>NC_073647.1:59839847-69839847 GCF_029407905.1 Bubalus kerabau
ATTTGTATTTAGCTTATTCTATCTGTAGGGTTAAATCTAAGCTTCTCTCTAGTTTCAGGATCTGGTAGTGTCTCCACTGGAGAGATTCTCCAGATGAATAAACAGGTTTCAAATTGTGAAGAGCATAATTCAAAGAAAAATTCAGGCGATATCTGGTTGGTTGGTAGTGAAGTTATATTTTAGAGTTGCCAGTCCAGGTTCAATGCACGATACTGGATGCTTGGGGCTGGTGCACTGGGACGACCCAGAGGGATGGAATGGGGAGGGAGGAGGGAGGAGGGTTCAGGATGGGGAACACATGTATACCTGTGGCGGATTCATTTTGATATTTGGCAAAACTAATACAGTTATGTAAAGTTTAAAAATAAAATAAAATTAAAAAAAAAAAACCTGGCAGTCAAAGTCAAAGCAAATGTTAAAAAAGAAAAGCAATTACCTAAGAAATCTATATAAAATCTCAGCACTCACTGAAATAACTTTAATTCAATAAATCACTGAGTATTTGTTAGATACATTCTACTGTATGTATGTGTATATATATATATATATATATATATATATATATATATATATTTTTTTTTTTTTACCTTAAGGGAAACCTGAACTAAGTTTCTGCTCATATAGATAATGAAAAGAAGTCAGGGCAATTGGCCAGAAATATAACACAGTCTCAATTTTAGAGGTATTTACAAGATCATCTAATTCAAGTCTCATTAGATACCTATCTACAGTGGATCACCTAGCCTACTTAAGGAAGTTTCTTCAATTAAGACAAACCGAAACAAAATAAGAAAAAAAAAAAAACCTCAAAGTTTTACAAAGCTATCCTTATAGGCCTTCCTATAAGTTACACTTCTTTGCACTAATTCTATATTGTGACTCACTAGTGAAAACTGTTTACAGTTTTGTTTGATTATCAATCCTCTAGAGGTTAGAATGCAAAGATGTACAGGTTTCATCCAGTTTATATAAGCAGTCCTATTCAGATTTTCCTTATTGCTCTGAAAAAAAGGCAAAAGCCAAAACAATACCAATTTTAAGAGTTTAGATAGTGAGAGTATTTAGGGGTCAAAAAATAACTTTGTATTGGTTGTCAGGGGGCAACTAGAATAACGTTCAAATTTATCAAACTTGCCTTCCTATGAAAGATAAAGTAGTTGAGCCAAAGTAGTAAGACCCTTTCTAATTTATTTGGGTTTTAGGAGAAAATAAACCAATGAGAGACAAGCTTCTTATTGTGGTATAACAGCTTCCATAAATAAAGACCACTGGAATCTCTCTTATAAACACTTCTTTGCAGATATAATCCATATGCCATATAATTTCCCATTTAAAGTGCACAATTTTGTAGGGTTTTTTAAAGTACATTCACAGAGTTGTGAAGTCATACCCACATTCTAATTTTAGAACGTTTTATCACCCCAGAAAAGAAATTCTATACCCATTAGCATTCACCTGTATTCTGACACATCATCCTCTGCCCTAGGCAACCACTAACTTACTTTATTTTTCTGTGGATTTGCCCATTCTTTATATTTGATGTAATGAAATTATGCAACAAATGACTTTTGTTATCTGACTTATTTTATTTAACATTTTTTAAGTTTAATCCATGTTATAGAATGTCAGCATTCTTTTTTATTGTCAAATAATATACCACCTTCTCTTGATTCATTCATCAATTAGTGAACATTTGAGCTATTCCCTCTTTTTTGACCATTATGAATAATGCTGCGGTTAACATTTATATGTAAATTTTGGGGTCGATGTATGTATTCATTTCTCTTGGCTCTATCTCCAATAATTCAATTTAGGGTCATATGATAATTATATGTTTAAGTTTGTGAGAACAGCCGAATTGCTTCCAAAGTGACTATTTAATTTTCCATTCCCTCTAGTGGTGAATGAGTGATCAGTATCACTATTTACCACTTCTTGTTGCTGTCTTTAAAAAAAAAATCCTAGTGGGCATGAATTGGTATGTTATTATGTTTCATTTCCATTTCCCTAGTGATTCATGATATTGAGCATCTTTTTCTGTGCTTATTGATCATTCATATACTTTGGTGAAATGTCAGGTCATAATACTGCTCATTTTTTATTGGATCATCTATCTTCTTATTATTGAGTTGTAAGGTCTTTTGTGTATTCTGGATACAAATCCTTTATCACATATTACTTACAAATATTTTCTCCCATTATATGGGTCATCTTTTCACTTTATTGATGGCATCATTTTCATCACAAAAGTTTTAATTTTGATTAAATCCATTTTATTTTGTTACTTATGCTTTTGGAGTTGTGTCTAAATTATTACCTAACCCAAGGTCAGGAAGATTTAAACCTAAGTTTTCTTCCAATGGTAAGTAAGTCTTAACACTTACATTTGAGTCTATAATTCATTTTAAGTGAATTTTTTTAAAATACTATGAGAGGTAAGGCTCAAAGTAATATTTTATATGGATACCCAGTTGTCCCAGAACTATTTGTTGAAAAGCTTATTCTTTCCCAGCTGAATTGTTGACACTCCCTTCTCAAAATTGAACTGACCACAAAAGTAAGGGTTTATTTTTTGACTTTACATTCTACTCCATTGCTATGCTTATACCAGTGTTGTTTTCATACCTGTACCTTTTTAGTAAGGTTTGAAAAAGTGTGAGTACTACAAATCTGTTATTTTTCAAAACTGTTTTGGATAGCGTGAGTTCTTTGTACTTATACATTAATCTTAGGAACATCTTAAGTTTCATTGCAAAAACCAGCAGAGATTTTCATAGGAATTGTATTGAATTTCTATTATCAATTTGGGAGGGTACTGCTGCCTTAACAATATTGTTTTCCAATCCATGAGCATGGGCTGCCTTTCCATGTATTTAGGTGTCCTTTAATTGTTTTCTTTCGACAAAAAAATGTTTTGTAGTTTTTAGTGTACAAATCTGCAGGGTTTTTTTTTGTTGTTGCTGTTAAATTTAACCATAGGTATTTATTTTTTATGATATTATAAAAATAATTGTTTTCTTCATTTTATTTTTGGATGCTCATTACTACTGTATATTTTGTGTGTCTTTCTTAGAATTTTCAGTATATGAGATTGTATTACCTACAAACAAAGATAATTTTACTGCACCTTCTGTAGTTTAGATACCTATCATTTTTTATACTTGCCCATTTGCCCTTGATAGAACTTTTGTACAATGCTTAATAGAAATGACAAGAACATACATCCTTTTCCTGTTCCTGATCTTAGGGGGAAAGCATCCAGGCTTTCACAATTTTAAATATTACATTAGCTGTAGGTCTTTATATATGCCTTATGCTAGGTTGAGGATTTTACCTTCTGTTTCTAGTTGGTATATTTTTAAGTATAAAAGTGTGTTGGATTTTGTCAAATGCTTTTAATCCATTTATTAATATGATCATGTAGTTTTTGTTCTTTATTCTATTAAAATGGTTTATTACCTTCACTGATTATTTTAGGTATTAAACCAAATTTACATTGGCAGAATAAATCCCATTTAGTCATAGTGTGTGATCATTTTTAAAATGTTATTGGATTTGTTTATTAATATTTTATTAGAATTCCTATGTTTCTGAGGGACATTGATCTGTAGGTTTGCTTTTATATGTTTATAATTGTTATCTCTTCCTTCTAATTTGAGTCTTTAATTGTTATAAAATGTCCTTTGTTTTTAGCAAAAATTACCATAATCTGTTTTGTCATATATATATATACTTCAACTTCCATTTTGTTTTTTTTTATGGCATATTTTTTACCTTTTAACTTTAAGATTGTGTCTTTGTATCTGAAATTTTTCTCATGTACATAATGAATGTATAATTGGATCATAGCTTTAATCTGTTCTTCTAATCTCAATCTTTTGATTGGAGTGTCTAATCCATTTACATTTAATGTGGCTATTTTTAAGGTAGGATAATATCTGCCAGTTTGTTATTTTTTTTTTCCCTGCATGTCTTATGCCTTTTTTCTGTGTTCTCAATTACTGTCTTTTTTTGTGTGTGTTAAGGGATTTTCTAGTGTACTATTTTAATTCCCATGTAATTCCTTTTACTATCTATAAAAAATAATTTTCTTAGTGGCTGCATTGGAGATTACAATTAGAATAAATCTAAAATAATTTTGTTCTTATTAATAGTAACTTTATTTCAATAGCATACAGAAATTTTGCTTCAGTATAGCTCCATTCCCTCCCTTCCTTTTGTGTAATCATTGTCATATAAATTATAATCCATATACATAAGCACATCATGTAGTTTCATAATTACTATTTCATGTAGCTGGGTTTTTAAAAATCAGAATAAGAGAAGAAGCAATACAGAAACAAAGTCATGCTGTTTTTCATCTTTTTATTTTATACTTGCCTAGGTAGTTACATTTATTGATGCTCTTTATTTCTTCATGTGAATTTGAGTTACCTGTTAGTGTTCTTTTTTCTTTATTCTGAAGGACTCTCTTTAGCATTTTTTTATAGGGTAGGTCTGGTAGTGAAAAATTTTGGTAGTGAAAAATAAATTTATCTAGAAATGCCTTAATTTATCTTTTATCTTTGAAGTTTAGTTTTGTTGCATATTGAGTTCTCGAATGACAGTTGTGTTCTTTCACCACTTTGAATATATCCTACTGCATTCTGGTCTCCATGGTTTCTGATAAGAAATCAACTGTTAATCTTATTGAGGATTCCTGGCACAAAATGAGTCCTTAATCTCTTGCTGCCTAAAAGAATCTCTTTTTGTCTTTTGACAGTTTATGATGTGTTTGCTTGTAAAGTTCTTTGAAATTATTTTATATGGAATTACTGGGCTTCTGGTATGTGTAAATTAAAGGTTTAATGAACTCTAGGATTTTTTTCAGCCATTAATCCTTAAACTATTTTTTCTGCACTTTTCTCTTTCTTTTGCCTTGAGATTTCCATTGTGTATATGTTGATATATTTGAAATTTTCCCACACGTTTCTGAGGCTCTTTTTTTTTTTTTTTAATCCTTTCTTGTTTCTCTACCTCATACTGTATTACCTATTTCCCCTACTTTCAAGTTTGCTCATTCTTTCTTCTGTCATTTCAAATTTGGTTTTGAACTTGTCTAGTGAATGTTTCCAGAGAAGGCAATGGCACCCCATTCCAGTACTCTTGCCTGGAAAATCCCATGGATGGAGGAGCCTGGTGGGCTGCGGTCCATGGGGTCGCTAAGAGTCGGACACGACTGAATGACTTCACTTTCACTTTTCACTTTCATGCATTGGAGAAGGAAATGGCAACCCACTCCAGTGTTCTTGCCTGGAGATTCTCAGGGACAGGGGAGCCTGGTCGGAGCCTGGACGGAGTGCTGCCGTCTATGGGGTCACACAGAGTTGGACATGACTGAAGTGACTTAGCAGCAGCAGAAGCAGTGAATGTTTCATTTCCATTATTATACCTTTCAGCTCCAGAATTTCTATTTTATTATTATCTTAAATTCTATCTTTTTTTTTTTTTTTTTAGAAAAAAAATTAGCTTTTGCATAGGCTTTCTCCTTCAGGTGGTTTCTGCTGCCTGGTGCTGAGGTGCTCTGCATCCTCCAGCAGGGTGGTATGGAGTGCTCTTGTTTGTGATCTTTTGACAACTCTGCCCTTCATCACGGCTGCTATAGGGAAGGTGGAGGAAGTGGGATGATGCTGAACCCCCTTAACAATAACAAAAACAACTCTACCATACCCAAGGGCCACAGCCACAGCCACTTGCAAATGAGCACCTCATCTGAGACAACCACAGCTCTATGAGCACAGTGATTCTGAACTGAGACCCGCAGCTCTTACTTCAATTTCTATCTTTTTTATTGATATTCTCTATTTAATCAGACATTCTTCCATTACTTTAATTCTTTAGATATGATTTTGTTTAGTTTCTTGAGCATATGTATAGTGCATAATTTAATGATCTAGTAAGTTTTTTTCATTGGGAAAGACCTTGACGCTGGGAAAGATTGAAGGTGAGAGGAGAATGGAATGACAGAGGATGAGATGGTTGGATGGCATCATCGACTGGATGGACATGAGTTTGAGCAAGCTCTGGGAGTTATTGATGGACAGAGAAGCCTGGCATGCTGCAGTCCATGGCGTCAAAAAGAGTCAGACACGACTGAGTCACTGAACTGAACTAAGTAAGTCCAACATCTGGGCACCCTCAGCAACAATTTCTATTGATTTCTCTTTTTACCAGTATATGGTATAATTTCTTGTTTCTTATGTGTCTCACAATTCCTTCCTAAGGACTGGATGTTTTATGTAATATAATGGGACAACTTTATAAATCATATCCACTCCTTCACCTATGTTTTTTTGTTGCTGCTAGTTTTCTGTCTCTTAATTTTTTGTTTGATTTTCATTTTTATGTTGTTGTTTGGTGTTATTTATTTTTTCAGTAACTTTTCTGGATTAAATCTTTAAAGTCTATATTCCTTGTAGTCTGAAATTACTGAAGTCTCTGCTTTGTTGTGCAAGTGGTTAGCTAATGATTAGTCAGGAATTTCCTTAAATGTCTTGAAACAATAAGTTGTATGCATGTTGCTGAGCAGTGATATGCGTGTGTGTGTGTGTGTGTGTGTGTGTGTGTGATGTCTTCAACACTCTAACAGGCAATTTACAACATTGCCCTGACATCATTTATAAGGTCTCAAGGACAGCCAGGGGTGAGATTTTAAGGTTTTATCAGGTTTTTCCTGAGCAAGTACATGCCCATGCTCATTTGCATGGCGTTTTTGATTGCCAGTAATATATCAGACAGAGAAGGCAATGGCAACCCACTCCAGTGCTCTTGCCTGGAAAATCTCATGGATGGAGGAGCCTGGTAGGCTGCAGTCCATGGGGTCACGAAGAGTCAGACACGACTGAAGTGACTTAGCAGCAGCAGCAGCAATATAGCAGAGCTTTTCAAAGCCTCCATGGATATCCTTTTCCTAGATTCTCCTTTTCAACTTTTGGGGGGACACTCATTTGCATGACCTTATGGAACTGTACCATTAACAACTGCACCTAGTTCTCTTCAAACAAAACAAAACAAAAACACACTGAGAATAGGGATTTTTTATTTTGAGAAAGCTCTGATTCAGATCAAATAATAAGAATACCCTGTGAATAAGACTCGTACAAGGAACCGCCAAACAAAACAACCTATGAAATGCTCAGGGGATAGGACTCTTTAGGTATTTCCTAACATACTCTTCCTCCTCCAGTAGCTTAAAAACTATTGTTTTTACAGGTACCATAGAACTGGGGGAAGGGATATGTGAGTTAACCAAATTAAAAATGCCACAAATCCTACTGTTTTTACTGAGGTACAGTAGTTTTTCTTGAATAAACTCCCTTCAGATTGTTGTAAAACTTCGGTTAATTTCCTGAATCTTGAACATGTTGATTTTGAAATTCTGTCATTATTTTCAAGTATTTTATTGAACAGTGGAATTAGAGAGATCCTCACACTATAATTCTGAATATCATGCATGTCAGGTGGATTTTTTAAACTTAATTTATTTATTTTAATTGGAGGCTAATTACTCTACAATATTGTAGTGTTTTTTGCCATACATTGACAAGAATCACCCATGGGTGTACATGTGTTCACCATCCTGAATTCCTGTCCCTCCTTCCTTCCCATCCAAATCGTCAGGGTCATCCCTGAGGGATGCACCGACCCTGAGCACCCTGTCTCAGACATTGAACCTGGTCTGGTGATCTATTTCACATATGGTAATATACATGTTTCAATGCTATTCTCTCAAATCATCCTGCCCTAGTCTCCCACAGAGTCAAAGAGTCTATTCTTTACATCTGTGTCTCTTTTGCTATCTCGCATATAGGGTCATTGTTACCATTTTTCTAAATTCCATACATGTGTGTTAATATACTGTGTTGGTGTTTTTCTTTCTGATTTACTTCACACTGTATAATAGTCTCCAGTTTCATCCACCTCATTAGAACTGATCCAAATGCATTTTTTAAATAGCTGAGTAATATTCCATTGTGTATATGTACCACAGCATTCTTATCCATTCGTCTGCTGATGGACATCTAGGTTGCTTCTGTATCATGGCTATTATAAACAGTGCTGCGATGAACATTGGGGTACATGTTTCTCTTTCAATTCTAGTTTCCTCAGTGTGTATCAGAAGTGGGATTGCTGGGTTATATGGCAGTTCTGTTTCCAGTTTTTTAAGGAATCTCCACACTGTTCTCCATAGTGGCTGTATTAGTTTGTATTCCCACCAACAGTGTAGGAGGGTTCCCTTTTCTCTGCACCCTCTCCAGTGTTTATTGTTTGTAGACTTTTGGATAGCAGCCATTCTGACTGGAGTGAGATGGTACCTCATAGTGGTTTTGATTTGCATTTCTCTGATAATGAATGATGTTGAGCATCTTTTCATGTGTTTGTTAGTCATCTGTATAGCTTCTTTGGAGAAATGTCTGTTATGTTCTTTGGCCCATTTTTTGATTTGGTCATTTATTTACTGGAATGGAGCTTCATGAGTTACTTGTATAATTTTGAGATGAATTCTTTGTCAGTTGCTTCATTTGCTTTTATTTTCTCCCATTCTGAAGCCTGTCTTTTCACCTTGCTTATAGTTTCCTTCTTTGTGCAAAAGCTTTTAAGTTTAATTAGGTCCCATTTGTTTATTTTTGCTTTTATTTCCATTACTCTGGGGGCGGGTGTGGTGGGTCATAGAGGATCCTGCTGTGATTTATGTCAGAGAGTGTTTTGCCTATGTTCTCTTCTAGGAGTTTTATAGTTTCTGGTCTTACGTTTAGACCTTTAATCCATTTTGAGTTTATTTTTGTGTATGGTGTTAGAAAGTGTTCTAGTTTCATTCTTTTACAAGTGGTTGACCAGATTTCCCAGAACCACTTGTTAAAGTGATTGTCTTTAATCCATTGTATATTCTTGCCTCCTTTGTCAAGGATAAGGTGTCCATATGTGTGTGGATTTATCTCTGGGCTTTCTATTTTGTTCCATTGATCTATATTTCTGTCTTTGTGCCAGTACCATACTGTCTTGATAACTCTGGCTTTGTAGTAGAGCCTGAAGTCAGGTAGGTTGATTCCTCCAGTTCCATTCTTCTTTCTCAAGATCGCTTTGGCTATTCGAGGTTTTTTATATTTCCATACAAATTGTGAAATTATTTGTTCTAGCTCTGTGAAGAATACTGTTGGTAGCTTGACAGGGATTGCATTGAATCTATAAATTGCTTTGGGTAGTATACTCATTTTCACTATATTGATTCTTCCAATCCATGAACATGGTATATTTCTCCATCTATTAGTGTCCTCTTTGATTTCTTTCACCAGTGTTTTATAGTTTTCTATATATAGGTCTTTAGTTTCTTTAGGTAGATATATTCCTAAGTATTTTATTCTTTCCGTTGCAAGTGAATGGAATTGTTTCCTTAGTTTCTCTTTCTGTTTTCTCATTATTAGTGTATAGGAATGCAAGGGATTTCTGTGTGTTGATTTTATATCCTGCAACTTTACGATAGTCATTGATTAGCTCTAGTAATTTTCTGGTGGAGTCTTTAGGGTTTTCTATGTAGAGGATCATGTCATCTGCAAATAGTGAGAGTTTTACTTCTTCTTTTCCAATTTGGATTCCTTTTATTTCTTTTTCTGCTCTGATTGCTGTGGCCAACCCTTCTAAAACTATGTTGAATAGTAATGGTGAAAGTGGGCACCCTTGTCTTGTTCCTGACTTTAGAGGAAATGCTTTCACTTTTTCACCATTGAGGATAATGTTTGCTGTGGGTTTGACATATATAGCTTTTATTATGTTGAGGTATGTTCCTTCTATTCCTGCTTTCTGGAGAGTTTTGATCATAAATGGATGTTGAATTTTGTCAAAGGCTTTCTCTGCATCTATTGAGATAATCATATGGTTTTTATTTTTCAATTTGTTAATGTGGTGTATTACATTGATTGATTTGCAGATATTGAAGAATCCTTGCATCCCTGGGATAAAGCCCACTTGGTCATGGTGTATGATCTTTTTAATGTGTTGTTGGATTCTGATTGCTAGAATTTTGTTAAGGATTTTTGCATCTATGTTCATCAGTGATATTGGCCTGTAGTTTTCTTTTTTTGTGGGATCTTTGTCAGGTTTTGGTATTAGGGTGATGGTGGCCTCATAGAATGCATGGAAATTGAAACTGTAATCAAAAATCTTCCAGCAAACAAAAGCCCAGGTCCAGACGGCTTCACAGCTGAATTCTACCAAAAATTTAGAGAAGAGCTAACACCTATCCTGCTCAAACTCTTCCAGAAAATTGCAGAGGAAGGTAAACTTCCAACATCTTTTGTTTCTTTAGGTAGGTTTATTCCTAAGTATTTTATTATTTTCATTGCAATGGTGAATGTAATTTTTCCTTAATTTCTCTTTCTGTTTTCTTATTTTTAGTGTATAAAAATGTCAGGGATATCTGTGTGTTAAGTTTATATCCCGCAACTTTACTATATTCATTGATTAGCTCTAGTAATTTTGTGGTTGTGTGTTTAGGGTTTTTTATATGTAGGATCATGTCATCTGCAAACAAGAGAGTTTTACTTCTTTTTTTTCCAATCTGAATTCCTTTTATTTATTTTTTTTCTCTGATTGCTGTGGCCAACCCTTCTAAAACTATGTTGAATATTAGTGGTGAGAGTGGGCAACCTTGTCTTGTTCCAGACTATAGGGGAAATGCTTTCAATTTTTCACCACTGAGGATAATATTTGCTGTGTGTTTATTATATATGGCTTTTATTAATTTGAGGTATGTTCCTTCTATGCCTGCTTTCTGGAGGGTTTTTTTTTTTTTTTTTCAATAAATGGATGTTGGCTTTTGTCAAAGGCTTTCCCTGCATCTATTGAGATAATCATATGGCTTTTATGTTTCAATTTGCTAACGTGGTGTATCACATTGATTGATTTGTGAATATTGAAGAATCCTTGCATCCCTGGGATAAAGTCCACTTAGTAATAATGTATTATCTTTTTAATATATTGTTGGATTTTTTTGCTAGGATTTTGTTAAGGATTTTTGCATCTATGTTCATCAGTGATATTGGCCTGTAGTTTTCTTTCTTGTGTGGCATCTTTGTCTGGTTTTTGTATTAAGGTAATGGTGGCCTCATAGAAGGAGTTTGGGTGTTTACTTTCCTCTGCAATTTTCTGGAAGAATTTGTGTAGGATAGGTGTTAGCTCTTCTCTAAATTTATGGTAGAATTCAGCTGTGAAGCCTTCTTGCCCTGGGCTTTTGTTTGCTGGAAGATTTCTGATTACAGTTTCGATTTCCTTGCTTGTGTTGGGACTGTTAAGATTTTCTATTTCTTCTTGGTTTAGTTTTGGAAAGTTATATTTTTTTAAGTTTTGTCCATTTCTTCCAAGTTGTCCTTTTTATTGGCATATAGTTGCTGATAGTAGTCTTTTATGATCCTTTGTATTTCTGTGTTGTCTGTTGTGAATCTCCATTTTCATTTCTAATTTTGTTGATTTGATTCTTCTCCCGTTGTTTCTTGATGAGTCTGGCTAATGGTTCATCAATTTTATTTATCTTCTCAAAGAACCAGCTTTTAGCTTTGTTGATTTTTGCTATGGTCTCAGTTGTTTCTTTTGCATTTATTTCTGCCCTAAATTTTTATAATTTATTTCCTTCTGCTAACCCTGGGGTTCTTCATTTCTTCCTTTTCTAGTTGCTTTACATGCACAGTTATTTATTTGACTTTTTTCTTTCTTCTTGAGGTAAGCCTGTATTGCTATGAAATTTCCCCTTAGCACTGCTTTTACAGTGTTCCATAGGTTTTGGGTTGTTGTGTTTTCATTTTCATTCGTTTCTGTGCATATTTTGATTTCTTTTTTGATTTCTTCTTGATGTGTTGGTTATTCAAAAGCGTGTTGTTTAGCCTCCATACGTTGGAATTTTTACTATTTTTTTTTCCCAGTAATTGACATCTAATCTTACTGCATTGTGATCAGAAAAGATGCTTTGAATGATTTCAACTATTTTGAATTTACCAAGGCTAGACTTATGGCCCAGGATGTGATCTATCCTGGAGAAGGTTCTGTGTGCACTTGAAAAAAAGATGAAATTCATTGCTTTGGGGTGAAATGTCTTATAGATATCAATTAGGTCTAACTGGTCCATAGTATTATTCAATGTTTGTGTTTCCTCACTAATTTTCTGCTTAGTTGATCTATCCATAGGTGTGAATGAGGTTTTAAAGTCTCCCACTATTATTGTGTTATCATTAATTTCCCCTTTCATACTTGTTAGCATTTGCCTTACATATTCTGGTGCTCCTATGTTGGGTGCATATATATTTGTCATTATTATATCTTCTTGGATTGATCCTCTGATCATTAAGTAGTGTCCTTCTTTGTCTCTTTTCACGGCCTTTAAAGTCTATTTTATCCTTATGGGGATCCCCTTGTGTGTTATTTGTTGTTTTTCTCTTGCTGGTTTTAATATTTGTTCTTTGTGTTTCATCTTTTTAATTTTATTAATATGTGTCTTGGGGTTATTCACCTTTGTTTCATCCTGTTTGGGACTCTCTGGGTTTCTTGGACTTGGGTGACTATTTCCTTCCCCATTTTAGGGAATTTTCAACTATTATCTCTTCAGGTATTTTCTCATGTCCTTTCCTTTTGTCTTTTTCTGGGACTCCCATGATTCGAATGTTGGGGCATTTAACATTGTTCCAGACATCTCTGAGGTTGTCCTCATTTCTTTTAATTCTTTTTTTCTTCTCTGCTTCATTTATGTCCAACATTCTATCTTCTACCTCCCCTACCCTATCTTCTGCCTCAGTTATTCTACTGTTGGTTCCCTCTAAAATGTTTTTGATCTCATTTATTGCATTATTCATTATTGATTGACTTTTTTTTTTTTTTTTATTCTAGGTCCTTGTTAAACGTTTCTTCCATATTCTCAGTCTTTGTCTCCAGGCTATTTATCTGTAACTCCATTTTTTTTTTTTCATGATTTAGCATCATTTTTACTATCATTATTCTGACTTCTTTTTCAGGTAGATTCCCTATCTCCTCCTCTTTTCTTTGATTTGGTGGGCATTTATCATGTTCCTTTACCTGCTAATTATTTCTCTGCCTTTTCTTTCTTTTTTTTTTTTTTAATTTTATTTTATTTTTAAACTTAACATAACTGTATTAGATTTGCCAAGTATCAAAATGAATTCGCCACAGGTATACATGTGTTCCCCATCCTGAACCCTCCTCCCTCCTCCCTCCCCATTCCATCCCTCTGGGTCGTCCCAGTGCACCAGCCCCAAGCATCCAGTATCGTGCAAGGAACCTGGACTGGCAACTCATTTCATACATGATATTTTACATGTTTCAATGCCATTCTCCCAAATCTTCCCACCCTCTCCCTCTCCCACAGAGTCCATAAGACTGTTCTATACATCAGTGTCTCTTTTGCTGTCTCGTACACAGGGTTATTGTTACCATCTTTCTAAATTCCATATATATGCGTTAGTATACTGTATTGGTGTTTTTCTTTCTGGCTTACTTCACTCTGGATAATAGGCTCCAGTTTCATCCACCTCATTAGAACTGATTCAAATGTATTCTTTTTAATGGCTGAATAATACTCCATTGTGTATATGTACCACTGCTTTCTTATCCATTCATCTGCTGATGGACATCTAGGTTGCTTCCATGTCCTGGCTATTATAAACAGTGCTGCGATGAATATTGGGGTACTCGTGTCTCTTTCCCTTCTGGTTTCCTCAGTGTGTATGCCCAGCAGTGGGATTGCTGGATCATAAGGCATGTCTATTTCCAGTTTTTTAAGGAATCTCCACACTGTTCTCCATAGTGGCTGTACTAGTTTGCATTCCCACCAACAGTGTAAGAGGGTTCCCTTTTCTCCACACCCTCTCCAGCATTTATTACTTGTAGACTTTTGGATCGCAGCCATTCTGACTGGTGTGAAATGGTACCTCATAGTGGTTTTGATTTGCATTTCTCTGATAATGAGTGATGTTGAGCATCTTTTCATGTGTTTGTTAGCCATCTGTAAGTCTTCTTTGGAGAAATGTCTATTTAGTTCTTTGGCCCATTTTTTGATTGGCTCACTTACTTTTCTGGAGTAGAGCTGTAGGAGTTGCTTGTGTATTCTCGAGATTAGTTGTTTGTCAGTTGCTTCATTTGCTATTACCTTCTCCCATTCTGAAGGCTGTCTTTTCACCTTGCTAATAGTTTCCTTTGATGTGCAGAAGCTTTTAAGGTTAATTAGGTCCCATTTGTTTATTTTTGCTTTTATTTCCAATATTCTGGGAGGTGGGTCATAGAGGATCCTGCTGTGATGTATGTCAGAGAGTGTTTTGCCTATGTTCTCCTCTAGGAGTTTTAGAGTTTCTGGTCTTACTTTGAGATCTTTAATCCATTTTGAGTTTATTTTTGTGTATGGTGTTAGAAAGTGCTCTAGTTTCATGCTTTTACAAGTGGTTGACCAGAGTTCCCAGCACCACTTGTTAAAGAGATTGTCTTTAATCCATTGTATATTCTTGCCTCCTTTGTCAAAGATAACATGTCCATATGTGCGTGGATTAATCTCTGGGCTTTCTATTTTGTTCTATTGATCTATATTTCTGTCTTTGTGCCAGTACCATACTGTCTTGATAACTGTTGCTTTGTAGTAGAGCCTGAAGTCAGGTAGGTTGATTCCTCCAGTTCCATTCTTCTTTCTCAAGATCGCTTTGGCTATTCGAGGTTTTTTGTATTTCCATACAAATTGTAAAATTATTTGTTCTAGCTCTGTGAAGAATGCTGTTGGTAGCTTGATAGGGATTGCATTGAATCTATAGATTGCTTTGGGTAGTATACTCATTTTCACTACATTGATTCTTCCAATCCATGAACATGGTATATTTCTCCATCTGTTAGTGTCCTCTTTGATTTCTTTCACCAGTGTTTTATAGTTTTCTATATATAGGTCTTTAGATTCTTTAGGTAGATATATTCCTAAGTATTTTATTCTTTCCGTTGCAATGGTGAATGGAATTGTTTCCTTAATTTCTCTTTCTGTTTTCTCATTATTAGTGTATAGGAATGCAAGGGATTTCTGTGTGTTGATTTTATATCCTGCAACTTTACTATAGTCATTGATTAGCTCTAGTAATTTTCTGGTGGAGTCTTTAGGGTTTTCTATGTAGAGGATCATGTCATCTGCAAACAGTGAGAGTTTTACTTCTTCTTTTCCAATTTGGATTCCTTTTATTTCTTTTTCTGCTCTGATTGCTGTGGCCAAAACTTCCAAAACTATGTTGAATAGTAATGGTGAAAGTGGGCACCCTTGTCTTATTCCTGACTTTAGAGGAAATGCTTTCAATTTTTCACCATTGAGGATAATGTTTGCTGTGGGTTTGTCATATATAGCTTTGATTATGTTGAGGTATGTTCCTTCTATTCCTGCTTTCTGGAGAGTTTTGATCATAAATGGATGTTGAATTTTGTCAAAGGCTTTCTCTGCATCTATTGAGATAATCATATGGTTTTTATTTTTCAATTTGTTAATGTGGTGTATTACATTGATTGATTTGCGGATATTGAAGAATCCTTGCATCCCTGGGATAAAGCCCACTTGGTCATGGTGTATGATCTTTTTAATGTGTTGTTGGATTCTGATTGCTAGAATTTTGTTAAGGATTTTTGCATCTATGTTCATCAGTGATATTGGCCTGTAGTTTTCTCTTTTTGTGGGATCTTTGTCAGGTTTTGGTATTAGGGTGATGGTGGCCTCATAGAATGAGTTTGGAAGTTTACCATCCTCTGCAATTTTCTGGAAGAGTTTGAGCAGGATAGGTGTTAGCTCTTCTCTAAATTTTTGGTAGAATTCAGCTGTGAAGCCGTCTGGACCTGGGCTTTTGTTTGCTGGAAGATTTTTGATTACAGTTTCAATTTCCGTGCTTGTGATGGGTCTGTTAAGATTTTCTATTTCTTCCTGATCAAGTTTTGGAAAGTTGTACTTTTCTAAGAATTTGTCCATTTCTTCCTCGTTGTCCATTTTATTGGCATATAATTGTCGATAGTAGTCTCTTATGATCCTTTGTATTTCTGTGTTGTCTGTTGTGATCTCTCCATTTTCATTTCTAATTTTATTGATTTGATTTTTCTCCCTTTGTTTCTTGATGAGTCTGGCTAATGGTTTGTCAATTTTATTTATCCTTTCAAAGAACCAGCTTTTGGTTTTGTTGATTTTTGCTATGGTCTCTTTTGTTTCTTTTTCATTTATTTCTGCTCTAATTTTTAAGATTTCTTTCCTTCTACTAACCCTGGGGTTCTTCATTTCTTCCTTTTCTAGTTGCTTTAGGTGTAGAGTTAGGTTATTTATTTGACTTTTTTCTTGTTTCTTGAGGTGTGCCTGTATTGCTATGAACTTTCCCCTTAGGACTGCTTTTACCGTGTTCCACAGGTTTTGGGTTGTTGTGTTTTCATTTTCATTCGTTTCTATGCAAATTTTGATTTCTTTTTTGATTTCTTCTGTGATTTGTTGGTTATTCAGCAGTGTGTTGTTCAGCCTCCATATGTTGGATTTTTTAATAGTTTTTCTCCTGTAATTGAGATCTAATCTTACTGCATTGTGGTCAGAAAAGATGCTTGGAATGATTTCTATTTTTTTGAGTTTACCAAGGCTAGCTTTATGGCCCAGGATGTGATCTATCCTGGAGAAGGTTCCATGTGCGCTTGAGAAGAAGGTGAAATTCATTGTTTTGGGATGAAATGTCCTATAGATATCAATTAGGTCTAACTGGTCTATTGTATCGTTTAAAGTTTGTGTTTCCTTGTTAATTTTCTGTTTAGTTGATCTATCCATAGGTGTGAGTGGGGTATTAAAGTCTCCCACTATTATTGTGTTATTGTTAATTTCTCCTTTCATACTTGTTAGCATTTGTCTTACATATTGTGGTGCTCCCGTGTTGGGTGCATATATATTTATAATTGTTATATCTTATTGGACTGATCCTTTGATCATTATGTAGTGACCATCTTTGTCTCTTTTCACAGTCTTTGTTTTAAAGTGTATTTTATCTGATATGAGTATTGCTACTCCTGCTTTCTTTTGGTCCCTATTTGCATGGAAAATCTTTTTCCAGCCCTTCACTTTCAGTCTGTATGTGTCCCCTGTTTTGAGTTGGGTCTCTTGTAGACAACATATGTAGGGGTCTTGTTTTTGTATCCATTCAGCCAGTCTTTGTCTTTTGGTTGGGGCATTCAACCCATTTATGTTTAAGATAATTACTGATATGTATGATCCCGTTGCCATTTACTTTATTGTTTTGGGTTCGAGTTTATACACCGTTTTTGTGTCTCCTGTCTAGAGAATATCCTTTAGCATTTGTTGGAGAGATGGTTTGGTGGTGCTGAATTCTCTCAGCTTTTGCTTGTCTGAAAAGCTTTTGATTTCTCCTTCATATTTGAATGAGATCCTTGCTGGGTACAATAATCTGGGTTGTAGGTTATTTTCTTTCATCACTTTAAGTATGTCTTGCCATTGCCTCCTGGGTTGAAGAGTTTTTATTGAAAGATCAGCTGTTATCCTTATGGGAATTCCCTTGTGTGTTATTTGTTTTTTTTTTTCCCTTGCTGCTTTTCATATTTGTTCTTTGTTAATTTGATTAATATGTGTCTTGGTGTGTTTCGCCTTGGGTTTATCCTGTTTGGGACTCTCTGGGTTTCTTGGACTTGGGTGATTATTTCCTTCCCCATTTTAGGGAAGTTTTCAACTATTATCTCTTCAAGTATTTTCTCATGGTCTTTCTTTTTGTCTTCTTCTTCTGGGACCCCTATGATTCGAATGTTGTAGCATTTAATACTGTCCTGGAGGCCTCTGAGATTGTCCTCATTTCTTTTAATTCGTTTTTCTTTTATCCTCTCTGATTCATTTATTTCTACCATTCTATCTTCTAATTCACTAATCCTATATTCTGCCTCTGTTATTCTACTATTTGTTGCCTTCAGAGTGTTTTTAATTTCATTTATTGCATTATTCATTATATATTGACTCTCTTTTTTTTCTTCTAGATCCTTGTTAAACCTTTCTTGCATCTTCTCAATCCTTGTCTCCAGGCTATTTATCTGTGATTCCATTTTGATTTCAAGATTTTGGATCAATTTCACTATCATTATTTGGAATTCTTTATCAGATAGATTCCCTCTCTCTTCCCCTTTTATTTGGTTTGGTGGGCATTTATCCTGTTCCTTTACCTGCTGGGTATTCCTCTGTCTCTTCATCTTGTTGAAAATTGCTGAGTTGGGGGTGTCCTTTCTGCATTCTGGCAGTTTGTGGAGTTCTCTTTATTGTGGCATTTCCTCGCTCTGTGTGGGTTTGTACAGGTGGCTTGTCAAGGCTTCTTGGTTAGGGAAGCTTGTGTCAGTGTTCTGGAGGGTGGAGCTGTATTTCTTCTCTCTGTATTGCAATGAAATGTCCAGTAATGAGTTATGGGATGTCTATGGTTTTGGGGTGACTTTGGGCTGCCTGTATCTTGGAGCTCAGGGCTGTGTTCCTTGTTGCTGGAGAATTTGCTTGGTATGTCTTGCCCTGAAACTTGTTCACCCTTGTGTGGTGCTTGGTTTCAGTGCAGGTATGGAGGCATTTGATGAGCTCCTGTCAATTAATTGTCCTTGGAGTCAGGAGTTCCCTGGAGTCAGGGTTTGGACTTAAGCCTCCTGCTTCCAGTTATCGGTCTTATTTTTACAGAAGTTTCAAAACTTCTCCTTCTATACAGCACCATTGATAAAACATCTACGTTAAAGATGAATAGTTTCTCTACCATGAGGGTCACCCAGAGAGGTTCACAGCATTACATGGAGAAGAGAAGAGGGAGGAGGGAGTTAGAGGTGACCCGAATGAGATGAGGTGGAATCAATAGAGGAGAGAGTGGGCTAGCCAGTAATCTCTTCCTTATGTGCACTCCACAACTGGACCTCTCAGAGTTGTTCATGGAGTTATACAGAGAAGAGAAGAAGGAGGAAGGTGACAGAGGTGGCCAGGATGATAAAAGGGGGGAATGAAAAGGAGGGAGACAGATCCAGCCAGTAATCAGTTCCCTAAGTGTTCTCCACCGTCTGGAACACACAGAAATTCACAGAGTTGGGTAGAGTATAGAGGGGTTAGGGAGGAGACACATGCGACCTGGTGGAGAAAAAGGAGAGTCCAAAGGGAGAGAGAGCAGTCAATCCAGTAATCTCGCTCCCTAGTGAAAAATGGGTACTGAAGATTGAGTTCTTAAAGGTACAAAATTGGTAACAAATACATAAAAGCAAAAATTAAAAATCTAGGGTAGAGTTTGGAATTTCAAAAATACGATGTTAAAGAAAAGAAGAAGGAAAAGAAAGAGAAAAAATGAACAAACAAGGTCACGAAAATTATAAAGAAAATATAGGTACAAAATTGATAACTAATACCAAAAAGCAAAAGTTAAAAATCTAGAGTAGAGTTTGGAATTTCAAAAATACAATGTTAAAAAAAGAAGAAGAAAAAGAAAGAGAGAGAGAGAAAAACAAACAAACAAACAAGAACAAACAAAGTTGCATAAATTATAAAGAAAATACAGGTACAAAATTGATATCAAATACCAAAAAGCATACATTAAAAATCTAGAGTAGAGTTTGGAATTTCAGATATACAATGTTATTTAAAAGAAGAAGAGAAAGAAACAGAGAAAAAGAAAAAACAAAAAAGGGTCACAGAAATTATATTAAAAAAAAAACTATAGGTACAAAATTGATAACAAATACAAAAAAGCTAAAATTAAAAATCTAGAGTAGAGTTTGGAATTTCAAAAATACAATGTTAAAGAAAAGAAGGAAAAAAAAGGTCAAAAAATTATAAAAATATATATATGAAGTTTGCTTTAAAAAAATAGGGTCTTCTTTTTTTTTATTTGCAAAGTAATCGGTTATAAAAGTGATAAGTAAAGGAATAATAGAGGAGTTAAAATTTTTAAAAAAAAATTAAAAAAAATAAAAAAAAGGAAAGAAAGAATGATCATAAAAATAGTGAAAATATATCTAGGGCTTTCTCTGGTTTTGTTGTGAGTATTGTGGGTTCAGTTCATTTTTGGCTAGTTCCTTGGTCCGACTTATATTTCTCAAGATCTATAGGCCCCTTCCTATGTAGTTGGTACTAACCACAGGGTTTTAATCTATTGCCTGTAGCTACCAAGGCGGTTCCCTCTGTTATAGCTTCTTCTGTTTGCTGGTCTCTTCAGTGTCTGGTTTCCACCCTGACACAAAGGGGATGGTGGAGGACACTTCTTTTTTTTTTTTTTTTTTTTTAGGCTCACTTGTTCAGTCACGCTGTGGGGAGGTAGGGAAGGATGCTGCAAACAGATAACACTGGCATGTGCTCGCAGTGCCTCCATCACACTGGGTCTGCCCCCATTCACGGCGCATGTAGACTCCCTGCCCACGCTGCTCAGGCTCTATGTTGCTCCGCCGGGAACCATCCGTGGCCGGCCCTGGGCTGTCTGCACTTCCCAGGTCCAAGCCGCTCAGGTTCAGGCACTCGGGTAGTCCACAGAGGCGCAAACTCTCGGTTGGGCCTGCTTTTTGTGCCCTTCCCAGATCCAAGCAGCTCAGGTGATGTGGTGTTTGGCACCCGCGATTGCTGCGACTTATCGCCTCCCCGCCGTTCGATTATCTAGGTGTGCAACTGGTGCACCTTCTCAGGCAGATGATGACTGTCCAGACCGCCAAGAAGTTTTAGTTAGCAAAAAAGCCTGCTTACAGTTTTATAGATAATGTCTCTCTGGGGCTGCGATTGTCCCCTTCCGGCTCTGGCTGCCTGTCACCGGAGGGCGATGGTCTGCTGCCAGCTATCTCTGTTCAGTCCTTTGTTCCGTGCGCGGGCCTGGCGGTGTCTTAGGTTAGGGCTGGTTTTTCGCGTGGTAGATATCCCACAGTCTGGTTTGCTAGCCCAAATTATTTCGCTCAGATAGCGCTCAGGGTATTCAGGCCAGATCTTTACTCTAAGTGATGCAGCCCGCGCCGCGCCTCCCTGCCCAGCCCCCGCTTGCTAGTGGCGTGTGCAGGTTTCTGCGCTGCTTCTCCGCTGGGGGAGTTACTGTAGGGCTCGCAATGTGCGGGTTTTAATTGTTTATTTATTTTTCCTCCCTGTTATGTTGCCCTCTGTGCTTCCAAGGCTCGGCACAGATTCAGCAGTGAGAAGGTTTCCTGGTGTTTGGAAACTTCTCTCCTTTCAAGACTCCCTTCCCGGGACGGAACTCTGTCCCTCCCTCTTTTGTCTCTTTTTTTTGTCTTTTATATTTTTTCCTACCTCCTTTCGAAGACTTGGGTTGCTTTTCTGGGTGCCTGATGTCCTCTGCCAGCATTCAGAAGTTGTTTTGTGGAATTTACTCGGCGTTTAAATGTTCTTTTGATGAATTTGTGGGGGAGAAAGTGTTCTCCCCATCCTACTCCTCCGCCATCTTAGCTCCTCTGTCCCTAAGGAGGGTTTAAAGTAACATACTCTCCATCAGCCTTGGTTTACTGTCTGTCTTTGAAACTAATAATCAGTGTAAAGATCTAATTTTAAATGCAGATATTATTAAAAAAAAACACTAATAAGAAATTAGAGGTCAAATTAAATTTACAGCAGTATCCCTGTTCCTCAAGGTAGACTTTGTAAATATCAGCAGGAATGCCAGGCATATTACACAACTCCAGGGTGTCGATATTCACATTATATTCTACAGGAATGGCATCCCCTGGAGTTGTAAAGTGCACAACCAGCAGGGCAGTGTCTGAAGACGCTGGTCAGCAGAACTGATTTAGGGTAACAAAGGACCAATGCAAAGAAAACAATTGATTGCAAAAGAGTGCTGATCCATGCCAGTGATATTTCAAGTTTTTGCAAAGTCAAAGAGACTGCTACACTTGCAGCTTGTTAAACTTGAGTACTAGTCTGACCTGGCTTTGATGAGCTGAGGGAATTCTAGTGAAGGGCAAAGCTCAAAAATTGGGAGTTTTATCTGAACTTGTTCTCAGCTCTTCAAATCACCAGGTGCTAGATGCCTCATGGGAACTAGCTTTCTTGTGAGATTTTTTGTAATTTCCATTAAAGGTTGTTAAGAAGGGAAAAAAATATCTTAAGAGACTAACTTAATGCACTCCAGTACTTCTAATAACAGCAGGAAACCTGGCCATGTGTAAAGACCTATGAGATCAAAGTCAGCTCTGCAAACAAGGAGGTATCTATGCTAGTCCTGAGCTTTCAATTCCAGGCACTTACTGCCTTTCTGTCTTCTGTGATAGGGACAACTGCTATACATTTCACCTAAACTCAGATTTTCTGTTCTATTTGACTGTTGCCTGCATCTGTGAACTATTTTTCAATGACTGACTAGCATTTACTTTGTATCTAAAAATAACTTTGGCTTGATTTTTGTTTGAACATGCGGTGTGCCATAAATGGTAAAACTGAGACACAGACTGAAAATTTTTACACTTCATTGAGTGCCACCATGTGTCACAGAGGGATATAAATAACCTTGTTCATTGTCTCAATGCTGGGAATCAAACCCAGGACTGTCTGATACTAGAGCTCATGCTATTAACTCTATTAACTGCTGAACTCTACCTTGGCTTTATTTATGATTTATTTATTATTTTCATGACTTCATTAATTTTTAATCCTCAGTGTGAAAAGAAAATTTGCAAAAGCTTTTGTAATTAAATAAGAGTTAGTGAGTCATCATTATTTCCTTTTTATTTTTTAATTTTTGGTTGATTGCTCAGTTTCTTTTTAATTTGTTTTTAATTGGTAGAAATTGCTTTATTGTATTGTGTTGATTTTGTGTTGATCAATATTGTATTGATTTCTGCCATTCAACAACACAAATCAGCCATAATTATACATATATCACCTCTCTCTTGAGCAACCCTCCACTGTCCCATTCCCATACCACTAAGTCATCACAGAGCGCCAGGCTAGGCTCCCTGTGTTATACAGTAATTTCTCACCAGCTATTAGTTTACACATGGTAGTAGTGTATATGTGTCAATGCTACTTTCTTCATTTGTTCCACTCTCTCTGTCCTCCACTGTGTCCACAAGACCATTCTATATATCTGCGTCTCCATTCCTTCCCTGCAAATAGGCTCATCAATACCACTTTTCTAGATTCCATATATATGCATTACTATACGATATTTATTTTTTTCTCTTTGGCTTACTTCACTCTGTATAACAGGCTCTAGGTTCATCCAACTCACTAGAACTGACTCAAATTCATCCTTTTGTGTGGCTTAGTAATATTCTATTGTACATATAGACCACATTTTTTTATCCATTCATCTATTGATAGACATCTAATTTGCTTCCATGTCCTAGCTACTGTAAATAGAGCTGCAATGAACTCTGGGGTACATGTGTCTTTTTCAATGATGGTTTTCTCAGGGTATATGCCCAGTAGTATGATTGCTGGGTCGTTTGGTAGCTTTATTCTTTTTTTTTTTTTAAGGAATCTACATACTGTTCTCCATAGTGGCTGCATCAATTTACATTCCCACTAAGAGCACAAAAGGGTTCCCTTTTCTCCACATGTTCTCCAGTGGCATGTTTTATTGTTTGTAGATGTTTTGGTGATGGCCATTCTGACTGATGTGAAGTGATACAGCATTGCAGTTTTGCTTTGAATTTCTCTAATAATGAGTGATGCTGAGCATTTTTTTCATGTGCCTATGGAAAGTACAGCAAACATTGCAGTTGTATCTGATTCTGAAGTGCAAATAACACACAGCTGCAGCACCATTAAACTTTAACATCACCAACATTAGACAGAATGATACTAAAATGTTTGGAATATTATAAGCTTCTCTGATTCTCTAGGCTCCCAAGGGCTTGGGGGTTGTTTGAAGGAGATTATATCTTTTCTTACCTATTTTCACCAGTCCCTGGATGATTCATCCCTCCCAGATTTCTGTGTTTTCCCTGATATTAAAATATGATAGAGATCCAAGGGTATCGAACTTTATGGATGGACATATAACAGGTCTTGGGAATTCACAAGGCACAGCAACATTTTATACGTTCCTTAGGTAGAAATCTGTGAAGACAATAATGATAAATAGGATTTGATTTATGTCAGCTATGCATCAGTCAAATAATCATGTCTATTTCTTATAACAATCCAATAATAGGCAATACGAGTTCCATTTAATGAAGAAAACTGAGTCTCAGGGATCTTTTAGGACTCACAAGTTGAACAATATTCCTTTGATTTGGGTGTCAGGTCCAAATTCCATGATCCCCCAATGTCTAAATTAAATTCCATCTGCTACCATTTAGACTTTGTTTTTCTTTTAGTCCTGTCCTTGGAGGGAAGCAAAAGCAGAGTTGCTGATTCTCAAGCTATTTTTTTCTCTTTTATCCATATTCTTTTTTTCTTAACTTAATACTAACAACAACAACAACAAAGTATAAAATGAAATTTCTTAAATCACAGAAATCCCCCAGTGTGGTTTTCTGAGTTAAGTTCAATACTCGATCAAATGTTCAAGTGAATTGATAGTCCAGCAACTCTGATATGTTTCCTTCCTCTTGCATGCTTTTTAGTCTCTTTATTTCCTTTAGAGAAGTAATATTAACCCCCAGTTTATTCTCTGTGTCTATGAGTTGACAGAGGTGAGGAGGATGAAGAATAGACAAAATAGGTGAAGGATATTAAGAGGTATAAACTTGCAGCTATGAAATAAGTAAGTCAGGGGAAGTAGTATACATATAGGGAATATAGTCAATAATGTAGCGACTTTGTGTTGTGACTGGTCTTACTGTGGTGATCGTTTCATAATGTATAAAAATGTCAAATCACTATGCAATATACCTGAACCTCATATAACATTGTATGTTGATTATAACTCAGTAAACACACTCCCCCAGTTATTTTTGTTCTTGGAGATTTGTTAAATCTATTGTGAAAAGTGAATGCTGATATAGCATCATAGGAACACATAAAAATCCATTTATTCTTTCTCCATTGCTTTTTTGTAATTAATTACCAAAAATGCAGAATAGTTTATAGGCATCCTGCTCTCACTAGGCTCCTCTGTCCCTGGGATTCTCCAGGCAAGAATACTGGAGTGGGTTGCCATTTCCTTCTCCAATGCATGAAAATGAAAAGTGAAAATGAAGTCGCTCAGTCGTCCCCGACTCTTAGCGACACCAAGGACTGCAGCCTACCAGGCTCCTCCGTCCATGGGATTTTCCAGGCAAGAGTACTGGAGTGGGGTGCCATTGCCTTCTCTGAATATGAGAGGGAAAGTATTTCCTCATTAAGAAAGAGTTGCCAAAATATATTCATTTCTTCACATGAATAAAATTAAAAATGCTAAAGTTGTTTGGTGATCATTTTATCCCTGCATGCTGCTAGGTTGCCATACCTCCAAGACCAGCTAGTTTGAATATTTCTGTCAGTTTCTTTAATGACAGATCCAACTGGCCCTTCATCACTATCCCTCTTTCCCTTTCCCTACCCTCACATTTCCCACTTCCCTCTAAGTCTCTCATCCCCTATCAAACCAATTCAATCACAAAGACCTTTAAGTGTACATTAAAGGTAACGAAATTCTGCTGCTTTATGGCATCTAACTTTCAATTGAAATTCTATATTGCTAGGACCTGTTGACATTCACCTTTGCTTTGCCCTTAGGACATATGAAATACATTCATGAATTTTAAGGAGTATTCTTTCTCTTGATCCCTCAGCTAGGGAAACATCTTGCTTTATGAAGCTGTAACCATTTTTTTTTTTTTTTGACTTGAAGAATTTATATGGCTGAGGATCCACTGTACCTCCTATGATATACTAGCAAGTAGCAATACAATTAGTCTTACAGAGGAATAAAAAAAAATATTCAAATACTGGCAGAAATCTTGGAGAAAATATTTTATCTTTTAAGTTATTTCATTTATTAAATTTTTAATAATGTAATTTTATGAATGTCTAATCTTTTAATTTTATGTCTGCTATTATAATATCTTCTAAAAATTTCGTGTAAGCTTACACACGGAGGACAGGGTGGTAACATGGGGATTGTGATTTATGCTCCCTCTTTTGAGGTACAACTGAGCTTATAAAGAAGTTGGTTTGCCTTTTCAACACAATTTTGAATGCCCATTAGTAAGTATATTGTGCTTCTCCCGAGACCTCCCTTTGATAGGTAAGGCATATAAGTGAGAAATAGATTTAAGGGACTAGATCTGATAGATAGAGTGTCTGATGAACTATGGATGGAGGTTCGTGACATTGTACAGGAGACAGGCCTCAAGACCACTCCCAAGAAAATAAATGGAAAAAATAAAAATGGCAGTCTGAGGAGGCCTTACAAATAGCTGTGAAAAGAAGAGAAGCAAAAAGCAAAGGAGAAAAGGAAAGATATAAGCATCTGAATGCAGAGTTCCGAAGAATAGCAAGGAGAGATAAGAAAGATTTCCTCAGCGATCAGTGCAAAGAAATAGAGGGAAACAATAGAATGGGAAAGACTAGAGATCTCTTCAAGAAAATTAGAGATACCAAGGGAACATTTCATGCAAAGATGGGCTCGATAAAGGACAGAAATGGTATGGACCTAACAGAAGCAGAAGATATTAAGAAGAGGTGGCAAGAATACACAGAAGAACTGCACAAAAAAGATGTTCAGGACCAAGAAAATCCCTATGGTGTGATCACTCACCTAGAGCCAGACATCCTGGAATGTGAAGTCAAGTGGGCCTTAGGGAACATCACTATGAACAAAGCTAGTGGAGGTGATGGAATTCCAGTTGAGCTATTTCAAATCCTGAAATATGATGCTGTGAAAGTGCTGCACTTAATATGTCAGAAAATTTGGAAAACTCAGCAGTGACCACAGGACTGGACAAGGTCAGTTTTCATTCCAATCCCAAAGAAAGGCAATGCCAAAGAATGCTCAAAATGCCACACAATTGCTTTCATCTCAGTTCAGTTTCAGTTCAGTCATTCAGTCTTGTCTGACTCTTTGTGACCCCATGAACCACAGCATGCCAGGCCTCCCTCTCCATCACCAACTGCTGGAGCCTACTCAAACCCATGTCCATTGAGTCAGTGATGCCATTCAACCATCTCATCCTCTGTCGTCCTCTTCTCCTCTTGCCCTCAATCTTTCCCAGCATCAGGGTCTTTTCAAATGAGGCAAATCTTTGCATCAGGTGGCCAAAGTATTGGAGTTTCAGCTTCAACATCAGTCCTTCCAATGAACAACCAAGACCGATCTCCTTTAGGATGGACTGGTTGGATCTCCTTGTACTCCGAGGGACTCAAGACCCTTCTCCAACACCACAGTCCAAAAGCACCAATTATTCGGCGCTCAGCTTTCTTTACATTCCAACTCTCACATCCATACATGACTGCTGGAAAAACCATAGCCTTGACTAGATGGACCTTTGTTGGCAAAGTAATGTCTCTGCTATTTAACATGCTGTCTTGGTTGGTCATAACTTTCCTTCCAAGGAGTAAGAGTCTTTTAATTTCATGGCTCAATCATCATCTGCTGTGATTTTGGAGCCCAGAAAAATAAAGTTAGCCACTGTTTCCACTGTTTCCCCATCTATTTGCCATGAAGTGGTGGGACCGGATGCCATGATCTTAGTTTTCTGAATGTTGAGCTTTAAGCCAACTTTTTCAGTCTCCACTTTCACTTTCATCAAGAGACTCTTTAGTTCTTCTTCATTTTCTGCCATAAGGATGGTGTCATCTGCATAACTGAGGTTATTGCTACTTCTCCTGGCAATCTTGATTCCAGCTTGTGCTTCCTCCAGTCCAGCGTTTCTCATGATGCACTCATCTCACACGCTAGTAAAATAATGCTAAAAATTCTTCAAGCCACGCTTCAGCAATACGTGAACTGTGAACTTCCAGATATTCAAGCTGGATTTAGAAAAGTCAGAGGAACCAGAGATCAAATTGCCAACATCTGCTGGATCATGGAAAAAGCAAAAGAGTTCCAGAAAAACATCTATTTCTGCTTTATTGATTATGCCAAAGCCTTTGACTGTGTGGATCACAATAAATTCTGGAAACTTCTTCAAGAGATGCGATTAACAGGCCACCTGACCTGTGTCTTAAGAAACCTGTATGCAGGTCAAGAAGCAACAGTTAGAACGGAACATGGAACAACAGACTGGTTCCAAATAAGAAAAGGAGTATCATGCCATCTGGTCCCATCACTTCATGGCAAATAGATAGGGAAACAGTGGCAGACTTTATTTTTGGGGGCTCCAAAATCACTGCAGATGGTGATTGCAGCCATGAAATTAAAAGACGTTTTCTCCTTGGAAGGAAAGTTATGACCAACCCAGACAGCATGTTAAATAGCAGAGACATTACTTTGCCAACAAAGGTCCATCTAGTCAAGGCTATGGTTTTTCCAGTAGTCATGTAAGGATCGGAGAAGACAATGGCACCCCACTCCAGTCATTCTTGCCTGGAAAATTCCATGGACGTAGGAGCCTGGTAGGCTTCAGTCCATGGGGTCACTAAGAGTCGGCCACGACTGAGCGACTTCACTTTCATGCATTGGAGAAGGAAATGGCAACCCGCTTCAGTGTTCTTGCCTTGAGAACCCCAGGGACGGGGGAGCCTGGTGGGCTGCTGTCTATGGGGTTACACAGAGTCGGACACGACTGAAGTGACTTAGCAGCAGCAGCAGCAGCAGCATGTAAAGATGTGAGAGTTAGAGTATAAAGAAAGCTGAGAGCCGAAGAACTGATTGTTTTGAATTGTGGTGTTGGAAAAGACTCCACCTGATGCGAAGAGCTGACTCATTTGAAAAAACCCTGATGCTGGGAAAGATTGAGGGCGGGAGGAGAAGGGGACAACAGAGGATGAGATGGTTGGATGGCATCACTGACTCAGTGGACATGAGTTTGGGTAAATTCCGGGAGTTGGTGATGGACAGGGAGGCCTGGCATGCTGCAGTTCATAGGGTCACAAAAAGTTGGATACGACTGAGTGACTGAACTGAACTGAACTGAACTGAAGGCATTATTAGACAGGCACACAGGGGTAAGGTGTCCTACTCATTTCTTAGAAACCCCAGTGCAAAGATGTAGGAAAGAGACACATGTGAAAAGTAATGATGGAAACTTAAGCACTCTTAGCACATTGAGGGATAGTCTTCTAAACAACCACATCCCTAAAAGAGTGAGGATTGAATTCTACATACAAGTTCATGACAAGAATTAATGAAATTGTTTCTCCACTTCTACTTTGCATTTCTCACAGTATCAGGCATTTCATTTTTTGTCATTTTTAATTAAGCTTGTCAAGTGCCAAACTTATGAATAATAAAAGGAAAGAATCAGAACAGATAGAAGGATACAGGCTTTTGGGAGTCTCTTCCTGGCTGACTCCAGAGAGTTATTATTATTTTTTTTTTTTCCTTCAGATGAAAGACATGGCTCTAACGTTAAACTACATGGTACATCATTGCAAAGTTTAATAGCCAGGGTACAAACAGCAGCTTCTCCCTTAGTACAACTCTAAACTCAGAGTGATCACTCACTAACTGCATAAGGAGAGTATGTCACTTTGTAACATTCTATTACAGTGGCAGAGGCAGCAGCACTCAGCAGAGCAGCTTTTTCCTATGCAACCTCAGCTTGGAAAGCTTTGCAATAATGCTGGGGCCTTTCTGTTTATCTTGTAATATTGAAGGAAGATAGGACCAGATCAAGTGTGACATTGCTACTCAGAATGGACCCACTGAAAGAGAACCCAACAACCATTCTGGTTTAGGTTCTCAAGATCTGTTTGTTTTAAATGGAAACATTTATGAATTGGCTAAGCTGGGTGGAATGCAAGTGTTTAATCTGTAAGACCCATGCCATAAAATTGAATGTAGCACAAGTGGAAGGATTTCAAAAATAAGCTGATTGGCTGCAAAATGTACAAGCTCTCATAACTCTACCTGGAACAAAGCTCTGTCATCTATCCAAACATTAGTTGTTCCTAGGAAGCACTTTTGGACACTTGACAAATGTAAACGAATTTTACTGTCCACATTCATTCTAGCCAGACCTTTGAGATAAATCCCTAGAGTTATCTTAACTCTTTGGTTGCTGGTGCAAATATAAAGTAAATGAAAGTATAGAGACACTATTAGCTTACTTCCTTATTGTTAGTCGTTATGATAATAGCATTGCCCGTAGTATCTCACTGTAGTCTCCTAACAATCTTCTAAAGAGAGTCCTATTGCTCCAATATCAGGGCAGCCACAAAAATCCTACTTATATTAATTTCCTTCAAGATAGTTAAAGTCTAAAATTTTAGATCTTATCTGTTGTCTGAATAGAGACTACACAGAAAATAGAGTGAATGAGAAGACATGTTCAGTTTTAGTGTATTTCTAGTAAATAATTTCAGCTTTGTATTTACAAATATGCATCTCAAAGAGGATAAGAACATCTGTAAATTAAAGTGAGAAAGAAAGGCCTGAGATGAGGTACATTTAAACAAATTCGGGTGTTAGCTGCAATCCTATTGAGTGTAAAATATCAGTTTCCATTTCCAAATGTTAGAGTATAGAGTATATACATTGCCAATGCTTTTCTGAATTGTGCTAGCCAATCAGTCTTTGCTAAAGAGACAGGGAACAGTATTTCCCCATTTTGTCTCTGCTCAAAAATGCAAAACATGTTCATATTTTTAGATTTTCTAAATTTAAAAAGTTGTTTTGTCATATTGCACTTTGCCTTTTTGACTAGATCTACATTTAGCATGAGAAGCTATTGTATGCAAGGATGCTTTATTTTAGGGTGTGGCTTTCAAGGACACTTAAAGAACTCATAATGTATTTATAAGCCTGCTAAAGATGGTATACAGGAATGTACACCTTACAAATAATTTACAATATATTTACAGCAAAGAAGTTAGAACACATCAATGGCTCCTGCAAATGCATTTATTGTATTCATCCATTTCATTAAAAATGACTTAAATATGTTCAAGTGCACTATTTATAATTGAAATGGAAGCTCCAGGAATAGCAATCAATGTGTTGTAATTGTTGACCAGACAAAGCTATGGTAAACAACTCAAGATCAAACTTTTTTGTATGCATCCATACCAATCAAACCACATTTAATAAGCCTTTAAAAAAATCTAAATCCCTTAAAGGGAAAGTAAACTAGTATGAGAGAAAGGACATTTTGTATCACTGATGAAATGACTTAAATATAAGAGAGGGCTCACACAACATTTCTCCTCATTGACAATTGGGACCATTTGCTATGCACTTACTAACACTTCTCCAAAGCTAAATTTCCCCCCTTAGATGTAAAGCTACATAAAGACTTGCCTAAAAAGCTGAATGGATCTTAGGTGTTTTCTATAGGACCATATGATCTATCTTCCTCTCATTTGCTTTTCCTCAGCAGACAAGCCCAAACCCCAAATTCTGCCTTTGTGTTTGAAAAGCCCTAAATTCCCAATACCTTAGTCCACCTTGCAAATAATATTATAATGGTCATGATGTTTATATTATTGTTAGTAAGGATCCAGAGGTTACTAGAATATATATAGTTTATCATTTTGCCATTTATAAATTCACAAGATCAATGTACAGCTTCTGTATCAGCATCAAACCCAAGTTTCAAGATGTTTCTCATGAAGCTCATATTAGCCTCTTCCCAAATAATGATTTAGCTTTGAGCATTTTCAACTGGTATTTATGAGCCTTAAAGATGTTTTCCTATTAAAATTATCCAAGCGTATTTTTTATGGACCGCAGCCATGAAATTAAAAGACGCTTGCTCTTTGGAAGAAAAGTTATGACCAACCTAGACAGCATATTAAAAAGCAGAGACATTACTTTGTCAATAAAGGTCTGTCTAGTCAAAGCTTTGGTTTTTCCAGTAGTCATGTATGGATGTGAGAGTTGGGCTATAAAGAAAGCTGAGCTCTGAAGAATAGATGCTTTTGAACTGTGGTGTTGGAGAAGAATCTTGAGAGTCCCTTGGACTGCAAGGAGATTCAACCAGTCTATCTTAAAGAAAACCAGTCCTGATTATTCATTGGAAGGACTGGTGCTGAAGCTGAAACTCCAATACTTTGGCCACCTGATGCGAAGAACTGACTCACTGTAAAAGGCCCTGATTCTGGGAAAGATGGAAGGTGGGAGGAAAAGGGGATGACAGAGGATGAAATGGTTGGATGGCATCACTGACTCAATGGACATGAGTTTGAGTAAACTCTGGTAGTTAGTGATGTACAGGGATGCCTGGCATGCTGCAGTCCATGGGGTCGCAAAGAGTCGGACACGACTGAGCAACTAAACTGAATTGATTTTTATTATCTCTCTCTTTTGATTTGAAGACTTCTAAAGGCCAAGTCTATGTCTCTTGCAATTTTTCTATCCTACCACCCATCACGCCACTTTGAGAATGAAAGCTTCTTAGTAAAGGTATCTGTTTGACAAACCACACTTCAAATTTCATTGTACAGCTATCACATGAATTGCATACTATTTATTAATGATACTGGAAGAAAGCATTTGTATGAAGTGTATAAAGCAATGGATTGAGTGTATAAAGCAATGGATTGACCTCATTGATGTGGATACATGCTTGAAAAGTGAAAGTGAGTCTCTCAGTCATGTCCAATTCTTTGCGACCCCAAGGACTGTAGCCCACCAGGATCCCCTTTCCATGGAATTCTCCAGGCAAGAATGCTGGACTGGGTTGCCATTTCCTTCTCCAGGGGATTTTCCCAATCCAGGGATTGTACCTGGGTCTCCTGCATTGCAGGCAGATTCTTTACCAACTGAGCAACCAAGGAAGCCCTTAGATACATGCTTATGTGTCTCTTATCATGAAAGAGGTTGCTATGTTCTCTCTTACACAGTAGGAGCGAAGTCAAGATAGAAGAGCTGGCATCAGAGTCTATACCAGAAAGTGGGGTGAGGTAAAAAGCAAGGATAATCCAAACCTTACATAATACTCACTGAGTCCATAGAAAAGTTCTTATCTCAGCTTTTTGAAACAAAACAGCAAATGCAAAATTGAATCTGTTCTCAGCCACGATTGACAAGGGCTTTGAAGTTTTTGTTATAACCTACACAAGATAAAAAAAAAAAAAGAAAGAAATAAAATGAGGCTTTCCTGTTCATACTTACCTATTCCTGAACAGTAAGGCTAACATGCTTCTATTTCCCCTAAGATTCATTTCTTTACACAGTAAAGGCTCCATGGGTTCTCTGTGATTTGTCGGAACTGTTGTGCCTGTCTCTGATCTTTCCCTTGCCAAGCTGCCAACATGAAGTCTTGTTTTCTGACTCAAAATATTCAAACACAAGGTGTTGATTCGTCAATCTAGGATGCAATTGAAAAAACTAAATGAGTTGCAGGCCAGGTTCGATGCACGATACTGGATGCTTGGGGCTGGTGCACTGGGACGACCCAGAGGGATGGAATGGGGAGGGAGGAGGGAGGAGGGTTCAGGATGGGGAACACATGTATACCTGTGGCGGATTCATTTTGATATTTGGCAAAACTAATACAGTTATGTAAAGTTTAAAAATAAAATAAAATTAAAAAAAAAACTAAATGAGACAACATTCTCTCTTGAATTAACATATAAACCATATTTATTAGGCTGATTTGTGTAAGTAATGGAGAAAAAAAAGAAAGGAGTGCAATTGATTGATTCAATGTAGGGGGAATTTCAAAGGGTTTTGGCGTGATTTGTACCTGGATTTTGGAACTTTCCCAAGTATGTAGATTGCCCTCAATGTTTCAACTATCTCATCCTTTGAAAGAGGAGTGAATTCCAACTAGATGCTGGCAGAGCTACAGTTGTTAGAGCATGTCAGCCAACCTAGCATAGAAGCCAGGGGAGCACAGAACTAGAAATATGCATGCTCTCTTTCCTCCAGACTGACCATCTGTGTATGGACACAGAGCATCAAAGTTGTGCAGCTGTGCTGATAATGCCCTATGGAAGGAGATCAGTTTGCTTCAGATATAATTCATTTCTCTCCTGTCAATGGCTATAGGATATATCTGAAGCAGATTAATGGGGTTTGGGATGGAGGCAGAGAGTAGACAAGAGCCTTTGTGGGTTTTTCTACATGAATACCATAAACTTGATACCAAAAAGTGATGTCACCAGGATGATTTGGGCTTTGAAGGTACACTCTAAAATCCACCAGAATTGATTCAATGATCGGTTTGCAGGTGCTAAGCAGTACCACATGTGCTGTTGTGAGCCCTTTTTGTTTACAACGTGAAGCAGCATTTTTTTTTTTTTTTTAGTTTTCTTTTTTTTTAATTTTTATTTTTTAACTTTACAATATTGTATTGGTTTCGCCATACATCAACATGAATCCGCCACAGGTATACACGTGTTCCCCATCCCAAACACCCCTCCCACCTCCCTCCCCTTACCATCCCTCTGGCCCATCCCAGTGCACCAGCCCCAAGCAACCAGTATCATGCATCAAACTTGGGCTGGTGTTTCGTTTCATATATGATATTATACATGTTTCAGTGCCATTCTCCCAAATCATCCCACCCTCTCCCTCTCCCACAGAGTCCAAAAGACTGTTCTATACATCTGTGTCTCTTTTGCTGTCTCGCATAGAGGGTTATCATTACCATCTTTCTAAATTCCATATATATGCGTTAGTATACTGTATTGGTGTTTTTCTTCCTGGCTTACTTCACTCTGTATAATAGGCTCCAGCAATGCCATGGGAGTGTTGCAGTGATAATCTGCCTGGTTTTCGAAAACTAATTTTGTTCAAAGAGACAGTAGCCACTTTGGTTCAAAAAATTTATAGAAAATAGAGGCAATCTCCATGCTCAACCCATATCTATTCTCAACAGGCAGAAATAGAGAAAGCTTTTAAACTTAAAAAAATAAACTTTTTTAAACTTAAAAAAAAAAAAAAAAAAAAAAAAAACAAACACAACAGGCATTTACAAGCCCCTGGCTATAGGCAGACATTTCACTAAAAGTGGTAACCACTGTTGGGGAGACAGCAAGCAATTTTCCACTCAAGTCTCATATAGGTTAAACCATTAACAAAATAACAAAATTAAGCTGATGATGTACATTCTAGTTTGCAGCAGGAAATATTTTCATAGAAAAATCCTATCATCTGTCTTTGAACCTCCTAAGAAAGTTCCATTAGATAGTTTTGTGTGTTTCTTTTTTTTCCCCTCTAAATTCTTGTGCAGGGAAATTGAAAACTTCTCTAGGGCTAAGTCAAGATACAGGATCAGTTCAGTTCAATTCAGTTCAGTTCAGTCACTCAGTTGTGTCTGACTCTTTGTGACCCCATGAATTGCAGCATGCGAGGTCTCCCTGTCCATCACCAACTCCCGGAATTCACCCAGAGTCCTGTCCATCGAGTCGGTGATGCCATCCAACCATCTCATCCTCTGTCGTTCCCTTCTCCTCCTGCCCCCAATCCCTCCCAGCATCAGAGTCTTGTCCAATGAGTCAAGATACAGGATACTTTATTTTATTTTATTTTCTTAATTTTATTTTTTAAAATATAAATTTACAGGATAGTTTATTTTATTTTTTTTCACTTTTTAAAAATTTATTGTAATTGGAGGCTAGTTCTTTACAATTTTGTATTGGTTTTGCCATACATCAACATGAATCCACCACAGGTGTACACGTGTTCCCAATCCTGAACCCCACTCCCACCTCCCTCCCCATATAATCCCTCTGGGTCATCCCAGTGCATCAGCCCCAAGCATCCTGTATCCTGCATCGAACCTGGACTGGTGATTCGTTTCTTATATGATATTATACATGTTTGAATGCCATTCTCCCAAATCATCCCACCCTCTCCCTCTCCCACAGAATCCAAAAGACTGTTCTATACATCTGTGTCTTTTTTGCTGTCTCACATACAGGGTTATCATTACCATCTTTCTAAATTCCATATATATGCATTAGTATACTGTATTGGTTGTTTTTTTTTTTTTTTTCTGTCTTACTTCACTCTGTATAATCAGCTCCAGTTTCATCCACCTCATTAGAACTGATTCAAATGTATTCTTTTTAATGGCTGAGTAATACTCCATTGTGTATATGTACCACTGCTTTCTTATCCATTCATCTGCTGATGGACATCTAGGTTGCTTCCATGTCCTGGCTATTATCAACAGTGCTGTGATGAACATTGGGGTACACGTGTCTCTTTCAATTCTGATTTCCTCAGTGTGTATGCCCAGCAGTGGGATTGCTGGTTCATAAGGCAGTTTTATTTCCAGTTTTTTAAGGAATCTCCACACTGCTCTCCATAGTGGCTGTACTAGTTTGCATTCCCACCAACAGTGTAAGAGGGTTCCCTTTTCTCCACACCCTCTCCAGCATTTACTGCTTGTAGACTTTTGGATCACAGCCATTCTGACTGACATGAAATGGTACCTCATTGAGGTTTTGATTTGCATTTCTCTGATAATGAGACAGTATGGTACTGGCACAAAGACAGAAATATAGATCAATGGAAAAATAGAAAGCCCAGAGATAAACCCATGCACCTATGGACATCTTATCTTTGACAAAGGAGGCAAGAATATACAATGGATTAAAGACAAACTCTTTAACAAGTGGTGCTGGGAAAACTGGTCAACCACTTGTAAAAGAATTAAGCTAGAACACTTTCTAACACCATACACAAAAATAAACTCAAAATGGATTAAAAATCTAAATGTAAGACCAGAAACTATAAAACTCTTAGAGGAGAACATGGGCAAAACACTCTCTGACATAAATCACAGCAGAATCGTCTATGACCCACTTCCCAGAATATTGGAAATAAAAGCAAAAATAAACAAATGGGACCTAATTAAAATTAAAATCTTCTGCATTTCAAAAGAAACTATAAGCAAGGTGAAAAGACAGCCTTCAGAATGGGAGAAAATAATAGCAAATGAAGCAACTGACAAAACAACTAATCTCAAAAATATACAAGCAACTCCTGCAGCTCAAATCCAGAAAAATAAACGACCCAATCAAAAAATGGGCCAAAGAACTAAATAGACATTTCTCCAAAGAAGACATACAGATGGCTAACAAACACAGGATAGTGTTTTTAAAAGTCAAGGCCATAAATATGTAGGAGCTCGTTAGCCTTTTTAGTCCCATTTCTGCATTCAAGATATATATGAAGAAAACAAGTCTGGGTGAACATATTTTTAAAAATACTTCAAACCTGAAAGAAAACATAAATGATGATCAGAGTCTTGTAAGAAGGGAAATCCTTAATGATAATACATGAATTAGAACTCACTGGTACAAAACATATAAGGAGATGTCATTTACTGTCTTTTCCCAGGTCTGTATTTTTGTGTTACATGTATACTTCACCTACAAAAACATAAATAGGTTTAAGGTAAGAAAGATTAAAAATAAACACTGTGATGCAAGCATTAATTTTAAATTATTTGTATACAATATATATTAATATCAGATAAAGTATTAGAGCTAGGAAAATTATTACAAAGAGGAACATCACATAATGACAAAAGCTCAAGAAAATGTAATTGTGAACCCACCAAGCAACATGAATATTTTGAACAAAATGCATGAAGGGAAACCTATAAAAGCTGAAATGAGAAAAAGGCATATCCAAAACTATAATTGACATCATCAACAACCCATTCACAGCAAGTAATAGAACAACAGACAAAAAATAGAATAGAAGTAGGTGAATAACAGAATGAACAAAATGAATGAACAGAATTAATGTGAGATATATATATATATATATATATATATATATACACACACATATACACTACAACAGCAGAATACACAGTTTTTCTAATTGTCCACAAAACATTCATGAAGATAGTCTGTATCACAAAAATGAAATTCAATGAACTGAAAAATGTTAAAGCATACAGTTTGTTCTCTGACCATAGTGAAATTGCATTGGAATAATGACAAGAACACCTACAAATGTTTGGAAATTAAAAACACACTTCTCATTAATTTGTTGGTAAAAGAGAAAGTTACAATGAAATAAAAATAATACATAGAACTGAATAAGAATAAAAACTAACATACTGGTATATATATATGTATATATATATATATGTATATATAGCATGTATTTTTTAAATATTTTTTTGAAGGATAGTTGCTTTACAGAATTTTGTTGTTTTCTGTCAAACCTCAGCAAGAATCAGCCATAGGTACACATATATCCCCTCCCTTTTGAACCTCCCTCCCATCTCCCTCCCCAGCCCAGCCCTTTAGGGTGATACAGAGCCCCTGTTTGAGTTTCCTAAGCCATATAGCAAATTTCCATTGGCTATCTATTTTATACATGGTAATGTAAGTTTCATGCTACTTTTTCCATACATCTCACCCTCCCCTCCCCTCTCTCCATGTCCATAAGTCTATTCTCTATATCTGTTTCTCCACTGCAGCCCTGTAAAAAAATTCTTAAGTATCACTTTTCTATATTCCGTATATATGTGTTAAAATATGATATTTATCTTTCTTTTCCTGACTACTTCACCCTGTATAATAGGTTCTAGGTCCATCTATCTCATCAGAACTGACTCAAATGCATTCCTTTTTATGGCTGAGTAATATTCCATTGTGTATATGTACCAAAAGTAACACAAATTCTTAATCCATTCATCTGTTAATGGACATCTAGGTTGCTTCCATGTTCTAGCTATTGTAAATAGTGCTGCAATGAACAACGGGATACATGAGTCTGTCTTTTTCAATTTTGATTTCCTCAGGGTATATGCCTAGGAGTGGGATTACTGGGTCATATGGTGGTTTTATTCCTAGTTTTTTAAGGAATCTCCATACCATCTTCCATAGTGGCTGTATCAATTTACATTCCCACCAACAGTGCAAGAGGATTCCCTTTTCTCCAAACCATCTCCAGCATTTATTCTTTGTAGACTTTTTGATGATGGCCATTCTGAGTGGTCTGATTTGCATTTCTCTAATAATGAGTGATGTTGAACATCTTTCCATATGTTTGTTAGCCATCTGTATGTCTTCTTTGGAGAAATGTCTGTTTAAGTTTTTTTCCCACTTTTTGATTGGGTTATTTGTTTTTCTGGCATTGAGTTGTATGAGCTGCTTGTATATTTTGGAAATTAACCCTTTGTCAGTTGTTTCATTTGCTATTATTTTCTCCAGTTCTGAAGGTTGTCTTTTCACCTTGCTTATGGTTTACTTTGTTGTGCAAAAGCTTTTAAGTTTAATCAGGTCCCACTTGTTTACTTTTGTTTTTATTTCTATTACTCTAGGAGGTGGGCCGTAGAGGATCTTGCTTTGATTTACGTCATCGAGTATTCTGCCTATATTTTCCTCTAAAAGTTCTATAGTTTCTGGTCTTACATCTAGGTCTTTAAGCCATTTTTCAGTTATCTTTGTGTATGGTGTTATGAAGTGTTTTAATTTCATTCTTTTACGTGTAGCTGTCTAGTTTTCCCAACATCATTTATCGAAGAGGCTGTCTTTGCTCCTATATGGGACATTTAAAAAAAAAAAAAATCTGACAATGAAATTTATACCAAGAAACAAAATGTTGCCAATAAATTATATAAGACTCTACATCAATAAACAGGAAAAACCATAACAAAATAAGTTCAATGCAAGCAAAGGAAGAAAATTATAAAGATATCAGAAAATTTGAAAACAAAAAATAATAGAAAAATATCAAGAAAACAAGTAACAAGTTCTTCAAAAAAATAAATTTGATTATCTTGAGCAAGACTGATAAAAATATAAAAAGAAAAGATACTAATTATGAATATCAAAAATGAAACAGAAGATGTCATTAAAAATCCAGATGCACTAAAAAAATAATGAACAACAGTGAGCAACTTTATACTCATAAATTCAATAACTTAGACATGGATGGATTGCTTGAACATCACAAAGTACCAAATTTAATGCTAAAAAAAATCTTATAAAAAGGAATAATCTTATAATCATTATATAAATTGAATTCATAATTATAAAACTGCTCTCAAAAGAAATCCCTGGACACAGATAGCTTCACTGTTGAATTCTGCAAATATTTATTAATAAATAAATAAATAACTCTAATTTTACACAACCTGTTCTGGAAAATAAAAGAAACAGAAATACGCCCTCATTTATTTTATGAGGTCATTATTACATGGATAACAAAACTATACAATGACAGTTGAAAAAGGAAATCTGCAGAGCATATCCATTAGCAAAGTATTACCAGATTTAATTTGCCAATGTACAAAAAGAAACACAGAATTCTACATCATGACAAGGAGGGAGTTACTGCAGGTATAAAAGTTTGATTTAAAATAAAAAAATCAATTAATTCTCCATTTTAAGAGTTAAAAAAAAAAACTAAATCCATATGCCTTTATGAATTAAGACAGATAATTCACCAAAAAGGAAATATAAATGGCAAATTAACAAACAAGCCCAATATGCACTTATGATAAAATCTCTCCTCATATTATGAATAGGGTAGGGCATCATTAACTTGGTAAAGATTATCTACAAAAAATTTCAAAAGCCCCAGACCAATCAAACAAGCAAACAAAATAAATAAAAAATGACAAAACCACAGTTAACATTGCTGCTGCTCCTGCTGCTAAGTCACTTGACTTGTGTCCAACTCTCTGCGACCCCATAGACAGCAGCCCACCAGGCTTCCCCGACCCTGGGATTCTTGAGGCAAGAACACTGGAGTGGGTAGCCATTTCCTTCTCCAATGCATGAAAGTAAAAAAGTGAAAGTGAAGTCTATCAGTCGTGTCTGACTCTTAGCAACCCCGTGGACTGCAGCCTACCCAGGCTCCTCCATCCATGGATTTTCCAGGCAAGAGTACTGGAGTGGGGTGCCATTAAACACAATTGATTGTTAAAGATAGGATGTTTTACCTCTCTTCATTTCATTTCAGTTCAGTTCAGTTCAGTCGCTCAGTCGAGTCTGACTCTTTGCGACCCCATGAATCTCAGGATGCCAGGCCTCCCTGTCCATCATCTGCTCCCGGAGTTCTTAGACTCACATCCATCGAGTCTGTGATGCCATCCAGCCATCTCATCCTCTGTCGTCCCCTTCTCCTCCTGCCCCCAATCCTTCCCAGCATCAGAGTCTTTTCCAATGAGTCAACTCTTCACATGAGGTGGCCAAAGTATTGGAGTTTCAGCTTTAGCATCATTCCTTCCAAAGAAATCCCAGGGCTGATCTCCTTCAGAAAGGCTGGATCTCCTTGCAGTCCAAGGAACTCTCAAGAGTCTTCTCCAACACCACAGTTCAAAAGCATCATTTCTTTGGTGCTCAGCTTTATTCACAGTCCAACTCTCACATCCATACATGACCACTGGAAAAACCATAGCCTTGACTAGATGGACCTTTGTTGGCAAAGTAATGTCTCTGCTTTTGAATATGCTATCTAGGCTGGTTATAACTTTCCTTCCAAGGAGTAAGCGTCTTTTAATTTCATGGCTGCAGTCACCATCTGCAGTGATTTTGGAGCCCCCCAAAAATAAAGTCTGACACTGCTTCCACTGTTTCCCCATCTATTTCCCATGAAGTGATGGGACCGGATGCCATGATCTTCGTTTTCTGAATGTTGAGTTTTAAGCCAACTTTTTCACTCTCCTCTTTCATCTTCATCAAGAGGCTTTTTAGTTCCTCTTCACTTTCTGCCATAAGGGTGGTGTTATCTGCATATCTGAGGTTATTGATATTTCTCCTGACAATCTTGATTCCAGCTTGTGCTTCATCCAGCCCAGCGTTTCTCATGATGTACTCTGTATATAAGTTAAATAAGCAGGGTGACAATATACAGCCTTGACGTACTCCTTTTCCTATTTGGAACAAGTCTGTTGTCCCATGTCCAGGTCTAACTGTTGCTGACCTGTATACAAATTTCTCAAGAGGCAGGTCAGGTGGTCTGGTATTCCCATCTCTTTCAGAATTTTCCACAGTTTATTGTGATCCACACAGTCAAAGGCTTTGGCATAGTCAATAAAGCAGAAATAGATGTTTTTCTGGAACTCTTTTGCTTTTTCGATGATCCAGCGCATGTTGGCAATTTGGTCTCTGGTTCCTCTGCCTTTTCTAAAACCAGCTTGAATATCTGTAAGTTCACGGTTCACATATTGCTGAAGCCTGGCTTGGAGAATTTTGAGCATTACTTTACTAGCATGTGAGATGAGTGCAATTTTGTGATAGTTTGAGCATTCTTGGGCATTGCCTTTCTTTGGGGTTGGAATGAAAATGGGTCTTTTGCAGTCCTGTGGCCACTGCTGAGTTTTCCAAATTTTCTGACATATTGAGTGCAGCACTTTCACAGCATCATCTTTCAGGATGTGAAATAGCTCAACTGGAATTCCATCACCCCCACTAGCTTTGTTTGTAGTGATGCTTTCTAAGGCCCACTTGACTTCACATTCCAGGATATCTGGCTCTAGGTGAGTGATCACACCATCGTGATTATCTGGGTCATGAAGATCTTTTTACCAGAGTTCTTCTGTGTATTCTTGCCACCTCTTCTTAATATCTTCTGCTTCTGTTAGGTCCATACCATTTCTGTCCTTTATCGAGCCCATCTTTGCATGAAATGTTCCCTTGGTATCTCTAATTTTCTTGAAGAGATCTCTAGTCTTTCCCATTCTGTTGTTTTCCTCTATTTCTTTGCATCGATTGCTGAGGAAGGCTTTCTTGCCTCTTTTTGCTATTCTTTGGAACTCTGCATTCAGATGCTTATATCTTTCCTTTTCTCCTTTGCTTTTTGCTTCTCTTCTTTTCACAGCTATTTGTAAGGCCTCCCCAGACAGCCATTTTGCTTTTTTGCATTTCTTTTCCATGGGGTTGATAAACTATGGACTGAGGTTCGTGACATTGTACAGGAGACATGGATCAAGACCATGCTCATGGAAAAGAAATGGGTTGAACTAATTTATTCTAAGACAGAACTCCAAATTTAATAAAATAAATTTAAATTATTGATTTACCAAAATATGCCTTGGAAAACAAAGATTCAAAAATGGCCGTGCTATATCAGGTAAATGGAAATAAAATAATTCACAGATTGTAATGCTTTTTTAAACATAATAGTATTTAAGGCAAAATACAACAAACAGAAGAAAAAAGGGCAAGTGTTCATAATGAATGAGTGATAATCTTAGGCAAAACAAAAAAGAACAAAATTGAAAAATAAAATCAAAAAACAAATTGCAAACAGTAGAAAACTGTAAATAACACATGAACTGGACATAATTTAAGAAAACTAGGAATCTAAAAAACTAAAACTATCAAGTATGATTCAAATAATTGTCATGTACATATGAGTATGTATGTGTATGCAAACAAAGTTAAGATAAATAAACTTTAAATTGTTACTATAGAATATATATAAGGGTAGTTTTATACAAGGTTTTAGTTTTCTACTTCACAAACTTAAATATTTGAATTTTAAAATCAGCTGATGTTAATTTTATTTTCTATTAATTTCTGCTTTATTAAATCCTGTTTTTAAATTTTCTGCCCTCTTGAGTTATAGATGTATTTCATTTTCTCAAAATGTGTTATATTTTAATAATTAGCTTTTCAAGACAAGGGTAACACACATTATTACATGTTAAGCAATTCAGAGATGTATGAAAGATGCAAAAATCTGCTCTTATTCCTTCATTATAATGATAGTGTGGTCTTAATCTTCTGAGAGATTTACTAGCTATTCTTCTATATGTTTATATATGTCTATAATTATAGAAGTATATGACTCTTAAAAATAAAATAGAATCATACACATTATATACATAGTTCTACATCTAAGTTTCTCACTCATTATACGATAGACATGTTTCCATGTCAACACATCTTATCCTGATTATTTTAATTCTGACAAACTCTATAACGCCATAATTTATCACAACATTCTCAATGAGTTTCTTTATTGAGGCACACTCAGGTAAATTTTACATTTTCTAGTAGTATAGTATAAATATAATTGAACATATCCATAGCTTTGGTACTTTTTTCTGTAATAACATATATTAGATTTCAATTGCTGTATAATATATTTATCACAAGCTTAGCAGCTTAAAACAAGGCCCATTTATTAATCCACAGCATTGTAGGTAAGAAGTTCAGCATGGTGTTGCTTTATTCTCTGCACAAGATGTTTCAAAGCTGAAATCAATCAATGTGTTGCTGCCTGGGTCTTGTCTGGAGGCTTGTCTATGGCACACATCCATTTCCGAACTCATTACGTTGCTGGGGGAATCCAGTTGCTTGACTGTATAGGACTGTTAGGACTGAGATGTCTATTTTCTTGCTAAAGCAGGGGACTTCTATCATCTCCTAAAGGCCATCTCCTAAAGGCCTACTTGCCACATGGCTCCCATCATCTTCAAACTCAGAACATTGATTCCTTTTCATGTTTTGCATCTCTGACTTCCTGTTTCTGATCCATACTTAAATACCACATGTAATTAGTTACAGCCCATCCAGAATATTTCTACTTCATTAACTCAAAATCAACACAATGGTAAATTTAATCATATGTGGATTTTTTTTTTTTTTTTTTTTTTTTTGCTTGCCAGATGGCTCAGTGGTAAAAAATCTGCCTGTCAGTGCAGGAGACTGGGTTCAATCCCTGGGAGAAGATCCTATGTAGAAGGAAATGACAACCCACTCCAGTATTCTTGCCTGGAAAGTCCCATGAACAGAGGAGCCTGGCCTGGCTACAGCCCATGGGCTCACAAAGAGTCAGACACAGCTGAGCATGCACGCATGTGGACTCTTTTTTAAATTAATTTGTTAAGGTATAGTTGATTTACAATATTGTGTTAGTTTCTGCTATACTGCAAGGGATTCGGTTATACATACACATATATCCATTCCTGTTTTAGATTCTTTTCTCATATAGGTCATTACAGAGTATTAAGTAGAACACATTTGGACTATTTAGCCATGTACAGAACATAACCATGGGAGTAAGTCTCATCATATCCACAGATCCAGTAATCAACAGAAAGAGATAATACAGGGTGAAGATCATCAATACTCCTCTTAGAATTGATCTGCCACATGAAGATTCCCAAAAGTGAAACTGCTTGGTCTGTTTTCAAGATTTAATATTTGAATTTTATTTTCACTTTTCTCATTTTATCAGATTCAGAACACATTGCAGGGAGATGAAACATGGTTATCTTTCCTAAATTTTGTGGGTTTTTTTTTCGTGGGATGATAATTTACACCAGGTAACTTCCACCAAGTGATATCTATTTCTACTATAACTATTCAAGAAACATGGAAGACTAAGATATCAGAATACATTTAAATCTCAGCTCCATGACTTACTAGTTTTGTGATCATTGAAACACTGTTTAACTTCATTTACAAAATAGAGATAAATCCTTAAAATAACGTTTAGAAGATAGAATGAGATGTTGGCTTAAAGAGCTTAAAAGAGTGCCTGGTATTTAGTAACTGCTCAATAAATGTTAGTTACTACCTCACTAACTAGGTAATAACATTTAAGGCATGGACATGTACTTAAATTCAACAAATAGGATATACTCTTCTGGGACCATGAATCCTTAAAAACTGATATTCTTCTCAGCAGTTGGTGACCTGATCTGTCACTGCATAGGCTATATTGAGACTCTTGTTTACAAGTAATGTAGGAATGGTTCCTATTTTCAAATCTAATTCACAAGCCTTCCCATGTATCTATGCATTTGCAGTATCTTTCTATAAATTACCCTTCATAAATTACCCTTTGGTTTAGTTTGGATTGTAGCTTTCTTGATAGTTCAGTCGGTAAAGAAACTGCCTGCAATGCAATGGACCCTGGATCGATCCCTGGGTTGGAAAGATCCCTTGGAGAAGGGAAAGTCTTCTGGCCTCCAGTATTCTGGCCTGGAGCATTCCATTAACATGCATAGACCATGGGGTAACTGAACGACTTTCACTTTAGTTTGGATTGTAAATTTTCTATAACTTGGAATATTCTTTATGTGTATTTTATTTTTTATTTTATTTTACTTTTTTTTCCTTGTTGGAGATTTTCTTTTTTTTTTTATTTTATTTTATTTAAATTTACAATATTGTATTGGTTTTGCCATATATGAAAATGAATCTGCCACAGGTATATATGTGTTCCCCATCCTGAACCCTCCTCCCTCCTCCTTCCCCATACCATCCCTCTGGGTCGTCCCAGTGCACCAGCCCCAAGCATCCGGTATCGTGCATCAAATCTGGACTGGCGACTCGTTTCATATATGATATTATACATATTTCAATGCCATTCTCCCAAATCATCCCACCCTCTCCCTCTCCCACAGAGTCCATAAGACTGTTCTATACATCAGTGTCTCTTTTGCTGTCTTGTATATAGGGTTATTGTTACCATCTTTCTAAATTCCATATATATGCATTAGTATACTGTATTGGTGTTTTTCTTTCTGGCTTACTTCACTCTGGATAATAGGCTCCAGTTTCATCCACCTCATTAGAACTCATTCAAATGTATTCTTTTTAATGGCTGAGTAATACTCCATTGTGTATATGTACCACCGCTTTCTTATCCATTTGTCTGCTGTTGGACATCTAGGTTGCTTCCATGTCCTGGCTATTATAAACAGTGCTGCGATGAACGTTAGGGTACACGTGTCTCTTTCCCTTCTGATTTCCTCGGTGTGTATGCCCAGCAGTGGGATTGCTGGATCATAAGGCAGGTCTGTTTCCAGTTTTTTAAGGAATCTCCACACTGTTCTCCATAGTGGCTGTACTAGTTTGCATTCCCACCAACAGTGTAAGAGGGTTCCCTTTTCTCCACACCCTCTCCAGCATTTATTGCTTGTAGACTTTTGGATAGCAGCCATTCTGACTGGCATGAAATGGTACCTCATAGTGGTTTTGATTTGCATTTCTCTGATAATGAGTGATGTTGAACATCTTTTCATATGTTTGTTAGCCATCTGTAAGTCTTCTTTGGAGAAATGTCTATTTAGTTCTTTGGCCCATTTTTTGGCTGGGTCATTTATTTTTCTGGTCATTTATTTATGTGTATTTTAAATTAAAAAAAGATATTGTCAGATTAACAATTGCAGCAATTCAAAAATAATACTATTGATGTATGAAACTAATTTTTCCAATATTTATTAGCACCAGGGAGTATTGCTTTAAACGTTTTTAACCATCTGAACTGTGAAAATAATACATAATATTTTAAAATTTTATATTTCTCCACAAACCATAGTTGAAGAGTTTTTCATATGGATTATATACATTTTCCCTTCTTCTTCTGATTTCTCTATTGACAATAGTGTCTTTTTCTAAGCATCTCTATATATTCTTTAAGGGTGTCAACACCTTTTCACTCATATGTTTTGGTAATATTATTATTCAAATATCTAAAACTCATTATTTGTTTTCAACACTTTTAGTGGTGCAGCATCTAGCATCAGTTCAGTTCAGTCTCTCAGTCATGTCTGACTTTGCGACCCCATGGACTGCAGCATGCCTGGCTTCCCTGTCCATCACCAGTTCCCAAACTCATGTCCATTGAGTCGGTGATGGAATCCAACCATCTCATCTTCTGTCGTCCCTTTCTCCTCATGCCTTCAATCTTTCCCAGCATCAGGGTCTTTTCCAAGGAGTCAGTTCGTTGCATAACCTGGCCAAAGTATTGGAGTTTCAGCTTCAACATCAGTCTTTCCAATGAATATTCAGGACTGATTTCCTTAAGGACGGACTGGTTGGATCTCCTTGCAGCCCAAGGGACTCTTAAGAGTCTTCTCCAACACCACAGTTCAAAAGCATTAATTCTTCAGCACTCAGCTTTCTTTATAGTCCAACTCTCACATCCATACATGACCACTGGAAAAACCATAGCCTTGATGAGATGGCCCTTGTTGGCAAAGTATTGTCTCTGCTTTTTAATATGATATCTAGGTTGGTCATAACTTTTCTCCCAAGGAGCAAGTGCCTTTTGATTTCATGGCTTCACTCACCATCTGCAGCGATTTTGGAGCCCCCAAAAATAAAGTCTGTCATTATTTCCACTGTTTCCCCATCAATTGGAAATGAAGTGATGGGACTAGATGCCATGATCTTAGCTTTCTAAATGTTGTTTTAAGCCAACTTTTTCACTCTCCTCTTTCACTTTCATCAAGAGGCTCTTTAGTTCTTTTTCACTTTCTGCCATAAGGGTGGTGTGATCTGCATATCTGAGGTTATTGCTATTTCTCCTGGCAATCTTGATTCCATCTTGTGCTTCATCCAGCCCAGCATTTCTCATGACGTACTGTGCATATAAATTATATAAGCAGGGTGAGACTATACAAACTTAACATACTCCTTTCCATATTTGGAACTACTCTGTTGCTCCATGTCCACTTCTAACTGTTGCCTGCAGACCTGAATATAGATTTCTCAAGAGGCAGGTCAGGTTGTCTGGTATTTTCATCTCTTTAAGAATTTCCCACAGTTTGTTGTGATCCACACAGTCAAAGGCTTTGTCATAGTCTATAAAGCAGAAGTAGCTGTTTTTCTGGAACTCTCTTGCTTTTTTGATGATCCAACAGATGTTGGCAATTTGACCTCTGATTCCTCTGCCTTTTCTAAATCCACCTTGAACATCTGGAAGTTCACGGTTCACATACTGTTGAAGCCTGCTTGGAGAGTTTTGAGCCTTACTTTACTTGTGTGTGAGATGAGTGCAATTGCACACTAGTTTGAGCATTCTTTGGCCTTGCCTTTCTTTGGGATTGGAATGAAAATTGACCTTTCCAGTCCCGTGGCCACTGCTGAGTTTTCCAAATTTTCTGGCATACTGAGTGGAGCACTTTCACAGCATCATCTTTCAGGATTTGAAATAGCTCAACTGGAATTCCATCACCTCCACTAGCTTTTTCATAGTGATGCTTGTTAAGGCCCACTTGACTTTGCATTTCAGCATGTCTGGCTCCAGATGAGTGATTATACCATCATGATTATCTGGATCATGAACATCTTTTTTGTACAGTTCTTCTGTGTACAGTTCTTCTTTTGTACAGTTATTCTCTCTATCTCTTCTTAATATCCTCTGCTTCTGTTAGGTCCATACAATTTCTGTCCTTTATTGTGCCCATCTTTGCATGAAATGTCCCCTTGGTATCTCCAACTTCCTTGAAGAGATCTCTAGAGATCTAGAGATCTCCATTCTATTGTTTTCCTCTGTTTCTTTTCCTTGATCACTGAGGAAGCCTTTCTTATCTCCTTGCTACTCTTTGGAACTCTCCATTCAAATGGGTATATCTTTCCTTCTCTCCTTTGCCTTTTGCTTCTCTTTTTTTCATGACTGTAAGGCTTCCTCAGACAACCATTTGCCTATTTGCATTTCTATTTCTTAAGGATGGTGTTTATCCCTACTTCCTGTACAATGCCACAAACCTCTGTCCATCACTCTTCAGGCACTCTATCAGATCTAATCCCTTGGATCTATTTCTCACTTCCACTGTATAATCATAAGGGATTTGATTTAAGTCATATTTGAATGGTCTAGAGGTTTTCCCTACTTTCTTGAATTTAAGTATGAATTTGGCAATAAGGAGTTCACTATATGAGCCACAGTCAGCTCAGGTCTTGTTCTTGATGACTGTATAGAGCTTCTCCAACTTTGGCTGCAGAGAATATAACCAATCTGATTTTGGTATTGACCATCTGGTGATGTCTGTGTGTAGAGTCTTCACTTGTCTTGTTGGAAGAAGGTTTTTGCTATGACCAGTGCATTCTCTTGGCAAAACCCTATTTGATTTGCCCTGTTTCATTCTGTACTCCAAGGCCAAATTTGCCTGTTACTCCAGGTATTTTTTGACTTCCTACTTTTGCTTTCCAGTCCTCTATAACGAAAAGGACATCTTTTTTAGGTGTTAGTTCTAGAAGGTCTTGTAGGTCTTCATAGAACTGTTCAATTTCAGCTTCTTCAGCATTACTGCTCAGGACATAGACTTGGATTACTGTGATATTGAATGATTTGCCTTGGAAATGAACAGAGATCATTCTGTCGTTTTTGAGATTTCATCCAAGTACAGCATTTCAGACTCTTTTGTTGAGTATGATGACTACTCCATTTCTTCTAAGGGATTCTTGTTCACAGTAGTAGATACAATGGTCATCTGAGTTAAATTCACCCATTCCAGTCCATTTTAGTTCGCTGATTCCTAAAATGTTGATGTTCACTGTTGCCATCTCCTGTTTGACCTTTCCAATTTTCCTTGATTCATGAACCTAACATGCCTGATTCCTGTGTAATATTGCTCTTTACAGCATCAGACTTTACTTCCACCACCAGTCATATTCACAACTAGGTGTTGTTTTTCCTTTGGCTCTGTCACTTCATTCTTTATGGAGTTGTTTCTCCACTGATCTCCAGTAGCATATTCAGCACCTACAGACCTGAGGAGTTCATCTTTCAGTGTCCTATCTTTCTGCCTTTTCATATTTTTCATGAGGTTTGGCCATAGATTTTCATTAAATCTATGTTCATTAAATCTAAGTGTTCATTACAAAACAAATCGAGGACTACCACATAAATCAACAGATATTATAAACAAATAAACATAAATCCAATCATCAAGAAACAGTTAATATGCTGTGAACATTATTCAATATACCACTTTACACAAATCAGAATGAAATAAAGGTAGGTGTACAAAGTTTAACTAGAATGAGCTTCTACCATACATGATGTTTTGAAACAAAAATAAGGTTATTTCATTTGATCAAAAATGAAAATAGTATTTAAATAAAATGGAAACAATTCTTGAATTTACTATTTCTTCAATGCAGAAGTTATTAATCATTAAAATATGAGTATAAGGAAACCATTAATATAGAGGGATAATGTTATAGTATATATATATATATTTCAATTTTAACAATGGGCATGCTTTTTTTTTTAACCAACAGATTTACTTTCTAATATAAAGGATAAGATAATTAGCACACTTCACACTTATTCCCACAACTCTTTCCTATGTCTTTTTTGTTATTATTGTTAACTATACCTTGTGAGAATTTATGAAGTATATTTTTTATTCTGTAACCACAATTCTTCTGATAGATACCATATTCAGAAATGAGAAAACTCAGTTAAAGATGTCTTACCCACAAGTTCATATATAGTTCAAATGAAATGTCAGTCTAAATGTTAATTATATAGATTTTTAAATCTCAACAAACTCCAAAAATAAAGTGAAAGAATAATAATGAAAAAAAAAAGGTGTGTTTCTTCTCTAGATGTTAAGTTGTGCTAGGAAAGACACTATGATATCAAAGTATCAATTAAACACAATGGAGAGCTTAAACAGGGTCTATGTGACAGTTGAGTATAAAAGAGTTAGGATTAAAAGCACTGGGGGAAAAATGGGATGTTTTATAAACAAGACTGGGGAAATTGACTTTCTGTATGGGAAAAATAGCAAATGAGGGCATTCCCTCACACCATACAAGAGCCAATGTATCAGAGCCATAAATCAAAAACTTAATTTCTTTTGGAAGGAGTGAGGTTAAAAGTACTAGAAAATTATATTAGAGCTGCTTATTTTATAAATTTATAATATTTTATACTTCATATATCATAAATTCACTCTTTGTGATTTTAAAATATTCACAGAGAATCATAATCATCATTACTAATTACACAATATTTAATCAGCCCTCCAAAAACACCATATTAATTAACTCCCAATTCCATCTTCTCTGCCATTCTAGGTAACCATTGGATATGTCAATATTGGAAATTTCACATAAATTTAATTATTCAAGTTGAAACTCCAGTACTTTGGCCACTTAATGTGAAGAGTTGACTCATTGGAAAAGACTCTGATGCTGGGAGGGATTGGAGGCAGGAGGAGAAGGGGACGACAGAGGATGAGATGGCTGGATGGCATCACCAACTCGATGGACGTGAGTTTGAGTGAACTCCGGAAGTTGGTGATGGAGAGGGAGGCCTGGCATTCTGCAATTCATGGGGTCACAAAGAGTCAGACATGACTGAGCGACTGAACTGAACTGAACTGAACTGATGTAGCCTATTTTTGCCTGGCTTCTTTCATTTATTATTATTATCATGTTTTCACGGTTCTTTCAATTTATGGCTCATATCAGTACTTCATTTTTTATGGCTGAATAATATTTTATTGTGTGAATATACTACATTTTGCCTGTTAATCCATTGATAGTTATCTGGGTTTCTTTCACTTTTGGCTATTATGATTAATGCTGCTGTGAAGATTTTTGTACAAATATTGGTATGAATATATATTTTCAATTTTCTTGGATATATAATTAATAGTGGAATTGTGAGATCTTTGATATATCTTTTATATTTGTGAAATTGCCAGATGTTTCTCCAATGTGACTGAAACATTTCATATTCCCAGTAGCAATGAATGAGAGTTTCTATCACTCTGCATCCTTGCCAGCATTTGGTGTTGTCAGTGCTACAGCTTTTGGTCATTCTAATAAGTGTATAGTAGTGTGTGTGTGTGTGTGTGTGGGTGTGGGTGTGTGTGTGTGTGTTTGTGTGTGTTAGTCCCTCAGTCGTGTCTAATCTTTGTGACCCCATGGACTCTTCTGTGAATAGGATTCTGAAGGCGACAATACTGGAGTGGATTGCCATTTCCTTCTCCAGTGTATAGTAGGATCTTGTTGTTTTAATTAGTATTTCCCTGATGACATATTATGCAGAGCATCTTTTCACATATATATATTTACCATCTGTATACATTCTTGGTGAGGTACCTATTAAGATTTTCGGCCCACATTTTAATATAATTGTTTGTTTTTTTATTGTTGAATTTTAAGAGTTCTTTGTATATTTGAATAACAGTATTTTATTAGATGTGTCTTTTGCAAATAATTTATCGGTTTGTGTGGCTTGTTTTCTTATTCTCTTGACATTGTCTTTCACAAAGAAAAAGTTTTTAACTGTAATGAAGTACAACTTATCAATTATTTTCTTCATCGATGGTGTTTTTAAGGTTGTATCTAAAAAGGAATTGCCACAACCAAGATCATCTAGGTTTTTTCCTTTGTTATCGTCTAGGAGCTTTATAGCTCTGCATTTTACATTATATAGTCATCCATTCTGAGTTATTTTTTTGTGAAGTTTGAAAAGTCTGTGTCTAGAGTCTTTTTTTTTTTTTTTTTGCACCATTTGTTGGAAAGACTATCTTTGCTCTATTGTATCAATTTTGTTCTTTCTCAAAGATCAGTTGACTATATTTATGGGAGTATATTTCTGAGTGTTCTACTCTGTTACATTGATCTATTTTTCTATTTTGATATTGTATTGGAATAAAAACAGACACATAGATTAATGGAACAGACTAGAGTCTTTGATTTCAACCAATAGATTAAAATCTCGGGCAGTGTAAGCAGAAAAAATAATCAGTCAAAAGCTATTATTTTGGCACACAGAATCAATTTCTGGAATAGTAAGAATCAGAACACAGACAGAAATAAAGGCAACATCCCCACAGCCAGAATCTCATCACAGGTACAGTCTTCATAGGTTACTGCTAATGGGAAAAAACACTTCCTACCCTTACTTCTAGTATCACTATTGAGGAGTTCTTGCATACTCTCTAATTCAGTGTAGCATGTGAAAAATCATGAGAACATCCAGCTGTCTGGCCTAAACAAAGTGCTTATGTTTTATCTGTCACAGAACTAGAAAGGGGGATGGATATATGCTACCACCCCTTTTGTCAGATCTTGTAGCACAAAGCCGATACTGTTTTCAACTTATCTTCAGTTCAGTTCAAGTTCAGTCAGTTCAGTTCAGTTCAGTCACTCAGTCATATCTGACTCTTTGTGACCCCATGAACCACAGCAAGCCAGGCCTCCCTGTCCATCATCAGCTCCCAGAGTTTACCTAAACTCATGTCCACTGAGTCAGCGATGCCATTCAAACATCTCATCCTCTGTTGTCCCCTTCTCCTGCCCTCAATCTTTCCCAGCATCAAGGTCTTCTCAAATGAGTCATGTCTTCGCATGAGGTAGCCAAGGTACTGGAATTTCAGCTTCAAAATCTGTCCTACCAATGAACACCCAGGACTGATCTCCTTTAGTATGGACTGGTTGGATCTCATTATAGTCGAAGGGTCTCTCAAGAGTCTTCTCCAACACCACAGTTCAAAAGCATCAATTCTTCGGTGCTCACCTTTCTTCATAGTCCAACACTCACATCCATACATGACTACTAGACAAGCCATAGCCTTGACAAGATGGATATTTGTTGACAAAGTAATGTCTCTGCTTTTTATTATGCAGTCTAGGTTGGTCATAACTTTTCTTCCAAGGAATAAGTGCCTTTTAATTTCATGGTTGCAATCACCATCTGCAGTGATTTTGGAGCCCCACAAAATAAAGTTAGCCACTGTTTCCACTGTTTCCCCATCTATTTCCCAGGAAGTGATGGGACCAGATGCCATGATCTTCGTTTTCCAAATGTTGAGCTTTAAGCCAAATTTTCACTCTCTTCTTTCACTTTCATCAAGAGGCTCTTTAATTTTTTTTTCCACTTTCTGCCATAAGGGTGGTGTCATGTGCATATCTGAGGTTATTGATATTTCTTCCAGCAATCTTGATTCCAGCTTGTGCTTCATCCAGTGTTTCTCATGATGTACTCTGCATATAAGTTAAATAAGCAGGGTGACAATATACAGCCTTGGTGTACTCCTTTTCCTATTTGGAACCAGTCTGTTGTTCCACGCCCAGTTCTAACTGTTGCTTCCTCACCTGCATACAGGTTTCTCAAGAGGCAGGTCAGGTGGTCTGGTATTTCCATCTCTTGTAGAATTTTCCACAGTTTATTGTGATCCACAGAGTCAAAGGCTTTGACATAGTCAATAAACAAAAGTAGATGTTTTTCTGGAACTCTCTTGCTTTTTCGATGATCCAGCGGATGTTCGCAATTTGATTTCTGGTTCCTCTGCCTTTCCTAAAACCAGCTTGAACATCAGGAAGTTCATGGTTCACGTATTGCTGAAGCCTGGCTTGGAGAATTTTGATCATTACATTCCTAGTGTGTGAGATGAGTGCAATTGTGTAGTAGTTTGAGCATTCTTTGGCATTGCCTTTTCCAGTCCTGTGGCCATGGCTTAGTTTCCCAAATTTGCTGACATATTGAGTGCAGCACTTTCTCAGCATCATCTTTCAGGATTTGAAATAGCTCAACTGGAATTCCATCACCTCCACTAGCCTTGGTCATAGTGATGTTTCCTAAGGCCCACTTGACTTCATATTCCAGGATGTCTGGCTCTAGGTGAGTAATCACACAATCATGATTATCTGGGTCTTGAAGATCTTTTTTGTACAGTTCTTCTGTGTATTCTTGAGACCTCTTCTTAACATCTTCTGCTTCTGTTAGGTCCATACCATTTCTGTCCTTTATTGTGCCCATTTTGCATGAACTGTTCCCTAAGTATCTCTAATTTTCTCGAAGAGATCTCTAGCCTTTCCCATTCTATTGTTTTCCTCTTTTTCTTTGCATTGATTGCTGAGGAAAGCTTTCTTATCTCTCCTTGCTATTCTCTGAAACTCTGCATTCAAAAGGGTATATCTTTCCTTTTCTCCTTTGCTTCTTGCTTCTCTTCTTTTCACAGCTATTTGTAAGGCCTCCTCAGACAGCCATTTGTTTTTTTGCATTTCTTTTTCTTGAGAATTGTCTTGATCCCTGTCACCTTTACAATGATATGAAACTCCGTCCATAGTTCATCAGGCACTATCAGATCTAATCCATTAAATCTATTTCTCACTTCCACTGTATAATCATAAGGGATTTTATTTAGGTCATACCTAAATGGTCTTGTGGTTTTCCTCATTTTCTTCAATTTAAGTCTGAATTTAGCAATAAGGAGTTCATGATCTGAATCTTACTTACCTCAAAATTTGTTGTGAGTATAGATACCAAAGATAGAGAAAAAGACAAATATCTATTGCATAGGTATTCATGAAAATTGATGTTAAAAAAACAATTAGATATTATCAGCCATATGAGCAAAAATAAAAAGTCTGTTAAGGCTAAGTATTGGTTGATAGACAGGAAAAGAAGAACATACTCTGATAGGAGTACAAATTGATGCAATCTTTTTGGATCATGATTTGGCATTAATGAACTTGAAGCTAAGCATATTCTACAAACCATATATTCTGCTTATAGGTGTGCATCTTAAACTTATATCTGTGTGCCAGGATCCTTGTAAAAAGACAGACATTGTAAAACTTTGAGGAAAGATAGATAAATAAATTATGCTTTATTTTAATTAGTAAATTACCTGACTTACTTAATGAATGAACCTGATCTTTATAAATGTATCAGTAAAAATAGTAGTCAAATATAATTATGAGTGAAAAGCAAGTTGCAAAATTATATGTAGAATGTGATAATATATGTATAGTTTTAAAAGATATACAAAGCAACTTTGGATACATATATCAGATAAGAGCAAAAAATACAGTTGTTTGCTATGATGGTTAATTTCTTATGTCATTTTGACATAGCCAGGGGTATCCACATATTTGTTCAAACATTATTATGAGTAATTTTTTTGAGAGTGTTTTGGATGAGAGTAAAATTTAAATTGATAAAATGAGTAAAACAGATTACTCTCCCTAATGTAGATTGGCCTCATCCAATCAGTTGAAGGAAGGAATGACTAAAACAAAAAGGCTGACCTTTTTTCTGTCTGATGGACATTGACTCTTTTTCTTCCCTTCAGCCTCAACTTAAAACATTAGAACTCTGCATATTGAGTTTGCTGGCCTTCTTCTGGAACTAAGCCATCAATTCTTCTGGGTTTCCAGCTTGTCCAGTCTCTCTGCAGATCTTTGGACTTTTCAGCCTCCATAACTACATAAGCTAATTCCTTCAAAGAATCTTTCAATCAATCTCTATATAGAGAGTAATGATAAAGAGATAGAGATATATTATTGGTTCTGTTTCTCTGGAGAATCCTGACTGATACTGTAAGATATTTGTTACATTCATGAGAGAAGATGCTTTCAGGAAGGTAAGAAGGAGCATTGGATTTGTGAGGAAAAAAAATTAAAACTCCAATTTTACCCATATGCTCTTTGCTTTTAACTTTGAACTAATCAATGACTATAGTAAAGTTACAGGATATAAAATCAACACACAGAAATCACTTGCATTCCTATACACTAATAATGAGAAAACAGAAAGAAATTAAGGAAACAATTCCATTCACCATTGCAACGGAAAGAATAAAATACTTAAGAATATATCTACCTAAAGAAACTAAAGACCTATGTATAGAAAACTATAAAACACTGGTGAAAGAAATCAAAGAGGACACTAACAGATGGAGAAATATACCATGTTCATGGATTGGAAGAATCAATGTAGTGAAAATGAGTATACTACCCAAAGCAATCTATAGATTCAATGCAATCCCTATCAAGCTACCAACAGCATTCTTCACAGAGCTAGAACAAATAATTTTACAATTTGTATGGAAATACAAAAAACCTCGAATAGCCAAAGTGATCTTGAGAAAGAAGAATGGAACTGGAGGAATCAACCTACCTGACTTCAGGCTCTACTACAAAGCAACAGTTATCAAGACAGTATGGTACTGGCACAAAGACAGAAATATAGATCAATAGAACAAAATAGAAAGCCCAGAGATTAATCCACGCACATATGGACATGTTATCTTTGACAAAGGAGGCAAGAATATACAATGGATTAAAGACAATCTCTTTAACAAGTGGTTCTGGGAAATCTGGTCAACCACTTGTAAAAGCATGAAACTAGAGCACTTTCTAACACCATACACAAAAATAAACTCAAAATGGATTAAAGATCTCAAAGTAAGACCAGAAACTCTAAAACTCCTAGAGGAGAACATAGGCAAAACACTCTCTAACATACATCACAGCAGGATCCTCTATGACCCACCTCCCAGAATATTGGAAATAAAAGCAAAAATAAACAAATGGGACCTAATTAACCTTAAAAGCTTCTGCACATCAAAGGAAACTATTAGCAAGGTGAAAAGACAGCCTTCAGAATGGGAGAAGGTAATAGCAAATGAAGCAACTGACAAACAACTAATCTCGAGAATATACAAGCAACTCCTACAGCTCAACTCCAGAAAAGTAAGTGACCCAATCAAAAAATGGGCCAAAGAACTAAATAGACATTTCTCCAAAGAAGACTTACAGATGGCTAACAAACACATGAAAAGATGCTCAACATCACTCATTATCAGAGAAATGAAAATCAAAACCACTATGAGGTACCATTTCACACCAGTCAGAATGGCTGCGATCCAAAAGTCTACAAGTAATAAATGCTGGAGAGGGTGTGGAGAAAAGGGAACCCTCTTCCACTGTTGGTGGGAATGCAAACTAGTACAACCACTATGGAGAACAGTGTGGAGATTCCTTAAAAAACTGGAAATAGACCTGCCTTATGATCCAGCAATCCCACTGCTGGGCATACACACTGAGGAAACCAGAAGGGAAAGAGACACGTGTACCCCAATGTTCATCGCAGCACTGTTGATAATAGCCAGGACATGGAAGCAACCTAGATGTCCATCAGCAGATGAATGGATAAGAAAGCAGTGGTACATATACACAATGGAGTATTACTCAGCCATTAAAAAGAATACATTTGAATCAGTTCTAATGAGGTGGATGAAACTGGAGCCTATTATCCAGAGTGAAGTAAGCCAGAAAGAAAAACACCAATACAGTATACTAACGCATATATAGGGAATTTAGAAAGATGGTAACAATAACCCTGTGTACGAGACAGTAAAAGAGACACTGATGTATAGAACAGTCTTATGGACTCTGAGAGAGAGGGAGAGGGTGGGAAGATTTGGGAGAATGGCATTGAAACATGTAAAATATCATGTATGAAATGAGTCGACAGTCCAGGTTCGATGCACGATACTGGATGCTTGGGGCTGGTGCACTGGGACGACCCAGAGGGATGGTGTGGGGAGGGACGAGGGAGGAGGGTTCAGGATGGGGAACACATGTATACCTGTGGCGGATTCATTTTGATATTTGGCAAAACTAATACAATTATGTAAATTTTAAAAAATAAAATAAAATTAAAATAAATAAAAATAAAATAAAATAATAAAAAAAGTGAAACAAAATGGCAAAATATTAACCTTTTTACTAATGAGGGAATTTGTTATATTATTCCCTGCATAGTTCTGTTTAAAAAGTTTCTTTACATAGTACTTTCATTAATATTCAACTATAAGAATCCCATTATTTCCATTGGAATTTTTTATTTAAACAATGATTTATTTAGCAATGCATTTGTTAATTAAAAAAATCTTAAATCTTAGTTTCTGATTTATTCACATCATAGTCAGAGACTGTAGTGTGAATATTATATATTATTATAGTTCTGTTAAGGACTTCGTGACCCAGTATCCAGTCAAATATGTAAATCTTCCTTGTATAACTGAAGATAGTTTATGTTCTCTACTTTTGAGTGTTTGATAAAGTTTATTATTGTTGTTTTTGTTCTAATATTCTATATATTCACCAACATTTTGCCTATATAATTCATCTATTTCTAGTGAAAATCTTCTAAAATCAGTTACTATTTTTAATGATTTTGATGTGAGAGATCCATGGCTCTAGAATTATTATTTTTGCTCTGCCAACAGTAAGATGTTTCCCATATGATTGGTACACAAAATATCATCATTTTGAACATATTCCAAATAATAGAAGAAAGAAGAAAGAAAGGGCGTGTTTGGTAACTTTGATGATATATCCCAGAAATTTCATACATCACCCCTTATCACTTGTCCTTAGCACAGACTTTGTCATCTGGCTACCTATGAATATAAGGGAGATTGAAAACTATAGTTCTTATTCTTGGTGGTCGTGTGCAGTGATCAATTTGGTGATACTAACACTAAGGGAGATGGGGATCTGTGATTCAGAAAGCAACTAGGAACCTCTATCAGTCCTGTCAGGAGACCTCTTCTGGAATGGATGAATGGCAACTCTTTCTAGCATCTTTTCTTTTCATCTCGAGGCTGAAATTTCAGAAAAAAAGACAAATAAGAGGATATTTTTTATTATAGAGGCTGAGATATGCCATAATATGCCATCTGCAAGCTGGAGAACCAGGAAAACCATAGTACAGTTCAGTCTGAATCCAAAGGACTGAGAGTGAAGAAGCTGCCAGAGAAGAAGGAGCTACAATGCCTGAGGGCAGAAGGTGGACATCCCAGGTCAAGAAAAGAGATAATTTGTATTTCCTTTGATAGTGCTTGCTTATACTGGTAAGGGGTAGTGTGGGCAGGGCAGAGATCTTCTTTATTCACTACCAATTCAATGCTAATCTCTTCCACAAGGACCCTCACAGGCACACCCAGAAATAGTGTTTTAACCAGCTATCTAGGTATCCCTTAGCCAGTCAAGTTGACACATTAAATTAACCATCATGACACCTTAGTTGTTCTATTCCATTTTTCCCTTGTAAATTCTTCTCTGACAAATTTAAATGGCACTAAGTGGTATGGTTAGGGATGCTAGAACTGCATGTCATGTTTAGTGGTTATTAAGAATTTTGAAAGAAAAGGAGTTAGGATGGCTTAGTTGCCTAGCCTGTAGTTCTGCTATTTAGCACATGTGTGTTTATTTGTGTGTATGTTTGTGTGTGATTTGTGTGTATGTGCTGAGAGAGAGAAAGAGTTCTTAAGCACCAGAAAGCACAGTATGCATAGCATTCCCTAAATTGTAGAAAGATGTCCATTTTCTTTTCCCGGATTTTGGAGTAACTATTGGATTCCTTTTCTAATACCCAAAATAGGGTATTTGAGAGAAAATTAGATTGATTGAAATACAATAGACATAGATGTTACCACCTACTTAAGTTTTATTTGTTCCTGGTTAATAGTTTGTGTGTTACCAAATACTACTAGGAAAATAATTGTTTCTTCTTGTACCAAAATGTATAGAGGTAAATTGTTTTAGTGACTAAATAATCAGTGAACCACCTACCCTATTAGAGTAAAGGCAGGGCCTGTGGCAGTAATATAATGACTTAGGTACATGCGTGCTCACTGATGCCCTCATCCATTCACTGATATGTGTATTTGTATCATGCTTCCCAGGTGACACAGTGGTAAAAAATCACCCTGCTAATGCAGGAGATACAAGAGATGTGAGTTTGGTCCCCAGATCAGGAAGATACCCTGGAGTAGGAAATGGCAACCCACTCCAGCATTCTTGCCTGGGAAGTTCCATGGCCAGAGGAGTCTGGCAGGCTACAGCCCATGTGGTTGCAAAGAGTTGGACACAGTTGAGTACGCAGGCACTCATGTATATTTGACATATAGTACTAGTCTCCTGATTGACACTATTTATGTCCTTGAAGCTTCCCACTGTCAGGACTAAAATGGTCTGTTTTGTGAGAGTCAGTGAAACTGGCCCTAGGGTGATCATTGATGTGATGGCCCCTCTGTATCAGGCTAAGAGCTGAAAACCAGTATATAAGGCAGGGTCCAAGGTTGCCTACTTTGGACAGGACTGAATTTTTGAGTTCTCAGTTATGAATTTAAATAACTAAATGAATTGTGTGACCTTAGCTCTGGACATGTACTAAATGATATTCAGGTGACTAGATGTTTACCACCAATGAGATTCCTTTTTCTCTGATGCACAATTCCCTTATATCTGTTTCAAAACATTATAGGACTCACTCCTTCTTTTAGTTGTATTTTACCATTATTGCTAATTTTAGAGTAAAACCAAGTTTAACAATACTTAATGAGCTAGTGCCTGCATTTAATTCATTTTTCCCTATGATCTATGTTTATGAGAAAGAATCAAATAACAATAAAATAAGTCAATATTGGGATTTCATAACTTTTTTTGTTTCTTGTATAGCTTTCTTGTCCTGGACAGATCCAAATTGAGTTTCTATACCTTTTGTATATGAAAAGGAAAATCCTGTGAGCAGAGTACGTAATTGTCTACATAATACAACCTACTACCAGCCATTTCATCATTATATTTTATCTTTTTAGGTCCTTCTCTGTCATAAACCCCTTTAAAAAACACAAATAAAACTGACTGGAGATATGCCTTAAACTGGTTATTTTCTAACACCCTAATGATTAGGTATCAACTGAGTTGACATCCAGGTGACAACCATAGCTGACAAGGAAATAGGCAATTGGGTAGGGAGGAGAGTAAGCCAAAAAAGGAGGAGTAGATGCTGCTGGGGGTCATGGGTGTAGGAAAGTATCCAAGGACAAATTTGGCTTCCTTCACAGTTTTGTTGGCAGTCAGGCCCTGTTTATATTACCAAGGATTGCTGTTAATAAAGATGAGCTTAAGGCAACTGAATAATCCCAACCCATTAATAAAAATATTCAGTTCTGTTAACTATGTTGTAATTGCTAAAGTAAAATAAATGGACACATCATTTTTAAAAAGTGATTCACAAAGCCAATTCACAAGAGACAGTACAGTTCAAAATGAGCTAAATTAACATTGTTATTATGTTGGAACATGGGATATAATCTCTAAGGTTTTCACTCTCCCTTTCCATCTAAATTTCATGCATCAAATAAGATTGCAAAAATTAACTGCTTTATATTATTATACATAAGACACTTTATTTAACAAATACTTCAAAACCCACACTCAAGACCCATTTTTATATTCACTTTGACACTCGACAATAAATGAACTTTAGGGAAAATAAGTATATGATACAAAGAAATTACCCATCACCCTACAATTTACATTTTCTCCATCCATTTTTTAATGTGAGAACAAAATATTTTACTATTCCTCACTTTTCATATGATGATATTGAGTATATGAAGTTTTAATAACTTGTTCAAGCTCTCAGCTAATAAGTAATGGAACCAGAAATCAAATTCTAAATCTGAGTCTAAACTCATTCTCTTTTTACCATACTGTAATTTTTCCATTAATGATAAGAGCTGATATGAAGAAGAAACTTTAATTTTTTTGATCAATATCAGTTTTCCTAGGTTGGATTGGAGAACTACACATTTATTAGAGTGAAATGATCCCTATGAAACCTGCTTCAGGGCCTTGAACATGTTCTGCTTTGAAAAAAAAAAAAAAAAGGTGAGTGGTTAAGCAATGATCTTTGAGACTAAATGGGGAGTATTATCAGAAAACTACATCTACATTAATTAGTGCCCTATCTTTAACTTTATATCAAAGGCTAAATTTAACTAGGACCTTGTCCTTGATTAGCATTGTTATCTTGTGAAAACATTACCTGTCCTATTAGAAATCAACCCTCTTAAATCTACACTTAATTATGAAAGTCAAGCACACTTTCATTTACTGGCAGCTACTGATATTTTTAATGAAGTCAGGTGACTGTAGTTCAAATAAACAAATAATTATGGTTGACAGTCAGAGTGTAAACAAGGTCTTAATTAAATTAATGAATATGCTAGCTGCTATGTTTGTCCCAAGGGACAAAACAATCTGGGTTTAGTTATCAGGATTCTCACACAAAGGAAAAAAAAAAAAAAAAAGAATGCTTATGGTAAGAAAGTCAAAGTCCATAGACTTGTAAGCAGGTAAAACAGTAAGACAAAATGACGTTTGGTGTTTTGTAGACTCTTTCTACAGGCTTCCCAGATGGAGTTAGCAGTAAAGAACCCACCTAACAAGGCAGGAGATGTAAGAGAAACAGGCACAATACCTGAGTTGGGAAGATTCCCTGGAGGAGGGCATGGCAACCCACTGCAGTATTCTTGCTTCGGGAATCCCATGGACAGAGGAGTCTGGTGGTCTACAGTCCACAGTCACGAAGAGTTGGATATGATTGAAGTGACTGAGCACATGCACACATTCTTTCTACATGTAGATGGATGATTTTATTTTCTTCTAACTTTTCATGCTAACTGCTCAAAACAGTGAGGATACAAGGCATACTTTCAAGCTCACACTACACTTGCCATTTGGTGTTTGGAACAGAGGCCATTATACCTGTTTTCATGAGTAAAACTACTGAGTTTTTTTTTTTTTAATTTTATTTTTAAACTTTAGATAACTGTATTAGTTTTGCCAAATATCAAAATGAATCCGCCACAGGTATACATGTGTTCCCCATCCTGAACCCTCCTCCCTCCTCCCTCCCCATTCCATCCCTCTGGGTGGTCCCAGTGCACCAGCCCCAAGCATCCAGTATCGTGCATCGAACCTGGACTGGCAACTCGTTTCATACATGATATTTTATATGTTTCAATGCCATTCTCCCAAATCTTCCCACCCTCTCCCTCTCTCTCAGAGTCCATAAGACTGTTCTATACATCAGTGTCTCTTTTGCTGTCTCGTACACAGGGTTATTGTTACCATCTTTCTAAATTCCATATATATGCGTTAGTATACTGTATTGGTATTTTTCTTTCTGGCTTACTTCACTCTGGATAATAGGCTCCAGTTTCATCCACCTCATTAGAACTGATTCAAATGTATTCTTTTTAATGGCTGAGTAATATTCCATTGTGTATATGTACCACTGCTTTCTTTTCCATTCATCTGCTGATGGACATCTAGGTTGCTTCCATGTCCTGGCTATTATAAACAGTGCTGCGATGAACATTGGGGTACACGTGTCTCTTTCCCTTCTGGTTTCCTCAGTGTGTATGCCCAGCAGTGGGAATGCTGGATCATAAGGCAGGTCTATTTCCAGTTTTTTAAGGAATCTCCACACTGTTCTCCATAGTGGCTGTACTAGTCTGCATTCCCACCAACAGTGGAAGAGGGTTCCCTTTTGTCCACCCCCTCTCCAGCATTTATTACCTGTAGACATTTGGATCGCAGCCATTCTGACTGGTGTGAAATGGTACCTCATAGTGGTTTTGATTTGCATTTCTCTGATAATGAGTGATGTTGAGCATCTTTTCATGTGTGTGTTAGCCATCTGGATGTCTTCTTTGGAGAAATGTTTATTTAGTTCTTTGGCCCATTTTTTGATTGGGTCACTTACTTTTCTGGAGTTGAGCTGTAGTAGTTGCTTGTATATTCTCGAGATTAGTTGTTTGTCAGTTGCTTCATTTGCTATTACCTTCTCCCATTCTGAAGGCTGTCTTTTCACCTTGCTAATAGTTTCCTTTGATGTGCAGAAGCTTTTAAGGTTAATTAGGTCCCATTTGTTTATTTTTGCTTTTATTTCCAATATTCTGGGAGGTGGGTCATAGAGGATCCTGCTGTGATGTATGTCAGAGAGTGTTTTGCCTATGTTCTCCTCTAGGAGTTTTAGAGTTTCTGGTCTTACGTTGAGATCTTTAATCCATTTTGAGTTTATTTTTGTGTATGGTGTTAGAAAGTGCTCTAGTTTCATGCTTTTACGAGTGGTTGACCAGATTTCCCAGAACCACTTTTTAAAGAGATTGTCTTTAATCCATTGTATATTCTTGCCTCCTTTGTCAAGGATAACGTGTCCATATGTGCGTGGATTAATCTCTGGGCTTTCTATTTTGTTCTATTGATCTATATTTCTGTCTTTGTGCCAGTACCATACTGTCTTGATAACTGTGGCTTTGTAGTAGAGCCTGAAGTCAGGTAGGTTGATTCCTCCAGTTCCATTTTTCTTTCTCAAGATCACTTTGGCTATTCGAGGTTTTTTGTATTTCCATACAAATTGTAAAATTACTTGTTCTAGCTCTGTGAAGAATGCTGTTGGTAGCTTGATAGGGATTGCATTGAATCTATAGATTGCTTTGGGTAGTATACTCATTTTCACTACATTGATTCTTCCAATCCATGAATATGGTATATTTCTCCATCTATTAGTGTCCTCTTTGATTTCTTTCACCAGTGTTTTATAGTTTTCTAAATATAGGTCTTTAGTTTCTTTAGGTAGATATATTCCTAAGTATTTTATTCTTTCCGTTGCAATGGTGAATGGAATTGTTTCCTTAATTTCTCTTTCTGTTTTCTCATTATTAGTGTATAGGAATGCAAGTGATTTCTGTGTGTTGATTTTATATCCTGCAACTTTACTATAGTCATTGATTAGTTCTAGTAATTTTCTGGTGGAGTCTTTAGGGTTTTCTATGTAGAGGATCATGTCATCTGCAAACAGTGAGAGCTTTACTTCTTCTTTTCCAATTTGGATTCCTTCTATTTCTTTTTCTGTTCTGATTGCTGTGGCCAAAACTATGTTGAATAGTAATGGTGAAAGTGGACACCCTTGTCTTGTTCCTGACTTTAGAGGAAATGCTTTCAATTTTTCACCATTGAGGATAATGTTTGCTGTGGGTTTGTCATATATAGCTTTTATTATGTTGAGGTATGTTCCTTCTATTCCTGCTTTCTGGAGAGTTTTGATCATAAATGGATGTTGAATTTTGTCAAAGGCTTTCTCTGCATCTATTGAGATAATCATATGGCTTTTATTTTTCAATTTGTTAATGTGGTGTATTACATTGATTGATTTGCGGATATTGAAGAATCCTTGCATCCCTGGGATAAAGCCCACTTGGTCATGGTGTATGATCTTTTTAATGTGTTGTTGGATTCTGATTGCTAGAATTTTGTTAAGGATTTTTGCATCTATGTTCATCAGTGATATTGGCCTGTAGTTTTCTTTTTTTGTGGGATCTTTGTCAGGTTTCAGTATTAGGGTGATGGTGGCCTCATAGAATGAGTTTGGAAGTTTACCATCCTCTGCAATTTTCTGGAAGAGTTTGAGTAGGATAGGTGTTAGCTCTTCTCTAAATTTTTGGTAGAATTCAGCTGTGAAGCCGTCTGGACCTGGGCTTTTGTTTGCTGGAAGATTTTTGATTATAGTTTCAATTTCCATGCTTGTGATGGGTCTGTTAAGATTTTCTATTTCTTCCTGGTCGAGTTTTGGAAAGTTGTACTTTTCTAAGAATTTGTCCATTTCTTCCACGTTGTCCATTTTATTGGCATATAGTTGTTGATAGTAGTCTCTTATGATCCTTTGTATTTCTGTGTTGTCTGTTGTGATCTCTCCATTTTCATTTCGAATTTTATTGATTTGATTTTTCTCCCTTTGTTTCTTGATGAGTCTGGCTAATGGTTTGTCAATTTTATTTATCCTTTCAAAGAACCAGCTTTTGGTTTTGTTGATTTTTGCTATGGTCTCTTTTGTTTCTTTTGCATTTATTTCTGCCCTAATTTTTAAGATTTCTTTCCTTCTACTAACCCTGGGGTTCTTCATTTCTTCCTTTTCTAGTTGCTTTAGGTGTAGAGTTAGGTTATTTATTTGACTTTTTTCTTGTTTCTTGAGGTGTGCCTGTATTGCTATGAACTTTCCCCTTAGGACTGCTTTTACCGTGTTCCACAGGTTTTGGGTTGTTGTGTTTTCATTTTCATTCGTTTCTATCCACATTTTGATTTCTTTTTTGATTTCTTCTGTGATGTGTTGGTTATTCAGCAGTGTGTTGTTCAGCCTCCATATGTTGGAATTTTTAATAATTTTTCTCCTGTAATTGAGATCTAATCTTACTGCATTGTGGTCAGAAAAGATGCTTGGAATGATTTCTATTTTTTTGAATTAACCAAGGCTAGCTTTATGGCCCAGGATGTGATCTATCCTGGAGAAGGCTCCATGTGTGCTTGAGAAAAAGGTGAAATTCATTGTTTGGGGATGAAATGTCCTGTAGATATCAATTAGGTCTAACTGGTCTATTGTATCATTTAAAGTTTGTGTTTCCTTGTTAATTTTCTGTTTAGTTGATCTATCCATAGGTGTGATTGGGGTATTAAAGTCTCCCACTATTATTGTGTTATTGTTAATTTCTCCTTTCATACTTGTTAGAATTTGTCTTACATACTGGGGTGCTCCCGTGCTGGGTGCATATATATATATATATATATATATATATATATATATATATATCTATTGTTATATCTTCTTCTTGGATTGATACTTTGATCATTATGTAGTGACCATCTTTGTCTCTTTTCACAGTCTTTGTTTTAAAGTCTATTTTATCTGATATGAGTATTGCTACTCCTGCTTTCTTTTGGTCCCTATTTGCATGGAAAATTTTTTTCCAGCCCTTCACTTTCAGCCTGTATGTGTCCCCTGTTTTGAGGTGGGTCTCTTGTAGACAACATATGTAGGGGTCTTGTTTTTGTATCCATTCAGCAAGTCTTTGTCTTTTGGTTGGGGCATTCAACCCATTTACGTTTATGGTAATTACTGATAATTATGATCCCGTTGCCATTTATTTTATTGTTTTGGGTTCGAATTTATACACTGTTTTTGTGTTTCCTGTCTAGAGAATATCCTTTAGTATTTGTTGGAGAGCTGGTTTGGTGGTGCAAAATTCTCTCAGCTTTTGCTTGTCTGAAAAGCTTTTGATTTCTTCTTCATACTTGAATGAGATCCTTGCTGGGTACAATAATCTGGGCTGTAGGTTATTTTCTTTCATCATTTTAAGTATGTCTTGCCATTCCCTCCTGGCTTGAAGAGTTTCTATTGAAAGATCAGCTGTTATCCTTATGGGTATTCCCTTGTGTGTTATTTGTTGTTTTTCCCTTGCTGCTTTTAATATTTGTTCTTTGTGTTTGATCTTTGTTAATTTGATTAATATGTGTGTTGGGGTGTTTCGCCTTGGGTTTATCCTGTTTGGGACTCTCTGGGTTTCTTGGACTTGGGTGATTATTTCCTTCCCCATTTTAGGGAAGTTTTCAACAATTATCTCCTCAAGTATTTTCTCATGGTCTTTCTTTGTGTCTTCTTCTTCTGGGACCCCTATGATTCGAATGTTGTAGCCTTTAATATTGTCCTGGAGGTCTCTGAGATTGTCCTCATTTCTTTTAATTCGTTTTTCTTTTATCCTCTCTGATTCATTTATTTCTACCATTGTATCTTCTAATTCACTAATCCTATCTTCTGCCTCTGTTATTCTACTATTTGTTGCCTCCAGAGTGTTTTTAATTTCACTTATTGCATTATTCATTATATATTGACTCTTTTTTATTTCTTCTAAATCCTTGTTAAACCTTTCTTGCATCTTCTCAATCCTTGCCTCCAGGCTATTTTTATGTGATTCCATTTTAATTTCATGATTTTGGATCAATGTCACTATCATTATTCGGAATTCTTTATCAGGTAGATTCCCTATCTCTTCCTCTTTGGTTTGGTTTGGTGGGCATTTATCCTGTTCCTTTACCTGCTGGGTATTCCTCTGTCTCTTCATCTTGTTTAAATTGCTGAGTTTGGGGTGTCCGTTCTGTATTCTGGCATTTTGTGGAGTTCTCCTTATTTTGGCGTTTCCTCACTGTGTGTAGGTTTGTACAGGTGGCTTGTCAAGGTTTCCTGTTTAGGGAAGCTTGTGTCGATGTTGTGGTGTATGGAGCTGTATTTCTTCTCTCTGGAGTGTAATGAAATGTCCAGTAATGAGTTATGAGTTGTCTATGGCTTTGGGGTGACTTTGGGCAGCCTGTATCTTGAAGCTCAGGGCTGTGTTCCTTTGTTGCTGGAGAATTTGCTTGGTATGTCTTGCCCTGGAACTTGTTGGCCCTTGTGTGGTGCTTGGTTTCAGTGTCGGTATGGAGACATTTGATGAGCTCCTGTCAATTAATGTTCCTTGGAGTCAGGAGTTCCCTGGAGTCAGGGTTTGGACTTAAGCCTCCTACTTCCAGTTATCGGTCTTATTTTTACAGTAGTTTCAAAACTTCTCCTTCTATACAGCACCATTGATAAAACATTTGCATTAAAGATGAAAAGTTTCTCTACTGTGAGGGTCACTCAGAGAGGTTCACAGCGTTACATGGAGAAGAGAAGTGGGAGGAGGGAGTTAGAGGTGACCCAAATGAGATGAGGTGGAATCAATAGTGGAGAGAGTGGACTAGCCAGTAGTCACTTCCTTATGTGCACTCCACAACTGGACCGCTCAGAGATATTCATGGAGTTATACAGAGAAGAGAAGAAGGAGGCAGGAGACAGAGGTGGCCAGAAGGATAAAAGGGGGAAATGAAAAGGTGGGAGACAGATCCAGCCAGTAATCAGTTCCCTAAGTGTTCTCCACCTTCTGGAACACACAGAGATTCACAGAGTTGGGTAGAGTAGAGAGGGGTTAGGGAGGAGATACAGGCGACCTGGTGGAGAAAACGGAGAGTCCAAAGGGAGAGAGAGCAGTCAAGCCAGTAATCTCGTTCCCTACTGAAAAATGGGTCCTGAAGATTGGGTTCTTAAAGGTACAAAATTGGTAACAAATACATAAAAGCAAAAATTAAAAATCTAGAGTAGAGTTTGGAATTTCAAAAATGCAATGTTAATGAAAAGAAGAAGGAAAGAAAGAGAGAAAAAACGAACAAAGAAAAACAAACAAGGTTGCGAAAATTATAAAGAAACTACAGGTACAAAATTGATAACTAATACCAAAAAGCAAAAATTAAAAATCTAGAGTAGAGTTTGGAATTTCAAAAATACAATGTTAAAAAAAAAAAGAAGAAGAAGAAAAATAAAGAGAGAAAACAAACAAACCAACAAAAACAATGTCTCAAAAATTATAAAGAAAATACAGGTACAAAATTGATATCAAATACCAAAAAGCATAAATTAAGAATCTTGAGTAGAGTTTGGAATTGCAGTATATGATGTTATTTAAAAGAAGAAGAGAAAGAAACAGAAGGAAAAAAAAGAAAAAAAAGTCACAGAAATTATAAAAAAAACTATAGGTACAAAATTGATAACATATACCAAAAGGCTAAAATTAAAAATCTAGAGTAGAGTTTGGAATTTCAAAAATACGATGTTAAAGAAAAGAAGAAGGAAAAGAAAGAGAGAAAAAACAAACAAAGAAAAACAAACAAGGTCACAAAAATTATAAAGAAACTACAGGTACAAAATTGATAACTAATACCAAAAAGCAAAAATTAAAAATCTAGAGTAGAGTTTGGAATTTCAAAAATACAACGTTAAAAAAAAAGAAGAAGAAGAAAAATAAAGAGAGAAAACAAACAAACCAACAAAAACAATGTCTCAAAAATTATAAAGAAAATACAGGTACAAAATTGATATCAAATACCAAAAAGCATAAATTAAAAATCTTGAGTAGAGTTTGGAATTGCAGATATACGATGTTATATAAAAGAAGAAGAGAAAGAAACAGAGGGGAAAAAAGTCACAGAAATTATGAAAAAAACTATAGGTACAAAATTGATAACATATACCGAAAGGCTAAAATTAAAAATCTAGAGTAGAGTTTGGAATTTCAAAAATACAATGTTAAAGAAAAGAAGAAAAAAAAAAAAAACACGTTCAAAAAATTATAAAATATATATATGAAGTTTGCTGAAGAAGAAAAAAAAATAGGGTCTTTTTTTTGCAAAGTAATAGTTATAAAAGTGAAAATTAAAGGACAATAGAGGACTTAAAATTAAAAAAAAAAGAAAGAAAGAAAGATTGATCGCAAAAATAGTAAAAATATATCTAGGTCTTTCTCTGGTTTTGTTTTGAGTATTGTGGGTTCAGTTCATTTTTGGCTAGTTCCTTGGTCCGACTTATATTTCTCAAGATCTATAGGCCCCTTCCTATGTAGTCCATAGTAACCACAGGGTTTTAATCTATGGCCTGTAGCTTCCAAGGCGTTTCCCTCTGTTATAGCTTCTTCTGTTTGCTGGTCTCTTCAGTGTCTGGTTCCCTCCCTGACACAAAGGGGACGGTGGAGGACACTATTTTTTTTTTTTTTTTTTTTAGGCTCACTTGTTCAGCCCCGCTGTGGGGAGGGAGGGAGGGATGCTGCAAACAGATAACACTGGCGTGTGCTCACAGTGCCTCAGCCACACTGGGTCTGCCCCCACTCACGGCGCATGTAGCCTCCCTGCCCACACTGCTCGGGCTCTAGATTGTTCCGCCAGGAACAATCAGAGGCCAGCCCTGGGCTGAGCTCCCAGGTCCAAGCCGCTCAGGTTCAGGCACTCAGGTAGTCCTCAGAGGCGCAGAGTTGCTTGGGCCTGCATTTTGTGTTCTTCCCAGATCCGAGCAGCTCAGGTGATGAGGTGTTTGGCGAGCGCCAATGCTGCGACTTATCGCCTCCCCGCCACTTGGTTATCTGGGTGTAAAACCGGCACACCTTCTCAGGCAGATGTTGCCCGTCCAGACCCCCAAGAAGTTTTAGTTATCAAAGAAGCCTGCTTACAGTTTTATAGATAGTGTCTCTCTGGGGCTGCAATTTCCCCCTTCCAGCTCTGGCTGCCTGTCACCGGAGGGGGAAGGTCTGCAACCGGCTATCTCTGTTCAGTCCTTTGTTCTGTGCGCAGGCCTGGTGGTGTCTTAGGTTAGGGCTGGCTTTTCGCGTGGTAGATATTCCACAGTCTGGTTTGCTAGCCCAAATTATTTCGCTCAGATAGCGCTCAGGACATTCGGCCCGATTCTTACTCTAAGGGACACAGCCCATGCCCCGCTTCCCTGCCCAGCCCCCGCTTGCTAATGCCGTGTGCAGGCGTCTGCACTGCTTCTCCACTGGGGGAGTTACCGTAGGGCTCACAATCTGCGATTTTTAATTGTTTATTTTTTTTTTCTCCCTTTTATGTTGCCCTCTGTGCTTCCAAATTTTGGCACAGATTCGGCAGTGAGAAGGTTTCCTGGTGTGTGTAAACTTCTCTCTTTTTAAGACTCCCTTCCCGGGACGGAACTCCGTCCCTCTCTCTTTTGTCTCTTTTTTTGTCTTTTATATTTTTTCCTACCTCCTTTCGAAGAGTTGGGTTGCTTTTCTGGGTGCCTGATGTCTTCTGCCCGCATTCAGAAGTTGTTTTGTGGAATTTACTCAACGTTTAAATGCTCTTTTGATGAATTTGTGGGGGAGAAAGTGTTCTCCCTGTCCTACTCCTCCACCATCTTGGCTCCTCCTCCAAAACTACTGAGTTTTAAAGAAAAAAAATAGATTAAAAAAGGACATTCAATTTATAACAGATTGCTATCAGATTTTCTGTAATGCTTTAAACCACAAATAAATAGGATGACATAACTAATTGTACTCAAGAAAAGAAAACATGAGCCAAGACTTTGCATGTAGAATAATTGATATCAGAGTTAAATGATCAGAAAAATAGAAAATGCAATCCAAAAATTCACATGGAACCACAAAAAACCCTAAATGGTCAAAGCAATCTTAAGAAAGAACAAAACTGGAAATACAGCACTTCCTAATTTCAAGCTATATCACAAATTAAAAGTTGTTTTGTTCTAGTTCTATGAACAATGCCACTGGTAATTTTATAGAGATTGCACTGAATCTGTAGATTGCCTTGTGTAGTATGGGCATTTTAACAATATTGAATCATCAAATCCAAGAACATGGTACATCTTTCCATTTATTTGTTTTGTCTTCAAGTTCTTTCATCAGTGTCTAATAGTTTTCACAATACAGGTCTTTTGCTTCCTTAGGTAAGTTTCTTCCTAGGTTTTTAAAAAATTATTTTTGATGCAATGGTAAATGGAATTATTTCCTTAATTTATCTTTCTGATATTTTGTTGTTAGTGTATAGAAATGCAACAGATTTCTGAGTATTAATTTTGTATCCAGCAACTTTACTGAATTCATTGATGAGCTCTAATAGTTTTCTTTCTGATATTTTGTTGTTAGTGTATAGAAATGCAACAGATTTCTGAGTATTAATTTTGTATCCAGCAACTTTACTGAATTCATTGATGAGCTCTAATAGTTTTCTGGTAGCATCTTTAGGATTTTCTATATATAGCATCATGTCATCTGAAAACAGTGCCAGCTTTACTTCTTCTTTTATAATTTAGGTTCCTTTAATTTCTTTTTCTTGTCTGATTGCTATGGCTAGGATTTCCAAAACTATGTTAAATAAAAGTGGTGAGAGTGAGCATCCTTGTCTTGTTCCTTATGTTAGAGGAAATGCTTTCATCTGTTCACCTCTGAGTATGGTTTTAGTTGTGAGTTTGTTGTATATGGTCTTTATTATGTAGAGGTATGTTCCCTCTATGCCTACATTCTGATGAATTTTTATCATAAATGGATGGTGAATTTTAGCAAAAGCTTTTATCTGCATCTATTGAGATGATCACATGGTTTCTATTTGTATGGAAACACAAAAGACTCTGAATAGCTAAAACAATCTTGAGAAAGAATGGAGCAGAAGGAATCATACTCTTTGACTTCAGATTATATTACAAAGCTACAGTAATAACAATAAAAAAGTATGGTAAACTGGCACAAAAACAGATACATAGGTCAATGGAGCAGGATAGAAATTCCAGAAATAAAGCCACTTACTTATTATTAATTAATCTATAACAAAGAATGCAAGAATATGCAATGAACAAAAAGACATGCTCTTCAATAAGTGGTGCTGGGAAAACTGGATGGTTATATGTAAAAGACAAAAGACTAGAACCTCCTCTAATACCATACACAAAAATAAACTCAAACTCAAAATGAATTAAATATCATAAGTGTAAAACCAGATACTATAAAACTCCTAGAGGAAAGCATAGGCAGAATACTCTGATATAAATTACAGCAATATTTTTGATCTATCTCTTAAAGTAATGGAAGTAAAAACAAAAATAAACAGTTTTAATTAAACTTAGAAGCTCTTTCACAGCAAAGGAAATCATAAAGAAAATGAAAAGACAATCTGCAGACTAGGGGAAAATATTTGTAGATGATGCTACCAACAAAGAATTAACTTCTAAAACATACAAACAGTTCATACAGCTTAATATCAAAAAACAAACAACCCAATCCAAAAATGGGCAGATAATCGAAATAGACATTTCTCCAAAGAAGACATACAGATGATCAAGAGGCACATTCATTATTAAAAAATGCAAACCAAAACTATAAAGAGGTATCATCACATACCAACCAGAATGACCACCACTAAAATATATACACGTAATAAATGCTGGAGAGAGTTTGGAGAAAAAGGAACCTTTCTACATTGTTGGTGGGAATGTTGGTGAAACCACTATGGAAAACAATATGGAAGTTCCTGAAAAATCTAAAAATAGATTTACCATATGGTCCAGCAATCCCACTCCTAGACATATACCTGGAAAAGATAGAAGCTCTAATTCAAAAAGATATATGTATCCTAATGTTCATGGTAGCACTATTCTCAATAGCCAAGACATGGAAGCAGTCTGAATGTCTATCAGCAGAGGAATGGATAAAGAAGATGTGGTACATATATATAATGGAATATTACTCAGCCATAAAAGAATGAAATAATGCCATTTGCAGTAACATGGATGGACTTAGAGATTATTATATTAAGTGAAGTAAATCAGACACAGAAAGACAGACATCATGTGATAGCACTTATATGTGGATTCTAAAAAATGATATAAATGAATTTACTGACAAAACATAAATAAATTCATAGAAAACAAACTTATGGTAACCAAAAGTGATAGCAGGGGTAAGAAGTTTGGGATTAACATATACATTCTACTATGTATTAAATAAATAAGAAATAAGGATCCACTATATAACATAGACAGCTATAGTCCATATCTTGTAGTAACCTATAATGAAAAAGAATCCGAAAAAAATATATATGTGCATATAAAAACCACTTTGTTATATACTTGAAACCAGCACAACATTATAAATTAACTATACTTCATTAAAAATGAACACAAATTTTCAAATCTATATTACAAAGCTATAGTAGTAAAAAGAGTATGGTACTGATATAAAAAGACACATAAGGGATGGAATGGGGAGGGAGGAGGGAGGAGGGTTCAGGATGGGGAACACATGTATACCTGTGGCGGATTCATTTTGATATTTGGCAAATCTAATACAGTTATGTTAAGTTTAAAAATAAAATAAAATTTAAAATAAAATAAAATAAAAAACAAACAAACAAACAAACAAAAAAAAGCAAAAAAAAAAAAAAAAAAAAAAAAAAAAAAAAAAAAGACACATTAAGCATATGTATACAAGGCCATTGGAAAGACCCTGAAGCTGGGAAAGACTGAGGGTAAGAGCAGAAGGAGGCTGAAGAGGATGAGATGGTTAGATAGCATCATTGACTCGATGGGCATGAGTTTGAGCAAACTCCAGGAGATAGTGAAGGACAGGGGAGTCTGGTGTGCCACAGTTCATGGGGTCCCAGAGTTGGACACAACTTAGCAACTGAACAGAACAAAGTCAATTCATATTTGATGGGGGAGCCAAGAATACTAAATACAGAAATGATAGTCTCTTCAATAAATGGTGTTGGGAAAACTGGATAAGCCCATGCCAAATAATAAAATTGGACACCTTTTACTTACAAAAATTCACTCAAATTGATTAAATACTTAAATGTAGTAATTAAAACCATAAAACTCCTAGAAGAAACATGGAAAGTAAAGCTCCATGACATTTATCTTGGCAATGAATTTTTTGGATATGACTCAAAAGCACAAGCAACAATACTGAAGTGGTTAGCCTATTCCTTCTCCAGGGAATCTTCTCAACCCAGAATTGAACCAGGGTCTCCTGCATTGCAGGTAGATTCTTTACCTACAGAGCTACCATGGAAGCCCAAAAATGGCTGTATGTTATACCATAGTAGAGATAACACAATTATTTAAAAAATGAATGGGTCATAGGTAGAAAGCATATATAAAAATTTATTTTCATTAAAAATAATTAGGTAATAATTTTAGTATTGTTATTTTGATACTTTTATGTGTTATTGGATCAAGCAAATGAACATTTATATGATAATTGATTTCTATCATTCTCTGTTTTTGAGAAACAGGGTTCTTCCTACAGAAAGGAAATACAGGTGTAATATAGTAAAAGATAAGTAAAACCCCATACTATTGCATTTGAATTGCAAGTATTGATATAAACTCATGAATAATTATATACACTGACACAAAATTATGTATTATCAGTTTAGCCAGTCAGTCGTCTCCGACTCTTTGTGACCCCATGGACTGCAGCACGCCAGGCTTCCCTGTTCATCACCAAGTCCTGGAACTTACATACATAATATATGCTAATATAAAATCATATGGCATATATGAGCTTATTATATAATTTTATATAACATATATACTCTCTATTTAAACATATAATATGCATGATTATAATTTTATGTGTAATTCACATACATTGTATATGTAGTTTTCTATTTTTTGTTTTTTTTTTAAACTAATTTATTTATTTTAATTGAAGGGTAGTTACTTTATAATATCATCATGGTTTTTGCCATACATCAACATGAATCAGCCTATTTCTGTCTATTGAAATGACTAGAAACAATCATTAACCCTATGGTAATGGTATTGAAATACCATTTTCCACTTAAACAAGCTGATTACATTTCTCCACAGAGAAAAGGTCTGGGGTTGAAGAGACACATGATAAGCTTATAATGTGTGATTATAATGTGTGATTATTTCATATAGCAAGGAATCTATTAAAAAAAAAAAACAAAACTACTTGTCAAACTGGATTCAGGAGCAAAAGTAAGGGCTCTCACCAGACAAATATGGGACAAGTTGAGCTTCGGTAGGAATAAAAATTAAAATGATATAAAATCTATCAAATAGATTTAAATTCAAGATTGCATAATGGTATTAATACAAAATAACCAATAACCTCAATAACATGATAGCTAACCAGTTCATTTTCTGATAAAGGAAAAGACTTGAGGATTTATCCTGCTCTTCTTATATAAATTTTCCTACTGGGTAACCAATTGGTACATGTGGAGAAGTGCATCTTTAATAAAATAATCCAACTAATTATTAAAACAGAAATGATACAATTAGAATATCACCATATTCAAATGCAATAAAACAATTAATGTAAGTATCAAGCATTAAGAGCTCCTAACATGAAAAATACAGGTAGCCAGACCTTATGTCTCTCTTGAGGAAAGAATATAACATGACCCATAACAAGATTGTACTTTGCCAAAAGAATCAAATTTGAGTTTATCAAACTTTGAATCTAGTTGTCCCCTTCAGAAAATAACAAGGAGAGAGGATTATATTAAACAGTACCATGAAAGTGCCATCAGCAAATTCCAGACTATGGGAAACTATAGGTCGAATGGTCTAACTAAGTAAGAGATAAATTATAAGAGAGAATTTTTATAAATGAAGGAGAAATGTTAGATTAAAACAGACCTAAGGGACATATCAGAGAAGGCAATGGCACCCCACTTCAGTACTCTTGCCTGGAAAATCCCATGGACGGAGGAGCCTGGTGGGCTGCAGTCCATGGGGTCACTGAGAGTCGGACACGACTGAGCGACTTCGCTTTCACTTTTCACTTTCACGCATTGGAGAAGGAAATGGCAACCCACTCCAGTGTTCTTTCCTGGAGAATCCCAGGGACGGGGGAGCCTGGTGGGCTGCTCTCTATGGGGTCGCACAGAGTCGGACACGACTGAAGCGACTTAGCAGCAGCAGCAGCAGCAGCAAGGGACATATCATCTTAGGAATGTACATTTATGTGATAAAAATACAGAAAAGTGTGAGGAATTGTTTTACTTTTGTAGTTTGTTGGGATGGAGGAAGGTTGTAATTAGGATGAGACATAATGGAGCAGCTTCTGAATGACTGATAAAATTTTATCTTTTTATCTAGATTATGGTTACAAAGATGTCTGCCTCCTAATATTTCATTGAGCTACATTTGTGTGTATATGGGTCTGTGTGTTTTGTGTCTCTGATTTAATTTACTGTCAGGAGGTTACTTCAAAAATGATTGTATTTATATGAATGAATACAAGCTAAAAATATAATCAAACTGAGATATTTGGAAATAAATTTGACATAGTAACTAATCTCAAACCAAAAGTGAAGTGGCAACCTCTAGGACCAAAGAAGGAATTTTTGATGGGTTAGGGAACATGATCAGGTTCCTATGAAGAAGACTCTGAGACAGAAATTAGAATATAGGAGAGTGCTCTTGAGATCTCCACATGAGAAAGGGTATGGAAGAAAGTAAATTTGGGAAGGAGAAGTCGTGCTATGATGCAGTCTCAGGGAAGTCTTCAGCTGATCCATGGGGCTTTTAAAATTAAATAACTCTTTTAAGTTATGTCACGTTGGACAAAACGACCAGACTTCTAGTTTCCTCTCCATTCTGGGCAGGGGCAGAGGATACAAACTGGACACCACCAAGGCAATTCTGGAAAGGGCTGAAAGTTGAAAGCTATCTGCTGTCAGTTCTCTCAAAACCTGGAGAAATAGGTTCTTCAGTTACAAAAGGGAGCTAGATGGTATAGCACTGTTTCATCTACAATGATTACTTTCTGCTTCTTTATGTATCCATCTCTAAACTATTCTATTCATATTTACAAACACAGGCTTATAAAGCTCAGTACCCATGTGATTTGTGGAAATCTTGTTCACTTTTTACAGATAGGAATAAAAAGTTCAGGAAGTTTACCAGTTATAGTGACTCTGCATTGTGGGCTAACTTTGGACCAAATATGTTACCTATATTATTTCATTTGATTATCTCAATAGCCTTATGATTTAAGTACAGTTGTTTTCTTCATTTTACAGATAAGGAAAATTAAGATCATAGAAGTTACATGATTTGCCTAGCTAGTCAGTAGTGGAACCAGGATTCTGTGTATGTCTGAATCCTAGTACATATCAGGATACAGATATGTATGAATCCAGAAACCTACTATCAATCAATATACCTCTGCAGAAGTTGTGGAGATTCAAAGAATAAGTAAAGGGGTGATTGCAGAAATATAATTCTGATTTCCCATTGCCAGTTGTTCTATTCCTTTTTCATAATTTCTTCAGTGGGTGATCCCTCAAAAATGGCTTTTTCTAAGAGTTAATGGTTATCCTTCTAAGTTTGCAAGTAAGAATCTTCAATCATTTACTCCAAAGAAGTCACAAAGGCAAACATTTTATTCAAACTGTTGGGCTAATGGGAAAAACTGTTTCAGGGGAGTGGCATCCTTTTGAACTCCTCAAAAACCCAAGCACACTATACCAACTCTTCCTATGATGAGGTCACTCTAGTGGCCATAGGATAGTTAGAGGGATAAGAACAAGCTAAAAAAGAGAAGAAGAAGAAGAAAACTCTTCAGTTTGCATGCACTGAAAATTAAAGGTGAATTTTTCTTTGGTAAGAAAAAGTCTAGATTGTGTAGGGAAAAAAATGAGAGCAGATATCTCATGTTTCAGAGCATTAGAAAAAAATTTTAAAGTGACTTTTTGAATATTCAAATAGGTCAATTTAGGGCAAAAAAAAGGAAAGAATATACAAAACTGCAGGTAGCTAACCACTAAAGTTCATTACACCTTAAAAAGTAATATAAGCTGTCATAAATTGGTTCAAAATGGTTCTAGTCAATTTAGGGATGAGAAATTCAAAATAAGAAGAATGAGAGGTACTCCTGTCTGAGTATGAACTTGTGGGGGAAACATCTATTCTTCCCATACTGTCCTTTGGTACAACTATCTGAAATGCAGTTCTGTGCTTGTGAACTATAGCACTAATTCATTCTACCTGCTGGCTTTCTTTATTGTCCCTGAAAATACCAACTCCTTGTGCCTCAGGGCAGTTACCTCTGCTCAGAATGGTTTCCCTCCAGTTTTTGTCAAGCTGGCTCCTCTTCATTCTTCACATTGGAGTTTACAGGTTACCTCTGGCTCCTACTCCAAGCCCTGCTTTTCTTTGCCTATTGCCCTCTTTCATTTACTTCAGAGCACTTATCACAATCTGCTATCATCTTGTGTGTTTGTATATTATGTTTCCTCAACTAGAAGGTAAGCCTTATGAGGACATGGCTCTTAGAAGTGTGTTTTTTTTTTTTTTTTTTTAGTTAATTAAATTTCAATTGGAAGATAGTTACTTTACAACATTATGGTGTTTTTTGCCATATATCAACATCAATCAGCCACAGGTATACATTGGTTCCCCCGTCTTGAACCCCCCCACCCCCCTCCTCACCCCATCCGTCTGTGTTGTCTCAGAGCACTGGCTTTGAATGCCCTGCTTCATGTATCAAACTTGTACTGATCATCTATTTTACATGTGATAATACACATGTTTCAATGTTATTATCTCAAATCACCCCACCCTCGCCTTCTCCTACATAGTCCAAAAGTCTGTCCTTTACATCTCCTTTGCTTTTCTGTATGTAGGATTGTTGGTACCATTTTTCTAATTCTGTATATATGCATTAGATTACAATATTTATCTTTATTTTCTGATTCATTTTACTCTGTATAATAAGCTCCATGTTCATCCACCCCATTAGAACTGACTCAAATGCACTCCTTCTTATAGCTGAGTAATATTCCATTATGTATATGTACTACAACTTCCTTATCCATTCATCTGTCGATGGATATCTAGGTTGCTTCCATACCCAGCTATTGTAAATAGTGCTGCAGTGAACATTGGGACATGAGTATCTCTTTGAATTCTGGTTCCTCAGGGTATATGACCAGTCACAAACATAGTCCCTGTATCTAACACAGTGTCTGTCATAACACATATATTTTTGAAGTGAATGAATGAGTGAATAAATTATTTAAAATTTTCATTTTGTGTAAAGTGAAAATTCTCCTCTTTAAAGTGTCATTGCTTTGGATATATTTTTATTTCTTTTTATCTCATAACTTTCTAAGAAATCATTTAATGGGCTAACATGAACACACATACACACAAGCACAGAGACAAAGAAAGTAATCTTGCCTCGTCTATTCCTTATGGAGAATCTTGGTGGGAGTGGACAAGTATACATGCATTAGGTTTGCATGTCTGGCCTTGAGTACTTTGCTTGTCAGTTTTTCTAGAACACTTATTCAAATCAGCTTGACGTTAGCAACATCCAAAGACCATCTGGATGCCTAAGGGCATAGTACCCAGTGTGCTGCTGCAGGTCAAGCTCTATTTAATGGCAGCCTATTTAAAATGAAACACCTAGAATGCCTAGGAAATCTACTTCCCCTGAAAAATCTTCCGTCAATTGGAATAGACACCCGATTACTGTGGTTGCCAGAAAGCATGCATCATCCAGTGGCAGAAAGAACTTCGTAAAGAAATAGTCCTTTCAGTTTACAGCAAGTAATTAACTAACTAAAAAACTAAATAAATGAGTAAACTGGATAGATAAAGTAGGATAAAAATAATTCTAGAACTTCAGAATCAAATCCAGGAATCTAAATACATGTGACTTGTGGAATCTGGAGGTTTCGATTGTTCAGTGAATTCCAATTTGCTGTGCTCCTTAGGATGGAAGTGCTCTGATTATTTATAAAGAGCAACATTGCACTTCCTCCAGGATACTGCTTACTACAGACAACTCACAGAGCTTTTCAACTCACCAGCAGTGTCATCTAAAGGCTCATCTTATAGACATGAACTTTGAGGAAGAAATAGGCATCAAAGGGATGTCCTTGTATAATGTCTTAAGTAACCAGAGACTAGATATGTTTCTGTGGGTTCCTTTGTTCTGTAGACTCTGAGTCCCACGCCGCATTTGGAGGTATCTCAGTTCCTTAATGAAGTGCAGCCTGTGTGTCACACTGAGCACAGGGACAAGTCAGGATTTTAGGCTCTGCTGCTGGGGCGTTAGCAACTGATTATCTGAAAATGGATCATTAAGTGTCAGCTGAAAAAAATATGCAACTCATTAGCAATCTCCTTTGGTAAAGAAATGATAGCACCAATCTGCTGAAGTTCAACCACTTCTGGAAAGACATTATAAAATGTCTGATGGTGAGAATAGAATATAGAATAGGATTCAGAAAAGGGAAGAATCGGATATAACAAAGAGAGTATAAGACTTCAGTGTTTTATTAGCTCCTCTTTTCCACTTCACATCTATCAATTTTTCATTCCAAATACTTTTGTCCTGAATCCAAATTCTTAGTCTATGAAAAACTAGGGTACCATTTTCTTAAATTTGAGTCAATTCATTGTTAATGAGTCATCTGGCAACTATCCTCTAAAGATGAGAATTACAGGAATATCTGCCAACACTAGACCAGATAGGTGAGGAGTAAAAATTTCTGCCATTGCTTTTCTTTTGTTGATACTTGGCTCTGCTGTCCCTTTCAGACAATAACTTGAAGCTTTCTCAGGAAGTCAGGAGGCAAGCAAACCTGGGTGAGTGATGGAATAAACCCAGTAAGCATCAGGGTTTCAAGACGAGTCCACCGTTAAAAATAACTTTCTTTTTTACTAAACTCCAGTTTATCCATCTTTCAGTTGAGATTTAGGAGTAGAAAAATATTTCACTTACTTTTTCTCTCAGATAAATCATGTCCTATAGAGCATGAAGGAAAAAGTAATCAAGGTGTCATGTAGTAAATACACGTGTAACTGACAAGACCAGTGAGAAGGTTTTGTTCTCTCTAGTAAGAATTCTTGGAGAAGGAAATAGCAACCCACTCCAGTATTCTTGCCTGGAGAATTCCATGAACAGGGGAGCCTGGCAGGCTACAGTTCATGGGGTTGCACAGAGTTGGACATGACTGAAGAGACTTAGCACACTAAGAATTCTAGGTGTAATGGCTTTTCATCGTGTGGTACAGTGATTGAGTTTGGACCTATTCCAGAACGTTATTAAGATGTCAAATTCCACTAGAGGCAATGCCCTGGAACTGGAGACCTAACTTTTAAAAATTACTTCCAAATGATTCCTTCTGAATGCAAACCAAATAATACAAGAAAAAGGGAGCAGCATAAACTGCTTCAGTCCCCTCTGAGCATCACTTCTATCCTTTTGAAAAGTTTCACACATAAAATATAAAAAAAAAATTAACAATTTGGTGAAATCATTGTACACTTATCCCAGTGCCAGATAAAACCCTGGACCCAGAGAAACGTTTTACCTCTAAATATTCATAGACTTTACACCCAATGAGGAGTCAGTGTTGGCATGAGGATAAAGAGCTCATACACATGAAGTGAAATAAATGAGGGTAACAAATATGATAGACACTCTTGTGCTCACTATGAGACAATATCTTCAGGGACAATTTCTGTACTGCCAGTTTTGGAATACTAATGATGAGATTAATTCTCCTCTCTCTGTTCTTTCTCTTCACCCTACCAACACACACACACACACACACACACACACACACACACACACGCACACACAAGGGAATATGCTTTTTATAAAGGTGAAGGCAGCTTCACCATTCTTTTTTTTGGTTCCAGTAAGAGAATTTTCTCTCCAAAAAAACCTAGCCACAGCTACCAGTTTAGACCTTATATCCTTGCTAGTTAGAAGATAAATTTGAAAAGAAATTTATCCTTTTATCTTTCACCAAAGAGAGTTGGTGCTAAGGGAATATTGCTGCACCTTCCGGAGAGAAGTGGAAAGCCTCTAGGTGATCAGCAGGAGGCAGTGTCTTCTTGTCCTATTACCATAAAGTGAGAGATGAATTTTCTCACTTTGGTTCACTGTTGTGTAGTCTACTATCTAGACCATGGCGAAGAGAATCATAAAGATTCTCTCTTCTCTAATAATGAGGAACATAATGATAGCGGTGGTGATGATGATGATGATGATGATGATGACAGTGAAGCCATCAGAGATCAAAAGTATTCAAACCACCACATGTGTGGTATTATTATTTAAACAATGCAGGTGGTAGGGCAGAACACATATAGCCTGTTTATGATCGAATCTCTTCTGTTTCTTATGAAAATCTGCTTCCACTGGTTCTTAAATCCCTTCTTGGGATTTAAGATAATGGCTCTTTTCTAAAACTTTCTTACCTGTGCCAGATGCTGCCTCTGGGCTTGTGGTCTAACTTAACACCCATGCCATGACCTGTCACACTCTTAGCCTCCTCTGCCCATTTGCCCTCATCAGACTGATGATGTTAGATACTTTTGCTTGTATTGACGTGGGGTTCTGCTTGAGAAACTGTATTCAAGATACAATAATGTTAACATCATTCATATGGTCAAAGGTTTCCCTTATATCATGTTGTTGATATAGAACGTGTTTCTTTTTCCCCCTGTAGTTGCATGCATGCCATTTCAGTAATATTTCTGGTTCACAGGACACCTTCTTAGGAATGTTATGTCTACATCCTTAGAGCCCAGAGATCTACAATCAATTGCCATTGTGGAAAAACTTATACTGTGACATTCCGAGTACGTCAGTTAACTGTGTTCTGACTTTTCTGCTACCCCATCTGCAAAGCATGGGGTTTATACATGTCACCTCAGTAAGGTATTATGAGAGTTAATGAACCAGAGATTGTAAGAGGAATTTAGGCTGTTTGATGAAAGGTGCTGCTTAAGTATAGAGCATTTCAATTTTATGTGGCTTGATTCTTCAGGGCCAAAGCAACATATCAGAAAGTCATGGAACTGCTATTAAAGGGCAGAGGGCACCTTCAGTACATTCTCAATGTAAGGTGAAAATACTGTCTCCAAAAGGAGTGGTTTGGAGTTTTATAACTAACTGTTCAGCAGTGGCTCCTTTCCTTGCTGCAGCTGCCACATGCCCTGCATGATAAAATTAGTCTCATTTTTGCCCAATTTGTCCTTGGTTCCCTTGACACAACATGCATTTCCTCAAAATCCCTTCTGGATGGAATGAACTATGGTACATAAATATAAGTTGTACAAATACATCAGCTAAAATGGATGATAAGAGAACAAACCTGCATGGCAAGCAGTGCCTCTGGCAGGTTTTTAGCTGTTCCTTTTGAGATATAAAAGCAAGAGGACATCTTCAGCTAAAATGCATTAAAAGGTTTTGTTACCACAACAGTGAGAGAAGGTACAAATGGGGCAAACGTAATATGCTACCTCCAAGTAACATTTATATGTGTTGTACAGAAGAAACACTCAGATTATGAGACCTTTCTAAAGGTCTCAAACATTTTGACAATTATTCAGGGCCAGTTCTATTTGATTTGGGTTCACTTTTTGCTGATCTGATTCCCCTAGTGACCACATTTACTCTCATCTGCTTCCCTGGTAGCTCAGCTGGTAAAAAATCCACCTGCAATGCAGGAGACCCCGGTTTGATTCCTGGGTTGGAAAAATCCCCTGGAGAAGGGAATGGCAACCCACTCCAGTAGTCTTGCCTGGAGAATCCCATGGACAGAGGAACCTCACAGGCAGCAGTCCATGGGGTCACCAAGAGTCGGACATGACTGAGTGACTAACCACAGAGCTTTGATTTCAACCTCGTCTGTCTCTTACTGGCTGCTACCAATAATTCTTCCCCAAAGGGTCCTGCTGAAGTACTTAGAGTTCACAGATTTTGGTGACATTTCTTTATTAACATTTAAATTAGTATGTTTCAAATATATTCTTGCCTGTCATCATTGAAGAAAAATTCACATTTATAATGAGATTAGCTGTAAGGGATTTAGAATACACTTTGTTTTGTTTGTAATTTCTGTAGACACTTTTCACTTTCCATAATAAAGCTGGTTTTCCTAACCAGGGGAAAAGACCATAAATATTAACAAGTTCAGAGAAAAATATATATTTTTTCTGAATAATGAAAGAAAAACCAACAGGGTGAAAACAGAGAAATCTGGGAATCGTATTTCATTTTTCCCCCTCTGTGCATACCCCTTGCATTCTTTCCTTTACTTAGTCCTACCCTCCTTGTAAATATAAGTAAAGCAGAAATAAAAGACTACTTGCTTTCCCCCCCACTGAGAGATACCCTAAGGCTTACAAGATGATACTTTCTCCATTGTAGCCAGTTGCTGTAAATCAGCTGTGTGAATAAGAACACCTGAATCCTTCTAGACTTGCATGTTTACTAAGTTTAATAAGCTGAAAAGCATGGGCTCTTGGGGTATTAGGGGCTGTTTCAACATTACAAGACTTCTGCCTGGTGCTGTGAATACAGCTGCTGCTGCTACTGCTGCTGCTAAGTTGCTTCAGTCGTGTCCAACTCTGTGCGACCCCATAGACGGCAGTCCACCAGGCTCCCCCGTCCCTGGGATTCTCCAGGCAAGAACACTGGAGTGGGTTGCCATTTCCTTCTCCAATGCATGAAAGTGAAAAGTGAAAGTGAAGTCGCTCAGTTGTGTCCAACTCCCAGCGACCCCATGGACTGCAGCCTACCAGGCTCCTCTGTCCATGGGATTTTCCAGGCAAGAGTACTGGAGTGGGGTGCCATTGCCTTCTCCAGTGAATACAGCTACAAAAGCCCAAAACTCAGTTTTTTCCTCTCCTTTGTCATGGAACTGCAATTTTCCTCAGAAGCCTTTGACACTCTATGCCCAACTTCCTCCAACAGTGTAGAGTCTCTTTCATATTCTTTTTTTAAAAATACTTTAATGCTCAGGATTCATTCACATATTCATGGGAGGACAACACAGTTTTACATGTTTTTGAAAATTAACAGTATTTACTCCCTTCCATGATATATAGTTAAACTGCTTTAGTTACTACCTACATTTGGTCTCTGCTGGAGAAGGCAATGGCACCCCACTCCAGTACTTTTGCCTAGAAAATCCCATGGACAGAGGAGCCTGGTAGGCTGCAGTCCATGGGGTCGCTAGAGTTGGATACGACTGAGCAACTTCCCTTTCACATTTCACTTTCATGCATTGGAGAAGGAAATGGCAACCCACTCCAGTGCTCTTGCCTGGAGAATCCCAAGGATGGGAAGCCTGGTGGGCTGCAGTTTATGGGGTCGCACAGAGTCAGACACGACTGAAGTGACGCAGCAGCAGCAGCAGCAGAAGAGGCAAAGGAGATATCCACAGTTATGTCTCAGCTCTTCAGATGCCTCTTCTGCTTTGAGGGATGATTTCAAGTACATATGGAAAAGCAGAGTGAAACCTGTCTCTTTCACACGGCATGGGGTTTAGGGAACCTGCAAAATAGCTCAATGTTCAAAGGGTCAAATATCAAGAAAGAAAGAATTTCTTTCACTTTCCTTTGCACTAGCTAATTTGTAGAGGTACTGATTTTTCTCTCCAGATTTATAAAGCAGAGAGACACATTTCAAATGGCACAAGAGAATCAGAAGGGAGAAAACTGACTATCTAAAAAGGCAGAGGAGTGTATAGATCCTAACGGGCAATTCTAGAGGGTGTTTTTGTTTTGTTTTGCTTCCTCTATGGCTATTAAAGTTTGGGTCTGTAAAGGTATTCTTTGCTTTTAAAACATAATCAAAGGCTTGATAGAGTTGTACCTTTGCCGCTTGTTGCCATACATGAAACATCAGCAAAGCACTGTTGCTTTGTAGGCATTAGTTCTTTGCTGTGTTTAACTCCAATTTGGACATCATGCCATTGGCTTATATACATTTTCCTTTAAAGTGAAACAGAAGTTATATTTTTGGCAAATAACATATATGAAATAAATGAGGGTTTTTCATAGCATGAATCTAAGTAGTACTCAAGCATCTACTACAGTTCATGCAATGAAATCAGGGACTCATTTCTACTGCAGATTCTTATCTTTGAACAAAGAGAATGAAAAGTTTCAGGGTAGTTTACATTTCAAAATTTAAGCTTTACAAGGATCTTAGAGGTATAGAAGGTCCTTCTTTATCTGGAAGTAAGCTTCTGGTGAAAATATGAAGTGATTGTAACATGCAAGAAGATTGGTTTGTTTATGATGCTTGGAGACATAGGCAGAACAATGAATTAGCTTTCAAATTAATCTGTTTCTTTAATGCTACCATGAGTTTATGGACATGGTCTAGTATCCACTGACTGTATCCAAGAAAAAGGGTGTAAGAGCAAATGCTTAACTCCATAATTACAGTGGTCAAATTTGAAATCTGCATATGATGTTTCTTATTGAGTTTACATTCAGTTTTTGCTTCCTCCTCTCTTCCCTGCTTCTTTCTGTGCACATTCTCTCATTTCCTTCATTCTTTCCCTTTCTTATTGTTATATGCACATACTTAACTTCATTTAATAGCTTCTCAACTCACCAGAGAGTTTTTTTTTTAATTAATCTGAGTTAGCAGATGTAGGTGAGCTAAAGCCATTAAATGGATAGATGAATACATATAGTGCATTGCTCATTGTCATCCTTCTAATAAAACTCTCACATTTTTCTATTTTCTTTTTGTACCATAAAGTCTCTGTCACTACAGCCCCTGAGGTGTGCCAGCTGTATGTCTATGTATGAGAGTCAACGGTGAACACAACTTATTTTAGCTCTCAGTTTGTAACTGAATGCTGCCAATAAGATCAGTCACGGTAATCTCTTTCCATGCGTGGCACACGGTAAGCGTTCAATAAAAGGTAGTAGTTGTTTCTGTCATTGCGGTTGATTTTATGGTCATTATTTTTATTCACAGTCATATAACACCTTTTATTATTATAGAAAGAAAAATTCATTTTTATTGAAGTATAATTGATTTACAATATTATATTAATTTCTGGTGTACAGCAAACTGATTTAGTTATATATATACATGCATATACATATATATGTATTATTTTTCATATTCTATTCTATTATATGTTATTACAAAACATTGAGTGTTATTCCCTGTGCAACAATAGACCTTGCTGTTTATCTATTTTATATACTAAAAATATTTGTATCTGCTAATCCCAAACTCCTAATTTATCCCTTGCTCCCTTCCCCTTTGGTAAATGTAAGTTTGTTTTCTAGGTTTGTGAGTCTGTTTCTGTTTTGTAAGCAAGTTCATTTTTATCATCTTTTTAGATTCCAAATGCAAGTGATATCATATGGTATTTGTCAAAAACTTATTTTTTATAAATATACCAGTATGTTACATAAAATTACTTTCTTCCCAACCATTTGCCATGTTCTCTCACAGTTCTTCATTAATGAGGTGCACAGCATGTTTTATCCTTCTCCATCTTTACATTTGCTCTCTGGCCATCCTATTTTCTCACACTGGCCTCATCATGTCAGAGATAAGATGGAAAGTCCAAATGATAAATAAATAAACATGTCCTAAGTCTTCACAGTTAAAGCATGTGTTCTATTTCTTACCAAACTTTCAATGAAATGAGTAAAAATATTGCCAAACTCTTTGATGTATACCTTTTAAAATTGAATATTAAATTTAGCAATAAGTCATTCTGATACTAAAATACTATTAAAGCATGGTGAGATTTGTTTTGGTTTTCTATGAAAGATCTTATTAATTTCCAGAATATGTTGACCAATGTTACTCAATAGAGCCAGAAAGTTAGGGTCCCAACCAGAAAAAGTAAAAACACTTTGATGTTCACATGAATTCATACTAATAATTTATTATTCACTTTTCTTTGTTTCCAACCACTGTTAAAAATGTGATAAGAAATCCATAAGGGCTTCTACAGAACTATACATCTACATATGAATCCAACATTTTTTTAAGCTAAAACATCATCCTGCATTTAGTCATGATATTTCTGAAATATAGGAAATGTATCATGATTACCTAAATAGTAGATCTGCACTGCACCCCACTCTAGTACTCTTGCCTGGAAAATTCCATGGACAGAGGAGCCCGGTAGGCTGCTGTCCGTGGGGTCGCTAAGAGTTGGACACGACTGAAGCGACTTAGCAGCAGCAGCTAAGTGATTAGACAGAGTGTCACAGAGGAAATTTCCACTTGTGTCTAAAAGACTCTGATCCTGGGAGGGATTAGGGGCAGGAGGAAAAGGGGACGACAGAGGATGAGATGGCTGGATGGCATCAGTGACTCAATGGACGTGAGTTTGAGTGAACCCCGGGAGATGGTGATGGACAGGGAGGCATGGTGTGCTGCGGTTCATGGGGTCACAAAGAGTTGGATACGACTGAGAGACTAAACTGAACTGAACTGAGAGGAGAAAAGGAAATTGGGGGGATTTTCGTATGAAAATATTTGGGTAACTGAATATAAGTAGCTGATTTACCTGATATGTATAAAGTTTCTCATTCTACTCCACCCTGATCCACTCTAACCTGTAACCTTTATTTAATTAGTGTTAAATATATATAAAACTATTAACTAATTTTTTTCATTTTAGACGTCCTAATTTACTCTGTATCTCAGAGACCTACAGTGTCATAAGTATCCCAAGAAATGAGAATCAATAATCTTACATTGAAAGAAGTCTTTAGAATTAAAAGATATCACTGGAGTCCAGAGCTAGTAAAGGCTCCAGTTCAATGGTTTCAGTGACTCATGACCCCATTTATTCTGTAGACTTATTTGTGGTGAAACTTCCCTTAGAATTTCACAGGGTTCCATCATGGGGGATGAAGGAGGGTGGCACTGTGAGATGATTATTTGCTGCCAAAATCAATAGCCTTTCTTATCTAAATGATGCATTTAGCATTTAATACCAGGAAAAGATAGTTTGGTCAGTTTTGTTAGATGTACATATCACATCCAAGATAAATTTGAGCTCTATAAATCCAGATACCATGCATTATACTTCTTTTTACTCATCGCTAATTTATTAATAGTCAGTTTCTTGTATATACTAGACTTGCAAAAATATCTGTTGTTTTTAATAACCTGAAAAAAGATAGTGACCCAGAAAGTATGGTTTAGGAGTGAATTAACTAAAAGATGTGCTCTAAGAGCACAAAGACAAAAGTAGATGCTAAATTTGCCCCTTGAAAATATGAAGGCAGCATTTTGACTATTCCAAGATTAGTGTGTAGGTTCATCACATAGTAACAACAAAAAAGTCTTTATACTCCAGCCACTAGAGGGCAATCAATACATTAGACACAGACACACAGACACCACCCCTCCACACACACACCTGACTGGGAACCTAGTAACTTTATGGGGATCAGGTAGACATGAAGAGAAGAGAGGTATGTATGAAATCATCTCAGCAAAAATAGCCCTGTAGTTTCTTTTGGACTTCCTTCATGGATAGTGAACTTGGAAGAGCCAACTAAAAGGTGAGTTAGATGTCTCCCTTGGTGTTAAAGCTATGTCTCTTCCAGAGACTTAAAATAGCTCACAAGTAAATAAGCATTTCCTTGTGAATAAAGAAGCATTTACCAGAGGTAAATGAGATTTCACTCTAAATGAAGAAGCATTCGAGTTTTTCACAGAATTCACTATATCCGCTACTTCTGCCAGGATGCAGTGGTATTACATATACAGATATAAGCATTGTATATGGTGCTTGTCAAGCCATCTCGGTGATTAGACTTTAGCTCTTCTGAGACATTTCTATGTCTAATGACATTTTATATTAGAAAAATCCCTTTAGCTTTTGCTAATGCTAACATCATAAATACAAAAATAGTTGAGAGATAATTTTAATACTTTATGATTAATAAAATATTGAAAGAATCTGGAATCAGAAAATACACACACACATGACCTGCTGTTATTACAGGGAGCACTCACATCAAACATGGGCATTTATTCTGGGGGCTTCAGTATTTGGGGGAATATTTTATTGATTCATTGTAGAGATGAGGTCCCAATTTCACTCATTATTCTTCTGTGAATGGGTACAGCAATATCTTCCCATCTCATGCACAGGTTTTTAGGAAGTTCTCACACACAAAAAAAATATATTTGAGATTCTTAGGAATACCAAGGAGATATATTCCTTCAAAGTCGGCTCTGAGACCACACGTGCACATGGAATCTTTTAAAATCATTTATATATTATAAATTTGTAGATATGTTCCTCTATAAACAAAGGGTACCCTTAAATAGTAAACTCTTAGAATTTTGGCAAAATTTTTAAATGTATACATTCAAAATATGTTAGATTTTGTTAAAAATGAAAATTAATCATAATTCTTAAACTACTTTGCAAAATAACGATACTAGAATCTAGAACAATCGCTTTGTGAGACTGGTTCTTAAGGTTTTCTTCATTAAATGATAGGGTTCATTCAGCATGAGCTTGTTCACACTTCCTTAAGGACCTTGGGACTCCTTTATTGGAGAATGGCTGCTGAAATTAATGCAGTGACCTTATTTCCCAGTTTCCACTGATATAATATGAATTTCTAAGCTTTAGCTTTCCTCTAGTTTTATTTAATATCTAGAACTATAGGCACATGCTAATGCATCCAGTTTGCACCCATTCCTAACTTCCTCAGTGCTTCTAACTAAGGTAATGTTTCTAATTTTACTTATAAGATAAATGAATAAATTTTTGGCACTTTCACTGTCACTTGTACATAATGACCCCTTTCTAGATTTAGACTCTCAGCTTAACATAAAGTTTACAAAAAGGGAGAAACGGGTATTTATTTGTGTTACACTGAAATAAGCAGTGGTCTTGAAATCAGACAAAAGAGTTTGGTCCCCGGTGTCACAGTTTACTAAATGAGTGACATAGGGCAAGTGTCTAATCTTGTCATAGCTCTTGTTCCCTGTTCAAAAATGAGGATAATAAGACCTACCTCTTCGCCACATTGTGGGGATTAAAAACATACATATACAATTAGTGGTGGGTTCTTTCTCTTTGCTAAGCCCACATGTATAAGTACCTTAGCAAAGATTTTTTTTTTACCTCTCAGTCCTTTCCTACCTCCACCTTCACTGTCTCATAAAACCTTAGGCAAAATTTTAAATTGCTTTATATCTTTTCTGTTCTTCAAGACTAGAAAACAAAACATTATTGACTGTTAGAGAGAAATAAATTAGCACAACAGGGCAAATCCATCTTTTAAAATTTTTTTCTCACGATAATTAAGCTTAATTCTATAAGCTTTATTAAGTGTTTATGATGTACAAAAACACCGTGCTGGGCTCAGGAAAAAAAGAAAATTTTCCTTTGTTACTATAGGAGCTCATGATCTCATGAGGAAGACTGACATCCATGTCATGACTCTGTATCAAGGTAGATGGGAGGAAGCATTATTATGTGGGTGTAAATAAAGTGTTTATGGAAGTATATGTCTTCACCCAGTTTGAATTTTTAATGGTAGAAATTTTTTTTTTAATTTTTTATTTTATTTTTAAACTTTACAATATTGTATTAGTTTTGCCAAATATCGAAATGAATCAGCCACAGGTATACATGTGTTCCCCATCCTGAACCCTCCTCCCTCCTCCCTCCCCATACCATCCCTCTGGGTCATCCCAGTGCACCAGCCCCAAGCACCCAGTATCCTGCATCAAACCTGGACTGGCAACTCATTTCATACATGATATTATACATGTTTCAATGCCATTCTCCAAAATCTTCCCACCCTCTCCTTCTCCAACAGAGTCCATAAGACTGTTCTATACATTTGGAGGAGAGTTAGAAGCCAGGCTTTCTTCTGAATCGTAGACACAGAAATTAGGCAACAGTAGTTAGACAAATACAAGTTTGCATCAGCTTCTTTTTACTCTCTGAGTTATAGTCTACTAAGCTGTCTATAAAGGAGAACATTTTTAATGTCATGCGCAGTCCCATCAATTTTAGTACAATGTTGTTTTCCTACTATATTCTCCTCTGTTTAAAGTTACACAGCCTTTTTCTCAGTAGACATCTCTGCTGATGTCTGCTCTTGGAGCTCAGAACACTCTTGCAGTGAAAGGATACTGTAGTATATTCCTGGTTGTCCTTATAGTCACCAATCCCTAATGCAGAAAACTAGTGATAATCTTAGGGACACCTCGGGGAGACACTCATCAAATCTGAACAGTAATCCAGAGAGCAGGAGTGGGTGGCATTTAGGCTGTTAATGTTATCAGCTACTTATGCCGCATTGGCAGCTTCCAGAATTGCCTCGTACTCCAGGATTTCAGAGAGCAGAGCTAATGTTTTTGCATTCACAACTCTTTCCATGCTATCCTAGAAAATAGTGTACACTAAATTCTATGTATTGCACAGCAAATGCAGTATGTACTACAGATAAGAAAAGAATTAAATTCAGGTCTTTTGTGTATTTCCCCACTACCATCACGTATTGCTGATCCACTATGAGTTTTTCTCAGCAGGAGGGGTACTTAGAAATTTTGTTTTACTTTGGCTTTGATTTCCCTCTAGGAATTTATTTTGATCATAAAAATTCTTTTATGTATAATACTTCACATTTAAAGTTGTTGGACTACTATACATGGAACATAAGTTGTACTTTTTTTTTTAACTTAAGAAATTGTTGAGAAAACGTGTTTTTAAATAACATGCATTGATGTTCATGTGTAAGTATATACGTGTTTCCATATGTACTGAAAAAATTGCTTTTTTTCATGTCAGAGACATTTTTATTTCAAGGTAGTATGTACAAGTCTCCTCAGAGGAGGTGACATGAATAATGGCCAGAGTTCTCCTCATGACTGGCTATATAAGCTTTAGTTTTCTAATCTGCCAATAATAATTTTTGGCCTAATTACCTCCTCAGTATGTCATGAAGATCAACCAGATGTTTGTGAAAACATTTGGAAAATATAAAGCTCTGCAAAAAATGACCAAGCAGAAAAGGAACTTTTGTGCAAGGAAATTATATTTTCCCACTCTGAACAGTGACCATGTAAAGTAAGTATTAGTGTCTTTATTTACAATGAGGAAACGAGAGTTTTACTCATATAAGTTCATGCAGCTAGTAAGTGAAAGAGTAGGGCTTCAACCCCAGATTGAGCTGATTTCAAAGCTAGCTAATACTGACTCCCAGAACCAAAAAATTTAACTGTTTGTGAAAAGTGAAATAAGAGATATTTTCTCACTGACCATTACTAAACTCCAATTCCTTTGGTTTCTCATGGCATATGGCAGGGGCAAGGGATTGTTGGTTATCTAATCATCTGAATGAGAATTTAGCTTCAGAGGGTAGTGTGGTTATGAAATGTCTACAAAATTAAGATTAAAATGTGCAGATTAAAATATGACAGAGGTGTGGCAATGGCATAGTGCCCTGCATGTCTTCTTTTGCAGAAGGATGGTAAAATATAGCTACCAGTATATCAACATATCTACCACAAAAGCCTTTTCTTCTCTTTTTAAATTCTTTGTGCACACACAAGAAGACACACTGATATCAAATTTTTTAACATGGCTGCTCTGCAAAATGGTTGATGCAATAAAGAATAAAAACAGGCTTTTTATATAACTCATCTTTCTTGATATTAATTTAAGTCCACTAATTAGAAGTGTGGTTATTAAGAACAGTGTGTCACATCTACAGTATCTTAGCAATACTAAAACACAGAGACTATGTGTTCTCAACACTAGCAAGTTACATTCAGAATGATATTCTAAATATATGCATGTTGCCAATGAGTAGGATAGTAGGAAAGTAAGAGATGAAGAATTTAAAAAGCAAAGAGAAAAAAAATTCTTATTATCCTGAACTCCAAAAGCAAGTAGAAATCTGAAGTTGTCATTTCTTGCATAGTGACTCAATATATAAGGATAAGAGTATTAATTCACAGAGGTCTCCAGATTCTTGTTGGAGATTTTGCCCCTTTGGGCTAATTGTTTCTTTTTTTCTTTTTTTTCTTAAGTGAGAAATAAGCACATACGAAGAACATCATTCTTAAGTATTTCACTTCATCAGAATTCATTAGAGCAGATCTGAAAGTTTCATTATTCTTTAAGAGTACATTAATAAAACCACCACACATTTATTTTTAATACTATGCATATGAATTATTCTGACAGTCAGTTGCAAAGCCAACATATTAATCCTGAAATTTAAAATGTAGGACAAATTAGCGTGTTTCAGTCACCACGGGCCAAACTGAATAATATACCCTCTGCTTGAAATCCAGAACAGAGCTATCCTACAGGTGAAAATGATAAAGATCACTAAAGTGGCAATCAGCTGGGGCCTAATTGGCATCTAAATAAACAGAATGTGTTTCTACATAGCAAATGTTGTTTCTCCTTCAGCCCTTTGATTTCTTGCTCCCTTCACCCTCCCCAAAAGCAAGCTTTCAGCCATGCCACTTGTGCATAGAGTGTCCAGATTTGAAAGTCCAGACACAGTGCTTACAGTTCAGACAACACAGCATTGACCATGGCAATCTTTTTGTCATTAGTTTCCCTCTCTCTGTGTGTGTAACAAACCATATTAAAAAATATTTGGAATCAAAGTGCGTTGCTAACTTATTGCTCCATGAAGTAATGCACCGCACCAGGTTGCATCAGTTCTCTAGGCCTAATCTAGCTTTCCCCAGTGGCTCTGGTGCCTGAGGGAGAGAAACTGTATCTGTTCCATTTATGAGTAGAAAGATAAATGGTTTTGCCCTTAATAAATGTAGAGGACTAGAAGAAGAGCTCAGGACAACCTGCTTTTTACTCCCTTAAGCAGCAAGACCTTTTTAATCCTCCTTATTCCCTCCCCCACTAATTTTGCATGAACTATGCTGTTAGCCACATAAGATGATGAATGTTTGAAACAGTCCAGTAAGGCTGAGCTAATGAGAGTGTTGTCATTAAAACTGTGTGCTACAGCTGAGAGGCAGAACCCAAACTTCTAAGGACATTTAGGTTTTTATACTTCTTTTCCCACTGCTGCTGATGTAGCATTACATATTTAGTCCTTTTCAGCATTGAAGCTTCGTCAACAGAGAAACAATTTCTTATTCAATATTGATGATATTTTTGACTGCCCTAGGATTTTAGCCCAGTTCTCTGTGCTACAAGGCTCAGAATGTTCCTCAGGCAGCAGCTGTGTGCCAAGTCTATCCATTGCTACTGGGTTACACTATGAACTCTGTTAATAAACTATTGACATGTATCCTTTTACAAGTCGTTACACTTACTCAGGTAGAGAAGATTACATGGAGGGGTCAAGTATTAAGCTAAACTCTTTTACATCTTGGTAGGGAAAATCATGTGAGGCAGAGGCAGTTTCTAACCCTCTGCTTTAATCAGCTAGGACAGATAAAAAAGTAATAGGCTAAAATTAGTTGATCAGCTGTAATTATATTCATCAATTATATGGGTTCATATATTTCTTTTTTTTTTAATTTATAAAAGGTATCCATCATTGCACACCCTTTGGGCACAATTAAAGAAGTTAATTAAAAGTTTGCTGTAGTAGAAGAGTTGGCTTTATCTACTTCAATAAATCCTTTCTGTTTCAAATCATACTAGTGACATAGTTCAACATGAAATGCCTGCTATATGGTTCCTCTCTTCTTTTTAAAATTGTCTAGTGAGAAGGTAAATTCACATCTGATAACCTGGTTATCCACTTTTTCCTTTGATCTTAATTCCTCCCTCAAACAAGCCATTAGAGTCTCACAGAAATAAAGAATCAGAAGCCAGTATTTAAAATTATTTTTATTTTATATAACATGATACATCAACATTAAGATGATCGTAGGCAACTACATATAGGATTAATTGGAAAAAATTGAAAGCTATCTTAAATAGTACAACAACTTAGATTGCTTATTCTATTATCTGAATTGGTATAAAGGAAGGAAGGAAAATAAAATGATAAGAAAAAGAAAAGCCAAATGCACTTTTTTATTCCATAGAATTAATTTCAGAAGACCATATTATCATGTCAAAGTAAATCAATGGACTTCAGTTAATGATATTAGATCGCTGTGTAACTGCTTTGGTGCCATAAACCTAAGAATTTCCAGCTCTTTCTGTGTCTGTGTCTGTCTCTCTATCTCTGAAACCAATTTATAGTTTCTCTAAATTAAACTCAGGAAAGTCTTCTTTTTCTTGGATATTTTCAAGGGGTTCACAAAGTAACAGAGGAAGAGGCAAAATAAAACTGAATACTGAACTACGATTTAAATTGATTATACAGTAATCTAAACCACTCATAAGCGAGCTAATACAGCTGATAAAACTGCAAAATTAGCTATACCAACTATGTACAAATTTATTTCACTATGGACATGTGGGTATTTAGGCTACAATTATGTGGGCTGAGTCTACAAAACATGAAAATATGAAATGAAATAAATACTTGAATATAAACCACTGAATAAAAGCAGGTGAGATAATTTGGACTAGGGACTAAGAAACTTCACTCTCCACTTTATATGTACACATTGTTCAAATTAATGACATCCATACAACAAAATTTGGTTTTGCCCTATTGTCACAACCTAGGTAAAGAAAACAATTTGTTTTTAGTCCAACACTATGACTGTCTTTTCAAATTGCCAGTTAAATTCAATGATAAAATTAATCAAGTCCATTAAAATATTTTAAAAACTATATTTTGCCATAATAGCCACAGTCTCAGTGAAGATCTGATTTTTAGTCTGGCTCTCCAATTAACTTTCATCTTGCCAATTTCTTTCAAGTTGTGAGCAACTGGCCATGTGGTAATTGGTGCTGTGAGTATCTAACACAGTGGTTAGCACCATATGTGGATGTCTTTGATAATAGTCCATCAAGCCATCAGAAGAATCAAAGGGTATGTGGGACATCAGATGTTATCAGTTTAGATATTTAATATTTTTTAAATCAGAATTTGCACAAGTATTTCAATCTCAGTACTCCTGTGAAGATCTCTTTAAATCTTTTCATCTATTCAGTTTCTGAAAAAGACCATGGGTAATTCAATTCAGTCACATCTGTATTTTCTTTATGATAGAGAATAATCATCAACAAAACAAAAGTAACTACCACCTTCACAACAAAAAGCAATCAAATAGAAATCCATATCTTGAATTTTCAAAATGCATAGCCATTCCACAATCTATTTATATCACCTGTTTTGGCTGACGCCAATCTGACATCAAATTACTAACTGATAAATCAGTTCTATTGAGCAATCATTCATCTCAGTACAATAATTTATTATAATAATTGATGAATGAAATGACCAGTAAATTCCAGTCAATATTTAATCACTTCAATAGTACCATATATATATATATATATATATATATATATATATATACACTTTAGTAGCACTACATAGATATAGATAGATATATTCTAAGTGTTTTTCTTAAGCTCTACTCATAAGGCAAAACAGAAATAGAATTAGACTTTTAGTATTTATAACTACACTAGACACTAACTGAGATGAAATCCAGAGTGATCAATGTGACTGGATTTTAGTTTAACCAGAAACTGGTCACAGGATCAACATCAGTAATGTGCCACTGACAGTAAAGAAAAAATAAAAAGAACATAAAACTTATATATAAGAAGATAACGATCAATTTTCTTAATTATTACATACATAACATTATATATATATGATTTTCATTGTGTTCAATTTAGCACTTTCTTATAAAATCCCACAAATAATTTAATATTCAAAATATAAAGGATTTTGAAGATCCCCTGGAGAAAGAAATGGCAATACACTCCAGCACTCTTGGCTGGAAAATCCCATGGACAGAGGAGCCTGATAGGCTACAGTCCATGGGGTCACAAAGAGTTGGACATGACTGAGCAAATTCACTTTCACTTTCACTTTCAAAGGATACGATAACTTATCCTTTAGATAAGGATATGTGTAACTTCAAGGCCTTGCATCTCATTAAAATGGTAAAATGCTTCAAACACTGATAGATGCCTATCATCTTGGAAAGATATAAGATAACCACATAACCTTAGAACATAGGCTTATTGAATAATGCATAATATGATCAGGGAAAAATGGAGGTCACAGCTTATGAAGTTAGCTATTGCACATAGATCACAGTAGCAGTGACTCAAGCACAGCTATATATTTCCCAAACAGTCCCATTCCATATGTTCTCAACTAACTTTGCTTTGCTTGACCAAATTACTATGCTGGCCTATATAACATTCCATGCCTCTTATGTGTATCCAAAATACTGGTGGTAGTGCTAGTGATAGTAGTGTGATAATTTAATAATTTAATTCAACATTCAGAAAACGAAGATCATGGCATCTGGTCCCAACACTTCATGGGAAGTAGATGGGGAAACAGTGGAAACAGTGTCAGACTTTATTTTTCTGGGCTCCAAAATCACTTCAGATGGTGACTGCAGCCATGAAATTAAAAGACGCTTACTCCTTGGAAGAAAAGTTATGACCAACCTAGATAGCATATTCAAAAGCAGAGACATTACTTTGCCAACAAAGGTCTGTCTAGTCAAGGCTATGGTTTTTCCTGTGGTCATGTATGGATGTGAGAGTTGGACTTTGAAGAAGCCTGAGCACCGAAGAATTGATGCTTTTGAACTGTGGTGTTGGAGAAGGCTCTTGAGAGCCCCTTGGACTGCAAGGAGATCCAAGCAGTCCATTCTAAAGGAGATCAGGCCTGGATGTTCTTTGGAAGGAATGATGCTAAAGCTGAAACTCCAGTACTTTGGCCACCTCATGCGAAGAGTTGACTCATTGGAAAAGACTCTGATGCTGGGCAGGATTGGGGGCAAGAGGAGAAGGGGACGACAGAGGATGAGATGGCTGGATGGCATCACCGACTCGATGGACATGAGTTTGGGTGAACTCCGGGAGTTGGTGATGGACAGGGAGGACTGGTGTGCTGTGATTCATGGGGTCGCAGAGAGTCGGACACGACTGAGCGACTGAACTGAACTAAACTGAATTGAAATGAATTTAATAAGAATTCACTATAAATTCAAATGAACAGAAACGGTGTTTTCAAGTCAACTTCCCTGCATTTGTTAGGATATATACCAGCAGCTAAAGCATTTCGAGTGAGGTAAAAATAGATCCTAGAAAGCAACATAGATGTATTTCCTTTTTGCAGTATACAGAAACTGTCACCAACAAACACATTGTTAGCTATCAGTTAATTTCAGTCGCTCAGTCGTGTCTGACTCTTTGCGAAACCATGAATCGTAGCACGCCAGGCCTCCCTGTCCATCACCAACTCCCGGAGTTCACTCAGACTCACGTCCATCCATTCAGTGATGCCATCCAGCCATCTCATCCTCTGTCGTCCCCTTCCCCTCTTGCCCCCAATCCCTCCCAGCATCAGAGTCTTTTCCAATGAGTCAACTCTTTACATCAGGTGGCCAAAGTACTGGAGTTTCAGCCTTAGCATCATTCCTTCCAAAGAAATCCCAGGGCTGATCTCCTTCAGAATGGACTGCTTGGATCTCCTTGCAGTCCAAGGGACTCTCAAGAGTCTTCTCCAACACCACAGTTCAAAAGCATCAATTCTTTGGCGCTCACCCTTCTTCACAGTCCAACTCTCACATCTATGCATGACGACAGGAAAAACCATAGCCTTGACTAGACAAAACTTTGTTGGCAAAGTAATGTCTCTGCTTTTGAATATGCTATCTAGGTTGGTCATAACTTTTCTTCCAAGGAGTAAGCGTCTTTTAATTTCATGGCTGCAGTCACCATCTGCAGTGATTTTGGAGCCCCAAAAAAAGAAAGTCTGACCCTGTTTCCACTGTTTCCCCATCGATTTCCCATGAAGTGATGGGGCCAGATGCCATGATCTTTGTTTTCTGAATGTTGAGCTTTAAGCCAACTTTTTTACTCTCCACTTTCACTTTCATCAAGAGGCTTTTTAGTTCCTCTTCACTTTCTGCCATAAGGGTGGTGTCATCTGCATATCTGAGGTTATTGATATTTCTCCCAACAATCTTGATTCCAGCTTGTGTTTCTTCCAGTCCAGCATTTCTCATGATGTACTCTGCATATAAGTTAAATAAGCAGGGTGACAATATAGAGCTATGACGTACTCCTTTTTCTATTTGGAACCAGTTTGTTGTTCCATGTCCAGTTCTAACTGTTGCTTCCTGACCTGCATACAGATTTCTCAAGAGGCAGGTCCGGTGGTCTGGTATTCCCATCTCTTTCAGAATTTTCCAGGGTTTATTGTGATCCACACAGTCAAAGGCTTTGGCATAGTCAATAAAGCAGAAATATATGCTTTTCTGGAACTCTCTTGCTTTTTCCATGATCCAGCGGATGTTGGCAATGTGATCTCTGGTTCCTCTGCCTTTTCTAAAACCAGCTTGAACATCAGGAAATTCACGGTTCACGTATTGCTGAAGCCTGACTTGGAGAATTTTGAGCATTACTTTACTAGCCTACACCCAAAGAGCTGAACCACATTTGTTTTCCACTATACCTTCTGTTTTATTCTAAGAATTGATCCATTGTACCTAAAAATGATATAACTAATGAAATAAAGAAAGCTTATTCTAGCGCCATGCATTTTTAAAAAGATATCCCTGTCCTTTGTCTGTAAGTCTAACTTTTCATTTATGACTAGTGTAAAATCAGGGCAAGAGCTTATTACCCTACTCCTTCTTACTTAGGAGCACAGATACACAGAATTTCCTATAACAATTTTTAAGCTGGAGCTACTGCCTCATATTTCCTTATAGAGAAAGTCTCCCTCTCCTCCTGCCACTAACTTCTACAGTTGTGTGCACATAAAAGTGAAAATTGAGGGAAAATTGCAAGTGTACTAATAAATAATTCTTCCTAATTCTCAATAGTTGATGAATTTCCAAGTGGATATGATGTGCTACATTTTGCTTAGTCTTAATGGTTAAAAATTCTCCAGACACATGAAAAGATGCTCAACATGGCTAATCATCAGAGAAATGCAAATGAAAACCACAATGAGGTATCATCTCACATCTATCAGAATGGCTATTATCAAGAAGACCACAAATAACAAATGTTGGTGAGAATATGGAGAAAAGTGAACACTGGGGATGTACATTGGCACAACCACTATGGGAAAGAACTATAGTTGTTCCATTAAAAAACTTAAAATAGAACTACTATAGGATTCACCAGTTCCACTCCTGGGTATATATCTGAAGAAAATGGAAACACTAAAAAGAAGCCTATGCCCCAATGTTCACCAACACATAAACACATAATATATCTCACATATGTTTCCTTGGTTGCTCAGCTGGTAAAGAATTCACCTGCAATTCAGGAGACCCTGGTTTGATTTCTGGGTCAGGAAGATACCCTGGAGAAGGGATAGGCTACCCACTCCAGTATTCTTGGGTTTCCCTGGTGGCTCAGACAGTAAAGAATCTGCCTGCAATGTGGGAGACCTGGGTTCAATCCCTGGGTTGGGAAGATCCCCTGGAGGAGGGCATGGCAATCTATTCCCATATTCTTGCCTGAAGAATCCCAATGGATTCTCATAGGGTGACAAAATGTTGGACATAAATGAGCAAGTAAGCACAATACAGTATATTGAATATATATATATATATATATATATATACACACATATATATACACATATAAATTATATAAAATAGAATATTACTTGTGAAATAGGTCAGACAGAGAAAGGAAAATAAAGTGTATCACTTTATATGTAGAATCTAAAAAAAATACAAATGAATGAATATAGCAAAACAGAAACATACTCACAAATATAGAGAACAAATTAGTGGCTACCAGTGGTGGGAGGGATACAGGGAGGGCAAGATAGGGGTATGGGATTAAGAGATACAAAGGGCTATGTGTAAAATAAATAAGCAACAAGGATATATTGTACAGCTCAGGAAGTATAGCTATATTTACAAATAGAGCTACACCCTAATAATTTTAGAGTACAGCCTATAAAAATATTGAATTGTTATGTTATATAAAACAAAATAATATAATATTGTAAATCAACTATACTTCTAAAAAAGAAAAATTCTTCTGTTTAAGAAAAAACAAAATTAAAGAAGATTACTTGTGAAGTCTTGGCTTTATATGATGATGCTAACTTTAGCTTTAATCTTTTACTTAGACAATTTACAACACATTTGTGGAGTTATTAAAACAATCCTAATATTTTTCCAATCACTAATCCATTAAGACAAAATCCAAATAGAAAAATGGCCTAATGTTCTCTTTGAATGGATAAGTGAATCCTAGTGAGCCTGCATTTTCCTAGATATCCCTAAGGGCACAACAGAGAGTAATGAAAATAAATCCAGCCAAAGGGGATAGTTTGAAAGAGGGTATAAACTGGAGGACACCCTCATTCTTTATGCCTTCATGAAAATATAAATAAAATACAATACTTCTTAGAGTCTGGTCAAGAAAACCAAACTTCCAGTTTGGATTCTGTGCTTCCTTCTGCAGACTTGGGAATCGAGTCATTTCATGTTGCTGTTGTTGCTCAGTCAGTAAGTTGTGTCCAATTCTTTGCAACCCCATGGACAGCAGCGTTCCAGGATTCCCTGTCCTTTACTATCTCCTGAAGTTTGCTCAAACTCATGTTTATTGAGTTGGCAATGCCATCCAACCATCTCATCCTCTGTCACTCCCTTCTCCTCATGCCCTCAATCTTTCCCAGCATCAGGGTCTTTTCCAGTGAGTCAGTTCTTCACAGAAGGTGGCCAAATATTAGAGCTTCAGCTTCATCATCAATCCCTCCAATGAATATTCAGAGTTGATTTCCTTTAAGATTGACTGATTTGATCTCCTTGCTGTCTAAGGGACTCTCAAGTGTCTTCTCCAGCACCACAGTTTGAAAGCATCAATTATTTGGTGATATGTAATGTCATTACATGGAGAAGGCAATGGCACCCCACTCCAGTACACTTGCCTGGAAAATCCCATGGAGAGAGGAGCCTGGTAGCTTGTAGTCCATGGGGTTGCTAAGAGTCGCACACGACTGAGCAACTTCCCTTTCACTTTTCACTTTCATGCATTGGAGAAGGAAATGGCAACCCACTCCGGTGTTCTCGCCTGGAAAATCCCAGGGATGGCGGAGCCTGGTGGGCTGCTATCTATGGGGTCGCAGAGAGTCGGACACAACTGAAGCGACTTAGAGAGAGAGAGAGAGAGAGAGAGAGAGAGAGAGAATGTCATTACATATCTGTTGTTATATTCAGGGTTTTCTCTACTCTCAAGATTAGTAAGGTCCTTCCCCTAAAGAAACATTCCATTGTATAGCATAAGTTTTGGCATGAAGTTGTGACTTGGCTACTAAAAGAGGACATGTGACTTCAAGTTCTAGCCAATTTCTTATAACAGGGACCAGATTTATCTTCCCACATAAAACAAAAACAACAACAACAACTGGACAACAAAAATAAAATAATGCTTTTTCAAGGCACTGATTATCAGGCAACAAAGGAAAATGATCTCTAAGGTACAAGAAAGGAAATGAGCCCTGTGATTCCTGCATTGACTACCTTGATGAGTTCCAGGATGTAGAGTAGGGAGGAAGAATAAAGGTGGAGCCCTGTGGATCTATTGAATTGAGGAGACAGGGCCTAGAGTCTGGAAAGATCAGGGTGGATAGAGTTTATAGGACAGAGTACAGGGAAGGAGAAAGCCACACAGAGCAAGAACTCTGTGTTGGAGGGTTCCCTTCAAGTATTCAGCAGTGTTAACAGTAAATGCAAGTGAGGAAACTACCTGATCCCTCCAAAAAGGATGAGAAATAAAGGTGTTCACCATTCATGCAAGACTGGGAACAGTGACTATTCCCACCAGCCCAACTAGAAAATCTCATGATTCATAAGAAGTGGAGAAAGTACACAGTAGGGTCTTATTTCAATAGTGGGAGATCATTAGGTCTAGACTGAGTATTGCTCCAGTCCTCATCTAACAAATCTTAAAGGCAAAAACTGAAAAGATTAAACTGCTTCCAAGAAATTTAACTACACCCCAGAACAAAGCTTAAGAATATCTTTGAGATACAAATATATCTAAGGACAAGCTATGTAATTTTCAGAGTTCAGTGGAAAATGAAATATGGAATATCTTGTTTAAAAAATAAGAAAAAATGTGTCATTAAAGAGACTACAGTATGAAGTTTATCAATATCTCTCACGTTTTTTATTTGCTATTTAATGTTGTCCAAATAAAGTAAAGGTAAAAACTTAAATTATTATCTGGAATCTTACTCTTCATCATATATGAGACAATGGCAGTTTTAAATGCAAATATAAGAACTCATGTGCAAATTATAAAATTTTTGCTCAAGCCAACCAGAGCAGAAAAAGCAAGCCAAAGCAGGAAGCCAAAAGAAGAGAGGGCTGTTCAAGCATAGAATCAGCCAAAGAGAACTCTCTTGGACACAATTTCCCTTAGGCAGAGAGATCCTTTAGTCACAGGGAGATTCATGGAATCAATGCAGAGTCTAACAGGTAATTGGTGACCCTGCTCCATGGCTTGGGATGTGCATGTGTGTTTATACCTGATGGTTATTGGTTTCTCTGTCCAACCAACTTCCAGGCAAATGTGCTTCTTTCCAATCATCAGTAGGCTTTGGAGAAGGCCAGCCAGGAATCTCCTCTTCCCACAAGATACCACCTCAATTCACAGTGGTACAGCAACTTCCAAGGGTCTTTAAGCTTGCTATGTTGGACTGGGCTAGATACTTGAATTGGGGGTGGGAGAGAGGTTCACCTTCATCTATATATGGCTTCCCAAAGAGAGTCAACTGTAAATGAGGTGACTCTGCCAGCCCAGTGCAGAAATGGGTGCCTAGAAGATAAACCCTGAGTGGATATGGCTGATTTCTCTCTGAGCCCATATCTAGAATCCCATGTTATGGGGCTATTCCTCCAAATGGAAAAAAAAATTTAATTGGAGGATAATTACTTTACAATATTGTGGTGGTTTTTATTTTAAAAGAAATCTCATATATAAAATTGATCTTTGTGTATCTGATTTTGTTGAAGTGGGAGACGGATGTCCTATTTCTGGAAGTGGATCTGTAGAAACCCCAGTGATTCTTAGAACACAGTTTTAAAAACACTGCTTTGACCAAGACAAAGAACTCAGCTAGCTGGAAAAAAGCTCTGTATCAATATTTTAACCTAACTCTGAATAATCCCAGCAGAGTATACTCTCCCTCTTCTCTGAATCAGAAGGTAAAGTATTGTGCTTTTGTATGCTTTCCCACACCTCTTCTCTGCTTAATTGTTGTGCACATTCTCTAGCCCTGTAATAGACTCTTCAACAGTGATAATAACTATTTGAAATGGGGTGAGCCTTAATCCAAAGATAGCCAATCAGAAGGATTATGAGGTCACCATACCTGAGAACCTCTGTCTGCCCAGGGATAAACTAAGCCAATCTGACTCATTTTCACAAGTGACTGTTGGAAATTAAGAAAGAAAGGAGTCACAGTAAACATATATAGAGGGGACATGAGGATAATGAGGAGTCACTAACAAAGAAAGGATATGAAATAGAAGCTACAAGCAACAGCTACATGTTAGAGAAAAAGATGTAGAGAGGTACGAATCCATTTGGTCAGAAGATAAGTAAGAAAATCTGAGTTTCTTACAACCAGAGGAGTCAGACAAATCAGATGCCCTTCAGAATAATCAGTAACTACTTCTAGCCATGAGGTATTGATAGATTTCTATACCCAGGGAAGACCCACAATTGAAATAGCAGCTCTTTCTGAATTATTGGCTCCATGTCATTAAATGCTTTCCCATGGTTTCAAAAATAATCCTAGATTTGAGAAAATTTGTGGGTAAGGGCAAAGATATTAATGAGACTCTCTCATTTTTGTGCTTGGGAAAGCTATACACTCTGACTTACAATGAGTAACTAAGTTTCTAAGATGCTTTGTTGTAGTTCAGTTGATCAGTCATGTCCGACTCTTTGTGACCCCATGGACTGCAGCACTCCAGGATTCCCTGTCTTTCACTATCTCTTGGAGTTTGCTCAAACTCATGTCCTTTGAGTCAATGATGCCATCCAACGAGCTCATCATCTGTTGCTCCCTTTTCTTGATGCCTTCAATCTTCACCAGTATTAGGATCATTTCCAATGAGTTGTCTCAGTTCAGTTCAGTTCACTCAGTCGTGTCCAACTATTTGCAACCCCATGAATCGCAGCACTCCAGGCCTCACTGTCCATCACCAACTCCTGGAGTTTACTCAATCTAATATCCATTGAGTCGATGATGCCATCCAGCCATCTCATCCTCTGTCGTCCCCTTCTCCTCCTGCCCCCAATCCCTCCCAGCATCAGGGTCTTTTCCAATGAGTCAACTCTTCGCATGAGGTGGCCAAAGTATCGGAGTCTCAGCTTCAGCATCAGTCCTTCCAATGAACACCCAGGACTGATCTCCTTTAAGATGGACTGGTTGGACCTCCATGCACTCCAAGGGACTCTCAAGAGTTTTCTCCAACACCACAGCTCAAAAGCATAAATTCTTCAGTGCTCAGCTTTCTTCACAGTCCAAATCTCACATCCATACATGACCACTGGAAAAACCATAGCCTTGACGAGATGGGCTTTTGTTGGCAAAGTAATGACTCTGCTTTTGAATATGCTATCTAGGTTGGTCATAACTTAATTCTTCCAAGGAGTAAGCGTCTTTTAATTTCATGGCTGTAATCACCATCTGCAGTGATTTTGGATCCCCCAAAAACAAATTCTGACACTTGTTCCACAGTTTCCCCATCTATTTCCCATGAAGTGATGGGACCAGATGCCATGACCTTCGTTTTCTGAATGTTGAGCTTTAAGCCAAATTTTTCACTCTTCTCTTTAACTATCATCAAGAGGCCTTTTAGTTCCTCTTCACTTTCTACCATAAGGGTGGTGTCATCTGCATATCTGAGGTTATTGATATTTCTCCCTGAAATCTTAATTCCAGCTTGTGCTTCTTCCAGCCCAGCGTTGCTCATGGTGTATTCTGTATATAAGTTAAATAAGCAGGGTGAAAATATACAGCCTTGACATACTCCCTTTCCTATTTGGAACCAGTCTGTTGTTCCATGTCCAGTTCTAACTGTTGCTTCCTGACCTGCATATAGGTTTCTCAAGAGGCAGGTCAGGTGGTCTGGTATTTCCATCTCTTTCAGAATTTTCCACAGCTTATTGTGATCCACACAGTCAAAGGCTTTGGCATAGTCAATAAACAGAAGTAGATGTTTTTATGGAACTCTCTGGCTTTTTTGATGATCCAGTGGATGTTGGTAATTTGATCTCTGGTTCCTCTGCCTTTTCTAAAACCAGCTTGAACATCTGGAAGTTCACAGTTCATGTATTGCTGAAGCCTAGCTTGGAGAATTTTGAGCATTACTTTACTAGCGTGTGAGATGAGTGCAATTGTGTGGTAGTTTGAGCATTCTTTGGCATTGCCTTTCTTTGGGATTGGAATGAAAACTGACCTTTTCCAGTTCTGTGGCCACTGCTTCCAGTCCTCTGGCCACTGCTGAGTTTTCCAAATTTGCTGGCATATTGAGTGCAGCATTTTCACAGCATCATCTTTCAGGATTTGAAATAGCTCAACTGGAATTCCATCACCTCCACTAGCTTTGTTCATAGTGATGCTTTCTAAGGCCCACTTGACTTCACATACCAGGATGTCTGGCTCTAGGTGAGTGATCACACCATCGTGATTATCTGGGTCATGAAGATCTTTTTGGCAGAGTTCTTCTGTGTATTCTTGCCACCTCTTCTTAATATCTTCTGCTTCTGTTAGGTTCATACCATTTCTGTCCTTTATTGAGCCCATCTTTGCATGAAATTGTCCCTTGGTATCTCTACTTTTCTTGAAGAAATCTCTAGTCTTTCCCATTCTGTTGTTTTCCTCTATTTCTTTGCATTGATCGCTAAGGAAGGCTTTCTTATCTCTCCTTGATATTCGTTGGAACTCTGCTTTCAGATGCTTATATCTTTCCTTTTCTCTTTTGCTTTTTGCTTCTCTTTATACAGCTATTTGTAAGGCCTCCTCAGACAGCCATTTTCCTTTTTTGCATTTATTTTCTATGACGATTGTCTTGATCCCTGTCTCCTGTACAATGTCATGAACCTCCATCCATAATTTATCAGGCACTCTGTCTATCAGATCTAGTCCCTTAAATTGATTTCTCACTTCCTGTGTATAATAATAAGGGATATGATTTAGGTCATACCTGAATGGTTGTCATACATGAATGGTCTAGTGGTTTTCCCTACTTTCTTCAATTTAAGTCTAAATTTGGCAATTAGGAGTTCATGATCTGAGCCACAGTCAGCTTCTGGTCTTGTTTTTGCTGACTGTGTAGAGCTTTTCCATCTTTGGCTGCAAAGAATATAACCAATCTGATTTTGGTGTTGACCATCTGGTGATGTCTAAGTGTAGAGTCTTTTCTTGTGTTGAAAGAGGGTGTTTGCTATGACCAGTGCATTCTCTTGGCAAAAGTTGATTCATTTTGCCCTGCTTCATTCCGTACTCCATGGCCAAATCTGCCTGTTACTCCAAGTGATTTTTGACTTCCTACATTTGCATTCCAGTCCCCTATAATGAAAATGACATTTTTTGGGGGGTGTTAGTTCTAAAAGGTCTTGTAGGTCTTCATAGAACTGTTCAACTTTAGCTTCTTCAGCATTACTGGTTGGGGCGTAGGCTTGGATCGCTGTGATATTGAATGGTTTGCCTTGGAAATGAACAGAGATCATTCTGTCGTTTTTGAGATTGCATCCAAGTACTGCATTTCAGACTCTTTTGTTGACCATGATGGCTACTCCATTTATTCTAAGGCATTCCTGCCCGCAGTAGTAGATATAATGGTCATCTGAGTTAAATTCACCCATTCCAGTCCATTTTAGTTCGCTGATTCCTAGAACGTCAACGTTCACTCTTGCCATCTCTTGTTTGACCACTTCCAATTTGCCTTGATTCATGGATCTAACATTCCAGGTTCCTATGCAATTTTGCTCTTTACAGCATCGGACCTTGCAAGAATCACCAGTTGCGTCCACAACTGGGTATTGTTTTTGCTTTGGTTCCATCCCTTCATTCTTTCTGGAGTTATTTCTCCAGTGATTTCCTGTAGCATATTTGGCACCTACCGACCTTGGGAGTTCCTCTTTCAGTATCCTATCACTTTGTCTTTTCATACCGTTCATGGGGTTCTCAAGGCAAGAATACTAAAGTGGTTTGCCATCCCCTTCTCCATTGGACCAGATTCTGTCAGACCTCTCCACTATGACCCATCTGTCTTGGGTGGCCCCACACAGCATGACTTAATTTCATTGAGTTAGACAAGGCTGTGGTCTTATGTGATTAGATTGGCTAAATTTCTGTGATTATGGTTTCAGTGTGTCTGCCCTCTGGTGCCCTCTCACAACACTTACTGTCTTACTTGGGTTTCTCTTGCGTTGAACGTGGAGTATCTCTTCACAGCTGCTCCAGCAAAGTGTGGCCACTGTTCTTTACCTTGGATGAGAGGTATCTTTTCAGAAGGCTGCCCCTCCTGACTTTGAATGTGAAGTAGCTCCCCTCGGCCCTCCTGCGCCCATGCAGCCACCACTCCTTGGACGTGGGGTTGCTCCTCTCAGCCACCGTTCCTGACATTGGGAGTGTGGTCTCACGGCCATTAAAATTCTCCATAAAGCTAGTTTACTTGGAGGTTTATTATTGAATATATGCCATCTCTTGTTTGGGGCATCAGACTTTTCAACTTTAAGCATTATCTTTTCACACTTTGAATCAAATTGCCTGGTTACACAGGACATGGTACTTGTGCAAACCACCACAAAAAAAAAAGTTGTAAAATGATGTCCACAGTGACCACACACAGGAAGAGTAATTAGGGATTAGTTTTACTCATGTAAGGATTAGAAGGGAAAATAGGAAGGAGATAGAATTGCTGACATATACAAACTGATATTGCCAAGTTTCTTCATATTTTCAGGTTCATCTCAGACCTCTTTTCCCTTACCTTCTATGTTCCAGTTAAACTGGCATTTTTCCATTTTCTGAAATATATGCTCCTTCCTGCCATAAGGACTTGGAAGAATCTTTTTCCTCCCTTACTTAGGATTCATTACAATGAACAAAGCTAGTGTAGGTGATGGAACTCCAGTTGAGCTATCTCAAATCCTAAAAGATGATGCTGTGAAAGTGTTGCACTCAATAGGTTAGCAAATTTGGAAAAATCAGCAGTGGCCACAGGACTGGAAAAGGCCAGTTTTCATTTCAATTCCAAATAAGGGCAGTGTCAAAGAATGTGTAAACTGCCATACAATTGTGCTCATTTCACATGCTAGCAAGGTAATGCTCAAAATCCTTCAAGCTAAACTTCAACAGTACATGAACCAAGAACTTCCAGATGTACAAGCTGGATTTAGAAAAGGCAGAGGAATGAGAGATCAGAATGCAAATATCTGCTGGACCATAGAAAATGCAAGAGAATTCCAGGAAAACGTCTGCATATGTTTCATTGACTGTGCTATAGCCTTTGCCTCTGTGGATCACAGAAAACTGAAAAATTCTTCAAGAGATGGGAATCCCAGACCACCTTACCTGCCTCCTGAGAAATCTGTATGCAGGTCAAAAAGCAACAGTTAGAACTGGGCATGGAAGAATGGACTTGTTTAAAACTGGGAAAGGAGTACATCAAGGCTGTATATTGTCACCTTGCTTATTTAACTTATGTTCAGAGTCAGTTCAGTTTAGTCATTCAGTTGTATCCAATTCTTTACGACCTCATGAACTGTAGCATGCCAGGCCTCCCTGTCCATCATCAACTCCCAGAGTTTACTCAAACTCATGTCCATTGAGTTGGTGATGCCATCCAACCATCTCACCTCTGTTGTCCCCTTCTCCTACTGCCTTCAATCTTTCCCAGAATCAGGGTCTTTTCCAGTGAGTCAATTCTTCACATCAGGGAGACAAAGTATTGGATTTTCAGCGTCAGCATCAGCCCTTCCAATGTATATTCAGGACTGATTTCCTTTAGGAACGACTGGTTGGATATCCTTGCAGTCCAAGGGACTCTCAAGAGTCTTCTCCAACACTACAGTTCAAAAGCATCCATTCTTCAGCACTCAGCCTTCTCTACAGTCCAACTCTCAGATCCATACATGACTACTGGAAAAAACCATAGCTTTGATTACACGGACCTTTGTTGGAAAAGTAATGTCTCTGGTTTTTAATATGCTGTCTAGGTTGGTCATAATTTTTCTTCCAAGGAGCAAGGGTCTTTTAATTTCATGGCTACAGTCATCATCTATAGTGATTTTGGAGCCCTGCGAAAATAGGTCACTGTTCCATTGTTTCCCCATCTATTTGCATGAAGTAATGGGACCATGATAACCACGATGGTGTGATCACTCACCTAGAGCCAGACATTCTGGAATGTGAAGTCAAGTGGGCCTTAGAAAGCATCACTATGAACAAAGCTAGTGGAGTGATGGAATTCCAGTTGAGCTATTTCAAATCCTGAAAGATGATGCTGAGAATGTGCTGCACTCAATATGTCAGCAAATTTGGAAAACTCAGCAGTGGCCACAGGACTGGAAAAGTTCAGTTTTCATTCCAATCCCAAAGAAAGGCAATGCCAAAGAATGCTCAAGCTACCACACAATTGCACTCATCTCACACGCTAGTAAAGTAATGCTCAAAATTCTCCAAGCCAGGCTTCAGCAATACATGAACTGTGAACTTCCAGATGTTCAAGGTGCTTTTAGAAAAGGCAGAGGAACCAGAGGTCAAACTGCCAACATCTGCTGGATCATCGAAAAAGCAAGAGAGTTCCATAAAAACATCTACTTCTGTTTATTGACTATGCCAAAGCCTTTGACTGTGTGGATCACAATAAACTGGAAAATTCTGAAAAAGATGGAAATACCAGACCACCTGACCTGCCTCTTGAGAAACCTGTATGCAGGTCAGGAAGCAACAGTTATAACTGGACATGGAACAACAGACTGGTTCCAAATAGGAAAGGGAGTATGTCAAGGCTGTATATTTTCACCCTGCTTATTTAACTTATATACAGAATACACCATGAGAAACGCTGGGCTGGAAGAAGCACAAGCTGGAATTAAGATTTCAGGGAGAAATATCAATAACCTCAGATATGCAGATGACACCACCCTTATGGCAGAAAGTGAAGAGGAACTAAAAAACCTCTTGATGAAAGTGAAAGAGAAGAGTGAAAAATTTGGCTTAAAGCTCAACATCCAGAAAACTAAGATCATGGCATCGGGTCCCATCACTTCATGGGAAATAGATGGGGAAACAGTGCAAACAATGTCAGACTTTATTTTTTGGGTCTCCAAAATCACTGCAGATGGTGACTGCAGCCATGAAATTAAAAGATGCTTACTCCTTGGAAGGAAAGTTATGACCAACCTAGATAGCATATTCAAAAGCAGAGTCATTACTTTGCCAACAAAGGTCTGTCTAGTCAAGGCTATGGTTTTTCCAGTGGTCATGTATGGATGTGAGATTTGGACTGTGAAGAGAGCTGAGTGCTGAAGAATTGATGCTTTTGAACTGTGGTGTTGGAGAAGACTCTTGAGAGTCCCTTGGACTGCAAGGTGATCCAACCAGTCCATTCTAAAGGAGATCAGCCCTTGGATTTCTTTGGAGGCACTGATGCTAAAGCTGAAACTCCAATACTTTGGCCACCTCATGCAAAGAGTTGACTCATTGGAAAAGACTCTGATGCTGGGAGGGATTGGGGGCAGGAGGAGAAGGGGACGACAGAACATGAGATGTCTGGATGTCGTCACCAACTCGATGGACATGAGTTTGGGTGAACTCTGGGAGTTGGTGATGGACAGGGAGGCCTGGCATGCTGCGATTCATGGGATCACAAAGAGTTGGACACAGCTGAGCAACTAAACTGAAATGTTGGGACTGGATGCCATGATCTTAATTTTCTATGTGTTGAATTTTAAGACAATTTTTTCAGTCTCCTCTTTCACTTTCATCAAGAGGCTCTTTTGTTCTTGTTCACTTTCTGCCATAAGGGTGGTATCATCTGCATATCTGAAGTTATTGGTATTTCTCTATATGCAGAGTACATCATGTGAATTGCCAGGCTAGATGAATCAGAAGCTGAAATCAAGTTTGCCAGGAGAAGGGGGCAGTCCCAAGGTGGTGGAGAAATAGAATGGGGAGGCCAATTTCTCCCCCACAAATTCACCAGAAGATCATTTGAATGCTGAGTAAGTTCCACAAAACAGCTTCTGAGCACTGGTGGAGGCCACCAGGCACCCAGAAAGGCAGCCCATTTTCTTTGAAAGTAGGTAGAGTGAAGTTGCTCAGTCATTTCCAACTCTTTGTGACCCCATGGACTGTAGGTTACCAGGCTCCCCCATCCATGGGATTTCCCAGGCAATAATACTGGAGTGGGTTGCCATTTCCTTCTCCAGGGGCTCTTCCCAACCCAGGGGCCAAACCCTGGTCTCCCACATTGTAAGCAGAGGCTTTACTGTCTGAGCCACCAAGAGAGGAGGTAGGACAAATATAAAATATGAAAAAAGAGACATAATTGCTACGGATGAAGACCTTTCCTCTGGAGGGAGTCGTGAAGGTAGATAAGTTTCCAAACACCAGAAAACCCTCACACTGGCCGGTTTGTGAGGAGTATTGGAATCTCAGAGGGCAACATAACAGGGAGAAAAAATAAAAACACAAAGTATGAACCTAACTGCAACTCCCAGCGGAGAAGTAGCCCAGAGGCTTGTGTCCACTACCAGGGAGAGGAGGCTGGAGAGGAAGGCATGAACTGCATGCTTAGGGTAAAGAATGGGCCTGAGTGTGCTGAGGAAAATCTGATGGAGCTAACATGAGATAGCAACTCAAACTGTGGGATAACCAGAGAGAAAAAAAAAAAAAAAGAGAGAGAGAGAGAGAGAGAGATAGAACTTTCCCGTGAAAGGCTCTAACCTAAGGCACAGTCTGGCCCACTCACAGAACAAAGGATTGAGCAAATACCAAAGGCGAGCTAGCCGGCTGCATACAGGCCACCACCACCCCCCATCAGAGGCAGAGAGGCAGGCGTGTGACACCCAGAGCTGGAAGGCAGGCCCAATCTTGGCCCCAGAGACTGGCATCCTCCACCAAACTGTGTCCAGGCTCCAAGTTGCTAATCATGTCTTCCTGGGATCCTGGACGGTTGACATCTGCCAGGAGGGTCACAGCCAGAGATCGGATCCCCAGAGGAGACACATGGCATACCTGAGATGGTGCTCTCAGGGCACACCCCGGAAACATAGTGGCCAGGACCTGGGAGGTGATTAAGACACACGGCCCAACTGGGACAGTACGCTTGCCAAGCACCTGGTCTCCTGAGCTACTCAGACCTGGGAAGGACACAAAATGCACTCCCAACTAAGCCTGTGCCCTTGCTGAGTATCTGAGAACCTGAACCTGAGCACCTTAGACTTGGGAAGTGCATGGAAATGCAGGGCCTGTTTTGGACAGTACTCCTGCAGAGCAAGCTGGAGCTGAGCAGTGTAGACCTAGAAAGTACATGGTGGAAAGCACATGCCATCATGAGCTAGGGCAAATACAGTGTGGTCCAAATACTGCGAACACTCCCCACACATGCTAGTGATATGATATTTGTTTGCAGTGTTCCTCCCTTCCCACAACACAACTGAACAAGTGAGCCTGAATAAGTGACCACCTTCACCCCATTGTGTTGGGGCAGAAAGTAGACACTGAAGAGACTTGCAGACAGAGGAAGCCAAAATAAACAAAGAAGAGGGAACCTCTCTGGAAGTGACAGGTGCAACAGATTAAGACCCTGTAGTTAACAATGACTAAGCATTGGAAGGGGCCTATAGACCTTGTGAAGAAGTACAAGTGGAACAAGGAACTATCTGAAAATGGACTGACCCCACACTGCCCACAACAGCTCCAGAGAAATTAATATAAATATACACACACACACACACACACACACATATATATATATATATATATATATATATAATTTGTTTGTTTTAATTAGAGGCTAATTACTTTACAATATTATAGAGGCTTTTATATACATTGGCATGAATCAGCCATGGGTGTACATGTGTCCGCCATCCTGAACCCCCCTGCCACCTCGCTTCCCATCCCATCCCTCAGTGTTGTCCCAGTGAACAGGCCCTGAACTCCCTGTAGCATGCATCAAGCCTGGACTGGAAATCTATTTCACATATGGTTATATATATGCTTCAATGCTATTCTCTCAAATCATCCCACGCTCACCTTCTCCCACAGAGTCAAAAAGCCTATTCTTTACATGTGTGTCTCCTTTGCTATCTAGCATATAGGGTCATTGTTACCATCTTTCTAAATTCCATATATATTCTTTAATATACTGTATTTGTGTTTCTCTTTCTGACTTCCTTCACTCTGTATAATAGGCTTCAGTTTCATCCAACTCATTAGAACTGATTCAAATGCATTCCTTTTAATAATTGAGTAATATTCCATTGGGTATATGTTCCACTATTTTCTTATCCATTCATCTACTGATGGGCATCTAGGTTGCTTCCACGTCCTAGCTATTGTAAATAGTGCTGTGATGAACATTGGGGTACATGTGTCTCTTTCAATTTTGGTTTCCTCAGCGTGTATGCCCAGCAGTGGGATTGCTGGGTCGTATGGCAGTTCTTATTTCCAGTTTTTTAAGGAATTTCCACACTGCTTTCCATAGTGGCTGTACTAGTTTGCATTCCTACCAACAGTGTAAGAGGTTTCCCTTTTCTCCACACCCTCTCCAGCATTTATTGTTTATAGATTTTATTCCTAGATATATTTTTACTATTATCATTTTTGTATTTTTAAAATTTTTAAGTTCTTTATTACTCCTTTGAAAATCCCATGGATGGAGGAGACTGGTAGGCTACAGTCCATGGGGTCACAAAGAGTTGGACATGGCTGAAAGACTTCACTTTCACTTTCACCCTGGCCGAGATCTTCACTGTAGCTCAGATGGTAAAGAATTTGCCTGCAATGCAGGAGACCTGGGTTCGATCCTTGGGTCAGGAAGATCATCTGGAGAAAGGGCTGGCAATCCACTCCAGTATTCTTGCCTGGAGAATCCCACGAATAGAGGAGCCTGACGGGCTACAGTTCATGGGGTCTCAAAGAGTTGGACACGACTAAGTGACTAACCCACACATTACCCTGCAAAGAAAAAAAAAAAAAAAAGACCCTCTTTTTGAAGAAAATTTCATATATATATATTTTTTTTTTTACAATTTTTGTGATTGATTTTGTTTGGTATTTTTAACACTGTACTTTTGAGAGTCTAACTTTTACTCTAGAATTTTTATTTTTGTGTTTTGGTATTTGTTATCAATTTTGTAACATTAAGAAACTAATCTTTATTATCCATTTTCACTTAGGGTTGTGATTACAGGCTTGATTTCCCTCTCCCCTTTTGACTCTCCCTTTATTCCTCCAGGTCACCTCTATCTCCTCCCTCTCCCTTCTCTTCTCTACTTAATTCTGTGCATCTCTCTGGGTGTTCCAGGCTGTGGAGAACACTTAGGGAATTGATTACTGGCTAGATTGGTCTCTCCTTTTTTGACTCCTCCTCTTCTCCTCCTGGTCACCTCTATCTCCCTCCTCCCTCTTCTCTTATTTTCTCCATGTAACTCTGTGAACCTCTCTGGGTGTCCCTCACTGTGGGGAATATTTTCACCATTAACCTAGATGTTTTATGAGCTATGATGTATAGATGGAGAACTCATGAGGCTACTTTAAGAATAAGAATGAAAGCTAGAGACAGGAGGCTTAAATCCAAAATTTGAGAACACTAGAGAACTCCTGATTCCAGGGAACATTAATAGACAAGAGCTTATCCAAAAGCCTCAATACCTACACTGAAACCAAGCTCCACCCAAGAGCCAACAAGTTCCAGAGCAAGACATACAATGCTAATTCTTCAGCAACGCAGGAACACAGACCTGAGCATTAAAATACAGGCTGCCCAAAGCCAGGCCAAACCCTTTGACACCCCAAAACTCACTACTGGACATTTAATTGCACTCCAAAGAGAAGAGATGCAGCTCCACCCACCAGAACACAGATGCCAGCTCACCTAACCAGGCACCCTTGACACACGCCAATAGTTAAACCCCACCCACCCACAATGAGCAAGTTCCACAATAAAGAGGGGCCACAGGCTACCAGGCTACAGAAAGGCCACCCCAAAAGCAGCAATCTAAACAAGATGAAAAGGCAGATAAATATTCAACAGGTATTGGAATGTGATAAATTCCCACCAGACCTAACCAAGGAGAAAGAGATAGGGAGTCTACCCAAAAAAGAATTCAGAATAATGACAGTAAAGATAATACAAAATCTTGAAAACAAAATGGAGTTACAGATAAATAGACTAAAGACAAGGATTAAGAAGATGCAAGAAATGTTTAACAAGGACATAGAAGAAATAAAGAAAAGTCAATCAATAATGAATAATGCAATAATTGAGATCACAAGCACTCCGGAGGCAACCAACAGTAGAATAACTGAGATAGAAGATAGGATAAGTGAGGCGGAATAATTACAGTGGAAATAAATGAAGCAGAGAAGAAAAAAGAAAAATAAAAGAATTAAAAGAAATGAGGAAAACCTCACAAACCTCCGGGTCAATGTGAAACACCCCAACATTCAAATCATAGGAGTCCCAGAAGAAGACAAAATAAAAGCCATGAGAAAATACACAAGGAAACAATAGTTGAAAACTTCCCTAAGATGGGGAAGCAAATAGGCACCCAAGTCCAAGAGACCCAGAGAGTCCCGAAAAGGATAAATCCAAGGCAAAATATCCCAAGACACATATTAATCAAATTTACAAAGATCAAACACAAAGAGCATATGTTAAAAGCAGCAAGGGAAAAGCAACAAATAAGACATAAGGGGATCCCCATAAGGATAACAGCTGATCTTTCATTGAAACTCTTTAGGCCAGAAGGGAATGGCATGACATACTTAAAGTGATGAAAGAGAAAAACTTACAACCAGATTACTGTACCCAACAAGGATCTCATTCAAATATGGAGAAATCAAAAGCTTTACAGACAAGCAAAAGCTGAGAGAACTCAGCAACACCAAACCAGCTCTTCAACAAATGCTAAAGGATCTTCTCTAGACACAAAATGCAGTAAAGGTTTATAAACTCGAACCCAAACAACAAAGTAAATGGCAACAGGTTCATACTTATCAATAATTACCCTAAATGTAAATAGGTTGAATGCCCCAACCAAAAGACAGACTGGTGAATGGATACAAAACAAGACCCATACATATGCTGTCTAGAAGAGACCCACCTCAAAACGAAGGACACATATAGACTGAGAGTGAGGGCTGGAAAAAAATATTTCACGTAAATGGAGACCAAAACAAAGCAGGAGTAGCAATACACATATCAGATAAAATAGACTTTGAAATAAAGGCCAGAAGAGGCAAAGAAGGACACTACACAATGATCAAAGGATCAATCCTAGAAGAAGATATAAAAATTATAAATATATATGCACTTAACATAGGAGCACCACAATATGTAAGTCAAATGCTAACAAGTATGAAAGGGGAAATTAACAGTAATGCATTAATAGTGGGAGACTTTAATACCCCACTCACACCTATGGATGGATCAAGTAAACAGGAAATTAGCAAGGAAACACAAACTTTAAATGATACAATGGACCAGTTAGACCTAATTGATATCTATAGGACATTACACCTCAAAATAATGAATTTCACCTTTTTCTCAAGTGCACGCAGAACCTTCTCCAGGATAGATCACATACTGGGCCATAAATCTAGCCTTGGTAAATTCAAAAAATTGAAATTATTTCAACCATCTTTTCTTTTCTGATCTCAATGTGGTAAGATTAGATGTAAACTACAGGGGAAAAAAAAACTATTAAAAATGCAAATAAATGGAGGCTAGACAACACGTTTCTGAATAACCAACAAATCACAGAAGAAATCAAAAAAAAAGAAATCAAAACATGCATAGAAATGAACGAAAATGAAAACACGACAACCCAAAACCTATGGGATTCAGTAAAAGCAGTGATAAGGGGAAGGTTCATAGCAATAAGCTTACTTCAAAGAAAAAGAGAAAAATCAAATAAATATCCTAACTCTACATCTAAAGCAACTAGAAAAATAAGACATGAAGAACCCCAGAGTTAGTAGAAGGAAAGAAATCATAAAAATGAAAGCAGATAAATGAAAAAGAAACAAAGGAGGCTATAGCAAAAATCAACAAAACTAAAAGCTGGTTCTTTCAGAAGATAAATAAAATAGACAAACCATTAGCCAAACTCATCAAGAAACAAAGGGAGAAGAATCAAATCAACAAAATTAGAAGTTAAAATGGAGGAATCACAACAGACAACACAGAAATACAAAGGATCATAAGAGACTACTATCAGCAACTATATGCCAACAAAATGGAAAACCTGGAAGAAATGACAAATTCTTATAAAAGTATAAACTTTTAAAACTAAACCAGGAAGAAAAAGAAAATGTTAATAGACCCATCACAAGCACGAAAATCGAAATTGTAAAAAAAAAAAATCTTCCAACAAACAAAAGCCCAGGACAAGATGGCCTCACAGTTGAATTCTACCAAAAATTTAGAAAAGAGCTACCACGTATCCTACTCAAATTCTTCCAAAAAATTGCAGAGGAAGGTAAACTGCCAAACACATTCTATGAGGCCACCATCACCCTAATGCCAAAACCAGACAAAGATGCCACAAAAAAGAATCAGATCAGATCAGATCAGTTGTTCAGTTATGTCCAACTCCTTGCGACCCCATGAATCACAGCACGCCAGGCCTCCTTGTCCATCACCAACTCCCGGAGTTCACTCAGACTCACATCCATCGAGTCAGTGATGCCATCCAGCCATCTCATCCTCTGTCGTCCCCTTCTCCTCTTGTCTCCAATCACTCCCAGCATCAGAGTCTTTTCCAATGAGTCAACTCTTTACATCAGGTGGCCAAAGTACTGGAGTTTCAGCTTTAGCATCATTCCTTCCAAAGAAATCCTAGGGCTGATCTCCTTCAGAATGGACTGGTTGGATCTCCTTGCAGTCCAAGGGACTCTCAAGAGTCTTCTCCAACACCACAGTTCAAAAGCATCAATTCTTCAGCGCTCAGCCTTCTTCACAGTCCAACTCTCACATCCATACATGACCACTGGAAAAACCATAGCCTTGACTAGACGAACATTTGTTGGCAAAGTAATGTCTCTGCTTTTGAATATGCTATCTAGGTTGGCCATAACTTTCCTTCCAAGGAGTAAGCGTCTTTTAATTTCATGGCTGCAGTCACCATCTGCAGTGATTTTGGAGGCCAGAAAAATAAATTCTGACACTGTCACTGATGAACACAGGTGTAAAAATCCTGAACAAAATTCTGGCAAACAGAATCCACAACATATTAAAAAGATCATACATCATAACCAAGTGAGTTTTATCCCAGGGATGCAAGGATTCTCCAATATTCACAAATCAATCAATGTGATACACCACACTAAGAAATTGAAAAACAAAAAATGTATGATTATCTCAATAGATGCAGAGAAAGCCTCAATTCAACATCTGTTCAGTTCAATTCAAACAGTCATGTCCGACTCTTTGTGACCCCATGAATTGCCACACACCAGGCCTCCCTGTCCATCACCAACTCCTGGAGTATACTCAAACTCAACGTCCATCAAGTTGGTGATGCCATCCAGCCATCTCATCCGGTCGTCCCCTTCTCCTCCTTCCCCCAATCCCTCCCAGGATCAGAGTCTTTTCCAATGAGTCAACTCTTTGCAGGAGGTGGCCAAAGTACTGGAGTTTAAGCTTTAGCATCATTCCTTCCAAAGAACACCCAGGACTGATCTCCTTTAGAATAAATTCAACATATATTAAGAAAAAAAAAAAAAACCCTCCAGAAAGCAGGCATATGGTGAAAAATTGAAATCATTTCCCCTAAAGTCAGGAATAAGATGAGGGTGTCCATTCTCACCACTACTATTCAACATAACTTTGGAAGTTTTAGCCACAGCAATCAGAGAAGAAAAATAAATAAAAGGAATCCATATTGGAAAAGAAGAAGTAAAACTCTTTGCAGATGACATGATCCTCTACATAGAAAACCCTAAAGACACCACCAGAAAATTACTAGAGCTAATCAATGAATGTAGTAAATTTATAGCATATACAGTTAATACACAGAAATTCCTTGCATTCCTATACACTAACAATGAGAAAACAGGAAGATAAATTAAGGAAACAATTCCATTCACCACTATCATGAAAAGAATAAAATACTTAGAAATAAACCTACTTAAAGAAACAAAAGCCCTAAATATAGAAAACTATAGAACACTGATGAAAGAAGTCAAAGATCATACACATAGATCGGGAAATATATCATGTTCATGGATTGGAAGAATCAATATAGTGAAAATGAGTATACTACCCAAAGCAATCTATAGATTCAATGCAATCCCTATCAAGCTACCAACGGCATTTTTTGGAGAACTAGAACAAATAACTTCACCATTTGTATGGAAATACAAGAAACCTCAAATAGCCAAAGCAATCTTGAGAAGAAGAATGGAATTGGAGAAATCAACCTGCCCAACATCAGACTATACTACAAAGCTAGTCAGTCAAGCATACAGTCAAGACAGTATGGTACTGGCACAAAGCCAGAAATATAGATCAATGGAACACAATAGAAAGCCCAGAGATAAATCAGCACACCTATGGACACCTTATCTTTGACAAAGGAGGCAAGCATAAAAAATGGAGAAAAGACAATCTCTTTAACAAGTGGTGCTGGGAAAGCTAGTCAACCACCTGTGAAAAAATGAAATTAGAACACTTTCTAACACCATACATAAAAATAAACTCAAAATGGATTAAAGATCTAAATGTAAGGCCAGAAACTATAAAACTTCTAGAGGGAAACATTGGCAAAACCCCCTCTGACATAAATTGCAGCAGGATGCTCCAAACCCACCTCCCAGAGTAATGGAAATAAAAGCAAAAATAAACAAATGGGACCTAATTAAACTTAAAAGCTTTTGCACAATGAAGGAAACTATAAGCAAGGTGAAAAGACAGCCTTCAAAATGGGGGAAAATAATAGCAAACTAAGCAACTGACAAAGAATTAATCCAAAAAAAAATATACAATTAGCTTCTGCAACTCAATTCCAGAAAAATAAAGGACCCAATAAAAATAAGAAAAGAACTAAACAGACATTTCTCCAAAGAAGACATACAGATGGCTAACAAACACATGAAAATATGCTCAACATCAGTCATTATCAGATAAATGCAAATCAAAACCACAATGAGGTACCATCTCACACTGGTCCAAATAGCTGCTATCAAAAAGTCTATAAGCAATAAATGCTGGAGAGGGCGTGGAGAAAAGGGAACCCCCTTACACTGTTGGTAGGAATGCAAACTAGTACAGCCACTATGGAGAACAGTGTGGAGAGTCCTTAAAAACCTGGAAATAAGAACTGCCATATGACCCAACAATCCCACTGCTGGGCATACACGCTGAGGAAACCAGAATTGAAAGAGACACGTGTACCCCAATGTTCCTCACAGCACTGTTTACAATAGCCAGGACATGGAAGCAACCTAGATGTCCATTGGCAGACGAATGGATGATACAGCTTTGGTACATATACATAATGGAATATTACTCAGCTATTAAAAAGAACACATTGGAATCAGTTCTAATGAATTGGATGAAACTGAAGCCTATTATACAGAGTGAAGTAAGTCAGAAAGTAAAATCCCAATACACAGTATATTAAAGCATATATATGAATTTAGAAAGACGGTAACAATGACCCTCTATGTGAGATAGCAAAAGAGACACACATGTAAAGAATAGTCTTTTGAACTCTGTGGGAGAAGGCAAAGGTGGGATGATTTGATAGAATAGCATTGAAAAATGTATATTACCATATGTGAAATAGATCACCTGTCCAAGTTCGATGTATGAAACAGGGCACTCAAAGCTGGTGCACTGGCTGAGTGATGGGATAGGGAAGAAGGGGGGTTCTGTATGGGGGACACGTGTACATGCATGGCTGATTCATGTCAATGTATAGCAAAAACCACTACAATATTGGAAAGTAATTAGCTTCCAATTAAAATTAATTAATTAATTAATTTTTAAAAAGCAATCACTAGGAGATATATCAACAGCCTCAGATATGCAGATGATATCACTCTAATGGCAGAAAGCAAAGAAGAACAATAGAGCCTCTTGGTGAAAGTGAAAGACAAGAGTGAAAAAGCTGGTTTAAATGTTCAAAAAATTAAGATCATAGTATCTGGTCCCACCACTTTCTGGCAAAAAACTGGGAAAAAATGGAAACAGTGACAGATTTTTTTTTTTTAATTGGGATCCAAAATCATTGTGAATGGTGACTGCAGCCATGAAATTAAAAGATGCTTGCTCCTTGGAAGACAGACTATGACAAACCTATACAGCATATTAAAAAACAGAGACATTGTTTTGCCAACAAAAGTCCATACATTCAAAGCTATTGTTTTTCCAGTAGTCATGTATAGATATGAATCTTGGACTATAAAGAAGTCTGAGGGCCGAACAATTGATGCCTTCGAATTGTGGTGCTGAAGAAGATTCTTGACAGTACCTTGGATTGCAAGGAGAGCAAACCAGTCAATCCGAAAGGAAATCAACTCTGAATATTCATTGGAAGCACTGATCAGTTCAGTTCAATTGCTCAGTCGTGTCTGACTCTCTGTGACCCCAAAGACTGCAGCACGCCACGTTTCCCTGTCCATCAACCCCTGGAGCTTGCTCAAACTTTTCTAAAGAGTCAGTTCTTCACATCAGGTGGCCGAAGTATCAGATACTGAAGCTCCAGTCCTTTGGGCACCTGATGCAAAGAACCAACTCATTGGAAAAGACCCTAATGCTGGAAAAGTTTGAGGGCAGGAGGAGAAGGGAGCGAAAGAGGATGAGATGGTTGGATGGCATCACCGACTCAATGGACATGAGTTTGTGCAAACTCCAGGAGATAGTGAAGGGCAGGGAAGCCTGGTGTGCTGCATGCAGTCCATGAGGTTGCATAAAGTTGAACATGACTGAGCAACTGAACAACAGCACAGTGTGATCCTCCTCTTTCATAGGCTATTCATTCTTCAAATAGTAATTAAAAATTTACTTTCATAGGTGAAACCTACCCCAATAGCATCCACAACCTTTTTCTATTCTTCCAGAAAATTAATCTCCATTTGTAATTATACATTCAGTAGTGTCTTTAAAAATTAAATATCAGTATTTCTATTAGAGTCTAAGCTAAATGAGAGGAAATTGTCCTCTGGTTTGCTCATCATTTTTTTCCCAACACTCAAACCATATTTGTTGAACAAAGTTAGGAATGGAAGGAAAAAAGGAGGGGAGGGAGCTGGAGAAGGAAGAGAAAGCTACAAACAGATACATCATAAACTGCAGCAGCTAGAACAATATTATTCTTAAGAAAAGACTGGGAAGTGATCAAAGAAAGGGTGTTTTCCTTCCACATTTACTTGGGTTATGTAAGTGTACCCTGTGAGATCAGAAGGCAATAATTAAGGAAGTTCTTGCTCCTGCCCTAACACTTCCAGAAAACAAAACAAAACAAAAAATCATTTACATAGACTTTCCCTTTATCAGTTAATTTACTATCTTTGATATTGTTTTTCTGGAAATTACCATTTGATAGTTGTTATGTTTACATCCAATAATCATCATGACAACAGAGTCATTAATATGTTCAGCTGTTACATCTCAATTGCATTCTTCCAAAACCTGTATTATTTAGTCTTATTTCCATGCCATCATTGACTATTAGGTATATGTACACAACATTCCGTGAAATGCTGGTTCTGGGAAAATGCAATATGTTTCTTTTAGATTCATCTTTTTTCTCTTAATATAAATCTATGTAGGGACTTTTTTGAAATAATGTTTTATTTTTGACAAAAGAGACTTGTTTAGAATCATCATGGACCATACAGTATTGATGTTTCCTATATAATAAAGCCACTTTTTTTTTTTTTTTTCTCAAATGCCTGGTCTCTTACAATTCTATGCTATGGAAGATGGCTGCAAAAAAATGAAAGTTTTTTTTTTCTATTACACATATTACACAGTAATATTTGGGGGGTAACAAGAATAACAGCACTATTACTTGTATCTTTCTAGAGTGAAAATGTTGTGGTTGAATGGATGTTCTGGAGTCCAGAGTACCTAAGCCCAAATCTTGGCACTATCATTATTAGTTTGGTGACATTTAGGAAAATGTTTAACTTCTCTGTACCTTAATTTGCTCATCAATAAAATAATTATAGTAATAGTATTAATCTGCCAGGATGATTTAGTGAATAGCCAATGAGTTAATAGATTTGAAAAGCTTAGGCCAGTGAATGATGTAAAGCAAGGGATGCAGTAAATATTAGATATAACTATTAATTGTACATAAGATAGTAGCTAGACTTAAGAGAAACTTGCTTAATATGGGCTGATATTATGTTGATTCTGGAGAAGGAAATGGGAACCCACTCCAGTGTTCTTGCCTGGAAAATCCCATGGACAGAGGAGCCTGGTGGGCTGCAGTCCATGGGGTCACAAAGAATCGGACACAAAGTAGTGACAAGGGGATTATGCTAATTGGCCAAAACATTAAATTTGATAATATATTTGATGGACTTCTTTACTCTCTGGTGCAAGATGCAAGAGTATTGAGCTTGGATTCAGGAGAATATGGAGGTTGAATCTTGATTAATTTGGCACAATTCACATATCCTCTCTGAATTTCAGTTCCTCTTCTCTCAAATGAAAAATGTAATCTGTCCTATCTTCCTTTGGGATTTATTGGGAGAACCAAATGAATAATCTTTGAAAACACTCTGTGTACTGTAAAGCTCTGTACAAACTTGAAGTTATCAAAATACCCTTAAGCTCAGTTGCTCAAAGAAATATTGAGCCATACCATGAATTACAATATTTGAATGGTTGCAATTGCACTTCCACTTGGGAGTGTATTCCTTCCCCCAAAGAGAGTAGAAAAATCACTGAATTTACAGTCAACTGATGAAGATTATCTTTCTTGGACTGCTACCAATTAGCTTGGAAAAACTCACACCATTTCTGTGCCTCAGTTTCCTCATGTAAAATGTTTTACATGTTTCCTCATGTAAAATGAATACCTGGAATTAGTTGATTTCTAAGTTGCTTTTCAGTTCTGACACTCAGGTATATTAATTAATTCCTGGAACTAACTCTGACAGGTTTATAAAGAGGAAGCTTACATACCACCTAGGATGCTTTTAAAGCCATCAGTGAAAGTATCTTTTTCCTTGACTTCTTATATTCCATCAATATCAATAGCCACAAAGGTACACAGAATCAATTCAGGGAATGTCTTTTGACAGCTGTTTCAGATTCTGATTATACTCTAAGATTTGACCAGTGACTAATGGCAACCCACTCCAGTGTTCTTGCCTGGAGAATCCCAGGGACGAGGGAGCCTTGTGGGCTGCCGTCTTTGGGGTTGCACAGAGTCGGACACGACTGAGGTGACTTAGCAGTAGCAGCAGCAGTAGGTAAGAAGGCTGGTCTAATAAGTCTCTGGTAAGTTTCACATATTGGAAAGAGACTCATAGAGCCATTCTTAGACTTTATTCATGGATTGTTAAAATGTGTGCTTCCCTCATGGAATTAAAACCAAGACTTATTTAGAACTATTCAAGCTACGTTCATGGGAGCTCATTATGTGTTGCTCCCCCCAGAACACTATTTCTCTCTGACCCTTCAAATGGTAGGCAACTTGAATGAGGGAGTTAAATATCACAGGCTTCCCTGCTGAAGCATCGCTGAACCTTTACAGTGTATGGGATAAGTCATTTGGGGACTTTAGGCTCTCAGTCGTCCTCTTAGAATAATTGAAGCAATTACTTTAGAGGAAAACCTGGACTAATCATTATGAAATTTCAGTTTTAAGTCCAGAGCCTTTTTGAGTTACACAAGCACTAAAATGACCACAAGAGATTCATGTCTCAGGACCGGGTGACAGCACAGAGCCTACTACTACTGGCAACTCTTTCAGCACCACAAATGTGTAAAATTGTCTTTCCTTTATTCCCCAATCTAAAAGTGCATTACCAGAGATCCAAGTAGTTTTTTTTTATTATTGTGTAGATTATACAATGTCTGAGATGAAAGAGTGACTTTAAACTAGAAGAGAATATCCTTATCCCTAAATAATTGTTAATAGGAAAGAAACAGCCAGACATATTATTTAGCTCTGATAAGGCATCACCGACTCGATGGACGTGGGTTTGGGTGAACTCTGGGAGTTGGTGATGGACAGGGAGGCCTGGTGTGCTGCAATTCATGGGGTTGCAAGAGTCAGAAACAACTGAAGAACTGAACTGAACTGAAGGCTCATGACTCACGACTCTGAACTTACATGAAATTTATCATTTGATTAATGAACTAATCAGTGAGTCCTACATCTAGAAGAGTAACTTCAGTACTCGCTGTTATAATATTTAGTATTGAACAGGTGATGTTAAGATTAATTACAAGCAATTAAGTAATGGACTCCCCTTTCCACTTATAAAATATCATAGTATGTGCCATTCACATGAGACAGACATACAGGAATAGACATGCTGGTAGCTTAACTGTGCATTTCCATTGGTTCTCTGGAAGAGAATTGTTCCTGTCTTTGACACTGCAATAAGAACTGGGGAGTAATCCTAAAATGCTCCCAGTGCCTAAAATGAGTATCTCAAGAATGTACAGGACAAGTGAAAAGCAATGGCTGTGACAAATTCATTTTCAGTCTTTTTTTTTTTAAATTTTATTTTATTTTTAAGCTTTACAAAACTGCATTAGTCTTGCCAAATATCAAAATGAATCCGCCACAGGTATACATGTGTTTCCCATCCTGAACCCTCCTCCCTCCTCCCTCCCCATACCATCCCTCTGGGTCGTCCCAGTGCACTAGCCCCAAGCATCCAGTATCGTGCATCGAACCTGGACTGGCAACTCGTTTCATACATGATATTATACATGTTTCAATGTCATTCTCCCAAATCTTCCCACCCATTCCCTCTCCCACAGAGTCCATAAGACTGTTCTATACATCAGTGTCTCTTTTGCTTTATAATGTTTTCCTGGTGGTGGTGGTTTAGTTACTAAGTCACAACTGATTCTTTGTGACCCCATGAACTGTAGCTCACCAGGCTCTTCTGTCCATGGGATTTTCCAGGCAATAATACTAGAGTGAGTTGCCATTTCCTTCTTCAGGGAATTTCCTGACCCAGTTATCAAACTTGGGTCTCCTCCTTGGCAGGTGAATTCTTTACCATTGAGCCACCTGTTTTCTTAAACACAAATAGAGTGGAACCCCATAGGACATTGCTTCATAAAGGAATATCTCCTGAGTTCTTTCACAAAGCATCCCCTGACAATTCAAGTACACAAGAAAATATGATTTCTCTAACACTGGTTAAAAATCTCATCTCTATGATACAAGATTATATAACTACATTATATTTTGCTATTTACTTCATGAGCTACATATCTTTTTCTCACTAGAATCTTAGTATCTTTTGAGGAATTCAGTTCAGTTCAGTCACTAAGTCGTGTCCGACTCTTTGCGACCCCATGAATTGTAGCATACCAGGCCTCCCTGTTCATCACCAACTCCCGGAGTTCACTCAAATTCACGTCCATCGAGTCGGTGATGCCATCCAACCATTTCATCCTCTGTCATCCCCTTCTCCTCCTGCCCCCAATCCCTCCTAGCATCAGAGTCTTTTCCAATGAGTCAACTCTTTGCATTAGGTGGCTAAAGTACTGGAGTTTCAGCTTTAGCATCATTCCTTCCAAAGAACACCCAGTACTGATCTCCTTTAGAAAGGACTGGTTGGATCTCCTTGCAGTCCAAGGGAATCTCAAGAGTCTTCTCCAACACCACAGTTCAAAAGCATCAATTCAGGGGACATACCATATTTTCCTTGCAACCACATCCTAGGGCTGACATGCACATACTTTGGGAAATTATATAAGTAGGTGCTCATTAAATCTCTTCTGTATGACTACTTTTCTTCAAACATATAAGTTCAGTTCACTTCAGTCACTCAGTAGTGTCCGACGCTTTGCAACCCCATAGATTGCAGCACAACAGTCCTCCTTGTCCATCATCAGCTCCCAGAGTTTACTCAAACTCATGTCCATTGAATCGGTGATGTCATCCAACCATCACATCTTCTGTCATTCCCTTCTCCTCCCACTTTCAGTCTTTCCCAGCATCAGGGTCTCTCTTTTTCTTTTTTTTTTAATTTAATTTTATTTTTAAACTTTACGTAATTGTATTAGTTTTTCCAAATATCAAAATGAATCCGCCACAGGTACACATGTATACCTGTGGCATCAGGGTCTCTTACAATGAGTCAGTTCTTCACATCAGGTGACCAAAATATTGGAGTTTCAACTTCAGCATCAGTCCTTCCAATGAATATTCAGGACTGATTTCCTTTAGGATGGACTGGTCGGACCTCCTTGCAGTCCAAGGGACTCTCAAGAGTCTTCTCCAACATCACAGTTCAAAAGCATCAATTCTTCAGTGCTCAGCTTTCTTCACAGTCCAACTTTCACATCCATACATGACTACTGGAAAAAACCATAGCTTTGACTATAAATACCTTTGTTGGCAAAGTAATGTTGCAGCTTTTTAATAAGCTGTCTAGGTTGGTATATTTAATTGGGTAACCCAAGGAGTTTATCTAATTTTTAAATGCCAATTTCTATCTATTTCTTATTCAGATTTTACTTTTCTGATAGTGTCTACTGAGAAACTTCTCCTTACTGAGGTCATTTGATTTCACAACCTGCTTCTTCCTGAAACAATAAAGTTGAAGATTTTTTTTTTAATCTGCCGAACTTTCTAAATGCTAAAAAAACTTGCATACAACTGTGATTAATATGAAACACCCACTCTTCTGGAGAGGAGTTTGCCATTCTAACTCTGTGGTCAGCGGTGCAAGATCAAGTTACCAGATCAGTTAGTGCACTGTAAGGCATTCTGTTACTGGCTGGATCTCTGTGCCTGAGAGTTAATGGCAAACTGAATGTCATCCAGTTCACAAGCTTCTAATCATGACCGGCTGGTGTTTATAGGCCTTATGCCAATAAAGGCATCCAAAAATGACAAATGTAACTGGATCAGAGAGAATTTGGCTCCAATTCACTGTCAATTAGAAATAAAATGATGCATTCCAGATATTTTTTTTTGAATTGGTGTGTATATCAAATCTCTATGCCCCAAACAATTTCTGCAATGCAGCAGAAAGGAGTAGCATTTGAAAAACTCACTCAGAATGAGGAGAGGCAGCTTTATTTTCTCACTGTTTGTACTTCTAAAAAGTTCCAGTTTTTGTCTCTTTCTAAACCTTTATATTTCCCTCCTTCTGAAGGAGATCAGCCCTGGGATTTCTTTGGAAGGAATGATGCTAAAGCTGAGAGTCCAGTACTTTGGCCACCTTATGCGAAGAGCTGACTCATTGGAAAAGACTCTGATGCTGGGAGGGATTGGGGGCAAGAGGAGAAGGGGACGACAGAGGATGAATGGCTGGATGGCATCACTGACTTGATGGACGTGTTTGAGTGAACTCCGGGAGTTGGTGATGGACAGGGAAGCCTGGCCTGCTATGATTCATGGGGTCGCAAAGAGTCAGACACTACTGAGTGACTGAACTGAATTGAACTGAACTGAATGGAAACAGACTTGAGGGGAAAACCGGAAATTCTCCATTTTAACTTGACTTCTAAAGACCCAAAAATCAATGAAGGAGATAAATTCTCTAGAAACAATTTGCCAAAGCTAAACCTTGTGAAATCTCTCAAGTCCTTCCCTTTATATCACTGACTGGTTAAAATATAGTGTTATCTTTAAACTGGGTGTGTGTTAGTTGCTCAGTTGTGTCTGACTCTTTGTGACTCCATGGACTGTAGCCCACCAGGCTCCTCTGTCCATGGAATTCTCCAGACAAGAATACTGAAGTGGGTTGACATTTTCTTCTCCAGGGGATCTGCCCAACCCAGGAATCAAAGTCAGGTCTGCTGCATTAAAGGCAGATGCTTGACTGTCTGAGCTACTAGGGAACCTCATTGATAAACAGTCCTAGGTGACTTGCAGAGGCACCAAAAGAATAAAAGGTATGGTCTTTATCCTGGCAGAACAAATGGTGAGATTTGAGAGTGTCAAGGGAGACATTTAAGAATTACATAATCAATAAGTACATATTCACATTTGGTGTTAGGAAATGGGTGCAAATAGAGTTCTTGGTGAACAGAAGGGATATCCATCACAGAAGGCTTAAATTGAATTCAGTAGCTTCTGTTCAAACCTATCACCAGGACCCTAGTCCAGTTGACCATTGTCTCTCACATGGACTATGAAAGAGATCCCTTATGGTTTCAATTCCTTCTGTTTTGTATTTTTACTATCAACATTACACATGGTAGTCAAATTGTCTTTTCTAAAATGCAAAGTTTAGAAATTTGTCATTCTCTTTCCAAAATAATTACTCATGGCTTCTCATGTTTCCCAGGATAATATTCAAGTTCCTTACCATTTGCCAAATAAAGCCCCCATACACAGAAAAAATCCTTTTTATGATCTGATCATAAAAGCTGACTTCCTCCTCATTTCTTATTACCCCTATTTCTATTGTCTATGGGTAATTCACTCATTCATTCATTTTTTTCCAACAGATATTCACTGAGAACTTACTGTGTGCCAGGACTGTTCTAGGTGCTGAAGATACAACAGAAAGAAAAACATACATTAAAAATTATCTATCTTTGGTATCACTAGATTCAAGTAAGTAAAGGGGGAAAAACCAGTAAATAAGACACTTCAGCTGCCAGATAGTGATAAATTATCTGTAGAAAAAACATAGGAAGAATCAATGAAGATGGGTTACAATTAAAAATAAAGCACAACTGAAGAGATAACTTTTTAGGAAGAACTTTAAAGAGGTAAGGGAATAAGACTTGCAAAGTATGTTCCCAGCACAGGAAAAACTTTCTAAGGCAAGAGCTTTTTTTTTTTTTTTTTCCCTTGATGTGTTTAAGGAAAAACAAGGGACCAGTGCAGATGGAGATGTGTGAGTGAAGGAGAAAGTAGTAGGTGACACATTCAGAGAAGAAAACGTTTGTTTAGGGCCCTGTGGACCATTATAAAGACTCTGCTTTTATTCTGAATGTATTAGGAAACCACTGCATGTTTTGAACAGAAGAATGATGTGGTCTGACTTGCTTTTCAAAATATGCAAATTCCTTGATTTTCTATTATTTTCTTTTTTAACGTGAGATATAATCTATATACATTAAAATTCACATTTTTAATGCACAGACCTTAATCTGACAAATACATATGGTCATATAGCTACCATGATAATCAAGATGTGGAGGAATTTCATCACTTCCCCAAATTCTCTGGAGCCCGTTTGTAGTCAACACCTACTCCTATGCATAGTAACTGCTAATCACTGATCAGTTTTCTACCTTATAACTTTGCATTTCCCACTTGTTATATACATGGAGTCATAGCATGTATAGGCTTTTGTGTGTATATATGTATATATATAGCAAATGCACTTGAGATTCATTCATGCCATTGCATGTGTATCAGTAATACATTTCTGCTTATTGTTGAGTAGAATTCCATTGTAGAGATGCACCAGTTTATCAATTCATCTTTAGAAAGACCACTTTTTGGCTATTGTGAGCAATGAATAATGCTAGGAACTTTCACATAAAAGTCTTTCTGTGAACATAAGTTTCCATTCTTTTTGATAAATACCAAGAAGTGGGATTATTGGGCCTTATGAAAAGTGTTTTCCAGTTTTTAAGCAATGTATTAGAGTTGCTGCTTATTATTTTTGACAAAATTTGTTATCTTCCTTTTTCCATGTTATTATGCATATAATGGCATCTCTTTGTAGATTTATTTTGCTTTTCTCCAATAAATGTTGACATTTAGTACCTTTTCATATGTTTATTTGCCACATATGTGTGTGTGTTTTTTTTGTTTTGTTTTGTTTTTTTTTTTTTTGTGAAGGTTCTACTCAGATCTTAAGCCCAATCTATTTTATTGGGTTGTCTGTTTTATAATATTGAGTTTTGAGAGTCCTTCTAGTTATATTCTAGGTATACATAAGTATAAGAAATCTAGTATATTCTAGGTATATTCTAGGGATAAGTCCTTCACCAGGTCTGAGTTTTAAATTTATTTTCTCCCATTCTATAGTCTACTCTTTCATTTCATTTGGCAGTTTATTGGCATATAATTTGCAAACAATAAAATGCCCATATTTGAAAGATACAGTTTGATAAGCTGTGATACACACATACATGCATAAAACTATTACCACATTTGAGATGGTGAGTATAGCCATAACCCCAAAAGTTTCTTTATATCACTTTGTAATTCATCTCTATCATCTCTCCTTGCTTCTCATTACCAGGCAACCACTAATCTACTTTCTGTCATTCTTGATTAGTTGTGAATTTTTTTTTTCTGTATCCACTTTTTTTTTTAATTTTATTTTATTTTTAAACTTTACAAAATTGTATTAGTTTTGCCAGATATCAAAATGAATCCGCCACAGGTATACATGTGTTTTGAATGCTATAAAAGTGAAATAATACAATATTTAATTTTTAAATTTTGTGTCTGCATTGACTCTATAATTATTTTGAGCTTCATCTCTTTTATTGGGTATCAATATTTCATTCCTTTTTTATTAGTTTTATTTTATTATATGGATATACAGTAATTTAGCTAGTCATCTTTTGATAAACATTTGGATTGTTAACAGTATCTTTGGAAGAGCAAGCTTTCAAATTTAAAGAAGTTCAACTTATTTTTATTTTATTTTAGGAATTTTGCATTTTGTTTTATGTCTAAGTTTAAAACTACAAGATTATAAATACATTCTAACACACTTTATTTTAGAAGGTTAACAGTTTTTGATTTTACATTTAATACTACAAGTCATTTTTATATAAAACAAGATATAGATTCAGGTTATTATATTTTGCAGGTGAATTTCCCATGTTTACATCACAGTTTGTTGAATAATATGTTTTCCTAACTTAAATTTCTTTGCATCTTTGTTGAAATACAATTTACAAATACAACATTGTACTGAGCAGTGTGAAGTTTTTCAATTTTGCTTTTATTCTCCAAAATTGTTTTGAACATTTTAGATACTTTGTCTTTTCATATAAATTTTATAACTAGTATGTTTATTTCTATAAATTGTGCTGAATCTACAAACCAATTTGGGAACAATTAGCATTTTGAAAATATTGGGTTTTTCAAATCATGAGCACGGTATATAGGACTGTATATCTCTCCGTATATTTAGGTCTTCATTGACTTTTCTCCTCACTGGTCTGTATTATTCAACATACAGATATTACCCACATTAAAAAAAATTACACCAAAGTAACTCATGTGTTTTGGTGCTATTATAAATGGCAATATATTTTAAATTTTAATTCCCAATTCTTTATTGCTAGCATTTAGAAATACAACTGATTTCTAAATATTGGCCTTTTATCCTATAACTTTGCTAAACTAAGTTGTTAGTTTTTGTTGTTAATAGACTTTTAAATATTTTGTATTTAAATGATCATGTTAATTAGAATAGAGTCAGTCTTACTTCTTCCTTTCTAATTTGAATGTTTTTACTTCTTTTAATTTGATGATTACGCTAAATAAGATTTCCACTACAGTGTTGAATACAAGTCATGAGAGCAGGCATCCTTGCCTTGTTCGGGATCCTAGCTCCAGAGAAACATTAAATTCGGTGCTTCACTATTAAGTATGTTAAATGTAGGATTTACATAGATGTCCATTATCATGTTAAAGAAGTTTTCTTCTATTCTTTGTTTAATGAGAATTTTTGTAATGAATGAATATTGAATTTGGTAAAAGTTTCTTCTCCATCTATTGACATTATCATATAGGTTTTCTTCCTTAGTCTTTTGTTAATAATATGGTGAATCACACTGAATTTTGAAAAGCATTGCATTTCAGAGATAAACCTTCCTTGTTCATGAGATACTCTCTCACATATATTTCTGGATTTATTTATTGGCCATGCTGTGCAGCTTGTGGGGTCTTAGTTCCCCAACCAGGGATTGAACCTGGGCCCTGACAGAGAATGCACTGAGTCCTAACCACTGAAACATCAGGGAATTCCTTACTTCTGGATTTAATGTGCTAATATTATTTTGAGATTTTTGAGTCCGTATTCATGAGATACATTCTTCTCTGTTTTTCTGTTTTGTAATGCCTTTCCCCAGTTTTTGTATCAGAAAAAAAACTGATCTGAAGTAAAAAATAAGATGTTAGAGAGTATTTAATCTAATTTTATGGAGATTCTTTCAAGTTGTTGTATCTGTTAATAGTATATTTCTTTTTATTGCTAAGTAGCATTTCATGGTATGGATGTGAAACAATTTGTTTGACCATTCACGCACTGAGTGGCATTTAAGTTGTTTCCAATTTTGGACTATTATAAATAAAGTCACTATAAGCAAGGAAGACATAAACTGTATTTGTTCAAAAATATGATCATCTATGTAGAAAATTAGCAAGAATAAACCAAATAACTCCTTAAACCAAAGAGTGATTGTAGCCTGGTTGCTGGATACAAGGTTAATATACAAAAGTCATTTTTTCCCTATACACCAGAAATGAACAAGCAAAATTCAAAATAAAATTTCAATACCATTTATATCAGTACTTACCTAAATAAAATGCTTAGGTATAGATCTAATAAAATATATACAAAATCTATATGAGGAAAACAATACAACTCTGATGAATGATATAGAAAATGACTAAATAAATGGAGAAATATTGCATATTCAGAGATAAGACTCAATACTGTCAAGATATCAGTTCTTCTCAAATTAATCTATAGATAATGCAATCCCAATAAAAAATCTCAACAAGTCGTGAATACTGAAATGATACTAAAATTTATATATAGAGATAAAAAACCCACAATAGTCAACAGCGTATTGAAGATTAAGAACAAAGTTGGACTGACACTACCAGACTTCAAGGTTAACTATAAAGCTAGTGATCAAGAGAGTTTGGTATTGACAAAATAATAAACCAGATCAATGGAATAGAATAGAAAGACCCAAAACATACCCCCATAAATATAATCAATCAATCTTTGACAAAGAAGAGAAGGCAATACAATGAAATAAAGATAGACTTTTCAACAAATGGTGCTGGAATCAGTGCACATTAAAAAAAATTAATAAATAAAAGAATCTAGACCGACCTTACACCCTTCACAATTCAATGCATTATACTGGATGCTTGGGGCTGGTGCACTGAGATGACCCAGTGGGATGATACTGGGAGGGAGGTGGGAGGGGGGGTTCAGGATGGGGAACACGTGTATACCTGTGGCGGATTCATGTTGATATATGGCAAAACCAATACAATATTGTAAAGTAATTAAACTTCCAGTAAAATAAATAAATTTATATTTTTTAAAAAATGAGCTCAAAATAGACCACAGACCTAAGTGCAAAACACAAAACTATAAAACTCCTATAAGATAACACAGGAGAAAACCTAAATGTTCTTGGGTGTGGTGATGCCTTTTTGTATATAACATCAAAGACAGAATCCATGAAAGAGATTATTGGTAAGCTGAGCTTTATTACAATTAAAAACCTGTCTGTAAAAGACAGTGTCAAGAGAATGAGACTACAAGCCACACCAAAGGGGAAATTATTTCCAAAAGACATATCCCATGAAAGACTGTTATTCAAATATGGAAAGAACTTTTAAAATTCAACAATAAGAAAACAATCAACCTTACTTTAAAACTGAGCCAAAACTCTTAATAGACCTCTAATTAAATAAGATAGGTGGGAAATAAGCATATGAAAAGATGGTCAGCATCACATCATCAGAGAAATACTTATTGAAAAACTCAATCACCACAATATACCTATTAGCATGGCAAAATCCAGAACAATAGTAACAGTAACTGCTATTGAAGATGTGTAGAAACAAAAACTCTCATCTCTCATGAATTGCTGGTGGGAATGCAAAATGATTTTAGAAGACAGGTTTCTTACAAAACCAAGCACACTTTTACTCTACAATCTGGCAATCATGCTCCTTGCTACTTACCCAAAGGAACTGAAAACTTAAGTCCTGAAATCCTGACTAATAATGCTTATAGTAGTTGTATTCATAACTGCCAAAACTTAAAAAAACCAAGATGCTCTTCAGTAGGTGAATGAATGTGATATATCCAGTTATACCAATGGAATATTATTCAGCACTATAAAGAAAAGAGCTATGAAGCCATGAAAAGATGTAGAGAAATGTTAAATATAATTACTAAATGTAAGAAGCCAATCTTTTTTAAGCATTCTTTATAAACTTTATTATTTTCATTGATCATTCTAATTTTTTCTATATCATAGTTTTAACATCTGATTATATTTATGCCCAACAGAAATCTGCAGGAAATGTATGAAATTCAATACACCCTCTACTGCAATTAAATATTTTGATGCATTTTCTTTGGGTTACTTTATTTTCAGTGACAATAAAGAGCCAATGTCTAGCCCTTCTTCATCCCTGTCTACCTTTTCTAAAATAAGTTCTATCATACTCATACATGTTTTGTTCTTCTTTTGAGTTGTTGTCATTCAGTGCCCAACTCTTTGTGACCCCATGGGCTGCAGCACACCAGCCCTCCCTGTCCTTCACTGTCTCCCGGAGTTTGATCAAACTCATGTCCTTCCTTTGAGTAAATTTCCTCAATATTTTATGCTATATCTATACTCAACATTTTTTTTTGTTTGTTTTTTACCTACAACATCATGTTTAAGAGAAGAAGCCAATCTTAAAAGAGTACATATTGTGTGATTTCAACTGTATGACATTCTGGAAGAGCCAAAACTATGGAGATAGTAAAAATATCAGTGGTTGCCTGGGGTGAGGAGTGGAGAGACAGAATAATAAGCAGAGTGCCAAGGATATTTAGGTATTTTTGCCCTGAAAATAAGTTGATCATTATCATTTTTCTAAATCCCATATATATGCATTAAGATGAGATATTTGTTTTTCTCTTTCTTACTTACTGCACTCTGTATAATAGGCTCAATAAGTTTATTCACCTCACTACAACTGACTCAAATTCATCCTTTTACGGCTGAGTAATATTCCATCATGTGTATATAGCACAACTTCTTTATACATTCATCTGCCAATGGACATGTAGGATGCTTCCATGGTTTTCTCAGGGCATATTCTCAGTAATGGGATTTGTGGGTCCTTAAATATTCCTAATTTTTAATGAACCTCCATACTGTTCTCCATAGAGGCTGTATGAACTTACATTTCCACCAGCACTGCAAGAGGGCTCACTTTTCTCCACATCCCCTCCAGCATTTATTGTTTCTACAATTTTTTTTGTTGATGACTAGTCTGACCCATGTGAGGTGATACTTCATTGTAGTTTTGATTTTCATTTCTGTAATAATGAGTGATGTTGAGCATTTTTTCATGTGTTTATTGGCCATCTATATGTCTCCTTTAGAGAAATGTCTTCTGCCCATTTTTTGATTGGGTTGCTTTTCTGATATTGAGCTGCATATGCTACTTATATAATTTGGAGATTAATTCTTTGTCAGTTGCTTCACTTGTAATTATTTCTCCCATTTTGAGGTTGTCTTTTCATCTTGTTTATAGTTTCCTTTCCTGTGTAAAGCTTTTAAATTTAATTAGGTCATATTATTTTATTTTGTTTTTATTTCCAGTACTCTAGGAGGTGGGTCAAAGACAATTTTGCTTCAATTTATGTTGAAGAATTTTCTGCCTATGTTTTCCTTTAAGAGTTTTATAGTTTTCAGCCTTTAATTCAGTTTATCTCTGTGTATAGTGTTAGTAAGTGTTCTAATTTCCTTCTTTTACATGAAACTACTGAGATTTTACATCATCACTTACTGAAGAAGATGCCTTTCCTCCACTGTATATTCCTGCTTCCTTTGTCAGAGATAAGCTGCCCATACATGTATGGATTTATCTCTGGGCTTTCTGTCTTGTTCTGTTGATCTATATTTCTGCTTTGTGCCAGTACCATACTCTCTTGATTACTATAGCTTTGTAGTATAGTCAGAAGATGAGGAGGTTGATTCTTTCTTCATTCTTCTTTCTCAAGATTGTTTGGATATTCAAGGTCTTTTGTGTTTCCATACAAATTATGAAAATTTTTGTTCTAGATCTCTAAAAATGCTATTGGTAATTTGATATGGATTGCATCAAATCTGCAAATTGCTTTGGGCAGTATAGTCATTTGCATATTGATTCTTCCAATTCAATAACATGGTATATTTCTCTATCTGTTTGTGTTGTCCTTGATTTCTTTCATCACTGTTTTATAGCTTTTGCATAGAGATATTTTGTCCCATCCAGTCAGGCAGTCAGTCAGTTCAGTAGATCAGATGTGTCTGACTCTGCGACTCCATGGACTGCAGCATGCCAGGCCTCCTTATCCATCATCAACTCCAAGAGTTTACACAAACTCATGTCCATTGAGTCAGTAATGTCATCCAACCATCTCATCCTCTGTCATCTCCTTCTCCACTCACCTTCAACATTTCCCAGCATCAGGGTCTTTCCCAAAGAGACAGTTCTTTGCATCAGGTGGCTAAAACATTGGAGTCTCAGCTTCAGCATCAGTCCTTCCAATGAATATTCAGGACTTATTTCCTTTAGGATGGACTGGTTGGATTTCCTTGCTGTCCAAGGGATGCTCAAGAGTCTTCTCCAACACCACAGTTCAAAAGCATCAATTCTTCAGTGCTCAGCTTTCTTTATAGTCCAACTCCCACATCCATACATGACTATTGGTAAAAACACAGTTTTGACTAGATGGACCTTTGTTGGCAAAGTATGTCTCTACTTTTCAATATGCTGTATAGGTTGGTCATAATTTTTCTTCCAAGAGGTAAGCGTCTTTTAATTTCATGGCTGCAGTCATCATCTGCAGTGATTTTGGAGCCTAAAAAAATAAAGTCTGTCACTGTTTCCATTGTTTCCCCATCATTTTGCCACGAAGTTATGGGACCAGATGCCATGATCTTAATTTCCTGATTGTTGAGTTTTAAACCAACTTTTTGACTCTCCTCTTTCACTTTCATCAAGAAGCTGTTTAGTTCTTTTTCACTTTCTTCCATAGGGATGATGCCATCTGCATATCTTTGGTTATTGATATTTCACCAGGCAATCTTGATTCTAGCTTGCAGGTCATCCAGTTCAGCATTTCTCATGATGTACTCTGCGTATAAGTTAAATAAGCAGGGTAACAATATACAGCCTTGACATACTCCTTTCCTGATTTGGAACCAGTCTTTTGTTCCATGTCCAGTTCTAACTGTTGCTTCTTGGCCTGCCTACAGATTTCTCAGAAGGCAGGTCAGGTGGTCTGATATTCCCATCTCTTTCAGAATTTTCCGCAGTTTGTTGTGATCCACACAGTCAAAGGCTTTGACATAGTCAATAAAACAGAAGTAGATGATTTTCTGGAACTCTGGTTTTTCAATGGTCCAGTGGATGTTAGCAATTTGATCTCTGGTTCCTCTGTCTTTTCTAAAACCAGCTTGAACATTTGGAGGTTCATGGTTCACATACTGTTGAAGCGTGGCTTGGAGAATTTTGAATATTACTTTGCTAGCATATAAGATGAGTGCAATTGTGCTGTAGTTTGAACATTTTTTGGCATTGCATTTCATTGGGTTTGGAACGAAAACTGACCTGTTCCAGTCCTGTGGCCACTACTGAGTTTTCCAAATTTGCTGGTGTATTGAGTGCAGCACTTTGACAGCATCATTTTTTAGGATTTGAAATAACTCAACTGGAATTCCATCACCTCCACTAGCTTTGTTTGTAATGATGCTTGTTAAGGCCCACTTTTGCAATCCAGAATATCTGGCTCTAGGTGAGTAATCACACCATCATGATTATCTGGGTTGTGAAAATCTTTTTTGTATAGTTCTTCTGTGTATTCTTGTGACCTTTTCTTAATATCTTCTGCTTCTGTTAGGTCCACACCATCTCTGTGCTCTATTGTGCCCATTTTTGCATGAAATGGTCCCTTGATATCTCTAATTTTCTTGAAGAGATCTCTAGTCTTTCCCATTCTGTTGTTTTCCTCTATTTCTTTGCACTGATCACTGAGGAAGGATTTCTTATATCTTCTTGCTGTTCTTTTGAACTCTGCACTCAAATGGGTATATCTTTCCTTTTCTCCTTTGCTTTTCACTTCTCTTCTTTTCGCAGCTATTTGTAAGGCCTCCTTACAGAACCATTTTGCCTTTCTGCATTTCTTTTTCTTGGGGATGATCTTGATCACTGCCTCCTATACAATGTCATGAACCTCCATCCATAGTTCTTCAGGCACTCTATTAGATCTCATCCCTTGAATCTCTTTGTCACTTCCACTGTATAATAGTAAGGAATTTTATTTAAGTCATACCTGAATGATATAGTGGTTTTTCCTAGTTTCTTCAGGTCTGAATTTGGCATAAGGATTCATGATCCGAGTCACTCTCAGCTAGCTCTCTTGTTTTTGCTGACTGTATGGAGCTTCTCCATCTTTGGCTTCAAAAAATATAAATAGTCTGATTTCAGTATTGACCATCTGGTTACGTCCATATGTAGAGTCTCCTCTTGTGTTGTTGGAAGAGGTTGTTTGCTATGACCAGTGCATTCTTTTGGCAAAACTCTATTAGCCTTTGCCCTGCTTCACTCTCTACTCCATTAGATAGGTTTATTCCTTAGTATTTTATTCTTTTTTTTTGTAGTGGTGATTGGCATTGCTTTCTTAATTTCTCTTTATGATTTTTCATTATTAGTGTATAGGAATGCAGAAGATTTATGTGCATTGGTTTTGTATTTTGTGATTTTGCTATATTCATTGATTAGCTCTCGTAATTTTCTGATGGTATCTCTGGGATTTTATTTGTATAGTATGTCATCCGGAAACAGTGAGAGTTTTAGTTCTCCTTTTCCAATATGGGTTCTTTTTATTTCTTTTTCTTCTCTGATATACTCTGTTATCTCTTATTATTCAGGGCCTGATGGCCTGTTGGGAAGATGCTGTTTTAGACATTCTATCTTCTGGTTTACCATCAGTTTTAAATGGCTCCTCCTACCTGTGATAGCTGAACTCTGCTTTGTATCTTTTATTTTTAATACAGGAGATAGCTTTTGGTTTCTTCCTCAGCAAATGTGGATTTCTAATGGCCAGTCCATCCTAAAGGAGGTCAGTCCTGGGTTGTTCATTGGAAGGACTGATGCTGAAGCTGAAACTGCAATACTTTGGCCACCTCATGCGAAGAGTTGACTCATTGGAAAAGACCCTGATGCTGGGAGGGATTGGGGGCAGGAGGAGAAGGGGACGACAGAGGATGAGATGGCTGGATGGCATCACTGACACGATGGACATGAGTTTGGGTGAAATCTGGGAGTTGGTGATAGACACGGAGGCCTGGTGTGCTGCGATTCATGGGATCGGAAAGAGTAGGACACGACTGAGCAACTGAACTGAACTGAACTGAACCAAATGGTCCTGAGTCCAAGATGATTTCTTGCACCTTTTTGCAGGGTAGGGAGTTTTGGATTATTTTTCCCTTTCATTGAGTAATGGAACTTCATATGTGCCCTCAGGGATTTTTCTGCCCTTCCCCTCAATGACTTAAGGTTTATATTTCATAACAACATATAAATATAAGATCTAGTCAAAGTTTCTTGCCTTTCTTGTAGCTGACACTGATCCCTTCACCCAGGCTTGTTCCAGTAAGGTGAGTTCTCACTCGTATCTCACTCTGGCTTTCATGTTTTTCATGAGGACATTGTAAGGTCCATGGAGAAAGCAAATGAGTACAAACTGTATTGTATTTCTAGCTCCCAGAGTATCTATTCTGTCACATTAACCAAAATTAAGCTTTTAGTGATTAATTTTTAAAATTTACCTTAATTTTTCTTCCCTGTTTTTTATGGCAGCCTGCCCCCATCTTCCTTCCATGTGTTGTTCCTGGTAAACAAATGTGTGAAGCTTGTATTTCCTTGGAGATACCTTTCTTTCCTTAGGTTTAAGTCAGGTTTCTGAGGAATTAAAGAAAAGTTATGATTTTTAGGTTTCTGTTTTATTTTGTGTTTTTATTAACTTGGGAATAATTCTGTTTCCACCTTTCAATAATCATCCAAAACCAGAAATCCTAACTTCCATTTTTTAAAGATCCTTTTTAAAGGATCACTGTATTAAGACTACATTATAGGGCACCAAAGTCAAAGTACAGAGTGTCATTAGAAATTTATTGCAGAAATATAGAAGAAATTATGCTGATATGGACAAAAATTGCTGTGATAGAGGCAATAATATTGGACAGATTATATATATATATATATATATATATATATATATATATATATAGATGGCAAAGTCAATAGGATTTTCTCATTTATTCAGTAAGGGATGAGACAGAAAAGGTGTAGTCAGGGATTATTTTTTAATGGTTTTGAGTAAGTAAAAGAAGTAAAAGAATAAAATTGGGATTTCTTGAAATAGGTAAATATATGAAAAAAGTTGGTTTGGGGGGAAATCTGGAGTGCTGGAGTGTTTTTATGTTTGTTTGCTTTGAACAGGCATGCTATGTATGTTTGAGTTGTCTACTAGATATTCAACTAAGATATACACTTTAATGATATTAGAAATGTATATACAAAGAAGTATAAATATAGTGCTTGTCAGAGTATATATAGTAAGTAAATCTCTAAGACTTAATGATATCCTCAAAGGAGTATGTGGGCATCAAGAAGATAAGAGGTTCAAGACTAACGGCAAGATATTTCAACATAAAGTCATTGAGGAAATGATAAATTAGTAAATGAAGCAGAGCAGGACAGGCCCAAATGTAGAAAGAAAACCATAAGAGTGAAAAGTTCTGGATTAAAAAAAAATGTTTCAAGGAAAAGAATGGATTAACTATATCAAATTCTGCTTTCAGGTTAAGTAAGATGAGGACTGTGGTTTGATCAATATCCTTGAGTAGTCAATAGGAGGTGGAAACTTGCTCATAATTGGAGTATTTCACTTTTGATAAGAGTAGAGACGCATCATACATTGTGAAAGGTGGTTAAAACAGAAAATACATAATATAGTTGTTAGGAATAGGTGGCGTCAGTAGAACCCACGTGGGGTGTGTTTGTGTGTAAGAATTAAAAAACACAATCATTAGCCAAGAGTAAAAACAGGGCATAGGGATTTGAAGGTGTGAGGTGAAAGAAGAAAGTGTGAAATAGACATCTAGATGAATGAATAGATTAGGAAACTGCGGTCACAGATTTACAAGTATATGAGGTTTTTATGTGTGTTTTGAGTTAGTTAAATATCCTTAGGGAAAACTTTGACAAATGCAAACATGAGTTTAAGGATAAATTACTTTTCCTTTCCTACATAAAATGGTTTTATAGGTAGCTGATATTTTAGCTCTTTCCATAAATAACATTTCTATTTTCTACCCCTTGAATCTGTTCTGACCTGTGACTTTTTTTTTTAACCATCACATATAAGGAATCCTTTCTATGTGTTAAAACAGTGGAGCTAACATGGAGCAGTGATAAGCCTATTCAGTTTGATACAACTGAAACTGTCAACCTATAGAATCATGGGAATAAATTCTAGTTAAGTCACAGACGTAGCAGAAGTAAAAAGAAACACCCCCACCCAAACTGTTCTTAGACATTGTAGTTGAAATGGCCCCTTCCAAGACAGTCTTGCAGAGTTGAGCAATTTGTTCTACTTGTTACCAAGTGACCTTCATATGATTCCAATGACCTCCATGACCTGACATGGTGCTCGTGATATAAGCTTTTATATCAATCTCTACTCCCACTTTCACAACACTTAATTACAGTAACCATTTATATATTTCTATCTCAAAATACTGGAAGCATAATGAGAGAAAATTAAGAGTTTATCTTGTTGATTGTGAAAACTGTCACATGAATAGTGCCTGGTACATATCATATGTATAACATTAGGTGAAACAAATGGAAGTTAATACACATTTTATCTGTTTATCTTTTTTACTTTCTTTTTTGGATCATTTCAAAGAAAAATCTTAGAAGTTTGTGACCAAGTTATTCTGATTTTCCTGAGATATTATGTTTCATGACTGAAAGTCCTATATCTACTGAAACCTTTCAGTTCTAGGCAAATTTAGACTGTTGGTCACACTATTACTAATGGACATTACAAATATCAGATCAGATCAGATCAGTCACTCTGTCATGTCCGACTCTTTGCGACTACATGAATCGCAGCAGGCCAGGCCTCCCTGTCCAACACCAACTCCCTGAGTTCACTCAGACTCACATCCATCCAGTCAGTGATGCCATTCAGCCATTTCATCCTCTGTCGTTCCCTTCTCCTCCTGCCCCCAATCCCTCCCAGCATCAGAGTCTTTTCCAATGAGTCAACTCTTCGCATGAGGTGGCCAAAGTACTGGAGTTTCAGCTTCAGCATCATTCCTTCCAAAGAAATCCCAGAGCTGATCTCCTTCAGAATGGACTGGTTGGATCTCCTTGCAGTCCAAGGGACCCAAGAGCCTTCTCCAACACCACAGTTCAAAAGCATCAATTCTTTGGTGCTCAGACTTCCTCACAGTCCAACTCTCACATCCATACATGACCACAGGAAAAACCATAGCCATGACTAGACGAACATTTGTTGGCAAAGTAATGTCTCTGCTTTGTAATATGCTATCTAGGTTGGCCATAACTTTCCTTCCAAGGAGTAAGTGTCTTTTAATTTCATGGCTGCAGTCACCATCTGAAGTAATTTTGGAGCCCAGAAAAATAAAGTCTGACACTGTTTCCACTGTTTCCCCATCTATTTCCCATGAAGTGATGGGACCAGATGCCATGATCTTCGTTTTCTGAATGTTGAGCTTTAAGCCAACTTTTTCACTCTCCACTTTCACTTTCATCAAGAGGCTTTTTAGTTCCTCTTCACTTTCTGCCATAAAGGTGGTGTCATCTGCATATCTAAGGTTATTGATATTTCTCCCAGCAAGCTTGATTTCAGCTTGTGTTTCTTCCAGTCCAGAGTTTCTCATGATGTACTCGGCATGGAAGTTAAATAAGCAGAGTGACAATATACAGCCTTGATGTACTCCTTTTCCTATTTGGAAACAGTCTGTTGTTCCATGTTCAGTTCTAACTGTTCCTTCCTGACCTGCATACAGATTTCTCTAGAGGCAGATCAGGTGTTCTGGTATTCCCATCTCTTTCAGAATTTTCCACAGTTTATTGGAATCCACACAGTCAAAGGCTTTGGCATAGTCAATAAAGCAGAGATAGATGTTTTTCTGGAACTCTCTTGCTTTTTCCATGATCCAGCAGATGTTGGAAATTTGATCTCTGGTTTCCCTACCTTTTCTAAACCCAGCTTGAACATCTGGAAGTTCATGGTTCATGTATTGTTGAAGCCTGGCTTGGAGAATTTTGAGCATTACTTTACTAGCATATGAGATGAGTGCAATTGTGCAGTAGTTTGAGCATTCTTTGGCATTGCCTTTCTTTGGGATTGAAATGAAAACTGAACTTTTCCAGTCCTGTGGCCACTGCTGAGTTTTCCAAATTTGCTGGCATATTGAGTGCAGCACTTTCACAGCATCATCTTTCAGGATGTGAAATAGCTCAACTGGAATTCCATCACCTCCACTAGCTTTGTTGGTAGTGATGCTTTCTAAGGCCCACTTGACTTCACATTCCAGGATGTCTGGCTCTAGGTCAGTGATCACACCATCATGATTATCTCTGTCTTGAAGATCTTTTTTGTACAGTTCTGTGTATTTTTGCCACCTCTTCTTAATATCTTCTGCTTCTGTTAGGTCCATACCATTTCTGTCCTTTATCGAGCCCATGTTTGCATGAAATGTTCCCTTGGTATCTCCAATTTTTTTGAAGAGATCTCTAGTCTTTCCCATTCTGTTGTTTTCCTCTATTTCTTTGCATTGATAGCTGAGGAAGGCTTTCTTATCTCTTCTTGCTATTCTTTGGAACTCTGCATTCAGATGCTTATATCTTTCCTTTTCTCCTTTGCTTTTCGCTTCTCTTCTTTTCACAGCTATTTGTAAGGCCTCCCCAGACAGCCATTTTGCTTTTTTGCATTGCTTTTCCATGGGGATGGTCTTGATCCCTGTCTCCTGTACAATGTCACGAACCTCATTCTATAGTTCATCAGGCACTCTATCTATCAGATCTAGGCCCTTAAATCTATTTCTCACTTCCACTGTATAATCATAAGGGATTTGATTTAGGTCATACCTGAATGGTCTAGTGGTTTTCCCTACTTTCTTCAATTTAAGTCTGAATTTGTTAATAAGGATTTCATGATCTGAACCACAGTCAGCTCCTGGTCTTGTTTTTGTTGATTGTATAGAGCTACTCCGTCTTTTGCTTCAAAGAATATAATCAATCTGATTTTGGTGTTGACCATTTGGTGATTCCATGTGTAGAGTCTTCTCTTGTGTTGTTGGAAGATGGTGTTTTCTATGACCAGTGCATTTTCTTGGCAAAACTCTACTAGTCTTTGCCCTGCTTCATTCCGTATTCCAAGGCCAAATTTGCCTGTTACTCCAGGTGTTTCTTGACTTCCTACTTTTGCATTCCAGTCCCCGATAGTGAAAAGGACATCTTTTTTGGGTGTTAGTTCTAAAAGTTCTTGTAGGTCTTCATAGAACCGTTCAACTTCAGCTTCTTCAGCATTACTGGTTGAAGCATAGACTTGGAGTCCTGTGATATTGAATGGTTTGCCTTGGAAACAAACAGATCATTCTGTCGTTTTTGAGATTGCATCCAAGTACTGCATTTCAGACTCTTATGTTGACCATGATGGCTACTCCATTTCTTCTGAGGGATTTCTGCCCGCAGTTGTAGATATAATGGTTATCTGAGTTAAATTCACCAGTTCCAGTCCATTTTAGTTCACTGTTTCCTAGAATGTGGACGTTCACTCTTGCCATCTCTTGTTTGACCACTTCTAATTTGCATCTCGCAAAGAGTCAGACATGACTGAGTGAGTGATCTGATCTGAATTTGCCGTGATGCATGGACCTGACATTCCAGGTTCCTATGCAATATTGATCTTTACAGTATTGGACCTTGCTTCTATCACCAGTCACATCCACAGCTGGGTATTCTTTTTGCTTTGGCTCTACCCCTTCATTCTTTCTGGAGTTATTTCTCCACTGATCTCCAGTAGCATATTGGGCACCTACTGACCTGGGGAGTTCCTCTTTCAGTATCCTATCATTTTGCCCTTTCATACTGTTCATGAGGTTCTCAAGGCAAGAATACTGAAGTGGTTTGCCATTCCCTTCTGCAGTGGACCACATTCTGTCAGATCTCTCCACCAAGACCCGCCCTACTAGAGAGGCCCCACAGGTCTGTGCTTAGTTTCATTGAGTTAGACAAGGCTGTGGTTCTAGTGTGATTAGATTGACTAGTTTTCTGTGAGTATGGTTTCAGTGCATCTGCCCTCTGATGCCCTCTTGCAACACCTACCATCTTACTTGGGTTTCCCTTTCTTGGGCATGGAGTATCTCTTCAGGGCTGCTCCAGCAAAGCGCAGCTGCTGCTCCTTACCTTGGACGAGGGGTATCTCCTCACCTCCCCACTTCCTGACCTTCAATGTGGGATAGCTCCTCTAGGCCCTCCTGCACCCGTGCAGCCACTACTCCTTAGACACTAAATACTTCTAATTCTTGAAGTCACGGAGACTTTCCCAACTATAAAGATCCTTGAAGGTCAAAAAGGGAGAGGGCTCCACCCTAGAGTAAGTGATGTCAACCTACCCATAGGGCTTTTCACTGGAGTTCTTCTTGTCTAAAAGATGCATGTGCACACATGGGAGGATCTTGAGATATACTAGATACTCAGAACCAGTCAAAGCAAGATGACTGGCTAAAGAAAACCCTGAGGAAATAACCCATATAAATCATATAAACTACCATGAAGGGGCTACTCTCTCTGAGGTCATATGTGTGTCTATCCACATGTACTCTTTTTCCTCCTCATAAACTTTGCTTGTTTCACTACTTTCCATTTTTGTAGGAATGCTTTTCTGCAAAATCAAAAGGTCAAGGTCTTGTCCTTGGTCTTGTAGCTAGGATTCAGCTATCTCACTACTGGCCCAGTCTCAATCTCTGGATGGGGAATGAAATCCTGCTTTAAGGCCACTGCAGGACAAGACCACTGGAGATATCAAGCCTAAGCCTACCTCAAATATGCACAGTGAATACCTTTAAACATAGGACTTGAATTTCTACTTTTTAATAAAGTACATAGGTTAGTCTGATGCATACTACAGTTTGAAAATCAGAGTTTAGCACTGGGATTATTATGTCAGAAAACAACAAGTCACCACAATGCAATTGTTTTTGAGTAACTATGAATGCTATGACCTGAATAAAAGTGTTACATTTATAGTCTCAATGAGAATCTGAGATTTTATGGCATTAAATAATTCTTAATTTTATAAGCTTTATAATCTCGGAGTTCACCATAGACAGAGTGGAGAAAAAATTTCTATAAGATATTTTGAAGAGGAGCTAAAACAACATAAATTCCAGAAATTTCAAACAGAAATTGCAACAATAGGAAATTAGAAACAATCAGAGGATACTATCAAAACATTTTGACCCAGCTCACTTGGCAGCAAACCACATTAGGTCAGGGAGAACTGCAATTCAGAAATAAGAATAGAACTACAAAGTGTGAGAAATAAATGAACATAGAAAAAACAAATGTATCATTAAATGATCATCTCTCCACTTTTTGGAGACATTGTTATGTTCTCCCTGTATCTTCTCTTTTCCAAGTGAAATATCCACTATAATTTTTATTGTTCTTTATGTTGTTTGGATTTCAGACTCTGGTAGCAATTTCATGCTTTTTCATTTCTTGTTATATTAATTATAAACTGATTTTTTTTTAACTCACTATTTACAAAATGATAGAAATAATGTTATTAGCACACTTGGTTCATACTAAGAGTTTGGATGCTTATGGACTTTATATACTTCTTAAAAGTTTTATTAGAGTATAGTTGATTTACAATGCCATGCTAGCTTCGGGTGTACAGCAAAGTGAATCTGTTATATATGTGTGTGTGTGTGTGTGTGTGTGTATCCACTCTTTTTAAAAGGATTTCCTGGTGACTCAGAGGTAAAGAATATGTCTGCAATGCAGAATGCCTGGGTTCAATCCCTTGGTTCTGAAGATCCCCTGGAGAAGAAAATGGCAACCCACTCTAGTATTCTTGCCTGGAGAATTCCATGAACAGAGAAGCCTGGCAAACTACAGTCCATAGGATCACAAAGAGTCGGACACGACTGTATGATTAACCCTTTGCAAAATTCTTTTATTCCTCAGAAGTTTGAAGATATTACTCCATAGAATTGTAGAAGCTATCAATAGCACTGCTGAGGAGAAATTTGCAGCCAGTCTGATTCACATTTTTTGAGTTTTGCTTTTATTTATTTATTTTAAGCTGTGTAAGCTTTTAGAAACTTATTTTTATTCTCAGTGTTATGAACTTTTGTTAGGACATCTTTAGGACTTTTTTCATATATTCTGAATGACAGGCTGCAGGTTCATTTAATTCAATAATTTGGGTCTCACTTCAGCTCTAGTATATATTCCTTTATTCTTTCTTTTATTACTATCTGTTGGCTCTCTTGGATTGATCAACGACTTAACTTCTCCTTATAGTGTACATCTCTATTTCATGTGATTTTCTTTCTGAGATAATTTCTTTTTTTTTTTTTTTCCTTCTAACCCATAGGATACTGGCACAGGGATACCCAGAGGAGTGAATAGTATTTAAATCAGGTGATGATGATATAAGTGGAATAGAATTGCTAAATCTGACAAGTGACTTTGAGAATTAACTCACACTATAAATCAATATATTAAAAATTAAAGATGAACAAAAACTTAAATGTAAAATTTGGATCCAAGAGTAGATAAAGTTAAAAAATGGAGAGTGGAAATGGGCAAATTATGCTATAACATAAAATATAAATATCTTCTTGTGAAGATATAATATATTTTTGTGAAGCATAAAAAGAAGAGCAATGAACTTGATTAAATAGACATTAAAGCAATCTGTAATTATATAACAACATAAAATTTTCTTTAATAAACAACAAACTACAATGTAAAGGAAATACTTGCAGATTTTATGGCATATGATGGGTTGATATCTTTAATACAAATAGAGCTCTTAGAAACCAACAATAAAAATACAAATAAGCCCCTGAAGACCAAATAATGGAAACCATTTTTTAAAAAAGAAATACAAGCAGCCAATAAAGTATGGTACAAGGATATTGTCACATTCACTTCTATGTCCCCAGCAACAAAAGCAAGGCTGCTATGCAAGACACTTGATTAATATTTATTGAACAAATAGATGGAAAATGTAATCTCACTCAATTATATAAATGCAAGTGAAAATAACAAAATAAGGTATATTTTATATATCAAGTTGGCAAAGTATTTTTAAATAGTTCTATCTAGTGTTGGCAGGTTACAGAAATGTAACTACTTGCGTACACAGCTATTGGTAATATAAAAATTACCAGAAATTTTTATGGAAAGGAATAAGGAAAGCCTTAAAGGATCTTTTAACCCAGAAATTCAATTAAGTGAATAATCAGAGATGTTCCAAATGATTTATCTGAAGTATGTTCAGTGCAAAATATTTCATAATAAAACAATTTATAAATTACTTAAAAGATTTAGCAGAAGAATTTGGTTAAATTAATTGTGGAAATCCTAAGGCTAGAATATATTTAGGAATTAAGACTTCTATGATAAAAATATATAAGAATTTGTAGAAAAGCTAAAGTAATAAATGAAAAAGTGATGTGAATTTGCAGTTTAACAAACATTACTCTCAACTTTGTCTTTAAGAAAATGCTGAATCCTGTATACTGGATGGCTTTTGCTTTGTTGAACATCTTAATGGAAATGATCGTTAAATAGTCAGAGGCGTTATGATAATGTTTTCATAAAATGCCTTTCTGGTCTCCTTTTCTTTTATGCAAATAACCCCAAATGCATATTCAGAACAATTTAAAGAGCCATGGAATTAAAGGTTCTTGAACTTCATCATGACCTTTATTTTAAACATTCTTGTCCTTTTCAGTCATGGCAGTGCTTAAAATATCCAAACTAAAAAAATAAAATTTAACAGTCTTATGGACTCTGTGGGAGAGGGAGAGGGTGGGAAGATGTGGGAGAATGGCATTGAAACATGTAAAATATCATGTATGAAACGAGTTGCCAGTCCAGGTTCGATGCACGATACTGGATGCTTGGGGCTAGTGCACTGGGACGACCCAGAGGGATGGTATGGGGAGGGAGGAGGGAGGAGGGTTCAGGATGGGGAACACATATATACCTGTGGCAGATTCATTTTGATATTTGGCATAACTAATACAATTTTGTAAAGTTTAAAAATAAAATAAAATTAAAAAAATTAAAATGTTCTTTTTTAAAAGTTATTGTCAAGAAATGTCTCAATTTTCCTGGCATAGTGGCTATGGATACATTCCAGAACAATGAGTATACTAAAAGACAGTTTCCCTAATCTGGGGCAAATGAACTATTTCCGCTCTCCTAAGCCTAATGGAACAAAAAATAAATATTAAGAAAGCAGAATGCCTGAAGTACTGCTTCTCAAACTATCTGTGATTAGGAAACATCTTTGTTTTGTTTTGTTTGCAATCTCTTGTGCATAAGTACATTTATAAGATATTAAAAATGAATTAATAAAAATATTGACTTCTTGATCCTTTGACATAATCCTAGAAATATAAAATGAAATGCTGCAAAATATTCAAATTAAATTATCTTATTATTAAGTTGGATAGATATTAAACAATCCTGTCAGATGGCTATAATTTCTTTTAATAAATATTTTTTCTAAACCTCTAATTTATCTCTTCTCTTCATGGATTGATAGTAACCTCTAATTTATCTCTTCTCTTCATGGATTGATAGTAACTTGCTGATCAGCATGTGCTGAGGATTATACTTTGAATAGCTCTAAAGTATAAACTACAAAGAATACAAAAGAATAAATAAAGAATCTTTTCTATTATTTTCACCTTACCTGGCTTATAATTTAAAGTATAAAGTTGTGGTTATTATTTTAAAACATATATGAAAGAATTTGGGAACTATATAATCAAGAAAAACTAATAGTTGTTAAAGCAGCTTTTATAAATATATGTTATAACAAATAGGAACATGAGAAAAAAAGAAAAATAGTTTGTTCAGAAATATAATGATTCATTTGCTTTAGTTCCCACAGAAGCCTCTCTGTATGCCCCATCTAAATCACAGCCTCCTCCCTTCTCCCAAAAGTAACTGCTATCTTGACTTTATAGAAATATCCAGCTTGCATTTCTTCATGGTTATTCCACTCAATTCCCCCTTCATCTTTTTTTTTTTCCCCCTTACAATTTATCTGCTGAAAGACCTAGGTCATTTAACTTGGACTTGGCTGAATTTAGATTCATGGATCAGTGCAAATTGTTCCTCTGATCTTTATGTTTTCTGCAAATTGACAGATCGTGAAGCTTCATCAGGTTCAATTTTGATCCCTTCAGGAAAGTTATAGGTGGTAAAATAAAACTTTTTAGGAGGTATATAATGTCTGATTTCATTCTTTTCTTTATTTGAGATTGTAAAATGGTGATAATCATTTTGTTTTATGTATTAACTGGAGAGGCATTTCCTCTCATATAATATTGGTTTTGTGGTTACTTTTTTATTTGGCTAATTCTCAAGATAATGAGTTAGCTACATATTTTTCAGATAGCAATTTAGGCTTTCTTTTTCTTCAAGTTTGTAATTCATACTTTGAGTTTTGTAAGTTTCAATTCTGGACTAGAATTTTTCACTTAATTTTCCATAAAAAAGTCTCTGACTCTTGTCCAAATCAAGAATCCTGGTTGTTAGAGACACAAGACATGATATAAATAAAAGAAAGCATGATTGCTCATTTGTTTATCCCACAGCACACATGAAACTGTCTCAGAATAACAATACTATTGTTACTACTACCCACTATGAGTACTGAAAAATAAGGCGAGGGGGGGAAGGCTTGCACATGCTCTCTGTAATCTCTTTTTTTTAAGGTTGTACTATTTCTACATTATCAGATCATATAGTCATATTGTATTACAGTTGCTCTCTTCTTACTCCTAGTTGGTCTTAATTTTGCATATATATTTAGGTCTCATAACCAGTATTTTTGTTACTCTCTCTTCAATCATTTTGTATGTCTGAAACTTTTTCTCTCATAGATCATGTAGGAAGAACTCCTGAGAACAATATTTGCTAAGTTGTCCCTTGTTGGTAATTTGGGTATTTCTCTGTGGGATTCAGGAAAACCTAAAAACTACGCTGACATCAGCATTGCCATTTTTCTAGAATCTGTCATTTTTCTTTTTTTTAACAGCATCAAACACTATATTCTCCATAAAGGGCTGAGTGTAAATTGTCCTAAGACTGAAGGTATTTCAGGTTATTCTGAAAACTGGGAAGCGGTAACAGAATACCTTCTGCCTTGGTACAGTTAGTCTTGTCATCTATTTGAGGGTTACAGTAGTGAACTAGATGATCTGTGCAAATATTCTAACTCTAGAATTTCAAGACATGGAATTAACTTAACCATAAAAGAATAATTCTAATTTGTATTGAGACATCTCTCAGGTGGTTTGGAATGTTGGTTAGAATAGAGTCACAAGTTGGGATTTTTACTCTGATCTCCAGGGACTGAAAATTTATCTTTTCAGATTTTTACATCCTGTGAAGTCTTCTACTATTTCTTCTAAAACGAAGTCACCAAAACAATGTTTTCTCTGTGCCATAGCATAGATTCAGGTGGTCTATACTACTACTACTAAGTCGCTTCAGTCGTGCCTGACTCTGTGCGACCCCATGGACTGTAGCCTACCAGGCTCCTCCAACCATGGGATTTTCTGGGCAACAGTACTGGAGTGGGGTGCCATTGCCTTCTCCCCAGGTGGTCTATAAGAAGGTGGAAATGAAACATATATACTGAGGTGCTCTAAAATTATATATTGTTATTTAATAAAAGATCAACTAAATCATATTAAAATGTAAGAGTTTATTTGAGCAAAAATTGATTTGAATTGGGCATACTCAAATATAGAAGATTGAAAGGAACTCTGACGATTTTGCAAAACAATACTTTTAAAAGCAGAAGCAGAATAAAGGAAATTTTACTAAGTAAAAAATAAATAAATAAATAAGTGGATTGGTTATTGAAAAGTTACATTTCTTTCAGGAATGGTCAGAGTCTATTCAGAAGATTACCTAACTAGTGCTGGTCAGATGATTCCTGATTCATATTTTAAGATTCTGTTTCTGGGAGATCTAAACTGTAATGGAGTTAAGCCTTGGTTTCATGGCATGGAGATTAGCATGTGTTTCAAGGCTATTGTCTTGTTTTTACAACATAGCATTTTAGTCAGAGAACTGAGAAAGCCAAAATAAATTTGATTTTTCAGAAAGAAAATACATTTTCATTTTGCATTTTACATCAAGAACCAATTCAGCACTGGCTTAATAGAAATTGAAGGATGAGGAGAAGCTCAAGATGGCAGAAAAAGAGGATGAAGAACTCACGTCCTTCAATGAACACATAAAAAATACATCTAGGTGGAACAATTTTCAATGAAAGCTAGCTAGAGTTGGTCAGAAAGACTCCTTGTATAACCAAGATGTAAGAAAGATCCTAACAAAATTGGATAGGAAGGTGAGAGTCAATTCCTAGGTAGGTTGATAAGAAGTCCAGGGGTCCCCAATGAAAGAGGGATCTGGAATTCTCAAGGAGGAGGAAAGGACAAACTTTTTTTTGGTCTACATTCCTTCAGTTCAGTTCAGTTCAGTCGCTCAGTCGTGTCCGACTCTTTGTGACCCCATGAATTGCAGCACGCCAGGCCTCCCTGTCCATCACCAATACCGGAAGTTCACTCAGACTCACGTCCATCAAGTCAGTGATGCCATCCAGCCATCTTATCCTCTGTCGTCCCCTTCTCCTCCTGCCCTGAATGCCTCCCAGCATCAGAGTATTTTCAAATCAGTCAATTCTTTGCATCAGGTGGACAAAGTACTGGAGTTTCAGCTTTAGCATCATTCCTTCCAAAGAAATCCCAGGGCTGATCTCCTTCAGAATGGACTGCTTGGATCTCCTTGCAGTCCAAGGGACTCTCAAGAGTCTTCTCCAACACCACAGTTCAAAAGCATCAATTCTTCAGCGCTCAGCCTTCTACACAGTCCAACTCTCACATCCATACATGACCACAGGAAAAACCATAGCCTTGACTAGACGGAACTTTGTTGGCAAAGTAATGTCTCTGCTTTTCAATATGCTATCTAGGTTGGTCATAATTTTTCTCCCAAGGAGTAAGCATCTTTTAATTTTAAGGCTGCAGTCACCATCTGCAGTGATTTTGGAGCCCCAAAAAAGAAAATCTGACCCTGTTCCCACTCTTTCCCCATCTATTTCCCATGAAGTGATGGGACCAGATGCCATGATCTTCGTTTTCTGAATGTTGAGCTTTAAGCCAACTTTTTCACTCTCCACTTTCACTTTCATCAAGAGGCTTTTTAGTTCCTCTTCACTTTCTGCCATAAGGGTGGTGTCATCTGCATATCTGAGGTTATTGATATTTCTCCTGGCAATCTTGATTCCAGCTTGTGCTTCTTCCAGCCCAGTGTTTCTCATGATATACTCTGCATAGAAGTTAAATTAGTTGGGTGACAATATACAGCCTTGGCATTCTCCTTTTCCTATTTGGAACCAGTCTGTTGTCCCATGTCCAGTTCTAACTGTTGCTTCCTGATCTGCATACAGATTTCTCAAGAGGCAGGTCAGGTGGTCTGATATTCTCATCTCTTTCAGAATTTCCCACAGTTTATTGTGATCCACACAGTCAAAGGCTTTGGCATAGTCAGTAAAGCAGAAATAGATGTTTTTCTGGAACTCTCTTGCTTTTTCCATGATCCAGCAGATGTTGGCAATTTGATTTCTGGTTCCTCTGCCTTTTCTAAAACCTGCTTGAACATCAGGAAGTTCACGGTTCACATATTGCTGAAGCCTGGCTTGGAGAATTTTGAACATTACTTTACTAGCATGTGAGATGAGTGCATTTGTGTGGTAGTTTGAGCATTCTTTGGCATTGCCTTTCTTTAGGATTGGAATGAAAACTGACCTTTTCCAGTCCTGTGGCCACTGCTGAGTTTTCCAAATTTGCTGGCATATTGAGTGCAGCACTTTCACAGCGTCATCTTTCAGGATTTGAAATAGCTCAACTGTAATTCCATAACCTCCACTAGCTTTGTTTGTAGTGATGCTTTCTAAGGCCCACTTGACTTCACATTCCAGGATGTCTGGCTCTAGGTCAGTGATCACACCATCGTGATTATCTGGGTCATGAAGATCTTTTTTGTACAGTTCTTCTATATATTCTTGCCACCTTTTCTTAATATCTTCTGCTTCTGTTAGGTCCATACCATTTCTGTCCTTTATCGAGCCCATCTTTGCATGAAGTCTTAGTCAATTACACAACTCAGTTTAAACTGTGTACTAAGGCTGATATAACAACAATGTGTCCTGCTTGAGGACAGTTTCTCCTTCCTGATTTCCTTCAGACTAATCCTGTTATCTTGAAATGTGGATTGTTGGAGTGGATCTAGTAAGATCTTTGCAACCTCTGGGCATTCTTTTGATTCATTTTAATAACTAATTGGAGAGTATATAATGCCATTGCTAACACTAGCAAGGTGGATACTCTTTCTGCCCCTTCCTGATGTCTATGTCAGAAGCTCTCTCTATCCCTTTTATACTTTAATAAAATTCTACTGCACAAAAGCTCTGAGTGATCAAGCCTTGTCTCTGTCCCCGGATTGAATTCTTCTCCTCCAGAGGCCAAGAATCCCGGTGTCTTTTGTGGTTCATAAATAACCTTTAAAGGGAAAAGAAGCAATAAGGTGGGGACGTGTGACACTAGGAGGGGACTAGGAGCAAAAGAGAGATTTCATTGTTGGAGATCCTCCCTGAGGAGTGATCTGTTTGGCCTACATATTGGACACCCAGGCTATGAAGTCTGATATGGGAAGGACAAATACCCTTTGCTGTTTGGATGGCCAATGGAACTAAAAAGAGGGTTATGGGAAGCCTGGACCCTACTTAGAAGGTGTACCTGCACACTTGCTTGCTCACTAATGAAATAGAAAGGGGTTGCAGATTGAAAACTTCATGAGTGGCTGGAAAGCTACATTTGACTGACACAATTCACACCCCAGCCTGAGCAAAACAGATGCTCCAGTCCTGCTTGTGATCTTGGATGTGAGACAAAGAGGTGGCTCATAATCAAAGTGTCATCTGAGCATGACAGGGGCAACCAATACTAGCACTTACACAGGTAGTACCTGAGAGACAACCCCATCTTTGTCTTCAGCTGTACCACCACAGCCTATGAGTTGACATATAGCAAAACCCTACATAGGCACTACCTGAACTCTGGCACAGCTCCACACCAGGATAAGGGCATTACATGCTGAGGGCAGAGCCCAGCTCTGAGGCACAAAGGAGAATCACAGTTGCAGTGACATCTGAGCCAGGTGTGTGCAACTGTTACTGTTGCTTACATGAGTACTCATCAGAAGCAGTCCAGATCTCTGACATCAGCTGTACTATCACAGCCTAGACCCTACCACACAGAAAGTGCTAGTACCAATCTTTCTTGCACCAACATTTGTCCTTCTGAGGTGAGGGTACTAGTGTTGGAAGGGGAGAGCATACACTTAAAAGGGACAGAGTCAGCTTAGACCTGAACCTCAGGGTTTCTACTCTAGCAACTTGAGCCCCACCTCCACTTCTGATAGGTTGATGACAGCCACAGAGCAGAGAGTAAGCCCTGGCTCATACCTGGCTCCTGCCCTAGCCCCTCCATCCCCAGCCCCACCTAGTACCAAAGTGAGATCTACCAACACACTCTACTGTCACAGAATGACACTTCTTAAAGACCTGTGCTAATCTCATACAGACATAAAAAGCTAAGCAAAATAGAAGAAAATTTATCTTAAAAGAGCAAGAAACAGTCACTAAAATACAACTAATAGAAGAGAAATAAATAATTTACCAAATAAAGAGTTCAAAGCAATAGTAATAAGAATGCTAGTCACATTAAGGAAAACAATAGGTGAATGCAGTGAGAACTTTGACAAGAATCTAGAAAATATAAAAAAGAGCAATTCAAAACTGAAGAACACAATAAATAAAATGAAAAACACATTGAAAGATATGAATAGCAGATTGGGTGATAAAGAAGAATGCATAGCTGATTTGGAAGATGCGGTAATGGAAGTCACACAAACAGAACAGAAGAAAAAAATGCTTCTGGTCCAAAATAACAGAGAAAAATAAAGTATGCTTATCCACTCTTGTGAGAGCACCAAAATCACAACTAGCTGTTGAACAACCATCAACCAGAGCACACCGGAACCCACCAAAAAAAAAAAAAAAAAGGTACCACATCCAAAGACAAAGAAGAAGCCACAAGGAGATGGCAGAAAGGGCACAAACATGATAAAATCAAATCCCATACCCACTGGGTGGGTAACGCACAATCTGGAGAGCAATAATACCAAAGAAATTCTCGCACTTTTGTGGAGGTTTTGAGCCTCATGTCAGGTTTCCCAGTCTGGTGATCTAGCAAAAAGATTGGGAATCCCCAGGGAATGCCAGTCGGATTTGATTACTGTACTTCCCCAGGACTAGGGGAAACAAATTACACTCTTGAATGGCACAAGCAAAATCTTGTGTAAGACAAGACCCAAGGGAAAGGAGCAGTGACTGCACAGGAGACTGAACCAGATCTATGGGTTAGTTTTGGAGGGTCTACTGTGGAAGTGTGAGTGAGCAGTGGCTTGCCGTGGGGATGGGGGCACTGGAAACAACAGTCATGGAAGGGACCCCTTGACATAAGTTATTTTGGAGTTCACCATTAACCCTATAATAGACTGCAAGAGATAGTGAAAGATAGGGAAGGCTGGCATGCTGCAGCCCACGGGGTTGCAAAGAGTCAGATAGGACTTAGTGACTGAACAACAAGAGTCCACAGACACCAGGGCTTGATGACCTCAGACCAAGCAACCATAGGGAGACAACACAACCCCATCCATCTGCAGATAATTGGATTAAAGCTTTACTGAGCAAGACACTGCCTATCAGAGCAAGACCCAGTTTTTCCAATTAGCAGTCTTTCTCATCTGGAAGTTTATACAGGCTCTTAGCCCCAGCCACCATAACACAGACAGAAGAAGCAAGAGGAAACACTATCCCACAGCAGCTAGACCCAAAACTACATCACAGAAAGTTAACCAGGATGAAATAGCAGAGGGTTTTGTCCCACATGGAGGTACTAGGTAAAATCCCAGAAAAACAATCAAATGTAGTGGAGATAGGCAATCTTCTAGAAAAATAATTCAGAATAATGATAGTTAAGATGATCCAGGCAATAAAAAAGAATAGAGGCAAAGATTGAGAAGAGCCAAGGAATGTTTACTAAAGACCTACAAGAATTAAAGAACAAACAGAGATGAACAATACATTAGAAGGAATCAATAGCAGAATAATTGATGCAGAAGAATTGATAAGTTAACTGGAAAACAGAACAGGAGAAATCATTGACACAGAACAGAATACAGAAAAAAAGAATGAAAAAAAAATGAAGACTGCCTAAGAGACCTCTGGGACAACATTAAATCACTAATATTTGCATTATAGGAGTCTCAGAAGGAGAAAAGAGAAAAGATCTGAGAAAGTATTTTAATAAATAATAGCTGAAAATCTCCCTAACATGGGATAGGAAACAGTCAACCAAGTCCAGGAAACCCAGAGAGTCCCAGGCAGAATAAATCGAAGCAGGAACACACAAAGATGCACAGTAATCAAAATGATGCAAATTAAAGACAAAGATAAAATATTAAAAGGAACAAATGAAAACTGACAAATAATATACAAATAATATACTCCCATCAGGCTATCAGCTGATTTCTCAATGGAAACTCTACAAGACAGAAGGGAATGACATGATACATTTAAAGTGATAAAATGGAAGAACCTACAACCAGGAACATTCTAAGCAACAAGACTTTCATTCAGATATGATAGTGACATAAAAAGCTTTCCAGATAAGCAAAAGATAAGAGAATTCAGCACCATAAAACAAACTTTACAATAAATACTAAAAGAACTTCTCTAGGCAAGAAACACAAGAGAAGGAAAAGATTTACATAAAATAAACCCAAAACAATTAAGACTGGCAACATTGCACTCATCTCACACCCTAGCAAAGTAATGATCAAAATTATCCAAGCTAGGCTCCAACAGTATGTGAACCAAGAGATTCCAGATGTTTAAGCTGGATTTAGAAAAAGCAGAGGAACCAGAGACCAAATTGCCAACATTTATTGGATCAGGGAAAAAGCAAGAGAATTACAGAAAAATATCTACTTCTGCTTTATTGACTACACTAAAGACTTTGACTCTGTGGATGACAGTAAACTGTGAAAAATTCTTAAAGAGGTGAGAATAGCAGACCACCTTAGCTGCCTCCTGAGAAATTTGCATGCAGGTCAAGGAGCAACAGTTAGAATCGGACATGGAACAACAGACTGGTTCCAAAATGGGAAAGGAGTGAGACAAGGCTGTATATTGTCATCCTGCTTATTTAACTTATGTGCAGAGTACATCATGTGAAATGCTGGGATGGATGAAAAACAAGCTGGAATCAAGACTGCCAGGTGAAATATCACTAACCTCAGAAATGCAGATGACACCACCCTTATGACAGAAAGTAAAGAGGAAGTGAAAAGCCTTTTGATGAAACTGAAAGAAGAGAATAAAAACACTGGCTTAAAACTCAACATTCAAAACAGAGATCATGACATCCAGTCCCATCACTTCATCCTCCTAGATGGGGAAACAATGGAAATAGTGACAGACTTTATTTTCTTGGGCTCAAAAATCACTGCAGATGGTGACTGTAGCCAGGAAATTAAAAGATGCTTGCTCCTTGGAAGAAAAGCTATGGCCAACCCAGACAGCATATTAAAAAGCAGAGACATTACTTTGCCAACAAAGGTCCATCTTGTCAAGGCTATTGTTTTTTCAGTAGTCATGTATGGATATGAGAGTTGGACTATAAAGAAAGCTGAATGCCAAATAATTGATGCTTTTGAACTGTGGTGTTGAGGGAGACTTGAGTGCTGAGGCTGAAGCTCCAATACTCTGGTCTCCTGATGGAGAGTCAATTCATTGGAAAAGACCCTGATGCTTGGAAAGACTGAAGGCAAGAGGAGAAGGGGACGACAGAGGACAAGAAGGATGGCATCACTGACTCAATGGATATGAGTTTGATAAAGCTTCAGGAGATGGTGAAGGACAGGGAAGTCTATCATGGTGCAGTCCATGGGGTTGCAAAGAGCTGGACACGACTGAGTTTCTGAACAACAACAACCATTTAATAGAAAAACTTGTAATCACTTTTTAAAATCCAGATTCATAACATAATTACCTTGGAATTTTTTGAAAAATACAAATGTCCAGGTATTGCTGTTCTTCTTCAAAGCTCCAGATATGTTTCTAATGAGCAGCCATGTTTAAAAACAACTGGAATATGTGATAATCTTTTACTTTTATCTAGTTTTCTATTTCATATTCAATGCTCCCATGTCGTTTAGCTTTCATATTCAGTGCTCCCATTTCATTTGGTTTCTATTTCTCTTTTCTATTTCATATTCAGTGCTCCTATTTCATTTAGTTTATTTTTTCCAGTTTCTCCATCTTTATTTTTTTGGTTTTTGTTCTTCCTTAAGCCTTTATCAAACGTAGAAAAAAAGGCTTTCTATACACCCACACACACATATATATAGTAAGTATAATATATATTATAAAATTTATGAATTTTTGTCTAGCTAAAAAATTTATGACATTTTGATTCCCCTTGTTTGATTTAGTGTGATATAGTGTTAGATTTCTAATGTATATGACTTAAGTCTTTGGTATTTTAGCATCTATTATTATGGCTAAAAGTCTAGAAAATTTATCATCTTAGTGATTTTTTAAAAAATTTAAAGAAATTTTAAACATCTAATCCATTTCTGAGAATATAAGCAAATGCTATGCTGTAAAAAAAATGATATAGTATTGTTAACTAAATATAGATTCTGTTCAAATTTCACAAAATATTACTCTAATGTCCATTATTTGTGTCATGCCTTATTCAAGAACCTTCATTGTATGTAATTGCATTGAGTAGCTGCATGAAACAAATTCTGATACTCTTTTTATTTTTATTCTCTTATACAAAGTATGGCTAATTAGATGCATCCATCTAATAAAATTGGAAATTAATTTCCAAATACATGGGATTCTGTTTAAAGTATCTTTCATATTAATTTCTCACTCTGATACTAATTTCTTATTTAAATGTTTTCTTCTGTGCCATCACCATCTATGTTTTATTCAGTTTTACTTTATTGAGACTTCAATGGCTAAGCTGAAGATCTCTCTTGGTAAATGTCACATTGCACTTGAAAATATGTGGGTAATATGAAATATGTTTTGATATTGATTTCTAACATAATTCCACAGTGATAAGAGAACAGACTGTGTATGACTACAATACATTTAGAACATGAAATTTTGAACCTTATTTTATGTCCTTGGATATGCTTCAGTGTCTCCTTGTTTACTGTTTACTTTTGGGAATTTGAATAGAACTTATATCCTACTGTTGTTTGCAAGTTTCATAAATCTTAATTATTTTGAATTGGTTCACATTGATTTCCAGGTCTACTATATCCTCTTACTTCTCTAAATATTCATTCTATTAATTATTGAGGGGTTAATATTGAAACTCCAACTAAAAATTTTAAAATAAATGCTATCTACTTAAAATAATTGTAATATATATCAGAACTATATGTAACTTTGTTCTGTATTTTCCAAGTCTTCTGTAAATGTGTTATCATACTTTCATAAAAAAACAAGATAAAACAAACAAACAAAAAAACCTAAAAATGAAAGAAAAAAGAAAAGACAAAATTAAAAAAAAAAAACTGTTTAGGAGATTTGGGGATAACAATAAGCCTTCCAACATTCAAATTATAGGGGGTCCCAGAAAGATAAGAGGATGGAAAATGTATATGATAAAATTATGGTAAAAAATTCCCCAAACTTGGAGAAAGAAGACAAATTCCAGCTACATAAAGAAAAAAAGAAAAGAATCCTGAAAAAAGATGAACTTGAAGTCCCACACCAAGATATACTATAAGTAAAATGGTAAAAATTAAAGGCACAAAAGTTTAAGACGACGAGAAACACTAAGAGCTATATACAAGGGAATCCCCATAAGGATATCTGTTTTTTTTTGTTGTTGTTGTTTTGTTTCTGTAGAAACTTTCTAGGCCAGAACAGAGTGGCATGATTTATTTTAAGTGTTGAAAAAGGAAAACTTGCAATCTAATGAGAAAGATTGCCATTTAGAATTGAAGGAGGAGGAAAGAACTTCTCAGACAAGGAAAAACTAAGAGTTCATCAATACTCAAAGAGTTCATCAATACCCTAAAACTGAAATGTTAGATGGTCTTCTCTAAGTGGGAAAGAAAAGGCTATAGAGACAAGTAATAACCTATAGAAAAGGAAGATCTCACTAGGAAAGACAAACAGATAGTAAAGGCTGAGGACCAACCACTTAAACAATCTAGTATGAAGATAAAAAGACAAAAAACATGTAGAATTTTCTATTACTACAATAGTTAATAAAGGAATAAGCATGAAGGTGTAAAATATGGCATCAAAAAAATGTCAGTGAGGGAGATAAATCTTTAAAATTTGTTTGAATTTAAAGCTCTACATGCTTAAAACAAGTAGCTATAGTTAAAGTCTATAAGAACCTCATGGTAACCACAAATCAGAAACCTACAATGGATACAAAAAAATCTAGAGGTAAAGGAAAATAAGCATCAAACCAAAAGACAAGAAAAAATAACTAAGAAAATAATAGAGAACTACAAAAACAACCAGAAAACAAGTAATAAAATGCCAGTAAGTACACACTTATCAATGATTACTTCAGTGTCAATGAACAATATGCTTCAATCAAAACATAGTGTGATATATTGGATTTAAAAATACCCAGCTATATGGTGTTCACAAGAGACTCATTTCAGAGCTAAAGACACACAGACTGATAGTGAGAGAACAAAAAATGTAAACAACAAGAAGGCAAGGGTAGCAACACTTATAACAGATAAAAGATTTTAAAAGCAAGTCTTTAACAGAAGAAAAAAGGGCATTACATAATTACAAAGGGATCAATACAAGAAGAGGATATTACACTCATAAAAATATATGTACCTAAACACAAGAGCACCTAAATATATAAGCCACATATTAATACATATAAAGGGAGAAATCCACAATAAAGCAATAATAGTAGGGGACTTTAACACCCCACTTCCATCAATAACAGATCATCCAGACGTGAATTCAATGAGAAAGGAGTGGTCTTAAATAAGCCAATAGAGTCATTGGACTTCCTATATATCTATGGAACAATTCATGCAAAAACAGCAGAATACACATTCTTTTCAAGTGCACATGGAATGTTCTTCAGGACAGATCACATAATAGATGACAAAACAAATCTCAACAAATTTCAGAGAAAATAAATTGTATCAAACATTTTTCCTGGACACAGCAGTATGAAACTAGCAATGAATTACAGGAAAAAAGAGAAAGCACAAATATATGGAGACTAAACAATATGCTAAGAATAAAACCAATGAGTCACTGAAGAAACAAAAAAAAATCAGAAAATAGTATGAGACAAAAAAAATGGAAACACAAATTTCTAAAATCTATAGGAAGCAGCATAATCAATTCTAAGAGGGGAGTTTATACAGGCTTACTTAAAGAAGAAAACAAGTAAAAAACAAACAAAAAAAAATCAACCTAAACTACCATATGAAAGAATTGGGAAAAAAAAAAAAAGAGAAGCAAGCAAAGTCCAAAGTAAGCTAGAAAAAGAAAATAATAAAGACCAACAAGGAAATAAATTAGAGACCAAAATATCAATAGAAAAAGATCAATGAATCCAAAAGCCAGTTATTTGAAAGAATAAATAAAATTGATAAACCTTTAGCCAGGTGCATCAAGAACAAAAGAAAGAAAATACAAATAAATAAAATAAATTAAAGAGGAGAACTAACTCATATACCACAGATACAAAAAAAAAATCATAAAAGAATACTATGAACAGTGAGATACCAAAAAAATGGACAACCTAGAAGAAAAGAAAATTTCTACAAATATACAATCTGCTAAGTCTGAGTCAGAAGAAATAAGCAATCTAACTAAACAGATTACTAGTAGCAATATTGAATTTTAATTAAAAAAATCATAGCAGACCAAAAAAAATGATCAGATGGATTTATAGGGAAATTCTATCAAAATTATAAGAAGAGCTAATATCTAATCTTCTCAAACTATTTCAAAAAAATTGAAGAGGAGAAAACACTCCCAAATTCATTTTACTGCACCATCATCACCCAAATACCAAAGTCACACAAAAACACTACAACAGAAGAAAATTACAGGGTAGAATATCTGCTGAATATAGATGCAAAAATCTCTAACAAGGTATAAGGATATCGAATTCAACAATATATAAAATTAATCATATACCATGATCATATGAGATTTATTTCAGGGATGCAAGTATAGTTCAATATTAACAGATCAATTAACAAAAGGAAGGTGTAAACAGTTTTCAAAATATTGAATAATAAAGGCCACTCATGACAAATGTACAGTTATCATTATACTCAGCAATGAAAAGCTGAAAGCTTTGCTCTAAAATTAGGAAGAGGACAAGGATGCCTACACTTGCCACTTCTATTTAACATTATATTGGATGTCCTAGTCACAGTAGTTAGATAAGAAAAGGTAATAAAATACGTCCAAATTGGAAGGGAATAAGTAAAACTATCACAATTTGCAGATGGCATGATACTATACATAGAAACTCTAAAGGTTCCACCAAAAACTAGTATAACAAATAAATTAAGTAAAGTTGAAGAATATAAGATTAATATGCAGAAATCTGTTGCTTTTCTATACACTGATTGTGAGGAAAGAAATTTCATTTAAAATTGTATCAAGAAGGAAAAAGTGCCTAAAAATAAACTTAACTAAGGAGATGAAACACCTATACTATGAAAACTATGAAACACCTATACTGTGAAAACTATTCAACACTGATAAAGAAATTGGAAAATAATATTAAAAATTGTAAAGATTTCTGGTATTCTTGGATTGGATGAATTAATATTGTTTAAGTGTCCATATTACCCACAGAAAATGACAGACAGATTTTATGCAATCACTATCAAAATATTCAGGATATTTTTCACAGAAATAAAATCATTAATCCTAAAACTAAGACTCCAAATTTCCAAATCATTCTTGAAAGAAAAAAGAACAAAGCTGGAGGTATGCTCCCTGACTTCAGGCTATACTATGAAGCTGCTGTAATGAAACCAGCATGGTACTGTCACAAAAACAGAAACATAGATCAATGGAACAGAACAGAGTGCCCCAAATAAACCCACACATTTATGGTCAATATATATGATAAAAAGACAAAGATAGACAATGGACAAAAGAAAATCTCTTCAAAAAGTGGTGCTGGGAAAACTGGACAGCTGCAGGTAAAAGAATAAGATTGAACATTTCCTCCTTTATCATAGACAAAAATAAACTCAAAATGGATTAAAGACATCAATGTAAAACCTGAAAAAGCTCTTAGAAGAGAACATAAATATAACACTCTTCAACATGAATCAAAACATTTTTTTAAAACGGTCATTTAAGGCAAAAGAAATAAAATTAAAAATAAACAAATGGGACCTAAGTAAACTTATAACAAAGAACTTCATCAACAAAATGCAAAGGCAACCTACTGAACGGAAAAAAAAATTGCAAAAGATATGACTGATAAGGGATTTACTCAAATTATTTGCAGAGTACATTATGCAAAATGCTGGGCTGGATGAATCAAGACAGAATCAAGATTTCCAGGAGAAATATCAATAACCTCTGATATGCAGATGATACCACTATAATGGCAGAAAGGAGATCAGTCCTGGGTGTTCTTTGGAAGGAATGATGCTAAAGCTGAAACTCCAATACTTTGGCCACCTCATGCGAAGAGTTGACTCATTAGAAAAAACTCTGATGCTGGGAGGAATTGGGGGCAGGAGGAGAAGGAGACGACAGAGGATGAGATGGCTGGATGGCATCACCAACTCGATGGACGTGAGTTTGAGTGAACTCCAGGAGTTGGTGATGGACAGGGAGGTCTGGCGTGCTGCAATTCATGGGGTCAGAAAGAGTTGGAAATGACTGAGCAACTGAACTGAACTGAACTGAAAGAGGAGCAAAAGAGCTTCTTGATGAGGGTGAAAAAGGAAAGTGAAAGAGCTGACTTAAAACTCAACATTCAAAAAACTAAGATCATGGCATCCAGTTCCATCACCTCATGGAAAATAGAAGGGGAAAAAGTAGAAGCAGTCACAGATTTACTTGGGCTCCAAAATCACTGCAGAAGGTGACTGTAGCCATGATATTAAAAGATGCATACCCCTTGAAAGTAAAGCTATGACAAACCTAGACAGCATATTAAAAAGCAGAGACATCACTTTGCTAACAATGGTCCATATAGTCAAAGCTATGGTTTTTCCAGTAGTCATGTATGGATATGAGAGTTGGATCATAAAGAAGGCTGAGTGCTGAAGATTTGATTCTTTTGAATTGTGGTGTCAGAGAAGACTCTTGAGAGTCCCTTGGACAGCAAGGAGATCAAACCAGTCAATCCTAAAAGAAATCAACCTTGAATATTCATTGGAAGGCTTGATTCTGAAGCTGAAGCTTCAATACTTTGGCCACCTGATATGAAGACATGACTCATTGGATAAGACCCTGATTCTGGGGAAGGCTGAAGGTAAAAGAAGAGGGAGGCAGAGGATAAGATAGTAATGTAGCATTACCGACTCAATGGACATGAATTTGAGCAAACTCCAGGAGATAATTAAGGACAGGGAAGCCTGGCATGGTGCAGTCCATGGGGTTGCAAAGATTCAGACATGACTTAGCATCTGAATGACAACATCCAAATTATATAAACAAATCATACAATTCAATGTCAAAGAGCAAACAACCCAATTAAAAAAGTGCCTAAGACCTGAGTAGACAATTTTCCAGAGAAGGCATACAGATGGCCAAGAAGCACATGAAAAGATGCCAACATGGCTAGTCATCAGAGTAATACACATTAAAACTACAATAGAATATCACCTCACATCTATCATAATGGCTATCATCAAAACAATCACAAATAACAAATGTTGGCTAGAATGTATGGTAAAGGGATTAGTTTTACACTGTTGGTGGAAATGTCAATTGGTGTAGCCACTATAAAAAAATCATGGCAGTTCTTCAGAAAACTAAAAATAGAACTACTAAAAGATTCAGCAATTCCACTCCTGGGTATATATTCAAGAAAAAACAAAACACTGCTTCAACATGATGATGCACCTCAATGTTCATAGCAGCATTACTTACTCCAAAGCCAAAATATGCAAACAACAAAACTGTTCAATGACAGATGAATGGATAAAGAAGTGTACTATATACATACAGTAGAATCTTAAAAAAAGAATTAAATTTTACAAAATGGTGGGTAGACCTAGGGAGTATCATGTTTAGTGAAATATGTTAGACTGTGTACGTACAAATGTTGTATATTATCACTTAAATGTTGAATCTAAAAATAAAATTAATATAATGATACTGAATCAGACTCACAGATACAGAGAACAAACTAGCAGTTACCAGCAGGGGTGTGAGGGAGGAGAAAGAGGATTTGAGTATTAAAGATATAAACTGCTGTAAACAAAATACATAAGCAACAAGGATACATTATCTTTCAATAACTTTAAATGGAATATAATCTAGAAAAGTGCTAAATCATTTTGCTCTACATCTGAAACTGATATAATACTTAACTATATATCAATTAAAAAATCCAATGATGCATGTGAGAGCCCTGTGAGAATTCAGCTTTATTCTTTAGGTGAAATATCCCTGGTTATAATTATTCACATGCTACTGAGACATGTTTTTCTGTTACAGTGTAGTCCAAAAATTTGACCTTTATTTTTTTTTATATTTGTATGTTTTTAAAGACAATTTAAGGTTTGATGGTGCCACATTATGTGCTTTATTTGACATATTCTGCATAAATTAAGCTAAGCCTAGAATATTGTGCTTTATTGTGTATGCCAATATTTATTTAGATTTATTAAGAAGCTGACACTTTTCCAAAGAAATCCAACTGAAAAGCTAAGGGTATGATAGCCAGTAAACATGAGAGTGGTCTATATGGGAATTTCTTAGCCTAAAAGAGAGCAGTTTTAAAGAGTGGTTTCAAAACTTACTAAAAGTATTTGCAATGCAAGACACCCGGGATTGATCCGTGAGGTGGGAAGGTCCGCTGGAGAAGGAAATGGCAACCCATTTCCAGTATTCTTGCCTGGAGAATTCCATGGACAGACTATGGCAAGCTATATAATCCATGGAGTCACAAAGAGTTGGACACAACTTAGCGATACACAAAAATATTTGAAGGTTAAGAAAAAAGATTGCTTACTCTGAATCCAGAAGGGATAAGTAGATCCAATGAGTGAAAACATTAGACAACCAAAATTTTAGATCAATATCAGAAGAAAAAAAAATGTACCAAACAATATGGGAATTTTCAAAAAGTGATGAGTTTCCTGACATTGAAAGTAATTTATTGGAGACTGACTGAAAATGTCTGCCTCTGTGAAAGATTTTAGGAAACACTTGGGATAGGAGGAAATGCAGTTATGTCCTACTTTGAAAGGGAGATTGAATATTGTATATATGGTTTTAGACATACAATATTTTAAACGTTTTATTTTGTATTGGGATATAGCCAATTAACAATGTTGTGATAGATTCAGGTGAACAGTGACAAGACTCAGCCACACATACACACAGACATACATTTTTAATCCAAAGCACAACATGTTAAACTGAACCACAGATAACTTCTAGTGAAATCCTGTTTGACTTTGAATACTCCATGTCATTTGAAAAAGAATCAAGATATGATAATATTCTCAGTTTATCATTTCATTACAAAACTTTGGCCCATGTTATATGTAGGGCAAAATCTCAAGGAAAAAGTCATTTTATTAAACTTTAGGGCATTGTTTTTTTTTTACATATCATTGAGATTCCTTCCATTCTTAAGACATAATGATAAAATTTTATAATATTTTTTTAAAAACTGTTTTTCCAAAATAGTGTATAAAGCAGCCACAAAATAAGTTCAGCAATGGGAAATTAATTAATGAGATATACTAATAGTGATGTTTTTATGGTGATGCAGTAGTCTGTGTCTTGACTGCAGTGGTGGTTATATGCAAATCGTGTTTTCACAAAATTTAACTCTTGCAGAAAACTATTTGAGAGATACATAAAACCTCTTTGCACAATCTTTGCAGCTTTCTGTGAATATATATTTCCAAATATAAAGTTCAAAAAGAAATAGTAATAAAATATGTTCTCAGGCACTTGCCATTTAGCTATATTTCCCTCTATGAATTAAATCAGCATTCTCAAGGGTTTCAAGATACCTTTACATACATAAAAGCATTAAGCGCCTCACAGAGTTTCTGTTTACCTTAGTTATTATACCTTTTGATATTTAGAATAGTAGAACTTGAACCTGAGAATGTTTCTGAAATATTCATTAATTTTAATTTAAATATAATATATAAATTATATATTAACTTAAATAACATTTTATAACTATATTATACAAAACAAAAATGTAGTAAACAACATAGCATTATTTTTCAGTTTTGTAAATCTCTTTAATACCTGGCTTACTTAAGATAGCTGGATATACAGTAAGATCTGTTTCTATGTTAAATCCACTGCATTGTGTTCTGATAGTTGAAGGCTATGAATAATATGTACTTACACAGATAAGTAGCTGGGAAAGGGAATAATAATAGACATTTCAGAGTGTTGCTAGTCTTCTAAAATAGACCAAAATTCCACATGTGTAAGTTTCCTGAAGGCTAATCATAATGTGGAATCAGAAGCCACATCAATGAACTTCTCATGTTCCATTTTATTAAAACTTACTAATTAACTTTGTAGTTTAGTAGCTTATTGATGCATGCATTTGCAATATAATGCATTTTCATGTGTTTGGTGATTTTTAATGTTAAGTTTATGTTCTTTGCAACTTTGTGATAAATAATTAAGCCCTTTATTTAAGGCACCTTCCTCAAAGAAGGTTAGCATTTGCTTCTGTGTGTTACAACTTCAAACCTAAAATCTGAATGTCTATTTTTATGGCTAAAGAGTACGTTGGTTTGAGAAATCCAGCCCCCAATCAACCTTCATAGATAAGATTTGTTTCCTACGGCTGCCATAATATATTTCTACTTACTAGGTAGAGAAATTTATTGTTTTGCAGTTCTAGAGATTATAAGTCTGAAATAAAGTTATCACCAGGGCCATACTCCCTCTGAATTATCTAGAGGATGAGCCATCTTTGGCCCTTCTTAAATTTCTGTAGTTGCCAGTAATCCTTGGTGATCCTCAGTTTGTATTGCCATGCCCTTCTCCAGGGGATCTTTCTGACCCAGGTATTGAACCCAGGTCTCTTGCATCTCCTTCATTGGCAGGCAGATTCTTCACCACTGACCATCTATGTCTCTAGTCTTCTTTTTTAAGAACACTAGGCATATCATCAGATGGTCAATAATGAAATCAGGTTGATTATATTGTTTGCAGTCAAAGATGGAGAAGCTCTGTAGAGTCAGCAAAATCAAGACCAGGAGCTGACTGTGGTTCAGATCATGAACTCCTTATTGCAAAATTCAGACTTAAATTGAAGAAAGTAGGGAAAACCACTGGATCATTCAGGTATTATCTAAATCAAACCCCTTATGATTATACGGTGGGAGTTACATATAGATTCAAGGGATTAGATCTGATAGACAGAATGCCTGAAGAACTGTGGACAGAGGTGCTTAACATTGTACAGGAGGCAGTGATCAAAACCATCCCGAAGAAAAAGAAATGCAAAAAGGCAAAATGGTTGTCTGAGGAGGTCTTACACATAGCTGAGAAAAGAAGACAAGCAAAAGACAAAGGCAAAAGGGAAAGATATACCCGTCTCAATGTAGAGTTCCAAATAATAGCAGGGAGAGATAAGAAAGCCTTCTTAAGTGATCAATGCAAAGAAATAGAGGAAAACAACAGAATGGGAAAGACTAGAGATCTCTTCAAGAAAATTAGAGATAGCAAGCAAACATTTCATGCAAAGATGGGCTCGATAAAGGACAGAAATGGTATGGAACTAACAGAAGCAGAAGGTATCAAAAAAAAAAAAAAAAGAGAGAGAGAGAGAGATGACAAGAATATACAGAAGAACTATACAAATGTTTCTTAATGACCTGGACAACCATAATGGTGTGATCACTCACCTAAAGCCAGATATCCTGCAATGCAAAGTCAAGTGGGCCTAAGGAAGCATCACTACAAACAAAGCTGGTGGAGATGATGGAATTCCAGCTGAGCTATTTAAAATCCTAAAAGATGATGCTGTGAAAGTGCTGCACTCAATATGCCAGCAAATTTAGAAAACTCAGCAGTGGTCACAGGACTAGAAAAGGTCAGTTTTCATTTCAATCCCATAGAAAGGCAATGCCCAAAGAATGTTCAAACTACTGCACAATTGCACTCATCTCACACGCTAGCAAAGTAATGCTCAAAATTCTCCAAGCTAGGCTTCAACTGTATGTGAACTAAGAACTTCCAGATATTCAAGCTGGATTTAGAAAAGGCAGAGGAACCAGAGATCAGAACGCCAATAACCACTGGACCATAGAACAAGCAAGAGAATTCCAGGAAAACATTTACTTTTGCTTCATTGACTATGCTAAAGCCTTTGATTATGTGGATCACAAAAAACTTTGGAAAATTCTTCAAGAATATGGGAATACCAGACCACCACAACTGCATCCTGAGAAAACTGTATGTAGGTCAAGAAACAACAGATAGACCCGGACATGGAGCAACGGACTTGTTCAAAATCGGGAAAGGAGTATGTCAAGGCTCTATATTGTCACCCTGTTTATTTAAATTATGTGCAGAGGACATTATGTGAAATGACAGGCCGGATGAAGAACAAGCTGAATCAAGATTGCCAGAAGATATATCAATAACCTCAGATATACAGATGACACCAACCTTATGGCAGAAAGTGAAGAAGAACTAAAGAATCTCTTGAGGAAAGTGAAAGAGGAGAGTGAAAAAGTTGGCTTAAAACTTAACATTCAGAAAACTATGATCATGGCATCTGTTCCCATCACTTCATGGCAAATATATGAGGAAACAATGGAACAGTGATAGACTTTATTTTCTTTGACTCCAAAATCACTGCAGATGGTAACTGCAGCCATGAAATTAAAAGACACTTGCTCCTTGGATGAAAGGCTATGGCCAACCTAGACAGCATACTAAAAAGCAGAGACATTACTTTGTCAACAAAAGTCTTTATGGCAAAGCTATGGTTTTTCCAATAGTCATGTATGGATGTGAGAGTTGGACCATGAAGAAAGCTTAGTGCCAAAGTGTTGATGCTTTTGAACTGTGGTGTTGGAGAAGACTCTTGAGAGTCCCTTGGACTGCAAGGAGATCCAACCAGTCCATCCTAAAGGAAGTCAGTCCTGAATATTCACTGGAAGGACTGATGCTGAAGCTGAAATTACAATACTTTGGCCACCTGACGTGAAAGGCCCCGATGCTGGGAAAGATTAAGGGAAAGAGGAGAAGTGGACGACAGAGGATGAGATGGTTGGATGGCATCATTGACTCAATGGACATGAGTTTGAGCAAACTCCAGAAATTGGTGATGGACAGGGATGCCTGGCATGCTGCAGTTCATAGTGTCACAAATTGTCAGACACTACTGAGTTATTGAACTGAAATGAGTCATATGGGATTTAAGGCCCACCCTATTCCAGTATGACTGTATCTTTAAGTGCATCTGCAATTACTCTACTTCCAAATAAGTTCATATTCTTAGATTTTGGAAAGGACGTGAATTTTGGGGATGGAACATATATGATGATACTCCAATCTAGTACATTTGGTTGATAATTAAAAAAAAATATTTCTTGTCTTTTTATTAATTATTTGTTAATTTGTTTCTGTCTTTACATAGAGCTAAGGCAAAGTTAGGCACACATTCCCAACTTTTGCCTGTATAGATTGTTTCTTATTCATTCACTGATGGTATAACTCACCATGGGTACTCCACATACCTTCCAAATGCTGAAGTGCTTCAAGGTTCTGTCTTAAGACCTTTTTGGGTCTGCATTCCTCTTCAAAGTAGTCTTATATACACTTATGGTTTCAAAAAGCACTTATACACTGGTAATTCCTACATCATATCTCCAACCTAAATCTCCTTTCTGAGTTGTGAATTAATATAGCTAACTACTTGATTTTTATAAGTGGATATCTCATGGAGAACTCATTTTATTTCAGTTGACTCTCATTCACCTCTTGGCCCCTCACAACCACTGTCTGCTTTTACTCAACATTGAGTTACCTTTTCTAGAACTGCATATAGATGAAATTCTATAGTATGTAGTGCTTTGTGCCAGGCTTCTTCAGTTAGTGTAACACACATGATTGTATAAGTCAATAGTTTGTTCCACCTGATTGCTATATATCATTCCATTGTGTGCATTTACAATATTTTATTTATCCATTCATTAGTTGATAACCATTTTTATTGTTTCCATTTTTTGGCTATTATGAGTAAAGCCAATAAGTTGTTGAGAATATTTACACACAGATCTTTATGCTATATTTTCATTGTTTTTGGGTAAACACCTAGGATTAGAATTGCTATACTATATGGTAAGTGTATGGTCAACTTTAAGGAAAAAAAAAAAAAAACTACCAAACTTTTTTTTTAAAAGTAACTTGAATGTTTTGCCTTCCTTGCAAAAATGTGTTAGACTTCCTGTTGATCCAAATCCTTGACACTGTAGTATTTTTATCTTTCCAATGAATATGCACTGTACCATGGTATGGTTTACATTTAACTTTGCCAATGGGCAGTAATGTTGAGCTTCTTTTCTCATGCCTACCTGTTATCTTTCATAAAATGTCTTTTCACATATATGCCAATTATTCTAAAACTGGATTGTTTGTCTTCTTATTGCCGAGTTTCAAACATCTCTCTCTATCTCCATATTCCAAGTACACATTTTAAATCTGATATATTTTTTCAGAATCATTTTCATAGTCTGTGGCTTGCCTTGGCATTTTCTTAGCAATATCTTTTGCAATGTAAAGACTTTTAATTTTGATGAAATCTAATTTACATTGTTTCATTATTTGTAAATTGTGTGTCTAATTTAAAACCTTTTTTTTAACTCAAGATTCTTAGGAATTTATCCATGTTTCCCTCCAGAAATCTTATAGTTTTAGCTTTTACATTTATGTCTATAATTCATTTTAAGTTACATTTTGCTTTTCTTTTTAAATTTATTCATTTTAATTGGAAGCTAATTACTTTACAATATTGTAGTGGTTTTGCCATACATTGACATGAATTAATTTTTGAATATGGACATATAAATTCTTCTATTAATTCTTGAAATTATAGTTGTTTTTCATATTGATTTCCCTTAAAGTCTTTGTCAAACATCAATGGGAGAGGAACCAAGATGGCGGAGGAGTAGGATGGGGAGAACACTTTCTCCCCCACAAATTCATCAAAAGAGCATTTAAATGTTGAGTAAATTCCACAAAACAACTTCTGAATGCCAGCAGAAGACATCAGGCACCCAGAAAAGCAACCCAACTCTTCGAAAGGAGGTAGGAAAAAATATAAAAGACAAAAAAAGAGACAAAAGAGGGAGGGACAGAGTTCCGTCCTGGGAAGGGAGTCTTAAAAAGAGAGAAGTTTCCAAACACCAGGAAACCTTCTCACTGCCGAATCTGTGCCGAGCTTTGGAAGCACAGAGGGCAACATAAAAGGGAGAAAAAAAATAAATAAACAATTAAAAATTGCAGATTGTGAGCCCTATTGTAACTCCCCCAGCGGAGAAGCAGCGCAGACGCCTGCACACGGCATTAGCAAGCGGGGGCTGGGCAGGGAAGCGCGGCGTGGGCTGTGTCCCTTAGAGTAAGAATCGGCCCGAATGTCCTGAGCGCTATCTGAGTGAAATAATTTGGGCTAGCAAACCAGACTGTGGGATATCTACCACGCGAAAAGCCAGCCCTAACCTAAGACACCGCCAGGCCCACGCACAGAACAAAGGACTGAACAGATAGCCGGTTGTAGACCTTCCCCCTCCGGTGACAGGCAGCCAGAGCTGGAAGGGGGAAATCGCAGCCCCAGAGAGACACTATCTATAAAACTGTAAGCAGGCTTCTTTGCTAACTAAAACTTCTTGGGGGTCTGGACGGTCAACATCTGCCTGAGAAGGTGCGTCGGTTTTACACCCAGATAACCGAGTGGTGGGGAGGCGATAAGTCACAGCATTAGCGCCCACCAAACACATCACCTGAGCTGCTCGGATCTGGGAAGAGCACAAAACGCAGGCCCAACTGAGTCTGTGCCTCTGAGGACTACCCGAGTGCCTGAACCTGAGCGGCTTGGACCTGGGAGCTCAACCCAGGGCCGGCCTCTGATTGTTCCTGGTGGAACAACCTAGAGCCCGAGCAGTGTGGGCAGGGAGGCTACACGCACCACGAGCGGGCGCAGACCCAGTGTGGCTGAGGCACTGCAAGCGCACGCCAGTGTTATCTGTTTGCAGCATCCCTCCCTCCCTCCCCACAGCGGGGCTGAACAAGTGAGCCTAAATAAAATAAAAAAAAATAGTGTCCTCCACCGTCCCCTTTGTGTCAGGGCGGGAACCAGACACTGAAGAGACCAGCAAACAGAAGAAGCTATAACAGAGGGAAACGCCTTGGAAGCTACAGGCCATAGATTAAAACCCTGTGGTTACTACGGACTACATAGGAAGGGGCCTATAGATCTTGAGAAATATAAGTCAGACCAAGGAACTAGCCAAAAATGAACTGAACCCACAATACTCACAACAAAACCAGAGAAAGACCTAGATATATTTTTACTATTTTTACGATCAATCTTTCTTTCTTTTTTTTATTTTTTTTTAAATTTTAAGTCCTCTATTGTCCTTTAATTTTCACTTTTATAACTATTACTTTGCAAAAAAAAAAATAAGACCCTATTTTTTTTCTTCTTCAGCAAATTTCATATATATATTTTATAATTTTTTGACCGTGTTTTGTTTTTATTTTTTGTTTTTTCTTTTTCTTCTTTTCTTTAACATTGTATTTTTGAAATTCCAAACTCTACTCTAGATTTTTAATTTTAGCCTTTTAGTATATGTTATCAATTTTGTACCTATAGTTTTTTTCATAATTTCTGTGACTTTTTTTCCCCTCTGTTTCTTTCTCTTCTTCTTCTGTATAACATCATATATCTGCAATTCCAAACTCTACTCAAGATTTTTAATTTATGCTTTTTGGTATTAGATATCAATTTTGTACCTGTATTTTCTTTATAATTTTTGAGACATTGTTTTTGTTGGTTTGTTTCTCTCTTTATTTTTCTTCTTCTTTTTTTTAACATTGTATTTTTGAAATTCCAAACTCTACTCTAGATCTTTAACTTTTGCTTTTTGGTATTAGTTATCAATTTTGTACCTGTAGTTTCTTTATAAATTTTGCAACCTTGTTTGTTTCTCTTTCTTCGTTTTTTTCTCTCTTTCTTTTCCTTCTTCTTTTCTTTGACATCGTATTTTTGAAATTCCAAACTCTACTCTAGATTTTTAATTTTAGCCTTTTGGTATATGTTATCAATTTTGTACATATAGTTTTTTTTTTTTTATAATTTCTGTGACTTTTTTTTTCTTTTTTTTAACCCTCTGTTTCTTTCTCTTCTTCTTTTATATAACATCATATATCTGCAATTCCAAACTCTACTCAAGATTTTTAATTTATGCTTTTTGGTATTTGATATCAATTTTGTACCTGTATTTTCTTTATAATTTTTGCGACATTGTTTTTGTTGGTTTGTTTGTTTTCTCTCTTTATTTTTCTTCTTCTTCTTTTTTTTTTTTTTAACATTGTATTTTTGAAATTCCAAACTCTACTCTAGATTTTTAACTTTTGCTTTTTGGTATTAGTTATCAATTTTGTACCTGTAGTTTCTTTATAATTTTCGCAACCTTGTTTGTTTTTCTTTGTTCGTTTTTTCTCTCTTTCTTTTCCTTCTTCTTTTCATTAACATCGCATTTTTGAAATTCCAAACTTTACTCTAGATTTTTAATTTTTGCTTTTATGTATTTGTTACCAATTTTGTACCTTTAAAAATCCAAACTTCAGGACCCATTTTTCACTAGGGTACGAGATTACTGGCTTGACTGCTCTCTCTCCCTTTGGACTCTCCGTTTTCTCCACCAGGTCGCCTGTATCTCCTCCCTAACCCCTCTCTACTCTACCCAACTCTGTGAATCTCTGTGTGTTCCAGACGGTGGAGAACACTTAGGGAACTGATTACTGGCTGGATCTGTCTCCCACCTTTTCATTTCCCCCTTTTATCCTTCTGGCCACCTCTGTCTCCTGCCTCCTTCTTCTCTTCCCTGTATAACTCTGTGAACATCTCTGAGCGGTCCAGTTGTGGAGTGCACATAAGGAAGTGACTACTGGCTAGCCCACTCTCTCCACTATTGATTCCACCTCATCTCATTTGGGTCACCTCTAACTCCCTCCTCCCACTTCTCTTCTCTATGTAACACTGTGAACCTCTCTGAGTGACCCTCACAGTAGAGAAACTTTTCATCTTTAACACAGATGTTTTATCAATGGTGCTGTATAGAAGGAGAAGTTTTGAAACTACTGTAAAAATAAGACCGATAAATGGAAGTAGGAGGCTTAAGTCCAAACCCTGACTCCAGGGAACTCCTGACTCCAAGGAACATTAATTGACAGGAGCTCATCAAACACCTCCATACTGACACTGAAACCAAGCACCACACAAGGGCCTACAAGTTCCAGGGCAAGACATACCAAGCAAATTCTCCAGCAACAAAGGAACACAGCCCTGAGCTTCAAGATACAGGCTGCCCAAAGTCACCCCAAAACCATAGACATCTCATAACTCATTACTGGACATTTCATTACACTCCAGAGAGAAGAAATACAGCTCCATCCACCAGAACATCGAACAAGCTTCCCTAAACAGGAAACCTTGACAAGCCACCTGTACAAACCCACACACAGTGAGGAAATGTCACAATAAAGAGAACTCCACAAACTGCCAGAATACAGAAAGGACACCCCAAACTCAGCAATTTAAACAAGATGAAGAGACAGAGGAATAGCCAGCAGATAAAGGAACAGGATAAATGCCCACCAAACCAAACAAAGAGGAAGAGATAGGGAATCTACCTGATAAAGAATTCCGAATAATGATAGTGACATTGATCCAAAATCTTGAAATTAAAATGGAATCACAGATAAATAGCCTGGAGGCAAGGATTGAGAAGATGCAAGAAAGGTTTAACAAGGACTTAGAAGAAATAAAAAAGAGTCAATATATAATGAATAATGCAACAAGTGAAATTAAAAACACTCTGGAGGCAACAAATAGTAGAATAACAGAGGCAGAAGATAGGATTAGTGAATTAGAAGATAGAATGGTAGAAATAAATGAATCAGAGAGGATAAAAGAAAAACGAATTAAAAGAAATGAGGACAATCTCAGAGACCTCCAGGACAATATTAAACGCTACAACATTCGAATCATAGGGGTCCCAGAAGAAGAAGACAAAAAGAAAGACCATGAGAAAATACTTGAGGAGATAATGGTTGAAAACTTCCCTAAAGTGGGGAAGGAAATAATCACCCAAGTCCGAGAAACCCAGAGAGTCCCAAACAGGATAAACCCAAGGCGAAACACCCCAAGACACATATTAATCAAATTAACAAAGATCAAACACAAAGAACAAATATTAAAAGCAGCAAGGGAAAAACAACAAATAACACACAAGGGAATACCCATAAGGATAACAGCTGATCTTTCAATAGAAACTCTTCAAGCCAGGAGGGAATGGCAAGACATACTTAAAATGATGAAAGAAAATAACCTACAGCCCAGATTATTGTACCCAGCAAGGATCTCATTCAAGTATGAAGGAGAAATCAAAAGCTTTTCAGACAAGCAAAAGCTGAGAGAACTCTGCACCACCAAACCAGCTCTCCAACAAATACTAAAGGATATTCTCTAGACAGGAAACACAAAAACGGTGTATAAATTCGAACCCAAAACAATAAAGTAAATGGCAACAGGGTCATACTTATCAGTAATTACCTTAAACGTAAATGGGTTGAATGCCCCAACCAAAAGACAAAGACTGGCTGAATGGATACAAAAACAAGACCCCTACATATGCTGTCTACAAGAGACCCACCTCAAAACAGGGGACACATACAGGCTGAAAGTGAAGGGCTGGAAAAAGATTTTCCATGCAAATAGGGACCAAAAGAAAGCAGGAGTAGCAATACTCATATCAGATAAAATAGACTTTAAAACAAAGACTGTGAAAAGAGACAAAGATGGTCACTACATAATGATCAAAGTATCAATCCAAGAAGAAGATATAACAATTATAACTATATATGCACCCAACACGGGAGCACCGCAGTATGTAAGACAAATGCTAACAAGTATGAAAGGAGAAATTAACAATAACACAATAATAGTGGGAGACTTTAATACCCCACTCACTCCTATGGATACATCAACTAAACAGAAAATTAACAAGGAAACACAAACTTTAAAAGATACAATAGACCAGTTAGACCTAATTGATATCTATAGGACATTTCATCCAAAAACAATGAATTTCACCTTTTTCTCAAGCGCACATGGAACCTTCTCCAGGATAGATCACATCCTGGGCCATAAAGCTAGCCTTGGTAAATGCAAAAAAACAGAAATCATTCCAAGCATCTTTTCTGACCACAATGCAGGAAGATTAGATCTCAATTACAGGAGAAAAATTATTAAAAATTCCAACATATGGAGGCTGAACAACACGCTGCTGAATAACCAACACATCACAGAAGAAATCAAAATGTGCATAGAAATGAATGAAAATGAAAACACAACAACCCAAAACCTGTGGGACACGGTAAAAGCAGTCCTAAGGGGAAAGTTCATAGCAATACAGGCACACCTCAAGAAACAAGAAAAAAGTCAAATAAATAACCTAACTCTACACCTAAAGCAACTAGAAAAGGAAGAAATGAAGAACCCCAGGGTTAGTAGAAGGAAAGAAATCTTAAAACTTAGAGCAGAAATAAAAGCAAAAGAAACAAAAGAGATCATAGCAAAAATCAACAAAACCAAAAGCTGGTTTTTTGAAAGGATAAATAAAATTGACAAGCCATTAGCCAGACTCATCAAGAAACAAAGGGAGATAAATCAAATCAATAAAATTAGAAATGAAAATGGAGAGATCACAACAGATAACACAGAAATACAAAGGATCATAAGAGACTACTATCAACAATTATATGCCAAAAAAAATGGACAACGTGGAAGAAATGGACAAATTCTTAGAAAAGTACAACTTTCCTAAACTCGATCAGGAAGAAATAGAAAATCTAAACAGACCCATCACAAGCACGGAAATTGAAACTGTAATCAAAAATCTTCCAGCAAACAAAAGCCCAGGTCCAGACGGTTTCACAGCTGAATTCTACCAAAAATTTAGAGAAGAGCTAACACCTATCCTACTCAAACTCTTCCAGAAAATTGAAGAGGATGGTAAACTTCCAAACTCATTCTATGAGGCCACCATCACCCTAATACCAAAACCTGACAAAGATCCCACAAAAAAAGAAAACTACAGGCCAATATCACTGATGAACATAGATACAAAAATCCTGAACAAAATTCTAGCAATCAGAATCCAACAACACATTAAAAAGAACATACACCATGACCAAGTGGGCTTTATCCCAGGGATGCAAGGATTCTTCAATATCCGCAAATCAATCAATGTAATACACCACATTAACAAATTGAAAAATAAAAACCATATGATTATCTCAATAGATGCAGAGAAAGCCTTTGACAAAATTCAACGTCTATTTATGATTAAAACTCTCCAGAAAGCAGGAATAGAAGGAACATACCTCAACATAATAAAAGCTATATATGACAAACCCACAGCAAACATTATCCTAAATGGTGAAAAATTGAAAGCATTTCCTCTAAAGTCAGGAACAAGACAAGGGTGCCCACTTTCACCATTACTATTCAACATAGTTTTGGAAGTTTTGGCCACAGCAATCAGAACAGAAAAAGAAATAGAAGGAATCCAAATTGGAAAAGAAGAAGTAAAGCTCTCACTGTTTGCAGATGACATGATCCTCTACATAGAAAACCCTAAAGACTCCACCAGAAAATTACTAGAACTAATCAATGACTATCGTAAAGTTGCAGGATATAAAATCAACACACAGAAATCCCTTGCATTCCTGTACACTAATAATGAGAAAACAGAAAGAGAAATTAAGGAAACAATTCCATTCACCATTGCAACGGAAAGAATAAAATACTTAGGAATATATCTACCTAAAGAAACTAAAGACCTATATTTAGAAAACTATAAAACACTGATGAAAGAAATCAAAGAGGACACTAACAGATGGAGAAATATACCATGTTCATGGATTGGAAGAATTAATATATTGAAAATGAGTATACTACCCAAAGCAATCTATAGATTCAATGCAATCCCTATCAAGCTACCAACAGCATTCTTCACAGAGCTAGAACAAATAATTTCACAATTTGTATGGAAATACAAAAAACCTCGAATAGCCAAAGCGATCTTGAGAAAGAAGAATGGAACTGGAGGAATCAACCTACCTGACTTCAGGCTCTACTACAAAGCCACAGTTATCAAGACAGTATGGTACTGGCACAAAGACAGAAATATAGATCAATGGAACAAAATAGAAAGCCCAGAGATAAATCCACGCACATATGGACACCTTATCTTTGACAAAGGAGGCAAGAATATACAATGGATTAAAGACAATCTCTTTAACAAGTGGTGCTGGGAAATCTGGTCAACCACTTGTAAAAGCATGAAACTAGAACACTTTCTAACACCATACACAAAAATAAACTCAAAATGGATTAAAGATCTCAACATAAGACCAGAAACTATAAAACTCCTAGAGGAGAACATAGGCAAAACACTCTCTGACATACATCACAGCAGGATCCTCTATGACCCACCTCACAGAATATTGGAAATAAAAGCAAAAATAAACAAATGGGACCTAATTAACCTTAAAAACTTCTGCACATCAAAGGAAACTATTAGCAAGGTGAAAAGACAGCCTTCAGAATGGGAGAAGATAATAGCAAATGAAGCAACTGACAAACAATTAATCTCGAGAATATACAAGCAACTCCTACAGCTCAACTCCAGAAAAATAAATGCCCCAATCAAAAAATGGGCCAAAGAACTAAATAGACATTTCTCCAAAGAAGACATCCAGATGGCTAACAAACACATGAAAAGATGCTCAACATCACTCATTATCAGAGAAATGCAAATCAAAACCACTATGAGGTACCATTTCACACCAGTCATAATGGCTGCGATCCAAAAGTCTACAAGTAATAAATGCTGGAGAGGGTGTGGAGAAAAGGGAACCCTCTTACACTGTTGGTGGGAATGCAAACTAGTACAGCCACTATGGAGAACAGTGGGAGATTCCTTAAAAAACTGGAAATAGACCTGCCTTATGATCCAGCAATCCCACTGCTGGGCATACACACTGAGGAAACCAGAAGGGAAAGAGACACGTGTACCCCAATGTTCATCGTAGCACTGTTTATAATAGCCAGGACATGGAAGCAACCTAGATGTCCATCAGCAGATGAATGGATAAGAAAGCTTTGGTACATATACACAATGGAGTATTACTCAGCCATTAAAAAGAATACTTTTGAATCAGTTCTAATGAGGTGGATGCAACTGGAGCCTATTATACAGAGTGAAGTAAGCCAGAAAGAAAAACACCAATACAGTATACTAATGCATATATATTGAATTTAGAAAGATGGTAACAATAACCCTGTGTACGAGACAGCAAAAGAGACACTGATGTATAGAACAGTCTTATGGACTCTGTGGGAGAGGGAGAGGGTGGGAAGATTTGGGAGAATGGCATTGAAACATGTAAAATATCATGTATGAAACGAGTTGCCAGTCCAGGTTCGATGCACGATACTGGATGCTTGGGGCTGGTGCACTGGGACGACCCAGAGGGATGGAGGAGGGCTCAGGATGGGGAGCACATGTATACCTGTGGCGGATTCATTTTGATATTTGGCAAAACTAATACAATTATGTAAAGTTTAAAAATAAAATATTAAAAAAAATCAATGGGCCATATATATGTGAGCTATTTATAATCTCTATTCTGTTATCTTTATTATATGTTCATTCCAAGGCTGGTTTTCCCTATAAAACAAAAGGAAAAGAAAACAATAAAAACATAAACATGTAAGCATACTATACAGCCTATCCAAGCTCTTCCTTTCGATCTTCATTCTTTGTGTATTAGACTTAAATAAAAACTTAGGAATTAAAAAAATAAAATATAATCTATTGGAAGTAGCAGTACATTATGCTAAATGATTTTTAAATTCTCAAAACTTGTTCTGTACTATTATTAAAGTACAACCTATACAGGTGTGCTGCAGTACACTATCCTGGAAATAGGTATGTGAAAAATGCATTCTTTGAGGCCAGTTTGGATGAATTTTTAGAGGAGACGTTTGGCTAGTTCTCCAACATTAATGTTATATTCTAAACTTTTATAAACTCCAAAAATATCCCTGAAGATTAATTATGGTAAAGAGAAAGAGTAGTAGTGAAAAATTGATTTTTTTGAAATCTCATGTGAAGTCTCTTATGAAGATGTGACATGTAGACTGAAACTAAGAAAAATAGATAAGATTTATCCAGTCAAAGAGTGAGAGAAAGTGTGCTCTAGACATTTGGCATAATTAAGGTACAAAATAACTAAGGTACATAACTGAAGAAAAATGTCTGGAATATTTTAGAAATTGAAAAATTATTAATATAATTGGAGCACAGAGTATGAAGATGAACAGTAGCTTTAGATAAGATCAGAGTAGTATGAAAATGAACAGTAGCTTTAGATAAGATCAGAGTAGTATGAAGATGAACAGTAGCTTTAGATAAGATCAGAGTAGTAGATAGTGGCCAGATCCTGAAACAGTGGGAATTCCTAGATGCAATGGGGAGCAATAAACAGGTATTTAATAGGAATTTGGCATTAAAATATTTTTTTTTCTGGCCACAGTGGCAGGATGGATTGACGAGGGCACAAAGATTGAGGGGAACAATATTAGTCCATTGCAGTCATCCAGGCTAGAGATTCAGATGCCTTGGATTCGAGTTTTGATAGAAGATGTAGAGAAAAGTAATTCAAGAAACACTGTGAACAAATAGACAAGTAGCATAATGTACTGCTACTTCCAATAGATTATACTTTATTTTTTTATTCCTAGGTTTTTATTTAAGTCTAATACACAAAGGATGAATATCAAAAGGAAGAGCTTGGATAGGCTGTATAGTATGCTTATGTGTTTATGTTTTCATTATTTTCTTTTCCTTTTGTTTTATAGGGGATCTGATCTTGAAAAATCACAACAATCTGTATGGATACTACCCTAACAACCCATTCAACTTACTTGACTCTGGTACACTTTAGTATCAGTCAGTTCAGTATGACTTAACTCCTATTGGCAATATTCCATAAATTTATAATTAAATCTCAGATCAAAAAGTGCTAGCCACTTAGTAATATTTTGTGTTCTTGGATTCAGAGAACAGTTACTTTATACTAAAGATTTAAGACACACACACACACACACACACAAAAACACACACACAAAAAAACAGGAAAATAAAATTTTAAATAAGGAAACACTTTTCCATACATTAAGGTCTACTGCAAGCTGTGTTACAAGTAGTAAGTAGTCTGTTGTTATGGAATTCTCTAAAACACCCATATATAAACTTCCCTTGTTCAGAATTGTGAGAAGCATTTATATTTCAGTGGCATCAATGGGTTATGTTGCATATATTCATCTTTGCTTTCTACCACTTATCTATATAGTTTGAAAGGCCTATGATATTTGTATAACTCTGCCAAGAAGCAAAAATGAAGTAATGCATCTAAGTCCTGATTTGCCAGAATGTGAGTCTTCAGTCAAAAAGGAACTCAACAAATGTGGAGGATAAGCTAAGCTTAAAAGGTGGAGTCTCAAGAGATATCACAATATAAAAGTATAATCCCTTTTCATCAGTTTGTAAATTACCAGGAGCTCAACACTAAATGGTCTGAAAGTTCAAAGAGAGACATGCACTTCTTTGCATTTAACACTTAATTTCCAGATAACAACTAAGTATATCATTGTACCTAACTAAATTAAAAGTATTATAGAATGCTTTATAGTGCCAAATTCTTCCCCCAAATGCTACTTGTGATTATTGAACTAATTTTGGCTCATTGTTTTCAAATGGCACTATTTTAATCAGTTTTTGTGTCATAGGTGAACATCTTAAACAATGAAAAGATACATTATGAAAATTTTATTAATCTCATTTATTTTAGCTCTGCAGAATAGAATGATATATTCCAAGGAGCAGAGAAGAGACAATTCACACTATTACAATCACACTGTAGCTCTTCAGGCTTGTACTTTACATGTAAAGCAGGAACAGGAATAAAGAGCTATTGTCATTCAACCAACACTTATTTTCAGTGCTAATCTGAATATTTCTCATATAAGTGGTTTGAAGTGTCATACTGCCACTGGAGAAGGTTCAGAAAATGTATATAGCTTTCAAAAGCCTTGTTATTAGTGAGATTTAAGCAGGGGTCTTCTTTCATTACCAGGTTCCATTCATTTCATATATTGCTACATAAATGCAAGAAAAACTTCCCTCGAGTTTGTATTGGTCCAAGAACAACAATCATTAATGCTGAATGCAAATCATTCACCAATTATATACCACAACAATTTAGCAAGAATCTGCTAGATGAAAAATGTACTTCAAGGATACTCATGGGACATACTGGACCACTAGGGAAACATTTAGAATAATGCAGAATCAAGCTAATTAAAAAAATGATGTGTGAAAAGATATTTCAGTGACTAGCATCTGGCCTCCAAATTTGTTAATTCTCTTAACATATTTATGAAAAAATGAGTAGAAAGGAGTGTCTCTCTACTTTGTGAGCTGAAAGGTGGATGTACAGAGACAATAAAAGATTGTCTCCCCATAACTTAGTGACAAAAGCAGGGATAGAATTCATGCCATTTATTTCTCAATCTGAGCCTTTGTGGCTATGCTGAGTAACTTTGGAATAATGAAGGAATCTGAAAACACCTGATTTACTTTAGTGACAATATTCACATTAAAATCATTTTTGCTGAAATTTGCAGCCTCTGCATGGGCTATGAAATGAAAAGGAACAAGAGATGAAAAAGATCATGACCTAAATCTTGCTGATCACAATGACATTGGCTTATATTATTTATTTTTCTTTCTCCCTGATGAGCATACCTGGGTGAAACTCTGGAAAAGCTCCAGTTAATGTACAATAGAGCAGTCGACTTGAGTAATATGAACCATAAGGATCAAAGCACACAGGTACTGTATTTACACCATTGAATTTAATGCAATGCATAGACTGTTATGGAGGAATTTCTATGCTAACAGAATAGTGCTAGATATTGAGATAGGTACAATGATAACTGAAACATGATCCTTGCTCCTACAAGAATACTGATTTCTGAGTAACTTAAAGGTTTGGGATCCTCTTAGAATGGCATTTTTCTGATATTTATCCCATTGTGGTTTTTATCTTCAAATAGAATTAATCACTGAATGATTTCAGTCATCTATGCATCCATTCATCCACTCTATATCATTTCTGTGGCACCACCAAGTTCCAGGGTCTAGGCAATGTGCTGGGGATGAAGAGTATGGCACTGTTCTAAAGGTGCTCAGAGTCTATTAGAAAAAGACAGATTACATAAAAAACAACCTTAGCACAATGCATTAATTTTTAAAACTCATTATATACATAAATATTTGCATGTATATTTGATCAGATATATGCTATTCACAATATATTGACTTTTTCATCAATAAATTAACTAGATCATTCAATGGGCATGTTATTTTCTTATCAGATTGAATTCTGAAAAAAAAAAGACAGTTTAAAAATATTAATAGATATATTCTGATTCTTTCTTTGGAGTAAGTCCAGATAAAATCCTCATAATTAGCTTTCCATGGATCACATCTAATTTTGCTCCTAAACAGCCTTATCTTTAATAATCTTTATATTTATTCTTAGAAAATAAAGGGGACAATTATTTTTCCAAAAATATAGTTGATATACATTTAATTTAATGGCATCATATTTATTAAGTAAAACCTACTTCTAAGTATTTATAATTTCCACAGAGGAGCTTTGCTATATATATAATTTCGCCATATTTAAAAGAAACAAATAATAGATGGAGTTGCATTATAGTTTTCTTAAAAGCAATTTTTACACTTTTGAAATATTAAAAAAAAATATACATATCAGTAGAATAAGGCCCTTTCAAGAAGACCTCTATCTTTGAACAATTTCTTCAGATGATCTCCTAGCTTACTTGGTAAATTTCATGAATATCAAGAAATCCAGCTTCATCTGAATTAAAAGCTTAAATCTCACAATAAATTTAAACTGTATTCCTACAATGAGAGATCTTACCCTGGATCAGGTCCAAAAACTTAAAGAGATTGGCCTTTGTTTAATATTCCTGCTATATCTCTTCTAAAAATTGATCTGCTATTTCTATTTCCTCCAGGTTCAGGGTGGAGAGAAAAGGAAAGTAGAAACATTGAAAAGGTATTATCTAACTAAATGTAATAGATATTTTTCATTACAGGCATGGTGGTGATCGTTTAGTCACTAAGTCATGCCCAACTCTTGCAAACCCATGGACTGTAACCTTCCAGGCTCTTCTATCCATGGGATTTCCCAGGCAAGAATACTGGAGTGGATTGCCACTTCTTTCCCTAGGGGATCTTTCTGACCCAGAGATTGACCCATGTCTCCTGAATAGCAAGTGGTCTCCTGTATTGCAAGTGGATTCTTTACCAACTGTGCCACCCGGGAAGCCTTGATTACAGGCATACCTCACTTTATATTGCACTTCACTTTATAGTGCTTCACCTAGACTGTTTTCCTTTCACAAATTGAAAGTTTGTAGCAAACCTGCACTGAGGAAATCTATGGCACCACTTTTTTACAGCAGCATTTGCTCACTTTGTGTCCATTTTTCACACTTTGAGGATTCTTCCAATGTTCTAATATTATTCATTATTGTTATATTTGTTATGGTGATCTGTGGTCATTGATCTTTGAAGTTACTATTGTAAGTTCTTTGGGACATCATGAAGACAGCTAACTTAACCAATAAATGTGTATGTTCTGACTGCTCCATCAACCAGCTGTTCCACATATCTCTCCCTCTCCTCAAGCCTTTCTGTACCCTGAGACAAAACAATATTGAAATTAGGCCATTTATTAACCCTATATAATGTCCTCTAAGTGTTCAAGCAAATGGAAGAATAACACATCTCTCACTTGAAATCAAAAGCTAGATATGATTAAACTTAGTGAGGAAGGCAGATCAAAAGCCAAGATAGGCCCAAAGCCAGACCTCTTGTGCCAAACAGCTAGCCACATTGTGAATGCAATGGAAAAGTTATTGAAGAAAAGCAAAGTTGCTAACCCCTGAACACAGAAATATTCAGAAAGTTAAACAGCCTTTTTGCTGTTATAGAAAACGTTTTCATTGTCTGGATATAAGATCAAATCAGCAAAACATTACCTTAAGCCAAAGCCCAATTCAGAGCAAGTCCTTTACTCTCTCCATTTCTGGAAAGGTTGAGAGAACTGAAAAAACTGAAGAAAAGTTTGAAGCTGGCAAAGGTTGGTTCATGAAGTTGAAGGAAAGAAGCATCTCTATAACATAAAAGTACAAGGGGAAGCAGAAAGTGTTTGCTAGAAACTGCAGCAAGTTACCCAGAAGATTTAACTAGGATGATTAATGAAGGTGGTTAAACTCAACAACACATTTTCAAGAAAGATTAAGCAGCCTTTTATTTGAATAACATGCTATCTAGTACTTTAATAGCTAAGGAAGAGAAGTCAAAACTTCAAAGTATACGCTGACTCTCATGTTAGGAGCTGATGCAGCTGGTGACTAAGTTGAAGACAATGCTCATTTTGAAAATCCTAGGGTCCTTAATAATTATGCCAAATCTACTCTGTCTATGCTCTATAAATGGAATGACAAAGCCTGAGTGACAGCACATCTATCTACAGCATGGTTTATTTTAAGACCACTATTGAAACCTACTGTTCAGAAAAAGAAAAATTCTTTCTCAGTATTACTGTTCATTGACAATCCCAACTGGTCACCTAAGAGCTCTGGTGAAGATGTACAATGAGATTAATGTTGCTTTCATGCCTGCTAACACATCCATTTTGTAGCTCATGGATTAAGGGGTAATTTCAACTTTTGAGTCTTATTATTTAATAAATATATTTTGTAAGACTACCACTGCCATGGATAGTGATTCCTTGATAGATCTGGTCAAAGTAAGTTGAAAACCTTCTCTAAAGATGATTCACCATTCTAGTTGTCATTAAGAACAGTCATGATTCATGGGGAGAAGTCAAAATATTAACATCCACAAGAGTTTGGAAGAAATTGATTCTCTCATGGATGGTTTTGAGGGTTTCACAATTTCAGTGGAAGAAGTAATTGCTGAGGTGGTAAAAATAGCAAGAGAACTGGAATCAGAACTAAAGCCTGAAAATGGGACTGAATTTCTGCAATCTCATGATAGAAGTTGAATGGGTGTGGAATTACTTATGAATGAGCAAAGAAAGTTGTTGAGTTGATAACAAAAGACTTAAAATACTGCATAAATTAAGTTGGCAAAGCAGTGGCAAGTTTTGAGAGAACTGACCCCAATACTGAAAGAAGTTTCTACTGCAAGTAAAATGCTATCAAGCATCATTGCATTCTACAGAGAAGTCTTTCATGAAAGGAAGAGGCTATCAATGTGGCAAACTTCATTTTGTCTTATTTTAAGAAATTGCCACAGCCACCCCCACATTCAGCAAACACAACCCTAATCAGTTAGTAGCCACCAACATTGGGGTAAAATCCTTCACTAGCAAAAATATTTACATCTCACTGAAGGCTCAAATAATGGTTAGCTTATTTTTAGCAAAGTATTTTAAATTAAGATATGTACATTGTATTTTTAGACATAATGCTGTTGCACACCTAATAGATTACAGTATAGTGTACAGTATAGTGTAAATATAACTTTTATATGCACTTGTATGTCTTGCTTTACTGCAATACTTGCTTTATTGTTGTGGTCTGGAACCAGACCTACAATATCTTCAAGGTATGCCTGTATTATGTTGGAATGCAGCACTGATGCTCTCTATAGGACAGATGTGGACTATGGCTCTTTGATTTCATTACAGAAAGCCTGTGGGGTTAACCATTACACTACTATTTGTAAAGGTGATTGGCTCTTTGTTTACTGCTTTTAACCTCCACTTCTTAGTTTCTGATTCTGGCAGTAAATTCAGATCAGACATGTCTGTTGGATTCATTACACCATGGCAGATAATTTTCTTGGGATGGGATGCTGGTTAAGATGGTGCATGCCCAGCTACATTCATTAATGAACAACCTGGCCTGTGGGAAACATGAAACACTTCTCAGTCATGCCTTACCCCAGTCCCTGACAACCAATAATTTGCTTTCTGTCTCTGAATTGGCTTATTCTGGACATTTCGCATAAACGTGAAATAATAAATAATGTGTGTCTTTTTGTTTCTGACTTTTCATTAAGCATATTGTTTATAAGATTTGTTTATATTGCAGCATGTATCAACTTCGTTTTAAATTGCTAAATAGTATTCTATTGTATGAATTCACCACATTTTCTATACCTATTCATCAATTGATTGATATTTAGCTTGTTTCTGCCTTTTGGATATTATGAAAAATGCTGCTACACATATCACTGTACAAGTGTGGCTCAGTGGTAAAGAATCCATCTGCCATTGCAAGAGATGCAGGTTTGATTCCTGGGTTGGAAAGATCCCTGGAGAAGGAAATGGCAACCCACTCCATTACTCTTGCCTAGGAACAACCTAGGACACAACTTAGCAACTAAACAACAACAATGGTTTGTATACATAGGAACAGAATCCTTGGTCATTGGTTAAGCAGTTAAACTTTTTGAGCAACCACCAACCTGTTTTCGACTAATTTTCCAACATTTTGCATTCCCATTAGCAATGTATGAAGATTCAAATTTCTGTACAATTTTACCAATACTTCTTTATTGTCTGTTTTTTATATTTCAGCCATCCTAGTGGATGTGAAGAGGTATTTCATTATGTTTTGATATGTGTTTTCCATTGAATAGTGATGGTGAACATTGTTTCATTTGCTGATTGGCCACTTGTATATCTTCTTTAGAGAAATGTCTACTCAGATGATCTGCCCATTATTTACTTACCTTGTTTCTATTATTGAGTTGTAAATGTTCTTTATTCCCTTCATGGATTACAGCCTTATTATGGCAAAGGGGCTTGCATAACTCGATGAGGTTATGAGTCATGTTATTCAAGGTCACCAATGATGGATGGATCATAGTGAAGAGTTCTGACAAAATGTGATCTACTGGAGAAGAAAATGGCAACACATCCCAATATTCTTGCCTGCAGAACCCAATGGACAGGTACCCCCTTGAAGAGGAAAAAAAAGCCATGATGCTGGAAGATGAACACTCAAAGTCAATGGAGTAGCCCTTGTAGTCAACAAGAGTCTGAAATGAAGTACTTGGGTTCAATTTCAAAGACAACAGAATAATCTTGGTTTGTTTCCAAGACTAACTATTCAACATCACAGTAATCTAAATCTATGCCCCAATCACTGATGCTGCAAAAGCTAAAGCTGAGTGCTTCTATGAAGACCTACAATACTTTCTAGGATTAACACCGAAAACAACGTCCTTTTCATCATAGAGAATTAGAATGCAAAATTAGGAAGTGAAGAGTTACCCAGAATAATAGGAAAGCTTGAAATTGGAGTACAAAATGAAGCAGGTCAAAGGTTAACAGAGTTTTGTCAAAAGAACACAATGGTCATAGCAAACGCTCTTTCCAAAAACACAAGAGATGAATCTACGCATGACTAACACCAGATAGTCGATACCAAAATCAGATTGATTTTATTCTTTGCAGCCAAAGATGGAGAAACTCTATACGGGCAACCAAAACCAGACCTGGAGCTATCTGTGTGATCATCAGCTCCGTACTGCAAAATGCAGGCTTAGGTTGAAGAAAATAGGGAAAACCACTAGGCCATTCAGATATGATGTAAATCAAATCTCTTATGATTACATAGTGGATGTGATGAATAGATTCAAGGTATTAGATCTGGTAGACAGAGTGCCTGAAGAACTATGGACAGAAGTTTGTAACATTCTACAAGCAGCTAGAGTGGTGGCTGCATGGCACTGGAGCTGTGGCGCGTGGCATTGGAATGACTATGAGGAGATACCCCACATCCAAGGGCAGAGAAACCACAGCAAGACAGTAGGAGAGCTGAAAATTGCATTTAAAACCAAACCCCCATACCCACCAGAGACATTCAGAGGGCTCAAACAAACCTTGTGTTCACCAGGACCCAGAGGCCCCACAGAGACTGAGACAGAACTGTGTTTGAGTGTCACCTGTGGAGGTTCAAGTCAGCAGTGGACTCTACAGGGGCAGGGGCTCTGGGTGCAGCAGACTTGGGTATGGCATAAGCCCTCTTGGAGAAGTTTGCCATTAACCCCACCATAGAGCTGCCAGAACTTACACAGAACTTGGGAAATAGACTCTTGGAGGGCACAAACAGAACCTGGTGCACACCAGGACCCAGAAGAAAGGACCTGTGACCCCACAAGAGATTGACCCAGACTTGCCCGGGAGATGTCCAGGAGTCTCCAGCTGAGACGTGGGTCGGTGGTGGCCTGCTGCAGGGTTGGGAGGAGTAAGTGTAGCAGTACATGTATGGGTCCTTTTGAAGGAGGTAGCCATTATCTTCATTACCTCCACCATGGTTCAGCCCAGGTAAATAACAGGGAGGGAACACAGCTCCATCCATCAACAGAAAATTTGATTAGATTACTGAGCATGGCCCTGCCCATCAGAACAAGACCCAGTTTCCAGCTCAGTCAATGTCTCCCATCAGGAAGCTTCCATAAGCCTCTTATCCTTCTCCATCAGAGGGCACAAAGACTGAAAACCGCAATCACAGAAAACTAACCATTCTGATCCCATGGATCACAGCCTTGACTAACTCAATGAAACTATGAACCATTCTGTTTAGGGCCACCCAAGATGGACTGGTCATGGTCAAGAATTCTGACAAAATGTAATCCAATGGAGAAGGGAATGGCAAACCACTTCAGTATTCTTGCCTTGAGAACCCCATGGATAGTATGAAAAGGCAAAAAGATAAGACACTGAAAGATGAACTCCTAAAGTCAGTAGGTGCCCAATATGCTACTGGAAATCAGTGGAGAAATCACTCCAGAAAGAATGAAGAGATGGAGACAAAGCAAAAACAACACCCATTTGTGAACGTGATTGGTGATAGAAGTAAAGTCTGATGATATATAGAGCAATATTGCATAGGGACCTGGAATGTTAGGTCCATGAATTAAGGCAAATTGGAAGTGGTCAAACAGGAGATGGCAAGAGTGAACGTCGACATTCTAGGAATCAGTGAACTAAAATGGACTGGAATGGGTAAATTTAACTCAGATGACTACCTACTATTGCAGGCAAGAATCCCTTAGAAGAAATGGAGTAGCCATCATGGTAAACAAAAGAGTCTGAAATGCAGTACTTGGATGCAATCTCAAAAATGGTAGAATGATCTCTGTTTGTTTCCAAGGCAAATCATTCGATATCACGGCGATCCAAGCCTATGCCCCAACCAGTAATGCTGAAGAAGCTGAAGTTGAACAGTTCTATGAAGACCTACAAGACCTTTCAGAACTAACACCCCAAAAAGATGTCCTTTTTATTATAGGGGACTGGAATGAAAAAGAAGGAGGTTAAGAAATACCCGGAGTAGCAGACAAATTTGGCCTTGGAGTACAGAATGAAACAGGGAAAAGGCTAATACAGTTTAGGCAAGAGAACACACTGGTTGTAGCAAACACCATCTTCCAGCAACACAAGAGACAGCTCTACACATGGACATCACCAGATAGTCAATACTGAAATCAGATTGATTATATTATTTGCAGCCAAAGATGGAGTTTTACACAGTCAGCAAAAACAAGACTGGGAGATGACTGTGGCTCAGATCATGAACTATGTATTCCCAAATTCAAATTTAAATTGAAGAAAGTAGGGGAAAGTACTAGATCATTCAGGTATGACCTAAATCAAATACAGTAGAAGTGAGAAATAAATTCAAGGGATTAGATCTGATAGACGGAGTGTCTGAAGAAATATGGACGGAGGTTTGTGACATTGTACAGGAGGCAGCAATCAAGAAAATCCCCAAGAAAAATAAATGCAAAAAGGCAAAATGGTTGTATGAGGAGACCTTACAAATAGCTAGGAAAAGAAAAGAAGTGAAAAGCAAAGGAGACAAAGAAAGATATACCAATTTGAATGTAGAGTTCCAAAGAGTAGCAAGGAGAGATAAGACAGCTTTCCTCAGTGGTCAGTGCAAAGAAACAGAGGAAAACAGTAGAATGGGAAAGACTAGAGAACTCTTTAAGAAAATCACAGATATCAATGGGACATTTCACGGAAAAATAGGGACAATAAAGGACAGGAACGTTATGGAACTAACAGAAGCAGAAGATATTAAGAAGAGGTCACAAGAATACACAGAAGAACTATACAAAAAAGATGTTCGTGAACAGATAATCACGATGGTATCAACACTCATGTAGAGCCAGACATTCTGGAATGTGAAGTCAAGTGGGCCTTAACAAGCATCACTACAAACAAAGCTAGTGGAGGTGATGGAATTCCAGTTGAGCTATTTCAAATTCTAAAAGATGATGTGAAAGTGCTGCACTCGAATTGCCAGCAAATTTGGAGAACTAGGTAGTGGCCACAGGACTGGAAAAGGTCAGTTTTCATTCCCATTGCAAAGAAATGCAATGCCAAAGAATGCTAAAACTACTGTACAATTGCACTCATCTCACACGTTAGTAAAGTAATGTTCAAAATTCTCCAAGCCACGCTTCAACAGTACATGAACCGTGAACTTGCAGATGTTTAAGTTGGATTTACAAATGTCAGAAGAACCAGAGATCATACTGTCAACATCCGCTGGATCATGGAAAAAGCAAGAGAGTTCCAGAAAAACATCTATTTCTGCTTTATTGACTATGCCAAAGCCTTTGACTGTGTGGATCACAATAAACTGTGGAAAAATCTTCAAGAGATGGGAATAGAAGACTACTTGACCTGCCTCTTGAGAAATATGTATGCAGATCAAGAAGCAACAGTTAGAACTGGATATGGAACAGCAGACTGGTTCCAAATCGGAAAAGGAGTATGTCAAGGCTGTATACTGTCACCCTGCTTATTTAACTTTTATGCAGAATACATCATAAGAAATGCTGGGCTGGATGAAGCACAAGCTGGAATCAAGATTGCCAGGAGAAATACCAATAACCTCAGGTATGCAGATGACACCACCCTTATGGCACAAAGCGAAGAAAAACTAAAGATGAAACAAACTTGATGAAAGTGAAAGAGGAGAGTGAAAAAAAAAAAAAAAAAAAAGCTTAAAACTCAACATTCAGAACACTAAGTCATGACATCTGATCCCATCACTTCATGGCAAATAGATGGAGAAACAGTGGAAACAGTGACAGAATTTATCTTTTTGGGCTCCAAAATCACTGCAGATGGTGACTGCAGCCATGAAATTAAAAGACACTTATTCCTTGGAAGAAAAGTTATCAGCTACCAAGACAGCATATTAAAAAGAAGAGACATTACTTTGTCCACAAAGGCCCATCTATTCAAAGCTATGGTTTTTCCATTAGTCATGTATGGATGTGACAGTTGGACTCTAAAGAAAGCTAAGCACTGAAGAATTGATGCTTTTGTTCTGTGGTGTTGGAGAAGACTCTTGAGAGTCCCTTGGACTGCAAAAAGATCCAACCAGTCCATCCTAAAGGAAATCAGTCCTAATATTTATTGGGAGGACTGATGCTGAACCTGAAACTCTGATACTTTTGCCACCTCATGGTAAGAACTGACTCATTTGAAAAGACCCTGATGCTGGGAAAGATTGAAGGCGGGAGGAGAAGGGGATAACAAAGGATGACATGGTTTTATGGCATCACCGACTCAATGGACATGAGTTTGAGTAAACTCTGGGAGTTGGTGATGGACAGGAAGGCCTGGCTTGCTTCAGTCCATGGGGTCACAAAGAATCAGACACAACTGAGCAACTGAGCTGAACTGAACTAACAGGAGGCTGTGAACACAACTATCCCAAAGAAAATTATATGAAGAAGGCAAAGTGGTTGACTGAGAAGGCTTTACAAATAGTTGAGGAAAGAAGGGAAGTGAAAAGCAATGACGATAGGAAAAAATATACCCACGTGAATAGAGAGTTTCAGAGAATAGCAAGGAGAGGTAAGAAGCCCTTCTTAAATGAACAATACAGTGAAATAGAGAAAAGCAACACTACTGGGAAGGCTATATACATTTTCACTAAAATTGGAGATATCAAGGCAACATTTCATGAAAGAATGGACATGATAAAGGGCAGAAACGGTAGGGACAGAAGATACTTAGAAGATATGGTAATAATACAGTGAAGAACTAGACCAAAAAAAAAAAAAAGTCAATGACTTAGATAGACATGATGGTTTGGTGACTCATCTAGAGCTGGACATCGTAGAATGTGAAGTCATGTGGGCCTTAGGAAGGATTACCACAAACAAAGCTAGTGGGGGTGATAGAATTCCTACTGATCTATTTAAAATCCTAAAAGACAGTGCTGTTAAAGTGCCACACTCAATGTGTCAGCAAATTTGGAAAACTCATCAGTGGCCATTGGACTGGAAAATGCCAGTTTTCATTCTAATCCCAAAGAAAGGCAATGCCAAAGATTGTTCAAAATACCATACAACTGGGCTCATTTTACATCTAGCAAGGTTACACTTGAAATTCTTCAAGCTAGGCTTCAGCAGTACATGAACTTAGAACTTTCAGATGTACAAGCTGAGTTTAGAAAAGGCAGAGGTACCAGAGATCAAATTGACAACATTCTCTGGATCATGGAGAAAGCAAGGGAGTTCCACAAAAATAGCTACTTCTGCTTCATTTACTATGCTATAGCCATTGTTTGGATTACAACAAACTATGGAAATTTCTTAAAGAGATGAAGATACCAGACCACCTTACCTGTCTCATGAGAAAAACGTAAGCAGATCAAAGAGCAACAGTTAGAACTGGGCATGGATCAACAAACTGATTCCAAATTGGGAAAGGAATATAAATGTTCCCTTGACATCTCCAATTTTCTTTAAAAAAAATATCTAGTCTTTCCTGTGTCAAGGTTATATATTGTCATATATGCCTGAAAAACTGAAACTTTCAAAATGCAGTGCCTGTGAAGAATATTGAGATTGTCTCAAATGCAAGGAGATCAAATCAGTCAATCCTAAAGGCAAACAACCCTGAGTATTCACTGGAAGTACTGTTGCTAAAGGTGAAGATCCAATATTTTGACCAACTGATGTTAAGAGCTGAATCATTGAAAAAGACCCTGATGCTGGGAAAGATTGAGGGCAAAAGGAAAAGGGGGAAGCAGAGGATTAAATGGTTAAATAGCATCAGAGACTCAATGCACATGGAATTGAGGAAACTCTGGGAGTTAGTGGAGGACAGAGGAGCCTGCAATGCTAGAGTCCACGGGGTCCCAAAGATTCAGACATGATTTAGCAACTGAACAAGTTTCTTTATATGTTCTAAACACAAATTCCTTAGATACAACATTTTCAAGTGTTCTCTCACATTCTGTGGGTTGTCTTTTCACTTCATAAGGTATTTTAAAACACAAAAAAATTTAATTTTAATAAAGTCTAATTTATGTTTTTTCCATGTCATTCATGATTTTTGTGACAGTCACTCAGTTGTATCTGACTCTTTGGGACCCCATGGAGTGGGTAGCCTTTCTTATAAACTATTGTTTAATCTGAAATCATGAATATTTACTTATACGTTTTCTTCTAAAAGTTTTAGCTTTAGTTCTTATATTTAGTTTTGTATCCCATCTTAGTTCACTTTTTTTTAAATATGATATGAGAAATTGATCCAAGTCCATTTTTTAGTTTTTGAATTGTTCACCATCTTATGCTGAAAAATCTATTCTTTCTCCATTGGATTTTCTTTAGTTCCATTCAGTTCAGTCACTCAGTCATGTCTAACTCTTTGTGACCCCATGAATCGCAGCACTCCAGGTCTCCCTGTCCATCACCAACTCCCGGAGTTCACTCAGACTCACATCCATCGAGTTGGGGATGCCATCTAGCCATCTCATCCTCTGTCGTTCCCTGCTCCTCCTGCCCCCAATCCCTCCCAGCATCAGAGATTTTTTCCAATGAATCAACTCTTCCCATGAGGTGGCCAAAGTACTGGAGTTTCAGCTTTAGCATCATTGCTTCCAAAGAACGCCCAGGGCTGATCTCCTTCAGAATGGACTGGTTGGATCTCCTTGCAGTCCAAGGGACTCTCAAGAGTCTTCTCCAACACCACAGTTCAAAAGCATCAATTCTTTGGCTCTCAGCTTTCTTCACAGTCCAATTCTCACATCCATACATAACCACTGGAAAAACCATAGCCTTGACTAGTTGGACCTTTGTTGGTAAAGTAATGTCTCTGCTTTTCAATATGCTATCTAGGTTGGTCATAACTTTCCTTCCAAAGAGTGAGTGTCTTTTAATTTCATGGCTTCAGTCACCATCTGCAGTGATTTTGGAGCCCAAAAATGTAAAGTCTGATACTGTTTCCACTGTTTCCCCATCTATTTCCCATGAAGTGATGGGACCAGATGCCATAATCTTTGTTTTCTGAATGTTGAGTTTAAGCCAACCTTTTCACTCTCCTCTTTCACTTTCATCAAGAGGCTTCTTAGTTCCTCTTCACTTTCTGCCATAAGCGTGGTATCATCTGCATATCTGAGGTTATTGATATTTCTCAGCATCCTTATAAAAATCAATTGATTATAAATATGAGGGTTTATTTATGAACTTTACATTGATCTATATACCTTTTCAAACTGAGTACTATACAGTCTGGGTTTCTATAACTATGTTGTGGGATGTGAAATCAGACTGTGATTTCACCAAGTTTTTTCCTTTACATGATTATTTTGGCTATTCCAGGTCCACTGAATTTCCGTATGAATTTCAGAATTAGCTAATCAATATCTGCATAAAAGGCAGCTGGGATTTTGATCATGACTATGTTAAATCAGTACATTAATTGGGAGTATTGCCATTCTAACAATTTTTGTTTCTGTGCATGAACATGGCTTATTCTTAGATTTAGTTATATCCTAAAAACTTTTTTCAAAGATGCTCTTGTATTTCTTTTATTAAATGTATTCTTAACTTTATGTTGTTAATTTAGATTATCATAATTTCATCTTCATTGTTCATTGCTAGTGTAAATAATAATTAATTTTATATATTAATCTGTAAATATTCTATATTTTATATGTTATGTTATAATAAGTGTAATATCTCTACCCATCTGTACTTATATCTATATATCTATATACATCCAAATACACACACAGAAGGAAGGGAGTGAGAGGGAGAGAGAAAGAGATAAACTTGAATTCTTTTTTTACTTTCCTAATTATTTGGATAGATCTGCTAGTACAGTTCGGAGAAGGCAATGGCACCCCACTCCAGTACTTTTGCCTAGAAAATCCCATGGACGGAGGAGCCTGGTAGGCTGCAGTCCATGGGGTCGCTAAGAGTTGGACACGACTGAAGTGACTTAGCAGCAGCAGCAGCAGCAGCTAGTACAGTTGACTATCCATATTTGTGGGTTTCACATCCACGGATATGGACGGCTGAATATAAAAGACTTAACTAACCAAGGATTTTGGTATTCACAAGGGATGCTGGAAACAATACCTTGTGGCTACTCAAGGAGGAGTATACAATGCTGGGAAAAAAAGTGGAAAAAATGAATATCCATTTCTTTTTCTTGGTGGAGAAGGAAATGGCAACGCACTCCAGTATTCTTGCCTGGAGAATCCCATGGACGGAGGAGCCTGGTGGGCTAAAGTCCACAGGGTTGCAAAGAGTCAGACACGACTGAGCGACTTCACTTCACTTCTTTTTCTTGAACTAATGAAGAAAGCATTGTATTTCATCATTAACTGTGATGTTAGCTGTGGGTTTTTTGTACATATTTTCCATCAAATTTTGGAAGTGGCCTTTTATTCCTAGTTTTTTTTTAATATTTCTTAATAAAGAAAATTTGTTGTATGTGACCAAATTCTTTTTCTGCACCTAATGATATGATAAAGTGGGATTTGTCATTCATTATTGCCGGGGACCAGCCCCGGCTGATCCAGGGTATTCGAAGGAGAGACGGCTAGGCGAGGGTCAGGGAATAACTGCTTAATTACACTTTAATTAAGGATACAAAGAGTAATAGAATAAGGATAGCTCAGTGAAGAAATTCAGTGGAGAAAAGCGGCTGAAATAAGGATAGCTCAGTAGGAAAATTCAGTGGAGAAAAGAAGCTGAGTGGCTTGGTTTATGCGGAAAATCAATATAACCCGTGACACCAGGTTAGCTCTGACCACGGAGGCCGCAGGCGCCCTCTCGAATAGCGGAAGGTGCCCCACCTTAGACACCTTCTCGAGTGGGTCTTAGAAGCCCAGGCAAATAAATGGTCGCAGAGGACATCCGCGCTCCAGATGGACACTCGGCTGGAATTTGGGAGAGAGAGTGACATGGGGAGACCAAGTTTCAGTGAACAAGGCCCGCACTTTATTTTCCAAAGTAGTTTTTATACCTTAAGGTATGCATAGAGGATAATGGGGGAAGGGGTGGAGTCATGCAAGGACAGCAGTTCCTGGTTCTAATCTAAGCCAGGCTTTCAAACTTATCATATGCAAAAGTTCAGGTGATTGACATCATCTTCTGGCCCGGAGGCCTGTTAACATTTTAAGAAACTTATCTTTCTCTAAAGGTGATTATTCCAAAGTCAGGCACCAGCCTTCCAAAAAGCATTGGACAAAGCTGCATTTTACATTTCTATACACCCATTATATCAATCAATACACTGCCAAAGACACAGTAGGTAAGGAGTATGGAGACTTAGCAGCAAACATTGGCCCAACAAGTGAAAAACCCTTCACCAATACATTTTCTAATCAATCTTTTAACTACTCAAAGGAATCTGTGTTTAGGCAGTTTAGAACATCTCCTGCCTCTCACAGTTGGGAGGCTCTGAACAATCACATGTGGCCGGAAAAACCCATTCAGGCAGGCTAGAGGATTTCCAAAGGAGTTTGTAGGTTAAACACTGTCACACCCAGGAATTATTAACTGGAGCTGTAAGCTAACTCTTTTTCCAGAGAGAGGTAGTGGGAGACAGCCCCCCGTAAAGTCAGAGGTGTAGGTGAAAGCACAAAGCAGAAAGTAGGCAGACTCTGGTTTTGGGGGTAGATGCTCGAGAATTTCCAGGGGGACTCCTGAGGCTCGATCCCGCCTTTGCGTATGCTGAGCCTCCTTCCTCATGACCTTTGTCATGGGCGGAGTGCCTCACGCTGGCTCCCGGCAGTGATAGAATTCCAGTTGAGCTATTACAGATCCTCACTCAATATGCAATATGCCGGCTCCCAGCACATTATATTACATATTATATTGCATTGATTTCCAAATATGATATCAACCTTGCATTCCTAGGGTAAATCTTGGTTCAAAGTTGCAATTTTTTTTGTATACTGCTAGATATTACACATATCTTGTTGAAGATTTTTATTTCTATATAAGTGATATGGAAAAGAAATGCAAAACAGCAAAATGGCTGTCGGGGGAGGCCTTACAAATAATTGTGAAAAGAAGAGAAGTGAAAAGCAAAAGAGAAAAAGAAGGATATAAGCATCTGAATTCAGAGTTCCAAAGAATATTAAGGACAGATAAGAAAGCCTTCCTCAGCGATCAGTGCAAAGAAATAGAGGAAAACAATAGAATGGGAAAGACTAGAGATCTCTTCAAGAAAATTAAAGATATCAAGGGAACATTTCATGCAAACATGGGCTAGATAAAGGACAGAAATGGTATGGACCTAACAGTAGCAGAAGATATTAAGAAGAGGTGGCAAGAATACACAGAAGAACTGTACAAAAAAGAGTTTCATGACCCAGATAATCATGATGGTGTGATAACTCACCTAGAGCCAGACATCCTAGAATGTGAAGTCAAGTGGGCCTTAGAAAGTATCACTACAAACAAAGCTAGTGGGGGTGATGGAATTCCAGTTGAGCTATTTCAAATCCTGAAAGATGATGCTGTGAAAGGGCTGCACTCAATATGCCAGCAAATTTGGAAAACTCAGCAGTGGCCACAGGATTGGAAAAAGTCAGTTTTCATTCCAATCCCAAAGAAAGGCAATGACAAAGAATGCTCAAACTACTGTGCAATTGCAATCATCTCACATGCTAGTAAACTAATGCTCAAAATTTTCCAAGCCAGGCTTCAGCAGTATGTGAACCGTGAACTTCCAGATGATCAAGCTGGTTTTAGAAAACGCAGAAGAACCATTCTCCCAAATCATACCACCCTCTCCCTCTCCCACAGAGTCCAAAAGACTGTTCTATACATCAGTGTCTCTTTTGCTGTCTCGTACACAGGGTTATTGTTACCAACTTTCTAAATTCCATAGATATGCATTAGTATACTGTATTGGTGTTTTTTTTTTTCTGGATTACTTCACTCTGTATAATAGGCTTCAGTTTCATCCACCTCATTAGAACTGATTCAAATGTATTCTTTTTAATGGCTGAGTAATACTCCATTGTGTATATGTACCACAGCTTTCTTATCCATTCATCTGCTGATGGACATCTAGGTTGCTTCCATGTCCTGGCTATTATAAACAGTGCTGCGATGAACACTGGGGTACACGTGTCTCTTTCCCTTCTGGTTTCCTCAGTGTGTATGCCCAGCAGTGGGATTGCTGGATCATAAGGCAGTTCTCTTTCCAGTTATTTAAGGAATCTCCACACTGTTCTCCATAGTGGCTGTACTAGTTTGCATTCCCACCAACAGTGGAAGAGGGTTCCCTTTTCTCCACACCCTCTCCAGCATTTATTACTTGTAGACTTTTGGATTGCAGCCATTCTGACTGGTGTGAAATGGTACCTCATAGTGGTTTTGATTTGCATTTTTCTGATAATGAGTGATGTTGAGCATCTTTTCATGTGTTTGTTAGCCATCTGTATGTCTTCTTTGGAGAAATGTCTATTTAATTCTTTGGCCCATTTTTTGATTGGGTCATATATGAAATGAGTCGCCAGTCCAGGTTCGATGCATGATACTGGATGCTAGGGGCTGGTGCACTGGTATGACCCAGAGGGATGGTATGGGGAGGGAGGAGGGAGGAGGGTTCAGGATGGGGAACACATGTATACCTGTGGCAGATTCATTCTGATATATGGCAAAACCAATACAATATTGTAAAGTTAAATAAAATAAGATTTTAAAAATACATCAATATATAAAAATGTTCTAAGTATACTCACACTAAATCAAGCTGAACGTTCAGTAAACAGCATTAATATAACTATTTAAACAGTGAAAGTGACAATTTAGTGGGTTTTCTGATATATCCTTGACAAGAATTAAACTAATCAGGAAAGGAAATATAATTGGGTAATTTAGTACAAAAATAAACTGAAACCAAATTACCTCAAAGTATAATCCTACTTTAAAATTTCTTGTTTGTAAAAAGCAATGAAAATAGTTGTTGGACTGTGCTATAATAATTAATACTGTATCATTTTATGACTATCCTTTTAAATATTAAATTGATTTATGTTCAAATCTAAAAAAAAAAAAAAAGAAGAAGAACCAGAGATTGAATGGCCAACATCTGCTGAATCATTGAAAAAGCAAGAGAGTTCCAGAAAAACATCTATTTCTGCTTTATTGACTATGCCAAAGCCTTTGACTGTGTGGATCAAAATAAACTGTGGAAAATTCTGAAAGAGATGGGAATACCAGACCACCTGACCTGCCTTTTGAGAAATCTGTATGCAGGTCAGGAAGCAACAGTTACAAGTGGACATGGACCAACAGAATGGTTCCAAATAGGAAAAGGAGTACGTCAAGGCTGTATATTGTCACCCTATTTACTTAACGTATATGCAGAGTACATCATGAGAAACGCTGGGCTGGATGAAGCACAAGCTCAAGTCAAGATTGTCGTGAGAAATATCAATAACTTCAGATATGCTGATGACACCACCCTTACAGCAGAAAGTGAAGAGGAACTAAAAAGCCTCTTGATGAAAGTGAAAGAGGAGAGTGAAAATGTCGGCTTAAAGCTAAACGTTGATTCAGAAAACGAAGATCATGGCATCTGGTCCCATCATTTTATGGGAAATAGATGGGGAAACAAACAGTGGCTGACTTTATTTTTTGGGGCTCCAAAATCACTGCAGATGGTGACTGCAGCCATGAAATTAAAAGATGCTTAACTCCTTGTAAGGAAAGTTATGACCAACCTAGACAACATATTAAAAAGCAGAGATATTACTTTTCCAACAAATGTCCATCTAGTCATGGCTATGGTTTTTCCAGTGTCATGTATGGATGTGAGAGTTGAACTGTGAAGAAACCTGAGCGCTGAAGAATTGATGCTTTTGAACTGTGGTGTTGGAGGAGACTCTTCAGAGTCCCTTGGACTGCAAGGAGGTCCAACCAATCCATCCTAAAGGAGATCAGTCCTGGGTGTTTATTGGAAGGACTGATGCTGAAGCTGAAACTCCAATGCTTTGGCCACCTCATGTGAATTGTTAACTCACTGGAAAAGACCCTGATGCTGGGAGGGATTGGGGGCAGGAGGAGAAGGGGACGACAGAGGATGAGATGGCTTGATGGCATCTCATCACCAACACGATGGATGTGAGTCTGAATGAACTCCGGGAGTTAGTGACAGACAGGGAAGCCTGGCATGCTGTGATTCATGGGGTTGCAAAGAGTTGGACACGACTGAGTGACTGAGCTGAATTGAACTGAAGGGATATTGGTTTATAGTTTTCTTTTCTTGTGATATCTTTGTCAGAATCTGATATCAGTAATACTGGCATCATCAAATGAGCTGCAAAATGTCACTTTTCATCAATTTTGGAAGAGTCTGTGAAAGATTGATGTTAATGATTCTTTAAATATTTGATATAAGTCAGCAGTAAAATCTTCTGGTCTTTTATGTGAGATTTTTTATTGCTAATTTAATATCTCTGTACTTGTCATATATCTATTTAGATTTTTTCTTTTTTCTTGAACTAGTTTTGATAGTTTGTGTGTTTCAAGGATTTGTTCATTTCATCTAGTTTATCTAGTATATTGAAATGCAGTTTTTAATAATATTTATTTAGCACTTTGACAATTTTTCTAATCTTTTGAAATAATCAACTTTTATTTTATAGATTTTTAAAATTATCCTATTCTTTCCATATTTTATATCTCCTATAATCTTTATCATTTCCTTTTACCTACTTGATTTGTGTTTTGCTTGCCCTTCTTTTTCTAGTATTGTAAGTTAGAAGATTGTTATGAATTTCAGATATTAATTCTTTTAAATATTTCTATTTAATCTATACATTTTCCTCTGAGCACTACCTCTGCTGCATCTCATACATTTTTTTGTATGGTGTTTCCATTTCATGTCTCTGAAAATGATCTCTCATTTATTTTGTGATTTTTTCTTTAACATACTAGTTATTTAACATCATGTATTTAATTTTCCACAAATTTTTGAATTTTCAAACTTTCTTTTTTATAAAAAATATAAATTTATTTGCTATTGACTTCTAGTTTGATTCCATTGTGGTTACAGATCATATTTTGCATTATTTCAGTTCTTATATATGTGTTTAGACTTGGTTTCTTGACTAACATATGGTCAGTTTTAGAGAATGTTCTATGTACACTTGAGAATAACCTGCGTGTACTTTCTGCTGTTGTTTGAGTATATAAAAGAATCTATTAGATCCAGTTGGTTATATGTTTATTCAAATATCATATTACTTTGTTGATTTTCTGCCTAGGTATTCTAATCATTATTGAAAATAGGTATTAAAATATCCAAATACTCTTCATTAATATTGTATTTGAACTTTCAATTTTATAAGTTTCAGTTCTTTTTCGTCTGTTACAAAAATGTTTGTAATTGTTAGGTCTTCAAGATTGATTCTTTTTGAGAGGAGGAGTTAAATTATTTTGATGTCTAATTCACACATTTATTTACATGTTCATTTATTCATTTTGAATTGAGATGTACTTTATAATATTGTGTAACAATGATTTGCAACATGTTTACTTAACACATTTGTATGTTGCAATATGATTATAAACATCATGTTAGCTAACACCTCTAGCACATGTTCATGGTGGAAATATTTAAGATTTAGTCTCAGTAATTTTAAAGTGTATGATACCATTTTTATTATCATTATTATGCTGTGCCCTAGATCTCCAGAGTTTATTAATCTTCTACTTGCAACTATGTACTCTAGCAATTTTCTCTCTCTTGTTCAGATTATATAATTTCTATTGTTCCATCTTTAACTTTACTCTTTGCTGTGCCCTCTCCTTTCTGCTGTTGAGTTGTTTTAGTTTGGTTAAAGTACTTTTCAGCTGTTAAATATACATTTGTTTTTTCTTTATATCTTCTATTTCTTTTCTGAAATGTATTTCTTTGTTGAGACTTTTGTCATTTCATTTCACTTTTGCTCAAATTTCATGTTAAAGCATTTTTATTAGTGCTTTAAAACTGTCAGACAATTTCAATATTTTGCATTTGTTCATAGTTCAAACATATTTTGAATTGCCTTTCTCATTCAAGTTGAGATTGATTGTTTGTATGAAAATTGAGTTTGATTTTATCCTGGGTATTTTGAATATTACACCATGAAACACTTAATCTTATATAAAGCTTCTGTGTTAGTAGTTATCTTCTAAAATAACACTGGCCAGGAAAGGAAAGAGGAAATGGCATCACTCTACTTCCAAATGGGAGTGAAAAGTCCAGTTTCCTCATTCATTACTCCTGATACTCCAGGGTGGGAGGAACACATCATTATTCCTGGGTTTGAAAGTTCAGGCACTGTATTAGGCCTCTGATGACATTACCCTGTCTTGTTGAGGGAGAAAGATACTTCTTTACTGCTCTTCACATGGCCTCTCCATTGACATTACAAAGGGGGAATGTCATTACTGCTTAACAGTGATACATGTTACATCTCTTTGTTATGCCCCTTCAGACAATACAGTGGTATAGAGGGGTACCTCATTACTGCCAATTGTGGTGTGGAAGTCAAGATTCTCCACATCCTCTCCACTGATACCATGGATGATGGTGGGAGGTGCCCCATTAGCATCTGGCAATGATGAAAGTTCCAGTTTACTACTAATTCTTCTCTGACACCACCCTCTTGGATTGTACGGTGGAGGTTTATCTTCTTGTAGCAGGGTAAATATGGAATTCTAGTCTCCCTTCTCTGTCTTTGGTAATTAAGTAGAGTAGGACTACTGTTTTATTTTTTCTGTATTGTTTGGCTACAGTAAGATGAGTATTGTCTCAAAGTTCTCTTATTAGGGTTCTCCACCATGGTACTTTAGCTGTTGAAAATAGGCTTTTGTTGGGGATATTTTTTGTCACATATATTCGTGTTTCTGGCCTGCTGCATTCTCTAGCATCAAGTCTAGGGTATATAAGGTGAAAAAGAAAACGCACAGACATAATAATACTGTTTTTCTTTGTATCCCTAGTTCCTTAGCTACTTTACCTTTTTCTCTTATACTTTAAGAATCTCCTGATACCTCTTTTATATATAACATCCAAGATATGCATATAATATCCAAGAGTTTTAATAAGTGTATTTGAAGGGAAGAATAAGAAGAATGTATACTCCAACTTGTCTATAATCAGTTGCATAAAAATATCTAATTGTTTATCTTGCTTTTTCTATAATCCAGCAGATGTTGGCAATTTGATCTTTAGTTCCTCTGCCTTTTCTAAATCCAGCTTGAACATCTGGAAGTTCTTGGTTCACATACTGTTGAAGCCTCACTTGGAGAATTTTGAACATTACTTTGCTAGCATGTGAGATGAGTGCTATGAAAACTGAAATTTATTTAGTGATTTTAAAGTTTAGGGACAGGCACCCTAAACAAAGAAAGGGACAGTCACCAATGCTGTATATAAATATTTAAGTGTTTAAAGTGTTACAGAAATATTTAAATAAAATTCACACCAATTACTCACAAACTCTTCCAATAAGCTACAGAGCATGGACTCATTCACAGACCATTCTATGAGAGAAATACTACTCTCACATCTCAATAAGAAAATGATATGACAAAAAAATAAAATATGGATAAGTAAAATCCTCAGAGAAGCTGATTTTAACTTAATATGAGAAATAACTCTGTTGTGCTACACAACATGAAATTGACTGCCTCATAAAGTAGTGAGTTCTCTATGAGTGTTCAAATAAAAGTTGAATGACTGATCAAATTTAAAGATGCTTTAGAAATTACATGATAATCAAAAGAATTGTTAGACTAGGTGACTTTTAAATTCCAACCTAACCATGTGATGCTATGATTGATTAGAAAGTCACTAAAACATTGTATAAGTTCAGAACAGGGCATGAAAGCTGTGATATTGAGTTAGTCATGGAAAAGGTAGAATTTAAAACTGCCCTTGAGAGGGATACAATTTTAGATAAGTGGATACTATTATAAAAGATCATTTAATTAGAGTGCAGTCAATTTAAGTCAGTCTTTGTTGATGCAAAGATACATATATTTTGAAAACTGAGAATTTCTTTCCTGTTTTAAAATTTTATTTATTTTAATTGGAGAATAATTGCTTTACAATGTTGTGTTGATCTCTACCATACATCAACATGAATCAGCCATAGGCATGCATATATCCCCTCCCTCTTGAACCTCCCTCTCACCTCCCACCCATCCCACCCCTTTTAGGTAGTCACAGAGCACTGGGTTTGGGTTCCATGCATCATACAGCAAATTCCCACTGGCTATCTATTTGATATATGGTAATGCATATGTTTGGAGAAGGCAATGGCACCCCACTCCAGTACTCTTGCCTGGCAAATCCCAAGGATGGAGGAGCCTGGTGGGCTGCAGTCCATGGGGTCGCTAAGAGTCAGACACGACTGAGCGACTTCCCTTTCACTTTTCGCTTTCATGCATTGGAGAAGGAAATGGCAACCCACTCCAGTGTTCTTGCCTGGAGAATCCCAGGGATGGGGGAGCCTGGTGGGCTGCCATCTATGGGGTTGCACAGAGTCGGACAAGACTGAAGTGACTTAGTAGTAGTAGTAATGCATGTTTCAACACTAGAGTTGAGTATTTCTTAACTGAAATTCTAGGAATTATAATTTTAGTACTATTAGTGTAATTCTACATAGAAAAATTTTATCTTGTATACTTGCATGCAAAAGGATTATTTTAAAAAATGCTCATTAATGGGGTGTAGATTAAGTTGGCAGGGGAAGAAGGATAGATATGGACTATACCTGTAGGAAGACCTATAAAGGAACACTAGAAAATCTTTTCCTCTAAGGACCCAAATTGGTGTTGTGACAGTAGGAATGTAATATAAAGAATAGGTATGAGAGGAAAAATTAAGCATCAGTATTAGGAAACTGATTGGTTGTAAATGTATATCAGGTTTAAATCCAGGTTTATCATTGGTTTCTGGGTAACAAGAGGAGAAATAGGTCTTTGGAAAGAAACTAGCTCTGCATTAGATGTTAGTACAAGGAGGGAAGATAAAATTCAAGAGATGAAATAATTCCATCATATTCCATCTTGTCACTTAAAAAAAAAATCATTGATCATGAGAGTTCTCACAAATAAAGCAGACCACAAAAGTCATTCAGACAGAGCCAATGACTGCCACCAAAGTGAGAGCATACTCTCCTAATCTCTGGATCATCAGGGAATTCCAGCGTCCATTCTCTATTTTTAGTCTTTCATACTAATATCTGCCTGTTCTACATGATATTCCACTTGATTATACTCTGCTTGTTGGCCTCTAGTCTCATATATCTGCTAGATTTCCTTTATGACTGAAGTTACAAGAATATAGTAGATCACAACTCAAGCTCTAAAGTCAAACTGATTGAGTTTGTTCTTATCCACTGTGTCATACTGCCTCTCCAGACTGACTGAGTTTGAATGCAGACTCTGCTACTTATTAGCTGTATGACTTTGGAAAACGTAATTTTAATTGCCTTAAGTTGTACATCTTTAAAATAAAGATAGTTTTTTCTACTTCATAGAGTTGCTTGAAAATAAAAGGAATATAATGATATAATAAGCTTAACACAGGGCCTGGTACACAATTAGTGTTAGTATTTTCATATTTCTTTTGATTTCTCATGATACTTAGCATAGTATTAAATGCATACTAGAGCTTCCCTGGTGGCTCAGAGGTTAAAGCGTCTGCCTGCAATGTGGGAGACCTGGGTTCTATCCCTGGGTCGGGAAGATCCCCTGGAGAAGGAAATGGCAACACACTCCAGTATTCTTGCCTGGAGAATCCCATGGGTGGTGGAGCCTGGTGGGCTACAGTCCACAGGGTCGCAAAGAGTCAGACATGACTGAGCGACTTCTCTTTCTTTCTTTCTTAGGGGCTTTATAAAACCCTTTTGGGCCGAATTTTTATTTTAACTGAATTATTAACAAAGTTAAATTTATTTTGACCAAATTTTTACTAATTTTTATAAGAAGGTATACCTCTTTTTCTCAGGTTAGAATCTATTGTTACATTGATGCTTCACCTACCCGGGAACCAACAGGCAGCTATTGAAATATAGCCAGAGAACTGATAAAATTATCTCATTTTATCCAGATTTTGGCACCATGTGAGCACATTCATAATTTATGGGGACAAAAATCATGTTTAATTCCAACTGTAAAATCATATAACACAGAAGAATGCATATTCAAACTGATGACAAACTGGAATTGCATGCATGTTCAGTTAATTCAGATATAGAAGAGATAACAAGAAAATTATCTATCTTGGAAATTTTTCTAATTTAAATTTAAATTTTCTTAATTTAAAAAGTGAATCTTTATAACAACATTGTTCTCAGGTGTTGATAAAAAAGTAAATAATAAATGCAGGGTTTCAAAAATCTCCAAATATGTAATGTGAAATAGTAAGAAAAGCATTATAGAAAGTAATCTCATTAATAAAAATAACAAAACTGAGAAATGTTCACAATACAATTTGGAAAATTAATGCCATTATTGCAAATTTTAGTTCACACACTACTACTACAAACGTGGCAAAAAGTTGCCTCAATTTTTCACTCTCAATAGTACTGTTTTGTCACCATCTTATTTCAATGCACTATAATGTTATAATTTTAGGAATAGATCCAGTAGAAATAATTTGAAATAACCTAAAGTCATTGAACACAAAAGACTCTAGAGTCTTTTAATTTTATAATTCTTCTGAAGGCCTATTTCAAACCTTATCCAGCAGTCTTTAATAAACATTTTGGGACTCAAATACTCTAATCAAGGCACAGAGAAACAAAGAAGCAAACTTCTTCTTTTTTTTTTTTTTTTTTAGTCTAATTTTGCCAAAAATATTTGACAATTCTGTTGACTCTATTGGGGAACACGGTTTACTAAAGAATCTCTAAGCCCCAGGTTTCACCTAGCACAAACTTTCGGTTCAGAGCATATTTTTCTTGATGGCCACATATTGATTTAGATATACACGAAATCAATTACAGAATCAAGGAAAGGTTCTTCCATGTACTTATATAAAAGTTGACTAATGAATCACCTTGCTAGTAATCAAAGTACTCTTGGTAATTTACTTCATTGCATCTTCCAATATTCCTGATCCAGAAAAATGCTTTCTTTCACTCCTGATTGCCTTCTTTTATTGTTGCTTTGTCCTTTTCTCTCCTTTTCAAACTTCCTCTTGTTCTGATTTCTTTTCTAAATTTTTTTTCTTGATACATTACATTTTTTTGTCACATTTCCACCCACTTCTGTAGTGAAGCCCTTCAATTAATATTTAATATAATCTGTTATGCTTGTACAATTAAGAGAGAATTATTCTTTTTTAAACTAGAAATACACATATGATATACAATGGTTTTTCTGCTGTTGTTCAGTCACTTAATCATGTTTGACTCTTTGCAACCCCATGGACTGTAGCACACCAGACTTCCCTGTCCTTCACTATCTCATGTCCATTGAGTTAATAATGCCATCCAACCATCTCATCCTCTGTCACCCATCTCCTGCCCTCAATCTTTCCCAGCATCAGGGTCTTTTCCAACGAGTAGGCTCTTCACATCGGGTGGCCACAGTATTGGAGCTTCAGTTCTTCCAATGAATATTCAGGGTTGATTTCCTTTAGGATTGACTGGTTTGATCTCCTTGCTGTCCATGGGACTCTCAAGAGTCTTCTCCAGCACCACAGTTCAGAAGTATCAGTTCTTCAGTGTTCTGTCTTCTTTATGATCCAACTCTCACATCTATACATGACTATTGGAAAAACCATGGCTTTGACTACAAGGACCTTTGTTGGCAAAGTGATGTCTCTGCTTTTTTAGTACACTGTCAAGGTTTATCACAGCTTTTCTTCAAGGAGCAGACATCTTTTAATTTTATGGCTGCAGTCACCATTTGAAGTGATTTGGGAGCTCAAGAATAAAGCTTGTCACTGTTTCCATCTTTTTCCCTATCTATATGCCATGAAGTAATGGAACCGGATGCCATGATCTTAGTTTTCTAAATGTTGAGTTTTAAGCCAGCGTTTTCACTCTCCTCTTTCACTTTCACCAAGAGGCTCTATAGTTCCTCTTCACTTTCTGCTATTAGAGTGGTATCATCTGCATATCTGAGGTTGTTGATATTTCTCCCAGCAGTCTTGATTCTAGCTTGTGATTCATCCAGCCTGGCATTTTGCATGATGTACTCTGCATGTAAGTTAAATAAGCAGGATGACAAAATTCAGCCTTGTCATATTTCTTGGGAGGGACTTGGGCCTGCCTTCTGGTGAGAGGATGTGAGGTTTTTTGTTTTGTTTTGTTTTGTTTTGTTTTCTCTCTGATTTGCAGGGCAATGTTTTGATGGTATGTTTGGAGTGTCTGTTGGAGCCTGTCTGCTGATGATTGGGTTTGTGTTCCTGTCTTGCCTGTTGTTTGGGTAAGATGTCCTGCACTGCTTGCTGCAGGAAATTGGGTGCTGTTGGGTCTTAGATTGAGGTGGAGATCTTTGTGGATGTTTTCACTGATTAACTCTCCCTGGGGTCAGAAGTTGTCAGGGGGTCTAGAGTCTTGGTCTCAGCACTCCCACCCAAGAGGCTTAGGCCTGACTTTTGGTCAGGAAACCAAGATCCCACAGCCATTTTTTATGATAATAAAGAGGATTAAAACAAACAAAAAACAAGGAACAAAAATGGAAACCCAGACAAATAGTCAAAGCAAATTCAGACAAGTAGAAGCAAAAACAAAGGAACATACACACACATATATACCCATACACAAACAAAAACAGACCAAACAATAACAACAAAGTACAGATGATTATCTGATGAGCTAAAATTATATCAATCAATTAACAACAAAACTAACTAAAACAGAAAACAAGACCAAATCTGACTGCCAAATGAGGATTAAAGAAAATAAAACAAACAAATATGATGAACAAAAGACAAAACAATATAAAGGCAAAGTTAAATATAAATATTTTATTTAAATTTATATATATATTAAAGAAAAAGTACAAGGAAATAATTAAAAGCAAACAGAAAACAAAACCACAGATCTACAGAAAGCCAAAATAGAAATGCAAATATATAAAAGAAATAAAAAGTATGATTTTAAACTAAGTTCCTAAAAGCCAAAATTTTGATAATAATAATAACAATAAAACACTCACAACAGCAGACAAAGAGTAGAGAAGAAAGAATAATAAAAGAAAACAAAAAAGAAAAATCCAGAACCAACTATAGCATGAGTCAAAACATAATAATAAATGTTTTTCTTGGGTCTCAACTGTCTGCATCCTTTCCTCCCACTGTGAGCCACAGCCTACCTCTGCCTCCTTAGGAGGCACTCCAGTGCTTGGAAGGAGTGATCTCTGGACCTGCTATTAGGTAGGACAGCTCAGACTCTAGTCTGTCCCTACTCCTCTGTGTGCTTGCCTCCAATGTCCACAGCTGCCAGAACTAGGGCATTTTCTTTTGTGGAAACACTCATTGTCCTTTTATGTACTCCGTAGACACAGCGTCTATCTAGTGGATTGTGTAGATTTATATGCAACTTGTACAGATTGTGGAAAGGTTTTATATCCACTTCCTTAGTCACTCCACCCCTGGAACTCAATTGTGGTTTTATCCACACTTATGCATGTGGGTCATCCGTGAGAGTTTGTTCCTGAAGCTGCCTTGGAGGACTTGGGTCTGTCCCAGTGAGGACTAGGCATGGAGGTGGTGCAGCTGCTTAGATCACAGGGACCCTGGTGGTTCCAGGTGTGCAGGGAAGCCAGCAGCCACAAGTGCAGTAGATATGGCTCTCTTTGCAATTTTTTCTAGCGTCTGGCAGCTGGTGCTTAAAGAGCCTCCCTGGCTGGCCCTTCTCTATTGCTCAATGCAGTAGTCACTCAAAGGGCAATCCTTGCTTTGGTCTTTATTGCTCAGCTGCTGGCACCAGCATGTGGGGTGAGAGAGTCTACAGTAATGGCTTCACTCTCTGCACATGACTCAGTAGTAGTGCCCTGCCTCCATGGCCACCTGGCTTTCCTCCAAAGACATTTTCCACCAAGGATTTCCTCCCTCCCATACTCTCAGGTTGTCTGTCCACAATTACCAGCAATCCTTGCCCAGAATTGCTCTCCAATCCTCATGCTCCAGCTCCCAGCCACCAAGCATTCTGGTGGACTTGTGTCCTTGTTCAGAGTACATAGGGCCATGGCACAGTTTGTCCGTGTGGCTCACACTCCATTTAGACTGTCACAGATCAGCTGCTTCATCCTCCTCTGACAGCATCAAATGCTTCCCTTCTGTCCCAACGAATTGCCCCAGATGTCAAATCTCCCCTGCTTCATCTCCCCTACCTTAGGATGCAGCTCCAGTTCTGCTTCCTTTCTTCCTCCTTCTCCCTTCCTCCCACATCCTTCAAAGTTGTGTGTGGATCTATATATTTCTTTCTAGTGGTCAAGGACTCGTGCCAGTACTTAGCTGGTGTTCTATGGGAACTTCTGTATTTGTAGATATATTCCTGATGCATCCAGGGAGAGAGATGTACTCCATGTCCCTCTATTCCACTGCCATCTTGTCCTGTATACTTTAAATTTGTGAATTATATGTTATGTGCATTATATTGAAAGCTGTTAAATGTAATTAAAATCTATGGAAAAAAATACAAAAAACAGGAATGTGGTAAAAAAAAAGCAAAAGTGCTCTAAAGTTCTAACATTATTAGAAAAATAGCAAAATAATAATTTGTATTAGACTCTAATAAATACATGTTGTAATCTCTAAGATAACCTCTAAAATAATACTAACTGAATAAATAGATACAAAGTTAATAGAAGGAATAATATAAAACTTTAAGAAGTCAGAAAAAAAAGGCAAGAAAAAGTAAGTCATAGCAAATATGAATAGAAAATAAGCAGTATGATAACAGATATCCAAATATATTAGCACTTTCATTAAATATAAATAAACTAAGTAAAATCTAAAATTATCAAGTTAAAAATAATTTGAAAAAAAAGAAATTTTAAAAAACTATGCTGCCTAAAAAATACATATCTTTAATAGAAGAATTCAGAGATGTAAAAAATAGTGTAGTGGAAAGGATATTAATAAAAGAAGAATGCTCATTCAGTATAATATAATATGTATTTAGGAGAAGCGTTGCTAGAGATACTGACTGACATTTTATAGTCATAAAATTATTAGTTCAAAAGAAAAATGTTTAATTATAAAGCTTATTTCATGTAATAGCAGCTCAAAATAGGTAAACAAAGATATAAATTATAGTTACAAAAGGAAAAATAGACAAATTCACAATGATACTTGGGTATTTAACGCATCTATCTCAGTAGCTTACAAAGCTAGCAAACAATAAAACATTATGGTTGAAAAATAAGTAATACAATAACAAACTTAGAATAAAGAAATATACAGAACATATGACCTAACAAATTCATAATACACGTATTTTCAATTCCAAATGCAACATTTAAAAAAAAATGATTACATGTTAGATCTTAAAGTACATCTTGTAGTTAATATTACTCAGAAGTATTCTCTGACCCAATAACATTAGGCTGGACATTGATAATGAAAAGCATAATTAGAAATCATAGAATGCTAGGAAACTGACCTGTATACTCACCTCAAATGATCAAACAATTAAAGGCCAATTAAGAACTTCAAGAGAAATAACAAACTATTTTGAACTGAGTAATAATAATAATACAATAAATCATAAGCTATGGAACACAGGCAAACAATCATTTTGAGGGAAATTTATGTTCTTTAATGTGCATATATTCATATTCATGTATATATGAAAGTGAAAATTGCGCAGTCCTGTCTGACTCTTTGCAACCCCATGGACTATAGCCCACCAGACTCCTCTGTTCATGGGATTTCCTAGGCAAGAATACTAGAGTGGGTTGCCATTTCCTTCTTCAGGGGATCTTTCTGACCAAGGGATTGAAGCCAGGTCTTCTGCATTGCAGGCAGAATTCTTTATCATCTGAGCCACCAGGGAAGCCCAATGTACATACAGAAGCCTGAAAATTGAATAATCTAATCTACACCATGGAATCTAGAAAAATAGTAAATCAATTCTATAAAAAAGTAAAAGGAAGGCATTCAGTTCAGTTCAGTCAGTCATGTCCGACTCTTGCGACCCCATGAATTGCAGCATGCCATGCCTTCCTGTCCATCACCAACACCCGGAGTTCACTCAAACTCATGCCCATCGATTCGGCCATGTCATCCAGCTATCTCATCCTCTGTCATCCCCTTCTCTTCCTGCCCCCAATCCCTCCCAGCATCAGGGTCTTTTCCAATGAGTCAATTTTTCACATGAGGTGGCCAATGTATTGAAGTTTCAGCTTCAGCATCATTCCTTTGAATGAACACCCAGGGCTGATCTCCTTTAGAATGGACTGGTTGGATCTCCTTGCAGTGCAAGAGAATCTCAAGAGTCTTCTCCAACACCACAGTTCAAAAGCATCAATTCTTCAGCACTCAGCTTTCTTCACAGTCCAACTCTCACATCCATACATGACCACTGAAAAAACCATAGCCTTGACTAGACAGACCTTTGTTGGCAAAGTAATATCTCTGCTTTTTAATATGTTATCTAGGTTGGTCATAACTTTCCTTCCAAGGAGTAAGCGTATTTTAATTTCATGGCTGCAATTACCATCTGCAGTGATTTTGGAGCCCCCCCCCAAAAAAGTCTGACACTGTTTCCACTGTTTCCCCATCTATTTCCCATGAACTGATGGGACCAGATGCCATGATCTAAGAGGAAGGCATTAATAGAGATAAAAGTGCAAATCCATAAAACAAAATATAAATATGTTCAACATAATAAACAAGGCTAAATTTTAATTCTTTGATAAGAATAATATGATAAATTACATTGCTGTGGCCAGTTCCTCTCTATCACATAACAGAATTGTGTATTCATATCTACTGCTTTGTGATTTTGCAGGGCCTTCTCTGTGAGCAAGAATTAGTTCCCCCCCTCAAAAATGTGTTTGGTCTTATTACTTTCTCATATATACATTAATAAGAATGTGGGTAGAAACAACATTGTGTCTGTTCTAAATCTAAGTCTAAAAGAATAGCAATGTTCCACTTTTCCACTTGCACTTTTGTATTCAGACACAAGTATTATATGTCCAGAGTGTGTGTTAGTTTAAGAAAAGTGAGGAGAAACATGGAGCAAAAGCAGTTTCTACTTGCAGACTAGACTAAGCTTAGCTGGCCTAGAGACTGAAATAGAGCCAAACCACAAATACATGAGGGAGAGAAAAACATTTATTATACAATGTTTGTTATTTTTTTTCTCATATAGCATGAGTAAAGCAAAAATTGTCTTATATTATTTATAAAATTGATGGGACTCTAGAAAGATAAGCCAAGAAATGAATAGGGGAAATAAAAATCACTTATTTGATAAATGAAAAAAAGGCACATTGCTATAGATTGTACAGATATGAAAAGGATAAAATAATATTGTGAAAAAATTATATCGACCATTTTGACAAATTAAATGACATGATTATCATCCTTAAAAAATTTTACTAAACTATTAAAAATAGAAACCAGAGTACTTATGCATCTATTAAATGAATCAACTGCAAATAAGATGCTTTCCTTCCAACAAACCAAAAAGTAAAGTCAACAAACAAAAACACACCAGGATCATATGAATTAAACAGTGAGGTTTTTCATACATTTTAGTCAAAAAAGTTATAGAAATCTTTCATAAACTTTTTCAAAGAAAAAGAAACAGAATACTTCTCATTTCATTTATGGGGCAGTATGTTTTGGAGCCCAAAATCTGAGGAAAAAGAGATTATAGAAAATCTGTCTCCAGAATATGAATGCAAATATTTTAAGCAATACAGTAACAAATCAAATAAGGGCTTAATTCACAAAATGTACAAATAGCTCATACAATTCAATAAACAAAAAAAGACAAACAACCCATAAAGAAAATTGGTAGAAAACCTAAATACCTAAATAAGCATTTCTCCAAAGGAGACATGTAGGTGGTCAATAAGCACATGAAAAGATGTTCAACATCACTACTAGAGAAATGTAAGTCAAAACTATAGTCAGGTAACACCTCACACTGGTCAGAATAAATATGATTAAAAAGTCTACAAATAACAAATGCTGGAGAGGATATGGAGAAAAAGGAATCTTCCTACACTGTTGGTGAGAATGTAAATTGGTGAAGTCACTGCAGAAAAGAGTATGAAGTTTCCTCAAAAAAAACTAGAGTTACAGTATGATACAATGATATGACTCCTGGGCATACATTTGGACAAAAATATAATTCAAAAAGATATGTGCACCCCTATGTTCATAGCAGCACTATTTACAATAGCCAAGATATGGAAACAACCTAAATATCCATTGACAGGTGAGTAGATATGAAGATGTGGTACATATATAAAATGGAATACCATCCAGCCATTTGCAGCAACATGGATGGACTTAGAGATTATTATATTAAATGCAGTAAGTCAGAAAGAAAAAGTCAAAAATATTATATATCACTAATACATGGAATCTAAAATACAAAAATATGAGACAAATGAACATATCTATTCAAATTTCTCCAAGCCAGGCTTCAGCAATATGTGAACCGTGAACTTCCTGATGTTCAAGCTGGTTTTAGAAAAGGCAGAGGAACTAGAGATCATATTGCCAACATCCGCTGGATCATGGAAAAAGCACGAGAGTTCCAGAAAAACATCTATTTCTGCTTTATTGACTATGCCAAAGCCTTTGACTGTGTGGATCACAATAAACTGTGGAAAATTCTGAAAGAGATGGGACTACCAGACCACCTGACCTGCCTCTTGAGAAATCTGTATACAGGTCAGGAAGCAACAGTTAGAACTGGACATGGAACAACAGACTGGTTCCAAATAGGAAAAGGAGTACATCAAGGCTGTATATTGTCACCCTGCTTATTTAACTTCTCTGCAGAGTACATCATGAGAAATGCTGGACTGGAAGAAACACAAGCTGGAATCAAGATTGTTGGGAGAAATATCAATAACCTCAGATATGCAGATGACACCACCCTTATGGCAGAAAGTGAAGAGGAACTAAAAAGCCTCTTGATGAAAGTGAAAGTGGAGTGTGAAAAAGTTGGCTTAAAGCTCAACGTTGAGAAAACGAAGATCATGACATCCGGTCCCATCACCTCATGGGCAATAGATGGGGAAACAATGGAAACAGGGTCAACCTTTCTTTTTTGGGGCTGCAAAATCCGTGCAGATGGTGACTGCAGCCATGAAATTAAAAGACGCTTACTCCTTGGAAGGGAAGTTATGTCCAACCTAGATAGCATATTCGAAAGCAGAGACATTACTTTGCCGACAAACGTCTGTCTATTCAAGGCTACGGTTTTTCCTGTGGTCATGTATGGATGTGAGAGTTGGACTGTGAAGAAAGCTGAGTGCTCAAAAATTGATGCTTTTGAACTGTGGCGTTGGAGAAGACTCTTGAGAGTCCCTTGGACTGCAAGGAGATCCAACCAGTCCATTCTGAAGGAGATCAGCCCTGGGATTTCTTTGGAAGGAATGATGCTAAAGCTGAAACTCCAGTACTTTGGCCACCTCAGACAAAGACTTGACTCATTGGAAAAGACTCTGATGCTGGGAGGGATTGGGGGCAGGAGGAGAAGGGGACGACAGAGGATGAGATGGCTGGATGGCATCACTGACTCGATGGACGTGAGTCTGAGTGAACTCCGGGAGTTGGTGATGGACAGGGAGGCCTGGCGTGCTGTGATTCATGGGGTCGCACAGAGTCGGACACGACTGAGTGACTGATCTAATCTGATCTGAAGTAGGTTTAATTGGTCAGTCATGTTGGACTCTTGTGACTCTATGGACTGTAGCCCACCAGGCTCCTCTGTTCATAGGATTTCCCAGGCAAGAATACTGGAGTGGCTTGCCATTTCCTTCTCCAGGGGATCTTCTCAACCCAAGGATCAAACCAGGGTCCCCTGTATTGCAGGTGGACTCTTTACTGATTGAGCCACTAGGTGCTAGATTTACTAATCTAGTTGGTTTATGTTGTGATTAATATTTTATTTCCCTTTGTTGATCTTCTGCCTAGGTCTTCTATCCATTACTTAAGTGAGTTATTGACACCTAAAATTATTATTATTGGGTTGTTTATCCTTCCTTTCAACTTTGTTACTTATCATTTTATGTATTTTGAGGATTAGACACATGCATAATTATAATTGTTATACTTTCCTGGTATATTGATGCTGTTATCAATAAAATATTATAAAATATTATTTTTTATCACCAGCAAAAAATTTATCTTATAGACTATTTCATTTTATATCAATATATACACTCCAGTTTTATTATGGTTGTTGTTACATGAGTATTTTTTTCTTCCATCTACTTTTGATCTATCTGTATCTTTTAAGTTAAAGTGCATCTCTATTACCAATATATAGTTTAATCTTATATTTTAATCCAATCATATCTCTGCATTTTATTGAATTGTTTAAAATATGTACATTGAATATTATTGATATGGTTGAATAAATATCTGACAATTTTTTTCTCTACTATATGTCTAATTTTTTCCCATCTTTTCCTCATTTACAGCTTTATTTTGCAATAAGTGAATGCATTCTGTTGTGATACTTTGTTTAATTATTTTTAAACTATAGTTGGTGGATTTCTTTTTCAGTGGTTGCTCTAGTATTTACAATATACATCTTAACTTATCAAATCATATTTACAATTTGTACTAACATTACAGTGAGGTATAAATCTTTACTCTTAGTCACTCTATTTCCTCTCCAATTTTAGTTATATGCTATTTTTGTAATATATACCATGTCAACATATTTCATGAGCCCAACAATGTTTTTATAATAATTACTTTATAAAATTTTGTCTTTTAAATAACCTTAGAGGAGAAAGGAAGACAAGTTCATATTTGTAGATATTTCTATTTTACTCTTCTCATTTACCATTTCTCTTTATTTTTTCCTATTGATTTGATTTATTATCTGGTCACATATTACTGCCGTACAGCTTTGTTTCCAGCCCATCTTTTTGTGCTGTTATATTCAAATACATTACATTTATATGTGTTATAATCTTGACAATACAATTGTACACGCAGAATGTTACATACAAAGAATGTTTTCTGAAATCTTTTAAAATCAGTGAGAAAAAAGGTGAAAATATGCAATTATGCTGTCTTTTATTATTACCTACATGGATACATGTATCAGTAATCTTTATTTTTTCATATGGACTTGAAATATATTCTGAGGTGATTTGATTCAGCCTGAACAACTAAAAGAAGTTTTTCTTGTAATGTGGATCTGCTTGCACCATGTTTCCAGTTTTTGTTTTTCTGGAAATATCTTTATTTCACTTTTATATTTGAAAAATAGTTTTGGTGGATATAAGATTCTTACTTGACAGATTTTTTTCCTTGCCACTTTGAATATGTCATTCCACTTCATTCTGTACTGTATCATTTCTGATAATAAGTCAACTATAAATTTGATTAGAGTTCCCATGTGTTTGATGAGTTATTTTTCTCTTACTGCTTTCAAGAATTTCTACTTTCATTGCCTTTCAATATTTTACTTTTTTTATATAGCTATGGATCTTGTGTTTCTCTTACTTGAACTTTGTTGGGTTTCTTGTATGCCTTAGATTCATGTTTTTCATTAAATGTGAGAAGTTTTAAGTCATTATTCTTTCAAATATACATTCTGATTCTTTCTATCTCTTCTCTCCTTTGTATTCCCTGTATATATTTTTGTTCACTTAAAGATTTTCCACATTTCACTGAGGTGCTGTTCATTTTTCTCTCTTCTTCAGACAGCATAGTTTCCATTGATGTGTATTTATTTATTTTTTTTTAAATTTTATTTTATTTTTAAACTTAACATAACTGTATTAGATTTGCCAAATATCAAAATGAATCCGCCACAGGTATACATGTGTTCCCCATCCTGAACCCTCCTCCCTCCTCCCTCCCCATTCCATCCCTCTGGGTCGTCCCAGTGCACCAGCCCCAAGCATCCAGTATCATGCATCGAACCTGGACTGGCAACTCATTTCATACATGATATTTTACATGTTTCAATGCCATTCTCCCAAATCTTCCCACCCTCTCCCTCTCCCACAGAGTCCATAAGACTGTTCTATACATCGGTGTCTCTTTTGCTGTCTCGTACACAGGGTTATTGTTACCATCTTTCTAAATTCCATATATATGCGTTAGTATACTGTATTGGTGTTTTTCTTTCTGGCTTACTTCACTCTGGACAATAGGCTCCAGTTTCATCCACCTCATTAGAACTGATTCAAATGTATTCTTTTTAATGGCTGAATAATACTCCATTGTGTATATGTACCACAGCTTTCTTATCCATTCATCTGCTGATGGACATCTAGGTTGCTTCCATGTCCTGGCTATTATAAACAGTGCTGCGATGAACATTGGGGTACTCGTGTCTCTTTCCCTTCTGGTTTTCTCAGTGTGTATGCCCAGCAGTGGGATTGCTGGATCATAAGGCATGTCTATTTCCAGTTTTTTAAGGAATCTCCACACTGTTCTCCATAGTGGCTGTATTAGTTTGCATTCCCACCAACAGTGTAAGAGGGTTCCCTTTTCTCCACACCCTCTCCAGCATTTATTACTTGTAGACTTTTGGATCGCAGCCATTCTGACTGGTGTGAAATGGTATCTCATAGTGGTTTTGATTTGCATTTCTCTGATAATGAGTGATGTTGAGCATCTTTTCATGTGTTTGTTAGCCATCTGTATGTCTTCTTTGGAGAAATGTCTATTTAGTTCTTTGGCCCATTTTTTGATTGGGTCATTTATTTTTCTGGAGTTGAGCTGGAGGAGTTGCTTGTATATTCTCGAGATTAGTTGTTTGTCAGTTGCTTCATTAAGACAGCATAGTTTCCATTGATGTGTATTTAAACTGGCACATTATTTTGCCAACTCAAATCTATTGTAGATCTCTCTACTAAATTTTGATATCGAGTACTATATCCAGAAATGTAAAATCCATCTAAATTTTCCAAACTGATATTTGAGAAAGGTACAAAAGCAATTCAATGGACAAAGGAGATCATTTTGAACTACTGGTGTCAGAACTAAAGAATACATTTGAATCAGTTCTAATGAGGTGGATGAAACTGGAGCCTATTATACAGAGTGAAGTAAGCCAGAAAGAAAAACACCAATACAGTATACTAATGCATATATATGGAATTTAGAAAGATGGTAACAATAACCCTGTGTACAAGACAGCAAAAGAGACACTGATGTATAGAACAGTCTTATGGACTCTGTGGGAGAGGGAGAGGGTGGGAAGATTTGGGAGAATGGCATTGAAACATGTAAAATATCATGTATGAAACGAGTTGCCAGTCCAGGTTCGATGCACGATACTGGATGCTTGGGGCTGGTGCACTGGGACGACCCAGAGGGATGGTATGGGGAGGGAGGAGGGAGGAGGGTTCAGGATGGGGAACACATGTATACCTGTGGCGGATTCATTTTGATATTTGGCAAAACTAATACAATTATGTAAAATTTAAAAATAAAATTAAAACAAACAAACAACTAAAAAGCAAATAAATAGAAAACATGTACACACTAATGTCCTTGCATGCATGCACGTGCGCGCGCACACACACACACCCACACCCACACACACACACACTACTAAGAGTAAAAATCCAAATAAAAACCAAAACAAAATAAAAGGCACCTCTATATAAATTTAACACCTTATACAAAAATTTAACTTGAAACTGATTTATAATTTTACCAATTTGAGTTCTCTCCTTTTTTCTTTTCTTGATGGTCATTCTGACTGAAGGCTATGAATTTTGTTTATCCTTTCAAGGAACCAGATTTCAGTTTCATTGATCTTTGTGATTGTTTTCTTTGTCTGTATTTCATTTATTTTTTCTCTGATTTTTATGATTTTCTTCCTTCTACTAAATTTAGGCTTTAGGTTCTAGTTGTTTTACGTGTAAAGTTATGTTGTTTGAGATTTTTCTTGTTTCTTGAGGTAAGATTTTACTACTATAAACTTCCCTCTTAGAAATGCTTTTGCAGCATCTCATACATTTTGGACCACTATACTCTAGTTTTTATTTGTCTCCAGGCATTTTTTGTTTCTTCTTTGATTTCTTCAGTGATTCAATGTTGTTTAGTAGCATATGGTTTAGTTGCCATGTATTTGTGTTTCTGAGAGGGTTTTTTTTTTTTTTTTGTAGTGAATTTCTAATATCATAGTGTTGTGATCAGGGTAGATGTTTGATATGATTTTCATCTTCTTAAATTTTCCAGGACTTAACTTGTGGCCCAGCATGTGGTCAGTCCTGAAAAATATTCCATGTGCACTTGAGAAGAATGTACAGTCTGCTGATTTGGGATGTCATTTAAAGCCAGTGTTTTCTTATGGATTTTCTGTCTGGATGATTTGTCCATGATAAAAGTGAGATATTAGGTGCCCCACCAATAACTGTGTTACTATCAATTTCTCCCCTTATGTTTGTTAGTATTTGTCTTATGTATCGAGGTGTTCCTATGTGGGGTGTGTATATATTTATGATTGCCATTTTTTTTATTGAATCCTTGTTCATTATGTAGTGTCCTTCTTTGTCTAAGTGTCTTTGTATTAATGTCTATTTTTTTCTGACATGAGTATTGCTAATCCAGCTTTCTTATGATTTCCATTTGCATGAAATACCTTCTCCCATCCTCATACTTTCAATTTGTAAGTGTCCTTAGGTCTGAGGTGGGTCTCTTGTAGACAACACACATATGGGTCTTGTTTTTGTATCTATCCAGCCAGTGTATGTCTCTTGCTTGGTGCATTTAATCCATTTACATTTAAGATAAGTATTGATGTGTATGATCCTATTGAGTTCAGTTCAATCCCTCAGTCGTGGCCATCTCTTTGCGACCCCATGAACCACAGCAATATAATGGAACCACAGTAATATAATATAATGAATATAAAATAATATATTAATAATTATATATAATATAATATATATAAGAATATAATATAATGAACTGAAGTAATATAATGGAATATTACTCAATCATAAGAAGTGAATTTGAGTCAGTTGTAGTGAGATGGATGAAGCTAGAGCCTGTTATACAGAGTTAAATAATTCAGAAAGAGAAAAAATATTGTATATTAATGTGCATATATGGAATCTAGAAAAATGATACTGATGAACCTATTTGCAGAGCAGCAATAGAGACATAGATATAGAAAGCAGACTTGTGGACACAACCGGGGAAGAGAGGGTGGGATGGGTTGAGAGAATAGCACTGAAACATATATATTACCATATGTAAAATATTAATGGATAGCTAGTGGAAAGTTGGTTGGATGGCATCACTAACTCAATGGACGTGAGTTTGAGCAATCTCCGGGAGATGGTGAAGGACAGAGAAGCCTGGCGTGTTTTAGTCTGCGGGGTGGCAAAGAGTCAGATATGACTTAGAGACTGAACAAAGCAGGAAGTTGCTGTATAACACAAGGAGTTCAAACGTGTGCTCTCTGACAATCTAGAGGGGTGGGATGGGAATGGGTGGTGGGAGGGAGATTTAAGACAGAGTGGACATATGTATACTTATGGCTGATTCACGTTGTTGTATGGCAGAAACCAACAATATTGTAAAGAATTATCTTATAATTAAAAATAAATTTAGAGAATAAAGAAAATCAGTATCCTGATTTTTCTGTTGAACAGTGCTTTGCAAGTGTTAATATTGTGGAAACTCGGGGAAAGAGTATTGGGATGGATCTCTGTGCTATTTCTTACAACTGCACATGAATGGCAACCCACTCAGGTATTCTTGCCTGGAAAATCCCACAAACAGAAGAGCCTGGTGGGCTACAGTCCATGGGGTCAAAAAAAGTCACACCCAGTGGCATGCACACACACTCACATGAACTTAAAATTATCTCAAAATAAAATGTCTAATTTTAAAAATTCTCATCCCACTTGTACTATGATTATATTATTCCACAGTGTATTCTTCACAAAGTGGAAGAATGCATAGCTTTCATTCATTGAAATAGATGCCTTTTGATGTTCAAGGTTGAGCTGGAAGATTTTACCCTTTGCAATCATGCTCCCTTCTGTATACTGCTTTGCTTAACAAGCATGCAGCTAATGAAGTTTGTAAGCACAAATATATCTCAATTTCCTGAGTTCTTTATGCTTCTTCCAGCTACATGCTCAGAATTTTTTTTGCTATAAGATTTTTCTTAGTGCATATATTTCTCTGCAGTTGTTATACAATTTACTATTTTGTTATTATTATTTAGCTCAAACTTTGCACTTAGCAAATAACAATTTGAGTAACATGAACCATGATAAAGAAACCATTAGGAATTTATGAGCCAGAAATTATTTTGCATAAAAGAAAGAGAATAGGGCAGATTACTCATGTATTATCTGTTTTGTGCTGCTGCATGGAAATCTAGTTGTACAGCTTTAACCTGATACAATATTGTTTTGTTGTAGCTATATTGTTTCTCTGTAGTTTTAAAAATCCTTCTTCATAATTATCACCAAGTATACTGTATCCTATCTCTTTTCTCCTTCGTGCATGCAGAACATGTTCCCTGCAAGCTGTTCTCTTTTCCCTGAGTGTCTTTCTTAAAGAAATCAGTTTACATTGACACTGAGTTGACAGTAGAAGAATCCTGCTGGGTGCCCTCACCATAACCCAATTTCCTTCCTATTTGTTCCATGGGAAATGGTTACCTGCAGTGTTTAAACACACTTTTAGACTGATGACTCAGAACTAAACAACTTAAAAAGTATATAGAAATGAGATTTGCAGGATCATTTGAAACATTAGAGCTTTTGCCCAAAGCATTTTTTAAACAAAAGTAATGATTTTTATGCAGTGACTGTAAAGTTTGGTATGCAGAAATTCAATTCTCTTGTCCTTGTCACGATATACCATACATGACTTCTAGATGATATGCCCCATTATGTTGGCATGCATAGTTATTTTAAAACACTCTATTCACATAAAATTATTCTCACAGTTCCTTGAAAACTTAATAGATTTTATTTCCAAAGGCATTTCTAACTAATTTTATAGATGCAAATTTCAGTAGGCTCTGAAGAGCTCTCGAGATTGTTAAGCTTGAAACCACTTTGAGACATAGTTGTGATTCAAGTAAAATTTTTTCACTATAAGATCATTTTTTGGTGACCTCTGTGGAAAGAGATGCCAGAGTCTTATTCATGTTCCTGAAGTACAGGTAATTGCTACAGGACAATCACAAAGGGGTAATAGGCCCCACTTAGTGCCAAACTCAAATAAAAGCCTAGGAGCTGAATGAATCAAAAACACAATACAATCCAGCAGCATGGTGAACTCACATGGCTGTTTCCCATTCAAGATCTGCTCGTTAAAAAGTTCAATTCAGTTCAGTTCAGTCGCTCAGTCGTGTCCGACTCTTTGCGACCCCATGAATCACAGCACGCCAGGCCTCCCTGTCCATCACCAACTCCTGGAGTTCACTCAGACTCACGTCCATCGAGTCAGTGATGCCATCCGGCCATCTCATCCTCTGTCGTCCCCTTCTCCTCCTGCCCCCAATCCCTCCCAGCAACAGAGTCTTTTCCAATGAGTCAACTCTTCACATGAGGTGGCCAAAGTACTGGAGTTTCAGCTTGAGCATCAGTCCTTCCAAAGAAATTCCAGGGCTGATCTCCATTAGAATGGACTGGTTGGATCTCCTTGCAGTGCAAGGGAATCTCAAGAGTCTTCTCCAACACCACAGTTCAAAAGCATCAATTCATTGGCTCTCAGCTTTCTTCATAGTCCAACTCTCACATCCATACATGACCACTGAAAAAACCATATCCTTGACTAGATGGACCTTTGTTGGCAAAGTAATGTCTCTGCTTTTCAATATGCCATCTAGGTTGGTCATAACTTTCCTTCCAAGGAGTAAGCGTCTTTTAATTTCATGGCTGCAGTCACCATCTGCAGTGATTTTGGAGCCCCAAAAAAGAAAGTCTGACACTGTTTCCACTGTTTCCCCATCTATTTCCCATGAAGTGATGGGACCAGATGCCATGATCTTCGTTTTCGGAATGTTGAGTTTTAAGGCAACTTTTTCACTCTCCTCTTTCACCTTCATCAAGAGGCTTTTTAGTTTCTCTTCACTTTCTGCCATAAGGGTGGTGTCATCTGTGTATCTGAGGTTAATGAGATTTTCCCCAGCAATCTTGATTCCAGCCTGTGCTTCTTCCAGCCCAGCGTTTCTCATGATGTACTCTGCATAGAAGTTAAATAAGCAGGGTGAAAATATAGAGGCTTGACCTACTCCTTTTCCATTTGGAACCATTCTGTTGGTCCATGTCCAGTTCTAACTGTTGTTTCCTGGCCTGCATACAAATTTCTCAAGAGGCAGGTCAGGTGGTCTTGTATTCCCATCTCTTTCCGAATTTTCCACAGTTTATTGTGATCCACACAGTCAAAGGCTTTGTCGTAGTCAATAAAGCAGAAATAGACGTTTTCCTGCAACTCTCTTGCTTTTTTGATGATCCAGCGGATGTTGGCAATTTGGTCTCTGGTTCCTCTGCCTTTTCTAAAACCAGCTTGAACATCTACAAGTTCATGGTTCATGTATTGCTGGAGCCTGGCTTGGAGATTTTTGAGCCTTATTTTACTAGCATGTGAGATGAGTGCAATTGTGCGGTAGTTTGAGCATTCTTTGGCATTGCCTTTCTTTGGGATTGGAATGAAAATGGACCTTTTCCAGTCCTGTGACCACTGCTGAGTTTTCCAAATTTGCTGGCATAATGAGTGCAATACTTTCACAGCGTTTTTAACTTTTCGTTAAAAGGTAAGATTCATTCATTATATGTTCATTTTATTTATTGTTTTCTTTGCTCTGCAAAGGAATATAAATTTGATTAGGCTCCATTATTTTATTTTTGCTTTTATTTCTATTGTCTTGGGAGACACACCTAAGAAAATATTGGTACAATGTAAGTCAGAGAACATTTTGCCTATGTTCTCCTCTAGAATTTTTGTGGTGTCATGTTTTCTTTAAATCTCTAAGCCATGTTGAGTTTATTTTTGTGTATGGTGTGAAAAAGTGCTCTAACTTTTTTAATTTACACGTAGCTGTCCAACATTCCTAACACCACTTGTTGAAAAGACTGTCTTTTCTCCCTTGTACATTATTGATCTTTTTGTCAGAGTAATTTACCATAGATGTACAAGTTTATTTCTGAGCTCTCTATTCTGTTCCATTGACAATTGAATAGGAGAAAATATTTGCAAATGAGGAAAACAACAAAGGCTTAATTTCCAAAATACACACATAACTCATACAACTCAATAACAACAAAAATCTGACCAAAGAGAAAAATGGGCAGAAGACCTAAATAGACATTTCTCCAAAGAAGACATACTGATGGCCAACTGGCACATGAAATAATGCTCAACATTACTAGAGAAATGCAAGTCAAAACAGCAACAAGCTATCACCTCATGCAGGTCAGAATGGCCATCATCAAAATCTGTAAATAATACATGCTGGAGATATTGTGAAGAAATGGGAACCCTCCTATACTGTTGTGTGTGTGTGTGTGCTCAGTCATGTCCAACTTTTCCCAACCCCATGGACTATAGCCTGTCAGGCTCCTCTGTCCATGGAATTTTCAAGGCAAGAATACTAGAGCAGGTTGCTATTTCCTACTCCAGCCTATACTGTTGGTGAGAATGTAAACTGATACAGCCACTATGGAAAAATATATGAAGGTTTCTGAAAATCTAAAAATAGAGTTATCATATGATTCAGCAGTCCCATTCCTGAGCATGTATCTGGAAAAGATAAAAGCAATGGCATTATTTAAAATAGCCAAGATATGGATTCAACCTCAGTGCCCATCAACAGATGAATGGATAGAAAAGATGTTATGTATGTATGTGTATATACATATATATACACATATATACATACATATATATAAGCTCAAGCTCAGTCACTTCAGTCATGTCTGACTCTTTGCAACACTGTGGACCATACTCTGCCAGGCTCCTCTGTCCTTGGGATCTGACCTGGATCTCTTAAGTCTCCTGCATAACAGGCAGATTCTTTATATATAATGGAATATTACTTAGCCATGAAAAATAATGAAATAATGCCATTTGCAGCAACATGGCTGGATCTTGAGATTACCATACTAAGTCAGACAGAGAAACAAAAATATTGCATGATACCACTTATATGTGGAATCTAAAAATAGGACAAATTAATTTATTTACAAAACAGAAACAGATTCACAGATATAGAAAACAAACTTATGGTTACCAAAGGGGAAATGAGGGAGAGGGCCATATTGGGAATAGGTGATTAATGGACGTAAACTATCATATATGAAAAACATAAACATAGATTTACTGTATAGCACAGGCAACCATATTGAGCATCTTGTAATAAATTATAATGGAAAAGAAAAAAAAATTATTTCAGAGGAAGTTGCCAATGTAGTAAATCTCAGCATTACCAAGGTCATTCTTTTATTTTTCTTAAGTCTTTGAGCAAGAAACAAATATGTCATAGATTTATAGGCCATATAGACAACCCAAAGATCCTAGAGTTCCAGTTACTGGAATATTTAATTTCCAGTTGATTAGAAAAGATTGTTATATGCCCATGCCATAAAATATCAAAATGGCCTGCAGTGGTGATTTTTTTCTGGATTATGATCTGATTATGGACTGAACATTTTTTGGGAAAGTTTCAAGAATTTTTATCACAGAGTCTAACAGAGATAGGTTTGCATTATCTTATTTATTTTCCCAATACCACTTCACCTTAATACTTTGGTTTTATAGTAAGTTTGAATTATCAGTAGGGCAAGAGCTTTACCAAATATATTTTCTTTAAAAAACTTTTGTCATTTTTGGTCTACAGCATAAACACTTCTTTGGTAGCTCAGCAGTTAAGAATCCACCTGCAATGGAGGAGACACAGCAGGGGCTGTGGGTTTGATCCCTGGATTAGGAAGATTCCCTGGAGAAGGAAATGGCAATCTGCTCCAGTATTCTAGCCTAGAAAACCCATGAACAAAGGAACCTGGTGGGCTATATTCCATGGGGTTACAAAAGTGTTGAACACGTCTTAGCAACTAAAACAACTTCCCTATACATTAGAATCATTTTGTCAATTGCACAACTGTACCCTTGGGACTTTATTGTAGTTAAATCTACATATCAATTTAGGTAGAACAGATCTTCTATTATCTTATTAACAAATAGAGTATATCTGTACATTTATTTTAGATCTTTTAAAAGTAATACTTTCTTAAAAAAGGTTTTACTTTTATTGCGTTTTTCCCCTAAATGTCTATGTATTTTTGTTGTTACTGAATGTGACAACTATAAAATGTTCCAATAGTCGCTGGTCTAAAGAAATAAAATAAGCATTAGTATATTGACCCTATATGCCACAAATATGCTCTATTTTAAATAAATAATAATAATTACTATATCAACTGCACTGGCCTATATGCATACATAATCATGTCATCTTTGAATATTGCATTATTGACTTCTTGTGTTTTCATTGGAGAATATGTTCTTTATAAGACAAATTCTTTGAGTTTTTTGAGACATAAGCTTATAAGAATTGAATTATATAATCAAATTCATAGTTTTTGGATGTTCATTTTCAAAAGTATGTATTTCCCATTTGATGAAATTTCTTGTAGCTTCCCAGGTGGCTCAGTGATAAAGAGTCTGCCTGTCAATTCAGGAGAAACAGGAAATGCAAGTTCAATCCTTGGGTCAGGAAGATACCCTGGAGAAGGAAATGGGATCCCAACCCAGTATTCTTGCCTGGAAATCCCATGGACATAGGAGACTGGTGGGCTACATTCTGGTCACAAAGAATCAGACACAACTGAGTAAACATGCACATGCATGAATAAAATTTCTTGTAATTTGTTTTATAAATGTCTAGCTCTATTCTTTTAGTTTAGTATAAATAAGTCTCTTTTTAAACAAATTTTAAAAATAATATATATTCTTACCATCTTGATGAACAATTCAAGTGACTTAAGATATATTATCTACAAACTTGTACATTTTTGTCTTCTATTTTAGATCTAGCTTATCTTTCAACACCAGAAATTAGAACTGTGTCTTATCCTGTACTTGAAATATTGAACTAATCTTAAATTTCTGGGATAAATCTATTTAGTCATGCCATGCCTGTGTGCGTGCTAAGTCACTCAGCTGTGTCTGACTGTTTGGGACCCTATGGACTGAAGACTGCCAAGGCTCCTCTATCCATGGGATTCTTCAGGCAAGAATGCTGGAGTTGGTTGCCATTTCCTTCTCCAGGGGATCTCTCCGATCCAGGCATTGAACCCTCTCCTGCATTGGCAGACGGATTCTTAACCACTGAACCACCTGGGAAGACTTTAGTTAAACTATATTGTATTTTAAAAATATTGTTAGATTCAATATGTTAATTAGTAAATGATTTGCATCTATGTTCACGAGAGGTGTTGATCTATAATTTCCTTTTACTGTAACAACTTCTTCAGGATAAAATAAAATAAGGTTATAAGATAAAATAAAATATTCTGGAGTGTGTTCATCTCCTATACTTTTTTGAAGAGAATTGTGGAAAATTGGTACCATCTGTTCTTAAATGTTTGCTATGTGGTCTTGGAAGTCACTTTGTGAAGAGGTTTGTGATAACAAATTCAATCTTTTACTAGATATACTAGACTATTAAGAATTTAAATTTGATCTTGTGTCACTTCATTGTTTTTCAAGACAATGCATCCATTTCATCTGAATGTCTAATTTGTTAGCATAAAGTCTTTTTTTTTTTCATTTAATGGATGTAGAATCTGCAATGATAAGCCCTATTTCATCCTAATTAATGAGGATGTGTACTCTCTTTCCTTATTGTCAGTCTAGCTAAGCAATAGTCACTCAGTCTTGTATGACTCTTCGTGACCCCATGGACTGTAGCCCACCAGGCTCCTCCATCCATGGGATTTCCCAGGCAAGAATGCTGTAGTGGGTTGCCATTTCCTTATCCAGCTCTAGCTAAGGGTTTTTAAATTTCATCAATCATTTCGAGTAATCATAGTCTATTTGGTTGTTACATAATTGATTTCTACCCATATCTCCATACTTCCTTTATTTTTCTTATTTTGAATTTAGTTTTTCTGCCTTTGTAATGTAAGATGTTATATCATTTATTTATATCATATTTTCTTTATGTATTTAAGCTTTTAAAGCCATGAAATTTCCCCTAAACATTGCTTTATCTGCAAGCAATAAATTTTGACATGTATTAATTTCATTATTTTCAAATTTGAAACATTTCTGATTTCACTTGTAATTTCCTCTCTAACCCAAGGAGTTCAGAATTTGCTGAGTTTTTCCATAAATGTTTTATTTTTATTGAGTTTTTGAAAATTTTTATTTGAGTATAGTTGATTTACAAAACTGCATTAGTTTCCAGTGTACAGCAAAGAGAAACAATATATATATATATATATATATATATATATATCTCCATTCTTTTTAAGTTATTTTCCCCCACATAAGTCATTAATAAGTATTGAGTAGATTTCACTGTGCTATACAGTAGGTCCCTATCAGTTAGTTATTTTATATATAGTAATGTATATGAGTCAGTTCTAATCTCCCAGTTTAGCTCCCCATTCCTCCCCTAGTGACCAGAAGTTTGTTTTCTACATCTGTGACTCTATTTTTGTTTTGTAAATAAGTTTATTTCTATCCTTTTGTTTTTTTAATATTTCATAAATAAGCAATATCATATTATATTTGTCTTTGTCTGACTTATTTCAATCATATGACAATTTCTAGGTCCATCCATGTTGCTGTAGAGACATTATTTCATTCTTTTTTGTGACTCATTGATATTCTATTGAATGTATGCATGTATATACTACATCTTTATCCATTGGCTGTTGATGAACATTTAGGTTGTTTCCATGTCCTTGCTATTGTTAGTAGTATTGTAATGAACATTAAATTGTGTATATCTTTTCAAATTATGGGTTGCTCTTAATATAAACCCAGGAGAGTGATTGTAGGATCATATGAAAGCTCTATTTTTAATTTTTTAAGAAACCTCTACATTGTTCTACACAGTGGCTGTATCAATTTACATTTCCATCAACAGAGCAGGAAGGTTCCCTTTTCTCTACACCCTCTCCAGCATTTACTGTTTATAGATTTTTTGATGGTGGCCGTTCTGATAAGTGTGAGATGATACCCCATTGTAGTTTTTATTTGCATTTCCCTTATGGTGATGCTGAGTATCTTCTCATGTGCTTTTTGGCCATCTGTATATCTTCTTTGAAGCAGTGTCTATTTAGACCTTCCACTAATTTTTTGACTGAAAGAATCAAGGTCCCTGACTTCAGACTATACTACAAAGCTACAGTAATCAAAACAGTATGGTACTGACACAAAAACAAAAATATAGATGAATGCAACAAATTAGAAAGTCCAAAGGTAAATCCAAACACCTATGGTCAGCTAAACTATGACAAAGGAAACAAAGATATACAATGTAGAAAAGACAGTCTCTTCAACAGGTAGTTCTGGAAGAACTGGACAGCTACATGTAAAAAATGAAATTAAAACACTCCCTAATGGCATACACAAAAATAAACTTAAATTTGATTAAAGATCTAAATGTAAAGCTGCATACTCTAAAACTCTTAGAGGAAAAGATAGGCATAACATTTTCTGACATAAATCACAGGAAGATTTTTTTAATTTAAATTTATTTATTTTAATTAGAGGCTAATTACTTTACAATATTCTATTGGTTTTGCCATACATCAACATGAATCCACCACGGGTGTACACGTGTTCTCAAATTGAACCCCCCCAACTCCCTCCCCATACCATCCCTCTGGGTCATCCCAGTGCACCAGCCCCAAGCTTCCTGAATCCTGCATCAAACCTGGACTGGCGATTTGTTTCTTATGTGATATTACACATGTTTCAATGCCATTCTCCCAAATCATCCCCTCCTCCCTCCCACAGAGTAACAGTGTGGAGATTCCTTAAAAAAAAAAAACAAACTGGAAATAGAACTGCCATATGACCCAGCAATCACACTGCTGAGCATACACACTGAGGAAACCAGAATTGAAAGAGACACGTGTACCCCAATGTTCATCGCAGCACTGTTTATAATAGCCAGGACATGGAAACAACCTAGATGTCCATCAGCAGATGAATGGATAAGAAAGCTGTGGTACATATACACAATGGAGTATTATTCAGCCATTTAAAAGAACACATTTGAATCAGTTCTAATGAGGTGGATGAAACTGGAGCCTATTATCCAGAGTGAAGTAAGCCAGAAAGAAAAACACCAAATAGTATACTAATGCATATATATGGAATTTAGAAACATGGTAACAATAACCCTGTATGTGAGACAGCAAAAGAGACACAGATGTATAGAAATATTTTTTTTTGATCCACTTCCTAGAGTAATGAAAATAGAAGAAAAATAAACAGATGAGACTTAAATTTAACAGCTTATGTATAGTAAAGAAATCATAAACTAAATGAAAAGACAATCTTTTTAATTTAATTCTATTGTGATCAGAGAACATATTTTGTATGATTTTAACTTTTTAAAATTAGTTGAGATTTTTTTTTTCTAGCTTCACATTGTCTACCTTAGGAAAGTGATGTGTTCTCTTGAAAACAAAATGTATTGTGAAAAGTAAAAGTAGTGATCTTTAAATACTATATAGGTCAAGCTGGTGAATAGTGCTATTTAGATGCTTTATATCTTCACTTTTTGTCTGATTTTTCTATAAAGTATTGACAGGGAACAGAAAAAAAACAGTAGAGAAAGATAGAGGTTAAGTTCCCCAATCATATTTGTGTTTTTGGCTATTTATTCCTTCAGTTCTGTCAGGATTTTATACATTTATTATGAGGCTTTGTTAGGAGATGACTACTTATTTCTGATTGCAAACTTCATGTTGTATTGACTCTTTAGTCATTATGAAAGTGTCCCTCTTATCTTTTTACACTGAAATATATTTTCTTTGGTATTTATATAGATTTCTTAAGCCTACTGACAGCATCATATCTATTTTTTCTTATCCATTTTTGTTTAAACTATATCTTTATATGTACCATATGTCCATTTTAGATAGTTGCAATATCTTCTAGTTAGTGACTCCAGTTTACAGTCTTTGGTGTCTCAATGTAATATTTTTCTGCTGATTCTTACATAGCATGTTGTATTTACTTATGTGGATTTTTTTAGTTTGCTTCATTTTTATTTATATTTTTATTATGAACTTAAGTGAAAGTCGCTCAGTCATTTCCAACTCTTTGTGATCCCATGACTATACAGTCCATGGAATTCTCTAGGCTAGAAGACTGGAGTGGGTGTCCTTTCCCTTCTTCAAGGGTTCCCAACCCAGGGATAAAATCCAGGTCTCCTGCATTGCGGAAAGATTCTTTACCAGCTAAGAAACAAGGGAAGCCTAAGAATACTGGAGTGGGTAGCCTATCACTTCTCCAGCGGATCTTCCTGAGCCAGGAATTGAACCACGGTCTCCTTCATTATAGACAGATTCTTTACCAACTGAGCCATCAGGAAAGTCCCCCCCTCCCCATGAACTTATGTTTGTTGAAATGTTATTTGTGAGACATTTTAACATGAGAGTTAAAATGCTTTCCATTATAGAAGATGTTGATTATTCATGTTGGGTTTTGGGGGGGGCACTACCAATACAGATGAATGCAAAGAAATAGATTAATGTAATCAGCAATCAATGAAATCAGCGATCACTGCAAAGAAATAGAGGAAAACAACAGAATGGGAAAGACTAGAGATCTCTTCAAGAAAATTAGAGATAACAAGTGAACATTTCATGCAAAGATGGGCTCGATAAAGGACAGAAATGGTATGGACCTAAAAGAAGCAGAATATATTAAGAAGAGGTGGTAAGAATACACAGAAGAACTGTAGAAAAAAAGATCTTCATGACCCAGATAATCACGATGGTGTGATCACTGACCTAGAGCCAGACATCCTGGAATGTGAAGTCAAGTGGGCCTTAGAAAACATCACTATGAACAAAGCTAGTGGAGGTGATGGCATTCCAGGTGAGCTATTTCAAATACTGAAAGATGATGCTGTGAAGGTGCTGCACTCAATATGCCAGCAAATTTGGAGAACTCAGCAGTGACCACAGGACTGGAAAAGGTCAGTTTTCATTCCAATCCCAAAGAAAGACAATCAAAGAATGCTCAAACTACTGCACAATTTCACTCATCTCACATGCTAGTAAAGTAACACTCAAAATTCTTCAAGCCAGGCTTCAGCAATATGTGAACCGTGAACTTCCTGACATTCAAGCTGGTTTTAGAAAAGGCAGAGGAATCAGAGATCAAATTGCTAACATCCACTGGATCATGGAAAAAGCAAGATAGTTCCAGAAAAACATCTATTTCTGCTTTATTGACTATGCCAAAGCCTTTGACTGTATGGATCACAATAAACTGTGGAAAATTCTGAAAGAGATGGGAATACTGGACCACCTGACCTGCCTCTTGAGAAACCTATATGCAGGTCAGGAAGCAACAGTTAGAACTGGAGATGGAAAAACAGACTTGTTGTTCCAGCCTTGACGTACTCAGGAAAAGGAGTACATCAAGGCTGTATATTGTCACCCTGCTTATTTAACTTCTATGCAGAGTACATCATGAGAAACGCTGGGCTGGAAGAAGCACAAGCTGGAATCAAGATTGCTGGGAAAAATATCAATAACCTCAGATATGCAGATGACACCACCCTTATGGCAGAAAGTGAAGAGAAACCAAAAAGCCTCTTAAAGAAAGTGAAAGTGGAGAGTGAAAAAGTTGGCTTAAAGCTCAACATTCAGAAAATGAAGATCATGGCATCCGGTCCCATCAATTCATGGGAAATAGATGGGGAAACAGCGGAATCAGTGTCAGACTTTCTTTTTCTGGGCTCCAAAATCCCTGCAGATGGTGACTGCAGCCATGAAATTAAAAGACGCTTACTCCTTGGAAGGAAAGTTATGACCAACCTAGATAGCATATTCAAAAGCAGAGACATTACTTTGCCAACAAAGTTTCATCTAGTCAAGGCTATGGTTTTTCCTGTGGTCATGTATGGATGTGAGAGTTGGACTGTGAGGAAGGCTGAGCACCAAAGAATTGATGCTTTTGAACTGTGGTGTTGGAGAAGACTCTTGAGAGTCCTTTGGACTGCAAGGAGATCCAACCAGTCCATTCTGAAGATCAGTACTGGGTGTTCTAAAGCTGAAACTCCAGTACTTTGGCCACTTCATGCATAGAATTGACTCACTGGAAAAGACTGTGATGCTGGGAGGGATTGGGGACAGGAGAAGAAGTGTACGACAGAGGATGAGATGGCTGGATGGCATCACCGACTCGATGGATGTGAGTTTGAGTGAATGCGAGATTTGGTGATGGACAGGGAGGTCTGGTGTGCTGCATTTCATGGGGTCTCAAAGAGTCGGACACGATTGAGTGACTGAACTAAACTGAACTGAATGGTCTAGTCGCTTTCCCTACTTTCTTCAATTTAAGTCTGAATTTTGCAATTCAATTGGATTTGTTGTCATAGTCAAATTCAATACCATGAAGACTTTCCCCTGCATTTTCCTATAAGTTGTGTGCTTTTAGTACTTTTATTTAGATCTTCTTTCTACTTTGTATTACTTTTTATACGTGGTGTAAGGTAAAATGCTCACATTCATTTTTTTTGCACATGGACATCTCTCCTTTCTTTTATAGGATTGTCTTGGCACCCATGTTGAATATCACTTGGCAGTGTATATGTTTATTTCTGGGAAATCTATTCTATTCCATTTTCCTCTCTCTATATATTTGTCTGCATGTCAACAACACAATATATATATGTGTGTATATATATATATATATATATATATATATATACTTTTTTTATTTACCATGGCTTTGGTTTTAAAATCAGGAAGTATGAGTCTTGCAACTCTATTTTTTTTTTCTAGATACTTTTGGTTACACAAGGTCCTTTGAGATTCCACATAAATTTGTCTATTTTTGAAAAAAAAAATAATTAATTGGAACTTTGATGGCAATCACATTTAATATGTCAACTGGTTTGGGAAAAATTACCATTCTTAAAAATATCATCTTACAATCCATAAACAGAGATGTATTACCAATTGTTTATGTCTTATTTAATTTCTTTCAGAACTGATTTTAGTTTTCAGTACTCATGTCTTTCACCTTCTTAAGTTTATTCCTAAGTATTTTACTATTTGTTATTATTGCAAATGAAATTGATTTCTTAAATTCCTTTTCAGATTTTTATTGTTAGTTTATAGAAATGAAACTGATTTTTTTTGTGTGTGTGTATATTTATCTTAGGTCTTGGAGAGTGCTGAGTTTTTTTTTGTTGTTGTTGTTGTTGTTGTTTTTTTTTTAGTTCTAATAGATGTTTTGTGGCATCTTTTAGGAATTTTAGCATATAAAATTATTTCATCTGTGAAAAGATCATTTCACTTCTTTCTATCCAACTTGGAAGCATTTTACTTCCTTTTCTCACCTTTCTGCTCTGGCTACAACTCCTGGTTTTATGTTTAATGAACGTGCCAGAATTAGGCATCCTTGTCTTGCTCCTGATTTTAGGAAAAAACATTTCAAATTTTCACCATTAAATTTGATCTTAGCTATGGATTTTTCATATATGGCTTTTAGTGTATTCAATAATTTTTTATTTCATTACTAATGTGATGAATCTTTCATCATGAATGGTATTGAAATTGTCAAATGCCTTTTCTGCATCAGTTGAGAAGATCTGTGGATTTTTTTTCCCCTAAGTTCTGTTAGTAAAATGAAGTCACTCAGACATGTCTGACTCTTTGCGACCCCATGGACTGTAGCCTGCCAGGCTCCTTTGTCCATGGGCTTTTCCAGGCAAGAATACTGGAGTGGGTTGCCATTTCCTTCTCCAAGGGATCTTCCAGACCCAGGGATTGAACCCGGGTCTCTCACATTGCAGACAAACTCTTTACCATCTGAGCAAATTCTGTTACCGGCTGAGTTAAATTCTGTTAACATGGTATATGATGCTGTTTGATGTTTATATATTGTGTTACCCTTGTATTCCAAAAATAAAACACATCATTTATGGCATACACTCTTTCCAATATGCTGCAAAATTTTATTTCCTGGATATTTATTCATTTATTTAGACATGGCATGCAGGATCTTAGTTCCCTGACTAGGGATAAAACTTGTGCCCCTGCTTTGGAAGCACAAAGTCTTAGCCACTGAATCACCAGAGAAGTCCCAGTTGAAGACTTTTTAAAATCAATATTCAGCAGATTTATTATTATGTGTCTCAGCATGGATCTCTGGGTTTTCCTATTTGGAGTTTGCTGAACTTATTTATTTATATTTTCAAATTTTTAAAAAAAAATCAATTTTAGGACATTTTCAGTCATTATTTTTTCAAGTAATCCTCTGTTCCTTTCTCTCTCTTTTTCTGTGACTTCCATGATGTGTATATTGGTCTACTTGATGGTGTTCTGTAAATTCCTTAAAATCTGCTCACTTTTCTTCATTCTTTTTTCTTTTGGTTTCTTGGACTCAATAATTTCAAATGACCTAACTTCAAGTGTGCTGAGTCTCTATTCTGGCTGTTTGAGTCTGCTGTTGATCTTCTCTAGTGAATTTTTCAATTCAATTATGTTATTTTTTAGTTCTATAATTTCTGTTCAGTTACTTTTTATAATTTTTATGTTTTTAATATTTTAATTTTATTCATATATCATTTTTCTGATTTCCTTTCATTATTTGCATTTTTCTTCACCTTGTTGGGCATATTTAAGACAGTTGTTTTAGAGCCTTTACCTGTTGAAACTGATGCCTGTGATACCATGAAGGGCCCTGTGGGACTCCTGTGTACACCATTTTTTTTATTATAGGAAATAGCCTTCATGCAGTCCCCATGACTATCTGAATTCCAATGTGTAGACTCAAGTAGTTGTTAATTAGAGAAGAAAGGGCATGTGAGGCCAGAAAAAAGCCAAACCATCAAGAGCAGCCTTGGGGCCAAGTCCTATTTCCTCATCAATGGGATATCTTTTTCTATTTCACCCAAAACTCTGTCTCGAATATTGATTTGGCACCAGTGTACAGAGAAGTTGAGCTTTTGACATCACCTGTACCTCTTCAGGGATGATGTCTCCCTGAAAATAAGATCTGTTTTACTCCCTTCTGTTTAAGGGAATAAATTGGGAAGTGAGTTGTTGTCTCTACCTGAATGAGACTTCACCATGCTAGGGGAAGTGTGGGACATGGATGAGTAAAAATGCCACGAAATTTCCTGCCATCTTTTTTGTGGATTTTTCTTAATTGGTGTTTTCTTGGTTGTTGTTTCTTTGACTGCTTACTGCTTATCAGAGTTTCTATAAGATTATTTTATCCAGCTTGGTGGAAGAACAAGATCCTGGAGCTTCCTAGTCCTTCATTTATGATATCACTCTTGCTTCTCATCTTTTATTTTGGAGATCATACAGTCTTATTCAAATCTTAAATTCACATGAGGGCTATCTTGTGTTTGAGAATATTTGGAAATTTTTTTTTCCTTCCTCAAAAGCCAAGTTCAACGCACTCAGGTGTTTAAACTGCTTCTTTCAATGAGAATTTTTTTTTTCTTTAAAAAAAATTTTTTTTTATTTTTTTTTAACTTTACAATATTGTATTGGTTTTGCCATATATCAACATGAATCCACGACAGGTATACACGTGTTCCCCATCCTGAACCCTCCTCCCTCCTCCCTCCCCATACCCTCCCTCTGGGTCGTCCCAGTGCACCAGCCCCAAGTATCTAGTATCATGCATCGAACCTGGACTGGCGACTCATTTCATATATGATATTATACATGTTTCAATGTCATTCTCCCAAATCATCCCACCTTCTCCCTCTCCCACAGAGTCCAAAAGACTGTAAATGTTTTTTTCCTGTATAATCAAACTGAGGATGTGGCTCTTAAGATATATCTTCTTTATATGAGGACCTCAATTCAACTTCCTACCTTGTTTGGTTCCTAAGCTCTGTCTCTTCACCTCTGCTTCTGACCCATGAAACCGGAATCTGACAGATAACACAAGATCAGTTCTTGGCTTCAATATAGCTTTGGTTATTCACATTTTCTCAGTAGTTTTACCCTCTAACCATGGCCTTTACTTTCGTGACATTTGCACAATACATTTAACTGTCTAAAAGTATTTCTTTATCCAGCATTTTTGTTTATTTCATAAAAGTAGATGTGTTGCAAAATATGTAGTCTACTATTGTGTCACACACATAAATCCTTCATCACTCAATTTTGTTAGTTTTTCTTTAGAGGCCATAAAGAATAATGGTGATTATCTTATTCTCTACAGTTTTTCTCTAGAAAATGTATGAATTTACATGGTATCAAGGGATTAGTCTTTGATGAACATTTCCACATTTTGGTTAACAAGATGTAGGTACTAAAAATATTAATTTATGAATATATTTTTATATTTTATTTTTTAATTACAGGATAATTACTTTACAGTATTGTGTTGATTTTTGCCATACATCAACATGAATTAGCATTGGGTATACATATGTTCTCTCCCTCTTGAACCTCCCCCAAACTCTCTCCCCATGCTACCCTTCTAGGTTTTCACAGAGCACTGGCTTTGGGTTCTCTGTGTAATACATCAAACCCCATTGGCTATCTGTTTTACATATGGGAATGTATATGTTTCAATGCTATTCTCTTGTATCATCCCGGCCTGTTTTCCCCACCATGTCCAAAATATCCGTGTCTCCTTTGCTGTCCTACAAGTAGGATCATCAGTAATATATTTCTAGATTCCACTTATATGTGTTAATATACATTTGGGTTTCCCAGGTGGCACAGTGGTAAAGAAACCACCCATCAATGCAGGAGATGCAGGTTCAATCATGGGTTTGGGAAGATTCCCTGTAGGAGGAAATGGCAACTCACTCCAGTATTCTTGCCTGAAAAATTCCATGGACAGAGGAGCCTAGAGGGCTAAGTCCATTGAGTCACCAAGAGTTGGATGTGACTGAGTACACATGAGCCCTAGCTGATTCTGATATAATGTGACACACTAGAAAAGGGAATGGCAAGCTCCTTAGTATTATTGCCTTGAGAACTCCATGAAAAGTATGCAAAGGAAAAAATATATGAAACTGGAAGATAAGCACCCCAGGTTGGTACATGTCCAGTATGCTACTGGGGAAGAGTGGAGAAATAGCTAGAGAAAGAATGAAGAGGCTGAACCAAAGAGGAACAATGCCCAGTCGTGGATGGAATGGTGGCAAAAGTAATGTCTGATGCTGTAAAGAACAACATTTCATAGGAACCTGGAATGTTAGGTCCATGAATCAAGGTAAATTGGATGTGGTCAAATAGGAGATGGCAGGAGTGAACATCGACATTTTAGGAATCAAACTAAAATGGATGGGAATTTAATTTAATTTAATTCAGATGACCATAATATCTACTACTATGGGCAAGAATGTCTTAGAAGGAATGGAGTATCCCTCATAGTCAACAAAAGAGACTGAAATGCAGTACTTGCATGCAATCTCAAAATTGACAGAAAGATCTTGGTTCGTTTTCAAAGTAAACCATTCAACATTGCCATAATCCAAGACTATTCACCAACCTCTAATGCTGAAGAAGCTGAAGTTGAATGGTTCTATGAAGAACTACGTGACCTTCTAGAAATAACACCAAAAAAAGATGTCCTTTTCATCATAGGGAATTGGAATGCAATCTTTTAAAATTATATTGTGGAAGTGAAAAATAAATTAAAGGGATTAGAACTGATAGGCAGAATGCCTGAAAAACTATTGATGAAGGTTCAAAACATTATACAGGAGGCAATGACCAAAACTAGCCCAAAGAAAAATAAATGCAACAAGGCAAAGTATTGCCTGAGGAAGCTTTACAAATATCTGATAATAGAAGAGAAGGGAAAAGCAAAGGAGAAAGGGAAAGATGTACCAAGCAGAATGTAGAGTTCCAGAGAATAGCAAGGAGGGATAAGAAAGCCGTTTTAAGTGAATAATGCAAAGAACTGGAGAAAAACAATAGAATGGAAAAGACTAGAGATCTCTTCAAGAAAATTGCAGATACCAAGTGGACATTTCATATAAAGATGGGCACAATAAAGGACGAAATGGTAAGAACCTAACAGAAGCAGAAGATATTAAGAAGAGGTGGCAAGAACACATAGAAGTACTATACAAAAAATGTCTTAATGGCCTGGATAACTATGATGATGTTATCACTCACCTAGAGCCAGATATACTGGAGTGTGAAGTCAAATGTGCCTTAGGAAACATTACTAGGAATGAAGTTAGTGGAGGTGATGGTATTCCAGCTGAGCTATTATACATCCTAAAAGATGATACTGTTAAAGGGCTGCACTCAATATGCTAGCAAATTTGGAAAACACATCAGTAGCTACAGGACTGGAAAACGTCTGTTTTCATTCCAGTGCCAAAGTAAGCCAATGCCAAAGAATGCTCAAACTAATAAATGTACAATTGCACTCATTTCAGATGCTAGCAAGTTAATTCTTAAAATCCTTCAAGCTTGGCTTCAACAGCATGTGAGTTGAGAACTTCCAGATATTCAAGTAGGATTTAGAAAAGGAAAAGGAACCAGTGATCAAATTGCCAACATCCGTTGGGTTATAGAAGAAGCAAGAAAATTCCTGGAAAATATCTACTTATGCTTCATTGACTACACTAAAACCTTTGACTGTATGGATCACAACAGACTGCAAAATTCTTTAAGAGATGGTAATCCCAGACCATATTACCTGCCTTCTGAGGAACTTGTATGCAGGTCAAGAAGCAACAGAACGGAACATGGAACGATGGACTGGTTCCAAATTGGGAAAGCAGTACATCAAGGCTGTATATTTTCACCCTGCCTATTTAACTTATTTGCAGAGTACTGTTCTGTGTTTAGTCACTCAGTCATGTCCAACTCTGCGACCCCATGGACTGTAGCCAGTCAGGATCCTCTGTCCATGGTGATTCTCCAGGCAAAAATACTGGAGTGGGTTGCCATGCCCACCTCCATGGGATCTCTCCAACAAAGGGATACAGCTCAGTTCTCCTGCATTGCAGGTGGATTCTTTACTGTCTGAGCCACCAAGGAAGTCCAATAATACTGAAGTGGGTAGCCTCTCCCTTCTCCAGGGGAACTTCCTAATCCGGGAATCAAACTGGCTTCTCCTCCATTGCAGGCAGATTCTTTACTATCTAAACTACTAGGGAAACCCAATATGGAGAGTACATCATGTGAAATGCTGAGTTGGATTACTCACAAGCTGGAATCAAGATTGCCAGGAAATATCAACAACCTCATGTATGCAGATGATACCACCCTAATGGCAGAAAGCAAAGAGGAACCAAAGAGCCTCTTGATGGTGAAAGACGAGAGTAAAACAGCTGGCTTAAAACTCAACATTCAAAAAACCAAGATCATGGTATCTAGTCTCATCACTTCATGGCATATAGTTGGGGAAAAATTGGAAACAGTAACAGACTTTATTTTCTTGGGCTCCAAAGTCACTGCAGATGATGACTGCTTCCATAAAATTGAAAGACCTTGCTCCTTGGAAGAAAAGCTATGACAAACCTTGACAGTCTGTTAAAAAGCAGAGGCATCCCTTTGCAGACAAAGGTCTGTGTAATCAAAGCTATGTTTTTTTAAACAGTCAGTCATGTATGGATGTGAGAACTGGACCATAAAGAAGGCTGAGCGCCGAAGAATGTATGCTTTCAAACTGTGGTGCTGGAGAAGATTCTTGAGAGTCCTTTGTGTAGCAAAGAAATCAAACCAGTAAATCCTAAAGGAAATCAACCCTGAATATTCTTTGAAAATACTGATGCTGAAACTGAAGCTCTACTTTGGCTACTTGATGTGAAGAGCTGACTCATTGGAAAAGACCTTGATGCTGGGAAAGACTGAAGGCAAAGGAGAAGGGGACAGCAGAAGATGAAATGATGAGATAGCATTACCAACTTAATGGACATGAATCTGAGCAAACTCTGGGAGAGAGTGGAGGACCGAGGATCCTGGTATGCTGCAATCCAAGGGGTCACAAAGAATTGAACATGACTTATGGATTGAACAACAACAACAAATTATCAAGGCAGGAGATAACAAGTATTGTCAAGAATATGAAGAATAGGGAACCCTGTACAATGTTTGTGGGAATGTAAACTGGTGCAGCTGTTATGGAGAACAGTATGGAGTATCTTTAAAAAATTGAAATAGAACTACCATATACTGCAGCAATTCTACTTCTAGGTATATACCCAAATGGAATGAAAAACAGAATATCAAAGAGATGTCTTCATCCTCATGTTTATTGAAATATGATTCACAATAGGCAAGATACAGAAACAACCTAAGTGCCCATCAACAAGTGAATGGATATAGAAGATGTGGAATGGAATATTATTCAACCACATAAAATTAAGAAATCATGCCATTTGCAACAACATGAATAGACCTTGAGGATATATGCTAAGTGAGATAAGTCAGAGAGAGAAAGATAAATATTGTATGATATCATTCACATATGAAATGTAAAAAGTCAAATTCAAAAAGGCAGTGCAAAATGGTGGTTACGAGAGACTGGAGAATGGGGGAATAGAAGACATGCTGTTTAAGGGTACAAATTTACCTGCTTTCTGAGTCACTTAGCCATGCCTGACTCTTCAATCTGATGATCTGTGGCTCACCAGGCTCCTCTGTCCATGGAATTTTGCAGGCAAGAATGCTGGACTGGGTTGCCATTTACCACTCCAAGGGATCTGCCTTATCCAAGGGATCAAATTGGCAGGTGGATTCTCTACCACTGAGCCACTTGGGAAGTCCAAAAATTTACAATGAGTAGTAAATAATTTCTAGGGATCTAATGTAGAAAATAGTGAATATTAGTAGGATTGTGTTATAGTCATCAAAATTGCAGAGATGAGCTCTTAAATATTACAACCACAAAAAATAAATGATAAGTACTTGATGTGATAGACCCTTCCCTAGTTTCTCTGGTAAAGAATCCACCTGCAATGCAGGAGAGGAGACACAGGTTCAATTCCTGGATCAGGAAGATCCCCTGGATAAGGAAATGACACCCCACTCCAGTATATTCTTCCCTGGGAAATCCTAGGGACAGAGGAGCTTGGCATGCTGCAGTCCATGGGGTCACAGAGTTGGACACAATTTAGAGACTAAACAAAAACAACATCCTAAAGTGATAAAGGTTCTAAATATCACTACAATGGCAATAGTATTACAATATAAAAGGTATCAAGTCATATTGTATACCATAAATTCACAGTTATATATTTAATATGTTTCAATTTAAAAAGTTATGAATGTATAATAAGGAAAATAAAACACAATTCAAATAAGATTCAATGTTCTACATTTAAGATACAAAATGCCCTATGGAAAATATCTAGGGTTATACAAAAGTGCATAAAATAATACCCTAAGTTCAGAATCAGATTTTAAAATTTGAAGTAAAATAGTCAAGATTCTCTTAAAATTTGACCGATTTTACTTGAGTTACCTAGGGAGATAACACATTTTGGCAATATATGTTAGGCTTTGCACAAAGAACCAACATTTACAATAAAATACAACTCTTTTAAAAATAATATATGCCATATTTCCCCATGAAACTTCGAAAGATTCTGTTACTGAATCTGCATACTGCTTGACATTCTTAAATTAAAAAAAAATAAGATTTTTAAAATATGATTTTCAATTGGGTCATTGAAAATTTGCATGGCAGCAAAGACAGGATTTACAATTTCAATTATTTTCACATACTGATTAAACTCATAGCAATATCAGATAGAACATGTTGACTACAAAATCATTTCTACAATATATTTTTTCTTGGAAATAATGGTAGAATCATGTAGATTCAACTAGTTTAATGCTTCAAAATCTAGTTCTGTAACTTCTTATGAGAATTTTTTCTCTGTGTTTATCAATTTGTTTTTAATTCTGTGATAATTCAAGGAGTGATTTAGTCTGAAAATATAATTGAAGTGAGCTGATAAATCTGAAAAAGTGGAGATCATATATGAGCCTTCAATAAAGGGTCCCTATTTAAAATATTCCCAACAGTAAATCAGATTTGATAATTTTTATAGAATTTGGTGAATTTAACCTGAGTTTGCCTTTGTTTGATCTGTTGACCAAGAAGTAAACTGAATCAGAATTAGTTATATGTAATTGGGGCTTCCGTGGTAGCTCAGCTGGTAAAGAATCTGCATGTGATACAGGAGACCCTGGTTCAATTCCTGGGTCAGGATATTTTCTGGAGAAGTGAAAGGAGACCTAATCCAGTATTCTTGGGTTTCCTTGGTGGCTCAGATGATAAAGAATCTGCCTACAATGCGGGAGACCTGGGTTCAATTCCTAGGTTGGGAAGATCCCCTGGAGGAGGTCAAGGCAACCCACTAAAATATTCTTGCCTGGAGAATCCCTTCATTGATGGGGGAGCCTGGCAGGCTACAGTCCATGGGGTCACAAGTCCAACACAACTAAGCGACTAAGCACAGTGCATATGTAATTGAATCTGCCAGGAGAGAATATGGCTCCAATTTGTTATTAAATGAAACTTGAAATTAAAATTACTAAACAGTTAAGTTCAGTAGCTCAGTCGTGTCTGACTCTTTGTGACCCCATGGATTGCAGCACACATGGACAGGCTTCCCTGTCCATCACCAACTCCCAGAGCTTGCTCAAACTCATGTCCATAGAGTCGATGATGCCATCCAACCATCTCATCCTCTGTTGTTCCCTTCTCCTTCTGCCTTCAATCCTTACCAGCATCAAGGTCTGTAATGCAGCTTCAGCATTAGTGCTTCCAATGAATATTCAGGACTGATTTATTTTAGGTTTGACTGGTTGGATCTCCTTGCAGTCCAAGAGACTCTCAAGAGTCTTCTATGTCCTATGTGTTATGAGGCCTGAGTTAGGATATAATACCTAACTTTTCAAATGGATTCAACAAAGGCAATTGTAACCCATATTCAGTTGCAAACCAAGGCTCATTCAGATCAATTTCACAGTGAGACTCATTCAGGGAAAGATTGAGATCTTTGAGTGAACATAATACAAAGAAGACAAAACGGTTATTCATTAGCAGTGAGCTCATAATATTTCAAGAGAAATTTGAATGGTAACTTAAAAATTGCATTCTTCAAGAACCCTTGGGGAGTTTGGATCTCTAGGTGACACTGATAAGGAGAGAGAAGCAGGGAAAATATTTGTCAAATGACATAATGAACTCTTGATATGATGTGTATAGCAATCTGAATCCAAGGATATCTCAGAAAGAAAAGATTAGTATTATATTTTTGTTTTTCAAGTTTGTTTTTACAAATAAATAAATATCAGAGTGAGATACTTGAAATTGAAATGAGTTGCTGATGGAATCAATATGGCATAATGAAAATAAACATTTCTTCTGAATTCAAAATTAGTGAAGCAGCAGATTCCTGGACAAACTGTATTTTCCCTCTTTAATGTCAAGGAAAGCTACCATATGAAATATTGCTCTAAGTTTTATCCAGGATACACTACAGAGTAAACCAATATCTCAAAAACAGTTAGGCTTTCAGCAGGTCTCAAGATAGGTCCAAAGACAGGAAATGTAAGGTGCAGGATACAAAGATATTTTACAGTATGATAGACAAAGACCCTAAAGGGGGAAAAGGTGCAGATCAAGCAAGTCCTGAAGTTGCACAATTTGCATTACCATAAAGTTGCAAAGTCATCAAAATCAAGACGTGATGGGTGTTCTTAGGACCTCTTCTCATACCTGCAACTGTGGATTATGATCACATTTGGCAGTGTCAGGGCCAGGGCCAATAGGATTCTTAGCAAGCTGTTCTTGTGAAATAAATGCATAGCAATAACATCTGGACACAGTCTGGAAAAAATCAATTTGTTAGAAAGGCTTTATTTAGGTGTGTTCTTTCATTTATTTTTTGTGTGTTTACTCACAGATATAACAAAATTCATTATAATAAAAGTGATTATTTGGAAAACAAAACAAAAACAAATTAAAATAAACAAATATCCAAACCAGTTGCCTTCATTAACTTTTTCTTTGATTCTATGGAATATATTATTACTGTAGAGCACAGGAATATTGGTGTCAAAGATGAGTTCTGAAAGATTTGATTGACATCTTCAAGGTTACAAAGGTGGGTAATAAAATCTTATCAAGCTCTCCTTTCGGTTCTGTGCAGTAAAATGAGAATCAAAGTGTCATTTGAAATTAATAGCTGACAAGCTTAGATATAATTTAAAAATTACTATTGCTGTGGTCAATATGAAGCAGACTGTTGGACTGATGGTCATAGAGGCCAATTCTGTAGTCAGTTCTGAGGTGGTTTTGATAATTTTATGACCACTAATAATGTTTGTGGATTTCACACAAGCTAAACTAATGAAGAGGGTAGTCAAAGTTATGCTGCAGTGTTTAAAATAGCTCCTCCTCATGTGTTAAAAGAATAATTTTACTTTCGTCTTGCACCATTAACTCAGACAAAAAGATTATTTCCTCCATCTGAGAGATTCTAAACTAGGCACTGTGGTGCACTGTCATACAACTTTCAGTTAAGTTCAGTTCAGTCACTCAGTTGTGTCTGACTCTTTGCAACCCCATGCAGCACACCAGGCTTCCCTGTCCATCACCAACTCCCGGAGTTTACCCAAACTCATGTCCATTGAGCCGGTGATGCCATCCAACCATCTTATCCTCTGTTGTCCCCTTCTCTTCCTGCCTTCAATCTTTCCCAGCATCAGGGTATTTTCAAGTGAGTCAGCTCTTCGCAACAGGTGGCCAAAGTATTGGAGTTTCAGCTTCAACATCAGTCCTTCCAATGAACACCCAGACTCATTTCATTCATGATGGACTGGTTGGATCTCCTTGCAGTCCAACAGACACTCAAGAGTCTTCTCCAACTTTACTTAAGGTATTAATAGAGATCCTTCACATTTGTATAATGATTAACGATTTTCAAAATAGTTTATATTCAATTATCCACTTCTCATAATATTCTAAAGCAATGTTAATCTTTTGGGATATTATTCTTACCTTTCTTAAAAAAAATGAATATAATCCAGGCCAGACATTTCTATAATTCAAATAAAGTCCTTCATTATCAATAGCTATTAACTCAGAGCACAGGGTTAAGGAGGCCAAGGAATATGCCTGATCTTGATCTCAGTTTTCTTATCAGTAAACTGGAGTTGATTGTCCTTAAGATACATCCAGCACTAATGTTACAGAAACTTTTAACTCTAGGTTACTTTTAAGGCCAACTTCATTTTAACATTAAATCTTTCCATCCTGAGAGCAAAATAACACACTACCATCCTTGTAATGCGTAGGAAAATATAAGTGTGCTATTAGGAGCTGATGTGTGCATTTTCTCACTTAGAAGGCAGACTACTGATCTCGTTCAAATTCAATCTTTTTTTGTTGTTCTTTATTCTTTTTTTTCCTTGATGTTAATCTCTGTCAAAAATAAATTTTTATGTGGAAAGCTGATATATTAACACCATGTTTAAACTTTACAGTACCATGAATTTAGGATGTTCAAGCTGGTTTTAGAAAAGGCAGAGGAACCAGAGATCAAATTGCCAACATACGCTGGATCATCAAAAAAGCAAAAGAGTCCTAGAAAAACATCTATTTCTGCTTTATTGACTATGCCAAAGCCTTTGACTGTGTGGATCACAATAAACTGTGGAAAATTCTGAAAGAGATGGGAATACCAGACCACCTGATCTGCCTCTTGAGAAATTTGTACGCAGGTCAGGAAGCAACAGTTAGAACTGGACATGGAGCAACAGACTGGTTCCAAATAGGAAAAGGAGTACGTCAAGGCTGTATATTGTTACCATGCTTATTTCACTTATATGCAGAGTACATCATGAGAAATGCTGGACTGGAAGAAACACAAGCTGGGATCAAGATTGCAGGGAGAAATATCAATAACCTCAGATATGCAGATGACACCACCCTTATGGCAGAAAGTGAAGAGGAACTAAAAAGCCTCTTGAAGAAGGTGAAAGTGGAGAGAGAAAAAGTTGGCTTAAAGCTCAACATTCAGAAAACGAAGATCATGGCATCTGGTCCCACCACTTCATGGGAAATAGATCGGGAAACAGTGGAGACAGTGTCAAACTTTATTTTTCTGGGCTCCAAAATCCCTGCAGATGGTGACTGCAGCCATGAAATTAAAAGACGCTTACGCCTTGGAAGGAAAGTTATGACCAACCTAGATAGCATATTCAAAAGCAGAGACATTACTTTGCCAACAAAGGTCCGTCTAGTCAAGGCTATGGTTCTTCCAGTGGTCATGTATGGATGTGAGAGTTGGACTGTGAAGAAGGCTGAGCGCCGAAGAATTGATGCGTTTGAACTGTGGTGTTGGAGAAGACTCTTGAAAGTCCCTTAGACTGCAAGAAGATCCAACCAGTCCATTCTGAAGGAGATCAGCCCTGGGATTTCTTTGGAGGGAATGATGCTGAAACTGAAACTCCAGTACCTTGGCCACCTCATGCGAAGAGTTGACACATTGGAAAAGACTCTGATGCTGGGAGGGATTGGAGGCAAGAGGAGAAGGAGACAACAAAGGATGAGATGGCTGGATAGCATCACTGATTTGATGGACATGAGTCTGAGTGAACTCCGGGAGTTGGTGATGCACAGGGAGGCCTGGCGCGCTGCGATTCATGGGGTCGCAAAGAGTCAGACACTACTCAGTGAAGCAGAAGTAGATGTTTTAGAATTCTCTTGCTTTCTCAATGATCCAATGGATGATGGCAATTTGATCTCTGGTTCTTCTGCCTTTTCTAAATTCAGCTTGAATGTCTGGAAGTTCACAGTTCATGTACTGTTGAAACCTAGCTTGGACTTGGAGAATTTTGAGCATTATTTTGCTAGTGCATGAGACAAATGCAACTGTGTGGTAGTTTGAACATTCTTTGACATTGCCATACTTTGGTATTGGAATGAAAACAGACGTTTTCCAGTCCTGTGGCCACTGCTGAGATTTCCAAATTTGCCAACATATTGAATGCAGCACTTTCACAGCATCATCTTTTAGGATTTGAAATAGCTCAACTGGAATTCCATCACCTCCACTAGCTTTGTTCATAGTGATGTTTCATAAGGCCCACTTGACTTCACATTCCAGGATGTCTGGCTTTAGGTGAGTGTCCATGGTTCCTCAAAAACTCTATCAGATCATTTGACAAGCATCTCAGTACCCCCCATGACCCTGCGCTCAGCATCTGGGAGCCACCATTCTACTCTTTTTAAGGTATTAAATAAAAATAAAGATCATGGAGCACTTGGCTTTCTGTGTCTGGCTCATTTCATCTCGGAAAATATCCTCCAGGGTTACCCATGATGGCACAAGTGGCTGGATTTCCTATTACCTGTTGTCTACTTTATGAGTCTAAAGAAAAATCATATAATTATATCAATAGATGCAGAAAATTTATTTGACAAAATCCAACAGTTATGCATAGTAAAGTTCTTTTCTATCTGAGAATAAAAGGAAACTTCTTCAACTTGATAAAGGACAACTCTAAAAAAACTGCAGCTTACAGTTGCATATATGCTTGCTCTCCCTCTACACACACACACACACAAATATATGTATATATATTTACACATCTAATCTCTTTAGCCTCATAATGTATATAAATACATATTTCTTTGTCCATTATTCTGTTGAAAACACTTAGGTTGTTTCCATAATTTGACTACTGTGAATAATGTTGCAAAATTCATGGGAAAGCAAAAATTTAAGTTTCAAATTTTCTATTTGCATTTCCAATTGTTTATTTTTTACATATAGGAAAATAAATTGACTTTTATATTTCAATCTTGCATCCTGCCACCTTGATATACCTCTTTTAGGTTCCTGAAGTTTCATTTTTTGTAGAAAGCAACTGAAATCTGTAATCTGCAAATAGCTACTGTTTTATTTCCTCCTTTCCAACTTATATACATTATTTTTATTATTATCTTATTGTGCTATCTAAGAGTTTCAATAAAATGTCAAAGAGGAAGAGAGAAGACATCCTTGCCTATCGCCAATCATAAAAGAAATCCTGTCTATCACCATTAAATATAATATGAGATAGAGTTCTTTACAGTTGTCCTTTATCAAGTTGAACAACTTTCTTCTTATTCCTAGTTTGTTAAAACCTTTTTTTACTATGCATGGGTTTTGGATTTCGTCAAATAATTTTTCTACATCTATTGTTATGATCATATGACTTTTCTTCTTTAGTCAGTTGATTATAGAGTGTTGAACCAGAGCATCATATCTGGGATAAATCTCACTTGACCATGGTGTATAATTTTTTTATATACATTGTTAGATTCAATTTGTTAATGATTTGTTGAAGATTTTTGCTTTTAGTTTTATGAAAGATATTGGTCCATAGTTTTCCTGTCTTGTGATGTATTATTCTGGGTTTGATAATGCTGGTTAGAGTAATGCTGGTGTCATGGTATGACACAGGATGTATACATTCCGGTTTTATTATTTGAAACATTTGTGGAGAAATGGTGTTATTCATCCTTAAATATTTGATAAATTCAATAAAGAGATAATCCGAACCTAGTGTTCTCTTTTCTAGTGAGTTATTAGTCATTAATTCAATTACTTTAATATATTTAGGGCTATATAGGTTACATATTTCCCCTTCTGTAGATATGGGTAGTTTGAATATTTGGCAGTCCAATTTAAATTTGGGTGGTCAAATTTGAAACTATTTGTTCATTTATTCAAGTTATAAAATCTGTGGCCATGAAGTTATTCATAGTATTCTTTTATTACACTCATAATAGCCTTGGGATAGGTAGTTATGTCTTCTATTTCATATGTTATATTATTTTGTTATATCTATTTTAGTTAACCAGATTAGAGGTTTATTAAATTTATTGATCTTATCAAAGAACAGACATTTGATTTTATTGATTTTCTGTATTTTTCCTGCTTTCAACTTTTTTTATTTCAGTACTAGTTTATGTTATTCCTTTTTTTCTCATTGTCTATGTTCTAATTATATTTTCTCTTCTTTCTTAATGTTGAAGCTTATATTAGTTAATTTTATATCTTTTCTCTTTTCTAATTTGTGTATTTAATATTACACAAGGCTGTGGTCCTAGTGTGATTAGACTGACTAGTTTTCTGTGAGTATGGTTTCAGTGTGCCTGCCATGCCCCTGGGGCCAACCAAGATGGGCGAGTCATGGTGGAGAGGTCTGATAGAATGTGGTCCACTAAAGAAGGGAATGGCAAACCACTTCAGTATTCTTGCCTTGAGAACCCCATACACAGTATGAAAAGGCAAAATGATAGGATACTGAAAGAGGAACTCCCCAGGTCGGTAGGTGTGCAATATGCTACTGGAGATCAGTGGAGAAATAACTCCAGAAAGAATGAAGGGATGGAGCCAAAGCAAAAACAATACCCAGTTGTGGATGTGACTGATGATAGAAGCAAGGTCCAATGCTATAAAGAGCAATATTGCATCAGATGAGATCAGATCAGTCGCTCAGTCATGTCCGACTCTTTGCGACCCCATGATTCGCAGCACGCCAGGCCTCCCTGTCCATCACCAACTCCCAGAGTTCACTCAGACTCAAGTCCATCGAGTCAGTGATGCCATCCAGCCATCCCATCCTCTGTGGTCCCCTTCTCCTGCCCCCAATCCCTCCCAGCATCAGAGTCTATTCCAATGAGTCAAGTCTTCGCGTGAGGTGGCCAAAGTACTGGAGTTTCAGCTTTAGCATCATTCCTTCCAAAGAAATCCCAGGGCTGATCTCCTTCAGAATGGACTGGTTGGATCTCCTTGCAGTCCAAGGGACTCTCAAGAGTCTTCTCTAACACCACAGTTCAAACGCATCAATTCTTCGGCGCTCAGCCTTCTTCACGGTCCAACTCTCACATCCATACATGACCACTGGAAAAACCATAGACTTGACTAACTAGACGAACCTTTGTAGGCAAAGTAATGTCTCTGCTTTTGAATATGCTATCTAGGTTGGTCATAACTTTCCTTCCAAGGCGTAAGCGTCTTTTAATTTCATGGCTGCAGTCACCATCTGCAGGGATTTTGGAGCCCAGAAAAATAAAGTTTGACACTGTCTCCACTGTTTCCCGATCTATTTCCCATGAAGTGGTGGGACCAGATGCCATGATCTTCGTTTTCTGAATGTTGAGCTTTAAGCCAACTTTTTCACTCTCCTCTTTCACTTTCATCAAGAGGCTTTTGAGTTCCTCTTCACTTTCTGCCATAAGGGTGGTGTCATCTGCATATATGAGGTTATTGATATTTCTCCTGGCAATCTTGATCCCAGCTTGTGTTTCTTCCAGTCCAGTATTTCTCATGATGTACTCTGCATATAAGTTAAATAAACAGGGTGACAATATACAGCCTTGATGAACTCCTTTTCCTATTTGGAACCAGTCTGTTGCTCCATGTCCAGTTCTAACTGTTGCTTCCTGACCTGCATACAAATTTCTCAAGAGGCAGATCAGGTGGTCTGGTATTCCCAGCTCTTTCAGAATTTTCCAGTTTATTGTGATCCACACAGTCAAAGGCTTTGGCATAGTCAATAAAGCAGAAATCGATGTTTTTCTGGAACTCTCGTGCTTTTTCCATGATCCAGCGGATGTTGGCAATTTGATCTCTGGTTCCTCTGCCTTTTCTAAAACCAGCTTGAACATCAGGAAATTCACGGTTCACATATTGCTGAAGCCTGGCTTGGAGAATTTTGAGCATTACTAGCCTGGGAGATGAGTGCAATTGTGTGGTAGTTTGAGCATTGTTTGGCATTGCCTTTCTTTGGGATTGGAATGAAAACTGACCTTTTCCAGTCCTGTGGCCACTGCTGAGTTAGGAACCTGAAACGTCAGGTCCATGAATCAAGGCAAATTGGAAAAGATCAAATAAGAGATGACAAGAGTGAAAGTAGACATTCTAGGAATCAACGAACTGAAATGGACTGCAATTGGTGAATTTAACTCAGATGACCATTATGTCTACTACTGCGGACAGGAATCCCTCAGAAGAAATGGAGTAGCCAAAATGGTCAACAAAAGAGTTCAAAATGCAATACTTGGATGCAATCTAAAAAACGACAGAATGATATCTGTTCGTTTCCAAGGCAAACAATTAAATATCACAGGAATCCAAGTCTATGCCCAAACCAGTAACTCTGAAGAAGCTGATGTTGAACGGTTCTATGAAGACCTACAAGACCTTTTAGAATTAACACCCAAAAAGATGGCCTTTACATTATAGGGGAGTGAAATGCAAAAGTAGGAAGTCAAGAAACACCTGGAGTAACAGGAAAATTTGGCCTTGGAATACTGAATTAAGCAGAGCAAACACTAATAGAGTTTTACAAAGAAAATGCACTGGTCATAGCAAACACCTTCTTCCAACAACAGAAGACAAGATTCTACACCTGGATATCACCAGATGGTCAACACCGAAATCAGATTAATTATATTCTTTGGAGCCAAAGATGGAGAAGCTGTATACAGTCAACAAAAACAAGACCTGGAGCTGACAGTGGCTCAGATCATGACCTCCTTATTGCAAAATTCAGACAGAAATATCAGAAAGTAGGGAAACCATTAGACCATTCAGGTATGATCTAAATCAAATCCCTTATGATTATACAGTGGAAGTGAGAAATAGATTTAAGGGACTAGATCTGATAGATAGAGTGCCTAAAGAACTATGGATGGAGGTTCGTGACATTGTACAGGAGACAGGGATCAAGACCATCCCCATGGAAAAGAAATGCAAAAAAGCAAAATGGCTGTCTGACAAGGCCTTACAAATAGCTGTGAAAAGACGAGAAGCAAAAAGCAAAGGAGAAAAGGAAAGATATAAACATCTGAATACAGAGTTCCAAAGAATAGCAAGGAGAGAGAAGAAAGCCTTCTTCAGTGATCAATGCAAAGAAATAGAGGAAAACAACAGAATGGGAAAGACTCAAGATCACTTCAAGAAAATTAGAGACACCAAAGAAACATTTCATGCAAAGATGGGCTTGATAAAGGACAGAAATGGTATGGACCTAATAGAAGCAGAAGATGTTAGGAAGAGGTGGCAAGAATACACAGAAGAATTGTAAAAAAAAAAAAAAAAAAAAAAAGAGCTTCACGACCCAGATAATCATGATGGTGTGATAACTGACCTAGAGCCAGATATCCTGGAATGTGAAGTCAAGTGGGCCTTAGAAAGCATCACTACGAACAAAGCTAGTGGACGTGATGGAATTCCAGTTGAGCTATTTCAAATCCTGAAAGATGATGCTGAGAAAGTGCTGCACTCAATATTCCAGCAAATTTGGAAAACTCAGTAGTGGCCACAGGACTGGAAAAGGTCAGTTTTCCTTCCAATCCCAAAGAAAGGCAATGCCAAAGAATGCTCAAACTACCGCACAATTGCACTCATCTCCCACGCTAGTAAAATAATGCTCAAAATTCTCCAAGCCAGGCTTCAGCAATACCATAAACTTCCACATGTGCAAGCTGGTTTTAGAAAAGACAGAGTAATCAGAGATCAAATTGCCAACATCCCCTGGATCATGAAAAAAGCAAGAGAGTTCCAGAAAAACATCTATTTCTGCTTTATTGACTATGCCAAAGCCCTTGACGGTGAGGATCACAGTAAAGTGTGGAAAATTATGAAAGAGATAGGAATACCAGACCACCTGATGTGCCTCTTGAGAAACCTACATGCACGTCAGTAAGCAGCAGTTAGAACTGGACATGGAACAGCAGACTGGTTCCAAATAGGAAAAGGAGTACATCAAGGCTGTAGATTGTCACCCTGCTTATTTAACTTATATGCAGAATACATCATGAGAAACGCTGGGCTGGAAGAAGCACAAGCTGGAATCAAGACTGCCAGGAGAAATATCAATAAACTCAGATATGCTGATAACACCACCCTTATGGCAGAAAGTGAAGAGGAACTCAAAGGCCTCTTGATGAAGGTGAAAGAGGAGAGTGGAAAAGTTGGCTTAAAGCTCAACATTCAGAAAACGAAGATCATGGCATCTGGTCCCATAACTTCATGGGAAATAGTTGGGGAAACAGTGGAAACAATGTCAGATTATTTTTTTGGGCTCCAAAATCACTACAGATGGTGACTGCAGCCATGAAATTAAAAGACGCTTACTCCTGGAAGAAAAGTTATAACCAACCTAGATAGCATATCGAAAAGCAGAGACATTACTTTTCCAACAAAGGTCTGTCTATTCAAGTCTATGGTTTTTCCAGTGGTCGTGTATGGATGTGAGTTTTGGACTGTGAAGAAAGCTGAGCTCCAAAGAATTGATGCTTTTGAAATGTGGTGTTGGAGAAGACTCTTGAGAGTCCCTTGGACTGCAAGGAGATCCAACCAGTCCATTCTGAAGGAGGTCAGCCCTGGGATTTCTTTGGAAGGAATGATGCTGAAGCTGAAACTCCAGTACTTTGGCCACCTTATGTGAAGAATTGACTCATTGGAAAAGACTGATGCTGGGAGGGACTGGGGGCAGGAGGAGAAGGGGACGACAGAGGATGAGATGGCTGGATGGCATCACTGACTCGATGGATGTAAGTCTGAGTGAACTTCGGGAGATGATGATGGACAGGGAGGCCTGGCGTGCTGCGAGTCATGGGGTCACAAAGAGTGGACACGACTGAGCTACTGAACTGAACTGAATATTACGCATTTCTATAGAACAGACTTTGCTGCATCTAAAAAAAATTTGATATATATTTTCTTTTCTTTCTAATGTAATTCAAAATATTCTTAATGCCTCAAGAATATTTCTCTGACCCATGGGTTTTTTAGGGGTTTATTGTCTAATATCCATTGAGATCAACATTATCTTCATTATCTCCACCAGAGTTTGGAACCAAGCAAATAACAGGGAGGGAACACAGCTCCACCCATCCAAAGAAATTTGGACTAAAGATTTACTGAGCACAGCCCCACCCATCAGAATAAGACCCAGTTTCCCCCTCAGTCAGTCTATCCCATTAGGAAGCATCCATTGGCCTCTTATCCTTCTCCATCAGAGGACACACAGACTGAAAACCACAATCATAGAAAACTAATCAATCTGATCACATGGACCACAGCCTTGTCTAACTCAGTGAAACTATGAGCCATGCTGCATAGGGCCACCCAAACAGACGGGTCATGTTTGAGAGTTCTGACAAAACTTGGTCCACTGGAGAAAGGAATGGCAAACCACTTCAGTATTCTTGCGTTGAGAACCCCATGAACAGTATTAAAAGGCAAAAAGTTAGGACACTGAAAGATGAAATCCCCAGGTGGGTAGGTGCCCATATGCTACTGGAGATCAGTGGAGAAACAACTCCAGAAAGAATGAAGGGATGGAGCAAAAGTAAAAACAATACCCAGTTGTGGCTGTGACTGGTGATGGAAGCAAGGTCTGATGCTGTAAAGAGCAATATTGCATAGGAACCTGAAATGTCCGGTCCATGAATCAAGGCAAATTGGAAATGGTCAAACAGGAGATGGCAAGAGTGAATGTCGACATTCTATAAATGAGCGAACTAAAATGGACTGGAATGGGTGAATTTAACTTAGAAGACCATTATATCTACTACTATGGGCAGGAATCCCTTAGAAGAAATGGAGTAGCTATCAGGTCAACAAAAGAGTCTGAAATGAAGTACTTGGATGCAATCTCAAAAGAGACAGAATAAACTCTGTTCGGTTCCAAGGCAAACCATTCAATATCAGGTGATCCGAGCTTATGCCCCAATTAGTAACGCTGAAGAACCTGAAGTAGAATGGTTCTATGAAGACCTACAAGACCTTTTAGAACTAACACTCAAAAAAGATATTCTTTTCATTATAGGGGACTGGAATGCAAAAGTAGGAAGTCAAGAAACACCTGGAGTAACAGGCAAATTTGGCCTTGGAATACAGAATTAAGCAGGGCAAAGGCTAATAGAGTTTTGCCAAGCGAATGGACTGGTCATAGCAAACACTCTCTTCCAAAAACACAAGAGAAGACTCTACACATGGACATCACCAGATGGTCAACACCGAAATCAGATTGATTATATTATTTGCAGCCAAAATAGAGAAGCTCTATAGAGTCAGCAAAAACAAGACCAGGAGCTGACTGTGTCTCAGATCATGAACTCCTTATTGCCAAATTCAGAATGAAATTGAAGAAGGTAGGGAAAACCACTAGACCATTCAGGTATGACCTTAATTAAATCCCTAACGATTATACACTGGAAGTGAGAAATAGATTTTAAGGTCTAGATCTGATAGATAGAGTCCCTGAAGAACTATGGACTGAGGTTCGTAACATTGTACAGGAGACAGGGATCAAGACCATCCCTAAGAAAGAGAAATGCAAAAAAGCAAAATGGCTGTCTGAGGAGGCCTTACAAATAGCTGAGAAAAGAAGAGAAGCAAAAAGCAAAGGAGAAAAGGAAAGATATACCCATATGAATGCAGAGTTCCAAAGAATAGCAAGGAGAGATAAGAAAGCCTTCCTCAGTGGTCATTGCAAAGAAACAGAGGAAAACAACAGAATGGGAAAAACTAGGGGTCTCTTCAAGAAAGTTAGAGATACCAAGGGAACATTTCATGCCAAGATGGGCTCAATAAATGACAGATATGATACAGACCTAACATAAGCAGAAGATATTAAGAAAAGGTGGCAAGAATACAAAGAATAACTGTATAAAAAAGATCTTCATGAACAAGATAATCACGATGGTGTGATAACTGACCTAGAGCCAGATATCCTGGAATGTGAAGTCAAGTGGTCCTTAGGGATTTTCACTACAAAAAAAGCTGTGGAGGTGATGGAATTCCAGTTGAACTATTTAAAATCCTAATAGATGATGCTGTCAAAGTACTGCACTCAATATGTCAGGAAATTTGGAAAACTCAGCAGTGGCCACAGGACTGGAAAAGGTCAGTTTTCATTTCAACCCCAAAGAAAGGCATTGCCAAAGATTGTTCAAAAACCACGCAATTGCACTCATCTAACACAGTAATAAAGTAATGCTCAAATTTGCAAACCAGACTTTAAAAATACGTGAACTGTGAAATTACAGATTTTCAAAATGGTTTTAGAAAAGGCAGAAGAACAAGAGATCAAATTGCCAACATTCCCTGGATCATCAAAAAAGCAAGAGAGTTCCAGAAAAGCATCTATTTCTGCTTTATTGAATATGCCAAAGCCTTTGACTGTGTGGATCACAACAAATTGTGGAAAATTCTTCAAGTGATGGGAATACCAGACCACCTTACCTGTCTCTTGAGAAATCTGTATGCAGGTCAGGAAGCAACAATTAGAACTGAACATGGAACAACAGACTGGTTCCAAATCAGGAAAAGAGTATGTCAAGGCTTTATATTGTCACCATGCTAAGTTAACTTATATACAGAGTACATCATGAGAAACGCTGGGTTGCATTAAGCACAAACTGGAATCAAGATTGCCAGGAGAAATATCAGTAACCTCAGATATGCAGATGATACCACCCTGATGGCAGAAAGTGAAGAGGAACTAAAAAGCCTCTTGATGAAAGTGAAAGAGGAGAGTGAAAAAGTTGGCTTAAAGCTCAACATCCAGAAAACGAAGATCATGGCATCTGGTCCCATCACTTCATGGGAAATAGGCGGGGAAACAGTGGAAACAGTGTCAGACTTTATTTGAGGGGGCTCCAAAATCACTGCAGATGGTGATTGCAGTCATGAAATTAAAAGATGCTTACTCCTTGGAAGGAAAGTTATGACCAACCTAGATAGCATATTAAAATGCAGAGACATTACTTTGCCAACAAAAGTCCTTCTAGTCAAGCCTGTGGTTTTTCCAGTAGCCATGTATGGATGTGAGATTTGGATTATGAAGAAATCTGAGCACCGAAGAATTGATGCATTTGAACTGTAGTGTTGGAGAGACTTTTGAGAGTCCCTCCGACTGTAATGAAATCCAACCAGTCCATCCTAAAGGAGATCAATTCTGAATATTCATTTGAAGGACTGATGCTGAAGCTGAAATACTTTGATCACCTGATATGAAGTACTGGCTCATTGGAAAAGTCCCTGATGTTGGAAAGATTTAAAGTGAAAGAAGGGGAAAACATATATGAGCTGGTTGCGTGGCATCACTGACTCAGTGGACATGAGTTTGAGTAAGCCCTGCGAGTTGGTAATGGACAGTGAAGCCTGGCGGGCTGCAGTCCATGGGGTCACAAAGAGTCAGACATGACTAAGCAACTGATCTGACTGAATGACTGACTGATAGCTACTCCCTCATTGTTTTGATGAATGTTAGCATGATATATTTTTTTTACCACCAATTATTTATAATATGTATATGCTTTTCTATTTAAAGTGTATTTCTTTTAAACAGGGGCTTCTCTGCTTGCTCAGATGACAAAGGATCTGCCTGAAATGCAGAGACTCAGGTTCAATCCCTTGGTCAGAATGTTCTCCTGGAAAAAGAAATGGCAACTCACTCCAATATTATTGCCTGGTGTATCCTGTGGACAGAGGAGCCTGGTGGTGTACAGTCTATGGTGTTGCAAAGAATCAGACATGACTGAGCAACTAACACTTTCCTTTAAATAACAGTTATATATTTCTGGCTTTATGATCCATTCTGATATCTTTGTCTTTTAATTGGTGTATTTAGATCATTGCTATTCAAAGCAATTTTTGGTGTAGTGAGACTTATATCTACTATATTTGTTACTATTTTGTATTTGTTGACTTAATTCTCATTAGTGTCTTCTTTCTTTTTTCCCTGTCTTTCATATTTGTATTTGAGTATATGATTCCATATTCTGTCCTGTCTTAGCATATCAGTTTCTTTTTTTTTTTTAATTTTTACTTCTTTTACTGGTTGTGCTAGAGTTTGCAAAATACCCTAATAACTAAGTCAAGTACAGTTTAAAATAACACTATACTGCTTTACAAATAGTACAGGTACCTTATAATAACAAAAGAATACTAGTTTCCTAATTACTCTCTATCTTCCCTTGTATTAGTGTTGTCATTTTTCTTATTTATACAAAAACATACATACTTGTATATATAATGTATTATTGATATTATTTTAATTGAAAAATCTTTATCAGATCAATGAAGAACAAGAAAATAAAACTTTTTATTTTACATTCACATATTCTTTCTATGATGCTAGTTTTTTGGATTCAAATTTCTTTTCTTATTCAACTGTAATTTATTTATAATGCTATATTAGTTTCAGAAGTACAACATAGTGATTCAATATTTTTAAACATTACAAAATGATCACCATGATAAATCTAGTTACCATCTGTCATCATACAAAGTTATTACAATTATTGAAAATATTCCTTATGATGTACATTACATGATTGTGACTTATTTACTTTATAATTGGAAGTTTGTACCTCTTAATACCTTTACCATTTCAAGCAACTCCCTATTACCCTTTCCTCTGGCAATAACCACTGTGTCCTCTGTACCTATGAGACAGTTTCTGTTTTGCTCTCTCTTCATTTGTTTGCTATTTAGATTGCACATATAAGTGGGATCATGTGGTATTTGCCTTTCTCTGTCTGAGTTATTTCATTTACCATAATACTTTCGAGGTTTATCCATGTTTTCATGAATGTAAAGGTTTCATTTATTTTTTATGAACTAGATTTGTTAGTGTTTTATGACTGAGATGTGGCATTTGACTGAAATGCATCCATTCACCAGTGGATGCTTAAGACACTTCCATACTCTGACTATTGTAAATAATGTTACACTGAACAATTAGGTACATATATCTTTTCAAATTAGTATTTTCCTTTCATTTTCTTTGGAAAAATACCCCAAAGTGGTATTTCTGGATCTTATAGTATTTCTAGTTTTAGCTTTTCTGAAAAACCTCCATGATATTTTCTATACTAGTTGTACCAATATATATCATTACCAAGAAAGAACAAGAGTTCTCTTGTCTCCACATCCTTGCCAGTCCTTGCTATGTATTATCTTTGTGATAATAACCACTGTGACAAATGTGAGGCCATACCTTGTTGTTTTGATTTGCATTTCCCTAATGATTAATGATGCTGAGCACCTTTTTATGTGCCTGTTGGCCATTGTCTGGTATTCTTTGGAAAAAAAAAATGTCATTCAGGTCCTCTGCCCATTTTTCAAATAGATTGAATCTGTAATACTGTATGAGTTAATTGTATATATATATGTGTGTGTGTGTGTGTGTTACTTTAGTTTTAATTGAAGGATAATTGCTTTACAGAATTTTGTTGTTTTCTGTGAAACATCAACATGAATCAGCCATAGGTATACATATGCCCCCTCCCTCTTGAACTTCCCTCCTATCTCTCTCCCCATCCCACCTCCCCACCTCTCTAGGTTGACACAGAGCACCTCTTTGAGTTCCCTGAGACATACAGAAAATTTTCATTGGCTATCTATTTTACATATGGCAATGTAAGTTTCAATGTTACTCTCTCCATACATCTCACCCTCTATTCCCCTCCTCCCATGTCCATAAGTCTGTTCTCTATGTCTGCTTCTTCATTGCTGCCTTACAAATAAATTCTTCAGTATCATCTTTCAGATTCTGTATATATGTGTTAGTATATGATATTTACCTTTCCCTTTCTGACTTACTTCACTCTGTATAATAGGCTCTAGATTCACCCAACTCAAGAGAACTGACTCAAATGTATTCCTTTTTATGGCTGAGTAATATTCCGTTGTGTATATGTACCATGACTTCTTTATCCATTCATCTGTTAATGGATATCTAGGTTGCTTCCATGTTCTCTGTTCAGTTCAGTTCAGTTCAGTCGCTCAGTCATGTCCGACTCTTTGCAACCCCATGGACTGCAGCATGCCAGGCCTCCCTGTCCATCATCAACTCCCAGAGTTTACTCAAACAAATGGGCATGAGTCCATTGAGTCAGTGATGCCATCCAATCATCTCATCCTCTGTTGTCCCCTTCTCCTCCTACCTTCAAACTTTCCCAGCATCATGTTCTTGTCCAATGAGTCAGTTCTTCACATCAGGTGGCCTAAGTATTGGAGTTTCAGCTTCAGCATCAGTCCTTCCAATGAATATTCAGGACTGATTTCCTTGAGAATGGACTAACTAGATCTCCTTGCAGTCCAAGGGACTCTCAAGAGTCTTCTCCAACACCACAGTTCAAAACCATCAATTCTTCAGTGTTCAGCTTTCTTTAGGTCCAACTCTCACATCCATACATGACTACTGGAAAAACTATAACTTTGACTAGACGGACCTTTGTTAGTAAAGTAGTGTCCCTGCTTTTTAATATGCTATCTAGGTCAGAAATAACTTTTCTTCCAAGGAGTGAGTATCTTTTAATTTCATGGCACCACCTTTAGTTATTTTGGAGCCCCCCAAAATAAAGTCTGTCACTATTTCCACTGTTTGCCCATCTATTTGTCATGAAGCGATGGGATCAGATGCCATGATCTTAGTTTTCTGAATGTTGAATTTTAAGCTAACTTTTTCACTCTCCTCTTTCACTTTCATCAAGAGACTCTTTAGTTCTTCTTCACTTTCTGCCATAAGTGTGGTGTCATCTGCATATCTGAGGTTATTGATATTTCTCCTGGCAATCTTGATTCCAGCTTGTGTTTCATCCAGCCCAGGGTTTCCCATGATATATTCTGTATATAAGTTAAATAAGCAGGGTAAAAATATACAGCCTTGATGTATTACTTTAGCTATTGTAAAAAGTGCTGCAAAGAACATTGGGGGTACATATGTCTTTTTCAATTTTGATTTCCTGAAGGTGTATGCTTAGGAGTAGGATTTCTGGGTCACATTGTGGTTTTAGTCTTAGTTTTTTAAGGAATCTCCATACGGTCTCCCATAGTGGCTGTATCAATTTACTTTCTCACCAATAGTGCTAGAGTGTTCCCTTCTCTCCACACATCTCCAGCATTTATTATTTGTAGACTTTTTTGATAATGGCCATTCTGATTGGTGTGAGGTTCTTTGCAGTTTTGATTTGCATTTCTCTATTAATGAGTGATGTTGAGCATCTTTTCATGTGTTCGTTAGCCATGCATTTCTTACTATGTAAGAAACAGACATAGAGAAAAGACTTATGGACTTGAGGAGAGGGGAATACAGGATGAGATGTGTGGAGAGAGTAAGTTAGTCTTCTTTGGAAAAATGTCTGTTTAGTTCTTTTTCTCATTTATTGATTGTGCTGTATGTTTTTCAGGTATTGAGTTGTATGAACTACTTTTATATTTTGGAAATTAGTCCCTTTTCAGTTGTTTCCTTTGCTATTATTTTCTCCCATTTTGAAGGTTGTCTACTGTTTACTTTGCTGTGCAAAAGCTTTTAAGTTTAATCATGTCCCACTTGTTTACTTTTGTTTTTATTTCCATTACTCTAGGAGGTGGGTCATAGAGGATCTTGCTTTGATTTATGTCATTGAGTGTTCTGCCTATGTTTTCCTCTAAGAGTTTTATAGTTTCCTCTCTTACATTTAGGTTTTTTATCCATTTTGAGTTTATCTTTGTGTATGGTGCTAGGAAGTGTTATAATTTCATTCTTTTACATGTAGCTGTTCAGTTTTCCCAGCTCCATTTATTGATGAGGCTGTCTGCCCCATTGTATATTCTTGCTTCCTTTGTCAAAAACAAGGTACCCATAGGCGCATGGGTTTATTTTTGAGCTTTCTCTCTTGTTCCATTGGTCTATATTTCTGTTTCTGTTCCAGTACCATATTGTCTTGATGACTGTAAATATGTGGTCTGTAGTCTGAAGCCAAGAAGTTTGATTCCTCCAGCTCCGTTCTTCTTTCAGAAGACTGCTTTGATTATTTATGGTCTTCTGTGTTTCTATATGAATTGTGAAATTTTTTGTTGTAGTTTTGTGAGAAATGCCATTGGTAGTTTTATAGGCATTACATTGAATATATAGATTACATTTGGTAGTATAGTCATTTTCACAATATTGATTCTTCCTACCCAGGAACATGGAATATCTCTCCATCAGTTTATGTCATCTTGATTTTTAATCAGTGCTTATAGTTTTTGGTATACAGTTCTTTTGTCTCCTTGGGTAGGTTTATTCCTTGATATTTTATTCTGTTTGTTGCAATGGTGAATGAGATTGATTCCTTAATTTCTTTCTGATTTTTCATTATTAGTATATAGTATGCAAGTGATGTCTATGTATTGATTTTGTATCCTGTGACTTCACTAAATAAACTGATTTGTTCTAGTAATTTCCTATAGTACCTTTAGAGTTTTCCTTGCATATTATTATGTCATCTGCATACAGTGTGAGTTTTTCTTCTTTTCTCATCTGGATTCCTTTTATTTCTTTTTCTTCTCTGATTGCTAAAGCTAGGACTTCCAAAACTATGTTTAATAATAGCTGTGAAAGTAGACAACCTTGTTTTGTTCCTGATCTTAAGGGGAATGCTTTCAACTTGTCACCATTGAGAATAATGTTTGCTGTGGGCTTGGCTTATCATATATGGCCTTCTATGCCCATTATTTGAAGAGTTTTAATCATAAATGGGTGCTGAATTTTGTCAAAGGCTTTTTCTGTATCTATTGATATTATCATATGATATTTATCTTTCAATTTGTTTATATGGTGTATCCCATTGATTGATTTGCATAAATTGAAGAATCCTTGCATTCCTGGAATAAACCCAACTTGATAATAGTGTATGAACTTGTTAATGTGTTCTTGAATTCTGTTTGCTAGAATTTTGTTGAGGATTTTGCATCTAAGTTCATCAGTGATATTGGCCTATAGTTTTCTTTCTTTGTGTTGTTTTTGTCTGGTTTTGGTATCAGGATGATAGCAACCTCCTAGAACGAGTTTGGAAGTTTTCCTTCCCCTGCAATTTTTTTGAAAGAGTTTTAGAAGGATAGGTATTAGCTCTTCTCTAAAAATTTGATAGAATTCACCTGTGAAGCCATCTGATCCTGAGCTTTTGTTTTTGGGGGAGATTTTGTATCACAGTTTTGTTTTCAGTGCTTGTAATTGGGTTGTTCATAATTTCTATATCTTCCTGGCTCAGTCTTGGAAGATTGAACTTTTCTAAGTATCTGTCCTTTTCTCCCAGTTTATCCATTTTATTGTCATATTGTTGCTCATAATAGTCTCTTATAATCCTTTATATTTCTGCACTTTCTGTTGTAACCTCTTCTTTTTCATTTCTAATTTTATTTTGATTCTTCTCTCTTTTTTCTTGATGAGTCTTGCTAAAGGTTAGTCAATTTTGTTTCTCTTCTAAAAGAACCAGCTTTTAGTTTTATTAATTTTTACTATTGTTTCATTTCTTTCTCACTTATTTCTGCTCTGATCATGATTTCTTTCCTTCTACTAATTTGTGTGTGTGTGTGTGTGTGTGTTGCTGTTATTTTCCCAGTTGTTTTAGGTGTAAAGTTACATTGTCTGTTCAATCTTTTTCTTGTTTCTTGAGGTAGGATTTTATTACTATCAACTTCCCTCTTAGAACTACTTTTGCTGCGCCCCAGAAGTTTTGAGTTGTCATGTTTTCATTGTCATTTATTTATATAATTTTTTTTATTTCCCTTTTAACTTCTTCAGTAACCTGTTGGTTATTTCATAACTTGTTTAATCTTTATGCATTTGTGTTTTCTACAGTTTTATTTTCCTTGGAATTAGTGTGATCAGAAAAGATGCTTGATGTGATTTCAATTTTCTTAAATTTATTGAGGTTTGATTTGTGTCCCAAGATATGGTCTATCCTGGAGAGTGTTCAGTGTGCACTTGAGAAGAAGGTGCATTCTTCTGCATTTGGATGGAATGTCCTGAAGATATCAATGAGATACATCTCATCTAATATATCATTTAAGACTTGTGTTTCCTTATTCATTTTCTGTTTTGATGATCTGTCCATTGGTGTAAGTGGTGTGTTAATGTCTCGTACTATTATTGTGTAGCTATCAATTTCTCCTTTTATTTGTATTAGTGTTTGTCTTATGTATTGAGGTGCTCTTATGTTGGGTGCATAGGTATTTACAATTGTTATGTCTTCCTCTTGAATTGTAGTGCTCTTCCTTATCACTTGCAATATTCTTTATTTTAAAGTTTATTTTGTCTGATATGAAATTGCTACTCCAGCTTTCTTTTGATTTCTCTTTGCATGGAATATATTTTTCCATCTTCTCATTTTCAGTCTATATGTGTCTTTAGCTCTGAAGTGGGTTTCTTGTAGACAGCACATATATGGGTCTTTTTTTTTTTTTTTTTTTTATCCATTCAGCCAGTATGTGTCTTTTGGTTGGCACATTTAATCTATTTACATTTAAAGTAATTGCTGATATATATGTTCCTATTGCCATTTTCTTAATTGTTTGGGGTTCGTTTTTGTAAATCTTTTTCTTCTCTTGTATTTCCTGAATAAATAAGTCCTTTTAATATTTGTTTTAAAGCTGGTTTGGTGGTACTGAATTCTCTTAACTTTTGTTTGCCTGTAAAGCTTTTGATTTCTCCATCAATTTTGAATGAGATCCTTGCTGGGTAGAGAAAGCAATCTTGGTTGTAAATTTTTCACTTTGAATACATTAAGTATATCCTGGCATTCCCTTCTGGGTTGGAGAGTTTCTGCTAAAAGATCAGCTGCTAAATGTATGGGGTTTCCCTTATAATTTAATTGTTCCTTTTCCCTTGCTGCTTTTAATATTCTTTCTTTGTGTTTAATCTTTTTTAGTTTGATTAGAATGTGTCTGGAAGTGTTTCTTCTTGGGTTTATCCTGCATGGGACTCTTTGTGCCTCTTGGACTTGATTGACTGTTTCCTTTTCCATGTTGGAGAAATTTTCAACTATAATTTCTTTAAAAGTTTTCTCATACCCTACCTTTTCTTTTCTTTTGGGACCACTGTAACTCTAATGTTGGTGCATTTAATATTGTCCCAGAGGTCTCTGAGACTATCCTCAGTTATTTTCATCCTTTTCACTTTATTCTGCTCTTCAGCATTTAAAATTCATTGTATATTTCAGATATTAACTTCAATTGGACATATCTTTCGGAAATATCTTCTCCTATCCTGTAGGTTGTGTTTTCATTTAGTTAATGATTTTTTTCACTGCAAAATTTCGTAGTGTAATGTAGTTTCACCTGTTTATTTTTTCTTTTGCTCCTCTACTCTGAGAAGAGAGATCTAAAAATATACTGCTTAGATAAATGTCATGAGGTTACTGCCTAAACTTTTTTCTAGGAGTTTTATGGTTTAATATCTTGCATTCAAGCCTTTAGTCTATTTTGAGTTAATTTCTGTGTATAGTGTAAGACAGTGGTTCAGTTTCATTATTTTGCATGTGTCTGCCTAATATTTCCAACTCAATATTGAAGAAAATCTCTTTTCTTCACAGTATATTTTTACCTCCTTTGTGGTTGATTAATTAATCTTATAAGAGTTTGTTTATTTCTGGATTCTCTATTCTGCTTCATTGAACTTTATGTCTGTCTTGGTGACACTATACAGTTTTGATACTATAGGATTTTAGTATAGTTTGAAATCAAGGAATTTAATATCTCTAGATTTATTCTTTCACAATAGACCCTTGATAATTTAGGGTCATTTGTGATTCTATAGGAATTTAGGGATTATTTGTGCCTAAAAGAGACCCCAGATCTAAAGACACACACAGACTGAAAGAGAAGGGATGGAAAATAATATTTCATACAAATTGAAATGAAAAAGGAAGCTGAAGTAGCAATACACATATCACACAAAATAGAATTCCAAGAAACATCTGTAACAAAAGACAAAAAAAAAAAAAAAAAAGGTATTATATAAAACTAAAGGGGAAATCCAAGAAGTAGATATCAGATCAGATCAGATCAGTCGCTCAGTCATGTCCGACTCTTTGCAACCGCATGAATCACAGCACGCCAGGCCTCCCTGTCCATCACCAGCTCCCGGAGTTCACTGAGACTTACGTCCAACAAGTCAGTGATGCCATCAAGCCATCTCATCCTCTGTCGTCCCCTTCTCCTCCTGCCCACAATCCCTCCCAGCATCAGAGTCTTTTCCAATGAGTCAACTCTTTGCCTGAGGTGGCCAAAGTACTGGAGTTTCAGTTTTAGCATCATTCCTTCCAAAGAAATCCCAGGGCTGATCTCCTTCAGAATGGACTGGCTGGATCTCCTTACAGTCCAAAGGACTCTCAAGAGTCTTCTCCAACACCACAGTTCAAAAGCATCAATTCTTCGGTGCTCAGCCTTCTTCACGGTCCAACTCTCACATCCATATATGACCACAGGAAAAACCATAGCCTTGACTAGACGAAACTTTGTTGGCAAGGTAATGTCTCTGCTTTTGAATATGCTATCTAGGTTGGTCATAACTTTCCTTCCAAGGAGTAAGCATCTTTTAATTTCATGGCTGCAGTCACAATCTCCAGTGATTTTGGAGCCCAGAAAAATAAAGTCTGACACTGTTTCCCCATCTGTTTCCCATGAAGTGATGGGACCAGATGCCATGAGCTTCGTTTTCTGAATGTTGAGTTTTAAGTCAACTTTTTCGCTCTCCACTTTCACTTTCATCAAGAGGCTTTTTAGCTCGTCTTCACTTTCTGCCATAAGAGTGGTGTCATCTGCATATCTGAGGTTACTGAGATTTCCCCCAGCAATCTTGATTCCAGCTTGTGTTTCTTCCAGTCCAGGGTTTCTCATGATGTACTCTGCATAGAAGTTAAATAAACAGGGTGACAATATACAGCCTTGATGTACTCCATTTCCTATTTGGAGCCAGTCTGTTGTTCCACGTCCAGTTCTAACTGTTGCTTCCTGAACTGCATACAAATTTCTCAAGAGGCAGATCAGGTGGTCTGGTACTCCCATCTCTTTCAGAATTTTCCACAGTTTATTGTGATTCAACAAAGGCTTTGGCATAGTCAATAAAGCAGAAATAGATGTTTTCCTGGAACTCTCGTGCTTTTTCCATGATCCAGTGGATGTTGGCAATTTGATCTCTGGTTCCTCTGCCTTTTCTACAACCAGCTTGAACATCAGGAATTGTATGGTTCACATATTGCTGAAGCCTGGCTTGGAGAATTTTGAGCATTACTTTACTAGTGTGGGAGATGAGTGCATTTGTGCGGTAGTTTGAGCATTCTTTGGCATTGCCTTTCTTTGGGATTGGAATGAAAACTGATCTTTTCCAGTCCTGTGGCCACTGCTGAGTTTTCCAGATTTGCTGGCATATTGAGTGCAGCACTTGCACACCATCAGCTTTCAGGATTTGAAATAGCTCAACTGGAATTCCATCACCTCCACTAGCTTTGTTCCTAGTGATGCTTTCTAAGGCCCACTTGACATTCCAGGATGTCTGGCTCTAGGTCAGTGATCACACCATCGTGATTATCTGGGTCATGAAGATCTTTCTTGTACAGTTCTTCTGTGTATTCTTGCCATCTCTTTTTAATATCTTCTGCTTCTGTTAGGCCCATACCATTTCTGTCCTTTATCGAGCCATCTTTGCATGAAATGTTCCTTTGGTATCTCTGATTTTCTTGAAGAGATCCCTAGTCTTTCCCATTCTGTTGTTTTCCTCTATTTCTTTGCATTGGTCGCTGAAGAAGGCTTTCTTCTCTCTCCTTTCTATTCTTTGGAACTCTGCATTCAGATGTTTATATCTTTCCTTTTCTCCTTTGCTTTTCACTTCTCTTCTTTGCACAGACATTTGTAAGGCCTCCCCAGACAGCCATTTTGCTTTTTTGCATTTCTTTTCCATGGGGATGGTCTTGATCCCTGTCTCCTGTACAATGTCACGAACCTCAGTCCATAGTTCAAGAGGCACCATATCTATCAGATCTAGGCCCTTAAATCTATTTCTGACTTCCACTGTATAATCATAAGGGGTTTGATTTAGGTCATACCTGAATGGTATAGTGGTTTTGCTTACTTTCTTAAATTTAAGTCTGAATTTGGCAATAAGGAGTTCATGATCTGAGCCACAGTCAGCTCCTAGTCTTGTTTTTGCTGACTGTATAGAGCTTCTCCATCTTTGGCTCCAAAGAATATAATCAACCTGATTTCAGTGTTGACCATCTGGTGATGTCCATGTATAGAGTCTTCTCTTGTGTTGTTGGAAGAGGGTGTTTGCTATGACCAGTGCATTTTCTTGGCAAAACTCTATTAGTCTTTGCCCTGCTTCATTTCATATTCCAAGGACAAATTTGCCTGTTACTCCAGGTGTTTCTTGACTCCCTACTTTTGCGTTCCAGTCCCCTATAATGAAAAGGACATCTTTTTTGGGTGTTAGTTCTAAAAGGTCTTGTAGGTCTTCATAAAACCGTTCAACCTCAGCTTCTTCAGCGTTACTGGTAGCATTGTAAAATATTTATACACTTAATATAGTAGTGCATAAACATGCAAATCAAATATTAATAGACATGAAATAAGTTGAAAAGTATGTAATAAATATGGGAAATTAAGGAAAGTGTCATCGCTCAATCCTGACTCTTTGCATCCCCATGGACTGTAGCCTACCAGGCTCTTCTGTCCATGGGATTTTCCAGGAAATAGTACTTGAGTGGATTGCCATTTCCTTCTCCAGTGGATCTTCCCGACCCAAGGATGGAACCCAGGTTTCCCACGTTGTAGACAGACGCTTTACCATCTAAGCCACCAGGGAAGTCCAAGGGAAATTAAGACCCCCCCCACTTATGTCAATGAATAGATAAACTTCTACTCATGTTATCTTTTAATAGTACCATACAAAATCTAGTATATGCAACAAGAAAACCAATTTCTTTCCTGAGGACTTCCGGTTCAAGATTGCAGAATAGAAGAATGTGTAGTCATCTCCTCCTGTGAAAGCATCAAAATCGTGACCACCTGTTCAACACCATTGAATGGAGGACACTAGAACCTACCAAAAAGCACGCACATCTAAAGACAAAGAAAAAGTTGCAGCAAGATGGTAAGAGGCCTGCAATCACGATAAAATCAAATCCCATAACTACCAAATGCATTATCCATGAACTGGAGAACAATAATATGAGAGAAGTTCTCCCACTGTTGTGAAGGTTCTGAACCCCATATCAGGCTTCCCAGCCTGGGGATCTGACAAAGGAACTGGGAATCCCCAGGGAATCTGACCTTAAAAGCTAGCAGGATTTGATTATAGGACTTCCACAGGACTAGGGGAAACAGAGACTCCAGTCTTGGAGGGCATAAACAAAATCTTGTATACATGAAGGCATAGAGGAAAGGAACAGTGAGCCCACAGGAGACTGAGCCAAAACTACCTGGTACTGTTGGAGCATCTCCTGTGGAGGTGTGGATCAGCAGAGGCTCACCATAGGGAAGGGAGCACTGTCTGCAGCAATCTGGGAAGGTTCCCCTGGTGTAAGCCATCTTGGAGTTTACTATTAACCCTCCCATAGAGCCCTAGAATGGAAGACTGGGCCAAACAACTACCAGTGAGGGGACACAACCACACCCATCAGCATATAATTGGATTAAAGCTTTACTGAGCAAGGCCCTGCCCACCAGAGCAAGACTCAGTTTTTCCCACCATTCCATCCCACCAGGAAGCTTATACAAGCCTCTTAGCCTCATGTATCAGAGGGCAGGCAGAAGAAGCAAGAAGAACCACAGTCACACAACAGCTAAAACAAAAACCACATTACAGAAAGTCCATTAGGATGAAAAAGCAGCAAGTTATGTTCCAGATGAAGGAATAATATAAAACCCCAGAAAAACAACTAAATGAAGTGGAGATAGACAACCATCCAGAAAAAAGAATTCAGAATAATGATAGTGAAGATGATCCAGAGTCTCTGGCAAAGAATGGAGAAGATGCAAAAAATGTTTGCAAAAGACATAGAAGAAATAAAGAGCAAACAAACAGGGATGAATAATACACAAGGAATCTATAGCAGAATAACTGAAGCAAAAGAATGGAAAAATGACCTGGAGGACAGAATGGTTCAAATCACTGCCACATAACAGAATATAGAAAAAAGAATAAAAAGAAATGATGACAGCCTAAGAGACCTCTGGGACAACATTGAAAACACCAACATTTGCATTATACGTGTCCCAGAAAGAAGAGAAGAGAGAGAGAAAGGACCTGAGAAAATATTTGAAGGGGTAATAGTTGAAAATTTCCCTAACATGGGAAAGAAAATAGTCAACCAAGTCCAGGAAGCACAGAGAGTCCCAGGCAGGATAAACCCAAGGAAGAACACACCAAGACATGAGACATAGAGTAATCAAACTGACAAAAATTAAAGACAAAGATAAAAAATTAAAAGCAACAGAGAAAATAGGACAAATAACATACAAAAGAACTCCCATCAAGCTATCAGCGGATTCTCAACAGAAATTCTACTAGCCATAAGGGAATGGCAAGATATATTTAAAGTGATGAAAAGGAAGAACCTATAACCAAGAAGGGCAATAGGGCATCAGAAGGCAGACACACTGAAACCATACTCACAGAAAACTAGTCAATCTAATCACACTAGGACCACAGCTTTGTCTAACACAATGAAACTAAGCCATGCCCATGGGGCAACCCAAGATGGGCAGGTTATGGTGGAGAGATCTGACAGAATGTGGTCCACTGGAGAAGGGAATGGCAAACGACTTCAGTATTCTTGCATTGAGAACCCCATGAACAGTATGAAAAGGCAAAATGATAGGATACTGAAAGAGGAATTCCCCAGGTCAGTAGGTGCCCAATATGCTACTGGAGATCAGTGGAGAAATAATTCCAGAAAAAATGAAGGGATGGAGCCAAAGCAAAAACAATACCCAGTTGTGGATATCACTGGTGATAGATTCAAGGTCTGATGCTGTAAAGAGCGATATTGCATAGGAACCTGGAATGTCAAGGCCATGAATCAAGGCAAATTGGAAATGGTCATACAAGAGATGGCAAGAGTGAATGTCGACATTCTAGGAATCAGCGAACTGAAATGGACTGGAACGGGTGAATTTAACTCAGATGACCATTATATCTACTACTGCGGGCAGGAATCCCTCAGAAGAAATGGAGTAGCCATCATGGTCAACAAGAGTCTGAAATGCAGTACTTGGATGCAATCTCAAAAACGACAGAATGATCTCTGTTTGTTTCCAAGGCAAACCATTCAATATCACAGTAATCCAAGCATATTCCCCAACCAGTAACGCTGAAGAAGCTGAGGTTGAACGGTTTTATGAAGACCTACAAGACCTTTTAGAACTAACATCCAAAAAAGATGTCCTTTTCATTATAGGGGACAGGAATGCAAAAGTAGGAAGTCAAGAAACACCTGGAGTAACAGGCAAATTTGTCCTTGGAATATGAAATGAAGCAGGGCAAAGACTAATAGAGTTTTGCCAAGAAAATGCACTGGTCATCTCAAACACCCTCTTCCAACTACACAAGAGAAGACTCTATACATGGACAACACCAGATGGTCAACACTGAAATCAGATTGATTATATTCTTTGAAGCCAAAGATGGAGAAGCTCTATACAGTCAGCAAAAACAAGGCCAGGAGCAGGCTATGGCTCAGATCATGAACTCCTTATTGCCAAATTCCGACTTAAATTGAATAAAGTAGTGAAAACCACTAGAACATTCAGATATGACCTAAATCAAATCCCTTATGACTATACAGTGGAAGTGAAAAATAGATTTAAGGGACTAGATCTGATAGATACGGTGCCTGTTGAACTATGGACTGAGGTTCGTGACATTGTACAGGAGACAGGGATCAAGACCATCCCCATGGAAAAGAAATAGAAAAAAGTAAAATGGCTGTCTGGGGAGGCCTTACAAATAGCTGTGAAAAGAAGAGAAGCGAAAAGCAAAGGAGAAAAGGAAAGATATAAACATCTGAATGCAGAGTTCCAAAGAATAGCAAGAAGAGATAAGAAAGCCTTCCTCAGCGATCGATGCAAAGAAATAGAGGAAAACAACAGAATGGGAAAGACTAGAGATCTCTTCAAGAAAATTCGAGATACCAAGGGAACATTTCATGCAAAGATGGTCTCGATAAAGGACAGAAATTGTATGGACCTAACAGAAGCAGAAGATATTAAGAAGAGATGGCAAGAACACACAGAAGAACTGTACAAAAAAGATCTTCATGACCCAGATAATCATGATGGTGTGATAACTGACCTAAAGCCAGACATACTGGAATGTGAAGTCAAGTGGGCCTTAGAAAGCATCACTACGAATAAAGCTAGTGGAGGTGATGGAATTCCAGTTGAGCTATTTCAAATCCTGAAAGCTGATGGTGTGCAAGTGCTGCACTCAATATGCCAGCAAATCTGGAAAACTCAGCAGTGACCACAGGACTGGAAAAGATCAGTTTTCATTCCAATCCCAAAGAAAGGCAATGCCAAACAATGCTCAAACTACCACACAATTGCACTCATCTCTCACCCTAGGAAAGTAATGCTCAAAATTCTCCAAGCCAGGCTTCAGCAATATGTGAACTGTGAACTTCCTGATGTTCAAGCTGGTTGTAGAAAAGGCAGAGGAACCAGAGATCAAATTGCCAACATCCACTGGATCAAGGAAAAAGCACGAGAGTTCCAGGAAAACATCTATTTCTGCTTTATTGACTATGCCAAAGCCTTTGACTCTGTGGATCACAATAAACTGTGGAAAATTCTGAAAGAGATGAGAATACCAGACCACCTGACCTGCCTTTTGAGAAATCTGTATGCAGGTCAGGAAGCAACAGTTACAAGTGGACATGGAGCAACAGAATGGTTCCAAATAGGAAAAGGAGTACGTCAAGGCTGTATATTGTCACCATGCTTATTTAACTTCTATGCAGAGTATATCATGAGAAACGCTGGACTGGAAGAAACACAAGCTGGAATCAAGGTTGCTGGGAAAAATATCAATAACCTCAGATATGCAGATGACACCACCCTTATGGCAGAAAATGAAGAGAAACTAAAAAGCCTCTTGATGAAAGTGAAAGAGGAGAGTGAAAAAGTTGGCTTAAAGCTCAACATTCAGAATACAAAGATAATGGCATCTGGTCCCATCACTTCATGGGAAATAGATGGGGAAACAATGGAAACAGTGTCAGACTTTATATTTTTGGGCTCCAAAATCACTGCAGATGGTGACTGCAGCCATGAAATTAAAAGACACTTACTCCTTGGAAGGAAAGTTATGACAAACCTAGATAGCATATTCAAAAGCAGAGACATTACCTTTCCAACAAAGGTTCGTCTAGTCAAGGCTATGGTTTTTTCCGTGGTCATGTATGGATGTGAGAGTTGGACCATGAAGAAGGCTGAGCACCGAAGAATTGATGCTTTTGAACTGTGGTGTTGGAGAAGACTCTTGAGAGTCCCTTGGACTGCAAGGAGATCCAACCAGTCCATTCTGAAGGAGATCAGCCCTGGGATTTCTTCAGAAGGAATGATGCTAAAACTGAAACTCCAGTACTTTGGCCACCTCAGGCAAAGAGTTGACTCATTGGAAAATACTCTGATGCTGGGAGGGATTGGGGGCAGGAGGAGAAGGGGACGACAGAGGATGAGATGGCTGGATAGCATCACTGACTCGATGGACGTGAGTCTGGGTGAACTCCGGGAGCTGGAGATGGACAGGGAGGCCTGGCATGCTGCGATTCATGGGGTGGCAAAGAGTCGGACACAACTGATCGACTGAACTGAAGTGAATAACCAAGAATACTCTACCCAGCAAGGTTCTCATTCAGATTTGATGGAGAAATCAAAACGTTTCCAGACAAGCAAAATTTAAGAGACTTCAGAACCACCAAATCCGTTTTACAGCAAATGCTAATGGAACTTCTTTAAGCAAGACACACAAGAGAAGGAAAAAGCTGATAGCTTACAGTTAAAGATGTCAGATCCTTATCTCCAAAGAAGATTTAGCTTCAGACAAGGGACAGGGCATGATCACTGAAGAGTTTTTGTGTCGCAGAGTTTTATTAAAGTGAAAAAGGGACAGAGAAAGCTTCTGACATTGACATCAGAAGGAGGGTGGAAAGTATCCCCCTCGCTAGTTTTAGCAAGGGAGCTATTTATCTTTATTATAGTAAATGGTCTTACCAGACCCACTCTCACAATATAAGATAACAGGATTAGAACTAACAACAGGAAGATCTTACCAGACCCACCCAATAATATACATTTTAAGATGACAGGATTAGTCCAAAGGTTCTCAAGAAGGAGTAATATGTCCTTGAGCTAGATACATTGTTATACTGACTAAGACAAATATCATTATTGCCAAATTCAGACTTAAATTGAATAAAGTAGGGAAAACCACTAGACCAATTAGGTATGACCTAAAACAAGTCCTTCAAGATCATATAGTGGAAGTGAAAAATAGATTCAAGGGATTAGATCTGATAGACAGACTGCCTTAAGAACTATGGATGGAGGTTCTTAACATTCTTCAGGAGGTGGTGATCAAAAACTTCCCCAAGGAAAGAAATGCAAAAAGGCAAAATTGTTGTCTGAGGAGGCTTTGCAAAAGGCTGAGAAAAGAAGAGAAGCTACAGGTAAAATAAGAAAAGGAAAGATATATACATTTGAATGAAGCATTCTAAAGAATAGCAAGGAGAGATAAGAAAGCCTTCCTCCGCAATCAGTTCAAGGGAATAGAGGAAAATAACAGAATTGGAAATACTAGAGATCTCTTCAAGAAAATTAGAGATATCAAGGGAGCATTTCATGCAAAAATGGGCACAATAAAGGACAGAAATTTTATGGGTCTAACAGAAGCACGAGATATTAAGAAGAGGTGACAAGAATACATGGAAGAACTATACAAAAAATATCTTCAACACCCAGATAACCACAATGGTGTGATCACTCACCTAGAGCCAGACATCCTGGAATGTGAAGTCAAGTGGGCCTTAGGAAGCATCACTACAAACAAAGCTAGTGGAGGTGATGGAATTCCAGTTGAGCTATTTCAAATCCTAAAAGATGATGCTGTTAAAGTGTTGCATTCAATATGCCAGCAAATTTGGAAAATTCAGCCGTGGTCACAGGACTGGAAAAGGTCAGTTTTCATTTCAATCCCAAAGAAAGGCAATGCCAAAGAATTGCACTACCATGCAATTGCACTCATCTCACATGCTATCAAAGTAATGCTCAAATTCTAAAAGCCAAGCTTCAACAATATGTGAAGCATGAACTTCCAGATATTCAAGCTGGATTTAGAAAAGGCAGAGGACCCAGAGATCAAATTTCCAACATCCGTTGGATCGTTGAAAAAGCAAGAGAGTTCCAGAAAAACATCTACTTCTGTTTTATTGATTATGCCAAAGTTTTTGACTGTGCAGATCACAACAAACTGTAGAAAATTCTTAAAAAGATGGGAATACCGGGCCACCTGATGTACCTCTTGAGAAATCAGGTCAAGAAGCAATACTTAGAACTGGACATGGAACAACAGACTTGTTCCAAGTTGGGAAAGGAGTAGTACGTCAAGGTTGTATTGTCGCCCAGCTTATTTAACTTATATGCAGAGTACATCATGTGAAATGCTTTGCTGGATGAAGCACAAGCTGGAATCAAGATTGCTGGGAAAAATATCAATAACCTCAGATATGCAGACGACACCACCCTTATGACAGAAAGTGAAGAAGAACTAAAGAGCCTCTTAATGAAAGTGAAAGAGGAGAATTAAAATGTTTGCTTAAAACCCAACTTTCAGAAAACTAAGATTGTGTTATCCAGTCCTATCACATCATGGTAAGTAGATGGGGAAACAGTGGAAACAGTGACAGACTTTATTTTCTTGGGCTCCAAAATCACTGCAGATAGTGATTGCAGCCATGAAATTAAAAGACGCTTTCTCCTTGGAAGAGAAGTTATGACCAACCTAGACAGCATATTAAAAAGCAGAGACATTACTTTGCCAACAAACATCTGTGTAGCCAAAGCTATCTGAGAGCCAAAAAATAGATACTTTTGAACTGTGGTGTTGGAGAAGACTCTTGAGAGTCTCTTGGACTGCAAGGTGATCCAATCAGTTCATCCTAAAGGAAATCAGTCCTGAACATTCATTGGAAGGACTGATGCTGAAGCTGAAACTCCAATTTTTTGGCCACCTGATGCCAAGAACTGACTGATTGGAAATGACCCTGATGCTGGGAATGATTGAAGGCAGGAGGAGAAGGTGATGACAGAGGGTAAGGTGGTTGGATGGCATCACCAACTCAATGGACATGAGTTTGAGTAAGCTCCGTGAGTCAGTGATGGACAGGGAAGCCTGGCATGCTGCAGTCCAAGGGGTTGCAAAGAGTCAGATATGATTGAGCAACTGAACTGAAGACAAAGCAATGTAGGAAAAAAAAATGTCCTTTTCTTCTCCTTGAGAGCCCCAGACCCCTTGCTTCTCCTCAGGGATCCCAGGTGCTTCTCTCCTCCTCGGAGACCCTGGACTTTTTATCAACCTTCCTGGGAAGTGACTCTCTCATCCACCCTTTTCTTTTAGAAGAATTACATTGCCAAGAGAAGGGAGCATCGTTTTCATTCCATACTACTTTCTGTTGTTGAGGGGTGTAATCCTTAAATTGTTGAGGCAACATATTCTTTTAACCCTCATATTGAGTGTCTCTGATCCAGGGGCCCCAAATAATAGTTGGAGGATGTTGTGACATTTATAGGAAATTCGACGACCATTTGTAACCTAAAAGCTTTCACACGGTTAGAAACAAACCCTGTTAAACAGTTCCAAAAGTAAGGCAAAATAGTCATTAAACCAAGTTAAAACATAAGCAAAATTAAAAGTCATAGTATGCCCATAGTTAAGGTATAATGTTTTATACCAGCAGATCTTAGTATTGTTAGATGTCATCAGATCAAGAAAAGATGAAGAAAGTCTTTTCCCTGAAATGAAGAAACCCACCATGGGAAGCCTTCAACTGATGAGTTGGGGAGTGCTCCACAGACCCAGCAATTAGACCTATTGAGGAATGTAGCATAGGAATGTGCCCAGGATGGGAGGGCATTGTCTTGAGGATCGAATGGCTGACTCAGAAATTTTGGAATCAGCAGAAGCAAGCCCACATAGATTCTTAGGCCCATCTTGGTTCCTGGCTCAAAGAGTGGCTTGTTTGACTCAAAGGCTGGGTCAAGAGTTAACCTCCTGGAGTTTCTGTAATGTCTGCTGAAAAGCTAAATGCTGAATCACATAGCAAAAAATGTTTACCATATAGTGCAGGGTATTATAGTCAATATCTTGTAATAACTTATGATGGAAAATAATTTCAAAAGTAGTATATGTATATATTGTATAACTAACAACCTTGCTATGCACCTGAAACATTGTAAGTCAACTATACTTCAATAAAATATATATTAATAAAAAATTATTTTCCTGAGACAAAATTAGTAGTATAAAGTCTCAAAAAAAGAGGAAAGTTGCAAATATTTGCAGAAAATTTATTGTCTACATAAAATATCCAAGTTAATCAACTAAAATCCATTAAAATTGCTAAGTTTATTAACATTGGATAAAATATTGACATATAAAAAGTCTATTTATAATTTAGGTGTTTGGAAGTAAAATAGTAATTGTTTTCCTTCACTTTTGTATGTAGCTTACAAGATATCATACATCAAGTTATATTACAAAATTACTTCATTTAAAAGAAAATCAGGTTGGCACAGGAACATTGGCAAAAATGTAACAAAGTAGAATATAAAGAACCAGATACATAAGAATACTGGTATTTACGTTATTGTTAATATGACACTTAAATTAGCAGAGGTATTTTACACTGAAAAAGAAATCTAGTTCCTTTTTTCTAGTTGTTATTAATATATCTTTCTCTCTCTAAATTCTGCAGGATTTACTATTTAATCATAGAATATAAAATATCATTATAATATATCTAGATTCTGCTAAGTCGCTTCAGTCGTGTCTGACTCTGTGCGACCCCAAAGATGGCAGCCCACCAGTCTCCCCAGTCCCTGGGATTCTCCAGGCAAGAACACTGGAGTGGGTTACCATTTCCTTCTCCAAGGAATGAAAGGGAAAAGGGAAAGTGACACGACTCTTAGTGACCCTGTGGACTGCAGCCTACTAGACTCCTACGTCCATGGGATTTTCTAGGCAAGAATACTGGAGTGGGATGCCAGTGCCTTCTCCAAATATATCTAGATATTTTTCCTTAATTTTATTTTTTTCTCTTTTATTTATTTATTTATTATTTTGTTTTTACTTTACAATATTGTATTGGTTTTGCCATACATCAACATGCATCCACCACGGGTGTACACATATTCCCCATCCTGACCCGCTGCCCCCCCCCCATACCATCCCTCTGGGTCATCCCAGTGCACTGATTGGCACTCATTATGCCATTTCAGTTCAGTTCAGTTCAGTTCAGTCGCTCAGTAGTGTTCGACTCTTTGCGACCCCATGATTCACAGCACGCCAGGCCTCCCTGTCCATCACCAACTCCTGGAGCTCACTCAGACTCACGTCCATCGAGTCAGTGATGCCATTCAGCCATCTCATCCTCTGTCGTCCCCTTCTCCTCCTGCCCCCAATCCCTCCCAGCATCAGAGTCTTTTCCAATGAGTCAACACTTCGCATGAGGTGGCCAAAGTACTGGAGTTTCAGCTTTAGCATCATTCCTTCCAAAGAAATCCCAGGGCTGATCTCCTTCAGAATGGACTGGTTGGATCTCCTTGCAGTCCACGGACTCTCAAGAGTCTTCTCCAACACCACAGTTCAAAAGCATCAATTCTTCTGTGCTCAGCTTTCTTCACAGTCCAACTCTCACATCCATACATGACCACTGGAAAAACCATATCCTTGACTAGATGGACCTTTTTTTTTTTTTTTTTTTTTTTTAATTTTATTTTATTTTTAAACTTTACATAACTGTATTAGATTTGCCAAATATCAAAATGAATCCGCCACAGGTATACATGTGTTCCCCATCCTGAACCCTCCTCCCTCCTCCCTCCCCATTCCATCCCTCTGGGTCGTCCTTTGTTGGCAAAGTAATGTCTTTGCTTTTCAATATTAAATAAAAAAGTTCCTTCCTCTAGTTCTAAGAAAATTGCCTTTTAAATCACATCCTTTCATTCCTTTTATTATCATCTCTTCTGGAACTCCTATTAGATGATGTTGAAACTAATTTTTATATGCTAAATGACTCATATTTTCTGCCATATTTTGCATATTTTTATCTTATCTTTTATTTCAAAGAATATCTTTATTTTTAAAGTACATACATTTTACTATTTAGCCTATTTTAAATGTCTATTTTGTCCATTTAATTTTAATCTCAAATCAGTTTGTAATTTTTCCTATTTTTCCTTTAAAGGAGTATTCTGCTGTATTTTTATGAATACCTTATTATCTTGAATCTCCTAGATTTTAATATTTACATCTATGTGCTTTTTTTCATTATATTTCTAAAATCAGTCTGTACTTTTTTATGGACTGGATTTTGTCCCCAGAGAATTCAAAGTTGAAGTTCTATTGCTCAATGTTACTATAATTTGAGATAAGTACTGCAAGGAGGTAATTCATTTAAATGAGTTCATAAGTATGGGGCCCTGATATATAACAACTGGTAGCTTAATAAGTAAAGGTACCAGAGAACTCACCTTATTTTCTCTACATCATGTGAGGGCACCACAAAAAGGTGGCAAGACAGAAACAGGATCCTTCAGTTCAGTTCAGTTCAGTTCAGTTGCTCAGTCGTGTCCAACTCTTTGTGACCCCATTCACTGCAGCATGCCAGGCCTCCCTGTCTATCGCCAACTCCCAGAGTTTACTCAAACTCCTGTCCAGGATCCTTACTAGAAAATGCCCGGGATTCTTACCAGAACCCAACCACTCGGGAGTTCTGGTCTCAGATTTCCAGACTCCAGAACTGTCAGAAAATAAATTTCCTTTGTTTAAGCCACCTAGTTAGTCTATGGTAATTTGTTAGGGCAGCCTAAGCTGACTAGTACATACTTTTAACCAATTTGTAGATATTTTTCTTTAAAAATTGACTTGATATGTCAAATACTTTTCAGAATCGAGGAAACATATTACATATACTTTTGAGATTCTTTTCTGTTCCTTGAATCTTTTTCTTTTTATTTTTCAAGGGGAAATTTTTCTGCTTGTAATACGGATCCTTCCATTCAATGCCTTCCATTTTCATCAGAAACTTACTGACAGCTTTTACATATATAAATTAAGAGCTATATTATTCAGTATAAGTTGCTATGGTCACCTGTTATGGGCAGTTTCTTAACAGCTTTATAAAAAGTCTTTGCAGTAACAAAATCATGAAGGGCAGAAATTACTATAAGTTTCATTTCTGTTCAGACTGTGTGAGCAGATGATAGTGAGGACAGTTGAAGTTATCTAAATGGAAAGAAAGCATTCATACTTTTTTTTTTTTCTGCTATTCAGAAACCTGTGAATCACTGTAGCCACCTCACTCTTCTTCAACCACTTGTACAATTCCTCCTATTGCTGAGATATCTCTTGAATCTGTCATTACTTTTTGCTCCTGTATTCATTCTACTTCATCTTTCCCCTTGAGTAATACAATTTAGGTCATATCCATCCATTTGAATCCTTTCAATAGCTTCCTGTTGCTCTTAAGGAAAAGAAGATAATTTGAGAACATACTATTGTATGATCTAACTCTAATTTGGCTTCTTTTCTATACATTTTCTCTTGCTGTCCTTGCTGCAGCCAAACTACTCTTCTTTTGGACTAGCTATGCTTTCTCTCATCACCAGGCTTTTCAACATGCTGCTTCCTTTACCATTCAGTCTTTCATCTTTGCCTTTACTCACATTTATGATCTCAGCTCAAATATCACTTCCTCATCAAAGACTTTATTTTAACTTCCCATAACTGAAAGAAGTAAAATCCTTTTTCTAATTCTATATTGAACCATGTATCTTTATGTCATAGACATAAGTATGAGTTTTTTGATCAATATCTATCTCCCCCAACAAACAGTTAAATTTCACGAGGACAGATCGATGTGTCTGTTTTCACTCAGCATTTTACTCCTGACATCTAGCAAGAAAAAATCTTCTTATAGTAGGAACTGAATATACATTTTTAAAAGAATATACAAATGAATAAATGAGTGAAATACTTTAGTATATTTCATACCTGCAACAATTGCCATTTTGGTTTTTTTCCTCATTTCTTTCTACTTTTCCACTGATGATGCCCAAAGTTCCTTGGATTTTGCTCTGCTTCATTGTCTAGCCTGATTTCTGCAGGCTCATGTATTTCCTCTAATCTGGAGGATTGATTTTTACTTTTCCAGCAGCCTACTTTTAAACCTATTTAGAGTATAGATTATTTCACTATTTTATTTTATTTTTTTCATCATCATACCAAAGCAAGCTTTAGGGTTCGTAAGTATCTTCTAGGGGCTTCCCAGGTGGCACTAGTGATAAACAACCTGCCTGCCAATGCAGGAGATATGAGAATAGCGTTTGATCCTTTGGTGGGGGAGATCCCCTAGAGAAGGTCATGGTAACCCACTCCAGTAGTCTTGCCTGGAGAATCCCATGGACAGAGAAGAATGGTGGACTACATTCCATGGGTTGCAAAGAGTTAGACATGACTGAAGTGACTTGGCATGCACCCATATACGTATCTTCTATTTGGGGGATGACTACAGACAATAATTTATTTTATTGTGTGTCATAATAATTGGATAGCTTACAGACAAAAACCTAGCTACATTTAAAAAAGCTGAATAAAAGAATTTAGAATGGCAGATAGTAAAAAGAAGGGACATACAATTTTGTACTATAAATCAAGCTAGGTATATGTACTCATCAGTGGGGCACTATTGTTGGAAATTAGCAAAAGCAAAGGCAGCATGACAGCACTAGAAAACACAGAAATAATGGGAAAGGAAGGGCTCCAAAATACATATAAAATACCCATGGATACCAAATACAAAATCTGCCTATTGCACAATTTACCTAACAGCTAGGTCAGGAAAAAAAATTATATTAACCCATTTTTGAAGTGTAATGCCTCAAAAAAAAAAAAAAAAAGAATACAATCTAATCACCACTAACTTTAGCATTTAATAGTGAAGAATTAAAAACCATTATGTTTCTATTACTAATGGCAGGCTTGACCCAATTGTATAATCAAGAACCCTACTAAGTTACCAAAAGTGCAACATGTGGGAGTATGATACTATTCATAAGTTTCAAAGAGTTAGTCACAAGCTGCTGCTGCTGCTGCTAAGTCACTTCAGTCCTCTGACTCTGTGCGACCCCATAGAAGGCAGCCCACCAGGCTCCCCCGTCCCTGGGATTCTCCAGGCAAGAACACTGGAGTGGGTTGCCATTTCCTTCTCCAATGCATGAAAGTGAAAAGTGAAAAGTGAAAGTCGCTCAGTCGTGTCCTTAATTTCAACATATCATTCTCCCCTTAAGTCTTCATTTTTTACAGGTTTAATGAAACACATTTTTAATTAGAAACACACTAATGAATAAATATAAGCAGGTCTATGCCACAATGCACAGCTCTAGTGAAGGATTTTGTAAACTTAAATATAAAATTTTGAGCCTTCCTATGAAAGTCAAATATCATGAATACATAGGTATCATGTATTCACTGTAAATAACATTATCAAAATCAAAACAAAACTATTTCTTAAAAAATTATTATTATTTCAGAGGCTCATAATATAGGACTTGATTTTTTATCAACTTTAATTAAATCAATACAATACTGTGAAGTAATTAGCCTCTAATTAAAATAAATAAATTTAAATTAAAAAATTATTCCTTTAGTTAGAATAAAGTGGTTTTCTTAAACATAATGTTTAATATGTTCAAACTTGTGAACATATTAGCAAAAACAGTACTGTGTAAGGAGACATTAGTCAAGAACTGCTGCTGCTGCTGCTAAGTCACTTCAGTCGTGTCCAACTCTGTGTGACCCCATAGACAGCAGCCCACCAGGCTCCCCTGTCCCTGGGATTCTCCAGGCAAGAACACTGGAGTGGGTTGCCATTTCCTTCTCCAATGCATGAAAGTGAAAAGTGAAAGTGAAGTCGCTCAGTCGTGTCCGACTCTTAGCGACCCCATGGACTGCAGCCTACTAGGCTCCTCCATCCATGGGATTTTCCAGGCAAGAGTACTGGAGTGGGGTGCCATTGCCTTCTTCTAGTCATGAACTACTACACCTCAATACATGAAATCTATTTTAGCAACTATTGTTGAGTCCCTAAGTCTTGTCCAACTCTTTTGTAACCAATATGGACTGTCAGGCTGCTCTCTTCATGGGATTTCCTAGGAAAGAATACTGAAGTGGGTTGTCATTTCCTTCTCCAGGGGATCTTCATTACTCAGTGATTGAATCTGTTTCCTGTATTGGCAGGTGGATTTTTTTTTTTTTTTTTAACCACTGAGCCATCAGGGAAGCCTATATTTCAGCAACAGAATAGGGTAAATTTACATAACATTTGGTTAATAAAAAAATGCATAAAATTTCAAGTTAGACTATTTGTGTTAAATTTTTGATTATGTGACTAATTAGCTGTGTGATTTGGAGAAATTAACTTTCTTTTAAACTTAATTTTCCTTTGTATAATGAAAATGAAACTTTTCTCAACAGGTTTTTGCATGGGATAATTGAATTCAAGAACAAATGTTTAATATTTGAAACTATAAAATACTGTACAGTAAGCAATTTTTCTATTTTATTTTCTATTTATTTAAGGATGTTCCCATTCTTATTCCCCAAATATTTAAACTTAAAATATAGGTTTGAGTATGGAAATTGGTTCCAAGATTCCAAGACATTATATATTCTTGTGACTGCTCTTCAAAATAATGGACTCTAACCATTTTTTGTTATTTTTAGCTTTTTATATTGAAATAGTTTTAGACACAAGAAATTTCAAAGATAGTACAAAGAGCTCCTGTATACTTATTATCCAAATTTCCCTACCATTAGCATCTTGCATATCTATAGTGTAACTACCAAAACTAGGAAATTTGTGGATGCTATTAACTACGTGGGAGACTTTATTCAAATTTCATCACTTTTCTACTAATTTTGTTTTCTATCCCAAGGTCCAATCCAGTATCTCACATTGCATTTCGTGGTCATGTCCTCTTAATCTCCTCCAATCTATGATAGCTTTCCTGTTAGGTTTCTCTAGAGTTAAGTTTCTGTTTTCTAATATGTAATTAAAAATGGTTTGAGGGAGATACTTTGAGGCTTTGCCAATTTTTTTTTCCTGTCTAAACACTTGTTCAAATTATTGTAGCAAATTTTTGTAAATCTCTCAACTAGCTATTATCACTGTGGCATTCCGGTGATTTTTTTTTCCCATTCTATCTGCATTTATTTAGGATTCTTTCATAAGAGTTTTCATGCTTTCTTCACTTATTTATTTAATCATTTATTTATATCTATGTGAACTAATGGATATTTACCTCATTATTTAGGTTATAATCTGTTAGTATCTTTATTTAAATTGTTGGTCAAATTGTTCTGTTTAAGCCCTTGAGTTATTTCAGATTGCTTCCTGTGTCCTTTTGAGATACTTCTATTTCCCCTCATTATTTTTTCCTAGCATTTCTTTACTTTCTGGCACCACAAGATGTCCAATTTTCATCTTGTATTTTCCTTGCCACAGTTCTATGATTAAATAGTTCTCCGAGGAGCACTGATTCCTTTTGCTGAAGAATAGTATTTTGAAACTATGATCTGGACGTTGGGTGTGCTTATTGTTAATGAGATGTCCACAGATTATAAGCCCTCTCAGCGGACAGAAATAGTATGTATATTAAGCCAAGTGTGCATCACATATCTATTTTCATTTCTCTATCTGTTTCTTCTATAGTTGAGCCTTGAACAACATGAGGGTTAGGGGGCCTGACCCTCTGTGCAGCTGAAAAATCCAACTACAACTTATGGTCAGCCCTCTGTATAGGTAGTTCCTCATCTAAGGATTCAATTAAACACATTTTGTGTAATATTTACTATTGAAAAATATGCATATAATTGGACTCATGCTGTCCAAACCTCTGCTGTTCAAGGGTCAATTGTACTTTAAAATATGAGGTCTTACTATGTTCATCTAGAATCCAAGTTAAGACTTCATTCTAGCATTCCCTATGCTTATTTTCAACTTTCTTTTCTGATAGTGAGAAACTTGACACTCACTATCTTCAATATACTTATTTGATCAACCATACACTATTTTTTTTGATGCAAGTTGTTTGAAAATTGCAAACCGCTACTCCTGTGAGAAGCAATTTTACCAACTAGAATGTCATGTTTGTGTGCAATTGTTTTTGTCTCTAGTCTTACAATGTTGAGACAAAACAGAGCGTCAAAGTTATTAGTCCATTGCTTTTATTCCTCACCTTTTTCAGTAAGATCATGCTATGCATTTTTATTATGATTATGCTTATTTGAGGCAGTTTATGTTCCATCTTGGGCTCTGTTGATATCCTAATTGATTTTTAAATTTTGCATTTAGTATAATTTACACTTTATATGGTATAGGTATATGGGATTTAACAAATGCATACGGTCATGTATGTAAAACCACAGTATCATACAGATCAGCTCCATATATTTTGCCTTTTCTAGGATGTCATATAAACAGTCCATACAACTTGCAATTGTTTAAATCTAGCTTCTTTTGCTTAGCAAAATGAATTTAGAATTCATCCATGTCATTGAATGGGCCCGTAGTTTTTTTCTTTTTATTGCTGAGTAGTGTGTATGATGGTTTGTTTATCCATTCACCTATTGAAAAACATTTGAGTTGTTTCCAGGTTCTTTTTATTATGAGTAAAGGGTTAAAAACCTTGACACACAGGTTTTTAGTGTGAATATGTTTTTTTTTCTGTTTTTTTCCAATTTACTTTAATTTTTTTATTAATTTATTTTTTATTGAAGGATAATTGCTTTACAGAATGTTGCTGTTTTCTGTCAAACCTCAACATGAATCAGCCATAGCTATACATATATCTCACTTGGCTTATACTTAATGGTGGGATTGCTGGGTTGTTTGGTAACCTTCTAAGAAAGAGATTGCCAAACTTTTTTTCTGAATAGTATGTAGCACTTAGCACTCCCACCAAAAAGAAAGTTCCAGTTATTTCATCCTCTCTTGTTATTATCAGTTTTCATTTTAGCCATCCTAATGTATATGTAATGGTATCTCATCGTGGTTTTACTTCACATTTCTCTGGGAAACTATGATGTTCTGCACCTTTTTCTAATATCATTTCACATTCACACACCTTTTTTAATGAAATGTCTTTTTAAATCTATTTAAAGTGAGTTTTTTTTACTTATATAGAGTTATGAATTCTTTATGTATTCTAGATTCAAGTTTTTTTTTATTTAGAAATGTGATTTGCAAACATTTCTTCATAACTTTTCATTCTCTTAATAGTATTTTTCTTTTTAAAATTTGTATTATTTTTAATCAACTTATCTATTTTAATCGGAGGCTAATTACTGTATTGTATTTTTCTGAAAGAAAAAATGACTTAATTTTCATTATATTCCATTTTTCTTTTTTTTTTCTCTTTTACTGTCATATCCAAATGCTTTTTGCTGAAACAAGGCCATAAAGATTTCCTCCCATGTTTTCTTTAAGAAATTTTGTAAGCTTATAGTTATATCTATGGGACATTTTGAGTAAGTTTTACATAAAATACATGGTATGATTTGAGGATAATTATTTTGTATGTGAACCATCAATTATGATCTCAGTATCATTTGCTAAAAAAACTAGCATTTCTCCATTTAATTCCTTTTGTAATTGCTATTACCTAAAACCATTTGACCACATTTGTGTGGATTTATTTCTTGAATCATTATTTTGTTTTAATGTTCTGCTTATATCCTTTTGCCAATACCAAACATTCTTGATTATTGTAGCTTTAAAGTAAAACTTGAAAACAGGTGATGTTGGACCTTCAACTATGTATTTTTTTATTTTTTCACAACTGTTTTTCTATATTAATTCTTTCAACTTTTCATATAAATTTTATAATTAGTTTGTTGATAGCTGCAAAAAAACTTGCTGGTATTTTGGTTGGGATTGCATTGTATTTAGAAATATATCTGAAAGAACTGACATCTTAACAATATTGAGACTTAGAACTCATTCATCCATTATAGGCCCCCAATAATGTAGGTTTCTATTGACTTCCTTTATTAGTGTTTTGTAGTACCCAACATACAGATACTTCATGTGTTTTGCTACATTTATGCCTAATCATTTTAATTTTGTGCTACTGTAAATGATATTTCTTATTTCAAATTTATTATAAGTAATAGAAATTAAAATAACTTTTATATTGATCTTCCATCCTGTATACTTACTAAACTCACTTAGTAGTTCTTGCTGATTTAGATTTTTTGCTGATTCTTTTGAATTTTCTACATAGACAATCATGTCATCTGTGAATATAAAGTTTACTTCTTTCCCACTGGTATACCTTTTATTTCTTTCCCTTTCTAATTTCACTGGCTAGAATATAGAATATATGTTAAAAAAAGAAAAGATAGGCCATCTTTCACTATTTCTTCATGTTAAGTGTTGTGGGGAAATTAATAAGATGGTGCCAGTCAGGCTTTTTCGCTCCACGCTCTCACATTCTCTGGCCCCATGTTGTGTAAACAATGATTTCGCACGGTTGTGTAACTGCTGCTGCCCATTGTGTGGTATCTACCTGGTCATGGGACCATGTGCTGGACGCCTCTATAGGGTTCACCATGAAAGCCCTAACTGCTGTAGCACTGGGGCTAAACTGGAGTGAAAGTGAAGTCGTTCAGTCGTGTCTGACTCTTTGCAACCCCGGGACTGTAGCCCACCAGACTCCTCCTTCCATTGGATTCTCCAGGCAAGAACACTTGAGTGGGTTGCCATTTCCTTCTCCAGGGGATCTTCCTGACCCAGGGATCGAACCCAGGTCTCCCACATTGCAGGCAGATGCTTTAACCTCTGAGCCACTTGGGAAGCCCCAGACTGGAGTAACATCAAGGTTATGTTACATGAGGTTATGTTACTGCTGCTGCTGCTGCTAAGTCACTTCAGTCGTGTCCGACTCTGTGCAACCCCATAGACGGCAGCCCACCAGGCTCCCCTGTCCCTGGGATTCTCCAGGCAAGAACACTGGAGTGGGTTGCCATTTCCTTCTCCAATGCATGAAAGTGAAAAGTGAAAGTGAAGTCGCTCAGTCGTGTCCGACCCTCAGGGACCCCATGGACTTCAGCCTTCCAGGCTCCTCCATCCATAGGATTTTCCAGGTAAGTCTGGAGTGGAGTGCCATTGCCTTCTCCATGAGGTTATGTTAGGGGTCTGCTATAAGCTACGTTATGGTTATGTTGTGGGAATTTGCAGTTCCTATGGCTCCTCGAGTCTCCTTCCAGCCTCTTAGCTTGTGCCTTGTCTACCCTGGGTTCAGTGAACCTTGTACACAGTGTGAACAACAAGACAATTGGTGTTACAAACAGGATCAGCAAAACAGGGGTACAACATTCTGTCTTTCAGTGTTGCGTACAAGGTTTACTGTAGGCTGTGAGTATTTTGCAGTTGCACTTTATTACATTAAAAAGTTCCCTTCTAGTCTAACTTTTTAAAAATTATGATTGAATGTTGAATGCTGTCAAGTAGTTTTGTGGCATCTATTGAAATCTGTTTTTCTTCTTTAACTTGTTAATCTGGTAAATAAATTTGGTTAATTTTGAAATATTGAAACATCTCACCTAGTCTGAAATTTTACCCTGTGTATGTCCTACTGGATTCAATTCATTAATATTTTGTTGAGAATATATTTTGTCTATTTTAATGAGGAATTTTGGTTTGTAGCTTTCTAGTCTTACAATGGAGAAGGCAATGGCATCCCACTCCAGTACTCTTGCCTGGAAGCTCCCATGGATGGAGGAGCCTAGTAGGCTGCAGTCCATGGGGTCAGGAAGAGTCGGACACGACTGAGCGACTTCATTTTCACTTTTCACTTTCATGCATTGGAGAAGGAAATGGCAATCCACTCGTGTTCTTACCTGGAGAATCCCAGGGATGGCAGAGCCTGGTGGGCTGCCGTCCATGGGGTGGCACAGAGTAGGAGGACTGAAGCAACTTAACAGCAGCAGCAGCAGTCTTACAATGTCTATTACTGCTATCAGGGTAATGTTTATTTTCTAAAACAAGTTGGGAAGCATCTCCTCCTCTCCTATTTCCAGAAAGGAATTGTGTAAAATTGGTATCATTTCTTTCCTGTTTGATAGAATCTGATGGTGTAACCACTTGGCCCTGGTGTTTTGTTTTGTGGAATGTTCTTAGGTAAAGACTCAGTTTTGTTTTGTTTTGTTTTAATATATGTAAGAGTATTCGTATTATTTATATTTATTTGAGTGAGTTTTTGGTAGTTGTGTGTGTTTCAAGAAATAATCACTTTAATAAGCCATCAAATTTAATGGCACAGTGTAGAATTTCCTTAATATTTTAATGTCTTTATGGTTAGTATGAAGCTCTCTTCTTCCATTCCAGATATTGATAATATTTATATATTCCTTTCTCCAGTTTCTTGGTCACTCTGGTTAGACATTTGTCAATTTCATTGATCTTTTCAAAGGGCCACATTTGGTCTCATTTGTTTTCTATATTGTTTCCCTGTTTTTAATTTCTTTTTTTCTTCAATTATCTTTATTATTTCCTTTTTGTGCTTGATTTAAATATAATTAGCTCTTTTTTTTCCCTCCAGTTTCTTAAGGTAGAAGTTTAGAAACCTTGGCTGATACAGTTCTACATTTTCAATGCAAACATTTTTATACATTTCCCTCTAATAATTTGTTTACTTGTATCCTGAACATTTGGAATTTTGTATTTTCATTTTAATTAAATTTAAAATATTTGTTCAAATATCACTTGAAGCTTCCATTTTGGCACATGTGTTATTTGGAAGTATTTTTTTTTAATTCCAAATAATTGTGGATGTCCCTGATATCTTCATACTATTTAGTTTTAGTTTAATTATGCTACAATTCAAGAATTAATTTTATATGATCTATGTTTTTAGGAGAATTTTAAAGCTTTGTTTTGTAACTCAGAATACATATTATCTTGGTGATTGTTCCATGTTCACTTGTAGCCTGCTTTTGTTGGGTGGATTGTTCTCTGAATATCAGTTAGGTCAATGTGACTGATAATGTTGTTCAAATCACATATATTCTTACTGATTTTCTGCTACCTTTTACTATCAGGTTTTGGAGAGGGAAGGTTAGAATTCTCAAACACTGTGGTTCTTTCAGTTCAATCAGTTTTTATTTTTTATCGGTTTTTGACTTATGTGCTTTAAAGCTCTAATGTTAGGTGCATAAATTTTTAGGATTGCTATCTGCAAAATTGTCCCTTTATTGTAATGCAACATCAATATTTATCCTCAATAACATATTTCTTCTTATGAATCTATTTTATCTGCATTAATATAAATATTCCAGACTTCTATTGTTTAGTTTTTTTAAACGATATCTTGATCCACCATTTTACTTTTACTATATTTATGTTTTTATTTTTAATACAAATTTGTTGTAGACAGCATATTCTTGAGTCATGCTTTTGGTATTCAGTTTGACAGTTTATATTTTTTAGTTCATGAGCTTGGACTCTTCACATTTTTTGTGATTATTGATATGGTTGAGTTTAATTTCAACATTTTATATATTTTTTTCTAAGTGCTTCATTAGTTCATTGTATCTTTTTTCTCCTTTGTGACTTCTCTTTAGTTAATTGGACATTTTTATAATTCCTCTTTATCTCCCTATTGAATAACTGTTTATAAATTTTTAAAAATTCTATTCATCATTGCCCTGAAGTTTACCTTTAATTACTGAGAATCTATCTGCAAATAACTTTATAGCATTTCTCATGCAACATAAAAACCTTGTAAGCAATCTTCACCCCCACCCTTAATGCTATTATTCACATACATTCTATTTTTACATGTATATAAATATAAAATACCTGGCTACTATTTTTGCTTTAGGCAATCACATGAGATCAATTAAAATTAGAAAACAACAAATTTATTTTACCTTCATTTTTTTATATTTCCAATTTCTTGTATTTTTTTTATAGAATAAAAGTTTTTCTGCTGCCAAAATTTCCTTTTCCATTTCCAAAATTTTTGTTTGTTTTTTATTTTATATGAATGCAATGCATGTTTGCTACTGTCCATGGCATTTCTTTGACAATCTGGCTGCCTTTAAGATTTGTTCTATATTTTTAAGCAGTTTGAATATGATGTGCCGAGGGATGTATTTGTGTGTGTGTATATATATATATATATATATATATATATAGTTAAAAAATATTCCCCTGCACTCTTCAAATTTTTCTTCTACATTCTCTATCTCTTCCTCTTCTGGGATTTCAATTTTTCATCTGTTATACATACAGTTGCTTATTTTTCCACAGCATTTCAATAATCTGTCCTCTCTCTCTCCTTCTCCTTCTTCCTCTTTTTAATTTTTGCTCTCTGTGTTTAACCTTTGGTTATTTCTAGAAACCTACCTTCAAGTTCACTAATTCTTTTCATGGCTATATTAACTCTACTAATATGTCTGTTAAAATCATGTTAAAAATCTGTTAAAATCTGTTAAAAGGGTACTGTGTTTTTTACTTCTAACATTTCCATTTAATCTTCTAATGATAGATCCATTTAGAATGAGAGTTTTGCACCAGATTTAATATTCTAATGTCATGTCTACCCTTAACTTTAAGTTTACCATTTGTATTGTGCCTCAGAGTGGATATCTGTCTTGCATAATACTTGTTTTTCAATATTGCTTTCAACTCGGTGGAGGTGTGGAGTGTGGTGTATTTGTTGTTGTTTTGATTAAACTTTAGTATAAAGCAGGGATTTTGTCCCTGGGACTCATTGGTCTTCTCCTCTTCACATAATAGGTTCTGAACCCATAACATATTCTTACCCCTCTCTGCTTCTCTTCCCTCCTTTTACTTTCCCCTAGCTGCAATCAGATTTCACTAGTAGACTAAGGATGGCAGTGATTGTTGCCCTTCCTGCCACAAATTAAAGTTGGTAGATAAAATAAGGAAGAGAAGTCCAAGTGGAGTAGCTTGTCCCTCTTGCAGTGTCTACTGTTAGCATCCTCCATGTATACAACATGAAGAAGACTTTCTCAGGACTCATTCAGTCTTTTCTGTGATCCCCAAGTAGGATCATGAAGAAAAAGCATGAAACATGATGTGTACTCCCTCTGTATTTGTAACCACCTGAAGTTTCACACTCTCTCACAGATATATTTAATACAATTTACTATGCTAAGTTGTTTAGTCGCTCAGTGGTGTCCAACTCATTGCATCCCCATGGACTGTAGTCTTCCAGGTTCCACTGTCCATGGAATTCTCCAGGCAAGAATACTGGAGTGGGTAACTATTTCCTTCTCCAGGGAATCTTTCTGACCCAGGGATCAAACCCAGGTCTCCTGCACTTTAGGTGAATTCTTTACCATCTGAGACAGCAGGGAAGCCACCATTTCCTGGCCCCCACTAATTTGCCAATACCCCCCCCCATGAATTCTTAAATATGTTCCAATCCATTGCATCTTTCCCTGATAATCCAGTGCTTGGGCTCCATCTCCCCTAGAAAGTGTCTGTCTCTCCCTAAATTCTGGACCATTTGATTGTCTTGAGATGTCAGTACTCTTATTATAATGGGTTGAAGAAAAGTTGTAAACTTGGTGTTGGCCCAGCTTTTTTCATTGTAAGAATAGTTCTCTTTCTATTTCCCATCTGCAAGTAAAAACTAGAAATGCCATTCAATAATTTTTATTCTTAGTTTCAAAGCATGAAGATTCATTGCTTCCAAATTTCAATCAGATGTGCCTAGGCTTTTCTCTATACTGAAATATCCTTTTCTGTTTCTAAGTTATCAATTATCGGTAAGACTCAAACACTTGTTCTTTCTGGATGTCACCACCTACTAACTAGCAGAAATATTGAAAATGAAACAATAATCTCATCTTTCCCATATAGGTGTCAGTTTCCCAAATATTTTCAAAATTAAAAAATCAAAAGCAATATGTATATTTTCAACATAAATATGATCTTTCTTGAGAAAGGAATTGTAACAAGCAAAACACTATGCTTAAAATTTCTCTGCTTAGAAAACAGCATTAAGTGAATTAAGAGCATTACTGAGTCACAAAGATAAGTTCTCACAAGGAGCAGTGTTCTGGAGCTGGCCCGTTAATATGAGCTCATGAGATTGTTTATTTTTTAGGAATAGCTTCAACTTGTCTTCACAATTGAAGTACTTATACTAGAACTAGTACTCATACATCATTGTGTAAGCCCAGGTAGCTCGATAACTTGCTTGCTTGCTTGCTGGGTCGATCAGTTGTGTCCGACTCTTTGCAACCCCATGGACTGTAGCCCACTATGCTCCTCTGTCCATGGAATTCTCCAGGCAAGAATAGTAAAGTGGGTTGCCATTCCTATCTCCAGGAATTTTTCTGACCCAGGGATCGAACCTGAATCTCCTACATTGCAGGCAGATCGTTTACCATCTGAGCCACCTGGGAAAGCCCAATGATATTGAACTCAATGATATGTAACCTATAAAAAATCATATGGATCAAACGCCTGAACTGTCATTTAACAGTTTTTTTCATGTTTATGGAAAAAAAAAAATATCAGTTTGTTGACAGGTAAAGCAATGATGGGTCATTTGTCCATCTCACTCACAATAAATTAGGAATATGTACTATATATGGAAAGATAATGCAGTCCAGGTTTGCCTTCTCTGATGTTACTAAGCAATTTCAGGAAAACCTACATTTATAAGTAATGAAAGAAGCACAAAAAATGTATGAAGCTATGTTGTTTATATAAATTAATTAAAAATTCAGATGTACAGAATAAGGGTATAAGAAGTATAAAATATTAACCACTCTAATATTTCTGTAAGAAAAATTTTAATTTTGACAACTTTCACTTGAATACATTTTAAAATTCAATTTCAGGATAATAATTTCTAAATTATTTTTTCTTTAACATAAGGGTATATTTGTTCCTATAATCTAAATTTAGTACCCTGATTAGTATGGAAAATTTGGAATATACAGATAATAGAAAGAAAATAAATCACCCAGCCTTCACCCATAAAGATAATGACTGTTAGAATTTCAGTTTGTTTTGTTCTAAATTTTGTTTTATTTTTATCTCCTTCATTTTGAAGTTATATTTCATTTTCTGCTATTTGCATTAAATATGCTGATTATATAACATATGCACATACACACTTATGTACAAATTATTTTGAAATGCATTAATATTATAAAAGTAGTACATTCTTAACATTGAAACATGTGCATTACCATATGTAAAATTGATGATCAGTGGAAGTTCAATGCATGAAGTAGGGCACCCAAAGTGGTGCTTTAGGACAACCCAGAGGGATACTGTGGGAAGGGAGCTGGGAGAGGGGTTCAGGATGGGGGTGACAAATGTATACCTGTGGCCGATTCATGTTGATGTGTGGCGAAAACTATCAGAATATTATAAAGCAATTATCCTCCAATTAAATTAATTTAAAAATGAAATATAAAAGTAGTACATTCTTAATGCAGAAAACATAAAAATGCATTAAAGAGGAGTACATTAAAAATAAGGACAGATACTACCTAAATTGTGTTAATTATGTTTGTTAAAAAGATTTTAAGAAAATACACCAAAATGTTAACAGGGTTTATTTCTAGCTGATGGTTATTTTTAGTCTTTTTACCGACTGAGCTATGAGGTAGGCCCACATAACAAAATGCACTAACATAATTGAGAGCAAATTGTATATACAGAGATTTAAGCATAGTAAACATAAACATTCACAAACATTTAATGAAGAATGGTAAGAAGAGTCTTCTTACAGATAATACCTACAAATTATTGGCAATAAGAGCAAGTTATTCCTCTTGCCCAATTAACAAAAATCATTTAATATAAATTTCTACAGTGCATAAAATCACTTCTTAAGCATTTTGGCAATGAAAATGTTTACTATATTCCTATGCAATTTTACTTTTTTTGAGTATTTAAAAACAGATTCACTGGTTACTAATTTTCATGGCAGAGTGCAAGTGTAAAGATTGCTAACAAATATTAGAGCACAATACTATGTAATTATTGTTTTCAATGGTCAAAAACTTGCAATAGGTTCTAAAGTGCTTTTTTAGTGAATACTTTAGTAAGTAACTCACTTTGCAAGAAGATACAAAAATCAGTTCAGGCCACAAATACATCCTGAAAAATCACAAATGCCAAGTCCAGTTTAAGGCAAAGGCTACTCAACTCTCTTGGCAATTCTGCCAGAAGAATACATCATGCTACATATTCTATTTTCCATGGTCACCTTCTATGGTAGGCAGAATTCTAAGATGGCCCCCCAAAAATACCTGTCAATAGGTCTACATACACCTTTGCCCTCTTATTTAGTAAAACACCAATCTAGGTACTGTTGTAAAGGGATTTTTGTGTGTGTAATTAAGATCTTATACCAATTGACCTTGGGCTTTCCTGGTAGGTCAGTTGGTAAAGAATCTGCCTGCAATGCAGGAGACCCTGGTTCTATTCCTGGGTCAGGAAGATCTGGTGGAGAAGGGATAGGTTACCCACTTCAGTATTCCTGGGCTTCTCTGGAGGCTCAGCTGGTAAAGAGTCCACCTGCAATGTGGGAGACTTGGGTTCAATCCCTGGATTGGGAAGATCCCCTAGAGAATGGAATGACAGTATTCTGGCCTGGAGAATTCCGTGGACTGTATAGTCCATGGGGTCTCAAAGAGTCGGACATGACTGAACAACTTTCACTACTATTACCAATTGACCTTAAGATAAGGTGATTATCCAGATGGGACTAACCTTACTTCATCAGCCCATTAAAAGCAAAGAATGTTCTCTATCTGGTAACAGAGGAGGGCACACTCTGGTTTTCTGGGAATAAAGTAAGCATTGATGCTGTTATCTGCTTCTGGGGGCCATATGACAAGGTACTGTGGGAATCCTCTAGAAACCTGGAGTTGTTCATGCTGAGAGCTAGAAGAAAAAACAAGTTTCTGTTCCACAGTTGGAAGAGACTGAGTTCTGCCAACCAGTGTTCTTGGGTTAAGACTCTAAGCCAAGATTGGATCTGTAGTCCCAGATGACACCTTGATTTCAATCTGATGACTCTGGACAGTTTATTCACCCATGTCATGCCCAGATTTCTGACCTGTAAAACTGTGAGATTAAAGAAGAAGAAGAAAAAAAAAAACTTGTGTGGCTTTAATAAATTTGTGATATTTTGTTATATAACAATAGGAAACTAATATACAATCTAAGATATAAGGCATTCCAGTTGCTTATCTTCTCCCATATCCTTTTCTCTACAATGCTCTGTGATTCCTTTTTCTAATCAAACTTCATAATCCTCCCCTCTCTTTCTGATCTTTACACGGAGTTTTCTGGAAACCCAGCTCTATGGTTGACAAACATCTTCATGTTTTAAAAATATTCGCTGAAATGTTCTGTCTTTTTTACCTTAACATAACAGACGTTTATCCATGGGCATATTTTTCCTATAATGTTATAAAGAGGCAGACACTTTTTCGAGGACACAATATGAACCTTAAAATAAAGAGTTGAGAATAACAGCAATGATAGAGGACTTTTACTAAATGTTTACTCTGTCTCATTTGCTATTCAAAAGACTTTGTGACTTTGTGACAGAATTCTGGTCAATGAGATATGAGAAAGTTGGGTTAAACCTCCTTGGAAAACTCTTTAGAAATTGAGAGAATTCCATTGATATGCATGTTTGTTATTTTATTTTATTCTGCATACTCTTCTCATTTCTTCTTGGCTGGAAAGAAATGCACTTTTTGATTGCATTGCCTTTTTGGCAGAGGTTTTAGAGAACAAGAGCCTTCTTATAACCATGAAGACTAGATTGACTTTCAAAGACTAGTAGACCCCAAAAACAGATGGAGGTGGAAGACTCTGATGGCAACATAGAGTCACTACAGCCAGTACCTGAATTTTGTAACAACAGGTATACACTCATGTCAGAAAAAGAAAAACAAAACAAAACAAAAAACCTCTGTCTCTTTCCTGTTTCTTTAGATTTTCTGTTAAATGTAGTTGGACCTGTTCTTAATAGATATAACATACTTTACATTAATTAAGCAATTAAATAAGCAAATAAAACAACACTGTAAAGTAAATAAAATTGCTATTTGCATTTTAGAATTAAATAAACATGCACAGAGAGTGTATGTAAAATTTTCAGTGTTACACAGCTATGGAAGGAGCCATCATTTGAACATAGACAATTTGGTTTCAGATTTTACACTCATAACTCCAGTGTCATACTCTCTTTCATAGTAACACTTCCAAATCAGCAGGTTTTTTTTTTTTTTTTACTATCATGTAAATCCATACTCATTTGAAGTTTATACAATAAGCCTATGCTGTTATTGTTTAGTTGCTAAGTTGTGTCTGACTTTTGCCACCCCATGGACTGCAGCCCTCCAGGCTCCTTTGTCAATGGAATTTCCCAGGCAAGAGTACTGGAATGGGTTGCAATTTCCTTCTCCAGCATTATCTTCCCAACCCAGGGATCAAACCTGAGTCTTCTGCGTTGGCAAGCAGATTCTTTACCACTGAGCCACCAGGGAAGCCCATAATAAGGCTATATTGATCTACAAATAGCCATATTACTGTCATAAACTCAGCTCTTAATAACTTACCTACATTTGTTGAAGCTTTTGATATATGGTTTATTATCTTTATCTCAAACCCAGACTTTGTCATGTATCTGCATGACTTCCTTGAATTCTTTTTTAGAATACGTATTTATTTCACTGCACTGTGTCTTAGTTGTGGCATGCTGGATCTTTGATCTTAGTTGGAGCATGTGGGATCTAGTTCTCTGACCAGAATTTGAGCCTCCTGTATTGGGAGCACAGAGTCTTAGCCACTGGACCACCAGGGAATTCCCCTTCCTTGAAATCTTTATCTTCAAAGAACTTCATTACACAATTTTAGCTAAATGTCCACCAAATCCAATGGATATAATGTGCATCTAGTATGATCCTACAGTGCAACTGCCTCTGAAATTCTAAACTCAAATGTTCCTTTGTGTGACCACAACGCTTACATATGTTCTCTCATTCAGTCACTCCCAATATATCTGCTCATCTGCGCTGTGCTGTGCTTACTCATTCTGTTGTGTCCTACTCTTTGTGACCCCATGCACTATAGCCTGACAGGCTCCTCTTTCTATGGGGAGCCTCCAGGCAAGGATACTAGAGAGGGTTGCCATGCCCTCTTCCAGGGGATCTTCCCAACTCAGGGATTGAACCCAGGTCTCCCACACTGTGGTAGAGATTCCACCTACAATGCAGGATACCCCAGTTCAATTCCTGGGTTGGGAAGATTCCCTGGAGAGGAGATAGCCTACCCACTCCAGTATTCTTGGGCTTTCCTGGTGGCTCAGATGGTAAAGAATCTTCCTGCAGTGTGAGAGACCTGGGTTCCATCCCTGAGTTGGGAAGATCCCCTGGAGAATAACATGGCAACCCACCCCAGTATTCTTGCCTGGATAATCCCCCTGGACAGAGGAGCCTGGTGGGCTACAGTGCATGGTATTCCAAAGAGTCAGACACGACTGAGTGCACAGCATAGCACGCGTCGCATTTATCTCTTTGTTATTAAGGACTATAGTCTCCAGTGTTCTTGCCTGGAGAATCCCAGGGATGGGGAAGCCTGGTGGGTTGCCGTCTATGGGGTCACACAGAGTCGGACACGACTAAAGTGACTTAGCAATAGCAATAGTCTCACTGTCACTGATTTGATTTACACATACTTTATTATAACTTTTACAGCCTACAATGCAGATCTCATTAGTTACTCAGTTTTCTTAGTTTTTCTGTAGTACATCATCTTCTCATCTTAATCAGTTGTCTATACATTTCAGATTATTATCTCTTTTTAGCTTTTTACTCCATTTCAGAGGCCTTGAATGTACCTTAGATCAGCAATGTTCTACTTTTCTGGTTATTTAGATACTTGTTTACCATATTCATTTTTTAGCTTCCAAATTTTGGAGAAAATAAAGGACTTATTCAAAGGTTCCATGTTGCTTCTCTCATTGTCACCATGCCTTTTCTTCTCTACTTTTTATCAAATAAAGCTACTATTATATAGTCCCAGTTACTGGTCATTACATGGCTGTAGTCTCATTCAACTAAATAATGAGAAATTCCCTCTCTTAAGCCTACATTTAGAAATAAATTAGATATATTCAGCTCTTGGTGCAATTTTAGACTTTCACCTAAGACTCAGTACACTGTATGGAAAAAATACATTTTTCCCTACCCTCACTGACTAGGTCTCTTATAATCTAAAATAAAATCACTATAATGAAAAATATAATCATCAGATTACACCTTTCATCAGGGTTTTCTTATCATCGAATCCTTCCTACTTCCCACCTTCAGCACTGGTTGGTTGAATAAACCATGTGAGATTCTAAGATTCAGTGTTTCAGAATTTACTCCCTTCTAACTGCTCGGTTATTTCTTTTTTTTTTTAAGTATCAGTCTGCAAGTTTGATACAGGCACACAGAAAACATAACAGAAAACAAAAATATAGTTTCTTCAAAGACAATGTGCATTAGAGCAGTGGTGTGCTTTACATATAGATTTTATGTAACTAACAGAATGATCTTTCTAAAACATTGTTTTGAGTGTGTTGTGTCCTACTCAATACTTGCAAAATCAAATCTAGTTCTCTTTGTTTGACATTCAAAGGTCGCCTGAATAAGAATGGTTCATTCCCATCTCAGCACTTTTACTCATATTGCTCTTTCCTTTCCACTTTCTTATTTATTCTTATTTTACAGAGGTTACAAAAATCTGTTTTTATACTAATTTTTATCTCAAAGACACATAATTCTTATATAGACTTATCAACAAACATTTGTTTTATATATATATATATATATATATATATATATACTAAATGAATACCTCTGTTATAGACTCTGAAACACTCATATTATATATTTATGAGAGCTAATCTATAGCCTCTATTCATTTTTCATCTCCTATAGAGATCACCATTATATGTGCAATTATTTTTTCTATAATAAAGACAATATTACAGGAAAGATACTTTTAAGATTCTATGCCACCATTAGAATTGATAAATAGATCTGCTGTAGTGGAAAAGTGGAAAGGAAAGGGAAAAAAAGTTTGAATTTGTATAGGGAAAAATGTAAGGTATATTATGCACTTTAAGATATCTGAAAATTCTTCAGGTAAAACGTTTGGTTTTGTAGTGTTTATACTTCTGATTTTAAATAGTTAGGAACACTGTAACATATTCTATAAAGTGTGTTCTGAAGAGCTCTCCAAATCTGGATATTAATCTGATGTCTTCTACTAGCAAAATATATGAACTCAGGCAAGTCAGAGAACTTCTACATACTCAGCTTCATCATTTATAAAGTGTGAATTTCCACAGTTTCAGAGGGTTTATGAGGATCAAATGAAATAATAAATGTGAAATAATTTTGCAAAACTATTAAACATTGTTTAAATATAAGAGATCATTATGAATAAATGGTCAAAAGAAGAAATCTCAATCAAACAAACAAACAAACAAAATCTCTGCAAAGATGTGATACCAAGTGTCATGTAATACCTTTTAAAAGTCCTTAGTGGCAAGAGTTAGCAAACTAATTAGTATAAAGTTGCCTGATAAAATATAGAATACTCAGTTAAATTTTAATTTTAGATTAAAAAACATACTTTTGTTTAAGTAAATTATATATATAGGGGCTACTGCTTTGAAAACATATTAAAGACACTGCCAAATATTTGTCAATTAGGAATGTGATTACTAAGAAATAATAACAAGCCAAATATTTTTTTCAACCACTACTAATTGCTGATATTTAAGAAGGAGAATGTAGGAAAATTTTTGACAGGGTCAGATGGGGAAATGATACACTGTATAGTTCAAAAAATGCTGGTGTCCTATTATTTTACTTTAATTTGTATGGGTTCTTAGAATATCAAACATATCTACCTTCAAGTAGAATAACAAAATCATATTCCAAAGATTAATATAAATGATTCCTGGCTCTTCACTCTTTTAGATTATCTAATAAGGAAGATAATGTGAATAGAATATGTAGATTTATGGTGGCTTTATAATATGTCAGAACTAAGATTTGTGTGGAGAGTAAATGTATTATTCCGAAGGAACTAATGTAATCCAAATAACAGTATTAAAACAAAAAACAGCAAATGATTGACAACAAATGCCCAAAACAAGCTGAAGTCCAACACGAAGGCACAACAACTGATTTAGTTTATCAACCATAAACATCGTTTTAAGGAAAAAAAGACATGAAAAACTCTGGGACAACTTTAGGAATGTGATAGGAAAGTATTAAGTGATTTTTCACGTTTTATCACCACTATCTCTTTAACTCATAAACTTCATTTTAAAATCCATTTGTCAAGTTAGCAAGTATCCTGTCAAACATGATATGCTTTTTGCTTTTCGTATATGAACTACCTTGACAAGAGTCCATATGAAGGCACACTTTAAAAATAACTTGGTTTTAGATACCATTTACAGATCTGACTATGAACATAAAATCCATTTCACCCCTGAAAATCAAAACTTAAAAGAAGAAATAAATGAAAATAGTCACCTAACATTTCAAGACCTTAAATTTTCTGTTTAGGATTTATGCATTTCTAAACTTTAAAGTTGCCAGGTAGATTTCATCATTTATTTTCTACATTGATTCATAAATTATTGGCAGACTGTCCACTATGTCTCATATGTACATATAATCCAGGAAGACAATGCAACTCTGAGTTAGCCATGTTAAGTTATATATATATATATATATATATATATATATATATATATATATATATATATCTGCTTCTGTATTCTGCAGGCAAGAATTCATAAACATTCTCATATATGTGTAATTTCAGGAAATTATGGCTTTCCAACACTTTTTGGTTCCATTCTTACTACCTGTGTATCCTTTAGTAAGTCACTTAATATCTCAAGTCGTTATTTCCTCATAAGGAAAATAACCTCATAAGGAAAATAACTCCAATAACTCAGGTTTTCTATATTCCAACTTAATATTACCTCAGGAGAAAAACTGATTGACCCTGGACTAACCAATGTAGGTTCTTCAGCATAGTGCCAGGTAAGTATGACTAGAAATTTATCAACCATTCCTAATATTTAACTTTAATATCTCAATCTTACTGACTTAAAACCATGCCCAGTGCACACAACTACTTTAGATTGTCTTTGTTTTTATTGGTAGAATGTTTCTACTAAATGAATTTAGACAGGACAATATTTTAGTGTTTGAGGAATCAAATTAAAGCCAATATATTAGCATTTCATTGAATCCACTATCACATATATGACATTTGTGAAACTGGGTATGTATATTGCATATACATTTATAATATATGTATATATAATACACATACAGTTGCAATATTTTCACTTAGAGAACTGAAAATCTGATGGTATATTGAGAAAGACCATGAGAAGTTCCCACAGAAGTGTTGATTACATTAAGAATCTAATCCCATATGTATACATGTTATTGTGGATGCATTCATTCACATGTGCATGAGAGCTGAATTTTCTTTATACAGAGGCCACTTGCATTTCTTTAAGCTTTAGTAGTTGAGAAGCAAATTCAGCCATTTCAAGGCAAGATTCCTTTCCAAGGATCAAATGCTTCATATCCTGAATAGTCATTTATATTTTTCTTAAATCAATGATTTGAAATGAAGATAAACCTCAAACTAACCTTCTAGTTTGTTAAAATCAAATCTACAAATTCACACAGAAAGGCACCTGTTTTTCTTGTGACAGATGACCTTCATTATAATTAAAAATTATTAATATGCTATCCACTCAGCCCCATGCCACTCCTGTGTGACACTGACAGATGAGGAGGGTGAACAGTCACCTCTGGCCCTACATTGCTCACACATGGCATCAACTCACTTAAGGTAAGCAGCCTTGAACTCCAATCCCATGCCATGTACCTGACTCCAATAGACGTAGAAAGGAGCAGATTCACTCCCCTGCACTGCTCATATGACCTCACCCACCAGAGACAATGGGTGCATACAACTCACATGGGAGAGTCCCCTTGAATGCCACAATTACGTTAAAATGAGACAATGTATTTCTGGGACACATGGTGCTGGAATAAGTGGAGAGCCAATCTGAGAGAAAACTAAGAACTAGGGCAAAGTTAGACAATAATGTTTATCTCCTATACAGGGCCGTTCTTTTAAGACATAGAAAGACAGTTGTTTTGCACTATACACAGAAAAAGAGTCAAACAAAATGAAGAATCAAGGGAACATGTTCCAAATAAAGAAACAAGATAAAACTACAGGATAAAGCATCTTAATGAAATGGAGATAAATAATGTACATGAGAGGGCTTCCTTGGTGGTTCAGATAGTAAAGAATCTGCCTGCAATGCAGGAGATCCGGTCAGGAAGATCCCCTAGACAACGAAATGGTTACCCACTCCAGTATTCTTGCCTAGAGAATTCAATAGACAGAGGAGCCTGGTGGGTTTACAGGCTACAGTCCATGGGGTTGCAAAGAGTCGGTCATAACAGAGCAACTAACACACACACAATGTACATGAGGAAGAGATCAAAGTAATGATCACAAAGAGTGTCAGAGAACTTGGGAGAAAAGTGAATAAACACGTTGAAAATTTCAACACGAGATAGGAAGCATAAGAAAGTTTCAAACAGAACTCACAGAGCTGAAGGGCACAATAACAGAGCTGAAAAATATAAAACATAATAAAAATAGTAATCAACATAATAATAAAATTTTAAAATAACAAATTAAAATAATCAACATAATAATAAAAATAATCCAAATCAGACTAGACGATATAGAACGATACTGGATGCTTGGGGCTGGTGCACTGGGACGACCCAGAGGGATGGAATGGGGAGGGAGGAGGGAGGAGGGTTCAGGATGGGGAACACATGTATACCTGTGGCAGATTCATTTTGATATTTGGCAAAACTAATACAGTTATGTAAATTTTAAAAATAAAATAAAATTTAAAAAAAATGCAATTAAGAAAAAAAAAAAAAAAGAAAAGAAAAAAGGATCAATGGCCTAGACAGTAGGATATTGGAAATCAACCAAAGATAACATCAAAAAGAACAAAAGAATATCTTAAAATAAAGATAGTTAAGAAATCTGTAGGACAACATAAAGCATACTAATATTTGCATTATTAGGCTCCCAGAAGTAAAAGGGAGATAGGGAAAGAGGCATAAAATTTTATTTTAAAAACTTCTTGCTAAAAACTTCCCAATTCTGGGAAAAGAAACAGACATCTAAGTTTAGGAAGCACAGGGAGTCCCCAACAAGATAAATCCAGAGATATTTATCCAGGACACATTATAATTAAAATGTCAAAAACTAAAGATAGAGAATCTTAAAAGCAATAGGAGTAAACTGACTAATTATATACAAAGGAACCCCCATAAAGCTATCAGCTGGTTTTTCAAAAGAAATTTTGCAGTCTAGAAGGGAGTGAAATGATATATCAAAGTGCTGAAAGCAAAAAAGAAAAAAAAAAATCCAACCAAGAATACTCTACATAGCAAAGTTATGATTCAGAATTAAAGGACTCCTTACAAAAAATAGTTAAAGGGACTTATGTATGCTAAAAGGAAAAGGCCATAAATAGAAATAGAAGATATGAAAGAGAAAAATCATCAGTAATGGCAAATATATCTACAACTCATATACTAGTATAAAGGTAAACAGACAAAAACAGTAAAATAACTATAATTAAATAATTAATTAAGGGATACACACAATAAAAATATAACACATGATGTCAAAAACATAAAATGTGGATGGAGGGAGTAAAAATGTAGAGATTTAAGAATGCATTTAAATTTAAGTTTCTAACAACTTATAGACTATTATATGTGCTACATAGCAAAAACACAGAGTAGACACACAATTAAATAATGAGAAAGGTACTTAAATATAACTAAAAAATTATCAAACAATAAGAGAAGAAAGAGAAAACAAAAACAGAAAAGACTTACAAAATCATCCAAAAAACAATGAACAACAAAATAAAAAGGAGTCTGTGGTGACTGAACAACATTCCAAAACTACTTTAATGTAAAAGCTCTAAATATTTCAATGAAAATACATAGAGTGACTGAATGAATAAAAAACTACTCATTTCAGATCTAAACATACACAGAAAGTGGAGAAATGGAAAAAAGATATTACATGAAAATGGAAACAAAAAGAAAGCTGAGGTAGTAATACACATATCAGACAAAACAGATTTAAAAAAAAAAGACCACAACTAAAGACAAAGAGGTGCATTACATAATGATAAAGGGGTAAACCCAACAAAAGCATATAATATTGATAAATATTTATGCACCCAATATGAGTACATAAATATACAAAGAAAATGCAAACAGACTTTACAGGGAGGTACTGAAAGTAATACAAAAGAGTAGGGGACTTTACTATTCCACTTATATAAATGGATAAATCATCTAGACAGTAATAAGGAAAGAGTGGCTTTAAATGACACAGTAGATCAGATAAACTTAATAGATATATACAGAAAATTTTATATAAAATGAGTCAAATATACATTCTTTACAACTACCTATGGAACATTCTCCATTGTGTTTATGTTAGAACACAAAAAAAGGTTCAATAAATTCAAGAAGACTGAAAATCATACTAAGCATCTTCTCTGATGACAATGGTATGAAACTAGAAATGAAGTACAAAAACAAAAGTGGAATACATACTAAACACACTGATGATATACCACATGCTACTAAATGACCATTCCAATTTGTTAATGAAGAAAACAAAGGGGAAATTAAAAAAATACCTCTAAAAAATGAAGAATGAAACACAATATTTCAAATACAAATTAAGAAAATAATTCTATTTACAAAAGCATCAAAAAGAATAAAATAACTGGGAATAAATTTAACCAAGGAGGTGAAAAACACATACTCTGAAAGCTAGAATAACCTGATGAAAGAAACTGAAGAAGACACAAGTAAAAGGAATTTACATATTTCCGATGGATTCAAAGAAATAAACTTGTTGTAATCTATACTACACAAAGCAATAAATAGATTCAAATTGCCAAGGCATTTTTCATAGAATTAGAACAAATAATCCTAAAATTTGTATGGAACCACAGAAGATTCCAATAGCCAGAGCAATCTTGAGAAAAAACAACAAACTGGAAATATCACACTTCCAGATATCAAACTAGGCTACAAAGTTATGATAATATAAACAGTATAGTACTGACATGAAAAGAGACACATAGATAAATGGAAAAGAATAGAGACCCCAGTTCAGTTCAGCTCAGATCAGTCGCTCAGTGGTGTCTGACTCTTTGCGACCCCATGAATTGCAGCACGCCAGGGCTCCCTGTCCATCACCACCTTTCTGAGTTCATGCAGACTCACATCCATTGAGTCAGTGATTCCATCCAGCCATCTCATCCTCTATTGTCCCCTTCTCCTCTTGCCCCCAATCCCTCCCAGCATCAGGGTCTTTTCCAATGAGTCAACCCTTTGCCTGAGGTGGCCAAAGTACTGGAGTTTCAGCTTCAGCATCATTCCTTCCAAAGAAATCCCAGGGCTGATCTCCTTCAGAATGGACTGGCTGGATCTCCTTGCAGTCCACGGACTCTCAAGAGTCTTCTCCAACACCACAGTTCAAAAGCATCAATTCTTCAGTGCTCAGCTTTCTTCACAGTCCAACTCTCACATCCATACATAACCACTGGAAAAACCATAGCCTTGACTAGAGGGACCTTTGTTGACAAAGTAATGTCTCTGCTTTTGTATATGCTATCTAGATTGGTCATAACTTTTCTTCCAAGGAGTAAGCGTCTTTTAATTTCATGGCTGCAGTCACCATCTGCAGTGATTTTGGAGCCCAGAAAAATAAAGTCTGACACTGTTTCCACTGTTTCCCCATCTATTCCCCATGAAGTGATGGGCCTGGATGCCATGATCTTCGTTTTCTGAATGTTGAGCTTTAAGCCAACTTTTTCACTCTCCACTTTCACTTTCATCAAGAGGCTTTTTAGTTCCTCTTCACTTTCTGCCATAAGGGTGGTGTCATCTGCATATCTGAGGTTATTGATATTTTTCCCAGAAATCCTGATTCCAGATTGTGTTTCTTCCAGTCCAGAGTTTCTCATGAAGTACTCTGCATATAAGTTAAATAAGCATGGTGACAATATACAGCCTTGACGTACCCATTTTCCTATTTGGAACCAGTCTGTTGTTCCATGTCCAGTTCTAACTGTTGCCTACTGACCTGCATATAGGTTTCTCAAGAGGCAGGTCAAGGGCTCTGGTATTCCAGTCTCTTTTAGAATTTTCCACAGTTTATTGTGATCCACACAGTCAAAGGCTTTGGCATAGTCAATAAAGTAGAAATAGATGTTTTTCTGGAACTCTCGTGCTTTTTTGATGTTCCAGCATATGTTGGCAATTTGGTCTCTGGTTCCTCTGCCTTTTCTAAAACCAGCTTGAACATCTGGAAGTTCACAGTTCACGTATTACTGAAGCCTGGCTTGGAGAATTTTGAGCATTACTTTACTAGTGTGTGAGATGAGTACAATTGTGTGGTAGTTTGAGCATTCTTTGGCATTGCCTTTCTTTGGGATTGGAATGAAAACTGACCTTTTCCAGTCCTGTGGCCACTGCTGAGTGTTCCAAATTTGCTGGCATATTGAGTGCAGCACTTTCACAGCATCAGCTTTCAGGATTTGAAATAGCTCAACTGGAATTCCATCACCTCCACTAGCTTTGTTCGTAGTGATGTTTTCTAAGGCCCACTAGACTTCACATTCCAGGATGTCTGGCTCTAGGTGAGTGATCACACTGTCATTATTATCTTGGTCATGAAGATGTTTTTTGTACAGTTCTTCTGTATATTCTTGCTGCCTCTTCTTAATATCTTCTGCTTCTGTTAGGTCTATACCATTTCTGTCTTTTATTGAGCCCATCTTTGCATGAAATGTTCCCTTGGTATCTCTAACTTTCTTGAAGAGATCTCTAGTCTTTCCCATTCTGTTGTTTTCCTCTATTTCTTCTCATTGATCACTGAGGAAGACTTTCTTCTCTCTCCTTGCTATCCTTTGGAACTCTGCATTCAGATGCTTATATCTTTCCTTTTCTCCATTGCTTTTCGCTTCTTTTCTTTTCACAGCTATTTGTAAGGCCTCCTCAGGCAGCCATTTTGCTTTTTTGCATTTCTTTTCAATGGGTATGGTCTCAATCCTTGTCTCCTGTACAATGTCACGAACCTCATTTCACAGTTCATCAGGCACTCTATCAGATCTAGTCCCTTAAATCTATTTCTCACTTCCACTGTATAATCATAAGGTTTTTGATTTAGATCATACCTGAATAGTCTAGTAGTTTTCCCTACTTTCTTCAATTTAAGTCTGAATTTGGCAATAAGGAGGTCATGATCTGAGCCACAGTCAGCTCCTGGTCCTGTTTTTGTATAGAGCTTCTCCGTCTTTGGCTGCAAAAAAATATAATCAATCTGATTTCAGTGTTGACCATCTGGTGATGTCCATGTGTAGAGTCTTTTCTTGTGTTGTTGGAAGAGGGTGTTTGCTATGACCAGTGCATTTTCTTGGCAAAACTTAGTCTTTGCCCTGCTTCATTTCGTATTCCAAGGCCAAATTTGCCTGTTACTCCAGGTGTTTCTTGACTTCCTACTTTTTCATTCCAGTCCCCTATAATGAAAAATACATCTGTTTTGAGTGTTATTTCTAAAAGGTCTTGTAGATCTTCATAGAACCATTCAACTTCAGCTTCTTCAGCATTACTGGTTGGGGCATAGACTTGGATTACTGTGATATTGAATGATTTGCCTTGGAAACAGAGATTATTCTGTCATTTTTGAGATTGCATCCAAGTACTGCATTTCAGACTCACTTTTTGACCATGTTGGCTACTCCATTTCTTCTGAGGGATTCCTGCCCGCAGTAGTAGATATAATGGTCATCTGAGTTAAATTCACCTATTCCAGTCCATTTTAGTTTGCTGATTCCTAAAATGTCGACCAGAGAAGGCAATGGCACCCCACTCCAGTACTCTTGCCTGGAAAACCCCATGGATGGAGGAGCCTGGTGGGCTGCAGTCCATGGGGTCGCAAAGAGTTGGACACGACTGAGTGACTTCACTTTCACTTTTCACTTTCCTGCATTGGAGAAGGAAATGGCAACCCACTCCAGTGTTCTTGCCTGGAGAATCCCAGGGACGGTGAGCCTGGTGGGCTGCTGTCTATGGGGTCGCACAGAGTCGGACACGACTGAAGTGACTTAGCATCAGCAGCAGCAGAATGTCGACCTTCACTCTTGCCATCTCCTGTTTGACCACTGCCAATTTGCCTTGCTTCATGGACCTGACATTCCAGGTTCCTATGCAATATTGCTCTTTATAGCATCAGACCTTGCTTCTATCACCAGTCACAGCCATAGCTGTGTATTGTTTTTCCTTTGGCTCCATCCCTTAATTCTTTCTGGAGTTTCTTCTCCGCTGATCTCCAGTAGCATATTGGACACCTATTTCTCCACTGATCTCCAGTAGCATATTGGGCACCTACTGACCTGGGGAGTTCCTCTTTCAGTATCCTATCATTTTGCCTTTTCATACTGTTTATGGGTTTCTCAAGGCAAGAATACTGAAGTGGTTTGTCATTCCCTTCTCCAGTGGACCACATTGTGTCAGACCTCTCCACCATGTCCACCCATCTTTGGTGGCCCCACAGGGCATGGCTTAGTTTCATTGAGTTAGACAATGTGGTCCTAGTGTGATTAGATTGACTAGTTTTCTGTGATTATGGTTTCATTGTGTCTGCCCTCTGATGCCCTCTTGCAACACCTACCGCCTTACTTGGGTTTCTCTTACCTTGGACATGGGGTATATCTTCACACCTGCTCCAGCAAAGCACAGCCGCTGCTCCTTACCTTGGACGAAGGGTATCTCCTCACTGCCGCCCCTCCCATCCTTGAATGTGGAATAGCTCCTCTAGGCCCTCAGGCGCCCATGCAGCCACCGCTCCTTGGATGTGGGGTTGCTCCTCCAGGCCTCTGCCCCTGGCCTCAGATGTGGAGTAGCTCCTCTCGGCTGCTCCTGTGCTGTCGCATCCTGGAACTCTCTGCTGCCACCCCTGACCTTGGACTCAGGGTAGCTCCTCTCAGCTGTGGCCCCTGACCTTGGACGTGGGGTAGCTCCTCTTGGCCATTGCCCTTCGTTCATGGGGTCTTCCCATCTTCTGCCCCTGACCTCGGATGTGGGGTAGCTCCTCTCAGCCACGGTCTGTGCACCGTCGCCCGCTCTCTCTGTGTGCTGTCACAGCCACTCATGCACTCTGTGAGAGAGAGCCCAGAAACAGGCCTATATATAGGTGGTCAACCCAGTCTATCCTGAAGCTGAAGCTCCAAAACTTTGGCCACCTGATGCAAAGAGCTGACTCATTGGAAAATACCCTGATGCTGGGTAAGATTGAAGGCAAAAAGAGAAGGGGGCAGCAGAGAATGAGATGGTGAGATAGCATCACCAACCCAGTGGACAAGAATTTGAGCAAACTCTGGGAGATAGTGAAGGACAGGGAAGCCTGTAGTGCTGCCGTCCATGGGGTTGCAAAGAGTTGGACACAGCTTAGCAACTGAACAACAGCAATAGATGGTCAATTAACCTCTGACAAAGGAAGCAAGAATATACAATATGGAAAAGACAGTCTCTACTAAATGTTGTTAGGAAAACTGGATAGATACATGCAAAGGAAGGAAAGTGGACCACTACATACACCATACCCAAAAATGAACTCCAGACAAATTATAGATCTGAATATAAAACCTGAAATAATAAAACTTCTAGAATAAAACATACGAAGTAATCTTTGACACCAGTCTTAGAGATATTTCTTTTTAGATCTGACTTCACAAGCAAGGACAACAAAACAAAAATAAATATATGGGGCTGCATAAAACTGAAAAGCTTGTGCACAAGCCAAAGAAACCATCAACAAAAATTAAAAGGAAACCTACTGAATGGGAGAAGATATTTATAATCATATATTTGATAAGGGCTTAGCATCCACAATATACAAATACTTCACATATATCAATCGTTAGAAAAACAACAACAAAAAATATGATTAAAAAATGGGGAGAGGACTTGAATGGACATTTTCCCAAAGAAGGCATACAGGTGACCAATAGGCACACAAAAAGATCACCATCAGTAATCATCAGAGATATGAAAATCAAAACAATAATGATATATCACCTCACACCTGTCAGAATGGATATTATCAAAAATAGAAAAAGTAACAAGGGTTGTCAGGATGTAGAGAAAAGGGAATCCTCATGTACTACTGGTGGGATAGCAAATTGGTGTTGCCACTATGTGAAACAGTATGGAGAGTCCTCAAAAAATTAAAAATAGAAATATAGAATTATTTAGTTGATCCAACAATTCTTCTTTGGGGTATTTTTATAAAAAAAAAATGAAAACACTAATTCAAAAAGATAAATGTACACTTGTGTTTATTCCAATTTTACTTATATTTGTCAAAATAAAAAACATCCTAAGTGCCTCCTGTTAGATGAGTAGATAAAGAAAATGTGATGGAGAAACATACAAGATGGTGGAGGAGTAAGATGTGGAGATCATCTTCCTCCCCAAATACCTCCAAAGTATATCTGCATGTGGAACAACTCTTACCGAAGACCTACTGAACATGGGCAGAAGACTTCAGAATTCCAAAAAGGCAAGCTAATCTCCATATGATGTCGTAGGACAAAAGAAAAAAAGAGACAAGGGAATTGGAATGGAAGCTGTGCTTCTGGGAGGGAGTTGTGACAGAGACAAAGTTTCCACACATGGATGGGGACAGAGTAGAACTTTGCAACCTAAGGGAGGAGTGCAGAAACAGGTTCATGGAACAAAGAGTGGAGAGAATTCAGCACAGACACTGATGCCAACAAGCATTTCCCAGCCTGAGATACTCTTCTGTATGCATGCCACGGTGAGTTGAGGCTGGGTTTTGATGCTTAGGCTTTGGAGATCCAACCCAAGGGTGAGGACTAGTGTTGACTGCCCTGACAACAGTCTGAAGGAGTTAGTAAAGTACAGCTGATGGAATCCAGGGAAAAGCCTGGGCCCGCCAGAGAGGCAAGAGATCACTGTCATGGGGACCTTCTAACCTCATGTGCTTGCCTATGGTAGGATGCCACCTCCGCAAGTGCCATAGATGGGACTAGCTGAGGCTGTAGTCTCCAATCTCAGAAATGAAGACTGTCTGCTGTATCCCTTCCTCTCCCTGGGCTTACTGAATAATTGAGCCCTAAGTAACCTGTGCTTTTGCCTAATCTTGTCTGCATGGGGAACTGATGTCAGAGGGTGGTCTACAAACAGACACAGCCAAAACCAAAGCTGAGAACCGGAGGCTGTGTGAACAAAGAAGAGGAAGGGAATTCACTTATGCAGCCACAAGAGCACTCGATTAAATCTCCACAATTGGTTTGAGGCTACAGACTTTGGGGGCAATTGTGGACTTTGGAAGCAACTACAAGCTGGAATGAGGACAGAGTTGAGTCTGAGCTGACCCCACAGTGCCCACAGCAGGTCTGGAGACCTTCCTAGAAATATTGGAGGAATTCCTGAGTAGGAAGATTGGCTGGAGCTCACTAAGTAGCAGGGAGAGTAACAACTGAGGCCATAAGAAAATATTCTTCTTACTATCACTCTCTCTAAAAATATTTTTGTCTTTTGTCTTTTTCATTTTTTCTATTGTTCTTTACCATTATTCCTTTAATTGTTAAAATTTTAATTAGTTTTCCTTTTTTAGTGCTTTTATTTTTAAATAAATTTATTTTATTTTTATTGATCTTCAGCATGTTTTTGTTAGAGTGCATTTTTCCATGTTTTTGGTTTTGTATTTTTGCTAGTCTATTTTATACTGTTTGTTTTCATTTATGAGTTTGTTTGTTGGCTTGATTGCTCTCTATTTTAGATTACTCTTTTTTTTCTTTCTTTTTTTTTCTTCTTTTCTTGTTTTCTTTTTGTGTGAGTGTGAGTTTTTGTGTGTTACGGTCTGTTTAGTGTTGATTCTACCATTTATCTTGGAGTTTTGTCTGCCCATTCTTTTTTTTTATTTGTTTGTATGTTTGTTGAATTTTTTATTATTACTTTCTTTATTCTCATCTGTTCAAATGGAAAGAAAAAGAAAGCAAGAGTAGCAATAACCATATCAGATAAAATACATTTTAAAATAAAGAATATTTCAAGAGACAAAGACGGACAGTATAAAATGATCAAGGGATCATCCCCAAAAGACATAATTGTAAATATTTATGCACCCAACATAGGAGCACCTCAAATACTAGCAACTATAAAAGGTGCAATAGCAAAACAGTAAAAGTGGGGAACGTTAACACCCCAGTCATACCAATGGACAGATCATGCAAACAGACATTTGATAAGGAAAAGCAAGCTTTAAATGACATATTGTACCATATGGGCTTAATTGATATCTACAGGCTATTCCATTCAAAAACAATAGAATTTACTTTTTTCTCAAGTGCGCATGAAGCATTCTCCAGGATAGATTACATCCTTGGATCAAAAAACAAGCCTTGGTGAATTTAAGAAAATTGAAATTGTATCAGGTATGTTTTTTCTGACCACAATGCTATAGGATGAAATATCAATTACAGGGGAAAAACTGTAAAAAACACAAACACATGGATGCTAAACAATATGCTTCTAAATAACAAAAAGGTCACTTAAGACAAAAATAAAATAAAATAAAAGAGGAAGTAGAGAAAAATACCTGGAAAGAAATGATAATACAAACAAACAACTCAAAATCTATGGGGTTCAGTAAAACAGTGCTAAGAGGGAAGTATATAGCAATATAAGCCTACCTGAAGAAATGATAAAAGCATCAAATTAACGATATAACCTTATACTTAAAGAAACTAGAAAAAAAGAACAAAACCCCAAAGTTAGTAGAAACAAATAAATCATAAAGATCAGATGAAAAAATAAATGAAGCAAACAATAGGAAAGATCAATAAAACTAAAAGCTGGTTTTTGAGAAGATAAACTTGACAACCATTAGCCAGATTCTTCAATAAAAAAGGGATAGGACTCAAATCAATAAAATTAGAAATGAAAAAGGGACATTACAACTGAAAATGCAGAAATACAAAGGATCATAAGAGACTACTATGAGCAACTATACGACAATAAAATGAACAACTTAGAAAAAACATGAACAAATTCTTAGAAAAGTACAACCTTCCAGATTGAACCAGAAAAGAGTAGAAAATATTAACATACTAATCACAAGCACTTAAATAAAAAGCTGAATCAAAAGTTTTCATGGAGAAGGCAATGACACCCAACTCCAGTACTCTTGCCTGGAAAATCCCATGGAAGGAGGAGCCTGGTAGGCTGCAGTCCATGGGGTACCTACGAGTTAGACACGACTGAGTGACTTCACTTTCACTTTTCACTTTCATGCATTGGAGAAGGAAATTGCAACCCACTCCAGTGTTCTTGCCTGGAGAATCCCAGGGACGGGGGAGCCTGGTGGGCTGCCGTCTATGGGGTCGCACAGAGTCGGACACGACTGAAGCGATTTAGCAACAGCAAAAGCAACAATTTTCAAACAAGCAGAAGCCTAGGGCCAGATGGGTTCACAGGTGAATCCTATCAAACATTTAGAGAAGAACTAATATCTATCCTGCTCAAACTCCTCCAAAAAAATTACTGATCGAGAAAAACTCCCAAACTCATTCTACTAGGCCACCATCACCCTAATAAAAAAACCAGACAAAGAAAAATCATACAATAAAGAAAAGTACAGGTCAATATCACTGACAAACATAGATGCAAAAATTCTTAACAAAATTCTAGCACACAGAATCCAACAACACATTAAAACTCCATGATCAACTGGGGTTTATCCCATGGATACAAAGATTCTTCAATATATGCAAACCTATTAATGTGATATACCATGTTAACAAATTGAAAGATACAAAACCCTATGATCATCTCAATAGATGAAGAGGAACCACTTGACAAAATTCAAGACCCATTTATGATTAAAAAATTCTCCAGAAAATTGGCATTGAAGGAACCTACCTCAACATAACAAAGGCCATATATGGCAAACCCACAACAAACATTATTCTCAACAATGAAAAACTAGAAATATTCTCTATTATATCAGGAATAATAAAAGGGTGCCCACACTCATGACTATTATTTAATATAGTTTTTTGAAATTCTAGCCATGACAATCAGAGAAGAAAATAAATAAAAGTAATCCAGACTGGAAAAGAAGGAGTTAAACTCTCACTCTTTGGAGATGACGTGATACTATACACAGAAAACCTAAATAGGCCACAAGAAAATTACTAGATTTAATCAAGGTATTTAATAATGATGCAGGATATAAAACTAATACACAGAAACTATTTTCATTCCTATACACTAACAATAAAAATCAGAAAGTGAAATTAAGGAAACAATCTCATTCACCATTGCAACAAAAAGAATAAAATACCTAGGGATAAACTTACCTAAGAAAACAAAAGAACTGTACGCAAAAAACTAAGACACTGATGACAAAAATCAAAGACAACTCAAACAGATGGAGAGATGTATCATGTTATTGGATTTGCAGAATCAATATTTTGAAAATGACTATGTACCCAAAGCAATCTACAGATTCAATTAAATAACTGTCAGATTTTCAATGGCATTTTTCACAGAACTAGAAGAAAAAATTTTACAATTTGTATGGAAACACAACAGACCCCAAATAGCCAAGGAAACCTTGAGAAAGAAAAATGGAGCAAGCTGGAGTAATCAACATTCCTGACTTCAGACTATACTACAAATTTACTGTCATCGAGACAGTATGATACTGGCACAAAAATAGAATTATGGACCAATGGAACAAGACAGAAAACAAAGAGATAAACCCACAAATCTATGGACACCTTATTTTTAACAAAGAAAGCAAGAATATACAATGGAGAAAGAGTCTCTTCACCAAATTGTTCTTGGAAAAAATGGACAGCTTCACATAAAATAATGAAATTAGAGCACATCTCAATACCATACACAAAAATAAACTCATTATGGATTAAAGACTTAAGTGTAAGGCCAGAAACTATAAAGCTCTTAGAGGGAAACATAGTAAGTTACACTCTTTGACATAAATCACAGCAAGATCCTCTTTGACTCCACCTCCTAGAGTAATGGAAATAAAAACAAAAATAAATAAATGGGACTTAATTAAACTTAAAAGATTTACACGGGGAGGGAAAATATAAACAAGTTGTAAAGACAATCCTCAGAATGGGAGAAAATAATTGCAAAGGAAACAACTAACAAAGGATTAATTCCAAATTATATATCAGCAGCACATGAAGCTCAATATCAGAAGAACAGTCCAATTAAAAACAAACAAACAAACAAAAAGGTCAGAAAACCTAAACAGACATTTCTCCAAAGAAGACGTGACGATGCCAGTAAACAAGAAAAGATGCTAAGCATTGCTCATTTTTAGAGATTCAAATCAAAACTACAATAAGGTATCACTCATATCAATCAGAATTGTTCAGTTGCTCATTTGTGTCTGACTCTTTGTGACCTCATGGAATGCAGCTCACCAGGCTTCCCTGACCTTCACCATCTCCCAGAGTTTGCTCAAACTCATGTCCGTTGAGTTGGTGATGTCATCCAACCATCTCATCCTATGTCATCCCCTTAGCCTCCTGCCCTCAAATGAATCAGTTCTTCACATCAAGTGGCCAAAGTTTTGGAGCTTCAGCTTTAGCATCAGTCCTTCCGATGAATATTCAGGGTTGATTTCCTTTAGGATTGACTGGTATGGTCTCATTGCAGTCCAAGGGACTCTCAAGAGTCTTCTCCAACAGCACAATTCAAAAGCATCAATTCTTCAGCATTCGGCCTACTTTATGGTCTACCTTTCACATTCATACATGACTACTGGTAAAACCATAGCTTTGACTATATGGACCCTTATTGTCAAAGTAATATCTCTGCTTTTGAATACACTGCCTAGGAGCCACTAGCTTTGTTTGTAGTAATTCATCCTAAGGCCCACTTGACTTCACACTGCAGGATTTCTGCCTCTAGGTGAATGATCACACCATCGTGGTTACCTGGTTATCCAGTTTGTAACATTGTACAGGAGGCAGTGACCAAGATGGTCCCAAAGAAAAAGAAATGCAACAAGGCAAAATGGTTGTCTGAGGAGGTCTTATAAATAGCTGAGAAAAGAAGACGAACTAAAGGCACGGGAGAAAAGGAAAGATATAATCATCTGAATGCAGTTCCAAAGAAGAGCAAGGAGACATAGGAAAGCCTTCCTAAGTGAACATGCAAAGAAATAGAGGAAAACAACAGAATGGGAAAGACTCGAGATCTTTTCAAGAAAATTAGAGATATCAGGGGAACATTTCATGTGAAGATGGGCACAATAAAGGACAGAAATTATATGTGTCTAATAGGAGCAGAAGATATTAAGAAGAGGTGGCAAGAATACACAGAAAAACTATACATAAAAGATCTTAATGACCCGAATAACCAATCAGAATGGTCACCATCAAAAAAAAAAAAAAAAAAAAAGACAAACAATAAATGTTGGAGAAGATATATGGAGAAAAGGTACCCTCCTGCACTGTTTGTGGGAATATAAATTGATACAGCCACTATGGAGAACAGTATGGAAATTCAATAACAAGCTATGAATAAAACTGCCATATGATCCAGCATTCCCACCACTGGCTCGGATATGGAAGCAATTTTAGAAGCCCATGAATATATAAAGAAAATATAGTATATATATAAAATGAGATCATCAACTGAGGGTTTTTTTCCTATTTTGTTGTATTTTAACTAATGCTTAATTCAACATTTATAAATATATAGTCAATCTCTCATAATTTTCTTCCATTCTGCAACTGTAAATCAATTATCCCAGTCAAAAGCATGGATAAAATCACTGATGACTTTCAGAAGTACATTAATTGAATGGGTTTTAATCATTACTTTGGGTTTGTCTACTGTTTATTATGTGCAAGGCATGATATTAACCATTTTGGTGACTAAAATAATGAAGCAAATATTTCCCACAATCTTAAAAACCTGCTGTAGTAAAAGACAAGAAAAAATAGATAATATATAATTGATAGAAACCCTAAGGGTAGGAGTTTACTTCTAAAATAAAAATTTAAATTAATTGTATTTTAAACAAGCATAAAATGTATCAGAAACACATAAATGAAGTGAAGGTCACTCAGTCATGTCTGACTCTTGGAATTCTCTAGGCCAGAATACTGGAGTTGGTAGCCTTTTCCTTCTTTAGGGAATATTCCCAACCCAGGGATCGAACTCAGGTCTCCCGCACTGCAGGCAGATTCTTTACCAATGAACTATCAGGGAAGCCTTAGAAACACATAAAGTGAATATTACTACATCAAGTACCCAAGTACACACCACTAAGATTTAATAAATAATGTTGTACTATTTTTGCTTTAGGTCCATTCAAAAGTAAATAAATCATTTCAGATTGAGTAAGGGGGAATGGCAATCCACTCCAGTATTCTTGCCTGGAGAATTCCATGGACAGAGAAGCCTGGCTGGCTACAGTCTGTGGGGTCTCAAAGAGTCGGACACGACTGAGTGACTAACACAAAACAAGGCCATTTTGTGCTACTCACTGTTTCTAAATCACTTCCTTCAGAAGTAACCACTAAACTTAAGTAGTGTGTTCTTCTTGTCCATTTTTTTATATTGTTTGATATAAATATGCATTTGTAAGGGATATACCTATATCCAGAAACAATTTGCATGTCTTATTATAACATTCATATAATTAAGCAAATGTGTTTTATTGGTTGACATTTTATTCAACCTTTTCATCAAGGGTACCTATGCTGCCCAATGTAGAACTAACATCATTCTCATTGCCATATAATATTCGATTTTATGAATGAGTACTCCACAAGTAATCCATTCTACTAATTATGGATATTTGTGTTATTCCCTATTTCACTTCAATGGATACCTTGTCATGCATTTTATTGTACATTTATCAGCACTCTCAAGCCATGCACTGACCTCTTCTGTTCCTTAGACAAAAATTCTCTCAGCTTGAAGCCATCGTACTGCTTTCCTTCTAGCTGGGATGTTCTTCCCCTTTACTTTCTATGTCACATTTTTAAAGTCTGTGCTCAAATGTCACATTCCATTTTTGTGTTTTACTTTTTGTACCTTTCATACATGATTTCTATAAGAAATAAAAATAGAACAAAATGTTAAAAATAGCCATAACTTTATTTGCATTTTATTCTACTTCTTTCAAGTCTTTATTCCTGCACTTATATGAATTTATTGATTTTGGTTTGCAAATTTGGAATATGACTGATAAATACCATTGGTATTTATCACTAAATACCAATTAAACACTAAATACCATTAAGCACTAAGTTTTCTAGGTGATAAAACAATGTATTTTTAAAAGTTTTAGCAACTACATCATATTAGTAAAATTCTTATCTTCTTTTTATAGTTGAAGAAACTAAAGCAGGGATAGGTTACATAACTTGTCTAGAGTAACAATCTATGAAGTAATGAAAACCAATATTGCACCCAGGAAGTGCTGAATTTTAGTTTTCTTTTTTTCATAAAAAATATATTATGAATCTTTTTTTCCAATTTACCAAATGGATTTCTTCTACTGTTTTCATCATACATAGTACTAGAATTTCCCATTAAAAGATAATTAAATTACTTATAATTTTCACTAATATAAAAACACCATGGAGCTCATGGTAAAATTGATAAAATATAGCTCAAGCTTTGACATTATTTATGCTTTAAACACTGAGCAAAGATGAAATCAGGTATGAAAAGAGAAAACAAAAAATTCATAGTTAAGCTTATAAAAGAAAGGAAGTTTTTTTTTTGATCAGAAACAAACAAAAAATACCAAGCATTGAGTGGGGCTGAAGCCAAGGACCTGAATGTTTTTAATTCTGCATATTCCAATAGCAGCTGAGTGTTCAGCATCTATGATTTGTGAAGACTAAAATTGTTCCACTGAATATTTAGTACCTGAGTAAAGTTCTGGGCTTGAAGCAGGAGGTTATAATGGAGCTCTCTTGCTGTTAAAGGTAAGTTAAAAAAATGTTGGCAACTGCTACCTGAAGAGCATACATAACAATAAATGTATACATCATGACCAACTGTGTTTTTTCCCCAGGATCCAGGGAAAGTGCAGCAATTAAAAATGTAATGATGTAATAAAAATATTAATAGGTGAAAAAATGAAAACATATATTTATATTAAGAAATATCAAAAGGAAACATTTGACAAAACTTAATATACCTTCCTACTTAAAACTTGTAATAAACTATAATTAGAAAAGAACTTCCTTAACCTGGTGAATTGGATCTGTTAAAATCCATCACAGATAGCATATATGACACGCTCAAATTATGTCCCTTCAAAATTCAAATGTTGAAGTTCTTACCTCTAGTATCTCAGAATGTGATCTGATTTAGAAAAAGGGTCGTTGTAAATGCAGTAAGGTGAGATGAAGTCATTAGGATGGGCATGGATCTGATATAACTGATGTTCTTTATTTTTTTTTTAATTTTATTTTATTTTTAAACTTTACAACATTGTATTAAAAAGAGGAAATTTGGACACAGTGACATGCATAGAGGGAAGATGATACAAACAGACACAGAGAGAAGATGACCATCTACAAGCCAAAGAGAGAGGCCCAGAAAACACTCTTTCATCATAGCTCTCAGAAGTAACTAAACCTGCCATTGCCTTTATTTTGGACTTCCAGGGTCCAGAAACATGAGACAATGAATTTCTGTTGCATAAGCCATCCGGTTTGTGTTATTTTGTTGTGGCAACTGTAGAAAAATAATACATATGCATATGATTATATATTGCCTTTCTGTTTATTAAAAAAATAGCACCTACATAAAATAATAATTTTAAATTACTTGCAGTTAAATTTTAGGAATGGTACAACCTTCCAAGACTGAATCAAGAAAGTATTAGAAAATATAAACAGATGGATCACAAGTAATGAAATTGAAACTGTAATTAAAAATATTCCAACAAACAAAATCCCAGGACCAGATGGCTTCACAGGTTTCTATCAGATATTTAGAGAAGAGCTAACACCTATCCTTCTAAAAATCTTTCAAAAAATTGCAGAGGACCACTCCCAAATTCATTCTATGAGGCCACTATGACCATGGCACCAAAACCAGACAAAGACATCACAAAAAAAGAAAATATAGACGAATATCACTGATGAACATAAACACAAAAACCCTCAACTAAATACTAGCAAACAGAATCCAACAACACATAAAAAGGATGATGCAGGATGAGCAAGTGGGGTTTACCCTATCGATGCAAGAATTATTAAATATATGCAAATCAATCAAGGTGATACAACATATTAACAAATTAAGAATAAAAATCATATGATAATAGATGTAGAAAAAACTTTGGACAAATATTCAATACCCATTTTTGATAAAAACTCTCCAGAAAATGGACATTGAGAGAAAACACCTCAACATAATAAAGGCCAAATAAGACAAACCCCTGGCAAACATAATTCTCAATAGTTAAAAAAAAATAAAAATAAAAAAAGAATTTCCCCTAAGATGAGGAAAAGACAAGTATGTTCACTCTCACCACTCTTAATCAACATTGTTTTGAAAGTCCCTGCCATAACAATCAGCAAAGAAAAAGATATAAAGGAAAAGCATATTGGAAAAGAAGAAATAAAACTATCAGTGTTTGTAAATGACATGTTATTATACATAGAAGATCCTAAAGATTCCACTAGAAAACTACTAGACCTAATCAATGAATTCACAAAATTTGCAAGATACAAAATTAATACACAAAAATCTCTTGCAGTCCTATACACTAACTACAAAAGAGCAGAAAGAGAAATTAAGGAAACAATTCCATTTACCAATACAACAACAAAAAAAAAATAAATAAAATAAAATAACTGGGAATAAATTTGCCTAAGGAAGCAACAGACCTTTGCTTAGAAGACTATAAAACTCTGATGAAAGAAATTAAAGTGGACACAGATGGAGAAATACACAATATTCTTGAATTAGAATAACCAATATAGTGAAAATGAATATACTCTTCAAAGCAATCTATAGATTCAATGTAATTCTTATCAAATGACCAATGGCATTCTTCACAGAATTAGGATTAAAAAAATTTACAATTTATATGGAGACACAAAAGACTCCAAATAGGTAAAGTACATTTGAGAAAGAAAAACAGAGCAGTAAGAATCTGATTCCTGATTTCAAACTATACTACAAAGCTACAGTAATCAAAATAGTATGGTGCTGGCACAAAAACAGAAATATAGACCAATGCCACAAGATACAAACCCATGCATGTATGGTCACCTAATCTATGACAAGGCAGGAACAATATACAAAGTAGGCAATAATATACAATGCAGAAAGACAGTTTCTTCAGTAAGTGATCCTGGGAAATTTGGACAGCTATATATAAAAGAATGAAATTAGAATACTATCTAACACCCTACAAAAAATAAAGTCAAAATTGATTAAAAACCCAAATGTAAGACTGGACACTATAAATCTCTTAGAGGAAACATTAGAAAAACACTCTTTGACATAAACTGCAGTACGATTTTTTTTGACCCAGCTCCTAGCATAATGAAAATAAAGACAAAAATAAACAATTGGGACCTAATTAAACTTAAAAGCTTTTGGATAGCAAAGGAAACCATAAACAAGATGAAAAGACAACCGTTAGAATGAAAGAAAATATTTGCAGATGAAGCAGCAGATGAAGAATTAATCTCCAAAATATACAAACATCTCATGGAGCTCAATACCAAAAAAACCCCAAACAATCTGATCAAAATGGGTAGAAGACCTAAATAGATATTTTTCCAAAGAGAAATGAAGATGGCCAACAATCTCATGAAAAAATGGTCAACATTGCTAATTATTAGAGAAATGGAAATCAAAACTATGATGAGCTCACATCAGCCAGAATGCCCATGATCAAAAAATCTACAAACTACACATGCTGGAGAGGGTGTGGAGACAAGGAACCCTCCTACGCTGTGGGTGGGAATACAGATTGGTACAGCCACTGTGTAAATCAATATGGAGGTTTCATAAAAAATAAATAGAACAACCATAGTACCTAGCAATTCCACTACTGGGCATATACCCTCAGAAAAGCATAACTCGAAAAGGCACATGTATCCTACTGTTCATTACAGTACTATTCACAACAGCCAGGGAATGGAAATAGCCTAGATGTCCATCAACAGATGAATGGATACAGAACAGATTATATATATATATATATATATATATATATATATATATATATAGTACAACATAAGCAATGGAATATTACTCAGCCATAAAAAGGAACAAAATTTAGTTAGTCATAGTGATGTGGATGAAACTAGAGTCTGTCATACAGAAGTAAGTCAGAAAAAGAAAAGCAAACATCATATATTAACACATATATATGAAATCTAGAAAAATTGTATTGATTAACCTATTTGCATGACAGAAATAGAGGCGCAGAGATAAAGAATGGACTTGTGGACACAGTGGAGGAAAGAGGGGGGAGGCAAATTGAGAGTGAAGCAGACATGTATACACTACCATGTGTAAAATAGAACCTAGTGGGAAGCTGCTATATAGCACAGAAAGGTCAGCTTGGTGGTTTCTGATGACCTAGAGGGGTGGAATTGGGAGGTGGGAGAGGGACTCAAGAGGGAGAGGACATATATATACATATGGCTGGCTCATGTTGGTGTACAGCATAAATTAACATAATATTGTAAAGCTATTATATTCTGATAAAATTTATTTTTAAATACAGTGGTGGTGATGGTTGTGTACTTTAAATGTACTTAATGCCACTGAATTATACACTTAAAATAGTTAAAATGGCAAAATTTAATGATACACACATGTTACCACACATATGTGTGCACACATACAAAAAGACACTACCAAATGTTGGTGAGGATGGGGACAACCAAATTCTCATACAGATCTAGTGAGAATATGAAAAGATATCAGTCACTTTGGAAAACAACTTGGCAGATTCTTATAAAGTTAAGTACACATCTGCATGCCACAACAGTTCCACGCCTAGGTTATTAACTCAAAGATATAAAAATGTGTCCATACAAAAACTTTATGCAAAAGTTCATAGCCCCTCTATTCATAATAGCCAAAAACTGGAAATACTGCCAAACTGATCATTATTACAATAGAATACTATTCAGCAGTAAGGAAGAACAAGCTATGGATACACAAACATGGACAAATCTCAAAATAACTATTCTGAGTGAAAGAAGCTGGGAACAAAATACTACATATTGATTGTAAGCTTCCATTTACATAAAATTTTAGAAAATGGAAACTAATCCTTAGTGACAAAAACAGATCAGTGGTTCCTTGAAGGGCAAACGATGGTGGGAAGATGGATTGTGAAGGTCTGAAATATATAGATATGTATCTTGATTGTGATCATAATTTCATGGGTTTATACATCTTTCAAAATGCATTGTACAGTTTACATAGATGCAGTAATGTACATAAATTATACTTCAAAATTGCTATTAAAAAAGAAAATGGAAAGCATAGTATTCGTCGCTTAGTTATGTCATACTTTTTGCAACCCCATGGACTGCAGCCCCCCAGACACCTCTGTCCTTAGAATTCTCCAGGCAAGCATACTGGACTGGGTTGCCATGCTCTTCTCCAGGGGATCTTCCTGATGCAGGGAATAAAATTATTTGTAGTATATTCATTCTTTGGAGTACTACACAATCAGTATAATAAATCAGATAGAGCTGTATATATTAAAATGTATATACTTTATAAACATAACATTGACTAACAAGTAATGAGCACAATAAATTTTATATTGACATCATGAGCTTCCTTGGTGGCTCAGCGGTAAAGAATCTGCCTACTATGCAGGAGACACACGACACACAGCTTCAATTCTTGGGTCAAGAAGATTCCCTGAAAGAGGAAGTGACTCCAATATTCTTGCCTGGGAAATCCCATGAACACAGATGCCTCAACAGCCCATGGGGTTGCAGAGAGTCAGACAGGACTTAGTGACTGAGAAAGGCATGCTACATCTACAGTTGCTCTCCTTAAGTTCACACGTTTGTGTGGGTTAGTTGCTCAGTCGTTTCTGACTCTTTGTGACCCCACGAACTGTAGCCTGTCAGGCTCCTCTATCCATGGGATTCTCCAGGCAAGAATACTGGAGTGGAATGCCATTCCCTTATCCAGAGGATCTTCCTGGCCCAGGGATCGAGCAAAGGTCTCCTGCATTGCAGGCAGATTCTTTGCCATCTGAGCTACAGGGAAGACTCCCGTGGTGGCTCAGGCGGTAAAGTGTCTGCTTACAATGCGGGATACACTGGTTCAATCCCTGGGTTGGGAAGATCTCCCAGAAATATCATTTGTATATTTTTTGTGTATTGCCCATGCATATTATTTGCCATCATTTAATCAACTTTATTGATATTTGAAATTGTCACATTTCAGCTTTACAGTTCAATGAGTATTGACAAAGATTCAACCATGCAACTATCACCAATGTCAAAATATAGAACCGGTTTATCACCAAGTGAGAAATAGATTTAAGGGACTAGATCTGATAGAGTGCCTGATGAACTATGGATGAAAGTTCGTGACATTGTACAGGAGACAGGGATTGAGACAATCCCCATGGAAAAGAAAAGCAAAATGGCTGTCTGGGGAGGCATTACAAATAGCTGTGAAAAGAGAAGCCAAAAGCAAAGGAGAAAAGGAAAGATATAAACATCTGAATACAGAGTTCCAAAGAACAGAAAGGAGAGATAAGAAAGCCTTCCTCAGCAATCAATGCAAAGAAATAGAGAAAAAAACAGAATGGGAAAGACTAGAGATCTCTTCAAGAAAATTAGAAATATTAAGGGAACATTTCATGCAAAGATGGGCTCCATAAAGGAAAGAAATGGTATGGACCTAACAGAAGCAAAAGATATTAAGAAGAGGTGCCAAGAATACACAGAAGAACTGTACAAAAAAGAACTTCATGACCCAGATAAATAACGATGGTGTGATCACTCACCTAGAACTAGACTTCCTGGAATGTGAAGTCAAGTGGGCCTTGGAAAACATCACTATGAACAAAGCTACTGGAGGTGATGGAATTCCAGTTGACCTATTTCAAATCCTCAAAAGATGATGCTGTCAAACTGCTGTACTCAATATGCCAGAAAATTTGGAAAACTCAGCAGTGGCCACAGGACTGGAAAAGGTCAGATTTCATTCCAATCCCAAAGAAAGGCAATGCCAAAAATGTTCAAACTACTACACAATTGCACTCATCTCACACACTAGTAAAGTAATGATCAAAATTCTCCAAGCCAGGCTTCAGCAATACATGAACCATGAACTTCCAGATGTTTAAGCTGATTTTAGAAAAGGCAGAGGAATGAGAAATCAAATTGCCAACATCTTCAGGATCATGGAAAAAGGAAGAGAGTTCCAGAAAAACATCTATTTCTGCTTTATTGACTAAGCCAAAGCCTTTGACTGTGTGGATCACAATAAGCTGTGGAAAATTATAAAAACTAATACAATTATGTAAAGTTTAAAAATAAAATAAAATTAAAAAAAAAAAAAAAAAGAGATGGGAATACCAGAGCACCCGACCTGCCTCTTGAGAAACCTATATGCAGGTCAAGAAGCAACAGTTAGAACTGGACATGGAACAACAGACTGGTTCCAAATAGAAAAAGGAGTACGTCAAGGCTGTATATTGTCACCCTGTTTATTTAACTTATATGTAGACTACGTCATGAAAAACGCTGGGCTGGAAGAAGCACAAGCTGGAATCAAGACTGCAGGGAGAAATATCAATAAACTCAGATATGCAGATGACACCACCCTTATGGCAGAAAGTGAAGAGGAACTAAAAAGCCTCTTGATGAAAGTGAAAGAGGAGAGTAAAAAAGTTGGCTTAAAACTCAACATGCAGAAAAGTAAGATCATGGCATCTGGTCCCATCACTTCATGTGAAATAGATGGGGAAACAGTGGAAACATTGTCAGACTTTATTTTTTTGGGCTCCAAAATCACTGCAGATGGTGGCTGCAGCCATGAAATTAAAAGATGCTTACTCCTCTGGAAGGAAAGTTATGACCAACCAAAATAGTATACTGAAAAGCAGGTCCTTCTAGTCAAGGGTATGGTTTTTCCTGTGGTCATGTATGGATGTGAAAGTTGGACTGTGAAGAAAGCTGAGCACTGAAGAATTGATGCTTTTGGACTGTGGTGTTGGAGAAGACTCTTGGACTGCAAGGAGATCCAACCAGTCCTTTCTGAAGGAGTTCAGCCCTGGGATTTTTTTGGAAGGAATGATGCTAAAGCTGAAACTCCAGTACTTTGGCCACCTCATGCAAAGAGTTGACTCATTGGAAAAGACTCTGATGCTGGGAGGGATTGGGGGCAGGAGGAGAAGGGGACGACAGAGGATGAGATGGCAGGGTGGCATCACTGACTCGATGGATGTGAGTTTGAGTGAACTCCGGGAGTTGGTGATGGACAGGGAGGCCTGGCCTGATGTGATTCATGGAGTCACAAAGAGTCAGACACGACTGAGTGACTGAACTGAACTGAGCGTTTTCAATTATATGAATTCTTAGTTACTTTGTAATTTTTGTTGCAATTAAAAAAAAATTAAGGGTAGTTTCAGCTTTCTCTAAAATATAGGAATAATTTTGGTGAATTCATTGTGAAAATCAGCATTTTATTGTGTTTTCATTAGTTTTCAAGTTTTTCATTTGATTCTCTGAGGTGGTTTTTTTTTTTTTTTTTTTTTTTTTTGCTGTTATTGCTTTTTCCATTTTTAAATTTTTGTCTTTATATATATATACACACACATATTATTGAAGTATAGTTGACTTACAATGTTTCAGGTGCACAGCAAGTTGATTCAGTTATATATTTAGACAAATATCATATTTCAGATCATTTTCCATTATGGATTATTAAAAAATATTGACTGTAGTTCCATGTGCTACATAGTAACCTTTTGTTGCTTGCTGTATATCTATTTTTTTAATTATAAATCTACCATTCTATTCATACTAATAAAAAAATTGGAATCAAAATGTCACAAAAATTTTTGTTAGGTAAAAATTCATTACACATACTATTTATATATATGTGTACAAAAGTTTTTCTACTAAGCTTAATAAACGCTTGAGAAAGACCAAAAAAGAAGAGGTGGAGAAACTAAATGATAGGAGAGCACTGAATATGAAATATAAAAAGTGAAATAAATTAGATAAAAGTAAAAGATCATCATATAGTCCAGCTGTTTTTAAACTTGGCTGCTCATTAGAAACATATCTGGAACTCTGGAGAAAAACAATAATATATGTGCATTTCTATTTTTCAAAAATTTCCAAGATAATCCTGATATGCATCTGGATTTTAAAAAGTGATTATAGGTTTTTGTATTAAATGGTAGTTTTGGTGTTACAGAAGTATATTATCTTTCCATTGACCAATTATGGTATAATGGTATTAAGTGAGTAACAGTTATATAATCACAATAGCAAAAGATGTTTATCAGTTTCCACCATCAATAGCCAGACAAAAAATAAAAGATCATTACAATTACAAGCCCTAATGGGAACATGATTAACCTAACCATATAGAATAACTGAGAAGTAAAGGTGAAAGTGAAAGTCACTCAGTAGCATGCGACTCTTTGCGACCCTATGGACTATACAGCGAGTGAAATTTTCCAGGCCCGAATACTGGAGTGGGTAGCCTTTCCCTTCTCCAGGGGATCTTCCAAACCCAGGGATTGAACCCAGATTTCCCGCATTGCTGGCGAATACTTTACAGCTGAGAAATGAGGGAAGCACAAGAATACTGGGGTGGGTACCCTATCCTTTCTCCAGCAGATCTTCCCGGGCCAGGAATCAAACCAGGGTTGCCTGCATTGCAGGCAGATTCTTTAGCAACTGAGCTATGAGGGAAGCTAATTTAATTCAGATGACCATTATATCTATTACTTTGGGCAAGAATCCCTTAGAAGAAATGGAGTGCCCCTCTTAGTCAACCAGAGTCCAAAATGCACTACTTGGGTGGAAACTCAAAAGTGACAGAAGGATCTCCGTTCGTTTCCAAGGCCAACCATTCAATATCACAGTAATCCAAGTCTATGCCCAAACCATTAATGGCAAAGAAGCTGAGGTTTAAAGTTTCTAAGAAAACCTACAAGACCTTCTAGAACTAACACTAAAAAATGATTTCCTTCTCATCATAGGGCACTGGAATGCAAAAGTAGTAAGTCAAGAGATACCTGGATTAACAGTCAAATTTGGTCTTGGAGTACAGAATGAAGTACGGCAAAGGTGAACAGAGTTTTGCCAAGTGAATTCATTGGTCATAGCAAACACCCTCTTCCAACAATACAAGAGATAACGCTACACATGGACGTCACCAGATTGTCAATACCAAAATCAGACTGATTATATTATTTGCAGCTGAACTTGGAGAAACGCTATACAGTCAGGTAAAAACAAGATGAGGAACTGACTGTGGCTCATGAACTCATATTGCAAAATTCAGACTTGAAGAAAGTAGGGAAAACTACTACCATTCAGGTATGACCTAAATCAAATAACTTACAGTTATACAGAGGAAGTGACAAACAGATTCTAAGAACTAGATTTGATAGAATGAGTGCATGAAGAACTATAGGTAGGTGTTCATAACATTTACAGAAGGCAGTGATCAAGACCATCCCCAAGAAACAGAAATGCAAAAAAGGCAAAATGGTTGTCTGAGGAGGCCTTATAAATAGCTGTGAAAAGAAAAGAAATGAAAAGCAAAAAAGAAAAGGAAAGATATATCCATTTGAATGCAAAGCTCCAAAGAAGAGTAAGGAGAGATGAGAAAGCCTTTCTAAGAGATCAGTGCAAAAATAGAGGAAAACAATAACAATAGAGGAAAGTCTAGAGATATCTTCCAGAATATTAGAGATACCAAGAGAACATTTCATGCAAAAATGGGCACAATAAAGGACATAAACAGTATGGTCCTAACAGAAGAAGAAGATATTAAGAAGAGGTAGCAACAATACGCTGAAGAACTATACAAAAAAGATCTTAATGACCCAGGTAATCATGACTGTGTGATCACTCACCTACAGCCAGACTGTAAAGTCAAGTGGGCTTTAGGAAGCATCACTATGAACAAAGCTACTGGAGGTGATGAAATTCCAGATGAGCTATTTCAAATCCTAAAAGATGATGCTGTGAAAGTGCTGCACTCGGTATGCCAGCATTTGGAAAACTCAGCAGTGGCCACAGGATTAGAAAAGGTGTTTTCATTCCAATACCAAGGAAAGGCAATGCCAAAGAATGTTCAAACTACTGCACAATTGCACTCATCTTACACACTAACAATGTAATGCTCAAAATTCTGCAAACCAGGCTTCAAAAGTACGTGAACTGAGAACTTTCAGATGTTCAACCTGGATTTAGAAAAAGCAGAGGAACCAAAGATCAAATTGCCAACATCCACTGGATTATAGAAAAAGCAAGAGAATTCCAGAAAAAAAAATAATCTACTTCTGCTTTATCAACTATGCCAAAGCCTTTGACCGTGTGAATTACAAAAAAAAAATCTATGGAAAATTCTGGAAGAGATGGGAATCCCAGACCACATTACCTTCCTCTTGAAAACTATTTACGCAGATCAAGAAGCAACAGTTAGAACTGGACATGGAACAACAGACTGCTTACAAATTGGGAATGGAGTATGTCAAGGCTGTATATTGTCACTCTGCTTATTTAACTTATATACAGGGTCAGCTCAGTTAGTTCAGTCGCTCAGTCGTGTCTGACTCTCTGCGACCCCATGAATCGCAGCATGCCAAGCCTCGCTGTCCATCACCAATTCCCAAAGTTCACTCAAACTCATGTCCATAAAGTCAGTAATGCAACCCAGCCATCTCATCTTCTGTCATCCCCTTCTCCTCCTGCCTCCAATCCCTCCAAGCATCAGGGTCTTTTCCAATGAGTCAACTCTTCGCATTAGGTGGCCAAAGGATTGGAGTTTCAACTTTAGCATCAGTCCTTCCATTAAACACCCAGGACTGATCTCCTTTAGAATGGACTGGTTGGATCACCTTGCAGTCCAAGGGACTCTCAAAGTCTTCTCCAACACCACAGTTCAAAAGCATCAATTATTTGGTGCTCTACTTTCTTCACAGCTCAAGTCTCACATCCATACATGACCACAGGAAAAACCATACCCTTGACTAGACAGACCTTTGCTGGCAAAATAATGTCTTTGTTTTTGAATATTCCATCTAGGTTGGTCATAACTTTCCTTCCAAGGACTAAGAGTCTTTTAATTTCATGGCTGCAATCACCATCTGCAGTGCTTTTGAAACCAAATAAATAAATAAATAAATAAAGTCTGACACTCTTTTCACTGTTTCCCATCTATTTCCCATGAAGTGATGGGACCAGATGCCATGATCTTACTTTTCTGAATGCTGAGTTTTAAGCCAACTTTTTCACTCTCCTCTTTCACTTTCATCAAGAGGCTCTTTAGTTTCTTTTCATTTTCTGCCATAAGGGTGGTGTCATCTGCATATCTGAGGTGATTGATATTTCTCCCAGCAGCCTAGATTCCAGCTTGTGTTTCTTCCAGCCCAGCATTTCTCATGATGTACTCGGCATATAAGTTAAATAAGCAGGGTGACAATATACTGCCTTGACATACTCCTTTTCCTATTTGGAACCAGTCTGTTGCTCCATGTCCAGTTCTGACTGTTGCTTCCTGACCTGCATATAGGTTTCTCAAGATGCAGGTCAGTGGTCTGGTATTCCCATCTCTTTCAGAATTTTCTGCAGTTTATTGTGATCCACACAGTCAAAGGCTTTGGCATCGTCAAAGCAGAAATAGATGTTTTTCTGGAACTCTCTTGCTTTTTCAATGATCCAGTGGATGTTGGCAATTTGATTTCTGGTTCCTCTGCCTTTTCTAAAACCAGATTGAACATCTGGAAGTTCACGGTTCATGTATTGCTGAAGCCTGGCTTGGAGAATTTTGAGCATTACTTTAATAACGTGTGAGATGAGTGCAATTGTGTGGTAGTTTGAGGATTCTTTGGCATTGCCTTTCTTTGGGATTGAAATGAAAACTTAATTTTTTCCAGTCCTGTGACCACTTCTGAGTTTTCCAATTTTGCTGGCATCTTGAGAGCAGCACTTTGACAGCATCATCTTTCAGGATTTGAAATAGCTCAACTGAAATTCCATCACCTCCACTAGCTTTGTTCGTGGCGATGCAGTCATGCAAAATGCTGCGCTGGATGAAACACAAGCTGGAATCAAGATTACTGTGAGAAATATCAATTGCCTCAGATACACAGATGACACCACCTTTAAGGAAGAAAGTGAAGAGGAACTAAAGAGTCTTTTGATGAAAGTGAAAGAGGAGAGTGAAAAAGTTGGCTTAAAGCTTAACATTCAAAAAAGTAAGATCACGCCATCTGATCCCATCACTTCATGGGAAATAGATGGGGAAACAGTGGAAACTGTGAAAGACTTTATTTTCTTGAATTCCAAAGTCACTGCAGATGGTGACTGCAGGTATTAAGTTAAAAGATGCTTGCTCCTTGGAAGGAAAGTTATAACCAACCTAGACAGAATATTAAAAAGCAGAGACATTACTTTGCCAACCAAGGTTCATCTAGTCAAAGCTATGGTTTTTCCAGTAGTCATGTATGGATGTGAGAGTTGGACCATGAAGAAAGCTGAGCACTGAAGAATTGATGCTTTTGAACTGTGGTGTTTGATAAGGCTCTTGAGAGTCCCTTGGACTGCAAGGAGATCCAACCAGTCAATCCTAAAGGAAATCAGCCCTGAATATTCATTGGAAGGACTGATGTTGAAGCTCCAATACTTTGGCTACCTTATATGAATAACTGGCTCATTTGAAAAGACTATGATGCTGGGAAAGATTGAAGGCAGGAGGAGAAGGGGATGACAGAGGATGAGATGGTTGGATGGCATCACCAACTCAATGGTTATAAGTTTGAACAAGCTCTGGGAGTTGGTGATGGACAGGCAAGCTTGGCGTGCTGCAGTCTATGGGTTTGCAAAGAGTCAGACCCTACTGAGCCACTGAACTGAACTGATAGAATAATTGCATACAATTTGGGGGGTCATGATATGGATTATGATATGATAAGTAGAAGTACATACATGTGCCTATTTTTATCTGTCCAGTCTATTTTATTTCTTTTGTTTAATGCATTTAATTCATTTACATTTAAGTAATTATCAATATGTATGTATGATCCTATTACTATTTCCTTAATTGTTTGGGTTCATTTTATGTAGGTCTTTCCTTTTCTTGTGTTTCCTGCCTAGAAAAGTTTCATTAGCATTTGTTGTAATGCTGGTTTGGTGGCGCTGAAGTCTCTTAAATTTTCTGGTCTGGAAAGATTTTGATTTATCCATCAAATCTGAATGAGAGTCTTGCTGGGTAGAGTTTTCTTGGTTATAAGTTCTTCTATTTCATTACTTTAAATATATCATGTCATTCCTTTATGGTTTGTAGTTTCTCAAGAAATCAGCTGATAATCTTACAGGAGTTCCCTTCTATGTTACTTGTCATGTTTCCTTTGTTTCTTTTAGTATTTTATCTTTGTCTTTAATTTTTTGTCATTTTGATTACTATGTGTCTCAGTGTGTTCCTCCTTGGGTTTATCCTGCCTGGGACTCTCTGTGCTTCCTGGACTTGGTTGACTGTTTCCTTTCCCATGTTAGAGAAGTTTTTAGCTATTATGTTTCAAATATTTTCTCAGGTCCTTTCTCTCTCTCTTCTCCTTCTGGGACCACTATAATGTGAACGTTAATATGTTTAATGTTGTCCCAGACTTCTCTTTGGCTGTCTTCATTTTTTTTTTCATTCATTTTTCTATATTCTATTCTGCAGTAGTGATCTACACCATTCTGTCCTCCAGATCTTTTATCCATGCTTCTGCCTAAGTTATTCTGCTATTGATTCCTCCTAGTGTATTATCCATCTATTTGTTTGTTCTTTATTTTTTCTAGGTCTTTGGTAAACATTATTCTGCATCTTCTCCCTTTTTTTCTAGAGATTCCAGGCCATCTTCACTATCATTATTCTGAATTTTTTTCCTGGAAGTTGCCTATCTCCATTTAGTTGTTTTTCTGGGGTTTTATCTTGTCCCTTAATCTGGGACATAACTTTTCTAATTTTTCATCATGGTTAACGTTCTATAATATGAGTTTTGTTCTAGTTGCTATGGGATAGTGGTTGTTTTGCTGACCTCTGGGGATGAGGTTAAGATGCTTGTTTAAAATTCCTGATGGAAGGGACTGGTGCTAAAAAAAACTGGGTCATGCTCTAGTAGGCAGGGCCTTGCTCAGTAAAGCTTGAATCAATTATATGCTGATGAGTGAAGTTGTGCTCCCTCCTTGTTAGCTGTGTGACCCAAGGCAAACGAGAATTGGGGTCTATAGGTTATTCAGTTCAGTTCAGTTCAGTCGCTCAGTCACTCTTTCCCACCCCATGGACCACAGCACGCCAGGCTTCCCTGTTCATCACCAACTCCCAGAGTTTACCCAAACTCATGTCCATTGAGTCAGTGATGCCATCCAACCATCTTGTCCACTGTCATCCCCTTCTCCTCCCACCCTCAATCTTTCCCAGCATCAGGGTCTTTTTAAATGAGTCAGCTCTTCGCATCAGGTGGCCAAAGTATTAGAGTTTCACCTTCAACCTAAGTACTTTCAATGAACAGTCAGGACTGATCTCCTTTAGTACAGATCTCCAGGACTGGTTGGATCTCCTTGCAATCCAAAGAACTCTCAAGAGTTTTCTCCAACACCACTGTTCAAAAGCATCAGTTCTTCAGCACACAGCTTTCTTTATAGTCCAACTCTCACATCCATACATGACTACTAGAAAAATAATAGACTTGACTAGATGGACCTTTGGAGAAGGCAATGGCACCCCACTCCAGTACTCTTGCCTGGAAAATCCCATGGATGGAGGAGCCTGGGAGGCTACAGTCCATGGGGTCCTTAAGAGTCAAACACAACTGAGTGACTTCACATTCAGTTTTCAATTTCATGCATTGGAGAATGAAATGGCAATCCACTCCAGTGTTCTTGACTGGAGAGGCCCAGGGACAGGGAAGCCTGGTGGGCTGCCGTCTATGGGGTCGCACAGAGTCGGACATGACTGGAGTGACTTAGCAGCAGAGGGACCTTTGTTGACAAAGTAATGGCTCTGCTTTTTAATATGCTGTCTAGGTTGGTCATAACTTTTCTTCCAAGAAGAAAGCATCTTTTTATTTCATGACTGCAATCCCCATCTGCAGTGATTTTGGAGCCCCCAAAAATAAAGTCAGCCACTGTTTCCACTGTTTTCTCATCTGTTTGCCATGAAATGATGGGACAAGATGCCATGATCCTAGTTTTCTGAATGTTGAGCTTAAAGCCAAACTTTTCTCTCTCCTTATTCATCTCCTCATTCATCAAGAGGCTCTTTAGTTCCTCTTCACTTTCTGCCATATTGTTAGTTTCATTTGCATATCTGAGGTTATTGATATTTCTCCCAGCAATCTTGATTCCAGCTTGGCTTCATACAGCCCAGCATTTCTCATGATGTATTCTGTATATAAGTTAAATAAGCAGGGTGACAATATACGGCCTTGACATGTTTTTCAATATGCAACCAGTCTATTTTTCCATGTTCAGTTCTAACTGTTGCTTCCTGACCTGCATACAGATTTCTCAAGAGGCAAGTCAGGTGGTCTGCTATTCCCATCTCTTTCAGAATTTTCCACAGTTTATTGTGGTCCACACAGTCAAAGGCCTTGACATAGTCAATAAAGAAGAAATAAAGGTTTTTCTGGAACTCTCTTGCTTTTTCGATGATCCAGTGGATGTTGGCAATTTGATCTCTGGTTCCTCTGCCTTTTCCAAATCCAGCTTAAACATCTGGAATTTCACAGTTCACATATTGCTGAAGCCTGGCTTGGAGAATTTTGAGCATTAGTTTACTTGCATGTGAGATGAGTGCAATTGTGTTGTAGTTTGAACATTCTTTGGCTTTGCTTTTCTTTCAGATTAGAATGAAAACTTACCTTTTACAGTCCTGTGGCCACTGCTGAGTTTTACAAATTTGCTGGCATATTGAGTGAAGCATTTTAACAGCATCATCTTTTAAGATTTGAAACAGCTCAACTGGAATTCCATCATCTCCACTAGCTTTGTTCATAGTGATGTTTTCTAAGGCCCACTTGACTTCATATTCCTGGATGTCTGGCTTTAGGTGAGTGATCACACCATCGTGATTATCTTGTTCATGAAGATCCTTTTTGTACAGTTCTTCTGTGTATTCTTATATCTTCTGCTTCTGTTAGGGCCATTCAATTTCTGTCCTTTACTGAGCCCATCTTTGCATGAAATGTTCCCTTGGTATCTGTAATTTTCTTTTCTTCTTCTTTTTTTTTTTTTACAAACGAATTTATTTGCAAAACAGAAATAGACTCACAGACATACAAAACAAACTGATGGTTACCAAAGGGGAAATGTGGGGGAGGGATAAATTTAGAGTTTGGGATTAACAGATACATACTACTATATGTAAAATAAACATCCAGGACCTATTGTCTAGTACAGGGAACTATATTCAGCATTTCACAATAACCTGTAATAGAAGAATCTATTGATAAAACCTGAATCACTTTGCTGTACAGCTGAAACTAAGGCAACATTGTAATTTTCTTGAAGAGATCTCCAGTTTTTCCCACTCAATTGTCTTTCTCTGTTTCTTTGCATTGATCACTAAGGAAGGCTTTCTTATCTCTCCTTGCTATTCTTTGGAACTTTGCATTTGAATTCAGACTTAAATTGAAGAAAGAAGGGAAAACCACTAGACCATTCAGGTATGACCTAAATCAAATCCCTTATGATTATACAGTGGAAATGAGAAATAGATTTAAGGGACTAGATCTGATAGAGTGCCTGATGAACGATGGACAGAAGTTTGTGGCATTGTACAGGAGACAGGGATCAAGACCATCCCCATGGAAAAATGCAAAAAAACAAACTGGCTGTCCGGAGAGGCCTTACAAATAGCTATGAAAAGAAGAGATGTGAAAAGCAAAGGAAAAAAGAAAGATATAAGCATCTGAATGCAGAGTTCTAAAGAATAGCAAGAAGAGATAAGAAAGCCTTCCTCAGTGGTCAATGCAAAAAATAGAGGAAAACAACAGAATGGGAAAGACTAGAGATCTCTTCAGGAAAATTAGAGATACCAAGGGAACATTTCATGCAAAGATGGGCTCAATAAAGGACAGAAATGGAATGGACCTAACAGAAGCAGAAGATATTAAGAAAAGGTGGCAAGAATACACAGAAGAACTGTACAAAAAAGAGCTTCACAATCCAGATAATCATGATGGTATGATCACTCACCTAGAGCCAGACATCCTGCAAAGTGAAGGCAAGTGTGCCTTAGAAAGCATCACTACAAACAAAGCTAGTAGAGGTGATGGAATTCCAGTTGAGCTATTTCAAATCCTAAAAGACGATGTTGTGAAAGTGCTGCGCTCAACATGCCAGCAAATTTGGAAAACTCAGCAGTGGGCACAGGACTGGAAAAAATCAGTTTTCAATCCAATCCTAAAGAAAGGCAATGCCAAATAATGCTCAAGTTACCACACAATTGCAATCATCTCACACGCTAGTAAAGTAATGCTCAAATTTCTCCAAGCCAGACTTCAGCAATATGCAAAACATGAACTTCCTGATGTTCAAGCTGGTTTTAAAAAGGCAGAGGAACCAGAAATCAAATTGCCAACAGCAAAAGAGACACTGATGTATAGATCAGTCTTATGGACTCTGTGGGAGAGAGAGAGGGTGGGGAGATTTGGGAGAATGACATTGAAACATGTATAATATCATGTATGAAATGAGTCGCCAGTCCAGGTTCGATGCACGATACTGGATGCTTGGGGCTGGTGCACTGGGACGACCCAAAGGGAGGGTATGGGGAGGAAGGAGGGAGGAGGGTTCAGGATAGGGAACACAGGTATACCTGTGGCGGATTCATTTCGATATTTGGCAATACTAATACAATATTGTAAAGTTTAAAAATAAAATTAAATTAAAAAAAAATTGCGAACATCCACTGTATCATTGAAAAAGCAAGAGAGTTCCTGAAAAACATCTATTTCTGCTTTATTGATTATGCAAAAGCCTTTGACTGTGTGGATCACAATAAACTGTGGAAACTTCTTCAAGAGATGGGAATGCCAGACCACCTGACCTGCCTCTTGAGATATCTGTATGCAGGTCAGGAAGCAACACTTAGAACTGGACATGGAAAAACAGACTGGTTCTAAATAGGAAAAAGAGTACATCAAGGCTGTATATCGTGACCCTGATAATTTAACTTATATGCAGAGTACATCATGAAAAATCCTGGACTGGAAGAACCACAAGCTGGAATCAAGATTGCCGGGAGAAATATCAATAACCTCAGATATGCAGATGACACCACTCTTATGGCAGAAAGTGAAGAGGAACTAAAAAGCCTCTTGATGAAAGTGAAAGAGGAGGGTGAAAAAGTTGGCTTAAAGCTCAACATTCAGAAAACTAAGATCATGGCATCTGTCCCATCACTTCATGGGAAATAGATGGGGAAACAGTGTTAAACTTTATTTTTGGGGGCTCCAAAATCACTGCAGATGGTGATTGCAGCCATGAAATTAAAAGATGCTTACTCTTTTGAAGGAAAGTTATGACCAACCTAGATAGCATATTCAAAAGCAGAGACATTACTTTGCCAACAAACGTCCATCTAGTCAAGGCTATGGTTTTTTCCTGTGGTCATGTATAGATTTGAGAGTTGGACTGTGAAGAAATCTGAACATCGAAGAACTGATGCTTTTGAACTGTGGTGTTGGAGAAGATTCTTGAGTCCCTTGGACTGCAAGGTGATCCAGCCAGTCCATTCTAAAGGAGATCAGTCCTGGGTGTTCTTTGGAAGGAATGATGCTAAAGTTGAAACTCCAGTACTTTGGCCACTTCATGTGAAGTGTTGACTCATTGGAAAAGACTCTGATGCTGGGAGGGATTGGGGGCAGGAGGAGAAGGGGACGACAGAAGATGAGATGGCTGGATGGCATCACCGACTCGATGGACGTGAGTTTGAATGAATTCCGACAATTGGTGATGGACAAGTAGGCCTGCTGTGCTGCAGTTCATGGGGTTGCAAAGAGTCAGACACGACTGAGCAACTGAACTGAACTGAACTGAATTTTCCTTTTCTCTTTTGCTTTTCATTTCTCTTCTTATCACAGCTATCTGTAAGGCCTCCTCAGACAGCTATTTTTTTTTTTTTTTTTGCATTTCTTTTTCTTTGGATTGTCTTGATCCCTGTCTCCTGTACAATGTCACGAACTTTCAACCATAATTCATCAGGCACTCTGTCTATCAGATCTAGTCCCTTAAATCTATTTCTCACTTCCACTGTTTAATCATATGGGGTTTGATTTAGGTCATACCTGAATGGTCTAGTGGTTTTCCCACTTTGTTCAATTTAAGTGTGTATTTGGCAATATGGTAGGGTTAATGGTGACCTCCAAGAGGGGTTACACCAAAGGGGATGTTCCCAGACTGTTGCTCCCAGTGTCCCATCCCTGTGGTGAACCCCTGCCCACCCAAGCCTCCACAAGAGAACCTCAAACAGAGTAGGTGGTTTTGGTTTAGTCGCTTATGGGGTCACTGCTCCTTTTCCCTGGGTCTTGGTGCACACAAGATTCTGTTTGTACCCTCCAAGACTGAAGTCTCTGTTTCCCACAGTTTTGTGGAAAACTTATTATCAAATCTCACTGGTATTCAAGGTCGAATTCCTTGGGGATTCCCAATGCCTTTGTCAGATTCCCCAGGCTGGGAAGCCTGACATGAGGTTTATAACCTTGACAACAGTGGGAGAACATCTTTGGTGTTATTGTTCTGCAGTTTGTGGATCCTGTGGTATGGATTTGATTTTTATCATGATTGAGCCTCTCCAACCATCCCACTGAAAATTCTTAATTGTCTTGGATGTCGGGTATTTTTGGTGGATTCCAGCATTCTCCTGCCAATGGTTGTTCAGCAACTAGTTGCGATTTTCGTGCTGTTGCAGGAAGAGAGGAGCATGTGTCCTACTTCACCATCTTGAACTGGAAGACATGATTCTCTGAGATTTCAATTCTATTCTAAATAATCCATGTTCTGTTCTTTTTCTAAATTTTCCTCATAGATCTTTGAAAGAGTGCTGATTCAAAGTTTGAGGAATTGTCTGTTTATTTACTTAAACTTTCAATATTAAATTCTATCTTTTTTTTTTCTTTGCACTGTGGTCAAAAACATTGCCTCAAAAATACTTGCTTCCAAAATGTATGTACTCTTTATATGCTACTTAAAACACAGTCAAATTTTGTAAATATTTCATAAAAATTTTTAAAAGTACTATTGAAAGATGGTAATTGGAATAGAAACACATTTCTATTCTCAATTTCTGAATTTCAAAGTAAAAACAAAACAGCAAATAATGATATCAAATATCCACAAACAATATTATAACAAAACTATGAAGAAAAATATTTCTCTCTACCCCTGAAGTACAGGCGAGTGGGGAGAAACCCACTAGCAACCATGAGATATGAATATTATCAGCATCTGTGTAGGAAGAAGCAGAAGGAAATAAAAGAGCTTCTGATGATCTTGAGACTGTGTGTGTGTGCGTGTGTGTGTGTGTACGTGCTTAGATGTGTCTGACTGTTTGTGATCACATGAACTGTAGCCTTCCAGGTTCCTCTGTCCATGGGATTATCCAGGCAAGTATACTGGAGTAGGTAGCCATTCCCTGCTCCAGGGGATCTTCCTGACTCAGGGATAGAACTCACATGTCTATGTCTTCTGAATTTTCAGGTGGATTCTTTACCACTGTGCCACCTGGGAATTTCAAACTTGGGAATAGAAGAATTCAAACATATTCTACAGGTATTTACTGAAAAGTGTAGTGGGCTATTTTTAAAATAGACATTTACATTGCCAGTGGTTTTGCCCACTCCAGTAAAGGTTAAGTGCAAGTATCCCAATGTATAATCAGAGAGGCTACAACATATTAAAATAATGTACTCTCAGAACTGCTCTAACACAGAGTAGGGCTCGCTACTAAGGGGAAAACGGCTCATAGAGAAATAAAAACTCAGCCAGAAATAGATAACAAGTATAATAGAGCCAGGAAATATCTGAACCCAACCAGCCACATTTTTAACACTTCACAAAAACAGCATAAGAAGGATCTTTGAAAAGTTGAAAAAGCTTTCATAAACCATGCCTCCTGCAAGCTTAGGGAGACTATCCTTACATGAGGAAGAAAAATAGGAAAGTAATGAGATGAAATACTATACCAAAATTTTATATAAAAAAATAAAATAATATCTCTACAAGTACCTAGTCTTCTGGATGATATAGAATTCAAGCCTCTGTATCACAGGCAAGCATTGGAATAATAATCTTACATTCTTTATGTGGGTTATATTTTCATGACGTAAATCTTGATATTTGTGTCCATTCAATTTCATTAGAATATGGGTAGTGGAAATTCAATCTATATTTGCTAATAGACTCTATGTTTGAATTGCATGATATTGGTATGATGTTTTGATTGTCTGTACCTTATGATTTAGTTTATTGAAAATTTAAAGTGTGCCTTTCAAGGACTACTATCCATTGTTGTAAAAACATTTTTCATCATTGAAAGCACAGTGGAAATAAAATTTAAGGTCTTGAATTCCTAAAAAGTAAAAGTCCTTGGGCAGCATTTTTCATGATGAGATCATCAAGTTCATAAATTATCAACTGTTTCTTCAAGGACAATTATAATAAATGATAGTATATAATTATATAAATAATAAATAAACTATAATTTAGTGGATAAATATTATATCCACTTATAATAGTCTGAAAATGTTTTTACTATGAATTCAAAAACAAATATTTATTTCTAGATAAAAGAAAAGATTAAATTCCAATTTATCTCAGTCCAAGTTTTCACAATTAGAGGGATTTGAATAAATGCATTTGTTCTGAAATATCAGTCACTGAAAGAAACAAATTTAGAACATTTTCTTATAAACTACAAAGAGTTAATTTTGTACCTGTAAGTTAGATTAAATAAACCATATGATATTGGTACAATTTCATTTGGTGAACCTAAGTAAAATAAAATAAAATGTGAACTATGTCAAAGTAGAAAGGCTGCTATTCCTAACATTCAGAAATTAGGAATAGTAGAGAGGAAATTTGCAGAATCACCATATTACACACAGCCTATCATCAAATATGCCCTTTTAAAATAAATTAACATTTTAAAGACTAAACAAGGAATCTTCTTGTGGGAATTCTGAGAATTGTGAGAGCTACTTTCTTGAATTAATAATTGAGATCTCATTGCTTATGGGATTTTCACTTTGTGAAATCCATATCTCAATTGAAAGGGGGTATTGCAAGGCTAGCTTGAATTCTAAAAAGTGATGTGTTAAACTACCTAAAAGTTCAAAACAACAAATTCGACAAATCTTTAAAATTGAACACACTGAGAAGTGGATATTAATATTGCTGGCATTCATTTTTTCTGGATAATTGTAAGTAGATATTAAGAGAAATCATTCATGCCCAATCCCAACTGAATATTTCCATAAAATAAAATGTAGAATATATCTTACTTATCTAATTTTGAAATAATTTTTTCAAGAATACATTTTCATCTCTGTAAACACTGTACTCTCTCCAAAGAGAATTAACAACATGAAGGAACAGAACACTGGGACTGTCACCATAAAAACAAAAATTGTCCATCATTTTTTTTTTAAACAGTGAAATCACTCCAAAGTTACATTGAGTTGCAGACTTAATGGTGAAAAACTATTACATCTCTTATTATGTACAATGTTACCATGCAATTTGAAAAGATCTTAATGTCTACAATTTGTTATTGCCTTTAATGTTTCTTTTTAAATGTCTAGATGATTTCAGAAGAGAAACAAGTGCTATCAAATTCTTAAGCCATTGAACTGATACACATTTTCCCATGTGTATCTTCCCAGCACTACTAAAAATTTGTCTTCAATTCCCAAGAAAGAGCTAGGTAATTGGTAGGTGTAGTATGTAACTATCATTCCGACTTCCTTTAACTGGACCATCTTAAAAGAAAAAGAAAAAAACACTTATATATAAATGCCAAACTGTCTTCCCATTCTATTTTATTAAAGATAATCAACCCAGACATCAGGCCAATAGCCCAACTTGGCAGAATTTAAAGATTAGGAAAGTCAGTTTTTATTGAAAATCCTCAAAGAGAAAATTTCATGACAATTAAAGGTGATGAGGAAATTTTGTTTTTGTCACTCCCCAGCAGAAATGCAAAGTTCCAAAAAAAAAAAGAACTTTTTCTTTTCATGATTATTTTGCTTGAAAGGCAAAAAAAAAAAAAAAAAAAAAGTAAGACAATTTCAGCAAAATTTTTTCACATGTAGGAATTTCACATAAATTTAATTATATAATTATTCATTTGAAAATATAACACTGATGAAAGAAATCAAAGAGGACACAAATAGATGGAGAAATATACCATGTTCATGGATTCTAAGAATCAATATAGTGAAAATGAGTATTCTACACAAAGCAATCTATAGATTCAATGGAATCCCTATCAAGCTACCAATGGTATTTTTCAGAGAACTAGAACAAATAATTTCACAATTTGTATGGAAATACCAAAAACCTCGAATAGCCAAAGCAATCTTGAGAAAGAAGAATGGAACTGGAGGAATTGACCAGCCTGGCTTCAGGCTATACTACAAAGCCACAGTCATCAAGACAGTATGGTACTAGCACAAAGACAGAAATATAGATCAATGGAACAAAATAGAAAGTCCAGAGAGAAATCCACGCACCTATGGACACCTTATTTTTGACAAAGGAGGCAAGAATATACAATGGAGAAAAGACAACCTCTTTAACAAGTAACAAGTGGTGCTGGGAAAACTGCTCAACCACTTGTAAAATAATGAAACTAGAACACTTTCTAAAACCATACATAAAAATAAAGTCAAAATGTATTAAAGATCTAAATGTAAAACCAGAAACTATAAAACTCCTAGAGGAGAACATAGGCAAAACACTCTCCGATATACATCACAGCAGGAATCTCTATGACTCACCTCCCAGAGTAATGGAAATAAAAGCAAAAATAAAAAATTTGGGCCTAATTAAACTTAAAAACTTTTGCACAATGAAGGAAATTATAAGCAAGGTGAAAAGACAGCCTTCAGGATGGGAAAAAATAATAGCAAATGAAGCAACTGACAAAGAATTAATCTCAAAAATATACAAGCAACTCCTGCAGCTCAATTCCAGAAAAATAAAAGACAAAATGAAAAAAATGGGCCAAAGAACTAAACAGACATTTCTCCAAAGAAGACATACAGATGGCTAACAAACACATGAAAAGATGCTCAACATCACTCATTATCAGAGAAATGCAAATCAAAATCACAATGAAGTACCATTTCACTCCAGTCAGAATGGCTGCTATCCAAAAGTCTACAAACAGTAAATGTGGGAGACGGTGTGAAAAAATGGGAACCCTATTACACTGTTAGTGGAATGAAAACTAGTGCAGCCACTATGGAGAACAGTGTGGAGATTCCTTAAAAAACTGGAAATAGAACAGCCATATGACCCAGCAATCCCACTGCTGGGTATACACACCGAGGAAACCAGAATTGAAAGAAACACATGTACCCCAATATTCACTGTAGCACTGTTTACAATAGCCAGGACATGGAAGCAACTTAGATGTCTATCAGCAGACGAATGGATAAGAAAGCTGTGGTACATATACACAATGGAATATTACTCGAACAGTAAAAAGAACATATTTGAATCAGTTCTAATGAAGTGGATTAAACTGGAGCCTCTTATACAGAGTAATGTAAGCCAGAAAGAAAAACATCAATAGAGTATACTAGCACATATATAGGGAATTTAGATAGATGGTAATGATGACCCTGTATGTGAGACAGCAGAAGAGACGCTGATGTATAGAACAGTCTTTTGGACTCTGTGGGAGAGGGCCAGGGTGGGATGGTTTGGGAAAATGGCATTGAAACATGTATATTATCATATGTGAAACAGATCACCAGTCTAGGTTCCATGTATGATACAGGGTGCTTGGGGCTGGTGCACCTGTATGACCCAGAGGGATGGGATGGGGAGGAAGGTGGGAGGGGGTTTCAGGATGGGGAACAAATGTACACCCATGGAGGATTCATGTCAATGTATGACAAAACCACTACAATATTATAAAGTAATTAACCTCCAATTAAAATGAATAAATGTATTTAAAAAATAATTAAAATGAAACATTAGCCAACCCTTCAAAAAAAAAAAAATCCACTTCAATACAGAGCCCCTGTTTGAGTTTCCTGAGTCATACAGCAGATTCCCGTTGGTTATCTATTTTACATATGGTAATGTAAGTTTTCATGTTACTCTTTCCCTACATCTCAAGGGAGGGAAATTCCAAAGAGAGGGGATATATGGATACCTATGGCTGATTCATGTTGAAATTTGACAGAAAGCATCAAAATTCTGTAAAGTAATTCTCCTTCAGTAGAAAATAAATTAATTTAAATAATCCACTTCACTTGACTTGGTATTTCAACTTGGAAATTTAATTCATTTATACTTAAAGTAATTTCTGAAATGGAAAAATTTCTGCCACTTTGATATTAATTTTCTCTATATCTTATGTCATTTGTTTCTTTAATTCTTCCTTTCTGTTTTTTTGGTTGAAAAATTCCATGCATTTTTCTAGTGTACTGTTTTGATTTCCTTCTCATTTCATTTCTGTGTATGTCTTTGTTATTTTCTTAGTTATTACCATGGAGATGAAAATTGGCATGCTACATTTATAACAATCTTGTTTGAGTTGTTACCAGCTTAGTTAGTATAGCATGTACAAATTCTAGTTCTATGTAGTTCTGATCTCTCTTTTGCTGTTATTATCACAGATGGCATCTATTTATATATTGTTTACCCATTAACATAGATGTATATTTATTTTCATACATTTGTTGTGGAATCATATAGGAAATAAAAAACAATTTTAACACCATGATTACAATAATATTGCCTTTTATATTTACATATGTAATTACTTTTATCAAAGTTCTTTATTTTTTTTCTATGTCTTCAAGTTATGGTCAGGTATCATTTAATTTCAGCCTTAAGTACAGTATTCCTTTTACCATGTCTTATAGGGTAGATGGGGAAACAGTGGAAATAGTGTCAGACTTTATTTTTGGGGGCTCCGAAATCACTGCAGATGGTGACTGCAGCCATGAAATTAAAAGACGCTTACTCCTTGAAAGAAAAGTTATGACCCATCTAGATAGCATTTTGAAAAGCAGAGACATTACTTTGCCAACAAAGATCCGTCTAGTCAAGGCTATGGTTTTTCCAGTGGTCATGTATGGTTGTGAGAGTTGGACTGTGAAGAAAGCAGAGCACCAAATAATTGATGCTTTTTAACTGTGGTGTTGGATAAGAGTCTTGAGAATCCCTTGGACTGCAAGGAGAGCCAACAAGTCCATCCTAAAGGAGATCAGTCCTGGGTGTTCATTGGAAGGACTGATGCTAAAGCTGAAACTCCAGTCCTTTGGCCACCTGATGTGAAGAGTTGACTCATTGGAAAAGACCCTAATGCTGGGAGGGATTGGGGGCAGGAGGAGAAGGGGACGACAGAGGATGAGATGGCTGGATGGCATCATTGACTCGATGGATGTGAGTGTGAGTGAACTCCAAGAGTTGGTGATGGGCAGGGAGGCCTGGCATGCTGTGATTCATGGGGTTGCAAAGAGTCAGACACAACTGAGCGACTGAACTGAACTCAACTAAACTGATAGGGTAGGCTTATCTGTGACAGTTTCTCAGTTTTTATTTATCTGACAATGTTCCTAAATGTGTTTTCATTATTAAAAAAAAGTTTGCTGAATATAGAATTCTTAGTTAATAGGTATTCTTTTAGCCTTTTGAATATTTCCTCTCATTGCCCTCTTCATCTCCATTGTTTCTGATGAGAAATAGACTGTTAAACTGCTTGAGTATTCCTAGTATCTGATGATTTGTGTCTCTCTTGCTGCTTTCAGATTCTATCTTTCTTGTGTTGTTGTTGTTCAGAGGCACAGTCATGTCCAATTATTTGCAGCCCCATGGACTGAAGCATGCCATGCTTCTGTGTCCCTTACAATCTGCCAGAGCTTGCTCAAACTCATGGAGTCAGAGATGCCATCCAACCATCTTGCCCTCTGTCATCCCCTTCTCCTCTTGCCTTCAATCTTTCTCAACATCAGGGTCTTTCTCAATGAGTTCACTCTTTGCATCAGGTGGTTATAGTATTGGAGCTTCAGTCTCAGCATCAGTCCTTCCAATGTATATTCAGGACTAATTTCCTTTAGGATTGACTGGTTTGATGTCTTTGCAGTCCAAGGGACTCTCAAGAGTCTTCTCCAACACCACAGTTCAAAAGCATCAATTCTTCAGTGCTCAGCCTTCTTTATGGTCCAACTCTCACATCTATACATGACTACTGGAAAAACCAGAGCTTTGACTAGACAGACCTTTGTCAGCCAAGCAATGTCTCTGTTTTCTAGTATGTTGTCTAGATTTGTCAGAGCTTTTCTTCCAAGGAGCAAGTGTCTTTTAACTTCATGTCTGTGGTCACCATTCACAGTAATTTTGGAGCCCAAGAAAATAAAATCTGTCACTGTTTCCATTGTTTCTCCATCTATTTGCCATGAATTGATGGGATTGGATGCCATGATCTTAGGTTTTTGAATCTTGAGATTTAAGCCAGGTTTTTCACTCTCCTCTTTCAGCTTCATCAAGAGGCTCTGTAGTTCCTTTTCACTTTCTGCCATAAGGGTGGTGACATCTTCATATATGAGGTTATGGTATTTCTCTCAGCAATCCAAGGTTGTGCTTCATCCAGCCCAACATTTCTTTGTTATGGCTATTTGTCAATTTGATTATAACATGTCTCAACTGGGTCTCTTTGAATTTATACTACTTGAAATTTGTTCAGCTTGAGTGTGTAGATTTGTGTTATTCATCAGATTTGCCAAGATTTTTGGAAACTCTTTCTTTAAAGATTCTTCCTCTCCCTCCCACACTTTTGTGAATCCCATAATGTATATGTTGATATTCTTGATATTGTTCCACAGGCCTCTTAGGCTCTGTTCACTTTTAGTCTTTTTTTTTTTTTTCCTTTCTAATCCTCAGTTTAGATAATTTTCAGCTCAATTCTAATGTTTCTCAGTACAGGTCTCCTTTAATTTATCCTACTTGGAGTTTGTTGAGCTTCTTGGACATGTAATTTATCTTTAACAAATATTTGAAATATTTTTGTGCATTTTTAATAATTCTGCTCCTTTCTTTTTCTCTCTTGACCTTTTTGGACTCCCAAAATGTGTATGTTGATATGTTTTTTAGTGTCCCAGATGTCTCTTAGGTTCTGGTCACATTTTTCATTCTCTTTACCTCTCACTCCTTAGACAGGATAGTAAAAATAGTGCTTTACTGATGGTTTCTTTCATCTGATCAAATCTGTTGTTGAATTCCTCTAGATGTGATTTTTGCTGTTGTTTACTTCAACTACTTACTTCTCTGTTCCAGAATTTCTATTTTATCCCTTCTTATAATTTCTACTTTCTAAAACAATATCCTTGTTTCCTTTAGTATTTGTCCAGAGTTTTCTTTAACTATTATAGCATATTTAAAGCAGTTTAGAGTTTTCATTTAGTAAATCCAACCTCTGGGCCTCCTCAAAGATGCTTTATGTCATTTTAAAATTTTCCTGTAAATGAGTCAAAAGTTTCTATTTCTCTATACACCTTGTAATTTTGTGTTGTGAGTGGATACAATAAATATTAGAAATCAAATTCTGTTCCCTCTCTAGGGTTTTCTATTATTTAGCACTGCAGTCATACATTTTTTTAATTTTGAAAATTTATGTTTATTATAATTTTTTTATGTAGTCCCATAAATGTGAACACTTTATTTTTTTATTTTATTTTTGTAATATTTTAATTGTCGTAACAACTTTTTGATGTAGGTATTATTTTTCTAATTATTACAAATGAGGAAATTAAGGTCTCATTGTTGATGTCATAAAAATAAGTGATCAATCAGAATTAGAAACAATAGCTGTCTTTTCTTCTGTTCACACATTTTTAAAGTGATTTTCACCAATTACTTTTAAAAAATGTATTCTTGATATTCCCTGGTAGTCCAGTGATTAAGAAGTCACTTTTAAATGCAGGGGACCTTAGTTCAATCCCTGATCTGGAAAGATCCCACATGTCACAGGGCAACTAACCCCATGCACCACAACTACCGAGCCCCTACTCTAGAATCCATGAGTCACAACTATTGAGCCCCTGAGCCACAACTACTGAAGTTTGTGTGCTCTAGAGCTCATACTGCACAACAAGAGGAGCCACTGCAATGAGAAACCCATGCATGGCTATTAGAGAGTAGCCCCTGCTTGTTGCAACTAGAAAAATTCCGTGTGCAGCAACAAAGACCCAATGCAGCCAAAAATAAATAAATAAATATTTTTGAAAACTTGCATTCTTTGTCATATGTGATCACTGAGGAGTCTCTCTTCCATTACCTTGCTGGTCAACCAATGACATGATGGAGACTTCTTTAAGCTCCTGTAAAAAAAGTGAAAATAAATATTCTTTCAGTCTTTGCAAACTGACTCTTAACCAGGCACTCCTTCAACACTGAGTCAGACCACATTCAATTTTACCGTAACATTTTCCTCTTGATAGTACAGGTTCAAATGGCACCCAGATGCGAAAGTTTAAGGTACTTTCATACATTTTCTGAACATGTTTCTGTCCCTAGGCATATGCTTTGCACACAAATTCCCTAGAATATATTGTGGCCTTCAAAGCCTTATTACTCTAAGAATCTTCTTTGTCAACCTCTTACTTTTCAGTTTGTCTGATGCTTAGCTTTTCTTAGGTCTTTTGCCCCAGATATCTAGAAACAGTGTATGTCTTTAAAATTTTTCATAAAACTCGGACCAGAGTGTACTCCAGCCTGAGAGGGATAAAACAAAAATCAGTTTTTCCACTCATCCTTGCAAAAATTCAAAATGTAAAGCAACGATTTTTTTTTTTTTTAGATAAAATTCCATATTACCCCTCTGGCACCAGAAATCCATACCAAGAATATGATTTCTTGTACACAAAGCCACCACTGATTTTGGGAAAGGTGATTGGTAGGTTGACAAACAAAAATGCTACAACAGTGTTGTCTTGAAATATAGCTGTATTTTTCTTCCTTAAGCAACTTCCTGCTTAATTCAAGTATTTATTTAGATTGGAAAGTTCTTGAAAAATTTATTTTGTGTTTTGTGAGCTTAATGATTTCTTCTATGAAATAGCCAATTTTGCTACTTCTTACTCTGTCATTTTCATGATGTCACTTTCCTGTATCTTTTTTTTCACATACATTAGTTATTAATAACAAGTTATATTTGAATACTTTCTCATTAATACATATTATAAAATTACAAATAAAGCTAAACTACCCTGTCTGTCAAAACTATTCTTGGTTTCTTTCAATATCATACTACCATGTCCTCAAAGAAAGCCACTTTTTTTTTTTTTTTGAGTTATAAGATCTTTAAAAAATTTTGTGTTTATGCTTCTGTGTTTGTGTGTTTTACATAACTTGTATCACATTATGTGTAATCTGCATATTGCTTTAAAAAAGTCAAATTTACAATTTGAAAGTTAGCCATAATGTTTCACATAGTTCTGGTTCATTAGGCCTTTTTTTTTTTTTTTTTTTACTTTTAAGTGGAGAATAATTGCTTTATAATGTTGTGTTGGTTTCTCCCATACAACAACATGAAACAGCCATAGGTATATGTATGTATATATATATATATATCCCCCTCCTTTTTGAACCTCCCACCCCATTCCACCCCTCTAGGTTGGCACAGAGCATCTTTTGAACTCCCTTTGTCATACAGCAAATTCCCACTGGCTATCTATTTTACATATGTAATGTGTATGATTCCATGCTACTCTCTCAATTCATCCTAGTCTTTCCTTTGCACACTGTATCTACAATCTGTTTTCTATGTCTGCGCCTCCATTGCTGACCTTCAAAGTGGTTCACCAGTACCATCTTTCTAAATTCCGTATGTATACCTTAATATACATTTGCTTCTTTCTGACTTATTCCACTTTGTATAATAGGCTCTAAGTTAATTCATCTTATTAGAACTGACTCAGAGCTCTTTCTTGTGGTTGACTAATATTTCATTATATATATGTACCACAGTTTCTTTATCCATTCATCTGTTAATAGACATCTAGGTTGCTTCCATGTCTTAGCTATTGTAAATAGTGCTGCAATGAACAGTGGGGTACATGTGTCTTTTTTAAATTTTGGTTTTCTCAGGGTATATGCCAAGTAGTAGGACTGTTGGGTCTTATAGAGGTTTGCTCCTAGTTTTTTAAGGATTCTTCATACTGTTCTCCATAAGGGCCATATCAATTTAAATTCCCACCAAGAGAATTTGATGGGTCCCATTTTCTCCACATCATCTCCAGCATTTGTTGTTTACAGGTTTTTTTTCATGATAGCCATTCTGAGCAGTGTGAGGTGATATATCATTTACCTTTGATTTGCATTTCTCTACTAATGAGCAACCAGAGAAGGCAATGGCACCCCACTCCAGTACTCTTGCCTGGAAAATCCCATGGATGGAGGAGCCTGGTGGGCTGTAGTCCATGGGGTCATGAAGAGTCAGGCACGACTGAGAGACTTCACTTTCACTTTTCACTTTCATGCATTGGAGAAGGAAAAGGCAACCCACTCCAGTGTTCTTGCCTGGAGAATCCCAGGGACAGGGGAGCCTGGTGGGCTGCCATCTATGGGGTCGCACAGAGTCAGACACGACTGAAGCGACTTAACAGGACTAATGAGCAACAGTAGAATGGGAAAGACTAGAGATCTCTTCAAGAAAGAGATATAAAGGGAATATTTCATGCAAAGATGGGAACAATAAAATACAGAACTGATATGGACCTAACAGAAGCAAAAGATATTTAGAAATGGCAAGCACATGCAGAAAAACTATACAAAAAATTCTTAAAGACCTGGACAACCACGATGGTGTGTTCATTCATTTGGAGCTAGACATTCTGGAGTGTAAAATCAAGTTGGCGTTAGGAAGCATTACTAAGAACAAAGCTAGTAGTGGTGATGGAATTCCAGCTGAGCTACCTCAAATCCTAAAAAATGATGCTGTAAAAGTGCTGCACTCAATATGCCAGCAAATTTGGAAACCTCAGCAGAGGCCACAGGACTGAAAAATGTCTGTTTTCATTCCAATTCCAAAGAAGGGCAATGGCAAAGACTTTTTAAACTCTCAGACAATTGTACTTATCTCACATGCTAGCAAGATGATGCTCAAAATCCTCCAAGCTAAGCTTCAACAGTGCATGAGATGAGAACTTCCAGATGGTCAAACTGGATTTAGAAAAAGCAAAGGAAGCAGAGATCCTTGCCAACATCCACTGGATCATAGCAAAAGACACAGAGTTCCAGAAAAATATCAAGTTCTGCTTCATTGATTATGCTAGAGCCTTTGACTATGTGGATCATAACAAACTGTGGAGAATTCTTAAAAGATGGGAATACCAGACCACCTGACCTGCCTCCTGAGAAATCTGTATGCAGGTCAGGAAGCAACAGTTAGAACAGGACATGGAACAACAGACTGGTTCCAAAACGGGAAAGGAATACATAAAGGCTATGTGCCACCATCCTGCTTATTTAATTTATATGCAGAGTACATCATGAGAAATTCTGGATTGGATGAAGCACAAGCTGGAATCAAGATTGCCAGGAGAAATATCAATAACCTTAGATATGCAGATGATACCACACTTATGGCAGAAAGTGAAGAAGAACTAAAGAGCCTCTTGATGAAAAGAGGAGAGTGGAAAAGCGGGCTTAAAACTCAGCATTCAGAAAACTAAGATCATGACATCTGGCCCCATAACTTCATGGCAAATAGATGGGGGACAATGGAAACAGTGACAGGTTTTATTTTCTTGGGTTCCAAAGTCACTGAAGATGGTGACTTCAGCCATGAAAATAAAATACCCTTGCTCATGGAAGACAAGCTAGAACAAACCTAGACAGCATATTAAAAAGCAGACATTACTTTGCTAGCAAAGGTCCATATATTAAAAGCTATGGTTTTTCCAGTAGTCATTTATGGAAATGAAAGCTGAACCATAAAGAATGATGGGCACTGAAGAACTGATACTTTTGAACTGTGGTGTTGGAGAAGATTCTTGAGAGTCCCCTGGACCGCAGGGAAATAAAACTAGTCAATCCTAAAAGAAATCAGCCCTGAATATGCATCATAAGGACTGATGCTGAAGCTAAAACTCAGATACTTGTCCACCTGATGCGAAGAACTGAGTCTTTGGAAAACACCCTGATGCTGGGAAATATTGAAGGCAGGAGGAGAAGAGGATGACAGACTATGAGTAAGTTGGATGGCAATACTGACTCGAAGGGCTTGAGTTTGAGGAAGCTCTGGGAGATGGTAAAGGACAAGGAACCCTGGTGAGCTGCAGTCCATGGGGTCGCAAAAAGTTGGACATGACTGAGTGACTGAAGAAAAACAAAAATAATGAGCAATGTTGAGCACTTTTTCATGTTTTTATCAGTCATCTGTATGTCTTTTTGGTGAAATATTGTTTAGGTATTCTCCCCACTTTTTGATTGGTTTGTTTGTTTTTCTGTTATTGAGCTCCATGAGCTGCTTGCATTATACCTATCTTTAGTTTTACTTAGTCATTGTTAAACAAGCTCCCCCTTCATAATCCGCAATTTTTATTTATTTTTTTTTTAAATTTTATTTTATTTTTAAACTTTACATAACTGTATTAGATTTGCCAAATATCAAAATGAATCCGCCACAGGTATACATGTGTTCCCCATCCTGAACCCTCCTCCCTCCTCCCTCCCCATTCCATCCCTCTGGGTCGTCCCAGTGCACCAGCCCCAAGCATCCAGTATCGTGCATCGAACCTGGACTGGCAACTCACATAATCCGCAATTTTTAAAAAGCCTACAGGGAGGAAAGTTAGTGAGTGCTGGGAATCAGTTCAGTTCAGCTCAGTTGCTCAGTCGTGTCTGACTCTTTGTGACCCCACGGACTGCAGCACACCAGGCCTCCCTGTCTATCACAAACTCCTGGAGTTTACTCAAACTAATGTCCATTGAGTTGGTGATGACATCCAACCATTTCATCCTCTGTCATCACCTATTCTCGCCTTCAATCTTTCCCAGCATCAGGGTCTTTTTCAATGAGTCAGTTCTTTCTTTATAGTCCAACTCTCTGCTTTCTTTATAGTCCAACTTTCACATCCATACATTACTACTGGAAAAACCATAGCTTTGACGAGATGGACCTTTGCAGGCAAAGTAATGTCTCTGATTTTTAATATGTGGTCACAACTTTTCTTCCAAGGAGAAAGCATCTTTTAATTTCATGGCTGCAGTCACCATTTGCAGTGATTTTGAAACACAAGAAAATAAAATATCTCACCATTTCCATTGTTTCCTCATCAATTTACCATGAAGTGATGGGACCAGATACCATGATCTTAATTTTCTGAATGTTGAGTTTTAAGCCCGCTTTTCCACTCTCCTCTTTCACTTTCATCAAGAGGCTCTTTAGTTCTTCTTCACTTTCTGCCATAAGTGTGGTGTCATCTGCATATCTGAGGTTATTGATATTTCTCTTGGCAATCTTGATTCCAGCTTGTGCTTCATTCAACCCAGCATTTCTCATGATGTACTCTGCATATAAGTTAAATAAGCAGGGTGACAGTATACAGCCCCGCCATACTCTTTTTTTAATATAAATTTATTTATTTTAATTGGAGATTAATTACTTTACAATACTGTAGTGGTTTTGCCATACATTGACATGAATCTGCCACGGGTGTACATGTGTTCCCCATCCTGAACCCCCCTCCATCTCCCTCCCCATCCCATCCCTCTGGGTCATCCCAGTGAACCAGCCCCGAGCATCCTGTTTCATGCATTGAACCTGGACTGGTGATTCACTTCACATATGATAATATACGTGTTTCAATGCCATCCTCCCAAATCATCCCACCCTCACCCTCTCTCACAGAGTCCAAAAGACCGTTCTATACATCTGTGTCTCTTTTGTTATCTCACATACAGGGTTATCATTACCATCTTTCTAAATTCCATATATATGTAATAGTATACTGTATTGCTGTTTTTCTTTCTGGCTTACTTAACTCTGTATAAGAGGCTCCAGTTTCATCCACCTCATTAGAACTGATTCAAATGTATTCTTCTTAATGGTTGAGTAATAGTCCATTGTGTATATGTACCACAGCTTTCTTATCCATTCATCTGCTGATGGACATCTAGGTTGCTCCCATGTACTGGCTATTATAAAGACTGCTGCAATGAACATGTCTCTTTCAATTCTGATTTCCTCAGTGTGTATGCCCAGCAGAGGGATTGCTGGGTCATATGGCATTTCTATTTCCAGTTTTTTAAGGAATCTCCACACTGTTCTCCATAGTGGCTGTACTAGTTTGCATTCCCACCAACAGTGTAAGAGGGTTCCCTTTTCTCCACACCCTCTCCAGCATTTATTGCTCCCAATTTGGTACCAGTTTCTTGTTCCATGTCCAGTTCTGTTGCTTCTTGACCTGCATACAGATTTCTCAGGAGGCAGGTCAGGTGATCTGGTATCCTCACATCTTTAAGAATTTTCCACAGTTTGTTGTGATCCACACAGTCAAAGACTTTGGCACAGGCAATAAAGCAGAAATAAATGATTTTCTGGAGCTCTCTCGCTTTTTCAATGATACAATAGATGTTAGCAATTTGATCTCTGGTTCCTCTGCCTTTTCTAAATTCAGTTTGAACATCTGGAAGTTCACAGTTAATGTAATGTTGAAGCCTGCCTTGGAGAATTTTGAGCATTACTTTACTAGCATGTGAGATGAGTGCAGTTGTGTGGTATTTTGAGCATTCTTTGCGCTGGGAATAGCAAGTAGGTATTCAAGAATCTGACTTTAGTTAGATAAAGCTGAAAAGATTCCAAATGACAATTTCTTAAGATGATCCACTTTCTCATTTGGATAAGCAGTTCAGTTCAGTTCAATTCAGTTCAGTAAGTAGTGTCTGACTTTTTTCATCCCCATGGACTGCAGCACACCAGCCTCTCCTGTCCTTCACCAACTCCCAGAGCCTGCTCAAACTCATGTCCATTGAGTCGGTGATGTCATTCAACCATCTCATCCTCTGTCCTCCCCTTCTCCTCCTTCAATCTCCTTCAATCTTTCCCAGCATCAGGGTCTTTTCCAATGAGTCAGTTCTTTGCATCAGGTGACCAATGCATTGGAACTTCATCTTCAGCATCTGTCCTTCCAGTGAATGTTTAGAAGCGATTTCCTTTAAGATTGACCAGTTTGGTCTTCTTGCAGTCCAAGGGACTCTCAAGAGTCTTCTCCAACACTGCAGTTCCAAAGCATCAATTCTTTGATGCTCAGCTTTCTTTATGGTTCAACACTTAGGTCCATACATTACTAGTGGAAAAACCAAAGCTTTGACTAGATGGACATTTGTTGGCAAAGTAATATCTCTGCTTTTTTAATATGCTCTCTAGGTTTGTCATAGCTTTTCTTTCAAGGAGCAAGCCTCTTTTAATTTCATGGCTGAAGCCACCATCTGCAGTGATCATCTGCAGTAGGATAAGTAGTAGGAACCATTAATCCTCTTGATAAGCTTTTCTTTGGTTCCAATTTATTGCTCTAAATGCTCTCTTAGCTTGGAGTAATTTCTTTCATTTTCTGAATCACTATATATCACTATATTTCTTCCTCATAATGATGCATATATCTGATGGAATGTCTGGAGAATGTATACAGAATATGCATGTATATAAAACTGCATATATATATATATATATATATAAGCTGTATATATGTAAATATAAAAGCTCTATATAAGCTGTATATATGTAAATATAAAAACTCCTACACATAAAAATGCAAAAAGACAAATCACAAACATATAAAAATGACACAAAGGATTAACAGGCACTTCATAAAGGAAAATATCCATAGATATGGAGGGAGAATGAGAGGGATGGTATGGGGAAGGAGGAGGGAGGAGGGTTCAGGATGGGGAGCACATGTATACCTGTGGCGGATTCATTTTGATATTTGGCAAAACTAATACAATTATGTAAAGTTTAAAAATAAAATAAAATTTAAAAAAATAAATAAATAAATAAAATAAATAAAACCTTCAAAAAAAAAAAAAGAAAATATTCTCTTGATGGTGAATATAATAACATGAGAATCACTCCTTAGCTAAAATATTTTTTTAAAGTTGCACATTTCTATGTATACATTCCATTCTCATGTGACTGTGAGCCTGTTGATATTTTCTTACTACTTTCAATACTAGATTTTTATGTTTTTTTACATCACTTGTCTATCTCGTTCCTGTATCTCATTAAATAAAGTTTGCACATTCTGTTTTTCCCCTTAAATCTTAATAATTGCACTAAAATATTTATAAATTATAATTATTGCTTAGCTTTCTTTTAAAATTTGTAACAGTTTAATAAAAGTATATTTGACACACAAATAAACAACACATATTTAAATTATACACTTAGATAAGTTTTGACATGTGTGAAAAAAATCACCAGAGTGAAAATAATAAACATATAATGCATTTTACATAAGTGGAGTCATACACTATGTGCTCTATTTTATTTGGCTTATTTCACTCAGCATAATCATTTTGAGATTCATTCACATTGTGGCTTGTGGTATAATTCACATTTTTCATTGCTGGTTCATGTTACATTATATCAAAATGTGTTTAACCATTTATTTGTTTATGAGCATTTGAGTTGTGTACAGTTTTGAATTATTATAAATAAAGCTGCTAGAACATTTGTGTCCAAGTCTTTGTATAAGCATACACTTTCATATTGGTTGAATAAATGCCTAGGTGTGTAATCGATGGATCATATGGTAGGTCCATGTTTAAGAAATGGCCAAGTTATTTTCCAAAATTTCTGTGCCATTTTAATTCCACAAACAATGAATGAAAATTTCAGATTTTTTTATATCCTCACTAACATTTAGTATAGGAGAAGGCGATGGCACCCCACTCCAGTACTCTTGCCTGGAAAATCCCATGGATGGAGGAGCCTGGTAGGCTGCAGTCCATGGGGTCGCTAAGAGTCGGACACGACTGAGCGACTTCCCTTTCACTTTTCACTTTCATGCATTGGAGAAGGAAATGGCAACCCACTCCAGTGTTCTTTCCTGGAGAATCCCAGGGACGGGGGAGCCTGGTGGGCTGACATCTATGGGGTCGCACAGAGTCGGACACGACTGAAGCGACTTAGCAGCAGCAGCAGCAACATTTAGTACGCTCATGACATTACCCTGCTCCTCATCAATCTCTCACCTCTACTCCCTGGGTAGGGTGGGAAGTGAGCCCAAAGTTAGCAGAAATAAATAACAAAGTTATTTCTAAACAATAACAAAGTTAAGAGGAGAAATTTATAAAACAGAGACTGGAAAAACAATAAAAATGGTCATTGAAACTGAGTTTTTCTCTGGAAAGATGATAAACAAAATTGACAAACATTAGCTAGACTAGTTCAGAATAAAACAGAGATGACTCAAATATATAAAATTAGAAGTAAAAAAAATGAGACATTGCAACAGATACCACAGAAACACAAAGGATCATGAGAGAGTACTATAAATGATCATATGCCAGTAAATTGGATAATCTTAAAAAAAAGATAATTTTCCTATTAATATGCAACCTACAAAGACTGAATCATGAAGAAATATAAAATCAGATTAATAATGAACAAGATGATTCAATCAGTAATCAAAAAAAAAGTACATGACCAGATAATTTTATTGCTTAGTAGGCCTTAGAAAGCATCACTACGAACAAAGCTAGTGGAGGTGATGGAATTCCAGTTAAGCTATTTCAAATCCTGAAAGATGATGCTGTGAAAGGGCTGCACTCAATATGCCAGCAAATTTGGAAAACTCACCAGTGGCCAGAGGACTGGAAAAGGTCAGTTTTCATTCCCATTGCAAAGAAAGGCAATGCCAAAGAATGCTAAAACTACCGCACAATCGCACTCATCTCACACGCTAGTAAAGTAATGCTTTAAATTCTCCAAGCCAGGCTTCAGCAATATGTGAACCGTGAACTTTCTGATGTTCAAGCTGGTTTTAGAAAAGGCAGAGGAACCAGAGATCAAATTGCCAATATCTGCTGAATCATGGAAAAAGCAAGAGAGTCCCAGAAAAACATCTATTTCTGCTTTATTGACTATGACAAAGCCTTTGACTGTGTGGATCACAATAAACTGTGGGAAATTCTGAAAGAGATAGGAATACCAGACCACCTGATCTGCCTCTTGAGAAATTTTTATACGGGTCAGGAAGCAACAGTTAGAACTGGACATGGAACAACAGACTGGTTCCAAATAGGAAAAGGAGTACATGAAGGCTGTATATTGTCACCCTGTTTATTTGACTTCTATGCAGAGTACATCATGAGAAACCCTGGACTGGAAGAAACACAAGCTGGAATCAAGATTGCTGGGAGAAATATCAATCACCTCAGATATGCAGATGACACCACCCTTATGGCAGAAAGTGAAGAGGAACTAAAAAGCCTCTTGATGAAGGTGAAAGTGGAGAGTGAAAAAGTTGGCTTAAAGCTCAACATTCAGAAAACGAAGATCATGGCATCCAGTCCCATCACTTCATGGGAAATAGATGGGGAAACAGTGGAAACAGTGTCAGACTTTCTTTTTCTGGGCTCCAAAATCACTGCAGATGGTGACTGCAGCCATGAGATTAAAAGACGCTTACTCCTTGGAAGGAAACTTATGACCAACATAGATAGCGTATTCAAAAGCAGAGACATTACTTTGCCAACAAAGGTTTGTCGAGTCAAGGCTGTGTTTTTTCCTGTGGTCATGTATGGATGTGAGAGTTGGACTGTGAAGAAAGTTGAGCACCGAAGAATTGATGCTTTTGAACTGTGGTGTTGGAGAAGACTCTTAAGAGTATCTTGGACTGCAAGGAGATCCAACCAGCCCATTCTGAAGGAGATCAGCCCTGGGATTTCTTTGGAAGGAATGATGCTAAAGCTGAAACTCCAGTACTCTGGCCACCTCATGCGAAGAGTTGACTCATTGGAAAAGACTCTAATGCTGGGAGGCATTGGGGGCAGAAGAAGAAGGGGACAACAGAGGATGAGATGGCTGAATGGCATCACTGAATCAATGGACATGAGTCTGAGTGAACTCCGGGAGTTGGTGATGGACAGGGAGGCCTGGCGTGCTGCGATTCATGGGGTCGCAAAGAGTCGGACACGACTGAGTGACTGATCTGATCTGATCTGATCTAATGCCAATCCTTCCCTAACTCTGAGGAAAATTAAAGAGGGAACACACCCAAACTCATTTTATGTTGCAGCATTACTCTCTACCCCAACCCAGATAAGAGATCAATATCCCTGATGAATATAGATGTCTATATTATTAACAAAATAGTAGCTAAACAAATTAAGCATACAATAAAGGCATCATTCACCATGATAATGGTGAGGTTTATCCCTTGAATGCAAGGATGTTCCAACGGATGCAAATGTGAGTCAGTACATTAATATAATTAAAGATAAAAAACATATTATTATCTCAATATATTCAGAAAATGATTTGACAACATAAAATGTTCTTTCATGTTAAAAATGTTCAACATATTGTATATAGAAGAAAAATACTTAAGCACAAAGGTGACCAAATATGACAAACACAGAGCTAACATCATACTCAATGGCTAAGTTTGAGAATTTCCTCCAAAATTAGAAACAGGACAATAAAGCTCACTCTCATCATTTCTGTTCAGAATATTACTGAAAGCCCTAAGCAAAGCAACCAGGCAAAATAAGGAAATGGAAGGCATAAAAAAGAATAAAGATTTTTTTTTAAAAAAAAGCAAAATTGTCTTTGTTTGCAGATGAGATGACCTTATATATGGAAAAATTTAAGTTTAAAAAAAACTTCCATCATCAAGCAACAAAATAAATAATACTGCAGTATACAACAGTCAACATAGAAAAATAATATAGTTGCCTTTTTATGTATTAACAACAAAACTTTTGAAAAAGAAAGAAAGATAATCCCTTTCACAAAAGCATCAGAAAGAATAAAATACTTAGGATTCAATTTTAACAATTTAACTTAAGAGCTGAAATATTTGTGAGATGGAAATTATTGATACATGCCGTAGATAAAATAACATGAAGAAGACACAGAAACCATGTTAATGAATCAGAAGAAGATTGCTAAAATATCCACACTACCCAAATCCATATATAGATTCAACATAATGCCAATCAAAATTCCAATGGAATTTTTCATAGAAAGAAGCATATCCTAAAATTTGCATGTGGCCATAAAAATACTTGAAATAAGCAAAGTGATCCTGAGAAAGAATACAGCCAGGGACATTACACTTTCTGATTTCAAACTAAACTGTAAAGCTAAAGTAATCAAAACAATATGATACTTTCTGATATGGAGACACATAGACCAATGGAACAGAAATGACAGCACAGGACTAAATCCCCACACATTTGGTCAATTAATATTTGACAAGGAAGATATGCATTCTCAGTGGGGGAAAGGATAGTCTTCAATAAATGTTGTTGGGAAAATTGAATAACCATATGCAAAAGGATGAAATTGAACCCCTATATTATGCCAATCATGGAAATTAACTCAAAATGGATCTGAAACCTTCAAATTCTTAGAAGGAACAGGGGAAAAAAAAAACTTGTTCTTTGTTTTACGAGCAATTTCCTCAATATGAAAACAAAGCACAAATAAAAGCAAAAATAAACAAGTGGGACCCATCAAACTAAAAGGCTTATGTACAGCAAAATATACCATCAACAAAACTGAAAAGGAAGCCTAAGGAATGGGAGAAAATACTTCCAACCTATTTATTTATCTGATAAGGGGTTAATAATATACATAATGCAAAGTGTTTTGGCCAAACCCTTAGCCAAACTGACTAAAAGAGAAAGAGACAAGATGCAAATAACTAAAGTTAAAATAAATAAATAAAAATAAAGTTACTACTAACCTTACAGAAATAAGAAAACTAGACAATCTAGATCAAATAAGTAAACTTCTAAAAGCATACAAATTACTGAAACTAACTCAAAAAGATAAAATATCTGATCCATTCTATATCTAGTAAATATAATGATACAGTAATTTTTTCAAAATAACAACAAAGAACAAAGTGCAGGACCACATGGCTTTACTGGTATATTCTACCAAACTTTTAGAAAGGAATTAATACCACTTTTTTCAAAGTCTTCCAAACAATAGGAGAAGAGGAGATACTTTTCAATACATTCTATGAGGTCAGGTCAGGCAAATAGCTGGTGAAAAAGTGGAAATACTTTATTTTGGGGGTGTTCCAAAATCACTGGAGATGGTGACTGCTACCATGAAATTAAAAGACGCTTGCACTTGGAAGAAAAGTTATGACCAACCTAGACAGCATATTAAAAAGTAGAGATTTTACTTTGCCAATAAAGATGTGTCTAGTCAAAGCTATGGTTTTTCCAGTCATCATGTATGGATGTGAGAGTTGCAGCATAAAGAAATCTGGGCACCAAAGAATTGATGCTTTTGAACTGTGGTGTTGGAGAACACTCTTGAGAGTCCCTTGAACAGCAAAGAGATCCAACTTGTCCAATCTAGCGGAAATCAGTCCTGAATATTCATTGGAAGGACTGATGCTGAAGCTGCAACTTCAATAATTTGGCCACCTGATGCGAAGAGCTGACTCATTTGAAAAGACCCTGATGCTGGGAAATACTGAAGGTGAGAGGAGAAGGGGACGACAGAGGATGAGGTTTGTGGATGGCACCACCGACTCAATGGGCATGAGATTGAGTAAATTCCAGGAGTTGTTAGTGGACAGGGAGGCCTGGCATGCTGCAGTCCATGGGTCACAAAGAGTCAGACACTACTGAGTGACTGAACTGAACTGAACTGATGAGGTCAGTATTACTCTACTATCAAAGACAGACAAAAATAACATAAGGAAAGAAATATACACACTATTTTCTCTTAAGAAAATAAATGTAAAAATCCTTAACAAAATACTAGCAAACCAAATTCATTAGCATATTAGAAGGATTACAGATGATGATCAATTGGGACTTATCCTAGGAATACATGAGTGGTTCAACTTAAGAAAACCAATCAGTATTATATGCCACATCAATAAAATCAAGAAAGAAAAAAAAATACATGACATTTCAATTGATATCCAAAGAGTATTTTGAAACCACCACCCTCAGGATGGGGAACACATGTATACCTGTGGTGGATTCATTTTGGTATTTGGCAAAACTAATACAATTATGTAAAGTTTAAAAATAAAATAAAATTTAAAACAAAAACAAAAACAAAAAAAACAAGTGCTATCATAGGAAGATAATGGAACTTCCTGAACATAATAAAGACTTTTATGAAAAATTTACAGGTAACATTGTGCTCAATGGTCAAAGATGCAAAAGATATTTTCTTCCATTAAGTGAAGGAACAAGACAAGAATGATCATTTTTAGCACTTCTATTCAACATGGAAAAATTCTAGCTAGAGCAATTAGGCAAGAAAGGAAAATAGGAAAGGATAGAGCAAAACTATCTTTATTCATAGGAGGCATACTCCTATAGATAGAAAATCCCAAAGAACACACACACACTACTCAACATCATAAATTTTGCAGTTACAAGCTACAATATCAACACATAAAAATCCATTCTATTTCTATATACTTGCAGTTAATTTTTAAAAAGGAAATTAATAAAACAATTTTACTTATAGTAGTATTCAAAATAATTAATATTTAAAATAAATTTAACCAAAGAGGCCAAAGCCATGTTAATTGAAAATTACAAAACATTGTTGAAATGAATTAAAGAAGAACTAAATAAATGAGGGGGGGCATCCCATATCATAAATTAGAAAACTGGATAATGTTAAGACATCAATACTACCAAATATAATATTCAGATTCAATGCAACCTCTATCAAAATTTCATTGACCATTTTAGCAGAAATGGAAAACAACAACAACAACAACAAAACCTATCCTCAAACTCATATGGAGTTGCAAGATCGCTAAATAGCCAAAGCAATATTATAAAAGTAAAACAAATTTGGAGGACTTATACTTTCTGAAGTATAAAAAGGCAAAATGATAGGATACTGAAAGAGGAACTCCCCAGGTCAGTAGGTGCCCAATATGCTACTGGAGATCAGTGGAGAAATAACTCCAGAAAGAATGAAGGGATGGAGCCAAAGCAAAAACAATACCCAGTTGTGGATGTGACTGGTGATAGAAGCAAGGTCCGATGCTGTAAAGAGCAATATTGCATAGGAATCTGGAATGTCAGGTCCATGAATCAAGGCAAATTGGAAGTGGTCAAACAAGAGATGGCAAGAGTGAACATCGACATTCTAGGAATCAGCGAACTAAAATGGACTGGAAGGGTTCAGGATGGGGAACACATGTATACCTGTGGCGGATTCATTTTGATATTTGGCAAAACTAATACAGTTATGTAAAGTTTAAAAATAAAATAAAATTAAAAAAAAATAAAAAAATAAAATGGACTGAAATGGGTGAATTTAACTCAGAGGACCATTATATCTACTACTGTGGGCAGGAATCCCTCAGAAGAAATGGAGTAGCCATCATGATCAAAAAAAGAGTCTGAAATGCAGTACTTGGATGCAATCTCAAAAATGACAGAAGGATCTCTGTTTGTTTCCAAGTCAAACCATTCAATATCACAGTAATCCAAGTCTATGCCCCAAACAGTAATGCTGAAGAAGCTGAAGTTGAATGGTTCTATGAAGACCTACAAGACCTTTTAGAACTAACACCCCAAAAAGATGTCCTTTTCATTATAGGGGACTGGAATGCAAAAGTAGGAAGTCAAGAAACACCTGAAATAACAGGCAAATTTGGCCTTGGAATATGGAATGAAGCAGGGCAAAGAGTAATAGAGTTTTGCAAAGAAAATGCACTGGTCATAACAAACACCCTCTTCCAACAACACAAGAGAAGACTCTACACATGGACATCACCAGATGGTCAACACCAAAATCAGATTGATTATATTCTTTGCAGCCAAAGACGGAGAAGCTCTATACAGTCAACAAAAACAAGACCAGGAGCTTACTGTGGCTCAGATCATGAACTCCTTATTGCCAAATTCAGAATGCAATTGAAGGAAGTAGGGAAAAACCACTAGACCATTCAGGTATAACCTAAATCAAATCCCTTATGATTATCCACTGTAAGTGAGAAATAGATTTAAGGGACTAGATCTGATAGATAGAGTGCCTGAAGAACTATGGACGGAGGTTCGTGTCATTGTACAGGAGACAGGTATCAAGACCATCCCCAAAGAAAAGAAATGCAAAAAATGAAAATGGCTGTCTGGGGAGGCCTTACAAATAGCTGTGAAAAGAAAAGAAGTGAAAAGCAAAGGAGAAATGCCAAGGTTCAGCCCCACCTGATCCAGGGTATTCGAAGGAGAGACGGCTTAGGCGACCTATTCAAATGTTAATTAGAGATATAAAGAGTAATAGAATGAGGATAGCTCAGTAGGAAAATTCAGTGGAGAAAAGAAGCTGAGTAGCTTGGTTTACGTGGAAAATCAATATAACCCGTGACACCAGGTTAGCTCTGACCACAGAGGCCACAGGCGCCCTCTTAAATAGCGGAAGGTGCCCCACCTTAGACACCTTCTCGAGTGGGTCTTAGAAGCCCAGGCAAATAAATGGTCACAGAGGATATCCACGCTCCAGATGGACACTCAGCTGAAAATTGAGGAGAAAAATGACATGGGGAGACCAAGCTTTGGTGAGCAAGGCCCGTAGCTTTATTTTCAACAGGGGCTTTTATACCCTAAGTTACATATAGAGGATAATAGGGGATGCAAAGACAGCAGTCTTTGATCCTTATCAAAAACCAGAGTTTCCTTCCTGCAAATTTATCGTATACAAATGGTTTAGGTGATTTACATCATCTTCTGGCCAGAAGGCCTATTAACATTTTATGACTCTTGACAAAGACTTGTCAACAAAGACTTATTTTCTCTAAGAGTAATTATTTTAAGGTTTGGCGCCATCTTCCGAAGATAAAATTGCATTCCTATAGGGTGGATGTGTAATGGGTTTACAAAGGAAAGAATTTATTACCTTAAGGGTCTAAAGTTACTAACACCAAGGCCACTACTTATTTTTTCTACATACCAACTATATTAATTAATACACATTCAAGGATACAATTCAGGGGATGTGAAAATTTGGCAACAAGCATTGGCTCATCAATGAAATCTTTTACTAGTTTTATTCTGACAGTTTCTAACTCTCTGATAGGCTCTAAGCTATTTGAATATCTTAAGCTTCCCGTGCCTCTCGAGGCTGGGAGACTGTAAACAATCATATGCATAGCTGTAGGAGACTGGGTAAACTTGTCAGGCGAGTTAGAGAGCCATCTGAGGGGTTTGAATTTAAACACTCCTAATTGCCCACGAACTTTATTAATTGGAGCTCTAAGTTAACTCTTTGACAGAGAGAGCGAGATGGTGGTGGGGGACAGCCCCCAGTAAAGTCAGAGGTGACAGCACAAAGCAATAAAGTAGGCAGACTCTGGTTTTGGGGGGTAGATGCTCGAGAATATCCGGGGGGACTCCCGAGGCTCGATCCTGCCTTTGCATATGCCGAACCTCCTTCCTCATGACTTTGGCATGAGTGGAATGTCTCTCGCCGGCTCCCGGCAGAGAAAAGGAAAGATATAAGCATCTGAATGCAGAGTTTCAAAGAGTAGTAAGAAGAGATAAGAAAGCCTTCCTCAGCGATCAATGCAAAGAAATAGAGGAAAACAACAGAATGGGAAAGACTAGAGATCTCTTCAAGAAAATTAGAGATACCAAGGGAACATTTCATGCAAAGATGGGCTCAGTCAAGGACAGAAATGGTATGGACCTAACAGAAGCAGAAGATATTAAGAAGAGGTGGCAAGAATACACAGAAAAACTATACAAAAAATATCTTCATGACTCAGATAATGACGATGATGTGATCACTGACCTGGAGCCAGACATCCTGGAATGTGAAGTCAAGTGGGCCTTAGAAAGCATCACCACGAACAAAGCTAGTGGAGGTGATGGAATTTCAGTTGAGCTATTCCAAATCCTGAAAGATGATGCTGTGAAAGGGCTGCACTCAATATGCCAGCAAATTTGGAAAACTCACCAGTGGCCACAGGACTGGAAAAGTTCAATTTTCATTCTCATCCCAAAGAAAGGCAATGCCAAAGAATGCTCATACTACTGCACAATTGCACTCATCTCACATGCTAGTAAAGTAATGCTCAACATTCTCCAAGCCAGGCTTCAGCAATACGTGAACCATGAACTTCCAGTTGTTCAAGCTGGTTTTAGAAAAGGCAGAGGAAGCAGAGATCAAATTGCCAACATCTGCTGGATCATCTAAAAAGCAAGAGAGTTCCAGAAAAGCATATATTTCTGCTTTATTGACTATGCCAAAGACTTTTACTGTGTGGATCACAATAAACTGTGGAAAATTCTGAAAGAGATGGGAATACCAGACCACCTGATCTGCCTCTTGAGAAATTTTTATATGGGTAAGGAAGCAACAGTTAGAACTGGACATGGAACAACAGACTGTTTCCAAATAGGAAAAGGGGTATTCAAGGCTGTATATTGTTACCCTGCTTATTTAACTTATATGCAGAATACATCATGAGAAATGCTGGGCTGGAAGAAGCATAAGCTGGAATCAAGATTGCCGGGAGAATATCAATAACCTCAGATATGCTGATGACACCACCCTTATGGCAGAAAATGAAGAGAAACTAAAACTCCTCTTGATGAAAGTGAAAGAGGAGAGTGAACAAGTTGGCTTAAAACTCAACATTCAGAAAACAAAGATCATGGCATCTGGTCCCATCACTTCATGGGAAATAGATGGGTAAACAGTGGAAACAGTTTATTTTTTGGGGCTCAAAAATCACTGCAGATGGTGACTGCAGCCATGAGATTAAAAGACACTTACTCCTTGGGAGAAAAGTTATGACCAACCTAGATTGCATATTGAAAAGCAGAGACATTACTTTGCCAACAAAGGTCCATCTAGTCAAGGTTATGGTTTTTCCAGTAGTCATGTATGGATGTGAAAGTTGGACTGTGAAGAAAGCTGAGCACAGAAGAATTGATGCTTTTGAACTGTGGTGTTGGATAAGACTCTTGAGAGTCCCTTGGGCTGCAAGGAGATCCAACCAGTCCATTCTGAAGGAGATCAGCCCTGGGATTTCTTTGGAAGGAATGATGCTAAAGCTGAAACTCCAGTACTTTGGCCACCTCATGCGAAGAGCTGACTCATTGGAAAAGACTCTGATGCTGGGAGGGATTGGGGGCAGGAGGAGAAGGGGACGACAGAGGATGAGATGGCTGGCCACCTCATGCGAAGAGCTGACTCATTGGAAAAGACTCTGATGCTGGGAGGGATTGGGGGCAGGAGGAGAAGGGGACGACAGAGGATGAGATGGCTGGATGGCATCACCGACTCGATGGACATGAGTTTGAGTGAACTCCAGGAGTTGGTGATGGACAGGGAGGCCTGGCGTACTGAGATTCATGGGGTCGCAAAGAGTCAGACACGACTAAGTGACTGAACTGAACTGAACTGATACTTTCTGATTCTAAAACTTACTATAGAGACAAAACCATCAAGATTGTAGAACAGGTGCAAGGATAGAGGTATAGATCAATGGAACAGAAATGAGGATCCAGAAATAAAACCATACATCTCTGGTCAATTGTTTTTGTTAAAGGTGCTAAGACCATAAATGAGGAAAAATGGTCTCTTCAACAAATAGTGATAAGGACAAATGCATACTAATGTACAAAATAATGAATTTGGACACATATCTCAAAAATTACATAATTTATACAGAATTATGCAAAAATTAACTCACAGTAGATCAAGGATATAAATATCAGGCTAAAATTATAATAGTCTTAGAAGATAATATAAGGGTAAATATTTATGACCTTGGATTTGTTAGTGGCTTCTTAGATATTACACCAGAATTAATAAAAATAGAGAAAGATTTTATTTCATTAAAATTAAACACATTTATTCATGAAATCATATTCATTGAAAAGTAAAAAGACAATCTGTAAAATTTGGAAAATATTTCCAAATCATATATATGATAAGAATCTAGTAATCAAAAATATATAAAAGATAATTATAACTCAGCAACAATAAAAGCCAAATAACTCATTTTAAATATGAGAAAAGTACTAGAATAGAATTTTCTTCAAAAAAAATATACAATGGGCAATAAGAACATGGAAAGGTATGCAACATCATTAATCATTAGGAAATGTAAATCCAAACCACAGTGAGATACCTCTTCAAATCTACAAGGATGGCTGAATTTTTTTTTTAATTAAGAAAAATCAAAAACACTAGTGAGAAATCAGAACCCTTGTATACTGCTGGTGGGAATGTAAAATTGTTCATATGTTGTGGGAAACATTTTGTCAATTCCAAAAACAGATAAACATAGAATTACCATATAATCCAAAGATTCCACTACCAACTATATACCCCAAAGAATTGAAAGCAGGTACTCAAACAAATTGGCTTCCCAGGTGGTGCTAGTGGTAAAGGACCCGCCTACCAGTGCAGGAGACATGAGACCCAGGTTCAATCCCTGGATCAGGAAGATCTCCCAGAGGAGGAAATAGTATACCACTTCAGTATTCTTCCTGGAGAATCCCATGGACAGGGAGTCCTGGCAGGCTGCAGTCTATGGGGCTGTAAAGAGTCAGATATGACTGAAGCAACTTAGCATGCACACACTCAAACAAATACCTATACACAAATAGTCATAGTAGTACTACACACAAGAACAAAATAGTGAAGACAACCTTTTCATTAGCAGATGAATGGATAAGCAAATTGTAGCATATGGATACATGGAATATTTAGTCATAAAGAGCAATGAATTACTGACACATGCTACAATGTGGACGAACTTCAAAAACATTATGCTAATTGAAAGAAACCAGACACAGAAGTATACACATTGAGTGATTCCTTTTATATGGAAATACCCAGAAGAGGTAAATTTATAGAGACAAAACAGATAGGAAGCTGCCAGGGACTTGGGGGAGAGGAGAATGGAAATAACTATTAAATTATGGGGCCTTCTTTTAGGATAGTGAAAGTGATGTTGAATTAGATAAAGTTGTTGCATAACACTGTGAGTCTATTAAATGCCACTGAATTGTTCACTTTAAGATGGTTATGTTTATGTTACATGAATTTTGCCTCAATAAAAATATGAAATACAGTTATTCATATATAGTCATTCATGATGGAGTATCTCTGGGATAGTATATAAAGGACTGGAATTAACATTTGGCTCTCAGGGTCAAATTACTGTGAGTCAGAGGAGGAAGGGAGGTTTATGGATATAGTATGTCTTTTGTACTGCTTGAATTATTTACTGTGTTCTTACATTATATTTATAATAAAACATTAACATTTTTTAAATAAGATCAAAGTAATCTAAAAGTCACAGTAGCAACATTTGTTAATAAACTTTGTCTTGGATAAAGGAAACGAAGGTAAAAAAGCAAAAGACTATTTCTAGCAGTAGTAAGAAGGTAGAGGGAGAGAGTGTGGCTGATCAGACTTTAAAAGAAATTTAGAAAATGAGAATAGAATGGAAACATATATTGGCTACTGTGAATGGCCAGATTCTGAAGAAAGTTAGGATCACTTCACCCTATATCTTTCATTGCAGTTAAATAGGGCCATGGTCTAAACATGCAAAACAAACAAAATAATAATAATTTTATTTTTAAAAATTGGAGTAAATAGTTCATAGGAGGGGTGTCCACTAGAATCAGGATATAGCAGTTGTATTTCCAAACTTAACTGTCTTTAAATTCCTCTTATAGTCTAATCTTGCAGTTTCATAGAAGTGCAGTGGTATCTAGTATTGCAAGGTGACCTAGTGCTAAAAAACATATGTATGATGAAATTTGCCATCAACATAGTATTCATAGTGCACAATTGAGATGTATCTCTTAGGTGAACTTCAGTGGGACTGGCTCCTTTTGTAAAGCAAAGATTCTTTTATAATGGGTCCCCAGACTTAATTAGAGTGGACATAATTAGAGTGTAGAGCTTCTCTTCAAACAGAGTTCACTAATTCTCCATGATTAAAACTTAAAAAAAAAAAAAAAAAAAAAAAAAAACTATGTGTATATTTCTACTGTGCAGCATCGGCAGAAACTTTTCCTGTCTCCAAAATAACCATCCAACACATAAATTTCAGCACACACCCAGAGTAATGATAAATTGTTTAACTTCACTGTTTGGTGAGAAAAGGCTGTGTTGGATTTGAACAAATTAAACAACCTTAAATTAAACAGAAGAAAAACTACCAATAAAAGAGACTGTGAATGAGCAAGAGCTTTTAGAACTAGATGAATAAAAAGCAAAAACCAATTGGATTATCTCAAAAGAATTCATTTTCAACTTGGATAAAATCCATTTAAAGATTTTTTTTGCCCTAAAATTAATAGTATAAAAATCCCAGGCTGTGATAGCTCTAATTCAGAGCTATTTTGTGTTTGCTAAATGGAATGTGACAGGGATCTGAAATAGTGCTATACTACAGAAAATAATTAGTTGAGAACTAACTTGATAATTTTACTACTGAGAAGAGTGAACTAAAATCAGCCTTTACTTCAATTATATGTAAAGAAGAAGTATAATTACCTGCATAGATAATAATCAAGAAAACTGAAAATACATTTCTCTGTTATCTGGTAGATAGTGAGCTAGCTTGTTTAATCTGTTCACCCATTGTACAGTAAAGATAACAGATTAGTTACTGCAGTGCCATCAAAATCTCACCCCCCAGTAAAATTTTTAGGAAAATATTTTTTTTTTCTCATGTAATAATATACTTTTCTCTGTTGGTATTCAGCTTAACCATGCAAATTTACAAAATTTCTTTATGGCAGTTTTCCCTGCGATATTAAGATAACTGCACCATGGCAAAGTCACAAATTACTGAAGGCTTCAATCTAGGTACTAAAACTACCATGTATTTTTTTTTTTTTCCTTTCTGATTTAAATGCATTGGCTGTTGCCTTTTAATGTTGAAGGAATAACTTCTCTGGATTTTAGATATCAGTATCTATCATAGACATTTGGACTGTGCCTATACACTCAATGTCAATATTACATTCACAGAAATTTGGGTTGACCCAATCAACTGCAGCACACATACACAGCAGCAGATTTAGCAAGCTCCCAGGGCTCTCAGTTGCTCCTATCACAGGCTGGTCTGTTGAGCTGCAAGTTAAGGCCAAGTTGCTGAGCCACAGCGGAGAAGGCAATGGCACCCCACTCCAGTACTCTTGCCTGGAAAATCCCATGGACGGAGGAGCCTGGTAGGCTGCAGTCCGTGGGGTCGCGAAGAGTTGGACACGACTGCGCGACTTCACTTTCACTTTTCACTTTCATGCATTGGAGAAGGAAATGGCAACCCACTCCAGTGTTCTTGCCTGGAGAATCCCAGGGACGGTGGAGCCTGGTGGGCTGCCGTCTATGGGGTCGCACAGAGTCAGACACGACTGAAGCGACTTAGCAGCAGCAGCAGCAGCTGAGCCACAGATACTTCAGGCTGAAAAATCCCACACTGCTTTGTGAAAAAACTGAGAGTCTGGATATTCAAATGAGGCAGGGAAAATATATGCAAGTGAAACTGCAGGAGTCCTCTCTGAGAATTGAATATTACAATTGCCAAGCCACTGGCACAAATTTTACCATCTTTACCTCAAGTGCTAAGGTGGGTGACTGTATTCAATAACTTCACATTTCATCCGCAAGCCTGTTCTTTAACTCAGAGCATCCAAGAGCATGATGGTCTATTTGGGCAAAAACACGCCAAAGAACAGACTTCTTTGCTTCCTGCCACAGTAAACATCTTTGGAAGTACTAAAATCATGCTGTTTTCATTTAACGTCTTTCATTCGTGTCCCTAATCCCTCTAGGTTATGAGAGGTGACAAGTCCATAGTTTCAGCAGAGCTAGTTTGAGATGGTGTGCTGTCTTGTATTATATCATTCTTCACAGTGCCTCATGATGTGCCTTGTATGACAAGTACTATACAAAATAAAGCTGTATTGCATGATGAAAATACCTGACTTAAAGTCACCGACCAAAATGGACTGGCATTTAAGACTCCATCAGGTTTTCATAGCAATTAGGTAAATTGACAGGTTAATCTGCCTGCCAAGTAGGACCAGAAAGATTGTCAAAAGGAAAAATAGAAACTCTCCATATCTTTTCAGGGTAAGGAAAGAGCTTTTCAATCTTGATACAATCTCCTATCTATGGCATTTAAAACAAAGTATGCAAAGAGAAAAAAGGAGATTGTTAGAACAATGACATGAGAAAACAAAACCAAGCAGGAGGGTCATGCAGGTGGATAGAATCAGTAAAAAACAACAGTGGATAATATGCTCTGACTGAATGTATTATAGCCACCTACAATCTTGAGAGAGATGGTGGGAAGGATTACTTCTTTAATCATGGAAACCTGGAGTTTCTTACTACTCCTTGGAGAAAGGGGAAGTATTTATTGCCACACCAGGCAAATTTAAGCAAAAAGGGAAGATGAAAAGAAAGACTCAGGAAACTAAAATTATGTACCACTTCTCCCTATGGGTGGCAGAAAAATCCCAGAGATATTAATAAGGAAAGAATTACAGAAGTTTCAGGAAGCTAGGAACTCACCAAAGTAGCAAATGAATATTCAAAAAGGCCACTCAGTCAGATAGAAGTTTTTAGATTCATGCTGGAAGCAAAGGTATTTTAGGACGAAGCAGGCCAAGGTGAAACCAACTCTCTAGATATATAAAAAAAGGATCATATATTTCCCAAAGTTCCAGGCAGAATGAATTATTTGAAAAAAAAAATGATAGAGAGGATTGTCAGTACAGAGAGTGAGTCGAAGCACTCAACACTTTTTATAGTTTTATTCTGATCCAGAGAAATCTGTTACAATAGCAGCTGATGGTCTCAAGAAAGTAGCAAGGAGGAACAAACCTAAATGTTAACACACAACTCTTTTATTTGGCAGGTTATGTTAAAATGTTGCAAATGCCAAGACCGCAAAGCAAATTACAGTAGTGTGTCTAAGGTTCAAGTTCATATGCCTTCCTACGTAGCCATTTGTTTAACATTCTTGTTGCTTATACTTTTCCCTTAATTTTGTCTTGTTCCCTAATATATAATATTAATCACTCTTTCATTTTAAATTGATATTCTAAAAATAGAGATAGATGAATGATTAAATGAACTAACTGGAGAGAAGCCAATAATACATAATGAAAAAGCAGGTTTAGAATTTCATATATAAACCAGATTGAAAATAAAGCCAAGTATGCCTGCTAGATTCTAGACCAGTCCATGATTAAAATGAAATGTGACAGTTAACTTATAGGATAATATCATAAATTATTCCAAACCTGAATGCATGACAAAATATTAAAATAAAGAACTGTATTCATTTCACTCCTGCAAATTCAGGGTGCCAAAATCATGAATAATTATGAGGAAATATTAAATTAACAGGAACATTAATTTTACATTTGAAGAGCTAAGAAAACCTTTCTTTTGCAGCTGGATTTCTGTCAACAGCAAGGTGAAGAAACCTATGTCTTTATCATGTGTGTTATAAGGAAGAATAAAAAGTGCAATATTTATATAAAAAGCTAAGCATTATTCACAAAAATATTACTGATAAAATCAATTAATGATATTAATAAGTTACTTATACTACAGATTGCTTTTAACAAATAGAATTAGAGAGAGAAGGGAAAACGTCATTTCTGTGCCTTATAAATTTTCCCATTTTTAATAATTGGTTTTATTTTTTAAACATTTTATTTTATACTGGAGTACAGATGATTAACAATTTGTTAGTTTCAGGTATAGAGTGAATTGATTCAGTTATATATATATATATATATATATATATATATATATACACACACACATGTATTTATTCTTTTTCAACATGTATTTATTATTTTCCTGATTAAGTTGTTACAAATAACATTGAGCTGTATTCCCTGTGCTATATAGTAAATCTTGTGCTATACAGTAGGTTCTTATCCATTTGTAAATATAGCAGTGTGCACATGTCAATCATAAACTCCCTAACTATCCCTCTCCCTTACCCTTGCCCCCAGTAACCATAAGGTGCTCTCTAGGTCTGGGAATCTTTTTCTCTTTTGTAAATAAGTTCATTTGTATCATATTTTTAAGGTTCCGTGTACAAGAGCTATCATATGATATCTCTATATTTATTTTAAAATATAAAACAGTTCTTTATTGAGGGAGCTATAATTTAGGGTTAGTTAGGTCTCTCCCATGTGCAAAGCTTGTTTTAGCTTTATTGAGATATAATTGATATATAACTTTGTATAAGTTTAAGGTGCACAACCTGTTAATTTAATACACATATATTGCAAATGATTACCACCACAGTATCAGCGAATACTTCCATAATGTTGCATAATTACAATTTCATTTTTTGTGTGTGTGGTGAGAACATTTATGATCTACTCTCTTATACACTTTTTAAAAAAATTTAAATAATCAAATTATCCAAAAAAAGTATCAAGGATAGTACAGAGAACTATATTTTCCAAATTAAATTTTTTTGCTTCATGTGTACCCTCTATTCCTCCTCCCATTATCTATCTGTCTATCTAACACCTATCAATCATCCATCTTCTGCATTCACAGCCAGTTCAGTTTGGTTCAGTTGCTCAGTCATGTCTGACTTTGTGACCCCATGGACTGCAGCATACCAGGCCTCCCTGTCCTTCACCAACTCCTGGAGTTTACTCAAACTCATGTCCATTGAGTCAGTGATGCCATCCAACCATCTCATCCTCTGTCATCCCCTTCTCCTGCCTTCAATGTTTCCCAACATCAGGTTCTTTTCCAATAAGTCAGTTCTTCACATCAGGTGACCAATGTATTGGAGCTTCAGCTTCAGCATCAGTCCTTCCAATGAATATTCAGGATTGATTTCCTTTAGGATCAACTGGTTTGACCTCCTTGCAGTCCAAGGGACTCTCAAATGTCTTATCCAACACCACAGTTCAAAAGCATCAATTCTTTGGCACTCAGCTTTCTTCATGGTGCAACTCTCACATCCATACATGACTACTGGAAAAACCATAGCTTTGACTAGACAGACCTTTGTCGGCAAAGTAATGTCTCTGCCTTTTAATATGCTGTCCAAGTTTGTAATGGCTTTTCTTCCAAGGACCAAGCATCTTTTAATTTCATGGCTGCAATCACCATCTGCAGTGATTTTGGAGCCCAAGAAAATAAAATCTGTCACTGTTTCCATTGTTTCCCCATTTACCATGAAGTGATGGAACCAGATGCTATGACCTTAGTTTTTTGAATGTTGACAGAATAATACATAATTCTCAGTGTTTATCATCTCAGTTTGTCACGGTTTGAGGCATGCAATGACAATCTGTGATCTATTGATGATGCTAATTTTGGTCACCAGGTCAAGGTGTTGTCAGGTTTCTGCATTTTATGGTTACTAGCTTTTCCCTTGTAACTAATAATATATCTTTGTAATGATGCTTTGAAGTCATGCCATTACACTGTTCCTCATCAATCTCTCCCCTCCCCTCCACAGATTTCAAAACCACTGATAATTCTTGCCTGAATCAATCTTTATAATGGTGATTATGTGATGGTGATCCACGCCTTCAAGCACTACAACTTCCTTGACATTTATTAGTAAGCATTCTTTTCAAAGAAAGTACTTAATCACACTTCATAATATGTATTTATTGACCACATACCTCTTTATTATCACCATGAACTCATGGATTACTGTTTTTAAAAAAGTCAATAGGTTACATTACATCACCCTTCTTATTTATTTTGATGCTCCAATTGTCCTAAACTTCACCACTGTGAACCCCTTCAAGCTATATTTTGTATATGCCAAAATTATTATTTGAATATTTTCTTAACTTTCTAGCATAAGATATTCCAGTCTCATCTTGTGCTTTACCTACCTTATCCAAGCATCAGATACTTCTTCAAAGAGCTACATTTCTATTAGTGAGGACTTATGTTTGGAAAACAAGATCTGTGTGCTATGTGGCATATCATTACTTTTAGGTCCTTTCAGGTGACAGAGCAACCTCAGTCTACCCACACACCGTTCTTGCCTTTCTCTATTTTATAATTATATATTCTTTCTTCCATAGTAAAGACTCAAGCTTCCACTCCACAATAAAATACACATTTACATATTTGCTTAACCCTATAATATACTTAAAAAAAAACTTTCAGAATGTCAGTCTAAGATTTATCTATCTAATCTATCATCTATCTACCTATCAGAAGATTTTCAAGAGTTGTCTACATTCCATTTTTATCCTCTTCAATTGAAAGTATACAATCAAAGTACTATTGCAAGTGTTAGTTTTTTCCCCTTGTTTGAAATACAACTGTGTATATTTGTTCCTACTTGCATTAGTTTTAGGGATTTTTTTTTCCCTATTCTAGCTTATTTAATTTAATTCTTTGTACAAATAGATCATCACAATTATTACTTCTTCCCTGTTCTTTCCATACTGTCTAACCTCCACATACATTACTTGTAGGTAATTTGACATATTCTGACATATCCATCTGTTACCTTTTGAAGATATATGCATGCTTTCAATTTCACCTTTTTTCCTATAAAAGTAGCATATTATACACAAAGAAACTTTTAGCCTACTCTTTTATAAGATTTCTGTAAGCTATATTAGTGATGATAAACAGCATGACATAATTTTTATATTTATCTGTAGTATTCATTATAAGATGAGGTTAAGCACATTGTTTAACCGTTTATATTGGTACCTTTGATAATGTCAAAGGGAAGAGTGGAAAAGTTAGATCTAGGCAACATTTGTCCTTTGTTATTTAGAAAGAAGCAACCCCAAGTCCAAGGAGCAGCGGCTGCACAGGTGCAGGAAGGCTGAGAGGAGCTACTCCACGTTGAAGGTCAGGAGGGGCAGCCGTGAGAAGATACCCCTCATCCAAGGTAAGGAGCAGTGGCTGTGCTTTGCTGGAGCAGCCATGAAGAGATACCCAATGTCCGAGGTCAGAAAAACCCAAGTAAGACAATAGGTGTGGCGAGAGGGCATCAGAGGGCAGACACATTGAAACCATAATCACAGAAAACTAGCCAATGTGATCACATGGACAACAGCCTTGTCTAACTCAATGAAACTAAGCCATACCATGTGGTGCCACCCAATACAGACGGGTCATGGTGGAGAGGTCTGACAGAATGTGGTCCACTGGAGAAGGGAATGGCAAACCACTTCAGTATTTTTGCCTTGAGAAACCCATGAACAGTATGAAAAGGTAAAATGATAGGATACTTAAAGAGGAACTCCCTAGGTTGGTAGATGTCCGATATGCTACTGGAGATCAGTGGAGAAATAACTCCAGAAAGAATGAAGGGATGGAGCCAAAGCAAAAACAATACCCAGTTGTGGATGTGACTGGTGATAGAAGCAAGGTCCAATGCTGTAAAGAGCAATATTGCATAGGAACCTGGAATGTCAGGTCCATGAAGCAAGGCAAATTGGAAGTGGTCAAACAGGAGATGGCAAGAGTGAACATCAACATTCTAGGAATCAGCGAACTAAAATGGACTGGAATGGGTGAATTTAACTCAGATGACCATTATATCTACTACTGTGGGGAAGAATCCCTTAGAAGAAATGGAGTAGCCATCATGGTCAACAAAAGAGTTCGAAATGCAGTACTTGGATGCAATCTCAAAAACGACAGAATGATCTCTGTTCATTTCCAAGGCAAACCATTCAATATCACGGGGATCCAAGCCTATGCCCCAACCAGTAATGCTGAAGAAGCTGAAGTTGAACAGTTTTATGAAGACCGACAAGACCTATTAGAACTAACACCCAATAAAGACCCCATGGAAAAGAAATGCAAAAAAGCAAAATATCTGTCTGAGGAGGTCTTACAAATAGTTGTGAAAGGAAGAGAAACGAAAAGTAAAGGAGAAAAGGAAAGATATAAGCATCTGAATGCAGAGTTCCAAAGAATAGCAAGGAGAGATAAGAAGGTCTTCCTCAGCAATCAGTGCAAGAAATAGAGGAAAAGAACAGAATGGGAAAGACTAGAGATCTCTTCAAGAAAATTAGAGATACCAAGGGAACATTTCATGGAAAGATGGGCTCGATAAAGGACAGATATGGTATAGACTTAACAGAAGCAGAAAATATTAAGAAGAGGTGGCAAGAATACACAGAAGAACTGTACAAAAAGTATCTTCACGACCCAAATAATCACTATGCTGTGATTACTCACCTAGAACCAGACAACCTGGAATGTGAAGTCAAGTGGGCCTTAGGAAGCATCACTACGAACAAAGCTAGAGGAGGTGATGGAATTCCAGTTGAGCTATTTCAAATCCTGGAAGATGACCCTGTAAAAGTGCTGCACTCAATATGCCAGCAAATTTGGAAAACTCACCAGTGGCCACAGGACTGGAAAAGTTCAGTTTTCATTCCCATCCCAAAGAAAAGCAATGTCAAAGAATGCTCAAACTGCCACACAGTTGCACTCATCTCACACGCTAGTAAAGTAATGCTCAAAATTCTCCAAGCCAGGCTTCAACAATACATGACCTGTGAACTTCCAAATGTTCAAGCTGGCTTTAGAAAAGGCAGAGGAAGCAGAGATCAAATTTCCAACATCTGCTGGATCATCAAAAAAGCAAGAGAGTTCCAGAAAAACATCTATTTCTGCTTTATTGACTATGCCAAAGCCTTTGACTGTGTGGATCACAATAAACTGTGGGAAATGAAAGAGATGGAAATACCAGACCACCTAACCTGCCTCTTGAGAAATGTGTATGCAGGTCAGGAAGCAAAAGTTAGAACTGGACATGGAACAACAGACTGGTTCCAAATAGGAAAAGGAGTACGTCAAGGCTCTACATTGTCACAGTGCTTATTTAACTTATATGCAGAGTACATCATGAGAAACGCTGGACTGGAAGAAGCAAAAGCTGGAATCAAGATTTCTGGGAGAAATATCGATAACCTGAGATATGCAGATGATACCACCCTTATGGCAGAAGTTGAAGGGAAACTAAAAAGCCTCTAGAAGAAGGTGAAAGAGGAGAGTGAAAAACTTGGGTTAAAACTCAACATTCAGAAAACGAAGATCATGGCATCTGGTCCCATCACTTCATGGGAAATAGATGGGGAAACAATGGAAACAGTGTCAAAGTTTATTTTTTTGGGCTCCAAAATCACTGCAGGTGGTGACTGCAACCATGAAATTAAAAGACGCTTACTCCTTGGAAGAAAGGTTATGACCAACCTAGATAGCATATTGAAAAGCAGAGACATTACTTTACCAACAAAGGTCCATCTAGTCAAGGCTATGGTTTTTTCCAGTAGTCATGTATGGATGTGAGAGTTGGACCATAAAGAAAGCTGAGCACCAAAGAATTGATGCTTTTGAACTGTGGTGTTGGAGAAGACTCTTGAGATTCCCTTGGCCTACAAGGAGATCCAACCAGTCCATTCTGAAGGAGATCAGCCCTGGGATTTCTTTGGAAGGAATATGCTAAAGCTGAAACTCCAGTACTTTGGCCACCTCATGCGAAGAGTTGACTTATTGGAAAAGACTCTGATGCTGGGAGGGATTGGGGGCAGGAGGAGTAGGGGACAACAGAGGATGAGATGGCTGGATGGCATCACTGACTCGATGCACATGAGTCTGAGTGAACTCCGAGACTTGGTGATGGACAGGGAGGCCTGGCGTTCTACGATTCATGGGGTCGCAAAGAGTCGGACACGACTGAGTGACTGAACTGAACTCAACTGAACTGAATATTCCATTATGTATGTATATTTTTAGGCACTTTGATTGCTTCCATATTTTGGCTATTGTAAATAATGTTGAAATGGACATAAGAGTGCATATAACACTTTGACTTAGTGTTTTGTTTTCATTGACTAAATGCCCAGGAATGAAATTCTGAATCATATGGTAGTTCTGTTTTCAACTTTTGAGAAACCATCAGTCTTTTCTATAGTGTCTACAGCTATATACATTCTCACCAACAATGCATAAAAGTTCCCTTTTCTCCACATCCTCTCCAAGACTTTTTATTTGTTGTCTTTTTGGCAATAGCCATTTCTGATAGGCTGAGGTGCTATCTCATTGTGGTTTTGATTTGAATTTCCATAATGATTAGTATGTTGGACTTTAGTTATATTTTTGAAGACTCCCTAAGTACTTTTATTTTGCCTTCCTTTATGTCTCTATAGCTTTCACTGATGTACTGGAAATACTGTGTCCTTATTTTTTATGCTTACTATTAGTAGCAATTCTGCAAAAATGCTATTAACAGAGGTAAAAGGCCCAGGCTCCAGAATCAGACTACCTTGGTTTGAGTTCTCACTCTGCCACTCACATCTCTATGTCTCAGTTTTTTCATCTGTAAAATGAGGATGATCATAGCACATACTGTAAAATCTTTAGAAGTGGACTTACCACATGTATGGCCATTTGTCAATTAACTTTTTATTATCTCCACTGTGATCAATGTGATCCATTGTGATCTCCACAATGAAGATCATAGGGTTTTGCTTTGCAAAGGAAATACGTTATTATATATACAATAGGATTTTTATTTTTAAAATAAAATTTAAATTTTTTATTCAAAAAACTTGCACTCTAATTATAGCTTTAATGTTTACTTGCTGTGTAACTATATGCTAATTTATTCATTTCTCAAGCATCACTCTCTTCATTTGTAAAATAAGGATCATAAGAGTATTGACCTCATGAGAGTGTTGTGAGGCTTAAATAGCACATTAGAAATAATTATAGACATTTACATGTTAAAAACTCAAAATTATAAAAATCTCTGTAATCAGACTTCCTAGGTTTATATCTGTGATGGTTATTTTTATATGTGAGTTTGGAGGGTGTTTTTGAATGACAGTAACATTTAAATAAGTGGGTTTTGAATAAGTACATCACCCTTCATAATGTGGATGGGCCTCATTTAATCAGTTGAAGGCTAGAATAGAGCAAATAAAAAGAAACCCTCCTTGAGCAAGAGAGAAACCTCCAGTAGTATGTCATTGGACTTCTTCTTCACCATTGACTCTCCTTACTCTCAAGCCTGCTGACCCACAATGCAGATTTGGCCTACCAGATATAATAATTATTATTTACCAATTCTTTATTATAAATCTTTATTAATAAGCACATCCTGTTGGATCTATTTCTCTAGATACCCTTTATGAACACAGTTACTCAACTTTGCAACTCACTACCTCTGTGGTCTAATACAATTTATTTGAGCCTCTTTTCTTCATATAGAAAATTGAAATAACAATGCCTAACTCACTTGATTGTTGCAAGAATAAACTGAGTTAAAGTCTATAAAGTGCCTTGTAGATAACTTGAGAACTACGATATGAATTTCATGGAGTACCTGAAAACAGGAGTTACTTTTTCTCCAAATGACAATGTAGATATTTTTAGTTCTTTATTTTAAGAATTAAATAGGCAAAATGCATTGATTGTCAGCATAAATTCTTCTGGAAAAGTAAGGTAGGTCCCAAAGATAAAAATTTGTTTTATGGGAAATTTTTCATTTTTTTCAGACTTGCAGGGACCCATCATGTGTGAACAATACAATCTTAATGAAACAATATTGCCTTAGGGAATTGAAGACATGAGAAAGCTATACCAAGATATACTACTTTTTGTTCTGACTTGTCTGGTCCCCTGATTCTGACAAGTTTCTGTATCTTAATTTTGTGTGTCACTGTTTTCTGAGTTGGCATTCTTTTAAAACTATGAAAATATCCTCAAGATACTTGTGTGGTTCATTTTTTAAAATTAATTTAGTTTGAGGCTAATTACTTTACCTTATTGCAGTGGTTTTTGCCATACATTGATATGAATAAGCCATGGGTTTATATGTGCTCCCCATCCTGAACCTCCCTCCCACCTTCCTCCCCATCCCATCCCTCTGGGTCATCCCAGTGCATCAACCCTGAGCACCCTGTCTCATGCATCAAACCTGGACTGGTGACATGTTTCATATATGATAATATACGTGTTTCAATGCTATTCTCTCAGATCATCCCACCCTCGCCTTCTCCCACAGAGTCCAAAAGACTGTTTTATACATTTGTATCTCTTTTGTTGTCTCGCATATAGGGTTATCATTACCATCTTTCTAAATTCCATATACATGTGTTAGTATACTTGATTGGTGTTTTATGTTCTGGGTTATTTAACTCTGTATAATAGATTCCAGTTTTATCCACCTCATTAGAAATGATTCAAATGTATTCTTTATTAATGGCTGAGTAATATTCCACTGTGTATATGTACCACAGCTTTCTTATTCATTAGTGTGCTGATGGACATCCAGGTTGCTTCCATGTCCTGGCTATTATAAATAGTGCTGCAATAAATATTGGGGTACATGTGTCTCTTTCGATTCTGATTTCCTCGGTGTATATGCCCAGCAATGGGATCACTGGGTCATATGGCAGTTCTATTTCCAGTTTTTTTAAGGAATCTCCACACTGTTCTCCATAGTGGTTGTACTAGTTTGCATTCCCACCAACAGTGTAAGAGGGTTGCCTTTTCTCCCCACCCTCTCCAGCATTTATTCTTTGCAGATTTTTGGATAGCAACCCTTCTGACGGGTGTGAGATGGTACCTCATTGTGGTTTTGATTTGCATTTCTATGATAATGAGTGATATTGAGCATCTTTTCATGTGTTTGTTAGCCATCTGAATGTCTTCTTTGGAGAACTGTCTGTTTAGTTCTTAGGCCCATTTTTTCATTGGGTCTTTTATTTTTCTGGAGTTGAGGTTCAGGAGTTGCTTATATATTTTTGAGATTAATTCTTTGTCAGTTGCTTCGTTTGCTATTATTTTCTCCCATTCTGAAGGCTGTCTTTTCACTTTGCTTATAGTTTCCTTCGTTGTGCAATAGCTTTTAAGTTTAATTAGGTCCCATTTGTTTATTTTTGCTTTTATTTCCATTACTCTGGGAGTTGGGTCATAGAGGATCCTGCTGTGATTTATTTTGGAAAGTGCTTTGCCTGTATTTTCCTCTAGGAGTTTTATAGTTTCTCATGTTACATTTACATCTTTAATCCATTTTGACTTTATTTTTGTGTATGGTGTTAGAAAGTTTCCTAGTTTCATTTTTTTGACAAGTGATTGACCAGTTTTCCCAGCACCACTTGTTAAAGAGATTGTCTTTTCTCCATTGTATATCCTTGCCTCCTTTGTAAAAAATAAGGTGTCCATAGGTGCGTGGATTTCTCTCTGGGCTTTCTATTTTGTTCCATTGATCTATATTTCTGTCTTTGTGCCAGTACCATACTGTTTTGATGACTGTAGCTTTGTAGTAGAGCCTGAAGTCAGGCAGGTTGATTCCTCCTGTTCCATTCTTCTTTCTCAAGATTTCTTTGGCTATTCAAGGTTTTTTGTATTTCCATACAAATTGTTAAATTATCTGTTCTAGTTCTGTGAAAAATACCGTTGGTAGTTTGATAGGGATTTCATTGAATCTATAGATTACTTTGGGTAGCATATTCATTTTCACTATATTGATTCTTACAATCCATGAACATGGTATATGTCTCCACCTATTTGTGCTCTCTTTGATTTCTTTCATCAGTATTTTATAGTTTTCTATATATAGGTCTTTTGTTTCTTTAGGTAGATATATTCCTAAGTATTTTATTCTTTTCGTTGCACGGGTGAATGGAATTGTTTCCTTAATTTCTCTTTCCGTTTTCTCATTGTTAGTGTATAGGAATGTAAGGGATTTCTGTGTGTTACTTTTATATCCTACAACTTCACTATATTCTTTGATGATCTCTAGTAATATTCTGGTAGAGTCTTTAGGGTTTTCTATGTAGAGGATCATGTCATATGCAAACAGTGAGAGTTTAACTTCTTTTCCCATCTGTATTCCTTTTCTTTTTCTTGTCTGATTGCTGTGGCCCAAACTTCCAAAACTATGTTGAATAGTGTGTTGAGAGTGGGTACCCTTGCATTGTTCCTGACTTTAGGGGTCCTGCTTTCAATTTTCCACAATTGAGGATAATGTTTGCTCTGGGTTATCACTGATGAACATAGATGCAAACAGCCTTATCAAAATTCTAGCAAACAGAATCTAACAACATATTAAAATGATCACACATCATGACCAAGTGGGCTTTATCCTAGGAATGCAAGGATTCTTTAATATCTGCAAATCCATCAATGTAATACACCACATTAACAAATTGAAAGGTAAAAACCATATGGTTATCTCAATAGATGCAGAAAAGCCTTTGATAAAATTCAAGACCCATTTATGATCAAAAAAAAAAAAAAAAACTCTCCAGAAAGCAGGAATAGAAGGAACATACCTCAAAATAACAACAGCTATATATGGTGCTTGTTTATAACTTGGACTATCAGCATGAGTGAATTCTGGTTGCATTTCAACTGCTGTATTGCAGAACAGCCTCAGCCAAAAAGGCACCGGCGGATTGACTGAAGTATGATTGGAGAGCCCACAAACTTCTTGCACATATGGCTCATGTGGCAACTTGTTCAGTGGGATGAATTCTGTCAGTTCCATGCAGAACTATATATAGTCCAAGGGAGGCTATGGGGGGTGGCATGGCCACCAACGTGCAGATGCACCTGGTGGACATGAAGGCAGGATAGTCCCGGACTTTTCCTCAAACTGTGATGGCGTCTTGTTCATCCTGTTGTGATTGCTCCAGTGACATCTTACTGTTCTACTCTGAAGAAACTTGTCAGAAGATTCCTGTATTTCCTTCAGCTGGCATGCATGCTTTTGGACTCCTGGACAGAGTTCTTTGGATTGTAGCTTAATTGATTTTTATGAATATGGATCTGATTTTAGCATGATCTTTTTTGTGAATGCTAGCACTGTTTGGCATTCTTCCCTCACATTTTTCTCTTTCCACCTTCAATCCCTCTGCCTTATTGATTTTATTGGTAAGTAAAGACCTGCTATTATTTATTAATTTGTCACCACTTATGTATATTTTAGAAGGTATGCAACCCGTAAACACAATGATAATTTCTATTCATATGAGACTGCAGCAGAGTAGTGTCTGCATGCTTTATGAAGTTGCTTGTGTGGGAGCCCAAGGGATGCCAGAAATGGACAGCTCCTGGCTGCCGTGGGTGGATGATACTGCTGATATTAGAGAAAGGTGAATTGTGGCACCAAGTCACATGAATTTCACAGAAAAAGGCAACTTGTAACTTATTTTAGGAGTATGACTTTTATATAGTTAGAATTGTAATAAAAGAAAAGCTTGCATCCATAAGGCATTCATTTTGTTGTAAATTTTTGATCTATTTATTTGAGAGCAAGAACCTGGGCTTGTAAACAAGTGTGGTTACATATCAAGTGTGTGGTAATATCCTCACCCCGTCTGACTCTGAGCATCCTGTTCTTAGTAGCTGTTCATTTCTTTGTTTGCTTGGTCTTGGTTTTCACTTGTTTAATACTGTGGTATCCAGTTGGCTTCCAGCAGTAGTTTGTTGAGCTTCTAGCCTCTACTTCTAAGTGCAGGCTCTGGAGTCATTGGTCTCTCCAAGTCCACATTTTGGGACAGTGGAAGTTTCCAGGATCAGTGGCTGACCTCGCTGTGTTGTTGCCTATGAGAACAACCTGGATGGTGACTTAAGGTATTGCCAAGAATCCTTGGGCTTGGGATCCAAAATGTTTGTTTTCCACAAATTTTATTTCTATAAATGCTCCTCCTTCCACATAAGAGTGTAGTGCTAAGCCCAGTAGTGGTTTAGTTTCCATTAGAAATTTTAAATCCTATTTCAAGTTTAGCCCTATCTAACAGTTATATTTGATAGGAGTACCATTTCCTACAGGAAATGTGCTTAACTGGAAGAAAATAGTAAGGAATTAAGTAACTGCATAAAGAGAGAGAGATAATATTACCTTCACCTTAGTCACAAGTTCTTGTGAAATAGGTAAGTGGATAAATATTTGGTTTATATAGGCAAAACATGGAAGGATTTCTTCCCCCAGTTCTTTTAAGTTACCCTATACAGCAGGCACTAGATTATTCAGTCCTTGTATTTCTGTAGTTTTGAGTCTTCATAGTTGTCAATTGCAGAGAATCTGTCAAGAAATAACATTTATGCTGAGCAATCAGAATAAGCATTTTGCAGTTTAATAGCTTCTAAACTTGAATTCATCTGATGTCACTGTGTTGATACTGCATTCTGGATTTTGCTTGAGTACCAGTGCCATTCTGTTCAGCAGCCACAGTCCTGCCAGGGACACTGCAGTGTGCATGCTCTTTAAAGATGGATTGTTTTGGTATAGACAGTGATAATACTAGTTAGTCTACTTCTATTTTGACTTTAACAATTACAGAGTTTATATTTGTATAACTCTTAGAACAGTACAGGGGGCCATGGTCCCTTTTCCCTACCTCATGATTTAACTTTATTTTTGTCAATTGCTTGCTTTCCTGATTCCTCAAACATGAAATTCTCCAGTGAGCACTAGAGCATGTCTCCATGGTAAGCCAAAGGCTGCCCTCTTCAGCCTCTAATTGTTCTGCAGCTGCCTCTGAACTGACAGGCACAAGTAGCCACACTGTGTGCAGGAACAAATGCCAAGGAAGGTGCCAATATTGACTCAAGAAATAAGAAAATTACCAACAATTTTAAGATACTAACCTTGGACACAGTTTTTTTAGGGAGTCCACTTTCCCCACTGATAAGTGGGCTTTTAAACCTTGTTATGTCATTTGCTCCCAATAATATTGTGTCTGACTTGAAAATTGAATCTAACTAAATAGAATTGGCTGTTAATATTTTGCTGAAACATGTGCTAACAACTGTTAACTAATGACATGCGTTCTGTAAAAGAGGTGCTTTCCCATGATATAGGCATGGAGTGGTGCCAATGAGCATAGAGCGGAAATGTGGACCATGGTGATTGGGTTCAGCATTTCTGATGCAGTATTATCAGTGGGCCTTTACAGATACTTTGTGAGTATATATTAGCTTTCACTTTTGTTATTAAATTATAACAGTTCTATTATAGAGAGCAAATTTGCCTTGATTTTTTTAATGACTTCTGCTCAGCACCCAGGAAATAAAATTGATATATTTTTATAATATAAACATACTTTTTTTGTACACTGTGTTGATTTTGAATAAATTAAGTTCAGTGTTGGCTGGTAGATAATAAAGAGAAAGCATTTGATTTTGATTCAATAAATGTTTTTCAATCCTGAAAAAAGGTCAAGGGATTAATCCAAGAAGATATAACAATTGTAAATATATAGGAATCAAACTTAGGAGAGCTTTAATATATAAGGCAAATACTAAGAGCCATAAAGTGAGAAAGAGACAGTAACAGAATAATAGTGGGGGACCTTGAACACACCACTTTCATTAATGGACAGATCATTCAGGCAGAAAATCAATAAGGAAACATAGATATTAAATGACACATTAATTCTGAATGGCATAAGTATTCCATCCTAAAGGAGCCTAATGCACATTTTCTCAAGTGCACAATGAACATTCTCCAGGATTGCCAACATGCTTGGCCACAAAAGCTAGCTTTAATAAACTTAAGAAAACTGATATCATATCAAGATTTTTTTTTTCAGATCACAATGCTGTGAGTTAAAATTAGATACAAATTACAAGAAAAAATACCTATAAAGACACAAAAAATTGGAGGCTAAACAATATACTACTAAACAACAAATGAATAACTGGAAAAAAAAAAACAAAGAATCAATAAAAAATACATAGAGACAAATGAAAATGAAAGCACAATGATCCAAAAGCTATGGGATGCAACAAAAGCAGTTATGAAAGGGGAGTTTATAGCAATACAACCTTATTTAAAGAAATGAGGAAAATCTCAAATGAACAACCTAAACTTACACCTAAAGCTAACAGAGAAAGAAAAATTAACAAAATCTAAACTTAGGTATTTTTCTTAGAACTAGAACAAATAATTTTACAATTTGTATGGAAAAATGAAAGACCCTAAACAGCCAAAGCAATCTTGAGAAAGAAGAATGGAACTGGAGGAATCAAACTTCTTGACTTCAAACTATACTGCCAAACTACAGTCATCGAGACAGTATGGTACTAGCACAAAGACAAAAACATAGATCAATGGAACAAAATAGAAAGTCCAGAGATAAATCCATGCACCTATGGGCACCTTATTTTGACAAAGGAGGCAAAAATATACAATGGAGAAAAGACTATCTCTTTAACAAGTAGTGCTGGGAAAACTGGCCAACTATGCATAAAGGATGAAACTAGAACACTTTCTAACACCATACACAAAAATAAACTCAAAATGGATTCAAGACCTAAGTGTAAGACCAGAAACTATCAAACTCTTAGGGGGAAACATAGGCAGAACATTGATGTAAACCACAGCAAGATCCTCTATGACCCACCTTTCTGAGTAATGGAAATAAAAACAAAAACAAAAAATGGAACCTAATTAAACTTAAAAACTTTTGCATGACAAAGGAAACTATAATCAAGATGAAAAGACAGCCCTCAGAAAGGGAGAAAATGATAGCAAATGAAATAACTGGCATTGAATTAATCTCCAATGTATACAAGCAGCACATGCAAATCAATACCAGAAAAACAAACAACCTAATCAAAAACTGGCAAAAATCTAAACAGATATTTCTCCAAAGAAGACATAAAGATGGCTAATAGACACATGAAAAGATGCTCAGCATCACTTATTATTAGAGAAATGCAAATCAAAACCACAAAGAGGTGTCATCTTACCTTGGTCAGAATGGCCATCATCAAAATGTCTACAAAGGATAAATGCTGGAGAGGGTGTGGAGAAATGGGAACCCTCTTACACTGTTGGTGAGAATGCAAACTGGTACTATCACTGTGGAGAACAATGTGGAGATGCTTTAAAAAACTGGGAATAGACAACCCATATGACCCAACAAGCCCAATGCTGGGTGTACACCCTGAGGTAACCAGACTTGAAAGGCACTCATGTACCCCAATGTTCATTGAAGCACTATTTACAATAGCTAGGACATGGAAGCAACCTAGATGTCCATTGGCAGATGAATGTATAAGGAAGTTACAGTACATATAATTAACAGAATATTGCACAGGTATTAAAATGAATGCCTTTGAGTCAGTTCTAATGAGGTGGATCAGTCTGGAGCCTCTTACACAGGGTGTAATACCTGTGCAGTATTCTATTGTGTATATGTACTGTAACTTCCATGTCCTAGCTATGAACATTTTTTTTACTGTATGTTAACACATATGTATGGGTCGTCTATTCCCAGGTTTTTTATATATGGAATTTAGATGGACTTCCCTGGTGGCTCAGATGGTAAAGCATCTGTCTACAATGCGGGAGACCCAGGTTTGATTCCTGGATTGGGAAGATCCCCTGGAGAAGGAAATGGCAATCCATCCCAGGACTACTGCCTGGAAAATCCCATGGACAGAGGAGCCTGGTAGGCTATAGTCCATGAGGTCACAAAGAGTTGGACACAACTGAGTGACTTCACTCACTCACTCACTCATGGAATTTAGAAAGATGGTACTGATGATCCTCTTTAAGAAATTTCCACATAGAGAGGATCATCAGTACCATCTTTCCAAATGGTACATTACCATATGCAAAATAGATGACCAGTGCAAATTCAATGCATGAAGCAGGGCACCCAAAGTCTGTGCTCTGGGTCATTTCAGAGGGATAGGGTGGGGAAAGAGGTGGGAGGAGTTTCAGGATGGGGGGGAAACTGTGGAAAACTCTGAAAGAAATGGGAGTACCAGACCACCTGACCTGCCTCCTGAGAAATCTGTATGCAGGTCAAGAAGCAACAGCTAGAACTGGACATGGGAAAATAGACTGGTTCCAAATTGGGAAAGGAATATTTCAAGGCTGTATATTGCCACCCTGCTTATTTAACTTATATGCAGAGTACATCATACGAAATGCTGGGCTGGAGGAAGCACCAGCTTGAATCAAGATTTTGGGAGAAATATCAATAATCTCAGATATGCAGATGACACCAGCCTTATGGCAGAAAGTGAAGAGGAACTAAAGAGCCTCTTGATGAAAGTGAAAGAGGAGAGTGAAAAACTTGGCTTAAAGCTCAGCATTCAGAAAACTAAGATCATGGCATCCAGCCCGATTGCTTCATAGCAAATATATGGGGAAACAGTGGAAACAATGACAGACTTTATTTTCTTGGATTTCAAAATCACTGCAGATGGTGACTGAAGCCATGAAATTAAAAGACACTTGGTCCTTTAGAAAAGTTATGACCAACCTAGACAACATATTAAAAAATAGAGACATTATTTTGCCCACAAAGGTCCATCTAGTCAAAGCCATGGTTTTTCCAGTAGTCATGTGTGGATGTGAGAGTTGGACCATAAAGAAAGCTGAACACTGAAGAATCGATGCTTTTAAACTGTGGTGTTGGAGAATACTATTGAGAGTCCCTTGGACTGCAAGGAGATCTAAACAGTCCATCCTAAAAGAAATAAGTCCTGAATATTCATTGGAAGGATTGATGTTGAAGCTCAAACTCCAATACTTTGGCCACGTGATGTGAAGAACTGACTGATTGGAAAAGACCCTGATGCTGGCAAAGACTGAAGGTGGGAGGAGAAGGGACGACAGAGGATGAGATGGTTGGATGGCATCACTGACTTAATGGACATGGGTTTGAGCAAGCTCCAGGAGTTAGCAATGGACAGGGAAGCCTGGCCTCCATGGGGTCACAAAGAGTTGGACATGACCGAACGACTGAACTGACTGGTGATTCTACATGTAGGGAAGGGAAGAAGACACAGATGTAAAGAATAGACTTTGGGACTCTGTAGGAAAAGGCGAGAGTGGGAAGATTTGAGAGAATAGCCTTGAAACATGTACATTACCATTTGCAAAATAGATAACCAGTGCAAGTTCAATGCATAAAGCAGGGCACCCAAAGCCAGTCTTCTGGGTGGACCCATAGAGATAGGGTGGGGAGAGAGGTGGGAAGGGTTTCAGGATGGGGGGAGCACATGTATACCTGTGGCTGATTCATGTTTATGTATGGCAAAAACCATCACAATATTGTAAAGTAGTTATCCTCCAATTAAAATAGATAATTAATTAAAAATGGTAATGATGGCAGTTAATTATTACTGCCTTATAAGGTTTTCTGTATTTGTTATCAGATATTGCTGCTGCTGCTGCTGCTGCTAAGTCGCTTCAGTCGTGACCGACTCTGCGACCCCATAGATGGCAGCCCACCAGGCTCCACCATCTCTGGGATTCTCCAGGCAAGAACACTGGAGTGGTTTGCCATTTACTTCTCCAATGCATGAAAGTGAAAAGTGAAAGGGAAGTCACTCAGTCATGTCTGACTCTTCTCGACTCCATGGACTGCAGCCCACCAGACTCCTCAGTCCATGGGACTTTCCAGGCAAGAGTACTGGAGTGGGTTGCCATTGCCTTCTCCATATCAGATATTAGGTATGAGTTAATATTGTAAAACAATACTTCATAATGGTGATGACCTTTGACAGGTGTTTAATAAATGTTACATTTCACTATAAAAATTAAAGTTAGAATGAAAGAAATTATAAAAATCAGAGCAGAAGTAAATGAAAAAAAAAAGAAAAGAATAATAATGGTTAATGAAAATAAAAATTTTTCAAGAAGATAAACTGATAAATCTTCAGTCTGATTCATCAAGAAAAAAGGGAAAGGATTCAAATCAATAAAATTGGAAATGAAAAGGGATAAATTACAGCTGACACCATAGAAATACAAAAGATCATAAGAGACTACAATTAACTGTATGGCAATAAAATGGACAGTGTGGAAGATATGGTCAAATTCTTAGAAAGGTACACCTCCCAAGATTGAACCAGAAAGAAACATAAAATATGAACAGACAGATCACATGCACTGAAATTAAACTGTGATTTAAAAATGCCCAGGAAAGAAAAGTCCAAAACCTGATGGATTCACAGACAGTTTCTATCAAAGATTTATAGAAGCGCTAACAGCTATTCTTCTGAAACACTTCCAAAAATTGCAGAGGAAGGAAAACTCCCAGTTTCATTCTATGAGGTCACCATTACCCTGATACCAAAACCAGATAAAGATACTACAAAAATGAAAAGTAGAGGCCAATATCACTGATGAACATAGATGGCAAATATCCTCAACAAATACTAAACATTCATATACAACAATACATGGTTCATACACCATGATCAAGTGAGATTTATCCAAAGGATAAAAGGATTTTTCAATGGTTTCAGATCAATCACTGTGATACACCACATCAACAAATTGAAAAATAAAAACCATATGATCTTCTCAATAAATGCATAAAAAGCTTTTGACAAAATTTAATACTCATGTATGTTAAAAACAACAACAACAACAACAAACAAACAAAAACTCACCAGAAAGTAGGTATATACCTCAACATAATAAAGGCCATATATGACAAACCTATAGCTAACATCATACTAATGGTGAAAAGGTAAAAGCATTTCCTCTAAGATTAGGATCTAGAGAAGGATATTCACTCTCACAACTTCATTTCAACAAATTTTTGAAGTCCTAGTTGTAGCAGTAAGAGAAGAAAAGGAAATAAGAGGAATCTGAATTGCTAAAGAAATAGTGAAACTGTCACTGTTTGCATATGACATGATAGTACACAAAGAAATTCCTAAAGATGCTACCAGAAAACTACTAGAGATCATCAATCAATTTGGTAAAATTTCAGGTTACAAAATTAATGCACAGAAATCAATTGCATTTCTATACACTAACAATATTGACTTAAGGAGACCAAAGACCTATACTCCAAAAACTGTAAGACCCTGATGAAAGAAATCAAAGACAAAAGCAAACAGAGTGAAAGATACACCATGTTCTTGGATTGGAAGAATCAATATTGTCAGAATTACTGTACTACCCAAGGCAATCTACAGATTCAATGCAATCACTATCAAATGGCCAATGGCACTTTTCTCAGAAATATAACACAAAATCTTGAAATTCATATGGAGACACAAAAAACACCAAATAGTGAAAGCAATACTGAGAAAGAAAAATGGAGGTGGAAGACTTAGGTTTCCTGACTTCAGATTATACTACACTGCTATAGTCATCAAAACATTATAGCATTGGCACAAAAATAGAAATAAAAATCAAAGGAACAGTATAGAAAGTCCAGACATAAGCTTAGGCACCTGTGGTCAAATAATCTATGACAAAGGAGTCAAGACTTTCCAATGGAGGAAAGTTAGTCTTCAATAAATGATGCTGGGAAAACTGGACAGCCACATGTAAAAGATTGAAATCAGAACATTGTTTAACACCACACACAAAAATAAATACAAAATGGATTAATGACCTGATTGTGAGACTGGACACTATAAATCTCTTAGAGGAGAACATAAGCAGAACACTCTTTGACATAAATTGCACCATATCTTTTTTGCTCTATCTCCCAGAAGAATGGCAAGGGAAACAAAAGTAAATAAATGGGACCTAATTAAAAGCTTTCACACAGCAAAGGATATCATAACGGAAACAAGAAGACAACCCAGAGAATGTGATAAAATATTTGTAAATGATGCACCTGACAAATATTAGACTCCAAAATTTATAAACAGCTCATGTGGTTTATATCATTAAAATTAAAAAAAATTAAAAAATGGGCATAAGAGCTAAACAGACATTTCTCCAAATAACACATACAAATGGCCAAGAAGCATAAGAAAAGATATTCAACACTGCTAATTATTAGAGCAACGCAAATCAAAAGTACAATGATTTACAAAACTTTACACCTTTCAAAATGGCTATTGTCAAAAATCCACAAACAATAAATGCTGAATATGATGTGAAGAGAAAGGAATAACTCAGCAACTGAACAACAATTGATTTTACAATTGAAAATCAGTTTGAAAATCACTGTTCTTTACGTTGCTTAATAAAAATATACCTTAGTTTGCTCCTTCTCTCTGATGGGTATTCTGGTTGAACCTCACTCTCTACATAGAAATCCACTCATTCCTTGAGGAATCCATTTACTCCCTTCCTTACTGGCATCCCCTGCTCACAGCTGGTTGCCTAGCAAGTGGCAATTGACTTGGTCACATTTTCCTCAAGCATATGATTCTTAAAGAAAATAATGTTATGACTCAAGAACAAATGACAATTTTTAGGTTCAGGAACTGGCAACAAGTTCATAAATTTTATTTCATTATGCAGCAGAAAAAAAAGAAAAACAACAACAACAGCTTTCTATTGCAGTGTAACAATTACCACAAATGTAGTGGCTTAAAACAGCGCAGTTTCCATGGGTCAGGTATGGCGGCTGCTGCTGCTGCTAAGTTGCTTCAGTCGCGTCCGACTCTGTGCAACCCCATAGACGGCAGCCCACCAGGCTCCCCGTCCCTTGGATTCTCCAGTCAAGAACACTGAAGTGGATTGCCATTTCTTTCTCCAAGGCATGAAAGTGAAAAGTGAAAGTAAAGTCGCTCAGTCGTGTCTGACTCAGCGACCACATGGACTGTACCCCACCAGGCTCCTCTGTCCATGGGACTTTCCATGCAAGAGTACTGGAGCGGGGTGCCATTGCCTTCTCCGGTCAAGTATGGAGTAACAGGTTAGATTATCTGCCTAGGGTCTCACAAGGATGAAATAAAAGTGTTGACTGCAGCTGTGATCTCCTCTGGGGCTTAAGTTCCTTCTCCAATCTCACTGGAATTTGGCAGAGGACAGATTTTAGAGGCTGTAGCTATAGAACTCATGGTGATTGGCTTCATCAAGGTCAGAAGAAAGACTCTCTTTACTGTAATGATTAAGACCCTTTTTTAATGGCCAGCCTGATTATGCCATAACCACCTACAATGATCATTCTTGTGATTAAGTACAAATCAACTACTTAGTAATCTAATTGTGAGAATGATATCCCATACACAAGTCCTGCCCATACTCAAGAGTGGGAATCATATAAGATGTGTACATCAAAGTCATAAGGATCATCTTAGAACTCAGCCTGCCACACCAACCATCTCTTTTTCCAATATCTGACCTTGATTTATCATTGAAAGTTCCACATTCCCAGTGAAAACTCTTGGTTACAGGAAAACCTGTACCGATGCTAGTCACTACAGACGTGTCTGCTCAGTGCTGGAGTGGTGAGTGGTCAAGAGGAGATACCCCACATCCAAGATAAGGAACAGTGGCTGTGCTTTGCTGGAGCAGCTGTGAAGACATACCCCACATCCTAGATAAGAGAAACCCCAGTAACACGGTAGGTACTAAGAGAGGGCATCAGAGGGCAGACACTGAAACCACAATCACAGACAACTACCCAATCTAGTCACATGGACCAAAGACTTGTCTAACTCAATGAAACTAAGCCATGCCGTGCAGGGCCATCCAAGACGTAAAGGTCATGGTGGAGAGTTCTGACAAAATGTGGTCCACTGGAGAAAGGAATGGCAAACCACTTCAATATTCTTGCCTTGAGAACCACATGAACAGTATGAAAAGGAAAAAGATAGAACACTGAAAGATGAATTCCCAAGTCGATAGGTGCCCAATTCGCTACTGGAAATCACTGGAGAAATAGCTCCAGAAAGAATGAAGAGAGGGAGTCAAAGAAAACACATCACACAGTTGTGGATGTAACTGGTGATAGAAGCAGGTCCAATGCTGTGAAGAGCAGTATTGCCTAGGAACCTGGAATATTAGGTCCATGAATCAAGGCAAAGTGGAAATGGTCAAACAGGAGATGGCAAGACTGAACATCAACATTTTAGGAATCAGTGTACTAAAATGGACTGGAATGGGTGAATTTAACTCAGATGACCATTCTATCTACTACTGTGGGCAAGAATCCCTTAGAAGAAATGGAGTAGCCATCATAGTCAACAAAAGAGCCCAAAATGCAGCACTTGGATGCAATCTCAAAAACGAAAGAATGATCTCTGTTCATTTCCAAGGAAAACCATTCCATATCATGATCATCCAAGTCCATGCCCCGACCAGAAATTCTGAAGAAGTTGAAGCGGAATGGTTCTATGAAGACCTACAAGATCTTCTAGAACTAACACCCAAAAAAGATGTCCTTTTCATTATAGAGGACTGGGATGCAAAAGTAGGAAGTCAAGAAACATCTGGGGTAACAGGCAAATTTGGCCTTGGAGTACAGAATGAAGCAGGGCAAAGGCTAATAGAATTTTGCCAAGAGAATGAACTAGTCATATCAAACACCCTCTTCCAACAACACAAGAGAAGACTCTACACATGGACACACCGAAATCAGACTGATTATATTATTTGCAGCCAAAGATGGAGAAGTTCTATAGAGTCACGAAAAACAAAACCAGGAGCTGACTGTGGCTCAGATCATGAACTCCTTATTGCCAAATTTATACTTACATTGAAGAAAGTAGGGAAAACCACTAGACCATTCAGGTATGACCTAAATCAAATCCCTTATGATTATCCAGTGGAAGTGAGAAATAGATTTAAGGGACTAGATCTGATAGTTTGCCTGATGAACTATGCACAGAAGTTTGTGACATTGTACAGGAGACAGGGATCAAGACCATCCCCAAGGGAAACAAAATGCAAAAAAGCAAAATGACTGTCTGAGGAGGCCTTACAAATAGTTGTGAAAGAAGAGAAGCAAAAAGCAAAGGAGAAAAGGAAAGATATACTGTGCATTTGAATGCACAGTTCCAAAGAATAGCAAGGAGAAATAAGAAAGCCTTCCTCAGTGATCAAAGCAAAGAAATAGAGGAAAACAATAGAATGGGAAAGACTAGAGATCTCTTCAAGAATATAAACAATAACAAGGGAACATTTCATGCAAAGATGGGCTCAATAAAGAACAGAAATGGTATGGATCTAACAGAAGCAGAAGATATTAAAAAGAAACAGCAATAATACACAGAAGAACTGTACAAAAAAGATCCTTATGATCCAGATAACCACGGTGGTTTGATCACTCACCTAGAGCCAGATATCCTGGAATGTGAAGTCAAGCAGGCCTTACGAAACATCACTACGAACAAAGCTAGTGGAGATGATGGAATTCCAGTTGTGCTATTTCAAATCCTAAAATGTTAAAATGTTTCAAATCCTAAAATGTTGACTGTTGTTAAAGTGCTGCACTCAATATGCCTCCAAATGTGGAGAACTCAGCAGTGGCCACAGGACTGTAAAAGGTAAGTTTTCATTCCAATCCCAAAGAAAAGTCATGCCATAAATGCTCAAACTACCACACAAATGCACTCATCTCACATGGTAGTAAACTAATGCTCAATATTCTCCAAGGCAGGCTTCAGCAATACATGAACCATGAACTTGCAGATTTTCAAGTTGGATTTGGAAAAGACTCAGGAAACAGAGATCAAATTACCAACATCCCCTGGATCATCAAAAAAGCAAAAGAGTTCCAGAAAACATTTATTTCTGCTTTATTGACTATGTCAATGCCTTTGACTGTGTGGATCACAATAAATTGTAGAAAATTCTTAAAGAGATGGGAATACCAGACCACCTGACCTGTGTCTTGAGAAATATGTATGCAGGTCAGGAATCAACAGTTAGAACTGGACATGAAACAACAGATGGTTCCAAATAGGGAAAGGAGTACATCAAGGCTGTATATTGTCACCCTGCTTATTTAACTTCTATGCAGAGTACATCATGAGAAATGCTGGGCTGGATGAAGCACAAGCTGGAGTCAAGATTGCTGGGAGAAATATCAATAACTTCAGATATGCATATATCACCTCCCTTATGGCATAAAGTGAAGAAGAACTAAAGAGCCTCTTGGTGAAGGTGAAAGAGGAGAGATGAAAAGTTGGCTTAAAGCTCAACATTCAGATAACTAAGATCATGACATCCAGCCCCATCACTTCATGGCAAGTAGATGGGGAAACAGTGGCTAAGTTTATTTTGGGGGGCTCCAAAATCACTGCAGATGGTTATTTCAGCCATTAAATTAAAAGACGCTTACTCCTTGGAAGGAAAGTTATGACCAACCTAGAAAGCATATTAAAAAGCAGAGCCATTACTTTGCCAACAAAGGTCTGTCTAGTAAAGGCTATGATTTTTCCAGTAGTCGTGTATGGATGTGAAAGTTGGACTATAAAGAAAGTTGAGCACTGAACAATGGACGCTTTTGAACTGTGGTGTTGGTGAAGACTCTTGAGAGTCCCTTGGACTGCAAGGAAATCCAACCTGTTCATCCTAAATGAGATCAGTCCTGAGTGTTCATTGGAAGGACTGATATTGAAGCTGAAACTCCAATACTTTTGCCACCTGATGCGAAGAACTGACTCATTTGAAAAGACCCTGATGCTGGGAAAGATTGAAGGCAGGATGAGAAGAGGACGACAGAGGATGAGATGGTTGGATGGCATCCCTTTGGGTAAACTCTGGGAATTAGTGATGGACAGAGAGGCCTGGCATGCTGCAGTCCATGGGATCGTAAAGAGCCAGACACGACTGAGCAACTGAACTTAACTGACAGTCGTGTCTGACTCTGTGACTCTATGGAGTCTAACCCACCAGGCTCCTCTGTCCATGGGTTTCTTCAGGTGAGAATACTGGAGTAGGTTACCATGCCCTCTTCCAGTGGATCTTCCTGAGCCAGGGATTGAACCTACCTACCTCTAAGTCTCTTGCATTGGCCAGCAGGTTCTTTTCCACTAATGCCACCTTTGCAGTAGAAACTGAAGTCTCTGAGCCAGCACCTTTTATGTCCCATACCTAATGAAAGTCCAATTACGGGTAACCTGGATATGGAGTGTGTTCCTCTTCTCTTCAAATAAAATTTTTGTAAAGAGGGATTATTTAGTAGTGTGCCTATGGTTAGATGCCTCAGAGTCAGCATCATAGAAACACATGATCAAAATTTTATATTTTGGGGGGTTCATATCCCACCTATTGTGCACAATAATGTTCACAAATGGAAAACTATGGAGAGGAATGGAATATCACAAATTTAGAGTTCCTTTTGAATTCACTGTGTTTAAAGTTATAAATGCAATAATATCTCAACGGTGTTAGTTAAACTCTAAGTGTAGGCAACAATGACAAAAGTCCCCAGTGATTTCAGATCAAGTCTAAATTAAATTTCAAACATCACTAGTAACATACATTTTCTTTTTCTTTATTTTTTCATTTATTTTATTTTTTTACATTTGTATAATTTAGTTTTTTTTTTTACTTTACAATATTCAGTATTTGTTTATACATCTCTACCTAAATTCAACAAACATTCAGCTTGAATTGCAGCTTATTAGCACTTTTACCATCTTTTTGCCACCCCTTTTGAGTAAAATTTTGATAAAAATCAAATCAAAAGGAAAAGGTGACTTTCTGATTAAAAGCAAACTTGAATTTTATATTTCATTTTTTATTTTGCTTTCTTCCTATGATTGGAAAATTATTTTCTTAAATCAAAAGCTGAAACCAAGACAATTTTTCTTATTAATTTCTTTTTATATAGATTATTTTACATCATTTAAAATGCAATGCAAATTCCAAGGGAAAAATCTAGAATATTTCCTCTCACAGTAGAATATAAATTTTCAGCTTTTATAGGATATTAGTTCCCTGGAGTTCTTGGCATTGAAATGTGATATTTTGTATTGCTTTTGTCTGTTTGGAAGGATAGATCAATGGCCATTGTTCTTTTTATTATTTGATTTTAGCTTGAACTTCTCTCTGTTTTATCTGCCTTGGAACAAATTTAGTTGCATAAAAAGACAGTCCTTAGACACCCACTTATTATAAACGACTTCTCATTCTACTTAAGTTTTACCATCAGCTCAAGAAATATCTTCAGAATATTAACAGATTTAACAATTACACTCAAAATGACATTTGACTTTTCATTTAAATTTCAGATGCTTTTCTTTTTCATATGAATATTCACTGCTCATATATCCTCTCATTTATTTTCTAAAGGTCTACTTCAGCATGTAAGTGACAATCATTTGTTGCTTTGTGTCAAATATTTCTAATATAATGAGTTTATGTGTTAATTTTTAGTTTTTGTTTTGTTTATTCCTGTGGAAGAAGAATCTCTTGAGCTTTTTAGTTTGACTAGTAATCAAACCTCATGGAGACAATACTTCACTCTCTTGATGCCTTGCCATCATAAGCAAGGAGGCCATTTCACCATCCCAAACCTGGGAAATCTCTTTTCTCACTTTCCAGTTTTTAGACATGAAAGTTGATTTATTTGAAGAAGCACTTAGAAGGAAAGAGGGCAAGGACTTAATACACACCATGGAATTCTACCCTTTATACCTCACTGTATCTTAGTAAAACATATTTTGACATATTTAGTGATTCTGGAATCCTTCCCAGAAGCAGAGAAGTGCCTACAATGGGAGTAAAACTGAAATGCCAATGCTAAACCCAGACAGTTATTTCAGATTTTTAGTTCTATCATATGCAAATATCTTTCCAGACCTTACAAATTAAAAAAGAAAAAAAAAAGCTTCATTCAGAATGTTTAAATGTATCAAAGAACACTGTTTCATGGCTACTGCCAGTGTTCACTGTTAAACACAGGGACCCTCAAAAGAAACACAAACTGCTTAGAAATAGAATATTCATAAAGTTACAAAGGTTAATAATTATCTTGCTTCATTCCCAAGCTGTTCCCCAAAGAAACACGTACATGTTAGCATCATATCACCACCAACTGGCTGAAAGTGTTTACTAGGAATGTTTACTAGGAAGGAAATCAACTTTTAAAATAAAATAAACAGGAATAAACACTAAACATCTAGTATTTGATAAACTCATGGAGAAACCAGATCCTCCTCAAGTTGCCTTTTATTTATTTGCAATTGAGATTAAACTTCAACTACTTCAAATCTAAAGAAAGCTGGCACCTGAAATACTGTTAACTTTGGAAACAAATCATAACTTGTCAGTCTATCTTTAGCCTTAACAGATTTTGAAGAATTGGTTCACTAGTTTTGTTCACTCCTTTTTGAACTCTGTCCAAATAGACCATTTTATGTATTCATTTGGTGACATTATCTGAACATCCCAACATTTTAAGGTGTCTTCTCCTTCTTGGTGGCTGATTAAGCTTCATTTAGAACATACAAATATAGTTATGCATATGTCTTCTCTACCATCTAATCTAGACAATGCATATATACTGGCTCAGACAATTTCATTTGGCAGTGAGAAATTCCAGCACCTGTTTTCCCAAAGAAACTATCAACTTATAAAGCTGAAAACCTGATTGGAACTATTAACCCAAGGCACTTAGGGTTTACAACCAGCACATAAAAATTTTAAAGATTGGCTTCTAACATACTGAAGAGTGTACAGTACTTATCCAAAAATGGTATATTTCTAGTTCTCATGAAACACTCAGGTTCACCTTGTTGCCTTCAGAACACAGCATAAAACACAGCATGTATCTTGTAGACATTACTGCTTTGTATATGTGTGATCAAAAATAATTGAACTCTAAGCAAAAAAGCAAAATGGCTGTCTGAGGAGACCTTACAAATAGCTGTGAAAGGAAGAGACATGAAAAGCAAAGGAGAAAAGGAAAGATATAAGCATCTGAATGCAGAGTTCCAAAGAATAGCAAGAAGAGATAAGAAATACTTCTTCAGTGATTATTGCAAAGAAATAGAGGAAAACAACAAAATGGGAAAGACTAGGGATCTCTTCAAGAAAATCAGAAATACCAAAAGAACATTTTATGAAAAGATGGGCTCAATAAAGGACAGAAATGGTATGGACCTAACAGAAGCAGAAGATATTAAGAAGAGATGGCAAGAACACATAGAACAACTGTACAAAAAAGATCTTCACGACCCAGATAATCACGATGGTGTGATCACTGACCTAGAGCCAGACATCCTGGAATGTGAAGTCAAGTGGGCCTTAGAAAGCATCACTACGAACAAAGCTAGTGGAGGTGATGGAATTCCAGTTAAGCTATTCCAAATCCTGAAAGATGATGCTATGAAAGTGCTGCACTCAATATGCCAGCAAATTTGGAAAACTCAGCAGTGGCCATAGGACTGGAAAAGGTCGTTTCCATTCCAATCCCAAAGAAAGTCAATGCCAAAGAATGCTCAAACTACCGCACAATTGCACTCATCTCACACGCTAGTAAAGTAATGCTCAAAATTCTCCAAGCCAGGCTTCAGCAATATGTGGACCGTGAACTTTCTGATGTTCAAGCTGGTTTTAGAAAAGGCAGAGGAACCAGAGATCAAATTGCCAATATCTGCTGGATCATGGAAAAAGCAAGAAAGTTCCAGAAAAGCATCTATTTCTGCTTTATTGACTATGCCAAAGCCTTTGACTGTGTGAATCACAATAAACTGTGGAAAATTCTGAAGGAGATGGGAATACCAGACCACCTGATCTGCCTCTTGAGAAATTTGTATGCAGGTCAGGAAGCAACAGTTATAACTGGACATGGAACAACAGACTGGTTCCAAATAGGAAAAGGAGTTCGTCAAGGCTGTATATTGTCACCCTGTTTATTTAACTTATATGCAGAGTACATCATGTGAAATCCTGGACTGGAAGAAACACAAGCTGGAATCAAGATTGCCAGTAGAAATATCAATAACCTCAGATATGCAGATGACACTACCCTTATGGCAGAAAGTGAAGAGGAACTAAAAAGCCTCTTGATGAAAGTGAAAGTGGAGAGTGAAAAAGTTGGCTTAAAGCTCAACATTCAGAAAACGAAGATCATGGCATCCAGTCCCATCACTTCATGGGAAATAGATGGGGAAACAGTGGAAACAGTGTCAGACTTTCTTTTTCTGGGCTCCAAAATCACTACAGATGGTGACTGCAGCCATGAAATTAAAAGACGCTTACTCCTTGGAAGGAAACTTATGACCAACCTAGATAGCAGATTCAAAAGCAGAGACATTACCTTGCCAACAAAGGTCCCTCTAGTCAAGGCTATGGTTTTTCCTGTGGTCATGTATGGATGTGAGAGTTGGACTGTGAAGAAGGCTGAGTGCCGAAGAATTGATGCTTTTGAACTGTGGTGTTGGAGAAGACTCTTGAGAGTCCCTTGAACTGCAAGGAGGTCCAACCAGTCCATTCTGAAGGAGATCAGCCCTGGGTGTTCTTTGGAAGGACTGATGCTCAAGCTGAAACTCCAGTACTTTGGCCACCTCATGTGAAGAGTTGACTCATTGGAAAAGACTTTGATGCTGGGAGGATTTGGGGGCAAGAGGAGAAGGGGACGACAGAGGATGAGATGGCTGGATGGCATCACTGACTCGATGGACGTGCATCTGAGTGAACTCTGTGAGTTGGTGATGGACAGGGAGGTCTGGCGTGCTGAGATTCATGGGATCGCAAAGAGTCAGACACGACTGAGCGACTGATCTCATCTGATATATATATATATATATATATATATATATATATTTATATATTTATATATATATATATAAAACACACACATACATACATGTATATGTGTATGGAAACTAAACTTCTTTCCACAGTGATGAACCTTATAGCATTCCTTAGATGGTTTAGATTTCTTTCGATGTCAGCTCTTTCCTCACAATCTTTGCCTCATTCCCTACTATTATTTGGCTCTGAGCAAAGGAAATAAGGCTTCTAAGTATTTAACTCTTTATAATGATTAACATGTAAAAATTGCATATCTTATTTGGTTGGTTGCACCCTTATTTACTTTTTCACTTTTGTCAGTTCTCATCCTCTAGTCTGGAAGCATGGTTTGTAACAGCAATCAGATTTAGTCCTTTTCTCTCTTCTGGCTTTCATTACTTGGGTTATTTGTAAGACCACAACTATCTGCAAACTAAATTCCATGTCTCAATTATTTTTGTCCTCTAACTCACTCTTCACACCACTGTCATATTTATCTCTTTCAAGCACCACTTACAACTTGTAATACTTTATGTCTGCGTTTCAAATGCAAACTCATTATTTGACGATTCAGACTCTATAATCTAATACCACAGTCTCTCTCCCTAGCCATTGATACTAGTCTTTAGTTCTAGTTAGTTTACTTTTCTTGTCAACTCATTCATACTCCCCACAAGAGTCATGACACATTTATATGATTCAGCTATTTATATAGTAAAATGAATATTATATTAACATAACAAAAATTTATGACAAAATTGCCCTCAAACTCATAACAACCAAATATTTTTGATTTTTCTTCACATAACAGCAAATAGTAATATAGTATTTATCGGGTGTCATGCCCTATTCTAATAGCTTTAAAAATACGATCTGTATAACCAGCAGTAGCCATCATCCATTCTGATTAGTTGGTGCTTGGCTCACACTACTTGTTAACTATAGTGACTATTATCCTTGGTAAAAGTAGTGGTCGGAAAGGGCTTTTATCTGTGCTCAGTTAAGAGTGGGAGTACTGAAAACTGTTTCTAGTAAAGGATGTGATATGCTAAGGGTCACCAGGTTCAAAGAAAACATAGGAAATTGCAAGTAGGCCAGTACACTCGGAGTGAAAAGGGAGTAGGAGATTGAGAACAAATGCTAGAATGGCATGCTCCAGAAAGATCATTATGGACCTTGAAAGTCATCAAAGTAAAGAAAAAAACTGAAGTAGAAAAATAACAGGTTCAAATGAGTATTTTAGAAACCTCACTCTGTCAGCAGTGTGGGCAATAGACTTAAGACGTTAAGTTATAGATAGGGTTACTTGTGTGGAGGGATTCTTTCCGACTATCACATTTGTCTACCTCAAATTCTATTCTGTGAATGGTATTGAGTTTTAAGCTTCTTTCCTACATGAGAGTTTGCTACAGCATTTTAACTCTTCTCCAAAAAGCTGTCTAATGTCAATTAAAACAAGAATGCCCATCTCTGTTCTATATCCACATCACTCTCCAGTTCAACTGTTTATAAAAACTAGCTATGAAACAATAAAATTCAAAGACTTTCCTTTCATTTGCAAAGTCCTCTATGATCTTTTCTCTTCCAAAATCCATGAGGTAATCTTATATTATTCTCACCTTCATTCACTATGATCCAGCCACACCAGCATTGTTTTATTATTTGAGTTAATGAAGGACTTATCATTAGCTCTTTACTTCTGCCTAGTGTGTATCAACACGCTCCCCCTCTATATTTCCAATGGTACTAAACCTTGATCTTTGTTTTTCATATCTCAGCTGAGAAAAATCTTTAGATCTTCCCAACTCAGGGACCGAACTCAAGCTTCCCACATTGAAGGCAGAGTTCTACCATCTGAAATACTAGGGAAGCCCAAGAATACTGGAGTGGGTAGCCTATCCCCACTAAAGTCCACTTCAAAGAGGCCTTTTCTAACTACTAAGTCTAAAGACACCAAAAACTTTCTGCCTATGTTTTCATCTAGGGGTTTTATGGTTTCAAGTACTACACTTAGATCTTAAATCCATTTTGAGTTTATTTTTGTATATGGCATCAGAGAATGTTCTAACTTCATTCTTTTACATAAGCTGTCCAAATGTCCCAGCACCACTTATTAAAAAGACTACTTTCTTCATAGTATATCCTTGCCTCCTTTGTCACAGAATAATTGGCAATAGGTGTGTGTGTTTAGTTCTGAGCTCTCTATTCTGTTTCATTGAACTATGTGTCTGTTTTTGTGCTAGTAACATACTGTTTTCATTATTGTAGCTTTAAAGTATAGTTTGAAGTTAGGAAGACTGATTTTTCCAACTTATCCTTCTTCCTTAAGATTGTTATGACGATTTGGGATATTTGTGTTTCCATACATTTTTAAAATTATTTGCTCTACTTTAAAAAAAAATGGCATTGGTATTTTGATAGGGAGTGCATTGAATTTGTAGATTACCTTGAGTAGTATGATCATTTTAACAATATTAAGTCTTCCAATTCAATCGTAGTATATTTATCCATCCGGTTGTGCCATCTTCAGTTTCTTTAATCATTGTCTTACAGTTTTCCTGGTAGATCAGCTGGGAAAGAATCTGCTTGCAATGCAGGAGACCCCGGTTGAATTCCTGGGTTGGGAAGATCTTCTGGAGAGGGGATAGGCTACCCACTCCAGTATTCTTGGGTTTCCCTGGTGTTTCAGATGGTAGAACTCTGCCTGCAATGTGGGAAACGTGGGTTCAGTCCCTGAGTTTGGAAGATCCCCTAGAGAAGGGAATGGTTACCCACTGCAGTATTCTGGCCTGGAGAATTCCATGGACCATATAGTCCATGGGGTCACAAAGAGTCAGAAACGACTAAACGACTTTCACTCACATTGCTTTCCAAATATACATTTTTCACCTACGTAGGTAAGTTTATTCCTAGGTATGGTTTACTCTTTGATGCGATGTTAAATGGGGCTGTTTCCTTAATTTTTCTTTCAGATAGTTTGCTGTTGGAACATGTAAATATCACAGATTTTCATATATTAATTTTGAACTGTACAACCTTATCAAATTCATTGATGAGTTCTAGTAGTTTTCTGGTGGCATTTTTAGAATTTTCTATGTAGAGTATCATGTCATTTGCAAAGAATGATGGCTTTACTTCTTCCTTTCCAATTTAGATTCCTTTTACTTCATTTTCTTGTCTGATTTTTGTGGCTAGGACTTCCAAAACTATGTTGAATAAAAATGTGAGAGTGGGTATAGTTTTCTTGTTCCTGATCTTAGAGAAAATTATTTCAGCTGTTCACTTTTGAGTATAATACTACCTGTTGGTTTGTCATATCTTGCCTTTATTATGTTGAACTATATTCCCTCTGTGCTCACTTTCTGGATATTTTTTAATTATAAGTGGACATTGAATTATGTCAAAAGATTTTCCAGCATCTATTAAGATTATCATGTGGTTGTTATTCTTCAATTTATTAATGTGGTGTATCACATGGATTGATTTGTGGATACTGAAAAAATCCTTGCATCCCTGAGATAAATCCCACTTGATAATGGTTTATGATCTTTTTATTGACAATAACTTTTGTTGTTGCTGTTCAGTCACTCAGCTGTGTCTGACATTTTGAGACCCAATTGACTGCAGGATGTCAGGCTTCTCTGTCCCTCACTATCTCTCAGTTTGCTCAAATTCATGTCTATTGAGTCGATGATGCCATCCAACCATCTCATTCTCTGTCATCCCCCTCTCCTCCTGTCCTCAGTCATTCCCAGCATCAGGGCCTTTTAAACTGAGTTAGATCTGCACATCAGGTGGCTGAAGTATTGGAGCTTCAGCTTCAATATTAGTCCTTGCAATAAATATTCAGAGTTGATTTCATTTAGGATTGACTGGCTTGATCTCTTTGCTGTCCAAGGGACTCTCAAGAGTTTTCTCCAACACAACAGTCCAAAAGCATCAATTCTTCCATACTCAGCCTTCTTTATGGTTCAACTCTCACATCTATACACGACTACTGGAAAAGCCATGGCTTTGACTATACAGACCCTTGTTGAGAAAGTGATGTCTCTGTTGTTTAGGTTTGCCATAGTTTTTCTTCCAAGGAGCAAGTGTCTTTTAATTTCATGGCTGCAGTTACCATCTGCAGTGACTTTGGAGCCCAAGAAAATAGTCTGTCATTGTTTCCAGTATTTCCTCATCTATTTGCCATGAAGTGATGGGACAGGATGTCATGATCTTAGTTTTTAGAATTTTGAGTTTTAAGCCAGCTTTATCACTCTCCAATTTAACATTAATCCAGAAGATATTTAGTTCTTCTTCATTTCCTGCCATAAAGGTGATGTCATCTGCATATCTGAGGTTATTGATATTTGTCCAGGCAGTCTTGATTCCAGTTTGTGCTTCTTCCAGCCAGGCATTTTGCATGATGTACTCTGCATATCATTTAAATAAGAAGGGTGATAATATACAGCCTTGATGTACTGCTTTCCCAATTTTGAACCAGTTCATTGTTCCATGTCCAGTCCTGACTGTTGCTTCTTGACCTGCATACAAGTTTCTCAAGAAGCAGGTAAGGTGGCCTGGTATTCTCATCTTTTTTAGGAATTTTCCACTGTTTGTTGTGCTTCACACAGTCAAAGGCTTTAGTATAGTCAGTGAAGCAGAAGTAGATATTTTTCTGTCTTTTACATAAGTCATAGCAATATATTTTTTAATTTATCTCCTAAAACAAAAGAAACAAAACACAAATAAACAAATGGATCCCAGATAATCTCAAAAGCTTTTGCACAGCAAAATAAATCACTTACAAACCATAAAGATAACTTGATGAATGGGAGAAAATATTTGCAATTGATATGACTGATAAGGGCTTAATATCCAAAAATACAAACAGCTCATACAACTCAACATTAAAAAACAAACTGCTTAAAAATGTGCAGAAGACCTAAATAAATATTTATGTAAAGAGGATATGCTGATGGTCAGCAGGCAGGTGAAAATTTGCTCAACATGTCCAATAATCAGGAAAACGGAAATCAACACCACAAGGAAATCACTTCACACCTGCAAGAATGACCATCATCAAAAGGAACACAAATAACAAATGCTGGAGAAGATGTGGAGAAAAGGCAACATTGTACACTCTTGGTGGAAATGTAAATGGTTGTAGCCACTGTGGATAACAGTATGGAATTTTCTGAAAAATTAAAAAATAGAGCTACCAAATTACCCAGCAATTATACTCCTTGAGTCCCTCCATATGCAGTCTCAGTCATCTCCTACTTGGTATCATAGCCACCATCAGATCTCTCATAAAGCCCAAGATCATCAAAAAGAAGACCAAGAAGTTCACCTGGCACCAGTCAGATTGATATGTCAAAATTTGGTGGAACTGCCAGAAACCCAGAGGCATCAACAACAGGGTGGGCAGGAGATTCAAGGGTCATATCTTGATGTCCAACATCAGTTATGAGAGCAACAAGAAAATAAACACATGATGCCCAGCATATTTTGGAAGTTCCTGGTCCACAACAACAAGAACTTGTAGTGCTGCTGATGTGCAACAAATTTGTTTCAATTTCTCACAATATCTCTTCCAAGAACTGCAAAACCATAGTCGAAAGAGCATCACAGCTGGCTATCAGAGTCACCAATTGCAATGCCAGTCTGTGCAGTGAAGAAAACACAGAGACAGCTCATGTTCACATTGTGTTTGTGTTAACAAAACCATGAAACTTGGGATAAAAGCACTAACTTGAAAAGATACATGAATCCCAATATTCATAGTAGCATTGTTTACAGTTACTAAGATATGAAAGCAAACTAAGTGTGTTATTTTATATTTGTATGTGCTCCTAACTTAGAGAGGTATTTTCTTCATTAAATGTTTCCTTTTTATAATTCATGGCACTGTATTTGATCATAATCTACTTTCTTTATTCAACTTTTTAATAGTTGCACTGTTCCTGGAATGGCTTTATTTAGGAAGCTTGTGTGAGGAAGGGAGGAAGAAGATGATCTAAACTATTGAATATTATCCTAATATAAGACTATCATAAGACTGCGATTGCTTTAGACTTAGAAACTAGAATCAGGGCATGTGGAGTCTTTATATTTTCCCTGACACACTGATAGTAAACTTCCTGTAAATGTTAAAAGTTTATATTATTTCTTACTCAGTCTCACCTCTACAGCTTTTCAAGACTTTATGTCTTGTGGGGTCCAAGAAAGCTTCAACCACTATCCCTAAACACTTTTTTTTTTTTCTGTTATAGGAAAAAAGTCATCATTTATTTTTTAATTCAGGGTATACCATTTAATTGCTGGGTTTTACTCAGCCACAGGTAATAACTCTGTAGTCCTTCAGTTCTACTTGACCACCAATTTTTGGGCAGTCTTTGCCTTGTTTCATCTTTTTGAGTTAAAGATACTTCTTAGTATCATTGCAGACAAAGTTTGTTTTTCTGTCCTTCACTCTTCTCCTTGTTTACAGTGATTTATGAGGAGAAATAAATTATTGGTGGCTCAGACAGTAAAGAATCCGCCTGCAATGTGGGAGACCTAGGTTCGATCCCTGGGTTGGGAATATCCCCTGGAGGAGGACATGGCAACCCTCTCTCGTATTCTTGCCTGGAGAATCCCCATGGACAGAGGATTATGGTGGGCTACAGTCCATGGGGTCACAAAGAATCAGACACGACTGAGAAACTAAGCACCTGAGGAGAAAGGGAGAAAATGTAGGTTAAGAGCACCACTTTTAACTATAAATCTTTCCATAAACTTCTTAGACTTGAGAGAATAATAGGAATTAGGTTCAGAGGTTCATCATTGATGATAATGTAATATTGGGACTTGATAATTTTAGTGTGTGTTTGTTTTTCTATTTAACTTTAAGTTGGAGTATTTGCAAATGCTCAACACATATGGGGGGAAATGTTTCTGCTACATTAATAAGTTTCTTTGCATCAATAGCCTCACTTATACAGGGAGGCTAAGCACAGTAATTCAGTAAATTGAAAAGTCTATACATTGCTGCTTCCATGTATAATTCTGAGAATTAATACATCAATGTAGTAAAAGTGGATAAGTAAAGATGGAGCACAGTGAAAAGCCCATTGTAAACAGTTATGGGAAGAAGCACATTGGTAGTTTAGTCTCAAATATAGCCTGATATTAATGCTCACAAGGGTGAACTGTGTAAAATCATCAAAGGCATGTATACAAGCTACTTAGAATTTCTTTTCATAAGTATTTTAGTTTAATTGTGGTGTTTAACTTCTTATATCTTTTTAATCCATCATATATTTTGAAGATGTATATATTTACAAATATGTTTTCAAAAAAAAGCAACTGAGCTTTTTTTTTGTCCAGTTGTGAAGAAGGATACTGAGGTAATTCATTTTAGCTTTAAAGGAGAAATTCTTGCATATGGTAATTTCTCATGAGTGAGGTTGAGAGGTATATTTGGAAGAATAAAATTATTTGGGGGGAGCAGAGAGAAGCCATGGAAGAGTGGCCTCAGGTGCTGCATGAGTCTTCGTCTACTATTCATGCTTTCTGTATTACTGTGGTATTAGGAAAGGTCTTACAATCAGATGCTGGCAGAAGACATGACATTCCTTGGTAGGAGACAAAAGACTTCATCACTCATGGCACAAGAATGGAAAATGAGGCAAGAGAAACAAGACAATTTCTTAAAAAATAAAATTATGGATGATATAATTTGCTTATGCTGCTTTTCTGGAGATAAAAACTTTGTAAATAATATTACTCAGGAATGAGTCTGCTCCTAGTTATCTTATCAGACAAGCTGTCTAAAGTCATTCTGTGTGCACAGACATCTCTAAGCACACTTCTTGACACGTCCCTGCCTATCAGAGGGACAAGACTTAGCTCTACCCATCAGTGAGCAGGAACCAGTCCTTCCCACTAGAAAGTCTGCACAAGCCCCTGAACCAATGTTACCCACTGGAGACAGACACCAGAAGCAAGAGAAATTAGGAATCTGTACTCCAAGAAGCAGAGACCACAAACACAGAAAGTAAGACAAAATAAGATGAAAGAAATACACTACAGAAGAAAAAACTCCAGAAGAACAACTAAATGAAGTGGAGACAGGCAACCTGCATGAAAAAGAATTCAGAGTAATGATAGTAAAGATGATCCAACATAGGAAAATAATAGAGGGACAGACTAAGAAGATGAAAAAAAAAATGCTAGAAAAGAGCTAGGATATTTAAAGAACAGAGATGGAACAATGCAATAACTGAAATGAAAAACACAATAGGAAAGAAATCAATAGCAGAATAATTGAAGCAGAAGAATGAATAAGCAAGCTGGGAGACAGAGTGGTGGAAATCACTACTGCAGAACAGAATAAAGGAAAATGAAAGAAAGAAAGAAAGACAATCTAAGAGACCGCTGGAACAACATTAAATGCACCAACATTTACGTTATAGGGGTTCCAGAAGTAGAAGAAAGAGAAAGGGCCTAAGAAAATACTTGATTAAAACTTCATTAAAATGAGAAAGTAAGCAGTCACTCAATTCCAGAAAGCAGAGTTCCATAAAGAAAAAACTCAAGAAGGATCATGACAAGGCACACATTAATCAAATCCACAAAAATTAAAGACAAATTATTAAAACAAACAAAAAAAAGCAACAAATAAAAACAAGGGAATCCCCATATAGTTATCAGCTGATTTTTTCATAAGAAATTCAGCAGGCCCAAAGAGAGTGGTGCAATTATATTTAAAGTGATGAAAGGAAAATACCTACAAGTAAGAACACTATACCCAGCAAGGTTCTTTTTCAGATTTGGCAAAAAAGTAAAAGCTTTACAGACAAGCAAAAGCTAAGATATTTCTTAGCTCTACAACAAATATTATAGAGCTAACCACCTTTACAACAAATGTTAAAGGAACTTCTCTATGCAGAAAAGTCCACAACTAGAAACAAGAAAATTATGAATGGAAAAGCTCACTGGTAAAACAAATATACATTAACTGTGGGAAATTATGCATACAGAAATATGATATAAAAGTCACTGATAATAAGGAAAAAAAAAAGGAGAGTACAAATACACGATATTGGAAACACATTTGAAATTAAGCAGCCAACAACTTAAAACAGTCTTGTGTGTGTGTGTGTGTGTGTGTGTGTGTGTGTGTATACATATATATATTGTGTATGTATATATATATAGACATATATATTGTGTGTATATATATAGACATATATATATATGTAAACTGCATGACAACTACAAACTTAAAATCTACAATAGATCTACATATAAAAAAGAAAAGGCAATCCAAAACAAATTGAAATAGAGTCAACAAATCACAAGAGAATAGAACAAAAAAAAAAAAAAAAAGTGGAGGTGGGGGGAGACCTCAAAAACAAATCTTAAACACTTAACAAAAAGGCAATATGAACATAAATATTGATAATTGCCTGAAATGTAAATGAATTAAATACTTCAAACAAAAGACACAAATTCACTGGATATGGAAACAAGACCCTATGTATGTACGTGTGTGTGTGTGTGTGAAATTTTTTATTTGTTCAGTTGTGTCCAACTCTTTGCAACCCCATGGACCATAGTCTGCCAGTCTCCTCTGCCCATGGAATTCTCCAGGCAAAACTACTTGAGTGGGTAGCCATTCCCATCTTCAGGGGATTTTCCTGACCCAGGGATCGAACCCAGGTCTCCTGCAGGCAGGAGATTCTTTACCACTGAGCCACCAGGGAAGCCCATATATACTGTCTACAAGAGACTCACTTCAGGAATAGGGACACACACAGACTGAATGTGAGAGGATGGAAAAAGTTATTCCACTTAAATGGAAATCAAAACAAAGCTGAAGTAATGATATTCACATCAGACAAATAAGCCTCAGAATAAAGACTGTTACAAGAGAAAAAGGACACTACAATAATAATAAAGGAATCAATGCAAGAAAATACAATAACCATAAATATACATACACCAAGCATAGGTACACCTCAATATATAAGGCAAAAGTTAGTAGCCATAAGAGGAGAATCAACAGTAACACATTAATAGTGGAAGACATTAACAGACAACTTACATTAATTATCCAGACAGATGATAAATAAGGAAAAACAGGCATTGCATGACACATTAGACTAGATGGATGTAATTAATAATTATAGAGCATTCCATCCAAAAACAGCAGAATACACATTCTTTTCAAGTGCACATAAAACATACCTGTGGCAGATTCATTTCAATGTTTGGCAAAACTAATACAATATTGTAAAGTTTAAAAATAAAATAAAATTAAAAAAAAAAAAAAAAACATACTCCAGGATTGGTCACATGCTAAGCCATAAAATGAACCTTGGCAAATTTGAGAAGATTGAAATCACATCAAGCATTTTTTCTGACCACAATACTATGAGACTAGAAATTGGTAGAACAGAAAACTATAAAAAGAAAAAGAAAAAAAAAAAGGAACATGTAGAAGCTAAACAATATGTTACTAAACAATCAGTAAATCACTGAAGAAATCAAAGAGAAAATTTTAAAAATATCTAGAGACAAATGAAAATGAAAACATGATGGTCCAAAACCTTTGGGACACAACAAAAGCAGTTTTAAAACAGAAATTTATACCAGTACCCTCTTTCTCAGAAATTGAGAAAATGTCAAATTTAAAACTAAAGCAGAGGCGGTCCTAAGATTGTGGAGGAATAGGATGGGGAGACCACTTTCTCCCCAACAAATTCATCAAAAGAACATTTAAAAGCTGAGTAAATTCCACAAAACAACTTCTGAATGCTGGCAGAGGACATCAGACACCCAGAAAAGCAGCCCATTGTCTTCAAAAGGAGGTAGGAAAAAATATAAAAGACAAAAAGAGAGACAAAAGAGGTAGGCTCGGAGTTCCGCCCCAGGAAGAGAGTCTTAAAAAGAGGAAAGTTTCCAAACACCAGGAAACACTTTCACTGCCGAGTCTGTGGCGAGCCTTGGAACCTCAGAGGGCAACATAACTGGGATGAAAAAATGAATAAATAATTAAAACCCACAGATTATGTGCCCAATGAAAACTCCCAGTGGAGAAGCAGCGTAGATGCCTGCACCCGCCACTAGCAAGCGGGGGCTGGGCAGGGAGGCTCAGGCTGCATTGCTTAGAGTAAGGACTGGGTCTGAATGCCCTGAGGACAATCTAAGGGAACTAATTTGGGCTAGCAAATCAGACTGTGGGATAGCTACCACGCGAAAAGCCCTAACCTAAGACACCTTCAGGTCCGCTCACAGAACAAAAGACTGAATAGAGATAGCCGGCTGCCTACCATCCCCCTCCAGTGACAGGAAGCCAGAGCCTGAAGGGGGCAATCGCAGCCCCAGAGAGGCATTATCTACCAAACTGCAAGCAGGCTTCTTTGCTAACTAAGACTTCTTGGGGTTCTGGACAGTCAACATCCGCCTGAGAAGGTGTGCCAGTTGTACACCCAGAAAACAGAGCGGCAGGGACAGGGGAGGCCATAAGTCACACCAACTGCTCTCGACAAACACCTCATCACCACCTGAGCTGCTCAGACCTGGGAAGGGCACAAAACACAGGCCCAACCTAGTCTGCACCTCTGAGGACTACCCAAGTGCCTGAACCTGAACGGCTTAGACCTGGGAGGTGCATGCAGCCCAGGGCCGGCCTCGGACGGTTCCCAGAGGAGCAACCTAGAGCCTGAGCAGTGTGGGCAAGGAGGGCACACGCACCGTGAGTGGGGACAGGGCCACTGTGGCTGAGACACTGCAAGTACATGCCAGTGTTGTCTGTTTGCAGAGTCCCTCCCTCCCCATTGCGCAACTGAACAAGTGAGCCTAAAAAAGGGTCCATCACAGCCCCCTTGTGTCAGGGTGAAAATCAGACACTGAAGAGACCAGCAAACAGAAGAAGCTAAAACAGAAGGAACAGTGTTGGAAGTGACAAGTACAATGGATTCAGTTCAGTTCAGTCGCTCAGTAGTGTCTGACTCTTTGCGACCCCATGAATCGCAGCACGCCAGGCCTCCCTGTCCATCACCAACTCCCAGAGTTCACTCAAACTCACTTCCATTGAGTCGGTGATACCATCCAGCCATCTCATCATCTGTCATCCCCTTTTCCTCCTGCCCCCAATGCCACCCAGAATCAGAGTATTTTCCAAAGGTTCAATCCGTCCCATTAGGTGGCCAAAGTACTGGAGTTTCAGCTTTAGCATCATTCCTTACAAAGAACACCCAGGGCCGATCTTCTTCAGAATGGACTGGCTGGATCTCCTTGCAGTCCAAGGGACTCTCAAGAGTCTTCTCCAACACCACAGTTCAAAAGCATCAATTCTTCAGCGCTCAGCTTTCTTCACAGTCCAACTCTCACATGCATACATGACCACAGGAAAAACCATAGCCTTGACTAGACGGACCTTTGTTGGCAAAGTAATGTCTCTAGTTTTTAATATGCTATCTAGGTTGATCATAACTTTCCTTCCAAGGAGTAAGCGTCTTTTAATTTCATGGCTACAATCACTACCTTCAGTAATTTTGGAGCCCAAAAAAATAAAGTCTGACACTGTTTCCACTGTTTCCCCATCTATTTCCCATGAAGTGATGGGAACAGATGCCATGATCTTAGTTTTCTGAATGTTGAGCTTTAAGCCAACTTTTTCACTCTCCTCTTTCACTCTCATCAAGAGGCTCTATAGTTCCTCTTCACTTTCTGCCATAAGGGTGGTGTCATCTGCATATCTGAGGTTATTGATATTTCTCCCGGCAATCTTGATTCCAGTTTGTGCTTTATCCAGCCCAGCTTTTCTCATGATGTTATCTGCATACAAGTTAGATAAGCAGGGTGACAATGTATAGCCTTGGTACACTCCTTTTCCTATTTGAAACCAGTCTGTTGTTCCATGTCCAGTTCTAATTGTTGCTTCCTGACCTGCATATAGGTTTCTCAGGAGGCAGATCAGGTGGTCTGGTATTCCTATCTCTTTCAGAATTTTCCACAGTTTATTGTGATCCACACAGTCAAAGGTTTGGCATAGTCAATAAAGCAGAAATAGATGCTTTTCTGGAATTCTCTTGCTTTTTCCATGATCCAGCGGATGTTGGCAATTTGATCTCTAGTTCCTCTGCCTTTTCTAAAACCAGCTTGAACATATGGAAGTTCACGGTTCACGTATTGCTGAAACCTGGCTTGGAGAATCTTGAGTATTACTTTACTAGTGTGTAAGATGAGTGCAATTGTGTGGTAATTTGAGCATTCTTTGGCATTGCCTTTCTTTGGGATGGGAATGAAAACTGACCTTTTCCAGTCCTGTGGCCACTGCTGAGTTTTCCAAATTTGCTGGTATATTGAGTGCAGCACTTTCAAAGCATCATCTTTCAGGACCTGGAACAGCTCAACTGGAATTCCATCATCTCCACTAGTTTTGTTCATAGTGATGCTTTCTAAGGTCCACTGGTCTTCACATTCCAGGATGTCTGGCTCTAGGTGAGTAATCACACCATAGTGATTATCTGGGTCATGAAGATCTTTTTTGTACAGTTCTTCTGTGTATTCTTGGCATCTCTTCTTAATATCTTCTGCTTCTGTTAGGTCCATACCATTTCTGTCTTTTATCGAGCCCATCTTTGCATGAAATATTCCCTTGGTATCTCTAATTTTCTTGAAGAGATCTCTAGTCTTTCCCATTCTGTTGTTTTCCTCTATTTCTTTGCAGTGATCACTGAGGAAGGCTTTCTTATCTCTTCTTGCTATTCTTTGAAACTCTGCATTCAGATGCTTATATCTTTCCTTTTCTCCTTTGCTTTTCGCTTCTCTTCTTTTCACAGCTATTTGTAAGGCCTCCTCAGACAGCCATTTTGCTTTTTTGCATTTCTTTTCCATGGGGATGGTCTTGATCCCTGTCTCCTGTACAATGTCACGAACCTCCATCCATAGTTCATCAGGTACTCTATCTATTTAGATCTAGTCCCTTAAATCTGTTTCTCACTTCCACTGTATAATCATAAGGAATTTGATTTAGGTCATACCTGAATGGTCTAGTGGTTTTCCCTACTTTCTTCAATTTAAGTCTGAATTTGGCAATAAGGAGTTTATGATTTGAGCCACAGTCAGCCCCCAGTGTTGTTTTTACTGACTGTATAGAGCTTCTCCGTCTTTGGCTGCAAAGAATATAATCAATCTGATTTCGGTGTTGACCATCTCGTGATGTCCATGTAGAGAGTCTTCTCTTGTGTTTTTGGAAGAGCGTGTTTGCTATGACCCTATAAGTAGAGAAGAAGCACATAAAAATATGGAAATTAAAAGTCAAACTAAAAAAAGATAAAATTACATATTTAATGTCATTGTTAAATTTAACAATTCTGCTAATACCTAGTGTTGGCAAAAATGTAGAGCAACAGGAATTCTCATATATTGCTGATAATAATGTAACATGGTACAGCCATTTTGTAACTCTCAGTCATTTATAAAGTAAAAAATCACTTGTATGACTTGGCAATTCTATTCCTTTTTATTTAGCTAGGAAAAATAGAAGCATATTACACAAAATCTCTTGCACCACCATGTTCAGAGCTACCTTTTCATAGTCAAAATTATTTGGAAACATCTTAATATCTATCAGTGGATAATGAAAAACAAATTGTGGTATAACCATACAATGGGAAACCATTTAGCAATAAAAAAATAAATACATGACATAGTCAACAATGTGTAAGCATCTCAAAATACACCTTGTAGAAGGAAAATATCCAAAAGTAAATGAGTACACACTATGTGATATCATTTATATGTACCTCTAGAAAAAGAAAAAAATATTCTATAATGACAGAAAGCCAATCAGTGTTTCAACTAGCAGAGTGGAATGCAGGTTATTACACTGCAATGGGGCATTATGGGACTTCATTGAGTAATAGAAGCATCCTAATGTCTCTTTGTGGGGTTGATTACACAGGCATTCACATTTGCCAAAACGTTTCAATCTCTGCTCTTATTGCACTTTATTGCATATAAATGACTATTCAATAAATCTGATTTTGAAGGTAAAAATAATGTTATACTATAAAAGATATAGCTATGTTATGTACTGTTTGGAATTTAGATCCTGATCTAAACAAATTCTAAAAAGACACTTTTTTTTTTAATTTTATTTTATTTTTAAACTTTACATAATTGTATTAGTTTTGCCAAATATCAAAATGAATCCGCCACAGGTATACATGTGTTCCCCATCCTGAACCCACTTTTTTAGGCTGTTGGGGAAAGTCAAATGTCCCTGATTAGTTGATGATATTAAGAAACAATTATTGTGTTTTAAAATGATCATTTCATTGAGATATTGTTTAAAAAACAAACTCCTTATGTATTGTAAATATATTTTTTAGATTTTTGTAATGTTTTATAATATCTGAGATTTGCTTCAAAATAATCCTAAGCAGAAAGTAGTAAGTGAACATATAAATGAAAGTCGATTGGTCATATGTAGGTAATTAATGAAGCAAGGCAATAGGTACTGTGAAGTGAGGTTCATAACTGCATAATCTTTACTTTTGCAAGCATTCAACATTTTCATTATAAACGTTTTAAAATGATCAAATAGCATTATACTTGTTTGTTTAGCCACTAAATCGTTTCCGACTCTTTTGCTACCCCATGGGCTCTAGCCCACAAGGCTCCTCTGTCCATGGAATTTCTCCAGCAAGAATACTGGAAAGTGAAAGTGAAAGTGAAAGTCGCTTAGTCCTGTCCAACTTTTTGAGACTTCATGGACTGTACAGTTCATGGAATTCTCCAGGTCAGGATACTGGAGTGTGTAGCCTATCCCTTCTCCAGTGGATCTTCCCAACCCAGGAATCGAATCAGTGTCTCCTGCATTGCAGGAGGATTCTTTACCAACTGAACTATCAGAGAAGCCTAAGAATACTGGAATGGGTAGCCATTTTCTTCTCCAGCAGATGTTCCCAATCCAGGGATCAAACTTGCGATTACTGCATTGGTAGACATATTTTTCGCCACTGAGCCAACAGCGAAGCCCCAGCATTATAGTACAATTCCATATTTTGCACATGTATGTAGAAAAGCTATTTCATAAATAGATTTTCATCATAAGCCTTAAAGGATACGCACAAAAGCTTTGGCAATTGTGATTACCCTTAGAGCTTGGAAATTCAGACTATTGAAATTGCTTTTCATTTTGATTTCTGTGTGTTTGACTCTTTTCTACAGTGAGATTTATTACTTGTAATTAAAATACGTATAATACAGAGTGAAGTAAGCCAGAAAGAAAAACACCAATACAGTATACTAACGCATATATATGGAATTTAGAAAGATGGTAACAATAAACCCTGTATACGAGACAGCAAAAGAGACACTGATGTATAGAACAGTCTTTGGACTCTGTGGGAGAGGGAGAGGGTGGGATGATTTGGGAGAATGGCATTGAAATATGTATAATATCATATACGAAACAAGTCACCAGCCCAGGTTCGATGCATGATACTGGATGCTTGGGGCTGGTGCACTGGGACCACCCAGAGGGATGGTAATGGGGAGGGAGGAGGGAGGAGGGTTCAGGATGGGGAACACGTGTATACCTGTGGCAGATTCATTTTGATATATGGCAAAACCAATACAATATTGTAAAGTTAAAAAATAAAATAAAAATAAAATAAAATACATATAAATAATTATAAAAATTATAAAGCAATTGATTACCATTAATTAAAATTATATTATTTTGTATTCAGAAAATAAGTCAACAAAATTCCCAAGGACAGTTTTATCTACAGTTTGCTGGAGGACACATTTTCAATATGTTCCTGGGAACATTCCTCTTTTTGACTTCTTTTTTCAGAAGATTGTGTCAAATGTGATAGCATTCATGGTTGTTTTTTTTTTGTTTGTTTGTTTGTTTTTTTGCATTTTTACCAACTCTATCCAGTACTTGTATTTACATCACTTTTCCTTGACTGGTTTGAAATGCCAACTTGCTGAATCCTCAGATCACTTCATTTAAACTTCTATTATGGCTTTAACTCCTAAAAGATTGGCATTTAACTTCCTAAACAATATAACTCTAACCAGTTTTTCAAAACTTATGTTCCAAAGTGTAGTAAGGAGACAGCATCATGTGGCCAAAGTGAATGTATTTAGCAAAAAGCAGATAGATTAAAATCACAACCTTGATATCAGTAGAGTGCCTTTGAACAAATTATTCAACTCCATTGGGCCTCAGTTATCCTTATTTTTAAAATAGACATAAAAAGTGTTATTACCACACAGGACTGAATATAGGAAAATACAAGAAAGCATGTGAGGCTTTTAAAACATAATATATGCTCAAAAAATGTTGGTTTTCCTTTCCTCTAGCCCCATACATAACACCTATGTGCCATTAAAATTTTATTAAACTCTTTGTGCTTAAATAAACACCCCTAAACTTTAACAGGTTTAAGTGAAGTGATTTGAAAATCTGAGGCATTTCAAACTAGTCAATGAAAAGAGATGAAAAAGCAAGTATAGTAAGATAGTAAAGATGTAAATTTTCCAGTTAGAATGCTTTCATTCTGCTTAAGTCTGCCTGCAAGGTTATACATTCTTCAAGGTCCAACCTAAATAGTATTATTTCCAAGGAGCCTTTTCTGATTCCCAAGTTAAATGTTTTCTCCCTCTTTTCAATTCTGCTTAAAACCACATACTTTTTTTTTTGACATATTCCTTGCCTTATTCATTACTGTTACCTTTATCCAGGTATTGTCTCTCTACTAATAATATTTTATACTAGTTTTAAAGTCATAAACTATGTCTTAACTGTTTTTATATAAATTATAATATTCATCACAGAGCCATTAACAGTGTGGGCATATATTATAGTATTATAAATTTGGTAGTAGGAGTAGGGAACAATAAGAATACAGTAATGGTGATGATTAGAATAGCAAAGATCTTGTATATGAAGTATAAGACATGAAAAGTTACTGTTCTAGTGAGTGGATTGAATTTGGAGATTTGAATTGACATACATACACTACTAAGTATAAAATAGGGCTTCCCAGGTGGCACAGTGGTAAAGAATCCATCTGTCAAGCAGGAGATTCAGGTTTGATCCCTGGGTTAGGAAGATTCTCTGGAGGAGGAAAAAGGCAACCAATTCCAGTATCATTGCCTGGGAAGTTCCACGAACAGAGGAGCCTGGAAGGCTACAGGCCATAGGGTTGCAAAGAGTTGGACACAACTAAACAGCAGCAGCAGCATGTATAAAGCAGATAACTAATGAAAACCTACTATATAGAACAGGGAACTCTACTCAGTGCTCTGTGGTGACCTAATTGGGAAGAAAATTTTAGAAAGAGGGGATATATGTATACATGTAACTGATTCAGTCTGCTATATAGCAGAAACTAATGAAACATTATAAAGCAACAATATTTCTTAATGACTCTCCTATGTTGTTATAAGAAAGGCAATAAGCATGGGCATAGGATATGTAATACAGAATGAAGCAGGGCAAAGGCTAATAGACTTTTGCCAAGAGAATGCACTGGTCATAGCAAACATCCTCTTCCAACAACACCAGAGGAGACTCTACACATGAAAATCACCAGATGGTGGACATCGAAACCAGATTGACTATATTCTTTGCAGCCAAAGATGGAGAAGCTCTATACAGTCAGCAAAAAGGAGACTGGAAGCTGACTGGGGCTTGGATCATGAACTCCTTATTGCCAAATTCAGACTGAAATTGAAGAAAGTGGAGAAAATCACTAGACCATTCAGGTATGACCTAAGTCAAATCCCTTATGACTATACAGTGGAAGTGAGAAATAAATTTAAGGGATTAGATCTGAGAGAGTGCCTGATTAACTATGGATGGAGACTCGTGACATTGTACAGGAGACAGGAATCAAGACCATCCCCGTGGAAAAGAAATGCAATAAAGCAAAATGGCTGTCTTAGGAGGCCTTACAAGTAGCTGTGAAAAGATGGGAAGTGAAAAGCAAAGAAGAAAAGGAAAGATATTAGCATCTGAATGCAGAGTTCCAAAGAATAGCAAGGAGAGATAAGAAAGCCTTACTCAGCGATCAATGCAAAGAAATAGAGGAAAACAACAGAATGGGAAAGACTACAGATCTCTTTAAGAAAATTAGAGATACCAACGGAACATTTCATGCAAAGATGGGCTCAATAAAGGGCAGAAATAGTATGGACCTAACAGAAGCAGGAGATATTAATAAGAGGTGGCAAGAATACACAAAAGATTTTCACAACCAAGATAATCATGATGGTGTGATCACTCACCTAGAGCAAGACATCCTGGAATGTGAAGTCAAGTGGGCCTTAGAAAGCAGCACTATGAACAAAGCTAGTGGAGGTGATGGAATTCCAATTCAGCTATTCCAAATCCTGAAAGATGATGCTGTGAAAGTGCTGCACTCAATATGCCAGCAAATTTGGAAAACTCAGCAGTGGCCACAGGACTGGAAAAGTTCAGTTTTCATTCCCATCCCAAAGAAAGGCAATGCCAAAGAATGCTCAAACTACTGCACAATTGCACTCATCTCACACACTAGTAAAGTAATGCTTAAAATTCTCCAAGCCAGGCTTCAGCAATATGTGAACCGTGAAATTCCAGATTTTCAACTGGCTTTAGAAAAGGCAGAGGAACCAGAGATCAAATTGCCAACATCCGCTGGATCATGGAAAAAGAGAGTTCCAGAAAAACATCTATTTCTGCTTTATTGACTATGCCAAAGCCTTTGACTGTGTGGATCACAATAAACTGTGGAAAATTCTGAAAGAGATGGGAATACCAGACCAACTGATCTGCCTCTTGAGAAGCCTGTATGCAGGTCAGGAAGCAACAGTTAGAACTGGACATGGAACAACAGACTGGTTCCAAATAGGAAAAGGAGTACGTCAAGGCTGTATATTGTCACCCTGCTTATTTAACCTATATGCAGAGAACATCATGTGAAACGTTGGGCTGGATGAAGCACAAGCTGGAATCAAGATTCCCAGGAGAAATTTCAATAACCTCAGATATGCAGATGACACGAGACCCCTATGGCAGAAAGTGAGGAAGAACTATAGAGCCTCTTGATGAAAGTGAAAGAGGAGAGTGAAAAAGTTTGCTTAAAGCTTAGCGTTCAGAAAACTAAGATAATGGCATCCAGGCCCATCACTTCATGGCACGTAGATGGGGAAACAGTGGAAACACTGGCTGACTTTATTTTTGGGGGCTCCAAAATCACTGCAGATGGTGACTGCAGTCATGAAATTAAAAGGCACTTACTTCTTGGAAGGAAAGTTATGACCAACCTAGATAGCATATTCAAAACCAGAGACATTACTTTGCCAACAAAGGTCCGTCTAGTCAAGGCTATGGATTTTCCATTGGTCATGTAGGGATGTTAGAGTTGGACTATAAAGAAAGCTCAGTGCAGAAGAATTGATGCTTTTGAACTGTGGTGTTGGAGAAGACTCTTGAGAGTCCCTTGGACTGCAAGGAGATCCAACCAGTCCATCCTAAAGGAGAGCAGTCCTTGGTGTTCATTGGAAGGACTGATGTTGAAGCTGAAACTCCAATAATTTGGCCACCTGATGCAAAGAGGTAACTCATTTGAAAAGACCCTGATGCTGGGAAAGATTGAGGGCAGGAGGAGAAGGGGACAACGTAGGATTAGATGGTTGGATGGCATCATCGACTCGATGTAGATCAGTTTGGGTGGATTCCGGGAGTTGGTGATGGACAGGGAGGCCTGACGTGTTGCAGTTCATGGGGTCGCATAGAGTTGGACATGAGCAAACGACTGAACTGAAATGAACTAGGATATTTAAAGACAAATATATGTGTTCTGCATATCTACAGTGCTTAAGAAAGAAAATGGGTAAACTATATAGACTGCAGGAGTTGGCTTAGTATGGATATATCAGAACATGATTGGCTAAAGACAGGAAAATGATGTATTTAAATAGAAAGCATCAAATTTAAATTTGATTCATTGCCTAGCATCATGGGAACACTCAATATTATACTAGCTTTGAGGATAGTTATTGATATTTGTACTATGCAAATTCTCAAATAAATATATTAATATAGAATATGTAGAATGATCAACATTAATCATTAATAGTAAATAGCCATATTTTTATTTTCATGCAGGTCCGCTAGACAACATCTAGTAGAAGCCATCTTCCAAGATTCTATAAGAAAAGCTCCAAGTTTCTTTCTTCTGAATCAGATTCCCACAAAATACAAATATACGTTCAGTTCAGTTCAGTTGCTCAGTCGTGTCTGACTCTTTGTGACTCCATGAATCACAGCACCAGGCCTCCCTGTCCAGCACCAACTCCCAGAGTTCACTCAGACTCATGTCCATCGAGTCAGTGATGCCATCCAGCCATCTCATCCTCTGTCGTCCCTTCTTCTCCTGCCCCCAATCCCTCCCAGCATCAGAGTCTTTTCCAATGAGTCAACTCTTCACATGAGGTGGCCAGAGTACTGGAGTTTCAGCTTTAGCATCATTCCTTCCAAAGAAATCCCAGGGCTGATCTCCTTCAGAATGGACTGGTTGGATCTCCTTGCAGTCCAAGGGACTCTCAAGAGTCTTCTCTAACACCACAGTTCAAAAGCATCGATTCTTCGATGCTCAGCTTTCTTCACAGTCCAACTCTCACATCCATACATGACCACAGGAAAAACCATAGCCTTGACTAGATGGACCTTTGTTGGAAAAGTAATGTCTCTGGTTTTGAATATGCTATCTAGGTTGGTCATAACTTTCCTTCAAAGGAGTAAGCGTCTTTTAATTTCATGGCTGTCATCACCATCTGCAGTGATTTTTGACCCCCCAAAAATAAAGTCTGACACTGTTTCCACTGTTTCACCATCTATTTCCCATGAAGTGATGGGACCAGATGCCATGACCTTAGTTTTCTGAATGTTGAGCTTTAAGCCAACTTTTTCACTCTCCACTTTCACTTTCATCAAGAAGCTTTTTAGTTCCTCTTCACTTTCTGCCACAAATACACATTAGGAGCTATTGATACAATTACCAATAAGAGATGAATGAGTTACTCTTTCAAATTGGATGTTATAGTTTGCAATAGGCCAATAATACACTGGAAGCAAACAGGAAAGGTAAAATTTTAAGACATCAGACAGCTACAGAAGTAAGAAGATCAACATGAATTAGCATTTTAGAAAGGAGAAAACCTTTAAGACACTAAGCATAGTCAGCTTCCTCTTCTAGAAGCAATTTGAAAATCTAGTTATGGGTCAGAATAGACAATCTTGGTGTGGCTAAGGCAGAGGGCTACTACTTGGGAAAAAGAAACCAGCATACTGATGATCCCATGAGACCAGAGTGACAAGGTTGGAGAATTTAGGGTCTTAAAATTTCAGCCAAGATATTCACTATATTCTAAATCTAAACACAGTAGGAGGCAAACAAATTATTCTAATATCCTATAAAAATAGAGTTGAATTTTTTTTCTGGTCTTATATTACTAAGGGAGCAAGTGTATGCCTAGATAGAAGCCTTAAAAGAAAAAGAAAAAAAAAAAAAGATGAGAGTTGAAATCCTAGAATGGTTTTCCCTAAGAGAACGTGCCATTTGTGCATGGCAGAAGACTAAGAATCTAGGCCTGGCCCCTAGCAGAGGGCCTTTAGTGGAGGACAGATACACCTGTATATGTGTTAGCCAATTGTTAGATACTTCATGGGCAAAACTGGAGACTTGAAGAAGTTCAAACACAGTCATTATCATTTATCCTGGAGACATCTGCTAAATCCTAAAGCTATGATGCCATACAAAAAAAAAAAAATATATATATATATATATATATATATATATATATATATATATCTGAAAATGAAAGGGTAAAAGTCCCCACAAATTCTGAGGAGGCAAAAATTTGTTTGAATAACCTATGAAATCCCTGTAAGGTCACATCCATATACCAGGAAACAAACCAGAGGTAGATAGTAACTTACCAAACCTGCTATAGAGCCTCAACACAGTTCTGTTCCTGATTTGATTAAGGTGATAAGCTTCTCCTCTCATTTGTGCCTAACACATAAAATGTTAAACACTCTCTGTTAAAAGATAATATTATCTTGACTCTATATGGCTCTTTTATATACAGTGAACACAATCCAATTAAAAATCAATAGAGTCAACTACAAGAATAGTTTCATATATATGTATAACTGAATTATTTTTCTGTACACCTGAAACAATCACAATATTGTTAACCAACTATACTCCAATATAAAATAAAAAGCTTAAAAATCTATAGAGACAACTACATGTGACTAATAATGCAGGATAAATAAAAAAGGCAACAGAAAAATTATAGGTGATCCTGGCATTTGAGCTTAGCAAACAACTTCAAATATCATTGGGTATCTGATTATACTCTTGCTATAAAAATTATAATGCATAGATTCATATATATATATATATATATGCACACATATGAATACATGTTAAGTCACTTCAGCTGTGTTCAACTCTGTGTGACCCAATGGACTGTAGCCCACCAGGCTCTTCTGTCCATGGTACTATTCAGGCAAGAATACTGGAGTGAATTGCCACACTCTCCTCATTTACATACATAATACTGTAGAAAGTTGAATTGTGTCTCCTCAATAGTTATGTCTGGAGAAGGCAATGGCACCCCACTCCAGTACTCTTGCCTGGAAAATCCCATGGGTGGAGGAGCCTGGTGGGCTGCAGTCCATGGGGTCCCTCCGAGTTGGACACAGCTGAGCGACTTCATTTTCACTTTTCACTTTCATGCATTGGAGAAGGAAATGGCAACCCACTCCACTGTTCTAGCCTGGAGAATCCCAGGGACGGAGGAGCCTGGTGGGCTGCCGTCTACGGGGTCGCACAGAGTTGGACACGATTGAAGTGACTTAGCAGTAGTAGCAGTAGCAATAGTTATGTCAAGCTTCCCAGGTGGCTCAGACTGTAAAGCGTCTGCCTATGATGCCTACCATGTGTGAGACCAGGGTTCAATCCCTGGGTCGAGAAGATCTCCTGGAGAAGGAAATGGCAACCCACTCCAGTATCCTTGCCTGGAAACCCCCATGGACAGTGGAACCTGGTAGGCCACAGTCCATGGGGTCGCAAAGAGTCGGACATGACTGAGCAACTTCATTTCACTTCACTTCAATAGTTATGTCAAAATCTAACTCCTCAATACATATGAATATAACCTGATTTGTCAATAAGGTATTTGAGATGCAATAAAGTTCCTGGTTGGCTGCAGTCCATGGGGTCACTAAGAGTCAGACAGGACTGAGCGACTTCACTTTTACTTTTCACTTTCATGCATTGGAGAAGGAAATTGCAAACCACTCCAGTGTTCTTGCCTGGAGAATCCAAGGGATGGGGGAGCCTGATGGGCTGCTGTCTATGGGGTCGCATAGAGTAGGAAACAACTGAAGCGACTTAGCAGCAGCAGCAGCAGCAGCAAAGTTATGCTAAGACCTTGCTAGTCATAGTGGACTCTATGTATAAGCCAGAAATAGGAGTGATGCACCTAAAAGTCAAGGAATACCAAAGGTTTTCATCAATCACCAGAAGCTAGGAAGAGGCAAGGAAAGATTTTTTCTTAGAGACTTTAGAGGGAGCATGGCCTTTACAACAACTTGATTTCTGGTTTCTAGCCTGAAGAACTGAGAAAATAAATTTCTTTCCTTTTAAGTCACTCAATATTTTTTTAATGGTAGGTCTAGGAAACTAATATACATACATTTGTTGTTATTTGGTTGCTAAGTCATGTCCAACTCTTTGTGACCCTATGAATTTCAACACACCAAGCTCCTCTGTCCTCCATTATTTCCTAGAGTTTGTTCATAGTCATGGCCATTGAGTTGGTGATGCTCTCTAACCATCTTATCCTCTACCACCTCCTTCTCCTTTTGCATTCAATCTTTCCAAGCATTAGGGTCTTCTCCAATAAGCCAGCTCTTCATATCAGGTGGCCAAAGTATTGGAGCTTCAGCTTCAGTATCAGTCCTTCCAATGAATATTCAGGGTTGATTTTCTTTAGGTTTGACTGGCTTGATCTCCGTACAGTCCAAGGGATTCTCAAGAGTTTTCTCCAGAACCACATTTTGTAAGCATCAATTCTTCAGGTAAATATGTTGGCTGGCATTGAATTAACCAACAAAATTTCAGTCAAAGTGGCTGAAATTCAGGAGACAGGGTAAAAAAAAGGAGCTGGCCATAAAGAAGGAGGCACAAATCTTTGCATAAATATTCTTTTCAATTCCTTGAGAAAATTTTAACCTATGCAGGTACAGACAAAATTCTATTAGGCCTGGCAGATATTAGTTACTGAAAGTCTAGAAAGTTGGGCAAAAATTATAGAAGCCGCACAGTGCAGAGATGGTGTTTGGGTTTAAGCCTAGCCAGAGTGGAGAGATGTTGTTAGACATATTGGGCTTCCTTGAGACCTTGCTTGTGTCTCCATGGCTAGACATTAAAAAATCTCCTGCAATGCAGGAGACCTTGGTTGACTCCCTGAGTCAGGAAGATTCTCTGGAGAAGGGAACACGATCCCATTCCAGTATTCTTGCCTGGAGAATTCCATAGACAGAGGAGTCTGGTGGGCTACTATCCATAAGGTCACAAAGAGTCAGACACGACTACCGAGTAACACTGAGATCCTAACAGCCATAACCCAGAAGTAAAGAACATACCCCAGAATAATGCCTATACCAGGTATGTAAGAACAAAACTGAAATACAGGCTAGCAAATTTATAAAACAAGCTTTAGGATGGTTAAGGTGATCTTCTGAAAATTTAACTGTACTCTGGGGCAAAATATGATACTCCAGAGAGGAATATTTACATAATCAGATCCTTCTAAACCTTTAAGGAACAATGTACAACATAGAATAATATATGTGTGTGTGTATATATATATATACATATATATATATATATATATATATATATATATATGGCATGTAGAGTCAGTAATAAAGAAGTACAGTACTCTGGTAAGAAAGATAACCATCAAAAAATCTGTAAACAATAAATGATGGGGAGGGTGTGGAAAAAGGGAACCCTCTTACACGGTTGGTGGGAATGTAAATTGACATAGCCAATAAGGAGAACTGTATGGAATTTCCTTAAAGAACTAAAAACAGAACTATCATATGACATTCCTGGGCACATACCTGGAGAAAACCATAATTCCGAAAAACACATGCACCCAAAGTTTATTGCAACAGCCCGGATATGGAAGCAACCTAAATGTCCATAAACAGAGAAATGGGTAAAGAAGATGTGGCACATATATCCAATGGAATATTCAGTTCAGTTCAGTTCAGTCGCTTAGTCGTGTCCGACTCTGCAACCCCATGAATTGCAGCACAACAGGCCTCCCTGTTCATCAGCAACTCCCGGAGTTCACTCAAACTCATGTCCATTGAGCCACTGATGCCAGCAAAAACAAGACCAGGGGACCATCTTCTGTCGTCCCCTTCTCATCCTGCCCCCAATCCCTCACAGCCTCAGAGTCATTTCCAATGAGTCAACCCTTCACATGAGGTGGCAAAAGTATTGCAGTTTCATCTTTAGCATCAGTCCTTCCAATGAACAACCAGGACTGATCTCCTTTACAATGGACGGGTTGGATCTCCATGCAGTCCAAGGGGCTCTCAAGAGTCTTCTTCAACACCACAGTTCAAAAGCATCAATTCTTCGGTGCTCAGCTTTCTTCACAGTCCAACTCTCGCATCCATACATGACCACAGGAAAAACCATAGCCTTGACTAGACGGACCTTTGCTGGCAAACTGATGTCTCTGTTTTTGAATATGCTATCTAGGTTGGTAATAACTTTCCTTCCAAGGAGTAAGCATCTTTTAATTTCATGGCTGCAATCACCATCTGCAGTGATTTTGGAGACCCCAAAATAAAGTCTGACACTGTTTCCACTGTTTGCCCATCTATTTCCCATGAAGTGATGGGATGAGATGCCATGATCTTAGTTTTCTGAATGTTGAGCTTTAACCCAACATTTTCACTCTCCACTTTCTCTTTCATCAAGAGGCTTTTTAGTTCCTCCTCATTTATGCCATAAGGGTGGTATAATCTGCATATCTGAGCTTATGGATATTTCTCCCAGCAATCTTGATTCCAGCTTGTGCTTCATCCAGCCCAGCGTTTCTCATGATGTATTCTGCATAGAAGTTAAATAAGCAGGGTGACGATATATAGCCTTGACGTACTCCTTTTCCTATTGGGAACCAGTATGTTGTTCCATGTCCAGTTCTAACTGTTGCTTCCTGACCTGCATACAGGTCTCTCAAGAGGCAGGTCAGGTGGTCTGGTATTCCTCTCTTTCAAAATTTTCCACAGTTTGTTGTGATCCACAGAGTCAAAGGTTTGTCATAGTCAATAAAGCAGAAATAGATGTTATTCTGGAACTCTCTTGCTTTTTCCATGATCCAGTGGATGTTGGCAATTTGATCTCTGGTTCCTCTGCCTTTTCTAAAACCAGCTTGAACATCAGGAAGTTCACGGTTCATGTATTACTGAAGCCTGGCTTGGAGAATTTTGAGCATTACTCTACTAGCGTGTGAGATGAGTGCAATTGTATGGTATTTTGAGCATTCTTTGCATTGCCTTTCTTTGGGATTGGAATGAAAATTCCCTTTTCCAGTCCTGTGGCCACTTCTGAGTTTTCCATATTTGTTGGCATATTAAGTGCAGCACTTTAACAGCATCATCTTCCAGGATCTGAAATAGCTCAACTGGAATTCCATCACCTCCACTAGCTTTGTTCTTAGTGATGCTTCCTAAGGCCCACTTGACTTCACATTCCAGGATGTCTCGCTCTAGGTAAGTGATCACACCATCGTCATTATCTGGATCGTGAAGATCTTTCTTGTACAGTTCTTCTGTGTATTCTTGCCACCTCTTCTTAATATCTTCTGCTTCTGTTAGGTCCATACCATTTCTGTCCTTTATCGAGCCCATCTTCGAATGAAATGTTCCCTTGGTATCTCTAATTTTCTTAAAGAGATCTCTAGTCTTTCCCATTCTGTTGTTTTCCTCTATTTCTTTTCATTTATTACTGAGGAAGGCTTTCTTATCTCTCCTTGCTATTCTTTGGTACTCTGCATTCATATGCTTATATCTTTCCTTTTCTCCTTTGTTTTTCACTTCTCTTCGTTTCACAGCTATTTTTAAGGCCTCTCCAGACAGCCATTTTCTTTTTTGCATTTCTTTTTGGGGGGGATGGTCTTGATCCCTGTCTCCTGTACAATGTCATGAACCTCCATCCGTAGTTTATCAGGCACTCTATGTATCAGATCTAGTCCCTTAAATCTATTTCTCACTTCCACTGTATAATCATAAGGAATTTGGTTTAGGTCATACCTGTATGGTCTAGTGGTTTTCCCTACTTTCTTCAATTTAAGTCTGAATTTGGCAATAAGGAGTTCATGATCTGAGCCACAGTCAGCTCCTGGTCTTGTTTTTGCTGACTGTATAGAGCTTCTCCATCTTTGGCTACACAGAATATAATCAATCTGATTTTGGTGTTGACCGTCTGGTGATGTCCATGTGTAGAGTCTTATCTTGTGTTGTTGGAAGAGGGTGTTTGCTATGACCAGTGCATTCTCCTGGCAAAACTCTATTAGCCTTTGCCCTGCTTCATTCCATATTCCAAGGCCCAATTTTCCTGTTACCCTAGATGTTTCTTTGCTTCCTACTTTTGCATTCCAGTCCCCTATAGTGAAAAGGACATCTTTTTTTTTTTTTTTTGGGGGGGGGGGAGTAGTTCTAAAAGGTCTTGTAGTGTATATATGTTAATAGTACACAGTAGTGTATATATGTTAATTCCAATCTACCAGTTCATCCCAACTCCGGCTTCTTACCTTAGTGTCCATAGACTTGTTCTCTACATCTGTATTTTTATTTCTGTTTTGCAAATAGGTGTATCTCAACTATTTTTCTAGATTCCACATATATGCATTAATACATGATTTTTTTTTCTCTTTCAGACTTACTCTATTCTGACAGTCTCTAGGTCCATCCATGTCTTTGCATATGGTACAATTTTATTGATTTTAATGGCTGAGTAATATTCCACTGCTTCCATTGTGGCTCAGATGGTAAAGAATCCGCCTGCAATGTGGAAAGCTGAGTGCTGAAGAATTGATTGCAGCTGGTAAAGACCTGGGTTCAATCCCTGGTTTGGGAAGATCCCTGGATAAGGGAAAGGCTACCCACTACAGTATTCTGGCCAATGGAAAACCAATGAGAATCTACTGTATAGTACAGAGAACTCTACTCAGTGTCTATGGTGACCTAAATGAGGAAGGCATCCAAAAAAGAGGGAATATATGTATAAATGTACACTTGATTCACTTTTCTGTACAACAGAAACACAATATTTTAAAGCAGCTATACTCCAATACAAATTTTAAATGTACACAAAAATAATAAATAAATACAATTCTCTATAAAAGAAGGCCCAGATATGACCCAAATATCAAAGCTAAAAGGACCTCAAAATAACTATCATTAACATGATAATAAAAATATAAGAAAAGGTGGAAATAATCAAAAGAGATGTAGCATTTCAACAGAAAATCAGACTCTATAAAATGTATAAAATAAACATTAACTTCAAAATACAATATCTAAATCTCACAACTTATTAGATTGTTATAACATCAGATGGAACACAAGATTAGTAAACTTGAAGAAAAAAATAAAAGCATCCAACCTGTAAATTCAAAAATCAGCAAATAATGAATAGGATAGTGAGCTGAAAAAAATATTAAAAATGATTTTGAAATTAGTAGAATATTCAACAAAGAGGTAATAAGGTAATTTGCATATTTTAAAGCTGAATTTATTCATCCCCTGCACATCTACATTTCAAAAAAAAATTCAGTATGAAGAAAAATAGTCCTAACTGAACAAGGTACTATAAACATGAATGAAGAGCACCAGAAAATATGAATATGTTTTTAAATGTATATCCATTTGAAACTCAATGATAATGTCTAATTAGTTTTGAAACCCATGTTACAAATAAATTATACAACAAAAATAAAGGTTGAAGGGAGTAAATGGTGTTAAACTATTGTAAATTTCTTGTATTATTTGGGAAGTAGTAAAAGTTACTTAACAAAAAGTAGAGTCTACTTTATGATAGGTATATATGTAGTCCCTCAGGTAACCACTTATTAATAAAGAGGCATAACTAAAATCTAACACACACACACACACACACACACACACACACAACCCACAAAATAAAGAATACTTGATTTATAGGAAAAAATTAATAAAAGAGAATAAAGAAATACAGAAGAAAAAAAGAACTACAGAATGGATGAGCTAACACACTTAGAATTGGTTTTCTTTAGGGAATAGGAAAAACAGAGAGACAATCATAGAAGTTAGACTTCTTTAACTGTACCTCTTTTTTTTCTTATATGTTTCACCTGGCAACTTTGGGAATTTTATATATATATATATATATATCAGACTTAAAAAAATAAACAAGTTCAAAGGTCTGCAGCAACCAACAGAATGCCCAGTCAAAATGGGAAATTGCAGGAAACTTCCCTTAATTCAGAGGAAGAAGAATGAATCTCACTTATGATGGTCAAACCAATCTGGGAGATGAATGAAGGATTGATTCAGATTCACCTAAATGAGAAATTAGGGAAAAGTAGTTTAGCATAGATCTCGGGTTGGTGAAAGCTGTGAAGATGCATTGCACATGGGTACTGACTGGGAAAGCTACAGGCCTATGGACCTGAAGACTCCTGCTGCAAGGAGATTATAAGACAATACAACAGAATATCTAAGGCTCTGAGAATAAGCAGGAGTGAAATTCCCTGGGAAAATAAGTTATTTAAAAGCAGGCACATATAAGGCTAGAAATGGATAAAAAAAAAAAAAAAAAAAAAAAAAAAAAAATCCCTGCACATGGGCCTAGGCAATAGGCAGGCCAAGCAAAGGCCTGAGTCAACCTAAAGCCTTCATACTAGTTTATTTCAAAGCACAGAACACACTCTGCTAACTAGTAAAGTTCATCCCTGGCAGAGATCCTGTCTTCAGTGATACAGAGGTGGCTGCTTTTGTTTTCAACATCAACAAAAACTCACAAAGCATAAAAAGAGGAAAATATGATCTATTCAAAGAAAAAAAGTGTCAGAGAATGTCCCTGAGGAAACAGGTATCAAAAATAATAGACCAATAATTTAAAGCACATCTTAAATGTGCTCAGAGACTTAAAGAAAAAATAATAAATATCACCACAGAGGTAGAAATTATAGCATGTACAGAACAGAAAGTCTGGAGTCTAAAAATTAATAACTGAATTGCAAAGTTCACTAGAGAGGTTCAACAACAGAATTGAAGAAACTTAAGTTTCAGCCAAGTTTTTCTTGAGGTATATATATTCAACATACAATATTCAACTTGTGTATACATTGACATGTACACCACAGTAAGTCTGGATACCATCTGTCACCATCCAAAGTTAATACAACATTGCATTAGTGATTGTGTTTCCCACGCTGTATGTTTTATCCTCATGGCTTAATATTTTATGACTGGAAATTTGATCTTCTTGATCTCCTTCATCCACTTCACTCATTCTAACCTTCCTCCCCTTTGGCAAACGTCTGTTATCTGTATCTGAGTCTGGGTTTTGTTTCATTTATGTGTTTATTTTTTATATTTCACATATAAGTGAAATCATGCCATATTTGTCTTTGTCTGTCTTGACTCATTTCACTTAGCATAATATCCTCCAAGTCCCTTCAAGTTGTGGTAAGTTGTAAGATGTCTTTCTTCTTAATTGATTGAGTAGTAGTCCATTGTGTGTGTTGGGGGGGGGAGGGTAAAACATCTATCCATTCATCCACAATGGACATTTAGTTTCTATACCTTGGCTATTGTAAATAAAGAACATAGGGGTGCATATATATTTTCAAACTAGGGTTTTCATTTTCTTCAAACAAATACTCATACAGAAATAAAATTGCTGGAAAACAGATTAGTTTTGTTTTTCATTTTTTGAGGACTTTCTATACTATTTTCCATAGTGATTGCACCAATTTACATTACCGTCAACAGTGCATGAGGGTCCCTGTTTCCCACATTTTTATTAACATTTGTTATTGCTTTCTTTTATATAATGGCCATTCTAACAAGTGTGAGATGATATCTCTTTGTGGCCTTGATTGGCATTTTCCCAGTGATTAGTGATGTTAAGCATCTTTTCATGTGCCTACCACTTTTTAAATTGGATTGTTTGTTTTGTTCTAATTGAGTTGTATGAGTTCTTTAAATATTTTGTGTATTCATCCTTTACTAGACATATCATTGGCAAATATCTTCTCCTCTTTAGTAGGTTGCCTTTTCATTTTGTTGACCGTTTCCTTAACTGTGCAGAAGCTTTTTAGTCAATGTAGTCCTATTTGTTTATTTTTATGTTTTTGCCCTTTCTCCTTGAGTCATACCCAGAAAAAACGTCACTAAGACTAATGTCAAGGAGCTTGCCACTTATATCTTCATCTAGGAGTTTGATGGTTTCAGATCTTAAAATCAACACTTTAAAAGAAAGGGGCTATATCTATATCTATCTATCTATCTATTTATCTATCTATATACTTATAGCTGATTCATTTCTTTTTATTAACAGTAGAAGCCAACTCAAATTGTAAAGCAATTATCATCTAGTTAAAAAAAAAACAACTTTAATCCACTTTGAGATAATTTTTGTATAAGGTGTAATATAATGATCCAGCTTCATTCATTTGCATGTAGTTTTCCACTACCATTTATTAAAGAGATAATATTTTCTCTATGGAATATTGTTGGCTCCTTCATTAAATATTAGTTGACCAAATTTGTTTAAGTTAATTTGGTGGGAGGGTCTCAATCATGTTCAATTGATCTATGTGTCTTTTTATGACAGTACCACCCTGTTTTGTGTACTAGAAGCTTGTAGTATAGTTTGAAATCAGAAAATGTGGTGCCTCCCACTTCGTTATATCTTCTCAGGACTTTTTTGGCTATCTGGAGTCATTTGTGGTTCCACATAAATCTTAGGACTGTTTTTACTATTTATGTGAATAATGCCATTGGAATTTTGATAGGGATTACATTGAATCTATAGGTAACTTTGGGTATATGGACATTTTAACAATATCACTTCTTCTAATCCATGAACATCAAATATCTCTTCATTTATTTGTGTCTTCAATTTCTTTCATCAGTGTCTTATAGTTTTATGTGTACAAGTTTTTCATCTCCTTTGTTAACTTTATTCCTAGTTCTTTACTCTTTTAGATGTAATTAAATATAGTATTGCTTTCTTAATTTCTCTTTCTGATAGCTAATTATTGGTATATAGAAACACAACATATTTCTGTATATTTATATTGTATCTTGTAATTTTACTGAATTCACTTTTTAGTTTATTGGTAGTCTTTAGACTTTCTATATAAAGTATAACAGCATCTCATGCAAAGAGTTGACTCATTGGAAAAGACTCTGATGCTGGGAGGGATTGGGGGCAGGAGGAGAAGGGGATGACAGAGGATGAGATGGCTGGATGGCATCACTGACTCGATAGACGTGAGTCTGAGTGAACTCCGGGAGTTGGTGATGGACAGGGGGGCCTGCCGTGCTGCAATTCATGGGGTCGCAAAGAATCGGACATGACTAAGAGACTGAACTGAACTGAACTGAACCATCAACAATTAGTGATACTTTTATATCTTCCTTTATAAATTGTATATCTTTTATTCTTTCTTCTCTCATAACTGATATGGCTAGACTTCCAATACTATAATAATACTTCCAATATTTCCAATTATTTATGGAAGTTATGCCAATACTTCCAATACTCCCGTTGAATAAAAATGAAGAGAATGGGCACCCTTGTCTTGTTCCTAATCTTATAATGAAGGATTTCAGGTGTTCACATTTGAGTATGATATTAATAGTGAGTTTGTCATAAATGGCCTTTATTATGTTGAGATATGTTTCCACAGTACCTACTTTGTTAGGAGTTTTTAACATAAATGGATATTGAATTTTATAAAATGCCTTTTCTGCATCTTTTGAATATATCATACTATTTTGTCTTTCATTTTCTTAATGTGGTACATCATGTTGATTGCTTTGCAATGCTAAAACACCCTTGTATTCCTATAATATATCCCACTTGATCATGATGTATGATCTTTTTACGGTATTGCTGAATTTGGCTTGCTAATTTTTTGTTGAGAAAGTTTTCATCATGTTTATCAGAAGTATCATCAGTCAACTTTTTAAAGGGGCACTTAAAATGATTAATTCTAGATATCCAAAAGAGAAAAAGGATAAAAGAATAGTGAACAAACGATAAGGAATCTATGATAAACTATTAAGCAGATGAATATATCATTACTAAAGTATTAGAAGAAGACATGAAAGAATAAAAGATAGGAGATAATTGAATTAATAATGGGCAATATTTTCCCAAATTTGAGAAAATCATGGAACTATAAATCCGAAAAGCTCAACGAAGTCCAAACAGGATAAATTTAAAAACCTGCATGAAGCTACATTATAATTGAAATTTTGAAAGACAAAAAAAAAAAAAAAAAAAAGAGAGAGAGAGAATCTTGAAAGCAGGAAGAGAATAGTGAGTGGTAGTGTACAAATCTTCAATAATATTAGCAATGGACTTTTTTAGCAGAAAACTTGGAGGCCATAGGCAGTGGGATAATATATTTAAATTGCTGAAAGATTGAACTGGCAAATAAGAATTGTGTATATGTCAGAGAAATTAGCACAGAAAAACAAATACAAAGCATATGAATTTTAAAGGAAGTTGTAAACTGTTTTCTGATTGCAGAGGATATTATTATCTATGTAGAAAATCCTAACAATTCCACCAAAAGTATATCATAACTACTAATCAAATTAGGCTACATTACAAAACAGAAATCAATACAAGAAAATCTGTTTATTTGCTCTACCTCAACAATGAGCAATCCAAAAAGAAATTAAGAAAACCATTTCATTTACAATAGCAACAAGAGAAAAAATAATTACAAATAAATTTAACCACAGAGATGAGAAACCTCTACACTGAAAATTATATTTGTTGAAATAAATTAAAGATATAAATATATAAAAATAAATTCCATGTTCTTGTATTGTAGAATTTAATATAATTAATATGTTAATACTGCCCAAAGTGATCTGTAGATTCAATACATTTCCTATCATTTGATAAAATACTAATGATGGTTTTGCAGAAATATAACTATCAATACTAAAGTGTATATGAATTGCCAAGAGTCCTCATACAAACCAAATAAAAAAAAAGGTTCAAAAAGAACAAATTTACTGGTATCACACTTTTTTATTTCAAATATTACTGCAAACTATTGAGAAAATTGTATACAGGTCACGAAGCAACAGTTAGAACTGGACATAGAACAACAGACTGGTTCCAAATAGGAAAAGAAGTACACCAATACTGTATATTGTCACCCTGCTTATTTAACTTATATGCAGAGTACATCATGAGAAACTGTGGGCTGGATGAAGCACAAGCTGGAATAACTATTGCAAGGAGAAATATCAATAACCTCAGATATGCAGATGACACCACCTTTATGGTAGAAAGTGAAGAAGAACTAAAGAGCCTCTTGATGAAAGTGAAAGAGGAGACTGAAAAAGTTGGATTAAGCTCAACATTCAGAAAACTAAGATCATGGCATGTGGTCCCATCTCTTCATGGCAAATAGTTGGAGAAACAGTGGAAACAGTGGTTGACTTTAATTGCATTTTTACCCCCAGTTAAGCCCCTCTGTGATTACTTTGCCAACAAAGGTCCGTCTTGTCAAGGCTATGGTTTTTTCTGTAGTCATGTATGGATGTGAGAGTTGAACTATAAAGAAAGCTGAGCACTGAAGAATTGATGCTTTTGAACTGTGGTGTTGGAGAAGACTCTTGAGAGTCTCTTGGACTGCAAGGAGATCCAACCAGTCCATCCTAAAGGAGATCAGTCTTGGGAGTTCATTGGAAGGACTGATGTTGAAGCTGAAACTCCAAAATTTTGGCCACCTGATGCGAAGAGCTGACTCATTTGAAAAGACCCTGATGCTGGAAAAGATTGAGGGCAGAAGAGAAAGGGACAACAGAGGATAAGATGTTTGGATGGCATCACCGACTCAATGGACATGAGTTTGGGTAAACTCTGGGAGTTCGTGATGGACAGGGAGTCCTGGCATGCTGTGGTTCATGGGGTCACAAAGAGTCAGACACAACTGAGCTACTGAACTGAACTGACAAGAATCAAAATTGTGTGTGAATTGAGCAAAAACAGACATATAATGCCAAGAAATAGACAAGAGAGCTAAGAAATGCACTCTTACAGTTATTGTCTAGTGATTTTCATCAAGATTTCCAAGACTATTTATTTTTTTTTTTTTTTTTTTTGTTTTTTGTTTTTTGTTTGTTTTTTTTATTTTATTTTATTTTAAATTTTATTTTATTTTTAAACTTAACATAACTGTATTAGATTTGCCAAATATCCAAGACTATTTAATAGGGAAGTGGTCTTTACAAAAAATTTTGTGGAGAAAACTGGATATCCGCATGCAAAAGAATGAAGTTACTCTCATACATTCTAACACACACACACACACACACACAACTCAAAATTGATCAAAGATCCAAATGTAAGAGTTAAAAGTATAAAACACTTACAAGTAAATATAAGGGAAAAGCTTCATGATACTGGGTTTGGCAAAGATTTCCTGAATAGGATATCAAAAACACAAGCAACAATAATAACTCAACAGATAAAATGTGCTTCATCAAAATTAAAAACTCTTGTGCATCAAAAGATATTATCAACAGAGTAAAAGGCAGCCCACAGAATGAGAAAAATACTTGTAAATCATGTGATAAGTGATTGATATCCAAGATATATAAAAGACTCTTTTAACTCAACAACAACAATAATCATAAACAATCCAGTTTAAAAATGAGCCAGATCAGATCAGTCACTCAGTCATGTCCGACTCTTTGTGACCCCATGAATCACAGCACGCCAGGCCTCCCTGTCCATCACCAACTCCCGGAGTTCACCCAGACTCATGTCCATCGAGTCAGTGGTGCCATCCAGCCATCTCATCCTCTGTCGTCCCCTTCTCCTCCTGCCCCCAATCCCTCCCAGCATCAGAGTCTTTTCCAATGATTCAACTCTTCGCATGAGGTGGCCAAAGTACTGGAGTTTCAGCTTTAGCATCATTCCTTGCAAAGAAATCCCAGGGCTGATCTCCTTCAGGATGGACTGGCTGGATCTCCTTGCAGTCCAAGGGACTTCTCAAGAGTCTTCTCCAACACCACAGTTCAAAAGCATCAATTCTTCGGCGCTCAGCCTTCTTCACAGTCCAACTCTCACATCCATACATGACCACAGGAAAAACCATAGCCTTGACTAGACGAACATTTGTTGGCAAAGTAATGTCTCTGCTTTTATATATGCTATCTAGGTTGGTCATAACTTTCCTTCCAAGGAGTAAGTGTCTTTTAATTTCATGGCTGCAGTCACCATCTGCAGTGATTTTGGAACACAGAAAAATAAAGTCTGACACTGTTTCCACTGTTTCCCCATCTATTTCCCATGAAGTGGTGGGACCGGATGCCATGATCTTCGTTTTCTGAATGTTGAGCTTTAAGCCAAATTTTTCACTCTCCACTTTCACTTTCATCAAGAGGCTTTTTAGTTCCTCTTCACTTTCTGCCATAAGGGTGGTGTCATCTGCATATCTGAGGTTATTGATATTTCTCCTAGCAATCTTGATTCCAGCTTGTGTTTCATCCAGTCCAGCGTTTCTCATGATGTTCTCTGCATATAAGTTAAATAAACAGGGTGACAATATACAGCCTTGACGAACTCCTTTTCCTATTTGGAACCAGTCTGTTGTTCCATGTCCAGTTCTAACTATTGCCTCCTGACCTGCATACAAATTTCTCAAGAGGCAGATCAGGTGTTCTGGTATTCCCATCTCTTTCAGAATTTTCCACAGTTTGTTGTGATCCACAGTCAAAGGCTTTGGCATAGTCAATAAAGCAGAAATAGATGTTTTTCTGGAACTCTCTTGTGTTTTCCATGATCCAGCAGATGTTGGCAATTTGATTTCTGGTTCCTCTGTCTTTTATAAAATCAGCTTGAACATCAGGAAGTTCACGGTTCACATATTGCTGAAGCCTGGCTTGGAGAATTTTGAGCATTACTTTACTAGCATGTGAGATGAGTGCAATTGTGCGGTAGTTTGTTATAAATAAGAACCAAACAAAAGCAACAGAAATAGTACATAACAAATGTTGGTGAGGATTAGAAAACTTGGAAGGAACTATCATACACTACTGCTGGCTGTGTAAAATGGTGAAGTCAAAACAATATAGTGGTTCCTCAGAAAATCGAACAGAATTAACATACAAATTAGCATTTTTTCTAGGTATATACCCAGAACAAATGAAAGCATGGATTTGAACAGATATTTGTATACCTATGTTCATAATGGTATTATTCACAATAGCCTACAAATGAAAACAATCCAATGTTCATCCATGGATGAATGAGTAAACAAATTATGGTATAGTCATATACTGGAATATTATTCATCATTAAAAATGAAGGAAATTCCAGTGCTTGCTCAATATGAATGGACTCTGAAGACGTTATGTTAAATAAATATAAGCCAAATGCAAAAGTATTATATGATTCCACTTGGAAACAAGTATAATATTTGCAAACAAGTATTATATGATTCCACTTACATGAAGTAACTAGAGTAGCCAAACTCATAGGCTGAAGGTACAATGTTGTCAGTGGTTGAGAAAGTGGGAAATGAGGAATTCTTGTTTAAATTGATACTGAATTTTGGTTATGAAAAAAGTTCTAGAAGTGGATAGTGCCAATAGTTGCACAACAATTTGTACTTAATTTCATTAAAGTACAAATATCGTTAAACTGTATATTTAAAATAGTTAAATCATTGATTTTATATTTTGTATACTTTACCACTGCTGCTGCTAAGTCGCTTCAGTCTTGTCCAACTCTGTGCGACCCCGTAGACGGCAGCCCACCAAGCTCCCCCGTCCCTGGGATTCTCCAGGCAAGAACACTGGAGTGGGTTGCCATTTCCTTCTCCAGTGCATGAAAGTGAAAGTGAGTCACGTTAAAAAAAAAAGTGAAAGACACGCTAAGAGTCGTGTCTGACTCTTAGCGACCCCATGGACTGTAGCCCACCAGGCTCCTCCATCCATGGGATTTTCCAGGCAAGAGTACTGGAGTGGGGTGCCATTGCCTTCTCCAATACTTTACCACAGTGAAAAGTAATTGCAAAGATTTAATACCACAAAGAGTGTGACTGAATATAATTAAATCGGCATTTGATAACAAAAACATAACTAGAAAATATTGAAATGCATGGAAACTAAACAATGCAATGCAAAAGAACTCAGAGATCAATGGATGAATGAGTGTAAATTTTAAAAATAAACTGAATGACTATGCTAATATGACAAATCACAATGTCAGATGTGGCAAAGCTGGGAGATTATTTATAGCTTTAAAATCATATGTTGTTCAGGGCTTCCCTGGTGGCTCAGAGGGTAAACTGCCTGCAATGCCGGAGACCTGGGTTCAATCCCTGGGTCAGGAAGACCCCCTGGAGAAGGAAATGGCAATGCACTCCAGTACTCTTGCCTGGAAAATCCCATGGACAGAGAAGCCTGGTGGGCCACAGTCCATTGGATCACAAAGAATCAGACACAACTGAGCAACTTCACTTTCACTTTATTGTTCAGTCACTAAGTCGTGTCCGACCTTATCACCCCACCTACAGACAAGGGCTTCCCTGTCCTTCACTATCTCCTGGAATTTACTCAAACTCACAGCCATTGAGTAGGTGATGCCATCCAGCCATCTCATCCTCTGTCGTCCCCTTCTCCTCCTGTTCTTAACCTTTCCCAACATCAAGGTCTTTTCAGTGAGTCAGTTCTTTGCATCAGGTGGCCAGAGCTTCAGCTTCAGCATCAGTCCTTCCAGTGAATATTCAGGGTTTATTTCCTTTAGGATTGACTGGTTTAATCTCCTTGCAGTCCAAGCACAGTTCAAAAACATCAATTATTTAGCACTCAGCCTTATTGATGGTCCAACTTTCACAACTGTACATGACTACTGGAAAAATCAGAGCTTTGACTATATAGCTTCCCTGATAGCTCAGTTGGTAAAGAATCTGCCTGTAATTCAGGAAACCCAGTTCGATTACTGAGTCAGGAAGATTCCCTGAAGAAGGGACAAGCTACCTATTCCAGTATTCTTGGGCATCCCTTGTGGCTCAGCAGGTAAAGAATACGTCTGCAATGCCAAAGACCTGGGTTTAATCCGTGGGTTGATAAGATCCCCTGGAGAAGGGAAAGACTACCCACTCCATTATTCTGGCCTTAATAATTCCATGGACTGTATAGCCCATGGTGTCACAAAGAGTCTGACATGACTGAGCGACTTTCTTTCACTTTGGGCAATATGGACTTTTGTTGGCAAAGTGATGTCTCTGCTTTTTAATACACTGTCTAGATTTGTCATAGCTTTTATTCCAAAGAGCAAGCGTCTTTTAATTTCATGGCTGCAGTCGCCATTCACAGTGCTTTTGGAGCCCAAGAAAATAGTCTGACATTGTTTCTACTTTTTTCCCTCATCTATTTTCCATGAATTGATGGTACCAGATGCTGTGATCTTAGTTTTTTGAATGTTGAGTTTTAAGCCAGCTTGTTCACTCTCATTTTTCACATTTATCAGAGGCACTTTGTTTCCTCTTCACTTTCTGCCATTAGGGTGGTGTCATCTGCATACCTGAGGTTGTTGATATTTCTCCCTGAAATCTTGATTCCAGTTTGTGATTCATCCAGCCCAGCATTTTTCATGACGTGTTCTGCATAGAAGTCAAATAAGCAGGGTGACAATATACAGCATGGCGTACCCCTTTCCAAATTTTGAACCAGTCCATTGTTCCATATCCAGTTCTATCTGTTGCTTCTTGACATGTACATAGGTTTCTTAGAAGGCAAGTAAGGTGGTCTGGTATTCCTATCTCTTTAATAATTTTCCACAGCTTGTTGTGATCCACAGTCAAAAGCTTTAGTGTGGTCAACGAAGCAGATGTTTTTCTAGAATTCTCTTGCTTTTTCTATGATCCAATGATTGTTGGCAATTTGATTTCTGGTTCCTCAGCCTTATCTAAATCCAGCTTGCACATTAAATTCATATATTAGAGAGGCAAAAATAGTGAAAACTCATTGATCTCGCTTTCCAGTTCAAAAAGATAGAAAAATATAACAATAAATTTTAAGGAAAATAGAGGAAAAGGAAATATAAACTTAAAAGCAGAAATAGTAAACAGATATACAATCAAGTTCAATACAGTCACAAAATTACTTTTTTATAACATTAGTAAAATTTATAAACCCATAGAAAGATTGATGGAGAAATAGAGAAGCACAAATTATCAATATAGAACTCATCTTTAATACCCTGCATACTTTAAAGGATAATGTGTTTGCTCATTTGCTCAGTGTGTCTTACTCTTTGCAACTCCATGGACTGTAGCTCACCATGCTTCTCTGTCCATATGGATTCTTCAGGCAAGAATTACTGGATTGAGTTGCCATGCCCACCTCCAGTGGATCTTCCCAACCCACGGATCAAACACAGGTCTCCTGCATTGCAGGCAGATTCTTTAGTTTAATATAGCCTATGATCTTTTTCTCTTGCAATGCCCTTGCTAGATTTTGGTATTTATGGTAATGAAAGCCTATATAGATTTTGAAATGTTCCATTTTTGTGTAAGATTGATATCATTCACAAGTGTTTGCAAGAATTCACCAGGGAAACTCTCAAGGCTTAGAATTTTCTTTGTGGGAAGGTTTTAATTACAGATTTGTTTTAATTAATAAATTATCTTAGTATTCAGATTTTCCATTGGTTTTTGTATCATTTTTAGCAAATATTATCTTTCAAGGAATTTGTCCATTTCATTGACATTAAGTTGTAAAGAATCTGCCTGCAAAGCAGAAGACCAGGGTTCAATATCTGGGTCATGAAGATCCTCAGGAGAAATAAATGGCAGACCACTCCAATATTTTTGCCTGGAGAATTCCATGGACATAGAAGCCTGGTGGACTAAATCTATGGGATCACAAAGAGCCATACACTACTGAGTGACTAACACACAAGAGCATATAATAAACAACTTTATGCCAATAAAATCAACATACTAAATGAAACCGACAAATTCCTTGAAAGATAAAATTTGCTAAAAGTTGTACAAAAACAAATAGAAAATCTGAATATTAAGATAATTTATTAATTAAAACAAATATGTAATTAAAAAAAAAAAAAACCTTCCTACAAAGAAAATTCTAAGCCTTGATGGTTTCCCTGGTGAATTCTTAAAAACACTTATAGATCATGCCAGTCTTACACAAAAAAGGAAATATTTTCCAACTGTTCATAGAATCTTGGCATGACCATAATACCAAACTCTAGCAAGGACATAGCAAGAAAAAAAGATCATAGGCCATATTAAACTTACATGAAAAAATTCTTCAACAAAATATTGGTAATTATAATCCAATGATATATAAAAAAACTAATGCATCATTGCCGGTGCCAGCCGGCAAAGTCGATCAGGTCCCGAGAATGTGCACGGCGGGGCTGAGAAAGAAAACTATAGCAAGAGACTACAACAAAGATGGGGTCGAGAGGTTCAGACACGTCTCCACAAAGGGATGCAGTCTGACACCAACTTTATTCAGCATCTTATATTTATACAGAAGAGCATGAGAAAGACAAGACAGTTGACATATTTTCTTGGTTGACCTATACATCTTACAAACAGTCACAAGAAATCTTGAGAGCATGGGAATGGCACCCTATTATTATTTCTTACGCCAGATAACATTTCCCTGAGCGTGAGAAGTTTGCACAGAACTCCAGGTGCCTGCAGTAAATAAGCGCCTAATCTCTGGGGTGGCGGGACAGAGAGCTATGTTTGCAAGCAAACCCTCAAGGACTGAGGCAGTTCCCAGAGCTGTGTCCTTTAGATAAAGGACCCCGTTCTCACGGGCAGCTCCCCGCACATCATGACCAAATAGAGTTTATTTAAATAATACAAGGTTGGTTTAACATTTGGAAATGTTCAATTCTACACATTAACATAAGAAAGGTGAAAAGTATCATTTTGATGGAAGCAGATAAAATATTTGATAACATTGAACACCCATTTATGGTAAAACTCAAAATTAGGAAAAGAGCTTATTTAATTTGGTGGACAATGCCCACTAAAATGTATAGAAAATATTAATTTTAATGGTGAAATATGGAACACTTAACCCATGATGTTACAATTATTCTAAGATAGGCACCAGTACCACTTATATTTATTACTTATTGGAAATTCTAACTAATTGAATAAGACATTAAAAAAGTAATAAAATCATTCACATAGTACTTGTCAATCAACACTTAAAATTTAAAATAATATTAGAGGGGGGCGGTCCTGAGATGGTGGAGGAATAGGATGGGGAGACCACTTTCTCCCCAACAAATTCATCAAAAGAACATTTAAACGCTGAGTAAATTCCACAAAACAACTTCTGAGTGCCAGCAGAGGACATCAGGCGCCCAGAAAAGCAGCCCATTGTCTTCTAAAGGAGGTAGGACAAAATATAAAAGACAAAAAGAGAGACAAAAGAGATAGGGATGGAGCTCTGTCCTGGGAAAGTGAAAGTGAAAGTGAAGCCGCTCAGTCGTGCCCGACTCTTTGCAACTCGTGGACTGTAGCCCACCAAGCTCCTCTGTCCATGGGATTCTCCAGGCAAGAATACTGGAGTGGGTTGCCATTTCCTTCTCAAGGGAGTCTTAAAAAGAGAGGTTTCCAAACACCAGGAAACACTCTCACTGCCAAGTCTGTGGTGAGCCTTGGAAACACAGAGGACAACATAACTGAGAGGACAAATAAATAAATAATTAAAACCACAGATTACATGCCCAATGGTAACCCCACCAGTGGAGAAGCAGCGCAGACGCCTTCACCCATCACTAGCAAGCAGGGGCTGGGCAGGGAGGCACGGGCTGAATTGCTAAGAGTAAGGACCAGGCCTGAATGCCCCGAGGGCAATCTGAGGGAACTAACTTGGGCTAGCAAACCAGACTGTGGGGTAGCTACCACTTGAAAAGCCCTAACTTAAGACACCACCAGGGCCACTCACAGAACAAAGAAGTGTACAGAGCTAGTTGGCTGCAGACCATCCCCCTCCAGTGACAGGCAGCCAAAGCTGGAAGGGGGCAATCGCAGCCCCAGAGAGACATTATCTACCAAAATGCAAGCAGGCTTCTTTGCTAAGACTTCTTGGGGTTCTGGACAGTCAACATCCACCTGAGAAGGCGTGCTGGTTGTACACCCAGAAAACCGAGCAGCAGGGACAGGGGAGGCAATAAGTCACAGAAACCGCGCTTGTCAAACACCTCATCACCTGAGCTGCTTGGACCTGGGAAGGGCACAAACGCAGGCCCATATGAGTCTGTGCCTCTGAGGACTTCCTGAGTGCCTGAACTTGAGCGGCTTAGACCTGGGAGTTGCATGCAGCCTAGGGCCAGCCTCGGACAGTTCCTGGTGGAGCAACATAGAACCTGAGCAGTGTGGGCAGGGAGGGTACACGCACCATGTGCGGGGGCAGGCCCAGTGTGGCTGAGACACTGTGATCACACGCCAGTGTTATTTGTTTGCAGCGTCCCTTCCCTCCCCACAGCAGGACTGAACAAGTGAGCCTCAAAGTGTCCACCACCGCCCCCTTGTGTCAGGGCAGAAATCAGACACTGAAGAGACCAGCAAACAGAAGAAGTTATAACAGAGGGAACAGCCTTGGAAGAGACAGGTGCAATAGATTAAAACCCTGTATTTAGTACCGACTACATAGGAGGGGGCCTATAAATCTTGAGAAATATAAGCCGGACCAAGGAACTATCTGAAAATCAACTGACCCCACACTGCCCACAACAACACCAGAGAAAGTCCTAGAAATATTTTTACTATTTTTGCTATCATTCTTTTTTTTTGTTATTTTTTTTATTTTTTAAGTCCTCTATTACTCCTTTATATTTCATTTTTATAAACTACTAGTACTTTGCAAAAAAAGACCCTATTTTTAAAAGCAAACCATATATATGTATATATATTTCTTTTATAATTTTTGTGACTTTGTTTTTTTTTTCTTTTTTTTTAATATTGTATTTTTGAAAATCCAACCTCTACTCTAGATTTTTAATCTTTGCTTTTTGGTATTTGTTATCAATTTTGTACCTTTAAGAACTCAGTCTTCAGTACACATTTTTACCTGGGAGCAAGATTGCTGGCTTGCCTGCTCTCTCCCCCTTTGGATTCTCCTTTTTTCTTCACCAGGTCGCCTCTATCTCCTCCCTCCCCCTTCTCTGCTCTACCCAACTATGTGAATCTCTTTGTGTGTTCCAGACGGTGGAGAACACTTAGGGAACTGATTACTGGCTGGATCTGTCGCTCTCCTTTTGATTCCCCCCTTTTTCCTCCTGGGCACCTCTGTCTCCTTCCTCCCTCTTCTCTTCTCTGTATAACTCCATGAACATCTCTGAGCTGTCCAGACTGTGGAGCGCACATAAGGAAGTGATTACTGGCTAGCTTGCTCTCTCCTCTTTTCATTCCACCTCATCTCATTCGGGTCACCTCTAAATCCCTCCTCCCTCTTCTCTTCTCCATGTAACTCTGTGAACCTCTCTGGGTGTCCCTCACTGTGGAGAAACTTTTCATCTTTAACCTAGATGTTTTATCAATGGTGCTGTATAGATGGAGAAGTCTTGAGACTACTGTAAAAATAAGACTGAAAGCCAGAAGCAGGAGGCTTAAGTCCAAATCCTGAGAACACCAGAGAACTCCTGACTCCAGGGACATTAACTGACAGGAGCTCATCAAACACCTCCATACCTACACTAAAACCAAGAACCACCCAAGGGCCAACAAGTTCCAGAGTAAGACATACCATGCAAATTCTCCAGCAACACAGGAACACAGCCCTGAGCTTCAATATACAGGCTACTCAAAGTTACTCCAAACCCATTGACATCTCATAACTCATTACTGGACACTTAATTGCACTCCAGAGAGAAGAAATCCAGCTCCACCCACCAGAACACTGACACAAGCTTCTCTAACCAGGAAACCTTGACAAGCCACCCATACAACCCCACCCACAGCGAGGAAACTCCACAATAAAGAGAACTCCACAAACTGCCAGAATACAGAGAGGCCATCTCAAACTCAGCAATATAAACAAGATGAAGAGACAGAGGAATACCCAGCCGGTAAAGGAACAGGATAAATCCCCACCAAACCAAAGAAAAGAGGAAGAGATACCTGATAAAGAATCAGATACCTGATAAAAAAAAAAAAAAAGAGGAATCTACCTGATAAATAATTCTGAATAATCATAGTGAAAATGATCCAAAATCTTGAAATCAAAATGGAATCACAGATAAAAAGCCTGGAGACAAGGATTGAGAAGATGCAAGAAAGGTTTAACAAGGACCTACAAGAAATAAAATAGAGTCAATATATAATGAGTAATGCAATAAATGAGATAAAAAACACTCTGGAGGCAACAAATAGTAGAATAACAGAAACAGAAGATAGGATTAGTGAAGTAGAAAATAGAATGGTAGAAATAAATGAATCAGAGAGGAAAAAAGAAAATGAATTAAAAGAAATGAGGACAATCTCAGAGGCCTCCATGACAATATTAAAAGCCCCAACATTCGAATCAGAGGAGTCCCAGAAGAAGACACAAAGAAAGACCATGACAAAATACTTGAGGAGATAATAGTTGAAAACTTCCCTAAAATGGGGAAGGAAATAATCACCCAAGTCCAAGAAACCCAGAGAGTGCCAAACAGGATAAACCCAAGGCGAAACACTCCAAGACACATATTAATCAAATTAACAAAGATCAAACACAAAGAACAAATATTAAAAGCAGTAGGGAAACACAACAAATAACACATGAGGGGATTCCCATAAGGATCACAAATGATCTTTCAATAGAAAGTCTTCAGGCCAAGAGGGAATAGCAAGACATACTTAAAGTGATAAAAGAAAGTAACCTACAGCCCAGATTACTGTACCCAGCAAGGATCTCATTCAAATATGAAGGAGAAATCAAAAGCTACACAGACAAGCAAAAGCTAAGAGAATTCAGCACCACCAAACCAGCTCTCCAACAAATGCCAAAAGATCTTCTCTAGACAGGAAACACAGAAAGGGTGTATAAACTTGAACCCAAAGCAACAAAGTAAATGGCACCGGGATCATACTTATCAATAATTACCTTAAATTTAAATGGGTTGAATGCCCCAAGCAAAAGACAAAGCCTGGCTGAATGGATACAAAAACAAGACCCCTATCTATGTTGTCTACAAGAGACTCACCTCAAAACAGGGGACACATACAGACTGAAAGTGAAGGGCTGGAAAAAGATATTCCACAAAAATAGAGACCAAAAGAAATCAGGAATAGCAATATTCATATCAGATAAAATAGACTTTAAAGGCTGTGAAAAAGACAAAGAAGGACACTACATAATGATCAACAGATCAATCCGAGAAGAAGATATAACAATTATAAATATACATGCACCCAACATAGGAGCACCACAATATGTAAAAGACAAATGCTAACAAGTAAAAAAAAAATGCTAACAAGTATGAAAGGAAAAATTAACAATAATACAACAATAGTGGGAAACTTTAATATCCCACTCATATCTATGGATAGATCAACTAAACAGAAAATTAATACGGAAACATAAACTTTAAATGATACAATAGACCTGTTAGACCTAATTGATTCCTACAGGACATTTCACCCCAAAACAATGAATTTCACCTTTTTCTCAAGGGCACATGGAACCTTCTCCAGGATAGATCATACTGGGCCATAAATTAGCCTTGGTAAATTCAAAACAATTGAAATCATTCCAAGCATATTTTCTTTTTTTTTTTTTTCTTTTTTTTTCTTTTTTTTAATTTTATTTTATTTTTAAACTTTACATAACTGTATTAGTTTTGCCAAATATCAAAATGAATCTGCCACAGTTATACATGTGTTCCCCATTCTGAACCCTCCTCCCTCCTCCCTCCCCATTCCATCCCTCTGGGTCATCCCAGTGCACCAGCCCCAAGCATCCAGTATCATGCATCGAACCTGGACTGGCAACTCGTTTCATACATGATATTTTACATGTTTCAATGCCATTCTCCCAAATCTTCCCACCCTCTCCCTCTCCCACAGAGTCCATAAGACTGTTCTATACATCAGTGTCTCTTTTGATGTCTCGTACACAGGGTTATTGTTACCATATTTCTAAATTCCATGTATATGCATTAGTATACTGTATTGGTGTTTTTCTTTCTGGCTTACTTCACTCTGTATAATAGGCTCCAGTTTCATCTACCTCATTAGAACTCATTCAAATGTATTCTTTTTAATGGCTGAATAATACTCCATTGTGTATATGTACCAAAGCTTTCTTATCCATTCATCTGCTGATGGACATCTAGGTTGCTTCCATGTCCTGGCTATTATAAACAGTGCTGCGATGAATTTTGGGGTACTCGTGTCTCTTTCCATTCTGGTTTCCTCAGTGTGTATGCCCAGCAGTGGGATTGCTGGATCATAAGGCAGGTCTATTTCCAGTTTTTTAAGGAATCTCCACACTGTTCTCCATAGTGGCTGTACTAGTTTGCATTCCCACCAACAGTGTAAGAGGGTTCCCTTTTCTCCACACCCTCTCCAGCATTTATTACTTGTAGACTTTTGGGTCGCAGCCATTCTGACTGCTGTGAAATGCTACCTCATAGTGGTTTTGATTTGCATTTCTCTGATAATGAGTGATGTTGAGCATCTTTTCATGTGTTTGTTAGCCATCTGTATGTCTTCTTTGGAGAAATGTCTATTTAGTTCTTTGGCCCATTTTTTGATTGGGTCATTTATGTTTCTGGAGTTGAGCTGTAGGAGTTGCTTGTATATTCTCGAGATTAGTTGTTTGTCAGTTGCTTCATTTGCTATTACCTTCTCCCATTCTGAAGGCTGTCTTTTCACCTTGCTAATAGTTTCCTTTGATGTGCAGAAGCTTTTAAGGTTAATTAGGTCCCATTTGTTTATTTTTGCTTTTATTTCCAATATTCTGTGAGGTGGGTCATAGAGGATCCTGCTGTGATGTATGTCAGAGAGTGTTTTGCCTATGTTCTCCTCTAGGAGTTTTATAGTTTCTGGTCTTACATTTAGATCTTTAATCCATTTTGAGTTTACTTTTGTGTATGGTGTTAGAAAGTGTTCTAGTTTCATTCTTTTACAAGTGGTTGACCAGAGTTCCCAGCACCACTTGTTAAAGAGATTGTCTTTAATCCATTGTATATTCTTGCCTCCTTTGTCAAAGATAAGGTGTCCATATGTGCGTGGATTTATCTCTGGGCTTTCTATTTTGTTCCATTGATCTATATTTCTGTCTTTGTGCCAGTACCATACTGTCTTGATAACTGTGGCTTTGTAGTAGAGCCTGAAGTCAGGTAGGTTGATTCCTCCAGTTCCATTCTTCTTTCTCAAGATTGCTTTGGCTATTCGAGGTTTTTTGTATTTCCATACAAATTGTGAAATTATTTGTTCTAGCTCTGTGAAGAATGCTGTTGGTAGCTTGATAGGGATTGCATTGAATCTATAGATTGCTTTGGGTAGTATACTCATTTTCACTATATTGATTCTTCCCATCCATGAACATGGTATATTTCTCCATCTGTTAGTGTCCTCTTTGATTTCTTTCACCAGTGTTTTATAGTTTTCTATATATAGGTCTTTAGATTCTTTAGGTAGATATATTCCTAAGTATTTTATTCTTTCCGTTGCAATGGTGAATGGAATTGTTTCCTTAATTTATCTTTCTGTTTTCTCATTATTAGTGTATAGGAATGCAAGGGATTTCTGGGTGTTGATTTTATATCCTGCAACTTTACTATAGTCATTGATTAGTTCTAGTAATTTTCTGGTGGAGTCTTTAGGGTTTTCTATGTAGAGGATCATGTCATCTGCAAACAGTGAGAGCTTTACTTCTTCTTTTCCAATTTGGATTCCTTTTATTTCTTTTTCTGTTCTGATTGCTGTGGCCAAAACTTCCAAAACTATGTTGAATAGTAATGGTGAAAGTGGGCACCCTTGTCTTGTTCCTGACTTTAGAGGAAATGCTTTCAATTTTTCACCATTGAGGATAATGTTTGCTGTGGGTTTGTCATATATAGCTTTTATCATGTTGAGGTATGTTCCTTCTATTCCTGCTTTCTGGAGAGTTTTGATCATAAATGGATGTTGAATTTTGTCAAAGGCTTTCTCTGCATCTATTGAGATAATCATATGGTTTTTATTTTTCAATTTGTTAATGTGGTGTATTACATTGATTGATTTGCGGATATTGGAGAATCCTTGCATCCCTGGGATAAAGCCCACTTGGTCATGGTGTATGATCTTTTTAATGTGTTGCTGGATTCTGATTGCTAGAATTTTGTTAAGGATTTTTGCATCTATGTTCATCAGTGATATTGGCCTGTAGTTTTGTTTTTTTGTGGGATCTTTGTCAGGTTTTGGTATTAGGGTGATGGTGGCCTCATAGAATGAGTTTGGAAGTTTACCTTCCTCTGCAATTTTCTGGAAGAGTTTGAGCAGGATAGGTGATAGCTCTTCTCTAAATTTTTTCGTAGAATTCAGCTGTGAAGCCGTCTGGACCTGGGCTTTTGTTTGCTGGAAGATTTTTTATTACAGTTTCAATTTCCGTGCTTGTGATGGGTCTGTTAAGATTTTCTATTTCTTCCTGGTCGAGTTTTGGCCAAGCATGTTTTCTAACCACAATGCAGTAAGATTAGATCTCAATTACAGGAGAAAAAATATTAAAAAATCTCAACATATGGAATCTGAACAACATGCTGCTGAATAACCAAAAAATCACAGAAGAAATCAAAAAAGATATCAAAATATGCATAGAAATGAATTAAAATGAAAACAAAACAACCCCAAACCTGTGGGATACTGTAAAAGCAGTGCTAAGGGGAAAGTTCATAGCAATTCAGGCATACCTCAAGAAACAAGAAAAAAGTCAAATAAATAACCTAGCTCTACACCTAAAGCAACTAGAAAAGGAAGACATGAAGAACCCCATGGTTAGTAGAAGGAAAGAAATCTTAAAAATTAGGGCAGCAATAAATGCAAAAGAAACAAAAGAGACCATAGCAAGAATCAACAAAGCCAAAAGCTGGTTCTTTGAAAGGATAAATAAAATTGACAAACCATTAGCCGGACTCATCAGGAAAAAAAGGGAGAAAAATAAAATCAATAAAATTAGAAATGAAAATGGAGAGATCACAACAGACAACACAGAAATACAAAGGATCATAAGAGACTACTATCAGCAATTATATGCCAATAAAATGGACAACGTGGAAGAAATGGACAAATTCTTAGAAAAGTACAACTTTCCAAAACTGAACCAGGAAGAAATAGAAAATCTTAACAGACCCATCACAGCACAGAAATTGAAACTGTAATCAGAAATCTTCCAGCAAACAAAAGCCCAGGTCTAGATGGCTTCACAGCTGAATTGTAGGAAAAATTTATAGACGAGCTAACACTTATCCTACTCAAACTCTTCCAGAAAATTGCAGAGGAAGGTAAACTTCCAAACTCATTCTATGAGGCCACCATCACCCTAATACCAAAACCTGACAAAGATCCCACAAAAAAACAAAACTACAGGCCAATATCACTGATGAACATAGATGCAAAAATCCTTAATAAAATTCTAGCGATCAGAATCCAACAACACATTAAAAAGATCATCCACCATGACCAAGTGGGCTTTATCCCAGGGATGCAAGGATTCTTCAATATTCACAATTCAATCAATGTACTACATCACATTAACAAATTGAAAAATAAAAGCCATATGATTATCTCAATAGATGCAGAGAAAGCCTTTGACAAAATTCAACATCCATTTATGATCAAAACTCTCCAGAAAGCAGGAATAGAAGGAACATACCTCAACATAATAAAAGCTATATATGACTAACCCACAGCAAACAATGGTGAAAAATTGAAAGCACTTCCCCTAAAGTCAGGAACAAGACAAGGGTGCCCACTTTCACCACTACTATTCAACATAGTTTTGGAAGTTTTGGCCACAGCAATCAGAGCAGAAAAAGAAATAAAAGGAATCCAGATTGGAAAAGAAGAAGTAAAACTCTCACTGTTTGCAGATGACATGATCCTCTACATAGAAAACCCTAAAGACTCCACCAGAAATTTATTAGAGCTAATCAATGACTATAGTAAAGTTGCAGGATATAAAATCAACACACAGAAATCCCTTGCATTCCTATACACTAATAATGAGAAAACAGAAAGATAAATTAAGGAAACAATTCCATTCACCATTGCAATGGAAAGAATAAAATACTTAGGACTATATCTACCTAAAGAAACTAAAGACCTATATATAGAAAACTATAAAACACTGGTGAAGGAAATCTAAGAGGACACTAATAGATGGAGAAATATACCATGTTCATGGATGGGAAGAATCAATATAGTGAAAATGAGTATACTACACAAAGCAATCTATAGATTCAATGCAATCCCTATCAAGCTACCAACAGTACTTTTCACAAAGCTAGAACAAATAATTTCACAATTTGTATGGAAATACAAAAAACCTCGAATAGCCAAAGCAATCTTGAGAAAGAAGAATGGAACTGGAGGAAGCAATCTGCCTGACTTCAGGCTCTACTACAAAGCCACAGTCATCAAGAGAGTTTGGTACTGGCACAAAGACAGAAATATAGATCAATGAAACAAAATAGAAAGCCCAGAGATAAATCCACGCACCTATGGACACCTTATCTTTGACAAAGGAGACAAGAGTATACAATGGATTAAAGACCATCTCTTTAACAAGTTGTGCTGTGAAAACTGGTCAACCACTTGTAAAAGAATGAAACTAGAACACTTTCTAAAACTGTACACAAAAATAAACTCAAAATGGATTAAAGATCTAAACATAAGACCAGAAAGTATAAAACTCCTCGAGGAGAACATAGGTAAAACACTCCTCGACATAAATCACAGCAGGAACCTCTATGATCCACGTCCCAGAATATTGGAAATAAAAGCAAAAATAAACAGATGGGACCTAATTAAAATTGAAAGCTTCTGCACAACAAAGGAAACTACGAGCTAGGTGAAAAGACAGCCTTCAGAATGGGAGGATATAATAGCAAATGAAGCCACTGACAAACAACTAATCTCAAAAATACAGAAGCAGCTCCTGCAGCTCAATTCCAGAAAAATAAACCACCCAATCAAAAAATGGGCCAAATAGCTAAACAGACATTTCTCCAAAGAAGACATACAGCTGGCTAACAAATACACGAAAAGATGCTCAACATCACTCATTATCAGAGAAATGCAAATCAAAACCATGAGGTAGCATTTCACACCAGTCAGAATGGCTGTGATCCAAAAGTCTACAAGCAATACATGCTGGAGAGGGTGTGGAGAAAAGGGAACCCTCTTCCACTGTTGGTGGGAATGCAAACTAGTACAGCCACTATGGAGAACAGTGTGGAGATTCCTTAAAAAACTGGAAATAGACCTGCCTTATGACCCAGCAATCCCACTGCTAGGCATACACACTGAGGAAACCAGAATTGAAAGAGACACATGTACCCCAGTGTTCATCGCAGCAGTTTGTAATAACCAGGACATGGAAGCAACCTAGATGTCCGTCAGCAGACGAGTGGATAAGAAAGCTGTGGCACATATACACAATGGAGTATTACTCAGCCATTAAAAAGAATGCAGTAGAATCCATTCTAATGAGATGGATGAAACTGGAACCTGTTATACAGAGTGAAGTAAGCCAGAAAGTGAACTAAGCCAAAAACACCAATACAGTATTCTAACGCATATATATGGAATTTAGAAAGATGGAAATGATAACCCTGTATGTGAGACAGCAAAAGAGACACAGATGTATAGAATAGTCTCTTGGACTCTGTGGGAGAGGGAGAAGTTGGGATGATTTGGGAGAATGGCATTGAAACATGTATAATATCATATAAGAAATGAATCGCCAGTCCAGTTTCGATGCAGGATACAGAATGCTTGGGGCTGGTGCACTGGGATGACCCAGAGGGATGATACGGGGAGGGAGGTGGGAGGGGGGTTCCAGATGGGGAAAATGTGTATACCCGTGACAGATTTATGTTGATGTATGGCAAAACCAATACAATATTGTTAAGTAATTAGCCCCCAATTAAAATAAATAAATTTAAATTAAAAAATAAAATAATATTAGAAACAGAATTAATAAATTAATTTAATGAAGTCAGTGCATATAAGATCAATATAATCTCTTTTTTTCTGTATACTGTAAAGAATATTAAAAATTAAAATACCATTAAGATTTTAAATGTACCTAGGAAATGATTGTAAAAAGGATGTGCAAGGTCTCTGTATGGAAAAGTTAAAAAAAAAAAAATCACTGAAAATAACTGATAACAAACTGAATAAACTCCTGGTCATGGATTAGAGGATTTTATATTAAGATGCAGTTCTCCAAATCCAATTGAAATCCCAACAGATATTTTGTTGAGTATAATGAGCTGATTTGAAGATTTATATAGACTGGACCTTTGAAGGTGCTGGAGGAGTAAAACGTGGAGATTACCTTCCTATTCAGAAATACATCAAAATACATCCGCATGTGGAACAACTCCTACAGAACACCTATTGGATGCTGGCAGAAGACCCCAGACTTGCAAGAAAGCAATCTAATCTCCACATAACAGGATAGGGTAAAAGAAATAAGAAAATAAAAAGACAAAGTAATCAGGATGGGACCTGTGCCTCTGGGAGGCTGTTGTGCAGGAGAAAAATTTCTACACAGTCAGAAACCTCCTCACAGGTGGGGGCAGGGAGAGCTTTGGAACCTCAAAGGGGAGCAGTACAACAGGTGCTCATAAGGCAAAACAGAGAGAATTCATGACAGAGATTTCTGCTCAACAGCACTTTCCAGATAAGAAATGGCTCGCATGCCTGCAGTGGCAAGTAGGGGCTGGGTTCTGAGGCTCAGGCTTTGGGGGTCAGACCTCAGGGACAGGACTGAGGTTGACTGTTATGAAAATACTCCTCAGGGACTAGTACAGCACAGCTCAGGGAGTCCAAGGAAAAGCCTAGGCCAGTCAGAGAGGCAAGAGATCATTGCTGTGGGGATCCTCTAACTGCATGCAATGGCAGATGGCAGAACACCACCTTCATGAGTACAGGATGGGTCATGGCTACAGTCTATGACCACAGAGGTGGGCATGCTGACCAGCAGCTACCAAAACCTGCATGAGTGCCAGAGGTTGAGGATAAGACACCACTGAGATCCTGACCCCAGAGGTTGCAACTGTTACCAAACTGTGAGTAGGCATGACTGCCCACAACTTCCTTGGATCTTGTGCAGCTTGGCACTGCTGAGGGACCCATGAGCTAGGGTCAATTCCCCTGGGAGAATGCATGACCTACCTCAAGCTGTACTAACTTCCTGTATGCCTATGCCGCTGCAATCACTCCCCACATATTCCAACTGTGTCTGCTATAACCCTCCCTCTCCCTGGCCCAACTTAGCAAGTGACCCCTAGTCAACTGCCGCTTTCACCTTCTGTTGTCTTGGTGGGGAACAGGTGCCTCAAAGCAGCCTACAGAGGTGGGGCCAAAGCAAAGCAGAGCCCCAGGGGCTATGTTACCAGAAAAGAGAAATGGAATTTTCTCATACGGTCACAGGAGAAACAGATTAAATCCCTGCAATTAAATCGAGGCTGTGAACCTCAGAAGCAAGTATAAACTGGAGTAAGGCCAGATTTGAATCTGAGTTGGCCCCTCAGTGCCCACAGCAGGTCCAGAGACCTTCCTAGAAATATTGGAGGACCTTCTGAGTTAGCAGATTGGCTGCAGCTCACTCTGTGACAAGAAAAATTAAGGTCACAGGAATATATTCTTCTTACTACCACACTCGGTCTCACTTTCTGTCTCTCTCTCTGTCTCTGTCTTTCTCTCTCTGTCTCTCTCTGTCTCTCTCTCTCTCTCTCTCTCTCTCTCTCTTTCTATATATATATATATATATATATATATATATATTTGTATTATTATGTTGTTTTCTTTATTATTCCTTTAACTTTTATATTTTCACTCACTTTTGATTTTTTTAGTGCTTTCATTGTTAAATTTATTTTATTTTTTCTTGTTTCTAAAGCACTTTCTCATTATATTGCATTGTTTCCCATGTTTTTGGTTTTGTACTTTTGCTATTCTAACTTTCAGTGTTCTTTTTCATTTATGGGTTTATTTATTGGATGTATTGCTCTCTTCCTTTTTGATTCCTCTTTTATTATTTTATTTTCATTTGAATATGTAAGTTTTTTTTGTATGTTCTTGTCTGTTTACTCTTGCATTTACCATTTCTCTAGGGGTTTTGCCTGTCTATTCTTTTTTTGTTTGTATTTATGTTTGATTTTTTTTTTTTTAACTATTGCTTTCTTTCTCCTTCTCTTCTATATTGTGTGGTTTGTGCTCTATCCAGGGGTCAGGCCTGAACTTCCATGGTTGGAGAACTGAATCCAGGCTGTTGGACCACCAGAGAACTACCAACCCACTGGAGTATTAATTCAAAACAGCTATCCAAAAGGACTCCATCTCAACACTAAGACTTGGCACTACCCAAAGTCCAGCAAACTCCAGTGCTGGATGCCTCACACAAAAAAACCAGCAAAACAAGAACACAGCAGTATCCATTAGCAGACATACTGCCCAAAGCCATAGCAACCTCACAGAAAACCCCCAAAACAAACCACTGTGTGAGGCACTGCCCTTCAGAGAGACAAGATCCAGCCCCACCCACTAGAATACAAGCACCATTCCCCTCTGCTAGGAAACCTTCACAAGGCACTGGTCTGCCCTGAGCCTCTGGAGATAGACTCACAAGTAAGAGGAACTACAACATTGCAGCCTGCAAAAAGGAGACCCCAAGCACAGTAAATTAAACAAAATGAAAAGACAGAGACACATGAAGCAGATGAAGGAGCATAGTAAAAGCCCACAAGATCAAACAAATGAAGAGGAAAATGGGTAGTCTACCTAAAAAATACTTCAGAGTAATGATAGTAAAGATGATCCAAAAATCGTGGGAATAAATTGGAAGCACAGATAGAGAAGATGCAAGAAATATTTAACTAAGACATAGAAGAAGTAAAGAAAAGAAACAATGAACATCACAATAACTGAGATAAAAATGCAATAGAGGAAATCAAGAACAGAATACCTAAAGTGGAAGAGTGGATAAGTAAGCTGGAAGATAGAATGGTTGAAATAATTGAAGAAGAGAAGAATAAATAAAAAAAGAATGAAAGGAAATGAAGACAGCCTCATAGACTTCTGGTATTGAGACCACTATAAGAGACAAGGAAGGACAATATATAATGATCAAGGGATCAATCCAAGTAGAAGATAAAGCAACAATTCAGTTCAGTTCAGTTCAGTTCAGTTGCTCAGTCTTATCTGACTCTTTGCAATCCCATGGACTGTAGTACACCAGGACTCCCTGTCCATCACCAACTCCCAGAGTTTACTCAAACTCATGTTCATTGAGTTAGTGATGCCATCCAACCATCTCATCCTCTGTCATCCCCTTCTGCTCCACCTTTAATTTTTCCAAGCATCAGGGTCTTTTAGAGTGAGTCAATTCTTCACATCAGATGGCCAAAGTACTTCAATGTATGTGTGTGTGTGTGTGTGTGTGTGTGTGTATACACACATACACACAAACCCAACATATATATGCACCCACCTTAGTACATAAGGCAAATGCTAACAACTATAAAAGGGGAAATTGACAATAACATAGTAACAGTGAAGGAATTAAATGCCTCACTCATAAGAATGGAAAGGTCAACAGGAGAGAAAATTAATAAGGAAACACAAACTGTAAATGATACATTGGACATGATGATCCTGATTGATATCTACAGGACATACCATCCAAAACAGAAGAATACACATTTTTCTCAAGTTCACATAGAATATTCTCCAGGATAGATCACATCTTGGTTCACAACCAAGCCTTAATAAATTTAAGGAAATTGAAATTATATAAAGCAATATTTCTGATTACATCGCTCTAAGATGGATATCAATTACAAGAAAAACAATGTAAAAAAACAAACACATGGAGGCTAAACAATGTTCTTCTAAATAACTAAAAGGTTAATGAAGAAATGAAAGGGAAAAAAATACCTAGAAACAAATTACAATGAAAACACAGTAACTCAAAACCTACAGAATGCAGTTAAAGCAGTGCTAAGAGGGAAGTTTATAGCAATGCAAGCCTTATCTCAAGAAATAAGAAAAACATCAAATAAATAACTTAACCTGACACCTAAAGCAACTAGAAAAAGAAGAGCTGAAAATCAACAAAGTTAGTAGAAGGAAATAAATCATAAAAACCAGAACAGAAATAAGTGAAATAGGAATGAAGGAGGCAATAGCAAAATCAATAAAAGCTGATTATTTGTGAAGATAAGCAAAACTGAAAAACCATTATCTAGACTCAATAAGAAAAAAAAATAGAGAAGACTTAAATGAATAAAATTAGAAATGAAAAAGGAGAAGTTATAACAGATAATGCAGAAATACAAAGGATCATAAGAGACTATTACAAGCAACTATATGCCAATAAAATGGATAACCAGGAAGAAATGGGCAAATTCTTACAAACGTAAGTTTCTATGACTGAATCAGGAACAAATAGGGAATATATCAGACCAACCACAAGTGCTGAAATAGAAAATGTGATCAAATATCTTCCATTAAATAAAAGCCCAGGGCCAGATGGCTTGATATGTAAATTTTTTCAAATGCTTAGGAAAGAAAGCTAACACCTATCTTGCTCAGACTCTTCCAGAGAATTGCAGATGGAGGAAAACTCCCAAACTCATTCTATGAGGCTACTATCACTGTGCTACTAAAACCAAAACCACAAAGATACCACAAAACAATAAAATAAAAAGCATAGCCTAATACCACCAATAAACATGAATGCAAAAATCCCCAACAAAATTCCAACAAACAGAATCCAACAACACATTAACAGGATAATACACTGTGATCAAATGGGGTTTATCTCAGGGATACAAGGTTTCTTCAGTAAATGCAAATCTGATTCACTTTGCTCTACAGCAGAAACTAACACAACATTGTAAATCAACTATACTCCAATAAAATTTATTTAACTATTTAAATAAATAAATAAATGCAAATTAATCAATGTGATATACTATGTTAGAATATTTAAAGATATAAACCATATGATAATCTCAATAGATGCAGAGAAAGCTTTCAACAAAATTAAAAACGTATTTATTATTTAAAAAACTTTAAAAAAATCAGCATATCGTGCATCGAACCTGGACTGGCGACTCGTTTCATATATGAAAATATATATGTTTCATTGCCATTCTCCCAGATCATCCCACCCTCTCCCTCTCCCAAAGAGTTAAAAGACTGTTCTATACATCAGTGTCTCTTTTGCTGTCATGTTGATATATGGCAAAACCAATACAATATTGTAAAGTTAAAAAATAAAATAAATAAAATAAAAAAAAAAAGAAAATCAGCATAGAAGTTGCCTTCCCTAACACAATAAAGGCCATATATGACAAACTGACAGCAAGCATTACTGCCAAATGGTGAAAAACTGAAAAAAAATTCCTATAAGATCAGGAATAAGGCAAGGGTGCCCATTCTTGCCACTACAGTTCAATATAGTTTTGGAAGTCCTAGCCACTTCAATCAGAGAAGAAAAAGAAGTTAAAGGAATCCAGATTAGAAAATAAGTAAAAATCTTACTGTTTGCAGGTGATATATATATATAGTTGGAAAACCCTAAAGATACCACCAGAAAATTGCTAGAGTTAATCAATGACTTTAGTAAAGTCGCATGATACAAAGCTAATACACAGAAATCCCTTTTATTCCTATATACTAACAATGAAAAATCAGAAATAGAAATTAAGGAAACAATCTCATTCACCACAGCAACAAAAAGAATACAATACCTAGGAATAACAAAAAGAATAAAATACCCAGGAGTAAAGTGAAAAAGTGAAAGTGAACTTGCTTATTCGTGTCCAACTCTTTGCGACCCCATGGACTATAGCCTACGAGGCTCCTCCATCCATGGGATTTTCCAGGCAAGAGTACTGGAATGGATTGCCATTTCCTTCTCCAGGGGATCTTCCCAACCCAGGGATTGAACCTGGGTTTTCCACATTACAGGCAGATGCTTTACCATCTGAGCCACCATGGAATAAACATACATAAAGGGATAAAAGACTTGTATGCAGAAAACTGTAAGACACTGATGAATAAAATCAAAGATAACATAAACAGATGGAGAGATATACCATGTTGTTGTATTGGAACAGTCAGTATTGTGAAAATCACTATACTACCCAAAGCGATCTACAAATTCAATGCAATTCCTATGAAATTGCCAATGACCTTTTTTCACAGTACTAGAACAACAACAACAAAATAACAATTTGTACAGAAACACAACAGATTGCCAAAGAAATCTTGAAAAAGCAAAACAGCTGGAGGAATCAACCTTCCTTACTTCAGACTATACTTCAAAGCTACAGTCATCAAGACAGCATGGTGCTATCACTAAAATAGAAGTATACAGAAATATAGAGCAATGGAATAAGATAGAAAGCCCAGAGATAAACTCATGTACCTTATTTTTGACAGTGGGGGGGGAGGAATATAAAATGGAGAAAAAACAGTCTCTTCAATAAGTGGCGCTGGGAAAACTGGACATCTACATGTAAAAATATGAAATTAGAACACTCCTGAACACCATACACAAAAATAAACTCAAACTGGATTGAAGACTTAAATGTAAAGCCAGAAACTATAAAGCTCTAGAGGAAAACTTGGACAGTCCTCTTTGACATAAATCACAGCAAGATCCTCTTTGTCTCACTTCCTAGAATAATGGAGTTAAAAAATAGATGAATGGGACCTAATTAAACTTCAATGCTTTTGCACGGCAAAGGAATCTATAAATAAGATGAAAAGGCAACCCTCAGTATGGGAGAAAATAATTGCCAACGAAGCAACAGACAAAGGATTACTCTCCAAAATATATAGCAGCTTATACAGATCATCAGAAAAACAAACAGCCCAATCAAAAAATGGGTAGAAGACCTAAACAGACATTTCTCCAAAGACTTACAGATGGCCAATAAACACATGAAAAGATGTTTGACATCACTTATTATTACAGAAATGCAAATCAAAACTACAATGAAGAATCATCTCACACCAATCAAAATAGCAATTATAAAAAAAACTACAAAGAATACATGCTGAAGTAGATATGGAGAAAAGGGAACCCTCTCACTGTTGACGGGAATGTAAATTGATACAGTCACTATGGAGAACAGTATGGAGATTCCTTAACAAATAAATTTAGGTATAAAACTGTCATATGACTCAACAATCCCACTACAGGTCATATACCCCAAGAAACCCACAATTGAGAAAGACGCATGTACCCCAATGTTCATTGCAGGACTATTTACAGTAGCCAGGACATGGAAGCAATCTATATGCCCAACAACTGATGAATGGATAAAGAAGATGTAGTACATATATACAATGGAACATTATTCATCCATATAAAGGAATGAATTTGAGTCATTTGTAGAGAGGTGGATGAACCTAGAGTTTGTTATACAGAGTGAAGTAAGAGAAACACAAATATCATGTATTAATGCATATATATGCAATCTAGCAGAGAAGGCAACGGCAACCCACTCCAGTATTCTTGCCTGGAAAATCCCATGGATGGAGGAGCCTGGTAGGCTGCAGTCCATGGGTTTGCTAAGAGTCGGGCACGACTGAGCGATTTCACTTTCATTTTTCACTTTCATGCATTGGAGAAGGAAATGGCAACCCACTCCAGTATTCTTGCCTGGAGGATCCCAGGGACAGAGGAGCCTAGTGGGCTGCCATCTATGGGGTTGCATAGAGTCAGACACGACTGAAGGGACTTAGCAGCAGCAGCAGCAGCAGCAGCAGCATGCAATCTAGAAAAATAGTACTGATGAACCTATTTACAGGGATGAAATGGAGATGAAGACATAGAGAACAGACTTGTGGACCCAACAGGGGGATAGGGTAGAATAAATTGAAAAAATAGCATTGGCATATATACACTATCATGTGCAAATAGATAACTGGTGGGAAGTTGCTATATAACACAGGGAGTCCTGCCTGGCTCTCTAAAACCAGATGTCCTAGATGGGAGGAATGGAAGAAATCTCAAGAAGGAGAGGATATAAATAATTATGACTGATTCACATTGTTGTAGGGCAGAAAACAACACATTTTAAAGCAATTATGCTTTAATTAAAAAAAAATTTAGATAGACAAGCAAATAGCAGGGGATAGTAAGGCAATCAGGAAAGGAAACAAAGCTGAATAGCTTATACTATCAAAGCCATGACTTCTTATAGAAATTAAGAAAGAGAGATACTGCCATCGGAATAGACAAACAGACTAACTGACCATGTAAAAGGGTCCAGAATTTGACAATGCCTATGAAAATTGCCCAGTATATGATGAAACTGAAATTACACCTCACTATGAAAAGTATGAAATTTAAGTAAATTATATTGGGTTAATCTGCTATCCAATATGGAAAAAATGAATTTTTGGTTCTATATATCATCATAAACCAAAAGACTAAAGATATAAATATGACAGATGACACAACTTTTACAGGAAAATATATAAAAACATCTTTATAGCTATTTGCATACAGAAAAGTAAAATTATAATGAGAAAATTTAACTATACTATGATTTAAGGCTTCTCTTCATCAAACAAGTCTAATAAAAGAGTGAAAGGGTAACTCACAAAGGGAGAGTATTCCCAAAACATAAATTTCCTCCAAAAAAGATTGATATCCAGAATACGTATTTAAAAAACCTATTTCAAATAAATAGAACAAAGGTACAATACAATTTTAAATGGACAAAAGACTTAAACAAATACCTTATAAAAATGATACCCAAATTTGCAATACGTGTCACTTTTCATCAAGACAGATTTAAATAAAGTCGAATCTTGTTAACACTATATACCAAGCAGAATAGCTAAACTAAAAAAGACAACAAATTTTGCTCCTATGAACATTTTTTCCATTACTTTGGTGCAAATATATAGTTTATATGCTAGCTGTTCATATACATTTAGAATTGTAATTGGTATCTCAAAATGTATATAACTGTTCACTTTAGGATAAACTGCCAAACTATTTTCCAAAGTGTTTGTACCAATTTATCTTCCTACACTTTATGAGTTCTAGTAGGTCTTGAAATGTGTCTTTATAAACATTATTCGTAATAAACAAATAATGTATAAAATGTGATATTTTCATAAGACTAAATACTGTATAAAGCAAGGAGAATGAGAAAATTACAAGTACACACAATAATGTGGTTGAATTTTACAAACATGTATAAAATAATCTAAGCACAAAAGAATACCTAATATCCTATTTCATATGTTGCCGGGGTCCAGTCCCGGTGGATCCAGGGATTTTGAAGGGGAGTCGGAGTTGGTGATCAGGAGACAATAGCTTAATTAAGTGTTAATTAGAGATATAAAGAGTGGTTAAATAGGGATAGCTCAGTGAAAAAATTCAGTGGAGAAAAGAGGCTGAATAACTTGGTTTACGTGGAAAACCAATAAAACTCCAAGACAAGGAGTTTGCACCACCTACGTAGGCCGCAGGCATCCTCCCATTCTCCCAAAGGAGAGGAGACACTAAGACCTCCCCCATCAGATCTTAGAAGCCCAGGCAAAATTAGTATGCTTGGCGAGCCTCCACACTCCAGATGGAAATTCAGCCAGAAGGTGAGAGAAAGAACAACATGGGGAGACAAAGCTTCTGTGAGCAAGGCCCGCACTTTATTTTCCAAAGTAGTTTTTATACCTTAAGTTGTGCATAGAGGATAATGGGGTAAGGGGTAGAGTCATGCAAGGTCAGCAGTCCTTGATCCTTACTGAAGCCAGGCTTTCTTCCTGCAAACTTATCATATGCAAAAGTTTAGGTGATTTACATCATCTTCTGGCCAGGAGGCCTGTTAACATTTTATGACCCTTTCTTCAGAAAACTTATTTTTCTCTAAAGGTGATTATTCTAAAGTCAGGCGTCACCCTCCGAAAGCATTAGATAAAGTTGCATTCCTATAGGGCAAAAGTGTTGTGGACTATAACAAGAAAAGAATTAACTCAAGGGTCCAAGGTTATAAACATTAAAGCTACTACTTACATTCCTATATACCAACTATATTAATCAATACACTCCCAGGGACACAGTAGGTAAGGGATATGGAAACTTAGCAGCAAACATTGGCCAAATAAATGAAAACCCTTCACCAATATAATTTCTAATCAACCCACTATACTATACTAATAATCTTCTAACTGCTTAAAGGAATCTGTATTTAGAAAGTTTAGAACATCTCATGCCTCTCACAGTTGGGGGACTGTGAACAATCACATGTGGCCAGAAGAGCCTGTTCAGGCAGGCTAGAGAACTTTCAAAGGAGTTTGTGAACTAAAACACTCCTGTCACGCCCAGGAACTTTATTAACTGGAGCTGTAAGTTAACTCTTTTTCAGAGAGAAAGATGGTGGTGGGGGACAGCCCCCTGTAAAGTCAGAGGTATAGGTGAGAGCACAAAGCAGTAAAGTAGGCAGACTCTGGTTTTGGGGGTAGATGCTTGAGAATTTCCAGGGGGACTCCTGAGGCTCGATCCTGCCTTTGTGTATGCCGAGCCTCCTTCCTCATGACCTTTGCCATGGGTGGAATTCCTCACGCTGGCTCCCAGCAATATGTGTAAAGTTAAAAATAATATATTGTGTTAGAGCCTCTTGATGATAGTGAAAGAGGAGAGTTTAAAAGCTGAATTAAAACTCAACATTTATTAAAAAAAAAAACTATATCAGTTTCCACCACTTCTAAAAACAACAACATTTAAAAAACTAATATTATGGCATCCAGTCCCATCACTGCATGGGAAATAGATGGGGAAAAAGTGGAAATGGTGACCGATTTTATTTTCTTTGGCTCAAAATTCACTGCAGTGACTGCAGCTGTGCAATTAAAAAACACTTGCTCCTTGGAAAAAAAGCTATGGCAAACCTAGGCAGTGTATTAAAAAGCAGAGACGTCAGCTTTCTGACAAAGGTGTGTGTGTATGTGTGTGTTGCTCAATCATGTCCAACTCTTTGCCATCCCATGGACTTGTAGCCTTCCAAACTCTTCTGCCCATGGAATTTTTCAAGCAAGAATACAGGAGTGAGTAGCTATTCCCTTCTCCAGGGGATCTTCCTGACCTAGGGATCGAACCCCAGTCTTCTGCATTGCAAGCAGAGTCTTTACTGTCTGAGCTATCAGGGAAGCCAGCAAAGGTCCATATGGTCAAAGTTATGGGTTTTCCAGTAGTCATGTGTGGATGTGAGAGTTGGACCATAAAGAAAGCTGAGCACCAAAGAATTGATGCTTTTTTTTTTTTTTTTTTTGCAATGTAATTCCATTTTTATTTTTTTTTTTTTTATTTTATTTTATTTTTAAACTTTACTTAACTGTATTAGATTTGCCAAATATCAAAAAACTGAGGCACTAGAAAAGACTCTTGAGAGTCCCTTGAACAGCAGGAGATCAAACTAGTCAATCCTCAAGGACATCAACCATGAATATATGCTGGAAGGACTGATGCTGAAGCTGAAGCTCCAATACTTTGGCCACCTGATGTGAAGAGTCAACTCCTTGGAAAAGACTATGATGCTGGGAAAGATGGCGGGCAGGAGGAGAAGAGGGCAACAGAGGATGAGATGGTTAGATAGCATCACCGACTCGATGGACATGAGTTTGAGAAAACTCCAGGGGATAGTGAAGGCCAGGGAAGTGCAGTGTGCTGCAGTCTATGTGGTCATAAAGTGTCAGACACGACTTAGCAACTGAAGAGCAAAATGGTGTTAGAAACCAAATTAGCGGTTATTTTTGATAGTGGGCAGGGAGAGGTGGTTAGTAACAGAAAGCATAATTGTAAGTACAAAGAAGGATGGGAAGGTTAGAATGTTACTAGTAGAAAGTGAGCACATGATCACAGACTTTGGTGTCCCAGAGAGGAAAGAGCACAGGCTTTGGGATCATAATAAAATGGATGTTAATCTTCAGTCTGCTACTAGCTGATTAACCCTGAAAGTGAAAGTCACTCAGTAGTGTCTGATTCTTTGTGACCACATGGACTATACAGTCCATGGAATTCTCTAGGCCAGAATACTGGAGTTCATAGCCTTTCCCTTCTCCAGGGGATCTTCCCAACCCAGGGATCAAACACAGGTCTCCCACATTGCAGGCGGATTCTTTACCAGCTGAGCCACAAGGGAAGTCCAAGAATACTGGAGTGGGTAGCCGATCAGTTCTCCAGCTGATCTTCCTGACCCAAGTATTGAACAGAGGTCTCCTGCATTGCAGGTGAATTCTTTGCCAACTGAGCTATGAGGGAAGCCAAGATTAGCCCTAAATAATAAAATTAACTCATATAATCAGGAATGAAATTCTTACATTACATAGATTTTGTAAGCTTTAGAGAAAATTTGTGAAAAGAGTTAGTTTCATGGTTGGTATTTGATAATGTTTTAATAAATATTTAAGAAGTTACTATTTGGGATAAGGGGAATTAATATCACATAGAGTACAATAGTGTAACTATTATGGTGGCTAGAATGGCTTGTGCTATACAAAGAAGAGCTACCTGGATAGATAAACTGGCATTAAAATCATTGTACATTTTTAAGCATAAATGAAACATAATTTACTGTCGTGTTTTATAGCAAGATTATTATAACAATTAATATATAAAGGAGATTGGAAGAAGGACAGTTGCTACTTGGAGTTTGAGTTGGAGAAAGATGTTATTCTATCAGTTCAGCTCAGCCACTCAATCATGACCTACTCTTTGGAACTCCATGGACTTAAGCACGCCAGGCCTCCCTGTCCATCACCAATTCCTGGAGTTTACGTAAACTCATGTCCATTGAGTCAGAGATGCCATCCAACCGTCTCATCCTCTGTCATCCCCTTCTCCTCCTGCTTTCAGTCTTTCCCAGGATCAGGGTCCTTTCCAATGAGTCAGTTCTTTGCATCAGGTGGCCAAAGTATTGGAGTTTCAGCTTCAGCATCAATACTTCCAGTGACTATTCAGGCCTGATTTCTTTTAGGATGGACTGGTTGGATCTTCTTTCCATCCAAGGGGTTCTTAAGAGCCTTCTCCAACACCACAGTTCAAAAGCATCAATTATTTGACACTAAGCTTTTTTTATAGTCCAACTCTCACATTAATACATGACTACTATAAAAACCATAGCTTTGACTAGATGGGCCTTTGTTGGCAAAGTAATGTCTTTGCTTTTTATTTTTTTTTAATTTAAATTTATTTATTTTAATTGGAGGCTAATTACTTTACAATATTGTATTGGTTTTGCCATACATCAACATAAATCTGCCACAGGTATACACATGTTCCCCATCCTGAACTCCCACCTCCCATCCCCCTATCCCCATCCTATCCCCTCCCACCTCCCTCCCTGTACCATCCCTCTGGGTCATCCCAGTGCACCAGCCCCAAGCATCCTGTATCCTGCATCAAACCTGGACCGGCGATTCATTTCTTATATGATATTATACATGTTTCAATGCCATTCTCCCAAATCATCCCACCCTCTCCCTGTCCCACAGAGTCCAAAAGACTGTTCTATAAATGTGTGTCTCTTTTGCTGTCTCGCATACAGGGTTATTGTTACCATCTTTCTAAATTCCAGATATATGTGTTATATATATGTATGTATACTGTATTGGTGTTTTTCTTTCTGGCTAACTTCACTCTGTATAATGGACTCCAGTTTCATCCACATCATTAGAACTGATTCAAATTTTTAATATGCTGTCTAGGTTGGTCATAACTTTCCTTCCAAGGAGTAAGCACCTTTTAATTTCATGGCTGCAGTCACCATCTGCAGTGAATATGAAGCCCTCCAAAAATAAATTATGTCACTGTTTCCACTGTTTCCCCATCTATTTGCCATGAATTGACAGGACCAGATGCCATGATCTTAGTTTTCTGAATGTTGAGCTTTAATCCAACTTTTTTACTTTCCTCTTTCACTTTCATCAATAGGCTCTTTAGTTCTTCACTTTCTGCCATAAGGGTCGTGTCATCTGCATATCTGAAGTTATTGATATTTCTCCTGGCAATCTTGATTCCAGCTTGTGCTTCCTCCAACCCAGGATTTCTCATGATGTACTCTGCATATAAGTTAAATAAGCAGGATGAAAATATACAGCCTTGACATACTCCTTTCCCAATTTAGAACCAGTCTGTTGTTCCATGTCCAGTTCTAACTGTTGCTTCTTAACCCACATACAGATTTCTCAGGAGGCAGGTCAGGTGGTCTGGTGTTCCCATCACTTTATGAATTTTCCACAGTTTGTTGTGATCCACACAGTCAAGGGCTTTGGCATAGTGAAAAGAGCAGAAGCAGATGTTTTTCTGGCACTCTCTCAACTTTTTTGATGGTCCAACAACAGATGTTGGCAATTTGATCTCTGGTTCCTCTGCCTTTTCTAAATCCAGCTTGAACATTTGCAAGTTCATGGCTCACGTACTGTTGAAGCTTGACTTGGAGAATTTTGATCACTCTAGCATGTGAGATGAGTGCAATTGTGCAGTAGTTTGAGCATTCTTTAGCATTGGCTTTCTTTGGGATTGGAATGAAAACTGATCTTTTCCAGTCCTGTGGCCACTGCTGAGTTTTTCAAATTCGCTGGCATATTATAAATCCAGGTTAAAGAATATCAGTCCTAAAATTGGGATTATGGCAAAGGAAATACAGTGACAGGATACAATTTTCTATTTAGCAGAAGAATTCACAGCACTTCTTGAAAAATTAAATTGAAAGGACAAAAGAGATGAAAACGTTCAAGTTGATTATGGAGTTCTTAACTTGGCTGTATTATTTGTAAAAAGGTGGAAAATTGGTAACTCTGTAGAAGATGTCAATTTCATTTTCAGACATCTAGAATTTGACATGTTTAGTTTAGAGTAGATTTTCTATAAGCAGTCAACAGAAGAATTTCCACACATACTTCCTTTGTGTATTTGTGTGCCTTAGTTTTTTCAGTTTTGCCTTCTGACTAGCTCTTGCTATTATTTTCCAAACCTTTTACTCCAGGGTTTCCTATAGAAGATTATTTGGAAGGTCAGGCTGTACACTTAATGACTGTTTAAGTTTTGAAGTGATATCTGAATTAACATGAGAGACTACTTACAAAAAATTCCCAAAGTCTCCTTATTTTGTCCCAGACAGCCAGCTCCTGCAGAGCAGGTTTTAACCTCAACTCCACAGGAGATGTGTCATCAAGACTTGCATTTTACACTGCCATATATTTCATGCTCAATTTCAATAAAGGAAGCCACTTCCAACACCCAGATTTCACAGTCTCATTCTAAATCATGAGTATTTTCCCTATCAATTGACATAAAAGTGAACTTCATTTAAGATTTATTTTCATAGATTGACTGTAGAAAGATAATGCAATAATGCATGATGAGATAATTGAATGGGTTTTATGAAATATTCTTACTAAAAGCATTCTTGGTTTAAATAATGAATTTGGGGAGATAATACCAATGCTTCTCTTTCCACTTTCTCTTGCTCTCTCCATTTCTCTCTTCTGTAAATCAGGACAAAGCTAAATTTTTCTTAAGAGTGCCACCAAAACAGTAGGGCTTGTTGATACTGGGAATCCTTCTGGTTTCTCCTACAAAGAAGTTGTGCTCTTCTGGAAGGTTAAAGTACATAGATAGTTATGTCCTGTTCAGAATGTTCAACTAACCCATGGCATGAGATTCCCTGTTGAAAAAACAGATTGAACCACCGTTGACACTCAGGGAGAGCCATATATCCCTTATGTGGTTTATATGTAGTATAGGGTATATACATACTCCTGTACTACTTGGAATTTTGACTAGTCTGTTGAGCATGCTTATTCTCAGCAGGAATTGACATGCTGCTGCTGCTGCTGCTGCTAAGTCGCTTCAGTCGTGTCCAACTCTGTGCGACCCCACAGACGGCACCCCGCCAGGCACCGCCATCCCTGGGATTATCCAGGCAAGAACACCGGAGTGGGTTGCCATTTCCTTCTCCAATGCATGAAAGTGAAAGGTGAAAGTGAAGTTGCTCGGTCGTGTCTGACTCTTATTAATCAGTTTGGGAAGGATTTCTTTCCCTTGTCTCTTAGTGAGATTTTCCACTTTATTGGTGCACTGGAAACAATCCTGTTACCCTCCAAGCCAATATATTTTATTAAGTCCACCTCTGCCATCTGAGACCACTCATTATCTGAAGCCTAAAACTACATTTTCCCCTTTGAAGCCTGAGACTCTCTACTAAATTACTTTAAATTGTCTATTTCTTCTCATACTACAAATAACTGCTTCTCACCTTGAATACTTAATGTTGAAATAATTAAAAACAAGGTAGGATTTTATTTCACTCCCTTTCAAACGGCATGAAACTATTTTTTTTTCTATATATATATTTTCTTTGTATAAGTGTGTTAGTGGGAAAATCATCCTCTCCATTTTCCTCCATTGAAATTGCTAACCCCAAATTTATATTTTTTCTTCCTTTAGAATGGGTGTTTACCTGTGATACGATATAGGATGAAGGAAGCTTGAAAACTGGGATGTGAAACTAGAACTTTACACCTGAGGAAGAAAGCTATGGTACATATACACAATGGAGTATTCAGATCAGATCGGATCAGATCAGTCGCTCAATCGTGTCCGACTCGTTGCGACCCCATGAATCACAGCACGCCAGGCCTCCCTGTCCATCACCATCTCCCGGAGTTCACTGAGACTCATGTCCATCCAGTCAGTGATGCCATCCAGTCATCTCATCCTCTGTCGTCCCCTTCTCCTCTTGCCCCCAATCCCTTCCAGCATCAGAGTCTTTTCCAATGAGTCAACTCTTCGCATGAGGTGGCCAAAGTACTGGAGTTTCAGCTTTAGCATCATTCCTTCCAAAGAAATCCTAGGGCTGATCTCCTTTAGAATGGACTGGTTGGATCTCCTTGCAGTCCAAGGCACTCTCAAGAGTCTTCTCCAACACCACAGTTCAAAAGCATCAATTCTTTGGCACTCAGCCTTCTTCACAGTCCAAGTCTCACATCCATACATGACCACAGGAAAAACCATAGCCTTGACTAGACGAACCTTTGTTGGCAAAGTAATGTCTCTGCTTTTGAATATGCTATCTAGGTTGGTCATAACTTTCCTTCCAAGGAGTAAGCGTCTTTTAATTTCATGGCTGCAGTCACCATCTGCAGTGGTTTTGGAGCCCAGGAAAAGAAAGTCTGACACTGTTTCCACTGTTTCCCCATCTATTTCCCATGAAGTGTTGGGACCGGATGCCATGATCTTCATTTTCTGAACGTTGAGTTTTAAGCCAAGTTTTTCACTCTCCACTTTTACTTTCATCAAGAGGCTTTTTAGTTCCTCTTCACTCTCTGACATAAGGGTGGTGTCATCTGCATATCTGAGGTTATTGATATTTCTCCTAGCAATCTTGATTCCAGCTTGTGTTTTTTCCAGTCCAGCGTTTCTCATGATGTACTCTGCATATAAGTTAAACAAGCAGGGTGACAATATACAGCCTTGACGTACTCCTTTTCCTATTTGGAACCAGTCTGTTGTTCCATGTCCAGTTCTAACTGTTGCTTCCTGACCTGCATATAGGTTTCTCAAGAAGCAGATCAGGTGGTCTGGTATTCCCATCTCTTTTAGAATTTTCCACAGTTTATTGTGATCCACACAGTCAAAGGCTTTAGCATAGTCAATAAAGCAGAAATAGATGTTTTTCTGGGACTCTCTTGCTTTTTCCATGATCCAGCAGATGTTGGCAATTTGATCTCTGGTTCCTCTGCCTTTTCTAAAACCAGCTTGAACATCAGGAAATACTCAGCCATTAAAAAGAATACATTTGAATCAATTCTAATGAGATGGATGAAACTGGAGCCTATTATACAGAGTGAAGAAAGTCAGAAAGAAAAACACCAATACAGCATACTAATGCATATGTATGGAATTTAGAAAGATGGTAACAGTAACCCTGTATACGAGACAGCAAAAGAGACACTGACGTATAGAACAGTCTTTTGGACTCTGTGGGAGAGGGAGAGGGTGAGATGATTTGGGAGAATGGCATTGAAACAAGTATAATATCATATGAAATGAGTCGCCAGTCCAGGTTCAATGCATGATACTGGATGCTTGGTGCTGGTGCACTGGGACGACCCAGGGGGATGGTATGGGGAGGGAGGAGGGAGGAGGGTTCAGGATGGGGAACACATGTATACCTGTGGCGGATTCATTTTGATGTATGGCAAAACCAATATAATATTGTAAAGTTAAAAAATAAAATAAAAAAATAAATAAAAATTAAAGAAATACTCATTTGAACCAATTCAGATAGTGGTGCTAAAAGCCCAGTCAATCATCCAATGCACAACATTCAAAGTGAATGATAGCTATACTGTGAAACCATCACAAGCATACAGGTGGTCATATGACTCCACTAATGGATGGATAACACTGTGGGATAGTGATACTCAAAGTCTAGCCAAGTAAGAGGCAGGATGGAAGTTATTAATGGGTAATACTCACTATTCTTAGTTTCAGTAATAGTGTTTGGGGCAGAGGGATACAAACCAAAGCAAAGATGAAAATGAGATTGTGGGATACTATGCAGCTGAAAAAGCCAAATGATTCTAACACAAGTATAAAAATTAAATTATATACTTAAGAAACTGATTACAGTGAAAAAAACTTCCCTGCCATAGGGTTAACCTGATCTTAAGTCTCAGAGTACTGAATGATAACTACTTACATGCATTATCTTCTGAATAATATTCCTGCTGCAGAAGCTGATGGAAGAGAAAATAGGGAAAGGTTAAATTTTAAAACAAGGGTCAGCAAATTTTTTCTATAAAATATCAGAAAGAAATATTTTAGACTTGATGTTCATACAGTTGCAGCTCTTCAGTTCTGCTGCTGTGGGGAATAAACAATCATAGACTACACCAGTGGTTCTAACTTTATTAATTAAAAAAAAAAAAGTGCTCAAAAAAATAGGTGCCTGGCCAAATTTTGCCAAAAGGCTATAGTTTGTTAATCTATGTTTTGGGAGGCTATTTAATGGTCTCTGGTAAAGGGAGGATAAGCTTAACAAAAACAGGGAAAAGGCCAAACAAAATACTGCTCTTATTTTAAGCAATGAGTTGGGTTTAGGACTGCCATCCACCTTTTCTTCTTTCAATCATCTTTCCTAAATCTATTGATGAACTACTCTCAAATATTTCTTTTGAGCCTTCTTAGTTGAATTGGTGTGTGTATTTATGTAAGGCTTAGAATAGTGTGATTAACTTCAGATCACAATTATAAGAAAATAATTGAGTGTCATAAGTAAAAAAGGTACTAGAGTACAATGGTATTTTACCTTGTTTACATATACCTGCCTTTTTTTACTTTCATCACTACAGCAAAGGGGAATCCTTCCTGAAAAATACTGCAGAATTTTTGCTTGTAAATTCTTTACAACATAGCAATTACCTAGTCCTTTCTGGTGACAGTGTAAGTAGGACAATGTTTCCAAAGAAATTAAGGTCCCTTCTTATTTTTAAGCTTGGAGTAATGCAGATCAGAGGACATTGGCCTGTAAAGGAGAAGCAGAAAGTAAGAATTCTCACAGGGACCCCAAACTGTTTTCTGAATAATTTATTTGGCGAAAATCATGTGGTGACCTTTATGCTGCAAAATATAGATCATGTGACCAACTGTACTATTTTCTGGTTCAGCTTAAATGTAGGAAATCCTGACTAATATAGTGCACAATGATTTAAAAAAATACTCCTCTTCTCAGAGGAAAATATAATAATTTGCTCTCTGGCTAAAACTAAGGAATACTGAAAAACTGCATTCTCATATTTTTATAACATTATCCAGATCGTGCCAGAAGTCCACAAACCCTATTGTATTTACTTCCCAGTTTTATTTACTTCCTACTTGAAGTCAAGACCTTTGATGAAGTTGTCTTACAGAAACAAGAATCCATCCCAGGTTTTGAGTGATACTTGTGCTTATGGGAGAAATCTAGTGGGAGTTGATAGGGTTGTAAGTAGCATTTCAACCAAACCATAGATATGGTGCTCGATAAAGCTGCCAGCTTTGCACTCAAAGTGTATTTATGTGCAGAAAAGAACTTATAAAAATGGCATCCTGGGGCTCCATATTTATTCTCTTTCAATGAGTTCCAGATCAAAGTTGCTAAGTTTATAAGTTAAAACAGGATTTTCTTCCTAGTTCTCAGGCCTGGAAATGCACATTAGGATAAACACAAATGCTGTATTTGCTCAACCTCTGACACTATCACTTGTAATGACATTTCTGCAATCTGAGTTCTGCATCAGATCATGTTGAAGCAGAAGCCCAAAGCTGCATCAGTTTTACCAACTTCTCCACCAATTCTGGTACATTTGTTGCTTTTTATCACTATTGAAATTCCCCCAGTAGCACTTTACCACAGGTTAAAATATATTTTTTAAATTACATTGGTAAACAGCCCAAATTCTTCAATTTGGTATCATAAATCATTTGTTCCATAATTCCTAAAACATGGTAGAATTGTCATTCAGATTGGATTCTCAGACACAACTGTATTTCTTGGTAGTTCTTAAGCTGTATATCACACATTGCAGTAATAGCTACAAAAGATTCAGTTAATTATGTTATAGCTGGACATGGTAGTTGCATCTTTTCAAAAGGCCTATCTAAAATATGATAGACCAGAATGATTAATAGCACTGAATCACAGTTTGCTGGCTATAAAAGAGAGAACTGAGAAAATATACTGGATAGTGAAATTTGATGAGTTTAAAGTGAAAAAGTACATGTGATTCAATTTCTTGTTGATCTTAGAAGTACTGGGCTATTTTCACAAACGTATAAAGATTGGCAATAAAATCTCTCTGTAGACTGTGATACTCTTTATGCATGAAATTTTAAAACATGGGTTCAGCTACTTCATAGTAAAGCCAACTGACAAACCTGAAAAGCAAAATCTCATGATAAAATAAGAACTCTATATGTAATATAGTTACTTAATATTATAATTAATGTGATATTTTTCTATGGCTATGTAGTGAATCACCACAAGTAAAGCATCAAGGCAATACTCATTTGTTAGCTCATAATTCTGTAGGTCATCACCTGCCTGGGTTCTCTGTTCAGGTCTCACAAGGCTGAAATCAAGGAAATGGTTGAACTGAGTTCTTATCTGGAGTTTCTGAGGAAAACTTCCCTTCCAATCTTATTCTTGTCATTCGTAGAGTTCAGTTCCTCGTGGTTATAGTACCTAGGTCACCATTTCCTTGCTGGCTGTAGACTGGAGGCCACTCTCAGGTATTAAATGCCACTTATATTCCTTTTAATATGTTTCCTTCCATATTCAAGCTAGTTATATGTTAATTTTTTCTCATGCTTCAAATCTGTGACATCCTCTTCTACAACTAGACAGAGAAAAGACTGCTTTTAAATGAGTTCATGTGATGAACCTAGGCTAAGAGTTAATTTTCCTATTTTAAGGTCAACCATACCATATACAATCATGGGAACAAGATCCATAATATTTATAGTCCCATGTATTATACAAGATGTGTACATGGGATGTGTGTGGAAAATTGTAGAGGTCATTTTAGAATTCTGTCTACCAGCTTTAAAAGAATTAAACTCACAACTAATTAGGTTAATAAATTGTGGTTAAGCTCCTATTATGTGTTGAGTGTTGTTCTATTTGAGTTTTGACTTCCAACGAGCAATCAGGGTTTACTCTATATTGTAAATCTGCAACTGTATATTAGAGAAGTTTAGAGTACAACTTTGTGATAAGACAGACCAGCACTGAATTTCACATACACCATTTACTGGCTGCATTATTTTGAGTAAGTTAATTAATTTCTCTGAGCTTCAATGTTTTCACCCAAAAAAATAGGAATAATGATGGTAACTATTTCAGAGGACTAAGTGAGACAAATGTCCAAAAAGTGTTTAGCACAATCTTGATATGTATCCGTTACTCAATAAATAATAGTAAAAAGTTTTACACAACTTTTTGAAACACATATGACAATATGGCTAGGAGGTTTTATATTTTTCTTCTTCGCAAGATCTGGTGATGATGCTTGATATTCTCCCAGTTTTTCTTTCACTATATGACTCCTCCCTGAAGATATGGTTATATCCGTGTTTGTGGTAACACCTTCAGGAAGCAGTTACTCTAGTGCACATCAAGCTAACTATTAACTGAGGCCAGTAATGCTGACCCTTTATCTGGAGAGGATGGCAGTTCTGCGGTGCTTGGATGATCTCATTTTTAGCTTTTCTTCAGCTAAATGGTCTCTGAAGGATCAATCTTCCTCTTAATATAATAGAAATTGGAAAACACATGTTCACCCTTTTCATCATAACTGTACCTCAAGATCAAAGAGGCATTGATGGGACTATAACCACAGTTCTAAAAAATCTAATGTTTCTCCTTTTAACTGATAGATTAGAAACATTTTAATAAGTTTTACCAATGGTTGCTTTCTATCACTAACCAGAGACTTCCTGGGGAAAAAAAAATTTAAATCCAACAAAGTTTGCATTTGACCAAGTACAGGGAAATGTACAAAAAGAGTGGATTTGCAGAGAAATCTGCATAGCTTTTACTACTGGAGAATCAGTACAATTTCAAAATCAACCTTGTACTTCTTTACCATCTTTAAACAGACAGGCCCAAAACTAAATGCCATATTTTAAATTTTGAACTTAATCTTTATATAGTTTTAGAGAAATACAATTGCTGGAGAATCTGTAAAGCATGATACTCTATCTATGTCCAGAAATTTAATAATGCAGGATATTTATCATCACATTCAGAAATTGAAATTAAGAAAGTATGGATTATCCTATCCTCATTTTCAGGTAATGTTGATTAAGGATAGAGTTATACAATAAAGGACTATTTTCAGGTTTATTTGTTGGTGTCAGACCCTCAGTTCAGTTCAGCCACTCAGTCATTTCTGGCTCTTAGTGACCCTATGAACTGTAGCATGCCAAGCTTCCTTGTCTTTCAATATCTCCTGGAGATTGCCCAAATTCACATCACTTCATGGGAAATAGATGGGGAAACAGTGGAAACAGTGTCAGACTTTATTTTTGGGGGCTCCAAAATCACTGCAGATGGTGACTGCAGCCATGAAATTAAAAGACGCGTACTCCTTGGAAGGGAAGTTATGACCAACCTAGATAGCATATTCAAAAGCAGAGACATTACTTTGCCAACAAAGGTTCGTCTAGTCAAGGCTATGGTTTTTCCTGTGGTCATGTATGGATGTGAGACTTGGACTGTGAAGAAGGCTGAGCACCGAAGAATGGGTGCTTTTGAACTGTGGTGTTGGAGAAGACTCTTGAGAGTCCCTTGGACTGCAAGGAGGTCCAACCAGTTCATTCTGAAGGAGATCAGCCCCGGGATTTCCTTGGAAGGAATGATGCTAAAGCTGAAACTCCAATACTTTGGCCAGCTCATGCGAAGAGTTGACTCTGATGCTGGAAGGGATTGGAGGCAGGAGAAGAAGGGGACAACAGAGGATGAAATGGCTGAATGGCATCACTGACTCGATGGATGTGAGTCTCAGTGAACTCAGGGAGTTGGTGATGGACAGGGAGGCCTGGTGTGCTGCGATTCATGGGGTCGTAAAGAGTCAGACACAACTGAGCAACTGAACTCAACTGAACTCAACTGAGTTGGTGATGCCATCCAACTATCTCATCCTCTGTTATCCCCTTCTCCTACTGCCCTCAATATTTCCCAGCATCAGGGTCTTTTCCAATTAGTTGGCTGTTACATCAGATGGTCAAAGTATTGGAGCTTCAGCTTCAGCATCAGTCCTTCCAATGAATCTTCAGGGTTTATTTCCTTTAGGATGGACTGGTTTGATGTCCTTGCAGTCCAAGGGACTCTTGAGAGTTTTCTCTAGCACCAAAGTTTGAAAGCATCAATTCTTTGGTGCTCAGCCATCTTGAATGTCCAACTCTCACATCTGTACATGACTACTGGGAAAACCATAGCTTTGACTATATGGACCTTTGTTGGCAAGTGGTGTCTCTGTTTTTTAATACACTTAGTTTTTCTTAGAAGGAGCAGGTGTCTTTTAGTTTCATGGCTTCAGTCACCATCCGATGTAATTTTGGAGCCCAAGAAAATAAAGTCTCTCACATTTTCCATTGTTCCCCATCTATTTGCCATGCAGTGATGGCACTGTATGTCATGATCTTAGTTTTTTGAATGTTATTTTTTCTTTTATTAAAATTAATTTTTTAATTGAAGGAAAATTGCTTTACAGAATTTTGTCAATTTCTATAGAACCGCAACATGAATAAGCCATAGATATACATATATCCCCTCCCTTTTAAAGCTCCCTCCCATTTCCCTCCTCATCCCACCCCTCTAGATTTTACAAGCCCCTGTTTGAGTTTCCTGAGTCATACAAAAAATTCCCATTAGCTATCAATTTTACACATGGTAATGTAAGATTCAATGTTACTTTTTCCACACATCTCACCCTCTCCTACCCTCTCCCCATGTCCATAAGTCAATTCCTATGTCTTTTTCTCCATTGCTGCCCTGCAAATAATTCTCAGTAACATTTTTCCTGATTCCATATATATGTGTTAGAATATTATATCTTTCTTTTTCTGACTTACTTCACTCTGTATAATAGGCTCTAGATTCATCCACCTCATTAGAACTAACTCAAATGCGTTTCCTTTTTATGACTGAGTAGTATTCCATTGTGCATATGTATCACAACTTCTTTATCCATTCATCTATCAATGAACATCTAGGTTGCTTCCAAGTTCTAGCTATTTTAAACGGTGCTGCAATGAACAATCAACTTACTAGCTTCAGAATGGTGTCTTTAGCCAGCTTTTTCACTCTTCTCTTTCTCATTCTTCAAGAGGCTCTTTAGTTCCTCTTTACTTTCTACTATTAGGGTGATGTCATCCGAATATCTGAGGTTATTGATATTTCTCCCAGAAACCTTGATTCCATCTTTAATGTATACAGCCTTGGATTTTGCATGATGTACTTTGCATATAAGTTAAATAAACAGGATGACAATATACAACATAGATGTACTTTTTTTCCCAATTTTGAACCAGTCTGTTGTTCCATGTTTGGTTCTAACCACTGTTTCTTGACATGCATACAAGTTTCTTAGGAGGCAGATGAGGTAATCTGGTATTCCCATCTCTTTAAGCATTTTCCACAATTTAATTGATCCACACAAAGGCTTTAGAGTAGTCAAGAAAGCAGTAGATGTTTTTTCCTGCAATTCCCTTGCTTGTTCTATGATCCAATTGATGCTGGAAATTTGATATCTGGTTCCTCTGCCTTTTCTAAATTAAATTTGTATGTCTGGAAGTTCACAGTTCACATACTGTTGAAGCCTAGCTTGAAGGATTTTGAGCATCACCTTGCTAGTATGTGAAATCAGTGCAACTGAACAGTAGTCTGAACATTCTTTGGTATGGCCCTTCTTTGGGATTGGAGTGAAAACTAATCTTTTCTAGTCCTATGTCCACTGCTGAGTTTTCCAAATTTGCTGACATACTGAGTGCAACACCTTAACAGTATCATCTTTTAGGATTTGAAATAGCTCAGCTGGAATTTCATCACATCCACTAGCTTTGCTCTTACTATTGCTTCCTATAGTAGGCGGCTATAGTAGGCAGCTGCCACAGGCACGCTAAAGCACAGGCGGCTGCGACGGGCACGCTAAGTGCAGCTGAGAGGAGCTACCCCACGTCCGAGGTCAGGGGCAGAAGTCGGGAGGACCCCATGCCTGAAGGGCGGCAGCCAAGAGGAATTACACCACATCCGAGGTCAGGGGCAGTGGTCGTTAGTGCCAGACTATGATGGCGCAGGAACGGCCAAGAGGAGCTACCCCACGTCTGAGGTCAGGAGGGGCGGCTGAGAGGAGATACCCACGTCTGAGGTCAGGAGGGGCGGCTGAGAGGAGATACCCAGCGTCCGAGGCCAGGGGCGGTGGCCGGGAGGACCAACCCCACACCATGGCTGTGCGGGCACAGGAGGGCCTAGAGAAGCTATGCCACGTTGAAGGTCAGGAAGGGCAGCATTGAGGAGATACCCCTCGTCCAAGGTAAGGAGCATTGGTTGCGCTTTGCTGGAGCAGCCATGAAGAGATAGCCCATGCCCAAGGAAATAGAAACCCAAGTAAGATGGTAGGTGTTGCAAGAGGGCATTAGAGGGCAGACACACTGAAACCATACTCACAGAAAACCAGTCAATCTAATCACACTAGGACCACATCCTTGCTCAATGAAACTAACCCATGCCCATGGGGCAACCCAAGATGGGTGGTTCATGGTCGAGAGATCTGACAGAATGTGGTCCACTGGAGAAGGGAATGGCACACCACTTCAGTATTCTTGCCTTGAGAACCCCATGAACAGTATGAAAAGGCAAAATGATAGGATACTGAAAGAGGAACTCCCCAGGTCAGTAGGTGCCCAATATGCTACTGGAGATCAGTGGAGAATTAACTCCAGAAAGAATGAAGGGATGGAGCCAAAGCAAAAACAATACTCAGCTGTGGATGGGACTGGTGATAGAGGCAAGGTCTGATGCTGTAAAGAGCAATATTGCATAGGAACCTGGAATGTCAGGTCCATGAATCAAGGCAAATTGGAAGTGGTCAAACAAGAGATGGCAAGAGTGAATGTTGACATTCTAGGAATCAGCGAACTGAAATGGACTGGAATGGGTGAATTTAACTCAGATGACCATTATATCTATTACCCTAGACAGGAATCCCTCAGAAGAAATGGAGTAGCCATCATGGTCAAAAAAGAGTCCGAAATGCAATACTTGGATGCAATCTCAAAAATGACAGACTCAGCCATTAAAAAGAATACATTTGAATCAGTTCTAATGAGGTGGATGAAACTGGAGCCCATTATACAGAGTGAAGTAAGCCAGAAAGAAAAACACCAATACAGTATACTAATGCATATATATGGAATTTAGAAAGTTGGTAACAATAACCCTGTATACGAGACAGCAAAAGAGACACTGATGTATAGAACAGTCTTTTGGACTCTGTGGGAGAGGGAGAGGGTGGGATGATTTGGGAGAATGGCATTGAAATACGTATAATATCATATTTGGAACGAGTTGCCAGTCCAGGTTCGATGCACGATACTGGATGCTTGGGGCTGGTGCACTGGGATGACCCAGAGGGATGGTATGGGGAGGGAGGAGGGAGGAGGGTTCAGGATGGGGAACACATGTATACCTGTGGCGGATTCATTTCCATATTTGGCAAAACCAATAAATATTGTAAAGTTTAAAAATAAAATAAAATTAAAAAAAAATAATAAAAAAAAAAAAAAAATGACAGAATGATCTCTGTTCATTTCCAAGGCAAACCATTCAATATCAGAGTAATCCAAGTCTATGCCCCAACCAGTAACGCTGAAGAAGCTAAAGTTGAATGGTTCTATGAATACCTACAAGATCTTTTAGAACTAACACCCAAAAAAGATGTCCTTTTCATTATAGGGGACTGGAATGCAAAAGTAGGAAGTCAAGAAACACCTGGAGTAACAGGCAAATTTGGCCTTGGAATATGGAATGAAGCAGGGCAAATACTAATAGAGTTTTGCCAAGAAAATGCACTGGTCATAACAAACACACTCTTCTAACAACACAAGAGAAGACTCTACACATGGACATCACCAGATGGTCAAAACCGAAATCAGATTGATTATATTCTTTGCAGCCAAAGATGGAGAAGCTCTATACAGTCAGCAAAAACAAGACCAGGAGCTAACTGTGGCTCAGACCATGAACTCCTTATTGCCAAATTCAGACTTAAATTGAAGAAAGTAGGGAAAACCACTAGACCATTCAGGTATGACCTAAATCAAATCCCTTATGATTATACAGTGGAAGTGAGAAATAGATTTAAGGGCCTAGATCTGACAGATAGAATGCCTGATGAGCTATGGAATGAGGTTTGTGACATTGTACAGGAGACAGGGATCAAGACCATCCCCATGGAAAAGAAATGCAAAAAAGCAAAATGGCTGTCTGGGGAGGCCTTACAAATAGCTGTGAAAAGAAGAGAAGTGAAAAGCTAAAGAGAAAAGGAAAGTTATAATCATCTGAATGCAGAGTTTCAAAGAATAGCAAGAAGAGATAAGAAAGTCTTCTTCAGCGATCAATGCAAAGAAATAGAGGAAAACAACAGAATGGGAAAGACTAGGGATCTCTTCAAGAAAATCAGAGATACCAAAGGAACATTTCATGCAAAGATGGGCTCGATAAAGGACAGAAATGGTATGGATCTAACAGAAGCAGAAGATATTAAGAAGAGATGGCAAGAATACACAGAAGAACTGTACAAAAAATATCTTCACGACCCAGATAATCATGATGGTGTGATCATTGACGTAGATCCAGACATCCTGCAATGTGAAGTCAAGTGGGCCTTAGAAAGCATCACTATGAACAAAGCTAGTGGAGGTAATAGAATTCCAGTTGAGCTATTCCAAATCCTGAAAGATGATGCTGTGAAAGTGCTGCACTCAATATGCCAGCAAATTTGGAAAAGTCAGCAGTGGCCACAGGACTGGAAAAGGTCAGTTTTCATTCCAATCCCAAAAAAAGGCAATGCCAAAGAATGCTGAAACTACCACACAATTGCACTCATCTCACATGCTAGTAAAGTAATGCTCAAAATTCTCCAAGACAGGCTTCAGCAATATGTGAACCATGAACTTCCTGATGTTCAAGCTGGTTTTAGAAAAGGCAGAGGAACCAGAGATCAAATTGCCAACATCTGCTAGAGCATGGAAAAAGCAAGAGAGTCCCCCCAAAATATCTATTTCTGCTTTATTGACTATGCCAAAGCCTTTGACTCTGTGGATCACAATAAACTGTGGAAAATTCTGAAAGAGATGGGAATACCAGACCACCTGATCTGCCTCTTGAGAAATTTGTATGCAGGTCAGGAAGCAACAGTTAGAACTGGACATGGAACAACAGACTGGTTCCAAATAGGAAAAGGAGTACATCAAGGCTGTATATTGTCACCCTGCTTGTTTAACTTATATGCAGAATACATCATGGGAAACGCTGGACTGGAGAAACACAAGCTGGAATCAAGATTGCCGGGAGAAATATCAATAACCTCAGATATGCAGATGACACCACCCTTATGGCAGAAAGTGAAGAGTACCTAAAAAGCCTCTCGATGAAGGTGAAAGAGGAGAATGAAAAAGTTGGCTTAAAGCTCAACATTCAGAAAATGAAGATCATGGCATCTGGTCCCATCACTTCATGGGAAATAGATGGGGAAACAGTGCAAACAGTGCCAAACTTTCTTTTCTTGGGCTCCAAAATCACTGCAGATGGTTACTGCAGCCATGAAATTAAAGGACACTTACTCCTTGGAAGGAAAGTTGTGACCAACCTAGATAGCATATACAAAAGCAGAGACATTACTTTGCCAACAAAGGTTCGTCTAGCCAAGGCTATGGTTTTTCCTGTGGTCATGTATGGATGTGAGAGGTGGACTGTGAAGAAGGCTGAGCACCGAAGAATTGATGCTTCTGTACTGTGGTGTTGGAGAAGACTCTTGAGAGTCCCTGGGACTGCAAGGAGATCCAACCAGTCCATTCTGAAGGATATCAGCCCTGGGATTTCTTTGGAAGGAATGATACTCAAGCTGAAACTCCAGTACTTTGGCCACCTCATGCGAAGAGTTGACTCATTGGAAAAGACTCTGATGCTGGGAGGGGTTGGGGACAGGGGGAGAAGGGGATGACAGAGGATGAGATGACTGGATGGCATCACTGACTCAATGGACATGAGTCTCAGTGTACTCCGGGAGTTGGTGATGGGCAGGGAGGCCTGGCGTGCTGCGAATCAGGGGGTCGCGAAGAGTCGGACATGACTGATCGACTGATCTGATCTGATTGTTTCCTAAGGCCCACTTGACTTTACACTTCAGGATGTTTAGCCTTAGGTGAATAACCACACCATCATTGTTTTCTGGGTCATTAAGAGCTTTCTTGTATAGTTCTTCTATATATTTTTGTCACCTCTTCTTAATGTCTTCTACTTCTCTTAGGTCCATACCATTTCTGTCCTTTATTGTGCCCATCTTTGCATGAAATGTTCTCTTAGTATCTCTAATTTTCTTAAAAAGATCTCTAATCTTCTCCATTCTATTATTTTTCTCTGTTTCTTCACATTGCTAACTTAGGAAGGCTTTCTTATCTCCCCTTGCTATTCTTTGGAACTCCGCATTCAGATGGATATATCTTTCCTTTTCTCCTTTACCTCTTGCTTCTCTTCTTTTCTCAGCTATTTGTAAGGCTTCCTCAGACAACCATTTTCCTTTTTTGCATTTCTTTTTCTTGAAGTTGGTTTTGGTCAGTGCCTCTTGTACAATATTACAAACCTCCGTCCATAGTTCTTCAGGCACTCTATCAAATCTAATCCCTTGAATCTATCTGTCACTTCCACTGTGTAATCATAAGGGATTTGATTTAGTTCATACCTCAGTGGCTTAGTGGTTTTCATTACTTTCTCCTATTTAAGTCTGAATTTGGCTATAAAGAACTCATGTCAGAGTCTATTCCAGTCTAAATTGATGACTGGATTTATTGATAGTCAGTAGTTATTTCAATTAACACTTTCCAATTCCTTCCTTTGTGGTATGTTTTTGCCCAGAGAGATTAAAAATTGACATGTCTATCAAACAGGAAGCACCATAAAACGCATTATATATATATATATATATATATATATATATATATATATGTGTGTGTGTGTGTGTGTATCAGTGTGAGATATTTGAATTTGGATATTTAATTTAAGATATCCAATTTCTAGAGTATTATCCTCTAGATACTCGCAGTCCACATTAGAAGCCTCAAATAGGCACAAGGATACATAGACAGTAAATTACATATCTGGGTCATCAAATCAAGGATTTGGTGAATAACAATAGCACTGGAAACTATTTTTGAGGTATTCTGTGGGCTCTGAATCATTTTGAAACAGTCCCTACCCAGTGGGGTAGTAATCTAATTAAGCACCTAATTTTGAAACAGCCCTTGATATACTGTCATTTACTAATCAGATGGCTTATTACAAGATGATAGTGGAAGGAGATAGGAATGAGAATAACCTAAAAGTTACTTGATAAGTCACCCTGATATTAGAATGTAGCAAAAATAAGGTAACAATGTAAACCATTGAACAGTATGCATGCTAAATCACTTCAGCCATGTCTGACTCCTTGCAACCCTATGGACCATAGCTTGCCAGGCTCCTCTGTCCGTGGGTTTCTTCAGGCAAGAATACTGAAGTCAGTTGCCATGCTCTCCTCCAGGGGATCTTCTCGACCCAGGGATTGAACCTGAGTCTCTTATGTCTCCCTCATTGGCAGGTGGGATCTTTACCACCAGCACCACCTGGGAAGCCCATTGAACAGTATAAAGTGAAGTGAAGGTCACACAGTCGTGTCCTACCTTTTGCAACCCCATGGACTGTAGCCTATCAGGCTCCTCAATCCATGGGATTTTCCAGGCAAGAATGCTGGAGCGGATTGCCATTTCCTTCTCCAGGGGATCTTCCTGACCCAGGAATCGACTTAATATTGATCTTTGAGAGTGGTAGGTACTCTAAAATTGTGTCATTTTAGTTAAAAACAGATAATTTGAGAAATTTCATGGATTTCCAGCCCAGAATAAGTGGGCTAGGAAAAGATAATTTTGTTAGCCATTAGTGATTTTCATCAAAATTTTTGATTATTCCTGTGGGCAAATGGTAGAACTATCCTGTCTCCTTGAAGTTAGATACAGCTATGTGAGTTTTTAGTCATCAAAATATAAGCATAAGTGAGTGCTATCATTTTCAGAAGGAAGCATTTAGAGTCAGGGTGCAATTTATTGACTTTTCTCCTTTACTCTGCTATAGTGGGATTTCCCAGGTGGCTCACTGGTTAAAGAACCTGATTGCAATGCAGGAGATGCAGGAGATATGGGTTTGATTTCTGGGTCTGGAAGATCCCCTGGAGTAGGACACAGCAAGCCATTCCAGTATTCTTGCCTGGAGAATCTGATAGGCAGAGGAGCATGGCGGGTTACAATCCATAGGTAACAAAGAGTCAGACTCGAAGCGACTGAGCACACACTCATTGCTATAGTGACTGGAAATACCCTGGATTGTAGAGACTCCAGTATCCTGGGAAAATGAGAAATACACCTTGATATTTTAAGCTAATGAAGCATTGAGACTGTTTGTTTCCATAATATAATCTCCAAGCCTAGCCTGACAAGAATGAGGACCATAAAATCTGAGTAAGAGAAGAAATGAAAAGTTAATTAGAATGCAGCCCTATTTTTATATCAAAGGGAGATGGGCACACTGTCTAGCTCTTTTCTTAATAAATGAAGTAACAATAAAACACCTTGGATCAAAAAATATAATCTCCTATGTCTGGATCCAAAAGTTGTTGTATACATTTGCATAAGTCAATTAGAGGTTACAGTTTATACTTTTAGGCAAGATTTGCACTGAAGAGGGTTCCAAATGCAATCAAGAATAAAGTATACAGAAAATTAATTTAATAATTCTCCTAGAGAATTATGTCACAGTACTGAAGAAATCATCCATGTAACTATTGTGATTGTGTCCTAAAATTGTGAATCTTCTTTCTGAGTTTGCATTATTGATATGACAGAAGAATTTCCTCCTTGACTAGTCAACAAGTTTTTTGCACTGTGACATTGTCAGCATACTATATTGTCTTACAGTTTGATCTTATGTTATACATTAAGTTTAATTGTGAAAAACAGAGTCTTGGAAAATGATATTGTATATTAAATCACATTTGCTTATTGACTTGCATTACAATTATAGAATTGCTTTCAAATTAGAAAGAAAGTATGCTTTCCTGAGAATAAAATGTGAACCACATTTTCAGAGCCTAACATTCACTTTGATGAACATTATCCTCATCTATGTGCACTTAAGTATCTTATGAAACACCCTAGAATGTTTGCCAAATGGAAATGTCATTACGTTGGTTCTATTGTTTATTTACTAGTTCTTCAACTAAGATTTACTGGGTATCTTCTATGTATTAAGGGAGATACAGAAATAAAGCATGATTCCTACCCTAAGAATGATAGTTGCTTAGAATTTTTTAGAATATTGATTGAATATTAAAATTCACTATAGTTGTTTTATGTACTTGGGAATTCTTATTTACTCCATTAAACTTAAAATAAAGCCACACATTTACATTTTATACACTTAACCTGGCTCACCAGCTAAAGACTGTCAATTATATAATTTCCATATCAAATTCAACAACTTTTAAGTGAGTATTAATTGGTACTAGCAATAATGCTAGGATTATTTCTGAATTCTTTGTTGAATGCACAGCACAGTTTCAATCCATTTTTCTACAGTAATTTTTACTAAAGACACAATAAACAGGTATTTCTATCACTAACAACTGGAAATTATGTTAGGTCTTCCCAGGTGTCTCAGAGGTAAAGCATCCACCTGCCAAGCAGGAGATGTGGGTTTGATGCCGGGGCTGATAAGATCCCTTGGAAAGACAATGCCAACCATCTCCAGTACTCTTGCCTGGGAAATTCCAAGGACGGAGAAGCCTGGTGGGCTACAGTCCATGGGGCCACAAAGAGTTGGTTACAGCTTAGTGACTAAATCACCACAACCAGAAATTATGTTAATAGCAGCAAAATATATTTTACTCTAAGGGAGCCCAACTAGGCAAAGCTCATAGAATGAGCTAACATATGTAAGTCTAGTCAGGCAAGAGGTTGAGTCCAGGGATGATGTCTGGGCAACAAGAGTTTAACAAGAGGTAAAGATATGCAAGTCAGGGTACAGAAAGAGAGGTGAGTCAATAAAAAAATGGAACTAGCAAACAAATGACTATGGAGACAAATTATGAATCTAATATTGGGTTGACCAAAAATTTGCTTGGGTTTTTCTGTAACATGAAAAAACCCAAACTAACTTTTTGGCCAATGCAATACATTGGTTGTTTAGTGTTTAACTGGGGATATCCATATGTAAACTTCCAAGAAGGGCTAGACCTTTGCCTCTGCTTGAAGTGAAAATTATTTTGTGACGTTTCATTGGGTTTTGTAAACACACATGGAAACACTGTGATGTACTGCGGCATAGACCACTTTATCCCATACAGGGCCACCTCATGTATTTATTTTACTGGAAGTCTGCAAAAGAAAGATGTTTGAAGTTAGGAATCATAGTCCAGGGAACTGGCAAGGGCAGAAGACCTAGATAAGCTCTGAAAACAGAACTGTGGCTATGTGCTTTCTGTCCTACTTTATACTTCTGCTGTGTGGAGTTGGGCAGGGGTTTTCAGGTGAGTGTTTATAGCCAGCAGGAGAGGCAGGGCCCTGCAGGTGCAGCTAGCTATTATTTAAGCTAAGGGTAAAAACCCTAGGCCTTTTGGGAGGTACTTAAAACCAGTCTTTAAAAGATCTTTGCCACTTTGTTGGCTCCTTTGAAGGCAGTAGAAGTGCTGCAGGCAAGATGGCACCTGGTGAAAGAGCCTAAATATGGGCACATGTGAGCATACAGATAAGTAATTCAATTCACTGTACTCTATTAACTGAAAAAAATCCAAAGCAAAATTAAATCAGTGTGAAAAGCATTGCTGACTTGTATCTGTAATGTCATGTTAGTGGCCTTACTGATAAATATTTATATCACTTATTAATGATTATTATGTCCTTTTATATAGATTAGAAAGGCATTCAAGTGCTGAGGACCATTTTCTCCTCAAATTCCTGAGAGACCTGCTCTCTTATTAGGTCCTGTTCAATTTTATTCAGCTGACTTTCAATTGCCTACATTTTCAGCATGAAAGTGAATGAGCTAAAGGTATTAAAAATCTGTTTTGAGTCTCCCTGAACCAGTACTGCAGAACATGCTTTTCCTCTGACCTTAAGGAATCATGGTATGGCTTTGGGCCACTACATTGAAAAGTAGATGTGGTTTTTGCTGAAGAACAGATAAAGGAAGCAACAGATGAGCTCTTTCCATAAAGTAACCAACATTCTAGGCTTTCTACATAATGATATGATTATTTCTGTTTTTGCAGGTTTAATGTTTAAAATGAGTTGAAGCTCCAATGTCATTGGAATTCATCTTTATGTTATACATATAACTGATACAAAAGCAAGAATCATTGCAAAGGTGTTATATTTCTAAATTTTCTGGCAAATAAAATAAATTTTGCTCATCAGATAACACTGATAATAATAGTTATCACAGTAAATAAGATTTTTTTTCTATGCTGGTATATGTACATTCCAGGAGATGTGCAAAGTTTTGTTTCTCCCTCATCATTTATGAATAAACTGTAAAATGAGAAAACACCACAGAATGTGGGTAGGGGGAAATGACTATCTCGGAGGAATCAGTGGGCTTTCCTGCTGGCTCAGATGGTAAAGAATCCACCTGCTATCTCAGAGGAATAAAAGATGAAAAAAAAAAAGAAAGATGAGGTAAATGAAACTGGAGAAAATTCATGGATATCTCTCTCTCTGTGCCTGTCTCTCTCTATTTTCTTTGTTTAAGTGTGTGATATAGAGAAATAATCCAGTCAAGTCAAGCATATGGACATTATAATAAAAGTATAAAATAAAAACAATAACCATCTACGGAGTTCTTATTATATAGCAGATCTTCTGTTAAGTATACTACATGGATTACCTCATTTGCTTCCCAGCGTAAAGATAAGAAAAGTGGGGTTTAAGGAGGTTGACTGCACTGCGATTAGGCAGCATTCACACCCAGGTGCACTTGACTCCAAAGACTACTTAAGCTCCTGGAATTTGCTAGGGACTTGTAACAACTGCATTAGTGAAAGTCGCCGGTGGGAATAAGGAGGATTGCTTCTAACCTAGTCTCGGAATTAGACAAGATACCTTACTTCTGCCACATTAGTGGAGGAATACTTCTAAGTTTATCTTGTAAGCTGCAGGAATATTAACTTCTGTACGAAAATACTAGCTCAATGGATATTTTAATGTTCTAATTCAATTTTTAAAGCTAACTTTGTGGTAATGGAGGCTCTTTCATAGTTTATATATTCCCATGAGTGCTAGGAAAGGAAGAAAGGCCAACAAAGGCCATATTCCCAAGAAACAGACAACAATCCCCATTGGCAACAAAGGACTGAAATTTGTTACAATATTCTGTCACACAGACACTATTCTAGCTTGAAATGAACTGATATTAAAAGAAGTAGAGCCCTCAATTAGAAAGACAACTTTGTCTTTTAGGGAAATTGGAAGACAGAGTATTGCCCTAAAATAAATGCATCAAATCCCAAAACAAAATGATTTAGAGAGCAGAAGCCATGATTAAATTTTATAGAACTATAAAAAACTCAATATGCTAAAGAAAACCTCCATCTTCTCTAGAGTCACTTTGTTTGGTTATCAGCATTGTCATCATAACTGAAATGCACTGGATACTTGCCATAAGTTAAGTAATATACTTAAAAAAATCATTTAGTCCTCACAATAATATGTGGTAATTACTCTCATCATAGTTTTATATTTAGTTTTATATTTGAGGAAACTCTGGCAATTAGAGATTGCATTACTTGTCTTTGGTCACCCCAGTAGCAAAGCTACATCTGAAATTCTTCACCCAGGCAGTATGACACTGCACGCATGCTCAGTCACTTCAGTCATGTCCTACTGTTTGTGATCCCTTGGACTGTAGCCCACCAGGCTCCTCTATCTATGAGATTCTTCAGGCAAGAATACTAGAGTGAGTTGCCATTTCCTCCTCCAAGTGAACGTCCCAACCCAGGAATTGAACTTGAGTCTCCTGTGTCTCCTGCATTGCAGGCAGATTCTTTACCACTCAGCCACTGGGCATTGGAGCCTACCTTTTAACCACTTTAGTACACCTTCTCCTGAAATTGAAAAAGCAGTAGGATTACAGGATAATTAACCTGGAGCCTAATCAATTTTAGTATTAAAATAGTACTTGCTTTTTGATTGGGTGTTTTTTTTTTTTTTTTTTTTTTTTTTTGGTATTGAGTTGTGTGAGCTGCTTGTAAGACCTAAACAGACATTTCTCCAAAGACATACAGATGGCTAACAAACACATGAAAGGATGCTCAACATAGCTCATTATTATAGAAATGCAAATCAAAACTACAGTGAGATACCACCTCACACCAGTCAGAATGGCCCTCATCAAAAAGCCTACAAACAATAAATGCTGGAAAGGGTGTGGAGAAAAGGGAACACTCTTGCACTGTTTGTGGGAATGTAAATTGATCCAGCCACTATGGAAGACAGTATGGAGATTCCTTTAAAAAATTAGGAATAAAACCACCATGAAAACTGAAAGTGAATGTGAAGTTGCTCAGTTGTGTCTGACTCTTTGCAACCCCATGGACTGTAGCCTACCAGGCTTCTCTGTCCATGGGATTTTCCAGGTAAGAGTACCAGAGTGGGTTGCCATTTCCTTCTCCAGGGGATCTTCCTGACCCAGGGATCAAACCCAGGTCTCCTGCATTACAGGTAGACGCTTTACCCTCTGAGCCACCAGGGAAGCACCATATGACCCAAAATCCCACTCCTAGGCATATACCCTGAGGAAACCAAAATTGAAAGAGACACATGTGTCCCAGTGTTCACTGCAGCACTATTTACAATAGCTAGAACTTGGGAGCAACCTGGATGTCCATTGACAGATGAATGGATAAAGAAGTTGTGGTATGTATACACAATGGAATATTACTCATCCACAAAAAGGAACACATTTGAGTCAGTTCTAATGAGGTGGATGAACCTAGAACCTATTATACAGAGTGAAGTGAGTCAGAAAGAGAAAGAGAAATATGGTAATCTAACACATATGTATGGAATCTGGAAAAATGGCACTGAAGAATTTATTTACAGGGCAACAATGGAGAAAAAGACATAGAGAATAGACTTATGGACATGTGGAGAGGGGAGGATAGGGTGAGATGTAGGGAAAGAGTAACATGGAAACTTACACTACCATATGTAAAATAGATAGCCAACAGGGATTTGCTGTATGGCTCAGGAAACTCAAACAGGGGCTCTGTATCAACCTAGAGGGGTGGAATGGGGAGATGGATGGGAGGGAGTTTCAAAAGGTAGGGGATATATGTATACCTATGGCTGATTCATGTTGGAGTTTGACAAAAAAAAAAAAAGCAAAATTCTGTAAAGCAATTATCCTTCAATAAAAATAAATTAATTTAAAAAATAACAGTTACATATCTCCTCTGGGTTGGACATAGACACGTATATATTCATATCAGAACGATATGGTAGGTAGCTGCTCTAAAGTGAACTGAAATGGGTCAATTGTAAATACTCCAAACAAAGGAAAGTTTTAAGGGTACACCAATATACACATACAAAATAAATCACTCAAAAGAAAGACCACACTATTCTAATTGTTTCATGCTCAAATGGTCTTTCCACTTCTGTTGCTTTCTGGCTCAAAGATCAAAAGGAGTACAAATGAAAGAGAACTGCAAAAAAACATCACATTGAAAATGACAGCTGGAACCTTGAATCAAACATATTGTAGGTATATATATATTATGAGAAATGACTATTATACACAGATTATTTGAAAATTACATAAGCTATGATCATAAGTCATTTATATAAAGCCCAAATAAAATACATTCCTCCAAATTTTAGTTTCAATAATTTAAAATAATGATGATAAGGGTGATTGTTTCAATTCATTATGTTCATACTTTGAGATAATATACTCTGCACTTAAGCCCAAATTGTTTTCTTTAATCTATTAAAAAAAATCCTGTAACATATAATTAGTATATGTTTTTTTTCAGGTAAGAAAATTTAAGCTAACATAAATAATTTCTCCTCAAATTACACTAATAGTAAGAAGCAAGAAAAGGTTTTCATCTCAAGGCAATAAATAGGGTCTAATTTTTTTCTCCCTATTATGTGCTAGGCAACTCAGAGGCATTGTATCATTTACCCTTGTACATATTTAGCAGAAGGCCATAAATAATATATTTCAGTGGATAGAAATCAAACCTGCAGGCTGTTTACTTTCTAGAAACGAGGTTTATGGTCAGGTGAAATCATGACATAATCCAGTTTTACTCTCAGAGACTGCCTTTCTTCATTTCTTTGGTCAGAATGATAGAATACATGATGACAGCTCCTGAACCAGCAAGTAGAATCTCAGAACATATTTAGGTATCAACGATTTGATGTACATGGAGTCATGGTTCAATGTTTGATGGACTCTATTCCTGAGACAAGTAGGCTCACAGCTTGAAAAGACACTGACTGATGGCCAAATCACAGTTCCAAAAATTCAATTATATATACAGTAAAGAAGGGATCGAACATATCTAGCCAATAATGCAGATTTTATTTTTGTCCCTAGAGACAAGGTTATAAAGAGTTTCTATAAAATATTAATACATTTGTATATTCAAGACCTAAGAACAACAAAATTTGTTTTTCTCTTTTTCTTCAGAGAGAAGTTTAAGTAATTCACCTAAAGTTTCAGAGCAAGGTGGATGAGCACCAAGAGACTGTCATTTTTCAGAGGTGTTTTGCATTAAATTTGGGTTCAGTTCAGTTCAGTTGCTCAGTTGTGTCCGACTCTTTGCGACCCCATGAATCACAGCACGCCAGGCCTCCCTGTCCATCACCAACTCCCAGAGTTCACTCAAACTCACATCCATCAAGTCGATGATGCCATCCAGCCATCTCATCCTCTGTTGTCCCCTACTCCTCCTGCCCCCAATCCCTCCCAGCCTCAGAGTCTTTTCCAATGAGTCAACTCTCCTCATGAGGTGGCCAAAGTACTACCAGCTTTAGCATCATTCCTTCCAAAGAACACCCAGGGCTGATCTCCTTCAGAATGGACTAGTTGGATCTCCTTGCAGTCCAAGGGACTCTCAGGAGTCTTCTCTGACACCACAGTTCAAAAGCATCAATTCTTTGGCGCTCAGCTTTCTTCACAGTCCAACTCTCACATCCATACATGACTGCTGGAAAAACCATAGCCTTGACTAGACGGACCTTTGTTGGCAAAGTAATGTCTCTGCTTTTCAATATGCTTGATTACAAAAAAAAAAAAGGGTTTTCTTTTTATTTTATGGTGCTTGTCTTTTTCCATGTCATTTTAACAGCAGGTTTAAGAAAACATTAAGAAATTAGTGGTCAGTGACTTTAAAATAAATGTGTTTCTGACCATTGAGAAAATCAGTTGTTCATGTGTTCTAGAAGTTTGCTGTGCTGTGCTGTGCTGTGCTTAGTCATTCAATCATGTCCAAGTCTTTGCAACCCCATGGAGTGTAGCCCACGAGGCTCCTCTGTCCATGGGGATTCTCCAGGGAAGAATACTGGAGTGGGTTGCCATGACCCCCTCCACGGAATCTTCCCAACCCAGGAATCGATCTGGGGTCTCCCGAATTGCAGGCAGATTCATTATCATCTGAGCCACCAGGGAAGCTGCTACTTTCAGGAAGGAATCTTGCAGAACACTGACTAAAGAGGACAGACAGCACGGCAGTTTGATACAGCTGCTCAAGAATGTAACAGTCCATTTACATGTGTAGTATTTTGAACTAATGGTGAAATGTAACAAGATCATAAAGGCCTTCTCCTGTCTCCAGTTCACATCAAGATGAACCCAAAAGAGTCTTCTTGGATTCATTGAATATCTTTCCCTCTTACACACATGAAGTATCTCTTCTTTGTTGTGTACTTCCCATTTCACATGCCTACCCATTACGGTCCACAACCAACACTATCACCATCACCCAAGAGCTTGTTAGAAATTGCAGAATCTCTGACCTCATCTCAGACCTACTGAATCAAAACCTTCATCTTAACAAGAGTCCCAGGTGATTCATATGCACATTACTGTTTGATAATCAGTGCCCTAAAGTAGAATTTCTCGACCCTGGCTTACCATTAAAATATGTATTGAGGAGCTTTAACAAATATTAATGCCTGGCCCTAAGTCCCTTCACCTCCCTAACATTTCTCATTTAATTAGCTTGGTTTAGAGTCTGGTGATCTTAATGTGCAGCTCAAAAAGTAATATATCATTATCATCATCATCATCATCATTCTAGATGTTTAAATATTTTGACTGTCCTTGCTCTTGGACCAATCAACTTTGCTCTACTCCTATTTGTCTCTAACTCCAACTTCTGATGCCAAGTTGCTGTCATTTATTTTGTTTCTATTAGTGATGGTTAATGTTTTTGAGAAACAAAATGAACGCTTCCAAAATAATGTTTGCTGCTTTGTCACTGGACATAATTATCTTTTACTTTAAATCCTTAAATAGTGCCAATTTGTACATTCACATCTGAGCTCTGGATATTTGGCATGTGACTAGTTTGGAAAAACCAAAGAATATCTGAAATAGCAATAAACTTCAAACTACTTAGTAAAAGTAGAACTTCTGATTACCCATACACCTTGTTTGAGTGCTATTAACTTTGCTACTTACTACTGGCCAGGGCCATATTTACAAATATAGTTGTTAGAGCTGCCATCTATATGAAATATCTTTGCCTCTTCTTGGTTAGTCATAATCAGTAAATCTTCATTAAAAAAAGACAAATACTCTTTCATGAAGAACACTAACCCCCGAGTTCTTTGTCATTCATATTTATATAATAGATATTTCCAAAAGAATTATGGATTAGGAGGGACTTGGAATCATAATGCTTTGTTTTGTATGACATTGCCATGTTCATTATGCAAAATTTAGTGCAAACTATATTTCTCAGTCATAGTGAATAAGCAGGAGTACAGAGAAGATCACATTTTTTGAAAGTGATTAAAGTGATATTTTCACCTTGAATAAAGTAGGAACAATACACTGACAATTTTTATTATAACTCCTGAATCACTTCTCAACAGATTAAGAATAATTGTATCTTGTCATTTTGAAATACACTGTGTGTGTATATATGTGTTTATTTTTCCTAGTTTCATTGAAGACATATTATTAGTTAACCATGAGTACTTATGACTCTACCAGTATAACTTTGAAAACCCATTACATAATTTTAAATAATTAATACTATATTTAAATAGATTTTTTTTGTTTCAGTTTATTTTTGTTGTTTCTTTATTGCAGCCTCACCTCTATCTCACCCTAAGGGAAGCCAAAGTTACAAGTAATATCAACTGACAAAACCAGAGCTAGAATTTTTATACTCAGATCCAAATATTAACACATCAGGATTTATTTGGTCTCTTAAAAAAGAGACTTCAATTTAAAAAAAAAAAAAAAGAGACTTCAAAAGAGGACTTTAAGTCTGTTCCTTCTCCATGCCATGGCATGTGTTGTATTGCACAACTGTCCATATGAATATCTTATAATGAAAGCACAGAGCACTATGGAGCTGTGGACAAAAATTGTACCTACCAATAAGATCACAACAGCATTTGTCCATAGGATCCCTTTATAATTTGATAATGCTTTGTGAAGATACTACCTTAATGCCCAGAGTCACTATGTTTGGAGTGGAAAAACTTGCTCCCAGTAGTCACAGTCAGCTTAAGCAAATTGAACATAGAACAGGAACAGGTTAGACTCGGAGGTATTGGAAGATTACTAATATGTCTATGTATTTGAATCACAATTTTTTCAAGTAGACAACCTTTCTAACCAATTCAGACCAAAGACCATAGACTAGAAGTTATTACCAATAAGCTCATGTTGCTGAGTGAAATTTATGAACTTAGTCTTTACCAGAACACTAGGTATGCGGCAGGCATTTAATAACTCACTTGTGAATTCAATGTAAAATATTATATCTAAAAGCTGAGTGTGGGGAGTGGATGTGTATGAAAACGGTAAATTGAATATGTTGTTAACTGTAGTTCCAAAAAAGAACAGACTGTTGTTGGGAGCATTGTATTTCCAGATTTACTGATATTACCTGGGGTCAAGACTTTGAGTGACTGTGATCTTGAATTGTCCAGGTGAGGAAGATCTTGACATCTAAATTAAATCCCTGAATATCTATGATCATGGACTCTCTATCTAATGTGTAGTAGGTTCTTGAATTCTAGGAAGTTATGAATGACAGTGGCATGAGGATATGCTATCAGCTATTGTTATGGACTTGTAAACGCACACAACTATGGCTACCTGGCCCTGGCATTTCTTCTTTTGCAATGTCTTTGAGTTTGCTTAGTCTAGAGGAATTATTTCTCACTCCCTTTTTTAATCGGGCTTTTGCTGTCTAGATTGATTCTTTCCCCACTTGATTAAGTCAGAAGCATCTAAGCTATTTTCTTACTTTGGAAGCTCTCCTGAGAAGCCTGCAATATTTATAAACCAACAATGTGGCAAAGCCTCAGCCTCTCTCTCTTTTTCTCTCTTTAACATCCTCCCTCCCTCCATTTCTCCCTATTTCTGTTTTTTCTCTACTTTGCTTAGCTGAAATGGCTATTAAGTGGCATTCCTGCTCAGGCTTGAAAAGGCCTAGGGTAGATGTTTCTTTGAATTGGGGCATTTTTTTTTTTTCCTCTTATTCCTCTCATCAGTTTCTGTTTCTTACTACTATGATGCTCTGGATTGGTGTTTCCTTGTCATTACAGTATTAACATCTGAAGCCCTATTATTGGCCATAAATGGATAAGGCAAAAGAGAAGGCTGTTGGGCTTGCATTGGTCCTAGGCACCAGGCTATTCCTAGTCTATGTAAAAGAATGCTTAACACATGGACTAGCATAATTCACTTCCTTAATACCTCAGTTGATAAAGAATCCTCCTGCAATGCAGGAGACCCTAGTTAGATTCCTGGGTTGGGAAGATCTGCTGGAGAAGGGATTGGCTACCCACTTTAATATTCTTGGGCTTCCCTTGTGACTCAGAAAGGTAAAGAATCTACTTGCAATGCAGGAGATCTGGGTTCGATCCCTGGGTTGGGAAGATCCCCTGGAGAAGGGAAAGGCTACCCACTCCAGTATTCTGGCATGGAGAATTCCATAGACTGTATAGTCCATGAGGTCACAAAGAGTCAGACATGACTGAGCGACTTTCACTTCACCAGCATAACTCACTGAGGATCCATATTATGGTATGGGGCTAATCTTCATGGTAATAAAGTTATATAAACTTTCCATGCCACAGTTTCCTTTTCCCTAAAATGTGGATAAATAAAGGAACCTATCTCAAAGACTTGTTATAAACAATCAATTAGAAAACATATATGGTGTGTTTGAAATAAGAACTGGCTTTAATAAGAGCTGTATAAGTACTTGCTATTATTACTATTATTTGCTATTAAAAAGAATGTGAATCCATAGCATGAGGTAATCAGGGACATCGTAATGCCTTTATCCTTAGCCAAAACACTCACAAACCCTGGTGTCCTCCTTTGGTGCTAAAGATATACCATGGTTCCAGTTAATATCATAAGAAGAAATGAGACATACATGTCTGCCAGCCAGCTAGTCTTAAATCAGTTGGTGTATTTTTATACGTATATTAAATATGTTTATATTTAGATGTGATTCCAGAAATGCAAAGATTTTTTTTTCTTTTCTTTTCTTTTTAAACCTGAAACACTGTATTAGTTTTGCCAAACATCAAAACGAATCCTCCACAGGTATACATATGCTCCCCATCCTGAACCCTCCTCCCTCCTCCCTCCCCATTCCATCCCTCTGGGTCGTCCCAGTGCACCAGCCCCAAGCATCCAGTATCGTGCATTGAACCTGGACTGGCAACTCGTTTCATACATGATATTACACATGTTTCAATGCCATTCTCCCAAATCTTCCCACCCTCTCCCTCTCCAACAGAGTCCATAAGACTGTTCTATACATCAGTGTCTCTTTTGCTGTCTCGTACACAGGGTTATTGTTACCATCTTTCTAAATTTTTGAAGAGAGTCAAAGACAACTTCCCTTGTTGTATTTGACTCCATAGATATAGTCTGTTCTAAAAAGAGATATTGCAATGTGACCATTGTTGGGCTGGAAGAAAAATATAATTTCTTAGTGATCACTCAGATAATGTACACCCCATTGTAACAAAATAATTCACCTGGGTACATAAGATTTTGTATATGTGAAAAAAGAAGAGAAAATGAAGATGTAGGAGTAGAGAGAGAGTAAGAGAGAGAGAGTAAGAGGAAGAGAGATTTGTTTTCTAGCCAAGAAATGAATACCTGGCAGTCTTCTCTACATGTCTTCCATTCAGTGTTTCAAACCCAAGAAATTGAGATGACTGGACATGACTGAACATTGACTCACAACATAACCATCTAAAAAAATCACTGTTTCACACATTTTTAGAAAGAAGAACCTCAAACATCAAGAAGTCCCTTTCTTCTCAGCAAAAAATACTCTTACTTTGCTTAAACTTTAAAGGGCTCTCAGCTACTATCTGTACAAATATAAAATAAGAAAATAAAGAAAATGAAAGAATTGTTCAAATCTTGCCTGCCATTACAGTAACAAATCAAATTAGCTGCTTAGTTTCTCTTTCAACCTTCTAACAATGTCTTACTTTCACACATATCCTCCCTTTGGTATGTGTCATGACTTTGTAAAAACCTATTACACACTTCAGTTCTTTGACAAAGGATTAACTGGGAAAATCTACCTTTCTTAAGATGCAACTATGGTTCTGGTGAATTTGACTAAATTTTTATAGAGTTACTATCCTAGAAGGAATTTATACTGCATATGCAGTGTAATAAACAAAGTCTGCATACCTGGATATTAACCCTCCAAAGAAAATATCAGTTTTTGAGTAGTTCTTGGTACACTCTATATTTGGGCTCTTTTGACTATTCTTCAGGAAGAGATTTGTAACCTATATGCAGGAAAATGCTCGTTGGGTTATATTTAAACCGACAAATTATTATAATAATATTTCATAAAGAATTGGTTAGAATTCAGGAATTTACAAATTTTTTTCAACATCACTGATTCAATGGTTTTGTTTCTTTCTAGATTAATTTGTGTGTATATGTAATGCTTTCTATCTGAGCTTTTTGACCATATCAGGAATCATTCAAGTACTTTATTCATGGTGAGAATAAAATAATATAATACTTATAAAAGACAATGTAAACTACTCCATACAATGCAAAAGTGAGATAATATTACCATGTGACATTTTTCCAAGAGGGTGTAGTGGCATGCAAATAAGCCTATAACTGTCATTCCTAAGCTCTATTTCTGTATCCCGGTCTGCTATAATATCCCAAGAAAGGCTAAACATTCACAGAAACCAGACTGAGAAAGTTTCCCCAGTGCCCTAATATCATAGAAGTTGAAATAGACCACTAAATGGAGATCTTCTAACCTTGTTCATTAGTTTTTTTCAATGCTATTAATGACCTTTTATTCCCTTCTGAATTATTGAACTACTCTATATTGCTGTATACTCTGCCTCCCTCTCTCTGTAAAATGGGAATAAAAGCACTAAGAAATGTATGGTTTCATGGTGTTAGGAAGATGGATTAATACTGACAAAACACTTTGTAGTTTCAAAGATCCATTCCAACATTAATGAGTATTATTAGAGGATTGCATTGCAGCTTAATAAAATGATGAGTCAACTGACATTACATTTTGAATCCTAATTAGCCAATTTTAAGCCCACTGAGTTTGAGTGCTCAGATGTCCATTTTTCCAGTCAGGAACTGATTTTACTTGGGTTCATAAGTTTTACAGAATTTTTTCTAGCTATATTTATAGAAAAATTGTACTATTCATTTATGAAGGCTTTTTAAAAGGTCTGTATTCTGACCCTCCCATTAGAAATATATAATAAAAAATATTAGAAAATAATTAAAACATAAATATGGAGTTATTGGCATCTAGCTACAGTGTTTAACAAATTAAACTAGTATTCTCTTTACAAATATTATAATATTAAAATGTTGCTTATACAGTGAATTTCTGAACATGAAATCCTATTTTTCTATTGACTGCCATTGTAAAATTATGAATTTTCTTCTTTGCTCTCCAAAATGTTCTAAACATATAATTAAGTAATATTTGAGAATAGTAGTTAGGGAGTTTGGAATTGACATGTATGTACTGCTGTATTTAAAATGGATAACTAACAAGGACCTACTGTATAGCACAGGGAACTCTGCTTAATATTATATAACAGGCTAAAAGGGAAAATAATTTGAAAAAGAATAGATACATGTATATGTATAACTGAATCACTTTGCTGTATGTCCAAAACTATCACAACTTTGTTAATCAACTATGCTTCAGTACAAAATAAAAGTTAAAAAAATTTCAGGTTGCAATCAGTTCAGTTCAGTTCAGTTGCTCAGTCGTGTCTGACTCTTTGCGACCCCATGAATCACAGCACGCCAGGCCTCCCTGTCCATCACCAACTCCCGGAGTTCACTCAGACTCACATCTGTCGAGTCAATGATGCCATCCAGCCATCTCATCCTCTGTTGTCCCCTTCTCCTCCTGCCCCCAATCCCTCCCAGCATCAGAGTCTTCTCCAATGAGTCAACTCTTCGCATGAGGTGGCCAAAGTACTGGAGTTTCAGCTTTAGCATCATTCCTTCCAAAGAAATCCCAGGGCTGATCTCCTTCAGAATTGACTGGTTGGATCTCCTTGCAGTCCAAGGGACTCTCAAGAGTCTTCTCCAACGCCACAGTTCAAAAGCATCAATTCTTCGGTGCTCAGCTTTCTTCACAGTCCAACTCTCGTAGTACTTTAAAAAGATGCACCTAGAAGAAAATCAGAGAAGGCAATGGCACCCCACTCCAGTACTCTTGCCTGGAAAATCCCGTGGATGGAGGAACCTGGTAGGCTGCAGTCCATGGGGTCGCTAAGAGTCAGATAGAACTGAGCGTCTTCACTTTCACTTTTCACTTTCACGCATTGGAGAAGGAAATTGCAACCCACTCCAGTATTCCTTCCTGGAGAATCCCAGGGGCAGGGGAGCCTGGTGGGCTGCCATTTATGGGGTCGCACAGAGTCAGACACGACTGAAGCGACTTAGCAGCAGCAGAAGAAAATATTCACCTTCTGTGAAACAATACTTATTTGTTACATACAATGAGTGTATATTAAACACAGATATAGAATAAAACGCAAATTCATTAGCTATGATATTATAATATTAATATTAAAATTGACCAATATTTTGGGGGCTAGAGAGAATAAGTGGAAGAATGTATAAGTGTATGAATTTGCTTAGATGACTTCTATTTTAAATTGGTCCCCCTAAATCTTGGCACATTTTTTTTTACCCTGGGTGATATTTAGCTGTATTTATTTTTCCCCAGGTTTAGAATGAAAATATCTTGAAATATCATACCAAAGAAGACGGCAATGGATTTAGAAGTCTGTGTACTAATTCTCAAACTCACCAACAAAATGCAAAGTAGACAGGTTTTTTTTTTAATGTTTGACACAGCCACTTAAAAATCCAAAAAGGAAGAAAACTTTAAATGAAATATACCCACAAATCTAGAGTAAAAAGAGGTTAACATGTATTAGAGCTTCCTTCTTCCCCATAATCTTCATCAGAAGTAAATTCATCCCTCATTTCCCAGCAACCGGTAATAGATTCTTGGTTTTGGAAAATGATCTAAGATGAAGGAAGAAAGATAAATAGAAACAGCATGTTCCAAACAGTTACAGTTCCAAGTGAAATAACAAAAGGTAAATAGGAGTGTGTTTAATAAAAAGTAAAATGGACCACAAAAATCTCTCAAAAGGGTCATTAACTGTTTAACAAATTGGATCAGTATCCATACCTCCTGGCCAATTGCAGGACAATGAGGAAAGAGTACTTCTATTAGAGATATTCATGGTTCTATTATGACCAAGAATAGCATTTTCCTCATCTCAGCACTGTGACACGATGATAAACACTTGGCATAGTAAAAATAAGTAAATAAAAGGAAGATTCAGCATTGACAGGAGTTAAACATGTTATTCTAAGAACTTGGGAATTGCTGAGTTAAGGCTCAGGCCACTGAGATATCCCCTACAAGACTGCAAGGCAAGGTTATATATGTAATCTACTGACCTATATAATGCTTGCCTCAGGAAAGGAGATAGACTAAAATTTCAACCTACTTCATGCATTTGAATCATATTATGTTATCCTTATATGGCATTGAAAATAGTCCATTCAAAAATAAGCATTTTACTGCTATGAAGTAAGTCAAAAATAAAATCATTTCCTGCAACTTAAGGCTGTTGTTCTTTTATTAAAAACAACAAAAAATCCACATTTTAAGAGTGAAATCAAGAGTTCAGTTCAGTTCAGTTGCTCAGTCGTGTCTGACTCTTTGCAACCCCATGAATCACAGCACGCCAGGCCTCCCTGTCTATCACCAACTCCCGGAGTTCACTCAGACTCATGTCCATCGAGTCAGTGATGCCATCCAGCCACCTCATCCTCTGTTGCCCCCTTCTCCTCCTGCCCCCAATCCCTCCAGGCATCAGAGTCTTTTCCAATGAGCCAACTCTTCGCATGACGTGGCCAAAGTACTGGAGTTTCAGCTTTAGCATCATTCCTTCCAAAGAAATCCCAGGGCTGATCTCCTTCAGAATGGACTGTTTGGATCTCCTTGCAGTCCAAGGGACTCTCAAGAGTCTTCCCAAACACCACAGTTCAAAAGCATCAATTCTTTGTCACTCAGCTTTCTTCACAGTCCAACTCTTACATCCATACATGACCACAGGAAAAACCATAGCCTTGACTAGACGAACCTTTGTTGGCAAAGTAATGTCTCTGCTTTTGAATATGCTATCTAGGTTGGTCATAACTTATCTTCCAAGGAGTAAGCGTCTTTTAATTTCATGGCTGCAGTCACCATCTGCAATGATTTTGGAGCCCCAAAAAACAAAGTCTGACACTGTTGCCACTGTTTCCCTATCTATTTCCCATGAAATGATGGGACCAGATGCCATGATCTTCGTTTTCTGAATGTTGAGCTTTAAGCCAACTTTCTCACTCTCCACTTTCACTTTCATCAAGAGGCTCTTTAGTTCCTCTTCACTTTGTGCCATAAGGGTGGTGTCATCTGCATATCTGAGATTATTGATATTTCTCCCAGCAATCTTGATTCCAGCTTGTGCTTCTTCCAGCCCAGCGTTTCTCATGATGTACTCTGCATAGAAGTTAAATAAGCAGGGTGACAATATACAGCCTTGACGTACTCCTTTTCCTACTTGGAACCAGTCTGTTGTTCCATGTCCAGTTCTAACTGTTGCTTCCTGACCTGCATACAAATTTCTCAAGAGGCAGGTCAGGTGGTCTCGTATTCCCATCTCTTGAAGAATTTTCCATAGTTTATTGTGATCCACACAGTCAAAAGCTTTGGCATAATCAATAAAACAGAAGTAGATGTTTTTCTGGAACTCTCTTCCTTTTTTAATGATCCGCCAGATATTGGCAATTTGATCTCTGGTTCCTCTGCTTTTTCTAAATCCAGCTTGAACATCTGGAAGTTCAGAGTTCACGTATTGTTGAAGCCTGGCTTGGGGAATTTTGATCATTAGTTTACTAGCGTGTGAGATGAATACAATTGTGTGGTAGTTTGTGCATTCTTTGACATTGTCTTTTTTAGGGATTGGAATGAAAACTGACCTTTTCCAGTCCTGTGGTCTCTGTTAAGTTTTCCAAATTTGCTGGCATATTGAGTGCAGCACTTTCACAGCACTATAAGTACTGAATTTATTTTTCAGTGGTGTGTCTACAGTTCCCAAGAGGAGCCAGCTTCCCACTCATTTTATCTATTTACTTTTGTCAGTTGTTACACAGAATTAGAACCTTGCTGAATACTTCACTTTAAGTATTTGACCCATGTTAAAATAGTGTTCACCAGGGATCTAATTTATTTATTTTTTAATTGTTTTCATCCTAATTCTGGTTCAAGGCCTGATTTAAGCAATTGCGTATTCAAAAGAGGGCCTGGAGAAAGTGAAGCTGTTAATTCTGTTTTTTCAACTTCTTGGTAATGCATGACCCCAGGTCCCAATTCCAGAATTTCTCATTTATTTGAAAAGGATAGCAGATTCAATTGCAGGTGGTCAGTGTCCACATGGTAATAAACTCTGCTCCATGGATCTCTAAGAATATGATGAAAGGATTACCTTCTCACTGTTTAAAACAATATTTTACATGCAATTTCAGTCTCATCATCTCCTGAGTTTTACAAAGAACACCAGTTGAAGATATAGATCTCTATCAAGGCATAATACATACTTAATTTGTATATATTTTAGTTTTCTTTAGAAAATATTTACAGATTTATAATTGAACATAACTGCCCTCAACTTTTACATATTATTGAAATAAGAATTGTCTATATAAATTATTTCTGTACATTTCCCCACATAAAGATGCCTTCATCTCTGAACACTTGGCTGAATTTACACTTCACCCACACTGCCAATGTTGGTCTACAGTAAATTTCTTCATGGCAGAGGTAAACCTGTTTATTTTTTATTTTTTTTTATATTGGAGAATAGTTGATTTACAATGTTGTGTTAGTTTCAGATGCCCTAAAAAGTGATTCAGTCATGCCTATATATATATGGGTGTGTGTGTATAATTTTTCAGATTCTTTTTTCATATAGGTTATTGGAGAGTACTGAGTAGAGTTATTTGTGCTATACAGTAGGTCACTGTTGTTTATCTATTTATAATAGTAGTGTGTATATGTCAACCCGAATTTCCCAAATTATCCATCCCCCCCTTTTCCCTTTGGTAAGCATAAATTTGTTTTATAAGTCTGTATCTGTCTTGTAAAAAAGTTAATTTGTAACATATTTTTAGATTCCACATGTAAGTGATATGATATGTTATTTGTTTTCTGTCTTATTTCACTTAGTTTAATAAGTTCTAGTTCCATCCATGTTGCTTAAAATAACAATATTGCATTCTTTATTTTGGCAGAGTAATATTCCCTTGTGTGTGTGTGTGTGTGTGTGTGTGTGTGTGTGTGTGTGTGTATTGTGTATCTGTGTAATATCTTCTTTATCTATTGATGTTTCCATGTCTTGGCCATTGTAAATAGTGCTGCTATGAACATTGAGGTGCATGTATCTTTTCAAATTGCAGTTTTCTCTAGATATACATCCAAGAGTGAGATTGCTGATCATATGGTAGCTTTATTTTTATTTTTTTGAAGGAAACTCTATACTGTTCCCATAGTGGATATACCAATTTATATTCCTCCCAACAGTGTAGGAAGTTTTCCATTTTCTCCACACCCTCTACAGCGTTTATTGTTTGTAGAATTTTTGAAGAAGACTATTCTGACTGGTGTGATGTGATATCTCACTCTAGTTTTGATTTGCTTTTTTCTCATAATTAATAATATTGAACATTTTTCATGTGCTTTTGGGCCATTTGTGTATCTTCTTTGGACAAATTTCTATTTAAATCGTTTTCCAATTTTTGATTTGTTTGATTTTTTTTTATATTGAGTTGCATGAGTTGTGTTTATATTTTGGTGATTAATCCTTTATTGGTGACATCATTTGTAATTATTTTCTTCCATTCTGTGAGTTGTCTGTTCATTTTGTTTATAGTTTCCTTTGCTATGCTGTAATTTATGTCAAAGAGTTAGGATACTATCACATTCAATACTTTGGCCACCTGATACAAATAGCCAACTCATTGTAAAAGACCCTGATGCTGAGAAAGATTGAAGGCAGAAGGAGAAGAGAGCAACAGAGGATGAGATGGTTGGATGGCATCACTGATGCAATGGACATGAACTTGGGCATACTCCGTGAGATGGTGAGGGACAGGGAATCCTGGCGTGCTACAATCCCATGGGGTTGTAAAGAGTTGGAAATGACTTAGGGACTGAACAACAGCAGTAACAATATCATTCTGGCTATGCTTTCTTCTAAGAGTTTCATTTATTTATTTTTTATTATTATTGGAGTATAATTGCTTTACAATGTTGCATTAGTTTATTCTATACAATGAAAAGAATCAGCTATATGTATACATATATTCTCTCTCTCCTGGATCTCCCTCCTAAACCCCCATCCCACCCTTCTAGGTCATCACAGAGCCCTGTACTGAACTTCCTGTGCTTTAAAGCAGTTTCCCACTAGCTATATGCTTTATACATTGTAGTGTATATATGTCAATCCTAATCTCCCAGTTTGTCCCACCCTCTCCTCTCCCCACCCCAGGTCCACATGTCCATTCATTATGCCTTTGTCTCTATTCTTGCCCAGAAATAGGTTTATCTGTATCATTTTTCTATATTCAGCATATATGAATTAATATATGATATTTGTTTTGATCTTTCTGACTTAATTCACTCTATATAACAGATTCTAGGGCCATCCACATCTCGACAAATACACCAAGTTTGTTCCTTTTCCACCTCAGTTCAGTCACTCAGTCGTGTCTGACTCTTTGTGACCCCATGAATCACAGCACGACAGGCCTCCCTGTCCATCACTAACTCCCAGAGTTCAACAAACTCATGTGCATGGAGTTGGTGATGCCATCCAACCATCTCATCATTTGTCGTCCCCTTCTCCTCCTGCCCCCAATCCCTCCCAGTGTCAGGGTCTTTTCCAACGGGTCAACTCTTTGCATGATGTGGCCGAAGCATTGGAGTTTCAGCCTCAACATCAGTCCTTACAATGAACACCCAGGACTGGTCTCTTTAAGAGGGACTGAATGGATCTCCTTGCATTCCAAGAGACTTGCAAGAGTCTTCTCCAACACCACAGTTCAAAAGCATCAATTCTTTGGTGTTCAGCCTTCTTCACAGTCCAACTCTCACATCCATACATGACCACTGGAAAAACCATAGCCTCGACTACATGGACCTTTGCTGGCAAAGTAATATCTCTGCTTTTCAATATGCTGTCTAGGTTGGTCATAAGTTTCCTTCCAAATAGTAAGCTTCTTTTAATTTCATGGCTGCAATCACTATCTGCAGTGATTTTGGAGCCCATTAAAAAAAAAGTCTGACACTGTTTCCACTGTTTCCCCATCTATTTCCCATGAAGTGAAGGGACCGGATAACATGATCTTTGTTTTCTGAATGTTGAGCTTTAAGCCAACTTTTTCACTCTCCTCTTTCACCTTCATCAAGAGGCTTTTAAGTTCTTCTTCACTTTATTCCATAAGGGTGGTGTCATCTCTATATCTGAAGTTATTGATATTTCCCCCAGCAATCTTGATACCAGCTTATGGTTCTTCTAGCCCAGCAGTTCTCATGATGTACTCCACATATAAGTTAAATAAGCAGGGTGAGAATATACAGTCTTAATGTATTCCTTTACCTATTTGGAACCAGTCTGTTGTTCTATGTCCAGTTCTAACTGTTGCTTCCAGACATGCATATAGGTTTGTCAAGAGGCATGTCAGGTGGTCTGGTATTCCCATCTCTTTCAGAATTTTCCACAATTTATTGCGATCCACACAGTTAAAGGCTTTGGAATAGTCAATAAAGCAGAAATATATGCTTTTCTGGAACTCTCTTGCTTTTTCAATCATCCAGTGGATGCTGGCAATTTGATCTCTGGTCCCTCTGCCTTTTCTAAAACCAGCTTGAGCATCTGGAAGTTCACGGTTCACATATTGCTGAAGTCTGGCTTAGAGAATTTTGAGCATTACTTTACTAGCGTGTGAGATCAGTGAAATTGTGAAGTAGTTTGAGCATTCTTTGGCATTGCCTTTCTTTGGGATTAGAATGGAAACTGCCCTTTTCCAGTCCTGGGGCCACTGGTGAATTTTCCATATTTGCTGGCATATTGAGTGCAGCACTTTCACAGCATCATCTTTCAGGATTTTAAACAGCTCAACTGGAATTCCATCACTTCCACTAGCTTTTGTCATAGTGATCCCTTCTAAGGACCACTTGATTTCACATTCCAGGATTCCTGGCTCTAGGGGAGTGATCCCACCATTGTGATTACCTGCGTCGTGAAGATCTTTTTTGTATAGTTCTTCAGTGTATTCTTGCTACCTCCTCTTTACATTTTCTGCTTCTGTTAGGTCCCTACCATTTCTGTCCTTTACTGAGGCCATCTTTGCATGAAATGTTCCCTTGGTATCTCTAATTTTCTTGAAGAGATCTCTAGTATTTCCCATTCTGTTGTTTTCCTCTATTTCTTTGCATTGCTTGCTGAGGAAGCCTTTCTTATCTCTCCTTGCTATTCTTTGGAACTCTGCATTCAAATCGATATATCTTTCCTTTTCTCCATTGCTTTTCACTTCTCTTCTTTTCACAGCTATTTGTAAGGCCTCCTCAGACAGCCATTTTGCTTTTTTTTTTTTTTTTTTGCATTTCTTTCCCATGGAGTTGGTCTTGATCCCAGTCTCCTGTACAATGTCATGAATTTCCATCCATAGTTCATCAGATACTATGTTTATCAGATCTAGTCCCTTAAATCTATTTCTCACTTCCACTGTATAATCATAAGGGATTTGATTTAGGTCATACCTGAATGGTCTAGTGGTTTTCCCTACTTTCTTCAATTTAAGTCTGAATTTGGCAATAAGGAGTTCATGATCTGAGCCACAGACAGCTCTTGGTCTTGGTTTTGCTGACTGTATAGAGCTTCTCCATCTTTGGCTGCAAATAATATAATCAATCTGATTTTGGTGTTGACCATCTGGTGATGTCCGTGTGTAGACTCTTCTCTTGTGTTGTTGGAAGAGGGTGTTTGCTATGACCAGTGCTTTCTCTTGGCAAAACTCTATTAGCCTTTGCTCTGCTTCATTCATATTCCAAGGCCAAATTTGCCTGTTACTCCAGGTGTTTCTTTACTTCCTACTTTTACACATTCCACTCCCCTATAATGAAAAGGACATCTTTTGGGGGTTTTTAGTTCTAAAAGGTCTTGTAGGTCTTCATAGAACCATTAAACTTCAGCTTCTTCAGTGTTACTGGTTGGGGCAAAGGCTTGGATCACCGTGATATTGAATGGCTCACCTTGGAAATGAACAGAGATAATTCTGTCGTTTTTGAGATGCATCCAAGCACTGCATTTCGGACTCTTGTTGACCATGAAGGCTACTCCATTTCTTCTAAAGGATTCCTGTCCGCAGTAGTAGCTTTAATGGTCATCTGAGTTAAATTCACCCTTTCCAGTCCATTTTAGTTCACTGATTCCTAGAATGTTGACATTCACTCTTGCCATCTCCTGTTTGACCACTTCAAATTTTCCTTGATTCACGGACCTGACATTCCAGGTTCCTATGCAATATTGCTCTTTACAGCATTGGACTTTGCAAGAATCACCAGTCACATCCACAAGTGGGTATTCTTTTTGCTTTGGCTCCATCCCTTCATTCTTTCTGGAGTTACTTTTCAACTGATCTCCAGTAGCATATTGGGCTCCTAATGACCTGGGGAGTTCCTCTTTCAGTATCCTATTATTTTGCCTTTTCATACTGTTCATGGGGTTCTCAAGGCCATAATACTGAAATGGTTTGCCATTCCCTTCTCCAATGGACCACATTCTGTCAGAACTCTCCACCATGATCCGTCCGTCTTGGTTGGCCCCACGGGCATGGCTTAGTTTCATTGGTTTAGACAAAGTTGTGGTCCATGTGATTAGATTGACTAGTTTTCTGTGATTATGATTTCAGTGTGTCTGCCCTCTGATGCCCTTCTCACAACACCTATAATCTCGCTTGAGTTTCTCTTACCTTGGACGTGTGGTATTTCTTCACGGTTGCTCCAACAAAGCTCAGCCGCTGCTCCTTACCTTGGATGAGGTCGCCCCTCCTGACCTTTAAAGTGGAGTAGCTCCTCTCAGCCCCCCTGCTCCAACGCAGCCACTGCTCCCTGGACATGTGGTTGCCCCTTTTTATGGCTGATTAATATTCCATTGAGTTAGACAAGGCTGTGGTCCTAGTGTGATTAGATTGACTAGTTTTCTGTGAGTATGATTTCAGTGTGTCTGCCCTCTGATGCCCTCCTGCAACACCTACTGTCTTACTTGGGTTTCTCTTACCTTGGGCATAGGGTACTTCTTCACGGCTGCTCCAGCAAAGTGCAGCCAATGCTCCTTACCTTGGACGAGGGGCATCTCCTCACCACCGCCCTTCCTGACCTTCAATGTGGGATAGCTCCTTTAGGCCCTCCTGTGCCGGTGCAGCCAGGGCGTGGGGTTGGTCCTCCCGGCCACTGCCCCTGGCCTCAGGCGTGGGGTTGCTCCTCCCGGCTGCCACCCCTGGCCTCGAGCATGGGGGTGTGGGGTAGCTCCTCCCACCTGCTGCCCCTGGCCTCGGGCTTAGGGGTATCTCCTCATGGTCACCACCCATGACCTTGGATGCTGGTATCTCCTCTCGACTGCCCCCACCCCAAGATGGGCAGGTCATGGTGGAGAGATCTGACAGAATGTGGTCCACTGGAGAAGGGAATGGCACACCACTTCAGTATTCTTGCCTTGAGAACCCCATGAACAGTATGAAAAGGCAAAATTACTGAAAGAGAAACTCCCCAGGTCAGTAGGTGCCCAAAATGCTACTGGAGATCAGTGGAGAAATAACTCCAGAAAGAATGAAGGGATGGAGCCAAAGCAAAAACAATACTCAGCTGTGGATGGGACTGGTGATAGGCAAGGTCTGATGCTGTAAAGAGCAATATTGCATAGGAACCTGGAATGTCAGGTCCATGAATCAAGGCAAATTGGAAGTGGTCAAACAAGAGATGGCAAGAGTGAATGTCGACATTCTAGGAATCAGCGAACTGAAATGGACTGGAATGGGTGAATTTAACTCAGATGACCATTATATCTACTACTGCAGGCAGGAATCCCTCAGAAGAAATGGAGTAGCCATAATAGTCAACAAAACAGTCCGAAATGCAGTACTTGGATGCAATCTCAAAAACGACAGAATGATCTCTGTTCGTTTCCAAGGCAAACCAATCAATATCACAGTAATCCAAGTCTATGCCCCAACTGGTAATGCTGAAGAAGCTAAAGTTGAACAGTTCTATGAAGACCTACATGACCTTTTAGAACTAACACCCCCAAAAAGATGTCCTTTCCATTATAGGGAACTGGAATGCAAAAGTAGGAAGTCAAGAAACACCTGGAGTAACAGGCAAATTTGGGTTTGGAATACAGAATGAAACAGGGCAAAGACTAATAGAGTTTAGCCAAGAAAATGCACTGGTAATAACAAACACCCTCTTCCAACAACACAAGAGAAGACTCTATACATGGACATCACCAGATGGTCAACACCAAAATCAGATTGATTATATTCTTTGCAGCCAAAGATGGAGAAGCTCTATACAGTCAGCAAAATCAAGACCAGGAGCTGACTGTGGCTCAGACCATGAACTCCTTATTGCCAAATTCAGACTTAAATTGAAGAAAGTAGGGAAAACCACTAGACCATTCAGGTATGACCTAAATCAAATCCCTTATGATTATACAGTGGAAGTGAGAAATAGATTTAAGGGCCTAGATCTGACAGATAGAATGCCTGATGAGCTATGGAATGAGGTTCGTGACATTGTACAGGAGACAGGGATCAAGACCATCCCCATGGAAAAGAAATGCAAAAAAGCAAAATGGCTGTCTGGGGAGGCCTTACAAATAGCTGTGAAAAGAAGAAAAGCGAAGAGCAAAGGAGAAAAGGAAAGATATAAACATCTGAATGCAGAGTTTCAAAGAATAGCAAGAAGAGATAAGAAAGCCTTCTTCAGTGATCAATGCAAAGAAATAGAGGAAAACAACAGAATGGGAAAGACTAGAGATCTCTTCAAGAAAATCAGAGATACCAAAGGAACATTTCATGGAAAGATGGGCTCGATAAAGGACAGAAATGGTATGGATCTAACAGAAGCAGAAGATATTAAGAAAAGATGGCAAGAATACACAGAAGAACTGTACAAAAAAGAACTTCATGACCCAGATAATCACGATAGTGTGATCACTGACCTAGAGCCAGACATTCTGGAATGTGAAGTCAGGTGGGCCTTAGAAAGCATCACTATGAACAAAGCTAGTGGAGGTGATAGAATTCCAGTTGAGCTATTCCAAATCCTGAAAGATGATGCTGTGGAAGTGCTGCACTCAATATGCCAGCAAATTTGGAAAAGTCAGCAGTGGCCACAGGACTGGAAAAGGTCAGTTTTCATTCCAATCCCAAAGAAAGGCAATGCCAAAGAATGCTCAAACTACCACACAATTGCACTCATCTCACATGCTAGTAAAGTAATGCTCAAAATTCTCCAAGCCAGGTTTCAGTAATAGCTGAACCGTGAACTTCATGATGTTCAAGCTGGTTTTAGAAAAGGCAGAGAAACCAGAAATCAAATTGCCAACATCCACTGGATCAGGGAAAAAAGCAAGAGGTTCCAGAAAAACATCTATTTCTGCTTTATTGACTATGCCAAAGCCTTTGACTCTGTGGATCACAATAAACTGTGGAAAATTCTAAAAGAGACGGGAATACCAGACACCTGACCTGCCTCTTGAGAAATCTGTATGCGGGTCAGGAAGCAACAGTTAGAACTGGACATGGAACAACAGACTGGTTCCAAATAGGAAAAGGAGTAAGTCAAGGCTGTATATTGTCACCCTGATTACTTATATGCAGAGTACATCATGAGAAACCCTGGACTGGAAGAAACACAACCTGGAATCAAGTTTGCTGAGAGAAATGTCAATAACCTCAGATATGCAGATGACACCACCCTTAGGGCAGAAAGTGAAGAGGAACTAAAAAGCCTCTTGATGAAGGTGAAAGCGGAGAGTGAAAAAGTTGGCTTAAAGCTCAACTTTCAGAAAATGAAGATCATGGCATCTGGTCCCACCACTTCATGGGAAATAGATGGGGAAACAGTGGAAACAGTGTCAGACTTTATTTTTCTGGGCTCCAAAATCACTGCAGATGGTGACTGCAGCCATGAAATTAAAAGACGCTTGCTCCCTGGAAGGAAAGTTGTGACCAACCTAGATAGCATATTCAAAAGCAGAGACATTACTTTGCCAACAGAGCTTCGTCTAGTCAAGGTTATGGTTTTTCCTGTTGTCATGTATGGATGTGAGAGTTGGACTGTGAAGAAGGCTGAGTGCTGAAGAATTGCTTTTGAACTGTGGCGTTGGAGAAAACTCTTGAGAGTCCCTTGGACTGCAAGGAGATCCAACCAGCCCATTCTAAAGGAGATCAGCCCTGGGATTTCTTTGGAAGGAATGATGCTAAAGCTGAAACTCCAGTACTTTGGCCACCTCATGCCAAGAGTTGACCCATTGGAAAAGACTCTGATGCTGGGAGGGATTGAGGGCAGGAGGAGAAGGGGACGACAGAGGATGAGATGGCTGTATGGCATCACTGACTCGATGGACATTAGTCTGAGTGAACTCCGGGAGTTGGTGATGGACAGAAAAGCCTGGCGTGCTGCGATTCATGGGGTCGCGAAGAGTCGGACATGACTGAGCGACTGATCTGATCTGATCTGAATATCCATTGTTTACATGGACCACAACTTTATCCATTTACCTGTCAATGGACATTTGTTTGTATGTTCTGGCTATTGTAAATAGTGCTACAATGAACATTCGGGTACATGTGCCATTTTGAATTATGGTTTTCTCTGGATATATGCCCCATAGTGGGATTGCTGTGTCATATGGTAGTTCTATTTTTAGTTTTTTTTTAAGAACCTCCACACTGTTCCCCACAGTGACTGTATAAATTTACATTCCCACCAACAATACAAGAGGGTTCCCTTTTGTCCACCTCCTCTCTAGGTTTTGGTTTGTAGAGTTTTGATGATGGCCATTTTGATTGGTGTGAGGTTATACTTTATTGTAGTTTTTATTTGCATTTCTCTAATAATGAGCCATCTTGAGCATATGTTCATCTATTTATTAGCCATCTGTATGTTTTCTTTGGGGAGGTGTCTATTAGGTCTTCTGCCCATTTCTTGATTGGGCTGTTTGTTTATTTGATACTGAGCCCCATGAGCTGTTTGTTTATCTCAGAGGAGCCCTTTGTCCATTGCTTCATTTGTAAATATGTTCTCATATTATAAGGGTTGTTGTTGTTGTTTTTTCCTCTTGTTTATTGTTTCCTTTGCTGTGCAAAAGTTTTTAAATTTGACTAGGTTTCATTTGTTTTTTGTTTATTTGTTGTTGTTTTTACCATTGCAAGGAAAAAGAATAAAATACATAGAAATAAACCTTCCAAAGAGCTTCCCTGGTTGCTCAGATGGTAAAGAATCTGCCTGCAATGCAGGAAACCGAAGTTCAATCCCCAGATTGAAGATCCCCTGGAGAAGGAAACAGCAGCACATTGTAGTATTTTTGTCTGAAAAATCCAATGGATGGAGGAGCCTGGTGGGCTGCAGTCCGTGGGGTCACTAGAGTCGGACATGACTGAGCGACTTCATTTTCACTTTTCACTTTCATGCATTGGAGAAGGAATGGCAACCCACTCCAGTGTTCTTGCCTGGAGAATCCCAGGGATGGGGAAGCCTGGTGGGCTGCCATTTATGGGGTCTCACAGAGTTGGACACAACTGAAGAGACTTCGCAGCAGCAGCAGCAGCTGGGAAAACTGGACAGATGCATGCAAAAGAATGAAATTAGAACACTACCTAATGCTAAACACAAAAATAAACTCAAAATGAATCAAAACCTAAATGTAAGATTGCACTGGGATGACTCAGAGGGATGGTATGGGGAGGGAGGAGGGACGACGGTTCAGGATGGGGAACACATGTATACCTGTGGCAGATCCATGTTGATATTTGGCAAAACCAATACAATATTGTAAAGTTAAAAAATAAAATAAATTTAAAAAAGAAAAAAAAAACTTTTAGAGAAAAACATAGGAAAAACACTCTTTGATATAAACCACAGCAAGGTCAGAATGACTGCCATCAAAAAGTCTACAAATAATAAAAGCTGGAGAGGGTACAGAAAAAAAAGAGAACCCTCTTACACTGTTGGTAGGAATGTAAACTAGTACAGCCACTATGGAGAACAATGTGTAGATTCCTCAGAAAACTGGAAATAGAACTACCATATGACTCAGCAATCCCAATGCTGGGCATACACACTGAGTAAACCAGAATTGAAAGAGACTCATGTGCCCCAATGTACACTGCAGCACTGTCTACAATAGCTAGGACATGGAAGCAACCTAGAAGTCCATCTGCAGATGAATGGATAAGGAAGTTGTGGTACATAAACACAATGGGCTATCACTCAACTATTTCAAAATTGGTCAACCACTTGTAAAAGAAAGAAACTAGAACACTTTCTAACACCATACACAAAAATAAACTCAAAATGGATTAAAGATCTAAACGTAAGACCAGAAACTATAAAACTGCTACAGGAGAACATAGGCAAAACGCTCTCTGACATAAATTACAGCAGGATCCTCTATGACCCACCTCCCAGAATATTGGAAATAAAAGCAAAACTAAACAAATGGGACCTAATTAAAATGAAAATCTTCTGCACAACAAAAGAAACTACAAGCAAGGTGAAAAGACAGCCTTCAGAATGGGAGAAAATAATAGCAAATGAAGCCACTGACAAACAGCTAATCTCAAAAATATATAAGCAACTCCTGCAGCTCAATTCCAGAAAAATAAACCACCCAATCAAAAAATGGGCCAAAGAACTAAATAGATATTTCTCCAAAGAACACATACACATGGATAACAAACACATGAAAAGATGCTCAACATCACTCATTATCAGAGAAATGCAAATCAAAACCACAATGAGGTACCATTTCACACCAGTCAGAATGGCTGCGATCCAAAAGTCTACAAGCAATAAATGCTGGAGAGGATGTGGAGAAAAGGGAACCCTCTTACACTGTTGGTGGGAATGCAAACTATTAGAGCCACAATGGAGAACAGTGTGGAGATTCCTTAAAAAACTGGAAATAGAACTCCCTTATGACCCGGCAATCCCACTGCTGGGCATACACACTGAGGAAACCAGAATTGAAAAAGACACGTGTACCCCAATGTTCATCACAGCACTGTTTATAATAGCTAAGACATGGAAGCAACCTAGATGTCCATCAGCAGATGAGTGGATAAGAAAGCCGTGGTACATATACACAATGGAGTATTACTGAGCCATTAAAAAGAATACAGTTTTAATGAGGTGGATGAAACTGGAGCCTATTATACAGAGTGAAGTAAGCCAGAAAGAAAAACACCAATGCAGTATACTAACGCATATATATGGAAGTTAGAAAGATGGTAATGATAACCCTGTATGCGAGAGAGCAAAAGAGACACAGATGTATAGAACAGTCCTTTGGACTCTGTGGGAGAGGGAGAGGGTGGGATGATTTGGGAGAATCGCATTGAAATATGTATAATATCATATAAGAAACGAATTTCCAGTCCAGGTTCTATGCAGGATACAGGATGCTTTGGGCTGGTGCACTGGGATGACCCAGAGGGATGGTAAGGGGAGGGAGGTGGGAGGTGGGTTCAGGATGGGGGTCACGTGTACACCCATGGTGGATTCATGTTGATGTATGGCAAAACCAGTACAATATTGTAATTAGCCTCCAATTAAAATAAATAAATTTAAATTAAAAAAGAAAAAAAAAAGAAGCAACAGTTAGAACCAGACATGGAACAACAGACTGGTTCCAAATTGGGAAAGGAGTACATCAAGGCTGTATATTGTCACCTGCTTATTTAACTTATATGCAGAGTACATCATGAGGAATGCTGGGCTGTACGAAGCACAAACTGGAATCAAGATTGCTGGGAGAAATATCAATAACCACAGATACACAGATGGTACCACCCTTATGGCAGAAAGCGAAGAAGGACTAACGAGCCTTTTGATGAAAGAAGAGAGTAGAAAAAGCTGGCTTGAAACTCAACACAGAAAAAAATATAAAGATCATGGTATCCAGTCCTATCACTTCATAGCCAATAGATGGGGAAACAATGTAAACAGAGACAGATTATTTTCTTGGGCTCCAAATCACTGCAGATGGTCACTACAGCCATGAAATTAAATGATGCTTGCTCCTTAGGAGAAAAGCTGTGACAAACCTAGACAGCACATTAAAAATCAGAGACATTGCTTTGCCCACAAAGGTCCATCTAGTCAAAAGTATGGTTTTTCCAGTAGTCATATATGGATGTGAGAATGAAGTGAAGTTGCTCAGTCATGTCTGACTCTTTGTGACTCTGTAGACTGTAGCCTACCAGGTTCCTCAGTCCATGGGGTTCTCCAGGTGAGAATACTGCAGTTTGTTGCCATTTCCTTTTCCAGGGGATCTTCAAGACCCAGGGATTGAACTTATGTCTCCACATTGCAGGCAGATGCTTTAACCTCATGCATGTGAGAGTTGGACTATAAAAATAAGCCAGGCACCAGATAATTGATGCTTTTGAACTATGGTGTTGGAGAAGACTCTTGAGAATCCCTTGGACTGCAATGAGATCAAACCAGTCAATTGTAATGGAAATCAGTTCTGAATATTCACTGGAGGAAATGATGCTGAAGCTGAAACTCCAATACTTTGGCCACCGCTGTGAAGAACTGACTCATTGGAAAAAAAACCCTGATGCTGGGAAAGATTGAAGGCAGGAGGAGTAGAGAACGACAGAGGATGGTATGGTTTGATGGCATCACAGACTCAATGGACATGAGTTTGAACAAACTCCAGGAGTTATTGATGGACAGGAAATCTTGGCGTGCTGGAGTCCATGGGGTCGCAGTCAGACACAACTGAGTGACTGATCTGAACTGCCTCAAGTATCTACCCAATATTACTATGAGATAGAGAGGGAAAGCAAGTTACTGTATATTCCTATTCACTCTCTCTTTTTTTTCTCTCTCTCTCCCTCACCCCTTCTCTAGGTCTTTTTACCTCATTTTTTTTCTCTCTTTCTCATAAGATAGGACTGAAAGAAAGTGTGTGTGTGTTTATGTCTATATCCTTACTCTTTCTCTGTCCATAATGCATGCCTTCTTCCAAAAGTGACTGTAGTTGGTTTACATGTGGCTTGCTTGAAGCTATATACCAAGTCAACTTATGATAAAGACTCAAGAGAGAATAGATTGTTTTTTTCAGCTATTAAATCTAGACTAATGCATACTAGAGCATCACAAATTGTTAGAGAGCAAAAGTACCTTAGTTACCCTTCTATTCATTTTATGGATGAAACTGAGGCTCAACCAGTTAAATACAAGAATCCAAAATTATACAACTAGTTAATGGAAGATCTGTCCTAGATTTTTACATGGTAGATTCCAGTGGTGCTGCAAGGCCATCTGAAATACTTCCTGCACAGCATTCCAGAGGTTTTGAAATTCCAAAGGTCAAAACTTTCATCTGAATTATTAATATTCTGCTGTCCCAAAAGTTATCATGGGTGAACTATCCCATACTTTTATCTGACATCAGTTCTCTCCACTTTTGCACAAAATCCCATCTCCTTTCACCTAATTCATCAATTAAACATCTTTCTCCATTTCTTGTAGTTTTTTTTTTTTCTTTAATGGATCATGATGGCAAGAGTGAACGTCAACATTTTAGGAATCAATGAACTAAAACGGATGGGAATGGGTGAATTTAATTCAAATGACCATTTTTATCTACTACCGTAGGCAAGAAACTCTTAGAAGAAATGGAGAAATCCTCATAGTCAACAAGAGAGTCCAAAATGCAGTACTTGAGGTGCATTATCAAAAAAGACAGAATAATCTTGGTTCATTTCCAAGGAAAAACATTAAGCATCACAGTAATCCAAGTTTATGCCAAAACCACTAACGCCAAAGAAGCTGAAGTTTCCTGGTCAGGGAAGTAGACCCCACATGCTACTAAGACCCAGTGCAGCCAAGTAAGTAAATATTTTTAAAATAGCATCTCTATGTAAATATTACCTGTATTTATATCTTCAGGCCAAACATCTTTTCCAAATTTAAAACTTGTATATCCAACTACATTTTCACCATCTTCACTTGGGTATCTAACAGATAGTTCATCTCTAAAACTGAATTTCTAACCTCACTCACATCTTAATTTTCTCCGTCCTCAATCTTCCATCATTCATTAAATGGCAAGTCTATCTTTCCAGTTGTTAGACCAAAAGCTTTAAAGTCACTTTTTTTCTCTTTCTCTCACATCCCGCATCTAATCAGCCTGAAAGACCTGTTGGAACTACCCTCAAAATTATATCCAGAATCGGACCACTATTCATTACTTTCCCCCTACGTCCATCATCTCTCATCTGTATTACTATACTAATTTCTCTTCTGCTGCCTTTTTTTGCTCTCTATCATTTCTTTAATACTTATCATTTAATACATTTAATACTTATCTTTAATACATATCATTTCTTTAATAACATCTGCTTCTTTTACCCTGGTTCGCTCTATTGTAATCACACTGGCTTCCCTCTCCTTTCTCTCTTTTTTTGTAATCACCATACATTCTCTATTCCTAAAATCTTTTGTGCTGGTTGGAACACTTTTCCTCCAAATAACCACATGACTCACTTCCTCAGTTCAGTCACTCAGTCATGTCAGACTCTCACTTCCTCAGGTCCTTCAAGTTTATTTTTCTCATATCACCTATCTTAATTCTCTTAACACTGTTTTTTTTTTCAATAACACTTATTTTCTATATGATTTATGACTATATGGTTTACTTATTCTATATATTGCTTGTGAGTCTTTCACTGTGAATCTAGAAACTCTGTAAGTGGGGGGAGGAATCTTTGTTCACCTTTATATCCCAAGGCCCTAGAATGGTACTTGGCACATTTTAGCTATACAATAAATAGTTGTTAACTAAGTTGAGTAAGTGAATGACCTTTTCTATGTGTATATAACTTTATAATATTCGAAGTCTTATAAGTACTTCATTTAATCTTTAGCAATCTTGTTGAGATAAAAGCACAGATTTTATTTATATGTTTTCATGGATGTGGAATCTGAGGCTCCAAGATAATGATTCTGATTGTGTCCTAAATGCTTCCAGTAAAAAGAGATATGTTTCCAGGAAAATATAATAGATTAATAATTTGTCAGCCATTAACTATTTGGCAAGACTTAATTTATTAGTAGTAATCAAGGCTCTGGGAGAATGAATCCAAGTCAGTTTGATGGGCCCAATTACAAGGTATACTTCTGCAACAACTGCCTTGAACAATAGGAGAAAATTGAGAAGCAAGGATTAGGATACAAATATTTCATATATATATATATATATACACACAAATATTTCATATATATATATATAAATACATTTATATGATAGAAAAATTAATGTACATTTTTTAAATTAAGTTCCATATGCAGGTGAGTAAAAAGGTCAGGACTGTTTGAATGAACACAGCATGATTTTTATTCCTCTTAAACTGTGTGTGTCTATGTATATTTTTTAGATACTTGTAGAATTTTACTTTTTTAAATCATAATTCAAAACTTTTAATGTGTGGACATCTTTCCATTTACTATAAAAGACCTTTTCTATCTCTAGTCTGTAGACTCTTTCAGCTAAATCTGAAGTGGGAAGGAAAGCCCACATGTGGAAAATTTTAAACATTGATTTCTGGAATCTGAATTTTAACTAGTTCTGTCAAAATATACAGATATGTTCATTAATGATGACAATGATCACTTGCTAAATGCTTTTAGTGGATTATCTATTTAACTATCATGAAGATCTATGAATTAAGTACTACTATTTTGACCATTTAACAGATTAAGAAACTGAGGAACAGAGTGATTTAATAACTTGCACACGTGTAGATTCAAGCCCCATATGTTAAAATCAAGAGCTCAACTTATAAACAGTGTACATGAACGACTGAAGTAGCATAAACCCTCTAATTTCCTGTCAAGTAGTTTTGACTACTTTTTCTATAAAATATTTACAAGAAACAAAGCAGAATTTTACAATCAGTATTTAGTAATTAGTCAGTGTTTCATTTATTTATATAATGCCATTTATAAAATGGCACTTAAATATTGTCTGTCCATGTATTTTGACAAAGTGAATTCACACTTAACATGATTCATACCAATACTTTGTCATCTCTGAAGATAATTCAGAGAAAATAAAATTTTGAGTCAATGGAAATAAAATAATCAAATCACATGAGTTATCATATTTTTTCTAGTTTGCTGGTTGCAAAATTTAAATATTATTTTTTCTGAGATTTCAGCATTATTCATTCTTTTCAGTCTCTCCTTTAGTAAATTTAATATATGGTAAAATTTTGAGAAGTGTAGTTGTTCTTTTTCAACAATAAAAATAAATCACACTATTATGAAATTGTCCCATGTTAAAACCTTGCTAAGTAATTTACCAGTGACACCACATTGAGGATGTACTGGTTTAAGGAGTATAGAAAAGATAAGGACAGAAAAATATAAAACAGTAAAGTTTTATGAAATATATAGTTAAATTCATGAGTTGTGGTGTCTACAACTTCTTATTTCAACTAAAACATGTTCCAGTTCTGACTTTCTATTAAGACCTTAACTTATTCTCCAATTGAAATTTCAACTCTTTCTCCCCCTTGTAGACTCTCAGTGGCAAACAGGTAAAATATCAACTGAAATGCTGTGCTAACTGGAAAAGCCCAGCTGGGTACATGACTTCTAGGGTGCGGGGTTTACTTTCAGTAGGCTTTGGTCACAAGGATGTCCTTAAAGCCAAATGGGATATTCAATAAAATCAAAATATAATCCTTTACTTTGCTAGGCATAAGCAATGAACTTCAAATAAAGTCAGACACATTTTCTGTTGAAATGCACCAATTTAATTTCCTTAAGTCACTCATGGGTCATTATTCATACACTCTTTTGGAACAGTATTTGTCACGAACTTACCCATTTTTAAGACTTTAACCTGATTAATTTCCTTGCCTGCTGTCTTTCATTCCTATTCTTCATCTTACAGCCACACCTTCTAACTGGACCTTTACCTAGGATACATGGTTTTGTCAAAGACATTCTGCTCATGTGTAGTTGCTGACATTAATATTATATATTTCTAAAATATTTGTTGTTTTCTTCAATTAAGACTATGAGACAGGAATGGCAGGGTACGTTTGGAAACAAGTGTGGTCTCCTCCTAGTAGAATCTTAGAGATAAAAGTGTTTTAAGAACTGACCCAGAATAAATAGCTACCCACACAACGTGCTAATTTCTTCTACAATGTGATATGCAGAAGGTCATCCAAACTCAGCTAAATCATTTCCAGGGGAAATGAGGAAGCTGACATGCTATATGCATGTGTAATAAGTCGCTTCATTCATGACCAAATCTGTGACCGCATGGCATGCTATGAGAAGCAGAATATTCAATTGCTAAGCTTTAGAAATTTGTTCTTGTACTCAAATCTGGTTCCCTGTACTTTTCTTCTTTTTTTCTTTTCTATTTATTTTTTTTCTTTTCTATTTATGCTCCACTTTTCTTAAAGCAATTCAGACTAAGTCTAAATCTATAATACAGTAGTATAATTTGAATTCCTAAAAATAGACATCAAGTTCTCTTCGCAAAATACCTCTTTTCCAGGCTAACCTTTCTCTATTCCTTTAAGTTTCTCTATGGGCTTCCCTCAGAGTTCAGTTGGTAAAGAATCCACCTGCCATGCAGGACACCCCGGTTTGATCACTGGGTTGGGAAGATCCCTTGGAGAAGGGAAAGGCTACCCACTCCAGTACTCTGACCTGGAGAATTCCATGGACTGTATAGGCCATGGGGTTGCAAAGAGTCAGACACAACTGAGAGACTTTGACTTCATTTAAGTGTCTCAGAAAACATTCCTTTTTCTAGCAAGTTTTTCATCTTCTTCTGAGCTCAAGTTTTTCATAAAAGATGGCACCCAAATGCTAACTTCCAATATCCACCACATTATTTATCATATAAACATAACTTACACGTTTGCATTAAGGTCTTTATTTTTTAAGTTCATCTTGATAATGTCAAGTACACAGTTTGGGTCATATTACCAGAATTTAGCCTTCATATTGTCAATATTTCATTAATACTTTTAGTATAGAGTAATCCAGTTGGCCTTATCAAGCCAAAATGCATAAACCTTTCCCACTATAACAAAAAAAACAATTTTGCCCAATGTATTCCTAAAATCAAGAATAATATAAATCTAGCAAACTTAGGAAATGAAGTATGGTGTGACATCAGTAAGATGGTAAAGAGGAAGTCCTGGACCCTGCTTTCTCCCACAATGCATCTATTCAGCAACAATTCATGGACAATTCTCTCACATTGTGAGAAATCCAGAAACGGATAGAAAGACTCCTGAAGCATGAAACCAGACTTACTGAAGTCAGTAGGGAGATTCAGGACACTGTCTCACCAGGATTCTTACTCCTAGCTTAGTGACATATGATCAGGAAGAGATCCCCTAGCAGTCAGGTTCTCCCAGGGTAGAGAAAGAGTTGGTTAACACATGAAGTGTCCAAACTTATCCAAGAGGTCTCCCCAAAAGACTGGATTCTATCTTGCCAGTCCTGGAGCTCTGATAAAAGTAGTAGAAGCTACAGCTCTTCCCTGATGCTCAGCACAGAACAAGTGGATGAAAATATCCCAGCTTTCAACTTCTCTCTAGGAAGAGAAAAAGTTAATCCATGCATGCTGTGTCCCAATTTTTCTAAAACTGTCCAAAGAACTGGCATCTGTTTTGTCATTTTTGGAGCTCTGACAGGCCCAACACAGTCTATCAATCTTGGGGAGAATTGAAACAGTGGCTTGAGATGCTAAAAGCCATGGCTACTTTCCTTGGCTCAGTACAGAGTAAGCAGACAAAAAACAGAGCTGTCTGCTTCTACTTGAAGAGGGAAAATGCTGGTTTGATCAAAGCCACAACTTATCTGAGGGATGCCCCCAAAACTGGGTTTTTACTTGCCTGTATTGGATTGCTAAAGGGACCTGACATAACTTAGTCACCTGTAGGAAAGTGAGATCAGAAATGAATATTTGATATGGCAGTTGAGAGCAACCCACCACAAGTGCCACAGAGTAGGCAGACAAAAGCCCAGATTCTCTCAGGGGAAGTAAAGAGTTGGACGAGGTATCCAATGATCCAACTTTTCTGGGGAACTGATTTTAGTCTCTCTTGTCCCAGTGCACTGATGGGACGTAGCATACCTTGGATGCAAGAAGGGTACAAAGAAAAAAGAAATGGTATTAAACTAAACAGAAAGTTTTGAATGCCTTCCAGAAAGAATCTCTAGCTTAGCTGACTGGTAAAAATTTTCTCCTGTATGATGCCAGAAGAGGTGGCTCCTTTGCCTGATGCACAGAGTCCAACACAGAGATTCAAGGAAAGTGAAGAATCAGCCAAAGATGTTCCAAAAAAAGGAAGAATTGCCAGAAACTGACTCTGTTGAAATACAATTATATGGTTTACCTGACAGATAATTCAAAATAGCAGTCATAATGATGCTCACTGAAGTCAGGAAACTGCATGTGAAAGTTGCTCAGTCATGCCTGACTCTTTGAGACCCCATGGATTATACAGTCCATGGAATTCTCCAGGCCAGAGTACTGGAGTGGGTAGCCTTTCCCTTCTCCAGGCGATCTTCCCAATCCAGGGATTGAACCCAGGTCTCCTGCATTATAGGCAAATTCTTTACCAACTGAGCTATGAGGGAAGCCCAACAATGCATAAACAAAATGAAAATTTCAAGATTAAAAAAAATTATTTTTAAAGTACCAGACAGAAATCATGGTGCTGAAGAACATAATAACTGGACTAAACAATTCACTGAAGGAGTTCAATATCTGAATAAATCAAGCAGAAGAATGGATCAAGGAAGTTGAAAATGGGGTATTGCAGTGGAGAAAAAAACTAAAAAAAAAAAGAGTTAAGAAAGATTAAGGGACTCAAAGGACAATACCAAGTATTATAGAAGTCACATAGATAAAGGAGAAAAAGAGAGCAATGAGAGAGAGAGAGAACCATAAAGCTTATTCAAAGAAATGACTAAAATTTTTCCAATTCTGGGGGACAAAAATGGATGTCCAGTTCCAAGAAGCCCAAAGAAATCAAACAAGATGAATTAAAAGTAATTAACACTGAGACACAATGTAGTGAAATTGTCCAAATTCAAAGAGAGAATTTTGATAACAGCAAGAGAAAAGTGACTTGTCATGTACAAGATCAACTGCAGAAGACTGTCCTTGGATTTTTCAGCAGAAACCATGCAGAAGAGAAGGGAGTGGGATAATATATCAAACGTGAAGAAAAAATGCTAACTAAGAATACTAAGTTCACCCCAGTGTTCATTGCAACACTATTTACAATAGTCATGACATGAAAGCAACCTAAATGTCCCTCAGCAGAGGAATGGATAAAGAAGATATGGTACATATATACAATGGAATATTATTCAGTTATAAAAAGGAACAAAATTGTGTCATTTTCAGTGATGTGGTGGACCTAGAGACTACCATACACAATGAAGTAAGTCAGAAAGAAAGAAAAAATATATACCAACACATATACGTGAAATCTAGAAAACTGATATATATGATATTCTTTGCAAAGCAGAAATAGAGACACAGACATAAAGAACAAACATATGGATACCAAGTGGGAAGGAGAGTGGGATAAATTAAGAGGTTGAGATTGAAATATACACACTATTGATACTATATACCACAGAAATTCATTGCTCTGTGGTGACCTAAGAGGGAAGGAAATCAAAAAAAGAGGGGATATATGTAAATGTATAGCTGATTCACTTTGCCATAGAGAAGAAACTAATACAACATTTAAAGACATTATATTTCAATAAGACGGAGAAGGCAATATTTCAATAAAGAATAATTTAAAAAGTGAAGGAAGATAAAGACCTTCCTATAAAAAAACAAAAGCTGAAGCAATGTAACATAGTACCTGCCTTATAAGAAATGGTAAAGTGAGTTCTTTAAGTTGAAACAAAATGAAGCAAAACAGCAACTTAACAACATAAGAAAGTATGAAACTCATTGGTAAAGGTTAAATATATAGACAAATGCAGCATGTAATAACAGTGAGTAAATCACCTTCAATTTTAGTATAAAAGTTAAAAATAAAATTAAAAGACAAGCTATGACTATAACTCAAAATATATTAAAGGACACACAATATAAATTTTTGACAATAAAAATATCAGTATGTTATAACTATGAGATATTTTATGTAAGACTCAAGGTATCTACCAAATGAAATGCATACAGAAGTTACACAAAAGAAAAATAGAAATGAATTAAAGCATATTGACAGAAAAAATCAACAAAACACAAAAGAAGAGAATAAGACAGGAAAAGATAAAGAACCATAAGACTAACAGAAAAGAATTAAAATGACAATATTACACCCTTCCATCAATAATTACGTTAAATGTAAATAGGTTAAATTATCCAATCTAAAGTCCAAGAGAGGCTGAAAGAATATAAAAACAAGACCCAACTACATGCTGTCCACAAGAAACTGACATTAGATTTAAAGATATATTAAGGGCTGTAAGTGAACGAATATAAAAGATATTATAAGCAAATTGAAACAAAAGAGAGAAGAGACTATGTTTACATCAAACCAAATAAACTTTAGGTTAAAAGCTATCATGAGAGATAAAGCACATTATATAGTGGTAAAAGGGTCAAACAACTAAGAAGATATCACAATTTTAAATAGTCACATAACATCAGAACACCTAAGTATATCAAGCAAACATTAACACAACTGAAGGTATAAACAGGCAACAGTATAATAATTGTTTAAGAATTAAACACCCTGCTTTCACTGATGGAAAGAACATTTAGACAGAAGAGCACTATATAAATAGAGGACTTAAATAACATTATAGATCAAATGGATGCAGCAGACACCAATCCAGAGTATTTCAACAAACAGCAGCTGAATAGATATTCTTCTCAAGTACACGCAGATTTTATCCAAAATAAATCATGTTATATCACAAAACAAGGTTTAATATATTTAAGAAGATCAAAATAATATCTAGTGTATTTTTTAATCACAAGGTATGAAAATAGAAACAATTAATTGCTGAAGTGAGGAGCTGGAAAAATACATTCCATGCAAATGGAAATAAAAAGAAAGCAGGAGTAGCAATACTCATATCAGATAAAATATACTTTAAAATGAAGATCATTACAAGAGACAAGGAAGAACACTATACAATGTTCAATAGATCAATCCAACAAGAAGATACAGTAATTATAAATATATACACCAAACATAGGAGCACATATGTGCTCAATACATAAGGCAAATGCTAACAAAAATAAAAGGGGAAATCGACAATAATAGTGGGGGATTTTAACACTCCATTCATAAAATTGCACAGATCATCTAGACATAAAATTAATACAAGCCATAAATGACACATTGGATGAGATAGACCTAACTGATATTTATAAGACATTCCAAAAAAACAGCATAATACACTTTTTCTCAAGTGCACACAGAACATTCTCCAGGATAGATCATATCTTATACACAAATCAAGGTTTGATAAATTTAAGAAAATTGAAATTGTACCAAGAAATTTTTCTTATCACAACACGATAAGATTAGATATCAATTATAGGGGGAAAAAAAAGACAACTAAATGCATGGGGGCTAAACAATATGCTACTAAATAGCCAAGAGATCACTGAAGAAATCAGAGAAGAAGTAAAAAAAAATACTTATAAATAAATGACAATGAAAACAAGACAATTCAAAAACCTATAGAATGTAGTTAAAGCAATGCTAAGAGAGAAGTTTATAGCAACACAAAGTGAAAGTTTTAGTCGCTGAGTCTCGTCTGATTCTTTGCAACCACATGGACTGTAGCCTGCCAGGCTCCTCCGTCTATGGGATTCTCTAGGCAAGAATACTGGAATGGGTAGCCATTCCCTTCTACAAGCCAACCTCAAAAAACAAGAAAAACATCAAATAAATTGCCTAACTTTATACCTAAAGCAACTAGAAAAAAAAAAAAAATAGTGCCCCCTCCATAGTAGAAGGAAAGAAATCATAAAGATTGGATGAAAAAGAAATAGCAAAGATCAATGCAACTAAATGATGGTTCTTTGAAAAGATAAACAAAACTGACAAGCTATTAGCCAGACTCATCAAGAAAAAAAGGGAAGACTCAAATCAATAAAATTAGAAGTGAAAAAGGAGAAGTTAAAACAGACAGTGCAGAAATATAAAGGATCATGAAAGACTACTATGCAACTATATGCCAAAAAATGGACAACCTGGAAAAAATGGGCAAATTCTTAGAAAAGTAAAACCTTCTGAGTTTGAACCAGGAAGAAGTAGGAAATATTAGCAGACCAATCACAAGTACTGAAAGAAAAACTGTGATAAAACTTCCAACAAACAAAAGACTAGGGCTAGATGATTTCACAGGCAAATCCTATAAAATGTTCAGAGAAGAGCTAACAACTATTCTGCTCAAACTGTTCCAAAAAACTGCAGACGGTGAAAACTCCCAAACTCATTCTACTAGGTCACCATCACCTTGATACCAAAATAAGACAAAGATATCACACACAAAAAAGAAAATGGCAGGCCAATATGACTGACAAAAAAAAAAAATGTAAAAATCCTCAATGAAGTTCTAGAAAACAGAATCCAACAATACATTAAAAGAATTATGTACCATGTTCAAATGGGGTTTATCCCAGGGATCAATATATGCAAATCAATCAGTGTGAGACACCATATTAACAAATTGAAAGATAAAAAAAAAAACATATTATCATCCAATAGATGCAGAGAAAGCTTTCAATAAAATTCAACATGCATTTATGATAAAAATTCTAAAGAAAATTGGCACAGAAGGAGCCTTCCTCAGCATAATAAAGCCCATATACAACAAACCCACAACAAACATTATTGTCAATGGTGAAAAACTGAAAGCATTTCCTCTAAGATCAGGAATAAAACAAAGGTGTCCACTCTCACCACTATTATTCAATATAGTTTTGGAAATCCTAGCCATAGAAATTAGAGAAGAAAAATAAAGAAAAGGAATCCATATTGGAAAAGAAAGTGTAAAACTTTCACTGTTTGCAGATGACATAATACTATACATAGATTATCCTAAAAATGTCACCAAAAATCTAATAGAGATAATCAATGAATTTAGTAAAGTCACAGAATTTAAAATTAATACACAGAAATCCCTTGCATTCCTATACGCTAACAGTGAAAAAAAATAGGAAGAGAAATTAAGGAAACAATTCCATTCACCATTGCAACAAAAAGAATACCTAGGAATAAGCCTACCTAAAGAGACAAAAGACCTGTATGCAGAAAATTATAAGACCCTGATGAAAGAAATCAAAGACAATATAAACATATGGAAAGATACATCATGTTCTTGGATTGGGAGAATCAATATTTTCAAAATGACTATACTACCCAAAGCAATTTACAGATTCAATGAAATCCTTATCAAATAACCAATGGCATTTTTCACATAACTAAAACAAAAAAACTTCACAATTTGTATGGAAACAAAAAAAAGATCCTGAATACTCAAAGAAATCTTGAGAAGCAAAAGTGGAGCTGGAGGAACCAATCTCCCTGACTTCAAATTATGGTACATATCTACAGTCATCAAGACAGTATGGTACTGGCATAAAAACAGAAATATAGACCAATGAAACAAGATAGAAAACCCAGAGTTAAATGCAGCCACCTATAGGCACCTTATTTTTGACAAAAGTGGCAAGAATGTACAATGCAGAAAAGACAAACCTCTTCAATAAGTGCTCCATCAGCAGACGAATGGATAAGAAAGCTGTGGTACATATACACAGTGGAGTGTTACTCAGCCATTAAAAAGAACACATTTGAATCAGTTCTAAGGAGCTGGATGCAACTGGAGCCTATTATACAGAGTGAAGTAAGCCAGAAAGAAAAACACCAATACAGTATAATAATGCATATATATGGAATTTAGAAAGATGGTGATGATAACCCTGTATGCGAGACAGCAAAAGAGACACAGATGTATAGAACAGTCTTTTGGACTCTGTGGGAGAGGGCGAGGGTGGGATGATTTGGGAGAATGGTACTGAAACATGTATATTATCATATGTGAAACGAATCGCCAGTCCAGGTTTGATGCATGCTACAGGATGCTCAGGGCTGGTGCACTGGGATGACCCAGAGGGATGGGATGGAGAGGGAGGTGGGAGGTGGGTTCAGTATGGAGAACACATGTACACCCTTGGTGGATTCATGACAATGTATGGCAAAACCAATACAATATTGTAAAGTAATTAGCCTCCAATGAAAATAAATTTACATTAAAAAAAATAAGTGGTACTGAGAAAATTGGACAACTACCTGTTAAAGAATGAAATTAGAACACACTCTAACACCATAGACAAAAATAAAATGGACTTAGATTTAAATGTAAGGTCAGAAAATATAAAGTTTTTAGAGAATAATACTTAGGCAGTATACTCTTCGACATAAATTGCAGCAAGATTCTCTCTGACCCACCTCCAAATTAATGGACATAAAAACAAAAATAAACAAATAGGGCCCAGTAACATTTAAAAGCTTTTGCACAAGAAAGGAAACAATGAACAAGATGAAAAGACAAATCTCAGAAAGGGAGAAGATACTTGCAAATGAAGCAACTGACAAAGGATTAAACTCCAAAATATATAAGCAGCACATACAACTCGATATCCAAAAACAAGCAACTCAATCAAAAGGTCGCCAGTCCAGGTTTGATGCATGATACTGGATGCTTGGGGCTGGTGTACTGGGACGACCCAGAGGGATGGTAGGGGAGGGGGGAGGGAGGAGGGTTTAGGATGGGGAACACGTGAATACCTGTGGAAGATTCATGTTGATATTTGGTAAAACCAATACAATATTGTAAAGTTAAAAAATAAAATAATTTAAAAAAAAAGAAAAAAAAAGTAGGCAAAAGACCCTTCTTATACAAAAACAAAAACAAAAACCTTCTTATACAAAGAAGACATACAGATGGCTAATAAACACATGAGAGGGTGCTCAACATCACTCATTATTAGAGAAATACAAGTTAAAACTACAAGGAGATATCACCTTACACCATTCAGAATGACCACCATCAAAAAATCTAAAACCAATAAATGCTGGAGAGGATGTGAGGATAATTGAACCCTCTTGCACTGTTGGTGGGAATGTAAACTGATACAGCTATTATGGAAAACAATATGGAGATCCTTTGTTAAAAAATAGGAATACCAGCTCACTTTACCTTCCTCCTGAGAAATCTGTATGCAGGTGAAGAAGCAACAGTTAGAATCAGACATGGAACAATGGATTGGTTCAAAATTAGGAAAGGAGTATGTGAAGGCTGTGTATTGTCATCCTGCTTATTTAACTTATATACAGAGTACATCATTTGAAATTCCAGGTTGGATGAAGCACAAACTGGAATCAAGATTCCAGGGAGGAATATCAATAACCTCAAATGTGCAGAGCTGACACCACCCTTATGGCAGAACATGAAGAGGAACCAAAGAGCCTCCTTATGAAGGTGAAGGAAGAGAGTGAAAAAGTTGCCTTAAAACTCAGCATTCAAAGAACTGAGATCATAGTATCTGATTTCATCACTTCATGGCAAGTAGATATGGGGAAAAAAAAAAAGGGAAAAAGTTACAGACTTTATTTTCTTAGCCTCCAAAACACTGCAGACTGTGACTGTAGTCATGAAATTTAAAAAAAAAAAAAAAAAAAAGCTTGCTCCTTGGAAGGCTTTGACAAACCTAGACAGTGTTATAAAATAATAATAAAAAAAAAGCAGAGACAACTCTTTGCCAATAAAGATCCACACAGTCAAAGCTATGGTTTTTCCAGTAGTCATGTACAGATGTGAGACTTGAACCATAAAGAAGGCTGAGTACTAAAGAATTGATGCTTTCAAGCTGTGGTGCTGGAAAAGACTCCGGAGAGTCCTTTGGACAGCAAGATCAAACCAGTCAATCCTAAAGGGAATCAACCCTGAATATTCATTGGAAGGACTGATGCTGAAGCTGAAGCTCCAATACTTTGCTCACCTGATGTGAAAATCCAACTCATTGGAAAAGATCCTGATGCTAGGAAAGATTGAGGGCAGGAAGAGAAGGGGGCAACAGAGAATGAGATGGTTGGATGGCGTCATTGACTCAATGACATCAGTTTGAGAAAACTCCAGAAGGTAGTGAAGGACAGGGAGTACTGGCATGCTGCAGTCCATGGGGCTGCAAATAGTCTGACATGATTGAGTGACTGAACAATTTAAAAACCTAACAATAAATCTACCCTATGACCCAGCAATCTCACTAAGAGGCATACACAGTGAGAAAACCACAATTCTAAAAGACACATATATTCTATGTTCATTGCAGCATTATGTGCAATAGCAAAGATATGGAAGCAACCTAAATGTTCATAGACAGATGAATGGATAAAGAAAATGTAGTACATTTATACAATGGAATATTAACTCAGCAATAGACAGTAACAGATTTAAATCAGTTAAAGTGAGTTGAATTAATCTAGAGCCTCTTTTAAGAGTGTAGTAAGTCAGAAAGAGAGAAATAAATATTGTACTGTTGTTGTTGTTCAGTCGCTAAGTCGTGTCTGACTCTTTGCTAAAGAATCCACCTGCTAATGTAGAAGCCCCAGGAGTTGCTCTGGTTTGATCCCTGAGTCAGGAATATCCCCTGGAGAAAGAAATGGCAAACCACTCCAGTATTATTGCCTGGAGAATTCTATGGACAGAGGAGTCTGAGGAGCCATGGGATTGCAAAGAGTTGGACAAGACTGAGCGACTAACACACTTCCATACAGGACTACTGGAAAATCCATAGCTTCGACTATACAGACTTTTGTTGACAAAGTTATGTCTCTGCTTTTTAATATACAATAAACATTGTATATTAATGCATATATGTGGGATCTAAAAAAAAGAAAAATGGTACTGATGAACATAGTAGAGAATGGACCTGTGGACACAGTGGAAAAAGGTGAGGGTGGGATGAATTGAGAAAGTAGTGTTGATATATATATACTATCATGTGTAAAACAGTTAGTGGAAAGTTGCTATAAAACACAGGGAGCCCAGCCTGGTGTTCTGTGATGACCTAGAGAACTTGGAAGGGGGAGGAGAGGGAGGTTCAAGAGGAAGGAAATATATGTATAATTATGGCTGTTTAACATTATTGTATGGCAGAAACCAACACAACATTGTAAAGTCATTTTCTACCAATGAAAAAATAATGAAAAAAGCAATCATTAATGGGAGAAAAACAGAAATTTACTAATATGTGGAAATTATACAACACATTCCTGAACAGTGAATGAATTAAAGAAGAATTCGAAAAGGGTATTATTTCAAGACAGAATTGAAACACAACATAGAAAAACTTATAGAAGTTAGCTGAAGTATATTGTCACCTTGCTTATTTAACTTATATGCAGAGTACATCATGAGAAACGCTGGTCTGGATGAAGCACAAGCTGGAATCAAGATTGCCGGGAGAAATATCAATAACTTCAGATATGCAGGTGACACCACCCTTATGGCAGAAAGTGAAGAAGAACTGAAGAGCCTTTTGATGAAAGTGAAAGAGGAGAATGAAAAAGTTGGCTTAAAGGTCAACATTCAGAAAACTAAGATCATGGCAACCAGTCCCATCAATTCATAGCAAATAGATGGGGAAACAGTGGAAACAGTGGCTGACTTTATTTTTGGAGGCTTCAAAATCACTGCAGATGGTGACTGTAGCCATGAAATTAAAAGATGCTTACTCCTTGGAAGGAAAGTTATGACCAACCTAAACAGCATATTAAAAAGCAGAGACATTACTTTGCCAGAAAAGGTCCATGTAGTCAAGGCTGTGGTTTTTCCAGTAGTCATGTATGGATGTGAAAGTTGGACTATAAAGAAAGCTTAGTGCAGAAGAATTGATGCTTCTCTAGAGACTCTAGAGAAGACTCTAGAGAATCCCTTGGACTGCAAGCAGATCCAACCAGTCCATCCTAAAGGAAATCAGTCTTGAATATTCATTGGAAGGACTGATGTTAAAGCTGAAACTCCAGTCCTTTGGCCACCTGATGCGAAGAGCTGACTCATTTGAAAAGACCCTGCTGCTGGGAAAGATTGAGGGCAGAAGTAGAAGGGGATGACAGAGGATGAGATGGTTGGATAGCATCACCAACTCAATGGACGTGACTTTGGGTAAACTCCTGGAGTTGGTGATGAACAGGGAGGCTTAGCATGCTGCAGTCCATGGGGTCACAAAGAGTCGGACATGACTGAGCGACTGAACTGAATTGAAAGTAGTGTTAAAAGGGAAATTTATAAGGATAAGCACATTTATTATAAAGAAAGAAAGATCTCAAATAGATAATATAAATTTACACCCAAAAGAGGTAGAAAAAGAAGAACAAACTAAGGCCCAATTCAATATGGAAAAGAAAAAAACAAAGCTTAGGGCAGAAATAAATGAAATAATGAATAGAAAAATAATAGAAAAAAAATCAGTAAACCTAAGAAGCTTGTTTTTTGAAAAGATAAACAAAATTGAAAACCCAATAGTTAGACTAGCAAAAAGAGATTAAAAATGAGTAAAATCAGAGAGTAAAGAAGAAACATTACAACTGATATCACATAAACAAAAGGATCTTAAAAGACTACTATGAACAGTTATATGCAAACTGGATAATTGAAAATAAATAAAGTCAAACCTACTAAGACTGAATCATAAAGAAATACAAAGTCTGAACAGACCTATAACTAATAGGGAGAGCAAATCAGTAATCAAGTATCTCCCGACAAAGAAAAGCCAAGACTAAATGGTTTCATTAGTGAATTCTCCAAAACATTTGAAAAGGAAATATTGCCAATTCTTTTCAAACTCTTCCAAAAGGTAAGGAGGAGGGAACACTTCCAAACTCATTTTACAAAGCCCAAATTATCCTGATAGCAACACCAGACAAAAGAACCACATGAAAAGAGAACTACAGTCCTATAACCTTGATGAATATAGATGCAGTAATTCTCAACATACTAGCAAACCAAATTCAACAGCACATTAAAAATACTATACACAATGATCAAGTGGGATTTATCCCTGAGAAGCAAGGATATTTAAAAATATGAAAATCAGTTATTGTGAGATACCACATTAACAGAAAAAAGGGAAAAACTTTTTGTTCTCAAAACATGCATGAACACACTTGATAATATTCAACACACTTTCACAATAAAAACTCAACAAACTAGGAATAGAAGGAAACTAGGTCAACATAATAAAAGTCATATATTAAAACATCTAATCATACTCAGTCACGTAAAATTGAAAACCTATTCTACAGGTTCTGAAAAAGTCAAGAATGCTCATTCTTGCTACATCTGTTAAATATAATTATGTAACAGCTAGTTAGAGCAATTAGGAAAGAAAAGGAAATGAAAGGCATCCACATCAGAAAGGAAAAATTAAAATTGTTCCTGTTTGTAAATGACATGATCTCATATAAAACTGTAAAGGCTCCAATAAAAAAAGAAAAAATAATACAACAAATAAATTTAGTAAAGTTTTAGGATAGAAAATCAGCATACAAAAATCAGTTGCATTTGTAAACAACAACAACAAATTATAAGAAAAGGATATTAAGAAAATACACTTACAATAAAATTAAAACACCTAGGAATAAACCCAAGTGGTGATGATTTGTGATACTGAAAACTAGAATACATTGATGAAAGAAGTTAAACAAGACACAAAAACCTTAAAAGCAACCTGTGTTCATGGATTGAAAGACCTAATATTGTTAAAGTGTCCATACTGCCCAAAGTAATCTACAGATTAAATACAATCCCTATCAAAAACAGCCATGAATAGCCAAATTAATCTTGAGAAAGAAGAATATTGGAGGCATTTCACTTACTGATTTCAAAACATATTATTAAGCTACAGTATAACCAAATCCCTTTGCTATACACCAGAAGCTAACACAACATTGTAAATCAACTATACTTCAATAAAAATTTAAATCAAACTAAAAAAAAAATATGGTACTGGCATAAAAAAAGACATATAAACCAATGGAGCAGAACCCAGAAATGGAGCCACATATCTATGGTCAACTCATCTTTGACAAAGGTACAAGGAATATGAGAAAGGAGAAAAGTCTCTTCAACACAATTTTGTTGGGAAAGCTGGATATTCAAGTGCAAAAAAAAAAATTGAAATTGGAATTTCATCTTATATCATATACAAAAATTAACTCAAGTTACTTAGGTAGTAAATCCTGATTTCTCAAGGGAAAAATATTTTTCTGTTTATTTAAAGTTGCATCTATAGAAGATGAATGCTCATTAAACCTACTGTGGTCATCACTCTATGATTTATGCAATTAAAATCATTATTTTATACACCTTAAATTTTACAGTACTGTACATCAATTATATCTCAATAAAACTAGAAGGAAACAAAATGAACTTACAATGGAATAAAGACTTAAACACAAATGAAACTGTAAAACTCCTAGAATAAAACATATATGAATTGAATCTGCTCAATACTCTGTAATAACCTAAATGGGGAAAGAATTTGAAAAAGAATAGATACATGTATATGCACAACTGAATCACTTTATGGTACACCTGAAACTAACACAAAATTGTTAATCAACAATCTTCAATATAGAAGAAAAATTTAAAAATGAAAATAAAATGTGGATTACATTGTAAACAAATACGGGGAATTTTTCATGGTCTTGACAGTGATTTTATGGGTATGCCGCCAAAACCACAGGCAAAAATAGACTATATCAAACTATAAAAAAACCTCATTGCAGCAAAAGAAACAATCAATACAATAAAACGTAACCTAGAGAATGGGAGAAAATATTTGCAAACCATATATAGGATAGGCTGATTTGTGAATGTATGGCAAAATCCACCACAATATTTTAAAGTAATTAGCCTCCAATTAAAATTAAAAAACAAAAAGCTCAACATTCAGAAAGCTAAAAAAAAGAATTAATCTGCAAAATATTTAAGGAATTCATACAACTCAATATCAAAACAATAGCCTGATTTTTAGAAATGGATTAAGAACTCGATTAGACATCTCTTCAAAATTACATACAAATGCCTAGTGAATGTATGACATAATGTTCAACCTCAGTAATCATCAGGAAGACACAAATCAAAACCACAGTGAGTTATCATCTCACATCTCTCAGGATGGCTGTTTATCAAAAAATAAATACAAATACAACAACAGAATAAATACAAATACGGAAGACAACAACTAAGAATGTGGAGAAACTGACACTTGTACACTATTGATGGGAATGTAGAACGTTTTAACTACCAAGGAAAATAGTATGGCGTTTCCTCAGAAGATTACAAATAGAATAGATTACATATGATCCAGCAACCCCACTTTTGAGTATTTATCTAAAATAACTGAAATCAGGATTTTGAAGAAAAATTAGAACTCTCATGTTCATTGCAGCACTATTTGCAATAACCAAGATATAGAAACAACTTATTTATACATGACAGAGAAGGCGATGGCACCCCACTCCAGTACTCTTGCGTGGAAAACCCCATGGACGGAGGAGCCTGGTGGGCTGCAGTCCATGGGGTCACTAAGAGTCGGATACGACTGAGCGACTTCACTTTCACTTTTCACTTTCCTGCATTGGAGAAGGAAATGGCATCCCACTCCAGTGTTCTTGCCTAGAGAATCCCAGGGACGGCAGAGCCTGGTGGGCTGCCGTCTATGGGGTCGCACAGAGTTGCACACGACTGAAGTGATGCAGCAGCAGCAGCAGCAGCATTTGTACATGAACAGATTAGATGACAAAGAAAATGTGGTATATATTTACAATGGAATGAGTACTATTCAGCCTAAAAAAAGAATTAATTTTTTAATAAAAAAGAAAAAAAATTTCAATATGCAACAACATGGATAAAACTACTCTAAGTGAAAAAAGTCAACCATAGAAAGACAAATACTGCATCATTTCACTTATATGAAAATATGGTCAAATTCATAGAATCAAAGAGTTTTGGTGGTTGCCAGAGGATAAGAGGGTATAAATCAGCTCAGATCAGTCGCTCAGTCGTGTCCGACTCTTTGCGACCCCATGAATCACAGCACGCCAGGCCTCCCTGTCCATCACCAACTCCCTGAGTTCACTGAGACTCACCTCCATCGAGTCAGTGATACCATCCAGCCATCTTATCCTCTGGCGTCCCCTTCTCCTCCTGCCCCCAATCCCTCCCAGCATCAGAGTCTTTTCCAATGAGTCAACTCTTCGCATGAGGTGGCCAAAGTACTGGAGTTACTAATCAATGAGAATAAAATTTTAGTTAAGCAAAATGAATAAGTTATAGAGATGTTTTATAACAGTTTACCTATAACCAAAATATTGTATTTTGCACTTTAGAATTTGTTATGAAAATAGAAAAAAAAAAAAGAAAGAAAATAGATCACATGTCAGACACGACTGAGCAACTGAACTGAACCTACTACTACTACACAGTAAACTAAAATTTTAAAAGGAATTTTTTTTTTAAGTTTGGCATGTAGTTTTCTAAGTGAGTTTGCATAAGTTCTAATAATTACTTCCCTCGGTTTAATAAAATAATTCTAAAATTTAACATTGAATAACCTGTATTACATGTGATGCCTTTTCTTTTGAAAATTAGGACACATTTTATCCATCATCACACAGCTTATATGTGTGTATATCATGCATATATCACTGTGTATATCATGCATTCTCAAAGATATTACTCTTTTACTGGAAGAAATCACATGGTACAGATCTATTTCAGCTGATTTGGAAAATTTAAAGTATTTTAAGCACATTAAAGGTAATGAAAATGTACCTGGGGCTAACTGTACACCACTATATTTTGCTAAGAAGTTTTCAGATAATACCTTGAATGTTTAAATTTCATAGAAAAAGTAAGCAGCATAGTGGAAATAGTGAAGTCTATTCATCTATGGATAGAAGTGACCACCAGCAGGAGTAATCATGTCTAAACAATAAGTTAATTTCAGAATGGATTGTCCAGTTTACTATCCAGATATAAAACAAAAGATGGAAACATCTCCAGTAGCTGTGTCTTGCAAAACATCATGGAAGCTCTCCATTCTAAATACTTTCACTCTGAAGTAAATAAAGCACTCTGAGGGATTCCTATAGAGGAGTTTCTACAAGATCCTACTAAAACTAAAATGACCAGTAAGCTTATCTGTTTATTTGTCTATTGCCTCATTTGAATATCATGTTTTATGAACATCTAAGATTTGAATATTAACATTTTCAGAATCAAGTGCAAACCCAGCCAAATACCTTTTAGCTACCTAACACATATATGATTTTTAAATGTAGGTAGTTATAAACAGTCCTTAATGTTGACTATTAATCATCAGTTTTAGTTGAATCTGTATTCTTTATAGACATTTCGATGTTAAAGAAATGCAGTTAAGTCTAAGCAGTTCAATTTAATGACATTCACAATGTAATTTACTATGAGAGCCTTTTTCATTTCCACTTTCTTGCAAATAACTCAGATATTATTTTTCAAATGGTCACAAAAGCACCTGCTGGTAAAAGAAAAAATTTCCAAAACCTCTGTGAAGATGAAAGTCAATATCTTGCCTTCAGTCATTTGCTTAGATTTTACAAAAGGAGGAAGTCATGTCTCAATTTACTTCAGCAAGTTCTCAGTGTATGTAATAAATAAGACATGTGCTAATCAAACAGAGGAGCATGATTAAGGAACAGAATTAAGAGAGAGAGTGATATTGTCAATAAAATTATAAAAATTGATGTAAGTATATTAAAAAATCAGGAACCAGTTCAAACCAAAGTTATATAAATTGTAGAAGCTTCATAATAAAATATTTATGACTCTCTCTGCAGTATTTGAAAAATTAAATTATTAAAAGCAAATATTATAGCAAATAAAATCTCATCAATCTCAATAAAGGTTACATTTCACTATCACTGTCACATGATTACATTTTTGCTTTCAGTCTTTTAAGATTAAACAGAATTGAAACAAACTCTGGTAGGAAATCAAAGCTTTTCAGTGTCATTTACTTTGTGAGTAATTTCTAATTGATTCATACTGATGGAACGGCACAGTTTGATGTATTGCTGAAGCAGGAGATACTTTGAATTAAGTAAATTTATAAGCTCCTCTTCTTCAGAAAAAAAATGGCTGCTATCTTTTATGTTGTCATTTTTTTAGCTGTAACAAGGTAGTTATATATCTGTATGGATTTTTACAAAAGAATACCAAACAATGCGTACAACTGTAACTGTCTCACCGTACTACCAAGCTCAGATTTAGCAGGTCCAACCTTCTATTTGCTCAAAGTGAAAGATTTAAACAAAATATAGAATTAACTCAACAGGCCCAATCTCATATATAAAAAACAAAGCTGCCTAGCAACATCACTCAGTCACCTGTAGTTCAGAGTTCATATCTTGTTAACATCAGTAAAATTAAAACAATTCAATGGCTTGGTTTTGTGTTTTGGTGAGATAATTTCTGTTGCTGTTGAGACTGCTTTGGGCATTGCTCAAAGAGCCTGAATAATATTTTTCTAAAACATTATTCTAAACATGGATCATATGTTTTGGAAATGAGGAGGTGGGGGAGAAGGATTGTGCTTTGTGTCTTATATGCTCAAAAGGTTAGAAGCACTTCACCTCAATTCGGTGAAAAATTGCTACATTTTACAACAGATTTAACACTTGAATTTGAAAAGAGATACACATTACATAACTTTGGATTTTAATTAAAGATCCCTATACAAATGTGTATGGTTTTTGGCAGATAGAACTTTTTTTTTTTTTTTTTTTGGTATGTTTGGGTGGGTGGTTCAGTTGAGTTCAGTCACTCAATCATGCCCAACTCTTTGCGACCCCATGAACCACAGCATGCCAGACATCCCTGTCCATCATCAACTCCTGAAGTTTACCCGAACTCATGTCCATTGAGTCTGTGATACCATCCAATCATCTCATCCTTTGTCATCCCCTTCTCCTCCTGCCCTCAATCTATTCCAGCATCAGGGACTTTTCAAATAAGTCAGCTCTTCTGATCAGGTGGCCAAATGACGGGAGTTTCAGCTTCAACATCAGTCATTCCAATGAACACCCAGAACTGATCTCCTTTAGGATGGACTGGTTGGATCTCCTTGCAGTCCAAGGGACTCACAAGAGTCTTCTCCAGCACCACAGTTCAAAAGCATCATTTCTCCAGCACTCAGCTTTTTTTATAGTCCAACACTCACATCCATACATAACTACTGGAAAAACCAAAGCCTTGACACGATGGACCTTTGTTGGCAAAGTAATGTCTCCACTTTTTAATATGCTGTCTAGGTTGGTCATAACGTTCCTTCCAAGGAGTAAGCGTCTTTTAATTTCATGGCTGCAATCACTACCTGCAGTGATTTTGGAGCTCCAAAAAATAGTCAGCCACTGACTACACTGTTTCCCCATCAATTACCCACGAAGTGGTAGGACCAGATGCCATGATCTTAGTTTTCCGAATGTTGAGCTTTAAGCCAACTTTTTCACTCTCCTCTTTCACTTTCATCAAGAGGCTTTTTAGTTCCTCTTCACTTTCTGCCATAATGGTGGCATCATCTGCATATCTGAGGTTATTGCTATTTCTCCCAGCAATCTTGATGCCAGTTTGTGCTTCATCTAGCCTAGTGTTTTGCCAGGAGCCGGCATATTGCATATTGAGTGAGGATTTGTAATAGCTCAACTGGAATTCTATCACTGCCTGGAGCCAGCGTGAGGAACTCCGCCCATGACAAAGGTCATGAGGAAGGAGGCTCGGCATACGCAAAGGCGGGATCGAGCCTCAGGAGTCCCCCTGGAAATTCTCGAGCATCTACCCCCAAAACCAGAGTCTGCCTACTTTCTGCTTTGTGCTTTCACCTACACCTCTGACTTTACGGGGGGCTGTCTCCCACTACCTCTCTCTGAAAAAAGAGTTAGCTTACAGCTCCAGTTAATAATTCTTGGATGTGACAGTGTTTCAACCTACAAACTCCTTTGGAAATCCTCTAGCCTGCCTGAATGGGTTTTTCCGGCCACATGTGATTGTTCAGAGCCTCCCAACTGTGAGAGGCAGGAGATGTTCTAAACTGCCTAAACACAGATTCCTTTGAGTAGTTAAAAGATTGATTAGAAATTGTATTGGTGAAGGGTTTTTCACTTGTTGGGCCAATGTTTGCTGCTAAGTCTCCATACTCCTTACCTACTGTGTCTTTGGCAGTGTATTGATTGATATAATGGGTGTATAGAAATGTAAAATGCAGCTTTGTCCAATGCTTTTTGGAAGGCTGGCGCCTGACTTTGGAATAATCACCTTTAGAGAAAGATAAGTTTCTTAAAATGTTAACAGGCCTCCGGGCCAGAAGATGATGTCTATCACCTGAACTTTTGCATATGATAAGTTTACAGGAAAAAAGCCTGGCTTGCTGCATGACTCTACCCCTTCCCCCATTATCCTCTATGCATAACTTAAGGTATAAAAACTACTTTGGAAAATAAAGTGCCGGCCTTGTTCACTGAAACTTGGTCTCCCCATGTCACTCTCTCTCCCAAATTCCAGCCGAGTGTCCATCTGGAGCGCGGATGTCCTCTGCGACCATTTATTTGCCTGGGCTTCTAAGACCCACTCGAGAAGGTGTCTAAGGTGGGGCACCTTCCACTATTCGAGAGGGCGCCTGCGGCCTCCGTGGTCAGAGCTAACCTGGTGTCACGGGTTATATTGATTTTCCGCATAAACCAAGCCACTCAGCTTCTTTTCTCCACTGAATTTCCTCACTGAGCTATCCTTATTCTATTACTCTTTATATCTTTGATGAATAAATAATTAAATAAGTCGCCGACGCCGTCCCCGCTTCGAATACCCTGGATCAGCCGGGGCTGGACCCCGGCAGTGTTTCTCATGATGTTTTCTGCATATAAGTCAAATAAGCAGGGTGACAATATAGTGCCTTTTCCTATTTGGAACCAGTTTGTTGTTCCATGTCCAGCTCTAACTGTTGCTTCCTGACCTGCATACAGGTTTCTCAAGAGGCAGGTCAGGTGGTCTGGTATTTCCATCTTTTTCAGAATTTTCCACAGTTTATTGTGATCCACACAGTCAAAGGCTTTAGCATAGTCAGGAAAGCAGATATAGATATTTTCTGGAACTCTCTTGCTTTTTCCATAATCCAGAGGATGGTAGCAATTTGATTTCTGGTTACTCTGCCTTTTCTAAAACCAACTTGAACATCTGGAAGTTCACAGTTCATGAATTCCTGAAGCCTGGCTTGGAGAATTTTGAGCGCTACTTTACTAGCATGTGAGATGAGTGCAAATGTGCAGTAGTTTGAACATTCTTTGGCACTGCTTTCTTTGGGATTGGAATGAAAACTGACCTTTTCCAGCTCTGTGGCCACTGGTGAGTTTTCCAAATTTGCTGGCATATTGAGTCTAGCACTTTATCAGCATCATTTCTCAGGATTTGAAATAGCTCAACTGGAATTCCATCACCTCCACTAGCTTTCTTCATAGTGATGCTTCCTAAGGCCCACTTGACTTCACATTCCAGGATGTCTGGCTCTAGGTGAGTGATCACACCATTGTGATTATCTGGGTCAAATAATAGTCACAAAACTATTTTTGTACAGTTATTCTCTGTATTCTTGCCACATCTTCTTAATATCTTCTGCTTCTGTTAGGTCCATACCATTTCTGTCCTTTATTGAGCCCATCTTTGCATGAAATGTTCCCTTGGTATCTCTAATTTTCTTGAAGACATCTCTAGTCTTTCCCATTCTATTGTTTTCCTCTATTTCTTTGCATTGATCGCTGAGGAAGGCTTTCTTATCTCTCCATACTATTCTTAGGAACTCTGCATTCAAATGGCTATAGATTTCCTATTCTTTGCTTTTTGCTTCTCTTATTTTCACAGCTATTTGTAACACCTCCTCAGACAGCCATTTTGCTTTTTTGCATTTATTTTTCTTGGGGATGGTTTTTATTCCTGTCTCCTGTACAATGTCAGGAACCTCTGTCCATAGTTCATCAGGCACTCTGTCTATCAGATCTAGTCCCTTAAATCTATTTCTCACTTCCACTGTATAATCATAAGGGATTTGATTTAGGTCATACCTGAATGGTCTAGTGGTTTTCCCTACTTTCTTCAATTTAAGTCTGAGTTTGGCAATAAGGAGTTCAGGATCTGAGCCATAGTCAGCTCCCAGTCTTATTTTTGCTGACTGTATAGAGCTTCTCCTTCTTTGGCTGCAAAGAATATAATCAATCTAATTTCTGTGTTTGCCATCTGGTGATGTCCACGTGTAGAGTCTTCTCTTGTTTTGTTGGAAGAGGCTGTTTGTTATGATCAGTGCCTTCTCTTGGCAAAACTCTATTAATCTTTGCCCTGCTTCATTCTGTATTCCAAGGTCAAATTTGCCTGTTACTACAAGTGTTTCTTGACTTTCTACTTTTGCATTCCAGTCCCCTATAATGAAAAGGATATCTTTTTTGGGTGTTAGTTCTAAAAGGTCTTGTAGGTCTTCATAGAACTGTTCAACTTCAGCTTCCTCAGTGTTACTGGTTGGGACATAGATTTGGATGGCCATGATATTGAATGGTTTGCCTTGGAAGCGAACAGAGATCATTCTGTTTTGTTTTTTGTTTTGTTTTTGTTTTTTTTTGAAAATGCATCCAAGTGCTGAATTTCAGACTCTTTTGTTGACTATGATGGCTACTCCATTTCTTCTAAAGGATTCCTGCCCACAGCAGTAGATATAATGGTCATCTGAGTTAAATTCACCCATTCAAGTCCATTTTAGTTCACTGATTCCTAGAATTTCAACATTCACTCTTGCCATCTCCTGTTTGACCACTTCCAATTTGCCTTGATTCATGGACTTAACACTCCAGGTTCCTATGCAATATTGCTCTTTACAGCATCAAACCTTGCTTCTATCACCAGTCATATCCACAACTTGGTGTTGTTTTTGCTTTGGCTCCATCCCTTCAGTCTTTCTGGAGTTATTTTTCCACTGATCTCCTGTAGCATATTGGGCACCTACTCACCTGGGGAGTTCCTCTTTCAGTGTCCTATCTTTTTGCCTTTTCATACTGTTCATGGGGTTCTCAAGGCAAGAATACTGAAGTGGTTTGCCATTCCCTTCTCCAGTGGACCACATTCTGTCAGACCTCTCCATCATGACCATGTGAGGCCATCTTGGGTGCTCCACATGGCATGGCTTAGTTTCATTGAGTTTGACAAGGCTGTGGTCCATGTGATCAGATTGGCTAGTTGTCTGTGATTGTGGTTTCAGTCTGTCTGCCCTCTTATGCCCTCTCTCATTGCCTACCATCTTACTTGGGTTTCTCTTACCTTGGATATGGGGTATCTTTTCATGGCTGCTCCAGCAAAGCGCAGCCGCTGCTTCTTACCTGGACATGGGGCCTTGGACGTAGGGTATCTCCTCACAGCCACCATTCCTGACGTTGAACGTAAGGTATCTCCTCACAGTCTCTGTTCCTGACCTTCAACGTAGGGTTGCTCCTCTCAGACACTCCTGTGTCGCACAGCTGCCACTCCTGCGCCACATAGCTGCCGCCCTTGTGTGGGTGGGGGAGGACAAAAATAACAATTTTTCATCTTTTCTCACATCATCCATTCCAGGATGGTATAATCCCAGAGGCCTAAGTATGGAGGGCTTTCTTCACATCTCACAACACAGTGGAAACCTTTCTATAGAGATCTTGTTCCCCTTCAGGTATGCATTATCCCATCTGGCTAAGAAGCCACCTGTTATCTCTGCTGTTCCCTGATATGTTAAAACAGGAGATGTCCCTAGGCTTAAAAAAATATTTGAAGTACAGTGACTGTCTTTACATGCTTCCAATATATCAAAGGTTGTAACAATACTAGTAAGGCATAGACGAATAACTGTGGAACCGTAATGTGATTTCAAGACCGTTTCATGACCCAGTTCTTTGTAATTCCAAACAGTGACTTGTTATTAAATATGAAACTCGACTTTCAAGTGTAAGGGTCTAGGAGACAATCAGTTCAGTTTAGTTCAGTCACTCAGTCATGTCCGACTCTTTGCAACCCCATGGACTGCAACACGCCAGGCCTCTCTGTCCATCACCAACTCCCGGAGTTTACTCAAACTCATGTCCATTGAGTCGGTGATGCCATCCAACCATCTCATCCTCTGTCGTCCCCTTCTCCCACCTTTAATCTTTCCCAGCATCAGGGTCTTTTCAAATAAGTCAGCTCTTTCCATCAGGTTTCTCCCACCTTTAATCTTTCCCAGCATCAGGGTCTTTTCAAATAAGTCAGCTCTTTCCATCAGGTGGCCAAAGTGTCAGACTTTCAGCTTCAACATCAGTCCTTCCAATGAATATTCAGGATGGACTGCTTGGATCTCCTTGCTCTCTAAGGTACTCTCAAGAGCCTTCTCCAACACCACAGTTCAAAAGTATCAATTCTTCGGCACTCAGCTTTCTTTATGGTCCAACTCTCACATCCATACACGACTACTGGAAAAAACCATAGCTTGGACTAGATGGACGTTTGTTGGCAAAGTAATGTCGCTGCTTTTTAATAAGCTGTCTAGGTTGGTCATAACTTTTCTTCCAAGGAGCAAGTGTCTTTTAATTTCATGGCTGCAATCACCATCTGCAGTGATTTTAGAGCCCCCCAAAATAAAGTCTGTCACTGTTTCCATTGTTTCTCCATCTATCTGCCATGAAGTATATAAGATGAATAATAAAATAAATCTTTATATAATTTAGAAGAGTAAACTTTGCATTTTCTGCTTAAAATAAACATTTTAGGCATTCTTATAAGTAATTCAAACTCCCTCTCCATTCCTTCCATCCTTGCCATTGCCAGACTCCTTCCTTTTCTTTGTGAATATGACCACTATTTTGAAATTTAAACCTCTGGATTCATTTTTGAGTCATTGTTTTTCTTAACCCCTCTACCAAGCTTAATCTATCAAAAAACAATTTTTTTTTTCTTTCAGGAATGTCTCAGATTAACTCTGTATTCCCACAGTGATAGTCCAGAATGTCCCAAAACCCATATCTGAATTTTTTCCACTCCCAACTCATTTATTGTTCTAGAATCAAGGCTCTCTTATCTGCAGTCCATTTTGATTAGCACCATTATGATGTATTTCCTAATTTACTTGCAAACATGAGTATGTTCCACATTGACTTCTGCATCAAGACTAGACAGCTTTGGCTTATTATCCTTCAGACTTACTATGTTTATTCCTGTGCTTTTCATGCTGCTTCCTTCAACTGAAATATCATAAATCTTAACCTTCACTTTCTTATGGTTGACAATTTGTCAAGGTCTAAGTTAAGCCTCACTTTCACAAAACATATTTCAATCTACTTTAATTTTCCCACACATAAACGTAGCATGACAGTGAGTACTTAATTCTTCCTGATAGAAGAATTCAACTATATGATTTCAATATCTTAAATTTTCTGTTATATTATTTACTGTATATGGAATATGTCAATTTACATTAATGAAGGTTCAAATTAAAATGTATTTAAATATAGTTTCAAAAGAAAAGAAACAAGTCACAGAGAAACACTACATATAGGAACATATAATTATGAAAACACATTGGAAAAGTACAGGAAGGATGTTAGCTTCAAATCATAAACAGTGGTTATCTCCAATCAAGGGAGCAATATTGAAAAAGAAAGTAAGGGAAATCTGTCAAGTTTTACCTTAACTATACCTGTACAGCTAGAAATTTTCCAAGAAAAATATTCAGATTTTACTTGTGTGATTTAAAAAAAAAATATGTGAAGGGAAGAATAAAGTTCCCAGGGAGTCATCCTAAAGCCTCAAGAAATGTATTGTACCTTTCCTGTTATACATGCATAGAAGAGTCATTCACCTTTAATTCATAACCTGTTGCAGCCTGGGACAGCATTCTAAAATAGCCTTATATCTTTGCTGTTTCTAAATCTCCACTTCCCTTCAGCTGAGAACAACTTGTTCCCTCCTCAAAATCAGTAGATTTGATCAATTCCTGGGAAACATAGTTCAAACACCTAAAAGAGCTTCATTTTTCTTGCTGTAGGAAACTCATGCAAGGGATTGATAAAAGCTGAGTGATTTTTTTTTCCAATGGATTCTATTAAGATGTGAATTTCTCCCTTGAACCAAAAATTATTGTCAAACAACAAAAAATAAAAAGCTTTCCTATTTTCCCTATACATTTATATAGTTATTTTTGAATATCACTGTAGAACAAATGGCTTTATGCTAAATATATAATTTTAAAATATTTTTCTTTGATTTCAGTCTTGGTGACAAAATATTTTCTGTTATTTTGTCTGTCTTTTTTTTCCCCTCAGATTTATTTAGTTATAATTGACATATAACATTGTCTTAGTTGTAAATGTAATGATTTAATACACATATATATTGTAAAATATTTACCACAATAAGGTTAGTTAACACATCCTTCACCTGATACAATTAGCATTTTTATGTTCTTACTATGAGAACTTTTAAAATCTACTCCTATAGCAAATTTTAATTATTCAACACAATATTGTTAACTCTAGGCATCATGCTGTATGTTAGATCCCTGGGAACTTGTAATTTTGTATACTTTGACCATCTTTACTTCATTTCCTCTATCCCAAAGCCCCTGACAAACACCATTATATTATACTATCTGCTTCTATGTATTTGGCTTTTTTAGATTCCACATATCAGTTCAGTTGCTCAGTCATGTCCGACTCTTTGCAACCCCATGAAATGCGGCATGCCAGGCCTCCCTGTCCATCATCAACTCCTGAAGTCCACCCAACCATGTCTATCGAGTGGATGATGCCATCCAACCATCTCATCCTCTGTCTTCCCCTTCTCCTCCTGCCCTCAATCTTTCCCAGCATCAGGGTCTTTTCCAATGAGTCAGCTCTTCGCATCACATGTAAGTGATATCATAAGTATTTGCTTTTCTCTGCCTGAATTATTTCACTTAGCATAAAACTCTTGAGGTTTATCCATGTTGTTGTATTTCCTTTTTGTGGCTGGATAATATTCTAAAATATCTATATTTTCTATCTCAATCATATTTTCTTTTTTAATTAATTTATTTATTTCAATTGGAGGCTAATTACTTCACTATATTGTAGTGGTTTTTGCCATACATTGACATGAATCAGCCATGGGTGTACGTGTTTCCCATCCTGAACTCCCCTCCCACCTACCCCCCCAACCCATCCCTCAGGGGCATCCCAGTGCACCAGCCCTGAGCACCCTGTCTCATGCATCAAACCTGGACTGGCAATCTATTTCACATATGATAATATGCATGTTTCAATGCTATTCTCTCAAATCATCCCACCTTCGCCTTCTCCCACAAAGCCCAAAAGTCTATTCTTTACATCTGTGTCTCTTTTGCTGTCTCACATATAGGGTCATTGTTGCCATCTTTCTTAATTTCATATATATATATATATATATATATATATATATATGTTAATATTCTGACATACTTCATTCTGTATAGGCTCCAGTTTCATACACTCCACTAGAATGAATTCAAGTGCATTCTTTTAAATAGCTGAGTAATACTCCTTTGTGTATATATACCACAGCTTTCTTATCCATTCATCTGTTCATGGACATCTAGGTTGCTTCCATGTCCTGGCTATGTAAACAGTGATGTGATGAACATTGGGGTACACGTGTCCCTTTCAATTCTGGTTTCCTCAGTGTGTATGCCCAGCAGTGGGATTGCTGGGTCATATGGCAGTTCTATTCACAGTTTTTAAACAATCTCCACACTGTTCTCCATAGTGGCTGTATTAGTTGGCACACCCACTAAAAGTGTAAGAGTGTTCCCGTTTCCCTGCACCCTGTCCAGCATTTATTGTTTGTAGACTTTTTGATAGCAGCCATTCTGAACAGTGTGAGATTTTACCTCATTGTGGTTTTGATTTGCATTTTTCTGATAATGAGTGATGTTGAGCATCTTTTCATGTGTCTGTTAGCCATCTGTATGTTTTCTTTGGAGAAATGTCTGTTTAGTTCTTTGTCCCATTTTTTGATTGGGTCATTTAATTTTTTTGGAATTGAACTGCATGAGCTGTTTGTATATTTTTTGAGATTAATTCTTTGTCAGTTGCTTAATTTGCCATTATTGTCTCCCATTCTGAAGGCTGTCTTTTCACCTTGCTTATAGTTTCCTTCATTGTGCAAAAGCTTTTAAGCTTACTTAGGTCCCATTTGTTTATTTTTGCTTTTATTTCCATTACTCTGGGAGGTGGGTCATAGAGGACTCTGCTGTGATTTATGGCAGAGAGTGTTTTGCCTATGTTTTCCTCTAGGAGTTTTATAGTTTCTGGTCTTATATTTAGATCTTTAATCCATTTGGAGTTTATTTTTGTGTATGGTGTTAGAAAGTATTCTAGTTTCATTCTTTTACAAGTGGTTGACCAGTTTTCCCAGCACCATTGTTAAAGAGATTGTCTTTTCTCCATTGTATATTCTTGCCTCCTTTGTCAAAGGTAAGGTGTCCATAGGTGCGTGGATTTATCTCTGGGCTTTCTATTTTGTTCCATTGATCTATATTTCTGTCTTTGTGCCAGTAGCATACTGTCTTGATGACTGTGGCTTTGTAGTATCGTTTGAAGTCAGGCAGGATGATTCCTCCAGTTCCATTATTCTTTCTAAAGATTTCTTTGGCTATTTGAGGTTTTTGTATTGCCATACAAATTGTGAAATTATTTTTTCTAATTCCCTGAAAAGTACCATTGGTAGCTTGATAGGGATTGCATTGAATCTATAGATTGCTTTGGGTAGTATACTCATTTTCACTATATTGATTTTTCCAGTCCAAGAATATGGTATAATTCTTCATTTATTTGTGTCATCTTTGATTTATTTCATCACTGTTTTATAGTTTTCTATATATAGGCCTTTTTTTTTTAGGTAAATTTATTCCTAAGTATTTTATCCTTTTCGTTGAAATTGTGAATGGAATTGTTTCCTTAACTTCTCTTTCCGTTTCCTCATTGTTAGTGTATAGGAATACAAGGGATTTCTCTGTGTTAATTTTATATCCTGCAACTTTACTATATTCATTGATTAGCTCTAGTAATTTTCTGGTGAAGTCTTTAGGGTTTTCTATGTAGAAGATCATGTCATCTGCAAACAGTGAGAGTTTTACTTCTTTACCAATCTGGTTTCCTTTTATTTCCTTTTATCTGATTGCTGTGGCCAAAACTTCCAAAACCATGTTGAATAGCAGTGATGAGAGTGGGCACTCTTGTCTTTTTCCTGACTTTAGGCAAAATGCTTTCAATTATCATATATGGTTTTTATTACATTGAGGTTTGTTCCTTCTATGCCTTCTTTCTGCAGGGTTTTTATTATAAATGGATGTTGAATTTTGTCAAAGGCGTTCTCTGCACCTATTGATATAATCACATGGTTTTTATCTTTCAATTTGTTAATGTGGTGTATCACATTGATTGATTTGCAAATATTGAAGAATCCTGTCATTCCTGGATAAAGCCCATTTGGTCACTATGTATAATCTTTTTAATATGTTTTTGGATTCTGTTTCCTAGAATTGTTAAGGATTTTTGCATCTATGTTCATCAGTGATATTGGCCTGTAGTTTTCTTTTTTGTGGCATCTTTGTCTGGCTTTGGTATTAGAGTGATGGTGGCCTCATAGATCGATCTTGGAAGTTTACCTTCCTCTGCAATTTTCTGGAAGAGTTTGAGTAGGACAGGTGTTAGCTCTTCTCTAAATTGTTGGTAGAATTTACCTGTGAAGCCATTTGGTTCTGGGCTATTGTTTGCCTGAAGATTTCTGATTACAGTTTCAATTTCCATGCTTGTGATGAGTCTGCTAAGATTTTCTATTTCTTCCTGGTTCAGTTTTGGAAAGTTATACTTTTCTAAGAATTTTTCCATTTCTTCCACGTTGTCTGTTTTATTGGCATATAGTTACTGATAGTAGTCTCTTAAAATCCTTTGTATTTCTGTGTTGTCTGTTGTGATTTCTCCATTTTAATTTCTATTTTGGTTGATTTGATTCTTCTCCCTTTGTTTCTTGATGAGCATGGCTAATGGTTTGTCAATTTTATTTGTCTTCTCAAACAACCAGCATTTAGCTTTGTTGAGTTTTGATATGGTCTCCTTTGTTACTTTTTCATTTATTTCTGCCCTATTTTTTAAGATTTATTTCCTTCTACTAACCCTGGGTTCTTCATTTCTTCTTGTTCTAGTTGCTTTAGGTGTACAGTTATGTTATTTATTTGATTTTTCTCTTGTTTCTTGAGGTAAGCTTGTATTGCTATGAACATTCCCCTTAGCACTGATTTTACTGAATCCCATAGGTTTTGGGTTGTTGTGTTTTCACTTTCATTCATTTTAATGCATATTTTGATTTCTTTTTTTATTCCTTCTGTGATTTGTTGGTTATTCAGCAGTGTGTTGTTTAGCCACCATATGTTTGTATTTTTAATAGTTTTTTTTTTTTCCTGTAGTTAACATCTAATCTTACTGCATTGTGATCAGAAAACAGGCTTGAAATGATTTCAATTTTTTTTTTTTAATTTACCAAGGCTAGATTTATGGCCCAAACTGTGGTCTATCCTGGAGTAGGTTCCATGTGCACTTGAGAAAAAGGTGAAATTCATTGTTTTGGCGTTAAATATCCTATAGATATCAATTAGGTCTAATTGGTTCATTGTATCATTTAAAGTTTGTGTTCCTTGCTAATTTTCTGTTTAGTATATGTATATATAGGTATGAGTGGAGTATTAAAGTCTCCAACTATTTTTGTGTTACTGTTAATTTCCCCTTTCAAACTTGTTAGCATTTGCCTTACATATTGTGGTGCTCCTATGTTGGGTGCATATATATTTTAAATTGTTATATCTTCTTCTTGGATTCATCCTTTGATCATTATTTCAAAGTCTATTTTATCTGATGTGAGTATTGCTACTCCTGCTTTATTTTGGTCTCCATTTGAGTGAAATATCTTTTTAGAGCCCTTCACTTTCAGTCTGTGTGTGTCCCTTGGTTTGAGGTGGGTCTTTTGCAGACAGCATATATAGGGGTCTTATTTTTGTATCCATTCAGCCAGGCTTTGTGTTTTTGGGGGGCATTCAACCCATTTACATTAAAGAAAATCATTGATAAGTATGATCCCATTGCCATTTACTTTGTTGTTTTGGATTCAAGTTTATAAACCTTTACAGTGTTTCCTGTCTAGAAAAGATCCCTTAACATTTGTTGAAGAGCTGGTTTGGTGGTGCTGAATTTTCTCGGCTTTTGCTTGTCTGTGAAGCTTTTTTTTTTTTTTTTTTTTTTTTTTTGCCATTTTATTTATTTATTTATTTTACTTTACAATAGTGTATTGGTGTTGCCATACATCAACATGAATCTGCCACGGGCATACACGTGTTCCCAATGGTGAACCCCCCTCCCACCTCCCTCCCCGTACCATCCCTCTGGGTCATCCCAGTGCACCAGCCCAAAGCATCCTGTATCCTGCATCGAACCTGGACTGGCAATTCATTTCTTATATGATATTATACATGTTTAAATGCCATTCTCCCAAATCATCCCACCCTCTCTGTCTCCCACAGAGTCCAAAAGACTATTCTACACATCTGTGGCTCTTTTGCTGTCTCGCATACAGGGTTATTGTAACTGTCTTTCTAAATTCCATATATATGTGTTAGTATACTGTATTGGTGTTTTTCTTTCTGGCTTACTTCACTCTGTATAATAGGCTCCAGTTTCATCTACCTCATTAGAACTGATTCAAATGTATTCTTTTTAATGGCTGAATAATACTCCATTGTGTATATGTACCACAGCTTTCTTATCCATTCATCTGCTGATGGACATCTATGTTGCTTCCATGTCCTGGCTATTATAAACAGTGCTGCAATGAACATTTGGGTACACTTGTCTCTTTCAATTCTGGTTTCCTCAGTGTGTATGCCCAGCAATGGGATTGCTGGGCCATAAGGCAGCTCTATTTCCAGTATGTTGTTGTTGTTGTTGTTGTTGTTGTTTTTGTTTTGTTTTGTTTTTTGAATGAGATCCTTGCTGGGTACCATAATCTGGGTTGTAGTTTTGTCTCTATCATCACTTTAATTATGTCCTGCAATTCCCTTCTGGCCTGAAGAGTTTCTATTGAAATATCAGCTGTTATCCTTATGAGAATCCCCTTGCGTGTTATTTTTTTTTTTCCCTCGCTGCTTTTAATATCTGTTCTTTGTGTTTGATCTTCGTTAATTTGATTAATATGTGTCTTGGATGTTTCACCTTGGGTTTATCCTGTTTGAGACTCTCTGGGTTTCTTGGACTTTCGTGGCTATTCCTTCCCCATTTTAGGGAAGTTTTCAACTATTATCTCCTCAAATATTTTCTCATGGCCTTTCTTTTTGTCTTCTTCTTCTTTGACTCCTATGATTCTAATATTGGGGCATTTGACATTGTCTCAGAGGTCTCTGAGGTTGTCCTCATTTCTTTTAATTCTTTATTTCTTTTTTCCTCTTTGCTTCATTTATTTCCAACATTCTATCTTCCATCTCACCTATCCTAACTTCAGCCTCAGTTATTCTACTGCTGGTTCCCTCCACAGTGCTTTTGATCTCAGTTATTGCATTATTTATTATTGATTGACTCTTTTTTATTTCTTCTTGGTCTTTGTTAAACTTTTCTTGCATCTTCTCAATCCTTGTCTCCAGACTATTTATCTGTAACTCCATTTTGTTTTCAAGATTTTGGATCATTTTTACTGTCATTATTCTGAATTCTCTTTCAGGTAAACTCCTTATCTCCTCCTCTTTTGTTTGGTTTTGTGGGCATTTATCATATTCCTTTACCTGCTGAATATTTCTCTGCCTTTCCATCTTGTTTAGATTGCTGTTTTGGGGGTGGCCTTTCTGTATGTTTGATGTTTGTGCACACCCCAAAACACCCAAAGAGATTCACAGAATTAGGTAGAGAAAAAAAGTGGAAGGGAGGAGATTGAGGTGACCTGGGGGAGAGAAAGGGGAGTCAAAAGTGGAGAGAGCAATCAAGCCAGTAATCACACTTCTAAGTAAAAATGGGTACCGAAGATTGGATTCTTAATGGTACAAAATTGATAACAAATACCAAAAAGCAAAGATTAAAAATCTAGAGTAGAGGTTAACCTCTCAAAAATACAATATTAAAAAAAAAAAAAAAGCAAAATCACAAACATTATTTAAAATATGTATAGAGAGAACTTGTTTTTAAAATATGGTCTTTTTTTGCAAGGTAATAGTAGGTTATAAAAATGAAAATTAAAGGAGTTATAAAGAACTTAAAAATAAAAAAAGTATTTAAAAATGCTAATAGTAAAATATATCTAAAAATTTCTCTGGAGCTGTTGAGGGCAGTGTGGGGTCAGTTCAGTTTCAGATAGCTCCTTGTTCCACCTTATACTTCTTCTCAAGGTCTGTTGTCCCCTTCCAGTGTAGTCAATGCTATCTACAGGATTTTAATCTATTGCACCTGTCACTTCCAAAGTGGTTCCCTCTTCTTTGTTTATTTTGGCTTCCTCTGTTTGCAAGTCTCTTCAGTGTTTAATTTCCACCTTGACACAAGGGGGCAAAGGTGATCACTTATATAGCCTTGCTTGTTCAGTTGTGCTGTGTTGGGGGCAGGGGGAAGAAAACTGTAAACAATTATCACTAGTGTGTGTGGGGAGTGTTCGATGTGTCTGGGCCACACTAGGTTTGCCCCTGTTCACGGCATGTGTGCTTTCCCAGTCTACACTGCTCAGGTTCCAGGTTGCTCTGCAGGGGAACTGTCTAAAGTGGGCCCTGGGTTGCGTGTACTTCCCAGGTTTAAGCTGCTCAGGTTCATGTTTTTGGGTACTCCACAAAGGCACAGACTCGGTTGGGTCTGCGTTTTCTGCCCTTCCCAGGTCTGAGCAGCTCAAGTGACCAGGTGCTTGGTGAGCACACTCTCCCAGGTGTGTGGTGCATCTTATCACCTCCCTGGTCCCAGCTGCTCAGTTTCCTTGGTGTGCAGCGAGAGTGCCATCTCATGTATACCATGTGTCTCCTCTTGGGAGCTGATCTCTGACTGTGACCCTCCTGGTGGATGTCAACCATCCAGGATCGCAGGAAGACTTGGTTAGGAACTGGGAGCCTGCTCACAGTTTGGTAGAGTGTGTTGTCTCTGGGGCTGAGATTCCCCCTCGCCTTCTGGCTCTGGCTGCCACCTGCCTGCCTCTCTGCCTCTGGCAGGGGCAGGGGCCCATTCGTACTGGCTAGCTAGCTCTCCTCTGGTATTCGCTCAGTCCTTTGTTCTGTGAGCAGGCCCCACAGTGCCTTAGGTTTGAGCTTTGCACAGGAAAGCTCTCTCTCTCTCTCTCTTTTTCTCTCTCTCTGGCTATGCCACAGTTTGGGTTGCTATCTCATGTTGGCTCCCTCAGATTGTCCTCAGGGCATTCAGGCCTGGTCCTTACACTAAGCTTGCAACTCGTGTCTCCCTGTTCAGCCCCTGCTTGCTGTTGGTGGACACAAGCATCTGGGCTACTTCTCCAATGGGGCTTGCGGTTAGGCACGTATTCTGTGTTTGTTTGTTTGTTTGTTTGTTTTAACTCCTGGTCATGTTGCCCTCTGTGATTCCAAAACTCCCCACAGACTCACTGGTGAGAGGTTTTCTTGGTGTTTGGAAACTTCTCCTTCACGACTCCCTCCCCAGGGTGGGTCTCCATTCCTATCTCTTTTGTCTCTCTTTTTATCTTTTATATTTTGTCCTAACTCCTTTTGAAGAGAATGGGTCACCTTTCTGGGTGCCTGATGTTCTCCAGCAGCATTCAGAAGTTGTTTTGTGGAATTTTCTAAGTGTTCAATTGATATTTTGATGAATTTGTGGGGGAGAAAGTGATCTCCCCATCCTATTCCTCTGCCATCTTAGAACTGCTGCCTCTCAATCATATTTTCTTACTGCATTTATTCATCAAAGGACACTCAAGGTGTTTCCATGACTTAGTAGCGTGATAATGTTGCAGAGAACATGGCAGTGAAGATATATAGTGAACATATTTGTTCCATTTTCTTTGAATATACACCCGGAAGTGATATTGCTGAATCATATAATAGCTGTATTTTATCAGTCTTTTGAACAATATCCATATCTCTTCCATAGCGTCTGCATAAAATTACTTTTTTTTTTTCCTCAAAATCACCAGCATTTCTTATCTCTTGTCCTTTTTATAATATCTATTGTAACAGGTATGAGATTGATACTCATAGTGGTTTTGATTTTCATTTCTCTGATTATTTGCAATTTCGAACAGCCTTTCATGCACTCATTGTCCATTTGTTTTTTTTTTTTATGAAAAGTATTTTTTAGCTCCTCTGCCCATTTTTAATTGGATTTTTGGGGGTTTCTTTGTTTGTTTTGCTATTGAATTTATGAAATCCTTATATCAACATATTTTGAATATTATCCTCTTTATAAAATTTATTTATTTTAATTGGAGTCTAATTACTTTACAATATTGTAGCAGTTTTTGCCATACTTCAGCATGAATCAGCTGAATATTATCCTCTCATTAGACATCTGTTTTGCAGATACTTTCTCCCATCTCATACGTTGCTTCTTCCCTTTTGATATTCCAACTATCCGATTTTTCTTGCAAAATCTCCTATATATTCTGGTTATTTTTTTTTAATAGTCCCTCAGAGCTATCTGAAAGGCTGTGTTCCAGGCTCAAGTCCTCAGAAAGTCTGCTGAATAAAACATAATTCTCAACTTTTAGGTTGTGTATTTTTTTCATTTACATATCCTAGTAGCTACAGAGAGGATTTTCTGAAGTGTGAAAAGAATGAATTCAGGGGAAGGAAATAAGAAATCATTCTAATAGTTCCAGAAAAGGAAGATGATGGCTTGAACCAAGTAGTGACAATGGAGATGGTGAGATGGTATCAGTTTTGAGAAGTCAAGATGATTTGAACTCAAGATGATAAGATGATCCTAAGGTTTTTGTCCTGAGAAATAGGGATAAATGAATTTTTCATTGATTGAGAGAGGGAAGAATTAAAGCAAGTTTGAAGGAGATGAAAAAATCAGAAGTTTGCTTTTAGGCATGCTACTTTTGAACTGTCTATTGGTATCCTCAAAAGGAGATGTAGAATAGACAATAAGATATATGAGTTGGTAATTTCAGGGAGAGAGATCAGGACAGGATATATATAGCTCAAAGTCTTTGGTATATGGAAAGTATGTAAAGCCATGAAAATGGGTATTGATATGGCTTAACACAATAAAGAAGAACAAGAAGTGGCAACAAATAAACAGAAGAACTGTGCAAAAACCCAAATAACAACAATGGTGTGGTGACTAGAGCCAGGCATCCTAAAGTATAAAGTCAAGAGAGGCTTAGGAGACATTACTACAAACAATGCTAGTGTAGGTGATGATTCCAGCTGAGCTATTTCAAATTCTAAAAGATGAAACAGTTAAAGTGCTGCACTCAATACGTCAGCAAATTTGAAAATTCAGCAGTGGCCGGAGGACTGGAAAAAGTCAATTTTCATTCCAATCCCAAAGAAGGGCAATGCCAACGAATGAAAATAATATTGTACAATTTTGCTCACTTCACATGCTAGTAAGCTTATGCTCAAAATCCTTCAAGCTAGGCTCAGCAGTATGTTAACCAAGAACTTCCAGAGGTACAAACTGGATTTAGAAAAGGTAGAGGAACTAGAGATCATACTAGCAACATTCCTTGGATCATAGAGAAAGCAAGGGAATTAAAAAAAAAAAATATATATATATATATATATATATATATATATATATATATATATACTTCATTGACCATGCTAAAGCCTTTGACTGTGTGGATCACAACAAACTGTGGAAAACTCTTAAAGAGATGGAAACAACAGACTGCCTTACCTGTTTCCTGAGAAACCTGTACGTAGGTTGAGAAGCAATAAACCAAACATGGAAAAACAGACTGATTCAAAATTGGGAAAGGAGTAAGACAAGGCTGTATATTGTCACCCTGTTTATTTAACTTATGTGCAGAGTGCTGTGCTGCTGTGCTGAGTCGTTCAGTCATGTCCTACTCTTTGCAATCCCATGGACTGTAGCCCACCAGGTGCCTCTGTCCATGGGGATTCTCCAGGCAAGAATACTGGAGTGGGTTGCCATGCAGTCCTCCAGTGGATCTTTCCAAACCAGGGATCAAACCCACGTCTCCACACTGCAGGAGGATTCTTTACCATCTGAGCCATCAGTGAAGCCCATGAATACTGGAGTGGATAGCTTATTCCTTCACCAGAGAATCTTCCTAGCCCAGGAATTGAATCAGGATCTCCTTCATTGTAGGTGGATTCTATACCAAATGTCATGTGAAATGTGAGACTGGATGAAGCTGAAGCTGAAATCAAGATTGCCAGGAGAAATATCAATAACCTCAGATATGCACATGATACCACTCTAATTGCAGAAAGTGAAGAGGAACTAAAGAGCCTCTTATGAGGGTGAAAGAGGAGTGTGAAAAAGTTGTTATAAAACTCAACATTCAAAAAAATAATATCATGGCTTCTGACCCCAACACTTCATGGCAAATAGAAGGGGGAAATTTGGAATCAGTGAAAGATTTTATTTTCTTGGGCTCCAAAATCACTGTGCATGGTGAAAGCACCCATGAAATTAAAAGACACTTGCTCCTTGGCAGGAAAGCTATGACAATCATAGTTTAGTTCAGTCATGCAGTCTTGTCTGACTCTTTGTGATCCCACGGACTGCATCATGCCATGCATCCCTGTCCATCACCAAACAGTGTATTAAAAAGCAGGACTTGGGGAGAACAAGATGGCAGAGGAGTAGGGGGATGTGGAGTACATCTCACTCCATGGATACATGAGGAATACACCTTCAGACACAGAAGTGCATGCAGAACACCAGCTGAGAGAGGACTAGAGTACCTGACCAGAGGAAAAGAATATACAGAACCACGCAAAATTTGGTAGGACAAAGGAACTAGGGAGAAAAGCAGAGGTGTTAGTAGGACTGGACCTACCCTTGGTGGGTTGGGGAACTGAAGCAAGAGTCTGATTCCCACATCTGGACAATTGTCTGAGTCAGAGAAGAAACATTTAAGGCTGAGAGTGGAACAGTTGATTTGTGGCAACCTAAATGGAATGAGATTTGTGGCAACCTAAATGGAATGATAATCAGACAGTCCTTGACACAGCCATACATAGCTTGGACAGGGACAAGGGTCCCCTGGAAGGTGCAGTGGCTGGGAACTGGAATTTGGGGAGTGTAGAGCAATCCCAGAGTGAGAGGTGCTGTTGACTGTGTAGAGATGAATCGAGAGAATGTGAAGAAGGAGATTGTGATGGGAAATGCCTGTGGAGGAAAGCTGGGTAGCCATGGAAGCAAGGCGATACAGCTCAGTCACGCATAGAGGGTGGATCCATCACCATAGCCTTTCTCCCCACAGGCCAGCATCGGCAGCTGAACAATAGAGAGGCTGGACCATCAAATGCCTGACACACTGAACTACATAGTAGGACCCCACCCAAGGTGTCCCTTTAAGTGCCTGATGCACCAAAATAAGAGTAGGACACCAATCATGGGGGCCTCTCTATATGCCTAATGTGCCGAACAACAGAGAAGGACCCTAGGCAAGGGAGCCATCTAAGTGCTTGAATGGGCAGAGCTAAGGAGAAGACTCATCAAAGAGGTCTTCTGGTAACCAGCTACAAGACGTTAGAAAAAAGACTCTGATAGAGCCATAACTCCTGCAGCAGAGGCAGTCCATGTCCCAGCACACTTGGCACCACCAGGGTCCCTGCAAGCCAAGCAGCTGTGCCACCTTCATGCTCAACTCTTACCAGGGCAGAGCTGCCACAGGCAAAAAAAAGTTTTGTGTCTATGCATCCAGGGTCGCTTCGGTCATGTCCAGATCTTTGTGACCCTATAGACTGTGGCCTTCCAGGTTCTCTTTCCAGGAAAGAGGATTCTCCAGGCAAGAATACTGGAGAATACTGGAGTCAATACCGGTTGCCATACCCTCCTAGAGCATTGTATTTCCTGCTGCCCTAGCCGCCAACTCCTCTGAGTACCTGGTGCTGCCAGAACCCCTGCAACCCAAGCAGCTGCACTACCTCCATACCTGGCCCTCACAGAGGCAAACCCAAGTCCTCCAGGGAAGCCTCAGAAGCAAACCCCAGAGGATGATCCACATGCAGAGGTGGAAATAAAACCACAATTGAAACTCAGGGGCAGTGTGGCTAAGAAAGAAGACCCAAAACCTTTCCACCAAGAGTACAAACTGCAGATTAAATCCACACCATCAACTAGGCAGACTCTGTGTCAATGGAATATAGAAAAGATCATTGAGAGCTCCCACAAAAGAAAACATACTAGTTCTGATAGCTGTGAACATTGGAGGCAAGAACGCATAGGAGTATGACCCAACTAGAATCTGAGCTGGCCCCCAAAGCAGGTCCAGAGATCAGCACAGTGTTGGAGGGCATCCTAGGGAGGTGAGGTAGACTGTGACTCCCAGTAAGGGAAAGGACTCTTAGAGCAGTGATTCAAGAAAAGTATTTATTATTCTTATGTTTTGACTTGCTCTATAGATTCTTTTGGATTTTTTCCCCTCCCCACCCACATCATTGTAGTTGTTGATTTTATTGGCACTATGAAATCTGATTAAGCTTTTGAGATTTTTTTTTCCTCAGTCACTTTTTTTTTTTTTATTGCTGTTATAAACCTCTGCATCTACGTTTGGCTTTTGCAGTTCTGTCGAGTTTTCTTTTTCTTTCTTTTTTTTTTTTTTTTATAGTCAGTATGACTTTTTTTTTTTTTTTCATTTTTGATATTGAATTTTTTTATTTTTTTAATTTATTTTATTTTTAAACTTTATTGTATTAGTTTTGCCATATATCAACATGAATCCGCCACAGGTATACATGTGTTCACCATCCTGAACCCTCCTCCCTCCTCCCTCCCTGTACCATCCCTCTCTCTCTCTCTCTAATTATAATTTTTTTAACCTATTACTACATTTACTACATTTTTCTACATTTATTCCCTTGTTTGCTTTTCTTGGTGTTCTTTTCCCCTTGCAGTTAATCTTTAATGTATATAAATCTTCTTTATCAACCTCTATTCAACTTTGCATATCTCTTCTTTCATTCTTTTCTTTCATCTCAACATATTTGTTAGTTTTATTTTCATTACTTCATTCCCCAATTGGCACCTTGCTCTAGTTTTGCTTTCCAGTTTGTGCTTTATTAATTTTGTTCTGGTAGATATAATTTTTGGTTTCCTTTGTTCACTGGGTCAATCTATTGTACTTTATCTTTGTTGGACCGTTTTGATTTTGCTTATGTGTGTATATTTATATGTGTATATTCCATCACACTTTTTATTGTTTTTATAAACCTCTGCCTCTACTTTGGGCTTTTGCAGTTCTGTAAGTTTTCCTTTTTTCCCCCTTTTTTCTTTCTTCTTCTATTTTTTATTTTCACTTTTTTATATTTTTAATTTTTTAATGTATAATAGTTTTCTACATTTATTCCTCTATTTGCCTTTCCTGCTGTTCTTTTCACCTTGCAGTTAGCCTTTAATATATATAAATCTTCATCTACCTCTATTTAACTTTGCATATCTCTTCTTTTTTTCTTGCCTTTCCTCTCAACATTTTGTTAGTTTTATTTTTATTGCTTTATTCCCCACTTGGCACCTTGCTTTAGTTTTGTTTTCCAGTTTGTGCTTTAGTTAGTTTTGTTCTTAACTGGTAAATATAATTTTTTACTTCCTTTGTTCCCTACAGTCATCAAAACAGTATGGTACTGGCATAAAAACAGAAATATAGACTAATGGAACAAGATAGAAAGCCCAGAAATAAATCCATGCACCTATGGGTAACTAATTTTTGACAAAGAAGGCAACAATATACAATGGGTCAAAGACAACCTCTTCAATAAATGGTGCTGGGCAAACAGGACAGCTACATGTAAAAGAATTAAATTAGAACACTTCCTAACATTGTACACAAAGATAAACTCAAATAGATTAAAGATCTAAATGTAAGACCAGAAACTATAAAACTCTTAGAGGAAAACATAGGCAGAACAGTCAATGACATAAATCAAAGCAAGATCCTCTATGACCCACCTCCTAGAGTATCAGAAATAAAAACAAAAGGGAACAAGTAGCACCTGACTAAACTTAATAGCTTTTACACAGGAAAGGAAACTATAAGCAAGGTGAAAAGATAATCGTTAGAATTGGAGAAAACAATAGCAAATGAAACAACTGACAAAGGATTCAGTTCAGTTCAGTCACTCAATAGTGTCTGACTCTTTGCGACCCCAAGAACTGCAGCACTCCAGGCCTCCCTGTACATCATAAACTCCCACAGTTTACCCAAACTCATGTCCATTGAGTTGGTGATGCCATCTAACCATCTCAACTTCTGTCGTCCCATTTTCATACTGCCTTCAATCTTTCCCAACATCAGGGTCTTTTCAAATGAGTCACCTCTTTGCATCAGGTGGCCAAAGTACTGGAGTTTCAGCTTCAACATCAGTCCTTCCAATGAATACCCAAGATTGATTTCCTTTAGGATGGACTGGTTGGATCTCCTTGCAGTCCAAGGGAATCCCAAGTGCCTTCTCCAACACCATAGTTCAAAAGCATCAGTTCTTCAGTGCTCAGCTTTCTTTATAGTCCAACTCTCACATCAATACATAACTACTGGAAAAACCATGGCCTTGACTACATGGACCTTTGTTGGCAAAGTAATGTCTCTGCTTTTTAATATGCTATCTAGGTTGGTCATAAGTTTCCTTCCAAGGAGTAAGCGTCTTTTAATTTCATGGCTGCAATCACAATCTGCAGTGATTTTGGAGCCCAGAAAAATAAAGTCAGCCACTGTTTGCACTGTATCCCCATCTATTTGCCATGAAGTGATGGGACTGGTTCCCATGATCTTAGTTTTCTGAATGTTGGGCTTTACGCCAACTTTTTCACTCTCTTCTTTCACTTTCATCAAGAGGCTCTTTAGTTCTACTTCACTTTCTGCCAAAAGGGTGGTGTCATCTGCATATCTCAATTTATTGATATTTCTCTCAGAAATCTTGATTCCAGCTTGTGCTTCTTCCAGCCCAGGATTTCTCATGATGTACTCTGCATGTAAGTTAAACAAGCAGGGTGACAATATACAGCCTTGATGTACTCCTTTTCCTATTTGGAACCAGGCCGTTGTTCCATGTCCAGTTCTAACTGTCCCTTCCTGACCTGCATACAGATTTCTCAAGAGTCAGGTCAGGTGGTCTGGTATTCCCATCTCTTTCAGAATTTTCCACAGGTTATTGTAATCCACAGTCAAAGGCTTTGGCATAGTCAATAAAGCAGAAATAGATGTTTTTCTGGAACTCTCTTGCTTTTTCAATGATCCAGTGGATGTGGGCAATTGATTCTCTGGTTCCTCTGCCTTTTCTAAATCCAGCTTGAACATGTGGAAGTTCGTGGTTCACGTATTGCTGAAGCCTTGCTTGGAGAATTTTGAGCATTAATTTATTAGCGTGTGACATGAGTACAATTGTACAGTAGTTTGAGCATTCTTTGCCATTACCTTTCTTTGGGATTGCAATGAAAACTGATCTTTTCCTGTCGTGTGGCCACTGCTTAGTTTTCTAAATTTGTTGACATATTGAGTGCAGCACTTTCACAGCATCATCTTTTAGGATTTGAAATAGCTCAACTGGAATTCTATCACCTCCATTAGCTTTGTTCATAGTGATACTTCCTAGGCCCACTTGACTTCACATTCCAGGATGTCTGGCTCCAGGTGAGTGATCACACCATCATGATTATCTGGGTCATGAAGATCTTTTCTGGATAGTTCTTCTGTGTATTCTTGCCACATCTTTTTTTAAAAAATTTTATTTTATTTAACTTTACAATATTGTATTGGTTTTGCCATATATCAAAATGAATCTGCCACCTCTTCTTATATCTTCTGCTTCTCTTAGGTCCCTACCATTTTTGTCCTTTATTGAGCCCATCTTTGCATGAAATGTTCCCTTGGTATCTCTAATTTTCTTGAGGAGATCTCTAGTCTTTCCCATTCTATTGTTTTCCTTTATTTCTTTGCACTGATCTCTGAGGAAGGCTTTCTTATCTCTCTTTGCTATTCTTTGGAACTCTGCATTCAAATGGGTATAGCTTTCCTTTTCTCCTTGGCTTTTTGCTTCCCTTTTTTTTTCATAGCTATTTGTAAGGCCTCCTCAGACAGCCATTTTGCTTTTTCTGCATTTCTTTTTCTTGGGGATGGTCTTGATTCCTATCTGGTGTACAATGTCACGAACCTTTGTCCATAGTTCATCAGGCAAGCTGTCTATCCGATCTAGTCCCTTAAATCTATTTCTCACTTCCACTGGATAATCATAAGGGATTTGATTTAGGTCATACCTGAATGGTCTAGTGATTTTCCTCACTTTCTTCAATTTAAGTCTGAATTTGGCAATAAAGTGTTCATGATCTGTGCTACAGTCAGCACCCGGTCTTGATTTTGCTGACTCTATAGAGCTTCTCCATCTTTGAGTGCCAAGAATATAATCAATCTGATTTTGCTGTTGACCATCTGGTGATGTCCATGTGTAGAGACTTCTCTTGTTTTGTTGGAAGAGGCTGTTTGTTATGACCAATGTATTCTCTTGGCAAAACTCTATTACCCTTTACCCTGCTTCATTCTGTACTCCAAGGCCAAATTTGCCTGTTACTCCAGGTATCTGTTGACTTCCTATTTTTTTTATTCCAATGCCCTATAATGAAATGGACTTCGTTTTTGGGTGTTAGTTCTAGCAGGTCTTGTAGGTCTTCATAGAACTGTTCAACTTCAGCTTCTTCAGCATTGCTTGTGGGGGCATAGATTTGGATTATCATGATATTGAATTGTTTGCCTTGGAAATGAACAGAGATCATTCTGCCCTTTTGAGAATGCATCCAAGTACTGCATTTCAGCCTCTTTTGTCGACTCTGTTGGCTACTCCATTTCTTCTAATGGATTCCTGCCCACAGCAGTAGATATAATGGTCATCTGAGTTAAATTCACCCATTCCAGTCCGTCTTAGTTCACTGATTCCTAGAATTTTGACATTCACTCTTGCCATCTCCTGTTTGGCCACTTCCAATTTGCCTTGATTCATGGACCTACCACTCCAGATTCCTATGCAATATTGCTTTTTACAGCATTGGACCTTGCTTCTATCACTAGTCACATCCACAACTGGGTGTTGTTTTTGCTTTGGCCCCATCCCTTCTTTCTTTCTGGAGTTATTTCTCCACTGATCTCCAGTAGCATATTGGGTACCTTCCGACCTGGGGAGTTCCTCTTTCAGTGTCCTAATTTTTGCCTTTTCATACTGTTCATGTGGTTCTCAAGGCAAGAATACTGAAGTGGTTTGTCATTCCCTTCTCTAGTGGACCACATTCTGTCAGACCTCTCCACCATGACCCGTCCATCTTGGGTTGCCCCAGATGGCATGGCTTAGTTTCATTGAGTTAGACAAGCTGTGGTCCGTGTGTTAAGATTGGCTAGTTGTCTGATTATGGTTTCAGTCTGTCTGCCTTCTGATATTCTCTCTCAGCACCTACCGTCCTAGTTGGTTTTCTTTTGCCTTGGATGTGGAGTGTCTCTTCATGGCTTCCCCCAGCAAAGCACAGCCACTGTTCCTTACCCTGGATGTGGAGTAGCTCCTCTCAGCCACTGCCCTTGAGCTTGGGCATGGGGTAGCTTCTATCAGCCCATCCCTGACCTTGGGCATGGGGTAGCTCCCCTCGGCCTCTCCAGTGCCATTGCACAGCAGCCGGTCATGCTCCGTCACGCAGGATAAATTTCCAAAATATACTGCAGCTCATACAAATCAATGCCAGAAAAAAAAAAAAAAAAAAAACCCAGTCAAAAAGTGGGAAAAAGACTTAAACAAGCATTTCATCAAAGATGACATACAGATGGCTAACAAACACATGAAAAGATGCTCAACATCACCCATTATTAGAGAAATGCAAATCCAAACTACAATGAGACATCACCTCACATGAGTCAGAATGGCCATCATCAAAATGTCTACAAACAAATGCTAGAGAGGGTGTGGAGAAAAGAGAATGCTCTTGCAGTGTTGATGAGAATGTAAAGTAATGCAGCCACTTCGGAAAGTAGGAGATTCATTAAAACCTAGGAATAAAACCAAAATATGACCCAGCAATCCCACTCCTAGGCATGTATCCTGAGGAAACCAAAATTGAAAAATACACATATATCCCACTGTTCTTTGCAGCACTATTTACAATAGCTAGAACATGGAAGCAATCTAGATGTCCATCAATAGATAAAGAAGTTGTGGTACATATACACAATTGAATATTACTCAGCCATAAAAAGGAACACACTTGAGTCAGTTCTGATGAGGCGGATGAATGTAGAACCTATCATACAGAATGAAGTGAGTCAGAAAGAGAAAGATAAATATATTCTAATGCATGTAAATGGAATCTAGAAAAATGGTACTGAATAATTTATTTACAAGGCAGCAATGGAGAAACAGACATAGAGAACAGACTTATGAACATGTGGAGAGGGGAGAAGAGGGTGAGATGTATGTAAAGAGTAAAATGGAAACTTACATTACCATATGTAAATTAGATTGCCAACGGGAATTTGCTATATGGCTGAGGAAACTCAAACAAGGGCTCTGTATCAGTCTGCAGGGGGTGGAGGGCTGGGGAGGGAGATGGGAGGGAGGTTCAAAAGGGAGGTGATATATATATCCCTATGGCTGATTCATGTTGAGGTTTGGCAGAAAACAGCAAAATTCTGTAAAGCAATTATCTTTCAATAAAAAATAAGTTTTTTTTTAAAAAAGCAGGACATCACTTTGCCAACAAGGTCTATATAGTCAAAGGTATAGTTTTTCCAGTAGTCATGTATGGATGTGAGAGCTGGATCATAAAGAATTGCAAGTGGTGAAAATTGATGCTTTCCAATTGTGGTGCTGGAGAAGACTCTTGAGAGTCCCTTGGACAGCAAGGAGATAAAACCAGTCAATATTAATGGAAATTAACCCTGAATATTCATTGGAAGGACTGATGCTGAAGCTTCAGTACTTTGGCCACCTGATGTGAAGAGCCGAGTCACTGGAAAATATCCTGATACTGGGAAATATTGACGGCAAAAGGAGAAGAGGGTGGCAGAAGATGAGATGTTTAGATACCATCATTGACTCAATGGACATGAATTTGAACAAACTCTAGGAGATAGTGAAGGACAAGGAAGCCTGGCGTGCTGCAGTCCATGGAGTTACCCAGAGTTGGACATGACTTAGTGACTGAACAACAACAAAAACAACAATAGCTATAGTAAATAAAGGACTTGATAATATGAAAATGTAAATAAGAGATGTCTACCTATAATGACAACCAGTTTTGAAAGAACGTTTGAGGAAGACAGGAGAAAAATGGAAATATATGCTGAGAACAACAACAAAAACAATAGGAATGAGCTAAAATAAATGTCAAAGTGAAGAAGTGAAAGTCACTTAGTCGTGTCCGACTCTGCCACCCCATGGACTATACAGTCCATGGAGTTCTCCAGGCCAGAATACTGGAGTGCATAGCCTTTTCCTTCTCCAGGGGATCTTCCCAACCCAAGGATCAAACCCAGGTCTCCCACATTGCAGGCAGATTCTTTACCAGCTGAGCCACAAGGGAAGCCCCAAAAAATAAAAGTTGAGGAAAGTGTTTTAAAATTGCTTCAAAGGTTCTTTCTTTCTTGACCTTTAACCTAAATTGTATGACATTGCAAGGGAGCAACTGGGGAAGCTCTTTCTCATATCCTCTAATCTTCACCAATCTCTTCAATCACAAGTATGTTGGAGTCCTTCCCTAAGTTGGCATGTAAGCAACTTAGTTAAGAAGGGGAGTAGGATGAAGAAGCTCCAGGGATTTCCTATATATATGGAATGAGATACATAGCATCATTTGAAAATAAATGAAATTTCAAGAAAATCAGAATACAGTATGAAACTATCTCCTGCCAAGTTTGCAATGAAATATTTTTTAAGGGCTTGAGGGAAGAAATTAATTCTTGTATTTAATCACTATCATATTTATTATAAAAAGAAAGGGATGCAAAACTTGAAGGTAGCATTGTGGCCCTCAGCATCACAGAATTTTAGACATAAAAGTTGATTGGCTTTCATCCAATCTCCTAATCTTCTCATTTCCCAGATTAATAAACTGAGACCCAGAAATGTTGCCATAAAATCAGATGGCAGTCCTTCATAGGATGAGTTTTTGGCTTTGGATTGCTTCTTCCTTTTAGGATTGTTTTAGAGGAGTGAGGGTCCCAATGGAAAGTGAATACTGATAAACAAACCAGAGTCTGTATCTCTGGCAATGGCTTGGATATTAACTGATTAAAATTTTAAAAAAGAAAGACCAAAAAAAAGAAAAAAGAAAGAAAGAAAGAAAACTCCTTTATGGAAGATCTTAGATAGTGCTATTGAAATTTAAGGAAAATATGTTTAGTGGTTTGAGATTTCACTGTTGTATCTGTTCTGTTCTTATTTTGTCTTCGTTTTGAGTCTGTTGGTACTAGACTTCAGAACTATTGATAATATGCTGCCTACTCCATCACAAGTAACAGCAAAAACTCTTAAGGTGAAAGACTGTCTTTAATAATGTAAGTTCTCAATACTGAACTTTTAGTGTCCCATGCACAGTTATTTTGAATTTACAGAATGACACTGGTCCTATTAGCAAATTCTGTTATGCCAGTAACTCAATATTCTCACTTTGCTTTTTCTGATATGTAGGTGAGGGAATTAAGAATGTTTGAAACAGAGGAGATTCTGGAAAACTTTCAACAGTACAAGTGATGGAGGATGAAAGGATAGGCTTAGAAGTTTTTAGAAACAATATTATGTTAGCACTGGAGTTGCTCTCTATTCAAGTATTAAATAAGAAATATTATATATAACATATAGATACACATAGTGTGTACTTGTCAGAGAAGGCAATGGCACCCCAATCCAGTACTCTTGCCTGGAAAATCCCATGGATGGAGGAGCCTGGTGGGCTACAATCCATGGGGTCGCTAAGAGTCGGACACGACTGAGTGACTTCACTTTCACTTTTCGCTTTCATGCATTGGAGAAGGAAATGGCAACCCACTCCAGTGTTCTTGCCTGGAGAATCCCAGGGACAGGGAAGCCTGGTGGGCTGCTGTCTATGGGGTCGCACAGAGTCGGACACGACTGAAACAACTTAGCAGTAGCAGCAGCAGCAGTGTGTACTTGTACATATGTGAATATACATTTTATCTTGTGTTTGAAGACAAACAGTGGTATTTATTACTGAGTGATACATAAGACTGAAAGTGAAAGTGTTAATTGCTCAGTCATGTCTGACTCTTTGCAACACCATGGACTGTAGGCCCACCAGGCTCCTTTGATCATGGGATTCTCTAAGCAAGAATACTGGAGTGGGTTGCCATTCCCTTTTCCAGGGGATCTTTCTGACCCGGGAATCAAACCCAGTCTCCTGCATTGCAGGCGAATTCTTTACCATCTGAGCTGCCAGGGAAGCTCAAGGGATCTATAAAATCACTTGCCTTTACCGTCCAATCTCTCTACAGCAGAAGACACAACAAAAAAGTCCTTGAAAAGGATTGTATTATAGTTAACATCCTGATAACGTTCAGCTTCCCAACCCAACTTCAGGTGTATATAGATCAGGAATGATCCATCTAGAAATGTAATAACTGATGATGAACAGTAATAGTTTATTAAGATGGAACATACAGATATATCAAAATTAATAGACCCTTTGTTCCTTTTTCAAAAGCATTGTAGAGGAAAATAAGAGTGGCTCCTATGATCCTACTCTTCTATACACACCATCATTGAATGAAAATAATTTGGAAACTAAAAGCAGTGCCTATTTCTTGAAAGCATGTGGGATGCATGTCATCAATTCTTATAGGATAATATTTCCTATTTGAAGATGAAGAAAGGAGATAAATAAAATGTTGCATAAATATTAAATGGTTATCTGCCTCAGCAGCATATTAACATAATGATTTATGGCCATTGTGTGCTCATCCTTAGGGTTCCTGGCAAAGGGGAACAACAGAATCTATTTCACAAAATTCAGAGTTTAATATACATCTCTCTGACTGATATTGAAATTCTAGTATGTGTGGTTCCCCAGAGATTTGGATATTTTAACCATAAGAAGTTATCTCTACAAACTCTCATACCTTTTCAAAAGCTGCTTTTTGATTGCACATTTTTCATAAGATGACCAATTAAAATTAAAATTGAAGGGGCTGGCATATAAGATGCATAAATTCTACATGGATTTTGTACACATAAGATGTGTATATACTAGATGTATTTGCATCTTGCAAATATCTTCATAAGACTTGTCTTTTAAAACCAAATATTAGACAGATTCTCCATACACTAAATGTGACTCAGTAGGTGGTGGAAATATGATTTTGGTAAATGAATTTTAAAATAAATATGTAATCAAGATATGAACTATTTTGTTTTTCAAGCACTGTACATTTGTCAAAAACATTTGGAAATATTTCCCAAAGAAGACTTATAAAATGATTGAAGGGTTTTGGGAAAAGGCATCACTTGCTGATCATTCTTGCCTAACCCAGGTTCCAGCCTGCAGCTGGGTAGGGAGTTATAATCAGCCTCCTATCAGATTGTGTGGCCTAATGAGAGGTCAGTGCATCACTGGAAATGAAGAGCTGCATTTCATCCTCATATGACAACAAAATAACAATGCTTATCACTCAGAGCTTCTCACACTCTTTACAAAAAGAGAAGCTTAAATAGAAAACATCAGCAACAACAGGTGGCATGGATTCCAGAAAGGGCTTGCACCCAAGAGGAGAAACAACACTGATTCATGAGCATAGCTACAGGGCCTGGCACCAAGCCAGATTCAAATTCTTCTGCTTTTAGAACAGACTTTAATTTTTATCATTTTATGAAATGGAAGTGAATTAGATGTTGATGACTGGAAGAACTATGATTTTTTTTTTTTTTTTTTTTTTTTTGCCTGAGTCTAACATGAGTCCAGAGATGATAAGTCTTTCTGACTCACAAAAACAGTTGCTTACTCAAGAACTAGGCTGGAGCACATAAACTTTGCTTCATTGAGAGCACCATGATATAGCTTTCCCAAGGGAGTCTCTTTTTACTTTCTCTTAACCTGAGGGTAATACACTTTGAAAGTGGCGTGTAGATGCTCTATCAAAAGATAACTTGAATGTTCCAAAAATGAAAATTTATCTCAGATTATTAGAATAATTTCTCCAATGAGGGGATTGTATATAAACATCTTTATTTATGTTCCTGAAAAAGACACTGAAAGCTGGATACCTTGTCTCTGGATCTACTCACAAACTACTTTGAAATCATTTGTAAGTTATTGGCCAATGACCCTACAGTTCAAAAAGAATAAAGCCACAAAAGAATTTAAATTTGAAGAATCAGATCAAAAATGAATAGAAGAGGAAAGAGATACAAATTCAAACAGAAAAAAAAATGGAAAGGATGTAGTTGTTTCTGTGTGAACTTGAGGATGTTTTGTGAACTCTCTGCTTTACTTTCCTTATTCCTCATCTGTAAAATGAGGATAAAAACAGTACCTAGATGTTCTAGGAAATAAAAAAGGGTTCATTGAAAGTTTGTATTGGGTGCTATTATATTGGCTGAGAAAACTGATTTCTAAGACTGGGAGAAGCCAAATAAGATTCAAAGGGATAAGAAACAAGGAATGAAGCAGTTTTGTTTTGAAGATTATTTGCATTTAAGTCATATATAGAACATGCTAAACATTTAATAAATATTTAGCAAAAATAATAATCATTAATTAAATGGTAATTATGCAACAGGCTCTGTGGTCAATGTAGTGTAATATTTAATATTATTGGAGTAGTAAGTGGCAACCCACTCCAGTATTCTTGCCTAGAAAATTCTATGGACAGAGGAGCCTGGCAGGTTACATCCATGGGGTCACAAAGACTCAAAGAGTCAGACATGTCTTTAATCACTTAATCCTTACAATATTTCTTATGGTATCTTTAAAGATGAGGAAACTTTTGTAACTTACACAGGGCACACAGGTGGCAAATCAGATCAGATCAGTCGCTCAGTCGTGTCGGACTCTTTGCGACCCCATGAATCGCAGCACGCCAGGCATCCCTGTCCATCACCAACTCCCAGAGTTCACTCAGACTCACGTCCATCAAGTCAGTGATGCCATCCAGCCATCTCATCCTCTGTCGTCCCCTTCTCTTGCCCCCAATCCCTCCCAGCATCAGAGTCTTTTCCAATGAGTCAACTCTTCGCATGAGGTGGCCAAAGTACTGGAGTTTCAGCTTTGGCATCATTCCTTCCAAAGAAATCCCAGGGCTGATCTCCTTCAGAATGGACTGGTTGGATCTCCTTGCAGTCCAAGGGACTCTCAAGAGTCTTCTCCAACACCACAGTTCAAAAGCTTCAATTCTTCAGTGCTCAGCTTTCTTCATAGTCCAACTCTCACATCCATACATGACCACAGGAAAAACCATAGCCTTGACTAGACAAACCTTTGTTGGCAAAGTCATGTCTCTGCTTTTGAATATGCTGTCTAGATTGGTCATAACTTTCCTTCCAAGAAGTAAGCGTCTTTTAATTTCATGGCTGCAGTCACCATCTGCAGTGATTATGGAGCCCAGAAAAATAAAGTCTGACACTGTTTCCACTGTTTCCCCATCTATTTCCCATGAAGTGATGGGACCGGATGCCATGATCTTCGTTTTCTGAATGTTGAGCTTTAAGCCAACTTTTTCATTCTCCACTTTCACTTTCATCAAGAGGCTCTTTAGTTCCTCTTCACTTTCTGCCATAAGGATGGTGTCATCTGCATATCTGAGGTTATTGATATTTTAAGCAAAGCCAAAATTAGCATCCAGATTTTAGTGTTTCTATAACTCAGGCCTTCTAGATCAAGCTGCATCTACTGTTACCAAACAATTTTCTGTGTCTCTTTTGTGAAAGAAACGGAATCATTCTCAAAAATGTAAAAAATAATATTGTATTTGGTAAATTTTACACATCCTTTTTGTTATACCAAATGTATCAATTTTCTCTTGGAAGTTAAGTTAGGTATGATGAGCTTTTATAATCTCCAGAACAGATCTGGAATCTGTTAAACATCATTGGTGCAAGGAAATTAGATAGCACTATAGAGTATCTGTCATTATTCTTATCTATTAGTAATACTAATGAACTCTAGGTGTTCTAGGAAATAAAAAAGCGTTCATTGGAAGTTTGTATTGGATACTATTATATTGGCTGAGAAAACTGACTTCCAAGACTGGGAGAAGCCAAATAAGATTCAAAGGGATAAGAAACAAGGAATGAAACAGTCATATTTTAGCTGAAATAATCTGGTCAGGACAGATACCAATATACTCATAGGTTACCACTACCTCTAAACACCACTACAAGTGCCACTAGACATGGTATCAACTTCCTTAAATTAATTATCCACCATTTCAATCTTGTGTTACTCACTTTAGATTCATAAAGTGATTTGTTCACCTGAATTGGTAGCATCCAATTTGCTGAACTTAGGTTATATATTCATTACCTGGCTACTAGGGGAAGAAAAAACCTTTGATTCTGAATGGAAGATGAAATACAATGCCCAATTAGTACATAACCCAGTGAATAGGTGCACAATGGACAGCCAAAAAAGCAACAAGTTTCCAAAACATCTATTCAGGTGGGTCTGAATCCTTTTTCCTAGTGGCCTTCATATTAAAGGGTTAGTTATTTTATAAATTACCAGATTTAGTTTAAAAACTGAAAATACAACACATTGTACATATTGCTATTTTTGGTGGTTTCCTGGAACTTATTAACCAAAGAACATGTCTCTTGTACTGGCATAGAGATCACAAGATTTTATGCCTAACACAACCCCAGAAAATAAACCAAAAAATAACATTTTCTGCATGTATGATTCAAACTTCTTTTCCATATGCTTCCATTTTTTTCTTTCCATGTCATTTGAACAACAATAACAATCTACATTTGGCTGTATCTTCAAAAGTTGGTATTATTTTATGTTTGTAAGAACATTTAAATTCCATTACTGACAAAACTCAACCTTGTAACCACCTTTTCATCTTTACCATAGTTCAAGTTAAGTGGAGAAAATAATCCAAATAATCCATTTGTTGCTATGTTAAATGTTCAGAAAAATTAAAGTAATGTATTTATAGATATACTGGGACCATAAAATATAGGCAAGTTATATAGTACCCATGGACAAAATATTAATTAAGTGTTTAAGAAAGATTTAGGTGTCTACTATGCAGTGTCTAGAAACAAAAAAAATTTTATTGAAATATGTCCTTTCTCACTTAATTTGAAATGTATGAAATTGTTTAATTTTATATGACATCATTATTAATAATATGATTGGATTATAAGTGATGGGTCTCCTGAGACCAGCGTGGACAACCAAGATGAGTTCTGCTTTAAATAATGAATGGTGACAACAGCAAACTGATTGGCTCACTTTTGCTAATTCACTCATTAAAATAATACCATGTCATATAATTTCATAGGAATTGCAATAAATATTACTTTTATGCTAAGAAGCTTGGAATTATACTACCCACTCACTACCTGTCAAGTCCTGATGGATTTGATTAGTACAAATGAACTTCCAAACTGGCAAAGAGGAATACTGAGGAGAGAGAAGACACTATCATGCATTTTTGTATGTGGCTTCACAGTACTACCATTTGCTCTTGCTGTGTCCAGAGCCATAGAGAAGCAAATCATCAAAGACATTTCAACTTGGCATTTGTACCCAGGATCTTTTAAGAGACTCAAGATATACTTGGACATAAAGCTAACACACTGGTAACAAACTGGTATTTGCCTGCATATTTTTTAATGACAGACATTAAGAAAATAGAGGCATGTGAAAACCATCAAGGCATAGTTTTTTTAGAATATTTCAGTCTTACTTTATAATAGAAATTAACCATTCTGCACACATTAATAAGTATTCAAGTAGAATAATAGGAAATAGCTTTAGAAAACTAGCTCCCTACAGTATCCTTGATAGAAAACCACATGCCTAGAGAAAAAAATTATTCTTCACTACATTAGATCCATAAGCATCTGCTCACCAAAGAAACTTCAAGGAGGGAAGAGAAACCAATTAAAGAAAATATAGCCATCACAGCTTTTTTGATTTTATAAAAAAAAAACATCTTGCAAAAGAGGATGATCACTATTTCTTAAAATGCTGAATTATATATTGGGTTGGTCAGGTTCTTCTGTAACTTTTTGGCCAACCCAATATTACTCAAGAGTATTACGTGAACTGAGCTTTCCTGGTGGTAAAGAATGGGCCTACTTTTGCTGGAGATGCAGGTTTTGTACCTTAGTCGGTAAGATCCCCTGGAGCAGAAAATGGCCATCCACTCAAATATTCTTGCCTAGGAAATCCCATGGACAGAGGAGCCTGGCAGGCTACTGTTCACGGGGTTGCAAAAGAGTCAGACATGACCTACTGACTAAACAATAACAAATATGAGAACTATATAACACTTGGTTTAGTCTCATTTATTCTTGACCATTATAGAGTTAAAGTTGACTTTCCCCCAAACATCATAAGGAAGTGTATATGATCTCTTAAAACCAGTATATATAAAGACAAAGGAAGCTACTGCAGCCCACATAGAAAAACCAGAAGAACCAAAAAAGTGGCAAGAAAGATATATATGATGTATCTTTGACATATATATGATAGTGGGAGACAAAAAACACTTGTTAAGAAGGAGGCTTTTAAATAACAGGGCTTTGAGGTACCGTACAACAAAAATAATTTTTTTCTACCTAAAATCATAGAGCATTATAGATTTGACTCCCATCACAGATGCATGTGCATTTTAAAAAGGGCATTGGCAGAACAAATTCATATCAGATGGAAGCTGTACACCTGGCTTTCCTTCTATACGGATTTGTGGAATGTGTAACAGAAATATAAAACTATACATAGCTTTAAGAAATGTGGTTGATATGCATTTGCAATATATCACAAAAACTGAAATATGAGCAACTATGGACCAAAAGACAGAAGCATCTTTTAAAGTATCAGAATAATATCAGCCAAGATACAAAGACCTGACTAGCTTGATGGGAAGTATGATGTGGCATTTCACATGCTAGCATTTCATTTCATTTCACATTTTATCAAGGTTATGCTCAATATCCTTCAAGTTGGCTTCAGCAGTATGTGAATCAAGAACTTCCAGATGTACAAGCTGGGTTTTAAAGAGGCAGAGGAACCAGAGATCAAATTGCCAACATTAACTGGATCATTGAGAAAGCAAAGGAGTTCCAGAAAAATATCTACTTCTGCTTCATTGACTATGCTAAAGCCTTTGACTGTGTGGATCACAAATTGTTGAAAAATTTTAAGAGATGGGAGTACCACATCACCTTGTCCGTCTCCTGAGAAACTTGTAAGTGGATTAAGAAACAACAGTTATAATCCTGTATGGAACAAAAGATTGGTTCAAAATTAGGAAAGGATTACAAGACTAGGCTGTATATGGTCACCCTGTCTATTTAACTTCTACTTAGAGCATGTGCTAAGTCACTTCAGTCTTGTCCGATGCTTTGCAACCTTGTGGACTGTACCCTGCCAGGCTCCTCTGTCTATGGGATTCTACATGCAAGAATATTGGACTGGGTTGTCATGCCTTCCTCAGGGGATCTTCCAGACCCAGGGGTCAAACCCATATCTCTTTCATTTCCTGCATTAGCAGGCATGTTCTTTACCACTAATGCCATCTGGGAAGCCCTCTATAGAGTATGTCCAGCAAAATGCTGGCATGGATGAATGACAAGCTGGAGTCAAGGTTGCTGGGAGAAATATCAATAACCTTAAATATGCAAATGATACCACTCTAATTGCAGGAAGTGAAGAAGAACTAAACAGCCTTTTGATAAGCATGAAAGAGGAGAGTGAGAAAGCTGGCTTGAAACTCAACATTAAAAAAAAAAATAAAGCTAAGATCATGGCATTCAGTCCCATCTCTTAATGGCAAATAGAAGGAGAAAAAGTGAAAGCAGTGACAGATTTTAGCTTTTTGGGCTCCAAAATCACTATAGACAGAGACTGCAGCAATGAAATTAAAAGATGCTTGCTTCTTGGTAGAAAAACTATAACAAAACTAAGCAGCAGAGACATCATTTTGCCAACAAAAGTCCTTATAGTCAAAGCTATGGTTTTTCCAGAAATCATACATGGATATGAGAGTTGGACCATAAAAAAGTCTGAGTGCCAAAGAATTGATGCTTTTGAACTGTGGTGCTGAAGAAGACTCTTGAGAGTCACTTGAACAGCAAGGAGATCAAACCAGTCAATCCTAAAGGAATCAACCCTGAATATTCATTGGAAGGACTGATGTTAAAAATGAAGCTCCAATACTTTGGCCACCTGATGCAAAGAACTGACTCGTTGGAAAAGACCAAGATGCTGGGAAGGATTGAGGGAAGGAGGAGAAGGGGTAGCAGTGGATTAGAAGGTTGGATAGCATCACTGAGTCAACATGAATTTGAGCAAACTGACAGAGATAGTGGAAGACAGAGGAGCCTGGAGTGCTGTAGTTCATGGGGTCACAATGAGTTGGACATGACTTAGTGACTGAATAACAACAGCAACAATGATGTGACATGGTAAAACACAGAATGTGAAACTGTGTGATATAGAGCCAAGTCTACAAAAAGGAAAATACTATCAGAACCATCCATTTATTCATATACCCTTCATGTTTTATTAGCTAATAGCATTATAGGTTTTATGTGTATATTACTTTTTTAGCTTCTGTACACACTACAGCATGCTCACTAACAAAGGTTTAGTTTCCATCCTTCATCATACAATTGACCTCCTTTGGAAAATTCTGAAAGAAATGGGAATACCAGACCACCTGACCTGCTTCTTGAGAAACCTATATGCAGGTCAGGAAGCAACAGTTAGAACTGGACATGGAACAACAGACTGGTTCCAAATAGGAAAAGGAGTACGTCAAGGCTGTATATTGTCACCCTGCTTATTTAACTTATATGCAGAGTACATCATGAGAAACGCTGGGCTGGAAGAAGCACAAGCTGGAATCAAGATTGCTGGGAGAAATATCAATAACCTCAGATATGCAGATGACACCACCCTTATGGCAGAAAGTGAAGAGGAACTAAAAAGCCACTTGATGAAAGTGAAAGAGGAGAGTGAGAAAGTTGGCTTAAAGCTCAACATTCAGAAAAACGGAGATCTTGGCATCTGGTCCCATCACTTCATGGCAAATAGATGGGGAAACAGTGGAAACAGGATCAAACTTTATTTTGGGGGGCTCCAAAATCACTGCAGATGGTGATTGCAGCCATGAAATTAGAAGATGCTTACTCCTTGGAAGAAAAGTTATGACCAACCTAGATAGCATATTCAAAAGCAGAGACATTACTTTGCCAACAAAATTCCATCTAGTCAAGGCTATGGTTTTTCCTGTGGTCATGTATGGATGTGAGAGTTGGACTGTGAAGAAAGCTGAGCACCGAAGAATTGATGCTTTTGAACTGTAGTGTTGGAGAAGACTTTTGAGAGTCCCTTGGACTGCAAGGAGATCCAATCAGTCCATTCTAAAGGAGATCAGTCCTGGGTGTTCTTTGGAAGGACTGATGCCAAAGCTGAAACTCCAGTACTTTGGCCACCTTGTGCGAAAAGTTGACTCATTGTAAAAGACTCTGATGTTGGGAGGTATTTGGGGCAGGAGGAGAAGGGGACGACAGAGGATAAGATGGCTGGATGGCATCATCGACTCGATGGACATGAGTTTGAGTGAACTCCGGGAGTTGGTGATGGACAGGGAGGCCTTGCATGCTGCAATTCATGGGGTTGCAAAGAGTCGGACACTACTGAGCGACTGAGCTGAATGGATCCATTTTACTCTCCCCTCTTCTCCTCTATCAACCACTATCCTGCTCTGTATCTATGTGCCTGCTTTGGTTTGGTTTGGTTTGTTCATTTATGTATTTACTTTTATTCCACATGTAAGTGAAATCATACAGTATTTGTCTTTCTCTGTCTAACTAATTTCACTTAGTGTAATACCATCCAAGTCTATATATTTGTAGCAAATGATAAATTTTCATCTTTTTATGTGTGAGTAATATTATATATATATATATAATATCTTTATATATATATATATATATATATATATATATATATATATATCTTTTTAATCTATTCATCCACTGATGGGAACTTCAGGTTTTTTTGCATATCTTGGCTATTATAAGTAAGGCTGCAATGAGTATAGGGGTGCATATATCTTTTCCAATTAATATTTTCATATTGTTTGGATAAATATTCAGAACTGTAGTTGTGGAGAAGGAAATGGCAACCCACTCCAGTATTCTTGCCTAGAGACTCCTGTGGATGGAGGAGCCTGGTGGGCTGCTGTCCATAGGTTAGTACAGAGTCAGACATGACTGAAGCAACTTAGCATACATGCATGCATTAGAGAAGAAAATGGAAACACTAGGCAGTATTCTTGCCTGGAGAATCCCAGGGACAGAGGAACCAGGTGGGCTGCCATCCATGGGGTCGCACAGAGTTGGACACGACTGAAGCGACTTAGCAGCAGCAGCAGCAATAGTAATAGTTGAATCATATGACAGTTCTATATTTAATGTTTTGAGGAAACTCCATGCTGTTTCTATAGCGGCTGCACCAATTTACATTCTCAGATCATCCAGCATGCATTAAGTGAGCACCTGTGATAAAGCATCTAAACATATACATTACCACATGTAAGATAGACATTGGGAGTTTGATATATGATGCAGGGAACCCCAATCCAGTACTCTGTGACAACCTGGAGGGGAGGGATGGGGAGGGAGGTGGAAGAGGGGTTCGGGAGGGAAGGGACACATATATTCCTACGGCTGATTCATTTATGCCATGGATGTATGACAAAAACCTTCACAATATAGTAAAGTTATCCTACAATTAAAATAAATAAATATTTTTTTAAAAAGCATGAAGTGCGAGAATATGAAAATGTGAAAAAAAAAAAAAAAGACATTAGTGATCTCCCAGAACTCATGGTGAGAAGAATAGAGATGTAAACCAGTAGCTATAACACAACTTAGCAAACTCCTCCATCACTGCTCCCAGTTATTTAACCTTCCAGTAATAATACCATGGTTAAAAAAAATCAGGAATATCTTGTTTATACATGTTTATTAGTTTTAGTTGAATGTATGTAAATGACACACTTAAATGATGAAAAAAAAATCTACTCCCAGAAATAATTGCCTTTTACTTGCATAAGATTCTACTATTGCAAAATTATGAAAAAGCACCCCCCCCAAAAAGAACCAAAGTCCAGGACCAGATGACTTCAACAAGCATTCAAAGAAGCATTAACATCAATCCTTCTCAAACTCTTCCAAAAAGTAGAAGAGAAAGGAACACTTCCAAAATCATCATATAAAGCCAGTATTACCTGGATACAAAAACCATACAAGGACTCCACAGGAAAAGAAAATTAAAGTCAATATTCATGATAAACAAAGATGAAAATGTTCTCAATAAAATATTAACAAACTAAATTCAGCAATACATTAGAAAGAATATGCACCACAATCCAGTGAGGTTTATTCCAGGGATGCAAATATGATTTAATTTAAAATTAAATTCAAAATTTAAAAAGTAATTATGCAAAGCACCATGTCTTCTTCCAAGGCAAGAGGTCTTTGGTATCGTAATCTTTTACCGGGATATTCATGGTAAAATATAATCCTATGAATGCAGATTTCAGTATTATTTGAGTCAGGTACCAAGTATTGGAGGAGAAAACAGTGGGATCAGAAAATAAAGTTTAAAAAGAAGCTAAAGTAAATCAGGAAAAATGTGAAAGAAATAGATGATGAAAAACACTAGGAAATACTACAACAATTCCAATCATTTAGCAACACCTTGTCAGTTACAGACAGAAGGGGCTGCCTATAGAAGAGCTGAATCAGGCATCAGGAAGGGAGGTGAAACCAAGTCCATATTAAATAATGTGTGGTGGTAACGCCAGGGAGCTGGCATCTTGAGGAAACCAGAATGAGTTTTCAAATCACTTTTATTGAAACTCTTCAGCTGCAGGTAGTAGCTTAAAAGCTGCCAAATATGTAGATTTAAAGAAAATGCAACTTTACTTTTTAGCTGTCTCCCTTGACTCCCTGGCAGAAATCCCTGAGACTGTTTCTGCCACCTCTTGTACAGCACATTTTCTTGCCTTTCACATATTTCCTCCTCTCCTTCCTAGTATCACTAGATCTTGGAAAGGCAAATTACTCCCTCTTACAGTTTTTTTTATATTATGCTTCTACATGTCATACAAAATTTTGCAATTATACAAAATAGCATCTAGACAACACAGAGTTCACTGAATCTCTTGCTTAATTTACTTTGAACAAATCACATTGCCTTTAAATTTCTGCCTACCAGGGATAATTAGTGCTGACTCTGGTTATCAATCAACATAAACCTGGCTTCATAATTATTTTGGTTTGAATAATCCAACTTAAATTCAGATGAGTACATAACATACATGCAAGTACATAGTATCTCTTAAACCCTAGAGGAGCTATCTTTTGTGGAAAATACCTTAGGCTCAATGTTTATATTTCCACCCTTAAGATAATAAAATTATGTACATTGTGTACATTAAATTTAAAACCAGCAAACTGTTAACTTACACAAAATAATGATCTATGTTTGTTTTGATTATTATAATGAAAAAAAGCTGAATGGCATGTGCTGCTGCTTTAATCTTCAGCTTTCTTACACTTGTTGTCTTCTCAAAGAACTATCCAACCACTTGCCTGCTTCTATGGGCTTTTCTCTGGACTCTGAGGCATACTGAATAAAAGATACCAAAATTACAAGAGTAGAAGCCCTGCTACAGAAAGGGCTTGCTCATGCCAATAACCCTGGCTGCCTCCAGGGTTAGTTCAATCTAAGGGAAATGGAACTTTTACCATTTCTGCTGTCCTAACATTAGAAACCAACTTCCAGTGACCCCTTACTCATATATTTTATTACAAACTGTTCCAATTCAAAGTTTCATTCATTCATGCCTAGGAAAAGAGATTCTATTGAAATCTGGAGGAAAAAAATCTCAAAATTTGGACTAAATAAAACATATTACTTTCCCAGTATGGACATCGAATAAGTACATCATCTCTCTTTTATTTTTTTTTAATTTTATTTTTTAACTTTACTATATTGTATTGGTTTTGCCATATATCAAAATGAATCCGCCACAGGTATACACATGTTCCCCATCCTGAACCCTCCTTCCTCCTCCCTCCCCATACCATCCCTCTGGGTCGTCCCAGTGCACCATCTCTCTTTTAATTACGATATACAATTATTTACCTCTCTTCCTAATTGCTTTACAACTAGTTTTAAAATAATTTTGGTATTGTAAATAGAATTGCACTTCGCCTAGGGCTATTTTTTTTTATTCAGTACAGAATACATGAATTATTTAAAATAGCAATATGGCCTATCATGGGCTTCTCTGGTGGCTCAGCGGTAAAGAATTTTCTTGCAATGCTGGAGAGGAAGGAGACACTGGATCGATCCCTGTGTCAGGAAGATCTCCTGGAGGAAGAAATGGCAACCATGCCAGTATCCTTGCTGAGAAAAATCCCGTGGACAGAGAAGCCTGGCAGGCTATGTTCCATGTGATCACAAAGAGTTGGGCACAACTGAGCAACTGAGCATGCACACATATAGCCTATTATAGCTGATTGTTATCTACCCACACAGAACTTAAAAACTAAAAGGGAAGCATATTGGAGAAGTTTCTTTTAACATAATCTGTAGCAACTGCAGTAGAGGCATCACAAACAAGTATGTAGTACTATAGAGCTTATGTAGGACATTCATAAGATATATATTAAGTATCACAAACACCTCATGAATTGATATGGCAAGGATTACTCTTACCCATATTTTAGAGATAAGCCTCTGACAGACTTTATATGTAAAATTCAGCATTCTTTTACTGCCACATTGCTTCCCATACTCATGTGAAGAAACATAAGAATTAATTATAAAAGCATTTTGAACAAAAATGTTGTCAAGGTTTATGCAAATGTGTAAGGGTGTAAGATGTTAAACAGTACATGACAGCCAAGCAAATTAACCTCAGTTGCCTAGTCACAACATAGATGGATGATACAATTTTGATAAGGAAAGATTCAGATTTCCATGAAAAATGCAGAGGCCCAGTCTTCCACTGGACTTTCCAGGTGGTTCTAGTAGTAAAGAACCTCCCTGCCAATGCAGGAGACATAAGAGACACAGGTTCAATCCCTTGTTCAGGAAGAAACCCTGGAGAAGGGTGCAGCAACCCACTCCAGTATCCTTACATGGAGAATCCATGGAGCCTGGTGACCTACGGTCCATAAGGTCTCAAACAGTCAGATATGACTGAAGCAACTTAGCATGCACAATCTTTCACTGACGCTTTCTGCTCACACTACTTCAGATATGCAAAAGCTTCTTCCTTTATGCAGGAAGCTTACAGTCATTCCAGGGAATCAAAACGATACAATGGGAGAAGAAGCTCCAGGAAAAGTGATGGTTTGGGCCTTGAAAATTTGCTTAGAGATGCTATCAAGGAATATTTCTGTTGTTGCTATACCCTCAACATAAAATCAATTCAGTTTTTTGACCCACATACATGATTTAAAGAGTGATTGTACATGAGTGTCAATCAGTATCTGAGCATAAAATCAGTTAGTTCATAAAATAATTTGAATAGAGTATGAAATAATAAATATTCTCAAAGATGTGAACAGATTGTAGGAATACCACTGGAAATAATAACACAAAACCCTGGGGCCAGTAAAGAATGAGGAGAGATTTAATGGGCTATAAGTGGTGAATGGTGACAACTGTCTTGAGATGAAGTAGCTATGTAGCTTATTTACAGATGCACCTAGTCCATGGTGGCCTCATAAAGAAAGATAGAAAGTAATCTAATCTCACTGTCTTTTATGTGATTGATCTCCTCATTCCCTGTTTTGTACTAACCGAAAATGAAGTCAGAAGACAAGGTATCTTTTAAGGTAGACACTCTGGTTGCACTTTCAAGGTGGAAAAGATGAAATGGGGATTTGTAGGGACATTTATTGACTTTTGAATTGTTTTTAAATGTAGTTGACAGAAAGACAAATTAATTGAAACTAAAACACTGTGCGAACTGTTGGGACCTAACTTTACAATAGAAATGGTAGCTACATAAATATAAGGCAAGCAATTCTTAATTTATTAATAGTCTAATATTCCAAAGTGTTAATAAAAATACAAACCATGATATGAATTGCTCTTATATTCCTTGTTCAACTTGCTAAAAGTTATTTCATCCATAATGTCCATCAAATAATGTGCCTAATATTAAAGCAAGATTCAGTTCAGTTCAGTCACCCAGTCGTGTCCGACTTTTTGTGACCCCATGAACCACAGTACGCCAGGCCTCCCTGTCCATCACCAACACCCGGAGTCCACCCAAACCCATGTCCATTGAGTCAGTGATGCCATCAAATCATCTCATCTTCCGCCGTCCCCTTCTGCTCCTGCTCTCAATCTTTCCCAGCATCAGGGTCTTTTGCAATGAGTCAGTTCCTCGCATCAGGTGACCAAAGTATTGGAGTTTCATCTTCAACATCAGTCTTTCCAATGAACACCCAGGACTGATCTCCTTTAGGATGGACTGGTTGGGTCTCCTTGCAGTCCAAGGGACTCTCAAGAGTCTTCTCCAACACCACAGTTTAAAAGCATCAATTCTTCTGTGCTCAGCTTTCTTTATAGTCCAACTCTTACATCCATACATGACCACTGGAAAAACCATAGCCTTGACTAGACATGCTTTTGTTGGCAAAGCAATGTCTCTGCTTTTTAATATGCTGTCTAGGTTGGTCATAAGTTTCCTTCCAAGAAGTAAGCGTCTTTTAATTTCATGGCTGCAGTCACAATCTGCAGTGATTTTGGAGCCCCCCAAAATAAAGTCAGTCACTGTTTGCACTGTTTCCCCATCTATTTCCCATGAAGTGATGGGACCAGATGCCATGATCTTAGTTTTTTGAATGATGAGCTTTAAGCCAACCTTTTCACTCTCCTCTTTGACTTTCATCAAGAGGCTCTTTAGTTCTACTTCACTTTCTGCCATAAGGATAGCGTCATCTGCATATCTGAGGTTTTTGATATTTCTCCCAGAAGTCTTGATTCCAGATTGTGCTTCCTCCAGCCCAGCATTTCTCATGATGTACTCTGCATATAAGTTAAATAAGTAGGGTGACAATACATAGCCTTGACGTACTCCTTTTCCTATTTGGAACCAGTCTGTTGTTCCATGTCCAGTTCTAACTGTTGCTTCCTGACCTCCATACAGATTTCTCAAGAGGCAGGTCAGGTGGTCTGGTATTCCCATCTCTTGAAGAATTTTCTTCAGTTTGTTGTGATCCACACAGTTAAAGGCTTTGACATAGTCAGTAAAGCAGAAATAGATGTTTTTTTCTGCAAATCTCTTGTTTTTTCAATGATCCAGCAGATGTTGGCAATTTGGTCTCTGGTTCCTCTGCCTTTTCTAAAACCAGCTTGAACATCTTGAAGTTCATTGTTCACATACTGCTGAAGCCTGGCTTGGAGAATTTTAAGCATTACTTTACTAGCATGTGAGATGAGTGCAACTGTGCAGTAGTTTGAGCATTCTTTGGCATTGCCTTTCTTTGGGATTGAGATGAAAACTGACCTTTTCCAGTCCTGTGGCCACTGCTGAGTTCTCCAAATTTGCTGGCATATTGAGTCTAGCACTTTAACAGCATCATCTTTTAGGATTTGAAATAGCTCAACTGGAATTCCATCACCTCCACTAGCCTTGTTCATGGTGATGCTTCCTAAGGCCCACTTAACTTCACATTCCAGGATGTCTGGCTCTAGGTGAGTGATCACACCATTGTGATTATCTGGGTCATGAAGGTCTTTTTTGTACAGCTCTTCTGTGTATTCTTGCCACTTCTTCTTAATATCTTCTGCTTCTGTTAGGTCCATACCATTTCTGTCCTTTATTGAGCCCATCTTTGCATGAAATGTTCCCTTGGTATCTCGAATTTTCTTGAAGAGATCTCTAGTCTTTGCCATTCTGTTGTTTTCCTCTATTTCTTTGCATTGATCACTGAGGAAGGCTTTCTTATCTCTCTTTGCTATTCTTTGGAACTCTGCATTCAAATGGGTATATCTTTGCTTTTCTCCTTTGCTTTTCACTTCCCTTCTTTTCACGGCTATTTGTAAGGCCTCCTCAGACAGCCATTTTGCTTTTTTTGCATTTCTTTTTCTTGGGGATGGTCTTGATTCCTGTCTCCTGTACAATGTCACAAACCTCTGTCCATAGTTCATCAGACACTAAGACAATAAAGCAATATTAGATATTCATTAAGTAAATGCATGGGGTTTGGAATCTGACAGACACAAATTTGAAATATTACTCAATTGGTAATTTATCATGTGATTTTATAGAAGTTACCTTACTTCTCTAAGTACCATTTCCACATCTATGAAATGGGCATAATAATGGCAGTTATTTCATAGAGCTAAGATGGTTAAATAAGTTAAGGTAAAATGTCTAACAGTTTTTGGTACATAAAATGCCCTCAGTCAAATTTAGCTCCCAGTAATATTATTAGTAGTAGCTCAACTATATCTAATCACTTTGTACATCTAGATGAGATATGGTATCTCCCTAGGAAAATCCCTTCCCAAATGTTGCTTTTACGAGAACTGGGAGATCCATGTTGATTCTCTAACATATGACCATAAATGTATTCATAATTTATTTGCCAGTCAAGTATTTAATCCTTAAAACCTGTCTACACTAGAAATGAGAGCTAAGCAACATTCTTCCATAATATGTCAGGGATAATTGTATCAAGCTTTTATGATATGTTAGGATGGGTCACTCAGGACACCTTTTCAGAGAAACCATTTTTTTCTACATGTGGTATTTTTGGTATTTTCTGCTGTGAATATGAGTTTCATTTAACAATATCAAAATATTGGGGCAAAATATTTGATTCTGTGTTTCTCTATGGTCACTCTCACCCAAAAGTTAATTTTAGTTAGTAATCCAAAAAAGCTATCTCTGATACTCAGTGTTTTATGGAACTCATGTCTAATCCCTTTTAATTTTAAAGCACAGCTATAAGATTTATTCCTACTGTTTGCAACAGAGGATCAATTATTATTTATACAGAAGGACTGATTAATCTCATCCAATTCACTGGTTTGTGGCTTATTAAAAATTGCAAATACTTCTATTTCACTATGTTCAGCCACTGCGTTGCTCATTAGCACCCATGCCAAAGGGCTTGGAAAGGGAAAGAGTAAAATGAAATGCTAACCAACCTGGTTACTATTTATTTACTCTTAATAAATTATATGATAGGTTAAATGGTAGTAACCATTGATTAAAATCAAATTTGTAGAATTGCTATTGATTTCACACATCCATGCCATTCTGTCTCAATATCTACATTAATGAATCCTAAACTGAAGTTTCAAAATCTGATCCAATTACCGATAAAGATCTAGCAATAGTCACCTACTGATGGTCTTAAATTTTATTCAAAATTTAAGTCAAGATAGACCCCTGGAATGAATGAATAAATTATTGAATTAATTAAATTCAATAATAGTTGAAAACCATGGAAGTATAAAAAGTAAGTTTAAAATCACCCATAAATCTCTAAAATACAATATATATGCTTATATATGCATGCTAAGTTGCTTCAGTCATGTCCGACTCTGTGGAAACCTATGAACTGCAGCCTGCTAGGCTTCTCTGTCCATGGGATTCTCTAGTCAAGAATACTGGAGTGGGTTGCCATGCCCTCTTACAGGGAACCCAGGATCAAACCTGCATCTTTTATGTCTTCTGCATTGGCAGTTGTATTCTTTACTTCTAGAGTCACCTGTGAAGCCACATGTTAATATATATATATATATATATATATATATATATATATATATATATATATACATGCTATGTATGTTTGTGTGTAAAAACCTGACCCCCACAGCTCAAACCATACTTTCCAGAGGAAAGCACAGAGGATATTCTGGTTTTTGTCCTTCCTATTTTTCCTTAAGGTTTTATAAACATAAATTATATTTGTGTACGAGACAGTAAAGGAGACACTGATGTATAGAACAGTCTTATGGACTCTGTGAGAGAGGGAGAGGGTGGGAAGATTTGGGAGAATGGCATTGAAACATGTAAAATATCATGTATGAAATGAGTTGCCAGTCCAGGTTCGAAGCACGATACTGGATGCTTGGGGCTGGCGCACTGGGACGACCCAGAGGGATGGAATGGGGAGGGAGGAGGGAGGAGGGTTCAGGATGGGGAACACATGTATACCTGTGGCGGATTCATTTTGATATTTGGCAAAACTAAAACAGTTATGTAAAGTTTAAAAATAAAATAAAATTTAAAAAAAACATAAATTATATTCATATTGACATCAATATCTTGTATAGAGTTTATTTGAAGTAGATGTGCAAGAATATATGCTTTATTTACAAAATGGATTCATACGCTAATTTTACATTCTCATTAACAATATGATATGAGCAACTTTCCAGTCTAACACTTATAGTTCCATACCATTCTTGTATAATGACTACATACAAATCTGTTGGATATCTATAGCATCGCTTTTTCATGAACATTTAAGTTCTTCCCAGTTTGGGGTATGTTTTTGTTTTATTATTATGAAAAAGACTTTAAGAGCTATCCATAAACATAAATATTTTTACTTATCTATATTATTACTGCTTTTTCTAAAAATTAAATCTTATAGGTGAGATTGCTAATTGGTTGCATAGTATAGGTTGAATTTTAATAAGTACTTCCCAATTGCTTTTCAAAGAGCTTATATTAATTTATACTCCTTTCCTGCCAAGAGTGTATGAGAGAAATCTGGCACTGTGTTTTTCTGGACTAGAACACATTCCCTTTTTATCTCAAAGGTTACACTGGTACAGATGTTATCTCTGTATGTAGAGTAATGATATATTCATATGTGCATGTGTTCTATTGCATCCCCACATTTATATACTATCTATGTTTGGTAACATTTTAAATGTGTTGGGAGTATGGACTATGTCTAACACTAATGGTGTAAGTCCCATGGGGTCAAGCATTCTGTGATGTCCTGCATTCTGTGGACAGTTCAGCAAATGTTTGCTTTGATGTTGAGAACCACATTCTGCCAGAGTCTGTGCTGACAGACAATAGTCATCCAGTCTGTTCCACAGGACTGAACTGTTTGTTGAAATAAGCCATTAGGAGTAATGAAGCAATGTGAAACTAAGACAATTTCTCTTGAGTTTGCTAATACTAAATAAATACATACTCTGTCAAGGCAACCAGTAAGTAGTATGAGACCTTCTGCTTATTTGTGCTCATAGGTGGTAGCAAAATCAATTAGCCTCTTCTACCCATGGAAAGTTACTGATATTGACCCACTTTATAAAGCTACGTGTATTTAATTGGTTAAAAAAATCTTCAGTTCTGTATTTTTCCATAGAAATGATCAGAACTGATCCAGCTCTCTAAACTTCATTGTAATGAAAACAACTCATTTTAATGGTCTAACTTTCTCTGAGTACCAAAATGTCTTTTATCAATATTATCTCAGGTCTCACCATAACTTTGATCAATACATAATACAAGCTGATCTTGGAGAAGTAATAAAGACTAAAAATGTATTTGATATTATACTCCTCTTCAAAATAAAGGCAAAGTAGTTATGGAATTTTTCATTATCTTCATAGTGCCATCATTTAAAGATTTCAAAATGTTAGATATAACTGGAATATCCAGAGGTTATGTATTGATTGAGTAAATAATGGCACAGGCTAAGAAATATTTTGCAGTCTAGTAAAAAGAGTTACTTTGAAAGAGTGTCTTAAGAGATGGAGACTTTTTCATGATAGGCTTTTTAGCTTACAAAAGGAGTTATGTTGAATAAAATATGTATGTATGTGTGTGCTTAATCATGTCTGACTGATTATTTGCAATATGTATGTTCTGAGTGCATACTAAGTCACTTTCAGTTGTGTCTGATGCTCTGCAACCCTATGGTCTATAGTCCACCAGGCTCCTCTGTCCATGGGATTCTCCAGGCAGGAATACTGGACTAGGGTTCCATTGCCCTCCTCAAGGGAACCTTCCCAACCCAGGGATCAAACCCGTGCCTCTCATGTCACCTTCCTTGACAGGTGTGTTCTTTAACATTATCACCACATGGGAAACCCATTGCAATATGTATAGTTGGATTTTATTCTGTAGAACAAAATGTACTTAAATATCCAGAAATAATATTATAGGCTAACAATAGTTATTGCTAGTTTGTAGTGTGGTGAAAGATTTACATTTTCCTCTCTTAGTTTTTTCAAATATTCTGAAGTAATTCCAAATGTGTTTATATAAGACATATAGAGGAAATTCTTAATCTTCAAATGAAAAGGCACTGGAAAGGGCTATCAAATAAAGTTACAAGGCTTCCATCCTGGAGATTGTTGAAGATGATGATAGGCTTAGACTTATTTATTTATTTATTTATTTTTAAATCTGCGTGTGGATAACTTGGACCTGGTGTATTACATGGGCTTTGACCTCAGACCTGGGTACAAATCCCAGTTCTGAGATTTACAGGCTAAATTACTTTGGACCAATTTTATCCCCAGTTTGAGCTACACTTTTCTCATCTGCCAAATAGGTATAATAAAACCAATCCTGCACAGTTTCTGTGGGAATTAGAAAATAAAAATGTAAGAAAAATCACTACCTAGCACATGTGTGCATGTGCTTAGTTGCTCAGTTGTGTCTGACTTTGTGACCGCATGGAATGTAGCCCCCCCAGGCTCCTTGGTCCATGGGATTCTCCAGGGAAGAATACTGGAGTGGGTAGCCATTCCCTTCTCCAGGGGATCTTCCTGACCCAGGGATCAAACCTGCATCTCCTGCATTGCAGGCAGATACTTTACTGACTGAGCCACCAGAGAAGCCCTATTTAGCATATGCCCAGCATATATTAGGTATGGAGAGATGGAATATCTAACCACCAAGCCTGTTTCCCCATCTTTTTAAGTACACAGCTAGTCTACATTTCTCAGCCTCAATTGCATTTAAGGGTGGTAACTTAACAGAGTTGTGGATATTGTAGTCTAGGCAGATATATTGTATGCCAATTATAGTCCCACCATATTAAAACCTCCTGCAAAATCCTCCAGTCTCCCTGGATGTGCTATGTCAAAGGTGATGCCACTTGTTGAAGGTTGCAGAACCTCTGAAAGCCTGGGTTTTTAAATTACTAAATCAGGAATGCCTCACTTCCTTCACCTAATGAATATTAGGAGAAAAATGAATCTTATTGTGTGAAGTTACTGGGACTCTTAATTTTTTTTTTTTTTTTATGCCAGTTAGTGTTAAAAGCAAAGAGGAACTAAAGAGCCTCTTGATGAGGGTGGAAGAGGAGACTGAACAAGCTAGCTTTAAACTCAACATTCACAAAACTGAGATCATGGCATCCAGTTCCATCACTTCCTGGCAAATAGATGGGGAAAAGTGGAAACAGTGATAGGCTTTATTTTCTTGGGTTCCAAAATCACTGCGGACAGTGACTGAAGCCATGAAATTAAAAGACACTTCTTCCTTGGAGAAAAGCTATGACAAACTTAGGCAGTATATTGAAAAGCAGAGATATCACTTTGCCAACAAATGTCTGTATAGTCAAAGCTATGGTTTTTTCCAGTAGTCACGTATGGATGTGAGAGTTGGACCATAAAGAAGGAATCTCCACACTGTTCTCCATAGTGGCTGTACTAGTTTGCATTCCCACCAACAGTGTAAGAGGGTTCCCTTTTCTCCACACCCTCTCCAGCATTTATTACTTGTAGACTTTTGTAAAATATCATGTATGAAACGAGTTGCCAGTCCAGGTTCGATGCACGATACTGGATGCTTGGGGCTGGTGCACTGGGACGACCCAGAGGGATGGAATGGGGAGGGAGGAGGGAGGAGGGAGGAGGGTTCAGGATGGGGAACACATGTATACCTGTGGCGGATTCATTTTGATATTTGGCAAAACTAATACAATTATGTAAAATTTAAAAATAAAATAAAATTAAAAAAAAAAAAAAGAAGGATGAGTGTCTGAAGAATTGATGCTTTTGAATTGTGGTGTTGGAGAAGACTCTTGAGAGTCCCTTTGACAGCAAGGAGATCAAACCAGTCAATCCTAAAGGAAATCAACCCTGAATATTCCTTGGAAGGACTGATGCTGAAGCTCCAATACTTTGGCCACCTGATGTGAAAAGCCAATTCGCATACCCTGAGGCTGAGAAAGATTGAAGGCAAAAGGAAAAGAGGGCAGCAGAGGATGAGATGGTTCAATGGCATCACCAACTCAATGGACATGAGTTTTAGCAAACTTCAGGAAATGGTAAAGGACAGGGAAGGCTTGTGTGCTGTAGTCCATGGGATTGCAGAGTCGGACACGACTTAGTGACTGAATAACAAACAGTGTTACCTTAACTAATAGAAAGTACCCAATAAATGATAACTATAAAAGCTGCTTGGTGACTCAGTGGTAAAGAATCTTCCTGCCAATGCAGGCAATGTGTTCAATCCCTTGGTTGAGACGATCCCCTGGAGAAGCAAATGGCAACCCACTCCAGTATTCTTGCCTGGGAAATGCCATGGACTGAGGACCCTGGGCGGATACAATCCATGGTGTCACAAAAAAAGTCAGAAACGACTTAGTGACTAAACACCAATAACATAATAATTACTAACCTCTCTTCTAATTCTAAGATTTTCTTATTTATATTTAAGTTGATTGCAAGGAGGTAGAATAGAAGTAGGGACCAAAATTAAAGTAAGGCTAGGAAATGACCTATGGTGACTAACTTGTCACCTGATTCTCAAAATAGAAAGGAAAAGCTCATACAAAAATGTGGTCTACTGAGGCAAGTGTTTCAAGGAAGGTACATGATATTTTGTCACATCCATCGCAAGGTTTACACAAAAGTCTCCTACTTAAAGAACAAAAGCTCACAAACCTCTCCAAAAATATCTTCAAACTTCTGCTATCCAGTCGAAACATGTGACCTTTTCCTTTCTACAGAATATAGAGTCAAACTGTTCAAAAATTAATGTATGCTTTGCCGTTGTCTTTAGGAGTCAGAAACTCAAAGATCTGGCTACTTGTGGTCATGAAAGATACCCTAGACTCATTCCAAAAGCAGGATATCTTTCGCTGTTAAGGTAATCCCTGCACATGTGTAGTTTGTAAAGCCTTTGAGATGCAAAGCTTTCTGTAATTGTCAGATGTTCTTTAAATTATTAGACAGTACACAGAATAAAAGTGGTTCTAACTGCTACAAGTATCAAAGGATATAGTCAATGCTCTGTAAAAAACTGCAATAAGCCATGCAAAGCCTCTGCTACAGGCTTGATAATAGGAGTTCAGTTTTTTATTGTCCTTCCTGTAAAGCCTTAGTCTTATTTAATTATAGAATCCATGTTCTAAGTTGGTATACAATGTTCAGATGATGATAATTTCAGCTATTTTTAAAACCTGGTGAAAATGTCTATTGTTTCCAGACACTTGAAGTGAACACTTCAAACCCCCATAAGAATGATGTATGTAGTTACATTACTGTATAATAAGTGCAGTTGTGAGATGAAATGGAATAGGTTTCAGGAGAAGAGTTCAAGAATATCAGTACATAATTATACATTCTCAGTTATGCAGTTCAAAAAGAGATATAATATGGCACAGACTTCCAAAGATCCACATTAGAGGAAAAAAAAAAGCCTCAAGCAATAGACTGATGTGATGAGTAATAACAAAAATATCTGAGTGCTACAAGGTGATTATCAAATTCTGTGCTTAATTTGGACACGACCATCCCCAAATAGGGTCAATAGTTTAAATGGAACGTTAAAGAAAATTAGACATTAGAGAAAGTAGTAACTAACTAGGTCAGAAGTATTCAGAGTGTCAAAAATCAAATATCTATAGAAGGGTGGGGAAATGTCACCAGCCTACACGAAGTAAGTGATAACTTCATAAAATTTCATTATTCTAAAAGATAGTTTTGTTGGGAGAAAGCAAGAAAACTTATTCCTGGAAGTTAAAGAGTAAAAATAAAGATAACTTACTTGCCCTAAAGGTTTCACCAAAATTATATACTAAATAAATTAAAGCAATTACCAGGCCAATATGTGTGAAAATTGTGCTGAAGAGGGATCCTCTCTCTCATGTCTTCATTTATTTTTGCTATCTGCCAGGTCTCTAACTTAGTGTTGTGAAATCGCTGAAGAAGTCTGTCATTTGAAAATCCACTTGCGATCTATTTATTTTTTTAATAAATTTATTTATTTTAATTGGAGGTTAATTACTTTATAATATTGTATTGGTTTTGCCATACATGAATCCGCCACAGGTATACACATGTTCCCCATCCCGAACCCATCTCCCTCCTCCCTCCCCATACCATCCTTCTGGGTCATCCCAGTGCACCAGCCCCAAGCATCCAGTATCATGCATCAAACCTGGACTGATGACTCATTTCATATATGATATTATACGTTTCAATGCCATTCTTCCAAATCATCCCACCCTCTCCCTCTCCCACAGAGTCCAAAAGACTGGTCTGTACATCTGTGTCTCTTTTGCTGTCTCACATACAGGGTTATCATTACCATCTTTCTAAATTCCATAGATATGCATTAGTATACTGTATTGATGTTTTTCTTTCTGGCTTACTTCACTCTGTATAATAGGCTCCAGTTTCATCCACCTCATGAGAACTGATTCAAATGTATTCTTTTTAATGGCTGAGTAATACTCCATTGTGTATATGTATCACAGCTTTCTTATCCATTCGTCTGCTGATGGACATCTAGGTTGTTTCCATGTCCTGGCTATTATATACAGTGCTGCGATGAACATTGGGGTACACGTGTCTCTTTCAATTCTGGTTTCCTTGGTGTGTATGCCCAGCAGTGGGATTGCTGGGTCATAAGGCAGTTCTATTCCCAGGTTTTTAAGGAATCTCCACACTGTTCTCCATAGTGGCTGTACTAGTTTGCATTCCCACCCAAAGTGTAAGAGGGTTCCCCTTTCTCCACACCCTCTCCAGCACTTATTGCTTGTAGACTTTTGGATCGCAGCCCGATCTGTTTAAATGTGCCTTTTAAAGTTTAGAATGAAAGCTACCTAATTATACATATTTCTTCATATTTCTCTACTTCTTGATTTAGCAGTCTGTTGCTTCAGATTTAACTAAATATAATATCTTTGTTACTATAAAAAGAAAGAACCTATTTTATAGAAAAACAATTACTTTAAAGGTATGTACGAAGTTCCATCTTGTGGTATTCTGTATATGTAACTCCTCAAATAGACATATCTGATTATTTTGAAGGGGACTTATAGGAAATAAAGAGAAAAGACATTTTGGTCCAGGAAGCTTAATCTGCTGGTAGTGGTCAGGCAAAAGGACTGTTGAGGTCTGCAAGTGACCCAAATATATAGTATCTCTCTTCACCTTAATTCCTTTAAAAGCTAATTTGAAAGCAATATAACTTTATAATATTCAATTTTAGAATCAGTCAGTTTAACACCACCACCCCACTCACCAGTCATATCAGCAGTCTACTAGGAGAAGTGCCTTCACGTTGAGTGGAGGAGAATGAATTTACTTTGCAGGAAGGCAAACTACCTAGGGAAAGAAGAAATTGGGTGGATTTTGCTTGATTTATTGTTTCCCAATTTTCCATTAAATGTATCCAGCAGATAAATGAGTGACAGGACAAAGAGAATCCAGAAGTGGTATTAAAACTCTTTCCACATGGTAGAAGCCATCAGAGTACTGTATAGGAAAGTATTGCAACCTTATAGTGTTCCATGAAAATTAAGTAGTTTTTGAAGAGTAGCACTGACAATTCAAACATGTAAACATCCAATCGCCAACCACCCCTTGGCTGCAGCAACCTGAGCAAACAGCACTGAAAATCAAAACGCAATATCTTGATGTATTTTTAATTAATTTATTTATTTTAATTGGAGGCTAATTACTTTACAATATTGCAGTCGGTTTTGCCATACATTGACATGAATCAGCCATGGGTGTACATGTGTTCCCCATCCTGAACTCCCCTCCCACCTCCCTCCCCATCCCATCCCTCAGGGTCGTCCCAATGCACTGGCCCTGAGCACCTTGTGTCATGCATCTAACCTGGACTGGTGATCTATTTCACATATGATAATATACATGTTTCAATACTATTCATTCAAATCATCCCACCCTCGCCTTCTCCTACAGAGTCCAGAAGTCTGTTCTTTATATCTATGTCCCTTTTGCTGTCTTGCATACAGGGTCATTGTTACCATCTTTCTAAATTATATATATATATATGTGTGTGTGTGTGTGTGTGTGTGTGTGTGAATACACTTTATTAGTGTTTTTCTTTCTGACTTACTTCACTCTGTATAATAGGCTCCAGTTTCACCCCCTCATTAGACCTGATTCAAATGCATTCTTTATTATAGCTGAGTAGCATTCCATTGTGTGTATGTACCACAACTTTCTTATCCATTTATCTGCCAATGGATATCGAGGTTGTTTCCATATCCTAGCTATTGTAAACAGTGCTGCAATGAACATTGGGGTACATATGTCTCTTTCAATTCTGGTTTCCTTGGTGTGTATGCCCAGCAGTGGGATTGCTGGGTCATATGGCAGTTCTATTTCCAGTTTTTTAAGAAATTTTCACACTGTTCTCCATAGTGGCTGTACTAGTTTGCATCACCACCAACAGTGTAAGAGGGTTCCCTTTTCTCTGCACCCTCTCCAGCATTTATTGTTTGTAGACTTTTTGATAGCCACCATTCTAACTGGCGTGAGATGGTACCTCATTGTGGTTTTGATTTGCATTTCTCTGATAATGAGTGATGTTGAGCATCTTTTCATGTCTTTGTTAGCCATCTGTATAGCTTCTTTGGAGAAATGTCTGTTTAGTTCTTTGGCCCATTGTTGATTGGGTTGTTTATTTTTCTGGAATTGAGCTGCATGAGCTGCTTGTATATTTTTGAGATTAATTCTTTGTCAGTTGCTTCATTTGCTATTATTTTCTCCCATTCTGAAGGCTGTCTTTTCACCTTGCTTATAGTTTCCTTTGTTGTGCAAAAGCTTTTAAGTTTACATAGGTCCCATTTGTTTATTTTTGATTTTGTTTCCATTACTCTGGGAGGTGGGTCATAGAGGATCCTGCTGTGATTTATGGCAGAGAGTGTTTTGCCTATGCTTCCCTCTAAGAGTTTTATAGTTTCTGGTCTTACATTTAGATATTTAATTCATTTGGAGTTTATTTTGTGTATGGTGTTAGAAAGTGTTCTAGTTTCATTCTTTTACAAGTGGTTAACCAGTTTTCCCAGAACCACTTGTTAAAGAGATTGCCTTTTCTCCACTGTATATTCTTGCCTCCTTTGTCAAAGATAAGGTGTCCATAGGTGCGTGGATTTATCTCTGGGCTTTCTATTTTGTTCCATTGATCTATATTTCTGTCTTTGTGCCAGTACCATACTGTCTTGATGACTGTAGCTTTGTAGTAGAGCCTAAAGTCAGGCAGGTTGATTCTTCCAGTTCCATTCTTCTTTCTCAGGATTGCTTTGTCTATTTGAGGGGTTTTGTATTTCCATACAAATTGTGAAATTATTTGTTCTAGTTCTGTGAAAAATACCATTGGTAGTTTGTTAAGGATTGCATTGAAGCTATAGTTTGCTTTGGATAGTATACTCATCTTGATGTGCTTTTAACTTCTAGACTTCAAAGGCCAGGTTAAACATTTTGCAAAGAAAAAATTAGAATATAGCTGGCCTGATTTGTTTTCCACTCAGGATCCTGGTAGGGAACAGAATTCATTCAGATGGTTTGCACACTTTAATGAGGGCTCTATATCTAAAGATGTGGGCAGGTAGTCTTTGTCAGCCAGGCTGCTATAATAAAATACAATAGACTGTGTGTATTAGTCTTCTATTTATGCATGAGAAATTACAACAAACTTAGCAACTTTAAGCGACAAAAATTTATTACCTCACAGTTTCCATGGATCAGTGTTATTTGCTCCATCGTATCTGACTCTTTGAGATTCTATGGACTGTAGCCCACCAGGCTCCTCTGTGCATGAAATTCTCCAGGCAAGAATACTGGAGTGGATAGCCATTCCCTTCTCCAGGGGATCTTCCAGACACTGGGATTGAACCTGGATATCCTGCATTGCACACGGATTAACAAGGCTTCCTAGGTGGTAAAGAACCCACCTGCCAATGCAGGACATAAGAGATGTGCATTTGATCCCTGGATCAGGAAGATTCCCCTGGATGAGTGTGTGGCAACCTATTCCAGTATTCTTCTCTGGGGAATCCCTTGGACAGAGGAGCCTGCTGGGCTACAGTCCATAGGGTCGCAAAGTGTCGGATGCGACTGAACTGACTTAGGCACGCAAGCATACAAATCCTGAAATTAAGAAGTTGTCTAGACTTTCTCATATGAAGGATGTCAGGGGAAAGCCTCTACCAGTCATTCTTATCATTGGCAGAATTTTGTTCCTAGTGGGTGTAGGACTGAAATCTTCTTTTCTTTACTGGGTATCAGTCACATTTCTTCCCTTGTGACCCCCTTCGTCTTCAAGTCATCAACATTGCACCAAATCCTTCTTATGCCTTAAAGCTCTGACTTCTTCACTCTAAATTCTAGATCCAATTTTAGATGATTAAGTCAGGCACATATAAATAATACCACACAGCTGTCATCAAACTTTTTGTCACCAGGGACTGGTTTCTTAGAAGACAACCTTTCCATGGACCAGGGAAGGGGTGGCAGTTCCAGGGTGATTCAAGCACATTACATTTATTATGCACTTTATTTCTGTTATTATTTCTTTATGCTGTATAATAAAATAAGTATGCAACTCACCATAGTACAGAATCAATGGGAACCCTGAGGTGTTTTCCTAGGGTTGATGGGAGCCAGTGATGCTGAAAGTGTGTTGCTTATGCCCATTCTACTCTGTAATCTTGTCTTGGTTGTTGTCACTGCAGAAAACCCTGCTTCAGAAAGATAGGGTGTTGGAAGTGGAAGCAGACTTTTCAGTGATTTTTGTGGCAATCTCAGGATATTCCTGTTTGACTTTAATCCAGAATGTATGGAGATTTGAAGTTGTCTCAAAGATACTTTTAAGGCTACCATCATTTGCAATCTCAAGCAGTTGATCCTCTTCTAACATGGACAAAGTTGATTCACCTGGCTAATTCACAATTGGGTCTTGGATTCATTCCTTCTCAGTTCGGGGATATTTTGTGGTCAGGAAATAAAGCTCAAACTCTCCTGAAAGCTGCGATAGGTGATTATGCACCAGCTGGGAGAAAGATAGCTCTGGTTCAATCTCTTTCAAAATCTCTGCTAATGTTTGAAACATGTCCAAAAGCCCAATGTTTACTCGTCAGCTTCACAATTCCTGTTTAGCTTTTAATTCAGCCATTTTACCTGCCAACTTGAACACAGTTGTCATTCTCCCCTGAAGTGACAGATTGAGTTTGTTGAGCAGGTTGAATATGTCACACAAATAAGCAAGTTTTGACCGACTTTGTGTCACTGAAATGTGCCGCTGGTGGAGACGTTTCTTCTAAATCTCTTGAGTAGCTCTCATAATTCAATAACTCTGGCCAGTGATCTACCTTAGAAAGCCATCTCACTTCCATGTATAAGAGAAGATGTGTGTACTCTGAATCCATTGCCTCACAGAGCTGTGTGAACAGATATGAATTAAGGGCATGTACTTTAATATGACTGATAATTTTAATCACATTCTGCAAAACGTTGTTAAGTTTAGGTGACTTTTTTTTTTTTTTTTGGCTAGCCAGCATTTCTCTATAGATGACACAGTGCATAGACTCACATTCAGACGCAACCTCTTGGACCCGACTAGTGAAACCAGAGGGCTTTCCAGGTGGCTCAGTGGTAAAGAATTCATTCTGCCTGCCAAAGCAGGAGACATAAAGGCACCAGTGACAACAATTTGAACCAGGGTCAGAAGAGCTCCTGGAGTAGGAAATTGCAAGCCACTCCAGTATTCTTGCCTGGGAAATCCTATGAATAGAGGAGTCTGGCAGGCTACACAGTCCATACAATCATAGAGTCAAACATGACTGAGTGACTGAGCACTTCCAGTGAAACCAGAAAGTCATTTAACCACAGCAGCTGCTTCGTTCACATATATACCAACCTAAGACAGCCAATTCAGTTTTCCTGATATGTTATGATATAATATTCAAAACAGGCTTCCCTGGTGCTCAGTGGTAAAGAACCCACCTGCCAATTAAAGACATGTGTGTTTGATTCCTGGGCCAGGAAGATCCCTTGGAGAAGGAAATGGCAACCCACTCCAGTATTCTTGCTTGGGAAATCTCATGGACAGAAGAGCCTGGCAGACTAGTCCATGGGATCGCAAAAGAGTCAGACACAACTGAGCAACTTAACAACAGTCATTCAAAGATTTGGATAGTTCTGCAGCTGTGGTGTTGGTTGGCAACAAAAGTGCACAAAACATATCCTCATGCACATTCTCCTGAAAAATATATCTCACAAAAACAAATATCATTGCCTTGTTGTCAACATCAGTAGACTTGTCAACCTGAATTATGTACCATGGTGACATTATACCTCTCTAATAATTGTGCCTCAATATACTATGCTGTTTCATCAATTCATCTAGTTATGATGCTAGCTAAAAGAGAAGCATGTGCTGTCTTTTGAACTTCAGCCTTTCCTAAAAGTTCATAACAAATGTCCTTAGCAGCAGACAGAATCAACTCTTTGCTAATAGTAAAGGGCTTCTTTGCTTTAGCAATGCAATCAGGCACTAAGAATGATGCTCTCACTGAACATACACTTGATGAAGTGGTAGCCTTAAATAATTCTTTCTGTCCTGTGTGTTCATATGCTTTTCTTTTGAAAAACTCCAAAGGTTTATCTTTTAATACAGGGTGGTCTCCACATGGTAAAGAAATTTCAAAGGTTTAATGGCTTCATTGGATAGACAGTAGCCAAACATATTATGGAAAGCTTGGAGAACATGAATCAACTTTTGCAATGAGATGTAATTTAAGCAAGACTCTTGGTATTTTATTTTTTTTAATGTATTTATTTTTTAATTGAAGAATAATTGCTTTACAGAATTTTGTTGTTTTCTGTCGAACATCAACAAGGATCAGCCATGGGTATACATATGCCCCCTCCTTCTTGAACCTCCCTCCCATCTCCCTCCACATCCTATCCCTCTACATTGCTACAGAGCCCCTGTTTGAGTTCCCTGAGTCATACAGAAAATTCCCATTGGCTATCTATTTTACATATTGTAAGTTTCCATGTTATGCTCTTCATACATCTCATCCTCTCTCTCCTACCCTCCCCTGTGTTGATAAGTCTGTTCTCTATATCTGTTTCTCCATTGCTGCCCTGCAAATAAGTTCATCATTACCATCTTTCTAGATTCCATACATATGTGCTAGTGTATATTTATCTTTCTCTTTCTGACTTACTTCACTATTTTCTTTTAAATGCAGCTTTCCTTTTATTGGCAGTTTCAGAGTTCTGCTTTCTCATCATTGGGTCTTTATCCCTTTTCAAAGAAGCTCTGCAGCTATGTTTGTTTTTAATTCATTTTGGCAAGGGCTAACTTATGGGTTTATGAAAACTGTGACTAAGACAAGTGCACAGTTAGGCAAAGAGGCATGGATGAAAGTGGTAAGTAAAATAATGAGCAGGCCACATTCAGACTAAAATTAAGTGTCAGATTCTGACTTAAAGCCTGACACAAGATGAAGCTGCACAATTGATGCACATAAACTCATTTACCACTATAAAGCTTGCTACAAGATGCAGCTTGTCATTTGCCACTCACTGATAGTGTTATGATGAGTCTGCAAGTGATTGATTAATTATGGTCTCTGTGTAGTCAAACCTCTCTGGTAATGATAATATGTATTTGCAGCCACTCCCCAGCATGAGCATCACCAGTTCAGCTCTACCTCAGATCATCAAGCATTATATTCTCATAAGAAATGCACAACTTAGAGCCCTCAAATGCACAGTTCACAGTAGGGGTCATGCTCCTATGAGAATCTAATACCACCACTAATCTGACAGGGGGTAGAGCTGAGGCAGTAATGCAAGCAATGGGTAGTGGTTGTAAATACAAATGAAGGTTTGCTTGCTCACCCACTGCTCACCTCCTGCTGTGTAGATCTATTTCTTACAGGCCACGACCCCGGGGGTTGGGGACCCCTGATCTTCAGGTCTTAAGCAGAACTTATTGGGGAAATTAATTACATATTAAAAATCTTTTTTTACCATATAATGCAAAATAATCAACAGAATGATATCTCGTATATTCAGAGATTCCATCCACACTCAAGAAGAGGAGATTATACAGGGTATGTATACCAGAGAGAAGAAATCTGGGGAATCATATAAGAATTTTGTGTACCACACTGTGAGAGATCAAGAAATCCCTATCAATTAACCTAATTCCTTCCTTAATTCTAATTTTCCTGTTCTTCAGCCTCCAAGAAAAGAAAACATGTTAGCTGATCATCTTTAAAATGCACCATCCTATTACTGAAAACATTAAATTATGATACATAACTTTTGAATGTATGATTAAGTAATTTCAACTCCTGTAAATTCTTTTCATATGCTCACTTTCAAACACATCCATATATCAATTTATTTCCTCTCTTCAGTTTTTTCGTGTATCTCTCACACTGGGAATCAAGTTTTAAGAGCTTTACAGGTTATCTTTCATGGTGTCACTGAGTCTGAGATCTTTGTTCATCTAAGTTGCTTCATATCTGCAACTGGTTTTCATAATTTCCTATTCTTGCTGAAACTTTAAAAATTGTATTGAAGTATAGTTGATTTACAATGTAGTGTTAGTTTTAAGTGTATAGTAAAGTGAATTAGTTATATATATATATATATATATATATATATATATAGCATTTCTTAATGGCCCTGAGTATAACAGAAAACAAAACTGTGGATAACTGCGATGAACCCTTACTACATTTTTAACTAAAATCAAATAATCAATTTAAAATCACTTAAAGTGACAGTTGAATTATAGTGAAAACTGATCTGAGAATAGTTTCTCTCTTTTTTGCTTCAATTACTGATTGACAGATTTAAATGACTGGTTCTCTGAGATCTCTAAATTAAAGTTCAGATGGAAAAATTTAAATTGCTCCAGAAAGCATCACATAATCCAACTGCCAATGATTACATATTTCTTGATACTTTTAGTTGACAATCCATAACACAGCATTCCCTATGAAAGGAGGCATGTCAAATACTGCCTTACTATTTTGGCAGAAATATTCATTATTCTACAAGATTTACACTCATGCCTTGAGGTCCTCCAGAGAGAAAGTCTTCATGCAAAGGATTTTCAATGTTTTCTTTTTAAAAAATTTGTTAAATGATTAGCTTTTGCTGTGGAACATAAGGTATCACAATTAAAACCTAGTTATTTCCAGGCTATGTTTAAATATTTAATGATCTGGGCTAAAAAAAATTACTAAAAGTACCGTATGGAAAATGTGCAGCAATTCTTGCCTGGGAGATTATTATGTAGAGTAAGACAGTGTATAAATATGACAAACATTTCAAACAGAATTGTTCTCAATTGCTTTACTAAAGAAGGCAAAAGAAACAAGAATAGTTAATTAGAGAGTCATTAAACCCTGAATCACGACACTTTCACTAAGTGATGATGTGTTTTGACCTATGAAAAATGAGCCTGTCCAGTTCCTAATCTACATCGATCGGCACTATTTTGGGAATGAATGGGCAGATCCTTATCATCCTTCTCACCTCTAGGGGTTGCTTTTTTTTTTTCTCCAATGGCATATTATGGCCCATTAATATGCCAGTAGAGAAAATTGCATGAAGATGCATCTGTATGACTGTCTATGGACAGTTGCCCCAGAGGTCAAATTTCAATTGACCCAGGTTATCTAAAAAGGTTGATAAAATTAGTTCACTTAGTTATGAATACAGCATGGCTTCCTTTCCGAAATGAGTTAAAGAAAACTTTTAGTGGAATAGGAGAGAAAGACAAGAGATGTTAATAAATGTTCTGTCAGCTACCTGTCGGTGACTAAGAATTATTGAATTTCCATTCAACTATCGAAAAAAACTGCAACTACTGTGACACCAATTGTTAACTTTCATTAGAAGCAATGACAACTAGACCTGCATATATACAGATACAAAAGATAAAGTACTTGCTTTGACATACTGAGCAGCACACACACACACACACATTAAGTAGGGAGTAAAATTCATTCTGTGGGATGCTACTACTAACAGATTTTTAACTCAAGTTTCTATCAATCTTCAGGTCATCTTGAAGGAAGTCAGCCAAAACTACACTGGATGCAGCCCTCTCTCACTCCTTTATCCAGAGGAGACGTTACTACTTAAGGGATCTGTCTTGGTGCTGAGTTTTGTTGACTTGGAGGAGGAGAAGATACAGGCAAAAGTAAAATTACTTTTCCTATATGTGTCAATGTGGCTCTTCTCTGTCCTATGTTCTTCTAGAACACTACAACTTCTTAGCAGAATTATGGGTTTTTCTCAAAGGTATTGCAATCTGAATATGTTTGTTAACAGAATTTCTGTAGGGATATGAGGGCCAGGGTGTGGAGAAATTGAAACCTGTACATGGTAAAAATAAGAAGTGCAAATCAGTGTTGCCACTATGGGAAACAGTTCCTCAAAAAGATTAATCTCTGGTGGCTCAGTGTAGGACTTCATGCTCTCACTGTCGAAGACCTGGGTTCAATCCCAGGTCAGGGAAATAAGATCTTACAAGACAGGTGGTGGGCCAATGAAAAAGAAAGAAAGTAAAAATAGGACTACTATGTGTTCCATCAATCCTGGATCTTGAATATATAGCCCAAAGAATTGAAATCAGGATCTTAAAGAGAAATCTGCACTTCTGTGTTCATTGCAGCTTTATTTACAATAACCAATAATAACAAGATATGGAAATAACCCACATGTTCATGGACAGACAAATGGATCAAGAATATGATGTTGTATATACATATAATGGAATAGTACTGGGCCTCCAAAAAGGAGAAACTCCTACTATTTGCAACAACATGGATAGATCTAGAAAACATTATGATAAGTGAAATAAGCCAGTCACAGAGGACAAATATTATGTGATTCTTCTTATATGAGATACCTAAAAAATCAAACTAATAGAAGTATAAAATAGAATGGTGATTGCCAAGGGATGGGAGGAAGACAAAATAGTTACTTTTCAATGAGTATAATGTTAGTTTTTATAAGATTAATACATTTTAGAGACCTATTTTACAACATAATGCTGATAATTTAGAGTGCTGGGTACATAAAAAATTTGTTAAGTGAGTTAGATTTCACATTAACTGTTCTTATCACACACAAAAATGCATATGGACACAAGGAGGTGATGGATATGTTTATTACCTTGATTATTATGACAGTATCCTGAGTATACACCTATGTTGAAATTCATCAAATTATACACATTAAATATGTGAATTTTTAAAGGAATATTGCAGAATTATGGCCTTAGGTACTCCTTGTCTTTTAAGTGGACTGAGTACACTTAAGGACAATAATGTGGATATTCAGTAGATGAAAAGACAATCTATGGAAGGCAAAATCCAAGACTGAAAACCGCATTTCTTCTGACTGAAATTAGTCAGGGCATGTAACCTCCAGCTTGCCACAGGTTCCACTGCTTCCTACTATCCTACACCAGGCTTCCTATGTGCACATCATATGTCTATATGTTAAGGCATTTAACTTGTATTCCCATAAATAAATGCATTTCAGACTCTCTTGTCCCACACTGCCTGTGCCTTTCTTTGGAGCCCTTGCATACATTCCATGGATATGGCTCTAGACATTGCCTGAGTTTTAAACCTGTTTTTTTCAATTACTATGTGATAATGGACAAGAGACTCAAAATTTATGAGCCTCAGTTTCCTTGACCCTAAAATGAGAATGGAGATTATGTTAATATGTAACTCATAAGGTGTTAACCTAACTCATAAGGCTGTTGTAAGAATGAAATAGTTATTAAGATACACCCTGGAATACAGTAAGCACTAGAGAAATAGTTGTTATTATTATATTTCTTTTAAGATAGAGGTAGGGTGCTCTTGAACTGCCCAAAAGCAGTAGTGGTGGCATAGGAAGACAGAGAAAGCCAAAAGAAAATAAGTTTTGATCAGGTAAATTGTATGTGGGCCAAAAACAAGTACCAGTGCCAATGAACATGAGGTCAGACAACTGTTTTTATGAAATGGAGACATTAAATCTTATTTCAGGTTCCTTGAGCCCTTTATTAGATTTTGAGAGAGACAGATTCTCCCACTGAAGGCAGCTTTTATTCATTTCATTGTGAGAATAAATGATATCACTCATCTGAATGCAATCATGAGATCTATCTGACAGTTTTGTCGCCTGAAGTTTTTTTTTTTTAATTATACATGTTATTATCATAAAAGTTTTCTTGCTATTGGAAATCAAGACATGTCCAAAAGCAATCTAATTTTAAAGTTTTATTTTTAATGGAAGTTCTAATGTCAATAATTTATCAAAGAATACAGAGCAGTTTAGAAATCTATTCAAAGTGTTTGAGAAAATATTCATTCACCCAACAACGTTTGAATTTGTTTTGTATGACAAATATGAGGACATGGTTGTAGTAGCTCGTATTAGTGATTTCCCAAGCTAGTGAAAGGAATTCACCATGTATTATAGGCACTTAAAAAAAAGAAAAAAAAAAAAAAAGAGAGAGCCATAAAGTGAAATAATTCAGACAAAGAAAGACAAATACTGTATTGTATAACTTATATGTAGAATATAAAAGATACAACAAACTAGTGAGCGAGTACAGCAAAAATTAAGTAGATTCACAAATATAGAAAACAAACTAGTTATTACCAGTGGGGAAAAGGGAAAGGGAGTGGCCATATAGGGTTAGGAGATTAAGAGGCACAAACTATTATGAATAAAATAAGCTATAAGGATATATTGGACAGCACAGGTAATATAGCGAATATTTTATAATAACTATAAATGGAGCATAACCCTTAAAAATTGTGGATTACTATTGCACGCTTGTGACATATAATATTGTACATACTGTGTGGTGTGCTCGGTCATGTCTGACTCTGCAATCCCACAGACCATGGCCTGCCGGTCTCCTCTGTATGTGGGATTTACCAGGCAAGAACACTGGAGTGGGTGGCCATTTCCTTCTCCAGGGGATATTCCTGACCCAGGGATCGAAACTGGGGCATCTCCTACATTGGCAGGCAGATTCTTTACTGCTTCTCAGTGCCACCTGAGAAGCCCTTAATTACACTAACTTTCAATTAAAAAAAAAAAAAAAAAGGATAGAGCCTGAGATAGTAAGCTACCAAATTCCTAAATATGATGTGTGGATTCCTCCATTTTAGGAAAGGAGGATGCTATATAAGTCAGTATGAACTAGATTGTGATGAGGGAACAAACAACCTCAAAGTTATGTAGCTTAACACAATAAATGTTTTATTTCTTGTTCATGTTTCATGGCCAGTACAGGTCAGATGAAAGTGTTGCTTTTCATATGTACTTGTGACCCACACAGACAGAGATTCTATCTCAACAGTGTGAAAAATCATGCTCTGGCTATTGAGGTTTCTGCTTTGAAAAGACACCTCGATTCAGCTTACATTTCATTAGTTGCAATCAGTCACATGACCATACTTAAGTTCAGGAGTACTGGGAGGTGCAATCCTATCATGTGCTGAGAATGATGAGGTCTAGAATATTTATGAACAGCCCTAATTACTACCACAGATGCTCATCTAATTTACAGGAAAATTAGAAGCCTGTGTCAGATTGCAGCACTTTTAGAAAAATTAGGTCTGATTGCTTTGCTTCAATACCCTTTCTTTTCAAGGTTCCCAGAAAGTAAAGTCTTATGCAAAAGTTCTGTGTAACTAAAGTTCAGAAAGTGCAATTTCAAAGTAGCTGAGATGAGGGAAAATGGAAATGAGATAGGAAAATAAGAAGAATAAATATGAGAGAAGGCATTAATATATGGTCACTAATAGGTATCAAGCCCAATAGATTACTTAATATTTTGTTACCATATTATGAGAAATCATATAAGCTATTGTATCACAGGACTATATGACAAAGAAAGGAGGCATTTTATGCACTGGTTGTAATCTCCTATTGACCTAATTTTATTCTGAGGGGCATTTAATCCCTTGCACTATTACCTTGTGCACACATAGCTGCTGATTTTTTAGGTCCTGTGGCACCTCATGCCTCATTCATAATGCAGAATTCCCAGAGCAGGAGTTTAGAGGCAAATGATCTGAGCATGAGATAATATGTTGATTTTGTCTACATGAAGTTGAGTAATTCTCACTTCAACTTGATCATCAAGTAGTGGCTAAGGTGGAACAAGTGATCATAGTCCCTGGAGATAAATGAGACCAAGATGATCTAATGTAGCACCTAGGAGGTTTCTAATATAGCTCTCATCCCTTCATGTAAGGACACAATTCTCTTGAAAACTATGGTTTCTCAATCAAAAGTCAAATACCATGTTATTCATATTTGGCCCAAATACTTAGCCTTGATGGAAAGGTTGGAAAAAACAAACAAGAAGAGATTTAACTTATAAAAGGAAGTTACAATGTCTCCAAAAGGAAACTTAAAATTATCCAACAATTAATAAATATTTGTAAGGGAATAATGGTTACAAGACAGTCATTTTTTTTTTCTTAAAAAAATGCTTGACCTGTCATTTAGGGAGGTAAAAGATAAAATGTTAATATATCTGAATCATTTTAATAACTTTCATTTCCCATAATCAGTGGAGGAAAAAAGTTAAAAATTCAAATGGAGGTGTTTTCACAATGTGAAGAAGTGAAAAGGACATAACATGGTAATAATGATACAGTAATATGTGTGCAAGTTAGTGAAGATAGCAACAGAATTAGAACTACCTCACAGGTTTCCACCCCAACTTCAAGATTGCTATTTTATAGAAAGCTATTTTTTAAATGGTAATGTCATTGAATCTCTCCATTGATTTTTCTCAACTTAAATGTTTAAAATTTCATTTGACTGTAACTTAACTCAAGATGTCTTGATCTAAAGATATATAAGTTTTTTTTTTAATGTATAAAGGACAATTTCTTTTTAAAACTGGGCAAACACTTTTGCTGGTTAAAGGGAAAAATCTTGTTTTCCTTCTTCCTATGATCCGACAACTAGTAGACAAAGAAAGGGAGAATAATAGGTTTGAATTATACCTTTCTTTTTTTTGTTGTTAGTGCTGAAACCATTCAGTTTTTTTTTTAAACTTTACAAAATTGTATTAGTTCAAAACCCAACACATTTGAGACTGTTCAACAATTACATGAGAGATTTTTCAACATTAACATGTGGGTGGCTAAGAAATGCTAGCTCTCATTCTTGAAGGTGAGATGGCCAGACTTGTACGACCCACCATTGAAAAATTTCAAAATTTGAAATGCTTAATAATGATTATATTCTTCAGAGGCTTAGTGTGTGTGTGTTTTATTTTCCTCTCTGTTTCCCATGCTTAAGAATGGACCAATCAATAAACCAACACTGTAAATCATTACAGTTTTTCTTTTCCAGTTGTATCAGCCAGCATTAGATGCCAAAATAGAGCACACACCAAGTAAGGAGATAAGATTATAATATCATCTACTTTAGTCAGGGAATCAGGGAGAACAAAGAATGAGAGAGTGATTGATGATGTAAATAGTCTTTAAAATTTATAACGTGACTTTGAGAGAAAATGTTATCACACTTGTAGACTAATAGAAAAGAATCAAAAGCTCAAAAAGAAATCCACATAGACGTGGTCAATTTGGCTTCCCTTGGTTGCTCAGATGGTGAAGAATCTGCCTGCAGTATGGGAGACCTGAGTTTAATTCCTGGGTCAGGAAGATCCCTTGGAGAAGGGTATAGCTACCGCTCCAGAGTTCCTGCCTGGAGAATTCCATGGACAGAGAAGCCTGGTGGGCTACAGTCCATGGGACATGACTAAAAGACTAACACTTTCACTTTCAGACATGGTCAATGAATATATAATAAAGGAACCAAGAATACTCAATGGGAAATAATCTGTTCAATAAATGATGTTGGGAAAACTGGATAATCACATGAAAAAGAATGAAATTGGACCATTATTTTATACAACTCACAAAAGTTAACTCAAAATGGATTGAAGACTTAAATGTAAGACCTGAAGCTATAAAACTCCTCACAAAAGTTAACTCAAAATGGATTGAAGACTTAAATGTAAGACCTGAAGCTATAAAACTCCTAGAAGAAAACATAAGAAAAAACTTATTGACATTTGCTTTGGCAAAAATTTTTGCCTATGACACCAAAAGCATAAACAACAAAAGCAAAAATCAACAAGTAGGATTATATCAAACTCTAAAGCTTTTGCATAGCAAAATAAAAATAAACAAAATGAAGATTCATTCTACATAATAGGAGAAAATGTTTTCAAATAATACCTTATAAGGAGTTAATATTAAAAATTTATGATGACTTTGTAAAACTCAAAAAAAAAATCCAATTTAAAAATGGGCAGATGAACTGACTAGACATTTTTCAAAGAAGATATACACATGGCCAACAGGCACATGAAAAGATAGTCAACATTAATAATGACCATGGAAATGTAAATCAAGCCACAATGATATATAATTTCACAACAGTTATATTATCCAAAAAAATAAATAAGTAAAATCAAGAAATAACAAGTCTTGAAAAAAGATGTGGAGAAAGGGAAACTGCATTCACTGTTGGTGGGAATATAAATTGGTAGAGCCAGTACGGAGAAATGTATGGAGATTCCTCAAAAAAAAAAAAAAAAAAAATAGGACTACAACATGATCTACTAATCCCACTTTTGGGTATATGTCCAAAGGAATTGAAACTAGGATCTTGAAGTGATATCTGCACTCGCATCTTCATTGCAGGATTATTCAGAATAGGTAAGATATGGAAACAATCTAAATGAAGCTCACCAATGGATGAATATTGTTCAGCTTTAAAAGAAGGAAATCCTGTCATTGTTACAACATAAATGGACCTTGAAGGTATTATGCTAAGTGAAACAAATCAGACAGAGAAAGGGAAGTACTGTATGACCTCATCTATACATAAAATCTAAAAAGTAGAATGATGATTGTGCTAGAGGCTGAAGGCAGAGGAAATGAGAAGATGTTGGTCAGAGAAGACAAAGTTCCAGTTGTAATATGAATAAGTTCGAGAGGTCTAGTATACATCATGATGTACTATGGACTGAGGTTCCTGACATTGTACAGGAGACAGGGATCAAGACCATCACCATGGAAAAGAAATGCAAAAAGCAAAATGGCTGTCTGGGGAGGCCTTACAAATAGCTGTGAAAGGAAGAGAAGTGAAAAGCAAAGGAGAAAAGGAAAGATATAAGCAACTGAAAGCAGACTTCCTAAGAATAGCAAGAAGAGATAAGAAAGCCCTCCTCAGCGATCAATGAAAAGAAATAGACGAAAATAACAGAATGGGAAAGACTAGAGATCTCTTCAAGAATATTAGGGATACCAAGGGAGCATTTCATGCAAAGATGGGCTCGATAAAGGACAGAAATTGTATGGACCTAACAGAAACAGAAGATATTAAGAAGAGGTGGCAAGAATACACAGAAGAACTGTACAAAAAGATCTTCACGACCCAGATAATCACGATGGTGTGATTACTCACCTAGAGCGAGACATCCTGGAATGAGAAGTCAAGTGGGCATTAGAAAGCATCACCATGAACAAGGCTAGTGGAGGTGATGGAATTCCAGCTGAACTATTTCAAATCCTGAAAGATGATGGTGTGCAAGTGCTGCACTCAATATGCCAGCAAATTTGGAAAACTCAGCAGTGGCCACAGGACTGGAAAAGGTCAGTTTTCATCCCAATCCCAAAGAAAGGCAATGCCAAAGAATGCTCAAACTACAACACGATTCCGCTCATCTCACAGGCTAGTAAAGTAGTGCTCAAAATTCTCCAAGCCAGGCTTCAGCAATACATGAACCGAGAACTTCCAGAAGTTCAAGCTGGTTTTAGAAAAGGCAGAGGAACCAGAGATCAAATTGCCAACATCTGCTGGATCATGGAAAAAGCCAGAGAGTTCCAGAAAAACATCTATTTCTGCTTTATTGACTATGCCAAAGCCTTTGACTGTGAGGATCACAATAAACTCCGGAAAATTCTGAAGGAGATAGGAATACCAGACCATCTGACCTGCCTCTTGAGAAACCTATATTCAGGTCAGGAAGCAACAGTTAGATCTGGACATGGAACAACAGATTAGTTCCAAATAGGAAAAGGAGTACATCAAGGCTGTATATTGTCACCCTGCTTATTTAACTTATATGCAGAGTACATCATGAGAAATGCTGGGCTGGAAGAAGCACAAGCTGGAATCAAGAATGCAGGGAGAAATATCAATAACCTCAGATATGCAGATGACACCACCCTTATGGCAGAAAGTGAAGAGGAACTAAAAAGCCTCTTGAAGAAGGTGAAAGTGGAGAGAGAAAAAGTTGGCTTAAAGCTCAACATTCAGAAAACGAAGATCATGGCATCTGGTCCCATCACTTCATGGGAAATAGATGGGGAAACAGTGGAAACAGTGTCAGACTTCATTTTTCTGGGGTCCAAAATCACTGCAGATGGTGACTGCAGCCATGAAATTAAAAGACGCTTACTCTTTGGAAGAAAAGTTATGACCAACCTAGAGAGCATATTGAAAAGCAGAGACATTACTTTGCCAACAAAGGTCCATTTAATCAAGGCTATGCATGCTGTGGGTGAGGGGCCTGGTGCTATTCTCTGAGTTTTGAAGCATTTCCTTTCTCTAATTCGGAGAAGGCAATGGCACCCCACTCCAGTACTCTTGCCTGGAAAACCCCATGGACGGAGGAGCCTGGTAGGTTCCAGACCATGGGGTCGCTAAGAGTTGGGCACGACTGAGCGACTTCACTTTCAGTTTTCACTTTCATGCATTGGAGAAGGAAATGGCAACCCACTCCAGTGTTCTTGCCTGGAGAATCCCAGGGACAGAGGAGCCTAGTGGGCTGCCGTCTATGGGGTCACACAGAGTCGGACATGACTGAAGCGACTTAGCAGCAGCAGCATGGTTTTTCCAGTAGTCATGTATGGATGTGAGAGTTGGACTGTGAAGAAAGCTGAGCACCGAATAATTGATGCCTTTGAACTGTGGTGTTGGAGAAGACTCTTGAGAGTCCCTTGGACTGCAAGGAGATCCAACCAGTCCATTCTAAAGGAGATCAGTCCTGGGTGTTCTTTGGATGGAATGATACTAAAGCTGAAACTCCAGTACTTTGGCCACCTCCTGAGAAGAGCTGACTCATTGGAAAAGACTCTGATGCTGGGAGGGATTGGGAGCAGGAGGAGAAGGGAACGACAGAGGATGAGATGGCTGGATGGCATCACCAACTTGATGGATGTGAGTTTGAATGAACTCTGGGAGTTGGTGATGGACAGGGAGGCCTGGCGTTCTGCAATTCATGGGGTCGCAAAGAGTCAGACATGACTGAGCGACTGAACTGAACTGAACTGATATTATGTAAACTATGATATTGTATTATATACTTGAAAGTTGCTAAAAGAGTAAAACATAAATGTCTCAAAAATATCATAGTTATGTGAAATGATGAATGTGTTAATTAACCTTATTGTAGTTATCATTTTTCAATATACATGTGTATCAAATCATGTTGTACATGTTAAGCTTATGCAATGTTATATGTTAATTATAACTCAATAAAACTGGAGGAGAAAAAAATTTGTTTAGGAAATCTACTCTTTGTAAAACTTCCCGTACTTTTGCTTAATATAGTTTGATCAGCAAAATCCTACTCAGGTAGCTATCATAACAATTATATGAAGCTTTTCTAGTTTACAGTATGGCTTAATAATATGTTTCCCATAGAGATAGAAAAAAATTGAATGTGTAAACATGATCTATATTGTATCTGGTCCTGCCTTCTTGTCTAACTTCATCTTCTACGTCTGTCTCTCTCCCTTTGTCCCAGTCACATGGGTCATTTTTATGCTCATGAATGAGCACAAACTTATTTTTACCCCTGTTGGTAAAACTCTTTACCCAGCTCATTGGGTTAACTCCTTTATCATTTAGGTCTTTGATCAAATATGACTTGCTTATTAAAGACCTTCCCTGAATACTCTATCACACGTAATTTTTCTTCCCTTTCATCCATCACTCTCTATTCCCTTAATCTGCTTTTTTTTTTCATAGCACTTATCTCTGCATGATATTTTATTATACATATGCTTATTAGTTTGTTGTCCTTTTTTACTGAAATGTATGTTCTGTAAGAGGAGAAAGCAAGTTTTTTTTTTTTTTCTGTTGCAAACCAGAAACTGGTTCTGCGTGCAGTATATAATGCATGATAAGTAAATATATATTGAATTAGTGATCATAATTTTACCGTTCCTGATCTTTAAATACTTTTGATGAATTGTCAGACTCTCTCAATTATTAATTCTCTCAATTAGATATAGCATGGTTCTTCACACTTCTGTTTCCAACTTTCTGTTTCATTCTTTGTTGGAGCTTAGCACTGTGGGAAAGGTCATGGCACTCATGTTTCTTGGACCAACTTGCTGTTTTTGTTACTTAGGAGGACTCTCTTGGAACCTGAAATATTTATGTCATTCAGTTCACTCCATATCTTAAGTTGGGAAGTCAATCAAAATTTAGAAGGTACATATTAGCTACTTAACAGAAGCCAGAGATTATCACTTATGCATGTTATTTTTCAATATCAAGTGAACTAAGATAGGATAGATATAATGATTATCAAGCAAGTTTTGCAACCTACAAGTCAAATCACAATGAAATAAAGGAATAAATCAGTACCCATATATTTTATGTGACTAGTTTCAGGTCTGGTATCTGTAAGTAGAATGATAACTCAAGAAACTGTCTTAAAAGCATTCCATCAGTGTGCTGCATGGCCCCACATCTACCATCCTTGCCTCACATTCCCCAAGATTTTACTATTGTCCCTTAAATGTTTCCATTATCCATAACTTCAAAAACATTGCTTTTTTTTCCTTATAATGCAGCCAATTCATGGAAGCAAAGAAGTGAGCCAAAGACCAGCTATTAATTTTAGGAGCTTGGAGAAAGCAGAGGAAATAAGGAGCAGTCTTCTGAACTCCTATTTGGCATTTTGTAATAATATGTAGAAAATTTTAAATATTGTCATCCTGAGAGAGAAAGACTTGGAAGAGGTTAATTTAACAATTGAAACTCAATCCTCTACATATCTTTTCTGACTACTTTTCAACATTGTGTTTTTCTCAGAGACCACAGATATTTTGTCAGGAAGGCAAATTTTAAGGAAATAATAAAACACTGTGCATTATAGGGTTCATATCCCTGTTAAAGAGAATCCAAGATTTGATTGTGAGTTGAAATAAACATTAAATATAAGGTTTTATAAAAATCTAAGAGTCCTTTATTTATCTAGAGACCATAATTTGCAGTGGCTACTTAAAGAGCTGATATGTAATATCTCTTTTCTCATCAACCAAGTTTACACACTGGTAAGGCTGGCTTTCATAAAAACCTGACCACTTCCCAAGGCAGGCAAATGAGAAAGCAAACATTTATGGTAAATAGTAATAACCACCTTTTTCAGTTTTATTCAGACATACAATATTTTGTGCTCCAGCCTAATTACTTAACTAGCTCTGTGATCTTAGGTAAATTACTTAACTGCTCTGAACCTCAATTTCCTAAAATATAAATTGTATATAATACTTCTCTTAGCTGTTTTAAAGATGAAACAATATGAAAATAAAACAAGAAGTACAGTGGCACATAAAAAAAGTTAGTTTTATTTCCCCTTACCTCTATTCTTTTGCCTCTATCTTATTCTTCTTTAAAGAGCTATATTATGGTACATATATGCAATAGCTCTTTTCACTTCAAGATGGTAGAGTGGTTAGGAGTATGAGTTTTGAAATCCAGCAGATCTAGATTCCAATTTTAGCTTCCTTATTTGGCATATAACTTTGAAGCAATTCCTTAACCTTTCTAAGATGCTGTTTCCTCATCTATAAATATCATCTACCTCCAGGTTGTTATCAAATGGAATAAGCAGGTAGAAGACACTGAATGACCCACTAGCTGGAAGTGCTCAATACATGTTAGTTATTGTATCTCTATTGCTAATATTTGTAACATAATTATTATTACATTTATACATATTATTTTAGATCAGTATTTCCTAATTTCATGCTGAGGATGAGCACATATTTTTATGTAGGTTTCTTTTCAACTTGTCTCTTAGAGACAGTGATTTTAGCTCTGTTTCCTCTCTCCCTGACTTATTGCAAAGATCTGAAATGGAGAATGTAACTAAAGTAGGGGATGAAATAGTATTTTGAATGACTGAAATCTGGGAAACTGTGAGTTACTAACAAGAAATGACTCTCCACTGACTAAAAACGTCCTTCTGAGCTTGGCTTGTATGAGGCAGACCACAAAGAAGGTTCTTTTATAGTCCCTTCTCTCTTCTAAAATAGCAAAAGCCAACTTTAAGAACAAAATAGAATGCAAGTCTGGGAGGCTATCTGCTCATGGTGCACTGTCATTCAGTGAAGACGCCGCTGTTGCTATCACTAGGCACATGTCACAGCTTGCCACTGATTACCACCAATTTTGGGAAATGGACACTAAAAATAGACATTGCCTCATGAATTGGTTCAGATGATGAACAGCTAAAAAGAATAATGAGCTATTTACATACTAGTATCGCATCTGGCCATTTTGAAAGTTTATTATGCTAATGCTTTTGCTGTTCTTTTTTAAATTTCTTATCATACTTCCTCCAAGAACTCTCTCTACACCCAATCTCCATGGGCTGAGATTGTGCTGAGAAGTCCCTTTACCCTTTAATTCAAACCTTACTGCTTATTATCTTTCTAAGTCTCTACTTATTTTCTATATCTGAACCACTGATGCAAGGGTAAAAATATGTGTTTCACCTGGGGTAGTGGTAGCAAGGAGCTTGCCCACTAAAATTTTTCTCTCTCTCTAATGAAGATGGATAAATATTTTACTAGAGCTTAACAACATTGTTAGCTAAGTGAATTATAGCCCTTTCACCAGAAGTCAAGTTAATAACATAGGAAAAGAAGCAAAGTTTTAAGGTCACCTTGGTAGGAACTACCAGCAATGCCCAATATGGGCATAAGTAATTCATGGTCCATAATCACAAAGCAGCAACCAAAATAACACATTTAACATGCAGAGGAAGTAGGATGTGGTAGGCTGCTCTGAACTGAGGTTTGAAATAGATACTGGTCTCCTGGTGCTGTTGAATGAACACAAGGGAAAATACAACTTAGAGAAAAAACATGGCAAGCCTTTTAATCAGTCATTTAATACTTCAGCAATAGAAAGAAAGTATAACCCATGCTTTAATAGTAATAGTAAGCCCATTTTCCTATTGCTGACAGAGGTTGACCTTCATAGACAAAAATTTTAAAGTCCTCCCAAGATCCCCCAGACTCCATGCCCATCATTCTAAACTAGAAAATTCCTTAGTTGTGCATTGGAATTTCAAGCTTAGAAACTGCCTTTCTGATACAGCAATGAGTTAGAAAGTAGGAAGCATAATCCAATTATGTCCAAAGGAAGAATTACCACCACCATCAAAGTCTCCCCAAAAATCCAGGTACTTTTAGGAAGTCTGTGGAATAGGAAAGACCTAACAAAGATCTTCACAACCCAGATAATCATGATGGTGTGATCACACACCTAGAGCCAGACATCCTGGAAAGTGAAGTCAAGTGGGGCTTAGAAAGCATCACTATGAACAAAGCTAGTGGAGGTGATGGAATTCCAGTTGAGCTATTTCAAACCCTGAAAGATGATGCTGTGAAAGTGCTGCATTCAATAGGCCAGCAAATTTGGAAAACTCAGCAGTGGCCCCAGGACTGGAAAAGGTCAGTTTTCATTCCAATCCCAAAGAAAGGCAATGCAAAAGAATGCTCAAACTACTTCACAATTGCACTCATCTCACATGCTAGTAAAGTAATGCTCAAAATTCTTTAAGCCAGGCTTCAGCAATACGTGAACCATGAACTTCCATATGTTCAAGCTGGTTTTAGAAAAGACGGAAGAACCAGATTTCAAATTGCCAACATCGCTGGATCATGGAAAAAGCAAGAGAGTTCCAGAAAAACATCTATTTCTGCTTTATTTACTATGCTTAAGCCTTTGACAGTTTGGATCACAATAAACTATGGAAAATTCTGAAAGAGATGGGAATACCAGACCACCTGACCTGCCTCTTTAGAAACCTATATGCAGGTCAGGAAGTAACAGTCAGAACTGGACATGGAACAACAGACTGGTTCCAAATAGGAAAAGGAGTACATCAAGGCTGCATATTGTCATCCTGCTTATTTAACTTATATGCAGAGTACATCATGAGAAATGCTGGGCTCAAAGAAGCACAAGCTGGAATCAAGATTGCCGGGAGAAATATCAGTAACCTCAGATATGCAGATAACACCACCCTTATGGCAGAAAGTGAAGAGGAACTAAAGGGCATCTTGATGAAAGAGAAAGAGGAGAATGAAAAAGTTTGCCTAAAGCTCAACATTCAGAAAATGAAGATCATGGCATCTGGTCCCATTACTTCATGGGAAATAGATGGGGAAACACTGGAAACAGTGTCAGACTTCATTTTTCTGGGGTCCAAAATCACTGCAGATGGTGACTGCAGCCATGAAATTAAAAGATGCTTACTTCTTGGAAGGAAAGTTATGACCAACCTAGATAGCATATTAAAAAGCAGAGACATTAGTTTGCCAACAAAGGTCCATCTAGTCAAGGCTATGGTTTCTCCTGTGGTCATGTATGGATGTGAGAGTTGGACTGTGAAGAAGGATGAGTGCCGAAGACTTGATGCTTTTGAACTGTGGTGTTGGAGAAGACTCTTGAGAGTCCCTTGGACTGAAAGGAGATCCAACCAGTCCATTCTAAAAGAGATCAGTCCTGGGTGTTCTTTAGATGGAATGATGCTAAAGCTGAAACTCCAGTACTTTGGCCACCTCCTGCGAAGAGTTGACTCATTGGAAAAGACTCTGATGCTGGGAGGGATTGGGGGCAGGAGGAGAAGGGGACGACAGAGGATGAGATGGCTGGATGGCATCACTGACTCGAAGGACGTGAGTCTGAGTGAACTCTGGGAGTTGGTGATGGACAGGGAGGCCTGGCATGCTGCAATTCATGTGGTCCCAAATAGTCAGACACAACTGAGAGAGTGAACTGAACTGAACTGCACTGAACCAACAATACATTCAGGGTTTTCGTTATTGTTGTTGTGACAGGAATTTAAAGGAAGGGAAAGGATAGTTGGAGAAGAAGGATGAAAAAAATGTTACTTAGAAGGCACATTGTTTTTTTTGTTGTTGTTGTTTGTTTTAATTTTTAATATAAATTTATTTATTTTAATTGGAGGCTAATTACTTTACAATATTGTATTAGTTTTGCCATACATCAACATGAATTTGCCACAGGTGTACACGTGTTCCCCACCCTGAACCCCCCTCCCACCTCTGTCCCCATCCCATCTCTCAGGGTCATCCCAGTGCACCAGCCCCGAGCATCCTGCTTCAATGCCATTCTCCCTAATCATCCCACTCTAGCCCTCTCCCACAGAGTCCAAAAGACTGTTCTATACATCTATATCTCTTTTGCTGTCTCGCATACAGGGTTATCATTATGATCTTTCTAAATTCCATATATATGCGTTAGTATACTGTATTGGTGTTTTTCTTTCTGGCTTACTTCACTCTGTATAACAGGCTCCAGTTTCACTCACCTCATTAGAACTGCTTCAAATGTATTTTTAATGGCTGAGTAATACTCCATTGTGTATATGTACAATGGATACGTATACATTATGTATATGTACCATGAATACATTCTCATCCATTCGTCTGCTCATGGACATCTAGGTTGCTTCCATGTCCTGGCTATGATAAACAGTGCTGCGATGAATATTGGGTACACGTGTCTCTTTCAATTCTGGTTTCCTCGGTGTGTATGCCCAGCAGTGGGATTGCTGGGTCATTTGGCAGCTCTATTTCCAGTTTTTTAAGGAAACTCCACACTGTTCTCCATAGTGTCTGTACTAATTTTCATTCCCACCAACAGTGTAAGAAGATTCCCTTTTCTCCACACCTTCTCCAGCATTTATTCCTTGCAGACTTTTGTATCGCATCCATTCCGACTGGCGTGAAATGGTACCTCATTGTGGTTTTGACTTGCATTTCTCCGATAATGAGTGATGTTGAGCATCTTTTCATGTGTATGTTAGCCATCTGTATGTCTTCTTTTGAGAACTGTCTGTTTACTTCTTTGGTCCATTTTTTGATTGGGTCGTTTATTTTTCTGGAATTGAGCTGCAGGAGTTGCTTGTATATTTTTGAGATTAATCCTTTGTCAGTTGCCTCATTTGCTAATATTTTCTCCCATTCTAAACGCTGTCTTTTCACCTTGCTTATAGTTTCCTTTGTTGTGCAGAAGCTTTTAATTTTAATTAGGTTCCATTTGTTTATTTTTGCTTTTATTTCAGAAGTCACATAGTTTGAAGACATGCTATTTGATTTTTTTACATTCCTGCTATTTTAGGCTTTACTGGAAAAGTGTCATATTCTATTTCTTGTTGTTTAGCCCCTTTTCTATAATCTCTTTCTCTAAGATTCCTTTTCAAAACTGCAATGATAATAACCTTTAAAGTGTTTCTACTCATTTCCTACATAGTATAGCAAAGAAGAGCTTCCATGGTGGCTTAGACAGTAAAGAATCTACCTGTAATGCAAGAGACCTGGGTTTGATCCCTGGGTTGGGAAGATTCCCTGGAGAAGGGCATGGCAACCCACTCCAGTATTCTTGCCTGAAAAATTCCCATGGACAGAGGACTCTGACAGATTACAGTCCGTGGGGTCTCAAAGAGTTGGACACAACTGAGTCACAGAACATAGTAAAGAAAACAACCATTTTTAAAGACAGCAAGTTACAAGAGGAAAAAAAAAAAGATCGTTAAGCAAGACAATTAGAATATTACAAGGAAAGCTTGGCTTTCCCAGGTGGTGGTGATTTGTTGCTCTTTTGAAACTAGTAACCCATTTGTTCACTAATTCTTTGTTCACAGTTTATCACTGAATATTGTACTGTCACATCATGAAGAAAACTCACAAAATACTTCAAGTCACTAACGGGATAGAAGATAAATTTTAATGAGTTATATGAGAAAAGGAGATCCCCTGGAGGAGAGCATCACAACCCACTCCAGTATTCTTTCCTGGAAAACACCATGGAGAGAAGAGCCTTGCAGGCTACAGTCCATAGGGTCACAAAGAGTCAGACATGACTGAAGCGACTGAGAATGTACGCATGAGAAAAGGGGGTCTTTTTTTCTTAATCTCAAGCTCTTATACTATTCCTATTCCTCTAAATCCTAATTATCATCTACCCATCTTTTCATTTCTATTGCCACATCTGATCCACATCTGCATTGCAACAGTCTCCCTATCTCCAATTGCTTCTCACTGAAATTCATTGCTGACATAGTTGCCCAAGAAACACTACCAAAATATTACCCTTATTATGACTCCTTATATTAAAAATATCTAATAGTTCCTTATCACTAGTTAAATAAACTCCACAATCCCTAGTCAAAGCTTTCTATGACTTTCTCTTTGATTGTCTGTCCGTCCTATCTCTCATAAGATGTTAAGTCTAATTAATTCAAACTAGAATAACCAGTTTTCCAAAGCTAATGCATTTTCTCTTACAGAAATTTAGAAGCAATCTCAAAATCTACTCTCAATGAAGCCTTTCCTAATGTGATCACTACTCTTTATATATCATAATAGCATCTTATTTGTACCACCATTATAGCACTGACAAACTCTGACTTGCATTAGTTACTCATTTACTCAAAAGTGTGCTTTTAACATAGTCATTGATCAATAAATACTTATTGAATTAATAAATAAATGTTCTTTCAAAGTATTAACTATACAAATGTTTAGATTAGGTACATAGAGGAGACAGGATACTTCTCTAATTGTACTGGTCTGCACAGTCACTGAACAATGTCAGGTTATTATCCCAGGATAAGACATAAAGCTGAAATATTATTAACTTGTAGCAACACTTAATATGTGATAGGACTTCAGCATTAGTTTGATGAAAAGTAGAAAATATGAGTCATATTTGAAGATACAGGTATCTTTTATATGTATTTTTTCCATTAAATAGAGGAATATTAGAGCTAAAATTAGCATTATGAGATATTACAAGCTGAAGCAGGTCTCATGTTGCAAACTATACAAACTAAAGTGTTTTTTTTTTTAATATATGTGTAAGTATCACTAGAGCTAATTACATTACAGATATAGAGCTGTCAATTATTCTTTTCATTTCTGAAACCTTTCACTTTGAAAATCTATAAATGAGCTATAAGAGGGCCCTTGTGCAATCAGACAGCTATAATTTTTATGTTTGCTTTTAAGCTGTATAATTAGAAAACATTTTTTTTTCTTTTGCAATGAACAGTCCATGTGGGAATATATCCCAAAGGGGGATCAAAAGACATCTGTGCCAAAACAAACAAATAAACAAGAAACTCCACTTGTTTCCAATGCTTAATGCATCTGTTTCCTAAAACTATAGATTATCAAACAGTGGCAACAAATATGACTTTGTGGCTCCCAATCCAGTTCACCAGTGAAATCTTGTGACTTTTCTAGCTAGTGCATACACTCATGTGGAGGATGAAAGATGTGATCCCCTTCAGAGCAAATGTACTGATCCCCTTCATTACATTTTCCCCTTCAGAGAAAAGTTATTTTAGTATAATCAATTTATGATTGCTTCAAAGTCATAACCTCTAAAAGTCAACTACTGGTCATGTATGATGCATTATTTCTTATGTACACCAAAGTACTCTTCTTCATATTTTCATCTTGTTATCCTCATAACACTTTTTTGAATGCCCATAGCAGACATAGTGTCATAATAAGAAGCAAAGGAGTAGACATGAGGGCCAATCAATCCTATTCAAACATGTTTTCCTGCTCACAAATCTGAGGGGATGCAATACCATTGACTGGGGCATTGGGATAGAACTTTAAAGCGATCCCCTCTAATGGGCCTATTATCCTGCCTTCAAATTTAACCACTGAATTCAAGGATCTCTGTTCTTTCTCCCAGAAGACTGTATCTATAAAGAGAAGACATATTGGTTAATGAATTATTAGCACAAACCTTTTCCCTGAATGAGTAATCTTACCCACCTCAATATCTTTAGTACCACCAATATATAATTGACTTCCAAACCTGTGTTTCTAATCTTCCCTAGCCATCTCTCCCATGATCTCTAAATTCACAGAGAGTGAAAGTGTAGTCACTCAGTCTTGTCCTACTCTTTGCAACACCATGGACTCCAGCCCCACAGGCTCCTCTGTCCATGGAATTCTCCAGGCAAGAATACTGGAGTGGATAGCCACTCCCTTCTCCAGGGGATCTTCCCAGCCCAGGGATTGAACTTGGGTTTCCCTCATTGCAGGCATCTGAGCTATCAGGGAACTTACAGTACTGCTTATTAAACAGTACTAATTGAATACCCCATGATTACATCAATATCACCCAGCATAAACTGAAATCTTAATCTTTCTACACTTAACTTCTGTTTAACCCTATGTTATCTGCCCTACAATAGATACAGAGATATTTCACACATCCAGTTTCCCAAGTTGTAAATATGAGAATCATCCTCAATAACATCTTATCAACCAATCATTAAGTCCCATCAAATGAATAGCTTTGCAACTAATCCTCTTAGTATTCTACTGAATGATGGGGTGGAGTTAGAAGTAGAAAATAAAATATTGAAAACTGAAAATTTGTCAGGCATATTCAACTCAATATGTCTAAAATTGGACTCATTTCTTAATTATCACCCCACTGGCCAAATTTATTTTTTGAATTATTTTTCCAATCTCATTTCTAATTAATGGCACTGTAATTATCCAATAGTTAAGTTAAAGAACTCAGAATCTTTTGTCAAGTTAAAACTTTTAAAACTCATCCTGTAAGTCATGGGGAACTAGTGAATGCTAATAAAAGAATTATATCAGCTTTTTAAAAAATCATGACTCTGCCAATAATGTGACTGCTAACTGCTAAGTCACTTCAGTCGTGTCTGGCTCTGTGTGACTCCATAGATGGCAGTCCACCACGTCCCTGGGATTCCCCAGGCAAGAACACTGGAGTGGGTTTCCATTTCCTTCTCCAATGCATGAACGTGAAAAGTGAAAGTGAAGTCACTCAGTCGTGCCCGACCCTCAGTGACCCCATGGACTGCAGCCTTCCAGGCTCCTCTGTCCATTGGATTTTCCAGGCAAGAGTGCTGGAGTGGGGTGCCATTGCCTTCTCTGGCCAATAGTGTGAATGACAGATTAAAGAAGAGACTGGTGAGAAATATTTAATAAACTGTGGAAATAGTCTTGAACAGAAATGATAGGGGCTTTACTGACAAAGTCAAAGCTATGGTTTTTCCAGTCAGTAGTCATGCATGGATGTGAGAGTTGCACCATAGAGAAAACTGAGCTCTGATGAAGCTTTTGATTGATGCTTTTGAACTATGGTGTTGCAGAACCCTTGAGAGTCCCTTGGACAGCAAGGAGAAAAAACCAGTCAATACTAAAAGAAATCAACCCCAAATATTCATTGGAAAGAATGATACTGAAGCTGAGACCCCAATACTTTGGCCACGTGATGCAACGAACTGACCACTGGAAAAGACCCTGATGCTGGGAAAGACTGAAGGCAAGAGGAGCAAGGTGACGACAGAGGATGAGATGATTGAATGACATCACTGACTTGATGGACATAAGATTGAGCAAGCTACAGGAGTTGGTGATGGGCAGGAAAGCCTGGCATCCTGAAGTCCATGGAGTCACAAAGAATCGAACACAATTGAGTAACTGAACTAAACTGAACTAAGGAAATGCAGTGGAAATGCAATGAGATCTATTCCACTTGAAAATTTGTATATTAACGTACATTTTATATTGCCCCAATGAGGAAGGTTTAATGAAAGACACATGTTTAGATTTGGATTTATAGAAAATTGAAGAAAATACAGTGCAGGAGTAAAACAACTTGTTCTAGGGATCTCAAACAGATAATTATGTAACGGGAAAATCTATGCTGAGACAAAATGGAATATGTTAAAAGTTCTATTAAAAATAAGATGCCACAAAAAAAGAAAACTACAGGCCAATATCACTGAGGAACATAGGTGCAAAAATAATTAACAAAATTCTAACAAACAGAATTCAACAACATATTAAAAAGATCATACATCATGGCCAAGTGGGCTTCATCCCAGGGATGCAAGGATTCTTCAATATCCACAAATCAATCAATGTGATACACCACATTAACCAATTAAAAGAAAAAACCATATGATTATCTCAATAGATGCTGCTGCTGCATCACTTCAGTCGTGTCCGACTCTGTGCAATCCCATAAAAAGCAGCCCGCCAGGCTTCCCGTCCCTGGGACTCTCCAGGCAAGAACACTGGAGTGGGTTGCCATTTCCTTCTCCAACTCAATAGATGCAGAGAAAGCCTTTGACAAAATTCAACATCCATTTATGATAAAAACCCTCCAGAAATCAGGCATAGAAGGAACATAACTCAACATAATAAAATCCATATATAATAAACCCAGAGTAAACATCCTCAATGGTGAAAAATTGAAAGCATTTCCCATAAAGTCAGGAACAAGACAAAGCTGTCCACTCTTACCACTACTATTCAACATACTTTTGGAAGATTTGGCCACAACAATCAGAGCAGAAAAAGAAATAAAAGGAATCCAGATTGGAAAAGAAGAAGTAAAACTCTCACTGTTTGCAGATGAAATGATCCTCTACATAGAAAACCCTAAAGACTCCACCAGAGAATAACCAGAGCTAATCAGTGAATATAGTAAAGTTGCAGGATATAAAATCAACAGACAGAAATACCTTGCATTCCTATACACTAATAATGAGCAAATAGAAAGAGAAATTAAGGAAACAATTCCATTCACCATTGCAATGAAAAGAATAAAATACTTAGGACTATATCTTCCTAAAGCAGCAAAAGACCTCTATATAGAACACTATAAAACACTGATGAAAGAAATCAAAGATGACACAAATGGGTGGAGAAATATACCATGCTCATGGATCAGAAGAATCAATATAGTGAAAATGAGTATACTACTCAAAGCAATCTATAGATTCAATGCACTCCCTATCAAGCTACTAACGCTATTTTTCAGAGAATTAGAACAAATAATTTCACAATATGTATGAAAAAAAAAAAAAACCTCGAATATTCAAAGCAATCTTGAGAAAGAAGAATGGAACTGGAGGAATCAACCTGCCTGACTTCAGGCTCTACTACAAATCTGCAGTCATCAAGACAGTATGGTACTTGCACAAAGACAGAAATATAGATCAATGGAACAAAATAGAAAGCCCAGAGATAAACCCATGCACCTATGGACACCTTATCTTTGACAAAGGAGGCAAGAATATACAATGGAGAAAAGACAATCTCTTTAACAAGTGGTGCTGGGAAAACTGGTCAACCACTTGTAAAAGAATGAAACTAGAACACTTTCTAACACCATACACAAAAATAAACTCCAAATGGATTAAAGATCTAAATGTAAGACCAGAAACTATAAAACTCCTAGAAGAGAACATAGGCAAAACACTCTCTGCCATAAATCACAGCAGGATCCTCTATGACCCACCTCCCAGAATATTGGAAATAAAAGCAAAAATAAACAAATGGGACCTAAGTAAACTTAAAAGCTCTTGCACAATGAAGGAAACTGTAAGCAAGGTGAAAATACAGCCTTCAGAATGGGAGAAAATAATGGCAAATGAAGCAACTGACAAAGAATTAATCTCAAAAAAAAAAAAAAAAAGCAACTCTTGAAGCTCAATTCCAGAAAAATAAGCAACCCAATCAAAAAATGGGCTAAAGAACTAAACAGTCAGTTCTCCAAGGAAGGCATACAGATGGCTAACAAACACATGAAAAGATGCTCAACATCACTCATTATCAGAGAAATGCAAAACAAAACCACAATGAGGTACCATTTCACGCCGGCAGGATAGCTGCTATCAAAAAGTCTACAAACAATAAATGTTGGAAAGGGTGCAGAAAAAGGGAACCCTCTTACACTGTTGGTGGGAATGCAGACTAGTACAGCCACTATGGAAAACAATGTGGAAATTCCTTAATAACCTGAAAATAGAACTGCCATATGACCCAGAATTCCCACTGCTGGGCATACACACCGAAGAAACCAGAATTGAAATAAACCCATGTACCCCAATGTTCATCCTAGCACTGTTTACAATAGCTAGGACATGGAAGCAACCTAGATGTCCATCAGCTGATGAATGGATAAGAAAGCTGTGGTACATATACACAATGGAATATTACTCAGCCATTAAAAAGAAGGCATTTTTGAATCAGTTCTAATGAGGTGGATGAAACTGGAGCCTATTATACAGAGCGAAGTAAGTCAGAAAGAAAAACACCAATACAGTATATTAATGCATATATATGGAATTTAGAAAGATGGTAATGATGACCCTATATGTGAGACAGCAAAAGAGACACAGATGAAAAGAACAGACTTTTGGACTCTGTGGGAGAAGGCGAGGGTGGGATGATTTGAGAGAATAGCATTGAAACATGCATATTATCATATGTGAAATAGATTGCCAGTCCAGGTTTGATGCATGAGACAGGGTGCTCAGGGCTGGTGCACTGGGATGACTCTGAGAGATGGCATGGGAAGAGAGGTGAGAGGGGCCTTCAGGATGTTGAGCACATGTACACCCATGGCTGATTCATGTGAATGCATGGCAAAAACCACCACAATATTGTAAAGTAATTAGCCTCTGATTAAAATAAATAAATAATTTTTTAAAATAAAGAAAATGTTTAATTTTTTTAAAAAGTTCTATTTAAGACTATTCTTAATTCATTGATTCTTTGGAGAATCACTGAAAATCATTCAGTGCATCAACAACAGCCTGGAAATAATAAATAAGTGGCATGAATAGAACTAACTAGTAACTGAGAAAAGTAGCATCAAATTGAAGATAACAATTTCTCTATAATACATCTTTAAAGAAAAAAATGGAAAAAAATAGGAAAAAGGTGAACATGAATAGTTGAGAAAAAAGTGATTTCCTGTGTTATTGGAATAGGGTTTTTTTGTTTGCTTTATTTGTTCACAATTTTTTTCAAGTATAGCCTGAAGAATAGCTAACAATTATGTTCATACAATATTCTCAGGTCTATTCTAAGCAATTTATAAATTTTAACCCTTTGCTTTTCACAGTAAAGCTGAGAAGTAGATACAAGTATTATCTTCACTTTACAGAGAAGGAAACTAATACCAGAGCAGTTATGCACCTAATACAGGGTCAAACACTTCATGCAACATTGTAGAGATTTCCCCCTCATATATAAGCAAGTTCTTGCTTTGAAGAGGTAGCATTTATAAGTAGCTTCCCTTGTGGCTCACTGGTAAAGAATCCGCCTTCAATGTGGGAGACCTGGGTTCAATCCCTGGGTTGAGAAGATCCCCTGGGGCAGAGAAAGACTATCCACTCCAGTATTCTGGCCTAGAGAATCTCATGGACTGTGTAGACCATGGGGTCGCAAAGAGTTGGACACAACTGAGTGACTTTCACTTCACTTCAACAATAAAATCTATCATGTATGGAGTACTTAGCATGTGCCAGACATTATGCTAATACATTTGCATGGATTTGTTCATTTAAACTTTAAAACTCTATGAGATATTTTTTTTTTTTTAATTCATGTATTACGGATAAAGAAACTGAATCCCAAAGAGTTTAAAAACTTGTTCAAGGGTACACAGCTGGTAAGTGGTCCAGCAACTAATTAAATACAAGTTTTTCAACGTTCATACTCTCAGCCATTATAGTGCACTGCCTCCCTTCCTGGCAGCAATCAGTAGTTTAAAGGACGTCAGCCTGAGATGTTGATTAGCTGAAGTATTGCAGAGTTTTTGCTAACAGTATACAGAGAGATTCTGAATGGTAAGCCAGCCACCAATTGTGGGGTGGATTTGAGATAAATAGAAAGTTTTACAGAAGAAGCATTAAGTTGGGGTTCCTACCAAAAGAATCCCAAAATGTTGTACTCTCCCTTCAATTCGCATAGAGCCATGTTATCTTCAAGATAAACAAGCATAAATCAACCCAAAGGCAAACTTGATATTCAGTCAGTTTGATTAAGGAAAATAATTTAACATTTATCTGACACTTTTCTTCTCCAATACTTTCCACAAACCATTAACATCGGTATTTAATCCAACACAATTAAACAAACAATTGTACCAAAATAAAAGGAATAAGAATTGCCTTTTATCCCAGGACTTCAAAGCATATTATAAGTATCAATTAGTGTTCACATTAGACCTCTGAGGTGAGAGCATTTTCACAGGTGGTTTTCAGATTAAACCAAAAAACAGTTACCCGACTAGTGACCAATACCCAAGGAACAGACACAGAAATCTTGGGTTCCATTCCTCATGTTCTACTCCTTATATATCAAATATATTTAGAAGCAGCCTAACTAATAGCACTGATTTTTGTTTTCTTACTAGCTAAAACTATGTATATAACAATCACTTAGGTAATATGTATCAAGGATCACAGCATACTAAGAATTTTGTGGAATCTAAAATAAATTTGAAGTTTGATGTGACTGTGCATTTTGTCTTTTTATTTAGTGCATGTTCTGGGATAGGGAGAATGGGGCTAAGGAAATGCATCTATGGTTGGTTCTAGGAGGGGGATATTATACATATAGTGTAAGTGTGTGATTGCATATAGTCAAATAAATACATCACTCCAAGGCTCTAGTCTCTATCCATTTTATGCTAATAAAAATATTTAATTCTAAGTAAATAACTGTACAATGTAAAATATGACTACAAACATTTACTGGCACTAACTGAATTTGTGAAATCCTTGAACATTATTGGAAATAGCCTACTACATTAATTATCCTAAACTTCTGTTACACTTAACAGCTTTTATGAGAACATTAAAGAAATGCAACAATCTTGTTGTGTTTGCAGGCATCATTTCATGTTCTGAAGTCTAATCTGTATCTTATTGTTGTTTCTTAAAAGATTTGCAAAAACTACCCATTGCAAAGTGACTTAAGGACTATGAACACTGTGAAAGCAATTATGAAACAATATATTTAATTCATAATTATATGGAGTTTGAAAGGTTACTTGTGAAGGTTAAATGACATAATATATCTAAAGGAGACTCACACAATGTTTAGCACAAGGTGAAACTCAAAAAAAATGTTTATTTATTTATTTTTTTTTTTATTTCAAGCTATGTGACAGAACCTAGTCTGTTCAGTTCAGTTCAGTCGCTCAGTCATGTCTGACTCTTTGCGACCCCATGAATCGCAGCACACCAGGCCTCCCTGTCCATCACCACCACCCGGACTTCACTCAGACTCACGTCCATCGTGTCAGTGATGCCATCCACCCATCTCATCCTCTGTCGTCCCCTTCTCCTCCTGCCCCCAATCCCTCCCAGCATCAGGGTCTTTTCCAGTGAGTCAACTCTTCACATGAGGTTGCCAAAGTATTGGAGTTTCAGCTTTAGCATCATTGCTTCCAAAGAAATCCTAGAGCTTATCTCCTTCAGAATGGACTGGTTGGATCTCCTTGCAGTCCAAGGGACTCTCAAGAGTCTTCTCCAACACCACAGTTCAAAAGCATCAATTCTTCAGCACTCAGCCTTCTTCACAGTCCAACTCTCACATCCATACATGACCACAGGAAAAACCATAGCCTTGACTAGACAGACCTTTGTTGGAAAAGTAATGTCTCCACTTTTTAATATGCTGTCTAGGTTGGTAATAACTTTCCTTCCAAGGAGTAAGCGTCTTTTAATTTCATGGCTGCAGTCACCATCTGCAGTGATTTTGGAGCCCCAAAAAATAAAGTCTGACACTGTTTCCACTGTTTCCCCGTCTATTCCCCATGAAGTGATGGGATCGGATGCCATGATCTTCATTTTCTGAATGTTGAGCTTTAAGCCAACTTTTTCACTCTCCACTTTCACTTTCATCAAGAGGCTTCTTAGTTCCTCTTCACTTTCTGCCATAAGGGTGGTGTCATCTGCATATCTGAGGTTATTGATATTTCTCCCGGCAATCTCGATTCCAGCTTGTGTTATTTCCAGTCCAGCGTTTCTCATGATGTACTCTGCATATAAGTTAAATAAGCAGGGTGACAATATACAGCCCTGACATACTCCTTTTCCTGTTTGGAACCAGTCTATTGTTCCATGTCCAGTTCTAACTGTTGCTTCCTTACCTGCGTACAGATTTCTCAAGAGGCAGGTCAGGTGGTCTGGTATTCCCATCTCTTGAAGAATTTTCCACAGTTTATTGTGATCCACACAGTCAAAGGCTTTGGCTTAGTCAATAAATCCGAAATAGATGTTTTTTCTGGAACTCTCTTGCTTTTTCCATGATCCAGTGGATGTTGGCAATTTGATCTGTTATCAGTTCTGAAATTTGATATAGGTGAAGGACAAATTTTTATGACTTTTCTGGAATGAACCAGCAGTTAATATGCAATTTTATTTCACTTCTGAAATATGATAGATAGGCCCTATAATTTCCTAAGAAGTCTTGATTTTAGAAAGACAGGGAATAACAATCATCAATTCTCAGCTATATACATTCCTCATCTTAAAAACTGAAGGGAAGTGTCTTACCTGGCTGTTATGCATAGACCAATGAATCTATAAAGGTCCAGCTTCAAGATGGGTATTAAAAAGGTAAATAGATAACTGAATGAACTTATGTACATCTAGAAGAAACCCAGTCTCTTTCAAGCATGACAAGTCCTACAAGTTAAGAATTCTTAACCCTTTTCAGTGTAGGTTAGCTGGTTGTTGCTAACTGGTTGTTTCACTATAGTGAAACTTACTACTAGAGGCAAGTTTTGCTTCAGTTTTTGTTTTTTTGTAATTTATATATACTCTACAGATCATGTATATAGTGCTTTGACCCTTTGCCTGGGAGTGACTTCTGCCCTCTGTTTTTTTTTTTTATTCTGAGTTCCCTGTCTGGTATTGATTTTTGATCCCATTCAAACTCTTGGTATTTTATTTTCCTTGGGTTCTAATACTCTTAACATCTCTTTATTCTGGCCTTATACTCAACTATGTCTTCCCAGTTCTCGCTTGGATCCTTATTTCTGTGTTCTGTTGGAGGCCAGAATGACATGTATTTACCTTGAAATCCAGGAAACAGTAAAATCCATCAAATGTAGCACAGAACCAGACACAGTCTGGGTGAGAAAAGCTGAAGAATTAGGCTTGATTCTGTGAACTCAGTCCTTACATGATTAAAATGAAAGACTGCCTCTCTTAGCACAAAGGACCGAGATTCATCACCTCCATATTCTCTATGAGTTCCCTCATCACTAGCTAAATGCATCATGTCTATCTTAATCAATTTTGAAAAAAAAAATTATGAAAATAATATTATTATCTATCAGTAGTGGAGGCATTCTAAAAAGTGGTACTTTGTAACTTCATAATCAGAGAGATGAAAGTCTCCTGTTTTGAGCCTATAAGGTTTTTGCAAATCTCATAATGTAAGGAAGTAATGCCACTGAGCAATAAAATCTCAGTAGGGGAGTTCTGTATTCCTATGTAAAGGTTTTGCATCTTTTCTGCCTAAAGAGTGCTATTTGAAACAAACCAGAGGTGCTGTGTTAAAAGGCCTCAACCTGTGTCCTTAATCAGCATTGTTGGGGCTTTTAGTCCTGTGGAAGGAGTATGCCCTTTCTTAAAAAGTTCTTTAACTTGAAGTAAAAAAGATTAATTGATAGAAATTCAACTTTTTTTTCCTTCAAAGGAAGGTATTTTCCCTCTTAATCATGTGTTATTAAACTCCAGACTAAGGGGCCAATGAATGACTGAATGACCAAATAAAAGGTGTGTCACCTGAGAATGGCCTTTCCTGAGTCAGTTCAGTTTAGCTGCGTCTGACTTTGTCACCTCATGAACTGCAGCATGCCAGGCCTCCCTGTCCATCACCAACTCCCGGAGTTTACTCAAACTTATGTCCACTGAGTTGGTGATGCCATCCAACCTATCTTATCCTCTGTCATCCCCTTCTCCTCCCACCTTCAATCTTTCCCAGCATCAGGGTGTTTTCCAATGAGTCAGTTCTTTGCATCAGGTGGCCAAAGTATTGGAATTTCAGCATCAGCATCAGTCCTTCCAATGAATGCTCAGGACCAATTTCCTTAAGGATGGACTGGTTGGATCTCCTTGCAGTCCAAGGGACTCTCAAGAGTCTTCTCCAACACCACAGTTCAAAAATATCAATTCTTCAGTGCTCAACTTTCTTTGTAGTCCAACTCTCACATCCATACATTGCTACTGAAAAAACCATAGCTTTGACTAGACGGATCTTTTTTTGCAAAGTAATGTCTCTAATTTTTAATATGCTGTCTATATTGGCCATGACTTTCGAGAGTCAGCACATCACTAAAACTGTCAATTCGGAAGAATTTTCTGAGCGACATTTAGCCTGGGGAAAAAAAAATAAAAGAATCCTCTGCCTGCCTCTGCTATACCTTGCAGGCTCCTCTGTTCTGAATATATTCCTAACAGCTTTAGAAATTATTTATTATTTCCTGCATTCTTGGGACTGTATACTATGTTTTAGATGGAGGAGGAGAGAAATCTGCAGTGACCGTGAACCTAGAGTCTTGGAGCTTGAAGGGCAGTAAATCTCCTTCCTTAGTTTTATAGTTAAGAATTTGCTTGTCTTCCTGTAGATAAACAGATTGTCAGTCTTCCATTATTCATCCCATATGCCAAGGTTTATTCTGCTTTCATTTATGTGATTTTTCTTAATGGCATATCTACTTTGGTTCTGTATCCTAAGAGTTGATTTTCCTTAGTGTTCTGTTCATTTTGGGGAATGCTGCTACCACATTTATCCTGACAATCAGAGAACAAATGGAAATTGTTCAATTCCATTGCCTCTAATCCCTAGTAAAAGTTTTATCTTTTGTTATCTTTCTTAAAAAGGTGAAAGATTTATGCAATCTGAGGAGAAACCAGAGTATATATTATATGCCAACCTTAAATGAGAAACCAAAACAAAATTGCAGACTGGCTAAAGGAAGTATAACTTAATAGATGATAACTTCCTGTGATGGTTTTCTCATCCCATCCCTCTCTCTTTCTCTCTCCCTCCTTTCCTACTTTTCTTCCCTTCCTAACTCCCTTTCTTCCTCATTTTAGCAATCATTTTAGGGTCTACGACATGCCAGGTACTGTGCCATGTATTGAGTGTACAGAGAACTATAAAATAATAACTCAAAGCCTTTGTGTGTAGATTCTCTGGCATAGTTACTTGAAAGGAAAATTAAGACTAGTGGTGGTGTGTTGGGTGTGGACAGGGCATAGAAAATCATCCAAATGGATGATTGCCACAGCAAATACAAAGGAAATAAAGATGAATAATTTGCAGTCTGTTTATAATCGAGGTGAATCTTGCTCCTAGGAAAAAACCCTATATTTCAAAACCAGAAGAGCAAAATCATCATATGAAATAGGTGGTCTGATTAAAATATGCTCATGAAGTGGATAGATAATATACACCAAAAAAAAATCTGACAATTAAATTATAAAATCCTAAAGTTGAAATCACCTTAAAGGATTGTATGATTCTATTCAGTGATATATAAAATTGTCTTTGTCTGAACTAGTCAAAGTTTTATCTGGATAATTTTATAGCAATCTCTCTAATTATCAATCTTGAGGTGGAAAAAAAAAAAAAAAAACTTAAATGGCTCAGTGTGAGAATTCCTGAATATCAGAATCTGATTTGAACATAATTCATTTCAACAAATAGCATTTTGCTGGCGAAGATGGGCATAGGTAAGCATTTTGGAGGCAATTCAAGGAACTTATAGTCTATTAGGAGAGTTAAGTCATATATTAGGTTCAATCATGTAAATTCTACTTATGTGAGTCAAATATAACTAAATATCAACAATTTCGTATAGTTCAACTTAATATCAGAAGACAAGTACACAAAGAATAAAACATAACTAAAACTAAAAAAAAAAAAAGAATATGCAAAAATAGTATCCTGATTGATCAAATACAGGGATAAACTTTTGCTAGCTAGATTTACAGGGAAGGTAGGGTTAAGGAAATCAGGTTTCAGAAGGCTGGATTGGCAGGGTAGTGTTCTGTCTAGCTTTTACGAAATACTGACAAAAATTTTACACACAAAGAGATAGGGGAGTAGGTAAAATAGTGGGAGCAAAAGTACATAATCAGTAAAGTACATGCACTTTACATTAAACAATGGGTACTTCAGCTGGAATGAGAAGTGAAGTGAAGTGGCTCAGTCGTGTCCGACTCTTTGCGACCCCATGGACTGTAGCCTATCAGGCTCCTCCGTCCATGGGATTTTCCAGGCAAGAATACTGGAGTGGGTTGCCATTTCCTTCTTCAGGGGAACCTCCTGACCCAGGGATCAAAGCTGGGTCTCCCGCATTGTAGGCAGATGCTTTACCCCCTGAGCCACAGGGAAAGCCTCTTTATGAAGGTAAAGCATGGGATATAAAATTAGAATGGAAAATGGAGGCAAAAGCAAAAATTATCTGGCACACCAAGCTATGAGTTATAAATTTGATTCACCTCATTCAATCCTGATCAATCAGGATACTATTTTTGCATATTCTTTTATTTTGAGGAGCCTTTCAACAATTTCATTGTGGCAGGGTTGTGTTAAATCGGAGCTGGACTTCAGAAGTTTGTCAATGATGCACATGGTGTGTTAATTGTGAATGGAATGGAAAACAAAGGGAGCTTTCAGCCAGCAGAAGATCCAATATTCTGAAAAGGAACCAGATATATTAGAGCTGCATATCCATAGACATATCTGACAAATATTTAGTATAGTTTGCCTCCAATATCTACAGTATCTTCTTTATGCCTGCCAGTATCTTCTTGAAATGCCTGCCATTTCAAGGCACTTAATTGTCTTCTATTTTTTTGTCCATTTTTTTCTATTAAACTCAATTCTCATGTAAAAATGGGTTCCAATATTTCACTCACAATGAGGTGTAATTACAGTTTAACATATCATGTCTTTTGCTCTTCCCCTACCCTCTACTCATGGCTCAAAATAGTCAGCCAGCTGATTTGCTTGTAAGACTAGCAGTAGAATATTCACCAGAAGTAGAAAAACTAAGGGACTAAAATGTATGGCATTTATTTAACCGTTAGAGTATTACAGCATTAACTACAAAGTCATTGACTCAAAGAGGGAAACAACCAGGGCTAAAGAATGATACACAGGATTGCAAAATTCTCTTAGAAAAGACCCTAGAGTTCAGTTTACTCAATTCTCCAGACAATGATGTGACTCTTTCTAAAGCATCCTTATCAAGAAGTCACCCAGCATCTGTTTGCATATATTTTGAGATGGAGAACAACTTTATTCCCTGAGGCAGCAAATTCCATTCTCAATTCTGTTATTAATCTTTTTTTAAGCTAAGCCTAAATCTCCCTACCTACTCCCTCAACTCATCTATTGGTCAAAGACCTATTTTCTATGGTGATAAGAAATAATCTTACCGCTTATTCCAAAGCACACTCTTCTAAATATTTGAAAAGGGGTATGCTGTGGCCACTGAGTCTTCTCTTCTCAGGATAAAGAACCAATGTTCTTACATTAAAAAAAATCAAATTCCTTTATCCTTATTATTCCTATTTTAGACATCTCCAGCCTGTTCTATTCAAGACCCTGTATGCCAAATAGAAATCAAAGAGCAAAAAAGGTTGATTTCTCTCAAATAATTTATAAACATGTATTTTGGGAATATAATAAAGGGATTAGTGTCATATATGTGGAATCACTGCCAAGACCAAAGTTAAAGAAACTTTTCCCTGTTTTCTTCTAGGAGTTTTATGGCTTCCGGTCTTATGTTTAAGTATATATTCTATTTCAAGTTGATTCAGAAAATGAAGATCATGGCATCTGGTCCCATCACTTCATGGAAAATAGATGGGGAAACACTGGAAACAGTGTCAGACTTTATTTTTTGGGGCTCTAAAAACACTGCAGATGGTGACTGCAGCCATGAAATTAAAAGACGCTTACTCCTTGGAAGGAAAGTTATGACCAACCTAGATAGCCTATTCAAAAGCAGAGACATCACTTTGCCAACAAAGTTCCATCTAGTCAAGGCTATGGCTTTTCCTGTGGTCATGTATGGATGTGAGAGTTGGACTGTGAAGAAGGCTGAGCGCCGAATAATTAATGCTTTTGAACTGTGGTGTTGGAGAAGACTCTTGAGAGTCCCTTGGACTGCCAGGAGATCCAACCAGTCCATTCTGAAGGAGATCAGCCCTGGGATTTCTTTGGAAGGAATGATGCTAAAGCTGAAACTCCAGTACTTTGGCCACCTCATGCGAAGAGTTGACTCACTGGAAAAGACTCTGATGCTGGGAGGGATTGGGGGCAGGAGGAGAAGGGGATGACAGAGAATGAGATGGCTGGATGGCATCACTGACTCGATGGACATGAGTCTGAGTGAAGTCCGGGTGTTGGTGATGGACAGGGAGGCCTGGCGTGCTGTGATTCATGGGGTTGCAAAGAGTCGGACATGACTGAGTGACTGAACTGAACTGAACTGAAGTTGATTTTTGTGAGTGTTGTAAGATAAGTGTAGTAATCCTTATCTTAAGGATATTACTAAAATAAGGATTGTAAGATAATTTGTAGTAATCAAATTTCCCTGACACCATTTATTGAAGAGACTCTTCTTTTCCCAGTGAGTGTCTTTGGTTTCCTTATCAAATATCGTTGACCACATCCATTGGTGGGGATAAGTTCAAACTATGTCCTATTGACCTATATGTTTACATTCAGCCCAGTATCACACTGTTTCAATTACTATGCCTTTGTGAAATTAGGAGTGTGAAATATTTACTTTTTTCTTCTTTCTCAGGATTAGTTTGGTTATTCTGATTCTTTGTGGCTTCACACAAATTTTAGAATCATTTTTACTACTTATGTGAAAAAAATGCCATTGGAATTTTTTTCTTAATTTTTTTTTTTTAATTAAAGGATAATTGCTTTACAGAATTTTGTTGTTTCTGTCAAACCTCAACATGAATCAGCCATAGGTATACATATATTCCCTCCCTTTTGAATCTCCCTCCCATCTCCTTCCCCATCACACCTACATTCTTTTTCACATTCTTTTCCATTATGGTTAATCACAGGATATTGCATCTATGTTCATCAGTGATATTGGCCTGTAGTTTTCTTTTTTGTGTGTTTTCTTTGTCTAGTTTTGGTATCAAGGTAAAGGTGGCCTCATAGAATAAGTTTGGAAGTGTTCCTTCCTCTGAAATTTTTTGAAGGAGTTTTAGAAGGACAGGCATTAGCCATTCTCTTAATGTTTGATAGAATTATCCTGTGAAGCCTTCTGGTCCTGGGCTTTTGGTTTTTGGGAGATTTTTGATCACAGCTTCAATTTCAGAGCTTGTAATTGGGTTGTTCATAATTTCTCTTTCTTCCTGGTTCAGTCATGGAAGATTGAACTATTCTAAGAATCTGTCCATTTAGTCTGGATTATCCATTTTATTGCCATATAGTTGTTCATAATAGTCTCTTATTATCCTATGTATTTCTGCATTGTCTGTTGTAACCTCTCCATTTCCATTTCAAGTTTTGTTGATTTGATTGTTCTTTCTTTTTTTCTTAATGAGTCTGCTAAAAGATTGTTAATTTTGCTTATCTTCTCAAAGAACCAGCTTTTAGTTTTATTAATCTTTACTATTGTTTATTTAATTTCTTTTTCATTTATTTCTGCTTGGATCTTTATGATTTCTTTCCTTCTATTAATTTTTTGGGGTTTTTGTTCTTCTTTTTCCAGCTGTTTTAAGTGTAAAATTAGGTTGTCTGTTCGATCTTTTTCTTGTTTCCTGAAGTGGATTGTACTGCTATAAACTTCCCTCTTAGAACTGCTTTTGCTGCATCCCATAGGTTTTGAGTTTTCGTGTTCTCATTGTAATTTGTTTCTAGATATATTTTGCTTTCCCTTTTGATTTCTTCAATAATCTGTTGGTTACTTAGAAACGTGTTGTTTATTCTCCATGTGTTTGTGTTTCTTACAGTTTCTTTCTTGTAATTGATATCTAGTTTCATAGTGTTGTGGTCAGAGGATATGCTCGATATGATTTCAATTTTCTTACATATACTGAGGTTTAATTTGTGATTTCAATTTTCTTACATATACTGAGGTTTAATTTGTGAACCAAGATGTGGTCTATCCTGTTCCATGTGCACTTGAGAAGAAGGTGTATTCTTCTGCATTTGGATGAAATGTCCTGAAGATATCAATGAGATCCATCTCATCTAATGTATACTTTAAGACTTGTGTTTCCTTATTAGTTTTCTGTTTTGATGATCTGTCCATTGGTGAGAATGGGGTGTTAAAGTCTCCTACTATTATTGTGTTACTTTCAATTTCTCCTTTTATGTTTGTTAGTCTTTGTCTTATGTATTGAGGTGCTCCTATATTTGGTACATAGATATTTACAATTGTTATGTTTTCCTCTTGGATTGATCCCTTGATCATTATATAGTGTCCTTCCTTATCTCTTGTAATCTTCTTTATTTTAAGGTCTATTTTGACTGATATGAGGATTGCTAATCCAGCTTTCTTTTGCTTCCCATTTGCATGGAATATATTTTTCCACCCTCTCACTTTCAGTATATAAGTGTCTCTAGGTCTGAAATGAGTTTCTTGTAGACAGCATACATATATGGGTCTTATTTTTGTATCCATTCAGCCAGTCTGTGTCTTTCTGTTAGAGCATTTAATCCAATTACATTTAAAGTAATAATTGATAGATATGTTCCTATTTTAATTTTATTAACTGTTTGGGGCTGATTTTGTAGATCCTTTTTCTTCTCTTGTGTTTCTTGACTATATAAGTCCCTTTAAAATTTACTGTGAAGCTGGTTTGGTGATACTGAGTTCTTTTAACCTTTGCTTGTCCGAAAAGCTTTTGATTTCTCCATCAATTTTGAATTAGATTCTTGCTGGGTACAGTAATCTTGGTAGTATATTTTTATCTTTCAGTACTTTAAATATATCCTACCATACCCTTCTTACATTCAGAATTTCTGCTGAAAGATCAGCTGTTAAGCATATGGGGTTTCCCTTGTAAGTTACTTGTTGCTTTTCCCTTGCTGCTTTTGATATTCTTTCTTTGTGTTTAGTCTTTGTTAGTTTGATTAGTGTGTTTCTTGGCATGTTTCTCATTAGGTTTATCTTGTATAGAACTGTTTGTGCCTCTTGGACTTGAATGACTATTTCCATTTCCATGTTCGGGAAGTTTTCAACTATAATCTTTTCAAAAATTTTCTCATACCCTTTCTTTTTCTCATTTCTTCTGGGACCTCTATAATTCGAATGTTAGTGCATTTGATATTGTCACAGAGGTCTCTGAGACTATACTCATTTCATTTTTTTACTTTATTCTACTCTTCAGAAGTTATTTCCACCATTTTATCTTCCAGCTCACTGATTAGTTCTTCTGCTTCAGATATGTTGCTATTGATTCCTTCTAGAGGTGTTTTTTTTTTTTTTTAATTTCAGTGATAGTGTTATTTATTTCTGTATGTTTATTCTCTAATTCTTCTAGGTGTTTGTTAATTGATTCTTGCATTTTCTCCATTTTGTATTCAAGGTTTTTAATCACCTTTGCTATCATTATTCTGAATTCTTTTTCAGGTAGTTTGCCTATTTCTTCTTCATTTATTTGGACTTCTGTGTTTCTAGTTTGTTCCTTAATTGTGTAGTATTTATCTGCCTTTTCATTACTTATTTTTTTTAACTTTATTGTGTTTGAGGTCTCCTTTTCCCAGGCTTCAAGGTTGAATTCTTTCTTCCTTTTGTTTTCTGCCCTCCTAAGTTTGGTCCAGTGGTTTGTGTAAGCTTTGTATAGGATGAGATTTGTGCTGAGTTTTTGGGGTTTTTTTGTTTTGTTTTTTTTTTTTTCCCTCTGTTTGGCAAGGCTGAGTGAGATAGTAATCTTGTCTGCTGATGATTGGGTTTGTATTTTTGTTTTGTTTGTTGTTTAGATGAGGCTTCCTGCACAGGGTGCTACTGATGGTTGGGTGATGGTGGGTCCTATATTCAAGTGGTTTCCTTTGTATGAGTTCTCACTATTTGATACTCCCTAGGGTTAGTTCTCTGGTAGTCTAGGGTCTTGGAGTCAGTGCTCCCACTCCAAAGGCTCAAGCCTTTAGCTTAAATCTGAAAATGACCCAAAGCTGGTGGGGATATCAAATTTGTTGAAGAACAAAACTGAGATTCAAAATGAGCTCAGAATGGCTGGAGTACTGGGCTCTCCCAGCCTCTTTATAGCCCAAGTAGAGGGCTAGAATTTTGATGAGCACTGAATTAAATCTATAGGTGGTTTAGGGTAATATGGACATTTTAACCAAATTAATTCTTCATTTGTTTGTGTATTCTTCAATTTATTTTATCAAAGCCTTGCAATTGTCAGTGTATAAGATCTTTTAGCTCTTTGGTTAAATTTATTTCTAAGGATTTTATTGTTTTTTGGTACTACTGTGAATGGCATTGCTTTTTTAATTTCTTTTTCAAAGGTTTTGTTGTTAGTATATAGAAACACAACTTTTTATGTTGACTTTTTTATTCTGCAACTGCTAAGATTTTTGATTAGCTCTAACAGGTTTCTGGGCATGGTCTTCAGGTATTTTTTATATGTAAGCTCATGTCTTCTGCAAACAAAGACAATTTTACTTCTTTTCTTATTTGGAAACCTTTCAAACAGCAAAATGAAATCAACAAAACGAAAATATAATCTATATAAGGGATAAATATTTGCAAATTATATATATATATATATATATATATATATATATATATATATATAATGGTTAATATCCAAAATATATAAAGAATTCATACAACTCCATAGAAAAAACAAACAACTGATTTAGAAATGGACATAGGAGTTGAATAGACTTTTTTTTTTCCTCCCCAAGGAGAAGTACAAATGACCAACAAGTACATGAAAAGAGGTGTCTCAAAAAAAATAAATAAATAAAAATAGAACTACCATATATTTCAGCAGTCCCACTTCTGAGTATATAGCTATAAGAATTAAAATCAGGATCTCAAAGTGATATCTGCACTGTAATTTTCATTGAAGCATTATTCACAATAGTTGAGATATGGATGAAAGATCATGCTTAGTCTGTATAGGTGGATGAAAATAGAGGGTTTCAGATTTTTGTTTTTGGAAATTTCAACACACTTTGCCGTGTTCCAATTTTAGTCAAGACCAGTTCCATTAGATGTATATAATTTATGTACCTTCCCCTTTGCCATCTAGTATGCCTTGCTACTAGTTTTTTCATCTTCATTAGGTGTGTGCCATGCATGTCTTTATCTGGGCAGGTGGCTTGCATAATCTGCTCATTTATAAAACATCTACCCTCTCTTCTTTTGCCTTCATTCAGCTGATAGTTATGAATCTACAATTGTTAGGTCCATAGATTTCTATGAAGTTTCCAGACCAAGCTTTAAAATATTCATATTTCTTATATTCTTTTGAGTTGCTCTATCATTCTACCCTAAATAAGGATCAAGATACCTTTCACAGTATGTTGATGCTCTTCAGAGAAAAGATCCAGAAGGCATAATCTGAGATGAAAAACTGGTATGAGAAAACTGGATAAATGAAAACAGGATGAATAAGGAAATATTTTCCCCAAAAATGTGAAAAATCATCTTCGCTAATATTTAATCATTCCTGTTTCTGTGCTGCTATGCTATTTTGGTCTGGGTCTTGTGAATGGGTGTTTGGGATGCCAATTTAATTTAGCACCATCATCACGATAAGAGCAGCTGTCCAGAATTCATATTTCCAAAGGATTTTTTTAAACCATTTTGAAATAGATGTTCTGACTGCTTCACTGAAAACAAAATATCTATGTGTGCATGTGCAGTGTTTTTCCCTTTGGGTCTTTCTACTTCCAAATGCTTATAGTGCTTTTTGGCTTCAAAATAGTTTTGGGCAATGGAGTCCTTTAAACACACATACAAAAGTATACACATATGCACACATGGTTGAATGGCATCACCGACTCAATAGAGATGAGTTTGGGTAAACTCCAGAAGTTGGTGATGGACAGGGAGGCCTGGCATACTGCAGTACATGGGGTCACAAAGAGTTGGACATGACTGAGTGACTGAACTAAACTAATGTACACACTCTTCTTCCCAGAATACTCTGCTTCGGCATGGACCAAATATAAGACCAAAAACAGCATTTTGTTGTATCATTTAAAATGTAGTATTTATAATGCAAAACCCACACTGCCATAATGTCTTGAAACAGTATGAATTCGTAATTAAGAGCACAAACTTTGTTGTTAAGCAGACATGGAATCAAATCCCAGTTCATATTTGTTAGCTGTATGACCTCAGGAAAAATTAATGAACTTCTCTTAGCTCAATATCTTAATAGATGAAATGTAGACATGTTAGTATTTATTTCTGTGTAACAAAGAATCCCAAACCATTGTGGCTTAAAACAATAGTTGCAAATATAATTAAGCTAAACAACAAATTAGTTTTCAACTCTGTGGTTTGACAATTTAGACTGGGATCTGCTGAGTGGATCTTCTGGTTCCATTTGGATTTTTCTTATGCATCCTTAGTCAGCTACAGGTTAGCTAGGAGGCTGTTTGTCCAGACTTTGGCTAATGTTAACTAGTTCTCTCTAATGTGGCCTCTCATCCTACAGCAAGTTAGATTATCCTTGAACACATGGAAATGGCAGAGTTCACACACACACGCACAGAGACAGACAGAGACTCAGACTCTGAATTGGCACAATATCACTTTTAACATGTTTTATTAACCAAATCAGCTAACAATGAAAATTTAGTTTTAAAGAATGAGGATAAGATCACATCTAGGTGGCAGGAGGAGTAAAATATGGAGCTAAATTCTCTCACAAATTCATTAAAAATACATCTTCATATGGAATGATTCTCACAGAACATCTATTTCACATTGACAAAATACTTCAGACTTCCAAAAGGCAAGAACATTTCCACATATCTGGGTAGGGCAAAGAAAAAAAAAAAAAGAGAGAGAGAGAGAGAGATACAGAGAGAAAGGAACTGGGATGGAACTTGCATCCCTGGGAAGGAGCTGTAAAGTGGAAAGGTTTCCACACAGTGAGAAATCCTATTATCTCACTGATGAGATCAGCTGCGACAGAGGGGGAGCTTTGGAGCCTCAAAGGAGAGCATAGCACCCAGTTTGCAGAAGGCAAAGTGGAGAGAGACCTGCACATATCATCTGGTCAGTGCCAGATGACTCTCCTTAGTGGACTCCACTTGTCCACTGGGGTGAGTGGGGGCTAGGTGCTGAGGCTCAGGTTTTGAAGATCAGACCATGGGAAGAGGACTGGATTTGGATGCATGGAGATAGCCTGAGGGGGCTACAGTGTTGTGTGCCACAACCTAGGGAATACAAGAAGCCTGGGCCTACTAGAGAAGCAAGGAGCCCTTGTTCTGGGGTGTTTAATTAGAAGGGTGGTCCACCATAGATCTTCTTCCTTTTCATGTGCTCTCAGGCAGCATGGTACCACCCACCTACATGAGCTCTAGGGCCAGGTGTGAACTGCTTCTGTTATCATGGTCTCCAGAGGAGAGTGCAGACTGCTGCTGCCACTGAGGATCCCACAAGAGGGCAGAAGTTGCTGCTGCCACTTCCCAAGGAGCACATACAACCCACCACTGCCACCTCCAAGGGTCCCACAACTGGGAACTAATCACTGCCCTTACCTTCCTGGAAGCAAGCATGGGTTGCACACCTGCACATCCTCTATCAAGTGGATAATGGTTAGCACACTCTGAGGAAAGAGATGGCAAACACCCAAACCAAAAATATCCCTCATGTTAAAAAATATTAAGCCCACACAAGCTATGATGATATGCTCCCACAAATAAATAGCCATCCAAGACTGCAGTAGAAAATTATTTCTCCTAAATTCACAGAATAAGAGAAAAATAAACAAAATGCAAAAGTAGAGGAGCCATTCTCAGTTAAAAGACAAATAGAAATCACTTGAAGGAACAAACAATAAAACAGACCTTTTCAGTCTAACAGACAAAAAATTCAAAAAGGACGTAATGAAAATACTAAAAAAATTAAGAAAGACTATTGACAGAAATACAGATTACTATAAACAGGAACTAGAAATTATAAGGAAGATACAAGAAAAATTAGAAAATTCATTTCCTGAGACAAAAGCTGAGCTAAAGGCAATGATTAGCAGAATGAATAGTTTAGAATAAAGAATAAATAATCTGAAAGGTATAAAAATGGATATTACCCAATCAAAACAGCAGACACAAAGCCAAATTTAAAGAAATAAAAGATACCTGTGAAATAATGTAAAGCCTGCTTATATATGCATAATAGGCTTTCCAGAAGTAGAAGAAAAGAAAAGGGGGATTGAAAATGTATATATAAAAAAAATATAGCTGGAAATTCCCCAAACTTAAACAGTGAAGCAGATATACAGATACAGGAAGCACAGAAGGCCCCAAACAAGATGAATCCAAATAAACCTACCCCAAGGCATTTTTAAAAAATGGCAAAAGTTAAAGATAGAGAGAAGATTCTAAAGGCAGCAAGCATTAATTACAAGTGAACCCCATAAGGCTACCAGCTTATTTCTATACAGAAACACTGCAGGACAGAAGGGAGTGGCAAAAAATATTAAAAGTTTTGAAAGGGAAAAATATGAAATCTAGAATACTCTAACCAACAATATTATTTGGAATAGGAAGAGAAATAAAGAATTTCTCAGACAAACAAAAACTAAAAGAATACAGCAATACTAAACCTAGCTTAAAAGAAAAACTTAAATGGCATTTTTAAATAGAAAAGAAGCAAGAAGATATAGGAAGGAAGAAGTCACAATTGGAAAGTTAATTACTTAAATTAGCTAGTAAACAGATCAAAAATAAAAAAAAAATATTTGTGGAAGTAATGATAAACACAAGGAACAGAAAATGAATATACATAAAGACATTAAAAAAGGACATCAGAATCAAAAAATTGGGGAAAGGAGAATAAGAAAATGCAGACTTTTTTTCTTTCCTTTTTTTTTAAAGAATGTGTTTGAGCCTGTATGACTATCAGTCTAAAGCAAGCAGACATAAAAAGGGATTAACATACACGAAAAAGAGAACATCTATTCAAAAACATACAATATATTCTCAAAATACAAAAAGAAGAGAACAAAAGCATAAAACAAAAGTAAATATTCAAACCACAACAAAAGGAACAAAGAAGAAACAACTGAAAAGCAGGATTGGAAATGACAATAAATATATATGTATTAATATTACCTTAAAGGTCAATGAACTAAATGCTCTAATCAAAAGACATAGAGTGGCAGACTGTATAAAAAGCAAGAACCTACAATATACTGCCTGCAAGAGAACCACTGTAGTGCAAAAGACACACATAAATTGAAAGTGCAAGGATAGAAAGGATATTTCATGTAAATAGAAGTGACAAGAAAGCAGGTGCTTCAATATTCATATCAGACAAGATAGAGTTTAAAACAAAGTCCATAAAGAAAGATAAAGAAGGACACTATATAATTAAAAAAAGATGAATACAAGAAGAAGATTTTACATGTCAATGTATACACCCCTAATATAGGAACACTCAAGCATATAAAACAAGTACTAACTGATATAACGGGAGAAATTGATGGGAAGACTATAATAATAGGAGACTTTAACACTCCACTCGTATCAATGGACACAGACCAGGATATTATACCCCCCTCCCCAAAAATGCAAACTCTTTTCAAGTGCAAATGAAACATGCATGTGTGCATGCTTAGTCAAGTCAGTCATGTTCAACTCTTTGCAAGCCTAGGGACTGTGGCCCATGATGTTCTTCTGTCCATGGGATTCTCAAGGCAAGAATACTGGAGTGGGTACCCATGCCCTCCTCCAGGGGATCTTCCAAACCCAGGGATCAAACCCACATCTCTTAGGTTTCTTACATTGGCAGGTGCCATCTGGGTAGCCTCCAAATGGAACATATGAGGACACAAAACTAACTTCAACAAATAAGAGTATAGAAATTATTTCAATCATCTTCACTGAGAGCAATGGCATGCATCTAGAAGTCAACCACAGAAAAATAAATTTTAAAAATTTCATGGAGATTAAAAAAGCATGCTACTAAAAAACCAATGAGTCAATCAAAGTAGTTCATATAGCTAAGTTCATAGTGATAAGTTCAGTTAAGTTCAGTTCAGTCGCTCAGTCATGTCTGACTCTTTGCAACCCCATGAATCGCAGCATGACAGGCCTCCCTGTCCATCACCAACTCCCAAAGTTCATTCAAACTCACGTCCATCGAGTCAGTGATGCCATCCACCCATCTCATCCTCTGTCGTCCCCTTCTCCTCCTGCCCCCAATCCCTCCCAGCATCAGAGTATTTTCCAATGAGTCAACTCTTCGCAGGAGGTGGCCAAAGTACTGGAGTTTCAGCTTCAGCATCATTTCCTCCAAAGAAATCCCAGGGCTGATCTCCTTCAGAATGGACTGGTTGGATCTCCTGGCAGTCCAAGGGACTCTCAAGAGTCTTCTCCAACACCACAGTTCAAAAGCATCAATTCTTCGGTGCTCAGCCTTCTTCACAGTCCAACTCTCACATCCATACATGACCACAGGAAAGACCATAGCCTTGACTAGATGGACCTTTGTTGGCAAAGTAATGTCTCTGCTTTTGAATATGCTATCTAGGTTGGTCATGACTTTCCTTCCAAGGAGTAAGTGTCTTTTAATTTCATGGCTGCAGTCACCATCTGCAGTGATTTTGGAGCCCAAAAAAATAAAGTCTGACACTGTTTCCACTGTTTCCCCATCTATTTCTCATGAAGTAATGGGACCGGAAGCCATGATCTTCGTTTTCTGAATGTTGAGCTTTAAGCCAACTTTTTCACTCTCCTCTTTCATTTTCATCAAGAGGCTTTTTAGTTCCTCTTCACTTTCTGCCATAAGGGTGGTGTCATCTGCATATCTGAGGTTATTGATATTTCTCCCAGCAATCTTGATTCCAGCTTGTGTTTCTTCCACACTTTAACATAGTGATAAAAGCCTACTCAAAAAAAGCAAGAAAAAATCTCAAATAAACAACCTAACCTACCTCATAAATAGATAATTTTATCAGCCCAATCACTAGAAGTGAAATAGATTTTGCAAAAAATATCTTCCTACAAACAAAAGTCCAGGACCAGACAGCCTCACAGGCAAATTCTATGAAGCATACAAAGAAGTTATACAAATTCTTCTCAAACTTTTCCAAAAGATGGAACACCAGTGAACACTTCCAAAGACATTCTATGAAGCTACCATCACTCTGATACCAAAACCAGTCAAAGATACCACCAAAAAAAAAAAAAAAGAAAAAAGAAAATTACAGGTCAATAACTTTGATTAATATAGATGTAAAAATTCTTACCAAAGTATTAGCAAATGAAATTCAACAACATATAAAAAGATCATATACCACAATGAAGTGGGACTAATCTCAAGTTCACAAAGATGGTTCAACAAACACCATTCAATGCAATATACCATACAAACAAAAGAAAAAAAAAAAAACGTGATAATCTCAGTAGATGCAGAAAGAGCATATGACAGATTGAACATTCATTGATTATTTAAAACACACACACACAAAAAAAAAAAAAAAAAAAAAAAAAACTCTTACCAAAATGGGTTTAGAGGGAACATATCTTAATATAGTAAAAATGATTTATGACAAATGCACAGTCAGTATAGTACTCAATGGTGAAAATCTAAAAGCCTCCCTACTAAAATTTGGAACAGGACAAAGATGCCCACTCTCACTACTTCTATTCAACATAGTGTTGGAAGTCCTAGCCACAGCAATCAGACAAGAAAAAGGAATTAAAAGCTATCCATACTGGAAGGGAAGAAGAAAATTTGTCACTATATGTAGATGACATGATAACTACAAATAAAAACCCTTCAGACTCCACACAGAAACTATTAGATCTAATAAGTCAATTCAACCAAGTATCAGGATACAAGATTAACACCCAGAAATAGGTTTCATTTCTTTACACTAGCAATGAAATATCAAAACAGAAATGTTTAAAAAACAATATTTTTTTAAATTGCACCAAAAAAATATCAAGGAGTAAACCTGACCAAGGAGACAAAAAAAATATGCTGAGAACTATAAAACATTAATAAATAAATTATTAATTTCTTAGTTGATGTAGCCACTATGGAAAATAGTATGATGGTTCTTTAGAAAGCTAAAATAGAATTGCCAGGTCTCCCACATTGCAGGAAATTAAAGAGGATTCAAAGAAATAGAAAGATAGCCCATGCTCTTGGATTGGAAGAATTGATATTGTTAAGATGACAATACCAAGCAAAGCAATCTACAGATATAATGTGATCCTTATCAAATTATCCATGGCAGTTTTCACAGAACTAGGACAAACAATCAGAAATTTTACATGGGACCATAAAAAGTCCAGAATTGCCAAAGCAACCTTGTGGCGGGGGGAGGGGGTGAGGAAAAAAGCAGGAGGCATAAGTCTCCCAGTCTTCAGAGAATACTATAAAGCTACAGGAATAAAATCAATGTGGTATTTGTATTGGTACAAAAATAGACATGCTAATCAAATGGAATGCAATAGACAGCCCAGAAATAAACCCACACACCTATAGTCAATTATTCTTTGAAAAAGGAGATAAGAATATAAAATGGGAAAAAGATAGTCTCTGTGGCAAATGGTGCTGTGAATGTTGAACAACTGCATGTAAATCAGTGAAGTTAGAACACACCCTCACATGATGCACAAAAATAAGCTCAAAATGACTTAAAGATTTAAGCATAAGACACATTATAAAACTCCTAGAAGAGAGCATAGGTTAAACATTATCAGACATAAATTGTATGAATGTCTTCAGTCAGTCTCCCAAAGCAATAAAAATAAAAACAAAACTTAACAAATGATAACTAATCAAACTTACAAGCTTTCACAGAGCAAAGTGTTAGACATTAAGTCATGCCCAACTCTTTGTTTACAGTAGCCCGCCAGGCTCCTCTGTCCATGGTATTCTCCAGGCAAGAATACTGGAGTAGGTAGCCATTCCCTTCTCCAGAGGATCTTCTTGACCCAGAGATCGAACCCAGGTCTCCCACATTGTAGGCAGATACTTTACCATCTGAGCCACTAGGGAATCTCTTTGCACAACAAAGAAAATCATAAAAGGAAAAAAAAAGGTACTATATGTAATGGGAGAAAATACTTGTCAATGATGCAACCAACGAAAGCTTAATTTTCAAAATATGCAAATGGATCATACAACACAACAACAACAAAAAAATCATAAAATGGGCAGAAGACCTTAACAGACATTTCTTCAAAGAAAGCATGTAAATGGTCAGTAGGCACATGAAAAGATATTCAACATTACTCATTATTAAAGAATGCAAATTAAAACTACAATGTGGTACCACTTCATATCAGCCAGAATGGCCATTATTAAAATGATGTCTAAAAATAACAAGTGTTGGAAAGAGTATGGAGAAAAGGGAACAGTCCTACGCTGTTGGTAGGAATGCAAGTTGGTGTAGCCACTATGGAAAATAGTATGGTGGTTCTTTAGAAATCTAAAATAGAATTGTCATATGATCCAGCAATCCCACTCCTAGGCATATACCTGGGCAAAACTAATTTCAAAGAGATACATGTAGCCCCATGTTCATAGCAGCACTATTTACAGTAACCAAGACATGAAGGCAAACTAAATGCTCACCAACAGATTAATGGATAAAGATGTGGTACATATATATAATGGAATACTTGTTGTTGTTCAGTCCCTAAGTCATGTTCAAGTCTTTGCAACTCCATAGACTGCAGTATGCCAGTCCAGGCAAGAATATTGGAGTGTGTTGCCATGCCCTTCTACAGGGGATCTTCATGAGCCAGGGATTGAACCTGTGTCTCCTGCATTGCAGGCAGATTATTTACTGACTGAGCCAAGAGGGAATCCTGATATCACTGATAGGTTGAATCAGAAAAAATGGCACAAATAAGAAGCAGACTCACAGACATCGAGATTGGATTTATGGTGGCCAAAGGAGATGAGGGGAAGGCAGAAGGATGAAATGGGAGTTTGGGATTTGTAGATACAAACTAATACATTTAGTATGGATAAGCAACACGGTCCTACTGGGAGCTATATCTGATCTGCTGAGATAAACCATAAAGAAAAAGTCTATTTTAAAATGTACATATGTATATAACTGAGTTGCTTTGCTGAATAGCAGAGATTGGCATGACATTTCCAATCAATCAACTATACTTCAATTAAAATAAAAAGTAGTGAGGAAACAGATTCCTCTTGATGGGAATAACAACAAAATTAATTAAATAGGGTGTGGAAATAGGAAGCAGGGAACAGTTAGGGACATGTTGTCAATCAGTGTATCATTGGAGATAATAATAATTTGTTGTTGTTCAGTCACTAAGTCATGTCTGATTCTATGCAACCCCATGGATTGCAGTACACCAGGTTTCCCTGTCCTTCACTATCTCCTGGAATTTGCTCAAATTCATATTCATTGAGTCAGTGAACCTATTCAACCATCTCATCTTCTGTTGACCCCTTCTCCTCCTGCCCTCAAACTTTCCTAGAATCAGGGTATTTTCCAATGAGCATGCTCTTCACATCAAGTGGCCAAAGATAGTAAGAATATATGTATACTTAAACATCAATGTGAATTAATTAGATAATATGCATGGAGTTCTTAGTATAGTTTCTGACATTAAATACTGAGTAAAAGTTTGTTCTTGCTGTTATGTCAATCATCTTAATCAGACATCTGTTGCTGTTGGTGCAAGATTTTACATGAAGTTCCTGAATTATCAACATTCTGTGGTAAATTGGTGTTGCAGATATCTATTCATGTATTTTTAATCTGATTCAGTACATGAACCTTGAAGAATCTAATCTGCTTCCTCAATAAAGTCTCTAACTAGTTTTTTTGATAGTCTTCACATTCTGTCTCGTTAACAGTCACCCAGAGATATAATTTGTGGGACCTGTCATAGTCATCCATAGGTCAACTAAGAAAATTGGGAATGGGAAGACAGACTATTTACTCCCTAGATAGCAATTTCTGGAATGTATTGGACCATATCCTCTTTGTACAGTTCAGTTATTTTCTAAGGTCTAAAATTCTGTCATTTCTGAATGCTCTCCCACCACATTTTCTACAGAGAACATTGTTTTAAACAACAAATATTGACTGAGGTCAAACGTGTGCAAAATATGGTAATGGGAACAACCATCGAGACATTAATAAGTTTTGGCTAAGAAGTCACACTTTTAAGTATGTGTTCCATAATAATCTACAAACATTTTAAACTTTGTCTATTTGCTGATGTCAAATAGTTATATTAGATAAAATAATTTTAACGTTTTTAGAAGTGACTGCTTAATCCAAAGGAATAAAAGTGAAAGTGAAGTCTCTCAGTCGTGTCCGACTCTTTGTGACCCCATGGACTGTAGCCTACCAGGCTCCCCCGGCCATGGGATTTTCCAGGCAAGAATACGGGAGTGGGTTGACATTTCTTTCTTCAGGAGATCTTCCCAACCCAGAGACTGAACCCGGGTCACCCGCATTGTAGACAGATGCTTTACTGTCTGAGCCACCAGGGAAGCCCCAAAGGGGAATGCCTGCCTGAAAATGAATCTGGCAAGACTCACGTATGATGAAAACAAGTTTACAGAAGTGATACTGAGATCATACCATATAACTAAGTAGATTTTTTGGAGGGGAGAGAACTAAGGCTGCATTCCAATTCTCGAAAACATGCTTTAGCCAATGTAACAAAAATTAGAATTAATTCACATATCACTGTGGCCAGTAATGTCAAAAGATAGAAAAATATCACGAAGTCCCTGCCTATCTGCTAGACCCAAACAAATCCCTAACCTTCACATCATTTTATGTTGCAGCAGTGTCTCTTAGATTCAGTTTACTGGCTCAGTCATGTACAACTCTTTGTGACCCCATGGACTGCAGCACAACAGGCTTCCCCATCCATCAACAACTCCTGGAGCTTGCTCAAAATCATATCCATTAAGTCAATGATGGCATCCAACCATTTGATCTTCTGTTGTCCCTTTCTCTTCCTGCCTTCAATCTTTTCCAACATTAGGGTGTTTTCCAAAGAGTAAGTTCTTTGTATTAGATGGCCAAAGGAGCTTCAGCTTCAGCATCAGTCCTTCTAATGAATATTCAGGACTAATTTCCTTTAAGATTGACTGGTTTGATCCCCTTGCTTTACAAAGGACTCTCAAGAGTCTTCTCCAACGCCATAGTTCAAAAGCATCAATTCTTCAGTGCTCACCTTTCTTTATGGTCCCATCTCACATCCATTTATGACTACTGGAAAAAAACATAGCCTTGACTATAAAGACCTTTGTTGATAAAGTAATGTTAATGTCTCTGCTTTTTCACATGCTTTCTAGGTTTGTCATAGCTTTTCTTCCAAGGGGCAAGTGTCTTTTAATTTCATGACTGCAATAATCATCTGCAGTGATTTTGAGCCCAAGAAAATAAAGTCTGTCACTGTTTCAATTGTTTCCCCATCTATTTGCCATGAAGTGATGGGACTGAGTGACATGATCTTAGTTTTTGAATGTTGAGTTTTAAGCCAGCTTTTTAACTCGCCTCTTTCACTTTCATCAAGAGGCTCCATAGTTCCTTTTTGCTTTCTGCCATAAGGGTGGTGTCATCTGTATATCTGATATTATTGATATTGCTCCATGTAATCTTCATTCCAGTGTGTGCTTCATCCAGTCCTGCATTTTGCATGATATACTCTGTATATACATTAAATAAGCATGGTGACAATATACAACCTTGACATAATCCTGTCCCAATCTGGAACCAGTCCATTGTTTCATGTCTGGTTCTGTTTCTTCTCAACCTGCATGCAGATTTCTCAGGAAGCAGGTAAAGTGGTCTGTATTCCCATCTATTTAAGAATTTTCCACAGTTTGTTGTGATCCACACAGTCAAAGGTTATCGTGTTGTCAATGAAATAGAAGTAGATGTTTAGAAGTTTTTTTTTTTTTTTCTTTTTTTTTCTTTTTCTGGAATTCTCTTGTTTTTTTCTAGATCCAATGGATGTTGGATATTTGATCTCTGGTTCCTCTACCTTTTCTAAATCCAGCTTGAACATCTCAAAGTTCACAGTTCATGTACTGTTGAAGCCTGGCTTGGAGAATTTTGAGCATTACTTTGCTAGCATGTGAGATGAGTGTAATTGTGTGGTAGTTTGAGCATTCTTTGGCATTGCCTTTCTTTGGGATTGGGATGAAAACTGACCTTTTCCAGTCCTGTGGCCACTGCTGAGTTTTCTAAATTTGCTGGCTATTGAGTGCAGCACTTTGACAGCATCATCTTTTAGGATTTGAAATAGCTCAACTGGAAATCCATCACCTCCATTAGCTTTGTGCATAGTTATGCTTCCTAAGGCCCACTTGACTTCACATTCCAGGATGTCTGGCTCTAGGTGAGTGATCACAATATTGTGGTTATCCAGGTTCTTGAGGTTTTTTTATGTAGGTCTTCTGTGTTTTCTTGCCACTTTTTCTTAATAGCTTCAGCTTCTGTTAGATCCATATCATTTTTGTCCTTTCTTGTGCCCATTTTTGCATGAAATGTTCCCTTGATATCTCTAATTTTCTTGAGGAGATCTCTAGTCTTTCCCATTCTATTGTTTTCCTCTGTTTCTTTGCATTGATCACTTAGAAGACTTTCTTATCTCTCCTTGCTATTCCTTGGAATTCTGAATTCAGATGGATATATCTTTCCTTTTCTCCTTTGCCTTTTGCTTCTCTTCTTTTCTCAGCTGTTTGTAAGGCCTTCTCAGACAACCATTTTGCCTTTTTGCATTTCTTCTTCTTGCGGATTGTTTTGATCACCATCTCCTATAGAATGCTATGAACCTCTGCCTATATTTCTTCAGGCACTCTATCAGATCTAATCCCTTTAGTCTATCTGTCACTTCCATTGTATAATCATAAGGGTTTAGGCCATACCTGAATGGTCTAGTTGTTTTCCCTACATTCTTCAAGTTAAGTCTCAATTTTGCAATAAGGAGTTCAGGGTCTGACCCATATCATCTTCCAGTCTTATTTTTGCTGACTCTATAGAGCTTCTCCATATTTGGCTGCAAAGAATATAATCAGTCTGATTTCAGTATTAACTATCTGGTGGTGTCCATGTGTAAAGTCATCTCTTGTGTTTTTGGAAGAAGGTGTTTGCTATGACCAGTGCATTCTCTTGGCAAAACTCTGTTAGCCTTTGCCCTACTTCATTTTGTACTCCAAGGCCAAACTTGCCTGCTACTCCAGGTGTCTCTTGACTTCCTACTTTTGCATTCCAGTCCTCTATAATGAAAAGGATTTTTTTGTTGTTGTTGTTCTAGTTCTAGAAGGTCTTGTAGGTCTTCATAGAACCATTCAACTTCAGCTTCTTTGGCATTAGTGGTTGGGGTATAGACTTGGATTACTCTGATATTGAATTGTTTGCCTTGTAAACCAACATAGATCATTCTGTTCTTTTTTGAGATTACACGTAATTACTGCATTTTGGGCTCTTTTGTTGACTATGAGAGCTATTCCATTTCTTTTACAGGATTCTTGTTCACAGTAGTAGATGAAATGGTCATATGAATGAAATTTGCCCATTCTGGTCTATTTTAGTTGACTGATTCCTAAAATGTCGATGTTCACTCTTGTCATCTCTGGTTTGACCACTTCCAATTTACCTTGATTTATGAACTAACATTCCAGTTCCTATGCAATATTGTTCTTTATAGCATTGCACTTTTCTTCCATCACCAGTCACATCCACAACTGAATGTTGTTTTCACTTTGGCTCAGCCTCTTCATTCCTTCTGGATATATTCCTCCACTCTTCTCCAGTAGCATATTGGGCACCTACTGACCTGGGGAGTTCATCTTTCAGTGTATTATCTTTTTGCCTTTTAATACTGTTCATGGATTCTCAAGGCAAAAATACTGAAGTCCCTGTTATGCACATAGCCTCCTTTATGGTGGCAAATGAGCACTGGCATGACATTTTTAGAACGTGTGCTCATCTTCTGTGAGAACTCTGAAAATACGACAAACTGCTGAGCAACCATCGACAGTAGAATGTCGGATGCCACAAAAAAAAAAAAAAAAAAAAAGATACCCCACGATCAAGTGCAAAGGGGAAGCCCTAAAAAAAAATGGCAGGAGTGAGGATAGCATGTTTAAAATCAAACCCCATACCCGTGAGAAATGCGTGGAGAGCTTAAACAAAACCTTATGCACATCAGGACACAGGAACCCTATAAGAGATTGAACCAGACTTTCCTTTAAGTGCTTGAGTGCCTCAAATCTAATCTCTTAGATTCAGATCAGATCAGATCAGTCATTCAGTCGTGTCCGACTCTTTGCGACCCCATGAATCACAGCATGCAAGGCCTCCCTGTCCATCACCAACTCCCGGAGTTCACTGAGACTCATGTCCATCAAGTCAGTAATGCCATCCAGTCATCTCATCCTCTGTCGTCCCCTTCTCCTCCTGCCTCCAATCCCTCCCAGCATCAGAGTCTTTTCCAGTGAGTCAACTCTTCGCAGGAGGTGGCCAAAGTACTGGAGTTTCAGCTTTAGCATCATTCCTTCCAAAGAAATCACAGGGCTGATCTCCTTCAGAATGGACTGGTTGGATCTCCTTGCAGTCCAAGGCACTCTCAAGAGTCTTCTCCAACACCACAGTTCAAAAGCATCAATTCTTCAGTGCTCAGCTTTCTTCACAGTCCAACTCTCACATCCATACATGACCACAGGAAAAACCATAGCCTTGACTAGACGGACCTTTGTTGGCAAAGTAATGTCTCTGCTTTTGAATATGCTATCTAGGTTGGTCATAACTTTCCTTCCAAGAAGTAAGCATCTTTTAATTTCATGGCTGCAGTCACCATCTGCAGTGATTTTGGAGCCCCCCAAAATAAAGTCTGACACTGTTTCCACTGTTCCCCATCTGTTTCCCAGGAAGTGGTGGGACCAGATGCCATGATCTTCATTTTCTGAATGTTGAGCTTTAAGCCAACTTTTTCACTCTCCACTTTCACCTTCATCAAGAGGCTTTTTAGTTCTTCTTCACTTTCTGCCATGTGGGTGGTGTCACCTGCATATCTGAGGTTATTGATATTTCTTCTGGCAATCTTGATTCCAGCTTGTGTTTCTTCCAGTCCAGCGTTTCTCATGATGTACTCTGCATATAAGTTAAATAAGCAGGGTGACAATATACAGCCTTGACGTACTCCTTTTTCTATTTGGAACCAGTCTGTTGTTCCATGTCCAGTTCTAACTGTTGCCTCCTGACCTGCATACAAATTTCTCAAGAGGCAGGTCAGGTGGTCTGATATTCCCATCTCTTTCAGAATTTTCCACAGTTTATTGTGATCCACACAGTCAAAGGCTTTGGCATAGTCAGTAAAGCAGAAATAGATGTTTTTTCTGGAACTCTCTTGCTTTTTACATGATCCAGCAGATGTTGGCAATTTGATCTCTGGTTCTTCTGCCTTTTCTAAAACCAGTTTGAACATCAGGAAGTTCACGGTTCACATATTGCTGAAGCCTGGCTTGGAGAATTTTAAGCATTACTTTACTAGTGTGTGAGATGAGTGCAATTGTGCAGTAGTTTGAGCATTCTTTGGCATTGCCTTTCTTTGGGATTGGAATGGAAACTGACCTTTTCCAGTCCTGTGGCCATTGCTGAGTTTTCCAAATTTGTTGGCATAGTGAGTGCAGCACTTTCACAGCATCATTTTTCAGGATTTGGAATAGCTCAACTGGAATTCTATCACCTCCACTAGCTTTGTTTAGTAGATACTAAACAGAAAAAAAAAATTACTGCAGATAATGACTAGGCATGAAATTAAAAGACACTAGCTCCTTGAAAGAAAAGATATGACCAACCTAGACAGCATATTAAAAAGCAGAGACATTACCTTGCTGACAAAATTCCATATAGTCAAAGCTATGTTTTTTTTTTCAAATAGTCATGTATGAAAATGAGATTTGGACTACAAAGGAAGCTGAGGGCCAAACAATTGCTGCTTTTGAACTGTGGTGTTGGAGAAGACTCTTGAGAGTCCCTTGGACTGCAAAGAGATCAAACCAGTCAATCCTAAAGGAAATCAGTCCTGAATATTCATTGGAAGGACTGATGCTGAAGCTGAAGCTCCAATACTTTGGCCACTTGATGGGATGACCTGATTCATTGGGAAAGACCCTAATGCTGGGAAAGATTGAAGGCAGGGGAAAGATTGAAGGCAAGAGGAGAAGCAGACAATAGAGGATGAAATGTTGGATGGCATCACATACTCCATGGACATGAGTTTGAAAAAGCTCCAGGAGTTGGTTATGGATGGGAAAGCCTGGTGTGCTCCAGTCTATGGGGGTCACAAAGAGTTGGACACTACCGAGTAACTGAATTGGGCTGAACGAAACAAAAGAAGTCAAAATATTTTTAGGTTCAGTCTAAACACAAATAAATTCCAACATCTTTCCTTATATGTTTGCATAAAAATGATAATACAAAAATTTAAAATTATTTTGGGTAATTTAATCATTATTTTATTGTCTATTCATTTATTTATTCAATTTTTCCTTCATTCTGCCATCAAAAAATTTTTGAATACCTTCTATTTGCCTATATTTTAGGTGCTAAAAATACAAAGATAAATTTTGAAAATGTAATCACTGCCCAGACAACTTCAAATCTCCTGCATTTAAAGTTCAATACATGTATCTGCCTGTGCCCAATTATTTTAACTGCAATGCATATTTTAATGAGACATATTCAACATAGTCTAAGTTCCACTAGATACTCTTTTTAAATATAAATGCAGCCAATTACTCTGCACTGATGCTGAAAAACTGGGATTGACTGTTTGAATGTGCATTTCAATTGACAGTATGTAAGGAAACCATTGGGGAAACACGTATTGTAAGTGCTTAGCTGAAAGCTGTCATTACATCAATATGAAATCTTTATAGTCAAACATTTCTGTCTTACACATGCACATGGTCAAAAATTTAGTAGAATAATTCTACACAAATCTGTAGTTTTGTTCAGAAGGAAATATATATATATATATATATATATATATATATATATATATAAAATACACTTTTTCCTTTCATGAATATTATTATTGAGGAATTTCAAGAGGAAAATTGAAAGAGTCAGCTGCTATACATTAAACACAATCACTTCCTTTAGTCTTCAAAATGGCTGAGTCCACAGTATTAATATGGTAAGGTTTCTGTGATAGTAGAGCAGTTGCTCTACCTGGAATATTACATGGTGCCAGTCTATGAATGGCAGCCGAAGGACTCAGTGGGTTAGTTGGATATTTTTCCCCAATTACTCTGAGACCCATAGGGCTTGACTGAATGATTGCATCGTTCTAGTAATGAAGTTCGTTGAGGACCTCTAGAAGAAGGCAGCATTTTAAGGTTTAACTATTCAAGATATTGCTAGTCAGAAAACTAATTTTAAGGCACTGATCTTCTGATTTGGTTGGTACAAGAATAAAGTCATAGAGGGTTAGCAATAATGTCTACATATGTCCTGGGAGCAGTCAGTTTCTAGTAGGTATTTTCATTTTGACTTTTAACTCCACTACATCCAAATAAATGATGTATAAATGATGCCTCAAGGTGTATCAAAAGTTCTTTTCAATATCCACTTGGCAGTCCTAAAGAGATATTACTTCCCTATGAACAATAATATATCTTGCTGCTAAGTCGCTTCAGTCATGTCCGACTCTGTGTGACCCCATAGACAGCAGCCCACCCGGTTCTCCCGTCCCTGGGATTCTCCAGGCAAGAATACTGGAGTGGGTTGCCATTTCCTTCTCCAAAGCATGAAAGTGAAAAGTGAAAAGTGAAAGTGAAGTCTCTCAGTCGTGTCCTACTCCTAGCAATCCCGTGGACTGCAGCCTACCAGGCTCCTCCATCCATGGGACCTTCCCGGCAAGAGTACTGGAGTGGGTTGCCATTGCCTTCTACATCCAGTTGCCAACTATATCTTGCATCTACTTAAATCCCTGGAAAGGTCTTCATTACCTTTGTACTGATGCATGCTACTTGCATCCTTACCTGAAATCAAAGTACAAAACCACAATTCTCTTAGAATAATTTTATCTGACATGAGTATTTTGTCAGTCTTCTTTAGAAATGGCCTGTGGTTATATAGCGTTTTCTAAAATTTATCTTCAACCCAAATATTACTAGGGCTACTTGTCTATCTTTCCTCTCACTAGTGACAGTTGTAATATCTCATTGGATCATTTTTCTAATGTACTCATGTTAACAAGCCATTTCTCTCCCTAAAATCCTATTAGTATTCTCATCTGGATGAAATAAAATTCTTTAACATAAGATACAAGGCCCATAATATTCTGATTCCTATCTTTAGTGTTTTATTTCAGGATTCTCTCCACCTTTTTTCTCCACTTCAGCAATAGAACACTTCTTACAGTCTTTTGAGTACACTATTCTTTTTTTCAGTGACAAGGACATTGACAAGGCACTCTCAATAGTCTTAATTAGACCCAGTACTTCTTTTCAAATTAGTCTGTGCCCATAAACTCAGTTTAAGAAATATGCAAAGTGATTTATTTAATGTCCATATCTCCATAGGACCTGTTGGGTTAATCAGTGTATTCCCAGTGTCTAGCTAAGTATCTGACATCATATTAACTAGTCTATTTCATATGAATACCAGAGAACTCCTACAGTAAACCGAGTATTATTGCTACTTATACCAAATAGTGTCAACCATTCTTTGCTCCCATATAAAGTCATATCAGCAAACACGCATACCACTGTTTAACAAGCCTATTTCTATGAATACTCAAATGACAAAATGTATAAAATCATATTCTATACATATTCTATATAGCTAATTATCTTATAATATTGAGATTGTTGGCCTCTGAAGTCCATAAGGAAATGAAACGTAATGAGATTCTGTATAATTTAGTGGTTATGAGGGCATTAAAGAGATAGGCAACCTGAGTTTGAATCCTGGTCTGCCACTTACAAGCTACATGAACTGAGGCAAGATACTTAATCTTGTCATACTTCCCTTTTAACAATAAAGGATACAATAATAGTATCTACATCATAGTTTGCCCATGATGATCAAATAAGTTTCATAATCTGGCATAGGCAAATCTGAACTAAGTTGCCGTTATAAAAATTTTAATTAAACTTAATTTGATATTTTATTGTTGCTATTTTATGACTGATTTGTAGACTTCATTTGTTTTTATTGTGAAGTGGAGTGAAATGGTTCACATGAACAAACAAGTCAACTAATGATTCATAAATAGACAAACTCATTCTGCAATGTCTTCAAAAATAAAGTCCTGGAGATTTAAGTAATAGGGAGAGCCAAGTGTAATTTTACATAGGAACACAAATACTTTGAAACATTTCAGAAAAATTAGGACAATTTTTTATATGGTGTAATTTTTTAGAATAAGAGGTTTTACACACTTCAGAACAGGATTAATGACTAAAATGGGATCTAACATAAAGACCTGAGACTTAATATTCATTCAAAACAAAAAGACAGAGAAATTAAATGTAATAGAAATTAAATAATAGGTATAAATATTTCAGGAAGCAAATTTAATTTTAGCATGAAAACAAGGTAGTCATGATTGGTTACACAAAACATCTCTAAGATAAATGTAAGAAAACCAAATGATAAGGAGAAAAACAAAGATCTTTGGTCTGAGTCTCTGCATACTTTTCCATGTGCTTATTTTCCCAGTTGTGTCTGACTCTTTGAGACCCTTTCGACTGTAGTCTACCAGGCTCCTCTATCCATGGGATTTTTCAGGCAAGAATACTGAAGTGGGTTGCCATTTTCTTCTCCAAGGGATCATCACAACCCAAGGATCAAACATCCATCTCCTGTGTCTCCTGCATTGAAGGCAGATTATTTGCCCACTGAGCCATCAAGAAAGCACTACATTCTATATACAGTATTATTTATAGGGATAACCTAAAAAAAAAATGCTTCATTCTCAACCATCTAAAACAAAACACTAAAGATTACACACATGGACATACTGATAAAAAGAAAAGTTCACTCAGTTTTACTGTTTTCACCTAAGTCTGGAACAGAAGTACTGTCCTGATCAGAAAAACAGGACCAAAAAAAAAAAAAAAAAAAAGTGTTATCTTCCAAATGTATGGCACATATATTTTGAGCCAAACAGAGACAGAGTTTGGCTATATCCAGTACAAATTAGTTTTTGCTTTCACCTAGTAACCACGTCAGAATGTTGCTTGGAAGGAAGAGAAGAGATGAATGAATACATGCAGTATCCTGATATGTAAACATCTAAGGGAGAGTGAATAATATAAACAAGAATGAATATTGGGAGAGTGTATATGGTAGATGTACACTTCATACTGTCTAAATAACTATTTCAAACTGCATCTCATTTCCAAGTCTAGTAAATATATATGAGAGCTGTAACTAGATAATATCTAAAATAGTTTAAATAGAGCCCCCAAAAATAAAAGTATTGCAAATTGAGGTAGGATCCATATGAACTGAACTTCAGATGTAGCTGTGAAAAGGAAAAAAAATGCCAATATCTAAATAGACAGTTGAGAAAATTATAGAAACTATATTCCTCCTGTTTTCTAGAAAATAGCATGCATAGGTACATAGCTATTGAAACAGTCATGAACTTGTAAAACTGGTATGAAGCTTTTAAAAAGACTCTGAAGGAAGAGAGAAAGGGAAAATTGCCATGACAACTCAGAAAAAAAAATCTCTTAAAATAGTTTTGTGTTAAGATGCACATGAAATTTCTAGAATATATATGCTATTATCTTCAAAAGTAGAAAATAGAACAGTTTGCATGAAACAGTACCAGAGAGCCCTAGGAAAACAGCAGACTGAAATTAAAGAAGACCAAGAAATCTAAGAAAAATGCAAACAAACACACATTATATTTTTAAATATATAGACAATAAATTGATAAAATAAGAGCATAATAGACACAGCAGAATATCAAACCAGTAACGTGAAGGACATTCTTCTCCAAAGAATAAGCTAGAAGACAATGGCATAATACCTCAATCAGTGGTACTTAACATTTTAGGGATCATGATCACTTTGAAGGATTTTAAAAATTACTTTTTATCAAAATAAGCTGGAAAGAAAAACACCAATACAGTATACTAATGCATATATATGGAATTTAGAAAGATGGTAACAATAACCCTGTATATGAGACAGCAAAAGAGACACTGATGTATAGAACAGTCTTTTGGACTCTGTGGGAGAGGGAGAGGGTGGGATGATTTGGGAGAATGGCATTGAAACATGTATAATATCATATATGAAATGAGTCACCAGTCCAGGTTCGATGCATGACATTAGATGCTTGGGGCTGGTGCACTGAGTCGACCCAGAGGGATGGTATGGGGAGGGAGGAGGGAGGAGGGTTCAGGATGGGGAACACGTGTATACCTGTGGTGGATTCATGTTGATATATGGCAAAATCAATACAATATTGTAAAGTTAAAAAATAAAATTAAAGAAAATTCCCTTTCAATAAATAAAATATTGGCCTAAATTTTCAAGTGGTTGATGCAATCCTTTAAGTCTGTCTGTGGTTCCCTAGAGTCCATGCATTACACTGTAAGAGACTTTTGTTTTCAAAGTTTTGAGTAGAAACATAAATAAAAAATAACACTGCATTAAGTCAAATGTGAAATGACAATCAAAATTATTTTGTCATACTATGTTTAAGAGAAATTATGAGAAATATCTCAAAGATGAACAATAGGCAACTAGAAGAAATAAAATCCGTGGAATACAAATTACAAAATTTTTTTTATAAAAAATTTATTTTGATTGCAAAATAAAAGTCAGGTCAAGCTTATCAATTGTGAAAATAAATGTAAAGAGATGAAAACTTTATTTAGAAGTAAGTTTTGTGAGATAATAAAAACATATTATTACTTTTTGCACTTATAAGATATATGCTGAAAGATTAAATGAGGCAAACTGATTAAAAATCAACAGATAGACAAATATATGCCAGGCAACGACAAAAATAAAAATACTTATAATATTACTAATTGACAAAGTGGAAATGAAGGTAAAACTAAATAGGGCAAAGGGTGTCATTTTATATAAAAGATTGATTCATAATGATAAATTTTACTATTTTAGAAAACATAGGATCAAAAATTTTAAAGCAAAATCTGAAAAATATAAAAAGTATAAAATAATACTCATAAAGCCTTAATTATAGTGTCACATATTATCACTCTGTTACTAGTTTTAAAAGCTAGTTACAAGGGTAAAATATAAGATAATAGAATAAGAAGCCTGAGACTCTCCTTCCTCCCATGGAGAAACCAATTCAACAATACAAAATCCACTAGCAGTAGGAGATTTCGATAGTCCATTTTAAATAATGAATAGAACATCCAGATAGGAGATCAGTAAGGAAATGGAGAACTGGAACAACACTAGAGACACATGACCTTAAGGAATATATACTAAATAGTCCCCCAAGGGCAGGAAAGTACACATTCTTCTCCAGCACAGATGAAACAGTATCTAGGATAGATCATGTATTAGGTCACAAAACAAGTCTTAATGAATTTTATAAAATTGAAATCATAGCAAGTATATTTTCTGAACATATGGAATGATTAGCTCTCATTGATATCTTCAGGACAGTCCATCCAAATGCAAAGAGTGCACCTTATTTTCAAGTGTACATGGAACATTCTCCAGGATGGGACACATCTTGGGTCACAAATCAAATCTCAGTAAATTTAAGAAAACTGAAATAGAATCAAGCACCTTTTCTTACCACAAAGCTATAAGACTAGACATCAATTACAAGGGAAAAAAAAAAAAAAAAAACCTAAAGACAACAAACACTGGAGATTAATACATTCCTAAATAACGAGCAGGTTACTGAAGAAATCCAAAAGGAAATAATAATAATAAATTAAAAAAAATCCTCAAAACAAATGACAATGAAAACACAACTCAAAAACCATGGGATGCAGCAAAAGTAGTTCTAAAAGGGAGGTTTATAGCAGTACCATCCTACGTCAAGAAAAAAGAAAAACATTGAATAGACAACCAAATTTTACACCTAAAACAACTGGAAAAAGAAGAAAAAGAAACCCCAAAATTAGCAGAAGGAAAGAAATCATAAAGATCAGAGCAGAAATAAATGAAAAAAGATATGAAAGAAACAATAGCAAAGATTAATAAAGCTCAAAGCTGGTTCTTTGTGAAGATAAACAAAATTGATAAACTTTAGCCAGACTCACCAAGAAAAGAAGAGAGAAGAATCAAATAAACAAAATTATAAATGAAAAAGGAGAGGTACAATAGACAATGCAGAAGTACAAAAGATTACAAGAGACTATTATGAGCAACTATATGACAATAAAATGAATAATTGGACAGATTCTTAGAATTGTTCAATCTTCCAAGACTGAACCAGGAAGAAATAGAAATTATGAACAACCCAATTACAAGCTCTGATCAAAAATCTCCCAAAAAACAAAAGCCCAGGACCAGAAGTCTTCACAGGTGAATTCTATGAAACATTTAGAGAAGGGCTAATGCCTAGCTCTCTATAACTCTTCCAAAAAAAAATTGCAGAGAAAGGAATACTTTCAAATAGATTCAATGAGGACACCATCACCCTGATACCAAAACCAGACAAAGACAACCCACAAAAAGAAAACTACAGGCCAATATCACTGATGAACATAGATGCAAAAATCTTCAACAAAATTTTAGCAAACAGAATTCAACAACACATTAAAAAGCTCATACACCGTGATCAAGTTGGGTTTATTTCAGGGATTTAAGGATTCTTCAATATATGCAAATCACTCAATGTGCTACACCATATTAACAAATTGGAAGATAAAAGCCATGTGATAATTTCAATATATTCAGAAAAAGCCTTTGACAAAATTCATCACCCATTTATGATTAAAACTCTTCAAAAAATGGGCATAGAAGGAACCCACCTCAACATAAATGAAGACCATATATAATAAGTCCACAATAAACATTATTCTCAATGATGAAAAACTGAAAATATTCCCCCTAAGATCAGGAACAAGCAAGGGTGTTCACTTTTACCACTATTACTCAACATAGTTTTGTAAGTCCTAGCTACAGCAATCAGAGAAGAAAAAGAAATAAAAGGAATCCAGATCAAAAAAGAAGTAAAGCTCTCACTGTTTGCAGATGACACGATACTATACATAGAAAAACCCTAAAGTTGGTATCAGAAAATTACTGGAGCTAACCAGTGAATTGAGCAAAGTCGCAGGATAGAAAATCAATATACATAAATCTCTTGCATTCTTATATACTAACAATGAAAAATCGGAAACATATTAAGGAATCAATCACATTTACCATTGCAACAAAAATAATTAAATATCTAGAAATAAACGTACCTAAGGAGACAAAATAACTGTCCACAGAAAATTATAAGACACTGATGAGAAAAAGCAGATGGCATAAACAGATGGAGAGATATCTCATGTTCCTGGGTAGGAAGAATCAATATTTGAAAATGACTATACTACCAAATGTAATCTACAGATTCAGTGCAATCCCTATCAAGTTACCAATGGTATTTTTCATAGAACTAGAACAAAAATTTTCACAATTCACATGGAAACACAAAAGACCCTAAATAGCCAAAGCAGTCTTGAGAAAGAAGAATGGAGCTGGAGGGATAAACCTTCCTGACTTCAGATTATACTACCAAGCTACAGTCATCAAGACAGTATGGTACTGGCACAGAAACAGAAACATAGACCAATGGAACAAGATAGAAAGCCCAGAATTAAACCCATGCACATATGGGTACCTTGTTTTTGGCAAAGGAGGGAAGAATATATAAGGGGGCAAAAACAGCCTCATCAATAAGTGGTGCTGGGCAAACTGGACAGCTACATGTAAAAGAATGAAAGGAGAGGGTGGGATGATTTGAGAGAATAGCATTGAAATATATACATTACCATATGTAAATTAGATAGCCAGCAGGACTTTGATGTAGGATAAAAGGAACCCAAAGCCTGTGCTCTCTGACAACCTGGATGGGGTGGGAAAGAAGGTTCAGGAGGAGACACATGTATGCTTATGGTCAATTCATGTTTATTCATGATAGAGGCTATCATGATATTGTAAAGTAGTTATTCTCCATTTGAAAAGTAAATAATGAATGGCTATAAGAAGAGGATTTTAATTATCTTATAAAAGAAAGGAAGGACAAGGGTACTGATGATTATGTTACCCTGTGTCAATGGAGAGACAGGGCCCCTATAACACAAAGATAAAGAATGAAAACAAACCTACTCTGCAATGTTTTGCAGCAATAAAATTTTTGCACTGCAAAAAAAATGAAAATGAAAACAAATATACCAAATTTATGTAAGTGGCTAAAGAAGCATTAAAAGGAAAGTTCATGAAGATAAAAGCCTAGATTAAAATAAGATGAAAGATCAAAAACAATTTTACTGTATACCTCAAGTAGCTAAGAAAAGAGAATCAGATCAGATCAGATCAGTCACTCAGTCGTGTCCTACTCTTTGTGACCCCATGAATCGCAGCATGCCAGGCTTCCCTGTCCATCACCAACTCTCGGAGTTCATTGAGACTCACGTCTATCGAGTCAGTGATGCCATCCAGTCATCTCATCCTCTGTCATCCCCTTCTCCTCCTGCCCCCAATCCCTCCCAGCATCAGGGTTTTTTCCAATGAATCAGCTCTTCACATGAAGTGGCCAAAGTACTGGAATTTCAGCTTTAGCATCAATACTTCCAAAGAAATCCCAGGGCTGATCTCCTTCAGAATGGACTGTTTGGATCTCCTTGCAGACCAAGGGACTCTCACGAGTCTTCTCCAACACCACGGTTCAAAAATAACTAAGCCCAAAATTAGCAGATGAAAATAAATAATAAATCAGATCAGATCAGTCGCTCAGTCGTGTCCGACTCCTTGTGACCCCATGAATCGCAGCATGCCAGGCCTCCCTGTCCATCAACAACTCCTGGAGTTCACTCAGACTCACATGCATCGAGTCAGTGATGCCATCCAGCCATCTCATCCTCTGTCGTCCCCTTCTCCTCCTGCCCCCAATCCCTCCCAGCATCAGAGTCTTTTCCAATGAGTCAACTCTTCGCAGGAGGTGGCCAAAGTACTGGAGTTTCAGCTTTAGCATCATTCCTTCCAAAGAAATCCCAGGGCTGATCTCCTTCAGAATGGACTGGTTGGATCTCCTTGCAGTCCAAGGGACTCTCAAGAGTCTTCTCCAACACCACAGTTCAAAAGCATCAATTCTTCGGTGCTCAGCCTTCTTCACAGTTCAACTCTCACATCCACACATGACCACAGGAAAAACCGTAGACTTGACTAGACGAACCTTTGTTGGCAAAGTAATGTCTCTGCTTTTGAACATGCTATCTAGGTTGGTCATATCTTTGCTAGAACAGAAATAAATAATATAGATAACTGTAAAATTAGAAAAAAATAGCACTAGGACAAAGAGCTGGCTTTTTGAAAATATAAACAAAATTGACAAAACTTTAGCTAATCTAAGAATGAAAGAGAAAAGACTCAAACATAAAATTGTAAATGAAAAAGGAGACATTACAGCTGATGCCACAGAAATAAAAAGGATCATAAGAGACTATTAAAAATGTCAGTCAGTTCAGTTCAGTCAATCAGTCATGTCCTACTCTTTGAGACCCCATGGACTGCAGCACACCAGGCCTCCATGTCCATCACCACCTCCCAGAGTTTACTCAAACTCATGTCCATTGAGTCGGTGATGCCATCCAACCATCTCATCCTTGGTTGACCCCTTCTCCTCCTGCCTTCAATCTTTCCCAGCATTAGGGTCTTTGCCAGTGAGTCAGTTCTTCCCATCAGGTGGCCAAAGTATTGGGGTTTCAGCTTCAACATCAGTCCTTTCAATGAACATTCAAGACTGATTTCCTTTAGCATGGACTGGTTGGATCTCCTTGCAGTCCAATGGACTCTCAAGAGTCTTCTCCAACACCACAGTTCAAAAGCATCAATTCTTAGGCACTCAGCTTTCTTTATAGTCCAACTCTCACATTCATACATGACTACTGGAAAAAACCATAGCCTTGACTAGATGGTCCTTTGTTGGCAAAGTAATGTAATTAAAAATAATTAAAATGTATACATTGACAAATTAGATAACCAAAAAGTAATGGATAAGTTGCTATATATGTATATATCCCAATACAATTTGTTATTTCCACATTCCTAAATTTCTATAACATAATTGTACATCAATACATAACTTTATCATAAATATCAAAGTTGAAAAAGTAAAACTAGAAAAACAAAGTTATGTCTTTTCATGTATGGTTTAGGCTACAAGACTGTGTGGGTTTTGTTTTGTGTTTTGAGAGGAATAATGCATTGATTTGTTGAATATTACATTCTACCACAATCTGCTGTGTTTAATCCTTCTCCTGTGAATGAATGTAATTCTCTTGCCAAATGATTATGTCACCTGACATTTTAAAAAGTATTTACTTGTACCTCTACCTCATTTTAAAAGCATTCAAGGTTTCTTATAATATGAACATATACAATAAAATGTTCTAAAAGATCAATTTTACACGAAGAAAAAGAGAAACAAATATTTTAAATAATAGGAAAGTTTCAGCCCGGATACAAAACAGAAAAATAAATATTCAGGTCATAGAGACCTACATTATTGCTATATGGAGTCTCAGCTTAAGTTTTAAACTTCCCAGGAGTCAAAGTGAAAACTGAGTTCTTGGTATTTATCAGAAAAAAGAAAACAGTTCTTCATAGAATAACTTCTTAAAGACATTTTTCATTGGGTTTTCATAGGAGAACAACGAGGCTTATATATGGGATTCCCTTCAAAAGTATTGCTGGGGCAGATGCTTAAGTGGATATGTTGTCCTATCCAACTCTTTGCAACCCCATGGACTGCACACAAGGCCTCTCTGTCCTGCACTATCTCCCAGGGTTTGTTCAAATTCATGTCCATTGAGCTGCTGATGCTATCTAACCATCTCATCCTCTGCTGCCCTCTTCTCCTTTTGCCTTCAATCTTTCCCATCATTAAGGTATTTTCCAATGAGTTAGCATTTCTCATAAGGTGGCCAAAGTATTGGAGCTTCAGCTTCAGCAACTGTCCTTCCAATGAATATTCAGGGTTGATTTCTTTTTGGATTGATTGGTTCAATCTCCTTGCAGTCAACGGGATTCTCAATAGTCTTCTCCAGCACTACAGTTTTAAAGCATCAGTTCTTTAGAACTCAGCCTTCTTTATGGTCCAACTCTCACACCTGCACATGACTACTGGAAAAGCCATAGCTTTCAGTATTTGTACATTTGTTGACAAAGTGATGTACATTATCTAGGTTTGTCATCACTTTCCTTCCAAGGAGCCAGTGTCTTTTAATTTCATGACTGCAGTGAATGTTAGCAGTGATTTTCGAGCCTAAGAAAATAAAATCTGCCAACTGCTTCCGATTTTCCTTCTTCTATTTGCCATGAAATAATGGCTCAGTCGCTAAGTCATGTCTGGCTCTTTGCGATCCCATAGACTGTAGCCTGCCAGGCCCTCTGTCCATGGGGGGTTTTTCAGGCAAGAATACTGGAGTGGGTTGCCATTTCCTTCTCCAGGGAATGTTCCTGGACCATAGACTGAACCCATGGCTCTTGCCTTGGCAGATGAATTCTTTACCACTGAGCCACCAGAAAAGCCCCTAAGTGGGTATGGATGGATTTTGTTTATATCAAGTGGGAGGAATTTTAGAACAAGAGTGGCAGTTTTGTTTGGAGAAAATCTGTACAGATAATATTAAAACACAGCATACTTCACATGTCTGTGAAGAACTACAATAACATGGTCAACATATGCAAAATTTATGATAGTCTTCCAACTTGATCTAAATTCAGACCTTACTGAATGCTGAAAATATTAAACTGACTGAATATTCTTTATATACTACTTGTATCTCACAGTCTTGCACCTGATCTCCATAAATATAATATTTCAGTATTTATGAAGATAAATACTTCAGTATTTAGCTTGGTTTGTGACTGTGGGATTTTTGTATTTGTTTCATCATGTACTTGCTAGCTGTCCTCTGCAACTTTCAACCTGTTAATCAGCTTGATAACTACTAAGATCCTGGTACTACATATGACCTCTAATTGCAGATGATTTGTTGATGACAGCATTTTTACACAACAACTCAATTAGTAGATAAGTTACTACAGAAAAATGTTTTATAAAGCAAAGATATGAGTCATTTTTTAAAAGTAACCATGTTCCCCAAAAGTAAAGTATTCTTTATCTTGTTAATATTTACTTTTGTTTTTTGTTTGTTTTGTTTGGTCAAGAGTAGCTTACAAATCTTTGAGTACTAACCAAGACATTTTTCAAAATGATCTCAAAGAACTTGGCTACTGTTAAACAATAAGAATAATAATGAGTGAAGTGATACACCATCATCACTTCCACCATGCATTTATGTTCTTCTCATTAGCCTACAATAGTTTCCCACAACTTTGCAATTTAAGTCTTATTCCCACTCATGTGCTTCAAGATCTTTACATCATGCAATATGTCCATGCAGAGCCCAACTCACTATTGGTCAACTTGAGCTAACACAAAAGCTATAAGCTATGCAATTCTATCTTGCTGAGGAACTGAAATGAAGCAGGGTATAATTCAAAGTTACACTTCAATATGACAAAAATACATTTAAAAGTTGCAAGCATATAAGTCTTGCAGCATATACTGTATTCACAGTTTAAAGATGTATGATGTACAACTCAGAATTTCAGTTTCTAATATTACCTATTTCTGGTCTTACCTATTTTTTATGGAGTAGCGTGGTCAGATCTCATAATTATCAGGTGTTTAGAACGATCATCTTATAAAAGCCAGTAGACATTCACAGAACTTTGTATTTGCTTAAACAAAACAAACAAAATTTCCCAAAAGATTTGTCATTGTCTGAAAGTCTCTGTCAGTAATCTATCTACTTGAATTGTCAGCCAAACTTATCATCAGAGCTTGCTATTTAATATATAACTGTGTCCATCTATCTAATTTCCTGTCTTAAATCTCTTTAAAAAGCAACAAGGTAGTCCTTCAAAATTAGATAGATGAGTACATTGCTTCCTGAAGGAATGGTGAAGGATCATGTTTCCTTTTTATCTCCCCTGTATCTAGCAAAGAACAAGACATATAGTAATTCTGAAAATAAATGAAATGCTACATTTTATATTGCCATACAGTTTACAAATGCATTTTAAAAAAACCTTCTCTAATTTGATCCAAGTATTGTCATTTTTATTCATAACTCTCATTATTTTACAGATGAAGACTGTCCCACTTATAAGGCTGTGATTTGCCAAAATATAAATGACTGTCATGACTGGATCATTAGACAACCTGGACTACTGTCATGATTGACTTCTAATACAGTTCTCCCCTTAGAATAAAACTTCTTCAGCATTTAAGAAATGAATGATCCATGCATTCATGTATGAAATAAATATATATCGGGCAACTTTGATGTATGAGGCAGTGAAAAGGATTCAAATACAGGCGTGAATATGTGATGCTTGAATATTATATATTTTGAAGACAGAGCCATCTTTGGAGGAGAGAAGGATGATACTGAATCCAAGCCAGTTCTCTGAGGAAATCGCCACCTTTTATTGACCATGAAATCAACAGGCAAAATTCCCATTAGGTTTCCTGAGTACCTGAGGAAGTTCTTTTTTATAATTCAAGATCCTACCAGAACTCTTTCAGCTCATCTTAACCACTCAGCTACTAGAATAGCAAGCAAACCATGCACATTTGCTTGAATATTCACTAACAGCTTTATTGTAAAACTCCAGATAACACAAAAGTTTCATAAGGACAATTTTTTTTTTCTCTTAACCAAGGGTAAATATATTCAACACAAGGAAACTGTGAACATGCATATATACACAGCCAGCTTATGGAATGGCATAAGAAAAGCTTATGGAAAATTCAACTGTTCTCAGTTTTGGAACTATGAAAAACATTTTAGCTAAGTTATTTTTATTGCAGTAAAAAATATACAACATAAAATTTACAATCTTAACTGTTTTTGAAGCAGCTTTATTTTTAATATTTAGATGTTTTGACTGTTTCATAAGCAATTTAGCAGTGTTAAGTATATTCACACTGTGGTGAAACAGGTCTCCAAAGTTTTTCATCTTGTCAACCTGAAAATGTATCCCCAATAAACAACTCTTAACTTCCCCCTCCCCCAGTCCCTGGTAACCAACATTCTACCTCTGTTTCCATAAAACTGACTACTTTACATAAGTCACGTTTAGTGGAATTATATAGTATTTGTCTTTTTGCAACAGGCTTATTTCACTAGCATAATGACCTCAAGGTTCATGCATGTTACAGCATGTGACAACTTAACTTGCTAGTTAAGTCTGTTCAGTATCTCATTATATATACCTCACATTTTTTTTAAATCCATTCATCCAAATGAATGCACATTTTTCTTGTTTGGCAATTGTAATACTGCTGCTATGAACAGGCAGGGATGTGTAAATATCTCTCTGAGACACAGCTTTCGGTTCTTGGTGTATATATCCAGAAATAAGAATGCTGGATCATATGAAGGTTTTTTTCTTTGAATGTCTATACTGTTTTCCATGAGGGCTTCCCTGGAGACCGGGTTCAGTCTCTGGGTTGGAAAGATCCCCTGGAGAAGGGAATGGAAACCCACTCTAGTACTCTTGCCTGGAAAATCCCATGAGCAGAGGAGCCTGGCAGCCTATAGTCCATGGGGTAGCAGGGTGTTGGACTCGACTAAGTACACATGCCAACATCACTCTTTTCCCTAGTAGTTGAACCGTTTTACGATCCCATCCACAGTACATATAAGTTCTCATTTTTCCACATCCTTGTCAATGCTTAATATTTTCTGTTTTCTTTCAATAGTACTCAACCTAGTGAGAATAATATGATATCTTATTATAACTCAATGAAACTAAGCCATGCCCATGGGGCAACCCAAGATGGGCGGGTCATGGTGGAGAGATCTGACAGAATGTGGTCCACTGGAGAAGGGAATGGCAAACCACTTCAGTATTCTTGCCTTGAGAACCCCATGAACAGTATGAAAAGGCAAAATGATAGGATACTGAAAGAGAAACTCCCCAGGTCAGTAGGTACCCAATATGCTACTGGAGATCAGTGGAGAAATAACTCTGGAAAGAATGAAGGGATGGAGTCAAAGCAAAAAGAATACCCAGCTGTGGATGTGACTGGTGATACAAGCAAGGTCTGATGCTGTAAAGAGCAATATTGCATAGGAACCTGGAATGTCAGGTCCATGAATCAAGGCAAATTGGAAGTGGTCAAACAAGAGATGGCAAGAGTGAATGTTGACATTCTAGGAATCAGCTAACTGAAATGGACTGGAATGGGTGAATTCAACTCAGATGATCATTATATCTACTACTGTGGGCAGGAATCCCTCAGAAGAAATGGAGTAGCCATCATGGTCAACAAAAGAGTCTGAAATGCAGTACATGGATGCAATCTCAAAAACGACAGAATGATCTCTGTTTGTTTCCAAGGCAAACCATTCAATATCACAGTAATCCAAGTCTATGCCCCAACCAGTAAGGCTGAAGAAGCTGAAGTTGAACGGTTCTATGGAAGACCTATAAGACCTTTTACAACTAACACCCAAAAAAGATGTCCTTTTCATTATAGGGGACTGGAATGCAAAAGTAGGAAGTCAAGAAACACCTGGAGTAACAAGCAAACTTGTCCTTGGAATAGGGAATGAAGCAGGGCAAAGACTAATAGAGTTTTGCCAAGAAAATGCACTGGTCATAACAAACACCCTCTTCCAACAACACAAGAGAAGACTCTATACATGGACATCACCAGATGGTCAAGAGAAGACTCTATACATGGACATCACCAGATGGTCAACACCAAAATCAGATTGATTATATTCTTTGCAGCCAAAGATGGAGAAGCTCTATACAGTCAGCAAAAACAAGACCAGGAGCTGACTGTGGCTCAGATCACGAACTCCTTATTGCCAAATTCAGACTTAAATTGAAGAAAGTAGGGAAAACCACTAGACCATTCAGGTATGACCTAAATCAAATCCCATCCCTTATGATTATACAGTGGAAGTGAGAAATAGATTTAAGGGCCTAGATCTGATAGACTGCCTGATGAGCTATGGAATGAGGTTCCTGACATTGTACAGGAGACTGGGATCAAGACCATCCCCGTGGAAAAGAAATGCAAAAAAGCAAAATGGCTGTCTGGGGAGGCCTTAGAAATAGCTGTGAAAAGAAAAGAAGCGATAAACAAAAGAGAAAAGGAAAGATATAAGCATCTGAATGCAGATTTCCAAAGAATAGCAAGAAGAGATAAGAAAGCCTTCTTCAGCGATCAATGCAAAGAAATAGAGGAAAACAACAGAATGGGAAAGACTAGAGATCTCTTCAAGAAAATCAGAGATACCAAAGGAACATTTCATGCAAAGATGGGCTCGATAAAGGACAGAAATGGTATGGACCTAACAGAAGCAGAAGATATTAAGAAGAGATGGCAAGAATACACAGAAGAACTGTACAAAAAAGATCTTCAGGATCCAGATGATAATGATGGTGTGATCACTGACTTAGAGCCAGACATCCTGGAATGTGAAGTCAAGTAGGCCATAGAAAGCATCAGTGAACACCATAGACTGGAGCACGCCAGGCTTCCTCATCCATTACCAACTCCTAGAGCTTTTTCAAACTCATGTCCATGGAGTGTGTGATGCCATCCAACATTTCATCCTCTGTCGTCCGCTTCTCTTCCTGCCTTCAATCTTTCCCCTGCCTTCAATCTTTCCCAGCATTAGGGTCTTTCCCCAGTGAATCAGGTCATCCCATCAGGTGGCCAAAGTATTGGAGCTTCAGCTTCAGCATCAGTCCTTTCAATGAATATTCAGGACTGATTTCCTTTAGGATTGACTGGTTTGATCTCTTTGCAGTCCAAGGGACTCTCAAGAGTCTTCTCCAACACCACAGTTCAAAAGCAGCAATTGTTTGGCCCTCAGCTTCCTTTGTAGTCCAAATCTCATTTTCATACATGACTATTTGAAAAAAAAAACATAGCTTTGACTATATGGAATTTTGTCAGCAAGGTAATGTCTCTGCTTTTTAATATGCTGTCTAGGTTGGTCATATCTTTTCTTTCAAGGAGCTAGTGTCTTTTAATTTCATGCCTAGTCATTATCTGCAGTGATTTTTTTTTCTGTTTAGTATCTACTAAACAAAGCTAGTGGAGGTGATAGAATTCCAGTTGAGCTATTCCAAATCCTGAAAGATGATGCTGTGAAAGTGCTGCACTCACTATGCCAGCAAATTTGGAAAACTCAGCAGTGGCCACAGGACTGGAAAAGGTCAGTTTTCATTCCAATCCCAAAGAAAGGCAATGCCAAAGAATGCTCAAACTACCACACAATTGCACTCATCTCACACCCTAGGAAAGTAATGCTCAAAATTCTCCAAGCCAGGCTTCAGCAATATGTGAACCGTGAACTTCCTGATGTTCAAACTGGTTTTAGTAAAGGCAGAGGAACCAGAGATCAAACTGCAAACATCCACTGGATCATGAAAAAAGCAAGAGAGTTCCAGAAAAACATCTATTTCTGCTTTATCGACTATGCCAAAGCCTTTGACTGTGTGGATCACAATAAACTGTGGAAAATTCTGAAAGAGATGGGAATACCAGACCACCTGACCTGACTCTTGAGAAATTTGTATGCAGGTCAGGAAGCAACAGTTAGAACTGGACATGGAACAACAGACTGGTTCCAAATAGGAAAATGAGTACTTCAAGGCTGTATATTGTCACCCTGTTTATTTAATTTTTATGCAGAGTACATCATGAGAAACGCTGGACTGGAAGAAGCACAAGCTGGAATCAAGATTGCCAGAAGAAATATCAATAACCTCAGATATGCAGATGACACCACCCTTATGGCAGAAAGTGAAGAGGAACTAAAAACCTCTTGATGTAGGTGAAAGAGGAGATTGAGAAAGTTGGCTTAAAGCTCAACATTCAGAAAACGAAGATCATGGCGTCCGGTCCCATCACTTCCTGGGAAATAGATGGGGAAACAGTGGAAACAGTGTCAGACTTTCTTTTTCTGGGCTCCAAAATCACTGCAGATGGTGACTGCAGCCATGAAATTAAAAGACCCTTACTCCTTGGAAGGAAAATTATGACCAGCCTAGAGAGCATATTCAAAAGCAGAGACTTTTGCCAAAGTACTCAAGTTTCAGCTTCAGCATCATTCCCTCCAAAGAAATCCCAGGGCTGATCTTCAGAATGGACTGGTTGGATCTCCTTGCAGTCCAAGGGACTCTCAAGAGTCTTCTCCAACACCACAGTTCAAAAGTATCAATTCTTCAGCACTCAGCCTTCTTCACAGTCCAACTCTCACATCCATACATGACCACAGGAAAAACCATAGACTTGACTAGACGGATCTTTGGTGGCAAAGTAATATCTCTGCTTTTCAATATGCTCTCTAGGTTGGTCATAAACTTTCTTTCAAGGAGTAAGCGTCTTTTAATTTCATGGCTGCAGTCACCATCTGCAGTGATTTTGGAGCCCCCCAAAATAAAGTCTGACACTGTTTCCACTGTTTCCCCATCTATTTCCCATGAAGTGATGGGGCCAGATGCCATGATCTTCGTTTTCTGAATGTTGAGCTTTAAGCCAACTTTTTCACTCTCCACTTTCACTTTCATCAAGAGGCTTTTTAGTTCCTCTTCACTTTCTGCCATAAGGGTGGTGTCATCTGCATATCTGAGGTTATTGATATTTTTTACGGCAGTCTTGATTCCAGCTTGTGCTTCTTCCAGCCCAGCATTTCTTATGATGTATGCTGCATATAAGTTAAATAAGCAGGGTGACAGTATACAGCCTTGACATACTCCTTTTCCTATTTGGAACAAGTCTGTTGTTCCATGTCCAGTTCTAACTGTTGCTTCCTGACCTGCATATAGGTTTCTCAAGAGGCAGGTCAGGTGGTCTGGTAATTCTTCTAGGTCTTTGTTAATTGATTCTTGCCTTTTCTCCGTTTTGTTTTCAAGGTTTTTGATCATCTTTACTATCATTATTCTGAATTCTTTTTCAGGGAGTTTGCCTATTTTCTCTGTATTTATTTGGTCTTCTGTGTTTCTAGTTTGTTCCCTCATTTGTGTAATATTTCTCTGCCTTTTCATTATTTTTTTTTAACTTATTGTGTTTGAGGTCTCCTTTTCCCAGGCTTCAAGGTTGAATTCTTTCTTCCTTTTTTTTTTCTTCCCTCCTAAGGTTGGTCCAGTGGCTTGTGTAAGCTTCGTATAGGGTGAGATTTGTGCTGAGTTTTTTTTGTTTGTTTTTCCTCTGATTGGCAAGGCTGAATGATATAGTAATCTTGCCTGCTGATGATTGGGTTTGTATTTTTGTTTTGTTTGTTGTTTAGGTGAGGTATCCTGCATAGGGTGCTACTGGTGGTTGGGTGTTGCTGGGTCTTGTTTTCAAGCAGTTTCCTTTGTGTGAGTTCTCACTATTTGATACTCCCTAGGGTTAGTTCTCTGGTAGTCTAAGGTCTTGGAGTCAGCGGTCCCACTCCACAGGCTCAGGGCTTGATCTCTGGTCAGGAATCAAGATTCCACAAGTGGTTTGCTATGGTATTAAGTGAGATTAAAACAAATATCCAAAACTAGAAAGCAAATACGAACCCCAGACAAATGGCAGTTACAAAATCAGACAAGTAATAATTAAAATAATGAAATATACATACATGAATATACATCCATGAGCAAAGTGAAAACAGTCCAACAAAAACAAGGCACAGTAGATTGACCCAGTGAACAAAGGAAATGAAAAATTATACTTACCAGTTAAGAACAAAACTGACTAAAGCACAAACTGGAAAACAAAATTAAAACAAGGGGCCAAGTGGGGAATAAAGCAATGGAAACAATAACAAATATGTTGAGAGGAAAGTAAAAAAAGAAAGAATAGATATGTAACATTAAATAGAGTTAGATGAAGATTTATATACATTAAAGATTAACTTCAAGTGGAAAAGAACAGTAGAAAAGGCAAACAAATGAATAAATGTAGAAAAAATGTAATAGGTTTTTAAAAATTAAAATTATAAAAAAGAGAAAAGAAAAAAAAAGAAAGGAGAAAGAATAAAGAAAAAAAAGAGGAAAGCTCCATAAAACTGCAAAAGCCCAACTTAGAGCCAGAGATTTATAACAACAATAAAAATCATGACTGAATATACACCTAAACATATATACTGATAAGCAAAATCAAAACAGTCCAACAAAAATACAGTACAATATATTGACCCAGCAAACAAAGGAATCGAAAAATTATATCTACCAGATTAAAACTGGGGAAAAAAATAAGAAACTAAAGCAAGGTGCCAACTGGGGAATAAAGCAATGAAAATAAAACTAACCAATTTGTTGAGAAGAAAGAAAAGAAAGAATAAATATGCAAAGTTAAATAGAGGCAGATAAAGAAGATCTATATACATTAAAGATTAACTGCAAGGGAGAAAAACAGTAGGAAAAGCAAACAAGGGAATAAATGTATATATATATATATATATATATATATATATATATATATATATGCTAAAAAATTAAAATAAAAAAAAAGAGAGAGAGAAAGAAAAGGAAAACTCCACAGGACTGAAAAATCCCAATGTAGAGGTTTATAACAACAATAAAACTTGTGACTGAGGAAAAAAAATAAAAAAGCTCAGAAGCTTAATTAGATTTCATAGGGCCAATAAAATAGACAACTACAACAGGTGGAGAAATAAAAGGAAAAAAAAAAGAAAAAAATCCAAAAGAATCTACAGAACAAGTCAAAATATAAGAATAATAAATGTTTTTCTTGAGTCACTGCTGTCAGAGTCCTTTCCTTTGCTGTGAGTCATAGTCCACCTCACCTCCCTAGGATGCCCTCCAACACTGTGTTGATCTCTGGACCTGCTGTGGGTGCAGCTCAGATTCTAATCTGGTCCTACTCCTGTGTGTTCTTGCTTCCAATGTTCACAGCTATAAGAACTACTGTTTTCTTTTGTGGTAGCTCTCAATGATCTTTTATATATTCCATTGACACAGAGTCTGCCTAGTTAATGGTGTGCATTTAATCAGCAGCGTGTACAGCTGGTGGAAAGGTTTTGGGTTTTCTCCTTTAGCCACACTGCCCCTGGGTTTCAATTGTGGTTTTCTTTCCACCTCTGCATGTGGATCATCCTCTGGGGTTTGCTCCTGAGGCTTCCCTGTAGGACTTGGGCTTGCCTCTGTGAGGGCCAGGTGTAGAGGTAATGCAGTTGCTTGGGTCACATGGTTCTGGCAGCACCAGGCACACAGAGGAGTTGGCAGCTAGGGCAGCAGAAAATATAGTGCTCTAGAAGGGTATGGCAAACAATATTGGCCAGTATACTGCAGTATTCTTGCCTGGAGAACCCCCCTTCCCTGACAAATAAGCCTGAAAGGCCACAGTCTGCAGGGTCACAGAGCCAGACATGATCAAAGTGACCTTGTGCACATATACACAAGACTTTTTTTCCTGTTCCAGCTCTGCCTTAGTGAGAGTTGAGTGTGAAAGTATTGCACCTGCTTGGCTTGTGGGAACCCTGGTGATGCCAAGTGTGCAGGGACACAGACTGACTTCACTGAAGGAGTTATGGCCCTATCAGAGTCGTTTTTCAACCCTTTTGTAGCTGACGATCAGAAGGCCTTTTTGGCCAGTCTTTCTCCTTAGCTCCACCCATTCAGGCACTTAGAGGGCTCCCTTGCCTGAGGTCTTTCTCTGTTCAGAGCATCAGGCACATAGAGGGACCCCCCTGGCTCAGGTCCTACTCTGTAGATTGGCACGTCAGGCACTTAAAGGGGCACCCTGGGTGGGATCCTGCTCTGCAGTTCAGTGTGTCAGGCATTTGATGGGCCAGCCTCTCTATTGTTCAGCTGCCAATGCTGGCCTGTGGGGAGAGAGAGGCTATGGTGATGGCTCCACCCCCTATGCATGACCCGGCTGTATCACCTTGCTTCCATGGCTGCCTGGCTTTCCTCCACAGGCATTTCCTATCACAGTCTCCTTTCTCAATCTGTCCCTCTGCAGTCAACAGCACTCCTCACTCTGGAATCGTTCCACATTCCCCAAACTCCAGCTCCCAGCCACTGCACCTTCCGGGGGACCCTTATCCCTGTCCAGGCTATGTATGGCTGTGGCAAGGACTGTCTGATTCTCATTCCATTTAGGTGCCACAGATCAGCTGCTTCACTCTCAGCCTTAAATGTTTCTCCTCTGATTCAGACAATTGCCCCGATGTGGGATCAGATCCCTGCTTCAGTTCCTCCACCAGCCCAGGGCAGGTCCAGTCCTACTAATACTTCTGTTTTTCCCCCAAGTTCCTTTGTTCTACTGAGTTTTGCGTGGTACTATATATTCTTTTCCTCTGGTCAGTACTCCTGTCCACTCTGAACTGATGTTCTGAATGTACTTCTGTGTCTGAAAGTGTGTTCCCAATGTATCCATGGAGAGAGATGTACTCCCCATCCACCTACTCCTCCACCATCTTGTTCTCTCTTCCTTGTTTCTTCTATCCTATGTTTTACTCTTTCTTAGATTGTTCTTTCATTTTGGAGGAGCAGCACAACCTCTGGTAGATTTCTAAAAAGACCACCTGGATTGTTTCCATTCACCCTATTACTTCCTGGCTTAGGGTTCAGCTTTCCCTCGTTTGCTAAATGGTATGACTTCTAGTTTCAATTTTTTTTTCTGTTGTCTCATCCTTTCCATTATCTTTTCATTATTGATTTATTTCCCATTTAGCTTTTTCTCATTGCTACTTTTAATGAGGTGTTAAAGGAAAAGAGAGGTAAATTGTTCACTACAATTTAGAAAGTTTTGCACTAACTGCCGAGTTTGGTTTAATTTTTTAAAGTTCAGATCAGATCAGTCACTCAGTCATGTTTGACTCTTTGCAACCCCATGAATCGCAGCACGCCAGGCCTCCCTGTCCATCACCAACTCACGGAGTTCACTCAGACTCACGTCCATCGAGTCAGTGATGCCATCCAGCCATCTCATCCTCTGTCGTCCCCTTCTCCTCCTGCCCCCAAGCAGGAGAGTCTTTTCCAATGAGTCAAATCTTTGCATGAGGTGGCCAAAGTACTGGAGTTTCAGCTTTAGCATCATTCCTTCCAAAGAAATCCCAGGGCTGATCTCCTTCAGAATGGACTGGTTGGATCTCCTGGCAGTCCAAGGGACTCTCAAGAGTCTTTTCCAACACCACAATTCAAAAACATCAATTCTTCGGCGCTCAGCCTTCTTCATAGTCCAACTCTCACATCCATACATGACCACAGGAAAAACCATAGCCTTGACTAGACGAACCTTTGTTGGCAAAGTAATGTCTCTGCTTTTGAATATGCTATAGTACTTCATAGAAACAGTTTCCATTATGATGCCTAAAAGCCAGCATTTGCAAATTTGATGGAAGTTGGCCAGATATTACTGATAGAAAGTTTTCTTTCTTTTGCACTTAACATCTAAGCTTATTTAGCCCATGAAAATTGTCTCAGTTCAGTTCAGTTGCTCAGTCATGTCTGACTCTTTGAGATTCCATGGACTGCAGCACACCAGGCCTCCCTGTCCATTGCCAACTCCCAGAGCTTGCTCAAACTTGTGCCCATCGAATCAGTGATGCCATCCAACCATCCCATCCTCTGTCATCCCCTTATCCTTCTGCCTTCAATCTTTCCTAGCATCACGGTCTTTTCCAGTGAGTTAGTTCTTTGCATAAGGAGGCCAAAATATTGGAGTTTCAGCTTCAACATCAGTTTATCCAATGAATATTCAGGATTGATTTCATTTAGGATTGAATGGTTTTATTTCCTTGCTTTCCAAGGGACTCTCAAGAGTCTTCTCCAACACCACAGTTCAAAAGCATCAATTCCACAGAGTCCAAAAGACCACCAAACTCTTTTCCATCCTATAAAAACTGGAAGAGATGAGGTAGCATCAGAAGAAAACTTTACCTCTATAAGCTGTTTCTACAACATAAGAGTGTAAGATGAGGCAGCAAGACTCATGTAGAAGCTGCAGCAAGTTATCCAGAAGACCTAGCTAAGATAATTAATGAAAGTAGCTACATTAAACAATAGATTTTCAATGTAAACAAAACAGCCTTAGAGTGGTAGAAGGTGCCATCTAAGACTTTCACAGCTAGAAAGGAGAAGTCAATGCCTGGCTTCAAAGTGTCAAAGAACAGGTTGACTTTCTTGTTAGGGACTAATACAGATGGTGATTTAAGTTGAAGAAATGCTCATGTACCATTCCAAAACGCTTAGGGTCCTTGAAAATTATGTTAAATCTACTCTGCTTGTGCTCTACAAATGAAACAACAAAGACTAGATGACAGGACATCTGTTTACAATATGGTGTACTGAAGAGTTTAAGCCACTGCTGAGACCAATTATTCAGGAAAAAAAAAATTCCTTTCAAAATGTTACTGCTCCTTAATAATGCACCACATCAGTCAAGAGCTCAAATGGACATGGAAAATGATATTAATGCTTTTATGCCTGTTAACACAATTTCCATTAAGTCAACCATGGAACAAGGAGTGAATTTTCCTTTCAAGTCTTGCTATTTAATAAATACATTTTGCAATGTTTGTAGCTGCCATGGAGAGTGGTTCCTCTGATGGATCTGTACAAAGTAAGTTGAAAACCCTCTGGAAAGGATTCACCATCCTAGATACCATTAAGAACATTATTGATCCATGGGAAGAATTAAAAATATCAACATTCACAGGAATTTGGAAGTTTATTCCAACTCTCATGGATGATTTCAAGGAGTTTAAGGTTTCAGTGGAGGAAGTCACTGCAGATGTGGGAGAAATAGTAAGAGAAATCAAATTAGATGTGGAACCTGAAGATCTGAATTTCTGCAATCTCAAGAAAAAACTAACAGATGAGGAGTTGCTTCTTATGGATGAGTTAAAAAAGTAGTTGCCTGAGATGGACTCTACTTCCGAGGAAGATGCTGTGAAGATTGTTGAAATGACAACAAATGATTTAGAATATTGCATACACTTTGCTTATATAGGAGCAGCAGTGCTTGAGAGAACTGACTCCAGCTTTGAATTTTCTACTGTTGATAAAATGCTCTCAAACAGCATTGTAAGCTATAGATAAATAATTAGTAAAAGGAAGACCCAATCAGTGCATAAAACTTCATTGTTGTCTTAAATTTTAAGAAATTGCCACAGCTACTCCAACCTTCATCAATCATCAGTCTGATCTTTCAGCAGCCATGAACATCAAGGTAAGACTCTCCACCAGAAAAAAGATAACAACTCACTGAGGGCTCAATTGATGGTTATCATTTTTTAGGAACAAAGTATTTTTTTAGTTAAGGTATATATATTGTTTATTTTAGACATAATGTTATTGCACAATTAATAGACTACTGTATAGTTACATATAACTTTTAAATGCACTGGAAAACCAAAAAACAAAAGTTTGACTCATTTCACTGCTCTATATTCTCTATCATGGTCAACTGAAATCTCAGAGTTATGCCTTTATTATATGTATTCCAATTTTTTTTAACCTACTCCAAGGTAAAAATTTATAAAATACACAAATGATTTCTTCTACATATTATTGTGTTACTAATACTGGCAAACGATTAGTCATCTCTATTGAATATCTCATCTTCTTTTCTCATTTTAAAGAGAGAATTTATGTGTGTCCTTCTACTGCTCACATCTTGTTGTGGCCCATCTTCTACTATAACTCAGAATCTGGAGCCTTCACTCTCTCATCGATAAATCACTGTATTCTAGGACTATGGGCAGAAGGAAGCTCATAAATTAAAATCATCTAATTATTTTGGTGAATTGTGTCACACTTTACTATTGAAATGAAACAAACTAGACTAGACTAAAAGAATAGAATGTAGCATAGAGTAGAACAGAAGAGAACAAAACATGTTAGTAAGGTAATTATTGTTCCCCATAATTTCAGTTGTTCCTTTTTTTTTTGGGTATATATATGTATGTGTGTACTGAGTCATGAGCTAAATTAATTCCTTAATATGGTTCATGATTTAAAATGCTTGAAAAACCACTATACTAAAAGGATGACTGTTTTGGCCAACCAAACTAAAGGTTTTCCTAGCTCTGCTATAAAAATAAAAACTTTGCTGCTACTAAAGATATGGCATTTCATTTGGAGGTAGTTCTCTTCCCTGTTGCTTACATTTTTATAAAAAACCAAACATGACTGAAGATTCAAGCAGTGGGCTTTCAAAGGAAGTGTGCTACATACCACATTTTCATCAATCCCTAATTTCAAACTCCTCCATTAGTAAACTCCTCCTTCAGTCTGCAAGCTAACTATAGTTATAGACTTTGATCCAGCAAACTAGTAAATTTGTAAACGTACACTATTTGGAAATATACACATGGCAAACTTAGACTTCAGTCTACATCCTGCTATCTAGTAGACTATAAACGCAAACATATCCAACAGAAACTTTCAAATGTATAGACAACAAATTGAAAACATCAGCATAGAAAACTTAAAGACCTCAGACTGAAAATCACAACAGCAATTCCCTAGAAGTAAGCAATCCTTTTTTTCCTTTTATGTAGCATGCTAAGGAGCTTTAATTTTCAAAAGCATTGAGAGCTTAATTATGTTAATAGAATTTTAGAGAAGACTTTTTATAGTTCTGAAATAGAAAGATAAATATTTATGACTCTTCTTATTTCTAGTAGTGTGGTTAAGTCTGCATTCAGCTACTCACATTCTCTCAGCTGTTCTCTTTATTCCCCTCTCTGATTATTGGTAATATGAACATGATATTGAAAATTGTCATTGTACCTTAGTGTTACTACCTGTGTCAATAACGGTAACTGGCCTATTATATAGCTGTGGCAGTTGGAAGCTTGAGTGGAAAAGGCTAAAGCTTTTGGAGTCAGGCTTGAAACTTTAGCTATGTCCCTTAATCTACTTGAATTTTACTTTCCTTGTATTTAATTTGAGGATAGAAGCAATAGTATATCTATCCTGCAGGCTTTGCATGGAAATTAAATAAGATGATGCATTAGGTATCCTCAATAAATATTAGTCACCATTGTTTGTTAATGCTCAACAGAAGTTATCTAATTGTGCCTTGGAAGAACATGGAAGAACCTATATCACTGTCACAGGACCATGCATCAACCAAAATTCTATCCCACCCTCTAATTAAAAAACAAATAAAATAGTTTGTTGGCTTGAAGATGGCAGAGGAATAGAACGGGGAGACCAATTTCTCCCCCACAAATTCATCAAAAGAACATTTAAACGCTGAGTAAAATCCACAAAACAACTTCTGAATGCTGGCAGAGGATATCAGGCAGCCAGAAAAGCAGTCCATTGTCTTCAAAAGGAGGTAGGAAAAATATAAAAGACAAAAAATGAGACAAAAGAGGTAGGGACGGAGCTCCATCCTGGGAAGGGAGTCTTAAAAAGAGAGGTTTCCAAACACCAAGAAACACTCTCATTGCCGAGTCTGTGCCGAGCCTTGGAAGCACAGAGGGCAACATAATAGGAAGGAAAAATAAGTAAGTAATTAAAACCCACAGATTACGAGCCCAACAGTAACTCCCCCAGCAGAGAAGCAGCGCATATGCCTGCACCCACCACTAGCAAGTGGGGGCTGGGAAGGGAGGCGTGGGCTGCATTGCTTAGAGTAAGGATCAGGCCTTAATGCACCGGAGGGTAATCAGAGAGAACAAATTTGGACTAGCGAACCAGACTGTGGGATAGCTACCATGCGAAAAGCCCTAAGACACCACGTGCACAGAACAAAGGGCAGAACAGAACTAGCTGGCAGCAGACCATCCCCCTCAGGTGACAGGCAGCCAGAGCCAGAAGGGGGCAATCGCAGCCCCAGAGAGACATTATCTACCAAACTGCAAGCAGGCTTCTTTGCTTACTAAGGCTTCTTGGGGTTCTGGACAGTCATCCGCCTGAGAAGGTGCGCTGGTTGTACACCCAGAAAACCTAGCGGCAGGGACAGGAGAGGCAATAAGTCACAGTGACTGCGCTCGCCAAACACCTCATCACCTGAGCTGTTCGGAGCTGGGAAGGGCACAAAACGCAGGCCCAACGGAGTCTGCGCCTCTGAGGACTACCCAAGTGCCTGAACCTGAGCGGCTTAGACCTGCGAGGTGCATGCAGCCCAGGGCCAGCCTTGGAGGGTTCCCAGCAGAGCAACCTAGAGCCTGAGCTGTGTGGGCAGGGAGGGTGCACGCTCCGTGAGCAGGGGCAGGCCCAGTGTGGCTGAGACACTGCGAGCACACACCATTGTTATTTGTCTGCAGCGTCCCTCCCTCCCCACAGCGCGACTGAACAAGTGAGCCTAAAAAAGTGTCCACCACTGCCCCCTTGTGTCAGGGTGGAAATCAGACACTGAAGAGACCAGCAAACAGAAGCTAAAACCGAGGGAATCGCCTTGGAAGTGACAGGTGCAATAGATTAAAACCCTGTAGTTAATACCGACTACATAGGAAGGGGCCTATAGATCTTGAGAAATATAAGCCGGAACAAGAAACTATCCGAAAATGAACTGACCCCACACTGCCCACAACAACACCAGAGAAAGTCCTAGATATATTTTTACCATTTTTACAATCATTCTTTTCCTTTTTTTTCTTCTTTTTTTTCTTTTCTTTTTTTTTTCTTTTTAAACTTTTTTTTTTAATTTTTAAGTCCTCTATTACTCCTTTAATTTTCATTTTTATAACCTACTATTACTTTTCAAAAAAAGACTATTTTTAAAGCAAACTCTCTCTCTCTCTCTCTCTCTCTCTCTCTCTATATATATATATATATATATATATATATATATAGAATAGCTTTTGTGACTTTGTTTTTTTTCTTCTTCTTCTTATTTTCTTTAATATTGTATTTTTGAAAATCCAACCGCTACTCTAGAATTTTAATCTTTGCTTTTTGGTATTTGTTATCAATTTTGTACCTTTAAGAATCCAATCTTCAGTACCTATTATTACTTGGGAGCGAGATTACTGGCTTGACTGCTCTCTCCCCCTTTGGACTCTTCTTTCTCTCCATTAGGTCCCTGCCGTCTCCTCCCACCCCCTTCTCGTCTCTATCCAACTCTCTGAATCTCTGTGTATTCCAGACGGTGGAGGACACTTAGGGAACTGATTACTGGCTTGATCTGTCTCTTTCCTTTTCATTCCCCCCTTTTATCCTCCTGGCCACATCTGTCTCCATCCTCCCTCTTCTCTTTTCTGTATAACTCCATGAACATCTCTGAGTGGTCCAGACTGTGGAGTGCACATAAGGAAGTGATTACTGGCTAGCTTGCTCTCTCCTCTTTTGATTCCACCTCGTCCCATTCGGGTCACCTCTAACTCCCTCCTCCCTCTTCTCTTCTCCATGTAACTCTGTGAACCTCTCCGGGTGTCCCTCACTGTGGAGAAACTTTTCATCTTTAACCTAGATGTTTTATCAACAGTGCTGTATAGAAAGAGAAGTCTTGAGACTACTGTAGAAATAAGACTGAAAACCAGAAGCAGGAGGCTTAAGTCCAAATCCTGAGAACATCATAGAACACCTGACTCCAGGGAAGATTAAGTGATAGGAGCTCATCAAACGCCTCCATACCTACAATGAAACCAAGCACCACCCAAGGGCCAACAAGTTCCAGAGCAACACATACCACATAAATTCTCCAGCAACACAGGAACACAGCCCTGAGCTTCAATATACAGGCTGCCCAAAGTTACTCCAAATCCATTGAAATCTCATAACTCATTACTAGACACTTCATTGCACTCCAGAGAGAAGAAATCCAGCTCCACCCACCAGAACACTGACACAAGTTTCCCTAACCAAGAAACCTTGACAAGCTACCAATACAATCCCACCCACAGCGAGGAAACTCCATAATAAAGAGAACTCCACAAACTACCAGAATACAGAAAGGACACCCCAAACTCAGCAATATAAACAAGATGAAGAGACAGGGAAATACCCAGTAGGTAAAGGAACAGGATAAATGCCCACCAAACCAAACAAAAGAGGAAGAGATAGGGAATATACCTGATAAAAATTCCAAATCATGATAGTGAAAATGATCCAAAATCTTGAAATAAAAGTGGAATCACAGATAAATAGCCTGGAGTCAAGGATTGAGAAAATGCAAGAAAGTTTTAACAAGGACCTAGAAGAAATAAAAAATAGTCAATATATAATGAATAATGCAATAAATGAGTTCAAAAACACTCTGGAGGCAACAAATAGTAGAATAATGGAGGCAGAAGATAGGATTAGTGAAATAGAATGGCAGAAATAAATGAATCAGAGAGGAAAAAAGAAAAACGAATTAAAAGAAATGAGGACAACCTCAGAGACCTCCAGGACAATATTAAATGCCACAACATTCGAATCATAGGAGTCAAAGAAGAAGAAGACAAAACGAAAGACCATGAGAAAATACTTGAGGAGATAATAGTTGAAAACTTCCCTAAAATGGGGAATGAAATAATCACTCAAGTCCAAGAAACCCAGAGAGTCCCAAACAGAATAAACTCAAGGTGAAACACCCCAAGGCACAAATTAATCAAATTAACAAAGATCAAACACAAAGAACAAATATTAAAAGCAGCAAGGGAAAAACAACAAATAACACACATGGGGATTCCCATAAGGATAACAGCTGATCTTTCAATAGAAACTCTTCGGCCAGGAGGGAATGGCAAGACATACTAAGTGACGAAAGAAAATAACTACAGCCCAGATTACTGTACCTAGAAAGGATCTCGGAGAATGCAATGGCACCCCACTCCAGTACTCTTGCTTGGAAAATCCCATGAATGGAGGAGCCTGGTAGGCTGCAGTCCATGGGGTCGCTAGGAGTCGGACACGACTGAGCGACTTCTCTTTCACTTTTCACTTTCATGCATTGGAGAAGGAAATGGCAACCCACTCCAGTATTCTTGCCTGGAGAATCCCAGGGACAGAGGATCCTGGTGGGCTGCCGTCTATGGGGTTGCACAGAGTCGGACACGACTGAAGCGACTTAGCAGCAGCAGCAAGGATCTCATTCAAATATGAAGGAGAAATCAAAAGCTTTACAGACAAGCAAAAGCTGAGAGAATTCAGCACCACCAAATCAGCTCTCCAACAAATGCTAAAGGATATTCTCTAGACAGGAGACACAAAAACGGTGTATAAACTCGAACCCAAAACAATAAAGTCATTTTGTTATTTGGCAAAACTAATACAATTATATAAAGTTTGAAAATAAAATAAAATTTAAAAAAATAAAAAAATAAATAAAAAATGGCAATGGGATCATACTTATCAATAATTACATTAAACATAAATGGGTTGAATGCCCCAATCAAAAGACAAAGACGGACTGAATGAATACAAAAACAAGACCCCTATATATGTTGTCTACAAGAGACCCACCTCAAAACAGGGGACACATACAGACTGAAAGTGAAGGGCTGGAAAAAGATATTCCATGCAAACAGAGATCAAAAGAAAGCAGGAGTAGCGATACTCATATCAGATAAAATAGGCTTTAAAACAAAGGCTGTGAAAGGAGACAAAGAACGGCACTACATAATGATCAAAGGATCAATCCAAGAAGAAGATATAACAATTATAAATATATACACATCCAACATAGGAGCACCACAATATATAAGAAAAATGCTAACAAGTATAAAAGGGGAAATTAACAATAACACATTAATAGTCGGAGACTTTAATACCCCTCTCACACCTATGGATAGATCAACTAAACAGAAAGTTAACAAAGAAATGCAAACTTAAAATGATACAATAGACCAGTTAGACCTAATTGATATCTGTAGGCCATTTCACCCAAAAACAATGAATTTCACCATTTTCTCAAGCACACATGGAACCTTCTCCAGGATAGATCACATCCTGGGCCATAAATATAGCCTTGGTAAATTCAAAAAAATTGAAATCATTCCAAGCATCTTTTCTGACCACAGTGCAGTAAGATTAGATCTCCATTACAGGAGAAAAAATATTAAAAATTCCAACATATGGAGGCTGAACAACACGCTTCTGAATAACAAACAAATCACAGAAGAAATCAAAAAAGAAATCAAAATATGCATAGAAACGAATGAAAATTAAAACACAACAACCCAAAACCTATGGGACACTGTAAAAGCAGTGCTAAGGGGAAAGTTCATACAGGCATACCTCAAGAAACAAGAAAAAAGTCAAATAAATAACCTAACTCGACGCCTAAAGCAACTAGAAAAGGAAGAAAGGAAGAACCCCAGGGTTAGTAGAAGGAAAAAAATCTTAAAAATTAGGGCAGAAACAAATGCAAAAGAAACAAAAGAGATCATAGCAAAAATCAACAAAACCAAAAGCTGGTTATTTGAAAGGATAAATAAAAATGACAAACCATTAGCCAGACTCAACAAGAAACAAAGGGAGAAAAATCAAATCAATAAAATTCGAAATGAAAATGGAGAGATCACAACAACAACACACAAATACAAAAGATCATAAGAGACTACTATCAGCAATATATGCCTATAAAATGGAAAACGTGGAAGAAATGGACAAATCCTTAGAAAAGTACAACTTTCCAAAACTCGACCAGGAAGAAATAGAAAATCTTAACAGACCCATCACAAGCATGGAAATCGAAACTGTAATCAGAAATCTTCCAGCAAATAAAAGCCCAGGTCTAGACCGCTTCACAGCTGAATTCCACCAAAAATTTAGAAAAGAGCTTACACCTATTTTACTCAAACTCTTCCAGAAAATAGCAGAGGAAGGTAAACTTCCAAACTCATTCTATGAGGCCACCATCACCCTAATACCAAAACCTGACAAAGATCCCACAAAAAAAGAAAACTACAGGCCAATATCACTGATGAACATAGAGGCAAAAATCCTTAATAAAATTCTAGCAATTAGAATCCAACAACACATTAAAAAGATCATATACCATGACCAAGTGGGCTTTATCCCAGGGATGCAAGGATTCTTCAATTACCACAAATCAATCAATGTAATACACCACATTAACAAATTGAAAAATAAAAGCCATATGATTATCTCAATAGATGCAGAGAAAGCCTTTGATAAAATTCAACATCCATTTATGATAAAAACTCTCCAGAAAGCAGGAATAGAAGGAACATACCTCAACATAGTAAAAGCTATATATGACAAACCCACAGCAAACATTATCCTCAATGGTGAAAAATTGAAAGCATTTCCCCTAAAGTCAGGAACAAGACAAGGGTGCCCACTCTCACCACTACTATTCAACATAGTTTTGGAAGTTTTGGCCACAGCAATCAGAGCAGAAAAAGAAATAAAATAAATCTAAATTGCAAAAGAAGAAGTAAAACTCTCACTGTTTGCAGATGACATGATCCTCTACATAGAAAACCCTAAAGACTCCACCAGAAAATTACTAGAGCTAATCAATGAATATAGTAAAGTGGCAGGATATAAAATCAACACACAGAAATCCCTTGAATTCCTATACACTAATAATGAGAAAATAGAGAAATTAAGGAAACAATTCCATTCACCATTGCAATGAAAAGAATAAAATACTTTGGAATATATCTACCTAAAGAAAATAAAGACCTATATATAGAAAACTATAAAACACTGATGAAAGAAATCAAAGAGGACACTAAGAGATGGAGAAATATACCATGTTCATGGATTGGAAGAATCAATATAGTGAAAATGAGTATACTACCCAAAGCAATCTATAGATTCAATGTAATCGCTGTCAGCCACCAACGGTATTTTTCACAGAGCTAGAACAAATAACTTCACAATTTGTATGGAAATACAAAAAAACCTCAAATAGCCAAAGAAATCTTGAGAAAAAAGAATGGAACTGGAGGAATCAACCTGCCTGACTTCAGGCTCTACTACAAAGCCAAAGTTATCAAGACAGTATGGTACTGGCACAAAGACAGAAATATAGATCAATGGAACAAAATAGAAAGCCCAGAGATAAATCCATGCACCTACGGACACCTTATCTTTGACAAAGGAGGCAAGAATATACAATGGAGAAAGGACAATCTCTTTAACAAGTGGTGCTTGGAAAACTGGTCAACCACTTGTAAAAGAATGAAACTAGAACACTTTCTAACACCATACACAAAAATAAACTCAAAATGGATTAAAATTCTAAACATAAGACCAGAAACTATAAAACTCTTAGAGGAGAACATAGGCAAAACACTCTCTGACATACATCACAGCAGGATCCTCTATGACCCACCTCCCAGAATATTGGAAATAAAAGCAAAAATAAACAAATGAGATCTAATTAAAATTAAAAGCTCCTGCACAACAAAAGAAACTATGAGCAAGGTGAAAAGACAGCCTTCAGAACGGGAGAAAATAATAGCAAATGAAGCAACTGACAAACAACTAATCTCAAAAATATACAAGCAACTCCTGCAGCTCAATTCCAGAAAAATAAACGACCCAATCAAAAAATGGGACAAAGAACTAAATAGACATTTCTCCAAAGAAGACATACATATGGCTTACATACACATGAAAAGATGCTCAACATCACTCATTATCAGAGAAATGCAAATCAAAACCACAGTGAGGTACCATTTCACACCAGTCAGAATGGCTGCGATCCAAAAGTCTACAAGCAATAAATGGTGGAGAGGATGTGGAGAAAAGGGAACCCTCTTACACTGTTGTTGGGAATGCAAACTAGTACAGCCACTATGGAGAACAGTGAGGAGATTCCTTAAAAAACTGGAAATAGAACTGCCATACGACCCAGCAATCCCACTGCTGGGCATACACACCAAGGAAACGAGAATTGAAAGAGACTGATGAGTACCCCAATGTTCATCGCAGCACTGTTTATAATAGCCAAGATATGGAAGAAACCTAGATGTCCATCAGCAGACGAATGGATAAGAAAGCAGTGGTACATATACACAATGGAATATTACTCAGCCAATAAAAAGAATACTTTTGAATCAGTTCTAATGAGGTGGATGAAACTGGAGCCTATTATACAGATTGAAGTAAGCCAGAAAGAAAAACACCAATACAGTATACTAACACATATATATGGAATTTAGAAAGATGGTAATGACAACCCTGTATGCAAGACAGCAAAACAGACACAGATGTATAGAACAGTCTTTTGGACTCTGTGGGGGGGGGTGATGATTTGGGATAATTGCATTAAAACATGTATAATATAATATCACTGACCTATAGCCAGACATCCTGGAATGTGAAGGCAAGTTGGCCTTAGAAAGCATCACTACGAACAAAGCTAGTAGAGGTGATGGAATTCCAGTTGAGCTATTCCAAATCCTGAAAGATCATGCTGTGAAAGTGCTGCACTCAGTATGCCAGCAAATTTGGAAAACTCAGCAGTGGCCACAGGACTGGAAAAGGTCAGTTTTCATTCAAATCCCAAAGAAAGGCGATGGCAAAGAATGCTCAAACAACCGCACAATTGCACTCATCTCAAACGCTAGTAAAGTAATGCTCAAAATTCTCCAAGCCAGACTTCAGCAATACGTGAACCATGAACTTCCTGATGTTCAAGCTGGTTTTAGAAAAGGCAGAAGAACCATAGATCAAATTGCCAACATCTGCTGGATCATGGAAAAAGCAAGCGAGTTCAAGAAAAACATCTATTTCTGCTTTATTGACTACGTAAAAGCCTTTGACTACGCGGATCACAATAAACTGGAAAATTCTGAAAGAGATGGGAATATCAGACCACCTGACTTGCCTCTTGAGAAATCTGTATGCAGGTCAGGAAGCAACACTTAGAACTGGACATGGAACAACAGACTGGTTCCAAATAGGAAAAGGAGTATGTCAAGGCTGTATATAGTCACCCTGCTTATTTAACTTATACGCAGTGTACATCATGAAAAACTCTGGACTGGAACAAACACAAGGTAGAATCAAGATTGCTGGGAGAAATATCAATAACCTCAGATATGCAGATGAAACCACCCTTATGGCAGAAAGTGAAGAGGAACTCAAAAGCCTCCTGATGAAAGTGAAAGTGGAGAGTAAAAAAAGTTAGCTTAAAGCTCAACATTCAGAAGACGAAGATCATGGCATCTGGTCCCATTACTTCATGGGAAATAGATAGGGAAACAGTGTCAGACTTTATTTTTGGGGTCTCCAAAATCACTGTGGATGGTGACTGCAGCCATGAAATTAAAAGATGCTTACTCCTTGGAAGGAAAGTTATGACCAACCTAGATAGCATATTCAAAACCAGAGACATTACTTTGCCAACAAAGGTCCGTCTAGTCAAGGCTATGGTTTTTCCTGTGGTCATGTATGGATGTGAGAGTTGGACTGTGAAGAAGGCTGAGCACTGAAGAATTGATGCTTTTGAACTGTGGTGTTGGAGAAGACTCTTGAGAGTCCCTTGGACTACAAGGAAATCCAACCAGTCCATTCTGAAGGAGATCAGCCCTGTGATTATTTTGGAAGGAATGATGCTAACGCTGAAACTCCAATACTTTGGCCACCTCATGCGAAGAGTTGACTCATTGGAAAAGACTCTGATGCTGGGAGGGATTGAGGGCAGGAGGAGAAGGGGACGACAGAGGATGAGATGGCTGGATGACATCACTGACTCGATGGATTTGAGTCTGAGTGAACTCCGGGTGTTGGTGATGCACAGGGAGGCCTGGTGTGCTGCGGTTCATGGGGTTGCAAGGAGTCGGCCATGACTGAGCGACTGAACTGAACTGACTGAATATCATATAAGAAATGAATCGCCAGTCCAATTTCAATGCAGGATACAGGAAGTTAGGGGCTGGTGCACTGAGATGACCCAGAGGGATGGTATGGGGAGGGAGGCGGGAGGGGGATTCTGGATGGGGAACACGTGTACACCCGTGGCGGATGCATGTTGATGTATGGCAAAACCAATACAATATTGTAAAGTAAAAATAATAATAATAATAAATAAAATACAGTTTTACTTAACCTACTGTTTTAATGTATCATTTCCAATTTTTATCGGAGTATTGCTTCCAACTAAATGTGTAATTCAAACCTTTTCTTTACTTGTCATATTTTATTTCCTCCTGTTATATAATACAACATTTATAGCATCTGTCATGTCCTACAACAATATCCCCATTCCTTTACACTTCTGATTAAACATTTCTTCATCTGTTTTGTTTTCCTTTAAGATAATATGTATCTGACTATGAATTTATCTTTTATCACTGTAAAAGAGAGAAAAGGAAAGTGGTCAAAGTGACAGAAAGACAGGAAAAGTGAAGATAAATTTGATTATGAAGATAAATTTGCTTATGTAAACAGACTGCTCCAGTGATCTATTTCTTTGTAACTACCCCCAAATCAAGTGGCTTAAACAACAAACATTTTATTATATCTCACAGATATTCTGAGTCAGAAATTCTGGAAAGGCCCAGTTGAACAATTTTTCTGCCCTTTTTTGACCTCAACCTTAGTTGTTCACTTATACTCCAGAGGGCAGATGGTCTGGCCTGGAGGATTCAAGATGGCTTAACTAACATGTTTAGTACCTTGGCAGAAATGGCTGAAATGTTGGCCTCAACAGTAGCTTTCAACAAAACTACCACATACATTTGTATGTGGCATAAGCCATACAACATGGGATATGAGACTAACCAAATAACTTAGATGGCAGCTCAGGGATCTAAGTACAAGTATTCCAGCAAATAAAGCTAAAACCTCATTGCCTTTTACCACCCATGCTCAGAAAGCAGATGGTACCACTTCCAGCACATTCTACTGGCTGTTTAGGACTGTAAGATATTCCACCATGATACACAAAGTATAAGAAAAACCTCACAGACAGCTGACTTTAACCATACAATGTAGTATTAAAAATGCAAATCACATTAAATGAATTAATTTCAATGTTTCATTGATGATATTGGGCTATATTGACTATATTGGACTATATTCTCAACTGCAGAGCCTCTACAGGAGGATGGTATAATGTAAAGTTTTGGAATTAAATTACAAATATAATTTTAAGTCCTGCTTGAACATTAGGCTCTGAGAAGCTCTAGTGCTTCATTTGTAGATGGAAATTAAATAAAATTCACTCTGGTTACACAACAATACATCTCAACTCCTTGGAATCAACTTCTATAATCATATGTAATCATGGGTTCCTCATAATTGTGCTAGATGTATTTTTAATTATCATTCCTATTTTTACAAAATAAACTACGTTTCAAAGAGATTAAATAACTTGCTCAAACCTAAAACAAGTAAGTAGTAGAACAAATGTTCATTACTAGATCTATGATTTCAGTTCAGTTCAGTTCAGGCGCTCAGTCATGTCCAACTCTTTGTGACCCCATGAATTGCAGCACTGTCCATCACCAACTCCCGGAGTTCACTCAGACTCAAGTCCATCGAGTCAGTGATACCATCCAGCCATCCCATCCTCTGTCATCCCCTTCTCCTCCTGCCCTCAATCCCTCCCAGCATCAGAGTATTTTCCAATGAGTCAACACTTCGCATGAGGTGGCCAAAGTATTGGAGTTTCAGCTTTAGCATCATTCCTTCCAAGGAAATCCCAGGGCTGATCTGCTTCAGAATGGACTGGTTGGATCTCTTTGCAGTCCGAGGGACTCTCAAGTTCAAAAGCATCAATTCTTCAGTGCTCAGCTTTCTTCACAGTCCAACTCTCACATCCATACATGACCACTGGAAAAACCATAGCCTTGACTAGATGGACCTCTGTTGGCAAAGTAATGTCTTTGCTTTTCAATATGCTATCTAGATTGGTTGTAACTTTTCTTCCAAGGAGTAAGCGTCTTTTAATTTCATGGCTGTAGTCACCATCTGCAGTGGTTTTGGAGCCCAAAAAAATAAAGTTTGTACTGTTTCCCCATCTATTTCCCATGAAGTGATGGGACCAGATGCCATGATCTTCGTCTTCTGAATGTTGAGCTTTAAGCAAACTTTTTCACTCTCCTCTTTCACTTTCATCAAGAGGCTCTTTAGTTCCTCTTCACTTTCTGCCATAAGGGTGGTGTCATCTGCATATCTGAGGTTATTGATATTTCTCCCAGCAATCTTGATTCCAGCTTGTGCTTCTTCCAGCCCAGCATTTCTCATGATGTACTCTGCATATAAGTTAAATAAGCAGGGTGACAATATACAGCCTTGATGTACTCCTTTTCCTATTTGGAACCAGTCTGTTGTTTCATTTCTAGTTCTAACTGTTGCTTCCTGACCTGCATATAGGTTTCTAAAGAGTCAGGTCAGGTGGTCTGGTAGTCCCATCTCTTGAAGAATTTTCCACAGTTTATTGTGATCCACACAGTCAAAGGTTTTGTCATAGTCAATAAAGTAGAAATAGGTTTTTTTCTTGAACTCTCTTGCTTTTTCAGTCATTCAGCAGATGTTGGCAATTTGATCTCTGGTTCCCCTGCCTTTTCTAAAACCAGCTTGAACATTTGGAAGTTCACAGTTCATGTATTGCTGAAGCCTGTCTTGGAAAATTTTGAGCATTACTTTACTAGCATGTGAGATGAGTGCAATTGTGCATTAGTTTGAGCATTCTTTGGCATTGCCTTTCTTTGGGATTGGAATGAAAACTGACCTTTTCCAGTCCTGTGGCCACTGCTGAGTTTTCCAAATTTGCTGGCATATTGAGTGCAGCACTTTCACAGCATCATCTTTCAGGATTTGAAAGAGCTCAACTGGAATTCCATCACCTCCACTAGCTTTGTTCATAGTGATGCTTTCTACAACCCTCTTGCCTTCACATCCCAGGATGTCTTGCTCTAGGTGAGTGATCTATGATTTCAAAGGACTATTAATACTATTTGACTGTACTATGCCTCCCATTACTTTTGCAAAGATTCTGGATATAACAATTGTAAGAAACTGTTCTGCATACTCTGAAGCACAATATGAAGGTAAAGCATCATATTTATACTGATTCCAACAGCTTAGAGAGCTATAATTGTCTATAATAATGTTTATCATGCTTCATGATACACAAAAATAAACTAGTAAACCTCGAACTCTAAGTCACAAATGTTCATATGAAACACGCCTGAAAACAAAGAAAATCATATTGATTAGCCCTAAGTGTAACAGAGTCTAATTTTAATATTTGTGTGTCAAAGCTACTTTTATCCTCCCTGTTTTTTATTATATATCACATAGAGAAAAGTCAGTCATCTTTTATTCCTAAGGAAAAAGACTTCCATCCTCTTCCTGCTTCTAAATTTTCAAATATAAAGCAGGTTATAATGGAGAAGTCTGAAGGCCAGAGAATTAGTGATTCTAATCCTTTCTCTTCCTTTGAAGCCATTGAATTGCTTTAATGTAACCCCATAGACATTAGAAACATGCCCAATGAAATGAGAATATTCATTTTGGTAATGTTCTGTTAATAGAAAAAGGATAATATGATCCAAGGAAAATAGGAGAAAAAAATTACTTTTCCTGTACTATTAAAACCCAAAATGTAGAATTAACATCTTTGAGAAATATCAATAACCTCAGATATGAGATGACAGCACCCTAATGGCAGAGAGTGAAGAGGAACTAAAGAGCCTTTTGATGAAGGTGAAAGAGAAGAGTGAAAAAGCTGGCTTAAAACTCAACATTCAAAAAACTAAGATTATGGCATCCTGTCCTATCACTTCGTGGCAAATAGATGGGGAAACAATATAAACAGTGACAGATTTTATTTTCTTGAGCTCCAAAGTCACTGTGGATGGTGACCTCAGCCATGAAATTAAAAGATACTTGCTCCTTGGAGGAAAAACTATGACCAACCTAGGCAGCATATTAAAAAGCAGAGACATCACTTTTCCAATAAAGATCTGTTTAGTCAAAGTTATGGTTTTACCCAAGGTCATGTATGGATGTGACAGTTGGACCATAAAGAAGACTGAGCACTGAAGAATTGATGCCTTTGAACTGTGGTGTTGGAGAAGACTCTTGAGAGTCCCTTGGACTGCAAGGAGATCATACCAGCAAATCCTCAGGGAAATCAACCCTGAATATTCATTGAAAGGACTGATGATGAACCTGAAATTCCAATACTTTGACCCCCTGATGCAAAGACATGACTCATTGGAAAAGACCCTGATCCTGGGAAAGAGTGAGGGCAGGTGGAGAAGGGGGCAACACAGAATGAGATGGCTGGATGGCATCATCGTCTCAATGGACATGAGTTTGAACAAACTCTGGAAAATAGTGATGGACATTGAAGCCTGCTGTACTGCAGCCCATGGGTTGTAAAGAGTCAGACACAACTGAAGAACTGAACAACAACAACAACAACATCTTTGAACCATTGCTATATAGAATTTCTAAAGCATTGAAACTCCCTTTTTTTCAGGCACAGCTATTTCTCCTAAAGCAAATCTTGAAATAATGAAGAATGAAAATATGTTTTATTGCCATTATAAAATACAGATTGTGTAATTCTATAGATTCAAAATAAAAAATGATCAATTGAACCTTAATGTTTAATCTGATTTAAACCTAGTGACCCTGGCTCAGTAAGATTTTACTAATATCTAGCCATTACAGAAAATAATATTTTTTTCACTTTATTATTTTCATAAGATGTCTACAAAAATCAAGCTGGTGGTTACAAATCATTCTCTCTCTCATTATTTATGTTTGATTTTGTTGAATGTCCAATAATATACCTCTCATAAATTTATAGGACTTAATATACAAAATGTCACATGTTTATATAGTACCTTATAGTTTACAAAACACTTTTATATGCCTTATAATTATAATTAAACATAATATATTTTAAGAGTTCATTTTTTACAATAATTTATTTGTTAATATTTGGCTGTTCTGGGTCTTTGTTGCTGTATGTGCTTTTCTCTAGTTGTGGCAAGTGAGGGCTGCTCTCTGGCTGTGGTACATGGGCTTCTTATTGTAGTAACTTCTTTTATTGTTGAGCATGGGCTTTAGGTTCTTCAGTAATTGTGGCATATGGGCTCAGTAGTTGCAGCTCCCTGGATCCAGAGCACAGGCTCAGTAGTTGTGGTGCATGGGCTTAGTTGCTCCGAGGCATGTGGGATCTTCTCAGACCAGGGATCAAACCCATGTCTTCTGCATTGGCAGCCACATTCTTTACCACTGAGCCACCAGAAAAGCCCTAAGTGCTCATGTTTAAATAGTCATCATTGAAACAAAATAACTAATTGGGAATTTTGAAAACAAATAAATTTTAGACTGCACTTGCATTTAACACGTTTTTCATGACTAAAATTAATATTTATCTAATTTCTATCTACAACACTTTGTTGCAGATAAATTTATTTATTTCAAAAATATTTTGAAAAATATTGCTCTAATCACTGTTCTCTATTATTCATAGTTCTGCAAGCTTCTTATAAATCTTACTTTTTTCTTTCTTTTCCCAAATATTATATTTAAAATATCATTCAATACAACAAAATATAGAAACTAGCATTCTACCTCTTACATTTTTTTCCATATATAATTTCCTGGTAATAAGAACAGATTTCTTACCTCTTTATTTCACTTCACACTGTGTGAGTCAGTTCATTTCTCCCAATAAATTCTGCCAACTAGAATGCTCAGGAACAATAGCATGTAATCTTTAGTTTTTTTAGAGTTTATTTTTCTATATCTAACTATATTTAACTTATGACCAAAAGTTTTAAAACAGGCTCAGCATTTGGTTTACAAATAAAAACATGTGGTCAATTTTTGGTATGTTATGGGTTGTTTTTTCCTGAGCATTAAAAGCGAGTACCTTTGCAAAGTAACTTATTCAGATTTGAATTTTCTGCCATTATGCCATACCTATTACAATGACTGAAATATAAACAATATTCAATAAATACCTACTAAGTTTTAATTTCCTAAGTCATGGAATAATTTAAAATCTAAGTCTAGATTTATGTTTTAAAGGATAAAATGAATCCTTAAAGAAGACAGAGCTTGGTACTTAGCCTGGAAATAAATACCCCAGGATTGTTTTGGCAGCTCTTCCATTGAGTAGCAATGCACATATGGCCATAATAAACCTTAACTATTACATCAGTGCTGGGCAATTAAAATTTAATTCTCTATCAAAGTTTGAGATCTTTGGTCAAGAGCTACTACCTAACTAAAACTTATTTTTATTATAAGAGAAGCTTAGTGTCAAACTGTCATTCATACTTTAAGATGAACACCATTAAAATGGCAAAAAAAAAAAAAACAAAAAAACACCTGATTAATATGCTCAGTTTTTAACACAGAACAAGTTATCCAATGGTTCCAGAGTGCCTGTTTATGGAAAGAGAGGGGAAAGGACAATAAATACATACAATAAAGCCTTACTCTTGCCAAACTACAAAAAGAAAAAAAAGGATACATGGAAAAACTTGATATTAAAACAACAACAACAATGTAGCTGATAGAAGAAGAGTAATAAAGAAGAAAGAGATTAAAGTAAGGCATTCAGGCATTTCAATGCAAAAAAATAGAAGGAAAGTTAAAACTACTTTTAGGTGTTTTGAAAAGTAAGTGGTACAAATGATGGAAATCACTGTACTTAAATATGATAGCGCTAACATGAGTGTCAAGCACTTTGAGAATTTATGTTATTTTTAAACAGATTGATGTTTAAGTTGGATCATCATTCTGCAATTAAAAATTATAATTATCTTTAAATATTTTTGTCTTACATAGAGTGTTTCGAATTTAAGAGGACCTGATGTTAAATAAAACTGAAATAGCAACATCACAGGAACTTTAAGCATTAAATCTTGTCAAAAGTTAAGATCCACTAATAAATTAACATGATCAGAAAAAAATTACTTGTAACTTTTGTTTCTTTGAATATGCATCTCTGGGAGAGTAAAGGAAATGGGAATTTTATCAGAAAATCAGCTACAAAATATGAAGACAGCTAGAGCATTTTGTAAACATCATCTAAATCAGCATTTCTCAAACTACCTATGGTACAAGAGCAGTTGATTTTCTAAATCATCAATTTGTTCCAGATCATTTTGTGAAGTACAATAAAAATAATTAAGAAAATGAAAGAGAAATAATAAAGATATACAAAATACATGCTCACATTTTTTACATTATTGATTCAATGAACATAAATTTGTCCCATCAAATATCCACAAAACTTTCTAAAATTTTCAAATTCTATACTTAGTTCATTGAACACTAATTACAGTTAGTAGACTGACACCTGTGTGGAACCTCACTATGGATATGGATATTTATTTAAAATAAAAATAAAAAGAAATTATTTTTGTTTTATTTTATTTTTATTTGTAGTATAGCAGATTTACAATGTTTCTGGAGTACAGCACAGTTACATATATATATTGTTTTTCAGTTTATTTTTCATTATCGCTTATCATAGAATATTGAGTATAGTTCCTTGTTCTATACAGTATGACAGTAGGTCTTTTTTGGTTATCTTATTTTAGTAAAACTATGTTAATGAAACAAAAAGACAAAGAAAGGAAATCGATTGAAAATGAACTTAAACTGCTGAAAATATTTCATATTGTAAACAAAGGGACTACTCTTTCCTGACTTGTTTTGCATGATGAGTAAGACACTTCTTATAATACAAAGCTTATAAGCACACAAAACAAAATACTTTCAAGGCCTTCTCTGACTCCTAAACACTACACTAACCATATATGCAGTCAACCAACTATCTAGGTTTAAACTATAATTTTATGTTGAATTTTATCCAATTAAAATAAATACATTAAAAAAAAAATAAAATAATATTTTATTTTTTTGTTTTTTTTTAATGTATTTATTTTAATTGGAGGCTAATTACTTTACATTATTGTATTGGTTTTGCCATACATCAACATGAATCCACCACAGGTTTTAAAACTGCCATTTAAAAATACGCTTCAAGTTCATTTATGCAGTAAGTATTTACTGATGGTCTACTATATGCCAGGCACCCTGTTAGATACTAAAGCTATGTGTGTCAAACCTGACTTTAAGTAATGTTGGTGAAGTACTATACCATTATGCACTCTTTTCTGCCAAAGTTATAGTAGGTAAGGTGATCTCCAATTTCATTACAATAAACTATGGCTTATTACAAGACTTAGACTGGTTTAAAACTTTTCTTTAAAGAATGTGTTTTGCTGTGCTGTGCTTAGTCGCTCAGTCATCTCCAGCTCTTTGTGACCACATGGACTGTAGCCTACCAGGCTCCTCTGTCCATGGGGATTCCCCAGGCGGGAATACTGGAATGGCTTGCCATGCCCTCCTCCAGGGGACTTTCCCAACGCAGGGATTGAACCCAGTTCTCCCACATTGCAGGCATATTCTTTAACATATGAGCCACCAGGGAAGCCTCCCTTTTTTAAAAGAATACAATGTGTCAAAACAGCAATGATATATCACCTCCCCTTCTCAGATTCCTATTCATCAATAGATTGCTTTTAAAATACACACAGAGACACATTTACAGTGAAATGGTAATCAGTCAGTAAAAAGAATGAAGTTGCTCTGTATTGCCATGGAAAGACCTCTGACATTGTTAAGTGAACATATTGATTTACAGATCAACACATACAGGATGATTGCATGCATACATGGGATATTTCTGTAAGAATATCTAAGAAATTGTTGCAGGAGTAACAGGAGTTGCCTGGGATGGGAAGACTCCTTTTTTGTAATATGCTCTTTAATCTTATTTAATTTTTTTCACATGTCCTTGTGTCATTAAGCAATATTTTTTAAAAATAGATGGAAAATCATAAGACTCAGTTCCATGACTGATATTCCCCACCACTTGCAATTTATGAAAAGATATGTAACTCTCATTTAAGAATGACAAAAGTGACAGCTCTTCAGTCACTAAAACTTTGTAATTGCTAAATACTGCTTTTTTTGGGGGGGAGGATCTATTAGAGCACTTACATTCTCTTAAAAATGGGAGAGTTTGGAAATTGAAGGAAAGGATAACACAGAGAGTTAAGAGAAGTGATCATCCAGTGTCCTGACCCAAAATATGAGCTTGTGTAAAATTATAAAACTTCAGCTTTTTAAAATAAACTCAGAATTGTATTTTGTAATAAATATTTAATGATAGACCATTATATGGGAACCACTATGCTAGGCACTAAAGTCGGATATGTCAAACCTAAACCTTAAATAATTTTAGTGAAGGTAAGCTCCAGAGACTTTGGCCAAGATGACAAAAGTAGAAAGACTTGGAGTTTACCTCTACATAAGCACATCAAAATTACAGCTATTTACAAGAAATTGTTAATGAGAAAGATAGGAATCTAACATAAAGTATTTTCTAAGACTAAGGATATAAAGAAAGAACCACAGGGAATTCCCTGGTGGTCCAGTGGTAAGGACTTAATGTACTCAGTGTTGAAGGCCCAGGATTAAATCACTATTCAGGGAACTAAGATCCTGTGAGCCACATGGTACAGCCAATAAATAAATAAATTTATTAATTAAAGAAAGAATGAAAGGAAGGAAGACAACCAGGAGTACAAGAGGGGGTAGAATTGAGATGTAGTTAAGACCATTATCCCCAAGTGGGCAACCCACAAATGGGAGAAAAATTATAATTACAGAGGTTCTCCTTAGAGAACAATGGATCTGAGTCTGATATCAGGTTCCTTAGCCTGGTAGTTCTACACCAGGACGGTAAGCCCCCAGAATGTTTGGCTTTGAAGGCCATGGGGCTTTATTTGGGAGACATAGAGGGCTGCGAGATTTAGAGACTCCATTCTTTTTTTTTTTTTTTTTCTTAATTAAAGGATAATTGCTTTACAATGCTGTCTTGGTTTCTACCATACAATTTTAATCAGCCATAAGTATACATATATCCCCTCCCTTCTTGAACTTCCCTTCCACCACTCACCCAATCTAACCCCTCCAGGTTGTCACAGAGCACTGGGTTGAGCTCTCTGTGTTATACAACAACTTCCCTCTAGCTATTTTACATATGGTTAGATATATTTCAATGCTACTCTGTCAATTCATACCACTCTCTCCTTCCCCTGGTCGGTCCATAAATCCATTCTCTGCTTCTGTGAGACTCCATTCTTGATGAGCACACACAAAAGCTCACATGCTCTGTGATCCAAGGTAGAACAAGTCATTTGAAAGGAGTCTGGCCAGACCACTTGTTGATGTTGGAGAGCCTCCCAAAGAAGCAATAGGAAACTGGAGCTCAACCTGGGAGCAAATATATTTGTGGCAACTATTTCTGTAATCTCCTTCTACTACCTGGACACTGGTGCTAACAAGCTCATTTTGAAACCCTCTTCTAGATTATTGGAACTGGAACCTGGCTATTCCCAACATCCTTTTAATACAAGTCCTGGGACAGATAACTCAGGCCAAGCAACTAGCCAGGCAGAGACACAGCTGCACCCACCAGCAAGCAAGCTGCCTTAAGATTCCCTGAGAGCAAACCCACCCATGGGCATAGCAATGTCTACCAGAGGGCCTGGGACCTGGTCCCACACACTAGTGTGCAGACACTAATACCAGGACCCCAAAGGCCATGCACTCAGAAACCTGAGGATCCAGCTTTACCCACTAGTAGGCAGGAACAAGCCCCAGGACTCCTTGGGCTCTAGTGAGCCAGCGCTAACTTAAGAACCAGTCTCAACCATGTGTGAACAGTCAACAGCTCCAGGATTATCTGGGCCCAAGCCCCACCAACCAACAGGCCAGACTCTGAGACCCAACTCTGCTCTCCTGTGATGCACCATTAACCCCAGGAGAACCTAAGCTGCATTCCACCCACTAGATGACCAACACCAGATCCCAAACTTCTGGGTCTTGGAGGCAGAGACCCCAGGACCTCATTTTACCCAGCAGAAGGCTAACACAATTCCCAGGGCCATTCTCACACACCAGTGGACAGGCACAAGCTCTAGGGCCACTGCAGCTAGCTAAAGAAGTACACAGTTCACCGAGTAGAAGTTCAGCATCAGGCCTGGGACCACCTGAGCTCCAGACCTGCCCACTAGCAGACCAATGTCAACTCATATCCTTTGTACCCCTCAGCCAACTGTCCCAGGATCTAGCCCCACTCATCAAAATGCCACAACCAGCTTTAGAACACCCAAGAACCCAATCATCAACAGAACAACACTATATCCAAGACCACTGGCCCCATAATCACCCATACTAGAACCCAACTCTGTTTGCTAGTTGATCAGAACTAGGTCCAGGACACATGTGGTTCTTCAGCCAGTCTCATGATTACTGAGTTCAACCTGAAAAGAGCAGGTAATAGCCTTTTCCCAAGGCAGAGCTTGGCAACATGCCAGAGCATGGACCAGTCAGGCCTTTTGGACCACCCACAGTAGTCAAGTTACTACAGCAGAAGGGTCCATGACCATACATAGAGGACATCACTAGAACATATATCTCTGGTTACCAGAGGGGAGTGCACTGACAGGACGTGTAAAATGTTTCCTATAAAAGGCCACTTCTCCAAGCTCAATAAACATAACCAATCTGTGAGATACAAAGAAATAAAAACATGAACCTTTTCCAAATGAAGGAACAAGATAAATACCCAAAAAAACTAAGTGAAATGGAGATAGGCAATTTATACAAGAAACATCTTAAGGTAATGATCACAAAAATGAGCAAATTTCTCAGAAGAATGGATTAAAAGAGTAAGAAGTTTGAAGTTTTTTAACAAAAATTAGAAAATATAAAGAACCTGAGATGAAGCATACAATGAAATGAAATGAAAAATACACTAGAAACAATCAACAGGAGATTAAATGATACAGAGGAATGGATCAGGGAGTTAAAAGACAGAGTAATGGAAAACACTGAAGCTGAACAGAAAAAAAAATGAATAAAAATAAGTGAGTATACTTTAAAGGACCTCTGAGTCAACATCAAGCATTCTAATATAACATTATAAGGGTTCCAGAAATAGGAGAGAGAGGAGGTCAGAAAAAATATTTGAAGACATAATACCTGAAAATTTTCCTAACTTGGGAAAGAAAACAGAAATCATGGTCCAGGAATCCTAGAAAGTCCAAAACAGGATCAACTAAAAGATAACCATGCCAAGATGCATTGTAATTTAAATGGAAAACATTAAAGATAAAGAATATTAAAAGCATTATGGGATAGACAACAAATTACATAAAAGGAAACTCTCATAAAGCTATGAACTGGCTTTTCAACAGAAACTCTGCAGGCCAGAAGAGAGTGGTGTGATATATCTAAATTGATGAAAGGTGAAAACATACAACAAAGAATATTCAACCCAGTAATACTTTCATGAAGGTTTGATGAAGAGATCAAAAGTTTTACAGACAACAAAAAGCCAAAATAGTTCAACACCACCAAAACTGCTTTATAATAAATAATAAAGGGATATCTCCAAGAGAAAAAAATTTCAGTATTAGAAATATAAAAGTTACTGAAGGAAAAAACTCATCAGTAAAGGCAAAGATACAGTAAGATGATAAATCACCCACACAGAAAGCTAGTAAGAAAGTTAAAACACAAAAGTAGTAAAATCATCTGTATCCACAATTAATAAAGTGATACACAAAATAAAAAGATATTAATTATGAAGTCAAAAACAGTAATTGTAAGGGGGAAGAGGGCTTCCCTGATGGCTCAGATGTTAGAGAATTTGACTGCAATGCAGGAGAGCCAGGTTTGATCCCTGGGTCAGGAAGATCCCCTGGAGAAGGGAATGGCAACCAAACCCACTTCAGTATTCTTGCTGGAGAATTTCATGGGTAGAGGAGTCTAGTAGGCTACAGTCCATGGGGTTGCAAAGAGTCAGATGTGACTGAGTGACTAGAGTCAGATGTGACTGAGTGACTAACATACACAAGAGGGAAGGGAGTAAAAATACAAGTTTGCTAAAATGTACTTGAAATTAAAAGATCAGTACCTTAAAATACCCAGATAGATAGATAACTACATATAAAGCTTATGACAACCAAAAACCAAAAATCTATAATAGATTCACCCTCAAAAAAAGAGAGAGTAATTCATTTTTTTTTTTTTTTTTTTTTTTTAATTTTATTTTATTTTTAAACTTTACATAACTGTATCTCTTACACTGTTGGTGGGAATGCAAACTAGTACAGCCACTATGGAGAACAGTGTGGAGATTCCTTAAAAAACTGGAAATAGACATGCCTTATGATCCAGCAATCCCACTGCTGGGCATACACACTGAGAAAACCAGAAGGGAAAGAGACACGAGTACCCCAATGTTCATCGCAGCACTGTTTATAATAGCCAGGACATGGAAGCAACCTAGATGTCCATCAGCAGACGAATGGATAAGAGAGAGTAATTCAAAATAACACAACAGATAGACAGCAAATCACAAGGAAACAGAACAAAAGGACTAAGGAACAAAAAAGAATTACAAAATAACCCAAAGCCAATTAACAAAATGACAATAAGTACCCAACTATTGGTAATTACTTTAAATAGAAATGAAGTAAATGCTGCAATCAAAAGACAGAGTGTCTGAATGTGTACAAACACAAGGCCGATCTATATGCCACACAACAAGAGAGTCAATTCAGAGCTAAATACACACACAGATTGGATGTAGGGTGATCCGAAAAGATATTCTATGCAAATAGAAATCAAAAGAACAGTGAGATAGCAATGTTTACATCAGACAAAATAGACTTAAAGCAAAGAAAGTATAGCAATAAACAAAGATATTAAATAATGCTCAAGGGATCAATCCAAAAAAAAAATACAATTGCAAATATGCACATGTCCAACAAAGGGATATATATATATATATATATATATAGCAAATATTAGCAGATATAAAGGGGTAAATTGACAGCAACACAATAATAGTACTGGACTCTAACACCCCACTTATACCGGAAGATGTATCATCTAGGCAGATAATGAGAAAAGAAACACTAGCCTTGAAAGACACATTACACCTGATGAACTTAATAGATATATGCATATATATAACATTCCACTCAAAAGTAGAATACACATTCTATTCAGGCTCACAGGTAACATTCTCCAAGATAGTTTATCTGCTAAGCCACAAAACAAGCCTCAGTAAATTTAAGAAAACTGAAACCATATAATGTTTTCCTACTACAGCACTATGAGACTAGAAATCAATTACAAGAGAAAAACCGCTAAAAACACAAGGATGTAACAGCTAATACATAAGCTACTGAATGACAAATGATCACTGAGAAATCAAAAAAGAAATTTTAAAAATACCTGGAGACAAAAAAAAAAAAAAAAAAAAAAAAAAACACATGCACACAACAATCCAAAATCTATGAGATGAAGCAAAAGTAGTTCTAAGAGGCAAGTGATACAAGCTTAACTTAGCAAACAAGAAATACCAAATAAACAATCTAACCTTAAACCTAGAAGAACTAGAAAAGAAGAAAAAAATTCCCAAAGTTAATAGAAGAAAAGAAGTCATAAAGAGCATATATAAATGAAATGGAGACCAAAAAAATTAATAGAAAAAAATCAATGAAATTGAGTTTATTCTTTGAAAAAATAAACACTATTGATAAATAGCCAGACTCATCAATAAAAAAGAAGGCTCAAATCAATAAAATTAGAAATGAAAAAAAAAGTTACAAATGACACCACAGAAATACAAATGATCATAAAAAATTACTATGAACAATTATACACCAATAAAATGGACAATCCACAAGAAATAGACAACTTCCTAGAAATAGACTATTTCCAAAAATGACCCAAGAAGGAGAAAATATGAACTGACCAGCTAACTGTAATGAAGTTGAATCAGTCAAAAACTACAACAAACATCATAAAAGCAAACTCCCAATGAACAAAAGTCCAGGAACTTCATAGGTGAATTCTACCAAAAATGTAAACAAAAGTCAAATACTAGTCTTTTTCAGACTACTCCAAAAAATTGCAGAGGAAGGAACATATCTGAAATCATCCTACAAGGACAGCATCACACTGATATCAAAACTCAAAAAAGATCACAGAAAGGAAAATTGCAGGCCAATATCACTAATAAACAAAATATGTGCAAACCAAATCCAATAATATATAAAAGGAACCACACACCATTATCAGGTTGAATTTATTACAGAGACCCAAGGATGGTACAACATTCACCAAAAAATCAATGTGGTACATCACATTAACAAAAATAAGAATAAAAGTCATCTAAATAGATACAGAAAATGCATTTGACAAAAGTCAACAATTCATGATAAAAACTCTTAGAAGATATAGAAGGAATATATCTCAACATAATAAAGGCCATTTATGACAAAAAAAAAAAAAACAGCTAACATCATGCTCACTGATAAAAAGCTGAAAGATTTTCTTCTAAATTCAGAAATAAGGATATCCCCTCTCATCACTTCTATTTAACACAGTTTTGGAAGACCTAGCCACAGCAATCAAACTCCCAACCCCCACCCCCCAAAAATATAAATAAATACAAAGAGAAGGCATACAAATTGCAAGTGAAGGAGTAAAACTGTCACTATGGGCAAGTGACATACTTTTTATAGAAAACTTTAAAGTCTCCCTATACTCTTGGAGCTAAAATGAATTAAGTAAAGCTGCAGTTGCTGCTGCTGCTAAGTCGCTTCAGTAGTGTCCGACTCTGTGCGACCCCATAGAGGGCAGCCCACCAGACTCCCCCATCCCTGGGATTCTCCAGGCAAGAACACTGGAGTGGGTTGCCATTTCCTTCTCCAATGCGTGAAAGTGAAAAGTGAAAGTGAAATCGCTCAGTCGTGTCCGACTCTTCGCGACCCCATGCACTGCAGCCCACCAGGCTCCTCTGTCCATGGGATTTTCCAGGCAAGAGTACTGGAGTGGGGTGCCATTGCCTTCTCCTAAAGCTTCAGGATATAATGTAAATATACAGAAGTCTGTTCTTCTGTGCATGAATAATGAACTATCACAAAGAGAATGCTTAAAAAAATCCCATTTAAAATCACATCAAAAGAGTAAAATTAGCAACTAGGAATAAACTTAACCAAGGAGGTGAAAGACTTGTGCTCTGAAAAGTATAAAGCATTGATGAGGGAAATTAAATCTGATACAAAGTAACAGAAAGATAAACTGTGCTTTTGGGTTGAAAGAATGAATATTTGTTATTTTTATTTTTTCAAACTAAACCTTTTATTTTGTATAGGCATAGAGCCAATTAACAAGATTGTGGTAGTTTCAGGTGAACAGCAAAGTGACTCAGTCATACATATACATGAATCCATTCTCTCCCAAACTCCCCTCTCATCCAGGCAGGAACATAGCTTTGAGTAGAAATCCATGTGCTATACAATAGGTCCTTACAGTTATCAATTTTGAATATAGCAATGTGTACATGAACTTCTCAAATTCCCTAACTGTCCCTTCCCCCGGCAACCATAAATTAATTTTCTGTCTGTGAGGCTCTTTCTGTTTTGTAAGTTCACTTGTATCATTTCATTTTACATTCCACATGTAAGGGATGTCATAAAATATTTCTCCTCTGTCTGACATACTTCACTCAGGATGATGGTCTCTCTGTCCATCCATATTGTTTCAAATGGCATTGTTTCATTCTTTTTAATGGATGAGTAATATTCCATTGTATATATGTACCACATCTTCTTTATCCATTCCTCTGTCAATGGACATTTATGTTGATTCCAAGACTTAGCTATGGTAAACAGTGCTGCAATGAATATCAAGGCACTTGTATACTTTTGGATGTTTTTCTCTGGATATATGCCCAGGAGTGAGATTGCAGAGTCATATGGTAGCTCTAGTTTTAGATTTTTAAGGAACCTCCATACTGTTCTCCTTAGTGGCTGTGCCAATTTACATTCCCACCAATAGTGTAAGAGGTTCCCCTCTCTCCACACCCTCTCCAGCATTTGCTGTTTATGGATTTTTTGATGATATCCTTTCTGACCAGTGTGAAGTGATACCTCATTGTAGTTTTGATTTGCATTTCTCTAATAACTAGCGATGGTGAACAACTTTTCACATGCCTTTTGGTCATCTGTATGTCCTCTTTGGAGAAATGTCCGTTCAGGTCTTCTGCCTATTTTTTGAGTGGGCTGTTTGTTTTGATGCATCATAGGCTGTTTTTAAATTTTGGAGACTAATCCCATATCTGTCACATCATTTGCAAATATATTCTCCCAATCTGTGGGTTGTCTTTTCATTTTGTTTATTGTTTATTTTGCTTTACAAAGGCTTTTGAGTTTTAGTAAATCCCATTTGTGTTTGTTTTTATTTCCATTATTCTGGGAGATGGACTGTAAAAGATGCTGCTGTGATTTATATCAGATAGTGTTCTGCCAATATTTACTTCTAGGAGTCTTATAGTATCTGGTCTCACATGTAAGTCTTTAATGGATTTTGGGTCTATTTTGTACACGGAGCTAAAGAATGATCTGATTCTATTTTTTTACATGTCACTGTTCAGTTTTCCCCATGCCATTTAATGAAGAGACTGTCTTTCCAACATTGTGTAATCTTGTCTCCTTTGTCATAGATTGATTGATCATAGGTGCATGGGCTTCTTTCTGGGTTTTCTATCCTGTTTTATTGATCTATATTTCTATTTTTGTGTCAATATCATACTGTTTTGATGACTGTAGCTTTGTAGTATAGTTCGAAGTCAGGGAGGTTGATTCCTCCAGCTCCGTTTTTCTCTTTCAAGATTGCTTTGGCTATTCTGGATCTTTTGTGTCTCCATACAAATTTTGAGATTTTTTTGTTCTAGTTCTGTGAAAAATGCCATTGGTAATTTGATAGGGATTGCACTGAATCTGTAGACTGCCTTGGAGAGTATAGTCATTTTGACAATATTGATGCTTCCAATTCAAAAACATGGTATATCTTTATATTTGTTTACATCCTTTTTTTTTGTTTCTTTCTTTGGTATTTTATAGTTTTCAGAGTATAGGTATTTTGTCTCCTTAGGCAAGTTTATTCCTAAGTGTTTTATTCTTTTTGATGTGATGGTAAATGGAATTGCTCCTTGAATTTCTGTTTCTGATCTGAAAGAATGAATATTTTTAAGTGTCTATACTATGGAGACAGAGAAGGCAATGGCCCCCCACTCCAGTCCTCTTGCCTGGAAAATCCCATGGATGGAGGAGCCTGGAAGGCCGCAGTCCATGGGGTCGCTGAGGGTTGGGCACGATTCAGTGACTTCACTTTCACTTTTCACTTTCATGCATTGGAGAAGGAAATGGCAACCCACTCCAGTGTTCTTGCCTGGAGAATCCCAGGGACGGGGGAGCCTGGTGGGCTGCCATCTATGGGGTCACACAAAGTCGGACACGACTGAAGCAACTTAGCAACAGCAGCAGCATACTACAGAGAAGGCAATGGTACCCCACTCCAGTCCTCTTGCCTGGAAAATCCCATGAAAGGAGGACCCTGGAAGGATGCACTCCATGGGATCACTGAGGGTCGGACACGACTGAGTGACTTCACTTTCATTTTTCACTTTCACGCATTGGAGAAGGAAATGGCAACCCACTCCAGTGTTCTTGCCTGGAGAATCCCAAGGACGGGGGAGCCCGGTGGGCTGCCATCTATGGGGTCGCACAGAGTCGGACATAACTGAAGTGACTTAGCAGCAGTAGCAGCATACTATCCAAAGCATTCTATATAGATTTAATGCAGCTTCTATCAAAATACCAATGACACTTTTCACATAAGTAGAAAAAATATTCATAAAATTCATATAAAACTACAAAAGATCCCAAATTGGAAAAGAAATACTGTGGGAAAAAATAGGAAAACTAGAAGTATAAAATCTCAGGCTTCAGACTATACTAAAAAGCTACAGTAGCCAAAATATTATGCTTCTCAAAAACAAACAAACAAAAAAAGGTCATAGATCATGCAAAACAGTATAGAACCCAGAAATAATCTTATATAAATATGATTAGTTAATCTATGGCAAACTACAGAAGAATATACAGTCGAGAAATGACAATATCTTCAACAAGTGCTACTGGAAAAACTGGAAAGCTACATATAAAATAATGAGATTAGAACATCCTTTCATACAATATACAAAAATAAACTTAAAATGATTCAAGACCTAAGTGTAAGCCCTGAAACCATAAAAAATTCCTAGAAGGGAACATAGACATTACAATACTTGATATAAATTGTAGCAATATTGTTTGGATCTATCTCTTAGGCAAAAGAAATAAAAACAAAATAAGCTAATAGGGCTTAATTAAACTTGAAGTATTTGCATAGAAAAGTAATGCATAGCACAGACAAAATAAGACAATTTACATAATGGGAGAAAATATTTGCAAATGATGTTACCAAAAAGTAGTTAACGTCCAAATCATATAAACAGCTCTTAAAATTCAATATCAAAAATGAAATAATTCAATTACAAAATGTGCAGAAGACTTGCTGCTGCTGCTGCTAAGTCACTTCAGTCGTGTCCAACTCTGTGCGACTCCATAGACAGCAGCCCACCAGGCTTCCCTGTCCCTGGGACTCTCCAGGCAATAATACTGGAGTGGGTTGCCATTTCCTGCAGAAGACTTGAATAGGTATTTTTCCAAAGAAGGCACACAGATGGTTAACAAACACATGAAAAGATTCTCAACATTGTTAATTGTTAGAAAAACATTAAAAAAAATCAGATATAACATCACAATTGTCAGAATGGTTGTCATCAAAAGGCCTAGAAATCACAAATTTTGAGCAGGATGTGGTGAAAAGGCAGCTCTTGTACACTGCTGATGGGAATGTAAGTTCGTGCAGTCACAATAGAAAAATGTATGGAGGTTACTCAAAAACTGTATGGAGTTTCCTCAAAAAATAGAACTATCGCATGATCCAGCAATTCCACTCCAGGGAATATAGCTGTAAAAAATGAAAACACTAATTTGAAAAGATATGTGTACCCCAATGTTCATAGGAGCATTATTTTCAATATCTGAGACATGGAAGAAACTCAAGTGCCCACCAAAGGACAAATGGTTAAAGAAGATGTGGTTTATATATACAATGGAGTATTACTCAGCCATAAAAACAAAAGTAATTCTACCATTTATAACAACATGGATGGACGTAAGAGAATATTATACTTAGTGAAATAAGTTAGAGAGACAATGACAAATACTCTATGATTTCACTTACATGTGGAATCTAAAAATGATACAAATGAATGTGTGTGATGGGGAACACATGTATACCTGTGGTGGATTCATTTTGATATTTGGCAAAACTAATACAATTATGTAAAGTTTAAAAAAAAAAAAAAAAAAAAAAAAACACGAAACAGATTCCCAGACATAAAAAACAAACCTGTAGTTACCAAATGAGAAAAGAATGGTGGGAGTGAAAAATTGGGAATACGGGATTAACAGATACATACTACTATGTGTGAAATGGAAAAGCAACAAAGATCTATTTTATAGCATGGGGAATTATAGACATTATCTTCTAATAACATATTATAATCTGAAAAAAATTGGATCACTATGCTGTACTCCTAAAACTAATATAACACTATAAACCAGCTACATTTCAATAAAAAAAAAGACAAAGTGAACAACTGAACACATTACTTGTTGACATATTAATTTCTCATCTAAGATATTCATTAAAATGTGTTTATAGAACAGATGAAAAAGTTAATTACATTATCTTTTACATAAAAATGATATAGTCTTCATTGAGAAGACAAAAAATACAAGTAAAATAAATTATAATGCCAAAATAAGATCAAAGGTTAAACTACATTGTCCAGCTAATATATTCTATAGGAAATCCCTAATGGTACCATTTTGAGGGCTAAAGCAGAAATTAAGTGAAATTCAATTTGGATATTGTTAAGATATATATTTTTTTTGATAAGGAAGAAGATAAATACCCCTCCTCATTCCACATAACCCCTCAACACACACACACAAAGTGTCTTATTTAGAATATTCTCACATTCTAAAGTTTATGGGTATAGTAGAGAGAAACTTGACATATAAAATATATGCTTTTTTAGAAGAGAATTTTATGAATCCCCAAACAGCTTTAAGGACCTTTAAGTCTTCTGGGTAACAAGAAATGTAAGGGACGTTGAGTTTAGTTGATTTGTGACATAAAACATAAAACAAAAGTTGACAATCTGGGTCATGAACATTGTAGATATAGGACAGTTTGTTTGCAAATATCCGTGAATCAATAACTATTGATCTCTACATTGCATGGCTCTGTAGTTACCTTTAAGATCAAGGGTACCTTTGTGTGAATGAACCATTTCAGAGAAAATATTCTCAAAGTCTCAAATAATTGCAAATTATTATTGCACTATTTTTTTTTTTTTTTTGGCCACACTGCAAAGCATGTGGGACTTTAGTTCCTCAACCAGGGATTGAACCCATGCCCTACAGTGGAAGCAGAGAGTCTTAACCACTGGACTACCAGGAAGTCCCAATATTTTCAAAACTCACTTATATATGCCCCTAGGTCTTCCCTGGTGGCTCAGACAGTAAAGAATCTGTCTAAAATACAGGAGACCTGGGCTTGATCCCTGGGTCAGAAAGATCCCTTGGAGAAGGCAATGGCTACCCACTCAAGTATTCATGCCTGGAAAATCCCATGGACAGAGGAGTCTAGCGATCTATAGTCCATGGGGTTGCAAAGAGTCGGACACAACTAAGAGACTAACATTTTCACTTCCATCTGCAACTACATATGCATATATTTATAATTTATTATTTGGTATATGCACAGCAATAATTATATACTCAGCTATAAATTCAAGTTTATCTATAACACACACTTATTTTCATTTTTGTATTTACACACTTCGGAGTTTTAACCATAGGCTAAATCAGAAAGTGTAAAAGCACAGTAATAGAAGTTATTCACAAAAAGCCTAATTACCATCCCTGGCTATGTCCCTAAGCTTAAATCAGATGTAACAAAGACTCATTATTTAATCCAATTAGCACTAGCACCCATCCCCAGAACTCCTCAAGTAATAGGTCCTTTTTTAGTCTGTCCTGCATCTATCACTGTCAACCAGAATAGATTGTTTGCATGTCACTTCAATTCTCTTTATGTAAAACACCACTAACTTTCTTTCAAGACCTTTTCTCCTTTCTAATTTTTCTGTTCTGGTCAGTGGTTACACAATTACTCCAGCATATGAGTTTCATAAACTGTAAGTCTCTTGGATTTCCCACATCTTAACCCTTTATCTATCCTCAATAAAATGTCTTTCATATTCTTCACTCTCAGATTCACTGGGATTTCACAACATTTCTATTGGTTCTCCTCTTTCCTCTCACTTTAATTTTTCTCAAATGGCTTTCTAGATGTCTCTGTTTTTGTTAGTCTCCTAAATGCTCAATATTCTTTATATCTTTGATCTTAGTCTTTTTTAAAACTCTCTCATTTAGTAAACTTATCCAAGAATACCAACTTCAAAAAGCTTATATTCTGATGATTCCAAATCTATCTCCAAAAGAGACCTCTTACTGAATTATAAATTTGGTTTATAGAAGCACCCTAAATTTCCTACACAAAACTTTTCCTTCTCTTCCTAACTCAATTAACTGACTAGTATGCTACCCAGTCTTTAACCCTAGCTTATTCCTTCTCTCATTCGTGTCTGTGTATAAATCATTTATAATAGGCCACAATAATTTTTAACTTTGCATCAGAAATGTGTCTGACTGGCATTCAGTTACAATTCACTATCACTAACACTGTGTCTAAATTGAGGACCTAATTAATCCCTAACTTCAACAGTTACAACTTGCATTTTAATTTGTATTTTGGACCCTTTAATTCACTTTCCACATTTTCTCCAGAATTACATTCCTAAAGCAGAAATTGTACTTTATCATCTTTCTGTTCAAATTCCATCAAATCACAATTAATTTATCTTTATCGCTAAGATCCAAATTGCTTCACAAGGTCCCTAACTTCCTCTCCACCATTATATCTCACCATTACCTCCAAAGCAAATCTAATCTAGTAATACTGAATTACTCACTGTTCTCCTAACAGAAAACCCTTTTTCTTGTCTACCTTTCCAATAAATCTTAAACATCTGTGTCATTATTGAAGTTTTATCCCAAATTTTATTTCCTCTGTGAGCAATTCTGCTACTGCCTTAGGCGGAATAATCACTCTATCTTTATAATTCCATAGAAAAACACATCAGAATGCATTGAAATTATTTGTATTTATATGTATCCCTCCCTCCATAAAACGTGAAATTCTCCAAAGAAAAGAGTGTTTCTTATTCTTAGTTGTGCATCTAGAGTTTGGGGATTAGTAGGCATAAAATAAGGGAAGGAAAAAAAGAAAGAAAGGACAGAAGAAGGAAGGAAGGTTTTCTCAGATATGTACTTTCTTTCTAATTCCCCTGTCTACCAATTTAGGATCATATTATGTGTACATTACTTAGCTATTATTTATTATATCATACATGTGAAATCTTACATAAAATTTAAACCAAGATCTAGAGAGCAATAATATTGCCCCTAGAGTATAACGCTTAGTGCATAATGGCAGAAAATGGCACTTGCTTTAATTAAAAATATTGCTTGAAGAAAATGTTGAAGTTAATAAATTCCTTTTACAAATACTTTCAGTAGATAGAAAGATTAATCAAAGATAAAGCAAGCAGAAATAAATGTCAGTCTGAATCCTCTAGTGCTTTGTAGTGATCTGAGATGATTCATTGCTCAACTTCAAGTTGGGGAAGAAGAAGAAATAAAAAACATAAGTGCAAATAATACAGATATTAATAAATATCTGCCTACTCATTTATTCCTTCAGAAAATATTTATTTAATACCAACTGTTGTGCTAGATGCTTGTAAATACAAAAGAAAACGAGATCACTTTAATTATTTCAAGAGATGGATAGAGAAAATGTATTTTTAAAACATGTATAACTAATCTCAAAAATATACAAGCAACTCCTGCAGCTCAATTCCAGAAAAATAAACGACCCAATCAAAAAATGGGCCAAAGAACTAAATAGATATTTCTCCAAAGAAGACATACAGATGGCTAACAAACATATGAAACATCACTCATTATCAGAGAAATGCAAATAAAAACCACAACGAGGTACAATTTCACACCAGTCAGAATGGCTGCAATCTGAAAGTCTACAAGCAATAAATGCTGGAGAGGGTGTGGAGAAAAGGGAATCCTCTTACACTGTTGGTGAGAATGCAGACTAGTACAGCCACTATGGAGAACAGTGTGGAGATTCCTTAAAAAACAGAATTTTCCACTGTTTATTGTGATCCACACAGTCAAAGGCTTTGGCATAGTCAATAAAGCAAAAGTAGATGTTTTTCTTGAAGTCTTTTGCTTTTTCCATGATCCAGAGGATGTTGGCAATTTGATCTCTGGTTCCTCTGCCTTTTCTAAAACCAGTTTGAACATCTGGATGTTCATGGTTCACATATTGCTGAAGCCTGGCTTGGATAATTTTGAGCATTACTTTATTAGCCTGTGAATTGAGTGCAATTGTGTGGTAGTTTGAGCATTCTTTGGCATTACCTTTCTTTGGATTGGAATGAAAACTGACCTTTTCCAGTCCTGTGGCCACTGTTGAGTTTTTCAAATTTGCTGACATATTGAGTGCAGCCCTTTCACAGTAGTATCTTTTAGAATTTGAAATAGCTCAACTGGAATTCCATCACCTCCACTAACTTTGCTTGTAGTGATGTTTCCTAAGGCCCACCTGACTTCACATTTCAGGATATCTGGCTCTAGGTGACTGTGAGTGATCACACTTTCGTGATTATATGGGTCGTGAAGATCTTTTTTGTACAGTTCTCCAGTGTATTTTTGCCACTTCTTAATATCTTCTGCTTCTGTTAGGTCCATACCATTTCTGTCCTTTATTGAGCCCATCTTTGCATGAAATGTTCCCTTGCTGTCTCTAATTTTCTTGAAGTGACCTCTAGTCTTTCCCATTCTATTGTTCTCCTCTATATCTTTGTGTTGATCACTGTTTTCTTTTGCAATATTGCATAGGAACCTAGAATGTTAGGTCCATGATTCAAGGCAAATTGGAAGTGGTCAAACAGGAGATGGCAAGATTGAACATCGACATTCTAGGAATCAGCGAACTAAGATGGCCTGGAATGGGTGAATTTAACTCAGATGACCATTATATCTCCTACTGTGGGCAGGAATTTCTTAGAAGAAATGGAGTAGCCAACATAGTCAAGAAAAGAGTCTGAAATTCAGTACTTGGATGCAATCTCAAAAACGACAGAACGATCTCTGCTCATTTCCAAGGCAAACCATTCATTATCACAGTAATCCAAGCCTATGCCCCAACCAGTAATGCTGAAGAAGCTGAAGTGGAGCAGTTCTATGAAGACCTACAAGACCTGCTAGAACTAACACCCCAAAATGATGTCCTTTTCATTATAGGGGACTGGCATGCAGAAGTAGGAAGCCAAGAAACACCTGGGGTAACAGGCAAATTTGGCCTTGGAGTACAGAATGAAGCAGGACAAAGGCTAACAGAGTTTTTTCAAGAGAACACACTGGTCATAGCAAACATCCTCTTTCAACAACACTGGAGAAGACTCTACATATGGACATCACCAGATGTTCAACACTGAAATCAGATTGATTATATCCTTTGCAGTCAATGATGGAGAAGCTTTGTACAGTCAGCAAAAACAAGACCAGAAGCTGATTGTGGCTCAGATCATGAACTCCTTATTGTCAAATTCAGACTTAAATTGAAGAAAGTAGGAAAAACCACTAGACCATTCTGGTATGACTTAAATCAAATCCTTTATGACTATACAATGGAAGTGAGAAACAGATTTAAGGGACTAGATCTGATAGACAGAGTGCCTGATGCACTATGGACAGAGGTTTGTGACATTGTACAGGAGAGAGGGAGCAAGACCATTCCCAAGAAAAAGAAATGAAGAAAATCAAAATGGCTGTCTGAGGAGGCCTTATAAATAGCTATGAAAAGAAGAGAAGAGAAAAGCAAAGGAGAAAAGGAAAGATATAAGCATCCGAATGCAGAGTCCCAAAGAATAGCAAGGAGAGATAAGAAAGCCTTCCTCAGCGATCAAAGCAAAGAAATATAGGAAAACAATAGAATGGGAAAGACTAGAGATCTCTTCAAGAAAATTAGAGATACCAAAGGGACATAAGATAATAAACCTCTGCAATATAAGATGTTTACAGAATGGAGGAAAAAAATCATGATTATCTTAGTTAATTAAAAAAAAAAAACACTGCAAATTTTAAGAACTTTTCATGACAAAAACGCTCAGTATACTAGAAATTGAAAGAAGCGACCTCAACATAATAAAGGCCATATATGAAATTCCCCACAGTTAACATAATACTGAATGGTTAAAGGGTGAAAACTTTTCCTTTTATATCAGTAACAAGGTATAGATGCTCATTTTTGCCACTTATATTCAACACAGTATTGTAATTCTAGCTAGAGTAGTTAGTCAAGAAAAAGAAAAAAAGATGTGAAATTTTCTCTGATAGCAGAGGTCGTGACCCTATATGTGTAAAACCCTAAACATTCCATTCAAACTTTGGAACTAATAAGCAAATTCAACAGAGCTTTCTTCTCTAGACGTAAACAATGGCCCATCCAAAAGTTAAAGAAAACAATTCCATTTAAAATAGCATAAAAAAGAAAATTACTTGGGAAAATACTTAACCAAGAAAATGACTTAAACACTGTCAAGTAGAAACCATTATTGAAAGGAATTAAGGAAAACAAAAATAACTGAAAAGATATTTCATGTTCATGGATTGAAATACTTAGTGTTGCAAATATGTTAATAACACCTAAAATAATTTTCAGATTCAATGAAATTCATATCAAAATCCTAATAACTGTTTTGCAAAAAGAAAAATCCATCCTAAAATTCATACGGAAAATAAAAAATATTATGGTAAATGGATAAAAAGTTGGAAAGCTCACTCTTTCTCATTTCAAATCTTACTACAAACTACAGTAATCAAAAATGAGTGTGGGAGTAGCACAAAGATAGAAATATCAACCAGTGGAATAGAATGAAGGGTCCAGAAAGAATCCTTCAAATATATGGTCCAATGATTTTCAACAAGTGTTACAAGACTATTCATTGGATAAAGGAAAATATTTTCAACAAATGGTGCTGGGAAAATAGGATGCCTACATTCAAAACAATAAAGTTGAATGCTTATCTTACACCATATACAAAAATTAAAAAAAAATATGGCTCAAAGAATTAATCATAAAAATTAAATATTAACTCTTGGAAGCAAATATAGAGGAAAAGTTTCATAACATTGGATTTGGAAATTATTTCTTGGATATGACATCTAAAGCAAAGATAACACAAGAAAACAGATACTTTGGACCTCATCAAAACTAGAAAGTTTCGTGCATTAAAAGATACCAACAGCAAAGTAAAAGGCAACTCTTGCTAAGGAGAATATTTGCAAATGACATATATCTAATAACAACCAAAAAAAACAAAAACAAAACTATCAGTGGTAGGCATATATATATATAATTATAATATATATAATATATTATATTATTATATATAAATAATATATAGTATATATATATATATATATATATATATATATATATATATATATATTGCCATATAGTCTAACAGATGTTTAATTTCATGTCAACATGACCAGTCTAAGGGGTGTCCAGATACCTGGTAAAACATTATTTCTGAGTGTGTTTTGTGAGGGTGTTTCTGGGAGAGATTAGCATTTCAATCAGTACACTGAGTAAAAAATATTGTCCTCACTAATATGGGTAGCCATGATCCAATCCACTGTGGGCCTATAGAGAGCAAAAGTGCAGAGGAAAGGAAAATTTTATTTTTTCAACTTCTTCTACCCTCAGACAGCAATAAGTTCTAATGATTCTTAGGCTACTGGACTCAGATATGATTTAACACCATTGGTCTCTGATTCTTGGACCTTTGGACTCAGACTGGAACTTATACACATTGATTTCTCTGGTTTTCAAGAATTCAGATTCAGATTGAATTATACCACCTGTTTTTCTGATTCTCCAGATTCTAGCCAGCAGACTGTGGGATTTCTTGACCTCCATAATTGTATATAAATATGAATATATCTTATTTTTTTTATCTGGAGAACTCTGATACCAATTTGGGCACAAAGAGTGGTTCTACATGAATAAAATTTTAGGATTTGTTTTCTGAAATAATTCTGCAGTTTCTGGAATGAACTCTGTAATCTGATTATGTAACTTTATTTCCAGTAGCAAAAAGTACATGGATAGTATATGGTATGAACTATTTACATAGATATGCAGCGTTGGATAATCCTAATCAACCATTTATAAGAAGCAAGGGGCTAAATGACTGTGATTACAACAATTTTGAACATTTTTTGAAAGATAAGGAATATAATAACATTGATTGGTTACTCTTAAAATTGCTGGATAAAGTGGTGAAATAAAAGATGAGCTCAGGGATTCAAATTCCCAGGTCAGGAACACTATAAATCATTTAAGTGTTTTTGTGTGCACCCTGATGGAAAGTCTTATCTCCTGTAGACATAGGACTTAAATCTAACACACAACCTCATTCTATAATTGGCTAAATTATAACACAAATTGAACTATCAGCCTCATACAGTGTCTAATCTTAAAGTGAGGACATTGATCAGGAAAGAAGAGAATCCAGTAAGTTGGGATGGGGAATATGGGAAGGCCCTGATGACGTTGAGGACAATGAGCCCTGAAATTGTAATATGTCTTCTGTACTAGTGAAAGAGGTCTCCCAACGGACAGCGGTACCTCCCTCTCACCCACAGTGATATCAGGTATTCTACCTTGATATGAGGGAATTAACTCTGTATTATATGAGGAAATAGTATTGTCTCCCTGAAGTGGTTAAAATCCAAGACCATGTTGATTTTCCTCAGGATCCACTCTAATTACCCCTCTTGTTTCTTGACCTATGACATAAGCACCAGAAGGACCCTAAAGGTGAGATGCAAACTATGACTAATGAAGAGATGTACTACACTTCAAAATAACTCTGTGAGTTTTCTAATTTATATAAGTAGAAATCTGGTGAACATGTGTGGGAATGAGTGATAAAGGTGTAGGATAATGGTGGAAGGAATATAAATTTGGATTAGGATGAATTTATTCATATAGACAGCTTTAGAAGTTAGAAAGTGCTCTAATAGTTTCTTTGGTTGTTTGGTTGAAACAGAGGCCAAAAGATGACACACTGGGAAGTGGAAAAGCCAGACGTCCCTTGGTTTAATATAGAAGAAGTGATTCAAAGGCTTAGGAACACTGGAATGTTATGATGGACTTATTGTTCAAAACCTAATCACCCACACTGGGAGGACCCAGAAGACATATTTTTCACTAATATTTTTAGAAAAAAAAATTTGTGAGGTAAGACCCAGCATTCTTGATGAGCTCTGTGGTTGTTCTTTTATGTAAATCAGACCATACAGAAGAAATGCCAAGTATTCAATTGGAAAACTTAAATGTAATGGGAGTAGTTGGATCCCAGGAAGGCAGGGGCCAAACAGCCAGGACTCAGCCTGCAAAAGCAAAGGTGGATGCGGTTACTGTTATGAACAGCAGAGCCAAAGCAGTGATTTGAATAATCTGATTCTTGCAGACCTATGGCATTGGCTAGTTAATCACTAGGTACCCAGAAGTGAAATAAAGAAGAAGTCTACTAAGTTCTTACTTGGTCTGTATAAGCAAAAAAGTTCTAGGTCAAGTGAATGAATGTCTAATTGGAATTATAAAAACACAAAGTCACAACCTCTCAATCAATTGCCAGATTTGAACCAGTTTACAGATTCAGATCCCCAGAATGAAGGGGAGATTGAGTCTCCTAGGAAAAGAATCTTGGTACACTACAGAAAATTTATACTGTTAATCTTTATCCTAGACTTTCCAAAATGGACCTATGACATTTTACTAAGGTGACTATACACTGGGGAAAATGAAATAATCAGACCTTTTGAGGACTATTGGTTACTGAATTTGAACAGACACTGATTCCAAGATAGTCAAAGTGTCACTGTGGTATTTCAGTCAGACAAGAGGCTTATGGATGCCATTTGATTAATGGATTTTATGGCTCAGGTGAATTTCACTGTTGGTCTCAGAATTCATTCTGTGATTATTTCCCCAGTTCCAGGATGGAGACTTGGAATAGAAATATTTAGCATCTGGCACCTTTAGAATAGAAAAGCGAGCAAAATCCAAGCAAGAAGGAAATGAATACAAATCAATAAAACAAATAAAACAACAGACAAAACCACAGAAACAAAACTACTTTGTAAATAGTAAAAGTGATAAACAATTTTCAGGGAAAAAGTGGACATCACTACAGATCTTAAAAGCATTAAAAGGTGATTAAGGAAATGCGTGGAAAAGATGGCTTAAAATTCAACATTCAAAAAACTAAGATCATGGTATCTAGTCTCAGCACTTCTTGGCAAATAGATGGGGAAAAAAATGGAAACAGTGGCAGATTTTATTTTCTTGGGCTACAAAATCAATATGGATGGTGACTGCAGCCATGAAATTAAAAGACATTCCTTTGGAAGAAAAACTATGACAAACCTAGACAGTGTCACTTTGCTGACAAAGTTCCATTTAAAGCTACGGTTTTTCTAGTAATCATGTACATATGTGAGAGACCATAATGAAGGCTGAGCACTGAAGAATTGATGTTTTTGAATTGTGGTGCTTGAGAAGACTCTTGAGAGTCCCTTGGACAAGAAGGAGACGACCAGTCAATCCTCTAGGAAATCAACCCTGAATATTCTTTGGAAAGTCTGGTGCTGAAGCTCCAATACTTTGCCCACCTGATGCAAAGAACTGACTCATTGAAAAGGGCCCTGATGCTGGGAAAGATTGAAGGCAAGAGGAGAAAGAGGCAACAGAGTATAAGATGGCTGGATGGCATCACCAACTCAATGGACATGAGTTTGAGCAAACATCGATAGTGAAGGACAGGGAAGCCTGGTGTGCTGCAGTCCATGGGGTCACAGAGTCAGACACGACTGGGCAACTGAACAACAACAACAACAAGGGCATGTTATGAAAATTTTATAGCATTAACACACTATGGAATCTTAGTCAAGAAGACAGTGTATAACATCAATAAACCAAGCAGTCCTTTAATTTATCAAAAAGTAATTGAACAGTTAAAAATCTTCACACAAAGAACACTTCAGGCCAGTATGGCTTCATTACCAATTTGTACTAAATATTTGAGGAGGAAATTATAACAATTATATACAAATATTCTGAAAGGTAGAAGAATTAGGAACAATTCTGGACTCATTATGCTGATACTAAAACCAGAAAAAAAGATATTGTGCACAAAGAAAACTATAGACAAATATCTCTCAATAAAAGATACTGAATCCACAACAAAGGCTTGGCAAACAAATTGAGTCAAGATACATGTAATAATAATACAACATGAACAAACTATGTCCATAGGAATGCAATTTGTCTCAACATAAAAAACTCGATTGATGTAACTTTTAAAAAAGGGAAGAAAATAAAAAGAAAAACCTTATGATCATCTCAGTATAAAAGGTCATATGAAAAGACTTACTACCATTAACAATAAAAAATAAAACAATTAACAAGCTAAAAAGAGAGGGAAATTTCTTACCCTGTTAAGGAATATTAATGAAAAGCTTAATGCTAATATATTCATGCTGAAAGAATGCCTTCTTTTCCCCTAATTTTGAAAACAAGAATGTCCTCTGTCATCACTTCTATTTAACTTTATAACAGAAGTCTTAATTAATCAATTATAAGAAGGTAAGCAATGCAATAGTGAATTGGACATAATCGAACAAACTAAATAAATACAAATGACTGGCAAATAAGCACATGAAATGTGCTCAGCATCGCCAGTTATTAAGGAAAGGGAAAACAAAACCACAAGGAGATACTCTCTGCATGTACTAGAAAATCCTAAAATGTAAAAGATTAATATTACCAAGTTTTGGAATGATGTGGAGGAACTGGGACTCTCAAATACCTCTATGAGAATGCATTGAGAATATAAAATGGTATATTCAGAGTTTCACAGTTCCTTATATAGTTAAACATACAATTATTAGTGATCTTATTCCCCTAACTTAATCAGGATAAATGAAAACATATGTCCTCAAAAGGACTTGTAAACTAATGCTTATAATGGTTTTAATCATAGAAGTCAAAGGTTTTAAATAAACAAAATAACCATCAATGGGTAAACAGATAAATGAATTGTGCTATATCTCTATAGTGAAGTAGTATTCAGCAACTAAAAAGAGATTGACTGCTGACACATACAGCATGGATTAATCTCAGAAGCATTATGGTGTGAAAAAATCAGTCATAAATGTCTCTACAAAATGTAAATTCTATTAAATGAAATTCTGGAAAAACTAAAGATAGAGTAACAAAACAAAATCTATAGTTAACAAGACATGAGTTTTGAGTGAAGAAATTGATAGCAAAAGAGTGAGCACAAAAGAAACTTTGATGGAAATGTGATGATGTGTGACTCATTGCATGATTGGATATAATAATGAAATTTCATGAAACTGTACACTTAAATTTTCTTGATTAAATTACATGTAAATTCAGTTCAGTTCAGTTCAGTCACTCAGTCGTGTCTGACTCTTTGCAACCCCGTGGACTGCAGCATGCCAGGCTTCCCTGTCCATCACCAACTCCCAGAGTTTGCTAAAACTCATGTCCATCAAGTCAGTGATGCCATCCAACCATCTCATCCTCTGACATACCCTTATCCTCCTGCCTTCAATCTTTCCCAGCATCAGGGTCTTTTCCAATAAGTCAGTTCTTCACATCAGGTGGCCAAAGTATTGTGGCTTCAGCTTCAGTATCAATCTTTCCAATGAATATTTGGGGTTGATTTCCTTTAGGATTGACTGATTTGATCTCCTTGCTTTCCGAGGAACTCTCAAGAGTCTCAAGGAACTCTGCTAGTCGTTCTCCAACAACACAGTTCAAAAGCATCAATACCGCCATGTTCAGCTTTCTTTATGGTCCAACTCTTATATCCATACATGACTACTGGAAAAACCATAGCTTTGATTGGATGGACCTTTGTCAGCAAAGCCCCCATCATTTCTGTTCAAGACTATTTCCACAGTTTCTTAACTGTTTAATTACTTTTTAATAAATTAAAGGAGTGCTTGGTTTATTGATGTCATTTTTCTTCTTGACTAAGATTCCATAGTGTGTTAATGCTATAAAATTTTCATAACATTCCCTTGTTGTTGTTGTTGTTCAGTCACCAAGTTGTATCCGATTCTTTGTGACCCCATGGACTGAAGCACACCAGGCTTCCCTGTCCTTCACTATCTACCAATATTTGCTCAAACTTATGTCCATTGAATCGGTGACAGCATATTAAAAGCAGAGTCATTACTTTGCCAATAAAGGTCTGTATAGTCAAACCTATGGTTTTTCCAGTAGTCATGTATGGATATGAGAGTTGGACCATAAAGAAAGCTGTGTATGTCCTCAGTTGCTCAGTCATGTCTGACTGTGATACCATGGACTGTAGCCCACCAGGCTCCTCGGTCCATGGCATTTTTCAGGCAATAATACTGGAGTGGATTGCCATTTCCTCCTGTCTGGGATCTTTCCAACCCAAAGATAAAACCCCATGTCTCCTGCACTGGCAAGTGAATTCGTTAGCCCTGAGCCACCTGGGAAGCCCATTTTTCTATTATATCCCCACAGTAGCCCGGCAAGATAGATATAACACTGCTGCTGCTGCTAAGTTGCTTCAGTCGTGTCTGACTCTGAGCAACCCCATAGACGACACCCCACCAGGCTCTGCCGTCCCTGGGATTCTCCAGGCAAGAACACTGGAGTGGGTTGCCATTTCCTCCTCCAATGCATGAAAGTGAAAGTGAAGTCGCTCAGTCGTGTACCCCGCTTCGGGACCCCATGGACTGTAGCCTACCAGGCTCCTCCGTCCATGGGATTTTCCAGGCAAGAGTACTGGAGTGGGTTACCATTGCCTTCTCTGAGATAGATATAATATTATATACCTATTTTATAGATAAAGCAAATAGCACTTACATACATTAATTAACTACACAAATTCAGAGTCAATAAGCAACAGAGCCAGAATTTGAATGCAGATTTGTCTTCTACCAAAGCTCATGCTCTTAATATTTCACTATCACATCTCTAAGAATATATTAAAACAGTGATAAGCATATATTGTATTAGTAAATATCAAGCAACAAAAGAAAAGATAATCTAGTCAAACAAAGGGGCTTTAAAGGTGTGATAAAGAGTATTGCATAAAATTATTGGAAAGCTCACTTATGGATCTTTTCATTCACTGCAATTAAGTTCTAAAGCAACTTATACCAATCTTCTCTACCATCCTATCAATTTGTTTCATAAGAGGAAATGACCACAAAAGCAACAACGTGTTCTTATATTTGTGTTTGTATTGTACGCAGTATAATAGAGATTCCTTAACAAATGTTGAAGAACAACACTACTACAACAATTGAGACTAAGGATATATGTGCATCTGTGCTAAGTTGTGCCTAACTCTTTGTGAGTCCATGTACTGTAGTCCACCAGGCTCCTCTGTCCATGGAATTCTCTAGGCAAGAACAGTGGAGTGGGTTGCCATTTCCTTCTCCAAGGGATCTTCCTTATCCAGGGATCAAGCCCAGGTCTCCTGCATTGCAGGCAGATTCTTTACTATCTGAACCACCAGGAAAGCCTTTTGTGTGTGAGTATGTGTGTGTGTGTGTGTGTGTGTGTATACATATATATATGAAAAAATTTCTATCAGTAAATGAAGACATTTGAAATAAATGATGAATAAAACTGGAATACAATTTAATTCATTTTCTTAAGTATTAAGTATTCAGATGGGAAAATGAATAGAAGAAATTTAGGTAATTGAGCAGAAATTAAATCTCTTTCATAAATAGCTATTAGCAAAGAGATAAGGTCCTTGAAATATGTGAACTTGCATAAATGAACTAATTCTAGCTGCATACTTATTGGATGTTAGGAAAATAGATTAACATATTTATTCAATCATTGGTACTCATTTGATAAGATTTCCAGAAGAGTGGAAAATTAAAATATAGTAGTCTAAAACAGAATCTGAGTAAAAATAATAATGGGAAAATTGACAAGTGTCTCTCTGCCTCCTCTGCCATTATAAACTCCCTCCGTGTTCCAGTTTCATAAATGATGAAGGAAGAAAGAAGAATTTGTAGGGTAGTAAAATGGTGCTGCAGAGAATGCAATGGCACCCCACTCCAATACTCTTGCCTGGAAAATCCCATGGGTGGAGGAGCCTGGTAGGCTGCAGTCCATGGGGTTGCGAAGTGGGGTACACCACTGAGTGACTTCACTTTCACTTTTCACTTTCATGCATTGGAGGAGGAAATGGCAACCCACTCCAGTGTTCTTGCCTGGAGAATCCCAGGGATGGGGGAGCCTGGTGGGCTGCCTTCTATGGGGTCGCACAGAGTCGAACATGACTGAAGTGACTTAGCAGCAGCAGCAGCAAAATGGTGCTGATGATGAACTGGACTAGAGAGGACTACAAAATACAGAGGAAGGGCTACAAGACCTTAACCACAGATATCTATAACAACTGAAGACAGTACATAGATAGCCATACTACAAGGAGGATTTGCCAGGACAATGTGCCCACATATAAAGAGATAGGCATTGTTTCTCAAGAGTAACAAGTACCCAATTACTTTTTAAGTTTTTTTTTTTATTTCTTTTATTTTTTAACTTTACAATATTGTATTGGTTTTGCCATATATTTTTAAGTTTTTTTAATCACAGATTGCGCATTAGGCTCCCATGTAACAGTACCATAGCCTATGAAAAATTGCTCTAATATATTTCTTCTAAGATATTTTTCAATCTTTGGTATTTTTTATTCCTTCCCAACATATAAACCCCAGGGAAACAAATGAGTTGTGAGTGAATATTTCTGAATAAGAGCTTTACAACAAAGAAACATCTATTAGCACTTCATCAGAACTCATATTTATGAAAGGATGAAAGTTACTCCATTTGGTAGCAGGATGATCTGAATTAGCATAATACTGATATAATAGCAAATTTATAAGCAAAATTTTGTTTAAAATATACAACCAAGGAGCACACATTTACTTTAAACCAAAATCAAACATAAGTCCTCTAAAAATATGAATCTAGAAATAATGAATTTAGAAAAATAAAGTGTGAAATGAGCCTTTTGTCATTGGTGGCTGGAAGACAAAAGTCACTACTTGTAATTGGGACCACAGTTTTAAATCACAGCCAGTTCTGCAACACATATCAGAAGCATTCTGAATGTTTATAGAGATAAAAATATGTCTGATATACTTATGTCCTCAGTTCACTTCAGTCGCTCAGTCCTGTCTGACTCTTTGTGACCCCATGAATCGCAGCATGCCAGGCCTCCCTGTCCATCACCAACTCCCGGAGTTCACCCAGACTCACATCCATCTAGTCAGTGATGCCATCCAGCCATCTCATCCTCTGTCGTCCCCTTCTCCTCTTGCCCCCAATCCCTCTCAGCATCAAAGTCTTTTCCAATGAGTCAACTCTTTGCATGAGGTGGCCAAAGTACTGGAGTTTCAGCTTTAGCATCAGTCCTTCCAAAGAAATCCCAGGGCTGATCTCCTTCAGAATGGACTGGTTGGATCTCCTTGCAGTCCAAGGGACTCTCAAGAGTCTTCTCCAACACCACAGTTCAAAAGCATCAATTCTTCGGCACTCAGCTTTCTTCACAGTCCAATTCTCACATCCATACATGACCACAGGAAAAATCATAGCCTTGACTAGATGAACCTTTGTTGGCAAAGTAATGTCTCTGCTTTTGAATATGCTATCTAGGTTGGTCATAACTTTCCTTCCAAGGAGTAAGCATCTTTTAATTTCATGGCTGCAGTCACCATCTGCAGTGATTTTGGAGCCCAAAAAAATAAAGTCTGACGCTGTTTCCACTGTTTCCCCATCTTTTTCCCATGAAGTGATGGGACCAGATGCCATGATCTTCGTTTTCTGAATGTTGAGCTTTAAGCCAACTTTTTCACTTTCCTCTTTCACTTTCATCAAGAGGCTTTTTAGTTCCTCTTCACTTTCTGCCATAAGGGTGGTGTCATCTGCATATCTGAGGTTATTGATATTTCTCCCAGCAATCTTGATTCCAGCTTGTGCTTCTTCCAGTCCAGCGTTTCTCATGATGTACTCTGCATATAAGTTAAATAAGCAGGGTGACAATATACAGCCTTGACATACTCCTTTTCCTATTTGGAACCAGTCTGTTGTTCCATGTCCAGTTGTAACTGTTGCTTCCTGACTTGCATACAAATTTCCCAAGAGGCAGATCAGGTGGTCTGATATTCCCACCTCTTTCAGAATTTTCCCACAGTTTAGTAAATTCTAAATCTAAGTAGATTTATCTGGAATTAGATATAAAAGTGGGCTTCCCTTTTGGTTCAGCTGGTAAAGAATCTGCCTGCAATGCGGGAGACCTGGGTTCCATCCCTGGGTTGGGTAGATCCCCTGGGAGAGGGGAAAAGCTACCTACTCCAGTATTCTGGCCTGGAGAATTCCATGGACTGTATAGTACATGGGGTTGCAAAGAGTTGGACATGACTGAGTGAGCATACATAGAAAGAGATATAAAAATAGTTTAAAATAATTTTCACTAGGAGAATAAAACAGCATTTTTTTCTCATGTATTTTATAATTTGATTAAAATGCCCCAGGTTTACATCTCAGGAATGGAGCAGCTGATGATTTTCCACCAAGTAGCCACATTACACCTCCTGGGCTAATGTGACATTTCATTAATTTCATAACATAGTAAAAAATTGTGTTTTAATTTTAAAACATCTATTCCTTAATGGAATGACAAGATAAAACATTTTTAGAGTCTACATGTGGATAAAGAATCAAAAATAAGATAACATGCTTCATAAACTGTAAAAAACTTTTCAGTCACTGTTGATATTCTTATGTTTGAGATATGTGCATGCTCAGTCTCTTCAGTCATGTCCGACTTTTTGTGACCCTATGGACTGTAGGCCATCAGGCTCCTCTGTCCATGGGATTCTCCAGGCAAGTATACCAGAGTGGATTGCCATATCCTCCTCCTGGGGATCTTCCCGACCCAGGGATCAAACCTATGTCTCTTATGTCTCCTGCATTTGCAGGTGGGTTCTTTACCACTAGCACCACCTGGGAAGCTCATGTTTGAGATATATAGTCAATATATAACATTGTATTAGTTTTAGGTGTACCACCTAATAATTATATACATCTCAAACTGGTTACCATAAGTTTAGTTGACATTCATCACCACACATGGTCACAAACTGTTTTTTCCTTGTGATGCGAACTTTTACGATCTATTCTCTTAGCAACTTTTAGATATAGAGTAGAGTATTGTTTGCTATAGTTACCATGCTGTATATTACATCCTAAGGGCTCATTTATAATAACTGGAAGTTTGTAGTTTTTGACCACCTTCATCCAAGTCCTCGCCTCTACTACCCTGATTTTCAGTAACCACAAGCCTGATTTCTTTTTCTATGAGTTTATTCTTGTCTTTTCCTTCTCTCTCTCCTCTTCCCCATCTCCTCCTCTCCCTTTCCTGTTTCAATTTTTCTTCTTCCTTTTTTAGATTTGACATATAAGTGAGACTATACAGTATTGATCTTTATCTGTCACGCTTATTTCACTTAGGCTTCCCAGGTGGTTCAGTGTTAAAGAATGTGCCTGCCGATGCAAGGGACACAAAAGACAGGGGTTCGATCCCTGGGTTAGGAAGATCACCTGGGAGAAGGAAATGGCAACCTACTCTAGTATTCTTGCCTGGAAAATCCCATGGACAGAAGTCTGGCAGGCTACAGTCCATAGGGTTGCAAAGAGTCAGACATGACTGAGCATGCATATATGCAGGCAAATGTACTCAAGTCCATTCAAGTCATTGCAAATGGCAGAATTTTATATATATATATATATACCATTTACTTATTCATTCATCCAACAATGGACATTTAGGTTACTTCCAAGTCTTGACTATTGTACATAATGCTGCAATAAAGATTGATGTGCAGATATCTGTTGTGATAGTAATTTCATATAATTTCATTAACTTCATATTCTTCAGATAAGTAATGAAAAGTGGAATTGCTGGATCATGTGGTAGTTCTATTTTTAATTTTTTGAGGAACTTCAATATGGCTTTCCATTGCAGTTGTACCAATTTACAATCTCACCAACAGTACATGAGAATTCCCTTTTCTCTTCATTCTCACCAATTCTTGTTATTTCTTGTCTTCTTGATAATAACCATTCTAACAGATGTGAAGTGATATCTCATTGTGATTTTGATTTGCACTTCTCTGATGATTAGTGATGTTGAACACCTTTTCATATACCTGTTGGCCATTAGTGTGCCTTCTTGGGGAAAATGTCTGCTCAAGAACCATGTCTCATGCAATCATTTTTCCTCTACCTCACTGTTGAGAACAAATTGGGTTGCATATGGAATTACAATACATACCTACAGATTTCAGTAGGTTTTTATTGAGTTGGCTGTGTTTAACTCTGCTGAGTTCTCTGTTTATATCCTGAGGCACAAGTGCCTAATTGATTTTAAAACTACTTAAGTAATAGATATGTAGGCACAATTATAAAATATCAAATAAGCATGTTAATTAATAAGAAATTCAAAGAATTTAAATTAAGCTTATATGGGCATGTTATTTATCCAAAAATGAAAGAACTTTTTTCTTTCATATGATTAATTCTTAGACTCCTATGTTCTGCATAGTATGACTAAGTGCTGTTAATAGCTAATGGTCCAGTATAGACAAAAACCCTGTTAGTGACTAATTTTCATATTGTCCCTTAGCAGGAACCGGTTTAGCATCAGACACTTGGAGAAAAAGCTTATTTTGTTATCACACTCTCACAGGATGCAGGATTTATTTTCATTCAGCCTCATCTTTAAGTAGTGTAAAATGGCGATCTTTACAGAAGAATAATGTGTTTCTTAGGTCACAGGTGCTCAGACAATCATGTTTCAGTAATAGTTTCTTGGCAAGTTTTTCGTTAACAGAGAAGGTTTGTTTTACATGACTTAAAATGAAAGAAAACACGTAGGAAGTATAGAATGTGGGTTCCTTCCAGTAATTCAGCATGGGAAACTAATCTTATTTACATTAAAGGAAGTTGATGGCAATACTTACCAAAAACCATTAAGAACAAATGCTGTATGAGAAACTCATCTATATATTAGTGCCACAGAGTGCCAAAGATCCATATGCTCATCATCCAGAGAGATAAACTGGAAAATGCTAAAGGAACATAAGTGTTTCTTAACACAGACCAATAACAGGCAAAGTGTAAGATGATATACATTCATGGTTTTGCCCTCTTTAGCTCACTTACAACAACCTTTTGCACACATCTATAGTAATGTCAGAAGAAAAATATCAGGACTTTTACTATAGCCACGAATGATGTAAAGGGCATAATATCCTCCTCAGGAAATTTGCTCTACAGGCTTTTGAGGAGCACTGTATCCCCAGGTTTCTCCTTTGTTTTGCAAGGCTGAGCAAGTTTTTCCTAGCAGCAGCAGGCTTTTGCATGAGTCACTAGATGTTAAATTGTGGGCAGCTTCTTATAACTATTGAGGTCATATAGGGCTGGTTATGTTCTGGGTCAACAAGCAAGGTTATGTTCAGCTCAGTGAGTGGCTAGAGCATACTGTCATAAATCAGGAGCTCTGGGGCCTTCTGCCAGAGCTAATATGATCTTTTCTAAGTGAGGTCTATTCCCATTCAGGTATAGACTAAACTGAGACAAGTTGTAGATCCCCAAATACCAGTCTTTCATTTCTAACTTTGTTTTCCTAATGGCTGACAGAATCATCTTTGAACTTATTTCTCACTACTAAAGTAACCCAACTTTTTTTTTTATATTGATACTACATATACTTTTATGGGCACATAAGTATATACATAAACAACTGAAAATAACTGAAGATTGTGTGCAAAAAAAGTAACCCAGATTTTAAGTAGGGAAATGAATAGTTGGTACTTTGGATCCTGAGAGTATACTTGGGAGGTTGTGATATGTGTTTTAAAATTTTTCTGAACTACTTCTCCCCCAAAAGCCTTTACTTAAAAGAATGAAATCCCTCAAAAAATATGCTGCATACTCGTAATATCTGTTCTGATCATTCAAATGATGTAATTTTTAAATATTCAACACAGTTCTGACTACTAATTTTGAGTATGCTGTCACAGTTGGCTAGAATTCTAACATCAACAAACCCCAGCCTCACCTCTTTCCATGATTTTCCAAATATTAATCTTTGGAAATATGATCAGAATTAATAGAGGGCTAGAGAAGGACAAATTTCACTTGACATATGTCTATAGGAACACCTAAAGATATTTTTAGTCTTTGAAAATTCTGACACTTGGAAAGCATTCAGTAAAGGAAAGGTAGTGGAAATGTATTTAATTTAGCACATACACTATTTATTCTCACTATGCCACTGCTGGATATAGTATTTGAAAATACAAAGAAAATATTTTGAAAATACAAAACTCACTCTCATATAGATTAGCAAATACTATAGTTTTGGTTGGGTGGGTTTTGTATTTAAGTGGAAAAAGACCATAAAAAGTTCCATCTCTCTCACAACACTGAGTAAACTTACAAAGATGACACACAAATACCACAGAAAACCTGTCTTAACATTTTGTGACCTGAATGTGTGTACATCTTTTTTCTATAAAGAATGTCAGCCTTATATACAGCTTCAAATATACTCCCTCATACACATTACAATATTTATTGATATCTATTTTGTCTACAGGATATGTAAAACCTGAAAATATATGTATATACTCACAAAATTACATAAAATATACATGAATAAGAAAATTCATTGCAGCATTGTTCCTAATGGTATAAGAATGGAAGTCAAATAAAGATTCATCAGTAGTAAAATCATTAAGCAAATTATGGTATTATTTAATCATGAAGTAAAATGATAAGCTGCTACTAAACACAAGTATTTGTATGTACTGATATGGAACAATTTCCAAGATATGTATGACATCTTGTGTAATGAGCAAAACAGTTCATAAATAATATATAATTTTGTAAAATGGTAAAAATTATTAAACACAGAAACCTGATAGAATTTTGTAACAAAGTGTTTGTACTGCTTTTAAGAAATATTAACATGAGTTTTACAGGCAATTAAATTATAAACTATTTTTCTTATAATTTAATAAATTTATAAGAATAATTGATATCAAAAAAAATATAAATGGTCATCCAATAGTCTTACTAAGCCAAAATCCAGTGTACCAGATTATGAAGACTTCCTTTTAGGAAACTTGAATGAAACTGCAGGCCATAAATAGTTAAATAAATTTCCTTGGATTTCCTGAACAACCCTCAGTAACAACTCCCTCAGTAGTCTCTGAAGTTTAGCTGCTAGGTGGGTAGAAAAGATGGAGCAGATTTCATCCTGACTCAGCACATGTTAAAAGCCAAATTGTTTGTCAAAAAAAAAAATCTTCTGAGAATAGGGTTTCAAAGTGTAGATTTAGATTTTAAATGTACACCAATGACTTGGTAACTGCCTTGATGTATTTTCAATAAAGTGTGAAATTCTCTATTAACATGTCAATAAAGCATAAAATGTTTTATGAGCACATTTTTACTATAAAACTGTATATTATTTATTAGTACTTCTTGTTGCCCTTTTACTGAATATTTCTAGTTAATATCTGAGCATTTGGTCAATTAAAATTTATATTGACTGATAATCTTTTTTCACATGTTTATCTGTTTGAACTCTTTGTTCATTTGTTTCTTAAATCTGAAGAACAAAGAAAATTCCCCTAGCTTGTTGCTGTTGTTTTTGTTAGCTTGATGACAAGCATCCAACTTAGGAGATGCCAAGAAGAGAAACTTCCAGATGTACAAGCTGGATTTAGAAAAGGCAGAGAAATCAGAGATCAAATTGCCAACACTCATTGGATCATAGAAAAATCAAGAGAATTCCAGAAAAACATCTACTTTTGCTTCACTGGCTACGCTAAAGCCTTTGACTTTGTGCATCACCAAAACTGTGAAAATTCTTAAAGAGATGGGAGTATCAGACCATCTTACCCATCTCCTGAGAAACCTATATGCCAGCAAAGAAGAAACAGAACCAGACATGGAACAACAGACTGGTTCAAAATTGGGAAAGGAGTACAAGACAAGTCTGTATATTGTCACCCTCCTAATTTAACTTCTATGCAGAGTATATCTTGCAAAATGCTGGGCTGGATGAATCACAAGCTGGAATCAAGATTGCCAGGAAAAATATCAATAACCTCGGATATGCAAATGACACCACACTAACGGGAGAAAACAAAGAGGAACAAAGGAGCCTCTTTGTGAAGGTGAAAGAGGAGAGTGAAAATGCTGGCTTAAAACTCAACATTCAAAAAACTAAGATCATGGCATCCAGTCACATCACTTTATGGCAAATAGATGGGGAAAAAATGGAAACAGTAATAGATTCTATTTTCTTGGGCTCCAAAATCACTGTGAATGGTGACTGCAGCCATGAAATTAAAAACAAAAACACTTGCTCCTCGAAAGGAAAGCTATGACAAACCAAACAGCATATTAAAAAGGAAAGACATCATTTTGCTGACAATGGTCCGTCTAGTCAAAGCTCTGGTTTTTCCAGTAGTCATGTATGGGTATAAGAGTTGGACCTTAAAGAAGACTGAGCACCAAAGAACTGATGCATTTGAACCGTGGTGCTGGAGAAGACTCGTGAGAGTCCCTTGGACAGCAAGGAGACCAAACCAGTCAATCCTAAAGGAAATCAACCCTGAATATCCATTGGAAGGACTGATGCTGAAGCTGAATCTCCACTACTTTGGCCACATGATGCAAAGAGCCAACTCATTGAAAAAGATCCTGATAATGGCAAAAATTTAAGGCAAAAGGAGAAGGTGGTGGGAGAAGATAAGATGTAGATAGCATCACTAATCCAATGGCTATGAATCTGAGCAAATTCTGGGAGATAGTGGAGGACAGAGGAGACTGGTATGCTATGATCCATGAGATTGTAAAGAGTAGTACTCAGCTTAGTGACTGAACAACAGCAAAAACATAGCTGGATATCATTTCTTTATTCATCTGAGAATCTCTATTATCTGTTTGTATAAATCCATTTATATGCATTTATTAATGATATATGTTTATTTACTTTTACCATCTGAGTTTTTATTTTTTTCCATGCTATTATTTTATTATATTTTTCCTTTTCCATGACTTCTATATAATTGATTGAGTTTTATTCAGGGTCTTTTCCCTCCTACCTCAGTATAAAGTGATAAATAAATTTCTGAATCTTTTTTTGATTAACCACAAATTTTTAACATTCATGCTTTACCTTAAAAATCAAAGATAAACTATACTTTTAAGTTCAACCAAAATAGTATATATCTTTTAAAACTAACTCTGATACACATCCTCCTATCTTTCACCTATTTCCATCTCTCTTGGAACTATTAGTTATAGCATAGTTTCCCAATCCACCCTTCATGTCTCTAAACCCCAGTCATGTTTTTAGTGTTTTTATCACACTATGATGTGTTACCAGTAGTTTCCTCTTATCTACCTCCTGGTTAAATAATTCTCCATTCAGCTTTGTCTAGTTTGCCATTTAGCCTGCCCAGTGAGTTTCATAGTTAAATGTGTTATGTAATATTTTTTCAAGTATGACTGCTGTCTTTTCATAATTTTCCCTAGGTGATTTCTATTATCTAAAAACTTGCTTCATTATTAAAAGTATTAGTAGTTTCTTTAAGAGGGTCCCTTACATTATATTCTTTGTTGTGACTATTGACACTCCTGAATATATATATTTACAAACACAATATATATGTGTTTGTAAATTTTTGTTTGTTTTGACCTCTTTTATCAGGGATATTGTTTTTGTATAAATCTAATGGGATTGAGTATTGCTTCTTCTATACAACCTAGGGGTAAATTTGGTCTGGGAGTTACATCTACTTTTTTTTTTTTTAATTTTTATGATTCCCTAACCTTGCTAAATGCCAAGAATGCTCAAACTACCACACAAGTGCACTCATTTCATATGGTAGTAAAGTAATGCTCAAAATTTTCCAAGCCATGCTTCAACAATATGTGAACCATGAACTTTCAGATACTCAAGATGGTTATAGAAAAGGCAGAGGAATCAGAGATCAAATTACCAACATCTGCTGGATCATGAAAAAAGTAAGAGAATTCCAGAAAAACATCTAATTCTGCTTTATTGACTATGTCAAAGCCTTTGACTGTGTGGATCACAATAAACTGTGGAAAATTCTGAAAGAGATGGGAATACCAGACCACCTGACCTGACTCTTGAGAAACCTATATGAAGGTAAGGAAGCAACAGTTAGAACTAGACATGGAACAATAGACTGGTTCCAAATAGGAAAAGGAGTACGTCAAGGCTGTATATTGTCACCCTGCTCATTTAACTTATATGCAAAGTACCTCATGAGAAATGCTGGCCTGGAGAAAGCACAAGCTGGAATCAAAATTGCCAGGAGAAATATCAATAACCTTAGATATGCAGATGACACCACTTCTATGGTAGGATGCAAAGAAGAACTAAAGAGCCTCTTGATGAAAGTGAAAGAGGAGAGTGAAAAAGTTGGCTTAAAGCTCAACATTCAGAAAAATAAGATCATGGCATCTGGTCCTGTCACTTTATGGCAAATAAATGGAGAAATAGTGAATACAATGGCAGACATTATTTTGGGGGACTCCAAAATCACTGCAGATGGTGATTGCAGCCATGAAATACAAAGATGCTTACTCCTTGGAAGGAAAGTTATGACCAACCTAGGCAGCATATTAAAAGTAGAGACATTACTTTGCCAACAAGAGTCCATCTAGTCAAGGCTGTGGTTTTTCCAGTAGTCATGTATGGATATGAGAGTTGGACTATAAAGAAAGCTGAGTACCAAAGAATTGATGCTTTTGAACTGTGGTGTTGGAGAATACTCTTGAGAGTCCCTTGGACTGCAAGAAGATCCAACCAGTCCATCCTAAAGGAGATCAGTCCTGAGTGTTCATTAGAAGGACTAATTTTGAAGCTGAAACTCCAATACTTTGGCCACTTGATGTGAAGAGCTGATTCATTTGAAAAGACACTGATGGGGGAAGAGAAAGGGACAACAGAGGATGAGATGGTTGGATGGCATCACCAACTCAATGGACATGAGTTTGGGTAAACTCCCGGAGTTGGTGATGGACAGGGAGGCCTGGCGTGCTGCAGTCTATGGGGTCACAAAGAGTCGGACACGACTGAGCAACGGAACTAAACTGAACCTTGTTAAAAGTGTAAATTTAGTGTCTAAAGCTGTTTAATTCATTCTGTGGTTTTAGTTTTTCAGAGGATAGTACATTTTCCCACCCAAAATATTAGGCAAAGCAAGTATTTTTGCATTCTCCTTGGTCCGTGGGAAGAATTTTCTTTTTATTTTTTTATTTATTTTTTTAATTTTATTTTATTTTTAAACTTTACATAACTGTACTAGCTTTGCCAAATATCAAAATGAATCCGCCACAGGTATACATGTGTTCCCCATCCTGAACCCATCCCATTTCACTGAGAGTGCAATCCTTCAAGATTTACAGTTTTGTGCTGTGGTATCAGATCCAGCCTCTCAGCTCACAGAGAGTTAAGGCTTAATTTTTTGTCTATACACGATGTAAAACCCAAGACCGTAATATTACAGCCTCTGAATTTGATTGATCAATGTGTATCCCCATTACTATATATACATTACTATAGCAACTTCTTGAGATTACCATTTTGATTTTAATTTTTTTCCCTTTGCTTCTAGCACTTGATTTTCCTTAACTCCTTTTACCTTCAGCTACATATTTCAGTAGGTACATTATTATTCTTTTGCTGTTTTGAGACTGCCTATGTATTTTTACCTGATAAGGTTTCCAAGTAGCTGAGTCTACTATGCTAGATTCTTAAGTCAAGAAATGAGGTTTTAAAAACAAAGGTTTTATGGCCAATAGATATATTTTTAAAGTGTTCAACTTTATCAATAAACAGGGAAATGCAAATAAATATGACATTGAAAAAGCATTACATACCACCTGAATGGTTAAATTAAAAAGAAAATATTAAATGTTGCCAAAGATATTAATAACTGATATCTTGACATATTAGTACTGGTAAGAGAATATATTGGTATAGTCAAGTACTTAAAAAAACTTTTTGAAAATATCTACTAAGATGAATATATGCATACATTGTGACTCATCAATTTCACTCCAAGGTATATAGCCAACAGAAACGCATCCTTACTTTCACCAGAAGGCATGTACCAATATCTATTTATCCATTCTACTCTTAATAGACATTTGTATAAGTTCCAATTTTAGGCTATTATGAGTTATCTGCTATAGATAATCATGGGAATCATTTAATCTAAAACTCTCATTTTAAAGTTGTGGAAATTCAAACCTATAGATGTTAGCTGATTTACTAAAGTCAGTAATAGCTATGGAAATAAAAGCCAGGCTCTTTGAATTCTAATTAAGTATGATTTCAAATAAGTATCTTTTAATATTACCTACAACCTCAAAACTCTATAGAAACACTTTGAATATAGTATTTAAAAGGAGTATTCATATATTCTTTTTGAACTAAATAAATGAAATAAAATTTTATCCTCTGAGTTGTTAATTATATTTTTGCTACCAAATGCCAACAAAATTTACCTATTGTTGTGGTTTAAGAGAGTTCTAAATATAACAGCCATCTCCCTGCACAACTGTAAACTCAATTAAGAGATAACTAAGGAGTGAAAACAGAGAGAAGTCAAAATATAGTCCCTGTTACTGATTAAGCTAATAGTGCAGACTGTGACATATAAACTTGCTTTTCCTGCAGGAATAGGTCTTTTTACAATTAGGGCATAAGGTAGTATAGCAGAAAGCTTGCTCTTTGAGAGCAGATTTGGTTCACAAGGAAGTAATACAGTATGGGGTTCTGGAATTCTCTAAATGGGTTGAATGTAGGTCCTTCAAGACCCAGAGTTGATATTGTCAACTTCATAAGGTATTGCCTTTTATTAAGAATGCAGATTCACCATAGCTGAGGCTCTGTGGTATCTGAAGGAAGAGAACAATGACCAAGAAAAATAATTTTGGTTTAAACTTTTTCAGGATGCCATCTAGTCAGAATGCCAGGAGGCCAGTTTATCAGAATCTATGACCAGTGAAACTGAAAATAGTGAGGAGAAATTTCACACAGAAGCAAGTTTGGAACAATGCATTGACTTTATCAGCAGGAGAATATTAATCTCAGTATATTATTTACTCTTGAAGTGTCATTCAAGGTATTTTTGACCTCTGGCAAAGTTCATATATTCAAAATGGCGACAGCCCCAGTTACATAGTCTTATTTTAACTCGATATTCCCTTTTACAGATTTCAGGCTTCTTAATTTTCAGTTTTGCTTTGATTCCAAGTCTCTGATACTCCAGTGTTACACTGAGGGTGGTCTTAGCCTAGTGACAGAACCTTCACTATCTCTTCAAAACCAGCATTTTCAATTCTACACCACAGTAGTTTATCCCACTGTATCATCTTAAGGAAGTACCTAGGCTTTTAAAATATTTATCTTGAAGAAAGGTTCATGCTTATCCAACATTTATTGCTGTTGAAGTATCACCATCTGCAGATTTCTAAACTGGCACTGGCATTAAAACATGTACAATATCATATAAAAAACGAGTTGCCAGTCCAGGTTTGATGCAGGATACAGGAAGCTTGGGTCTGGTGCACTGGGATGACCCAGAGGGATGGTATGGGGAGGGATGTGAGAGGGGGGTTCAGGATGGGGAACACATGTACACCCGTGGCGGATGCATGTTGATGTATGGCAAAACAAATACAATATTGTAAAGTAAAATAATAATAATAATAATAAATTAAAAAAGACTTAGTATTGAATAATAACACTCCCATATATTCCTTAAGTCAATGCCTTTCCTATGACTTTGAAACTTCTAAGATACAAGTAGCTTTTATATCTATTTCTTTCTTTTCTTTGCTTTTACTTTCAGGGGTGTAATATGCCTGTAATATTTTATTCCTTTCTGTTGTTTCCTTATGCCTTTCAAGAAGACTCAGTTTAACCTGCTTCTTTATTTGGTGTCTTTTCATCTCTGACATATGTAAGGATGGTACTCTACTGGATTGGGATGCTTTCCTTTTGTTTTCCTTTAGATTTATGACTCAATTTTTTTTTTTTTGATAACATATTCTTAGGTATGGAAAAATAATTTGCCTTTTATAGCATTCTATTCTGGCCTTTGATATTTCATTTTTCTTTTCACAGAAATAGGGTCTTTTATGCCTAACAGCTTTACTTGTCTTCCAAGTAAATCTCTCACTTTCATTCTTTTATTGATCCTATTCTCATGTTAAAATTAAAACATACTTTTCAAATCACTATAGATCCTTCTTGATTTCTTAAACACCTCTGACTCTTATAGACAAAAATCCAGGAGTAGAGTTTTTAAATTGCTCTTTTACATGTGAGCTTTTGATCACTTCATTAACTTATCTCTTTACTTCAACATGACATGACATATTCCCTTTATAATCTGTTTATTTGTTTTCTAATAAACTCTAACACCGTTCTGTAAGTGGTATAAGTCACAATTTGGGGTTCTGCAATCTAAAGTAATAATTAAGATTTAAGAAATTAACAAATAGAATCATATCAAGATCATTTGTTGAGAAAGCGGCAATTCACTCTATGGATCAACCACATAAATTCAAGTTTACCATTACAGTAATTTTTTTCTAGCTCCAAATATAGAAAATAATTTGTGGGAGCTAATATGGTACTTTAGCGTCCACGAGCTTGGCACTAACACTTTAGATTTAGAACAAAACATACTAGTACTTTGAAGTACACATTTATATATATAATATACTTCTTTACAGGCTTAGATGGAAAAAAAATCATCAAAACCGAACCCAGTAATGTTTGTCTAAAATGTTGATATCTGGAAAGATTTTTTAACTGTTAGTTGAAACTTGATTCAGCTTCCTCTGCTTTCTAATGTATCTACAATACATGAGGCCTCAAACATATGCTTCAGCCAGTGTTTATACAATTTAAAGTCAAACTGGCACAACATGAATTTCAAAGCCCCCATCGTTTGACCAAGACCATCTGGGGCATACCGCACCAGTCTAAGGCTCCCTTGGTCTCTTTCTTTACTGAGGCCTATGGCTGGCCTCATTTTGCTGCCTGCCTTACACCGTGCTAAAGTTCTCAATTTTCTTCAAGATGGCAAGATGAATTCAATTTTCACTCAATAAAATCCATTATGTAAAAGTATAACTTGCTTCTAGATAAAGTCACTTAAATTGTGGTGATTCACTGTTAGCTATAAGATTTTGTTGTTGTTTAGTGACTAAGTCCTGTCTGGCTCTTTTGCAACCCCATGGACTGTAGCCCACCAGTCTCCTCTTTCCATGGGATTTCCTAAGCAAGAATACTGGAGTAGGTTGCCATTTCCTACTCCCAGGGATCTTCCTGACCCAGAGACCAAATCTGCATCTCCTGCATTGGCAGGCAGATTCTTTACTGCTGAGCCACAGGGAAGCCCAACTATATGTTATCACATAACAAATTTCCTCAGAATAAATGGCATAAATTAAACACTTTTATTATCTCACAGTTTCTGGTTGTCCGAAATTTGGGCATGGATTGACTACTTTTTACCTCAGTGTCTCCAATAAGTGTGAAATCAAGGTGTTAGCTGAAGCTGTGGTCTCATCTGAAGGCTCAACTAAGGAAGAATCTACTTTCATGTTCATATTGTTGTTGACAATATTTACCTCTTTGTCAATTGTTGTAATTAGGGTTTTAGTTCTTCACTGGCTCTGAGATGCAGGCTGTCCTCAGTTTTTTGTCTGTACTATGGACCTCTTCAATAAGGCAATTTGCTTCATCAAAACAAACAAGCCGTAGAACAATAAAAGAAGTACTAAAAAGGTGGAAGTACATGCTTTTGTAATGTAATCAAGGAAAAGAGACCCAATCACTTTATCATATTTGATTTGTTATAATCAAGTTTCTAGGCCCATCTGAATCTCAAGGGGAGAGGATATATATAAAGGTGTGACTATTAGAAGGTGAGAATAATTGAGGGCCAACTTTTAAAGTTGCCTGTCACACTTTAAAAGGTAAAAGTCCTACTTGGCTGGCATCTGGGTCCTAATCTGGCCTACCAAAATTGCATCATTTAAAATCCAAATGTACTATTACAATAAACAGACACATGGCTCAATAAAACCCTGTTCAAACTGTCAAAGCAAAATACCCAGTCCACACACTAAAGTCCAAAGCCAAAGCTCTGGACCTTGGTCCCAAAGGAACCTCAAATGTGTTGTTTTGATCCACAATTCTGTATTCCAATATTTTTTCAAGGATCCAGGTCTAACATACCAGCCCTACAGTTTGAGTCAGTCCTAGTCCCTATTCCTCTGTCCAAGGTCTGAATATGTTAGAAGAGAAATGGTTATAAAACAGATGACATTCAAAACATCACTTTTATTACTATCATAGCTGATATTAGAAAAAGTGGCTTCTCTAGTGGCACAGACAGTAAAGAATCCACCTACAGTGCAGAAGACCTGGGTTTGATCCTTGGGTTGGGAAGATTCCTTGGAGGAGGGCATGGCAACCCACTCCAGTCTTCTTGCCTGGAGAATCCCCATGGAATGAGGACCCGGTGGGCTGCAGCCTATGGGGTTGCAAGGACTGAGACACTACTGAACTACTAAACACGCATGGCTTATATCTATGATCAAGATAACTTCTTATTATTGGATGCCTGAATTAAGCAAGTTTATCTACCTAATCTTAGATCTGCAAGACCACCATACAAGTACTCGTTTTTGACTGCCAGACTAACGTATATTTCCCTCACAAAAACAGTCTTCCTTTACAATTTATGGAGGATCAGAGTAGAAAATTTGCTCTCTGTAGACATGCTCTTTCCTAAAGAAAGAATAGAAGAAATGTCAGAAAACAAGGTTCTCTTTATTCAAACTCAGTGATAAGATTAAGTTAGTCTTTCCTCCCTGGAAAGGAGTTCAGTGAGGGCAAAAATAAATCCAGTTTTCTCTACTAGGAAGAAAAACAGTAAGTAAAAGAAAGAAAATTTCCCCACCTAACAGTGATTGAAAGAATTCCTTTACAGTCTAAGCTAAAATTTCCTTGCAATCTGTACAACTCCTTTACATATTGTAACTGAAGATAGCTAATGAGAAATTGTCTTCATCAAAGAAGCACTGCATTAAATAATCACTAACACATTGAACAATAGATTGAAAGTCAAGAAATGTATGCTCTAGTTTTGCACCTTCTACTTACTTGACCATACACAAGTTAACCAAGATTATAAAGCTTCAATATCCTCAATATAAGAGTAAGCAGGGACTTATTTATAGCAATACAAGTAATATGCACTAGGTGAGTGATTCGCAATGGGAAAGAGAAAGCACAACTCAGGAAAATTATTTGTTTTTTTTCCTAATAATAAGAGATTAAATAGACTAATTAAATAGACTAAAAATCCCTCCCTGTGTAAATAAATAGAAACCTGAAATAACCTTGGAGACAGTTACAAAAAATAAAAGTTAAAGGTCTTACTACAATAAAAACTCCAGGATAAGATATCTTCATCAGCAAATTTAATTAAACATTAAAGAAGCAAAAAATTATAATATTAGACAAGCTATTCCAAAATGCAATAAGAGGGAATATTACACATGAAATTTTATAATCTAGGAGAACATTTATATCAAAGAAAAGATAGCATGAAAAACCCATTTAAATCACCAACATAGATGAAAAAATCTTAGGATACTGGCAAAACAAAACCAACATTGTAATAAAAATGTTATATAGTGATCACGTTATATTAATTAACAAAATAAAAATTTGGCTTAATGTTAGAAAAATCTATCAATCAAGATATCAAGACATTAATGCATTCTATTACATTATAAGATTAATGGAGAAAATAATATATATTAACAAATGAAAAAATTATAAAATTCAAGAACTGATCATAGAAAAATATTTGAGGGTAGGGATAGAAGGGAATATCTTTAAATGATAAAAACATTTATAACAAGAAAATCTAGAACAAACAATGGTGAAACATTAATGCTTTTATAATCAGGATCAAAACAAGAAGTTGTAGTATAAACATTTCTACTCAATGTTTTACTGCAAGTCCTAACCAGTGCACAAAATGTTTTAAACAAACAAAAACCCACAAAAGTGTATAGATTAGAGATGAAAATACAAATATCATTATTTAGAATATATTTAATTGCTTACATGAAAAGCAGTAAAATCTACAAATTATCAGTAATAATAAAATTATTAATTATTATATGTAAATAAGTATGAATAATTATATTTATACACTTATCAGCAACTATAAAATATTATCTTTAATTTATCTGCCATTGTAACAATAAAATTAATAAAATAATAATATTTAGAAATAAACATAAAATACATTTTAAAACTTATGTGGAAATTATTATTTATTAACATTATTTAATTAATGGAGACATACATCATATTCATACATAGGAAAGCTCCATTTAGTAAAGACATAAATTCTCTCCTGGTGGTTCAGAGGGTAAAGAATCTGCCTGCAATGCAAAAGACCTGGATTTGATCTCTGGGTGGAGAATATCTCCTGGAGAAGGTAATGGCTACCCAATCCAGTATTCTTGCCTGAGAATTCCAGGGACAGAGAAGCCTGGTGGATTACAGTCCATAGGGTCGCAAATAGTCGGACATGATTGTGCAATTAAATTTTCACTTTCAAATTCTTTCAAAATTCATCCATGGCTTCAGTGTGATTTATTCATGAAAATTCACGGGGATTCTATAATTTATATGAAAGAATGTGGATGTAGACTGTTGTTCAGCAGCTAAGTCTCATCTGACTCTTTGTGACCCCATGAACTGCAGTAGGCCAGGCTTCTCCATCCTTCACTATCTAGGATAGCTAAGTCAATTTTAAATAAATGAATTGGCTGACAATTATCTATCATGTATCATTATAAACCTGCCATTATGTAGAGGGTGCAGTTATACTCCAATATATAATTGGAAAGGATACATTGTCCAAAAATGTATGCATGTATGCATATATAGAAGTTTGCATGAGAAACTTGGCACTACAGATTAGGGTTAAGACTATTTTTCAAAATTAAGTCACCACTCAATTTCATGAAACAAATATTGAGGGTAGTAAATAAATAAGTGAAAGAGGAGTGTGAAAAAGTTGGCTTAAAGCTCTTAGAAAACTAAGATCATGGCATCCAGTCCCATCACTTCATGGCAAATAGATGTGGAAACAGTGGCTGACTTTATTTTTCTGGGCTCCAAAGTCACTGCAGATGGTGATTCCAGCCATGAAATTAAAAAATGCTTACTCCTTGGAAGGAAAGTTATGACCAACCTAGACAGCATATTAAAAAGCAGAGACATTACTTCGTCAACAAAGGTCCGTCTAGACAAGGCTACGGTTTTTCCAGTGGTCATGTATGGATGTGAGAGTTGGACTATAAAGAAAGCTGAGTGCCGGAGAATTGATGCTTTTGAACTGTGGTGTTGGAGAAGACTCTTGAGAATCCCTTGGACTGCAAGGAGATCCAACCAGTCCATCCTAAAGGAGATCAGTCCTGGGTGTTCATTGGTAAGAGTGATGTTGAGGCTGAAACTCCAATACTTTGGCCACCTGATGAGAAGTGACTTAGCAGCAGCAGCAGCATTCAGCATGATCAAGTGGTATTTATTCCAGGAAAGCAAGGTTGATATAACATTTGAAAATCAATGTAATACATCATATTAATAGAACAAAAGTAAAAAACCACAAGATAAGCTCATCAGACAAAAAAAAATCATTGGACATAGTCTAACACCATTTCTTGATAAAAATGCTCAGCAAGCTAGGAATAGAAGGAAACTTTCAACCTGAAAAAGAAATCTATGAAAAACCCACATCTAACATTTTACTTAATGATGAAATACTGAAAGCTTTCCCCCAAGAACAAGACAATGATGTTCTCTTTTACCATTACCACTCAACCTGTTCTGCAGATTCTAATCAAGATAATGGGGCAATAAAATAAAGAAACTGAGATTGGAAAAGAAGAAGTAAACCTATATTCACAGAGGACACACATTTATATATAGGTTTATATATAGGAAATCCTAAGGAATTCAAAAAAATTTAGAGCTAATAAACAAGTTCAGCAAAGTTGCAGGATACAAGATGAATATAAAAATTCAATTATATTTCCATTCAATAATAATGAAAAGTATGCAAATTAAGCAACACTTGCAATAGGATCAAAGTAATAAAATACTTATGAATAAGTTTGTTTTTTTTTTTAAGTGCAAGATATATACCAAAAGCTACAAAATACCATTGCCTGGATTATGGAAAATACCTGGTGGCTCAGATGGTAAAGAATCTGACCACAATGCAGGAGAACTGGGTTCAATCTCTGGGCTGGGAAGATCCCCTGAAGAAGGTAATGGCAACTCACTCCAATATCCTTGCCTGGAGAATTTCATGGACAGAGGAGAATGGCAAGCTACAGTCCATGAGGTCACAAAGAGTTAGACATGACTGAGCGACTAACACACACACACACACACACACACACACAACCAGAGAAAAAACCACAGAGTCCAGTGAAATATAGCAAATTTCCTTTAATTTCCTATGATTCCAGAGTCAATTCTAACACAGCCCTGTTCTCTTCTATTTCTTATCTTTTCAATAATTCACTCTTCTATCCATTCATTCTTTCATTCATATAACAAATATTACTTAAATAACTGTTATATGCCAAACAATATTCTAAGTGTCAGTAATGTATTAGAGAGTAAAACAAAGACACTTCCTCTCAAGCAGATTACATTCTAGTGGTGCAAGATAGACAACAAACAATAAACAATAAAAGTACTCAAATGGCAGAAGGTAATAATTACTGTGAAAAAAATAAGAAAAAGTAAGTATAAAGGAGACTGACAGTTATGTAAAGTTTAAAAATAAAATAAAATTAAAAAATAAATTAAAAAAAATAAATAAATAAAGGAGACTGACAATGTGGGCTGCAGGTGAAGAAGATTGGTTGGTGAGTAATGTGATATTTTAAAAAAGACATAAAGAAAGTGAAAGATTTGGCCCTGAAGATTTGTGGAAGTGAGGAGATGGTAGAGGCTATTAAACAGATAAAACAGCCAAGACAGATGCCTTAATGCAAGAGAGTGCCTAGAATATTCAAGTAATAATAGCAAGAATGTAAATATGGTTAGAGTCAGATGATCTGAAATAAAGTAAAGAGAATAGTAGGAAATGAAACATGACACGACAGTGATGGAGATTATGCAGGGCCTTGTAGATAGATCATTGATACAACTTTTGCTTACATCCTAAGTGAAATGCAGAACTATTGGAGAGTGTTGATCAAAGGAGTGTTTTAATCTAAGATTTCAGATAATTACAATAGCTGCTATGTAAGGATAAGGATGAAGCACAGAAACAAGTTAGAGGCTATAGCAATAATACAAATGAAAAATGAGAGTGGCTTGGATTAGAGTTATAGCACTGGATACAGTAAGAAGTGGTCAAATTTCAATGGTATTTGCCCACAAATCAGATGTGAGGTTTGAGAAAAAGGGAAGAACTGCTGTTACCTCACTGTTTCTGGCCTGTTAAGCTGAATTTCAACAAATCTACTTTACATCTTAAGTAATATAAGTAGATAGATGTTTGTTTCTTGCAACCAAATGATTACTAAGAAAGTGATATCCAGTCAGTTGGATATCAATTGACAAGTGTAGTCAGGACGTTTGTGCCTAGAGTAAACAAGAAAGCAAAATCATATACAAAATAATGCATTAAAAAGTCTCATTCTTCTCTGGCTATGCCACATGCTACAAGGTACATTTAATTCCAATCAATCTGGAAACTGAATGAAAAAGTGAAATTCTTCAGTCTAAGAATGTCTTTATCAAGAGATCCCACACTTTCTGAATGGAATTTAGTTGATGTCATCAATTGGAACAATCTGATATATTCCCCGTATATCAATCAAGAAAGGGATTGGAACGAGTTGGAGGCTCAGTTCCACCAAACTGAAGAGAATGACACAACTTCTTACACTGTGAAAGTCTCCCATTGCTGACATTTCTTGAGACTTTTCCATCAAAGACCATGGAGCACAAGCAGAGTTTGGAATGCCATGCTCCCATAAGCACTTGCCAGTCTGACTGGAATAGAAACAGTGGAAGAAAGATGCTTCTACTTTTCAGAAATTTGTACTCCATTCTTGAGAAAAAAAACATAGTCCCTCCTATTCCTGTATTTCATGAGATACATCCAACAAGACAGGACTGGCTTTGCAATGTTTATAAAATATGTGTTTCAAGTCTAAACATAATAACGAACTCTCTCCAAAATGCAAAGCTTATGGAATTTTAACTTCTCTGAAAGGAGAATTAAGATAATTCATAATCCCTTCATAATAGGGAAATAGAAATAAAAATTAAGTCAAGGCTTACTTTCAGGGAAAAATAGTACAAATCATGCAGAGGGTTTTTGAAGTAATGAAAATAATGTTGTCCTTTATTTAGTATAATGTGTTGATGCTTTAAAGCATTTTCATGGTAGTGCTATTATCTGAGAAAGAGGAAACTGAGTATCTGAGAACTTACTTGACTCTCCTGCTTAAGATCTTTCATCTGCTTAGCAACTAAGACAGGACAAAAAGATAAGGGTTAAAATTTATGGGCAAGGATTTTTCCTACTATGTTAAATCTGCCTTTCAAATTTTGAGCTAAAAATGAGGAAAGTAGGCAAAAAAATAGTTTGTATCAGAGGGAAATTAGGTAGGCTTCAAGTTTTTGCATGAGTAGGTATAGCTCTACTCCTTTACCTGTGTTGCGATTTATGGTTGATAACCAATGCACCAATTAATGAAAGCACAGGAAATAGCCTGGCAAAAGAACACGATTTCTAGGAAAATCAATAGGTAACTGTAGCATCTGAGATGAGAGTAGAGGTGAGGGAATATCTAAACAGTAAACACTTTGGAAAACAGCACAATGTTCACAGGCCTACAATGAGTAAGGTAGTCTAAATTATCAGAATCAATCTGACCTGGTACCTGCTGCTAGTGATTGATAGCCACTAGAACTCTTCTCTCAAAGTACCCGTTATGGAGAAATGTAAAACACAAGGCCTAGCACTGATTTGGCAGAAAAATATGCCTTCCTTTTGCTGAGTAAGGCTAGCTTGGGTATACTATTGACACAAATAGAAATTGCAAAGTCATCATGGGAATTAGTATGAGTGCCTATCTTTGGAGATATTTTAAAGTATCAGTGAGTAGAAAGAGACTTCATTGACCCTACATGATAAATAAAAGAGAAGGTAATTTTGGTGTATATAATATTCTTATAAAATATTGTGTAGATACAAGGGACACATGCCAAATAAATATATGCATTACAATAAATCTCTTGCACTGCTGCAATTGCATGAAGCTGTCCTTAATAAAGAAATTATACAACTGAAGCTACTGATCCATCCACATTGCCTCCCAGATCCTCCTGAAAATTATAATACATATTCAATGCAGAGTTGATTGAGATTAAAGGTAAAGTCCATGGCTGGGGAACAAAATAAAGCTAATTGTACTATAAAGGGAGTAAATCTATGGTATCAACTGAATTAACAATATTTCAATAGAGCTAACTGTCCACAGTTAAGATAAAGCATAAACTGAAATGGAAGGAGAATATCATTTGGTCATGAAGAAAATACATTACTATCAGATTCTGTATTTTCTCTTTCAAACATGGGAATTATTTTTTCCCAATTTATTGCTAAGCTCTTTTTGATACTTCTTTCAAAAGTAAAATGATGTTCCATGGAAGTAAGTCTCTGAGTTGACAAATCCTAGGTCTTTCTGGTCCTTTAAAACAATAGGAAGAAGAGAGGTGGTCCTAAGATGACAGAGGAATAGGACGGGAAGACCAATTTCTCCCCCACAAATTCATCAAAAGAACATTTGAACGCTGAGTAAATTCCACAAAACAACTTCTGAATATCGGCAGAGGACATCAGACACCCAGAAAAGCAGCCCATTATCTTCAAAAGGAGGTAGGAAAAAATATAAAAGATAAAAAGAGAGACAAAAGAGGTAGGGACGGAGCTCCATCCCGGGAAGGGAGTATTAAAAAAGAAAGAAGTTTCCAAACACCAGGAAACACTCTCACTGCAGAGTCTGTGGTGAGCCTTGGAACCACAGAGGACAACATAGCTGGGAGGAAAAATAAATAAATATTTAAAACCTACAGATTACGTGCCAAATGGTAACTCCCCCAACAGAGAAGCAGCACAGACTCCTGCATCCACCACTGGCAAGCAGGGGCTTGGCAAGGAGTCGCAGGCTGCATTGCTTAGAGTAAGGACCAGGCCTGAATGCCCCAAGGGAAATCTGAGGGAACTAATTTGGGATAGCAAACCAGACTCTGGGGTAGCTACCACATGAAAAACTGTAACCTAAGACACCGTCAGGCCCATTCACAGAACAAAGGACTAAGCAGAGCTAGCCAGCTGCAGGTCAGCCTATCCTCCTCTGGTGACAGGCAGGCGAGGGCAGCCAGAGCTTGAAGGGGGCAATCGCAGCCCCAGAGAGGCATTATCTACCAAACTTCAAGCACGCTTCGTTGCTAACCAAGACTTCTTGGGACTCTGGACGGTCAACATCTGCCTGAGAAGGTGCACCGGTTGTACACCTAGAAAACCAAGTGGCAGGGACAGGGGAGGCGTTAAGTCACAGTGACCACGCTCACCAAACACCTGGTTACCTGAGCTGCTTGGACCTGGTAAGGGCACAAAATGCAGGCCCAACCGAGTCTGTGCCTCTGAGGACTACCCAAGTACCTGAACCTGAGTGGCTTAGACCTGGGACGTGCATACAACCCAGAGCCAGCCTCAGACAGTTCCTGGCAGAGCAACCTAGAGCCTAAGCAGTGTAGACAGGGAAAGCACACACGCCATGAGCAGGGGCAAACCCAGTGTGGCCGAGACACTGTGAACACATGCCAGTGTTATTTGTTTGCACCGTCCCTCCCTCCCCACAGCACTACTGAGCAAAAGAACCTAAAGAAGTGTCCACCACCAGCCTGTTGTGTCAGGGAAGAAATTAGACACGGAAGAGACCAGCAAACAGAAGAAGCTAAACCAAAGGAAACCTCCTTGGAAGTGACAGGTGCAATAGGTGTAGTTAGTACTGACTACATAGGAAGGAGCCTATAGATCTTGAGAAATATAAGCCAGATCAAGGAACTATCCGAAAATGAACTGACCACACACTGCCCACACAACACCAGAGAAAGTCCTAGATATATTTTTACTATTTTTACTATCATTCTTTAATTATTTTTTAATATTTTTTCAGGTCCTCTATTACTCCTTTAATTTTCATTTTTAAAACCTACTACTACTTTGTAAAAAAAAAAAAGAGAGAAACCTTATTTTTTAAAGCAAACTTCATATATATATATATATATTTTATAGTTTTTGTGACTTTTTTTTTCTTTAATATTGTATTTTTGAAAATCCAACCTCTACTCTAGATTTTTAATCTTTGCTTTTTGGTATTTGTTATCAATTTTGTACCTGTAAGAACTCAATCTTCAGTACCCATTTTTTCCTGGAAGCAAGATTACTGGCTTGCCTTCTCTCTCCCCCTTTGGACTCTCCTTTTTCTCCAACAGGTCATCTCTATCTCCTCTCTCCCCCTTCTCTTCTCTACCCAACTCTGTGAATCTCTTTGTGTTTTCCAGATGGTGGAGAACACTTAAGGAGGTGATTACTGGCTGGATCTGTCTCGCTCCTTTTGGTTCCCTCCTTTATCCTCCTGGACACCTCTCTCTCATTCTTCCCTCTTCTTTTCTCTGTATAACTCCGTGAACATCTCTGAGCAGTCCAGAGTGTGGAGCGCACATAAGGAAGTGATAACTGGCTAGTTTGCTCTCTCCTCTTTTGATTCCACCTCGTTTCATCCTGGTCACCTGTATCTCCCTCCTCGCTCTTCTCTTCTCCATGTAACTCTATGAACCTCTCTGGGTGTCCCTCACTGTGGAGAAACTTTTCATCTTTAACCTAGATGTTATAGCAATGGTGCTGTATAGATGGAGAAGTCTTGAGACTACTGTAAAAATAAGACTGAAAACCAGAAGCAGGAGGCTTAAGTCCAAATCCTGGGAACACCAGAGAACTCCTGACTCCAGGTAACATTAATCGACAGGAGCTCTTCAAACACCTCTATACCTACACTAAAACCAAGCACCACCCAAGGGCCAACAAGTTCCAGAGTAAGACATACCACGCAAATTCTCCAGCAACACAGGAACATAGCCCTGAGCTTCAATATACAGGCTGCCCAAAGTCACTCCAAATCCACTGACATCTCATAACTCATGACTTGACACTTCATTGCACTCCATAGAGAAATCCATCTCCACCCACCAGAACACCAACACAAGCTTCCCTAACCAAGAAACCTTGACAAGCCACCCATACAAACCCACCCACAGTGAGGAAACTCCACAATAAAGAGAACTCCACAAACTGCCAGAATACAGAAAGGCCACCCCAAACACAACATTATAAACAAGATAAAGAGACAGAGGAATACCCAGCAGGTAAAGGAACAGGATAAATGCCCACCAAACCAAGCAAAAGAGGAAGAGATAGGGAATCTACCTGATAACGAATTCAGAATAATGATAGGGAAAATGGTCCAAAATCTTGAAAACTAAATGGAATCACAGATAAATAGCCTGGAGACAAGGACTGAAAAGATTCAAGAAAGGTTTAACAAGGACTTAGAAGAAATGAAAAAGAGTCAGTATATAATGAATAATGCAATAAATGAGATAAAAAACACTGGAGGGAACAAATAGTAGAATAAGGGAGGCAGAAGATAGGATTTGTGAAATAGAAGATAGAATGGTAGAAATAAATGAATCAGAGAAGAAAAAAGAAAAGCAAATTAAAAGAAATGAGGGCAGTCTCAGAGACCTCTGGAACAATGTCAAATGCCCCAATATTCGAATCATTGGAGTCCCAGAAGAAGAAGACAAAAAGAAAGACCAGGAGAAAATACTTGAGGAGATAATAGTTGAAAACTTCCCTAAAATGGGGAAGGAAATAATCACCCAAGTCCAAGAAATCCAGAGAGTCCCAAACAGGATAAACCCAAGGCGAAACACCCCAAGGCACATATTAATCAAATTAACAAAGATCAAACACAAAGAACAAATATTAAAAGCAGCAAGGGAAAAACAACAAATGACACACAAGGGGATACCCATAAGGATAACAGCTGACCTTTCAATAGAAACTCTTCAGGCCAGGAGGGAATGGCAGGACATACCTAAAGTGATGAAAGGAAATAACCTACAGCACAGATTACTGTACCTAGCAAGGATCTCATTCAAATATGAAGGACAAATCAAAAGCTTTACAGACAAGTAAAAGCTGAGAGAATTCAGCACCACCAAACCAGCTCTCCAACAAATGCTAAAGGATATTCTCTAGACAGGAGACACAAAAACCGTGTATAAACTCAAACCCAAAACAATAAAGTAAATGGCAACAGAATCATACTTATCAATAATTACCTTAAATGTAAATGGGTTGAATGCCCCAACCAAAAGACGAAGACTGGCTGAGTGGATTAAAAAACAAAATCCCTATATATGCTGTCTACAAGAGACCCACTTCAAAACAAGGGAAACATACAGATTGAAAGTGAGGGGCTGGAAAAAGATATTCCATGCAAACAGAGACCAAAAGAAAGCAGGAGTAGCAATACTCATATCAGATAAAATAGACTTTAAAACAAAGGCTGTGAAAGGAGATAAAGAATGACACTACATAATGATCAAAGGATCAATCCAAGAAGAAGATATAACAATTATAAATATATACACACCCAAAATAGGAGCACCACAATATGTAAGACAAAGGCTAACAAGTATGAAAGGGGAAATTAACAATAACACAATAATAGTGGGAGACTTTAATATCCCACTCACACCTATGGATAGATCAACTAAACAGAAAATTAACAAGGAAACACAAATTTTAATTGATAGAATAGACCGGTTAGACCTAAGTGATATGTATAGGACATTTCACACCAAAAAAAAAAATGAATTTTACCTTTTTTTCAAGTGCACACGGAACCTTCTCCAGGATAGATCACATCTTGGGCCTTAAATCTAGCCTTGGTAAATTCAAAAAAATTGAAATCATTCCAAGCATCTTTTCTAACCACAAGGCAGTAAGATTAGATCTCAATTACAGAAGAAAAACTATTAAAAATTCCAACATATGGAGGCTGAACAACACGCTGCTGAATAACCAACAAATCACAGAAGAAATCAAAAAAGATATCACAATATGCATAGAAACGAGTGAAAATGAAAATACAACAACCTAAAACCTGTGGGACACTGTAAAAGCAGTGCTAAGGGGAAGGTTCATAGCAATACAGGCGTACCTCAAGAAACAAGAAAAAAGTCAAATAAATAACCTAACTCTACACCTAAAGCAACTAGAAAAGGAAGAAACAAAGAACCCCAGGGTTAGTAGAAGGAAAGAAATCTTTAAAATTAGGTCAGAAACAAATGCAAAAGAAACAAAAGAGACCATAGCAAATATCAACAAAGCCAAAAGCTGGTTCTTTGAGAGGATAAATAAAATTGACAAACCATTAGCCAGACTCATCAAGAAACAAAGGGAGAAAAATCAAATCAATAAAATTAGAAATGAAAATGAAGAGATCACAACAGACAACACACAAACACAAAGGATCATAACAGACTACTAACAGCAATTATATGCCAATAAAATGGACAATGTGGAAGAAATGGACAAATTCTTAGAAAAGTACAACTTTCCAAAACTAAACCAGGACGAAATAGAAAATCTTAACAGACCCATCACAAGCATGGAAATCGAAACTGTAATCATAAATCTTCCAGCAAATAAAAGCCCAGGTCCAGACGGCTTCACAGCTGAATTCTACCAAAAATTTAGAGAAAAGCTGACACCTATCCTATTCAAACTCTTCCAGAAAATTTCAGAGGGAGGTAAACTTCCAAACTCATTCTATGAGGCCACAATCACCCTAATACCGAAACCTGACAAAGGTTCAATGCATGATACAGGATGCTTGGGGCTGGTGCACTGGGATTACCCAGGGAGATGGTATGGGGAGGGAGGTGGGAGGGAGGCTCAGAATGGGGAACACGTGTACACCCGTGGCAGATTCATGTTGACGTATGGCAAAACCAATACAATATTGTAAAGTAATTAGCCTCCAATTAAATAAATTTATATTAAAAAATGCAACAATAGGAAGAAATTTCGGGGTTTAGATTCTTAGAATACTTTACGGAAAAAAATATTCTGGATTCTATTTCTATATCTGAGATAATATGAGCATGATTTGGTTGAAGGCAATGATTTGGACAAAATTTCCTTTCAAGATACATTCCAGTTCTATGGACCTATGTCTATCTTTCTACCTGATGCAATATAAAGATGCTATACATGGGGTATGTGATTGAGTCTACCTACTCAGGTCAAAGTCATTAGATTCATGGCTTTAGAAAGATGCAAAATTTAAAAGACAGAATGTTTGATTTGGACAAGGTAAATTATAATTGATTCATTCCCATATTGGCTAATGTGTTTCACATGCAGAAAAATCCTATTCCACACCCATTGGTTTGTCTTTCCGGAACAAAAATCACTTGAAAAAAACAAAAGAGTCACAAAACTATAATAAATCAAATGAAATCCACTTCTAGGTCACAAATAGCCTTGGGACTTACTGATCAAAATAGGTAACCCACATAGAATCATGTGACATTTTACTGACATGAGGAAAAGCAAGACAGTCAAAAGACATTAGAATTAAAATGTGAAAATAAAGGAAACAAAATTGCCCCCTACTCTTTAATGCACAACAGGGAACATTATTTTTCTTTTTCTTAAACTGTATTACCGAAAGTCTTTGAATTTTTATCCAACTTAAGACTCTAATGAAAATGAGAGGTCTATTTTATCCCTCATTTAAGGAAACTTTTGTTATTGTTGTTTAGTCACTAAGCCATTTCCAACTCTTTTGCAACCCCATAGACTGTAGCCCTCCAGGCTCCTCTGTGTATGGGGTTTCTCAAGTAAGAGTATTGGAGTTGATTGTCATTTTCTTCTCCAGGGGATCATCCCAACTCAAGGACTGAACACACATCTCCTGCATCTACTGCATTGCAGGTGGATTCTTTACCACTGAGCTACCTAGGAAGCCCCTAAAGAAAACTTTGCCTCTGATCACTTGAAAGAATTGATTAGTCTTTCCTCTTTCCTTCATAGTTTTAGAAATAAGTAAAATGGCAACAGAACTCAGGAATAGAATAAGAATCCCCCACCCAAAACTAATTTCTATCTTCATATTTGTTTTAATCACCAATAGGCACATTTCAGCATTGTTTCAGAAGCCACTCTCTGCTGATAGGTTCATAATTCATAAAGGCTAACAGGAGTATCATTAATCTAGTGTTCATCAAGAGGCAAAGTTTGTCTGTTGTCAACTTCAGAAATGCATTGTTTGTTCAAGGCACAGTAAGAAAGGAAACAGTTCAAAATCCCTTTCATTTTTAAAATATGTAAATTGAGAACAATATTTTAAAGCAATTGTTTGTGCTGCTTGGGGTTGTAAGTAAATTTCTTACAACCACTGAGCCATCTGTTAAACAGAGAGATCTTGTCAATTCAAAAATCAGAACTTAATATATATATTTTTAATTTCAACAGCTTTTGTTTTGTTTTGGGCTTACCTCATAGCTCAGTCGGTAAAGAATCCACCTGCAATGTAGGAGAACCCGGTTAGATTCCTGGGTCAGGAAGATCCACTGGGGAAGGGATTGGTTACCCACTCCAGTATTCTTGGGCTTCCCTTGTGGCTCTGCTGGTAAAGAATCCACCTGCAATGTGAGAAACCTGGGTTCAATCCCTGGGTTGAGAAGATCCCTTGAAGAAGAGAAGGGCTACCCACTCCAATATTCTGGCCTGGAAAATTCCAGGGACTATACAGTCCATGGGGTCGCAAAGAGTCAGACATGACTGAGCGACTTTCACTTAGTTTTAATGCCCTAAGAAACAAATACTCTAGTAAATAGTTCATGGTATTCATGGGTCAAGTTAGGTAGAAAGGGAAATAAGCTATCCTTTGAAAATTGTTTTAAACTCTTCTTTCTGTAGAGAAAGGACAACGCACTCACACCTCTGAGGTCTTTCACTTGCACCATATGTGGCCAAGTAAGAAACTGTCAGATTTGGAATTTCTCTTGACTTTGAAAGACTACCCCTTACATGAAAGAATGTGAAGGGCTGTGCAACCAATAACATAATTTCTAGATAGGCACCCTTCTAACCACAAATTCTTACATAAAATCTCATTCCTGAGTAATGTTTCTATGCTGCTAAATATAGTGCTCATATCTGTGTTAAATGAATTCTGATTAGTATAGTGGTCCGAATGTTTTCAACACAACACACAACCAGCTGCATACTACCTCAATATGTATTAGTATAAAACATTTTCACGGATTTTTAAGTGAATTGCTTTTAAATATCCATTGATCATCTTCATCTTTAGCTTTATTTATTTCTGCAAATGTAGCACATTATATTCAAAACTATCAGATGTTCAGCAACTTAATTTTATGCAGTTGCATACTGTATTACAACAAAAATATCACTCAAGTTCAGTCAATAGTATCTGCTGAGCAACTATAATTTCCTAGCTAACCATATGCCCTATTCTTAAATAAAATAACAAATAATCTACTTAATTCAGAGTCCATCTTTTATAGTCTACTGTGTTTCAAATTAATGTGATCTAATTATCAGTCAGTCAGTTCAGTTGCTCATTCATGTACAACTCTTTGCAACCCTGTGGACTGCAGCATGCCAGACTTCCCCGATCATCACCAACTTCCAGAGCTTGCTCAAACTCATATCCATCGAGTCAGTGATGCCATCCAAACATCTCATCCTCTGTTGTCCCTTGTCCTCCTACCTTTAATCTTTTCTATCTATTAACAACCAATATGGTGGTCAGCACTGTGTTAAAAAAGAGACAGTCTTATAATCAAGTTTTTCCATCTAAATAAGAACAAGTTAGTTATTTAATAGCAAGCAAAATATATCAGCTACCCTCCTTAGATTAGAAACAGAGAAGTCCAGGGCTGAAAGTAATACAAGGAAGGAAACTATATTCTCGTGAAAAATACATATATTTTCAACACCAATTTTATTTCCTACCATAACCACAGTGTCCTCCTATGCTCCTCAGGCCTTTAGGTAAATAGAGGGACGAGATAAGCATCAGATATCCAAGGACCGGGGAAAGGAAAGGAGAGATGAAGGCATAGAAACTAACTTGTACAATTTTCAACAAAGCACTTTTATAGAAAAATAATAGCTTTTCTTTAAACTCAGTGCAGCATGATCTGTTTTATATATTTAAGTTGACAAATATTTGAGACTAAAATTTAGAATTAGTTAGCAAGGTGGACACATTTATAATTAGCATATTTGTTAATGAGTGAGATAGTGGCGTGATGCAGAGAACCATGTTAAAGCAAACTTTGTTTTATCTTGTTTTGTTTTCATTTTAGAATCCCCAACCCCAGCTTGGTGACTGAGTCATAGTAGATACTTAGAAACAGGTTGTTGGGTAAATAAATGCATGACAAGAATGAAAAAGGAAATCAATGATGAAAAGAGGTGTAAAAAGGGAGAGAGAGGCAAAGATAGAAGCCCAGTTGAGCTTGGTCCACATAGAGGCAATCAAAAAATAATGAAACAGTCACTTGGACTTTCACACTTTCAGGACAGTATTAAAGTATTTTTACCACCCTATGTCCCCAAATAATAATCTTTTTAAGATAAAAAGCTGATAATTTCCCTTATCTTTTTTTAAATTTTATTTTATTTTTAAACTTTACAATATTGTATTAGTTTTGCCAAACATCAAAATGAATCTGCCACAGGTATACCCGTGCTCCCCATCCTGAACCCTCCTCCCTCCCCATACCCTCCCTCTGGGTCGTCCCAGTGCACCAACCTCAAATAAACAGCTTCTGGAATATTTACAGGATAGTCTAATTTGTCCATAAAATGTTCATTTTTATTCAATTATAATAAAAGTGTATTTTTTACTTTACTCTGAGTAAACCATTAAAACCTCTAATTTTCCTTTTTGCATTAGTATTAAAGATCAACTTCAATGTCAGAATCATAAAATGTTTCCATTTACAAATTAACTTTCTCTATTGAAATTTTAATTCAGACTTTTGACAGAAAAAAAAGCTCACCGACCACTATCACAGTTCTAACAGACAGTAGCTATCTGTGATGAACCAATAGTTTAACTAGCCTGCCACAGTCTCTGTAAAAAGCCCATTATGTCTTTGCTAAATATTTTATAAATTGGAAAACATAAAACTTCAATCAGTAAATCTGTCCCCGGCCTTCCCAGAAACAAAAGAAAAATAAAACGTGAATGTGTCTATGTGCTCACATTTAGAATTAAGTATACCTCCCTTTGAATTACGCTTACTGAAGCAATAGCTTGCCAATACTATTTATTAGTATATTAAGCATAGTTGACTCTTATTAATTCTATATATACATATTACATGTATATATATAAATGGCTCCAGAGTAAAAGAAACATGAAGACACTACAAATAGAGAAAACATAGTCTGTGAATTTACTGTAATCCATATTTTCATAACTTAGCATTTGACCAGAGCAAAACAGCTGGTAGAGATTTTAGCCTCAAAATTTGTTTTTTTTTTTTCAGTAGTGTTTTAGACTATTAATCTAAAAAAAAGTTGTAGGAATAGGAGGGGAAATGAGGAAGTAATAAACACGGAAAATGAAAAGAGACATTCAATGGGCTCAAAATAAAGTGATTAGAAGCATTTCTTGAATGAAGTAAAACAATCTGGGGCTAGAATCTAAGCTCTGATATTCACTAGGTTTAAAAATTTTACCATCACATCAGAAAAATAAAATACCTAGGAATAATCAACCTAAAGAGGTAAAAGACCTATACTCAGAAAACTATAAGACACTAATGAAAAAAAAAAACTGAAAACAACACAGATGAAAAGATAAACCATGTTTCTGGACTGGAAGAATTAACATTGTTAAAATGACCATGCTACCCAAGGCAATGTACAGATTCAATGCAATATCTATTAAAATATCCAAGGCATTTTTCACAGAACTAGAATAGAAAGTTTTAAAATTTTGTATGGAAATACAGAAGACCCTGAATAGCCAAAACAGTATTTAGAAAGAAGGACAGAACTGGAGTAATCATGCTCTCTGACATCACACTACACTTCAAAACTACAGAAATCAAAACAGTATGGTCCTGGCACAAAAGTATAAACACAGATCAATGAAACAGAATAGAAAGCCCAGAAATAGCCCCACACACTTATGGTCGATAAATCTGTGACAAAAAAAGTAAAAACATACCAATAGAGAAGAGGCAGTATCTTAAATAAGTGGGGAAAACTGGACAACTGCATGTTCAGTTCAGTTCAGTTCGGTCACTCATTCATGTCTGACTCTTTGTGACCCCATGGACTATAGCATGCCAGGCCTCCCTGTCCATGACCAAACCCCAGAGCTTACTCAAACTCATGTCCATCGAGTTGGTGATGCCATCAAACCATCTCATCCTCTATCGTTCGCTTCTTCTCCTGCCTTCAATCTTTCCCAGCATCAAGGTCTTTTCCAATGAGTCAGTTCTTCACATCAGGTGGCGAAATTATTGGAGTTTCAGCTTCAGCATCAGTCATTCCAATAAATATTCAGGATTGATTTCCTTAAAGATTGACTGGTTTGCTCTCACAGCTACATTTGAAAGAATGCAATTAGAACATTTTCTAACATCATATACAAAAATAAAATAAAGACCTAAATGTAAGACTATAAACTATAAAACTATAGAAAAGTATAGGCATACCTCTATGACATAAATTGTAGCAATATTTTTTGGACCTGTCTTCTAAAGCAAAAGAAATAGAAGTGAAAAGAAACAAATGGGACTTAATTAAGCTTAACCGCTTTTTCAAAACAAAAGAAACCATCAACAAAAGGCAAAGGCAGCATACTGAATGGGAGAAAATATTTTCAAATGGTATATTTCATAAGAGGCTAGCATCCAAAATGCTATACAACTCAATATCAAAAAAGCAAACAAACCAATTTAAAAGTGAGAAGAAAATCTGAATAGACATTTTTCCAAAGAAGACATGCAGACGGCCAAAAGACACATGAGAAGATGCTCAACATTGTTAGTCATTAGAGAAATGCAAATTAAAACCATGATGAGACATCACCTTACACCTGTCAGAATGGCTATCATTAAAAGAATGCAAATAACAAATGTTTGCAAGGATGTGGAAGAAAGAGAACCCTTATACATTGTTGATGGAAAAATTGGTGCAGCGACTGTGGAAAACAGTATGGATATTTCTCAAAAAACTAGCAGTAGAATTATTGTATGACCTAGCAATTCCACTCCAGAGTATATATCTGAAATTTAAAAAAAAAAGAAAATGCCAATTCAATAAAAATACATTCAGCCCAATGTTCAGAGCAGTATTATTTACATCTTGCAAAAATATTGAAGTAACCTAAGGGTCTATCAACAGATGAATGGATAAAGAAGATGTAGCACATGCACACACACACACACATGAGTCAGCCACAAAAAGAATGGAATTTTTCTATTTGCTAAAACATGAATGGACTTGGAGGTTATCATGCTAAGTGAAATAAATCAGACAGAGAATGACAAGTACTGTATATTATCACTTATATGTGGAATCTAAAATGTGTATATGTGAAAGTGGCTCAGTCGTGTCCGACTCTTTGCAACCTCATTGACTATACAGCCCATGGAAGTCTGCAGGCCAGAATACTGGAGTGGGTAGCCTTTCCTTTTCCTGAGGATCTTCCCAACCCAGCGATCGAACTCAGGTCTCATGCATGGCAGGTGAATTCTTTACTAGCTGAGCCACAAGGGAAACAGTATGCCCAAAAGGGTGGTTAAATTCGGTCTTTGGCACATTCTTGTTTGTTTGTTTGTTTTGGTGAAAATCTTTTATTCTTGTGTTTTAGTTCTTTATTTTATTGAAGTATAGTTAATTAACAGTATTATATTAATTTCAGATATATGGCATAGTTTTTCAGTATTTTTATATATTATACTACATTAAAAGTTATTCCAGGACAATGGTTATGATATTCTGTGATATGCAGTGCAATATATAGTTTTTGCTTATCTATTTTATACACAGTAGTTTATATCTCTTAAGATCCTAGACACAGTTAAATCTTGTGTTTAAATTCTGTTTCTCAAATTAAACTGACTCAAATTTAATAATAGTGTATACTTTGCCAACAAAGGTCCTTCTAGTCAAGGCTATGGTTTTTCCAGTGGTCATGTATGGATGTGAGAGTTGGACTGTGAAGAAGGCTGAGCGCCGAAGAATTGATGCTTTTGAACTGTGGTGTCGGAGAAGACTCTTGAGTGTCCCTTGGACTGCAAGGAGATCGAACCAGTCCATTCTGAAGGAGATCAGCCCTGGGATTTCTTTGGAGGGAATGATGCTGAAGCTGAAACTCCAGTACTTTGGCCACCTCATGTGAAGAGTTGACTCATTGGAAAAGACTCTGATGCTAGGAGGGACTGGGGGCAGGAGGAAAAGAGGACGACAGAGAATGAGATGGCTGGATGGCATCACCGACTTGATGGACGTGAGTCTGAGTGAACTCCGGGAGATGGTGATGGACAGGGAGGCCTGGCGTGCTGCAATTCATGAGGTCGCAGAGTCGTACACGACTGAGCGATTGATCTGATCTGATCCGATACTTATATATGGCTATCCAGGTGGCACTAAGTGGTAAAGAACCTGCCTGCCAGTGAAGGAGACATAAGAGCCTGGCATTCAATCTCTGGGTCAGTAGGATCCCCTGGAGGAGGGCATGGAAACTCACTCCAGTATTCTCGTCACGGACAGAAGATCCTGGCAGGCTACAGGCCATAGGGTCACAAAGAGATGGACACAACTGAAGTGACTTAGCATGCACACATGCATGCTTATATACTCCTTTATTTTCAAAGAATTTTCAAAAACATCTATTGTTATTTGAATTTCTTTCAACAATTTTTTGCACATTTTATCCTCCTGACCAAGTATTATATTCTGTGGCAACTGCAGTATTAGAATTGTCAAATTGCGAAATGACAGAGATGGGAAATTATTCTGTTTGCTCCTCATTAACATGAAAACAAGATTGAAATAGCTTGCCCAAGACCACATAAAAATAAGTAGTTATTCTGAAAAATTTGCAATGAATATAAATAAATATCAACAAAAGTTGTCATAAGAAAATTTACTTCCAAGTCCAATCAATAGACCAGTCATTCTAAGAGATATTTAATAAAAAAAAAATTCAAAAACAACAAACAGTGTCAACAGTTTCTCAGATCATGTTTGTAATGCAATGTGAACCTGAGATTAAGTATCTCAATGTCCAAGGTGTAAGAGTATTACTTTGACCTAGCACAGATTGTATATTTTGTGTCTACTCTACAAGTATTTCCAAAGTCATATTTAGAGTAATGTTTGATTTTGATATTATTTCCTTTTGAGGAGAATATTTTTATTCCTATAGTATAGCACCCGAAATTGAAACGCAAACCTATGCCTCTTTTGGGGTGTGATCTTTTAATATAGAACTCCTTAACTTTTTTTTTCATTTTTATGTATTTCTTAAAATTATTTTTTTATTGGAGGTTAATTAAATTACTATATTGTAATGGTTTTTGTCATACATTGACATGAAACAACCATGGGTGTTCATGTGGCCACCATCCTGAAACTCCCTCCCACATCCCTCCCCATCCCATTCCTCAGGGTTGTCCCAGTCCACTGGCTCTCAGTGTCCTGTTTTCATGCATTGAACTTAGATTGGTCATCTATTTCACATATGGTAATAAACATGTGTCAATGCTATTCTCTCAAATCATTCCACCCTCGCTTTCTCCCACAGAGTCCAAAAGTCTGTTCTTTACGTCTGTGTCTCTTTTGATGTCTCGCATATAGGGTCATCGTTTCCATCATTCAAAATTCCATATATATGCATTAATATACTGTATTGGTGTTTTACTTTCTGACTTACTTTGCTCTGTATAATAGGCTCCAGTATCATCCAACTCATTAAAACTTATTCAAATGTGTTCTTTTTAATAGCTGAGTAATAATCCAGTGTGTATATGTACCACAGCTTTCTTATCCATTCGTCTGTCAATGTACATCTAGGTTGCTCCCATGTCCTAGCTGTTGTAAACATTGCTGTGATGAACATTTGGCTACAGGTGTCTCTTTCAGTTCTGGTTTCCTCAGTGTGTATGCCCAGCAGTGGGATTGCTGGGTCATATGGCAATTCTGTTTCCAGTTTTTTAAGGACTCTCCACACTGTTCTCCATAGTGACTATACTAGTTTGCATTCCCATCAGCAGAATAAGAGGGTTCCCTTTTCTCTGCACACTCTCCAGGATTTACTGTATGCAGACTTTTTGTAGCAGTCATTCAGCTGGTGTGAGATGGTACCTCATTGTGGTTTTGATTTGCATTTCTATGATAATGAGTGATGTCGAGCATCTTTTCATGTGTTTGTCAACCATCTGTATGTCTTCTTTGAAGAAATGTCTATTTAGTTTTTTGGCCCATTTTTTGATTAGGTCATTTATTTTTCTGGTATTGAGCTGTATGTGCTACTTGTATATTTTTGAGATTAATTCTTAGTCAGTTGCTTTATTTGCTATTATTTTCTCCCAATATGAAGACTTCCTTTTCACCTTGCTTATAGTTTCCTTCATTGTGCAAAAGCTTTTAAGTTTAATTAGGTCCCATTTATTTTTGCTTTTATTTCCATTACTCTGGGAGGTGGATCATAGAGGATACTGCTGTGATTTCTGCAAGAGAGTGTTTTGCTTAAGTTTTCTTCTAGGAATTTTACAGTATCTTGTCTTACATTTTTAATCCACTTTTAGTTTATTTTTGTGTATGGTGTTAGAAAATGTTCTAGCTTCACTCTTTTAGAGGTGGTTGACCAGTTTTCCCAGCACCACATGTTAAAGAGATTGTCTTTTCTCCATTGTATATTACTGCCTCCTTTGTCAAAATTATGGTGCCCATAGGTGCATGGAAGTATGTCTGGTCTTTCTATTTTGTTCCATTGATCTATATTCCTGTCTTTGTGCCAGTACCATACTGTCTTAATTACAGTAGCATTATAGTATAGTCTGAAGTCAGGCAGATTGATTCTTCCAGTTCCATTCTTCTTTCACAAGATGGCTTTGGCTATTTAAGATTTTTTTTGTATTTCCATACAAATTTTAAAATTGTTTGTCTCAGATCAGATCAGATCAGTCGCTCAGTCATGTCCAACTCTTTGTGACCCCATGAACCACAGCACAGCAGGCCTCCCTGTCCATCACCAACTCCCAGAGTTCACTCAGACTCACATCCATCGAGTCAGTGATGCCATCCAGCCATCTTATCCTCTGCCGTCCCCTTCTCCTCCTGCCTCCAATCCCTCCCAGCATCAGAGTCTTTTCCAATGAGTCAACTCTTCGCATGAGGTGGCCAAAGTACTGGAGTTTCAGCTTTAGCATCATTCCTTCCAAAGAAATCCAAGGGCTGATCTCCTTCAGAATGGACTGCTTGGATCTCCTTGCAGTCCAAGGGACTCTCAAGAGTCTTCTCCAACACCACATTCAACAGCATCAATTTTTGGCGCTCATTTTTCTTCACAGTCCAACTCTCACATCCATACATGACCACAGGAAAAACCATAGCCTTGACTAGACGGACCTTTGTTTGCAAAGTAATGTCTCTGCTTTTGAATATGCTATCTAGGTTGGTCATAACTTTCCTTTCAAGGAGTAAGTGTCTTTTAATTTCATGGCTGCAGTCACCATCTGTAGTGATTTTGGAGCCCAGAAAAATAAAGTCTGACATCGTTTCCACTGTTTCCTCATCTATTTCCCGTGAAGGGATGGGACTGGATGCCATGATCTTCGTTTTCTGAATGTTGAGCTTTAAGCCAACTTTTTCACTCTCCACTTTCACTTTCATCAAGAGGCTTTTTAGTTCCTCTTCACTTTCTGCCATAAGGGTGGTGTCATCTTCATATATGAGGTTATTGATATTTCTCCCGGCAATCTCGATTCCAGCTTGTGTTTTTTCCAGTCCAGCGTTTCTCATAATGTACTCTCCATATAAGTTAAATAAACAGGTGACAATATACAGCCTTGACGTACTCCTTTTCCTATTTGGAACCATTCTGTTGTTCCATGTCCAGTTTTAACTGCTGCTTCCTGACCTGTATACAAATTTCTCAAGAGACAGGTCAGGTGGTCTGGTATTCCCATCTCTTTCAGAATTTTCCACAGTTTATTGTGATCCACACAGTCTAAGGCTTTTGCATAGTCAATAAAGCAGAAATAGATGTTTTTCTGGAACTCTCTTGCTTTTTCCATGATCCAGTGGATGTTGGCAATTTGATCTCTGGTTCCTCTGTCTTTTCTAAAACCAGCTTGAACATCAGGAAGTTCACGGTTCACATATTGCTGAAGCCTGGCTTGGAGAATTTTGAGCATTACTTTACTAGCGTGTGAGATCAGTGCAATTGTGCGTTAGTTTCAGCATTCTTTGGCATTGCCTTTCTTTGGGATTGAAATGAAAACTGACCTTTTCCAATCATATGGCCACTGCTGAGTTTTCCAAATTTGCTGGCCTATTGAGTGCAGCACTTTCACAGCATCATCTTTCAGGATTTGGAATAGCTCAAGTGGAATTCTATCACCTCCACTAGCTTTGTTCATAGTGATGGCTTTCTAAGGCCCGCTTGACTTCATATTCCAGGATGTCTGGCTTTAGGTCAGTGATCACACCATCGTGATGATCTGGGTCGTGAAGATCTTTTTTGTACAGTTCTTCTGTGTATTCTTGCCATCTCTTCTTAATATCTTCTGCTTCAGTTAGGTCCATACCATTTCTGTCCTTTATCGAGCCCATCTTTGCATGAAATGTTCCTTTGGTATCTCTGATTTTCTTGAAGAGATTTCTAGTCTTTCCCATTCTGTTGTTTTCCTCTACTTCTTTGCATTGATCACTGAGGAAGGCTTTCTTATCTCTTCTTGCTATTCTTTGGAACTCTGCATTCAGATGTTTATATTTTTCCTTTTCTCCTTTGCTTTTCACTTCTCTTCTTTTCAAAGCTATTTGTAAGGCCTCCCCAGGCAGCCATTATGCTTTTTTGCATTTCTTTTCCACTGTCTTCATCCCTGTCTCCTGTACAATGTCAAGAACCTCTTTCCATAGTTCTTCAGGCACTCTATCTATCAGATCTAGGCCCTTAAATCTATTTCTCACTTCCACTCTACAATCATAAGGGACTTGATTTTAGTCTAGTGGTTTTTCCTACTTTCTTCAATTTAAGTCTAAATTTGGCAATAAGGAGTTCGTGATCTGAGCCACAGTCAGCTCCTGGTCTTGTTTTTGTTGACTGTATAGAGCTTCTCCATCTTTGGCTGCAAAGAATAAAATCAATCTGATTTCGGTGTTGACCATCTGGTGATGTCCATGTATAGAGTCTTCTCTTGTGTTGTTGGAAGAGGGGGTTTGTTATGACCAGTGCATTTTCTTGACAAAACTCTAGTAGTCTTTGCCCTGCTTCATTCCGTATTCCAAGGCCAAATTTGCCTGTTACTCCAGGTGTTTCTTGACTTCCTACTTTTGCATTCCAGTCCCCTATAATGAAAAGGACATCTTTTTTGGGTGTTAGTTATAAAAGGTCTTGTAGGTCTTCACAGAACCGTTCAACTTCAGCTTCTTCAGCATTACTGGTTGGGGCATAGACTTGGATTACTGTGATATTGAATGGTTTGCCTTGGAAATGAACAGAGATCATTCTGTCATTTTTGAGATTGCATCCAAGTACTGAATTTTGGACTCTCTTGTTGACCATGATGGCTACTCCATTTCTTCTGAGGGATTCCTGCCCGCAGTAGTAGATATAATGGTCATCTGAGTTAAATTCACCCATTCCAGTCCATCTTAGTTCGCTGATTCCTAGAATGTCGACATTCACTCTTGCCATCTCTTGTTTGACCACTACCAATTTGCCTTGATTCATGGACCTGACATTCCAGGTTCCTATGCCATATTGCTCTTTACAGCATCGGACTTTTCTTCTATCACCAGTCACATCCACAGCTGGGTATTCTTTTTGCTTTGGCTCCATCCCTTCATTCTTTATGGAGTTATTTCTCCACTGATCTCCAGTAGCATATTGGGCACCTACTGACCTGGGGAGTTTCTCTAGTATTTGTTCTAGTTCTGTAAAAAATTACATCGGTAGCTTGATAGGGATTGCATTGAATCCATAGTTTTCTTTGGGTAGTATACTCATTTTCACTATATTGATTCTTCTGATCCGTGAACATGGTATATTTCTCCATCTATTTGTGTACCTCTCTGATTTCTTTCATCAGAATTTTATAGTTTTCTATATATAGGTCTTTTGTTTCTTTAGGTACATTTATTCTTAAGTACAGACTGGTTCCAAATAGGAAAAGGACTACATCAAGGCTGTGTATTGTCACCCTGCTTATTTAACTTATATGCAGAGTACATCATGAGAAATGCTGGACTGGAAGAAACACAAGCTGGAATCAAGATTGCAGGGAGAAATATCAATAACCTCAGATACGCAGATGACACCACCCTTATGGCAGAAAGTGAAGAGGAACTAAAAAGCCTCTTGATGAAGGTGAAAGAGGAGAGTGAAGAAGTTGGCTTAAAGTTCAACATTCAGAAAACGAAGATCATAGCCTCTGGCCCCATCACTTCATGGGAAATAGATGGGGAAACAGTATCAGACTTTATTTTTCTGGGCTTAAAATCACTACAGATGGTGACTGCAGTCATGAAATTAAAAGACGCTTACTCCTTGGAAGGAAAGTTATGACCAACCTGGATAGCATATTCAAAAGCAGAGACATTACTTTGCCAACAAAGGACAATCTAGTCAAGGCTATAGTTTTTCCACTGGTCATGTATGGATGTGAGAGTTGGACTGTGAAGAAAGCTGAGCGCTGAAGAACTGATGCTTTTGAACTGCGGTGTTGGAAAAGACTCTTGAGAGTCCCTTGGACTGCAAGGAGATCCAACCTGTCCATTCTAAAGGAGATCAGCCCTTGGATTTCTTTGGAAGGAATGATGCTAAAGCTGAAACTTCGGTACTTTGGCCACCTCATGTGAAGAGTTGACTCATTGGAAAAGACTCTGATGCTTGGAGGGATTGGGGCAAGAGGAGAAGGGCACGACAGAGGATCAGATGGCTGGATGGCATCACTGACTCGATGGACATGAGTCTGAGTGAACTCTGGGAGTTGGTGAGGGACAGGGAGGCCTTGCATGCTGCGATTCATGGGGTCGCAAAGAGTCGGACACGACTGAGCGACTGATCTGATCTGATCTGATTCTTAAGTATTTTATTCTTATCATTGCCATGGTGAATGGAATTATTTCCTTAATTTCTCTGTTTTCTCAGTGTTAACGTAGGAATACATGGGATTTCTGTGTGTTGATTTTATATCCAGTATGTTTACTATATTCATTGATTAGCTCTAGTAATTTTCTGGTGGTGTCTTTAGGGTTTTCTATGTAAAAGATCATGTCATCTGCAAACAGTGAGAGTTTTACTTCTTTTCCAATCTGGATTCCTTTTGTTTCTTTTTCTCCTCTGATTGCTGTGGTGAAAACTTCCTAAACTATGTTGAAAAGTAGTGGTGAGAGTGGACACCCTTGTCCTGTTCCTGATTTTATGGGAAATGCTTTCAATTTTTCACCATTGAGGATAATGTTTTCTGTGGGTTTATCATATATGGCTTTTATTATGTTGAGGTATGTTCCTTCTATGTCTGCTTTTTGGAGGTTTTTTTTTTTTAATAAATGGGTGTTAAATTTTGTCAAAGTCTTTCTCTGCATCTGCTGAGATAATCATATGGCTTTTATCTTTCAATTTGTTAATGTGGCATATCACATTGTTATTTGTGACTATTGAAGAATCCTTGCATCCCTTGGATAAAGCCCACTAGTCAGGATGTATGACCTTTTTAATATGTCATTGGATTCTGTTTGCTAGAATTTGGTTAAAGATTTTTGCATCCATGTTCATCAGTGATATTGACCTGTAGCTTTATTTTTTAGTGGCATCTTTGTCTGGATTTTGTATGAGGGTGATGGTGCTCTCATAGAATGAGTTTGGTAGTTTATCTTCCCCTGCAATTTTATGGAAGATTTTGAATAGGGCTGATGCTAGTTCTTCTCTATATTTTTGGTAGAATTCACCTGTGAAGCCATCAGCTCCTGGGCTTTTCTTTGTTGGAAGATTTTTTATTACAGTATTGATTTCCATGCTTGTGATGGGTCTGTGAAAATTTTCTATTTCTTCCTGGTTCAGTTTTGGATGGTTATACTTTTCTAAGAATTTGTCCATTTCTTCCAAGTTGTTCATTTTATTGTCCCATAGTTGCTGATAGTAGTCTCTTATCATCCTTTGTATTTCTGTGTTATCTGATGCGATTTCTCCATTTTCATTTCTAGTTTTTTTTTATTTGATTCTTCTCCTTTTTTTTTCTTGATGACTCTGGCTAATGGCTTGTTTCTTTTATTTGTCTTCTCAAAGAACTAGCTTTTAGTTTTGTTGATTTTTGCTATAGTCTCCTTTGTTTCTTTTTCATTTATTTCTTCCCTAATTTTTATGTTTTCTTTCCTTCTATTAATGCTGGGATTCTTCATTTCTTCTTTTTCTAGTTCCTTTAGGTGTAAACTTAGGTTATTTATTTGATTTTTCTCTTGTATATTGAGGTAAGCTTGTATTGCTATGAACCTTCCCCTTAGCACTGCTTTTACTGAATCCCATAAGTTTTGGTTGTTGTGTTTTAATTTTCATTTCTTTCAATGCATATTTTGATTTCTTCTGTGATTTGTTGGTTTGATTTTATTCAGATACATGTTGTTTAGCCTCCATATGTTTGTATTTTTATTTATTTTTTCCTGTAGTTGACATCTAATCATACCACATTGTGATCAGAAAAGATGCTTGAAATAATTTTTTTTTTTTAATTTACCAAGACTAGATTTATGGCCCAGGATGTTATCTATCCTGGAGAAGGTTCCATGTGCACCTGATAAAAAGGTAAAATTCATTGTTTTGGGGTGAAATGTCCTATAAATGTTAATTAGGTCTAACTGATCCATTGTATCACTTAAAGTTTGTGTTTCCTTGCTAATTTTCTATTTGGTTTATCTATCCATAGGTATGAGTAGGGTATTAAAGTCTCCCACTACTATTGTGTTACCATTAATTTCCCCTTTCATACTTGTTTTCATTTGCCTTGCATATTGTGGTGTTCCTATGTTCGGTGCAAATATATTTATAGTTGTTATATCTTCTTCTTGTATTGACCCTTTGATCATTATGTAGTATCCTTCTTTGTCTCTTTTCATGGCCATTATTTCAAAGTCTATTTTATCTGATATGTGTATTGCTACTCCTTCTTTCTTTTGGTCTCCTTTTGCATGAAATACTTTTTCAAGATCTTCACTTTCCATCTCTATGTGTCCCTTCTTTGAGGTGGGTCTCTTGTAGACAGCATATATAGGGGTCTTGTTTTTGTATCCATTCAGCCAGTTCTTTGTCTTTTGGTTGTGGCATTCAACCCATTTACATTTAAGTTGTGTGTTATTTGTTGCTTTTCCCTTGCTGCTTTTAATATTTGTTCTTTGTGTTTGATCTTCATTAATTTGATTAATATGTGTGTTGGAGTGTTTTGCCTTGGGTTTATCCTGTTTGGGACTCTCTGGGTTTCTTGGACTTGGGTGGCTATTTCTTTCCCCATTTTAGGGACGTTTTCAACTATTATCTCCTCAAGTATTTTCTCATGGCCTTTCTTTTTGTCTTCTTCTGGGACTCCTATGATTCAAATGTTGGGGCATTTAAGATTGTCCCAGTGGTCTCTGAAGTTGTCCTCATGTCTTTTAATTCTTTTTTCCTCTCTGCTTCATTTATTCCCACCATTCTGTCTTTCACTTCACTTATCCTAACTTCTGTCTCAGTTATTCTACTGTTGGTTCCCTCTAGAGTGCTTTTTATCTCAGTTATTGCATTATTTGTTATTGGTTGGCTCTTTTATATTTCTTCTAGGTCTTTGTTAAACATATCTTGCATCTTCTGAATCCTTGTCTCTAATATATTTATCTGTGACTCCATTTTGTTTTTAAGATCTTGGATCATCTGTAATATCATTATTCTGAATTATTTTTCAGGTAGAATCCTTATTTCCTCTTTTGTTTGGTTCGGTGGGCATTTATCATGTTCCTTTTCCTGTTGAATATTTCTCTAACTTTTCATTTTGTTTAGACTTCTTTGATTGTGGTGGCCTTTCTGTAGGCTAGAAGTTCATGATTCATCTTTATTGTGGGTCTTGGCCCCTGTTGGTGGGGTTGGATTAGTGTCTTGTCAAGGTTTCCTGGTTAGGGAAGCTTGTGTTTGTGTTCTGGTGTGTGGAGCTGGATCTCTTCTCTCTGGATGCAATGAAGTGCCCAGTAGTGAGTTTTTGGGTGTCTATGGGTTTGGCATGGATTTGGGCAGCCTGTATTTTAATGTTCAGTGCTGTGTTCCTTCGTTCCCAAAGAATTAGCATGGTATGTCTTGCTCTGGAACTTGTTGGCTCTTGGGTCATGCTTAGTTTCAGTGTAGGTCTGGAGGCTTTCTGATGAGCTCTTGTTGATTAATGTTCCCTGGAATCAATGTTAATTGCAGCACTGTTTATAATAGCCAGGACATGGAAGCAACCTAGATGTCCATCAGCAGACGAATGGATAAGAAAGCTGTGGTACATATACACAATGGAGTATTACTCAGCCATTAAAAAGAATACATTTGAATCAGTTCTAATGAGGTGGATGAAACTGGAGCCTATTATACAGAGTGAAGTAAGCCAGGAAGAAAAACACCAATCCAGTATACTAATGCATATATATGGAATTTATAAAGATGGTAATGATAACCCTGTATGTGAGACAGCAAAAGAGACACAGATGTATAGAACAGTCTTATGGACTCTGTGGGAGAGGGCAAAGGTGGGATGATTTGGGAGAATGGCATTGAAACAAGTATGATATCATATATGAAATGAAACGCCTATCCAGGTTCAATGCATGATACAGCATGCTTGGGGCTGGTGCACTGGGATGACCCAGAAGGATGGTATGGGGAGGGAGGTGGGAGGGGTGTTCATGATGGAGAACATGTGAACACCCGTGGTGGATTCATGTTGATGTATGGGAAAACCAATACAATATTGTAAAGTAATTATCCTCCAATTAAAATAAAGAAATTTATATTTTAAAATAAAGAAGTTTTCTGGTGTTCTCAAGTTTTGGATTTAAGCCTCCTTCCTCTGGTTTTTCAGTCTTATTCTTACAGTAGCCTCAAGACTTCCCCATCCATACAGCACAGATGATAAAACATTTAGGTTTATGTTGGAAAGATTCTCTACAGTGAGGGACACCCAGAGAGGTTCACAGAGTTACATGGAGAATAGAAGTGGGAGGAGGGAGATAGCGGTGACCAGGAGGAGAAGAGGGGGATCCAAAAGGGGAGAGACCAACCTAGCCAGTAATCAGTTCCCTAAGTGTTCTCCACAGCCCAGAACACCCAGAGAGAATCACAGAGTTAAGCAGAGAAGAGAAGTTGGAGGGAGGAGATAGAGATGACCTGGGGGAGAAAAAGAGTCAGAAGGGGAGAGAGCAATCAAGCCAGTAATCACACCCCTATGTGAAAATGGATAATGAAGATTAGATTCTTAAAGGTACAAAATTGAGAAGAAATACCAAAAAGCAAAGATTAAGAATCTAGAGTAGAGGTTAGATGTTGGGAGCTGGCGTGAGGCACTCTGCCCATGGCAAAGGTCATGAGGAAGGAGGCTCGACATACGCAAAGGCGGGATCGAGCCTCAGGAGTCCCCCTGGAAATCCTCGAGCATCTACCCCCATAACCAGAGCCTGCCTACTTTACTACTTTGTGCTCTCACCTACACCTCTGACTTTACTGGGGGCTGTCCCCCACCACCTCTTTCGGAGAAGGAGTTAACCTAGAGCTCCAGTTAATAAAAACTCCTGGGCATGACAAGAGTGTTTTAACTTACAAACTCCTCTGAAGGTTCTCTAGCCTGCCTGACAGGCTTGTCCGGCCACATGTGATTGCTCACAGCCTCCCAACCGTGAGAGGCACGAGATGCTTTAAACCTTCTAAAAACAGGTTCCTTAGAAAAGTTAGAAAGCTATTAGTATAAGTATAATGGGCTGATTAGAAATTGTATTGGTGAAGGGTTTTTCATTTGTTGAGCCAATATTTGTTGCTAAGTCTCCATATCCCCTGCCCTTACACACATTAATGAATATATAGAAGAAATAAGTATTAACCTTTGATATAAATCACGTTAGACCTTAGGCTAAGTAAATTCTTTCCTTAACTAAAACCCACTACACCCTCACCCTATAGGAATGTAACTTTATTTGGGTGGCATCTGTTTTAAGAATAATCACCCCTGGAGAAATAAGTGTCCTGGTTGACTGACTGCTGTCACAAGGAGAGGGTCATAAATTGTCAGCAGGCCCCCTGGCCAGAAGATGATGTAACACCCCTAAGACCTCTGTATACATTTGTATGAAGCACCTGACTTTGATAAAAGTCAAGACTGCTGACCCCGTGTGACTTTTGCATAACATCTCAGTGTATAAAAGTAGACCATGGAAAATAAAGAATTGGGATCAGTTCCTCGTAAGACTGGTCTCCCCATGTCTCTCTCTCACTCTGGCTGAGTCTCCATCTGGAGCGCGGAACCCACCATGCTTACTAATTATGCCTGGGCTTCTAAGATCCGACCGGGGAGGCCTCAGTGTCTCCTCTCCTTCGGGAGAAGGAAGGACGCCTGTGGCCTACGTAAGTGGTGCAAGCTTCTTGTCTTGAAGTTTTATTGGTCCCCCGCGTAAACCAAGCTACTCAGCCTCTTTTCTCCACTGAATTTTCCTACTGAGCTATCCTCATTCTATTACTCTTTATATCTTTGATGAATAAATAATTAAATAGGTCGCCGACGCCGTCCCCGCTTCGAATACCCTGGATCAGCCGGGGCTGGACCCCGGCAGTTAGACTCTCAAAAATACAATATTAAAATATAAAGCAAAATCAATCACAAAAATTATAAAATATATATATATATGTATGAAATTTGCTTTAAAATAGGATCTTTTTTTCGCAAGGTAATAGTAGGTTATAAAATGAAAATTAAAGAGTAATAAAAAACTTAAAAATTAAAAAAAATTAAAAATTATAACAGTAAAAATATATTTAGGAATTTCTCTGGAGCTGTTTGTTGAGGGCAATGTGGGGTCAGTTCAGTTTCAGATAGTTCCTTGTTCCAGCTTGTTCTTTTCAGGGTCTATATTCCCCTTCCAATGCTTAGTCAACATTAACAACAGGGTTTTAATCCATTGCACCTGTCACTTGCAGAGCAGTTCCCTCTTCTTTATTTTGGCTTCCTCTGTTTGCAAGTCTCTTCAGTGTGTAATTTCTACCCTGACACAAGGGGGAAAAGGTGGTCACTTATTTAGGCTCACTTGTTCAGTTGTGTTGTGGGGAGGGAGAGACACTGCAAGCAAATATCACTGTTGTGTGTGTGGAGTGCTCATAGTGTATGGACCACAGTTGGTTTGCCCCCACTCATGGAGGCATGTACTTTCTGGGTCTACACTGCTCAAGCTCCAGGTTGCTCTTCAGGGGTACTGTCCAATGTGGGTCCTGTGTTTCATGCACTTCCTAGATCTAAGCTGCTCAGGTTCAAGTTCTCAGGTATTCCATAAGGGTACAGACTCGGTTGGGTGTGTGTTTTGTGCCCTTCCCAGGTCTGAGCAGCTCAGGTGACAAGGTTCTATGAGACTGCACTGTCCCAGGTGGATCCTGTGTGTTAATCAAGTCCCTGGTCCTGGCTGCTCATTTCGGGGGTGCACTGTGAGAGTGCTGTCTCTGGTGTGCCGTGTGTCTCCTCTGGGGAGCTGATCTCAGGCTTCAACCCTCCTGGATCCCAGGAAGACATGGTTGGCAACTGGGGGAGCCTGCTCACAATTTGGTGGAGGATGCTGGTCTCTGGGGCCGAGATTGCCCCTTGCCTTCCAGCTCTGGCTGCCGCACACCCGCCTCTCTGCCTCTGGTGGGAGGTAGGGGCTTGTACACAGCCCGCTGGCTCTCCTTTGGTATTTGCTCAATCCTTTGTTCTGTGAGTGGCCCAGGTTGCACCTTGGGTTAGAGCCTTTCACGGGAAAGTTCTTTTTTTCCTCTTCTTCTGACTATCCCACAGTTTGGGTTGCTATCTCATGTTATCTCCCTCAGATTGTCCTCAGGGCATTCAGGCCTGGTACTTACCCTAAGGACCAACGATGCAGCCTGTGCCTTCCTGTCTGTCGAGTCCACCTCGACAGCACAGGTTCCCAAAATTGTGGCATGGCAAAAGAATGAGAAACACTCGAGAAAGTTACAGCAGGGATCATGGGACCAACACCACCATGAGATGAAAGTGCTCAAACTGGTCTCAAGTCTGCTTTATTATATTTTTTGAGACTTGCTTGTACGTGTTTACACGAGCATAGTAGGCCAGCTGGCCTTGAGTGATAATCCTGTGCAGTTAACATTTAACATTTTTGTATCCTTGTTTTTCTGCCTCAAGGGCAAAGACCCGGTTATCTTTATGTGTCTTCCAGGCCCCAAAGATAGGAACAGTCTGTTGATGGCTTTCCATCCCCAGGTATATATCCTGCTTTCAAAAGGTTTTTTGTTCCTTCTTTGATTCCTTCAGGAGTCACATATTGAGTCGTGTCCTCTCAGCAAGATTGTTTAATTATTTTTCCAGGCCTTTTAGTAGGCCTGTCTTCTACACTGTCCAGCCCCTGCTCATTTGTGGTGGACGCAAGCGTCTGGGCTACTTCTCCACTTGGAGTTGCATTTAGGCCTGTATTCTGTTTTTTTTTTTTTTTTTTTTTTTTCCATCCAGGTTTTGTTGCCCTTTGAGATTCCAAAACTCCCCACAGACCCACCAGTGAGAGGGTTTCCTGCTGTTTGGAAACTTCTCCTCCTTCACAACTCCCTTCCCATGATGGGTCTCCATCCCTAACTCTTTAATCTCTCTTTTTGTTTTTTATATTTTGTCCTACCTCCTTTTGAAAAGAATAGGTTGCCTTTCTGGGTACCTGGAGTCCTCTACCAGTGTTCAGAAGTTGCTTTGTGGAAGTTGTTCATCATTCAAATGAAGTTTTGATGAATTTGTGGGGGAGAAAGTGGTCTCCCTGTTATATTCCTCTGCTATCTTGGGACACCCCACAGAACTCTTCAACTTTTATTCAGCTGATCCTTTTGGGAATACAAAATCATCATAATCTTTTGATCTCATCCTCTTGGATTTGCTCGCAGGGGAAAAAAATCACCATATTCAATTTCATAAAATATTATAGGTAAGATATTTATTTACAGCAAAACAAACGTGAAGACAATATTACTTTATTACATGTATAAAGATTTAAGTGATTAATTCACAGACTACTTAATGATACTTAAATATTAAAATTCATGTAGGAGAAGTAATATTTACTTAGCTTTTACTATTTTCCATGTGTCAGATTTAGAATTGTATATTGTCATAATGGTGAATTCTAATGCTCAGTCTCTTGCTGCTGCTGCTGCTAAGTCACTTCAGTCATGTCTGACTCTGTGCGACCCCATAGACAGCAACCCACCAGGCTCCTGCATCCCTGGGATTCTCCAGGCAAGAACACTGAAGTGGGTTGCCATTTCCTTCTCCAATGCATGAAAGCAAAAAGTGAAAGTGAAGTCACTCAGTCGTGTCTGACTCTAAGTGACCCCACAGATTGCAGCCCCCCAGGCTCCTCCGTCCATGGGATTTTCCAGGCAAGAATACTGGAGTGGGGTGCCATTGCCTTTCCAGCTCAGTCTTTTAGGTAGGTGTTATTCTTGATTATGGCTCAGATGGTAAAGAATCCACCTGCAATGAAGGAGACCTGGGTACAATCCTTGAGTTGGGAAGATCCCCTAGAAGAAGGCATGGCAACCCAGTCCAGTATTCTTGCCTGGAGAATCTCTGTGGACAGGGAAGCCAGGCAAGCTACACTCCATGGGGTCACAAAGAATCAACATGACTGAACAACCAACCATAACACACAGCATGTTCTTTATTGTATCTTGACTTTTACAGATAAAGAAACTGATGCTAAGCAAGTTTAAGTAATTTTTTTTCATGGTTACATAACCTGAATTTGAACCAAGGTTTTACTGACTAGAGCCTATTCTCTTTCCGCTAGCTATGCTATCCCCACCCCAAAAAGCACTTAGATATTGTTTACAAAAACCTAAAAAAATGAAATGCTTCTCATATCTGGACCAAATCTGGTATCAAATAAAAATACAATTTTACCCTGGGTATAAGCTCATATAATGGTTAGAACACTCCTCTGTCCTATTCTCCCTATTGATTCCACAGAGTATTTGATTATTGCAATATATATCAAAGGCAGCAGACACAGAAGCAGCATCTGGGGAAATGCCTGTATCTAACAAGGGATAAACAATAAATTATCAGGAAAACAAAAAGAAGGTCTTCGTGGAACCTGCACTGTATGGCAATCTTACACTTCTCTTAGCTATTCCTTTACCTCTCTCATAGCTTACTTCATTATTTTTTATTCCTTTTCCCTTCCTCATCTGCCTACTTGGACCCAGCACATTTACCAGGAACCCCTCTCCAAAATAAGTGTGAAAATTATTGAAAAAATTTTAAAATTATGGTAATGTATCCACAATACTCTTCTTTCATTTTCTACAGATATTTCATCATTCTTTAGTGCTTACACTGTGTGTTTCTGATTCAGTTCCTAATATACATGAAGTCCTGATTTGTATGAAGAAATATATACATCTTCAGTAATCACTGAAAATGTTCTCCAACCTCCTAGTATAACATCAGGCACAAAATGGGTGATCAGTATTCATATTTGTCAATGGTGATAGTAATAATAATGATGATGATGATAGACCCGGTCTGTTTTTAAAAAGCTATAGCTTGTGACACTAGAGTACCATTTAAGTCATCTCAGTGACTACTGATTAGTGTCTCCTATTAAAGCATAGAGTTTATGATAAAGTTAATATAAGAACACTAAAACACTACTTTGCACTTTTAGATATTCTTGGTGTTTAAAACTCTAGTTTTATCTCGAAGGAGTCTAACAAGTATGATGACAGCTGGCATAGGATTTTAGAAAAAAAAAACTGATAAGACAAAATGAGAACGCTCATAGCATGTTGAACTCTTTACATAAAATGTCAGCAATAGACCAAAATTGTGAAATATATCAGAACACACACCTGATGGTTTGCAGTGAAAATAGCACCACACAACATTTCCTCTGAGTCTCTGTCCTTGTTACTCAGCCTATACCCACTGGCCTGTACTGTGCTTTTCTGGGGAAGCATGTATAGCCCCTGGGGCCTTTCCATCATCATATGTAAAAAGACTGGCACAGACCTCAGTAAGCTACTTAATACTTAACATTCTCTACTTCCAACATACATTTAAGATATCTTTTTTTTTAATTCCCCATTGTTTAAAAATCCCCAAAGCAATTTTGGAATTTACCTTTAAAAGAAAAATATTTAAAATAATTTAAATCAATGTGCAATTAGAATATGTGATCTGTTCAGAAAGTGAGAAAATCATTATTGGCAATAGATTTTGGCTAAGCTTAGGAAGGGAATATGTTGACATTTGCACATGCATAAATACATAATATTAAATTGTTATGATTCAAATTCACTTATCAGGAAAACTATGAGTAAAAAGAATTTCTGAAGAGTCAATGTCAGCTCCATTTAGTCTGGGACTCTGGAGAATGGGTGTTCGCTAAGAATATAAAACTTCTCCAAACTAAAGAGCTCTTTCATGACTCTCAAAAGTAAGTTGGAATCTTTTCAAGATTAAACATACTTCTATTTTTTTTTATTTTATGTTTTAACTCTACAATATTGTATTGGTTTTGCCATATATCAACATGAATCCACCACAGGTATACACGTGTTCCCCATACTGAACCCTCCTTCCTCCTCCCTCCCTGTACTTCTAAAATGTATACACCCTCTTGAAACTTAAAGTGCCATGAGAAGCTTTCATTTTATTACTCTTCCTTTGAATATTCTGGAAATTTCAGAAAAAAATATTAAATAAATAAAAAACCTCAAATATATAAGAATACTTTATTCTAATTTTGAGGCTGAGGTTAAGAAAAGGAAGTGGAAATAGTTCTTATATCACTAGCAAATAAATAACACAACTATAATTGCAATTGACACATGCATATAAATATTTGCTATTTTAATGAGTAAAACCAATCTGCCTAGTTAAATGAATTTAGACACTTATCCATAGTATTAAATCATGTTTTTATAATATTTGAAAAACTTTCAATTGGATAATTTTTTGGTCTAGATTTAAATGCCCTTGCATTGCAGCTTTTTCACAGAAACCTTTTTATTTATGAGCATCTGGTTATCTCTCCCATTTCTATACTCTGCCTGGACTCAGCATGATTATGACATGAACATAGATGGCAGATGCCTTGACTTTTGAGGTAGTTAGTCATGACTGGAGGCATTCCAAGACATTGGTCCTGAAGAAACATAGCAGTGTGGGATTTGTGTGTATTTGTGTGAGTGTGTGTATTGGTAAATAAAGTAATGGAGTTCCTATACAGTTTCTCTTCTCATTAAATTTTTTTAATTTCATTTTCTCTGCCTTTGAATAATTGCTATTAAATACACCAGTTTCAAAACAGACAGAAAAAAAGCTGTTTTCTGCGTACTGTTTAACTTTGCTCAATACTTAATTGTAGGATAAGTCAACTGTGTGTTTTCTATAGTTGGTAGTACTGATCGAAATCTATTTGGTGGACCGTTTTTCCATGCGAAATGTTAGTAAATCATCAAAATTACTTCTACGAGTATCAATTATTTTATTCCTGATGGCAAAAGAAAAAATTTATGTCAGAAAAAAAACGGAGGGAAATACTGTGAATGTTCTTCCTGAAACTAAAACAAGACTGACAATCAATTTCAGGCTACTCTTATTTACGTAAAATCTCATTTTCTTTTAACAATTGTCTTTAAACAGCTAAAATAGTCATCTATTTTCCCAATGTAACCATTCTTCCCACAAATTGGCATTCCCACTATGACTATGGTCATAGTCCCATTAAGGCCACCAAAAAGCAGGGCTTCCCCTGAATTTCACACTTTTTTTGTGAAAGGTAGCAACATTCAGTATCACACTGATAACTGAATGCTGCTGCTGCTTAGTCACTTCAGTCGTGTCCGACTCTGTGTGACCCCATAGATGGCAGCCCACCAGGCTCCCCCGTCCCTGAGATTCTCCAGGCAAGAACACTGGAGTGGGTTGCCATTTCCTCCTCCAGTGCATGAAAGTGAAAAGTGAAAGTGAAGACGCTCAGTCGTATCCGAATCTTAGCCACCCCATGGACTGCTGCCTAACAGGCTCCTCCATCCATGGGATTTTCCAGGCAAGAGTACTAGAATGGGGTGCCATTGCCTTAGAAGAGAGTAAAATAATATAACACCAAAACTAGAGACACAATTTCTAGTGGAGTGAAGTGAAAAAGTAAATATATACTGAACAAAGTGGAGACATTTCTGCTAAATCAGTGGCATTATAATGCCTTATTTCAAGCTTACCCCTTTTATATAGCAATCACCCTGAAAGTTTCCTTTTGGAGCATTCCTTATCTCATAAAAAACTGTGTGATTTCAAAGACAGAAACAATAAAAAGGCCAGAATATCTAACACAAAATAGGTCATTGAGCAGATATGCCACTTTATTATGGAAACAAAAAGAAGCATCAGAAACCAAGAAATGAATAAAAAAACATTGTTCAGTGAATATAGCCACCAAGCCATAATGTCTCAATTTCAAGAAACTTTATATCCTTTCAAAATAGGGTAAATTTGCCTTGATATTACTTTGCTAATTGATTTGAAAGTTTCCATTCCTCCAAGTTACATCTTCTTTTTCATCTGATGTGCAACTCTTGGTGTACTTTTTTTTCATTTTTAATAAAAGCTCTAATACACAAACAAAACAAAAACCTTATTGTTTCCATTGATCTTTCCTGCACCAGGTTAATATTCTTTCTATATTTTCAATATTGAATTTTCTTAGAGCTCTCTCCCTGCTTATCACTTTACTTCCTGATAGGGTAGCCCTTTGCCTCTGCCATCTTCTCCACTTGCTTGTTCAACATTTGCTAGCATTTTCCTCTTTGAAAAATATAGCCATCTTCAAGATTTAAATTAAAGGCAGCATCATTTTAAGAACAACCAATTTTGAAGGCCATGACCTACACATTTCATCTGGAATACATTCTGGAGTAAGAGACCTGGGTTCGATCCCTTGGTTGGGAAGATCCCCTGGAAAAGGAAATGGTTACAAAATGGTTATAAAAAACCATGCCATTTGCTCAATGTTCTCATAATAAAATATATTATCTAATCAGAAATACTTTTCCTAAATCTGTTTTCCTGGAAATTTGTATAGCTTTCATTTTATGCTCTTCTAAGAAAGAGAAAAAATTCACAGGGAAGGTCTAGGAATTCTAACACATTATATATTCTGTAGTTCTTTGTCCATAAGTTGCCCTAGAATCTGGGCGCAAAACCAAGAACTAATATCTTCCCACTGCTGAAAGAGAATGGAGTAAAAGTTGCAATTCTCTTCGATGTAACCTATTCAGTACCCCCACAAAGTGAGAATCCAAATGTATTCCCATCCCACCTTTACTCCCACTCATAGGTTAAACATAGATAGCTCTTTTCCTTCCCTCTTTAATATTAAGCTTTTAATTAGCTCTGCCACACACTGAGGGAAGCACTGTTTCATTTTCAAACCTTTACCAAATATGTCAGCAGTCCATCTTTGTTTCTGAAACTAGATTTGCATAGTTCCCCTTTGTTATCTCTAAATTAAACTGCTAAGTCATAACACATATTGAATTCTGTTCAGAGACAGTCTCTCAATACTAAAGTGTGATCCTCTCTTTAAAAATTAAAAGAAATCCAAAAAAAAAAACACACAAAAAAATAAAAATTAAAAGAAATCATATGCACGAGTGTATACTCGCAAACAAAATGTATGTGGAAGTAAATGTGCATTACAGAGGTTGCCCGCCAGCAGCCCATTATTCGAAGCGTCCTTGTTTTCCCAAATTCTGAATAATTCCCAACTGCCTTGGCACTCTCTCAGTATAAAATCCAAATCCCTTAATGCAAGAGGGGAGAAAATGGCACATTAGATCACTGAGACAGTTAAGAATGTCAGTTTTGCCCCATGCATTAATACAGAGCAAAGGTTTCAAAAGACTTTTCAAAAAGTGTGTGCATCCCCTAAACAATGAGAACTGCTAAGATAAAATGATAATATGCTGATTACCAACAATAGATTTGCACACGTGGGTTTGTTATGTGCAAATATGTTCTCCCAGAAATGGCACAGGTGCACTGCAGCCTTTTGCTATATCTACATAAAAATAAAATTGCCAACATCTGTTGGATCATCAAAAAAAGCAAGAGAGTTCTAGAAAAACATGTACTTCTGCTTTATTGATTACACCAAAGCCTTTGAATGTCTGGATCAAAACAAACTGTGGAAAATTCTTGGAGATGGGAATACTTGGCCACCTGATGTGCCTCCTGAGAAATCTGTAGGCAGGTCAAGAAGCAACAGTTAGAACTGGACATGGAACAACAGACTGGTTCCAAGTCTGGAAAGGAGGACATCAAGGCTGTATATTGTCACCCTGTTTGTTTAACATATATGCAGAGGATGTCATGTGAAATGCCAGGCTGGATGAAGCACAGGCTGGATTCAAGATTGCTGGGAGAAATATCAATAACCTCAGATATGCAGATGACACCACCCTTATGGCAGAAAGCGAAGAAGAACTAAAGAGCCTCTTGATGAAAGTGAAAGAGGAGAGTGGAAAAAGTTGGCTTAAAACTCAACATTCAGAAAACTAAGATCTTGGCATCTGGTCCCGTCACTTCATGGCAAAGAGGTGGGGGAACAATGGAAACAGTGGCAGACTTAATTTTCTTGGGCTCCAAAATCACTGCAGATGGTGACTGCAGCCATGAAATTAAAAGACGCTTACTCCTTGGAAGAAAAGCTTTGACCAACCTAGACAGTGTATTAAAAAGCAGAGACATTACTTTCCCGACAAAGGTCCGTCTAGTCAAAGCTACGGTTTTTCCAGTAGTCATGTATGGATGTGAGAGTTGGACTATAAAGAAAGCTGAGCACCGAAGAACTGATGCTTTTGAACTGTGGTGTTGGAGAAGACTCTTGAGAATCCCTTGGACTGCAAGGAGATCAAGTCAGTTAATCCTAAAGGAAATCAGTCCTGAATATTCGTTGGAAGGACTGATGCTGAAGCTGAAACTCCAATATTTAGGCCACCTGATGCAAAGAACTGACTCATTGGAAAAGACCCTGATGCTGGGAAAGACTGAAGGCAGGAGTAGAAGGGGATGACAAAAGATGAGATGGTTGGATGGCATCACTGACTTGATGGACTTGAGTTTGCATAAGCTCCAGGAGTTGGTGATGGATAGGGAAGCCTGTCATGCTGCAGTCCATGGGGTCGCAAAGCGTCAGTCATGACTGAGTGACTGAACTGAACTGAACTAAAAATATACATAAGTTATGTGCTGCTGTTATAATTTAATTCCAATACACAGCAGCCTGTCACCTCCATTCACATAGTGTGTTAGTCGCTCAGTCGTGCCCTACTCTTTGCTACCCCATGGACTGCAGCCCACCAGGTTCATCTGTCCGTGAGATTTTCCAGGCAAGGATACTGAAGTGGGTTGCCATTTCCTTCTCCAGGAAATCTTCCCAACCCAGGGATCCAATCCGGGTCTCCTGCACTGCAGGCAGATTCTTTACCGACTGAGCTACAAGGGAAGCACAGTCAGAGAGAGTTCCTCAATTTTATATCCGCTGCTGCTGCTGCTGCTAAGTCGCTTCAGTCCTGTCCGATTCTGTGCAACCCCATAGATGGCAGCCCACCAGGCTCCCCAGCCCCTGGGATTCTCCAGGAAAGAACACTGGAGTGGGATGCCATTTCCTTCTCCAATACAGGAAAGTGAAAAGTGAAAAGTGAAAGTGAAGTCACTCAGTCATGTCAGACTCTTTGCGACCCCATGGACTGCAGCCTAATAGGCTCCTCCGTTCATGGGATTTTCCAGGCAAGAGTACTGGAGTGGGTTGCCATTGCCTTCTCTGTTATATTCGCTGGGCTAGCATCACAACGAGCAAAGCTAGTGGAGGTGATAGAATTCCAGTTGAGCTATTCCAAATCCTGAAAGATGATGCTGTGAAAGTGCTGCACTCAATATGCCAGCAAATTTGGAAGACTCAGCAGTGGCCACAGGACTAGAAAAGGTCAGTTTTCATTCCAATCCCAAAAAAAGGCAATGCCAAAGAATGCTCAAACTACCGCACAGTTGCACTCATCTCACACGCTAGTAAAGTAATGCTCAAAATTCTCCAAGCCAGGCTTCAGCAATATGTGAACTGAGAAATTCCTGATGTTCAAGCTGGTTTTAGAAAAGGCAGAGGAACCAGAGATCAAATTGCCAACATCTGCTGGATCATGGAAAAAGCAGGAGAGTTCCAGAAAAACATCTATTTCTGTTTTATTGACTATGCCAAAGCCTTTGACTGTGTGGATCACAATAAACTGTGGAAAATTCTGAAAGAGATGGGAATACCAGACCACCTGATCTGCCTCTTTTTTTTTAATATAAATTTATTTTAATTGGAGGTGACATTATAGAATTTAAAAAACAAATGTCAGATAGCAACTGCTTAATTGACTAAGTCAAAAACATAAGCAAGATTTCAGCATTTTATGCATTAAAAAATAATTTGGGGATATTGTAGTGAAGTTATATTTGAGAAATCTATGTGTCTAGTATCAGGTCAGATGAGTTATTTTTTTTTAAACTTTACATAATTGTCTTGAGAAATTTGTATGCAAGTCAGGAAGCAACAGTTAGAACTGGACATGGAACAACAGACTGGTTCCAAATAGGAAAAGAAGTACGTCAAGGCTGTATATTGTCACCCTGTTTATTTAACTTATATTCAGAGTACATCATGAGAAATGCTGGACTGGAAGAAACACAAGCTGGAATCAAGATTGCTGGGAGAAATATCAATAACCTCAGATATGCAGATGACACCACCCTTATGGCAGAAAGTGAAGAGGAACTCAAAAGCCTCTTGATGAAAGTGAAAGTGGAGAGTGAAGAAGTTGGCTTAAAGCTCAACATTCAGAAGACGAAGATCATGGCATCTGGTCCCATCACTTCATGGGAAATAGATGGGGATACAGTGGAAACAGTGTCAGACTATATTTTCTGGGCTCCAAAATCACTGAAGATGGTGACTGCAGCCATGAAATTAAAAGATGCTTACTCCTTGGAAGGAAAGTTATGACCAACCTAGATAGCATATTCAAAAGCAGAGACATGACTTTGCCAACAAAGGTTCGTCTAGTCAAGGCTATGGTTTTTCCTGTGGTCATGTATGGATGTGAGAGTTGGACTGTGAAGAAGGCTGAGCGCCAAAGAATTGATGCTTTTGAACTGTGGTGTTGGAGAAGACTCTTGAGAGTCCCTTGGACTGCAAAGAGATCCAACGAGTCCATTCTGAAGGAGATCAGCCCTTGGATTTCTTTGGAAGGAATGATGCTAAAGCTGAAACTCCAGTACTTTGGCCACCTCATGCGAAGAGTTGACTCATTGGAAAAGACTCTGATGCTGGGAAGGGTTGGGGGCAGGAGGAGAAAGGGACAACAGAGGATGAGACGGCTGGATGGCATCACTGACTTGATGGACGTGAGTCTGAGTGAACTCCGGGAGTTGGTGATGGACAGGGAGGCCTGGCCTGCTGTTATTCATGGGGTCGCAAAGAGTCAGACACGACTGAGACACTGATCTGATCTGATCTGATCTTATAAAATCGCACCACCCCTCCCTTCAGCCTCCCATTTGTTTTTCCTTGATATGAAGATGTGATCATATCCCTGAGCCAGTGGCTTTTTAATCTATTGTTTATCCCGCTGCACATTCCGTTTTTCAGTAATAATAGCTCTTCAATTCCTGTACACAGAGAGAATTGGTACTTTCTTCTCATTTCTTCTTGAGGTCCTATATAAGTTTATGAATTTCTGGAACTTAATACCAACAAATAATGACCCATTATTATTTTATCTCTCATTTTCAGGTTCGTTGTCATGACCACTTGTCTCTCATCTTTCTCTTTTCATTAGCAAACTTAATGGTTCTTCCATTCAAATAGTGTATGTCATAGTCTTTTGCTTCTAAAAGATTGCACTGTGATAATATGCCATACTGATCACACATCTACTTAAAACTACATTTCGCGTTTCATCACTCACCTCTATCAACACAGCATATGTATTTCTCCCTGTTCCTCAACTTTTCATCTCTAGAAAATTGTTCAATTTCTGCAAAAGAGCAATATATTTCCCATGAAAAATCTGGAGGCTTGACTTAAGTTCGTGTAGGACTTCCCTGGTGGCTCAGCTGGTAAAGAATCTTCCTGCAATGTGGGAGACCTGGGTTTGATCCCTGTGTCAGGAAGATCCCCTGGAGAAGGGAATGTTTACCCACTGCAGTAGTCTTGCCTGGAAAATCCCATAGACAGAGGAGCCTGATGGCCTACAGTCCATAGAGTTGCAAAGAGTTGAACAAGACTAACACTTTCACTTACTTTCAGGACATAGTTAACACTGATAAGCATATAACAACACCCTGCACTCTGAACATGAAACATAGTTATTTTCCTAAAATACCTTGCCATTTTGGTCCTTCACTCCTTAATTCATTTTTCACTCTTGCCCCAACTCTCTCTCTGCTTTTATATGTGCTATTTTCTGATACTGACATATTCTATACTTAAACAGAGACAGTTGTTTCTTGGAAGAAAATCTATGACAAACCTAGACAGCGTATTAAAAAGTAGAGACATCACTTTGCCAACAAAAATCCATATAGTCAAAGCTATGGTTTTTCCAGTAGTCATGTACAGATGTAAGAATTAGACCATAAAGAAGGTTGAGCGCTGAAGAATTGATGCTTTTGAATTGTGGTGTTGGAGAAGACTCTTGAGAGTCCCTTGGGCAGCAAGGAGATCAAACCAGTCAATCCTAAAGGAAATCAACCCTCAATAGCCATTGGAAGGACTGATGCTGAAGCTGAACTGCCAATACTTTGGCAACCTGATGTGAAGAGCCTACTCATTGGAAAAAACTCTGATGCTGGCAAAGATTGAAGGCAGGAGGGGAAAGGGGTAACAGAGGATATGATGGTTGGATGGCATCACTGACTAATGGATATGAGTTTTAGCAAACTCCAGGAGATGGTAAAGGACAGGGAAGCCTGGTGTGCTGCAGTCCATGGGGTCGCAGAGTCAGACACAACTGAACGACTGAGCAATTGAACAACAAATACTTGTATAAAGAGTCTATTAGTATTGCAGTGGCTCACATTCAAGGAGCTTGGAGAGGAGAGACATGCAAAAATAAGATACTCTCTTATTTGAAGACATAAGTAACTGGCATATGTGATACTTCCAAAGTTCTTGTAGGCTTCCCTTAACAGGCAAGAGACTCAAAATCTTTTCAAGGATACTTAGGAGTGCCATGGAGGAAAAAAGACTAGTGGCATTCTTCTATTTGCCCACAAAACAGCAATCAATTTTTAAAGCACAAAGTGAGTTTTATTCTCTACAAAGTCATGAAGTGGGTGGCTATGTACTATATTATTTTAGTGTAAAGAATATTATAGGTTAAAATTAAGGTATTGTCTCAAATGTGGATAAGGAAGACTGACACTGATCTCCTAAAAAGTGCTTTTTTTTTTTTTTTGCAAGGAAAGGCTGAGAAAATAAATCATCTCATATCTCCTTCTCATTTCCTCCTTCAAGGAATAAAATTTATATGAAAGAAATCTTCCAAACGAGAAAAATTGGAATATCAGAATTAAAAAGGCCTAGCAATATCAAGGTCAAAGAAGTCCTACTGTGATGGAGAAAAAGTCATGATGTAGAAAAGGTCATGATCCTTAGGAAGTTCAGACGGAATTTTACCAACAGTGCTCTTAAAACATTGTTTTGCCTTCTGTGCTCATTTAACCCAGGACAAGACATAAACTACAAGAATTTAACTGAGGAAAGTTAGCTACCAAAGCAGCATCTATTGAAGTAAACCAATTATTTACAAATGAACACTCTGAATTATTTCTGAAATGATATCTGTCTTTTGTGTTCTTCTTTGCCATACAGGTATTTATTTCATTTCTAATTGCATAAGATAAAAAGAGAGAAATAAAAACTTTAATGAAAGCTATGGAAGATTTCCCTATATGCAGCTGAGGACTCATAGTGGTCTGCATTATCCCTGCATATAACCCTGTTGACCTATCACTTCTACTAAGGCTGGTGTCATAACAGATCAAATAAAATTCCTTTCTAAGGGGAGCAAACAGAAGTTATTCAGATTTTTTGCCAAGTGCACTTAATGTTGAAAATCACCTGCCTCTAGGAATTGAATCCAATGAATTGTAATCCAGATTACAATCTGATGCTGAAGTTTTTGTTTCTATCTCCTGTTAGCTATTAAGTTCAATTTGTGAAGTTCTTTGCAGAGTGTCTGACATATAACACGATCTATTAACTATTTGCTTCTGCTGCTGCCATTATCATTATTATTATTATTGAACTGATCCAATCTATTTTGTAGATATTGCACCGGGATGTCTTAAAGAGATCTAAGGAAGTTATAGTCAATCTAGAAATACTTGGAAAACTGACTATTCTTTTTTTGAAGTATAGTTGATATACAATATTGCACTAGCTTAAAGTGTACAACAAAGTGATTTGTATGTATATATATGAAAAGTGAAAAAAAAAGTGAAAATCGCACAGTCATGTCCGACTCTGCAATTCCATGGACTGCAGGCTGTCCCGCTCCTCTGTCCATGGAATTCTCCAGGCAAGAGTGCTGGAGTGGGTTGCCATTTCATTCTCCAGGGGATCTTTCCGACCTGGGGATCGAACTCAGTTCTCCCACATTGCAGACAGATTCTTTACCAGCTGAACCCCAAGGGAAGCCCATGTTTATATATGTATTTATGTATGCATACATATATAATGTATATATATATTTCTGATTTTTCCAATTATAGGTCATTACAAGATATTGAATATAATTTTTTGTGTTATACAGTAGTTCCTTGCTGTTTATTTTATATATAGTACAGTGTATATGTTAATCTCCAAATCCTAATCTATCTCTCCTCCTCAACCCTAATATCCCATTTGGAAACCATAAATATATTTTGTATATTTGTGAGCATATGTCTGCTTTGTAAATAAATTCACTTTTATAATTTTTTTTAGATTCCACATATAAGTGATATCATGTACTATTTGTCTTTATCTGTCCGACTTCCTTCACTTAACATTATAATCTCCAGGTCCACTCATGTTGCTGCAAATGACATTATTTTTCTCTTTTTATAACTAAAATTCCACTGTGTTTATAAAAAGATGAATCTATAAAAAGATGTGATAGATAAATACAAAGTAATATATGTATATATACATATATCTAGTGATATATATATGTACAATGTAATATTACTGATAATTCTTTTACTTCATAATGATGATGGAACATTTCAAGATGCATCTAATTGACATAAGAGACAATGTTGTCTCTACAGTTAATTTATCTCCATGTTTTTCCCTTTCACTATGATTTCTCAGGGTGAGGAATTAACAACCTGAGGTTTGGAAGAGAGGATAGAAAGAGAGGAATTGAAATAGATTTATTAATATCAAGAGATTAAACATGAAAGATCTATAGCTGAAACCATTCATATAAAGGAAGTTCAACTCAGTATAACTGTTAATTTAAACCACTCTAAAATAAAATTGAGATCTGAACCATCTCTTGCACCTATTACTCTTTCCATTAAAGTACACCAAGAGACTGATTAGAATTATTGAGGCTCTATGACATAATCTATGCCTAGGTTAAAGATTTGTTTGAAGGAACAGAATAAACTTTGAACTCATCATTATAATCTCCATAAGTATGTGTGTATATATATATATATATATATATATGTAAATCTTAGTCTACTACTGAGCTTTAGAAGAATAGTTTGGAGAAACCATGAGAGTGATAGCCAGAAAAGAACAATAGGAGGAAATAATAGCTTACCCTCAAACAAAAGAGATTGTTTGAAGTTTGTATAAGGCTCTACTTCTGACACACAGTATAGGTATTAATATTTTATTTTCATCCTTTTTTATTTCAATTTTTAAAATGTTCCTTTCCAAAATAATCCCTCCATAACTCAAACTGAAGCTAATTTATATATTCTTCATTCTCTAGCCACAAACAACAGGTTCTACCTAAATATTTGGCCTTATGCTTTGGAAAGGCTCAGAATTTTTTTTTTTTTTTTTTTTGAATTGCTGTATCTCAAAAAGTATGATCTTAGGTGGAAAAGACCATTAGTAAGATGCCCAGAAATTGTCAGAAGTCATGCACAATTGGGATTCTGTTATCTGAGCCAGTTTGCTGCTAGGGGACAGACAGAACTAGGAAGGGGAGTTGCCCACAAATTATAGTCAATGGCTAATTGAAAGAAAGACAGATTGGTAAACATCTGTGGCCTGACTGTCACTGGGAAGAAACTAGATCAGCTGGCTCTCTTGTCATTGCTCTAATTTAAAATTCTCAGTAAATAACCACACTGCCATTTCCAGGCCTGTTCTCATGGTTCTGCCACCTCATAACTGCAAACATAAGCAAGTCACATAACCTCAATATTCTTTATGCCTCAGTTTTACCATCTGTAAAATTCTGATAATGGTCATGCCTACTTTATGGAGTCAACCATGGATTTCCTGAAATAAAGTGTGGCATGATTCTGAAAACAATAAATAATTTACATACCAAAATCCATAGTATAGTGTTAAATAAATAGTAGGTGCTGATGCTGTTTTGGTTACTGTTATTAACAAATATCTAATCAGAAGCAGGCAATTAATCGTTCCATATCTGTCTGTGCTTTGCTAGACATTACATTTTTGTAACAGTTTTTTTTTTGCCAGCTGAAATCAAAGTATGGGTCTTCTTAAATGAAACATCCCAGTTTTACTTTTCCTTCCACAAACCCTATGTATAAGTGTTTCTACAAAATATCAGGGCTTTATGTCCAAGTTGTCTGACATAATGCCTAATATGTCATCAAGCTATGAGGTGATGCATTCAGTGAAACTTTACCCTCTGAGCCACCAGGGAAGCCCCAGTCAATAATTAAAACAACATATTTATCCTTGTGTGTGTATTTGTAAGTGGAGAAGAGAGAAGATAGTCTTTATCTGAATAATCCAAACCAGTCTTCTTAGTTATGCAAACCATTCTTTTCACCTGTGATTATCAACCAGGCCATACAGATTTCCAATTGGAGAAAGAACTACTAAATCTGCTTTGTCATACAGGATTCTTTCATTTTTAGTTTGTTTCTGTAGTCTATTCCACTGATAATAATATTCAATGGTCTCATATTTGACCAGGCAGATGTTGAAAGTAACACAGTTGCTTGCCTCACATATCTGGAGGCCAGACACAATCCAGGCATGTCCTGGATAGTTGATTATATAACATGAAAGTAGTGGGAAAAGGAACCTAAGCTGATGAATAGCTGGCATCATTGTGCATAGGGAGCAATGAATATTTGGTACTCATTTACTATCCAGTTCTATAAATAATGTTAGGCTTGCAAAGCATACTACAATGAGACCTTTTAAATGAAAGGGAAAAAATGTACCTATTATCTCCTTTCAAACACTACCATGCTAACTGCATCATGAAATCCAGCTATTGTTTTATTTTCATGAGTTCTTTAAAAAGAAAATCCCAGTGTGATATAAAACATGCTCTAACCATTACATCTAATTATCAAGAAAAGTAAATAACTCACATTAATTGCTTTAAACATAGCAAAAAGAATAAAAATTGCAGACTGAAATTTCAGCAATATTCTGTCAAACAAGACAAAGGCCAAAAAACTGTGACCTTATCTACCCACTGATTTTACCCATGTTTCCCATGGTCATTTCAAAGAAAATGTCTGTCACTAGTTATCACCTGATTAAGGTGAGATGTTATTGGACTTTAAGTTAATGCTTATAATATATTCTGAATTAACTGGATGAATGGTATTAAATATTAATAAAATTCAGTATTTTAATTCTTAATAATCCTATCAACCATCCTTTCCATTAGCTAATTCTATCTCCTTACTCCACTCTTGTTCTCATTCTCACTGTATCTCATTCTTTTCTCAAGGATTAGAAAACATGTGTATTTGGAATTCACTGAAGTCTTTCTTTTTATTTCTCAAATGACAAGGTGTTTCTCTTTGAAACATGTTAACGAATCCAGTTAGTTCAATGACTACATCTGGAACCTTGTCAGTGGAGGAGGGCACAACAGTTCACTCCAGTATTCTTGCTTGGAGAATTCTATGGACAGAGGAGCCTGGTAGGCTATAGTCCCTGGGTCACAAAGAGTAGGACATAACTGAAGCGACAGCACATGCTATGTATCTGAAAGAACCAATCCAGGAACAAGTTTTAAGCAGCTATATCAAGAATTGAAAAGATGCACTATTTTGTCAAAATGTAGACATTTATTTTCTTTTTTTTAATATTTTTTTAATTTTATTTTATTTTTAAACTTTACATAATTGTATTAGTTTTGCCAAATATCAAAATGAATCCGCCACAGGTATACATGTGTTCCCCATCCTGAACCCTCCTCCCTCCTCCCTCCCCATTCCATCCCTCTGGGTCGTCCCAGTGCACTAGCCCCAAGCATCCAGGATCGTGCATCGAACCTGGACTGGCAACTAGTTTCATACATGATATTTGACATGTTTCAATGCAATTCTCCCAAATCTTCCTACCCTCTCCCTCTCTCACAGAGTCCATAAGACTGTTCTATACATCAGTGTCTCTTTTGCTGTCTCGTACACAGGGTTATTGTTACCATCTTTCTAAATTCCATATGTATGCGTTAGTATACTGTATTGGTGTTTTTCTTTCTGGCTTACTTCACTCTGTATAATAGGCTCCAGTTACATCCACCTCATTAGAACTCATTCAAATGTATTCTTTTTAATGGCTGAGTAATATTCCATTGTGTATATGTACCAAAGCTTTCTTATCCATTCATCTGCTGATGGACATCTAGGTTGCTTCCATGTCCTGGCTATTATAAACAGTGCTGCAATGAACATTGGGGTACACGTGTCTCTTTCCCTTCTGGTTTCCTCAGTGTGTATGCCCAGCAGTGGGATTGCTGGATCATAAGGCAGTTCTATTTCCAGTTTTTTAAGGAATCTCCACACTGTTCTCCATAGTGGCTGTACTAGTTTGCATTCCCACCAACAGTGGAAGAGGGTTCCCTTTTCTCCACACCCTCTCCAGCATTTATTACTTGTAGACTTTTGGATCGCAGCCATTCTGACTGGTGTGAAATGGTACCTCATAGCGGTTTTGATTTGCATTTCTCTGATAATGAGTGATGTTGAACATCTTTTCATGTGTTTGTTAGCCATCTGTATGTCTTCTTTGGAGAAATGTCTATTTAGTTCTTTGGCCCATTTTTTGATTGGGTCATTTATTTTTCTGGAGTTGAGCTGTAGGAGTTGCTTGTATATTCTCGAGATTAGTTGTTTGTCAGTTGCTTCATTTGCTATTACCTTCTCCCATTCTGAAGGCTGTCTTTTCACCTTGCTAATAGTTTCCTTTGATGTGCAGAAGCTTTTAAGGTTAATTAGGTCCCATTTGTTTATTTTTGCTTTTATTTCCAATATTCTGGGAAGTGGGTCATAGAGGACCTGCTGTGATGTATGTCAGAGAGTGTTTTGCCTATGTTCTCCTCTAGGAGTTTTATAGTTTCTGGTCTTACATTGAGATCTTTAATCCATTTTGAGTTTATTTTTGTGTATGGTGTTAGAAAGTGTTCTAGTTTCATTCTTTTACAAGTGGTTGACCAGATTTCCCAGCACCACTTGTTAAAGAGATTGTCTTTAATCCATTGTATATTCTTGCCTCCTTTGTCAAAGATAAGGTGTCCATATGTGCGTGGATTTATCTCTGGGCTTTCTATTTTGTTCCATTGATCTATACTTCTGTCTTTGTGCCAGTACCATACTGTCTTGATAACTGTGGCTTTGTAGTAGAGCCTGAAGTCAGGTAGGTTGATTCCTCCAGTTCCATTCTTCTTTCTCAAGATCGCTTTGGCTATTCGAGGTTTTTTGTATTTCCATACAAATTGTGAAATTATTTGTTCTAGCTCTGTGAAGAATGCTGTTGGTAGCTTGATAGGGATTGCATTGAATCTATAGATTGCTTTGGGTAGTATACTCATTTTCACTATATTGATTCTTCCAATCCATGAACATGGTATATTTCTCCATCTGTTAGTGTCCTCTTTGATTTCTTTCACCAGTGTTTTATAGTTTTCTATATATAGGTCTCTAGTTTCTTTAGGTAGATATATTCCTAACTATTTTATTCTTTCCATTGCAATGGTGAATAGAATTGTTTCCTTAATTTCTCTTTCTGTTTTCTCATTATTAGTGTATAGGAATGCAAGGGATTTCTGTGTGTTGATTTTATATCCTGCATCTTTACTATAGTCATTGATTAGTTCTAGTAATTTTCTGGTGGAGTCTTTAGGGTTTTCTATGTAGAGGATCATGTCATCTGCAAACAGTGAGAGCTTTACTACTTCTTTTCCAGTTTGGATTCCTTTTATTTCTTTTTCTGCTCTGATTGCTGTGGCCAAAACTTCCAAAACTATGTTGAATAGTAATGGTGAAAGTGGGCACCCTTGTCTTGTTCCTGACTTTAGAGGAAATGCTTTCACGTTTTCACCATTGAGGATAATGTTTGCTGTGGGTTTGTCATATATACCTTTATCGTGTTGAGGTATGTTCCTTCTATTCCTGCTTTCTGGAGAGTTTTTATCATAAATGGATGTTGAATTTTGTCAAAGGCTTTCTCTGCATCTATTGAGATAATCATATGGTTTTTATTTTTCAATTTGTTAATGTGGTGTATTACATTGATTGATTTGCGGATATTGAAGAATCCTTGCATCCCTAGGATAAAGCCCACTTGGTCATGGTGTATGATCTTTTTAATGTGTTGTTGGATTCTGATTGCTAGAATTTTGTTAAGGATTTTTGCATCTATGTTCATCAGTGATATTGGCCTGTAGTTTTCTCTTTTTGTGGGATCTTTGTCAGGTTTCGGTATTAGGGTGATGGTGGCCTCATAGAATGAGTTTGGAAGTTTACCATCCTCTGCAATTTTCTGGAAGAGTTTGAGTAGGATAGGTGTTAGCTCTTCTCTAAATTTTTGGTAGAATTCAGCTGTGAAGCCGTCTGGACCTGGGCTTTTGTTTGCTGGAAGATTTTTGATTACAGTTTCAATTTCCGTGCTTGTGATGGGTCTGTTAAGATTTTCTATTTCTTCCTGGTCGAGTTTTGGAAAGTTGTACTCTTCTAAGAATTTGTCCATTTCTTCCACGTTGTCCATTTTATTGGCATATAATTGTCGATAGTAGTCTCTTATGATCCTTTGTATTTCTGTGTTGTCTGTTGTGATCTCTCCATTTTCATTTCGAATTTTATTGATTTGATTTTTCTCCCTTTGTTTCTTGATGAGTCTGGCTAATGGTTTGTCAATTTTATTTATCCTTTCAAAAAACCAGCTTTTGGTTTTGTTGATTTTTGCTATGATCTCTTTTGTTTCTTTTGCATTTATTTCTGCTCTAAGTTTTAAGATTTCATTCCTTCTACTAACTCTGGGGTTCTTCGTTTTTTTCCTTTTCTAGTTGCTTTAGGCGTCGAGTTAGGTTATTTATTTGACTTTTTTCTTGTTTCTTGAGGTGTGCCTGTATTGCTATGAACTTTCCCCTTAGGACTGCTTTTACCGTGTTCCACAGGTTTTGGGTTGTTGTGTTTTCATTTTCATTCGTTTCTATGCACATTTTGATTTCTTTTTTGATTTCTTCTGTGATTTGTTGGTTATTCAGCAGCGTGTTGTTCAGCCTCCATATGTTGGAATTTTTAATAGTTTTTCTCCTGTAATTGAGATCTAATCTTACTGCATTGTGGTCAGAAAAGATGCTTGGAATGACTTCTATTTTTTTGAATTTACCAAGGCTAGCTTTATGACCCAGGATGTGATCTATCCTGGAATAGGTTCCATGTGTGCTTGAGAAAAAGGTGAAATTCATTGTTTTTGGATGAAATGTCCTATAGATATCAATTAGGTCTAACTGGTCTATTGTATCATTTAAAGTTTGTGTTTCCTTGTTAATTTTCTGTTTAGTTGATCTATCCATAGGTGTGAGTGGGGTATTAAAGTCTCCCACTATTATTGTGTTATTGTTAATTTCTCCTTTCATACTTGTTAGCATTTGTCTTACATACTGCGGTGCTCCCGTGTTGGGTGCATATATATTTATAATTGTTATATCTTCTTCTTGGATTGATCCTTTGATCATTATGTAGTGACCATCTTTGTCTCTTTTCACAGTCTTTGTTTTAAAGTCTATTTTATCTGATATGAGTATTGCTACTCCTGTTTTCTTTTGGTCCCTATTTGCATGGAAAACCTTTTTCCAGCCCTTCACTTTCAGTCTGTATGTGTCCCCTGTTTTGAGGTAGGTCTCTTGTAGACAACATATGGAGGGGTCTTGTTTTTGTATCCATTCAGCAAGTCTTTGTCTTTTGGTTGGGGCATTCAACCCATTTACGTTTAAGGTAATTACTGATAAGTATGACCCTGTTGCCATTTACTTTATTGTTTTGGGTTCAAATTTATACACCGTTTTTGTGTTTCCTGTCTAGAGAATATCCTTTAGTATTTGTTGGATAGCTGGTTTGGTGGTGCAGAATTCTCTCAGTTTTTGCTTGTCTGAAAAGCTTTTGGTTTCTCCTTCATACTTGAATGAGATCCTTGCTGGGTACAATAATCTGGGCTGTAGGTTATTTTCTTTCATCATTTTAAGTATGTCTTGCCATTCCCTCCTGGCTTGAAGAGTTTCTATTGAAAGATCAGCTGTTATCCTTATGGGTATTCCCTTGTGTGTTATTTGTTGTTTTTCCCTTGCTGCTTTTAATATTTGTTCTTTGTGTTTGATCTTTGTTAATTTGATTAATATGTGCCTTGGGGTGTTTCGCCTTGGGTTTATCCTGTTTGGGGCTCTCTGGGTTTCTTGGACTTGGGTGATTATTTCCTTCCCCATTTTAGGGAAGTTTTCAACTATTATCTCCTCAAGTATTTTCTCTTGGTCTTTCTTTTTGTCTTCTTCTTCTGGGACCCCTATGATTCGAATGTTGTAGCATTTAATATTGTCCTGGAGGTCTCTGAGATTGTCCTCATTCCTTTAATTCATTTTTCTTTTATCCTCTCTGATTCATTTATTTCTACCATTCTATCTTCTAATTCACTAATCCTATCTTCTGCCTCTGTTATTCTACTATTTGTTGCCTCCAGAGTGTTTTTAATTTCACTTATTGCATTATTCATTATATATTGACTCCTTTTTATTTCTTCTAAGTCCTTGTTAAACCTTTCTTGCATCTTCTCAATCCTTGCCTCCAGGCTATTTATCTGTGATTCCATTTTAATTTCAAGATTTTGGATCAATTTCACTATCATTATTCGGAATTCTTTATCAGGTAGATTCCCTATCTGTTCCTCTTTTCTTTGGTTTGGTGGGCATTTATCCTGTTCCTTTATCTGCTGGCTATTCCTCTGTCTCTTCATCTTGTTTAAATTGCTGAGTTTGGGGTGTCCTTTCTGTATTCTGGCAGTTTGTGGAGTTCTCTTTATTGTGGCGTTTCCTCACTGTGTGTGGGTTTGTACAGGTGGCTTGTCAAGGTTTCCTGGTTAGGGATAGACATTTATTTTCTATTGTGACATTCTCCTTAGTCAAATGGAATTTTAAAATATATGCCATCATGAAATTGTACCTTTATGTTTAAAACCTTCATTTTTCTAACTATCCTAGTTGACCTTCAATTCCAGCTGGTTGATAGTCTATACATAAATAGCTAGAAATAGAAACAGGCTAAGTTGGTTCACGTTTACCCTTTGTGCCAGCACATACAACTAATTGAATAAAGAATAATTGAGAATAGCTCAATATTGAGAATTGTAAATTATTCACTAAAGAATAATTGAGCTCATTCTTTAGAATTTAGCATTTTTCAGTTATAATTTAAGCAATGGAGACTAGTATGAAGAGATTTGATAGCCTCTTAATTGTAACCACCACAGCTATAGGCCTAGATGGAGTGCCAAGTCTTTAGTCAGTAAACACTTGAATGATACTGCACTTTATTGAATGATGCTGTATTTTATTGTCACCAATTAGAACTTTGCATATTTCTCCTATTTTAAGGTGTGTTTTTACTAGATACAGAATTGACAAACAGCAACAATGACTTTTTTTCAATCATAGTCATTTCAATGAATTGAAAACTTCAAAATAAAAGGGGGTATGAGGCAGTGAATAATGCTATTCTAGGAGGTCTAAGACATAAATATATATAGGAAAAAAGAACTATACAGGCTTGAATAAGTTATTTTTTAACATCAGCTTTTGTAAATAGTGCAGAACCATAATGCGAGAAGCTTACTAACCCAAGTTTCATTGTTGGAAAGAGGTAATGAGTGAACTGACAGCATAAATATTAAGAAAATTGATAATCATATTAACCTTTCTGCTTGGAGGAACTCATCATGAGGTGAACTTTTGAACTATGGTGTTGGAAAATACACTTAAGTGTCCCTTGGATTGTAAGGACATCAAACCAGTCAATCCTAAAGGAAATCAGTCCTGAATATTCATTGGAAGAACTGATGTTAAAATTGAAGCTCCAATATTTTGGCCACCTGATGAGAAGAGCCAACTCATTGGAAAAGACCCTAATGATGGGAAAGATTGAAAGCAGGAGAAGGGGATAGCAGAGGATGAAATGAATAGATGGCGTCACCGACTCAATGGACATGAGTTTGAGCAAGCTCTGGGAGATGCTGAAGGACAGGGAAGCCTGGCATTCTGCAGTCCATGGGGCCACAAACAGTCAGACACGACTGAGTGACTGAACAACTATTATATAACCTTTTGTTAATTTTTTTAAACTACAACCAACATCATTTATAAAAGGGGCTCTCATAAGAAGAGATAGGGCTAGAAAACGCCACTGCTGAGAGAGATTAGAGTTAACAATAAGCAAAAGTTTGTAACAGAGGTTTGATACCAGCAAATTCAGCACCAGAAGCAGAATGACTCATGTGAGCTGTGCGATCTGCAACTCATGGGTGCATTCATATACTAAAACACTGATGGCATATTTGGATGCTTTGAGTGGCATCAGGATTAGAAGGTTGCATATAAATATTAAAGCCTAAAGTGCAGCCCCTCTTTTTCAGATGAGGAAACTGAAAACAACCCTGTGAGGCAAAGAGATCTTCACAGATCATTCAGTTAGATACTGGAAAAACCCAAGATAAGAACCTTCTCCTGACTCCCAATCTAGTGTTTTTCCTACATTAATCAATGGATTTTAAAAGTTGAAGTTGTTTCATGTCTTAATTATTTTATATAATAATACTGCAATAAACTTATGAATGTATATATGTTTTTGGACTAGTGGTTTTGTGTTCTTCAGATAAATGCACAGAAGTGGAATAGTTGAGTCATATGGTAGTTCTAGTCTTAACTATTTTTTAAGGAATCTTCATACTGTTCTCCATAGTAGCTACAATTTACAGTCTTATCAACAGTGTTACCTTTTTTCCACATCTATTCCAACATTTGCTGCTTATTGTCTTTTTGATAATGGCCATTCTGACAGGTGTGAGGTAATATCTCATTATGGTTTTAACTTGCATTTCCCTGATTATGAGTGATTTGAGCATCTTTACATGTGCCTGTTGGCCATCTGCATGTTTTTTTGGTAAAATGCCTATTAAGATCCTCTGATTATTTTTCAACCTTTGCTTTTATTGTTGAGTTGGATAGGTTCTTTGTGTTGGATAGTAGCCCCTTATCAAACATATAAGGGGCTTCCCAGGTGGCTCAGATGGTAAAGAGTCTGCCTGCAATGCGGGAGACCTGGATTCAATCCCTGAGTCAGGAAGATCCCCTGGAGAAAGGAATGGCAACCCATTCCAGTATTCTTGCCTGGAGAATCTCATATAACACAGTAGTCTGGTAGGCTATGGGGTTGCAAAAAGTCAGACATGACTGAGTGACTAATACACACACACATCAAATACCTGATGCTCAACTATCTTCTCCCACTCAGTCAGTTGCATTTGCATGTTGATGGTTTCCTTCACTGTTCAGAATTTTTTTCAGTTTGATGTAGTCCCATTTGTTCATTTCTCCTTTTGTTTCTAAGTGTCCATCAATGGATGGATGGATAAAGAAGATGTGGTATATATACAATGGCTCAGTCATAAAAATAATGAAATTCTACCATTTGCGAAAACATAGATAGACCTTGAAGGCATTATGTCAAGAAAAATAAATCTGAGAAAGACAAATACCTTATTATTTCACTCATATGTGGAATCTAAAGAAAACAACAAAAAATAAATAAGACAAATTCTAGATACAAAGATCAGATTAGTGGTTACCAGAGTGGAAGGGGTTTGAGAGTAGTAAAAATGGGTGAATAAAGTCAACTGTATGATGATGGGTGATAATTAGACTTGTGGTGGTGATCATTCTGCAGTGTATATAGATGTTGAATTATGTAGTTCACTCTTGAACAACATGGATTTGAATTGTGTAGGTCAGATGGTAAAGCATCTGCCTACAGTGTGGGAGACCCAGGTTCGATCCCTGGGTTGGGAAGATCCTCTGGAGGAGGAAATGGCAACCCACTCCAGTACTCTTGCCTGGAGAATCCCATGGACAGAGTACTGGAGTGGGTTGCCATTTCCTGTAGGCTGGTGGGCTACAGTCCATGGGGTCGCAAAGATTTGGACACGACTGAGCAACTTCACTTTCACTTTCACTTATACACAGATATTTTTCAATAGTAAAACTACAGTACTACACAGTCCACAGTTGGTTGATTCAGAGGTTGCAGAGGAATCTCAGATGTGAGGGTCAACTGTAAGTTACATGTAGATTAAAACCCACGCTGTTGAAAGGTCAAATGTTTCATGTTATACACATTAAACTCATATAATAATGAAAAAAGAAGTCAAAGTTAGCCAAAAGTCATCCAATTTTCCAGCTGGTTTCATTTGCTTAAATTATACTTTGATATTTCTTTTTAACAGTTAATAGGCATAATAGGCATAACAGCAGCCATGAAATTAAAAGACACTTACTCCTTAGAAGAAAAATTATGACCAACCTACACAGCATATTAAAAAGCAGAGACAATACTTAGCCAACAAAGGTCCATCTAGTCAAGGCTATGGTTTTTCCAGTATTCATGTATGGACGTGAGAGTTGGACTATAAAGAAAGCTGAGTGCTGAAGAATTGATGCTTTTAAACTGTGGTGTTAGAGAAGACTGTTGAGAGCCCCTTGGACTGCAAGGAGTTTCAACCAGTCCATCTTAAAGGAGATCAGTCTTGAATATTCATTGGAAGGACTGATGCTGAAGCTGAAACTCCAATACTTTGGCCACCTGATGTGAAGAACTGACTCATTTGAAAAGACCCTGATGCTGGGAAAGACTGAAGGCAGGAGGAGAAGGGGATGACAGAGGATGAGACGGTTGGATGGCATCACTGACTCAATGGACATGAGTTTGAGTAAACTCCTGGAGTTGGTGATGGACAGGGGGGCCTGATGCTGCAGTCCATGGGGTTGCAAAGAGTAAGAGACTACTGAGTGACTGAACTGAACTGAACTGAGGCATAATGAGTGTTTAATCTATATTGTGATGGAGAAGGGGAGAAATTAATGTTATATAGTGGAAAAAGCACTATACTAGTATTGGGGAAACCTAGGTTCTAGTTCCAGATATTTGCACAACTAGCACTGTGACTTTAGATTATATAACCTTACTAGAAATGGGAAACCAATATATTTGAACTAGACAATGTTTTTGATGTTAATTTTATTTGTCAACTTGACTGGGAGATGGGGTGCCTAGATATTTGACCAAACATTATTTTGTAAGGGTTTTTGGATGACATTAACATTTGAATCAGTAGATGGAATAAAGCATGATGTCCTCCTTAATATGAGTGAGACACAACCAATTAGTTGAGGATCTGTATAAAAAAGACAACTGAGCCTCCCAGGAGTAAGAGAGGATTATTTATGCCTGGCTGCATTTGAGCTAGGATATCAATTATTTCCTGACTTTGGACTCAGACTGAAACTACATCAGCTTTGTTGGGTCTCCAGCTTACCAACTGCAGATCTTGGGACTTGTCAGCCTCCATAATCATATAAGCCACCTTGTAACAGTAATAATAAAGCAATCAATTTCCACATTCTCTCTCCTTCTCAATAAATATATTGAAGTCAGGAAGGGGAAGAAAATATATAGACAGAGACAGACAGATAAACATAAATCCTATTGTTTCTATTTCTCTGGAGAACCCCCAACTAATACAGTGTCTAAGAACCTTTCCAATATCTCAAGAATTATTCCTGGATAAATGTTCTTGGAGAGCTCTATCTTCTGTCCACTAATATCCTAGGTTCTCTCCAACCAAAGTAAACTGTAAGAGCCAAAAAGGACACAGTTGAAAGCTGTCTTCCTGGAGAATAGGTATAGAATATTATTTATTTTTGAAAATCTAAAATATTGAGACTCAAGAAGAATGAAAATTCTGAATTTAGTTCACATAAACAGCTTTGCAAATACAGATAGCTGAATTTTTAATATATCTTTACATGTATCTGTGTCTTCAATTGTTATATATCTTCTTTCCCTTTGAACATTTTTAATGCCAAGAACTGCATTCCTTATTTCTTAGATTTACCTTCTCCCTTTAGTTTTAGTACCAAGCTCATAGTTCTGTCCTCATTGTCTGCCCAGTCCGTACTGACAAAAAAAGGATTAAGAGTTATCCAAAAAAGTCAAAAGATGCAACTAATCAAGATATCCACTGAGTCCAAAGATAGGAAATTTGGGGTCTGAAATAATACATAAAACTCTTATAGTCAATGGGTACAAAAGAAAAGATTAAAGCTTTGGTGAGAAGGGTGTTTTTTTCAATATATTTCTGATGATGATGCTTCGTCTTTAGCTTTCCTTGAAAGTATTTGTCAAGAATGTTTGGCTGCATGTGTCAGAAATCCTACTAAAGTAAAAAATAATAATAATATAAAATTAAAAAAAAATTCTTTAGCCAGAAAGGAGAGCTTACTTATTCATTTACTAAGGAAGTCATGGACTGGAATTCCTATCTAATATGACTGCATCAAGGACTCAAATAACAGCACTGGGGCTCTTTTAGCTATACTTTCTGCATCTTGCTGCATGCCAGAATAATTGGTGATTTTTGAAGACCAGTAATAGAAGATATGTCATTGTTGTTGTTGCTGTTTTTAGTCACTAAGTTGTGTCCAGTTGTTTTGCAATCCCATGGACTGTAGCCTACCAGGCTCCTCTGCTCATATAATTTGATTTCCCAGACAAGAATGTTGGAATATGTTGCCATTTCCTTCTCCAGGGGATCTTCCCAACCCAGGAATCAAGCCCACATCTCCTGCATTGGCAGGCAGATTCTTTACAACCGAGCCACTTGGGAAGCCCAATAGAAGACATGGACATCAGTATTTCAGGTCTCTCAGCCTCACAATTTACAATCTGAGAGATAAAATGGCCATACCACCAGCACCACTGAGAAAAATCTCTGGATAAGACATTGGCTCGGAATCAGTTTCATTCCTATTCTAGGCATCGTGGCCAATAAGCAGGAAGATTGGGTACTATTACCGGCATGCAGTAATCAAGACCATCCCCACGGAAAAGAAATGCAAAAAAAAGCAAAATGGCTGTCTGGGGAGGCCTTAAAATAGCTGTGAAAAGAAGGGAAGTGAAAAGCAAAAGAGAAAAGGAAAGATATAAGCATCTGAATGCAGATTTCCAAAGAATAACAAGAAGAGATAAGAAAGCCTTCCTCAGTGGTCAATGCAAAGAAATAGAGGAAAACAACAGAATGGGAAAGACTAGAGATCTCTTCAAGAAAATTAGAGATACCAATGGAACATCTCATGCAAAGATGGGGTCGATAAAGGACAGAAATGGTATGGACCTAACAGAAGCAGAAGATATTAAGAAGAGGTGGCAAGAATACACAGAACTGTACAAGAAAGATCTTCATGACCCAGATAATCACGATGGTGTGATCACTAACCTAGAGCCAGACATCCTGGAATGTGAAGGCAAGTGGGCCTTAGAAAGAATCACTATGAACAAAGCTAGTGGAGGTGATGGAATTCCAGTTGAGCTATTTCAAAACCTGAAAGATGATGCTGTGAAAGTGCTGCACTCAATATGCCAGCAAATTTGGAAACCTCAGCAGTGGCCACACGACTGGAAAAGGTCAGTTTTCATTCCAATCCCAAAGAAAGGCAATGCCAAAGAATGCTGAAACTACCGCACAATTGCACTCATCTCACATGCTAATAAAGTAATGCTCAAAATTCTCCAAGCCAGGCTTCAGCAATATGTGAACCGTGAACTTCCTGATGTTCAAGTTGGTTTTCAGAAAAGGCAGAGGAACCAGAGACCAAATTGCCAACAACCGCTGGATCATGGAAAAAGCAAGAGAGTTCCAGAAAAACATCTATTTCTGCTTTATTGGCTATGCCAAAGCCTTTGACTGTGTGGATCACAATAAACTGTGGGAAATACTGAAAGAGATGGCAATACCAGACCACCTGACCTGCCACCTGAGAAATTTGTATACAGGTCAAGAAGCAACAGTTAGAACTGGTCATGGAACAACAGACTGGTTCCAAATAGGAAAAGGAGTAAGTCAAGGCTGTATATTGTCTCCTTGCTTATTTAACTTATATACAGAGTACATCATGAGAAATGCTGGGCTGGAGGAAGCACAAGCTAGAGTCAAGATTGCCGGGAGAAATATCAATAACCTCAGATATGCAGATGACACAACCCTTATGGCAGAAAATGAAGAGGAACTAAAAAGCCTCTTGATGAAAGTGAAAGAGGAGAGTGAACAAGTTGGCTTAAAGCTCAACATTCAGAAGAGGAAGATCATGGCATATGGTCCCATCACTTCACGGGAATTAGATGGGGAAACAGTAGAAACAGTGTCACCCTTTATTTTGGGGGGCTCCAAAATCACTGCAGATGGTGACTGCAGCCATGAAATTAAAAGACTCTTACTCCTTGGAAGGAAAGTTATGACCAAACTAGATAGCATATTGAAAAGCATAGACATTACTTTGCCAATACAGTTCGTCTAGTCAAGGCTATGGTTTTTCCTGTGGTCATGTATGGATGTGAGTTTGGACTTTGAAGAAAGCTGAGTGCCCAAGAATTGATGCTGTTGAACTGTGGTGTTGGAGAAGACTCTTGAGAGTCCCTTGGACTGCAAGGAGATCCAACAAGTCCATTCTGAAGGAGATCAGCCCTGGGATTTCTTTGGAAGGAATGATGCTAAAGCTGAAACTCCAGTACTTTGGCCACCTGATGCGAAGAGTTGACTCATTGGAAAAGACTCTGATGCTTGGAGGGATTGGGGGCAGGAGAAGGAGATGAAAGAGGATGAGATGACTGGATGGCATCACTGACTCGGACGTGAGTCTGAGAGAGCTCTGGGAGTTGGTGATGGACAGGGAGGCCTGGCATGCTACAATTCATGGGGTCGAAAAGAGTCAGACGACTGAGCGACTGAACTGAACTGAACTGGCATGCAGTAGGTCATGTGAGAAATTGTCTCATTTCTCTGGGCCTCAACTTTTTCACTTGTTAAATAAGAGTAGAATTAGACAAAGGGAATTCTACCAGTTGTGTCATCAAATGAAGCTCAGCTTACCTCAGGTTGTGGCACACTTGAAAATTTTAGCAACACAAATAGAGTCATACAAAGAAGTGTTGTTTTTTTGTTATATAATAAACTCCATTAAACTCACCACCCAAACTGAGAACCAGAACATTGACAGTAACTAACATCTACCTTTGTGCTTCTTTGCCAGATTATTGCCTGCTTCCCTCTATCTAAGATAATCACTACTGTGATTATTATTTTACCATTTTCTTGCATTTCAAAATGAGGTTTATATCATACTTTTGTGTGCTAAAGATATGTATTGATTTATTTTAGTTGAGTTTGCATTTTATAAAAGGTATATTACCCCCATGCAATCTTCTGGCTCTTGCTTTTTTGCACTGAACAAGTATTTTTCTATTGATGAAGGGCATATGCTTCTTTCTTTTTTTTTTAATTTTATTTTATTTTTAAACTTTACATAATTGTATTAGTTTTGCCAAATATCAAAATGAATCCGCCACAGGTATACATGTGTTCCCCATCCTGAACTCTCCTCCCTCCTCCCTCCCCATACCATCCCTCTGGGTCGTCCCACTGCACTAGCCCCAAGCATCCAGGATCGTGCATCAAACCTGGACTGGCAACTAGTTTCATACATGATATTTTACATGTTTCAATGCCATTCTCCCAAATCTTCCCACACTCTCCCTGTCCCACAGGGTCCATAAGACTGTTCTATACATCAGTGTCTCTTTTGCTGTCTCATACACAGGGTTATTGTTACCATCTTTCTAAATTCCATATATATGCGTTAGTATACTGTATTGGTGTTTCTCTTTCTGGCTTACTTCACTCTGTATAATAGGCTCCAGTTTCATCCACCTCATTAGACTGATTCAAATGTATTCTTTTTAATGGCTGAGTAATATTCCATTGTGTATATGTACCAAAGCTTTCTTATCCATTCATCTGCTGATGGACATCTAGGTTGCTTCCATGTCCTGGCTATTATAAACAGTGCTGCAATGAACATTGGGGTACACGTGTCTCTTTCCCTTCTGGTTTCCTCAGTGTGTATGCCCAGCAGTGAGATTGCTGGATCATAAGGCAGGTCTATTTCCAGTTTTTTAAGGAATCTCCACACTGTTCTCCATAGTGGCTGTACTAGTTTGCATTCCCACCAACAGTGGAAGAGGGTTCCCTTTTCTCCACACCCTCTCCAGCATTTATTACTTGTAGACTTTTGGATCGCAGCCATTCTGACTGGTGTGAAATGGTACCTCATAGTGGTTTTGATTTGCATTTCTCTGATAATGAGTGATGTTGAGCATCTTTTCATGTGTTTGTTAGCCATCTGTATGTCTTCTTTGGAGAAATGTCTATTTAGTTCTTTGGCCCATTTTTTGATTGGGTCATTTATTTTTCTGGAGTTGAGCTGTAGGAGTTGCTTGTATATTCTCGAGATTAGTTGTTTGTCAGTTGCTTCATTTGCTATTACCTTCTCCCATTCTGAAGGCTGTCTTTTCACCTTGCTAATAGTTTCCTTTGATGTGCAGAAGCTTTTAAGGTTAATTAGGTCCCATTTGTTTATTTTTGCTTTTATTTCCAATATTCTGGGAGGTGGGTCATAGAGGATCCTGCTGTGGTGTATGTCAGAGAGTGTTTTGCCTATGTTCTCCTCTACAACCCAAAACCTGTGGGACACGGTAAAAGCAGTCCTAAGGGGAAAGTTCATAGCAATACAGGCACACCTCAAGAAACAAGAAAAAAGTCAAATAAATAACCTAACTCGACGCCTAAAGCAACTAGAAAAGGAAAAAAACGAAGAACCCCAGAGTTAGTAGAAGGAAAGAAATCTTAAAACTTAGAGCAGAAATAAATGCAAAAGAAACAAAAGAGATCATAGCAAAAATCAACAAAACCAAAAGATGGTTTTTTGAAAGGATAAATAAAATTGACAAACCGTTAACCAGATTCATCAAGAAACAAAGGGAGAAAAATCAAATCAATAAAATTCGAAATGAAAATGGAGAGATCACAACAGACAACACAGAAATACAAAGGATCATAAGAGACTACTATCAACAATTATATGCCAATAAAATGGACAACGTGGAAGAAATGGACAAATTCTTAGAAGAGTACAACTTTCCAAAACTCAACCAGGAAGAAATAGAAAATCTTAACAGACCCATCACAAGCACGGAAATTGAGCCTGTAATCAAAAATCTTCCAGCAAACAAAAGCCCAGGTCCAGACGGCTTCACAGCTGAATTCTACCAAAAATTTAGAGAAGAGCTAACACCTATCCTACTCAAACTCTTCCAGAAAATTGCAGAGGATGGTAAACTTCCAAACTCATTCTATGAGGCCACCATCACCCTAATACCGAAACCTGACAAAGATCCCACAAAAAGAGAAAACTACAGGCCAATATCACTGATGAACATAGATGCAAAAATCCTTAACAAAATTCTAGCAATCAGAATCCAACAACACATTAAAAAGATCATACACCATGACCAAGTGGGCTTTATCCCAGGGATGCAAGGATTCTTCAATATCCGCAAATCAATCAATGTAATACACCACATTAACAAATTGAAAAATAAAAACCATATGATTATCTCAATAGATGCAGAGAAAGCCTTTGACAAAATTCAACATCCATTTATGATAAAAACTCTCCAGAAAGCAGGAATAGAAGGAACATACCTCAACATGATAAAAGCTATATATGACAAACCCACAGCAAATATTATCCTCAATGGTGAAAACGTGAAAGCATTTCCTCTAAAGTCAGGAACAAGACAAGGGTGCCCACTTTCACCATTACTATTCAACATAGTTTTGGAAGTTTTGGCCACAGCAATCAGAGCAGAAAAAGAAATAAAAGGAATCCAAATTGGAAAAGAAGAAGTAAAGCTCTCACTGTTTGCAGATGACATGATCCTCTACATAGAAAACCCTAAAGACTCCACCAGAAAATTACTAGAACTAATCAATGACTATAGTAAAGATGCAGGATATAAAATCAACACACAGAAATCCCTTGCATTCCTATACACTAATAATGAGAAAACCGAAAGAGAAATTAAGGAAACAATTCCATTCACCATTGCAACGGAAAGAATAAAATAGTTAGGAATATATCTACCTAAAGAAACTAAAGACCTATATATAGAAAACTATAAAACACTGGTGAAAGAAATCAAAGAGGACACTAACAGATGGAGAAATATACCATGTTCATGGATTGGAACAATCAATATAGTGAAAATGAGTATACTACCCAAAGCAATCTATAGATTCAATGCAATCCCTATCAAGCTACCAACAGCATTCTTCACAGAGCTAGAACAAATAATTTCACAATTTGTATGGAAATACAAAAAACCTCGAATAGCCAAAGCGATCTTGAGAAAGAAGAATGGAACTGGAGGAATCAACCTACCTGACTTCAGGCTCTACTACAAAGCCACAGTTATCAAGACAGTATGGTACTGGCACAAAGACAGAAGTATAGATCAATGGAACAAAATAGAAAGCCCAGAGATAAATCCACGCACATATGGACACCTTATCTTTGACAAAGGAGGCAAGAATATACAATGGATTAAAGACAATCTCTTTAACAAGTGGTGCTGGGAAATCTGGTCAACCACTTGTAAAAGAATGAAACTAGAACACTTTCTAACACCATACACAAAAATAAACTCAAAATGGATTAAAGATCTAAACGTAAGACCAGAAACTATAAAACTCCTAGAGGAGAACATATGCTTCTTTCAAAGCTGTTGCTTTTCTTATTGTGATTGTTTTGAAAGTTTTTTTTTTTTTTTACTTTCCTTTTTTGCTTCCCCTCCTCATCCCTTGTCTATTACAAAAAGAGCTGCTATGAATATTTCTGTACTTGTGCAAGAAAATTGGAGATATATTTTGAGTTGTAATCCATGAATATTGAACTTTATAAGATAATGGCAAATTGTTTTTCAAAATGATTATACCAATTTACACTTTCACAATCAACATATAAAGATCCTGTAAAACCATACCCAATGATATTGTCAAAATTCTTAACTTCCTTTTCCAATCAAATGAGTATAATATGATATGTCTTTGAGATTATTATACTATCATTATTATATTGCATATTATTTATTGTTTTATTATATTATATATCATTAATGTTGAAAAGCCTTTCTGTATATGTTTATTAACTGTATGTATTTTTTATCTTTGGTGAAAATGCTTATCTTTTTGCCTATTTTTCTGTGTATGCTCTTTATCCTTTCTCAGTTGACTGATTTATAGGAGTTTTATTTTTATTGTCGGTATCAGCCTTTGATACTTTTATGTGTTGCAAATGTCTTCTCTCAGTTTGTGTGTTGCCACTTCACTATATTTCACTATGTTTATTTTAATGAAAATAAGTTTCTAATCTTAATATAGTCAAAACATTTCTCCAAAGAAGACATACATATGGCTAACACACACATGAAAAGATGCTCAACATCACTCATTATTAGAGAAATGCAAATCAAAACCACAATGAGGTACCATTTCACACCAGTCAGAATGGGTGCTGTCCAAAAGTCTACAAGCAATAAATGCTGGAGAGGGTGTGGAGAAAAGGGAACCCTCTTGCACTGTTGGTGGGAATGCAAACTAGTACAGCCACTATGGAGAACAGTGTGGAGATTCCTCAAAAAACTGGAAATAGAACTGCCTTATGATCCAGCAATCCCACTGCTGGGCATACACACTGAAGAAACCAGGATTGAAAGAAACACGTGTACCTCAGTGTTCATCGCAGCACTGTTTATAATAGCCAGGACATGGAAGCAACCTAGATGTCCATCAGCAGATGAATAGATAAGAAAAGTGTGGTACATATACACAATGGAATATTACTCAGCCATTAAAAAGAATACATTTGAATCCGTTCTAATGAGGTGGATGAAACTGGAGCCTATTATACAGAGTGAAGTAAGCCAGAAAGAAAAACACCAATACAGTATACTAACACATATATATGGAATTTAGAAAGATGGTAACAATAACCCTGTGTACGAGACAGCAAAAGAGACACAGATGTATAGAACTGTCTTTTGGACTCTGTGGGAGAGGAATATTGTGGGAAGATTTGGGAGAATGGCATTGAAACATGTATAATATCATATATGAAACGAGTTACCAGTCCAGGTTCGATGCACGATACTGGATGCTTGGGGCTGGTGCACTGGGACGACCCAGAGGGATGGTATGGTGAGAGACGAGGGAGGAGGGTTCGGGATGGGGAACACATGTATACCTGTGGCAGATTCATGTTGATATATGGCAAAACCAATACAATATTGTAAAGTTAAAAAATAAAATAAAATAATAAAATATAGTCAAAACAAATATTTTATTTTATGGTTAGCACATTTTATGTTTTGATAAGAAATTCTTCACCTACCCTAAAGAGATAGTCACTTAAAGCTTTTACAAAAAGTGCTAAAAGTTTGCTTTTAACATCAAAGCACTTAATTCACCTGGGATTATTTTTCTAAATAAGCATATCTTGGAGATATTGCAGGTTCATTTCCCCACCACCACAATAATTTGAGTCATACAAAATTTTTGGTTTCCTAGTGAATATAAATGTTATATTTATACTGTAGTGTATTAAATGTACAATAACATTATTTCTTTAAAAACAATGTATTAATACCTAACTTAAAATACTTTATTGCCAGAAAATGCTCACCATCATCTGAGCCTTCAGTGAGTCATAATCTTTATGTTGATTGAGGACCTTGCCTCAGTGTTGATGGCTGCTGACTGATCAAGGTGGTGGTTGCTGAAATCTGGGTTAACTGTGGAAATTTCTCAACATAAGACAACAATTAACTGCCAAATCAATTGGTGCCTCCTTTCATGAACGACTGATTTCTCTGTAGCAGATAATGCTGCTTAATAGCATTTTTCCCACAGAACTTCTTTCAAAATTGGAGTTATTTTTCTCAAATACTGCTTCTGTTATACCAACAAAGTTGATATAATATTCTAAATCCTTTGTTATTTCAACAACCTTCACAGTGTCTTCACCAGGAGTGGATTCCATATCAAGAAAACACTTTCTTTGTTCAACTGTAAGAAGCAACTCCTCATCCATTGGTTTTACTATGAAATTGCAACTATTCAGTCACATCTTCAAGTCTCCACTTCTAATTTGAGTTCTGTGCTATTTTTACCACATCTTCAGTTACTTCCTCCACTGAAGTCTTGAACTCCTCAAACTCATCCATGAGGGTTGGAATCTATGTCTTCCAAATTCTTTTTAATGTTGATATTTTGACCTCTTCCTGTGAAGCACAAATGTTCTTAATGGCACCTAGCATAGTGAATCCTTTGCAGAAGGCTTTCAACTTACTTTCTGCAGTTCTATAAGAAGAATCACTATCTATGGCAGCTATAGTCTTACAAGGTGTATTCCTTAAATAATAAAACTTGAAAGTCAAAATTACCCCTTGATCCATGGGCTGCAGAACAGATATTGTATTATCATGCATGAAAGCAACATTACTTTCATTTTACATATTCATCTGAGTTCTTGGGTGACCAGGGGCATTGCCAATGAATAGTAATAGTTTGAAATAAATCTTTTTTTTTTTTTTTCTGAGCAATTGTTTTAAACACTGGAGTTAACCAATGTGGTAAACAAGTGAACTGTCATCCAGATTTTGTTGTTCTATTCATAGAACACAGGCAGAGTATATATCACATTATTCTTAAGGGTCCTAGGATTTTCTGCATTAGTCCCAAAGAGAGTCAGTGAAGGTTTGAAGCCAGACATTGGCTTTTCCTCTCTAGCTATGAAAGTCCTAGATGACATTGTCCACTATATAAGGCTGTTTTGTCTACCTTGAAAATATGGTGTTCACTGTAGTCATCTTCATTAATTAATTACCTTAGTTAGATCTTCTGGATAACTTGCTGCAGCTACTACATCAACACTTGCTGCTTCACTTTTTATTTTTAATTTATGGGGTTGACTTTGAGACCCCACAGACTGTAGCCCTCCTAGTTCCTCTGTCCATGGAGTTTACCAGTCAAGAATACTGGAGTAGGTTGGCATTTCCTACTCCAGGGATCTTCCCAACCCAGAGATTGAACCTGCGCCTCTTGTGTCTCCTGTATTGGCAGGCATATTCTTTACCACTGAGCTACCTGGGAAACCTGAACCAATGCTGGTTACCTTCAAATTTTTTGTGCAGCTTCTTCACCTCTCTCAGCTTTCATAGACTCAAAGAGAGTTAGGACCTTCCTCTGGATCAAGCTTTGACTCAAGGAAATGTCATTTGATCTTCTATCTAGACCAACAAAACTTTGTATCATCAGTAAAGCTTTTTGCTTTGTTATCACTTATGTGTTCACTACAGTAGCACTTATAATTTTGCTGAAGAACTTTTTCTTTGTAGTTACAATTTGGTTAGCTTTTTGAAGCAAGAGGTCTAGACTTTGGCCTATTTTGTCTTTTGATATGTCTTCCCTATTACTTAATCATTTCTAGCCTTTTTTATTTAAAGTGAGAGACATGCAACACTTTCTTTCACTTAAACACTTAAAGGTTATTATAGGATTATTATATGGCCTAATTTCAATATTGCTGTGTCTTAGGGAAGAGGGAAACTGAAAAAATGGAGAGAAATGGGGCACTGGCTGACCAGTGGAGCAGTCAGAGACACACAATATTTATTAAGTTCATAGTGTTATATAGGCATAATTTGTGGAGCCCCAAAATAATTAAAATAGTAACATCAAAAATCACTCCTCATAGATCAGAATAACAAAAAAAGAGTAATCAAAATAATAAAGTTTGAAAAATTGTGAGAATTACCAAAATGTGACACAGAGACATGAAGTAAGCAAATACTAGTGGAAAAAAAATGTTGCCCATAGCTTTGCTTGAGGCAGGGTTGCCACAAAACTTCAATTTAAAAAAAATGCAATATCTGCAAAGCAGGATAAAATTAGGTATGCCTGTATATAGTTTAAGATAGGGATTCAATTTTTTCCATATGGATAACAGTTTTTACTAGTTCTGTTTACTGAATAGTTCATCATTTTATCATAGATTAGCCTTGACATCACTGACAAATATGGGTTTTCATGATGCGTGGTATATCTAGTGTTTAACCACCTGCCAATAAATAATTTGAAAACTTTGATCTATTTGTATAAAAAATGGACTCACTTTCTATAGATGAGGCATTGGCAATAACAGAGAACATTTGAACAGTTCATTCAGGTGAAAAGGGAAAGATTTTGTATACGGTTTCCATCCCATCATTTATCCAGTAGGCTTGTGCTTTGCAAGGTAAAGTCATGTAAAAGAAGTGATCAACACTGAATGTTCTTCATGTTTATGCTACTATTATGAGATATTTTAAAAAAGCTGAAGAGGGTAAGATGTTTAATATTGTTGAATGCTGTCAGATGGCTAGTTCATGAAATTTGCTAAAGAAATTCACTGACCATAGATTTTTTTTGCAATTAAAAGAGCTCTATACAGTTAAATTCTTTGGACTCCCATATCTAATAATAATGTACTTTCTTACTGATGTGACAAGATATCTGACCACAATTAACTTCATACTTCAGGGAAAAAAACAAAATCGCTGCTGATATATTGAAGGAAGTATAGGCTTTTAAACTCAAAATGATTGTAAGTTTAGCAGATATTATTTGAATACTGCATGCATCTTCTACTGTACAATGTTACTGAACTCATGTTTTAAAATACAGAGCTATTTATGGAAAGAAATTTATAATTTCCAAAAACAGAATTTTTAATGAGTACAAATCATGTTTAAAATTTCTGCAGCTAAGAAAATAGACAGCAATTATACATAGTATATATTTGTAATGCATTATATAATGTGCTCATATCTTAATATACTAAGGCACCTATAAATCAACAAGAAAAAAAAATTAAAAAAAGCAGTAGAAAAATTTTTGGGGATATGAAAGGGCAGTTCTCAAAGAAGAAATACAAGTGACAAACATAATTATGAAAATAAATTTAATCTCATTAGTAAGAAAAGAAATTAAAATTTTAGAACATGAAGTGCCATTTTTCCCAGTCATAGTGACAAAATCTAGTATAGCTGAGAGTGTGGAGAAGTAAGAACACTTATGGATTATTGGTAGGGCTGGAAATTAGTATAAAATTTAAATAAGGAAATTTAGGCAATACTTAAAATGCATATACACTCTGACCCAATTATTTCTGTATGGAGGCCATTATCTAGTCCTTGAACTAGATAAACATCTTGAAAGTGAATGACTATGAACGTCTATACAGTGGAAGATATAGATGATGTTTCCTTCCAGTGCAAAGGAGCAGGTTTTCTGACAACATTGCAAAGGGAAGGCATGTTTAAATCCAATAATAAAAGGCACAGGTTCCCAAAGCTCAAGATTTCAGTCCTGTAATGCAACTATTTCAAGTCACTCTACGATTGGCACTTGGGGTACGGGAACACATATCAAAAAACAAAATGCTGATACTTTGACTATTGTTAATGTTGTGAATGTTAAACTGTCCCCTATCTCTGACCCAGGAGTCGCACATCTTCTACCAATATCCATAAAACTTTACCAGGCATCTGCTTTGCAAATAAGGTAAAATCTCAGGCCCTTCACCCTTATTGATTGACATTACTTGGGATTTTATCTTACTATGACACTAACACAAGAATGCAAAGATATGTGTACAAATGTGTTCATGGCAGTAATATTGATATTACTGAATAAATAAAAACACCTAAATGCTCATGGAAAGAAAGCTCATTAAGTCCATTACATATTATCGATGGAAGACTATGAAACCATAAAAAAAAAAGAAATCATAGCTCTATATTTATTGAGGGCTTCCCTGGTGGCTCAAATGGTTAAGAATCTGCCTGTTGTCCAAGAGACTCGGGTTCTATCCTAGGTCGGGAAGATGCCCTGGAGAATGGAATGGCAACCCACTCCAGTATATTTGCCTGGAGAATCCCATGGAAAGAGGAACCTGGTAGGCTACAGTCCATTGGGTTGCAAAGAGTCAGACATGTCTGAGTGACTAACACTTTCACACCTATTGAAAGTGAAAGATAATCATGACATATTGTTAAGCATAAAAGCAGGTTATGAAACACTAGTATATTTATATTTTAGTTAATAAATAATGCTCTTTCTCTCTTTTTCTCAATCTCCCTCTCACTTTTACACACACACACACACACACACATATATATATATATATATATATATATTAGCAATGGTTAACTAACAGTGGGATTTGGAATGACTTCATTTTTTTCCACTTATCTATATTTTTTATTTTTCTAAAATATCATGTATTATCTGGGTATTTAAAAAAAAAATGATCCACGCTAAAAAAAAATCTGCAGCTGTCTTCAGAATTCATCTCAGGAAGTAACTGAATTATCACACATCTGACCCACTAGTAAAGTTCATTTCAAAAAGGAACTGACTGAGCTGAAAGAAAACTATACCCACCACATATACATAATATCCTTCAAATTTTGGCGAGGAAAATGTAACTGCATAAATAATTCTAGAATTTCTGACTATATGGCCAAACTCTTGGCTATATTTGGGTCCCTCTGACTCTGTGAGAGCATATTTTACCTAGTAACTTTTGAAATCACTATTAAGACCATTGTACATGGAAACCTGGTATTAGTGCTAAAAGTAAGTTCAGTCACTCAGTCATATCCGATTCTTTGTGACCCCATGGACTGCAGCACTCCAGGCCTTCCTATCCATCACCAACTCCTGGAGTTTACCCAAACTCATGTCCATTGAGTCAGTGATGCCATCCAACCATCTCATCCTCTGTTGTCCCCTTCTCCTCCCGCCCTCAATCTTTCTCACCATTAAGGTCTTTTCAAATGAGTTAGCTCTTTGTATCAGGTGGCCAAAGTATTGGAGTTTGGATGGACTTGTTGGATCTCCTTGCAGCCCAAGGGAATCTCAAGAGTCTTCTCCAACATCACAGTTCAAAAGCATCAATTCTTTGGTGCTCAACTTTCTTTATAGTCCAACTCTCACATCCATACATGACTACTGGAAAAACCACAGCCTTGACTAGATGGACCTTTGTTGGCAAAGTAATGTCTCTGCTTTTTAATATGCTGTCTAGGGTGCTCATAACTTTCCTTCCAAGGAGTAAGCATCTTTTTATTTCAAGGCTGCAGTCACCATCTACAGTGGTTTTGGAGCCCCCCAAAATAAAATCAGCCACTGTTTCCACTGCTTCTTCATCTATTTCCCATGAAGTGATGGGACCAGATGCCATGATCTTAGTTTTCTGAATGTTGAGGTTTAAGCCAACTTTTTCACTCTCCACTTTCACTTTCATTAAGAGGCTCTTCAGTTCTTCTTCACTTTCTGCCATAAGGGTGGTGTCATCTGCATATCTGAGGTGACTGATATTTCTCTCAGCAATCTTGATTCCAGCTTGTGCTTCTTCCAGTCCAGCGTTTCTCATGATGTACTCTGCATATAAGTTAAATAAGCAGGGTGACAATATACAGCCTTGACTTACTCCTTTTTCCCATTCAAAATATTATAATTCACCAAAATAATAGGCTATATAAATATATCTTACTATTATATTACCAAAATTCTTACTGCTTTCCATATTCAACATTTTATTCCATGTTTCTATGCCTGTCTTAAGCTTTTTTTTTTTTCCTGCCTAGAAGCCTCCCCACCTGGTTAAAGTGTTAATGTTTAAGATTCTGTACAGCCATCATCTCGTCCAACAACCGCTCTTCAAATCACAGGCTGTGATCTTCACTCTTCACTGATCCCACAATATCCATCATATACTTCTATTCATTTATTCAACATTTACCAAGAATTTACTATGTGTAAGTCAGTGTCCTCGATGACCAGGATGTAATTGGGTAACTTTAAACATGACTCCTGCCCCAACAAAGCTTACAGCCCATCTTGTCAGTTACCATATTAAAATTGAATTCACTATTTTATCTTTCTAATGTCTCTAAATTATAAACTTCTTAATACCAAAGCTTGTAAATATTCATATTAGTACACTTAGTGCCCAACACTATCCTAGAATGAAATGGCAATCGGCCCCAGTATTCTTGCCTGGTGAATCCCATGTACAGAGGAGCCTGGTGAGCTGTAGTCCATGGGGTTGTAAAAGAGCTGGACACGACTGAGCAACTAAAATATAGGTGCACAAAAAAATGTTTGTTGCATTGAATTTTCAGATAACAAAGTAAAACATGTCCTTTTTCAAAATTGTTGATGCCACAAATATTTTCTAATCTATCCCTACTGGTCTTTATATCACAAGAACAAGAGAACACATTCATTATATGATTAGGGGTGGGAGATATTGGAGGGAAATAATTTATAGCTCACACACATAAAAATATTGACCCAAAACTATTTGTAGTACTTCCATTATCACCACATTAACTACCTACTACGATGCATTCTCAAATTATGTCTCATGTCACATAACTGAGTTAAAGAAAACTTTATGTATGTGTTTGTGTGTGTGAAAGAGAGAGAGAGGGAGATTGGACATCTTTCTAAACTCTGATCCAGATGAGCCTCACAGATAATCACATTCATTAAGTAGCACTCATCACACATCTGAGATGCTGACAGTAATGCATGCACCTAATCCACTGGATAAAATTGGGTTAATGTTAGAATCAATTTGGCATTTACACTTCACTTTCATTGTCCTCAAAACTCAGTTCCATCCACCTATCTTTTTAGATTCCAAATCCTTGGTTTCCATGTTACCACACATGTAGGTTCTTCAGGTGGCACTTTGCTAATTGACTTTTGGAAATTATAGAATAGCAGTGACTAAGAAAACCAGTGAAAACTGTATTACTCAGTAGTATTAGATGCAGTAAGAACTAAAAGAGATATGAAAAGTTTTCACTATATTACACCACGAATAAAACACAAATCCCTGGACTGACCTGCTGCTTTGACAACTATGTAGGTACAGGTGTTTAAATTATTTAAGAAAACAATAGCATGAGTGGATACTTATTATTTAATCCCTTGACCCACCCATGATTTTTTGCTCTCTGCTGGCTTTCTCTTTCAAAGGCTCTTCTTCTTCCCCCTTCATCTCCCTCTCTTCTTCATATACACACACACACAACACACACACACACACACACACACACACACACACTTTCATAATCAGAAAAACAGTTTTCCATGCAAGGAGATAGTGTGGTTTCTGCATTTGCCATCACGTGCTCTTTATTTGCCTAACGAGAAAAGATAAACTTTGTTGATTTTAAAATATACTTCTTGCCCATTTCAATTTAGAACTATCATGTTTTTGACTTTTCTTTTGTGCTATGAAGGGAAAACATAATACATACTCTAAATAGTAGCTGCCTACAAGATTGTCTTTGCCAAGACAGGTAATTCCTTTAAATTCTATGTATGCTGTAATTAGTACTTATGGTAAATAGAAGTGACTTAATCTTTATAATAGGAATATAGTAACCTTGTTATGCCCTATAGCTATGCATTTTATTTTAAAGGGCTAAATTAAAATACTGATAACCAAATTACACTTCAATCTCATAATTATTAGAACTTTATTCAAATCACTTGGTCATTTTTTCTCTTTGTCAATATTGTAAAAGCCATTTTATAGGGTATATTTCAGCCTATTTCCCAGTAATATAAAGATAAAATTTTAAAAGTACTTGTCCTGTGGAAATTCTATGACTATCCATGTATATATTTTTTTCATGCTATGAGAAAATAGCTTCTTTTTTCCCCATGAATGTGTTTTTTAAATGCAAGCAGATCTGACATTTTAAGATTACAATCAATTCTGAGCAAAGAAGCACATGTTACCTTCCTTGTTCTTTTAGAAACTAATTTCATTCAAGGTCCCTTTCCCCCAGAATTTGGCACTGGGGTTTTAAATGAATGCTATCAAAGGCACTATTAAATAGGATTTTATCCAGTTGACCAAGGTTCATGCTAGCAACCATTTTAGAGATCTTCTAGCATTGATTATACTTCCCAGATAAAATGAAATTACCTTGAATGCATGGTCTAGTGGGCTTACTCCTTATAATACAATGTTAAATGATCAAATCCATCCATATAGTAAAGTGGATCTGATCAAAAAATTTAATGCATCATAAAAAAGGAAAAAGCTAAGTGAAAAACAAGACCCAGGAACTAGTAAAATGTGATCACTCAAACAGTTAGATATTAAAAAAAAACTCACTAACTCTAATTCTGATGGATATAATTATTGTCTGGCTTGTTGAATTTATCTTTTTCCTACCTACCTGTACTTAGTCTTCACAAATATGTTATAAGTAATATTTATTTGGGCTGACTCTGTCTATTTGAGGGCTTTTGGGTTTCTGAAGTATTGTTTTCTTTATGCCTACTGAGTTGTTTTCTTTTAATTTTTATTGGAGTATAGTTGACTTACAACATTGTGTCAGTTTCTATTGTATGACAAAATGACTCAGCCATAAATATGCATATATCCTCCCCACCTTATGGACTTCCTTCCCATTCAGGTCACTACAGTGGATTAAGTAGAATTCCCTGTACTATACAGCATACATGTCAAATCTAGAGAAATGCTATAGGTGATCCTATTTGCAAAGCAAAAATAGAGACATAGACATGGGAAACAAATGTATAGATACCAAGGAGGAAAGTGGGGTGGGAGGAATTGGAAGAATGGAATTGACACATTTACACTATTGATACTATGTAAAAAATAGATAACAAAAGAGAATATACTGTATGTCTACTGAGTTTTAATGAATTTTGAGCACATCATTGGTTGTAGGTAGGCTCTTAAAAAATTCATATTCAGGTTTTTAAAAAATCCATGGAAGAATTAGTCTCAGAAATTCAATGTAAACAAATATAAAATTATTATTTTTATAATAACAGAAAATAGAGCATACACATTGTAGAAAACTTAGAAAAGAAAATAAATCTAAAACAACTGGGCTCCCCTGGTGGCTCAGTCTGAAAGAATATGCCTGAAATTCAGGAGATCACCTGCAATGCAAGAGGCCTGGGTTCAATCCCTGGGTTGGGAAAATCCCCTGGAGAAGGAAATGGCAACCCAGTCCAGTATTCTTGGTTGGGAAATCCCATGGACAGAGGAGCCTGGCAAGCTACAGTTCAAAGCGTCACGAAGAGTCAAGTACAATGAACACAGCCATGACTTAGCGACTAATCATCAGTAAAGAAATTATTCATAAGCCCAACACAGACATAGACACTGTTAAAAATTATATATTTAGTATTCTTTATATAGCTAGGTATATATAAATACCACAAATCATTCAAATTCTGCTTAATATTCTGCTTTATTTATGTATAATTAAATTATATACATTTCCCATATTGATAAATAATACTTTAAAATATGTGTCTTAATAGCATCAATATTCCATCCTTTGGATGCATCATAATTCCCAATCTTTGGATATTTAAGTTAATTTTAAATATTTGCTATTAAATATTACAGTGAACATTCTTTAACCATGTGTTTCTACATATTTCTGATTACTTTTTAAGAATACTTTCTAATCTATGGATTTACTAGGTCATAGGGTATAAATTAAGACTCTCCACAAGTGTTTCTGTTTCCCTCAAGATGATTTGTAGCAATTTATCTGTATATATATATATATATATATATATATATATATATATATATATAAATAGATAGATAGATATAAGTTCCAAACTCACAATATCCTTGTCAGAACTATTTATATTTTAAAAATAGTTTTCTTGTTTGATAGTTTAATTTGAATTTTAATCTTTTGGAAGTTGAATATTTTTCATAGATTAATTGACAACATTTATAAATTTTCTGTCTAAGCCCCTTGTTCAAGTTTCTTTTAAAGTGTTTCATGCTAAGTTGCTTCAGTCGTGTCTACTTCTTTGTGACCCTATGGACTGTAGTTCTCCAGGCTCCTCTGTCCAAGGGATTCTCCAGTCAAGAATACTGGAGTGGGTTGCCATTCCCTTCTCTAGGGCATCTTGCCGACCTAGGGATTGAAACTGCTCTTTTCCACTTCCTGCAGGAGGGTTCTTTGCCACTAGCGCCACATGATTTCTAATTGACATGCATGTTTTATTCATATATTGAGAACAGATCATATTTTATTCACATATTGAGAACAGATTACATGTAAAGTTATAAAACAAGTCTCAATAAATTTAAGAAGATTTAAATCATATTAAGCATGCTTTCTGGCCACAGACATATGAAACAAAAAATCAATTACCAGAAGAAAATTGTAAATAATATAAACACATGAAGGATAAACATGACAGTAAACAATCAATTTCCCAACAAGAAATCAAAGGGAAATCAAAACATGCTTTGAGACAAAAGAAAATACAAATGCTATATTGCAAAATATATGGGATGCAAAATCCATGGGATGAAAACTCACTGTAGTTTTAATTTGCATTTCTTTAATAATCAGTGATGTTAAGAATATTTTCATGTGCTTTTAAGCAATCTATATATGTCTTCTTTCAGAAAATGTCTATTTATATCTTCTGCCCATTTTTTTGTTTGCATCCAGAATATATTTTGAAAACTTTTACACTGATACCAAAGGCAGGCAAAGACACTACAAGAAAATTACAAATATCCTTTATGAATATTGACATAGAAATCTTGAACAAAATATGAGCAAACCGAAGCAATACATTAAAAGGTTTATACACTATGACCAAGTGGGATTTATTCCTTGAATTTGAGAATGGGTCAACAGACAGAAATTAATCAATGTGATATGTCACCTTAATAGAATGAAGGAAAAAACAAAAATGAGGATAGTTTGAGGGACCATTGAGGAAACATCAAGCTGATGAACATTCACATTATAGAGGTCCCAGGAAGAAGAGAGAGAGAGAAAGGGGCAGAAAACCTATTTGAAGAGATGATGGCTGAAAAATTCCCTAATCTGGCAAAGAAACCAGACAACCAAGTACAGAAAGCAGTGAGTCCCAAACAAGATGTCCCCAAAGAGACCCACACCAAGACACAGTTAAAATGCCAGAAGATCCCACGTGCCTCATGGCCAAAAAAAAAAAAAAAAACAGAGTATAAACAACAGAAGCAGGCTTCCTGGTGGATCAGTGGTAAAGAATCCACCTTCCAATGCAAGAGATACAGGTTCGATCCCTCAGCCAGGAAGATCCCACATGCCTCAGAGCAACTAAGCCCACGACTGTTGAGTCTGTGCTGTAGAACCCGGGAGCCACAACTACTGAAGCCTGAGTGCCCTGAAACCTGTGCTCCACAACAAGGGAGGCGACTGCAATGAGAGATCTGAGCATGGCAACTAGAGAGTGGCAGTGGCCCCAATACTCCACAACTAGAGAAAGCCCACAGAGCATCGAAGACCCAGCACAGCACCCCCAAAAATATTTGTGATAGAGGGTTATCTTTTTTGTTTCTAAGGTGCTGACAATATTCTGATTCCTGTTCTAAGTACAGGTTACTCAGATATATTCAGTTTGTGAAAATTGAGCTGTACACTTGTGATATGTGAACTTATTTGTATGCGTATGATGCTTCAGTTTTTTACCAGAAAAAATCTCTCTTCTAGTGTCTTTCCCCTCCCTCCAGTTTCTTATGTCCTTCCTGAGTTATTTTAAGTATATAAAAGCTTACATCTTTTTTTTAAAAAAAGTATCATATGAATCACACTTCACTTTGCCTTTTTCCCCCTTTCACTTTATATGTCTTGTGAATTGCTCAATTTCAGCACATATAGTTCTGCTTTTATTATTTTTAATGGGTCTGGGAGCATCCTCCTAGCTCTGAATTCAAAAATTGGTAGTCTAAAGGAGAAAGAGTTCTCAAATACATCATGCCAAATGACAGAAGCCTTAGAAAAAAGAATATATGTTCTGCGATACTAACTATATGAAGTTTTATATAATGGGAAATGAATGTATGGTAGGGACAAAATTAGAACAGTAGTTGTCTCTGGGGAGGAGTGTGGGTGGGATTGACTAAGAAAGAGCCTGAGCAAAATTCCTAGGATGATTGTAATGTTCTGTATCTTGATAGGGGATTGGGTTAGACAGATGGATGCATTTGTCAACGCTCAGCAAAATACACTTAAAACTTGTGCTTTTAATGTAAGTTTAACTCAAAAACATGTAAAACAGATACTGAGCTCTAGATGATGACCTGCATGCTGAAATGTTTAGGGGTGAGGTGTACTGATGATGACAATGTCTTTGAAATGCATCAGAAAATAAAATGGACTGGTAGAAAGATGAATAGTTTTGTGATAAAGAATAGTAAAGAATATAATCAGTTCAGTTCAGTCACTAAATTGTGTCCAACTCTTTGCAACCCCATGAATCCCAGCACGCCAGGCCTCCCTGTCCATCACCTACTTCCAGAGTTCACTCAGACTCATGTCCATCGAGTCAGTGATGCCATCCAGCCATCTCATCCTCTGTCGTCCCCTTCTCCTCCTGCCCCCAATCCCTCCCAGCATCAGAGTCTTTTCCAATCAGCCAACACTTCGCATGAGGTGGCCAAAGTATTGGAGTTTCAGCTTCAGCATCTTTCCCTCCAAAGAAATCCCAGGGCTGATCTCCTTCAGAATTGACTGGTTGGATTTCCTTGCAGTCCAAGGGAATCTAAGGAGTTTTCTCCAACACCACATTTCAAAAGCATCAATTCCTTGGCGCTCAGCCTTCTTCACAGTCCAACTCTTGCATCCATACATGACCACAGGAAAAACCATAGGCTTGACTAGACGAACCTTTGTTGGCAATGTCTCTGCTTTGCCATATGCTCAATAGGTTGATCATAACTTTTCTTCCAAGGAGTAAGCATCTTTTAATTTCATGGCTGCAGTCACCATCTGCAATGATTTTGGAGCCCAAAAAAATAAAGTCTGACACTGTTTCCACTGTTTCCCCATCTATTTCCCATGAAATGATGGGACCAGAGGCTATGATCTTCGTTTTCTGAATGTTGAGCTTTAAGCCAACTTTTTCACTCTCCACTTTCACTTTCATCAAGAGGCTTTTGAGTTCCTCGTCACTTTCTGCCATAAGGGTGGTGTCATCTGCATATCTGAGGTTATTGATATTTCTCCCAGCAATCTTGATTCCAGCTTGTGCTTCTTCCAGTCCAGCTTTTCTCATGATGTACTCTGCATATAAGTTAAATAAGCAGGGTGACATACAGCCTTGACGTACTCCTTTTCCTATTTGGAACCAGTCTGTTGTTCCATGTCCAGTTCTAACTGTTGCTTCCTGACCTGCATACAGATTTCTCAAGAGGCAGGTCAGGTGGTCTGGTATTCCAATCTCTTGAAGAATTTTCCACAGTTTATTGTGATCCACACAGTCAAAGGCTTTGGCATAGTCAATAAAGCAGAAATAAATGTTTGTCTGGAACGCTCTTGCTTTTTCTATGATCCAGCGGATGTTGGCAATTTGATCTCTGGTTCCTCTGCCTTTACTAAAACCAGCTTGAACATCAGGAAGTTCACAGTCACGTATTGCTGAAGCCTGGCTTGGAGAATTTTGAGCATTACTTTACTAGCGTGTGAGATGAGTGCAATTGTGCGTTAGTCTGAGCATTCTTTGGCATTGCCTTTCTTTGGGATTGGAATGAAAACTGACCTTTTCCAGTCCTGTGGCCACTGCTGAGTTTTCCAAATTTGCTGGCATATTGAGCGCAGCACTTTCACAGCATCATCTTTCAGGATTTGAAAGAGCTCAACTGGAATTCCATCACCTCCACTAGCTTTGTTCATAGTGATGCTTTCTAAGGCCCACTTGACTTCACATTCCAGGATGTCTGGCTCTAGGTCAGTGATCACACCATTGTGATTATCTGGGTTGTGAAGATCTTTTTTGTTCAGTTCTTCTGTGTATTCTTGCCACAGAATAGAATAGTAAAAAGCTAATGGGTAGAAATTAGGTGATGAGTATATGAGTGTTCACTGAAAAATTCTAAAAGTAGAATGTTGGGAGAAAAAGAAAGAGCTGCAAGCTGGTCGAAAAAACTTGATTAACCATTTCAAAGTGTACAATCAGGTGGTATTTAGTGCATTCATAATGTTGTATAACCACCACCTCTCTCTAGTTTCAAAGCTTCATCACCACTGAGACTTTGATTAAGGGTTACATTTATTTCTAAGTATTTTATTCTTTTTATGCTATTGTCAATGGAGTTGTTTTCTTAATTATCTTTTTGGATTGTTCATTACAACTAATTTCTATGTGTTGATTTTGTACCTTGGAACTTTGCTGAATTCATTTATTAGCTCTAACTTCGTATGTGTAATCTTTAGTGTTTTCTAGATATAAAATTATGTTGTCAGTGAATACAGATAATTTTACTTCTTCCTTTCTAATTTGATTGTCTATTTCTTTTTCTTGCCTACTTGCTCTGCCTAGAGCCTCTAATATAATATTTACTAGAAGTGGCAAAAGTGTACATCATTCCTAATTCTAGGGGAACAACTTTTAGTCTTTCACCACTGAATATGTTGTTAGCTGTGGGTTTTTCATATATGGCTTTTATCATAGTGAATTTCTTTCTATTTCTCATTCATTAAGTGTTGTGTGTGTGTGTGTGAAAAGATGTGGAATTTTATCATTCTTTTATTGCATCAGTTGAGATGACTTTTATTGCATCAATTGAGATGATTTGTTTTTTTTTTTTCTTCATTCTATCTTCTGCCAATTTTTAATTTTTTTTTTAATATTGAGCTACATGAGATGTTTGTATATTTTGGAGATTAATCCCTTGTCAGTCACTTTGTTTGCAAATATTTTCTACCATTCTGTGGGCTATCTTTTCATTTTGTTAATGATTCCCTTTACTATGCAAAAGCTTTTAAGTTTAATTAGGTCCCATGTGCTTATTTTTGTTTTTATTTTTATTACTCTGGGAGGTAGATCAAAAAATGACATTGTTGTGATTTATGTCAGAGAGTTTTCTACCTATGTTTTCCTCTAAGGGTTTTATAGTATGTGGCCTTAAATTTGGGTCTTTAATCCATTTTACATTTATTTTTGTGTATGGTATTGTGGAATGTTTAGAACTGTTCTTATAAAAAAAAATCTACAAACAATAAATACTGGAGAGGGTGTGAACAAAAAAGAACCCTCTTACACTGTTGGTGGGAATGTAAACTGGTACAGCACTATAAAAAAATGGTATTGAGATTCCCTTAAAAACTATCAGTTCAGTTCAGTTCAGTTGCTCACTCGTGTCCGACTCCTTGCGACCCCATGAATCACAGCACGCCAGGCCTCCCTGTCCATCACCAACTCCTGGAGTTCACTCAAACTCATATCCATCCAGTTGGTGATGCCATCCAACCATCTCATCCTCTGTCGTCCCCTTCTCCTCCTGCCCCTAATCCTTCCCAGCATCAGGGTCTTTTCCAATGAGTCAACTCTTTGCATGAGGTGGTCAAAGTATTGGAGTTTCAGCTTCAGCATCACTCTTTTCAATGAACACCCAGGACTGATCTCTTTTAGGATGGACTGGTTGGATCTCCTTGCAGTCCAAGGGACTCTCAAGAGTCTTCTCCAACACCCCAGTTCAAAAGCATCAATTCTTCAGTGCTCAGCTTTCTTCACAGTCCAACTCTCACATCCATACATGACCACTGGAAAAACCATAGCCTTGACTAGACAGACCATTGTTGGCAAAGTAATATCTCTGCTTTTCAATATGCTATCTATAGAACTACTCTATCATCCAGCCATCCCATTCCTAGGCATATATCTGGAGAAAATTATTATTCAAAAAGATACATGCACTCCAGTGTTCATTGCAACACTATTTGCAATAACCAAGACATGAAAGTAATCTAAATGCCCATAGATAAAGATGTGGTACATATATACAATGGAATATTACTTAGCCACAAAAAGAATGAAATATTGCCATTTGTAGCAATATAGATGAACCTAGAGATTATCATACTAATGAAATAAGTCAGACGGAGACAAATATGATATCACTTATATGCATAATCTAATAAAAATATTATACAAATGAACTTATTTGCAAAACAGAAACAGATTCCAAAATTAAATTTATGGTTACCAAAGGGGAAATGTGGGAGGAAAGTGATAAATTAGGAGATTGGGATTAACATACACACACTCCTATTGCTAAGTCACTTCAGTCGTGTCCGACGTTGTGAGACCCCATAGATGGCAACCCACCAGGCTCCCCCATCCCTGGGATTATCCAGGCAAGAACACTGGAGTGGGTTGTCATTTCCTTCTCCAGTGCATAAAAGTGAAAAGTGAAAGTGAAGTCACTCAGTCGTGTCCGACTCTTAGTGACCCCATGGACTGCAGCCCACCAGGCTCTCCCATCCATGGGATTTTTCAGGCAAGAGTACTGGAGTGAGGTGCCATTGCCTTCTCTGATACACACACTACTATATATAAAATAGATAACAACAAGGACCTAATGTAGCACAAGAAACTGTATTCAATAATCTGTAATAAACTATATGGGAAAAGAATCTGAAAAAGAATGGTACATATATGTACATATATACACATATGTGATTCACTTTGCTGTACACCTGCAACTAATACAATATTTCAGATCATTTATACTCCAATAAAAATTTTTTAAATCCACTTGATGCAACAAAAGCAGTTTTAAGCAGGAAGTTCATATTGATACAGACTAGCTCAAGAAACAAGAATTATCTCAAGTAAACAGTATAGCTTTATATTTAAATGAAATAGAAAAAGGAGAACAAACAAGCTCAAAGGTAGTAGAAGAAACGAAATAATAATGATCAGAACAGAAAAAATGAAAAAAAATAGAAAAAATGAAAAAGACAAAATACAATAGAAAAAAAAATCAATGAAACTAAGAGCTAATTAGTTTAAAAGATAAATAAAATGCACAAACCATTAGCCAGATTCATCAAGAAAAAAATTGAGAGACAAAAAAAGGAAAAGAAAAAGTGAAAGAGGAGAAATTACAAACAATATCACAGAAATACAAAGAATCATAAGAGAATACTGTGAAAAAACAAATGCCAACAAATTAGACAACCTATAAGAAATGAATAAATTCTTAGAAACATGCAATCTTCCAAAACTGAATCAAAACAAATAAAAAATCTGAATAGAATGATTATTAGTAATAAAATTAAATCAATAAACAAACCACCCCCCCAAAAAAAATTCAAGTCCACATAGCTTCATAGGTGAATTGTACAAAACACTTGAAGAAGAGTTAATAATATCCTTCTCAAATTATTTGAAAATAATTGAAAGGTAATGAGCACTTCCAAGCTCATTTTTATGATGACAGAAAACTTTTGAATGGGAGAAGATATTTGCAAATGATATATCCAATAAGCAGTTGATTTTTAAAATACATAAATAACTCATAAAACTCAATATCAAAAAAGCTTCACAATTCAGAAAGGGCCGGAAGACTTAAATAGATATTTTTTCAAAGAAGACATACAGATGGCCAATAAGCACACAAAAAGATGCTCAGCATCACTAATTATCAGAAAATGCTGATCAAAACCACAATGAACCATCAGTCAACACTTTTCAGAATGGCTACTATCAAAAAGAAAAGAAAGAACAAGTGTTCATGGAGGATGTGGATGTGCACTGTTAGTGGGAGTAAAAATTGATGCAGTCACTATGGAAAACAGTATGGAGATTCTTGAAAAAACTAAAAGTAGAATTATCATATGATCTAGGAATTCCTCTTCTGGGTATTTAACTGAAGAAAACAGAACACTAATTTAAGAACATATATGCACCCTCATGTTCATTACAGCACTATTTAAAATAACTAAGATATGAAAGAAACCTAAGTGTTAATCAATGGATGAAAGGATATAAAAGTCATGGTATAAATGTGCATTGGAATACTAGCCACAAAAAAAGAATGAAATCTTGCCATTTGTGACAACATGGATGATCCCAGAAGATACTATGCTAAGTGAAATAAGTCAGACAGAGAAAGACAAACCCTATATAATTCCACTTACATGTGGGATCTAAAAACTAAAACAAATGAACAAACAAAACAAAACAGAAAGAAACTTATAGATAAAGGGAACAAACTGGTGGTTGCCAGAGGGGATGAGTGGGGGGAAATGTGTGAAACAGGTGATTAAGAGAAACAAACTTCTAGCTTTAAAATCAACAAGTCATGGGGATGTGATACTGTAACAACTCTCTAGAGTTTCAGAATATAACAAGATTTATCATGGTGATCATTTCATAATGTATAAAATTTTTGATTAACTATATTGTACAGTTGAAACTAATATTATATGTTGATTATATTTCAATAAAACTTTTAAATAAAGGAATGTAATCTCTCATGTTAGAGAAGATTCCTTTCTTAGTAATTCTGAACCAATATACTGATTATTAACCTATATTCTCTTTGCCCTTACTTTCAGCATTAATGAAACTGCTTACTAATTTATGTTTTAAAACTTTCCATTGCAACATTACATACCATTGGGCCTCTTTGAAATAAAAAAATTCTTGCAAATAAAGTTTTCCATGTTTTCCAAAAGGCTATCTTTCTCTACAAGAGACCAGACTACTTCCAAACAATATCAAAGATATAAAGCTATTTATCAAGCATCTCTAATCATTCTTATTAATTTCTAAAATATTCTTCTACCATTGTAAAAATGAAATGAAGAACAAAAAGGTTATAAATAAATGTGCTTCCCGGTGTGACATCCTTCCATTCAAAAGTTTAATTTTCCCTTTCATAGTACTAATTCATTGCCTTTTGGTTTTGTTTTTTTTTTTTTTTAATTTATTTTATTTTTAAACTTTACATAATTGTATTAGTTTTGCCAAATATCAAAATGAATCCACCACAGGTATACATGTGTTCCCCATCCTGAACCCTCCTCCCTCCTCCCTCCCCATTCCATCCCTCTGGGTCGTCCCAGTGCATCAGCCCCAAGCATCCAGTATCGTGCATCGAACCTGGACTGGCAACTCGTTTCATACATGATATTTTACATGTTTCAATGCCATTCTCCCAAATCTTCCCACCCTCTCCCTCTCCCACAGAGTCCATAAGACTGTTATATACATCAGTGTCTATTTTGCTGTCTCGTACACAGGGTTATTGTTACCATCTTTCTAAATTCCATATATATGCGTTAGTATACTGTATCGGTGTTTTTCTTTCTGGCTTACTTCACTCTGTATAATAGGCTCCAGTTTCATCCACCTCATTAGAACTGATTCAAATGTATTCTTTTTAATGGCTGAGTAATACTCCATTGTGTATATGTACCACAGCTTTCTTACCCATTCATCTGCTGATGGACATCTAGGTTGCTTCCATGTCCTGGCTATTATAAACAGTGCTGCAATGAACATTGGGGTACACGTGTCTCTTTCCCTTCTGGTTTCCTCAGTGTGTATGCCCAGCAGTGGGATTGCTGGATCATAAGGCAGGTCTATTTCCAGTTTTTTAAGGAATCTCCACACTGTTCTCCATAGTGGCTGTACTAGTTTGCATTCCCACCAACAGTGGAAGAGGGTTCCCTTTTCTCCACACCCTCTCCAGCATTTATTACTTGTAGACTTTTGGATCGCAGCCATTCTGACTGGCGTGAAATGGTACCTCATAGTGGTTTTGATTTGCATTTCTCTGATAATGAGTGATGTTGAGCATCTTTTCATGTGTTTGTTAGTCATCTGTATGTCTTCTTTGGAGAAATGTCTATTTAGTTCTTTGGCCCATTTTTTGATTGGGTCATTTATTTTTCTGGAGTTGAGCTGTAGGAGTTGCTTGTATATTCTCGAGATTAGTTGTTTGTCAGTTGCTTCATTTGCTATTATTTTCTCCCATTCTGAAGGCTGTCTTTTCACCTTGCTAATAGTTTCCTTTGATGTGCAGAAGCTTTTAAGGTTAATTAGGTCCCATTTGTTTATTTTTGCTTTTATTTCCAATATTCTGGGAGGTGGGTCATAGAGGATCCTGCTGTGGTGTATGTCAGAGAGTGTTTTGCCTATGTTCTCCTCTAGGAGTTTTATAGTTTCTGGTCTTACACGTTTAGGTGTATGTCAGAGAGTGTTTTGCCTATGTTCTCCTCTAGGAGTTTTATAGTTTCTGGTCTTACACGTTTAGATCTTTAGTCCATTTTGAGTTTATTTTTGTGTATGGTGTAATAAAGTGTTCTAGTTTCATTGCCTTTTGAAACAATATTTCAAATATATGCATTTTAATCAACCTATTTCTTAACAACATAACACATAACACTATGAATACATAAAGTTTCAGACTATGTTTTGTAAACGTTTGATATTAAAAACAAAGTTTATAATTGTTTACTTAAAATGTCACATGAGGCACAAATAAATAATTTGAAATCTTGTTAAATCTAGAATAGTTGTAATACAGCCTCTAGACAACACCATGTATAAGGAACTTCAGTTTCTTAATACAGTGTAGTTACAGCTTAAGATCCATGTATCTAATCTATTAAATCACATAAAGCACATATATTTGTCTGTTCACTTTTTCAATATAATGGGAGGTTCTGTCAGAGTTGGAGCTTCCCAGATAGCTCAGCAGTTAAGGGTCCGCTTGCAATGCAGAAGATGCAGGAGAGTCGGGTTCAATCTCTGTGTCTAGGAAATGGCAACCCACTCCAGTATTGTTGCCTGAAAAAATCGCATGGACAGAGGCTCCTGGAAGGCTACAGTTCAAAGAATCAGACATGACTGAGTGAACAAGCACACTGTCAGAGTAGAGATAAGCAATATTTCCAATATTTAGCTGTGTCTGTCTTTTTATTTGGGGACAGAAGAAGAGAGGGTATTGACTGTGAAAGTATTAGATTATATAAGATTGCTGAAAGTCACAGAAATGAATGTACTACATTTTAAAGCACCAAAATCTTTTGAACTTTGACCACTGATATTTCCTTTTTGAACAGCATGTTCTCACAATGTAAAATTTGAGTTAATCAAAAAGCACTCGCTGAGTACATAAAAGTTATGACACACCACATAAGGGAAGTTTTAATAGGTACATCATATCAATTTGCAATGGAGCTTGTCTTTGATGAAAATAAGATTAACAAAATACACCAACATGAAACAGAACTGATATGTTCAGCTATTGAAGAGATATAAACCATCACTGATGCTTTAGTTCCACTATTTATCCCACAATCCAAAGGAGATGTGTTTCTAGTTTGATGTGAGTGAGGCATAATGACCTTGAGACTATAGAAATTTGAGGTTAGCCCAGAGGATTCTCTGAGTCCTCCAAACCTCGTGTTTTTTTACACTAATTATGAAGTGCTACAACCTTCTTTCTAGGACTCTAAAACAATAAAATTCAGGAAAAGACCAAGCATTAACGAGAATCTAAAGATTCTATGGAATTTATCTACTCCCGGCCAAGGATGGGAGACAGAAGCGTTTCCATTAAGCAAATATTTGCTAATCATGTATTATGTGTCAGGCACTGTTCTAGTACCGTAAACAAACAAAGCAAGCAAAATAGACACTCCCAGCCCTTATGAAACATATATCTAATTTTAAACTAAAATCAGATGTTCTAAATGTTCTAAATTTAGATGCTAGATGTTCTAAATTTTTATTGAAGTAGAGTTGCTTTACACTGCTGTGTCAGTTTCTGCTATATAGCAAAGTGAATAGGTTATACATGTACATATATCCATCTTTTTTTAGACTCTTTTCCCATATAGACCACTACAGAGTATTGAGTAGCATTTCCTGCACTATACAGTAAGTCCTTATTAGTTATTTACATAGTATCTATCTATCTATGTCAATCCCAATCTCCCAGTTCATCCTCTCACCCTTTCCCCTTGGTATGCATACATTTATTCTCTACATATATATCTCTATTTTCCTTTGCAAATGATATAAGCTATACCATTTTGGGGGCCTCCCAGGTGCCAATGCAGAAGATGCAAGAGACATGGGTTTGATCCCTCGGGGAGGAAGATCTCCTGGAGTAGGAAATGGAAACCCAATCCAGTATTCTTGCCTGGAAAATTGCATGGACAGAGGAGCCTGGTGGGCTATAGTCCATTGGCTCAAAAAGAGTCAAAAACAACTGAGCACACATGCACATACCATTTTTCTAGATTATATATATATATATATATATATATACACACACACACACACACACACACAGACTAAGATATAATACTTGTTTTTCTCTTTCTGATTTACTTCACTCTGTATTACACTCTTTAAGCCCATCCAGATCTCTGCAAATGACATAATTTTATTCATTTTAAGGGCTGTATAATATTCCATTGTACATATGTACTGTCTTTCTCCATTCATCTGTCAGTGGACAATTAAGGTGGTTTCCATATCCTGGCTATTGTAAATAGTGCTGCAATGAATGTTGGGGTGAATGTACGTTTTTGAATTATGGTTTTCTCTGGTTATACGACCAGTAGCATGATTGCTGGGTTACTTTTATTTTTTAAGGAACCTCCATACTGTTCTCCATAGTGGCTGTATCAGGTTACATTCCCAACAACAGTGCAAGAGGATTTCATTTTATCCACACCCTCTCGGGTATTTATTATTTATAGATTTTTCAATTATGACGGTTCTGACTGGTACAAGATGATATCTCATGGTAGTTTTTATTTGCATTTTTCTAATAATTTATGATATGGGGCATCTTTTCATGTGTTTGTTAATCATCTATATGTATTCTTTGGAGAAATGTCTACTTAGGTCTTCTGCCCAGTTTTTGATTGGGTCATTTGTTGTTTTTATATTGAGCTAAATGAGCAGTATGTATATTTTGGATATTTATTCCTTGTCAGTTGCTTCATTTGCAAATATTTTCTCCCATCCTGAGGGCTGTCTTTTCTTGTTGTTTATGGATTTCTTTGCTGTGCAAAAGATTTTAAGTTTAATTAGGTTCCATTTGCTTATTTTTGTTTTCATTAACCTTAGGAGGTGGGTCAAAAATATCTTGCTGCAATTTACATCAAAGAGTTTTCTGCTTATGTGTTCCTCTAAGACTTTTATGTGTTTAACCTTACCTTTTGATCTTTAACCTATTTTTAATTTATTTTTGTGTATGGTGTTAGAGAGTTATAATTTCATTCTTTTACATGTAGCTGTCCACTTTTCCTGGCACTAATTATTGAAGATGCTGTCTCTTCTCCATTTTATATTCTTGCCTTCTTTTTCATAGATTAGGTGATGATGATATTATAAAATTGGAAAAAAATAAATAGGAAGAATCAATTTGGGAGAATGGCATTGAAACATGTAAAATATCATGTATGAAACGAGTTGCCAGTCCAGGTTCGATGCACGATACTGGATGCTTGGGGCTAGTGCACTGGGACGACCCAGAGGGATGGTATGGGGAGGGAGGAGGGAGGAGGGTTCAGGGTGGGGAACACATGTATACCTGTGGCGGATTCATTTTGATATTTGGCAAAACTAATACAATTATGTAAAGTTTAAAAATAAAATAAAATTTAAAAAAATAGGAAGAATCACAGCAAATGTTATTTTTTTTCTAGGAAAATAGTCTTCCTAAAACACCAATTTACATATCACGAGAGATATGATCAACAAAATTTTTAAACAGTCGGCTTAAAAGATATGAGACAATTTTAACAAAATGCATTTTCAGAAACATAAATAAAGGGAGCATCTGGAAAGAAGGCTAGTTTCACAGAAGAAAGATTAAATAATGTGGAATTGTTGTTGTTGTTTAGTCACTCAGTCATGTTTGACCCATGGACTGCAGCACACCAGGCTCCCCTGTCCCTCAGTATCTTTTGGAGTTTGCTTAAACTCATGCCCATTGAGTCGATGATGCCATCCAACCATCTGATCCTCTGCTGGCCCCCTCTCCTCCTGCCCTAAATGTTTCCCAGCATCATGGTCTTTTCCAATGAGTCAGCACTTCATATCAGGTGACCAAAGTATTAAAGCTTCAGTTTCAGCATCAGGCTTTCCAATGAATATTCAGGGTTGATTTCCTTTAAGATTGACTGTTTTGATCTCCTTGCTGTTCAAGGGACTCTCAAGAGGCTTCTCCAGCACCACAGTTCAAAACATCAATTCTTTGGTGCTCAGCCTTCTTTATGGTCCAACTCTCACATCCATACATGACTACAGGAAAAACCATAGCTTTGACTTTACATACGTTCATCAGCAAAGTGATGTCTCTGCTTTTCAATATGCTTTTCAGGTTGGTCATAGCTTTTTTTCCAAGGAGCAAATGTCATATATCCCAAGGAAATAGTCTGTGACTGTTTCCATTTCCCCCCATCTATTTGCCATGAAGTGATGACACCAGATGCCATGGTCTTAGTTTTTTGAATGCTGAGTTTTAAGCCAGCTTTTTCACTTTCCTCTTTCACTTTCATCAAAAAACTATTTAGTTTCTCTTTACTTTCTGCCATTAGGGTGATGTCGTCTGCATATCTGAGGTTATTGATACTTACCCTGACAATCTTTATTCCAGCTTGAGCTTCATCCAGCCCATCATTTCACATGATGTACTGTGCATATAAGTTAAATAAACAGGGTGACAATATACAGCCTTGACGTACTCCTTTCCCAATTGTGAACCAGTCCATTGTTCCATGTCTGGTTCTTGTTGCTTCTTGTCCTGCATGCAGATTTCTCAGGAGACAGGTAAACTGTTCTGGTATCCCAGTCTTTTTAAGAATTTTCCACAGTTTGTAGTGATCCACACAGCCAAAGTCTTTTTTTTTTTTTCTTTTATTTTAATTTTATTTTATTTTTAAACTTTACATAGCTGTATTAGTTTTGCCAAATATCAAAATGAATCCACCACAGGTATACATGTGTTCCCCATCCTGAACCCTCCTCCCTCCTCCCTCCCCATTCCATCCCTCTGGGTTGTCCCAGTGCACCAGCCCCAAGCATCCAGTATCGTGCATCGAACCTGGACTGGCAACTCGTTTCATACATGATATTTTACATGTTTCAATGCCATTCTCCCAAATCTTCCCACCCTCTCCCTCTCTCACAGAGTCCATAAGACTGTTCTATACATCAGTGTCTCTTTTGCTGTCTCGTACACAGGGTTATTGTTACCATCTTTCTAAATTCCATATAGTGATCCACACAGCCAAAGTCTTTATCATAGTCAATGAAGCTGATGTTTTTCTGGAATTTCCTTGTTTTTTTTTTTCCTATGATCCATCAAATGTTGGCAATTTGATCTCTGGTTCCTCTGCTTTTGCTAAATCCAGCTTGAACATTTTGTTGAAGCCTAAACCAAAACCATCCCCAAGAAAAAGAAATGCAAAAGACAAAATGGCTGTCTGAGGAGACCTTATAAATAGCTGAGAAAAGAAGAGAAGTGAAAGGCAAAGGAGAAAAGGAAAGATATACCCATCTGAATGCAGAGTTCCAAAGAAACGCAAAGAAAGATAAGAAAGCCTTCCTCGGTGATCAATGCAAAGAAATAGAGGAAAACAATAGAATGGGAAAGTCTAGAGATCTCTTCAATAAAATTAGAGATGTCAAGGGAACATTTCATGCACAGATGGGCACAATAAAGGACAGAAATGGTGTGGACCTAATAGAAGCAGAAGATATTAAGAAGAGGCAGCAAGAATACCCAGAAAACTGTACAAAAACGTCTTAGTGACCCAGATAACCATGATGGTGTGATCACTAACCTAGAGCCAGACATCCTGGAGTGTAAAGTCAAGTGGGCCTTAGGTGGAGGTGATGGAATTCCAGCTGAGCTCTTTTAAATCCTAAAAGATGATGCTGTTAAAGTGCTGCATTCAATATGCCAGCAAATTTGGAAAACTCAGCAGTGGCCACAGAACTGGAAAAGGCCAGGTTTCATTCCAATCCCAAAGAAGGGCAATGCCAAAGAATGTTCAAACTACCACACAATTACACTCATTTCACATGCTAGCAAGGTAATGTGAAATACAGTACAAGAAACAAGCGAAGTCTGTGCCAGTTTTATTTTTTTATAAGATTTTTTTAAATTTTATTTTATTTAACTTTACAATATTGTATTGGCTTTGCCATATATCAAAATGAATCTGCCACAGGTATACATGTGTTCCCCATCCTGAACCCTCCTCCCTCCTCCCTCCCCATACCATCCCTCTGGGTCATCCCAGTGCACCAGCCCCAAGCATCCAGTTTGTTATGAAATTAAACATAATCATATACATAGATTTAAGTATGTATATCAAACACATAGGGCTTCCCTAGTGGCTCATACAGTAAAGAATCTGTCTGCCAATATGAGACTCCTGGATTCAATCCCTGGGTTGGGAAGATTCCCCTGGAGAAGGGAATGGCAACCCACTCCAGTATTCTTGCCTGGAGAAGTCCATGGACAGAGGAGCCTGGTAGGCTAATTCCATGGGGTCACAAAAAGTCAGACATGACTGAGTGACTAAAACACACACACACACACACACACACACACACACACACACACATCAAACACATAACTGGATAATTTCATTCAGATATTATTGAACATCGTTCTGTACCAGGCACTATGCTAGGGATACAACAATAAATAAAAACATATTCAACCCCTGCTCTCCATCCTGGAATCAGAATGAAGTGTATTGAGCACAATGATGGAAGGTACATGAGCCTATGAGAGAACACAGTAGAGATTTCAATTAATCTGAGGGTAAGGAAAACCTCTTTGAGAAAGTAACATTTTATTTGAAACTTGAAGGATAAGTTAGGAAGGAGAGAAGGCTGAGTGAAGATTGTCCCTAGAAGATGTAATAGCATATGTGAAGACCTAAACCAAGAGGAAGGGCATGGCACTATTCAGAACAAAAAGAAGAGCCATGGTTGGAGGGTAGAAAGCCAGATTGTTCAGAGACTCTAAAAATAAGGTAATGATTTAAAGGAATTAGTCACATGAATGTAATTGAATTTACATTTTAAAAAGGTCATTCTGTCCAATGGAAAAGAAAACGATGAGCTAGTGGCTCTGAGAAGATCCATTTTTAACATCCATATTCAAGGCCATCATATCTGAGTTTTCCAGTATTAGAGGGTAAATGAGCAGAGGGGTTTTAATGGAATTCAGAATTAAGGGATTTACATCAAGGATTGCTTTAGAAACCCTTTCCTCTGCTATGATTCTTAGAGGATGAGATTGGAATATATTCAGAACTCCTTCTCTGATATTAAATTTTAGGATCTTTGCTCCTGGAGTCCAACCCTTGATTACAACATACATTAATCTTCTTCTGAAATTGGAAATTGAGGGAGGCAGTGTAAGTCATGGTCAAAATTCATTAATTAACCCAATAAATTATGTGTCTATTCCAAACAGGCACTGTTCTAAATATGAGATACAGCTGCAAATAAAACAGCAAGGCCCCACTTTTATTGGGTTTATATTATAGTGAAAGGAGACAGACAGTAGAAAAATGCTATGAAGAAATACTGAATATGAAAGAAATAAGTAACAGAAAGTGACTACCAGTGATGAGTGGGATTGCATAAATATGCCATTAGATTGGGTAATCAGGAAAAGCCTCCTTATAGCAACATTTGAGCTGTGACCTGAATGGAAGGAAGCACATTATCTAAGATGAAATGGCATAGTATTCTAGACAGGGAGAATGAAAAATGAAAAGGCCCCTGGCAAAGAATGAATTCAGTGTGTCTGAGATAGAAAGGTCAACTTGGCCGGGCCTTAGCAAGCAAAGAGGAAAATAGTAGGAGATGAGGCTGGAGAGGTGTGCAGGAGCAAGATCATCTAAGGCTTTGTAGATCATTGTGAGTAATAGAGGTCTTGTTTTATGTATGGTGGGAAGCCAAAACAAGTCAATACTAATCATGAACAACCCTTGGTTTACTCTTTACATCCACCTAATAGATTATCACTCCATTCTCACCTGAAAGGAAGCTAAGAGCTTCATATTCACGCTTAGTCAATCAGGTCTCCATGAAAAAAAAAATAAATAAATAAAAAGAGAGAAAGCAATTACAGCCAGTTATAAGGTGAGTTTGCAACAAGGGAGAGTACATACTCAGTCTGGACTGAACTTACACTGACTTTATATAAATCAAAGAGCCATCAGAAGGCAGCTACACATACATTCACCTACAAATTTGGATTCATGGCTTGAAGACTTAACAGGTTCGGCTTCAAGGGATCTTTGAGAATAATCATCAGTACAGACAGCAGGTGCATTTGATGGCCTATCAAATGGTGTAATTTCAAAATGGTAAGCTTTAAATTATTCACAGAATTTTGGGCACTGAGCTTTGACTACCCAACATTCTGTCTATAAAAGAAAAGATAGTCTATGTGTTTTCATAGCAAAGGCAAATATAAACAAAGCGAATTCTTCCCTAAAATCTTGATTTGCTTCTGCAGCAGGAAGAAGTCTTCCATTTTGGAGAAAATTATTTTGTTGCAATCAATGGACATCAGTTTGAACAGTCTCCAGGAGATGCTGAAGGACAGGGAAGCCTGGTATGCTGCAGTCCATGGGGTCACAATGAGTTGGACACAACTGAACAACTAAACAACAGCAACAAATTTTGTAGCAATGAGCATCTGTATTAAATCATTTATTTTCATTCTTAAGAGTGATAATAGATCAAGTAAGCCAGAGCAGAAACAAACAAAAGGCAGAAATCCCTGCCATTGGAATTGACGGCTCTGTTTTATATTCCTCAGAAAGTTCACTTCTGTTTAGTCAGTCATTTAAATTTTCCTTTTCTTACTTGTCTTGATCCTTTTCCTTAATGATTATTCTTCATGTGACTGTCAAACTTTTACATTGTGACAGTCTAAATTAGTGTTTTGATAGTTATCCCTTGAAAGAAGGCAACAAAGAAGAAAATTGCCAAATATATATCACGAGTTATATAAATTGATGATACTGTGCCTCAATAAATCCAAAATGTATTCCATCTTATTACCTGCTTCTCTGGTAGCTCAGATGGTAAAAAGTCTGCTTACAATGTGGGGAGAACCAGGTTGGATCCCTGGGTCGGGAAGATCCCCTGGAGAAGGAAATGGCACCCCACTCCAATACTCTTGCCTGGAAAATCCCATGGACTGAGGAGCCTGGTAGGCTACAGTCCATGGGGTCGCAAAGAGTCGGACATGACTGAGCGACTTTGCTTCACTTCACTTGTTAATAAGTGATTTCCAAACAATTCTTTGATAGGCTTTGGGACTGCTTAAACCAGAAAGTTTTAGCTTTGCTAATAATATATGCACATACTGAGTGTCCAACAAATGTTTGAGGATGTAAGCATAAGCATGACAGATCAAGTAATTTAGAAATGGTAGATTAAAGCAAGTGAGGTTCAATAATGTTAACTAATTTGTCCAAATTTTCTGAATCAGTAAACGTCAGAGCTGTAATTAGAGCCCAAATCTAATTTCAAAGCACACACTATCTCCACCATATCATTGGTTATTGAATAAGTAAGGAATAAATAAATGAAGAAGTCTATAAAGAATGCCTACTATTAGAAACAAAGCGTCTTCTAGATAGGTAAAATTCAGGTGCTCTATTTGATAAAATTAGCCATATAATTTATCACAAGTTAAGCATGAAAACTGGAGAAGGAAATGGCAACCCACTCCAGTGTTCTTGCTTGGGAAATCCCATGGACAGAGGAGCCTGGTGGGATACAGTCCATGGAGTCACAAGTGTTGGACACAACTTAGCAGCTAAACCACCCACCACCAAGCATGAAAACTACAAGTACTATCTTAAATTATAAAAATTCTTGTTCACAAGTAGAATTCTGTCAAAAATTTATTTATAAACCTTTCATTTTTATATTGAGAAGAGCAATGGCATGATGGCATCACCTACTGAATGGGCACGAGTTTGAGCAAACTCCAGGAGACAATGAAGGACAGGGAAGCTTGACATGCTGCAGTTCATGTGGTCACAAAGAGTCAGACATGACTTAGCAACTGAGCAATAACAACAACAAAGAAGAGCAATATAAAGAGTGCCAAACAAAGACACTAGTAGATCAGCAAATGTTTTAAAAATCTTCTTCGGCCACTATCTCAAAACATGGGGAAAATTGTATCTTTAATTTTACATTGCAAATTATACAGATATTTCTACAAATATAAATCATAAAGCTTTGCTATACTCTTCACTTTTGCACATACTAATTTTAATTCTTGCATATCTTCATATATAATGTATTTAATTAGATTTGCAAAGTTTTGCAAGTTTAATTGGCTCTGTGTCTTTGAATGCATATTTTTATATTCTGTCAGGAATTTGAGGCATTTGGGGCCGATAAGAGAAAAGACATAACCACAAGACACAGTAACACAAAATAATCTTACTGGGTAGAATTTGGACAGTCTTGAGTAGAGATGTCCTTCACAGGAGGAGTTTGTCCAGATGCTAAGGTGAAGGGATCTCAACACAGGAGAGGAGGTAAAAGGAACTCCGTTGGGGAGGATAAGATCAGAGAAGGGCTTAAGTGTCTAGGTGATGTCACTCAGCAGCATGCCAGGGAGTCTCTGTTCAGATAGCCCCAGAGGGCCATAACAGCTTGGGATCTTACAGCCACAAAGCTATCTTATCAATGGCCAACAGATGTGGGGTGAAGTTTCACAGGGTATACAAATAAGGCAAGTCCTAAATGGCTAAAAATATGCTTCAGGTGGCTACTGTAAAAAAATTGGATATATACAAATTTGAAATTGGTACCACAGGGCTTTTGAGCTAATATGCTTTAGCCTGCAGTTAAGAAATAAACAACACTGGGGCCAATGCCACAAAGGCCATCTTTGGCTCGACCATTTAAAAATGCAGCAGCAGTCAGAACCAATAAACAAGCATATGAAAATCTTTGTATGTAAAACATAATTTCAACTTATGAGTTTTTATGATTTCAATAGCCCTGTATATACATATACATATATATATATATATATACACACACACACACACACATATATGTGTGTGTGTGTTTGTGTGTGTGTGTGAATATGTAGACACAAATATAATTATGTCTCCGAGGCCTTTGTACCTAATAAAAAATAAGTGAACAATTAAAAACTAAAGGTATATTTAATGTAGTAGACATTTTTCATGCTTTGAAAAGAAAAAATAATTGTTTGATCAAGAGATAAACAGCCATGCAAATATGTGTTCAAAGACAATGATTTTGACATAAACCAAATATCCTGTTTTGTATTTAAAGTACATATATAAATTGAATGATATATATACATATACATGTGTGTATGTTTATCTGTGTATATAGTCACCATCCTGGAAATGTAAAACAAAATCTCAAATAGAAATAGTATCAGGATTGTAATTGCAAACCATAAATATTTTCTCTGTCACCTAGCCAGATAATGCAAATTTCAATGGGTATATTTTTCCAAGTAGAGAACAGTTTTTTCCCTTAAAGAAAATATGCTGTGGCACTTCCCTGGAGGTCCAGTGGTTAAGACTCCACACTTCCACTTCAGGGGCACAGGTTTGATCATTGGTCTTGATCAGGGGAACTAAGATCCTGCATGCCCGTCACTCAGCATGGTCAAAAGAAAAAATGAAAACAACAAGGTGAGGGGTGGTGTGGAAGAAAGAGAGGAAAAGGATGAAATATTCATCTGGATTGGTTGAAACATGTTTCATCAGTGAAATCCTCTCAGCTACAATACACATGGTCAGGCACATTTCAGTTTACAGCACTTGTTCTTCACACTAGAGTTGGGTGAAGACAATTTGTTTGCAAACAGCTTTCCCATTCTTTAATGTTCACCCTTAGCTTTAGGTACCGCTCTTCATGTTCCAGAAAACCAGTACTCTTGTATTCCACCACAAAGTATCCTACCTTGGAAGCCCAGTATTTAAAATGTTACCTCCTGTTACCCATCTCCATCAAAATGTCTTTCATAAGTACCATGCCCTTGGGAACCTAAGTGACTAGAACATCCCTGGTGAACATACCCAAGTTAAAGTGCTTATGGCATGTTTATTCCTCTTTAATTATCTTGTATATTTCTCAAACACTTAAGTCAAACTGACAGGCAATCAAAAGACAGTTCAGTTCAGTTCACTTCAGTCACTCAGTCATGTCCGACTCTTTGCGACCCCATGAATCACAGCATGCCAGGCCTCCCTGTCCATCATCAACTCTGGAGTTCACTCAGACTCAAGTCCATTGAGTCAGTGATGCCATCAGGCCATCTCATCCTCTGTCATCCCCTTCTCCTCCTGCCCCCAATCCCTCCCAGCATCAGTCTTTTCCAATGAGGCAACACTTCGCATGAGGTGGCCAAAGTACTGGAGTTTCAGCTTTAGCATCATTCGTTCCAAAGAAATCCCAGGGCTGATCTCCTTCAGAATGGACTCGTTGGATCTCCTTGCAGTCCAAGGGACTCTCAAGAGTCTTCCCAAACACCACAGTTCAAAAGCATCAATTATTTGGCACTCAGCTTTCTTCACAGTCCAACTCTAACATCCATACATGACCACAGGAAAAACCATAGCCTTGACTAGACGAACCTTTGTTGGCAAAGTCATGTCTCTGCTTTTCAATGTGCTATCTAGGTTGGTCATAACTTTCCTGCCAAGGAGTAAGTGCCTTTTAATTTCATGGCTGCAGTCACCATCTGCAGTGATTTTGGAGCCCCAAAAAATAAAGTCTGACACAGTTTCCACTGTTTCCCCATCTATTTGTCATGAAGTAATGGGACCGGATGCCATGATCTTCGTTTTCTGAATGTTGAGCTTTAAGCCAACTTTTTCACTCTCCACTTTCACCTTCATCAAGAGGCTTTTTAGTTCCTCTTCATTTTCTGCCATAAGGGTGGTGTCATCTTCATATATGAGGTTATTGATATTTCTCCCAGCAATCTTGATTCCAGCTTGTGCTTCTTCCAGCCCAGCGTTTCTCATGATGTACTCTGCATATAAGTTAAACAAGCAGAGTGATAATATACAGCCTTGACATACTCCTTTTCCTATTTGGAACCAGTCTGTTGTTCCATGTCCAGTTCTAACTGTTGCTTCCTGACCTGCATACAGATTTCTCAAGAGGCAGGTCAGGTGGTCTGGTATTCCCATCTCTTTAGGAATTTTCCACAATTTATTGTGATCCACACAGTCAAAGGCTTTGGCATAGTCAATAAAGCAGAACTGCAAATATAATTAATTTATTGAAAGCTATTGAGCACACATTCAGTTGTCTTTCTTCAAAAGCCTGAGAAACATGCCTCCTACTTGGTATTATCCACCTTTGCAGTATACAAAAAACGTTTATTTAACACTGAAATCAAGCATAATACAGTCAGTCTTCCTCCCATCTAGTAGCTGTTAGTCAGCGATGTCATTCTTAGAATGTGTTTACTGGAAAAATGCAGTTGTATTTGAATGGTTGGGGAAAAATGAAGTCTTTGGGTAAGTCATGACTGAAGGAAAAAAGGTCATTTGAGAAGATTTAAGCTGAAGAAGGAACTGATGAATAACATGGAAATGAATTCTAATTAGACAGAAAGGCTCCAAGACTGCACCCTGTAGTGAAATTAGTGTCCTCAATAACAATATGATTCGTTAACAATAGGAATCTAATATTTATTATATTTTTCCTGGATTTTCCCCTTCACTTTTAATTGTAACACTTAAGATATGCATTAATGACTAAATAAATAAATCTATTTTCTGTGGCTCTTCTGAGCCCCAGGTACAATATGAATTATTTCTTGGACCAATGGAATGTTTATCTAATAATGGTGTATCCAATATCCTAGGTAACAAAAGTTTACTGTAATAAGATCCTCAAATCCTGAAATAACATTCTGAGAGGAAAATATTAGATAATCTTAGAAGAAGGAAATATTAAGAACGGAAATATTTTTGCTTTTGTAATTCCTAGTTGTTTTAAACCAATTTATATATTCAGTGTAAGACAACTCATTGAGATATAATGATTTTTAAATTACTTCTTCATAAAATATGAACTAGATTGCTATTCCTGCAAAGGCCTCACAGAAAATGAGCCATGTAACTTCTCTTATATGTGGGACTAAATGCCTCCTATCAATCATTCTGGCAGGCTTTGAGGTTAAGGTGGAGAGAAAAGGGTTGTATTTGCCTAATGCAATGTTTTGACCTTTAGGGTTGTGTTTAAAGAACTGAACAAAAACAATTACCATAAAGAAGTAGGGGGTGGTACAGGACACAAGCATTCTCTAGAGAAATGAAAAATCTATTTGCTTTTAATATTTTTTTGCTGACGATCAATGAATAAAAGAGAAAGTATTATTAAACAGAGTTACTCTTCATCACAAAATGAATGAATATTTTTCTCCTAATAAACATCGGGTTGGAGAAGAAGCAGAAAGCTACACTAAAGGAAAATATCATCTGTACTTCTTGCCAGGCTTTTCATTGCTGAAACCCTATTCTTTTTTAATCCATTACCATCTATTGTAGTCCCTGGAAATTTTGCATTCTTACTATTGGAGTCTTAATCTGAGGAGTGAATATATTCAGTAGAACCTCTAGTACAGGACTTGAAGCATTAAGCAAACTTTGCACCAGTACTGAAAATTAAAATCAACCTTTCTTACTGTGTGTCTACATAAATCATGTATTATTAATCATATGCATGTGGACCATTAATTATTTTCTGGGTTATCCTGATGATTCATTTCTTTTATTTCAGTTTTTTAGATTAATATCTGAACTCAAAAAACAGTTGAAATAAGACTCTGGCTTTTTCCCAATTGCATATGTTAGAGGACCAAAATAAATCATCAAAGCAGAAGGAAGGCTAGAAAAACAAATGTCAGAAATCACACGAATTATTCCAACAGAACAAAATGGAAGTCCTTAACAGTCCCAGTTGCAGCACTGGATACTTTTAGTAATGTGGAAGTTTGAAAATTGCCAAGTACCTAAAATTATTAGGGGAGAAGAAGAGATTCAAGGTTTTTGGAGAAAGATCAAGCTAAGTGTTGTGACCTCCAAATATCCCTATCTCATTTAACATCTACAAATTAATGGCTCCTGATGATCAATATTTCCAGACTCAAATTTTTTGTGTGTGCTTCAGATACACACATCTAACTAAATAGTGTGAAAATGGATAAAAGAAAACTTCATTCAAATTGGAGTTGAAAAGCCCTGGAGGGGGAACTCTCAAACATGGACAACTCAATGCCCCTTACTTTACATACTTCAGCAGAAAGAAGAAAGATTTTCTTCTTGTCCAACAATAGCCCAGCCAATGAGAAACTACCACAACCCCAAACTCTTCTTCGATGAACTTTGTTCAAAACAACCCCTCTGTCTTTCTTCCTTGCCTCTATAAAGCAATGATCCTCTCCTTTGTTCTCCAAATTGCCTGTCTATGGTTTGCCATAGTTTGTGTATTCCAAATTGTAATTCCTGTGCTTTTCCTGAGTGAACTCGCTTTTACTGAATAAACTGCTTATCTTTTTGTTTTAAATGTTGACTAGAGTAAACAAGTATACTTCAGTGTCTCAAAGGGAACAAAAAATTCCACATTTGTATCCTCTTCCTGTGTTCCTTATTGTTAAGTCAACAGCATCCCCTGCTCAAACCAGAAGTTTGACATTATTGTCTCTAACTCATCACTTACCTAACCTAGATAATACAGGCTTATTCCGTAAAGGACAGATAGAAAAACTTTTGTTTCTACGTCTACATTTTTTCCATGAAATATGACCACGTTGCCCAGTAACGAAAGCAAGAAACTTGACAATAATTAAAGATTCCTTCTTCTTCCTATATCTGACTCCTTATTCCACACACACACACACATACACAATCACTAAAACCTAAGAATTTATCCTCTATAACTTTGTCCAATCCATCCCCTTTTAATCTTTAGAGCCACTACTCTAGATCTGATGTTCAATGTCCCTCTCTCTGATCAGTTTTCAAACTTCAGCATTAATACCAAAAATATATTTTTGAGACAAAATATATTATATTATTCCCTGAAAAATGAGCTGAAAAGAAGAATTGAGAACCATATTAGGGAAAAAGAAACTATGAGGCACTCTTCAATTGTATTATACCAATTAAGAGTATGATGGCATCAACTCCCTCTCCTTATGCTCCTCTAAATCCTGTGCTTATTCTAACTCCAGAGTGTCTATCCAATGTCACTACTTTAATTTGGGTCTTCATTATTTTTCATAGTCTTTCCTTTTGTCAAACTAAAAATACTTTGTATTTCTTTTTCTGCTTAATAAAAGTAACACAAATTCATTGCACCAAAAATAATCATGAAAAGCAGGGTTGTCCAGTTAAAAAAATTAAGATCAGCTGTTTTCTCATTTTTCAGAAAAAAACTATTGCCAGTATCTCAGAATAAATCCTCCCAGACTTTTTCTATATGAATTTTCTTCCCTCCCTCATTCCTTCCTCCCTCTTTCCTTTCTTTCTTAAACCTCTTAAATTGTTATGACACTCATATTATGCAAACTGTATTAAATGCTAGATATATACCTGTGTACAGACAAATTTACTCTCATCAAACTTATTTTCTAGTGGAAGATAGGCAATCAGTTCAGTTCAGTCGCTCAGTTGTGTCTGACTCTTTGCGACCCCATGAATCGCAGCACACCAGGCCTCCCTGTCCATCACCAACTCCCGGAGTTTACTCAAACTCATGTCCATTGAGTCGGTGATGCCATCCAGCCATCTCATCCTCTGTCGTCCCCTTCTCCTCCTGCCCCCAAGCCCTCCCAGTTAATCTCACCAAACTTATTTTCTAGTGGAAGATAGGCAATAAAGAAATATAAACAGCACTTTGTAATGAGGAATGACAGGAGAATCTAATGTAGATAGGATTGTCAGAAACGCCTCTCTGAGGAGGTGACATTTAAGCTAAGACATGAAGCATCTAAAGGAGCCATTTGAAAACAAAAAAAACTCAGTATGAGAGTGACCCCCCCCAAGAAAGGTCCATCTTCAAAGTCAACTTTCAAAGAGCATGAGGTTAGGGAAAAATAAAACATTGGGGGTGCTTAGGGATGTTGCTCTGTAACTTATTTTTCTTTGTTTAATAATATACAGTGAATACCAATAAATGTACATCAACATTATTTACATCACCAACTGAAAGAGATGTTCAGTTTAGTTCAGTTCAGTCTCTCAGTTGTGCCCAATGCTTTGTGACCCCATGGACCGCAGCATGCCAGGCATCCCTGTCCATCACCAACTCCTGGAGCTTGCTCAAACTCATCAAGTCAGTGATGCCATCCAACCATCTCATCCTCTGTTGTCCCCTTCTCCTCCTGCCTTCAATCTTTCCCAGCAACAGGCTCTTTTCTAAGGAGTCAGTTCTTCATATGAGGTGGCCAAAGTATTTGGAGCTTCAGCTTCAGCATCAGTCCTTCCAATGAATACTGATTTCCTTTAGGATTGACTGGTTTCATCTCTTTCCAGTCCAAGGAACTCTCAAGAGTCTTCTCCAACACCACAGTTCAAAAGCATTGATTCTTTGGTGCTCAGATTTCTTTATGGTCCAACTCAGATGTAGATCCCCTCATTTTACTTATATTACTCACTTGTACCTATAACTTTTTACCCCATCTAAGAATTGTCCTAAGATAATATTCCTAGAAGTGAAAATTTTATTTTGAAACATATACACAATGTTCTGGAGTAGGGCACAGCAACTCACTCCAGTATTTTGCCTGGAGAATTCCGTGGATAGGGGAGCCTGGCAGGCTACAGTCCATAGAATCTCAAATAGCTGGACATGAGCAAAGTGACTTAGCACACACATATGGATACACAGTGTTAAGAATTGTGATATATATTGCCACTATTCCTTTCAAAATTGTGGTACCAATTACACTCCCAGAAGTAATTAATGACAGTTGCCCATGTTTTCGGAGAAGGCAATGGCACCCCACTCCAGTACTCTTGCCTGGAAAATCCCATGGACAGAGGAGCGTGGTTGGCTGCAGTCCATGGGGTCGCGAAGAGTCGGACACAACTGAGCGACTTCACTTTCACTTTTCACTTTCGTGCATTGGAGAAGGAAATGGCAACCCACTCCAGTGTTCTTGCCTGGAGAATCCCAGGGACTGGGGAGCCTGTTGAGCTGCCATGTCTGGGGTCGCACAGAGCCAGACACGACTGAAGCGACTTAGAAGCAGCAGCAGCCCCTGTTTTCGTGAGCACTTTTGTATTACATTTTTCCTTCTGACACTTTAGAGGTACAGTCTGATATCTTGTTTTAATTTTCATTACCTTGATAATCATTGAGAGCAAATATTTTTAATATGTCAATTTTGCATATTTCTATTGGGATGTTTTTTCTTTTCTTATTGATTTAAGATATCCTTACATATGAATATTATTAACTTGTCATACATACAAAAGCAGTTTCCTCCTTTTTTAAGTTGTTTATTTTGACATAGTTTTAATTTCTATACAGCCAAATCTGTCATTATTTTCATTTTGATTTCTATTTTTTTTTCTTTTTAAACACTCAAAAAGGCTTTCCCCATGGCAGATATTTTACAAACATTGACTATATTATTTTTATAGTATGATTTTATCTTTTGCCTTTAAATATTTTGTACATCTGCAATATTTGAATAAGGTCTGATGTAGAGCTCTCTAGCAGATATAATAGTGATCATCAAATACTTCAGCTACACTCTCTCATTTTCCAGACCCTTTATTTTTAGTAAAGATTATATCACTAGTTCTTCTGGGTGGTAAAAACGAATAAAGAGGTCCACTCACTAAACTATAGCTTATTCTTTGCATTTTGCATTATCTAAGGAAGTCATAAACTCCAGAAAGCACAACTACAAGATATTAGTACCTCTGTCAACAGGGATTCCTGAGTGACTATCTGGAATAGACACTACTGCCAATTACCAATTGACATGTAGTTTAAGCAAGACATATAAGCCTTCTTTTTTTGTGAAGCCACTGAAATTTCATGGTTGACTTGTGACTGCAGCATAATATGCTTTTGTGGTTGTGAAGTCGCTCAGTCGTGTCTGACTCTTCGTGACCCCATGGACTGTATCCCACCAGGCTCCTCCATCCATGGAATTTACTAAGCAAGAGTACTGGAGTGGGTTGCCATTTCCTTCTCCAAGTATAATATGGTTTAGTGGTTCTCAAAATTTAACTTGCACCAGAATCAGTTTGATAATTTGTTAAAACACAGATTGAAGAATGCACCCCCAGAATTTCAGTTCTGAGTTTCTAGGGTGGGTCCTGAAAATTTGCATTGCTAACAGATTGCAAGGCAATACTGATCCTGATGGTCCAGGAACCATACCTTGAGAAACACTGCTCTACCTGATTAATATGAGTTGATTTAGTTTTTCTAAATATGAATAGCAGTTTGTTACAAAGATATGTCTCCATTTTCATACTGCTTTTTCAGTTCAGTTCAGTCACTCAGTCGTGTCCAACTCTTTGCAACCACATAGACTGCAGCACTCCAGGCTTCCCTGTCCATCACCAACTCCTCGAGCTTACTCAAACGCATGTCCATCGAGTTGGTAAGGCCATCCAATCATCTCATGCTCTGTCATCCCCTTATTCTCCTGCGTTCAATGTTGCCCAGCATCAGGGTCTTTTCCAATGAGTCAGTTCTTCACATCAGGTGGCCAAAATATTGGGGCTTCAGCTTCAGCATCAGTCCTTCCAATGAATATTCAGGACTGATTTTCTTGAGGATTGACTGGTTTGATCTCTTTGCAGTCCAAGGGACTCTCAAGATTCTTCTCCAACACTGTAGTTCAAAAGCATCAATACTTTGGTGCTCAGCTTTCTTTATAGTCCAACTCTCATATCCATTTATGACTACTGGAAAAACCATAGCTTTGACTAGATGGATCTTTGTTGGCAAAGTAATGTCTCCACTTTGAATATGCTGTCTAGGCTGGTCATAGCTTTTCTTCCAAGGAGCAAACGTCTTTTAATTTCATGGCTGCAGTCACGATCTGCATTGATTTTGGAGCCCAGAAGAATAAAATCTCTCACTGTTTCCATTGTTTCCACATCTATTTGCCATGAAGTGATGGGACCAGATGTCATGATCTTAATTTTCTGAATGTTGAGTTTTAAGCCAACTTTTTCACTCTCCTCTTTCACTTTCATCAAGATGCTCTTTAGTTCTTCTTCGATTTCTGCCATAAGGGTAGTGTCATCTGCATATCTGAAGTTATTGATATTTCACCCAGCAATCTTGATTCCAGTTTGTACTTCATCCAGCCCAGCATTTCTCATGATGTACTGTGCTTTAAATACTTCCTTATCAAAAACTATGTATTTGGGCCAATTACTATTATTTTACTGATTTTCTCACAATGACTTGCTTGCCTATTCAAACACTATTAGTGTACTTTAAATCATTATAACTGTATATTTTAGTAAGTGATAGGATGTCTTGCATTACTCTTATTCCAAAATACCTATATATTATTACAAGCTATTTTTTTACTTTGAATAAACTTAAGAATTATTTTTCTAAGATATAAATAAAAGAAAAATTGTACTGAAATTTACAGAGATTGTGTTAAGTTGAAAGATTAATTTTTAGAGAATTATATTTTAAGTAATCCAATACAGAAATGTGAGATTTCCCTGTATTCAAATCTGCTTATAAGTACATTACTAAATTTTGCTTCTAATCCCTTGCCTGGAATATTGCAACAATCCCCTATAACTCTTCTGTCAATTCCAGTCTGATATGAAAATTCTCCCAGATGAATTCAATCTGCTAGAAGCAGAGCTCCAATCATAAAATTCTACTACTCGAACACTTTTGATGCCATCTCATAAAACTCTGTAGCCCATGCTTTCGTTTTTAGCTGAAATTTCATGGTTAAGGGAAATCTAATGTTATTGACAGTCAATGCATAAAATGCAAAGAATTTTTAAATTTTAAAATTCAGGCCCAGATAGGAGGGGATATATACACTAATATATCATGTATCAGACAAGATAAATACATTTGTACAGGCAAAAAGTCTACTCCTGTCAAGTACTCAGACTATATTTAGACTCCAGACACTTGGAGATTTTTCTCATCTATTTCATCACTTCATCCTGTGAGTTAAGATGTCAACTGTTGAATTCAGTCAATTTCAAAATAATTTAAAATAAGTGAGGAGACTGAAGAGTTATGTAGAAACAGTATTTTTTGCCCTTCCTTTTAGTGTGTGTGTGCTTAGTCATTCAGTCATGTGCAACTCTTTGCGACCGCATGGACTTAGCCCACCAGGCTCCTGTGTCTATGGAATTTTCCAGGCAAGAATACTGGAGCAGGTTGTCATTTCCTACTCCAGGGGATCTTCTTGACCCAGTCTTGATGTACTCCTTTCCCAGTTTTGAACCAGTCCATTTTTCCATGTCTGGTTCCAACTGTTGCTTCTTGACCTGCATATAGGACTCTCAGAAGGCAGGTAAGGTGGTCTGGTATTATGTTCTTTGCAGCCAAAGATGGAGAAGCTCTATACAGTCAACAAAAACAAGACCGGGAGCTGACTGTGGTTCAGATCATGAACTCCTTATTACCAAATTCAGACTTAAATTGAAGAAAGCAGGGAAAACCACTAGACCATTCAGGGATAACCTAAATCAAATCCCTTATGATTATACAGTGGAAGTGAGAAATAGATTTAAGGACCTAGATCTGATAGATAGAGGGCCTGATGAACTATGGAATGAGGTTCGTGACATTGTACAGGAGACTGGGATCAAGACCATCCCCATGGAAAAGAAATGCAAAAAAGCAAAATGGCTGTCTGAGGAGGCCTTAGAAATAGCTGTGAAAAGAAGAGAAGCCAAAAGCAAAGGAGAAAAGGAAAGATATAAGCATCTGAATGCAGAGTTCCAAAGAATAGCAAGAAGAGATAAGAAAGCCTTCTTCAGCGATCAATGCAAAGAAATAGAGGAAAACAACAGAATGGGAAAGACTAGAGATCTCTTCAAAAAAATTAGAGATACCAAGAGAATATTTCATGCAAAGATGGGCTCAATAAAGGACAGAAATTGTATGTACCTAAGAGAAGCAGAAGATATTAAGAACAGGTGTGAAGAAAACACAGAAGAACTGTACAAAAAAGATCTTAATGACCAAGATAATCACGATGGTGTGATCACTAACCTAGAGCCAGACATCCTGGAATGTGAAGTCAAGTGGGCCTTAGAAAGCATCACTATGAACAAAGCTAGTGGAGGTGATGGAATTCCAGTTGAGCTCTTTCAAATCCTCAAAGATGATGCTGTGAAAGTGCTGTACTCAATATGCCAGCAAATATGGAAAACTCAGCAGTGGCCACAGGACTGGAAAAGGTCATTTTTCATTCCAATTCCAAAGAAAGGCAATGCCAAAGAATGCTCCAACTACTGCACAATTGCACTCATCTCACATGCTAGTAAAGTAAAGCTCAAAATTCTCCAAGCCAGGCTTCAGCAGTACGTGAACCGTGAACTTCCTGATGTACAAGCTGGTTTTAGAAAAGGCAGAGGAGCCAGAGTTCAAATTGCCAACATCAGCTGGATCATGGAAAAAGCAAGAGAGTTCCAGAAAAACATCTATTTTCGCTTTATTGACCATGCCAAAGCCTTTTACTGTGTGGATCACAATAAACTGTGGGAAATTCTGAAAGAGATGGGAATACCAGACCACCTGACCTGCCTCTTGAGAAACCTATATGCAGGTCAGGAAGCAACAGTTAGAACTGGACATGGAACAACAGACTGGTTCCAAATAAGAAAAGGAGTACCTCAAGGCTGTATATTGTCACCCTGCTTATTTAACTTATATGCAGAGTACATCATGAGAAACGCTGGGCTGGAAGAAGCACAAGCTGGAATCAAGATTGCTGGGAGAAATATCAATAACCTCAGATATACAGATGACACCACCCTTATGGTAGAAAGTGAACAGGAACTAAAAAGCCTCTTGATGAAAGTGAAAGTGGAGAGTGAAAAAGTTGGCTTAAAACTCAACATTCAGAAAACGAAGATCACGGCATCTGGTCCCACCACTTCATGGGAAATAGATGGGGAAACAGTGGAAACAGTGTCAGACTTTATATTTTTGGGCTCCAAAATCATTGCAGATGGTGACTGCAGCCAGGAAATTAAAAGACTCTTACTTCTTGGAAGAAAAGTTATGACCAACCTAGATAGCCTACTGAAAAGCAGAGACATTACTTTGCCAACAAAGGTCCGTCTAGTCAAGGCTATGGTTTTTCCTGTGGTCATGTATGGATGTGAGAGTTGGACTGTGAAGAAGGCTGAGCACTGAAGAATTGATGCTTTTGAACTGTGGTGTTGGAGAAGAGTCTTTAGAGTCCCTTGGACTGCAAGGAGATCCAAGCAGTCCATTCTGAAGGAGATCAGCCCTGGGATTTCTTTGGAAGGAATGATGCTAAAGCTGAAACTCCAGTACTTTGGCCACCTCATGCGAAGAGTTGACTCATTTTAAAAGCCTCTGATGCTGGGAGGGATTGGGGGCAGGAAGAGAAGGGGACAACAGAGGATGAGATGGCTGGATGGCATCATTGAACTGATCGACATGAGTCTGAGTGAACTCCAAGAGTTGGTGATGGACAGGGAGTCCTGGTGTGCTGCAATTCATGGGGTTGCAGTCGGACACCACTGAGCAACTGAACTGAACTGACTGAACTGAAGAATTTTCCACAGTTTGTTGTGATCCACACAGTCAAAGGCTTTAGCATAGTCAATGATGCAGAAATAGATGCTTTTTATTTTTTCCTGGAATTCTTTTACTTTTTGTATGATCCAACGTATACTGGCAATTTGATATGGTCTATGGGGTCACAGTGATTTGGACACAACTGAGCGACTGAACATCAACAAAGTTTTACATGACAAAAAAAAAGCATTAATGTGAAACCAGAACTGCAGCTTACTCACAGACTGATGATGATACCAGTTTGCATCCTGGGACTATAAGCGGGAACCCCCAAGTACAATCTTTGATGTCTCACCCATGGGGTGGATGTTCAGCCTGTGATTTTTTCCCAGTTGGGGCTCCAGATATGCTGTGTCGTGTGATTTCTCAGTGTTGTTTGATTCTGGATATTGATCAAAACCGAATTTGGTGATGTATCCTCTGCTGTTTCTATTTCTCTTTCCTTTTAATGTTAGTATATTAAAAGTAAGCTAAATAATTTTCTAATAAATATTTGTATATGAAAAGGTGAAAGTGAAAGTCATGTCCAACTCTATGTGACCGCATGGACTATACAGTCCATAAAATTCTCCAGGCCAGTATACTGGAGTGGATAGCCTTTCCCTTCTCCAGGGGATCTTCCCAACCCAGGGATCAAACCCAGATCTCCCGCATTGCAGGTGGATTCTTTACCAGCTGACCCACAAGGGAAGCCCAAGAATGCTGGAGTGGGTAGCCTATCCATTCTGCAGTGGATCTTCCTGACCCAGGAATCGGACCAAATTTTCCTGCACTGCAGGCTGAGTCTTATCAACCGAGCTATCACGGAAGCCCATTTGTAAATAACGAGTGGCTTGTTAACAAATCCTTTGAACCTGAGATGAAAGTGAAGTTTCAGCAAAACAAATGGTACAAATGAACTTATTTACAAAACAGAAATCAAGTCATAGATGTAGAATCTTTTGGTTATGAGGGGGGAAAACAAGTGGAGGGACAAGTTGTGAGGTTGGGATTGACATATACACATTACTATATGTCAAATAGATACTGTAGAGCACAGGGAACTCTAATCAATACTCTGTAATGATCAATATGGGAAAATAATTTTAAAAAGAGTGGATATATGTATAACTGATTCACTCTGATGTACACCTAAAACTAATACAATATTTTAAATCAACCTACAGCATTTTAGCCTGTATTTCATTAGCAAAAACTAATCATACGGTCACAACAGAATGCAGAATTTATGGTAGTGAAATAGATAGCTATCTTTAGGTGGCAACTCCACACTATGAAAATATAGAAGCATAGATTCTTGGTAAACTGTTACCCATTTCTGTCACAGTATCTTTCACCATGTTTACCAAGTGATGAAATTTTGGGGGGAGTTAGCATATTATGGTTAAAATCTTATAATATTCATTATCTGAAATTCATACTTTGACATTTGATCACCCTGTTTTGTGCACTAATTTTTCATGTGCAAATTTCTTGTCTCCCTGAACAGATTATATATTACCAAGGACAGATAATATGTAGCACAGAATAGGTGCTAAATATTATGAAATTCAATTGAATGCTGCTGCACTTTTGTAAAATCTGTAAGAGCTTATCACAGTCCTTCACATGACAATGAATCTCCTTAGCCTTTGCTGTTATTCTTCCCACCATCAAGTCACCTGCCTCTCCCCTCATATTGCCTAAATTAACCTAATCAGCTCTCTCAAAATCATTGAAAAGCTGAAGGATTTTCAAAGTCAGTCTATTAAAATAAGCAAGATTCTTCATATGCTTAAACTCAAAGCCAGATTATAAATTATGTTAAATTTATGTGGAATAAGAACATATAGACATAGGTAATTCATGGCTGAAAATTAAGCTTTATGTCTAGAAAAATAAATGAACAAGAGAGAATAGGAATAGGGAATGGTTTTATTGATTCATAAGTGCCCATCTTAAAAATATAGTGACATCACTTACGTATGCTCTAGCCACTAATATCTTAAGCCACCAAAAACCATTATTTCAGAGCCTCAGTCCAGAAAAGTTATTTGTCATCTAATTCTAGACTATGATATGCCTCTGTTAGCCCAGGAAGTATTAGTTTATGTCTGTCATACTGGCATAATTATTAATATTCCTTTCATTATTAAAATGTACCTCACTTTAAAGAATAAATCATATGGTCACTCTAACCAGATCTCTCAAGTCCTCTTCCTGTCCTGGGTTATAGGTGGATACACCTGGGTCATACACCTTTGGTGGCTACTGAAGCTTTTCTGAAGCTTTTTGATTTGCCTATTATAATACTCTGCTGCTTTACTAGGTGACCTTTTCTGGAGCTACATTGTCTGACATTTGAATGAACTGCTTGCTGTCACATGTAATAAGAGACTCTCTCACCCTCCTATAGACTCATAGGTGTTTCACAAATAATTCTGTGTTTTCAGATAGTATGCCTAGAAATTAGGTATGGAATTTTTCTCCTCATTTTCTCAAAACTGTCAGTCCTAATGTTCTCACAGACCTAACTTATGCCCTCAAAACTTGCTCCAATATTTCCCTCAGAAAGCAGAAGGATACATATTGAGATAAGACCCCTTGATTGGCTCTTTTGATATCTCATTGTCTATAAAACTGAAGTGAACATTGGATCTCCATTTGGAAAATTAGATTCCCCAATGTCTTTTTATAACTACTTTTTGATGCCCCAGTATTTTACAGAAATATGCCTTGCTTTTGAATTAGATTACTTTCAGAATTGAGATCTCCCCAGGTACTTCTCAATATCCTTTGTTCTATTCTGCTGCCTTTGTTCTGTTATTGTTTTGTTTAATTTTGCTTTTTTTTTTTGTAATATGATTTTAAAATGGAAATATTTAAGTCTTAATTTGGGCTGAACTCCTGAAATGTCAGATACCATATTCCAACAGTGGAAGTACACCAAGCAGAAGTTACAAATATTTCTGAATATTGGATTCAAGTTCCATTTTTCTGTCTGTAAAAGAGGTTCTGGTGGTGGTGGTTCAGTCGCTAAGTCATGTCCGATTCTTGCAAACCCATGGACTATAGCCCATCAGGCTCCTCTGTCCATGAGATTTTCCAGGCAAGAATACTGGAGTGGGTTACCATTTCCTTCTCTAGGAGATCTTCCCAACCCAGGAATCAAACCCAGGTCTCCTGCACTGCAGGCAGATTCTTTCCCAACTGAGCTATAAGGGAAGCCCCCAAAAAGAGGTTATATAGTTTGATAAAAGATTGAGAGTTTAGGATATTTTTGAAAAGAGTTATTAATGTTTTCTGAATATCATCTTCTCAAAATATAAGTATAGAGAGATGCCTGCCACTCATCACAAGTTGAAGGAAAGAGTCTTCAACAGAATCACATTAAGAGTTTGAAATGTGTTCCCTGGATCCTGATGAGTAGTTAATTGATGTTTTGCTCATACCACCCAGACAATCTAAAGTTAAGACTTATTGGCTGGTTGCTCTTAATGAACAGCAAAGAGAAATAGTTGTATTTTAATAATACCTGTACTCCCAGTTTGTTGGGGAAAAGGACACACGAGTGTATTCTACAGAGCATATGTAGTCCACAGAGAAGAGGCAGCATGCGATTACTTCAAAATTGGCCAAGAGAGGCCATGGAAAGCAGCCCCCATTAAGGAGACAAATTGCCAGATTCTTATGTTTTGAAGAAGGAACCGTAAAGAAAAAGTCAGAGGAAATACAAGCATCAGGAGGACTGTGAGATATTTCCATTTATGAGGTTGTCTCTGAAAAAGGTAATAAAGTATTCCATTGGAAAAAAAGAATTAAACACCTATGGGGAAATATCTGTTCCTTCTCATGGCAGCACAGTAAATTTAATCCTTTCCTGGTCTTTTTTTCTCCTCTCATTCTACCTTTCTCTTACCATGAAGAACTCAAAAAGTTAACAGGATAGAGAAGGAGAAGGGAAAAAATGCAAGGTAGGAAAAAAGATGTATCTTTTCTATTCAAGTTAGAAAGCCTGGCAGCAGGTCTGAGCTGGGAAAAGAATGACACTTTGAATTAAGTTAATAGTTTTATTATTACATTACTGAAGATATATTAATTACTAAAATGTGACTTTTATTACTTAAAAGTAACCAGAGAAGTTATGAAAATGTCCTTAATTTTTGTCCAGGGGCAAGAGAAGAGCTCATCTCAGAGAATAAATTTGAATAGGTCATAGAAAATAAAAACAAATCTGCTTTCTGATTATATCCTACAAGTTGTGTTTAACATATGCATCAGTTACATGGTAATTATCTCCAAGTTAACTATTTTGTATATTACTCATTTTTGAATGATGATAAATCTACCTAGATCTAAAAACTGTAACAGTGTATGTGGACACCCCTTGTGTTTGTTCTCTATCAATTTGTCAATTGGAAAATAACTTATCGACTCTTTTGCAGGAAGTATTAGAAAGTAGTAGACAAAAGTGACTTTGAAATAGGAAACACTAGTGTTTGTATCCTGGCTCCACGACTTGCTATGTGACTTTGGAGAGTTATTTCTATTTCTTCATCTGTAAAACTAGGGTGCTATTACCTAACTTATAGGATTGTGAGGATGAAGTGACAAGACACATACAGCAGGATGCATGAGATTCATATAGCATTGCGTTAATGAGTAAGATGATATGTTTAATTCATAGCCCAATTCTAAGTGTTTAATGGGTTTTATTAAGGTTATACTGAACCAAGAGAAGATCTGTTTTTCTCCCAAACTCATACTCTAAGATTCTTATATGAATAAGCACACACTGTTAAAAGATGCCATACTCTGTCCATCCATGCTATGTGAGTTATAGCAATGTTTTCTTCAGTAACAAACAAACTCTAAAATTGCAGCGGCTTTTGTCAATTTATTTCTTGTTGAAACAATTGCTCAATGAATATTCAGTGAATAAACTTTATTTTAAGATTTAGAAACTCAGTTTACTCTCATACGATGGCACTGTCATCCCATAGGGCCTTACAATCCTTCATCTTCTGCTAGAAGATAAAGAAATTAGAGTGAAAATAAATGTCTATTTCTTAACCACTTTTGTCTGGAAGGGACACATATCACTTTCATTCACCTTCTTTTGGCAAGGAACAAGGCTGTATTTTTACATGAGTAGGGCAAATAATATAATTTTGGATGGACAGCTGCTTTCCAAACACAACACTACACTATGGCAAGAACGTGGGTTTTTCGAGTTAGCTAGGTGTCAGTCATGATTCAAGAAAATTGGAGGTACCAAGAGAAAATTTAATGCAAAGATGGTCACAATAAGAGGACAGAAATGGCAAGGGTCTAACAGAAGAGATTAGGAAGAGGTGGCAAGAATACACAGGAGAACTATATTAAAAAGGTCTTAGTGACTCAGATAACCATGATGTTGTGGTCACTCACCTAGAGCAGAAATTCTGGTGTGTGAAGTCAAGTGGGCTTTAGGAAGCATTACTATGAACAAAGCTACTGGAGGTGATAGAATTCCAGCTGAGCTATTTGAAATCTTAAAAGATGATGCTGTTAAAGTGCTGTACTAAATATGTCAGCAAATTTGGAAAACTCAGCAATGGCCACAGGACTGTAAAAGGTAAGTTTTCATTCCAAACCCAAAGAAAACTGAAAATGTAGTCATTCAGTCATGTCTGACTCTTTGCAACCCCATGGACTATAGCCCACCAGGCTCCTCTGTCTGTGGAATTCTCTAGGTTAGAATACTGGAGTGGATTGGCATTCCCTTCTCCGGGGATATTCGTAACCCAGGGATCAAACCTGGGTCTCCTTCATTGCAGGCAGATTCTTTACCATCTGAGAAATTAAGAATTTTCCAATCCCAAATAAGGGCAATGCCAAATAATGTTCAAACTACCATACAATTGCACTTATTTCATATGCTAGCAAGGTAATGCTCAAAATCCTTCAAGTTAGGTTTCAACAGTATATGAACCAAGGACTTCCAGATGTACCAGCTGGATTTAGAAAAGGCTGAAGAACCAGAGATCAAATTTTCAGCATCTGTTGGATCTAGAAAAAGCGAAATCCCAGAAAAACATTTACTTCTGCTTCATTGACTATGCTAAAGCTGTTGATTGTGTGGATCACAATGAACTATGAAAAATTCTTAAAAGAGATGGGATTACCAGAACATCTTCCCTGCCTCCTGAGAAATCTGTATGCATGTTAAGAAGCAACAGTTATATGTATAATATCATATATGAAACGAGTCGCCAGTCCAGGTTCAATGCACAATACTGGATGCTTGGGGCTGGTGCACTGGGACGACCCAGAGGGATGGTATGGGGAGGGAGGAGGGTTCAGGATGGGGAACACATGTATACCTGTGGTGGATTCATTTTGATATATGGCAAAACCAATACAATATTGTAAAGTTAAAAAATAAAAATAAATTAAAAAAAAAAAAAAAAACTTAACAGACAAGCAAAAGCTAGAGTTCAGAACCATAAAACTAGCTTTAAAAACAAGGTTAAAGGAAATCCTCTGGGTGAAAAAAGAAAAGCCCAGAATAAGAAATGAGAAAATTATAAAATTAAAAAGGTGACCATTAAAGGCAAATGTATAGTACATGTAGGTGATATCCCACACACAAAGCTATTCAGTACAGTTCAGTCGCTCAGTCGTGTCCCACTCTTTGCAACCCCATGAATTGCAGCACACCAGGCCTCCCTGTCCATCACCAACTCCCGGAGTTTACCCAAACTCATGTCCATTGAGTTGGTGATGCCATCCAGCCATTTCATCCTCCGTCGTCCCCTTCTCCTCCTGTCCCTAATCCCTCCCAGCATCAGAGTCTTTTCCAATGAGCCAACTCTTCGCATGAGGTGGCCAAAGTACTGGAGTTTCAGCTTTAGCATCAGTCCTTCCAATGAACACCCAGGACTGATCTTCAGAATGGACTGTTTGGATCTCCTTGCAGTCCAAGGGACTCTCAAGAGTCTTCTCCAACACCACAGTTCAAAAGCATCAATTCTTCAGCGCTCAGCTTTCTTCACAGTCCAACTCTCACATCCATACAGGAAAAACCATAGCCTTGACTAGACAGGCCTTTGTCGGCAAAGTAATGTTTCTGCTTTTCAATATGCTATCTAGGTTGGTCATAAGTTTCCTTCCAAGGAGTGAGCATCTTTTAATTTCATGGCTGCAGTGATTTTGGAGCCCCCCAAAAATAAAGTCTTACACTGTTTCCACTGTTTCCCCATTTATTTCCCATGAAATGATGGGACCAGATGCCATGATCTTCGTTTTCTGAATGTTGAGCTTTAAGCCAACTTTTTCACTCTCCTCTTTCATTTTCATCAAGAGGCTCTTTAATTCTTTGCTTTCTGCCATAAGGGTGGTGTCATCTGTATATCTGAGGTTATTGATATTTCTCCCAGCAATCTTGATTCCAGCTCGTGTTTCTTCCAGCCCAGCGTTTCTCATGATGTACTCTGCATATAAGTTAAATAAGAAGGGTGACAATATACAGCCTTGACGTACTCCTTTTCCTATTTGGAACCAGTCTGTTGTTCCATGTCCAGTTCTAACTGTTGCTTCCTGACCTGCATACAGATTTCTCAAGAGGCAGGTCAGGTGGTCTGGTATTCCCATCTCTTTCAGAATTTCCAACAGATTATTGTGATCCACACAGTCAAAGGCTTTGGCATAGTCAATAAAGCAGAAATAGATGTTTTACTGGAACTCTCTAGCTTTTTCCATGATCCAGCCGATGTTGGCAATTTGATCTCTGGTTCCTCTGCCTTTTCTAAAACCAGCTTGTACATCAGGAAGTTCATGGTTCACGTATTGCTGAAGTCTGGCTTGGAGAATTTTGAGCATTACTTTACTAGCATGTGAGATGAGTGCAATTGTGCGTTAGTTTGAGCATTCTTTGGCATTGCCTTTCTTTGGGATTGGAATGAAAAATGACCTTTTCCAGTCCTGTGGCCACTGCTGAGTTTTCCAAATTTGCTGGCATACTGAGTACAGCACCTGCACGGCATCATCTTTCAGGATTTGAAAGAACTCAACTGGAATTCTATCACCTCCACTAGCTTTGTTCGTAGTGATGCTTTCTAAGGCCCACTTGACTTCACATTCCAGGATGTCTGGCTCTAGGTCAGTGATCACATCATTGTGATTATCTTGGTCATGAAGATCTTTTTTGTACAGTTCTTTTGTGTATTCTTGACACCTCTTCTTAATATCTTCTGCTTCTTTTAGGTCCATACCATTTCTGTCCTTTATTGAGCCCATCTTTGCATGAAATATTCCCTTGGTATCTCTAATTTTTTGAAGAGATCTCTAGTCTTTCCCACTCTGTAAACTGGAAATAGAACTGCCATATGACCCAGCAATCCCACTGCTGGGCATACACACTGAGGAAACCAGAATTGAAAGAGACACATGTACCCCAATGTTCATCACAGCACTGTTTATAATAGCCAGGACATGGAAGCAACCTAGATGCCCATCAGCAGACGAATGGATAAGAAAGCTGTGGTACATATATACATACATATACATTCAGCCATTAAAAAGAATACATTTGAATCAGTTCTAATGAGGTGGATGAAACTGGAGCTTGTTATACAGAGTGAAGTAAGCCAGAAAGAAAAAACACCAATACAGTATACTAACGCATATATATGCAATTTAGAAAGATGGTAACGATAACCCTGTATGCGAGACAGCAAAAGAGACACAGATGTATTGAACAGTCTTTTGGACTCCGTGGGAGAGGGCGAGGGCAGAATGATATGGGAGAATGGCATTGAAACATGTAAATTATAGTGAAACAAATCACCAGTCCAGGTTCGATGCATGATACAGGGTGCTCGGGGCTGGTGCACTAGGATGACCCAGAGGGAGGGGATGCAGAGGGAGGTGGGAGGGGGGTACAGGATGGGGAACACATGTACACCCATGGTGGATTCAAGTCAGTGTATGGCAAAACCAATAAAAAATTGTAAAGTAAAATAAATAAATAAAAGCAAAAATAAATTAAAAAAAAAAGAAGAAGCAACAGTTAGAACCGGACATGGAACAATGGACTGGTTCCAAATTGGGAAAGGAATACATCAAAGCTGCTTATTTAACTTATATGCAGAATACATTTTATGAAAGGCTGAGCACCTAATAATTAATGCTTTTGAGTTGTGGTGCTGGAGAAGACTCTTGAGAGGCCCTTGGACAGCAAGGAGATCAAACGGTCAATCCTAAAAGAAATCGACCCTGAATACTCATTGGAAGGCTGATGCTGAAGCTGAATCTCCAATACTTTGATCATCTGATGCAAAGAGCGGGCTCATTGGAAAAGACCCCGATGTTGGGAAAGATTGAGAACAGGAGGAGAAGGGGGTGACAGAGAATGAGATTGTTGGATGGCATCACTGACTCAATGGACATGAGTCTGAGCAAACTCCAGGAGACAATGAAGGATACGAAAGCCTGGCGTGCTGCAGTCAATGGGGTAGCAAAGAGTAGGTCACGACTTAGTGACTGAACAACAACATTGAGGTGGATGAAACTAGAGCCTATTAAACAGAGTGAAATAAGTCATAAAGAGAAAAACAAATATCATATATTAATGCATATATATGTAATCTAGAAAGCTGGTACTGATGAGCCTATTTTCAGGGCAGCAATGGAAATACAGACACAGAGAACAGACTGGTGGACACAGGGAGGGAGAAAGAGAGGGTGGGGAGAATGGAGACAGTAGCATGGAAACATATACACTACCATATGTAAAATAGATAGCCAGTGGGAATTTGCTATATGGCTCAGGGAACTCAGACTTGGGCTCTTTGACAACCTACAGGGTTTGCATGGGGTGGGAGGTGGGAAGGATGCTCAAGAGGGAGAGGACATATATATACCTATGGCTGGTTCATGTTGATGTATTGCAGAAACACAATATTATAAAGCAATTATACTTCAATTTTAAAAATAAATAAATTTTAAAAATAAAATGTGATGCTGTACCCTTTAGGGTACATACAAGTGTTATTCACCCTTCAATCTCCATTCAACCATCATTTCCTCAATGAAATTATTTTTCTAACTCAAATCTAATTATTATTACAACTTTCTTGTGAACTACACAGTAGTTATGGCCCTCAGAATTTAGCACTGTTAATATGTAATGTTTGACAAAGGATATCTTCAGTTTTCTCTGTTTATTCCTCTTTGGCCCAGCCATCTCATCCTTTCTGAAGCAATTAGTAGTAGTTGTCCTCTGCTTTTCCCCAGAGTAGGATATTGGACACCTTCTAACCTGGGGGTTCCTCTTTTGCTGTAATATCTTTTTGCCTTTTTATACAGTTCATGAGGTTCTCATGGTTAGAATACTGAAGTGGTTTGCCATTCCCTCCTTCAGTGGATCATGTTTTCTCAGAACTCTCCACTAAGACCTATCCAACTTGGGTGGCCCTATGTGGCATGACTCATAGCTTCATTAAGTTACACAAGCCCCTTCACCATGACAAGGCAGTGATCCATCAAGCGGTCTATATTTTATTCAGTTCAGTTCAGTCACTCAGTCATGTCTGACTCTTTGCTACCCCATGAACCACAGCACGCCAGGCATCCCTGTCCATCAGCAACTCCCAGAGTCCACCCAAACCCATGTCCATTGTGTCAGTGATGCCATCCAACCATCTCATCCTCCATCGTCCCCTTCTTCTCCTGCCCTCAATCTTTCCCAGCATCAGGGTCTTTTCAAATGAGTCAGCTCTTCACATCAAATGGCCAAAGTATTGGAGTTTCAGCTTCAACATCAGGCCTTCCAATGAACTCCCAGGACTGATCTCCTTTAGGATGGACTGGTTGGCTCTTCTTGCAGTACAAGGGACTCTCAAGAGTCTTCTCCAACACCACAGTTCAAAAGTGTCAATTCTTCTGCACTCAGCTTTTTTATAGTCCAACTCTCACATCCATACATGACCACTGGAAAAACCATAGCCTTGACTAGACAGACCTTTGTGGACAAAGTAATGTCTCTGCTTTTTGATATGCTGTCTAGGTTGGTCATAACTTTCCTTCCAAAGAGCAAGCGTCTTTTAATTTCATGGCTGCAATCACCATCTGCAGTGATTTTGGAGCCCCCCAAAATAAAATCAGCCACCTTTTCCACTGTCTCCCCATCTATTTGCCATGAAGTGATGGGACCGGATGCCATGATCTTAGTTTTCTGAATGTTGAGGTTTAAGCCAACTTTTTCACTCTCCTCTTTCACTTTCATCAAGAGGCTCTTTAGTTCATCTTCACTTTCTGCCATAAGGGTGGTTTTAGTATGTACCTAATAAGTTTATAAATTGTTGGAAGGAAGAACTAGGTACTTTCTCCATGCTTACATGGCATGCTACTGCTAAGTCACTTCAGTTGTGTCCAACTCTGTGAGACCCCATAGACGGCAGCCCACCAGGCTCCCCCGTCCCTGGAATTCTCCAGGCAAGAACACTGGAGTGGGTTGCCATTGCCTTCTCCAATGGGTGAAAGTGAAGTCGATCAGTCATGTCCAACCTTCAGCGATCCCATGGACTGCAGCCTACCAGGCTCCTCTGTCCACGGGATTTTCCAGGCAAGAGTACTGGGGTGGGATGCCATTGCCTTCTCCATTACATGGCATAAATAGTATTTAATTATGAAGTAACAAACAATAGGCTTTGCCTTCAAGGATTAATTTGTAAACATAAAAATTTATGCCTCTATGTAAAATTTATGATGCCGATGTGCCATAGAATTTTATGCTTACTTAGAGAAGACTTGGGGAAACCGTTTCTTTTTAATTTTTTAAAAGAACTTATTGTGATAAAATACATATAATATTTACCATTTTAGCCATTTTAAGTGTACAGCTTTGCCGCATTAAGTACATTCACATTGTTGTACAACCATTATCACCACCCATCTACAGAACTGTTTCATCATCCCAAACTGAAACTCCATACTCATTAAACAATAACTCTATATTTCTCTACTCCCTATACCCTCATAGTTACCATTATACTTGCTATACCTATAAGTTTGACTAATCTGGGTACTTCATATAAGTGGAATAATAACAAAATGTGTCCTCTTCTGTCTAACATATTTCACTTCGCCTAATGTTAATTTATGCTGTAGCATGTGTCAGAATTTCATTGCTTTTTAAAGGCTGAATGGTAGGTAGTCCATTGTATGTATATACCACATTTTTTAAATTGGACTATAATTGCTTTAAATGTCATGTTAGTTTCTCCTATACAACAAAGTGAAGCAGATATATATATATACATATATATATATATATATATATTTCCTCCCTTTAGGTCCTTCCTCCCACCCCATCTATTCTCACCCATCTAAGTCTTCAAAAAGCACTGAGCTGAGCTCTCAGTGCTATACAGCAGGTTCCCAATAGCTATCTATTTTACGCATGGTAACGTATATATGTCAACCCTAATCTCCTAATTTGTCTCACTCTCCCCTTCCCCTCCATGTCCACATATGCATTCTCTTTGCATCTCTATTCCTGCCCTACATATAGCATTTTTCTATTTATCCACATATATAAATTAATATGCTATATTTGTTTTCCTCTTTCTGAATTACATCACTTTAAATGACACTGTCTAGGTCCATTCACATCTCTACAATGATCCAATTTCATTCCTTTTTATGGCTGAGTAATAGTCCATTGAATATATGTTCCACAACTTCTTTATCCATTTCTCTGTCAATGGACATTTAGGTCACTTCCATGTCCTGGCTATTGTAAATAGTGCTTCAATGCACATTGGGGTGCATGTGTCTTTTTGCATAATGGTTTTCTATGGGTATATGCCCAGTAGTTGGATTATTGGGTCATATGGGAGTTCTATTTTTAGATTTGTAAGGAACTTCTGTATTGTTCCCCATAGTGGCTGCACCAATTTACATTCCAGTGAGCAGTGCTGGAGGGTTCCCTTTTCTCCACACCCTCTCCATCATTTATTGTTTGTAGATTTTTTGAAGATGACCAATTTGACTGGTATGAGGTGATACCTCATTGTAGTCTTGATGTGCATTTCTATAACAATTAGTTATGTTGAGCATCTTTTCTTGTGTTTGTTGGCCATCTGTATATCTTCTTTGGAGACATGTCTCTTTAAGTCTTCTGCCCATTTATTGATTGACTTGTTTGTTTTGTTATTGAGTTGCATGAACTATTTTATATTTTGGAGGTTAATCTTTTGTTAGTTGCTTCATTTGAAGTATTTTCTCCCATTCTGAAGATTGTATTTTCATCTTGGTCATGGCTTCCTTTGTGTGCAGAAGATTTTAAGCTTAATTAGGTCACATTTATTTATTTTTGTTTTTATTTTCCTTACTCTAGGAGGTGGGTCAAATAAGACCTTGCTGTGATTTGTGTCAAAAAGTGTTCTTCCTATATTTTCCTCTAAAAGTTTTTTAGTGTTTTAGCCATGGCAATCAGAGAAGAAAAATAAATCGAAGTAATACAAATAGGAAAGGAAGTAAAACTGGCACTGTTTGCAGATGACATGGTAATACACATCACATTTGGTTTATCCATTAATCAACATTTGAGTTGTTTGCAAATTTTAGCTATTGTGAATAATGCTACTTTGAACATTCATGTATAAATAGCTGTTCCAGTCCCTGATTTCAATTATTTTTTATATACCCATAAGCAGACTTGCTTTATCTTACCATAATTTTATTTTTAATTTTTTGAGAAACCACCATACTATATTAAGACTTCCAAAACTATGTTGAATAATAGTGGTGAAAGCAGATATGCTTGTATTGCTCCTGATCTTAGAGGAAATGCTTTCAGTTTTTCACCATTGAGAATGATGTTTGCTGTAGGTTTATCCCATTTTACATTTCAATGGGAAACATGTTTTAAGTCCTGTTTATAATAAAAAGAAATATGGAGTTTGTTAAAGGTTATCAGGCTGTCTCAGTCATGTAGAATAGATGAAAAAGGATCAAAGACAAAATTATATTTTCCTACTTCTTTCTCACCAATCCCAGTATATACAGCATATTTTTCACTCAAGTGACCACCCAGCCTTCTATAATGTCTATTAGTTAGACAGAATTCATTCAATTTCCTGAATGGTAGAATCATCAAGCAATATATGATTATGGATGAGTGCAGTAGCCCTACAACCAGAACAAATGCTTGGGGAAATTGTAAGGTGTTGGGGCCTCATTCTCTCTCCTTAAGGATGAAACGCACACGCACACACACACACACACACACACACACACAGAATGTTATCCAATACCATCATGTTTTCTCTCCATTGCCTACCCTAGACCTTCTCCGAAGAAGTAGTCCACCTAGTCTTGTCCACATTATTGTTCAGGATTGAAGCCAGTTGGCTGCAGTTACCTTAACTTCTCAATTAAATTTCTTGAGGACTAAGATTCTATCTTTTCTTTTTTAATTTGCCTTTCATCCCCACAGCAGCAAGCCATGTTCTTTTCATATAGAAGACATTCCAACATTGTGTTAATTGATAAAATAAGAAGAAAATTAATGTCTTATAATAGATTACTCGATCCATATAACATTTGCATTTGAAATGCTTCTTCAACACTTAAGCCAAAAGAATTGCTAAAGAAAGAAATCACATCATGTATCTTGACAATGGGAACTATTTAGGCAGAGGAGATTTTAATATCTATAAATCACATCTGGCATGCAGTTACCTTTTTACTGGGTGAGTATTGCTAGCAATAAGAAATGATAAGTAAGTGAAGACAGGAACCTGAGGCACCATGTTTTTGGTTGAACCAGGTTGAATTAGATGGCAAGACCCAAGATTGGATGAGTCTTCTCCAACCCCACAGTTCAAAAGTATCAATTGATTGGTGCTCAGCTATCTTTATAGTCCAACACTCACATCCACACATGACTACTGAAAAAACAGTAGCGTTGACTAGACAAAACTTTGTCAGCAAAGTAATGTCTCTGCTTTTTAATATGCTGTCTAGGTTGGTCACAGCTTTTCTTCCAAGGAGCAAGCTCCTTTTAATTCCATGGCTGCGGTCATCATCTGCAGTGATTTTGGAGCCCCCCCCCCCACAATTAAGTCTGTCACAGTTTCAATTTTTCCCCATCTATTTGCCATGAAGTGATGGAACTGGATGCCATGATCTTAGTTCTTTGAATGTTGAGCTTTAAGCCAACTTTTTCACTCTCCTCTTTCATTTTCATCAAGAGGCTCTTTAGTTCTTCTTCACTTTTTGCCATAAGGGTAGTGTCATCTGAATATCTGAGGTTATTGATATTTTCCCCAGTAATCTTGATTCCAGCTTGTGCTTCATCCAGCCTGGCATATCACATTAAGTACACTGGATATAAGTTAAATAAGCAAGGTGACAATATACAGCCTTGACGTACTCCTTTCCCGATTTGGAACCAGTTTGCAGTTCTGTGTCCAGTTCTAACTGTTGTTTCTTGACCTGCATACAGATTTCTCAAGAGGCAGGTGAGGTGATCTGGTATTCCCATCTCTTTCAGAATTTTCCATAGTTTTTTGTGATCCACACAGTCAAAGTGTTTGACATAGTCAATAAAGTAGAAGTAGATGTTTTCTGGAACTCTCTTGCTTTTTTGATGATCCAACAGAAGTTGGCAATTTAATCTCTGGTTCCTCTGCCTTTTCGAAATCCAGCTTGAACATCTGGAAGTTCACGGTTCATGTACTGTCGAAGCCTAACTTGGAGAATTTTGAGCATTACTTTACTAGCGTGTGAGATGAGTGCAATTGTGAGGTAGTTTGAACATTCTTTGGCCTTGCCTTTCTTTGGGATTGGAATGAAAACTTATCTTTTCCACTCCTGTGGCCACTGCTGAGTTTTCCAAATTTGATGGCATATTGAATGCAGCACTTTTACAGCATCATCTTTCATGATTTGAAATAGCTCCAGTGGACTTCCATCACCTGCACTAGCTTTGTTCAGTGATGCTTCCTAAGGCCCGCTTGACTTTGCATTGCAGGATGTCTGGCTCTGTGTGTGATCACACCATCATGATTATCTGGGTCATGAAGATCTTTTTTGTACAGTTCTTCTGTGTATTCTTGCCACCTCTTCTTATATCTTCTGCTTCTGTTTGATCCATACCATTTCTGTCCTTTATTGTGTTCATCTTTGCATGAAATATTCCCTTGGTATCTTTAATTTTCTTGAAGAGATCTCTAGTCTTTCCCATTCGATTTTTCTCCCTTTATTCCTTTGCACTGATCACTGAGAAAGGCTTTCTTATTTTCCTTGCTATTCTTTGGAACTCAGCATTAGGATGGATATATCTTTTGTTTTCTCCTTTGTCTTTGTCATGGCTCCTCCTAAAACCTATATCAAGCTTTAGTTTTCTCTATGGCACTTAAGACCTGGCACAACATACATTAAATTATGTTTTTGTTCATTTACTATCTCTCATTAGAATAAACCCTATGAAAGCATGCTCTGTACTAGTTTTCTTCACAGCTATATTCCCAGTGCCTAGAAGAGATGTAAACCATCAGATCAGATCAGTCACTCAGTCGTGTCCGACTCTTTGCAACCCCATGAATCGCAGCACGCCAGGCCTCCCTGTCCATCACCAACTCCCGGAGTTCACTGAGACTCACATCCATCGAGTCAGTGATGCCATCCAGCCATCTCATCCTCTGTCATCCCCTTCTCCTCCTGCCCACAATCCCTCCCAGCATCAGAGGCTTTTACAATGAGTCAAAGATTCACATGAGGTGGCCAAAGCACTGGAGTTTCAGCTTTAGCATCATTCCTTCCAAAGAAATCCAAGGGCTGATCTCCTTCAGAATGGACTGGTTGGATCTCCTTGCAGTCCAAGGGACTCTCAAGAGTCTTCTCCAACACCACAGTTCAAAAGCATCAATTCTTTGGTGCTCAGCTTTCTTCACAGTCCAACTCTCACATCCATACATGACAACAGGAAAAACCATAGCCTTGACTAGACGAACCTTTGTTGGCAAAGTAATGTCTCTGCTTTTGAATATGCTATCTAGGTTGGTCATAACTTTCCTTCCAAGGAGTAAGCATCTTTTAATTTCATGGCTGCAGTCACCATCTGTAGTGATTTTGGAGCCCAGAAAAATAAAGTCTGACAGTGTTTCCACTGTTTCCCCATCTATATCCCATGAAGTGGTGGGACTGGATGCCATGATCTTCGTTTTCTGAATGTTGAGCTTTAAGCCAACTTTTTCACTCTCCACTTTCACTTTCATCAAGAGGCTTTTGAGTTCCTCTTCACTTTCTGCCATAAGGGTGGTGTCATCTGCGTATCTGAGGTTATTGATATTTCTCCCAGCAATCTTGATTCCAGCTTGTGCTTCTTCCAGTCCAGCGTGTCTCATGATGTACTCTGAATATAAGTTAAATAAACAGGGTGACAATATACAGCCTTGAGGTACTCCTTTTCTTATTTGAAACCAGTCTGTTGTTCCATGCCCAGTTCTAACTGTTGCTTCCTGACCTGCATACAAATTTCTCCAGAGGCAGGTGAGGTGGTCTGGTATTCCCTTCTCTTGAAGAATTTTCCACAGTTTATTGTGATCCACACAGTCAAAGGCTTTGGCATAGTCAATAAAGCAGAAATAGATGTTTTACTGGAACTCTCTAGCTTTTTCCATGATCCAGCCGATGTTGGCAATTTGATCTCTGGTTCCTCTGCCTTTTCTAAAACCAGCTTGAACATCAGGAAGTTCATGGTTCACGTATTGCTGAAGCCTGGCTTGGAGAATTTTGAGCATTACTTTACTAGCATGTGAGATGAGTGCAATTGTGCGTTAGTTTGAGCATTCTTTGGCATTGCCTTTCTTTGGGATTGGAATGAAAACTGACCTTTTCCAGTCCTGTGGCCACTGCTGAGTTTTCCAAATTTGCTGGCATATTGAGTGCAGCACTTTCACAGCATCATCTTTCAGGATTTGAAAGAGCTCAACTGGAATTCCAGCACCTCCACTAGCTTTGTTCATAGTGATGCTTCCTAAGGCCCACTTGACTTCACATTCCAGGATGTCTGGCTCTAGGTCAGTGATCACACCATCGTGATTATCTGGGTCGTGAAGATCTTTTTTTACAGTTCTTCTGTGTATTCTTGCCACCTCTTCTTAATATCTTCTGCTTCTGTTAGGTCCATACCATTTCTGTCCTTTATCAAGCCCATCTTTGCATGAAATGTTCCTTTGGTATCTCTGATTTTCTTGAAGAGATTTCTAGTCTTTCCCATTCTGTTTTTTTTCCTCTATTTCTGTGCATTGATCGCTGAGAAAGGCTTTCTTATCTCTTCTTGCTATTCTTTGGAACTCTGCATTCAGATGTTTATATCTTTCCTTTTCTCCTTTGCTTTTAGCTTCTCTTCTTTTCACAGCTATTTTTAAGGCCCCCTCAGACACCATTTTGCTTTTTTGTAAACCATATATTTCATTAATTTTTGAGTGACTATAATAGGCAATCAGTACACATCATTTTCATTCTCTTTTATTTTATGGTGGATCAGAAATTGTATTAATGTTTAAGATCATTTGAAATCGACTGATCAAGGGATAATTCAGTTATCTTTGAAAACTTGAATAAATTGGTCAGTTCCCTGATATCACTAATCAATTGTGAAATAACTGTTCAATTCATAAAATTCAATTTCATACTTCCATGCTTTTGCTCAAGATGTTTACAACTTCTGCCCTGAATGATTTGATCATGCTGTGGATGAGTAATTTCTGTATAGTTCTCAATTTCTCCTTTTCTATATGAGAGTTTTTGTTGCAACTATTCTGTTTCTTCCCTACAATTGTATACTAGGTGGTGAGTGGGAGGGCCAATATCTTGTCTCAGTTTATAGGTGACCAAATCACAATGAAAAACTACTTTATAGGTGGTTCACATACTTTATTTATACTTTATAGGTGGCCAGAATATAAAAACATATGTCACATCTCTTGAACTTTGAGATGATCATAATAACCAGATGGGACATTTGGTCTTCCCTCTTGGGATTTAATGAAATGTGTTCTATGTTTGGAAAGAAGGGTGAGAAATGTCATTTGGCTGGTTGATAAAATAGAGTGCATCAGAGGCTACTACTTGTTTCTCTCTCCAGTGTCCACTTTTTTTTCATAGTAGTAAACTTTTAGCTGTGCTAAATATTACTCTTCCAACCTTCTTTATAGCTAAAAGTAGACATGAGTCATAGTTATTTCCAATGCTACATAAGCAGAAAGCCATGTGGCAGCTTCCAGGATTCTTTCTCCATTGACAGTTTTGACTTCTCTACTTGAAACCCTCCTCTATCCTTGTGTCTAAAATACAGATGTCACAATATTGAAACATATAGGTAAAGGCCACATACTCAATATGGCAGAGTGATAGATTGGAAGGAACTGGGGTCTCTAATGCATGTCATGGACTAATGATGCCATGACAGTTTTGTGCTGTTTGTAACCTGAACTTTTATTAGAGAGAGCAATAACCTATCTCATAAAACACTGTTATTTTGAGTTTTAGGATGCTTGTAACTGAACCTAATCCTAACTGATAGGTATTATGAATATTTAGTTATGGTAATTGCATTAGTTTCCTAGGGCTGCAATGACAAAATACCACAGACTTGATGGCTTAAACAACAGAAATTTATTTTTTCACAGCTCTGCAGTCTGAAAGTATAAGATCAAGGTGCTAGAAGGTTTGGTTTTTCTGAAGCCTCTCTCCTTAGCTTGTAGATGGTGGCCTTCTTGCTTTGACTTTATAGGGTCATTTCTTTGTGCATCCACATCCCTGTTGTTTCTTTGTGTTCAATTTTCCTCTTCCTTTAAGGACACCAGTAAGGTTGGATTAGGGTTCACTCTAATGGCATCATTTCAATGTAATCATCTCTTTGAAGATCCTACCTCCAAATACAGTCACATTCTGAAGTACTGGGGGCTAGAACTTCACCATATGAAGTGTGAGAAGACACTATAAATCCAAAACAGGAACTAGCTTGTTGGCAATATGATGAATTCTGCAAATGCAAGAGCTATATCTTCTTCCCTTTTACATTGGCAAGTGTTTTTCACACTCGACTGAGGAGTGTTTTCATTGCTCAACTGAGGAGAAGCAATTAGTGAATGACAACTGCTCTTGAGGATTGAATCCATTTTCCTGAATGTTTAGACTGAAGTGACTGGCCAATTTAGTTAAATGGCCACAAGGATGAGTATAAAGACATAACCTTAAAATTTCATTCCTGAAACAAAATTGGATAATTCATAATATCTAAACCAGGAAAAAAATAAGAGAAGGCAACATTGAAAAAAGCCAAACCCTAGAAAGACATTAATAATTAAACATTTCCAGGGACTCAAAGTTTAGATTTTGTTACTAGAGATAATATGATGGAAATATTCAATGTAAAGCATTGCTATTATAATGAAATTAGTTGAGTGCATCTCAGGTGTGCATCTCTGTCTCAACCATTCCACATAAAACTACATAACCTATACCAGAAATCTTGTGAATTACAGCCACCATGAATACTGTATCAGGGCTGGCTACCACCATGTAAGAACTGATTGTTATATTTTCAAAAAAAAATTTTAAGCTGGTAATTAAATTGGTAGCTTTAAATTAGCTGGGATGGGTGTATTTCTACCACAGATTTCTGCAAGTGCTACAAGTCAGGGCTTTGGGGGGACAGCAATGTTTAAAGATTTACTAGCACACAGTACTGGCCATAACCCAGATGAGCTTATTAAAAGCAAACCCTCACATGGCTAACAGCTGTAAAGTCTATTCATTGTAGGAGAGAGGTAAATGGCAGTAGTAAGAAGAAAGATGATTCAGAAGAATGTGACTTCTGTATATCTCACCCTCTCTCCTCTCCCATGATGTTTACAGCAAGCTGCCCTAGTTCAGCAGAGAGTGCTTAAGTTGATTTTCATTGAATCTTATTATACTGTTTTGAAACACTTCTCCCTCAAATCTCTGTTACCAGATGTTCTATCCAACAGAATGACCCTGTTACTCTGAAAATGTTCCTGGTATATTTTCTTGGGTAGAAAAGTATACAATTTTTATGATTACTATCGACTTTTATAGTATTATGTGTCCAACTTTTATTGTTGAACAAGGTAAAATATATTAATTTTCTCATTAAACAGTTCTGTAACATGTTTATACTTGCAAAGTGTCCCCAAGCCACTGTTTTGATTATATTTTATAACAATTTGAAGGAAAAAATGGCATTATCTTGCTATTTCAGAGGATGAGTCTCCAGAAATTCCAGTTTTCTCCAAATTATGCTCTAATACTGAAGCTTATAGAGGATCAAAGAATCTATAAATTGGCCAGATTTTTCTAATTTTTAAAAAATTTTATAGTGGAGTATGTTTGATTAACAGTGTTGTGTTAGTTTCAGGTATACAGCAAAGTGATTCAGTTATATAAATATATATATATATATATACATATATATATATATATATATACTAAGTCACTTCAGTCGTGTCCAACTCTGTGCGACCCCATAGACGGCAGCCCACCAGGCTCCCCCATCCCTGGGATTCTCCAGGCAAGAACACTGGAGTGGGTTGCCATTTCCTTCTCCAATGCATGAAAGTGAAAAGTGAAAGTGAAGTCGCTCAGTCGTGTCCGAATCTTAGCGACCCCATGGACTGCAGCCTACCAGGCTCCTCTGCCCATTGGACTTTCCAGGCAAGAGTACTGGAGTGGGATGCCATTGCCTTCTCTGATATACATATATATATATATATATATATATATATATATATATATATATTCTTTAAAATTAAAAGATACTTGCTCTTTGGAAGGAAAGCTATGATAAACCTAGATAGTGTCGTGGAAAGCAGAGACATCACTTACCTGACAAAGGTCTGTATAGTCATAGCTATGATTTTTCTAGTAGTCATGTACAGATGTGAGAGCTGGACCATAAAGAAGGCTAAGCACCAAAGAACTGATGCTTTCGAACTGTGGTGCTGGAGAAGACTCTTGAGAATCCCATGAACTGAAAGGAGATCAAACCAGTCAATCCTAAAGGAAATCAACCCTGAATATTCATTGTAAGCCCTGTTGTTGAAGCTGAAACTCCAATACTTCTGCCTCCTGAGGCAAAGAGTCGACTCTTTGGAAAAGACCAGGATGCTGGCAAAGATTGAAAGCAAAAGGAGAATGGGGCAGTAGAGAATTCGATGGTTAGATAGCATCACCGACTCAATCGACATGAATTTGAGCAAACTCTGGGAGATAGTAAAAGATAGGGAAGCCTGGTGTTCTGCAGCCCATGGGGTTGCAGAGTCGGATACAACTTTGTGACAGAACAACAATTACATTCTTTTTCAAATTATTTTCCCATTTAGTATATTACAGAGTGTCGAGCAGAAATCCCTGCTGGCATACAATAGCTCCTTTTTCATTATCTATTTTAAATATAGCAGTGTGTACATATCAGCCTAAACTCCCAATCAATTCCTCCCCCCACCCTTCCCCCTGGTAGCCATAAGTTAATTCTCTAAGTCTGTGAATCTGTTTCTGTTTTGAGAATAATTCATTTGCACCATTGTTTTTTAGATATAAGTTATAGCATATGATATTTATATTTCTCTGTCTGACTTACTTCACTTAGTATCATAATCTCCTGTTTCATCCATGTTTCTGCAAATGGCATTATTTCATTCTTTGTAATGGTTAATACGGGCTTTGCTTGTAGCTCAGTGGGTGAAGAAACTGCGTGCAGTGTAGGAGACCAGGTTTCAATCCCTGGGTCAGGAAGATCCCATGGAGAAGGAAATGAAAACCCATTCCAGTATTCTTGCCTGGAAAATGCTATGGACAGAGGAGCCTTGCATGCTACAGTCCATGGGATCACAAGAGTTGGACACAACTTAGCAACAAAATTACCAATGGCTAATATTCTATTGTATGAATGTACCAAATCTTTATTCATTCATCTGTCAGTGGACATTTAGGCTGCTTCCATGTCTTGGCTGGTGTACATAGTGCAGCAAAGAATATTGGGGTGCACACATCCTTTCAAACTATGTTTATGTTTCTCTGGATATATATCCAGAAATTGGATTGCTAGATATGTGTCCACTCTATTTTTAGTTTTTTAAGGACTATCCATACTGTTCTCCATAGTGGCCATACCAAGTTACATTCCCAACAAGAGTGTAGGAGGGTTAAATTGGCCTTCGTAGACTATGAGTGTTCCTTTTATACTTCTTGTGTATCTCTCTGATGCAAGCTCCTATAAAGCAAGTTTTATCCTCATTCTTACAAGCAAGAACACATACACACACTGTCACACACAAAGACTTTTAGAGGATTGAGGCTTATTATTAGACACACCAGCAGCACTTTCAATGTACTAATAACCTACTATGTCTTGAGGCACTCTTCAAGGTAATATCACAAGGTACTTTTTCCAGTAATCCAATTATACCCATTTTTCAGAAGAAGAAACTGAGGCCCACAAAAGGTAAATAATTTACTAAAGTAAGTGGCAAAGCATAATGGGAAAATAATAAAGAAATTAAATTTTAATTCTCTGAAATTAACTTTTATGGTTAACATAAAATGTAGCTGTCAAAGGAGCTGAATATACATGATCTCATTTAGTACTCATATAGTCCATGAGACTTACTATGCCTTTTTGAAAGTGATGGAAAAAAGATCCAAGAAATTAAGCCATTTACTTAAGGTTACACAATTAGTAAGTAGAAAAGCTGGAATCAAGATTGCTGGGAGAAATATCAATAACCTCAGATATGCAGATGACACCACCCTTATGGCAGAAAGTGAAGAGGAACTAAAAAGCCTCTTGATGAAAGTGAAAGAGGGGAGTGAAAAAGTTGGCTTAAAGCTCAACATTCAGAAAACGAAGATCATGGCATTTGGTCCCATCACTTCATGGGAAATAGATGGGGAAACAGTGGAAACAGTGGCTGACTTTATTTTGGGGGGCTCCAAAATCACTGCAGATGGTGATTGCAGCCATGAAATTAAAAGACGCTTGCTCCTTGGAAGAAAAGTTAGGACCAACCTAGACAGCATATTAAAAAGCAGAGACATTACTTTGTCCACAAAGGTCAGTCTAGTCAATGCTATGGTTTTTCCAGTGGTCATGTATGGATGTGAAAGTTGGATTGTGAAGAAAGCTGAGCACTGAAGAATTGATGCTTTTGAACTGTGGTGTTGGAGAAGACTCTTGAAAGTCCCTTGGACTGCAAGGAGATCCAACCAGTCTATCCTAAAGGAGATCAGTCCTGGGTATTCATTGGAAGGACTGATGTTGAACCTGAAACTCCAATATTTTGGCCACCTGATGTGAAGAGCTGACTCATTGGAAAAGACCCTGATGTTAGGAAAGATTGAAGGCAGGAGGACAAGGGAATGACAGAGGATGAGATGGTTAGATGGCATCACCGACTCAATGGACATGAGTTTGGATAAACTCCAGGAGTTGGTGATGGACAGGGAGGCCTGGCTTGCTGTGGTTCATGGGGTCACAAAGAGTCAAACACGACTGAGCAACTGAACTGAACTGAGAGCTAGTTTGCAAACCAAGATCATCAGATTTTCAAACTGGTGTCCTTCCCACTTTCACTCACAGAGACCAGGTAAACAATGAGCATTTTACCAGTGTCATTCCTCTCTACTACCCAGCCTGTTTAATGACTCTATTTCTTTTCATCTCCCCTTTTGTGCTTCACTCTTCCTTGCTCTGCTCCAGCATTAGGTATTGTTTTTGCTTTATTTTCATTAGCAGCATTTATTTACTGGTTACATATGATACTTGGCTCCTCTACATATTACATATTAATGAACAAATTGAAAAATGGGCTACATATGTTTCAGGGACTCAGAGGAATAGTGAGAGTACATTATTAGAATTGGCACTCTGGAGAAAGAGATTCAGTCATTGTTTAGACAACAATAACAAATGAATGCAGTATAATCCTAATGAATAAGTTCAGTATTAAAATTACTCACAGAGGAGATAGTTCTAACATACTTATGTCATATTCAAAAATCTAGTAATCAACAAAAATGTACTGAATACCTACTATGGTGCTAAGTACACAGTTTATTATAAATAATTATAAAAAGCTTCATTCATTCTGTTTAAATTTATTAGGCTTCTACTATGCACCAAGCAAAGTTTCAGGTACTAGGAATATAAAAATGAACATGTCTGCCATGGAAGCTTATATTCTGGTGGGGGCAAAGGAAATAACAAATCAAGTAAACATAAATTAAAATTATTGAAAATTACAGTAAGTACTGTAAAATAAACAAACAGGCATTCCATACAAAGAACTGGAAATAGAACTGCCTTCAGTTCAGTTCACTTCAGTCACTCAGTCATGTCCAACTCTTTGCGACCTCATGAATCGCAGCATGCCAGGCCTCCCTGTCCATCACCAACTCCTGGAGTTCACTCAGACTCACGTCCATCAAGTCAGTGATGCCATCCAGCCATCTCATCCTCTATCCTCCCCTTCTCCTCCTGCCCCCAATCCCTCCCAGCATCAGAGTCTTTTCCAATGAGTCAACTCTTCTCATGAGGTGGCCAAGGTACTGGAGTTTCAGCTTTAGCATCATTTCTTCCAAAGAAATCCCGGGGCTGATCTCCTTCCGAATGGACTGGTTGGATCTCTTTGCAGTCCAAGGGACTCTCAAGAGTCTTCTCCAACACCATAGTTCAAAAGCATCAATTCTTCAGCGCTCAGCTTTCTTCATAGTCCAACTCTCACATCCATACATGACCATTGGAAAAACCATAGCCTTGGCTACACGGACCTTTGTTGGCAAAGTAATGTCTCTGCTTTTGAATATGCTATCTAGGTTGGTCATAACTTTCCTTCCAAGGAGTAAGTGTCTTTTAATTTCATGGCTGCAGTCACCATCTGCAGTGATTTTGGAGCCCAAAAAAATAAAGTCTGACACTGTTTCCACTGTTTCCCCCTCTATTTCCCATGAAGTGATGGGACCAGATGCCATGATCTTAGTTTTCTGAATGTTGAGCTTTAAGCCAACTTTTTCACTCCCCTCTTTCACCTTCATCAAGAGGCTTTTTAGTTCCTCTTCACTTTCTGCCATAAGGGTGGTGTCATCTGCATATCTGAGGTTATTGATATTTCTCCCGGCAATCTTGATTCCAGCTTGTGCTTCTTCCAGCCCAGCATTTCTCATGAGGTACTCTGCATATAAGTTAAATAAGCAGGGTGACAATATACAGCCTTGACGTACTCCTTTTCCTATTTAGAACTAGTCTGTTGTTCCATGTCCAGTTCTAACTGTTGCTTCCTGACCTGCATACAAATTTCTCCAGAGGCAGGTGAGGTGGTCTGGTATTCCCTTCTCTTGAAGAATTTTCCACAGTTTATTGTGATCCACACAGTCAAAGGCTTTGGCATAGTCAATAAAGCACAAATAGATGTTTTTCTGGAACTCTCTTGCTTTTTCTATGATCCAGCGGATGTTGGCAATTTGATCTCTGGTTCCTGTGACTTTTCTAAAACCAGCTTGAACATTTAGAAGTTCACTGTTCAAGTATTGCTGAAGCCTGTCTTGGAGAATTTTGAGCATTACTTTACTAACCTGTGAGATGAGTGCAGTTGTGCGGTAGTTTGACCATTCTTTGGAATTGCCTTTCTTTTCTACACACCAAGGAAACCAGAATTGAAAGAGACACTTGTACCCCATTGTTCATCGCCACACTGTTTATAATAGCCAAGACATGGAAGCAACCTAGATTTCCATTAGCAGACGAATGGATAAGAAAGCTGTGGTACATATACACAATGGAGTATTATTCAGCCATTAAAAAGAATACATTTGAGTCAGTTCTAATGAGGTGGATGAAAATGGAGCCTATTATACGGAGTAAACTAAGCCAGAAAGAAAAACACTAATACAGTATCAGTTCAGTTCAGTTCAGTCGCTCAGTCGTGTCCGATTCTTTGCGACCCCATGAATTGCAGTATACCAGGCCTCCCTGTCCATCACCAATACATTATACTAATCCATATATATGGAAGTTAGAAATATAGTAGCAATAGCCCTGTATGTGAGACAGCAAAAGAGACAAAGATGTACAGTACAGTCTTTTGGACTCTGTGGGAGAGGGAGAGGGTGGGACGATTTGGGGGAATGGCACTGAAACATGTATAATATCATATAAGAAACGAATCACCAGTCCAGGTTCGATACAGGATGCTTGGGGCTGGTGCACTGGGATGACCCAGAGGGATGGTACAGGGAGGGAGGTGGGAGGGGGGTTCAGGATGGGGAACACGTGTACGCCTGTGGCAGATTCATGTTGATGTGCGGAAGAACCAATACAATATTGTAAAGTAATTAGCCTCCAATTAAAATAAATTTAAATTTAAAAAAGAATGACAGGAAGGAATGGGAAGCACTCTACTTAGTAAATGAAGAAATCTCTAAGGCCTATTAAAGCACATATTTTATACTTAAGTGGCTTACATATTAATTGTCTGTAGAACATACAATAGGAGAAAGAATGATATTTCCTTCAGAAGCTTAATGTAATGAAACCTGGAAGTTGTGTACAACAGACCACAAAAACAACTACATTTATCAAAAAGTAATAAACAGTGTGTGTGTACATGCTAAGTTGCTTCAGTCGTGTCGGACTTTATGACCCCATGAACTGTAACCCACCAGGCTCCTCTGTCCATGGAATTCTCCAGGAAAGAATACTGGAGTGGATTGCTATTCCCTTCTCCAGGGGATCTTCCCAACCCAGGGATCAAACCTGCATCTCTTATGTCTCCTGCATTAGCAGGTGGCTTCTTTACCACTAGTGCCATCTGGGAAGACCATAAAACAGTAATAACATTTAATAAGAACATATATGAAATCCATAGATATATGTGCATTGACATTACACACATATTTTACTTTCTGAATAGAGAATAGCTAAATCAACATGATCATTAATTAAGCCATGATGTCATATACTTTGGAAACATCACAATATCATAAATTTTGGGAAAGCAATAATGAAATTATAATACAGTAGGCTTTTTGTAGTGCTCATATGGAAACTGGGATTTTCAGTTAATTTCAACAAAGTCCAGGTTAACACATTTTTCTTCTATATTACCCAGGAGATACTCTTCAAATATAAGAAAATAGAAAGATGAGTCTTATAAAATCCAACTGAATTTCAATTGATGTCTTAAGTACTAGAAGTTTATCTCTATAACTTTTTACCAAAAATTTTGGAAAAGACAGAAATTATTCCTACCTCTAAAAAAATTTTCTCAAATTTCGAGATGGTCATTTTCCAGCTGTTTAATTTTTAGAAGTGAAAATTGAACTATAAATTGCTCAAAGTACTCTTTTTTTCTAATGAAATGTAGCTATGGGATTTACCATTAGAAATATCTTATTGGAATCAGGCTCAGGAAATAGTTTAAGTTAACCAAGAAACAGTATTAGGAAGGCTTTTGCCACCCTCCATTTTTCACCCATTTTGGTTGTTTCTTAAAGATGTTTTAGTGAGAAGACTATGAAGCAGTGCCTTCTTGGGTTGGGAGGCTAGGCCTGTCTTTAATGTTTCAAGGTTACTGTGCATGCGGGCTAAATCACTTCAGTCGTGCCTGACTCTTTGCAATCCTATGGACTGTAGCCCACCAGGCTCCTCTATCCATGGGATTCTCCAGACAACACTGGAGTGGTTTGTTGTGCCCTCCTCCGCGGGATCTTCCCCACCCAGGGATCAAATTCATGTCTCTTAAAATCTCCTGCATTTGCAGGTGAGGTGGCTCAGAGGTTAAAGCATCTGCCTGCAATGCGGAGATCTGGGTTTGATCCCTGGGTTGGGAAGATCCCCTAGAGAAGGAAATGGCAACCCACTCCAGTACTCTAGCCTGGAGAATCCCATGGACAGAGAAGCCTGGCAGGCTACAGTCCATGGGGTCGCAAAGAGTCGGATACGACTAAGCGACTTCATTCACTCACTCACTCTTTACCACTAGTGCCACCTGGGAAGCCCAAGATTACTGTACCATACATATAAAAGTAGGAATGGAGTGATAATTGAACAACTAATAAGAACCATGATAACATAATGTTTTAAAGTAAAATATGCAATTAAAACTATTGACCCACAAAAAAGTAAAGAGACACAGAAAGTATGTATGTGTATTCCAGACAGTAACAAAACAATGCCATAAACAACTCCACAAAAATAATCATAAATGTGCCAGATAAAACAAACAAACAAAAAAATAGATACCCTCTAGGTATCTTAAGACGATAAATGCAGTCTGAGATCATTTTGTAATATGACAGGAAAGTTCAGATATCTTTGGATATTTCTTACCCAAGGAATTCTCTACTGGTCTACTGGTTACTAATATATTTTTGTTGTGATGTCATTCACTACTGAATTATTCTACCTGAATTATACTCTTTTGACGATTATGGGACCAAGTTGGTGGTTCATAGCCAAGGGTAAATATTCGTAAGGAAACAGTACACAGCATTTCTTCTATGACCAATGAAGTAATATGATTTATTAAGGCCACTTATCAAGGGTAAAGTGTGGCAAAGATAAATGGAGAAGTAGTTGTTAGTGTTCCTCAAAATTTTGGCTAATGACAAAGAAGTGAGTACATTTGCCCCATCTGCTCTCTGGGAAATAAACTCAGTCAGTTTTGTAAGCTCATTAGATCTCCATTCAGCCATTAGGCAATTTAAAAATATCAACTCCTGCATTTAAATATTCCTAGTAAGGGAAAAAAAATAATAAGAGTGAACATCAAGAATTCCCTGACTTAGCTGAAGTTTTCCATGTTTCCTGGAAATGATGAGACTTAGTAGTCAACATTCTGAAGAGACTACTTAAACCACACGCTTCTTTTTGCTGGCCCTTCAGCTAAAAGTGGAAGGGTCTGTGATAGGGCATGCCCAGGTATTTTCTGAAGGGAGTCTGAATGAAAACTAGGTAAAGACTATGTGGCCAGACAAGTGTTACGAGTGAAGCAAGCTTTTACTCCTGTTTTTGCATAGATAGCATCTGCTTTTGAATGCATGACAAAGTGGACATATCCTACTTACATGGTCTGTGACCAATGCTTTAACTTAAAGCTGTGTATGTCTTAACTATTGAAAGCTGCTTTTGCCATTGAGTAAAGCTCTTCAAGCTTGGTGGTCAACATTTTAAATAACACTAATAACAGTAAAAGAAAGGCAATGTGAAAGAATGCTCAAACTACCACACAATTCCACTCATCTCACACGCTAGTAAAGTAATGCTCAAAATTCTCCAAGACAGGCTTCAGCAATATGTGAACCATGAACTTCCAGATGTTCAAGTTGGTTTTACAAAGGCAGAGGAACCAGAGATCAAATTGCCAACATCTGCTGGATGATGGAAAAAGCAAAAGAGTTCCAGAAAAATATTTATTTCTGCTTTATTGACTATGCCAAAGCCTTTGACTGTGTAGATCACAATAAACTGTGGAAAATTCTTCAATTGATGAGAATACCAGACCACCTGACCTGACTCTTGAGAAACCTATATGCAGGTCAGGAAGCAACAGTTAGAACTGGACATGGAACAACAGACTGGTTCCAAATAGGAAAAGGAGTACGTCAAGGCTGTATATTGTCACCCTGCTTATTTAACTTATATGCAGAGTACCTCATGAGAAATGCTGGGCTGGAAGAAGCACAAGCTGGAATCGAGATTGTTGGGAGAAATATCAATAACCTCAGATATACAGATGACACCACCCTTATGGTAGAAAGTGAAGAGGAACTCAAAACCTCTTGATGAAAGTGAAAGTGGAGAGTGAAAAAGTTGGCTTAAAGCTCAACATTCAGAAAACGAAGATCATGGCATCTGGTCCCATCACTTCATGGGAAATAGATGGGGAAACAGTAGAAACAGTGTCAGACTTTATTTTTTGGGCTCCAAAAATCACTGCAGATGGTGATTGCATATATGAAATTAAAAATCACGTACTCTTTGGAAGGAAAGTTATGACCAACCTAGATAGCATATTGAAAAGCAAAGACATTACTTTGCCAACAAAGGTCCATCTAGTCAAGGCTATGGTTTTTCCAGTGGTCATGTATGGATGTGAAAGTTGGACTGTGAAGAAAGCTGAGCGCCAAAGAATTGATGCTTTTGAACTGTGATGTTGGAGAAAACTCTTGAGAGTCCCTTGGACTGCAAGGAGATCCAACCAGTCCATTCTGAAGGAGATCAGCCCTGGGTGTTCTTTGGAAGGACTGATGTTGAAGCTGAAACTCCAATACTTTGGCCACCTCATGCGAAGAGTTGACTCATTAGAAAAGACTCTGATGCTGGGAGGGATTGGGGGCAGGAGGAGAAGGGGACGACAGAGAATGAGATGGCTGGATGGCATCACCGACTGGATGGACATGAGTTTGAGTGAACTCCAGGAGTTGGTGATGGACAGGGAGGCCTGGCGTGCTGCAATTCATGGGGTCGCAAAGAGTTGGACACGACTGAGCAACTGACCTGAACTGAACTGAATAACATTAACATTAATAAAATTTATCTTTATTGAGTACTTACTGTGTATCTCTCACTGTGCTGAATGTTCTACATATATTATTTTTTGAGTTAATCTGTCAGAAGCTCTTAAACCAGTGCTACTCAAAATTAAGTCTTTGAACCAGTGCCAGTAAGTGAACTGTTTGTTATCAGTCCATGATGAGATAAGCATAGAAACTGAGTTTAGAAACTTCTATAACCACAGTGACATTGTCACAATATTGAAGAAAGTGCTTATCTCACTGAAGAGAAGGATATCGATAAACTTAGGTTTTTTGAACTCACATGGAGTTGCATTTGATGCAAGCTATGTGGTAGTCATGCTCAGTAGGACCATGTGTGATATTTTAAGATCAGTTTATAAACTAAGACCCACATATGTATAAAATATGACATCCATTTCCTTCATCAAAAGATAATTTTACTATGATTTTGCAGGTTAAAATTTTAGAACTGGCTATCAATGAACACTTGAAGATAGCTTATATGGGAAAATGATGTTAAAAAAGAGAGCAGATATATGTTTTAATATATGTATAATGGATTAGTTTTTCTATACACTTAAAACTAACACAATATTGTAAATCAACTATACTCCAATAAAAGTTTTTTTTTTTATTTGAAGTAACAGCATCATTTATTTCATTTTGAATAAAAAGTAAAAATGAATAAATTGAGTTTTCTGAAATTGCTTTAAAATCTCTTTATCCCTTTCAACGTGCTTATGTGAGATGTATTTCTCACTTTAAGTGTTATTAAAACAAAGTAGAAAAAGTTATACATATATCATTTCTTGCAAGTAGCATTGTCATCGATCCAGTCTAGATTATGTAAATTAATTGTCAAGAGGCATACTCATCTGTCCCATTAAAAACTTTACTTTTTGATACACGTGGTGTCTTCCAAAGTGTGCATATAGACATCAAATATGGGTAAGCCCTATTTCATTCGTTTGACCATTAATTGTCTATATTTACATTTTCATTGAATGACATAGTTTTATAATTAATTTTTATTATTATGTCTGTTATTATTTATTAGCATGTATTTCATATTTGTTGAATCCAATAAAAATCTGTTTGCATTTTGTATTGAATTCATTTCTATTTTATTTTCAAAAAGTATTAGTCAATAATGAATTAAATTAATTTTTAAAATATCTGATCCTACATCAAAGAGAGTTTGACTAGTACTGCACTGCACTAAATCCAAAGCATAATAGCAAATTATCATTAATAGGAAAAATGATAATGATGTCATCTCTCATTTAACTAACAATGAAAATTTATTCATCATTATCCTCATATTTCAAATAGGAAAACTCAGATTCTAGGAAGTTAAATAACTGGTTCAGTGTGACATTAACTATTAAGTGATAAAGCCAAAAATATGTCTGATTTTCAAAGCCTATTTTCTCAGTCACCATCACTATATTGCCTTCCCTTTATACACAGTGAGTAATGCCAAACTTACAGAAAATTTGTAATTATGGAAGTACAGGCCAAAGAACAAAGAACTTTTTTCCTCCTAAACCACTGGAGAGTAAGTTGCCAACATAATGCCCCAGGAACCATGAATATTTCATTGTGTATTTTCTACCATATAAGACATTCTCCTACATAACCACAATACAGCCATAAAAATCAGAAAATTTGCACTGCTATATCACTACCATCTATTTTTTAGACCACCAGTCAAGTCTCCACAATTGTCCCAATAATGTTTTTTTGTAAAAAAGAATCAAATTCACAACCATACATTGCATTTGATTGTCATAACACTTTAATTTCCTTCACAGGAAGTTCCTCAAAATTTCCTTTGATTTTGACTTTTATAATTTTAAAGATTATAGGCAATTTTGTAGGTTATACCTCAATTTGTTTTTTTCTGATGTGGTCTCATGAAAACTTCAGGTTATGGATCTTTGGCAGGACCATTACAGAAGTGAAGCTATATTCTTCTCATTGCATCTTATCAGGTGGTACACAATTTCAATCTGTGTCAGTACAGATGGTGTTCACATTGACCGTTCAATTAGGGTGGTGCCTATGAGGCTTCTCTGCTGAAAGTTACTCTTTATTATCTTCTGTAACTAATAATTATTTTGTGGAGAGACACTTAGAATATATGTAAATATCAGGGTCTTCATCATACTTTCAATGCATTTATTTCATCAATATTTATTAGTATAGATTCATGGTTTCTTAGTTTATTCAATGAATTATAACCCATTATTATCATTATTTATTCTTACACTGAAATTGTTCCTAATTTAACCAGTGAGAATACTACTGAATCCACTTCCAGTATCCTTTTGACATGTCCTCATTATGCCCCATCATTATCTGACAATTTTTTTTGCTTTCTGATGAACAAACTGTTCCAGCTTTATCTTATACTTTCTTTGCCCCAGTCCTGGAATCAGCCATTTCCCCCAAAAGTTCTGACTCCTTTTAAGAAAGAATTTTATTTAGAAGAAATGATGTTCTGGTCAATGGTTGTACTCATTACAGCCCAGACTGTTGTCACTGCTCCCAGACCCTTCAGTGGACAGAACATAAACACATGCATGCACGCGCATGCACACACACACACACACACACACACACACACACACACACACACACATGTAAGCATCAAAACACACAAACACATATCTGCATTTCATATCTATCTGTGTATATTAAAACCATGAATTTACACTGAGAACTCTAATTCCAATTACATTACACAGTGTTCATCCTAGCTTTCTTCCTTTCTATATTTGTAACTCCTTTTTCCAAGACGAAAAACCTGATTCCCTTTATCCTTAACATAATAAATTATTTGCTCAGTATCCCTATATGTGACCAATCCCCATTACCATTACTACACCTTTCCATATTCAGTTGCTCTCCTCACCCTAGAAGAATTCCAGTATCACCCCATTTGAACTCTGTGCTGGCTGCACTGCTATTCCATATATGGACAATTTCCTCTTTCCAGCCATGCTTTGACACTATATGCTAAGCCAACAATCATGTGTGGACTTCAATTTTACTCCAATCAGGCTATGCTATCCCACTTTGTTGTCCCTCTGAGTGGATACTCTTCTCAGCCCAACATACCAAAATGCCCCACATAAATGCATTTTCATTTCATTAGAATCATTAATATAGAAGTTAAGACTTCTATGTAGATCACCAAAAAGTCTGTCAACAACGGCAATGTGCTGAATGGTTTATTGCTTATCTCTAAATCTGTCCTTGGAAAATGGAACAATAAAGTGGTTGAGTTATTTTAAAAAAGAAGCACATTACATGTGTTAGAATGCATTCTTCTCTTCAGTCCAAGGTGCTGAAATGGCTTTAATAAGAAATAAGATTTTTTCCTATGACTTCAAATTCATTGGTGATAATCACTGCAGAGTGATGCATATTGATACACCAAGTCTAGAAACAATTCGATCTTCATTGTCTCCAGCAAGGAGAAATAGCCAGCTGATAGCTTACAGTGAATGGTGTCAGATTCATGATCTCTGAAGGAGAGAATTTTGCTCTGGGACCAAAGACACAGCTTCAGTCACCCAGAGCTTCATGTGGCAAAAATTTTATTAAAGTAGAAAGGGATAGAAAAAGTTTTTGACATAGACATCAGAAGGGAGCAGAAAGTGCCCCAGTCACTAGTTTGGGTGGGGCTTTATATACTTTTTCAATTGGTTATTAACAATAGATTAAAGAATATCTCAAGATTTTACAGGTCTTACCAGACCCATATGTCTTAAGATAACCAGATTAGTCAGAAGGTTCCTGTTAAGAGGGAGAAACCTGTCCTTGAGCAAGATACATTATTGTTATATAATCATTAGTACAGAGTTTAAGGAAAAACATATCCTTGATCAAGATGAGTTGTTTTGTTGTGTAATCATTAGCTCTGGGCTTAAAAAATAATGTCTTATGTGATTAAGGAAGGTAGAAAAAAAATTGTCCTTTTCTCCTCCTCAAGGACCCTGGACCCCTTTCTCCTTCTCAAGGGGCTGAACCCCTTATCAACCTATCTAAGACTTAACTTTCTCACAGCTATAGGGGATAGATATAGTGCATCATCAGCTGCATCAGCAATAGGATATATTTCAAACATATTTATCTTTACTCTGACCCATAAAATCTAATGTTTTATAGAATTTTCCACCATTTGTTTCTTCTGCCTCAGATTCTTTCGTAACTGCCCTGCCTATCTCCAAACCCAGGTTCTCCTTCCGATCTCAAACTCCTCATGCCAATAGGTATAAACTATTAACATAAGAACATCCAATTCTGAAGTGAGCCACCATCATGTACTGAGGTTGTGGAATCTGGACCCAGATTTGGTTCTACCACTTATTAGCTGTCTGACCTAAAAACCATGACCTCTCTGTCTTCTTATAAAGGAGTGAAAGAAAAGGAAGACATATGACTCTCTAATGTTTACTTCAGCTTCCCAGTTTTAAGACTTTTGAAAGCACAGTATAGTCATCATGATGAAGAAGAAAGACCACTTGCCAGAAATCACCTTTTTAAGATCTAATCTTCTGATCATGTCCTTTGACCCTTAATGTATTCATCTCCCTTACTCTTCATATCCAATTCACTAAGACTGTCTAAGACTTGGCAGTTTTACTACCTAAATATCTTTCAAAGATGTGCACTAACTTTCTTGTAGCCTGGTCCAAACAACCATTGTTTTTTGGCTAAACAAATGCATCTACTTTCTCATTATTGCACATTAATCTACCTTCATCCCATACCTTCAATACTACAGTCAGGGTTATCTTTTTGAAATTCAATTGTAGCCATGTTGTCCCAACCCATTTGTGCTTATAATTCTCCATTTGTTTTACATTTTCATTAGGATACATACTAATTCATCGATGTAGCCTGTTTATTAACCCTTGATGTGCCAGCCTGGAACTACTTCTTCATTCTAAGACCTCTTATTATACTTATTGTACTATCTCTTATTCTAGGACGATCTTCTCTCCATCAGTGTATCCAGTGTTCCCTTGTAACACTCTATACTCTAGCCACACTGATATTATTTGAGTTTTTCATACTCACCAGTCTTCTTCCACCTTAATATCTTTGCACACATTATTGTGTTCATGGACCATCTGTCTCTTCTCTCAAATCCAATTAATGTTGACTCAAACTATAAATTCATCTTAAACATCACTTGCTCAAGGAAGCCTCCCCTAACCACTTAAATAATTCAAATTTCCATATTATAGATACTCATTGACTTTATACCTCTCCTTCATAACACTTTGCTCATTTGTAATTTCAGATCTATTTCTTAGGGCATTTTATAAGTGTATGTCTTCCACACTACTAAAAAAGAATAGGTCACTACTGCCTTCCCACACATAAACATAGTGTGTGGCACATAATGAGTTCTTGAGTCAAGTGGCCTGGATCATAATTCTAGGTGTCTATTTTGCTATGTGATCTTTGATTTTTAAAGGAGTATAATCTCTTTATTATTAAATCTTCTTATCTTTAAAGCAATAATCTCTATATCAGAGAGTTGTTTCTTACTTATTGGCCAAGTAAGATATAATCATCGAGAAGATGCAATCATTTATTTTTTGAAATTTCAATATATAGCTCAGATCTGTGAAGTGAATGAATAAAACTCATGAAATTAGTACACTGTTTATGTTATTGTTACAGTACCACCAAAGAAGTGTAGATGGTAACATACTTACTGGAGACAATGAAGATCAAATTGTTTCTAGATCTGGTGTATCAATGTGTACTACTCTGTGTCACCAATGGATTTGAAGCCATATAAGAAAAAAGCTTATTTCTTGTCAAAACCATTCAGCACTTTGAGCTGCAGAGAAGAATGCATTCTGACACATGTACTGTGCCTATCTTTGGTTGAATATCCTATTTCCTAAGAGTTTGTGGCTGTATTTTCCAATGGAAAGGAATGAGCGTCTTTCAATGACCTTAAAATCCTTTTCTTTTATATTATACATCTCTACCCACATCTTTCTTTCTTCTTGTGCCTATGAAATAATTGTCACATTTTAGTAGGACCTTTCAGTGTTGATGAATTAGTCTTGAGAATTGATAACTTCAGAGATGGTTCCAACCAGAGATGCCCTTTGATTGGTTCCTACTGTTATAGGAGAAAGTAAGAGGCACCTGGACCATATTGTTAGAGAGCTAGAGTGAGAGGAAGAGAGAAGAAATTTTAAATTTAAAACTTTCCACGTGTTTCTTTTGTAAGAGATTTAGCTTCTACCACAAAAAAAGATATTGACAGTAACTAAGATTTATACCAAGAAGCTATTGTGTCAGGAAGAAAGGAGAAGAAAGGCAGTAGCTATATATGTCTTGCTGACCACTGGATTCTTGGTATCTAATGCAATGCCTAGCACAGTGGGCCCTCAGTAACTATTTGTTGTAGGAATAAATGACATGAATAAATGAAAAAATAAATGAGTAAACGGAAAAACATTGGCAAATGAAATTACAATCACTGAACGAAAATTTCACTAGTCATCACTTATTCCAACAAAGAGGGTTAGTTCTTGCTTTCAGCCTCCATTTAATCTTTTACAATTGCTCAAGGCATAAAGGTACTTTAACGTCAGTTATCTCCAGATTTTCCTGTGCATGAGGTCAAAATGTCACTTGCCCTAATAAATGTAGTTGAGGTCAATTAATTTCATAAAAATTAATGACCAATTCCAAATTAGTGCCTTCAAAATCCATTTCAAAGTGTATTTGTACTTGCTTCTTTTTTGACCCCAAGACTGTCAACCACCCCTCAGTGAGCCACACCTATTAAACATTTCCTGACTCTTTTTTTGGTAACTTAGCACATGAAAACTGAGGTAGAAATAAACCTGGAAGATTCCAATAGGATCTTTAACTTGTTTTGATGAATCCAGAAGAGAAGGAATTGAGAAATACACCCATAATCTGTGTAGTTGGAGAGGTCAGAAATTTAATTTTAACCTCATAAAACTGACTGTAACTGAAACCATTATTAATCAGTGTTTTATTCTATTACACAAAAAATGATGACCCAAAGTATTTTTATATGTGCCGCCATATATTACAGTATGTGCTGCCATTAGATATCAATATATTTTCAAGTAATTTGTACACAAACACACATATACGTTATTTACATGATATACATAAATATATGTATCATGTCAATATATGATCCATACCACTCTTTTACTTGAAAAGAAATGGAAATATTAAGTAAATAATAATCAGAGTTAATGTGTTTGTTTGATGTCTTATTTTGGTTTTGTTTGATTTAAAGCTCTTAACTAGCTTCTTTTAGGAACAAACCTCATTAAATATGGAATTTGGTTCTTCACACAGAAAAATTAAGTTCTGAAAATCTAGCTTCCATGTGTTTTGAAATTAAATGATGAAAATGGGGGGAAGTTTGTCAAACAGGACAGCCGAACACAACTACACAGTCTGAGCTTCAAATAGTTCCTACTTAAAGAGAGTATAAAAACAGAACTACTGAGAGTATATAAAGAAAGAGAATCCATATAGCACCATGAAGGGCAACATTCAGCTCTGTTTTAAATGCCAAGCAGTCAGTCTAAAAAAAGGAATATGATTTTAGAGTCCTTGAAATGACTTATAAAAAACCTTTCAAAAGATTAAAATGTTGGTGGTGCTATGCAAATGTCTCACTTGATATTGAAATTTTAAAAATAAATGTTTATTTTGTTTTCCATTTAGAGAAAAAAATACAACGTCTCCCCCACATCAAGAATGCTATCGGTTTAACCATTTGCTGAGTGGATAAAATTATTTACCTTTCCACCTTTTTATCCTAGACTGTATGAAGGGTATATATATATATATATATATAACTTAACAATGGAATCATTCTATTCTTTATTTCCTTATTGATAGTACTCTTGATTTTTTTTGTCCTTCTCTTATTCCCTCCTTCACCTCATTAACTCAACCTAAGGATCTGTGTCACCTTTACTATGTATATTATATAGTTATCCTAATTTGTCACAATCTTATATACTCTATATTTTATGTTTCCGGCAATTTGGCAGGCTATATGTGCAGAGAAATGCTTCCAGGACAGAACACTGTATTTGTCTAGCATGTTTCAAACATATAATCTACATATTTCTGGCCATAGAGTGGACTAGATGAGCAGAAAAATACCTCTTCACACAGAATACCTCAAAGTGCTACATAAAATATCTTTAGATATCCTTTTAAAAACACTGTCATAAAATAAAGAGAATCAATGAAGGAGCTAGAAGTGACAAGAAAATAAAAAATAACAGAGGGAGCCTTTGGCAATCATGTTTGCATCATCTGCCACTGCTCTCCCTACACTGGGTTACTGCTATTTGTCAAGGAGCAGACACATGAGCCAAGCTGAGCTGATCATTTTTTTTTTCCTTCTGGAAATTTAAATCTAGGATTCAGAAATTGCAAGTCAGTATTGAATATGGTTCTAAATTTGAGAGTTTTAAGACAACCATATACTTCCATAAGGGCATAGAAGCAGGGAAAGTCAGTCTTCAGTATAAGAGAAAAATGAAGTGGAAAAAGAGAATGAAGCAGTAGACAGTACCCCCCGGGTTTATGACAGCTTTCTATTTCCTGATTCTAGTCCCTTTTTTAAGTCAAGATGTGTTTATAGATACATTAGTCTGATATGGCTATTATAACAAAGTACCATAGTGTTTTTAGGAACAAAAATGTATTTTATTAGAGTTCTGGAGGCTAGAAGTCTGAGATTAAAGTGTCAATAGATTGGTTTATATTGAGGCTCTGTCATTGGCTTGTAGATAGTCATTTTCCCACTGTGTCTTCAGATTATATCCCCTCTGTGTGTTTGTGTCCAAATTTCCTCTTCTTATAATGACACCAGTCATACTGTATTAGGGCCAACATTTATTACCTCATTTAATCTTAATTAACTTTTTAAACCTCTATCTGCAAATGTGGTCACATTCTGATATACTGAGTGTTGTAACTTCAACTTATGAATCTTGTCGAGGACACAGTACAGCCCATCCCACCGCCCTTGGCTTCTATGAGACAAATTCATATCTTTACATAACCCATATAAAGCTTACCCACCATCTTAATCAATGTCTATTGTGTCTCACATAAAGAATTTAAAAATCATAACACAAAACATAATTCAAAACTATTAAAATACTTACTGAGGCATCAGTAAATGCCAAGAAGAGATTCCAAAGTTTTTACACTACAAAATTCCTTTAAAATCTTTCTCATCCACTTATGTCTTCAAAACCCAGTCATTATCACATTCCAATATCTTTCTCTTTTCTATTGAAATATAAACACATGTGTTTGTGTGTGTTTTCTCTTTCTGTTACCACAGAGAAATAATGTTGACTGTTATGCAATGTAAGGAAAATCATTGTTCCACTCTATTACCTCCATAAGAAATATTTGTTTCTCCTTCTTTCCTGTATTTCTTCTATCTGATATTAAGCCTACTGTATTACTCAAATTTTGAAGAAAAGATTTTATATAGACCTTTTGTTTTCTAAGGTGGGCTTCCCTGATAGCTCATTTGGTAATGAATCTGCCTGCAATGCAGGAGATCCCAGTTCGATTCCTGGGTCGGGAAGATCTGCTGGAATAGGGACAGACTACCCACTCCAGTATTCTTGGGCTTCCATTGTGTGGTTCAGCTGGTAAATAATCCACATGCAATGCGGGAGATCTGGGCTCAGTCACTGGGTTGGGAAGATGCCCTGGAGAAGGGAAAGGCTACCCACTCCAATATTCTGGCCTGGAGAATTCTGGCCTGAGAATGGCTCGAGATTTCTGGCCTGAGAATGGGTCACAAAGAGGTCAGACATGAATGAGCAACTTTCACTTTCAAGGGTAGGAATAGGTTGGTGGCAGTGTACAGCTGTGACACAGCCACCACTCTCCAGAGAACCAGCAAGATTTTTCTCACTGTTCTATCATCCTAGTACAATATTATTTGCATATAGTTACAGCTGCCCTGATTGTAAATAGTATGTAGAGTCACCAGAAAACTTCAGGGTATTAAAAAGCTCCTCTTCTACTTCACTTCACCAAAAAGATCTCCTCTACTGATGCTAGTACAATTTCAACTCTCTCTCTCTCTTTCTTAGATTAAGTAACTGAAAGGCCAAATCAAATGTTAATGTATGCTCTGAAGAAAATAATCAATTAGTCTACTTAGTAAAGATAATGACCTTAAGTTAGTATGGCAGTGGATAGCTAAGTTTTGATGGGTGTAAGGGGTTGGAGCAGGCAAGAAAGTTATAGAGTTTGGAAGGCTACTCAGGATGTTCAAGGTAACTAAAGAATAAAATAAGGGCAGTTAAGTGCGTGGGAAAGGTACTGTGGGAAACCAAGAATTAAAAAGTGCTGAATACAAACTTTGCTCACATATCTGCAATTTCAATTTTTATATGAACACTATAGCTCAAATACATCATCACTGTAAAATCGTGAGTTTGGGACATGGAAGAATGACATGTGCTCTACTCTTTAGCTCAAATACCAAAAGATTAGTTCATAAATAAATCTTTCAAACATTCACTGTGACTAAAACCACTTGACCCTCTACATTTTAACTCACATTTACTACAAGTCTTTTACATATCATCGATTAATCATCCTAATAGTCAAATAGAGATACCTGAAGGTACCATAGTTAGCCTGTATTTGGCACATTATGCTTAGAAATAATGCAAACTTGTATTTCCTTTTGTTTTCACAATATACCCAATAACAAAACTCACTTGGCTCCTCCTGAACTACAATTCAATTGTGTGTGTGTGTGTGTGTGTGTGTGTCTCAAGATGGTTGTTTGCTTGGCTATTGGTTGAATCCTGTGACATTTCTCTTTGACTTTGTACTAAGTTTTTTAGAACTCTAAATTTTGTTTGCTCCTCTCCAAAGAGATTTCTTGAATTTGTATATATGATAAACATTGCACTATACTGGACTGGAGAAACAGAGTCTTGAGGCATCTTTGGAGATTCGCTGCAAGCAATTAGCATGATTTATTTATTACCTGTGTATTTTCATTCTCTGTGATGTCTTTCATCCAAGGTGCTCAGAGAGTTTTTCAAAATATAAACTAACCCTCAGCCCCCCTGGAAGTATAAAGAGGAAACAAGGGATAGGAGGAAAATCCATCTATAGAGTATTCAAAAAAATTCCCCTGTCCAATGCAGTAGAGAAAGACCAGTCTTGGAACTATTCAGCTTAAAGAAACAACCCTTGAAAATGCAACCTGGGAAAAACATCTCCACTCGAACTGTACACAAGCGTGGGCACTCAGAAGTTATAAATAAATTACTTTGTATTTCTCTCTCATAGAAAATCTCTGGAGAAAAGAACTATAGCAGATAGCTTCTCAGAGATGATAAGGTTTTCAATGCTCAGATGTGATTGTCAGTGGCAACTTTTCCCTGGACACTGGAAGATAGAGAAAATGACCTTAAAGAGGAATTTTCTTCAAAATTCCTCTTGAAGGAAGATGGCGATGGATCAGTTTCTACTATTGGCAAGTCTATACCATAAGGTATAGGATAATAGTGTCAGGAATGTGCATATCTGTGTGGGTCAGTGCAGAACAAGGAAGATTGAGGGAGGTAGATTTAGAACAAATCAAAAGGATGGAACCAAATGTATCAATTTATAGTAATGACTAAACCAGCTCTTGCTTCCTCTTAAAAATTCAGGCCCAGGGAGAGTGGAAAACAGTGATGTAGAAGTATAGGCTACCTCTTTCCAAACATACTCAAAGCTCTTCCTTTACATCCTATCTTTGTGGAATGAATGAGAGAGAGAGAGAGAGAGAGAGAGAGAGAGAAAAGAGCTGCCTGGTTTATAATGGGGATATTAAAATTATAAGTAATGCAAATATCACATTTATAAATAACACTTATTGAGTGATGAAAATGGACCAAGCACTGAAAAACTTTTACATACATAATCTCATTTAATTCTCATAGTAACCTTAAAAGGTAGGTACTATTAATATTCTCACATAACAATGGGTGAAATGCAGATTCTGAAAGCTTAAATAACTTTTCAATATTACGAAGTTAGTAAGTTGTAGAGCCAAGATACTAACCTAGGCCTATCTGATTCCAAAACCTTTACTTTCAACCCCTGTTATATTGTACGTTTCTCTATAAAACACTAAAGGGGGCTTTTGATGCTCTATTATATAACTGTAAATGCATTCCAATGTGACTGCAGACTTGGGAATGGATGGCAATATAGTTGTAGTGGGAGTTCTGAGAGGAAGATGAAAACCAAACAAAACATAGCAGAAGATTAACTAAATAATCCTTTCCTTTGCCTCCTTAGCCAATGTTACCAAAGGCGGGGGGGAGAAGGTTAATGGTAGAAATAAACTAAGTTAGGTGACACTGAACAGTGTTACTGATTTGTGCAAATAGTCAGTGAGAACTCCCAAGCAGCCCCAGAAAATATCTGATTATATACAAAAGTGTTAACCAGGAGGAATTTCTTTCCTTTGATGTACTTCTTTCTGTATTAAAAATTATTTACATCTGTAGCATAACCATGATCTATAAAACTGCTTAAAAAGTGGAAACTTGATGGTTGACTCTCCAATGCCCATCTATAGTAACTCACCCGCTTTGAGGATGCATAAATATATGTGGTGTCTCTTCTGCTGCCTCTGGCCCTGCACTGTCATATCCCACCTGTTTGTTTTTTCTGTCAATAATACCTTCTCTAATTTTTTTCTCTCTGTTTTGAAACTTATTTACATTTTGTTCCATTTCCTTAGAGACTAGAAATAGAAAGGATAAACTAATTTTGTGATAAAATATCAGTAATAATTTAAGAGCTTAACACTTTGAGATCACATTGGCATTAGAGCCTCAATAAGTTATTACTAGTAAAATTACAAGCTCCAGATAGACCTAGTGAAGTAGATATTTTGATTAGAGATCATTGCTAGCAAGCCATTTGAATCACATCATCTAAGAAGCTGGAAACTTTGATGATATTATATGTAAAGCCAGACTGGTGCTACAGGGTGGCAAAGATGCTAGTTCACTATAACAGCTGTCTTATCAGCCTCAGCTGGAGCATGGAAGAAGCTAACCCCAAAGAAACATTGATTAGCAATTTACTCCTTGGCATAGAGGGAAAACGTCTGGCTAGACTTTCATCCAGACTGAAGAAAGTCTGTCTATAATACCTCCATTTACACGAGCAATATCTGTCTTAAAGCTTTTTTCCTTTATTGGAAAGATTAGGTTGAATACACCAGATATCTTCCTTTGCTTTGTATCAACTCTAGCTCCTTTGGAAATAAAAAGTTAAAATAAATGAAAATGAATGAAGGTTAAAAAGACAGTGGAGATTTAAACCATTAAAAATTACTCTATGTGGATTTTATCCTCTTTATACCAATAATGCAAGCCAGCACATTTTTTCTTATTTGAGATAAAATAAAAAATTATAGACAAACATATCTAATGTCTCTTGTTTTCTCTTCAATGAATAAAATCAATAATTAAGTATGTACTTACCTTCCCCTTTTGTGACAATCTGAACATGATTGGAATGTTGGGTCTGACCAATTTAGATATGGAAAGTGGGAAAAAAAAAAAAAAAAAAAAAACAACTCTGCTAGAAAATTTGGGGGCCACAGCAAAGTGATTCTTTAAAATAAAGAAGTTCTTGGCACTTCTGCATCTATTTTTGCTTATAGTCCATATTCTGCTCTGTCACTTTATGCCACTGCTTAAAAACTTTCAGGGGCTTTCCATGAACCTCGAGAAAAATTGAAATTCCTTAATATGATGTCTTAGTCCATTTGAGTCGCTACTACAAAATACCACAGACTTGATGACTTATAAGCATAATATGCATTTATTTCTGACAGTTCTTGAAGTGGGAAGTCATAGATCAAAGACCTGCAAATTCGGTGTCTGGGGAGGGCCCTCTTTCTTGTTCATACATGAATGTCTTTTTGCTATGTTCTCACATGGTAGAGGCTAGGCTTCAACAGTATATGAACTGAGAACATCCAGATGTTCAAGCTGGATTTAGGGAAGGCAGAGAAACCAGAGATCAAATTTTCAACATACATTGGATCAAGGAAAAAGCAACAGAATTCCAGAAAAACATATACTTCCACTTCATTGACTCTGCTAAAGCCTTTGGCTGTGTGGATCACAACACTGTGGAAAATTCTGAACAAAATGGGAATACCAAACCATCTTACTTAACTCTTGAGAAACCTGTATGCAGGTCAAGAAGCAACAGTTAAAATTGGACATGGAACAACAGACTGGTTCACAATTGGGAATGGAGTACGTTGAGGCTGTATATTGTCACCCTACTTATTTAACTTATATGCAGAGTACATCATGAGAAATGCTGGCCTGGATGAAGTACCAGCTGAAACCAAGATTGCTGGGAGAAATGTCAATAACCTCAGATATGCAGATGACACCACCTTTATGGCAGAAAACGAAGAGTAACTAAAGGGTCTCTTGATGAAGATGAAAGAGGAGAGTGAAATAGTTGGCTTAAAACTCAACATTCAAAAACTAAGATCATGGCATCTGGTCCCATCACTTCATGGCAAATAGATGGAGAAACAATGGAAACAGTGACAGACTTTATTTTGGGAGGCTCCAAGATCACTGCAGATGGGGACTGCAGCCATTAAAATTAAAAGACACTTGTTCCTTGGAAGAAAAGCTACAACAAACTTAGCATATAACACACAAGGGAATACCCATAAGGATAACAGCTGATCTTTCAATAGAAACTCTTCAAGCCAGGAGGGAATGGCAAGACATACTTAAAATGATGAAAGAAAATAACCTACAGCCCAGATTATTGTACCCAGCAAGGATCTCATTCAAGTATGAAGGAGAAATCAAAAGCTTTTCAGACAAGCAAAAGCTGAGAGTATTCTGCACCACCAAACCAGCTCTCCAACAAATACTAAAGGATATTCTCTAGACAGGAAACACAAAAACGGTGTATAAATTCGAACCCAAAACAATAAAGTAAATGGCAACGGGATCATACTTATCAGTAATTACCTTAAACGTAAATGGGTTGAATGCCCCAACCAAAAGACAAAGACTGGCTGAATGGATACAAAAACAAGACCCCTACATATGTTGTCTACAAGAGACCCACCTCAAAACAGGGGACACATACAGACTGAAAGTGAAGGGCTGGAAAAAGATTTTCCATGCAAATAGGGACCAAAAGAAAGCAGGAGTAGCAATACTCATATCAGATAAAAGAGACTTTAAAACAAAGGCTGTGAAAAGAGACAAAGATGGTCACTACATAATGATCAAAAGACCAATCCAAGAAGAAGATATAACAATTGTAAATATATATGCACCCAACATAGGAGCACCACAGTATGTAAGACAAATGCTGACAAGTATGAAAGGAGAAATTAACAATAACACAATAATAGTGGGAGACTTTAATACCCCACTCACACCTATGGATAGATCAACTAAACAGAAAATTAACAAGGAAACACAAACTTTAAATGATACAATAGACCAGTTAGACCTAATTGATATCTATAGGACATTTCATCCAAAAACAATGAATTTCACCTTTTTCTCAAGTGCACATGGAACCTTCTCCAGGATAGATCATGTCCTGGGCCATAAAGCTAGCCTTGGTAAATTCAAAAAAATAGAAATCATTCCAAGCATCTTTTCTGACCACAATGCAGTAAGATTAGATCTCAATTACAGGAGAAAAACTATTAAAAATTCCAACATATGGAGGCTGAACAACACGCTGCTGAATAACCAACAAATCACAGAAGAAATCAAAAAAGAAATCAAAATTTGCATAGAAACGAATGAAAATGAAAATACAACAACCCAAAACCTGTGGGACACGGTAAAAGCAGTCCTAAGGGGAAAGTTCATAGCAATACAGGCACACCTCAAGAAACAAGAAAAAAGTCAAATAAATAACCTAACTCTACACCTAAAGCAACTAGAAAAGGAAGAAAGGAAGAACCCCAGGGTTAGTAGAAGGAAAGAAATCTTAAAACTTAGAGCAGAAATAAATGCAAAAGAAACAAAAGAGATCATAGCAAAAATCAACAAAACCAAAAGCTGGTTTTTTGAAAGGATAAATAAAATTGACAAACCATTAGCCAGACTCATCAAGAAACAAAGGGAGAAAAATCAAATCAATAAAATTCGAAATGAAAATGGAGAGACCACAACAGACAACACAGAAATACAAAGGATCATAAGAGACTACTATCAACAATTATATGCCAATAAAATGGACAACGTGGAAGAAATGGACAAATTCTTAGAAAAGTACAACTTTCCAAAACTCGACCAGGAAGAAATAGAAAATCTTAACAGACCCATCACAAGCACGGAAATTGAGCCTGTAATCAAAAATCTTCCAGCAAACAAAAGCCCAGGTCCAGACGGCTTCACAGCTGAATTCTACCAAAAATTTAGAGAAGAGCTAACACCTATCCTACTCAAACTCTTCCAGAAAATTGCAGAGGAAGGTAAACTTCCAAACTCATTCTATGAGGCCACCATCACCCTAATACCAAAACCTGACAAAGATCCCACAAAAAAACAAAACTACAGGCCAATATCACTGATGAACATAGATGCAAAAATCCTTAATAAAATTCTAGCAATCAGAATCCAACAACACATTAAAAAGATCATACACCATGACCAAGTGGGCTTTATCCCAGGGATGCAAGGATTCTTCAATATCCACAAATCAATCAATGTAATACACCACATTAACAAATTGAAAAATAAAAACCATATGATTATCTCAATAGATGCAGAGAAAGCCTTTGACAAAATTCAACATCCATTTATGATAAAAACTCTCCAGAAAGCAGGAATAGAAGGAACATACCTCAACATGATAAAAGCTATATATGACAAACCCACAGCAAACATTATCCTCAATGGTGAAAAACTGAAAGCATTTCCTCTAAAGTCAGGAACAAGACAAGGGTGCCCACTTTCACCATTACTATTCAACATAGTTTTGGAAGTTTTGGCCACAGCAATCAGAGCAGAAAAAGAAATAAAAGGAATCCAAACTGGAAAAGAAGTAGTAAAGCTCTCACTGTTTGCAGATGACATGATCCTCTACATAGAAAACCCTAAAGACTCCACCAGAAAATTACTAGAACTAATCAATGACTATAGTAAAGTTGCAGGATATAAAATCAACACACAGAAATCCCTTGCATTCCTATACACTAATAATGAGAAAACAGAAAGAGAAATTAAGGAAACAATTCCATTCACCATTGCAACAGAAAGAATAAAATACTTAGGAATATATCTACCTAAAGAAACTAAAGACCTATATATAGAAAACTATAAAACACTGGTGAAAGAAATCAAAGAGGACACTAACAGATGGAGAAATATACCATGTTCATGGATTGGAACAATCAATATAGTGAAAATGAGTATACTACCCAAAGCAATCTATAGATTCAATGCAATCCCTATCAAGCTACCAACAGCATTCTTCACAGAGCTAGAACAAATAATTTCACAATTTGTATGGAAATACAAAAAACCTCGAATAGCCAAAGCGATCTTGAGAAAGAAGAATGGAACTGGAGGAATCAACCTACCTGACTTCAGGCTCTACTACAAAACCACAGTTATCAAGACAGTATGGTACTGGCACAAAGACAGAAGTATAGATCAATGGAACAAAATAGAAAGCCCAGAGATAAATCCACGCACATATGGACACCTTATCTTTGACAAAGGAGGCAAGAATATACAATGGATTAAAGACAATCTCTTTAACAAGTGGTGCTGGGAAATCTGGTCAACCAGTGGTAAAAGAATGAAACTAGAACACTTTCTAACACCATACACAAAAATAAACTCAAAATGGACTAAAGATCTAAACATAAGACCAGAAACTATAAAACTCCTAGAGGAGAACATAGGCAAAACACTCTCTGACATACATCACAGCAGGATCCTCTATGACCCACCTCCCAGAATATTGGAAATAAAAGCAAAAATAAACAAATGGGACCTAATTAACCTTAAAAGCTTCTGCACATCAAAGGAAACTATTAGCAAGGTGAAAAGACAGCCTTCAGAATGGGAGAAGATAATAGCAAATGAAGCAACTGACAAACAACAAATCTCGAGAATATACAAGCAACTCCTACAGCTCAACTCCAGAAAAATAAATGACCCAATCAAAAAATGGGCCAAAGAACTAAATAGACATTTCTCCAAAGAAGATATACAGATGGCTAACAAACACATGAAAAGATGCTCAACATCACTCATTATCAGAGAAATGCAAATCAAAACCACTATGAGGTACCATTTCACACCAGTCAGAATGGCTGTGATCTAAAAGTCTACAAGTAATAAATGCTGGAGAGGGTGTGGAGAAAAGGGAACCCTCTTCCACTGTTGGTGGGAATGCAAACTAGTACAGCCACTATGGAGAACAGTGTGGAGATTCCTTAAAAAACTGGAAATAGAACTGCCTTATGATCCAGCAATCCCACTGCTGGGCATACACACTGAGGAAACCAGAAGGGAAAGAGACACGTGTACCCCAATGTTCATCGCAGCACTGTTTATAATAGCCAGGACATGGAAGCAACCTAGATGTCCATCAGCAGATGAATGGATAAGAAAGCTTTGGTACATATACACAATGGAGTATTACTCAGCCATTAAAAAGAATACATTTGAATCAGTTCTAATGAGGTGGATGAAACTGGAGCCTATTATACAGAGTGAAGTAAGCCAGAAAGAGAAACACCAATACAGTATACTAACGCATATATATGGAATTTAGAAAGATGGTAACAATAACCCTGTGTACGAGACAGCAAAAGAGACACTGATGTATAGAACAGTCTTATGGACTCTGTGGGAGAGGGAGAGGGTGGGAAGATTTGGGAGAATGGCATTGAAACATGTAAAATATCATGTATGAAACGAGTTGCCAGTCCAGGTTCGATGCACGATACTGGATGCTTGGGGCTAGTGCACTGGGACGACCCAGAAGGATGGTATGGGGAGGGAGGAGGGAGGAGGTTTCAGGATGGGAAACACATGTATACCTGTGGCGGATTCATTTTGATATTTGGCAAAACTAATACAATTATGTAAAGTTTAAAAATAAAATAAAATTTAAAAAAATAAATAAATAAATAAAAATAAAAAGCAGAGACATTACTTCACCAACAAAGGTCAGTCTTTACAAAGCTATTGTTTTTCCAGTAGTCATGTATGGATATGAGAGTTGAACTATAAAGAAAGCTGAGGGCCAAAGAATTGATGCTTTTGAACTGTGGTGTTGGAGAAGAATTTTGAGAGTATTGCAAAAAGAACAAACTAGTCAATCCTAAAGGAAATCAATCTTGAATATTCATTTGAAGGACTGTTGCTGAAGTTGAAGCTCCAATACTTTGGCCACCTGATGTGAAGAGCCGACTCATTGGGAAAGACCCTGATGCTGGGAAAGATTGAAGGCAGGGGGAGAAGGAGACAACAGATGATGAGATGATTAGATGGCATGCACATATGGTCTTGTAAGTAAGTAATTCTCTGTTCTCTAAGCACAACTCACTTGCAACTCAACTATCCAACTCTACTGGATTTCTTTAAGCTCCCCCAAATTGCTGTAATCCTTATCCTGACTTTTCAGATGTATCTGCTTCTCTCTAGTAAATAGCTTAAACCCACCTCATCTCTGCTTGGATTTGTTCATTGAACCTTCACTTAGTCCTTACCTCTCTATTTTTTCCCATTCCAATTCATTCTCCAGACTGCAGCCATAGTTATTCCCATCCTAACACACTTATTGTTATGCCTCTTAAGACATTCTCTAAAACACACATATTTCATTATGTCATATTATTAAGTTTCTTTAGGAGCTCACCACTTATTTTCAGGGTAAAATTTTAAACTTCTTAGCATTCAATAGGCCATCCTCGATAAAAGATCCTACCTAACTTTCCAACTACACAACTCTCCAGTTCTTCATCTGCAACCCATGTGTGAAAAACATAGATGTGCCTACAGATCTCTATAAATATTTCAGGTCCTTTCAAAAATTTCATTCATAGGAAAATTAGATATCCAGTACTGACCTATGATTTCAGAAGTCCAGAAAGACTCTACTTAAAAATACCTTACACCATACTCCCTTCATTGCTTATATATATGTACCTGAATCTCCAGCACTGTAACTTTTTAAAAAATATTTTGATTAAAAGTAATAAACATATTATGAATATAAGTATTTTTTAAGTTTGAGGAAGATTTTGTTGTTGAAACTCTCTGAAAGCTCTCTGAAAGTGAGTGAAGTCAGTCACTCAATCATGTCCAAATCTTTGTGACCCCATGGACTGTGGCCCCTCAGGCTCCTCCATTCATGAGATTTTCTAGGTAAGAATACTGGAATGGGTTTCCATTTCCTTCTCCAGGGGATCTTCCTGACCCAGGGTTCGAACTTGGGCCTCCCACATTGAAAGCAGACCCTTTACCATCTGAGCCACCAGGGAATACCTATATTAAAGCTTCAGCTCTTCCATTTATGAAATATCTACCACATGAAATATCAAGAATTAAATAAGATAATACAAAGTTCATTATATAGCATATATACGGCTTTGGTAATTCACATGCAACTTATATGGTCACTTCAGCTATGATTAGTTATTATATCTTTGTGTATTTTCATTTACCTGCTTGCTTTCCTTTATGAAAGCTATCTTTAATATATTGAAAAGTGAGGATTTTAATTAGTATTAATAAGTAATCAATTATATTTTGTAGAGTATAATGGTAGATAATGAACTTTGTACTATCTTATGTACTATCTTATATACAACCTAGATAGCATATTTAAAAACAGAGACATTACTTTGCCAACAAAGGTCCATCTAATCAAGGCTATGGTTTTTCCAGTAGTCCTGTATGGATGTGAAAGTTGGACTGTGAAGAAAGCTGAGCGCCAAAGAATTGATGCTTTTGAACTGTGGTGTTGGGGAAGACTCTTGAGAGTCCCTTGGACTGCAAGGAGATCCAACCAGTCCATTCTGAAGGAGATCAGCCCTGGGTGTTCTTTGGAAGCTGAAACTCCAATACTTTGGCCACCTAATATGAAGAGTTGACTCATTGGAAAAGACCCTGATGCTGGGAGGGACTGGGGGCAGGAGGAGAAGGGGACGACAGAGGATAAGATGGCTTGATGGCATCACCGACTCAATGGACGTGAGTCTGAGTGAACTCCGGGAGTTGGTGATGGACAGGGAGGCCTGGTGTGCTGCAATTCATGGGGTCACAAAGAGTCGTACACGAATGAGCGACTGAATTGAACTGTACTATCTAGTGTAATTCTGTATATTTCATGTGGTAAATATTTCATAAATGGAAGAGTTGAAGCTTTAATATAGGTAATCTCTGGTGGCTCAAATGGTAAAGAGTCTACCTGCAATGCGGGAGACCCAAGTTCAAACCCTGGGTCGGGAAGATCTCATGAATGGAGGAGCCTGGGGCGTTACACTCCATGGGGTCACAAAGAATCAGACACGATTGAGCGACTTCACTCACTTTCAGAGAGCTAGTCATGAACAACAAAATCTTCCCCAAACTTAAAAAAAACCTTATATTCATAATTTATGTTTATTACTTTTAAGTAAAATGTTTAATAAAAGTTACATTCTCTGGGAGTCCTTTAACTTTATATCTCTCTCTAATCCCCCTTTATGAATCTATTTTAAATCCTCTTTGTGTTGCATTCAGCTCAGTATTGGTTATGCCTTTACTGAATAACATTTTGTTTGTTGAACAAGGAAAGATCTACCTTTGGGGGTAGTAGTTGAAGCATTTTATATTTTATTCTTGGAACTAAGCTGTGGCAGGTGAATCTATGACTTGTCACATCTCACTTTTCATCACTGAGAACACAACAAATTCATAAAAAGGTGTGATGTCATAGGTATGATTGTATTCCTGATATCTCCCTTCAGCAATTTGAGTTCCAGATAAGTAGTTTTGTTTTTCCTAAGAAAAAAAAGTTTGCCTTATTAACATCTTCAGAATACCAGATTAACCAGAAGAATCAGAAAATCAGTTGATAGATGTTTCATCTAAAATTTTTCAATCATACCATACACAAAGATAAACTCAAATTGGATTAAAGATCTAAATGTAAGACCAGAAACTATAAAACTCTCAGAAGAAAACATAGGCAGAACACTTAATGACATAAATCACAGCAAGATCCCCTATGACCCACCTTCTAAAGTATCAGAAGTAGAAACAAAAATAAACAAGTGGGACCTAACTAAAGTTAAGAGTTTTTGCACAGGAAGGGAAACTCTAAACAAGGTTCAAAGATAACCCTCAGAATGCGAGAAAAAATGAAACAACTGATGAAGGATTAATTTCCAAAATATACAAGCAGCTTATGCAACTCAATATCAAAAGGTAGGCAGAAGAATTCAACAAACATTTATCCAAAGAAGACATACAGTTGACTAATAAACACATGAAAAGATGCTCAACATTGCTCATTATTACAGAATGCAAATGAAAACTACAATGAGATATCACTTCATATCGGTCAGAATGGCCATCATAAAAAAATTTACAAACAATAAGTGCTGGAGAGGATGTGGAGAAAAGGGAACCACAGAAGAATTTCTGATACTTCAGTTATTCTGGTATTCTTGAACTGTTGATTGGAATGTAAATTGCACAGGCACTATGGGGGACAGTATGGAGATTCCCTAAAATACTAGGACTAAAACTACTACAAGACCCAACAATCCCACTACTGGGCATGCACCCTGAGAAAACTGTAACTGAAAAATACACATGTACCCCAATGATCATTGCAGCACTATTTACAATAATTAAGACATGGAAGCAACTTAGATGTCCATCAACAGATGGATGTATAAAGAAGCTGTGGTACATATACACGATGGACTATTACTCAGCCATAAAAAGGACTGCATTTGAGTCCATTATAATGAGGTAGATGGACCTAGAGCCTATTTATACAGAGTGAAGTAAGTCAGAAAGAGAAAAACAAATATCATATATTAATGCATATACATGGAATCTAGGAAGATGGTACTGATGAAGCTATTTGCAAGGCAGAATGGAGACACAGACATAGATAACAGATTTTTGGACGGACACAGGGGGAAAGAAAGGGTGGAAGGAATGGAGAGAGTAGCATGGAAACATATACACTACAATATGTAAAATAGATAACCATTGGGGATTTGCTATATGACTAAGGGAGCTCAAACTGGTGCTCTGTGACACCACTCTAAAGGAGCGGGATTAGGTGGGGGAGGTAGGAGGGAGGTTCAAGAGGGAGGGTACATATGTATACCTATGGCTGATTCATGTTGATATATGGCAGAAACCAATACAATATTGTAAAGAAATTATCCTTCAATTAAAAATAAATTAAATTTTAAAATTTCAATCAAAAAGAAGTTTCTGGTATCCAAATGCTTAGTGTAATAGAGAGATGATCAATAAAAAAAAGTCAACAAAGGAGAAACTCACTGGTTCTAAAGAAAATTTGAAGTGGAGATCCTTTGGAGACCTTTCATCTCTTCTTTCAGTACAGTTCTCCCTCATGATTGTTATTATTCTTGTTCAGTCACAAGTTTTGTCCGACTCTTTGAGACACAGTGGATTTCAGCATGCCAGACTCCTCTGTCCACCACTATCTCTTGCTGTTTGCTGAAGTTCATGTCCCTTGAGTCAGTGATACTATTTAACCATCTCATCCTCCATTTCCTCCTACTTCTCCTCCCAATCTTTCCCAGCATCAGGGTATTTTCCAGTGAGTCGCTTCATCACATCAGGTGGCCACAGTATTGTAGTTTCAGCTTCAGCAACAGTGCTTTCAATGAATATTCAAGGTTGATTTCATTTAGGATTGACGGATTTGATCTTGAGTTCAAGGGACTCTCAAGAGTCTTCTCCAGCACCACAGTTCTAAAGCATCAGTTCTTCACTGTTCAGCCTTCTTTCTGGTCCAACTCTCATATCCATACATGACTACTGAAAAAAAAAGATTGCTTTGACTATATGGACCTTTGCTGACAAAGTGATGTCTCTGCTTTTCAATATGCTGCCTAGGTTTGTCATAGCTTTCTTTCCAACAAGCAAGTGTCTTTTAATTTCATGGCTAAAGTCACCATCTGCAGTGATTTTGAAGCCCAAGAAATAAAATCTGTCACAAGTTCCACTTTTTCCCTTTCTATTTGATATGAAGTGATGTAACTGGATACCATGATCTTCGTTTTTTGAATGTTGAGCTTCAAGCCAGCTTTTTCACTCTCCTCTTTCATCCTCATGAAGAAGTTCTTTAGTTCCTCTCTGCTCTCTGGCATTAGAGAGCTTTCATCTGAATATCTGAGGTTGTTGATATTTCTCCCAGCAATCTTGATTCTAGTTTATGATTCCTCCAGGTTGATATTTCACATGATCTACTCTGCATGTAAGTTAAATAAGAAGAGTGACAATATACATCCTTGTCTTACTCTGTTCCCAGTTTTGAACCAGTCAGTTGTTCCATGTCCAGGACTAACTGGTGCTTCTTGATATGCATACAGGTTTCTCAGGAGACAAGTAAGGTTGTCTGACACTACCATCTCTTTAAGAATTTTCCACAGTTTGTTATGATCCACACAAAGGCTTTAGTATAGTCAATGTAACAGATATTTTTCTGGGGATTTAGGTCCCAAGATGGCAGAGGAATAGGACTGGGAGACCACTTTCTCCCCCACCAATTTATCAAAAGATCATTTGAATGCTGAGAAACTTTCACAAAACAACTTCTGAACCCTGGTGGAGGACACTACACACCCAGAAAGGCAGCCCATTCTCTTCAAAAGGAGGTAGAACAAAATATAGAAGACAAAAAGAGAGACAAAAGAGTTATGGACAGAGACCCATTCTGGGGAGGGAGTGGTGAAGGAGGAGAAGTTTCCAAATAGCAGGAAACCCTCTCACTGGCAGGTCTGTGAGGAGTTTTGGAATCTCAGAGGGCAACATAACTGGAAGAAAAAAAAAAGCAATATCCCAGGGAAAACGCACCTAACCACAACTCCCAGAGAAGAAGTAGCCCATATGCTCTTGTCCACCACCAGTGAGCAGGGGCTGGACAGGGAGGCACAGGTTTCATGCTTAGGGTAAGGACCAGGCCTGAATGCCCTGAGGACAATTTGAGGGAGCTAATGTGAGGTAGCAACCCAAACTTTGGGATAGCTGGAGAGAAAAAAAAAAAAAGTCAAAGAGAGAACTTTCTTGCAAAAGGCTCTAATCTAACTCACAGTCTGGACTGCCCACAGAAAAAAGGATTGAGCGAATACCAAAGGAAAGCTATCTGGCTGCATACAGGCCCCTCCCCTGCCACTGGAGGCAGGGAGGCAGGCATGCAACAGCCAGAGCCAGAAGGTAAGGGGAAATCTCAGCCCAGAGACTAGGATCTTCCACCAAACTATGAGCAGGCTCCCAGTTGCTAACAAATCTTCCTGGGATCCTGGATGGTTGACATCTGCCAGGAGGGTCAAAACCTGAGATCAGCTCCCCAGAGGAGACACACAGCATACCAGAGATGGTGCTTTTGTGGTGCACCCAGGAAACCGAGCAGCCAGGACTAGGGATTTGATTAAGACACAGGGCACCTGGAACAGTGTGCTCACACAGCACCTGGTCGCCTGATCTGCTTGGACCTGGGAAGAGGACAATATGCACACCCGAGTCTGTGCCCTTGTGGAGTACCCAAGAGCCTGAACCTAAGGAGCTTAGATCTGGGAACTGCACAAAACTCAGGGCCCGCTTCAGACAGTACACCTGCAGAGCAACCTGGAGCCTTAGCAGTGTAGACCCAGAAAGCAAATGCTGCCGTGAGCTGGGGCAAACCCAGTGTGGTCCAAACACTGTGAGCACTCTCCACACATGTCAGTGATATTTGTTTGCAGTGTCCCTCCCTCCCCACAACACAACTGAACAAGTGAGCCTAAATAAGTGACTGCCTCTGGCCCCTTGTGTCAGGGGAGAAATTACACACTGAAGAGGCTTGCAAACAGAGGAAGCCAAAACAAAGTAGAGGGAACTGCTTTGCAAGTGACAGGTGCAACAGATTAAAACCCCATCCTTAACGTTGACTAAGCATGGGAAGGGGTTTATAGACCTTGAGAAGAAGTCAAGCTGGAATAAGGAACTATCTGTAACTGAACTGACCCCACAATGCCCACAACAAACAGCTCCAGAGAAATTCCTAGATATATTTTTACTATAATCATTTTTTAATTTTTAAGTTATTTATTACTCTTTTAATTTTCATTTGTATAACTTACTATTACATTGCAAAAAAGTACCCTATAATTTTTTTGATTGATTTTGTTTTGTATTTTTAATATTGTATTTTTGAGAGTCTAACCTCTACTCTAGATTTTTAATCTTTGCTTTTTTGTACTTCTTCTCAATTTTGTACCTTAAGAATCTAATCTTCAGTATCCATTTTCACTTAGGGGTGTGATTACTTACTTGATTGCTCTATCCCCTTTTGACACTCCCATTTCAGCACCAGGTCACCTCTAACTCCTCCCTCCCCCTTATTTTAACTACTTAACTCTTGGAATCTCTCTGGGTGATCTGGGCTGTGGAGAATACTTAGGAAAATGATTACAGGCTTGATTGGTCTCTACTCTTTTGACACCCCCTCTTCTATCTCCCTCCTCCCTCTTCTCATCTCTGTGTAACTCTGTGGACCTCTCTGGGTGTACCTCACTGTGGAGAATCTTTTCAACATTAACAAAGATGTTTTCTAATCTGTGCTGTATGGATGGAGAAGTCTTGAGGCTACTGTAAGAATAAAACTGAAAGCCAGAAGCAGGAGGCTTAAATCCCAAAATTGAGAAGACCAGAAAACTCCTGATTCCAGGGAACATTAATCAACAAGAGCTCACCCAAAAGCCTCCACAACTACATTGAAACCAAGAGCCAAAAATTTCCAGAGCAAAACATATCATGCTAAGTCTCCAGCAATGAAGGAACACAGCCCTGAGCATTAAAATAAAGGCTGCCAAAGCCATGCCGAACCCATAGACACCCAAAAACTCACTATTGGACACTTCGTTGCACTCCAGAAAGAAGAGATCCAGCTCCACTCACCAGAACACAGACACAAGCTGCCTTAACCAGGAAACTTGACAAGCCAAGGAAATCTAAACAAGATGGAAAGGCAGAGAAATATTCAACAGGTAAAGAAACATGATAAATGTCCACAACCAAAGAAAAGAGGAGGAGATAAGGAGCCTAGGTGAAAAAAAAAATGAGAATTGATAGTAAAGATGATCCAAAATCTTGAAAACAAAATGAAAACAAAATAAATAGACTAGAGACAAGGATTCAGCAGATGCAAGAAATGTTTAACAAGGACCAAGAAGAAATTTTAAAAAGAGCCAAACAATAACAAATAGTGCAATAACTGAGATCAAAAGCACTTTGGAGGCAACCGACAGTAGCATAACTGAGGCAGAAGATAGGATTAGTGAGGTGGAAGATAGAATGGTGGAAATAAATGAAGCAGAGAGGAAAAAAGAATTAAAAGACATGAGGACAATCTAAGAGACCTCTGGGACAATGTTAAATGCTCCAACATTTGAAGCATAGGAATCCCAGAAGAAGAAGACAAAAAGAAAGGCCATGAGAAAATACTTGAAGAGATAAGAGTTGAAAACTTCCCTAAAATGGAGAAGGAAATAGCCACCCAAGTCCAAGAAACACAGAGAATCCAAAACAGGATAAACCCAAGGCAAAACATTCCAAGACACATATTAATCAAATTAATGAAGATCAAACAAAAGGAACAAATATTAAAAGCAGCAAGGGAAAAGCAACAAATAACACATAACAGGATCCCCATAAGGATAATAACTGATCTTTAAATAAAAAGGCTTAAGGCCAGAAGGGAATAGCAGGACATACTTAAAGTCATGAAAGAGAAAAACCTACAACCCAGATTACTATAGCCAGCGAGGATCTCATTCAAATATGAAGGAGAAATCAAAAACCTTACAGACAAGCAAAAGCTGAGAGGATTCAGCATCACCAAACCAGCTCTTCCACAAATGCTAAAGGATCTTCTCTAGACAGGAAACACAGGCAAGATTTATAAACTCGAACCCAAAACAACAAAATAACTGGCAACTGGGTCATACTTATCAATAATTACCTTGAATGTAAATGGGTTGAATGTCCCAACCAAAAGACAAAGACTGGCTGAATGGATATAAAAACAAGACGCCTATATATGCTGTCTACAAGAGACCCACCTCAAACCAAGGGACATATAGAGATGGAAAGTGAAGGCCTGGAAAAAGATATTTCACACAAATGGAGACCAAAAATAAAAAAAGGAGTAGCAATACTCATATCAAGATAAAATAGACTTTGAAATAAAGGCTGTGAAAAGAGACAAAGAAGGACACTACATAATGATCAAAGGGTGAATCCAAGAAGAAAATATAACACTTATAAATATATTTGCACCCAACATAGGAACACTATAATATGTAAAGCAAATGCTAACAAGTATGAAAGGGAAACTAACAGTAACACAATAATACTGGGAGACTTAATACCCCACTCACACCTATGGATAGATTAACAAAACAGAAAATTAGCAAGGAAACAAAAACTTTAAATGATGCAATGGACCAGTTAGACCTAACTGATATCTATAGGACATTTCACCCCCCAAAAAATGAACTTCACCTTTTTCTCAAGTGCACATGGAACATTCTCCAGGATAGATCACATCCTGGGCCATAAATCTAGCCTTGGTAAATACAAAAAAAACTGAAATCATTTCCAGCATCTTCTCTGATCAAAATATGATAAGATTAGATGTCAACTACAGGAAGAAAACTATCAAATATACAAACAAACGGAGGCTAAACAACATGTTTCTGAATAACCAACAAATCACAGAAGAAATCAAAAAAGAAATCAAAGTATGCATAGAAATGTATCAAAATGAAAACACAACCCAAAACCTATGGGATTCAGTAAAAAGCAGTGCTAAGGGGAAGATTCATAGCAATACAAGCTTACCTCAATATACAAGAAAAAAATAAAATAAATAACCTAACTTTACACCTAAAGCAACTAGGAAAAGAAGAAATAAAGAACTTCAGGGTTAGTAGAAGGAAAGAAATCATAAAAAAAAAAAAAAAGCGCAAAAATAAGTAAAAAAGAAACAAAGGAGACTATAGCAAAAATCAAAAAAGTTAAAGCTGGTTCTTTGAGAAGATAAATATAATTGACAAACCATTAGCCAGAGTCATCAAGAAAGAAAAGGGTGAAGAATCAAATCAACAAAACTATAAATGAAAATGGAGAAACCACAACAGACAACACAGGAATACAAAGGATCATAAGAGACTACTATCAGCAACTGTATGCCAATAAAATGGACAACGTGGAAGAAATGGACAAATTCTTAGAAAAGTATAACTGTCCAAAACTGAACAAGAAAGAAGTAGAAGATTTTAACAGACCCATCACAAGCACAAAATCGAAACTGTAATAAAAAATCTTCCAGCAAACAAAAGCCCATGACCAGGTGGCTTCACAGGTGAATTCTACCACAAATTGAGACAAGAACTAACATTGATCCTACTCAAAATCTTCCAGAAAATTGCAGAGGAAGGTAAACTCTCAGACTCATTCTATGAGGCCACCATCACCCTAATACCAAAACCAGACAAAGATGCCACAAAAAAAGAAAACTACAGGCCAATATCACTAATGAACATAGATGCAAAAATCCTTAACAAAATTCTAGCAAACAGAAACCAACAACACATTAAAAAGATCATACATCATGAACAAGTGGGCTTTATCCCAGGGATGCAAGTATTCTTCAATATTTGCAAATCAATCAATGTGATATACCACTTTAACAAATTGAAAGATAAAAGCCATATGATTATCTCAATAGATACAGAGAAAGCCTTTGAAAAAATTCAACACACATTTATATAAAAACCCTCCAGAAAGCTGGCATAGAAGTAACATACCTCATCATCAGTTCAGTTCAGTTAAGTTGCTCAGTCTTGTCTGATTCTTTGCGACCCCATGAACCGCAGCACGCCAGGCCTCCCTGTCCACCACCAAAACCCAGAGTTCACTCAAACTCATGTCCATCAAGTCGGTGATGCCATCCAGCCATCTCATCCTCTGTCGTCCCCTTCTCCTCCTGCCCCCAATCCCTCCCAGCATCAGGGTCTTTTCCAATGAGTCAACCCTTCACATGAGATGGCCAAAGTATTGGAGTTTCAGCTTTAGTATCAGTCCTTCCAATGAACACCCAGGACTGATCTCCTTTAGAATGGACTGGTTGGATCTCCTTGCAGTCTAAGGGGCTCTCAAGAGTCTTCTCCAGCACCACAGTTCAAAAGCATCAATTCTTTGGCACTCAGCTTTCTTCACAGTCCAACTCTCACATCCATATATGACCAGTGGAAAAACCATAGCCTTAACTAGACAGACCTTTCTTGGCAAAGTAATATCTCTGCTTTTTAATATACCTAATTATAATAAACCCATATATGTTAAACCCACAGCAAACATTATCCTCAATGGTGAAAAACTGAAAGCATTTCCCCTAAAGTCAGGAATAAGATAAGGGTGCCCACTCTCACCACTAATATTCAACAAAGTTTTGGAAGTTTTAGCCACAGCGATCAGAGAAGAAAAAGAAATAAAAGGAATCCAGACTGGAAAAAGAAGAAATAAAACTCTCACTATTTGCAGATGACATGATCCTCTACATAGAAAACCCTAAAGACTCCACCAGAAAATTACTAGAGCTAATCAATGAATATAGTAAAGTGGCAGAATATAAAATTAACACACAGAAATCCCTTGCATTCCTATACACTAACAATGAGAAAACAGAAAGAGAAATTAAGGAAACATTTCCATTCACCATTGCAATGAAAAGAATAAAATACTTATGAATAAATCTACCTAAATAAACAATAGACCTATATATAGAAAACTATAAAACACTGATGAAAGAAATCAAAGATGACACAAATAGATGGAGAAGTATACCATGTTCATGGATTGGAAGAATCAACATAGTGAAAATGAATATACTACCAAAAGCAATCTTTAGATTTAGTGTAATCCCTATCAAGTTACCAATGGCATTTTCCACAGAACTAGAAAAAATAATTTCACAACTTGTATGGAAATACAAAGAAAAAAAAAAAAAACCCCTTGAAGCCAAAGCAACCTTGAGAAAGAAGAATGGAACTGGAAGAATCAATCTGCCTGACTTCAGACTATACTACAAAGCTACAGTCATTAAGACAGTATGGTACTGGCACAAAGGCAGGAATATAGATCAATGTGGCAAAATAGAAAGCCCAGAGATAAGTCCACACACCTATGGACACCTTATCTCTGAAAAAGGATGCAAGAATATACAATGGAGAAAAGACAATCTCTTTTACAAGTGGTGCTGGGAAAACTGGTCAACCACTTGTAAAAGCATGAAACTAGAACACTTTCTAACACCATCAGAATAGATCAGATCTGTCACTCAGTCGTGTCCGACTCTTTGCGACCCCATGAATCACAGCACGCCAGGCCTCCCTATCCATCACCAACTCCCGGAGTTCACTCAGACTCACCTCCATCGAGTCAGTGATGCCATCCAGCCGTCTCATCCTCTGTCGTCCCCTTCTCCTCCTGTCCCCAATCCCTCCCAGCATCAGAGTCTTTTCCAATGAGTCAACTCTTCCCATGAGGTGGCCAAAGTACTGGAGTTTCAGCTTTAGCATTATTCCTTCCAAAGAAATCCCAGGGCTGATCTCCTTCAGAATGAACTGGTTAGATCTCCTTGCAGTCCAAGGGACTCTCAAGAGTCTTCTCCAACACCACAGTTCAAAAGCATCAATTCTTCGGTGCTCAGCCTTCTTCACAGTCCAACTCTCACATCCATACATGACCACAGGAAAAACCATAGCCTCAACTAGACGGACAAACATAAACTCAAAATGGATTAAAGATTTAAATGTAAGACCAGAAACTATAAACCTCCTGAAGGAAAACTTAGGCAAAACACTGTGACATAAATCACAGGAGGATCCTCTAAGAACCACCTCCCAGAGTAATGGAAACAAAATCAAAAATAAACAAATGGGACCTAAGTAAACTTAAAAGCTTTTGCACAACAAAGGAAACTATAAGCAAGGTGAAAAGACAGCCTTCAGAATGGGAGAAAATAATAGCAAATGAAGCAATTGACACATAATTAACCTCAAAAATATACAAGCAGCCCACGCAGATCAATTCCAGGAAAATAAACGACCCAATCAAAAAATGGGCCAAAGAACTAAACAGACATTTCTCCAAAAAAGACATACAGATGACTAACAAACACATGAAAAGATGGTCAACATCACTCATCAAATCAAAACCACAATGAGGTACCATCTCACGCTGTCAGAATGGCTGCTATGAAAAAGTCTATAAACAATAAATGCTGGAGAGGATGCAGAGAAAAGGGAACCATCTTAAACTGTTTGTGTGAATGCAAACTAGTACAGCCACTATGGAGAACAGTGTACAGATTCCTTAAAAACCTCAAAATAGAACTGCCATATGACCCAGCAATCCCACTGTTGGGCATACACACTCAGGAAACCAGAATTGAAGGAGACACCTGTACCCCAATGTTCATCACAGCACTGTTTACAATAGCTAGGACATGGTAGCAACCTAGATATCCATAAGCAGATGAATAGATAAGAAATCTGTTGTATAAATATACATACACAATGTAATATTACTCAGCTATTAAAAAGAATGCATTTGAATCAGTTCTAATGAGGTGGATGAAACTGGAGCCTATTATACAGAGTGAAGTAAGTCAGAAAGAAAAATACCAATATAGTATATTAATGTGTGTGTGTGTGTGTGTGTATATATATATATATATATATATATATATATATATATAGAGAGAGAGAGAGAGAGAGAGAATTTAGAAAGATAGTAATGATGACCCTATATGCAAGACAGCAAAAAAGACACAGATATAAATAACAGACTTTTGGACTCTGTGGAAGAAGGCGACAGTGGGATGATTTGAGATAATAGCATTGAAACATGTATATGACCATATGTGAAATATATCACCAGTCCAAATTCAATGCATGGAACAGGGCATTCAAAGCTGGTGCACTGGGACAACCCTGAGGTATTGTATGGGGAGGGAGGTGGGAGGGGGCTTCAGAATGGGTGACACATGTACCCCTATGATTCCTGTCAATGTATGGCAAAAACCACTACAATGTTGTAAAGTAATTAGCCTCAAATTAAAATAAATATAATATTTTAAAAAAGAAGTTTTTCTTGAATCCTTTTGCTTTCTCCATGAACAAATGAATGTTGGCAATTTGATCTCTGGTTCCTCTGCCTCTTCAAAACCTGTCTTGTACATCTGTAAGTTCTCAGTTCAGATACCACTGCAGCCTAATTTGGAGGATTCTGATCATAATCTTGCTAGCATGATGTCCTTCTTTGAGATTGGAATGAAAACTGATCTTTTCTATTCCTGTGGCCCTATAGAGTTTTACAAATTTGTTGGTATAATGAATGTATCACTTTAGCAGCAGCATCTTTTAGGATTTTGAATAGCTCAACTGGAATTTTGTCACCCTCTCTAGTTTTGTTTTTAAAATGCTTCTTAAGGCCCACTTGACTTCACACTCCAGGATGTCAAGCTCTAGGTGAGTGACCATACCATCATGGTTATCTGGGTCATTAGGATCTTTTTGTACAGTTCTTCTGTGTATTCTTGTCACCTCTTCTTCTATTAAGTCCTTACCATTTCTCTTCTTTATCATGCCCATTCTTGCATGAAATATTCCCTTGATAGCTCCAGTTCTCTTGAAGAGATCTCTAGTCTTTCACATTCTATTGTTTTCCTATATTTCCTAGCATTGTTCATTGAAGAAGGCCTTCTTATCTCTCCTTACTATTCTCTGGAAATCTGCATTCAGTTTGTATATCTTTCCCTTTTTCCCTCGCTTTTCACTTCTCTTTTTTCCTCAGTTACTTGTAAAGCCTTCTCAAACAACCACTTTACATTCTTGCATTTATTTTTTAGAGTGATGGTTTTGGGCACTGCCTCCTGTACAATGTTATGAACTTCCATCCATAGATCTTTAGGCATTCTGTGTACTAGATCTAGTCCCTTGAATCTATTCATCACCTCTACTGAATAATCATATGGGGTTTTATTTAGGTCATTCCTGAATGGCCTAGTGGTTTTCCCTACTTTCTTCAATTTTAGGCCTGAATTTTGCAGTAAGGGTGTCATGATCTGAGCCACAGTCAGCTCCAGGTCTTGTTTTTGCTGTCTGTATAGAGTTTCTCCATCTTTGGACTCAAAGAACATAATCCATCTGATTTTGATATTGACTGTCTGGTGATGCTCACATGCAGAGTCATCTCTTGTATTGTTGGAAGAGGGTGCTTTCTATGACTAGCATGTTCTCTTGACTAAACTCTGTTAGCTTTTGTCCTGCTTCACTTTGTACTCCAAGTCCAAACTTGCCTGTTATTCCAGGTATTTCTTGACTTCCTACTTTTGCATTCCAGCCCCTATGTTGAAACGGACATCTTTTTTTGGTGTTAGTTTTAAAAGAAGGTGTTGTAGGTCTTTATAGAACAGGTCCACTTCAGCTTCTTCAGTATCAGTGGTTGGGGCATAGACTTGGATTGCTGTGATGCTAAATTTTCTTGGAAATGAATCGAGATCATTCTGTCATTTTTGAGGTTGAACCCAAGTACCATATTTCAGACTCTTTTGTTGACTATTTTCTTGTCTACTCTATTTCTTCTAACAGAGTCTTTCCCACAGTAGTAGATACAATGGTCATCTTTATTAACTTCACCCATTTCTGTCCATTTTATTTCACTGATTCCTAAGATGTTAATGTTCAATCTTGCCATCTCTGCTTGACCATGTTCAATTTACCTTGATTCATGGAGCTAACATTCCAGGTTCCTAAGCAGTGTTGTTCTTTACAGCATCAGACTTCCCCCAAATTTGGGAAAGGTGAACAAAGCCAAATTTTCATTCATGCATTCCCAGATTAACCTTTATATGTAACCCATCACAAATGGAATTTTAAAACTCAGAGATTTTAAAAAATGAGTAGTATGCTGTTGTATAAACTATATTAATGTTACATTAAAACTGTAACTGAAACAAAGCATAGAAATAAGACCTATAAATATAAACAATTAGATTGAATACACCTAGAAAACAAAACTTGATAAGAATCTGTTCTGAAAGGATAACATCTGTCCTAGCATAAGTTGATAATTAATGAAAGATTTAAACAAAAACTAAGTGCTTTCAATTCAGTTCACAGATATCTAGTACCAACTTTCCCACTATTAACTTATTCATTAAAAAAATATAAGTTCTTCAGACTTATGGACATGGGAGGGAGGAGGGGGTTAGATGAATGAAAAGAGTACCATGATAACATATGCACTACTATATGCAAAATAGATATCCAATGGGAATTTGCTGTATGACTCAGGGAACTCAGACCAGTGTTCTGTGACAACCTAGAAGGGTGGGATGGGTTAAGATGTGGGAGGGAGGTTCAAGAGGGAGAGGACATATGTATACCTATGGCTGAATCATGTTGGCTTTCTAAGGCCCACTTGACTGCACATTCCAGGATGTCTGGCTCTAGGTCATTGATCCCAAAATCGTGATTATCTGGGACATGAAGATCTTTTTTGTACAGTTCTTCTGTGTATTCTTGCCACCTCTTCTTGATATCTTCTGCTTCTGTTAGGTCCATACCTTTTCTGTCCTTTATCGAGCCTATCTTTGCATGATATGCTCCCTTGGTATCTCTAATTTTCATGAAGAGATCTCTAGGCTTTCCCATTCTGTTGTTTCCCTCTATTTCTTTGCATTGATCCCTGAGGAAGGCTTTCTTATTTCTTTTTGCTATTCTTTGGAAATCTGCATTCAGATGCTTATATCTTTCCTTTTCTCCTTTGCTTTTCGCTTCTCTTCTTTTCACAGCTATTTGTAAGGCCTCCCCAGACAGCCATCTTGCTTTTTTGCATTTATTTTCCATGGAGGAACCAGAGGAACCAGAGATCAAATTGCTAACATCTGCTGGATCATGGGAAAAGCAAGAGAGTTCCAGACAAACATCTATTTCTGCTTTATTGATTATGCCAAAGCCTTTGACTGTGTGGATCACAATAAACTGTGGAAAATTCTGAAAGAGATGGGAATACCAGACCACCTCACCTGCCTCTTGAGAAATCTGTATGCAGGTCAGGAAGCAACAGTTAGAACTGGACATGGAACAACAGACTGGTTCCAAATAGGAAAAAGAGTACGTCAAGGCTGTATATTGTCACCCTACTTATTTAACTTCTATGCAGAGTACATCATGAGAAACGCTGGACTGGAAGAAACACAAGCTGGAATCAAGATTGCTGGGAGAAATATCAATAACCTCATATATGAAGATGACACCACCCTTATGGCAGAAAGTGAAGAGGAACTAAAAAGCCTCTTGATGAAGGTGAAAGAGGAGAGTGAAAAAGTTGGCTTAAAGCTCAACATTCAGAAAACGAAGATCATGGCATCCGGTCCCATCACTTCATGGGAAATAGATGGGGAACAGTGGAAACAGTGTCAGACTTTATTTTTCTGGGCTCCAAAATTACTGCAGATGGTGACTGCAGCCATGAAATTAAAAGAGGCTTACTCCTTGGAAGGAAAGTTATGTCCAACCTAGATAGCATATTCAAAAGCAGAGACATTACTTTGCCAACAAAGGTTTGTCTAGTCAAGGCTATGGTTTTTCCTGTGGTCATATATGGATGTGAGAGTTGGACTGTGAAGAAGGCTGAGCACCAAAGAATTGATGCTTTTGAACTGTGGTGTTGGAGAAGACTCTTGAGAGTCCCTTGGACTGCAAGGAGATCCAACCAGTCCATTCTGAAGGAGATCAGCCCTGGGTGTTCATTAGAAGGACTGATGCTAAAGCTGAAACTCCAGTACTTTGGCCACCTCATGCGAAGAGTTGACTCATTGGAAAAGACTCTGATGCTGGGAGGGATTGGGGGCAGGAGGAGAAGGGGACGACAGAGGATGAGATGGCTGGATGGCATCACTGACGCGATGGACGTGGGTCTGAGTGAACTCCGGGAGTTGGTGATGGACAGGGAGGCCTGGCGTGCTGTGATTCATAGGGTCGCAAAGAGTAGGACACGACTGGGCAACTGAACTGAACTGAATGGCAGAAACCAACACAATATTGTGAAGCAATTATTCCTCAATTAAAAATAAATTAATTTTTTAAAATTAAGTTCTTATTATTATTACTCCAGAATACTTCTACATCATAGCTCGCAAAGGTGAGTAAAATACAGTCTCTATTTGCAAAAAACTCATAATAAAACAAATGACAGTTACATCAATAATTATCTCACAAAATGGAAAGAGAAATAATACAGTCTATAGAGAGAAAAGAGAAGGGGCAGCTTTGTAGGAAGTTTCATGAAAGACTGAGTCTACTAATAAGAGTTGCAAGGAAAACATACTTGGAAATATTCCAAACTCATTGCAGTGCTAGTTCCAAATTAGATGATCACATAAACCCTTGCTGCCCTGAACAGTACTAAATTAAAAGGACTTGCATATAGTAAATATTTGGTAGTGAAGTTGGGTAGGGTTAGAGGTTTAGATTGCAAGTAATTGTAGATAAAATACTCACTTGTCACCTGCTTCACTTCTTTCATTGTCTTGCTACATGTAGCCTTACTATCTTACTACCTGTAGCCAAGAAACACTAACAAAACTGATAATCTATCAACTTTCAAGAACATTTGGTTCTAAGAGAAACAAAACATATTAAAGGAAAAATAGTAAACACATATTTCTGCTTTTTTTTTTAATTCCTCTTAGTTTGCTCACTAAATTTGCTTTACCAGTGCTTGTTAAATTTCTATAAGTCCTAACAAAGATGAATTGTATATTTAGACTAGATTTATGGCTTCTCTCCAAACTAATTTCTCTATGGGAGTTTGAACCTGAACCTTTAATCATAAACAAGTGAGGTAAATGATAAAAATTAAAGAAATGAAGAATTTCAGAACTAAATATAATCATTACTGTATTCTTTTGATCCAAAAGAACTTAAGCCATAAAAAGTTATTGATACATTAGAAACAATTATTTTGAAAAAACAAGAAAAAAAGAACTCAAAAAATCTTGGTATTGAATGGTGACATATAACAAGCATAATTTTCATTAGGTTTTAATCTCAGGTTAACAGTGTTTCTTTCTACCACAGCCCATCCCACAATTATTGGTGTACATAGCAACACACACACATGCAGTGGCATTTTTCCCTGTAAAATCTCACTTGATCATTTCACCTGTATCCAGTGGAATATCAGAGACTCAGATGACCAAGTTTATAGTGTCAGATCTACATTTTACAAACTGTGTCACCTTATATTAATTATTTACCCTTTATAAACCTCAGTATTTTCAATTATTCAAAGTTAATAGTCTTTCCTACACCAAAAATTTGTGGACAGCATTAAATGAGGTAATCAGTATGAATGCACTTTGAAAACCCAGAGATATTATGCAGAAGAGAGTAATGGCTTATTTTCATGAAGGCTTTTGACTGTAGTCTCTCAGAGGCTTGACTGTGCCCTAAAGAGTCAGATAATATGAAATAGAATGTGTTTTACATGTACAACATACTTAAAGAAAGAAACAAACACACACAAATATAGTATCACCGTGAATTTATGATAATAAGTGATAAACTGCTTTCTTCCTACTGGAGTATTCTCTGCTGGTAATAATGTAAAGATACATTAGCTGTTCAGAGCTGAAAAATTTTAATTTAATATATGATTATAATAGTAATGGCACATGATAACTCATTAGTGCTCACTTAGTGTATGCTAATGATAATTCATTAAATAATATCTCCATAATGGCAGTGCATTTAAACTCCCCCCTCCCTCAGATGTGCCATATCTCTTCTCCCAGAGCTAAAGATTCAAAGACCTAAAGATTTAAGCCCATTAAACAATGATCAGATTGTACATGATACTATTAAATAACCTCAAGGCAAGTAAGCTTTCAGATGCTAAGGCATACAAGAATATTCACCCAGTGTCAAGGGGTATGTATTCCAAATAATGTTTTCATTTTCACAGTGTCTCTATACCATACCATTGTTGCTGAGGCCTGAGAAGTAACTCTAATGTGACAGAATTCGGGTCTGCAGTAAAAAAAAAAAAAAAAAAAAAAAAAAAAAAAAAAAATTAGCAGCTGTTTAACTCCAGGAAACTTTATTTATTTAAGTACCCCTCGGATAACATCATCTGGTAATTGGGTACTGTGCATTCACATTTAGACCTGGTCATAAGTTGAGTTTATTCACTTTACTAGAGATTATCAATATGTGAAATAGTTATTAGCTCTGCAAATAAACATTGAGACTGACTACCCAAAATCAAAAATCAGGATCCAGAGTCAGAGAGATGGCCAGCTTGACTAGAAACATCTGCTCTTGAAAAATTCACCCTATCTTATTTGGTTTATGCTCTATTTAGCCAAGTTGTAATAAAAGCCACTAAAAGATCTGAGAATAATATTATTTGGTGCCTACGGTTGGGGAAGTACTGATATAATCACTGAGAATGATTTGAGCAATCAGGTAACACAGCATGTGCTCCATTGTACCATAACAGCATGCAAAGCATCAAAGCCCAAAGCCTACAAATTAGCCTACAGTGTATATATACCCTCAGAGTTCTGTTCAGGTCATACATGGATCAGAATCAAGACTTTTAGAAACAACTTCCAAATATGGATCCTATCATATTTGTGTCATCCACTGTGCCTACAGCCTTCAGTATTACCCAAATAAAGTAGAAATTATTGCTGATTTACCTGCTATTTTCTCATCATTAGAGTAGCACAAAGGGATAGAGGTGAGGTTCCTATGGGAACCATATGCTGGTATTTCTTGCCTTTCATGAAGGAAAACACAATCACAGTTGCATCATTAGCACTTAGCTACTCATCTAAGCAAGTATAGGTGGACACCTATAAGATGTGAAAATGACAAAAATGACCCACTAGCAACTGGACATGAACTCTGGGTTGTTTTCTTCTTTTTCTGAGTTATAGTAAAGAAGTAAATTGAGTCATCTCTACTGCCTCATTCAGGCTGCTTAGTTACCAAAGAATCTATCAATTTTAGAAGAGACTGTCCAGGATAAGGGCAGCGACTGCCTGAATCTTCCAAACATTTTATTACCTAAATCTTTCCTTGAAAAACACCAAATGAAACTTTCAAATTAGGGTAATTCTGTATTAACAGTCCTGAACTGAAAAAAGACAGATGTCAATAAAATGAAATTAAAGAGGAAATTCTAAAGATTAGGGAGGATTGGTTCAAAAAACAAACAAATGAAAAGCCTATCAAGCATAAACTGCTGATTTACACAATAATATGTAAAACATTTAGAAAAATTGCACTATATATGCTGATTCAAGTGGTGAAGTTTTTACCTCTGCCGCAAATCTCCTGCTTTGTATAGCCAAACTAACTGATGGCTCCAGGCCTTTACCCTCTGGATCCATTGTCATGTTTACATGAAATAACTCCTCTCATGAGCTAGTAGCAACCAATGAAAGCATGACAGGGGTATAAACAGAGATCTGTTACTGAGAGATGCAGGACTTTTCCACTGGGCAACTTTAACTCAAGGACTCTGCTGCAGTCTTTTTACCCTATCTCTTTCTTTACTTCTCTCCTTCATGAGTGCCTGATCTACATCAAGATCTGAAAGCTCTCTCATTTTATTATCCAGCTTTTTCCCCTTGACACCTCAAAGGCATTTCTCTCAATAAAACTATCGTATATCCAATTCCATCTTGGTATCTTCTCAGAGGACCCTAACACAAGTACATCCAAGAGAAGTCTAATAAACTAGGCAATAATATGGGGTTTAGAGACTGGCTCACTCAAAACCCAGTGGGAAAAGAGAATGCTAACTCGGGTATTATATGGGATAAAAATACTCCCCTGGCACAAGCCAAACTAATAAATTTCACTGGCGATGACATGGCAAAATGTCCCAGTGAAGGGGAATATTTCTGCAGGAACAATGATTCAGGCACTTCTAAAGACATGCAAAGAATATGTTTATAAGAACAATGTAGTAGACCTGCTATTTAGTAAGCTGCATGAATAAACTGAAAAGGGTTAATGAGAAACTTGAAAGTTGTTAACAAAGAGTTAAAAGCCAAGGGTTAAAAACACAGAACCTCTGGTAGATTAATAGAGGTGTTTATCTCCTGAAGTGGAAGAGCAAACAGTGCTGAGAAGCAGACACAGGATGTTAGAGTCACAGAGCTCCAGAGACATTTAAAAGCTCAGCAAAGTCATGTCTTTTATATTTAGGTTAAGACCCTAGGTAGAGAAACCTAGGAAATTAAAATGCAGAGGGATATCTATATGAATTCCCTTGAAAATATTTACTCTCCAGATTCCCAAATCCCCAAAACTTGTATCCATTTCTATATATCCCACTCTATTCTAGAAGGACTATCACTTCTACTGAGTTAGAAAATGTTGTAGAGACCTATCTCTTGCAAGATTACAGCCTCCATCCTCCCATCCCTCAGGAGTTGTTCCTGCCTTCTCTTCTGGCTGTGAGGTATGTCAGATCAGATGAGATCAGTCGCTCAGTCATGTCCGACTCTGCGACCCCATGAATTGCAGCACACCAGGCCTCCCTGTCCATCACCAACTCATGGAGTTCACCCAGACTCAAGTCCATCGAGTCAGTGATGCCATCCAGCCATCTCATCCTCTGTCATCCCCTTCTGCTCCTGCCCCCAATCCCTCCCAGCATCAGAGTCTTTTCCAATGAGTCAACTCTTTGCATCAGGTGGCCATAGTACTGGAGTTTCAGCTTTAGCATCATTCCTTCCAAAGAAATCCCAGGGCTGATCTCCTTCAGAATGGACTGGTTGGATCTCCTTACAGTCCAAGGGACTCTCAAGAGTCTTCTCCAACACCACAGTTCAAAAGCATCAATTCTTTGGTGCTCGGCTTTCTTCACAGTCCAACTCTCACATCCATACATGACCACAGGAAAAACCATAGCCTTGACTAGACAAACCTTTGTTAGCAAAGTAATGTCTCTGCTTTTGAATACGCTATCTAGGTTGGTCATAACTTTCCTTCCAAGGAGTAAGCCTCTTTTAATTTCATGGCTGCAGTCACCATCTGCAGTGATTTTGGAGCCCAGAAAAATAAAGTCTGACACTGTTTCCACTGTTTCCCCATCTATTTCCCAGGAAGTGGTGGGACCGGATGCCATGATCTTCGTTTTCTGAATGTTGAGCTTTAAGCCAACTTTTTCACTCTCCACTTTCACTTTCATCAAGAGGCTCTTTAGTTGCTCTTCACTTTCTGCCATAAGGGTGGTGTCATCTGCGTATCTGAGGTTATTGATATTTCTCCCAGCAATCTTGATTCCAGTTTGTGCTTCTTCCAGTCCAGCGTTTCCCATGATGTACTCTGCATATAAGTTAAATAAGCAGGGTGACAATATACAGCCTTGACATACTCCCTTTCCTATTTGGAACCAGTCTGTGGTTCCATGTCCAGTTCTAAGTGTTGCTTCCTGACCTGCATACAAATTTCTCAAGAGGCAGATCAGCTGGTCTGGTATTCCCATCTCTTTCAGAATTTCCCACAGTTTACTGTGATCCACACAGTCAAAGGCTTTGGCATAGTCAATAAAGCAGAAATAGATGTTTTTCTGGAACTCTCTTGCTTTTTTCATGATCTAGCAGATGTTGGCAATTTGATCTCTGGTTCCTCTGCCTTTTCTAAAACCAGCTTGAACATCAGGTAGTTCACGATTCACATACTGCTGAAGCCTGGCTTGGAGAATTTTAAGCATTACCTTATTACCATGTGAGATGACTGCAATTGTGTGGTACTTTGAGCATTTTTTGGCATTGCCTTTCTTTGGGATTGGAATGAAAACTGACCCTTTCCAGTCCTGTGGCCACTGCTGACTTTTCCAAATTTGCTGGCATATTGAGTGCAGCACTTCCACAGCATCATCTTTCAGGACCTGGAACAGCTCAACTGGAATTCTATCACCTCCACTAGCTTTGTTTGTAGTGATGCTTTCTAAGGCCCACTTGACTTCACATTCCAGGATGTCTGGCTCTAAGTCAGTGATCACACCATCATGATTATCTGGGTCATGAAGATCTTTTTTGTACAGTTCTTCTGTGTATTCTTGCCATCTCCTCTTAATATCTTCTGCTTCTGTTAGGTCCATACCATTTCTGTCCTTTATCGAGCCCATCTTTGCATGAAATGTTCCTTTGGTATCTCTGATTTTCTTGAAGAGATCTCTAGTCTTTCCCATTCTGTTGTTTTCTTCTATTTCTTTGCATTGATCGCTGAAGAAGGCTTTCTTATCTCTTCTTGCTATTCTTTGGAACTCTGCGTTCAGATGTTTATATCTTTCCTTTTTTCCTTTGCTTTTTGCTTCTCTTCTTTTCACAGCTATTTGTAAGGCCTCCCCAGACAGACATTTTGCTTTTTTGCATTTCTTTTCCATGAGGATGGTCTTGATCCCTGTCTCCTGTACAATGTCATGAACCTCATTCCATAGCTCATCAGGCACTCTATCTATCAGATCTAGGCCCTTAAATCTATTTCTCACTTCCACTGTATAATCATAAGGGATTTGATTTAGGTCATACCTGAATGGTCTAGTAGTTTTCCCTACTTTCTTCAATTTAAGTCTGAATTTGGCAATAAGGAGTTCATGGTCTGAGCCACAGTCAGCTCCTGGTCTTGTTTTTGTTGACTGTATAGAACTTCTCCATCTTTGGCTGCAAAGAATATAATCAATCTGATTTCGGTGTTGACCATCTGGCGATGTCCATGTGTAGAGTCTTCTCTTGTGTTGTTGGAAGCAGGATACTATGCTACAAATATAACCTGACCAACTGCAGAATAGAGTGGGACCATGGATTTTCTTAAAATAGATATTTTATATCTACCAATACAGATTAAGGTTTTTATTTGTTTTATTCAGCAGCCTCTCAAAACATTTTTCTCTAATTTTCAGTAGTTCGAATTTTTAAGAAGTACCAAACAAGATAGACAAACCAATAATTTATCAACTCCAGATATCATACAGATTTTTCACTAGTCTCTTAAATGTCATCCCTCTGGTATTCTCTACTCCTACCCTCTACCCAAGCCCCTGCTGCTTCCCTGAGGTTGAGATTTTGAATTTAGACTTTAGTTAGAGAAACTCCAACAGGCTGACCTTGATTCATATGCAGATTCTGTTCCAAGGTTAGAACTCTGTAAGCAGGATGGTTGCAAAACCCTGTCTGGAATAAGATTCTTAGGCATGTTTAATTTAAAACACTAAATATTTCATCTATAAAATGTGGATGAAACAGTTTATATCTGAGCTTTTAGCTTCTTTTTCCTTTCCTAATATTTAAGAGCTGCAAATTTTAATGCCTCCAAGAAGCTGGCAGAAGACACGACATGGGAAACTGTGGTGTTGATCCCCTCCCTTGAGCCTGAAGACTGAAGACTAGTAAGTAAATGTGTATTCCAAAGACACATAAGAAGAACTCTACTGTTCATCCCTCTGCCCCAGAGCCTAGACAAAAGAAAACACTGAGTGTATCATTCAAACACCTTTATAAAATTCAGCTTGATGCATAATAGCTGACTATGTAGTATGGGTTAAACACAGTGCTTAGTTCTAGAAAAACAATAAAAAACAAAGTAGTTAATAAAACACTTTCCTAGCCTTTGGACTTCCCTTATATGATCAATTCTCATCTTTTTTTTTTTAATATATTTTTTTCATTGAAAATTTCTCTCTCACACACAAACACACAGGTTTATTTTGCTTTTCTCAACACCCATGCTGCTGCTGCTGCTGCTAAGTCACTTCAGTCGTGTCCGACTCTGTGCGACCCCAGAGGGCAGCCCACCAGGCTCCCCCGTCCCTGGGATTCTCCAGGCAAGAACACTGGAGTGGGTTGCCATTTCCTTCTCCAATGCATGAAAGTGAAAAGTGAAAGTGAAGTCACTCAGTCGTGTCCGACTCTTTGCGACCCCACGGACTGCAGCCTACCAGGCTCCTCTATCCATGGATTTTCCAGGCAAGAGTATTGGAGTGGGGTGCCATTGCCTTCTCCGCTCAACACCCATAACCTCACTCAAAACCTTGCAAAAAATGCCTTATCATCTTGGTTTGAACAAGAAGTTCCATTTGTGTATGCCCCCACAATACTTCAGTCCCAACAGCACCTTAACACGCTGGTGTGATCAACCACATTTGTGCTCTAATAAAAACCTTTTAGGAGTGACAGTTTTAGGGCATATAGGTAGGGCACCATCATGGATTATTAGAAACTACTACCCATCACCACTGTTTACAGTGTTTTAATGGATTAGTAGAGACTTTGCTTTCATTTCTCATATATAGATATAGATATAGATGTTATAGATATAGATATATAGGCTTCCCTGGTGGCTCAGACAATAAAGCATCTGCCTGTAATGTGGGAGACTTGGATTTGATCCCTGGGTCAGGAAGATCCCTGGAGAAGGAAATAGCAACCCACTCCAGTACTCTTGCCTGGAAAATTCCATGGATGGAGGAGCCTGGTAGGCTACAGTCCATGGGATCACAGAGTCGGACATGACTGAACAACTACACATTCACTTTCACTTTCATATATATATATATATATATATATATATATATATATATAATCTCTTTTATTTCTGAGCCACAACTTTGCAAACTCTAAAGCAAAATGCTTCAAGGGTTTGAAATTAACAATGAGTGAAAAACATGATTGAGTTGATGTGCTCAACTCATAGTCACACAGTCCTATAAAACTCATTTATTTTATACTGCACTGTTTCTGGAATTTTAAAACCTGTTTATCAGAGGACAGCCAAGTTTACAATAGCCAGCTCTTTATTGTAAATTTTAACCAGGTAACTGAGCTCCTCAAAGTGTGTTCAAAGTATCTGAAATTGGTCCCTGGATTTTTGTGCCTCATTGCTTTGTGTTGGTAGGCCCAGGAGGTAGGTGTCTGTTTTACTAAGGAACCAGTGTACCCCTTCCATGATATGCACATTAGTGCAGATCTATATCAACTCTATATGCTGAACACCTTAGACTTTTCTAGTTCTCCAGGAATAAAAATTGCCTATTTTCATCTTTCATGTGATAGAGCTAATACTAAATATTCTGTTGGAGGCCAGTTTGAATGTATAATAATAATAATGCCCACTAATTAGTGAGTACCTATTATTTGCCAGGCACCGTTCTAGGTCCTTTACAGAAAATTTCTGTGTTAATCACCTAAAGAGCTCAATGAGGTAGTTAGGCTCAAAAGGATTTATGCTTCTTTTCTAAGATACTGGCTGCCAGTGTGAGGGGTGGGGGAAATACAGAGAGTTTGATTTTAAAAAGGCTAAAACTTTCAGCTATAAGATAAGTTCTGAGGATCTACTCTAAAACATGGTGACTATAGTTGATAACCCTGTATTATACAATTGAAATTTGCCGATAGAGTAGAACTAAAATGTTCACACACACACACATACAAGAAAAATATGTAGGGAGCAGGAAAAAAAATATTAGAGTCATCAATTGCAAAGGTGACATTCACATCTATAGTCACTACCCGTAGCCCCTATGTGGAAACTAGCCTATTTTCAGAAAGTCCTGCTGAAATATGGAAAATTATTAACCCAATAGCAACTTGAATGTCAACATTTATTAAAGGGGCCTACTAATGATGCAAAGTTGAAGTTATCAGGAATGGTGAACAATACAATGAAATACATAAAATGGTACCTGAGATAACTAAGATTTGAGAACTCTCCCAAGTTAATTAGAGAAGCCAAGAACAGCAGATGATTTTCTCTTAAGTAAGAGCTTGTTTGGCCTTCTTATCTGAAATTAGAACCAACTGTGCTGAAAGCTTTAAATAGTCTTTGATTTTTCCTTATATTAGGATAAAGCCCCTGGCTTCATTTTCAGATAAGACATACTGGTCTTCAAGTAGGCCAGTTTCTGAATATAGACAATAACAGCCATGCATATGTGTTCACTTGTACCTAAAGCCAGCTATACAAGAATAATTACTTAGAGTGAACCAAAGAGATTACATTTAACATTGTGCATGAGTGATTGTTGAATCTTATGGTAAAATTTTCAGAACGAAAAAAATCCATAATTTTTGTTACCACTATTACCTTCAGAGAGCTCATTAATACCTTAAGACATCAAGGTCATATGTCAGCTCTGAGGACGTGTTGATTTTTCGGGGAAATTACCATCTAATAGCCATTCATTCATATAAAACCAACAACTTCTTTCAAAAAAAGCTATTATTTTCCAGAACAGCAGACCCACAGTATCTGAAGATGCAGACTCTTCAGATATGGAGGGCTGACGGTACTTCTCCATTTAATATATGTGACCTGTGCATCTTGGATTTGGGTATCCAGAAGAGGCAGGATGTGTCCTGGAGCCAATCCCACATTGATATTCCATAGATGACTCTACTTGATTGTGGCTTGTGGGAATACTTATGATACAGTTAATAAGGAGTGGGAAGATTGCTACCTTGATAATTATGTTGACATCAGCCAAAAGTCATTGCTTCAATATGAAATAATGGCAAATATATCTCCTTTTAAAATGAAATAATAATAATCTCCTTTTTTATCCCTAGATATCAAGGTTCACAAAGTTATCTGGTTAAAGGAAAAATCCTTTTGTGAGAGGAAGGAGAAAGAAAACTATTTTCAAAGTTCTAGCAGCTCTCATCTTAACAAACATATTACCCATGTACATCTCAGGGCTCATAGGGTACATGTAAGTTGTGCACTAGTGAAAATTAGGTAAATTGGTCAAGCCACCTGGTTTTGAAATAGAAATCATTATGAAATTGGCTTCAACATACCAAGAGTAAAAACATAACAAGTACTGAACCTCTAAGCAAACCTGAGTGGGTCTGTAATTGAACTAGATGACATAGGCTTACTTATTTTAGAGTAGATAACACAGGGAACTCAAACTGGCATTCTGTGACAACCTAGAGGGGTGGAACAGTGTGGGGTGTAAGGGAGGCTCAAAAGAGAGGGTCTATGTATACTTATAGCTGATTAACGCTGTTGTATGACAGAAACCAATGCAACAGTGCAAAGCAATTATCCTCCAATTAAAAATAAATAAACAGAATTTTTACTGGCCTCAATGCTGATGTACATTGTCTTTGACTTTCTTAAAAGAAGAGGAAACAAGAATTCACAAGTTTCCAAATGTGCTCTTTTTTCCCTTTCCACACTTCCCACAGATAGTAGAGAAGAAAAATATTTTCTTTCAAAGTAAAAGAACTAGTATAATCTAATATTGATTCACTTGTAATTGTATGCCAGATGTAAAGTTAATCTTCACAACAACCCCATAAGGCAAGTACTATTATTATCCATGTTTTATAGATAGGAAAATGTAGATAATGAAAATAAATAAGAAAATAGAGAAGGTTAAATGATATACTCAAGATCACGTGGCTAATAGATATCCTAACTAAATTTAAACTCAAATCCAAACATCTCAAAATAAAGAAAAAGAAAGGAATAAATATGTTTAGGATGAGGAGAGAACCTGAGTTTAGCCTTCTAGGTCAATTTAAAATGGTAAAAAAAAATATTGAGACTGATTGATTTTTGCATGGAAGTTAAGTTGCCCAGGGGACTTCTATTAACCTGGACTGTTAAGTTGATTTGTATATCCAGTATCTATTCTAGTGACTGGAACATAACAGGTGCTCAAAAAACATTTGTTAAAAGAATGCCTGATTGCATGAATACACTAATAAATGTCATAGTGATTTTTAAACACTGATATCTAGTTTTTTTACAGGGACATAGTTCAAACATTCACAGATTTGAGCAGAATAATTGAAATGGAAACATTAACAAGGATTTAGAGGAATCTATAGGTAGGCTATGCAAATTCTGAAGACCTTTAGTCAAGATGTGAAAGATAATGTCAAAAACTGACTATTGAATTCTTGCATGTGAGATGCAGACCTGGAGCTGCAAGATAAGCTTTCAGCGTTCTTTGCTATACTTTATTTCTGTGGTGGACAGCCGATTTCAGCTTCAGTTTAGAGATGATCTGACCTTCCTAACTCTAACTATTGATTAAGATATTAAGGACAAACCCTTATGTTCAGCTGAGTATAGCATCATTATTTCATAAAGCTTCCTTTTTTTTCTTTTTGATGTGAGGAAAAAGCAGCATAAACTGAACATTTACTGCAAGGAGATTTTCTCCTCATTATTTAAAGATAAAATGTGATAAGGATTATGGGATTAGTTTTTCTCTAGTAACACAAAGCAATTTCTTTAAGTAGATCAAAATAGGCAGAAGATATTCTGCAGCCTTTGCTAGGCACATAGTCACACCCTTAGCTAAAGGCAGATTGTTTGAGTACATGTAGCAATGCTACAACTCCCATTTACTTTTGATCTATCCATAGGGGACACAGAAACTTCAGCAAGGTAAAAATAAGTGTCTTTTCAATCCCATAGAGTATCGGTCCCAAATTGACTGCCCTGGCTAAAAATCTACAGGAAAAACATACTTTTTTCAAACCAGCTGTCCCTGAATGCCTGCTTCCTTTCTGGAGTTACTGAGTGTCCCTATCCTGGGGGAAAAAAAAATCACTCCACTGCTGCCCCCAACCAGCTGAAATAAAAAAGAGATAAATTTACTTGGACATGAACTGTTGGAAAAGAATTATCAGAAAGCCTTTGTGAAATTAACACAAGAGCTAGAGATTTGAAAGCCAAAGCAGAGCAAAAACATTAAACATGCTGAAGGTGTGAGAGACTTTTATTAAACACATTGCCACACATACATACAGGGCCAGTCAGGTCTGACCTCCCTGAGCAAAATCATTTCATGTTCTGCTTGCTTTGTCCAATTTTTTGACCTCCTATAAAAGAAAAATCAGGCAAATGGAGTTTGATTGGGATATGTCGTTTATTGCTAAAGCCCAAAATATCACACTTAAGGCTATTATTGTCTAAAGCAATTCACATGAGCCATCTTCTCAACAACAGAACACTTCCTAACACTTAGGAATAGTATCTAGGCTTCTAGATTCTAAGAAAGGCATTGTATTTCCTAAGTGAATCCATGGAATTACAACGTTCAAATTCATTTATCAGGTTGCACAGCCATTGTCCAATAAGCACAGATAAAACACTGCTTAAAGATTTGTCCCTTTTCACTTTATTTTTCTAACTCTGGTGGACATACTGTCACTGCAGTTCCCCTTACCCTAATCTGCACATTGAGCTTGTTAATATCTTAAATTCCTAAATTACTCTTCAGATACAGATTGTTCCTAGTGTGGAGAAATAGGCTGATAGAAAAAGGCAATGTTTTCTTCTTGTTAAAGGATGGCATATAGAAGGATCCCCCGATTATGAATTAGAGAGTTTCCATAATAACTCTACTGAAGTGAAGTCGTGGTGATCCATGAGATCACTATGTCATAATTATCCAACCCAAACAAACACACAGACACATATATGTAATTTACACATATGAACACAGATGTGAACACATGCCACAAATCACCATGATCTCTTTGTGCAATGAAAGTTCAAACATTCCTTTAGCAGAGCCCAATCTTTGGATACACCACAAATATTAATTCTTCTCAGGGTGAAGGAATGGGATGAATTAGCAGACGGGGATTGACATATATACACTGTGTATAAAATGGGGCACCCCAGGTGGCAAAAGTGGATAAGAACCTGCCTGCCAATGCAGGAGATGTAGAGATGCGGATTCGATCCCTGGGTCAGGGTGATCCCCTGGAGGAGGGCATGGCAACCCACTCTAGTATCCTTGCCTGGAGAATCCCTTGGACAGAGAGACTTGTGGGCTACACTTCATAGACTTCAGAGTCAGACACAACTGAAGCAATTTAGCACATACACATGTGTGCATGTATAAAATAGATAACTAATGAGAACCTACTGTATAGCACAGGGAGCTCTACTCAGTGCACTGTGGTGACCTAAATGGGAAGGAAATCCAAGGAAGAAGGGATATATGTATATGTATAGCTTATTCACTTTGCTGTAGAGCAGAAACTAACATGATATTGTAAAGCAACTATACTTCAATAAAAACTAATTTTAAAAGAAGAAGCAAACAACCCAATCCAAAACTGGGCAGAAGACCTAAATAGACATTTCTTCAAAGAATACGTATAGATGGTTAAAAAGCACATGAAAAGATGCTCAAAATCACTTATTATTAGAGAAATGTAAATTGAAACTACAATGAGCTATCATCTCATATCACTCAGAATGGCCATCTTCAAAATGTCTACAAACAATAAATGATGGAGAGAGTGTGTAACCCTCCTACACTATTGGTGGGAATGTACATTGGTATAGCCACTGTGGAAAACAGAATGGAGGTTCCTTAAGAAACTAAAAACAGAGCTACAATATGATCCAGCAATCCCACAGGGGCATAATATCCAGAGAAAAACAGGGTTTGAAAGGAAACATGCAACCCTATGCTAATTACAGTGCCATTTACGATATCCAAGAGGTGGAAGAAACCTAAGTGTTCATCAACAGATGAAAGAATAAAGAAGATGTGGCTTATATATAGGCATCCCTGGTAGCTCAGCTGGTAGAGAATCCGCCTGCAATGCAAGAAACCCCGGCTTGATTCCTGGGTTGGGAAGATCCCCTGGAGAAGGGATAGGCTACACACTCCAGTATTCTTGGGCCTCCTTGGTGAGTTACATGGTAAAGAATCCATCTGCAATGTGGGAGACCTGGGTTCGATCCATGGGTTGGGAAGATCTCCTAGAGGAGGGCATAGCAACCCATTCCAGAATTCCTGCCTGGAGAATCCCCATGGACAGAGGAGCCTGGTGGGCTACAGTCCATAGGTTCACAAAAAGCTGGACATGACTGAGTAACAAAGCTCAGCACAGTGCATACACAATGGAATATTACTTAGCCATTAAAAATGAAGTAATGCCATTTGCAATAACATGAATGGACTGGAGATTATCATAATAAGTTAGACAGGGGAAGACAAATATCATATGATATCACTTATATGTAGAATCTAAAAAAAATGATACAAACAAACATATTTACAAAACAGAGACTCATAGACTTAGAGAAGAAACTAATGTTTACCAAGGAGGAAGGGTGGGAAGGAAATATAGATTGGGAGTTTGGGATTGACATGTACACACTGTTATATTTAAAATAAATAACCAACAAGGACCTACTGTGCAGCACAGGGAATGCTTCTCAGTATTCTGTAATAACCTAAATAGGAAAAGGTTTGAAACAGAATAGATACATGTATAATTGCATCACTTTGCTGTACACCTGAAACTAACAGAACATTGTTAATCTACTATGTGTGCATGCATGCTAAGCTGCTTCAGTTGTATCTGACTTTTTGCAATCCTATGGACTGCAGCCTGCCAGGCTACTCTGTCCATGGGATTCTCCAGGCAAGAATACTGGAGTGGGTTGCCATGCCCTCCTTTGGGGGATCTTCCAGACCCAGGGATCGAATCCATGTCTCTTATATCCATTGGCACATCTAATACAATTATGTTAAGTTTAAAAATAAAATAAAATTAAAAAAAAAAATGAATTGGCAGGTGGATTTTTCAACTCTAGCACCACCAGGGAAGCCTGTTAATCAACTCTAATATAAAATGAAAATTTTTAAAAAGAAAATAATAATATAGAAAAGATGGACTGATTCGACATTATAAGAAGTTCTGAGGGCAGAAATAAGGGAAAGATTATGCACAGAAGAAAAATAACATTATTGTCTAGCATGTTTAAAAGTGATGTTTTATGATAATAGTTAAGATTTAATAATATGGAAGATAAAAATAATAACATTTAGATAGATGCTGATAAAAGTATTTGTGAAATTAGGCCTGTGAAATCACAGCTGATAAGGAAAAAATAGGGACAAATACATATCCAGAAAAAATATCCCAAAATATTAGCAAAGATCATTTCTGGTTGGTGAAATTATCTGATTTTTTTTTCTTGAGCTCTTTCCCCCAAATTACCCATCACTGATTGTATGCTAGTTTGTAGTTAGAAGGAAAACTATGACAAAAACAATAACAATAAGAAAGAGGGGATATATGTATATCTATGACTGATTCATGCCAGTGTACGGTGGAAACCAACACAATATTGTAAAGCAATTATCCCTCCATTAAAAATAAATAAATACATAAATTATAGCAGCAACAATAAAAATAGTTAAGGCTGGCAAAGAGATAAGAAAACAGACATAAAGATGGGAATATAAATTGATAAAAAATTTGTGAAAGTTAAGCATATGGTGTTAAAAGCCTTAAAATTGTTTGGATCCTTTGCCCTACTAATTTTATTCTTAGAAACATTATATGAAAAAATCAGAAATAAAGATGTATAATAAAATGTTTTTAAGGCATTATTTATAATAGAGAAAAACTGGAGACAATTAAACATCTAATTAAATAAACAATGGCTGCTGCTGCTGCTGCTAAGTCGCTTCAGTTGTGTCCGACTCTGTGCGACCCCATGGACTGTACCCTACCAGGCTTCTCCATCCATGGGATTCTCCAGTCAAGAACACTGGAGTGGGTTGCCATTTCCTTCTCCAATGCATGAAAGTGGAAAGTGAAAGTGAAGTCTCTCAGTCGTGTCCGACTCCTAGCAACCCCATGGGACTGCAGCCTACCAGGCTCCTCCGTCCATGGGGTTTTCCAGGCAAGAGTACTGGAGTAGGGTGCCATTGCCTTCTCCCTAAACAATGGCATATCTATTTAAAGGATTATTATCCAGTCACTAATATATATTATTTTTAAAGGATTGCTAGTGAAATGTTTTATATGATGTTAAAGAAAATAATCAAGATACAATTATATAAGCAGTGTGATACTGAGTTTGATATATGTTTGTGCATGGGTAAGACTAGATGTAAATATGTACATTAAAATATTAACAGTAATTATCTGTGTATGGTAAGTTAACTCTGTAAGGTACTTTTCTTTTTTTAATTAATGTATTTATTTTAATTGGAGGCTAATTACAATATTTTGGTGGTGTTTACCTACATCGACATGTATCAGCCATGGGTGTACATGTGTCCCATCATCCTCAACTCTGCCCACCTCCCTCCCCATCCCAGCCCTCTGGGTTCTCCCAGAGCACCAGCTTTGAGTGCCCTGCTTCATGCATCAAACTTGAACTGGTCATCTATTTTACATATGGTAATAAACATATTTCAATGCTATTCTCTTATATCATCCCACCCTCACTTTTCCCCACATAGTTCAAAAGTCTGTTCTTTATATCTGTGTCTCTTTTGCTGTCTTGCATATAGGATCATCATTTTAAATTCCATATATATGCATTAATATACTGTATTGGTATTTCTCTTTCTGGCTTACTTCATGTAAGGTACTTTTCTACAGTTTCTTTTACATTTTGCAAACTATCTACAGAAAACTTGTATTATTTTTAATAACAAAAAAATTTAGGTGGCTTTGGACTCAAGCACACCTGGATTGGATTTCTATCCTATATTTGCCCCTTCCTAGCTGTGTGATATTGGTAGATTATTTAAACCTTCCAAACTTCAGGGTTTTTATCAATCTGTAAAATACAATTAATATCATCTATTTCCCACAATTGGCATGCAGAAAAATGAGATAACATTAGCAATCTGTATTATCCATAGTTACTTTCCTTCTGTCTCTTCTTTTATATTCTCACCACAATACCCAGGGCATTCAAGCAATGGTCTTTGAATAATAAAAATAACTTTACAACGGCAAATTTTCAAAGCTGTACAAAAATTAAATTTCACTCACTATGGACAGAATAACTATATAGATGTTACAAATTTAAAGGATTTAGGTAGCAAAATTTCCACAGACACCACCCCTAACATACACCTACTTTGATGTGACTTTTTGTTTGCCAACATTTGCAAATCAAAGAGTACACAGGAGAATCTATATTTCTAACATCTTGAAAATAAGAAAATCTAGCAACAGTGAATGCAAATTCCCACTTAAAGGGATCTCTAGGGAAGAACAACAGTGACTCTCTTTAGATAGACATATATTTTGAAGCTTTCTGCAATTTCCAGCATTCTATTGTTTCCCCAGCACCAGGTCTACTATACTTATGTTCATTATCTACTTGCTCTCTACTTATGTTTATATTTCCCGATTTCATTCACCAAGCCAAAAAGAACCAAGGGAAAAAATCTTTTCCTCTAAATTCAGATATTGAAGGGAAATTTTAGACTTAGCACTACTATTTTTTATATTCATGTTTTACTTTCTTTCCAAATAATTCAATAGAAATATATTTAAAAGTTTAAAAATTATTAAGCCAATAAAACACCACAAAGCTAACTGGATTATCTACCCAATCTGGAAGCAGTAATGTCCTTTTAACAACTAAAAAAAATCTGTTAAAACTAAAATCATGATTTTACTGACAAAAAAAGTTGTATTTTCCCTCTTCTACAGGGTCTCTACATTACTTAATATCAGAACTCAGTACCATCCAGTATCTACCATTTGATGTATGAGAAGAAATAAGCCAGTGTTGGCCGTGGTAAGACAGGTTAGCTCTAAGAGTCAAATCTCATTGAAGAGAAAGAGAGAGAGAAAGGAAAGAAAGAAGGAAGGAAGGAAAGAAGGGTAGAGGAAAGAAAAACAAGGGAAGGAGGGAGGAAAAGAGGAAAAGAGAGGAAAAGCAAAAATCCTCCACATAGGAGGAAGGCAAGAGGGGACAGGGGACAGAAAATACTGGGGAGTCAATGGCTGACATAGATAAGGCTTCAGTTCAGTTCAGTTCAGTTCAGTCGCTCAGTCGTGTCCGACTCTTTGTGACCCCATGAATCACAGCACGCCAGGCCTCCCTGTCCATCACCAACTCCCGGAGTTCACTGAGATTCACGTCCATCAAGTCAGTGATGCCATCCAGCCATCTCACCCTCTGTCGTCCCCTTCTCCTCCTGCCCCCAATCCCTCCCAGCATCAGAGTCTTTTCCAATGAGTCAACTCTTCGCACAAGGTGGCCAAAGTACTGGAGTTTCAGCTTTAGCATCATTCCTTCCAAAGAACACCCAGGGCTGATCTCCTTCAGAATGGACTGGTTGGATCTCCTTGCAGTCCAAGGGACTCTCAAGAGTCTTATCCAACACCACAGTTCAAAGGCATCAATTCTTCAGTGCTCATTTATGTTTATAAGGTGTTTATAACTGGAGTTGAGATTTGTGATTATTCTAGGCTTTTTTATTTGTACTACATTATTTGAACATTATAATAAGCATTTTAAAAATCAATCCATTTACTTTTTAAAGGCAGCAGGGCAATTGTCCACTTATCTAATTGGTACAAACCCTGGATCACAGTGTCAGACAGTAAAGGCAGAGAAAAGATGTCTTTCTGCTTTTATTTGTGTGACTAAGACTGGTGGTTCAGGAACTTTCAGCCTGCAAACCAGCTTCACTGTTCTTAAACTTACTAGAATTTCACTTTAGTTCCAGCAACCATTTCTCAGTCTTAGTTTTCCAAAAGTTCTTGAGCTCCTATTAGTTTCATTTTAGTAGGAATTGGTAGCATCATCTTAAGTTCTGCCTATGTGCATGCTAAGCCACTTCAGTTGTGTCAAACTCTTTGCGACCCTATGGACTGTATCCTACCAGACTCCTCTGTCCATAGGATTCACCAAGCAGGAACATTGGAGTGGGTTGCTGTGCCGTCTTCCAGGGGATCTTCACAACCCAGGGATCAAACCCTTGTCTCTTGTGCCTCCTTCATTAGCAAGTGGGTTCTTTACTACTAGCTCCACCTGGAAAGCCCACATACTGCTTAGCCAGATGCATTTTAAACTCAAAGTCTCAATGGCAATTATTAGAATCCTCTTTCTCTGTGAGACAGATGGCACAGAATAATTGTGGATATGCTGATAAAAAAGATAAGAATCGAATTTCTTTTTTTTTTAATTAGGCTGATAGGGCAAGGACATGTCAACTGCAATTACATTGTCATTTACCAAACCAGAAAGCATTTCCCATTATTATCTACTTGATTCATTCAAATAACAGTTCTGGGTCTGCTTTGGGAGAAAGAAAAGGCAAAGACAATGCCCCTGTCTTCACAGTCAATGCCCCTATCTCCATAGTCTAGGAGGTTGGTCTCTTAGAAGTTTATTACAAAAGCAGATTGATCTTTGTAGATCACTTAGCAAAGCACCTAGGGCATATAATTTAACTCCAAGAAATAGGACAATAATCATAAAAGGATACAGTTCACTGTAGTTCTAGCTTGGAATGTAACAGTCAACTCACTCCCAGTCTTCCAACATGGCTTACTACAACACTCTAACATCATACACTTTAACATAATTATGCCAGATTGAAATGAAATCAATTAAGAAAAGGGAAAAGCTATCAAAAATATGGGGAAATCATTCTAAGGACATTGTCACTCATTTTCAAATCAATGATGAGAAATATAGGGATTGAGAGACAGTGTGTGTGTGTGTGTGTGAGAGAGGGAGAGAGTGAGAAAGAATACAAATTCTTTGGACCAGCAAAAACTGTCAGGTGAAAGATTTTCTAAAATGATTTCTAATATTGGTTCATTATACACTTATAGTTTACTAATGAAACTCACTAGCACTCACTAATTTTATTTTTCATTAGAATTGAGAACACATTAATGTACTTTTGAAATATATGTGACAGCATGAATTCATCAATATAAAATAGTTACTCATCACAAATGTAAAAACAATCAGGTTTTAACCTCTACCAGGCACCCTGTACCAGGCACCCTGTATCCTGTATTTCTCAAAGTAAAGCTATTTAGTTGAATGTTGTTTGAAGAAGTGAAGGAATAAACTTTTTTGGTTTAACCAAAATATTTTATAAGACTACTATGTTAAATGTTGTTGACATTTCACAATAATATTAAAGTATTACGCAAGACATGGTTCAACTTACTTGGGAAAAAAAGAATCAAAACTAAAATTCAGGAAAACAGCCAAGCCTTTGAAACATTATTACAGCTACCATGATTGTTTTGGAGCAGGATGACCTTTGAGACTGTAACAAAACTCTAAGAACCCCAGTGAATTTTCCTGAAGGAATAGGATACTATAGAGAAATAGGCCTGGCTCTAAGACCATCCAGATAAAGATCCTTATCCAGAGCTTTTGCCACAGCAGGGTCCTTGTGGATAATCTGTTTAGTTTTTTGAAAATGAATTTCATCTATGTTTTCTGAGCAATCTCCTGACACGTCACTTTTAAGTGAAATTCACAAAAAGAGTGTCACCTCAGTTGAAGTTTAATGAAATAATTGGCAAAACCCTGGAGACCCAATCTACTGAAAATCATGAAAAGAGTCAAAGTCAACTTTCCCTCATTCATAGTAATAGGAGACAGGAAAAACTAATTTCAAATGTTTCTTCTACTAATCTGCTAACAAGCCAATGAGTTATCTGAGTTGATTTTAGCCCCTCTGGGATAAATATTAATGGTAATCAAAATAACAAAATGAATAATAAATTCTGATCACGTAAACCACACACATTCACTAGGGGGACTGTATGTGTGTGTGTGTGTGTATAAATAATGACACTAAATAATGTCTTGTAAGTGATTTCAAATGGTAATTTCTCAGCAAGCAATGTGAGAGGCTGTACACCAATATTTGCTCATGCATGCTCCTCAATACCCTCGCAATACCAGATCTGTACTCTAAACACCAAACCCATTTGGATTTATATTTGTAAACTGGAAGTGTATACTGTGGTATGCCAAAGTTTGAGGGATAACAAGCAGGGGCACTATTATTATTCTTCTTCCTTACAACTTCATCCCCAGTAATAGTCTTAATTCACTGTACCTTACATCAGTTTGATGCTCTTAATGACTCACAGTCCATGAAGTACTTTCTTCCCTTTAGTACTGTCTGTCATCAAACATGAAATACAACAAATGTATCCATGCAAGGTACAATTTATCTACTAACAGTTCACACTTCATTAGCTTGTCCCCCTCTCAAGAAAGAAATTGATTCTGAGGCTAACGGTATTTACCATTTAAATCTATGATTTGTGCAATAGAAGAGAATACACAACAGAAAGAGTTGTGCTTTCTGTTCACCCAAATCTGTACATGTAAAATGTACCTATCTCTTTTGAACTAGAAATGACTTCAAGCATCTTGATACTGGATCAGAGACTTGGAGAAAAAAAAAAAAAAAACTCACTATGGATAAGTTCTCAGAGTGGCATACCAAAAGAAGAAAAATGAACTGCCTAGAACACCCTTCTTCCCCTCCTCCTAATCATCCATTATCCCTCAGGTTTTCTATTCCTATTTGATTGCCTACTTTCACCATTTTCAATTTTATTTTAGATGTGTAATCTTTGATGGGCCTTAAGCTTTCAGGGAGGAAAGCACTATATAAATCTAACAATAAATAAATAATAAATAAGAGAAATAACTGACTATGTGTGAGTGGGGCTAAAAAAGATCTATGGGGTATGGTTATAAATAGAGGCTGAAAATAAGTCAACAATGTAGTATTTCTGTTAGTAAAGCAAACCCAGTGCTGGGGGCACATATGAAAATAGAGTTTCGCATTGATAAGGTAACAACTAAGTCCTAAAGCCACCTTGAAATTGAGTTTGAAGGTAAAAGGTAACAAACAGCTCATGGGGTGGTATCCACTGGTTAAACATCCTATTACCATTATTACAACTTTTTTATCAAATAAATTTGGCAACTCCAATGTGATGTATATCAGTTTACTGGGATTGGAATTACTGGGTTTGCAGTTAAGCAGAAAGGCAAGTGACAAATGTCACATGCACTTAATATCTTCTAAGTACCAGAAGTTTTATAACCATTGTTTCATTTAATTCTTGCAACAATCCTATGAGGTAAATATTATCATCCTTGTTGAATAAACAAGAAAAATGGGATGCAAGGAGGAAAAGTCACTTGCCTAAGATCACACAGTAAGCAGGTAATTGAGCTAGGATTCAACCTACAGCATGTCTGATTTCAAAGCCTGTAATTTTTATGCCACCATGACACCTTAAAAACTTTATCTGAATTCTAGAAAAAGGAGATGCCCTTCCTGAAGAAACGATTTTGTGATGGTGAGGAAAAAATTCCTGGAAATATGCAAAAGCACCTGAACACTAGCAAAAAATGTCAACTTTCTCAGAACAATAGAAATTAACTAAAAATTTGCAAAAATCTGAATATTTAGTCAAGAAAAGTGGCTGAATGTGAATTTTATGTTATTTCAACCTGCTCAGTTCCCATGTTCTTCAGCTCTGATGTAACCTTGAAAACTGACAGCCTCACAATGACCAAAGTTATGGAAACTCACAGCCTAACAGAACTGGAGGGGGAAAAGTTGGTTTGGAGCTCCTAAAAGCCCTATCCCATTATGTTTTTCTTAATTTGACCTGTCTCGGGACTGCCTGAAAAGTTTCATCATCAAGGCTTGTCTTTACATGCTCAGACTGAGAGCTCACTCTGTGTTTGTCAAAAACAATCAGCAGCAATTAATTGAATATTGCAGCTGCCTGAAGTGGCAATATATTAAGTTGGAAGTAACAAAAGTATGACCCTTAAAAAAAAAAAAAAACTAAAAAAGGAAAAACTGGAAATGAAGCATTACTGGGGGCTTTAATAAGTCACTAATATGTCTATGAATCTAGAAAGTCATGTGCATGCACAAGACTGTGTGCAGAAGACATGGAAAGGTCCTAATCTCTCTGACATTGATGTTCTATCAAGAGGAAGCATGTCCCAAAACACATCCAGAGTCCCTTGACAAAGAAGTCTCTGCCAAAGAAACATGTTAGTTGTCATATATGATAAAGAATGCTGACTTTGGATAATTAATTTAAAAAGAAACTAAACTAACTGACCACCAACAAAAACAAATAAAAATAACAAAAATTATGGTGTGGGGGTGAGATTCCCAGAGTTACCACATTATATATTTTTAAATGTCTAGTTTTCAACAGATACAGGAAAGTATGGTGCATACACAGATTTTAAAAGCAGGTAATAAAGTTTGTGCTCTGGGACAACCCAGAGGGATGGGATGGGGAGGGAGGTGGGAGGGGGGTTCAGGATGGGGGGCACATGTGCACCCATGGCTGGTGCATGTCAATGTATGGCAAACACCACCACAATATTGTAAAGTAATTACCCTCCAATTAAAATAAAATATTTTTTTTTAAAGCAGTTAATAGAACTGGCCCTGGGACACTAAGGCATTGGACTTACTAGACAAAGTAAGTAAGTAAATATGCTCAAAGAGTTAATGGAAACCATAAACAAAGAATTACAGAATAAAAGTGATGTCTCACCAAATAAAAATATCAATAAGAGATATAAAATGATCAAATAGAAATTTTAAAATTGAAAAGTGTTGATGTATGGCAAAACCAATACAATATTGTAAGGTAATTAGCCTCTAATTAAAATAAATAAATTTAATTTAAAAAAAGAAAAGTATTATAAATAAAATTTAAAATTTACTTAGCTCAGCAGCAGATTTTATGTCAATAGAACATTTTACCCAACAAAGAAGAGTGCATATTCTTCTCAAATGTACTTGCAACATTCTTCAGGATAAACCATATATAAGGCAATAAAGCAGTTTTCAGTAAATTTAACAGAATTGAAATAATTTTTAAAAGTGTGTTCTCAGACTACAATGAAGTGAAATTGTAAAGCAACAGAAGAAAATTTGGAAATCTTTAAATTTTGTGGGAATTAAGCAACATACTCCTAAATAGACATTAGGTCCTAGAAGAAATCAAGTAATTTAGAAAACACTTTCGGATGAATAAAACCAAAAACACAATATATTTAACCTTATAGTGTGCAGTGAATCAGTGCTTAGAGGAAATTTATACCTGTAAATGCCTATATTTAAAAATATATAATAAAAATAACGCTAAATTTTCTCATTAATAAACTGGAAAATAAAGATACAACTACACTCAAAGTCAACAGAAAGAAGTAAATAATAAAGTTCAAAGAGGAAATAAGTGAAATGGAGAACAGCAAAACATTCGAGAAAATTAATGAAGTGAAAGTTGTTTCTATACAAAGAACAACAAACTTGAAAAACCTTTAGCTAGACTGACAAAAATAAAAGGAAGAAGAGACTTGAATTATGAGAATCAGGAATATAAAAGGAGACCTCACTACTGACTTTAAGGGTTGTAAGGGATTACAATGATGACCAGCTATATGCCCATAAACTTGACAGCCTTAACAAAATAGATAAATCCCTACAAAGGCAAAAGGTACTAAAACTTACTCAAGAATAAATGGAATAGCAAGTAAACTTATAACAAGTGGGTGAAAGTGAAAGTTGCTCAGTCATGTCTTACTCTTTGCTGCCCCATGGACTGTAACCTGCCAGGCTCCTCTGTCCATGAATTCTGCAGGCCAGAATACTAGAATGGGTAGCCTTTCCCTTCTCCAGGGAAACTTCCCAACCCAGGGATTGAACCCAGGTCTCTCACATTGCAGGCAGATTCTTTACCAGCTAAGCCACCAAGAAAGCCATAACAAGTAAAGTGGTTGCATTAATAATAATAATAACTTTCCCACAAAGGAAAGCCCAGATCCAAATTGCTTCATTGATGAATTTAACCAAATATTAGGAACAGTTAACACCAGCACTTTACAAACATTTCCAGAACATAGAAGAGGAGGGGCCAATTCCCAACTCATTCCGTGAAACCAATATTACCCTGCTACCAATAACAATTCAAAGACATCATAAGAATAATAACAAAACACAATATAGCAACATATCTCAGGTGCGTAGACACACAAAAAAATCCTCAGCAAAATATTAGCAAACCAAATTCAACAACATATAACAAAAAGTATACACAATAACCATGTGGGATTTATCCCAGGAATGCAACACTAGTTCAGTGCATGAAAATCTATCAGTGTAATACGCCATACTAATAGAATAAGGGACAAAAGCCACATGATCACCTTAAAAAATGTAGAAAAGTCAAATTATTTGGCAAAATCCAAAACACTTTTATGATAAAAACACTCAAAGAAGAATGCAAGATAATCTGCTCAATCTAATAAAAATATAATCCACAAAAAAGCTCACAACTAACATCATGTTTAGCAATGAAAGGCTGAATGCACTACCCCTAATACTAGGAACAGGACAAAAATATTTACTCTTCCCATTTTTATTCAGCATTGTAGTGGGCGATTAGGCAAGATAAAGGAATGAAAAATATCCATATTAGAAAGGAAAAGTAAAATGATCTCTATTTGAGGATGACCTAATCTTATATTTAGAAATCTCAAGGGATCCATGGGCTTCCATAGCAGCTCAGCAGTAAAGAATTTGCTTGCAATGCAGGAGTTGCAGGAGATGCAATTTCAATCCCTGGGTCAAGAAGATCCCCTGGAGTAGGGCATGGCAACCCACCCCCATTATTCTTGCCAGGAGAATCCCGAGGACAGAAGAGCCTAGAGGGCTACAGTCCATAGCCTCGCAAAGAGTTGGACATGATTGAAGCAACTTAGCATGCATGCATGCACACAAATGGATACACACACAAACACACACAAACACACACACTCACACACAACAAAACAAACAAAATGCTATTAGAATGAAAAACTAGTTGAACTAGACTGAAGGATAAAACATCAATTTGAAAAATCAATTGTTTTACACTAAGAAAGAACAATCTAAAAACTAAATTAAATTAAGAAGCAAATCCACTTAAAGTGGCAACAAAAAGAATAAAATATTTAGGGATAAATTTAACAAAAATTATTCAAGACTGATATATTGAAAATTATAATACATAATTGAAAGATATTAAATATAAAAGTAAATAAAAATACATCCCAAAATCACAGACTGAAAGTTTTAATACTGTTAAGATGACAGTATTCTCCAAATTGATCTATAGAGTCATTAAAATTTCAGGTGGATTTTTACAGAAATTTAAAACCTAATCCTAAAATTAGAATGGAAATGCAAGGAGGACCAAATAGTCAAAAACAATCTTAAAAAATTAACAAATTTGGAAGAGTCACATTTTTAAATTTCAAAACTTACCAAATCACAACAGTAATCAAGACAGTGTAATACTCTATTAGGATCAGAATATAGATAAATAGAATAGAATGGAGAGACTAGAAATAACCTCTTAAATTTATTTTCATCAATTGCTTTGGACAGAGTACAAAGACAATTTTATGGAAGACAGAAATGCCTTTCAATAAAAAGTGCTTTTCAACAAAAGCAGGATATCTACATTTAAAAGAACGAAGGTGGACTTCTACCTCACACCATATAAAAAATTAACTCAAAGTGAATTAAACACCTAAACGTAAGAGCTAAAACTATAAAACTCTTAGGAAAAAACATAAGGGTAAGTTTTCATGACCTTGCATTAGGCAATGGTTTCTTAAGATAAAACAGCATAACACAAGTGACAAAAGAAAGAATATGTTAAATAATTTTAATCAAAATTTTAACATTCTGTGCTTAAAAGTGCCATGGTGAAAGTGAAAAGACAATCAACAGAATAGGAGAAAATATATGCAAAATATATATCTGATAAAAGACTAGTGTCTAGAATACATTAAGAACATTTAAAACTCAATTATAAGAAGAAAAATAACCAAATTGAAAATGGGTAGAGAATATGAGTGGACTTTTATCCAAGGAAGACATACAAATATTCAATAACCATAGGAAAAGATGCTTAACATCATTAGGCACCAGAGAAATGCAAATCAAAACCAAAATAAGACATAAAATCACAACTGCGATGAAATACACAGACAATAACACACACTGGAAAGGATGTGGAAAAACTGAAACCACTATACACTGCTGCTTGAAATGTAAAAATGTGCATATACCTTGGAAAATAATTTAGCAGTTCTTAAGAAATTTAGACATAGAATTACCATATGACCCAGGAATTCCACCACCAGGTACATACCCAAAGGAATAGAAACCATATGCTCATGATGTTCATAGCAGCATTACTTATAATAGCCAAAAGATAGAAATAACCAAAATGTCCATCAACTGATGAAATAAAAAAAAAATTTAGTGTAGTCAAACAATGAAATATTATTTGGTTACTAAAAGAAACAACTGAAATTACAGAGCTTAAAGGATCAAAGAGAGGATTTATTACTCCAAATCCAATTATACTAATGGGAATCAGTGAAAGGGAAATGAATCTCTGAGGGGAAGAGTGACATATCATTTTTAAGGTTTTGTGATGGCCAAAGAAGTGGTCATATTTAACAAATTATGTATGATTCTGTGATCAGAGAGTCTAAGGGGGAATATGGCACAGTGTGTGAGGAGATAACTGAAATAAAATCAAAGTGAAACCATCTACCTCAGATTGGGACTTGAACCCATGTGCTGGGACTCAAGCCCAGACAAAATCCAGTTTGGGACTCAAACCCACGTGACAAGGACCCGAACCCAGCCAAAACCCACTCTCTTCCAACTGATATCACAGACCTGGTTCCAGGACCTAATGAAACTCAGGTTCTTGATGTCTAATCACAGAAAGAATTCAGTGAGAGACAAAGTGGTAGGTAAGAAGCAGATTTATTCAGAGTGAAACACACACCACAGACAGAGTATGGGCCATTGCAGGGGGCAAGTGTGGCAGTCTGGAAATCTGGTTAGTTGTTATGGGTTGGGTAATTTCATAGGCTAATGAGTGGGAGGATTATTCCAACTATTTTGGGAAAGAGGTAGATTTCCAGGAATGGGGCCACTGCCCACCTTTTGGTCTTTTAATGATACCTTGGAACTGTCATCCCTGTGACTGTGTCATTTAGTTTGCTGATTGAGGATCAACTTCTAGTTGAAGCTGACTTGTCTACCATCTTTCAGTGTCATATCTTTTTGCCTTTTCATACTGTTAATAGTGTTCTCAAGGCAAGAATACTGAAGTGATTTGCAATTCCCTTCTTCAGTGGACCACATTTTGTCAGAATTCTCCACCATGACCTGTCTGTCTTGGGTGGCCCTACATGGCTCATAGTTTCATTGAGTTAGACAACACTGTGATCCATGTGACTAGTTTGGTTAGTTTTCTCTGATTGTGGTTTTCATTCTCTCTGCCTTCTGATGGATAAACATAAGAGGCTTGTGGAAGCTTCCTGATCAGAGAGATTGACTGTTGCAGAATCTGGGTCAGCAGTGGCCACAGGACTGGAAAAGGTCAGTTTTCATTATGATCTCAAAGAAAGGCAATGCCAAAGAATGTTCAAACTACTGCACAACTGCACTTATCTCACACACTAGTAAAGTAGTGCTCAAAATTGTCCAAGTGAGGGTTCAACAGTACCTGAATTGAGAATTTCCAGATGCTCAACCTAGATTTAGAAAAGGCAGAGGAACCAGAGATCAAATTGCCAACATCCATTGCATCATAGAAAAAGCAAGAGAGTTCCAGAAAAACGTCTACTTATGCTTTATTGACTACACCAAAGCCTTTGGCTGTGTGTATCACAACAGACTGTAGAAAATTCCTCAAGAGTTGGGAATACCAGACCACCTGACTTGCTTCCTGAGAAATCTATATGCAGGTCAAGAAGCAACAGTTAGAATGGGACATGAAAAAATGGACAAATTCCAAATTGGGAAAGGAGTATGTCAAGGATGTATATTGTCACTCTGCTTATTAACTTATATGCAGAGTACATCATGTAAAATGCCAGGCTGGATGAAGCAAAAGCTGGAATCAAGATTGCCAGGAGATGTATCAATAACCTCAGATATGCAGATGATATCACCCTTATGGCAGAAAGCAGAAAGGAACTAAAGAGCTTCATGATGAAGGTGAAAGAGGAGAGTGAAAAAGTTGGCTTAAAACTCAACATTCAGAAAACTAAGATCATGGCATCTGGTCCCATCACTTTATGGCAAATAGATGAGGAAACAATAGAAACAATGACAGACTTTATTTTCTTGGGCTCCAAGATCACTGCAGATGGTGACTGCAGCCATGAAATTAAAAGACGCTTGCTCCTTGGCAGAAAAGCTATGAACAACCTAGACAGCATATTAAAAAGCAAAAACATTACTTTGCTGACAAAAGTCCATCTCGTCAAAGCTATGGTTTTCCCAGTAGTCATATGTCGAAGTGAGAGTTGAACCATAAAGAAAGCTGAGCGCTGAAGAATTGATGCTTAAACTGTGGTGTTGGAGAAGACTCTTGTGAGTCCTTTGGACTGCAAGGAGATCAAACCAGTCAATCCTAAATGAAATCAGTCCCGAATATTCATTGGAAGGACTCATGCTGAAGCTCCAATACTTTGGCCACCTGATGTATAGAACTGACTCATTGGAAAAGACCCTGATGCTGGGAAAGATTGAAGTCAGGAGAAGGGAATGACAGAGAATGAGATAGTTGGATGGCATCACCAACTCAATGGACATGAGTTTGAGCAAGCTCTGGGAGTTGGTGATGACAGGGAAATCTGGTGTGCTAGAGTCCATGGGGTCGCAAAGAGTCAGACAGGACTGAGCCACTGAACTGAACTGTGTATCATCTTGGGCCCATTTTATTCTAATCTGTTTATGTTGTGTCCTCACGCTATGTCATTTTTTCAAAAGTTGTGCCCTGACCCCTTCCCTCCTATTTCAAAAGTACAATCAAGAAAGAACAAGACACATGGAAATATGTTAACTGCCTGAATAATATGATATGACTTATTAGATTTTAAAGGAAGAATGCAAAAATAGAAGGGAAAAGAGCCAATCAAGAACGATGTTTTATGTGTGTAAAGCATTTTATACCTGGTACTGAAAGTGAAAGTGTTAGTCACTCAGTTGTGTCCGACTCTTTTCAACCCCATGTACTATAAACCACCAGACTCCTCTGTCCATGGAATTCTCCAGGCAAGAATACTGGAGCGGGTTGCCATTCCCTTCTCCAGGGGATCTTCCCAACCCAGGAATTGAATCCTGGTCTCCTGCATTACAGGTGGTTTCTTGACTGATTGAGCCACAAAGCCATTGTCACTCATTAGTTGATTCATTGATGGACTTATTCATTTAGCAAACATTGGTAGATAAGAAGCATTCAGCCAGAGTTACAAAAATGAATACAATCTGTCTCAAGGAACTCAAAGCTTAGACTAGGAGTTGGGATTTGTAAAGGTTGAGAGATATTGAAAGAAACAATTATAACACAATGAAATAATATTGCCATTTATAAGTTTTAGCTATATAATTAATCAAAGTATGTACTAAGAATACAGAGGAAAAGTAATAACTGATCCTTTAAAGAAGTTAGGGGACAAGATACACGCAAATGATTAGGAAAGTTTCAAAGAGATGGCACTTCTTGAAAATTAGGGAACAATAAAGCTAACAAGAGGCAGCAGTTCAGCGAAACATTTGAAAATCATTTCAAGAAGATGCTGCATGTGCTCTAAAACAAGGTTTACAAAGCACTTCCCATCTATTGTTCCATTTGATCATCATAAGCCTGAAAAAAAAAAGTAAGGCAATTATTATGATCAACATTTTACAGTCAAAGAAAACCAAGACTCAGGTTAAGAGAGATAGCAACCTTCTTACAAATGGCAAAATCAAGTTTCAGCTCAAGTCTTCTTTCTATTTCTTTAATAGGAGAAAGAAAGGAAAGTTATATGGACCTATGAGAGAGAAGTCAGGAAAGTAAAGATGACAGTAAATGTTGACTGGGAAGAGGAATTTTTGGTTCTTTTTGTGTTCTGGGACAAGATAAAGAAATAAGATAGACCCTCTATCTGGATCAGATTAGAAACAACTGTGCCACTCCTGCTTTACCCATCAAGAATTATGACTTTGCAACAGAAACAAGTAGAATAAAACCCTTTCAGAGAAAACTGAAGTCCATAATAAATTAGAAAAAACACCAAGTTGCTCTAAAGGAATTAAAGCCTCCTGGCCACGAAAGTTACATCTGAGGGACCTGAGGGACCACGTAAAGTAAAAGTGAAGTTGCTCAGTCATGTCCAACTCTTTGCAACCCCATGGACTGTAGCCTACCATGCTCTTCCATCCATGGGATTTTCCAGGCAAGAGTACTGGAGTGGGTTGCTATTTCCATCTCCAGAGGATCTTCCCAACCCAGGGATTGAACCTGAGTCTCCTGCATTGTAGGCAGACACTTTAACATCTGAGCCAAGAGGGAAATCATAAGTGACCATGCAACTTCTATATTAAAAAATAAATAAATAAAATTAGCACTGTTAATTTTGAGAAATCCTGGAATCTGGATAGATATATTCTGGAAGGCAGGAGACAGGCAGCAATTTTCACTTTCAGGATGTTCCAAAAGGTATATGTCTCATATGATAAGCTATGAGTTTGATGTTTATTCCTGGCAAGGCTCTAAAATGGATTATTGAATGAACAGTTTGTGTGCACTTACAAAAGGAAGCTGTAATTATTCAGAGTAAACATGGATTCACCAAGTATAGGTCATACTAATTCTACACAATCTAATTTCCTCGTTACAAACATTTTTCTGATAATAAAAATGTTTATTTTGGTAAATACTAAAATGATAGATAAGGAAAATAAAATAATTAAAATTTACCCTTAATGCTAACTAGAAATAGTCACTTGTTAATATTTTGGTGTACATAAGTCTCTTTAAATACATTTTTATGCAGTTGATATAAATTTACAATTCAGTATCATGCTTTTTTATTTAACGTTTATTTCTCTCACTATTTTTCTAATAAATAGGTATTTATTTTTTATTATGTGCTGGGTAATATGTTCACTCTGAGCACAAAATTTTCAATTATACACTATTCTTCCATTTATTAAATTTATCCAAAATTATAAATTAATAATTGAATGATAGTCTATTATGTATGTGTGTAATTATTCATTCAATCTTTCCGTTACTGATTTATTAAATCATTTCTATTTATTTACTATCATAAGCAATTTTATAATAAATATCCTGGTAATAAGGCCCTTTCTGATTTTGAACATATCCTTGGGATAGTTTCTAAATATAATTATAAAGTTAAGAAATACTCTAAGGTGAGGAATAAAGCAGGGATGCCCATTCCTGCCACTTCTATTTAGCATAGTCCTAGAAGTCCAGAGCAATTAGCTAAGAAAGAACAAGTAGAAGACATCCAAACTGGGGGTGGGGGGGAAGGAATAAAATTGCCTCTTTTTGTAGATGAAATGATCCTATATGTACAAAACACTAAAGACTCCACCAAAAACTATTAGGACTAAAAAATGAAACCTAGCAAAGTTTCAGAGTACAAAATTAGCATACAATAACCAGTAGCATTTATACTTCAAAAATAAGCTAACAAGAAAGAAACTAAGAAAACAATTTGAAACAGCATTAAAAAAAATACTTAGGAATAAACTTAACAAAGGAGGCAAACGGTTTGTACACTGAAAATTACAAAACATTAGTTAAAGCAATTAAGAAACAGGAAAAATGGAAACATTCTGTGTTCATGAAGTGGAAGAATTAATATTGTTAAAATGTTCACACTATCTAAAGCAATCCACAGATTCAATGCTATCTGCAACAGAATTCCAATGGCATTTAAAAAAAAATTTTGTAAAATTCTAATGGAACTAGAATAACTGAAGTGGTCTTCAGAAAAAAGAACAAAGAGGCATCATACTTTCAGATTTCAAAATGTATTAAAGTTATAGTAATTAAAACAGGATGGCACTGGCATAAATTCAGGTATATAGAACAATGGGAAAGGGAGATGAGAAATAAACCAACACAATGAATCAACATAATAAGTCAATTAATCTTTGACAAGGATTCCAAGAATATCAAAAGGCAAAGGATAGTCTCTTTAAAAAGTAGTACTGGGGAAAATGAATATCTATATGCAAAAAAAAAAAAGAATTGGATCCTTATCTTACACCCTACACATAATAAACTCAAAATGGACTATATACTTCAGATCTGAGATTCTAAAACTCCTAAAAACACTTCTTAACATTGGCCTTGGCAATGATTTATATGATATACCACCAAAAGAACAGGCAACAAAATCAAAAACAAACAAGTGGAACTACAGGCAAGCCTCAGAGATATTGTAGTTCCAGGTCCAGACAACTGCAATAAAGTGAATATTGCAAAAAGTGAGTCATACGAATTTTTGGTATCTCAGCATATATAAAAATTATGTTTACATTATAAATTAGGCTTCCCAGGTGGCGCTAGTGGTAAAGAACCCACCTGCCAAATCAGGAGACAAAAGAGACCTGGGTTTGGTCCCTGGTTTGGGAATTTCCCCTGGAGGAGGGCATGGCAACCCACTCTAGCATTCTTGCCTGGAGAATCCCATGGACAGAGGAGCCTGGTAGGCCACGGTCCATAGGGTCACAAAGAGTCAGACATAACAGAATTGATTTAGCATGCATGCATATAGTCTATTAAGTGTGCAATAAAATGTGCATAATTAATTAAAAAATACTTAACTGCTAAAAATAATACTATCACCTGAACTTTCAGTGAGTTATAGTAGTAACATCAAAGATCAATGATCACAGAAAACCATAACAAATATAATAAAATATTTCATTACAAGAATTACCAAAATATAACAGAGACACAAAGTGAGCAAATGCTGTTGGACAATGGTGCTGATGGACTTGCTCGATGCTATTAACCTTCAACTTGTGAAAAACGCAGTATCTGCAAAGTGTAATAAAGCAAAGGAAAATAAATGAGGTATGCCTGTACATCAAACTAAAAAGCTTCTGCAAAGGAAACAATCAACAGAATGAGAAGGCAAAATGTTTCTAAACTATAAAGCTATGGTACATATACACAATGGAGTATTACTCAGCCATTAAAAAGAATACATTTGAATCAGTTCTAATGAAGTGGATGAAACTGGAGCCTATTATACAGAGTGAAGTAAGCCAGAAAGAAAAACACCAATACAGTATACTAACACATATATATGGAATTTAGAAAGATGGTAACAATAACCCTGTGTACAAGACAGCAAAAGAGACACTGATGTATAGAACAGTCTTATGGACTCTGTGGGAGAGGGAGAGGGTGGGAAGATTTAGGAGAATGGCATTGAAGCATGTATAATATCATGTATGAAATGAGTCACCAGTCCAGGTTCGATGCACGATACTGGATGCTTGGGGCTGGTGCACTGGGACGACCCAGAGGGATGGTATGGTGAGGGAGGAGGGAGGAGGGTTCAGGATGGGGAACACATGTATACCTGTGGTCGATTCATTTCGATATTTGGCAAAACTAACACAATATTGTAAAGTTTAAAATAAAATAAAATTTAAAAAAAAAGATTAATATTCAATATATATAAGCAACTTCTACAATTCAATAGCAAAAAACAAACATCCCCTACAAAAACAAATAACCTGAATGAAAAATGGGCAACGGACTTTTATCCAAAAAAGACATAAAGATGGTAACAATAACCCTGTATACGAGACAGCAAAAGAGACACTGATATACAGAACAGTCTTTTGGACTCTGTGGGAGAGGGAGAGGGTGGAATGATTTGGGAGAATGGCATTGAAATATGTATAATATCATATATGAAATGAGTCATCAGTCCAGGTTCGATGTACGATACTGGATGCTTGGGGCTGGTGCACTGGGACCACTCAGAGGGATGGTATGGGGAGGGAGGAGGGAGGAGGGTTCAGGATGGGGAACACATGTATACCTGTGGCAGATTCATTTTGATATATGGCAAAACCAATACAATATTGTAAAGTTAAATAAAATAAAATTTTAAAAAAATAAAAGTTTGGAGAGAAAAAAGTGACTAATGGGCAAATAAAAAGATGCTCAAAGTCATTACTTACAATGGAAATGCAAATCAAAACCTCAGCGAAGTATCACCTCCAACCCGTTAGAATGGATATTTTCTTTTCTTTTTTTTTTTTTTTAATTTTATTTTATTTTTAAACTTTACATAAACTGGACCAATCAAACCTCAGGCGATCAAAACTGAGGGGTTGTTTTTTTAAGTTCCTCTCTTTTATTTTGTTTTCTTTTTTTTTTTTCTAAATTTTTATTGGAGTATAGTTGATTTACATTGTTGTGCTAGTTTCTGCTATACAGGAAGATGAATCAATTATACATATACATATATCCACTTGTCTTGGATTATTTTCCCATATAGGTCATTACAGAGTATTGAGAAGAGTTCCCTGTGCTATATAGTAGGATCTTACTAGTATCTATTTTATAAATGTATTCAGTCACTCAGTCGTGTTTGAGTCTTTATGGCTCCATGGACTGTAGCCTGCCAGGCTCCTCTGCCCATGGACTTTTCCAGGGAAGAATACTGGAGCAGGTTGCCATTTTATACAGCAGAGGATCTTCCTCAACCAGGGATCAAACCTGCATCTCCTACATCGGCAAGTGATTTCCTTACCACAAGCCCCACCTGGGAAGTCCAATATTTGTAATAAATAGCAGTGTGTATATGAAGGAACCATGTACATTGTTGATGGGAATGTTAAATGTTTCATCGGCTATGGAAAATAGTATCAAAATTCTTCAAAAAATTGATTAGAACTACTATATAATTCAGAAATCCCACCTCTGGGTATATATTCAAAATAGTTGAAATCAGAATCTATAACTACCTACCTGCAGTCTCATGTTCATTGCAGCATTATTCACAAAAGCCAAGATATGGAAACAGGTCACATGTCCTTCAATACATGAATGGATAAAGAAAATGTGGTATTTTCTATGTAGAATAATTAAATAGTGTTTAGCCTTTAAAAAGGAAATTCTTACACTTAAGACAACTTTAATGGACTGTGGACAGATGCTAGGTGAAATAAGCCAGTTGCAGAATGACAAATAATGCATTATTTCACTTATTGTTTTTCAGACACTAAGTCTTGTTTGACTCTTTGCAACCCTATGGACCGCAGGATGCCAGGCTTCCCCATTCTTCACTATCTCACAGAGTTTGCTCAAATATATGTCCATTGAGTCAGTGATGCCATCCAAGCATCTCATGCTCTGTTGCCCCTTTCTCCTCTTGCCCTTAGTCTTTACCAGCATCATGGTCTTTTCCAATGAGTTTGCTCTTTGTATCAGTCCTTTCAATGAATATAAAGGTTTGATTCCCTTCAGGATTGACTGGTTTAATCTCTTTGCTGTCCAAGGGACTCTCAGGAGTCTTCTCCAGCACCACAATTTGAAAGCATCAATTTTTCGGCACTCAGCCTTCTTTTTGTTCCAAATCTTACATCTGTACATGACTAATGAGAAAACCATAGCTTTGACTATACAGACCTTTGTCAGCAAAGTGACGTCTCCGCTTTTTAATAAACTGTCTAGGTTTGTCATAGCTTTCCATCCAAGGAGCAAGCATCTTTTAATTTCACGGCTGCAGTCACCGTCTGCAGTGTTTCTTGGAGCCCAAGAAAATAAAATCTGTCACTTTTCCCCCATCTATTTGCCATGAAGTGATGGTACTGGATGCCATAATCTTAGTTTTTTGAATGTTGAATTTTAAGTCAGGTTTTTCACTCTCCTCTTTCACCCTCATCAAGAGGCTCTTTAGTTTCTCTTCATTTTCTGCCATTATAGCGGTATAATCTGTATATCTGAGATTGTTATTTCTCCTGGCAATCTTGATTTTAGATTGTGATTCATCCAGCCTAGTATTTTACACGCTGTTCTTTGCATATAAGTTAAATAAGCAGGGTGACAATATACAAACTTGATAAACTCCTTTCTCTATTTCGAACCAGCCCATTGTTCCACATCTGGTTCTAACTGTTGCTTGACATGCACACAGGTTTCTCAAGAGACAGATAAGGTGATCTAGTATTCCCATCTCTTTAAGAATTTTCCACAGTTTTCACTTATATGGGATATTTAAACAATCAAGCTCATAGAAGCAGTGAATACAATTGTGGCTGCTAGGGAGTAGGGTATGGGGAAACAGACAGCTTTTCTTCAATGAATATAAAGTTTCAGTTATGCTAGTTAAATAAGTTCTAGAGATCTGCAGTTCAAAGTGGTGCCTATAGTTATCAAAATAATATTGTGAACTTCAAAATTTAATACAGTAGATCTCACATTAAATGTTCCTACCACATAAAAGGAAGACAAGAGGAAACTTTAAATATGCCAGTGATTTTAATTGTGATGATACTATCACAGGTGTTTGCATATGTCTGAATTCATTAAATTGTACACATTAAATATGTACAAATTTTGTATGTCAATTACACCTCAATAATACTGTTAAATAATAAAGTCAGGGAATAATTGTTTTCTAACATCCTTTGTAAAATTTCCAAATTGCTTCCCATAAATGTACTACCAGTTTCTATCAGTGTTAAGTAGGTGTCCAATGCAATGAATCCTTGCCAATATTGAGGCTTTATTTCTTGAACAAACTGATGGGTTAAAACAAATAATATATCCATTTCAAAATTTGCTATTGTTTGAACATTGGTGACATTTTACATCTTTTTAATATTTAATCATTCCATATAATTATTTATTTGATCTGATCATATATTTGATCATTTTTATTTGGTCTTGATATTTTCTTATTGATTTGTATAAGTTCAAAGAATAAAAATGAAAAAAGTATTTTTCCAGTCACATTTGTTGTAAATGCTTCCTCCATTAATCTTTTTATTTTGTTTCTATATTTTGGGCATACAGAAGCTTTAAAAATTTGTGATCAAATTATTGATTTTTTCATTTATTTTTTCTTTGCCTTTATGCTTTAAAATTTCTTATTCAAAGATTAAGAAAAAAACCTTTATGTTTGTCTTTTTTAAACCTTTATGTTTGTCTTTATACTTATTTACTTTTTAAGTAGAGTGTTACTAGGCTGGTTAGCTCACAGATGTGCTTTAGACACAGTATATCAGGATTTCCAAAAGGCATCTGTGAAAGTCTTCAATATCTGCCACCTCACTGGCTTCTTTTCCTGTGCCTATAATTATGCTCAATTTGTCACTGTTCTGAAAACAAAAACTTTTTTTAGAAAGGACTTTCTTAAAATGATCTCCTTCTTTGAATTCCATGGCAACATCTTCGCTTTATTATCCTCTTTCTTCTCTTAACCATGCTTTTTCTGTTAGTATTTGACTCATCATTTTGGCCCATTAAATGCAAGTGTTCTCCTATCCTCTGTCCTTTGTTGTCTACACAACATTTCATGAAGGATTCCATCAAATACCATATCTTCAACTAATATCTACATGTCACTGATGTTCAAACTGATGCCAAAGTTCAAATTTCTCCCATGAACTCTACATCTTTACAGGCTAGTGTCTTTTGAATATATCCATCTGATTGTCCTACTTGGGAACCTAGATGAATGACCTTTCACAAAAAGCCATCAGCTTTTCTCTCTATACTTATCACTTTTTATTTGTGACTCAGTCTACCTCAAGAATTTATACACTTTACATCTTTCTCACATTTTACTGTCGACATTTGCTGGGTATACCTAGTCTGTTCTTAACACCATACTTTGGATGACTAGTCCTCTTGCCTAGGACATCCTACTGTTCATAAACCCCTACTCATGTTCAAGATCCACCTCAAATGCCAGTTTTACAATTATGTCTTCTCCACTTCTGTCAGTCATGGTTATTCTAGTCTCTATATTCCCAGAGTACTTTGCTCTTATTTGTCACTGCATTGTATTTGATTTTATCTGATTAAATCTCTGTCTTCTATTTCTGAATGAGGGATTCCCAAGAATAGGGTATATATTATTTTCATCCTAACACCCCTAGTACCTAGAACCTTACATATATAATGTGGTTCAATACATGTTTATTGAATGAATGGTATATTTGTCGACAAAGTAATGAAAGACAAGCTGAATAATGTTATTAGGTAAATGATTGGTTCTCAACCTTGAGTACTGAAAATCATGCATCAAAATTAAAAGAGACAACTTGGCCACATTACCCAGATATTCTTATTCAATACATTCAGTTTAGAGCTTAGATATTTGTATGTTTTAAAATGTCATATATCATTCTGATGCACCACCAGGGTTGAATGCCTCTGACATAGTCATGAGTATACTCACAGATTTTCTTCAATAATTGATGTCAACCTGGAGGACATTGTTTTTGGGGAATACTGAAGGGATTTCATCTTGATCTTATCCCATTCAACATTTTCTTCAGTGATTTGGATGAGATCATACACCAATATAGTAACCCAATTTGCAGATAATCAAAATGGGAGTGGGGATGATAGTGAACTTTTAATGAGAAATTATTTTATGTAAGGTATTGAGTTATATAAATTATCAATTATCTTTCAATCCTTATTTGCAGATGAGGAAACTGAGACTCAGAAAAGATGTGTCATTTATTTGCTCATGGCACCCATTAAGTATTAATAATAGAGGGAAAAGTCAAATCCATATACCAAAGCCTTACAAAACCAAAACAGAGGTCAAAGTCAAGATCAAAGACCGCTTTAAGAGGAGAGAATCAAATGATGTGAATTAAAACAAATTCAAAAGAAATGTGAAGCAGTCTTAAGTTCAAAAAATCAACTGAACAAAATTTAAAATAAAATAAAAATTAAAAGATGAAAATCTAATACTATAATAGTAAATATATCTACATGTTACTAGTGGTATCATCAATTAATAACATCATTTTTTGTAGACAATTTGAATTTAGGCAATATATCATTTAAAAACTAAAATATTCATATATAAACACTAACATTTATAATATCCCATTTTTAGTTTAAAAATTAAAACTTGTATATATGTATGTATGTTTACATGTGTGAATGTGTATTTGTATTTAAAAGGATGTACATTATATGTTTAGTGATTTCTGTGTTATGGGTCCAGAAATGAGATAAACAGAATTTTTTAATTAATGTACAATAAAAAAGAAAGAATGATAAATTATAGGTTATTTTTACTTTTGTGTGTGTACTTTGCATCTTTCAATTTCCTAAATGTTTTACAATGTCTGTACTGTATGATGACCTTGTCATTCAATCCCTCAGACTGTATCTTAATGAGGTAATTCAAAAGTAGAAAAAGCTAAAATACAAAGATACCCATAATAATGTTATTTTTAAAAGCAAAATTTTATGAACAACCTAAAAATCCAATAATGTAATGGTGAGATGAATTAGGGCATATCAACACAATAGACTATTTTTCATATATGAAAACCAAAATGTAGCATCGTAAAATTACTCACAAAATAATACTTACTAATAATGCAAAAAATAAATTTCACTTATGTACTCTAATTAAGAGTGCATAGAATATAAATATACTTGGATGAAACTTAGAGGGGATCAATTACAGAAAGTAAGATTATGAGTTCTTGAGTCAAATAGCCTGGTTTTCAAACTCACCATTGCCAGTTGTATAAACTTAGACAAGTCACTTAACTTCTTTGTGATCAGCTTATTAACCTATAAAATGAGGGTTATACTTAGCAAATGACATAAATTTAAGAACTTAATGAGAAGCTAGTAAAGTAATCTCACACGCTAGTAAAGTAATGCTTAAAATTCTCCAAGTCAGTCTTCAGCAATACATGAACCGTGAATTTCCAAATGTTCAAGCTGGTTTTAGAAAAGGCAGAGGAACCAGAGATTAAATAGCCAACATCCACTGGATCATTGAAAAAGCAAGAGAGTTCCATAAAAACATCTATTTCTGCTTTATTGACTATGCCAAAACCTTTGACTGTGTGGATCACAATAAACTGTGGAAAATTTTTCAAGAGATGGGAATACCAGACCACCTGACCTGCCTCTTGAGACACCTGTATGCGGGTCAGGAAGCAACAGTTAGAACGGTACATGGAACAACAGACTGGTTCCAAATAGGAAAAGGAGTACGTCAAGGCTGTATATTGTCACCATGCTTTATTTAACTTATATGCTGAGTACATCATGAGAAATGCTGGGCTGGAGGAAGCACAAGCTGGAATCAAGATTGCCAGGAGAAATATCAATAACCTCAGATATGCAGATGACACGACCCTTATGGCTGAAAGTGAAGAACTAAAGAGCCTCTTGATGAAAGTGAAAGAGGGGAGTGAAAAATTTGGCTTAAAGCTCAACATTCAGAAAACGAAGATCATGGCATCTGGTCCCATCACTTCATGGCAGATAGATGGGGAAACAGTGGAAACAGTGGCTGACTTTATTTTTGGGGGCTCCAAAATCACTGCAGATGGTGATTGCAGCTATTAAATTAAAAGATGCTTACTCCTTGGAAGGAAAGTTATGACCAACCTAGACAGCATATTAAAAAGCAGAGACATTACTTTTTCAACAAAGGTCCATCTAGTCAAAGCTATGGTTTTTCCAGTGGTCATGCATGGATGTGAGAATTGGACTATAAAGAAAGCTGAGCACCGAAGAATTGAAGCTTTTGAACTGTGGTGTTGGAGAAGACTCTTGAGAGTCCCTAGGACTGCAAGGAGATCCAATCAGTCCATCCTAAAGGAGATCAGTCCTGGATATTCATTGAAAGGACTGATGTTGAAGCTGAAACTCCAATACTTTGGCTACCTGATGTGAAGAGCTGACTCACTTGAAAAGACCCTGACACTGGGAAAGATTGAGGGCAGGAGGAGAAGGGGACAATAGAGGATGAGATGGCTGGATGGCATCACCAACTCGATGGACATGGGTTTGGGTGGACTCTGGGAGTTGGTGATGGACAGGGAGGCCTTGCGTGCTGCAGTTCATGGGGTCGCAAAGAGTCAGACACGACTGAGCGACTGAACTGAATTGAATGAGAAGCTGCATGTAAACGATTTAGAACAATGTTTGGCACTTAATATTCACAATGTACCTATTGTCAATTAGGCGTGTTCTATGCTGCTGCTGCTGCTAAGTCGCTTCAGTCATGTCCGACTGTGTGTGACCCCATATGGCAGCCCACCAGGCTCCCCCATCCCTGGGATTCTCCAGGCAAGAACACTGAAGGGGGTTGCCATTTCCTTCTCCAATGCATGAAAGTGAAAATTGAAAGTGAAGTTGCTCAGTCGTGTCCAATTCTTAGGGACCCCATGGACTGCAGCCTACCAGGCTCCTCCATCCATGGGATTTTCTAGGCAAGAGTACTGGAGTGAGTTGCCATTGCCTTCTCCGCATGTTCTATGGGTTGGGTTTTACATATTTTAACATGTTTATGACTTAAAACAACCCTATGAGATAGATACTATTTTTATCGTCATCTTAAAGATAAGGAAACAGAGGAACAGATACATTAAACAGCTTGCTGGAATCAAATAACCAGTGAATAGTACAGGGAAAAATCAGATCCTGGCAAGCCTGACTCAAGAATCCATACTATTAACTGTTATGCTATACTATGATATACACAAATGAGTGCTTGAAAACAATGTTACTTTTTTTTATATTGGAATATAGCTGATTAACAATATTGTGCTAGTTTCAGGTGCATAGCAAAGTTATTCAGTTATACATAAATATTTATCTATTCTTTTTCAAATTATTTTCCCATTTAGAATATTACAGAATATTGAGTAGAGTTCTCTGTGCTATACAGTAAATCCTTGTTGGTTATCTATTTTAAGTATAGCAACAGTATGTACATGTCAATCCTAAACTTCAATCCTCTCCCTCCCCCCACTACCATTTCCCCACTGATAACCCTAAGTTTGTTCTCTAAGTCTTTGAGTCTGTTTCTGTATTGTAAGTAAGTTCATTTGTTGAAAATGATATTATTTTTTAACATAGCAAAATTAAAACAAGAGAGATTTAAATATTCTTACAATATTGTTTAAGTGATTTTAAAATTAAAGAAAACAAACTTATGTATCCTGCCTAAGGACAGTCTTTGGATTCAACCTTTTGTTATCTTAAAATGTTAATTATAGGAGTAGACCTGGTCTTTACAAGGATGTATCTTGCCTGAGGACAGTGTTACCTTAAGATGTAAATTATGGGAGTGGGTCTGATGAGGTCTTTGCAACCTCCAGACATTCTTTGGATTATATAACCTCATTGTTAACACTAGTAAGCGGGTACTCTTTCTACTCCCTTCTGATGCCTATGTCAGAAGCTTTCTCTATCTCCTTTATACTTTAATAAAACTTTATTACACACAAAAAATAAAAATAAAAAAAAACAAAGATATAGCTTGAAATTAAAAAGCAAAACTGGATATAAAACTAGAAAATATAGTTTAATCCTAGCTTAGGTAAAAATAAGAAAAGTATTAAAATTGGTTCCAATCTTTTAAAAAGCAACCTTCAATTATTTTCTATATCATATTTTCTGGATAATTAGTTTTATCTGTGGTTTGTCCAAACTGAAGAAGCAATTATTCTTGTCCTTAGTTTTCCTTACTCACATTTTAAAGATATCCCAAAGTTGATGAACAAATTTGGCCTAACTTTTCCACCTTCTTTAGATTTGTCATGTCCCTTCTTAGGTTTTGCCATTTTATAATATTTTATAAAACTTTGTGAAAACTTGCTTGTATTCTTACACCATTTGACTTTAGATGCTCAATTTACTGAATGAAACTCTCCGCACTGTCTTCTTCCTACTGATGATACAACTTTCAAACTTAACTTTCCATGTCCTGTTTAATCAATCATTTCAGCACTCTCTTGTAATGTTCTAGGATTCACTATATAATTATTTTATTCATTTTGAAATACTGTTAGCTTTAACTTTTACCTATAGATCAATCATCCTATTGAATTCTAGCTAGTAGGAACCATTAGATCACTTCACTCTTAAAATCACATTCCTCAAAGTTGATACATGATATCTACTCTTCCAATTAAGAAGAGAAAAAGTCATCACAAAGTCCACTGCTAAGCATACTACTGGTCTTCACACCTATGTACCAGTGTTTAATTTCTTCCACTTTCTCTTTAGATTGAAAATGAGGCAGGTGATTTTTTTTTTCTTTTCTCTGATTATTTTTTTAAATATAAGTAACAAGTTGTCTAGGTATCTGCTATTTTCTTCCTGGCCTTCCAATTCTACTGAACCTGCATTATAACATGCAACTACCATCTTGGCTCTACCCTTTCAACTTGACCCCACCTTCTTCCTCAAAACTCTAATGATTTTCAGAGGCAGATACAAGGACACTGAAGGAGGGCTTGGCACCCCACTCCAGTATTCTTGCCTGAAGAATCTCAGGGAAAGAGGGGCCTGGTGGGCTATAGTCCTTGGGGTTGCAAAGAGTCGGATACAGCTGAAGCAACTTAGCACACATGCACTCACCAGGGACATTATGGAGCTTAATGAGAATCTAGTGAACCTATGCTCTTCTGTCAGGTCTCAGCTCAAGTATTTCTACCTCAGTGAAACTTTTCCTTCCCTCTCTGAAAAGTCATGTCCCACTATCATATGCTCTCAGCATACCTAATATTTAAAACATTATCATTTTTCTGATTAATAGTTAATACTTCAACTAAATTAAAAGTTATATGATGAAAAGTCTTTTGTGTGATTTTGTTAGCTATTGAATATTATCACCTAACATAGTGCCTAGAATATAGTATATGATTATATATACTATATTATATATATAGTATATTATTTTATATATATAGTATATGATTAATGATTATTTGTTGATAATAATGAATGAATCAATGAATCAATAACCCTACACACACACACACACACTCACACACACACACACATATGATATATATAGAAATTCAGAGATACAGAATACTACCTCTATATAAAAACTCTACATCTCCAGAATGGCATCTGAACACAACAGCAACTTACCTAAAAATTTGCTGAGACTGGAACCCAAGCTCAAACTATGAGGTAGCTATATAATTGAAGCCAGCATACAGACTACAGTCCATGGGGTCGCAAAGAGTTGGACAGGATTTAGCAACTATACAATAAGGGATATGCTGAGCACAGCAACATATACATACTTTGGAATTTAAGGGAAGGGGGTTCAGGACTGGGAACACGTGTACACCTGTGGCGGATTCATGTTCATGTATGGCAAAACCAATACAATATTGTAAAGTAATTAGCCTCTAATTAAAATAAATAAATTTAAATTTAAAAAAATCCTTCTTGAATCATTGACTTGGCAGAGAAGAGTTATTTGAATATTGTACAAAATAGGATAATTTAAAAAAAATATGTACAACTAATTCTCTGTTGAAGGAGTTTTTAAAAAATGGAAATGGGAAAAAAAAATGGCCTAAATACAGACTTGTTATTGAGGAAGACTGAAAAAAGAGGCAGTATTGACAGAAACTTTTTTTTCCTCCATATGATTGGATATCAGCAGTTTGTAGTTGTTGTCCAGTCACTCAGTCGTGTATGACTCCATGAACTTCAGCACACCAGGCTTCCCTGTCTTTCAGTATCTCCTGGAGTTTGCTCAACTCAGGTCCATTGTGTGGTTGATACCAATCAACCATCTCATCCTCTGTCACCCCCTTCTCCTCTTGTCCTCAATATTTCCCAGTATCAAAGTCTTTTCCAGTCAGTCTGCTCTTTGCATCAGGTGGCCAAAGTTTTGGAGCTTCAGCTTCAGCATCAATTCATCCAGTGAATATTCAGGGTTGATTTTTTTTTAGTATTGGTTTGATCTTCTTGCTGTCCAAGGGATTCTCAAGAGCTATCTCCAGCACCAGAGTTTGAAAGCATCAATTCTTTGGTACTCAGTCTTCTTTATGGTCCAATTCTCATATTCTTACATGACTACTGGGAAAACCATACTTTTGACTAGATGGATGTTTGTCAGCAAAATGATGTCTCTGCTTTTTAATACAGTGTCTAGGTTTGTCATAGATTTTCTTCCAAGGAGCATGTGTCTTTTAATTTCATGGCTGCAGTCACCATCTGCAGTGATTTTGGAGCACAAGAAAATAAAATCTGCCACTGCTTCCACTTTTCCTCCAAGTATTTGCCATGAAGTGATGGAACTGGATGCTATGGCCTTAATGTTTTGAATGTTGAGTTTTAAGCTAGCTTTTTTACTCTCCTCTTTCACCCTCTTCAAGAAGCTCTTTAGTTCCTTCTTGTTTTCCTCCGTTAGGGTGATACCATCACCATATCTGAGGTTTTTTATATTTCTTCCAGCAATCTTGATTCCAGCTCAGCAGTTTGGTGTTGGTCTAAGTGGAAAAATGTTTTGGGGAAGTGAAATTTTGAAGTGAGATTCATTTCCACCCATACATTAATCTCAAGGCACCCTGTCCAATGTTGAAACAGACATTGCTAACATCTGAAAAGAACTTGAGTAGCATCTGGAAAAGATAAAAAAACTGTGACTCAAGTGTATTTAAATAAGTTCTATAGAGGAAATGAAACTCTTTAGCCCAGAGAAAAGAGCATTAAGAGTGGTTTCATTTTTTTTTTCAGGATCGTTATTTTGTTTTACCCTGAAAAGTCACAATTCCCCATATCTACAATAGCAGATTAAAAGGAACCAATTTTGTGAGAAGCTCAACAAGCCTGTTCAACCTAAAGAATTCCCTGACAGTAAAAATTGTTAGTTATATAAATGAATGATTTATAGGAGTTAAGCATCTCTTTTAACAAGGGTCTTTAGGAAAACAGATCAGCTTCTCAGAAGTTGGAAGTTTTGTGGTGCTATTTAAAGTCAGGTACAGGATTGACGTGGCTGTTGTGTGGACCACATGCCCTCTCAAGTTCTTTCCAGGCCTGCATATCTGTAAATAATGAAAAGTTAACCAATGAATGCAGCCCTCCAGACAAAACCATCGTGCTGGTTTTCTGAAATACCTGGATTTTACCTCTCAGCAGCAATCAGTAGAAGAAAATATTTTTTGCATCCTGATAAAGGATAAAAGTCACACTTAACTACAGATTGCTAGAAAGTGTATAGGTATTGTAGTCAAACATTAAAGAATGCCATTGAACAGGTTGAGCCTAAGCTTTGTGGGCCTTTTCCACAATCTAGTCTTGTTGTAAATATCAAAGAGTATATCTAATATTATGTCTGCCAAATATATAACTCAGCAAGATGAGGTAACTAGATTGATACCCTTGAGAAGACAAAGTAAATAACCCAAAGGACTGCTGAGTAACACTGAGTTTCAACTGAGACTCAATGACTACCTGACCAAAGAAAAGAAAAAAATTCCAAACAGTTTCTCTAATGTAGCATTGATGGATTTTACATGTGGCCCTCAATTCACAGGTATAATTTGTTTTAGCATACTGGGCTGCACATAGCATATAGTATTTAGTATTCACAGTAGAAATGTCACATTCTGTTAACTACACTGTATTAAAACCTGCCGTTCTCGGTTAAACTGTAACACAGAAAGGATATGTGTGTATATTTATATGGATGTATGTGCAGCAAACTCATTAACAATGTTTGTACTTTTATACACAATAAATGAACTGTTTGCATAATCTAGCAAAGAAAAAGATTGAGTGAAACAATCCTAAGGGATTCATGGAAGTTTGGCAAAATAAAAGCATCAGCTTGTGAAGAACAGTACAGCTAATTAACTTGAATTTTTGGATATTTCCCCACTCATACATTTATTCGAAGAGTCACATGAAAATCTTTGTGATCTTGTGTTTGGAAACTTTCTGTTTGCTTACCTTGGCCATATGACTTGAAACATCACATCTTGATGAAGTTAAACAGATAAGATAGACTAGAGAGTGAAAATGAAAGTTTTTAAACACTCTAAATCTTAAGTTCTATTGGTGGTTCACCAGATACATCTGTAGTACAAACTTCCCTCCAAAAGACAATAATCTTAACATGCAGAGGACTCGGGTCTGATCCCAGGCCAGGGAACAAAGATCCCACATGCCATGAGGCAACTAAGTCCTTGTGCTGCAACTACTGAGCCTGCCTACCTTAACTGGAGATCCTGTGTGCTGCAATGAAAAATCCCACATGATGCAATGACAGTCTGATGCAGTCAAATAAACAAATATATTTTAAAAGACAATAATCCTCAGAAACGTGTAGGTGCATCTTATTGGCTCATTACTTCTAGGTAGTTGGTGTTTAAAAGAATTTTCAATGAGGGTGGTCTGTGCATGAAAATTATATGAGGAGTTTAGAGATTAAGGGTAAATTTTCTAGATTTCAGATTTGCTTTTACTCTGACAGAAACACCCAGTCTTCCATAACCCTAATTTTTTAAAAAAATAATTAATTAATTTATTTTTAAAACTTTAGTGAACTTTAGTTGGCTTACAATGTCATGTTAATTTCGGGTGTATAGCACACGGATTTAGTTTTATATATGTGTGTGTATATATATAACATAATATGTATATATACATACATTTTATATGTATGTATGGAGAAGTAAATGGCAACCCATTCCAGTATTCTTGCCTGGAGAATTCCATGTACAGAGGAGCTTTGAGAGCTACAGTCCATGAGATCACAAAGAGCTGGAAACGAGTGACTAACACACACATACCATATAAAATATATATATTATTTTTCAGGTTCTTTTCCCCTATAGGTTATTATAAAATAAAATTGAGTATAGTGCCCTGTGCTATGCAGTAGGTCCTTGTTGGTTATCTATGTTATATATAGTAGTGTGTATATATTAATCCCAACTTCCTAATTTATCCTTTCCTTCACCTTTCCCCTTTGGTATGGCAATTTACAAAGACGCTTACTCCTTGGAAGAAATGTTATGACCAACCTAGATAGCATATTCAAAAGCAGAGACATTACTTTGCCAACAAAGGTCCCTCTAGTCAAGGCTATGGTTTTTCCAGTGGTCATGTATGGATGTGAGAGTTGGATTGTGAAGAAAGCTGAGTGCCAAAGAATTGATGCTTTTGAACTATGGTGTTGGAGAAGACTCTTGAGAGTCCCTTGGACTGCAAGGAGATCCAACCAGTCCATTCTGAAGGAGATCAGCCCTGGGATTTCTTTGGAAAGACTGATGCTAAAGCTGAAACTCCAGTACTTTGGCCACCTGATGCGAAGAGTTGACTCATTGGAAAAGACTCTGATGCTGGGAGGGATTGGGGGCAGGAGGAAAAGGGGACGACAGAGGATGAGATGCCTGGTTGGCATCACCAACTCGATGGACATGAGTTTGAGTGAACTCAGGGAGATGGTGATGGACAGGGAGGCCTGACATGCTGTGATTCATGGGGTCACAGAAATTCGGACACGACTGAGAGACTGAACTGAACTGAACTGACTGAAGGACTTCTGCAACTTCATTAAGACTTTGTATCCGAGGTCCCAATAACATGGACAACTTCATAAGCCTCTGGAGACAGAAATGGCAACCCACTCCCATATTCTTGCCTGGAGAATCGCACGGACAGAGGAGCCTGACAGGCTATAGTCCATGGGGTCACAAGAGTCGGACATGATTTAGCAACTAAAACACCATAAGCTCTATCTGTAGCCAATTAGGTCAAGTCAAAGAACCACCAAACAGTGGAAGTAAATCTGTGACTACTGCTCACTGGAACAATCCTAAGACAGGTCTGTGGTAACCTAAAACTCTGGGGCCTTCTTCAGGGATAAGAAGCAGCCCTGTGAAGCTGTTAGTATATAAAGTCCTTTGATAGTGCAAAGTAATTATTATAATTTTTCATCATCATTTATCCTCTACACAGAGTGATTAATACACTAAAAGAAATCATTAATAACATGAAAGCAAGCAATGTAAATCTGTGGAACTGCCTCACATACTTTTGGAGAGACATTTTAAACAAAGAGGGTAACACAAAGATTGGTTTAATTTAGATGCTGCAGTAATCAGTCTTTACTCTTCTTTGTTAGTAGGTGTGTATGCTAAGTCATTTCAGTCATGTCTGACTCTTGAGACCCTATGGACTGTAGCCCACCAGGCTTCTCTGTCCATGGGGATTCTCCAGGCAAAAATACTGGAGTGGATGCCCTCCTCCAAAGGATCTTCCCAACCCAAGAATCGAAACCACGTCTCCTGAGGGACCTGCATTGCAGGTGGATTCTTTACCACTGAGCCACCAGGGAAGTCTGTTAGCAGGAGAGAAACCCAAATGAAAACCATTTTCTCCAAGATTTCCTCCACTTCATAGAATACACATGCACACAATTCTTACAAAGACAAATTTGGCTTACCATATTCTGGAACTGCATCTCAGCATATCAAAGACAAATTGCCCTAGTAAGCTCAATATTATATATTAAAATATATGAAAGAGAAGGAAACGGTGGAGAGGATCCTAGGTTACTAAATTTATAAATGTATAATTCACTGAGATTTTCCCAATTCTCGCTACACGTTCCAAGTTAGTATTGAATGGACCTAGAGGCTCCAATTGCCTTTGCACAGACTATGTTCCAGCTGTCTTCTGATATTTGAACACTCAGGTCTTTGTCCCATGCAATGCAAACAGTCAGCCTTTCATGTATTCTGTATACCAGGAGTAATTTATGAATCTGTCTATAAAAGCAGTCACAATGTATGCAAGAAAGGGTTGCATAAAGCTCTAATATTGAATGAAGTAGCTCCAGTAAACTCAGTACAAGTTCCAAACATCACTATTATGCTTGAGCTGATTTACAAACGCAAAGATCTTTGTCTGGTAATCTATATCCTTTATGAAGCTGGAAGAGGGAACAAAAGCCTTGATGACACAGTCTCTACATAAATCTCAAGCTGTTGCAATTCCTTTACCTTTTTGCCTCATATTCATTAAATAGCTTTGCAGTTTGGGAATCTGAGACAAGCAGTAAGGAAAGATGTGCACATTGAGATTCAGCCTGCATCAACCAGGTGCATAAGAAGAAACATCCAAAATGCCTTTGCTATTTTGTACATCTGAAAGACTTCCCTCAAAATTGGCACTAAAGGTATATGCAAGCAAAAATGGTTGCAATTTTAAGAAGAAACATTCCTGAAATGGCTCATACTGTCCTTTGAGGATAGTGACCAGCCTTTCCTTACATTTCAATGCCACCTTCATCCTCCTGCCATCTATGGGAACTCAGCTCTTTCCTCCTATATGTGATCCAGCTTTTTACAGGGAAAGATTCTACCTTGAATTCCTACAACTGTTTTCTTTCATTTGCCTCTGTTTTCATCTTTTTTTTCCTCTCCTTTTCTCTTCCATTTCTACGTTAATCTCTTTCAATAATATCAGTCTCTTCTTAAAGCACTTCCTTCTGATTTATATTCTAAATATTCAATACTCTCTATTAAGGTTCCTATGTTTGCTCTGATTTTACAGTTTGCAAGACCAGTACTCTCAGGACATGAGTTGATTGCTATCAATTCAGACATGCTGTCACCAACTACAGTATCTTGACTAGGAATTTGATCTGAGCAGTGTCTATGCATGAGAAAAAAAAGAGGCTATAATAAGCTTTGTTACTTAATTATTCTTTTTCAAAAGAAAAGTAAAACTTTCAATGGACACATCTTAGCATAATATATATTAACTGCTTTTAAGTGTAAGAAAGTGAAAGTTGCTCAGTCGTGTCTGACTCTTCGTAACTCCATGGACTATACAGTCCATGGAATTCTCCAGGCTAGAATACTGAAGTGGGTAGCCTTTCCCTTCTCCAGGGGATCTTCCTAACCCAGGGATCGAACCCAGGTCTCCCATGTTGCAGGTAGATTCTTTACCAGCTAAGCCACAAAACTGCTTTTAAACTACTCTTTAAAAAATGATAGACAATTCACAATTACCCTCAAAAATTGCTGAAAAATATCACAGCAAATGTGTTGAGTTGGAGATGGTTCTACTCCTGTTACATGCAGTTTGGCAAGCATTAATGCTTGTCATTAGTCAATGAAGCATCAAAAGTTGAGGCAGATTGCTTTCATCTTACTTAGATAAAATATTGTTTCAGCAGACATTATTCTACTTTTGGTATACTTCCTAATACTATTAGAAAAATTTGTGTTCTTTATGCTATTTATTTTTCTGGCAAAGGTAATACAAGTGTTATTCCCACATTCTGCTGCTGCTTCCTGTATCTGAAAGCTGGCTATAAGGCATGATTGTTATTCTTTTGAGTCATGCAAAACATGAGATACTGTCCATTATTTTCATAACTCCAATTCCCAGGAAGAAGTCTGGCCTCCCCTGACCTTTGCTCTCCCTTTTACTTTTACTCCTTAATTCAGATGTTCTGCCAATATCTTTCAGTATCTTCTCAATCAGTTTCCTAATGTCACTACTATACTGTTAAAGTCAGTATATCTATTCAGAGAGTTTACCAAAATTATGATTCAACAATTTTGACTCTCCTTCTTAAATCACAATAGATCTAAATGTGTTGCCATTGCAGACCTGGTATCCAGATGATCACACATACCTTAGGATCATTCCCAAGATGTCAATCATTTCAACTCTTGATAAAAAAGGAAACATTGGCCTAAATGTCTCAATAACACTATTGATATATGCACCACTATCTCAATCATATCTGTTAACTAGGAATTTCATCATCCCTTCTAGGTATTTGTTTAATAACAATTACTATAATCAAGTTTCTATTACATATAAACAAACTGGAATACAGCTCAAAGTGACAATTATGACATGAAAAATTTATATCTATGGTCTATTCCTTTTGGAAGTCTTCCTTACCGTTTACTTTTTAAAATGAATTTTGGGGGGAGTAGTTTTAGATTTACAGAAAAATGGCAGAGATAGTACATAGAATTCCCATTTACTCTTCACTCATTTTCTCCTGTTGATTTCATCTTATATAATGATGCTCCATGTCACAACTAAGGAACTAACTTTGATAAATTATTATTAACCAAATTTGAGACTTTATTCAGATTTCATTTTTCTTTACTGTCCTTTTTCCACTCGAGGATCCCACATCAGATTTAATAATCATATCTCTTTCATTTCTATTGGTCTGTGACAGTTTCTCCATTTATGCTTGCATTTCTTCATAACCATGACAATTTTGAGGAGTACTTGTCTGGTGTTTTACACTATGCCCAGCAATTTGGGTCTGTCTGATGTTTTTTGCAAGGTTAGACTGAGGTTATGTGTTTGAAAAAGGAAGAGCACAGAGGAGAATTGCTATTTTCATCCCATCACATTAAGGATACGTGTTATCACCATGTCTTTTCACTGATGATGTTAGCCTTGATTACCTGATAGGTATTGTGTGTCAGATTTCTCCATATAAACTTATTCCCCTCTACCATTTTCTATATACTACTCTTTGGAAGTGAGTCACTAAATCAAGCCTTCATTCAAAGTGGAAGAATTAAGCTCCACCTCCTAGAAAGGAAGTTATTACATAATTTATTCATGGCAGATTTGTTTATTCTCCCTTATTTAACAATTTATTTATATTTTTTTGGACTCACATACATTTGTTTTATACCTAGGGTTATAATCCAATACTATGTTATTTATTTTGTTGAACAAATTATTCCAATTCGGCCACTGAGAGAACTTTCAGTTTGGCACCATGCTCTTTGACATATGCCCCAGCATTTTGGGTTGTTGAGCACTTCCTTTATTTATGACATTACATGATGTATCGGGCTTATCTTACATATCCCGTGCCTCCACATAGGATTAGCTATTTCTTCAAAGAGCTCTATCTACTTTTACTATAGTATTGAAAACCTAGATCTTGCCAGCTATTACTTTGCCTCTTCAGATAATCCCTATCTTATGAGGCTTATCCAACTTCTTAAAAACCCAGTACTTTCATTTTGTTTCCACCTTAGCTTCATCTCACTCAACTCTGTTGGAAAATGTACTGTTCCCACTCTTAGCCTTAATACTCATGTAATCCTTGGAGCACTACTCTGCCTGAAAGGAGTAACAAAAGACCTTGAAGAGAAACCTTAGAACAAAAAAGTAACACACTCTTGGGTGAAAGCACAATCTGTAACCAAAGAAAAGGATCAGAGGTAAATTAAACAAGCATCCTTTATGGAAGAATTTTGATTTATTCACCTCTCACAATACAAATACAACAGAAATAAATTAAGTCTGAGGAATCAACTAATACAGACTTATATTGGCCAAAGTATCCAAATGATATGGATATGAAAATTGATAGCAGAAATTTTTTAGATTTTCACCCTATGGGAGAAATATTTTCAGAATATCCTTGTCAGACTTTTTTTTTTTTTAACCTTCTAAGATAAGGATATTTTTAAAGATCAGATGGTCAGTAATTTGTGGTTTAAAGTAATGTATGATTTAGGTGTCACTGCTACAGATACGAAGCTTGAATTCATTGTTATCCTGAACTCTTTCAAGAGGTGTATCTAATCGAATAAGCCTATAAAGCATGATCACTACAGACTCAGTAGAAGAGAACCAAGTATTTTTATTCTTAAAAATCACTTTCTTAAAAAATAGTATTCAGCTGTGAAAGTTACATCTCTTTACAGAAAACTCAACCTTTCTCTGTGCAAATCAACACCTTTGGGTGTTTTTTTTTTTTTTTTTTTCCTTAATTTATTTTAATTGGAGGTTAATTATTTTACAATATTGCAGTGGTTATGCAATATATTGACATGAAACAGCCATGAGTGTACATCCTGAATCCCCTTCCCACTTCAGGCCCCATCCCATCCTTCTTGGTCATCCCAGTGCACCAGCCCTGAGCACCCTGTCTCATGCATTGAACCTGGACTGGTGATCTATTTCAAATATGATAATATACATTAAGTTCAGTTCAGTCGCTCAGTGGTGTCCAATTCTTTGCGACTCCATGAATTGCAGCACGCCAGGCCTCCCTGTCCATCACCAACTCCCAGAGTTCACTCAAACTCACGTCCATTGAGACGGTGATGCCATCCAGCCATCTCATCCTCTGTCATCGACTTCTCCTCCTGCCCACAATCCCTCCCAGCATCAGAGTCTTTTCCAATGAATCAACTCTTCACATGAGGTGGCCAACAAAGTACTGGAGTTTAAGCTTTAGCATCAGTCCTTCTAATGAACACCCAGGGCTGATCTCCTTTAAAATGGACTGGTTGTATCTCCTTGCAGTCGAAGGGACTCTCAAGAGTCTTCTCCAACACCACAGTTCAAAAGCATCAATTCTTTGGTGCTCAGCCTTCTTCACAGTCCAAATCTCACATCCATACATGACCACTGGAAAAACCATAGCCTTGACTAGACGGACCTTTGTTGGCAAAGTAATGTCTCTGCTTTTGAATATGCTATCTAGGTTGGTCATAAATTTCCTTCCAAGGAGTAAGCGTCTTTTAATTTCATGGCTTCACTCACCATCTGCAGTGATTTTTGGAGCCCCCCAAAATAAAGTCTGACACTGTTTTCACTGTTTCCCCATCTATTTCCCATGAAGTGATGGGACCAAATGCCATGATCTTCGTTTTCTGAATGTTGAGCTTTAAGCCAACTTTTTCACTCTCCTCTTTCACTTTCATCAAGAGGCTTTTTAGTTCCTCCTCACTTTCTGCCATAAGGGTTGTGTCATCTGCATGTCATCCAACTTTCACATTCTCCCACAGAGTCCAAAAGACTGCTCTATACATCTGTGTCTCTATTGCTATCTCGCATATAGGGTTATTATTACCATCTTTCTAAATCCCATATATATGCGTTAGTATACTGTATTGGTATTTTTCTTTCTGGCTTACTTCACTCAGTATAATAGGTACCAGTTTCATCCACCTCATTAGAACTGATTCAAATGTATTCTTTTTAAAGGGTGAGTAATATTCCCACTGTGTATATGTACCGCAGCTTTCATATCCATTCATCTGCTGATGGACATCTAGGTTCCTTCCATGTCCTGGTTATTATAAATAGTGCTGTGATGACCATTAGGGTACATATGTCTCTTTCAATTCTGGTTTCCTTGGTGTGTATGCCCAGCAGTGGGATTGCTGGGTCATATGGCAGTTCTATTGCTAGTTTTTTAAGGAATCTCTACACTGTTCTCCATAGTGGCTGTAATTGTCTGCATTCCCACCAACAGTGTAAGAGGGTTCCCTTTTCTCCACACTCTCTCCAGCATTTATTGTTTGTAGACTTTTGGATAGCAGCCATTCTGACTGGCGTGATGTGGTACCTCATTGTGGTTTTGATTTTCATTTCTCTGATAATAAGTGATGTTAATCATCTTTTCATGTGTTAGTCAGCCATCTGTATGTCTTCTTGGAGAAATTTCTGTTTAGTTCTTTGGCCCATTTTTGCTTGGGTTATTTATTTTTCTGGAATTGAGCTGTATGAGATGCTTGTATATTTTTGAGATTAATTCTTTGTCAGTTGCTTCATTTGCTATTATTTTCTCCCATTCTGGAGGCTGTCTTTTCACCTTGCTTATAGTTTCCTTTGTTGTGCAAAAGCTTTTAAGTTTAATTAGGTCCCATTTGCTTCTTTTTGTTCTTATTTCAATTACTCTGGGAGGTGGGTCATAGAGGATCCTACTGTGATTTATGTCGGAGAGTGATTTGCCTATGTTTTTCTCTAGGAGTTTTATAGTTTCTGGTCTTAAATTTAGATCTTTTATCCATTTTGATTTTATCTTTGTGTATGGTGTTAGAAAGTGTTCAGGTTTCATTCTTTTATAAGTGGATGTCCAGTTTTCCAAAAACCACTTGGTAAAAAGATTGTTTTTTCTCCATTGTACATTGTTGTCTCCTTTGTCAAAGATAAGTTGTCCATAGGTGTGTGGTTATCTCTGGGCTTTCTATTTTGTTCCATTGATCTATATTTCTGTCTTTGTGCCAGTATTATGCTGTCTTGATGACCGTAGCTTTGTAGTATAGCCTGAGCTCAGCCAAGTTGATTCTTCCAGTTCCATTCTTCTTTCTCAAGATTGCCTTGGCTATTCAAGATTTTTGTATTTCCATACAAATTGATAAATTATTTGTTCTAGTTCTGTGAAAATACTGTTGGTAGCTTGATAGAGATTGGATTGAATCTATAGATTGTTTTGGGTAGTATACTCATTTTCACTATATCGATTCTTCCAATCCATGAGCATGGTACATTTCTCCATCTATTCGTGTCCTCTTTGATTTATTTCATCAGTGATTTATTTCATATGTGATTTATTTCTTTGATTTATTTCATCAGTGATTTATACTTTTCTACATACATCTTTTGTTTCTTTAGGTAGATAAATAGAGGAAAACAACAGAATGAGAAAGACTAGAGATCTCTTCAAGAAAATTAGAGATAACGAGGGAATATTTCATGCAAAGATGGGCTCGATAAAGGACAGAAATGGTATGGACCTAACAGAAGCAGAAGATATTAAGAAGAGGTGGCAAGAATACACAGAAGAACTGTACAAAAAAGATCTTCATCATCAAGAAAATCACAATGGTGTGATCACTCACCTAGAGCCAGACATCCTGGAATGTGAAGTCAAGTGGGCCTTAGAAAGCATCACTACAAACAAAGCTAGTGGAGGTGATGGAATTCCAGTTGAGCTCTTTCAAATCCTGAAAGATGATGCTGTGAAAGTGCTGCACTCAATATGCCAGCAAATTTGGAAAACTCAGCAGTGGCCACAGGACTGGAAAAGGTGTTTTCATTCCAATCCCAAAGAAAGGCAATGCCAAAGAATGCTCAAACTAACGCACAATTGCACTCATCTCACACGCTAGTAAAGTAATGCTCAAAATTTTCCAAGCCAGGCTTCAGCAATACGTGAACCGTGAACTTCCAGATGTTCAAGCTGGTTTTAGCAAAGGCAGAGGATCCAGATTTCAAATTGCCAACATCTCCTGGATCATGGAAAAAGCAAGAGAGTTCCAGAAAAACATCTATTTTTGCTTTATTGACTATGCCAAAGCCTTTGACTGTGTCGATCACAATAAACTGTGGAAAATTCTGAAAGAGATGGGAATACCAGACCACCTGATCTATCTCTTGAGAAACATGTATGCAAATCAAGAAGCAACAGTTAGAACTGGACATGGAACAACAGACTGGTTCCAAATAGGAAAAGGAGTACATCAAGGCTGGATATTGTCACCCTGCTTATTTAACTTATATGCAGAGTACATCATGAGAAATGCTGGGCTGGAAGAAGCACAAACTGGAATCAAGATGGCTGGGAGAAATATCAGTAACCTCAGATATGCAGATGACATCACCCTTATGGCAGAAAGTGAAGAAGAACTAAAATGCCTCTTAAAGAGTGAAAGAGGAGAGTGAAAAAGTTGGCTTAAGTCTCAACATTCAGAAAATGAAGATCATGGCATCTGGTCCCATCACGTCATGGGAAATAGATGGGGAAACATTGGAAACAGTGTCAGACTTTATTTTTGGGGGCTCCAAAATCACTGCAGATGGTGACTGCAGCCATGAAATTAAAAGACGCTTAGTCCTTGGAAGGAACGTTATGACCAACCTAGACAGCATATTGAAAAGCAGAGACATTACTTTGCCAACAAATGTCCATCTAGTCGAGGCTATGGTTTTTCCGGTGGTCATGTATGGATGTGAGAGTTGGACTGTGAAGAAAGCTGAGCGCCGAAGAATTGATGCTTTTGAACTGTGGTGTTGGAGAAGACTCTTGAGAGTCCCTTGGACTGCAAGGAGATCCAACCAGTCCATTCTGGAGGAGATCAGTCTTTGGTGTTCACTGGAACGACTGATATTGAAGCTGAAACTCCAGTACTTTGGCCACCTCATGTGAAGAGTTGACTCATTGGAAAAGACTCTGATGCTGGGAGGGATTAGGGGCCGGAGGAGAAGGGGACGGCAGAGGATGAGATGGCTGGATGCATCACCACCTCGATGGACGTGAGTTTGAGTGAACTCCAGGAGATGGTAATGAACAGGGAGGCCTGGCCTGCTGTGATTCATGGAGTCGCAAAGAGTCAGACATGACTGAGCGACTGAACTGAACTGAACAGAACTGATGCCTAATTTTTTATTCTTTTCGTTGCAATGGTGAATGGAATTGTTTTGTTAATTTCTCTTTCTGTTTTCTCATTGTTAGTATATAGGAATGCAAGGGATTTCTGTGTGCTAATTTTATATCCTGCAACTTTACTCTATTTATTGATTAGCTCTAGTAATTTTCTGGTAGAGTCTTTAGGGTTTTCTATGTAGAAGATCATGTCATCTTTAGACACTGAGAGTTTTACCTCTTCTTTTCCAGTCTGGATTCCTTTTATTTCTTTTTCTGCTCTGACTGCTGTGGCCAAAACTTTCAAAACTATTTTGAATAGTAATGGTGAGAGTGGGCACCCTTGTCTTGTTCCTGACTTTATGGGAAATGCTTTCAATTTTTCATCATTGAGGTTAATGTTTGCTGTGGGTTTGTCATACATAGTTTTTATTATGTTGAGGTATGTTCCTTCTATTCCTGCTTTCTAGAGGGTTTTTAATTATAAATGGATGCTGAATTTTATCGAAGGCTTTCTCTGAACCTATTGATATAATCATACGGTTTCTTTCTTTCAATTTATTAATGTCACATTGATTGATTTGCAAATACTGAAGAATCCTTGCATCCCTGGGATAAAGCCCACTTGGTCATGATGTATGATATTTTTCATATGTTGTTGGATTCTGTTTGCAATAATTTTATTAAGTATTTTTGCATCTATGTTCATCAGTGTTATTGGCCTGTAGTTTTCTTTCTTTCTGGCATCTTTGTATGGTTTTGGTATTAGGGTGATGGTGGCCTCATAGAGTGAGTTTAGAAATTCACCTTCCACTGCAATTTTCTGGAAGAGTTTGAGTAGGATAGGTGTTAGGTCTTTTCTAAATTTTTGGTAGAATTCAGCTGTGAAGCCATCTGGTCCTGCGCTTTTGTTTGCTGGAAGATTTCTGGTTACAGTTTCTATTTCCATGCTTGTGATGGGTCTGCTAAGATTTTCTATTTCTTCCTGGTTCAGTTTTGGAAAGTTTTACTTTTCTAAGAATTTGTCCATTTCTTCCAAGGTGTGCATTTTATTGTCATATAGTTGCTGATAGTAACTTTTATGATCCTTTGTATTTTTGTGTTGTCTAGTGATTTTCCATTTTCATTTCTAATTTTGTTGATTTGAGTCTTCTCCCTTTGTTTCTTGATGAGTCTGGCTAATGGTTTCTCTATTTTATTTATCTTCTCAAAGAACCAGCTTTTAGCTTTGTTGATTTTGGCTATGGTCTCCTTTGCTTCTTTTGCATTTATTTCTGCCCTAATTTTTATGATTTCTTTCCTTCTACTCAACCTGGGGTGTTTCATTTCTTTTTCTAGTTGCATTAGGTGTAGAGTTAGGTCTTTATTTGATTTCTCTCCTTTTTCTTGATGTAGGCTTGTATTGTTATTAACCTTCCCCTTACCACTGCTTTTACTGAATCCTATAGGTTTTGGTTTGATGCATTTTTATTTTCATTCATTTCTATGCATAGTTTGATTTTTTTTATTTCTTCTGTAATTTGTTGGTTACTCAGAAGTGTATTGTTTAGCCTCCATATATTTGTATTTTTAATGCCTTCCCACCCCCCCACCCCCCACCCCCCCGTGGTTGACATCTAATCTTACTGCATTGTGATCAGAAAAGATGTTTGAGATGCTTTCAATTTTTTTTAATTTACCAAGGCTAGATTTATGGCCCAGGATGTGATCTATCCTGGAGAAGGTTCCATGTGCACTTGAGAAAAAAGTGAAATTCATGGCTTGGGGGTGATATGTCCTATAGCTATCAATTAGGTCTAACTGTTCCATTGTATCATTTAAAGTTTGTGTTTCCTTGCTAATTTTCTGTTTAGTTGATCTATCCATAGGTGTGAATGGAGTATTAAAGTCTCCCACTATTATGGTGTTACTGTTAATTTCCCCTTTCACACTTGATATCATTTGCCTTACATATTGCACTGCTCCTATGTTGGGTGCATATATATTTATAACTGCTACATCTTCTTCTTGGATTGATCCTTTGATCATTATGTAGTGTCCTTCTTTGTCTCTTTCACAGCCTTTATTTTAAAGTCTATATTATCTGATATGAGTATTGCTACTCCTGCTTTATTTTGGTCTCCATATGCATGAAATATCCTTTTCTAGCCCTTCATCTTCAGTCTGTATGTGTCCCTTGTTTTAAGGGGGGTCTGTTGTCCACACATATATAGGGGTCTTGTTTTTGTATCCATTCAGCCAGTCTTTGTCTTTTGGTTGGGGCGTTCAACCCATTTACATTTAAGGTAATTGTAGATAAGTATGATTCTGTTGCCACTTACTTTGTTGTTTTGGGTTTGAGTTTATACACCCTTTCTGTGTTTCCCATCTTGAGAAGATCCTTTAGCATTTGTAGAAGAGCTGGTTTGGTGGTCTTGAATTCTCTCAGCTTTTGCTTTTCTGTAAAGCTTTTGATTTTCCCTTTATATTTGAATGAGATCCTTGCTGGTTACTGTAATCTGGGTTGTAGGTTTTTCCGTTTCATCACCCTAAGTATGTCCTGCAATCCCTTTCTGGCCTGAGGAGTTTCTTTTGAAAAATTAGCTGTTATCCTTATGGGAATCCCCTTGTGTGCTGTTTGTTGTTTTTACCTTGCTGCTTTTAATATTTGTTCTTTGTTTGATCTTTGTTAATTTGATTAAAATGTGTCTTGGTGTGTTTCACCTTGGGTTTATCCTGTTTGGGACTCTCTGGGTCTCTTGGACTTGGGGGACTATTTCCTTCCCCATTTTATGGACATTTTCAACTATTATCTCCTCAAGTATTTTCCCATGGCCTTTCGTTTTGTCTTCTTCTTCTGGGACGCATATGATTCGAATATTGGGGCATTTCACATTATCCCAGAGGTCCCTGAATGTGTCTTCATTTCTTTTAATCCTTTTTTCTTTTTTCCATTCTGCTTCATTTATTTCTACCATAGTATCTTCTACCTCACTTATCCTATCTTCTGCCTCCATTATTCTACTGTTGGTTCCCTCCAGAGTGTTTTTGATCTCATTTATTGCATTATTCATTATTGATTGACTCTTTTTTATTTCTCCTAGGTCCTTGTTAAATATTTCTTGCATCTTCTCAATCCTTGTCTCCAGGCTATTTATCTGTAACTCCATTTTGGTTTCCAGATTTTGGGTCATTTTTACTATCATTATTCTGAATTCTTTTTCAGGTAGACTCCCTATCTTCTCCTCTTTGGTTTGGTTTGGTGGGCATTTATCATGTTCCTTTACCTGCTGAGTATTTATCTGCCTTTTCATTTTGTTTAGATTGCTGTGTTTGGGGTGGCCTTTCTGTATTCAGCCAGTTGGTGGTTCCTCTTTATTGTGGAGGTTCCTCGCTGTGGGTGGGGTTAGACAGGTGGCTTGTCAAGTTTTCCTGATTAGGGAAGCTTGTATCAGTGTTCTGGTGGTTGGAGCTGGAGTTCTTCCTCTGGAGTGCAATGAAGTGTTCAGTAGTGAGTTTTGAAGTGTCTGTTGGTTTTGTGTGACTTTGGGCAGCCCATTTATTGAAGCTCAGGGTTTGTTCCTGCGTTGCTGGAGAATTTGTATGGTATATCTTGCTCTGGAACTTGTTGGCTTTTTGGTGGAGCTTGGTTTCAGTGTAGGTATGGAGGCTTTTGGATGAGCTCTTATCGATTTAATATTCCCTGGAGTCAGGAGTTCTCTGGTGTTCTCATATTTTGAACTTAAGCCTCCTCTCTCTGGTTTTCAGTCTTATTCTTACAGTAGCCCCAAGACTTCTCTATCTATACAGCACCATTGAGAAAACATCTAGATTAATGATGAAAAGCTTCTCCACAGTGAGGGACATCCGGAGAGGTTCGCAGAGTTACATGGAGAAGAGAAGAGGGAGGATGGAGATAGAGGTGACCAGGAGGAGAAAAGGGGGAATCAAAAGGAGTGAGAGAGAGATCCATCCAATAATCAGTTCCCTAAGTGTTCTCCACAGCCTGGAACACACAAAGAGATTCACAGAGTTGAGTAGAGAAGAGAAGGGGAAGGAAAAAGACAGAGGCAACCTGGTGGAGAAAAAGGAGAGTCAAAAGGGGGAGAGAGCAATCAAGCCAGTAATCACACTCCCAAGAAAAAATAGGTACTGAAGATTGGGTTCTTAAAGGTATAAAATTGATAACAAATACCAAAAAGCAAAGATTAAAAATATAGAGTAGGGCTTAGACTCTCAAAAATACAATATTAAAAAAAAAAGCAAAGTCACAAAAAATTATAAAATATATATATGAAGTTTGCTTTAAAAATAGGGTCTTTTTTTGTAAGTTAATAGTAGGTTATAAAAATGAAAATTAAAGGAGTAATAGAGGGCTTAAAAATAAAAATGTTTTTAAATGATTATAGTAAAAATATATCTAGGAATTTCTCTGGAGCTGTTGCAGGCAGTGTGGGGTCAGTTCAGTTTCAGATAGTTCCTTGATCCGGCTTATACTTCTCAAGATCTATAGCCCCCTTCCAATGTAGTCCGTGCTAACTACAGGGTTTTAATCTGTTGCACCTGTCACTTCCAAACTGGTTCCCTCTGTCTATTTTAGCTTCTTCTGTTTGCTGGTCTCTTTAGTGTCTAATTTCTGCCCTGACACAAGGGGGCAAAGGTGGTCACTTATTTAGGCTTACTTGTTCAGTCAGGCTGTGGGGAGGGAGGAACACTGCAAACAAATATCACCAGCATATGTGGGGAGTGCTCGCAGTGTTCTGGCTACACCAGGTTTGCCCCCACTCATGCACATGCACTTTCCCAGTCTACACCTCTCAGGCTCTAGGTTGCTCTTCCAGGGAACTGTCTGAGGCGGGCCCAGGGTTGTGTGCACTTTCCAGATCTAAGTTGCTCAGATTCAGGTTCTCGGGTAGTCCACAAAGGCACAGACTTGGTTGGGCCTGCGTTTTGTGCCCTTCCAAGATCTGAGCAGCTCAGGTGACCATGCGTTTGGCAAGCATAGTCTCCCCATTTGGGGAGTACATTTTATCACCTCTCCAGTACCAGTTGCTCGGTTTCCTGGGTGGCAGCGGGCATGCCTGCTTCAGGTGTTCCGTGTGTCTTCTGGGAGCTGATCTCTGGCTGCGACCCTCCCTGCGGATGTCAACCATCAAGGATCCCAGGAGAACTTGGTTAGCAACTGGGAGCCTGCTTGAAGTTTGGTAGAGGATGCCTCTCTGAGGCTTAGATTGCCCCTTTCTGGCTCTGGCTGGCCCCCACCTGCCTCCCTGTCTCTGGCCGGGGATATGCTCGTCTGCAACCTGCTAGCTCTCCTCCGGTATTCGCTCAGTCCTTTGTTCTGTGAGCAGGCCTGGCAGTGCGTTAGGTTAGGGTTTTTCACTGGATAGTTTCTCTCTCTCTCTCTCTCTCTCTCTCTCTCTGGCTATCCCACAGTTTGGGTTGCTATCTCACCTTAGTTCCCTCAGATTTCCCTCAGGGCATTCAGGCTTGGTCCTTAGCCTAGGCAATGCAACCCATGCCTCCCTGTTCAGCCCCTGCTTGCTGGTAGCGGATGTGAGCACTGGGAGTTACCATTAGGCACATAACCTGTGGGTTTTATTTATTTATTTATTTTTCCTCCCAGTTATGTTGACCTCTGAGATTTTTTTTTAATGTAGTATATTTTTATTTTATTTTTTTTAATTTTATTTTATTTTTAAACTTTACATAATTGTATTAGTTTTGCCGAGATGTCAAAACTCCCCACAGACACACTGGTGAGAGGGTTTCCTGGTGTTTGGAGACCTCTCCTCTTTTAAGACTCCCTTCCTGGGATGGATATCCATCCCTACCTCTTTTGTCTCTCTTTTTATCTTTTATGTTTTTTCCTACCTCCTTTCGAAGACAGTGGACTGCCTTTCTGGGTTCCTGATGTCCTCTGCCAGCATTCAGAAGTTGTTTTGTGCAATTTGTTCAGTGTTCAAATATTCCTTCAATGAATTTGTGGGGGAGAAAGTGGTCTCCCTGTCCTATTCCTCTGCCATCTTAGGATCACCTCCAATATCTTTGGTTTTGAAACAGAAGAATTTTTAGGGGAAGAAACATTCTCTTCTTCGAAATATTTTTCTTAGACCATTGTTGTATGAGTGTTAAAAAATATTTACTAACTTCCACATTGTATAAGAGCCAAAAAGAGTTTTTTATTTGTGCCAAGAGTCTTGAAAAATCCCACGGATTTAATTTTACTTATTTTAACTGTACAAAGTAGAAATGAAAAGGAAGTTATCTCTGTTCTTAGCTCAGTTCCAGATTGGCCCAATCAGTACTTTTTGGTTAAAGAAGCCATGAAGGCATAATTTACAGTTATTTAAAAACAAAATAGACTTTTTTCCCCTTCAATCTTCCTGTAGATAATACAAACCCCAACCAAAAAGGGATTTTTCTTGAAACCTTGTTTTCCAGGCCAAGAAATAAAGCTGAAAACATATTCCCCAGGGGAACCAAGGAAGAAATTAGACTTTTTAAAGGACAGTGGGATGAGGTATTTTGAAAAATATTATCTGTCTTTGTCATATACTTTTCTTGAACAAAATAAAGTTAGGTTTAACATGGGTTTTTCATTTCCTCTTTGAAACTACATGTTGAATAAGAGACGCATGAAGCATACCATGTGTTTCAAATGTTGTTATTCCATTGCTCAGTTGTGTCTGACTCTTTGCAACCCCATGAACTTTAGCATGCCAGGCTCTTCTGTCCTCCACTATCTCCAAGAGTTTGATCAGATTCATTTGTTTCAAATAGCATGCTATAAACTAATTCAAGCCAGAAAGATTGAGACAAAAGAATAATCATACTTTCACTGAAGTCTTCTCCCTGAAAGACTGACCAAAGTTATGAATAGTGTTTTCTTAAGCAAGGAGAGAATAATATTCATGCTCTGATACTAATAGTTACTAACTAAAATTACAAAGGAGAATGTAACATGAGTAAAACAGCCAAGTTGAAGAAGGAAGAAGAATCGAACCTAGAGGGGTAGGAAAATAAGAAAAAGGGAGAAAAAAAAAAGTCTCAGAAATCATATTTTATGCCACAGAATGAAGAATGAACCCAAAGAAATGATGACTTCAGGAATCAAGGAAAACGCAATCTTATTTGCAACTGGGTATATACTGATGGATATACCAGAAAGAGGATCCAAGATATAACGATATGGTTTATTCTTAAATTTGATAGCTTGAAAATGCGGTGAACATCTTTGATGAGGCTATAAAAAAAATGATAGCTTCTAGGATGAAATGAACCTCTCTACATAACTGTTCATATTATACATGTCCATATAAACACTCAATAATATGTTGCATTTAATCACTTCCACCAGCATTGGTATTCTAATTTTATACTTTTTTTTAAATTTTGTTGGTATCATTTGGAGCTCTTACTATAACCCCAAAAGTGTTTTTAAAAATAGAGAAGACCAGTCAAGCTGGCAGAATAGGAGAATCTCAGGTTCACTTCTCCCCACAGGTACATCAAGAATACATCTACAAGTAAAAACAATTCACTTGGAACCTGCTAAACACTAGCAGATAACCTTGGACACCTTAGAGGACAAGAAAAGATCCCAGCATAACCAGGTAGAATGAAGGAGAGAAATGGAAGAAAAAGAAAAGAGTAAACAGGATGGGACCACATCCTGGGGAGGGAGATGAAGAAGATGAGAGGTTACCACTCTAAGGGAGGCCCCGCACATGTGGCAGAATACACTGAAATAGAAAGGGGCCTTCAGGGGCTATTAAAAGAAAATGCAGTGGTTTGTCTGTGGTGGGCAGGACAGAACAAGATTTGCATAGATGATCTGTACCACAGCCTTGCATGACCCAGCCTGAGATGGGTGTCCCCAGTGCAGATGGGAGCTGGGTGCTGAAGCATGGGGTTAGGCGAGTGGACCCAGATAGAGGATACCTGTTGGCTGCTCAGAGATGGCCTGAAGGGACAGAAGTGAGGAGAACAGCTGTGTGAGGACAGCCTGAGGGGATGGGCTGAAGCACTCCCCAATCAGGAAAACTCCTGGAGGAAGCATGGACTGACTTGGAAGTGAGGTGCCATTGTTGAGTGGGGCACAAGGGGTAGGGCTACCATTGTGACTTCTCTCTCCACATGCTAGCCCCTGCCTCTGTGGGAACTGGAGGCATTCCCAATAGAGCAAGTGTGTGTACCCAAATCATAGCCGCCTTATCCTTCTCTCTGAGCAAGTACTTAAGTCCCAGTCAGTTTCTGCATTTGCCCCCTCTCACCTGAGCAAGGAACAAACACTTGAGGATGGCCCACACATAGAGGTAGGCCTGAAACAAAAGCTGAGCCCAAGGGGCTATGTGACTAAGGAGGAGGAATATAAATCTCTGTTCTCCAGAAGCCATGGATTGAATACCCGCTATCAGCCTGGTGTATCCAATGCCTGTGGAAAATCTTAATGGAAAAGTGCTCTCAGGAGGGAGACCAGTCTAGCTTTAGTACCTGTGGATTTTTGAGAACACATATACGCAGGACATGGTCTCTGAGTTGTGACCACAGTGCCCACAGTGGGTCCAGAGACCTACCTGGAGGGTTTCCAGTCCTAGCCGTTGGACTCCCAGAGAATTCCTGACCCCAGGAAATATTAATTGGCAGGAACTCTCCCAGAGGTCCCCATATTGGACCAAGTCTCAGCTCCAACCGAAAAGCTGCAAGCTCCAGTGTTCAATGCCTCAGGCCAAACAACAAGCAAGAGAGGAACACAGCCTCACCCATTACCAGATAGGCTGCCTAAAGTCATATTAAGCTCATAGACACCCCCAAACACACCCCTTGACACGGCCCTGCTTACCAAAGGGACAAGACCCAGCTTCACCCACCAGAGCACAGGCACCAATACCTCACACCAAGAAGCTTATACAAGCCTCTGGACAAAATCACATATGAGGGAGTAGACACCAGAAGCAAAAGGAACTACCACCCTGCAGCCAAAAAAAAAGACCACAGAGTAAGACAGACAAAATCAGAAGATAGGAATATGTTGCAGACCTACAGGAACAACTAAATGAAGAAGAGAGAAGCAATCTACCTGGCAAAGAATTCAAAGTAATGATAGTGAAGATGATCCAAGATATTGTGAAGAAAATGGAGACATGGATCAAGAAGATAAAAGAAATGTTTAACAAGAATCTAGAAGAACTAAAGAACAAATAGTGGTGAACAATAAAATAAATGAAACAAAAAATGCACTAGAAGAGATCAATAGCAGAATAACTGAGGCAGAAGAATGGATAAGTGAGCTGGAAAATAGAATGACAGAAATCACTGCCACAGAACAACAACAACAACAAAATGAAAAGAAATGAGGACTGTCTCAGAGATGTCTGGAGCAACGTTAACCACATCCATATTTGAATTATAGGTCCCAGAAGAAGAAGAAAAAGACAGAGGGCCTGAAAAAATATTTGAAGAGAATTTTACAAATCCCTAATATGGGAAAGGAAATAGTCACCCAAGTCCAGGAAGTGCAAAGAGTCCCATACAGGATAAACCAAAGGAGAAACATGCCAAGACACATATTAATCAAACTAACAAAAATTAAATACAAAGAAAAAATATTAAAAGCAGAAAAAAAAAAACAACAAATAACCTGCAAGAGAATTCCCCATAAGATTATAATCTGATTTTTCAGCAGAGCTTCTATAGGCCAAAAGAGAGTGAAATGACATATTTAAAATGATGAAAGGGAAAAACCTACAATCAAAAACAGGTCACCCAGCAAAAATCACGTTTAGATTCTATAGAGAAATCAAAAGCTTTCAGTTCAGTTCAGTCCTTAAGTCATGTCCGACTCTTTGTGACCCCATGAATCACAGCACGCCTGGCCTCCCTGTCCATCTCCAACTCCCGGAGTTTACCCAGACTCACGTCCATTGAGTCAGTGATGCCATCCAGCCATCTCATCCTCTGTCATCCCCTTCTCCTCCTGCCCCCAATCCCTCCCAGCATCAGAATCTTTTAAAATGAGTCAACTCCTCGCATGAGGTGGCCAAAGTACTGGAGTTTCAGCTTTAGCATTATTCCTTCCAAAGAAATCCCAGGGCTGATCTCCTTCAGAATGGACTGGTTGGATCTCCTTGCAGTCCAAGGGACTCTCAAGAGTCTTCTCCAACACCACAGTTCAAAAGCATCAATTCTTCGGCGCTCAGCCTTCTTCACAGTCCAACTCTCACAAACATACATGACCACAGGAAAAACCATAGCCTTGACTAGACAAACCTTTGTTGGCAAAGTAATGTCTCTGCTTTTGAATATGCTATCTAGGTTGGTCATAAATTTCCTTCCAAGGAGTAAGCGTCTTTTAATTTCATGGCTGCAGTCACCATCTGCAGTGATTTTGGAGCCCCCAAAAATAAAGTCTGATACTGTTTCCAATGTTTACTCATCTATTTGACATGAAGTGATGGGACCAGATGCCATGATCTTCGTTTTCTGAATGTTGAGCTTTAAGCCAACTTTCTCACTCTCCACTTTCACTTTCATCAAGAGGCTTTGGAGTTCCTCTTCCCTTTCTGCCATAAGGGTGGTGTCATCTGCATATCTGAGGTTATTGGTATTTCTCCCAGCAATCTTGTTTCCAGCTTGTGTTTCTTCCAGTCCAGTGTTTCTCATGATGTACACTGCATATAAGTTAAATAAGCAGGATGATAATATACAGCCTTGACGAACTCCTTTTCCTATTTAGAACCAGTCTGTTGTTCCATATCCTGTTCTAACTGTTGCTTCCTGACCTGCATATAGATTTCTCAAAAGGCAGATCAGGTGGTCTGATATTCCCTTCTCTTGAAGAATTTTCCACAGTTTATTGTGATCCACACAGTCAAAGGCTTTGGCATAGTCAATAAAGCAGAAATAGATATTTTTCTGGAACTCTCTTGCTTTTTCCATGATCCAGAGGATGTTGGCAATTTGATCTCTGGTTCCTCTGCCTTTTCTGAAAACCAGCTTGAACATCAGGAAGTTCACGGTTCACATACTGCTGAAGACTGGCTTGGAGAATTTTGAGCATTACTTTACTAGCGTGTGAGATGAGTGCAATTGTGCGGTAGTTTGGGCATTGCCTTTCTTTGGGATTGGAATGAAAACTGACCTTTTCCAGTCCTGTGGCTGCTGCAGAGTTTTCCAAATTTGCTGGCATATTGAGTGCAGCACTTTCACAGCATCATCTTTCAGGATTTGAAAGAGCTCAACTGGAATTCCTTCACCTCCACTAGCTTTGTTCGTAGTGATGCTTTCTAAGGCCCGCTTGACTTCACATTCCAGGATGTCTGGCTCTAGGTGAGTGATCACACCATCGTGATTATCTGGGTCGTGAAGATCTTTTTTGTACAGTTCTGTGTATTCTTGCCACCTCTTCTTAATATCTTCTGCTTCTGTTAGGTCCATACCATTTCTGTCCTTTATCAAGCCCATCTCTGCATGAAATATTCCCTTGTTATCTCTAATTTTCTTTAAGAGATCTCTAGTCTTTCCCATTCTGTTTTTTCCTCTATTTCTTTGCATTGATCGCTGAAGAAGGCTTTCTTATCTCTTCTTGCTATTCTTTGGAACTCTGCATTCAGATGTTTATATCTTTCCTTTGCTCCTTTGCTTTTCGCTTCTCTTCTTTTCACAGCTATGTGTAAGGCCTCCCCAGACAGCCATTTTGCTTTTTTGCATTTCTTTTCCATGGGGATGGTCTTGATCCCTGTCTCCTGTACAATGTCACGAACCTCATTCCATAATTCATCAGGCACTCTATCTATCAGATCTAGGCCCTTAAATCTATTTCTCACTTCCACTGTATAATCATAAGGGATTTGATTTAAGTCATACCTGTATGGTCTAGTGGTTTTCCCTACTTTCTTCAATTTCAGTCTGAATTTGGCCATAAGGAGTTCATGATCTGAGCCACAGTCAGCTCCTGGTCTTGTTTTTGCTGACTGTAAAGAGCGTCTCCATCTTTGGTTGCAAAGAATATAATCAATCTGATTTCGGTGTTGACCATCTGGTGATGTCCATGTGTAAAGTCTTTTCTTGTGTTCTTGGAAGAGGGTGTTTGTTATGATCAGTGCATTTTATTGGCAAAACTCTATTAGTCTTTGCCATGCTTCATTCCATATTCCAAGGCCAAATTTGCCTGTCACTCCAGGTGTTTCTTGACTACCTTTTGCATTCCAGTCCCCTATAATGAAAAGGAGATCTTTTTTGGGTGTTAGTTCTAAAAGGTCTCATAGGTCTTCATAGAATCGTTCAACTTCAGCTTCTTCAGCGTTACTGGTTGGGGCATAGACTTGGATTACTGTGATGTTGAATGGTTTGCCTTGGAAATGAACAGAGATCATTCTGTCGTTTTTGAGATTGCATCCAAGTACTGCATTTTGGACTCTTTTGTTGACCATGATGACTACTCCATTTCTTCTGAGGGATTCCTGCCTGCAGTAGTAGATATAATGGTCATCTGAGTTAAATTCACCCATTCCAGTCCATCTTAGTTCGCTGATTCCTAGAATGTCGATGTTCACACTTGCCATCTCTTGTTTGACCACTTCCAATTTGCCTTGATTCATGGACCTGACATTCCAAGTTCCTATGCAATATTGCTCTTTACAGCATCGGACCTTGCTTCTATCACCAGTCACATCCACAGATGGGTATTCTTTTTGCTTTGGCTCCATCCCTTCATTCTTTCTGGAGTTATTTCTCCACTGATCTCCAGTAGCATATTGGGCACCTACTGACCTGGGGAGTTCCTCCTTCAGTATCCTATCATTTTGCCTTTTCATACTGTTTATGGGGTTCTCAGGGCAAGAATACTGAAGTGGTTTGCCATTCCCTTCTCCAGTGGACCACATTCTGTCAGATCTCTCCACCATGATCCACCCATCTTGGGTTGCCCCATGGGCATGGCTTACTTTCATTGAGTTAGACAAGGCTGTGGTCCTAGTGTGATTAGACTGACTAGTTTTCTGTGAGTATGGTTTCAGTGTGTCTGCCCTCTGATGCCCTCTTGCAACACCTACTGTCTTCCTTGGGTTTCTCTTACCTTGGGCATGGGGTATCTCTTCACGGCTACTCCAGCAAAGCACATCCCCTGCTCCTTACCTTGGACGAGGGGTATCTCCTCACCGCCTCCCTTCCTGACCTTCAATGTGGGATAGCTCCTCTAGGCCCTCCTGTGCCCACGCAGCCAGGGCTCCTTGGATGTGGGGTTGGTCCTCCCAGCTGCCGCCCCTGGCCTCGGGCATGGGGGCATGGGGCAGCTCCTTCTGGCTGCCACCCCTGACGTCGGACGCGGGGTAACTCCTCTCGGCCGCCCCCCTGACCTCGGATGCAGGGTACCTGCTCTCGGCCGTTCCTGTGCCGTCGAAGCCTGGCACTCTCAACCGCTTTATAGACATGCAAAAGCTGAGAGAATCCAACACCTCCAAACCAGTTTTACAATAAATACTAAAGGAACGTCTCTAAGCAGGAAACAGAAGAGAAGAAAAAGAACTACAAAAGCAAACCAAAAACAATTAAGAAAATGGCAATAGGAACATATATATAAATTACATTAAATGTAAATAGATTAGCGGTGGGATGGATAGGGAGGTGGGAGGGATATTCAGGTGGAAGGGGACATAAGTAACCCTAGGGCTGATTCATGTTGATGTTTGGTAGAAACTAAGACAACACTGTAAAGCAATTATCTTTCAACCAAAAATAAATAAATTAAAATAAAATGTAAATAGACTAAATGATTCTACCAAAAGACACAGACTGGTTGAATAGATATGAAAACAAGACCTGTATATATGCTTTCTACCAGACAACCATCTCAAACCTAGGGACACATACAGACTGAAGAGATGGAAAAAAGATATTCCATTCAAATGAAAATTTAAAGAAAGCTGGAGTAGCAACATTCTATCAGACAAAATAGACTTTAAAAGAAAGATTGTTACAAGAGACAAGAAGAACACTACATTATGATCAAGAGGTCAAATCAAGAAGACATAACAATTGTAAATACATATGCACCCAAAATAGGGGCCCTGCAACATATAAGGCAAGTGCTAACAGCCATAAAAGGGGAAATTGACAGGAACACAATAGTAGAGGAATTCAACACTCCACATTCTCCAGTGAGTAGATCATCCATACATAAAATTAATAAGGAAACACAAGCTTTAAATGACATATTAGAATGGATATATTTAATTGATATTTGTGAGACATTCCAACTGAAAGGAGCAGAATACACTTTCTTCTCAAGTGCACATGGAGCATTCTTAAGGATAGATCATATCTTGGGCCACAAATCAAGTTTTGGTAAATTTAAGAAAATTGAAATCATATAAAGCATCTTCTGACCACAAAGATATAGAAAGAAATTACAGGGGAAAAAAAACTTTAAAGAACATGAACACATGGAGACTAAACAATGTTATTAATAATCAATAAACCACTGAAGAAACCAAAGAAAAAGTAAAAAATACCTAGAGATAAGCAAAATGAAAGCATGATAATCCAAAAGCTATGGGACACAACAAAAGCAGCTCTAAAAGGGAAGCTTATAGCAACAAAATCTTATCTCAGGAGACAGGAAAAAATCTCAAATAAACAACCTATTCTTACACCTGAAGAACAAACAAAACCCATTGTTAGTATGAGGGAAAAAAATCAAATATTAGGGCAAATATAAATGAAAGAGATGAATAAAACAATAGCAAAGACAAATGATACTAAAAGGTAGTTCTCTGAAAAGATAAACATAATTGATAAACCATTAGCCAAAGTCACCAAGATAAAAAGAAAGAGGACTCAAATCAATAAAATATGAAATGATAAAGGAGAAGTTAGAACTAACACCATAGAAATACAAATGATTGTAAGAAATTCCCACAAGCAACTACATGCCAATATAATGGACAACCGAGAAGAAATGGACAATTTCTTAGAAAGATACATCCTTCAAATACTGAACCAAGAATAGAAAATATGAACAGACAAGTCTTAAGAACTAAAATTGAAACCATGATTAAAAACTTTCTAAGAAACAGAAATCCAAGACTAGATGAATTCACAAGCAAATTCTTTCAAACATTTAGAGAAGAGCTTCTGAAACTCTTCCCAAAAATTGCAGAGGAATCATGACACCCAAATCAGATAGATATCACAAGAAAAGAAAATTATAGGCCAATATCACCAATGAACATAGATGTTAAACTCCTCAACAGAATACTAGGAACCTGTAACCAACAACACATTAAAAAGATCATATATCCTAATCAAGTGAGATTCATCCCAGTGTTGCAAGACTATTTCAATATATGCAAACGAATCAATGTAATACACAACAATTAACAGACTGAAGAATAAAAGCCATATGATTATCTCAATATATATAAAAGAATATTTGACAAAGTTCAAAATCCATTTATGATAAAAACTCTACAGAAAGTGGGCTTAAAGGGAACTTACACCAACATAATAAAGGCCATATATGACAAACCTGCAACAAACATATTCAATGGCGAAAAGCTGAAAGCATGTCCTCTAACATCAGAAACAAGACAAGGATGTCCAATCTTCTCACTTTTATTCAACATAGTTTTGGAAGTCCTGGCCATGGGTATCAAAGAAGAAAATTAAATAAAAGGAATCCAAATTGGAAAAGAAGTAAAAGTGTCATTGTTTGCAGATGACATAATAGTATATGTAGAAAATCCTAAAGATGCTACCAGAAAATTACTAGAGGTCACCAATGAACTTAGTAAAGTTGTATGATATGAAATTAATACACAGAAAGCTGTTGCATTTCTATACACTAGCAATAAAAGATAAAAAGAAAAATTAAAAAACAATCCTATTTACCATTGCATCAAAAATATAAAATATCTAGTACTAAGCCTACTGAAGGAAGTAAAAGACCCGAACTCTAAAAATTATAAGACACTGATGAAAGAAGTCAAAGATGACACAGACAGATGAAAAGATATACCATGTTCTTGGGTTGGAAGAATCACTATTGTCAAAACGATTATACTACCCAAGGCAATCTACAGATTCAGTGAAATCCTTGTCCTCTTACCAATGGCATTTTTCAAAGAACAAGGACAAAATATCTTAAAATTTTTGTGGAGACAAAAAAGACCTTGAATAGTCAAATCCATCTTGGGAAAGAAAAACAGAGCTGGAGGAATAAGGTTTCCTGACTTCAGACTATACTACAAATGATACAGTCATCAAAACAGTATGGTATTAGAACAAAACAGGAATACAGATCAATGAACCAGGACAGAAAATCCACAGATTAACCCATGAATTTATGGTCACATAATCTGTGGTAAAGTAGGCAGGAATATACAGTGGAGGAAAAAACAGTCTTTTCAATAAGTGGTGCTAGGAAAGCTGCGTAGCTCTATCTAAAAGAATGAAATTAGAACACACCCTAACACCATACACAAAGTCAAATTCAAATGTATTAAAGATTTAAATGTAAGGCTGGATACTATAAAACTATTAGAGGAAAACACAGGGAGAACACTTCCTAATATAAATTGCATCAAGCTCTTTTTTTCATCATCCTTCTAGAATAATGAAAATAAAAACAAAAATAAACAAATGAAAGCTAATTAAACAAAAGCTTTTGCACAACAAAGAAAACCATTTAGAAATGAAAAGAAAACTCTCCATGTTAAAGAAAATACTTCAAGTGAAGCAAACCACAAGGGATTAATCTCCAAAATGCACAAATAGCTCATGCAGCTCAATATAAAAAAAGGCAAACAATGCAATCAAAAAATGCGTGGAAGATCTAAATAAACATTTCTTCAAAGAAGATATACATGAAAAGATTCTCAACATCACTGATTTTTAGGGAAATGCAAAACTACAATGTTGTATCACCTCACACTGGTCAGAATGGCCATTATCAAAAAAATCTATAAACCATAAATGCTGGAAAGAAGGTGGAGAAAATGTAACCCTCCTACACTGTTGGCTGCAATGCAAACTGGTACAGACACTATGAAGAACAGTATGGAGCTTCCTTAATAAAACTGAAAACAGAGTTACAATATGATCTAGCCATCCCACTCCTGGGCATATATTTAGAGAAAACAATAATTTGAAAAATGCATGCAACTGAATGTTCACTGAAGCACTACTCACAATAGCCAGGAATGGAGCAACCAAAATATTCATCAACATAGAAAGGGATAATGAAGATTGGTAGATATACATAATGGAATATTACTCAGCCAGAAAAAGGAAAAATGCATGCTATTTTTAGCAACATGGTTGAACCTAGAGATTCTTATACTGAGTAAAGACAGTCAGACTGAGGAAGACAAATATATGATATTGCTTATAGTGGAATCTAAAAAGAGGCTACAAATGGACTTATCTACCTGGTGGGCTATCGTCCATGAGGTCACAAAGAGTCAGACATGACTGAGTGACTAACACTTTCACAAAACCAAAAGAGTTGCTGGTGTGGAAAATAAACTTGTTACTGACAGGTAAAGGGTGGAGGGATAAATTGGAATTGACACATACATACTACTATATATACAATAACATAGATAACTAATAAGGGCCTTCTGTGTAGCACAAAGAACTCCAGTCAATACTCTATAATGACCAATATGTGAAAAGAATCTAAAAAGAGTGGATATATTAATTTGTATAACAGATTCACTTCTCTGTACATTTGAAACTAACACAAAATTGTAAATCAATTATACCCCAAAATAAAAGATAAAATAAAAATAATCCTTAGAGGCAAAATAATAAGTGTAGATAGAACATGCCACTTTCCTAGAATTAACATACACAAAGTTTAGATATTATAAGTCCTTCTAATAGAAAAGCCATCAGTTAAATAAGACACTATACTAAGGAAATGTCAGCCTGGACAATGCTTATTCATTTCAGGAACACCTACACACATACTTCAGTTTATTTTTTTTTTTCTATTGCTTTTCTCAACCTCCTACCTTATACCACAAGTGTTTTAGAATTCATTTTCTTCTACCTTGAATCCAAAGATTCTTTTTCTAAATACTGATTTTGAATAATCAACTCATATTATATCCAGTTTCAAAGATTCATTAGTAGACACACAACCCATCTGAAGATAGCTTGAACAAATCTAAACTCCTTATAATTCTGTAGAATTACTTATCTATAGTGGTAAATTTAATTTTTAAAAGTATTTTGACAAAAATTTTTAAAGTGTTTACTTTAAATTGGGGGAATACATGTATAATCAGAGCTTCTCAAATGTTCCATGATGTTTATAAACTTATCAATGTGATGATTGCATGGAAATATGTACAAATATTACAGCCAATATCCAATGGTTGATTAATGGCTAATGCTAGTTAAATAGACTGGATAATATTCAATTATCCACACAAAAATCCACACAATCTGAAATTCATACAATAAATGTTTACCTTTGATGCAAAATTCAGTCCAATTGGACCAATCATGAAAAGTTTAACCATAAAAATACACCAGAGAGGTTTTTTTTTTCTGTTGACTCAGTTTTGGTTAATACAGGAGAATTACCCAGCTATTTTTAGAATCTAACTTTGACTAACTATTACATATGATGTTTTCTGTATAAAATAGTGTATTTGTAATGTATGTCTACATACCTCTTGCTACACACACACAAGCACACACATACATACATAAAAGTAGGGTGTTATAATAAAAAATATATTCAAAAGGAAAAATACTTTCTTTTTCTAGTTCCTTGAGGTATAAGGTTGAATTTTTTGAGATATTTCTTTTTTATTAATATAGTTTTTTATCCTATAAAATTCTCTCTTAGAAGTGCTTTAAATGAATCCTTAAATTTTGGTACAGTGTGTTTCCATTTGCATTTGTCTCAAAATGCTGTTATTTTCCTTTTGACTTTTTTTTTTTTAACTATTTTCTGTTCAGGAGAGTGTTCTTAAATTTTCACATATTTATGAACTTTTCAATTTTTCTCCTGTTATTGATACCTAGTTTCATTCCATTGTGATTGGAAAAGATATTCAATATGATTCCAATTTTGTTTGGTGACCTAACGTGATCTATCCTGTAGAATATCCCTTATGCGCTTGAGAAGAATGCATATTCCGCTTCTGTTGTGTAGAATGTTCTGTGTATATTTCCTCTGTTTTTTTGGTTTATATTGTTGTTCAAGTCTTTTTTTTACATATTACTCATCTGTCTGATCTGCTAATTGATAAATGTGGTGTATTAAAGTCCCCAACTATTATTGCATTGCTATTTTTCTATTCAGTTTTGTTAATATTTGCTTTATATATTTAGGTTTTATGACATTGTGCTATATATGTACAAGTGCTATATCCTTTTAACATATTGACCTCCTTGCCATTGTATGTGACCTTCTTTGTCTCTTAGGACAACTTTTAATGCAATGATTATTTTGTCTGATTTGAGTATAGTTACCCCTGATCATGGCAGCTTCTATGGTTGTGTAGATGGTAAAGAATCTGCTTGCAATGCAAGAGATCTGAGTTCGATCCCTGGATCAAGAAGATTCCCTGGAGAAGGAAATGGCTACCCATTCCAGTATTCTTGCCTAGAGAATTGCATGGACAGAGGAACCTGGTGGGCTACAGTTCATGGGATCACTAAGAGTCAGACACAACCGAAGTGACTAAGCAACTCTTAGCACCCCTGATCTATTTTAATTATTATTGCAAAGATTATCTTTTACCATCCCTTTATTTTCAGCCTATATGCATCCTTAACGATAATGTGAGTCTCTTGTAGGCAGCATTTTAGTTGGATCATGCACTGTATCCATCCAGTCACTTTGTCATTTCATTGGCAATTTAATACATTTACATTTAAGGTAATTACTGATAAGTAATGATTTACCATTACCTTTTTGGTAGTTGTTTCTGTCTGTTTTATTATTCCTTTTTTGCCTTCATCTCTCGGGGTCTTCATTTCTGATTTAGCGATTTTTATAGCAGTGTGTGTTAGTCGTTCAGTTGAGTCCGACTCTTTGCAGCCCCACAAACTGTAGCCTGTCAGGTTCCTCTGTCCATGGAATTTTCCAGGCAAGAATACTGAGAATGGGTTGCCATTTTTAGCAGTAGGCTTTGATTTATTTCTGTTTTAGCTTTTCTACCACAAGTGTTTCTCTTTGCAATTACCATGAAGCTTACATAAAATTTCTTATAGATGTGCCACGGCTTCGGTAGCAACTGTCTCTCTACACAGGCGTGAATCTTGCTAGCCTTTCCCCCAGAAGACTGTTGCAGTCAGCCAGCCCCTGCTCCTTGGTAACTGTGTGTGACGGAAAGGCCGGAATCTAGAATGCTGATATATCGGAGGAGATGCAACAGGACTCTGTGGAGTGTGCTACTCGGGCATTGGAGAAATATAATACAGAGAAGGACATTGTGGCCCATATCAAGAAGGAGTTTGACAAGAAGTACAGCCCCACCTGGCACTGCACCTTGGGGAGGAACTTTGGTAGTTATGTGACACATGAAACCGAACACTTCATCTACTTCTACCTGGACCGAGTGGCCATTCTCCTGTTCAAATCTGGTTAAAAGCATGGACTGTGCTACACACCCAGTGATCCATCCAAAAACAAGGACTGCATACTAAATTCCAAATACCAGACACTGAAGTCTTCAGCCTTGCCTAAGGGAACACCTGCATCTTTGAACCTTTACTGTGTTTTGTACAGGGCATTCTCTGTACTAGTTTGTTGTGGTTATAAAGCAATTAGCAAAACATCTTACATTTGTATTTATTTTATATTCCATACCTCTCTGCAACATGTTTTCTCTCTTCAAAATCCATTCCTTTAAAGAAATAAATCTGTTGGAGAAATGTGAAAAAAAATTCTTATAGTTATAACTCTTATTTATAAAATGAAGAGGTTCAATTTTATTTGAGTTCAGTAAAATTCCTTTTTGCTTTAATATTTGTTTTTTCTAATGCATATGTGATTATTAATAGTTAATTTTCAGTTCATTAGGTGAGTAGTTTAATAAAAGACTCCAGTTAACAAACTGATGCAGGAAGTTTCGGGATGGTGAGGGAAAATTACCTATGTTTCAGAGCTACCTCAATACAACATACCCAAAATGGAATTTACTATCTTCTCCATGTCCATGATTACCTCTCTCCAGTTTATTTCTCCACATAATTTTTAGAGTTTCTTTGTAAAATATAAGATTAATCATATCACTCCCCTTGAATGTTTAAATATAAAAGTCTCACCATATTTGTCAGGATAAATTCTAAACAAATTAGCAGACAATATAAAGTCTAACATTTTCTAGTTCCAACCATAACATGACTCCTATCACTTTCTTATGGCTTCTATCAAAATATTTTTTTTTACTTTGTTTATTTATTTTTTTAATTTTATTTTATTTTTAAACTTTACATAATTGTATTAGTTTTGCCAAATATCAAAATGAATCCGCCACAGGTATACATGTGTTCCCCATCCTGAACCCTCCTCCCTCCTCCCTCCCCATTCCATCCCTCTGGGTCATCCCAGTGCACCAGCCCCAAGCATCCAGTATCGTGCATCGAACCTGGACTGGCAACTCGTTTCATACATGATATTTTACATGTTTCAATGTCATTCTCCCAAATCTTCCCACCCTCTCCCTCTCTCACAGAGTCCATAAGACTGTTCTATACATCAGTGTCTCTTTTGCTGTCTCATACACAGGGTTATTGTTACCATCTTTCTAAATTCCATATATATGCGTTAGTATACTGTATTGGTGTTTTTCTTTCTGGCTTACTTCACTCTGTATAATAGGCAAAATATTTTTTTAATTAACCTTATAAACACACTTCCCTCTCTCTCTTTTGCTCACTCTCATTCACCCTATCTGTCTTTTCCATGCTTTTGTGTAACTTGTAGCATACTCAAAACAAAGTAAGCCTCAATGAGACAGAATCCTATAAGGGAGACTACTTCTCTAATTTTGCCTAATCTAAGCAATCAAGTCTAAATAGTCAAGTAAGTTCTGCCCAGTGTAGGTGTATTGATTTGAAAGTATGTAAAAGGTATTTCAATGTAGAAATTAAATATTTTTAATACTTTGGGATAATAAAAATATTTACTGAAAATATTAGTTCACTATCTATACTGAAAAGTAAAAGCATTTACTTTGAATGGTAAAATATCAACCTCCATAAAGTGTTTATCAGCCTTCATTTTTCTTCACTAAGGAAGAGCTAATAATCTTTATAATGGTTTAAAGTGTTTATTAGCCTACTTTAGTCTAGTCTGGTTTCTCTTTTCTGTGTGCAACATTCATCTCATCCCATGTAGTTTGTTATCTGGAATGCCTCCTTCTTGTAGCAATTTAAATTTCTTGTTATTTGCTTAAAGTCTTTGAATACTAAATATTTATCCATCAATTTCACCTAAAGTCTTTGACTCCTTCCAATATGACCTGCAAATTTGCAGTTTATTTCAGCAGCTCTCTTGCTCTTTGACCTAAGGGTTTTGCATTGCCTTCTCATGAGCAACTGGAGTCAGTCTGACATCTCACATATATGGAGACAGGAAGGGCATTTTAAATTTCCTTTACAATCTGAACTGAACCTTGAAGAATAGGTAAGACTAAAGTGGATACGAAGAAAAGAAAAGACATTCTAAGAAGGAGAAGTGTCATAAAAATCCATAGAGACATAGGTATCCCTGACAGATCAGTAAGACAATAAGAAGGCAAGTCCTAATGGATAGAGGATACATATTCAGGAAATGTGGCATGAAAGCTCCCTCTGCCAAGAATACTCTATCCTTGCCTTTTATCTAACTCTTACTAGCTGATACTTTTTATTTGAATCTTTTTCTCACCCAGCTAAGTGTCTTCTATTCCACTGTCTGGACACACTTTACTTCCTTAAAAAATAATCTATCATATCTGGTAACATTTTTGACTATGTATCAGAATCATCTAGAGCTGGGGTCAACAAATGATTGTTCAAGGACCAAATCCAGCCCAACTCCCTGTTCTGTAAATAAAGCTTTATTGGAGTACAGCCATAGTCATCTTTTTATATATTGTCTATGGTTGCTTTAGTGCAATAATGGCAGAGCTGAGTTTTTGCAACAGGAACCTATGGTTCACAAACCTAAATTAGGTACTGCTGCTGCTGCTGCTAAGTCGCTTCAGTCATATCTGACTCTGTGCGACCCCATAGAGGGCAGCCCACCAGGCTCCCCTGTCCCTGGGATTCTCCAGGCAAGAACACTGGAGTGGGTTGCCATTTCCTTCTCCAATGCATGAAAGTGAAAAGTGAAAGTGAAGTCGCTCAGTCATGTCTGACTCTTTGCGACCCCATGGACTGTAGCCTACCAGGCTCCTCTGTCCATGGGATTCTCCAGGCAAGAGTACTGGAGTGGGTTGCCATTTCCTTCTCCAAAATTATGTACAATATGACCTTTAATAGGAAAAGCTTGCAGATCACTGACCTATAGGGCTTGTTAAAACTCAGATTGTTGGGCCTCACTCCTAGAGTTTTTGATTTAGTAAGATAAGAGTGTGGTCTAATGATGTGCATTTCTAACAAGTTCCTAGGTAATACTGGTGTTGATGCTGTTGGTTTGGGATCATAGGATGACAACTGCTGCCCTATACCTATGGATCTCATCCTTGGTTAAATATTAGAATCATCTGCAGAGCTTTTAAAAATTGATATTAAATCAGAATCTCTAAGAGTGAAACTCAGACTTAAGTACATTTTTAAGTCCCCAGATGATTCCAATATTTGACTTAGAGTAAAAACTCCTGTCCTGTAAGCTCTGGGAAGGTATGCTCTCTGCCTTAGACTTAGGCAAGTGCTTGGCATGCTGGAAGTGCTAAAGTAAATAATACATAGATGAACTAACATTTTTTTCAGTTAAACAAAATTAATAGAATAGATTTGATGGGGCAATCCACTATTCCATTGAACTGGGAGACTCAGTACTTTGTAACGTCAAGAATCCCTAAATATCATGAATCAACTTCCTGTACTTTCACTCTCCTCAAGAACAAAGTCACACTTAAAGAAAAATATGACAGGCAGACCACCAGGCTGACACACAGCTCAGCAGATTTAACAAGAAGTGAGGAAGAACACAGTTGACTCGGTCATTTTTAGGTAGCAAATTGGAACTTGGCCAGTTCCCCAAGATACTAATTCTAACAAAATAGTATATTTTTCATTCATGATGGGCATACCATTTCTCTCAAAGCCAAAAATTAGAGGACTATTGTGAATGTGAATCCTTTACATGAAGTGAATAGCAGGGGGTAGAAAGAGGAGGTCAGATGATTATAAAAGCAATTGCTACATGGGAAAGGGGGGAATGAAGTCTCCTAATTGGTCTATCTGTTTACATGGTAAGGAGAAAAAATATTAATAATCTGTTTTAAATTGTTCTCAGAAGAAAAATGCATAGGCTAGGTTTTCCCCAGTATAGGAAAACTAATAGCAAATAGGACATTCCCTTCAAAAAAGATGGGAGAACAGTAACACCATTTCCCTACCCTTCACACAATCCTATATCTCTGAATAAAATGGCTCTGCCTTTGAAAACACTACTGCCATAACCAGTTCAGGTGAACAACAAGCAGAGTAAGAAGGCAGAGGAAAAGGAATGGAGGGTAGAAATCAAGCCACATGCAGCCCATTCTCTGAAGTTTGAGAGAGAAGATGGAAAAAAGGCCAATGAATGTAAAGGGAAAATAATGAAACAAATATCAGACAAAGAGAAAAACAAGACTGAAAATGAAAGAAATTGTGAACAGAAGAGGAGAAAAAAGATACCAGTAAGTGACAAAGAATAGAGGAGGGTAAGATCAAGGTAAGAAAACAGGATGGGAATAACAAAAGGAAAAGAATGCTAGAGAGAGAGAATATAATCAATAAACACACATACACATACACGTACACATATACACAGAGATATTTACATAGATAAACATTTGTAACTTTTATTTTCCTCAGAGTAATGTCAGAAAGTGCCAACATTTGTTGGATCATGGAGAAAACAAGGGAATTCCAGAAAAAAAAGATCTATTCCTGCTTTGCTAACTATGCTAAAGCCTTCACCTGTGTGGATCACAACAAACTGTAGAAAATTCTTAAAGTGATGGGGATACCAGATCACTTTATCTGTCTGCTGAGAAATCTACATGCGAGTCAAGAAGCAACAGTTAGAACCAGACATGGTACAACTGAGTGGTTCAAAATTGAGAAAGGAAAATGGCAAGGCTGTATATTGTCACCCTGCATATTTAACTTATATGCAGAGTACATCATGCAAAATGCCAGACTGGATGAATCACAAGCCAGAAACAAGATAGCAAGGAGAAATATCAATAACCTCAGATATTCAGATGATACCACTATAATGGCAGAAAGTGAAGAGGAACTAAATAGTTCCTTGATGAGGGTAAAAGAGGAGACTGAAAAAGCTGGCTTAAAACTTGAAAATTATAAAAAATAAGATCACGGCATCTGGCCCCATCACTTCATGGCAATAGATGGGGGAAAATTGGAAACAGTGACAGATTTTATTTTCTTGGGCTCCAAAATCACTGTAGACAGTGACTGCAGCCATGAAATTAAAAGACACTTGCTTCTTTAAAGGAAAACTATAACAAACAGCATATTAAAAAGCAGATATTTCGCTTTGCCAACAAAGGTCCATATAGTCAAAGCTGTGGTTTTTCCAGTAGTCATGTATGGATGTGAGAGTTGGACCATAAAGAATGCTAAGCAATATTGTAAAGTAAAAAAAATTAAATTAAATTAAAAAAAGGAAAAAAATAAAAGACTCATTGTTGAAAAAAAATATAAAATAAAGAATGCTAAGCACCAAAGAATCAATGCTTTCAAATTGTGGTGCTGGAGAAGACTCTTGAAAGTCCCTTGGACAGCAAGGAGATCAAACCAGCCAATCCTTAGGGAAATCAATCCTAAATATTCATTGGAAAAACTGTTTCTGAAGCTCCAATACTTTGGCCACCTGATGAAAAGAGCCAAAAAGACCTCAGATAGAAAAGACCTTGATGCTGGGAAAGATTGAAGGCAAAAGGAGAAGAGGGTAGCAAAGGATGAGATGGTTAGATTACATAACCAACTCATGGACATGAGTTTGAGGAAACCCTGGGAGATAGTGGGGGACAGAGGAGCCTGGTGTGCTGCAATCCATGGCACCACAAAGAGCTGGCAGAACTTGTTGACTGAACAACAACAAAAACTACCAAGGAAGAACAATTATCTAAGCAGATAGAAAATAGGGTAAGTCAAAGATTTTGCTACATAAACATTTTGGCTTTACCCTAAGAGACAAATGGAAAACCAAAGCTGTAATAATTTTAGCTTGGAAAATATTGAAGTTTGTGTAACCAAGTACCCACCTCAGCTATAAAATGTATCTTATTATAGCACCTGAGGCAGATAGGTTTATGAAATCTTATTCCTAGGGCCTATGATCCTCCTTTAAGGATATTCAAAAACCTCTTCATAACTGCCTTGAAGTTTGACAGGGCTTTATGATTGGCACTCATCAATGAAATATGATTGTGTCACTTATGTTTTAAAGGAGTAAAAAGTCCCTGAACAATTCTATAGTCTCCTTCTTATGTTAGGATACTAGGGATAAGACCTTAGGTTGGGATAATGGAACTACAAAATTGCTAGACTATTGAATTACTTCATAGAAAACAGACACCCCTGCAATATTACTCAGACCCCCAGCAAATTTCAGCTGAGTGAAAAATAAACTTTTGTTCTGTTAACCTCCTGAGATTTGTTACTACAGCATAAGCTTAACCTATTGTAACTAATACAGCATCCATATAAAGTGTATCTCTCATATGAACACCCAGATAAACTGGTTACAAACATACATATTCCTAAATCACTGAAGGAGTTGACCAATTCTATAGTATCCTTATATATGTCAGTAAATGTTGGGTAAAATCTCCATAAAAAATCGGAGTTTTGCTTTTGAAGTATCCTGTGGATTCCTTCTTTCTGGTAGTAAATATTACAGTGTCCAGTAAAGCCACCATATGAGTTAGGGTTCCAGCAAGAAACAGCATATAATCAAATAGGATAATTGAGGATAATGCAATAATGTGTTTAAAGAGTTAACAGTGTTAAAATAAAAAACAGGGGTAGGAAAATCAAGTTTTCATTAATATTCTCAGCTAGCAATAGCACAGATACATCACCAACATTAGAGCTAAAGGGATAAAGATGATAACATGGCTCCCAGAACAGAAATAAAGCAGAGTCTCTAGTCTTAAGGAAAGAAATGAAACCACAACCAACTTGTAGACTGACCTCTCTTTTCACTAGCTTTTTGATATTCTGAAATGCATATCATTGGCTATATCCCGTAAGAAGCCAGAGCAAAAAGGAGACTGTCAGTACAGTCCACTGAGGCCCTTTATCCAAGGCACAGAGAAGGTGGAGATTGGAGGATGGTGGATCTGCAGGGGAGATATGAAGTATATCCAGGATAGCTACTCAAGACTATGCCATCTCCATACAGGACAATTTTTATCTTTCTATTCTCTATAGTGGAAAAATAGTAAATGATTTTAAACCATCTCGTGCAGCCTTATTTTTATCCCTACTGGATATTATTTTAATGATCCAAATGCCACTCCTATCAAATTCTAAGATAGTTTAAGATAAGTTTCTGTGTAAATATCAATATTTAAGAGTTTATATTGAGCTCATGCTTTAACCTACAGTCTATTTGTCTTTGCAAAGTCAAAGACAATTTTATGTAATACTTAATATGCTGCTGCTGCTAAGTCGCTTCAGTCATGTCCGACTCTGTGCGACCCCATAGACGGCAGCCCACCAGGCTCCCCCGTCCCTGGGATTCTCCAGGCAAGAACACTGGAGTGGGTTGCCATTTCCTTCTCCAATGCATGAAAGTGAAAAGCGAAAGTGAAGTCGCTCAGTCGTGTCCGACTCCTAGTGACCCCATGGACTGCAGCCTATCAGGCTCCTCCGTCCATGGGATTTTCCAGGCAAGAGTACTGGAGTGGGGTGCCATTGCCTTCTCCAATACTTAATATGATTATCCTAAAAGTGATAATTGGAGAAAAAATTTCAGTGTGGAAAAAAGCAGTTAGAAGACTATCAAAATATGTCAAACAAAACATTCTGAGGTCCTGAGGAAAGTTGAAGAGAAATTGGAAAACAGACAGATAAGAGAAGCAATCTTAAAGTTGAATATATAGACTTACAGGAACTGATTGTGGAGAATTAAGACATTTTTTAAATAAATAAATAAAGCAAAATGCTTCTAATTTAGGAGAATGAGACTAGAAAGTTATGCTGGCTCTGATCCAGCTTTTCACGGTCAATTTGAATGAACCCCGTGTTTCAGGACCCAGTTTATCTGCAATGGCAAGCTGAGACAAGCCAATTTCTGGAAAATCAATGCTATAAGACCAAGCTCTCTTTCACTTCTCCTCAACCTTTTTTTGACAGGGAATTTACCCTCTGACCAGAGATGTGTAAGATCTTCATCAAACCATATTTATACTTCAGCTTCTCACTTAGATTCATGACATGTCTGTTCCCATGTTCTACAGCAAAAAATAATAATTTAGGGTGCATTCCCTAACAGAGTCTTAGTTGCTTTCTGCAGCAATTATAAATCATTTGACATGATATTATTGTTCCAAAGCTTTTGGCAACCATTAATTAAATCTCATAATGCTCTGGTAGGTAGCTTTCTAGTAAAAAATAAACATTCATAGAGGCCTGACCCCGGTCAAAACAAAATGGACAAAGACTATGCCCCTTCTCTGCCAGGCACTGATGGCCTCTCCCATACAGCCCATATTTTCCTACCACGGAGGCCCATCCTGGACCTTGAAGTTAACCATCCTATGCTCTCAAATTCTCTTTTCTGACATCTCAAAGTCTAAACCCTCAGGGTAGTAGTATTCATTTACAAAAATAAACAAATCCTGTCTAACTCAATACCAGAGAATACAATAACTTAAGCCCAAGATGTTACAGTAAATGATAGAGGATTTAATGCACTGTGATAGAACAGTGGACAAGATCTTTTTTTTTTTTTTTTTTTTTTTTTTTGTGGGGAGAGTAAAAACATTTGTTTTCCCCAAGTCTACACTATCAAAGATTAGTTTGGAGGCACACAAGCTTCAAATATATAGCATTATTATGAGTCAAGAATGCAAATGCAAGGCTCTGAACAATATGGATAATGCCACTGAGATTAAGTAGTTTGATCAAAAACTTCTAACTGGAAAAGAAATGGAGAACTGACCTATGTGTGCCCACCCACCATGGCCATCCCAAATGATTCATCCTTTGAACAGGAAGGAACAAGCTAATGCCTTACTGCCCCACACACCCTTAACCTTCTTCTTTTATAATTTACATCACATGACAGCACTACCTTTGCCATAGATCAGCTAGAAACACGAGGTTTGTCCTAAGCACTTCCTTCTTTCTCATACTTCATATACAAGAGTCACAAGTCAATTCCTGTTGATTCTATCTACAAAATTAAGAATGAAAATTTTCAACTCTTCTTTGTTTTCCTTTTATTTTCTTAGCTCACACTATTATCACTTATCCCCTGAAGCACTGAAACAGTTTCTAATCTTTGCCTTTTCCAACTGTTCCTCCGTTTTCAGAGTAATTCTTCAAGTATGAATCTACTAGTTACTAGTAACTTTTTATAATAATTCAAACTTCACTTTCCTTATGAAATTTACCCCAATTCTTCAGGCAGAGTTAACCTTCTCCTTTCTCTGTGTCTTTCTCTCTATTGTAGCCATTAAAATCTAAAATTTTTATGCATCAAATTCCATATCTAGTTCTTCATTAAACCTGAAGTGTAGGGATTATGTTTTCTTCATCTCTTTACATCCATAGTTGTGCCAAGACACTGAAGTTGTTTGCTATACATCTGCTGAAATATTTACTATTATAATCATTCCTTAAGGTTAGGGCCTAGAAGGTCTCAGCTAAAAATAAAACATTACATTTGAAGAAAAATTTCCCATTCAGCTTTTAATTGTTAAAAGCCTCTCAGTAGCCTCATCACAGAAGAAGATTCCAAAAAGTTGGATCCAAGGACATATAGGTAATGAAAAGGAATCTGGAAATATCTAGAGCAGTGAATTGATGTATGCTAAAGAAGGTCAGCACACATAGCTTTCAGGGAACCAGAAGCCTTCCCAAGACTATGTGCACAAGAACTGGGGAAAATGTGGAAATAGTGCAGAAAATCATCAAAGGGTTTACAAGTCAAACAGTGTCAAATTTGCTATCATGTTCAGAGTTCACCTTGACTAAGGCTAGGCGTTACTCTTCTTTCCCCCAAAAGGGTATAATTACCTTTATTCTTCATCCCAGTTAATGCTAAATGACCCCACATTATGTGCTATTCTATCACCTTGACACTGGATAAAAAGTTTGTCATCATAATCATTCATTAATTCATTTACTCATTCATTTATTATTTCACCTATAAGGTCATTTATTTCTAGAAAAAAAAAGCTAGGTAAATTCTGTCTTGCCACTTAAACAACCAGAACTAGACTTGTGCAATTAGAGAAATAAGACCTTCTTATTTGCAGTGTAGCTTAGTGTTGTCCCCTAATCTGTTCTCAAATTACGCCAAGCTATGGTTTCACTCACAAAATACCAAGGGCACAAAGCTCAATTGTTACACACACTCCAGCATATGAAATTCATAGCTTTATGAGGGAAATTAACATGTGTGTGTGTGTTAGTCAGTCAGTCGTGTCTGACTCTTTGGAGCCCATGGACTGTAGCCTGCCAGGTTCTTCTGTCCGTGGAATTCTCCAGGCAAGAATACTGGAGTGGGTTTCTGTTTCCTTCTCCAAAATTAATATATATTTATGCATATATATATCTTAATTACATTAATTAATTAATATCTAATTACATTGAAAATGAAATACATCGATATCTTAATTAAACTAATTACATTAAGGTATCTATGTATTTCATTTTTATATAAAAATATCATACCCTTGGTATGAGAGTCACACATCCATTGGGCATAGCACTGCAATATGGTAAGACATTTTTCCAATAAATGAGCCTTGGGATTTTTAACATCTTGAGCATATACATGAATGCCCAAGGAGTGATCACTAAGACACCATCAAATGTTGGTAGCTGAAATCCACTTCAATAAAGACCGCATCAAGGAGTTAATGAAGTGGCCAACAATTATTCTTAGACTGTGTATTCCTTCTAAACTATATAGGACAAACTTGCTTCTTTGGTGGTGCCAATTCCTCACTGATATGTTTTTGTCTGTGACTGAACAAATGTGTGTAGTGTAGTAGTGTTAGTCACTTCGTGTCTGACTCTTTGTAACTCCATGGACTGTAGCCCACCAGGCTCGTCTGTCCATGGAATTCACCAGGCATGTACTCATTTCTGATTCCTCTACACAAAATCATCAGAGACCTCCAGAGATGCAGCGACCTCTGTGACAAGAGTAGGTAAGATCCCAGATTCCTGGGGAATGATGCCCAAACCTGAACCTCAACTGTGTATGCATGATTAGCACTAAAAGAGCCATGAGCCACACAGTTTTCTACAATTGCTGGAACTCACAAAGCAAACATTAGTGAAAGAAGATGGAGGAGATGGGGAAGGAATTAGAGAAGCAGAGGCAGCAGTGGTGCAGATAAAAATTTCTGCCAGACAATGGCCTTATATTTGCAATACTTAACAAATTTTCAGTCATGTAAACTTTCAAACAAAAATACAAACAACAAAAAAAAAATACCAAAGCATTAGTTCTTAACCATCCTGTTTAGCTGTTAAAGTATAGAAAATTGTCCTGTTGGTGTTAGGTTTGTTTCCATCTCTTGTTATGAATAAACAACACTGTATTCCCTTAATGTTCGTCAATTATGTGCCAAGGAAAACAATGCATTGAGTTGCATTTCAGTGTTAATGTACTAGAATTTTTCATATTTTGGATATCTAATTATATTTGCTGCTGCTGCTGATGCAATGTTTAGGTACTAAGGGTTGAAAAGGTGGCTCTAACATTTATATATTTCCTTTATTTAAAAGCACTATGTTACAGAGACAGTTTTCTGTTGTGCCCTTACCTTGTAAATATGCCTTCCAAACACATTCATTATCTTCTGCCTCCTATACTAGATTATTGAAATTATGTTTGATTGAAACTTTTTAAAGTGAACATGAAGGTTATATTAACCAAAATGACTGAGCCCAACTTAAAAAATAGACCCTCAGTATTTATTAAGTGTCTGGTCATATCTGTGACCTACAAAGTATATTTGGCATCATTACATCAAGTATTTATTAAGGCCCACATTCAGGTACTGTGTATAGAAGGAAGGGGTGAGAATTAGACAGGGTTAGTTCTTTCAAAAAGTTAAATTATAATACAGGAGTTCCATACAAACATGGATCATACATTGCTGTAGTGAATGAATGTAAATAGCACAATGATGTCATAAATAGAGTGAAAGTAATTCTGCTGGAGTGATGGAGAAGGCTTCATCAAAAGGAAAACTTTAACTGGATCTTGAAGCATAAGCATTTTACTAGTTAATAGAAAAAGGAAGGGAGATTGCTCCAGGGAACAATATATGCAAAATCTCAGAAACAAGAACCTATATAGCACCTTAGGGACAGTGTGAGTGCTACTTTAAACTGTATCATACAATGAAAAGAGCTGATGGGAGGTTGAGAAGAGCAACAAAAAATGAGGTTAGAGAAGTATTGATATTTAAGGATTAGACCATGACGAGATTTGTTGGACTTCATGTTCTAGTAAGTGAAATAAATGATGATGAGAATAAAACCATCATTAGATCTTATTTATAAAAACTCACTCTAATAGCAGTGTGGCTAATGGAATAAAGTGGAATTAAAGGCAAGGAGATACATTGTGAGACAAACACAAGAGTTTCCACAGGAGGTGATGACAGCCTGAACTAAAAAAAAGTAGCACTGAAGATAGAGAAAAGGGAACCAAACATTGTAGGAGAAAGTCAGGGGAGAGAATGTCCAGCATCTTCCATCCTAGGGAGAAAATGAAGGGACACAATCAACAGAACTAACTTCTCAGTGACTGTTGTTGTTTAGTCTTTCAGTTGTGTCCAACTCTTTGTGATTCCATGGACTGTAGCTCTCCAGGCTCCTTTGTTCATGGGATTCTCCAAACAAGAATATTGGAGTGGGTTCCCATTTCCTTCTCTAGGGGATCTTCTTGACCCAGGGATCAAACCCATGTTTCCTGCATTGCAGGCATATTCCTTACTATTGAACCACCAGAGAAGCCCTCTCAGTGACTACTGTAGAGTAATTGAACATTGAGATTGACAGGCATGATGTATTGGACTTAAGAGTCAGAAAACCAGGCTTTTCATACCAGCTCTGCTATTAATCAGTTATGTTACTTTGGATGAGTCATTTTTCTCTCTCTGGACACCAATTTCTCATCCTTGAAATGTGAAGAGTTGTTTGATGCCCTATGAAATCTCTTCCATGTCTGTCATTCTAGGGCTCTATGGATGATTTTGACATAAGGAGGCAGGCAGTCCCTACCTTAGGTAATTCTCTAATTACTTAGGTCACTTTCTTTCTTAAGGAGTACAGTAAATTAAATCCCTGGAGTAGCAGGTGAAATGGAAGATGCTGAGTCATTTAAGAAAAATCTTATATAAACATGAGTATAATCATCTCTCATTATCTAGGCACAAATAGATTCAAGGGATTAGACCTGAGAGACAGGGTGCCTGAAAAACTATGAATGGAGGTTCATGACTTTGTACAAGAGGCAGTGCTCAAGATCATCCCCAAGAAAAAGAAATGCAAAAAGGCAAAATCATTGTCTAAGGAGGCCTTACAAATTGCTGAGAAAAGAAGAGAAGCTAAAGGCAAAGGAGAAAAGGAAAGATATACCCATTTGAACACAGAGTTCCAAAAAATACCAAGGTGAGATAAGAAAGCCTTCCTCCGTTATCAATGCAAAGAAATAGAGGAAAACAATAGAATGGGAAAGACTAGAGATCTCTTCAAAAAATTATACATACCAAGGGAACATTTCATGCAAAGATGGGCACAATAAAGGATAGAAATGCTATGGACCTAACAGAAGCAGAAGATATTAAGAAGAGGTGGCAGTAATACACAGAAGAACTATACAAAAAAGATCTTCATGAGACAGATAATCACGATGGTGTGATCACTCACCTAGAGTCAGATATCATGGAATGTGAAGTCAAGTGTGCCTCAGGAAGCATCACTAAGAACAAAGCTTGTGGACGTGATGGAATTCCAGTTGAGCTATTTCAAATCCTAAAAGATGATGCTGTGACAGTGCTGCACTCAATATGCCAGCAAATTTGGAAAACTCAGAGTGGTCACAGGACTGGAAAAGATCAGTTTTCATTATAATCCCAAAGAAAGGCAATGCCAAAGAATGTTCAAACTACTGCACAATTGCACTCATCTCACAGGCTAGCAAAGTAATGCTCAAAATTCTCCAAGTCAAGCTTCAATAGTACATGATCTGTGAACTTCCAGATGTTCAAGCTGGATTTAGAAAAAGCAGAGGAACCAGAGATCAAATTGCCAACATCTGTTGGATCATAAAAAAAGCAAGAGAATATCAGAGAAACATCTACTTCTGTTTTATTGACTATGCCAAAGCCTTTGACTGTGTGGATCACAATAAACAGTGGAAAATTCTGAAAGAGATGGGAATACCAGACCACCTGACATGCCTCTTGAGAAATCTGCATGCAGGTCAAGAAGCAACAGTTAGAACTGGACATGGAACAACAGACTAGTTCCAAATTGGGAAAGGAGTAGGTCAAGGATAAATATTGTCACTCTGCTTATTTAACTTATATGCAGGGTACATCATGAGAAATCCTGGACTGGATGAAGCACAGGCTGGAATCAAGATTGCCAGGAGAAATATCAATAACCTCAGATATGCAGATGACATCACCCTTTTGGCAGAAAATGAAGAAGAACTAAAGAGCCCCTTGATGAAAGTGAAAGAGGAGAGTGAAAAAGTTGGCTTAAAACTCAACATTCAGAAGACGAAGATCATGGCATCTGGTTCCATCACTTCTTGGCAAATAGATGGGGAAACAGTGGAAACAGTGACAGACTTTATTTTGGGGGGCTCCAAAATCACTGCAAATGGTGACTACAGCCATGAAATTAAAAGACACTTGCTCCTTGGAAGAAAAGTTATGACCAGCCTAGACAGCTTATTAAAAAGCAGAGACATTACTTTGCCAACAAATGTCTTTATAGTCAAAGCTATGGTTTTCCAGTAGTCATGTATGGATGTGAGATTTGGACTATAAAGAAAGCTGAGAGCCAGAGAATTGATGCTTTTGAACTGTGGTATTGGAGAAGACTCGTGAGACCTTGGACTGTAAGGAGACCCACCCAGTCAATACTAAAGGAAATCAGTCCTGAATATTCATTGGAAGGACTGATGCTGAAGCTGAAACTCCAATACTTTGGTCACCTTATGTGCAGAATTCATTCCTTGAAAAAGACCCTGGTGCTGGGAAAGATTAAAAGCAGGAGGAAAGGGGATAACAGAGGATGAGATGATTGGAAGGCATCACCGACTTAATGGACATGAGTTTCAGTAAACTCCAGGAGTTGGTGGTGGACAGGGAAGTCTGGTGTGCTGCAGTCCATGGGGTCGCAAAGAGTTGGACAGGACTGAGTGACTGAACTGAACTGAACTGAGTAATCAAAAAATGTCTGATTAACCACCTGCATAGCCTCAAAGCCAGAATTCTGGTCATTAATTATGATTGTTCGGGAGTGTAAGTACAAATATAGGGTTGTAAACTAAATTTATACTGACTTCAAGATTTGCCAAATAAGTTATTACAATAAATCACTGATAAGAGCTTATTATCTTATTGCTTCTTTACCCCTGAAGTCAAATTCAAGAAAAAATTATGTTAGAGATCCTCATGGATTGAATCTATATTTCAATATATAAATATCTTTCATTGTAAGTTGTTCTCCCCTTTGGCACACAACCAAGAGTCACCAGACTAAACAAAATGTAAATGAATTGAGAATCATGGGTCAAGTGAAAATCACTCCCAGTTCTTGGGTTCCTCTATGAGGATCTTAGAGGAAGTGGGTGAAGATTTTATTTACTCTGGAGTAGAAATCACAGCAGTGTATAACTTCTGTGTGAAACATCTACATGGTTATCAAATCTACATTATGGACAGAAAGTTGGTAGAAGGGATACTGCTGTGAGAGGGCAACACTGCAGCTATCCTTGTGCTCTAAGGCAGAAATCAATTGACTGTCAATGAAGTGGAATCAAAGTTCTTGGGAAACCCAAGATGGACTACCTTAAATACATTACAGTGTACTCAAAAAGAGAAATGCAATAAGTAATATAGGGATCTGTATCTAGAAGGACATTTTTTGAATATATATTTTTTCTTCCAGTGAAGGAGATTTAAAAATACTGGAACTTTAACAATTTTGATTCACATCTTTCTATGGTCTTTTAAGCACTCTCTTCTCTCAAAGGGTATGAAGAACAAGTCTTCAAAGCTCTCCCTGCTGGGATTTTTGCTTGGAACCAAAGACATTCTCAAACAATTATTTTCTCATTAACACAAAGAAGTGTGACTGTCACCACCTCTTCTTTGCCTGTGGCCCCTAATAATCCTAAATAATATTTCAGAAGCAATCTACCTCATTATTTATTATTCTCCAGTAAAATTATTTTCTCTAACAGAGGTCAAATGTGCCTTGCATTATTTCATATTATAGCTAAATTTTGATATCTTCTGATCTTTGTGTTTTATATATATATGATAGTGATGTGAATGCAATATAATAAATCTTAGAATTAATCTAAGGGCATTTCAACACTCAATAAAAGAAAGCTAACAAACATTTTCTTAATTAGGGTAAGCATTAACCTTCATTTTTATCTAGTATGTTAAATCTACTGAAGAATAATTACTGTGAAGACTAGACCAAATGATGCCCATTTAGTTTCCCAATTTCTTCATGTAATATGAATTGATGAACTTTTGGACAACCTCATGCTATAGCTAAACTCAATGATTCATTTATAATTTCTTTCAGTATCTCCATAAAAACAATTTTTATTTTAGAAGATATGCTAAACACAAGCAATCTGCAATGAACAATAGCTATATTAAAATAGTTACCTTTCACAGAAACTGGAAAACATCCCAAATTAATTTCTTTGAATTCTTCAACCAGCAGATTAAAACTGAAGAGCTAAATTTCATCCAATTTTATTTTGCATTTTGTTATACATTTATGAGAATGTATAATTAAATTGTGACAACAGTCATATCTTAAGGAATACTAATATGTGAAAGTAAATTTTTCATTAATAAATCTTGGGTGGCTAGGGAAACAGAAGCCATCTATGGATAATCTAACTTAGCCATAGAAGTAAAACTGTAACTGGTGTCCCAGGGCCCCAAAGAAGTTCAAATAATTATTCAAGGTACCAAAATTTAATATGTCATCTTCTTTGATAGCTCCTTATTTGTATCTATGTAACTTTGAGCTATCTCCTCTATTGGACAAAGACAAGGGGATAGGGCTTTTGGTAAAAGTCTACAGGACAAAGAAATTAAGAATGTGTTAATTAAATGTCCACATGATGTTAAAACTGACAGGGTTATGGCACAGAAATAACATGAAAAGTGAATGTTGATACACTGGTCCTATGAAGCAGGAATAATGTCAACAGGAGAAAGCATAAACTATTAGGAACAAGTTTAAAAATAAAAAGAGAACCATAGATACAGGATGGAAGAGATCTCATTAAACATAAGCACAGTTTAAGAGAACTGGAATTCATAACTGACTATAAGCGAAGTAGGAGTCAGAACTGCAATGGTATAAAGATGATTCAGAAATGTATTGAAAAGCAATACACTATGCAAGAAATTATTTCAGAACCCTACTAGTCATAGTATTATAAGAACTAACATTTATTGGGCTTTATCCAAGTGCCAGGGCAGTGTGTTAAACATCTCATTCAATCCTCCCAATATTTTATCCCATAGGTAATATATTCCAAGAAAACATTTCATGCAAAAATAGGCAGAAATAGGACAGAAATCGTATGGACTTAACAGAAGCAGAAGATACTAAGAAGAGGTGGCAAGAATACACAGGAGAACTATACAAAAAAGATCTTCATGACCCAGATAACCATAATGGTGTGATCACCCACCTAGAGCCAGACATCCTGGAATATGAAATCCAGTGGGCCTTAGGAAGCATCACTAAGAACAAAGCTTGTGGAGGTGATAGAATTCCAGTTGAGCTATTTCAAATCCTAAAAGATGATGCTGTGAAAGTGCTGCACTCAATATGCCAGCAAATTTGGAAGACTCAGCAGTGGCCGCAGGACTGGAAAAGATCAGTTTTCATTCTAATCCCAAAGAAAGGCAATGCCAAAGAATGTTCAAACTACCTCACAACTGCACTCATCTCACACGTAGCAAAGTAATGCTCAAAATTCTCCAGGCCAGGCTTCAACAGTACATGAACTTTGAGCTTCCAGATGTTCAAGCTGGATTTAGAAAAGGCAGAGGAACCAGAGATAAAATAGCCAACATCCATTGGTCATCAAAAAATCAGGAAAGTTCCAAAAAAAAAAATCTATTTCTGCTTTATTGACTACTCCAAAGCCTTTGACTGTGTGAATCACAACAAACTGTGGAAAATTCTCCAAGAGATGGGAATATCAGACCACCTGACCTACCTCCTGAGAAATTTGTATGCGGGTCAAGAAGCAACAGTTAGAACTGGACATGGAACAACAGATCAGATCAGATCAGTCGCTCAGTCGTGTCCGACTCTTTGCGACCCCATGAATCACAGCACGCCAGGCCTCCCTGTCCATCACCAACTCCTGGAGTTCACCCAGACTCACGTCCATTGAGTCAGCGATGCCATCCAGCCATCTCATCCTCTGTCGTCCCCTTCTCCTCCTGCCCCCAATCCCTCCCAGCATCAGAGTCTTTTCCAATGAGTCAACTCTTCGCATGAGGTGGCCAAAGTACTGGAACAACAGACTGGTTCCAAATCGGGAAAGGAGTATGTCAAGACTGTATATTGTCACCCTGCTTATTTAACTCATATGAAGACTACATCATGCCAAATGCCAGCTGGATGAAGCATAAGCTGGAATCAAGATTGCCAGGAAAAAAAGCTGGAATCAAGATTGCCAGGAAAAATATCAATAACCTCAGATATGCAGATAACACAACCCTTATGGCAGAAAGCAGAGAGGAACTAAAGAGCCCCTTGATGAACGTGAAAGAGAAGAGTGAAAAAGTTGACTTAAAACTCAACATTCAGAAAACTAAGATCATGGCATCTGGTCCAATCATTTCATGGCAAATAGATGGGGAAACAATGGAAATATGTGAGAGACTTAATTTTGGGGGGCACCAAAATCACTGCTGCTGGTGACTTCAGTCATGAAACTAAAAGACACTTGCTCCTTGAAAGAAAAGCTGTGACCAACCTAGACAGCATATTAAAAAGCAGAGATATTACTTTGCCGACAAAGGTCCTTCTCGTCAAAGCTACAGTTTTTCCAGTAGTCATGTATGGATGTGAGAGTTGGACTACAAAGAAAGCTGATCACTGAAGAATTGATGGTTTTGAACTGAGGTGTTGGAGAAGACTCTTGCAAATCCCTTGGACTGCAAGGAGATTCAACCAGTCCATCCTAAAGAAAATCAGTCCTGAATATTCATTGGAAGGACTGATGCTGAAGCTGAAACTCCAATACTTTGACCACCTAATGCGAAGAACTGACTCATTGGAAAAGACCCTGATGCTGAGAAAGATTGAAGGCAGGAAGAGAAGGGGATGTCAGAGGATGAGATGGTTGGATGGCATCACCTCATCAATGGACATGAGTTTGAGAATGCTCTGGGAGTTGGTGAAGGATAGCGAAGCCTGGTGTGCTGTAGTCCATGGGGTCGCAAAGAGTCGGATATGACTGAGTTACTGAGCTGAACTGACTGAATATATTTAGTTCCATTTAATGTGGGAAAGAGGCTTCCCAGTTGGCACTAGCAGTAAAGAACTCACCTGCTGATGCAAGAGACATAATAGATGCGGGCTCAATCACTGGGTGGGGAAGATCACCTGGAGGAGGGCACAGGCAACCCACTCCAGTATTCTTGCCTGGAGAATCCCATGGACAGAGGATCTGGCGGGCTACAGTCCATAAGGTCCCAAAGAGTTGACCACAACTGAAGCAACTTAGCATGCATGCACAGATGGGAATACTGACATCCCAGACTTCTCTCAACTCTTTCCTGAACTATATACATGCTCCAAAATGTTCTGTTTTGTTTTTTTTTTTTCACTCCATCTACACAAAGATGCATAATGCAGTTTCATCTTGAACTATTGACCATCTCCTCCCAGCATGTTCACAGTTTATTTTACCATGCCTGTAGATTGCCCTGCAACTTTGGCTTTACTATGAAAAAATGGATTCATTGATAGGTTTAGAGTTTTAACAATAAGTGTCCTTGAAAGTGTTTATTCTGTGATGGTAATCCTGTCTGAATTCATGTCTGTTTAATACAAGGTGAATGTTGAGAAAATGGCTACTCTAATTTTGGACAGTGAGGTGTTGTGATCTGGGAATCTAAACTGAGTCTGTTCCTTCTCCCTTGAATAATCTTTAGTTTTTCTCACTTTTTTTCTCAAACAATGTGTGCATGGTTTTATAGGACAGATGATTTTGCCTTATAATATACTTTGAGTTATTAATAAAACTACAGTGATGAATCATATTTAATTATGATCATTAAAAGATATAAATCAAAATGCAATTGCTTGTTCATCACAAAGATTATAAAAAATATTTATTTTTAAATTCTGTAGGAGAAAGGTAAAAAAAAAAAAAACAGATATTCTACCTGATCCAAAACAATTTCATTCTCACTTGAAACTTCAGACAATGATGAGAATCTGAGAATTAGATTGTACTTCAGAAGGTCCATTCTCCAGTCTTCAGGCACCTGGATAGCAAAACATTTCAGGACCAATTATATAGGGTCTTCTTAAAGCCAATCAGTAAACTATGTTAGCTCTAGTAATATCAATCTTTCTCACACTTTCTATTTTTTAAGCATCTACACAGTACCTAAAAGCTGTTTGATAAGATTTTTTTTTAATTGAACAAACTTCCATAGCCAAGTTTAAAGTAATTGTGAAACCAGGGATAGACTAATCAGTAGTCTTTGGTTGCCCATAGTGACTTTTCTATACCTTGATAATCTTAAAGGCTTTCATTACATTCAATAGAAATTTCTACTGCTTATGTTTTAACCTCTTTTACAGTTTTTAAATCCCTGAATGATAGAAAATCTATTAAATATTTCTCCCTATAATAATCACTGAAAATTATACTCCAAATATCTCTTGTCTTTGAAACAAAATCTCAACCCCAGTAGTTGGCTCTCATACAAAAAGGAAAAAATACTCTATAAACTTTTTTTTTTTTTTTTTAATGCTGCCAAGTCACTTCAGTCATATCTGACTCTTGCGACCCCATGGATGGCAGCCAACCAGGCTCCCCCATCCCTGGGATTCTCCAGGCAAGAACACTGGAGTGGGTTGCCAGGAGAAGGAACTACTTTTACTACTCTGCTCTTAATAGCATACTCAATTCAGTTCAGTTCAGTCACTCAGTCATGTCCGACTCTTTGCGACCCCATGAATCGCAGCATGCCAGGCCTCCCTGTCCATCACCCACTCCCAGAGTTTACTCAAACTCATGTCCATCGAGTTGGTGATGCCATCAAGCCATCTCATCCTCTGTCGTGCCCTTCTCCTCCTGCCCCCAAACCGTCCCAGCATCAGGGTCTTTTCCAATGAGTCAACTCTTCGCATGAGGTGGCCAAAGTATTGGAGTTTCAGCTTTAGCATCAGTCAACAGTGGAAACAGTGTCAGATATTATTTTGGGGGGTTCCAAAGTCATTGCAGATGGTGATTGCAGCCATGAAATTAAAAGACACTTCTTGGAAGGAAAGTTATGACCAACCTAGGTAGCATATTCAAAATCAGAGACATTACTTTGCCAACAAAGTTCCATCTACTCAAGGCTATGGTTTTTCCAGTGGTCATGTATGGATGTGCGAGTTGGACTGTGAAGAAAGCTGAGCGCCTAAGAATTGATGCTTTTGAACTGTGGTGTTAGAGAAGACTCTTGAGAGTCCCTTGGACTGCTAGGAGATCCAACCAGTCCATTCTAAAGGAGATCAGTCCTGGGTGTTCTACTATGTAAATATATATACATGTATTTGTGTGTGTATATAACTGAATCACTTTGCTATACAGCAGTAATTAACATAACACTGCAGTTCAACTGTGAAAATAAAATGAAAGTGTTAGTCATTCAGTCATGTCTGACTCTTTGCAACCCCGTGGATTGTAGCTCATCAGACCCCTTTGTCCATGGGATTTCCCAGGCAATAATCCTGGAGTGTGTTGCTGTTCTCTTCTCCAGGGTATCTTTCTGACCCAGGGATCAAATCTGGGTCTTCTGCATTGCAGGCAGACTCTTTACCATCTGACTCACCAAATCAACTATATTTCAATAAAAAAATAATTTAAAAACTTTTGAAAAGAGCATAACATAGTCGCTCAGTCATGTCCAACTCTTTGTGACTTAATGGACTGTAGCCCACCAGGCTTCTCTGTCCATGAGATTGTCCAAGAATACTGGAGTGGGTTGCCATTTCCTTCTCCAAACATCAATGCATAATCCAAAGCAAAAGTTTAAATTGATACTTTGAGATACCCAGGAAGGAAAAGCTCGAACTCAAGAGTCAATACAGAAGAACTGCTGTCAGCACTGGAATGGTAAATCATAGGTTATATAGGCCTATAGTCTACATAGTACAGACTAATGCAGAGTAACTTAAGAACAAAGTAGGAGCTCAGATATCAGTGCTAAGATGTTATGTCCTGAGTCAGAGCAGCAGCAGAACTGTAGGATTGTAAACTTCAAATGGGATTGAACTGGTAACTGGGACAAAGCTGAGCCCACAGTGTACTTCACTAGTCCAAACTGGGATAACTCAAGAAAGCATAAGCAAGAGAAATCAGGTGAGGGCTAATATCTTTCCTAGGCAAGAACTAGGATGCGAGTATGTGCTTTGATAAGAGAAAGTGTTTTGCACATCATAGCAGACAATTCCTACCTTCCTTTTTATTATGAGCTGGGCATCATTGTACACATGTCCTTTTGACAACAAAAAAATATTAGATTCTCAAGGACTCATGTGTACCCTTTAGATAAGAACTTATCCAAGCCATAATTTGCAAGATTAAAATGATAATCTTAAGGGATTAAACTGCCCAAGAAGTTATATGTTTTTTGTAATATCAATAGAGAAATGTTGAAATGTTAACAGCATGGGAATCTACCTCTTTAGGGAATTGTCTGTGTTTTATAGACCCTCGGAGCTTAGAGGAACCAGAAAGACCATCCATATCAAACTTCTGCTAAATACAGGAATAAACTATACAATCACCCAGACCTCTGGTCATTTAGCATTTATTTAAACATTTCCAGAGCTAAGGCACCCATTCAATTTTCAAATGGTTCCAGTTTTCATATTTCAGCCAAAATCTGCCTTCCTGATAGCACATTCTTCTACCTGAGTTTGACTCTTTAGAGCCACTTAGAGAGAAACATTTTCCCTGTTGGCTCAGATGGTAAAAAAAAAATCTGCCACAATGTGGGAAATCTGGGTTAGATCCCTGATCTCCAGGGTCAGGAACATCCCCTGAAGAAGGGAACGGCAACCCATTTCAGTATTCTTGCCTGGAAAATCCCACGGACAGAGGAACCTGGCCGGCTACAATCCATGGAGTTGTAAAGAGTCGGACACAAATGAGTGACAAACACACACACACATGCGCACACACAAAAATCTAATCCTTCTTCCATCTAACAGTTCATGATTAAAAAGACAGGAAAGGTCACTGACATTGCCTTTTCAGCTGGTAAAGATTCAAAGACCCCAGACATTGGGTTCACATAGAGAAATCAAGTAAAATGGAGTGAAAAAGAGAGATCAAAGCTTACCTTGACCATCACAGATTGTTCAGATGGTAAATAAACAGTGTGAAATACACTCGAAAGCCACCTTCTACAATTATAGTGGCATGGTTATTAGACTTGAAATTCTCTTCAGGAAAAAAACTACGTCTAATTTATTATTATGTCCCTGGCACATATTAGAAGATCAAATAGTTTGGGGTTCGGTAAGCTTTGCTTTCCAAAGAACCAAAAAAAGGTTGAATTAAGGATCAAAGACATGTTTTGAAGAGAATGCAAGGTAAGCCAAACCAAAGACCTATAAGAAAAATTGTCCTGTTATCTCCAACCTATTAACAAGTTGCTAGGAGAAATACTTAAATTCTAATAATATCAGGCTCACAAATTTTTTCATTGTCTCTATATGTTTATATATAGATGTAACATGCTTTTCATTGCCTCTATATGCTTACACAGTTTCTAAGAAAAGTTGGACTAGGTTGTTTGAATTGTACAGCTATACAGACATAACTTTTAAGCATTTTTAAAAGTTAATGGGAAAAAAGCAAATGTGATGTGCTTAGTATAGAAGAAAAAATGATGATGATAGCTAACATTTATTGATCATTCATTACATGCCAGATACTCTGCTTTTTTAAATAAATTATTTCCTTTATATCCCATGAGTCATGTATTATCATCTTCATGTTAAAATGAGGAAAATATCATCTTAGAGAGTTTATGTAACTTACCTAAAGTCTCAGAGCAAGTATTGGAACTGAATTAAACTCAGGTCTGAATGACTTCTAAAATATGTTAATGATACTTATTGAAGACATTATTGTCAACAAATTTTCCTGTAAAGATGACATCATAGCAAGATTCTTAATATGACTAGTGACCAGAGCCACTTTCATCCTTGTTCTCATGTTCAAATTTTTAATGTTATCATTTTTGTTGAAAGTTGGATTGTCTCTATGAATTTTTCTCTGCTCAGATCCTAAAGCTCTAAAGATTATGCAGTAACTTTAGGAAGCCAAAAGAGGCCCCACTTATCTAAAAATTTCCCCCTGTTAGGATATGAAAGCAAAAAAATTACCAGGCTATTTGCCACTTTCTAGAGGTGCTCTCTTTTCTCTTGCTGCAGTTGAATGACAAATGAAAACTGGCCAAGAGAAAAATTACTTGGTGATGAATTGTGGTCAAAAGTCATGAGAAACACATTTAAAATTGTCTAGAAATAAAGTTGAACTTGTTCCAGCTAGATACATAGACACACCCCAAACAGCTATGACAAACAACTCCATCACAGAACTGCCTATCCAAGAGATTATATTCAATCCTTAGGTTTGGAGTGTAGTAAAAAAGTCATGCATGGAAGTGAGGCCAACTCCATAGAATGTGTCAGCACATTTTCTCATTCAATCTGTATCTACACATTTTTTTTTAGAAAGAAAGCAAATCACCAGAGAAGTATTTCAGCATTTTATTTTCCTTTTATTCTGTCTAGCCAATTTAGAAGTGACTTGATAAGTGGTAAGAGGAACAGAGTTTGGAATTAGAAAGACATGGATTAAAATTTCCAGCTCTGCCACTTTCTACAAGTTGTGTGATGAGTCAGCTCTACCTCTCTGATCTTCATCTGTAATATGTGCATATTATGCATGAATATATATTATGTAAATAATGTATATGTATACATATATACATATGTATGTTATGTACAACTTATGTGTATGTATACACACAGACTTCATAGATTACAAACATTAGTAATACATATATAAAATACATTCCATAAAATAGGCTTTCAGTAGCAAATATTGCTGTATGCATTTTTCTCCACATTTTTGTGTACATTAGAAATTTCACTTTTCTGCCAGTCCAGGTTCGATGCACGATACTGGATGCTTGGGGCTGGTGCACTGGGACGACCCAGAGGGATGGAATGGGGAGGGAGGAGGGAGGAGGGTTCAGGATGGGGAACACATGTATACCTGTGGTGGATTCATTTTGATATTTGGCAAAACTAATACAATTATGTAAAGTTTAAAAATAAAATAAAATTAAAAAAAATAAATTTTGTTAAAGTCTACTTTGAGCCCCTATTCTATTGGGCCAGCAGTAAATTAAATCTCCATTACTGGGCATCCCAAGAGTATTACACAGTACAGAACATTTGGAGAGGAACTTTGATTTTAGGTTTATACCAGTCACCACTGACAAGCTCACATTGATCATTTAAAGTTGGAAAACTCAGCAGCTTCTATAAAACACAAGCATAGAATTGACAAATGATAGACCTCATATTTCGCCACACACACAGCACAAACACTTCAGTTTTGACACTTTGATCCACCATCCCTAACCAGTTACAAGGTCTCATGACCTACTGCTTTTCAAATCCATTTTGAAAGATCTCACCTTAGGACTTTTCGTTTCAGTTAAGCTCTCCAATGAGTTGATGCTTTTCAAAACTCATAAGTTTTACTATTTGTTTGCTTGTTTGTTTTGTGGTAACTTTGGCAACATAAATTACATCCCACACCCAGACACAGTATGGCCTCACTACCCTCTAGAAATAGAGAAGAAAATACAGAGAACAGAACACATATAACTCCTTTGTGTTTCTTCTATCAATTATAAAAATAAACAATCCCTACCATTTAACATGCCAATAAATGATTCTGGACCAACTGTTTTTTTGTTTGTTTGTTTGTTTTTATTTTTTTTAATTTTATTTTATTTTTAAACTTTATAATATTGTATTAGTTTTGCCAAACATCGAAATGAATCCGCCACAGGTATAGCCGTGCTCCCCATCCTGAACCCTCATCCCTCCTCCCTCCCCATACCCTCCCTCTGGGTCGTCCCAGTGCACCAGCCCCAAGCATACAGTATCGTGCATCGAACCTGGACTGGCGACTTGTTTCATATATGATATTATACATGTTTCAATGCCATTCTCCCAAATATCCCCACCCTCTCCCTCTCCCACAGAGTCCATAAGACTGATCTATACATCAGTGTCTCTTTTGCTGTCTCGTACACAGGTTATTGTTACCATCTTCCTAAATTCCATATATATGTGTTAGTATGCTGTATTGGTGTTTTTATATCATCTCCAAGCAAAATGGTAAAGTGAGTAAAATGGGCCCTTCATTCTGCTTTCTTCTCTGCTCATCTTTTAGAGTCCCTTAATCCTATCCAGGTGTGCAGAGCCCTCAAAGGTCTTAATGTTCTACACAGGCCTATGGTTACCAACTCATACTGGTTTACACAGGAAAATTCTGATTTTAAAATGGAAAGTGCTACATCCCTGGAGACTCCTGAAGCCTAGACAAACATGGAAGGCATAACTTCCCTCCTTAGCACTCCAGGTTTTACAGCTGCTGTTTCTCTGTTAAAATGCATACTCCTTTTGCCAGCTAATCTGATAAACATATCCAAAATAAGGTTTAGATGTGTCACCTCTCCCTGATAACATTCTCATTTTAGCTAGGGTATTCAAATTCGAACACAGTTATTTTAGGCAGTGTAGTAGGGCTGATGCCAGAAATATAGCAAGGGACTTAGGAGACTTTTAGGGTACTTGAAATCTTACCATTTGGATGCCACCTACTTGGCCTATAAGTAGAGCTAACACTTGGACCTGATGGTTCTATGTCTCACTCTCAAACATCTGGCTTAAAAAAAAAAAATCTGAGAATGTTTAAAATATGAGTACCTAACAAAAGAGACACAGATGTATAGAACAGTCTTTTGGACTCTGTGGAGGAGGACGAGGGTGGGATGATTTGGGAGAATGGCATTGAAACATGTATATTATCATATGTGAAACGAATTGCCAGTCCAGATTCAATGCATGATACAGGATGCTCAGGGCTAGTGCACTGGGATGACTCAGAGGGATGGGATGGGGAGGGAGGTGGGAGGGGGGTTCAGAAAAATATACATATATATGAGTACTTAGACCTTTTACCTTGGGCTTCCCAGGTGGCGCTAGTGGTAAAGAATCCATCTGCCAATGCAGGAGATGTAAAGAGATGTGGGTTCGATCCCTAGGTCAGGAAGATCCCCTGGAGGAGTGCATGGCAACCCACTCCAGTATTATTGCCTGTCAAAATTTTACAGCTTTAGGCTTGTATCATGCATCATTGAGTCATAAAATAGGAAACATCTGTTTGAATTTGCAAGAAAGTATCAAAGACTTCTTAACACAGCTCATCAAAACCCAGCAAAAGCAAAACAACCAGCAGGTCAAAGGGGTAATATTATGACCATCTCCACATTCAGAAGATTCTAGGAATGTCTTGTAATCTGTGCTAAGAATGTCTTGTAATCAGTGCCGATATTCTATTTGCCACCTCTGGTGCTAGTGCTGCAGAAACCAAACCATGGATTTTAATTTGATTAAAAATGTAAGTGCCCTAATTTTACAGTGCTAGGAATATCTTGTAATTAGGAAAGTCACTGATAATCATTATAGTACAGGTACTGAGGTCATGGGAGAGAAACTGAAGCATATATCAAACAAATGTCTCTAGTTCAGATGTAATTGGCATTGGATATCAATTATAAATATGATATAATACAGATGGTGGGCAAGAGATAATGGTGAGGCTACCAGAGGACTCTTGGTTATCAAATCAACATGCAAACAAATATTATATTGTTTTCATTATGGAATGCAATGCTGCTGACCAGGAAGAATTGATCACTCTGCAAAAATTCAAATAAAAAAGCCCTGAGTTTCCCACTTTTACTATGTTAATCAGCAAGAGTATGTGAGGGAGTGTCTGCTTATCTAAACTCTCAAATGCTCAAAAGCAGTGGCTATCAATGTTGACAACATGTGAAAATCACCCAGGGAGCTTTGAAAACAGAATCTACTGCCTGGGCCACGCCATAACATTAGCAATTTTGATTTAAGGGCTCTAAGGTAAGGTTGTGTGTGCATGCATGCCAAGTCATTTCAGTTGTGTCTGACTCTTTACAAACCTATATACCATAGCCAATCAGGCTCCTCTGTCCATGGGATTCTCCAGGCAACAATATTGGAGTGGGTTTCCATGCTCTCCTCCAGGGGATCTTCCCAATCCAGGAACTGAATCCAGGTCTCTCATGTCTTCTGCATTGGCATGTTGGTTCTTTACCACTAGCACCACCTGGGAAGCCCAGTTGAGGATATCTATTCATTTTCTAATATGTGTAAGTCATGGAATATGCAAAATGGATAATATATAATCTATGTCCTAAGGATATTAAAGTACAAAAAAAAAAAACTAGTCAATGTTCAAATTCCTCAAAATCTATAAAATTTACTATAGTTTTCCTCGTCTCTACACACCAAAAAAAAAAATTATAGAAAGACCTCTATTATAATAATCACCCTGCAAGTCAGTCTTATCACAACATCTATATACTGCTAATGGTTAACACCACAGTGCCATGTACCAAGATGCTGAAGATATCCCCAAGGATTTGAGTATATTGATAGATGATTGATCGATAAATAGAGATAGACATGTATCTCGTTTCTGTCAGGTCAGTTTATTTCTCTCCCTCAGTTCTTATCTCTTCATAACAAAGATTTGGAACAATGGACTAATTACAGCTCAAGCAGGCAGGATTTCTCAGTCCCTGTCTCATCATAGCAAGGATTTGAAACAAAGGCCTGGTTACAGCTCAAGCAGACAAATCTTTTATTAAACAGAAAGTGTAAATTACAATCCCAAAACTTGGGAGCCAGCCGACCCCAAAAGAGTGGCCATGACCCCTCTTGGCTTCCTTTTATATACTCCCTGTCTTCTCCTCTTGGTACTTCCCTGTGCAAAATGCAAAGGAGCATATGCATAAGGCCAGTCAGGAAAAGGGACATGTCTGGGCACATGCAAAATCGGGCTTTTACATATTTACATCTAGGTGGATGTGGACTAAGAGTTTTGATTAACAGTCGCAAGTTACATAACAGCAGGTTCTATCGCCCAGCTTTCTCATAATTCCAGCTCTTACAATCAGATATATGTATATATAGAATATTTGAGTGAGTGCTGCATCCTCAATCATGTCTGACTCTTTGAGACCCCATGGGCTGTAGCCACCCCCATCTTTCTCAGTCCATGCAATTTTCCAGATAAGAATACTGGAGTGGGCTGCTATTTCTTACTCTAGGGGATCTTCCTGACCTAGGGATAGAATCCATGTCTCTTGTGTTTTTTGCATTGGCTTATGGAGTCTTTACCACTGTGCCACCTGGGAGGCCCACATAGAATATTTAGGAACACTTAATGGGCTCCTAGCTTCCTAAGGTTACTTGAAGACACAGCTGTGCATCAAATGCACATGTGCCAGAGTTGGAGAAGCCCCTGTGGTTATGTGCTTAGGGAGCGTGTGCAGGAGTTGGAAAAGTCTCTGTGGCTATTTTTGTAGCATATCTGTGAAGTCTCCTGGGAGGGTGTATGAGATTGGGTCTAGAGATTAGCATGCATCCTTTACAGCTAGGCCACCCCTCGTTGCTCATGCCTAATGTCCTGCATAACATTTCCAACAAAGAGAGAAATAAAGACAGAGATAAATTTATTATGAGGAAATGGCTCATGTGATGAAGGAGGCTGAGAAGTCCTAAGATCTGCAGTCAGGAAGCTGGAGAATCAGGAAAGCCAATGGTGTAAATTCCAGTCCAAAATCCAGCAACATCAAGCTCTAAAAAGTGCTGATGTTTAATGACATGTTCAAAGGCAGGAAAAGACCAATGCCCTAGGCCAAACAATCAGGAAAGGAGAAGTTCCTTCCTACTTAACCTTTTTGTTCTACTTAGGTCTTCAATGATTGGATGTGGTCTATTCAAATTATGGAAGGAAATTTATTTTACTCAGTCCACTGATTCAAATGTTAATCTCATTAAAAAATACAATGATTCTTCAATATTCAAAAATCAATCAATGTGATACACCACATTAACAAATTGAAAGACAAAAACAATATGATTATCTCAATAGATACAGAGAAAGCCTTTGACAAAATTCAACATCGATTTATGATAAAAACCCTCCAGAAAGCAGGCATATAAGGAACATACCTCAACATAATAAAAGCCATATATGATAAATCCAGAGCAAATATTATCCTCAATGGTGAAAAATTGAAAGCATTTTCCCTAATGTCAGGAACAAGACAAGGATGCCCACTCTCATCACTACTATTCAACATAGTTTTGGAAGATTTTAACCACAGCAATCAGAGAAGAAAAAGAAATAAAAGGAATCCAGATTGGAAAAGAAGTAAAACTCTCACTGTTTGCAGATGACATGATCATCTACATCAGATCAGATCAGATCAGATCAGTCGCTCAGTCATGTCCGACTCTTTGCGACCCCATGAATCACAGCATGCCAGGCCTCCCTGTCCATCACCAACTCCCGGAGTTCACTCAGACTCACATCCATCGAGCCAGTGATGCCATCCAGGCATCTCATCCTCTGTCGTCCCCTTCTCCTCTTGCTCCCAATCCCTCCCAGCATCAGAGTCTTTTCCAATGAGTCAACTCTTCGCATGAGGTGGCCAAAGTCCTGGAGTTTCAGCTTTAGCATCATTCCTTCCAAAGAAATCCCAGGGCTGATCTCCTTCAGAATGGACTGCTTGGATCTCCTTGCAGTCCAAGGGACTCTCAAGAGTCTTCTCCAACACCACAGTTCAAAAGCATCAATTCTTTGGCACTCAGCCTTCTTCACAGTCCAACTCTCACATTCATACATGACCACAGGAAAAACCATAGCCTTGACTAGATGAACCTTTTTTGGCAAAATAATGTCTCTGCTTTTGAATATGCTATCTAGGTTGGTCATAACTTTCCTTCCAAGGTGTAAGCGTCTTTTAATTTCATGGCTGCAGTCACCATCTGCAGTGATTTTGGAGCCTAGAAAAATAAAGTCTGACACTTTCCACTGTTTCCCCATCTATTTCCCATGAAGTGATGGGACCGGATGCCATGATCTTCGTTTTCTGAATGTTGAGCTTTAGGCAAACTTTTTCACTCTCCACTTTCACCTTCAGCAAGAGGCTTTTTAGTTCCTCTTCAGTTTCTGCCATAAGGGTGGTGTCATCTGCATATCTGAGGTTATTGATATTTCTCCCAGCAATACATAGAAAACCCTTAAGACTCCACCAGAAAATTACTAGAGCTAATCAATAAATATAGTAAAGTGGCAGGATATAAAATCAACACAGAGAAATCCCTTGCATTCCTATACACTAACAATGAGAAAACAGAAAGAGAAATTAAGGAAACAATTCCATTCACCATTGTGACAAAAAGAATAAACTACTTAGGAATATATCTACCTAAAGAAACTAAAGACCTATATATAGAAAACTATAAAAAAATTGATGAAAGAAATCAAAGATGACACAAATAGTTGGAGAAATATACCATGCTCATGGATTGGAAAAATCAATATAGTGAAAATGAGTATACTACCCAACAATCTATAGAGTCAATGCAATCCCTATCAAGCTACCAGTGGTATTTTTCAGAGAGCTAGAACAAATAATATCACAATTTGTATGGAAATACAAAAAACCTCGAATAGCCAAAGCAATCTTGAGAAAGAAGAATGGAACTGGAGGAATCAACCTGTCTGACTTCAGACTATACTACAAAGCTACAGTCATCAAGACAGCATGGTACTGACACAAAGACAAAAATATAGATTAGTGGAACAAACTAGAAAGCCCAGAGATAAATCCATGCACCGATGGACACCTTATCTTTGAAAAAGGAGGCAAGAATATACAATGGAGAAAAGCAATCTCTTTTACAAGTGGTTCTGGGAAAACTGGTCAACCATTTGTAAGAGAATGAAATTAGAGCACTTTTTTTTTCTAACACCACACACAAAAATAAACTCAAAATGGATTAAAGATCTAAATGTAAGACCAGAAACTATAAAACTCCTAGAGGAAAATAGGCAAAACACTCTCAGACATAAATCACAGCAGGATCCTCTAAGACCCACCTCCCAGATTAATGGAAATAAAAGCAAAAATAAACAAATGGGGCCTAATTAAACATAAAAACTTTTGCACAATGATGGAAACTATAAGCAAGGTGAAAAGACAGCCTTCAGAATGTGAGAAAATAATAGCAAATGAAGCAACTGACAAAGAATTAATCTCAAAAATATACAAGCAGCTCATGCAGCTCAATTCCAGAAAAATAAACGACCCAATCAAAAAATGGGCCAAAGAACTAAACATACATTTCTACAAAGAAGTCATACAGATAGCTAAGAAACACATGAAAAGATGCTCAACATCACTCATCAGAGAAATGCAAATCAAAACCACAATGAGGTACCATCTCACGCTGGTCAGAATGGCTGCTATGAAAAAGTCTACAAACAATAAATGTTGGAGAGGGTGTTTAGGAAAGGGAACCCTCTTACACTGTTGGTGGGAATGCAACTAGTACAGCCACTATGGAGAACAGTGTGGAAATTCCTTAAAATATTGGAAATAGAATTGCCATACTACACAGCAATCCCACTGCTGGGCATACACACTGAGGAAACCAGAATTGAAAGAGACACGTGTATTCCAATGTTCATCACAGCACTGTTTACAATAGCTAGGACATGGAAGCAACCTAGATGTCCATTGGCAGATGAATGGATAAGAAAGCTATGGTACATATAAACAATGGATTATTACTCAGCCATTAAAAAGAATGCCTTTGAATCAGTTCTAATGAGGTGGATGAAACTGGAGCCTATTATACAGAGGAAAGTAAGTCTGAAAGAAAAACACCAATACAGTATATTAATGCATATATATGGAATTTAGAAAGATGGTAATGATGACCCTATACACAAGACAGCAAAAGAGACACAGATATAAAGAACAGACTTTTGAACTCTGTGGGAGAAGGTGAGGGTGGGATGATTTGAGAGAATAGAATTGAAACATGTATATTACCATATGTGAAATAGATTGCCAGTCTAGGTTCAATACATGAAACAGGGCACTCAAGGCCAGTGCACTGGGATGATCCTGAGGGATGGGGTGGGAGGGAGGTGGGAGGGGGTTCAGGATGGGGAACACATGTACATCCATGGCTGATTCATGTCAATGTATGGCAAAAACTACTACAATGGTGTAAAATAATTACCCTCCAATTAAAATAATTTAATATATTTTTAATTAGTTACTTTTAAAAACTTCAGAAAAAAAAAAGAAAGAAAGAAAATGTGAACAGACACACCCTGAACAGTGTCTGACCAAATATCTGGGCACACTTTATCCCAGTGAAGTTTGACACATAAAATTAATCATCACACTAATGAAAGATCAAAATATGATTCAAAGGTGGAAGTTCAGACTTGAAAAAATTAACAATTTTGTATTGTTACAAAACTAACACAAAATAATACTTGAAAAAGAAAATGAAAAGCACCAAGAAGAGTAATTGATTATTCCAATCACTGTCAAGGAGTGTGTTATTTCATATGCTAGAGAGTTTTAGAAATGCCCAAAATTTCTAAATCAAAGGTGACTGGAGATGTCACTAAGAACATAATTCCTGATCTTATTTCAATTTGTCACAATGAGCTGGAACAGTAGATCACAATTTTTTGGTACATTTTATCCTTAAAATGTAGTAAATAATTAGTAAACAACAAGTAGGGGTTGTTGCTGTTTTTCAGTCTCCCAGCCGTGTCCGGCTCTTTGTGACCCCATGGACTGCATCACACTAGGACTCCCTGTCCCTCACCATATCTCGAAGATTGCCCAAGTTCATGTCCATTTCATGAGTAATGCCATACAGCCATCTCATTCTCTGACACCCTCTTCTCCTTCTGCCCTCAATCTTTCCCGGCATCAGAGCCTTTTCCAATGAGTTGGCTGTTCACATCAGGTGACCAAAATACTGGAGCTTCAGCTTCAGCATCAGTCTTTCCAATGAGTATTCAGGGTTGATTTCCCTTAAGATTGACTGGTTTGATCTCCTTGCTGTCCAAGAGACTCTCAGGAGGAGTCTTCTCCAGCACCACAGTTTGAAGGCATCAATTCTTTGGCATTCTGCCTTCTTTACAGTCCAGCTCTCACAACTATACATGACTACTGGGAAAACCATAGCCTTGACTATATGGATCTTTGTTGACAGAGTAATGTTTCTGCTTTTCAAGACACTGACTAAGTTTGTCATCACTTTCCTTTCAAGAAGCAATTGTCCTCTGGTTTCATGGCTGCAGTAACCATCTGCGGTGACTTTAAAGCCCCCAAAGAGGAAAACTGTCACTGCTTCCACTTTTTCATCTTCTATTTGCCATGAGGTAATGGGGCTAGATATGGAGATGACACCACCCTTATGGCAGAAAGTTAAGAAGAACTAAAAAACTTTATTGATGAAGGTAAAAGTGGAGACTGAAAAAGTTGGCTTAAAGCTCAACATTCAGAAAACAAAGATCATGGCATCCAATTCCATCACTTCATGGGAAATAGATGGGGAAACAGTGGAAACAGTGTCAGACTTTATTTTTCTGGGCTGCAAAATCACTGCAGATGGTGACTGCAGCCATGAAATTAAAAGACACTTACTCCTTGGAAGGAAAGTTATGAGCAACCTAGATAGCATATTCAAAAGCAGAGACATTACTTTCCCAACAAAGGTTCGTCTAGTCAAGGCTATGGTTTTTCCTGTGGTCATGTATGGATGTGAGAGTTGGACTGTGAAGAAGGCTGAGCGCCAAAGAATTGATGCTTTTGAACTGTGGTGTTGGAGAAGACTCTTGAGAGTCCCTTGGACTGCAAGGAGATCCAACCAGTCCATTCTGAAGGAGATCAGCCCTGGGATTTCTTTGGAGGGAGTGATGCTAAAGCTGAAACTCCAGTACTTTTTGGCCACCTCATGCGAAGAGTTGACTCATTGGAAAAGACTCTGATGCTGGGAGGGGTTGGGGGCAAGAGGAGAAGGGGACGACAGAGGATGAGATGGCTGGATGGCATCACTGGCTCGATGCACGTGAGTCTGAGTGAACTCCGGGAGTTGGTGATGGAAAGGGAGGCCTGGCGTGCTGTGATTCATGGGGTCGCAAAGAGTCGGACACGACTGAGCAACTGATCTGATCTGATCTGCTCTGAATGGGGCCAGATACCATGATCTTAGTTTCTTTAATGTTTCATTTTAAGCTGGCTCCTTCACTCTCCTCTTTCACCCTCAACAAGAGGCTCTTTAGTTCCTCTTACTTTCTGCCATTAGAGAGGTTCAGTTAAGTTCAGTTGCTCAGTCATGTTCGACTCTTTGCGACCCCGTGAATTGCAGCACGCCAGGCCTCCCTTTTCATCACCAACTCCCAGAGTTCACTTACTCATGTCCATCGAGTTGGTGATGCCATCCAACCATCTCATCTTCTGTTGTCCCCTTTTCCTCCTGCCCCCAATCCCTTCCAGCATCAGAGTCTTTCCAATGAGTCAACTTTTCACATGAGGTGGCCAAAGTACTAGAGTTTCAGCTTTAGCATCATTCCTTCCAAAGAACACCCAGAGCATATTTCCTTTAGAATGGGGTAGTTGGATCTCCTTGCAGTCCAAAGGACTCTCTAGAGTCTTCTTCAACACCACAGTTCAAAAGCATCAATTCTTCGGCGCTCAGCTTTCTTCACAGTCCAACTCTCACATCCATACATGACCGCAGGAAAAACCATAGCCTTGACTAGACGGACCTTTGTTGGCAAAGTACTGTCTCTGCTTTTCAATATGCTATCTAGGTTGGTCATAAATTTTCTTCCAAGGAGTAAGCGTCTTTTAATTTCATGGCTGCAATCACCATCTGCAGTGATTTTGGAGCCCCCAAAAATAAAGTCTGACACTGTTTCAACTGTTTTCCCATCTATTTGCCATGAAGTGATGGGACCAGATGCCATGATGTTCGTTTTCTGAATGTTAAGCTTTAAGCCAACTTTTTCACTCTCCTCTTTCACTTTCATCAAGAGGCTTTTTAGTTCCTCTTCACTTTCTGCCATAAGGGTGGTGTCATCTCCATATCTGAGGTTATTGATATTTCTCCCAGCAATCTTGATTCCAGCCTGTGCTTCTTCCAGCCCAGTGTTTCTCATGATGTACTCTGCACATAAGTTAAATAATCAGGGTGACAATATGCAGCCTTGACGTACTCCTTTTCCTATTTAGAACCAGTCTGTTGTTCCATGTCCAGTTCTAACTGTTGCTTCCTGACCTCCATATAGGTTTCTCAAGAGGCAGGTCAGGTGGTCTGGGATTCCCATCTCTTTCAGAATTTCCCACAGTTTATTGTGATCCACACAGTCAAAGGCTTTGGCATAGTCAATAAAGCAGAAATAGATGTTTTTCTGGAACTCTCTTGCTTTTTCCATGATCTAGCAGATGTTAGCAATTTGGTCTCTGGTTCCTCTGCCTTTTCTAAAACCAGCTTGAACATCAGGAAGTTCACGGTTCACGTATTGCTGAAGCCTGGCTTGGAGAATTTTGGGCATTACTTTACTAGCATGTGAGATGAGTGCAATTGTATGGTAGTTTGAGCATTCTTTGGCATTGCCTTTCTTTGGGATTGGAATGAAAACTGACCCTTTCCAGTCCTGTGGCCACTGCTGAGTTTTCCAAATTTGCTGGCCTATTGAGTGCAGCACTTTCACAGCATCATCTTTCCAGATTTGAAAGAGCTCAACTGGAATTCCATCACCTCCACTAGCCTTGTTCATAGTGATGCTTTCTAAGGCCCACTTGACCTCACATTCCAGGATATCTGGCTCTAGGTCAGTGATCACACCATCATGATTATCTGGGTTGTGAAGATCTTTTTTGTACAGTTATTCTGTGTATTCTTGCCACCTCGTCTTAATATCTTCTCCTTCTCTTAGGTCCATAGCGTTTCTGTCCTTTATCGAGCCCATCTTTGCATGAAATGTTCCCTTGGTATCTCTAATTTTCTTGAAGAGATCTCTAATCTTTCCCATTCTGTTGTTTTCCTCTATTTATTTGCATTGATAGCTTAGGAAGTCTTTCTTTTCTCTTCTTGCTATTCTTTGGAACTCTGAATTCAGATGCTTTCACTTCTCTTCTTTTCACAGCTATTTGTAAGGCCTCCCCAGACAGCCATTTTTTGCATTTCTTTTTCATGGGGATGGTCTTGATCCCTGTCTCCTGTACAATGTCACGAACCTCCGTCCATAGTTCATCAGGCACTCTGTCTATCAGATCTAGTCCCTTAAATCTATTTCTCACTTTCACTGTATAATCATAAGGGATTTGATTTAGGTCATACCTGAATCGTCTAGTGGTTTTCCCTCCTTTCCTCAATTTAAGTCAGAATTTGTCAATAAGGGGTTCATGATCTGAGCCACAGTCAACTCCCTGTCATGCTTTTGCTGACTGTATAGAGCTTCTCCATCTTTGGCTGCAAAAATATAATCAATCTGATTTCAGTGTTGACCATCTGGTGATGTCCATGTGTAGAGTCTTCTTTTCTGTTGTTGGAAGAGGGTGTCTGCTATGACCAGTGCGTTCTCTTGGCAAAGCTCTATTAGCCTTTTCCCTGCTTCATTCTGTACTCCAAGGCCAAATTTGCCTGTCACTCCAGGTGTTTCTTGACTCCCTACTTTTGCATTCCAGTCCCCTATAATGAAAAGGACATCTTTTTTGGGTGTTAGTTCTAAAATGTTTTGCAGGTCTTCATAGAACCCTTCAACTTCAGCTACTTCAGCGTTACTGGTTGGGGCATAGACTTGGACTACTGTGATATTGAATGGTTTGCCTTGGAAACGAGCAAAGGTCATTCTGTTGATTTTGAGATTGCATCCACGTACAGCATTTCAGACTCTTTTGTTCACCATGATGTCTACTCCATTTCTTCTAAGGGATTCCTGCCTGCAGTAGTAGATATAATGGTCATCTGAGTTAAATTCACCCATTCCAGTCCATCTTAGTTCGCTGATTCCTAGAATGTCGATGTTCACTCTTGCCATCTCCTGTTTGACCTCTTCCAAATTGCCTTGATTCATGGACCTAACATTCCAGGTTCCTATGCAATATTGCTCTTTACAGCATTGGACCTTGCTTCTATCACCAGTCACATCCACAACTGGGTATTCTTTTTGCTTTGACTACATCCCTTCATTCTTTCTGGAGTTATTTCTCCACTGATCTCCAGTAGCATATTGGGCACCTACCGACCTGGGGAGTTTCTCTTTCAGTATCCTATCATTTTGCCTTTTCATACTGTTCATGGGGTTCTCAGGGCAAGAATACTGAAGTGGTTTGCCATTCCCTTCTCCAGTGGACCACATTCTGTCAGACCTCTCCACCCTGACCTGCCTGTCTTTGGTGGCCCCACAGGTTATGGCTTAGTTTCATTGAGTTAGAAAAGGCTGTGGTCCATGTGATTAGAATGACTAGTTTTCTGTGATTATGGTTTCAGTGTGTCTACCTCTGATGCCCTCTAGCAACACCTACCATCTTTCTTGGGTTTCTCTTATGTTGGACGTGGGGTATGTCTTCACGGCTGCTCCAGCACAGCGAAGCCACTGCTCCTTACCTTGGACAAGTGGTATCTCCTCACTGCCACCCCTCCTGACCCTGAACATGGAGTAGCTCCTCTCGGCCCTCCTGTGCCCGTGCAGCCACCACTCCTTGGACGTGGGGTTTCTCCAAGAGGTATCATCCACATATCAGAGATTGTTGATGTTTCTCCTGCCTATCTTGATTCCAGCTTGAACTTCGTCCAGCCCAGCATTTCTCATGATGTGCTGAGCATATCGGTTAAACAAACAGGGTGACAGCCAACAGCCCTGTCGTACTCTTTTCTCAAGTTTGAACCAGTCAGTTGTTCCATGCAGAGTTCTAACTGTTGCTTCTTTAACTGCATACAGGTTTTTCAGGAAACAGGTTAGATGGTGTGGTACTCTCATCTCTTTAAGAGCTCGCTACAGTTTGTTATAATCCACACAGGCAAAGACTAGTGTAGTTGATGAAACAGAGGTAGATTTTTTTTTTTTTCTGTAATCCCCTTGCTTTTTCTATGATCCAGCGAATGTTGGCAACTTGATCTCTTCAAGTAGCAGTATGGATGGGCATATTAAAACAGTATGGGGAAAATAAACATCCAAAAATTTATCCGTTCCATGTGACTATCTAAGAACAAAATCCCCAACTTATTACTATATTACCGATTCTTCAGAAACTTGTAACCTTGCTTCACTGATGAAATAGAGAGGAAAACTCACACCCCAGTATTTTCCAATCAGATATTATTAGAGGCGGGGCATGAAACAAGTTAACTTTCTTTTTCCTTTCCCTCTTGAGTGAAATGATATGTTTACAAAAAAAAAAAAAAAAAAACTGCAACTGAGCCAATACAAGCCATAGACCGCCAAGCTAGAGAAAGCTCCTAGCATGAGTGCATACTAAGTTGCTTCAGTTGTGTCTGACTCTTTGCTACTCTATGGACTGTAGCCTACCAGGCTCCTCTGTCTGTGGGATTCTCCAGGTAAGAATACTGGAGTGGGTTGCCATGTACTCCTCCAGGGAATCTCCCTAACCCAGGATCTAACCTGAATCTCTTATGTCTCCTCCATTAGCAGGAGAGTTCTGTACCACTAGAACCACCTGGGAAGCCCATAGAAGGCTCCCTATGTATTTGTAATTCCACCCAGCAATATGCTTTCCATCTATGGAAAATCATAAAGCAACTAAAGAGAATGCACACCTAGTGATATATTGTTCTATGCAATTGGTTCTTGAAGATTTTCACAAGTTTTATCCAAGAGGTTAGAAAATGCTGTTATGCCTCATTGCCTATTATCAAACTCAAGTTTTATGATGACATATCATTCCCTCCTGAATGCTTTAGCTTTCCAACTGCTGAAACAGTTTAAAAAAAGAAGCTTTTTGTTAAAAATATTTTATTTTCCACTATCCTGATTTAGTATCATTACTTCACAAATCAAACAATCATAGTCCATAGTAAATCAGATAAAGGAATACAAATGAGTGAAACCTATTAACTTATTTATCTCCCTTAATAATGCTACTGAGGCATATATAGTTGTTTTCCTACAGATGATAAAAGTGGAGTAAATAGATAAATATGTGCAATAGACAGAAATTGAAAATATTGCAGGTTTACTGGGACTTGAATGATTGGTGAGCTACTGTATGCAGCACATCTCTAGTTATGATGAATGGCACTGCATACAACAAAGCTCTGGTAAATTTTAAATGGAGGGTTAGGAAAGAAATTAACCATTTCTAGACCCTTAAGTATAGCCCTATGTAAGAACATGCTGCCCAACTAGTCTTATTTTTTTGCCAATGAAGCTTACCTTTAAAATGGAAAATACATGGATTTTGCTCTTCAAATTGGCAAATATTTTTAAATGGCAATATCTAGTATCTGTAAAGGTGCCAAGAAAAAGGCACTTTTATTCATCACTGGAAGAGAATGTAAATTGCAAGAAGGGAATTTTATAATCTTAAGCCATGCATCAAAAGCCTTAATAATATATATACTCTGCCCTAGCAATTTCTCTTCTAGGAATGTGTCATAAATAAATATTGTAGAAGTACAAAAATTGGGAAAAGATTAACTACAAAATTGTTCACTACAGTTTTTGATAATACAGAAAATTTAGAAGCAACTACTTGTGCATCAATTAAATAATTTTTTTGTGAATTCATAAGAAAAAATAAGGCCACAAAATGCATTGTAAGAGTTTATTTAAAGAGATGAAATATTCCCATTTTTATTAAATGAATAAAAAGCAAGTTACTAAATAATATGATTTCACTCGTATAAAATTATATAAAAATGTTAGCAGTAGGTCCTCTTGGTGATGAATTTGAGTGGTTTTTATTTATTTTTCTTTTATCTGTATTTTCTATAATATGATTTGTTATTTTATATTGAGAACAAAAAGTAATTTTAAAAAGAGGAAGTATGAAGAAAAAGAGGAGATATGAATTTCTGTTGAGGGACTGGCTAATACAGAGAAAAGAAAATATAGTCCCTTTAACTAGAATCTCTGGCTGTTTTTTATAATTTTTTTTTTTAGTTTTTTATAAATTTTAGCAAGATGAAATAACCTAATAAAAGGTTGACCAGAATTCAGCAAACAAATTTTCAATGAAACAATAAATCACAGCCACAAAATATTTTAATTTTCAGTTGTTTGAGATTACACTAAGATGATAATACTCCACCTGAAAACATCAGTATATTGAATAAGATATGGATTATATAATACTGCTAGTTGAGTTTAAATGAAACAAATTACAAGTATGAAATGAAAGGAAGATATTAATTAGAATTTTGGCAAAGGATAAGAGTAAGATGACACGAAAGCTTTTTACCCTTTCTTCTTGGGCTAAGCTTCTTATCTAATCTCAAATAATTCTTATTCACAGTCAAATAATACATCATCACAAATTTTTCTACTGTCTCTTGGCATTTTCCATCTTGACCCAAAACTGAACCTAAAGTCTATTTTTGTGGAATAAATCAAACTGTCAATTCCCTGCTGGAATATACAGTCTTGGTCAGCAAGCAGCCTTCTTATTGACACCCTTGTTCTCATAGATATTTCAAGTTGAGTGGTATCATTTTGATCAGTAGGATGGCTTGGAGATTTCTAAACAAGGCAAAAAGTATTTAAGAATAAGCTAGTGGAGCTAATCCTTCTGAATCAGCAGCCCCTACTTTGATTTAAAATAAGTTTTCTTTTCAAAATCAGACTGTTATCATACAGCAGTAAATATGTGACTTATTCTTCGGGGAACTTAAAGGGAAGAGTCTAATATCCAAGCTATGTATATTAGTCAAGTTAAGCTAAACTATGCTGTGATAGTAGTAACAAAAAAACACTAAAATATCAATGACTTAAAATAACAAATGTGTATTTCTTGCTCATGCTACATTTCCCTCATGGGTTGCTGGAGATGGAGGTGGTGGTGGAAAGGTGCTTTTCTTATTGTTGCTCAGAGATCATTCACTGATTCTGACTGACAGAGTAACATTTCCTGTCACAGACTCAGAAGGAAAGAAACCTAGGAAACATCTCACTCAGGCAAGTAAATATTCTGGCCCTCTGGCCTTGAAATAGAAACTTAGAAATAAAAAGTGAAGTATATCACTTTTGCTTACAACAAACTGCCCAAAACTAATTACATGGCTCCACAAAACCATGAGGGAGCCACAAAGTACAATCCTACATTGGGCCCAGAGAGGGAAGTGAGCAAGAACCATTTGCAGAAAAACATCAGTGAATACCCTACCAAGTTTTCCTTTCAATTATTCAAATCCAATCTGTCAAAACTGAGTGTGTGCATATGTATATGACAAGAGAATGATTTATACACACGTACATAATTTATCATTCTCCCCTATTGGGAAGATCCTCTGGAGAAGGAAATGGCAACCCACTCCAGTATTCTTGTCTGGAAAATCCCATGGATGGAGATGCCTAGCAGGCTACAGTCCGTGGGGTCGCAAAGAGTCAGACATGACTGAGCGACTTCACTTTCACTTTCTTTCCTATACTTAATTGTATGTTCCCATTTTTCTTCATCCTTTAAAAGATACTTATTTGATAACTGCCTTTCAATAAATACTTTTATTATGCAATAACTCTGTGAATAATATTTATTATAAACTGCCATGCTCATTAAGAATATGCATTTCAATAATTACCTTAAATGTGAATGGAATAAATGCTCCAACTAAAAGACATAGACTGGATGAATGCATACAAAAATAAGACCCATATATACGAGACACCCACATCATGTTTAGAGATACATAAAGACTGAAAGTTAGGGGATGGAAAAAGATATTCTGTGTAAGTGGAAAAGAAAAGAAAGCTGGAATAGCAATACTCATATCAGGCAAAATATAGAGTGTTACAAGTCTAAAACAGACTGTTACAAGAGACAAGGCAGGACACTACATGATCATCAAGGCACTATCCCACAAAGAAGATATAACAATTGTAAACATATATGCACTCAATATAGGAGCACCTCAATATATAAGGCAAATACTAAAAGCCATAAAGGAGAAATCAGCAGTAACACATAGTGGGGGATTTTAATACCCCACTTTCATCAATGGACAGATTATCTAGACAGAAGATCAATGAGGAAACACAGACCCTAAATGACACATTAGACAAGATACATTTAATTAACATTTACAGAGCATTCCATACAAAGTCAGCAGAATACACATTCTTCCCAAGTGCTGGTGAAACATTCTCCAAATGTTTCCAAAGCAAGCCTTGGTAATTTTAAGAAAACTGAAATTACATCAAGCATCTTTTCTAACCACAACACTATGAGATTAGAAATCAACTACAAAAAAAAAAAAACTAAAAAATGCAAACAAGATGAGGCTAAACAATATGCTACTAAACAACCAATGGGTCACTGAAGAAATCAAAGAGGAAATCAAAAAATGCCAAGAGACAAATAAAAATGAATGCAATGTAATCAAAAATCTATGAGACAAAGCAAAAGCAGTTAAAGGAGAAAAGTTTATAGCAATACAATCTTACTTTAGGAAACAAAAGATTCAAATAAACTACCCAACCTTACATCTAAAGCAACTAGAAAATGAAGAACCAACAAAACCCAAGTTAATAGAAAGAAAGAAATCATAATAATAGAGCAGAAATAAATGAAATGGAGATGAATAAAAAGAATAAAGATCTATGAAACTAAAAGCTGATTCATTGATAAGGTAAAAAAAATTGATAAACCTTTAGTCAGACTCATTAAGAAAAAAAAAAGAACTCAAATCAATAAACTTCGAAAAAAAATAAGTTACAATAGACACCACAGAAATACAAAGGATCAAAACTAGACTACCACAAGCAACAATATGCCAATAAAATGGACAACCTGGGAAAAAATGGACAAATTCTTAGAAAGATACAATCTCCTAAGACTAACCAAGAAAGAAATATAAAATATGAACAGACTAATCACAAGCACAGAAATTGAAACTATAATTTTTTTCAATTTTATTTTATTTTTAAACTTTACAATATTGTATTAGTTTTGCCAAATATTGAAATGAATCCGCCACAGGTATACCTGTGTTCCCCATCCTGAACCCTCTTCCCTCCTCCCTCTCCATACCCCCACTCTGGGTCATCCCAGTGCACCAGCCCCAAGCATCCAGTATCGTGCATCGAACCTGGACTGGTGACTCGTTTCATATATGATATTATACATGTTTCAATGCCATTCTCCCAAATCTCCCCACCCTCTCCCTCTCCCACAGAGTCCATAAGACTGATCTATACATCAGTGTCTCTTTTGCTGTCTCGTACACAGGGTTATTGTTACCATCTTTCTAAATTCCATATATATGCGTTAGTATACTGTATTGGTGTTTTTCTTTCTGACTTACTTCACTCTGTATAATAGGCTCCAGTTTCATCCACCTCATCAGAACTGATTCAAATGTATTCTTTTTAATGGCTGAGTAGTACTCCATTGTGTATATGTACCACAGCTTTCTTATCCATTCATCTGCTGATGGGCATCTAGGTTGCTTCCATGTCCTGGCTATTATAAACAGTGCTGCGATGAACATTGGGGTACACGTGTCTCTTTCCCTTCTGGTGAAACTATAATTTAAAAACTCCCAATAAACAAAAGTCTAGCACCAGACAGCTTCACAGACAAATTCTATCAAACATTTAGAGAAGAGTTAACACCTATCCTTCTGAAACTATCCCAAAAATTGCAGAGTAAGAAACATTCCCAAACTCATTCCATGAGGCCACCATCACCCTGATACCAAAAAACAGACAAAGCTATCACAAAAGAACTTACAGAGTATTATAACTGATGAATATAGATGCAAAAATCCTTAAATATTAATTAATGAAATATTAATATGAGCAATCAGAATCCAAGAATACATTAAATGGATCATACATCATGATCAAATGGGATTACCCCAGAGATGTAAGGATTTTTCAAAATCCACAAATCAAAAATTGAAGAATAAAAACAATGTGATCATCTTAATAGATGTAGAAAAATCTGTGGACAAAATTTAATACCCCTTTACAATTAAAAAATAAAATTTTGCATAGAAGGAACATAGCTTAACATGATAAAGGCCATATATGACAAACCTACAGCTAACATTTTACCTAACAGTGAAAAGCTGAAAGCATTTCCTCTAAGATCAGGCACAAGACAAGTATGTCCACTCTCACCACTTTTATTCAACGTAGTCTTAGAAGTCCTAGCCATGACAATATGAGAAAAAACAAGAATTAAAATAAATCCAAATTGGAAAAGAAGTAAAACTGTCACTGAAGATGAATAGAAAAATTCTAAAGATGTTATAAGAAAACTACTAGATCTCATCAATGAATTCAATAAAATTGCAGGATAGAAAAGTAATACACAGAAAACTGCTCCACTTCTATAGACTAAGGTCAGAAAAAGAAATTAAAGGAACAATATCATTTACCACTGTATCAAAAAGAATAAAATGCCTAGGAATAAACCTCCTTAAGGAGACAAAAGACCTGTACTTTGAAAACTATAAGGTGCTTATGAAAGAAATCAAAGATGACATAAACTGGTGGAAAGATGTACCATGATCCTGGATTGGAATAATGAATATTGTGAAAATGACTATGCCATCCAATGCAATCTACAGATTCAATACAATCCCTATCAAATCATCAATGGCATTTTGGACAGAATTAAAACAAAAAAATTTTACAATTTGTATGGAAACACAAAATACCCAAATACCCAAAGCAATCTTGAGAAAGAAAAATGGAGCTGGAAGAAGCAAACTGACTGCATACTATACTACAAAGCTACAGTAATCAAGACATTATGGTACTGGCATAAAAACAGAAATATAGATCAATGGGACAGGATAGAAATTCCAGAGATAAACCCATACACCTGTGTCACATAATCTATGACAAAGGAGGCAAGAATATGTAAAAAATGAAATCAGAACGTTCTTCAACCTCATACACAAAAATAGACTCAAAATGGATTAAATACCTGAATGTAAGATCAGATACTATAAACCTCTTAGAGGAATATATAAGCAGAACACTCTTATACATAAATCACAGCAATATCATTTTTGAGCTGACTTCTAAAGTACTGGAAATATAAACAAAAATAAACAAATGGGACCTAAATTAACTCAAAAGCAGCAAAGGAATCCATAAACAAAACCAAAAGACAACCCATAGAATGGGAGAAAATATTTGCAAATGATGGAACCGACAAGGGATTAGTCTCCAAAATTTACAAACAGATGGTGGCACTCAATGTTAAAAATAATAATAATAATAATAATGGGCAGAAGATCTAAATAGACATTTCTCCAAAAAAGACATACAGATGACCAAGAGACACATAGAAAGATACTCACCTTCTCTAATTATTACAGAAATACAAATCAAACTACAATGAGATATCACCTCATACCAGTCAAAATGTCCATCATAAAATACCTACCAACAATAAATACTAGAAAAAGCATGCAGAAAAGGGAACTTTCCTATACTGTTGGTGGGAATGCAAATTAGTATAGCCACTATGGAGAACAGTATAGGGGTTCTCTAAGAAACTAAAAATCCAGCTAACGTATGATCCAGCAATCCCAATCCTGGGCATAAATTCAGAGAAAAACAGTTCAAAAAGACACATGGACCCCAAGGTTCATTGCATTGCTACTTACAATGGCCAAAACATGGAAGTAACCATGTCCATCGACAGATGAATGGATAAAGAAGTGGTATATATACACAATGGAATATTGTTGTTGCTGTTTAGTTGTTAAGTCACATCTGACTCTTTTGCAACCCCATAGACTCTAGCCTGTCATGCTCCTCTGTTCATAGGATTTCCCAGGTAAGAATACTGGAGTGGGTTTCCATTTCCTCTTCCAGGGAGGATATAAACACAGGACGTCAATATCAGTGAACAAGTCAAAGATCTAGGTATTGAAACTGAAGTGCAAACATTGAGTTTAGTTACAAGGAATAAGACCCTAGCTGGGATAAAATCAGGCACTAGATGAGAAGCAGAACCATTGTGTTGCTGAAGTGTGGAAAAACCAAATCAGACTTCCCTAGTCCCTCCTCATTAGAAACAGACATATTGGTGCCAGACGAGGGCAAAGCCATTCCTGATAGTTGGGACTAAATGGCCATAGGAACTGAAAAGATGTGGAGGTAAAGTGCCAAGTAGATGGCCTCCACCAGGAGTGGCAAATTAAAATATCTAACACAAATCAGGCAAAAATAACAAATGTGTGAAGCTGGGCTGATATGGGGAAATAAGTGCTCAGAGTCTTGTACTAAGCCAAGTATTCAGTTCAGTTCAGTTGCTCAGTCGTGTCCGACTCTTTGAAACCCCATGAATCGCAGCACGCCAGGCCTCCCTGTCCATCACCAACTCCCGGAGTTCACCCAAGCTCATGTCCATCCAGTTGGTAATGCCATCCAGCCATCTCATCTTCTGTCGTCCCCTTTTCCTCCTGCCCCCAATCCCTCCCAGCATCAGAGTCTTTTCCAATGAGTCAACTCTTCACATGGGGTGGCCAAAGTACTTGAGTTTCAGCTTTAGCATCAGTCCTTCCAAAGAATACTCAGGATTGATCTCCTTTAGAATGGACTGGTTGGATCTCCTTGCAGTCCAAGGGACATAACATCTGCCTATTTACATTGCCTTTCAAAACACTGCATAGACCAAGGAAAACTTGTTCATAACTAGAATACTACCACCACTTTACATCTACTGCCCTGAGAATTCTAGTCTGGCCTCTCTGCCTTATTTTACCTTTTCAGTTTCAGTTTATTTGCCCCCATAATCTCCAGAAACTATATTTGGACCACAAGCTTCTAGACTTCTTGCATCATCCATCACCTTGGAAACAACATGAGCTTTGGACATCTTGCATATTTTTTGTCTATAATTGTATCTTTATTCCTTCCTGTTCATCTAGCTTCTGACCAGATTTTATCCTTATATTGGCTTTCTACTTATCTTGAGCCTGGCTTGCTGCTTTGATTCTAATTCAGTCTTTTTCTGATTCCTGACTACAGTTCATTTCCTAATTTTTGCCTAAAACTAACCTAGTTCTGGCACCTTGAATGACATCCATAATCTGCTGTAGGAACATGATAGAACATTTATTGGATACCTACATTGTATTGATTGACACTTTACAGTGTTAATTAGGTGTTTAATTGTAAACTATGGATTTACTTTCTTCCAAAGCCTAGATTTCTTCTTCTACTCTCTCCACTCCGAAGAACTGGCATGCCCTTGACTTTTAAATTACTTCTTAGTTATAGTAGATTTTTCTTTCTTTTGAAGACATGGCAATCAGTGAGTGTTAGCTTGAGCAAATTAGCTAGGGTGTGAATTAACATGATACTTCTTCAAAGTCACCTCCAAGAAACAGCATCATAATATTGGAGTCACACCCAATTTCCCCAAATTAGTGGGCATAATAGCTAAAGAGAGGAGATATACTTCCTCAGGTTCATTTATACCAAAGGAAACTAATTCTTTTTCTTCCCAGTGAAAGCTACTAAATTAAATTAAGACAAGTTATGAAAAAATGATATACTAATTCTAAGATTCTGCAATATCTCACCTAATTTCAGTCTTGAAGAAAACAAAGCCCATGTCAGAATTGCTGCCCAAATTTTTTGACAACTCTCTGTTCAAGCTGTTTTGTGAAATATTTCTCTTGCCAACAGGAACAATAGAAAGTGCAGGTGTGCATTAGTCATTGAGGTCTAGCAGAAAACCAGCCCCCACCCACAGTTTCCAGGTGCAGAAGGAATCAGTGCATGACTTGTGAGCTGTGACCATTAGAGCCCTGAACTAAAGTGCCTGGAAAATTCCTTTTAAGAGTTGCCAGGGTTTGGTGTGTAAGGAGATTAATGGCAGTGCTGATCTGTGGGTGTGGCTAAAACAACAACAGGGGGATTAGCAATCCCTTTTACACTGGACAAGCTGGAAAACTGTTCATTAACTAGTGGCAATAACTGCTATTTGTCACTCTTTGTCTTGGAATCCTAGCCATTTCAAAGCCTTAGCTGAGTTGTTTCCCATCTCCCATTCAAAGGGTTTGACCTGGGGGATGGCAGCTTTTAATTAGTTCTTTGCAAGTCTTAGTGCCACATAGTCTTAATCACTGCTTTCCAGGACATTCACCTATTCTTTATTTTAGCCCTTTTCCTTGCTGAATATACTAAGAACTCTTGCCTATTTTGGCTGTTGTGTGATCTATCTCTGGCCATTTAAATCTATAGTATCCACCTAAATACTACATTCCCTAATAATGTGAACCACAAATACCTACTTAATTGGTGGCAATAATTTTGGAAATCTCCCCCTGCCCATACTCATTCAAAACTACTGACCATTTATCCTGCTTCTGTCAAGCTTGGAATCTTGACTTAACCTAACTTTGATCTCTAAATTTGGCATTTAGACTTGATAGCTTTGGTATTATAACTTCGGTTTTCCCTAGTAGACTGTCCCTTCAGTTCCTGGTGCTTGTGCTATCTTCAGTTGGTGCCCCTGCTACAGATTTAATCCTAGAAACTCTGAAACTAATTCTTGCCTTTTGATTAGCACCATAATCCTCTGAGAGTTCAGTTCCTCTGAAAGGTAGAAGGCGTGAACACAGCTGTCATGTAGTCTCCTGTCTCCTTGTATAAACTTCCAATCACTTGCTTCCTTGAAGCAAATTTGGGCTTTGAAGTCAAAGTTACCTGAAAATTTGAATACTACTTCTACCTTTGAATATTCACTACCTCTGAAGTGCATGTAGTTTTTAAGATTCAGGTCTCTATTGCACCAATAGTTGACAAAAGTATAATTAAAACAACGTGAGTAATTAGAATTGTTTTGAGACCAAGTAAAATTATCCAGAACAGAAGTAAGTACCCAGAACAAAATGAGAGTTGGTCTGTGAAGAAGGCTGAGTGCCAAAGAATTGATGCTTTTGAACTGTGGTGTTGGAGAAGACTCTTGAGAGTCCCTTGGACTGCAAGAAGATCCAACCAGTCCATTCTGAAGGAGATCAGCCCTGGGATTTCTTTGGAAGGAATGATGCTAAAGCTGAAACTCCAGTACTTTGGCCACCTCATGCGAAGAATTGACTCACTGGAAAAGACTCTGATGCTGGGAGGGATTGGGGGCAGGAGGAGAAGGGGATGACAGAGGATGGGATGGCTGGATGGCATCACTGACTCGATGGACGTGAGTCTGAGTGAACTCCAGGAGTTGGTGATGGACAGGGAGGCCTGGCGTGCTGCAATTCATGGGGCCGCCAAGAGTCGGACACGACTGAGCAACTGATCTGATCTGATCTGATCTAATGAATTTTTATACACTACCCATCTGAATAGTAGCCAGTCCTCAAGCATGAATAATCTGGAGTATGTAAATAAAAATAAGTAGGAGAACATGGTTGGATGAAATGCTACAAGGGAAAACTAGCAAAAGCTGATTTTAGGCAGTTGCTCTAAAAGGAAGATCTTGGTATCGAGTGTGTCTGGATGAGCTGACAGGTAGGTTCCTCTCACTGAGTAAATTTCCTTTATTTCCAATATATATTCAGACCAAAGCTTTTATGCCAGGGCTAGGTAATGGGGAGGAACTGAACCCAAAATCTTGATCAGGTTACGAACTACCAAAATACAGCCATGTAATTAAGCAAAGGACAAACAAAGGCCCTAGATCCTTCTGAATACCTCTTACTGACTTATAATGACATAAATACAGGTTCTTCAAGCATTCTCCAGAGTACTTTAGAGAAAGAAATTATAACAAGCACCTGCATTTCCCTAGGTAATCATGCTGGGAATGTCAATCACAGTGTTATGCATTCCTGACCACGAAGATGATCATATGACCTAGGTTTAGACAGTTATAGTACCATATCTTCACAGATGATCAGACTGTGGTTGGGCATGTGACTCATACTGAATCTTTCCATTACATATGCATATGTACTATAGGGACAAAAAGAGACAATAGAAGAGAAAGGATTTCTCTACTGTTTGGATTGGCTACACTTAGAGCCACCTTTCCCACTGTATAGAAAAATCTAACTTAAAAAAATAAGACCATTATACAAAATTAAAAATTTATTTTAAAGATAGAAAAAAGAGTAACTTCTGACATCATCTTAAGTGAAAGTGAAGTTGCTCAGTTGTGTTTGACTCTTGCAACCCCATGGACTGTAGCCTACCAGGCTTCTCCGTCCATGGGATTTTCCAGGCAAGAATACTAGAGTGGGTTGCCATTTCCTTCTCCAGGTGATCCTCATGACCCAGGGATTGAACCTGGGTCTCCCGCATTGTAGGCAGACGCTTTACTGTCTGAGCCACCAGGGAAGTCCTGACACCATCTTAAGAGTCCCTTGTTCCAGATGGGCCCCAAGCCAGAATCCACTCTTGAACATAGTAGTTATATGAGTCAATAAAATCCTTTTGGCTTAAGCTACACTTTTGTTGAATTTTTATTACGACTTAATTACTCACTTAAGGTCTTCAACTCTTTCCCTTACAATAGTAAGAACTTTTTTTTTAAGAAAGAATAAAAACACTGCGCAAGAATCTTATTTGAAATCATGGCAACTGCTACTACCAACTTGCTTATATTAGTACAAGCATTTGCACATAAATAAATATATTGAAATGTTTAAATTTTAAATCTTAAAAAGTAAAATAAAACAATGACCACAAATTCATGGTATGTTCAGTGTTCAGCAAGAATAATTTTTGCACATGCATCAAAATAAGTATGTAATGGAACCCTATTCACATTATTTAATTAGAGCCTTTCCATTGTAAGTCAAAATAGATAACATTAGAGAGTTTGGGAGGAGTAGTAGTGAACTATTCCATTTAAAAAAAAATTAGATAATATATAAAAGGGAATCTGTTTAAATGTTTAAAAGAATTTCCAAGGTAAGCAGGGCTTGAGGTTGTCAAAAATCTCAGAGGGAAGAGAAACTCAGTGAGGTGAGACCAGTATTCTGTATATGTGGGATTATTTGTTAATTCTTATACTGCACAGAGCTAGAAACTAAGCTGATCAGAGATGAGCTGAAGTGCTAAGTGAAGTTATCATCTACTTAATGGATCTGGGTAGACAAATTTGGAGTTCAATACCTTCAAAACAGGAGGAGCTCTGGGAAATTCACCAGGCTAGATTGGGACCCCTTGAGACAAAGACCCTAGGAGTGACAAAAAACAAGAAGTAGACCATGCTTTATAGTATTTGAAATCTAGACTTAATTCAGCTCAGCTCATGAATGGATTAAGATAATCAACTCCTATTCTGGTTACCTGTCAAAAAATAGAGTGTGTTCTCTCAAGAAAAATATCACATTATACTTCTATAGTTTCTCATTGTTGTTTGTTGCTTAATTGCTAAGTCATATCTGATTCTTTTGTAATCCCATGAACTGAGCCCCACCAGGCTCCTCTGTCCATGGGATTTTCCAGTAAAGAATGCTGAAGTGGGTTGCCATTTTCATCAGGGATCTTTCTGACCCAGGTATTGAGCCTGTAGCTCCTGCTGCATCTATTGCATTGCAGGCAGATTCCTTACCACTGAGACCTCAGGGAATCCCCTATAAATTTTCATACATAATTGTAATATTCAATCAAAGATGGATTTAATAGAAGAGTGAAAGCAGCTAAGCAGAGGATTAGTGCACCAGGAGATAAATTAGTAAGAAATATTCATGTGAAAATGGACTTCCCAGGTGGTACAGTGGTAAAGAATCTGCCTGCCAATGCAGGAGATGCAAGAGACACAGTTTCAATCCCTGACTATGGAAGATCCCTGGAGTAGGAAATGGCAACAGACTCCAGTATTCTTGCCTCAGAAAATTCCATGGACAGGGGAGCCTGGTGGGCCACAGTCAATAGGGTCTGAGCACAAACATGAATACCCATGTTGAATCATGATTAGAATAAAGAATGAAAAATATGGAAATGTATACGAAACATATAGAATCTGTTTTGTTGTTTTATTTTTAAAGGCTTCACATATATCTAATGGTCATCTTAGAGAAGAAAGAGAGAAAAGTCAGACTGATGTAACATTTAAAGAAGTAATGATCAAGAAATTACTAAAGTTGATTGACAGCATCAAACCACAGAGTTAAAGAATGCTTCAGATGTTAAGCAGAAAAAAATACCAAGAAACACACATCTAGGTATATCTTAGTAAATTTATTGAAAATCAAAAGAAAGAAAATCTTAAAGCAGGTACAGAAGAAAAAGATTACTTTTTTTTTTAGATTTTTTTTCTTTTTTTAAATTTATTTATTTTAGTTGGAGGCTAATTACTTTACAATATTGTAGTGGTTTTTGCTATACATTTTTAAATGGACAAGTCTGACAGCCAGCTTCTCAACAGAATGGCAGAAGGCAGAAGACAATGGAATGATATCTTAAACATACTGAATGAAAATAACAGCTAATCTAGAATTCTAAAACCATAAAAAAGTAGCCTTCAAAACTGAAGGCAAAATGAAGACATTTCTAGACAAATAAAACAGATTGTGTAGCCAATATGCTCACACCAAAAACAACCCCCAAAGGGGCTCTTGAGTGAAAAGGAAATGATCCCAGATGGGTACATAGAAATTTAAGAAGAAACAAAAAGTAATTGAAAGGTTAAATGTATGGATAAATCTGAATCAATATTGGCTATATGAAATAATAATAATACCCACTTGCAGAGTTTAAAAATCTATGTGTAATTAAAATAAATGATGATAATAAATCAAATATGGAAAATACAATTAGAATTATATTATTATAAATATTAAAAGTATAAAGTCCTATGATTATCTGAAACATACCCAAATACTAAATTATATTAGTGTTTATAAAACATATGGTGTACTCTCTAGTGTGACTACTAAAAGAATGGTATAAGGGTACATAAATGGCAAGCAGTTAGAGGGTGAAGTAGAATAATAAAAATATTTGATTTATTCAAAATAAGGCAAAATATCAACAAGGAAATGAACGGGAGTGCTTGTAGTAGTAATGCATGAGTTAAAATCTGGAAACAACCCAAATATCCACAAATAGTAGGGTGGATAAATGAATTGCAACAGTCATATAGTGAAATATTGTATGAGAATAAACTAGAGCTACACCCAATAATTCAGTTAAATATCTCAGATAATATTCAACTCAAAAACAGATACAAGAGAGCATATAATATATGTTTCATTTACATGAATTTCAAAAAGGGGATAAAGCTAGTAAATTGGAATGTAAATCACAATAGCGATTTGGGGAGTAGTGACTGAGGTGCAATGCCAGCTGGGATATTGGTAATGAGCTGTTTTTATCTCAGTAGTGGTTTTATGAGTGTGTTCATTTTGTTAAAAATTCCCTCCTTTAGCTTTGCACTAATGATTTGTGAATTTTTCAGTATGTATATTATACTTTATTAAAACAAGAATCATTCACATAGAAAGGGTGATATATAGTAAGGCATTTCAATTATTCCTTTATCCTTTCAATAATTATTTATGGAACACCTACAACAAACCAATTAACTTTATAGAATTAAGAAACAATTATAAATATTGGTTCTGGCAGTTTTTATCTGTGTGACCTTAGCAAACAAGTTCTCTGACCGTTCAGATCAGATCAGTTGCTCAGTCGTGTCCGACTCTTTGCGACCCCATGAATCGCAGCACGCCAGGCCTCCCTGTCCACCAACTCCTGGAGTTCATTCAGACTCACGTCCACCGAGTCAGTGATGCCATCCAGCCATCTCATCCTCTGTCTTGCCCCCAATCCTTCCCAGCATCAGAGTCTTTTCCAATGAGTCAACTCTTCGCATGAGGTGGCCAAAGTACTGGAGTTTCAGCTTTAGCGTCATTCCTTCCAAAGAAATCCCAAGGCTGATCTCCTTCAGAATGGACTGGTTGGATCTCCTTGCAGTCCAAGGGACTCTCAAGAGTCTTCTCCAACACCACAGTTCAAGAGCTCACAAGTTCAATTGAAATCAATTCTTTGGCGCTCAGCCTTCTTCACAATCCAACTCTCACATCCATACATGACCACAGGAAAAACCATAGCCTTGACTAGACGAACCTTTGTTGGCAAAGTAATGTCTCTGCTTTTGAATATGCTATCTAGGTTGGTCATAACTTTCCTTCCAAGGAGTAAGCGCCTTTTAATTTCATGGCTGCAGTCACCATCTGTAGTGATTTTGGAGCCCAGCAAAATAAAGTCTGACCCTGTTTCCACTGTTTCCCCATCTATTTCCCATGAAGCTTCTATAAAAACAAGAAGGCTATGCCTAAAGAGTTCTAGGGTCTTTTCCTGTTTTAAGATGCTGTAAGTAAGTAATATGGCTTCCCTGGTGGCTCAGAGGTTAAAGCGTCTGCTTGCGATGTGGGAGACCCAGGTTCAATCCCTGGGTCGGGAAGATCCCCTGGAGAGGGAAATGGCAACCCACTCCAGTATTCTTGCCTGGAGAATCCCATGGACGGAGGAGCCTGGTAGACTACATACAGTCCACGGGGTTGCAAAGACCTTAGCAAACAAGTTTTCTTACCGTTACCTTCTATAAAAACAAGAAGGCTATGCCTAATGAGTTCTAGGGTCTTTTCCTGTTTTAAGATGCTATAAGTAAGTAATATGATCAACAATCTCTAGTGGTAGTTTCGTTATACCATTCATTAGCAATAGGCCAAAGATGTCTTTATTCACCACTACAAAGACATTCTGCTCTTTGCAGTTTTTCAAAGAAATAAAAGGAAACAGTCATTTCCAGTATTGTTACTCTTATTTCTAAAAACTGACCAAGTAGACGGGTCTTCAAAGATAATACTCCCTGGGAACAATGTATTCAAAAAGTGGTATTCTTTTCTCTTTGTGTAACTGAGAAACAAATATATAGATTTAACTCTAACTTTCACTGGGATTTAGCCTACAGACTAAGACCAAGACCTATTACATTTAGTCCAATATAAAAATCTGTTATTTGGCTATGAATTTACAGGGTTAGAAAAATGAAACTACCTTTATATATGACAGCTCTAACATTTTCACTTGTGAACTTGTATCTCATCTGTAAGCCAGATGAAGTACAAGAGCGTGTGCTTTATAGATTCCAATTAATGGTCCTATTAAAGAGGAGATTTCTAGTGGTCTGTGATGTCAGACCTCCACAAAGGGAAGATGTTTATAGTTGACTGCTTGCATTGGCTAGCTTCCAAGGAGAAGGTGTAGAAGTAGAAGTAAGAGGTAATGTTGATGACTTTGTAGTGCATGGGGAAAAGTTACCTCATGTGCCTGGCCCTTAGACTGGCCCTGCTGATGGTGGAGGGGTGCCATAGCTTCATTAAGGTGAATCTAAAGAACAAGTTCTGAGCCTGGATCTCTCCCTGGTTCATCACCAAAAGGACACCTTCCCTCAAAAGCTCTGAGCTGTTCCACACAGAGCCCACACACAGGATGGGGAAGCCAATCTCCCCTTGAAACAAGACCAGGTCAATCTCAGGCCATATGTAAATTGAGGTTCCCTAAAAAGCTTTAGCTCAGTCCCCAAATACAACAATTTGAAAATTAGCCCATTAATCAATCTAGAGAACAAATCTGAGGTCAAATTCAAGACATTGGCTCACACTAGAAAAAGGAAACCAACTGTAACAGCCAAGTAATGAAGCTGTGGTAAGAGTCCATGGAGTTTGACTAGGCAAGAGGGTCCAAGCTGAATCTAAATCTCAGCATACAGGTAAAAATCACACCAGTATCAAGAGAACAGGTGTTCCTGTTCTGGAATACATTCCAAATGAGAGGTCAGAGTGTCATCTTAAGAATCTAGTTAAATTTACTTAACAGAATAAGTAGACTTTAAAAACAAATCAGAAGAGGGGATAATGAATTAGGAAATGCCTGCCTTTGTGGCTTTTTTTCCTATTTAAATTGTCTTTCTTGGTGGAGCAGAGAAGATTGGGCAAATGGCTATTTCCTGTAGTGAAACAATTCTTCATAGATATCTTGTTTCTGCACTTCTGGTGAGCAAAGGCATTAACTGCCTTTGTTCCAAAATATCTTTACAAGGATGTTTGTACAGTTTACAATCTTAAAAAGATATGGTATCACCTTCTGGGACAAATATACTTTAAAAAACGATGGTTTTTTAAAAAAGATTTTAATTCCCTAAGCCCAGGATTCCACTCCTGTAACCAACCCACTCCATGCTCAGATATCACCTAACCTTCTTTATATTGCCATGTGAGAACTGCAAATCAGGAAACCAATGCAAGGAAATGTTGATACTCTGTCCTTTGTCTCTGATTCAGCAATTCTATGTCTTTTTATAGCATACATGAAACTGTAGCATCTTCCAAGTAAGGTAAAATCTCAGACACTCACAGTTTCTAAGGGAATGCTCTGTAGGTGCCGGTAGTTGGGATGCATTTTACTCTTTTAGGGAATAATAATAATAATAAACAATAAAACTATGATAAAAGAAGCTAACATATTCTTAACATTTATTATATGGCTGATTGCTGGCTGTGTTTTTGGCAGCAGCAGTTGTTACATGGATGTCTTCAATTGGTAAAGTAATCTATCTGATTGACTCCACTAGTGAATAAGACAAGATAGAATCTTATAAACAATAGAAGAGAGGTTTGAATTAACTGCTTCTTGTTGTTTTGATGAGAATAACAACCACCAATAATTGAATAATTACTAAGGGCCAGACCTTGTACTGGTCAATCATATAATTGGTCATATCTCATTTGATCTTCACAGAAAGATCCCATGAGGTAGGTATTAACATTGTTTTCATTTTGAATTTGTAGAATTGGGGACTTAGAGAGTTAAATGGCCAGCCCAAGTTCTTATATTTGCTAAGTGGCAAAGATCTGATGAATGTCAGTTTTATCAAGGTTGATGTAACTTACTGATTAGCCATTAATAACTATGTTCAAAGAATAGACTACTCTATTTTGACTAGCAATTGTTTACTGCTACAGTTAAACTTTGTATCCAAGGCAAATTCCTCACTTTTCTTGCTCTAGTTCCATCCTTGGACATAATCACCATTTAATAAATATTTGTTTACTGAAAAAAAAATAAGTGTATAAAGAGCCTTGACACATTAGTTGCACTGGCTGACTCAATATATAATTGCTGCTGAATGAATGAATGAAGGGAGGGAGAAAGGAAAGAAAAAAACATTTATCAAGTGTCAAGCACTGAGATTTGTACTTTGATCAGTTAGCCACTTACCAAAACAACACATTATACAGGTACACGTTTTTAAGAAAGAACATGATCTTCTTTTTAACATCATGAGTGATAAATCAAGTTGATATCATGTTCACTTTAACATAATATGCATGAAAAAGGCCACATCACCTCTGTAGTATTCTTCCCCCAAATCTATAACTCCATTCCAATCATGAGAATTCATCAGCAAAATTTCAAATCGACCATTTTGCAAACTACCTTGCTCAGTATTCAAAAATACCAAAGTTATGAAAAACAAGGAAAGACCTCCCCAAAATGCCACAGACTAGAGGAAACTAAGGAGACATGATGACTAATTAAAATGTGAAATCCTGTACTGCATCCTGAACAGAAAAAGAACATTGGTGGGAAGACTGGTGAAATCCAAGGAAATTCTAAATCTTAGCTAATAATAATGCACCAATGTCAGTTTCTTAGTTTTGATAAATTTACCATGGTTCTGTTACTGAACAGGTTTTTTGGTTTTCCCCAGCCAGTGAAATTTATTACAGGCCAGACAAGAAATCCAAGCAAGATTTTATTGGGGCCCCTGTAGCAGCAGAGGTGAGTGAGAACAAACAACAGGTACCTTTGTTTATTCACTCTCTGAAAAAGAGGGGCAAGCCTGTTCCTGGGATGAAGGTAGAGGTGTGTCCAGGGGTTGGGCCAGAGGAAAGGCTTAGGTATTTTGCCCATCCCTTACATGGTATTGTGTGCAGGGGGCATGTGAAGCATCCTGCTTTTACTCCAGGCTCTTCAGAAGTTCAGTTGATTTTTGTTTGTTGGTTGTTTGGTATTGTTTTGGCAGGGGGAGGGTGTCTTTGTATCTTTTGTCCTGAACTTGCCCTAACTGCACATGCATGCAGTTATTTTTAGTACCATATAGTTTCTTTGTATTTTATTGCTCCAGGAGAGGTATGTCCAGGTGCAAGCACTGCAACACTGCAGTAAAGGGTCCCAGGTGCCAGTCTGTCTCATTTCTATAAGGTGTTAACATGAAAGGAAGCTGGGTAAGAGATATACAAGAACTTTCCCTACTATTTTTACCATTCTTCAGTAAATAAAATTATTTCAAAAATTTAAAAGTTAAAATAAGGAAGGGGAAGCCAATATAGGATCACTTTGTTAGCAATTATAGATTTTCCAGAGAAAATCTCTGGAAAAGGTTCTGAAGAGAAATGAAAGAGTGCATAAAACAACACACACAAAACAAAAGGCACACATCACAAGTCTGTCTGGGGCTATCATGTTTCTGGACTACAAACTTTTTACAAAACAATGTTTTAAAGGCTCCTTGGCCTGCTACAATCTCTTTTCCCAGCTTTATAGTTGTCTTCATTGTGTTTATTCCTGCAGTGTTTTAAAGACAAAATCAAGTGGAAAAAACAGACGACACAGTGCAATCCTAACAAAGGCCCCCTTCCAACCCACTCCCAATGAATATTATGTTCCCTAGCCTATGAATGTTTATGCTGGCTTTCTGAGTTCTGAGAGGCATCAGCTCTTCATGAGAAAACTAAAGGTAGTTGGAAGAAAAAGAGGCACATTATAGACTCTCCCAATGAAGTGTATTTTGCTGCATTTAAGACACTTTAGAAATTAAAGTTGTTGTAAGAGGTAATGTTCTGAAGAAAAATAAAAGGTTGGCCTGTAGCTGATATTCCACAGTAGCTGCGTGGCCATCTGGTTTGGTTTTGAATCATCCTTAGTGATTTGCAGGAAAACGAAATACTGAAATCATTACATAGCTTTAAATTCCAAATCCATGTCAGCTTCGCCAAGTGCTGCCCCATCTGTAGAGGAGAACAGCATGCAGTCAGACTGGCTCGAGCCTGACTCAAGCTGTAACATATTCGCCTGTGCCTGTTATTGACAGTTCTCTTACCAAACTTGTTTTGTTAAATCGGCTTGCAACCTTTAATGTTGCTTATGTCTTTCATGGTACAGATCCTTTGAACAGGAAATTCTTACATAAGTAGCAGCCAAGACAGCATCAATTATTCTCGTCTTGGGGATTTATTAACCAAGGAGCCAACCTTCTAAAAACAGTTCCCAAAGTCTCAGCTTTCCAGTGGCTGGAAAGGTTTCCCATGGCTTCCTCTCCACCTCTGGTGTCCTTAGAATGAATACCAAGTATCAGCTCTTAATTTCCAAAGTGATTAGTTTTCAATCTCTTCTGTTTTTGAAAGGGCAAAGAGCAGCCCGACTTCTAGAGGTTCTGCCTTTTGCATGGAAAGGCACTGCTGTGCCTACATAAAGAAAAGCAGTTTGAATTGCCACATGAAATGGAAACCTTTAAACTTCATTTATGCAAGACAGCAAGAAGTTTGCAGCTTTTAATGAGGGTCATTTTCCTTTTTTCCAGTAATTTTAATAAACTTATGACAAGCTCCTCTTGCTGCTTCTGTCCCACTTCAAAGCCTCTTGTTAATTTTTTTTTTACTTTTCATACTTACATTAAAAAAAAAAAAAAAGCGGAGTGGGGGAGGGACTCTCCATGACCACCCTTCCATCTTCATTTAGTTCCTAGAAGTGCCAGTCTAGATTTCACACTAACCAGCAAATAGGTATCAAGTGACCCAGCTATGTTAAGACACTGAGCTCAGTACTGGGGATACCAAAACTTTAAAGTAGGAGTGAGGTATGCTTAAGGATTAACAAAGAAAAAGAACTACCCACTGGGCTCATGGTGCTTCATTATGGATTCCCAAACAGGATCAATTTACAGGCTGAGGCATCATTTCTTATTCTAACAGTGCACACGTTAAAAGCCCTCAGAGAAAACAATGCTTCATAGAAGTCCTTCAAGCCCAGACTTTAGCTTACTATACAGCTAACTAAAAAATATTTTAGAAAAGCCTGAAGGAGTAGTAGCGAAGAAGTTGAGCTTTATAGCCAAACAGACCCAAGTTTTTGTTCTGATTTGACACTTAACAGTTGTGTGATCATAGACAAGTCAGCTAACCTTTCTGAGTTTGTTTCCTCATATAATCACTGTTATCTACATCATGATGTTTTTGGTAAAGAACAAATGAAATAATTCATGTAAAGTATTTATGCTCTCTGGCATCTAATCCAGCTCACTTTTTTTAAATTAACTTTTTAACTGTTATTAACAGAATAATCGTTTTAATGATTTGCCCAGTTTCAAATATAGACTCTAGCTATTGAGGCACAAATTAAATAATGTGAGCAACTTCCAAGTGAATGATACTTTTCAGTTGAAGCTAGTTATATATATATATATATATATATATACATGAAAATATATATATAATAAGGAATGTGATGAGTGACTGTCACATTACACTTCACAGTAACAGATATGACCACTTGACCACTTATTTTCCAGCAGTGTGGCTTTAAACAAATTATTCAAACTCTCACCTAAAATATGAAAACAATATTTTTTCATAGTTTATAAGATAATACTGCATATGTAAACCATTTGGCATAAAGTCTAATAGAGCATAAACATGCAGTAAATATTGGTTCCCTATGCTTCCCTACATTATATCACCAGCCCAATCAATTCTTTTCCACTCTCTCTTTCACTTCTCATCCCCAGACATTACAGTGGTGTTAGGAATCTCACACTTAAAGGTTTCAATTTATATATTTAATGGGAAAGCATACACAGACTATATATACATAGTCTTACATAGACTACACACACACATGCGTGCACACACACACACACACACACTTTGTTCCTGGGGATTAACTTTTTTCAGAAGATTCAAATTGGTAAATTATACAAATTATATTTCAGGAAAATCATTTAAATTTATCCCTATCACTAAGAGAGCTAGAGGTTGAAAGGTAAGTTTTCTAAATGTATATATATAATTCTCCCAGGTAAATTTGCATCGCGATCTTACCTGGCTTCGTTAACTAAAGAAAATTCAAATTATTCAGTGCTTGGGTTGAAGAACACAGTAAATCATGAAGATATATTGAGTTGGAAGGCAGCAACTCTACTTCTGCTTCATTGACTATGCTAAAGCACTTGACTGTGTGAGTCACAAAAAACTGTGAACAATTATTAAGGAGATAGGAATACTAGACCACCTTATCTGCTTCCTGAGAAATCTGTATGCAGGGCAAGAAGCAATACTCAGAACTGGATATGGAACAGTGGACTGGTTCCAAATTGGGAAAGGAGTACATACAGTCTGTATATTGTCACCTTGCTTATTTAACTTATATGCAGAGTACATCATGCAAAATGCTGGGCTGGATGAAGCACAAGCTGGAATCAACATTGCAGGGAGAAATGTTAATAACCTCAGATATGCAGATGACACCACCAGTAGCTATTCATTAAAGAAATTTTCAAGATTTCACCAAATTACAGAAAATAGTGAAACATCATGAACATATAATCCAGCTTCAGTAATTATTAACATTTCACTATTCTTGTTCTATCTATCATACCTCCATCATTTTTTTCTGGCTAGAAATATCAAGAACATCAGACATGAAGATGACACCAGTCTTATGGCAGAAATCAAAGAGGAACTAAAGGGTATCTTGATGATGGTGAAAGAGAGAGTTAAAAAGCTAGTTTAAAACTCAACATTCAGAACACTAAGATCATGGCATCTGGTCCCATCATTTCATGGCAAATAGATGGGAAACAATGGAAAGAGTGATAGAATTTATTTTCTTGAGTTCCAAAATCATTACAGACAGTGACTGCAGACATGAAATTAAAAGATGCTTTCTTCTTGGAAGAAAATCTATGACAAACCTAGACAGCCTTTCAAAAGCAGAGACATTACTTTGCCAACGAAGGTCCATATAGTCAAAGCTATGGTTCTTCTAGTGGTCATATATGGATGTGAGAGTTGGATCATAAAGAAAGCTGAGCACCAAAGAACTAATGCTTTTGAACTGTTATGTTGAAGACTCTTGAGAGTCCCTTGGACAGCAAGGAGATCAAACCAGTCAATCCTAAATGAAATCAGTCTTGAATATTCATTGGAAGGACTGATGCTGAAGCTGAAGCTCCAATACTTTGACCACCTGATGCAAAGAGCCAACTGATTGGAAAAGACCCTGATGCTGGGAAAGATTGAAGACAGGAGGAGAAGGGGACGACAGAGGATGAGATGGCTGGATGGCATCACTGACTCATTGGATATGAGTTTGAGCAAGTTCCTGAAGTTGGTGATAGACAGGCAAGCCTGGCGTGCTGCAGTCAATGGGGTCGCAGATTCGGACACGATTGAGTGACTGAACTGAACAGAAACGAACTTCCTCTTTGAGTCTCTTTGAGAATGTGAGCTAAGTTAACAGACTAGCATGGTTCTATGAACATTATTTAAGCCCAGAGCTCACCTACAAATCATAGATGTATACTGACTCTGTAAAGATGGTGATACTGGAAGACAGTAAAATAACAAATTCTAATTCCAGTACTCTAATAGGATATGCTTACTGCTCCCACTACTGCTTCTCTGCTTTTTTCCTTTCTTAGTTCCTCATAGATGAGTTCAATGGTGACTCAAATTGCAAATGTTAACCATCCCCAGCTTCTGAGCCAATTCAAATTAAAGTATCAGTAGATTCAATCTCACCACTCAGTTTAGTTTGGATTTAGATCAGCCTCCCTGAGATCTAGTAGCCCAGTAAAGATTGCCAAAACTTCTGCATTTTCTCTCAAGATATTTTGCTACCAACCAGCAATAAAATTCAGTAGTAGATAGAAACTATCTGCATGGATTGTGGAGCTAAACTGCCTGAGTTTAAATCCTAACTCTGTCGACTACTGGTTGTGTGACTTTGGGCAAACTATTTCACTTGCTTGGTCTCCAGTTTCATCTATAAAATGTGCATAATGATAGTATCTAACTCATAAATTTCTTTAGAGGATTAAACGTGAGAAAGCTTGTAAAGTTCTTAGTGCTTGGCAAATAATAAGTACTTTATGTTCATGCTATTTTTTTTAATGTGAGACCCATTTCCTTGGGAAAATATTTCCACCTCTCCTTTTTCAATTTATTCCTCTTCTTTACACCTTTCTCTTTATCCCCCACCCTATACTGATATGGTTCACTAAGCTTCTGCCTAAGTTTCTACCACAGTCACTACTCTGAATCCTTACTCAATTACCTAACCTAGTACCTCAGTCCTCTTCCAGGTTTGAGTAGACCTGGAAAGAAATATGAGATGATGACCACTGAGCTTCCCAGGTGGCGCTAGTGGTAAAGAACCCACCTGCAAATGCAGGAGACATAAGACACTTGAGTTCGATCCCTGCATCACGAAGATCCCTTGGAGGAGGCCATGGCAACCCACTCCAGTATTCTTGCCTGGAGAATCCCATGGACAGAGAAGCCTGGCAAATTACAGTCCATGGAATAGCAAAGAACTGGACATGACTGAAGTGACTTAGCACACACACATGGAATACGAGACAGCAAAAGAGACACTGATGTATAGAACAGTCTTATGGACTCTGTGAGAGAGGGAGAGGGTGGGAAGATTTGGGAGAATGGCATTGAAACATGTAAAATATCATGTATGAAACGAGTTGCCAGTCCAGGTTCGATGCACGATACTGGATGCTTGGGGCTGGTGCACTGGGATGACCCAGAGGGATGGAATGGGGAGGGAGGAGGGAGGAGGGTTCAGGATGGGGAACACATGTATACCTGTGGCGGATTCATTTTGATATTTGGCAAAACTAATACAATTATGTAAAGTTTAAAAATAAAATAAAATTAAATTTAAAAAAAAACTGTATTAAAAAAAAAGAAAAGAAAAGAAAAATATGATGACCACTGAGCCACCTAACATCTGATCCTTCTGTATCTATGTTCCACCAGAATAACCAAGTCCCCCCATACCTACAGATTTTCCAAATCGTGACTAAGACAGAAGGCCTATCTCTGGAACATTGTGTCTAATCCACCTAGATAGACTTCTGTAGCCCACTACCTCTTCCTCCATTTCCTGCCTCTGGATGCCAGAAACAAATAAGATGCTAAGTGTGAGGATACAAAACAGTGTCTAAATTAAAAAACCCATCATTACTATGATACCATTTCTTAAAAAAAAGGCAAAAATCTGTTTCCCAAATGGGTAACCTTGTCTTATTTGACTAGTATTCCTGGATGATTGAACAACACCAAAAGGCAAACTGTGATTTTATTCCAGACAGACTACAAAAGCAGAAAGCACTACTCAAGGACTTGAAAAGATATTGCAAATATGAAAAATGAATAAAATATTCTTATTTGATGAAGAGAAAATAAGACTAGGAAACAAGGGACTTTCACTGCTGAGTCTTCAGTCTGAATAAGTCTTTTGCAATAAATTTAAATGTCTTATATAAATTGTGCATTTTTATTTGTAGAGCCTTTTCTTTCCCAGGATCTCAAAGCATTTTGCAAACATTAATTAGCCAACAGTATCTAATTGTGGTATGACTATTATCATTGCCTCCTAGATGATGGAATAAGAACAGAGAAAGGTTAAGAAACTTGCCCAAAGCCACATGGGGCAAACTCCAAACAAAAACCATTTGTTGTTTCTGTGTTTTTAATAATGAGCAAATTAAAAGCGCAATATTTTTCTTTGTAATTCAGAAAAAGTTGCTCTGTTAACAGTCATCCCTAACCATAAGAAAGAAGTCTGTTTAACTTCCCTTAATGTGTATACTTTTTTTCAAATAGTATCTAATTATGGTAAATTGCTTCATTCCCCTGATTGTTACTGCAAGGCAACTAAACATTGCTATGTTGACTGCTCAAGAGGGGATTGTTAATGGCCTTAGTCATCAGATAATCTGGTAATATAATCAATGTAACTGAGAGATACCTTGTGGGGGAAAAAAGGCAAATCAAGTATGAAACATAGATTTACAAAGAAGTACTCAATGCTATTGTTTTATGTTTAGTATAAGAAGTAAAAATTCTCATTTCTTGAAGAAGCAGAGGCAATGTTAATGCTGTTTTGCATGCCTAATCATGAGAACCCCACATGCTTTGCTGTACAATGTTAGACTTTCAGCACACCACCCTTGAATATCCTCTCCACAGGATATGAAATGCCAATATTTTCCCAGCAGATATTTCACCAGAGGAGATCATTTTGCCTGCAATTTCTTCCAACCTGAAAACATTAAAAGTGGGGCATTTAAACATTAAACATTAAAGTCCATGGAATTCTCCAAGCCAGAATACTGGAGTGGGTAGACTTTCCCTTCTCCAGGGGATCTTCCCAACCCAGGGATCAAACCCACGTCTCCTGTTGCAATGCAGATTCTTTACCAGCTGAGCCAGAAGGGAATCCCAAGGATACTGGAGAGGGTAATCTATCCCTTCTCCAGCGGATCTTCCTGACCCAGAAATTGAACTGGGGTTTCCTGTGTTGCAGGTCGATTCTTTACCAACTGAGCCTTCAGGGAAGCCCCAAAGGTGTGCAAGGGGGTTAGTTTTTCTAAACCTAACCAGACCATGAGCTAAAAGGATGAGAAAAGAAGTGAGTTTTAGTTATTGTCATTTCTGGTGATTCTGTGGAGAATAGAAGAATTAATCCACATTAATAGAGCTAAGAATGTAGGAGATGTTGGACTCTGGGAAAATAATAACTGGAAGACCATCAAGCTTTTCTTAAAAATAGATAGGATACAAATACAAGACTCTAAATAGTTCATGCTGAGAATTAATTCTACTGTAATTAACTGAAGACAAATATCTACTTGATGTATTAAAAATGAAACAAGAGCCCACATGTGCACATGGACAGACACACACATACTCCAACACACACACAAAAAAAACAAATATGTACCTTATCAAAGAAATTGGATTGCTTCTTGTGTTACCTCTAGTATCTGCCAATCAAGTAAGAACTAGGCAAATCTTTTGCAATTTTTTGTAAAAGAGCAAATTTGATTTCTGCTCCAATTTGAGCTCATGTTAGGTAAATCATATTACATTTAGGTTCTGTTTAATGTTTTAGATTCTTTTTCTTCTTTCAGCTTAGAAAAACATAAAATATAACTGGAAAAATCCTTCTCTGTGATCTGTATTTAAAATAACATTAACATTTAATTTGTACATTCTGTATTATAACATGAAAATACATGTTGATTTTTAAATAATCCATAGCTCTTAATTAATCCTTTCCAAATACTCTGAATCTATTAGAGTGGTTGTCAAGCTTTTCTCTGCTTTGTTGTCAAGAAAACTATATCTCACAAAACTTGACTCACTTAGTAATTAATGTTGGAAGCCAACACGTTTCTAATCTATGGTAAATCATTCAAACTATAAGTATATACTTTATTCTTAAATCATAACATGTTTAATCATTTATTTATATCTGTATCAGCAAGGCATTTTAAAGTATTTATTTATAAGTGATATGATTGTAAAATTATTTAATTGATTAAATAGTTTGGTATTAGACACACATTGTTCAAACAACAAAAAGTAAAAATGTCTTCCTTCTGATTCTGTTTCCTATCATCAGTTCACATGCCTCTCAAATTGAATCACTATTATCACTTTTGTTTCAAGTGTTTATTATACATTCACTAACCAGTAGAAATCCATATAATTTTTCTCTCTAACTTTTCTACACTAATGCTAGATTATCATTCTGTATTTTTTCTTTTTACTTTGTAATGTATCTTGGAAATGTTTGCATATCAGTACCTCAAAAGTTTCTTAATCTTTTAGAAAAAAGTTACAGGAGAATATCAGCAAGATGGCAGAATAGGGCGTTCCAGCACTTGTCTCTTCATAGATGGAAAAAAGAAAAAAAAAAGAAAAAAAACAATGTAAAAAACATCTATGGATGAAAATGCCTTCATGAGGGCTCTGGAATCCATCTGAAAGGTTATAGCACCAAGGTGGACGACAGAGGATGAGATGGCTGGATTACATCACCGACTTGATGGACATGAGTTTGGGTGAACTCTGGGAGTTGGTGATGAACAGGGAGGCCTGGCGTGCTGTAATTCATGAGGTCACAAAAAGTCGGACATGACTAAGTGACTGAACTGAACTGATGCACATATAGAGGCAGGTGGTATATGGGAAATTTTTGTACCTTCCTATCGATTTTGTTGTGAACTTAAAATTGCTCTAAAATTTTTCTCTGAATAAATAAATACAGGGGGTTAAAGAAAATTTTTGTAGGTTATGAATATATTTATAGCATAGATTATGGTGATGGGTTCATGGGTGCATGCTTATCTCCAAACTTATCAAGTTGTATATATTAAATATATATACCTTTTAATGTTAATCATACCTTAATAAAGTACTTTAAATAAAATTACAGTTTCATGGTATTTCATTGTATCAATATGTCATATTTTATTTAACTAGTCCCCTACCAATGGAAGTTTAAGTTTTGTCCAATCATTTCCTATTACAAATGTGGCAACATTGAGCAATATGGCATATGTGTCATTTTGCACATGACAATACATTTGTAAAATAAGTTTATAGAAGAGATATTACTAGGCTAAAGACAAAACGTATCATAATTTTGATAATTTTTCATAAGTGTTGAAACAATTATGTTCTGCCAATAATCAGGAAGATTGTCTATTTCTCCACAATCATACCAATGGAATGATATCAATTTTTTAAAATATTTGCCAATCAAAAAGATGAAAATGGTATCTCAAAATTCTCTAATTATAAATAAGATTGAGAGTTTTTTTTAATGATATGTCTATATGTATCCTTTTTATATTTCTAAATGGATTTTGGGGGTCATTTTCTTATGATTGGTAGAAACTCTTTGTACACTAGGCAGAATCACTCATCATGGATATAAAATAAAAACAGATTTTCAGAATTTTTTCGCTAATCTTTAAGTTTTTGTTTTGGTGATTTTGCCATGAGCTTTTGTTTTGTTTTAAGAAGTCAATGTCATCAATGTTTTCTTCTTTGGTTTCTGCATTGTGCATCTCAGAAAAGCCTTTATTATTCCCAGGTTAAAAAGGAATCTTCCTTTATGTTATAAATAACTTAGGGAGTTTATTTTGGTACACAAGTGCTGGCTTGCTGCTGAGACAGCACAGAGAGAGGTCTGCACTAGTGGATGCTGGGTTTCCTGTGACTGCCTCAGCACATATCCCAGCCCAAGCCCAGCAAACACTCGGGCCATGTTCACACCATGCCATAGCACAGCACTGGATCTGGGGCAGCCTTGACCAAGGAGAAACCTCTACAGGTAATCATTTCACCTAAATTCATAGAGCAGAGAAAGTTAAGCAAAATGAGAATACAGAGGAACTGGTCTTCATTGAAAGAACAAGAGAAACCCCTGAAAAATAATAATTAAAAAAAATCAGAAATAAACAATTTACCAGGTAAAGAATTCAAAGAATAGGTAATAACATTAAATAACATTAAGTATACCAATACTCACATTATACAAGTCCCAGAAGGAGAAATGGAAGAGAAGGAGATTTAAAATATATTTGAAGACATTATAGCTGAAAGCTTCCCAAACCTGAAAAATGAAATAGATATCCAGATACAAGAAGCATAGAGTTGTCTGAAACAAGATGAACTTAAAGAGACCCATGCCAAGACATAACATAATTAAAATGGAAAAAGTTAAAGACAGAATTCTAAAGGCAGTAAGAGAAAAACAAAGTTATATACAAGGGAATCCTCATATGGTTATCAGTTAACTTCTCTGCAGAAATTTTGCAGAGAAGGAGAGAAAGGAGTGCCATGACATTCAAAGTACTGAAAGGGAAAGACCTGCAACCTAGGATATTCTACCCAGCAACGTTATCATTTAGAAGATAAGGAGAGATAAAGAAATTTACAGACAAGCAAAAGCTAAAAGAATTCATAAATACTAAACCTACAGTAAACAAATATTAAAGGGTCTTCTCTAAGTGGAAAAGTAGAATATATAGGAAAGGAAAGGATATATAGTAAAGATTTAGGATCAACCACTTAAACAAGCCAATACAAAGGTTAAAAATCAAAAACCTATAACTATAGCAGTTAAACGATAAACATGAAGATGTAAAATATGACATCAAAAACACAATATGTAAAGGATGGAAGTAAAAGCATAGATATTTTAGAATTTGAACTTAAATGACTATCAGTTTAACTCAAGTAGATATAGTTATAGGTCAACATATATGAACCCCGTGGTAAACACAAATCAAGAATCCACAATTGATAAACAAAAACTGAGAAGAAAGAAATACAAGCATACTGCTAAAGCAAATTATCAAACCACAAAGGAAGAAACAAAAAGAAGAAATGAACAGAGAAGAACTAAAAAGACAACCTGAAAACAAGTACAAAAGTGCAGTAAGTACATTCTTATCAATAATCACTTTAAATACCAATGGACTAACTTCTCCAATCAAAAGACATAAGGTAGCTGATGAATAAAACACAAGATGCTTCTGTATTCTGCCTATAAGAAACTTCAGAGCTAAAGACATACAGACTGAAAGTGAAGTGATGAAAAAAGATACTTCATGCCAACTCAAATGAAAACAATGTGAGGGTAGCAATACTCATACAAAAAATAGACTTTAAAAGAAAGTTTATAATAAAACACAAATAAGAGTATTATATAATGGTACTCTGCTGTGTGCTGTGTTCAGTCGTGCTTGACTTTTTGTGACCCTTTGGACTGTAGCCTGCGAGGCTCCTCTGTCCATGGGATTTTTCAGGTAAGCATACTGGAGTGGGTTGTCATTTCCTCTTCCAGGATCTTCCCAACCCAGGTATCAAACCCACCTTTCCTGTGTCTCCTGCATTACAGAGTCTTTACCACAGCCACTGAGGAGGCCCATATATAATGGTAAAGGGGTCAATAAGAGAAGAAGATATAACACTGGCATATATGCACCCAATAGAGGAGCACCTAAATATATAAAACAAATATTACTCGATATAAAGGAAGAACTTGATAATAATATGATAATAGTTGGAGACTTTAACATCCCACTTACATCAATGGATAGATCATCCAGACAGAAAATCAATAAGGCACAGGACTCCTAAATGACACAGTAGTCCACTTGTACCTAACTGATATCTACAAGACATTCTACCTCAAAACAGCAACATACACATTCTCTTCAAGTACACATGGATCATTCTCCAGGAGAGATCACACAGTAGACCACAACACAAGTCCCAAGAAATTTAAGAGGCTAAAACTATAAACAGAACTCAATAAATCTAAAAATAGAAACACCATATGATCCAGCAATTCCACTCTGAGTATATATACGGACAAAACAAGAACACTAATTCAAAAAGATATACATATCCCAATGTTCACAGCAGCAGTATTTTCAATAGCCAAGATATGGAAGCAACCCAAGAGTCTATGAACAGATGAATGGATATAGAAAATGTAGTATGTATGCATGTGTATGTATACACACAGTGAAATATCAGCCACAAAAAAGAATCAAATTTTGCCATTTGCAACAACGTGGATGGACCTAGAGAATATTAAGTGAAATAAGTCACACAGTGAAAAACAAATGCTGTATATCACTTATACATGGAATCTAAATAATAAAACAGATGAATGTATTCAGCAAAACAAAAACAGAATTGCAGATATAGAAAACAAATTAGTTGTTACCACTGGGGAGTGGGAAGGAGGGAAGGGCAAGATAAGGGTATGGGATTAACAGGTACAAACTACTATGTATAAAATACATTAGTCTCAAAATATATATTGTACAGCAGAGAGAATTATAATTATTATCTTATAATAACTTTAAATGCAGTATAAAAATACTGAATTATCATGCTGTATACCTGAAACTAATGCAATATTATAAATAAACTGTACTTTGATTACAAAAATCTCTAAAGCTGAAATGAAATTTTATTATCACTGTATGCATGCATGATAATTTGCTTCAGTAATGTCTGACTCTTTGTAACCCTATGGACTGTAACCTGCCAGGCTCCTCTGTCTGTAGGATTCTCCAGGCAAGGATACTATAGTGGGTTACCACACCCTTCTCCAGAGGATCTTCCCAACCCAGGGATAGAACCCACGTTTCCTGTGGCTCCTGCATTGTAGGCAGTTTCTTTACCTCTGAGCCACTGGGGATCACTGTATATATAAGTTTATATCCACTATATTAATGTATGCACAAACTAATTAAAAGTATAAATTAAAAAATAATTATATGAAGACAGTTCCTTCAGAAGATAAGTTTAGGACATTAAAAGTAAAAAGTTGGTGGAGACTTGCGCCAGCAAAACAAATCTTTAAATGATAGATTATTTGGTAGTGCCATAAGATGGCCAGTTTAGATATAGAGCTAGTTAAAACAAATTGAGTACAAAAAGCTGAAACTAATAGTTCAATACTGCATTGGGTGGAGGTGTCAAGATGGTCCCTCAGGGGTCCACTCTGAGTTCAATACAATTCAGTATTTTCATTTACTAGTTAGAGAATAGAAGGGAGAAGATGCTAATAAAATTTGAAGGTGTTCTTGCACATTGCAGTATAGGCATAAAAACAGAGTGCAAGCAGGATAAATTTTAAGTGGGCAGAAATCAATAAAATGAGATTCTATAAAGCATTCATAAATGTAATGTGATTCACAAGGGAAAGAATAATCAAATGCACCAATATAAAATGGAATCACAAGAGGGTCTAAGGGTTATAGCAGAAAATAAAGTGAATATGTATCACCAGTATGATTGTCAAAACTCAAAGGCCAGTGCTGATCAAGTTACAAAAATAAATTTTTTTCTTAGTGGGAAAAAAAAGAGAAGAAAGGTTGCCAGTCTCTATAAATACTTCAGTTAGTCCAGGGTGTCAACCTTAAAGGATTGACAGATAAGTAGTGTACAGTGAGGTGACTGAAAAAATCTAAAGAATTCATATAGAAAAAAATAAGACAGGCATAAAACAAAGACAAATGGAGAAGAGTAATCAAAGAAACTAAAGTAGATATAGTTGATCAAAGTAGAAACCAAGGAATGGACAAACAGAAAAGGGTGAACAGGGGAGGGGAGGGAAGGAGAAGCCACAGAAAGAGAAGAGAAAGGGGAGAGAAATGAAGAGAAGGAGGAAAGGAGACAGGACTTTCAAAGGGGATGAAAGAAGACAACAGAATATTGTCAAAAGAAGTTTGTCTCATGAATTCACTTCACAAAGAAATTATGCAAAGAATTAGTGATGAGTTCCCAATTACTATTTTAATTGGAGTGTTCCCAAGGGATATACTTGCTGTAATTCAGATCCTTAGTTGAAATGATCTTCAGATTGGGGGGCGGTCCTAAGATGGCAGAGGATAGGATGGGGAGACCACTTTCTCCCCAAAAAATTCCTCAAAAGAACATTTGAACACTGAGCAAATTCCACAGAACAACTTCTGAACGCTGGCAGAGGACATCAGGCACCCAGAAAACCAGCTGATTGTCTTTGAAAGGAGGTAGGAGAAAATAGAAAAGATAAAAATAGAGACAAAAGAGTTAGGGATGGAAATCCATCCCAGAAAGGGAGTCTTAAAAGAGGAGAAGTTTCCAAACACCAGGAAGCCCTCTAACCGGCGGGTCTGTGGGGAGTTTTGGAATCTCAGAGGGCAACATAACTGGGAGGGAAAATAAATAAATAAATAAACAAACAAACAAACCCCACAGATTACGTGCCTAATGGAAACTCCCAGCAGAGAAGTACCCCAGATGCTCGCATCTGCTGCCAGCAAGTGGGGCCTGAACAGGGAGGACTGGGTTGCATTGCTTAGGGTAAGGACCGGGCCTGAATGCCCTGAGGGCAATCTGAGGGAGCTAACAGTGAGATAGCAACCTAAACTATGGGATAGCCAGAGAGAGGGGGAAAAAAAGAGAGAGAGAGAGAAAACTATCCCGCGAAAAGCCCTAACCTAAGGCAGAGCCAGGCCCACTCACAGAACAAAGGACTGAGTAAATACCAGAGGAGAGAAAGCAGGCTGTGGACCGGCCCATCCACCACCGGAGGCAGGGGGCAGGCAGGTGCCAGCCAGAGCCGGGAAGGGGCAAACTAGGCCCTAGAGACAGCATCCCCTACCAAACTGCGAACAAGCTTCCAGTTTCTAACCAAGACTTCCTGGGATTCTGGATGGTTGACATTCTCCAGGAGTGTTGCAACCAGAGATCAGCTACCCACAAGAGACACACAGCACACCAGAGATGGGTGTGCCCACTGCCACCCAGGAAACTGAGCAGCTGGGACTGGGGAGGTGATAAGACACACTTGCCACCTGAGGAGAGTGAGCTCACCAAGCACCTGGTTGCCTGAGCTGCTCGGACTGGGGAAGGGCACAAAATGCGGGTCCAACTCAGTCTGCGCCTTTGTGGACTACCCAAGAACCTGAACCTGAGTGGCTTAGACCTGGGAAGTGCACGCAACCCAGGGCTCGCTCCCTGCAGAGCAACCTGGAGCCTGAGCAGTGTAGACTGGGAAAGCACACTCTGTGAGCAGGGGCAAACCCAGTGTGGCCAAGACACTGCGAACACTCCCCACACACGCCAGTGATATTTGTTTGCAGTGTTCCTCCCTCCCCACAGCACGACTGAACAAGTGAGCCTAAACAAGAGACCACCTTCACCCCCTTGTGTCAGGGTGGAAATTAGGCACTGAAGAGACAGAAGAAGCCAAATAAACAGAGAACCACTTTGGAAGTGACAGGTGCAACAGATTAAAATCCCTGTAGTTAACACTGACTACATTGGAAAGGCCCTATAGATCTTGAGAAGTACAAGCTGGAACAAGGAACTATCTGAAACTGAGCTGACCCCACACTGCCCTAAACAGCTCTAGAGAAATTCCTAGATATATTTTTATTATAATTGTTTTTGGTTTTAATTTTTTTCTTTTTTCAAGTCCTCTATTACTACTTTAATTTTCATTTTTATAACCTACTATTACCTTGCAAAAAAAGAAGACCCTATTTTTAAAGCAGACTTCATATATATTTCTTATACTTTTTGTGATTTTTTTTTGTTTTTTTTTAATATTGTATTTTTGTTAGTCTAATCTCTACTCTAGATTTTTAATCTTTGTTTTTGGTATTTGTTATCAATTTTGTATACTTTATAATCCAATCTTCAGTACCCATTTTTACTTAGGAGTGTGATTACTGGCTGGATTACTCTCTCCCACTTTTGACTCTCCTTTTTCTCCCCCAGGTCACCTCTATCTCCTCCCTCCCCCTTCTCTTCTCTACCCAACTCTGTGATCTCTGTGTGTGTTCCAGGCTGTGGATAACACTTAGGGAACAGAGTACTGCCTAGATCTATCACTCTCCTTTTGATTCCCTCTTTTCTCCTCCGGCTCACCTCTATCTCTTTCCTCCCTCTTCTCTTCTCTATGAAACTCTGTGAACCTCTCTGAGGGTTCCAGAATGTGGAGAGCACATAAGGAATTGATTACTGGCTAGATTGCTCTCTCCCCTTTTGATTCCCCCTCTTCTCATCCTGCTCACCTCTTTCTCCCTCCTCCCTCTTCTCTTCTCCATGTAACTCTGTCAATCTCTCTGGGTGTCCCTTACTGTGGAGAATCTTTTCACCATTAACCTAGAAGTTCTACAATTGGTGCTGTATGGATGGAGAAGTCTTGAGGCTATTCTAAGAATAAGACTGAAAATCAGAGGCAGGAGTCTTAAGTCCCAAACCTGAGAACACCAGAGAACTCCTGAATCCAGGGAACATTAATCAATAAGAGATCATCCAAAACCCTCCATATCTACACTGAAACCAAGCTCCACCCAAGAGCCAACAAGTTCTAGAGCAAGACATACCATGCAAATTCTCCAGCAATGCAGGAACATAACCCTGAGCTTCAATATACAGGATGCCCAAAGTCACATCAAACCCATAGACATCTGAAAACTCACTACTGGACACTTCATTGCACTTCAGAGAGAAGAAATCCAGCTCCACCCACCAGAACACCGACCACCGACACAAGCTTCCCTAACGAGGAAACCTTGACAAGCCACTCATCCAATCCCACCCACAGGCAGGAAACTCCACAATAAAGAAGAACCACAAACTGCCAGAATACAGAAAGGCCACACTAAACACAGCAATCTAAACAAGATGAAAAGGCAGAGAAAAACTCAGCAGGTAAAGGAACATGATATATGCCCACTAAATCAAACAAAAGAGGAGGAGATATGAGTTTACCTAAAAAAGAATTCAGAATAATGATAGTAAAAGTGATCCAAAATCTTGAAAACAAAATGCAGTTACAGATAAGTAGCCTGGAGACAAGGATTGAGAATATGCAAGAAATGTTTAAAAAGGACCTAGAAGAAATAAAAAAGAGTCAATATATAATAAGTAATAAGATAAAAAACACTCTGGAGGGAACCAACAGTAGAGTAACGGAGGCAGAAGATAGGATGAGTGAGGTAGAAGATAGAGTGGTAAAAATAAATGAAGCAGAGAGGAAAAAAGAAAAAAGAATTTTAAAAAATGAGGACAACATCAGGGACGTCTGGGTCAATGTGAAACACCCTAACATTTGAATCATAGGGGTCACAGAAGAAGAAGACAAAAAGAAAGGCCATAAAAAAATACTCAAGGATATAATAGCTGAAAACTTCCCAAAAATGGGGAAGAAAATAGTCACCCGAGTCCAAGAAACCCAGAGAGTCCCAAACAGGATAAACCCAAGGTGAAAACACCAACACATGTTAATCAAATTAACAAAGATCAAACACAAAGAACAAATATTAAAAGCAGCAAGGGAAAAACAACAAATAACACACAAGGGGATTCCCATAAGGATAACAGCTGATCTTTCAATAGAAACTCTTCAGGTCAGAAGGCAGGACATACTTAAAATGGTGAAAGAGAAAAACCTACAAACCAGATTACTATACCCAGCAAGGATCTCATTCAAATATGAAGGACAAATCAAAAGCTTTACAGACAAGCAAAAGCTGAGAGAATTTAGCATACCAAACCAGCTCTTCAACAAATGCTAAAGGATCTTCTCTAGACAGGAAACACAGAATGGGTGTATAAACTCATACCCAAAACAACAAAGTAAATGGCAATGGGATCATACTTATCAGTAATTACCTTAAATGTAAATGGAGTGAATGCCCCAAGCAAAAGACAAAGACTGGCTGAATGAATACAAAAACAAGACCCCTATTTCTGCTGGCTACTAGACCCACCTCAAACCTAGGGACACATACAGACTGAAAGTGAAGGACTGGAAAAAGATATTTCACACAAACGAAAACAAACAAACAAATAAAAAGCAGTTGTAGCAATACACATATCAGATAAAATAGACTTTAAAATAAAGGCTGTGAAAAGAGACAAAGAAGGACACTAAATAATGATCAAAGAAGTCCAAGAAGAAGATATAACACTTATAAATAGATATGAACCAAACATAGGAGCACCACAATATGTAAGGCAAATGCTAACAAGTATGAAAGGGGAAATTAACAATAACACAATAATAGTGGGAGACTTTGATACCCCACTCACACCTATGGATAGATCAACTAAACAGAAAATTAACAAGGAAACACAAACTTTAAATGACACAATGGACCAGTTTGACCTAATTGATATCTATAGGATATTTCACCCCAAAACAATGGATTTCACTTTTTCTCATGTGCAAATGGAACCTACTCCAGGATAGATCACATCCTGGGCCATAAATCTACCCTTGGTGAATTCAAATAAATTGAAATCATTCCAATATCTTTTCTTACCACAATGCAGTAAGATTAGATGTCAATTACAAGGGAAAAAAAACTACTAAAAATGCCAACATATGTAGGCTAAAGAACATGCTTCTGAATAACCAAACAAATCACAGAATAAATCAAAAAAGAAATCAAAATATGCACAGAAATGAATGAAAATGAAAACACAACAATCCAAAACCTATGGGACACTGGAAAAGCAGTGCTAAGGGGAAGGTTCATAGGAATACAGCCTTACCTCAAGAAACAAGAAAAAAGTCAAATAAATAACCTAACTCTACACCTAAAGCAACTAGAAAAGGAAGAAATGAAGAACCCCAGGGTTAATAGAGGAAAGAAATCTTAAAAATTAGGTCAAAAATAAATGCGAAAGAAAGAAAAGACACCAAAGCAAAAATCAACAAATCTAAAAGCTGGTTCTTTGAAAAATAAAATAGACAAAGCATTAGCCAGACTCATCAAGAAACAAAGGGAGAAGAATCAAATCAACAAAATCAGAAGTTACAACAGACAACACAGAAATACAAAGGATCATAAGAGACTACCATCAGCAACTATATGCCAATAAAACGGACAACCTGGAAGAAATGGACAAATTCTTAGAAAAGTATAACTTTCCAAAACTGAACCAGGAAGAAATAGAAAATCTTAACAGACCCATTACAAGCACAGAAATTGAAAGTGTAATCAGAAATTTTCCAGCAAAAAAAGAGCCCAGGACCAGATGGCTTCACAGCTATATTCTACCAAAAATTTAGAGACCAGCTAACACCTATTTACTCAAACTCTTCCAGAAAATTTCAGAGGAAGGTGAACTTCCAAACTCATTCTATGAGGCCACCTTCACCCTAATACCAAAACCAGACAAAGATGCCACAAAAAAAAAAAAAAGAAAATTACAGGCCAATATCACTGATGAACATAGATGCAAAAATCCTTAACAAAATTCTAGCAAACACAATCCAATAACATATTAAAAAGATCATACATCATGACCAAGTGGGCTTTATCCCAGGAATGCAAGGATTCTTTAATATCCACAAATCAATCAATGTAATACACCACATTAACAAATGGAAAGATAAAAACCATATGATGATCTCAATAGATGCTGAGAAAGCCTTCGACAAAATTCAGCAACATTTTATGATAAAAGCCCTCCAGAAAGCAGGAATAGAATGAACATACCTCAACACAAGAGAAGATATATATGACAAACCCACAGCAAACATTATCCTCAATGGTGAAAAACTGAAAGCATATCCCCTAATGTCAGGAACAAGACAAGGGTGCCCACTCTAACCACTACAATTTAACATAGTTTTGGAAGTTTTGGCCACAGCTGTCAGAGCAGAAAAAGAAATAAAAGGAATCCAGATTGGAAAAGAAGTAAAACTCTCACTGTTCGCAGATGGCGTGATCCTCTACATAGAAAACCCTAAAGACTCTACTAGAAAATTACTAGAGCTAATCCATGAATAAAGTTTCAGAATATAAAATTAACACACAGAAATCCCTTGCATTTCTATACACTAACAATGAGAAAACAGAAAGAGAAATTAAGGAAACAATTCCATTCACCATTGCAACAAAAATAATAAAATACTTAGGAATATATCTACCTAAAGAAACAAAAGACCTATATATAGAAAACTATAAAACACTGATGAAAGAAATCAAAGAGGACACAAATAGATGGAGAAATATACCATGTTCATGGATTGGAAGAATCAATATAGTGCAAAATGAGTATACTACCCAAAGCAATTTATAGATTCAACGCAATCCCTATCAAGCTACTGACAGTATTTTTCCCAGAACTAGAGCAAATAATTTGACAATTTGTATGGAAATACAAAAAACCTTGAATAGCCAAAGCACTCTTGAGGAAGAATGGAACTTGAGGAAAAAACCTGCCTGACTTTAGGCTCTACTACAAAGCTACAGTCATCAAGACAGCATGGTACTGGCACAAAGACAGAAATATAGATTAATGGAACAAAATAGAAAGCCCAGAGATAAATCCACGCACCTATGGACACCTCATCTTTGACAAAGGAGCCAAGGATATACAATGGAGAAAAGACAACCTCTTTAACAAGTGGTGTTGGGAAAACTGGTCAACCACTGGTAAAAGAATGAAACTAGAACACTTTCTAACACCATACACAAAAATAAACTCAAAATGGATTAAAGATCTAAATTTAAGACCAGAAACCATAAAACTCTTAGGGCAAAACATAAGCAAAACACTCTCTGACATAAATCATAGCAGGATCCTCTATGACCCACCTCCCAGAGCAATGGAAATAAAAGCAAAAGTAAACAAATGGGACCCAATCAAACTAAAAAACTTTTGCACAACGATGGAAACTATAAGCAAAGTGAAAAGACAGACCTCAGAGTGGGAGAAAATAATAGCAAACGAAGCAACTGACAAAGAATTAATCTCAAAAATGCACAAGCAACTCCTGTAGCTCTATTCCAGAAAAATAAATGACCCAATCAAAAGATGGTCGATAGAACTAAATAGACATTTCTCCAAGAAGACATACAGATGGCTAACAAACACATGAAAAGATGCTCAACATCACTCATTATCAGAGAAATGCAAATCAAAACCACAATGAGGTGCCATTTCACGCCAGTCAGAGCAGCTGCTGTCCAAAAATCTACAAACAATAAATGTTAGAGAGGGTGTGGAGAAAAGAGAACCCTCTTACACTGTTGGTGGGAATGCAAACTAGTACAGCCACTATGGAGAACAGTGTGGAGAGTCCTTAAAAAACTGAAAACAGAACTGCCATATGACCCAGCAATCCCACTTCTGGGCATACACCCCAAAGAAACCAGAATTGAAAAAGACACATGTACCCCAATGTTCATCCCAGCACTGTTTATAATAGCCAGAACATGGAAGCAACCTAGATGTCAATCAGCACATGACATGGCAAGAAAGCTGTGGTACATATACACAATGTAATATTACTCAGCCATTAAAAAGACTTCATTTGAATCAGTTCTAATGAGGTGGATGAGACTGGAGCCTATTATACATGGTGAAGTAAGTCAGAAAGAAAAAACGTCAATACAGTATACTAACGCATATATATGGAATTTAGAAAGATGGTAACGATAATCCTATATGTGAGATAGCAAAAGAGAATCAGATGTATAGAACAGTCTTTTAAACTCTGTGGGCGAAGGTGAGGGTGGGATGATCTGAGAGAATAACATTGAAACATATATATTATCATTTGTGAAACATTTTGCCAGTCCAGGTTTGATGCATGAGACAGGGTGCTCAGGCCTGGTACACTGGGATGACCCAGAGGGATTTGATGAGGACGGAGGTGGGAGGGGGTTCAGGATGAGGAACACATGTAAACCCATGGCTGATTCAGGTCAATGTATGGCAAAAACCATTACAATATTGTATAGTAATTCTACTCCAATTAAAATAAAATAAATTTAATTTAAAAAAAAGAAATGATCTTCAGATCAGCAAAGAAATTGGATTTGAGAGAACATATTAGTATAAAAGAACCAGGGTCTTATTAGAAATTTGCAAGCAAAAATCACAGCTTAGAGAGTAGAAGAAAGCACTTTCAATTAAAAAATTTAAAATTAAAAATTCCAAAGGAATGCAAACTATCCAAGAGCATGCTCATAAAAGGAACTCTGGCAGTCATGTATTTTCCTTCATAAAATTACTCTGTTATTTATCTAATTTTAGAAGTAAAATGTGACCATAATACAATTTGAAAATTAGTGGGAAATATTTGTATAACTAAAATCACTTATAATCTCACTATCATCAGTACTTTGATGTATGTACCTGACTTTTTCTAAATAAAGACCTTTCTAAAAATTAGTATAAGTTTTCACAAGCATTTCTGTATCTTCATTTTTATTACTTCATTTTATTACCTTCATTTTTATTATATTATTAACATGTTCTCAGAAGTGAATATTCTTTGAAAATATGACTACTAATAGTTTTACTGTATTCGATTTTTGGACTATATAAATATCTTCCTATTGTATATTTAATTATTCAACTTTGTATCAATATAAATATTGTTGCTGTAGACTTTTTTGTCTAAGTAGTTTGATATTTTTTAACATGCATTCTCAAAATTTATAATGTGAACACTTTATGACTTCATGCATGTGAAAGTGAAAGTCAAGACTCTCAGTCGTGTCCCACTCTTTGTGACCCCATGGACAGTAGCCTACCAGGCTCCTCTGTCCATGGGATTCTCCAGGCAAGAGTACTGGAGTGGGTTGCCATTTCCTTCTCCAGGGGATCTTCCCGACCCAGGGATCGAACCCAGGTCTCCCGCATTCCAGGCAGATGCTTTAACCACTGAGCCACCAGGGAAGCCCTGACTTCATGCATACCATGTGTCATAAATGCCTATGTGTATGCATATACACAGAAAGAAAGAGTGATTTTCAGAAATATTGTCTACACTTTTCCCAACAGTTTTTTTAAAATACTCATCTCATTCTATCCACACCAGTATTACATGAGGAATATTACTGAAGTTACATTTCTTTTATTATTATACTTGATACTAATTTTTATGAACTCTCTTATGTGCTTTGTCAAATCAGTGTCATTCTTATTACATTCTTATTAATTAAAAATTAAGAACATTAATTTTGGCCATTTTCACTAGAAATATTTTCCTGTTTTTGTGATTGTGCTATTGTTTTTATGTTTTTTGTTGTATAGAAAATGCAGTATATGCATAAATACATTGAACCATTTCTTGGTGATTTCTTTGTTGCTTTTATGCTTTGAAAGTTCTTTCCCATTAGCTATCAATAAATTTTCTCTTGTATTTTATTCTAGCATGATTTCAGTTTTTATGTTTAGCTAATCAATTATTCTACAGTTTAGTTTGGGTTTCCCTGATAACTCAGTTGGTAAAAAATCTGCCTGCAATGTAGGAGACCTTGGTTCAATTCCTGGGTGGGGAAGATTCCTTAGAGAAGGGATAGGCTACCCACTCCTGTATTCTTGGGCTTCGCTATGTTTCAGCTGGTAAAGAATTTGTTTGCAATGCAGGAGACCTGGGTTCGATCCCTGGGTTGGGAAGATCCCTTGGAGAAGGGAAAGGCTACCCACTCCAGTATTTTGGCCTGGAGAATTCCATGAACTGTATAGTCCATGGGGTCACAAAGAGTTGGACACCATTGGACAATTTTCACTTTCACAGCTTATTTTAGTACATGACATGAAGTGAGACTTTGGGGGGAGGGTTATTTAGCTTATTTTCTCTACATTGCAAAATAATCTATTTCTTATCCCACTGGTTTGTTATAATCCTATATCATATGTCAAAATTCTTAATAAACTGTACTAATTTCAAAGGTTTGGAATGAAAGGTAAACTGACACTGAATAGCCAATGAATGCAGGATAAGAAGGACACTTCTCTAAGAAATGGACAGAGGAATAAGGACAAAGCAGCAAGCAAAGGCAAACAGACACAATGACTAAGAGCTGAGCAACGGGACAATTGAGAAATGTGATGGGTTCCTGTTGCTGTATAAGAAACTGTATACTGTTACATAGAACAGAAAAGGAAGAAAACACATTAAAAAAAACTTACATGTGTGGAGTTAGGTTCGGGCACGGAAAGCCAAAGTGAAAGAGAAAAATAGACCTCACTGTGTATGGAAACTGCCAATCTGCAAAACAACAGACAGGAGGGGAAACAGCTCTCAGAAGAGGGAAGTAATAGAATTTGAAGTAGGTCAAAGACACAAAAAGAGAATTATAAGAAAGAAAAAAGGATGTGATAAAGTCACAGTTGAAAGCTAAAAGTCAAGCTCAAAAACAACAACAAAAAAATGTAGGATCAGGAAAGTTTTACACAAAGAATCCTCAAAGAGAGATCATACTCATAAAATAAAAATTGATGGACTCATGAAGACATTTTAAAAAAATTAAGAATCAGCAGAAATAGTGTGGGACAAGGCTGAGGAAGATTCTTGTGGAACATTCCAGGGAGTTAAAATTCTGGGACAGCATATGGATGAGGTGACACAGCAACACCTGTTCTTTGAATGTGTTAAATTGTCATCATGATATACTTTTAGAGTTTTTGCTTAAGCTCTCTATATAAAAAAGTAGCATTATAACTTTAAAATGTTTCAGTCTTATTAGAAGGAAAGGGAATTTAAAAGGTAAAATAATCATGATTGTGAGGATTAAGACCCTCTGAGGGGAAAATGGAAATTCCAATGCCCAAAAATTAAAGAACCAGGAGAAAAAGTAGCTAAAAAGATAAAGCATATTATTTATTCATCCTTCATTCATTGAACAAACATAATTTCTAGGGACTACCATATTAAGTAGTGAGGGAGGATATAAAATAAACCAGTCTCTGCACTCAAAAAGTATAGAAAACAAATAGTATATAAGACATTCCAACTCTATGGAACATGGCTATTTTCAATTATGCACAATCTTCTATAGAAGCAAAGAAGAGGAAATGCCTAATTTCATGGGGGATGGGGATGAGAAAGGAGTTCTGGAGGAGAGTATAATTGAAGACTCTTTTACAGAGAAGGTCACCTTTGAGCTGAGTTGTAAACACTACTTTGATATTGATTAGCTAGTCCAGGGAAGAAAGAAGGCATGGAGATGTAAGGAAGTATAGTGTACCTGGAATATAGAGAGCATTTAAGTGTGACTGGGTCATAAGATATGTAGCACAATTTAGTAGAAAATGAGGCCTGAAGAAGAGACAGAAACCAGGTCTTCAAACCACGCCAAAGACAATGAGTAGCCATCAAAGATCCGTAAGCAAGAGAGTGAAATGATCAGATTTACCTTTTGCAAAAGCCAGGCTGGTTTCAATTTGGACAAGGAATGTTTGGAGGAAAGGAATTAAAACAGGAAACTTTTGCCACAGTTCAAGTAAGAGATTATAAAGACATGGATTAAGAAAGTGACTGCAGAACTGAATAGAAATGATTGGATTGGAAACATCAAAAAGTAGAATTAGTAAGACTTTGTAATTGATCGGCTATGAAATGTGAGGGAGTAGGAGGATTCAGAGATAATTTCAAAGTTTCTGGCTTGCACTAGGTGAACGAGATTGGGAGCACTGGAAAAGGTTCAAATTTGTACAAGATTGTGAGCTTGGGTAGGGATAAGATAAGTTTAAATGATCTCCAGAACATTCAGTGGAAACAGAAAGAGCTAGAGATATATTCTGAGAGCTCAGTAAAGAAAGCTAAGCTAGAGAGAGAAATTTAGGACTACAATAGGAAAGGAAAATGGTGCATGGATTCAAGCATTTTAAGAGATAGACGTGACAAGATCTGAATTATGGGAAAGAGGACAGTAAAGTAAATGAGTCAGGAAAACAAAGAAAATATATTACACAGCATTTGTAGAACATGAATAGACTATGTTTGTAGAAATTCTTATTCTGTAAGACTGCACATTGTACATGTTCAGTCATGTCTGACTGCATGCGACTCCCTGGACTGTAGTCCACAAGGCTCCTCTGTCCATGGGATTCTCCAAGCAAAATATACCTGAGTGAGTTGCCAATTCCTCCTCCACAGGATCTTACTGACCCAGGGATCAAACCTAGATCTCTTGTGTCTCCTGCATTGACAGGTGATTCTTTACCATTGCGCCACCTTAATTTACACTATTAGTCTTTATTTAAAAACAAAAGTTTTAATAATAAAATGAAATAAAAGATGCCAACGTGTTTTTTCAATGTTGAATACCAAGTGCTAAGGTTTTTCTAATGAACTGCTCTTAAATATACCTATCCTGTCTCCTGACACAGTTATTTTCACCATCTGCCAGCAACAGTCCCTCTACTTATAAATCTTTCTTCATTTATTTTTCTCATGCTCAAAAATTTCAGAACATGTGAGAGAGGGTGGGGCACAGCTGCTATGAGCTATTAGAATGAATGACAGAGCCCAGAAACAGAAACAAAAATTTTGACAAACTCCTTCAGCAACTATGTACTCCTAAGGGTGGCAGGGACCCATCCAACATCCTTCAGCTATGACTTTTTTCTTCTTTTTCAGAAATTGATCAAGTCCTGATACAAATGTGAAAGCATTGTAAATAAAATTAAAAAGTAGCAAAAACATGGCCTCTTTCAGGATTTTCCTAAAAAATAGAGAAATAGACTATAGAATCATCTTACCCATCATTTCTCTTACTCAAGTCACATTCTAAAGGAGATCAGCCTTGGGTGTTCTTTGGAAAGAATGATGCTAAAGCTGAAACTCCAGTACTTTGGCCACCTCATGCGAAGAGTTGACTCATTGGAAAACACTCTGATGCTGGGAGGGATTGGGGGCAGGAGGAGAAGGGCACAACAGAGGATGAGATGGCTGGATGGCATCACCGACTCGATGGACATGAGTTTGAGTGGACTCCGGGAGATGGTGATGGACAGGGAGGCCTGGTGTGCTGCAATTCATGGGGTCGCAAAGAATCAGACACGACTGAGCGACTGAACTGAACTGAAGTCAAATTTAAGATCACAGGATTAGAGATTTTGAATTCTGACTGTTGGATAGTTGTAGTTTTTCACATGCTGTGGAAGATCCCACAATTTGAACACCTCTACTCACTGCAATTCAGTTTTATTTTCACCAAACCATGGTCTCACTAAATTAGCAGTTTTGACTCTAAAAGGACTGAGATAAAGTTTAAAAGATTTGAAACTTGAGAATATCAACTACATGTTGCCCCAGATTCAAATTGTATTTTCTCTTGATTCCCAAACTGTAATTCTTTGTTACATTCCTTTCAGGATATTCTTTTTGGTGTTGAATTCAGCATCCTATACACTGACTTATAAATGCCACAATGAAGAGCCAGCCTCAATAAAGACTGAAGTATGCACTCCACACTTTTTCTCTCCTGCTTAAGAAAGTACCTCAAATACAAAAGCAAAACTTGATAAAAATATGACAGGAAGATATTTCCTATGCTATTTAAACTATTCAGATTTTTAATTAGAAAATTTACAAGTCCCCAGTAGATAAATGGCTAACAACAACAACAAAAAAGAAGAGGCAGTCTCAGAAGAGAAAATGTAACTAACAAATAAACATATGGAGATATGTTTGATCTTGGAAGCAATCAGAAAAGTTAAACTTAAAGCTATAATGAGGTAACATTTTTGCCAATTAAATTTAGATTTTTTTGCCCCAGTTTTCTGGCAAGATTGTGGTGAAATTAGTCAATTATTCCAGTCCTTTTGGAAATCAGTTTGGCAGAATTTTCAATAAAAAAATTAAATGTTTATATTCTTTCACCCAGTAATTTAACTGCCAGGAATTTATGCTGAGGAAATAATTCAAGAAGTTACAAAAGCTATGCAATTAGATGTTCTTTACAACATTGTTTATAATAGCAGAAGAATTTGTAATGACCTAAATGATCCATGATAGACTAGCTAAACCATGATAGCCTTAAAAGAATATTGTGCAGCCACTAGAAATTATCAGTATATGGAACCATTTATGATATAATATTACATAAAGAACAGAGTACATGAGTATCTTCATTATTTTTACAATTTTATAAAATTGTGTGTATATAAAGTACACATTAAAATGTAATATTATGTAGTGATATTGTGAGGGATATTTTTATTCCTATGATCTTGTTTTTACAATATTGCTTATGTACTGATATATTTTTTAAAGTACTCTTCCACTTACTTCCCCCTCCTTTCCACAGTTCACTAAGCACCTGGTTTCTGATCATCCCTGCCACTGTCACATGGAATCCAGACAACTTGCTGCAGTACAGAGGTCACTTCTGGAAAGTCTGTCTGCTTAGAAAGGCCAGGCCCAGCTTCTGACTTAGGCTTCTTTTATTTCCTTCCCCAGCTTCCCTGCCAATGGCTCAACCTCCCCTTCGTCTGCCTTTAAAGAAACTATAGTCATTTGGGAAAACACACTTTAAATGGATTTACTTTCTAGGGTTGAAAATTTAATATGTTTGATGTGATAAATATGTCTCCTTTATTACCATTAAAGCAAGGGAGGGAGGGAGAGAATAACAAAAGTGGAAATGAGATTTTGAAGTATCAAGGGTGAAACATTTTTAAGCAAACTGCAATAGATCTTGAGGCTTTCAAAGGTTGATTCCTCAGACAATTTATTTCAGAAGATTTGGCTTCTGAGATAATTGGTCTTCTTAGTCCTATGACTCTCCTGAGATTGCCAGCTTCCCCCATCTGGATTCACAACATGGACAGGTGTTTTCTGTCTGGACCAAATTACTTTAAGTGTTACATTCATGGCCTAATGTCTATTTAAATGCAACAGATTTTTGCTCTGTGACCTTTAACATGTCTAATTCCAATTCTGATAGAGATGGGAATAACACAGTGGAGAAGGTGCTTGCCCTTTGCTGAATGATGTGTATTGAGATTTGCAAACAAACAAACAAACAAAATCCCTATGCTATGAGCAAGAGAGGAAGAGAGAGAGCAAGAGAGAAAGAGACCAATGCAGGACCTATTCTAATAAATTAGATACTTTTATATAAGTTGTTAACCTGAGCTTATTTGTGTAACCCTATTATTTTGGCTTTCTTACATTTTTCATATGCCAAGAGGCTGAAAATATAAAAGTGGTCTTGGCCTCTCTCAATATCCTGCTTTGATTTGCTCCTGGTTGGTTTACTTCCACCATGGCTCACCTCCCTAAAGGCAACACAAATGTTAATTTCAACCTGATTTGGTCTAGATACAAATGATGAAGAAGGAAAGACACATATTCTGATTATTTCCGCAAATCCTGTGTCCCCTAAAGATAACCCTGGACCCATAAGCTCCCAAGATATAGACAGAAAAAACCTCCCATCTGCTCTCAGTTATCTTGTGCTTTCTTTACTTGAGTACCTCAGCACAGCCAATCACCTGTAGCATGGTGTTCACCGGGATTCATAATGCTGTTTTTGTGGCCCTGTGCCAGTTAGAAAAATGCCTCTGAATCCTCACAGAAAGAAATTTTCTTCAGTCTAATCTTCATGTTGGGTATATTTTATCAGATTCTAAGTCATTGAAAATGAAGCATGAATTTCATAAACTATTAACCTTCCAATTCTTCAACCATGCTAGATATGAAAGAATTTATGTAAGTCTCTAAGTACCATGGGTGGATGCTTGGCAAATCACCCAAATATCTAGAGTCACTGTTATCAAACCTTCCCCTAGAGCTGCAGGTTAATTCAGAAATAGATGAGCCCCACCCTGTCAGAAAGAGGCAGGTAGGCTTCAACTAGGAAAACAAATGTTTGAGGGACCAGCCTGCCTGGATTCTATTCCCAGCTGCAGCATCTCTTAGCTGTGCATTTCCCTTCCCTCTGACAGTGAGATCTTGCCATACAGCATTTAGAGAGCTCCAGATAAAAGATGTTATTTAAGGGAAGTTATTATTATTATTAGAGCTACTATTGTGTCTTTCCCAGCATCAATGTCTGAGGAGAAAGATGCTTTAGTCACCAAAAGAAGGGGAAAGATAATTGCATGCAGCCCATCTGAAGCTGCTTAGAGAGGGTGAGATAGAGACAGACAAAGACAAAATTTTCTCTTACTAAATTTAAGTGCTTAGAGCAGTGGATCCCAATCTTTGGAAATATGTAGATCTTTTTTTTTAAACTTAAAAAAATTCTCTCTCAATATTTTTCAATCTCTTCCTTTTTCACACACACACTAGAGAGTCATATATTTAGGATATGTTGGTTGAGAAAATGCTCAACAACAAAAAAATCTACAAAAACTTCAGTAACACTTTAAAATAAGCTCATATTTCATTCATCATAGGAACAACTACATAGAGTTGTGAGATTTTAGTACATGGATATCCAAACTACATTATTTATTTACTTTGTAAGCAATCTTTGTTGGGCATATGGATTCTGATATTTCTTGCTATGACTCCATGCTACCCTGAGTCAAGAACCACTGATTTAGAGTGTACTATGTAAAGGTCCAGGCAAAAATATGTTGTGAGGCAAAATCCTTGGAACCACATACGTACATTCTAATACATAATAATCAGGACTTGTGTTTGTGTGTTAGCCATTCAGTCATGTCCAATTCTTTGTGACCCCATAGACTGTAGCCCACAAGGCTCTTCTGTCCATGGAATTCTCCAGGCAAGAACACTGGAGTGGGTTGCCATTCCCTTCTCCAGGAATCAGGACCTAGCATCACACTTTACTTCTTTTCATTTAATATTTGCTACTACTGCTGCTAAGTCGCTTCAGTCGTGTCCGACTCTGTGCAACCCTGTAGACGGCAGCCCACCAGGCTCCTCTGTCCTTGGGATTCTCCAGGCAAGAACGCTGGAGTGGGTAGCCATTGCCTTCTCCAATGCATGAAAGTGAAAAGTGAAAGTGAAGTCGCTCAGTCGTGGCCGACTAGTAGCGACCCCATGGACTGCAGCCTACCAGGCTCCTCCGCCCATGGGAGTTCCCAGGCAAGAGTACTGGAGTGGGTTGCAATTTAATGTTTAGGTCTCTTTTAAATACAAAGCAAATAACATGAATTCACCATCAATGATTACTAAAAAGAGCACAAGTCAAACAACAGGAAATCCATTGCTACCTTTCTTGAATAGAAGCTTCAGCTAGGACTTTGTGCCTTTCATAATAATATAAAAAGTGTACTTTTAAATAATTTCTCAATTATGATTTGACTAAATCTAGTGACATCCTTGTAAGAAAACAATCTAGTGTTTTCAAGATCATCCTGTTTAATTCATAAACTGTCACTGCAGACTCCATGCTTCTGAGAAGAAGAAGATACTGGGGAAAGCAATTAGGGGCTTAGCTTTTCTCTAAAGCATACCATGAGAACTTAAGCAACTCACCTTTCATTTTCACTGTTTTATTCTGTAGCTCCAATTTTAACATGATTTCCTGTCCTGGATGTCCAGAAGAATTGTAGTAGTCTCCAAGCATTGTAAACACTGGATATTGTTCCATTGGCCAGAAAACTCTACAGGTAGACAAGGAGAAAAAAAGTAAAACTACAATAACATACTCTCGTGGTTCTTGAAGCTTCTTTGCAGAGGCTGTAATGCTGTCTATGCCAACTGTTCTTTATTTACTATTTATCAATCAACATATTAGTTCATTGTACAAACACATTAAATACAGAGTGAAGTAAGCCAGAAAGAAAAACACCAATACAGTATACTAACGCATATATATGGAATTTAGAAAGATGGTAACAACAACCCTGTATGCGAGACAGCAAAAGAGACACAGATGTATAGAACAGTCTTTTGGACTCTGTGGGAGAGGAAGAGAGTGGGATGATTTGGGAGAATTGCATTGAAACATGCATAATATCATATAAGAAACGAATCACCAATCCAGGTTCAATGCAGGATACAGGATGCTTGGGGCTGGTGCACTGGGATGACCCAGAGGGATGGTATGCGGAGGGAGGTGGGAGGGAGGTTCAGGATGGTGAACACGTGTACACCCATGGCGGATGCATGTTGATGTATAGCAAAACCAATACAATATTGTAAAGTAAAAAAAATAATAATAATAATAAAAATTTTTAAGACTTTTCAAACAAATACAAAACACAGAAAAATGACACAAACAGATGAAATAGGAAGAGCTACATCTTCATCACAGAGTTCCATTTTGGAAGGCTTTAATAAAATGGTGGTGTACAAAGGAGTATTTGAGTGTTTATTGTTGTTCACTAAGTGTTGTCTGACTCTTTGTGACCCCATGAACTGCAGCACACCTGGCTTCCCTCACTTCATCTCCAGGAGTTTGCTCAAATTCACATCCATTGAGTCGGTGATGCCATCCAACCATCTCATCCTCTGTCACCCTCTTCTCCTCCTGTCTTCAATCTTTCCCGGATAAGGATCTTTTTCACTGAGTTGGCTCTTCCTATCAGGTGACCAAAGTATTGGAGCTTCAGCTTCAGCATTAGTCCTGCCAGTGAATATTCAGGGTTTATTTCCTTTAGGATTGACTGGTTTCATCTCCTAGCTGTCCAAGGAATTCTCAAAAGTCCTCTCCAGCACCACAGTTGGAAAGCATCAATTCTTTGGCACTCAGCCTTCTTTGTGGTCCAACTCTTACACCCATAAATGACTACTGGAAAAATCATTGCTTTGGCAATATGGAATATTTTCAGCAAAGTGATGTCTCGGCTCTTTAATATGTTGTCTAGGTTTGTCATAGCTTTTCTTTCAAGGAGCAAGGGGCTTTTAATTTCATGGCTGCAGTCACCATCTACAGTAATTTTGGAGCCCAAGAAAATAAAATATGTCACTGTTTCCAATTTTGCCCCAAATATTTGTCATGAAGTGATGGGACTGGATGCCATAATCGTAGTTTTTTGAATGTTGAATTTTACACCAGCTTCTTCACTCTTCTTTTACCCTCATCAAGAGATTTTTAGTTCCTCTTCACATTCTGCCCGGAGAAGGCAATGGCACCCCACTCCAGTACTCTTGCCTGGAAAATCCCATGGACGGAGGAGCCTAGTGGGCTGCAGTCCATGGGGTCGCTAAGAGTCGGACACGACTGAGTGACTTCACTTTCACTTTTCACTTTCATGCATTGGAGAAGGAAATGGCAACCCACTCCAGTGTTCTTGCCTGGAGAATCCCAGGGACGAGGGAGCCTGGTGGGCTGCCATTTATGGGGTTGCACAGAGTCGGACACGACTGAAGCGACTTAGCAGCAGTAGCAGCGGCAGCATATTCTGCCATTAGGGTGGTATCATCTGCATATCTGAGGTTGCTGATATTTCTCTCAGCAAAATGATTCCAGCTTGTCCTTCATACAGCCTGGCATTTCACATGATGTACTTACTCTGCATAGAAGTTAAATAAGCAAGGTGACAGTATACAGCCTTCACATATTCCTTTCCCAATGTTGAACCCGTCTGCTGTTCCTTGTCCGGTTCCAACTGTTGCTTCTTGACCTGCATACAGGTTTATCTGGAGACAAATAAGGTGGTCTGGTATTCCCATCTCTAAGAATTTTCAAATTTGTTGTGATCCACACAAGTCAAAGATTTTGGTGTAGTCAATGAAGAAGTAGATTTTTTTTTAATTCCTTTGCTTTTTATATGATCTAATGGATGTGGGTAATTGGATCTCTGTTTCCTCTGCCTTTTCTAAATTCAGCTTGAACATCTGGAAGTTCTTGATTCACGTACTGCAGACTCATAGCTTGAGAAATTTTGAGCATGACCTTGCTAGCATGTGGAATGAATGCAACTGTATAGTAGTTTGAACATTCCTTGGCATTTCCCTTCTTTGGAAAACTGACCTTTTCCAGTCCTGTGGCCACTGCTGAGTTTTCCAAATTTGCTGACATGTTGAGTGCAGCACTTTAACAGCATCATAGTTTAGGATTTTGAATAGCTCAGCCGAATTCCATCACCTTGACTAGCTTTGTTCCTAGTAATACTCCCTAAGGCCCACTTGACTTCAGACTCCAGGATGTCTGTCTCTGGGTGAGTGACCACACCACCATGGTTATCCCAGTCATTAAGATCTTTTTTGTCTAGTTCTTCTGTGTTCTTACCACCTCTTGTTAATCTCCTCTGCTTCTGTTAGGTCCATACCATTTCTGTCCTTTATTGTGCCTAACCTTGCATGAAATGTTGCCTTGATATCTCCCATTTTCTTGAAGAGATCTTTAGTCTTTCACATTCTATTGCTTTCCTCTCTTTCTTAGCATTGTTCATTTAAGGTAGCCTTCTTATCTCTCCTTCCTATTCTCTGGAATTCTGCATTCAGTTGCTTATATTTTTCCCGTTCTCCTTTGCCTTTCACTTCTCTTCTTTTTTCAGCTATTTGTAAATCCACCTCAGGTAACTACTTTGCCTTTTTGGATTTCTTTTTCTTGGGGATGGTTTTGGTCACCACCTCCTATACAATGCTAGGAATCTCCACCCATAGTTCCTCAGACATTTTGTCTACCAGATCTAAGCCCTCAAATCTATTTGTCACCTCTACTGTACAATCATAAGGGATTTGATTTAGGTCATGCCTAAATGGCCTAGTGGTTTTCCCTACTTTCTTCAATTTAAGCCTGAATTTTGCAATAAGAAGCTCATGATCTGAGCCACAGTCAGCTCCAGACTTAGCCTATGAAAATTTTAGCTTTTTATCTTTCAACCATAAATGTGAGGAAATCCACCAAAAAAAATTACATCCTCTATTGGCATGTACTGAAGAAGGTTTTAATATTTTTGTTCATATTTTTAACTGTTACAGGCCTAGTTACAAAGTGAAAAGACAGTGTGTTGGCATCTAATTGTAGCTCACTGAGTGAAATATCTTGAACAGGTGTATACCTAGATGGAAAAGAAAAAAATGTTGGGAAAGATAAGCTGATGAGAATGGTGCAATCCTTTACCTGTCCTCCCAAACAGATTGCTATTAGTACACATCTAATCAGACTTCCCTGGTGGCTCAGACAGTTAACCGTCTGTCTACAATGTGGGAGACACAGGTTCGATCCCTGGGTCAGGAAGTTCCCTAGAGAAGGAAATCACAATCCACTCCAGTATTATTGCCTGGAAAATCACATGGACAGAGGAGCCTGGTAGGCCACAGTCCATGGGGTCGCAAGTCAGACACGACTGAGCAATCTTCACCATAATCAGATTCAATACCTGACTTTGACTTTTAAAATTACTTGACTGCCTTACATGAATGCATGCTAAGTCGCTTCAGTCATGTCCAATTCTGTGCGACGCTATGGACTATAGCCCACCAGGCTCCTCTATCCATGGGGATTCTCCAGGAAAAAATACTGGAGTTGCCATGCCCTCCTCCAGGGGATCTTCCCCCTTGACTTCCTTAAAAGTACATTATCATCCCCTCTTATCAGCAGCTTGAAAATACTGGACTATATGGTGGACTCTGTCTAGGGTAGACACCACTCTCATGTGTTATCCCTTGTGCTGTGCCCTCACTTGGGGGGGGTGTGGTAAAACCTGCAAATTGCTTGTAATCAGTAAAATATGACAAAGGTGATTGATAGAATGTTATGCCCTCTAGTGAGCTGTTATAATATAGGGCAAAGGTGAAAGGGCTTTTCAGATGTAATTAGTTGCCTAATTTACTTTTTTTTTAACTTTACAATATTGTATTGGTTTAGCCATATATCAAAGGGAAATTATCCTAGTTGGAACTGACCTCAAAAGGTGAACCCTTTTAAAGAGAGGTTAGGCCTTCCCTGATATGGGAGATTTCAAGCACAGAGATTCTCTCTCCATTACAGCCTTTGAAGAAACAAGCTGCCATGAATATCATGGCATGAATTCCATGCCATAGGCTACTAGATTCTGTCAATGACCTGAATGAGCTTAGAAGCCGATCCTTCCTAGTTAAGCTTCGAGACAAGAATGCAGCCTGGCTGACACCTTGACTGCACACAGCCTTGTGAGATCCTGAACAAAGAATCCAGTTAAGGTCTGCCCAGACTCCTGACCTATTAACATGGTGAGATAATAAATGTGTGATATTTTAATGGGCTGGGTTAGAAACTCTTTGATGCAACAATAGAAAAGTAATACAGGAAAATACGTTTATTTTCCTCAGTTATCTAAGGAAGTCCTAGCAGGAAATATGAATCCAATGACAAGTGTGGTCAAGTGGAAAGAGTACTAAATGAAGCATGAAGGCCACATTCAAATCCTGGTTCAGCTTGATCTGCAGCAAGCTCCTCAACCCCTTTGAGCCTGTAACCTTATCTGCCAAATGGTGGTTTAGTCTCTAAGTCCTGTCTGACTCTTGCGACCCCATGGACTGTAGCCCACCAGGCTCCTCTGTTCATGGGATTTTCCAGGCAAGAACACTGGAGTGGGTTGTCATTTCCTTCTCCAGGGAATCTTCCCAACTCAGGAATCAAACCCCGGTCTCCTGCTTTGCACACAGATTCCTGCATGGCAGGCAGATTCTTTACCGACTGAGCTATGAGGGAACACCATCTGTCAAATCGGGTTGGTGTAATCTGCCTAGCCCTTCTCACAAGGTTCTGAGGGAAGAATTTGAAAACTGCAAAATAGTGAGCTCATATTATATGTCATTTACCATTCTCCAAGTAGTATTCTAATTTTCCTATGTGTATTAACTCATTTAATCTTCAAACAACCCTACAAAGTACATACTTTTTATGATCATTATCTCCATTTAATAGATGAAAGAAATGAGACAAACAGAGGTGAATCTTGCCCAAGATCACACAATTGTTAGTAAGGACAAGTCTTTAAACCCAGGCAGTCTGGTTCCATGTTCTTTCCTCTTAATCATTGTACTGTGTTGCCTCTTGTAGCTTTAATAAGTATAGGAAATCCACTCCTTCTGAAGCAAGATGAACCTTGATATCAACATATTCTGAAAGAGATTGACTATCCTCATATGAGAGTTATCACTATAAGCCTTCTGCTTTGATGCATTATAGCAGATTCGTTATCTCGGTTTTTCTAACACAACCACTTTTTTTTTTTTTTTTTTCAAAATAAATTCTCCAGGAAACAACAATCCTCTTTTTCCTCCATAAAGCACATTGGCCCCATCCACAATGCTCAGTCCCACTGCCTTATACACACCACCACCTCCTTCTACTGTTTCCCATCATTACTTAGCTGAGACCACATGAATATCTGCTTACAACAAACAGACTTAATTTCTCTTCAGATACAGATTTGCATAAAAACCAAGCATAAGGGGAACAGAAGCATTTTTAATTGAATTGCTTTTAGGTACACTGCATGATTTCTATTATGTCTACTGCCTGATTTTGCAAATCACTGGGCATGTAGGATCAGTTCTTAATTTATCAGAAAAACACCAGAACTAGAAAAGCCCTTGCTTAGAGGATCACATTATATATTCCTCTGCCTTTGTGAAGATTATTTTTTACCTTTAAATCTTCCTGAAGTTAAAAAAAAAAGCTTACTTCCTTTAATCATACATTAATAGTATTTAAAAGTTCTTCCTGAAATTGAACTGAAATCTCCTCTGCTTCAATTTAAGCAAGCAAGGTTGTATTCAAGCTTCAGAAACAGCTAAAATGAATCTCTAAACCATTCCCTGATACCTGTAGATTAAACTAACATTTTAGTCCTTCAAAATTCTTCATACACATAATTTTTGCATGTGTGTGTTCTCAGTTGCTCAGCTGTGTCCGATCCTTTGTGACCCTAGGCACTGTAGCCTGCCAGGCTTCTCTGTCCATGGGATTTTCTCAGGCAAGAATACTGGAGCAGGTTGCCATACTTGCCTCCAGGGGATCTTCCTAACGCAGGGATTGAACTAGTGCATTGGCAAGCAGATTCTTTACCACTGAGCCACCTGGGAAACCCCACACATACCTGTACTATACTGCTTATATAATGCTGGTGTTTATTTATACAACTGCCACCAGCCCAACAAAGAATCCTTGAGGGCAGAGGCAACGTTCTAATTATTTTTGTGTATCTCACACCTAGCAAGAGTGACTAACACATGCTAGAAAGTTGAAAGAAAATTTAAATTAGTGAATGACTAAATGAAGTAGATTTCACACTGTTCCACCTGTGTGCAGGGAAAAGAACTAAGCAGCTTCCTATTCACAAAATCTTTCTTACAAAGACCGATATTCAGATCAGATCAGTCGCTCAGTCATATCCGACTCTTTGCAACTCCATGAATTGCAGCACCCAAGGCTTCCCTGTCCATCACCAACTCCAGGAGTTCACTCAGACTCACATCCATAGAGTCAGTGATGCCATCCAGCCATCTCATCCTCTGTCGTCCCCTTCTCCTCTTGCCCCCAATCCCTCCCAGCATCAGAGTCTTTTCCAATGAGTCAACTCTTCGCATCAGGTGGCCAAAGTACTGGAGTTTCAGCTTTAGCATTATTCCTTCCAAAGAAATCCCAGGGCTGATCTCCTTCAGAATGGACTGATTGGATCTCCTTGCAGTCTAAGGGACTCTCAAGAGTCTTCTCCAACACCACAGTTCAAAAGCATCAATTCTTCAATGCTCAGCCTTCTTCACAGTCCAACTCTCACATACATACATGACCACAGGAAAAAACACAGCCTTGACTAGACGAACCTTTGTTGGCAAAGTCATGTCTTTGCTTTTGAATATGCTGTCTAGGTTGGTCATAACTTTTCTTCCAAGGAGTAAGCGTCTTTTAATTTCATGACTGCAGTCACCATCTGCAGTGATTTTGGAGCCAGAAAAATAAAGTCTGACACTGTTTCCACTGTTTCCCCATCTATTTCCCATGAAGTGGTGGGACCGGATGCCATGATCTTCGTTTTCTGAATGTTGAGCTTTAAGCCAACTTTTTCACTCTCCACTTTCACTTTCATCAAGAGGCTTTTGAGTTCCTCTTCCCTTTCTGCCATAAGGGTGTTGTCATCTGCATATCTGAGGTTATTGATATTTCTCCCAGCAATCTTGATTCCAGCTTGTGTTTCTTCCAGTCCAGCATTTCTCATGATGTACTCTGCATATAAGTTAAATAAACAGGGTGACAATATACAGCCTTGATGAATTCCTTTTCCTATTTGGAACCAGTCTGTTGTTCCATGTCCAGTTCTAACTGTTGCTTCCTGACCTGCATACAGATTTCTCAAGAGGCAGATCAGGTGGTCTGGTATTCCCATCTCTTTCAGAATTTTACACAGTTTATTGTGATTCACACAGTCAAAGGCTTTGGCATAGTCAGTAAAGCAGAAATAGATGTTTTTCTGGAACTCTCTTGCTTTTTCCATGATCCAGCGGATGTTGGCAATTTGATCTCTGGTTCCTCTGCCTTTTCTAAAACCAGCTTGAACATCAGGAAGTTCACGGTTCACATATTGCTGAAGCCTGGCTTGGAGAATTTTGAGCATTACTTTACTAGCATGTGAGATGAGTGCAACTGTGTGGTAGTTTGAGCATTCTTTGGCATTGTCTTTCTTTAGGATCGGAATGAAAACTTAACTTTTCCAGTCCTGTGGCCACTGCTGAGTTTTCCAAATTTGCTGGCATATTGAGTGCAGCACTTTCACAGCATCATCTTTCAGGATTTGGAATAGCTCAACTGGAATTCCATCACCTCCACTAGCTTTGTTTGTAGTGATGCTTTCTAAGGCCCACTTGACTTCACATTCCAGGATGTCTGGCTCTAGGTCAGTGATCACACCATCATGATTATCTGGGTCGTGAAGATCTTTTTTGTACAGTTCTTCTGTGTATTCTTGCCATCTCTTCTTAATATCTTCTATTTCTGTTAGGTCCATACCATTTATGTCCTTTATCGAGCTCATCTTTGCATGAAATATTCCTTTGGTATCTATGATTTTCTTGAAGAGATCCCTAGTCTTTCCCATTCTGTTGTTTTCCTCTATTTCTTTGCATTGATCGCTGAAGAAGGCTTTCTTATCTCTTCTTGCTATTCTTTAGAACTCTGCATTCAGATGTTTATATCTTTCCTTTTCTCCTTTGTTTTTCGCTTCTTTTCTTTTCACAGCTATTTGTAAGGCCTCCCCAGACAGCCATTTTGCTTTTTTGCATTTCTTTTCCACAGGGATGGTCTTGATCCCTGTCTTGTGTACAATGTCATGAACCTCATTCCATAGTTCATCAGGCACTCTATCTATCAGATCTAGGCCCTTAAATCTATTTCTCACTTCCACTGTATAATCATAAGGGATTTGATTTAGGTCATACCTGAATGGTCTAGTGGTTTTCCCTACTTTCTTCAATTTAAGTCTGAATTTGGCAATAAGGAGTTCATGGTCTGAGCCACAGTCAGCTCCTGGTCTTGATTTTGCTGACTGTATAGAGCTTCTCCATCTTTGGCTGCAAAGAATATAATCAATCTGATTTCGGTGTTGACCATCTGGTGATGTCCATGTATAGAGTCTTCTCCTGTGTTCTTGGAAAAGGCTGTTTGCTATGACCAGTGCATTATCTTGGCAAAACTCTATTAGTCTTTGCCCTGCTTCATTCCATATTCCAAGGCCAAATTTGCCTGTTACTCCAGGTGTTTCTTGACTTCCTACTTTTGCATTCCAGTCCCCTATAATGAAAAGCACATCTTTTTTGGGTGTTAGTTCTAAAAGGTCTTGTAGGTCTTCATAGAACCATTCAACTTCAGCTTCTTCAGCGTTACTGGTTGGGGCATAGACTTGGATTACTGTGATGTTGAATGGTTTGCCTTGGAAACGAACAGAGATCATTCTGTCGTTTTTGAGATTGCATCCAAGTACCGCATTTTGGACTCTTTTGTTGACCATGATGGCTGCTCCATTTCTTCTGAGGGATTCCTGCCCGCAGTAGTAGACATAATGGTCATCTGAGTTAAATTCACCGATTCCAGTCCATTTCAGTTCACTGATTCCTAGAATGTCGACATTCACTCTTGCCATCTCTTGTTTGACCACTTCCAATTTGCCTTGATTCATGGACCTGACATTCCAGGTTCCTATGCAATATTGCTCTTTACAGCATCAGACCTTGCTTCTATCACCAGTCACATCCACAGCTGAGTATTGTTTTTGCTTTGGCTCCATCCCTTCATTCTTTCTGGAGTTATTTCTCCACTGATCTCCAGTAGCATATTGGGCACCTACTGACCTGGGGAGTTTCTCTTTCAGTATCCTATCATTTTGCCTTTTCATACTGTTCATGGGGTTCTCAAGGCAAGAATACTGAAGTAGTTTGCCATTCCCTTCTCCAGTGGACCACATTCTGTCAAATCTCTCCACCATGACACACCCGATATTAACTCTCTCCTTTTGTCTCTTGCTCATTGCTGCTGCTGCTGCTGCTAAGTCGCTTAAGTAACCTCAAATTCTTTCTGGTCAATAAGACATATTTTTCCAATTTTAAGCCACAGTTTCCTTTACCATCTCCATATTTATTCTAGTGCGATCATCAAAATCAGATTTATAGTGCTACATACATCAATAACTGTTTAAATGTACTTCCCACTTTTATAATCAAGATCACAATCATTGTGTTATATACACTGATTAATGCATTTAAACGTACTTCCCTTTATGCACTTACATTCCTTCCGAAAATTTGGTTGTGAATGGAGTTATCACAAATCCTTTATACATAAAATTCACCAGGACAGTTTATTATTTGGAGAGTAGACAGATAATTTTAAAATTTAAAAAACTTTTTTTTATATGAGTAATTTTCTTCTAGTTATTTTTCCTGAAGAGGAAGTACAGTGTAATGGAAATGACATTCAATATGAAGTCAAAGAACTGAGTTTAAAATCAGATGTTCGTTCCTATACCCATCATTTAAAGTGAAAGTGAAGTCATTCAGTCGTGTCTGACTCTTTGAGACCCCATGGACTGTAGCCCACCAGGTTCCTCCGTCCATGGAGGAATACTGGAGTGGGTTGCCATTTCCTTCTCCAGGGGATCTTCCCGACCCAGGGATCAAACCCAGGTCTCCCGCGTTGCAGGCAGATGCTTTAACCTCTGAGCCACCTAAAAGTGGACATTTAATTTTCAAATACATGGGGTTTTTAAGTAAATAAAGTAAAATAAAATGAATAACCAACAAGGATCTACTGTATAACACAGGGAACTCTGATCCATGTCATGTAAAAATCTAAATGGGTAAATAATTTGAAAAAGAATAAACACATATATATGTATAACTGAATCACTCTGATGTGCACTTGAAACTATCCCACCATTGTTAATTAACTCTGCTCTAATATAAAATTGAAAAGTTAATAAATTAAAAAAAAAAAAAAAAACAGATCTTTCTGTATTCCCACAGGCCTTACCTTTTAGGGGTCTGTTTTCTCTTCTGTTAAATGGGGATTATACTAACAAATAACTCAGGCCTATTGTAGAACTAAATAAACTTATGATGTATGTGAAAGGACTTTGTTCAGTATAAAACAAATATTAGTAATAACTATGCTGCTGCTGCTAAATTGCTTCAGTCATGTCTGACTCTGTGAGGCCCCATAGATGGCAGCCTACCAGGCTCCTCCATCCATGGGATTTTCCAGGCAAGAGTACTGGAGTGGGTTGCCATTGCCTTCTCTGAGTAATAACTATCAGTTCAGTTCAGTTGCTCAGTTCTGTCCGACTCTTTGCAACCCGATGAATCCCAGCACACCAGGCCTCCCTGTCCATCACCAACTCCTGGAGTGCACTCAAACTCACGTCCATCAAGTCGGTGATGCCATCCAGCAATCTCATCCTCTGTCGTCCCCTTTTCCTCCTGCCTCCAATTCCTCCCAGCATCAGAGTCTTTTCCAATGAGTCAACTCTTCTCATGAGGTGGCCAAAGTACTGGAGTTTCAGCTTTAGCATTATTCCTTCCGCAGAACACCCAAGGCTAATCTCCTTTAGAATGGACTGGTTGGATCTCCTTGCAGTCCAAGGGACTCTCAAGAGTCTTCTCCAACACCACAGTTCAAAAGCATCAATTCTTCGGCGCTCAGCTTTCTTCACAGTCCAACTCTCGCATCCATACATAACCACCGGAAAAACCATAGCCTTGACTAGATGGACCTTTGTTGGCAAGGTAATGTCTCTGCTTTTCAATATGCTATCTAGGTTGGTAATAACTTTTCTTCCAAGGAGTAAGCCTATTTTAATTTCATGGCTGCAGTCACCATCGGCAGTGATTTTGGAGCCCCCAAAAATAAAGTCTGGCACTGTTTCCCCATCTATTTCCCATGAAGCAATGGGACCAGATGCCACGATCTTAGTTTTCTGAATGTTGAGCTTTAAGCCAACTTTTTCACTCACCTCTTTCACTTCCATCAAGAGGCTTTTTAGTTTCTCTTCACTTTCTGCCATAAGGGTGGTGTCATCTGCATATCTGAGGTTATTGATATTTCTCCCAGCAATCTTGATTCCAGCTTGTGCTTCTTCCAGCCCAGCGTTTCTCATGATGTACTCTGCATAGACGTTAAACAAGCAGGATGACAATATACAGCCTTGATGTACTCCTTTTCCTATTTGGAACCAGTCTGTTGTTCCATGTACAGTTCTAACTGTTGCTTCCTGACCTGCATATAGGTTTCTCAAGAGGCAGGTCAGCTGGTCTGGGATTCCCATCTCTTTCAGAATTTTCCACAGTTGATTGTGATCCACACAGTCAAAGGCTTTGGCATAGTCAATAAAGCAGAAATAGATATTTTCTTTTTTGGAACTCTCTTGCTTTTTCCATGATCCAGCGGATGTTGGCAATTTGATCTCTGGTTCCTCTGCCTTTGCTAAAACCAGCTTGAACATCAGGAAGTTCACGGTTCACGTATTGCTGAAGCTTGGCTTGGAGAATTTTGAGCATTATTTTACTAGCATGTGAGATGAGTACAATTGTGCAGTAGTCTGAGCATTCTTTGGCATTGCCCTTCTTTGGGATTGGAATGAAAACTGACCTTTTCCAGTCCTGTGGTAATAACTTTAAGTAATAATAAATTTTATACACAACATTATTTTTTTTTTTTTTGAAGAAGGAATTCAGAGGGCCTGGACCCCGTCTTAGGCCTGTTCATGTTGATCATGCTCGGCCACCTCTCCAACGGACTCTGGACTCTGTGCTTACTGCCTATGGAAACTATAACAGAAGGATAAGACCCCCTCTGGACAGGGGAATCTTGAAGATCACATCCAGGTTACTCATCGCCTAAGAGAAAACATACTCTAATCACCCCTGCCTACGGACAGGTCATCAATTCTTTCTGTATCTATCAGAGTGTAACCACAGGCTTATTGATTATTAACTGTTTAAACACCTAACACTTGATAACACTTGAATAATGGGGTTATTGTGATTGCATTTACCCTTTCTTTGTTTTATGTAAGTCTCAAGGAAATTGGGGTGGTGGGTTCGGACACGTACACATGGGGTATAGAAGATTTTCACAAATACTGGTCGGGGCCCTTGACTAAGAGGAGACTCTGCCTTGGGCCCACCAGTGTAATAAACTGCACTCCACTATCTGCATTGTCCTTCTGAGTAAGTTTGTTTCCCAGAACGTGTGGCTATAACATTTTCACCACAGTACTATATTGCTTGTTCATATTTAGCTCAAGATCGACTATAACTCTTACATCTTTATCTATGATGCTTGGGATTAACCACTCTTTTTCAACTCTGTATTTACGAAGTTAAGTTTTCATATCTCTGTGATAGTTCATCCTTTTATCATTTTTTCCCTAAAAATATACTTTTTTTCTTCTAATTTATCAAGGTAATTCTAACATCAAGGTAGATTTTAGAGTTTATCAAGGTAACTCTCTAACATCAAAACCCTGAGTTACATGAATCCTAGAAATATAAAGATCAGCCAACATTCTGCATATTCTTCCTCTATACAGGAAGAAGATGGCTGTCTCTGTAGTAGTGTCAAAGATACATGAATTGAGTGTACTTGAAACAGTAATTTGAGTAGCTGTTATGACAAGTAGAAGAGGGAGGCATCTTTCTCTACTAGTAAACATAGCACAGACTTCCCAGATACAAAGAGACAGGCCAAAGAAGCACCTAGACATATTTCTTTTTTTTTTTTTTTTTTTTTTTTTTTTTTTTAATTTTATTTTATTTTTAAACTTTACATAACTGTATTAGATTTGCCAAATATCAAAATGAATCCGCCACAGGTATACATGTGTTCCCCATCCTGAACCCTCCTCCCTCCTCCCTCCCCATTCCATCCCTCTGGGTCGTCCCAGTGCACCAGCCCCAAGCATCCAGTATCGTGCATCGAACCTGGACTGGCAACTCATTTCATACATGATATTTACATGTTTCAATGCCATTCTCCCAAATCTTCCCACCCTCTCCCTCTCCCACAGAGTCCATAAGACTGTTCTATACATCAGTGTCTCTTTTGCTGTCTCGTACACAGGGTTATTGTTACCATCTTTCTAAATTCCATATATATGCGTTAGTATACTGTATTGGTGTTTTTCTTTCTGGCTTACTTCACTCTGTATAATAGGCTCCAGTTTCATCCACCTCATTAGAACTGATTCAAATGTATTCTTTTTAATGGCTGAATAATACTCCATTGTGTATATGTACCACAGCTTTCTTATCCATTCATCTGCTGATGGACATCTAGGTTGCTTCCATGTCCTGGCTATTATAAACAGTGCTGCGATGAACATTGGGGTACTCGTGTCTCTTTCCCTTCTGGTTTTCTCAGTGTGTATGCCCAGCAGTGGGATTGCTGGATCATAAGGCATGTCTATTTCCAGTTTTTTAAGGAATCTCCACACTGTTCTCCATAGTGGCTGCACTAGTTTGCATTCCCACCAACAGTGTAAGAGGGTTCCCTTTTCTCCACACCCTCTCCAGCATTTATTACTTGTAGACTTTTGGATTGCAGCCATTCTGACTGGCGTGAAATGGTACCTCATAGTGGTTTTGATTTGCATTTCTCTGATAATGAGTGATGTTGAGCATCTTTTCATGTGTTTGTTAGCCATCTTTATGTCTTCTTTGGAGAAATGTCTATTTAGTTCTTTGGCCCATTTTTTGATTGGGTCATTTATTTTTCTGGAGTTGAGCTGTAGGAGTTGCTTGTATATTCTCGAGATTAGTTGTTTGTCAGTTGCTTCATTTGCTATTATCTTCTCCCATTCTGAAGGCTGTCTTTTCACCTTGCTAATAGTTTCCTTTGATGTGCAGAAGCTTTTAAGGTTAATTAGGTCCCATTTGTGTATTTTTGCTTTTATTTCCAATATTCTGGGAGGTGGGTCATAGAGGATCCTGCTGTGATGTATGTCAGAGAGTGTTTTGCCTATGTTCTCCTCTAGGAGTTTTATAGTTTCTGGTCTTACGTTTAGATCTTTAATCCATTTTGAGTTTATTTTTGTGTATGGTGTTAGAAAGTGTTCTAGTTTCATTCTTTTACAAGTGGTTGACCAGAGTTCCCAGCACCACTTGTTAAAGAGATTGTCTTTAATCCATTGTATATTCTTGCCTCCTTTGTCGAAGATAAGGTGTCCATATGTGCGTGGATTTATCTCTGGGCTTTCTATTTTGTTCCATTGATCTATATTTCTGTCTTTGTGCCAGTACCATACTGTCTTGATAACTGTGGCTTTGTAGTAGAGCCTGAAGTCAGGTAGGTTGATTCCTCCAGTTCCATTCTTCTTTCTCAAGATCGCTTTGGCTATTCGAGGTTTTTTGTTTTTCCATACAAATTGTGAAATTATTTGTTCTAGCTCTGTGAAGAATGCTGTTGGTAGCTTGATAGGGATTGCATTGAATCTATAGATTGCTTTTGGTAGTATACTCATTTTCACTACATTGATTCTTCCAATCCATGAACATGGTATATTTCTCCATCTGTTAGTGTCCTCTTTGATTTCTTTCACCAGTGTTTTATAGTTTTCTATATATAGGTCTTTAGATTCTTTAGGTAGATATATTCCTAAGTATTTTATTCTTTCCGTTGCAATGGTGAATGGAATTGTTTCCTTAATTTCTCTTTCTGTTTTCTCATTATTAGTGTATAGGAATGCAAGGGATTTCTGTGTGTTGATTTTATATCCTGCAACTTTACTATAGTCATTGATTAGTTCTAGTAATTTTCTGGTGGAGTCTTTAGGGTTTTCTATGTAGAGGATCATGTCATCTGCAAACAGTGAGAGCTTTACTTCTTCTTTTCCAATTTGGATTCCTTTTATTTCTTTTTCTGCTCTGATTGCTGTGGCCAAAACTTCCAAAACTATGTTGAATAGTAATGGTGAAAGTGGGCACCCTTGTCTTGTTCCTGACTTTAGAGGAAATGCTTTCAATTTTTCACCATTGAGGATAATGTTTGCTGTGGGTTTGTCATATATAGCTTTGATTATGTTGAGGTAGGTTCCTTCTATTCCTGCTTTCTGGAGAGTTTTGATCATAAATGGATGTTGAATTTTGTCAAAGGCTTTCTCTGCATCTATTGAGATAATCATATGGTTTTTATTTTTCAATTTGTTAATGTGGTGTATTACATTGATTGATTTGCGGATATTGAAGAATCCTTGCATCCCTGGGATAAAGCCCACTTGGTCATGGTGTATGATCTTTTTAATGTGTTGTTGGATTCTGATTGCTAGAATTTTGTTAAGGATTTTTGCATCTATGTTCATCAGTGATATTGGCCTGTAGTTTTCTTTTTTTGTGGGATCTTTGTCAGGTTTTGGTATTAGGGTGATGGTGGCCTCATAGAATGAGTTTGGAAGTTTACCATCCTCTGCAATTTTCTGGAAGAGTTTGAGCAGGATAGGTGTTAGCTCTTCTCTAAATTTTTGGTAGAATTCAGCTGTGAAGCCGTCTGGACCTGGGCTTTTGTTTGCTGGAAGATTTTTGATTACAGTTTCAATTTCCGTGCTTGTGATGGGTCTGTTAAGATTTTCTATTTCTTCCTGATCGAGTTTTGGAAAGTTGTACTTTTCTAAGAATTTGTCCATTTCTTCCACGTTGTCCATTTTATTGGCATATAATTGTTGATAGTAGTCTCTTATGATCCTTTGTATTTCTGTGTTGTCTGTTGTGATCTCTCCATTTTCATTTCTAATTTTATTGATTTGATTTTTCTCCCTTTGTTTCTTGATGAGTCTGGCTAATGGTTTGTCAATTTTATTTATCCTTTCAAAGAACCAGCTTTTGGTTTTGTTGATTTTTGCTATGGTCTCTTTTGTTTCTTTTGCATTTATTTCTGCTCTAATTTTTAAGATTTCTTTCCTTCTACTAACCCTGGGGTTCTTCATTTCTTCCTTTTCTAGTTGCTTTAGGTGTAGAGTTAGGTTATTTATTTGACTTTTTTCTTGTTTCTTGAGGTGTGCCTGTATTGCTATGAACTTTCCCCTTAGGACTGCTTTTACCGTGTCCCACAGGTTTTGGGTTGTTGTGTTTTCATTTTCATTCGTTTCTATGCAAATTTTGATTTCTTTTTTGATTTCTTCTGTGATTTGTTGGTTATTCAGCAGCGTGTTGTTCAGCCTCCATATGTTGGATTTTTTAATAGTTTTTCTCCTGTAATTGAGATCTAATCTTACTGCATTGTGGTCAGAAAAGATGCTTGGAATGATTTCTATTTTTTTGAATTTACCAAGGCTAGCTTTATGGCCCAGGATGTGATCTATCCTGGAGAAGGTTCCATGTGCACTTGAGAAGAAGGTGAAATTCATTGTTTTGGGATGAAATGTCCTATAGATATCAATTAGGTCTAACTGGTCTATTGTATCGTTTAAAGTTTGTGTTTCCTTGTTAATTTTCTGTTTAGTTGATCTATCCATAGGTGTGAGTGGGGTATTAAAGTCTCCCACTATTATTGTGTTATTGTTAATTTCTTCTTTCATACTTGTTAGCATTTGTCTTACATACTGCGGTGCTCCCGTGTTGGGTGCATATATATTTATAATTGTTATATCTTCTTCTTGGATTGATCCTTTGATCATTATGTAGTGACCATCTTTGTCTCTTTTCACAGTCTTTGTTTTAAAGTCTATTTTATCTGATATGAGTATTGCTACTCCTGCTTTCTTTTGGTCCCTATTCGCATGGAAAATCTTTTTCCAGCCCTTCACTTTCAGTCTGTATGTGTCCCCTGTTTTGAGGTGGGTCTCTTGTAGACAACATATGCAGGGGTCTTGTTTTTGTATCCATTCAGCCAGTCTTTGTCTTTTGGTTGGGGCATTCAACCCATTTACGTTTAAGGTAATTACTGATAAGTATGACCCCGTTGCCATTTACTTTATTGTTTTGGGTTCGAATTTATACACAATTTTTGTGTTTCCTGTCTAGAGAATATCCTTTAGTATTTGTTGGAGAGCTGGTTTGGTGGTGCAGAATTCTCTCAGCTTTTGCTTGTCTGAAAAGCTTTTGATTTCTCCTTCATACTTGAATGAGATCCTTGCTGGGTACAATAATCTGGGCTGTAGATTATTTTCTTTCATCATTTTAAGTATGTCTTGCCATTCCCTCCTGGCTTGAAGAGTTTCTATTGAAAGATCAGCTGTTATCCTTATGGGAATTCCCTTGTGTGTTATTTGTTGTTTTTCCCTTGCTGCTTTTAATATTTGTTCTTTGTGTTTGATCTTTGTTAATTTGATTACTATGTGTCTTGGGGTGTTTCGCCTTGGGTTTATCCTATTTGGGACTCTCTGGGTTTCTTGGACTTGGGTGATTATTTCCTTCCCCATTTTAGGGAAGTTTTCAACTATTATCTCCTCAAGTATTTTCTCATGGTCTTTCTTTTTGTCTTCTTCTTCTGGGACCCCTATGATTCGAATGTTGTAGCGTTTAATATTGTCCTGGAGGTCTCTGAGATTGTCCTCATTTCTTTTAATTCGTTTTTCTTTTATCCTCTCTGATTCATTTATTTCTACCATTCTATCTTCTAATTCACTAATCCTATCTTCTGCCTCTGTTATTCTACTATTTGTTGCCTCCAGAGTGTTTTTAATTTCACTTATTGCATTATTCATTATATATTGACTCTTTTTTATTTCTTCTAAGTCCTTGTTAAACCTTTCTTGCATCTTCTCAATCCTTGCCTCCAGGCTATTTATCTGTGATTCCATTTTAATTTCAAGATTTTGGATCAATTTCACTATCATTATTCGGAATTCTTTATCAGGTAGATTCCCTATCTCTTCCTCTTTGGTTTGGTTTGGTGGGCATTTATCCTGTTCCTTTATCTGCTGGCTATTCCTCTGTCTCTTCATCTTGTTTAAATTGCTGAGTTTGGGGTGTCCTTTCTGTATTCTGGCAGTTTGTGGAGTTCTCTTTATTGTGGCGTTTCCTCGCTGTGTGTGGGTTTGTACAGGTGGCTTGTCAAGGTTTCCTGGTTAGGGAAGCTTGTGTCAATGTTCTGGTGGATGGAGCTGTATTTCTTCTCTCTGGAGTGTAATGAAATGTCCAGTAATGAGTTATGAGATGTCTATGGTTTTGGGGTGACTTTGGGCAGCCTGTATCTTGAAGCTCAGGGCTGTGTTCCTTTGTTGCTGGAGAATTTGCTTGTTATGTCTTTCCCTGGAACTTGTTGGCCCTTGTGTGGTGCTTGGTTTCAGTGTCGGTATGGAGGCGTTTGATGAGCTCCTGTCAATTAATGTTCCTTGGAGTCAGGAGTTCCCTGGAGTCAGGGATTGGACTTAAGCCTCCTACTTCCAGTTATCGGTCTTAATTTTACAGTAGTTTCAAAACTTCTCCTTCTATACAGCACCACTGATAAAACATCTACGTTAAAGATGAAAAGTTTCTCTACTGTGAGGGTCACTCAGAGAGGTTCACAGCGTTACATGGAGAAGAGAAGAGGGAGGAGGGAGTTAGAGGTGACCCAAATGAGATGAGGTGGAATCAATAGTGGAGAGAGTGGGCTAGCCAGTAGTCACTTCCTTATGTGCACTCCACAACTGGACCACTCAGAGATGTTCACGGAGTTATACAGGGAAGAGAAGAAGGAGGCAGGAGACAGAGGTGGCCAGAAGGATAAAAGGGGGAAATGAAAAGGCGGGAGACAGATCCAGCCAGTAATCAGTTCCTTAAGTGTTCTCCACCGTCTGGAACACACAGAAATTCACAGAGTTGGGTAGAGTAGAGAGGGGTTAGGGAGGAGATACAGGTGACCTGGTGGAGAAAATGGAGAGTCCAAAGGGAGAGAGAGCAGTCAAGCCAGTAATCTCGTACACTAGTGAAAAATGGGTCCTGAAGATTGGGTTCTTAAAGGTACAAAATTGGTAACAAATACATAAAAACAAAAATTAGAAATTAGAGTAGAGTTTGGAATTTCAAAAATGCGATGTTAATGAAAAGGAGAAGGAAAAGAAAGAGAGAAAAAACGAACAAAGAAAAACAAACAAGGTCGTGAAAGTAATAAAGAAACTACAGGTACAAAATTGATAACTAATACCAAACAGCAAAAATTAAAAATCCAGAGTAGAGTTTGGAATTTCAAAAATACAACGTTAAAAAAAAAAAAAAAAAGAAGAAGAAGAAGAAAAATAAAGAGAGAAAACAAACAAACCAACAAAAACAATGTCGCAAAAATTATAAAGAAAATACAGGTACAAAATTGATATCAAATACCAAAAAGCATAAATTAAAAATCTTGAGTAGAGTTTGGAATTGCAGATATACGATGTTATATAAAAGAAGAAGAGAAAGAAACAGAGGAAAGAAAAAAAAAAAAAGTCACAGCAATTATGAAAAAAACTATAGGTACAAAATTGATAACATATATCAAATGGCTAAAATTAAAAATCTAGAGTAGAGTTTGGAATTTCAAAAATGCAATGTTAAAGAAAAGAAGAAAAAGAAAAAAGAAAAAAAAAAAAAAAAAAACCACGGTCAAAAAATTATAAAATATATATATGAAGTTTGCTGAAGAAGAAAAAAAAAAAAAAAATAGGGTCTTTTTTTTTTTTTTTGCAAAGTAATAGTTATAAAAGTGAAAATTAAAGGACAATAGAGGACTTAAAAAAAATTTTTTTTTTAATTAAAAAAAAAGAAAGAAAGAAAGATTGATCGTAAAAATAGTAAAAATATATCTAGGTCTTTCTCTGGTTTTGTTGTGAGTATTGTGGGTTCAGTTCATTTTTGGCAGTTCCTTAGTCCGACTTATATTTCTCAAGATCTATAGGCCCCTTCCTATGTAATCCGTAGTAACCACAGGGTTTTAATCTATGGCCTGTAGCTTCCAAGGCGTTTCCCTCTGTTAGAGCTTCTTCTGTTTGCTGGTCTCTTCAGTGTCTGGTTCCCGCCCTGACACAAAGGGGACGGTGGAGGACCCTATTTTTTTTTTTTTTTTTTTTTTTTTAATTTAGGCTCACTTGTTCAGCCGCGCTGTGGGGAGGGAGGGAGGGATGCTGCAAACAGATAACACTGGCGTGCGCTCGAAGTGCCTCGGCCACACTGGGTCTGCCCCCGCTCACGGCGCGTGTAACCTCCCTGCCCACACTGCTTGGGCTCTAGGTTGTTCCGCCGGGAACAATCAGAGGCCGGCCCTGGACTGAGCTCCCAGGTCCAAGCCGCTCAGGTTCAGGCACTCGGGTAGTCCTCAGAGGCGCAGACTCGGTTGGGCCTGCGTTTTGTGTTCTTCCCAGGTCCGAGCAGCTCAGGCGATGAGGTGCTTGGCGGCCGCCAATGCTGCGACTTATCGCCTCCCCGCCACTCGGTTATCTGGGTGTAAAACCGGCGCACCTTCTCAGGCAGATGTTGACCGTCCAGACCCCCAAGAAGTTTTAGTTAGCAAAGAAGCCTGCTTACAGTTTTATAGATAGTGTCTCTCTGGGGCTGCGATTGCCCCCTTCCGGCTCTGGCTGCCTGTCACCGGAGGGGGAGGTCTGCAGCCGGCTATCTCTGTTCAGTCCTTTGTTCTGTGCGCGGGCCTGGCGGTGTCTTAGGTTAGGGCTGGCTTTTCGCGTGGTAGATATCCCACAGTCTGGTTTGCTAGCCCAAATTATTTCGCTCAGATAGCGCTCAGGACATTCGGCCCGATTCTTACTCTAAGGGACACAGCCCGTGCCGCACTTCCCTGCCCAGCCCCCGCTTGCTAATGCCGTGTGCAGGCGTCTGCGCTGCTTCTCCGCTGGGGGAGTTCCCGTAGGGCTCACAATCCGCGATTTTTAATTGTTTATTTTTTTTTTTTTTTCCCCTCCCTTTTATGTTGCCCTCTGTGCTTCCAAAGCTCGGCACAGATTCGGCAGTGAGAGGGTTTCCTGGTGTTTGGAAACTTCTCTCTTTTTAAGACTCCCTTCCCGGGACGGAACTCCGTCCCTCCCTCTTTTGTCTCTTTTTTTGTCTTTTATATTTTTTCCTACCTCCTTTCGAAGAGTTGGGCTGCTTTTCTGGGTGCCTGATGTCCTCTGCCGGCATTCGGAAGTTGTTTTGTGGAATTTACTCGATGTTTAAATGCTCTTTTGATGAATTTGTGGGGGAGAAAGTGTTCTCCCCGTCCTACTCCTCCGCCATCTTGGCTCCTCCCCCTAGACATATTTCAATAAGTGAGCCTTATTAGTAAATTAGCTTTTATCTAACTTTCATACACACATGCACATGTGCTAAATCACTTCAGTTGTGTCCAACTCTTAGTGACCCTATAAACCATGGCCTGCCAGGCTCCTCTGTCCATGGTATTCTCCAGGCAAGAATACTGGAGTGGGTTGTCATACCATTCTCCAGGGGATCTTCCCAATCCAGGGATTGAACCCATGTCTCTCAGGTCTCCTGCACTGGCAAGCAGGTCCTTTATTACCAGTGCCACCTGAGAAACCTCCTAACATTCATAAGCAGACGTTATGCTAAGTCGCTTCAGTCATGTCCAACTCTGTGTGACCCAATAGACGGCAGCCCACCAGGCTCCCCCGTCCCTGGGATTCTCTAGGCAAGAACACTGGAGTGGGTTGCCATTTCCTTCTCCAATGCATAAAAGTGAAAAGTCAAAGTGAAGTCACTCAGTCGTGTCCGACTCTTAGTGTCCCCATGGACTGCAGCCTACCAGGCTCCTCCATCCATGGGATTTTCCAGGCAAGAGTACTGGAGTGGGTTGCCATTGCCTTCTCCAAGCAGACGTTAAAAGGACCTAAAATTGGAAAGCATGCCAAACCTTGGAATAATTCAAGAAAGAAGCTCAATGTACTATGTAGAGGAGAGTTGTGTTCTGAACTACAGCAGTTTATATATTGTATAAAAAATGTTGTGCATTACAAGAAGGCCAAAAATAATGGCTTTGGGGCTCATGGTCAGGTACAGCCAAACAATAGCTCAGGATTTTAGTTCAGTTAAGTTCAGTTTAGTCACTCAGTCGCGTCCAAATCTTTGCGACCCCATGGACTGCAGCACACCAGGTTTTCCTGTCCATCACCAACTACCAGAGCTTTTTCAAACTCATGTCTATCGAGTCAGTGATGACATAAAACCATCTCATCCTCTGTCATCACCTTCTCCTCCTGCCTTCAGTCTTTCCCAGCATCAGGGTCTTTTCCAATGAGTCGGTTTTTCACATCAGGTGGCCAAAGTACTGGAGCTTCAACTTCAGCATCAATCCTCCCAATGAATATTCAGGACTGATTTCCTTTAGGATTGATTGGTTTGATCTCCTTGCAGTCCAAGGGACTCTCAAGAGTCTTCTCCAACACCACAGTTCAAAATCATCAATTCTTTGGTGCTCAAATTTCTTCATAGTCCAACTCTCACATCCATACATGACTACTGGAAAAAACCATAGCTTTGACTAGATGGACCTTTGTCAGCAAAGTAATGTCTCTGTTTTTTAATATGTTGTCTAGGTTGGTCATAACTTTTCTTCGAAGGAGCAAGTGTCTTTTAATTTCAAGGATGTAGTCACCATCTGCAGTGATTTTGGAGCCCCCCAAAATAAAGTCTCTCACTGTTTCCATTGTTTCCCCATCTATTTGCCATAAAGTGATTGGACCAGATGCCATGATATTAGTTTTTGAATGTTGAGTTTTAAGCCAACTTTTTCACTCTCCTCTTTCACTTTCTTCAAGAGGCTATTTAGTTCTTCACTTTCTGCCATAAGGGTGGTGTCATCTGCATATCTGAGGTTATTGATATTTCTCCTGACAATCTTGATATTTCTTCCAGGCTCTAAGTAGTTGGATTAAAGTGAAATGGATGAATAAGTCTAGTTTTAAGTAGATAAAGGAGTGTCTATATTTTACTGCATCTAAGACTAGAAAGAGAAGGGAAAAGTTAGCATTTAAGAAGGGTTCAAATAGCTTGAGGTAAAGCTAACAGATATTGATGAGGAAGAGGAAAGAAAAAAGAAATACCAAGTCTCAGTTAGCACATATTGGGTTCTATTTTGCCAGGATTTGGTCTGCTTTCCTCTAGGAGAGTCTGCACAGAATTAACACTTGTTAAATGTGTGACTGAACATTAGAAGTAAAAGGCAGTTCAGAAAACCAGAGCTCCTAGAGTCCAAAAAGCATTCAGACTTAAAAATAAGAAGTGTCCAATAAACACTCTTACATATGAGGCAGAATAAAAACAGAAATTTGGCAACCATAAAACTGACTCTAGGAACTGAATCAAAATTAATCATTGCAAGGCCCTGTACTAGGCAAAATAGTAGTGGTGGTAATAAATTGATTAATTAAACCTACTCTTTGTCTTCAAATAACCAAAAATATATTTGGACCCTTTATATAAAAATATCTAACCTTCTAAAGAATAAGAGTAGTGAAGAGTCTCTCTATTGTATATTGAAACATAGTCCAAAGGTATAATAATTTAAACAATGTGAGTCTAAAGTAAAAGCAGACAGACATATCAATGAAAAATAGGCAGCATATTAGTGGTCTCAGTTCTTTTGTCCTCTATATATAAAACCAGGAGTGAAAATGTTAGAACATGTGGTATTTTTATATATTAGTTTTTCTAATAAACCTTCACACTATTTTCCACAGTGGTTGCACCAATATATATTCTCACCAACAGTGTATGTGTATTCCCTTTACCTCATATCCTCAGCAATAGTTGTTATTTGTATTATTTTTAATGATATCCATTCTAACAGGTGAGAAGTAATATCTCATTGTGCTTTTGATTTGCATTTCTCTAATAAACAGTGATATTGAGAATCTTTTCATGTGCCTATCAGTCATGTGCATTTGCTCTTTGGAAAAATGTCTATTCAGTTCTTCTGCCTATTTTTAAATAGGTTGTTTGTTTGTTTTTGATGTTGAGTTCTATGAACTCTTTATATATTTTGGCTATTATAACCCTTTATCAGTCATATAATTTGCAATTATGTCCTCCCATTGAGCAGACTGTCTGTTTGTTTTGTCAATGGTTTCTTTTGTTGTGCAAAAGGTTTTAAGTTTAATTAGGATCCATTTGTTTATATTTGCTTTTATTTTGTTTGTTGTAGAGATAGATTCAAAAAAATATTGCTATGATTTATGTCAGAGTGCTGTATGTTTTCCTTTAGGAGTTACATGATTTCCAGTCTTACATTTAGGTCTTTAATCTATTTTGTGTTTATATACAGTAGTGTTAGAGAATGTTCTAATCTCATTCTTTTCCATGGAGATGTTCACTTTTTCCAGCGCCATTTATTGAAAAGACTGTCTTTTCTATATTGTATAGTCTTGTCTCCTTTTTCATAGATTAACTGACCATAAGCACATGGGTTTATTTCTGGGCTCTCTATTCCCTTCCATTGATCTATATATCTATTTTTGTGCCAGGACCATACTGTTTTGATTACTGTATCATTATAATGTAGTCTAAAATCAGGGAGCATGATTCCTCTGGCTCTGTTCTTCCTCAAAATTGTCTTGGTTATTCAGAGTTTTTTTGGTTTTTTGTTTGTTTTTTTTTCCGTACAAATTTTAAAATTACTTTTTTTGTTCTCTGGAAAATGTCATTGGTGTTTTAATAGGGATTGCATTTAATTTGTAGATGTCTTGGATAGTATGGTCAAAAAACAAAATAATTCAAAAAGATATATGCATCCCAATGTTCATAGCAGCATCATTACATGAGAAATCAAAATGCAAATACATTTGCTTCAATAAGTATGTTCACTACAACACTGTGATAGCAATTATGTGGATGCAACCAAAATGTCTATCAGTAAGAAACCAATTAAATAAGCTATAATTCATTCTTACAAGAGAAAAATGCTCACTCATTCTTTAAATGAGGTAAATGTGTATATACCAATATAGAATGGTCCACAAGACTTATTTTTAAGTGGAGAAAGTACTCACAACAGGTTATACATAATATAACCCTGTTAGTATTAATGGGTGTTTGATTCAGTTCAGTTCAGTTCAGTCGCTCAATCGTGTCCGACTCTGCAACCCCATGAATCGCAGCAAGCCAAGCCTCCCTGTCCATCACCAACTCCCAGAGCTTGCTCAAACTCATGTCTATCGAGCCAGTGATGCCATCCAACCATCTCAGCCTCTGTCGTCCCCTTCTCCTCCTGCCCTCAATCCCTCCCAGCAACAGGGTCTTTTCCAGTTAGTCACCTCTTCGCATGAGTTGACCAAAGTATTGGAGTTTCAGCTTTAGCATCAGTCCTTCCAATGAACACCCAGGACTGATCTCCTTTAGGATGGACTGGTTGGACCTCCTTGCAGTCCAAGAGACTCTCAACAGTCTTCTCCAACACCACAGTTCAAAAGCATCAATTCTTCGGCGCTCAGCTTTCTTCACAGTGCAACCTTCATCTCCATACATGACTACTGGAAAAACAACAGCTTTGACTAGACGGACCTTTGTTGGCAAAGTAATGTCTCTGCTTTTCAATATGCTGTCTAGGTTGGTCATAACTTTCCTTCCAAGGAGTAAGTGTCTTTTAATTTCATGGCTGCAATCACCATCTGCACTGATTTTGGAGCCCCCAAAATAAAGTCTGACACTGTTTCCACTGTTTACCCATCTATTTCCCATGAAGCAATGGGACCAGATGCCATGATATTCGTTTTCTGAATGTTGAGCTTTAAGCCAACTTTTTCACTCACCTCTTTCACTTTCATCAAGAGGCTTTTTAGTTGCTCTTCACTTTCTGCCATAAGGGTGGTGTCATCTGCATATCTGAGGTTATTGATATTTCTCCCAGCAATCTTAATTCCAGCTTGTACTTCTTCCAGCCCAGCGTTTCTCATGATGTACTCTGCATATAAGTTAAATAAGCAGGATGACAATATACAGCCTTGACGTTCTCCTTTTCCTATTTGGAACCAGTCTGCTGTTCCATGTCCAGTTCTAACTGTTGCTTCCTGACCTGCATACAGGTTTCTCAAGAGGCAGGTCAGCTGGTCTGAGATTCCCATCTCTTTCAGAATTTTCCACAGTTGATTGTAATCCATACAGTCAAAGGCTTTGGCATAGTCAATAAAGCAGAAATAGATATTTTTTTTTTTGGAACTCTTTTGCTTTTTCAATGATCCAGCGGATGTTGGCAATTTGATCTCTGGTTCCTCTGCCTTTGCTAAAACCAGCTTGAACATCAGGAAGTTCATGGTTCACGTATTGCTGAAGCTTGGCTTGGAGAATTTTGAGCATTATTTTACTAGCATGTGAGATGAGTACAATTGTGCAGTAGTCTGAGCATTCTTTGGCATTGCCCTTCTTTGGGATTGGAATGAAAACTGACCTTTTCCAGTCCTGTGGCCACTGCTGAGTTTTCCAAATGTGCTGGCATATTGAGTGCAGCACTTTCACAGCATTATCTTTCAGGATTTGAAATAGCTCAACTGGAATTCCATCACCTCCACTAGCTTTGTTCATAGTGATGCTTTCTAAGGCCCACTTGACTTCACATTCCAGGATATGTGGCTCTAGGTCAGTGATCACACCATCATGATTATCTGGGTCGTGAAGATCTTTTTTGTACAGTTCTTCTGTGTATTCTTGCCACCTCTTCTTAACATCTTCTGCTTCTGTTAGGTCCATACCATTTCTCTCCTTTATCGAGCCCATCTTTGCATGAAATGTTCCCTTGGTATCTCTAATTTTCTTGAAGAGATCTCTAGTCTTTCCCATTCTATTGTTTTCTTCTCTTTCTTTTCACTGATTGCTGAGGAAGGCTTTCTTATCTCTCCTTTCTATTCTTAGGAACTCTGCATTCAAATGCTTATATCTTTCCTTTTCTCCTTTGCGTTTCACTTCTCTTCTTTCACAGCTATTTGCAAGACCTCCTCAGACAATCATTTTGCTCTTCTGAATTTCTTTTCCATGGGGATGGTCTTGATCCCTATCTCCTGTACAATGTCACGAACTTCCGTCCATACTTCATCAGGCACTCTGTCTATCAGATCTCGTCCCTTAAATCTATTTCTCACTTCCACTGTATAATCATAAGGGATTTGATTTAGGTCGTACCTGAATGGTCTAGTGACTTTCCCTACTTTCTTCAATTTAAGTCTGAATTTGGCAATAAGGAGTTCATGATCTGAGCCACAGTCAGCTCCCTGTCGTGTTTTTACTGACTGTATAGAGCTTCTCCATCTTTGGCTGAAAAGAATATAACCAATCTGATTTCAGTGTTGACCATCTGGTGATGTCCATGTGTAAAGTCTTCTTTTGTGTTGTTGGAAGAGGGTGTCTGCTATGACCAGTGCGTTCTCTTGGCGAAATTCTATTAGCCTATGCCCTGTTTCATTCCATACTCCAAGGCCAAATTTGCCTGTTACTCCAGGTGTTTCTTGACTTTCTACTTTTGCATTCCAGTTCCCTATAATGAAAAGGACATCTTTGTTGGGTTTTAGTTCTAAAAGGTCTTGTATGTCTTTGTAGAACCATTCAGCTTCTTCAGCGTTACTGGTTGGGGCATAGACTTGGATTACTGTGATATTGAATGGTTTGTCTTGGAAATGAACAGAGATCATTCTCTCGTTTTTGAGATTGCATCCACGTACTGCATTTTGGACTCTCTTGTTGACCATAATGGCTACTCCATTTCTTCTGAGGGATTTCTGCCCCCAGTAGTAGATACAATGGTCATCTGAATTAAATTCACCCATTCTCATCCATTTTAGTTCGCTGATTCCTAGAATGTCAACGTTCACTCTTGGCCACTGCCCTGACCTTGGGCGTGTGGTAGCTCCTTTCAGCTGCCACCCCTGACCTCAGATGTGGGATAGCTCATCTCAGCTGCTGCCCCTGACCTTGGACGTGGGCTAGCTCCTCTAGGCCGCTCCTGTGCCATTGCAGCTGGCACTCTTGGTTGCCACCCCTGACCTTGGGCGAGGGGTAGCTCCTCTCGGCCACGCTTCTGCATGATCTGTAGCAGCTGGCGTGCTTATGATAATGTGGTGTTTTATTATGCACAGTAAATTTTTGGAAGTATATACTGTCAACTACAAATTGGCACTTACCAAGAGCACTGCCAATGACCGAACAATGAAAGCATTTGCCATCTGCCTCCATGGAGATTGAACCCCAAGCTGCATATAGCTGTTGACCTTCAACAATCCCTGAGGGAGTTCAGGGTGGATGAGGCAATCTGCTCCAGGGAATCTGGTGGGACAGGTCTTTAGATAGTTGGTTGTTTTTAGGAACATAGTTTATGATCTCAATCCTTGAATCTCCTCATATCTAGAGAAGCATTAAATCCCTTCATGGTGACATCAGACCCTCATGACTAACAAAAAACCTTTTGTAAATTGAGTGATTCATGGTACTGAACTCTCCCTTCCCCAAAACTTATATATTGCCTCCCAGGCTGCAGTCCTCATTTTGCCCCAAATAAAACTTAATTCACAACTCTCAAATTGTACATTGTTTTTTAGTCAACAATACAACAAATTATTGTAGTCATTACTCCTGGGAGTAGAAATGAGAAATCCAGAACAGGGTTGGGAAACTTTTACTTTTTATTTCATACCTTTTGAAATAACTCACCAATGAAGGTTGGCTTGACCATGACAAAGTTGTAGAAAGAGTGAAGAGGAGAAAGACGACTGAGAAGAGCCACTATATTTGATGATTTCAGAGTCACTAGGAGGCTTGACTAGAATAAATTTTTAGAATGGTGGGAACATAAGACAGACTGCAGATAAAGAAAATCCCAGTAACAAGAGTAGGTTACTTTTGAAAATTCTGATAATAAAAAGAGGAAGAAACAGAACTGTTGCTAGTGATAATGACAAAGATAAATTAGGGACTCAGGTCAGGATTTTTATTATTGTAATTTTAAAGGGCTTATAGAGCTGAGTTTATTTATAAGTCAAGTCAGTGGAGAGAGAGATATATTGATGAAGGTAAAAGTGAGCACTTTAAAAGTCTCAGAACAAAGCCAAAACTAAGGGGGAAATAACCTTAAGCATTCTAAGGGAGCAGCTGAAAGAAGACACTGATAGACAGGCTCTCCCTTGAGAGCAATACAGAGAGAGCATGAACTCCGAGAACCATGGGGAGCAACAGCTGACATCTGGGGCAGCAGACTATCAAATAGGATGAGCACAGAAAAGCACTTTCTTGACATGGACAAGAGAGGGATTTTTTAAGTGTAGGAAAGAAGCTTCATGAGGAAGAAAAGTCAAAAGTGAACTCTAAAAAATCAAGAAGAGAACTAGAGAAAAGGAAATCTAGGTACAGAAACTCAAATATATGTCATTAATCTTGGAGGCAAAGGAGAAAGGAGAAATACATGTATTGACAAAAGACACTTCATTTAAAGGAAATGAAATAAGGAAGCAGAGAATCAAAGGCATACCAGGTTAGATTCCAAAATATGTTTTAATATTATTATTAATAATATTATTAATACATTTTGGAACTTTCCACAAAGTTTTCTTCACGACTTCAAACATTTTCATTCTGTACTTCTTCTACTTTCCCAAAAGCACTTTGAAGTTGGCTCCTGTGCACGTTCATGTAGTCTAGTTAACTGGGAGTCTTTGGCTTCACGTGCAAGGAACTTTAAGCTCATAAGGGTAAGCTCCAATTAAATGAAGAACTCTGCATTTTCCATGCCTTATTCAAAGGGTTAGGGCAAGATAAACCCAAATGTACTATTTTAATAGAAACTATGTCTCCCTTGGACTCTCAAGACAACCCTCTGCTGAAAACTCTATTGAGGCTACCCTCCTTGGCCTCTGTGTCTCAGATTCAAGATTTATCTTCCAATAACAGTTTTTACTTCTTTGACCTATTTCTCAACAAAGTGCATCCTTCTTTTCCATTTTCACATGCAGGGGCTTTATTTTCATGATAGATTGTGTCTCTTCACAGTGTCATGCATGGCATGATCCTTGAGAAAGTCTAATGTGATATGACACATAACACAGCCAGAAAAAGCCAAAAAGAAAATCTCAAAGTGACCTTTCTTAAAACACAGAAGACTACACAACTATTTCCTCAAACCTAAAAAATTTCATAAGATGAAAGAGGCTAATAGCCTTTGTATGGTAAAACTAGTCAAGTCATTTAGAAAAAAAAAATCTCGATGAGCCCATGTACTTTTTAATACTATATACAAACAAAATCCACTTTATTTAGATAGCTATTCAATAATTCAGTGTTTTCATTGAAAATAAAAAATCTCATATGACTGTATTTTCCCAAATCCTCATCCTGTTCAAGAAACATTTTAGGGAGGAAGCTGAATATAAGAGTTAGGAATCCAGCATCACTCATTTTCTTACTACTATGGGAAATAGTTATAAGAACATATTGTGAAACACTAATAATGAGGAAAATGTGTAAAAGACTATTAAAGAATGAAAAAATGCTTAGGTCAGTGCTTGACACATAACATTTGAATATGAATGTAAGAACTTACTTCTAATTTCACTACAAAAACCATTAGAAATCAATAACTGAAAAATCACTGGAGTCCACAAAGGGCTGGAAATAGTTTATATTACCACCAGCAAGAATAGGAAGACTTTGTGATGCATGGATCATAGAATAAACTCCCCAAAGGGAACTGTCTTAGTATTGTAGCTAAACTAGTTCTATACCCACACTAGTTTCACATAACATAATTGTATGTAGGAAATAATTCCAAGACTATTTAAAGGAGTAGAACATAGTCCAGCACTGGGCAGTATAAAATTCACATGAGTTTGCTCAAATCCATGTCCATTGAGTCAGTGATGCCATCCACACATCTCAGCTTCTGTCAACCCCTTCTTCTCCCACCCTCAATCTTTCCCAGAATCAGGGTCTTTTCCAGTGAGCTGGCTCTTCATATCAGATGGCCAAAGTATTGGAGCTTCAGCTTCAGCATCAGTCCTTGCAATGAATATTCATGGTTGATTTTCTTTAGGATTGACTAGTTTGATCTCCATGCTGTCCAAGGGACTCTCAAGAATCTTTTCCAGCACCAAAATCTAACCAAAATTTGAAAGGATCAATTTTGGGGAGCTCACTCTTTTTATGGTATATCTCTCACATCTGTATAGAAATACTGGCTTTGTCTATACTGACCTTTGTCAGCAAAGTGATGTCTCTGTTTTTGTTTTTGTTTCCAAGATTAATTCAGAAGTTTTATTTTATCTATTTATTTATTTTGCCATATATTGCCATGAATCTGCCATGGATGTACATGTGTCCCCCAACCTGAACCCCCCTCCCAACTCCTTCCCCATCCCATCCCTCTGGGTTATCCCACTGCACCAGCACCGAGCACCCTGTCTCATGCATTGAACCTGCAATGGCGATTCATTTCACATATGATAATTTACATGTTTCAATGCCATTCTCCCAAATCATCCCACCCTCGCCCTCTCCCACAGAGTCCAAGACTCTGTCTCTTTTGCTGTCTCATATACAGGGTTATCATTACCATCTTTCTAAATTCCATATATATGCATTAGTATACTCTATTGGTGTTTTACTTTCTGGATTACTTCACTCTGTATAATAGGCTCCAGTTTCATTCACCTCATTAGAAATGATTCAAATATGTTCTTTTTAATGGCCGAGTAATACTCCATTGTGTATATGTACCACAGCTTTCTCATCCATGCATCTACTGATGGACATCTAGGTTGCTTCCATGTCCTGGCTATTATAAACAGTGCTGTGATGAACATTTGGGTACATGTGTCTCTTTCAATTCTGGTTTCCTCGGTTTGTATGCCCAGCAGTGGGATTGCTGGGTCACATGGAAGTTCTATTTCCAGTTTTTTAAGGAATCTCCACACTGTTTTCCATAGTGGCTCTACTAGTTTGCATTCCCACTAACAGTGTAAGAGAGTTCCCTTTTCTCCACATCCTCTCCAGCATTTATTGCTTGTAGACTTTTGGATAGTAGCCATTCTGACTGGCGTGAAATGGTACCTCATTGTGGTTTTGATTTGCATTTCTCTGATAATGAGTGATGTTGAGCATCTTTTAATGCATTTGTTGGCCATCTGTATATCTTCTTTGGAGAAATGTCTGTTAGTTCTTCGGCCCAATTTTTGATTGGATCGTTTATTTTTCTGGAATTGAGCTGCAGGTTTTGCTTGTTTATTTTTGAAATTAATTCTTTGTCTGTTTTGATTTCCGTGCTTCTGATGGGTCTGTTAAGATTTTCTATTTCTTCCTGGTTCAGTTTTGGAAAGTTGTACTTTTCTAAGAATTTGTTCATTTCTTCCAAATTGTCCATTTTATTGGCATATAGTTGCTGATAATAGTCTCTTATGATCCTTTGTATTTCTGTGTGGTCTGTTGTGATTTCTCCATTTTCATTTCTAATTTTGTTGATTTGATTTTTCTCCCTTTGTTTCTTGAAGAGTCTGGCTAATGGCTTGTCAATTTTATTTATCTTCTCAAAGAACCAGCTTTTGGCTTTGCTGATTTTGGCTATGCTCTCCTTTCTTTCTTTTGCATTTACTTCTGCCCTTATTTGTATCATTTCTTTCCTTCTACTAACCCTGGGGTGCTTCATTTCTTCCTTTTCTAGTTGCTTTAGGTGTAGAGTAAGGTCATTTGTTTGACTTTTCTCTTGTTTCTTGAGGTAAGCTTGTATTGCTATTAACCTTCCCCTTAGCACTGCTTTTACCAAGTCTCATAGGTTTTGGGTTGCTGTGTTTTCATTTTCATTGTTTCTACAAATATTTTGATTTCTCTTTTGGTTTCTTTGGTGATTTGTTGGTTATTCAGTAGCGTGTTGTTCATCCTCCATATGTTGGAATTTTTAATAGTTTTTCTCCTGTAATTGACATCTAATCTTAGTGGATTGTGGTCAGCAAAGATGATTGGAATGATTTCAATTTTTTTGAATTTACCAAGGCTAGATTTATGGCCCAGGATGTGATCTATCCTGGAGAAGGTTCTGTGTGCACTTGAGAAAAAGTTGAAATTCATTGTTTTGGGGTGAAATGTCCTATATATATCAGTTAGGTCTAACTGGTGTATTATATCATTTAAAGTTTGCATTTCCTTGTTAATTTTCTGTTTAGTTGATCTATCCATAGCTGTGAGTGGGGTATTAAAGTCTCCCACTATTATTATGCTATTGTTAATTTATTACTTTCATACTTGTTAGCATTTGCCTTACATATTGTGGTGCTCCTATGTTGGGTGCATATATATTTATAATTGTTATATCTTCTTGGATTGATCCTTTGATCATAATGTAGTGTCCATCTTTGTCTCTTTTCACAGCCTTTTGTTTTAAAGTCTATTTTATCTGATATGAGTATTACTACTCCTGCTTTCTTTTGGTCTCTTTTGCATAGAATATCTTTTTCCAGCCCTTCACTTTCAGTCTGTATGTGTCCCTTGTTTCGAGGTGGGTCTCTTGTAGACAACATATATAGGGGTCTTGTTTTTGTAACCATTCAGCCAGTCTTTGTCTTTTGGTTGGGGCATTCAACCCATTCAGATTTAAGGTAATTATTGATAAGTATGGTCCCATTGCCATTTACTTTGTTGTTGTGGGTTCGAGTTTATACACCCTTTCTGTGTTTCCTGTCTAGAGAAGATCCTTTAGCATTTGTTGGAGAGCTGGTTTGGTGGTGCTGAATTCTCTCAGCTTTTGCTTGTCTGTAGAGCTTTTGATTTGTCCTTCATATTTGAATGAGGTCCTTGCTGGGTATAGTAATCTGGGCTGTAGGTTCTTTTCTTTCATCACTTTAAGTATGTCCTGCCATTCCCTTCTGACCTGAAGAGTTTCTATCGAAAGATTAGCTGTCATCCTTATGGGAATCCCCTTGTGTGTTATTTGTTGCTTTTCCCTTGCTGCTTTTAATGTTTTTTTTTTTGTGTTTGACCTTTGTTAATTTGATTAATATGTGTCTTGGGGTGTTTTGCCTTGGGTTTATCCTGTTTGAGACTCTCTGGGTTTCTTGGACTTGGGTGTCTATTTCCTTCCCCATTTTAGGGAAGTTTTCAACTATTAGCTCCTCAAGTATTTTCTCGTGGTCTTTCTCTTTGTCTTCTTCTTCTGGGACTCTTATGATTTGAATGTTGGGGTGTTTCACATCATCCCAAAGGTCTCTGAGGTTGTCCTCATTTCTTGTAATTCTTTTTTCTTTTTTCCTCTCTGCTTCATTTATTTCTACCATTCTATCTTCTACCTCACTTATCCTATCTTCTGCCTCTGTTAGTCTACTGTTGTTTCCCTCCAGAGTGTTTTTGATCTCATTTATTGCATTATTCATTATATATTGACACTTTTTTATTTCTTCTAGGTCCTTGTTAAACCTTTCTTGTATCTTCTCGATCCTTGTCTCCAGGCTGTATATCTGAAACTCCATTTTGTTTTCAAGATTTTGGGTCATTTTCACCATCATTATTCAGAATTCTTTATCAGGTAGATTCCCTATCTCTCCCTCTTTTGTTTGGTTTGGTGGGCATTTATCCTGTTCCTTTACTTCTGGGTATTTCTCTGCCTCTTCATCTTGTTTATATTGCTTTGGTTGGGGTGGCCTTTCTGTATTCTGGCAGTTTGTGGAGTTCTCTTTATTGTGGAGGTTCCTCACTGTGGGTGGGGTTGGACGGGTGGCTTGTCAAGGTTTTCTAGTTAGGGAAGCTTGTGTTGGTGTTCTGGTGGGTGGAGCTGGATTTCTTCTCTCTGGAGTGCAATGAAGTGTCCAATAATGAGTTTTGAGATGTCAGTGGGTTTGGTGTGACTTTGGGCAGCCTGTATATTGAATCTCAGGGCTATGTTTCTGTGTTGCTGGAGAATTTGTGTGATATGTCTTGCTTTGAACTTGTTGGCCCTTGGGTGGTGCTTGGTTTCAGCGTAGGTATTGAGGAGTTTGATGAGCTCCTGTCGATTAATGTTCCCTGGAGTCAGGAGTTCTCTGGTGTTCTCAGGATTTGGACTTAAGCCTCCTGCTTCTGGTTTTCAGTCTTATTTTTACAGTAGCCTCAAGACTTCTCCATCTATACAGCACTGATGATAAAATATCTAGGTTAATGATGAAAATTTTCTCCACAGTGAGGGACACCCAGAGAGGTACAAAGAGTTACACAGAGAAGATAAGAGGGAGGAGGGAGATAGAGGTGACCAGGAAGAGAAGAGGGGAAATCAAAAGGGGAGAGAGCAAGCTAGCCAGTAATCACTATCCTTTGTGCTCTCCACAGTCTGGATCCCTCAGAGATGTTCACGGAGTTACACAGAGAAGGGAAGAGGGAGGAAGGAGACAGAAGTGGCCAGGAGGATAAAAGGGGGAATCAAAAGGAGAGCAACAGACCCAGCTAGTAATGAGTTCCCTAAGCATTCTCCACAGCCTGAAAAACACAAAGAGATTCACAGAGTTGGGTAGAGAAGAAAAGGGGGGAGGGATATAGAGGCAACCTGGTGGAGAAAAAGTAGAGTCAAAAGGAGGAGAGAGCAATCAAGCCAGTGATCTCGCTCCCAAGTAAAAATGGGTACTAAAGATTGGGTTCTTAAAGGTACAAACTTGATAACAAATACCAAAAAGCAAAGATTAAAAATCTAGAGTAGAGGTTAGATTCTCAAAAATACAATATTAAAAAAAGTCACAAAAATTATAATATATATATATATATATATATATATATATATATATATGAAGTTTGCTTTAAAAATAGGTTATTTTTTTGCAAGGTAATTGTAGGTTATAAAAATGAAAATTAAAGGTGTAATAGAGGACTTAAAATTAAAAAAAATTAATTTAACAATGATAATAGTAAAAATATATCTAGGACTTTCTCTGGAGCTGTTGTGGACTGTGTGGGGTCAGTTCATTTTCAGATAGTTCCTTTATCCAGGTTATACTTCTCAAGGTCTATAGGCCCCTTCCTATGTAGATGGTGCTAGCTACAGGGTTTTAATCTATTGCACCTGTCATTTCCAAAGCAGTTCCCTTTGTTTATTTTAGCTTCTTCTGTTTGCTGGTCTCTTCAGTGTTTAATTTCCGCCCTGACACAAGAGGGGCAGTGGTGGTCACTTTTTTTAGGCACACTTGGTCAGTCGTGCTGTGGGGAGGGAGGAACACTGCCAACAAATATCACTGGTGTGTGTGGGGAGTGTGCACAGTGTTTCAGCTGCACTGGGTTTGCCCCCACTCATGGCGTGTGTGCTTTCCCAGTCTACACTGCTAAGGCTCTAGGGTGCTCTGCCGGGAACTGTCTGATTCGGGCCCTGTGTTGCATGCATTCTCCAGGTCTAAGCCACTCAGGTTCAGGTTCTCGGGTATTCCACAAAGGCGCACACTTGGTTGGGCCTGTGTTTTGTGCCTGTCCCAGGTCCGAGCAGCTCAGGCAACCAGGTGCTTGGCAAGCACAGTCGCCCCTAGTTGAAGGCTGCATCTTATCACCTACCCTGTCCCAGCTGCTTGATTTTCTGGGTGTACAACAGGTGCGCCTTCTCAGGTGTGCCGTGTGTCTCTTCCAGGGAGCTGATCTCTGGCTGTGACCCTCCTGGCAGATGTTGACCGTCCAGAATACCAAGAAGTCTTGGTTAGCAAAGAAGTCTGCTTGCAGTTTGGTAGACAATGCCTCTCTGGGGCTGTGATTGCCCCTTCTGTCTCTGGCTGCCCTCACCTGCCTGTCTCTGGCCAAGGATGGGCTGGTCTGCAGCCAGCTACCTCTGCTCAGTCCTTTGTTCTGTGAACCGGCCTGGCAGTGTCTTAGGTTAGGGCTTTTGCGGGATAGCTATCCCACAGTCTGGATTGCTATCTCAAGCTAGTTCCCTCAGATTGCGCTCGGGGCATTCAGGCCCAGTTCTTACCCTAAGCAATGCAGCCCACGCCTGCCTGTCGAGCCCCAGCTTGCTAGTGGGGGATGTGAGCATCTGGGCTGCTGCTCCACTGGGAGTTGCTGTTAGGCAGGGAATTTGTGAGTTTTAATTATTTATTTATTTTTCCTCCTGGTTATATTGCCCTCTGAGATTCCAAGGCTCACCACAGACCTGACAGAGAGAGTGTTTGCTGGTGTTTGGAAACTTCTCTCTTTTTTAAGACTCCCTTTCTGGGGCACATCTCCATCCCTACCTCTTTTGTCTCTCTTTTTATCTTTTCTATTTTGTCCTACCTCCTTTCGAAGACAATGGGCTGCCTTTCTGGGTGCCTAATGTCCTCTGCCAGCATTCAGAAGTTGTTTTGTGGAATTTGCTCTGCACTCAAATGTTCTTTTGATGAATTTGTGGGGGAGAAAGTGGTCTCCCCATCCTATTTCTCTTCCATCTTAGGACCACACCCCAGTCTCTGCTTCTTAATATGATGTCTAGATTTGTCATAGCTTTTCTTCCAAGAAGAAAGCATCTTTTAATTTCATGGCTGCAGTCACCATCTGTAGTGATTTTGGAGCCCAAGAAAATAAAATCTAGAAAAGCTAGGGAAATAAAAACAAATAAAATCCAAAGAAATAATAAAGGAAGAAAGAAATCATAAAGATCAGAGCAGACATAAATGAAACAGAGACAAAGAAAACAATAGAAAAGATCAATAAAATTAAAAGCTGGTTCTTTGAAAAGATAAATAATATTGATAAATCTTTAGCCAAACTCATTAAGAAAAAAGATGGCTCAAATCAATAAAATTAGGAATGAAAAAGGACAACTTACAATAGACACCACAGAAATCAAAAGGGTCATGAAAGACTACTGTATTAGTTTGCCAAAACAATTATACACCCCTCTCCCCCAAAAATGGACAACTTAGAAGAAATGGGCAAATTCTTAGGAAGGTAGGCTCTCCTAAGAGTAAATCAGGAAGAAATAGAAAATATGAACAGACTAATCACAAGTTGGAGAAAGAAATGGCAACCCACTCCAGTATTCTTGCCTGGAGAATCCCATGGACAGAAGAGCCTGGGGAGCTAGAGTCCATGGGGTCACAAAAGAGTTGGGCACAACTTAGCAGTTAAACACAATCACAAGTACTGAAATTGAAACTGTGATTAAAAATCTTCCAACAAGCAAAAGTCCAGGACCAGATAGCATCACAGGCAAATTCGATCAAACTTTTAGAGAAGAGTTAATATCTATCCTTCAGAAGCTATTCCAAATACTGCAGGGTAAGGAAGACTCTCACACATATTCTATGAGGCCACTATCATCAAAACCAGACATCACAAAAAAGAAAATTATTGGCCATTATAACTGATGAACATAAATGCACAGTCAACAAAAGAATCCAAAATGCAGTACTTGGATGCAATCTCAAAAATGACAGAATGATCTCTGTTCGTTTCCAAGGCAAACCATTCAATATCATGGTAATCCAAGTCTCTGCCCCAACCAGTAACTCTGAAGAAACTAAAGTTGAACAGTTCAATGAAGACCTACAAGACCTTTTAGAACAAACACCCAAAAAAGATGTCCTTTTCAATACAGGGGACTGGAATGCAAAAGTAGGAAGTCAAGAAACACCTGGAGTAACAGGCAAATTTGGCTTTGGAGTACAGAATGAAGCAGGGAAAAGGCTAATAGAGCTTTGCCAAGAGAATGCACTGGTCATAGCAGACACCCTCTTCCAACAACACAAAAGAAGACTCTACACATGGACATCACCAGATGGTCAACACCAAAATCAGATTGATTATATTCTTTGCAGCCAAATATGGAGAAGCTCTATACAGTCAGCAAAAACACGACAGGGAGCTGACTGTGGCTCAGATCATGAACTCCTTATTGCCAAATTCTGACTTAAATTGAGGAAACGAAGGAAAACCACTAGACGATTCAGGTATGACCTAAATCAAATCCCTTATGATTATACAGTGGAAATGAGAAATAGATTTAAGGGACTAGATCTGATGGACAGAGTACCTGATGAAGTATGGACGGAGGCTCGTGACATTGTACAGGAGACAGGGATCAAGACCATCCCCATGGAAAACAAACACAAAAAAGAACAATGGCTGTCTGAGGAGGCCTTGCAAATAGCTGTGAAAAGAAGAGAAGTGAAAAGCAAAGGAGAAAAGGAAAGATATAAGCATCTGAATGCAGATTTCCAAAGAATAGCAAGAAGAGATAAGAAAGCCTTCCTCAGTGATCAATGCAAAGAAATAGAGGAAAAGTACAGAATGGGAAAGACTAGAGATCTCTTCAAGAAAATTAGAGATACCAAGGGAACATTTCATGCAAGAATGGGCTCGATAAAGGACAGAAATGGTATGGACCTAAGAGAAGGAGAAGATATTAAGAAGAGGTGGCAAGAATACACAGAAGAACTGTACAAAAAAGATCTTCACGACCCAGATAATCACAATGATAAGATTACTCACCTAGAGCCAGACATCCTGGAATGTGAAGTCAAGTGGGCCTTAGAAAGCATCACTATAAACAAAGCTAGTGGAGGTGACGGAAATCCATTTGAGCTATTTCAAATCCTGAAAGTTGATGCTGTGAAAGTGCTGCACTCAATATGCCAACACATTTGGAAAACTCAGCAGTGGCCGCAGGACTGGAAAAGGTCAGTTTTCATTCCAATCCCAAAGAAAAGCAATGCCAAAGAATGCTCAAACTACTGCACAATTGTACTCATCTCACATGCTAGTAAAATAATGCTCAAAATTCTCCAAGCCAGGCTTTAGCAATACATGAATTGTGAACTTCCAGATGTTCAAGCTGGTTTTAGAAAAGGTGGAGGAACCAGACATCAAATTGCCAACATCTGCTGGATCATGGAAAAAGCAAGAGAGTTCCAGAAAAACATCTATTTCTGCTTTATTGACTATGCCAAAGCCTTTGACTGTGTGGATCACAATCAACTGTGGAAAATTCTGAAATAGATGGGAATCCCAGACCACCTGACCTGCCTCTCGAGAAACCTATATGCAGGTCAGGAAGCAACAGTTAGAACTGGACATGGAACAACAGAGTGGTTCCAAATAGGAAAAGGAGTACGTCAAGGCTGTATATTGTCACCCTGCTTATTTAACTTATATGCAGAGTACATCATGAGAAACGCTGGGCTGGAAGAAGCACAAGCTGGAATCAAGATTGCTGGGAGAAATATCAATAACCTCAGATATGCAGATGACACCACCCTTATGGCAGAAAGTGAAGAGCAACTAAAAAGCCTCTTGATGAAAGTGAAAGAGGTGAGTGAAAAAGTTGGCTTAAAGCTCAACATTCAGAAAACGAAGATCATGGCATCTGGTCCCATCGCTTTGTGGGAAATAGATGGGTAAACAGTGGAAACAGTGTCAAACTTTATTTTTGGGGGCTCCAAAATCAGTGCAGATGGTGATTGCAGCCATGAAATTAAAAGACACTTACTCCTTGGAAGGAAAGTTATGACTAACCTGGATAGCATATTCAAAAGCAGAGACATTACTTTGCCAACAATGGTCCGTCTGGTCAAGGCTATGGTTTTTCCAGTAGTCATGTGTGGATGTGAGAGTTTTACTGTGAAGGAAGCTGAGCGCTGAAGAATTGATGCTTTTGAACTGTGGTGTCCAGACAACTGTGTTGTCTGTTGTGATCTCTCCATTTTCATTTCTGATTTTGTTGATTGATTCTTCTGCCTTTGTTCTGATGTGTCTGGCCTATTGGTTTTTCAATTTTATTTATCTTTTCAAAGAACCAGCTTTTGGCTTTGCTGATTTTTACTATGGTCTCTCTTGTTTCTTTTGCATTCATTTCTGCCCTAATTTTTAAGATTTATGTCCTTCTACTAACCCTGGGGTTCTTCATCTCTTCCTTTTCTAGTTGCTTTAGGTGTAGAATTAGGTTATTTATTTGGCTTTTTTTTTTTGTTTATTGAGGTAAGCTTGTATTGCTCTGAACCTTCCCCTAGCACTGCTTTTCCAGTGTCCCATAGGTTTTTGGTTGTTGTGTTTTCATTTTCACTGGTTTCTCTGCATATTTTGATTTCTTTTTTTATTTCTTCTATGATTTGTTGGTTTTTCAGAAACATGTTTTACAGCCTCCATATTTTGGAATTTTTAATAGTCTTTTTCCTCTAATTGACATCTAATCTTACTGCATTGTGGTCAGAAAAGATGATTGGAATGATTTCAATTTTTTTGAATTTACCAAGGCTAGATTTATGGCCCAGGATGTGATCTATCCTTGAGAATGTTCCGTGTGCACTTGAGAAAAAATGAAATTTATTCTTTTGGGGTGAAATATCATATAGATATCAATTGGGTATAACTGGTCCATTGTGTCATTTAAAGTTTGTGTTTCTTTGTTAATTTTCTGTGTAGTTAGTCTATCCATAGATGTGAGTGAGATATTAAAGTCCCCTACTCTTATTGTGCTATTGTTAATTTCCCCTTTCATACTTGTTAGCATTTGCCTTATATATTGCAGTGCTCCTATGTTGGGTGTATACATATTTATAACTATTATATCTTCTTCTTGGATTGATCCTTTGATCATTATGTAGTGTCCATCTTTGTCTCTTTTCACAGCCTTTGTTTTAAAGTTTATTTTATCTGATATGACTACTGCTTTCTTTTAGTCTCTATTTGCACGGAATATCTTTTTCCAGACTTTCACTTTCAGTCTGTATGTGTCCCTTGGTTTGAGGTGGGTCTCTTGTAGACAGCATATATAGGGGTCATGTTTTTGTATCCATTCAGCCAGTCTTTGTCTTCGGTTGGGGCATTCAACCCATTTACATTTAAGGTAATTATTGATAAGTATGAGAGTCCCTTGGACTGCAAGGAAATCCAACCAGTCCATTCTGAAGGAGATCAGCTCTGGGATTTCTTTGGAAGGAATGATGCTAAAGCTGAAACTCCAGCACTTTGGCCACCTCATGCGAAGAGTTGACTCATTGGAAAAGACTCTGATGCTGGGAGGGATTGGGGGCAGGAGGAGAAGGGGACGACAGAGGATGAGATGGCTGGATGGCATCTCCGATTGGATGGACATGAGTCTGAGTGAACTCCAGGAGTTGGTGATGGACAGGGAGGCCTGGCATGCTGTGATTCATGGGGTCACAAAGAGTTGGACATGACTGAGCGACTGAACTGAACTGAACTGTACTGATGGTCCCATTGCCATTTACTTTGTTGTTTTGGGTTCGAGTTTATACACCCTTTCTGTGTTTCCTATCTAGAGAATTTCCTTTAGCATTTGTAGAAGAGCTGGTTTGGTAGTCCTGAATTCTCTGAGCTTTTGCTTGTGTGTAAAGCTTTTTATAAGAGTCCGACACGACTGAGCGACTACATTTTCACTTTTCACTTTCACGCATTGGAGAAGGAAATGGCAACCCACTTCAGTATTCTTGCCTGGAGAATCCCAGGGACGGGGGAGCCAGGGGGCTGCCATCTATGGGGTCGCACAGAGTCGGACACAAGTGAAGAGACTTAGCAACAGCAGCAGCAAAGCTTTTTATTTCTCCTTCATATTTGAATGAGATCCTTGCTGGGTACAGTAATCTGGGCTGTAGTTTTTTTTTCTTTCATCACTTTAAGTATGCCCTGCCATTCCCTTCTGGCCTGAAGAGTTTCTATTGAAAGATCAGTTGTTATCCTTATGGGAATCCCCTTGTGTGTTATTTGTTGTTTTTCCCTTGCTGCTTTTAATATTTGTTCTTTGTGTTTGATCTTTTTTAATTTGATTAATATGTGTCTTGGGATGTTTTGCCTTGGGTTTATCCTGTTAGGGACTCTCTGGGTTTCTTGGACTTGGGTGTCTATTTCCTTCCCCATTTTAGGGAAGTTTTCAACTCTTATCCCCTCGAGTATTTTCTCATGGCCTTTCTTTTTGTCTTCTTCTTCTGGGACTCCTATGATTCGAATGTTGGGGCATTTCACATTGTCCCAGAGGTCCCTGAGTTTGTCCTCATTTATTTTAATTCTTTTTTCCTCTCTGCTTCATTTATTTCTACCATTCAGTTTTCTACCTCACTTATCCTATCATCTGCCTCTGTTATTTTACTGTTGGTTCCCTCCAGAGTGCTTTTCATCTCATTTATTGGATTATTCATTATTGATTGACTCTTTTATTTCTTCTAGCTCCTTGTAAATAAATAAATTTTTAAAAGAAATAAATAGTTCTCAAAAAAACTGAATAGCTACATGTAAAAACAAATAAATTAGAATATTCTTTAAAACCTCAAAGCCTCAAAATGGATTAAAGTCCTGTATGTTAGACCAGAAGTATAAACCTCTTAGAAGAAAGCATAGAATGCTCTTTGACCTAATTTGCAACAGTATCTTTTTTAATCTTCCTCCTAGAGTAATGGAAATCAAAGCAAAAAATAAATTAGACCTAATCAAACTCAATAGCTTTTGAACAACAAGGAAACCATAAACAAAACAAAAGGACAATCCACAGAATAGGAGAAAATATTTGCAAATGAAACAACTGACAAGGTATTTATATCCAAAGTTTACAAACAGCTCATGCGTCTCAATATCAGAACAAACAAATGACAAAAAAGAGAAACAACCCAATCAAAAAAGGGAAGAAGACCTAAGTAGACATTTCTCCAAACAGGACATACAGATGCTCAAGAGGCACTTGAAAAGATGCTCACCATCTCTAATTATTAGAGAAATGCAAATCAAAAGTAAAATGAGATATCACTTCACAACAGTCAGAATATCTGTAATCAAAAAATCAACAAACAATAAATGCTAGAGGGAGTGTGCAGTAAAAGGAACCCTCCTACACTGTAAGTGGGACTGTAAATTGGTGTATCCACTATGGAGAACAGTTTAGAGGTTCCCTAAGAAACTAAAAATAGAGCTACCATCTGATCCAGCAATCCCACTCCTGTGCATGTTTCCAGAGAAAAATATGGCTTTAAACATTATGTGCACCCCAATGTTCACTGTACCTCTGTTTACAATAGCCAAGACATAGAAACAACTTAATGTTCATCAACAGAGGAATGGATAAATAAGAAAAGGTATATATAGAGATTGACTATTACTCAGCCAATAAAAATAATGAAATAATGCCATTTTCAGCAACATGAATGGAATTGGAGATTATTGTACTAAGTGAAATAAGTCAAGACAGAAAATCAAAGATCATATGTAGAATCTTTAAAAAATTATGCAAATGAACTTATCTATAAACAGACAGACAGACTTAGAGAACAAACTTATGGTTATCAGAAGGATGGGTGAGGAGAATAAACTGGTAGATTGGGACTGATATATAGACACTACTATATATAAAATACATAATTAATAAGGACCTGCTGTATAACACAGGGAACTCTACTTGATACTCTGTAAAAGCCTATATGGGAAAATAATCTGAAAAATAATGGATATATCTATATGCATAACTGAATAACTTGGCTATACAACTGAAAATAACACAACATTGTTAATCAGCTATACTCCAATATAAAATAAAAATTAAAAAACATGATGTACTACAAAGGTATATTAATCAAAATAATATGGTACTAGTATAAATATATAAACAAAGACCAATGAAACAGAATTAAGAGTCCAGAAATCAGCACTTCCATATATGGTGAATTAATATTTGACAATGAATTCAAGAGTGCACTATAGGGAAAGGATTGCATCTTCAATAAGTACTGGAAATACTGGAACTTTATCTTACACCATTCACTAATATTTACTCAGAATGTGCTAAAGACATAAACATATGACCTGAAACTGTAACATTCCTAGAAGAAAACATATGGGCAAAACTCTTTGACATTGGTCTTGCAATGATAATTTGGATATGACACCAAAAGTATAGATAACAAACACAAGAATCAAAAAGTGGCACTACATCAAAACAAAAAGCTTCTGCACAACAAAAAGAACAATCCACAAAATGAAAATGCAACCTGCCAAATAAGAGAAAATATAAACATTACAAATCATACATCTGATAATGGGGCAATATACTATATATATATATATAAAATATTTATTTATTTGTCTACACTGAATCGTAGTTGCAGCATGTGGGATCTAGTTCTCTGACCAGGGATCAAATCCAGGCCACCTGCATTGAAATTGCAGAGTCCCAGCCACGGACCACCAAGGAAGTCCCTACAAAATATATATATTTTAAAACTCATATAACTCAGCAAAATAAAACAATCTAATTTTTTAATTGACATAGATACTAAATAAACATTTTTCCAAATATAATACAAATGGTAACAGGTATATGAAAAGATACTCAACATGACTAATCACCAGGAAAATGCAAATCAAAACCATAATGAGATATCACTTCACATCTGACCTGTTAGAGTACCTATCATCAAAATGAAAAGAGATAACAAGTGTTTGTGTGGATGTGAAGAAAAGGAACACTTATTAGCTATTGGTGGGAATGTAAATTGGTACCGTCCCTATAGAAAACTGTATAGAAGTTCCTCAAAAAATAAAAAATAGAACTACCATATGATTCAGTAATTCCAAAATAAATTTAATTAGACCCCAAGGATATATCTTTACTACCTAGGTCATTATGGCATTATTCACAAAAGCCAAGATATAGAAACATTTTTAGTGTTCATAAATGGGAATCAATCAAGAAGATGCAATATATGCATATACATAATGCAATATTATTTAGCTCCAAGAAAGAAGAAAATCCTTCTATTTGCAACAAAATGGATCAAGCTTCAGGGCATCATTCTAAGTTACACAGTCATACTAAGAAAGATAAATACTGATATCACTTTGATGTGGAATCTAAAAAAAAGCTGAACTCAGAGAAACAGAGAGTAGAATGTGAGTTACCAAGGTTTAAGCAATGGGGGAATTCGGGAGACACTGGCCAAAGCATGCAAATTTTGTTATAAGATAAATAAGTTTGCGAATCTAGTGTTAAACATGACGATCATATTTAAGAATATGTGCATGTACATGTGCAAGTGTTCAGTTGCTCAGTCATGTCTAACTCTTTGCAACCCCGTAGGCTATAGCCTGCCAGACTCCTCTATCCATGGAATTTTCCAGACAAGAATATAGGAGTGAGTTGCCATTTCCTACTCTAGGGGATCTTTCCAACCCAGGCATTAAACTTGCATCTCTTGCACCTCCTGCATTAACAGGCAGATTATTCATCACTGCACCAGCTGGGAAGCCCTTATATTTAATAATACTGTATTATATACTTGGAAGGAGTTCGTCAAGGCTGTATATTGTCACCCTGTTTATTTAACTTCTATGCAGAGTACATCATGAGAAACGCTGGACTGGAAGAAACACAAGCTGGAATCAAGATTGCCGGGAGACATATCAATAACCTCAGATATGCAGATGACAACACCCTTATGGCAGAAAGTGAAGAGCAACTAAAAAGCCTCTTGATGAAAGTGAAAGTGGAGAGTGAAAAAGTTGGCTTAAAGCTCAACATTCAGAAAACGAAGATCATGGCATCCGGTCCCACCACTTCATGGGAAATAGATGGGGAAACAGTGGAAACAGTGTCAGACTTTATTTTTTGGGGCTCCAAAATCACTGCAGATGGTGACTGCAGCCATGAAATTAAGAGACGCTTACTCCTTGGAAGAAAAGTTATGACCAACCTAGATAGCATGTTCAAAAGCAGAGACATTACTTTGCCAACAAAGGTCCCTCTAGTCAAGGCTGTGGTTTTTCCTGTGGTCAAGTATGGATGTGAGAGTTGGACTGTGAAGAAGGCTGAGCGCCAAAGAATTGATGCTTTTGAACTGTGGTGTTGGAGAAGACTCTTGAGAGTCCCTTGGACTGCAAGGAGATCCAACCAGTCCATTCTGAAGATGATCAGCCCTGGGATTTCTTTGGAAGGAATGATGCTAAAGCTGAAACTCCAGTACTTTGGCCACCTCATGTGAAGTGTTGACTCCTTGGAAAAGACTCTGATGCTGGGAGGGATTGGGGGCAAGAGGAGAAGGGGACGACAGAGGATGAGATGGCTGGATGGCATCACTGACTCGATGGACATGAGTCTGGGTGAACTCCAGGAGTTGGTGATGGACAGGGAGTCCTGGCGTGCTGCGATTCACGGGGTCGCAATGAGTCGGACACGACTGAGCGACTGATCTGATCTGATACACTTGGAACTTCCTAAAAACATAGATCTTAAATGCTCTCACCACAAAAAAGAAATAGTAATTATTTAGGATGATGGCAGTGCAGGCTAAAACTACAGTAATAATTATTTCACAATAATTAAGTGTATCAAAGCAATATATGTTTCACCATAAACTTATACACTGTTATATGTCAAATATATCTCAAGAACGCTGTTATAAAAAAAGACATCTGTAGGGTAGAGGGAGAAGGAAAAGGGAAATAGATGTTCTTAGGTTTCCATATTCTAACTGACATTGTAAAATATTGATTATAAATAGACTGGGAAATTTTAAGTATATATTTTGTAATTCCTAGGTACAAAGATATATAGTTAAAATAATAATATATAAGTTAAAATGGACCACTGAAAACTATCAATATTTAAAAAGAAGACTGAAAATGAGATACAGTGTAGACTTAAATGTAAACATATCAAAACATCAAATATAAATGATATAAAAACAGCAATTAAAGAAGAACTTATTTGAAAAGATGAAAAAGAAATGATTCAATTAAATGTTCTCCACAATAATTTTAAATATATTGCTATTGATATGTTTAAGAGAAAAGATATAGCATACAAAGTTAAAAGAAAGCAGATGTGCTTATATTAATATGAAAGTAGACTTTAGAATGAACAAAATTAAAAGATAAAAACAGACATCACATATTGATAAATGGGTCACTTCACCAAGAAGTTATCACAATTCAAAATACAACTTCAACACTCCTCTGTGATAGAACTAGAAGATATAAGTTTGGCAAAAATATATAACTGAATGACACAAACAACTGCACTGACAATTATATAATACTCCATTCATCAATAGCAGAATACATAGTCAGTTAAACAGCATATGAAACATTCACCAGGATAGACCATATTTTGTTCTAAAACAAAACTTAGCAAATATTTAGAAACTGAATTCATACAAAGTATGTCTCCTCTGACCATGATGTAATTAAACTAGAAATCTGAAATAAATATGAAGTTAAAATCTCTAATCAATTCAAAATTAAACAATATACTGCTAAATTTGAACTTAGAATACAACATCAAACTTTGTGAGACTTGCTAAAGCAATGCTTTAAAAGAAAAATTATATTAAATGATCATACAGGACAGGGAGGCCTGGCATGATACAGTCTATGTGGTAGCAGAGAGTTGGACATGGTGACTGAACAACAGCAACCATTAGAAAAGAAAAAAAGTAAAAAAGAACAACAACAACCATTAGAAAAGAAAAAAAGTAAAAAATCAATAATCTAAGTTTCCACCCGAAGAAACTAGGAAAGGAGAAAAATAAACCCAAAACAAGAGCAAGGAAAGAAATAATCAAGAGAAGAGCTGAAATCAATAAACTCGATACAGAAAAACAACAGAAAATTGCAATTAATTCAAAATATGTTTCTTGGAAAGATCAATAAAATTGATAAACCTCAAGCAATACTGATGAAGAAAAAAGAGTAAAGGCATAAATTACCAATATCAGGAATGGAAAAAAAGGAATGTCACTATAGAATGCAAAGATATTAAAAAGAATAATATGGAAACAACTATTGTAATAATAGTTGTAAACTATTGTTTACAACTATTGTAAACTAATAATATTGTAAACAACTCTACACAAAAAGAATTAACAACTTATATCAAAAGAATCAACTGCTAGGCTATCATAAAATACTACAACTCACTCATAATGAAATAGATAATTTGACTAACCCTATATACCTATTAAAGAAATAAAATTTGTAGTAAACTTAAAAAGCAAGAAATTTCTAGGCCCACATGTTGTCTCTAGTGAATTTTACTAAGCATTTAAAGAATAAATATCTTCAGTATTACACATTATATTTCAGAAAATAGAAGTAGAGGAATTACTTCCCAGTTCAGTTTATAAGCCCCACATTATTCCAATGCTAAACCAAATGGGGAGAATACAGCAAAAAGAAAACTATAGATTAATATCCCTCACGAATATAGATATAAAAATTCTCAATGAAATATTAGCAGAGGGAATCCATTATTATTTTTAAAAAAGTATAAGACATCAAAACCAAGTGGGTTTTATGCCAAGAATGCAAAGCTAGATCAAAATTTGAAAAATTAATCAATATAATCCAACATAGTAACTGTCTTAAGAAAAATTAGAGGTATATAAATTAAGGCAAGCAAGTTTTTTAGACAAAATAAAACACTCACTGATGATTAAAAAAAACTCTCAGCATGATAAAGGGTATCTACTTCATGCTTATTAGAGAAACACTGAATATTTCCCCCCTATGTTTAGGAACACTACAAATTATAAAATATTGCTTAGATAAGTTAAAGTTCTCAGTAAGTGGAATATATACCATGTTCATGAGTGGATGACACAACTTTGTTGAAGTACAAATTCTACTGAAATTATATATGGATACAACACAATCACAATGAAAATTCTAGCAGTTTTGTTTATAGAACAAGACAAGCTGATTTTGACATTTTTATGGAAATGCAAGGCAATTAAGATATTCAAAGAAACTTTGAATAAAAACAAAAAATATTTAAACTACTTGATTTTAAAACTTGCTATAAAGCTGCAATAATCAAGTCTGTGTTATATGTTATATCAGTGAAAAGATAGACAAGTAGTTCAGTGTAACAGAACATAAAGCTCACAAACAGTCCTGTACATAGGTTAAATAATTTTAAACAAAAGATCAAAGTAATTCAAAGAGTAAAGGATACTCTTTTAAACAAATTATACTTGAATGATCAGATGTGAAAGTGGCTTAGTTGTGTCTGACTCTTTGTGACCCCATGGACTATACAGTCCATGGAATTCTCCAGGCCAGAGTACTGGAGTGGGTAGCCTTTCCCTTCTCCAGGGGATCTTCCCAACCCAGGGATCGAACCCAGGTCTCCCAGATTGCAGGCAGATTCTTTACTAGCTGAGCCACCAGGGAAGCCCAAGAATACTGGAGTGGGTGGCTATCCTTTCTTCAGGAGATTTTCCTGACCCAGGAATCAAACCAAGATCCCTGCATTGCAGGAGGATTCTTTACTAGCTGAGCTACCCAAGAAGCCCTATATACAAAAATCACTGATCCTCACCTCACATCATATACAAAATTTATTTAAATATAGCACGTACCCATATATAAACCTAAAACTATATATCCTCTAGAAGAAACTATGGGAGAAAATCTTTGAGACTTTGAATTAGACCAAAATTTCTCAAACAAAATACAAAAAGGAAAAAAAAAGATAATATGGACATTATCTAAGTTAAAAATATCTACTCTTCAACAGCCAGTGTTAAGAAAATGAAAAGACAAGCTATAGACTGGAAGAAAATATTAGCAAAACATGCATCTGGCAAAGGACTTTATGCAAAATTTATAAATATCTCTTACAATTTGAAAGAAGCCAAACAACATGATAAGAAAATGGACACAAGACCTGAATAAACATGTCCTCAAAAATATTTTAAAATGGCAAAAAAAAGCACGTGAAAAGATTCTCAACATTATTTAAGAACATTACAAATTAAAAATCTCTATGACATACCACAGCATATTCACTAGAAAGACCAAAATGAAAGACTGACAATGCCAAGTGTTTGTTAGGGTCTGGCATAACTGGAATTCTCAAATTACCTGTGCTAGTGTAAAAATCATACAATTTCCAGAAATAATCAGTTTCTTATAACATTAAACATATGCTTATCCTTTGATCTCACTATTCCATTCCAAGTTAAAAATCAAGAGAAATGAGAACACATGCACACACCAAAAATTATACATGAATGTTCATAGTAGCATTAGTTATAGCAGCCAAAAAGTGGAAACAGTCCAATTGCTCATCAACTGGTAAATAGAGCAACATATTATATAATATTAATCCAGTAGAAGAATGGCCTATTGATACAGGTAACAGTATAGATGAAAGAAATCAGACAAAAAAATTATATGTATATATACTGTATGATTCTATTTATATGCAATTTGAGAAGAAGCAAATTTACAGTGACAAAAAGCAGTGACCCATTTTGAGGATAAGGGATTTACTGCAAATTGACATGATGGAACATGTTGAATTGATAAAAATTTCTACATTTTGATTATGGTATTAGTCATACAATAGTATACTTTTGTCAAAATTCATCAAATTTTACACTTAAAATAGGTGAATTTTACTACTGTAAATTGTTACCTCAATAAAGCTGATTAAAGCAAGGAGATCCAACCAGTCTCTCCTAAAGGAAATCAGTCCTGAATATCCATTGGAAGGACTGATGTTGAAGCTGAAATTCCAATATTTTGGCCACCTGATGCAAAGAGCTCATTGATATCTCATTTGATAAGACCCTGATGCTGGGAAAGATTGAAGGTGGGAGGAGGAGGGGCTGACAGAGGATGAGATGATTGGATGGCATCAATGGACATGAGTTTGAGTAAACTCTGGGACTTGGTGATGGACAGGGAGGCCTGGCGTGCTACAGTCCTTGGGGTTGCAGAGTTGGACACAACTAGGCAACTGAACTGAACTGAAAGCTGATTAAATAAAATTGATGTAATTCAACTTACCTTACTTGGCAACCCACTCCAGTACTCTTGCCTGGAAAATCCCATGGACGGAGGATCCTGGTAGGCTACACTTCATGGGGTCGCAAAGAGTCGGACACGACTGAGTGACTTCACTTTCTTCACCTTCACTTTCACTCTTTAGATAATATAGCCACAGTAAAAGATGCTATATTTTATGAAGTCATGACATACCTAGGAAAAGATGAAATGTCAGTTTAATGACATACCTAGAAAAAGATGAGCTGAATCATTTTAGCATTTTGGAGCTTCTTCCAAGGTTTGAATGTATTGTGTTTTAGTCTCTAATTTGTTTTTCTTCACTGTGCAATTCAGGATCAACATCATTCCTGACATATCAGAAGTAAGTTCAATCAACTGGCCATCACTTTCTATTAATAGCTTGAGACTTAAATTACATGTCTTCTATGTCAATATTCATTTTAAGAAAAGAAAAAGGAATTCAATTTTAAGTTGTATGTACACTGATTTGATATTTGTAATAACACTTAAAGTTATTTTTATTGTATAAATCCCATGATGAAGTTCATATTAAAACTGGTCACTTTAGTAACTTCAGAGTGATGTTTTTAGTTTTACAGTTTTTAGCTTTCTTCTATAGCTTATTCTGAGCATTCCACTCCTTGGATAGAAATGCAGAGGTCCATAGTATATATTTGGGATCATGTTAGGAGACTATCCCTGTATTAAGGATTCAGTGACAGCTGGTATTTACATCACTAGTTGTTATGTTTGTTCCTTTGATACTCAGGAGTATCTTTGCAGTATTTGATCCAAATTTGATGTTAAATTTTGACTCCAAAAAAGGACATACCCTAGAAAAGTGTCCATTTTCCTAGGAATATATAAGTCCTAGAACAAACTCCACATTCACAGAGCTATTTTTCATTTCCCTAAAGCCAATTCTGCATGGCATATGGGGGAGGGGATATTGGCAACTGAAGAACAAAGTGACCTTTTGAATCCTCTCACTCCACTATATGAAAGGCGGTAATGGATAGTTGAAAAATTATGAACCTGGAGGGCAATAATTCAACAATTTATAACTGGACAATATTACTTGTGTTAATCTTTCTAAGCCTTAGTCTCTGCAAAATAGAGATAGGATATATCTTGCAGTGTTATTGTGATTATTAATATTAGAGGATAAATATATGTTTGTATATATAAGGGTTTCCAAGGTGGCACTAGTGGTAAAAAAAACAAAAACAAAAACAAAAACAAAAAAAAGCCTGCCTGCCAAGGCAGGAGACATAAGAGATGCAGTTTTGATCCCTGGGTTGGGAAGATCCCCTGCAGGAGGGTGTGGCAATCCACTCCAGGTTTCCTGCCTAGGGAATCCCATGAATAGAGGAGCCTGGTGGGCTACAGTCCATAGAGTTGCAAAGAGTAGGACATGACTGAAGCAACTTAGCATGCACATGTATATGTAGCCTTCCACATTGCAACTATCTAAAACATGGTAACTGTTATTATGATTATACTTGGCGTACTTGAGAATGCAGTTTGTAACACTCTTCAGAGATAAAGGACTCATTTTCCTCTATTTTCAAACATAGAATTTGTGTTAATAAAGGGTAACTTGGGGCTCAAAAGTCTAAGCAAAACCTCAATTCTTTACTTTTTTCTGATGTCCGGTCTTCAGACCTCTCTACTCTGATGTTCAAAATTAAATGTCATGAAAGAGGCCTTGGTGTACCCAGGTTGGTCATCATCTCAAAAACATATCTGTAGCCATGAGATGTGGAATTCATTTTTGCAAGATGAAGCAAAATTTCAAACAAAACTACATTCTTCTCTGAGCTGAATCTTTGAAAATTAATCTGCTCAGCCATCCCTAGCACTTTACTGTTGTCTCTCATTAAAGCCTGCCAACAATTTATCATTCAAGAGTAAAAATGGAAGATTACCCAAAGTTCTAGAAAGCAAAAATAAGCTGAATATAGAAACAACAACAACTCTCCGTTATTTGAAAGAATTCTCAGCAATGACTCAGGGAAGAATGGAGGATCAAGGCAAGGAGAGAGGGAGTGGAGGGAGAGAACGCAGTCATCAACAGGATTTTGAAAACATAACTTTTCCTCTAAAACATAATCCCCCAAACCTGCTGCTATATTCTCTGAAGCAAATAATAAAACAGGATGCAAAGTAAATTCTTATCTTACTACTGAATCCATATGCAAAACAGCTATTGATGCACTTCAGAAGAATGCATTCTTCATTTTCATCATTATTGCAGACTCATTCTGTGATTGCTCTCTCAATGGGTGACTGCAATAAGCCCAAAGGCACAGTTCACTCTTCTGAAAGAACTGTTTGGAGTCACTCCTAAATGCCTGCCTCAGAACTATCATTTTAAAAAACTCTAGGTTTTCCTTCATTCTACAAGCGCAACCCATACTTCTTAATGTTTGGAGAAAGAAGGAGGCGATAGAAAAAGACCAATAACTCAGTGACATTTCAAAGGAAGCTAAGGCAGTGGTCTCAGCTGGGATCTGGAGTGGTGGATTAAGTTTTCATTTCCCTTGAGAAGGTTGAGATCCACTTATGGGGGATTCATGATGTGGTCAGACTTAAGTGAGCGAGTGAGTGAGTGAGTGAAGTCGCTCAGTCGTGTCCGACTCTTTGCGACCCCATGGACTGTAGCCTAAACAGGTTCCTCCATCCGTGGTATTTTCCAGGAAAGAATACTGGAATGGGTTGCCATTTCCTTCTCCAGGAGATCTTCCCAACCCAGGGATTGAACCCAGGTCTCCCTCATTGTAGGCATACGCTTTACTGTCTGAGCCACCAGGGAAGATCAAAGTGAAAGTGAAAGTGAAGTCGTGTCCGACTCTTTGCGACCCCATGGACTGTAACATAACCAGGCTCCTCAGTCCATGGGATTTTCCAGGCAAGAATACTGGAGTAGGTTGCCATTTCTTTCTCCAGGAGATCTTGCCCACCCAGGGATTGAACCCAGGCCTCCAGCATTGTAGACAGACGCTTTACCGTCTGAGCCACAAGTGGGCAAGAGCTAAGTGGGCAAGGCTCAATTTGTGCATTCCATAAAGGGTTGCAACAAGCCAGAGAGATGGCAGGGGTATAGCTCTGTCACAGGCTGAAATGAAAAGTAATAGCAAGGGAAAGGCTGAGCATTCCACCAACCTTATTCTGCCTCCTCCTATGAAAGGTAATTTTGACCAATGCTGCTGATTGTCAGTAAAGAAATCTGTTCTTTGCTCCTATCTCTGTCAGACTTACCCCAGAGATAGAGTGCAGAGGCTGAAAAGGAAAAGAGAAAGTTAAAGTTTGTTTGTCTGTTTACCTTATTGACTTGACTAATGTAGAAAGCAGAGATGTGCATAGCTAGCTACCTTCCAGGCTGTGCTGTTACCAACTCAAAATCTGTCACAAAGTGACCTGCAGGAAAAGACAAGACAGATGATCTGAGAGAGTGCCTCAGGCCCCTCCTATTAGCAGACACTGATTACTAAGAACATTTTCATGAGCAGTGCAAGATTTTCGTCTTTTGCACATGACCTTTAAAACTACCTGATAAGCTATTTGCACTGCCAAGCCTAGAAGTTTCAATAGACAGAGAGAAGATGAACATTAACCTTAATGGCTAAATTACTGAGTGTCACTCAAAAGGCCTTTCCCCTTGAGAGAAGGCTGTGCAGCAGCCACTTCCTTTAAAAAATTAACAAAAGGTCTCCATTGAAATCAAAACTGCCAAGTTTTCCACATTTGGGCACTTTAAAAGTTAACATGTTACCTTTAGCAATAGACATTCTTTTTTTAAAAAATCAATAACCTGGTCAAAAAATTAGAAGGCATTTTATTAAAGCTTTCTGAAATAACTTGAAGAAAGTTTCTTAGGATAATGATATATATATATGTGTGTGTGTGTGTGTGTGTGTATGTATATGTATATCTCAGGGGAACACTATACATATCAGGTGTGTGTGTGTGTGTGCATATATATATATATGTAGAGGCTTCCCTGGTGGCTCAGTAGGTAAAGAATCCACCCACAGTGCAGAAGACCTGGGTTCGATCCTTGGGTTGCGAAGATCCAGTGGAGGAGGGCATGGCAACCCTCTCCAGTATTCTTGCCTAGAGAATCCCAATGGACAGAGGAGTATGGCAGGCTGCAGTTCATGGGTTGCAAACAGTCAGACATGACTGAGCAACTAAGCACAGTAGAACTTACACACATACACACACACACACACACACACACACACACACACTAGAATATGTATCTTATTCCAGAAAAGGCAAAAAAACCTGCATAAATAAAGGAAGCCATTTTAGTGTTTCCAGCCATTCATTCATTTATGACTACCTACTTTATGCCAAGCATGATACTAGATCCTTGGGGTTAAATGGTGAGAAAAATTAGAAGTATTTACCCTCCATCATTGGACTCACTATCTAGTGGAGGAAATAGATCTTAATCAAGAAATCACACAAATACAGAAAAAAAGGACTCATTACATTGTAATGTTTCCAGTGAATGCATTCTGGTAGAAGTTTGGAGAAAATGACTGCCCAGAAATAGCCATCCTCTCTAAACAGATAGGGCAGTGATACCTCCAGGTCTTATAGAACAAAAACTGAAGCCCTTTCTTAGCCTCTAGGAAGTCCATTATCATGAAACAACAAGTTGTATTATGACCATTGGTCTCTGTTTGACCTTAGTGCCTAACACTTTTCTCACTCATTCCTTCATTCAGTCCACAATCATTTATTAGGTTTTTACTATGTGCCAGAAACTATGTTAGACCCTGGGTATAGAAAGATATGGCAACCCACTCCAGTAGTCTTACCTGGAAAATTCCATAGACAGAGGAGCCTGGTGGGCTACAGTCCATAGGGTCACAAAGAGTCAGACACGACTGAGTGTGCATGCACACACATACAAAGATAAATAAGACCAAGTTCCTTCCATCAATGAACTTACAGTCTACTGGGAAAGACAGACACAAATAATTACAATACAGCACTGTAATTGCTCTACTAGAGAGAAGTATGAAGTGAGATGAGAATTCAGAAGAAAAAAAAAAGCTGCTTTTCTAATACTTTCTGGGGCCTAATCCATCAGCAAAATCCTCACTACACAGGACTGACAGGAAAACACAGGCGGATCATTTGTCCTGTCACTTGGCGTTGCAGCTGCAGTCAGAGACTTCTGCTCAAGAAAGGTGGGCAAGCAGGTGAAGAGGAAACAGTGACATTAACAAACATATCATGCCATTCTAAACTCAGGGCACAAGTGAATTTCCTTCCTGGAAACTCATCTGTAAAATCTCATTGCAGAAAGTAAAAAGTCTCCCACTTCACCCTACCACCAAGCTAAGGATGGTTTTGTGTCTTTGAAGCAACTTCTCTACACGTCTGTCTCAAGTGCACTTACCTGCCACCCAGGGCCCTTCTTAGCCTTTTCCATACTTTTTCCTTTTTAAATAATTGGAGACATAATTTATGTCCAACATATAATGAGAGCTACTGCTTTACCTAAGTCTACCCTTCATCAAAACACTTAACTCCAACTAGGGAGATGCAAGTATAAAGAAGTAAGCATTTTCAGGAAAAATAATTAAATTAATATAAAATATATATACCATAACTCTCTTTTTCAGTCATCAATTACAGGAGAAGGAACAAAATTCTAATATCAGCTATTGAACTGACCATATTCCCTGTTGCAATAAGTAAGCAGTTCTAATAAAATAGTACCTGATCTTTATCTCTTTTAGGATTTAATATGTAGCAATGTGTTAACGCTCCAAACTGCCCTAGAATCCTGGGGGAATAAAGGAAACTCCTAGGATCTTTTAAAGGGAGCTCAAACCTAGTCTCTCTTGCTGAAAGGTGAAGGTCCAAGAGTTTCTAATGCTAAAGGTACTACCAACAGAAATAGAATCATTTGGGGAAAATGACACCAGTTTTCAAAGAGAATACACACTGAGGGAATCTAGCAACACTTTTTCCATCACTATGTGGTATACATTGAGATTTACTTGGATACATATGGCATCACACAAGACTATCATATGCCACATCTGAGCAAGTCACATAAACAGTCCAGGTATTCTTCATATATTACTTCAAACATGTAGTGTCTCATCACTCCAACCCGGTATAGTGCTGACTGAGGTCTCCTTAATTGCCATCCATTTTTTCTTTTAGTCCTTTTGCAAGATAAAATAGACCTATTTCAGCATGGTAAAAAGAACCCAAATATCCCATTACTGCTTTTGCAAAGGTCACTCTCCTGCTTTGAGCTGGGGTTATTTTTAATCACAGGTTATATATCTTAAAGGTAAGGCCTTTATCGAAACCTCCAGTTCATTTAAAAAAGTCTCTGGACATATTGAATAAATCACACTCAGAAGTTAAATGTAGTGATAGGCTCTCCTTACATGCAAGGCACTAGAGAGTCTGTCTCCAACTAGCCTTACTTCCAATGCAAATTAGGTCTTCACCCAGCCAAGATCAAGATGATAGTGCTCATCTCAGTATACTACAGGCTAGGAAACTTCAACCCATTGAGGACCATTGAACTAGTTTTAACAAAATGTAGACCAAAAGGAGCTGAACTTCATGGGTCGCTTAAAATCTCCTGGAAGCATTTCAGGAAGAGAATCAGAGAGATAATGTCCTGGCTAAGTTCCAGGCTGAAGAACAAGGCAGAAGCTAGAATACACATTCATTTAAAAGGATAACTTCTATACTTCACTTGAAATATCTCACTCCAAGATTATCTCAACTTTTGTTACAATGTCTCTGTCACAAAGACACCTGGATTTCTTTGGTAACTGAAACTAAGAAAGTCTTACAGATAAAATTCGTATTTGTTGTGACTCACTAAAGGTAATATATAAATAACTATTTATGGATTTTATTCTCAGGCTCTATCTTTTTGATTTACAATGTTGTTTATATTACTGTTTAAGGTTAAAGCTGTGTTATATACCTGGAAATTATATATAAATAGGCCAAATTTTGAATCAGATTAAATATTCAGAAGATGAAGTGGCTGTCAGCATTTTCATTTGCTTTATTTTGAATGCCAAAGAACAAATAGCTTTCTCCAGATCTCAAAATCCAGCATAATGAATCAGCTTCCTCCTGTTGGAGCATATTTTCTATTTAATATGTTAACATGAATTTGTTTCTTAGTTTCAAAATATTGACTTGGAAAGTTTGATATAAGAACTAAGATGCATAATCTTGCATTGTCTGTAATGAAGTAGCCCCTAAGCATTATCTTACCATCAGCAAGATTGAGTTCTGATAAATGAAGCCCAGTTGTCAGTGAGCACTAACAAATGTTCTTGGCCTACCCATGTAACATTTCACATGGATTTAAGTACATTCTGCCATCCTATAATGACCTTTAATGAAGCCCTTGTAAGACTGAACCTCCTTTAAGGGATAAGTATAATAAAATTCTTTTCTACATTTTGAGGGAAGGCAATAAAAATTAGATTCCAGCATATAAAGTTCTGTACCAATAAGCTTCTGTTATGCATTATTACCATTATCAATGTAGTAATCACATCTAACCTACTCTTCGGACATTAATAAAAAAGTGTTTCTAAAAGATGATTTTAAAATGATTGGTAGAGGTAGGGGATTAAGAGGTACAAACTGCTATATATAAAATAAATAAGCTATAAGGATATATTGTACAGCAGAAGGAAATATAGTCACTATTTTGTAATAACTATAAGTGGAGTATCATCTATAAAAATTTTGAACTGGTATTTTGTACACATGAAACAAATATAATATTGTAAGTCAAGTATAGGACAATTTTAAATTTAAAAACTATAGGTCAAACTTTAAGATTAAAAAAACAAAATGATTGTACTTTTATTAAATTTATTTTTATACAGAGTGAAGTAAGCCAGAAAGAAAAACACCAATACAGTATACTAACGCATATATATGGAATTTAGAAAGATGGTAACAATAACCCTGTGTATGAGACAGCAAAAGAGACACTGATGTATAGAACAGTCTTATGGACTCTGTGGGAGAGGGAGAGGGTGGGAAGATTTGGGAGAATGGCATTGAAACATGTAAAATATCATGTATGAAACGAGTTGCCAGTCCAGGTTCGATGCACGATACTGGATGCTTGGGGCTGGTGCACTGGGACGACCCAGAGGGATGGAATGGGGAGGGAGGAGGGAGGAGGGTTCAGGATGGGGAACACATGTATACCTGTGGCGGATTCATTTTGATATTTGGCAAAACTAATACAGTTAAGTAAAGTTTAAAAATAAAATTAAAAAAAAAAGAGAGAGAAAAAAAAATTTATAGTCTTAAATTAAGGTATGTTTGGCTCAAAACTTTTCTACTGGAATAACAAGTAAAACATCAAATTGAATAGCACTTGAAATAAGAAAATTCAAATACCTATCTTTTTTTGCATTATTTATATTTTAATTAATTTATTTATTTTAATTGAAGGACAATTGCTTTACAATAATGTGGTGGTTTTTGCCATACATCAACATGAATCAGCCACTGGTGCACATGTGTCTCCCCATCCTGAATGCCCCTCCCACCTCCCTCCCCACCCTATCCCTCTGGGTTGTCCCAGAGCACTGGATTTGTGTGCCATGCTTCATGCATCAAAATTGTGCTATTCATCTATTTTACATATAGTAATATACATGCTTTTCCAAGCCAGGCTTCAGCAATATGTGAACCATGAACTTCTTGATGTTCAAGCTGGTTTTAGAAAAGGCAGAGGAACCAGAGATCAAATTGCCAACATCTGCTGGATCATGGAAAAAGCAAGAGAGTTCCAGAAAAAACATCTATTTCTGCTTTATTGACTATGCCAAAGCCTTTGACTGTGTGGATCACAATAAACTGTGGTAAATTCTGAAAGAGATGGGAATACCAGACCACCTGATCTGCCTCTTGAGAAATTTGTATGCAGGTCAAGAAGCAACACTTAGAACTGGACATGGAACAACAGACTGGTTCCAAATAGGAAAAGGAGTACGTCAAGGCTGTATATTGTCACCCTGCTTATTTAACTTATATGTAGAGTACATCATGAGAAACGCTGGGCTGGAAGAAGCACAAGCTGGAATCAAGATTGCTGGGAGAAATATCAATAACCTCAGATATGCAGATGACACCACCCTTATGGCAGAAAGTGAAGAGCAACTAAAAAGCCTCTTGATGAAGGTGAAAGAGGAGAGTGAAAAAGTTGGCTTAAAGCTCAACATTCAGAAAACGAAGATCATGGCATCCGGTCCCACCACTTCCTGGGAAATAGATGGGGAAACAGTGGAAACAGTGTCAGATTTTATTTTGGGGGGCTCCAAAATCACTGCAGATAGTGACTGCAGCCATGAAATTAAAAGACGCTTACTCCTTGGAAGAAAAGTTATGACCAACCTAGATAGCATACTCAAAAGCAAAGACATTACTTTGCCAACAAAGGTCCCTCTAGTCAAGGCTGTGGTTTTTCCTGTGGTCATGTGTGGATGTGAGAGTTGAACTGTGAAGAAGGCTGAGCACCGAAGAATTGATGCTTTTGAACTGTGGTGTTGGAGAAGACTCTTGAGAGTCCCTTGGACTGCAAGGAGATCCAAGCAGTCCATTCTGAAGGAGATCAGCCTTGGGTGTTCTGTGGAAGGAATAATGCTAAAGCTGAAACTCCAGTACTTTGGCCACCTCATGCGAAGAGTTGACTCATTGGAAAAGACTCTGATGCTGGGAGGGATTTGGGGGCAGGAAGAGAAGGGGACGACAGAGGATGAGATGGCTGGCTGGCATCCCTGACTCGATGGACGTGAGTCTGGGTGAACTCCGGGAGTTGGTGATGGACAGGGAGGCCTGGCGTGCAGCGATTCATGGGGTTGCAAAGAGTCGGACACGACTGAGCGACTGAACTGAATATACATGCTTCAATGCTATTCTCTCAAATCATCCCACCCTTGCCTTCTCCCACATAGTTCAAAAGTCTGTGCTTTATATCAGTGTCTCTTTTGCTGCCTTGCATATAGGGCTGTCATTACCATCTTTCTAAATTCCCTATATATGTGTTAATATACTGTATCGGTGTTTCTCTTTCTGGCTTACTTCATTCTGTATAATAGGCTCCAGTTTAATCCACCTCATTAGAACTGACTCAAATGTGTTCTTATTTTATAGCTGAGTAATAGTCCATTGTGTATATTTACCACAACTTCCTTATGCATTTGTCTGCCGATGGACATCTAGGCTGCTTCTATGTCCTAGCTACTGTAAACAGTGCTGCAGTGAACATTGGGGTACAAGTGTCTCTTTCAATTCTGGTTTCCTCTGTGTGTATGCCCAAGAGTGGGATTTCTGGGTCCTATGGCAGTCCTATTTCCAGTGTTTTAAGGAAAAAACTGTTCTCCATAGTGGCTGTACCAGTTTGCATTCCTACCAGCAGGGTAGGAGGGTTCCTTTTTCTCCACACCCCCTCCAGCATTGATTGTTTTTAGACTTTCTGATGGCAGACATTCTAACCAGCATGAGATGATACCTCATTGTGGTTTTGATTTACATTTCTATAAAAATGAGTGATATTAAGCATCTTTTCATGTGTTCATCATCCATCTGTATGTCTTCTTTGGAGAAAGGTCTGTTTTGTTCTTTGGCCCACTTTTTGATTGGATTGTTTGTTTTTCTGATATTGGGCTGCATGAGCTGCTTGTATATTTTGAAGATTAATTATTTGCCAGTTGTTTCATTTTCTATTATTTTCTCCCATTTTGAAGGCTGTCTTTTCACCTTGCTTATAGTTTCCTTCACTGTGCAGAAACTTTTAAGTTTAATTAGGTCACAATTGTTTATTTTTGTTTTTATTTCCATTAATCTGTGAGGTGGGTCATAGAGGATCTTTCTGTGATGTATGTCAGAGAATGTTCTGCCTATGTTTTCCTCTAAGAGTTTTATAGTTTCTGGTCTTACATTTAGATCTTTAATCCATTTTGAGTTTATTTTTGTGTATGGTTTTAGAAAGTGTTCTGGTTTCATTCTTTTACATGTATTTGACCAGTTTTCCCAGCACCATTTGTTAAAGAGATTGTCTTATCTCCATTGTATATTCTTGCCTACTTTGTCAAAGATAAGGTATCCATAGATGCATGGATTTATATCTGGGCTTTCTATTTTGTTCCATTGATCTATATTTCTGTCTTTGTGCCAGAACCATACTATCTTGATGACTGTAGCTTTGTAGTAGAGCCTGAAGTCAGGCAGGTGGATTCCTCCAATTCCATTCCTCTTTCTCAAGATTGCTTTGGCTATTCAAGGTTTTTTGTATTTCCATACAAATTGTGAAATTATTTATTCTAGTTCTGTGAAAAATACCATTGGTAGCTTGATAGGGATTGCATTGAATCTATAGATTCCTTTGGGTAGTATACTCATTTTCACTATATTGATTCTTCCAATCCATGAACACTGTATATTTCTTCATCTATTTGTGTCCTCTTTGATTTCTTTCATTGGTGTTTTATAATTTTCTATATATAGGCCTTTTGTTTCTTTAGGTAAATTTATTCCTAAGTATTTTATTCTTTTCATTGCAATGGTGAATGGGATTGTTTCCTTAATTTTTCTTTCTGTTTTTTCATTCTTAGTGTATAGGAATGCAAGGGATTTCTGTGTATTAATTTTATATCCTGCAACTTTACTCTACTCATTGACTAGCTCTAGTAATTTTCTGGTGGAGTCTTTAGGGTTTTCTTTGTAGAGGATCATGTCATCTACAAACAGTGAGAGTTTTACTTCTTTTCCAATCTGGATTCCTTTTAAGGAAATTCATATAACTTTTTAAGGACATTTTAGCAGATCAGATACTGTATCTATATCGTTTTCTTAACATTCTCAGCTTTTTAAATTTTTATTGGCATATGTGCGTTAGTCACTCATTTGTGTCCAACTCTTTGTGACCCCATGGACTGTAGCCCACCAGGCTCCCCTGTCCATAGAATTTTCCAGGCAAGGATACTGGAGTGGGTTAACATTTCCTTCTCCTCCCAACCCAGGGATCGAACCTGGGTCTCCTGCAATGCAGGCAGATGTTTTACCATCTGAGCTACTATATGCTGCTGCTGCTGCTAAGTCCCTTCAGTCGTGTCCGATTCTGTGCGACCCCATAGATGGCAGCTCACCGGACTCCCCCGTCCCTGGGATTCTCCAGGCAAGAACACTGGAATGGGTTGCCATTTCCTTCTCCAATGCATGAAAGTGAAAAGTGAAAGTGAAGTCGCTCAGTCATGTCCGACTCCTAGCAACCCCATGGACTGCAGCCTACCAGGCTCCTCTATCCATGGGATTCTCCAGGCAAGAGTACTGGAGTGGGGTGCCATTGCCTTCTCCGGAGCTACTATATAAGTTGATTCAAAATGTTGTATTAGTCCTAGGTGCACAGCAAAGTAAATCAGTTATACATGTATATATATCCATCCTTTTTTAGACTCTTTTCCCATATAGACAATTACAGAGTATTGAGTAGAGTTCCCTGTGCTACAAAATAAATCTTTATTAGCTATTTATTTTATACATAGTTGTGTGTATATGTCAATCCCAATCTCCAAATTTATCCCTCCCCCTTCCTCATCACTTAGTAACCATGATTTTTTTTTCTGCATCTGTAACTCTGTTTCTGTTTTGTAGATAAGTTCATTTGTAGCCATTTTTCAGATTCCACATAGAAGTGATATTATATGGGATTTTTCTTTCTCTGTCTGATTAACCTCACTCAGTATGAGAATCTCTAGGTCCATCCATGTTGCTGAAAATGGCATTACTTAATTCTTTTTATGGATGAGTAATATTCCATTGTATACATGTACCATGTCTTATTATCCATTCCTCTCTTGATGAACATTTAGGTTGCTTACATGCCCTGGTTATTGTAAATACTGCTGCAATGAATATTGTGGTGTATGTATCTCTTTGAATTAAGCTTTTCTCAGGATATACCCAGGAGTGGGATTGCTGGATCATATTGTGACTCTATTTTTAGTTATTTAAGGAACCTGCATGCTGTTCTCCATAGTGGCTTACCAGTTTACATTCCCACCAACAATGTAGGAGGGTTCCCTTTTCTGCACACACTCTCCAGCACTTATTGTTTGTAGATTTTTTGATGATGGACATTGTGACAAATGTGAGGTGATACCTCATTGTAGTTTTGGTTTCCTTTCTCTAATAATTAGTGATGGTGAAAATTTTTTTCATATGCATTTTAACCATCTGTATGTCTTCTTTGAAGAAATGGCTTTTTAGACCTTCCATCCATTTTTTTTATTGCGTTGCTTGATATTTTAATATTTAGCTGCATGAGCTCTTTGTATATTTTGGAGATTAATCCCTTGCTGGTTGATGCTTTTCCAAATGTTTTCTCCCCTCGTGAGGGTTGTCATTTTGTCTTATTTGTGGTATCCTTTGTTGTGCAAAAGCTCTTAAGTTTAATTAGGCCCCATTTGTTTATTTTTGTTTTTATTTTCATTACTCTAGGAAGTGGATCAAAAAGATATTTCATAATTTATGTCAAAGAGTATTCTGCCTCTTTTCCTCTAAGAGTTTTATAGTATCCAGCCTTGCATTTAGGTCTTTAATCCATTTTGAGTTTATTTTTGTGTATGGTGTTAGACAGTGTTCTCATTTCATTCTTTTACATGTAGCAGTCCAGTTTACCCAAGGCTGCCTGAGGAGGCCTTATGAATAGCTGTGAAAAGAAGAGAAGTGAAAAGCAAAGGAGAAAAGGAAAGATATAAGCATCTGAATGCAGAGTTCCAAAGAATAGCAAGAAGGGATAAGAAAGCCTTCCTCAGCAATCAATGCAAAGAAATAAGAGGAAAACAACAGAATGAGAAAGACTAGAGAACTCTTCAAGAAAATTAGAGATATCAAGGGAACATTTCATGCAAAGATGGGCTCGATAAAGGACAGAAATGGTATGGAACTAACAGCAGCAGAAGATATTAAGAAGAGGTGGCAAGAATACACAGAAGAACTGTACAAAAAAGATCTTCATGACCAAGATAATCACAATGGTGTGATCACTCACCTAGAGCCGCACATCCTGGAATTTGAAGTCAAGTGGGCCTTAGAAAGCATCACTACGAACAAAGTTAGTGGAGGTGATGGAATTCCAGTTGAGCTCTTTCAAATCCTGAAAGATGATGCTGTGAAAGTGCTGCACTCAATATGTCAGCAAATTTGGAAAACTCAGCAGTGGCCACAGGACTGGAAAAGGTCAGTGTTCATTCCAATCCCAAAGAAAGGCAATGCCAAAGAATGCTCAAACTACCGCACAATTGCACTCATCTCACACACTAGTAAAGTAATGCTCAAAATTCTCCAAGCCAGGCTTCAACAATACATGAACCGTGAACTTCCAGATGTTCAAGCTGGTTTTAGAAAAGATAGAGGAACCAGAGACCAAATTGCCAACATCCGCTGGATCATGGAAAAAGCAAGAGAGTTCCAGGAAAAAAACATCTATTTCTGCTTTATTGACTATGCCAAAGCCTTTGACTGTGTGGATCACAATAAACTGTGGAAAATTCTGAAAGAGATGGGAATACCAGACCACTTGACCTGTCTCTTGAGAAACCTATATGCAGGTCAGGAAGCAACAGTTAGAACTGGACATGGAACAACAGACTGGTTCCAAATAGGAAAAGGAGTACCTCAAGGCTGTATATTTTCACTCTGCTTATTTAACTTATATGTAGAGTACATCATGAGAAATGCTGGGCTGGAAGAAGCACAAACTGGAATCAAGATTGCTGGGAGAAATATCAATAACCTCAGATATGCAGATGACACCACCCTTATGGCAGAAAGTGAAGAGCAACTAAAAAGCCTCTTGATGAAGGTGAAAGAAGAGAGTGAAAAAGTTGGCTTAAAGCTCAACATTCAGAAAACGAACATCATGGCATCTGGTCCCATCACTTCATGGCAAATAGATGGGGAAACAGTGGAAACAGTGTCAGACTTTATTTTTCTGGGCTCCAAAATCACTAGAGATGGTGACTGCAGACATGAAATTAAAAGACGCTTACTCCTTGGAAGAAAAGTTATGACCAACCTAGATAGCATATTCAAAAGCAGAGACATTACTTTGCCAACAAAGGTCCCTCTAGTCAAGGCTATGGTTTTTCCTGTGGTCATGCATGGATGTGAGAGTTGGACTGTGAAGAAAGCTGAGTGCCGAAGAATTGATGCTTTTGAACTGTGGTGTTGGAGAAGACTCTTGAGAGTCCCTTGGGCTGCAAGGAGATCCAACCAGTCCATTCTGAAGGAGATCAGCCTTGGGTGTTCTGTGGAAGGAATAATGCTAAAGCTGAAACTCCAGTACTTTGGCCACCTCATGCGAAGAGTTGACTCATTGGAAAAGACTCTGATGCTGGGAGGGATTGGGGGCAGGAGGAGAAGGGGACGACAGAGGATGAGATGGCTGGATGGCATCACTGACTCAATGGATGTGAGTCTGAGTGAACTCTGGGAGTTGGTGATGGACAAGGAGGCCTGGCGTGCTGCCATTTATGGGGTTGCAAAGAGTCAGACTCGACTGAGTGACTGAACTGAACTGAACTTATTAAAGAGACTGTCTTTTTTCCATTGTATATTTTTGCCTATTTTGTCATTGATTAGTCGACTGTAGGTGTGTAGGTTTATCTCTGCACTTTGTGTCCTGTTCCATTGGTCTATATTTCTGTTTTTGTGCCTGTAACATAATGCTCTGATTACTGTAACTATATAGGATAGTCTGAAGGTAGGGAGTCTGATTCCTCCAGCTCTGTTTTCCTTTTTTGAGACTGCTTTGTTTATTTGTGGTCTTTTGTGCTTCCATACAAATTGTACAAAATCTTTTTCTAGCTCTGTGAAAAAAAAATCATTGATAATTTGATAAGGATTGGATTGAATCTGTAGATTGCTTTCAGTAGTATAGTCATTCTGATAATACTGATTCTTCCAGTCCCAGAACATAGATCTCCATCTATTTATGCCAGCTTTTATTTCTTTTATCAGTATCTTATAGTTTTCTAAGTACAGGTCTTTTGCCTCCTTAGGGAGGTTTATTCCTAGGTATTTTATTCTTTTTGATGTGACGGTACATTGCATTATTTCTTTCATTTTTACTGTATAGAAATACAACTGATTTTTCTGTATTAGTTTTGTATCATACAACTTTACCAAATTCATTGCTGAGCTCTTGTAGCTTTATGGTAGTTGCTGAAGGATTTTCTATATATATGTTATCATGTCATCTACAAACAGTGAAAGTTTTCCTTCTACTTTTCAAATTTGGATTCCTTTTATTTCTTTTCCCTCTCTGATTGCCGTGACAAGGACTTCCAAAATATGTTGAATAAAATCGGCAAGAGTGGACATCCTTGTCTTGTTCCTAATCTTAGAGAAAATGCTTTCAGCTTCTTCAACATTGAGAATGATGCCTGCTGTGGCTTTTTTGTATATGGACTTTATTAATATTATGTTGAGAAAGGTTCCCACTATCCCCCTTTCTGGAAAGTTTTTATCGTCAATGTATGTTGAATTTTATCAACAGCTTTTTTTTTTGATGCAAGCAATAGTTTATTAAAATATTACACACACTTTCACATATACATCTTTATCATGAATCTTCTGTAATGTTTATTTTCCTTTATGTTTTCTGATTTTAGTAAAAATAAACTGACAAAGTTGTTGGAGAACAGAGAAAAATTATATCAACTACTCTCCAATTTCCTCTTTGTGTTGGCAGATCATTTTGGTTGGCAGAAGCCCAAAAGTTTTGAAAAGTCATTGTTTTTTTCTGGGATTTTTCACTTATTTCTTCATATATCCAGTTCTGGTCCTGTATACTAAAGAAGTCTAATTCTAGTCTGGAGAATTGTTCTACACATTTTTTTTTTTTTGCATCTATTGAGATGATCATATGGCTTTCATTCTTCAATTTGTTGATGTGGTGTATCATACTGACTGCTTTGCTAATATTCGAAAATCCTTGCATCACTGGGATAAATACCATTTGATCATGGTGTTTGATCCTTTTAATGTGTTGTTGGATTCTGTTTGCTAGTATTTTGTTGATTTTTGCATCAATCTTCATCAGTTATATTGGCTATAATTTTCTTTTTTTGTTGTTATTTCTTTAACTATTTTGGTATTAGGATGACACTGGCCTTGTAAAATGGGAGAGTTCCTCGTAGTTTGGGAGTGTTCCTTTCCTGAAACTTTTTGGACTTCTTTCAGAGGGCTAGGTATAAACTCCTCTAAATGTTTGATAGTTTGCCTATGAAGTCATCTGGTCCTAGACTTTTGTTTCTTGGAAAATTTTTAAAAATTTATTTCCTTATTTGAATTGGAGGATAATTACTTTACAATGTTGTGACGGTTTTTGTCATACATCAGCATGAATCAGCCATAGGTATACCCCCATGTGTGCCCCCAGTCCTGAAACCCTCTCCCATCTCCTTCCCGACCCTATCCCTCTAGGTTGTCACAGAGCACCAGCTTTGGGTGTCCTGCTTCTTGCATCAAACTCATACTAGTCCATTGACAGATGAATGGATAAGGAAGATCTGGTACATATAAACAATGGAATATTACTCAGCTATCAAAAGGAATGCATTTGAGTCAGTTCTAATGAGGTGGATGAACCTAGAGCCTATCATACAGAGTGAAGTAAGTCAGAAAGAGAAAGACAAATACTGTCTATTAATGTACATATATGGCATCTTGGAAGATTTTTAATCACAATTCAATTTCAGTACTTGTAATTGGTCTGTTCATATTTTCTATTTCTTCCTGGTTAAATCTTGGAAGGTTATATTTTTCTAAGAAATTGTTCATTTCTCCTAGGTTGTCCATCTTTTTGGTGTATAGTTGCTCATAGTAGTCTTTTATGAGTCTGTATTTCTGTCATATGTGCTGTAAGTTCTCCTTTTCCATTCCTAATTTTATTGATTTGAGTCCTTTCCCTTTTTTATCTTGATGAGTCTGGATGAAGTTAGATCAGTTTATCTTCTCAAAACCCAGATTTTAGTTTCATTGATCTTTGCTTATTTTCTTTGTCTCAACTTCATTTATTTCTGCTCCTTATGATTTCTTTCCTTCTATTAACTTTGGATTTTGTTTGCTCTTTCTCTCTTTGCCTTAGATATAAAGTTAGGTTGTTATTTGAGATTTTTCTTATTTCTTGAGATTTGTTTTGCTATAAACTTCCCTCTTAGAACTGCTTTTGCTGTGTCCCATAAGTTTTTTATTGTCTTGTTTTCATTATCATTTGTCTTTAGCTATTTTTTTTAATTTCCCCTTTGATTTCTTCAGTGATCCATTGGTTATTTAGTAATATATTGTTTAGCATCCATGTGTTTGTGCTTTCTACAGATTTTTTTCCTGTAATTGATTTCTAATCTCATAGCATTATGGTCAGAAAAGTTGCTTGATATGATTTTAATCTTCTTAAGTTTACCAAGGCTTCATTTCTTACCTAATATGTGATCTATCCAGGAGAATGCTCCATGTGCACTTGAGAGGAAACTGTATTCTGTTAGTTTCAGACGGAATGTCCTATACATATCAATGTAATCTATCTGCTCTAATGTGTCATTTAAGGCTGTGTTTCCTTATTAATTTTCTGTCTGTACAATCTGTCCATTGGTGTAAGTGGGGTATCAAAGTCCCCCACTATTATTGTGCTACTGTCAATTTCCCCTTTTATGACTGTTAGCATTTGCCTTATATATTGTTGCTGTTGTTGTTCAGTCTCTAAGTTGTGTCTGACTCTTTGTGACCCCATGGACTGCTGTAGCTTCAGCAACAGTCATTCCGGAATAAATATTCAGTGTTGATTTCCTTTAGGATTGACTGGTTTGATCTCCTTGCTGTCCAAGGGGCTCTCAAGAATATTCTCCAGCACCACAATTTGAAAGCATCAATTCTTGGCACTCAACATTCTTTATGGTACCACTCTCACATCCATATATGACTACTGGAAAAGCCATAGCTTTTACTGGATGGACCTTTGTCAGCAAAGTGATGTCTCTGCTTTTTAATATGCTGTCTAGGTTAGTCATCGCTTTCCTTCCAAGGAGCAAGCGTCTTTTAATTTCATGGCTGCAATCACTGTCAACAGTGATTTTGGAGCCCAAGAAAATAAAATCTGTTACTGCTTCCATTGTTTCTCCATATTTTTGCCATGAAGTTATGGGACTGGATGTCATGATCTTATTTTTTTTTTTTTGAATTTTAAGTTTTAAGCCAGGTTTTTCACTTTCCTCTTTCACTCTCATCAAGAGGCTCTTTAGTGCCTCCTCACTTTCTGCCATTAGAGTGGTATCATCTGAATATCTGAGGTTATTGATATTTCTCCCAGGAGTTTTGATCCTGACTTGTGATTCATCCAGCTTGGCAGCTCACATGATGTACACTGCATAAAAGTTAAATAAGCAGGGTTACAATGTACAGCCTTGTCATACTCCTTTCCCAATTTTAAACCAGTCAATTGTTCCATGTTCGGTTTTAACAGTTGCTTCTTGACCAACATACAGATTTTTCAAGAGATAGGTAAGGTGGTCTGGTATTCCTAGCTCCTTAAGAATTTTCCAGTTTGTTGTGATCCACATGAAGGTTTTGCTCATTTTCAATTCGGGTAATTTGTGTTTGTGTCTGTGTTTTGCTACTGAGTTGTATGAGTTGCTTGTATGTTCTGTATATTAATCACTTGTCAGATATGCAATTTGCAAGCATTTTCTCCCATTTCAAGGTTTCTCCTCAAAAATCTGCTAATGGTCTTATGGGGTTTCCCTTGAACACCATAAGTTGCTTTTTTCTCACTGTTTTTCAGATACTCTCTGACTTTTGACAATTTAACTATAGTGTTTCTCTGTATGAGTCTTTTTAGATTCATCTTGTTTCATATTCTTTGTGCTTCTTGGATTGGATATTTGTTTCTCCAAGTTAAAGAAGTTTTCAGCCATTATTTCTTTGAATATGCTTTCTTCCTCTTTCTCTCTCACTCTTCTTTCTGGGACCCTTGTAATATGTATATGAGTTCACTTCATGGTATCCCAAAGTCCATTAAGCTATCCTCAACCCTGTTCACTCTTTTTAGTGTTTTGTTCCTGTGCTTAAATGAATTCCACTGCTCTGTCTCCCATGTTCTATAGTCCTATGGCACTCATGAGCACAGCCCTATTGGCTTTCAGAGCTAGATCTTTGGGGGGCCCATCAGTCATATGTGAGCCTTAAAACTAGGGGCACTAGATATGTGATCTAAAGCTTCTGCTTCTCAGGAAGAAGCTGGGAGTTGAGGATTCCTTCTAAATTGTATGGTGCTGTGCTGGGAGTGGGGTTTAGGGTAAGAGTGTGTCTCAACATTTTTATTTCAATGTGGATTTTTTTTTTTTTTTTTTTTTTGCCCTATGTGTACGTGTCACTCGGCTAGTTTCTAGATTTCTTTCAGAGAAAATTGTTGCATGTGTAATTGTGTATTTGGTGTGTTTTGTTTTATTTTTTGACTGTCAAAACAGCAAAGCCCCAGTGATAGGGTTACAATGGTCAAAATGAGACACCCAGAATAGAGTGTAGATCCTCTCTATCCTTGGTTTTGAATGATAGTCTTCCTGTATACAAAATTCTACCATAGAAATAATAGCACAAATACTTGAATTATTCATTAAGCCTTCTTTAAAGGAAGCTTGGCCATTTAATGGATAACTGTGCACTAGAAATATTAAATACTCAAGTATTTAAGGGATTGTTGGACACTGACTTTCAGTCAATGGTAATCTCTGGTGACCCATCAGTTAAAGTGGATCATGATGCAGACCAAGGTCAATAACCTTTCAGTGATAAATAGGGTGTTGACCTCAGTCTGCATCAGGGGCTATTTAGTGAAATTTTAATGCTACCTTGAGTTTATTTCTTTAGTTCCTGAGTTAAATAGATACCCTTACCAACTGGTATGATTTTCCATTTATATTCCATTGAACTATACAGTAAGAACTAATTTATGAGAAAATAAAATTTTAAATTTTGTTTTATTTTTTGAAGGACAATGCAGCAAACCCCAATGATAGGGTCACAATGGTTACAATGGAATACACAGAGTAAGAGAGTATAGGTTGTCACTATTCAAAGAAGATGTCAGTGCATACATATACAAATGAATATAATATGTAAAGGCACTTAACCAAATGCTTTAATTTCCCATTTCATTTTTTTCTGAATCTTCTTCTACATTATTATTTGGGACTGTAAGAAGGAATCAATATTTCAGGGTATAGTACTCAGTATTCAATGCTCTCTGATTAAACAGACATAACACTAGATACTATCAAGCTCTAGGGTTGCAGAGATGAATAGTGCACAGTTTATATGCCCAAGCAATTCATCATCTAGCCATGGATATAGATATGAAAACAGATAATTATAATAATAGGTATATTAGTATAAGTAGTGTCACAGTGACAGGCAAAACCTGACTTGGGACTAGGGCACCAGAGAAACTTTCAGGATAAGTCTTTCATATTGAGTTGAGATCTAGATAGACTCACAGATGGATAAACATTCCAAGCAGAAGGATCAGAGCATGTAAAAGTACAGGGGCATGTACAGGGCCTTCTAGGAATACAGATAGTTTGTCATTGCTGGAATAGAAGATACAAGAGTAGTGACTAAAGGAGATTGGTAGGTAAGGAGTAGATTAAAATTGACATTATATGCCATATCAGTAAGATTCCAGGCAGCTACCAATGGAACACTCAAATTGGGTAATTTAAGAAGAGTTCAACAAAGGAACTACTTACAGAGGTGTTGTATAGGATTTAAGGCAAGCAACAAAGGGTGTAGAACTCTGGTTCAAATAACAGTAGATGGTTACTACCATGAAGCTTTGAAGGGGCAAAGTATGGAGCAGGCCTAGGAGGAGCTGCAACATTTAGTAAAATGATGAAGCCAACCCAGGAAACCTGGCAGGGAAGGAGCCAGGAAAATAAATATCACTACCACACTCAGTACTCTCTCCAATCTCCTTCTGAAGCCTTGCATTGACCAAATCCAGCTGGAAGCCAGAAGACAAGAATAACAAGAAAGTATTCATGCAATCGATATGGGGTTAGCCTCCCCAGGTGTAGAACATGAGAGAAAGGTGGACCATAAATCTGCAGGACTAAATGAAAATTTTCCAGCATATATGACATGTTAAGAAAGTTAAGCTGTATTTTGTGAAAGGGAGACACAGTGATTTTTTTTGAAAGAAGTGAGACTCTGATTTCTGCTTTAGTCAAATAACTCTGGTAACAACATGGAAAAATATTTTTAAAATACTTAAGGAAAATAATACTTACAGATAATTAATTAATTAAAATGAAAGTGAAAATCTCTCAATACTGTCCAACTCTTTGCAACCCTGTGGACTATATGGTCCATGAAATTCTCCAGCCCAGAATACTGGATTGGGTAGCCATTCCCTTCTCTAGGAAATCTTCCCAACCCAGGGATCGAACCCAGGTCTCCCGCATTGCAGGTGGATTCTTTACCAGTTGAGCCACAAGGGAAGCCCTAAGTAATTAAAGTAATGGAACAAATAACTAAGCAATCTCTGGGATAGAAAACCTTTGTCCTGTGAGGATATTCATAAGTATCAATATTTAGACCTGTGCTTGAATCACATGTTTGATCAAGCTACAGAATATAGCTAGGCTCAGAGATATGATGGGGACCTGAAGAAATGATATTCCCTTTGATCTGACTCTCTGAAGATGATGTTCTAAAGGAGCTTCCCACCTCATATGATTTTTATTTAGAGATACATATTTTGTTCTGTATATACGTAGACAGGAATATAATTCAGTTTTCTGAGAGCCATGCCAATCTGATAGGAGCTGAAATAATCAGGGACTAAACTGTAAATGATCTCATGTTTTAGACAAATATTGATTAGAGCAATAAAGAAGTGAAGTGACGTCACTCAGTCGTGCCCGACTCTTTGCCACCCCATGGACTGTAGCCTACCAGGCTCCTCCATCCATGGGATTTTCCAGGAAAGAATACTGGAGTGGGTTGCCATTTCCTTCTCCAGGAGATCTTCCCGACCCAGGGATTGAACCCGGATCTCCTGCATTGTAGGCAGATGCTTTACTGTCTGAGCCACCAGGGAAGAGCAATAAATATAATCTAAAAATGTTTTGTGAGGCAGCACCTTAGGGAACCTTTGATATAAAGCAGTTCATTCATTATTTATTGTACAAATATTTATCAAGTACCCACTATGAGTTAGGTACTGTGCTAGGTGCTAAAAAGAAAATGGAGAACAAAACATACAGGATCTTTCATTCTTGTACGACTTAAAAACTAGTGAGTGAGAAAGATCATGGAACCATAAACAAATATATAACATGCTGCTGCTGCTGCTGCTGCTAAGTCACTTCAGTCCGACTGTGTGCGACCACACAGATGGCAGCCCACCAGGCTCCCCCGTCCCTGGGATTCTCCAGGCAAGAACACTGGAGTGGGTTGCCATTTCCTTCTCCAATGCATGAAAGTGAAAAGTGAAAGTGAAGTTGCTCGGTCGTGTCTGGCTCTTAGCAACTCCAAGAACTGCAGCCTACCAGGCTCCTCCGTCCATGAGATTTTTCCAGGCAAGAGTACTAGAGTGGGTTGCCATTGCCTTCTCTGAATTTATAACATCAGATCAGATCAGATCAGTCGCTCAGTTATGTCCGACTCTTTGCGACCCCATGAATCGCAGCATGCCAGGCCTCCCTGTCCATCACCAACTCCCGGAGTTCACTCAGACTCACATCCATCGAGTCAGTGATGCCATCCAGCCATCTCATCCTCTGTCGTCCCCTTCTCCTCCTGCCCCCAATCCCTCCCAGCATCAGAGTCTTTTCCAATGAGTCAACTCTTCGCATGAGGTGGCCAAAGTACTGGAGTTTCAGCTTAACATCATTCCTTCCAAAGAAATCCCAGGGCTGATCTCCTTCAGAATGGACTGGTTGGATCTCCTTGCAGTCCAAGGGACTCTCAAGAGTCTTCTCCAACACCACAGTTCAAAAGCATCAATTCTTCGGCACTCAGCCTTCTTCACAGTCCAACTCTCACATCCATACATGACCACAGGAAAAACCATAGCCTTGACCAGACGAACCTTTGTTGGCGAAGTAATGTCTCTGCTTTTGAATATGCTATCTAGGTTGGTCATAACCTTCCTTCCAAGGAGTACCCATCTTTTAATTTCATGGCTGCAGTCACCACCTGTAGTGATTTTGGAGCCCAGAAAAATAAAGTCTGACACTGTTTCCACTGTTTCCCCATCTATTTCCCATAACATAGTATCTGATAATTCTAAGTGCTATAGGTAAACATATCTTTGATAGACAATAACAGCGGAGACATATTAGACTGGGTGATCACCATTTTGTCCATGACAAGCCACCATTCACATACATTCCAAATACATTGTTACCACTGTATAAAGCACCAATGTCATAGGTACCCAGAATATTAAGAGGATAATAATTGCTCCAGGATAGAATATATGTTCAGACTAGCATGACTTAGCAACTGAACACAGTACAGCACATAATTAGAAGAAGTATGGTTTGGGGAGCTAATACAATTATGAAACCAGGTGATTCTTAGATCAACTAACATTCCAAAAAGACCAGACATCCCCATCAATACACTTAGTGCCTCTACACCCACGTGAGTGGAGTATTGTTCCCAACTTTTGACTCATGACCACATAGCAATCTTATCTTCCAAAAACTGGTATAAAAGTGGGGTTTTTGTCAACATGAATGTGGGTTTATGTTATTGCTGGCACTTTTTAAACCACCCACAAAAATTGTTTCAAAAGCCTTTCAAATATTTTAGAAAAATAAAGTATGTTGGGTTTGGAAGACAATTCAATATCAACTTTTTGTTGAAAACATAAAGCACAAATGTATTTTTAAACCTTCATTGAGACCCTATGTTAAACAATCCAAAGACATCAAGGTAAGTATAAACCCCAGAAGTCATGGAGCAGCTGAGGAGGCCTTTTTACAAATCACAATATTGCCACATGTAAATGTTTTTTATTTCCCCCTTTGTTATCTAAGCCTGCCAGTTTGTTGCCAACAACTGTTCAGTAGCCAGTCAATAATAATGGGAAGCCATTGATTAATTCAGTTTTAAGAGAGCTAGGATGCAAAAATGAACATTTGAATCTTGAAAACAAGCCTCAACAGAGACGCCTGACCATGTCTATAACACCTCCCACCTCCACAACCTTGGGCCTCAAGAAGCCCCAAACTAACTTAACATGTTATCTTCAGATTCAGGTAAAGCAACGGACACTCATCAAGCTAAGTCACCTTTGGACTTACAGGTTTTAAATGTCAATATCACTATCCATACAATGGAACAATTAATCCTGAGCTTTCAGATTCTCATTCAACTGATTCAAACAACTTTAGACACTACTTACTATGCATTTTAGTCATTATAATTGCTAAGTACCAAGTACATCAATGTCTCTTAGGCTGACTCATTAGCATTATATCAAATCAATATTTTATTTCCAGTTTCTGGGTTGGACTTCTACTCCAGAGAAAATTATCTGATATCAGGACTAACATCTGAAATGAACATTAAAGTTACCATAAGGAATATGGTTTGCACAGAGTGGAGAATTAAGCTGTTAAAAGAAATTTAGAAATATGACAGATTGGGTTTTATTTTCAACCATGCAAAAAGCCATCAAATAGTTCTCATCAAATAGAAACTGGATCTTTCCTCTAGTGCTGAAGTCATCAATGAAATTATGTTTCCCTGCCAGCACTGTAGGCTCAGCTTGGCTTGCCTCTCTCGTCTTCTTACCCAGTTCTGAAATCCTTTCTCAATGCCTCTAGATGTATAAGGGAAATACATCCTGGACTGGGATCAAGGCTAAGGAAAGGAAAGGAAGTAGGCATTTTTCAATGTACTGAAAAGAATAAACAACCACAAAAGAACCCCAGACTTTTCTGACCTGAAAGCTTCCATGTTAATAGTCCAACCCATTTCCAAACACAGTCAACTCTGTCCTCACCCTCTTGGTGTATAAATCCCATTCACCAAAGTTCAAAAGAAAGTTCGTGAAAAGGGCATTTTGCAATAATGGGCAACTCATCCAGGCCCAGCCCTCAGGGAATTCACCATCAAAATACACTGCTGTGGTTAACAATGCTACAGACATATGGATCACATTGTGCTAAAAATGTACAACAGAAAACAGTTGGCAATTATTAAGCTCTTTCTGTGTGCTAAACACTATGTTAAGTGATTAATCATTAATCACATTATTCTAATTCTTATAACAATCCGACCAGATAAATACTATTGATGTTCTCATTTTACAGATTAGAAAAATGAGGCATAGAAATGTAAAGTAATTTGTCCAGGTTCACACAGCTAGGAAACAATAGAACTAGGATTTGATCTGAGGGACTCTGCTTCTAAATCCACATTCTTCCCCCCTCCCCATGCTACATTCTTATTCACCATGATATAGCATCTCACTACTCACATACAGAGGTATCAAGATGATACAGCATAAACACTAATAGGTCAACTTACAGCTCCTTTCCCACTGAAATTAAGGGAAACTAATGCAATGCTTCATTCCTGCCTTGTCCTCTTTTCTCTTTCCAAATGATGTTTTACACTTTTCAGTTTCCTCTTGTTATCTAAACTCCCTGTCTTCTGACAGAAACTTCTTTCTGCTTTCTGTTCCGGAACTTGAACCATTATATTGGGCCTTCTTAATGTCTCAATGTCCTGATGCCATCAACGTGTTTTATAAAAATTGATTAACACTTCCTGTATGTTTGTATGTGTTTTCTAAAATTAGCTCCCCTCATTGCCTCTTGTATTTCTTCTTGCTACCTAGCACTGTATAACTTTTCTTACAAATGAATGCATGAACATATTATCCATAATCTTTTCCAAATTCAGCCATGCAGGTCCAGTGACAGTCTCTCACAGGGCACTGAAATAGGCATTTATGCACTCGAGCACTTGTTTCAGGTATCTAAATATAAACATTAGCATTCTATATTCTGAACCACTTCTCAGTTTGTATAGAGTGCTTAATCAATAAGAGTTGTATTGTGCTTGATTTTTCCCTTAGTGGTTGGTGAATACACTATAGAGGAAATTTCCTGGTTGAATTACTAAAGGAGTTTAAAGTCAAAAGTTGAATTCATATGTTTGTACAGCTGAATAACCCTCATCTGGGCAGGCAGCTAGAGATGATGAGCAAAGGTCTTCCTATTTAAAACTTATATTTGTAAGCTCCATTTATGGAGCTGTTCATAAGATCTGCTTCTAGGTGTCAACTTCCCAGGATATATAAAAGCCATGCTTACAGTGTCTCATAGTGGTTAGGGGCACAAGCTTCGGCAATGAATTTGAATTTTAATCCCAGCTCCACCACTTATTGACCTTAGACAAGCCACTTCACTTCCCAGACCTCAGTTTTCTCATCTATGCATGGAGATAATATATACCCCATAAGTTCACCGTGGGCTTTAAATGAGATATTATATGAAAAGAACATGCAATAGTAAGCAGCCGCCATAGAGCTCACCAATTCTACAAAGGCATTCTACCTTAAAAATTCTGGAACGGGGGCATAGATAAGGCAGAAAACAAGTTTTAGGCCATCATTAGCTTCAAAGACAATCTTAGGACTCTCCTAAATAAGATGAAGGGAAAAACTAAAACCACTTCATTTGCAGTGTAGTCCAGTCCCATTCTGGTTGATGTCAGAACAGATAAGCACACATTTTTGGCATTTGTAATAAAAAGCAGGAGGAGGAAATTATAAGAGAGTTATCATGCACAACAAATGCTCTTAATTTCCCTTGTAATGAAACAGAATGAAAGTGGATCATTGAAATCTTTCACTGGGAAATCAAGTAGCTCTCATATTAACACATGTGAAACAATGATGACTTTGACATGATTTTAGAATGAGACTGTGAGTGGCAAAATGCAAATGCCAAGGGAAATCAGTTGCCTTATTTTTTCATTATTAATGTTTTTCTTTTGTCTACTGAATTATGGAGTTACATTATTTAAATTCAATATTTGTATGTAATCTTGCCTGTGCTTGGCATTCTTCAATAAAAATAGTTCAGCAGAATAAAAATGAAATCTAGTAATTATGGCTGTAGCTACAATATTTGTTAAGACTCAAAAGCAGACAATAGAAATGGTTGTTTAATCACTGAAATTCAAAGAACAAAAAGCATCTCCCTGTTACCCTTTTGTTGAACCTGGCCCAGTGAAAGAGAATTACAGCTGAATGAACGAATGCAGATGTGTGCCTATTTTTAAAATATTTTTAAAGGTGCAAAACAGATTGTCCAAAGCAAGTTTGGTGCTGATGAACTTTCTTCATTGGTAAATACTGCCTATCAACCTCAAGTTGCCAACATACAAGACAGGTGAAAATATGATTGTAAGAGGTGTGATGACAGTTCCTTCACTACACTTTATTAATTCCAAGATACAGTTGTACAGGCATTAAGTACTTTTTTGTGCCTTTTACTAAAAGATTTCAGGATATTCTGAGCTGGTGCACCAAAGAGGTGATAAAGAAATATAACTGTGTTTTACTACAATATAATGCGATGGCAGTCTTATGCCACCATGTGTAGAGATCATTCATTATTTATTAAATCTTTCAGTGAATATTTATAGAGGGCCTACTATGTGCTGGGGAATCAGCAGCAAACCTCAGTGATGTGATCCACTCATAGAACTTTCAGTCTAGTAAACATGAACAGTAAGCAAATAAATATAGTAATCCAAGTTGAGAATAAAAATATAGCAGGGGCCTATTGTTACCAAGTTCCTAAGGGAGATGAAATGTTCCTATGTAGGAGATAGGAAGAATAAAAGAAAAGCAGGACCAGGCAAGGGCCGCAAAAGAAATTTATAATTATTGATAAACTGGATGCTATAAGGCATGAGACGCTTGAAACAAGTCCAGAGAGAACAGTTCGTAATCTTGAAAACAAGATATGATACTGGGGTCAGAAAACCAACCCCAGACTGTTTCTCAACTGGCATCTCAGAGTCACATGTTTTACGTATCCAGTGGAAAATCTATAGATAAGAATATTAGTCTTAGTTACTGATTTGTTATTGATGACTGTTTCTTAGTTATTCAGTGGTTAATGATCATTTTGTTCTTTGGTCCTGAAGGCCACATGACTTATAGCTTAACTCCCCGCATATTCTTTCATTCACGGCTGAAAGTATAATAGACTGGCTAGGATTCAGTTTTGGCACCTTCACCTTGGAGTGGTGTTGGTCCCCTGATCCTCGCTTTTCACTGAATTTTTGTGTCTTGTTTCTCATTCTCTTGTCGTATCACGCTTTCAGAAACTCTGCTTGTCGAGCCGGTCTTGATATTCCTAGAAAGGACTGAGTCCACTGGGGAAATTTTACAGTTTGACCACTTCAAGGATGAACTGACCACCCTGATGCATGAAGATTAATGGCCCTGGTAAGTTTAGCCCCGCTACTGTACCTGCTCATGGCATTTACTTTACCTAAGGAAAACTTAACAAAAGGGGAAAAAAAAAAAAAAAACATGTTGACATTCTGGGTAACATAAATGCCCTCATTTATTTCATGTGACACATGGAAAATGATTGGCTTTGAACTTTTTTCCAGGATGATTGCTGTTTAATTTCACAAAATATTCTCTTATTCCCACATCATAGGAAAGCATAAATAAAGGTACCACTCTGCTATCCCTCTATCATTAATCATGCTCCTTCTTGCCTCCCCCAATCCCTCCTCTCTTTTCAAAATGGAAACATTCTAGACTGTTTAAATCTTCTCTCTTCTAGATATTTCTCATTTTGCCAATCATTTCCATTGCTGGGCTTTGTTTTTAATATTTTCTCTTTCTTTTGAAGGTATGCTGAACATGAAATAAAGCATCCTGAGCTGTTACCTCACCTTCTGCACCACAGAAGTCTTTATTGCACTGCTGACAAGATTCCACAAAAATGTTAGAGTGTAATCATTCATGTTATCAAACAGTCCCAGATCTGGCTAGAACAGCACAAAGGAACAGAGGATGTCTTAGGTGGGTAATGCATCTGCTATAAGGAGTGGAGCCACTGAGAGATCTTGCCCTTGCTGCATCTGCTTATATTGCCAAGAACAGCCTTGCTTTCAAAAGGACTGTTTATTGTGGTAGTGGTTTGTTTGAGTCTTAGAGCAGCAAATGATCAAATATGACAAATCCATGATGTTATATAAAACCATGGTCATTTATCAAATTAGGGCACACTTCTTGGCACTCACAATAGGGTCACTGCCCCAATCAACCCCTGCTCTGATCTCCTCTGAACTCTGTCAAAAAACAGGGACCATGTTGTTTATTACCATCATTCCAGGAAGGTGCAGCTTTCTCTCATTTTCTACATTGCAACCCTCTCTGAAACTACTTTGTTGCTTCTATCCTTTATACTGTATCAAATCAATAGCTTCTTTTTGGAGGAAACTGCAGTGACTTTGGGGGAGGAGCAGTGGCACTGTGCCATAAGAAAGAGCCAAAGTATGCTCCTTGACTGACTCTTGGGGTACAGAAAAGAGCATAGTATCAGGGAGAAACCAGGAAATGGGGTTATAAGTGCATACTCTTCCCTACTTTTCAAAATGATTTGAAAATTGTACTGAGAGTAATGCCTAATTTCCACATGGCTGAGTTCTGAACTGATAAGCCCTATATTGTTTTTGTGAAGTTTTTTTTGTTTTTTGTTTGTTTGTTTTTACCTTTGATTGTTGTGGGCATTTAAAAAGGAATTTAAAACAAAGAAATACTCTTCAGAATGTGTCTGGCAATAGGCCTGGATCTCTCAGTGATGGGACAGGTACAAAAGGAAGGTGTTTATTCAGTGGGATTTCAAAACTGCAGAGCAATTTCTGGCATTTCAGCAAGGAGCTATTAAGCTCCAATTAAGTGCTCAGTAAGATGGCCTTTTAATAGTGTGCTTTTAGGAAATTCCTTTGTCTTTTTTTTTTCCTTCACCTACATAAGAAAGTGGGGAAAATCCCCAGCACCATTGCTCTGCAGTATACCAAATTCCTATATAGTTGAGTGATACTGAATATAAGTTGAAATCATAATTCTTACATAAACCATCCATTTGGATTTATGGATATCATGAAAATACAAAAACTAGAAATTCTACAACCCTGCTTTAACAGTATCATTGATTATAGAGAGAGCACTGTTTGCAATATACTGGTAAATGTGTCTGAGTGTGCCTGCTCAGTCATGTCCGATTCTTTGCAACACCATGGGCTATAGCCTGCCAGGCTCTTCTGTCCTTGGGATTTTTCCAGGCAAGAATACTGGAGTGGGTTGCCATATCCTTCTCTAGGTAAATATGTCTATTTGCTTCTATATTGATATTCCAAATAATTATAGACATCTGTCCTAGCAAGCAAGCCAAATGGGCAGCAACTCTTTTTGTGTAATCAGGTTCTGTTGAGTGTATCCTAATAATCAGTTAAAGAAAGACATGTTTCTCATTTCAATTCACATAATATTCATCAAAATCTGAATTTGGTGGTGTAAAGAAGCCCTGCACATAGATATGGAAGAGGATTCTTTATGGGCTTTCCATAAATATGTGCACTTTTATAAAAGTTTAACAGAAGGCCAATGTAAGAACACAAGAAACAGGGATGATCTAAATGGTCATTTGAGAAGCTGCTACTTTCAATCAAAAAGCCAACATTGATGTAAAAGAATATGGAGGGAAGTATGCCTGGTTGATTGCTACACAAGCACTCAACGAACAGTAGCAGCAGGCTTCACAGGAAATAGAAATCAAGGGATTAATAACCTTGTCCTACCACACATGGATCTAAAATGCAAACAGCTTCTGGAAAAATAATTAAGGCTTGGAGTTGCTCATGATGTCACCAAAGAGGTGACTTGGGTAAACAATTCCCCAAGGCACTCCATATAAAATTAGAATAAGAAGAAAATCTCATATTACTGGAACAAAATTGTCTTTGGAAGATTTGGAAAAATTTAAAAAATGATATGCAACATGAAATTAAACCAGTCAATCCTAATGGAAATCAACCCTGAATATTTGCTGGAAGGACTGATGCTGAAGCTCCAATACTTTGGCCACCTGATGCAAAGAACTGACTCACTGGAAAAGACCCTGATGCCAGGAAAGATTGAAGGCAGAAGGAGAAGAGGGTGACAGAGGGTGAGATGGTTGGATGGCATCACCGATTCAATGGACATGAGTTTGAGCAAACTCCAGGAGATAGTGAAGGACAGGGAAGCCTGGCGTGCTATAGTCCATGGGGTCACAAAGAGTTGGACATGACTGAGTGACTGAACAACAAATACAAAGCTAAAGGTTTATCTTTACAACTTTAGCTATAGCTTTTCCATAAACAATATTTTAAGGGATCCACACAATTTCACTAGACGTTAGAACTGATGGTCAAAACCAATATGTGAACACTTACTTCTCAAGGCAACCCTTGGTGAAATGAAGCTGGCAGTGCATCCAAAGCTTGGTAATCTACTATCCCAAACCCTACTGCAGTGTAAAAGATCAATTAGCTCCAAATATGTGCAAAGTGGGAGACCATCTCTGCAGAACATTAATGTTTGATTATCAAACTCCCATTAGACTAAAGAAACTGTTTTGGGAAGATGCTATGCAGTTATACTGTTAGTAATGCTACTGTGTGTTAGTCACTCAGTCGTGTCTGAGTCTTTTTGTGACCCCATGAACTGTAGCCCGCCAGGCTTCTCTGTCCATGGAATTCTTCAAGCAAGAATACTGGAGTGGATTGCCATTCCCTTCTCCAGAGGATCTTCCTGACCCAGGAATTGAACCCTGGTCTCCTACATTGCAGGCAGATTCTTTACCATTTGAGCTACAGGGAAGTCCTAATTGAATGCTAAACTGGGACTCAAATGGGATTTTTAATACAAGTTACCTTTGTGAGTGGCAGTCTAGTAGGCCAAGAGTCACCCTTAAAGACTCATTTAGGATTTTATTTTTCTGATGAGTGCAATATACTCAACTCATGAGTATCCTTGTTCACATAAAATTAATCATTCTCTTGCATTTAAATATTTTTTTCCAAACAATTCTCCCCAAACTGATGTCTTTAAGCTGACTGGAGTTATACCAAGTACTGAAAGCCAGTAGTACCATGTTTCTATGGAATTGCTTGAACCAGTGAACTCCAACTCAGAGAATCCTTATGTTCCTAAATATGGAGTCTTATCACCAGACATTTCAAGACCAAACCTATGAACCATCAGTTAACATAATTTGACTTACCAAGCCAAAGACAGCAGTGCTTAAGGTAAAGGTTATATCCCTCAAGTAACCTACATATATATATATATATATATATATATATATATACACACACACACACACACACACATATATATATATATATTTAGCACATTTTCTGGCTTGAGTTCACTCAGGAGCAGATCCTGAGATAAAATTCAAATACAATAAGTTTGGGGGGAGCTAATTCCAGGAAATACTCAGAAGAATGGGAAACTGAGGCAGGGAAGGAAAAGAAACCAGTAAAGAGTGGCAATAGATGGTCAGTCCTGGTGTAGAACTCTGGAGAAAATTTCCTTTCCTGAGAGACAAGGAAGCTGGAATATTTATCCATCATATTCCCATCAGACATTGGTTAAGGACTGCTTCTAGGGCCATTAATTCTCTGGCATTTGAGGCTTGTCCTGTATACAGAGCAAGCACTCCCACAAGCAAAAAGCAGAAATAAAATTTTAAAACAAACAAAATAAAACCCCTCAAGCAGAGAGTCAAAAGTGTTAGCAGTAAGCAACTTCCATGATGTAGAACTGAGTGTCAAGAAGCATAGGTACCGAGGGGACATATGTATACCTATGGCTAATTCAAGTTGATATATGGCAGAAATCAATGCAGTATTGTAAAGCAATTATTCTTCAATTAAAAATAAATAAAATTTAAAAAAAAAGAAACATGGGTAATGTACTACCATCATCTGTTTCATCCTGATTGTTGTCCATTGAACAGCAACATCAGAACACCTAGGGATCTTCTTAGAAATGCAGAATTTCAGGTTCTACCTAAGATCTATGTGTATTAAAATTTGAGAAGAGTTCTGGTATAACAGATGAGAGAGAGAGGAAGAGTAGATAGATGGAAACCTCTCAAAATACAATCAAGGATGTGTGCGTGCGAAGTCACTTCAATCATGTCTGACTCTGTGTGACTCTATGGACCATGGGAATTAATTATAGTTCCTTATCTTATAGGGTTGGGAATTATATAGGTGAAAATATATAGGTATATATGTGCAGCACATATATACTTGATACATGTTAGATTTCATGTTTATAATGATTTTATGGATTCCTCATAGAGGTAACAGTGCATTATAATACAGTTAAAGTGTGTGGAAATTTGTAATTGAAGTTGCAATTCAGATTTCAGTAGGGTGTCTTCCTTGTCAACATGATAATAAAATTCTCAGATGCGTGACTGGCTACCTGGGTAACAGATTTTATTCAATTGAAGCTTCTTACTTTGTGACCTTGGCCTTCTTAACTCAGTATGCATTCCAGATATGAATTTCCAGCCCTCAATCTCTCTTGTGCATGTGTGCCTGTTAAGTGACTTCCAACCTTTTGCAACCCTATGGCCTCTAGCCTGCCAGGCTCCTCTGTCCATGGGATTCTCCAGGCAAAAATATTGGAGTGGGTTGCCATGCCCTCTTCCTGACCCAGGGAAGGAGGTTCTCTACCACTAGCACCACTGAGGAAGTCCAGTCTCTCATATACTGTGTTAAAATATCTATGGTGGAATAGTGCTTTCTCTCCTACCTCTACCTTCCTTGTATGTATGTGGAAGTCCTAGCACTGACAATTACTTCTGGATGGCCTGCAGCATGGGCCTCTGAGGGACTGTTTTAGGGATTTAAAAAGCTTAACAATGTCCATCACTACTTTTGATTTTATAGTCCAGTCAACATTTTCTCATTAGGATACATTTTCTAGTATCTTTAAGGAGAAAATGGATCAAATTTGGATCAGAATAACTATCGCTGTGGAAACAGTAGTATATTGAGAAGCACCTACTATAATGGTCTTGAATGGTTTTCTGCTTGGAGATTCTCAAGTTTCTAAAGCTCAAGGCAGCCTTTATGTCATGACCTTACACCCTTCAGGTATTAAGGCCACAGGAGTCTTGTCTGGGTTGGGAGAGCCCTTTCTGGACTTGTTGATATTTGTCTTTGAAACTTTATATTTGTTGGCTCTGACAAAGCATATTAGTAGATAACTGTGGATTCTTTTGTTAGAATTCCAGATGACTTTTGTTTGTTTCAGCTAAAAATAGCACCTTAATATCCTTGATTCTGGGTTTCCCAGGTGGCACTAGTGGTAAAGAACCTGTCTGCCAGTGCAGGAGACATAAGAGACCCAAGTTTGATCCTTGGGTTGAGAAGACCCCTTGGAGAAGGGCATGGCAAGCCAATCCAGTATTCTTTCCTGGAGAATCCCATGGACAGAGGAGCCTGGCAGGCTAGAGGCCTTAGGGTCGGAAAAAGTTGGAAGTGACTTAATAGGCACACATGCACAAGAGAGATTGAGGGCTGGAAATTCATATCTGGAATGCATACTGAGTTAAGAAGTCCAAGGTCACAAAGTAAGAAGCTTCAATTGAATAAAATCTGTTACCCAGGTAACCAGTCATGCATTCGAGAATTTTATTATGTTGACAAGGAAGACACCCTACTGAAATCTGAATTGCAACTTCAATTACAAATTTCCACACACTTTAACTGTATTATAATCCACTGTTACCTCTATGAGGAATCCATAAAATCATTATAAACATGAAATCTAACATGTATCAAGTATATATGTGCTGCACATATATACTTATATATTTTCACCTATATAATTCCCAACCCTATAAGATAAGGAACTATAATTAATTCCCGTTTACAGATGAGGAAACTGTGACTAAGGGAAGATAGATAACTCACTTGCACAAGACCATGCAACTAGAAAGTTGCAGAACTGGGATTTGAACAGAGACGTATGGTGACTCTAGAACCCACACTCTGACACCCAAGGCTCTTCTCTATCATTACACGATACTCTATTCCTTCCTATCACACCAGACATATTCAAAAAAGTAGTCTATCAGAAGTCAAAACAGGATTAAAAATTATTGGACTACCATCTAAGTTAGAACTGGAGGATTTTCTTCTCTTCTCATTGTTTACTTTTTAATGTTGAAAGGAGATGATGTTTCTTCAGTGCACCCTCACCTTTGGATATTATTATATCCAAAGCATTATTTATATTAAAGCTAATCTTATAAAATGTAGGAGATCGGTCAGTGCTTCCTGTTGAAGACTTATGATTTCCTTAAGGATGATGTCAGTTGAAATCTGGCCTTGTGTTTAGTTGAAAAAGATCTAGATTTTCATAATAATACAGGGAAAATTGGAGAAGGCAATGGCACCCCACTCCAGTACTCTTGCCTGGAAAATCCCACGGACGGAGGAGCCTGGTAGGCTGCAGTCCATGGGGTCGTGAAGAGTCGGACACGACTGAGCGACTTCATTTTCACTTTTCACTTTCATGCGTTGGAGAAGGAAATGGCAACCCACTCCAGTGTTCTTGCCTGGAGAATCCCAGGGACGGCGGAGCCTGGTGGGCTGCCATCTATGGGGTCGCACAGAGTCGGACACGACTGAAGCGACTTAGCAGCAGTAGCAGTAGCACAGGGAAAATATTGAAGACATGAAGACAGCATGAGTCTTAGGTTTGGCATCTTATTCTAGTCTTAAGTTAAGCTGTAAGAAAAAAGAAAGAAATACAGAGAAGAATAAGGGCTCTGAGGAGAGAGCAGTAGTGCAACCAAGATCCCATCATGGAGAAGGGGTCAAGATAGGTTGACATGAAGGAAACTACCAGTGTAAAAACAGACATTTAGAAAATGTTTTAAAGACTTCTACATAGAGGGACATTAGCAAGAAAATGCAGGTTTAAAAAAAAAAAAAAGATGCTTTACCTTTTGCTTCACAACTTTGCTAACTCAGAATATAGTCAAGAAAGTTTACTCTGCTACAAAAGGAACCAGAAAAAGTATGGAAAAGAGCTAGCTAAAGACTATAAGAAAGGGGGAGTGAGGGTGGTGAGAGGGGAAAGGAAGAGAGTAAAGGGGGAAAGAGGAATTGAAAATAAGAAAAGATGGAGATAAATGAGAACATTCAATTTTTTAGCTTGTAATAGAGTTGTCCAAAAAACAAGCCTAGCTATGTATGATTGAGTAGAACATCAATTTATCAAAGTAAATGTTGTCTTTTCAATTATCATATGCAAAGTATTTTGTATTTTTTAAAATCAAAAAGATTAAATTAAGAGAAGAGTGTTTAAAGTTGCTGCAGAAGAAGAGTGAAACTCCCCAGAGACCTGATGAAATGGGAACATTTGTGGGAATTGGGATGGAGCTTAGAACTGAGTAAAGACAAAGAAAACAAAATAGTAGCTCTCTCTGAAGGGTCAAAAGACACAGAAAGCATCACTATGGAAATTTGACCTAGAAGTACAGGTTGATTCAAACTGGCATTTAATGCCCAAATTCACCATACAGCACTCAATATTGTCTGCTTTTGCTTTGATGATGATAAAAGGTCAAATCTGTCAATCCAAATCGAAACCTACCTAAGCCTCATGATGACAGCAGGACCAAATGTCAGAAGCAAACACACTGAATCAGTCCATCAGCCTCTGAGGTTCCCACCACACCTGAACATTTCACGATGACTCTGCTTAAAGGGAACTTTGTAACAAGGGCTCTGACTCATCAGATATGAACCAAGGTAACCCAGAAGACACCTCTGAGTAAAAACATCACAAGGTCCTCCAGTGCTGTTTTCCATCTGGCACATTTATCACCTTGTTCAAAGGCCAATATAATGGGAAGTATGTTATTATACCTGAATGCATTTCTGAGATCAAATTTCAGAAGTACCAGTATCTGAAAGATTTTCCCTACTGTTCACTCAATCTACCTGAGAAGAAAAGAGGCAACAACTTGCAAGTAACATCAAATAAGGAAAATTTAGGGGAAACATGCTATTAAAAGTGTGAAGAGGGACCTCGTCTCCCTCAATCTGAGGACTCCTGTGGACATCTGTCACAGTCTCATCTGAGAATACACTGAGGAAACTAGGGAGTAAAATCCTTAAAGGACACCTTAAGGAATCCTGCTGCTTACTAGAGAAAAAATAGAGCATCAACTCAGGAACCAGCCGACAAACACCCAGGGCATTGGTTGGGAGAGAATAGAAAGAGAAACCAACTAAGAGGTGGTTTAAATGGTATTCGTTGCCCCCCTTCAAATCCAAAGTTCTCCGAAACATTAAGGGCTTCAGATGTATCTGCCAAATGTAACTACATAGTGCCTGAGTGCAGGCAAAGCCTGAATTCTAGCAATTTCTATCAATAGAAAACATTACAGTGAGGAGCAGCCATGAGGTCAATCAGCCAAGCAACCCTGCAAGACAGCACTTGTTGTATGAATGATCTGTACAGAAAACAAAATCCCCCAACTAAGAGCTAGCTTAGAGTCCTTTAAAAAATATATATCCACTCACAATAAATTTGAGTCAGTCATTTGCCTACAAATGAGATGATTATATATTATAGATACTTCATTTGTCTGACCTAAATGACAATAGACAGAAGATATTAAAAAAAGAAAGAAATCCTGAGAAACAGACCAAATCAATGCCCCTTCTTAGAAAAGAAGAAAATGACCTTTAAGTATACTAGCTACAGAGAAACCTCTAGAGTAGACAATCCATTCCAGCATTCTCTACACATATCTCAGCATCAAAACTATACAGTCTAAAAAAAAAAAAAAAACTATACAGCTTTGTTAATTGCCCAGGACATTATTTTCAAAAATAGCTTGATCCTGCCAGTGCCTAAATCCATGGCTGGGTGTAAAATCCACAGTGAGCTCTAAAAATGGAAAATTTTTCCTTCACAGCATAGGGAAATATTGACAGATTCAGCAAAAGAAGGAACATGATACTTTTGAAGGTGATAAATAGTTATAGGAAAGATGACACTATTTTATGTCCATCAACTATAAATGCTTACCATATAAGCACCTAAATTTGCAGTATCCTTGACTATAAATAAGTAAAGAAAATAAATATAAATAGTAAGTCAATTGAGTTCTAATGATCAAAATCATTGATGGTGCAAACATCTCAAAGTGCTTAATCAGAAGTAATGAAAATAGACCCAGATAACAGTCCTATTGAGTTGACCAGTGGCTTCCTTTAGCAAATAAATAAGGTTATTTAAGTTATCATTTATCACTACTGTGCAGCCTGGATTCCTGGAAATTCTCTTGGGAATTTCAAGGGGCCTGTACATCATCAACCAATTAGAAAGGATAGCCAATTAAAGGGAGTTCAATCAATAACTTTGCTTTAAATTTGACCACAGAACCCTTGTCTACTCCCTCCTTTGCAAATGGGAGTGACTGAGCTCCATTATCCCATAGGACCAGCATGAGGAACCATTGCAAATCACTCCTCTTACATTCTACATCAATAGTTGCAAGGATAATGATTGTGTTGGTTTATAGCATGAACATTGAACCTAGTGTTTTTCCAAGGAGGCTCTCACAAACCACCAAATGATTTCCCTGCCTCACTCTCACTTAATTTTGAAGTTTCTGCCCTGGGCATTAGAGTGGCTAAAATATTTTAACAATTAATTACCCTAACCTCACAATGCTGCCTTCCACTCTCTTACAGAAGACTTTCCTCACTCAGGGATCAGGATATATATTTTCTCCCTTTCTTCATTGCTGTCTTCTCTTGGCCCCAATACCACTCACCCACATTCTTTGGTACCACACTCTCAGTGGGTCTCTCTACCTCAACTCCATTCATTAACCTGTGTGTCTTAATCATGCTGCAAGCCCAACACTGCTGCTAACTGTTCTCTGACATCTGTTACTGCAAGGACTTTCTCTTGAATCCCATTTTAGAAACTTACTCCCAGGGCCACATGGTGGACTTCATCTCCCACCATAACTGCTCCACTTCAGAATTCTTAAATGCCAATAGCTCTTTCTTTGAGTACTACTTTTTATTTGATAAACTCACTCCATTACTCTCACTTCTGTTCTTCATCTTCACTGAGTTCCCCAGTCCTCTGGGGAGATTTCTTATTTTAATCAGCTTATTGATCCATTTCTGGATCACTTTTTTCCTGTCCTAGCCTCAAGTCTGTGATTCAGTCATTAAATACTATTTTGCTAATACCTTTAAATCCATTGCCTCCTTTGGCAATACTACCGAAATTGTCTTGCAAATCTTTACCTTTTAATCAATCCAATCACCTGCCTTCTCTATTCCTGTTTACTGGGTCCAAGCTCACTCTGCTTGCTGGAAAATTAACCAAGAGACAAGGTGGTGAAGCTTGGAATATGAATCAAAAAGCTGGTTGACCAAGAAGATGGCAGACTAATGTCTCAAAATAACCATCTTATCTGGGTCTGGATTCAAGTTCTTTTACAGAACAGAGATGCAGGAAAGGTGAGGAAACAAAGTGAAAAGGCCATTAATCTTATAAATATCCCCTAAAATGGCAAGCCCCAGGCAGGGGATGTGTTAAATTTTTCTTTCCTGTTTCCCACGGGTAAACATGGTCCTGAACAAAGGCACTTTAGTTTAAGCGTCAGGCAGAAGGGCAGGGTTCTCTGAGGCAAGCCATTAGGTATGATTATAATAACAAAAGCAATGAAAAGCAAATCAAAGAAATAATTCCAACATGGGGTCAGAATTGGCTCTTCCCTGCAACATTCCTACATTTGGACCACTGACCATAGCCAAATTTTTTAAAATCAAGCAAATGTTTTTGATACTCTGAAACGTCAGTCTCCAAATTAAGCTAGGCCGTAGCAAATAACCACCTTCCCACAGGTACTCAACAATCCTTCCAAATGTCTCTGGTCTACAATTCTACTCTACTTTTCCTCTCTTATTTAACCCTTCATCATGTTACAATTTGACTTTGTCTCCAGAAACAGCTATTGTCTATTTCACTCATCATACTTAAAGGCAAGAAACAAGGTTGCTTTGTCCCTCAGAGTATAACAGTAATTTCATTGGGCATCACTGCCATTTTACTGAGCAGTATATACAGACCAAGAGAAGAAAGGTGACTTTAGCAGGATATGTGAACCTTCCATGAGCTTCAGTACACATATCAAGGATTCAGAATAACACATTCAAGATAGTAAAGTGAGGAGAACAAAAACACTGAAAAGGGAGTTACACTTCTTAGTTTGTGCTTCAAAAGCCTGCTGCTGCTGCTGCTAAGTCACTTTAGTCATGTCCGACTCTGTGCGACCCCTAGACGGCAGCCCACCAGGCACCCCCATCCCTGGGATTCTCCAGGCAATAACACTGGAGTGGGTTGCCATTTCCTTCTCCAATGCATGAAAGTGAAAAGTGAAAGTGAAGTCGCTCAGTCGTGTCCGACTCTTAGCGACCCCATGGACTATACAGCCCACCAGGCTCCTCTGTCCATGGGATTTTCCAGGCAAGAGTACTGGAGTGGGGTGACATTGGCTTCTCCGTTCAAAAACCTAGTGGGAGCTAAAACAATACAATCATGGCATGGATACTGAGCCTTAATGAATCAGAGTTATATGGGTCTTATCTACTTGGAAGTCAATTTTACTTCACTTACTCATGTTACCAAGATCCAAGTAAAGGAACATGATCTCCAGGCTTCCCTTCATTATTGTGTTACAAGAGAATTATCTCACTCCATCCATTCACTGATCAAGAATTGAGAAAATGTCCTAAAATAGTTTGCATGAAAGTCCACTTGCCTTCTGCTGTGTCAGTCTTCAGCACTCTAAACTTATAGCAGCAAGCACCTATTCCATATGTAATTGATAACAACCCTGATAGTCAGGAAATCATGCCTGGGAATGATATGATATAAGCTTTCTTTCCAAATCTATGCCAAACCAGCTACTAGCTGCATCTCAGTGGTACAGGGAGGCACTTTGTAAAACTAGCTCAGAACTCTCCTCTTTTGCTCTTGGGGAATTTGTCATTCAGTGTTTCATTGTTTCAATTCAGCATACCATCCATTTAAGAGTCAATGGCTAGAGGCGGCAGTCCTAAGATGGCAGAGGAATAGGATGGGGAGACGACTTTTTCCCCTGAAAATTCATTGAAAGATCATTTGAACGTTGAGAAAATACCACAAAACAACTTCTGAATGCTGGCAGAGAACACCAGGCACCCAGAAAGGCAGCCCATTGTCTTCAAAAGGAGGTAGGACAAAAGATAAAAGATAAAAAGAGAGACAAAAGAGTTAGGGACAGAGACCCGCCTGAAGAGGGAGTTGTAAAAGAGGAGAACTTTCCAAACATCAGGAAACCCTCTCACCAGTGGGTCTGTGGGGAGTTTTGGAATCTCAGGGTAACACAAACGGAAGGGAAAAAATAAATAAAACCCACAGATAAACACACCTAATCACAACTCCCAGCGGAGAAGTAGTCCAGATGCTCAGGACCACCACCAGCAAGCGGGGGCTGAACAGGGAGGCGCAGGCTGCATTGCGTAGGGTAAGGACCTGGCCTGAATGCTCTGAGGGCAATCTGAGAGAGCTAACTTGAGATAGAAACACAAATTGTGGGATGGCCAGAGAAAGAGAAAAAGAAAAGGAGGAAACAGAGAGAGAGAGAGAGAACTTTCCCACAAAAAGTGAACAAAGGACTGAGCTAATACCAGAGGAGAGCTAGCTGGCAGCAGACTGGCCCATCTCCCACCAGGGGCAGAGAGGCAGGTGGGAGACAGCCAGAGCCAGAAAGCAAGGGGCAAGCTCAGCCCCAGAGATGGCATCCTCTATCAAATATGAGCAGGCTCCCAGTTGCTAACCAAGTCTTCCTGGGATCCTTGATGGTTGACATCCACCTGGAGGGTGGCAGTCAGAGATCAGTTTCATAAAGACACATGGCACACCTGAGATGGCGTTCCCGCTACGCACCCGGGAAACCAAGGGCCAGGACCGGGAAGTGATAAGAGTCACCACCCCACCTAGGGAGAGTGTGTTCACCAAGCACCTGATAGCCTGAGCTGCTCAGACCTGGGAAGGGCACAAAACACAGGCCCAACCGACTCTGTGCCTTTGTGGACTACCCGAGAACCTGAACCTGAGCAGCTTAGACCTGGGAAGTGCACGCAACCCAGGGCCTGCTTTAGAAAGTTCCTTTACAAAACTTCCAAAACTATGTTGAATAGTAATGGTGAAAGTGGGCACCCTTGTCTTGTTCCTGACTTTAGAGGAAATGCTTTCAATTTTTCACCATTGAGGATAATGTTTGCTGTGGGTTTGTCATATATAGCTTTTATCATGTTGAGGTATGTTCCTTCTATTCCTGCTTTCTGGAGAGTTTTTATCATAAATGGATGTTGAATTTTGTCAAAGGCTTTCTCTGCATCTATTGAGATGATCATATGGTTTTTATTTTTCAATTTGTTAATGTGGTGTATTACATTGATTGATTTGCGGATATTGAAGAATTCTTGCATCCCTGGGATAAAGCCCACTTGGTCATGGTGTATGATCTTTTTAATGTGTTGTTGGATTCTGATTGCTAGAATTTTGTTAAGGATTTTTGCATCTATGTTCATCAGTGATATTGGCCTGTAGTTTTCTTTTTTTGTGGGATCTTTGTCAGGTTTTGGTATTAGGGTGATGGTGGCCTCATAGAATGAGTTTGGAAGTTTACCATCCTCTGCAATTTTCTGGAAGAGTTTGAGCAGGATAGGTGTTAGCTCTTCTCTAAATTTTTGGTAGAATTCAGCTGTGAAACCGTCTGGACCTGGGCTTTTGTTTGCTGGAAGATTTTTGATTACAGTTTCAATTTCCGTGCTTGTGATGGGTCTGTTAAGATTTTCTATTTCTTCCTGGTCGAGTTTTGGAAAGTTGTACTTTTCTAAGAATTTGTCCATTTCTTCCTCATTGTCCATTTTATTGGCATATAATTGTTGATAGTACTCTCTTATGATCCTTTGTATTTCTGTGTTGTCTGTTGTGATCTCTCCATTTTCATTTCTAATTTTATTGATTTGATTTTTCTCCCTTTGTTTCTTGATGAGTCTAGCTAATGGTTTGTCAATTTTATTTATCCTTTCATAGAACCAGCTTTTGGTTTTGTTGATTTTTGCTATGATCTCTTTTGTTCCTTTTGCATTTATTTCTGCTCTAATTTTTAAGATTTCTTTCCTTCTACTAACCCTGGGGTTCTTCATTTCTTCCTTTTCTAGTTGCTTTAGGTGTAGAGTTAGGTTATTTATTTGACTTTTTTCTTGTTTCTTGAGGTGTGCCTGTATTGCTATGAACTTTCCCCTTAGGACTGCTTTTACCGTGTCCCACAGGTTTTGGGTTGTTGTGTTTTCATTTTCATTCGTTTCTATGCACATTTTGATTTCTTTTTTGATTTCTTCTGTGATTTGTTGGTTATTCAGCAGCGTGTTGTTCAGCCTCCATATGTTGGAATTTTTAATAGTTTTTCTCTTGTAATTGAGATCTAATCTTACTGCATTGTGGTCAGAAAAGATGCTTGGAATGATTTCTATTTTTTTGAATTTACCAAGGCTAGCTTTATGGCCCAGGATGTGATCTATCCTGGAGAAGGTTCCATGTGCGCTTGAGAAAAAGGTGAAATTCATTGTTTTGGGATGAAATGTCCTATAGATATCAATTAGGTCTAACTGGTCTATTGTATCATTTAAAGTTTGTGTTTCCTTGTTAATTTTCTGTTTAGTTGATCTATCCATAGGTGTGAGTGGGGTATTAAAGTCTCCCACTATTATTGTGTTATTGTTAATTTCTCCTTTCATACTTGTTAGCATTTGTCTTACATACTGCGGTGCTCCCGTGTTGGGTGCATATATATTTATAATTGTTATATCTTCTTCTTGGATTGATCCTTTGATCATTATGTAGTGACCATCTTTGTCTCTTTTCACAGTCTTTGTTTTAAAGTCTCTTTTATCTGATATGAGTATTGCTACTCCTGCTTTCTTTTGGTCCCTATTTGCATGGAAAATCTTTTTCCAGCCCTTCACTTTCAGTCTGTATGTGTCCCCTGTTTTGAGGTGGGTCTCTTGTACACAACATATGTATGGGTCTTGTTTTTGTATCCATTAAGCCAGTCTTTGTCTTTTGGTTGGGGCATTCAACCCATTTACGTTTAAGGTAATTACTGATAAGTATGATCCCGTTGCCATTTACTTTATTGTTTTGGGTTCGAATTTATACACCGTTTTTGTGTTTCCTGTATAAAATCAACACACAGAAATCACTTGCATTCCTATACACTAATAATGAGAAAACAGAAAGAGAAATTAAGGAAACAATTCCATTCACCATTGCAACGGAAAGAATAAAATACTTAGGAATATATCTACCTAAAGAAACTAAAGACCTATATATAGAAAACTATAAAACACTGGTGAAAGAAATCAAAGAGGACACTAACAGATGGAGAAATATACCATGTTCATGGATTGGAACAATCAATATAGTGAAAATGAGTATACTACCCAAAGCAATCTATAGATTCAATGCAATCCTTATCAAGCTACCAACAGTATTCTTCACAGAGCTAGAACAAATAATTTCACAATTTGTATGGAAATACAAAAAACCTCGAATAGCCAAAGCTATCTTGAGAAAGAAGAATGGAACTGGAGGAATCAACCTACCTGACTTCAGGCTCTACTACAAAGCCACAGTTATCAAGACAGTATGGTACTGGCACAAAGACAGAAATATAGATCAATGGAACAAAATAGAAAGCCCAGAGATTAATCCACGCACATATGGATGCCTTATCTTTGACAAAGGAGGCAAGAATATACAATGGATTAAAGACAATCTCTTTAACAAGTGGTGCTGGGAAATCTGGTCAACCACTTGTAAAAGAATGAAACTAGAACACTTTCTAACACCATACACAAAAATAAACTCAAAATGGATTAAAGATCTCAATGTAAGACCAGAAACTATAAAAATCCTAGAGGAGAACATAGGCAAAACACTCTCTGACATACATCACAGCAGGATCCTCTATGACCCACCTGCCAGAATATTGGAAATAAAAGCAAAAATAAACAAATGGGACCTAATTAACCTTAAAAGCTTCTGCACATCAAAGGAAACTATTAGCAAGGTGAAAAGACAGCCTTCAGAATGGGAGAAGATAATAGCAAATGAAGCAACTGACAAACAACTAATCTCGAGAATATACAAGCAACTCCTACAGCTCAACTCCAGAAACATAAATGACCCAATCAAAAAATGGGCCAAAGAACTAAATAGACATTTCTCCAAAGAAGACATACAGATGGCTAACAAACACATGAAAAGATGCTCAACATCACTCATTATCAGAGAAATGCAAATCAAAACCACTATGAGGTACCATTTCACACCAGTCAGAATGGCTGCAATCCAAAAGTCTACAAGTAGTAAATGCTGGAGAGGGTGTGGAGAAAAGGGAATCCTCTTACACTGTTGGTGGGAATGCAAACTAGTACAGTCACTATGGAGAACAGTGTGGAGATTCCTTAAAAAACTGGAAATAGAACTGCCTTATGATCCAGCACTCCCACTGCTGGGCATACACACTGAGGAAACCAGAAGGGAAAGAGACACGTGTACCCCAATATTCATCGCAGCACTGTTTATAATAGCCAGGACATGGAAGCAACCTAGATGTCCATCAGCAGATGAATGGATAAGAAAGCTTTGGTACATATACACAATGGAGTATTACTCAGCCATTAAAAAGAATACATTTGAATCAGTTCTAATGAGGTGGATGAAACTGGAGCCTATTATCCAGAGTGAAGTAAGCCAGAAAGAAAAACACCAATACGGTATACTAACGCATATATATGGAATTTAGAAAGATGGTAACAATAACCCTGTGTATGAGACAGCAAAAGAGACACTGATGTATAGAACAGTCTTATGGACTCTGAGAGAGAGGGAGAGGGTGGGAAGATTTGGGAGAATGGCATTGAAACATGTAAAATATCATGTATGAAACGAGTTGCCAGTCCAGGTTCGATGCACGATACTGGATGCTTGGGGCTGGTGCACTGGGACGACCCAGAGGGATGGTGTGGGGAGGGAGGAGGGAGGAGGGTTCAGGATGGGGAACACATGTATACCTGTGGCGGATTCATTTTGATATTTGGCAAAACTAATACAATTATGTAAAGTTTAAAAAATAAAATAAAATTAAAAAAAAAAAAAAAGAAAGTTCCTTTACAGAGCAACCTACAGCCTGAGCAGTGTACACCAGGAAAGCACACACACCATGAGCGGGGGCAAACCCAGTATGGCTCAGACACTGAAAGCACTCCCCACACACACCAGTGGCATTTGTTTGCAGAGTTCCTACCTCCCCACAGCACAATTGAACAAGTGAGCCTAAATAAGTGACCACCTTTGCCCCCTTGTGTCAGGGCGGAAGTCAGATACTGAAAAGACTTGCAAACAGAGAAAGCCAAAGTAAACAAAGAAGGGGGAACCGCTTTAAAAGAGAGAGGTGCAACAGATTAAAACCCTATAGTGAGCATTGACTACATTGGAAGGGACCTGTAGACCTTGAGAAGAAGTATAAGCTCAAACAAGGAACTATCTGAAACTGCCATGACCCCACACTGCCCTCAACAAGTCCAGAGAAATTCCTAGGTGTATTTTACTATTACCATTTTTTAATTTTTTTGAAAAATTTTTAAGTTCTATATTACTCCTTCAATTTTCATTTTTATAACCTACTATTACCTCACAAAAAAAGAATATAGTTTTAAAGCAAATTTCATATATATATATATATATATATATATTTAGGTTTTGTGATTTTGCTTTGTTTTTTCATATTGTATTTTTGAGAGTCTAATCTCTACTCTAGATTTTTAATCTTTGCTTTTTGGTATTTGTTATCGATTTTGTACCTTTAAGAACCCAATCTTCAGTACCCATTTTTACGTAGGAGTGTGATTACTGGACTGACTGCTCTCTCCCCTTTTCACTCTCCTTTTTCTCCCCCAGGTCACCTCTATCTCCACCCTCCCCCTTCTCTTCTCTAGCTAACTCTGTGAATCTCTTTGGGTGTTCTGGGCTGTGGAGAACACTTAGGGAACTGAATGCTGGCTAGATCTGTCTCTCTCCTTTTGACTCCCCCTCTTCTCCTTCTGGTCACCTCTATCTCCTTTCTCCCTCTTCTCTTCTCCATGTAACTCTGTGAATATCTCTGGGTGTCCCTCAGTGTGGAGAATGTTTTCACCATTAACCTAGATGTCTTATCATCAGTGTTGTATGGATGGAGAAGTCCTGAGGCTACTGTAAGAATAAGACTGAAAGCCAGAGATAGTAGCTTAAATCTAAAACTTGAGAACACCAGAAAATTCGTGACTCCATTGACCATTAATTGACAACACCTCATCCAAAAGCCTCCAAACCTACAACGAAATCATGCTCCAACCAAGCGCCAACAAGTTTCAGAGCAAGATGTACCAAGCTAATTCTCCAACAACACAGGAACATAACCCTGAGAACAAAATTACAGGCCACCAAAAGTCACACCAAACCCACAGACACCTCAAAACACACTACTGGGCAATTCATTGCAATCCAGAGAGAAGAGATCCAGCTCCACCCACCAGAACACCGACGGAAGCTTCCCTAACCAGGAAACCTTGACAAGCCACTCGTCCAACCCCACCCACAGGGAGAAAACTCCACAATAAAGAGGAACCACAAGCTTCCAGCATATAGAAAGGCCACCCCAAACACAGTAACCTAAACAAGATGAAAAGGCAGAGAAATATTAAGCATGTAAAGGAACATGATAAAAGCCCACCAAACCAAAAAAAGAGGAGGAGTTAGGGAGTCTAACTGAAAAAGAATTCAGAATGATGATAATCAAAATGATCCAAAATCTTGAAAACAAAATGGAGTTACAGATAAATAGTCTTGAGACAAGGATTGAGAAGATGCAAGAAATGTTAAACAAGGACCTTGAAGAAATAAAAAAGAGTCAATCAATAATGCATAATGCAATAACTGAGATCAAAAACACTCTGGAAGGAAACAACAGTAGAATAACTGAGGTAGAAGACAGGCTAAGTGAGGTGGAAGATAGAATGCTGGAAATAAATGAAACAGAGAGGAAAAAAGAAAAAACAATTAAAAGAAATGAGGACAACCTCAGGAACCTCTTGGACAATGTTGAAGGCCCCAACATTCGAATCATAGGAGTCCCAGAAGAAGAAGACAAAAAGAAAGGCCATGAGACAATACTTGAGGAATTAATAGCTGAAAACTCCCCTAAAATTGAGAAGGAAATACCAATTCCAAGAAACCCAGTCCCAAACAGGATAAACCCAAGGCAAAACACCTCAAGACACATATTAATCAAATTAACAAAGATCAAACACAAAGAACAAATATTAAAAGCAGCAAGGGAAAAATAAATAAATCACAAGGGGATCCCCATAAGTATAACAGCTAATCTCTCAATAGAAACTCTACAAGCCAGAGGGAAGGGAAGATGAGATCAGTCACTCAGTCGTGTCCGACTCTTTGCGACCCCATGAATCGCAGCACGCCAGGCCTCCCTGTCCATCACCAACTCCAGGAGTTCACTCAGACTCACGTCCATCGAGTCAGTGATGCCATCCAGCCATCTCATCCTCTGTCGTCCCTTTCTCCTTCTGCCCCCAATCCCTCCCAGCATCAGAGTCTTTTCCAATGAGTCAACTCTTCGCATGAGGTGGCCAAAGTACTGGAGTTTCAGCTTTAGCATCATTCCTTCCAAAGAAATCCCAGGGCTGATCTCCTTCAGAATGGACTGGTTGGATCTCCTTGCAGTCCAAGGGACTCTCAAGAGTCTTCTCCAACACCACAGTTCAACAGCATCAATTCTTCAGCATTCAGCCTTCTTCACAGTCCAACTCTCACATCCATACATGACCACAAGAAAAACCATAGCCTTGACAAGACGGACCTTTGATGGCAAAGTAATGTCTCTGCTTTTGAATATGCTATCTAGGTTGGTCATAACTTTCCTTCCAAGGAGTAAGCCTCTTTTAATTTCATGGCTGCAATCACCATCTGTAGTGATTTTGGAGCCCAGAAAAATAAAGTCTGACACTGTTTCCACTGTTTCCCCATCTATTTCCCATGAAGTGGTGGGACCGGATGCCATAATCTTTGTTTTCTGAATGTTGAGCTTTAAGCCAACTTTTTCACTCACCTCTTTCACTTTCATCAAGAGGCTTTTTAGTTCCTCTTCACTTTCTGCCATAAGGATGGTGTCATCTGCATATCTGAGGTTACTGATATTTCTCCTGGCAATCTTGATTCCAGCTTGTGTTTCTTCCAGTCCAGCATTTCTCATGATATACTCTGCATATAAGTTAAATAAACAGGGTGACAATATGCAGCCTTGATGAACTCCTTTTCCTATTTGGAACCAGTCTGTTGTTCCATGTCCAGTTCTAACTGTTGCTTCCTGACCTGCATACAAATTTCTCAAGAGGCAGGTCCGGTGGTCTGGTATTCCCATCTCTTTCAGAATTTTCCACAGTTGATTGTGATCCACACAGTCAAAGGCTTTGGCATAGTCAATAAAGCAGAAATAGATGTTTTTCTGGAACTCTCTTGCTTTTTCCATGATCCAGAGGATGTTGGCAACTTGATCTCTGGTTCCTCTGCCTTTTCTAAAATCAGTTGAACATCAGGAAGTTCACAGTTCACATATTGCTGAAGCCTGGCTTGGAGAATTTTGAGCATTACTTTACTAGCATGTGAGATGAGTGCAATTGTGTGGTAGTTTGAGCATTCTTTGGCATTGCCTTTCTTTGGGATTGGAATGAACATTGACCTTTTCCAGTCGTGTGGCCACTGCTGAGTTTTCCAAATTTGCTGGCATATTGAGTGCAGCACTTTCACAGCATCATCTTTCAGGATTTGGAATAGCTCAACTGGAATTCCATCACCTCCACTAGCCTTGTTCATAGTGATGCTTTCTAAGGCCCACTTGACTTCACATTCCAGGATGTCTGGCTCTAGGTGAGTAATCTTATCATTGTGATTATCTGGGTCGTGAAGATCTTTTTTGTACAGTTCTTCTGTGTATTCTTGCCATCTCTTCTTAATATCTTCTGCTTCTGTTAGGTCCATACCATTTCTGTCCTTTATAGAGCCCATCTTTGCATGAAATGTTCCTTTGGTATCTCTGATTTTCTTGAAGAGATCCCTAGTCTTTCCCATTCTCTTGTTTTCCTCTATTTTTTTCCATTGATCACTGAAGAAGGCTTTCTTATCTCGTCTTGCTATTCTTTGGAACTCTGCATTCAGATGTTTATATATTTCGTTTTCTCCTTTGCTTTTCACGTCTCTTCTTTTCACAGCTATTTGTAAGGCCTCCCCAGACAGCTATTTTGCTTTTTTGCATTTCTTCTCCACGGGGATGGTCTTGATCCCTGTCTCCTGTACAATGTCACGAACCTCATTCCATAGTTCATCAGGCACTCTATCTATCAGATCTAGGCCCTTAAATCTATTTCTCACTTCCACTGTATAATCATAAGGGATTTGATTTAGGTAATACCTGAATGGTCTAGTGGTTTTCTCTACTTTCTTCAATTTAAGTCTGAATTTGGCAATAAGGAGTTCATGGTCTGAGCCACAGTCAGCTCCTGGTCTTGTTTTTGCTGACTGTATAGAGCTTCTCCATCTTTGGCTGCAAAGAATATAATCAATCTGATTTCGGTGTTGACCATCTGGTGATGTCCATGTATAGAGTCTTCTCTTGTGTTGTTGGAATACGAAGGAGAAATCAAAAGTTTTACAGACAAGCAAAAGCTAATAGAATTCAGCACCACCAAACCAACTCTTCAACAAGTGCTAAAGAATCTTCTCTAGACAGGAAACACAGAAAGGGTGTATAAACTTTAACCCAAAACAACAAAGTAAATGGCAATGGGATCATACTTATTAATAATTACCTTAAATGTAAATGGATTGAATGCCCCAACCAAAAGACAAAGATTGGCTGAATGGATACAAAAACAAGACCCTTATATATACTGTCTACAAGACCCACCTCAAACCTAGGGACACATACAGACTGAAAGTGAAGGGCTGGAAAAAATATTTAATGCAAATGGAGACCAAAAGAAAGCAGGAGTAGCAATACTCATATCAGATAAAATAGACTTTGAAATAAAAGCCGTGAAAAGAGACAAAGAAGGACACTACATAATGATCAAAGGATCAATCCAAGAAAAAGATATAACACTTATAAATAGATATGCACCCAAAATAGGAGCACTGCAATATGTAAGGCAAATGAAAGGGGAAATTAACAGTAACAAAATAATAGTGGGAAACTTTAATACCCCATTCACACCTATGGATAGATCTACTAAACAGAAAGTTAACAAGGAAACACAAACTTTAAATGATACAGTGGACCAGTTAGACATAATTTATAGGACATTTCACCCTAAAACAATGAATTTCATGTTTTTCTCAAGTGCACACGGAACCTTCTCCAGGATAGATCACATCCTAGGCCATAAATCTAGCCTTGGTAAATTCAAAAGAATTGAAGTCATCTCAAGCATCTTTTCTGATCACAATGCAGTAAGATTAAATATCAACTACAGGGGAAAAAATATCAAAAATACAAACATATGGAAGCTAAGAAACACACTTTTGAAAAACCAACAAATCACAGAATAAATCAAAAATGGAATCAAAACATGGATAGAAACAAATGAAAATTAAAACACAACAACCCAAAACCAATAGGATTCAATAAAAACAGTGCTAAGAGGAAGGATCATAGCAATACAATCCTAGCTCAAGAAACAGGAGAGAAGTCAAATAAATAACCCATCTCTACACCTAAAGCAACTAGAAAAAGAAGAAATAATGCACCCCAGGGATAGTAGAAGAAAAGAAATCATAAAAATTAGGACAGAAATACATGCAAAAGAAACAAAGGAGACCATAGCCAAAATTAGCAAAGCCAAAAGCTGGTCCTTTGAGAAGATAAATAAAATAGAAAAACCAACAGCCAGACTCACCAAGAAACAAAAGAAGAAGCAAATCAACAAAATTAGAAATGAAAATGGAGAAATCACAACAGACAACAACACAGAAATACAAAGGATCATAAGAGACTGCTATCAGCAACTATATGTCAATGAAATGGACAACTTTGAAAAAGTGGACAAATTCTTAGAAAAGCATAACATTACAAAACTGAACCAAGAAGAAATAGAAAACCTTAACAGACCCATCAATAGCATGGAAATCGAAACTGTAATCAGAAATCTTCCAACAAACAAAAGACCAGGACCAGAGGGTTTCACAGATGAATTCTACCAAAAATTTAGAGAAGACTTACACCTATCCTACTCAAACTCTTCCAAAAAACTGCAGAGGAAGGTAAACTTCGAAACTCATTCTATGAGGCCACCATCACCCTAATACCAAAGTAGATAAAGATGTCACAAAAAAAGAAAACTACAGGGCAATATCACTGATGAACATAGACTGAAAAATCCTTAACAAAGTTCTAGAAAACAGAATCCAAAGATTAAAAAGATCATACATCATGACCAAGTGGGCTTTACCTCAGGGATGCAAGGATTCTTCAATATTCGCAAATCAACCAATGTAATACACCACATTAGCAAATTGAAAGATAAATCCATATTATTCCAATGGATGCAGAGAAAGCCTTTTTGACAAAATTCAACATCCATTTAAGATTGAAAACCCTCCAGAAACCAGGAATAGAAGTAACATACCTCAACATAATAAAAGCCATATATGACAAACCCACAGCAAACATTATCCTCAATGGTGAAAAATTGAAAGCATTTCCCCTAAAATCAGGAACAAGACAAGGGTGTCCACTCTCACCACTACTATTCAACATAGTTTTGGAAGTTTTAGCCACAGCAATCAGAGAAGAAAAAGAAATAAAAGGAAACCAGATTGGAACAGAGGTAAAACTCTCACTGTTTGCAGATGACATGATTGTCTACATAGAAAACCCTAAAGACTCCACCAGAAAATTACTAGAGCTAATCAATGAATAGAGTAAAGTTGCAGGATATAAAATTAACACACAGAAATCCCTTGCATTCCTACACACTAACAATGAGAAAACAGAAAGAAAAATTAAGGAAATAATTCCATTCACCATTGCAATGAGAAGAATAAAATATTTAGGAATACATCTACCCAAAGAAACAAAAGATCTATACATAGAAAACCATAAAACACTGGTGAAAGACATCAAAGGTGACAAATAGATGGAGAAATATACCATGTTCATGGACTGTAAGAATCAATATGATGAAAATGAGTACACTACCCAAAGCAACCTATAGACTCAATGCAATCCCTATCAAGCTACCAATGGTATTTTTCAGAGAATTAGAACAAACAATTTCACAGTTTGTATGGAAATTAAAAAAAAAAAAAAAAAAACTCGAATAGCCAAAGTAATCTTGAGAAAGAAGAATGGAACTGAAGGAATCAACCTGCCTGACTTCAGGCTATACTAGAAAGCTATAGTTATCAAGACAGTATGGTACTGGCACAAATACAGAAATATAGATTAATGGAACAAAATAGAAAGTCAAGAGATAAATCCATGCACCTATGGACACCTTGTCTTTGACAAAGGAGGCAAGAATATACAATGGAGAAAAGACAATCTCTTTAACTAGAACACTTTCTAACACCATACATAAAAATAAGCTCAAAATGAATTAAAGATCTAAATTTAAGACCATAAACTGTAAAACTCCTAGAGGAAAACATAGGTAAAACACTCTCTGACATAAATCATAGCAGGATCCTCTATGACTCACCTCCCAGAGTAATGGAAATAAAAGCAAAAATAAACAGATGGGACCTAATTAAATTTAAAAGTTTTTGCACAACTAAGGAAACTATAGGCAAAGTGAAAAGACAGCCTTCAGAATGGGAGAAAATAACAGCAAATGAAGCAACTGACAAAGAATTAATCTCAAAAATATACAAGCAACTCCTGCAGCTCAATTCCAGAAAAATAAACGATCCAATCAAAAAATGGGCCAAAGAACAAAACTGACATTTCTTCAAAGAAGACATACAGATGGCTAACAAACACATGAAAAGATGCTCAACATCACTCATTATCAGTTCAGTTCAGTTCAGTTCAGTCGCACAGTCATGTCTGACTCTTTGAGACCCCATGAATCATAGCACGCCAGGCCTCCCTGTCCATCACCAACTCCAGGAGTTCACTCAGACTCACGTCCATCGAGTCAGTGATGCCATCCAGCCATCTCATCCTCTGTCGTCCCCTTCTCCTCCTGCCCCCAATCCCTCCCAGCATCAGAGTCTTTTCCAATGAGTCAACTCTTCGCATCAGGTGGCCAAAGTACTGGAGTTTCAGCTTTAGCATCATTCCTTCCAAAGAAATCCCAGGGCTGATCTCCTTCAGAATGGACTGGTTGGATCTCCTTGCAGTCCAAGGGACTCTCAAGAGTCTTCTCCAACACCACAGTTCAACAGCATCAATTCTTCAGCGCTCAGCCTTCTTCACAGTCCAACTCTCACATCCATACATGACCACAGGGAAAACCATAGCCTTGACTAGACGGACCTTTGTTGGCAAAGTAATGTCTCGGCTTTTGAATATGCTATCTAGGTTGGTCATAACTTTCCTTCCAAGGAGTAAGCCTCTTTTAATTTCATGGCTGCAGTCACCATCTGTAGTGATTTTGGAGCCCAGAAAAATAAAGTCTGACACTGTTTGCACTGTTTTCCCATCTATTTCCCATGAAGGGATGGGACCAGATGCCATGATCTTCATTTTCTGAATGTTGAGCTTTAAGCCAACTTTTTCACTCACCTCTTTCACTTTCATCAAGAGGCTTTTTAGTTCCTCTTCACTTTCTGCCATAAGGGTGGTGTCATCTGCATATCTGAGGTTATTGATATTTTTCCCGGCAATCTTTATTCCAGTTTGTGTTTCTTCCAGCCCAGGGTTTCTCATGATATACTCTGCATATAAGTTAAATAAGCAGGGTGACAATATACAGCCTTGAGGAGCTCCTTTTCCTATTTGGAACCAGTCTGTTGTTCCATGTCCAATTCTAACTGTTGTTTCCTTCATTTGCATAATGCAAATCAAAACCACAATGAGGTACTACATCACGCCAGTCAGAATAGCTGCTATCAAAAAGTCTACAAACAATAAATGCTGAAGACAGTGGGGAGTTAATGGAACCCTCTTATACTGTTGGTGGGAATGCAAACTAATACAGCCACTATGGAGAACAGTGTGGAGATTCCTTAAAAAACTGGAAATAGAACTGCCATACAACCCAGGAATCCCACTGCTGGGCATACACACCGAGGAACCCAGAATTTAAAGAGACACATGTACCCCAATGCTCATCGCCGCACTGTTTATAATAGCCAGGACATGGAAGCAACCTAGATGTCCATCAGCAGACGAATGGATTGGAAAGGTGTGGTACATGCACACAATGGAATGTTACTCATCTATTAAAAAGAATGCGTTTGAATCAGTTCTAATGAGGTGGATGAAACTGGAGCCTATTATACAGCGTGGAGTAAGTCAGAAAGAAAAACACCAATATAGTATATTAATGCATATATATGGAATTTAGAAAGAGGGTAACGCTGACCATGTGAGACAGCAAAAGAGACACAGATGTAAACAACAGACTTTTGGACTCTGTGGGAGAAGGCAAGGGTAGGATGATTTGAGAGAATAGCATTGAAACATGTGTATTATCATATGTGAAATAGATCGCCAGTCCAGGTTGGATGCACGAGACAGGGTGCTCAGGGCTGTTTCACTGGGATGACCCTGAGGGATGGGATAGGGAGGGAGCTGGGAAGGGGGTTCAGGATGGGGAACAACACATGTACATCCATGGCTGATTCATGTCAATGTATGGCAAAAACCACTACAGTATTGTGAAGTAATTAGCCTCCAATTAAAATAAATAAATTAATTTTTTAAAAAAAGAGTCAATGGGCACAAGTACACTATCTTTAGGCAGGGTAAATTAAGTCCATTTATAAGCTCTTGAGCCAATGAATTTCCCCAGTAGGTTGCCACAGAGTTGTTGAGCTCAAGTCTGTGTAATTGTGATACATAGTAACAATTCTTTACTGAAACACAGGAGTTCAGTGCAAAGTTCACTCAGGCACAGGTGCTGAGGTGATACTTGCAGGACTGGATGGAGTATAAGTAAAATTCCTACACAGAAAAATGCTCGTCTAAAACTCTGAGTCATCCAAAGTTGGGCGAGTTTCAAAGGAAGCCCAGAGGGTGAGGAATAAAGAATAACAAACTTAATTAGGAGGACTATTACCACTGGAAGCTTCAGGCAGGCAGGAACCCCAGTTAAACAGACTCCCAGACACAAATCACCAGTGCTTACCAGCTACATAGGTGAATTGGCAAGCTTTACAAAAGACATGGTTGGCTTCCCAAGTCACACCACTTGAGACTTGGGAATGGAAGAAAACGAGGAGGCACAGTAGCAGCTGAGATAGCCAAACTGCTAAAGCAACGGCCCCCAGGAGATTCAGCTATGCAGAGCTGGAAGTAAGGAACAGTTAAATCATTCTCTAGTGGGGGGTTGTGCCTCCCTATGTAATGGACTTATAACTGTACATATTTTTATAAATTTTCAATTAAGCAATTGGATTTTTTTTCCTCCCTAATTTGGTGCTTCCAGTGCTAGTTTCTCCCCTGGAAATTCCTCTCCCCTTTGATTGCCTGCAGGGTCTGTGATCTTAGGAGCCACCTGGAGGCAGACAGAGCTCAAGTTTAGGATTCCAGGCATGCTCTTCTAGGTGATTACTTTCAGAGGTATTTACAGCTTTTCTCTGATTGATTCTTCTTGGGAGGTGAGGGTTACTCCCGCCCTCAGGGCCTTCCTTTTATCTTGGCTGAAGGATAGACTCCTTTGAGCAGGCCTGCATTTGCTTTTATGTCACTAATGGCAGGACTGAATTTCCTTGTGCTCTGAGTCTTCTGGGAAGGGATGTTTGGCCTTCTCTCCTCTTCCCCTATCCTCCCTTCCTAATCCAAGCTTCCTACACAGGTTCTCTTTTTTTTATTATCTTTTCTAACCTCAAGTCCCACATCCTCAATAAAGGCTTCAGCTGGCATACACTTCCCCTTTTCCTGAGCAGTTATGAAGCTTAGGGAAGTATTGTAACACAGAGAAAAAAAAAAAAATAAAACAAAGTCTTGGAGTTATACAAGCTTGGATATGAATGCCAGCTCCAGAATCTACTACCAAAGTAACTCTGAAAAAGTTACTTCATCTCTCTAAGGTTCATCTCCCTCAACTGTAAAGTGAATATCACCATAGTTTCTACTTTATAAAGATTTATAAGGATTAAATAATAAAAATAATAACAACCACAACCTCTATTTGACTTAAAATCGTTTTAAACTGTGTTGCATATATTATTCATTTACCTTTGAGGCACAGAGATGTTAAGTAACTTGCCCAAGGTCACACAGCTGGTGGGTGAAGAAAGGAATTGAATCTAGGCAGTCCATGACCTTAACCTCTATACCACAGTAACAGGCTATATGCAAATGATTTTAACAGGGATATAGCAAATATCCCTGATCAAGAGGGGTGATGGGACCTTTGTTTTTCCACAGGAAAGAGCATAGTACATACTATAAAATGAATACAGGTGGTCCTCAACTTAAGATGGTTCCACTCACAATTTTTAAACTTTATAATGGCACAAAAGCTAGATATGCATTCAGTAGAAATCATACTTTGAATTTTGATCTTTCCCTAGGCTAGCAATATGCTGTATGATACTCTGTCAAGATGCAGGGCAGCAGCAGCAAGCCACAGCCCCCACTCAGCTATGTGATCACAGCTAAACAACCAATACACTTAGATTCTGTGTCCATGCAATCATTCTGTTTTTCACTTTCTGTATAATATTCAATAAATTACTTGAGAAATTCAGTGTTTTACTATAAGACAGACTTTGTGTTAGATGGTTTTGCCCAACTATAGGCTAATGTAAGTGTTCTGAGCATGTGTAAGCTATTATGTTCACTAGGTTAGGTGTACTACTAAATGCACTTCTGATTTACAGTATTTTCAACTTACAGTAAGTTTATTGGGACAAAACCTCGTGGTAAGTAGAGGAAGATCTGTAGAGAACTGACAGCAGGAATCAAAATCTCAGATGTGTTACTTATTACCTGTGTAACCAAGACAAAATCACTCTACTGCTCTAAACTTGTTTACTTATCTGTAAAACGGAAATAATCATAGCACCAATCTCTTGTGATTATTGTGAGCCATCAATGGCATATAGTAGATACTCAGCAAATTCTAACTTACTTCCTAATTGTTTGCATCCATCATTTGACATTTACCTACACTGCCTCATGTTGCTGATTCTCTCTTCATTTGTGAGTCCTGTCTTACTCAGTTTATAAGCTTTGAGGACTAAGACAATATCCTAAGCCTCTTGATAACCTTTTAGCATAATGCTGTGCCCACACAAAATTCTCATTAAATGGATTCTTAACTTTGTTGCACACGTGCTTATCCAAGCACCATGTTAAGTGCTCAAATGCATTACCAATTTAAAATCTCATAAATTATAAAATTTTCTGTTTTTTGATAGAGTTTATGTTTTCTGGAATAAAATTTCCACTGAGAAACTCGACATGTCATTTTCATTGGGACTAATTTCAGTGCGTGAGGATAATTTCAGAATCTCTCAAGCCCTTTTGTTGGCTGATAGAAATGAACCTTCCATCATCCTCCTTTCTAAAAACTCTCCACTTGGTGACATTTTGTAAACAATTGATAGTGTTCACGCAGGTGGGAATCAGGTTCTTCCTCTAGGGCTCAGCTATGTGAATCACCTTAAGATTCTTTTTCCTGGGACTTTTACTCTCAGCTACCTTTTCTCACTCTTTTGTTTTATTCATCTTTTTCAAACCTCAGATAACACAGAAGGAAGGGCTGTGTAACAATACTGATTCTTAGCTTATTTAGGACCAATGAAGAAAAATAGAAAACTGAGTGTAAAGAAATTAACCCTGGAGCTTTATTTCAATAGGCCAAAGAGTCATAATGCAGACATGCTGAACCATGATTCTGTGCTCATTATTTTCATGATTGTGGCTTTATAATTGCTTCTGATGAAAAGGAGGGGGATGAACATTCAACATATAAACATAAATAACCAACAAAACCTGACTGTGTGGGAAATGCACTGTACTAAAGGATTTACTTTCCCAGACAAAAGACTGAAAATAACTGGGTTTGCTGCTATTGAATTCAAAGCAACTAAACTCAGCTTCTTTCTGTAGTTCAAGTTTCCAGCAAATGATTTACAGTATAAATGTACCAATGGTTTTCACTGAACAAATGGTTGTGTATTGTACATGGGATATAAATTAAGGATACTCGAGGGCGGTCCTAAGGTGACGGAGGAATAGGACGGAGAGACCACTTTCTCTCCCACAAATTCATCAAAAGATCATTTGAACGCTGAGCAAATTCCACAAAACAATTTCTGAACGCTGGCAGAGGACACCAGGCACCCAGAAAGGTAGCCCATTGTCTTTGAAAGGAGGTAGGACAAAATATAAAACATAAAAAGAGAGGCAAAAGAGTTAGGGATGAAGACCCATCATGGGGAGAGAGTCACGAAAGAGGAGAAGTTCCCAAATACAATGAAACCCTCTCACCAGCAGGTCTGTGGAGAGTTTTGGAATCTCAGAGGGCAACATAACTGGGAGGAAAAATAAATAAATAAATAAATAAATAACTCACAGATTACATGCCTAACAGCAACTCCCAGCAGAAAAGTAGCCCAGACACTCACATCCACCACCAACAAGCGGGGCCTGAACAGGGAGATGCGGGCTACATTGCTTAGGGTAAGGACAGGGCCTGAATGCCCTGAGGACAATCTGAGGGAGCTAACATGAGACAGCAACCCAAACTGTAGGATAGCCAGAGAAAGAGGGAAAAAAAGAGAGAGAGAGAACTTCCCCGTGAAAAGCTCTAACCTAAGGCACTGCCAGCCCGCTCACAGAACAAAGGACTGAGAAAATACCAGAGGAGAACTAGCCAGCAGCGGACCAGCCCATCCCCCGCCGGAAGCAGAGAGGCAGGCGGGCGACAGCCAGAACAAGAAGGCAAGGGGCAAACTCGGCCCCAGAGACAGCATCCTCTACCAAACTACAAGCAGGCTCCCAGTTGCTAACCAAGTCCTCCTGGTATCCTGGACAGTTGACATTCACCCAGAGGATCACAGCCAGAGATCAGCTCCACAGAGAAGACACATGGCACACCTGAGACGGCACTCCTGCTGCACACCCAAGAAACTGAGCAGCTGGGATGGAATGGGAGAAAATAATAGCAAATGAAGCAACTGACAAAGAATTAATCTCAAAAATATACAAGCAACTCCTACAGCTCAATTCCAGAAAAATAAACGACCCAATCAAAAAATGGGCCAAAGAACTAAACAGACAGTTCTCCAAAGAAGACATACAGATGGCTAACAAGCACATGAAAAGATGCTCAACATCACTCATTATCAGAGAAATGCAAATCAAAACCACTATGAGGTACCACCTCACGCCAGTCAGAATGGCTGCTATCCAAAAGTCTACAAGCAATAAATGCTGGAGAGGGTGTGGAGAAAAGGGTACCCTCTTACACTGTTGGTGGGAATGCAAACTAATACAGCCACTATGGAGAACAGTGTGGAGATTCCTTAAAAAACTGGAAATAGAACTGCCATACGACCCAGCAATCCTACTGCTGGGCATACACACTGAGGAAACAAGAATTGAAAGAGACACGTGTACCCTCAATGTTCATTGTAGCACTGTTTATAATAGCCAGGACATGGAAGCAACCTAGATGTCCATCAGCAGACGAATGGATAAGAAAGCTTTGGTACATATACACAATGGAATATTACACAGCCATTAAAAAGAATACATTTGAATCAGTTCTAATGAGGTAGATGAAACTGGAGCCTATTATACAGAGTGAAGTAAGCCAGAAAGAAAAACACCAATACAGTATACTAACACATATATAAGGAATTTATAAAGATGGTAATGATAACCCTATATGCGAGACAGCGAAAGAGACACAGATGTATAAAACAGTCTTTTGGACACTGGGGGAGAGGGCGAGGGTGGGATGGTTTGAGAGAATAGCATTGAAACATGTAAATTATCATATGTGAAACGAACTGCCAGTCCAGGTTCGATGCATGATACAGGGTGCTCGGGGCTAATGCACTGGGATGACCCAGAGGGATGGTAAGGGGAGGGAGGTGGGAGGGGGGTTCAGGATGGGGAACACATGTACACCCTTGGCGGATTCATGTCAATGTATGGCAAAACCAATAAAATATTGTAAAGTAATTAACCTCCAATTAAAATAAATAAATTTATTTTAAAAATTAAAAAAAATGTATGGCAAAACCAATACAATATTATAAAGTAATTAGCCTCCAATAAATAAATAAATTTTTAACAAGAAAAAAAAGGATGCAATTGGTAGTGTGTGAGCTATAGAAAAGCAATCTTTGTAGCTTTACAAAACATTTTTATTTTTTCTAGACATTAAAATACACTGCTGCTGCTGCTGCTGCTAATTCGCTTCAGTCGTGTCCAGCTCTGTGTGACCCCATAGACAGCAGCCCACCAGGCTCCCCCGTCCCTGGGATTCTCCAGGCAGACTAAAATTAAAAAGTAACACATTCAAGAAAAAAAAAGTCAAAGAGGGGCTGTTAAATGACAAGTTAGTACCCTAACTCAGTAGAAAGACTTAATTGATATAATAGGCAATCCCTAGCCCCTCACTCTCTGCTCCAGCCTGAGGAACATCTTCCAGTTGTCCCAGTGTCCTGTTGTCTTTCATTCCTCCAAGCTTTCACCTCAGCTATTCTCTCTGCCTAGTTTATTCTTACCCTTCTACTTCACTTGTTTTACTTCTCTTTCTGGTCTAATCTAAAAATGTCCTTTTGTCAAAAAGCTTTCCTTGACCAGCCCCTCTCCACAAGTCTAAGTTAGTTGATACTGCCACATGTAATCAGAACACCATAAACTATTCCTGTCAGAAAACATATCACAGTGTATTATAATTGCTTATTTGCTTACCTAATCATCTGTGTTAAAATGTAAGCTCAATAAATCAGAGACAGTGTGTTTCTTTTTCACCATTATATCTTAGTAACTAGCACATTGCCTAGTAAAAAATATTTGTTGAGTTGAATCAAATTGAATACTACAGTATTTGAACTTCCATAGATATGAAAGCTACCAAAGGAGTAAATTTATGATTTGGAAATTTAACTTTCTCTGGCAATATAGTGCAATAGTTATGAGCCAGATTTTAGAGTCATCCAACCAAACTGTAAGCTTCTAAGTGCAATTACCATGTCTTTCATGTTCATTACTATATCCTCAGTACATTGAACAGTGCTGGGGATATGATGGGCGCTCAATAAATGTTCAATTAATGAATGAACAAACAGTTCTCATATCAGACTTTCTCTCAATCAGGAAAAGTTCATATCCTTAGAGAATAAGGGAGTCCCCACCAGGACCTTAACACAAAATCTACCTCCTTCATGAAGCACTCTCTAATTCCTACCAATCTCCCTAAACAGAAAGCTTTATACCAACTTAAACAAATAGAGAAGGCAAACCTATAAAATGTGAGCATTACATAGAGCTTAGAAAGAATAGTCAATAGGATGGATTACCAAATCAGGATTCAAAATGATCTCAGTAAACCAGAATAAAATGCCTACACCCAGAAGATTCAATTTAACTGAAATATGCACGAAGTCCAGCATTCAGGTTCAAAATATCAATGTCACAATACAGGATAGGATGAGACTGGTCTCGACAGCAGTGTGTGTGAAATAGATCTGTGGATTTTAGTTGGCCTCAAGATCAATATGAGCCAGCAATGAGATGTCAATGCTAAAGATGTGAGTGCAATACAAAAACTATCCTAGAAGTATTTTGTCCAGTTCACTAAATGCAATTGTCCCACAGTACACTGTTCCAGTCCAACCACATCTGTGCTACTGTTTCCGACATTTTGAGAGAATCATTTACAAACTAGATAAAGTTCGCAATAGATAAACTAGAGAGCTGAAGGGCCTGGGGACATTTGTATTGAGAATAGAAAATCTGAGGTCAGAGAATGTAATAGCATCTTTGAGTAGGTGGAAAGGAACAAGAGGTAAGGAGTGATGAGGGTCATATGTAATTTGAAGACATCTCACCAGTGAATCTAATATACACACTATCCACCATATCCACCCCCATAATGGTTGAGAACCACTATTCTTGAAAACATAAACTACTCAGGTGAATAATACAGGAAGGCAATCCTAGCAATAATATTATAATGTTACTATAGTTGAGGCAATCAAACAATGCAAAAGACTGCCTTATGAGGCAGATAGCATCACCACCACCCCTGTGTTAGTGTGTGTTTACTCTCTGTCATGTCCGACTCTCTGCAACCCCATGGACTGTGGTCCGCCAGGTACCTCTGTCCATGGGATTTCTCAGGCAAGGATAGTGGAGTTGGTTGCCATTTCCTTCTCCAGGGGATCTTCCCAACCCAAGGATCAAACCTGGGTCTCCTGCATTGTAGGCTGATTCTTTACCATCTGAACCACCAGTGAAGCCCACTGTGTTCCTGGAAAATTAAAAAGAAATTGGACACTTGCTGTCAGGACTATTAAAGGGAAAATTATCTTTGGAGTCAGTTGTTGGAGAAGATGGCCTGAATAATGTCACCATGTTGTAAAGATGCTATGATTCTATACTCTTCCAATTCTCTAAATTCCTAAATCATCTAGCTTACCCTGTTTCTCTCACAATTACCATTCATTTATTTCACACAGTATTTATATTTAAGACAAAATTGAGGTTGGATTCTATGCACAGAATTATGTGCAGAGTAAGATGTCAAATGTTTAGTGAATACATGAATTTTTGAATTGTAAAAAAATATTAAGAGGGTTCAGAAAACCAAATGTCTTCAACGTTTACTAGAAAACCACTGAGTTTGGATTTAGAATACCAGGATTCTAAATCCAATTTGTTTGTTACCTTAATCAAGTCATTTGAAGTTAATTAACATCAGCTTTCTAATCTGTAAGATAAAAATAATGACGCCTGCCTTGGCTATCACATAAAGTGATAATTAAATGAGATAGTATATCATAAACTATACCACTGGAGCAAGGGGCAGTGGCTGGATGGCACTAGAGTGACAGGCAGCCAAGAAGAGATACTCCATGTCCAAGGTCAGGAGCAGGGGCCGTGAGGAGATACCCCACATCCAAAATCAGAGAAAACCCAGTAAGATGGTAGGTGCTGAGAGAGGGCGTCAGAGGGCAGACAGACAGAAACCACAATCACAGAACACTAACCAATCTAATCACATGGACCACAGCCTTGTCTAACTCAATGAAACTATGAGCCATGCCATGTAGGGCCACCCAAGACAAACGGGTTATGGTGGAGAGTTCTAAAAAAAATGTGGTCCACTGGAGAAGGGAATGGCAAACCACTTCAGTAATCTTGCCTTGAGAACCCCATGAACGGTATGAAAAGGCAAGAAGATAGGACACTGAAAGATGAACTCCCCAGGTCGGTAGGTGCCCAATATGCTACTGGAGATCAGTGGAGAAATAATTCCACTAAAAATAAAGAGATGGAGCCAAAGCAAAAACAACACCCAGTTGTGGATGTGACTGGTGATGAAAGCAAGGTCTTATGCTGTAAAGAGCAATATTGCATAGGAACCTGGAATGTTAGGTCTATGAATCAAGGCAAATTGGAAGTGGTCAAACAGGAGATGGCAAGAGTGAATGTCAACATTTTAGGAATCAGCAAACTAAAATGGACTGGAATGAGTGAATTTAACTCAGATGACCATTATATCTACTACTGCAGGCAGGAATCCCTTAGAAGAAATGGAGTAGTCATCATAGTCAACAAGAGTCCAAAATGCAGTACTTGGATGCAATCTCAAAGAAGACAGAATGATATCTGTTTGTTTCCAAGGCAAACCATTCAATATCACAGTAATCCAAGTCTATGCCCCAACCAGTAACGCTGAAGAAGCTGAAGTTGAAAGGTTCTATGAAGACCTACAAGACCTTTTAGAACTAGCAACCAAAAAAGATATCCTTTTCATTATAAGGGACTGGAATGCAAAAGTAGGAAGTCAAGAAACACCTGGAGTAACAGGCAAATTTGGCCTTGGAATACAGAATGAAGCAGGGCAAAGGCTCATACAGTTTTTCCAGGAGAATGCAGTTTTGCCAAGAGAAGCAGAGAGATCATACCAAACACCCTCTTCCAACAACACAAGAGACAACTCTGCATGTGGACATCACCAGATGGTCAACACTGAAATCAAATTGATTATATTTTTTGCAGCCAAAGATGGAGAAGCTCTATACAGTCAGCAAAAACATGACAGGGAGCTAACTGTGGCCCAGATCATAGACTCCTTATTGCCAAATTCAGACTTAAATTGAAGGAAGTAGGGAAAACCACTAGACCATTCAGGTACGACCTAAATCAAATCCCTTATGATTATACAGTGGAAGTGGGAAATAGATTTAAGGGACTAGATCTCATAGACTGAGTGCCTGATGAACTATGGACCAAGTTTCGTGACATTGTACTGGAAACAGGGATCAAGACCATCCCCAAGAAAAAGAAATGGGAAAAAGCAAAATGGCTCTGTGAGGAGGCCTTACAAATAGCTATGAAAAGAAGTGAAGTGCAAAAAAAAAAAAAGGAGAAAAGGAAAGATATACCCATTTGAATGCAGAGTTCCAAAGAAAAGCAAGGAGAGATAAGAAAGCCTTCCTCAATGATTAGTGCAAAGAAATAGAAGAAAACAATAGAATGGGAAAGACTAGAGATCTTTTCAAGAAAATTAGAGATATCAAGGGAACATTTCATGCAAAGATGGACTTAATAAAGAACATAAATGGTATAGACCTAACAGAAACAGAAGATATTAAGAAGAGGCACCAAGAATACACAGAAGAACTGTACAAAAAGATCTTCATGACCCAGATGACCACGATGGTGTGATCACTCACCTAGAGCCAGACATCCTGGAATGTGAAGTCAAGTGGGCCTTAGGAAGCATCACTATGAACAAAGCTAGTGGACTTAATGGTATTCCAATTGAGCTATTTCAAATCCTAAAAGATGATGCTGTGAAAGTGCTGCACTCAATATGCTAGCAAATTTGGAAAATTGAGCAGTTGCAACAGGACTGGAAAAGGTCAGTTTTCATTCTTGTCCAAAAGAAAGGCAATGCCAAATAATGTTCAAGCTACCACACAATTGCACTCATCTCACACACTAATAAAGTAATGCTCAAAATTCTCCAAGCCAGGCTTCAACAATACGTGAACCATGAACTTCCTGATGTTCAAGCTGGTTTTAGAAAAGGCAGAGGAACCAGAGATCAATTTGCCAACACCTGCTGGCTCATCGGGAAAGCAAGAGAGTTTCAGAAAAGCATCTATTTCTGCTTTATTGACTATGTCAAAGACTTTGACTGTGTGGATCAAAACAAAATATGGAAAATTCTGAAAGAGATGGGAATACCAGACCACCTGAGCTGCCTCTTGAGAAATCTGTATGCAAGTCAGGAAGCAATAGTTGCAACTGGACATGGAACAACAGACTGGTTCCAAATCGGGAAAGGAGTACATCAAGGCTGTATATTGTCACCCTGCTTATTTAACGTATATGCAGAGTATATCATGAGAAATGCTGGACTTGATGAAACACAAGCTGGAATCAAGATTGCCGGAAGAAATATCAATAACCTCAGATATGCAGATGACACCACCCTTATGGCAGAAAATGAAGAAGTACTAAAAAGCCTCTTGATGAAAGTGAAAGAGGAGAGTGAAAAAGTTGGCTTAAAGCTCAACATTCAGAAAACTAAGATCATGGCATCTGGTCCCATCACTTCATGGCAAATATGTGGGGAAACAGTGGCAAACTTTATTTTGGGGGGCTCCAAAATCACCGCAGATGATGACTGCAGCCAAGAAATTAAAAAACGCTTACTCCTTGGAAGAAAAGTTATGACCAACCTAGACAGCATATTAAAAAGCAGAGACATTACTTTGTCAACAAAGGTCCATCTAGTCAAGGCTATGGTTTTTCCAATAGTCATGTATGGATTTGAGAGTTGGACTATAAAGAAAGCTGAGCGCCGAAGAATTGATGTTTTTGAACTGTGGTGTTGGAGAAGACTTTTGAAAGTCCCTTGGACTGAAAGGAGATCCAACCAGTCCATCCTAAAAGAGATCAGTTCCAAGTGTTCGTTGGAAGGACTGATGATGAAGCTGAAACTTCAATACTTTCAGCACATGATGCAAAGAACTAACTCATTGGAAAAGACCCTGATGCTGGGAAAGATTGAAGGCAGGAGGAAAAGGGGTCAACAGCAGATGAGATGGTTGGATGGCATCACCAACTCAATGGACATGAGTTTGGGTAAACTCTGGGAGTTGGTGATGGGCAGGGAGGCCTGGCTTGCTGTTGTCCATGGGGTCAAAAAGAGTCGGACACAACTGAGCAACTAAACTGACCTGAACTGAACTGAAACTCTAAAGTGTAAAAGTATTTCATTAACTATGAAGCACCAGGCATCATCCAACCACTGGCCTATGAATAAGTAGTTGACTACCTCTTTGGCAGATTTCTATTGCTATTGATATCAGTATTACTCTCCACACCACTTACCTTTCCTCTCACTACAAGAGCATGTAATCCTTCCTATGGCTCTAGCTATTTGGCCCTTCTTATTAAGCCCTATTCCTCTCTCTGTTTGTGAGTATGAGGAACATCTGGTGTGTTAAGATAATGGAAACCATTTGCATATATGGTCACGATATACCCTTTGTAGCCTGTCTTTTAAGAATTCTCTCTTTTACCCTTATAAACGTCAGCCAGGCTCCCGATTTCTTCTTATCCCTATGCTGATAAGGACAGCTATTACAGCATCCTATAGTCTTTTCCTTTCCAGCAACCCCACACCCCTTGGGATTCCCTCTCCTTCCTCTTTACTTTAGTAACTTACTTGTTTTGCCTATCTGCCTTGGAAAAGTTAAGACAAAAACCTTCCAGACTAAAAGCTAAAAGCTGATACCATGTCTTTTTTCCTCCTTTCTGAGAGAACTGTCTATTGATAGGGAACAAATACAAAACTATCCCAAAGGAATTAGCCATAAGAGGACAGGATTACCACAATTTGAGAGCACAGATTCCTCTCCGGAATCCTTCACATACTATTACCCAGGCAACAGACTATGCTGAGTAGTCAACTTTTACCCTCCGAGCCCAGTCACTTTCTAGTCTGTATCTAGGTGTACATGGTTGGCCACATAATCTAGCCTTGGGTTAGAAAAATTTGGATAGCTGAAACCCCAGCAATCTGTAAATTGTGATGTGAATATTGATAATAAAGTGAATGCAAACTAGTACAGCCACTATGGAGAACAGTGTGGAGATTCCTTAAAAAACTGGGAATAGAACTGCCTTATGATCCAGCAATCCCACTGCTGGGCATACACACTGAGGAAACCAGAAGGGAAAGAGACACGTGTACCCCAATGTTCATCGCAGCACTGTTTATAATAGCCAGGACATGGAAGCAACCTAGATGTCCATCAGCAGATGAATGGATAAGAAAGCTTTGGTACATATACACAATGGAGTATTACTCAGCCATTAAAAAGAATACATTTGAATCAGTGCTAATGAGGTGGATGAAACTGGAGCCGATTATACAGAGTGAAGTAAGCCAGAAAGAAAAACACCAATACAGTATACTAACGCATATATATGGAATTTAGAAAGATGGTAACAATAACCCTGTGTACGAGACAGCAAAAGAGACACTTATGTACAGAACAGTCTTATGGACTCTGTGGGAGAGGGAGAGGGTGGGAAGATTTGGGAGAATGGCATTGAAACATGTAAAATATCATGTATGAAACGAGTTGCCAGTCCAGGTTCGATGCACGATACTGGATGCTTGGGGCTAGTGCACTGGGACAACCCAGAGAGATGGTATGGGGAGGGAGGAGGGTTCAGGATGGGGAACACATGTATACCTGTGGCCGATTCATTTTGATATTTGGCAAAACTAATACAATTTTGTAAAGTTTAAAAATAAAATAAAATTAAAAAAAAAAAATAAAGTGAGGGCATATGCCCCTTCAAATTCTCCTCTGTAATTTTCTGAGATAAAAGTGGTACACATAGAGTCACTTGTTATGCAATGTAAATGTATATTTGAAGCTCTACAAAACAGTTGATTCACTGAATTACTCTAAAGCAACACAAATATTTAAAGCAATGTAAAGAGGCCACCTCACCAACAATTGTAGATTAAGAGAAAAAAATGTGCTAAAGTTCCTGGCAAGGTTTCATATTTAGACACTAATACAATTTAAACAATTTTCACAACCTTTTAACTTACAAAATCATTCTGTGCATTTAACTTCTCCTTCCATTTACTCTTGTAAAGTCAACTGGATAATAAAGAATAAATTAAATCAATGCAACCAGCTGTGTGTCTCAAATCACATTCATCTCTTTATATAGACAAGCACAGCCCAAAAACTTACATAAGTTGCTTGAGACAAATTTATTAAGGAAGAGCTTGAAATAGCATCTGCTATAGGGGTAAAAAAATCATTATTTTTTTTCTAATTTTGTCATAATAGGTGGTGTCTCATATGAAAAATAAATCTCCTTACTTCATGTTCTATGTCAGGACTGGAGAAAATAATTGACCAAACTATAAGATCCATATTCTAGCCTCACTCTGTCAATAACCAGCTGTGGGTCCCTAAGTAAATCACTTTCCCTCTCTGGGTCTCACTTTATTCACCTGTAAAATGAATGTAGTTGGACTAAATTGCTTGTTCCCGAATGGTAGCTCATAGTCAAGTACCACTCAGTGACAAAATTTAATGGTCCTGAGCAAAAATGAGATAATGAAAATGTAGCAGGTTTTTCATTAAGCTAATTTTTTTTTTAACTCTGAACCTATGGACTTATTGGTATTGGACAAAAAAGGCATTGTTTTTATTATATGGTAATAATAGAAATGGTAATATTTTTCTTAAACAATGTCTCTAGTTGGCAAAATTTAGTTCACAAGCCTATATCAGTTTTAATGTTTTGATTTCCTTAAAATTAATGATAGATTACAATCAAAAGTCAATTACATAGTTTCTAACATCCCTTCTTGCTTTAAAGTTCCCAGGATTATGCATCCTAGAACCATCTCTTGTCCAGGTATTGCCATATATCTTTAGAACTACACTCAAAAGTTTTGTCTTAACAAACAAGGTATTGAGCAGTCACTTCAGAGGCATCTCCAAGAGATGCTGAAGGAATCTTAAAACTTGGGGGTTTCTCTATTTTCTCAACCCAAACCCCAATAAGCTTCAATATCCAAATGTTGGCCATCTTCAAAATTGGAGGATCCAACTATAGATGATATTTTAAATACTCACACACACACACTGAGAGAGAGAGAAAGGACCAGAATTTCATTTTTTCTTCCCAAAGGATTTCGGGATCCTAGAATAGTCTGCCTTAAACATCACTGCCCTCAACATGAAGTCTTGCCTTTCTCAGTAACACACAAAAGAGTTTACCCAGCTTGTCCTTACTGTGGTAGCCACAGATCCTGGTTAATCTACAGTGATACCACTACCTCACAAAGGTGCAAAGGTTTATGCTTTTCAGAAATTTTTCTGTACTTTATCTTGTTGGAGTTACCCTGCATGAGCTGGGTTTACTACATAAGGAATACAGGTCAGTTCAGTTTAGTCACTTAGCCGTGTTCAACTCTTTGCGATCCCATGGACTGCAGCATGCTAGGCCTCCATGTCCATCGCCAACTCCTGGAGCTTACTCAAACTCATGTTCATCGAGTAGGTGATGCCATCCAACCATTTCATCCTCTGTCGTTCCCTTCTCCTCCTGCCTTCAATCTTTCCCAGCATTAGGGTCTTTTCAAATGAGTCAGTTCTTCACATCAGGTGGCCAAAGTATTGGAGTTTCAGCTTCAGCATCAGTCCTTCTAATGAATATTCAGAACTGACTTCCTTTAGGATTGACTGGTTGGATCTCCTTGCAGTCCAGGGGACTCTCAAGAGTCTTTTCCAACACCACAGTTCAAAAACATCAGTTCTTCAGTGCTCAGCTTTCTCGATAGTCCCACTCTCACATCCATACATGACTACTGGAAAAACAAAAGCTTTGACTAGATGGACCTTTGTTGGCAAAGTAATGTCTCTGCTTTTTAATATGCTGTCTAGACAACCCACTCCAGTACTCTTGACTGGAAAATCCCATGGACGGAGGAGCCTGGTAGGCTGCAGTCCATGAAGTTGCTAAGGATTGGACATGACTGAGCGACTTCAATTTCACTTTTCACTTTCATGCATTGGAGAAGGAAATGGCAACCCACTTCAGTGTTCTTGCCTGGAGAATCCAAGGGACGGGGGAACCTGGTGGGCTACCATCTATGGGGTCGCAGAGTCGGACACAACTGAAGCAACTTAGCAGCAGTAGCAGCAGCTAGGTTGGTCATAGATTTTCTACCAGGGAGCAAGCGTCTTTTAATTTCATGGCTGCAGTCACCACCTGCAGTGATTTTGGAGCCAAAGAAAATAAAGTCTCTCACAGGTCATTGGCATGAAATTTGTTGCATAAAAACAACAATAAAAAAATAGTTACCATTAACCCAAGAAGTGTCTCTATTTTCCTGATTTAAAGTAGTCTTTGTAAAATTGTTCCAGGTTACTCTTAGAAGCTCAAAAGAGAAATAAGTGTTTGCTTGCTTGTTTGTAGGAAAATGTGTGTGTGATATAGGATTTAAAATAAAAAAAAAACACAGCTGCAAGTGAAGATTTACCTGGTTGTATTGGTGATATATCAAACCTAGCTTTGTTGTTTTTGAGAACCCTTCTAAAGAGAATTTCTAGAAAGTTGTAGAACATTAGTCTCATGACTTGGCCAAGGAGTTTTCAAAATGAAAAAAGAACATCAGAAACCTGGAATGAGGAAGTAGTAGAAGTGAAATAGGCAGAAAAGAGGTTTTTGATGTCCTATTTCAAAGATGTTTGAAATAATCAGGAATCTCCTTCTCAATGCAGAAACTTTGAAACAAAAGTTGCACCTCAGGATGGAAGTAATATTAGAGAAAATGGGGGGCTTCCATGAATTACCCTATTCCAAGACAGCAAAGATTATCTAAAAAACTAGTGAATAGTAAAGTTTTTTGCCAGTAAAGACTCTGCAACTTGTCATTCTTTGCTCCCTTCTGCCATGCAATGAAGGAAAGAGTGACTAGAATCAACAGAGTATTTTGTCATAAGGTAGCCCCATAGAACTTCAGCTAGCAGAGAACTTGACATATGTTGTTGTTGTTTATGTGCTAAGTAGTGTCAGACTCTTTTTTGACCCCGTGGGCCAGGCTCCTCTGCCCATGGGATTTCCAGGCAAGAATATTGGAGTGTGTGGCCATTTCCTTCACCAGGAATCTTCCCAACTGGGAGACATTCAAAATTTGGTAACTTGGTTATGGTCAGAGGATAATCAAATATTTTTTATCATTCAAACTGAGACATGTTTAGGAAAAGCCTGGCTGCTATTAATAATTACACTTGGGCTTCCCTGATAGCTCATTTGGTAAATAATCTACCTGCAATGCAGGAGACCCCAGTTGAATTCCTGGGTCAGGAAGATCCGCTGAAGAAGGGATAGGCTTCCCACAGTATTCTTGGGCTTCCCTTGTAGCTTAGCTGGTAAAGAATCTGCCTGTAATGCAGGAGACCTGGGTTCGATCCCTGGGTTGGGAAGATCCCCTGGAGAAGGGAAAGGCTACCCACTCCAGTATTCTGGCCTGGAGAATTCCATGGACTGTATAGTCCATAGGGTCACAAAGTGTTGGACATGACTGAGTGACTTTCACTTTCAGGATAGCAGGTATAAGCTATAATTGTCCCCAGGCAAACCAGCATGTCTCATTATCCTAGTGATGAAGAACAGAATTCAGATGGTGAATTTAGTCCCAGAGACATAGCTAAATAAATAGAGGCTATGAAGTCTGATTGCAGACAGAGGAGGGTTAAAAGATAACCAGATGTTCAAAGATAACCAGATGTTCTCCAAAGAGAACAAAAATCTGTCTGAACTTATCTCTAATTTTAGGTTTACGATGATCTTAATTATGTAAAACTATTAATTAAGAAAGACAACTATCACAGCACAGAATAAAAAGTATGTAAACAATCAGACTGCATTATCATATTACCAAGAGTATGTAACAGGGAAAAACTTTCCATTGAAGATCCAATGATCTCAAGAGAACAAAAAAACTGGTTCTCCCCCAGGAAGTTTCCCAAACAGCTCACTGCACTGCCAATAAGCTAACTTACACCAAGGTGAAAATGGCTTTTATTAAATGTCCATGAATCAAGTTTCCAGTCCCAACATGATTGCTAGAGTTGAAGGACAGGCCATCCAACCCTTCTTACGAGAAACTGAAAAGTTCTCTGGATCCACAATGCAGCCTCCATTACATCTGACCCTCTCTCAACATTTATCAAATAGAAATCTTTCTGAATTAAGAGATATCATACATTCCAGAATGCAGTAGGCATTGTGCTGGTAATCTTTTCAGCATCTTTGGAAACAAAACTTACCAGGTTGGTCAAAGCACCGACTATACCAGTAAAGGCCACATGACCAACCAGCAGCCACTTAGCAACAATTCAAGGCTGGCTCCAGAATAGCTGGAAGCAATACAATTCCTGAATTCTTATTCAGGGAATCCCAACAGTTCTGACAAAATTGGAGTTGGTCATTTAAATCTTTTAGGAAAAAGAAATTAACCCTGTGTATTAGCATTAAGAAACCATGTTGTTGAAAGTAAACATAATTCTGAGGGTATAGAAAAATGCACCTAGATTTGTGGGATCAGTAAACATCCTCAGTTCTGGGCTGCAAAGAGTATTATTGGCAAAGACAATATCTAAATTACCTATGACATCCCTCTCCAAAGCACCAAATGGCCCTTTCTTCAATGGCCAAATTAATGGAGAAAAGATACATTCATAGATGGCAACAAGACATGTACAATCTATCCCACCAATGCTTTTACCATGCATCAAGCAACTATCAAAGTATCAGAAAAATACCCTGAAGTTAAGCAGCAGAAGGGAGGTGCAGTCTGGTTTGTCAGTAGTCCAGATGGTTACATGCACACGTGCTAAGTTGCTTCAGTCCTGTCCGACTCTTTGTGACCCTATGGACTGTAGCTCACCAGACTCCTCTGTCCATGGAATTCTCCAAGCAAGAATACTGGAGTGAGTACCCATTCCCTTCTCCAGGGAATCTTCCCAATCCAGGGATCCAACCCATGTTTCACGTCTCCTGAATTTGCAGGCGGGTTCTTTACCACTAGCATCACCTGGGAAGCCCCTAGATGGTTAAGTGAAGTGAAGTCACTCAGTCGTGTCTGACTCTGTGACCCCATGGACTGTAGCCTACCAGGCTCCCCTGTCCAAGGATAGAGGCAAGGATACTGGAGTGGGTTGCCATTTCCTTCTCCAGAGGATCTTCCCAACCCAGGGATCAAACCCGGGTCTCCTGCATTGTAGGCAGATGCTTTTACCATCTGAGCAACTGAAGTCTCCTAAGGGAGAGTGAAGTGAAAGTCACATTTGACACTTTGCGACCCTGTAATTCTCCAGGCCAGAATACTGGAGGGGGTAGACTTTCTGTTCTCCAAGGGATCTTCCCAACCTGGGGACTGAACTCAGGTCTCCCACATTGCAGGCAGATTCTTTAAAACCTGAGCCACCAGGGAAGCCCTAGATGGTTATTCCTGAGTAATTAAGAGCTGGCTTAAACATTCTTGGGTGGCCATACACTCAAGACAGGCAGGTCATAGTGGAGAGTTCTGACAAAATGTGGTCCACTGGAGAAGGGAATGGCAAACCACTTCAGTAATCATGCCTTGAGAACCCCATGAACAGTATGAAAAGGCAAAAAGATAGGACACTGAAAGATGAACTCCCCAGGTCGGTAGGTGCCCAATATGCTATTGGAGATCAGTGGAGAAAAAATTCCAGAAAAAAAAATATGAAGAGATGGAGCCAAAGCAAAAACAACACCCAGTTGTGGATGTGACTGGTGATGAAAGCAAGGTCCGATGCTGTAAAGACCAATATTTCATAGGAACCTGGAATGTCAGGTCCATGAATCAAGGCAAATTGGAAATAGTCAAACAGGAGATGGCAAGAGTGAACGTCAACATTTTAAGAATCAGCAAACTAAAATGGACTGGCATGGGTGAATTTAACTCAGATGACCATTATATCTACTACTGTGGGCAAGAATCCCTTAGAAGAAATGGAGTAGCCATCATGGTCAAAAAAAGAGTCCAAAATTCAGTAGTTGGATGCAATCTCAAAAATGATAGAATGATCTCTGTTTCCAAAGCAAACCATTCAGTATCTCAGTACCCCAAGTCTATGTCTCAATCAGTAATGCTGAAAAAGCTGAAGTTTAACAGTTCTATGAAGAACTACAAGACCTTCTAGAACTAACACCAAAAAAAGATGTCCTTTTCATTACAGGGGACTGGAATGCAAAAGTAGGAAGCCAAGAAACACCTGGAGTAACAAGCAAATTTGGCCTTGGAGGAAACACCTGGAGTAACAAGCAAATTTGGCCTTGGAGTACAGAGTGAAGCAGGGCAAAGGCTAAAAGAGTTCTGCCAAGAGAACACACTGGTCATAGCTAATACCCTCTTGCAACAACACAAGAGAAGATGCTACATATGGACATCACCTGAAATCAGATTGATAATATTTTTAGCAGCCAAAGATGGAGAAGCTATATACAGTCAGCAAAAACAAGACCAGGAGCTGACTGTGGTTCAGATCATGAACTCCTTATTGCCAAATTCAGATTTAAATTGAAGAAAGTAGGGAAACACACTAGACCATTCAGTTAAAACATAAATCAAATCCCTTATGATTATGCAGTGGAGTGACAAATAGATTCAAGGGATTAGATCTGATAGACAGAGTACCTGAAGAACTATGGACAGAGGTTCATGACACTGTAAAGGAGGCAGAGATCAAGACCATTCCCAAGAAAAAGAAATGCAAAATGGCAAAATGGTTGTCTGAGGAAGCCTTACAAATAGTTGTGAAAATAAGAGAAGTGAAACGCAAAGGAGAAAAGGAAAGATATACACATTTGAATGCAGAGTTCCAAAGAAAAGCAAGGAGAGATGAGAAGGCCTTCCTCAATGATCAGTGCGAAGAAATAGAGGAAAACAATAGAATGGGAAAGTCTAGAGATCTCTTTAAAAAAATTAGAGATACCAAGGGAACATTTCATGCAAAGATGGGCTCAATAAAGGACCAAATTTTATGGACTTAACAGAAACAGAAGATATTAAGAAGAGGTGGCAAGAATGCACTGAAGAACTATACAAAAAAAATATCTTCACGACCCAGATAATCACGATGGTATGATCACTCACCTAGAGCCAGACATCCAGGAATGTGAAGTCAAGTGGGCCTAAGGAAGCATCACTTCAAACAAAGCTAGTGGAGGTGAAGGAATTCCAGTTGAACTATTTCAAATCCTGAAGATGATGCTGTGAAAGTGCTGCACTCAATATGCCAGCAAATTTGGAAAACTCAGCAGTGGCCATGGGACTGGAAAAGGTCAGTTTCATTCCAATCCCAAAGAAAGGCAACGCCACAGAGTGCTCAAACTACCACACAATTGCACTCATCTCACACGCTAGTAAAGTAATGCTCAAAATTCTCCAAGCCAGGCTTCAACAGTACATGAACCCTGAACTTCCTGATGTTCAAGCTGGCTTTAGAAAAGGCAGAGGAACCAGAGATCAAATTGCCAACATCCATTGGATCTTTGTAAAAGCAAGAGAGTTCCAGAAATACATCTACTTCTCCGTTACTGACTACGCCAAAGCCTTTGACTGTGTGGATCACAACAAACTGTGGAAAATTCTTAAAGAGATGGGAATACCAGACCACCTGACCTGCCTCTTAAGAAATCTGTATGTAGGTCAGGAAGCTACAGTTAGAAGTGGACATGGAACAACACTGCTTTTGAATTGGGAAAGGATTGCTATGTATTGTCACCCTGCTTATTTAACTTATATGCAGAGTATATCATGAGAAATGTTGGGCTGAATGAAGCACAAGCTGGAATCAAGATTGGTGAGAAAATATCAATAACCTCAAATATGCAGATGACACCGCCCTTATGGCAGAAAGTGAGGAACTAAAGCGCCTCTTGATGAAAGTGAAAGAGGAGCGTGAAAAAAGCTGGTTTAAAACTCAACATTCAGAAAACTAAGATCATGGCCTCTGGTCCCATCACTTCATGGCAAATAGGTGGGGAAACAGTGGAAACAGTGTCAGACTTTATTTTGGGGGGCTCCAAAATAACTGCATATGGTGACTACAGCCATAAAATTAAAAGATGCTTACTCCTTGGAAGAAAAGTTATGACCAAACTAGACAGCATATTAAAAATCAGAGACATTGCTTTGCCAACAAAGGTCCATCAGGTCAGGGCTATGATTTTTCCAGTAGTCATGTATGGATGTGAGAGTTGGACTATCAAGAAAGCTGAGTATCAAAGAATTGATGCCTTTGAACTGTGGTGTTGCAGAAGACTCTTGAGAGTCCCTTGGCCTGCAAGGAGATCCAACCAGTCAATCCTAAAGGAAGTCAGTCCTGAATATTCATTGGAAGGACTGATGTTGAAGCTGAAACTCCAATACTTTGGCCACCTGATGTGAAGAATTGACTCATTTCAAAACACCCTAATGCTGGGAAAGATTGAAGGCAGGAGGAGAAGAGGATGACAGAGGATGAGATGGTTGGATGGCACCACTGACTCAATGGACATGAGTTTGAGTAATCTCTGGGAGTTGGTATGGACTCGGAGGCCTGGCATGCTGCAGTCCATGGGGTCGCAGAGACTCAGACTGAGCGATTGAACAGGAGTTAAACATTCTTAGTACATAACTTTACGTGTAAGGCAAGCTTCTGATTAACTAAGCAGCTTTATAGCTCTCTCCTTCTAGCCCATCTCTTACCAAGTCACCTGATGCCATACCAAAGATGATAAAAACTTATTGATTTTATCAAATGAAATACTAACATGTTACTTCCCTGCTTGTTTGTATTTTGAAAAAGAATAAGCCTGCAACTTGCCTTCAAAGATAAGCATGCCTATAGTGAGGTAAAAGACAGCTGGTTTAAAGCAAATGGCACTAAAATGGAAGCCAAAATTCTAGCTTTTTCAGCAACTCTCTGGTTTATCTCAACAAAATTAATTTTGTCCTTATATTTTTTCTTTTATGCAGTGGAAACTTTATAGTAAATGACCTATAATTGCACTTCCAGTATTGACAGTCTACATTAACTTTGGTCAGAAGAAATTTCATCTAGAGGAAGGCTGAACATATTCACAAATTTTATTTGTGTGAGTATCAAGACCACCCTGCATCAAACACACTTAATTCCATATCCTTGAATTACAGTCTCAGTCATACCACTGGAGCATCTTGGGCAAATCATTTAATTTCTCTGGGTCTTTCTCTTGCTCTGTAAAAATATCAAGATAAAAAGGATCAGTAATTTTCAAATGACATTCCATGGAGACCTTGAATTTCACATACCTACAGAGCTTTGGGGTTTCCCTGGTGGCTCAGATGGTAAAAAAAAAAAAAAAAAAAAAAAAAAAAATCTGCTTGTAATGCAGAAGACCTGGGTTCGATCTCTGGTTTGGGATGATCCCCTGGAGAAGGAAATGGCTATCCACTCCAGTATTCTTGCCTGGAGAATCCCATGGACAGAGGAGCCTGGTGGGCTACAGTCCATAGTGTTACAAAGAGTTAGACACGACTGAGTGACTAACATATACATAGAACTCTGAGTACCTCAAAAGCTGCCATGAGAGAAAGCAAGAGGGAACACCAGTGTTATGTGAGCCTCATGGAAACTATCACTATTACATACCAATCAAAGTAGCTCTGTTTTTATCTATATTAAATTGAGGGTTAAGTAATATTTCACTTGAAGAGAGTGTTCAACAAATAATAGGAAATTTGAAAACCATATGACTAAGTGGCTTCTTGAGTTCTGCTTTATAAAAAGCATTTATTATTTATTAAGTGACTGATTCTATGGTTTTAAACCAGGCATCAGCAAACTTTTTATTGGAAAGGCCAGATGGTAAATATTTTAGGCTTTGTGTGCCATTCAGTCTGCCACTACCACTCAAATCTGCCACCATAGTGTGAAGGCAGCCTCATTAGGCAATACATAAATGAATGGTCATGGGTGGCTGTGTTCCAATAAAAACGTATTTATGGACCCTACAGTTTGATTTCATGAAATTTTAATGGGCCACAAAATATTCTTTCTGTTTTTTTTCCATCATTTTAAGATATAAAAGCCATTTTTAGTGTGCAGGTCAATAAAAACAGGTAGTGGGCCATATTGGGCCATAGACCAAAGTTTGCTGATTTTTTTTTTCTGAACTACATGATACTAAAGGAACATCAGATGGAAACAACTATGTTATGAAAGGTACCTGCTCCCTTTCTGCCAAGCTGTGATTTGGACGTTCCTATCAGGTGGCCTTCTCTATATGGATCTCCTTTCCAGTTCTCAGTAGCACCAATTTCTCCTCTGCCTCATCAAGTCTAGAGTAGTAATCACTTCCTATTGTTGTTAGTCTCAGGGAACTTCACCGTCCCTTGTTAGTTCCCTTTACCCTGTTCACACCTTTGTAAATACTGCCTTCATCAATATCTCTTCAGCTGCCTTTGTAAATACTGCCTTCATCAATATCTCTTCAGTTGCCATGTGCTTCCTATTAGAACCCTGACTAACACAGAGATGCTAAGTACATATTCACAACCCCATACCTCTGAATACATGCTTCTCAGTATGCTCCTTTTCATTTATTTGATTCAGGAATAACCAACCCCAAGTGCAATACAGATCCAAATCAGTTTCCTTAGCAGAAAGCTCTTTCTCTCCCAAAACCTGAATTATCCTTCATTAAACAATTGCTAAATACAATAAACTTCATAAAGTCCTACTTTCTTATTTGCAAGTGTCTTACAACTCGTTGAAACTAAGAAAGAAGAAACAAGAAATGTGTCTTGGAGACTTAACAGGAAGCTTTTCTGTGTGAATTGCTTGACTCCTCTAAGGTTAAAATCAGCTCTCCTTCATCTTTTGGAGTTACAGTTCTGCTTTCATGAATCTATGGATCAGGCCAATGGCAACCAGTAGTTACATAACCGCTGCACAAACGTCTAAAAGCAACTTCTGATAATAGAAACACTGGAGGCATCACATACAAATCTGACAGATTTTTGTTTGTTTATAAATGGTGCAATGTGTTGATAAAGATATGAGGAAATAGATACACTCATTTAAATTGGTGAGAGTTCATACTGATAAATCCTTTCAGGAAAGTGATTTGAAAATAAGCTTTAGCATTCAAAATGAGTAAAACATTTGACACATTTGATCAAGCAATAATGAGAGACTTAATGAAGAAATAATGAGAGACTTAAAGATGTATATACAAGGATATCCTTACAGAATTATTTATTACCATAATATTAATGTTAAAATAAGGAAATCAATAGAGTAGTATATTATAATCAATATAATTGGGCACTAAAAGTGAAAGTATTATTCACTCAATTGTGTACAACTCTTTGTAACCCCATGGACTGTAGCCCACCAGGTTCTTCTGTCCATGGAATTCTCCTGGCAAGAGTAAGGGAGTGGGTAGCCATTCCCTTCTCCAGGGGATCTTTCTGACCCAGAGATTGAAAGAGGGTCTCCTGCACTGCAGGCAGATTCTTTACCATCTGAGTCACCTTGGAAGCCCTAATTAGGCACTATGTAGTCATTTAAAAGTATATTTTCAAATAATATTTAATTTTATAAAAATGTTCATAAGCATTTGTTAAGTATAAAGAAACATGTTGTTGTTCAGTCTCTCAGTCATGTCCAACTCTATACAACCCCATGGACTGCAGCAGGCCAAGCTTCCCTGTCCTTCACCATCTCCCACAGCTGGCTCAACTCGTGACCATTGAGGTGGTGATGCCATCCAACCATCTCATCCTCTGTCATCCCCTTCTCCTCCTGCCTTCAATCTTTGCAAGCATTAGGGTCATTTCTAATGAGTAGGCTTTTTGCATCAATTGGCCAAAGCATTGGAGTTTCAGCTTCAGCATCAATCCTTCCAATGAATATTCAGGATTGATTTCCTTTAGGATTGACTAGTTTGATCTCCTTGCAGTCCAAGGGACTCTCAAGAGTCTTCTCCAAAACAGTTCAAAGGCATCAGTTCTTTAGCACTTAGCCTTCTTTATGGTCCACCTCTCATATCCATACATGACTACTGGAAAAACCATAGCTTTGACTATACAGACCTTTGTTGGCAAAGTAATGTCTCTGCTTTTGAATATGCTGTCTAGGTTGGTCATAGCTTTTCTTAAAAGGAGCAAACGTCTTTTAATTTCATACCTGCAGTCACAATCTGCAATGATTTTGGAACCCAAGAAAGTAAAGTCTGTCACTGTTTCCATTATTCCCCATTTGCCATGAAGTGATGGGACCAGATGCCATGATTGTATATATATACATATGTATATACACACATTTATATATGTACACATACATACATATACACATGCATATGAATGCATGTGTGTATAGATACAGATATATAGATATTATACAGATAAAGATATAAATATAGAAACCCAAGTAGCTCAGTAGTAAAGAATATGCCTACCAATGCAAGAGACGTGGTCTTGATCCCTGGGTCAGGAAGATCCCCTGGAGAAGGAAATGGCAAGCCACTCCAGTATTCTTGCTTGAAAAATCCCATGGACAGAGGAGCCTGGCAGACTGCAGCCCATGGTGTCACAAAGAGTCAGACACAACTGAGTATGCATGCAGCAATAGTATAGATTTAGATATATAGTGGAGAAGGTGATGGCACCCCACTCCAGTACTCTTGCCTAGAAAATCCTGTGGACTGAGGAGCCTGGTAGGCTGCAGTCCATGGGGTCGCTACTAGTCGGACACGACTGAGCGACTTCACTTTCACTTTTCACTTTCAGGCATTGGAGAAGGAAATGGCAACCCACTCCAGTGTTCTTGCCTGGAGAATCCCAGGGACGGCAGAGCCTGGTGGGCTGCCATCTATGGGGTCGCAGAGTCATACACGACTGAAGCGACTTAGCAGCAGCAGCATCATACTTAGTGAAATTAGAGAAAAACAAATACTGTATGTTATCACTTATATCTGAAACCTAAAAAATAAAACAAACAAATGTTCCCATTTGATCTTCGTAACCTTGTTTAACTCTTTAAATCCAATTCTCTTGACTCCATCTCATGTGTTACTAATGTCAGTATTTTTAATTCTTACTTTTACGTCCCTCAAGATAGTCAGGACAGGGTATTGATGCTTCATAGAATAAACGGTTGTTAAATTTACTCATGTTTACTAACTTCTTAGACTTCCCTAAGCTCAGTTGGTAAAGAATCCACCTGCAATGAAGGAGACCCTAGTTCAATTCCTGGGTCAGGAAGATTCACTGAAGAAGGGATAGGGTACCCACTTCAGTATTCTTGGGCTTCCCTTGTGGCTCAGCTGATAAAGAATCTGCCTGCATTGCAGGAGACCTGGGTTTGATCCTTGGGTTGGGAAGCTCCCTTGGAGAAGGGAATGGCTACCCATTCCAGTATTCTGGCCTGGAGAATTCCATGGACTGTATAGTTGCAAAAGTCAGACACAATTGAGTGACTTTCAATTCAACTAATTTCTTATTTGCTAGCTCTTGCATCTCACTCCCTTTTTCTGAATTCAGTGTTGTTCATTGTTTTAACCTTTACTTTGAAGACTTTAGGACTTCCCTGTAGTTCAAATGGTAAAAAATCTGCCTGTGATGCGGGAGACCAGGGTTTGATCCCTGGGTCAGGAAAATCCTCTGGAGAAGGGAATGGCAATACACTTCAGTATTCTTGCTTGCAGAATTCCATGGACAGAGAAGCCTGGCAGGCTACAGTTTGTGGGGTCACAAAGAGTTGGACATGACTGAGTGACTAACACATACACACTCATTGAAGCCTTTATTCTACTTTCTTCTGACTTCTATTGTTGCTACTGAGAATTCTGCTGTCAGGCTAATTGTCATTCTTTACAAATAAATTGTCCTTTCTTTCTTATAAGATCTTCTCTTTGTCCTTGGTGTTCTATAGCTTCATTGTGATGAAACTAAGTATAGATTTATTTCTATTTTCACTGCTAAGGATACACTGTACTTCCAGAATGTGAATTCAAGTCTTTAATCAATATTGAAAAATTCAGAGGTACCATTTCCTTGAATTTTGCTTCTCTCCCCATCTATTTTCTCTTTGGAGATGCTAATTATTCCCTCGTGTCTCAGAGGTTAAAGCGTCTGCCTGCAATGTGGGAGACCTGGGTTCGATCCCTGGGTCGGGAAGATCCCCTGGAGAAGTAAATGGCAACCCACTCCAGTATTCTTGCCTGGAGAATCCCATGGGCGGAGGAGCCTGGTACGCTGCAGTCCATGGGGTCGCAAAGAGTTGGACACGACTGAGCGACTTCACTTACTCACTTACTTACTTACCTACTTGCATAGTTTCTTATTATTCTTTAATATTTTTAGTTCTTTCTCCTATTTCTATAATGACTTTAAATACTAATTTTATTGCCTATCATATTGTGCTATTTTGTGATGTGCTTGGGATTCTAATCTTGTGTTTTGTTGTATTTTCACTTTTCATTCATGGTGATATTTCTTTTTCAATTAATTTTGAGTTGTGAGCTCTGCAACAGGACTTTGCATGTGAAAATCTTTTGCAACCTGGTTTTATCACTAAAATCAGTTTTATATGAAACAAATTTTCTGCTAAATCCTTGGCTTGCAGGTTCCTAAACCATGCAGGTAAATAGAATATGAAGGACACCATCCATTGTTACAAATTTTCAGGAGAGATTTTTTCATCACCCAGATTCCACATAATGATAGGCTTCCTTGTTATTTTTCTGTATTATTGCATATAATTTTTTCTACTGCACATTTTCATTGATGTTGTAACCCTCATGTTCTTGTGTTTTTTGTTTTTGTTTTTGTTTTTTTCTTGTGAGAGGCACTTTGCACTGACCCAAGGTTTTACCTTTTGTCCCCTAACCCTATAACCCAAGCCTTTAGACCACTGAGTGTGATACTCCACCCACTACCTCTAGGGTATCTGTATCATCAAATATATTACCTCATTGATTTTCCCTCTTTGTTTCTGAATCCTACCAATATTCTTTACTTTATTGATAGCTTAGTTATGTACTTAATAGAACACTTGTTATAATTTATCTAATATTTCCAGAACCCTCCTGGAGGGTTCTCATATCTAGTTCACATCAAATCTCTCAATATTATTAAAGTATTTTCAAATTTTACTTTTTAGAAAAAGCGGTACATGGAAGCACAAAGGAAATTTTTAAATAATAATGAAATGCAAAATCTTTTCTAATGAAGATATGAAACCTGAATCTGTAAAGGAAATATTTGATAAATTTGGCTACATAAAAACTTCTTAATTACTTAAAAAAAACATACAACAAATGACAAGCTAAGAACAAGTATTAGCTATATATTTGTCAGGAAAAGGCTAATTTCTCTCAAAGAACTATTAAAATTAATTAAGAAAAAGACATAAAAATAAAAAATGAAAAGTTCACAAAATGAAAAATGAAAATCACCAATAAACATACAGATACATATTTAACCTCACTTATAATTGAATAAATTAAAAATAAAACAGTAAAATACCATTATTTACACATTGGATCAACAAAGATGATGATAATATCAACATTTTTTAAAGCTACACAAGGGTCTATATATGTGCATAAATATATCTGCATATAAAGTTTCTGGAAAGATATATAAAAAACTTAAGTGACTACTGACTGCTACAAAGTAGAGGTGGGGAAGGAAGACAATTTCATATTTCAACTTATGTTCTTTCTTTACAGCTTGAATTTTTACATGAATAGAAATCACTTTTTCAACAGCAAAAGGAAAAAAAAATACTAGATAGTAAGAGTAATAGGAACAATAATAAATGCCAAAATGAATAGGGCTCCATGGCCATAAACACAGGGAAGCAAAGAGGAGAGGAGGAGGGAAAACTAGGACCCAAGCAAGCACTGAGCTATTATATTTTCTGGTTTCTTCAAGAAACACAAGCCCATATAGAGATGAGGGACAAGGTGACTGTAAGCTCTTCAATGGGGGCAAGTGAGGCTTATTTCTATGCTGAGAGTGTTACATTACATTCTGCACTGTAATACTCTGCGTTAATTTGACAATTTTCATTTTCATGCACATTAATTGTAATTGCATTCTAACTTTCGATCCTTTTTTGAGGAATACAGGTGGCAGCCATTATCATTAGCTATTTACCAAGTACACAGACATATATGAAAATGTATTAATATTAAAAAATAAGAAAATAGACATATGCTAGCAAGAATTATAGTTTGAGAAATTCAAAAGTGCTTGAATCTCTTTCTCTTCCAGCTTAACTTGCAAACCCTTAGTCTAAGATTCAAATGTTCAAGCTCCCCTCAGATATTGCCCTTCCATTTTGATAAAGCATATAGTGCATGGAAGGGGAAAGTTCTGTCATTAGACTGGATCTGAATCCTAACTCTACCACTTCCTAGCTGTGTGAACTTGAGCAAGTTGCTTAAGCTCTCTGAATCCCAGCCAGTTTCCTCATTTATAAAACAGAGAACATAAAAGTACCTATATGTGTTGTTGGGAGAATTAAATGAGGTGATAAGCATGTAAAACACTAAGTGAAGTGGCTGGCACATGGCAAATAATCCATAAATATTAGCTATGATTATTGTGCATAATTAATCAACTGCATATTGAGGTCCCAGAACCATACTAAGATAATGTGAGGGATAGGCTAACATCTTATAATGTTGCTGAGTGATAGAGCATGTAAATTCCAAGATGAAGCTATTGAAACCTTATATTGCTCACTGCCAGTACCCCAGAACAGCCTTACACTCAAAGTTTAAAGGTTCAGCAGTTAAGCCCCAAAGAACAAAACTTCTCTTGTCAATAGTGGGTCCAACTAAAGCAACATTTCCAAAATGTAGTGGGAGGTAGTTTCATGATCATGGAAATAAAAGAAAATTCAGTGAGTGGGGAAATCCAGACTTCAGTGGGGTTGAATAGGCCAAATCCACAACATTGATTATTCTCAAGGTACACGATCTAAAATAAGTCACTAATTGAACCTTAACAGCTTTATATAGCCCAACCTAGAACTCTTTGATTACATTGATTTTGTATGAACTGGCCAACCAGCCAGTCAGCCAGGAACTATCAGCAGAGGACAGACCACCCTTTCCACAAGTGTTTCCCAGAAAGAACAATATATCAATCAAGTGGTTTACAAATGAAAGACAACTGTATCTGATGGCGCCAGAGGTGGGTGGGAGTTGATGATAATAACAACACTGACTGGTAATGAATCTCAGAAGTGCTCTTAAGCATTATAAATAACAAAATTGGGACTAGTCAAAAAACTCATAGAAGTACAAAATATTAGAGCTCGTGAAAACAGTGTCAGACTTTATTTTTCTGGGCTCCAAAATCACTACAGATGGTGACTGCAGCCAAGAAATTAAAAGACGCTTACTCCTTGGAAGGAAAGTTATGACCAACCTAGATAGCATATTCAAAAGCAGGGACATTACTTTGTCAACAGAGGTTCATCTAGTCAAGGCTATGGTTTTTCCTGTGGTCATGTATGGATGTGAGAGTTGGACTGTGAAGAAGGCTGAGCACCGAAGAATTGATGCTTTTGAACTGTGGTGTTGGAGAAGACTCTTGAGAGTCCCTTGGACTGCAAGGAGATCCAACCAGTCCATTCTGAAGGAGATCAGCCCTGGGATTTCTTTGGAAGGAATGATGCTAAAGCTGAAACTCCAGTACTTTGGCCACCTCATGCGAAGAGTTGACTCATTGGAAAAGACTCTGATGCTGGGAGGGATTGGGGGCAAGAGGAGAAGGGGACGACAGAAGATGAGATGGCTGGATGGCATCACTGACTTGATGGATGTGAGTCTGAGTGAACTCCGGGAGTTGGTGATGGATAGGGAGGCCTGGCGTGCTGCAATTCATGGGGTTGCAAAGAGTTGGACATGACTGAGCGACTGATCTGATCTGATCTGAAAGGACATTAAGTCCTTCAAAGCCTGGTATATGGCCTGTGGGTATCAAAATTACTTGTGGGTATGTAAAGAATCTGCCTGCAATGTGGGAGACCCAGGTTCGATCTTTGGTTTGGGAAGATTCCCTGGATAAGGGAATGACTACAACTCCAGTATTCTTGCCTGGAGAATTCCATGGACAGAGGAGCCTGGTGAGCTACAGGCCATGGGGTCACAAAGAGTTGGACACAACTAAACAACTAACACTTTTCATGTATTTGTTAAAGTGCAGGATCCTGGGCTCATTTGAATTCTGACATTTTCATATTTATCAATATTCCTATGCAATTTTTATGCAGCCTAAAGTATAAGAGGGCTTCCCAGGTGGTGCTAATAGTAAAGAATCCACCTGCCAACGCAGGAGACAGACATGAGAAGTAGCTTCTATCCCTGGGTCCAGAAGATCTCCTTAAGGAGGGCACAGCAACCCACTCAGTATTCATTCTTGGAGAATCCCATGGACAGAGGAGCCTGGCAGGTTATGGTCCAAGGGGTCGCAAAGAGCCAGACATAGCTGTAGTGACTTAGCACGCATGCACACTAAGTATCAGATCAGATCAGTCGCTCAGTGATGTCCGACTCTTTGTGACCCCATGAATCACAGCACGCCAGGCCTCCCTGTCCATCACCAACTCCCGGAGTTCACTCAGACTCACGTCCATTGAGTCAGTGATGCCATCCAGCCATCTCATCCTCTGTCGTCCCCTTCTCCTCCTGCCCCCAATCCCTCCCAGCATCAGGGTCTTTTCCAATGAGTCAACTCTTCGCGTGAGGTGGCCAAAGTACTGGAGTTTCAGCTTTAGCATCATTCCTTCCAAAGAAATCCCAGGGCTGATCTCCTTCAGAATGGACTGGTTGGATCTCCTTGCAGTCCAAGGGACTCTCAAGAGTCTTCTCCAACACCACAGTTCAAAAGCATAGGGTCATTTTTTTAAATTAATTAGTTTATTTTAATTGTAGGCTAACTACTTTACAATATTGTGGTGATTTTTGCCATACATTGACATGAATCAGCCACAGGTGTACATGTGGCCTCCATCCTGAAACCCCCTCCCAGTTCCCTCCCCATCCCATCCCTCTGGGTTGTCCCAGTGCACTGGCTTTGAGTGTCCTTTTTCATGTATTGAACTTGAACTGGTCATCTATTTCACATATGGTCATATACATATTTCAAATCTATTCTCTCAAATCATCCCATTCTCTCATTCTCCCACAGAGTCCAAAAGTCTGTTCTTTGTATCTGTGTCTCTTTTGCTGTCTTGCATATAGTGTTATCATTACCATCTTTCTAAGTTCCATATATATGCATTAATATACTGTATTGGTGTTTTTCTTTCTGACTTACTTCACTCTGTAAAATAGGCCTCCAATTTCATTCACCTCATTAGAACTGACTCAAATGTGTTATTTTTAATAACTGAGTAATATTCTATTATGTATATGTACCACAGCTTTCTTATCCATCTGTCTGCCGATGGACATCTAGGTTTCTTCCATGTCCTGGCTATTGTAAACAGCGCTGCGATGAACATTGGGGTACACGTGTCTCTTTCAGTTCTGGGTTCTACAGTGTGTATGCCCAGCAGCAGGATTGCTGGGTCATATGGCAGTTCTATTTCCAATTTTTTAAGGACTCTCCACACTGTTCTCCATAGTGGCTGTACTAGTTTGCATTCCCACCAACAGTGTAAGAGGGTTCCCTTTTCTCCACACTGAGGGTCATGTCTTTAGAGACCATTATTTTATTTTACAAAAGATGATCTTTAGCTGTGTTGAGAGTTACCTGCCATAGAATAACCAAGAAACGTGCTTCTTGGAAACAGCATAATGAAAGTGCATTAGCAGAAAATTAGGCAGCATGTGTGCTTGCTCAGGCACTTCAGTCAAGTCCAACTTTTTGCAACCCTATGAACTGTAGACCACAAGGCTCTTCCGTCCATGGAATTCTCCAAGCAAGATTACTGGAGTGGGTGGCTGTGCCCTCCTCCAGGGGATCTTCCTGACCCAAGACTCAAACCCATGTGTCCTGCTTTGCAGGCAGATTCTTTACCCACTGAGCCATCTGGGAAGCCCTAAAATCAGACAGAGGTTTGTTCAAATTATACTTGTGCTACTTATAGTTCAGTCTTAGACAAAATACTTAATCTTGTGACCCTCTGTTTTTCTGATAAGATGAAAAGATTTACTTCTTAAAGTTGTTTCAAGGATTGAATAATATCCCAAGCCTAAGCACACAGAACATAGTAGATGTTCAGTAAGTGTGATTTCTTTAATGCCACATTGGCCGAGGGGATTTGAAAAGAAAGGAAGTTAATTTGGATTTAGTGTTCCCTGTGTGTTGGTAGTTTACATATATGTAAACTCCACAGGCTTCCTTGGTGGCTCAGATGATAAAGAATCTCCCTGCAATGTGGGAGAGTTGAGTTCCATCCCTGAGTTGCGAAGATCCTCTGGAGGAGGGCATGGCAACCCACTCCAGTATTTTTGCCTGGAGAGTCCCATGGACAGAGGAGCCTGGCCGGTTACAGTCCATGGAGACACAAGGAGTCAGACAAAGCTAAGAGACTAAGCACAGCACAGCACAAACTCCACAAGAACAGTGAACTTTTTCTGTTTTTATAACTGATGTATTTTGTTCACTGATACCTAAGACAGGATCTGGAACAAGGTTAAGTGTGAAATAATAATGTGTAAAATAGATATTCTTGTCCATTCTCTGGATCTCACGCTACTCTTGACAGTCAAATGGAAGGGGGTGTGGAGTAAGTTTAGGATAAAATTCAGGAATGGGCGAAAAGAGAAAGCTGTTGTACATATTATCTGTAACAAATACGAAGTTTGCATATGTGTGTGTTCTATAAAACTGTTTTAACACTTGGACTAACAACATAAGTCCATAAATAGTTAGTGTCAATTGTGGAAAAGACATGAGTGCTATGTAAGACCTAGTGCAGAAAATGAGAATAGGCCTTGATCTAAAAACATAAATCATGTTCCATATTCAGGAAGTAGAATTCAGATGAACAGAACTTGGAAAGTTATCTTGGATGTTATTTAAACTCCCACCTCCAATATAGGAATTCTCTCTACCATATCCCTAACAGTTTACTATCTGACCCCTATTTCAACACTTTCATGGAAATGAAGGTCATTACCTGGCTAGTCAGCCTATCCTTTTTAAGCACCCCTGATTTTGACCAGGTACCCATGTTAAACCAAAGTCTGCCTCTTAATAACATCTGCCCATTAGTCCTAGATTGTCCTCTGAAACTCCAGAGAGTTTCTACTCACTTTCCCACATGACAACTCTTCACATTTTAGAAGGCAGCTCTTCAGTGCTCTTAAGTCAGGCTGAAGTGAGGAATACATTCCTTCCTTGCACTCATATACAACATGCCCAGGGCCAGTGATCTCAGGAACATCCCCAGTGGAGCCCACCCAAAGGTGGAAGCATTTCTGAAAAAAAAAAAAAATAGAAATGTAAGTGAGCCTGGTGAGATAATCACTGCTAAAAACAGCAACTTGCTGTGTGGCCTCCAATCCACCAAAGCAAGCAGCCCGCACAAATATGTTCAAGTGAGAAACTGGGAAAATGGATCCATTTTCTCTTCAGCAATTGTTCTTCCTGAAATTGAACAATTTCTCACACTGTTCTGCATTACACACTAATTATTCTCTGGTGCAAGATCAGTGGAGGCTCCTTAACTTAAGTCCCAAAGAGAATAAGCCCCTCCCTCTCACCCCCTCATTTCTACTGTCTTAGGCCAGGCTTTATTTGTCCTTGGAATCTAGGGGGAAACTGGAGTGCCCACAGAATGGATGAACCTGACACATGTGTTTTCATAAAATGACAAGGGGAGTGATTGCACATGCAGAATTTCACCGCAAATTCGAAAGAATGTTGAGGATGTGAAGAATTTTACAAGAAATATGAGCATTGTCAAAAGTAGTAGAATTTCTGTGAAAATCTCTAAAATTCAGCCACACTCATCTCACAAGGAAATTGGTCATAACCTAATGGAACAGATTTTAATTTCATACTCTGTCTATGCAGCTTTCATTTATAGTTTAACAGTTTTAGTGAAGAGTTCTGAGCAGATTCATGTTTCCTAGATAATTTCAGGCACTTTCTCTCCACAGACTAGCTGTTGCCTACATTTCCAATGGTAACCTCCATTCCATCTTTTACAGATCAGTTTATTGGCCATGTTTCAATAAAACTCAGTGTTTCTTTACTCTACATTTCTCTCTTAGTGGCTTCCTCTGCCAGAAATGTCTCATTCCCTTGCCTCCATTCCGTCACATATCAAAATTCTGTTTTTTTCAAGGCCCATTACAAACTATTCTTTTTCCATGAACCTTCCATAATTCTCCCATCCTAGCCCCCTTCTGTGAATTCTCAGTTTACCTAAACAAAGCATGTTTTAGTCTTAGTGACAGAGGGGCAAGATGATGCTAGAATTCAAGGGGGAAAAATCAAAGATGCAAAGCCAAGCAAACTGCTGCAGCAAGTTGAAAAGGCTACAACTGGGTTAATAAAATTTACTTATTCAATAAATGCCTATTGAGTACTCACTATGTGTCTGGTATCCTAAGAGGCCAGTACTTACATTACAGGAATAAAGGAGAGAGATGATACTTAAGAGAGGCAGATATTTATCAATTAACCACACAAACATAGATCACACAAGATCTTTTGCTTGAGCAACTAGATGAATGGTGGTGCCATTTACTGAGATGAGGAAAACTGAGAGAGGTATAGGTCAGGGTGAAGTGCTAGGGACTCAAGAGTTCAATTTCAGTTCCTATAAAGTTGGAGTGACCTGTGCAACATCCAGATGGAGATGTCAAGTAAGCAATTGGATATACAAATCAGGGACTCAGAAGCGAGGCCAACACTAGAAATGAGAGGACGTGTTGAAGCTCAACAACCAGGAAGTCAAGAGCCATTAGAAAGCAAGTAAAAAGTGGCCAGCCTATCACCATTTCTGTACATGTTGAGCATCTCAAAAGATATTCCTTTTCTATATTGGTGACAGGCTTTGCAGAGTGAAGAGAAGACTCTTAAAGGGCCAAGTCACACTTATGGTACTGATCATATTCACCTTTTCTTATAGTCCAGTACTTTGGCCACCTCATGCGAAGAGTTGACTCATTGGAAAAGACTCTGATGCTGGGAGGGATTGGGGGCAGGAGGAGAAGGGGACAACAGAGGATGAGATGGCTGGATGGCATCACTGACTCGATGGACGTGAGTCTCAGTGAACTCCGGGAGTTGGTGATGGACAGGGAGGCCTTGTGTGCTGCGATTCATGGGGTTGCAAAGAGTCGGACACGACTGAGCAACTGATCTGATCTGATCTGATATATGGACTTGTCTTATAACTCCTATTAGTCCCTGATGGGAGTAGAAAGAGGAGGCCAAATAAGTAACATTCCTTTGGATTGTGAGTCAATCACCTGCTAGACAATAAATTCAGACTGAAGAAAATCAAAATATCACCTTTCTTACTGCTAAAGCCTAGAGTCAAGGACACAACATGTGTGTGCTTCCTAATATCTGAACCCCAGAGTTACCCTCATCCCAAGTGACACTGGAAGTCAGAAGCCCTTCTCATCTAAGGACCTGCAGCTATGCAACTTCAGGCATGTAGGAGCAGCAGAATGTACCTCAAAGACACAAGTCACAGGGATCTCAAACAAAGCAGGAGGGCTCAGCTGAGCTACACCTGCCCAGCACCTTCTCTGAAACTCACCAATCAGAGCAATCACGTCTTCTCCACAGGAGAGGAGGGGATGAGGGGGCAGAGAGAGGCCAGAATGTTCTGCTAATGAGATGTCACTCCATATGGAAGGAAACATCAGGACTGGGGAAGAAGTGAACCTCCTTAACAGATTTGAAGCTCCTGGGGGAAGGCAGATCTGGAGCTTTGTACCTCCGTGTATCCCCCAAAGCACCCTGCAGAGTGCCATGCTACAACAGATGCCAAATAAATACTCACTGCATAAAAGAATGGTGCCAGAAGCTCTCTGTGTGTGTGGTATGGGCTTCCTTCATTCAAAACTCAGCTTAAAATTCTCCTTCTCAGGGAAGCCTTTTCTTTCTCTATTTTTTCTTAAAATGAAGTGTAGTTTATTTACAATGTTGTGTTAATTTTAAGTGTACAGTAAAGTGATTCAGTTATACATATATATATATATATATATATATATATAAAAGTATATTTTCTTTTTCAGATTCCTTTCCTTTATAGGTCATTACAAGATATTGAATATATTTTCCTGTGCTATAGAGTAGGTCCTTGTTGTTTACCTATTTTATATTTATCTGTGTATCTGTTAGGGCTTCCCAGATGTCTTAATGGGTAAAGAATCTGCCTACAAAGCAGGAGATGTAAGAGACGTGGGTTCAATCACTGGGTGGGGAAGATCCCCTGGAGGAGGGCATGGCAACCCACTCCGGTATTCTTGCCTAGAGAATACCCATGGACAAAGGGGCCTGATGGGCTACAGTCCATAGGGTCACAAAGAGTCAGACACGACTGAAGCAACTGAGCACTCACTCATGTATATGTGTTAATCCCAAACTCCTAATTTATCTCTCCTCCCCATCCCCTGTCTCACCACTATCCCCTATGGTAACGGTGAGTTTGTTTTCTATCAAGCCTTTTCTTTTTAAGCCTCCTTCACTGTGATCACCTCTTCATTCTGGACTTCCACAGCCCATTCCTATTCTAGTTGATCATTTGAATTTGCACTCATTCGTATGATAATTTGCAAATATAAGTCATTTGCTATGAAAAAATTCCTCCTTTCCTCAGCTGGATAGCAAGCTCCTTGTAATCATGTGTTCTGTCCTTCCCTGTGCCTAGAGGAGTGGTGGGCTCCAACAGGGCCAGTACTGGCATTGCTAATTGTTGAGGTTGTCAGTTTGAGAACCAGAATTCTGGTGAGAAGCAGAATGCAGTAACCTCTGAGACAGAAGTCTCTGCTGCAGCTCTGACTTCAGTACTGGATGCATTCCTCCCTGCCTTTCTATCCTATGCTCTCAGAACAAGATTCCTTGCCTACTGCCTTTTTCTGTCTATCACAAGTTCAGTTCAGTCACTCAGTCATGTCCGACTCTTTGTAACCCCATGGATTGCAGCATGCCAGGCCACCCTGTCCATCACTAACTATCACAATGGGGTGCCTAAAGAATGACAGGCTCCCAATAGACGAAGTTTCTTCCCACCCTTTTGCACTGAAGGAACACTCCACAGTAACAGGTTTTTGAAGGAGATGACAAAAAGAAGCCCCCAAATGAAAGCTGATGACATGGAGATTTCTCTGCATGAGGTCGGTCTCTCCCTCATTTCTCTGTGAGCTGAGTTATGAGCCATCACAGGTCACACAAACTGATAATGCATTTGATAGGGCATTCAAAATAGCAGATAGGAAAAATTCTAGAAATAAGCTTTCACCCTAATGGAATTCATAGAAGAAGGAACTAACCCAGCAGATGTTAATGGAAATGCTAGTTCTAAAACTGAGGGTCTTTCAGTTTCTAATGCCATCTTGACCTCATTCACTGCAGAATGATTTGACTTATACAAGGGGTAAAATATAAATTAACTGCACAAGGGAGGCAGAGCTTCGAGATGAATTAAAAATGAAAATATTTAGTGGGATCAAAGTTCATGTCTTAGCATATCTGTGCATCATTCTGTCAGCACGTGATATGTATGTGTGCTAAGTAGGGAAAGTGTACGTGATCAAGAGTAGACTCTTTGTATATGATGGAGGTTAATTAGCCTGATTTAGAAATATATAAAATATCAGACCTGAGAAGCCCTGATTCAAAGTCCTTATTCTATAAATCAGGAAAGTAAATCAAGAGAGGGAGTAAATTAGGTCTCACAGTGGGCTTCTGATTCCTAGTATCTGTCTGCTCACTATAGGATAGAAATTACTGTAGGGTAGGCTACTTAATCGAAGAAGGCAATGGCACCCCACTCCAGTACTTTTGCCTGGAAAATCCCATGGACAGAGGAGCCTGGTAGGCTCAGTCCATGAGGTCGCTAGAGTCGGATATGACTGAGCGACTTCACTTTTACTTTTCACTTTCATGCGTTGGAGAAGGAAATGGCAACCCACTTCAGTGTTCTTGCCTGGAGAATCTCAGGGACGGGGAAGTCTGGTGGGCTGCCGTCTCTGCGGTCGAACAGAGTCGGACACGACTGAAGTGACTTAGCAGTAGCAGTAGCAGCAGGCTACTTAATGGCAGTTCTCAACCGATTTGTCCTTTTAATTGTATAAACAATAGTAATAATATCTTTTTGGCCATTTTACTTCCATGTAACTCCAGAAGCACTATTCATATTATTATATGTTATGACTCTGTAAATTAAACACCCATCTCATCTTGCATATGTCACCACTGGGGACAATGGCTAAAGGACTTTTCCAAATTCACAGAGCTGATTACAAACCCCAGTATTCCACCTTTACTCCCTGGACTACTTAGAAAATTGGACTTTAAAATAAAAATGAACTCATCTCTACTGCTCCCTTAATATGCCATATGTTTTCTTCACAGTATACCTTGCCTTGTGCTATTCCTTTGCCTGGAACATCTTCTTACCAGCCTAGTCATCTTCATCACAGTTTGTCAAAGTTCTATCTTTCCTGGTACATACAAAGTATTACCTCTTTTATGCAGCCTTCTTTAAACCCAGGCTCTCAAGCAAAATGTCTTATTTTCTTTGAAGCTACAGAGTCCTCAGTTTATTCTGCCCCCAAATACATGTTGCACTCTCTCTTAATGATAGTTATGTTTTTTAATGGCAAACACTGATGCCTACTCAATAACTATTTCCTCTACTTTCTTGCCAAAAGAAACCTGTATTGGAGGAGCAATGTGCCTAGCACCATGGAATAAATTGTAATTTAGCCAAGCCAAATATGATTATTCCACTGTCCTTTGTCATATAATCTTCTAGCTTTGCTTCTCTCACAGCTAGCCGTGCCCATATGAAAAATAAATATGACCAATTAGACTGTCAAGAACAGGGAAAGATCTGAGATTTTACCCTATTTACAAACAAACAAGTTAACCTGCCACAGTGTTACGAATTCTGGCAGAAGACACACAGCTCCTGAGCCAGAGACAAGGACTGTATCACTCACAGCAGTATTAATGATCAGAAGTGAAGTGAAGTGAAGTCGCTCAGTCGTGTCCGACTCTTTGAGACCCCGTGGACTGTAGCTTACAAGGCTCCTTTGTCCATGGAATTTTCCAGGCAAGAGTACTGGAGTGAGTTGCCATTTCCTTCTCCAGGGGATCTTCCTGACCCAGGGATGCAGACACTTTACTGTCTGAGCCACCAGGGAAGCCATTAATGATCAAAGTATAGCTATTTTTTCAAATTTATTCTCCAATCCCCAATTTCCACAGGATGATAAAAAGAGAGCTGCACAATGACTGTAGACTCAGTGGTTTAGGTTACTGAAGATCTCTGAAGCACAAATCATTTATAATGGGCAGTAAGCAGGCCTGCCTTTGCCCTGAAAAGAATATTATCTCTATCTTCCAAGGTGATTTACTACACAAACATCCTTGAAAATAGTCCAGAACAAATGTAGTCAGTGTCTCTGCTCATAAGACATGTTGAAATGCAAATGACAATTGGAGAATCATCTTCCAACAGAGATATAATTAGAAAGAAAAATTTTAAATTCATGGCTGCACTAGGTTTTTGTTGCTGGGCCCGAGTTTTCTCTAGTTTTGGTAAGGGAGGACTACTCTCTAGTTGCAATGCAGGACCACTCTCTAGTTGCAATGTATGGGCTTTTCATTGTGGTGATTTCTCTTGTTGCAGAGCACAGGCTTTAGGCTTGTGGGCTCAGTAGGACTCACAGATCTAGTTAGCCCCACAGCAAGTGGAATCTTCCCAGACCAGGGATAGAACCTATGTCCCCTGCATTAGCAGGCAGATTCGTAACCACCAGACCACCAGTTAAGTCTTCATAAGTAGAAATTTGATGTAGATATTTTGCAAAAGATTTTTCTCCATAATAAGAAGAAAACTCTGCAAGAAATTAGAACTCCTTCCATTTCTTCCTGCCTAGAGCACTTGCATTGGAGAAGGCGATGGCACCCCACTCCAGTACTCTTGCCTGGAAAACCCCATGGATGGAGGAGCCTGGTAGGCTGTAGTCCATGGGGTCGCTAAGAGTCAGACATGACTGAGCGACTTCACTTTCACTTTCATGCATTGGAAAAGGAAATGGCAACCCACTCCAGTGTTCTTGCCTGGAGAATCCCAAGGACGGGGGAGCCTGGTGGGCTGCCGTCTATGGGGTCGCACAGAGTTGGAAATGACTGAAGTGACTTAGCAGAGCACTTGCATATGAGGATGTGCAACACTTCTTCAGCCATCTTGAAATTCTGAGAAGAGGCCGAGAGAACTCCAGGGATGGCTACCTAGTGCCCATGAATCATCTTGCTCAAAAATACCTCTGAAGTCACCCCCTTCCATAGAGTGACCTTAGAGCTTAAACCACAGTCAGTAAAGATTTCTATATCTTCAGGCAAAAGTGCCCAACCTGAAACATTTTTTCATAGTTCTTACCATTCACCCACTTTCTGAAAGTAAGAACTGTGTCAAATATAATAATTAAGATAGACACAGGTTTGAATCCTTAGTCTTCTGTTGACAAGCTGTATGTTTTAGATTGTTACCTAAACTCTCTAAGCCTTAGTTTTCATGTTTTAAAATGAATAGAATAATGTAACCCACCTCAGAGAGTATTGTGAAGATTAAGCAAAATTATAAATACCAAGAACTTAGCCTAATGTCCAGTATAATAAGCATCCAATAAAGGATAGCCATCAGTATTTTTTCCTCCCATATAAGGCCTATGGCAAAGCCATTTACAGAGTCAGATGAATGTGTAAAATGAATTGTGCAGGGTCACATAACTTGAGATTTAAATATAACTACTTCTCAACTCTCTATGAGCTAACCAGGAATAGGAAGAACACAGCTGAATAGTACCTTTGGATAATCTCTCAAATTCATTTTTATCAGTATTTTCAATTCCTACCCCAAGCCCCACTGACTATTTTTTGAATAAGATTTTCCCAATATAATAGTAGAGCATGTTCAGTGAACAAAACTGGGGAAAAAATGCAAAAAAATAAAAACAAAAATTGGGAAGAAAATCAATTATAGCACCACCACCCAAATTCAACAATTGTTACCATTCAGTTGTATTTCCTTCCATATTTTTTTACTTTGCATTTATATGCATATTTTAAAATATAGTTGTGCTCACTCTAAATAAGTGCTTGTGTTTTTTCTCCAGTTAACGACGACATAAGTATTTTCCCATATTATTAAAAACTCCTTGTAAGCACATATTTTAATGGCTGCCTAATAGCTCATCATGTAAATATGCCATAATGTACTTAAACATATTCCCACATTCTCACACATTTTGGTTGTATCATATATTTGGCTAAAATAAATAAGTCACATATATATATACTTAAAACTTTACCTACTTAATATCATTTACTTAGGTTATATAGATTCCCAAAAGCCAAATGGTTTCATCAAAAATATTTCAGTTCAGTTCAGTTGCTCAATCATATCTGACCCTTTGCAACCCCTTGGACTGCAGCAATCCTGGCCTCCATGTCCATCACCAACTCTCAGAGTTTATCCAAACTCATGTCCATTGACTCAATAATGCCATCTAACCATCTCATCCTCTGTCATTCCCTTCTCCTTCCACCTTCAATCTTTCCCAGCATCAGCATCTTTACAAATGAGTCAGTTTTTCACATCAGGTGACCAAAGTATTGGAGTTTCAGCTTCAGCATCAGTTCTTCCAATGAATATTCAGGACTGATATCCTTCAGAATGGACTGGTTGGATCTCCTTGCAGTCCAAGGGACTCTCAAAAGTCTTCTCTAATACCACAGTTCGAAAGCATCAATTCGGCGCTCAGCTTTCTTATAGTCCAACTCTCACATCCATACATGACTACTGGAAAAGCCAAAGCTTTGACTAGATGGACCTTTGTTGGCAAAGTAATGTCTCTGCTTTTTAATTTGCTGTCTTAGGGATCCCCAACTAGGGATTGGTCATAACTTTTCTTCCAAGGAGCAAGGTCTTTTAATTTCATGGCTGTAGTCACCATCTGCAGTGATTTTGGAGCCCCCTCAAAATAAAATCTGTCATTGTTTTAACTGTTTCCCCATCTATTTCCCATGAAGTGATGGGACTGGATGCCATGATCTTAGTTTTCTGAATGTTGAGCTTTAAGCCAACATTTACACTCTCTTCTTTCACTTTCATCAAGAGGCTCTTTAGTTCTTCTTCACTTTCTGCCATGAGGGTGGTGTCATCTGCATATCTGAAATTGTTGATATTTCTCCTGACAATCTTGATTCCAGCTTATGCTTCACCCAGCCCAGCATTTCTCATGATGTACTCTGCATAGAAGTTAAATAAGAAGGGTGACAATATACAGCCTTGATGTACTCCTTTTCCTATTTGGAACCAGTCTGTTGTTCCATGTCCAGTTCTAACTGTTGCTTCCTGACCTGCATACAGGTTTCTCAAGAGGCAGGTCAGGTGGTCTGGTATTCTCATCTCTTTAAGTATTTTCCAGAGTTTGTTGTTGTCCACACAGTCAAAGGCTTTGGCATAGTCAAAAAACAGAAGTAAATATTTTCCTGGAACCCTTTCGGTTTTTTGATGATCCAACAGATGTTGGCAATTTGATCTCTGGTTCCTCTGCCTTTTCTAAAACCAGCTTGAACATCTGGAAGTTCACAGTTCATGTACTGTTGAAGCCTGGCTTGGAGAATTTTGAGCATTACTTTACTAATGTGTGAGATGAGTGCAATTATGTGGTAGTTTGAGCATCCTTTGGCATTGCCTTTCTTTGGGATTGGAATGAAAATTGACCTTTTCCAGTCCTGTGGCCACTGCTGAGTTTTCCAAATTTGCTGGTATATTGAGCGCAGCACTTGCACAGCATCATCTTTTAGGATTTGAAATAGTTCAACTGAAATTCCATTCCCTCACTAGCTTTGTTCGTAATGATGCTTTCTAAGGCCCACTTAACCTTGCATTCCAGGATGTCTGGCTCTAGTTGGGTGATCACACCATCGTGATTATCTGGGTTGTGAAGATCTTTTTTGTATATTTCTTCTGTGTATTCTTGCCACCTCTTCTTAATATCTTCATCAAAAATATAAACTGTGTTAAACTGTTTTCCAAAAGAATTGTGCACATTTCTACTCCCACCAGCACCATTTGAGTGTGGCTATTTCATCATACCTTCCTTGGCCCTAGTATTTTCATTTTCCCCCTTTACTATTTTGATGGGGTAAAAGCTTTAATGTTCTAATTTAAATTTCTTTGATTATCAGTGAAGCCAAACATTCTTTTTTCCATGTATTCCCACTAAACTGTCTGATCAGTGATGCTGACATATTACAGATTTTACTGATTCACACTCGCCCTATTCCTACCATGAAAGTAATCTACAGAAGACAGGAGGAGGCGAAACAAACGATAACCTAAAAGCCTCAAAAGTCCAACATGGCTCCTAAATAATCTGACTTGATTGTACGAATAGTTGACTAGAAGTTCGCCTTCCCACGGTATTTCTTGCCTCCGGGTCTGTCCTCACAAACATTCCAGTCACTGACTGAGCTACATTTGAAGTGGTTAAGAAGTGAGGTGCTTTCCCACTGCCTCTGGGTTTCATTTTTTTTTTGGGGGGGGGGTTTCATAAACATAACCTGTAAGTGGCTTATTAAAGAACAAGCAAGAAGTGCCTGCTTTGGAAATCTCAACTTCGAAGTCTTGCTTAATAGGCAGTTAATCAGTCATCATGCCTGCTTTTAACTTTACTTAACACCAAGAGGCCTCTCAATTTACAAGGAGTAAGGTACGTGCTGTAAGTCTTTGTGCATCAAGTTCTGACATATTTCTCACACCTGCCTCTCACCCCTCCTCCCTCACATCCACACAGTTGTCAGTGGCACGTCCCAAAGTGTGATGTAGGCTGACCTCACTGGCTGACCACTCTGTCAGAAGAGTTTGCCAGGAGGGGAAGATGTGTGCCTTCATCATTAGTGCTTCTCCCAGGTGACCAACTGCATTCCGAGGATCAGGAAAGAGTCCTGCAAGGCCCCTCCACTAGTTCTGCCTGAATATCCACACGGTTAACAATACTTCGCAATTCCCTATCAAGTTTTAGATGCCTACTATCCAGGACTGTTACAGCCATCCGGGCCCAGCTACACAGCTTTTCTGCCTGAAGGAGCTGACCTTGCCTCAAAAGTCTCTTCACTTGAGCGTGTTTAACTTCAAAGAATCAGCCTGAGAAAAAAATTGAAGCTGTTCAGTATATGATGTAGAAATTCACTTCTGCTTGATCCAGATTCCTTTCTCAGCTTCCAAAGATTAATTGGATCCAAGAACTAGCTCACGTCATTTTCTGAAGCAAGGCCACTGCTGTGTTAGCCAGGCAACACAAAAGATCAACATGACAGGAGGAGTCACTGAAGGTGTTTAAGATTTAACCCCTTTGCACTTACCCAGCCTGACATAAAGTCGTTGCAAGCTTGCATCTCTTTTAAAACATAATGGGCATTCTGTAGCTCACTGAAATCAAGAGTGTGAGGCTTGTAATGGAGGCATCAACCTACAACCATTTTCAGGAATAAATCCCAATAATACGCTTGCTCTGGGGCTAAAAGTAACATTATCATACTAACTTGGTCTGATTATCATGTGCCAGCCCACTCCTCTCAGCAGCTCTCTGATCCACTGCTGACATGTCAGACAAAGCAAAGCCAGGAAATTATGGACTCACCCTCCAGGGAGCATGTTGCAGTTTGACTCAAAGAGATATAAGTTCCATCCAGAAATCCCTTTTTCATCTGCAGTTGATAATCTAGCTGTCTTTTGTCTTTATTTTTTAAAAGATGACTTTCTGTCCTGGTGAGAGTTGAGTGACTGGCTTGGGTGTCAGTACCATGTCACAGAAGTGATTCTGTATTGGCCTAACCCACACATTCAGCACCAGAGCTCGGTGCCTGGCATTTGCTTAACATGTGATAAATGTCAAATTGAACTGAACTGAACCACACACAGTCAAACTGAAGAGAATAGAATTCAATTTATTTGGGTATATTAAATGGGGTCTTTCCTTTCACATATATGGCAGCCTCCTAAGTGTCTTATTTCAAACTTCCTCAAACAACCTGAGAATAACTAAATGATTACTAAAACATACAGCATAAAAAAAAAAACAAAGATAGAACTGAGTTCTTGTTTTGCTTTTGTTTTTGTGTTTTTTTTTTAATACCATAACTTACTTATTTTCTTCCAGTTTTATGGAAGTATAATTGACATACAGCACTGTACATGTTTAAGCTGTACAGCATAATTATTTGACTCATATATATCATGAAATGAGTAGCACAATATGTGTAATGAACATCCATCATCTCATATATCTATACCCACAAAATTAAATAAATAGAAAAAATATTTTTTTCTTGTGATGAGAATTCTTGAGATTTATTCTTTTAACAACTTCCATATAAAATATACACCAGTGTAAATTATATTTATCATGCTGTACATTACCTTCCTAGTGTTTATTTATCCTATAATTGGAAATTTGTGCATTTTGACTTGCTTTTATAATAATAATCATCTAACTAGAGGAAGGCCTAGAATGGAAAGGTCAAGTTTTCTGAGGACAAACTTTGTTCTGATTACAGTATTTTCTAAAGCTGACTTCTCCTTAGATTCTCAGCTTTCTGAGCCAACTACACAATTATCCTCCTTCTTTAGTTCAGTTTAGTTCAGTTGCTCAGTCATTCGAAAGTCTAGAAGGCAGGGTATCTAGAAGGCCAAGAAGTGTAAGGCTGGCTACAGAAAGCATTAAGCAGGCAATTCACTTTGCAGAGATCTGACCCTGGCCTCTCCCTAGGGGTTGGACACTAACAGCAGCAGCTAGTCCTGGCCTTGGACTTCTTTCTTGCTTCTGCTAATGTTTTAGATCAGGGCCAGATGCAATTGAATATAGGGGATTGAGACTGATTTCCTTGGAGTCTTTGAAGCAGGGAGCCTGGCTGTGTGAGTAAAAGTAGAAGGTCTCCCAGAATACTGTGTAAGAGAGAAAAGAATGGAAATGTATCTTGGGGGCTGACATCAGAGTGCCTCCCTGAAGAGAATCAGCATTTGGCCATTGCCCTTTTTAGAGACCAATCAAAATTAGAGAAGGAGCAGAAGCAGCCTATCTTATTAAGCTGTTTTTAAACTGTAAAATTTTATGCCTGGTTGTTCTGCTTGCTAGTTTCCTCTCCTGTGATGTGAAGAAGGAATGAGTTTTTGCTTCACTGAAGATTCTACTTCTATGTTGTGTCCTTAAGGTATTACATGTTAACAAAATGTTGACAGATAAGACAGAATTTTTAAGTGCTTCTTTTTTTTTTTCCTTACTAGGATTTTTTTTTCTTAAGCAGAAGTACTGCTAACAGCACCTTCAGTGTTCATTTCATCAAAGGACTCTAAACATATCGTATATTTATTGGATCTTTGGGAGTAATAATTTTCTTTCCAGCTTTCAAATTACTATATATTTGTTACTGCACCACTGAGGGAGGAGATCATTTGTTATTAGTTCCTTGTCTGATGTGAAACATTTAATTTGAACTGATACCACCCCACAAGAAAATAAACAGTGCATTTCATACACAAAGTGTCTACTTCTCTCACTAGGAGGCAGAGGGAATCATTTTGACCATATGGTGGGTATTTATCATCCAATGGCTTATGAGCTGCTCTGCTGTCTGCCTCCCTTTTCCCCTCAGATATGAGCACTGGCTCTTTTTCATAGAAGCGAGGTCAACTTACTCTTAGAGCTTCTAAACACTGGAGGTTCATCAGAATCCTCAGGGGAGATCTTTTTAAATACTAATGACCAAGCCACATCACTCTTAGGTCTATCACCATGGTGGGACAGTTTAGTCAAGTGGTTACTCTCTTGGGCTCTAAAGCTAGATTGCTTGACTATGATACCTAGCTTTGCCACTAAAGACTGGGAGCTGGTAAGCAAATTATTTAGTCTTCCTGGGCCTCAGTTGCCTCAATTGCAAAATGGAAGTAATATTATTAATATTACCTAAATCACAGAATTGTTTATATATATAATTATATAATATTTTATAATTATATAACATAATACTAATACATTATCAATATTACCTAAATCACAAAGTTATTCATGTAAAGTGATTAAAACAAATCCTGATTCACAGGAAGTACCTGATAATGTTGGCTATGACCTTTACTGATGAATACCACAATTCTCACTTTTTCAAATTTTATTCAAGTATAGTTGATTTTCAATATTGTGTTTAACTTCTGCTGTATAGCAAAGGGACTCAGTTATATTTACATACACACACACATACATATATTGAGATGGTTGGATGGCATCATCGACACAATGGACATGAGTTTGTTTGAGCAAACTCCAAGACACAGTGAAGGACAGGGTAGCCTGGCCTGTTGCAGTCCATGGGGTCGCAAAGAATCAGACATGACTTAGCAACTGAACAACAACAAACGTAGTTTTATATATATATATTCTTTTTCATATTCTTTTCCATTATAGTTTATCATCAGTTCAGTTCAGTCACTCAGTCGTGTCCGACTCTTTGCAACCCCATGGACTGCAGCACACCAGGCCTCCCTGTCCATCACCAACTCCCAGAGTTTACCCAAACTCATGTCCATTGAGTCGGTGATGCCATCCAACCATCTCATCCTCTGTCATCCCCTTCTCCTCCTGCCCTCAATCTTTCCCAGCATCAGGATCTTCTCAAATGAGTCAGCTCTTCACATCAGGTGGCCAAAGTACTGGAGTTTCAGCTTCAACATCAGTCCTTTCAATGAACACCCAGGATTTATCTCCTTTAGGATGGACTGGTTGGATCTCCTTTCAGTCCAAGGGACTCTCAAGAGTCTTCTCCAACACCACAGTTCAAAAGCATCAATTCAAGTTTATCATGGGATATTGAATATAATTCCCTGCGCTATACATAAGGAAATTCTTGTTTATCTACCCTATATATAATAATTTTCATCTGATAATCCCAAACCTTCAATCTTTTCCTCCACCACCACCCCATTTGGCAACCACAAGTCTGTTCTCTATGTTTGTGTGTCTGTTTCTGTTTTATAGATAAGCTCATTTGTGTTGTATTTTAGAGTCCATGTATAAGCGATATCTTATGGTATTTGTCTGACTTACTTCAATTAGTATAGTTTCTTTGTTGTTGTTCAGTCACTAAATCATATCCAACTCTTTGTGACCCCATGGACTACAGCTCATTAGGGTACTCTGTCCTCCACTATCTCTTGGAAATTGCTCAAATTCATGTCCACTGAGTCAGTGATGCTATCCAAGCATCTTATCCTCTGCCACACCCTTCTCCTTTTACCTTTAATCTTTCCCAGCATGAGGGTCTTTTCCAGTAAGTCAGTTGTTAGCATCAGGTGGCCAAAGTATTGGAGCTTCAGCTTTAGTATCAGTCCTTCCAGTGAATATTCAGGGCTGGTTTGATCTGCTTGCTGTCCAAAGGACTCTCAAGAGTCTTTTCTAGTACCACAGTTTGAAGGCATTGTTTCTTCAGTGCTCAGGCTTCTTTACAGTCCAACTTTCACATCCATACATGCCTACAGGAAAAACCATAGCTTTGATTATACAGACTTTTGTCAGAAAAGTGATGTCTCTACTTTTTAATATGCTGTCTAGGTTTGTCATAGCTTTTCTTCCAAGGAACAAGCTTCTTTTAATTTCATGGCTGCAATCACTGTCTGCAGTGATTTTGGAGCCCAAGAAAATAAAATCTGCCACTGCTTCCACTTTTTCTTCATCTATTTGCCATGAAGTGATGAGATCAGATGCCATGATTTTAGTTTTTTGAATGTTGAGTTTTAAGCCAGCTTTTTCACTCTCCTCTTTCACCCTCATCAAGAGGCTGTTTAATTCCTCTTCACTTTCTGACATTAGAGTGGCATCCTCTGCATATCTGAGGTTGTTGATATTTCTCCCGGCAATCTTGATTCCAACTGAGATTCATCCAGCCTAGCATTTCATACATGATGTACTCTGCATATAAGTTAAATAAGCAGGGTGACAATATACAGCCTTGATGTACTTCTTTCCCAACTTTGAACCAGTTTGTTGTTCCATTTCCGATTCTAACTGTTGCTTCCTGACACACAAACAGGTTTCTCAGGTGACAGGCAAGGAGGTCTAGGATTCTCATTTCTTTAAGAATTTTCCACAGTTTGTTGTGATCCACACAATCAAAGGCTCTAGCCTTTGTCAAGGAAGCAACTGTTTTTGTGGAACTCCCTTGCTTTCTCCATGATCCAACGAATGTTGGCAATTCAATCTGTGGTCCCACTGCCTCTTCAAAACCCAGCTTGTACATCTGGAAGTTCTCAGTTCATGTACTGCTGAAGCCTAACTTAAAGGATTTTGAGCATAACCTTGCTAGCATGAGAAACGCATACAATTGTTTAGTAGTTTGAACATTCTTTGACATTGCCTTTCTTTGGGATTAGAATGAAAACTGATCTTTTTAAATCCTGTGGCCATTGCTGAGTTTTCCAAATTTGCTAACATTATTGAGTCCGTACTTTAACCGCATCATTTTTTAGAATTTTAAACAGTTCAGTTGGAATTCCTTCACCTCTACTAGCTTTGTTCATAGTAATGCTTCCTAAGGCCCACTTGACTTCCCATTCCAGGATGTCTGGCTCTAGGTGAGTGATCACACCATCATGGCTATCTGGGTCATGAAGATCTTTTTTGTATAGTTCTCTGTATTCTTGCCAGCTCTTCTTAATATCTTCTGCTTCTGTTAGGTCCTTACCATTTCTGTCCTTTATCATCCCCATCTTTGCGTGAAATGTTCCCTGATAGCTCTAATTTTCTTGAAGATATCTCTAGCAGTTTCCATTCTATTGTTTCCCTCTATTTCTTTGCCTTGTTCATTTAAGAAGGCCTTCATTGAAACATGTATAATATCATGTATGAAACGAGTTGCCAGTCCAGGTTCGATGCATGATACTGGATGCTTGGGGCTAGTGCACTGGGACGACCCAGAGGGATGATATGAGGAGGGAGGAGGGAGGAGGGTTCAGGATGGGGAACACATGTATACCTGTGGCAGATTCATTTTGATATTTGGCAAAACTAATACAATTTTGTAAAGTTTAAAATAAAATAAAATTAATAAAAAAACAAACAAAAAAAATATATATAAGAAGGCCTTCATATCTCTCCTTGCTATTCTCTGGAACTCTGCATTCAGTTGAGTGTGTCTTTCCCTTTCTTCTTTGCCTTTCATTTCTTTTCTTTTCACACCTATTTGTAAGACCTCCTCCGACAACCACTTTGCCTTCTTGCATTTCCTTTTCTTTGGGATGTTTTGGTCAGTGCCTTTTGTACAATGTTATGAACTTTTGTCTATAGTTCTTTAGGCACTTGTCTACCATATCTAATCCCTTGAATCTATTTGTCAGCGCCACTAAATAAGCATAAGGGATTTGATTTAGGTCATACCCAAATGGCCTAGTGGTTTTCCCTACTTTCTTCAATTTAAGCCTGAATTTTTCTATATGGAGCTCATGTTCTGAGCCACAGTCAGCTCCAGGTATTGTTTTTGCTGACTGTATAGAGCTTCTCCATCTTTGGCTGTAAAGAACATAATCAATCTGATTTTGGTCTGCCTATCCAGTGATTTCCATGTGTAGAGTCATCTCTTGGGTTGCTAGAAAAGGATGTTTGCTGTGAGCAGCGTGTTTTCTTGTCAAGACTCTTTTAGCCTTTGCTTTGCTTCATTTTGTACTACAAGGCCAAATTTGCCTATTATTCTCAGTATCTCTTGACTTCCTACTTTTGCATTCCAATCCCTTATGATGAAAAGGACATATTTTTTGGTTAGTTCTAGAAGGCCTCGTAGGTCTTTGTAGAACTGGTCAACTTCAGCTTCTTCAGCATCAGTGGTTGAGACATAGACTTGGATTACTGTGATGTTGAATGATTTGCCTTGGGAATGAACCAAGATCATTCTGTCATTTCTGAGATTGCACTCAAGTACTCAGGACTCTTTTGTTGAGTATGAGGGCTACTCCATTTATTCTAAGGGATTCTTGCCCACAGTAGTAGATATAATGGTCAACTGAATTAAATTCTCCCATTCCCATCCATGTTAGTTCACTGATTCCTAAAATGTTAATATTCAATCTTGCCATCTCCTATTTGACAACATCCAATTTACCTTGATTTGTGAACTTAACATTCCAGATTCCTATGCAATATTGTTGTTTACAGCTTCATTCCTTAATTTCACAATCAGACACATCCCTACTGAGCATCATTTTCACTTTGGGCGAGCCACTTCTTTCTTTCTGGAGCTGTTAATAATTGCCCTCCACTCTTCCTTAGTAGCATGTTGGACACATTCTGACCTGGGGTGCTCATCTCCTGGTGTCATATCTTTTTGCCTTTTCATACTGTTCATGGGATGCTCCAGGCAAGAATACTGGAATGGGTTGCTATTTCGTCCTCTAGTGGACTGTGTTTTGTCAGAACTCTTCACTATGACCCATCTGTCTTGGGCGACTCTGCACAGCATGGCTCATAACTTCATTCAGTTATGCAAGCCCCTTAACCATAACAAGGCTGTGATCCACAAAGGGGATAATATCTCCTAGGTCATTCCACATTGTTGCAAATGGAAAGATTTCATTTTTATGGCCCAATATAAAAGTATTACAAATAAAGGAATGGGCCTCCCTGGTGACTCAGTGGCAAAGACTCCACCTGCCATGCAAGAGATACTGGTTCAATCCCTAGGTCAGGAAGATCCCCTGGAGGAGAGTATGGCAACCCACTCCAGTATTCTTGCCTAGAGAATTCCATGGATAGAGAAGCCTGGCAAGCTACAGTTCATGGAGTAACAAAGATTTGAACAAGATTGAACAACTAAGCAACAAAGTTTCTCTTAGCCACTGAGTTTTTCCCCCGGCCTTTATTAATTGATTGATGCTTCACACACACACACTCTACATGCACACATTCTACAAGATTGGAAAAGCCCAGAGCCAGTTTCAAAGAAGGCCCAGTGCAAGGTAGATTGGATCTTTTGTTTTGCTAAGAATCAGAAATGTCAAGAACAAGTGAAAAGAACCCTTTCAAGAAACACTGATGCTTTTCATTCAACAAATTTTAATACACACATACACACACACACACATGACAAAATGCTTTGATATTGCAAACTTTTTGTCTAAGTATTTTTTACCATCTACACATCACTAAAAGATCATGTACCAAAGTGGTAGAAAAAGAGTTTATCATCCAAATGATCAGAGCATTAGGTTATGAGACCATAGATACACATGATAAAATACAGCAAACATTGTAGTATCATATACTTCCTATATCATCAAATTCAGACCTGATAACTGGTTACAATGCATCTGGAAACACACACATTACATGTCTGATGTCTTCTAGTCTTAGCTCTATAGGATGAGTCAGAGTCATAGGAGTGTTATTACCTTGAAACATGTCCTTTGGGCTTCGTAAATACATGCACCATTATATGGTTCTTTAGATTGAAATCATGCTGCTGTTAAGCCATCTCTTTAGTCTGCTTTAATATTGCAGACTGCCACACGTTAATGAGTTGTCAAAAATATAAAATATAAAGAGAATGTGAAGAAGAAAGCATATTGGACAGTGCTCTGAGTACTGTCATTTTACATGTGAATAAGTTAATTATAAACCCATTTTTTTCTTCCCATAGCACCTAGCAGTGCTTTCCACAGAGTATGTAGTTGATCAAGATTTTGTGGCTGTTGAATAATATAAAACATTCTGCACCTCCAGGAGGGTTTACATGTATTTAAGGTGCAATGTGTAGTATTATCATCAATCCCCTTATTTTAATTTTTATTGCTTAAAAATATAAGTTAAACATGTCTTCTTTCCAGAGATGCAAAATGGAGTGATGAAATGTCTTTTACTTACAGGAAGTTTTAGATCTCTTCTGGTTATTGCTTATTTTTTTCACCATTCATATTCATCTTCTTTTATTGATGCTCAGCTACAAATCATAGCACTGTATTTATCACGGTTTATTCATAACTCTGAATGAACCATCATTTGACAAGTGAGCATGAATCACTAGCCTCTCTTATCTAAGTCTATCCTTCTAGATATTTCTAGGGTCCATTAGCCCATCAGCCATATGTACAAAGCTAAATATATTAAATATATTATCCCTTCCTATTAGAGATAAGAATGACACTTTGGCACACAATTTAAGAGCCCCTGCATCACGTTTGGGGCTTCCCTGGTGACGAAGTGGTAAAGAACCTGACTGCCAATGCAGGAGACATAAGAGATGTGGGTTCGATCCCTGCATCAGGAAGGTCCCCTGGAGAAGGAAATGGCAACCCACTCCAATATCCTTGCCTGGGAAACCCCGTGGACAGAGGAGCCTGCTGGCTACAGTCCATAGGTTCGGAAAAGAGTCAGACATGACTTAGCGACTAAACAAGAACAAATCACATTTTGACTGTCATTTTCAAAATATCAGTATATTGTGTTAAATTTAACCCTCAGAATGTAACTACCTGTCTTCAAGTGAATCTGTTAAAGAAACTAGTTGTATTGCTAAATGGCTATGCTTTTTCCACTCCTGGACGCAATAGGAAGTTAAAATAATGGAAAGTTACTAACATACACTATTCTTTCAGCACAGCCCTGCCATGTTATAATAAGGTTTTACTTTTAGATCTTCAGTTTAACACAGTATGGATTTCATTATCTTAAGAAAACTATTGACAAAAAAAAAAAAAAAAAAGGTGGAGAGAGGAAAAAAAAAAGCATTTTACAATCAGAAGGCTAACGGCCTTATGTGAAAGGGAATTTTGCAAATGCTTTTCCTTTAAAGTGAAATTGGACAAAGGCCAAACTGATTATTGAGGGAACAATGCTGCCATGGTTAGGAGGAAGTGAGTTAATTGACCTGATAGGTTCTTTCCATATGGGATAGCCATGATTTTATCATTCAATTCACAACAATGCATCCATTGACAAATGGACTATGATCTTTCCATGTATACATTATAAGGAAACATGTAACTATCTGAGCCTTGGGTCTCTCATCAAAAGAGTAATGTTGAAATTGACACATGGGAAAGTCTTTTTACTGGAAAGACAATGTATACTCTTTTGGCATCTGCAGGTTCAAAGCCACTAGACACGAAACTATTCAGGAAACAATCTGGTGAGATGACAAACTTCAGTCTCCTATGCTCTGTGAATTTCCAGTCCACACCACTTCCATCTGCTAAAAGTGTAGCAGCCCCAGTATGGCCCCTGCACTCTGTATTAAGAGCAGATGTTCTCTCTGCAAATAGGTTTCCCTTTTAAAGTTGAACCATCAGACTCCATTATAATCTACTCTCCTGTCATTTCCTTTGTTACACTTTTTGTGCCAACTGATTGTGAGGCACTAAACATTTTAAGCAAAGTTCTGCAAAATTGCTAATATCTAGCAATAAATATTAATGCTCAACTGTTACATGATAATGAGAGGTGAATATAAAGTTGGCTAACCCTTGACAATAAGTGGCAAATCATTACCTGATATTCACTTTAACAAATGTGATCAAGTAGGAGAAGGCAATGGAACCCCACTCCAGTACTTTGCCTGGACAATCCCATGGATGGAGGAGCCTGGCGGGCTGCAGTCCATGGGGTCGCTAAGAGTCGGACATGACTGAGCGACTTCACTTTCACTTTTCACTTTCATGCATTGGAGAAGGAAATGGCAACCCACTCCAGTGTTCTTGCCTGGAGAATCCTAGGGACGGGGGAGCCTGGTGGCTGCCGTCTATGGGGTCACACAGAGTCAGACACGACTGAAGTGACTTAGCAGTAGCTTGGAAAGAATAACATGGAGACTTATATTACCATATGTAAAACAGATAGCCAATGGGAAGTTGCTGTATGGCTCAGGAAATTCAAACAGGGGCTCTGTATCAACCTAGAGGGGTGGGACGGGGAGGGAGATGGGAGGGAGTTTGTGGCTCAGACGGTAAAGCATCTGTCTACAATGTGGGAAACCTGGGTTTGAGCCCTGGGTTGGGAAGATCCCCTGGAGAAGGAAATGGCAACCCACTCCAGGACTATTGCCTGGAAAATCCCATGGACAGAGGAACCTGGTAGACTACAGTCCACAGGGTTGCAAAGAGTCAGACACAACTGAGCAACTTTACTTTCACTTTCATGGCTGATTCATGTTGAGGTTTGACAGAAAACAGCAAAATTCTGTAAAAGAGTTATCCTTCAATAAAAAATAAATTAATTAAAATAAAAAAGAATGAACTCTTATTAGTAGGATAGGCATGAAATACAGTTTTATGGGTGATTCTATTATATAGCATTTTCTAAAGGGAAAATCATAAAGGATGACTAAATGAATGGCAGACATACTTTATTATATTGTAGTTAATTGGGATGGAGAAGTTGAGGACAGGGAGACTGAGTCTATACTCTCACATTTACAGGTGCATACACACACAAGGCACTGAAAAAATAAGTCCTTCTCATCCTTCTTCAAAGAGGCTTTTCCCTCCTCTTCAGCCTCTTGAAGAATTTGCTTTTAGTGCTAGGAAGCTAAAGTGAAAGTGAAAGTCGCTCAGTCGTGTCCAACTCTTTGTGACCCCATGGACTATACAGTCCATGGAATTCTCCAGGCCAGAATACTGGAGTGGATAGCCTTTCCCTTCTCCAGGGGATCTTCTTAACCCAGGGATTGAAGCCAGGTCTCCCATATTGCAGGCGGATTTTTTACCAGCTGAGCCACAAGGGAAGCCCACTAGGAAGCTATGGTACAGAAATATTAAGTAATTTGCCAAGTCTGAAAGAGGTAGTAGACTGGATTTGAACTCTAGGCTGAAAGAGTCTAAAAATAAGTTTAGCCATTATACCATCTGCTTCTTCCACCAGGACAAAGCACCAGTTTTGAAAGGCCCTACAGAATGCTATTATGAAAGCAGCCTGCAGCACCAGCACAAACTTAGCAGACCTTCTAGAGACATTAGACCAGCAATATCTAAGAAATTGAGCAGCTAACTTAAGTGGCCTTTCAGAGACCATCACAGAGAAACACATAGGGCCTGCAGTATGAACAAGCTACCAAAGATCAAAAAATAAGCAAAAACAAAGGCTGGGGGTGGGAGGGTTACAACTTTGTTATTCTGTAAGACAGACTGTTTGTGGGCTGTGGTGCTATATCTTAAATACTTATTTGGAGAGCACTACATTACTTGTAGTTAAGGACATGGGATATAGAACCTGATAGTTGTTTCATCTGTAAAATGGGGTTCATAATATAATTCTTTAGGGCTGTTCGAAAGATGAAATGAAAGAAAATATGTCAAACTCTTACCACAAAAACTGGAACAAAGTAAGTACTCAGTAAGTGTCACGTCTTGCTGTTTTTGTTGTTTTATAGTTGATAATTTTCTTGTCTGTCTTCGTAAATTGTCCATGAATCACTTGACTGCAAAGACTCTTATTTCTCTTTGAAAGACAATGAGGAACACATGTAGACCCATGGCTGATCCATGTCAATGTATGGCAAAAACCACCACAATATTGTAAAATAATTAGCCTCTGGCTAAAATAAATAACTTTTTTTAAAAAAAGAAGAAAAACAAACAGAAAAAAGAAAGACAATAGAATGCAATAGTTGAAAGCAGTCCTGGGAACCATACTACCCGGACATAATCCTGTCTCTGCCACTTCCTCCCAATGAGATCTTGAACAGGTTATTAATCACTCTATGTCTAGGCTTCTCTATCTATAAAATGGGCTTAAAGATAGGATTAACCTCCTAAATGTGTCAAAAGGATTAGAGCATAAGTTCCATGAGGACTTTAATTTTTGTTTGTTTTGTTCAATCATGTAACACCAGTGCCCAGAACGTAACTGGTATACAATAAGTGCTCCATACAAATATGCTAAAAAATTAGGCAAAAATCACCTCAAACAGATCCTGTAAAGGTTAGCTCTTATTTACATCTCTACCATTGGAACTTAGTACAGTGTTCTGCACAGGTTAAGCCCTCAAGAAATATTAGTAGAGTAAATGAATGAATGCTGTCCCTCTAGTCAGGGCCAGCCCACATTCATGAGAAACTGAAATTATTGAAGTTTCACCTTTCACACCATGGCCTCCATCACCTACATCACATATGTACATGTGTAACTAGCTTTAGCAGTTAAGAAAAATTTCTGAGGAACAAATGAAATAGAATATCAGATATGTAAAAGTTTTCAGATCCATAGTTCAAACCTTCCATTTGCTGATTTATTCTGTAGTCAGTAAAAATTATTTTATTGAGCACCTACTACAGGCTTGATCCTGTGATTAGAAGCTGGGCCTACAATGGTAAGTAAAATATTTATGATCCCCACCCTCATAGAGTTATAGATCTTATAACCTCATCATTTTCCTCTTCTGTGGTTCATTTTCCTCTGAAAAAATAGGAAGTTGAATGATCATCAAGGTATTTTCAACTTGGAAATAAAATGTAACATGTTGGTTAAAATCCTAGGTTTTCAGATAAGGCTACTTGTATTTGAATCTCATTTCCAGTACTTGAATAGCTGTTTGAACCTGAATCAAGTAAAGGCTCTCTAAGCCTCAGTTGCCTCATCTGCAAAACAGGAATGATCTTGATAATAGGAACTATGTTGCTATGATGTTAGTTGGATTAAACGAGAATATATACATTTCATTTTGATGGTGCCTGACACATACTAAATACTCAACAAATGATGATGAATATTTTTCAACCTCTGCCAATCTATAGCATGCAATCCCTGAGGCGCCATGTGGGAAAATGTTCCCTATAAGGCCAGCTGTATTTACAGAGGTCAAATAGGGCCAATCTGCATCTCAGAACTATTTTTCTGATATGTCTTTGGGTTTCACTTCTTTTTGATTGTCAGATAAAAAAGTGAAAGCTCTCAGCTCCTGAAATACTTGCTTACCTGTGCCATATTGCTAAGCAGCATCTAATTAGTGTCAAATTGTGATAAATCGTAACAAAAATCAGGCAGGAAAAAACGGATAGTAAATGTCTAGGATGTTACTAAACCTTTGTTAGGGCAGTCAGGAAAGGCCTCAATGAGAAGTGCCACCACCACTCAGAACCCCAATATGTGTGTTTAATCCCTTGAGGTTTCCCAGTCCTGGGAATGAAGGTCCTCTTGTACTCACCGCTTTCTGACTGAGGCTGCTGTTCTAATCACAGTATTCTTTGGTTTATCACAGCCAGATGCAGCTCCCTGACAAAGCTCTGGGAGGGATTTAAAACATCTTCAATTGCCTTTGGAGACCTCAGAAGGGATTTATCCAGGCCAAATATTTGACCTGTCATCTGAAAATAAGTAAGTGAAAAACTACCATATGCTTAACTCAAGCAGCACACAGGTGCTGTTTCCGGAGCTCAGCCCAGTCCTCTGCACCATTCCCCAAGGCCCGGACTGTGACCAGTAAGCACAACCTTCTCTGATAGAAACTCACTAGTGAGTTCTTTGTGTCAAACTAGCTATTTTCTAAGCAAAATTATAACAGTGGATCCAACAATTATCAGTTGGCTCCCTTATTTGGCATAATTACTGATCAGAAGAATGTAAACATTTGTAGGCACTCTCCCTTCTCAGTTACCCTATCCCAGAACCTTCTAACCACCCTTCTCCATAAACATACACACACACAAATAGACATACCTACACCTTTTTGTCTCAGTACAATCAAATTTCAGGGATAAGAAAAGTGAAGATGGTGCAAAAAGTTAAGCTTGACATTCATTCTATGAGAAAACACTACAGTAAACTGTTAAGACTTCATATTTTTCAAGAAACAAAGAGCCTGAACTTTAAAAAGTCAATGTACTGTGAAAAGAAAAAACTGGTGAGTGAAAAATAACTATTGGCAAAGTAAATTACTTTTCCCATGGAGTTTTTATGCTGAAATATAACAGTGAGGTAATGTTTCATTGAAAGAAAAAGAGGAAACACCCTAAATATAATGAGTAAACTGAACTGCAAACTTTGAGGAGAAAAAAGTCAGTCATCAGATACCAACCTCATAACCTCTATACAGTTGCACTCCGCCAGCAGCTCAGGGATTTCTACTTTTCTTTAGTAGATTTTTCTAAATTCTAGAAGTTAACATTTCCCTTCTCTCTACCTCTGGATGTTCTTCAGTACACAAAACCAGAAGATGTCTCCTATTTCTGTACCAGACTATACTTTGAGTCTTCTGACTGCAAGGAAATAGAATGTCACAATCCCAAAAGACAGGGTCTACCCACAGTTCCATTCCCCTTTATTCTCTAGGAAATATAAAGCCCAAGTGTATTAACAATTATTAAATTATTAAATACTATCCCCTCAACTACTATGTATTGATATATTGGAAATTTTTCATAATAAAATTCAAGGCCCCAAAAATTTCCAGGTACTTGTTACTCTGCTTCCAGCCTTCTACCAACAGGAAGGAATTCTAAGTTGTCTAGATGGTCCTGAACCTCAGGAGTGGCATCATACATTTGATGATTGTAGAGCAGACCAGAGGGGATTTTGCCTGTAGCCCATTCATACAGGGAATACTGCTCAAATAAAAAAAGAAAAAAAGGATCGTGTTATTCTGATCCATTAATTACTTTTCCCAGGGCCTATTAGGGTTTCCTTTTACTCATAGGCCTTCCCTGGTGGCTCAGACGGTAAAGAACCTGCCTGCAATTTTGGAAACCTGGATTTGATCCCCGCATTGGAAAGATCCTCTGGGGGAGGAAATGGCTACCCACTCCAGTATTCTGGCCTGAAGAATTCTATGGACAGAGGAGCCTGGCAGGCTACAGTCCATGGGGTCGCAAAGAGTTGGACACAACTGAGTGACTTTCACTTCACTTCACTTCACTTCACTTCACTTCACTTTTACTCATTTAACTTAGAGAAGAACAAGTATATATAAGAACTTGTATATATATATATATATATATATATGCAGGATACTTGTATATATAGATATATGTATATATATATACATATATATATATATGTATGTGTGTGTGTGTGTGCATGCACGGGTGTATGTGCGTGTGCTTAGTTGCTCAGTCATGTCTGACTCTTTGTGACCCCATGGACTCCTCTGTCCATGGGATTCTCCAGGCCAGAATACTGGAGTGGATTGCCATATCCTCCTCCAGGGGATATTCCCAACCCAGGGATGGAACTCAGGTGTCTGTCCCATGTTGCAAGTGGATTCCTTACCATCTGAGCCACCAGGGAAGCATATATATATATATATATTTCAAAATGCTGCAAATCACACTACTTTGCAAGGTGATAGACACTGCAAAAGGGATGGCTACTGTGTAGTGTATATAATCAGAAAAACCTGATATTGAAAAAATGATTTCAAACACATTCTAGTTGCCTGTTTTTTTTCTCCCACATGGCCCTATCTTTTATTTCTCACAATTATTTCCTCCCCTCCCCATTACCTATTCTGTTGCACCTAACAGAACCTTATACCTCCCCAGCATTTTGCAATTATTCTTGCCTGTCTCCAGTCTTTAGTATTTATTGATACTGATATCATAATTTGGGGCTACAAAGAGACAATGGAGAATGTATCCAGATTGGATCACTTCTCACCTTCTCAATGGCCATCACCCTGATTCAGGCTACCATTTTCTCTGGCCTGAATTATTGTAATAGCCTCCTAATTGGTCCCTCTGCCTCTGCCTTTGACCCTCTGCAGGCCATCAGTCAGAGTGATACTATTAAATTCTGAGTCAGATTACCACTCTGCTCAAACCTGAAGATGTCTCATATCTCTGGACCAGATACAAATGTGGCTACTAATTCACTTTTCTTAGGTCTTTATTCAAAAATTACCTTCTCCGTGAGATCTTCTCTGGCTGTCCTAACCAAAGTTTCAGAAACACCTAAGGCTATCTTATTTCCCTGAATGAGTATTTCCCTCTCCTTGGCATTTATCACAATCTGACATAACATATTGTACTATCTATCTTATTTACTGTCTGTATTCTTCACAGAATGTAAACTTCATGAGGGTAAAGATTTTTGTGTATGTTGTTCATTAGTATATTCCTAGCACCTAACCAGGAGATGGTGAGGGACAGGGAAGCCTGGCATGCTGCAGTCCATGGGGTCACAAAGAGTCTGACATGACTGGGTGACTGAACAACAGCAACAAGCACCTAACAGACTACCTATCATGTAGTAAGTGCTCAATTAGTATTTGTTGGATAAACGAATGAATCAGAAACCACAATAGCTACATGTGTATCTTTGTGGGTGTGTGTTGGTGGTGGTAGGGCTGTTGGTTGAAGGATAAGGTAGGAAATAGTATTATATGATCATATTCCTCTAATCAGACCATTATAAAGTCTCCCATTTGCCAATTCTTTTTGCTCATTTTTGCCCTTTAACCCTCAATCAAATAATAAAATTTGTCAAGATTTCTTTTTAGTATCACTGCCACTGTCTTAATTCAAGTCCTGAAACCTCATGCCTAAATTATAGCAAGTCTTCCACTTATTTTCCTCAATGTTCCTGGCACTGTCAAGCCATTCTTCAGAGGAGTCTGGAACTCAGCAAGCACTCAGAAGTGATACTTTCTGAAACTGCTCAAAGCTTAGGCTATGTGCAATGGGCCAGGGTCATAAAGGTAGAAATATCGTATATGAGGCTCAGAAAGAAGGAGGGTAGACACAGTTAGATTTCATGTCATGTTCAGAGATGGAGTAATCCTTGAAGAAGAAAGAAAGACAGAGACAGGCTGAAGAGGAAAATAACTAGCTCAACTTCTCAGACACAATAGTAAGCACAAAAATGAGAAGAATTGAGAAAAAGAATGTAGGAAAAAAAAAAAAGAACTGTACAGCTAACTCTAAGATTCAAGCTTCAGTATTCTCCTCAAAATTTGCAAGGTGTATAGGTGACATCATCTAGCAATTCAAGCTAAAGTGCTATGAAACAAGGGTATCTCTTTCTTCCTCTGAGTTGTGTTCTTTGAAAAGATTCATTTTGTAAAGTTGGGTTGGAGATTGAATTTATGTAAAATTGTGCTTTACTTGTCACATACACATATGTACTTATTTGTATACATACATGTGACATATACATTGATAAAGGAAAGAGAGAAAGAATTTGTTCTGTGACTTTTTTTCTCTCTCTAGTGATTGTGAAAAGTATTTTCTAGCTCATTGCATGCTAATCGAGGTTAGATAAATATTTCAGTTGTATTAATACTTCAAGGGAAAGAAATATAGAAAATAAGGAGTATGACATATAAAGGGGACACTGATGTGGAGCTTCTCAAGATCTGGGCCTATGAGTAAGACACTGTATGATGCTGAAATGTCTCTAATCACAGTGCTTACTACTCAGGATTGGGGGTGAGTTGCTCTGCATGTGAAAACTGGGGGAATCTTTGTGTGGGGAATGTACAAACTCCTGGGAATTGTAAACAAAAGTATCTGTATACACACTACAACAGAACAGTATAGTAGTGGCAACAGAGATCATCCAGCCTATGCATGCATGCTGAGTCCACTTCAGTCATGCCTGACTCTGTGCAACCCCATGGACTGTAGCCCACCAAGTTCCTCTGTCCATGGGATTCTCTAGGCAAGAAGATGGGAGTGGGTTGCTATGCCCTTCTCCGGGTAATCTTCCTGAAACAGGGATCAAACCCACATCTCTTACGTTTCCTACATTGGAAGGTGGGTTCTTTACCACTCATGCCACCTGGGAAGCCCATCATCCAACCTACAAAGCCTAAAATACATACTATGTGTTCCTATACAGAAAAAGTTTGCTGATCATTGGCATGCAGAGTTGAGTGGAAAATCTCAGAGTACATTGCAGGTAACAAAGATTAAGTGTTTTGAAATGTTTGTTTCAGTTATGTGTGTGTGTGTGTGTGTGTGAGAGAGAGAGAGAGATACTAAGTTATCATGAAAAATGCATTTCTTACTTTGGGGAGCAATCCCCCAAAATTGAAAAGTACTCTTGTAGTCCATGGTAAGGAGTTTGAACTTCACCTTAAGAGAAACCATTGAGAGATTTTAAGCAGAGTTGTGATTTAACCAGCATTGTGTTTTAACAAGATCTTTCTGGCTACAATGTGAAAAATGTTAAAAATAGAGGCAAGGTGGATGAGAGGAGGAAAATTAGGAGACTATTTCAGTCATCCAAATGAGGGATGCTGTGGCCTGGATCACAGTGATGGCAGAGTAAAGCTTATCGGATATTTGCGGGAAAGCCCTTCTCTATTAATTTGGGAATATAAAATGCCTCTGTCTTGGTCTATGACATGCCATATTTTTCTGCTAAAAGAAAAAAAAAATGCTAGAATAGAGTTGGCAAAACACCTCGGTGCTTACTTAGCATTGCCTGTAACTCAATTCTGACATCCAAAACCCTAAAGAATTGTATCCCAGACTGAGAAAGTTCTGGACCACTGAGGCAAACTGGACAATATCTTTTCAATAAAAGGAATTTTAAAATGGGTTGGTCTGTAAATTCTTTACCTCAAGTCTTCCTTTAGGGGAACCTGGTATATTCATCACCAAAAACTTCATGCGTGTAATTAGGAGCATTCCTCTCCAACCTTACAATTTTTCTTTGAACACACTTCCTAGTTTAGCTCTGTGATAGGGCCTTTGCTGACTTTGAAGGGCCAGATAAAGGGCCTTTGAGGGCCTATCAACACCTCTTTGTGACCCCACTTGAACAATGAAGCAGGCATGGTAAGCAATTCCTAGGCCTCTGGTGGCGAAGTCCTCACAACTGATTCAGCCACTTTTCTCAGCTAGTTTTTTTGACTCCTTGATATCTTTCCTTGCAATAGTCTGGGTTTCAATTTCTCTTTCACGTATGTCTCCCCTCCGCACCCCCACAACCACCCTGCTTTAGCCTTCAACCTCTCACCCTCAACCAACTTTTTGGATCTAAAAAACTCACCAAGGCCTGTTGTGGACATATTTTGGTATTAATTCCAGCTGTGCTGACCTGTAACACACATGAACACATCCTTGACAGATTGTTTGAAACTTAGAGGGACAGATGAATATAGGATTCAGTTCAGTTCAGTTCAGTTCAGTCGCTCAGTCATGTCCGACTCTTTGAGACCCCATGAATCACAGCACACCAGGCTTCCCTGTCCATCACCAACTCCTGGAGTTCACTCAAACTCATGTCCATCGAGTCGGTGATGCCATCCAGCCATCTCATCCTGTGTCGTCCCCTTCTCCTCCTGCCCCCAATCCCTCCCAGCATCAGGGTCTTTTCCAATGAGTCAACTCTTCGCATGAGGTGGCCAAAGTATTGGAGTTTCAGCTTCAGCATCAGTCCCTCCAATGAACACTCAGGACTGATCTCCTTTAGGATGGACTGGTTGGATCTCCTTGCAGTTCCAAGGGACTCTCAAGAGTCCTCTCCAACACCACAGTTCAAAAGCATCAATTCTTTGGCGCTCAGCTTTCTTCACAGTCCAACTCTCACATCCATACACGACCAATGGAAAAACCATAGCCTTGACTAAACAGACCTTTGTTGGCAAAGTAATATCTCTGCTTTTCAATATGCTATCTAGGTTGATCATAACTTTCCTTCCAAGGAGTAAGTGTCTTTTAATTTCATGGATGCAGTCACTATCTGCAGTGATTTTGGAGTCCAAAAAAATAAAGTCTGACACTGTTTCCACTGTTTCCCCATCTATTTCCCATGAAGTGATGGGACCAGATGCCATGATCTTAGTTTTCTGAATGCTGAACTTTAAGCCAACTTTTTCACTCTCCTCTTTCACTTTCATCAAGAGGCTTTTTAGTTCCTCTTTACTTTCTGCCATAAGGGTAGTGTCATCTGCATATCTGAAGTTATTGATATTTCTCCTGGCAAACTTGATTCCAACTTGTGCTTCTTCCAGCCCAGTGTTTCTCATGATATACTCTGCATATAAGTTAAATAAGCAGGGTGACAATATACAGCCTTGACGTATTCCTTTTCCTATTTGAAACCAGTCTGTTTTTCCATTTACCAGACTTTTATTTCAAGGACTGTTGACTAGCTAGAGTGCACAGACTCTAAAAGGAGCCATAGTTCTGTTGTGCATGAGTGATGCAACTTGAAAGGCAGGCCCTGGGTATAGAAGGAGTAGGGGCTTGCCTGTGAGGCTAATCAAAAGCCCCCTGGCTTGAAAATCCCACTGCTGCTATCACTTCTTTGGACCATGACACTGAGTTCACAAAGATCTGTTTAAATGTATGTTTTTTAAATGGATAAATGCCTTAAGACATTAGCATCAATTGTTAATACTCTAGTAAGGAAGAACTTGCCAGGTTAATTTCATGTTCCTTAAGAGTAGTTGAGAAGAATAATAATGTCTAAGTAGGTAGATGTGGTTTTGAATCGCAGCTCTGCTACATAATAGGACCTGGGGCAAGTCTCCTAACCCTCTAAGCCTCAATTTACTTATGTATAAAATGGAGATAGCATCATCTACCACACAAAGTTAATGTGAGGATAAAATGAGGTAATGTTTTCAAAAATGCCTGGCACATGGTAGGTTTCAATAAAAGTGTGACTCCCTTAAACCCTAGCAGAGAAAAACCCTAGAAGAGATGAGATTCAGATAAGTTTTAGAGATAAAGTGGAATGGGAAGTAGGAAGGCCCTTACAAGAGAGAAAAGAGTTCTGGCTGGGAAGAGGGGACATACTGGAAAGCCTAGACAGCTAAAAGAAATTAAGGCTCTGGGCATCTGTGCAAAGTCAAGACACAAAATCACAAGGAAAAGGAGAGTAGAGAAGTGTTGGCTTCCTACTAGCCAACAGCTTCCTTCCTAGCCCAGCTCCCTCCTCACTTCCAGGCAGAAACAGCAGGGTTTCCTAACAGGGCCCAGTAGACTTCCTGAAGTGCACTGATTCTTGAGAGTAGGGTGGGGTTACAGCCAGTGATCCAGGAATTGCATGTAATGGAGGGAATCTTGTGTCAAGTCCTGCCTATCCTCCTTCTCCACATAAAAAAGGTACAGAGAACAGTGTCAGACATGCGCAACTAGGTCATTTGTCAACATGAAGGAAGGTTAAGGACTGAAAACTCTAAGAGAACATCTCTCTGCTCCCATCCTGGAGAATTTTGTTTTGGGGGTTAAGGGTCCAATCCCTTTACAAGCATTGGCAATGTATCCAAGATGCTCCTCTCAGGCATATCTCTACCCCAAAACCAAAATAATCAAAATGGTTAGTCCTATATCTGTTCCTGGAGCAGCTGTCACCTCCTATCAGAAACTATCCTCTTAGGCATCAATTCCCAACATGGTTTCTTGACAGCCATACACAGCAAATCAGTGACATATTTGATGTAAGTCACGAGCACTTTGTTAACCAAAATGAAGGGGATTATTTTAATGATTTGTTTTGTTGTGTTGTATAAATTTCAATAGCCTTGAGGTTATGCCTCTAACTTGGTCACTCTCCAACATTAGGTAGTGATCCATGACTTTGGATATACGTATGTTGCATATGTGAATGCCCTTCATCACATGAGCATTTATTTTCTCTTGCTCACTCTTCTTTTAAAGCAGGAGTTTCCATTTCTTGTTCAGTGTCAGTCACTCAGTCGTGGACTGGAGTAGATAGCCATTCCGTTCTGTTCTCCAGGGGATCTTCCTGACCCAGGGATTGAACCCTGGTCTTCTGCATTGTAGGCAGATTCTTTACCATCTGAGCCACCAGGGAAACCCCCCCAAAACAAGAGGTAGGTGGAAGAGGTTTGAAAAACTTTTCTTTGCTCTCTTGGTATGGACCAACCCAGAAGCACTCACGCGTGCATACATCCCAAGTCGTTTCACTCATGTATGACTCTTTGCATCCCCATGGACTGTAACCCACTAGGCTCCTCTGTCCATGGGGTTCTCCAAGCAAGAATACTGGAGTGGGTTGTCATGCCCTCCTCCAGGGGATCTTCCAGACCCAGGGATCAAGCTCACGTCTCTGGCATCTCCTGCATTGGCAGATGGGTTCTTTACCACTAGCACCACCTGGGAAACACTCATAATGGCCTGAAAGTGAAAGAAAGTGAAAGTGAAAGTCACTCAGTCGTGTCTGATTCTTTGCGACCCCAGGACTATACAGTCCATGGAATTCTCCAGGCCAGAATACTGGAGTGGGTAGCCTTTCCCAGCTCTAGGGGATCTTCCCAACACAGGGATCGAACCAGGTCTCTCACATTATAAGCGGATTCTTTACCAGCTAAGCCACCAGGGAAGCCCAAGAATACTGAAGTGGGTAGCCTATCCCTTCTCCAGCGGATCTTCCCGACCCAGGAATTGAACCAGGGTCTCCTGAATTGCAGGCGGATTCTTTACCAACTGAGCTACTAGGGAAGCCCTACTAAGACTTAATGGACTCTGAGCAAGTGACAATACACTTTTGTGAGCATCTGTGAGTCTGTGTGAACATCTGCACATTTATCAATCAGTCCATGTGACTTGTGTGTCCCCGCACGTCCGTGTTTGCATTCTGAGGTAACATCTGCTAAACTACAGCACCAAATAGCTGGCTATTGCTGCAGCTTTAGGGCTAACATGGTGGGGAATAAGATGCAATCTCCATTTAATACAGGTTAGTAGAGATAACAGGAAGATGGAGATCCAAGGAATCAGTGGATTTCCTGGAGGTCAATTTTTTTAATTGTCAAGATGGTAGGTCATGCTAAAGCAATTTAGCCTTTAACCACTAAAGGCACTACTTGGAAATTGGTCTTCCATGCTCCTTTTTTTCCCTCTTGCTCTTGATTTTTTTTCCTGCCAGTTGCAGCTAGAATGAATACTTACAGCCCAAGTGCTAATTCTCAGAGAATAATAGTTTGGATAAAGAAAGCTTGTCAGGACTTTCACTGCAGCCTTGTTATGTGCGAAGTCAGAGTCTCTCCTGTTGCTTTGCTTTCAAACCTGAAGGCATCAAAGGGGCAGCTAGATCATCTTTGTTTTAAACTCTCTTTTCCCCTGCTGTCAGCCTCTACTATTTCTCACCTTTTTTAAAATTAATTCTTCAGAGAAGTCCCACTGTGAAGTTGGCCTGAAATGGTTTATTCTAAAGAATGGTTTTAGTGCTCTTGTATAAGGTACCACCCAGGAAAGTACCTCTCTGGATGTGAATGGGTCTCCTTCCTCAGAAAAAGGTATTGACTAGGATGGGAAGGACAGGAGGTACTGAGGAAATGAGTGGAGCCTGGCTGATGGAAGAATCCCCTCTTAGTTGGAGAGCTGGTGATTGTGTGGAATGAAAGAGGCAAGAGAAATCCTTTGGGTCCTCATGGACCCACAGTCACTCCCAACACCACCCCCACCCCCAGCCAACCAAAACCCTCCGAGACACAATTCACCAATCATTTTTCCATAATAGCCTTTAATACTAAAATGCATTATATTTTTGAAGCAGAGAAAACACATTTAAGGGGAAAACAGAGAACCACCAGATAAAAGGAAACAATGTGGCAGATAACACCATTTAAAACATAACTGTAATAATTTAATAAAGCTGCTTTATCATCTTCATAAAATAGAGTGGTGATTCTTTTTTGTCTTTTTTCTTTTTACAATGATTCAATCACTGTGAAAATGTACATAACATACAGATCAGCATATACAACAATTTCACCTTCATATAGTCAGCAACAGAGACTGCTTAATGAGACATACTGTACTTGCATCCCTCTAAATTTCCACCCTGGTTTGACAGGTAAACAGTAATAGTGTCATCAGGCTCATTCCCCTCACTAGAGGAGCGAAGGCGTAAGCCTTTTGCAACTAATACCTTAGCATTCAAATAGCACAAGAAGGTATTTGTTGCTGAATTTCTAGCTCAAGCTAGTCTGGCTCTTGGTCATTATAGTCTGCATTCTAGCCTTCCTCAGCTGAACGCCAGCCAGTGCCAGTAAAAATCTACTTAACCAGTGCTGTAATGGTGTTAGCTGGTTTGTTTGCTAAGGTTGACAGCAACTTTCAGTTAGTAACAAGGTCATTTTTAATTGCCAATACAGCTGGAGCAACAATCAGCATCATCAGTTTTCCCTAATGACCTACAATGCTTTCCAATCAAGATCAGGTTTTCGTGGGTTGTTCTTTACCAAGAGCACCTTACAATATATATTTCAGACAAGGTGGTTGATTTTCTTTGTTTTTACAAAAAGCAATATGAGTTCTATTGGAAATTAATTCACTTTTACACAACATGTGACCCACAGGCCAATTCCAGCTTCACAAGAAAATAAAGAGAGCTGCAACAACTTCATTAGGACAATGTGTTTTGCTCTGGAATATTTCATTATCAATATAAAGCCACCCAGTCCCAGCCCCACCCCCACACATCCCCTTTGAATATTACTTTGTTACATACTTAAACTAAAGAACAACATCTCAATACACTTTAGTGTCAGCAGATACAATTTGACTCATGAAATGACATCCTTAAATGTAATTTTACTGAGAAGGCAAACACTAGGACTGTATACAATGGACTTTTTAAGCTCATTTATGCCAGTTTTTCAAAGTCAGTTAGGGTCTTATTACCCTGGATAAAGAGCCAAGTGGACCAGACTTGTCAGGATGCTCTGGGGACCATTCAACATCAAAATGATCCTCATAGAATGAATTGGAATTCCAGCCAGAACTTGTATTATGTACAGTAATGATCCTTTTCCCACACTGGATGCCCAGTCAAGCTATTCTTACATACTTGTGTCTCCCAAAACTGCCCTTTGTCCTTGATGCTTCAAGTGGACCACTTTTGTTTTGCTTGTTAATATAATAGAGCAATATGAAAAGTTCAACTGAATTCCCTTCAATCAGGTGTATGTTGAAGTAACACTATTGGGATGACACTGGATGGCTCCAGTTTTCAGAGTTCTAAGTTGTATTCCTCTAATATTTTTGAGTAGTGATCAATGGGTCACCAACTTATCAGTCTAAATGGACACCTTAGGTGCAATTAGCTCTACTAGGCAAGTTTACACTGGAGCAGTGATACTCAAAATGTGATCCCTGGACCAGATGCATCAGCATCACTTGGGAATTTTTAAATCAGCAAAGACTCAGGCCTCACTCCAGACCTACTGAGCCAGAGACTTTAAGTGCAGGGCCCATCAACCTGTGCTTTATCAAGTCCTCAACCTTTAGTGGGCATTTGATCCATATAAATTGCTAGGTCTCACCCCCAGAGGTTCTGCTTCAGTTGGTCTTTGTGAGGACAGAGAATTACCATTCCTAACAAGTTCCCAAGTGATGTTAGTACTGCTGGTCCAAGGACTACACCTTGAAACCACTGCCTTTCAGGAAGTGCAGGGTCCCTTGGCCCATTACCTATTTGGGCAATAAAGTGGGCCATAATTTACTCTACTGGCTTTAAGAGAATCCAAGGGATGGTAAGTTTCCTTCTGAACGGGTTCATAGATTAGTCAGTATAGAGAAAAGAAAAAAGAGACTCCACACAGCACGGCTCCCTTCTTCCTATTTCTTATATGTATATAGCATGTTCCCATATTTGGGGAGAAGCAATCAATCAATGCAAACTAACCTGTTTATATTGCATGAAACCATTCACCTGCTCAGGGACATGCCCAAAGCAGTTAGTAGTAAAGCATGTCATACCTCAATATGCCACACCTAAACACACCTAAAACGTCAATTCCTCCCCAAAAGGGACATCAGAATAAATGGAATAGAACTCCTTAAGATTTAGGAACTGAAATTGATCCCTCATATTTAAGTGTGTAACATATTTATAGAGGAAAAAAAGGGAGAATGTTTGGCCCTCTGGCCTTTGTGGCTTTTCATCAGACATGTTGGAAAGGAGAGAAAAACATGAACCAAAAGGGAAAGTTAGGATCTTTGCACAAAATTTCCTTTTGCAGGCACAGCCTGACTATAAAACCAGCATACAAAGCCCTCCTAGGATGCACTTGTACTTCTGGGAGGATGTATACATCAGACAACTGTAGAGGGGGAAAAAGATATTTTCTTAATGAGGGAAATTCTCTGAACATACTCAGTAAAGGATTTGGAAGCCAAAAAATATCTGACTGCCCATTGCGAACAAAGTATTTTAAGAAGGAAAAAGGATTGGTCTATTGCTTGAAACTGAATTCTGAAAAGAAAAAAAAATGGGGCGGGGGGCGGGGGTGAACACAAGAGAGAAGCAGAATCAATGTCACTGCTACATTAACCATTTTAAATTTGGCTGGTAAGAGACATGGCAGCCAGTGGCCACATAACATTGAATGTTCCCACTTGCCACAATCTTTTCAGCTCCCTCATCCCCACTGAGCACATAAGAAATACACCTGTACAAAAGCTGTCAAATCTGACTTGAAAGTGAGGTGGTAGCTAACAGTATAGCTAATATCTGGATGGATCAGCAGAGGAACAGTCTAAATTCTATGGGCAGCCATCATAAATTAAATGGAAAAAAAAGTTAATTTTTAACATGCTAAATAAACTATTCACTTGCAAACAAAAATAAATACTTAATTCAAAATCTACTACTAAAATAAAATGAGTTAAAGGGGGAAAAGTGAGAGAATTAAATGAGCCAAAATGAAGACGCTATGATAATTGATTTGTAATTGTGTCAGTTTCAGGGGGAAATTTGCAGTCACACCAATTTTCTGCATGAGGTAGTATCCAGCACTGAATAAGAAATAAGGATGAATTTGTAGCTTCATTTATAACTTCTTTTTCAGAAATATTCTCCCCTACTAACCCCATTCCCACTGCCTTACCCAGCCCCCTCCCTCAAACCCTCCTTCCCACAAAAGAAAATGCTCCCAATTAATGTATAAAGCAGGAACTCAGGCAAAAATAACTAAAACATTTAAAAGAGTGGACTTATCTACCTAACTTAAGAAAATAAATCATCTTTTGCATTCTTAATGCTCTAAGCCTTTTTCTCTGCATATTCTTGAATTTCAAAAAATGAAACAAATGAGAACATAATCACAAAACTTGTTTCTCTAGAAACAACTCTTTTAAGACCAAGACAGAGCAAAGGTGACATATTTGTTTTTAAATTATGAACTCTTAGGCTGCAAGAATACTATGTTGGCTAGTGAATATTAATAGACAGTTAATAAACAGGGGAGTTTGAGGAATGTTAAACAAACAGAAAAAGAATGTGTGTAACAAACTTGTTAATAAAAATGGTGTATTCCTAGCCTACAGCAAAGAGTTGGCTAAATCTAAAGGATTTTTATTTTAATAGTTTCCTGTTCACATTTTTAATTTAAAAAATGTATCACTCATAAATACAAGTTCAAGTGTCCAAGTGTCTCCATTCAGAAGGCACGATAATTGGATTAGGGATGCTGTTACCTGTTACCTGTCTTTTCCTAAACATACAGTTTGTACTGCTTACTCTGTTCCTATTTATACTCCTATGATACAGAGCCACATGGAGTTCTCAATTCCAGTCCATGACGTGCTTTGCGGTCTAATTTCTAATCATGTTTGGGAAGCACTGAATCAGGAAGTATGTGTCTGAAAAGATGCTAATTTAAAATTCAAAATAGATTCAGTCTTTTTGAGTTTTAGATGATTGGAGATAGGGAATTTCTAAGCCTGGAAACTGATAACTTCAGGAGAAACTTTCCTGTTCAGGGCCTGAATGTCAGAAAAATTGATCTCATAAAATTTTCAGCACAATATTTCTGACAACTGCAAATTAGATAGCAGAATATCCAAAAATGACTTTCTGTAATGATCTATCATGGATCTAGGCAGAAGCCTGAAAGTCAGGAAAAATACTCTGCAATGTGGTGAGCAACCATTCTGTGGGTATCCTATGTGAATGAGTACCCTCCAAGTACTCAGCCTATACATATGGCATTACTCATTCACTTGCCATCTTAGTTGTTTGCACTTTGTTTTTGTCTGTAGTTTTAAGGAAAAAACACCAATTTCTATAAGCCTTTTGCCACCACCACACATGTAGCAATTTGCAATATCAAATACGACAATAGCACAGCTAGCAAAAGTGTTCTTTAAAGCAGGGGTGTCCACAGCAAAGTAGCGGCATTGGAAAGTACTCGAGCTTCAGAAACAACCATTTGGGGACTCAGTTTCACATCACTGAATCAATGAATAGTACACAATAAATGACCGTTAACTTGTCTATACTACAAACAGTAGCAAACTTATTCAAGGTGTCCAGAGCCTTTTTTTTTTTTTTTTTGCTTTTTTTAAGTGTAATCCTCCACAAACAATGGTAATTTTTATTATAATTTTGACATAGAAAAATATATAAATTCAAACACTTAATACATAATACTTTTCACAACTGAATTTGTCTCTGTTTCCCCAACATCAAGGCCCCATGAACGACTCAAGCCAAAGCTAATTTGCTCCAACGGAACACCCCTGCTGCCTGTTGAAACGAGAGGGATTGTCACAGATTGATAGTCATTTATAAACAATACATTTAGGGAAAGCTCTGAAATACAGCCACTCAAGAACCAACCATTGGTGAACAATTACAACGATCAGCTACTGCTTCTTAGCTAGCCAGCATGGTTTCTCTCTTCCTTCTTCCCCAAGACTGATTTAGAGAATGATATCCTTCAGACGCTTCACGCCAGGAGACTCGTTGTCTCGACCTTCCTTCAGAATGGGGTTGACCTCATGCACGACTTTCTCACCATCAGCTCCACGGGGTTCAGCTTCAGAGGGACGAGAAGGACCATTGTTGACATACTGCTCCAGATCACGGGCAGGGGGTGCCAGGGCAACAGTGTAAGACACAGAAGGCTTGGTAGGCAGAGGGCTCTTAAGGTGCAGAGGGGAAGTGACAGGGCTAATAGCCTCACAGCCGTTGCCTGCCTCCCGGATAGCGCTGTTGACCTTGGGGCTGCAGGTGGTCACATCAACAGTCCTTCTCCCTTTCAGGGTGGGCTTCTCCTCAGCTGGGTGGTCGCTGACATCCTTTCCAAAGGTTGCGAAAGTCCGCTTGGTGGGGCCGCAGTCATCATAAGCTTCGACATCAGCAGCAGTAGCTTCAATGGACAGTGTGATGATGTTCCTCACATGCTCAGGGGACTTGGAGCAGGTGGGCATGGGGTTCCGGGGCATCCAGCACCTGTCAGAGTGGCCAAGAATACGGCATTCTTCCCTGCAATGAAATCCTTCATTCTGATCTGTTTGGAGAAAATTAAAAATGTCAATTTCATCAGCTTTTCCCAGGAATCATCATTACTTCCCAGTGCTCAAGTTTCTTAGGTACCCAGAGGTCCTTTGGGGAAATGACACTTTTAGATAGTCTTTTATTGCCTTTTGGGACAAGTGTGAAGAATTGGATTTTTAAAAAGCTGTAGATCTCCCCGCTAAACACTCTTCCCTCCTTTTTTATGATTATTTTTGTTGCTGCTTCCACTGCTGACAAAACTGAAAACCTAAAAGGAAACACACTATGATGAAAAATTTTATTTTTTAAAAAGTTTATCTGATGGTAAAGGTGCTGAGACTCAGCATTTTATCAACAATTCCTGCTAAAAATCAACTGTGTTTGAAACAGGTTCTAGCAGATATACTGAGAAGTCTTGGCCATGTTTTTGAGTAATAGCACTGTCAACCATGTTTCTACCCTGCTGCTGCTGCTGCTGCTAAGCCGCTTAAGTCGTGTCCAACTCTGTGCGACCCTATAGACGGCAGCCCACCAGGCTCCCCCGTCCCTGGGATTCTCCAGGCAAGAACACTGGAGTGGGTTGCCATTTCCTTCTCCAATGCATGAAAGTGAAAAGTGAAAGTGAAGTTGCTCAATCGTGTCCGACTCTTCGTGACCCCATGGACTGCAGCCCACCAGGCCCCTCCGTCCATGGGATTTTCCAGGCAAGAGTACTGGAGTGGGGTGCCATTGCCTTCTCCGGTTTATACCCTAGTCAATGATATTCAATGCTTAATTTTAGATTAGTAATATACTCTTTGAAAACCCAATCACATCACTTCTTTTTGGCCAGCAGTCTCACCAGCCAATCTCCTTACTAAACCCTTTACATGACTTCTCATGATTTCCCATGAGAAGGAATATACCGAGATCTCTTCCTTCCATCTGATCCAGAAGCTATACCTGGCCTTGTGCACACATCCCTCATGGGTTGAACATCATTTAATTATACTCAGCTAGCCATTCCTTCTTATCTTTCTTATCTGCAATTTCATTTGAGTCATATTTCTTAACATAATTTCTTCATGGATTACTTTAACCCTATCATAGATGATCTCAGCAGACAGAATTCATAATTATTGGCAAGACATGTTTTTCTCATTTTATCCCAGGTTCATTTGGAGTTAAGGTTTTAATTTGGCTCTCAGAAAAGCTTTCTATGTGGGCTTCACTAAAGTATGGACTCAGGGTTAACTTCTACCTGTCCATTGGAAAACTGTTAATGTCTGGTTTAGACCTCTAGTTTTCCAGATCAATTTATATTTATGTTACATTCTTGCATGAGGATGACCTAGTGAAATTTTTCATATCACATTGCACAATGCATCAAAATATGAGCAGCTTAACAATTATAGATGTCCTTGGGGTAGGACTGGAGGAGGTAGGGAGACAAGAAGAGATTGCAAAGACAAAAAAATATATACATCAAGAAAAGTTGGAAATATGTGCTATGAGTGCTTTTTTTGCAGGAAGAAGTCTGCAATTCAGGGACTTGCCTGATATTAGTCTACATATAACACACCTTCCTTATACAATTGTATTTCTATTTTTTAGTATTTTTATTGAGTTTTTAGAGTAAATGATACAGCAAAGAGATAATTCTCTGTCTCATTTACCAAAAGTTATTTTGGTAAAGGGGTACTTGGGAGGAGGTTCAAGAGATAATGGTTGAAATGAGTGCATATTTCATCATTTGGAGAAAAAGTGTTAGAAGCAGCTAAATGTCAAGGCTTAATCCAGGCTGAGTTCACATTTCAACATGACTCTGGAAATGGCTTTTGACCTAAATTACAGAAAAAACAGCCAAAGATAAGACCTCCTTCAATATACCTGGACACAATTTACTGACTTATCTTTAAGATGGCCAGTTTAAGCCCCCTTTCAATGCTGGAGAATGAAACTCTCAGAATTTTGCAGAGTTGGAACCAAATAACAAATGAGCATTATCACCAAGAAGATAAGTGCCTTCTTCATACATAGGACAAAGCTCCTTCAAACTGCAGGACACTTCTACATCAGGAATGCCTAGCCACCTCTGAAAAACGAGGGTTTGTCAAAGCCCTTTCTCTGCCTCTTCCCTGTAAACTTTCATTGCTGCCACCTGATGACTTGTGTGCACCAGGACCCAGAGACCCCACAGAGACTGAGACAGAACTGTGTGTGAGTGTCTCCTGTGGAGGTATGGGTCAGCAGTGGACTTCTGCAGGGGCAGGGGGTCTGGGTGCAGCAGACCTGGGTATGGCATAAGCCCTCTTGGAGGACGTCACCATTAACCCCACCACCTAGCTACCAGAACTGTCCATCAGAGGGCAGACAGACTGAAAATAACAATCACAGAAAACTAACCAATCTGATCACACAGACCACAGCCATGTCTAACTCAATGAAACTATGAGCCATGCCGTGCAGGGCCACCCAAGATGGGTGGGTCATAGAGGAGAGTTCTGACAAAACATGGTCCACTGGAGAAGGGAATGGCAAACCACTTCAGTTTTCTTGCCTTGAGAACCCCATGAACAGTATGAAAAGGCAAAATGATAGGATACTGAAAGAGGAACTCCCCAGGTCAGTAGGTGCCCAATATGCTACTGGAGATCAGTGGAGAAATAACTCCAGAAAGAATGAAGAGATGGAACCAAAGCAAAAACAACACAGAGTTGTGGATGTGACTGGCAATGGAAGTAAAGTCTGATGCTGTAAAGAGCAATATTGCATAGGAACCTGGAATGTTAGGTCCATGAATCAAGGCAAATTGGAGGTGTCAAACAGGAGATGGCAAGAGTGAACATTGACCTTTTAGGAATCAGGAAACTGAAATGGACTGGAATGGGTGAATTTAACTCAGATGACAAATATGTCTACTACTGTGGGCAAGAAGCCCTTAGAAGAAATGGCGTAGCCATCATAGTCAACAAAAGTTGGAAATGCAGTACTTGGATACAATCTCAAAAATGAAAGAATGAACTCTGTCTATTTCCAAGGCATACCATTCAATATCATGCTCATCGAAGTCTATGCCCCAACCAGTAATGCTGAAGAAGCTGAAATTGAACAGTTCTATGAAGACTTACAAGACCTTCTAGAACTAACACCCCAAAAGATGTCCTTTTCATTATAGGGGACTGGAATGCAAAAGTAGGAGGTTAAGAAATACCTGGAGTAACAGGCAAATTTGGCCTTGGAGTACAGAATGAAGCAAGGCAAAAGTTAACAGAGTTTTGCCAAGAGAATGCACTGATCATAGCAAATACCTTCTTCTAATAACACAAGAGAAGAGTCTACACATGGACATCACCAGATGGTCAATACCAAAATCAGATTGATTATATTCTCTGCAGCCAAAGATGGAGAAATTCTATACAGTCAGCAAAAACAAGACCAGGAGCTGACTATGGCACAGACCATGAACTCCTTATTGCCAAATTCATATTTACATTGAAGAAAGTATGGAAACCCACTAGAACATTCAGGTATGCCCAAAATCAAATCCCTTACGATCACAGAGTGGAAGTGAGAAAGAGATTTAAGGGATTAGATCTGATAGACAGAGTGCCTGAAGTACTATGGATGGAGGTTCCTGACATTGTACAGGAGGCAAGGATCAAGATCATCCCCAAGGAATGGAAATGCAAAAAGGCAAAATGGTTGTCTGATGAGGCCTTACAAATAGCTGTGAATAGAAGAGAACTGAAAGGCAAAGGAGAAAAGGAAAGATACACCCATTTGAATGCAGGGTTCCAAAGAATAGCAAGGAGAGATAAGAAAGCCTTCCTCAGTGATCAATGCAAAGAAATAGAGGAAAACAATAGAATGGGAAAGACTAGAGATCTCTTCAAGAGAATTAGAGATACCAAGGGAACATTTCATGCAAAGATTGGCACAATAAAGGACAGAAATGGTATGGACCTAAGAGAAGCAGAAGATATTAAGAGGTGGCAAGGATACACAGAAGAACTGTACAAAAAAGATCTTCACCCTCCAGATAATCACAATGGTGTGATCACTCACCTAGAGTCAGACATCATGGAATGTGAAGTCAAGTGGGCCTTAGGAAGTATCACTATGAACAAAGCTAGTGGAGGTGATGGATTCCAGTTGAGCTATTTCAAATCCTAAAAGATGATGCTGTCAAAGTGCTGCACTCAATATGCCAGCAAATGTGGAAAACTCAGCAGTGGCCACTGAACTGGAAAAGGTCAGTTTTCATTCCAATCACAAAGATAGGCCATGCCAAAGAATGCTCAAACTACCACACAATTGGACTCATTCACACGCTAGTAAAGTAATGCTCAAAATTCTCCAAGCCAGACTTCAACAGTACATGAACCATGAACTCCCAGATGTTCAAGCTGGATTTAGAAAAGGCAGAGGAACCAGAGATCAAATTGCCAACATCTGTTGGATCACGGAAAAAGCAAGAGAGTTCCAGAAAAACATCTATTTCTGCTCTATTTGACTATGCCAAAGCCTTTGACTATGTGGACCACAACAAACTCTGGAAAATTCTTAAATAGATGGGAAAACCAGACCACCTGACCTGCCTCTTGAGAAATCTGTATGCAGGTCAGGAAGCAACAGTTAGAACTGGACATGGAACAACAGACTGGTTCCAAATAGGAAAAGGAGGACGTCAAGGATGTATACTGCCACCCTGCTTATTTAACTTATATGCAGAGGACATCATGAGAAACACTGGGCTGGATGAAGCACAACCTGGAAATACCAATAACCTCAGATATACATATGACACCACCCTTATGGCAGAAAGCAAAGAAGAACTAAAGAACCTCTTGAGGAAAGTGAAAGAGGAGAGTGAAAAAGTTGGCTTAAAGCTCAACATTCAGAAAACTAAGATCATGGCATCTGGTTCCATCACTTCATGGCAAATAGATGGAGAAACTGTAGAAACAGTGACAAACTTTATTTTGGGGGCTCCAAAATCACTGCAGATGGTGACTACAGCCATGAAATTAAAATGTGTTTACTCCTAGGAAGAAAAGTTATGATCAACCTAGACAGCATATTAAAAATCAGAGACATTACTTTGCCAACAAAGGTCCATATAGTCAAAACTATGGTTTTTCCAGTAGTCATGTATGGATGTGAGAGTTGGACCATAAAGAAAGCTGAGTGCTGAAGAACTGATGCTTTTGACTTGTGGTGTTGGAGAAGACTCTTGAGAGTCCCTTGGACTGCAAGGAGATCCAACCAGTCAATCCTAAAGGAAATCAACCCTGAATATTCATTGGAAGGACTGATGCTGAAGCTGATACTCCAATACCTTGGCCACCTGATGAGAAGAACTGACTCATTGGAAAAGACCCTGATGCTCGGAAAGATTGAATGCAGGAGGAGAAGGGGACCACAGAGGATGGGATGGTTGGATGGCATCACTGACTCAATGGACATGAGTTTGAGTAAACTCTGGGAGTTGGTGATGGACAGGGAGTCCTAGCATGCTTTATTCCAAGGGGCTGTAAAGAGTCAGACCCAACTGAGTGACTGAACTGAACTGAACTGAACTGATGACTTATCATCATTCAAAACACGTATGTTCCTGGGAGGCTGAAAATATGGGAAACATGTTGGGATATACATGGGAAACACTTAGTGTAGACCCAAACATTATGAGTGAAAGAGTCTATAGCTGATCCACCCACATTTTTTCATTCAAATCTAGTGCTTTCTCCAGAAGACCCCAGGATCGCTACAGTAGGACAGAATTCACACCTCAGAGTTTTCCCAAATATGTTTCTTCTTCAACATTTCCTCTGAGGCCTATTTTATAACTCTCCAAGTAATAGCTGTAAAGAATTAGTGTGAGTATTTGTTTGGAGGTGGAGAATAAAGAGGTGCAACTGGGGGACCAGTCCAATAACTAACTTCCCCATCTACAAATCTGAGTAAGAGTTCCCTAGAAGTCTGGAGAGGCAGGTAGGGAGGAAGGGAGAGAGAGAGAAGAAGGAAGGAAAGAAAAAAAAATGTTCAGAAGGTTATGGAATCCCTGGCCATTTTGTCCACAATTAAGGCAAGGAGGCATCGAGCTCTTAGCCTTTGAACCCTGAAACTGCAGCCATATGACCAGCTATGAAGAGGAAATCCCAGGTGAACTTCAGACTAATATTGCTCATACTCCCAGGGCACAGCAGTGATGAACTATAATCTAGTAGAATATTCCCAATAGGTTCAAAATAAAGCTCTTTTAAGTCTCAAGTTTTGAGTTTCAAGTGGTTGTCTTAAAATGTGAAGATGTAGCTCTTTTTTCAACACAGTTCAGTAAGAGAATGCCATCCATGTGTCATCCCCAATCCATGTACAGTTCTCCTTCCCTATGCTGAGTGAGTGATAGTCGCTCAGTCATGTCCGACTCTTTGTGACCCCACAGACTGTAGCCTGACAGGCTCCTCTGTCCTGTCCTCTGGAATTTTTCAGACAAGAATCTTGGAATGGGTTGCCATTTCCTTCTCCATTCCCTATGGTAGGCTGCTTCAAATGAATGTGAGAACTTGATCCCCAGCATACACAGAGGGCAAAGACTCCAGAGTCAGACACCTGTGAGATCTTATGAACTGAGGAAGACCAGAGCAGGGAACTTAGTCATGTCAGAAGTTTCTCTGCAAAGACAGTACTTGCTTTCAGCTGACCCACTGCCTAAGTGTATTCACTCTCAGGGAAGAGGAAAAGGTAAACTTACTCAGGGACCCCAGGAATGCAATTAGTTTAAGCCTACATACCAATTTCACTAAGCCCACTTCAGTCCTATAGAGTGAGAATAATATGCAATTTTCTTGGATTAATTACATGTACATATTAGGTACACTGCTCTTAGCCCATGCAAGTGAAGACTTGAATCTAAAAGATTTATTTACTCACAGTGTCTCACTCTTGGCTTAGATCTAATCTCTTTATTTCCTTAAATCCTTACCAAGGGCAGAGACAAGACTTGCTATTTATCATTTTAGTATCAAACAACACTCAGTGACATTTGTGTCAATACTATTGAAACAAAATCTAACCTAGCTTTAGTGTTTATGGACATACGAAATATGAAAGAAAACATAGAGAATATAAGTGGACAGAAAGAAAGTGTCTTCCCAACCCAAAGCAACCTACATTCATAAATGTAATGTAGATGAATTGTTGTGTGTTTAGTTGCTGAGTCATGTCCGACTGATTTGTGACCCTATGGACTGTAGCCTCCGAGGCTCCTCTGTCCATGCAATTCTTGAGGTAAGAATGCTGGAGTGGGTTGCCATTTCCTTCTCCAGGGGATCCTCCCAACCCAGGGATCGAACCCAGATCTCCTGCATTGGCAGGTGGATTATTTACCACTGAGCCACCAAGGAAGCCCCTAATGCAGATGAATTACCTTTTGAAAATCAAAACTTCAGTTCAGTAAGGAAATTAAGTGTGTATTAAAAGTGAGAAAGTCACGACACAAAGTCCCTTTAAGAATAGCAGTGATGACAAACCAGATGAAAAAGGCAAAGAGGCTACTTCTGGAATTGCCTAGGCCTGATACAGATCATATGCCTGCCATCATGTAACACTGTGGCTAGGGATGGAGCTATGAGACTAGAGAGAAACCATTTTGCATCATCACAAGTTAATTGTCAAGATGCTGGCTCCAGGTGAAATAGAGGTAAGCTAACAATTCACCAGTTCCTGGCTAAGATTTCTCGTATGAGCCTATTTGTGACTCTATACCTTGCTATAGATTGCCGGGAGAAATATCAATAACCTCAGATATGCAGATGACACCACCCTCATGGTAGAAAGTGAAGAACTAAAGAGCCTCTTGAGGAAAGTGAAAGAGGAGAGTGAAAAAGTTGGCTTAAAGCTCAACATTCAAAAAACAAAGATCATGGCATCCGGTTCCATTACTTCATGGCAAATAGATAGAGAAACAGTGGAAACAGTGAAAGACTTTATTTTGGGGGGCTCCAAAATCACTGCAGATGGTGACTGCAGCCATGAAATTAAAAGACGCTTACTCCTTGGAAGAAAAGTTATGACCAACCTAGACAGCATATTAAAAAGCAGAGACACTACTTTGCCAAGAAATATCCATCTACTCAAAGCTATTGTTTTTCCAGTAGTCATGTATGGATGTGAGAGTTGGACTATAAAGAAAGCTGAGTCCCAAAGAATTGATGCTTTTGAACTGTGGTGTTGGAGAAGACTCTTGAGAGTCCCTTGGACTGTGAGGAGATCCAACCAGTCAATCCTAAAGGAAATCAACCCTGAATGTTCATTGGAAGGACTGATGTTGAAGCTGAAACTCCAACATTTTGGCCACCTGATGTGAAGAGCTGAGTCATTTGAAAAGACCCTGATGCTGCTGGGAAATATTGAAGGCAGGAGGAGAAAGGGATGACAGAGGATGAGATGGTTGGATGGCATCACCGACTCAGTGGGCATGAGTTTGAGTAAACTCCAGGAGTTGGTGATGGACAGGGAGGCCTGGCATGCTGCAGTCCATGGGGTTGCAAAGAGTCAGACATGACTGAGTGACTGAACTTACTTACCTTGCTATATCTTTCTGTGAAAGTATTAACCTGTGTGCATGCTAAGTCGCTTCAGTCATGCCCAACTCTTTGTGACACTATGGAATGTAGCCCACCAGGCTCCTCTGTTCTTAGAGTTCTCAAGGCAACAATACTGTAGTGGGTTTCCATTCCCTTCTCCATGGGATCTTCCCAACCCAGGGATCAAGCCCACATCTCCTCCAGCTCCTGCATTGCTGGCATATTCCTTACCACTGAGCTACCAGGGGAAGCCCAAAAGTATTAACCTAAGCCCAAAAGTATTAAACTAAGTTTTAACCTAAGCCTAGGCAAAGCAAAATATGACTCTAGAACCCACACATAGTTGTAGAAATTTAAACATATGAACATGTACAGATGAATGAAAGCAGCTGTCTTTATTTCAAATACAGACATGATTAGGGGTGAACCATGAATTTGCACATTGGTCTTCCCTGCTTCTGAATTTGTCCCTAGGATCTGCAAATAAATAAATGAAGAGAATGCATAAGTTTGGAAGAGAACGCGAATCTTAAGGCCACAGAACTCCTTTCTAGACAATTTTTTTTTAAATATAGAGAAAAGATAAAGCTTCTTCAATCTAGGTAGTAATAAATATATTTTCGGTCACAACTTTTCATTAGGGACTTTGGTGAGAGGCTCCCAAAACTTCTGGCCAAAAAAAAAAAAAAAATTTAAATCTTAAAACATGAGTCTTATGAGACACAGGAGGCCTAAGAGGCAGCAATGTCTAAGTCACAATGGATAAGGAAGTAATTCAAATAGAAAAAGAATAGAACATGTTATTTTGTGTAGATAATAGCAAAACTTTTTGCAGCAATTACTCTCTTCCTCAGGACATGAAACTACTGTCTCTTCAGATGTGGGCAAACAATATGCTTCCACACTGTAGAAGGAGCCTACCAAAGGTCCCAACCAAAGTAAAAAAGAAAAAAAGAAAATGTTGAAAACATCACCTCAGGCTTTGTTAAAACTTTCAAAGTCCTGGTGGAATAGAACAGCTGAGAGGCTCGGGTTTGTATAGATGTCCAGTTACAATGGATGTGTTCAATAATGCTGGCACTCTGTATTGTGATTCAGAGTTTGCTGTATTAATTCAAAGATCCCGATGATCAGAGACAAAACTCCAGCACTAAAATAGCTCAAGGTAAGAGTTACAAGAGCAATGTGTTACCTCCTCAAAAGTGATCTGCAATCAATGAGGCAGAAAGGGAAAGTTAAAGTGAGTTCCAGTTCCTGAGAGCTCAAGTAGTTAGCTATTTCTGCTGCTGCTAAGTCGCTTCAGTCATGTCCGACTCTATGCGACCCCATAGACAGCAGCCCACCAGGCTCCCCCGTCCCTGGGATTCTCCAGGCAAGAACACTGGAGTGGGTTGTCATTTCCTTCTCCAATGCATGAAAGTGAAAAGTGAAAGTGAAGTCGCTCAGTCGTGTCCGACTCTTCGCGACCCCATGGACTGCAGCCCACCAGGCTCCTCTGCCCATGGGATTTTCCAGGCAAGAGTACTGGAGTGGGTTGCAATTGCCTTCTCCATAGCTATTTCTAAGTAACAGCAATAACATAACCTAGAAACAGGTGATGTATAAATCAGAAAAGCTTCCTGCATTGTACTCATATATATTCACTTAGCTTACCTTTCATAACCCCATAAGCAAAATAATCTATGACCAAAGTGGGCCATTTTTGTGAAAAACAATGAAAGGGATTGTGGCAATGATTATGAAGTGGTTAAATGCTATTAAAATTGATCACATGAACCTAATCAAGAAAACATAGCTATTGAGGAGTGTCCCCTCTTGGCCTACCTAATTCCCGTACATCTGAAGCAGACATAACAAACTGCCTACCAAACATTCATATCTATTTTTTATACTTAGAAATGGGGCTTCCCTCATAGCTCAGTCAGTAAAGAACCTGTCTGCAATGCAGGAGACCCTGGTTTGATTCCTGGGTTGGAAGATCCCTGGGAGAAGGGAATGGCAACCTACTCCAGTATTCTTGCCTGGAGAATCCCCTGGGCAGAGGAGCCTGGCAGGCTACAGTCCATGGGGTCACAGAGTCAGACACAACTTAGCAACTAAACCACCACCATACTTGGAAACAGAACCCCTCCCCTGTTAAGACTGGCAATGTGCCAGCTAAAAATCTACATTTTCCAGTATTCTTTGTAGATAGGGGTGGCCATGTAACTAAGAGTGAGTCAATGTTATGCAGGTAGGATATCAAAAAATCTCCTTAAAAGAGGGGAACTGACTTAGCTGGGGGAACTTTCTCCTTATTCCTCCCTGCTTTGTCCTCTCTGAAATGGAGACATAATAGGTACAGCTATAGCATCCATCTTACTACCATGGGGCAACTCTGAGGATGGAAGTCACGTGCCTATGAATAGCAGAGTAAAAAGATATAAGGACTATGGGGTATTGGAGATACTTTAGACCCACCTCACTAGACCAGAACTTCTTTTAAATAAGAGAAAAAGCCTCTCTCTTATTTAATTCAGGGGCTTCCATGGTGATAAGGAATAGAGATAAGGAATCGCCTACAGTGCAGGAGATGTGAGTTCAATCCCAGGGTTGAGAAGGTTCCCTGAATAAGGAAATGGCAACCCACTCCAGTTTTTTGCCTGGAGAATCTCCTGGACAGAGGAGCCTGGTGGGCTACAGTCCATGGGGTTACAAAAGAGTCAGACACAACTTAGCAACTGAGCACGCATGCTTATTTAATTCATAATTTATTTTCCTTAGTTGAGAAAAAAGGATCTTTATTACAAGTAATCAAACACTATTCATATCTGATCCATTATCCCTAAAGTCTCAACTTGAATGTTACTTTCTCAAGGAATCTTTCATGGATTCCTTAGATTAAGGTAGGCCCCATCAGTTGGGTTCAGTCGCTCAGTCATGTCTGATTCTTTGTGACCCCATGGACTGCAGCACGTCAGACTTCCCTGTCCATCACCAACTCCTGAAACTTGCTCGAACTCATGTCCATTGAGTCAGTGATGCCATCCAACCATCTCATCCTCTGTCGTCCCCTTCTCCTCCTGCCTTCAATCTTTCCCAGCATTAGGGTCTTTTCCAATGAGTCAGTTCTTCGCATCAGGTGGCCAAAGTATTGGAGTTTCAGCTTCAACATCAATCCTTCCAATGAATATTCAGGACTGATTTCTTTTAGGATTGACTGGTTGCATCTCCTTGCAGTCCAAGGGACTCTCAAGAGTCTTCTCCAACATCACAGTTCAAAAGCATCAGTTCTTCGGCACTCAGCTTTCTTTATAGTCCAACTTTCACATCCATACATGACTACTGGAAAACCCATAGTTTTGACTAGACAGACCTTTGTTGGCAAAGTAATGTCTTGCTTTTTAATATGCTGTCTAGGTTGGTCATAGCTTTTCTTCCAAGGAACAAGCATCTTTTAATTTCATGGCTGTAGTCACCATCTGCAGTGATTTTAGAGCCCAAGAAAATAAAGTCTGTCACTGTTTACATTGTTGCACCATCTATTTGCCATGAAGTGATGGGACCAGATGCCATGATCTTAGTTTTCTGAATGTTAAGTTTTAAGCCAGCTTTTTCATTCCCCTCTTTCACTTTCATTTTGCTTTCTGCCATAAGGGTGGTGTCATTTGAATATGTGAGGTTACTGATATTTCTCCAAGCCGGGAGAAAGATAGGTCTCATACCATCTCCTTTTATAGTACTCATCATACTTGTAATTGCTTGTTTAATATATATACATATAATGCCAGCTTGTAAACTCTAAATGAGCAAAGATTATATATGTTTTGTTCCCTCTCAGGCCAACATAGCCTTCCAGTGGCACAGCACAAAGCAGGTACTCACATAACACTTTAACTGAATGAAAAAAGTAACGAAAAAGTGATAGCAACAAAATGAGAATCTTGGTCAACACACCAGATACTGTACCACTAACACAATGCCTAAAAGTGGAAATAACTAGTATATTCTATCTAGTAGAAATGCTATGAAAACCTACAAATAAAATTATGTAGCTTTGCTGAAGACATTAAAGTAAATGAACACTTGAGAAACATAAAAGTCAAGTGTCATCTTGGCCTCTTAGTGGTTTCCTGCACACTACATGCAGATCTTAAAGAGATCTGTTATGTTTTGATGTGCAGTTGAAAATAATATTTGTCATGTACCTTGGAGTTTTTAATTCTAACAATAGTTAATTGGGCCTGTACTCTGATAAGTTAACAACACAATAAGCAGAAACATCTATTTTATGAAATTAATCTATTGTTCAAATACCCACCACAGATGCTGGCTCCTCCTGGCAAAACTAATTTAGATACCCAATGAAGAATTAATGCTTAAGTCAAATATGCTTGGGAATTACCAAATGAAAGAATTATCCTGTAAATAAGTCTTAAAGTATTTTAAGGCCTGCAAAGAGTCAGGGGATAAACATCCATCCTTTATTTCTAACTTAACAAGGTGAACAGAGTAGCAAGGGGCTCAGTGGAAAAGGAAAGGAGGGAAGGGAGAGGGAAAGAAAAAAGAGCAGGAAACACTATCTAGGCTTCAGATATTGCATCTTAGTTTTATCTGACTGACATCTTAAGGACTGAGCTTCTTTGGGTTATTTAGATACCATTTGAGCATCTAGTGAAAATTCAATAAGGGCTTACTTTGAAAAATCACAACTTCCCCAAATCCTACCTTTCCCCAGCTGTAATTCTGGGAGTTTATACTCATTTTCTAATGGACTCAAAGTTTCTGCAAGAAAAGATGGGGCTCCATCTGTAAACTATTCAAGGCTACACCAGAGACTTTTCTAGAGACTCATGAACCAATGACACCAAGCTATCCTGCAGCCATTCCAGTGTGACAAGAAGTAAATCACAGATTACATACACTACAAACAGCTCCTTGTCTCTTTCTCACTCTCCTCATCTCTTTCTCTCAGCATCTTCTACCATTTTGGTGCCTCTCTAATGCTTTCTCTCTGTTCTCCTGTTCCCTAGCCTCCTGCCAGTCAGCAGCCCTACCTACAGCACTATGGCCTCACAGACAACAGGCAGAAGGGGGAGGATGCCAGAACTGCGATTAGCATTCAAAACACCTAGGTGGTATTATTTGACAGATGCCAAAGAAGTATACAATAAAACAGCACTTAGACCATGAGGAGGGATTCCCACATTTTTTATTTACTATGTACAGGCATTAAAGGTCCTTGTTAAAATAAGAGGATTCACTATCAAATTGAGATCATCAGATTATCTTTGGTCATATAACAAAGCCTTGGGTAAATGGTACCAGGAAAGGAGAGTTTGATAGGGTAAACAGGACTAGAAATGTCTGGAGGCAGAGATACCTCAGGAAAGGCAAGGTGGGGATAGGGTGTGGGAACAAAGTTCCTGAGACAGACAGGGAGAAAAGTCAGCCCTGATCAGCATAAGTTGGCATTTTCAGGATGGCTAACAAGTTAAACAGCAGGAATTCTGTGAACTTTAATTTTAGCTTACAATAAAGAGGATGGTTGAAAAGACTGATGAACTCCAACCTTGTCCTAGACCATTTGACAGATCAGCATCAGTTAGCAAGTGCCACCCAATATTTGTTCTCTGTGACGCCAAATAGTATGTGGGCCTCTACTCTCATTCACAGTCTATGCACCTGTAATTCACTTACTGGTACAACATTAAAATAGATTAAAAAGATGCCCCTTCCAGAATGCAAAGCAATTGAATTATCTTCAATGGAATCTTCAGTGCTGAGCTGGTCAGAGAGACAAAGTTAAAACATATTGAAGTATAAGTGGTTGAGAATTTAATATTTATGATAGATGAGAGTATGGCATATACAGTCATACAATCTAAGTTGCAATTTTGGCAATCACAATAGTTCCTGGAGTTTTCATTTTTGTACTGGGGCTCAATTCAATTCAATCCATAAAGAAGAGATTTCAAGATGTGTATAAGTATAAATCATTTGTGCTGATGCATGGGGAGCAAGGAAATGAAGCAGAAGGCTGCCTAGAAAATTGAGACAGAGAAATAAGAGGTGCTGACAGTGACTGAGATAAGCAGAGATTGACTAGACTGGAATGTTTGTATTTTGGTTTCTATGGTGGAGCAAATTATTTGACTAAGTGCTGGACTTCATCAAGGTGCTTAGCAACCATTTGAAAAAGCTATACAAGTAAAATACAAGGTGTCACAGAAGACCACTGAACTATTCCCCCAATGTAGGAACACTGAGATACTGCAACTCTGAGCAAAGAGGGACCATTTTCGAGAGTTTCATTTTACCATATCCACAGAATTAAGTCTCTTAGCCTATATCCATGGGACAGCTATCACACCTCATCACTTCTGCAAGAGTTCAAACCAATTGTTTGACTTTGTGTAGATAAAAAACAGACCATTTCACACATTATACAGGTGGTTATGTCACTGTGAAGACAGAACTTTTAGATGATACTTAGTAGCCCTAAATCTAATGTTATTGCCAACTTGGTTTCACTCTTTCATCCAAAATAAGGAAGTCACTGATACATCATTAGCATGAGAAAAAAGCCACTTTTATTCTGGTCTTAAGTTTCTAGGTATAGGTAACAATAGGTTGTGAAGATGGCAGAAATAAGGCTGGTACAGAAAGCAAGAGGGACAGGGCATGTTAGGTAAAAGAAAAATCTTCCCTTTTTGAGTGAAAATTTAATGTTGGTGGGAGAAAATGGAGCCAGCTGCTAGAGTTCTTAACAGGAACTGACACTTCTTTCAATCAAGCCCCAGGACATTTAGTTTTGTGGAACAGGCAATGCTATACATGAGTCAATGAAAAATTTTGCAACTGTAACTTCTAAATTCTTTAAAGATTCTCAACTGCAAAAATGTCCCTGTTACTGGGTGGAGAAGCTAAGAAACAACATAAGTAATTCTCCAATCACTTCCTTCCTGTTTGAAAAATAAAGTGCTCAATAAACCAATCACTGTTTCTTGCAATGATTCAAAAAGATAGTGTGTGTCATATCATCAGCTAGGTAAGAATCACTAGAAATAGCCACTGGAAGCAAATAAGAGTGTCAGAGGGATTAATATCTATCTATTAACTACCTAGGTTGGATTATTCATTACCAACAAAAGGAAAAGTCTATCATTATCTTGATATTTCAGCATAACTTCAGCAACCATCTGGAATATTGTAATTGCAATGACACTGCTTCTGGGTAGCAAACAGCACAATCATTAAAAAAAATTCATTTCAAATATCTTCCTGGAAGCTAATAAATTTTACAGCAGTTTCAACCTTTCCTCATTGCAACAAAGAAAAGCTTCGTTCCAGACAAATTAAAAGTAAATTGATTGCTTAAGGGAATCGATTCAAATATCACTTTTCCATGTTAGAAATCTCTTTTCTTAAAACATTAGAGAGAGAGAGAGAATGAATGAATCTTAGATTGGGAGAGAGATGGATGATGGAGATAGTGAGTGTGAAAGGGACAGAAGCCAGTATATGGAAAAAAAAAAAATACATATATATATAGCAGCAAGGGAGAGTGAGAGATAACCAAAACCATTAAATCCTTGTTTGCACAACCAGGTAGATGTCAACTTAAAATGAATGCAAATATGTCACTCACTGGGGTGCAGGCCTAACATTTGTGCTGGAATTTATTAATAATAACTATGAATAATGAATACCAGAATTGAAGGGATCAAATGCCATTTTCTGTGTTTACCCGTCATTATCCATCTTTCACAGACAATGCTCAATTTTATTCATTTGCTCTTTTCCTTAGAATTAGTTAGAATTATTCTTTTTCCAGTTGTCCACTTAATCATAAAGAAAGCTGAATGCCGAAGAACTGATACTTTTGAAGTGTGGTGTTGGAGAAGACTCTTGAGAGTCCCTTGGACTGCAAGGAGATCTAACCAGTCCATCCTAAAGGAGATCAGTCCTGGGTGTTCATTGGAAGGACTGATGTTGAAGCTGAAACTCCAATACTTTGGCCACCTGATGCGAACAGCTGACTCATTGGAAAAGACCCTGATGCTGGGAAAGATTGAGGGCAGGAGGAGAAGGGGATGACAGAGGATGAGATGGTTGGATGGCATCACCCATTCAATGGATATGAGTTTGGGTAAACTCCAGAGATTGGTGATGGACAGGGAGGCCTGGCGTGCTGAGGTTCATGGGGTCGCAAAGAGTCAGACATGACTGAGCAACTGAACTGAACTGAACTGAACTCAGTTATACTAGTAGGAGAAGCCAAGCTATATTTTTCAGGCTGTTGCCTCAAAAGCAATTAGGCAAATTCAGAAGCAAGGCCAAGTAATAAAGTTTTTAAGGAAGCTTGATAATTTGAAGGCACCAGACACTAGTCTTGCTGCTCATTTTAGAAAGAAAAAACCCTTTACAATTTTAGCACATAGTGGTTCCAGTATAACCTCCTGACCTTCAACTTGTCCAACTGTACTTCGAAAGAAAGAATGGCTGGTCCATCTGAAGCATCAAGAAAGTCTTGGATTCTCTCTGGACCACAGATGTGAGGGCTTTTTCTGAGTTGGTTTGAACTCTGAATACAGGAGTAGCAGAAGGTTTTTCGGTTGAGATAACCTGAGTTCAGACATTCTGACATGGCTCTAGAAAAAAATCTATGTAAGAGCTGATGCATAGTAATCCTGAATTATAGCCACAAAAATCTATCACAGATACACATGTGTGTACACACACACATTCACCAGCACCACTATTAGTCCTCATCATCCTGAATACTCATCTCCATTCACAAGTTAAAATAATGGAGCATTACACATCAATCATATCTTAGTAAAGCTGGAAAAAAATTAAATAGAACAAATCAAAAGATTACTAAAAACCAGTCTGGTAAATTTAAATGCTCTGTCTATTTAGTACAGATCATGTATCTTTACACCCTTGGAATAATCTGTTTTTCTAAAACATTGCATCTTCTGAACTCCAGTTTTACTGCATTTGTTGGTTAAAATGCCAATCTTTCATGACTGGATCTGTGAAACATGAGGCTAATGAAGGAATGCCATGCTCTGGCTAAAGAAGCCCTGAGGAGTCTAGTTCTATGTTCAGAAAACAAGAGAGCACTGGGAGTAGAGAATTTGATGCTTCATTCAAACCTGCATGATTTCTATCATCTGAGATGCCAATTTGGCAATTACAGAGAGGGAGGGGGCAGACTTGTTTAATATAAGATGTTGGACTATAGCATAAAAATATTCTAAGAGTAAATGGAAATTATTAATTAAAGAAAAAAGCCTTCTTTGGCCCCAGAGCTTTCTTATCCCCTTAATTCCACTTTGCAATCTCTTTTCCTTTACTTCTATCAGTTAGTGAACAGCAAATAATCTATCTTTTTATTAAAACTTCAGATAAAATAGTCAGTTTTAGCAAAATGCAAATGGTGACTAGCTGAAGAGCTAAGGGTCATCATCTGCTCACATATTAAGACATGACACAACTCCTTTAACTATCCTAATGGTCCTGGATTGGGGACAGGGAGTAGAAAAGGGTTGGAAAGGAAAAAAGAATGGGGCAGATGCAAAATTATATTTTCAAACCTCCTGCTGGCATTCAACAAGCTCTTTGCTGTTCTTAATCACACACATATACACAAGCAACACAGAACTGTAATGCTGACATAGCTTCCTGGATGAGATATTTATAGGACAGTAACAAACAAAGACATCGACCCATGGTTTTATTCTCCTGGGGAATCTTTGTGCACCCCCCCCTTCTTCCAGAGTTTATGCAAACTGAAAAGTTTATACGTTTAACACCCTGTTATCCATTCCAATATGGGAGGTCAGCGGTATTTCAACAAAGAAACCACTCATGAGTAATGATTTCATGGAGACAAGAGTTTTTATGGAGACAAGAGTAGGAAAACAAACTGTTTGAAATGAGTTTAATTCCTTGTGTGACGGCTAATAAAAAGAAACATCCGAACACAATGCTTGAGAAGCATTTTTGTACTGTTCAACAGACTGAAAATAATAGCTTTTTTTCTGGTCTGCATTACCATTAATAACAGCCTTCCCTTCTGGTCATCTGTGTTTACAGAGGGAATAAAGATTCATACAAGAGCTTGCCTTTCTTCTGTACCACCCAACTAGACACAGACTGTCCAGATGATTTTTTTAAACACAAACCAACTTCCATTTTCAAAAGTAAAACTAATTAGGGTACCTAAGTGTTTCAAAAATTATTTAGGAAGTGTGAGGAAGCAAGAGAATTGTCAAGATAGCTCTCAGAAAGGTTGTTTGTGGAGAGTACAAGGGAACGTTGACATCTCGCCTTTGTTTAAGAAAGTGCTTGAACGCTCCTGGGAGGAAATTTTTCATCTGTTCTATTTGCTTTCTTCTGACCACACCCCAAAAAATATCCAAAGCAGGGGAACAGTAGACTGATTATGTACCAGATAGAATATTCCACGAACTGCAGGTTTTCAGCTCCCCCAGTGTATTTAAGATGGAATTGTCTTCACAAAATTTCAACATATTCACAGGCATTGCATACTGGAAGGTTCCCCTGGAGTTCAATGGACCTTTTATTCACACCTGTAAATAATAAGTGCTCTCATGAATTAATTCTCATTTCTCTTTTCTCATCTCACTTGTCTCCATTCCATAATATTCAACTCATTTCTGCCCTGCCCAAAACATCCTCTTGTCTTACCATTCTGCTCAGACCTTGTTTTTCTTCATTTAGCTTTGTAGCCTTTCCTCATTGCATCAAATCTTTCTGCCTAGAAATTCACACTTCCAGGGAAGCTACAGGGAGGCAATCAAAAACAATAGCAATGGCCAAGTCTCTGACAAAAAATCCACCAATATGATAAAAGGCCTGTTCCCTTGGACATTTCTCACTTCCCACCAAGGAAACTTCAGAGTAAGCCTGATGGTTCTGTGGGAGCCCCTCTGAATATTAGAAACAGCTGTGTCTGGAATTTCCTTAGCCCAGTATGTTCACCAGCACCCCTTACAAGAAACACTTGAGGAGAGGAATATTTGTACAACTACATAGTCTATGCACCCTATAATAGAGCCCACATTTTCCTATTAGGAGAGTTAATAGTTAACATTTATCATAAAATAAAATTTTAAGACTTATGATTTCCTCAAATTCTAAAAAAGTTGCCATGAATTTTATGTCTGCCAAAAAATATCAAAAGGGTATTCAGTAAAACACACAACTATTCGCTCACTGGAAACTCAGTCTAATTTAACACTGGCCCTCTCCTGTCCTTCATGTTAATATCACTGGGCCATCAGCCAAGGCCTAGAAAAGTAGTGAGCTTCATCTTGGTGAATTGGAATCTCTGTGTCAGATACAGTCAGCCTGACTAATGGGAACCACTGCTTGCCAAAATTTACAGCCTCACTGTCTGTTCCACCTATCAGATATGCTTAGAAGTCCCATGGCACAAGCCCAGCAGTCTACAGATCCCAATAAACTATCAATAGCTTAAGTGTAAGTGATTGTAGATGAAGTACAAGCCAAATGTGTTTCCTTTTTAGTTGCAGGAATTCCAGTGCTATTATGGCACCCATAATGCTCATACCTAATGATTCAGACAAGCATCCAGGAGCTAAGTGTTATGGGATGCTCTCCACATGCTACAACTACAGCATTCAGCATAGCACTAATAGGGATCCTAGGCTCGAGTTCCAAGGGCACCACACATGCACAGTATTGACAGGATTGCCCTCCTCCCCAGTTAAATATGATGGTAGATGCAAGGGTCCTCATATGCCCTGCTGCTAGTCTGGAGGCCTGTTTCTCCCTCTTCAGACTCCCACAGCTAGTGAACAAAGAAATGCATGTGTATACATTATAGGCTATAACTCTCCAGTGAGTCTAGGTTTCCTGACACCCCAATATTGCATCAAATGGTAATTTATTGAATTTTCCTCCCCTTTCTATTCTTGAATACTTCCCTTATGATTCAAACTCAGTGCTCTATCAAAATAGCTTTTCTTCTCAAACCAAAGGCTCCCATCCTATAAACAAATATTCTACCTCAGAAATATTATTTTGAAGTGAGCTGCTCAGGAAAATCATTTTTCAATAGGCAGTTGTGTCAGGAGTGAATCTGACTGAGTTATCTCTGAATGCAACAGCATCCCAGTGCATTTAAAAGGTAGTACTTTATTTTCTTTCTTGATCAGGATCATATCCTGATAGTCACATCCAGAGGAAAGCCAACTGCCGTTGTGCTGTCACTGGCCCTCCCCCAAGAATGATCAGGAGAATCCAAGGCATGGAAATCTGCTGTCTCTTCAGAAAGTCCATACCTTGGGTTTCAGGAATATGCATGCCCGTGTGCCTCTTCAAAGGGACAGAATAATGACTAGATCCCAGACTCTACTGAACTGAACAGAGTCAACTTTGAACATAACTGTGGGTGGAGGGTGGAGATGGAAAAATTGGATAATCCATAATATTTGTATTTGTATCACTTCCCTTCACTGATCATATATTAAAAGTCTTTAGCATTATTGACCTAGCCATTATTTAAACAAATCTCAGGAATAAAACAGTCCAGATATCAGAACAGATCAGTCCCTTCCAAAGGCAATATTGCTCTGCTCTTGTTTCCAGTGAACATGGAGAGAATCAAACTGAATATAAATGTAGCTACAATTTCATCAGGCATTTTCTTTTCACTGTCATATTTAATCTTTCGGGGGGTCCTTATTTTGTCCCCTGATTTCCATTCCTTTGTTTTCTAGCATCATAACTGGAGCATATTTGAGGATGTGGCTTTAGATTTTCCCAACTTTTGTCTAGTTTTCATCCCCTACTGATAAAAAGGTATGACAGTATAATTAACACCAGCTGTCCCATCTTCACTTCTGACTCTGCTGCTGCTGCTAAGTCGATTCAGTTGTGTATGACTCTGTGCGACTCCAGAGACGGCAGCCCACCAGGCTCCACTGTCCCTGGGATTCTCCAGGCAAGAACACTGGAGTGGGTTGCCATTGTCTTCTCTGCTTCTGACTCTAGGAGTTAAGAAAGCCAATCTCCTGGGGTGTGGACTAAAGTGGGTGGAAGAATGTCAGACTCCACCCCAGCCACAGTGGGCCTCTCCCAAATTGCAGTCCTCCTCCATTAGACAATACCTAAGTTCTTCCATCATGTTTACACAGCTGGAACTGTGCAGACCCTGAAAATCATGCAAAGCACAGACCACTGAAGACTCTTCCTTGCTTCATTCTGGATTTAATCCTGTTTATCTAAGGAAGAATAAATGAATGTATTAAATTCCTAGCACTGGGGTAAAGGCTACCAGGAAAGATAGCTCCCCTTTCCAGAAGCAGCCCACAGGTGTGAGGGTTTATGTCTGCTTGTAAGTAAGCAACAGCCAATACAAGTTTAGTCCAGAAGGAAAAGCAGTAATACAGGAAACACAACCATTCACGTCAGAAGATAATTTATTGTGTGACTGCATTGAAAACTACCTCTAGTGAAGAGACTGGCACTGCCTTAGTGAGGCAGGGTTTCTAGCCATCAGCCCTTGAGCATGTGGGTGAGCCTGCTCTCACCTTCACAGAGCCTCTGCCATGAGTTTGTCATGTTCCTGCTGGTCAACACCGAGGAAAACCCTCCATACAGCTCCATCAGCTCCAAAAGTAAAGAACTGATAGAGTGTATGTTTGGTCCTAGGAACTTGACAGCCATTCCTCCTGAGGACCTAAAGCCATAGTGACTTGTGAAGAAAAATTTTAGCACAGCTAATTTTGGGGATACAGAAAAGCAAAAGTATACTGTTCTGATGCAGCACTATGTCCAAAGGTAAGCTTCTCTCCAGACAGAATGAGGTGTATGTACACTGCTATATTTAACCAACAAGGATAACCAACAAGGACCTACTGTATAGCACATGGAACTCTGCTCAATGTTATATGCCAGCCTGGATGGGAGGGGGGTTTGGGGTAGAACTGATACATGCATATGTATGATGGAGTCCCTTTGCTGTTCATCCAAAACTATCACAACATTGTTAATTGGCTATACTCCAGTACAAAATAATAAGTTTTTTGTTTTTAAAAGAATGAGGTTTATGTAAATCAGACCTACTGGAGTAATCTGCAATCTGCTCCTTGCCAAAAGGAAGCTTACCACCCTGCAGTGCATCTGAAACCAGCTTCTCTCAGTGAACTGTGTGTTTGAAAAAGGTACCATCCCTCTCTCCCAGAGGCAGTGTAGTATAGAGTGTACACTGTAGGCTCTGGAACAAGACTGCCTGGTTCAAGTCTCAGCTCCACTACTTAACAGCCTTATTGGGAAATTACTTAAAATTATTCTCTGTGTCTTGGCTTTTTCCTTCGATCTATAAGATAGGAATAATACCACTGGCCTCCTGGGGTTGTTGGGATAGTTAAAAGTATGTATGTGCATGCTAGGTCACTTCAGTCATGTCTGACTCTTTGCAACCCCATGGACTGTAGCCCGCCAGGCTCCTCTGTCCATGGGATTCTCCAGGCAAGAATACTAGAGTGGGTTGCCATGCCCTACTCCAGGGAATCTTCCCAACCCAGGGGAACCCAAGTCTCTTAGGTCTCCTGCATTGGCAGGTGGGTTCTTTACTAGGGCTACCTGGGAAGCCCCAGTTAATAGTATAAATGCACGTAAACCAAGCTAAAGAGTACCTGGGACAAAGGAAGAACTCAATACATATTTAGCTAAGGAAGCTCTAACTCTTTTGGGATATAAAGTAAGGGATGCTGGGAAAGATCTCATGCTAAAGACTCATCAGGCTACCTGAGTGGCCCAAATGCCACCATTAATTATTTCCTTATATTATCATCCCATCAAGATATCAAGTGCTTGGAAAGAGAGATCAATGAGTTTAGCAGATATTTTTGAATAATTAGGACCTTGGGGAAATGGAACATGGAACAGATAAGTTTATATGTGAGAAGCAGGGAAAAAAGAAAACCCGAGAATGCAGGACCCTGAGTAGTAGGGCTAACAGTGACAGAAACTAACAAAACCCAAGGGGAGTATTAGATGCCAGTGCTCCCAAATGGAAGGGAGATATATATAGTCACACAATAGACACAATTTTGCCAAAGGCTCACCCTTACACACTCCTCCTGAGAATGTGAGGAATGCTCTTTCCCTCTATGTTTTTTTCTTTCTTTGTTTCTAGGCACAAACTAATTCTGACTCTCTGCTGCAGTAGATTTCATCACTTAAGTGAGGGGGTGGAGGACACATGCAGAATGCATTCAAATTTAAAAAATAGATCTCAGAAAGGAAATATTGACAAGATGCTTAATATGCTAAGTCAGTTCAGTTCAGTTCAGTCACTCAGTCATGTGCCTGAGTGACCCAATGGACTGCAGCACGCCAGGCCTCCCTGTCCATCACCAATTTCTGGAGTTTACTCAAACTCATGCCCATTGAGTCGGTGATGCCATCCAACCATCTCATCCTCTGTCGTCCCTTACTCCTCCTGCCTTCAATCTTTCCCAGCATCAGGGTCTTTTCAAATGACTCAGCTCTTCACATCAGGTGGCCAAAGTATTGGAGTTTCAGCTTCAACATCAGTCATTCCAATGAATATTCAGGACTGATGTCTTTAGGATTGACTGGTTGGATCTCCTTGCAGTCCAAGGGACTCTCAAGAATCTTCTCCAACACCACAGCTCAAAAGCATCAATTCTTTGGCACTCAGCTTTCTTTATAGTCCAACTCTCACATCCGTACGTGACTACTGGAAAAACCATAGCCTCGACTAGATGGATCTTTGTTGACAAAGTAATGTCTCTGCTTTTTAATATGTTGTCTAGGTCGGTCATAACTTTTCTTCCCAGAAGTAAGCGTCTTTTAATTTCATGGCTGCAGGCACTATATGCAGTGATTTTGGATCCCCAAAAAATAAAGTCTGTCAGTGTTTCCACTGTTTCCCATTATTTGCCATGAAGTGATGGGACCAGATGCCATGATCTTTGTATTCTGAATGTTGAGCTTTCAGCCAACTTTTTCACTCTCTCTCATTTTCATCAAGAGGCTCTTTAGTTCTTCTTCACTTTCTACCATGAGGGTGGTGTCATCTGCATATCTGAGGTTACTGATATTTCTCTCCACAATCTTGATTCCAGCTTGTGCTTCATCCAGCCCAGTGTTTCTCATCATGTACTCTGTATATAAGTTAAATAAGCACGGTGACAATATGCAGCCTTGACATACTCTTTTCCCGATTTGGAACCAGTCTGTTGTTCCATGTCCAGTTCTAACTGTTGCTTCCTGACCTGCATACAGATTTCTCAGAGGCAGGTCAGGTGGTCTGGTATTCTCATCTCTTGAAGAATTTTCCACAGTTTATTGTGATCCACACAGTCAAAGGCTTTGGCATAGTCAATAAAGCAAAAATAGATGTTTTTCTGGAACTCTCTTGCTTTTTTGATGATCCAGCAGATGTTGGCAATTTGATCTCTGGTTCCTCTGCCTTTTCTAAAACCAGCTTGAACATCTGGAAGTTCACAGTTCATGTACTGTTGAAGCCTGGCTTGGAGAATTTTGAGCATTACTTTACTAGTGTGTGAGATGAGTGCCTTTGTGTGGTAGTCTGAGCATTCTTTGGAATTGCCTTTCTTTGGGATTGGAATGAAAACTGACCTTTTCCAGTCCTGTGGCCACTGCTGAGTTTTCCACATTTGCTAGCATATTGAGTGCAGCACTTTCACAGCATCATCTTTTAGAATTTGGAATAGCTCAACTGGAATTCCATCACCTCCACTAGCTTTGTTCATAGCGATGCCTCCTAAGGCCCACTTGATTTTGCATTCCAGGATGTCTGGCTCTAGGTGAGTGATCACACGATCATGATTATCTTGGTCATGAAGATCTTTTTTGTACATTTCTTCTATGTATTCTTGCTACCTCTTCTTAATATCTTCTGCTTCTGTTAGATCCATACCGTTTCTGTCATTTATTGAGCTAAGTATGAGGAGTTAAATTGAAAGAGGCACTTGGGGCAGGGAAGAAAAACAGGTTGCAGCACACATATTTGGAATGACAGTAATAAACTGATAACACAAAATGCTTTTGGTTGCTTAACAGGGAGTATAATGTGAGAGGGAAGATGGAGTGGAGTGGAGAAGCTGACTTGATATCTTATATAAAAGGGCAAACTATGATAAGCACAAAGCCCACCAATTAACAATGGAAGTCAGTCATCTGTTATAAAATTAGAGGCCAGTGGGGGCCGGGGTCGGGGAGGGGGGCAGATAACATCAAAGCACCCAAAGGAAAAACAGGAATTGCTTTCCAAAATACAGGTACATAAAAGTAAAACAAAAAGATCATGGGCAAGAAGATTTCTTAGGAACTGAAGTGGAGAATCTGTGAAACAGACAAAGGAGAGCCACTTAATTCAGTGAAAGTGTAAGTGTTAATCGCTCAATCGTGTCCAACTCTTTGCAATCCCATGGGCTGCAGCTCACCAGGCTCCTCTGTCCATGGAATTCTCCAAGCAAGAATACTGGAGTGGGTTGCTATTCCCTTCTCCACGGGATCTTCCCAACTCAAGGATTAAACCTGCATCTCCTTATTGCAGGCAGATTCTTTACCATCTGAGTGACCAGGTAATTCAGGGGCAAAGTATATTTAGAATCTTTCTTATCCTCTGTTTCTCCATCCAAACCACATCAGAGACACTGGCCTAGGTTCTTCTCACAGACTAATTAGCATCTCAAAAGGCTGAATAACATAATCACTGGAGATTATTAAAAATAATCTTAAAAGTATTTTCCATGTTGTTAAAAATGCCTCTCATAATGAGGCAAATGGAGCTTTGAAAGATTGCTAAATCCTCCATTTTATGTGAATTAATTTCCCCCAAAGATTGAAAGGCACCAAAAGGAACAACTTTGGTCATCGGATTTGGGACTTGCATCACCAGGAGATGGGCTAGGAGTCCTGAACAAATGAATACCTAAGAAATTGAAAGAAAGAGCTAACCATTCCATTTGGGGAAAGGCAGAGGCAGCTGCTAAAGCAACAGAGAGGGAACATCTGTGTTCTTCACTTAGGGGAAAGACCTAATTAAGTTGAAAGTTGCACACTATTCAGAAATTGATGATTCAGTAAGGGAGAAGGAAGATGAGAACATGAATCGGTTGTAAAAGGAAAGGAGGACCATTTCCACAAAAATACACACACTTGAAAGCAGAGTTAAGCTAAACACACGTAAACAAAAGTCAAAGAGGAGGAAGAAACTCGGAATGTTTAATCCACGCTATCTTCACCAATGTTTCACCCTAATCTCATTTGCCACAACAGAAGGATTTTTACAACCCAAAGCCCCATGGATGAGTCACATTTCCTATCCTGTCTTGGTCTTTAGAAATACAAAGGAAAATCTAACTAACATGCCTTCTACTTCCCCTTCTACATCTACTTCATACTTTCATACTAATGAAAATTGAACATTCATAAAGAATCAGTGATAATAAGTCCCTATAAATCATTCCAGTCTGAACTTTTCATCTACAGATGAGGAAACTGGGGCCCAATATGATAAGGAAGTAAGTCATTTAAGATCACAAATGTAGTCAGTTACAGATCCAGGACTTGAATCCAGATGCCTGAATCAGGGCTTTTCCCCTCAAACAACAAAAATCCCAATAAAAAGAAAAAACAATAGGAAACACCCCAATAAATATTAGGAAGTGAAGAGTAACATAGGGTGTTTTAACCATGTGGAAAATATTTTTTTAGATCATCTTTGAGAAATGACTATCACCAAAATGCCCATACAGTACCACAAAGAACAATCCAATCTAGAATGACTGGGGCTGAGCAAACTTGCAGTCTCTTAAGTGAAAAAGAATGAAGCCATCTGATAAAACAAGACATTTATCTTAATGAAAACATTTGACCCCAAATAGTCCAGATCAGAGGAAATGATCAGGGGAACAGAAGCTAAAGATTTTAATTTCATCAGGCATTTTTGAAAGAAAAAGTTTTAAGCCCCAACATGGGCAAGAAATTATCAAGGTTAGAGGGAAGGAAACTTCAAGACTCAAGCTGTGATTCTATTGACGTGTTGTGGTCAATGGAATTGCCAGTGACACAGATTACACAGCAGGCCAACTCAAAGAGTAAAATGTTAAGAAACAAAATAAAAAGTCAGTATCTATACAGATGCCAACACTGTAGACACACCCACGTACTATCAAACATACCCCCTGGGCTAGTTAGGCATGCCATTTCTTTCCTTCCATCTCATAGTAATGCTTCTGCCTCCCTGATCTTTCTGGCTCCACTGTTATATTCAGCTGCAGTTTCCCTAAGCAACATGTCTTCTAAATTGGAGGACGTAGTCCTTTCGTAACAGGTATGAAAACTTCCTGCCAGTCCAGTAGCCTTTGAGATTTCAAATGGAAAAAGAACAATGCTCTGGAGTCACATAACAAATCCAGGAAATATAAACTCTCTTCTGATTCTCGCCCTGTCTTAATCATTTTACCTCCGGCATCTATAGAATGGGGTGGATAAGAACTGTCCTGGAGATCAAACATTGGTGGCTGGCATCTGTTTTTGGTAGTGTTCAAAGCAATAAACTGATCAAAATTTGTCCACTAAGGGTCTTCTCTATTCATAGGAGTGTGTTATGAGCTATGTGGAAGGAGGGGAAAAGTAATAAAGAAGTCAGCTCTACCAAATGAAAAGAAGCCATAAAAATCTTCCATAAGAGAACACTGTAACCCAAGAAATTCTTACTCGATGTCATTAAAAATATACTTATTTTTCATAAAAACATAATGATGATTGAGAAGTTACCCCTAGAAGAAAAGAGGACAGAATTAAGCTGAGCTTAAAAGAGGGAGATTTGGAGAAAGAACTAAGAAAACATCAAGGGGAAAAGTGGGGGAGGGGAGGGGAGGGGGGGAGAGTCTATAGTAAAGTTAGCAGCTAACAACTGACCCCATAGAAGAAATGACAATAGATTTGGCTTAGTGTGTTAGATTTAAGAACAGGTTGACTGTGAGAGGTGTGACATGGTAGCCAAGGAGGACTCCTAAAGGATGTTTAAGGAAAATGGAGTCAGGTACCAACCAGGTATGGTCAACTTGCTTAGGGAAAGAAGAATGAACAGACAATCTAAATCCACTGTGCCCTTGTTTGACCTCTAACACTAGGGTGAAAAGCCCCTTCTTGGTAGAACTTCACTGATCCTTAGTTTTTAACCATAATTTTTTTTCTGAAATACACAAGTGACCTGCTACTTCAGTTTAATTTTCATCCCATGCTTCATGACATTGCCATTGAGCAGTTTCCAAGAAAGGAACACCAAAGGGAGGACATTAAGATGAAAGAGCAATTAGCCCTCAAAGCAAACACACCATATCATCTGTTAACCTGAGCATGGCACTCATTACAGATCCATTGGCAAATGGCTGTGTGCTCTAAAAAGATTGTGCCCAGAACCCAAACTGTAGAATAAAAAGAGCTTGGAAGTTGAGAGGTCCTGATAATTATCAACCCCCTCATTTTACATTAAAAAAAGGCAAAACGCAAATTACTTTGATATAAACTGTGTATATAGTTGTTGAAGAGGTGTCAAGTAAAGGAGATATCAGTCAAGCAAGGCTGTTTACAGTACTTAAACTTTCCCCAACTAAGAAAGAGATATAGATAATTGAAGAGGGAAAATAAGCCAACAAGGAGAATGACTTCATCAGCATCATCTTACCAGCATCATTCTTTGAATGTCTACTGTAAAACAGGTACTTTTCTAAGTGTTTTACATACATTATCTCATTTATTACTTACAATCACTTTATAAGGTAGGTACTACCAATAACCTCTGTTCTACAGATGAGAAACCCAAAGCCTGGACAGGACAAGTAACTTGCATACAGCCGCACAGCTATGAATTTGTGCAACATAATGAGAACCAAAAGCCCCTGGCTCTCAGGTCAGTGATTATCTGCTAAACTAGACTGGGCTGATAGTAAAGTGCTCAGGTCAAAAGGCAAGAAGAATGGCAGAGAAAAAAATAGCTATCTGACTCACAATTATATTGTACCAAGAAAAGGTATTCTACACATATAAAAAGCACTTTTGTTATTGATCCTAGCAACATTATTGCAATATTGCTCATCAGCCCCTCTATAAACATATGAATTAAAATTTTGAGATGTTAGTGACTTATCCAGGGCTCTGTGATAAATAAATAACAGAGCGAAAACTACACATCTCTTCACCCTGGGCAAAAAGGCATTAAATCATTTTAGGACTATAATGATCTTTTTAGCATTTTGCATATTGCCTGCGACACAGATTACTGGATTCTGTGTGGATTATGTGGATTGCAATTATTAGGAAGGCAAAAACTATGCCCTTCCATTTACATTGATCATCAGATTTTATGTTCAAGCTAAGAAAGTTTGTTTTTGATTTTCAGAATCTGCCTTTAAAAAAAAAAAAAAACCACTGTGTGTTCCTGTGTTATAAGTTCTTTTTGCATCTCCCTAATGCCACTCTGAGCTTCCCTGGTGGCTCAGTGGTAAAGAATCTGCATGCCAATCCAGGAGACGAGAATTCCATCCCTGAGTTGGAAAGATCTCCTGGAGGAGGAAATGGCAATGAACTCAAGTATTCTTGCCTGGGAACCCCATGGAAAGAAGAACTTGGTGGGCTACAGTCCATGGGTCACAAAGAGTAGACATGACTTAGTGATTCAATTCAGTTCAGTTCAGTCGCTCAGTCATGTCAGACTCTTTGCGACCCTATGAATTGCAGCATGCCAGGCCTCCCTGTCCATCACCAAATCCCGGAGTTCACCCAGACTCACGTCCATCGAGTCGGTGATGCCATCCAGCCATCTCATCCTCTGTCATCCCCTTCTCCTCCTGCCCCCAATCCCTCCCAGCATCAGGGTCTTTTCCAATGAGTCAACTCTTCCCATGAGGTGGACAAAGTATTGGAGTTTCAGCTTCAGCATCAGTCCTTCAAATGAACACCCAGGGCTGATCTCCTTTAGGATGGACTGGTTGGATCTCCTTGCAGTCCAAGGGACTCTCAAGAGTCTTCTCCAACACCACAGTTCAAAAGCATCAATACTTTGGTGCTCAGCTTTCCTCACAGTCCAACTCTCACATCCATACATGACCACAGGAAAAACCATAGCCTTGACTAGACGGACCTTTGTTGACAAAGTAATATCTCTGCTTTTCAATATGCTATCTAGGTTGGTCATAATTTTCCTTCCAAGGAGTAAGCGTCTTTTAATTTCATGGCTGCAATCACCATCTACAGTGATTTTGGAGCCCAGAAAAATAAAGTTTGACACTGTTTCCCCATCTATTTGCCATGAAGTGATGGGACCAGATGCCATGATCTTTGTTTTCTGAATGTTGAGCTTTCAGCCAACTTTTTCACTCTCCTCTTTCACTTTCATCAAGAGGCTTTTTAGTTCTTCTTCACTTTCTGCCATAAGGGTAGTGTCATCTGCATATCTGAAGTTATTAATTCTCCCAGCAATCTTGATTCCAGCTCGTGCTTCCTTCCATGTACATTTCTCATGATGTACTCTGCATATAAGTTAAATAAGCAGGGTGACAATATACAGCCTTGACATACTCCTTTTCCTATTTGGAACCAGTCTGTTGTTCCATGTCCAGTTCTAACTGTTGCTTCCTGACCTGCATACAAATTTCTCAGAGGCAGGTCAGGTGGTCTGTTATTCTCATCTCTTGAAGAATTTTCACAGTTTATTGTGATCCACACAGTCAAAGGCTTTGGATAGTCAATAAAGCAAAAATAGATGTTTTTCTGGAACTCTCTTGCTTTTTCAATGATCCAGCGGATGTTGGCAATTTGATCTGTGGTTCCTCTGCCTCTTCTAAAACCAGCTTGAACATCTGGAAGTTCACGGTTCAAGTATTGCTGAAGCCTGGCTTGGAGAATTTTAAGCATTACTTTACTAGCGTGTGAGATGAGTGTAATTGTGTGGTAGTTTGAGCATTCTTTGGCATTGCCTTTCTTTGGGATAGGAATGAAAATGGACCTTTTCCAGTCCTGTGGCCACTGCTGAGTTTTCCACATTTGCTGGCATATTGAGTGCAGCGCTTTCACAGCATCATCTTTCAGGATTTGAAATAGCTCAACTGGAATTTCATCACCTCCACTAGCTTTGTTCGTAGTGATGCTTCCTAAGGCCCACTTGACTTCACATTCCAGGATGTCTGGCTCTAGGTGAGTGATCATATCATTGTGATTATCTTGGTCATGAAGATCTTCTGTGTATTCTTGCCACCTTTTTTAATATCTTCTGCTTCTGTTATGTCCATACCATTTCTATCCTTTATCAAGCCCATCTTTGCATGAAATGTTCCTTTGGTATCTCTACTTTTCTTGAAGAGATCTCTAGTCTTTCCCATTCTGTTGTTTTCCTCTATTTCTTTGCATTGATCGCTGAGGAAGGCTCTCTTTTCTCTCCTTGCTATTCTTTGGAACTCTGCATTCAGATGCTTATATCTTTCCTTTTTTCATTTGCTTTTCACTGCTCTTTTCACAGCTATTTTTAAGGCCTCCTCAGACAGCCATTTTGCTTTTTTGCATTTCTTTTCCATGGGGATGGTCTTGATCCCTGTCGCCTGTAAAATGTCACAAACCTCTGTCCATAGTTCATCAGGCACTCTGTCTATCAGATCTAGTCCCTTAAATCTATTTCTCACTTCCACTGTATAATCATAAGGGACTTGATTTAGGTCATACCTGAATGGTCTAGTGGTTTTCCCCACTTTCTTCAACAATTCCATGCTAGTCTTTATATGTGTCCTCACTCCCTCTCTCATTCTCTGTCCTTCACTCTCTCCAACTCAATCTATTGGCAAACACAAACATGTCATAAGGTCCATTATAAGCCAAAGCATTTTATGACACAAAACCACAGCCTGCCAACTAAATTCATTGCACTATAACCAGTGAAGATTAGTCAAATGACTTATATTAATAAATGACAAACAGCTCTAAACAAGGCAAGAGTAAAAAGAAAGAAAGAAAATTCATTTACCAACTGAGTACCTGAGTGGCTCTCTCTTGGCATTTATATAGAGAGAATTTTATTAAGGGGCTTTGGTTGAGTTTTTTTTTTTCTATCATTAACAAATTCATTTTTTCACTACAAAAGAGGCAGAAATCCAAAGACACATAAATTCCCATCATTGCTCAGATGACACTGTCCCCGTGGACCTGCTGTGAGCTCATTCATATGACAAGGAGATATGACCTTTCAGGTACTAGCTGCGTATTTTTCAATCCACTGGCAGAAAAAAAAGAATAGAAAGGGTTCTTTGCAGAGTCACTTTTTTAGAGAAAAACTATAAATGAAAAATGTATCTCCTCATTTATTTTTTAATGAAAATCTGGGCATAAGGTAGAAATAACAACAAAAAAAGGAATCAAAATGATGTCCCATTAGCTATTTAAGAGCAGTGAGGCAAGAGGAGAGCAGGGAAGGATAGAGCCCCTGGGAGTTGGGATATGCACATTTTTGCATAGGGAAAGCAAAGCAGAGTCAATGCCAACAGAAAAGAACTAGAACTTTGCTTGCCTTACCACAGGTGCTCAAGAATATGTTCATTTTGTACTGTAAATGAACATGGACCTCTCTTCCCAGTTCCACAGTGAAACCAAGGAGGATCCTGTGGGGCTCCTGGGCACAGAAGCCTTTCCATGTCTCCCATTTCTTGTTGGTAGGAAATAGACTCTAGCCTCTGTGACCTTCTCTGAGTTCCAAAGGGCAGATTTAAACAGTTGCTAATTAGGGAAGGGAGGGGAAGCAGAGACAGGTAAGGAGAGCAGTCAAGAAACAATAGTGTAGCCTTGGGACAGGATCCTGATTTTGCTTAAGGGATACACATAAAAATATCTTTGAGCTCTTCTCCAGAACTAAGTTCAGTTCAGTTCAGTCAGTCAGTCTTGTTCCACTCTTTGCGACCCCATGAACCACAGCACGCCAGGCCTCCCTGTCCATCACCAACTCCCAGAGTTTACCCAAATCCATGTCCATTGAATCGGTGATGCAATCCAATCATCTCATCCTCTATCGTCCCCTTCTCCTCCTGCCCTCAATCTTTCCCAGCATCAGGGTCTTTTCCAATGAGTCAACTCTTTGCATCAGGTGGCCAAAGTATTGGAATTTCAGCGTCAACACCAGTCCTCCCAATGAACACCCAGGACTGATCTCCTTTAGCATGGACTGGTTGGATCTCCTCGCAGTCCAAGGGACTCTCAAAAGTCTTCTGCAATACCACAGTTCAAAAGCATCAATTCTTCTGTGCTCAGCTTACTTTATAGCCAACTCTCACATCCATACATGACCACTGGAAAAACCATAGCCTTAACTAGACGGACCTTTGTTGGCATAGTAATGTCTCTGCTTTTTAATATGCTATCCAGGTTGGTCAAAACTTTCCTTCCAAGGAGTAAGTGTCTTTTAATTTCATGGCTGCAATCACCATCTACAGTGATTTTGGAGCCCAGAAAAATAAAGTCAGCCACTGTTTCCATTTTTTCCCCATCTATTTGCCATGAAGTGATGGGACCAGATGCCATGATCTTTGTTTTCTGAATGTTGAGCTTTCAGCCAACTTTTTCACTCTCCTCTTTCACTTTCATCAAGAGGCTTTTTAGTTCTTCTTCACTTTCTGCCATAAGGGTAGTGTCATCTGCATATCTGAAGTTATTAATAATTCTCCCAGCAATCTTGATTCCAGCTCGTGCTTCCTTCCATGTGCATTTCTCATGATGTACTCTGCATATAAGTTAAATAAGCAGGGTGACAATATACAGCCTTGACATACTCCTTTTCCTATTTGGAACCAGTCTGTTGTTCCATGTCCAGTTCTAACTGTTGCTTCCTGACCTGCATACAAATTTCTCAGAGGCAGGTCAGGTGGTCTGTTATTCTCATCTCTTGAAGAATTTTCACAGTTTATTGTGATCCACACAGTCAAAGGCTTTGGCATAGTCAATAAAGCAAAAATAGATGTTTTTCTGGAACTCTCTTGCTTTTTCAATGATCCAGCGGATGTTGGCAATTTGATCTGTGGTTCCTCTGCCTCTTCTAAAACCAGCTTGAACATCTGGAAGTTCACGGTTCACGTATTGCTGAAGCCTGGCTTGGAGGATTTTAAGCATTACTTTACTAGTGTGTGAGATGAGTACATTTATGTGGTAGTTTGAGCATTCTTTGGCATTGCCTTTCTTTGGGATTGTAATGAAAATGGACCTTTTCCAGTCCTGTGGCCACTGCTGAGTTTTCCACATTTGCTGGCATATTGAGTGCAGCACTTTCACAGCATCATCTTTCAGGATTTGAAATAGCTCAACTGGAATTCCATCACCTCCACTAGCTTTGTTTGTAGTGATGCTTCCTATGGCTCACTTGACCGGGCATTCCAGGATGTCTGGCTCTAGGTAAGTGATCGAACCATCGTGATTATCTGGGTTGTGAAGATCTTTTTTGTACAGTTCTTCTGTGTATTCTTGCTACCTCTTCTTAATATCTTCTGCTTCTGTTAGGTCCCTACCATTTCTGTCCTTTATTGAGCCCATCTTTGCATGAAACGTTACCTTGTTATCTCTAGTTTTCTTGAAGAGAACTCTAGTTTTTCCCATTCTGTTGTTTTCCTCTATTTCTTTGCATTGATCACTGATAAAAGCTTTCTTTTTTTTCCATTTTATTGATTTATTCATTTATTTATTTTTATTTGAAGTTTTTTTTTCCAATTTTTAAGTTACTTTTTTTTTTTTACTTTACAATATTGTATTGGTTTTGCCATACATCAACATGAATCTGCCATGGGTGTACACGTGTTCCCCATCCTGAACCCTCCTCCCTCCTCCCTCCCCGTACCACCCCTCTGGGTCATCCCGGTGCACCAGCCCCAAGCATCCTGTATCCTGCATCGAACCTGGACTGGCGATTCATTTCTCATATGATATTACATATGTTTCAATGCCATTCTCCCAAATCATCCCACCCTCTCCCTCTCCCACAGAGTCCAAAAGAGTGTTCTATACATCTGTGTCTCTTTTGCTGTCTCCCATACAGGGTTATTGTACCAACTTTCTAAATTCCATATATATGCATTAGTATACTGTATTGGTGTTTTTCTTTCTGGCTTACTTCCCTCTGTATAATAGGCTCCAGTACTCTTGCCTGGAAAATCCCATAGACAGAGGAGCCTTGCAGGCTGCAGTCCATGGGGTCGAAAAGAGTCAGACACGACTGAGCGACTTCACTTTCACTTTTCACTTTCCTGCATTGGAGAAGGAAATGGCAACCCACTCCAGTGTTCTTGCCTGGATAATCCCAGGGATGGGGGAGCCTGATGGGCTGCCGTCTATGGGGTCACACAGAGTCAGACATGACTGAAGTGACTTAGCAGCAGCAGCTTTTATAGGTTGAAGTATGTTCCTTCTATTCCTGCTTTGTGGAGAGTTTTTATCATAAATGAAGGTTGAATTTTGTCGAAGGCTTTCTCTGCATCTATTGAGATAATCATATGGCTTTTATTTTTCAGTTTGTTAATGCAGTGTATTACATTGATTCATTTGTGGATATTGAAGAATTGTTGCATCCCTGGGATAAAGCCCACTTGTTCATGACATATGATCTTTTTAATGTGTTGTTGGATTCTGATTGATAGAATTTTGTTAAGGATTTTTGCATCTATGTTCATCAATGATATTGGCCTGTAGTTTTCTTTTTTTGTGGCATCTTTGTCAGGTTTTGGTATTAGGGTGATGGTGGCCTCATAGAATGAGGTTGGAAGTTTACCTTCCTCTGCAATTTTCTGGAAGAGTTTGAGCAGGATAGGTGTTAGCTCTTCTCTAAATTTTTTGGTAGAATTCAGCTGTGAAGCCGTCTGGACCTGGGCTTTTGTTTGCTGGAAGATTTCTGATTACAGTTTCAATTTCTGTGCTTGTGATGGATCTTTTAAGGTTTCTATTTCTTCCTGGTTCAGTTTTGGAAAGTTGTACTTTTCTAAGGATTTGTCCATTTCTTCCACGTTGTCCATTTTATTGGCATATAATTGCTGAAAGTAGTCTCTTATGATCCTTTGTATTTCTGTGTTGTCTGTTGTGATCTCTCCATTTTCATTTCTAATTTTATTGATTTGATTTTTCTCCCTTTGTTTCATTATGAGTCTGGCTAATGGTTTGTCGATTTTATTTATCCTTTCAAAGAACCAGCTTTTGGCTTTGTTGATTTTTGCTATGGTCTCTTTTGTTTCTTTTGCATTTATTTCTGCCCTAATTTTTAAGATTTCTTTCCTTCTACTAACCCTGGGGTTCTTCATTTCTTCTTTTTCTAGTTGCTTTAGGTGTAGAGTTATTTATTTGACTTTTTTCTTGTTTCTTGAGGTATGCCTATATTGCTATGAACTTTCCCCTTAGCACTGCTTTTACAGTGTCCCACAGGTTTGGGGTTGTTGTGTTTTCATTTTCATTCGTTTCTATGCATATTTTGATTTCTTTTTTGATTTCTGCTGTGATTTGTTGGTTATTCAGCAGCATGTTGTTCAGCCTCCATATGTTGGAATTTTTAATAGTTTTTCTCCTGTAATTGAGATCTAATCTTACTGCATTGTGGTCAGAAAAGACAAGTGGAATGATTTCAATTTTTTTGAATTTACCAAGGCTAGATTTATGGCCCAGGATGTGATCTATCCTAGAGAAGGTTCCGTGTGCGCTTGAGAAAAAGGTGAAATTCATTGTTTTGGGGTGAAATGTCCTATAGATATCAATTAGGTCTAACTGGTCTCTTGTATCATTTAAAGTTTGTGTTTCCTTGTTAATTTTCTGTTTAGTTGATCTATCCATAGGTTTGAGTGGGGTATTAAAGTCTCCCACTATTATTGTGTTATTGTTAATTTCCCCTTTCATACTTGTTAGCATTGTCTTACACATTGGGGTGCTCCTATGTTGGGTGCATATATATTTATAGTTGTTATATCTTCTTCTTGGATTGATCCTTTGATCATTATGTAGTGTCCTTCTTTGTCTCTTTTCACAGCCTTTGTTTTAAAGTCTATTTTATCTGATATGAATATTGCTACTCCTGCTTTCATTTGGTCTCTATTTGCATGGAATATCTTTTTCTAGACCTTCACTTTCAGTCTGTATGTGTCCCCTGTTTTGAGGTGGGTCTCTTGTAGACAACATATATAGGGGTCTTGTTTTCGTATCCATTCAGCCAGTCTTTGTCTTTTGGTTGGGGCATTCAACCCATTTACGTTTAAGGTAATTATTGATAAGTATGATTACGTTGCCATTTACTTTATTGTTTCAGGTTCGAGTTTATACACCCTTTTTGTGTTTCCTGTCTAGAGAAGATCGTTCAGCATTTGTTGGAGAGCTGGTTTTGTGGTGCTGAATTCTCTCAGCTTTTGCTTGTCGGTAAAGCTTTTGATTTCTCCTTCATATTTGAATGAGATCCTTGCTGGGTACAGTAATCTGGGTTGTAGGTTCTTTTCTTTCATCACTTTAAGTATGTCTTGCCATTCCCTCCTGGCCTGAAGAGTTTCTATTGAAAGGCCAGCTGTTATCCTTACGGAAATCCCCTTGTATGTTATTTGTTGTTTTTCCCTTGCTGCTTTTAATATTTGTTCTTTGTGTTTGATCTTTGTTAATTTGATTAATATGTGTCTTGGGGTGTTTCGCCTTGGGTTTATCCTGTTTGGGACTCTCTGGGTTTCTTGGACTTGGGCGATTATTTCCTTCCCCATTTTAGGGAAGTTTTCAACTATTATCTCCTCAAGTATTTTCTCATGGCCTTTCTTTTTGTCTTCTTCTTCTGGGACTCTTATGATTTGAATGTTGGGGCATTTGATATTGTCCTGGAGGTCTCTGAGATTGTTCTCATTTCTTTTAATTCGTTTCTCTTTTTTCCTCTCTGATTCATTTATTTCTACCATTCTACCTTCTACTTCACTAATGCTATCTTCTGCCTCCGTTATTCTACTATTTGTTGTCTCCAGATTGTTTTTTATCTCATTTTTTGCGTTATTCATTATATATTGACTCTTTTATTTCTCCTAGGTCCTTGTTAAACCTTTCTTGCATTTTCTCAATCCTTGTCTCCAGGCTATTTATCTGTGATTCCATTTTGATTTCAAGATTTTGGATCACTTTCACTAGCATTATTCCAAATTCTTTATCAGGTAGATTCCTTATCTCTTCCTCTTTTGTTTGGTTTGGTGGGCATTTATCCTGTTCTTTTACCTGCTGGGTATTCCTCTGTCTTTTTATCTTGTTTATATTGCTGAGTTTGGGGTGGCCTTTCTGTATTCTGGCAGTTTGTGGAGTTCTCTTTATTGTGGAGTTTCCTCACTGTGGGTGGGGTTGTATGGGTGGCTTGTCAAGGTTTCTTTGTTAGGGAAGCTTGTATTGGTGTTCTGGTGGGTGGAGCTGGATTTCTTCTCTCTGGAGTGCAATGAAGTATCCAGTAATGAGTTCTGAGATGTCAATGGGTTTGGAGTAACTTTGGGCAGCCTGTATATTGAAGCTCAGGGCTGTGTTCCTGTGTTGCTGGAGAATTTGCGTGGTATGTCTTGCTCTGGAACTTGTTTGCGTGGTATGTCTTGCTCTGGAACTTGTTGGCCTTTGGGTGGTGCTTGGTTTCAGTGTAAGTATGGAGGCATTTGATGAGCTCCTGTTGATTAATCTTCCCTAGGGTCAGGAGTTCTCTGGTGTTCTCAGGATTTGGACTTAAGCTTCCTGCTTCTGGTTTTCAGTCTTATTTTTACAGTAGTCTCAAGACTTTGCCTTCGCTGTGAACTGGTGCGAACCCACATGCCACTGGTTCAGGCCCTCAGCCCCCTGCTCCATTTGAACTTGGGATGGGTTGCACACTGACACTGCACTAGGGTCCACCCACACCTGAGCAGAGCTATGACTTGCAGCGTGTCGCAGGTCTGGTACTCTACCACAGCTTTCTTATCCATTCATCTGCTTATGGACATCTAGGTTGCTTCCATGTCCTGGCTATTAAAAACAGTGCTGCAATGAATATTGGGGTACATGTGTCTCTTTCGATTCTGGTTTCCTCAGTGTGTATGCCCAGTAGTGGGATTGATGGATCATATGGCAGTTCTAGAAAGCCCAGTGATAAATCCACGCACCTATGGACACCTTATCTTTGACAAAGGAGGCAAGAATATACAATGGAGAAAAGACAATCTCTTTAACAAATGGTGCTGGGAAAACTGGTCAATCACTTGTAAAAGAATGAAACTAGAACACTTGCTAACAGCATACACTAAAATAAACTCAAAATGGATTAAAGATCTAAATGTAAGACTAGAAACTATTAAACTCCTAGAGGAAAACATAGGCAAAATACTCTCTGACATAAACCACAGGAGGATCCTCTATGACCCACCTCCTGCAATATTGGAAATAAAAGCAAAAGTAAACAAATGAGAACTAATTAAAATTAAAAGCTTCTGCACAACAAAGGAAACTATAAGCAAGGTGAAAAGACAGTCTTCAGAATGGGAGAAAATAATAGCAAACGAAGCAACAGACAAAGAATTAATCTCAAAAATATATAAGCAACTCCTGCAGTTCAATTCCAGAAAAATTAAAGACCCAATCAAAAAGTGGGCCAAAGAACTAAGCAGACCTTTCTCCAAAGAAGACATACAGATGGCTAACAAACACATGAAAAGATGCTCAACATCACTCATTATTAGAGAAATGCAAATCAAAACCACAATGAGGTACCATTTCACGCCAGTCAGAATGGCTGCTATCCAAAAGTCTACAAGCAATAAGTGCTGGAGAGGGTGTGGAGAAAAGGGAACCCTCTTACACTGTTGGTGGGAATGCAAACTAGTACAGCCACTATGAAGAACAATGTGGAGATTCCTTAAAAAACTGGAAATAGAACTAAGGAAGGCTTTCTTATCTCTCCTTGCTATTCTTTGGAACTTTCCCAACAAATGGAAGATGTTACCATCCTTCATTCCAGAGAAGATCACAGTTTGATAACATCAAGAGGGAAACTCATCAGGAGACTACCTGAGGTCAGTTTAAAGGGACCAGAGAAGTTCATCAGGAGACCATCTGAGGCCAGATTAAAGAAGTGAAGACCCTACACACAACCTGATCCTTAGTAACCCCACTATTGAACCCTTGCTATAAAACTCACCAAATCCTCCTGAGTTGGGACAGATTTTGAGGCATTACCCTGCTGTATCCCCTTTGCCTGGCAAAGCAATAAAGCTCTTCTTTCTACTTCAGCCAAAACTCTGTCTCCAAAATGCTATTTGTCACTGGTGCAGAGGCCACATTTTCAGCATCAGTAAGAACCTTTAGCAGACACTCTTTAATATCTCAAACCATAGACTGGGCTAATTCAGAAACACGATTTGATAGTGAAGGCAGCTTTTCAGCATTCAGATATTTCACAGTGAGTAATTCAAATAATTATTCAGCATTCATTTGGACATTGATAGCTCTGGGCAAACTCATGAGGTTGTCATCTTTGACACCCCTTTTCAGTGCTTCTCCCCAACTGCTGAGACTCTTATAGTCTTCAGTGTTCTAGAAACTATCCCTCCCCCCAACTCACCCCAAATCCCAAAGTTAGAAACAATCTAATAGCACTCATTTACAGTTTAGTGTGAAACTGAATAAATGCATTCCCTCTTCACAAAGGCTACTTGAAATTTGAACTATAATTGTAAAATGAAATGCTTGACCTCTGTTAAAGGTATTATAGACAGCAGCAAGCAGATGAGAGGCTCTGAAATCATGCAAAGTAGACATTTTAAAAACTGAAATCTCCATAGTAATAATAGCATTTTCTATTTTTGAACACTCACTATGTGTCAGGAAGTAACACTAAGTGCTTTACCTAGATTATCTAACCACCCTGATAAGTAATTTATGTGTTTATTCCTATTTTATAGATGATAATATTTAGGGCTCAAAAATAAGTAATTTGAGTAAGGTTAATAGCTATTAAGAAGTAAAGATAAGCATGGCACTTTGTCTTATTCCAAAATCTGTATTCTTAGTCACTATGATGCTATGCTTGTCTTCAGATTTACAGGCACACTAGAGGTATTGATCTTAAAGAAAAGGAATAGGGTAGAAGCTGTTTTTCTGGCTCAATGGGACTTGCTTACATTAGTTGGAGCCTGAATTGATGGGACAGTGTCTAGAAGATTCTAATGACAATTAGAATTCTCGGGTTTACCTGTGAGGATTAGGTATGACACCAACCTTATGGCAGAAAGCAAAAAACTAAAGAGCCTCTTAATGAAAGTCAAAGAGGAGAGTGAAAAAGTTGCCTTAAAGCTCAACATTTAGAAAACAAAAATCATGGCATCCAGTCCCATCACTTCATGGCAAATAGATGGGGAAACAATGGAAACAGTGACAGACTTTATTTTTGGGGGGCTCCATAATCACTGCAGATGGTGACTTCAGCCATGAAATTAAAAGACGCTTGCTCCTTGGAAGAAAAGCTATGACCAACCTAGACAGCACGTTAAAAAGCAGAGACATTACTTTGCCAACAAAGGTCCGTCTAGTCAAAGCTATGGGTTTTCTAGTAGTCATGCATGGATGTGAGAGTTGGACTATAAAGAAAGCTGAGTGCCTAAGAATTGATATGTTTGAACTGTGGTGTTGGAGAAGACTCTTGAGAGTTCCTTGGACTACAAAGAAACCAAGCCAGTCAATCCTAAAGGAAATCGGTCCTGAATATTCATTGGAAGGACTGATGCTGAAGCTGAAACTCCAATACTTTGGCCCCCTGATGCAAAGAACTAACTCATTGGAAAAGACCCTGATGCTGGGAAAGATTGAAGGTGGGAGGAGAAGGGGATGACAGAGGATGAGATGGTTGGATAGCATCACAGACTTGACGTGCATGAGTTTGAGCAAGCTCCAGGAGTTGGTGATGGACAGGGAAGCCTAGCGTGCTGCAGTCCATGGGGTCACAAAGAGTTCATGAGGGGAAACATCATACTTATGGAAGCCTTAAAGTAGACTGTGTTTCTTGGAAAACTGGATTTTAAACCAAAGATCCAAAGCAGATAGTTTTATGAGCCCCTAATTAGCATCACAAAGGAAATACCAAAAGGTTAATGAGAGATGGTTAGTTTGGAAAGGTGGTTTCCTGGTGCCAGCTCCAGCAGCTCATTCTGTTTGCAGACTCATTAGCTGCTTAGATTGATCATCAGCTGAATTCAGGAAGTGCTCACTTCCTGTGTTAGCAGAAGGCTAGTGTGATTCATGGAGAAGGTGATGGCACCCCACTCCAGTACTCTTGCCTGGAAAATTCCATGGATGGAGGAGCCTGGTGGGCTGCAGTCCATGGGGTTGCTAAGAGTTGGACACGACTGAGGGACTTCACTTTCACTTTCCACTTTCATGCATTGGAGAAGGAAATGGCAACCCACTCCAGTGTTCTTGCCTCGATAATCCCAGGGACAGGGGAGCCTGGTGGGCTGCAGTCTATGGGGTCGCACAGAGTCGGACACGACTGAAGTGACTTAGTGGCAGCAGTGTGATTCAAGACATCTACCCTATAGATAACTAACTAGGACCCAACAGTAAGGTAATGTTTTCTGCAGTCAAATAAGGCAGGTTTTCTTTGCCTTCAACTTCAGTTGACATCAATTATAAATCTGAAAGTGTTTGGTGAAACTCCGAGATAATGAAACTTTCTAAGTTGACAGTTGGTACAAACAAAGGTCTGGCTCCAGGTCCTTAAGATCCAATTTGTGCATAGACACCATATTTCTGAATTCGCATTTTGCACTAAGCAGAACCATCCAGTGAAAGAAAATCCAAACTTAATAGGGTACTCACAGATAATCACTCAACTTCTAAAATGTACAGCGTGATGGACAGTGAGTCAACAAAAAGAATGTGCACTTTGGGCTTTACTCTGGACTTTGCCACTGATTTGTAATCTGACATGAATAAAGTCTTCAAATTCTTAGTGTATCAGTTTTTCTTCCAGAAAAAAATATATGGAACAGATAATTATATGAAGCATATCTCTGAAATAAAATGGTTCCTTGAATTAAAAGAACTAAATTTTCTAGCTAGTGGTAATAGTTCTCTAAATAATAATTCCCTAAATTTAAATAATAATAATAAATAATTATAGTTATTAAATAATAATAGATATTATATTAAATAATAGTTCCCTAAATTTAATAGAATTCACATTTGCATATGAATGATGGTTCAGCTTCTGCATTGGACTTGGTTCAGTTTATCAACAGTTTACATGACTCTCACAAGCTGGAGGCATTTTTTTTCCCAATAAGCTGATTTTTAAATTAAATTAAAATCAAAACCAGTCTTTCAGTTTACTTCCCATATTAAAACAACTGACAATCTCATTAATGATTTAAAACAGCAGGTGGTGATGTCTTAGAACAGTCTGACCATTCTATCTTGGAACCTATATCATTCCTCTTCCCCCTTTTTCCATGTATTAAAAAGGAAAGATTCTATTGTTCACTCAGGTTGGAAACTCCATGGGATGAAAGAGGAGGGAAGAAAGCAAGTAGTCAAATATCTATTATTATCCAAACTAAGAAGAGAAAAGAGAAACTATATGAGCTTACAAGTGGTGAAAGAAGCCATATATTGGAAAAAGTATTTCTGGATTTGAATTTACAAACTCATGGCTGGGAAGCTGCCTTGCTGTAATCAACTAAAATTACCAAGTTTCTCCAGGTGATTACAGTAGTGTTTGTTCACAGATATCTATTAAAAGGGAAGCAACATAATGAGTTGCACTTTTATTTTAAAGCAGATTACAGTTGCACTCCTGCATGATTTAGTATAGGTATTAAACCACAAATTAGAAAGAACTTAAGATCAAGATTTCCAGAAGAAATATCAATAACCTCAGATATGCAGATGATACCACCCTTATGGCAAAAAGTGAAGAACTAAAGAGCCTCTTGAGGAACATGAGAGAGGAGAGTGAAAAAGTTGGCTTAAAGCTCAACATTCAGAAAACAAAAATCATGGCATCCAGTCCCGTCACTTCATGGCAAATAGATGGGGAAACAGTGGAAACAGTGACAGATTTTTTTTTTGGAGGGGGGCTCCATAATCATTGCAGATGGTGGCTGCAGCCATGAAATTAAAAGACACTTGCTCCTAGGAAGGAAAACTTTGACCAACCTAGACAGCATATTAAAAATCAGAGACATTACTTTGCCAACAAAGGTCCGTCTAGTCAAGGCTATGGTTTTTCCAGTAGTCATGTATGGATGTGAGAGTTGGACTATAAAGAAAGCTGAGTGCTGAAAAATTGATGCTTTTGAACTGTGGTGTTGCAGAAGACTTTTGAGAGTCCCTTGGACTGCAAGGAGATCCAACCAGTTCATCCTAAAGGAAATCAGTTCTGAGTGTTCATTGGAAGGATGAATGTTGAAGCTGAAACTCCAATACTTTGGCCACCTGATGCGAAGAACTGATTCATTGGAAAAGACCCTGATGCCGGGAAAGGTTGAAGGCAGGAAGAGAAAGAGACAGCAGAGGAGATGGTTGGATGGCATCACCGACTCAATGGACATGAGTTTGGGTAAACTCTGGAAGTTGGTGATGGACAGGGAGGCCTGGTGTTTTGCAGTCCATGGGGTCACAAAGAGTCGGACACAACTGAACAGCTGAACTGAACTGAACTGAAGACTTAGCTAACTGGAGTAGGGGGAGATGAATGTGTTTTTAAGGTTTTAACTTCTGCCAAAAATCTTCCTGTTCAAATAAGACAGGAACCTAAAGAGTCTCTTTTGCCATGAAAGTCAAAATTATTAAGATTTGAAAGAACTAAAGATATGATGTTGCCTATTGTTTCATATTTAATAGCTTACAAGTTTGTTGACTATGCTGTTGTGAAGAATAATGGAATAGAATGATTGTTTCTGATAGCCAGAAACCCTCAAAGGACAAAATGTCTCTCTCTCACGAGGCCACCTCAATGAAACAGAACTTTGAATGACTTCACCAAGAATTCATTTTCTGATGACCTCCTTTGGCCCCTTCTGAATTTAGTACCTTTCAAATCACCTCTGGTACCTATCTATCTCACCTATTCCTCCAACTACAACAGTAGATCTTTGGGGTGCACATTTTGGGGTGATAACCAGTATTTACCATATCCAGTATTTTACCATAATACCTAAAATGCAACAATATTCTTCTGACTTTTCACCCGCACACAAATGCTTAGTAGTGAAGGATTTGCTCTAAAATAACTCTAGGTACTGACAGCCCACTGATGATCTCTTAGGCCGCCATGGATAACTGCCTTAGTCTCTCTATGACAAAATAACTGGTTTAAGGGCTCCATTCTTCCTAATTGCAAAAGCATCTGTTTTGTCTACCAACTTTAGGCTGTGCATAAGTTTCTAAAAAACAACTCTTCTGATGGCTCTAAAGGTCAGTTCAAACCTTTTCTAATTTGGTCCTTGGTGATTTTTCCATGGCTCAAGTTTTATTGGGGTAAGCCTTGTAGGAAGAGAAATTGAAAAGACTTCCTTGTCAAGCCACATTTCCAAAGTTATGTGTCAAATTAGCTTTCATTGGCCCAAAATAAACAGATAATGGGCCATCTGGTAAGGACAGAGATCAAAAATACCTGGGTCAAAGACCTGATCCTGGATGATAAAAAAGCATCTACAGTTAAGAGAGGAAAGCCATCTCACAGATATTTTGCCTATACAATAAGGAAGTAATACAGGATTTTGGTATTCTTGAAATTGCTTTTTAAATCAGGACTCAATTCTTCATATTTATTTCATAAGAACAGGGTTAAAGGGAAGATGAACAGAAAAAAATATTTCATAAATATTTAAATGGAAAGTTCAGTTTGTTTTCCCATCCTGATGGAGTTTATTTATGGTGCTTAACCACCTTAATGATGGAACAGAAATGATGTTAAATAGATTGAAAAACCCAAAGAAGATAATGATCTTGATATTTCAATGGACTGTTTTAGTATGTGAATCAATCATATGATTTATCCCTATAAAACAATTTTATTTGCTTCTCATCTGTTGTCCTATTGCCAGCATCCCTACTTATCATGGCCTACAGAACTTGCTTTATCATGAAGCAATTGGAAAAACTTCACCTAGCAAATCACCCAAATAAAGCTTAATTTTATCTCATGCTATTTCAGGGTGTGGTTTCCAGTATTCCTCCAAAGGAATCCCATTACACAGAAGTGTCTTTTGAAAAGGATTTTGCTTTCCAGCTGAAGTTGTCTTAATTAATTTCTTCACTGATCCCATGCAATCTATTCCATACTGGACCATTTGTGCTATTGGGCCATAAACTCCTAGAGAATGAAATTCTTAACTGTTCAGTGTGCTCCCTTTATATAGCCTCCATCCTCCAATTCTTTCCAAGTGCTCAGAAATATAGAAATTCTCAGTGTCAACCAGTCAGCAAAGACCTTGGTATTTATTCTCTTGATGAATAATGAATCCTTTACTGTAGGTAATTATTAATAATAATAAAATTTAAAATAGACAATGACTTTGAGACAACTAAAAGTTCCAAGTAGATCAAGAAAACATTATTATATAAAAAAGAGGAAGAATGCTTTTATTTCAAAGTAGGTAAACTTGAGCTGTCCTAAAAGAATTCTCTGACCAAAAAGCCCAAGCCAAAATAATGCTAGCAAACAACCACTAAGAGCATGGATGTTTCCATTAGTTCGGCTGTGCTGTGCTTGTCGTTCAGTCATATACGATTCTTTGTGACCCCATAAACTATAGCCCACCAGGCTCCTCTGTCCATGAGGGTTCTCCAAGCAAAAATCCTGGAGTGGATTGCCATGCCCTCCTCCACAGGATCTTCCCAACCCAGGGATTAAACCCAGGTCTCCCACATTGCACATGGATTCTTTACCATCTGAGCCACCAGGGAAGGCCAAGATTACTGGAGTGGGTAGCCTATCCCTTCTCCAGCAGATCTTCCCGATGCAGGAATTAAACCGGGGTCTCCTGCATTGCGGGTAGATTCTTTACCAGCTGAGCTACCCAGAAAAAACCTTCCATTAGTTAAGGACAACATTTTATTCTAGTGGCCACCTTACCAATAAAATGTAAATAATGCTTTGGAAGGAATCCATTTATCTGGTGCAACAATGTAGTTGAAATAAACAAAAGCATCCACCTGTTATCTCTCTTCCCACCTACCCAGCCATTGCAGAGACTGAGAATGGATAAAGGTCCTGGACCTCAAAAGGAAAGAGAAACTGGGTATTGAGTATCACTGAGTACTTCCTAACCAGAAAGGTAAATAGGCATGTCAGAGATTAAACCTACCGTTTTACAATGACATTAACTAAAATTAAGCAGGAAGTTCAATCTCAGAGCAGAAGAATTTAAAAAGAAAATCCTTAACATTGTGACTGTTCAAAGTAGAATATCAAGGAAGACTCTTTCATGATACTCTTATTAAAAATATGACCTTGACTGTAACCATCTTCTTTTGTAGTTTCTTCTGCTTTATTGGCACAATATTAATAAGATTCATATTAGTCCCAGGCTCTATTCTTAGAAATATTTCTAAAATAAGAGTTATTCATTTCATCATTGAGCTGACCTTGGTCACCCCAGTAAAACCCAGATAAGCAAATCTAAAAAGGTGATAATTTTCACAGTCAATAACAAAAGTAGCTGACACTTTCCCAGAGCTGGACCTATTGCTGAATGAATGAATAACAATATCTACGTATGGATTGTTCCTACCTGGTATTAGAATGCTGTATACCTGAGGCAAGATGAGAAAACCTGAAAGCCATATATATAGAAACTCTGTATACATATACATTACTGTGTTCAAGTAATTAAACATTTTACCTGGTATGTTTTCAAGAGGCTAAAGACATCTTTAAACAATTCTATATGAGCAAAACTAGGGGAGAAATAACCACATGAATTGCAAAACAGTATATCTAGCCTCAAAGATGCTAATTTGACTCCAGGGGGAGCTAATCAACCTCTTTGTTGAAGTAAAGATAAACCTTTTTGACAGCAAATACTATCTGATAAAATGGAATTTTCAATTACTCTATGAACATCTGGTTCATGCTACCATTTCTGGAGCCCAGCAGCACACTGCCTTGCAATGTCACAAAATATTCTCCGTTGAGAACTCCCTATTTTGCTAAGAGACTAATTGAAATGATGGCAATTTAGTGAGGTGAGAGGTGAGTCAGGGGATAGGTAAGAGGATAAGGAAGGGATATTCAGTCATGGAATCATAATTTCATTAAAAGGCTATAAGAAACGAAATTACATACTGTTGATAGAGTGTTGAAAGTGTAAACGTCCTAATACACCTGTGCTTGAAACTAGAATATGCATAGTGTGCAGCCTCCAGAACATTTTCATGGCTAATTTGCAACAGCGGTTGCATTAGGCACAGCTCAAGTTCTTTAAATCCATGCTTTACACAACAAATATGTTAAATGATATACAGGTGATGAAAATAGCAAATGAATAAGTTTAGGAAAATGTGAAGAACCTACACTTTCAGAAATAAAGCAATCATATTGCATTTGGGTGCTTTTGGATGTGAAAATCAGATAGATGTTCTCACAAATTTCTGTACATTGCTTCCATTTGGTATCAATTAGCATGGGAGGGAAACCAATTCAGTGTTGTAGTGAGCTCCAAATTAGGTGCATATTATAGCAATTAAATTCAGTTTTTCAGCTGATGAATTTATAATCAATAATTAAATCATAAGGTAAGAGAGATCGAGTGTGATTTGAAACAAATTAGTTGGGCTTGGGACGAGTATGTACAGTTCTAAGACATGAACCCATAAACTCTAATTTCATCAGAACTACACATTTGAGTATTCATAATGGGATATACAAGTCATCGCAAATGAGCATGCAAAGAAGCAAGGAGACAAAAGCCTATTAAACCCAGCACTATTCAACCCAGAAATAACCTTGACAGGAAGGGCTTGCAGTCCTGTGAGACTCCCACATGTGCAACAAACCTGTGAGCCTCTGGAATCTCTGAGCACTCTACTTTTTGCTTACTCTTCTTAGAGACTGTCTGCAGAAATTGCACAGGGCAAAATTTTTATCCCTGCTAGAAGGTGTAATTTTACCAAATAACTCAAATTCAGGGAGGGAAAACATTGATTACAAGATTTGAGTGTGACTCCCCAACTCAGCACCAAATCAGGTGGTAAAATATGCTGAGTGACAATACTGACTTGTTTTCAAGGTACTCTGAGAGCTACAGAGACATAGCATTGCAAAAAGTGCCATATGCCAGTAGAAAGTATAGGATAAAGAACGCTCCATCAGCTGCTTTTCTGGGAAGCCATGACAAGAGCTACAGTACTGGGGGAGAGCTGAGACATATTAATTCAAAGGTACTATAGATGATAAATGTAATTCAGACACCTGGCAACTAGGAAATTTGGCTCAGTCAGTTCATCAACCCACTGATCAGGTTTTAGGCATGTTGCAAGTGATACTAGGATTGGTAATAATTCAGAAAGCAGAGATTCTTACTATTCCATCTTATCTCCACCCTGACCCAGCTCACAGATATGTCTGGTTGGGGCAATCAAAAAAAAAAAAAAAAAACCGAAACCAACACAATTCTGTAAAGTAATTATCCTTCAATTAAAAATAAATTTAAAATTAAAAAAAATTGTAATTATCCTCCAATTAAAAATTTTTAAAAGATAAAAAAAAACAGCAAGCTGATGGTACAAAGGAATGCTGCTGCTAAGTCACTTCAGTCATGTCCGACTCTGTACGACCCCAGAGACGGCAGCCCACCAGGCTCCCCCATCCCTGGGATTCTCCAGGCAAGAACACTGGAGTGGGTTGCCATTTCCTTCTCCAATGCAGGAAAGTGAAAAGTGAAAGTGAAGTTGCTCAGTCGTGTCCAACTACTAGCAACCCCATGGACTGCAGCCTACCAGGCTCCTCCGTCCATGGGAGTTTCCAGGCAAGAGTACTGGAGTGGGTTGCCATTGCCTTCTCTGACAAAGGAATGGAGGCTGTGGAAATTCCATCTGGGTGACGGGTAACCCAAGGTATCCAGGTGGCAGTAACAGGGACACCCAGAGCCCAGCATCCATGGTGTCAATAGTGTAAGCTGGGGATTCTGTATACAGCAACAGCAGTGGCGACCTCACCACACAAGTTCTGTTATCATTTGGAGCACTGTTTCTGATTCCATCTCTTGGGCAATTCAGTATCATTTGAATGAATTCTTTATCTACTCAAATTAATAAAATGTAGAACATATTGACTGTAACCAGTATGTTTCCATTAAAATTAAAAGCAAAACAAACAAACAAACAAAAAACCCACAATCTGAAGTCAAGGGTCTAAATCCGGACTCTTGCCCTTTGAGTACAAAATTCTTCCAGCTATTCTCCTTTGGTTAAATATAGTGATCCTGCATTCCCTTGTCTAGGAATGTTCTCAGAGAAAAGTAACTGAAAATTAAGGGATCTGAGAATCTCAAAGCACCCTTGACATTCACACTGAGCATTTTTTAGCTACAGTATAGTTAAAACAATAAACTCCAAAGAAAGTTTTGGCAGTGTGAAGAAGCATAGGGCCCTGGTGTCTAAGAAAATGAGAAGCAAATACTGTTTGTACATTTTCCTCAAACACTAGCAACACAATATGAGCTCATTGAACAACTTGCTTCTGTTCAAGGAAAAAAATTAACAGTTGAATAAAATTGTCCTTATTTGGAAAATCCTGAGATTCTTCATCATTCATATGTCTATATATATATATGCAAAGAAAAATTCTGCACTAATATCCAAATTGGAAACATCACAGAGAGATCTACAGACATGAAATCCAAGGTGAGATAAATTCCCCCAAACAAAGGCATAAGGTGAACTGTATTGGGTATATTTGGTCCAACTTTGGAGTAATTCTGATAGGACCAGAAAAAATAATTATCAGGATCAGAGTTAGTCTGACAGTATCATTATAACCCTTGCTCTTCTCCAGAGACATCCATTCAAATCTCAAAAACTGTTCAGCTCTGGCAACTTTTGGATTTCGGGGTACTTTGGTTTGAGATGCCTAACACAGTATCAGTGAACCAAAGAGAAAGGGGACCTTTTTTCCTCAAGATATCTTTGAGACTTTCAGCACTGTCTGAGTCCAGAGGAGATTCCATTTTCCCTCCTCACCTTTCTAGATCAGTAGTCCTCAGGAGCAACAATACCATGTTGCCCTGGAACAAATCTAACTAGAACCACACTAATTATGATTACTATTTATGTAATTATGTAATTAGAATGGTTACCGGATCAGGCAGGCATGCATGATAAATTTGTTCATATTTGTCTTTCAACTACTTGTGTGAAGTCAAGTGGGCCTTAGGAAGCATCACTATGAACAAAGCTAGTGGAGGTGATGGAATCCCACTTGAGATATTTCAAATCCTGAAAGATGATGCTGAGAAAGTGCTGCATTCAATATGGCAGCAAATGTGGAAAACTCAGCAGTGGCCACAGGACTGGAAAAGGTCAGTTTTCATTCCAATCCCAAAGAAAGGCAATGCCAAAGAATGCTCAAACTACTGCACAATTGCACTCATCTCACACTTAGTAAAAAGTAATGCTTAAAATTCTCCAAGCCAGGCTTCAGCAATACATGAACCGTGAACTTCCAGATGTTCAAGCTGGTTTTAGAAAAGGCAGAGGAACCAGAGATTAAATTGCCAACATCTGCTGGATCATCAAAAAAGCAAGAGAGTTCCAGAAAAACATCTATTTTTGCTTTATTGACTATGCCAAAGCCTTTGAATGTGTGGATCACAATCAACTGTGGAAAATTTTGAAAGAGATGGGCATACCAGACCACCTGACCTGCCTCTTGAGAAATCTGTATGCAGGTCAGGAAGCAACAGTTAGAACTGGACATGGAACAACACACTGGTTCCAAATAGGAAAAGGAGTACGTCAAGGCTGCATATTGTCACCCTGTTTGTTTAACTTATATGCAGAGTACATCATGAGAAACGCTGGGCTGGAGGAAGCACGAGCTGGAATCAAGATTGCTGGGAGAAATATCAATAACCAGATATTCAGATGACACCACCCTTATGGCAGAAAGTGAAGAAGAATTAAAGAGCCTCTTGATAGTGAAAGAGGAGAGTGAAAAAGTTGGCTGAAAGCTCAACATTCAGAAAACTAAGATCATGGCATCTGGTCCTATCACTTCATGACAAATAGATGGGGAAACAATGGGAACTGTGGCTGACTTTAGTTTTCTGGGCTCCAAAATCACTGCAGATGGTGATTGCAGCCATGAAATTAAAAGACACTTACTGCTTGGAAGGAAAGTTATGACCAACCTAAATAGCATATTCAAAAGCAGAGACATTGCCAACAAAGGTCCGTCTAGTCAAGGCTATGGTTTTGCCAGTGGTCATGTATGGATGTGAGAGTTGGCTATAAAGAGAGCTGAGCACAGAAGAATTGATGCTTTTGAACTGTAGTGTTGCAGAAGACTTTTGAGAGTCCCTTGGACTGCGAGGAGATCCAACCAGTCCATGCTAAAGGAGATCAGTCCTGGGTGTTCATTGGAAGGATTGATGTTGAAGCTGAAACTCCAATACTTTGGCCACCTGATGCGAAGAGCTGACTCACTTGAAAAGCCCATGATGCTGGGAAAGATTGAGGGCAGGAGGAGAAGGGGATGATAGAGGATGAGATGGTTGTATGGTATTACCAACTCGATGGACATGAGTTTGGGTGGACTCCAGGAGTTGGTGATGGACAGGGAGGCCTGGCGTGCTGCTGTTCATGGGGTCACAAAGAGTTGGACATATCTGAGAGACTAACACTTTCACTTAAGTGCCATTATAGGAAGCTCAGTTGTACTGGGATATCATAAGGTAGAGCCAGAGATGTAAGCAAGACCTGAATTCCCTTTGTACCTAAACATTGATGACTCACACAAATTGTAAAGAACAAACACAAGGGATGGTTCAAGGTTTAGCCACTGCTGGAACAATGGAAAAATGAAGATACATGTATGAGAACTGAATATTGAGAACCAAAATGTAGAAGTGTGCCAAAACAGAACAGCAAAAATGTGTGTGTGTGTGATCCCCACCTTAATTGTAGGAGAGTCTTAGGATAATGCCATATATTTGCTTTAGAATCTCATTATTACACTATCTATAGGATATACATAAAATACATCCCTTTTGTAAGAAACATCCCCTCAGAAAAACTAGCTCCAGTCCACTGGTACTGTTTTCCTAGAGATACGGGACCAAAAAAAAAAAAAAAAAAAAAAAAAAAAAACAGATATTGTTCTAGACAGGCACAAAGTGAGAATCAATTCTGACTATTTCTTTTCCTAGAGTTATTTCATTTTAGAGAGCATCTAACTAAAACCCTTTCTGATATAAATGAAAAAGCATTTCTTTGAGACACAAGACTAGAAAATGATACACATCAGTCTGTATTCTGTGACATGCTGCTAATCCTCTGAGAATTAAATAACCTCTGTTTCAGTTATATAAATGTTTAATTTTTTCATCTTTAGTCTTAGGTTGCTTGGAAAGTATATTATCTCTGCGGATGTCACCACTCACCAATTAGGGAAGGCAGCAGCTCACAATTGGTAGTGACTTACGTATATTATAGACTTTGACACTTGGATCTGCTGGGAAAGGGATGGATTAAACAATCTAATAGAATCTACAGTGACAAACTTTTTCTCCACAGAAAACATTTTGTTTTGTGGATCATGCATTTTTTTTTCCTTTGGTTTCATTTACAAGACCAAAACAAAGCCATTTAATGATGTATACAGTGAAATGAAACAGTTGAAGACCAGCATGTAATCACCATATTTTGTTTTCTCATCTTTAAGTCTTTTAGCAGCAGGGCTTCCAGCTGAGCTTGCGTCTAGCTACTCTCAAGACATAGCCAAGCATTCTGAAGCTTCACTGAGCCTAAACACCAAGCTGAATTCATAGTTCTTAATTGAAAAAGACAGGCTGTTTGCCTAGCATGTTTGCATCAGTAAAACATTGAAAATGACATTTGTGCCCAAGTCCATCTGAACATTCTGCCTTAGCTGAACCCTGCTAATGTTTTTATACCCTGGTTTATGCTTGGAACAGTTTTAAATAGCTTCTCTTGCTAAAGCATGTGTGCTAGATTCCCAAAAATAGACTCTTCTTCATACATGAGGATGTCATTCCTGACACGTGCTTTGAGGCATTTTTGACATGCACAGAATGTTACATTAAGTTTTCTTACTCTGGTGTCTCCTATGACCAGTGGATTGCATTTGCCTGGTAGCTAGAGGGATTTGGTGGCATCACCATCTCATAGACAAAGTAGGAAGTTTTGTACTCTGTCTCCTCAGTAAAGAGTATGCAATATGTAGTCAGAGAAGAGTCTCCTTCTGGGTAAAGCTAACTAGCCTGATATGGAAATAAAACTCACCCCTTTGGTGTCCTAAGTGCTGTGTTCTCTGCAACTCAACTGATCAGTTGAATTCATGTACTAAATCAAAAAGAGGCATTTTTCCTGGTGAGAAGGCATCTCTTCATTTCCTACGTTTGTGATGCAGTTATGATTGACAAGTGTGTATGCAATATGCATAAGTAGTCAGCTTTTTAAGTGCTTAAACGTTTATATGATCATAGTGAATCCACTCATAGAGGGCAAAGAAGAGTCTGGACAGGTGTCAGGACATCTCAAAACCCTTTAGGTGCTACTGAGGCATGAGCATAATACACACCTTCAACATATACTCATTACAGTAAAGAACAGTACAGGAGTACAGTGAGCCTCTAAACATCCTGAGTTCTTTGGAATCTGTGGTTGCAACTTATAGCCAATCAGTCCTTACCATGCTCAGGCATCTGAGATCCCATGGAGGTCACACTGGTGTTCAGCACCTCATTGACAGCAGTGTCACAATACAGGCTCCGCTGGATATCATGTTCACTGTCAGTCTGGTCGCTCTCCTCATGGCCGCTATCCTTTAGGCTGTTGCCCTCTAAGTCCTTGAAGGTGGAGCTGCTGGGTTGAAGAAAGAATGATAATTTATAACTGTGACAGATCTGATTTTTAAAAATCTTTCAGAGCCAGGATGATGTCAGCTCTGTGATGAGGCCAACAGCGACTGGATGGCCCAACAGGGCAGGACAAAGAAAACTTTCTGTTTAAAGATCATGGAACTTAACACTGTAGAGAGGTTCTCACTATTGGATGCTGATGAAGCTAATCACTTTCATTCACTTATCTTCAGGGCATCACTACAGGCAAGGCAGAAGGAACTACAATTCTGAAACAACCACCTGCAAAAAATATCATTATTTCAGAAGGTTTTTCCTCTTATGCAATCAAAGTAAAATAATAACAGCTAAAGTTTACTGAGGGATTACTGTGCATGAGGCACTGTTCTAAGTGCTTGATATGAGTTCACTTTTTAAAATAATCACAACTCTATAAAATAAAGGTGCTATTAATATTCACATTTCATGAAAAAAAGAGGCACACATAAGTTGAATAACTTGTCCAAGGTCACACAGCTGGTTAAAATGTAGCAGATTTAAGACCAAACCCAGGCGGTCTGACTCCAGAGCCTGGCCCCTTAACCCCTATTTATACTGCCTCTCCAAAGATGTCTACTAAGCAACTGTGAAAATGAAAGTGGCAGAAATTGACTTAATGTAATTCAAATAGAAAGGGTTATCAGGATCAGAGAACTTGGGTCAGATTTAACTGAGTGAGGCTGAAGGACAGAGTCAAAGCAAAAAAGGAGAGGTAGGAGCTGAGAAGAGAGCCTTGGTACATGGAAAGTAAGACGAAAGTGAGAACCAGAGGAAACAGCGAGTGCAGTTATGCTAAGAACATGGCAACCTGCAGCTCAAGACTTTGTGGGTAAATTTTTCTTGCACTTAGTAAATCAATCCACCATTCCATGCACTAACCATATTACCCAAGAACCCCACTGCAGCTGCTGCTGCTGCTAAGCACCTCAGTCGTGTCCATCTCTGTGCAACCCCATGGACTGCAGCCTACCAGGCTTCTCCATCCATGGGATTTTCCAGGCAAGAGTACTGGAGTGGGTTGCCATTGCCTTCTCCGCAAGAACCCCACACCATTTCTCAAAAGATAGAGACTAATACATCAGGTACATCCATAGAGGCCTCATCTTCTCTAATACTTTGTATGTCCTGACAGAATGTGCAGCTGTGATGCACCATGGACTATAAATTAGGCATCTGAAATACCTAGTGAATGGTGAATCCATTCCCTAGTCAGTAAGGAAGCAGCAAAGGCATACTCAAGAAAATGTGTTGTTGTCTCAACAAGGGAGAGCAGCATGCTTGTGAATTAGGACAAGTCCCAACAGACCTACTGTACTTCTGAAAGGGGAGCCCTGTGGAGATGACACTGCAAACTCACTTGATCTGCTCAACCTTGAACATCCACAGGCCTGACTCTCTGAGGCTTTGATAAGAACACTAAGTACATATGATGAAGAGCTATGCCATGGACACAATGCCTACATTGTCATTCTCCACACTGGTCAAAAGGAATGACAGCAGATTTTTAACATATGACCAACCTAGATGTAGAATGTTTGCTGCCCTGAATATGAAAAGGAAAAGATCAAAAGGGCAGTAACAGGAAAGCCATAATTATCAGAAAATGAAGGGCAAAAGGGGGTGAAGCACTGACCTATTTGCTAATTATTTTCAGAAAGAATAAATGAGCATGAACTGTATTAAAACTAAAATCACTCAATAGGCCAACTCACTCAGCTCCTTCAAATTCTGTCATGTAGCTACTCAGCCCTGTGGACCCACCAGGATGCAGTTCTATTCAAAAACCAATCATCCTATGAGTTTTTATGGTCATTAACAGCAATTGGAAACACATACTTTAAAGTGTGTCACTATCTCTAGCTTCATGGCACAGATTTTGAGGCTTCCTATAAGTACTAATTCCACAGAATGAACAGATTCAAAGTTCGCTTTTTAGAAAAAAACTCTGGTCCTGTTCACATGCACCCCTGCACCTCAGGAGAAAGGAAATGACCTGCCTAGATGGTCTTACTGGCTCCTACATTTTTATAACAAATAATTTTTGACCTACATTCATTCCTGCTATCTGAAGCATGTGAAAATTTCTTTAGTTCACAATGCACGATTGTTACCTTAAACCACAGAATTCAACTCTGACTTGACTGCATTTCAACAGTTGCTAAAACTTGCTTGAGATAGATGATGGTGAGGGGTATAAAATAAGGACAATGTAATTAACCATTCTTTTAGAACAAGGTTCCCAACCTTGGCACTACTGACACTGTATAAGTCTGTTGGTGGGAGGAGGCAGGTGTTCTGTCCATTATAAGATGTTTAGCAGCATCTCTGGCCTCTATGTACTAGATGCCAGTCATGCCTCTCCCAGAAGGCACAACCAGAAATGTCTCCAGACATTGCCAAATAACTCCCAGTTGAGAACCACTGCTCTAGGTTCTTTAAACTCTATTCCTGTAACATGTTATATTTCCTGACTGTAGTGCAAAGAGCATTGAACTTGGAGTCATCAGAACAAGTGATAATCCTTAGTCTGCCACTTCATCTATGGGAACCTGGGCCTGATAGCTAATATCTCTGTGCCTTGATTTCCTTGTCTGTAAAATGCATCTGCTGGGAATTCCTTGGTGGTCCAGTGGTTAGGATTCCATACTTTTACTTCCAAGGGCCTGGGTTCAATCCCTTCTCAGGGAACTAAGCACATGATTATTAATCAACTATACTCCAATTTTCAACCAAAAAAAATAATGAAAAATTAAACCCTAGAAAAATGCATTTGCTAAAACCTCCTTTACAAAGCCATTTTGAAGACTTCATCAAATACTTCACATGAAGTACCAGTTATACACAAGTGCTCAATAAATGGTTATTGCTTAATATGATCATTACTCCCATATATGGTAATGATTTCATTGACTTACAACTAAATATTATGTACATAGTTTTTTTTTTAATTGGAAGCTAATCACTTTACAATATTGTAGTGGTTTTGCCATGCATTGACATGAATCAGCCATGGGTGTACATGTGTTCCTCCTCCTGAACCCCCTTCCCACCTCCCTCCCCATACCATCCTTCTGGGTCATCCCAGTGCACCAGCCCCAAGCATCCTGTCTCATGCATCAAACCTGGACTGGTGATCTGTTTCTCATATGATAATATACATGTTTCAATGCTATTCTCTCATATCATCCCACCCTCGCCTTCTCCCACAGAGTCCAAAAGACTGTTTTATACATCTGTGTCTCTTTTTCTGTCTCGCATATAGGGTTATCATTACCATCTTTCTAAATTCCATATATATGCATTAGTATACTGTATTGGTGTTTTTCTTTCTGCTTACTTCACTCTGTATAATAAGCTCCAGTTTCATCCACCTCATTAGAACTGATTCAAATATATTATTTTTCATGGCTGAGTAATATTCCATTGTGTATATGTACTACAGCTTTCTTATCCATTCATCTGCTGATGGACATCTAGGTTGCTTCTATGTCCTGGCTATTATAAACAGTGCTATGATGAACAATGGGGTACACAAGTCTCTTTCAATTCTGGTTTCTTCAGTGTGTATGCCCAGCAGTGGGATTGCTGGGTAATATGGCAGTTCTATTTCCAGTTTTTTAAGGAATCTCTACACTGTTCTCCATAGTGGCTTTTCTAATTTGCATTCCCACCAACAGTGTAAGAGGGTTGCCTTTTCTCCACACCCTCTCCAGCATTTATTGTTTGTAGATTTTTGGATAGCAGCCATTCTGACCGGCGTGAGATGGTACCGCATTGTGGTTTTGATTTGCATTTCTCTGATAATAAGTCATGTTGAACATCTTTTCATATGTTTGTTAGCCATCTGTATGTCTTCATTGGAGAAATGTACATAGTCTTTTTATAGGATTGATATAGGAAATGCATATATAAAGAATGATTCTATGTCTTCTATAAACTATAGTCAGACATTGCCCACTACATCAATTTCTTCTAAAATTAAGGGGCAGGAAAAGAAATTATATCCAATGGGTATCCTTCCTTTATTGAAAAATGAGAATGACATGCTCGGGTATACTTACTCTGTCTTGGCTTCTCAAAAGCTTCAAGGAAAATATAATGTTTAATTGCAGTGAGTTAGATGCCAGGGATCTCTATTTTGCTTTTCCTAATTGGTTTTGGCTCTATCTTTTAAAATTTTGATAATCATTTAGCGATCTCTTCAAGAAAATTAGAGATACCAAGGGAACATTTCATGCAAAGATGGGCTCAATAAAGGACAGAAATGGTATGGACCTAACAGAAGCAGAAGATATTAAGAAAAGGTGGCAAGAATACACAGAAGAACTGTACAAAAAAGATCTTCACAACCCAGATAATCACGATGGTGTGATCACTCATCTAGAGCCAGACATCCTGGAATGTGAAGTCAAATGGGCCTTAGAAAGCATTACTACGAACAAAGCTAGCAGAGGTGATGGAATTCCAGTTGAGCTATTTCAAATCCTGAAAGATGATGCTGTGAAAGTGCTGCACTCAATATGCCAGCAAATTTGGAAAACTCAGCAGTGGCCACAGGACTGGAAAAAGTCAGTTTTCATTCCAATCCCAAAGACAGGCAATGCCAAAGAATGCTCAAACTACCGCACAATTGCACTCATCTCACATGTTAGTAAAGTAATGCTCAAAATTTTCCAAGCCAGGCTTCAGCAATACGTGAACCATGAACTTCCTGATGTTCAAGCTGGTTTTAGAAAAGGCAGAGGAACCACAGATCAAATTGCCAACATCCGCTGGATCATGGAAAAAGCAAGAGAGTTCCAGAAAACATCTATTTCTGCTTTATTGACTATGCCAAAGCCTTTGACTGTGTGGATCACAATAAACTGTGGGAAATTCTGAAAGAGATGGGCAGGTCAGGAAGCAACAGTTAGAACTGGACATGGAACAACAGACTGGTTCCAAATAGGAAAAGGAGTACGTCAAGGCTGTATATTGTCACCCTGCTTATTTAACTTATATGCAGAGTATATCATGAGAAATGCTGGACTGGAAGAAACACAAGCTGGAATCAAAATTGCCAGGAGAAATATCAATAACCTCAGATATGCAGATGACACCACCCTTATGGCAGAAAGTGAAGAGGAACTACAAAGCCTCTTGATGAAAGTCAAAGAGGAGAGTGAAAAAGTTGGCTTAAAGCTCAACATTCAGAAAACAAAGATCATGGCATCTGGTCCCATCACTTCATGGCAAATAGATGGGGAAACAGTGGAAACAGGGTCAGACTTTCTTTTTTGGGGCTCCAAAATCACTGCAGATGGTGACTGCATCCATGAAATTAAAAGACGCTTACTCCTTGGAAGGAAAGTTATGTCCAACCTAGATAGCATATTGAAAAGCAGAGACATTACTTTGCCAACAAAGGTCCCTCTAGTCAAGGCTATGGTTTTTCCTGTGGTCATGTATGGATGTGAGAGTTGGACTGTGAAGAAGGCTGAGTGCCGAAGAATTGATGCTTTTGAACTGTGGTCTTGGAGAAGACTCTTGAGAGTCTCTTGGACTGTAAGGAGATCCAACCCGTCCATTCTGAAGGAGATCAGCCCTGGGATTTCTTTGGAAGGAATGATGCTAAAGCTGAAACTCCAGTACTTTGGCCACCTCATGCGAAGAGTTGACTCATTGGAAAAGACTCTGATGCTGGGAGGGACTGGGGGCAGGAGGAGAAGGGGACGACAGAGGATGAGATGGCTGGATGGCATCACTGACTCGATGGACATGAGTCTGGGTGAACCCCGGGAGTTGGTGATGGACAGGGAGGCCTGGTGTGCTGCAATTCATGGGGTCACAATGAGTCGGACATGACTGAGCGACTGAACTGAACTGAACTGAAGTATTATAAACCACATTGGAGCTTTTGGCTTTTTATAGGAAGGAAAGAAATAACAAAATAGTGAAGAATTGGCTACTTGGACTTAAAGGACTGGTAATTTGAGAATGAGAAGTCATATGTTCTCTAAAGAAAAAGCAAAGTATATTAACCCCCTCCGCCAAAGCTTAAAATAGTTAACTTGTATAAAGAACAGTTTGCCCATCTGACAAACTAAGTGCCACTTACTCTCATCCTATAAGGACATTTAGTGGCTTAATGAATGGATTTCTGTAAGGCAGTTTAAGATTCAGTAAGTAAGATGCTGCAAATTGTAAAACAGCCTGGTAAATGGCCACTCACCCAAAACAAATAACAATTTATGCCAGGCATAAAAAAATACTGATTGCACTTGCTTTACTACCTGTGTACCTCTTGGGAGATGAAAGACTTATAAAGCAACTTTTGTGGGACAATAAATTAGGGTCCTTTTTGCAATGGTATTGTAAATACAGATGTTTCTATTACTTGTTCTGGTGAGTAACAGAGGAACAAGTTTGAAAAAATTTGGAATAAGATTCTGTACATAAGACTCAGAGAATACTTGATGAATGAACATTACTAACATTCTGACCCATATTTACACTCCAAAATATTAGAAATCTTTCCAAAGAACAGAAAAATCTGAAAGGAGAGAACCTTTCTAGTAGGTAACACCACATACCCAGGAAATAGCTTCTGAGAATAAGAATGGACTAAAAGTCAAAAGAGTAGGGTAACTATATTAAGAAACAAGATCCTAGAGTGGTTCTTTGGAGAAGGAAATGGCACCCCACTCCAGTACTCTTGCCTGGAAAATCCCATGGATGGAGGAGCCTGGAAGGCTGCAGCCCATGGGGTCGCTAAGAGTCAAACACGACTGAGCGCCTTCACTTTCACTTTTCACTTTCATGCATTGGAGAAGGAAATGGCAACCCACTCCAGTGTTCTTCCCTGGAGAATCCCAGGGACGGGGGAGCCTGGTGGGCTGCCGCCTATGGGATCACACAGAGTCGGACACGATTGAAGCGACTTAGCAGCAGCAGCAGCAGCAGCAGCAGAGTGGTTCTTGGATCACCTGTATCACAATCACCTTGGGAACCTGTGAAAACTGGAGATTCTCTAGGGATGGTGCTAGAGCCTGCATTTAACAAGCCTCCCAGGTGATTCTAATGCACATAACAGGCCAGAAATTGTCGGTATAAAGGAATGTTTAATGCTAGTTTTCAATGGAAAAATGCTGAGTTTTTTTTAAACTTTTTTCATCCATTCCTTCAATAGACATGTACCAGCATTTGTTATAGACAAGGCATCATACCAGGTGCTGCAAAACCCCAGGACAATTCAGGTGGAAAAGGAAAGCACTCTGTATGGTTTAGGAGCCAATGCTCATTTTCTTTTCCACTCTGCTTCAGAGCCATGTTCATTTCCTGCTTTATTTTCTTTGAGCTACAGCCCCATGCCCTGCTTGATATTGCTCAAAAGCACTGCAGGAATGGGTATCAGACAGCAGTACAGAAAACTGGCATGAGGAAAGACAGTGTTGCAGCAAGGGCAATGTCCCACTGCTGGCTTTCCTTGCTCTGAGATGATAGCAAGACAACAAACATAGCAGGAAGGAAATTCATCCAGAAAAAATTCTGAACTGTCTTGGCTTGTTAATCTGGGACTCTGACATAAACCTTGGGTATACCTACAGGTTACAGATGACGTTCTGGAAAAAAAAATACTACAAAAATAAATCACTAGATTACTCAGTGCAGAAGATTATGGGGCAATATGCTATATATCTTCCATTACACTTCCTGATCTACTCCTCACCCTTCCGAACCTTAATTTGTGCTAGGAGAAACCCTGTTGCCTTCTGGCTTTCTGTTGGTTTACCTCAGGTAGAGAGATGAGAGAGAGAAAAGGAAGCCTGCGCGTAAGACAGTTAATAAGCCCTGGAGAATGCCAAAAAGCAGGCTCTAAGAAGAATCCTTGGGTGGGTAGAAAGTGAACAGAAGAAGAAAAAAAAGGATAGAAAAAGAAATTCTCAAAGTTGGCCTGAAATTGGATTGGCATTTAAAGAAACAAGAACTTGATAATAAAATTAAGACTGATTATCAGATTGAGAATTTTCTGGCCAGGATATTTCCCATGCATGTAAGTGGATCCTCAAGAAACCACATACCATGAAACACCTTTCAAACATCACTGTGAGGTATGTGAACACAGTTTGTGTGGTTTTATCATCTGATGTTAATTACTACTCTCTTAACACTTTCCATACATTTTACATTTAAAATAGTTAGTCCCCCTCAAAAAGCATAGCACACAAGATTCCCTGTGTCTTTCCAGGTATTGTGCTTTGTCTAAATTCAACTGATCCCATAAATTCCAAGACCTTTGTAGTTTTCCAAAGCTCTCAGGGTTCCAAAAACAGAACCTGGCAAAAATGCTTGTGTCCCTGAGCTTTCCTCTTTAACCAAGGTGATCCCTGATTGAAAAAAAAAAAAAAAAAAAAAAAAAAAAGCACTATCTTTGATCTCAGGGAACATCAGGAGATTTTTCCACTGAGAGCCTATTAATTCCACATTGTACCTTTTGTGTGTGCATGTGTGTAAATAAAAACATATAATTAATCAAAATCAGAAGTTCTAGTGAGTCCAAAAGCTGCTAAAGAAATACATGTGTCCCAAAAGCTAAATGTGTGAACATAAGTTTTCATCTCATCAGTTTGCCTTGTGCATTGGATATTCAGGTCTGACCTCAGATGAGGGTTCCCAAGAGTCTTAGCCTTCTGCCATGCTATGAAAATCAGGTTCATGCTACGAGTTTAACCCGGTCGTAGAATTTCCAGGTACCCAGAGCTAGCCCAAGGGGCCTGTGAGGATAGGTAACTCACTGTTTTTATCAGAAGTCTGAAAAAAGGAGCTTTGAAATAACAGTTCTGAAGCAGAAAAGAAAGCAAATTTCTGCTGCAATTACTCTAATCAGTGTACAAAAAGAGGGCTTTTATCCTTCCTAATAAATCAGTTGAATAATTTTGATTTCCTCACCTTTTGATTTATTCTGTGGGCCAAGAAAATATTCAAAATGGATCCTTCCCAATCCCTCAAAAAATTCCAAACAATGCTATGACTGTTAATACTGGGCTATCCATTTTCACATAATTAACAATTATCACTTAAGGTCACAAGTGGTTCCAGACCAATACAGATACGCCTAGCATGTTAGCAGGCATTACTGCAGCATCGTGAATTAAATTAGATCTGAATTAAAGTTGTTTCTATAACAAACTAGTTTATTCCTCAAATCCTACCCTTCTGGTGATATAAATTTATGGGATTAGAGCCAGCAAAATAATAGAATTTTCAGATCTTGTCTACTGCAGCTCTAACATACCCTGCTTGCTTCTCTATTTCATTTCTATTAACAATCACATACAGAGTTCAATTTTAGCTACAGAATAACCTCTGGACCATTTAAGAGGACAATTGCATCAAACAGTAAGAAAGGCATCATCTGAATGGTCAGTACCAGTTTTTCTGCACAAATTCTCTGCTTAGAGGACTCCCTAAACCCCTCATCTTGCCTGCCTTGGGCACCTTGGTGACCACTGCACCAGATGGAATCTTCCTTCCTGAAATTTTCCTGCCCTGGAATCTTCCAGGCAGTATTCAGCTCTGTATCCACATACATTGTGTCTCCATGAATAACTGGGTTATGAGCAACCATTCACACAAATCTCAACTTTGAATGCTTCACTTGAAATACCTATTTTAAGATTTATTGTATTAGCAAGTATATTATCTTTCCCTCTCTCATCTATAAAGTTTTTTAAAGATAAGAAATTAGTTTATCTGTCATTAAAATAGCCTTAAAATTATTTCAAAGTTGCCAAAATAACAGCCATCAACCATCTTAAAATTCAATAGAAGATACACAGGAGAAAATTTTAATATTAGATTTCTAAATTATCAAATCAATTTTATTTTAATATGACCACAATTTAAATTTAATTATTTCTGTATACAGTTACATAAACATGATAAAATGCCAACAGTGATTTTGGGTGGTGGAACTACCAGTGATTTTTATTTAGTTTTTTTTTAATGCTTTTCTGAATTTTCCTAATTTCCTACAATAAGCAGACAAGCATTTTCACTTTAAAATCTCAAAAGGCATCATTTAAAAATATTTTCATGCTTTTTGTATTAAATTGAGCTTAATTGTAGAAATAGGCAAGCAAACCAACATACCTTTTGATTAAATGGGCTCGGCTGTTCACGTAGTTGGAGTCAAAGGAATAATTTTCAGTCTGCAATGGGGAAAGAAAAGATTAAAAATGTTATGGAGGTGATTCATGAATAGAGTCAAACTGTCCTACTTAGGAGGAATTTTTCTACTGAGCAAGAGGCAATGAATGAATCAGAAACTATAGCCATAGTAGGGCAACACCCTGACGAATACCTGCCACCTCCCTGGGGCCCTGGGGGCTCTGTGGAGGCAGGCCCCTGAACAGAAGAAGATGACACAAACATCCCCTAGAATACACCTGACTACTGACCATGCAACCACTTAGGGAAGATACAGCATGACCCAAACTCTTTACAGAAACTAATTGCTTCCCATTCCCCAGTGGACACAATTCTGTACCCATCAAATTGACTGGAAGTTCAAAGGTATTTTTATTAGTAGTAGATAATTAACACATTAAAATATTTATTCCACAGATATATAAATGCAGGCAAGGTAATCCTCCACTGTGGATTTAAACTCTGCACTTCCCTTTGTTTTAAGACATTTTGCTCAGCACTGGTTATATAGGGAGGCCTTCATTTTATCACAGATATAGAGGCAAACAAGTATTACACCTAAAACGGGGTGAAAAGCAGTCCACAGTGGGTGCCAAATCCTTTCATGTGAAACATGAAGTTTGAAAGTAAACCCTTGTCTCAGCTCCCATCATTAAAACACCACTGTCTAATGTGGTTACAGTAGACTGCCTGAGCAACAGCTTTACAAAAGCAAATGCAGAATACCTGCCAGATAAAAGAGTTGGGAAAACAGCTGATAAGCATCCAGAGGTTGGGGGCGGATTGCAGGGGGGTCAGCCTTAGGAGGGTGAAACACAGGGAAAAGTCAACACTGAAGTAACTGGAGGTCCTAAAAAAGTGGATCTTATGTCCAAAACTAAAGTACTACTCTGCAAAGTGCCCATCTCCTCTGCCCCCCTGCCAGTCTACCAGAAATTCTCACCATTCTCACCATTCCTTAGGGCCTTCCGAAATCACTTCAACTGAAAGTGCCTGTGAAAGGAAACACAATAGCTGTCGAGCTAACAACAGCAGATTCCTTTCAGATGACTACATGTCACACATGAACTATGCTAGGCTCTTAGACACAGCTTTAGGTTTCAGGGAGCTCAGACTCCTTGAAAACAGGAAAACAGGACAGGTGATAGCAGTTCTACCACATGAGTACCAAATAGCCAACAGTCTGGATAGGGACCCTAAGTATCTAGAGTAGGTGGGGATGGGGGTGGCAAGTAAGTGAGAGAAAGAGAATGTAAGGAGAAGAAAACTAAATCCCCATCACTCTCCTGTACTTACTGGTGCATGCCCATGTTCTCCCCATGCCCCTTATTTCAAAATGAGCTGTGTAATTATATCTGGTAAAGAACTTGCCTGCCAATGTAGGAAACATAAGAGACACAGGTTCAATCCCTGAGTTGGGAAGATTCTCCCAGAGGAGGGCATGGCAACCCACTACAGTATTGTTGCCTGAAGAATCCCATGGACAGAGGACCCTGGCAGGTTACAGTCCATGGGGTTGGAAAAGAGTCAGACATGACTGAAGCGACTGAGCATGCACGCATGCAAGCACACCAGCTTTTTCTAAAGGATAAAATCCCCTTTTATGAAAATCACAAGTAAGTTTTGGTGTTGTTGGAAGGACTGGATTGGGAGAGTTAAAATCAAAAGGGTTAGTTCATTTCTAATTGGTTCATAAGAAAATGGAGGCTGAAATTGTTGCAAACATAACTACAAGAGGAGGAAGCAAACTTGAAGCTGCATTGGGAATACAGTGCTGGAAGAGCTTATCCATCAGTGAGTCAACCAACAAGCACTTCTTGAATTAATTTCTACACCAATATAAAAGGCAAAAATAGTGTTGGGTAAATGTGTTCCTCTATGATATTCAGTACAATACATAATTTAATAAGTGGAAGTCTGCTAAGTGCTTCCCAGGTAGTGCTGGTGGTAAAGAATCTGACTGCCGATGCAGGTAGACGTAAGAGATGCAGGTTCGATTCCTGTGTTGGAAAGATCCCCTGAAGGCAGGCATGGCAACCCATTCCAGTATTCTTTCCTGGAGAATCCCATGGACAGAGGAGCCTGGTGGGCTACAGTCCATAGGGTACAGAGTCGGACTCAACTAAAGAGACTTAGTACACGAAACATGCCAACTGCCCCTGACACACCCACACAAAAGGATTCTGCCCAAATAAAACAGGGAAATGATTAAGCACTGAGTTTAATTATTAGTTTGTGCAACCTAGGGCAAATTACTTAATTTCTATGTGTCTCACTTTCCTCCTCCATAAAATAGCCACGAATTCATGTGTGCTAATTTGCTTCAGTCATGTCCAACTCTTTGCGACCCTATGGACTGTAGCCTGCCAGGCTCCTCTGTCCAGGGGATTCTCCAGGTAAGAATACTGGAGTGGGTTGCCATGCCCTCCCCCAGGGGATATTCCCGATCCAGGAATTGAACCCATGTCTTATGTCTCCTGCATCAACAGGCGGGTTCTTTACCACTAGCACCACCAGGGGAGCCCTAAAATAGGCATAACAGAAAACAAATCCTAAGGGGAATTTCAAGTGCATTTGTCATAACTTATGGTAGGAATGGTGGAAATCCTTATCCTCTGCTTTCTACAGAATATGGATTCCCAAGTAGGATCTGGGATTTGCCCCATTTGGGCAATAAAAGAGTGCCATGCAGCACACATTCCATCGCAGCCTCCAAACTTCCTAAATCAGTTTTTCCAAGGAAGTTAACAGAGACACAGGTGTAAAAGAAAGGAAGATACTAGCTTTGCACAGAAAGCATGAGCAACATTCCAAGATATTGCCACATTAAGTCAGTTTTCAGGTAGAATATTTTATACTGCTTTGCATATATGTGTGCACTGTGCATCAAATTCGGAGCCCTGTGGAGATATGACAGAACTCTGGGCATATAAGCTAAATCATACAAATTTATCCCTCGTGACTGTACTACTTCTTGGTCCTAATGGAGTACTATATCTCACCTTGAGGATTCCCACTCACAGGCACTGAGTTATAGGAGAACACAGGTCTAGAAGATTTACTTATGGAAACTTAGCAATTCTCTTTCCCTTGCTGTGGTATACAGGTGGGTTAACCTGGACAGATATGCCAGGCATGATCTGCCACTGTAGGGTAGGAAAGTGTCATTGAAGCTTATCACCTTGCTATCTTTCTCTTTTTACTCTAAAAGGGTCAACTCCCCACCCCCGCCACCCATTTTCATCTGTCCTGACCTTCAAATGTAAATATTCTATTCCCCAAACCAGCACAAACCATAATAGACAGATGGCCCATGCTACACCCTCATGCAATTAGCAGCACTAGTCATGAGGCAGGTTCCTAGAACCGATTTTCCCATAGCGGATGGAACTATGCTGAGTCATCCATTGCCTTTTGCCTCTGTAATCAGTCTCAGGTCTTTTGGTGAGGCAGCTTGGTGAGAACTATGGAAACAACCTATGCAACAGAATTATTCTCTTAATAATTGGAGAGGATATACTATTCTGGCCTCATTAGGACTACAGTCCAAACAACTGAGCCAACTGGCCATAGATGGCCTATGATGAGTCAGGGTAAACTAACATCAAGTATTCTTGCTTGTACTGATTCAAAGTGTGTGTTCAAATCCAAATGCACTGAAAGAGTACATTTTTTTTCACACTTCAGGTAGAGCAAAGAATGAGACTCAGACCACCCCAAAGAAGGAAATAATTTCTCTTAATGAATAGTTTGCAAGTCTTAAGCCAGTGGTTCTCAGCCCTAACTGCACATTAGAGTCAACTAGGGAATTTTTTTTTAATACTGTTGAGAAGATCCCACTCCAAGAGATTCTGAGGTAATTGGTCTGGAGTGGGGCCCAGGCATTAGTACTTTTTTAAAAGCTTCCTAGGTAATTCTAACAGACATCCAGAGTGGAGAACTGTCTTGGGCGAAAGACCAGACACTGGCTTTGACCCGATGTGCTGTGTTTTCTAAGGCAAGCCTAGAAGATGGCATCTCTTTTGCCAGATTATCTACCAAGGTCATCTCAACAAAGACTAAAAAATGACAAAAGAAATACACGTTTTAGGAAATAATAAAAGAGCTTTTCTTTTTTGCATGAATGTATTGGCTCCCGGTTAGCCTTATTTAATCAAAATTTGCTTGACATTATTCCAATCCCCTCTCTAAGTATGGGAAATAACATGAAACATTTGAGAGGGGAAATTTTATCTAAATGTCACATTAATTTCACTAGGAAATGTCCCCATCTCCAATGAGACAGCTAAGTTAACACAGGAACACAGCAAAGAGACAAGAACATTTGTTTCTGAAAAATCTAAATTTTGACATCAAAAAAAATGGGTCTAGAGCAAACTTTTATTATATAGTATTTTTATGATAATAATTATATTCCCAGTCTCAACAATAAGTGTCACTTTCCTATCATTTAACATATTCCTCCCAAACCCTTTCTCTAATTAGAATTCTTTATCCTAGGATTCACTGAGAACAGACTTCTCACTTTGTTTAGGTTTAATCAAATCTGAATTTTCTAAAAACATAAAGAATAAATACTTGTGGATAGTAGAGTTTTTTGGATAGCTTAGAGCTTTCTTCTCTAAGGACTAAAATTTTGGTTTAAAATCCTACACATCATGCCTTGTTTTTTTGTGTGTGTGTTTTTTGTTGTTGTTGTTTGTTTGTTTGTTTTATTGGAGGGTAATTGCTTTATAATATTGTGCTGGTTTCTGGCATACATCAACACGAATCAGCCACAGGTATACATATGTCCCCTGTCTCTTGAACCTCCCTCCCATCTCCTACCATATCCCACCCCCCGCCAGGTTATCACGGAGCACTAGATTAAGCTCCCTGTGTCACACAGCAAATTCCCACTGTCTATCTGTTTTACATATGGTAATGTATATGTTTCCTCACTACTCTCTCAATTCATCCCACCCTCTCCTTCCCGCACTGTGTTCACAAGTCTGTTCTCTATGTCTGCATCTCTATTGCTGCCCTGCAAATAGGTTCATCAGTACCATCTTTCTAGATTCCATACACATGCATTAATATACAATATTTGTCTTTCTCTTTCTGACTTACTTCACTCTGTACAATAGGCTCTAGGTTCATCTATCTCATTAGGACTGACTCAAATGTGTTCTTTTTAACAGCTGAGTAATATTCCATCATATATATGTACCACAATTTCTGTATCAATTCATCTGTCAATGGACATCTAGGCTGCTTCCATGTTCTAGCTATTTAAAAAATGTTGCAACAAATTGCCTTGTTTTTGAACATTATTGCAGTTTCTTAATGGTTCCTCTGAAGCGCCTTTCTAAACATAAATTACTGTACCATGCAGGTTTGCCTGTACACTCACTGACTCCAAAAAACACTATGTCTTTTGAGTTCTTACCTTTAATTTTTAACATATGTGTCCTACCAACTTGCCATAAAACACTCAATATTGTTACTTCTCGGTGCTATTAGTACACCAAAGCAGCTCCTCTTCCATTTCAAGTTTGATACTTTTCTCCTGTGTTCTTGGAAACTATATATTTATTAGAATAGTCTAGAAAATGAGACTTAAGTTCTGGATAGAGAGATGAGATTTTTTTTAAGAGGGAAATGGCATGATCTTTACTGCAAGGACTTTTCTATAATGTTTTGGGGTTTGTTGTCGTTTAGTTCTTTTTTTTTTTCCCTGCACAGGAGCCTTCTTTGCTAACTATTTTCAATTCTCATCTTCTTTCTGGATGTGGGAGTTTTCTAGAGAGACTTTGGGGTGGGTGGTATGTTATTATGTTAATGAGTCTGGCATATCACAAGTCAAATACTTCCACTTTGTCAGGCCCCCAAGGTACCAGAATGCCCTACTTTAATTGTCATTTTGCATTACTTTCACAGTTCACTGAGTTGTGCCCTAGTCTCTGGAAGAGTGACTGTGACTCTCAGTCACCAGTCTTTATCATCAGTATAGACTTAAACCCTAAGGAGAAAGAAGCCCAATAAATGCAGATATCCAGGACTACAATCTTTGCCCAGAGGCACAAATCCCCAGGTCACACTATAACGTTAAAAAAGGTTACAGATGCTGAGATGAAAACCTTAAGGTTTTCATTTGAAAATGAACAGCCATTTTAAATTATACTTTAAAAGTCCCATCAAACTGAAAAACATTATAGCTGCAATCTGCTAACTAATTTCTTTTTAATTTTTCACTCAGTCATTTTATCCATACAAACAGGAAAACTAGAATCCCAAATAAGATGCACAGCAAAATGATTTTTAAATGCTGGTTCTTTTTTTAACTGCTGATGTCTAATAATGATAATTGTACCTATTGATCATATGATAAGACTCATAACCTTTTTCTGAAAATAACTGCTGCTTTAGATGTTCAAATGGCATCTTTTCACAAAGGCATTTTTTTAAGGAAATGAATTGACAAATGGCCTTTCCCTCCTTACTATCTTCAGCACATAAAAATGAAAATGTAAATTCTATATAAAAATAAAGCTAACATGCCTGCAGCTAAAATGTATATTCAAAGACTCATTCATCCAGACAGCAGAAGCTGAATGAGAAAGTAGTGAAGACAGAATAAAAGGCACCATCTGCAGAGCTGCCATCACCAGAATTACCCTGAACTGGAAAACAAGCTAAGTAAACTTCCACTAGCCATGCCTATGTACACATTAGCGCAATTCTCATGTACACACACACACGGTCTGACTACAGTAAGCAATGTGATGTAGGGGAGGGGGTGAACTGAATTCTCTCCTCGTGTCTGTCACTGACTCATTGGTGGCCTTGAATAAAGCACTCGATCCCTCTGGAAGTGTTAATTTATCTATCTAGGAAATAAAGAGAGCAACCCAAATGATGCCAATGTTCCCTTCAAGCCCCAGCTCTTGTTCAGTCATTCGTTTTTTCATTCATTCCTACATGCAATAAACATGCACCAAACCCTGAGAATGAAAAAAAAAAAAAAGATATATGCTAGACCAGCAAGGAGATAACAAACTGATTAACTCTGTGCTAGGGATGGTTATACTCATGCACAGGCTATGGAGTGGACCTTTGAGAACTGTACCACAACTCAATGTAACTAAAGTCTGTCGCTAAGTGGTGTCCAACTCTTTTGTGACCCCATGGACTGCAGCTCACAAGGTCCATAGGATTTCCCAGGCAAGAATACTGGATTGGGTTGCCATTTCCTTCTCCACTATGGAATTAATTAGCACACTAATGGCTTGATGATAGTAGATGATACACATAGGAGAATTTGGCCTTTATATTTGCTACACATACAAACCCACGTAACAAATACAGGGAACCTCCCTCTCCTATCAAATGAGTTACAAAACTTATAAAATTCTTACAAATAGCATGCCCCTTTGGCTCCACTTCCACAGCCTTCATCAACTTGTGCCACTACTTCATCTCCATCTGCCTTTTGCCCATTCTGCAAAATGCTATGTGCATAACCTTTCTTGCCCACTATTTTCATCACAACATTTCTCTTTTCAAGGCTTCAAAGAAACCTTTCAATGGTTCCCTGTTACACTTAGCATTAGTGGTTTAGTTGCTAAGTCGTGTCCAACTCTTGTGACCCCATGGACTGTAGCCTGCCAGGCTCCTCTGTCCGTAGGATTTTCCATGCAAGAATACTGGAGTGTATTGCCATTTCCCTTCTCCAGGGGATCTTCCCAACCTAGGAATCAAACCCAGGTCCCCTGCATTGCAGGCAGATTCTTTACTAACTGAGCTAACTTGAAATTAAATCTTTAGCTGAGCAGTCATCCAATACCAAGTCCTCTACTTCCCTCATATCTCAACCCTCATTTCTAATATGCCTACATCTCTGATCATCCCACACAGCTTAACATGTTCTCATCACTTAGTGTACAGACTATGTGATGTACTTATGCTTTTCCTCAGGTTCTATGATTATTTCATGTGTAGTATGTCAGTATATCCTCCAACTAGACTGGAAGCTTTCTTTTGAAGTCTCAGTGCCACAATGCTGGACACTTAGCAAGTGCTCATGTAATGAATCCATCAATGAAAGACCAGAGAAGGGGTGGAAGAGGTTAAGAATAAAGCTTCTTATTACTGCTAAAGCAGATGACCAAATCTGTAAGGCCAAGGTGGTCTGTTTCTTCAGAAAGCATCCCTTCTGCCCACTGTCTTCTGTAGTTACAGTTTGTTCTCTGTCCTTACTCCCAACAATGACCTTATAAATACACAGTAGTCTAGATATAACTGCCAAGGATAAGATGCTACGGTTAGGTGATTCCTGCCCATCATCCATCAGTCCTGCTGTATCTCTGGGAATGGCAGTAATGACACATGATAGTGTTTCCAAAACAGGGTAGATAAAATTTCTGTGAAAAGATAAAGCTTTGCCTTATCTGTATAACTCTGAGCCACAGACTGACAGTGTGACAGCTACTTTTCATCATGTGAAAGAAGACTCGAGGATTCCAATGGCTTGCAGACAGGGCTATCAGTAGGAAACACAGGCCATTTAGTTAACATCCAAGTCAAGTTGAAAGAGTTCCCCTCTTGGTGGCCTTTTATCATCACTGTTAAAATTTCACTGGCACCATCGATATAGACAGACTACATAGAGGTGACAAAGGCAGCTTAGAGAAAGCCCTTTTCTCTACCCTCATCTTTTATTGGGTCAAAGTTGTGACTTTAGAAGAGCAACCCAGCACATATTTTACTACAAAGGCCTCCTTGAGAAACCTAGGAACTTTCTGTAGGAATCCATGCAATTCAGAGGCAAAGAGCCTACTGAATGACCAGACTAAACATCATCCCATTATACAGATAAGAACAGTTTTCTGTTCTTCTCTGGGACCCTTTTCTAAGTCCTTTGTGGGGTACAGTGCCCTTGAAAATAATATCTGCTTACAAAAAGCTCTGAGGAACCAGTTAATGTTTATTCTACACAGGAATGCAAAAACAACAAGACTTTGGTGTGGATACAAGTAGTTTAAGACTAAATAAAATGACTAACCCAATCACATGAGTCATACCACCTCATCCCACATAAATAAAATTCAACCTGAGAAGGAAATAGCTATCAACCACATTCACCAGTAGAACAAAACCTGGAGGGTAATCATCATCCCCAAATATGTAACTACCACACATTAAAGCCATTTTGTAGGCTCAGAGTGCCTTTCATCCCCAAATATTAAAGTATTTTACAAGCAGGTGCCAACTGTTACTCCCCCACTTAAAGAGCCAAGAAAACAAACACACAGGTTAAATGCTACAGCCACGTTAAATACTGACTCAGCTAGCTGCTGCTGCTGGTGCTAAGTCGCTTCAGTCGTGTCTGACTCTGTGTGACCCCATAAATGGCAGCCCACCAGGCTCCCCCATCCCTGGGATTCTCAAGGCAAGAACACTGGGGTGGGTTGCATTTCTTTCTCCAATGCATGAAAGTGAAAAGTGAAAGTGAAGTCACTCAGTTGTGTCTGACTCTTCGCGATCCCATGGACTACAGCCTACCAGGCTCCTCCATCCATGGGATTTTCCAGGCAAGAGTACTGGAGTGGGCTGACATTTCCTTCTCCAGACTCAGCTAGAACAAGTCACAAAAACAAGAACAACAAGAAAAAAACCCAGGAACACTGTTCTTGGCATGACCTACTACTGAGATGGAAAGCAAACACAAGCTGGTAACAACAGAGAAGTGATTAGCCTGCTTTCTACCTGTTTTTCTCTGAATGACTTTCTTTGCTACTTTTTGTGAATGGGTCAGGAGAGTATAGCAAAACAGAGAGACAAAAGAAAAATTTGGCACACACTACTGCAGGTAGTTCTCCAGACGGAGATGGCTCCAGGAATGAGCTACTTTCTTCCCTGCAACCTTGGTGACCATTTCAATTGTCCTTTAGAGATATTGACAACCATCTTTACAAGGTGACATAAGATGACTAGTGATGACTTATGGGGTAGCTTCAATTTCAGAAGCTATGATTTGATAAAGTTGATCCAACTGACAATAAGAAACCAAGGTAAGACCTTCCACAGCAATGGCCCAGGGAGCCACAGTAAGAGCTCTCCTGAATCCAGCCTATCTTTGAGTCCTTCTGGCAACCCACTCCAGTATTCTTGCCAGGATAATTCCATGGACAGTAAAGCCTGGCAGGCTACAGTCCATGCAATAGCAAAGAGTCAGACATGACTGAGCAACTGAGCATGCACAGCTTAGAGAAGGTTCAGCACTCGGGTCCATTTCTGCTGAATTCTATTTAATTGGCCTCAATTCTCTACTACTTAGCAGCTACAGAGTCCTGACTGCCTGCAGAGTGCAATTTCTATTGAGCAAACCTTGTCAGCTGAAAAACTTTCAAAATATTTGGAGGGAAAGCTGCAGGTGACTCTGCCTGTGGGCCCAAACAACACCCCCAAATCCAGTTCCAGACCCAATCTCATTATTTATATTATACATCACTTAAAGCCCAGTTGCCTCCACAAGCTTATTTAAGAGTGAAGGAAAACAGCCTTTGGCATATCATTCTAAATTCATTTCCCTTGTACCGGCTTGTTGCTCAAGCCTATAATATGTGATCATGCCGACAAAAAGCAACCAAGTTCTACACCATCTTGAAAATAGTGAATGTGTTAGCTTCTGATATTGATGTTTTCTAATTAGATGAAACACAATAGATCATTTGCTTGTTTGTGGTCAATGAAATTTTCCATAGTTCTCTTTTGGTGTAGTTATTCTGATGACCATGGCAAACACAGTATACTGGGAGGCTTATAGGCAAGAATGTGCACATACGGCATCCATTTATATTTACTGTCACTAAAACGAAAACAGATTATTTCTGATCTTTTTAAGTACTAATTTCAAATTTAATGAGGCACAATAAACATTTCTCAAAATCAGACTCCATGGTTGCTTACCATTGGCAACCCTCTAATTATGACCAGAGTTTAAATAAAGGGCGTTCAGTTCTGTTGAAATTATTAGGCACTGAAGGAAATCCATGGTAGCCTCCAGTTTCTAGTGACTTACACAAGCACTGCAGAAAATCTGTGTTGGAAGCAAGACAGAACTTACACTTCAGCATCACTTCATGACACATAAATGAGAAGCAATAGAAAGAGGATTTGGAGAAGGAAATGGCAACCCACTCCAGTATTCTTGCCTGGAGAATCCTGTGGACAGAGGAGCCTGGTGGGCTGCTGTCCATAGGGTCACACAGAGTTGGACACGACTGAAGCAACTTAGCATTCATGCATGCATTGCAGAAGGAAATGGCAACCCACTCCAGTGTTCTTGCCTGGAGAATCCCAGGGACAGAGGAGCCTGGTGGGCTGCCGTCTATGAGGTCTCGCAGGGTCAGACACGACTGAAGCGACTTAGCAGCAGCAGCAGCGAAAGAGGATTGATTCAAGGAAGTAATGGAAATGTTTACCCATTCTTTCAAAACCCCTACCTATCTACCCAGATCCTAACAGACCTTCTCATTTTATGCTGGGAAGGGGGTGGTGAGGGCAGGCTGGAATTTGACCTGATTTTGTAAACAGATCCGACATAAGAGTGCCAGCAACCATGCACAGTAAAGCCATAACTACACCTTGAAAAGTGGCTAGTATTATCAGCAGCTTGAAATTGTGAGAGTATTAGAAATCTGTAATGCAGTTATGCAGTGTAATGACAGAACAACAATTACTAATATGCCTTTCATTTATACGAATCTTTCATCAAAAAGAATTTCAGAATGTTTAAAAAGGGTTTCAGGAGAGAGCAAAAATGTACTCAACCTTAGAGCAACCATAAGACAGAGGAATATTCTTAGATGGCAAAAAAGACAGCCAAGGTGGAAACTGGGCCTGAAGGTGGCTACATTTTCTACAGAGCTTATGGTACAGAACTGAAGAATTTTGCTTTTCATCCATTCAGCGAGACTTCTAGGAGGTGCTTGATGAGTGCAATGGAGCAGGTGTCTCCTGTCAATATCATCCTGAAACAATTAGCTTTTGGAAATGGACACAATACAGAAAACTTTGCCCCATTTTTCTTTTTTTCCCCTCTTAACCAACATTAATTGGAGAAGGAAATGGCAATCCACTCCAGTGTTCTTGCCTGGAGAATCCCATGGACGGAGAAGCCTGGTAGGCTGCAGTCTATGGGGTCGCACAGAGTCGGACATGACTGAAGCAACTTAGCAGCAGCAGCAGCAACCAACATTAACTACTTAATCCCACTGCTACTATCATAAGCTAAATAAATATTATTAACCACATTAACAGCAGGACAAAACAGGTTAAAATACTTGCCCTCTGCTAGAGAGAAGCAGTGTCACATCCAAAACTAGAATTCAAGATTTCTCATTGCAAGTCCCACATTCACAGGCCACACCTCATTAGGATTCTAGGAAAGGCAATGAAATAGAAGTAATTAGGACCGGATGACTGGCTGTACTATTTGGGAGAAAATATAAATACCCTAGCCTGCTTAAACATGACAGGTTCAAGGGTGGTGAACACAACTAGAGCAATTTCCTCTTGCAGGAAGATTAAGAAATAATTAGGGGGAACACCTCACCCTCCCTCTCCCATCAGACTAACAGAAGCAAAAATCAGGAATAATTCCAAACTTAACTGTCAAAAAAAAAAAAAAAAAGAAAGAAAGTCAGAAACATAACACTGTACTGTGCCTGGCAGTCCTACTCCTCAACCTGTACAAGTAACTTCTACATTCCTTTCCCCATACAGTTTTTAGCATTCTCCCTCCCCAGCTTTCTTCTTAGTTCTTTCTCCATTCACTTTTCTGTATACACACACCCTTCTCTCAAACAAACTAGCACCCTCACTCCTCATCCTAATCTGCCCAATACTTGTGTCTACTTAATAACAACGAAAGATTTTGTTTGAGATTCAACCAGTACAAACAGGTGTGGGCAGTCATATCTCCATTCATAACATACACAGAGATACACACATATTACATATAATTTTATGAGGGAAAAGTGTGTTTTTGCATCTCCATATTAAAAAATGCTTGTTCCTAGTAGACACAGATTCAGCTAGGGCCATAAGTCACCCTGATGATTGTTTCTTCAGATTGTTTTAAGCTTAGAAAAGATCACAGACTATTCAAAGAAAAGTCCTAGAAACCCTCCAAATACAGCCTTCAATGTAAATATAAAGTTCCTACTGGCTGTGTGATCTTGTAGAAATCACTGAACCTCTCTGACCATCAATTTCCTCATCTATAAAATGGAAATAGCACCTGTCCTGACTATCTTATAGAGTTGCTATTAAGATGAAATAAAATAATAAATGTGCAGATGCTTTCTAAAAGTGAACTGCCAGACAAAGGACAAGTCATCTGATTATCAGGTTATAAACTTGATTTCTCTTGAATATTCATTTCTATTTCCAACAAAATTTCCAATGTGTAGTTTTTTTCATGTATAGTTTTTTTTTTTTTTTTTCCTGAGGTTTCTTACAGGATATTTTATCTCATTCTCCCCCTAACTGTACTATCAGAAAAATAAATAATGCAGTGAACAGTCTTGCTTTGTGCATGCTCAGTCACTACAGTCCTGTCTGACTCTTTGCAACCCTATGGACTGTAGCCCACCAGGCTCCTCTGTCCATGGAATTCTCCAGGCAAGAATACTGGAGTAAGTTGCCATGCCCTCCTCCAGAGGATCTTCCTAATCTAGGGATCAAACACCCATGTCTTTTACATCTCTTGCATTTGCTGGCAGGTTCTTTATCACTAGTGCCACTGGGAAGCCATATATATATAGACACCCAACTTCTCTAATTGCTGATTCAACACCTTAACTGGAGTGTATGTGTACTTCTGTGTGTGCGCGTGTGTGTGTGTGGGTGTGTGTAGACAGAGAGAGAAAATATTCAGATAAAGAGAGTTGAAATGACCTCACACCATCTGAAATTATGTGAAAGGCAAGATTTGAGACACTTTAAAAGCCTTTATAAACTAGTTTTTCTTCGCCCCATTTGCTTTCTCTGTTATGATTGAACTGTCACAGAATCTCTTAAAAAAAAGAAAGAAAGAAAACCTCATCTCAGGGTTAAGTAAAACACATTAGCATGCATAATTCAGAACCTTCAGCTGGAAATGAGCCATTTCTAGTGTAGTGTATGGATAGAAAAACATGGTTAAAGGGCTACAGCAGCTTGACCAGGGCCTTCTAAGATCCAAAGTAATGAGAGAGTTCAACTCAGAAACACCCTGAGCCTGACTGTGGGCTCATTTTACCATTCCTCAGAGCTGTGCTGCCCAATGGCATAGATATTATAACCAATAACACAGACATAGGCAGGTAATTATTTAAATTTAGCAAACACTGAGTTAAATTTTTAGTTCCTCAATCACAATAGCCATCTTTCAAGTGCTCAGGAGGCAAATGTTGCTAGTGGCTAGTATATTAGACAGCACAGATATAGAATATTTCCATCATCCCATAAAATTCTATTGGACAGGGTTGCCTTAGGAAGACTGTTGACCTGTGACTCAGGACTCTCCAGTCCTGAAATGTGATGTCCTTGGTGACCTAAGGAAATACAAAGAGTAGACCTACCTCTATCACATCATTTAACACATTGTATTACCTATGTGTCAGCCACACAAGGCTGGAAACTTAAGGGCTTCAGTGGCTGTCACCATTTCTGGCACAGAGCAGGTACTCACCCACCACTTGTTAGTTAGCATTAGCTAATGTTAGCTGATAGTAGACCCATCCATCAGATAGGAAGAGCTCATTTGCCTCTTTCATAGATGAAATGAAAGGATTCTTGCAAAGCTCTTTTAAGAAAGGCTATTGTGCTTCCTCTACTTGTATTTGTTTCAACATTTCTCAAGAATTTAGATTGTAGGGAGACCTGGCTTAAGTAAAAACTAGCCTTCTTTCTCCCCATCCCTGTAAACACATCTCTTTCATTCATCCAAAGAATCATTTGAGAACCTAAAATATTAGAATGCCATGTTTACTAATATGCCAGTATACACATACATCATATTGAACATGATATCATCTACACCTTTAAAAGCGGTTTTTAACCAGAATTGAAAGAGACACGTGCACCCCAGTGTTCATCACAGCACTGTTTATAAGAGCCAGGACATGGAAGCAACCTAGATGTCCATCAGCAGGTGAATGGATAAGAAAGCTGTGGTACATATACACAATGGAGTATTACTCAGCCGTTAAAAAGAATACATTTGAATCAGTGCTAATGAGGTGGATGAAACTGGAACCTATTATACAGAGTGAAGTAAGCCAGAAAGAAAAATACCAATACAGTATACTAATGCATACATATGGAATTTAGAAAGTTGGTAACGATAACCCTGTATGCGAGACAGCAAAAGAGACACAGATGTATAGAACAGTCTTTTGGACTCTATGGGAGAGGGAGAGGGTGGGACGATTTGGAAGAATGGCATTGAAACACGTATAATATCATATAGGAAACCAATCACCAGTCCAGGTTCGATGCAGGATACAGGATGCTTGGGGCTGGTGCCCTGGGATGACCCAGAGGGATGGTACGGGGAGGGAGGTGGGAGGGGGGTTCAGGATGGGGAACACGTGTACACCCGTGGCAGATTCAAGTTGATGTATGGCAAAACCAATACAATATTGTAAAGTAATTAGCCTCCAATTAAAATAAATAATTTTTGTAATTTAAATTTATTTATTTTAATTGGAGGCTAATTACTTTACAATATTGGTTTTGCCATACATCAACATGAATCCTCCACGGGTGTACATTTAAAAAAATAAATAAATAAATAATAAAAAGGGTTTTTACAATCTAATACAGTGAGAATCATTTGTTGGGCTGTGTCTCTCAATGGTCCAATTTTTTAAATTATTTTCTTAAATGGCACCTTGTTTCAGTATGGCAACTGTTTTTTCATATAGCCTTGCCCTATGATCTTTTCCAATAACCAAAGCAGTTTTAAGAAGTACATAGGCAAGGTATTATTTTCCCTTTTTAACAGATGTAAAAACTGAGTCCCAGAGTGTTTTTTTAATTCAAGATCAATAGCCAATTATTGGCAGAGTCAGAGCAAAAGCCTAAGGCCCCTGCTTCCCAGACCAGGGTGCCTTCCACTCGGTCTAACTTTCTAGACAGTAGGAAATGGAAACCCAGTTGGCTGACACTGCTTTATTTTCAGTCTATGGTCTCCTCTAAGTTCTTTCACGAATTTAAAAAATCCAACCTTTTATGCAATACTAATTATTTCTCATATCATGACAGAGTCTTTAGTTGCTTTTCTGCCAAATGTGGTCATTTGCAAAGGTTCTTAAAGTCATTAGTGCAGTCTGACCATGCTATGCCCTAGGCTTTGAAAAATTTCCTTTTGGCCTCATGACCATTACAGAATCAATTACCCAGAGAGTATTAAAGCTCAAAAAGATCTTAGAGTATCTAATCTCTCTTTGTGTCCCTGTCTCTCTCTCTCTCTCTCTCTCTCTCTGTCACACACACACATTCAATATTTTGAAGACAAGGAAATGGGCCCAGGGAACCTCACCACCACCCTCAAAGTATCACAGTTGGTTTTTAGAAACCCAGACATAAGTTTAGAACTCAGCTCTTCGGCCACCAGGCCAGGACTCATCCCTCTCCACCTGCCCAACTTCTTCCTGTTATTTCTCCTAAGAAGTCCTCAAAGAGTAAAACCTAATGCTATAAATTCTGTCAACAAAATTCCTCAAGGGAGGGAAAAGTAAAATTTAGTGCAAATGATGTTTGTAAATCATTTGTCAATATCCTATCATTAAGAAAAGTAATTGTTCCTCAGGATACTGCAGAAAGAGGATGTATGATCCACCCAAGGAAACAGAGTAATCTGAAAAAGCTGAGTAATCTGGAAAAAAAAGTGAAATGATAAAGCTCAGTGAAATACAGTCTCATTCTAGCAAATGACTTGTTTTGTTGCCACTTAAATTGCTCATCTGTAATTGCTAAAGATAAACTGCAATCAAAATACAGTATCTTCTATTAGTGCCCACTGGGGATTGTTTGATCATAGTGAAATTATCGGAAAGGTAAATTTGCTCATTTTTACTGCCTCAGTGGAAACTGGCATTAGACTACTGAGGGGGGCTAGACTGATGGCAAATGTTGCTTCCTGGTGAGGGAGCTTTTCTCCTCTCTAAATAAGACTGAGGCACTGCCTCTGTGACTAAAAACTAAGCAGGAAAAGAGGAGTTTGCCCTGCCCACTTCCTCAAAGCATCATTCTCAGGCTTAGTTTCTTCTCCATGTTGTACTAATACCTTTGTAGTTCAGATGTCACTAATTCATATTTGGTGATCATTCTGATAGAGATAGGCTGCTGTATCTATTTTTAAAAAGGTTTACTGAGCAAATTATGGTGTAAACAAGGTTACAAGGGAAGTGTTTAAACTACTTAAGAGAATAAATTGTTTTTAAGCACTTTAGAAGCAATTTACAAACAATAAATATGTTAATTGCACATCATTCTTATTTAGTCATTAAAGCAGATCCAAGGACATCTACTTGGCAAAACTTCCTGGCAAGGGCTTTGTTAGCTTACTTCTTATTACTCTATGAACTTGAAAGTAATAAAATTGCATTTTTTTTCTCTCTGTAATTCCAACTGGCCTTCCCCCAAGTTAGTCTCAATTAAACAAATTTGACTGTACTATATAAAGGCTGAGTAAAATGACAAAGCCATCAGCCCAGGGTTGAAAAACAGAAGTCACAGAAAATCCTATACTACTTTTAAGACCCTTCTTTGCACAAACTAAGAAACAAACAGTTAAATGGTACATAAGAGTAATGGGGGAGGGGATAGAAGGAAAAGCAAAACGAGATCATTCAGAGCTGTCCTTGTTTGCCAGTTTAGAACAAATGGAAGTAATACATAACTCAGGCCCAAAATAATTTAATTTAACAAATACTATTAAAACTATGTGCCAGGCTCCATCGAAAATTCTAAGAGTATGGAGATGAGACAGATTCTACTCCTGTCCTCGAGAAGTCCATATTTCTAGTACTGGGGACAGATAAGTGAAGAGAGAATTATAATGACATGTTGTTAGTGCTATAACGAGGGTATATAGAAAAGAGAGCAACATAGAAGGTTCTCCTAAGTGGCACTTGCCATCAGAACTACCTTCAGATACATGTGATCCGAAGCAGGGGATGGAACTAGAGAAATTATTTGTTCAGGGGAAAGAGTTTGCTTCTCTCTAGCTCTAATTCTTGATTTTGCAAGCTATGTATGAGTGTCAGGTGTGAGAAAAAACATAAGGCATGCCGAATAAATTCAAACAACTTCCCTACAGCCACAAATCCAACTGAATTTGGGTTGGCTCTTTTGTAAAGTTTGGAAGACAAATCACATTCAGTACAGTGCTCAAAAAATCAGTATCCAAAGGGGTAGCTAATTAAACCACAGAGACATTTTTGAGCTAGGAAAAGTTTTCTCCAGTGGTCAGACACTCATCACTTTAAAATTCTTCATGTAGCCTTTGCGTAAAAATGAGTCCTGAGACAAGCTGACCCTAGTTTGGATACTCTCTTAAAAATTACCCTAGTCTACTTGTCAGAAGTAGGAAAGAAGATAGAGGTATTTCCTACAGCAGCCTGTAGGTGGACACCTTCACTTTCTTCACACGGCCAACCCACCTGCTCTCAGCTCTACAAGAGGGGCTTCCTCAGTGGAGCTACTGGTAAAGAACCCTGAAGGGACTGACACACAACACTAAACATACACAATAGAAGAGAGTGCCATAAAATTGCACATTTGATGGGAAACAGAGTGAGCACTCTCTTTTCTTCTTTTATGGAATCTAAGGATGTGAATTTTATACTTGCTCCCTTCCTCTTCTGATTGCCTGACGCTGTGCCTTTTTTCCAGAAGAAGCTGAAAGTGTTTGGGTCACCCTCTTGCCTTCTGGTACTGCTAGATCCCTAGTCCCTCCCAATTACCACCTAACCGACTGCCATCCCTGGAGGCCTGATCCCATCCAGTACTTCAAAATGAGGGAAGATCACAGGAAGAAACAAGGGAAATCTTGGCTTGTTCACACACACTCTATCTCTGCTCTGAGAATGATGTTTCTGTGTCTTCCCTTCCTGGAAATCAGGGCCAGGATATGCTCTCAAGTCAGACTCTTTCTGTCTACTACTGGCCTTAAGCCAACAATGCACACATAGTATTTCTGTGCAAACAAAGATTACTCTGATCTCTTCCCTCAAAAGTTTTTTCCCCTGTGCTTTAAAAAATAAATGAATAAGGCATGAGAAGATAGACAATTAGTAAATAAAGGTATGAGCGACCCCTCCCTACATGATCTAAAAATAATGAGGATCCAATGGAGGTCAACCATTTCATAAAATTTGCCTTTTGAATATTTATTTTCACAAGTTAATATTTGTTCTGTCATTTGGGATAGTGATGATGATGATGCTTAGAAATGCCTTTTAGAAAGTCTGTAAACCAGAAAATCTCAAAATTTCCCACTACATGCTCACCTTCTCAATATTTCTAAGAGAAAAACAAGCCACATCTAAGGTTATGCCAAGATATTAACTCTTTCCTAACTCCACTAAAAAGCACACCACTACAAAGCCATAAAGGATGTCAAGAAGATGTAAAGATAGCATACTAGCCATCAGTCCAAACTTTGTAAGACCTTGCCTCTGGCAGTGGTGTTCTTCAATGATGAGAAGAGTAAATAAAGCACTCTAAAAGGGGGAGGGAAATCCTCATGATCCCCCAATTATCCATCAGGTTTTGGCCTTATACCTGAGAACCAGTCTTCAGGCTGAATATGTAAAAGCTATTGTTCTGGTCAAACAATTAGCTAGTGCTGGGTTCACACAGTATACATTTTTCAAAGCAACTAATTCAAAGTTCAAATGTTAGGAAGAAGAATGTTTTACACTTTTGTGACACTTTGCTTTCAGTACCTTCATTTCAATACATTTTCCCAATGCAGACCAATGATAATGTTGACTTCACGCAACTGAGTTTTTGCCTCTATTATAATAATGCAATAGAAACGTTGATGTGGTCTCCAGGCCTTTTATCAATTTCTTAACCTTTTCTTGAAACTTACTGTGGCCTGTCAGTGTCCTACTTAAAATAAGGTATGCAGAATTGAACATAATACTACAGATGTAATCTGAGCAGCAAAGAATTCAGAGGGGCTAATTCTTCCCATAATCGGGAAATTATTCTTCATTAATAAGGCCTAAGATCCTATTTGTTTTAGAAATCCACTTACCCTCAAGTTGCTTCCCCCATAACATGTCTATCATTCCTGAAGACCCCTTCTGTTTTGGCATTACCAGTCCCACTCCAGATTGACATTGGGTTGGAACTTTCGAAAAAGACCACCAGATAGGCAAGCAAAACCACTGAAAGAAGAGTAGACCAAAAGGGAAAGTAACAGAACATTCAAACAAAATAAATTCTCCTCAAAAGGAAAGAGAACAGGCCAGCAATAGTGTTACCAAAGTGCCCAGATAAAAAGGACAGTTGGAGACTGCCAGAGATGGTGGCATGGAGAAGGATATCATAGCTGTGCCTGTTGTACTCTTCACTTGTTAACAGCTAATTTCTCCTGCTCACCAAAGTAACACCACATCAACCTAGAGATTATCATACTAAGTGAAGTAAGCCAGACAGAGAAAGACAAATACCATTTAATATCCATTATATGCAGAATCTAAAATGTGATGCAAATCAACTTAGTTACAAAGCAGAAAAAGACTCACAGACATAGAAAACAAACTTATGGTTACCAAAGAGGGAGGGGAGGGATAAATTAGACGGTTGAGATTAACATATATATCAGTTCAGTTCAGTTCAGTCACTCAGTCGTGTCCGACTCTTTGCAACCCCATGGACTGCAGCACCCCAGGCTTCCCTGTCCATCACCAACTCCTGGAACTTACTCAAACTCATGTCCATCAAGTCAGTGATGCCATCCAACCATCTCATCCTCTGACATCCCCTTCTCCTCCTGCCTTCAATCTTTCCCAGCATCAGGGTCTTTTCCAATGAGTCAGTTCTTCTCATCAGGTAGCCAAAGTACTAGAGTTTCAGCTTCACCATCAGTCCTTCCAATGACTATTCAGAACATATACATACATGCTTTTGAACTGTGGTGTTGGAGAAGACTCTTGAGAGTCCCTTGGACTGCAAGGAGATCCAACCAGTCCATCCTAAAGGAGATCAGCCCTGGGTGTTCATTGGAAGGACTGATGCTAAAGCTGAAACTCCAATACTTTGGCCACCTCATGCGAAGAGTTGACTCATTGGAAAAGATTCTGATTCTGGGAGGGATTGGGGGCAGGAGGAGAAGGGGACAACAGAGGATGAGATGGCTGGATGACATCACTGACTCGATGGACATGAGTTTGAGTGAACTCCGGGAATTGATGGACAGGGAGTCCTGGCGTGCTGCGATTCATGGGGTCGCAAACAGTCGGACACGACTGAGCGGCTGAACTGAACTGATATATAAAATAACCAACAAGGACCCACTGTATAGCACAGGGAACTATACTGACTATTTTGTAATAACTTATAAGGGAAAAGGACCGGGAAAAGTGTATATATATATATATATATATATATATATGTGTGTGTGTGTGTGTGTGTGTGTGTGTATACACACACACACACACACACTGCTGCTGCTGCTGCTAAGTCTCTTCAGTTGTGTCCGACTCTGTGCGACCCCATAGACGGCAGCCCACCAGGCTCCCCCACCCCTGGGATTCTCCAGGCAAGAACACTGGAGTGGGTTGCCATTTCCTTCTCCAATGCATGAAAGTGAAAAGTGAAAGTGAAGTTGCTCAGTCGTGTCCGACTCTTAGTGACCCCACGAACTGCAGCCTACGAGGCTCCTCCGTCCACGGGATTTTCTAGGCAAGAGTACTGGAGTGGGATGCCATTGCCTTCTCATACATACACACACACATACATATGTAAAAATAAATCAGCTTGCTGTACATGTGAAACTAACACAACACTGTAAATCAACAGTGCTTCAATTTTTAAAAAATGAATTGTGCCACGATGCAGGTAACATTAAAAAAAGTAACACCATAGCACATAAAGGCAGATATCAGCATAAATAATCTAACTGCTGTCTACTTGAAGACTAAATGGAACAAAAAAAAGTTAGCTAAAGTGTATTCCACAGATGTCAATTCAAAAGTCATAACTTTATAAAAAGTCATGCTCTCCTGGACACACATTCATCTCACCTTTCCTTTTGCTCTTCTATTCCCCACCCACTAGCCTCTCTGCACTACTAAGGATTTGGTAAATATAATCAATTATTCTAAAAGTGCCCAAACTCTCATTTCAACTTGTTTCCCAGTTAGTGTACCATAGCAGAGAATGAATCGCTGTTACAAGGAACTAAAAAATATTTCAGAGTCTGTAATTGGCTTGTCTTGCAGGACTTTTTAGGGAGCCAAAGTACTAGTTCTAGGCTATTAGCCTTTGGTCTGTAGGAGAAAAAAAATAATGTATTTCCTCATTAAGGAAATGGTTTAAACATAAAAAGGATGCATTTTATCCTACAATCTTTCATTTTAGTGGATTTTGAATCTTTGCAGGAACAATGAATGGAGAAGAAAATCAAATAGACACTCTAAAAATCAGCCATCATTTCATTAATGCTTTCCCTCTGTTTAAGTCAGTTTTCTAGCAGCCCCACAAATTCACCACATCAAACAGTCATTAATTTGTTTACAGAAAAATATAGCCATATATATGTACATGAGTATTTAAAATCAAATATCAATAAATAGCTGGATTGGAGGCTGAAGGTATCTATATGCAATTATAGCAATCAGACATTTGAAATCACAAATTCATGGGTCCCTAAACACAACCAAAACCGAATGAGACTTTCTGTTTTGTAATCATGTCATCATGGTCTTCCCTACTATAATCCAGTTACCAAATGTTCAGTGGTCTGTCTGTGGTCTTTAGCCTCATAGAGTTGGTATCCATGTCCTGGCCTTTATGTGTGGTACATGTTAGTACCCTCTACTGCTTTCCACCACACTTACAATTGTAAGTCATTATCTGTGTAACCATTTTTTACTGTCTGCCTCCTGTGCTACATTTTGGGCTCCATAAGGCTAGGAGAAATATGATTTGTTCTTAAATGCATATCCCATGTAAGATACAAAGGCAGTTGGTAGAGTAGGCACTAATGAATGAATGAACTATCAGCCTAGCTGGAGAAGTGTGTGTGTGAAGTGAGAAGGAAAAAAAAAAAAAAGGTTTCACTGAAGCTTTACCTAACTGCCCTATTTAATTTGCATAATTTCTCCAATATTCACAATCCATTGTTCTCCATAGCACCTATTTTCTAAACTACCATATATTGAGCTTACTTATTTTATTATCTCTTTCCCCCTACTAGAATGTTAACCCCATGATGTTAGTAATTTTTGTCTGTTTTGTTCACCGTTCTTCCTGGAATCCTGAAAACACTGTCAGGTGTGAAGTAGGTATTCTGTAGCTATTTGTTGAATGAATTAATGTTTTTTAGGGGCTAGGCAAATGCCTATGCATGAAAAAACTTTTAATACTAAATGTGTGATACTCATTCTAAATTTTGTAAGGTAACACCAGAGAAATGGGCCTACATTAGCTCCCCTTTGTCAGTTTTCAGCTTCCTAAGATACCAGAATATGGTTCTGTTTTACTAGAGGACCACACCCACCTCCATTTCCCATGTGTCCTGTGTGGTCTCCAAGTATCATCAAGTCACTTCAGGCAACACAATGCCTTTCTTCCATATCAGGGCTGCTGCATCAGGGCTGCTGCTGCTGCTAAGTCGCTTCAGTCGTGTCCGACTCTGTGCGACCCCATAGACGGCAACCTACCAGGCTCTCCCGCCCCTGGGATTCTCCAGGCAAGAATACTGGAGTGGGTTGCCATTTCCTTCTCCAATGCAGGAAAGTGAAAAGTGGAAGTGAAGTCGCTTAGTCGTGTCCGACCCTCAGCGACCCCATGGACTGCAGCCTTCCAGGCTCCTCCATCCATGGGATTTTCTAGGCAAGAGTACTGGAGTGGGGTGCCATTGCCTTCTCCACCATATCAGGGCAACTATATGTAAAACAGAGAAGGAAACTGCCTTTTTCTGATCATGAGATTCCAGTGTGACATGGGAAGCAAAAGCTGTGGTCATTTCTAAAGTATTAGCCTAATGCCCTCTACTAAAAGTTTTTCCTAGAATTGTCCCCAAACTCAAATTTTATGGGTCAGCCAGAATGCTGGCCTCTGATCTAGAAATCTCAATTGCCAAGGAGCCAGAGAAGCAAGAAAGTATGGGTATTTTGAGTCAAGGGGAGTTTGAATAGCACATCTGGAATTTGTACTAGAACTACTAAAAGCCTCTCACTTTTCTGGAAAACTCCACTACCTGGTGTGGAAAGGACTCTGGATCAGAGAGACTTGATCATACTTGATTATGTGTGACCTTAGGAAAATTAGTTAACTTTTAAATACTTTACTTTCTTCATCTATAGAAATAAGATAATACTGTTTCCTATCTCATGGGGCTGTTGTGACAAGTGTTACTTAATATAAGAAAGGATCAAGCCCAGGAAATGATACAGATTTGGTATCCAACTAATGTCCTCAGTCCCCTTCCCTCCTTGGATTCCTTTTCCTTGCTTTATGGAAGAAACGGGGAGAAATCAATTTACTATTCAAAAGCACTACAAAAAGTCTTGAATTCATTTTGTGAACAATGGTATCCTCTGAAAGGATAATCTCATTGGGGAAAACCGGTTTCATCTTTAACCTCTCCCTTTGTCTTTTCTTTACACTGTAATAAGGAAAACAACTCAATATGCTGAGATACACAGAGTAGAAACTTGGACTTTTCCTCTCTACTTTCTCAGGGGCGAGAAAGAGAAAGCTCTTCAGAGCTAGTCCCTTTTCCTTTCTTTGAAAAAAGAGCAAAACCACCACCAGGTAATGTTAGCTAGTCCCCAAGGTATTAAATTTAAAAAAAGGTCTCCAACAAAATTAAAAGTTGGAAAACCTCTGAGGGGCAGAAACCTGGGTAAGGAAACTCACGACTTCCTTGTGAGGGAAAAAAAAGAAAACCAATACAACGAACAGGCTGGAGAGCAAGGCAAGCAAGTCCTAGATGAGAGAAAAAACAAAGTGAGGCTCTGCCAAAAGTGGAAGCCAGAGGGACTGTCCCTTGGGGGCTCTCACGGGTGACTAAAAGGAAAGCAGCAACCTCAGGGAACTGACAACTTAGCTCCTCTTTTCAACTACATTTTCTTCAGGGTGGCTTGTGCTTGCTGGCTCTGAAATCTTCAAAAGCAGGAGAAGATTCCATAAAATAAGGGTTTCTCTAGCCACCTTTGGAGGCTGGGTGGTTTTCACTGACTTTAAAAGTAGCTTTCTTGGAAGAGGGAAACAAACTCTCCTTTTTTATTTAACTTTACGTCTCCCCTTTTGATAATGCATAGGCAATACCTTGGGAAAAGGGGGCCAAATAGCAGTTATTAATTACCCTAATTAACCCAATTTATAAGACATATTTGTAAGGCTGTCATGACAACTGCTTTGACTAACTTGCCAAGAATAGCTTAGCTGTCTATTCAAATAAATCCCTGATAATTACCAGTCTAGTTTACTGGGCTTCTGTGATAATAATAATTAGTGCCACTGTGCAAAAGGTCACACTAAACAGTTAATGAATGTTGCGTTTTGCATGGTGATTATGAGTCACAGGCAATGCACAGAATGTGCACCATTATGCTATTAATGTGGAAGGGGGTGGCCAAATTTTGAGAAAGTGACTGACTATGGCTAAAAAGGAGCAACAGGGAGAAAGTGGTAACTGTACTATCAGTTAAGGCCTGTCCAAGGAATAGCAGGGTACATTGGAACCGACTGTTTCTCTGAAGCCATAATCCATAAGTGATGGTCACAGTCTTGGATTCAAAAGGGGGTGAAATACAAAAGAGTTGAGTTATAGAAGTACATACTCCAGTAGGAGTGTTTGAGAGGGTAGGAAGATGCTGTGTTACACATAGTAGAAGCTCAGTAAAGGCTCAAGAACAGAGTTCAGGATAACAAAGTCTGCGTTCAGATGTGCATGCTAAGCTCTATGCAGTAAGGACAAACCTCAGAAAAGAAAACATCTTCTGACAAGTGGTGATGACCTTGATCAAGTAAGGGAGTAGGGCATTTCAGTTGAAAGATCAATATTTTATTATTCTAATGAAATAGTGTTATGGTCCACATGTTTGAAGAGTAACACATCTTTGAAAAATGAGTTTTGAATGTCACTGTCACCTTTCCATACTAGTAAAACATCTTTACACTACACAATTAGAACAGGAAATACAGATATCATACTCTGGGGTTTAGATGCACTTTAAATTTGACTCGTTAGAAAAGACTGAGTCAATTGCAAAAACATTGGTCCTGCCACCTCTTTTCTACTTTGACTTACTTTTGGTTCCCTCTCTTCCAGGGATTTTTTTAAATGGCACAATATCTTGGTGTCAAAGAAAAAAATTAGACTAACGTTTTGGGTTTTATTTCATTCCTACATCAAATAATTGTACTTATTAGCTAAGTCTTTTTCTAAACTACACTTTTGAGATCATAATTTGTCATTTCAAGCTTCAGACTGTGCTATAAGTGCTGTTCACATCAAATTAGAAATTTGGCATTAATGAAGCACTCTGGTTGAGTTGGAAGAAAGAGATACAAAACATATCCTTTTGTTGCCAGTAAACTTGGATTTTTTTATTGACAGCAAATATGGAGAAAGTTCATTTGTTTGGTGAGCAATTACTAAGATGCTACAACGAAGCACCTGGAACTGTGCCTGACATGTGGTGAGTGTTCAAGGAATGAGGATATATACAAAGAAGGAATTAGGTAATACACTAATGTGGGACACAGACCGTGATTTTGCCACCAGGTCGAGACTCTTGAGCATTAAGAACACAATTGGTAACACCTGTCTCCTTGCTGTTCCTTGCGGGAAACCATGACTGACTCCATTCCCCATTACCATTGGTCTCCTCCCTTCCAGGGATGAATAAAATTGTGCATATTTTGGTGTCAAAAGAAAAAGACATAGACCCTAGTCTGTATGTAATGTCAAAGTCTATTAGAGAGTAGAATATATATGAATTTTTATTACTCCATGCCTGATGGCTACGTCTTAGAATCATATGAGTTCTAATATCATGCTAGGTACATACAAAAGCAGGATTGAGTATGTTAAGAGACCCCAGAATTCTTTTTTTGTAATTATGCCAATACCTGCAGTAGAACCCAATAAAATGTCCATTTTCACTCAATTATGCTTCCAAATGTTTTCTTTTTTCATTATAGAACACAGTGCTGGCAAAAATGGCATTATAAGGAATGAGTTGCCTTCTAAGGTGCTTTAATTATGCCAAATAAAAACTGTTATTAGCAAAGTGGTAAAATCAATGCTTACCCTTCATGCATACACATCTTATGCGCTAACCTGTCCTCTCCCTGACCACTAGACTGTAAACTCCTTGAAGGCAAAGATTATTCCCCACTCATGTTTATAAATTCTGCAGGCTCTTGACACACAGATGTTCAATAACTGCATAGCTGAACTGAACAAAACCTGTGAGCAGACAGGGCTGCCTGAGGCACTGATGTGTATGGTCAGAGCTCATGGAGAGCTATGCATTAGAGAATATGCAAGAGAAGTGAATCTGCAAGTGTGTAATTAACAACCAAGAGACTGCTGATGGGAAAGAGAATTCAATACTATGCAGCGCCAAACACAATTTAACAAGCAGCAACCCATGTAAGGGAATCTAATACTCTCCACATTGTAGAGAGGAAAATCCTGCTAGGCAGTGAGGTGTAAGGGAATCTAATCTGCTATCAATGGAAGACAGCCTAATAGGGTTTGATGTGATTGGAAATCCAATGTACTGAAGTAGAAGGAAACCCAATAAGGAATAGTAGGGAAGAGGGAATAAGCATTAGTGATTAACCAAACTGGTCACTGGAAGTTTCGTTTGTTCCAAAGACACAAAACCAAGCCCGATAAATATTCAGCCCAGGACTGCAAGTCTATTGAGAAAGGGCAGGAATGACCCTGACTATACAAATGCTTTTTTAAAGTTGGTTACTTATACCACACAAGCCTGGGCCCAACTCCCAACCTTGCTCCCATCATACAGAAGCCATCCAAGAGAGAGTAAGCTGGCAGCACCACTCACTCCATCAGAGACAGTTACTGTGTTAAATGTCCTTTGTGTTTAGAGTATTAGTGTTTTGCTGGCATAGAAAGAAAGAATACTTCTACTGGGCTCACAAGCTAACATGAAACTTGCCCACGTGGATCTTGTAGACAAGGGGGCAGCCCAGAGCCCCAAAGGGAAAAGCTGAAAGGCATTTTATTGGGAAATCATTCTGCTTTTTAAATAACCTATTCAACACAGTTCTTTTCCAAACTCGCTCACAGTCAGGAAATTTACATGAAAAATGGCCTTTCGGAGCTATCACTACTATTTATGAGAAAGCTATAACTGTGCCTGATGCTTTAACAATAAGGAGAATATGCTAAACTAAACCTTATTCATTTCTCGTGCAGTTATTACAAGACTAGTTAGTTATAAAGTGCCCTGCACTAGTATCAATGTGTTAGCCACTATAACTACTCCCCAGCCAAGCAATTCTTTGTGGCACCAGAAACCTTTGAGCAAAGCAGAACAAAAGTCAGGTTAAGACATCAGAAGGAGATTGGCACTAGGGGCGGAAGAATGTGAAGTGTGTGGGCTTTTGTCAGAAACCTGTATTAAGCCGCACACCTCCTCACTCCCTGCAGCTGGACTCTGAATGTCTTCTCCTATTATGTCATTGACACAAACAAGTCTCCACCTTCATCAGCACAGCCACGCCAAGGCATCTTTGGATGAGCTTAAACTAGCTCTCATCTGCCTCTCACACATCATGCACAGAACTGTCACAGACATATGTGGATCACTTTCTACAGCCAGTGATGTTGGAGGCAGACAGGCTCCAGCTGGATTCTCTGACCTTAGGCAGAGTGAACAGAGCACACAGTTAAGAGGAGACAATCCACTTTGGACTTCAGCAAGGAGCAAATTCAATGAAGAAGTCATATTGGGGAAGAAGATGAATCTCCCCCTAGCCCCATCATCCTCATTATTAGGACCTGTCAGCAAGCAGGGCAGCTGCTCTGAGGACAACAGCCCAGGGAAAGCAAAGAAGAGCCCAGACTTTCTGCCTTGCTATTGGCAAAATGAGTCTTTCCAAATGAGTCATACAGGGTACCAGCAACTCTGAGATCTGTCTCACACACACACACACACACACACACACACACCACACACACACACACAATTTGTTCCCATATATCAGGGCCTTCCCTTGTAGCTCAATCAGTAAAGGATCTGCCTGCAGTGCAGGAGACCCAGGTTCGATCCCTGGGTTGGGAAGATCCCCTGGAGAAGGAAATGGCAACCCATTCCAGTATCCTTGCCTAGAAAACCTCATGGACAGAGAAGCCTGGTGGGCTGCAGTCCATGGGGTCGCAAAGAGTCGGACACGACTGAGCAACTAACACACAAACATCAGGAATACAATCCAGTTCTCTCTCTTTTTATCTAGACAGTAATTTTTTCCCACCTTTCCAAAATCGGTGGGGAATATTTCCCTTGATGGAAATATTACAAAAAGAAAAGGCCAAGACGCATCCCTGTCTCTAAGGAATATAAAGATGAAGAGATAAAGACAATGAAATTACTGTGGCCAGAGGAATAAAGGCTGCATTTTAGTGCATTTGTGCGCCCTCTGCTGACTATCAAGCAGAACTTCACAGGAAAAAAAAAAAGTGGAGCAGAAAGGAGAAAGAAGCCAAGACATAGGGAAAGAAAGAGTTCTTTCTTCTCTGGGGCCTGCTGTCTATTTATCCAGAGGGGAGATAAAAAGGAGAAATTCCTTGCCTTCTTCTCTATTAATAATGCCTTGACACTACTGATTCCACATCATAAATGTAGCTAAGCCTGGTATGTGCCACAAACACCATGTCACAGAGTCCACTGGTACACTACTCACTAATATGTTTGGATGCAACAGGAATACAAAAGGCCATCGAGCAGAATGGGCTTGAACCACAAACCATCCATCTGAAGCTGCCTGCAGGCTGCTTCTTTCTTTACTTTAAAATCGATCCTTTCCATGACTGCTTTTCTGAGATGAATTTGTTTTCTGCAGAATTCACAGTAGTCTCTGTACTACTCTCCTGCCTCAGCCTGTTTCCACTGCTTGAACCAAAGGCTGTGTGTGGGATTCAAGATATCAACAAATTCAAACCACCTGGGGTGGGAAGAACAGTCCACTGAAATTAAGCGGAGGGTTTCATTCCAGATCCACACCTCACCAGCCACAGCCTGTGATGTTTTCCCACTCATCCACCTGTTTAGTTTCTCCTGGCCCTCTCACTCTGGCTCCACCAAGCTCTTTCCCACCTCAGGGTCTTCACACATGCTACTCCTTTTTTTCTGCTTTCAGCCATCACACCATCTCCACACCTTTTTGCATCACCAACTCTTGTTCACCTTTTAAGTGTCAACTCAAATATGACTTTCCTAATCCCCCAGACTAGCTCAGGTTCTCTCATTTTCCTTCATGATGACATGATCTTTCTTTCATAGCACTATAATTTTATCTTGGGGTTTTTGTCTCCTCACTCCACAAAGGCAGGGACCATGTCAGTTTTGCTCACCACACTTTAACCAGTATCTACAATACTAAGAAAACACTGGAGGCAAAGTTTATGTATATACATATTTTATACTTATTTTATAAAAGTATAAAATGAATATATCCATAGTAAAGCAAGCTAAACTATTCAAGAAAAGGATTTTCTAATATTGACATAAGGCTTGAAAAACATTTTGGAACATCTCTGTTCTTTGGTTCTTATTCCTCCCAAACACCCAGATATACTTAGTTACATCAAGAAATGCTGGCAGAAATCTTATGCCACAGACTGCTTTCTGCTTCAGTTACCTTTACTTCTGTTTTCAAATTTCAAATGAAAATCTTGTTCTCTGCTACAACTTACCACTCCAAGTGCTTATGCTATGTTTATTTAATTTTCAAACCAAGGAATCAATAAAACATTATATTGATAACATAATTTCATTGTATCCTGCAAACAGGCCATCAGCTGATGCTCACCCAATTAATATTGAACTCTATGTACTCTCATTTGATCTAATAGTCACATACGGTATTTACAAAGTCCATTATTCAGCAATAAAAAGGCCTAGAATCATTTGATTTCTGACCTTTAGGTTCTAAGAAATCTTTTTTTCCATTTTGAAATATTATCTATAAGGCCTTTTACCAAACTATACTGTCTACTTGGTACACAAAGTTCATGGCCAAAAATAAATGTTATTATTTTAACCCCCCCACTAATAGATGAATAAACATAAACTATTACCTAACCTGCAAATGTTTAACATTGGTAAGAAAATACCAGAAGGTCTTAGCTGAGTGGAATGTCACCTACTTGACTTAAAAATGGGTTAATGCAATCCACCAACAGAGACATTTTAAAGTTTTCTGTATTGGCATATATTTACTATCACAAAAGACAGCATAATCTGACAAACTGAAACCCTTAAACCAGTGAGTGATTTGTATCCAAGCTTCTTGTGATCATTGAAAGTAGATTTTTTTTCTCTCCACCGCTCAGCAATAGGGAAATTAAATTTCATTTGGGATTAATTCTTACTTGATTTGATGTGGAGGGATTTTTCTCCCCTTGGTTCTTTATTTGCACCAAGAGAAACTACATCTGATAGAATGTTTTAGATAGGCTGTCAAGGTTATGGTGCATAATGTATATGATACGCTTTGCTCTGCTACATTGTTATCAATCACTAAATTACCACTGGCCTGAACAAGAAAGCAAGAGCAAAGGGGGGAATCTGTTTTGTTCAGGGAACTACTTCTAAAATGACATTAAAAAGAACTGTCCACCTGAAATGAATCGTTAGATAAGCTTTGTATTTTGCACATTTCACAATAGTTAGGATGATGTAATATGGGCAATTACACACAAGCAACTAGAAACTTGTCGTCCAAAATAGCTACAGCACAGCTGAGGTTTACTCTGGGTCTGTGGTTTACAGCAAAGCAACAACCTTCCTTATGCACAAAAGCCAGTAACAATTCGAAGGAAACCCTGAGCTGTATGTGGATATCATTTTAATTGTACACACGTGGATTACAACTTTATAAGCTAGATAGGAAATTTTTTAAAAAGAAAAATCTATCAGCCTGTCCTTAAATAAACAGAAAGTGTTTGGTATTCAACTGCTGACTCTAATAGGACAATATCTAGTCATTTCAAAAAGCAAACTAGTGTATCAGGGCTACATACAACCTGATTAGGAAATCATGGCACCCAGCTATCTACTGTTTTGTTGGTGCCAATGGGTAAGTGAGATCATGTTTGCCAGGGTTCACAATTTCTATTCAGGTTAAATATATTCACTCGGAGTAAAGTCACACTTGCCAGGGTTCACACTTTTCATTCACATTAACTATTAAAATGGAGAATCAAATTTTGTTCTCCCTTCCCACCCCCTACCAACTGCCTGGCATTTCTCTAAAGCTCCCAAAAGTGTAAAATGGTCCCTGAGTGGCCAAAGTGGAACTGAAGCCCCTGTCCTGGACCTTATAGTCCTTCCTTAAAATTGAGAAAAGAGTGTAAAATATCCCTCAATAAGAGATACAGGAACTGGTTTCCTGGGTGGAAGACAGGCATGTCTGACACAGAGCACAGTCCTGGGAACATGAACTCAAAAGTTCCTCACCATAAACTGGCTGTTTAAAATTCATTTGTAAGTCACTTGTATGAAAGAGAGAAGAAAAAGCAGTGGCCCTGAAACACAGCCCAGGTCTGGGAAAGCAGCGGGTCACAGGAGAAGAAAGGCTTGAGGCAGTATTTACTGAAGTGCAGGTTACAACCCCAAGCCAGTGGTCCATGAAACTGCCATCTCCAGAGCTTCCTAGCTAATGGAGATGCCCAGCACAGAGTCACACAGGAGAAAGGTTGAAAAATGCCAGAGTAAGGCCTAAATTGATATTTACTGACTCTGGAAAGAAAATACAAGGAGATAACATCAGAGAAGGGCTTTTTGCTCTCCTGCCAGCACATCTAGCTAACTCTGATTCATGTAGGACCTCCTCCAACTTTGCAGTTGAACTAGATATGAATATCATAGTAAAGAACAATGAGAAACCTTGAAGGAGCCGCTAATGAAAAAACTAAATATTGTCATGTAAAAGGGACTTTGTGTAACTAAAAGCAAAAACATATGATAGGGTGGAATTTATTTGTACTAATTAAATAGAAGCAAAGGGAAAATTTCCTTCATTTCAAAATTGGGTTGTGTTGCCCTCTACAGTACATGGTTAGGGGACATGAGAATCTTATTGCCTCCTCCCAGATGCTATGCTATGCTATGCTAAGTCACTTCAGTCGTGTCCGACTCTGTGCGACCCCATAGACGGCAGCCCACCAGGCTTCCCTGTCCCTGGGATTCTCCAGGCAAGAACACTGGAGTGGGTTGCCATTTCCTTCTCCAATGCATGAAAGTGAAAGTGAAGTCGCTCAGTCGTGTCCAACCCTCAGCGACCCCATGGACTACAGCCTTCCAGGCTCCTCCATCCATGGGATTTTCCAGGCACGAGTACTGGAGTGGGGTGCCATTGCCTTCTCCCAGATGGAGAAGTACAAATTAGATGTCTTCTTAGGCATAAAGAGATGATAACAGCTACTTAGTATTTGTGGAAGGCTTACTATGTGCCAGGTACTTGAATACTCACATTAAATGTTCACAAGAATCTATGAAGTAGGTTGTATTATTTTCATTTTCAAATAAGAAAGTTGAGGCTCAGAGAATATTAATAACTTCACTTAAAGTTAAAAGACTGCTAAAGACTAGCCTCAGAGAAGGCAATGGCAACCCACTCCAGTACTCTTGCATGGAAAATCCCATGGACGGAGGAGCCTGGTGGGCTGCAGTCCATGGGGTCGCTAAGAGTCAGACAGGACTGAGCGACTTCACTTTCACTTTTCACTTTCATGCATTGGGGAAGGAAATGGCAACCCACTCCAGTGTTCTTGCCTGGAGAATCCCAGGGACGGGCGAGCCTGGTGGGATGCCGTCTATGGGGTCGCACAGAATCGGATACGACTGAAGCGACTTAGCAGCAGCAAAGACTAGCCTCATTAGAATTCTAGTAGTCTGCATCCAGAATCCAAGCACTTACCACTATCCTGACTATTCTATGCCTAGATGTGTAAGTCCAAGTCCTGTCTTTTTGTTTCCCAACCACCCAAGTGAAAAACATGTCTAAGAAAAAAAAATAGCTACATACAAAATATAGCTGCAAATGTCAAGACCTCTCTTACACACTCTACCAGAAAATGTAATGGGGTAAAAGAGCCCACTCAAAATAACAGCAAAATGATAAAATAGTTGAAAATAAGGTTAACAAGGAGAATTATATACATTTAATGATGATAACAGAATGAAAGAAGCATGACTAAATGGAAATATATTCTGTTCATTAAAAAGATACTAAAAAATATATGCATGTCAATTCTTCCTAAATGGATTTATCAATTGACATTTTCCAATCAAAATATCAACATAATTATTTTTACACTTAACAAGATTTCAAAGTGTATCTGAAAAAATACAGAAAAACAAAAATTTTATTTAAGAAGATAAATAAGGGGAAACAAATGCTATTGTTTATTAAAATCACTATAAAGTATCTGATTAAATCAGTGTGATATTAGTAGAAAAGTAGACAAAGATCAATAGGAAAAAATGATCAACTCAGGAAAGTACTAGTATATATAAAAACTTAATATATAATGTTTTTGAGAAGTACCAGAAAGCAGTGGGGAAGGAGGAGAAATAAACAATAAATGATACAAAGTCAACCAACTAACCATTTAGAAAAATGTTTACAGTCATCTCCAACCATATGCCACAATAAATTTCTAATGAATTTAAAATGTAAAGAAAAATGAATTCAGAAGACTACTGGGAAAATGTGATATATACATGCATACAAACTCAACCAACCACAAATAAAAAATATTCAAAAAAATTCCAGAAAGTTCCAAAAAGCAAACTTTGAATTTGCCACATGTTGGCAACTATCTACATAGCATTTACTTGTATTAGGTATTTTAAGTAATCCAGAGGTGATTTACTATGTGTAGATGTATAGGTTATATGCAAATACTATGACATTTTATATAAGAGACTTGAGCATCCACAGAAACAATCTCCCGCAGATACCAAGAGATTAATATATATATATATATAAATATATATACACACACACACATATATATATATAAAATATTTGTGTTGGGAGAAAGTTTCATAGCTTAAAGTAACAAATGATATCACAGAATAAAAGACTGATATACTTTTATATATAATGATTCCAAAACACTGTAAATAAAAAAGAAGCATAAACAGAATTAAAAGTCATACAATGCACTGAAAAAAAAACCTTTGCAATAAATGATATGAAATTTTTTTCAAAAAATCAAAGAAATACAAATTTAAACTAAAAATAGATACTGATTTTCATCTACAGAACTAATCATTTTCCCTCCCATTCTTGTGCCCTATCTTCTCATTTGCCATTTTCCCAACAAGTACCCATTCTAATTAATTTTGTTTTTCATTTCATACAATTTGTGCATATATAAAACAATAAAATGTATATTTTCTTTCTTTCTCCTTTTTTACAAATGATAGTGTGCTTATACATCTTCCTGAATCTTCCTTTCATTTAATTAACAATATATGTTATATGTCTTTTCATAACGCTATATTAAACACTCATTTTTGAAAAGGTTATATTGCTCGACATATGTATTGTTTTAATTTTTGCTATATCAAATGAGATATTAATGAATAATCTTGTATTTACATAATTTTGCACATTGTCAAGTGTATCTATGGAATGAATACCCTAAAAACATAATTGCTGGGTCAAAATATATCCTTTGCAATTTTGAAGAAAGTTGTCAAATTGTCCTCCAAGGACTGGTGACAATTTATACACCCAACAACAATGTATGAGACTTCCTGTTTCCCCATGGCTTCATCAAATTGGTGATGATATTTAATAACACTTTATGAGTACAGTGAAATGGGTTCTTGTACACTGTTGGTGGGACTGTAGCTTGGCACTTTTCTAGGAGAAATATATATCAAAAGTCTTAAAAAATATAAGCCTTCAGATAAAACAACCTCACTTTAGGGAATGTATTCTAAGGAAATAATCAGATATTACAATGAGATTTATATATAAGGATTATCTACCATAGTGTTCTTTATAATACAAAAAATTTAAATAACTTAAAAGACTACATTAAAGGTTGTTAACTAATATTATCTACAGAACAGAATACAATTCAACAACTAAAAAAGTATCTTGCTTATATTTTCTAATGACATAGAAAAAACTCTTATTATATAATGTAAAGATGTGAAAAGAAACAGAATGATCTCAACTAAAGTGATTCTAATCTTCAAATAGTAAAAATGTGTAATTTTTTTCATTAATTCACTAACTTTTATTAAGCATTTATTTTGTATTGGACACTGAACAGAAAGTTAGTGGTGGCTGCTCCTGAGTAGTGGAATTATGGATGATATTCCAACTTCCTCAAATATTTCTGTTCTTCTCCATAGTCTTCACAATGAAAATTGATTAATTTTATAATGAGTAACCAATAAAAGGGAGAAGGCAATGGCACCCCACTCCAGTACTCTTGCCTGGTAAATCCCATGGACAGAGGAGCCTGGTAGGCTGCAGTCCATGGGGTCGCTAAGAGTCGGACACGACTGAGCGACTTCACTTTCACTTTTCACTTTCATGAATTGGAGAAGGAAATGCCAACCCACTCCAGTGTTCTTGCCTGGAAAATCCCAGGGACGGGGGAGACTGGTGGGCTGCCGTCTCTGAGGTCGCACAGAGTCGGACACGACTGAAGCGACTTAGCAGCAGCAGCAACCAATAAAAACAACAATAAAGAAGACACTAGGGGGAATTCCCTGGTTGTCCGGTGGTTAGGACTCTGACCTTGCACTGCAGGGGACATGGGTTGGATCCCTGGTTGGGGAACTAAGATCCTGCAAGCCCTATGGTGCAGACAAAAAAAAAAAAAAAAAAAAAAAAAAAAAAAGGACATTAGAACTCAGCCTACTTTTCCCCTGAGAGGAGTAGGTTTCTTAATAATTGTTAAGTGAAAGTCAGATAGTATACTACATTCACTCAGAACAATTGCAGATGTGTCTTTAAAGATACTAACACATTTGAAATTACAATTTATTGAAGGGGGCTTTTGTGTGTCTATAACTCCCTAGATGGCTCAGTCTGTCTCATAAAAGCACTGGTAAACAAGAACTTTTCAGCCACAAAGTCTAATCAATTTTGTTCTTGGGTCCTGGGCAAAAAACAGCTATGGAAAGTGGAGGGTAGGGAGAACTTCAAGGTCTTTAGAGCTAACCATGGCCTGTAGGTAAGATCATAATCAGACCTTCACACATACTTGACAGCAGCATGTGTTTAGCAGGGCCTTCTTTACATCTAGGACCAAACCCCCACTGATTGGCAAGTGCCTATAGGATAAGAATTCAGTAAATAAAATTCCTTGCTTTCAATCTTCTTATCACCTTTTGGAGATTTATACTTACTTTAGTGGTGATATGAATTTACATAGTATTACATTTGATTTTTTCATCTAGAACACTCTTCTTTATCACATTAACTTCTTTCAAATTCTGGCTTAAAATTAATTAAATATTTTAATTTCTTGGGAAGTCTTTTCTGATCCAAACAATCTTATCTTTAAGCCATATGAAGGGAAATGTGAATCTTTTCATAATCAAGTTTCAAGCCTTCTCAGTATTTCTTTAAATGAGGACATTTTCATTAAAGATCTAAGAAAAGAGAGGGGTCAGGAGGAAGGTAATGGTGTTTCCTTTAATTGTTCTTAATATTTAGTCCCTTCTTCCTGTGACCACACTCAAAAAAAAAAAAAGAAAGCTATTTATTTCTATCAAATACTCCATATTATAACATGAAATTATAACATGTAATTTGAATCAAAACTCATCTAGTCAAATGACTGCACATATAAGAAATACAGTCCTACTGAAGTCCATAGTCTCCATTTATCCAAGGGACAAACTATAGAATTAGGTCACAGATGTTTTCCCGTAAAAGGCAAACACTTCGTCTACAATCAGGATGGCATTGTACAGATGACATTCTCATCTATTAGCTATGGTGGGGCGGGGGGAGGTGGACGTGAAACATCTGTTTGTTTGTAATGAGAATTTCCTTTATGATATCTAGTTCTGATATCTACTCAGGGCCACTGAATAGTCATTTTACATCTAAGACAGTACTCAGTATGTGAGAAGTTTACAAGTCATCATTTAAAAAGTGGATACTGGGTTTTGTTGTATTTATGCTGTTTAAAGTTAGGCTACTAGATGAAGAGGCAATCAAATAAATGTGCCTTTTTTTTTTTTTTAAAGGATTGAACTTATTCCATTTGGGGAAAAAAAACAGTGCATTTAGTCAAGACTGAATTTTAAACTTTGAGTATCTGCATGACCTCCAACTCATTAACTCCCACCTTTTTATTGTTCCAAATTGTAAAGGCTATCTTATGCCTCAGAGCCAAGAAGCCCAAACATGAAACCAAATACTGAGGAGTATAAAAATGTTCTCCCTCAAATTGGCTATTTGGTCCTGGAAAGGGCACTGGAAAAATATATTTTGCCAAAACTGCCCCTTAGAAAAGGCTTATATAATTTTTATAGTATTAAAAATCTGTACAGATTAAAGTTAAATGTTACTATTTCAAAACCTCTCATTTGAAAAATAAAATTTGTGAACCAGATGCCTACTTTTGAAAGAGTATACATATGGGCAAGAAGAATTAAGGAGGAAAAAATATTTTTCATAACATAATTTCTCACACTTAAAAGGTAAACTGTAAAGAAAAGGGTTATTTTTAAATGTAAACCTTTATACCTGTTATCATCTTAGAAAGATCTCACAAAAAGGAAAAAGAAATATTTAGAAGGTATGATCTGACTGAAAAATGAAAATGAAGAGTACAATTGATCTGTCCCTCCACATAATAACTTACAGTTCTGCTTACGCCACCTCTTTATTCTTTAATATTTACTGGGTTGTATACTGGTGATGGTGGTTTACTCGCTAAGTCGTGTCTAACTCTTGTGACCCCATGGACTGTAGCCAGCCAGGCTCCTCTGTCCATGGAATTCTCCAGGCAAGAATACTGGAGTGGGTTACCATTTGCTTCTCCAGTGTAGTATAATAATTAACTTATTAAAGTAATTCTTCTCTAATGTCAAAGATAATACAAATTCAATGTACAAAAATTGGGAAATTAGAAAAGTATTTTTAAAAAGTAATAAAAGTAAAAAATCAACTGATTTCCTCCATCTTAGATAGCTATTAACACTTTAGCAATTTACCTTCCAGGGATTTTTTTCTCTGCAAACATCTCTTTAAAAGATTGGAATCAATCTGTATATGCTGTTTTGCTTACTGATCTTTTTCAATTAATATATAAAATAAGCATTTTCCTGTATCACTAAATATTTCTCAAAATATTATTTTAAAGGCTTCATATTATTCTAGCAATATATGTACCATGATATATTTAGTCATTCACACGTTAATGATATTTGGGATATTTCCTATATTTTATTTCTGCAAACTATGTTGAAATTAATAGCCTTGAACATAAATTTCTAAGTAAATCTAAAATTACTTCCTTAGGATAACTTCTAAAGAAGAAACACTATATATTTGGTGGTGGTTTAGTTGCTAAGTCATGTCTGACTCTTGTGGCTTCATGAACTGTGGCCTGCCAGACTCCTCTGCCCGTGGGATTTCCCAGGCAAGAACATTGAGGTGGGCTACCGTTTCCTTCTCCAAGAAAGATTATATTAATTTTAATTCTATCAATTATACTCTATGTATGAAAACCACAAACTTGCCAATGCTGAATATCTTTTTTTAATATCTTTCCTGATTTGATAAGTAAAAAATGACATCTTGTGCATCAAATTATTATCTATGGTTTCCCTGAGGTAATGGATTGGTGAGAAGAGAGTTGTGAAAACTTCAATTCTATTTTATACACTCTTGTACTGCTTGACTTTTTAATAAGTATATATAGTGTTTATAATTAAAAGTTGATAATGGCATTTCATTGCAATTATTTGGTTATTAAGATTGAAATATCTTCATACCTACTGGAAATTTGTACAACTTCTTTATGAATAACCTATTTATGTTCTTTTTATAATTTTTACATTGTAGTATTTGTCTTATTGATTTGTAAGAGCTCTTTATATTTTAAGGGCATTGTTTAAATGTCCCCTTATCCAAGATGTCTTCCCTGACCTTCCTAGAGAACACTCGTTCCTGGTAGAACATGTGCACTTTACCCTTCCTTATTTTTTTCCATATCACAGCCTAACAGATTATATATTTATTTGTTTATTGTTTGTCTGTATCCATAAAATTATAAACTTAGTGGGGAAAGGGACTTTGTTTTGTTCACTGTTGTATCTCCAGCACTTTGAATAGTGACAAGCACACAGTAAGAACTTTATAAGTATTTGTTGGAGGAATAAATATAAGTTCTTTGGAATGTAAATTGAAAATGTTTTTCTGGTTTATGTTTTATTTTTTGTTTACCTTTTGATATTTGGGCGCATACAGACATTTTAAAATTTTATGTAGTCAGAGCTGCTGGTATTTTTCTTTGTGTTCATTTCCACTCCTTTTTTATGCTTCTGTAGTTCTTCACAATTTCAAGAGTAGGTGAATATTTATGTTTTTTTCTAATAATTATATTATTTGATTTTCATCTTTAAGTTTTGACGCTTTAATCCATGTGGAATGTGTCATATAGTGAGAAATAAAAACTTTTTAAATTGTTAATCAATTACATGGCATCACTTAGTGAATAATCTTTAGTTTCCCCATTAATTTTTTAAATGTGTTTAACTCCGCATTTTGTCTCTTCAATGACAATATAAGCTATAAGGGTAAGTACTGCTTATACTTCCTTTATCCCTCAGGGCTGAATACATGCTGGTCAATAAAGGATGATATACAAATATTTGGTGGATAGATAAATGGGTGAATATTTTTAAGCCAACATATTCTCTTGAAAAAAGTCTAACTAACTAAACAGTAAGTCCATTCACTAAAGTCTGGAAGCAATCCACACAGAGGGCCAAGCTTTACCTAGAATGAATACCCTTTAAGATCAGGGCACAATAACCACCATAGAAACTGTAGAAACTCATGAGTAACAAAACATAATAACACTTGACACTGTACAGAAGGAATTGCATAGAACTGGCCCTGCCTTCAAGAAGCCCCTGAAAAATATTCTTCAGGGAGCTTAAAACTAAAACAGAGCTTTCCAATAGCTCCCCTACTGATCTCTCCTTCCCCTGAAATAGCAGTTTACTTTCTGAAAGAAATAGATTGCTTTGTTACAGATAGTGCCCCAAATCCTACTGAATGCAATCCACCAGCCTCCAACATGCATTGAGTTTAATAATTCTGGAATCAAATCTGCTTTAATCAAACCTCATTTTTGGCTCTCAAGCAAAACCTCAAGTGCCCCCATGTGTATTGATTCTATAGGGCTCAGTTATCTGCCTATGGCCTGAAATTAAAAATAACAACAACAACAACAAAAATACATGTTTTTATTGAATTTCAGCTCTTTGCTGATTATCTATATCAAACAGCAAAGTGAGCAAAGCCATGGTGAACTGCCTCTTGTGCCAACAAATTCCCCAAAAAGAATGACAATCAGGAAAATATATTGTTAAGCGTAAACAGTAGCTAAAAAATATTTATCTCTCTTGCAAGGTATTAAAATGAGAAAACTTTCAAAGTAGAAGCTTCAAGCAATTGCATTAGAAGTTGCATAATTCAGTTAGACTAACCTTAGAATGGAATAAAAAGCTGCTTATTTCCATAATGTTGGCCTTTGACAGTATGAAAGGTTAGATAATTTATCATGATATACAAAACAGTTCTCAAGAATACCAAACTTAAAAAGGAGGTCTTGGTGACATACAGCTCTGTGAATTTTTTGGTAGTGTGATAATCAACATAATTTATACTTAAGTGAATTTGTGTTCTTCTCAAAGGTCTAGCTTGCCAGGCAAGAAAAATGTATCTTCTACTCATCCTTAGAACAAATACAGACCAACTGAAGCAAAGTTAGTGTACTCACTGTTTCCTTTATGACAGAACTCACATTGAACAAGGAGACCCATCTGACTAGGGAGGCTACGAAGTTTTGATGTACATATGACTCACAACAGACACAGAATATCTTGCCCTCAAGTAAAAGCTAAAGGGCTGTATGTATTGTGTCACCTGTCATAGTTAAGTCCCTCAGTCTCAATACCACCTACAGAGCAGCCATGGTCATCCCAAGGACTCAAACCCTTAATGAAGCCCTGCAAACCAATGCTGCAAAATTCAAAATTACACTCAGAGCTACAAGAGAACTTGGAGTGCTCCTGACACAGTCCCCTCAGATATTTATTTCAGGGTTGGTGTTATTGGCATCTGTTTGGATTTTTCAGAATTTTCAGTGTCTTGGAGTCTGATTTCTTTAGTAATAATAGATTTCAATAAACTAAAGCTCCTCTTTTATGAGGTTTTTAATTATTTCATCTATTTTGCTAGTGACCTCCTCCCCTATTACAGAATTGCAGATTTCTAGATTATCTTTGGAAAAACAGTGCCTAGGGGTGATACACACATTACGGATAACTGTCCCAATAGAGTTTGCTAAGCTCAGAGGGTGAGGAAAGCAAGGTATTGCATGTGTCACACACATTTTTTGATGCCATGTCTCCAAATATGACACCATGCACAGCGACAGACCTTTGCAGTTCCGGATTTTTTTCTCCACCTTCCAAGATCACTTCTTGAGGGTGCTAGATGATCAGATGTGTATCAGTTTTATAAGATTTTGCTCTATCATGCCATTACACAACATAGAGTTTGTACAAAAGCAGTTTAACTATCTTTCCATTTGAGGCATTTCCTTATTGTATTTCTTGCTGCAACAAAACACACGCCTTTTTTCCATTTCTAAAGGATTACTAGTAAAGACAAAATTAGAAAGAGTGACCTAGAGGTGTAAGAACATGCATTCCATTAGCGGGCTCACAAACCACAAGAAAATTGGTGTTTCTTATGTAGTATTTGAGATTTGTTTCTAAGGAGCCATAACCATCATCAATTGTTTTGCAATTAAAAAATTAGGCAAAATCTCCCTATAAAAAATTCATTATTTAATACTAAGGCCATCATGTTCTCTCCCCTAAGCTCTTAGGAACAAATGTTACCATTAGCATACTCTATCACTCAAAAGTCTATACTTGAGAAAATGGAAATGCACTAATTAAAGAAATGACCAGGATGGTGAGATCAGAGTCAATGCCAGTGTTCTGAGTACGGCGAACCTGTGTCCTCACTATGGCCTCTGTGCCTGGCAGCACAAAGAAGGGAATCAGTCTTCCAGCAAGTCATTCGACATTACCTATAGCCAGATGCTTCTGTTTGTCCCTGCATTTCCAGAGCCTTGCAACCCTAAAGCATGTCAAGTTTCAAACATGGATGCTAGATTACAGGCGTGTGTATGTGTGTGTGTGTGCGCGTGTGTGTGTTAGTAGCTCAGTTGTGCCCGATTCTGCGACCCCATGAACTATAGCCAAGCTCCTCTGTTCATGGGATTTCCCAGACAAGAATTCTGGAGTGGGTTGCCATTTCCTTCTCCAGGGGATCTTCCTTACCCAGGGTTCGAACCCAAGTCTCCTACACTGCAGGAAGGTTATCTTTTTCACTGCCACCAATTTTTTTTTTAAGTTGCTTAAAGGTAAAGTCAACCACTAAGAATGTAGTCTGATCTACTCTCCCTACTCATATGTCTCACTTTGAAAAGATATGGTTTTGCAGCAAAGTACCTGTACACATAGCCAGCTCAGATTTTCCTGAGCCAAGTGAATTAAAGAGGAAGACTTTAAACAGAATTATGCCCAAAAAGACAAAAAGAAACTGAGCCTCAGAAAATAATTTCCAAAGAATTGAGATTCCCTATAAGGTTTTCTTAAACTTTACTGTATGCACAGCAATGATTATTTGGCTGCTTCCTACTCAGAGCTCTCAATTAAAAATAGTGTCCAGGAGATCTGTCCCTGGGCTATATCAAATTTGGGTGCTCTGGTCTCACATTTGAGGGATCACACCCCCAATGTGATGAGGCTTATAAGCATTTTCTCAGGGAGATAACCAGTAGAGTGTCAAAGATAGGGGAGGGGGCTTCTGAGAACCTAAGATCATAGACGTGTACAATCAGGCCAGCTCACAAAGGCTCTATCACCTCAGAGGAAGAATAAGTGGGTAAGACAGCAGATACGTTCCCTCGCTCTCTCTTTCTCAGTCACTCTCTCTCTCTCTCTCTCTCTCTCACACACACACACACACACACACACACTCCCCTAAAGGAAGAGTCTGACCTTTTGATTGAATGTATCTTCCCACCAGCTTACACAGGGAATCCATTTTGTTCAGAAGAGCAGACTACACAATCTGAGACGAAGTGCCCTTCATGCTCTGAAAATCAAATTTAGGAGCAAAAATAATCCAGAAAGCAGAGACTGCCAAGACCAGCGCTGGTGGCAGTGAGGGAAAGCAGCTTGCCACAGAACAGTGGCCAGATGGGGCCCGGTGGGAGAAGCTAAAAACTGGCCACCCTGGCACTTAGAGACTTAATGGAGCATCCAAAGACTATGCACATCACTGCAGTGCTTAAGCATCTGACATGAAGAAGCCCCGGTGCTAGTCCATGAACACTGAGCTCAAGGAGAATGCAGACTTCACACCAAACTTCTTGCTTGCTTCAATACCAAGTGGTCTGCTCAAAACTCAAGATAACTGCTTGTAACATCTGTCTGTCAATTTACTCTCTTTTTTTTCCTTTTCAAAAAGTTATTTTATCCCTCCCCAAAGGCTGAATTTAAAGAAAGTTTAAGATCGCCTTTTCATTTTCTAAAGTAATTCCCAGGCTCTACTCAATCTAGGAAACCGATATTGACTTTGGAAGCTTTCAGGACCTGGAGCAAAAAAATGAGAGCCCTCCCTTTCAGAAGTGAGCTCAGGAAGCCAAGGAAAAAGAGCACCAAAAATATTCCTGGTGGGTTTCTCTTCTTCCATCTACAGAGTTACAAAGAATGAATGGAGGGAGAGGAATAGGATGGGAAGAGGATAGCTGTAAACTTTAATTTTTTAAAAAATCTGGAGCAAATATAAATGTTAACGTTTGTTAAATCTGACCAATATTATCTGTCTTCTCTGGACACCATATATTTTAGATATTACTTAATTACATTTTTCAAAGGCTTTGTAAATCTTACCAGTGTGAGGAATTGCACATTAAGCAAACAAGACATGAAAAATCCAGACTTACAAAGGAAATCAGTAAGAAGTTGATTATTCACATTATGCAAGGGCTCTTTCCTTTATGAAAGACTCCACCACAGGGTTTTGATAGGAATGCCACCACTATGGTTAACGTGGGGTCTAATTTACAAAACAAATACTTTGCTGCTGCACAACTTTTCAGGAATACAACTACCAGCCAAAGGTATAGCTGCAGGTCTTTCTGTGGAGTCCAATCACGTTTTCTGTTATGTGACAGAAAGTACTTAGAAACTGCAACAGAGGAACTGCTATCAAGCAAAATGGAGTCCAGTTTGGCCTAAATGATGTTTGTCTGGGTAAGTCATTTGCCTTCTCTGCAACTCCATTTTCATGATTATAGAGTAGAAACACTGGTCCCTTCTGACACCTCTTCCAGGAGTGCTGTGGAGCTGTGTGGTCCTAACCAATATCCTGAAGCAAAATCCTGAATGATGCTGAATAATAGCAAATGAGATTTCCTCATGGAAGCCCAAGTTCCTGGAGCTGGCAGAGCTGTTCTCCAGCTTCAGGCTGCAGTACTTTTCCTCCTGGTTCCCTAGTAGGCTGGGGGTGGTGGGGGGCTGAACACAGGGAGGCACTGGCCACCAGTGTATACCCACTAGAAGCAGGCTGATCCTCACCATGCAGCCCACTCAAAGACTACTCATAACTACACAACAGCCAAAGAGGAAATGTAACTTGAAGAGCATTTTCCTCTACAAACAACTGATCCTCTGGGACTTTCACTTGAAGTTTCCCAATTGTTCAAAGTAAATGAGGCTCACATTAAAGGCCAGCCAGTCACACATCAAGAAATCAAGCCTCCTCTCAGTGGGGGAAAATGGCCGCTCCAGAGTCAACCTCCTGCCCCTCATACACATGCCTCTTGTACAAATGGCTTCACTTACTCACATCTGAGACACTTGATCCAGCCAAGCTTGACCTCCCCTAAGCCCTGGAAGCTGAGATACACATACAGAGGGGTAAACATCTCAAACTTCAAGCAGACACCTTAGATCCACTGCAGCACGATAATTGAAAGACTCCGGCTTTGCCAGGAGGTGACTTCATCCTCTTTCAGTCTTCCAATTCCTAATAAGCAATCCCCCCACCCCATAGCTTCAGCCTCGGAGCATGATATACTAAAGCCACCACAAAGACTAGGGCAAAGTTAAGGAGGGAGAGGTCTGCAGCTCCTCTCGCCTTAGAAATCTGACTGAGAGAAAAACCCAGGTGGGGCTACTGGGACCCAAAACAAGTGGTCCTCTGATAAGAGGAATTCCAAAGTCTCAGAGCCCACTATGGAAAATGTCCTGCCTCCAGTCCCCTAGGGAGAGAAATCTCAGGATCATTAGCAAGTGCTCTGGCTGAGCTCAACTTTAGTGAAGGTGTATGGGGAGAGAGGTGATCTCTAAGGTAACCAGTTAATTGCCAATAAGGACTGATAATAATAAATTAGCAAATACTAGTGTAAACTAACTCAGTTCTGTGGCAGTTGCATGGAGACGACAGAGGAACAGTTTATTCTGGGACACATCTTGCAAGCGGATCCCCTCTGGGAAATGCACTGCCTGGGCTAGATGTGAAACAGACCAATGAGATGCAATGTAGGCAACGGGTGGCCCTAGAGTGTCTCTCAGTTCAGAGTGGAGCCTTTGATTTTTTTTAAGAAAACTGGAGTGAGCTTTGAGATGATGTGGGCTGCACTGTTTTCCATTGCTTCCTTCTGCAGCCTGTGGGGGTACTTTCAACTCTTAGGGATAAGACTCAGATAGTTCAAAACAAGGAAAGTACAATAAAATTGCTCGCTGAAGGGTTTGTCGGTTTATTTTAATTGGAGGTGGGGATTTGTGTCATTACCTTGTGATCCAAACCAGTCTCATCGTACCTATTAATTTTCTAGAGACTTCTGAATCTGACATCTGATAAGTTTGGGGCTGCTTTTCTAGCTCCTTAGCTCAGAGTTCCACTCAAAGCACTGCAGATCCCTAACTTTAAAACTCTTTTGAGGAACCAAAACATGCTGAGCTATTTCCTTCTTATTTTTCTTCAAAGCCTAACGGATGTTTTAGTTTCATTATTTGAGCTAAGTTACCATGCGCTGAGGCTTTCAGTAGGATAATTAGAACCATTCAATTTGGTCTGCTACATACACATCCTTGTCCTGCAAACTCGTCCACTGCTCTTAAATACTACACTACTACTTATGAAAATTCTCTGTGAGTGACCACAGCAGACCACACACACACCCTGAGAATGTCTCACATCAAAGATGCTACAGTTAGCTAGTTAAAGGAGGAAAAATAAAAAAAGGGCTCAAGATTGAGTTAAACCAAAATCTATATCTTTGTATACCCTATGAGTAGAATTCTGGAAACTCTTGCCCACTATCACTGGCTTAGAATTTTAAGCTCTGAAACATTCAATATTGAAAAAAAAATTCAGGTTAAAAAATGTCTCACCAAAAAGACTGGATGTTTGGCTACTTCACCCTTCCTGTTGGCAGGGAGAGGTCAAACCATCAGAAGAAATGAGTTTCATTTTCATCCTCCAACAGTGACTATGGGCTGGGTGATGAAAAGTAATGCAGGAATGCAGATGTACAAAGCAGTAATACTTTGTAGCACACAGAGGTATCCAGGAGGCATGCCCCCATTCCATAAGACTGGAAGAAAAGTTATTTGCCATACTGAAGTGCCAAAAAATTGGAATAATTTTAGAAAAATCATAGCAATCTGACAAAACTACCTTCTCTCTTCTCCATTCTCTATGTTTTCAACCTCCTTCCCCCTCTCTTTACTCTGCCCCAACTCCAAACACCCATACACACACACAAACTCTCTTATATATACACTAAGTATGGACAAAATATACCAAAATGCCAAAGAATGCAAATCTCACCTTCAATTTAAAATTTTCAAGAGATACTTGACATCACTAATTCTACAAAAGTCTTCTGTAAACAGCAAAAGCATCCTCCAAGTTCCCTCCTCAAATTTGCATACATAACCACAAAATCCACACAAGTGATTTCCTGACCAACATCAGAGGACAGGGAAATGACGATAGGCGAGATGGTCTCTGTAATTCTAAAGGCTGAGTTCCTATGAAACTCATTCCTTCTTCTGGTAATGCAGACTTGGAGGGACTTTTTCCTGCCTTCTGGAGGGGTGAAACAGTCAAACATCCATTCTTTTGGGTGAGGCATTTTTTAAATTTTACTTTTTAATATTGAATGTTTTGATGCTCCATTCCCTTTGCCTTTACCTGCCTAACGTCATTTAAAGTCACATTCCCTTTGGTTTCTAGAGTCAACAATGTTCAGATGTGGCTAGTTCTGCACACTGATGCCAAAGCTACTCTCACATCAGCACCAACCCTTAAGAACTCAATAGTAAATCTAAATCTAAATGATGGCAGGGCTGCCAGGGAAGGAGGAGCAGGAGAGCACTAAGGAGGCTGGCAAAGTTTCTGCAGATTACAAACCCTTTCTGTTGCTTACAAGGAACTCATGTAGGTGATCTTAAATAGCTCCCCAATTAGACTACGACCTCTGAGGGCAGATGCTACGTCTTATATTTATTTAGGATCCCTATACCTATCACACAGCTGAGCACACGGTGGACACTCAAACTATGCTTACTGATTTGGTCTATTCCATGATGATAAACTTCAAAGTATGATGGAGAGCTGTGAGAAGAGCTGTTCTCACTCCTCTATAATGTCATTGCCAGTAAGGTTTGCAACTGACTCTGAAGCTAATGAGGTGAGTGAGTTTACAAAGTTGCTCAGCAAAGGAACCTAATGTGTAGTGACCTTTGGTTCCAATCTGGCAAGTAAGAATATAACATATGCTCAGGAAAGAGATTTTCTCCTGAATTGAAATGAACTGTTTACTTGCCTGTCTCCCTGTAAGCTCCCTGGGGTCAAGGATCGAGTGTTTTTATTTTTGTATCCTTGGCAAGCTGTACAGGGTTTGACATGTTCTAAGTGTGCAATAAATGCTCCTGGGTTGTTAATAAACAAATAAAAAATGATTTAACAAAATAATATACAGAAAAATGGATATGACCTAATAAGATTTAATACAGAAATTTCTAATGAATCTTTTAAATACCACAGCATAGCTCTCATCACTCTGTGCTATAATAGCTTAATAACTGTTGGTTTCTTGGGTGGATTAATTAATAATTAATTAACTAGAAAAATATAATGTAGGAAATATATTAGGATATTATTGTCCTAGTAATATCCCATTGTATCTGATAGTAGCTTTTATCACTCCATACCACAAGTGACCTATTTTCTCATCTCTTTCATTACAATGTTCATTCTTTGAGATCAGAGAACATCTTTTTCATTTCCCTAACACTGGATGCCTATAGCAGAACCCTACAAAGACTAGACAACAAATATTAGTTGACTGTATGAATCAGCCATCCTTGTCTTCTATAGATTTCACTGAACCTAAGTATTCTACTGAGTCCATGTTAACAGTCTCTGTCATGGGGAGAAAAGAAGTAGTGTCAATTTCCCCATGTAGGACTTTATGACAGATAAAGGTTAAATGGCCTGATTCTCGCTATGTTATGAGTGGGTCTCTCCCCTTTCTGAATGGGTTTGTCAAATGAACTCTCCAGGACTACATGTTAGAAACACACACTTAACTTCACTGTGCCTAATATGTGCTGTGTTGGCCCTGACTAGCCCTAGATAATAGATCTGTATGATTTTGTTAACTAAGAAAACATCTGGTTTTGTGAGTAAGAGATGGGATTAGAATTCAAATTTTCAATGGCTTTTCTAAACAACCGAAGCAATATTTGGTTTCATTTTACCCATAGGAGAATCTCAGAAAAAAACACCAAGATCTTAGGTCAACCATTCAGACATAGTCAAATATCTCCTGCCCCCTTGAAACATCCCAGGCTTATGTTACCCAGGCTTACACTTCTCTAGTACCTTGAATTGACTGCATAGTCACCAAGCCCTCAGGATTCAATTCTTTTGTCTATCTCCACAAGCAACATCAGTCAGCACCTGAGCCCATAACCTTGGCATCTTTTACCTCCTTTGTTTAAAAGTCCAATATGAATACTCTAACCACACCACATTGTTGGCCTTCTTTACACAGACACCAGCTTAAATTCCTCTTTGGTTGTAAAGTGTCTATGGAGTCACACTCAGGTGTACAAGCCATTACAGTAGTCACTCTTCAATTATCATCTGGTGAACAGATCTATGATTCAGGGGGCACCTCTGTCTCAGACCCCTTACATTATATAATGTCATATTATTCCTTGGATCAACCTTGCATGACAGATGTATCCATTTTGTAGATGAGGAAACAGAGACTCAGAGGTAGTCCATAGCAGGACATATCTTTCAGATTCAAAATCATGGTCTATCTGATTCCACTACATTGTACTACCTCTCCCTCTCTATTGCTGAACTCTTGGTGGTCCACAAGTAGTTTTTTACAAACTCTATGGTCTAGTCCCTAGTAAGTATTCACTGACATTCATAATTATAACTGAGCCTACCTAGCATAATACTGGATTTTCAGTAAATCCTTATTTATAGATGTATGGACTGACAATCGGAGAAGGCAATGGCAACCCACTCCAGTACTCTTGCCTGGAAAATCCCATGGACAGAGGAGCCCGGTAGGCTGCAGTCCATGGGGTCGCTAAGAGTCGGACATGACTGAGCGACTTCACTTTCACTTTAATATTGGAGTTTCTATTGCTAGAAGAAGATCCGGTTTTCATTAAAAAAGCACTGCTTTTTGGCCTCATTACTGATAAGAAATATTTTTCAGGAACTAGGAAAAACAGTCGATAAAAGTGGTCCTAAAACACTTTTCCCTATGAAATTGATATAAATACTGTGAGGCCATTTTATAGGCATTCCAGCCCAGGTATGTCAGGCTAAATTATTTTTGAGCCAGGAAAGTGTAGAAGGTGTCACTGAAATAGCACTGTACTCGCCAGAGTTATAGAGTCCTGAAATTTGGTCGTCTATCTCTCTCTCTCTCTCTCTCAATATCTCTGCTCTGTGAGTCTCAACAAGTCCCTTATCATCTCTGGAGCTCCATTTCATCATCTACTGAAGGACAATCAAAATACCTGATTGTAAGAATCACAGAAGACGTTTGTGAAGTGCTCTCCAAGTATATAGTATTCCTTTCATTTGTGGCCTGGAAGAGGGCATATGCCTCCAAGTGCATCAAATTTCCAACCAAAGAGGGACTTAAGCAATTCAAATAAAAATGAAATTAACTTAAAAACTGTTATTTATAGCCTTCCACCCAGCCACCAACTCACCATCATCCATATTACTACCCTACTACCCTGAGATATTTCAAGAGCCAGCAAACATCAGACCACATACTGTGTAAAAAAATACTTCCATTTGAAAATATTCATTCCGGGTAAAGAGAAACAGAGCTAACACAGATGCTTAGTTAATTCCTGAAATTTTAATTATTCATGAAAATTTCAACATCCTCATTTGTCAAATGTCACCATAAGAACTATTAAGCAATAACAAAGTGGCTTTTTTACTTTCTTTTTGTTTGCCTCCCTTTAACCAGCCCATCCATATCCACAGCTAAGCATGTATATGACCAAACAAAAAGCAAAAGTAGGCTTTAGGAGGCTGAATCACTCTCACACTAGGAAACTGACCCTCAAGCATTCTAGGGTTCATCTACCTTTAAGACCACTTGTTGATTATTACTCAGCCACTTTAGCTGGCATACGGGTACTACAGACTGACAAACATGCTGTATTTGCAACAGGTGGTAGAATTCATATCTTGCTAGACTGCCACACAGGTATTCCAAAGGCTCAGACCTTAAACTCCCACTCCCAACATCTATCCCTACAAAGGACAAATATATTAGATTACCAATCAAAAAATGGGCCAAAGAACTAAACAGACATTTCTCCAAAGAAGACATACAGATGGCTAACAAGCACATGAAAAGATGCTAAACATCACTCATTATCAGAGAACTGCAAATCAAAACCACAATGAGGTACCACTTCACACAGGTCAGAATGGCTGCTATCAAAAAGTCTACAAACAATAAATGCTGGAGAGGGTGTGGAGAAAAGGGAACCCTCTTACACTGTTGATGGGAATCCAAACTAGTACAGCCACTATGGAGAACAGTGTGGAGAGACCTTAAAACTCTGAGCCACCAGGGAAGCCCAGAACTACCATACAACCCAGCAATCCTGCTGCTGGGCATACACACAGAAGAACCCAGAATTGAAAGAGACACGTGTACCCCAATGTTCATCACAGCACTGTTTACAATAGCCAGAACATGGAAGCAACCTGGATGTCCATCGGCAGACAAATGGATAAGAAAGCTATGGTACATACACACAATGGAATATTACTCAGCTATTAAAAAGAATACATTTGAATCAGTTCTAATGAGGTGGATGAAACTGGAGCCTATTATACAGAGTGAAGTAAGTCAGAAAGAAAAACACAAATACAGTATATTAAAGCATATATATGGAATTTAGAAAGATGGTAATGATGACCCTATATGTGAGACAGCAAAAGAGACACAGATGTAAATAAAAGACTTTTGGACTCTGTGGGAGAAGGTGAGGGTGTGATGATTTGAGAGAACAGCATTGAAACATGTATATTATCATATGTGAAATAGATCACCAGTCCAGGTTCAATGCATGAGACAAGATCCTCAGGGCTGGTGCACTGGGATGACCCTGAGGGATGGGACGGGGAGGGAGGTGGGAGGGTGGTTCAGGATGGGGAACACATGTACACCCATGGCTGATTCATGTCAATGTATGGCAAATAAAAAAAAAAAAAACTACAGTATTGTAAAGTAATTAGCCTCCAATTAAAATAAGTAAATTTAAAAAATAAAATATATATATATATTGGGTTACACTTTGCCCTGAGAAGCACAGGTAGCAAACCTTGACTTCAGAAATGGACGTAGGCAGAGAAGTTCTCCCCACCCCTGCCAGGGAATGTGTCACCATAGAGGATAATGGAATCAGGGAAGCAGCAGGGGATAGAGGCTGGGGAGGATCTCACAGAGCCGCTTAGCTACACTCACCTCGGGCAGAGGCATGCCATTGATGATCAGGTCTGGTTGCTGGGGGCCCTGGCTGTTGAAAGAGTGATGGTAGATGTGGTTGGCGCTGGTATTGCGGGTATTCTGGTTCTCCACGTTCAGGAAAGTGCTCTCAGAGCGGCGGCAGCCCAGAGGAAGGGTCTGCTGGTGGTAGTCGAAATAGTTGAGAGAGGAGGTCAGGGAGGAGCAACTGACAACATTCATCTTGTCTGTCTCCTCCACATCCCGGGGTACCAGGCGGATGTCATTCTTACTGATTTTTTTCTTCTTGCTTGATTTCTTTTGATGACCATAGGAGTACTCAGCGATTCTATGTGATAGAAAAGGCAGCATGTATCGCTAACGCCCTCCCAAACCATGCATCAGTTAATAAACATCAAGCACCCCAGAGGGTTGCACCCCATCTCTGCTCCAGCTTCTTATTCTGGCACATCGCATCATCGGGTTTCTCCCTGTGCTTTTTACATGCGAAAACAAGCTGAGGGCCATAACGTTTTTATATTAAGCATAGTAACCTCTCGCTACCCCTTCCTCCTCAAAAGTTTGAATTTGGAATTTCTCCTTGTGAGTGGCCATTTAACAAGGGTGTGGAGACAGGGGAAGTTGAGCCTATGGGAGAGAAAGCATGAAAATGCTCAAGTCTGGAGCTTCCCTGGAACCCAAAGGAACTCCTGGGTGAAGTAAGCAGCAAGTCCTAATTTATCAGAAGATGACAGGAAGGAAATAAAACCTAATCCCCTTTCCAGTTCCTCCGGGCAACTGCCATGTGACAAACAACTCAAGTCAGGTTCCTTGATGACTGACCTGATCAGTTTTCAACTGGAGCACGTCAGACCCTTTCCTTTGACAAATCCTCAGCTCCTCTCCTTCATACCCTCCTTCCCCCTGCCCTAGCCCTGCTCCCTTCAACTCCCCACCCCACCCCCGCATCTCCTCGAGAAATGTGATAGCCAAACCCATTTGAATGAGGGGGAAAAGCCTTTTTACCTCTTTCCCCTTAGGCTCACTTTCTCCTCAGCCTTTTTGTCTTGCTCCTCGCTAATGGGAGAAACCTAGATGCAATGCAGACACTTGCTGTTTTGTCCTTTTATAAAACAGCCGAGGAGACAAGTGATGGTTAAACAATTACTGCAAAGGAATTTAAAGGTTAGTGCATTCAGCATCCTTCTCGATTCAGGTGTACCTACAAGCAGCTGTGCTGCAACTGGAACATAAAGAGCTCAATTTAATTAACACTGACAGAGACCCAGCAATGTGCACCAAAACACCAAGCATTAAGAGAGTTGTCCAAAAAAATACATTTAAATGTAGCCAGATTCTCAAAGTCATTTATTACTTTGCATATAATGATTCAGCTTATTGTCTGTAAATTCCATTTCTGAGCAATAATCAGGAAAACAATTGGGTTAATAAATAATACAGGTTTATCTTTACAAGGGAAAAGACTGTGCCTGTATTCTCGCTCGACAAAGCTAATTGTCTGAGTACAAAAAGGGAGCCCAATTCAAGCAGCAAGTGCAGATCATCTCGCAAGTCTCATAAATGAATTCATTTCAGGAAGAGGCTCTGCAGAGGCTGAGAACAAGAAATCTCTGCTTAATACCTGGAAAGAGAAGCTCTTGAACTTTACGTTTCTAAAAAGTCTGAGCAGATGGGAAGATTGCATATCTCCAGAGGCCCATTCTTGCTCTGTCCCCAGGATCTTCCTATCCTGTGCAGTTGTGTCACCCTCACCCTTACACTCTGTGCTCAGGCAGACTTGCAGAGAGGGCAAGCTGATGCTACCAGGGCTTGGGAGCAGATAGAATCCCAAAGACCCCAGGACTGGGGTTGATTTTCTTTTCTAATCTGTTTAAAATCATTGGATAGTTCTAATCATTTCATTTACCCACGATGGGTAAGTTTGGCAATGCCCGGTCCGATTATTCAGCTGAAGCATTCATTGCGACCCCTTTCTGTATTGATCAATTATTTAATTAAACTGTACTTCATTAATCCCAAACCAGCACAGGAAACAGAGCTCTTTACAAAATACACATATGAGTGAAGTTGGAGAGCACTGAGATTTGCTTGCCACCCACCCCACCCCGCCAATTCAAACGCTCTCCTCCCTGTTTAATGATCTCCCTGGCAAGCTCTCAGAAAGAGCTCTCACTTCAAGTCATACATCACCAAGAGGTGGCACAGCCTTCAATATCTTTATTTCAAGCTGATTTCTTTTTCATCAAGAAAGGGTCTTATGCGTTTACTTTATGCTGAGGAAATGGCTTTAAAAGAGTCCCCTCTATCATCATCTCCATATAAATAAAATTTTGTAGACCCCCACATTTTTCTCCTATAAAAATTGCCACTGGCAGTCACAGGTTTCAAAGGTAAGAGCAATATTAATTTCCATTTCTCCCATCTGAAATGACTCGGAGCTGAAGGAAAGAAAAGTCATGGCCATTTCACTAGTAACAGGATTAAAGCATTTATGAGGCATTGCAGCTGCTCTTTTATGGTACCTGATTGATATTCATGTGTGGTTAGCATTTGTCTACTAACTTGTGTAATGCAGAGAATAGTAAAAGGGAAACAATAATTGCATGACTGTTACATATTCAGGGGGCTCTGATTCACAGAAGTGTGCATTTCAGTCGGTGTCAAATACAAATCAGACCTACAGGAACATATTTTGACTGGTTAACATGCAAGCACAGATGGCACAAAAGACACACTGGATGTGTAGGTGTGTTGAAAGCACACAAACACACACCTTCATTGGAAATAGCAGCATCATTCATTATCAGCAAACTAAAGAAACAACTTTTTTTTTTCAACCGTTTCGATGAGACACTGCTGGAAAAAAATTCCATGTACTATCCTAAATTGGATATTGTAAGCGAGGGTCAGCAAGACCCTCCAAAGTGCTGATCAGGAAACCTTTTTTTTTTTTTAATTACTATGTGTTATTCCAGTTTCCAAATTTCTTCTCCCTCTCTCTTTACCTTCCCCTCCCCCATCCTCCTTCCCCCACCCCTCTCTCTCTCTCACTCATACCACACACGTACCCTGTACACATTGCAAGGGAAACTGTAACAAAATAGCCCATAGTGACATCCACTGGTAGGGACCAGCTCTTAGTACCACAACAGAGTTCCATATTAGAGGAAAGAACCATCAACTCCAGAAGATTGCTATTTTTAGTGAAACATCTGGATGAAAAGTCTTGTCCTTCATTGGGATGTTTGGTGTCTACCCAACAACCAGATATTTGAAAACATATAGATGACTGGTAGAATTTCACTTCACATAGCAAGACATTTGAGGACTGGATGTAAAACAAGCCAAGAACACACTAAAAAACTCTTATCACCTGCTTCCCCACATACTCCTGTTCTCTCTTCCTCCCACTCTAAGGTTTTCTAAGATTCCACTCACAGGCTCTCTTCAGAGTTTCTCTCTACACAGGACAGGGCAGCTGCCAGCACTCCCTTTCCTTTCAGTACTTGTCCTCAAAACTCTACAGCCCCCAAATCAAGTTGTGATACTTCAAGGTTTTGCCAAAAATCAACCTCTCTTTCTCTCAAGTCTCTCTCAAAATCTCTCTTTCTCATTATTTTTTTTTCCTGCCATAACTTCATGGAGACAGCTGTGCAAATTTTAAAATGATAATTGCTTTTCTGCTCATCATCATTATGTGACAGAATCCATTCGAACAGTAAATGGTTGTCTTCCAGCAAATTGTCAGATCAAAAGAATTGATCAACTGGGGCTAACACAAATTCCCCCTCCCCACAAAAAGAAGCTGCTGTAAGTAGGATGCATGCATTTAAATAGAAAACAAAAGCATTGGGACTTTCACACAGAGACACAGATACACCTTATTCTCCCAAGACAAAGAGGGAAAGAAAGAAAAAGTTGGCTCTACCTGCAGTTGTAGGTCCGGATCTCTTTGTTGTCTCTCTTGCACTTGATCGCCACGAAGATCATAGTGACAAAGAGGATGCCAGCAATGGAGCCCAGGGCGATAATGAAAATCAGGGACAAGTTCACAGAGCCCATCGACTCTTGGGCGTCGAGAGCAGGGGACAGGTAGATTAGGACGAGCGCAGAGGCGGAAAGAGACGTCTTGCCGTGGTCGTGGGCCACCACAATAAGCTCATAGGAAGCCTTGGAGCTCTCGCTGAAGGTGCGAGTGGTTCTGACCTCGCCATTGATCTGGTCTATTTCAAAGAAACCGCGGTCCCCCTCTGTCATGTCATAGGTGACCCGGCCGTTCTCGCCCTCGTCATAGTCATCTGCTTTGACAACGGTCACCAGGTAGCCTATGCCTGAGTTGCGGGGGATGTAGACTTCCGCGGTGCCGTTGATCAGCGGTGGGGCGGTGATGACTGGGGTATTATCATTGACGTCGAGGATGATGACCCGAACAGTGGCATTGCTCTGCAGCGAGGGCAGGCCGCCGTCCTTGGCCAGCACCTTGAATTCAAATGCCTTGGTCTGCTCATGGTTGAAGGATCGCAGCGCATAGATATCACCCGAGTTGGGGTTGATGGAGACATAGGTGAAGACAGGCATGTCTCGCACCTGTGACGGCACAATCTGATAGGAAACACTGCCATTGAGACCCAGGTCGGGGTCTCGGGCCGACACCGAGAGCAGATAGGCACCGGGTGTGTTGTTTTCCTGCACAATGACCTGGTAGTAGGGCTTGGAGAAGTGCGGGTGGTTGTCGTTCTCGTCCGTGATGCGCACGGTAAAGGACTTGGCACTCTGCAGCATGGGCACGCCGCCGTCGCGCGCCTGGATGGTGAGGTTGTACTGGTCATGCTGCTCGCGGTCCAGGCGTCCGTCCACCAGGATAGTGGAGAAGCTCTCATACTCCTGCAGCCGAAAGGGCACGTTGCCCAGCAAACGGCACTGCACGCGCCCATTGAGGCCAGAGTCTCGATCAGACACCCGCACCAGTGCAATTACGTAGCCCGGGGGGGCGCTCTCGCTCACCTCTACCAGCTCGCTGTTTACCGACAGCAGGTTGATGACCGGCGGGTTGTCGTTGGTGTCCAGAACGCTGACGGTGACCTTGCAGTGTGCCGGGATGGAGTTGGGCCCCAGGTCCTTGGCCTGCACGTCCAGTTCATAAACGTGGCCTTCTTCATAGTCTAGGGCACCGGTGACGGTGACCAGGCCGCTGTGCGGGTCGATCTGGAAGAGCTCTCTAGTGCGGTCATTGACATAGCCGTAAAATGAATAGACCACCTGGCCATTGGTGCCTTCGTCTGGGTCTGTAGCGTTGAGACGGATGACGGGAGTGTTGGGAGGTGAGTTCTCTGGCACGCTCACTGAATAGGTGGACTCGCCAAACACCGGGTTGTTGTCATTGGAGTCGGTCACTTTGATGCTGAGGCCAACAGTGCCCAGGTGCGGCGGGTCGCCGCCGTCGAGCGCAGTGATGCGAAAGCTGTAGTGCGACTGCGTCTCGCGATCTAGACTCTTCTCCACCACGAGTTCGGCGAAGCGTGAGCCGTCGCCGCGGGTCTTGATCTCCAGGCCAAATAGCTCGTTTGGCGTCAGCTCATAGGTCTGCACACCGAAACTGCCCGAGTCCGGATCATAAGCGCTGTCCAGCGGGATGCGCGTGCCCGGGCTGGCCGCCTCCGAGATCTCCAACTCAATCTGTGCCGCCGGGAAGCTGGGAGCGTTGTCATTAAGGTCCTTGATCTCCACCTTAATCACGCAAATCTCCATTGAGCTGGACATGACCTCAAGCGAGATGATGCACTTGGGGCTCTGGCGGCAGAGCAGGTCACGGTCAATCTTCTGCTTGGTGACCAACAAGCCCGAGCTGGGGTTGATGTCCACCAGGTGCGGAGCCGAGTTGGACACCACACGGAAGGCAGAGGCCTGCCGTGGGTCCAGTGCAAAGCCCGCCTCCCGCGCGTCCTTGGCCACGTTGGCGATCACCGTCCCGGCGCGCTGCTCCTCTTCTACCGAGTACTTGAGGTTAATGAGGGCGGCCGCCTGTGTCCATAGCACAGCCAACAGCAGCAGCACCGGCAGCAGGAGTGACTCCATGGCTGCGCGGGGCTCTGCCTGGCCTCGCCTCTCCACACCCCTCCGAGACCGACGCCGCCGGCGCTCCAGCTTCCCGCCGACTCGGGCCGCCTGTTGCGCGCGCCCCGGGGCCCCGGAGGCCGCGGGAGGAGTCCCGCCCAGGGCGGCCCGGCGGCGCGGGGGGGAAACCCGCGCCGGCTCCAATGCTGAAGTTGCGGTGGACTCGGCGGGGGCTCTCGCGGGGCCCGGGGGCTCCGAGGGGCCGAGGGAGCGCCGTGCGGCCCCGAGCCCCCTCCCTCCAGCCCGGCTATTCAGTTTTCCCCCTTCAAAGTTAGCCCGGCGCGACTGGCAGAAGCGGCGCAGGGCTGCGGGTGGAACCGCGTCTGAGAAGCCGGATCGACGCGCTGCTGAGTCCGGACCGCACTGGAGGCGAAGGCGGGGAGTGCAGTGCGGGTACAGCCTCTCAGGCACTACCCGACCCACCGCGGCGCACCGGCACTGGGGCTGGTGAGCACGCTGTCTGTGCACCTGGCATGCGCAAGGATCTACCCCCAGTTCCCCTGGCTCACCGCAGAGACAAGACCCGCCTGGAACGCGCCCTCCGGGATCCTGGGGGGCCACGCTGGCCTTTTCGAGGCCTGTTCGGGAGAAAGGGGGGTCGCAGGAGGGAGTTTGAGTTGCTGTCAAGCGCCGCAGCCGTCAGAGTATCCGGCTGAGCGGGATGGCAGTCCTCCAGCCCGCAGAAGACGGGGGAGGGGATAGAGGCTGCCGAGACGAGAGCTTGCTCCCTTGCACTGTGGTTGGCTTCAGAAGGCTTGAGAGGCGCGTGTGTCCAGGATCAGAGGTGGACACGGAGTCACCCCCACTGAGCAGCTGGACTGCGGACTTCTGCGTCTCAGAAATTAAAGTTACCAATGCAGCCCGAGGCTCCACGTCAAGTCTGTGAAAACCGGCCGATGGAAATTTGCTCAAGAAAATAAAGGTCCAGTCTTTCCAATGGCCGGGGGGCGGGGTGGGGGAGTGGGGAGGAGGGGAGGGAAAGCAAAAACAGTACCGGCCAGGAGAGGCGGGGCCGCGGCCGCTGGTACCAGGGGCTTCTCCTCCTCCCTCGGTCTGGACTGGGGTGTCGCTCCGAGGGCCGCCGCTGCCAGGGGAGGAAGCCCTCCTAGCTCAATCGCATGTCGCTGGGGTCCGCCTCAGCAGCTGCCACGGTCGACGGTTATGTCGCCGCCGAAGTTTACTTGCGGGAGCTTCTTGATTCCATCCTCCTGGAGAGGCGCTGGCCGCGCAGCGTTGAGCTCACACCCTCCCCGGCGCTCGCGGGCATGGGAGGTCTATCTCGCTTTCTCCTTCTGTCTTGGGCTGTGGGTGAATGTGTGAAAGAAAGGAAGAGTGAGTGTATGGTGCGAGGTGTGTAAGTGGGGAGTGTGAGAGAGCAGGGGTGGGAGGTTTCGGATCTCGGATGAATCCGCTCAGCCGGAGTGCCGCGGAGCGCAACGGGCCAAGGGTCTGCGCCGGGCTAGGGACGCGGGTGCCAGTGCCCCCCAGGCAAGCAAGAGATGGTGTGAGGGAGCCGTGCTGCCGTCTGCGCCCGCTCGTCAGTCTCCTCTCTGTGCCTGCCGCCGCCGCTACTGCTGCTGCTGCTCCTGCCGATGCCGCAAACTACTGGCCGTGGAGTCTGGAGAGAGCAGGAGAGAGCCGGAGCTGCTGAGACAGGCTACGCCAGGCACAGGCCAATCAGCGCTCAGCCCAGCGGGCCCCGGTCTTGGGGCGGGGCCAATGCGCGGGAGGGGGCGGGGCCAGCCGGAAACTTACACACTGGCGGGACCAAGTGGTACCCCAGCCCACTGAGCCAAGGCAGCAGTCTGGGAGGCCAGTCAAGCCCAGCAGGGGTTAGAAGGCAGGGTGGAGCAAGTCGAGGGGTGTGCTGGAGCTGCAGCTGAGCCTCCCCAGGAACTGTGCGCCTCTCGTGTTTGTAGAGATTGCAGGAGAGATGAGGATTTGATTCTCTCGGTGTGTTTATCTCCCTCACATATCTTCATATTTTGAATATAACATTCATATTCATATTCTTTCTCTCCCCTCCTCCCGCCCTCTTTTTCTCTTTGCCCTAGGTTTGTCTGTCAGTTTCTCTTTCTTCTTCTCGGGTAGTGGAAGGAAGAAAGGGAAGGAGAAAGCGCCCCAGACGTGGTCATTCATCCGGCTCTTGGCCAGTGACTCTTCAGCTAAGAGCCGCGGCAGCCATCCTCCCGGACCGTCACCCCCATCCCTCCTTCCCGAGCAGACCTGTAAGCCCCCACACCCACCCCCGGCGCAAGCAGGGTCCCTGACCCGATTCGGTTCGCTCTTGTCTGTTGTCTGTTAATCAAATGGGATCTGTGGCGCAGGGACTGAGCCACCCAGAGGGCTGGACACATTTCGTTGCCCCTCACCCAACCCCATTGGAGAATTTAGCTCTCTATAAATAAACTGTACATTTGAGAAGAGCAGGTGGGCGGACGCCGCCGCACCGCGCCAAGCTAGGAGAGCTGCGAGCCCAGCGGGAGCTGCGAAGCTGGTGCTCAGTCTACGTTGGTCGCCGGCAGCTGGAGCCGGCGCGGATGTGCGGGGCTCCCCAGCTTTCCTGCAGTGCCTCAGTCCCAGGGGGCTGCCAGCTTCTCTCTGGCGGTGGTGGCGACGGTGGCTGGCGTGTGCCGGTGCGGAGAAGCGGGAGGCCGGCGTGGCCGGGGTTGATATCAAACTCGGCTTCCCTTCTGGACTGAAGGCGCCCTGGGGACAGAGGGGGACTCCTCCCTACCCCGTCCTGATTCTCTTAATTAAGGTCACGGGCTGGAAGAATCAAAAGTACTTCTCTGAACTGTTGGGATGTTTTGTTTTTTTCATCATAGATTGGGGGTGGAGGAGGGCTGGCTTCTGAATTCACAATTCTTGAAAGAGTGCATCACCCTTCCGAGTGAATCGTCTTGGATATTTGGGAGTCTTGGGTGAGCAAATTCATAATTAACCCAGAGACACTGGCCCGAGCCTGTGTGCTTAAAATGAGACTCACTTTTGCCCTTTAAAAAACACTAAACAAGGGGAAAAGGCATTTGAACACATAATAGGTTTTCTCAAAACTGCCATGTTTTTGCAGAGAACAGCCTAGCTGCTTTTTAAAAATACTTCTTTTCCCAAGAGGAGCTAGTTTAGCGGCCTTTACTTTGGCAGGAGGAAGAAGAAGACAGCTTTCTCCCTCAGAAAAGAATTATTCTGGGATTGAGGTTGAGACCCCCCCGCCCCAACGTGCATCTGAGACCAAGGGGAGGGCGCAGAGAGCTTGATCCGCTTTCCGCGTGGGGGTCGTTTCACTCTCTCATATTAGGATGCAATTCAGCCCAGAACATCTAGGAGAAAATCGAAGCATCTGCAATGAGTATCATTTAATTTGGTCATTTAGAGGTGCAGGTGAACAACAGAGTTGTGACTCGAGGGAACCGCGTGGCCCGCCTGCTTTTCTGCAGACCCTGCCTGCCGGAGGAGAGTGACAACATGGCAGGCAACGCGGATGCACCTCACAGGCTCCGCAAAGAAGGGCTCCATTTGATTTATCACAGTTATTTACCTTTGATGTCAGCGAGTGGGAATGAAGTGCATCTTGGTCTAATTAAAACGGCCTAAAAGGCATTTGAAATGGGTTGCTATCTGATCACGGGATATGAGTTCGGCGTTTGGCAGCGTTCTAAAATATTGCTTGGACTATTTAAACAGAACAATTAGCAGCATGCTAAAATGTTTGCATGCTATGCTTAGAAGCTTTAGCTGTAAACTTTAAGGCGATCTGTTCTCCTTTAAGTCAAAAAAGGATGATGCTGCTTCCTTGTGGCGAAGGCTGTCAGGAACCCACTGATCAATAAAAGTAAACTGGCGCCTCCACGGCTTGACTGAGCGGGAGCAGAGTCTGAGAAGTAGTCTCGGCCATTAACAATCCCCCAGGTAACAAGAAATGGAAGAATTACTCAGGTAAAATGATTATCATTGCTGTGGCATCTGAAAAGATGCACACAACAAGATAAGAGGGCTGAGGACCTCTTACCTTGGGGAATGCTAATAGAATGTCTATAGTCTGTTGTCTTTAAAAGATAAATAAGAGAATTCAATCCATGTACAATGTCATTACCTTTGTAATTGCAATCACATTGTAAAGACATGTTCTGCATTTGCAAAGACAAATGTGCTCGCTTCGCTACAGAGATCACACGGGGTTCCCTGGGTCCTGCTCGCTGTTCACACTCAATGCTCCCCGCCTTTCCAAGTAGAGCATCCGAAGTACTCCCAGCTATACTAAACCGCTTTTATGAAAACCAGGTGCCAGGGAGGCTGGGCCATGTGCCTCTGCTTTCTTTCCTTCTCATCACCTGCAAGCTCAAAGTGATAGTGACACCTCCCCTCCAAAAAATAGTTCTTCCATTCCCCTAGTCTACTTCTACAGATAGCCCTAAAGCCGCCGCCGCCGCCGTTTGCTCTCAGAATGTATTTTTTGCTAATAGACGCCCGTTATCATTATACTCCAACAATGTTTGCTAATATACACGCTTGATCATCGTACTCCAACAATGCTACTAAGTGAGTAGCCGAAAACACCTTCACGATCAGGAATTTATTAATTGAATAAAAACAGTTCTGGGTGTAGATAATGAAAACAAAAAGAAAGTTCTCTCAGTCTTAGGTTCCCTTTACTTCAATCCTGAAGTGCGCCCCGCCTTTTCAGCCTCTTTCGAGACACAAGAGGGACATCTAGCGACTGTCCTCAGTATTTTTGATCCAACCTTTGCTAAAAAACACTAGGCTCCCCTGGGTATCAACTACATTGCTGTGCAGCCCAGGGCAAGCTCTCTGGGCCATTGCTATGCGGAGGAAGCCAGCTCTTTGGGCCATAGTAGCTCTTTGGATCACTGAGGCAAGAATCAAAATGGTAAGGAGATTTTTTATTAATCTTTAAGATTTCAGTCATGCTACTGAAATAATGCTGAGTGGCAATGGAAGAATAAAGTGAGGAAAGCCTTATATTTAAATTAATCTGATATATGAGGACAATTCTTGGTGTTCCAACATTGACAAGGATAAGGTAAAAAGGTTTAAAGGTTAAAATTGATGGTAGAAACTAAAATACTAGCATATGAGGACTATAGCACTGACAAGTTTGAAGGATCTTTCTGACATGTGTTTTTTAAATGTTTGCTTCAAGCTCCGAAGAGATCAGCCTTCAAATAACTTCATTCTCACTCTCTTCCCTCTATCCCCCAATGTCCCTGCTGCAGAAAACTGGATTATCTTCTACCTTGGCTTTTGTTGCATCTCATGGGCATTCTATTCTACTCAACCAATTTGACCCGATGAGGTTCTCTTAGAAAGAAAAACTTGATTAAAAAAATTGCCAAAGTCAAACTTTTCCAGCCTGCACACATAATCTTCTTACTTAGGTTACAATGCCTAGAATAGAGAGAATGAAAGAATGAAAATGGAGATAACAGCACAAAACTGAAAAGTGTCCTTGATAAAGTCATTGTCTTATTTCATCTTTACAATAGCCCTGGGAGGTAAAACGACTTTGCAGATGTGGAAGTAGACTTGCAGAGCAGTTCAACGATTTTCTAAGATGACCTCATTACACAAAACTCAACCACTTCCCTTGTGAAATCAACTAGTGTTGGCTGTGTGCCCAGCATTGTGTTAGGGACTGAGAACTTTTTTTTTCTTAAGATGGTCTTGCCCTTGTGATGTTTTAAATTCAGTTGATTAAGAGCAGTGTGTAATTCTATAAGCTATAGAATTACATACAGCTAGCTACAGCTTCCTGAAATTCTGTCCCTTCTGCCCAAAGTGATTGCCAACTTCTAGTGAACCACCAGCCACCACACACACACACACACACACACACACACACACACACATACACACACACGTAAACAGACACACACACTCCCAGGCATCATAAGGAAAGGCCTTAAGAGGAGCAGCAAGGGATGTATGCCTACTGGGCATGGGTGGGGTGCATTTTCACCATCCTGGATGCTGTTTATGACCCTTCTAAAATACCAGGAAGACAAGAGAATGGGGCCAAGAAAAGTCTTTGAATCCCTTGTACTTTTTCCTCTCTCTTCCTCCCAATCCCCCTTTTTTTGTGACAAAGGATAATAGTGACAGCCAGGGAGTTGTAGCAGGAAAAACAAAGAGCAGACAGATAAAGTGTTCTTTAAGTGCTAAAATTGTTCATCATGACCCTGATGCTTGCCTTTTCCAAGAAACACAAGAGAGTTAGGGGATAGTAGTGAAAAAGAGACAGAAATCTATTAATCACTCCAAGTCTTCCCATTTTGATGAGGCCAGCATAACTGAACAGATTATGCCCAAGTCCCTTCCATGCTTATCCCCTCTCATTAGGAATGGCACTTCCTACAGGGCCAAACTCCTGCTGCTAGAAAACTCACAACTGGTCCCTACATAAACACACATCGTGGGGACCATTTAATTAGCAAAAGCTAAATCAGCAGATACATTTCAATAAATGACACTACTCTCTAACACGTTCTGTACTATCCTGCAGTGACTACCTGTAATGTTTTGACAGCACCATTTGGGCTCAACAGCATTATTGCCTGAACCTTTTCATGTGAATTCTCTCCAAGTGGGTCCCAAACGCTATTTTCCTAGGTGCAAACTCATACCAACTGTTATTGTTCCCCACCACTAGCACTTTTGAAAACAGAAAGGTCTCCCTTCAAAGGCATTCTGGTCAGATCATGCCCAGCCTTCTTCCCACCACTAATTCTCTCATCCCAAGGAGGAGGGTGAGAGTGATATTCCACACCCCCACTACCACCAGAGGAAGTGCTTTCTTGACAACTTGGGAAAAAAAAAAACATCACTAAGTAAGAGACCTCAAAAACCAACTGAAATATGAACTGAATACTAAAAAGAGGAGATAATCAAAAATGTACAGACTGGGGATGCTTTCTGTTAGGCCAAACCACTTTTTTTTCACAGCTACTCCCACATTTTAGTACTGCAACCCAGTAGATAGATCCTAGGAACCCCTATACAATGTGTAACTCCCTAGATTAAAGCTCCAGATGCAGGCTTGGCTTTTGACTCACAGCCTAGACTTCTCTCAAAAGCTCTTCTGCTATTTCTCGAGTGTGTCAAGTGGAGCATGAAAAGAAGCAGAAATATCACTGAAAAGAATGGTCAATGAGTGCTGAAGGACCCCTGACAAAACTATCAGCCTTACAGGAAGGTTTTGAAGACCAGCTTTCCAAAATAAAAAAAAATAAAAATAATCTATCTGGTTGCCCGGTTTTATAGAAAGCTGGGTTCTTTTTGGCGATGTCCACAGGACTGGAAAAAAAGCAAATCAGACCTTGAAAACTTGGAGATAGATGGTGATGGAGCTGGGGTAGATGTGTGAACTCCATGCTAGGAAAACCCTTTTGCCTTAAGTTCAAATAAATAGTAATAGCCAAAGAGCTGGTAAAAAGAGGAGTACAAAAAATCTGATGAGCCAGCTTCCTGGGTTTCTCTAGTTATCTTGGGCAAAAGATTATTTCAATGAAGACCCCTGACCTGCTGTACATTCTTTAGTCCTAGGTGACCAGGCTGAGCCTGGGGTTGTTCTTGGTTCCTCTAAAACTTCTCCCAGAAATCAGAAGAAGCCTTGTGTAGCTCCCTGAGAGTTCCAGCTGCTCCACTGACTAATTTGTCACTGAACTAGGAAACTTACTAGTTGGTTTAATGTCAACTTAAGAAGGAAAGAAAGACAACTAATAAACGTGAAGAACTTCTGGTTTGACAACTGCAGTTACATTACCTGGGCTAGCGATGTAAGTACCAAAGGCATGCCACGTATTCCACTAACAGCGCAATGCACAGTACCTGCTCAGGTTGACAAGCCCTAGGGCAGTGGAGAGTAAACTGAAAGATGGAGATCCTGGTAGGAAGCAGAGAGAGCACCACAAAGGGGACAGATAGAGCAGAAGTGACAGAAAAATCATTTTAGCAACAGAGAAATTATTCACCTTTTTTGAATAAGAAGAAAACAATGGCTTACCAGCCTGGAAAGCATCCCCATATGGGGTCCAAGAGTTTGCATACTGATGCACTGGACTTGGGGAGGAAACGAATATTAATTTGTGTCTATTGCCTGCAGCTGGGTCCAGGACGGTGAGAGAGAACCAATGACCTTTCTTCCAAAAGCTGGGAGGGGTAGAGAAAGATGGTGTCCTGTATCACAGAAGACATCAGCTGGGCTGAGCTGGGCTGGTCCCTTTCAGCAAAGATCACAAAATGCAGTGACATCAGTACCAGGAAGTATCCACTCAGGGATAGCCGCCTAGGCACTAGTGATCAAATTAAATCTTGCACCTAATGACAGGCTGGTAAGAAAACTAACAGTCTTGGAGCAGAGCTGGCCTAGCTTGAGGCCCAGGCAGCTCTGCGTCTTTTCTGCCCTAGCAAACAGTGGAACTTGAGAAAGCCTCGCTGTCTGGCTGTGCAGTTTCATTTGGGGAAAGAGGCAATCAGTTCTGGAAGGCTGACCGAAAAGAGTGGACAGGATGATAGCTTAAAATGAGATCTATCAATGACTTCGTTGCAACCCCAGCCAAACAATCAAAAGCAAATAGTGAGTTTTTATTTTTTTTTTTTATTTTTTTTTTTTAATTGTTTTTTTTTTTTTTTTTTAAATTTTATTTTATTTTTAAACTTTACATAACTGTATTAGATTTGCCAAATATCAAAATGAATCCGCCACAGGTATACATGTGTTCCCCATCCTGAACCCTCCTCCCTCCTCCCTCCCCATTCCATCCCTCTGGGTCGTCCCAGTGCACCAGCCCCAAGCATCCAGTATCGTGCATCGAACCTGGACTGGCAACTCATTTCATACATGATATTTACATGTTTCAATGCCATTCTCCCAAATCTTCCCACCCTCTCCCTCTCCCACAGAGTCCATAAGACTGTTCTATACATCAGTGTCTCTTTTGCTGTCTCGTACACAGGGTTATTGTTACCATCTTTCTAAATTCCATATATATGCGTTAGTATACTGTATTGGTGTTTTTCTTTCTGGCTTACTTCACTCTGTATAATAGGGGGTTTTTAAAATCAATGCTTTGTAAGATGATGAGCCAGCCAGTGGAGTTCAAGTTGGGGTGGGGTAACAAGGAGGTTGGGGAGAGAGGGTGGAAACATTCCCTCTCTCAAGTCACCCACCAAAGTAAACAGCTGCATTTCCTTGAAATAGCAGATTTTGGTCCCTAGCAAAACCAGGCATCATAAGGAACTGCAGTTTCCTAGCACAGCAAAACAAAAGAGCAGGGGGCAAAACACTTTTGAAAACAGGAAGGCGTTTTGGCAACAATCACAAGGGGGCTGGTAAGTCATTGTACTCCTGGGATCCATCTGCTGAGCTCCAGAACATCCTCCCCACACTCCACCCCCATACAGCTCTCAGATTCCATGCCCTGGGTCAAGAGCAGGGTCACTCAAAAAGAAACCTTAAAGTGAAAAAGATAGGCTTAGCCTGAAGATGACAAGTGAGAAAATCCAGGTCTGATTTCTTCCATCCATGGAGGTGTGGTGGGAGAGACAGGAATGCCTTTCTGATTCTTGGTGCCATTGCAGAAAAGCAAGAACAGGTTCAATTAAATTAATGGAAAATACATTTAAAATAAAAACGGCATGCAGCTTCTTATCAGCTTAGAATTTGCTGCTGCGAGAGACCATTGAGAGAAGCCTAGCAACTGCATCTTTAAAGACTTGAATAGTTTTATAGCTATTAATAATTTTGTTAGTCATGCAATGTAAGTGAACACTAGCAAGGTAAGCAAATTCCATGCTCCATAGCAGAGATCAGGGTTATCTGGGGGAAGAAAATTTTAGATAGTCTCTCTCTTCAGTGTTAATGTATATGGAGACATCTTCCGCAGACCTTTTCTCCTAATGTAAAGAGAATAGAATGTAAAAATAATTATATATAATGACATGACTTTACATATATATATATATTTTAAATATGTGTGTGTATATATATATATATATATATATATATATATGTATTTTTTAATGGAGTGACATACTTGATCTCATAGTTTTTGAAATCACCAGGTTAAAACCCCAGCAGAGGTAGTCACCTACCAAAGTCAGAAGAAAATTCCCAACTTTGAATTTCACGTATTTTCTTATACATTAGAGAAGATTCACACATGGGCCTCTCTTCTTTTATAACTCATGGTTCTGAATATTACTTAGTGAACCATTAACCTGTTCCAATATAGCATTACATTTGTCTAGCCAAGGAGAGTAAAATAAAGATGCTTAATTTAGTTCCCTTTTCCCTGAGAAATAAATAGCTGTCACACATCCAGAACAGCAGGGTTCATGAACAGCTTTGGAACATGGAGATCAATGAAATCTGATCCTCTCTTGAGAAAAACAGATCTACATAGAGTTTAACCAGATTTCCTACCATAGGCAGTCCCTGGTCATCAGGAAGTCTTTGAAGTCCCTCCCAGGTTTCCTGTTCAGGCTTGTTTGATCTGCTGTGAACATAATTATTTTAAAGCAGTTTTATAAATGTAAATTACTCCACAAATGCAAAAATACTTATGTCCAACCTAAGCAACTAATTTCTGATTTCTGAAAGTTGCCGTAGATTGGTCTAAGATAGACATAAATTGGTCTAAGAAAGGCATAACAGGATAATTCAACCTCTGAAGCAGATTTACTTGTAAGGACAATGGTTGTGATGATAACTATTTCTTCCCTGTCCCTTCACTTTCTCATCCTAGTAACTATTATTTGCACATGAAAGGACTTTAATGTTTTAATACATCCTTATGAAATATAGATCTCTTGCCAACTATAATTAATCATGACCCTTACTTCAATTTGTTTTTTCATCCCCATTTAAGCCGTCACCAATAGGAAATATTACTTAGTTGATCTAAGTTCCTATACTTGATGCTTAAGGCTGAGAATACTTAACAGTGTAAGATGTGAATCTTCCCCTCCAAGGGCTTAGAGCCTAGCTATGAGTATCATAAAGTAGAACTACAAATAGAAGGAAGCATTTATCAGGTATCCAAACATAAGTACTCAGCATTGAAATAACCTAAGTCCCAAGGAGTAGCTAAAGACCTAGAAACTGTGGGGGAAGTCTTTCAGTTGAGGGAAAGGCACATATGGCACCCCACTCCAGTACGCTTGCCTGGAAAATCTCATGGACAGAGGAGCCTGGTGGGCTGCAGTCTGTGGGGTCGCTGAGAGTCAGACATGACTGAGCGACTTCACTTTCACTTTTCACTTTTCACTTTCATGCATTGGAGAAGGCAATGGCAACCCACTCCAGTGTTCTCACCTGGAGAATCCCAGGGACGGGGAAGCCTGGTGGGCTGCCGTCTATGGGGTAGCGCAGAGTCGCACACGACTGAAGTGACTTAGCAGCAGCAGCAAAGGCACATAAGCTGCAGTAAGTTTGTCGTGTTTGGCAAACAGGAGTATGAAAAGTAGTGAAAGTGTTAGTTGCTGAGCCATATCCAACTCTTTGAGACCCTGTGTGCCTGCCAGGTTCCTCTATCCATGGAATTCTCCAGGCAAGAATACTGAAGTGGGTTCACATTCCTTCCGGGGGATCTTCCCAACCTGGGGCTCAAACCTGCGTCTCCTGCATTAGCAGGCAGATTCTTTAATGTCTGAGCCACCAGGGAAACCCAAACAAGAGTATAGTTTTGCTCAAATATTTATTATACAGACACCATTGAACTAAAAAGGTGTAATTATTAATGGCACAAGCTCTGGGGATAAACAGATCTGGATTCAAATCCTCGTTATACCATTTCCCTAGCTGGATGACATTTGGCAAATTAGTGTAGTATCTATTTCATTAATTGGCAGGATTACATGAGATGATGCTTGTAAAGTGAGGTGACAGCTGTAAAATAGTTCATGTTTTACATGCGTAGCCCAGAGTAAAGAACTCAATAATTTTTAGCTGTTATATCTACTGAGCACCACAATGTGCCAGATATAGAGTGCCAGGCTACTAGTAAGGAAGATAAAGCCTCTGCCCTCAAGGATCTCAAAATTTTATGTAGTGGAGTAATGGGAATTGAGGTTAGAAAGTTAGGTAGAGGCTACTGTGCAGGGCCTTGATTGCTAGCATGAAGAATTAGAAACCTTATAATGGAGGCCAGTGGAATCACCAAAGGCTTTTGAAAGAGGTAGCAACTAAGTATCATTTACATGATTCATGGTTCACTTGAAAATAAATCAGGTTGGCTTTGTCTTCCTTCCTCTAGTTTACCCACATTTGGGCTTCCCAGGTGGTGCTAGTGATGAAGAATCATTCTGCCAATGCAGGAGACACAAGAGACATGGGTTTGATCCTTGGGTCGGGAAGATCCCCTGGAGGAGGGCATGGCAACTCAATCCAGTATTCCTGCCTGGAGAATCCCATGGACAAAGGAGCCTGGTGGGCTACAGTCCATAGGGTTGCAAAGAGTCTTGACACGACTGAACTGACTCAGCACACATGCACTCCATGATTCTTACACAAGCCAAATTCCAATACAACACATACCAAGGCAGTATAACTACAGTGAGTTCAGGATTCAGGCTGAGAATGGGTGGCAACACTGAGGCCAGAAGTATTGCCAGTCAGAGGAGGCTGGTATCAGCAATGGTAGAAACAATCCAAGGTATTGTTTCCAAGGAATTCATGAAGGCCCAAAATATTTCGTGGAAGAAGAGGACAGGATACATCCAGCAGCAGATGATTCCAGGTAAAAAGCACAGGTGGAGTCTTTAGTTGGTTCCAAGAGATCTTACTGTGACACAGGGTACAGTGAGTAGGATCTATGACTTGGAGGCTACATAGTCATCTAGGGTACATTGCTAATACACATCATGCTAGGGTAAAGGAGTCTTTACAATTTTCACAGTACATTTAAATTATTTCATTGTGTGTACCTTCAAAATCCCCATATCCTCAATCACTTAGCCTTAGTTATAGTTCGGATGATTGACATAGGCTCTGGGTCTGGACCTAGAAATGGGTCTCAATAGTAGATCTAGTTGTTAATAGCTGGAAAAGGCAAAGGCAATAATAAAAAGAAAGAGATTGACAAAGAAGACTGGAACATGTTGCCCTGGCATTTTTGTTTGTAGCAAATGTTCCTTGAAATATAGTGTTCCATTGATTGAGACCTGGGAATCTTCTTATTACAGAGAGATTTTATGATAATAAGAGCTTGGAGGAAAGAGATACTTGAATTATTTAAAAATATTCCTTCAGTTCAGTTCAGTCCTCAGTCGTGTCTGACTCTTTGCGACCCCATGAATCGCAGCATGCCAGGCATCCCTGTCCAACACCAACTCCCAGAGTTTACTCAATTATCATTAATTTACTAATCCAGTATTTATTAAGCTCCTACTTTGTGCTGGGCACTGAGAAAAGGAGAATGAAAAACCAAATACAAATGTGGTTTCTGCCCTCATATAACTTTCAGAATAGTGGAAGAGAGAGACTAAAAAAAAGACTAACACCTACAACAATTTAAAGTTATAATAAGTGATATGAAAGACACACACGTGGACTGAAATTGTAGTGAGGATGATGATGATGATAGCCAGGCACTGTTCTAAGTGCCTTATGTACTGTAACTAATCTTCACAACAACCCCATGAAGTATGTACTATTATTATGCCTATTTTACTAGAAAACTAAGATGCAGAGAAGCCAAATAACTTGCCTTAGGTAACATAGCTAGTGGTGGACAGAGCCATGGAGCCAAGGAATGAATGCCTAACTCTAGAGAATGTTTTCTTATTGTACCAAACGGGAGGTTGAAGAAACTAATTTTAAAACAGAAGGTCAGGAAAGGCCTCTCTGTAAAAGTAACATTTAATATGAGATCTAAAAACCAACTAAGGCAGTCTACATTGATAAGAATTCACTAAATGCCAAGAGATGGCCTGTTGAGCAAACTTGATTTTCTTCAAGATATTTGCTAGCGATTAGACCAGGAAAGTTGCAGCAAAAGCAGTTAAGAACTTTGTCAAAAGGTTACAGAGTCTAAGGAAAAGACCGGGAGCCAGAGGCTAATATAAGACCTACTGGTAGAAACGAAAATGATTAAATCTGGGAATCCTGACAGTATATCTGTAAAACCATGTATTGCTATGTTTTGCACACTCTTGGGGACAGAAGATCCTGGAACTCTCCTGTGTACTCCCATAATTTCCACCACTTTCAGATCTCAGGACTGCACAAAAAGTATGGTGTGTTCTAAGCCTATGACATTTTTCTTTAAGCCCTTCCTGGACATAATGAAAATTAAATGTGTCTAAAAGCAGCCAGATGACCAATATAACCTCTTCCATGTGAACATAAAGCAAGTCTGACTTTGAGAGTGGATCCAGCAAATGATAGCTCACTTGCTACTACCCACACAATTGCTTCAGGCCTGACACGTGGACCAACTGCAAAGTTCAGAGGACTGAAAGGAGTCCTCTGAACTCCAAAGGAGTTCTATAAGACCTTTCAATAAGACCTCCCCATCTTGCACTAGGTTTCACTTATCAATAATGAAGTAACCCCTCCTCTCTCCTTGACAACAAAGAATGTAGCAGATCAAGCACTTAAGTTCATCTTCTGCCAAGACCGACAACTGAAGCCTGTCATGAGGATGGACTATGGTGGCACCCAAATTGCAGTATAGATGGAATCAAGGAGATAAGTGACAGGGTTCTCAATAAAGGTTGATGATAAGATACCCAATCAACTTTCCATACTTCCTAGGTCTTGTAAAGCACTGACTGTGGGTTCCTCGTGTAATTGACAAGGAGGTGCTCAGGCTCTCTTGATACCTGTATGTCCTCAGAGAAGAGGTTAACAAAAAGAGTGGAAGTGCAATTGGGCCACAAAATTAATTATGCCCTAGCACTGGTCAGACCTAGGTTACTAATGTACTGTTTCATGAATCATAATGGATAGCTGTGGCTGGTGAAGAGTATAAGAAGCCTGTTTAAAGATTCATTACTTCCAACCTTGTAAATTGCATTTCGTAGTTTAGAAACCAAACCCCATTCCATAATCAAGCAACTCCTAAAGAATCAAGAAGCTGCCAGAGAAAAGGATTTTTTTCTCAGACAAGAGAGCAGATTGAACATTCTGTCTGTAGTTGGCTCCTGGGAGTGAGCTAAGAATTGCTGTTGAAATCCCCTTCAACTCCAGGTGGTGGCAGCACAGCTCTAGTTCCAGAAGCTGAGGCAAACCTTTTCATGCTAAGCCTTGGAGCATCTCGGCTGTTACAAATGACTAGGCTCAAAGGGGAAATGGAAAGTCACAACAGTGACAAAGTAACACTAAAACAGATTCATGGCTGTAACTGAGGTCCCTGCTCTCATCAAGACACAACTTTAACAGGGCCCTTGGATTCACCAATGGCCCTTGGCTAGCCACTTCACAATGATATCTGTACTCAGTAGATCTGAGAAAAGTTTTCATGTCACTCAGAAAAGCCAGATATGGATCTGGTCCATTCTTTTGGAATTATGCTTGAATAAATACTGCCCCCCCCGCAAATAGATTAGAAAGCTAGGAAAGGAGAGACATGGGAGGAAGAGACAGAAATCATTCCCCTTCTCTTTAGCTGAACTCCACTCTTCCAACCCTAGTTCCCAGCCTAGAAAAAAAAAATGATGTAATAATTTTGACCTACTCAAAGAGGAAGGATGAAGTCAACCCCACAGTAGAGCTAGAATGCCATCTTCTTTTCCTCTCTGCCACCTAAAATTTTCATCTCACAAAGGATGCTATTCCAGGCATGACTAGAAAGTGGAGTAAGCTCATGCCAGGGGTAGATGTTATTTTATTAGAAATTGACCTGTTCCTTAGCATTGCAATATTGACAGAAGTTTTTTTTTTGTTTTTGTTTTTAGTTAAAAGGTATACCGAAAGACCACAGGAAAAGTGAATGTAAGGAAGTATCCAGGACCAAATTTGATCCCTTGAGTATCACAGAGGAATAATAATGGCTGCCTTAGATACCTACAGAACTCTAGTTTTTTATAAAAGACTTTCACATATACTGCTGCACCTGAGGCTTCCAACAATATTCTGAGATAAATTATAGAATAACATTTTACGGATGAGGAAACTGAAGTTAATAGTTAAGGGACTCGCCCAAGGTCACTCAGTCAGGAAGTAAAGAGAAGCAAGACTCAAACCCAGGTCCGCCTGACTCCAAATTGAGCTTTCTTTCTACTATAGCATGGTTCACAATCTTCTTTATGAATATAAGGATGCCTTCTCAGATCAAAATATTTCAGACTCCCCCAAAAGAGGATTGTTCTTTTTTAGCAGTCACTGAATTAATAAAATGAATCATGACAAGAAGCCACTCTTAATTCAATAATGCTTTTAAATGAATGTACAGTATATCCAAGCAAAATCAATATTAACTTAAAATATTAGATGATCGCATTTTTAAGTCTACAGATAATGCTTGACACATACACAGAGTCATGCTACTGCTAAGTCACTTCAGTGGTGTCCGACTCTGTGCAACCCCATAGACGGCATAGACCCTGTACAATTGTTGGGAACCACTTTTCTAACCACCAAGGCAAAAGGACCTGATTCTCACTCTGACCTTTAAACAATATAACATGATGATTAAATGTGTAGGGTCTGGACTCAGACTTTCTGGAGTCACACCATATATATGCAAATACTTGATTTTGATACTTACTAGCAGTACTGCCCTGGTGAAATTACTTAATCTTTCTGTGTCTTGGTTTTCTCTTCTTTAAAATTAGATAGTACATAAGATTATTATGTAAATTAAATGAGGTTGTGCACATAAAATAATTAGCACAATGCCTGACACGTACAAAATACTCAAAAATGTTGGATATTATCTGCTAATTAAATATATTAACTTTATCAGATCACTGAAATTGTCTTCAATTATTTTATCTGTAAAATGGAAACGATGATAGCTTAGAGACCCTAAGCAAATGGCTCACCATGCTATCTTGTGGTCCTTTCCAACTCTACGTGGTTCTGAAACTATCACCAGCTGGTCCTCATAAGAGGACTAATTTAGCTTCTAGCTCAAATGAGCCACAACAAGGAAATCTAGAAGTAATGAAGCCTATAAAACCCCAATAATTCAGAACAACCAAAGCAACACACCTAATCCAGTATGACTTCATCTAAACTTTATTACATCTGTAAACATTCTATTTCCAAATAAGGTCACATTCACAGGTTCCAGGTAGACAAGAATTTGAAGGAAAGGGCACCCATTCAGCCCACTGCTCCTGGGAATGTCACTTAATATGCCCACTCCTCAGTTTTCTCATCAGTAAATTGGTGATCAGTAAGTTGGTGACAAAAGTGGGCTCTTAGTATTTTGATGATTATGGTGATTCCATATTTTCCAGAATCTATCTTTTTTATGGCCTCCAAGCACACTGAGCTTATGGAGGTGGGGGGCAGGCAGTGGAGGCAGGCACTGAGACAGTAGAAGAATTCACAAAAGAAATTTGAAAGTGTGAAGGATTGTGGTCCATTGTCCAAGCAGATCAGCACAAAGCATTAACTGACCATAAAGTGCCAACTCCCATACTGTGCCAATACTATGACTGACAGTGGGGACCAGGTCTTTTATGAGTTTTGAACAAGTAAAACCTCACTCTGTGAGTGCTTAATAAGTGTTTATCATCATCATTATCATTATCGTATCATAGGCTACCAGCAGAGCTTAGAAAGTGCTCATTACAGCTCTGTTTTGAGATAGTCTCAGTGGGGGAAACCAGAGAGGAGGAACATGTTCTCTACACAACGTGGATTACCCAATAGAGCAAGTTTTGCCTCTGGACAACATCTGTGGGATTTTTATACTGCTCTACTCTTAAAATTCTAGTCTGTTACCTACCCCCCCTTAATTAAAACACCCTAAAACATAAAATGAGGGAAGATCCCCTGGAGGATGGCACAGCAACCCACTCCAGTATTCTTGCCTGGAGAATCCCATGGACAGAGGAGCCTGGCGGGCTACAGTCCATAGGGTCGCACAGAGTTGGACACGACTGAAGCGACTTAGCATGCAAAACATAAAATGCCATAAATCCCAAAGATAATGATTTCCATAACTTATTTTTACTGAAGATAGTGCGAGTAACTGGGAGAAGAGGCACTCATAGGGAGGCACTGAGGTTTCTAGAGTTCAGAAAAGCCTAACTGCATCCATGTACCTACTGTTCACTATCTGTGCAACCCTGGGTTGTTAAGCTTCCTAGGGATGCAGGCTTCCCTGATGACCCAGTGGGTAAAAACCCACCTGCCAGTGCAGGGTTGGGAAGATCCCCCTAGAGGAGGGAATGGCAACCCACTCCAGTATTCTTGCTTTGGAAATCCCATGAACAGAGAAGCCTGGCAGGTTATATAGTTCATGGGGTCTTAAAAGAGTTGGACACAACTTAGGGGCTTCCCTCATAGCTCAGTTGGTAAAGAATCTGCCTGCAATGCAAGAGACCCCAGTTCGATTCCTAGGTAGGGAAGATACGCTGGAGAAGGGATATTCTTGGGCTTCCCTGGTGGCTCAGCTGGTAAAGAATCAGCCTACAATGTGGGAGACCTGGGTTTGATCCCTGGGTTGGGAAGATCTCCTGGAGAAGGGAAAGGCTACCCACTCTAGTATTCTGGCCTGGAGAATTCCATGGACTGTATAGTCCATGGAGTTGCAAAGAGCTGGACACGACTGAGCGATCTTCACTTTCACTTTAGTGACTAAACAATGACAACAGTGATGCTGTTACAGATTACCACAGGCTGGGGCTTAAAACACCAGAAATTTATTCTCTCGCCGTTCAGGAGGCTAGAAGTTTGAGATCAAGGCGTCCGTTGAGTCACACTCCCTCTGAACGGTCTACGAAAAAATCTATTCCATGATTCTTTTCTACCTTCTCGTGGTTATCGGCCATCCTTCCAGTTGTCTTATAGTTGCAGCACTCCAATCTCTGCCTCTGCCAGCTCATGGTCTTCTTCCCTTTGGTCTCTATGTCTCTGTGTCTCCAAACCTCCCTCTCCTTATAGGAATGTCAGCTAATGGATTTAGGAACCAGCTTATTCCTGTATGACTTTGTCTTAACTTGATTATATCAGAAAATAAACTATTTCCCGTAAGCTCACATTCATGGTTTCCAGGTGGAAATTAGTTGGAAAGGGGGCACTACACCTGGGACTTTCACTTAATCTTTCCATGCCCTATCAGTAAGTCAGTGACCATTTCTCCCATCATGTCTATCACACAATGACAAGATATTCTTTTTAGGGAAGTAGTGTGCACTTGTGGAAGTATGCATCCACATTTGTGATTCCAGAACCAGTTTGGAAGATGGAGAAGTAATTTGTTTCCCCTTCCAAAATACAAATCAAATTCACTAATAATGTCTATGGTTGGATGCTTGCTGCAAGAGTGACAATAAGCATAAGATTGCATGCTACAAAACTACAGTTTGGGTTTCTATAAACCAATCCAAAATATACGTTGCATTATTTAATATAAATAGTAGATATTTCAGAGATGATCACTTTTGAAAAATAAAATGTCTGTCCTTTAAATAGAAATAACCCTACTGAGCCATAATCAGTGAAATAGTTTGAAGTATTTTTCCAGAATAAGAATTCATCCAAACATTCCCCCTAGGTCCCCAGTGCATAAACATAAACCCAAGGCCAGGGTAATGAGATCAGTCTCTGGCTTCTTCAAGAAGCTCCCTAGGTATTTAAAACAGTTTAGAAACTGAATACACAGTTCAGTGAGCCCTGTTCAGTTTCTCTGAATCCTACAGAGATGAAAGCATACCAATAAGTTTATCACTATTTACAGCTAATCAACAATAAGCTTTAAGGTTAAGTTCAATAAATAGAATGCTCTTAGTTATAGCTTCCTTCTGCTGGAGGCTTTTATATATCTCTATTCGGTTCAGTGAAGTCAGCTGTTGGTATTCCATGTGCTCCCATGGGAAAAGGTGTACCTCCCATTAACAATACTTTCTACCTCCACTAAAATTAAAAAAAAAAAAAGCAACACAGAAAACAAATCAAGGAATACCCCTTGGGCTAATCCTTTAGTAGGCTCCCTTGGGGCATCTTTGTATTTAATGATGGATTGTTCTGCCACACTACAGGACTGAGAAAAATCCATCCTTTCTTTCAGCCCAAACCACCTACACTTCAGTAATAGCTTTACACAAAGGAAATAGAGAATTGTTTTACATGAAAATTAAGTATCCAAGTAAAAATTCTAGTAGAAGTTCCCCCAAACAACAGCTAGGTGTCAAGCCACACCTTCAAGGAAAGGTGTAAATTTGAAGATTTAAGAATGCCAGAATTCTCCTCATCTTTGGTTAATCAGATTCATTTTTCTAACCAAGCATTCAGAGAGAACCAGGTAGCTCAGATGACTCAGACTGGCCTATGCAGAAGAAATTTCCTTGGTACTTTCAGAAGAGAAACACAGCCAATTTGAGTGAGAGCATAGACTCACATGCAATGCAGGAAGCTGCCTGAAATGCATGAGGGGTGTGTTCAATCCCTAGGTCAGAAAGAGCCCCTAGAGGAGAGCATGACAATCCACTCCAGTATTCTTGCCTGGAGAATCCCATGGACAGAGGAGCCTGGCAGGCTGCAGTCCATGGGGTCACAAAAGTCGGAGACGACTGAGTGACTAAACCACGACTGCCACCATAGGCTCGCCAGGATCTGTCTGCAGCACCTTGTAAGGAGATATTTGTTTGAAACAGTCTCTAAAATGAGCTAGGGAAGGAGGTTGTGAGGTTTGAAATACGGAATGTCTGCATGTAGCATTCGAGTGGTCTCTGCAGAAGCAGTGCCTCTCCTCTGAGTCTCTTAGAGTCATTCTAGGGCCAAGGCCAGATTATTTAAATTTACCACAAAAATTTTGAATAATATTATATTTGCTATTCAGAAAGCAAGGTGATCATTATGTCAAAATCAAAAGATTTTTGACTTTCTACATTTACTTTACATAAATGTAAAGTTTATAAAATATAATATATTTTCACTTTTGAATTACATATGGAAAGAATCAAGATTTTTAGCACTTAGAGCCACTAAGTGTTAATCTGATCAGCATTGAAGCCATGGTAAAGAAATTGCTTACCATGTGAACAACAGAAGCATTGTTAAGATATTTGAGGAATAGGATATGAGCTCCAGAATCTGGGGGTTTGAAGTTGAATGATTCTTTCTACAAACAAAGGCCCTTACCCATACGTAGGTTCTAGGAGAAGCCTCCTGTTTGTCTGCAGCAGGTTAGTGGGGGGCCTGAAAGGAGACTTTCAGAATAGTTTCCAGAGAGCAGATGCTAGCTAGTGAGCCCTGTTTACCAGGCCATAGCAGGTCGGCCAAGCAGAAAGACCCTGTGGAGAGGCTGTGGGTTGGAGACTCACGGCTGTAGCTGTTCTGAGATGGTCCAGAGCTCCAGAGATGCCAAGCAGGCACCTGCTTCCAGCATTGAGATTAGGAGAGAAATCAAGCAAACAAACAGTCCCATCAAACAGTATTTAACCTCCTGTTGCTGGGAGTTGAGATTTCTTGATTCACTGGGGATGATGGAAAAAAGAACTGGAGCAGTAAGGCATGAGTTTTATACAGGCTAGTGCCAAAGAGGTTAAAGTTCCCCTCGGAAACCAGCCATACAAAGCATACTCCGCCTCACAGTGTGATCAAGAGTCACAGTTCAGCTGCTCAGTCATGGAAATGAAGCTCCTTGAAATACCACATGCCTCTTTAAACAAAGAGAGGCTTCAGTCTTCATCCTGGGCTCTTGCCTGAGTCTATATTAGACAAGTATGGAAATCCAGTTCAGGATTTTACTTCCACTGTCATGGACTGAAGTATTAACTCAGAGACTTGGCCCAGCCAGACAACTAGATATCTGCTTGAACCGATGCATTCACTTGAAATAATTTAGTAGTGGGGGTTCGCACCTCAGGAAGCATGGGTAAATCCTAGACTAGTGGTCCTTGTCATTCCTAAATGGACTGCATATCTCCTGCTGCCAGGCCTTCATTAACAAACTCTGAATAAACTGAAGGGGAAATAAACAAGCCTCTTGCCATGCACACATGTACTCACAACCTCTTCTGCTTTCATCTCTTGCCTTCTGGGATCCTCACCTCATGATGGGTTCTTTGAACAGTATTTTCCTTAGTGTCTTTTTACTCCAACAACACATTTCCTTCTTTCAGCTCTACTCTCTTCAATTCCTCTTTCTTTGCTTCCCAACTGTACAGTGTCATCAACTTCCACAGAGTTCTTTTTGTTTCCTCTGTCTACAATGACAATTCATGCTCAAAAATAGAGCTCTCCCATTCCCAACGTTTGTCCTCCCCTCCCAATATAAGCAACCATAAATAACAAACCATGCCATCATAGACGAGGAGATCAGGGCATGAGCGATTCACAATGCCATATCCAGACTCAAAGGACTAGACAGCTCCATTTCAAAAAGGACCATAAGAAGGAATAGACATGAGCAGTGGGCTAGAAGGAGGCCTGAGTTTGGTGCTTGTTGGATGACCTTGACAATTTCATGATAGTTCCCTACACCTTTGTCTTCCCATCTGGTAAAAAAAAAAAATGTACAGACATAATAGAAATGTTAGTTACTTGTACATTTCATGGAAAACTCATAATTCAGTTGCACAAAAGAAAAATTTTACAAAAGGCTTAAAGAACTCCATAAATCCCTCTCTGGAAAAGCAGAAAGTGTATTGAACATTGGGGGATGAGGCTGCCAAATTGTGGCCCATGAATCTGTCTTTGACCCTTTTCTTTTCTCACTCCATTCTCTTATCATGAAATATGTCATAGTTAAAATATCTATCTATGTGCTGATAATTTCCAAATCTGGATATGTGAGACTGACCTCTCCACTGAACTCTGCACTTATGTATCCAATCACATACTTCCTGAACATCTCTTACACACTTGGATGTCTAACTGACATTTCATATTTAATTTACTCTAAATCTCCCTTTCCTTATTCCCTAATTCATAAAGAACCATTATCCATCCAATTATCATAGTCAAAACCATGAAGGTTAGCATCTCCCTCACTGCCACATCCATCCATTCTACCTCTGTAACATAAGCATATGTCCCTTCCTCTCCATCCCCATTGCCATCACTGTAGCCTTGAACATCATTATTTCTCACTTGTATTACTGCCAAAGTCTCCTAACTGGCCATAAAAGCTCACCTTTGTTCACAGTCTTCTGTATACTGGTCACCGTGCTTTCCTCTACCACTATTCCACTCCTGTTTCCCACTGCCACCAAGTACCTACCAGTGTCAGGAACTGAGTCAGACCTCTATATGCATATTCCCATTTCATTCTGACAACAAGCCTTTTCCATATACATTATTATTGTCACCATTTTACGGAGGAGGAAACTAAGGCTCAGAGAAAGGTAACTTATTCAAGAACAAACAACAGCTCATTTAAATTCAATTGCAGATCTGTCAGATTCCAAAGTCTATGTCTTTCCCACTGCACAACACTGTGTCCATTTTTTATTCATTACATCTAGGTTTTTTCATAAGACTCATTCAGTTCTCCTCTCCCTACCAAACTGTGTTTTAGCATCATGTCATTCTGGGTTGCTAAAATATATCTAGTACTAAGCAACATGTCTGGCATCTAGCAGGTGTTCAATATATAATCACTGAATAACAATAATGACTGGCTGAAATCCACTAAGAAATGTTCTCCAGCAATTCACACATCTCATTTTTTTTTTCACTTCACATCCTCACTAGGGCACCACTTCACATATTGTGCCCACGTGAGGCCTGGTTTGGAGTTATAACCTGGGACAATGCATCAGACTAATTTCATTGATTCTTCCCCCACTTTCCTTATGATGACCCAAGGTACTTTTCAACCTGTTGGGTTTTTATGCCTAGTAAAACCTTTTCTCATTCCTAGCATAGCCAGGAATGTGGCTGAGATGGCAGGAATGGGGTGGGGGACGTGAAGGCTGACTTGCCTCTATGCTTTCCAGCTAAGAGGGCACAGCCCTGTGCCCTCAGAACTAGGCAGAGACAATCAGGTTAACCCAATATACATTTTTGACCAATAGAATTTGGCCAAGAGCCAGCCATTTTGTTTAATGATGCAGTACACGCTCTTGGCACTTGAACTCTAATAAGGACTGTAGGGGCACTTGGCATCACTCGTTCTATCAAAAGGTTTTGACAACTAGAAAGCAAACAAAAGGACAATTTAAATGTAACATCACATCCACTCAGGCTGTCACTCAAGTGCCTACCAGCGATCTGACACCAAATCAATAGAATTATGGTTCACTGAAGTCAGATCAATGGCTTCACAAAGTTTCAAGCAGCAGCAGCAGAATAGCAAACTTCATGTCTCCTGTCTATTATTACAGAGGAGGTAATCACTGTCTGGCTTCTATCAGTGCCAAAGCAAAGACTCTGGGACTCTAATTGAGATGACTGGGCACACCATGCCATTTTCTTCTTATCCACGACTAAAGCAACTTAGCATGCACACAGACACGAGGAGCCACTACAAGAGTGTAAGTTCCTAGAGAAAAAAAGACTACTTTTGAAGCTTGCTCACTCCACTCCAGTATTCTTGCCTGAAGAATTCCATGGACAGAGGAGCCTAGCAGGTTAAGTCCATAGGGTCACAAAGAGTCGGACACAACTAAAGCAACTTAGCATGCACGCAGACACGAGGAGCCACTACAAGATTGTAAGTTCCTAGAAAAAAAAAAAGACTACTTTTGAAGCCTGCTCTATCTTGGAGGGTTTCAAATGCCTCCTGGTTAATTTACCCCCTGTATATTCGAGTTCATTTGACCATGAGAACCTGTGAGAGGCTTATCTTTTCAATTAGCAGAAGACCCTGCCTGAATTGCCACTTCCTGTCCTTTTCCACTTCTTCATAGCCCCAAAAGCTAACTTTGGGGAGTGTCAATTTTCCAGAAGTTTCTGCAGAGGAGTATAATTGTTTGACTAGCTTAATAGGGACTGTAAAAATATAAATCACCCAAACAATTAAATGAGGAAAGAGCACAATCTCCATATGCCCCCAGTAAAAGGGAAACTTCCCCGGAGTCCACACGCACGCATGCCCCAGGGGCCTACTAAGGTTGAAAAGGCTCTGGTTACTGGGACAAGCAGCATTAGATGGGTGGGTCAGACAGTGGGTACATTGATTTCAGGGGTCAAATGAATGCTTCCCTCATGCCAGAGCACCTATTGTACTCACCAACCTAGCCAAAGGCTTGCTTATACATCAATGAGATGAGGATGAATTATTGAAAAGCTTCTGTATAAAATGCTGCACTCTGCCATTTCCTACAAATCAAATTATTGAGAGAGATATTTGATTGTAAACATATTTAGAAGATGATTTCATTGTTGTTAGGTTGGTTTTGCTTGCTCCTCCACCCCTGAAATTTCATTTGCATTAAAGTGCTACAAAGTTAAAAAGGTCGTACACATATATCCCCTCCCAACCAGGAGCTTGCACGCCAGCCACAGATGTAAATAAATTCAATCAGCAAAAAATGAAAACCTATTATAAGCAATAGAAAACCCTTTAAATCATGCCTAACATCCTTAAACAGAATTGCCTCCTCCTCACCCAGGCCAGTAACACATAGTTATCCTGCCAACAAATGGCTTTCTTTTTTTTTTTCACTTGGAGGGACCCAAATTCTATTTATAGTTCTCAAGTCACAGACCTAATGGGGTTAACTAGGTTCCACTGTTAGCTCAAGGAAGATCTTAATTTCAATCACAGCTCACTTTCAGGGCCTGCTGTCTCTGGAAGTGGAAGTGGAGCCCCACCCTGCTGAATCTCTAGGGGGCTGCACCCACAGGCACAAAAGCCCACTTAGCCAAGGCTGAGAAGATTCTGTTTCTTGCTGCCTTGGGCAGAGAAGTCATGGGAAAATGAAACATCGGAGGATCCACAGGCCAAATAATTTCTGTTGAGGGACTTGCCTAATGGCATTCAACTAGGATGCCATTGCCCAAGGGAGCCTCCAAACAATGCCTTTGCTCTGAGCATTGGAAAAACAAAGAAATGAATATTGTGGACTTCTCTGCTAAGACATACAATAACAAAGAGAAGCATCTAGTGGCAAGAGTGAAGGATGCATTAATTTAGTATTCATTTTTCCAACAATCCTGTTTTGAGGTCCTGCTATATGCCAGATATTAGATTTAAACCAGCATCATGCAGTCCCATCTTTAAATTTCCAGAACCCTCAGACTCCGTTTCCCCCTGGAACAATGACAGTAATGCAGGTATGAGTCACTGAGGTATCATGGAATTTGATCTATCAGAAATGAGCCTCTAGATAATGTGAACTGGTAATTTATTTAACATGAATTTATTGATTGTTGACTTTGCACAAAGAATTGAACTAAGCACAGTGACCAGTGGGAATGTGGTGGGAGTAGGACACATAGGAAAAGGAAGGCATGTTTTCTCCTCTCAGGTTGATTCAAATAACAGTGGGGATGCAAGAAAACAATGAGCAACAAAGTCCAGTATTAACTCATTTTGCTCTGTTTCAGCTGCAACTGAACAAGGCCACTTTGTGTTTTAAATTCATTTATTCATTCACTCACTTGACATTATTTGAACACCTGTGCACTCAGCACAATGCTAGGCAACCAAGGAATGTAAAAATAATGGCTTATATAATAACAGCAAACACTAATTAAAGAGCTACCAGACCCCATGATAAATTTACAGGTTCCTTTGCATCACAAGATCACCACAATTCAAATGATCTGTTGTGTAATAATGTATAGAAGTTGTTTTATTTTTTTATTTTTTAATTGGAGGAAGATTATTTTACAATGTGTTGGTTTCTGTCATACACAGAGGTCGTTTTAGATACAAGGAAGAATACCATTCAATAGCGAATAGTGCCATATATGTAGCATAAGTGAATAAACAGTCCTTGAGAAGTATGATCTTAAGAAACATTATTATTTTACCATTGTTTTGTTATAATTGTGTTATTATACTCATTGTAATGATAGCAACAGGTAGAACCATTTGTTAATGTGCCAAATACTCTACCAGTGTGTTTCTGTGCATTATCGCTTTCATTGAGCACAACCAGCTCATGAAGTATTATTATCCCTATTTTAGAAAGAAGGAAACTGAGGCACAAGGGGGAAAATAACTTGCCCAGGACTCCACAATAAGAGGCAGAGTCAGGATTGGAACTATCATCTGGCTGCCTCCCAACTTCTTTCCATTATCTTCACTTCAAGTCCCTGAATAGTTCCCATTGTGTGGGGGAAAAATGAGACACACCCAATAAGCAGTTAAATGTAGGATGGTGGTCAAGTCATCTGACCACTCAGTTTCCTCATAAAAGATGGGGATAATAATACTCAGCTTACCAAACTTGAAGGGTGATTGTGATAATGAAGTAAAATGTTTTGGAAATCTGTTTGTATAACATTTTGCAATTTAGGTGTGTGTTTGTGTGCATGCTCAGTCATGTATGACTCTTTGCGACCCCATGGACTGTAGCCTGCCAGGTTTCTCTGTCCATGGGATTTCCCAGGCAAGAATACTGGAATAGGTTGACACTTCCTACTGTAGGAGATCTTCCTGACCCAGGGATCAAAACTGCATTTCTGGCGTCTCCTGCATTGGCAGGCAGATTCTTTACCACTAGTGCCACCTGAGATTTATAAAGTAAAACAAAAGAAGGAATGTGTATAGCAATCACTGTAAGGCCCATCTATTCCAAAAGCCAGCTGCCTTGGTGGCCTACTCTTCATGTTTTTATTTATAAACCCTTCAATAGTAAGACCCAATACTCTAAGAAAAAAACAGGAGACTTGGGACCTTGACATTTGCTTTTCCTCTGCCTGAAATGCCCTTTCCCTAGAGCCTTCCATGCTTGCAATAATAACCAAAGAAACCCCTTTATTCACTGTTCTATTTTTCATGGTACTAATCACTACCTGAAATTATCTCACTTATTGCTTTGTTTATTATCTGCCACTCTCCACCCACTGAAATATATTCCCCTTGAGAGCAGCAGCTTGCCTATGTTCATTCCTACATCCTCATTTCCTTAAACAGGAACATAGAATATGCTCAAAAAATATTGCATCATAAATGGAACAACAAATAAATAAATGGAACAACAATAAATGGCAATGAAAAAAAGAGGCACAAGAAGGCTTTATAAATGAGTAGGTATGAGCATATGAACTAGAAATTCAAAAGAGGGAGCAATTACTTTGAGCTGGAATGGACCAGTACAAGATCAAATGGACATGCACTTGAGTTGCTCCTTGAGAAATGGGGAGCATTTGAATGCACGAAGGGCAGCCAGGAGGGCAGGATGGATGGCACCAGGAAAGGGTGAATATAGGAGTGAATATACCTTGTCCCAGGCTTCCAAGGTGGTGGTAGTGGTAAAGAACCTCCCTGCCAATGCTGGAGATGTAAGAGGCGTGGTGGGTTCAGTCTCTGGGTTGGGAAGATCCACTGGAGGAGGAAATGGCTACCCACTTCAGTATTCTTGCTTGGATATTCCATGGACAGAGGAGTCTGGCAGGCCACAGTCCATAGGGTCCCAGAGTCGGACACGACTGAAGTGACAGCATACATGCATACCTTGTACCAGGAGTAGTGGTGAGGTCTGTCTTCTGAAGTTTGGTGGAGTACAGAAATTAGAAATGTACATAGGTAAGTTGTGGGCAGATCATACAGATCCTTCAGTGGCAGGTTAAGAAGCTTGGCATTTAAGGAGACTTTTCCTTGGAAAAGCAGTGAAAATGATAATGATATTAAGGATAATAAAGAAAGTGAAATGGGGATTAGAAGGGAAACACATTCTGGTTTTATTTTCTTCCTGGTTATTGTCACAGGCATGGGAGGCTGTATGAAAAGAGCACAAGGAAGAACAAATGTTAAGGCCTCAAGTCTCCTTTTCTTGGTTAGTATATGGTGTCCATTATGAAGTGTTTAAGAGGAAAAATTCTCAGACAAGGCTGGCCAGGTATCAGTGAAAGGACTACTATAAATCATAACACTTACATAGATGAGCATTTATAATGACAGCTACTTTTCTGTGGTGGACACAGAGGTTTGCTGACTGAATCCTGCTCCAAGGCCTTGCTGACCAGCTACGGGGGGTCTGGTCAAAGCAGGGTGACAAGACCCAACCATTTTGAACCAACAAGGGACTCTGGGGCCCTCCTATGGGCAACAGTCTTTCCTTATTTCCCTGAAGAGTTGACCAAAGCTTTGTCTGCCCTGCTGTAATTTGACATCTCCAATTGCTGTAATTTCTGCCCTGCCTAATTCTGTTCCCTCTCCCTTCCTTTCACATTAAGGATTCACCTTAGGGATCCTTTCCTGTTGATACCTAATGAACAACTCTGTCTCCAGTTGCTTAACTGTATAACAGACTCCTTTATGTGCTTTCCTCAAAAATGACCTTACAAGGTAAGGACTTTTATCAACTTCACTGCACAACAGAGGAAACTGAGGTTTGGGGAGGATAGCTAACTTAATCCCATTTACACACTTAGGAAGAGCCATGTCTAGAGAAAGCAATTCTTGGCAGGGAAACTGTTCCCCCATTTACCATTCCCAACCATAGCCTATCTTCATGCATTTGAGTACCAAAAACCATGTTGCCATTGGCCAAGACTTCTAACTCAAAGTTACCTCTGTAAGATTCACAAGAGACAGAGAATTGTTACCACTGTTCCTCTCTCAGAGTTACCAGTCAAACACATTCACCTTATGTAGTTTTCCCATTTTGATTTAGGCTGACTACATGCGTGCATGTGTGCCTGCTAAGTCACTTCAGTCGTGTCTGACACTTTGCGACCCCATGGACTGTAGCCTACCAGGCTCCTCTGTCCATGGAATTCTCCAGGTAAGAATACTGAAGTGGGTTGCCATGCCCTCTTCCAGGGGATCTTCCCAACTCAGGGATAGAACCCCCGTATCCTGTGTCTCCTGCATTGGCAGGCAGGTTCTTTACCACTAGCGCCACCTGGGAAGCCCCAGGCTGAATACTGCTACTGCTACCGCTAAGTCACTTCAGTCGTGTCTGACTCTGTGCGACCCCATAGACAGCAGCCCAACAGGCTCCCCCGTCCCTGGGATTCTCCAGGCAAGAACACTGGAGTGGGTTGCCATTTCCTTCTCCAATGCATGAAAGTGAAGAGTGAAAGTGAAGTCGCTCAGTCGTGTCCGACTAGTAGCGACCCCATGGACTGCAGCCTACCAGGCTCCTCCATCCATGGGATTTTCCAGGCAAGAGTACTGGAGTGGGGTGCCATTGCCTTCTCCAATACATCCTCCAGCAAACCAAGTTCCTAGTACAATGATGAAATCCATCTTTAAGTTCCTTGAACTATGCTATTTAACAGACCCTGACCTGGAGGTACTGCATATGCAACTCCTCATAAGGCAGCTAATTAACATTACCAGCTGCAGAACATGGACTTCTCTACCAGCAGAAGCTGCAGCTGAGCAACCACTGCCAAATAAGGAAGGGACATTGCAGTCACTCCCAGTGGACAGTGTTTGTTTCTCTCAACATAATTAACTACAGGTGTCACCAGAAAATGTCTGGAGAGAGGCCTATAAATGGAAGTGATGTGAAGGTGTCAGAAATAAGAATCATCTTGGATACATATTTAGAAATGCTGAGGATGTTCAAGGCTGGTGAAAAACAGCATATGTGTTAATGTTTTTAGGGATTGATAGTCCTACAGCAGGGCTTCCCTGGTACCTCAGCTGGTAAAGACTTCACCTGCAATGCAGGAGACCCTGGTTCAATTCCTGGGTTGGGAAGTTCCCCTGGAGAAGGAATAGGCTACCCACTCCAGTTTTCTTGGGCTTCCCTGGTGGCTCAGATGGTAAAGAATCCACCTGCAATGTGGGAGATCTGGGTTGGATCCCTGGGTTGAAAAGATCCCCAGGAAGAGTGCATGGCAACCCACTCAAGTACTCTTGCCTGGAGAATCCCCATGGACAGAGGAGCCTGGAGGGCTACAGTCAGTCCATGGGGTCACAAAGAATCGGACATGACTGAGAGACTAAGCACAGTACAGTCCTACAGTAAGAGCAGTGTGTGAAGCAAAGGAGGCTAGAAGATCACGAAAGTTGTCCTTGGTTGTGAATTACCTCTACCCGTGTGTTTGCTGTGGTTGTTTATAAAATGAAATTGATTTTAGGTATGGCCAGTAGAAGCATTAACATGGTTTGGGAGGAGTAGTAGTTCTTGGCATAGGTTTACCTTACTCTTACTATTTTAAGGATGAGGGCCATTTTTTTTTTCTGTCAAATGCATGTATTTCACTTTTTTGCTACAAGAGATCAATGGAACATAGGATTCCTTTTATAAAACTTTAAGAAAATATTGCTGAAACAAATCTCTTCTAAGATGTTGGAGAATTCCAGGTCGTATGAAAGGAAAACTAGAGGCACAGGAACACAGCCTGGAATTCTCTTGCCTACAGCATCACAGAATATGCTCAACTCCACATGGGACCATCCCCCAAGTGACTTCCACAACTTCCCTGAGATGAATTAGACAACTTAACTAGTGTTCCAGTTACATCTTAAGCCTTTCCAGTTACATCTTAAGCCTTTCTATCCCAACAAAAACATATGAGCATTGTACATATGAGATATGCATTAAAGTTAAAAAGGCAAACTTTAATAAATTAGTTACAAGGAGCCCCCAAATGAGTTTCCTTGGAACAGCAACCTATTCTTATTCATAACTGTATCTACCATAGAGATTAACATAGCTTCTGGCACATAGTAGGGACTTGAGTTTCTTAAAATTGAATTAAAAAGGGAATGTAAATCAAGGTGAAATGAACTAATGGAGACAATCCATTGTAAAGGTATTTAGCCAAGCAAGTTACATCCTGACTATACCTAGGGCACCAAGTTATTGATCTCACATGGCTCTCCTAACTTGAGAACTAAGATTTCCCATTTTTTTCCATTAATGGAAAGAGCAACTACTCTAAGCCTATCCTTTCTTTATCACAGGGACTGATATTAAAGGGCTATTTTTTTAAATTGAAGGATAATTGCTTTATATATATTATTGTGTTGGTTTTTGCCATACATCAACATGAATCAGCCATAGGTATACATATATCAAAGGGCTCTTAATACAAGATTTTTTAGAAAGCAGAAATCTGTTTTCCATCAACAACTGACTCATTTTAAATGATCAAATTCTGTGTGTAGTCACATGGTCTAATACTGTTCAAGAAAGTTTTTCTAACCCAGAAATTGCTTTAGAAATTTCTGTCATACAACAAGCTGTTCTGCCAAACTCTTTTTTAAGAAAATGCAATTTATCATGAATTGGTTACCAACAAATACCAACAATGTTGTCTCTTTAATCGTTTCTTACTTAAATCCTGAAGATTCTGCTTTTACTGAAATGTTTATAGGCCATAAATTTTATTTTGAAACATGCTTCATGATAACATAAATTTGTCCATCTGGATGCAATAGGGGAAAAAAAGAAACAAAAGGAGTTAGCTCCTAACAGGTGGCCCAGAACCCTATGAGAGTAAAGAATTATAATGTAGAGTAGGGTCTATGTAAAACCGGGTACTATTGAGACTACCAAAAATGCACTTTATTTCTGCCAAACTTGCATGAATAATGAAAATCAAAATCAAGCAGTCTAAACCGAAGAATTGATGCTTTTGAACTGTGGTGTTGGAGAAGACTCTCGAGAGTCCCTTGGACTGCAAGGAGATCCAACCAGTCCATTCTGAAGGAGATCAGCCCTGGGATTTCTTTGGAGGGAATGATGCTGAAGCTGAAACTCCAGTACTTTGGCCACCTCATGCGAAGAGCTGACTCATTGGAAAAGACTCTGATGCTGGGAGGGATTGGGGGCAAGAGGAGAAGGGGACGACAGAGGATGAGATGGCTGGATGGCATCACTGAGTCGATGGACATGAGTCTGAGTGAACTCCAGGAGTTTGTGATGGACAGGGAGGCCTGGCGTGCTGCGTGTTGCAAAGAGTTGGACATGACTGAGCGACTGAACTGAACTGAACTGAAACCAATGAAAAAGCTAAGCTTTACTAATGCAGGCTTCCTTAAAGGTTTTATTATTGCAAAATAATGTACATTACTTAAAAATTTAATGTACACTATGCTTTAAATTAAAAAGTCAGTTCCATCCCCCCACCATATTTCAGATTACTATCAATATGTTTAACAATGTTAAACATGATTAACAATTTCCCAAGCATACTTCCAGAAATTTTCTATGCATATACAAGTATATGTGTAATAATTGATTTTTATGCAAATAATACCATACACATTGACTTAGAACTTGCTTTTAATCTTCATATGTCTTGGATATTTCTCCCAGCAAGAACAGATAGAGTATCACATCTATTTTAGCAGCAGCATAATATTTCATAACTGAAATATACCATATTTATGTATATCTGGTTATTTTATAGATATCTGGTTGTTTCTAGTTTTTACTATTACCCATTTTCTATTACCCATTTGAATGCAGAGTTCCAAAGAATAGCAAGGAGATATAAGAAAGCCTTCTTAAGTGAATAATGCAGCGAAATAGAGGAAAGCAATAGAATGGAAAGGACTAGAGATCTCTTCAAGAAAATTAGAGATACCAAGGAAACATTTCATGTAAAGATGAGCACAATAAAGGACAGAAATGTTATGGACCTAACAGAAGCAGAAGATGTTAAGAAGAGGTGGCAAGAATACACAGAAGAACTACACAAAAAAGATCTTCATGACCCAGATAACCACGATGGTGTGATCACTCACCTAGAGCCAGACATCCTGGAATGCAAAGTCAAGTGGGCTTTAGGAAGCATTATCACTACAAACAAAGCTGGAGGTGATGGAATTCCAGTTGAGCTATTTCAGATCCTAAAAGATGATGCTGTGAAAGTGCTGCACTCAATATGCCAGCAAATCTGGAAACTCAGCAGTGGCCACAGGACTGGAAAAGGTCAGTGTTCATTCCAGTCCCAAAGAAAGGCAATGCCAAAGAATGCCCAAACTACAGCACAATCGCACTCATCTCACACGTTAGTAAAGTAATACTCAAAATTCTCCAAGCCAGGCTTCAACAGTACATGAACCAAGAATTTCCAGATGTTCAAACTGGTTTTAGAAAAGGCAGAGGAACCAGAGATCAAATTGCCAACATCTGCTGGATCATTGAAAAAGCAAGAGATTTCCAGAAAAACATCTACTTTTGCTTTATTGACCATGCCAAATCCTTTGACTGTGTGGATCACAACACACTGTGGAAAAGTCTTAAAGATATGGGAATACCAGACCACCTGATGGTGACTACAGCCATGAAATTAAAAGACTCTTGCTCCTTTGGAAGAAAAGCTATGACCAACCTAGACAGTGTATTAAAAAGCAGAGACATTACTTTACCAACAAAGGTCTGTCTAGTCAAAGCTATGGTTTTTCCAGTAGTCATATATGGATGTGAGAGTTGGATTATAAAGAAAGCTGAGTGCCAAAGAATTGATGCTTTTGAACTGTGGTGTTGGAGAAGACTCTTGGTGTTGGAGAAGAGTCCCTTGGACTGCAAAGAGATCCAACCAGTCCATACTAAAGGAAATCGGTCCTGAATATTCATTGGAAGGACTGATGCTGAAGCTGAAACCTATATGGTCCACCTGATAAGAAGAACCGACTCATTGGAAAAGACCCTGATGCTGGGAAAGATTGAAGGTGGGAGGAGAAGGGGATGACAGAGGATGAGATGATTGGATGCCATCACTGACATGGTGGACATGAGTTTGAGTAGGCTCTGGGAGTTGGTGATGGACAGGGAAGCCTGGTATGCTGCAGTCCATGGGGTCGTAAAGAGTTGGACATGACTGAGCGACTGAACTGAACTGATGGTCATCTTTGTACATAATTTTTAGGGCACATGTAAGAATTGTTAGATGAAAGGTAACATATGGGAATATAAAATGGTGAAATTTCTTTGGAAAATAGTTTGGTCATTCCTCAAAATGTTAATCACATTGTCACCATAAGACTTAGCAATTCTACTCCCAGTTACATACCAAGGAGAAAAGGAAACATACTTTTATGCAAAACTTTGTACTCAAGTATTCACAGTAGCATTATTGATAATAGCAAAAACCTGGAAACAACTCAAATATCTCTCAACTGATGACTGGATTAGCAAAATGTGGTATACCCATAAAATTATGTTATTCAGTCATAACAAGAATAAAGTACTAATTCATGCTAAAACCTAGCTGAACCTTGGAAATATTAATACAATACTAAGTGAGAGCTCACAAAAGTTCATATCTTCTGTGATTTCACTTTTACGAAATTTCCACAATAGGCAAATCCATATAGATAGAAAGTAGATTACTGGTTACCAGATGGTGGGGAGAGGGAAGGATGGGGAGTGACTACGTCTTTTTAGAGTGATAAAAATATTTTGGAGTTAGATGGTGATGGCTACACAATCTTGTCAATATATTAAAAAACATTGAATTGTACACTTTAAATAGTTGAAATTTATGGTATATTAATTATATCTTGATAAGGCAGTTTTAAAAGTAACATAAAGCCTTTCAAAGAAAGGTCAGTCTGGAATATATATACTCCAATGAAATACCTTTGTCTTGGGCTATTTCTTTCATACCCCAGAAAAAAAAAAAACTGCCTTTATATATATTCTCTCACCAAACAGTTTAATATCTAATTTTAATATCTAATAGCTTCATATCTAATTATCTTCTTTTAATATTATGATATGAACATTTTCTCATTTCAAAATCATGATTTTTAATGGCTGTATAACTTTCTATTCTATGCCTATACCATAATCTATTTTTTTTAATTTTCAACTATTTCTCCCATCAGACGTTTTAATGTTTCTCATTTCCCAAAGGAAATGACTGTGTTTAAATTACAAGAGAAAAAATTAAATCAAAGATTAGCTTTCAGAGACCAGTTTAAATGTCTTTTTAAATACCATTTCTGTGCTGTTGTCTTTTTCTAATTATAAAAGTAGCACATATTCACTGTATGAAATTTGGAAAAGTCATAAAAAAAGCCTAAAAAGAAGAAAGTTAAGAGTATCTGTCATCTCAATACCCAGAGATAATTATTGTTAGCATTTAAGTGTATTTTATTCTAGTCTTTTAATATACTTTTGCTTATGAAATTGGCATCACACTCTGCATACACAACTTCATATCTAATTTTCTTATTTTAATATTATGATATCATGAGCATTTTATCATTTGAAAATCATGATTTTTAATGGCTGAATAACTTTCTATTCTATACCATAATCTTTTTAACTAGTTTCCAATCTTTTCATATTTCATTGTTTCTGATTTTTGCTGCTACAGTTTTTGTAGCTAAACCTTTTTTTTTAACATTTTCAACGATTTCTTTATGATAAATATCTAACAGTGAAAATGCTAGGTCAAAAGATATGCACATATTAAAGTTTTGGGCACGTATTCTCAAACTGCCCTTCAGAAAGGTCAGACCAGTTTATACCTCCACTAGCACTGTTTCTCCCTTAAGCTGTCTAACACTGGCTGAGACAATATCATTTTTAATATTTTGATTGTTATCAATGTGTTAGGTATTAATAGGGCATGTGAGTTCATTGCCCTTTATATAATGCCTATTGCCCATTTTTATTTCTTTTCTATTTTTGTGTGTATGCATGGTTGTACAAATGGTCTATTCATCTCATTTGTCTTTTTGTCTATTGTGATGTTTGCATTTTTCTTATTAACCTATAAGGGTGCCTTATATATTAATAACATCAAGTATTTGTCTATCATATACACTTATCCATTAAAGGGCATTTCCATACCTACAGTACTATTTTAATTCTTTAGAGTCTTTATGTCTTTATCAGGGCAATTTTCCAAAATCCAAAGATGAAAAAGGAGAGAAAATCTCTTTTCCTTTCTTTCCCCCAGAAACTAGAAGATGTAAGAAACTCACAAATGATCTTAAAAATAAATGGGCCACGTCATTAGAGAAATAATTCAGTCTCCCTTACAGATTCATTAATGGCCCCTATAAACTTGGGAGACTTTCTCCCAAGTCTCTCTGGGCACCTAATGCCTGTTCTAAATCAACAGTCCTAGAGACTGAGGGCCTGCCCAACCTTCTCTTTCCATCAGCAACTCAAACTGCAGCTTTCCTCATAGTCCCAGGCATTGTAACACTTTCTAGTACTTAAAGAGCAAAGTCTAGAGATTCTAATCACTAGGTCTAATTACAAAGAAGGGAAAATTTTCACTTAAAAGTTAATAAAAGAAAACAATTACTAAACCAATTGGGATCCCATTCTCTTGACAGATTGATAATGTGGATTAGGCTGTATTTCCAAAATCTGACTCCTGAACCACATCTATGAGCAAGAGGGAAACTCTCTCCTTCTTACAATTCAAGAAAAAAGGGCCCTTGGGAGCCTCATAAAATACACTGTCTGAACCATATACAGGCTGGAGTAGGGAAGGACTTGACTTTCTGATAATTTGTTATCATTTGAAGGCCCTGAGGTTCAAATAATCATTTTGTGCCCACATATTAATGTCTGAAATACCACCATGAATTTAGGCTAATCAAGAGTTTTACTAGGCAGAGACACCTCAGTGAAAGAGAGCTATCTGGCTTCTCTCCAAGGCTCAAGTAAAGAAGGCCGAGGACCAAAGAATCGATGCTTTCAAACTGGTGCTGGAGAAGACTCTTGAGAGTCACTTGTACAGCAAGAGATCAAACCAGTCAATCCTAAAGGAAATCAGTCCTGAATATTCATTGAAAGGACTGATGATGAAGCTGAAGCTCCAATACTTTGGCCACCTGATAGGCCTTAGTGATTGAACAACAATAAGGCACAAGTATGAATGAGGCATTATGGGGAAGATCGTATGATGTGCAGAGTGCCTAAGGAGGCAAACAAGAGTGGTCCATGAATCTGCACAAGGCCATAATTGACAAAGGACAGCTGCAAATACCATTGCTCCAATGGGTGCAAGTGAATAGCAGTTCTTTTCTAGTACACAAGGGTTTTGCCATTTCTAGTGCTTCCTTTGATCTAGATAAGACTCATTTTCACCCAAGGAAACAAGAAAGTATCTACATCTATGAGTGATCATGTGGCTTTTGTCTTTCGTTCCTGTGGTGTATCACATTGATTGATTTGAGTATGTTGAACCGTCCTTGTGACCCTGAGATGAATCCAATCTGATTGTAGTTTGTGGGCGTTTTTAAGTGTTGCTGGATTTGCTAATAGTTTATTGAGGATTTTTGCATCTACAATCATCAAAAATATTGGCCTGTAATTTTCTTTTTTGGTCATATCCCAAAGTTTCTAGATTTCTTTATATCTTCATGACAGAGCTTTGTCACATAATTCTATCTATAGACTAGGGACAGTTCAAAATGTTTAATATGTATTATTTCATTTATATTTCAGAACCACATTATCAAGGTCACTTCTAATATTATCTTCATTTGACAGATAAGGAAACTGATAAAGAAGAAACAGAACTGAGATTTGACCCAAATTTCAAAGACACTGAAGTTTATATTTCAATCCATGTTTGGAAGCAATTTATCCATTGCCAAAAAGATAGCATTCATGCCAAAAAGTATTGTCACTATTCCATTTAAGCTTTCACGTTATGTTTTGGGTGCTCTTTAAAGAGTTATTTAAATAGGAGGAACTTTTTGAAAAGTTTACAGTGAGTGGGAGCACAAACTTTAAAATCAGACAGACTTAGAATCATGTCTAAATTCTGCCACACCCTAGCATGGTGACTTTCAGCGTTAGTTAACATCGCTGAGTGTCAATTTCTTCATCAGTAACTGATTTGATAATCATAATCTCTACTTTCTAGGGTTGTTGTGAAGATCACGAGTTAATATTTGTAAAAAGCTTGCAGTAGTACCTAGAACCTAGCAAGTGCTCAATGAATTTAGCTTATACATATTATAAAGCTAGAGAAGACGACTTTAGGGACACTCTAGAGTTTAGCCTCAGGTTAAAATAATTATAAAGGGCAAGAAAAATACACAGGCACTAGCTCCAGCAAGGGCATCACCATTCCAGATAAAACCTTCTCTTGCTCAGTAATTCAGTCTTCTCAGTCACCCCTGAGTAGTCTTCCCTTCAACATCCAGGTACAAAGCTATCGTACAGTCTTCACCTTCAGTTTGTTTCTCTTATTCACCAGAAGTTTGTTTATCAAGCTTGGGAAACTCAAAATGCAAATCTGAGTTTCCTCATCTTCAGTGGATCAAAAGGAGATAACCAAAATCATGTTTATATTTTCAGGCTGAAAAAAAATAAAATTTAATCATAAAGCCAAAAGACCATAGATTGTAACAGAATGCCCAAGGAAAATAGATAAGAGCAGATCTGCATTTAAACATGACTCTGTCATAGGCTGTGTGACCTTAGGCAAGTAACTTACCTTTCTTGAGTCTTGTTTTCTATAAAATCAAGGACAGCAGTGGTTGCTACAACTGGTAAATGAAATGTTGGGCTTCAAAGTGCTTGCCAACACTAAAGGACTAAACACTGTATAACTGGTGGGTATGATAATGTAGTCAAACATGCAAAGAAAATTACTAAAAATCAAAATCACTGCAAAACTGGTTTAAAAACTCTAACAGAAAACACTATTACTGAATTATAAATCATATATTACTCATCTATTATTACTATTATTTTGACTGCCAGAGTTTTAGCAAACATAGGCATAATTTGAAGCAAAAGGAGTAAATAGAGATCTGTGGGGAAATTCCAAAGAAAACATGTGGGCAAGTTTTAGGACTGCAGATGGCACTAGTTCTTCTAAATATCTCATTCTCAGTAAAATGTATGGCTTCCTTTTTTCTTGATTTGGGGTCAAGGGAAGGATAAAGGATTACCCAGAGTGAAGGGTTCTCCAAGACCCCACAGAAAAGAAAAGTGTATGAAGATACATTCTAAGCTATAAAGGACGAACACTGCAGCCGTACTGACCCTCTCCCCAACAAATTCCATTCTTAGGTCTCTGGATCCCTTTCCCCAGCTGAGCCCAGGCTGTCAGGACTGCATTGCTGCCATGTGGCCACTAGGGCACTCTTTGTCCCTCCCCCACCCCTCCCCTCAACCCCTTCCCTCCCACACAATTTCCTAGAGATTAGTGTAATCAGAAAATTTTTATTGCTTTGCTATGTTGAGATAGAGTAAAATTTTTGAAGAGTGGCCTCACAGAGAAGCTAAAGGAAAACAATATAGAAATAGGAAAAGAAACAATTCAGGACCAGAGAGACCAATGAGTTCAGAGATCACTAATCTCTTGTCTGTCCTTTTATAAACTCTAATTACATTCCTTGGAAGTTATCCACGAAATTTTAAATGAGCTTATTTTCCAGCCAAACAATTCCACCTCCAATTCTCTATCCAGAGAAATTCTTGTAGATGAGCAGAAACAGGCATTTGCAAGGATGCTCAGTACTGTTTGAAATGAAGAAAGAAAAAAGGAGGGGGGAGAAAGGGAGGAAGAAGAGGAGAGAAGGAGAGAGAAAGGAGAAAGAGAGAGAGGAAAGGGAGAAAGAGACACATGCATAGAGAATGAGGAAATAAAGAGAGAGTATTTACATCAGCTATAGTTTATGTAGTCAGTATCATATTCCACCCTGGGCAACCATTTAAAAGGAAATAGATCTGTCTATACTAACACAGAAACAGAGTTGTAACACCTGTTATTCAATACAAAAAAGTAAGCTATAGAACAATGCATATAGCAACATACTCATGTGAAAAAAACACAAAACCAAATAATATATTTATATTTGCACATATATAGTCAAATTCATAGAAAAATTTCTAAGGATGCACATCACACTGACGGTCAAGGTAGGTCAAAGAGAATTTTTCCTTTGTCTTTGTTGTGTGCATTTTAAAAATGAGAATGTATCCCATATACTCATGTTTTTCCTTTTAATTAGAAAATATAATTGTAACCTCCAGCCACATGCCAGGACCTCCAAGTGGCTTCCTATGGGTACTGGAACAACCCAGGGCCATCCTCAATGCAGTGAGAGCAGGCTCAGATTGCTCGCTTCAGTCCTACTTCAGATTGGCTGCCTCCACAGTCTTCTTAGGTTCTTCCCTAATCTTTGGTTGGAATTTCTCTTTCTGCAGCTCTTAAAAGCATTTATTTATTCATCATTCATTCAAATTCATCAGTTCTTTTTGAGTGCCCACTCTCTGCTAAGGACTGAAAATAAAATTTTAAGTGTAAAACAAAAAATGTTGCCCCATAAGTCAGTTCTACCTATAATACACCCTGAAAGGAATTCAGGGCAATGATTAGAAATAAGAGACTCTGTCATCTGGAGAAATTGGTAGAACAGGGCTTTAATATAGTGAGATATTCTCAGGAAAAATTTTTGATGAACGTGCATTCTTGCATCTGCTCATACTTAGAAAAGCATTAAAACCATTAGCTAAGATGTTCCTCGTGACTAGTTGCTAGCAACCTTCTGCCAAGATGCGTGCTTGGTTGCATTGTACCCCCTTTGCCAAAATCACATACATACTGATCTCCCCACTTACCACTTGGGAGTAGTTCCTTAGGGCCATCTGAGAGGCTTTTTCCTGGGCTATAGTCCTCAGTAAGTCCCTGAATAAAACTGAAACTCACAGCTCTCAGATTGTGTGTGTATGTGTGTTTAAGTCAACATGTATCTGTGCTATGTCACTTCAGTCATGTCCAACTCTGTGACCCCATGGACTGTAACCCACCAGGCTCCTCTGTCCATGGGATTCTTCAGGCAAGAATACTGGAATAGGTTGCCATACCCTGCTCCAGGGAATCTTCCTGACCTATGGATTGAACCCATGTTTCTTATGTCTCCTTCATTGGCGGGCAGGTTCTTTACCACTAGCTCCACCTGGGAAGCCCTTTAAGTCGACATATTGTGTGAAAGTCGCTCAGTCATGTCTGACTCTTTGTGACCCTATGAACTATACAGTCCATGGAATTCTCCAGGCCAAAATACTGGAGTGGGTAGCCATTCCCTTCTCTGGGGGATCTTCCCAATCCAGGGATCGAACTCAGGTCTCCCGCATTGCTGAGCGACTTTAAGTTGACATAAGTATCAATTAAAAAACAGACAGCCCTTCCTTATGATCTACAGATTAAAGTCAGTACTGTTCGGATGAAGTACTGGGTTTCAGTTTCAGCTCTGCATGGCTTGGATGCAGTGTCCTCATCTGTAACATGATATGATAATGTCACCTAATTCACAAAGTTGTCATGAAGATTCAATGAAGTAGTGCAAGTAACCCACGGAGCAGACCACCTGGAAGATAGCAACTGCTCAGAGAATGATGACCTATCTCCTTCCACATACTTTGTGCTTTCCTGCACTAAACTTTCCAAAATAATACTATCTATTTTAGTAAATACTTCTATTGCTTTTACTTATATGCCAGGTGCTATTCTAAGTGATGTACAACTATTGGTTCCTTCAATCTTGTAAACAACCCTATAAAACAGATACTATTGTTCCCATTTCCAGATGAGGAAGTTGATGCACAAGTTAAACAATTTGCCCAAAGTCATTAACTGCCCAGTTAGTAAGTGGCAGAGGCAGGTTTTGAAGCCAGGCAGTCTAATGCCAGAGTCTTTGTTCTTAACAACTATTCTTTTATTGCAAGTGTCTCTATGGTTACAGGCTCCCGTCCTTCTTCCTCCAAGACCCATTTCTCTTTTTCTTTAATCATTCAACAAATACTTATTGAAGGCCTACAATGTTCCAGGCACTGTTCTAGGCATAGTCCTATAGCAATGAATAAGATCAAGTCCCTGCCACCATCAAGTGTCTAGTAGGATACAGGAGGTAAGGAGTGGTGAGAGACAGCAAATAAACCTAAAGCATGTAGTTGTATATATTTGAAGAAAATAACATAAAGATGAGTCTTATTCACTTTGTCTGAACATAGTTCATCTCTATGAACTAGCCGCTATTTAAGACAATTTCTCCTCTTGGAGAAAGTCAGGTTTGCTGGCAGTTGTTCTGAGCTCATGGGAAGGCATGTGGCTTTTATGTCAGTTTCTTCCTTATCTCATGCCCCCTTGCTTGCTGAAATAGCAGAAAGCTGCAGCTTGTTCTCTTTCAAAAGCCCAAGGCCCCAAGGGGCCTGCCCACCTTGTTCCTGTTTCATAGGAGCCAAATCCTTCTCTGTGTATTTACAGAGCAAAGATTACAATATTTCCTGAGGCTGAGAATGCTCAGGTCTCTCACAGCTCAAGTTCTCAGCTCTTCCCACATCCCAAGAAGCTCTCTTCTGGGTCCTGATGATCTCACAATGTTGTAACCAAGCCAGTTTGACATGATCAAAATAGTTCCAACATCCAGGAACCATCCTTTCTACATCCAACTTAAGAGAAGGCGTGGGTGCGTGCTAAGTTTCTCCAATCGTATCTGACTCTTTGCGACCCTATGGAGGACTGTAGCCTGACAGTCTCCTCTATCTATGGGATTCTCCAGGCAAGAATACTGGAGTGGATTGCCATGCTCTCCTCCAGGAGATCTTCTCGACTCCAGGATCAAAACCCTGTTTCCTGCATTGACAGGCGGGTTCTTTACCACAAGCACTACCTGGGAAGCCCACTCTGTACCTTTAAAGATCACTCTGCCATTAAAAATGGCCCATACCCATAAAAGCAAATCAAGATAATTCATGCAACAAACCCACTCTATCAAACAAACAAAAAAGCCCACATTGAGTATTAGCAACTATCTCTAGTGTGTGAGCAGATGCTGACTCCCATAAGCCTATTCCAAATCCCTTTTTTGCTGTTGTTGTCAGAACTCCTTGATTCAGGGGGCCATTTTCAACCCATATCTGATTCTGCCCCTAAAGACCTTCTTTCTCAGAAGGAGCTGCTGCAAGAGGCCCTGGGGTCCCCGCTTCTAGCCAGCAACTGGGTAGGTCTTAGCAATTAAGAGTGTAAGTTCTGGAGTCAGAGAATTTGGGTTAGATTCCCAACTCTGCCACTTACTGCCTTTGTAACTGTGATATTATGATTAGTAATAAAAAGTATAAATTTGGTGTTCATCCTGTTTCTGGCACAGAACTCCTAAAACCCTTGGAATTTCCTAAGTGATAAGTGTGATACATGTGTCTTTTGTTATGTTAATAAGGTGACTTTTGGACCACACCTAAGGATGGGGGCTCTTTGCCAGGAGAACCAACCAAGTAATTAAAAAGTTGGAACTTTCAGTTCCAATCACCTGACCTCTGTGGAGGGGATGGCCTGGAAATTTAATCAATCACCAGTGGCTGATGATTTAATCAATCCTGCTTCTGTAATGAAGGCTCCAAGAAAAAAAAAAAAAAAGAACAAGATTCAAAGCACTTCTATGTTGTTGACTATGTGGTAATTAGGGGACAGTGGTATGCTTGGAGAGGTCATGGAAGCTATGTGCCCTTTCCTTATGAGACAACCTTGAAAAGAATGACATAGCTGTTGAGGATACAATATAAACTGGTTAGAACTAACTAGGTCTTAAATGGCAGATGAGTTGACTTCCACTAGACCCTGAGCCTCAGTATAAACTCACTGTAATATATCAGCAAGCTAAATGACACTTCCACAGGTGCCAAGACAGTTCTGAGGCTGACCATAAAAGGCCAAAAAGTGGGCAGTCACCCACTTCTTGGAAATCCCTGTCCCTTCCCCCAAACAGTTGGAATAATTCTCCCACTTAATAGCCTATAAGATTACCCATTCTTATAAAAACTGACAACTCCATACCCTGGCACTTCTCACCTTCTGAGATGACCCAGACTCTACAGAGTGCTTATCTCCCATAATAAACCTTCTTTCACCTTACTATGGCTGATTCTTGAGTTCTTTCCTGTGAGAGGCCAAGAACCCACATTTGGCAGCCCTCCCAGGGACTTGTCTGAGACATGGGATGTGACCATCCTCTCATGCTCCACTTTCTTTCCTGCAACATTCATACCTTGCCCTATGCAAGGTATCTGTCTTCCATCTAGCTGCTCCTGAGTTATATCATTTTATAATAAACTAGTAATAATCTAGTATGGAAAATGTTCCTTTGAGTTCTGTGATCTGCTCTAGCAAATTAATTGAATCCAAAGAAGGGGCCATTGGAACCTCCTATCTACAGCCAGTAAGTCAGAAGCACAGGTGAAAACCTCACTTATGACTGGAGTCTGAATGGGAGAAGGACAATACTGTGGGACTGAGTCCTTAACCTGTGGGATCTAACTTTCTCTCCAGGTAGATGTCAGAATTTAGTTGAATTGTAGGACACACAGCTTGTGTTGCAGAATTGACTAGTGGTGTAATTGATTAGTGGTGTGGAAAAACCCATACACATTAAATTGTGTTCAGAATATTAGTAACCATAAACCTTGGTTTGCTCTTGTGTAAAATGGGAATAATTATACTTACTACCTCCTGAGGTTATTGTGAAGACTGAATGAGATAATGCATGTAAAGTGCTTAGCACAGTAAATGCTCAGTTAATGAACTACCAAAAAAAGGTTGATGTCTTTCTTATTCTTCTTGGCTGTCTTCTTATGCTCCCTGAGAAATTTTTATCTGCTTCATAGTTTAGAATACTGCAAATATATTGATGACTCCTAAATTTCACTCTGGGCTTCCCTCGTGGCTCAGTGGTAAAATAAAAAAATCTGCCTGCCAATGTAGGAGGCACAAGTTGATCCCTGGGTTGGAAAGATCCCCTGGAGAAGGAAATGGCAATCCACTCCCGTATTCTTGCCTGGACAATCCCATGAACAGTGGAGCCTGAAGGGCTACAGTCCGTGGGGTCAAAAAGAGTTGGACAGGGGTTAGCTACTAAACAGGGCTCCCCTGTGGCTCAGAGGTTAAAGTGTCTGCCTCCAATGCGAGAGACCCGGGTTCGATCCCTGGGTCGGGAAGATCCCCTGGAGAAGGAAATGGTAACCCACTCTCATATTCTTGCCTGGAGAATCCCATGGAGGGAGAAGACTTGTAGGCTATAGTCCACGTGGGCGCAAAGAGTCAGACACGACTAAGCGACTTCACTTTCACTTTTCTTTAGCTGCTAAACAGCAAATAGCACCAACAAACTTCACTCTAGCCCAAAGCTATCTCTAGAGCTATTCAAAGTGTTGACCAGCTATGAGATAAGGAGTTTGGCCAGAATGATGCACATCAACACACCATCACTTCCTTCATTGAGAAGGTCTTTTTATCAAAAAATTAGCTGAACTAAGCAGTAGGCACAGTGAAATAATCGATTTACAGTCTAATAGCTCAGTTGGTAAAGAATCTCCCTGCAATGTGGGAGACCTGGGTTCAGTTCTAGGGTCGGGAAGATCCCCTGGAGAAGGAAATGGCAACCCACTCCAGTATTCTTGCCTGGAGAATCCCATGGACAGAGAAGCCTGGTGGGCTAGAGTTCATGGGATCACAAGAGTCAGACATGACTTAGTACTTTCTTTCTTTCTTTCAATTTATTTAACTTGTCACACACCAGCAACCAAGAGTTTGCAGACATACATGGAGTAGCAAAGACATTTGTAACTGGATGTTTTCCATACATATTTGACCTGCCCACCAGTGAAGAAGAATCATGTAGCAGACAGCCTCTTTCTAGACAAGTATGACAGACATGCTCACCGCCAGCACTGCTACTACATTGCTTAACCACTTTTTCTGTTACGCATTATCATCACACAGGTCCCAAGTTCCTGTATCTGTGCACAGATCTCCATATCTGACTCCCAGCACTGTGTGACCCTCCAGATTACTTCCCTCCTAACTTTGGAAACTTGGCTTTCCTGTATAACTGTTAGCTCTGCTCTCATCTTTGCTTTGGTAACTCCACTCTTGCCCTGGTTCCATGGATCCCAATCTATACTTCATCAGACTCTCCATCAGAGATGAGAGCATCTTACTTAGAGCCCATAGTTTCTATGACCCCCAGTCAACCACCCAGAGTCAAGAACTCACAGATTTGTGTGTGAAGTTAAATATACAGCTGGGGATCTTCTCCACCTGGGAAACAGCTACAAGCCTATCCCCAATAAATACTTGGTTTTCTTTAAATGGTAGAATTGGTTGGGCTTTGACCTACATCTCAATTCCCAATCATAGGAGAAAAAGATATTCTGAATTTTCTTGGAACTGTAGGTAAGAGGCTCTCACTTTCAGCTAATACCTGGTCCAGCAAGTCCAATCACCAACCCAACCAAAACTAGTTTCCCATCTAAGGTGCAGCCTAGAGACTGACTGAATATAAACTCCCACTGAGCTGCAATTAAAAGCCATCACAAACTCCCAGTTTCTTCTCATTCTCAGCCTCTGTTCAGCGAAGATTCATGTTTTTACTTTTGTATGAAAAATTACATACACTCTGTACTTTATTTCCCACTGTGATCATCAGGATTGTCTATCACCTAGTTAAACACTTACTTGTCTTTCAATCATAGCTCAAATCTTCTGTGGCCTCTCAAATCTTCCCCCTAACCTATCAGAACATATTCACTCATAGTATTTACCAAATTTATAATTTTTATATCTGCTTATAATTGAATACCCATACATTTTGATGCAACCACATGAATGGAAACTATACAAGGGCAGAGACCATGTCTAGTTTTCCTCACTCTATATCCACATCACTAGCACAGCAGTAATCATAAAGTAGGGACTCTGATAAATATTCACTGAGTGAATGACATGAGTGAATTACCATCATGGATCACTTCCTGCTAATTCCTGACCTCTGAAAACAACTCTGCAACCCTATTGTGACTATTTAGTCACAAAATAAAACCAAAAGGGCTTACAACTGAGTCCAGTTCAAAGAGGGCTACAAAATGAAGATAGAATTCTTTCCAATCCAACCTCAGTATGAATACACAATCATATCTATCAGTTTATAAAATGCCCCTATTATGTTTTTGGTGATTATTGAATGGGATCTGTGCTAGTTTGTTCTCGTGTCAACTTGGGTACGCTGTGAACTACATTTCCCAAAATCCTCTTCTCTGAATGATGTTTGCTTAGAGTTGACCAAAAGTGAGTCTGTATGAGATTTCAATGGCAAACGTCTGAACCAGTAGCCATTACATTTAGTCAGTACCAGTAACCAAATGTCACATTTGGTTAGAAGCAGTGTGCAGCAAAGGAATTGCCACCTACACCTACAAGAATTGAGTCATCAGCCACTGCAGTCACTGACCTAAAATGAATTCAGGGTGGAAACCAATATTGAGGCACCCTGTGCTCTGGGAAAACTGACAGAAACGGCCCTCAGATAGATACTTTCAGGAGAAAATTTTATGAATCCAGATTTTTATATCTTCCCATACTTAGAAAAGCACCAGAATCATTGACTAAGATACCTATTCCTTGTGACTAACAGTAACCTTCTACCAAGATGTGTGCTTGGTTGTATGTACTCCTTCTCCAAAACCACTTATATACTGATCTTCCCCCTTAACTCTTTGAAACAGTTACCCAGAGCTCTCTGATAGGCTATTTCCTAGGCTATAGTCCTCAGTAAGTCCCTCAATAAACCTAAAACTCATAGCTCTCATGTTGTGTGTTCTTTTTTCAGTTGGCAAGTAAGAGACAGAGGTATTGTTAGGTTCCAGTTTGTCCTCACATTTTTCTGCTCCAGCTCCAGCTTTTCTTTCCTACACCAAGATCACCACTGTGACCTCACAGAGGCAATATTATAACCATACAAAGCCAGCAATCTTCTACAGTCATCTACATCATTCCCCTTCACAACCCAGCTCTGGAAGTCTGACATGCCTACCTTTTAGATTTCCCCACAACTTTCAACACTTGCACCCGCTCCAGAGCCATTAGTGAACTTTCTGGTGATTTTTGAATTCTCATTTTCAAACTTTAATTTCCTTCCTGCAATATGTTTCTCTTACAGTTATAAGAAGTCTAATTCTTACCATAGACTGGTACAGGATCTTAAATAATCTTCTGACTTGAGGTATCATTGACTTTAAAATATATATATATGGTGCCAGAGTATTTAGAAATATCTCACTTTGCCTTACTCTCACTTCCTCTATTTCCTGTCTCATCCATCCACACTTTCTCATCTCCCAATGGGAAGGAACAGGAAAAGCTTTCAAATCCTTTCTTATCTTTACTCTTTTTATTTTTTAAATAATTACTCAAGTAATACACAAATACATTCTCATCAGAAAGTATGAGAGTATACCGTAGTTAAAAAATTCAGAATGTCAAGCATACAGGTGCATAATATATAAAGTAAACATGAAAGCCTCTATTGATCATTCTCCATACTATACCACACTCCAGAAATAACCTCAATGCTAACAATTTTGTGTACAGATTTTTCCTATGCATGTGCAAACATAATCACAGAATGTTTTTTTTCCCCACAAAATTGGATCATACTTCATATAATTTTATGCTACCTACTATTTTCATCTAAAAATATGTCTTGGAGATCTCTCTATGTCAGTATAGATAAGTCTATTTCGTTTTGTTTACAGTTGCACAGTAGTATTTCATAGCAAGGAGGTACAATAATTTATTTAGTCTTTCCAATACAGATGGACCATTAGGTTGTTTACAATCTTTTAGAACTATAAACATCCTTGTATAAGTCTCCTTGTGCAGATGTGCAAACATTTTTATAAGTGAATATGCTGCATCAAAGTATATTTGCATTTTAAATTTAGTATAATAATGCCAAATTACCCAACAGAATAGCCATATCGATTTACATTCCCACCAGTAGTGTGTGAGAATATGTTTCCCTCATCCTAATCAACATAACGTATTATCAATCCTTTATAATTTTTTGCCAACAAAATGGGCAAAAAAAATCTAACTATTGTTTCATTTTTTAATTCTCCTGATTTGTAGTGAGAAAGAGCATCTTTTCATGTGCTTATTGACCATTAGTATTTCCTCAATAAATTGCCTATTCACACCTTTGCTCATATTTATTTTTTAAAAAACTTTTTATTTTATTTGTATTGTAGTATAGCCAATTAACAATGTTTTGATAGTTTCAGGCAGACAGCAAAGGGATTCAGCCATACACATATATGTATCTGTTCTCCCCCAAACACCCCTCCCAACCAGGCTGCCAAATGCTTTGCTCATATTGCTAATGGGTTGTCATTTTCTTAATGATTGATTTGTAGAGCAGTTGGTATGTTATGGATGTTAATAATTTGTATTTATATGTGTTGTAAATATTTTTTCCAGTCTCAAACTCAAACAGTAACAAGGTCTAGGAAGGTAATGTGATTGTGTAATGGTCACCAGGCATAAGACACTAAGGAATATGGCAATAATGTCCAACTAAGGCTATTAACATTTTCCCCAAATACTTAAAGCTCCATGCAAGAAAAAGTATATTTGTATGTATGGTAAAATGGACCTATGACATCACTCTTTACATGAATAACTTCTTCATATCAAATTCTTTTTTTGAATAAGTCCCTGGTCCAAGTAGTTCTTTGGACCAGCCTTGAGCATTGTGGTTTTTGAGCCCAGAGGTGAAATACCCAAGTTATATTTTGTCCATCCAAGTGATTCCTGTGACATTAGAGAAGGGAACAGTTGTTCTGAACTAGAAGGATCTCGGGGTCCCCTCATAGCTCAGTCAATAAAGAATCTGCCTGCAATGCAGGAGACCTGGGTTTGATTCCTAGGTCGGGAAGTTTCCCTGGAGAAGGAAACGGCAACCCACTCCAGTATTCTTGTCTAGAGAATCCCATGAACAGAGGAGCCTGACAGGCTACAGAGTCCATAGGGTCGCAAGAGTCAGACATGACTTAGCAACTAAACCACCACCACAGAAGGATCTCAGTAAATTATGCCCAGTTTTTCCTTCCAGGCTATTACAGTAAGGGGGGAAAAAAGATGTATCTGGTTACCTACTGTTGCAGCAACATTCCAAATGTTAAAGACTTCAATTCCACTCCCACATGGCTTATCTTGACCCATCTCAGTCATTCAGCATTAATAACAGCAATTTTGAATGCTTAATATATGTCAGGTACTCCTTTATTGCTCAAAGCAAACCCCAGTTTTATAGATAAGAAAACTTAGAGGCAAAAAGATTGAATAACTGTCTCAAGATTATAGAACAAAGCCAAGTAATGGAAGCAACCTAAATGTCCATATACAGAGGAGTGGATAAAGAAGTTGTGATATATATATACAATGTAACATTACTCAGCCATTAAAAAGAATGAAAAGTTCCATTTGCAACAATGTGGATGGACTTAGAGATTGTCATATTGAGCGAAGTAAGTCAGACCAAGAAGAAATATCACATGGCATTCCTTATATGGGGAATCTATAAAGAAATGGTACAAGCAAGCATCATTTACAAAACAGAAACAGGCTCACAGACTGAGGGAATGAACTTATGGTTGCCAGGGCAGAAAGATCAGGGGAAGGGACAGTTAGGAAGTTTGGGATTGACATTTACATGCTACTGTATTTAAAAGGGTTAACCAACAAGGACCTACTGTGTAGCATAGGGAACTCTGCTCAATGTTGTATGGCAGCCAGGATAAGAGGGGAGTTTGGGGGAGAATAGACACATATATATGTATGACTGAGTCCTTTTGCTGTCCACTTGAAACTATCACAACATTGTTAATCAGCTATACTCTAATACAAAATAGAAAGTTAAAAAAATGATTATAGAGCTGCTGCTGCTGCTGCTGCTAAGTCGCGTCAGTCGTGTCCAACTCTGTGCGACCCCATAGACGGAAGCCCACCAGGCTCCTCTGTCCCTGGGATTCTCCAGGCAAGAACACTGGAGTGGGTTGCCATTTCCTTCTCCAATGCATGAAAGTGAAAAGTGAAAGTGAAGTCACTCAGCCATGTCCGACTCTTAGCGACCCCACGGACTGTAGCCTACGAGGCTCCTCCAGCCATGGGATTTCCCAGGCAAGAGTACTGGAGTGGGGTGCCATTGCCTTCTCTGGATTATACAGCTAGTAGGTATCAAAGTCAGATTTTTAATTCCTATCAGTATGATTAAAAAGCTTCTGCTATTAACCAGTATACTTCCTTCCAACAGCATTAGAGCCATCCTGACCTAGTAATATCCACAACAGAGTTTACCTCCATTTGTGCAGCTTCTTCTCAAAGCTGGATCCAGCCAAATTCAACTATTTTTCCAGGGAATGGGAACTGCTATAGATTGAACCCAGCTTTCAGTGGAAGAAGTACTATATTGAGAAGATCAGCAACTCAATGATTGCTTTCCAGCTGTGGGACCTTGAGTGAATTACTTAAATTCCCTGGAAAACTAATTTCTCAATAAGAAATTAAAAAAATATAGTAGTGCCTAGTTCATTAGGACTTTGAGATCATTGCATAAGCCAATACATATAAGGAAGTTACCAAAATCCTTGGCTCTTAAGTGTTCAAAAATGTTCACAATACTATCCTCATACCAGATATCAAAGGGCCATTCTGCTACCATAGACTATCCAGCTTCCTGATCTCTGGCCACTGCCTCCAGTTCATGCTCTAATTCTAAAAAGTACTCCTTAAAACTCTCCACATCTGAATACACCTATCTAACTGTCCAACAAGCTGAACTAAAAACAAAAAATGGAAAAATCAGCTCTAAAAATGTTTGCTGCATTTGAAGGAAACTCACTTCAAATTTTACCAAAGCCTTGGCAAAGTTTTTTTTTTTTTTTCCAAGAAAAATGAAATCGCATAAGTATCAAAGCAGGAAAAAAAATTAAATGCTAGTATAAACCTATTTCGGGCTTCCCTGGTGGCTCAGCTATAGATAACCTGCCTGCCAATGTGGGAGACATAAGAGACAAAAGTTGGATTCCTGGGTTGAGAAGATCCCCTGGAGGAGGGCATGGCAACTCACTCTAGTATTCTTGCCTGGAGAATCCCATGGACAGAGGATCCTGGTGGGCTATAGTCCACAGAGTCACACAGAGTCAGACATGACAAGCAACTAAGCAGCAGCAGCAGCATAAATCCATTTTGCTTGTAAGTCTCTGGATCCATCTCCTGCCTTTCCTGCGGTGCCCTGAGAAGATGACCTATACAGACTGCATTACCAGAGCTTACATGGTTTCTAGTTTCCAGCTGAGTTTGGAAAATGGGAAGAAATGGCAGGACATCTAAAAGTAGCAGGAGAGTGAAATCAGGGCACTTACTCCCCCACAAGTCTCTCCTCTCCGCAGCCAGTCTATCACTTTGGTAATATTTGTGCTTTTCTATCTATGATGACAGCACCTATTTGGCAGCCCCTCTTTCATAGTTTTATGTCTTACCTGCTCCTAGTAACTCTCATGCATTCAGGCCTACCATTAGTAACAGCTGCCTGCTGTTGCTACACTTGGTAGTCTCACTATCCTTCATGAGTTCCTTAACCCTGTCCATCATTCTGTAAATAGTCTCATCATTAAACTATCCTTAGTTAAACCTCTTGAGTATTCCATCTCTTTCCTGCTATGCCCCCTGATCATTACACTCATGGCAGGATCAAAGAAAAGAACAGAAATGGCTTCAGATTATTTTAATGAGAAAAGTGGAACTGTGGAAGACAAACATCTTGGAAGGAGCTGCTGCGACCAGGGCATTTAGCGCAGGCGGCTGTGACTGGCGCACTTAGCACGGCCGAGAGGAACTACCCCACGTCCGAGGTCAGGGGCAGAAGATGGGAGGACCCCATGTCTGAGAGGAGGTGGCCAAGAGGAGTTAACCCACGTCCGAGGTCAGGGGCAGCGGCTGAGAGTGCCAGGCTGTGACGGCGCAGGAATGGCCGAGAGGAGCTACCCCACGTCTGAGGTCAGGGGCAGCAGCTTAGAGGAGCTACCCCACGTCCGAGGCCAGGGGCAGAGGCCGGGAGTAGCTACCCGGTGTCCAAGGCCAGGGCTGGCGGCTGAGAGGAGCTACCCCACCTCACAGGAGCGTTGGCTGCGCAGGCGCAGGAGGGCCTAGAGGAGCTATTCCACCTGCAAGGTCAGAAGGGCCGGCAGTGAGGAGATACCCCTCCTCCAAGGTAAGGAGCAGCGGCTGTGCTTTGCTGGAGCAGCTGTGAAGAGATACCCCACGTCCAAGGTAAGAGAAGCCCAAGTAAGATGGTAGGTGTTGCAAGAGGGCATCAGAGGGCAGACACACTGAAACCATACTCACAGAAAACTAGTCAATCTAATCACACTAGTACCACAGCCTTGTCTAACTCAATAAAACTAAGCCATGCCCATGGGGCCACCCAAGATGAGCGGGTCATGCTGGAGAGGTCTGACAGAATGTGGTCCACTGGAGAAAGGAATGGCAAACCACTTCAGTATTCTTGCCTTGAGAACCCCATGAACAGTATGAAAAGGCAAAATGATAGGATACTGAAAGAGGACCTCCCCAGGTCAGTAGATGCCCAATATGCTACTGGAGATCAGTGGAGAAATAACTCCAGAAAGAATGAAAGGATGGAGCCAAAGCAAAAACAATACCCAGTTGTGGATGTGACTGGTGATAGAAGCAAGGTCTGATGCTGTAAAGAGCAATATTGCATAGGAACTTGGAATGTCAGGTCCATGAATCAAGGCAAATTGGAAGTGGTCAAACAAGAGATGGCAAGAGTGAACACCGACATTCTAGGAATCAGCGAACTCAAATGGACTGGAATGGGTGAATTTAACTCAGATGACCATTATATCTACCACTGTGGGCAGGAATAACTCAGAAGAAATGGAGTAGCCATCATTGTCAACAAAAGAGTCCGAAATGCAGTACTTGGATGCAATCTCAAAAACGACAGAATGATCTCTGTTCGTTTCCAAGGCAAACCATTCAATATCACAGTAATCCAAGTCTATGCCCCAACCAGTAACACTGAAGAAGCTGAAGTTGAATGGTTCTATGAAGACCTACAAGACCTTTTAGAACTAACACCCAAAAAAGATGTGCTTTTCATTATAGGGGACAGGAATGCAAAAGTAGGAAGTCAAGAAACACCTGGAGTAACAGGCAAATTTGCCCTTAGACTACAGAATGAAGCAGGGCAAAGACTAATAGAGTTTTGCCAAAAAAATGCACTGGTCATCACAAACACCCTCTTCCAACAACACAAGAGAAGACTCTACACATGGACATCACCGGATGGTCAACACCAAAATCAGATTGATTATATTCTTTGCAGCCAAAGATGGAGAAGCTCTATACAGTCAACAAAAACAAGACCAGGAGCTGACTGTGGCTCAGACCATGAACTCCTTTTGCCAAATTCAGACTGAAATGGAAGAAAGTAGGGAAAACCACTAGACCATTCAGGTATGACCTAAAACAAATCCCTTATGATTATACAGTGGAAGTGAGAAATAGATTTAAGGGCCTAGATCTGATACATAGAGTGCCTGATGAACTATGGACTGAGGCTCATGACATTGTACAGGAGACAGGGATCAAGACCATCCCCATGGAAAAGAAATGCAAAAAAGCAAAATGGCTGTCTGGGGAGGCCTTACAAATAGCTGTGAAAAGAAGAGAAGCGAAAAGCAAAGGAGAAAAGGAAAGATATAAGCATCTGAATGCAGAGTTCCAAAGAATAGCAAGAAGAGATAAGAAAGCCTTCCTCAGTGATCAATGCAAAGAAATAGAGGAAAACAACAGAATGGGAAAGACTAGAGATCTCTTCAGGAAAATTAGAGATACCAAGGGAATATTTCATGCAAAGATGGGCTCGATAAAGGACAGAAATGGTATGGACCTAACAGAAGCTGAAGATATTAAGAAGAGGTGGCAAGGATACACAGAAGAACTGTACAAAAAAGATCTTCACAACCCAGATAATCACGATGGTGTGATCACTCACCTAGAGCCAGACATCCTGGAATGTGAAGTCAAGTAGGCCTTAGAAAGCATCACTACGAGCAAAGGTAGTGGAGGTGATGGAATTCCAGATGAGCTATTTCAAATGCTGAAAGATGATGCTGTGAAAGTGCTGCACTCAATATGCCAGCAAACTTGGAAAACTCAGCAGTGGCCACAGGACTGGAAAAGGTCAGTTTTCATTTCAATCCCAAAGAAAGGCAATGAGAAAGAATGCTCAAACTATCACACAATTGCACTCATCTCACATGCTAGTAAAGTAATGCTCAAAATTCTCCAAGCTAGGCTTCAGCAATATGTGAACCGCGAACTTCCTGACATTCAAGCTGGTTTTAGAAAAAGCAGAAGAACCAGAGATCAAATTGCCCACATCCGCTGGATCATGGAAAAAGCAAGAGAGTTCCAGAAAGACATCTATTTCTTCTTTATTGACTATGCCAAAGCCTTTGACTGTGTGGATCACAAGAAACTGTGGAAAATTCTGAAAGAGATGGGAATACCAGACCACCGGACCTGCCTCTTGAGAAATTTGTATGCAGGTCAGGAAGAAACAGTTAGAACTGGACATGGAACAACAGACTGGTTCCAAATAGGAAAAGGAGTACGTCAAGGCTGTATATTGTCACCCTGCTTATATAACTTATATGCAGAGTACATCATGAGAAATGCTGGGCCAGAAGAAGCACAAGCTGGAATCAAGATTGCCAGGAGAAATATCAATAACCTCAGATATGCAGATGACACCACCCTTATGGCAGGAAGTGAAGAGGAACTAAAAAGCCTCTTGATGAAGATAAAAGAGGAGTGAAAAAGTTGACTTTAAGCTCAACATTCAGAAAACGAAGATCATGGCATCCGGTCCCATCACTTCATGGGAAATAGATAGGGATATAGTGGAAACAGTGTCAGACTTTCTTTTTTGGGGCTCCAAAATCACTGCAGATGGTGACTGCAGCCATGAAATTAAAAGACACTTACTCCTTGGAAGGAAAGTTATGACCAACCTAGATAGCATATTGAAAAGCAGAGACATTACTTTGCCAACAAAGGTCCATCTAGTCAAGGCTATGGTTTTTCCAGTGGTCATGTATGGATGTGAGAGTTGGACTGTGAAGAAGGCTGAGTGCCGAAGAATTGATGCTTTTGAACTGTGGTGTTGGAGAAGACTCTTGAGAGTCCCTTGGACTGCAGGGAGATCCAACCAGTCCATTCTGAAGGAGATCAGCCCTGGGATTTCTTTGGAAGGAATGATGCTAAAGCTGAGACTCCAGTACTTTGGCCACCTCATGCGAAGAGTTGACTCATTGGAAAAGACTCTGATGCTGGGAGGGATTGGGGGCAGGAGGAGAAGGGGACGACAGAGGATGAGATGGCTGGATGGCATCACTGACTCGGTGGACGTGAGTCTGGGTGAACTCCGGGAGTTGGTGATGGACAAGAAGGCCTGGCGTGCTGTGATTCATGGGGTCGCAAAGAGTCAGACACGACTGAGTAACTGAACTGAACTGAACTGAAGGTTCTAGGTGTTAAACTGTGCTGATCATTTCATGGTATATACATATATCAAATCATTATGTTGTACATTTTAAACGTATACAATGTTGCATGTCAATTATATATCAATAAAACTGGAAAAATTTTTTAAATCTTTTGAATGAATGCTGAAAACATATGAAATATAGCTCTGAAGTATTAAGGGGAATTTTTTATATCCCAAGAATTCTATACTTAGAGAAGTTACCTCTCATATGTAAAAGCATAAAAAATTCTCAGATATGCAGGGGTCAGGAAATACATCATTCATGGATCCTTCTTGAAATAAACTAGGACATTCAGTTTGTCCAGGAGATGCATTAAAATAAGACAGCATGAGTGAAATAGGGTTTAAAAAGAATAGTATTTAGCCTCTCTTTCTAAGAATGTATCTTAATGAAAAAATTCTGAAATGCAAATAAATATCTCTACACAAATATGTTTGTGGCAGACTGATGTCTCTCTGAATCTCTAAATCTTTCTTTTTCCTCCATAGTAATAGATGTGCCAGGTATAAGACTGCCCAGCTATGCTTCATTTTCAAGCTTCACTTGGTTGTGTGTGGTTGTACGACCAATAAACACAAGCAAATGTGTGTGCCAACATTCTTAAGAAGTAGGCATACCTCCTCTCTGCTCTATTTCCTCTTCCTGTGACTCTGAGGATGATGTTCAAGTAACAGTTAATGAAAAAGAGAGAAGAAATCTGCATTTCTGAATGATAGCATTAAGTAGAATCATGATCTGACTCAGAATTCATTCTATTATTTGAAACGAACTTCTCTGATTTGAGCCATTTCATGTTAGGCAGTTTATTCATTACAGCAGTTGGCATTATCCTAATTAATACACAACACTCATTGTAGCTGCACTGATATTTAAGACTATCAAAATAATGTAATATGAGGAAACTTCCAAACAATGAAAAATGATGCAGTCCTCACAAAGTATGTTTATAATAACTCATAAGACCTAGGGAAAAGCTTATTACATAACATTAATAAAACAAAGCAGTATACATATACATACACAGTATACTTTCAGTTATGCAAAGTACATTGACTGTAAACAAAACTAGAAGGAAATAGGCCAATATGTTTTTACCAATTGCCTTTTGATAGTGAAATTGTGGGTGCTCTTTTCCTGATTCATTTTTTGTTGTACTTTCCAAATTTTCTGCAGTCATCATGCAGCATTCTTTTTTTAATATAAATTTATTTATTTTAATTAGAGGCTAATTACTTTTATAATCAAAAAAATTAAAATGGAAATTTGATAAAGACTGTAAAGATCAGGTGGAGATCATTGAAAATGTTTAAGACATGATGCTATGAGAAAAGAGCAGAACAGAGAATCTGTGTTCATTTCATTTATAACCATGTTAAAAAATGTGTCTGCAAGTTGCAGTTACAGAGGATGAATAAGTCTATTGATATCTAATGTGCAGCATGATGACTATGGTTAATAATACTGTATTGAATATTGGCAATTTGCTGAAAGAGTACAGTTCAGTTTTTCTCATCCCAAAAATGTGATAACTATGTGAGGAGATGATATATTAAGTTTGACTGTAGTAATCATTTCACCATGTACATGTATTGTAAATCATCATGTTGTGCACCTTCAATATATATAATTTTTATTAAAAATAAAATTAAAAAACAAAATAAAGATGCCTATGCATTTGGATGCAGACTAGAAAGGAAAATACAAAAGTGAAACTAGCTGTTAGAGGGCTTGTGGATGATTTGTTTAAAATTTTTCCTTCAATGTAATCATAACATCATTTCATCCCAATAAAAGCATGACATAATTTTAAACCTACTTCCTTAGCCCCAAATATTTACACTCCCTGCTGCTGCTGCTGCTAAGTCATTTCAGTCGTGTCCGACTATGTGCGACCCCATAGATGGCAGCCCACCAGGCTCTGCCGTCCCTGGGATTCTCCAGGCAAGAACACTGGAGTGGGTTGCCATTTCCTTCTCCATTGTGTGAAAGTGAAAAGTGAAAGTGAAGTCACTCAGTCGCATCCAACTCCTAGCGACCCCATGGACTGCAGCCTACCAGGCTCCGCCATCCATGGGATTTTCTAGGCAAGAGTACTGGAGTGGCTTGCCATTGCCTTCTCCTTACACTCCCTAGGGTGTATTAATTTACACTCCCTAGTGTGTATTAATATTTATACTCCCAAGTGTGTATTACACTCCCTAGTGTGTAGGGCTTCCCTGGTGGCTCAGAGGTTAAAGCGTCTGCCTCCAGTGCTGGAGACCTGGGTTCGATCCCTGGGTCAGGAAGATCCCCTGGAGAAGGAAATGGTAAGGAAATGGCAACCCACTCCAGTATTCTTGCCTGGAGAATCCCATGGACGGAGAAGCCTGGTAGGCTACAGTCCATGGGGTAGCAAAGAGTCGGACATGACTGAGCGACTTCACTTTCACTTTCACTTTCTTTCAGTGTCTATTAAACTAATCGCTGTGATTTGAGCCTCAGCTGTGTGTGAGGTTTTTCTGGATCAGCTACCTCATTGGCTTCAATCTAGAATATTTAAAGTTCATTCCTCAACTCGATTTATCCCTGAACCAATTATTCCACCAGATTAAACGAAGAGTTACTCAAAGGACAGGAAGAGCCATCGCTGGTGATGCATGTGTATTTAACCTAATATTCTCCTGGCTATTTGCCTCCATGTCTTTTTCACATTTCTACTAGAGTATAGCTAACATTCCAGGGCTGTTTACAAGTTAAGAAAAGAGATGACACTGGATTGTTAGATGTCCTCTGGGGGCTAGTGATGGGCTTTTGGCTTTGCCATACCTTCCTGCAATCCTGGTGGCTTAAAGCCTATTAGTGGGATGCCCCGTAGACTGAGACTGTTTTACTTGGAAAGGAGTCTCACTCTTTCTTTTCTTGTTCTTCCACACAAGCACTCTATATAGTGTAAAAATGCTGCAAACACACACTGATTTCTTCTGCACCCATTTGAACTCTGACCAGCCATCTGCTGCTCCTTTGCCTCTGATTCCTCCTGGTCCATCCCAGCTCAGCTGAAATGAAAATCGACAAAACCTTTTTTATGTGAAGCAAGCTGGAAAGATAATAGTGAAGGTGTCTGTGGTGTCTACTAGAACAAGGAGAAACTTCAGATATCTTTCTTGCTTGCATCTTCATTGTGTGACTTCTGTTCTGCTGCAGAGCAAGGGCACTACTCAGCTGTCGCAATAAATCCTCTCTACTGAGGCAGAAGAGCCCAGATGAATGGCACCCAAAGAGTTCCAGCCTGCAGCTTGAGATCACTTGTCCTTTGTTGCAATCCTTTCTCCCTCAAAGAAAAAGCAAAGGTGTCTGCTTAATTGGAAACTGTTTTTGTGTGTACATCCCTAAGAATGTCTCCACTCTGCACAAGAGAATTTACCCCCCACCCAAGATTGTTTTCTTAGAATAATCTATGGATTATTTGAAGTGACCCAATAATTGGGGGAAAAAGGAATATCTGATCAAAGTAGACTGATGAGAAATTGATATTTCCAAAAGAAGAAAAATATTCTAGGGTTCATCAAGCTTGCAGAGAAGGTCAAAAGAACTGCTAAGTCAGAAACACTCTAATTTGCAGGCAAAATATCTGCAACACTTCTAGTCCTTTCCAAAGTCACAGTGTTGACATGGCAAATAACTGAGACCATTCACTGATTGAAGAAGAATCTTATCATATCCTTGGGGTGAATTTTACTAAAGTTCCTACTTTGAAAAAGGCTAGTCATCCTTCACAAAACTGTAAAGTCAGTGATTTGGCTTTCAGATTTCCAGTCTTTCTTTTCTTACCTTCTCAGTACCCACCACTCCTACTTTCAAGCAGGCAATATTCTTGTGCTCTATCTTTCATTTCCGCTAAGAAATTCCACTCTCAAAAAAGGATCTAACACTTCTCTGCAACTGTGACCAAGGCCCCTGTTAGGAAGATTGAAAGGGTCAAAGAGGATTATGAAATGCAAGGCTCTGTCACCTTTTAAAATAATTTAAGCCATCTGCCAGTAGGTGGGAGAAGTGATTTATTTTTAGTAATACAACCCCTGAAATCCTACCCCTCGGGCTTCTACTCTTCTGTCTACAGCTAATTTTGAGGTTCAAGCTAATTCTTCAAGCACAAAACCCCTGGGGCCCAGATAAATTGTTCCAGCAGTATTTCATCTTCTACTTCCTTTTGGGTGAGGCTCAACTAACTGATGAAGTTCTGGAAAATTATGGTTGATTACCCCTTGTGTTCATCAGTCTGAAACTGTTACATTGGCTAATCTGTTGGTTATGAGTTGGGTCTAACTTTGGCCAATAAACTGTCCTTATTGTAAAGAATCTAACTCTAAACTTAAATTCCAGGCAGAGACCCATAAAAATTGATTGCTTGGCATTAAAAGATACTCTCCTTGGAAACTCAAAAGAAGGTAAAGTCATCATTGGAAGGGTGGGACTTGGTAGAGGTGAAGAGCAGACCTGGAGACAGGTTTCACTGTGATCACAAATTTCCAGCAAGTCTGAAGTAGTTTACAAAAAAAAAAAAAGGATTATTCTGTCCTCAACTCCCACATATTAATGAAACTTTTCATAGTCACGTTTCTCTCCCGGGACTGCAAGCTCTTCCAAGCATACCACACCCTTGCACTATGCAGGCCAACAAGAGTTAAATTGAGATTCCTCTAAAGTCCCATGAGGGTATGATCTTGCCAAGTTTTTCAAGTGGAAAGTTTCAGATGTTTCTGTTTCTGATCTAATGGCAAGGCCCCTCTGCCTTACTTTCTGCTCCCTTAAAGAACTCCTTTGCTTTTACCTTGGGGTGGAGTAAAAGTAGATCCATAGGAAGGATAGGAGTGGAGGGAGGTTATCTTGTTCTTATGTTCTTACTCATATAACTCTGCATCATCTCAGGGGCTAAATCTTGCCTCAAGTCTGTTCTTAGTGGATATTGTTCCCCACATCTTTTCTTAACATTTTAATTTCTCTTTCTCTGATTGCCTTTGGGATCTCTCCCTCCTCAGCTTCTATAGCCTCCCACCAGTCTGTGGATCAATGATACTCTTCGAGGATCACATTCTCTCTTATAACTCATTCTTTTTCTCTAGTTTCTTTAACACCAGTGTTTACCCTTCCTCTATCTATGCTCTGTGGCTCCCACAATCCTGAAGGATTAAAGAAGTGCAAGGAAATTCAGATAGTCAAAATACAAAGCAAATTAAATACCCCAGTGTGTTGGGGTAGCTATTTAGCCTGAACCAGTTCTATAGGAAGAAGACACTTTTGTGAGGAGAAGCCAAGGGCCTTGATTTCTTGACCCCTAAGAGCTCCAAATCCATGTGGAATGGCAGATGGAAGCCAAGGACTCAGCTCTGTGTATGCTCTCCTTTAAAGCAATGCCTTTATTGAGATCTCCAGGGAAGGCCAATATTGAAGTGTTTTGAGAAAGTTAATATGAAGTAGTGATAAGCATTTGTCAATCCCCTGCTGTGTTCCTGCCATCTGCTCTCCTGAGCTTAAGGAAAAAATCACAGGCTTATGACATCTTATCCAGGGCATTGCTTTTCCTCATCAGAGAGCAATGGGAAGCTCCCTCTCTACATGTCTAGTCCTATGGAGACTGAGGTGTGGCATTGCTCACCCACCCCAGGCAGCACTGTTCAAGAAGACTCCATCTGGAACTCAGTTTCCTTTTGATGTACTTAAATGTGTTCGCACACTGGTAGAAATGAATCACAGCCTATCTAAGGACTGCTGTGCCCTAAATAAGGAATCTAGACTGAAGCTTGCTGAGAGGCTAATTAGAGGCACTAGTCATGTGACCTGTTCTTACTCTAAACCATCTAGCAGGAATCATTATTCTTGCTGGAGGGACATTCAGCCTTCAGATACTGGATTACTCAAGTGCAGGAAGGGATTTCTGTACATTAGAATCGCCTCCTGATGTAGCTCTTGAGTTTGCATTCAAAACAGCCAGTAATCTTGTCCCCTTTGCACTCTGAGCCAACCAGCTGAGCAAGTGGGAACAGAGGGCTAAAGAAAGAGCATCTTATATACTTCTTTGATGACATAGGAAAATATCTCCAGAAGAAATAAAACAACAACAACAAAAAAAAAAAAAATCAAGGAAACTAGACTGTGGCACCCAAAAATAAGACAGCAGGATAAAAGTCTAAATATAAAGTGCTACTCAGGATACATCCCACAGGAAATAAAGTGATCCAACTGCACATACCTACTGGCAAATGAAATTCATGGCCAAAGCAACAATTGACAGTACTAAAGTGTACCATCTTTTTTGCCTTTTCATGGGGTTCTCAAGGCAAGAATACTGAAGTGGTTTGGATCATGGCATCCAGTCCCATCACTTCATGGCAAATAGTTGTGGAAACAATGGAAACAGTGACAGACTTTATTTTCTTGGGCTCCAAAATCACTGCAGATGGTGACTGCAGCCATGAAATTAAAAGACGCTTGCTCCTTGGAAGGAAAGCTATGACCAACCAAGACAGCATACTAAAAAGCAGAGACATTACTTTGCCAATGAAGGTCCGTCTAGTCAAAGCTATGGTTTTTCCAGTGGTCATGTATGGACGTGAGAGTTGAACCATAAAGAAGGCTGAGTGCCAAAGAATTGATGCTTTCGAACTGTGGTGTTGAAGAAGACTCTTGAGAGTCCCTTGAACTGCAAGGAGATCAAACCAGTCAATCCTAAAGGAAATCAATTCTGAATATTCACTAGAAGGACTGATGCTGAAGCTGAAACTCCATTTTTTGGCCACCTGATGTGAAGAACTGATTCATTGGGAAAGACCCTGATGCTGGGAAAGATTGAAGGCAGGAGAAGAAGGGAATGACAGGGGATGAGATGGTTGGATGGCATCACCGACTCAATGGACATGAGTTTGAGTAGGCTCTGGGAGTTGGTGATGAACAGGGAAGCCTGCAGTGCTGCAGTCGATGGGATCACAGAGTCGGACATGACTGAGTGGCTGAAGTGAACTGAAAGGGTATCGTCAAGGTTGAGAAAAGAAGGTAGTGAGTAAAAAGTGGACTCTTTCAGGAAATGGTAAATATAAATACTATTAAGGAAGCAACTGCTCTTGCCACTGACTTCCATACTGATGAATCCAATGGAAAAGTCTCTATCCTCTTAACTGCTCAAAAATATTCAATATGGCTAAACGTTTCCTTCTTATTGAGATCCTTACTCCCTTTGCTTCCATGACACCACACTCTTCTACTTACTCTTCATCAGTCTCCTTTTCTGGATCTTCCTCTTCCTACCAGCTAAATGTGAAAGAGCCCTGAGGGCTGAAATCTGACTCTATTCTCTTAAGAAGAAATAAGAGCATAGCAGGTAAGAGAATGGACTCAGAAGCCAAACTTTCCAGTTTTGAATCTTGTCTGCTACTAACTAACTCAGTGTGAAATTGGACAATTTGCTTAGTCTGTAAGTACCTCAGATTCTTCATCTGCAAAATAGGCATAATAACAGCACCTACAGTTTTGTTGTAGAGATTAAATGATTTAATATATATAAAGCACTTTGAACAGTACCCAGCATATAATAAACACTACCTACACATTTACTGTCTTCATCATTGCTGTTATTATTGCCATTACTATTATCATTATTATTTCCTTTTCTAGCTATATACTTCTTCAGTAGTCTTATCCACTTTCATAAAATTAAATACCATCCATAGTCAAATGATTCATTAATTTATATCACCCAATTCTGACCTCTCCCATGACATCCAAAATCATAAACCTAATTGTTTGTTTGACATATTCTCTGACATCTAATTGGCATTTCAAATTTAATATCTTATTCAGGTCAAACTGCTATAGACACCCATAGATTGGGTGTCTTAAACAGCAGACATTTATTTCTCACAGTTTCAGAGAAATCCACAGGCTGGGAAATCCAACATCCAGGTGCCACCAGATTCAGCTGTTGACAAGCACCGTCTTCCTAGTTTGTAGATGGCTGCCTTCTCACCGTGTTCTCACATGACAGAGAGAGAGAGAGAAAGAGAGAGGGTGGGGGAGAAGGAGAGCTCTGTTCTCTCTTTCCCTTAGGCCCCATTCTCATTACCTCAGCTAAATTAACCACATCCCAAAGGCCCCACCTTCAAAGACTATCGCACTAGATGTTAGGGTTTTAAGATACAAATATGATGGGTGGGGGTGGGGTAGATACAAACATTCAGTCCATAATAACATCTCTCAAATGTAACTTTTGTTTTTCTTCCCAAGCCTGCTCCTTCCCCAGACATCCCTGGGGATATGTTTATTTCAATAAACCTACCACTATCCACCTAGTTATTCAAACCCAAAGCTAGGAATTATCCTTAATTCCTCCATTCTTGTCATCCCCAATATCTAATCCGTTCTTCAGTTATAATTGTCCTACCTCTAAAAGATATTTCAAATATGACCATTTATCTCCATTTTAATTGTTTCCACTCTAGTTCCAGCTATTGAAACTTCTCACCTACACAATTTTTAATTAAATATAGTTATTGAAGATAACTATTTCAATTGGCTGTTAATGGGTTTCCATTCTTCTTGCCACCACCCCTTAAAATCCACATATCACACAACAGCCAAAGTGAGCTGTTAAAAAATATTAATATAAATCACATTATGCCACTCCTACACTTATAGCTTTTTATTGCATTTGTATTAACCAAAAATCCTTAACAGGGACTGCAAGAACCCTAATGATCTGGTCTCTGCCTGTCTCTCCAAACTCATTTTCTACTCCTCTGCTCCTCACTTACTAGGTGCCAACCATCTTGGCCTCCTTCTCTTCTCTGAACACTTCTATCTCTTTCTAAACTCAAGGCTCTTGTATTGACTATTCCTTCTTCATGAAATGGTCATTCCCAGGCTCTTCATGTAGCTAGCCTCCTCATCCTCCAAGCCTCAATGTCAGTGTCAATCCTAAGGGACCTTTCCTAACTATCTTTTCTAAATAAAATAGCCCTCTGCTATTGCTTCATTCGTGTCTGACTCTGTGTGACTCCATAGACGGCAGCCCACCAGGCTCCTCTGTCCCTGGGATTCTCCAGGCAAGAACACTGGAGTGGGTTGCCATTAAGTAGCCCTCTAGTTATTCTCTATTTGTTTACTTTATAAATGTTTTAAATTTATTTTTAACTTGCTTACTCATTCATTTTGTTCCCCTCTTCTACCAGAATGTAACTCCACAAGATGGGAACTCTGTTTGTCCACTGTGATTACCCCACAAATACTGTAGTGCCTGGCACAATCACACGCTCAGTAATTATTTGAATTGAATTGAATGTGAATGAATGAATGGATAGACTGATGAATGAATGAAAATATGTACTGAGTACCTTTACTGTTCTAGGTGCTTCATAAACAACAACTTACATAACTCTCAGAATAAGACTTGGAAAATATTTTTCATTGCACAAAAGAATAAACTGGTTCAAAAAATTGTATAATTTACCAGGATCACACAGTTAGGCAGAGTCAGCCTACAACTCCAAGTCTTCTGATTCTAAAAGTCTTATAGTTTCTGCTTCAGCAAAATTCATTCATTCATTAAACAGTTACTGAACATCTATTTTGCACCTCTGTTCCAGGCCCTGGGGATAGAGAAATGAATGAAACACAACCTCTGCTCTGCACAGAGTTTTCAATCTAGTTGTGGATACAGATAAGCAACTGGATAATTACACTAGTGGCTATAAATACTACATTAGCTATCCTAGGGGAGGCAGTAGAGTGTCTGAGTTCCTGGGTTTTGAATTCCAGCTTTGGCACTTCCTAACTTTGTAATTTTTGGCAAGTTGCTTAACCTATGCCTTAACCAATGCTTCAGTTTATTTATCTGTAAAATGGGAATTATAATGGATAGAGTGTCAATATTACAGAATGATTGTGAGGATACAATGAGTTAATACACATAAAGTGCCTGACACATAAGAAGTATGCAATAAAATGTTAGCTGTTGTTAGAGGTGCTTAAGAGTAGAGACAAGACCAGTAGAGAAGGGTCCATTGATAGCTTCCCAGAAGAAGTAAAGATGTCTGAGCTGAGCTTTGAAGGAATAGCAGAAACAGTGGTCAGTTAGGTTTAGAAGTTGACATTCTGGTAGAGGAATGACATTCCAGGTAGAGGAAGACATTCCAAGGCTGTTTTCCTGCCAGCCTATTTCAGGTTCATCAGTCCAAGTTTTTCAGAAACCTGACACCATGAACCCTGTTCTTTCTTTAAGCTAAAGTGGCTTTCACATATATCATGTGACTTTAGTGATGCTCCCAGGATCCCAAAGATGTATGAAATGAGACTGAAGAGAGCGGCAGAAGCAGCAGGAGCTCTGGATAAGCCGGACAGGCATGGATAAAGGCAGGACATGAAGAAGCATACTCTCTGCACACTGGTCTCTGTCCAGGTGCCTGGGAGCTGGGAAGGTGGCCAAGGAGGACAGGGAGACAGCCAGAGAGAAAACCAAGGTCTCAAGGGAGGGTACTGCTGCTCAATTAAAACCTTTGGGGCTGGTGAAGCAAAGAGAGGTGGAAGCGGAATAAATATAAAGAAAATTTAAAACTCCACAAAGGATTCACTCCCAATGAAACCAGTTTCCCAAGCAAAGTTCTAGCAATTATTTAAAAAGTTCCTTTCAATCACATTTGCCATCCAGGCAACCTGCTGAGGCGAGCAAGCTGCTACTGCTGTGCTGTGGTTGTAACTTTTGTAGAGACATTTCTGGAAGAGCCCCGTGGATAGACCAGATGCAAGACGGCTGGTGGGCCAAGGATCCTTGCCCTTGGCTTCAGCTCACATCAGAGATTTGAAGGGGAAAAAGAGGCGACCTGCCTGCAGCCCAGTTTGTAACTCTGAGGAAAGGCAAGCCTGATGTTTGTCATTATAAGCTCATAAAGAGAATTTTTAATGTCTCCTGATGCCTCTTGCTTGACAACATCTGCAAGAATTGGCCAATGCAATGTGACATTCTGGCATCTAGAATCAGGACATAATTCCTTGCTGGAGTCCTTGTTCTATTTCCCTAGGATGTGGCAGGGTTTGATGATGATGATCAGTGGTGTTTGGAGCCTGCTTTGCTTTTTATGCATTCATGATTACAGTATGCAAACTTGATATTATTCCCTTGCTTTCTCACAGCAGCCAGAGGAGTTGCAGCCATAGTGGGGAGAAAGGAGGTATGCATACAAGCTTACCAAGTACTAAAGGCTTGGAAATTCAGAACAGGATCTTAGAAGACATCTCTTCTCTAGGGAAGAAAGTTACACCCAGATTGGGCATGTGAGTTCCCCAAATTAGACAGTGAGTGACAAAGCCCTGATCCAGTTTCAACAGGGAAGCATTGGCCTGAATGCAGTTTCTTTAATACAGCTAAGCACAGTTTTAAAAATAGAAGCTATGTGATTCATGTTAATTCTCTTGATTTTGCTGCAGTATGTTATTATTCTGTCAGGAGGGTCTGGAGAAAACACTATAATTTCTATGCCAACAGGTTACTGACCTGTATGATTTCTGTGTGGCACAGACATTTTGAAGGCTGCTGAGAGTAAAACTCAAAAGATTTAAAGTAACCTCCTCAATTGCAAAACAAACCAGTCCTTTTTGTCATTGCCTTCATAAGTCTTTCAGTAGGAGAACACCAAAGGCCTTTGAGCAGTTCTCACACTACTCAACAAGTCAGCCAAACTGACTTGCTTCCTCTACCCTCTTTGTACCTAGTTCTTTTCCCCCCTTCTTTCCAACATTTCCCAAGATAACCACTGGCTCATTTCCCCTGCCTTCCTCCAAAGTGCTCTCCCTAACCAGTATTCCATGCCCCCAGTTTTTATTAAATACTTTCTGCATGCCAGGCACTGTGCTAGGTAATTTGCACATGCTATAACACTTAATCCCCGAACTTCCCTCTAGGCCTCCTGCCTTTATTTTCAGCATCCAGACAAAATTTTCCTATCCCATGTCCCATGCTGTCAAGGCCTTGCTTGAATTGCCAAGGTAACAGCTAGTTATCTGACAAATTAATCTGTGCTAAGATGTTAAATGACACCCTTCAAAGCACACTATGTAGACAACTGTAAACCCCTGTATTGGCCTTATTGGAAGCCTATGGTTTGCCCAAGGGTCTAATTCAATACTCTTTATAATAATAACACTCTCTATTTCTACAGCTTATAAAAAGGCCTTTCACATAATTGCTGAATATTATCCTTTAGCTGTATTGAGGTGTTAATTAAGAAGTTATTCACTGCCTTATAGCACAAAGGCATGTTTAAGGTATTCCTTAACAGCTCCTAATTGCAGTCCTAACTTGCTGTTTCTTCCCAGATCATGGCCTTGCTATGACAAATCCTGTCTCATGGACATAGGAGGTCAGAATGCCTGGTCCATCTAGGGGTTGTGGGGAGGAGCAGGGGCAGTAAGAAAAAGTCCAGGAAAGTCAGGACTGCTGAGAACATAATCTCCTGTGGCCCACAGTCTAATTCTGTAGGGGTCTGAGTCTCAGGCCACATTTCTAGCCCAGTTATTCCTGACAACTGCAGCAGCTCACACAAACTACCACTTCAGGCTAAGGAGTTCAGCTTTAAACTCTATCCCCTCATTTATCACCAGCACAGTCTGGGTTAGGGAGGCAGATCTAACTAAAATACTGTGGTTGCCCCATCAGAAAGGGCATACCTCAAGGAAGCTTTATGCAACCCATTCCCCATCACCACTGGCCTGACAGTGGGAGCTTCTTGAAGGTGAAGAAATGTCTCCTCTAGTGAGTGGACATCTGACAAAGAAGAAAGGGTAACAGGAAACATTGAGGTTAGAGGTCAGAATGGTAGAGCTAGAAGAAAATCTTAAAGCCATCTATTAGAGATTAGTGGGTCTTAAACTTTAGCAAAACAAGATTATCCAGAGAACTCATTAAAACACAAATTTCTGAGCCCCACCCTCTAGTTTCTAATTCAGTATGCTGCTAAGTCACTTCAGTCGTGTCTGACTCTGTGCGACCCCATAGACGGCAGCCCACCAGGCTCCCCCGTCCCTGGGATTCTCCAGGCAAGAACACTGGAGTGGGTTGCCATTTCCTTCTCCAATGCAGGAAAGTGAAAAGTGAAAGTGAAGTCACTCAGTCGTGTCCGACCCTCAGTGACCCCATGGACTGCAGCCTTCCAGGCTCCTCCATCCATGGGATTTTCCAGGCAAGAGTACTGGAGTGGGGTGCCATTGCCTTCTCCAAATTCAGTATGATGATCACTTTAAACAAGTTCCCTGATGATGCTGAAGCTTCTGGTCCAGGGATCACACTTTAAGAACCACTGTGCTAATCTACTCTACATATTTCACAGATAAAGAAAAGGAGCCCCAGAGAAGGAAAATAACATCTCCATTTTACTGATGTGGAAACTAACCAGTGGTTTAGTAAGTTGCCCAAGACCACACAGCTAGTAAGTGGTGCGTGCATGCTAAGTCTTGGAGAAGGAAATGGCAACCCACTCCAGTGTTCTTGCCTGGAGAATCCCAGGGATGGGGGAGCGTGGTGGGCTGCCGTCTATGGGGTTGCACAGAGTCGGACACGACTGAAGCGATTTAGCAGCAGCAGCAGCATGCTAAGTCACTTCAGTCATGTCCAACTCTTTGCAACCCTATGGACTATAGCCCACCAGGCTACCCTGTCCATGAGATTCTCCAGGCAAGAATACTGGAGTGTGTTGCCATGCCCTCCTCCAGGGCATATTCCTGACCCAGGGACCGAACTTGCATCTACCTGCATCTCTTGCATTGCAAGCAGATTCTTTACCCACTGAGTCACCTGGGGAGCCCCTAGTAAGTGATACTGACTTTTAAATAAATCATGGAGCCCAGTACTAGAATCTCTACCCTTCACTTTGCTACTTCTCTCTCTAAGGGTATGGTTTTTGGAGTCCTGGCTCTGCCATTGCCCAGCTGTGTGATCTTGAGTAGGTTACTCCATCTATATAATGGAGGTAACAATGATACCTATTTCCTGGGGTTATTGTGAGAACATAGAAAATATATGTAAAAACACATATGGTTAACCATTAGCCCTGTATCTCACCATCGTTATGTGCTCAGTAAATGGCAGTTACTATCATCATCATGGCTGAGGTTGTTCCTATTTTTAGTTGAGGAAGCCTGAGGATACCCCTTCTCTTGGCTTCCTGTTCTCAAGTGGAGAAACATCCATTAGCGTAAGACTGTTGACTTTTCTTCAGCTTCACATTTCCTCCTCTCAACAGAAGGAATTCCTATTGGTAGATTTGGGAGTCAGAACAGACCATGTATGCCCTATCCACTTTTAAGAGAAGGAGCTCTATTATATTCATTTTCATAAATTCTGTATTGTGAGCAAGACCTAGAGTTTTCTTGCATTTCTTGGGTCTCGATGGCTATCTCTGCCTAATTCTGAAGGTTGGAATTAAGAAATCCACTTGGCAAACACATCTAAGCCACCTTCTCTAGCACTTCCATTAGAAATAAAGTTCTATTGATCTCTACCTTCTATATTTCATTTGTCTCTCTCAATCAGTTCAAAACAAGAGGATGAAGAGAAAGGATGCCATTTATTTGGCCACGTCAAACCTCCACATTCTGATTCCTTATTCATGTGAGTTAGTGAAATAGCTTTAATTGAAAGCTAAGTCTGCAAACTCTTTCTCCAGGGCTGATTAACTATTCTGGCTTTATTATATTGAAAATGCCTTCAGGGCTGCATTCATTTTCTTCATACTTTATAGCACTTAATTGAGGTATAACATATACATAGATGTACACAAATCATATTGCCAAAAAAGGTCCATCCAGTCAAGGCTATGGTTTTTCCAGTGGTCATGTATGGATGTGAGAGTTGGACTGTGAAGAAAGCTGAGCGCCAAGGAATTGATGATTTTGAACTGTGGTGTTGGAGAAGACTCTTTCGAGTCCCTTGGACTGCAAGGAGATCCAACCAGTCCATCCTAAAGGAGACCAGTCCTGGGTGTTCATTGGAAGGACTGATGCTGAGGCTGAAACTCCAATACTTTGGCCACCTCATGCAAAGAGTTGACTCATTGGAAAATACCCTGATACTGGGAGGGATTGGGGGCAGGAGGAGAAGGGGATGACAGAGGATGAGATAGGTGGATGGCATCACCAACTCGATGCGCATGAATTTGAGTGAACTCTGGGAGTTGTGATGGACAGGGAGGCCTAGCCTGATGTGATTCTTGGGGTTGCAAAGAGTTGGACACGACTGAGTGACTGAACTGAACTGAACTGATACATACCATAAGTGTGCATCTTATTGAATTTTCACAAACTGAGCACATCCATGTAACCAGCACCCAGATCAAGAACAAGCATATCAGAAGCCCTCTCATGCCTCCCTCCAGGCACTACCCCCTTTTACTTCCTTCTTTTTTTAATAGAATGATGAAACCTTCCATCAGTGAGCAAATTATTTACATCCCGACCATCACATAGTCTTGGGTTGAATTAGGAAATCAAATCAGCCCTCTCAATGTTCATTTGAATAAACAATCTCCTCTTCATGCTATGCAATTCGAGCATCATGTAAATGTTTCCAGCATCATGTAAATACATCCTGGGCAATCATTGGATTTGCCAATAAGATTCAAAGTCCTGCAAACATCTTCCCTTCATTTTCATTGGAAGCTGCAGTTCATTCAAGAATGACTCCAGCAGGTGAACTAGGAAATAGCCTCAAGCACCAAGGAAAAGTGAATAATGTTCCTGAACTTGGACAGCAGATAGTCTGAGGACTCTCACCCACCTCAACCTTTCAGATCTTGTAGTCATGCATATTATCCCTACATCCACACACAGTCACATCCACACATGCACACACACTCAGATGGGATAGCAGCTGCTGAACAGAACCTTCTGCCATATACAAATTGGCATTTAATAAGTGCTTTTGTCAAGAAACATATTGAATATCAAAACTCTGCCCATCTCAGAGATAGCTAAGATTCACATTTGGGATCTTAAATTGTCAAGTTTATTCTCAGAAAACCCTTCTATTAAGATCTGGGTGGATAAAGTAGTTGAGGGCACTGGTGGATTGCCATCACACTTAGAATAAAAGTCAGGCCCTTGGGACTTCCCTGGTGGTCCAGTGGTTAATACTCCATGCTTACAACACAGGGGGCATGGATTAGATCCCTGGTCAGGGAGATAACATCACACATGTTGCGTGGCCAAAAAATAAATTTACAAATACATTAAAAGTCAGACCTTTCATTGTGAGCTACAGGGATCTACATGATCTGTTCACTCTCTTACTCTCTCGCTCCATCCCCAGTTATTCTGACTTCCCTCCTTTTCCCTGCTGTACCTCTGTCTGAAATGCCCTTTATTCCTGATCTTTGCAGGCCAACTCCTAAGTCATTCTAGACTCAGGTTCAATGTCAGTTTCTCAGAGGAATCACTTGTGACCACTTCCCAATCAATTTCTCCTTATTTTATTTTCTTCTTGTGTACCTGTTGATTGTCCCCTTCACCAGGAGATAAGCTGCTAGGAGGTATTAGCAGGGATTTCATCTGATTGGTTCAAAGTCACTTGATCTTAGTATGTAGAACATTATTTGGCACATGTTAGATACACAATAAATATTTCTTGAATAAGTGCATGAATGAATTATTCTAAACTTTCTGCAAGTCCTGAAATTATCAGATGTAATTCATAACATTACTCCTTAGCAAGCTCTGGCAAGTGTAGACTTTGAAATCTATAATACAGGTACAGATGCTGAATTTTCCCATAACTACAAGGAGATCCAACCAGTCCATTCTGAAGGAGATCAGCCCTGGGATTTCTTTGGAAGGAATGATGCTAAAGCTGAAACTCCAGTACTTTGGCCACCTCATGCGAAGAGTTGACTCATTGGAAAAGACAGTGATGCTGGGAGGGATCGGGGGCAGGAGGAGAAGGGGACGACAGAGGATGAGATGGCTGGATGGCATCACTGACTCGATGGACATGAGTCTGAGTGAACTCTGGGAGTTGGTGATGGACAGGGAGACCTGGCGTGCTGCGATTCACGAGGTCACAAAGAGTCGGACACGACTGAGCAACTGAACTGAACTGAACTGAATATAATCATAAAGCATATCTACTTCCACAGAAAGCTGCTTTTTAATAGATAATTCCTCTCTTGTCATCTCACTTCCTTTCATACCTTTCTCAGAGTACATATATAAGAGAAAGATGAATTCACAGAAGCAGACTTTAGAATGTCATTTGCAAGGGCTGGGGTCATACCCAATCCCTCCCAGTATCAGGGTATTTTCCAATGAGTCAACTCTTTGCATGAGGTGGCCAAAGTATTGGAGTTTCAGCCTCAGCATCAGCTTTAATCAGCTCGTAATCTGTGGGTTTTATTTATTTATTTATTTATATTTCCTCCCAGTTATGTTGCCCTCTGAGATTCCAAGACTCCCCACAGACCCGCTGGTGAGAGAGTTTCCTGGTGTTCGGAAACTTCTCCTCTTTTACAACTCCCTCCCTGGGATGGGTCTCCCTCACTAACTCTTTTGTCTCTCTTTTTATCTTTTATATTTTGTCCTACCTCCTTTTGAAGACAATGGGCTGCCTTTCTGGGTTCCTGGTGTCCTCTGCCAGCGTTTAGAAGTTGTTTTGTGGAATTTGCTCAGCGTTCAAATGATCTTTAGATGAATTTGTGGGGGAGAAAGTGGTCTCCCTGTCCTATTCCTCTGCCATCTTATGACCGTTCCCCATATCTGCCTTTCTAACACAGCAGTGTCTCCCTTTTTATTAATTTTTCCAAGTCTTCTTTTTAAATTATTTTTCCAGCTTTACTGAGGTATAGTTAACTAATAAAATTGTATATATTTAAGGTGTACTATGTGATTTGATATTTATATGCATTGTAAATTGATTACCACAAGCAAGCTAATGAACACATTCATCATGTCGCATAATTACCTTTTCTTTTTGGTGAGAACACTTAGTATATACTCCCAGGAAATGTCAACTATACAATACAATATTACTAATCATTATATATATATATATATATATATATATATATATATAGTCACTATGTTATAGAGTAGATCCCTAGAACTTACTCATCTTATACCTGAAATTTCGTATCCTTGATGAATATCTCACTGTTCCCCACACACACACCCGCAGCCTTTGCAAATGACATTCTAAAGTCTGCTTCTGTGAATTCATCTTTCTTTTATATATGTACTCTGAGAAAGGTATGAAAGGAAGTGAGATAACAAGAGAGGAATTATCTATTAAAAGGCAGCTTTCTGTGGAAGTAGATATGCTTTATGATTATATTCAGTTCAGTTCAGTTCAGTTCAGTCACTCAGTCGTGTCTGACTCTTTGTGACCCCATGAATCGCAGCACGCCAGGCCTCCCTGTCCATCACCAACTCCCGGAGTTCACTCAGACTCACATGCATCGAGTCAGTGATGCCATCCAGCCATCTAATCCTCTGTCGTCCCCTTCTCCTCCTGCCCCCGATCCCTCCCAGCATCACTGTCTTTTCCAATGAGTCAACTCTTCGCATGAGGTGGCCAAAGTACTGGAGTTTCAGCTTTAGCATCATTCCTTCCAAAGAAATCCCAGGGCTGATCTCCTTCAGAATGGATTGGTTGGATCTCCCTGCAGTCCAAGGGACTCAAGAGTCTTCTCCAACACCACAGTTCAAAAGCATCAATTCTTTGGTGCTCGGCTTTCTTCACAGTCCAACTCTCACATCCATACATGACCACAAGAAAAACCATAGCCTTGACTAGATGGACCTTTGTTGGCAAAGTAATGTCTCTGCTTTTCAATATGCTATCTAGGTTGGTCATAACTTTTCTTCCAAGGAGTGTCTTTTAATTTCATGGTTTCAGTAACCATCTGCAGTGATTTTGGAGCCCCCTCAAATAAAGTCTGACACTGTTTCCACTGTTCCCCCATCTATTTCCCATGAAGTGATGGGACCAGATGCCATGATCTTCGTTTTCTAAATGTTGAGTTTTAAGCCAACTTTTTCACTCTCCTCTTTCACCTTCATCAAGAGGCTTTTTAGTTCCTCTTCACTTTCTGCCATAAGGGTGGTATCATCTGCATATCTGAGGTTATTGATATTTCTCCTGGCAATCTTGATTCCAGCTTGTGCTCCTTCCAGCCCAGCATTTCTCATGAGGTACTCTGCATATAAGTTAAATAAGCAGGGTGACAATATACAGCCTTGACGTACTCCTTTTCCTATTTGGAACCAGTCTGTTGTTCCATGTCCAGTTCTAACTGTTGCTTCCTGACCTGCATACAGATTTCTCAAGAGGCAGGTCAGGTGATCTGGTATTCCCATGTCTTGAAGAATTTCCCACAGTTTATTGTGATCCACACAGTCAAAGGCTTTGGCATAGTCAGTAAAGCAGAAATAGATGTTTTTCTGGAACTCTCTTGCTTTTTCCATGATCCAGCAGATGTTGGCAATTTGGTCTCTGGTTCCTCTGCCTTTTCTAAAACCAGCTTGAACATCTGGAAGTTCACGGTTCACGTATTGCTGAAGCCTGGCTTGGAGAATTATGAGCATTACTTTACTAGCATGTGAGATAAGTGCAATTGTGCGGTAGTTTGAGCATTCTTTGGCATTGTCTTTCTTTGGGATTGGAATGAAAACTGACCTTTTCCAGTCCTGTGGCCACTGCTGAGTTTTCCAAATTTGTTGGCATATTGAGTGCAGCACTTTCACAGCATCAACTTTCAGGATTTGAAAGGGCTCAACTGGAATTCCATCACCCCCACTAGCTTTGTTCATAGTGATGCTTTCTAAGGCCCACTTGACTTCACATTCCAGGATGTCTGGCTCTAGGTCAGTGATCACACCATCGTGATTATCTGGGTCGTGAAGATCTTTTTTGTACAGTTCTTCTGTGTATTCTTGCCATCTCTTCTTAATATCTTCTGCTTCTGTTAGGTCCATACCATTTCTGTCCTTTATTGATCCCATCTTTGCATGAAATGTTCCCTTGGTACTTCTAATTTTCTTGAAGAGATCTGTTGTTTTCTTCTATTTCTTTGCATTGATCACTGAGGCTTTCTTATCTCTTTTTGCTATTCTTTGGAACTCTGCATTCAGATGCTCATAAATCTAGCCTTGGTAAATTCAAAAAAATTGAAATCATTCCAAGTGTCTTTTCTGATCACAATGTGGTAAGATTAGATGTCAACTACAGGAATAAACTATTAAAAATTCCAACATATGGAGGCTAAACAACATGCTTCTGAATAACCAACAAATCACAGAAGAAATCAAAAAAGAAATCAAAATATGCATAAAAATAAATAAAAATTAAAACACAACAACCCAAATCATATGGGACTCAGGAAAAGCAGTGCTAAGGGAGAGGTTAATAGCAATGCAAGCTTACCTTAATAAACAAGAAAAAAGTCATAAATAACCTAACTCTACACCTAAAGCAACTAGAAAAGTAAGAAATGAAGAACCCCCGGGTTAGTAGAAGGCAAGAAATCTTAAAAATTAGGGCAGAAATAAATGCAAAAGAAACAAAAGAGACCATAGCAAAAATCAACAAAGCTAAAAGCTGGTTCTTTGAGAAGATAAATAAAATAGACAAACCATTAGCCAGACTCATCTAGAAACAAAGGGAGAAGAATCAAATCAACAAAATTAGAAATGAAAATGGAGAAATAACAAGAGGCAACACAGAAATACAAAGGATCATAAGAGACTACTATCAGGAACTATATGCCAATAAAATGGACAACTTAAAAGAAATGGACAAATTCTTAGAAAAGTATAACTTTCCAAAATTGAACCAGTTAGAAATATAAAATCTTAACAGGCCCATCACAAACATGGAAATCAAAAGTATAATCAGGAATCTTCCAGTAAACAAAGGCCCAGGACCAGACGGCTTCACAGCTGAATTCTACCAAAAATTTAGAGAAGAGCTACCACCTATCCTACTCAAACTCTTCCAGAAAATTGCAGAGGAAGGTAAACTTCCAAACTCATCCTATGAGGCCACCATCACCCTAATACCAAAACCAGACAAAGATGCCACAAAAAAAGAAATCTACAGGCCAATATCACTGATGAACATAGATGCAAAAAATCCTTAACAAAACTCTAGCAAACATAATCCAATAACATATTAAAAAGATCATACATCAAGACCAAGTGGGCTTTATCCAAGGATGCAAGGATTCTTTAATATCTACAAATCAATCAACGTAATACACCACATTAACAAATTGAAAGATAAAAACCATATGATTATTTCAATAGAGGCAGAGAAAGCCTTCGACAGAATTCAACATCCATTTATGATAAAAACCCTCCAGAAAGCAGGAATAGAAGGAACATACCTCAGCATAAGAGAAGCTATATATGACAAACCCACAGCAAACATTATCCTCAGTGGTGAAAAATAGAAAGCATTTCCCCTAAAGTCAGGAACAAGACAAGGGTGCCCATTCTCACCACTACTATTAAACATAATTTTGGAAGTTTTAGCCACAGCAATCAAAGAAGAAAAAGAAATAAAAGGAATCAAGATTGGAAAGGAAGAAGTAAAACTCTCACTGTTTGCAGATGACATGATCCTCTACATATAAAACCCTAAAGACTCCACCAGAAAATTATTAGAGCTAATCAATGAATACAGTAAAGTTGTAGGATATAAAATTAACACACAGAAATCCCTTGCATTCCTATACACTAACAATGAGAAAACAGAAAGAGAAATTAAGGAAACAATTCCATTCACCATTGCAATGAAACGAATAAAATACTTAGGAATAAATCTACCTAAGGAAACAAAAGACCTATATATCGAAAACTAAAAAAAAAAAAAAAAAAACTGATGAAAGAAATCAAAGATGACACAAATAGATGGAAAAATATACCATGTTCATGGATTGGAAGAATCATTATAGTAAAAATGAGTATATTACCCCAAGCTAACTATAGATTCAATGCAATCCCTATCAGGCTACCAACGGTATTTTTCACAGAGCTAGAACAAATAATTTCACAATTTGTATGGAAATACAAAAAACCTCGAATAGCCAAAGCAATCTTGAGAAAGAAGAATGGAACTGGAGGGATCAACCTGCCTGACTTCAGGCAATACCACGAAGCTACAGTCATCAAGACAGTATGGTACTGGCACAAAGACAGAAATATAGATCAATGGAACAAAATAGAAAGCCCAGAGATAAATCCATGCACCTATGGACACCGTATCTTTGACAAAGGAGGCAAGAATATACAATGGAGAAAAGGCAATCTCGTTAACAAGTGGTGCTGGGAAAACTGGTCATCCACTTGTAAAAGAATGAAACTAGAACACTTGCTAACACCATACACAAAAATAAACTCAAAATGGATTAAAGATCTAAATGTAAGACCAGAAATTATAAAATTCCTAGAGGAAAACCTAAGCAAAACACTCTCTGACATAAATCACAGCAGGATCCTTTATGGCCCACCTCCCAGAGTAATGAAAATAAAGGCAAAAATAAACAAATGGGACCTAATTAAACTTAAAAGCTTTGGCACAATGAAGGAAACTATAAGCAAGGTGAAAAGACAGCCTCAGAATGGGAGAAAATAATAACAAACGAAGCAACTGACAAAGAATTGATCTCAAAAATATACAAGCAACTCTTAGAGCTCAATTCCAAAAAAATAAACGACCCAATCAAAAAATGGGTCAAAGAACTAAACAGACATTTCTCCAAAGAAGACACACAGATGGATAACAAACCCATGAAAACATGCTCAGCATCACTCCTTATCAGAGAAATGCAAATCAAAACCACAATGAGGTACCATCTCACGCCAGTCAGAATGGCTGCTATCCAAAAGTCTACAAACAATAAATGCTGGAGAGGGTGTGCAGAAAATGGAATCTTCTTGCACTGTTGGTGGGAATGCAAACCAGTACAGCCACTATGGAGAACAGTGTGGAGATTCCTTAAAAAACTGGAAATAGAACTGCCATATGACCCAGCAATCCCACTACTGGGCATACACACTGAGGAAACCAGAATTGAAAGAGACACGTGTACCCCAATATTCATCACAGCACTGTTTACAATAGCCAGGACATGCAAGCAACCTAGATGTCCATCAACAGATGAATGGATAAGAAAGCTGTGGTACATATATACAATGGAATATTACTCAGCCATTAAAAATAATACATTTAAATTAGTTCTAATGAGGTGGATGAAACTGGAGCCTATTATACGGAGGGAAGTAAGCCAGAAAGGAAAAACACCAATACAGTATCAGATCAGATCAGATCAGTCGCTCAGTCATGTCCGACTCTTTGCGACCCCATGAATCACAGCATGCCAGGCCTCCCTGTCCATCACCAACTCCCGGAGTTCACTCAGACTCACGTCCATCGAGTCAGTGATGCCATCCAGCCATCTCATCCTCTGTCATCCCCTTCTCCTCTTGCCCCCAATCCCTCCCAGCTTCAGAGTCTTTTCCAATGAGTCAACTCTTCGCATGAGGTGGCCAAAGTACCAATACAGTATACTAACACATATATATGGAATTTAGAAAGATGGTAATGATGATCCCATATGTGAGACAGCAAAAGAGATACAGATGTATAGAACTGTCTTTTGGACTCTTTGGGAGAAGGCGAGGGTGGGATGATTTGAGAGAATAGCTTTGAAACATGTATATTATCATATGTGAAACAGATCATCAGTCCAGGTTTGATGCATGAGACCAGTGCTCAGGGCTAGTGCACTGGGATGACCCTGAGGGATGGATGGGGAGGGAGGTGGGTGGGGACTTCAGGATGGGGAACAGATGTACACCCATGGCTGTTTCATGTCAATGTATGGCAAAAACCACTACAATATTGTAAAGTAATTAGCCATCAATTAAAATAAATACATTAACAAAAATTTAAGTTGATGTTACTTAAATAAACCTGAAAGTTTCATTAAAAAGAAAAAAGAAAGGAAGATAATACTTGCCTTGGTCTATAAAGTATTGAGGGATGCATTTGTTAGAGGAAGCACAAATTTACCAACTCTGATCCAGTTATAAAAAACAACTTTATTTTCTATATCTGATCTCATTCTGATCTAGTGCCTCAATTCCCCCAGTATCTTTTGCGTAATATTCAGTCAATTAAAAGTTCAAATTTCCTATTAGGGCTCCCTCTATCTTCTCAAAATATCTTCTCTTCTCCTTTCCCAAGATGATATCAAAGTGCAGAGGGAGCTTATATAGCTTCATTGCACTTGAGAAGTGGGCTTTCTGGTCAGCTCAAGGGTAAAGAATCTGCCTGCAATCCAGGAGATGCAGGTTCGATTCCTGGGTCAGGTAGATGCCCTGGAGGAGGGCACAGCAACCCACTCCAATATTCTTGCTTGGAGAATCCCCTAAACAGAGGAGCCTGGTGGACTACAGTCCATAGCATCACAAAGAGTCAGACATGACTGTAGTGACTTAGCACGCACTTGAGAAGGTACTTCCGTGCTTCATGTTGGTGTCTGGCTTCTTTCTGATCCCTGCTGAGATGTTTGATCATCATGAGTCTTGCATAGGTATCTACTACACAGTGTCTCAGGGCCACCTGGTCTTTGGAGAATCCTTCTTTGACCCCCTGCTAAGGACCATGAACCTTGCCATTACTCTGATGGTAAGGCTCCTGCACTCAGCTTCCTCCTCTTCCTGACCCCAAGCCTCTTCTATTCCACCCATCCTTTCTTCACTCTTGCATCTCTCATCAGGTCATGTGAGAATTTAAGGTCACTTTATAGCCCTCTAGCACCAGTATGTCCCCAATTCTATCTTTATCATGCCATGGTGTCATTTCTACTCAACTGTGGCTACTTTGTGATGATATGGGGCACCATGTGATCCCCTCTAAGAGTTATAAACAAGAAGGGCAATATAAGCTCTTTTTGTGTCCCAGACTTTGTGTTCAGCATCTTAAACCCAAGCACATTCTTTCCCAAATATCTCCAAGCTCCTCTGAGCACCAAAACAGCTTTTGGTTTCCTGAGTGGCAGAAACTTTCCTTATATTGGTATCACTCATCCTCTCTACACAATGGCTGATGGTGAAGCACAATTTTTGCTCTTGGTGTATAAAGGGAAACTACCTTCATTAAAGCCTGGCTTTTGAAACTATTATCTCACAATGCATTTTAAAAAATTACAGTTTGAAACTCCAAGCTGAGCAATGATACATATATTCCAGATCATATCCATCTTCCCCTGAAACAATAAGCTCAATGATTCATTGAGTAGGAGGAGTACAAGACAAAAAGGAAACAGATTATCAGGAGCAATTGGCAACAAAACTAATTTAATATTTTTTAAAAATATGCAGGGCACACATTCATTCTTATATTTAGACAAAAAAATATTTTAAAGCACCTACCATGTTAAAGCCACCCACAGTTCTGGATGACTGTATATAGTGAATAACAGCAAGCACCCCAGATCAATTTCTAATACCACAAATTTACTCTAAAACAAAAATTGTTTCCAAACTATAGGCAATCATCTTGGGCTACTTCCAATACAATGACACATTGGCATGGCCAATCTTTTCTTCATTTGGTCTGAGAATAGAATATTGTGGTTAATTGTTTTTTGTCTGTGTAACTGGGGGTTAACTTGAAACCCTATTATCTTTTAAAATTTATGGCTGGAAATCCTATAAGTCTAATTTCCTGCCTTAGTGAGTACAGTAGAGTAAGTTACATTAGTGAACAAAATTTAATATTTGAAGATTGAAGATATTGCTGGGTCTTGAAGTCATCTTTCGAACCATAGATGGCATCAGCTCAGACTAGTGATGTAGTTGTAAAAGGCTTAAGAGATTGTGTTTAACCCATAGTGAACCCACAATACATTGGAAATGCTGTATTTGTTTTTTAAATTGGAACATGGTTATCTTTTGACACACTTCTTTCTGCAAAAATACAACTCAGGAAAGGGTTTGGTTAATTAAGAGTCTTGATTAAAAAAAATTGTATTATGTGTTTGAAACTGAAATCAGATTTTGAGCTACATTAAATAACATTTTATTTCAATTAATGCTTCAAACTTGCTAGACATTCCAGTAAGCCTTCTTCTTATTGAAAGATCTTCAAGATTGTTCACCATGATCATTTTGCTTTACTGAGCCTAGAATGTAATGGATTTTATATTTCCAAATATGCCTTTAATAGAATGCTTACAAGCTTTTCACAGCAGAAAACTACTTATTAGGGCAGTGATATTATTCTTAAATTTTTCCTGATTTAATTGTCCTGGCCCCATATTGTTCAAAACAGTACAATTCCTGCTCTAATTTGAGAGAAGCTATCATTAGTTAAAGGGATTCTTTACACAGGTCATTGTGAATATTTTGCCCTTCCTCTCTAAGAGAATAATTGCATTTTCTACTTAATAAAAAGTTTGTGGTTAAAAAGCATCTCAAGTTATAGCCAGGCAAAAACATGAAAGGAAGAGCCACTTACATGAATATATGAGATTTCATATCGCTTTTATTTTAATTGCTAAACAAATTTTGCAGACTTGAAAAAGGCTGGTTTTACAGCCCAGGAGCAAAAGCCTTTGTTTATTAACAGTTGTAGCCCTGCTGCTGCTGCTGCTGCTGCTGCTGCTAAGTCGCTTCAGTCGTGTCCGACTCTGTGCGACCCCACAGACGGCAGCTCACCAGGCTCCCCTGTCCCTGGGATTCTCCAGGCAAGAACACTGGAGTGGGGTGCCATTTCCTTCTCCAATACATGAAAGTGAAAAGTGAAAGTGAAGTCGCTCAGTCGTGTCCAACTCTTAGCGACCCCATGGACTACAGCCTACCAGGCTCCTCCGTCCATGGGATTTTCCAGGCAAGAGTACTGGAGTGGGGTGCCATTGCCTTCTCCGGTTGTAGCCCTAACCTATTGAAAAACAATATGAGGCCAAAAAAGAATAACTCTGGGGTTTCTTAGGAATGAGAGTATGAAAGATGGGGGGTAAAATGTTGCCTAGTGGTGAAGGCAATTACCTTTGTCAAGAGTAGAGCAAAGTACCCCTGTTTTCTTCCTGTTTCCTTCTTCAAAGCTGGTGGACATTGTCCTTATATCAAACAAATAGGCATGGAAATTAAAGAAGTTTTCTCATCTGAGCTCAACCACCACTCCCTCATCCTAGGATTTCTTGGGGAAAATGATTAAAATTGATTTATGTGCATAAAGGGTAGGCCACTCCTAGATGACAATGAAGGAAAGTTTGAGAATGTACTGGGGAATGTCAGAACAGTAGCAAGGACTTTTCTAGCAGTAGTAGTAGCAGAAGCAAGGAGTACCAAGTGGTGTAAGGATGAATGCCAGTCAGTAGAAGCCAAGAGGCCCAGCATACTTGTCTGCTAATCACATTCAAACCTACACCTTGCCAGAAAGCCACATCCCAAACTCTCCAAATAATGCTTGCTTCAGGGGTCAATTTTTCCAAGGGCTTTCCGTGAAAAGATTTTAAATGGAAATTTAAGCTTCATGTGAGCAATAAGGGGAAAAAATGTAAATCTCTTCTCCACCTTGCACTCACTTTTCCTGCTGTGTTTTAGGCAAAAGAAAAACTCATCAGAAATGACTCCAAAGCCCAGACTCTGACCTCCTTAGATCCTGCTCCCTCTAATCAGGCCACAGTTGACTGACAGTCAGGAAATAAACTCTTCTCTGAAGGTACAGCAGAGCAGATTTATAGCAAATGACTAATATGATCTAATCTTCCAGTGATTTCAACAATTTTCAATTCTGGAAGATTCATATATGTCTGTTTAACTTTCTGATTCTATCCTGTGACTGCTCATTGAATTATCCTTCAAGATTCAATCTTCTCAAACATTGCAACTTTTCTCATTATCAAACTTTAGTGTAATATCAGGATTCGCAATGTGCCCAGCCCCCACAGTATCCACCTGGGAAACATTGAAAGCCAAAGAAAAAACCTAACAGCCAAAGCCTTATTGGTAGGAGGAGTAAATAACCACTTAATCCAATTAGCAAATCCTCACTGAACTGCTACTAGATGTGCCAGCCACTGTGTTAAGTATTGCGGGTGATACAATCATTCTGTCAATTTCTAAGATGACTAAGATCAGCTTGGCCAAAAATTTAAATTCTCCAAAAGCTCAGTGATGCCTGAAATACATTTAATAAGGGACGCAGTCTTTAATTCCATAATTGGAGATAAAGCTTAGAAGGAGGCTGCCTGTGAGAGGGAAAGAAGCTGATTTAAATCCATACTGAGCCATAAATGATTGATATTAGAGCAACTTCTCAGAGTAGATTTTAATAAAAAGGAACAAAGAGAATTGGTGATACTGGAAGTCTCAAGGGAAGGGCCAGGAGCCGGGCCGGGAAACACTGGGGGTATGGAAGACAACACAAAGAGAAAAGGGAGCAGACTTCAGAAACTGGAGACTCCAGAAACCAACTTTGCCAACTATACCAGCTTTCAAAAAAAAAAAAAAAAAAAAAAACAGACTGTAACTCAAGTAAGTAACCATGGGGTTTAAAAAGGATGATGCCAAATGCAGCTGGTGCCAGTCAGACTCTGAAAAAGTTTTACATTTTTCTGTTTTGGTTCCAGTAATAAATTACATACTCAAAGGATCCTACTTCAAATGTAAGGCAGAATAAAATTCAAATCTTAAAATTGCAGAAGGAATTAACATGTAAATTAGCTATTCCAAAAGATTTTCAGGCTTACCCACATATGGTTCATTCTGTCTTCAACCATCTTTTACACTTAGAGCTCCAGTTTAGACTTCACTATCGGATAAGGTTTTGTATTTGGTTTGTATGCAATTTTGATGTAGGGTATCCTGAAATTTCCTAACATACAGTGCAAACCCCATCCATCCCTTATTTCTTTTAATTTTCAGTGTGCTGTGCAAGGGCTGTGATCTTATAGCATAAAGGTTCTGTTGGAGTAGGAGTGTGTGTGTGTGTGTGTGTGTGTGTGTATGTTGGAGACAGGGTTTTCCAGATTCTCACAGAGTACATCTTTCGTTCAGTTCAGTTGCTCAGTCATGTCCCACTCTTTGCGACCCCATGGACTGCAGTACGCCAGGCCTCCCTGTCCATCACCAGAGCCTACTCAAACACATGTCCATCGCGTCGGTGATGCCATCCAACCATCTCATCCTCTGTCATCCCCTTCTCCTCCGGCCTTCAATCTTCCCCAGAATCAGGGTCTTCTCCAATGAGTCGGTTCTTCGCATCAGGTGGCCAAAGTATTGGAGTTTCATCTTCAGCATCAGTCCTTCCAATGAATATTCAGGACTGATTTCCTTCAGAATGGACTGGTTGGACTTCCTTTCAGTCCAAGTGACTCTCAAGAGTCTTCTCCAAGACCACAGTTCAAAAGCATCAGTTCTTCAGCACTCAGCTTTCTTTATAGTCCAACTCTCACATCCATACATGACTACTGGAAAAACCCTAACTTTGACTAGATGGACCTTTGTTGGTAAAATAATATCTCTGCTTTTTAATATGCTGTCTAGGTTGGTCATAGATTTTCTTCCAAGGAGCAAGGGTCTTTTAATTTCATGGCTGCAGTCACCATCTGCAGTGATTTTTGAGCCCCCCCCCCAATAAAGTATCTCACTGTTTCCATTGTTTCCCCATCTATTTGCCATGAAGTGATGGGACCAGATGCCATGATCTTAGTTTTCTGAATGTTGAGTTTTAAGCCAGCTTTTTCACTTTCCTCTTTCACTTTCATCAAGAGGTTCTTCAGTTCTTCTTCGCTTCCTGACATAAGGGTGGTGTCATCTGCATATCTGAGGTTATTGATACTTCCCCCCACAATTTTGATTCCAGCTTGTGCTTCATCCAGCCCAGCATTTTGCATGATGTACTCTTCTAAGGTAAATAAGCAGGGTGACAGTATACAGCCTTGACATACTCCTTTCCCGATTTGGAAACAGTCTGTTGTTCTATGTTCAGCTCTAACTGTTGCTTCTTGACATGCATACAGATTTCTCAGGAGGCAGGTCAGGTGGTCTGGTATTCCCATCTCTTTAGATGGAGAAAAAAATGAAAGTATAGTCACAAAGCAGGGAATCACATTCCCATTGATAAAGCAGGTTCTCTGAAGCTCAACACTCCACCAAAGAGAAGACTAGTCATCCCATACATATTGCTGCATAGATGATTCTGTTCCCCTCCAGTCAGAAAGATGTTGGGCCTTTAGCATTCAGCCAGTTTCTTAGAATTATTATGCTCTTTTTGTCCCTTCCCTGGGGCTTTATGAACCTCAAGGTAGTAGGTAAAAAGAATGCTCATGTATAGCTGACAGCATGAAGGGCCTTTATGAGCTCCATGGGAAAGAGACACTCATATTTAGAGAAGAAAAAATTAAAGAAGGGGTTTCTTCCTTTCTGTCTTTTCTCTGACAGACAGTAATGTGTCTCTGCTGGTAGCTCTCAGGACAAAAGATTTGTGTGAATTGTCATGAAATTCACTATCATACATTTATGCTCTAAAAATGCAATTGGAGCCACTCTTCACGTGTGCCACATTTACAATAATTATCCCAATAAAACCTTATTCACAATAAACGACTAACAAGAAATCCAATGGGGAAAAGATGTTTTTTTCATTATTGGATCATATCTCAGGACTGAAGACAATCACAGTACAAAAGCCAAATACGCAGATCACAGGCTTCTTATGGATTAACTTTTCACTTGAGAATGCCCACCCCCAGGCAAACAATCCTTGCAACAAGGATCCTTTTGACAAATAAGTACACAATCCTCTCAGCTCACCTAGGCTTTCACGCTTCTTCACTATTTTGAAAAAAAAAAATGAGAAATAAGGGTGCTAGACACTTAGAGGTCTGGATTTGACTCTGTCAGTGATCAATGACATGATTTTAATCAGTCTCAACTTTCTCATCTATACACTGGGGCACACAGCACCACTTTAACACAACAACACAAAAGTTCAAATGCAGTAATGAATACCAAAGCAATTTGAAATGTATAAAATGTAATACAAATGAAAGATGGAATTATTCTTTCTAATTCCAGAGGAGAAAGGTGATCCAGTGTGGGAAAATCATGCCTAATATCCTGTCCTGGAAAACATGCACATGGCCTTTTATACTGTTTAACTATGGTTGTAGAGGCTTTTGATTTCTACCAATTCGTTTCTTCTTCTGGTTTTCCCCTCCTCCCAGACTTTTTCCCTCTAAAACTCTCCTATTCATCTTCTCAAGGATACTGTATTTTCTTCTTGCATCTAACATTGCTATTGAGAAGTCTAAGATGAACCTAGTCCTTATTCCTTTGTAGATATACTGTTTGCATTTTAAGGATGCTTTTAGACTTTTCTTTTCAATGCTCTTAATGTTCACGATACTGTGTCTAGTATAGGTTTTCCTTCTCTCTCCTATTTGGCACTCTATGACTTTTTAACATGAAGTCTTTTATCATTTTTCAATTCTAGATAATTTATTTCCACTATCTCTCAAAGCAGTTGCTTCTTTCCATTTTTTATTTTCTCTATTTCTTGGGCTCCTTTTATTTGATGTTGGAACTTTTACTTCTGTTTTCCATATTCCTTAGCTTTTCTATTTTCTATCTCCTTATCCTTCCCTGTTGACTTCTAGGAAACCCTCAATTTTATCTTTACCTCACTAACTTGTTTTTTAGCTCCATTTCTCCTGCTATTGATACCATCAATCGTATTTTAAATTTCAACTATTACATTTTTATGAATAGAACTTCCACTTCCATCCATGACAGAGTAATTTGCACTAGACTTGCCCTCCTACATTAAACAACTAGAAAAAACTGCACAGAATATAGGAAACAATTGCTTCCAGAGAATAGAAAACAGGCAGTATAGGACTATGATCTTTAAAGAAATGGAAATAAATGAAACTATCTCTGTGACTGTCCCAGTTTGCTGCCTGGAGGCATTTTCTGGACCACAGTATAGCAATGAAAAGCCCAAGCAGAATACAGTGTTCTTGCTGATTTGAAGAGACAGAAATCAAAGTTCAGAGACTGAAGCAGCTGTAATTAGTGGAGCAGAGTACTGAGGAGAAGGGAGCTATGGAAAAAAAAAAAAAAAAAAACCTCCAGAAATTGGCATAGAAATTCCCTTGAGTCTTTGAAACATATTGAACTGTGCATGAACAGAGACTCTAGGGATGGGCTAAAAACCACTGGGAGCTGTAAGGTGAACAATACCCAGAACTTATCCAAGGCTAGGAAATGTTTGAGTTCCAACCATCTGGAGCAGAGAAATGTCACTGAGTTACCCAGGAGTTTTTCTTATTGCCAAATTCATACTTAAATTGAGGACAGTAAGGAAAACCACTAGACCATTCAGGTATGACCTAAATCAAATCCCTTATGATTATTCAGTGGAAGTGAGAAATCAATTTAAAGGACTAGATCTGATAGACAGAGTACCTGATGAATTAAGGATGGAGGTTTGTAACATTATACAGGAGACAGGAATCAAGATAATCCCCATGGAAAAAAAATACAAAAAAAAAGCAAAATGGCTGTCTGAGGAGGCCTTACAAATATCTGTGAAAAGAAGAGAAGTGAAAAGCAAAGGAGAAAAGGAAAGATATACCCATTTGAATGCAGAGTTCCACAGAATAGCAAGGAGATATAAGAAAGCTATCCTCAGCGATCAATGCAAGGACATAGAGGAAAATAACAGAATGGGAAAGAATAGAGATCTCTTCAAGAAAATTGGAGATACCAAGGAACATTTCATGCCAAGATAGGCTTGATAAAGGACAGAAATGGTATGGACCTAACAGAAGCAGAAGATATTAAGAAGAGGTGGCAAGAATACACAGAACTGTACAAAAAAGGTCTTCACGACCCAGATAATCACGATGGTGTGATCACTGACCTAGAGCCAGACATCCTGGAATGTGAAGTCAAGTGGGCTTTAGAAAACATCACTACAAACAAAGCTAGTGGAGGTGATAGAATTCCAGTTGAGCTATTTCAAATCCTGAAAGATGATGCTGTGAAAGTGCTGCACTCAATATGCCAGCAATATGGGAAACTCAGCAGTGGCCACAGGACTGGAAAAGGTCAGTTTTCATTCCAATCCCAAAGAAAGGCAATGCCAAAGAATGCTCAAACTACCGCACAATTGCACTCATCTCACACACTAGTAAAGTAATGCTCAAAATTCTTCAAGCAAGGCTTCAGCAATATGTGAACTGTGAGCTTCCTGATGTTCAAGCTGGTTTTAGAGAAGGCAGAGGAACCAGAGATCAAATTGCCAACATTTGCTGGATGATGGAAAAAGCAAGAGAGTTCCAGAAAAACATCTATTTCTGCTTTACTGACTATGCCAAAGCCTTTGACTGTGTGGATCACAATAAACTGTGGGAAATTCTTCAAGACATGGGAATACCAGACCACCTGATCTGCCTCTTGAGAAATTTGTATGCAGGTCAGGAAGCAACAGTTAGAACTGGACATGGAACAACAGACTGGTTCCAAATAGGAAAAGGAGTATGTCAAGGCTGTATATTGTCACCGTGTTTATTTAACTTATATGCAGAGTACATCATAAGAAACGCTGCACTGGAAGAAACACAAGCTGGAATCAAGATTGCCGGAAGAAATATCAATAACCTCAGATATGCAGATGACACCACCCTTATGGCAGAAAGTGAAGAGGAACTAAAAAGCCTCTTGATGAAAGTCAAAGAGGAGAGTGAAAAAGTTGGCTTAAACCTCAACATTCAGAAAACAAAGATCATGGCATTGGGTCCCATCACTTCATGGGAAATAGATGGGGAAACAGTGGAAACAGTGTCAGACTTTCTTTTTTTGGACTCCAAAATCACTGCAGATGGTGACTGCATCCATGAAATTAAAAGACACTTACTCCTTGGAAGGAAAGTTATGACCAACCTAGATAGCATATTCAAAAGCAGACACATTACTTTGCCAACAAAGGTTCATCTAGTCAGGGCTATGGTTTTTCCTGTGGTCATGTATGGATGTGAGAGTTGGACTGTGAAGGCTGAGTGCCAAAGAATTGATGCTTTTGAACTGTGGTGTTGGAGAAGACTCTTGAGAGTCCCTTGGACTGCAAGGAGATTCAACCAGTCCATTCTGAAGGAGATCAGCCCTGGGATTTCTTTGGAAGGAATGATGCTAAAGCTGAAACTCCAGTACTTTGGCCACCTCATGCAAAGAGTTGACTCATTGGAAAAGACTCTGATGCTGGGAGGTGTTGGGGGCACGAGGAGAAGGGGATGACAGAGGATGAGATGGATGGATGGCATCACCGACTCAGTGCACATGAGTTTGGGTAAACTCCGGAATTTGGTGATGGACAGGGAGACCTGGCATGCTGTGTTTCATGGGGTTGTAAAGAGTTGGACAGGACTGAGACTGAAATCAACTGAACTGAACTGACCCAGGAGTTTAAGTAGAGATCCCAGAATGGTCACACCTTAATTGTAGAGATAACTTAGCCTTGGGTTTCCCTGGAGGCTAGGCAGTAAAGAATCTGCCTGCAATGCAGGGTATGCGGGTTCAGTCCCTGTGTCAAGAAGATCCCCTGGAGAAGGAAATGGCAACCCACTCAAGTATTCTTGCTTGGGAAATCCCATGGATAGAGGAGGCTGGCAAGCTACAATCCATGGGATCACAAAAGAGTCAGTCTTGACTGAGAGACTAAACAATAACCACAAACCTAGCCCTGCAGAAAAGGCAGTCTTACACCTACCATAACAAAGCTTATAAACAAAACTTGAAAGTTCCAAGCTAATCTGCAAGTTACTTAACTGCCTGCCAAAGCAAAATTCAACATTCTTTAAAGTAAGAGAGCAAAATTCAAGCACTCAACAGCAAAACATTCACAATATCCAGCATCCTTTTAAAAAGCTACTAGACAATTGAAGAAGCAGGAAAATAAGATCCATAAGCAAAAGAAACATCAAACAGCAGAAAAAGACACAGAAATGACAGAGAGAATATAATTAGCAGATGAAAACTTTAGAATAGCTATTAAAATATGTTCATGGATTTAAGGGAAAACATTGACATAATAAGGAAAGGAATAGAAGGTATAAGAAAGAACCAAATGAAAGTGCTAGAACTGAAAAATATAATATTTCAAATGGAAATTACACTGGATGGTATTGACAGCAAATTAAATAGTGCAGAAAATAAGTAAATTTGAAGACATAGCAATGGAAGCTATCCAAATCAAAAACAAAACATATGAGCAGAGCCTCAGTGACATGTGAATTAATACACGTGGTCTCACCTATATGTAACTGGAGTCCTACAATAGAGGTTCAGAGAACGTATTTGAAGAAACAAAGGCTAAAAGATTTTCAATTTGATAACTATGAATTCACAGATTCTAAATATCTACAAACCTCAAAGAAAACCACAATAGGCACATCATAATCAAAGTCCTGAAATCTAATGATACAGAAGGAAATCCTCAATGCAACCAAAGGAAGAAAAAGAATACCATAAATGTAAGGGAATAAAGATAAGGATAAATATTGACTTATTGTCAGAAAGAACATAAGCTGGAAAAGAATTCTATATCCAAGAGGGGGAAAATTTTTCACAAGTAAGAACTAAATAAATGCTTTGTCAGGCTGAGAAATTTTGTCACCAACAAACTTACATAAAAAGAAATGTTATACCGAGTGCCCAGATCTTCATCTCTAATATAACTGTGCAATAAAAAGGAACAAAGGATTCTTGGAGAAATTACTTGCTCTCTAGGACTGGAGCTAGGAAGGACTAGAGAAAAAGAAAAGATGGAGCCATGCCAAAGGGATACAACAAGGTCTCGATGGCCAAAGTTGGATTATAATCCTAAGTATAAAATAAGTATTCATAAGTCCATTCTGGTTCCTTTTATTGCAAAATTATATTAGAAACCAAGATCTGGGCACTTGGTATAACAAGTAAATGGAGGATAATATACAAATCTCTCATACAAAATAATTCCAAATAATTTATGTGGATAGTCTCCCCTCAAACAGGTGAAGCAATACTCCTCACTACTTACATAATAACTTTTGAAGAATACAACATGTAAAAGGGTGAGAAAGATTAGCTTTATAGTGGAGAAACCTGACAAACACTACCTCATCCAGATGAGCAAGATTAACACAACAATGATAAATCATGCTGATAACATGTACCCGTGATATTATGTGATGAGAAGTGCACTTTATCTCTGTGGTCGTCCTCTCAAGAACACATAAACCACTATCATCACGAGAAAAAAAATCACACAAACCCAACTGGAAGACAATCTACTAACTAGTTGACCAGTAGTCCTCAAAACTCTCAAGGTTATCAAAAACAGAAAATCTAATAAACTACCGCAATCAAGAAAAGCCTGAGGAAACATGACTACTAAATGAAAGGTGGTATCTTGGATAGATTTCCAGGAATGAAAAAAAGACATTAGATAAAACCTAAGGAAATCAAAATAAAGAATGAACTTTAGTTATTAATAATGTATCTGTATCGGTCCACAAGTTGTGACAAATCATGCCAATGCAAGACATTAATGGTAGGGGAAACAGAGTGCAGGGCATATGGAAACTCTCTGTACTTTCTTTGCAATATGTGTAAATCTAAATCTATTCTAAAGTAAAAATATATTTAAGAGGAAATGATGGGGACAAGATGTTGGAGGAATAGGTGGACGTAGAGGATATCCCTCTCCATGGATGCATCAGAAATACATCTTCAGATGCAGAAGTTCTCACAGAACACCAGTTGAGTACTGGCAGGAGTCCCTGACCACTGGAACTGAATATATAGATCCACGCACAACCTGGTAGCACAAAGAAAAGAAGGGAGAAGGAGGAGGATCAGACCTGTACCTGAAGGTGGAAGAGCTGAAGCAGGGGTGAGATCCTCACATTTGAGACAATCAGTTAGGACAGAAGGGAAGCAAATGAGGCAGTCAGAGAATGGAGCAGCTGATCTGTGACAGTCTGAATGGAGTGAGAACCATGGACAATATGTGTCATGGTCCTACATACCCTGGACAGGGACACAGGTCCACCAGAACGCACGGCCACTGGAAGCTGGAAGGTGGGAACTGGAGAGCAATCCCAGGGTGAGAACTGCTGATAGACTGCAGGGAGACACCTGAGGGGATTGCAGGGAGGAAATCTGTGGTGGGGAATGCCTTTGAAAGAAAGGTGGCCGTGGAGACAGGGTGTTACTACTGAGTCATGCACAGGGGGTGGAGCCATCACTATCGCCTCTCTCTCCCCACACACCAGTGTCAGTAACTGATCAATACAGAAAGCCCAGCGAGGCTGGTCTTTTTAGCACCTGATGCATGCACCAAGCAATAGAGAAAGCTATCAGCTAGGCCTGCCCTTTGAGAACCTGCTGTGCCAAACACTAGAGAAGGACCAGCCTAGGAGGCCCTTTGAGCACCAGCTGCCAGAGGCTAGAAAAGAATCCTAATAGAGCCATATCTCCTGCACCCACGCCCCTAGTTTTCTTGCACACCTGTGCCTCCAGGGTCCATGCAATCCAAGAAGCCATGCCACCTCTATGCCCAGTCCCTGGGCATCACTGTGGCAGACCCAAGTCCTCCAGGGCAGTCTTGGGAGCAAACTCTAGTGAATGACCCACAAGCAGTGGTGAGGATAAAACCACAATTGAGTTCTAGGGGTGGAGCCATTAAGGAAGAGGGTTAAAAACCTTTCCCCAGCTTTACATGCTGCAGACTAAATCCACACAATCAACTAGGTAGACTCTATGTCTATGGAACATATAAAAGGACAATGAGTGCTCCCACACACACACAAAAAAACAACACTCTAGCTCTGGCAGCTGTGGACATTGGAGGCAAACGTGTAGGAGTAGGGCCAGATTAGAGTCTGCTGTCCACACAGCAGGTCATAGAAACCAGCCCTCCCCAGCCCTGGAGGGCCTCCTAGAGAGGTGGAGGTGGGCTGCAGCTCACAGCAAGGAAAAGCACCCAGACAGCTGAGACCTATTATTATTATGTTTTGATTTATTCTGTAATTGGTTATTTTGAAGGAGAAAACAGACTCCATCTTGGGCCAGACTGTGGACTTTGAGCTATATGCCCAGTATCTATGGAAACGACATACCAACTGGAAAACCAGACTCCATGGGTGGAAGAGCCCAAGGGCTTGTACCTAGACTCTCCATCACCTAAAAGAATGCCGTAATTGTCTGTGTAACTGAATAGAATCATAAATTCTATTATGCTTATTGGGGTATGACCACAGACCTATTGATAATTGTCCACTGTTAACTACCTAGGCTTAAGGCATATGAATCACGGGTTAACTTTGATTGTCTTTCTTTTCCTTTGTTCAGACTAGTTTCAGGGAATTTGGGGAGGTGGGTTTGGGCACATACACCTAAGTGTATATAAGGTTTTCACAAAAACTGGCCAGGGTCCTTGGCTAAGAGGAGACTCTGCCTTGGGCCCTCCAGTGTAATAAACTGCACTCCACTATCTGCATTGTCCTTCTGAGTGAGTTGGTTTCCCAGAATGCATGGCTACAACATTTTATCTTTTTTTCCCCTCTGTTGTTGTGGTGTTGTCTTATTATTATTACTATATCTATTTGGGCTTTTAGGAATTTTTTTAATCACATTTTTTATTTCTTTTAGATATTTCTACTTCTACTTTGCCTTTCTTTAGTGCTGTGGTTTTTTTGTTGTTGTTGTTGTTCTGTTCTTGTTGTACCTTTATTTAATATATATCTTTTTATATATTTCTACTTAACTCTGCTTTTCTGTTTTTTCTTTCTTCTGCCATGTTTATTTGTTTTGCTTTGTTTGCTTTATTCCTTAGTTGGCACTCTGATTTGGCCTTGTTTTCTGCTTTGTGTTTTAGTAAGATTTGTTTTTAATTCATTGATATCATTTTTGGGTTCCTTTGCTCACCAGTCCACTCTCTTGTATTTAATTTTCTTAGGTCTGTTTTGGAGTCCTTTGTGTGTATGTGTTTGTCTATGTTCCTTTGTTTTTGTTTCTACTTATCTGATTTTGCTTTTACCATTTGTCTGTTTCTTTTTTTGGTTGTTTTTTTCTTTGTTTAATCCCCTTTACTGCCATGACACATGGCTTATGAGATCTTGGTTCCCCTGGTCTCCATCATTGCAGGCAGATTCTTTACCATCCAAGCCACCTGGGAAGCCCACATGTTTGTGTTTCTTACAGTTTCTTTCTTGTAATTGATATTTAGTCTCATAGCATTGTGGTTGGAGAAGATGCTTGATATGATTTCAATTTTCTTAAATTTACTGAGATTTGATTTGTGACCCAAGATGTGGTCTATCCTGGAGAATGTTCCATGTGCGCTTGAGAAGAAGGTGTATTCTTCTGCCTTCAGATGGAATGTCTTGAAGATATCAATGAGATCCATCTCATCTAACGTATCATTTAAAACTTGTGTTTCCTTATTAATTTTCTGTTTTGATGATCTGTCCATTGGTGTGAGCAGGGTGTTAAAGTCTCCTACTATTATTGTGTTACTGCCAATTTCTCCTTTTATGTCTGTTAGTGTTTGTCTTATATATTAAGGTGCTCCTATGTTGGGTGCATAATATTTACAATTGTTATATCGTCCTCTTGGATTGATCCTTTGATCATTATGTAGTGTCCTTCCTTATCTCTTGCAACTTATTTTAAGGTCTATTTTGTCTGACATGAGGATTGCTACTCCAGGTTTCTTTTGCTTCCCATTTGCATGGAATATATTTTTCCATCCTCTCATTTTCAGACAATATGTGTCTTTAGCTCTGAAGTGGGTTTCTTGTATGTGTATATGTGTGTGTGTGTGTGTGTGTGTGTGTGTGTGTGTTGTTTTTGTATCCATTCATTCAGTCTGTGTGTTTTGGTTGGAGCGTTCAATCCATTTACATTTAAAGTAATTATTGATGTATATGTTCCTATTGCCATTTTCTTAATTGTTTGGGGCTGATTTTGTAAATCTTTTTCTTCTTTTGTATTTCTTGACTATATAGGTCCCTTCGACATTTGTTGTAAAGCTTGTTTGGTGGTACTGAATTTTCTTAACTTTTGCTTTTCTGAAAAGATTTTTATTTCTCCATCAATTTTGAATGGGATCCTTGCCAGGTAAAATAATCTTGGTTGTTAATTTTTCCCTTTCAGTGCTTTAAATATATCCTGCCATTCCCTTCAGGGCTGCAGAGTTTCTACTGAAAGATTAGCTGTTAAACATATGGGGTTTCCCTTGTATGTCACTTGTTGCTTTTCCCTTGCTGCTTTTAATGTTCTTTCTTTGTGTTTAGTCTTTGTTAGTTTGATTAGTATGTGTCTTGGCATGTTTCTCCTTGGGTTTATCGTATATGGGACTCTTTGTGCCTCTTGAACTTGATTGACTATTTCCTTTTCCATGTTGGGGAAATTTTCAACTATAATCTCTTCAAAAATTTTCTCATACCCTTTCTTTTTCTCTTCTACTTCTGGGACCCCTATAATTAGAATGTTGGTGCATTTGATATTGTCCCAGAGGTCTCTGAGACTATTCTCAGTTTTTTTCATTCTTTTTACTTTATTTTGCTCTTTAGAAGTAATTTCCACCATTTTATCTTCCAGCTCACTGATTCATTGTTCTGCTTCAGATATTCTGCTATTGATTCCTTCTAGAGTATTTTTAATTTCAGTAATTGTGCTGTTTGTCTCTGTATTTTTGTTCTTTAATTCTTCTAGGTTTTTTTAAATTGATTCTTGCATTTTCTCCATTCTATTTTCAAGGTTTTTGATCATCTTTACTCTCATTATTCTGAATTCTTTTTCAGGTAGTTTGCCTATTCCCTCTTCATTTTTTGGACTTCTGTGTTTCTAGTTTGTTCCTTCATTTGTGTAGTATTTCTCTGCCTTTTCATTATTTTTTTTTACCTTATTGTGTTTGAGGTCTCCTTTCCCCAGGCCTCAAGTTTGAATTCTTTCTTCCTTTTGGTTTCTGTCCTCCTGGGTCCAGTGGTTTGTGTAAACTTTGTATAGGGTGAGACTTGTGCTGAGTTTGTTTGTTTGTTTTTCCTCTGATGGGCAAGCCTAAGGGAGGTGGTAATCCTGTCTGCTGATGATTTGGTTTGTAGTTTTGTTTTTATTTGTTATTTAGATGAGGCATCCTGCACTGGATGCTACTGGTGGTTGGGTGATGCCAGATCTTGTATTCAAGTGGTTTCCTTTGTGTGAGTTCTCACTATCTGATACTCCTTAGGGTTAGTTCTCTGGCAGTCTAGGGTCTTGGAGTCAGTGCTCCCACTCCAAAGGCTCGGGGCTCGATTTCATTCTCATTCCCACCTACAGCCATCTGCTGTTCCCCATTGGACAAGCCTAGAAGAATTTCTTTTCTGTAGCTTGGGCATTTCCCTGGACTAGATCCAAGGTACTTGCAGGTCTGTGATCCTTTCTGGTGACTCTTGGGGGGAAGACTTTTTAAGATTGGTAGAGCTCTCACCTCACATTACTCTGACCCACTCCAATATTCTTGGCTGGAGGATCCCCATGGACACAGGAGACCAGAGGGCTACAGTCCACGGGGTCACAAAGAGTCAGACATAACTGAGCAACTAATTACAGCACAGCACATAGTCGATTAACTGGAGAAGGGCATGGCAACCCATTCCAGTATTCTTGTCTGGAGAATCCCATGGACATAGGAGCTTGGTGGGCTACAGTCCATAGGGTCGCATAAAGTCAGACATGACTGAAGTGACTTAGCACACATAGTCGATTAACAATGTTGTGGTAGTTTCAGGTGAATAGCAAAGGGACTCAGCTGTACATGCACATGGATCCATTCTCCCTCAAATACCACTTCCATCCAGGCTGGCACATAACATTGAGTAGAGTTCCATGTAATATACATTAGGCCCTTGTTAGTTATCCATTTTGAATATGGTGGTGTGTACATGGCCTTCCCAAACTCCCTCCTTAACTATCCCTTCACCTTGGCAAGCATAAGTTCATTTTCTTTGAGTCTCTGTTTTGTAAATAGGTTCATTTGTATAATTTCATTTTAGATACCAAATATAAGGGATATCATAAGATATTTCTCCTTCTCTCTCTGACTTACTTCACTCAGTATGACACTCTCAAGGTCCATCCATGTTGCTGCAAATGGTATTATTTGATTCTTTTTAATGGCTGAGTAATATTCCACTGTATATTTGTACCACATCGTCTTTATTCATTTGATAGATGTTTAGGTTCTTTCCATGTCTTGGCTATTGTAAACAGTGCTACAATTAACACTGGGGTGCACATATCCTTTTGGGTCATGTTTTTCTCCAAATATATGCCCAGGATTGCAGAGTCATATGGTAGCTCTATTTTTATTTTTTAGGGAACTTCTGTACCATTCTCCATAGTGCCCATACCAATTTACATTCCTACCAACAGCTTTGCTTTCATTTTCACTGTGGAGACCTCACCTATCAATATAGACCTGAACAACCGTATGACAATGATCACTTTCAGAATATCAGTAACAAGAATTCTGGTCTTGTTTGAGCTATCAGCCTAAGAAACACATGCTTGTAATTATTGAGAAAGCAGGCATGGAATTTAGACAGAAGGGATGTTCATTCAATAGATAATTTTATATTTGGAAAGCTAAGCCTCACCTTTTTAAAAATAGGCTAGATTACATTCTGAGTCCCACCAGGTAGAATCATACTCATTTAACTAAAGAAAATTAAAAAAAAAAAAGATGGCATAGATTGGATTCCATCAGTCCAAATGTACCTCATCAATTCTAGTGGCAGGATATTTTCATGAGATACTTCAAATCTGAGCTTTTTCATCAGTTATACTAAGTGAAGAACCACTAGTTATGCTCAATCATTTAGAAGTCTAGAGTCTGTGAAGTTCAAGGAGTAGGAGATGGAGGAGCCTTTAAATCCTCGCTATTCAATATTTGGTCCCTAGACTAACAAACAGGCATCATTGAGAGATTGTTAAAAATGCAGACTCACAGGTCCCATCCCAGTCAGTCATATGGAATCAGAATCTTCATGTTAACAAGATCCCCAGGTGATTCATACTAAAGTCTGAGAAGTGCTGCTCTGGATGTTAACTGGAACTTGCCTGATTTCAAGCACTTGCATCTCATCTCTAGTAGCTAAATCCCAGCATCCACTCTCATTTCATCCACTCTGATGTCCAAACTCTAGGAGATGTAAGTGCACAGTGGTACTAGCTAATGGTCTAATTGACCAAAACTTATTCAGATCCTACTGTATACCCAGCCAAGTGTTAGGCCCTCAGAGGGAAGTAAAAGACAAGCCCACCCCACCCCCTTATTCTCCAGAGTGAACCTCTGCTTAAGGGAAGAGAGGAATACAGATGCCAACCTACCTTTCTCACTTTCTCTCCCACTCTTTCTCCTAGTGAATTTCATACTCTAGTCATATGGGAACAGATCCCTGTTTTCCAAACAGGCCCTGTGCTTTTCTCATTTTGTTTTCAATGATCTCTCAGCCTGGAATTTTTGCAGTTCACCCCCCTCCCCTTTGATTGCTGAAATCCTACACACCCATCAAGAGTCAGCTCTTGCCTACCCTCAATTACTTTGTCTACCCTTCCCCAGGAGTGCATTCCCATATGTGCACCTCCACCATTATCCAGTAACAGACTAATGAAAAAGATTGATGAAGATTTCTGAAGCAAAAAATAAACTTCAAGAGTAACTTCACCCTTCTCTCAGATAAGCACAATAACCCCCTTAATTCTTACACTTATGGTTGTCTTTGACTTCCTCTTCCCCTTCTAAATGTTCTCTTTCATTTCCAAAGCACTATTGATGTAAACATTGCCAAAATGGCTTTCCTAGTTTGAAATCAAATTTTAGAACTTTATGGAGATTCTAAATATTTCATTAAGGGATAAAAATATTGGTCCCCAAACACTGGGCTTTACCAAGAATATTGCTGACCCTCCTCTATGGTTCGGAGAAGGCAATGGCACCCCACTCCAGTACTCTTGCCTGGAAAACCCCATGGATGGAGGAGCCTGGTAGGTTGCAGTCCATGGGGTCACTAGGAGTCGGACACGACTGAGCGGCTTCACTTTCACTTTTCACTTTCATGTATTGGAGAAGGAAATGGCAACCCACACCAGTGTTCTTGCCTGGAGAATCCCAGGGACGGGGGAGCCTGGTGGGCTGCTGTCTATGGGGTTGCACAGAGTTGGACACGACTGAAGCGACTTAGCAGCAGCAGCCTCCATGGTTTACACAAACCAACAGACACACACAGAAACTCAAAGGCCTAAAACTAGTCTCTGAGCAAGTCTCCTGAATTGATGGTAAACAACGGGTGTAATTTTCAGTAGATACTCTAGATGGTAGCATTGTGTGTATTATTCTTTTACTTCCTTCTTTGGTTTTCTAATTCACCCTTTTATATATCAAGAAATCCAAATGTGTGGAGGGGCGATAGATGGTCAAATATTAACTCATTTTAATAGAAATCCATAATAATGTGAAAATTAATAATATAAAGTTTCCAAAATTCTATTGTTTTTCAAACCAGTTTCCCATCTCTTTTTTCCTCATTGTTCACATTCTCGGAGGGATTTCCTGGATGGCTCAGTGGTAAAGAATCCACCTGCAGTACAGGAAATGTAGAAGACATGAGTTTGATCCCTGGGTCAGGAAGATCCCCTGGAGTAGGAAATAGCAACCTACTCCAATATTCCTGCCTGAAAAATCCCATGGACAGAGGTGCCTGGTGGACCATGGAGTCACAAAGAGTTGGACACAATTGAGTGACTGAGTACAAGCATATTCTCATAATTGAAGTTCAGACTATTGACTCGACTGCCTCACCTCCCACTCACTTGCCAACCCTTTGCATCTGACTTTGCCCCCCTGCTTCCACACCCCTTTTAAAAATAATTTTTTAAAAAAGATTTCCAACGGTCTTCTGTTCTATAGGGTTCATATCAATTCATTTCTCTGAAACATTTGCAACCTGATTACCCCATTCTTTTTTTCCCACAATTTCCCCAACTTCTTTATTTTGAAAAATTTTGAGCCCACAAAAAGTTGAAAGAATAATACAATGAGCAGCCACATATCCTTCACTTAGCTTCACCAGTTAGCATTTCACCACATTTCCTCCATTCCTTGGACCTCACCCTCTCTCCTCCCCTTTCTCCCTCCCTCCTCCTTTCTCTCTCCTCAGACTTCATGACATTCTAAATACTTTGGCATACATTTCTTAAGTTGCAGATACCATTACACTTGAAACCTAAGTTTTTCATCATGCATCTCTTAAGAATAAGATTATCCTCCTACAACACTCTTCTTAATACCTGAACGCACTTTGGTTCTTCTACCTCTGATCACACCTTTGTAGATGTGTAACACAGAGTGCAGGAGAGCACGAAGACTCTAGTCCTGGTTCTGCCACTAACTAACTAGCTCTTTGCTTTGAAAGAAAAAGAAATTTCAGGAATTCCCAGGCAGTTAAGTGGTTAGTTCTCTGTGCTCCTAGTACCAAGGGCCCAGGTTCAATCCCATAAGCCAAGTAGTGCAGCCAAAAAAATAAAATCCCTTAATTATAAAAGTAATATATGCTCATTGTAGAAAATAGGTAAAATACAAAGTTAAAAGAAACTTAAAATAGAAAAGATACAGTATTCTATTTTTTAATTTAAAATTGAAACTATTATAAAAATTTCATAAAATCTTTTTATTGGCTGCATATTATTCTACTGGGGCTTCCCTGGTGGCTCAAACAATAAAGAATCTGCCTGCAATGCAGGAGACCCGGATTAAATCCCTGGGTGGGGAAGATCCCCTGGATAAGAGAATGGCTACCCACTCCAATATTCTTGCCTGGAGAATTCCATGGACAGAAGAGCCTGGCGGGCTACAGACAATGGGGTTGCAAAGAGTTGGACACTACTGAGTGACTAACACACTTTGCACTGAATATATACAATACTGCATTGAGTATATTTGTTCTACTGGATATCTCTGGTAGCTCAGCTGGTAAAGAATCCTCTTGCAATGCAGGAGACCCCAGTTCTATTCTTGTAGGGAAGATCCCCTGGAGAAGGGTTTGGCACCCACTCCAGTATTCTTGGGTTTTCTTGATGTCTCAGATGGTAAAGAATCTGCCTGCAATGTGGGAGACCTGAGTTCAATCCCTGAGTTGAGACGATCCCTTGGAGGAGGTCATGGCCACCCACTCCGGTATTCTTGTCTTGAGAATCCCCATGGACAGAAGAGCCTGGCAGACTAAAGTCTATGTGGTCGCAAAGAGTCGAACATTACTGAGTTACTAAGCAAGCGAGCAAATAGTCTTGAAGAAAAAGATAACACTTTCATTTTTAAATGACCAAGGGACTTAAAACAAGCAATTAATAAAGGAATGTAAACAGCCAAAGGTCCATGAAAATTTGTTCAACTTAATTAGTAATCAAAAATAATTTTAGATTAAAATAAGATACCATTTTCAGCTACAAAACTAGCAAAGGTGTTTTAAGAAAAAATAATAACCAGAGTTGGGAAAAGATAAGGGAGACTAGGTACTCCACAAATGCTGTTGATTAGAATACAAATAAGTATTTATTTTTTTAATAAAATTTAGCAGTATATAACACTAAAACTAAAAAAATATACATTCATTCACTTTAATGAGTAAATACACTTGTAAGAATTTATTCTAACAAGATATTTGGACAATTGCATCACTGTGTGCACAAAGATACTCATAGTAAGGGGATTTATCAGAGATTGTTTTTAATTTAATACTAAATAAAAAATAATATGAAATTAACTCAGTAAATTATGATGGAGCCATACAGCAGATTACTAAGCAGCCATTAAATATATCATTGTAACTACTGTTAATAGAATTCTGAAGAAATCATAAGATTATGTGAACACTTTGATATTCTATATTAGACATTTCTATATTGTTTTTTCAATGAATATCCATTACTTCTATAATTGATAGGAAATAAAGATTTTAAATATTGTAGAAATACATTAGCAAGAAATATATTAACAATAAATTTATAATTGAATAAAGTCAGTATAGAAAGCATGTATTGTTTGATGCTATTTTAAATTTTTTATTTATTTCTTTTTGGTTGCATTGTCTTTGTTGCTGCACTTGTGCTTTCTCTAGTTGCAATGAGTGGGGGCTACTCTGGTTGCAGTGTCTGGGCTTCTGATTGTGGCACATGGGCTCCAGAACATGTGATCTTCAGTAATCATGGCGTTCAGGCTTAGTAGTTGCTCTGCATGGGTTCTAGAACACTGGCCCAGTAGTATCAGCACATTGGCTCAGTTGCCCAGCAGCATGTGGAATCGTCCTGAAGCAGGGATTGAACCCACATCCCCTGCACTGGCAGATGAACTTCTAACCACTAGACCACCAGGGAAGTCCATATGATAACATTTTTAGCAGCAGTAATGAGATATAATTTACATGCCATAAAATTCACCCATTTAAAGTATACAACTCCATGTTTTTATATATTTACAGAGTTGTGCAACCATCACCATAATCTAATTTTAGTATATTTTTCATCAGTAATTTATTCCCTTTATGACTAAATAATATTTCATTGCATGGATATACCACATTTTGTTTATTCATTCATCAGCTGATGGACATCTGGCTTCTTTCTATTTTCTGGATATTATAAATAATGCTACTATAAATAATCACGTGCAAATTTTTGTGTTAGACATGTTTTCATTTCTCTTGAGTAGCTAAGTAGCAGTGGAATTGCTGGATCATGGTGTTAAATATGTTTAACTTTTTGAAACACTGTCAAACCATTTTTCATAAAAGTTGTGCCATTTTACGTACATATCAATAATATATGAGATCTTTATGATTTATTTTTTTCTACTGACTTTGGGTGTTTGTTCTTTTTCTAGTTACTCTAAGTATAAGGTTAAATTGTTTATTAGATGTTTTTCTATTTTCTTGAGGTGTACTTGTATTGCTATAAGCTTCCCTCTTAGAACTGCTTTTGCTGCATCCCATAGGTTTTGGGTCATGGTGTTTTCATTGTTATTTGTTTCTAGGTATTTTTTAATTTCCTTTTTGATGTCTTCAGTGACCTGTTGGTTATTTAGAAGAGTGTTGTTTAGCCTCCATGTGTGTGTATTTTACGGCTTTTTTTTTTTCCCGTAGTTGATATCTACTCTTAGAGCATTGTGGTCAGAAAAGATGCTTGATAAGATTTCAATTTTCTTGAATTTGCCAAGACTTGATTTGTGACCCACTGTACTAAAAAGTTACAGTACTCAAGGCTGTAAACTGGCACAAAAAGAGAAATATAGACCAATGGAACAAGATAGAACGCCTAGAGATAAACTCACACCTATGAGTACCTGATCTTTGAGAAAGGAGGCAAGAATATACAACAGAGCAAAGACAGCCTCTTCAGTAAGTGGTACTGGGAAAACTGGACAGCTACATGTAAAAGAATGAAACCAGAACACTTCTTAACACCGTACAAAAAAATAGACTCAAAATGGATTAAAGACCTAAATGTAAGGCTGCATACTATAAAACTCTTAGAGAAAAAGAAGCAAAACACTCTTGAAAGCTACCATATGATGCAGCAATCCCAATACTGGGCATATGCCCTGAGAAAATCATAATTCAAAAAGACTCATGTATCCCAATGTTCATAGCAGCACTATTTATAATAGCTAGGACATAAAAGCAACCTAGATGTCCATCAACAGATGAATGGATAAAGAAGTTGTGCTACATATATACAATGGAAAATTACTTATTCATAAAAAAGAACACATTTGAGTCAGTCCTAGTGAGGTGGATGAAACTAGAGCCTATTGTACCGTGTAAAGTAAGTCAGAAAGGGAAAAACAAATATATACTAACACATACATATGGAATATAGAAAGACGGTACTGATGAACCTAATTGCTGGGCAGCAATGGAGAGGAAGACATAGAGAACAGACTTGTGGACACAGTGAGGGAAAGAGAGGGTGGGATAAATTGAGAGAGTAACATGGAAACATATAAATTACCGTATGTAAAATAACCAGTGGAAAATTGCTGTATGACACAAGAAGCTCACATCATGTGCTCTGTGACAATCTAAAGGGGTAGGATGGGGTGGGACATGGGAGGGAGGCTTCAGAGGGAGGGGACATATGTATACCTATGGCTGATTCATGTTGATGTATGGCAGACCAACACAATATTGTAATGCAATTATCCACCAATTAAAATTAAAAAAAATAATGTATGAGAGTTCCAACTTCTCCACATCCTCACCAATACTTGTTGTTATCTATCTTTTTTTATTATTATACCTAATAGCCATTCTACTGACTATGAAGTGACATCACTTTATAGTTTTGATTTGCATTATTGTTAGCCATTCACAGATCTATTCTGGGGAAATGTTTATTCAAAATCTTTCCATATTTAAAAAAGTTTTTGTTTTTTTTTTAATCATTGAGTTTTAAGAGTTCTATGTTTTGGATACCACTTCCTTGTCTTATGCAGTTGATCATTGAACAACATGAATTTGAATTGCATGGGTCCTCTTATATGTAGTTTTTTTTCAATAGTAAATAGTATAGTACTACACAATCTGCAGTTGGTCAAATCCATGGATGTGGAATCACAGATATTGAGGAACTGCATAAACAGAGAACAAACAATGTTATACATGGAATTTTGACTACATAGAGGATGGGTGCCTCTCAGTTCAGTTCAGTTTAGTTCAGTCCCTCAGTTGTGTCCGACATTTGCCAACCCATGAATCTCAGCACGCCAGGCCTCCCTGTCCATCACTAACTCCCAGAGTTTACCCAAACTCATGTCCATCGAGTCAGTGATGCCATCCAACCATCTCATCCTCTCCTGTCCCCTTCTCCTCCTGCCCCCAGTCCCTCCCAGCATCAGGGTCTTTTCCAATGAGTCAACTCTTCACATGAGGTGGCCAAAGTACTGGAGTTTCAGCTTTAGCATCAGTCCTTCCAATGAACACCCAGGATTGATCTCCTTTAGGATGGACAGGTTGGATCTCCTTGCAGTCCAAGGAACTCTCAAGAGTCTTCTCCAACACCACAGTTCAAAAGCATCAATTCTTCGGCGCTCAGCTTTCTTCACCACCCAACTCTCACATCCATACATGACCACTGGAAAAACCATAGCCTTGACTAAATGGACTGTTGTTGCCAAAGTAATGTCTCTGCTTTTCAATATGTTACCTAGGTTGGTCATAACTTTCCTTCCAAGGAGTAAGCGTCTTAATTTCATGGCTGCAGTCACCATCTGCGGTGATTTGGGAGCCCAAAAAAATAAAGTCTGACACTGTTTCCCATTCTATTTCCCATGAAACGATGGGACCACATGCCATGATCTTAGTTTTCTGAATGCTGAGTTTTAAGCCAACTTTTTCACTCTCCACTTTCACTTCATCAAGAGACTTTTTAGTTCCTCTTCACTTTCTGCCATAAGGGTGGTGTCATCTGCATATCTGAGGTTATTAATATTACTCATGGCAATCTTGATTCCAGCTTGTGCTCCTTCCAGCCCAGCGTTTCTCATGATGTACTCTGCATATAAGTTAAATAAGCAGGGTGACAATATACAGCCTTGACGTTCTCTTTTTCCTATTTGGAACGAGTGTGTTGTTCCATGTCCAGTTCTAACTGTTGCTTCCTGACCTGCATATAGGTTTCTGAAGAGGCAGGTCAGGTGGTCTGGTATTCCCATCTCTTTCAGAAATTGGCTGCTTCCCTGGTGGCTCAGAGGTTAAAGCATCTGCCTGCAATGCGGGAGACCTGGGCTCGATCCTTGGGTCAGGAAGATCCCCTGGAGAAGAAAATGGCAACCCACTCCAGTATTCTTGCCTGGAGAATCCCATGGGCGGAGGAGCCTGGTGGGCTACAGTCCATAAGGTCGCAAAGAGTTGGATACGACTGAGCGACTTCACTTTCTTTCACTTTCAGAATTTTCCACAGTTTATTGTGATCCACACAGTCAAAGGCTTTGGCATAGTCAATAAAGCAGAAAGAGATGTTTTTCTGGAACTCTCTTGCTTTTTCCATCATCCAGCAAATGTTGGCAATTTGATCTCTGGTTTCTCTGCCTTTTCTAAAACCAGCTTGAATGTCAGGAAGTTCACTGTTCACATATTGCTAAAGCCTGGCTTGGAGAATTTTGAGCATTACTTTACTAGCGTGTGAGATGCGTGCAATTGTGCGGTAATTTGAGCATTCTTTGGCATTGCCTGTCTTTGGGATTGGAATGAAAACTGACTTTTTCCAGTCCTGTGGCCACTGCTGAGTTTTCCAAATTTGCTGGCATATTGAGTGCAGCACTTTCACAGCATCATCTTTCAGGATTTGAAATAGCTCATCTGGAATTCCATCACGACCACTAGCTTTGTTCACAGTGATGATTTCTAAGGCCCACTTGACTTCACATTCCAGGAAGTCTGGTTCTAGGTGAGTGATCACACCATTGTGATTATCTGGGTCGTGAAGATCGTTTTTGTACAGTTCTTCTGTGTATTCTTGCCACCTCTTCTTAATATCTTCAGCCTCTGTAAGGTCCATACCATTTCTGTCCTTGATCGAGCCCATCTTTGCATGAAATGTTCCCTTGCTGCTGCTGCTGCTGCTAAGTCGCTTCAGTCATGTCTGACTCTGTGCGACCCCATAGACGGCAGCCCACCAGGCTCCCCCGTCCCTGGGATTCTCCAGGCAAGAACACTGGAGTGGGTTGCCATTTCCTTCTCCAGTGCATGAAAGTGAAAAGTGAAAGTGAAGTCGCTCAGTCGTGTCTGACTCTTAGCAACCCCATGGACTGCATCCTGCCAGGCTCTTCCATCCATGGGATTTTCCAGGCAAGAGTACTGGAGTGGGTTGCCATTGCTTTCTCCGAAATGTTCCCTTGGTATCTCTTATTTTCTTGAAGAGATCTCTAGTCTTTCCCATTCTGTCGTTTTCCTCTATTTCTTTGCATTGGTTGCTGAGAAAGGCTTTCTTATCTCTCCTTGCTATTCTTTGGAACTCTGCATTCAAATGCGTATATCTTTCCTTTTCTCCTTTGCTTTTCACTTCTCTTCTTTTCACAGCTATTTGTAAGGCCTCCTCAGACAGCCATTTGCTTTTTTGCATTTCTTTTCCATGGGGATGGTCTTGATCCCTGTCTCCTATACAATGTCACGAACCTCCGTCCATAGTTCATCAGGCACTCTATCAGATCTAGTCCCTTAAATCTATTTCTCACTTCCACTGTATAATCATAAGGGATTTGATTTAGGTCATACCTGAATGGTCTAGTGGTTTTCCCTACTTTCTTCCATTTCAGTCTGAATTTGGCAATAAGGAGTTCATGATCTGAGCCACAGTCAGCTCCCCGTCTTGTTTTTGCTGACTGTATAGAGTTTCTCCATCTTTGGCTGCAAAGAATATAATCAATCTGATTTCAGTATTGACCATCTGGTGGGTGCCCCTAACCCTCACTTTATTCAAGGGTCAACTGCCTATGGCTTTGCAAGTGTTTTCTTGCAGTCTGTGAGTTGTCTTTTTCTTTCACGGCTGGTGCTCTTGATATGATATCTAAGAAAAACGCTGACTAATCTGAGGTCATGAAGATTTCTTCCTATGTCTTCTTGTAAGAGTTTTATATTCTTAGTCTTTATTACATTTAAGTCTATGATCCACTATGAGTTAATTTTTGTATGGGAGATAATGTAAACAATCCTAATTCATTCTTTTGTGTGTGGATAGCCAGTTGTCTCAACACTATTTGTTAAAAAGACTGTTCTTTGAGTGGACCCAGTGAATTGTCACTGCTTGTCAAAGTCAATTAATTATAAATATTAGGGCATATTTTTGGACTCTCAATTCTATTTAATTGAGATATAGATATATATATATAGATATATATATATATATATATCCTATATCAGCACAACATTGAGTTATTATTTTTAACCATGTATACATATGAGGAGAAAAATAAGCAAAAAATAAATACATCAAATTATTTAAAATAAAATGTTCTATTGTGTTGCTTACCATATGCATTTAAATATTTTCCTCTTGTTTGGCATTTTAAGCTGCTTCCACATTTCATTTATTATAATTAACACAAAATAATCTATTTCAAATTATTCCTATCAGTGGACTTACTGAATCAAAAGTAAGAATATTTTTAAGATAGATGATAGATAGATATGAAAAAAAGGAGAAAAGGAAGAAGGGAGGAAGGAAATATAGATTTTAAAATTACTTTACATAAAACTTGTATTGATTTACATTCCCAACAAGACTCATTATTTAGAGCAAGTCACTTATCTCATGTGTCAGGTTTCTTATTTGTCAAATAAGGTTAGCAAAGCAAGCCCTCCTCTGTTTATAAGGATACTGCAAGCATGAAATGAAATCCTTAATATAACAGAGCTTTAACAAGTTTTAAAAGTGCTACAGACATATAGCATAGTATTATTTCCATTTATTTTGTCCAATTATATTCAATGAGAATTTACCTGCCTTCTATAGAGAACTATGAGAGACATATAAATAAAAGAAAAAGAAATTTAAAAAGTAAAGAAATATCTATTTTGGACTGTCAGCTGCTTGGAGGCAGAAACCGTATCAGGAAGAGGATATTAAAAAATTATAGTATAAGAGAATGTGATAGATGCTATAATAAATGTTATAAAAATCCTTTTCATTCACAGGAGATGAGGAGGTTAATTTTAGAAGAGGGAAATGGAAAAGACTTCTCAAAAGAGGTAGTATTTGAGCTAGGAATGGAAAAAGGATTATTATGTTGGGTTTTCCTGCCCCACTAAGAAGGCAACATTTCTGCAGAGAAGTCTATTCTACCTCTGACTCTGTTTATAATTTGTATTGTAAAAGTTATTTATTACACTTGTTTTATTGTAATAAGGAAACAATTGTTGTTGTTCAGTCACTAAGTCATGTCCGATTCTTTGCAACCGCATGGACTACAGCATGCCCGGCTTCCCTGTCCTCCGCTATCTCCTGGAATTTGCTCAAGTTCATGTCCACTGAATCGGTGATGCTATCTAACCATCTCATCCTCTGTTGCCCTTCTCTTCCTGCCTTCAATCTTTCCCAGCTTCAAGGTCTTTTCCAATGAGTCGGCTGTTCACGTCAAGTGGCCAAAGTGTTGGAGCTTCAGCTGAAAGGAAACAATATAAAAAGGTAAAAATAAAATTTTACAATTTTTTAAAGTTACTCTCAATATGATTTGTTTTTATTATTCTTTATTCCCTCATAATTTTATTCACCTAACTAGAAAGTTAGGCTTACCATATCAGACCTGGAGTTGTTAAACACGTGTTAGTGGTCAAATAGAATACAGAAGTTTGGATATGCCTTCCCCCACAAATCTATTCTAGCCTTTAATGCAGTTTGAAAGGGTCCATTTGTATGATTTGACTTCATCCATCATAAGAGGAACTGTCAAAATTATTGACTCTGATTGATCAGGTAAGTTCTCATTTTAACATATAGCTATCATAATCTTACAGAATTTTTACTACCATCATCAAAATACACTTGTTCTGCAATACTATTGTCTTTGTACTGGAAGACAATTATGCATGAGTCTCTCACATTTCCACATGTCTTGCAAGCAGAGGCTCTTGGAAGAATGTTTATATAGCAAATATCCATGAAAGATAAAGATAGTTTCCCCCTCTGGGGTAAAATTCAGATTTGTTTATTGTCCAGTATAATGACATCTTCCTAAAGAAACCTGGGGACACCTCATCCTCTTGATACCACAAAGCTTGCCTCCCGCAGCCCCTGGTTGTTAACTCTGTTCCTGTATGCAATCCCATGTGCCCTGCAGAGCAGGTCATGTTCTCCTACCCTGAGCTGTGAATGTGTGTGACTAATAAAGTGCTATAGCTGTCCTCTGTGCAATGTTGGGTGTCACATTTGCTGTTGTTGTTGTTGTTCAGTCGTTAAGTCGTGTCTGACTCTTTGCAACCCCATGGACTGCAGCACATGAGGCTTTCCTGTCCTTCGCCAACTCCTGGAGTTTACTCAAACTCATGTCCACTGAGTCGGTGATGCCATCCAACCATCTCATCCTCTGTTGCCCCTTCTCCTCCTGCCCTTAATCCTTCCCAGCATCAGGATCTTTTCAAATGACTCGGCTCTTCTCATCAGGTGGCCAAAAGTCTTGGAGCTTCAGCTTCAGCATCAGTCCTTCCAATGAATATTCAGGACTGGTATCCTTTAAGATTGACTGGTTTGATCTCCTTGCAAAATATTGAAGTAGAAGAACAAAGTTGGATGACTGAACATATCCAACTTCAAGACTTACTGTAATCACGACAGTGTGGCACTGGCAAAAGAATAGACAAACAGATCAATGGAACAAAATAAAGAGCCCATAAACTGACCTAGATAAATACAGTTAACTGATATTTCATAAAGGAGGAAAGACAGTACAAGGGAGCAAAAACAGTCACTCCAAGAAATGGTGCTTTAGTAATCAGACATCCACATCCAAAATAGCATCTAGACACAGATCTTCCACTCTTCATAAAAAGCACTTCAAAATGCATTCTAAACTTAAATGTAAAACCACAGATTAAGATTAAATATTTGCAAAATATATTTGATAATGTTCTGTTATCTAAAATACATAGACTTTTAAGACACAACAATAAGAAAACAAACAAGATTTTAAAATGGGCCAACAACTTTAACAGACACTTCACCAAAGAAGATATACAGATGGGAAGTAAGTACATAAAAAGTTACTCACATCATATTTCACCAGGGAAATGAAAATTAAAACAACAATGAAATACCACTATACAACTATTAGAATGGCCAAAATCCAGAGCACCAACACCACCAAATGCTGACCAGGATGTATAGCAACAGGAGCTCTCATCTATTGCTGGTGGGAATACAACATGGCACAGCCACTTTGTAAGACGGATTGGTAGTTTCTCACAAAACTGAACATGCTCTTACCATACAATCCAGCACTCCTCATTATTTACTCAAAGGAGTTGAAAACTTATGTCCACACAGAAACCTGCACACAAATGTTTAGAGCAGCTTTATTCAAGGTTGTCAAAACTTGGAAGCAAGTAAGATATCCTTCAGTAGGTGAATGTACAAATAAACTGTGGTAGATTCAAACATTGAAATATTACTCACCACTAAATAAAAATGAGCCATGAAGCCATGAAAAGACATGGAGGAATAGTAAATGCATATTATTAAGTGAAATAAGCCAATCTAAAATGCTACATATTATATGATTCCAACCATGGGACATTCTTGATAAAGCAAAACTATACAGACAGTGAAAGGTGGCTTCTAGGAGTTAGTGAAGAGGGAGAGATGAATAGGTGGAGCAGAGAGAATTTTTAGGGAAGTGAACCTATTCTGTATGATACCATAGTGGTGTACACATGTCACTGGCATTTTTCAAAACCCATAGTGTATACAACACCAAGCATGAACCCTAATGTAAGTATGGACTTCAGGTGATTATGATGTGTCCATGTAAGTTCATCAACTGTAATAAGGGTACCATTCTGGTAGGGGATTTTGAGAGTGTGGGAGGCTATGCATGCATAAGGGCCAGGGGTACATGGGCAACCTCTGTACCTTTCATTCACTGATGCTGTTACCCTAAACTGCTCTAAAATATAAAGTGTATTTTTTTTTTCAAAAAAGCAAAACCAGAATATAAAGAGGTAAAAAGAAGAGAAAAGATAATAAAATTTGAGGGCCAATCAGAGAGTATAATACCCACCTAATAAAAGTTCAGAAAGAGTGAAAATGAAGGGGATGAAATTATCTAATAGTGCAAGAAAATTTTCCAAAATTGAGGGATACAAGTCCCTAGTATACTTGGTAAGTACCTGCTGAGCCCAACAAATGCCCAGCAACATCCATGAAAAGAGCTTGACCATTGGAAGTGATTTGCCTATCATCAATTAAGCTTATGGAGGTTTCTTTTTTTGATTTATTTTTTAATTGGAGGAAAATTGCTTGCCAATGTTGTGTTAGTTTTTTCCATACAACAATGCAAATCAGCCATAATTATACATATATCCCCGTCCTCTTGAGCTTCCCTCCCCTCCCCCATCCTACCCCTCTAGGTCATCACAGATCTTGTGTTATAAAAGATAATTGTTCTTTTTCAGTAGCTCCCACGTGGTACAGCGGTAAAGAATCTGCCTGCCAGTACAGGAGACACAAGAGACACAAGTTCAGTCCCTGGGTCAGGAAGATCCCCTGGAGCAGAGCATGGCAACCCACTCCAGTACTCTTGCCTCAAGAATCCCATGGACAGAGGAGCCTGGTGGGTTACAGTTCATAGGGTTGCACAGAGTAGGACACGACTGAGTGAGCACACACACACATAATATAAGGCTTTTGAATACATTACAGCCACTTCAGTGGAGTTTTCATTAGAATCAGTTAGCTGGATCAAAGTGCTAATGAGGCCCCAGTCATCGGCTAAAACCCTGGGTGGGCCGTTCAGTTAATTCTGTTCCATGCCCAGCCTCTTAACACTGAACACGAGGGAGGCAGTGTTAGTACAGATGGGTCAGTTCAAAACCCACCCCGAGTAAAGCATTCCAACTACCTGTCCTAGTGGAAGTTCTGTATTGTCATGTATAAAAGGCAGACCCCTAATTTTGGATAATCAAAATTTACTAATTATTTTATATAGTCAACTACTATCCATATACTGGGTTGGATCTGGGTCTTGAAATATTCTCTGGAGAAGGAAATAGTTGGATTCTCTGTGTTTTTTTGGTGGTTTCCTAGTTTTCTTTATTCATGTAAAAATTCAAGCAAGAGCCCAAAAGTTATTTTTCATGCTAGTATTTCCAAGCACACGAATTTTATATGCCAGTCAGATTTATTGTAATAGAAATAGAATGAATTAAGTCAGCTGCTTCTAGATGTTTGTGATTGATTTTCCAGAGCACCTTGGAGACTGCCCATTTATCTCCTACTGTTCTTAATTTAAAAAAAAAATACATCTTTGGTAAGGCCTATGCTATTTTCCATCTATCCTCCTTGGCACCTACTACTACACAGCACCACATGTTCTTTTCACACAAGTTGCTTGATTTTACCACGTTTCTCTGAGGTTCTTTTTTTCTCCCTATGATCACTGTTTTTTTGTCAAATTCTCTTTGAATGATCACTTTCTTTTCCTGTCTCTATTTCATGCTCACTTTTGAATGATACTTTTGGTAATATCCAAAAGGCTTATTTAGAAAGAAAAAGATCAGTAGGAAGAAAAACATCTTCTCTTACTCTAGGTTTTTCTCACATCTTAAAATATGATATTCTATTAATCTTGAAGATTTTTTAAAGTTTTCAAAAGTGAATATTAGTCAAGCCACAGTATAAGGCAATGAAGAATCCATTTACCTTTCTATGGCTCAATTTTATCCTTTGTAAAAGGCAGTCACTAATTTGTCCAGAGGTGATTCTCCTGGAATATAAGGAACTTCTTTCTTTTTTTTGTTACTTCTTTCTCATTGGTTTCTGCCTAAGCACTCTGAGCAGAGTCTGTCCTGTAAGTTGAAGAAACTGAGGGACGGAGACGCATTGTGATTTGATGAAGGTCACATGGCTTGTCTGTGGCATTCAGAAATAGTTTGGTAAATTCAGTACGCCAGTCTTCCCACTCAATTGTAAATCATTTAAACTCAGATTTAAGTATAATACCTTGCCTTGCTTATGTGCCACAGCAGTCATTTTATTGTTACTGGCAGAGAAGGGGGGAAATGAAAACTAATACAGTGGTTGAAAGTTAAATCTCTTTAACAGGCTAAGCTTAAAAAGAAACTTACCGTTTTCCTTCAGTTCTTCGTTTTGCACCCTAGATTTGGTCCTTCTTGAAGAACATATGAAAAATTATTCCTTTGTCTTCTCTAGGGACAACTATCCCTGCCTAGTGAGAAGAGCCCTGGAAAAGCCTTGATTCTAGATGGATCATTAGCTATGTTACTTTGGGTAAGTTGTTTCATGACTGGCCTTCAGTTTTCTTGCCTTTAAAAATGAGGATTAGAGCAGAAAATTGCCAAGATCATTTTAGTCCCAACTTTTCTTCATGCTAAAACAAATAAAAGAAACCACACTCTGTGAGTGAGCACATGGAGTAAATAGAGAAGAAAGAAAAGAGACCAATCTTTGGTCAGGACTCTACACAAAGTCCAAAGAGGTATGAAGCTGAGAAGTATGAGATGCTGTTAGCAACCTAGAAATGGATTTAGATATCATTTGGTATAGGTTCGTCATTTTACAGAGAACCTAAAGACTTGGATTAGATGGTCAAATTCCACCCCTAAGCTGTACTTTTTTGTTTATTGGTGTAGTTACCAATCAAAGGGAATATAGGATGAGCTGGAAGCAAGGACCTTAAGAAGTGAAGAGTATGGAAAGACAGAGTCTGACCAGTGAAAGATTTAATAATCTACAGAAAACGGACACCACTCTTTCAGCCAAACACTGATAACGTCATTGGTAACATAACAGAATGTTTGACACTTGGTAAACATTCTGTGAGGCTATGCACCCATGAACACAGAGGCAGACAAATAAACTCATATTTCTCAAATTTAGGAATGCATGAGAATGATCTGAGGAAACTTGTTAAAACACAGATTCCAGGGTATGGCTCCTGGGATTGTGATTCAGTAGGTCTGTAATTACACCCACCAATCTGTATCTTTAAAAAAGTATTGCTGGTGATTCTAATGCAAGTCAGAACATACTGCAAGAAACTCTGGAGTAGAGAGAATAGATCAGACTGCTTCTATCTGGCACCCATTCATATATGGCCCATTAGAACAAGGTCTTCCAAGAAAAGAGTGCTCTATGGTGAGTTTTCTTTCACATTAAAAAGTCAAAAGCAATACACAGAAAATTCAGGTATAATCCAAATCCAAGAATAGTATTTACTGACTGAAATAGATATAGGCTGCTAATTATCCCCTCTATCTTTGGCATCTTCACCATCACCTTTAATTATCTTTGCCCCTTGAGCATTTTAATCTATCATAGACATTATTTTACTAAACTTTACAGCAGCATTTGAAACATTTCATATACTCTAAAGTAATGACCACCTCCACTTTTTTGAAATTCTTGCTTCACTTGACTTCCATGACATCAAGTTCTCAAGATTTGGCTCTTAATTTTCTGGCAGTGACTACTTAGTTTCCTTTGTGATACCTTCTTCCTATTCCCATTCCTGATAGGATGTTGATCTCCTCTGTTCTGGCCCGGTTCTCATTCTAAACATTCTTCCTGGGCAAGGTCATCTTTTCAAGGGGCTTCATTTAACATCTACTAAATTTTAATCTCTAGACCAGATCTCTCTCCTGACCTGAATAGTCAGTCATCTCCTTGACTTCTCCACTTGAATAATGCTCAAGCACCTCTAACTTGGCCTGTCCAAAACTGAGGATCTAGCCATGAAAATTAGGAAAGGAAAGAAATAAATGGCAGCAGAAATGGAAAGGAAGAAAGTGAAATAAAACTGACAAATAAAGCTATTTGTAGATGACATGACCATATAATGGAGAAAAATCTAAATAAGCCACTAAAAAAAACTATTGGAACTAATAAACAAGTTCAGCAAGGTTTCAGGATATAAGATCAATATACAAAAGCTAGTTGTATTTCTATACACTAGCAATGAATGATATAAAATGAAATTAAGAAAATAATTCCATTTACAATAGTATCAAAAAGAATAAAATTTTAGGATGTAATTTAACCCAAAAATGCAAGACTTGTACACTGGAAACTAGAAAACATAATTGAAAGACATTAAGGAAGACCTAGATAAATGAAAAGACATCATTCTATGTTCATGGATTGGAAGAGTTAATACTGTTAAGAAGGCAATACTGCACATAGGTCTACAGAGTCAAAAATAATCCCCATCAAAGTTGTAACATTCTCTTTTGCAGAGACTTAAAAGCTAATCTTAAATTTTATATTGAAATTCAAGGGACACATAACATCCAAAACAATCTTGAAAACAACAACAGAGATGAAGGAGTCACAATTTCTGATATAAAAACTTATTACAAAAGCTACAATAATCAAAACAATGTAAAACTGGCATAAGGATAGACCATTTAGATGACCATCCATCATATCCATGGATATGATATTCCATTTAGACCAATGGAATAGAATTACAATAAACCCAAACCTCTTTGGTAAGTTGATTTTTGACAAAGGTGCCAAGACCATTAAATGAGAAAGAACAATCTTTTCAGCAAATGGTGCTATATACACTGGATATCCACATGCAAAAGAATGAATTTAGATCTGTACCTCACACCACATACAAAAACTAATTCAAAATGAGTCAAAGACTTAAATGAAAGGGCTAAAACTGTAAAACTCCTAGGAAAAAATCATAGGGATAAATTTTCTCACCTTGGATTTGGCAAGGTACTCTTAGATATGACATCAAAAGCATAAGCAACAGAAGAAAAATATATAAGTTGAAAATTAAAACCTTTGTGAATCAAAGGACATTATCAATAACTATTAAGGTCATCCATAGAATGGGAGAAAATATTTGCAAATTGTATGCTTAACAAAGGATTGGTATCTATAATAGATCATAAAATCTCTTCTAACTCAAAAATAAAAAGACAAATAACACCATTTAAAATGATCTATGGATTTGAATAGACATTTAAAGGATATACAAATGGCTAATAAGCACATGTCTGCTTAGTTAAAGTCACTCAGTTGAGCCCAACTTTTTGTGACCCCATGGACTATATAGTCCATGGAATTCTCCAGGACAGAATACTGGAGTGGGTAGCCTTTCCCTTCTCCAGGGGATCTTCCCAACCCAGGAAACAAACCCAGGTCTCCCACATTGCAGGCAGATTCTTTACCAACTGAGCTATCAGAGGAGCCCTGACAGAAGCTTCTTCTGACAGAAGCAGAAGATATTAAGAAGAGGTGGCAAGAATACACAGAAGAACTGCACAAAAAAGATCTTCATGACCCAGATAACCAAGATGGTGTGATCACTCACCTAGGGCCAGACATCCTGGAATGTGAAGTCAAGTGGGTCTTAGGAAGCATCACTACGAACAAGGCTAGTGGAGGTGATGGAATTCCAGTTGAGCTATTTCAAATCCTAAAAAATGATGCTCTGAAAGTGCTGCACTCAATATGCCAGCAAATTTGGAAAACTCAATAGTGGCCACAGGACTGGAAAAGGTCAGTTTTCATTCGAATCCCAAAGAAAGGCAATGCCAAAGAATGTTCAAACTACCACACAATTGCACTCATCTCACACGCTAGCAAAGTAATGCTCAAAATTCCCCAAGCCAGGCTTCAACAGTATGTTAACAGAGAAATTCCAGGTGTACAAGCTGGATTTAGAAAAGACAGAGGAACCAGACATAAAATTGCCAACATCCGTTGCATCATTGAGAAAGCAAGAGAGTTCCAGAAAAATATCTACCTCTGCTTTATTGACTATATCAAAGCCTTTGACTGTGTGGATCACAACAAACTATGGAAAATTCTTAAAGAGATGAGAATATCAGGCCATCTTACCTGCCTCCTGAGAAATCTGTATGCAGGTCAAGAAGTAACAGTTAGAACTGGACATGGAACAACAGACTGGTTCAAAATTGGAAAAGGAGTACACCAAGGGTGTATATTATCACCCTGCTTATTTAACTTATATGCAGAGTACATCATGAGAAATGCTGGGCTGTATGAAGCACAAACTGGAATCAAGATTTCAGGGAGAAACATCAATAATCTCAGGTATGCAGATGGCACCATCCTTATGGCAGAAAGCAAAGGCTCTATAAGAAGAGTCTCTTGATGAAAGTGAAATAGGAGAGTGCAAAAGTTGGCTTAAAACGCAATGTTCAAAAAACTGAGATCATAGCATCTGGTCCCATCACTTTATGGCAAATAGATGGGGAAACAATGGAAACAATGACAGAATTTATTTTCTTAGGCTCCACAATCACTGCAGATGGTGATTGCAGTTATGAAATTAAAAGACACTTGTTCCTTCAAAGAAAAGCTATGATCAACCTAGACAGCATATTAAAACGCAGAAATATTACTTTGCCAACAAAGGTCTGTTTAGTCAAAGCTATGGTTTTTCCAAGTAGTCATGTATGGATGTGAGAGTTGGACTATAAAGAAAGCTGAGTGCAGAAGAATTGATGCTTTTGAACTGTGGTGTTGGAGAAGACTCTTGAGTGTCCATTGGACTACAGGGAGATCCAACCCGTCTATCCTCAAGGAAATCAGTCCTGAATATTCATTGGAAGGATTGATGCTGAAAATGAAACTCCAATACTTTGGCCATGTAATGTGAAGAACTGACTCATTGGAGAAGACCCTGATGCTGGGAAAGATTGAAGGCAGGAAGAGAAGGGAATGACAGAGGATGAGATGGTTGGATGGCATCTCCGACTTGATGGACATGAGTTTGATCAAACTCATGTCACTGCCCAAAAATGTTAGATGGTCCCTCAGAAACTTAAACGTAAAATTATGAAATGGTCCAGCAATTCTCCTCCTAAGGACATACTCAAGAGAATTTTAAAACATATGTTCACACAAAAACTTTTACATGAATGTTCATTCATAGCAACATTTGACTTCTTTTATTTAGGATAATGTTTTCAAGATTCAGTCACGTTGTACCATGTAGAAGCATTTCATTCTTCTTTATTGCCTAACAATATTCCATTGCATGTCTATACTATATTTTACTTAATCATTCATCAGGTAGATGGAAATATTTATTGCATTGTTTATGGAATGCTGTTCAATTGTCAATACAGTTCTTGTATTGAAAAGTAAAGATATCTGTGATATATTTCTAAATGGCAATTCACATAGAAGACAAATATGAATATTTTATAAGATGATATATTTTTCAGACTATTAATAAAGTGTATATACACACATACATGTGTATGTGAGTGTGAATTTTCACTTGAAGAGTTCAGTTCAGTTCAGTCGCTCAGTCGTGTCCGACTCTTTGCGACCCCATGAATCGCAGCAAGCCAGGCCTCCCTGTCCATCACCAACTCCCGGAATTCACTCAAACTCACGTCCATCGAGTCGGTGATGCCATCCAGCCATCTCATCCTCTGTCGTCCTCTTTTCCTCCTGCCCCCAATCCCTCACAGCATCAGAGTCTTTTCCAATGAGTCAACTCTTCACATGAGGTGGCCAAAGTACTGGAGTTTCAGCTTTAGCATCATTCCTTCCAAAGAACACCCAGGACTGATCTCCTTTAGAATGGACTGGTTGGATCTCCTTGCAGTCCAAGGGACTCTCAAGAGTCTTCTCCAACACCACAGTTCAAAAGCATCAATTCTTCAGTGCTCAGCTTTCTTCACAGTCCAACTCTCACATTCATACATGACCACTGGAAAAACCATAGCCTGGACTAGACGGACCTTTGTTGGTAAACTATTGTCTCTGCTTTTGAATATGCTATCTAGGTTAGTCATAACTTTCCTTCCAAGGAGTAAGCGTCTTTTAATTTCATGGCTGCGATCACCATCTGCAGTGATTTTGGAGCCCAAAAATATAAAGTCTGATACTGTTTCCTCATCTATTTCGCATGAAGTGATGGGACCAGATGCCATGATCTTCGTTTTCTGAATGTTGAGCTTTAAGCCAACTTTTTCACTCTCCTTTTCACTTTCATCAAGAGGCTTTTCAGTTCCTCTTCACTTTCTGCCATAAGGGTGGTGTCATCTGCATATCTGAGCTTATTGATATTTCTCCCGGCAATCTTGATTCCAGCTTGTGTTTCTTCCAGCCCAGCGTTTCTCATGAGGTACTCTGCATATAAGTTAAGTAAGCAGGGTGACAATATACAGCCTTGACGTACTGAAGAGTAAAGGATATTAAAATAATACTCACTAAACTATTAATGGTTAATTTGTGGACTGTAGAGGTAAGGAATAAACTTTGATTTTTTTTTTTACTTCCTACTTTTGACTGATTATTTCCCAGTGAAGATGTACTTCTTTTGTAACAGAAAAAATTTTAAACACTCCTTCCACACTAAAATTCTTTCAGTTGCTCAAACGTTCCATTCTCTTTCACATTTTCAAGATTTTATCCATGATTTCCTTCTGCCTAAAACACTATTTCTCTCAATAGCTTTGCCTGCCTATTCATCTTGCAAGTTTTGATTTCTCCATCATTTTCTCCTGGAAGCCTGCGCTAAGTACCCTTCCCCTGAACTGAACTAAACCTCCCTGTAACCTTGCAGAGCAGGCTTTCCTCTGCATTCCAAAGCACCCCATACTGCCTGAAGATAGCACTTAGCACACACTGGGCTGTGATAGTTGCATTCCCTGTCTTCACCATTATACTGTTTTATGTACTACAGCATTCTCAATAGATATTCAATATTTATTGAATTGATTTATTGATTTTTGGACTGGACATTACTGAAAATCCCATTCTTTTTTATTCCAAAAAATAAAGAAATATAGAAGACATTGACCATCTGGTCAAAGCTATGGTTTTTCCAGGAGTCATGTATAGATGTGAGAGTTGGACCATAAAAAAGACTGAGCACCAAAGAATTGATGATTTTGAACTGTGGTGTTGGAGAAGACTCTTGAGTGTCCCTTGGACCACAAGGAGATCAAAGCAGTTAATCCTAAAGGAAATCAATCCCGAATAATCATAATGGGGACTGATGCTGAAGCTGAAGCTCCAATATTTTGGCCACCTGATGCGAAGAGCTAACTCATTGAAAAAGACCCTAATGCTGGGAAAGTGGAAAAGACTGAAGGCAGGAAGAGAAGGGAATGATAGCAGATGAGACAGTTGAATGGCATCACCGATTCAATGGACATGAGTTTGAGCAAGCTCCAGGAGATGGTGAAGGACAGGGATGCCTAGTGTGCTGCAGTCCATGGGGTTGCAATGAGTCGGACAAGACTGAGCAATGGAAAAACAACAAATGGAAAACAACAATGGAAAAACAACAAAAAAAGACACTAAAGAAGGGAGCAAGAGAAAGCTAACTCAGATATCTTTCTTTAATCCAGATGAAGAGCTAGGTGGACAGGCAGAAGGAAAAAAAAACAAAGTGGCCTGATAGAAAAAGAGATCTGGGCAACATGGTCTGTCATAACTTCATCTTTCCCCTGAAATCAATTTTCCACCCACAATGGACTACTCAGTACTCCCACAATCCAAACACATACTTATACACCTATAAAATTTTCATTTATTATTGCAGCCCAAAATGCTCTTCCACATTCTCTGTATCCACCCAATCCTATTTTTAACAGGCTTTTGACCTTGTAGAGGCTTCTGACAGAATTCACTACTGCCATCTTTGTCAAGCCTAACCTTCTCTTGGCTTTTGTGACACCTCAGTGTTTTCCTCCCTTTTTCTTGGCTACACTATTTCAATCTCATTTGACAGCTCCTCCTCCTCCATCATTTGACTCCTAATGCTGGAATTTCTGCAATGAAATCCATCCAGCCAATGGACGAATGGAAGAGGCCATGATGAAAAGACCAGTGTAGCCCACAGTGCCATAGACAGGGGAGTGATAATCAACAAACTCCCGAGGGAACCAAAGTGTGACCCAAGAATTTTCTATCCTATCAGTTTGCACTTCAACACACAGATATTCTCAAGCCTGCCAAAGTTCAAGAAATGCAACACTCATGAGGGCTGGTTTAAAAAAAAATAACTAGCATCTTATAAAACCTAGAAAACCAAGAGATACATGAAAACAAAGAACTCAGGAATAAAGAAGCTGTAATAAAAGGAGTAGTGTTAAGCACTGAATTCATTTAAACACAGAAGCAGGACCAAACAACTTAGAGAATTTTAGGTGGAGAACAGAATATAAACGTTATAAACTATGAGAAGGTAAAAATAATAATATAGCTAACAAAAACCATGAGATGGAAGGAAAAGTGTATTTCATCACATTATATAATGATAACTCATTTCCTCATATTTATAATAATAGTTCATTATGTACCAGGCACTGTGTCAAGTATTATGTATGTATTAACTCTTTTATTCTTTACAATCCAGTGAAGTAGGAAATTTTTTAACATTTTATTTTATATTGAAATATAGCCAAAATGTTGTGATAGTTTCAGATGGACAGCAAAGGGACTCAGCCATACATACACATGTATCCATTCTCCCCCTTATGAAGTAGGCACTTTTTAGTCTTCGTTCTAAAAACGAGAGAACTGAGGCAAATAGAGATTAAATAATTTGCCTACCTTATAGCTAGTAAGTTGCAGAACTGAGCTTAACCCAAGCAGGCTGTCTTCAGAACCCATATCCTTAATCAACTACCCAGGGAATCAGTCTAACACTATCAAGAACTGAAACATGGAGATAAAAATATAGTAACTATAACTTCTTTGTATTTTCCAAATCTTTAATCTTAACTCTAAAAGTCTTTCAGAGACTACTATTTCTTGAGAGGGAAGAAATATTTATCTGAAATTTGTCAGTTTCTTTACTTTCACTTTAATCTATTAGTCTTTTGTTCAACTTCAGACTTTTTGAAAGAGCATGTATATGATTTCTATTAAAATTTTATATCTATCCATTCCTTAATCCTTTATAATAAAAGTAATGTCCAGAATAATGTTCATTAATCTTAGTAATTAATGTTTATGAACTATTTACTATTTGCCAGATAGCAAAGTAAGCACTTTAAATGGATTATCTTATTATCACAGCAATCTTATAGTTACTATTTTTATCCTCTTTTATTCAGATAAGCAAATTAAGGCACAATACTGATTAGTTTTAGTTCCTGCAGTTTTCTGGAGGTATTTTTTCCCTCCTTTTTGTACTTCTTTATATTGCTGGCTTATTTTATAATGAATACTGCATGCATTTTTTAATAAAACGCAAAAACCATTCTAAAAGTATATTTTTAAATAAATAACTCTTGAAGATTCCCAGTGGTCAGCCTTGAGCCTTTCTCTCCTTCTGTTCTGTACTCATTTTCTAAACCATGTCATCAACTCCCATAGTTTTGAATACCATTCACAGGTAAATGGCTCCCAAATCTCTATTTCTACTCCAGGGCCCGTCTTTTGAATTCCAGACACATATGTTCAACTGCCAACAAGACATCTCCTTTTGTATGCTTCATAAGCACCTCAAATTCAACATGTCCAAAATCATACTCATCACCCCAATATGGTCCTCCATGTTTCATAATCCTAATAGATGATAGCACTCTCCATCCAAATGCATAATCCACAAACACATGAATCATTTTTTTATTCCTCTCCTTCTCTCACCCTGTGGATCCAATTTCTCACCAAAAGCATGGTACCTCTACTTCTCTCTACTGTCTACTTCTCTCCATCTCTACTACCACTTCCTTTATCCAAGACATCATAAGCTCTTGAAATTACCTTCTAACTGGTCAACCTTTAAACCACTCTTGCCCCCCTTACAATTCATCCTTCTCACAACAGCCAAACAGATGCTAATCAACATAAAAGGAACTATGTATCTCCCCTGCTTAAAACCCTTCAATGAATTCCCACTGTTTTTAGAATAAACTAAGAAATCCCACACACTTTGTGGTAGCAACTGCAAATTGCCTACCTAATGTGTTTTCCCCTTTTCTAATAAAACCAGTAGATTTTTTTAGGAGTAGTAATAGACTAAATTGAAAATGAAACCTCCTCATACTCTATTGTAGCTAAGGGTGGCCATCCAACCCAGTTCTATCTAATAGATAAATGGGGCTTCCAGGAAAACTGTTACTTTCCTGATGGAATGAGACAGACTTAGCTGTCACATGTTTGTTTGTTTGTTTGTTTGTCCTTTGCATTCTTTCCTTTTGCTGCCTGGAAGTAGAACAGCAGGAAGCCTGAAGATAGAAGCCATGCTCACTGGATCATAGAACAAAAAGATAGATGCTTGAGTCCTGAAACTTATGAGTCCTGAACTGTTGACATTGAAGCTCCTTTATGTTAGAAAAATAAACTTTTTATTTTGTTAAACCACCATAACTTGGTTTCTATTACATGCAGCCTAAGAGTCCTAATAGATACAATCTTGTATGATATAGTCTCTTCCTACCTCTTCAGACTTATCTCAAGCAACTCTCCTCCACATTCACTATATTACCACCACACTGACTTTCCTTTTATTCTTCAAACACAACCTCTTTTCTGCTTCAAGATATTCGCATTTGCTGACCCCTCTGCCTGGAATAATCTCTTTCCCACTCTTCACAGGCTAATTTCCACTTATTATTTAGATCTGAGCTTAAGGGACTTCTCTTTAGTGTGGGCTTCCCTGACCACCCCCTCCCAATCTAAATTAGGTGTTTTCATAATATACCTTGAACTTTTCCTTCTTAGCCTGTTTTGTTATTTATATATATATATATTTTTTTATTTGCAGGATTTTCTCCCTTTAGTTTAACTTCTGTCTCCCTAAATAGCTTCTGAGCTCTATAATGTCAGGGACTGTGTTTGTCTTGTCCACTACTGAGTATATATCTAGCCCCTACAACAGTGCTTGCCACATAGAGTGCTAGTAAATGAACAACCTACTGAAATTTCAGGTGCTTTGTGTCATTTTCCCTGCTGTCCTGAATCAGAATTAATCATTCCTCTTTCTGTGCTTCCATGGCATATCAATTTGACCTTTATTTTATTTCATGTTTTAAAGGATCTCAAAGTCTACTGAGAAGAAAAACACAGAAACTACTTATAATACAGTGTAACAAGTGCAACATTTGAAGTATGAGCAAGATACAAAAATAGAACAAGGGAAAAGGATATGAACTCAATGAAGTTGTAGAGATGAGATCAGTGAAGTCAGTCAGGAACTGGTAACATCTAGGCAGTATTTTGAAGACTAAATGAGAATTTTCAGGTAGACAAGGGGAAGAAGGGAAACCCAAGCAAAGACTGTAGCCCAGCGATCACACTGCTGGGCATACACACAGAGGAAACCAGAATTGAAAGAGACACATGTACCCCAATGTTCATCGCAGCACTGTTTCTAATAGCCAGGATGTGGAAGCAACCTAGATGTCCATCAGCAGATGAATGGATAAGAAAGCTGTGGTACATATACACAATGGAGTATTACTCAGCCATTAAAAAGAATACATTTGAATCAGTAATAATGAGGTCGATGAAACTGAGCCTATTATACAGAGTGAAGTAAGCCAGAAAGAAAAACACCAATACAGTATACTAACGCATATATATGGACTTTAGAAAGATGGTAACGATAACCCTTTATGCGAGACAGCAAAAGAGACACTGATGTATAGAAGAGTCTTTTGGACTCTGTGGGAGAGGGAGAGGGTGGGATGATTTGGGAGAATGGCATTGAAACATGTATAATATCACATGTGAAACGAATCACCAGTCCAGGTTCGATGCATGATACAGGATGCTCGGGGCTGGTGCACAGGGATGACCCAGAGGGATGGTATGGGGAGGGAGGTGGGAGGGGGGTTCAGATGGGGAACATGTGTATACCCATGGTGGATTCATGTTGATGTATGGCAAAACCAATACAATATTGTAAAGTAAAAAAAAATAAAAAATAAATAAATGAAAAAAAAAAAGAAAATGCATTGCAGAGTAAAAAAGCAAAGAGTGCTCAGAATCAATAAAGCACAAAGTGTAAGGAAGGTATTAGAAGCATAGTGTGAGTAACATTGTTGAGGGGGAAAAAATCTAACACAATAAACATGGATTTCTTCATAAGACTGCTCTCATAGATTCATTTGTTTTAAGTTTGGCCAAAGAATTGTAGAACAAATAGAACCATGATTGATATTTCATAACTTCCATAATCAATTCATGCGTTCTCATCTCTGCAACAATTAGAAAAATATTTTCCTTTGAGACATTAGGATGTGGGTGAAGTCACACATATATGTTCCATAGCTCTGCCCAGCTGAGACACCCAGTTGTCTCCATCTCTACAGAAGAAATTGTCCAAAAGCAAGGCTGGGGGTATTAGGCACAGTCAAGACCTTGAAGTGCCTATGATGTCACCATAATGAGTTTTGATGTTTATAGACAATGAATAAACACAGAAAGGTTTTAATCATGGCAGAGATTATCCTCAAATCTGAGTCCTAGAAAAGACCATTGAAGGTAAGGGGACCAGTAAAGACTCTATTGCAACAATAAAAGTAACTATGAGAACCTCAACTAAGACAGTGGAACTTGAGGATGGAAAGAATAAAATTGAAAAGATAATTCAGAGGCAAAAATGACTGGATTTAATAATTCACTAGTCATGGAGGCCTAATTAGGCAAGAGAGGAAGAAATAAAGGATCATTTGGAGGTTTCCATTCTAGAAACTGATCATCATGCCATTTAGTGAGAGAGGGAATATACAAAGAAAGGTATATTTGGAAGGAGAGATAATTAATTCAGTTTGAGACATGTGGGTCAGGAAGATCCCCTGGAGGAGGAAATGGCAACCCATTCCAGTATTCTTGACTGGGAAAAATCCCATGGATAGAGGAGCCTGGCGGGCTGCAGTCCATAGGGTTGCAACGAGTTGAAGATGACTGAGTGACTGAGCATGACACAGCAGAGGACATGTGGTATTTGAGGCACCTCTGAGATATCCAAGTGGGAATGTCTAGCAGGTTAGAAGGACCCATGAGTCTGGAGCCCTAAACAGACTGGATAAAAGATGTGGATTTGAGATTCATCAGAGAAGAGGACAACCTAAACTAAGGCTTTAGAAGTCAATATAGGGAGAAAAGAATGGCCTTGATAGATTTACAAATTTAGAATAAGAAATACCTAGTCACTGATTGGATAAGGGAATGTGAAGGAGAGGGAAGTCTAAGACAAACCATAGATTTTTGGTTTTAGAGCCTGAGTGAGTAATGGTTCCAGTGTTACAAACTAAATTGTGCCCCCGCCACCATCCAAATTCATATGTTAAAGCCCTAATATCCATTATTTTTTAATGTGATTGTATTTGAAGACAGGGCCTTTAAAGAAGTAATTAAGGAAAAATGAAGTTGGATGGCCTAATCCAATATGACTGGTGTCTTTATAAGAAGAGAAGATTAGGACATATATATGCATAGAAGGGGAGTACCATGTGAACATGAAGGCCATCTACAAGTCAAGGAGGAGGCTTCAGAAGAAGCCAACTTTGCTGAGGCCCTGATCTTGGACTTCTAGCCTTCAGAGCTGTAGAAATATAAGTTTCTGTTGTCTAAGCCACACAGTCTGTGGTACTTTATTATGGCAGCTCTAGCAAACTAACGCAGCCACCAACTGAGATTAACATTATGGGAAAAAATGTAGGTTGGAAGAAAGTGGTGTTGAAAGGTTTTTTTAATTTAAATTTATTTATTTTAATTGGAGGCTAATTACTTTACAATATTGTATTGGTTTTGCCATACATCAACATGAATCCGCCACGGGTATACACGTGTTCCCCATCTGAACCCCCCTCCCACCTCCCTCCCCATACCATCCCTCTGGGTCATCCCAGTGCACCAGCCCCAAGCTTCCTGTATCCTGCATCAAAACTGGACTGGCGATTCGTTTCTTATATGATATTATACATGTTTCAATGCCATTCTCCCAAATCATCCCACCCTCTCCCTCTCCCACAGAGTCCAAAAGACTCTTCTATACATCAGTGTCTCTTTTGCTGTCTCGCATAAAGGGTTATCGTTACCATCTTTCTAAAGTCCATATATATGTGTTAGTATACTGTATTGGTGTTTTCCTTTCTGGCTTACTTCACTCTGTATAATAGGCTCAGTTTCATCCACCTCATTATTACTGATTCAAATGTATTCTTTTTAATGGCTGAGTAATACTCTATTGTGTATATGTACCACAGCTTTCTTATCCATTCGTCTGCTGATGGACATCTAGGTTGCTTCCATGTCCTGGCTATTAGAAACAGTGCTGCGATGAACATTGGGGTACACGCATCTCTTTCAATTCTGGTTTCCTCTGTGTATATGCCCAGCAGTGGGATTGCTGGGTCATAAGGCAATTCTATTTCCAGTTTTTTAAGGAATCTCCACACTGTTCTCCATAGTGGCTGTACTAGTTTGCATTCCCTTTTCTCCACACCCTCTCCAGCATTTATTGCTTGTAGACTTTTGGATTGCAACCATTCTGACTGGCTTGAAGACCAGAAACGATAAAACTCCTAGAGGAGAACATAGGCAAAACACTCTCCGACATAAATCACAGCAGGATCCTCTATAACCCACCTCCCAGAATATTGGAAATAAAAGCAAAATAAACAAATGGGACCTAATTAAAATTAAAAGCTTCTGCACAACAAAAGAAACCATAAGCAAGGTGAAAAGACAGCTTTCAGAATGGGAGAAAATAATAGCAAATGAAGCAACTGACAAATAACTAATCTCAAAAATATGCAAGCAACTCCTGCAGCTCAATTCCAGAAAAATAAACGACCCAATCAAAAAATGGGCCAAAGAACTAAATAGACATTCCTCCAAAGAAGACATACAGATGGCCAACAAACACATGAAAAGATGCTCAACATCACTCATTATCAGAGAAATGAAAGAAGATTTTGATGTGGGACATGTTGCATTTTGAGATTCTTGAGATCCATTGAGGTAGAGATAGTCAAATGACTTTGAAATTCAAAAGACAGATTGAAGTTGTAAGTATAGATTTAGAAATCATTGGTATGTAAGTTATATTTTAAACTGTAGAAGTGGATGAGATCATCTAAGAAGGGTATATATAGAGTGAGAGGATCATCAGTGATAGAATCATAAGGAATATCAACATTAAGGAACAGACTAAGGAAGACAATGTAGGAAAAGAAAATAATCAGAGAGACAGAATGAAAAGAGAGACAGAGAAAACTTGTAATTAACCATTTAAATCTTGTTTTTAATTATAATTTGTTGACTACATATTGATCTTAGTCCTCAAAGAGCTTTAATATAGAGAAGAAGGCACTATCTTATTCATTTCTGAATCTCCTATACTAAGCACAGTGCTTGACATTTAATATCCTTGCAGTAAATATTTGGTAGATCAAATGGAATTGAAATTAGGTCTCCATTCCTTTCTTTGTTTTGTTTGCTTATTTCTGGAGTATGCAGCATGCATTGCCACTGATATTTTAAGTTCATAGTGAAAAATCATTTCGAAGTGTCCTAGGCTTGGTCCCCTTCCAAACCAACCCCCAGGACAATAGTTCTCATTATAACCTTCTGTCTTTGCCATTCTGGATGGAATTCTGTGCACAGAAGTTATATACATATATGGGTATATCGATGCAACAAATCGCAGCACAGGAGCCCCCTGGGCTCCCTCAGGCTCTGGTATGACATATTTGAGTCATATAAATTCAGCTTCTCCTCTGGCATCTGTTAGTCGACTCACTTGCAACTCCACCTCAGCAGTGGTCTCTCAGTCCTCTCAAAGCAGGGAAAGAGTGCTGTGTGCTGAGAGACCATGGCAAAGAATCCTCCAGAGAACTGTGAGGACTGTGACATTCTAAATGTAAGTTGATTCATATTTTTTCCCCTTTTGAGCAAAAGCATGGCTTTACAGAGATATCATTGCTATGTGAACATTAAAAAGTGAAATTAAAAGTGACTGAATTACGGCTTGCATTTTTAAGGGCTATTGTTTATTTTTCTTTGTTCTCTTTGTATTTTGCTTAGGCAGAAGCTTTTAAATCCAAGAAGATATGTAAATTACTTAAGATTTGTGGATTGGTATTTGGTATCCTCGCCTTAACTCTAATTGTCCTGTTTTGGGGGAGTAAGCACTTCTGGCCTGAGACACCCAAAAAAGTAAGTAAATGAACACTATTATCCAAAGATTCTGTTTTGAGTTTATTGAATTTAATTAGTGGTTGACATGTATATTACTCTGAAAATGAAAATCACTGTTTGTTTTGCATTAATTTTTTGGTGACGTGGAAAACTGAACCAAGATTTCGGTTCTCTCTTTTTCTGCCTAATTATTTTGGCAATGGAAAACAAAGTTTTTTCTGTATTTCAGTTAGTAATGATAAGATGTAGAATTATCCATTCTTTTTTAATGCTTGGTTTTAAGGAGTTAAAGTTCCTCCTAGAAGAAAAATTCTTACTGTAAGAAAAAATAGTTTTCATCTTTCTTTCAATTATCTGGGCAGAAACTGATGGAAAAGTAATTATGCTACCACATAAGAAGAAACCACCAGAAATGGCAGCAAAAGATTTTCAGGGATTACGTTTCTGACTTAATGCATCTCCTGTGAGGACAGGCAGCAAACTCCTTTTCAGAAGGAGTAATTCTCGTACCTGAATTCACATTTATTTGTGACTCAAAAAAAAAAAAAAAAAAAAAAACTAGAGCTTTTCAGCTTCTCACCACAGGTTAGTGTTATGTTAGGGTTTAGCCACAGTTGTTGCTGTCCCAGTGAGATAGTAATGCCACAAGGTAGAAAAGTGACACCAAGTCATTAATCACAGATGTCTCAGAATGCTTCTGATATTAGGGTTATTTAGTGAAGCTCAGCAGGCCACTGTAGTTGGTATTAGTGTACCTTAGTGTTATTGTCACCCCTGGGCTCATACACAATGAGCAAGTTTAGCTGTGACTCAAAGAAAATCATAGCCCCTTCATGCCAACAATTTCCATTTGAAAGAGAATTAATAAATTTACAAGCTGTAAAGTGTGAAGATGATTTTCTGGTTTTATCACATTTTTTTTCAGGGTGTAGGATGTTGCTGTTGTTACCACTGTTATTAATTATTTGCTAGCAGACATAGGAAGGAAAGGCACACATCTAGGAGGCAGGATGAAATAATGGGGAAGGGAAGAAGAAAATAATGGGTTGTTATGAACCATTAGGGGGCTTCCCCAATGACTCAGTGATAAAGAATCCACCTGCAATGCAGGAGAAACAGAAGGTGCAGGTTTGATCTCTGGGTCAGGAAGATCCCCTGGAGGAGGGCACAGCAATCCACTCCAGTATTCTTGTCTGAAAAATCCCATGGACAGAGGAGCCTGGCAGACTACAGTCCATGGGGTCACAGAGAGTTGGACACAACTGAAGTGACTGAGCATGAACCATTAGGAGCCAAAGGAGTGATAGGAGCAAAGAGAAAATAATATGGATTAATAAGGAAGGACACTGGGGGTATAGAAAATAGAAAGTCAACTGGAAAGTGAAAAGTGAAAGTGAAAGTCGTTCAGTCGTGTCCGACTCTTTGCGATCCCACTGACTACACATTCCATGGTATTCTCCAGGCCAGAATGCTGGAATGTGTAGCCTTTCCCTTCTCCAAGGGATCCTCCCAACCCAGGGATTGAACCCAGGTCTCCCATATTACAGGCAGATTCTTTACCAGCTGAGCCAGAAGTCAACTGGACAAAAGTCTTAAAAAAAAAAAAAAAAAAAACAGAGAAGTAAGACATAACACCTTTTGGATTCTTCACCTCTGCTGCCATACTGACTTTCATTTAGTCCCAGGGGCTACCTTATCAAGTTTAAACAGGAGAAAGAATAGTGAACTTTCTTTGCTTGTTTTTTTTTATACCTTGCTCCAGAAAGGATTTTTTGCATCATCCATTGCATATAGTTAGCCCTTTCTCTTATCATTCTCACTGTTCTCTGCTTCTCAACTACTTTCTGTTCACGTGTTTTTCTAGAGAAGCCATCTAACATTGAGGCTAGCAAAGTTGGCAAAGTAATTAAGATCAGGAAAGAAATAGTAAATAAATAAGAGTGCCAAGATACATTCTGATCCAATTTTGCTATTACATAACTCATTCCCAAGGTGACACGCTGCCCCACAAATTGAATCTTGGGTCCTCTTGACAATTACAGATGGGCTAGAGAAGAATTGGTCTTCCCCAGTGGCTCAGAGGTAAAGAATCTGGCTGCAATTGCAGAGATGCAGGAGATACAGTTTCAGTCCCTGGGTAGAGAAGATCCCCTGGAGGAGGGCATGGCAACCCACTCCAGAATTCTTGCCTAAAGAATCCCATGGGCAGAGGAGCCTTGTGGGCTACAGTTCCTAGGGTCTCAAAGAGTTGGATACGACTAAAGTGACTGAGCACGAGCACAAGAGGAGAATAAACTGTCCTTCACGACCATAATGTACTTAACTGGGTGTAGTCAGTCACTAGCCCTTTTGGCCACCAATATGTATGTGCCTAAATATGGGGCTATATGACTTTTCTGGTTTTATTGTAGCCATTGTAATTGCAAATCTTATTCTGAAAAAGTTTGTATTTTCCTAAAATTGCAGTGCTATTTGTCTCAGTGTAATTATAAATGACTATTTGGGGACCTTGCTTTTATCTAACAAGGTGTCAAGCTCACTAATAGAGCCCATGGTCACCTCTGCTTTTTTATTATATCATCTTTGCTTCTCACTCCAGTTTGCTTTTTAATGCAATCCTGTGATTTCCTCAAACCAAATGTCAAATCTTGTCACTGTGGGCAAAGAAGAGGTGGGGTATGTTACTAAATAAAGTTTATCAAGAACCAAATCTCTCAAGAAGTAATCCATTTGAGTATGTAACTTTTTAGCAAAGGAATTCTCAGAAATGAACACAAAGCAATCTGGTAAAAGATAATAAATAGGTGTCTCCTGAGGTAACTTTTTCTACCGTGAACAAAGGTTGTTTGTTCTCCATTCCAATAGGGAGTTGTGATTTATTGCCTTTGATATTGAAGTCCAGGCCTTGCCCCAGAAGACCAGGTTAGGTCCACTGCAAACCGAGGAACCAGTTGGAGATGTGGATGCTCCACTAAGTCCACTACCTTCAATTCCCAGACAAAGAGCCCCAGGGAACATCTAGGTTTCCAATGGCTAGGGCTGCTAATAAGGCTGCCTCAGAGAGGACTTAATAAATGCTGGGAAGTGAAGAGAAGTCAGACTAGTCTTGGAAGAAGATTTGCAGAGGAAAATGATCCAGGCATCTTGCACAAATTAAAGAGGCTCCCCTTAAGAGTATGGTCTGGCAAGAATCATCAGTTAGCAGATGAAAACCCAGGATCTTCTGGACTTTCCTTTACAAGACTGTGGGACCTATGGAGACTGTGGGGACCTTGGTGGAGAGAACTGGTGATGCTGATATGCTCATGGATGACAATGATGTGTTTGGCATCCCAGGACTCCCTCCAAGTTTTTAATGTTTGCTCCTCTAGCCTCCAACCACACCTCATTTTTATTTTGCTTTTTGACATTTGCTTATAATAAAGTGTTTATTTAACATTCCACATCTGGTGTTGACATTTCCATGCCAGTAAGTTCTCCCCTCCTCCTCTCATTACCTCCCACCTTGATGTGGACAAAAGATCCAGATTTTTGATCTGAAATGGGAAGTAAGCTATGATGGACTCCTTCTCTCCACACACCTCGGGCATGAGCATATGCACACATAAAAGAGAGAGGAAGGGATGAAAATAAAGTAAAACAAGGAAGACTAACTTTGACAGAACTGCTGCACTCCCTTACAAGCTACAGATCCCCAACCCACAGCCACATATAGAAGCCACTTGAGCTGAATGAAAGCCAGTCCATTGAGTTCTATATGCAGCTTTCTTAAACCGAGCAGAGGGCACCTATTCAATCCCAGAGGTTTCAAGAGGGCATCACAAGGCTCCACTTCCATGCAGTGACTGCCCAGTCATCTTTGAAGCAGATTCCCTAGAGATACATTCTTGCTTAAGGCTCCCTGTATCACACATTGAACTTGAAACAAGGAGAAATCAACTCTCCAGCTAATTCATTCAATATGGAGAAAACAAGGCAGAAAAATCCCAGCTTTTAAACCAACAGTTGATAGATATAGCACAGACCTTGTAGCCTATCCTCCCTCCAATCCTTTGTAGAATGAGGCAGAAGAATAATTAATCAAATAAATGAAAGGCTGCCCTTCCTGCCATATATAGGAACTGCCTGGTGATTTTAGGGCTATTTGGAAAGCCTAAGTCCTAAGACCCACATGGCAACCCGCAGATTCCTGGAGATGTCCCCTCAGCTCCTGCATGTAAACAGGATGAAATGAGAATGGTTAGGATACGTGGGCATCTGTCTGCCCTCCCCCTCACCTCAACTGCAGATGACAATTCAAAGAGTTTCACTCAGGACTGCAAACACAACAGCATTCTAGCCTGAAAATCCTTTGCTCAGAAAAAGCACTTTCCTGATAAGTCAGGATCTGGCTTTTTTGTGCCTATTTCTCTAATACTAATATTGGCCAGGGGCCAACTTTATTCATTCCCCTTGTAGGCACATGGGGGATGCAACTTTCTTCCCTGAGTTCCCCAGGTTTTCCAGTTTGGTGGGTGAAATGTGGGTCTGGAGAAGCATTTCATCCTCTCAAGTGAAAGATGGAGCTGGAATCCATTTAGCAGGGGAACTGAACTTTACCAGATGGTGCCATGTCAGCATTTTAAAATTTTATTTTCCTCCCAAACCATGCAAAAGCGAAGTCCACCGTTGTCTAGAAACTCTCTTGAGTCAGCTCTTGCTCTGTGTTGTTGAGGGTCCGCATCAGTCACATAGGTTAGGACTCTGGCTACTAGGAACGCATTTGTATTCAGTCTCCTTATTCTCCTAAGGCAGCATTGCTGGCAAATCACATGGTACCAGCCAGAAAAACCCTAGGTCTTCAAAGGGAGCTGTCCTTTAGTGGCTAAGAGAGGGGCTGTGGCTACTGTAAGGAAGTAGCTCAGGAATCAACAGGTAGTAGTAGTTCAACAGTTCAACTTGACCTCTGTCTATCAAATCTGAAAAGAATTCATTTTGCCAAACTACTGTATATAAAATAGATTAACAACACGAACCTACTGTATGCATAGGGATATATTCTATATATTCTATATCTTGTATATATATATTCTATATCTTGTAATAATCTATGATGGAAAAGAATCTGAAAAGCTGCATCACTTTCCTGCACACCTGAAACTAACACAACATTGTTAGTCGTAGCTACCAGTCTGTCAGTCGGTGGTTCAGTCGTTGTGTTCGACTCTTTGCGACCCCATGGACTGTAGCCCACCAGACTCCTCTGTCCATGGAATTTTTCAGGCAAAAATAATGGAGCAGGTTGCCATTTCCTACTCTAGAGGATAAAATCAACTATACTTCAATTTAGAAAGACAATTAATTTTGTCAACTATTCAACATTGCATATGGCAAGGGGTGAGAGATAAAGATGGGACCCAAGCCTCCAGAGACATCTGGTGACTTGTCCAAAGTCACACAGCTTATAAGTGGCAGAGTTGGGGCTAGGACTAGAAACTGGTCTAGAGATTTTTCCACTATTCTTCATCTGCATTTAAGAATAAGGAGTGGTAAGGGTAGTGGGTAGGAAAAACTTCCAAGTCAGCTTGAATCTCTAGATGAAAGAAATGTGGGGTTTTTTTTTTTTCTTTTTGAAAAAGAGGAATGTCTGTGCTGCCTAGCCAATTTTTTTTTCCAGGGGTGAGAACTGGTGATTGAAGATACAGAAGTCCAACTTTGCATAAGAAACAATGTGTCTGCTATGTGTTAGTTAAGGAAATACCCAGAGGCCCTTTAATTCCCACAAGCTAGTTCGGTAATAATATGGCACAATACATTCCCTTCCCTTCCTTCCAGCCTAACATCTGCTAGCCAGCTATTCTGAGCATGTATTTCACCTTTGGAGGGTGTACCTCATAAACAGACAGTAAAGAAGGACGGTGGAGAGAAGAACAGCTAGATTAATCACAGGCTTCAAAAAACAAACCTAAGCCAAATGTGCTCAAATACTTTTTCAGGACAAGCTAAAGCTACTTGCCCCCAAACAGATCTATCACACTGAGGTCTCAGGCAGCTTCACTCTTTATAAAAAGCTTTTTTTTTCTTATCTCAGAGATTGTCACAAATGGAGGCCAGAAAACACAGCAAACTGTGAAAGAGGGATGTTAGGGCTCATTTGCTGCCTGAGTGGAGGATTTAACCACACTGGGGAAAGAATTCCTGGGCAAGGAAGAGAAATGAGTCTGTGTTTTCTCCATGTTTTATTAGTGCACTCCTCCTATATCCCTCACTCCTTGGACTTCACCACATATCTATCTCACTTTACTTCTGAGTCATATCCCATCCCATTGGTTTACCTGTCCCACTCCAGTGTTCTGGTCCTTGATATTTGAGATCAGCCTTACCTGTGGATGGAGCTGGAGCCCATTTGAGTGGTGCAGGAAAGATGCCCTTAAAATATCTCTTATTCTTGTTGCCATTGTGTTTAAAATCCACCAGTAATAATTCTTTCCTTTGAGTTAAGTATCAAACTCAATTTTTTAAACAAATGCCCATCACTAATATCTTAGTGTGAGATCATTTGCCAGATAGATTTCTTTGATATAAGGTATCAGAAAAATCACGAAATTCCTAGATGTCTAGACAGGAGACAGAGGAATAGAGGGAGATGGAAAGAGGAGGAAGGCATAGAAAGGCGCAAAAGGAACAGGATATAAAAAGTACAGAAAAGGGAAACTAGAAGCACCAAAGATTAACTTGCCCTAATTTGCCAGTTTGGCAGAAGTGTTCTTATCATACTCTGACCCTGCTCTGTCTTTCCTGGAATAAAGCTGACTTAGAGGCAGTCTGAAATGAGCTATGAGGAGCCCACTCACACTTCTCTCAGACAAGTCATCCTGTCTCTGCTTTAGTTTACACCCAGAGTGGACAAAATCATTTATTCCTTCATCTCCGGAAAGACCCTTAGCCCCTTAGCCAGTGAGCTTAGTAGAAAGAAAAGTACTTCTAAAGCCAAAGGCATGAGCTCAGTCTTCATATGGGCCAGTTAAGCAATGTGCTCCATGGGGACTCGGACAAGACAGTATGTCTGGATTTGCTCAAACTCATCCCTAAGCAGTCCAAAGTGGGCCACCAGCATCATCTTCCTAGACAAAGTTTGTTCCAAAAGGACACCTTTGATAATGGAATTCCATCTGAGTGAATATATAGCCCCCACCTCCCACCCAGAATTCACATATAAATGAAGTCATTCTGATCCCACTATCCTTATTAAGAAAAAGGCAACATGCTGGTTAATAATTACAATCGGAATGGATGCCTCCTCCCCCGACAACAACAACAACAAAACTCTTTGAAAGAATGCTGAAAATAATCAGGATCTGCTGAGCGTGGCAGTTTCCAATAGTTTTCATCTAGCAAGGTGTCCAAGTGAAGTGCATTGCCAACAGTGCAGGAAAATTCATTCCACAGAAGTACACTGAAATCCTAAATGTCACCAGTATGGTTCCATAGTCTTCTCCCAATGATTGAAAATACAGCCTGTATTTTCTCTTTTGCCCAGGTAGGCAGCGTTCCAACATCCCCTAGTCTCTAACCTCATTTTTCCGTGCAATAATCCATCAGTTGTGCTACTGATGAAACAAACACCCCACCCCACCCCCAGTGACTGGTGGTGTCGACATTTGTCTCAGCAATGGATAGTATTTCTAAAGAAATTCCACCCTGTTGAGAGATCTGACAAGGCTGAATCTGTATTAGATGCCTCTCTCCTCTACTTAGGTCAGGCCCACTGAGAGCTCAATTTGTTGCCATAGGTAGAAGTTTCTCAGGCTGGCCGCAGAGCTGCAACTCAGAACAAATTTATAACTAGAAGCAAATAACAAGTCTAAGGGAATTTGCTACCTGTCACAAACCAAGTCAGACTCACTGTGTTAACTCTGCAGTTGCTGGAAAGTTCTAAATAGTGTTTTCCTTCCCCTTTTAAAATGTTGTCTCTTAAAAGACCTTGCCAATGCTCAAATCTCTTTAGGAAGACAAGAATTTGCCATTGGTGAGAAAAATGTATTCAACAATTATTTCAGCTCTGACCATGTCTAAGTTACTGTAGGGCAGCAAAGAGGTCAATATCATTGTCTCTTGCTTTCCTTTTCAGTAACTAAATCAACTTTTCACACTTGAGGTAACAGTGCTTCTACAAGCCCTTCCAACATGTTTTTCTACTTGAGGTGGGGAAAATTTGACCAGGTTAATCTAACATTCAGTCACAGACACTGGCAGACATTAAAAAACAACCCAACCCAGTGCAAGCTCTAAAAGACTGCCACTGGGAACAGAATCATTAGAAAGCAACGTTGGCTCTGTGGATGACTTGCTTTTTTAGGCTTTCAGTTTACCAAATGCTTTTCATAAAGAAAAATGAATATGAAGAAACGTGATAGCAAAAGGCCTCCTAACAACAGGGATAAGATAGACTTCCACATGGCACCATCAGGGCTGGCCTGGTTTGTGATAGCAAATTCCTTCAGGTTTTTCTTATGCTTCTAGCTGTAAACACATCTGGCTTCCCTGGTGGCTCAGCAGTAAAGAATCGGCCTGCAGTGCAGGAGACCCAGGTTTGATCCCAGGGTTGGAAAGATCCCCTGGAAAAGGAAACGACAACCTACTCCAGGATTCATGCTTAGAGGATTCCATGGACAGAGGAGCCTGGCGGGCTACAGTCCACAGGTTCTCACAGAGTCAGACATGACATAGAAACTAAACAACAACAACGTAAACACATCCTCAATTATAAGCAATGGGCTTGTTAATAGACTGGGATATTCTATGGGCCTTAGAAAGAGGACGGTCTCTTTTAGAGGTTAGCAGAGAGTCTGGGGTTTTGTTTCAACCATTCAGGAGTAACCTGATATTTAGCTTTGCCAAGGCGCTCTTCTTGGAAGATACCATATTACATAGTGCATATTACAATTCATGGTTTTTAAATTCTATATGCAGGAGAACCTGAAGACTTAAAGTCAGCTGAATCGAGTTTGGAAAAGAGAATTCAGTAATAAACTGAATAGATTTTGTTAGCCCATAACAGAGAAGGTTAGGGGAAGGCAGTAAATGTTTCCTGGAGTTTAAAGGGCAAAAGGAAGCAGTTGAGGTCAGGGTAAGACTTTTACTTAATATTCGCCAAAGACAATGGTCTTCAGTGCTTAAAGAGGACATATCCAAGACTAGTAAGGCAATATTAAATCTCTTGGTAGATAAGGAGATAAAGAGCAATACCTAAGCATTCTAAATCTGTTCAAATCTCTTTCTCAGCCCTACTGAATTTCACAGGAAGAAAGTGGGTGACCTTTGAGTACTTAGAAAGGGAAGTGGCAGTTTAAAGAAGCAGTAGAGGTCTTTGGCGATACCTTTTCTTACCATAAGGGAAAAACACCTTATAGACTGCTTTGCAAAATATCATTTGCTATTTAGTCAAGGGTGCCAAGAAAAACTGTTGGAATTCTTAGTAATTAGTTCAACAACTTGGCTTGAATACAAAATACTAACTCTGAAGGGATCCCCGTATCAGCTCTAGTGCCAAAAAACACCTCACTTTAATCTCAAGTCTCAGAGAATTCCCAACAGCACGCTGCTGAGACAGCACCTCTCTACAAAGGCTCTGGAAAAAGAATGTGCCCCAGATATTACCCAATTAAAGTGTCTTATGAACGAACATGCTTCCCTAGTGGCTCAGTGGTAAGGAATCTGACTGCAATGCAGGAGACGATCCCTGGATGGGGAAGATACCCTGGAGGAGGAAATGGCCACCCACTCCAGTATTCTTGCCTGGAGAATCCCATTGACAGAGGAGACTGGCAGGCTAGAGTCCATGGGATCGCAAGAGTCAGACACAACTTAGCTACTAAACCACCATCACCATGAACAGACATCTGTGTGTGTGTGCTAAGCTGCTTCAGTTGTGTCTGATTCCTTGTGACCCTGTGGACTGCAGCCTGCCAGGTTCCTCTGTCCATGGGATTCTCCAGGCAAGAATTCTGGAGTGAGTAGCCATTCACTCCTCCAGGGGATCTTCCTGACCCAGGGATCAAACCCAAGTCTCTTTTATCTACCTGCATTGGTGGTCATACTGAGTATCTTACAGCTTGTTTTCCTTTGTTCTCCCAGACATATGACATGGAGCACACTTTCTACAGCAATGGAGAGAAGAAGAAGATTTACATGGAAATTGATCCCATTACCAAAACTGAAATATTCAGAAGTGGAAATGGCACTGATGAAACATTGGAAGTACATGACTTTAAAAATGTAAGTTGTATACCTGTGGCGGATTCATTTTGATATTTGGCAAAACTAATACAGTTATGTAAAGTTTAAAAATAAAATAAAATTAAAAAAAAAATGTAAGTTGGATGTTTTCCCCCTAAGGCTTCCCACTTAAAATATTAGAACACTTGAGTCAAGTTAAAAATAACCTGTAGCCTCCATTTAATTTATAAGAGAAAGCTTTCCTTTTGAATTCAAATTTTGCCAGCCTGGGGCCCTGACAAATCATGACACTCATTAATTGTGGCTACTTCAGAAAGTTTTCTTATTTTTTTGTCTATTTTATAGGGATACACTGGCATTTACTTTGTAGGTCTTCAAAAATGCTTCATCAAAACTCAGATTAAAGTGATTCCTGAATTTTCTGAACCAGAGGAAGAAATAGATGAGGTATGTAAGAATAATAGTAGTAGTAAAAGCAATAATTTGTTGGAGACTAATTATCTGTCAGACTTTGTACTAAATGCTTTACTCTTATTTGATTCTCACAATGATCCTATAGACAGGTACTATTATTGTCCCCATTTTCAGATGTGAACCAAAAAGTAACTTGCCCAGTGTTACACAGTTAGAGAAGAGCAGATTGGGATCTTGAACTCAGACCTTTCAAAAACTAAAGTTTATGCTTTTAGGTCCAACATTGTACTTTTCTTTTTTTTTTAGTTTTAGTTTTTTTTTAACTTTTTATTTTATATTGTAGTACAGTTGATTAACAGTGTTGTGTAGTTTCAGGTGTACAACAAAGTGATTCAGTTATATATATACATATAACTATTCTTTTTCAAATTATTTTCACAATTAGGTTGTTACAGAATATTGAGCAGAGTTCCTTGTGCTATAGAGTAAGTCCTTGTTGGTTTTCCGTTTTAAATATAGCAGTGTGTACATGGCAATCCCAAAGTCCCTAACTGTTCCTTGTCCCCTGGTAAACATAAATTCATTCTCTAAGTCTGAATCTGTTTCTATTTTGAAAATAAGTTTATTTGTATCATTTTTTTAGATTCCTCATATAAGTGATGCCATGATATTTCTCTTTCTCTGTCTGATTTACTTTACTAAGTAAATGCTCTAGGTCCATCCATGTTGCTGCAAATGGCATTATTTCATTTTTAATGACTGAATAATATTCCACTGTATATATGTACCACATCTTCTCCATCCATTCATCTGTTGATGGACATTTAGGTCGCTTCCATGTCTTGGCTATTGTAAATAGTGCTGCTAAGAACATAAGGGTGTATACTCTTATATATCTTATAACAACTTATATATATGTGTGTATATATATATATATATATATATATATCTGAATCACTTTGCTGTACACCTGAAACTAACACAACATTGTAAATCAACTATACTTCAATAAAAATTAAAAATTAACTTAAGGATAGCAGCCATTAACATGGCTTATGTGCATTTGCTTCCAAACCAAAGATTTCTGGTAAGAGTGGTGAGCTAGAAGAACAAAATCAATCCTGCCAAATCAAAAGCCCCAAGGCCACTCGGGATCCTTGCTGCTTTTGTCACACTTTGACATTCACCTATTCTAAAGATTTTAATTCAACACTACTATATACAAAATAGATACCAACAAGGACATACTGTATAGCACATAGAACTCTTCTGAGTATTATATGGCAGCCTGAATGGGAAGGAAGTTTTGGGGAGAATGGATGCATGTATATATGTGGCTGAGTCCCGGTGCTGTTCACCTAAAACTATTATAACATTGTCAATCAACTATACCCCAATGCAAAATATAAAAGTTTAAAATAAGAAATAAAGATTTCAGTTCAACACTACCATATATAAAATAGATAACCAACTGCATAGCACAGAGAACTATACTCAATATCTTGTAATAACTTAAATATATAGCTGAATCACTTTACTGTACACCTGAAAGTAACACAACATTGTAAATCATCTATATTGCTATTGCTTGTGCACTCAGTCATGTCCAACTCTCTGTGACCACATGGACTGTAGCCCTGCCAGGCTCTTCTGTCCATGGGATTTCCCAGGCAAAAATACTGGAGAGGGTTGCCATTGCCTTCTCCAGAGGATCTTCCTGACCCAGGGATTGAACCCACATCTCTTTTGTCTCCTGCATTGGCAGGTGGGTTCTTTATGATTAAGCCACAAGGGAAGCCCAAAATCAACTATACTTCAATTAAAAAAATTAAAATTAAGGGACTTCCCTGGTGGCTTGGATGGTAAAGAATCTGCCTGCAATGTGGGAATCCCAGGTTGAGTCCCTGGGTTGGGAAGATCCCCTGGAGTAGGAAATGGCAACCCACTCCAGTATCCTTGCCTGGAGAATTCCATGGACTGAGGAGCCTGGCGGGCTACAGTCCATGGAGTTGCAAAGAGAGGGACACGACTGAGCAACTAACACTGGTGGTCTAGTGGCTAAGACTCCACACTTCCAATTCAAGGGGCCTGAGTTCCATCCTTGGTCAGGCAGCTAGATCCCACATGCCACTACTAAGACCCAGCACAGCCAGGTAAATAAATATTTTAAAAATTTTAAAAAATATTTCAGTTCATTCATCTTACCATTTTATGCTGGGCTGCTAATGGAATAATCTATCCTTAATATCACTAAGAAAAGAAAAAGCAAAAAAGGTTAAAAGTACAGTGTAATACAAATTCTCTGAAAGCACACCCCTAGGTCAGGGTAAAATAACCTAGTGCATCAGTGCAACAGCTTAGTGGCCCTTGTAGGCCTAGTGGGAGATGGAGGATTATTGCTTAAAATACAGCCATCAATAAAGCCCAGGAGACTCTTCATTTTTCCATGATATTATGACAATAATTATGGTATGTTGCTGTCAGTGGAGGAAGGAGGGGAACCTTAGCTAAGGATGTATTGTGACTATAGCCAGAAGAAACAAATGGGTTGGGTTGGTTTTCTTAGTGCTTAACTGGCAAATCTAAAATGAAATTATCCCAATAGCACAGAGACCACTCTATATACTATAAATACCTCTTTCTTTTTCTTCTCTCTCTCCTAGGTTCTTTTACATTTTTCTCTTGCCCAACTCTCTCCATCTTAATTCTCATCTACCCATTTACCTTTCTCTTTTACTTTTATTTATTATTTGGGGGGATGAGGTGGTGTGGGGATCATTTTTACTTTCCATTATCCAAGTCTCATGGCTGTCACTGGTTCCCACAGAACCAGTAACTTCCAGAGAAGTTACAGACTCTGGTTCCTAGAATTTCCAAGAAAAGGATTTCCCCCAAAGACGATGCTCTGCTCCCAAGGTCTATGGCAAGTGAAAAGTTTGGGAGTCTTTTTTTTTTTATTTTAAATAAGCCTAATTTGGATGCTTCCCTAGTGGCTTAGATGGTAAAGAATCTGCCTGCAATGCAAGACACCCAGGTTCAATCCCTGGATCGGGAGGATCCCCAGGAGAAGGGGATGGCAACCCACTCCAGTATTCTTGCCTGGAAAATCCCATGGACAGAGGATCCTGGTGTGCCCCAATTCATGAGGTTACAAACAGTCAGACATGACTGAGTTAATAACACACACTCAATTTGGGTGCATCTGAGGAACAGAGCAACTTCTAGGATATTAGAGACTACTATAGGAGGCAAGAATAAGATGAAAGGAGAATGAATAAGATAAAAAGCTATTATATCCAGTATCACATACTGCTTTTTACAGAAAATAATGCAAGCCTTTGAGTTGGGCCAGCCAACAATGACATTCCACACTGACATAACAAGATTTCTTTTCTGAAAAAGTTAAAGGCAGGGACTTCCCTGGTAGTCCAGTGGTTAAGACTCTGCACTTCCACTCAAAGGGGCATGGGTTCAATCCCTAGTCAGGGAACCAAGTTTCCACATGTGGTGCTGCCCCCCAGAAAGATCAGGTCAGATCAGTCATTCACTCGTGTCCAACTCTTTGCGACCCCATGAATCGCAGCAAGCCAGGCCTCCCGTCCATCACAAACTCCTAGAGTTCACTCAGACTCACGTCCATCGAGTCAGTGATGCCATCCAGCCATCTCATCCTCTGTCGTCCCCTTCTCCTCTTGACCCCAATCCCTCCCAACATCAGAGTCTTTTCCAATGAGTCAACTCTTCGCATGAGGTGGCCAAAGTACTGGAGCTTCAGCTTTAGCATCATTCCTTCCCAAGAAATCCCAGGGCTGATCTCCTTCAGAATGGACTGGTTGGATCTCCCTGCAGTCCAAGGGACTCTCAAGAGTCTTCTCCAACACCACAGTTCAAAAGCATCAATTCTTCGGTGCTCAGCCTTCTTCACAGTCCAACTCTCACATCCATACATGACCACAGGAAAAACCATAGCCTTGACTAGACGAACCTTTGTTGGCAAAGTAATGTCTCTGCTTTTCAATATGCTATCTAGGTTGTTCATAATTTTCCTTCCAAGAAGTTAAGCGTCTTTTAATTTCATGGTTGCAGTCACCATCTGCAGTGATTTTGGAGCCCAAAAAAATAAAGTCTGACACTGTTTCCACTGTTTCCCCATCTATTTCCCATGAAGTGATGGGACCAGATGCCATGATCTTCGTTTTCTGAATGTTGAGCTTGAAGTCAACTTTTTCACTCTCCACTTTCACTTTCATCAAGAGGCGTTTTAGTTCCTCTTGACTTTCTGCCATAAGGGTGGTGTCATCTGCATATCTGAGGTTATTGATATTTCTCCCAGCAATCTTGATTCCAGCTTGTGTTTCTTCCAGTCCAGCATTTCTCATGATGTACTCTGCATATAAGTTAAATAAGCAGGGTGACAATATGCAGCCTTGACATACTCATTTTCCTATTTGGAACCAGTCTGTTGTTCCATGTCCAGTTCTAACTGTTGCTTCCTGACCTGCATACATGTTTCTCAAGAGGCAGATCAGGTGGTCTGGTATTCCCATCTCTTTCAGAATTTTTCACAGTTTATTGTTTTCCACACAGTCAAAGGCTTTGGCATAGTCAATAAAGCAGAAATAGATGTTTTTCTGGAACTCTCTTGCTTTTTCTATGATCCAGCGGATGTTGGCAATTTGATCTCTGGTTCCTCTGCCTTTTCTAAAACCAGCTTGAACATCAGGAAGTTCACGGTTCACATATTGCTGAAGCCCAGCTTGGAGAATTTTGAGCATTACTTTACTAGTGTGTGAGATGAGTGCAATTGTGCGGTAGTTTGAGCATTCTTTGGCATTGCCTTTCTTTGGGATTGGAATGAAAACTGACCTTTTCCAGTCCTGTGGCCACTGCTGAGTTTTCCAAATTTGTTGGCATATTGAGTGCAGCACTTTCACAGCATCATCTTTAAGGATTTGAAATAGCTCAACTGGAATTTCATCACCTCCACTAGCTTTGTTCATAGTGATGCTTTCCAAGGCCCACTTGACTTCACATTCCAGGATGTCTGGCTATAGGTCAGTGATCACACCATCGTGATTATCTGGGTCATGAAGATCTTTTTTGTACAGTTCTTCTGTGTATTCTTGCCATCTCTTCTTAATATCTTCTGCTTCTGTTAGGTCCATACCATTTCTGTCCTTTATCGAGCTCATCTTGGCATGAAATGTTCCTTTGGTATCTCTGATTTTCTTGAAGACACCTTTAGTCTTTCCCATTCTGTTGTTTTCCTCTATTTCTTTGCACTGATCACTGAAGAAGGCTTTCTTATCTCTTCTTGCTCTTCTTTGGAACTCTGCATTCAGATGTTTATATCTTTCCTTTTCTCCTTTGCTTTTCACTTCTCTTCTTTTCACAGCTATTTGTAAGGCCTCCCCAGACAGCCATTTTGCTTTTTTGCATTTCTTTTTCTTGGGGATGGTCTTGATCCCTGTCTCCTGTACAATGTCATGAACCTCATTCCATAGTTCATCAGGCACTCTATCTATCAGATCTAGTCCCTTATATCTATTTCTCACTTCCACTGTATAATCATAAGGGATTTGATTTAGGTCATACCTGAATGGTCTAGTGGTTTTCCCTACTTTCTTCCATTTCAGTCTGAATTTGGCAATAAGGAGTTCATGATCTGAGCCACAGTCAGCTCCTGGTCTTGTTTTTGCTGACTGTGTAGAGCTTCTCCATCTTTGGCTGCAAAGAATATAATCAATCTGATTTCAGTGTTGACCATCTGGTGATGTCCATGTATAGAGTCTTCTCTTGTGTTGTTGGAAGAGGGTGTTTGTGATGACCAGTGCATTTTCTTGGCAAAATTCTATTAGTCTTTGCCCTGCTTCATTCCGTATTCCAAGGCCAAATTTGCCTGTTACTCCAGGTGTTTCTTGACTTCCTACTTTTGCATTCCAGTCCCCTATAATGAAAATGACATCTTTTTTGGCTGTTAGTTCTAAAAGGTCTTGTAGGTCTTCATAGAACCGTTCGACTTCAGCTTCTTCAGCAATACTGGTTGGGGCATAGACTTGGATTACGGTGATATTGAATGGTTTGCCTTGGAAACGAACAGAGATCATTCTGTCGTTTTTGAGATTGCAAGGCCCACAATGTCTCATTTTGGCTGTAATTTATTTTTCAGTTAATTCTGCCAGATTGTCTAAATAACATTAAGTATTCATCTCATGATAGTGAAATTGCTTTATCTTCAAGAAAATCCTATTTTTTTATACTTAGGCTACAGATTTTTTTATGAGACAAAGTTGTGATCCTGAATGACAAAAACCCTTTATTCTGTACTTCCCTCACCATTGCATCCATAGTTCGCACATGTTAAACATGCAGAACAGTTATATAAATAGCCCTGATTTTTCTAACAAAGCTAGTCAGTGTACCAACCTCATTCTATACAGTCCTTTTCAGTGCATACCAAGGTCTTTACAGACTCCTGAACAAAGGAGCTAAGATGAAGAGTTTTAAATGACTAGGAGAAAAATTACACTTAGCCATATTTCAAAGAATAAAAACAGTGAAACCATAAAACTAGAGAGAAACAAAAGAGAAAAGGAAAAACCTAATTAAGAGTACTGGGTAAATTCTCAAAGCCCAAGAGATTAAGAGATAAGTATACCGGACTTCCCTGGTGGTACAGTGGCTAAGACTGCACACTCCCAATGCAAGGGCATGAGTTCGATCCCTGGTCAGGGAACTAGATCCCACATGTTGCAACTAACAGTTTGCATGCCTCAAAGAAGATCAAAGATCTTGTGTGACATAACTAAGACCTGATGCAGCCAAACAAGTAAATTTAAAAATATATATATATGTTTAAAAAGAGCTAGGTATACACGACAACTACTTCCAACATTATAAACAGAAAAGTAGGTAGTGTTCTTGACAATAAAAAAAAAAGATTGCCTAAATAAAAACCATTCTGTCAGACAAACTCCAAGCATCTAGAATGAAAGGAATAAAACAGTAATAAGGGCATTGTAGTCACAAGTTAGAGACTTGACTTCAAAACAAACAAACAAAAAATAAAGACATCTTTGGTACTACAACTATACCATTAACAGGCAATCTTGAAAGCCAAAATATTAGGTCCTGGTGCTACTTAACTGATTTCACCAATTTGGATTATAGGAGTGTTTTTCAGCTTGTGATCAAATTAAACTTGCAATCCTAGTCATAAGCCTAAAATAAGGCAGGCACTCACAACACCAAGGGGTTCCCCCATGGGTCAACAGGTAAAGAATCTGCCTGTAACACAAGCAACACAGGACATGCAGGTTCAGTCCCTGGATCAGGAAGATTCCCTGGAGGAAGGCATGACAACCCGCTCCAGAATTCCTGCCTGAAGAATTCCATGACAGAGGAGCCTGGTGGGGTACAGTCCATGTGGTCACAAAGAGTTAGACATGACCCAAGTGACTGAGCATGCACACACAACATCCATTTAAAAGAAAACAAACATAAGTCACCCAGGGTTCCGGAAGGCCAAATTAAAACGTACTTGGCCCAGTGAGAGACCCAGAAAATGATAGAGAGCCTTCCTGACTTTAAGAGAAATTGAGCAGAGAATGCTGCTGTTTCAGTGAGCAGACTTACAGTTAGAGGGGAGAAGGAGGAACCAGTTGCTAACTCTCCCAAAGGCACCTACTGTATGCATGGCACAGAGCTACGTCACAGGAAGCTCTGGGACTGTAATTATTATTCAGACTTGAAATATGGTGTTTTCCAGTATCCCATAATTTCTCACTCACTTTATTAATTTCTCTGCCTATCCCTACCCTGAACAACTTTTTTCTCTCAGAATGAAGAAATTACCACAACTTTCTTTGAACAGTCAGTGATTTGGGTCCCAGCAGAAAAACCTATTGAAAACCGAGACTTTCTTAAAAATTCCAAAATTCTGGAGATTTGTGATAATGTGACCATGTATTGGATCAATCCCACTCTAATAGCAGGTATGGCTACCCCCTCCTCCTCTTTCTCCTCCTCCTCTTTCTCCTCCTCCTCTTCATCCTCTGCTTTCCAAAATCAGTAATGGGTTAATGTTACCAGCATTCAGAGACTACATTTCTAGGAAAACAAATGATAAGCTTGTATCTTCTTAGATGAAACTGTATATGCTGACGGCCAGTGAGGAGGAGATTTTTCACAGCCAAGTTATAAATCAGATAAATTAATGCTGACAGGCTATTAAATATCCCATCAAAGGTAACGCCACCCCAATGTGAGCAGTGATAGCAAAAAGCTAATCTGTCTCTCTTTGTACATCTATATTCATTGCAGTCGGGCTACCAAACTATGGCTCAAACCACTATGTGCCCAACCCAAGAACAGAGGAGAGAAGAGCCAAAATAATGCCCTATTGTATCAAGAAGGATTTTCTATGTCAAATGGTGGCATTCTCCTCAGAAGAAAGAACAGTCACTGCAATACCAATTTCTTTGTGACTATTTTAGGAATCAGTATAAAAGCAATTGGATGCTAAAGGTAGAGTTAAAGACTCCAGATCTCAACTTCCAGTCAGCCCACAGAGAGGGCAAATGTCCTTGGACATCTTTTTCTGCCTAACTAGCATAAAATTTGGCCTCCCTCATTCTGGACAGCATAGATCACTATATTGCCCAAGAGAGAAAGATCTAATCAATGCGGGCATCTATTGGTACTCTTTGGCCTTAAAAAAAAAAAAAAAAAAGCAATTGTGGTTTCCTGGATTGGACACTACAACTTCTGCTTCAACATCCTTCTCTTAAATGATATTAATGGAGATAATGATGAGATTTGAGTAAAGTTTGTAGTTTAGTTAATTTTATTGTACCTATAAAGGGCTTCCCTGGTGGCTCAGTGGTAAAGAATCTACCTGCCAATGCCTGCAATACAAGAGACATGGGTTCAATCCCTGGGTCAAGAAGATCCCCTGGAGAAGGGCATGGCAACCCACCCCAGTATTCTTGCTTGGGAAATCCCATGGACAGAGGAGCCTGGTGGGCTAAAGTCCATGGGATCACAAAGAGTTAAACATGCCTTAGTGACTAAACAACAACAACCTATTGTACCAATGCTAATTTCTTAGTTTTGCTCATTGTACTGTGGTTATATAAAATGTTAACCTTAGGGGAAATTGGGTGAAAAGATATACAGATACTCTGTACCACCTTAGCAACTCTTCTATAAATCTAAGATAATTTCTAAATACAAAGTTTAATAAAAAAGCATTTAACACAGAAAAGAGAAGGGATGAGGAAGGAGGACAGAGGACACTATATCAAATCAGGCAACCAAAAATATTTACTGAGCACTGACTATGAGTAAAATCATTGTGGGAGACACCAAAGTCTCCTGCCCTCAATTTTTAATTTAACATGCTAATAAGGCAAAACAGTAAGTGTTTGATGCCAAATGAGCAAAGGTGTCTGTGTACATAGGAATGGTCAGATCTCTTTTGGAAGACCTTAAAATGTCAGCTACAGAACCCTGGAAAAGTGGTTCATGCATACCTAAATGAGGACAGTGAGAAGACACAATGAAAATCTCTATCCCCCAGTGCTAGTCCCCCAAGCAAAGTGGTTGCATCACAACTTTGTGCGTATTACCTTAGTTTCAGAGTTACAAGACTTTGAGGAGGATGGTGAAGACCTTCACTTTCCTACCAGTGAAAAAAAAGGCATTGAACAAAACGAGCAGTGGGTGGTCCCTCAAGTGAAGGTGGAGAAGACCCGTCACGCCAGACAAGCAGCAAGTGAGGAAGAACTCCCAATCAATGACTACGTGAGTTCTGTGCACATTATTCTTGTTTAGAGGAGAAAAACAAAGAGCCTTCACAAATCTCACTATTTTTCAGATCAAAGTCACTGAAAGGAGAATGGTCATTGTTTTAACAACAACAAAAAAAAGTATTTAAGAAACTTGGAATACCTAAAAGGCTCATTCAAAATCAATCTTGTCAATATTTCACAATAAATGATAATGGAAAGGAATATGAAAAAGAATATATATAAATATATGTATAATTGAATCACTTTGCTGTACAGAAAAAAATTAACACAACATTGTAAATCAACTCTATTTCAATAAAACTAAGTTTTTTAAAAAAATTTTAAATTAAGAAAACTAAAATCAATCTTGATCTAGTCCATTGATATATCTCCAAGATCAGGCTCAGGAACTTAATTACTCACCAGGCCCCAACTTCTATAGTTTCATATTCCTCCCCTGCTTGGCAGACCTCTTCCCCTTCAACACTGATTTCTTCTTCTTTCAGACTGAAAATGGAATAGAATTCGACTCCATGTTGGATGAGAGAGGTTACTGTTGTATTTACTGCCGTCGAGGCAACCGCTACTGTCGCCGCGTCTGTGAACCTTTACTAGGTTACTACCCGTATCCATATTGCTACCAAGGAGGGCGGGTTATCTGTCGTGTCATCATGCCTTGCAACTGGTGGGTGGCCCGCATGCTAGGGAGGGTTTAATAGCAAGTCTGAGCTCGAGTGCTTAAACTTCTGGCACCCAACATATAACAAATGCATGCTATTCAATGAATTTCTGCCTATGAGGCATTTGGCTCCTGGTAGCCAATACTCCGGAATTGCTTGTAGGTAATTCTTCTCTTCATGTTCTAATAAATTTCTACATCATCATCAATGGCCTGATTGCTGCTGAACACACTGGGTAAGTGTTTGCTAAGACTATTTCCTGCAATGAATGGAGCAGATCTGCCTCACGTGGAAGATGATGAAAACTTGCACTTCATCAGATTTGGGGTGTAAGAAAGGGCAAAGCATAAAGATTCTCAAATATTGTATTTTACTGGGCTGCATTGAGAAAGTGGAAATAGGGGCTGATGATAAAATGGCCCCATTACTGATGCCTAAAACCATGTCCTTTTGTGCATATCCCAGTGTTTCATTATCTGAGATACCTATTGTGGACTTAGTTAAGCATCTCTTAAGCCACTGGACAGGCAGTGAGTCACAGCAGGCCAACACTAAAATAGTGCTCAGACTCAGCAAAGGAGAAAGCTAACCTAGCAAAAATGGTCCCAGGCTCTCCTCCTGTGAATAAGAGCTCAATTTTGGACAAATTCAATACTTTATAACTTTCAGCATCTGATTACGTAACTTCCAAGGCAATAAGCCTGGAAAATGGGGACCCATAAATATCATTCACAGAAACAGGCATTATAGGACATTACTGAGGTGAGGAGTTCAGTAGAATGCTGTTTTTCCTCCAAAACCACAAGAAACTAGCAGTATGGCACTTTCTTAAAGGAGGGGTAAGGCCTAATTTCTAATCATTTGATATTCTGCTTGGGAATGGGAAAAGGGCCAAAATGGAGAGAAGAAGTGGTTAGAGGGTCATGTTAAACTTGGAGTCCCAGCCATTTCTAGTTTCAAAATTCCTGTTCTACTCATCTGCCACCCCTTCTAGTTTCACTGGCAGGTAGTCCTTTCACTGTGTGTGCTCAGTTGTGTCCGACTCTGCAACCCTATGGACTGTAGCCCTCCAGGCTCCTCTGTCCATGGGATTTTCCAGGCCATAATACTGCAGTTTGTTGCCATACCCTCCTCCAGGGGATTTTCTCAACTCGGGGATAGAACCCCCATCTCCTGCATCACTTGCATTGGCAGGTGGGTTCTTTACCACTAGCACCACCGGGGAAGCCCATAGTCCCATCATTGCTAAACTTCAAAGTTATTGTGTCATGAAATACCTGTCTGGCACTTTCTATTTTAAAAGAGTAAAATCTTCATCTGGATGCCTGTGAGCCAGCAGTCATTTTCCCCCATTTAACAGCTGAGGAAGCACATAGAAGCAGATTTGCCCAAGGTTGAGTTAAGATTAATCAGTCATTAATTCATAATTAGCATACATGCCATACTTAGATTACCAATTTTCACAGGATGAGAGCATAGTAAAACATATCTGACAATGCAACATCACTAAAAGTATTTTACTGTTTTATTAATGATTTAGAAGTCATCTGAGAATTTTGGAATACTTCAATTATCATAACAGGCATTAATTTGTAGTTGCAATAGAAAAATATAAAAGCTATAAAATTAATCTGAGGTTGTATGGACTTTACAACATTCTCTATCATTTTTTAATAAAATTTTTGTTTTTAAGATTGACCAATAATTTTAAATTCCTAAGATGCTCTATTTGATGCAATCTACATTATTTTATATATATACACACACACACTATGTTCTGTGGGGGATACAAATGAAGTAGAAGGCATACTCCTTATTGTCCAAGAAAAATAAGACATGCCAAATATACAAGCCCATATACTGAAACTTATGCACAACTAACTACAGTTGTATATGACATGCTAAATGTGTGTGCAGACACACACACACACACACAAGAAGTGCTGGAGAGGGTGTAGAGAAAAGGGAACCCTCTTACACTGTTGGTGGGAATGCAAACTAGTACAGCCACTATGGAGAACAGTGTGGACATTCTTTAAAAAACTGGAAATAGAACTGCCATATGACCCAGCAATCCCACTGCTGGGCATACACATCGAGGAAACCAGAATTGAAAGTGACATGTGTGCCCAGTGTTCATCACAGCACTGTTTACAATGGCCAGGACATGGAAGCAACCTAGATGTCCATCGGCAGATGAATGGATAAGAAAGCTGTGGTACATATACACAATGGAATATTATTCAGCCATTAAAAAGAATACATTTGAATCAGTTCTAATGAAGTGGACGAAACTGGAGCCTATTATACAGTGTGAAGTAAGTCAGAAAGAAAAACACCAATACTGTTTACTAACACATATATATGGAATTTAGAAAGATGGTAACAATGACCCTATATGCAAGACAGCAAAAGAGACACAGATGTAAAGATCAGTCTTTTGGACTCCGGGAGAAGGCAAGGGTGCGATGATTTGAGAAGGTAGCATTGAAACGTGTATATTATCATATGTGGAGCGGATTGCCAGTCCAGGTTCTATGCATGAGACAGGGTGCTCAGTGCTGGTGCACTGGGATGACCCTGGGGATGGGATGGGGAGGGAGGTGGGAGGGGGGTTCTGGATCGGGGACACATGTGCTTCTGTGGCTGATTCATGTCGATGTATGGCAAAAACCACTACAATATTGTAAAGTAACTAGCCTCATATTAAAATAAATTAATTAATTTTTTAAAAGAAGTTTTCATATCATATGTGAGAGCTAAGAGTTCCTACTCACATTATTTTAATTCAGGAGGCATTTCTTGTTCAAATGCGATACCTAGACTTCACATGTTTCACACTGAGATAACTTCATACTGAGAAAATGTGGATCCCCTTAATGAAGCAGATCACAAATTTTAAAGGAAAATACAAGGACATGCTGGAAAAAAGCACCCAAATCATCTCATGCTTAGGAAAACACAAACCAAAATAGCAAACAGACCCAAATACATAAGTCTACCACTCACATAGGCCTAAGTCATATTAAACAGGAAGAAAGTATGGTACCACTCTCCCATCATAGATTTTTACCCCTTGTTCAAGACATGAATACAGGGGGGGTGACAAATAAATTCAAGAGATTGGATCTGGTAGACAGAGTGCCTGAAGAACTATGAACAGAGGTTTGTAACATTGTACAGGAAGTGGTGACCAAAACTATCCCCAAAAAAAAGAAATGCAAGAAAGCAAAATGGTTGTCTGAGTAGACCTTACAAATAGCTTAAAAAAGAAGAGAAGTGAAAGGCAAAGGAGAAAGGGAAAGATATACCCATCTGAATACAGAGTTCCAGAGAATAGCAAGGAGAGATAAGATAACCTTAAGTGAACACAAAGAATGGGAAAGACTAGAAATCTCTTTAAAAAAATTAGAGATATCAAGGGAACATTTCATGCAAAGATGGGCACAATAAAGGATAGAAACAGCAAGGACCTAACAGAAGCAGAAGATATTAAGAAGAGATAGCAGGAATACACAGAACTATACCAAAAAAGACTTAATGACCCAGATAACCATGATGGTGTGGTCACTCACCTAGAGCTGGACATCCTGGAATGTGAAGTCAAGTTAGCCTGAGGAAGCATTACTATGAACAAATCTAGTGGAAGTGATGGAACTCCAGTTGACCGACTTAAAATCTTAAAAGATGATGCTGTTAAAGTGCTGCACTCAATATGCCAGCAAATTTGGAAAACTCAGCAATGGCCACAGGACTGGAAAAGGTCAATTTTCATTCCAATCTCAAAGAAAGGAAAAGCCAAAGAATGTTCAAACTACTGTCCAATTGTACTCATTTCACATGCTAGCAAGGTAATCCTCAAAATTCTTTAAGCTGGGCTTCAACAGTACATGAACCAACAACTTACAAACATACAAACTGTATTTAAAAAAGGCAGAGGAACCAGAGATCGAATTGTCAACATCTGTTGGATCACAGAGAAAACAAGTGAATTTAAAAAAAAACTACTTCTACTGACTATGCCAAAGCCATTGACTGTGTGGATCACAACAAACTGAAAAGTTTTTAAAGAGGTGGGATTACCAGAACACCTTCCCTGCTTCCTGAGAAACCCATATGCAGTTCAAGCAGCAACAGCTAGAACTAGACATGGAACAATGGACTAGTTCAGTCTTGGGAAAGGAGTATGTCAAGGCTGTATGTGGTCACTCTGCTTCTTTAACTTCTGTGCAGAGAGCATCATGTGAAATGCTGTGCGGGTTTGATCACAATTTGTAATCAAGATTATCAGGAGAAATATCAACAACCTCAGATATGCAGATGATACCGTTCTAAAGCAGAAAGCAAGGAGGAACTAAAGAACCTCTTGATGAGGGTGAAAGAGGAGAGTGAAAAGGCTGGCTTAAAAATCAACATTCAAGAAACTAAAATCATGGCATTGTTCCCATAACTTCATGGCAAATACATGGGGAAAAAGTGGAAACAGTGGAAAATTTTATTTTCTTAGGCTGCAAAACTGAAGTCAGTTCAGTTCAGTTCAGTCACTCAGTCGTGTTCGACTCTTTGCTACCCTATGAATTGCAGCACGCCAGGCCTCCCTGTCCATCACCAACTCCTGGAGTTCACTCAGACTCATGTCCATCGAGTTGGTGATGCCATCCAGCCATCTCATCCTATGTCGTCCCCTTCTCCTCCTGCCCCCAATCCCTCCCAGCATCAGAGTCTTTTCCAATGAGTCAACTCTTTGCATAAGGTGGACAAAGTATTGGAGTTTCAGCTTTAGCATCAGTTATTCCAGTGAACAACCAGGACTGACCTCCTTTAGGATGGACTGGTTGGACCTCGATGCAGTCCAAGGGACTCTCAAGAGTCTTCTCCAACACCACAGGTCAAAAGCATCAATTCTTCGGCGCTCAGCTTTCTTCACAGTCCAACTCTCACATCCATACATGACCACAGGAAAAACCATAGCCTTGACTAGACGGACCTTTGTTGGCAAAGTAATGTCTCTGCCTTTCAATATGCTATCTAGGTTGGTCATAACTTTCCTTCCAAGGAGTAAGCATCTTTTAATTTCAAGGCTGCAGTCACCATCTGCAGTGGTTTGGGAGCCCCCTCAAATAAAGTCTGACACTGTTTTCACTGTTTCGCCATCTATTTCCCATGAAGTGATGGAACCAGATGCCGTTATCTTCATTTTCTGAATGTTGAGCTTTAAGCCAACTTTTTCAGTCTCCTCTTTTACTTTCATCAAGAGGCTTTTTAGTTCCTCTTCACTTTCTGCCATAAGGGTGGTGTCATCTGCATATCTGAGGTTATTGATATTTCTCCTGGCAATCTTGATTCCAGCTTTTGCTTCATCCAGCCCAGCGTTTCTCATGATGTACTGTGCATATAAGTTAAATAAGCAGGGTGACGATATATAGCCTTGATGTACTGCTTTTCCTGTTTGGAACCAGTCCATTGTTCCATGTCCAGTTCTAACTGTTGCTTCCTGACCTGAATATAGGTATCTCGAGAGGCAGGTCCGGTGGTCTGGTATTCCCATCTCTTTCAGAATTTTCCACAGTTTATTGTGACCCACACAGTCAAAGGCTTTGGCATAGTCAATAAAGCAGAAAGAGATGTTTTTCTGGAACTCTTGCTTTTTCAATGATCCAGCAGATGTTGGCAATTTGATCTCTGGTTCCCCTCCCTTTGCTAAAACCAGCTTGAACATCTGGAAGTTCACGGTTCACGTATTGCTGAAGCCTGGCTTGGAGAATTTTGAGCATTACTTTACTAGCATGTGAGATGAGTGCAACTGTGTGGTAGTTTGAACATTCTTTGGCATTGCCTTTCTTTGGGATTGGAATGAACACTGACCTTTTCCAGTCCTGTGGCCACTGCTGAGTTTTCCAAATTTCCTGGCATATTGAGTGCAGCATTTTCACAGCATCATCTTTCAGGATTTGAAATAGCTCAACTGGAATTCCATCACCTCCACTAGCTTTGTTTGTAATGATGCTTTCTAAGGCCCACTTGACTTCACATTCCAGGATGTCTGGCTCTAGGTCAGTGATCACACCATCATGATTATCTGGATCATGAAGATCTTTTTTGTACAGTTCTTCTGTGTATTCTTGCCACCTCTTCTTAATATCTTCTGCTTCTGTTAGGTCCATACCATTTCTGTCCTTTATCAAGCTCATCTTTGCATGAAATGTTCCCTTGGTATCTCTAATTTTCCTGAAGAGATCTCTAGTCTTTCCCATTCTGTTGTTTTCCTCTATTTCTTTGCATTGATTGCTGAGGAAGGCTTTCTTATCTCTCCTTGCTATTCTTTGGAACTCTGCGTTCAAATGGGAATATCTTTCCTTATCTCCTTTGCTTTTTGCTTCTCTTCTTTCCACAACTATTTGTAAGGCCTCCTCAGACAGCCATTTTGCTTGTTTGCATTTCTTTTCCATGGGGATGGTCTTGATCCCTGTCTCCTGTACAATGTCATGAACTTCCATCCATTGCTCATCAGGCACTCTATCTATCAGATCTAGTCCTTTATATCTATTTCTCACTTCTACTGTATAATTATAAGGGATTTGATTTAGGTCATACCTGAATGGTCTAGTGGTTTTCCCTACTTTCTTCAATTTCAGTCTGAATTCGGCAATAAGGAGTTCATGATCTGAGCCACAGTCAGCTCCCCGTCTAGTTTTTGCTTACTGTATAGAGCTTCTCCATCTTTGGCTGCAAAGAATATAATCAATCTGATTTCAGTGTTGACCATCTGGTTTGTCCGTGTGTAGAGTCTTTTCTTGTGTTGTTGGAAGAGGGTGTTTGCTATGACCAATGCGTTCTCTTGGCAAAACTCTATTAGCCTTTGCCCTGCTTCATTCTGTACTCCAAGGCCAAATTTGCCTGTTACTCCAGGTGTTTCTTGACTCCCTACTTTTGCATTCCAGTCCCCTATAATAAAAATAACATCTTTTTTGTGTGTTATTTCTAAAAGGTCTTGTAGGTCTTCATAGAACCGTTCATCTTCAGCTTCTTCAGCATTACTGGTTGGGGCATAGACTTGGGTTACTGTGATATTGAATGGTTTGCCTTGGAAACAAACAGAGATCATTCTGTCATTTTTGAGATTGCATCCAAATAATGTATTTTGGACTCTTTTGTTGACCATGATGGCTACTCCATTTCTTCTAAGGGATTCTTGCCTGCAGTAGTAGATGTAATGGTCATCTGAGTTAAATTCACCCATTCCAGTCCATTTTAGTTCGCTGATTCCTAGAATGTTGACGTTCACTCTTGGCATCTCCTGTTTGACCACTTCCAATTTGCCTTGATTCATGAACCTAACATCCCAAGTTCCTATACAATATTGCTTTTTACAGCATCGGACCTTGCTTCTATCACCAGTCACATCCACAACTGGGTATTGTTTTTGCTTTGGCGCCATCCCTTCATTCTTTCTGGAGTTATTTCTCCACTGATCTCCAGTAGCGTATTGGGCACCTACCAACCTGGGGAGGTCCACTTTCAGTATCCTATCATTTTGCCTTTTCATACTGTTCATGGGGTTCTCAGGGCAAGAATACTGAAGTGGTTTGCCATTCCCTTCTCCAGTGGACCACATTCTGTCAGACCTCTCCACCATGACCTGCCCATCTTGGGTGGCCCCACAGGGCATGGCTTAGTTTCATTGTGTTAGACAAGGCTGTTGTCTGTGTGATCAGAATGGCTAGTTTTTCTGTGATTATGGTTTCAGTGTGTCTGCCCTCTGATGCCCTCTTGCAACACCTACCATCTTACTTAGGTTTCTCTTACCTTGAGCGTGGGGTATCTCTTCACGGCTGCTCCAGAAAAGTGCAAAACTGAAGTCAGAAAGAGTTAAAAGATGCTTGCTCCTTGGCAAAAAAGCTGTGACAAACCTAGACAGTGTATTTAAAAGCAGATACATCACTTCATCGACAAAGGTTCATATAGTCAAAGCTATGATTTTTCCAGTAGTCATATATGGATGTGAGAGCTAGACCATAAAGAAGGCTGATGCTTTTGAATTGTGGTGCTGGAGAAGACTCTTGAGAGTTCCTTGGACAGCAAGGAGATCAAACTAGTCGATCCTAAGGAAAATCAACCCTGAATATTCATTGGAAGGACTGATGCTGAAGCAAGGCTCCAATACTTTGGCTACCTGATGTGAAGAGCTGACTCATTGAAAAACACCCTGGTGCTGGGAAAGATTAAGGGAAGGAGGAGAAGGGGGTGACAGAGGATTAATGGTTGGATGGCATCACTGATTCAAGAGGCATGAGTTTGAGCAAACTTCAGGAGATGGTGAAGGACAGAGAAGCCTGATGTGCTGCAGTTCAAGGGGTTATGAAGAGTCATATACGACTGAGCCCCTGAACAACAACAAGGCATGAACAGATAGACTTCTTATATCATGCCTTGTACTTCACTCAGACCAACCTCACTGAAGCTAGAGTTGCCTCTGTTTCTTCCACCACCCTTCCTTCCCATCACAAGAAGTGACCTTATATTTGTTTTAATGTATCCCTATCCTCTACTCCAGTAGCTCACCAAATACTTTCAGCTTATCCTCCTAAACCACTCCTCAATTACGCTCTAGTCCAGGCCATAGGTTATTTCTTCACATAGCTGTTACAACCTCCTCCTTGCTCAAGCTCCCAGGCTACAGACTGAAACGAGAATAAATGCTTTTACACAAAGTGGATTTTTCACTTATAGATTTTATAAATGCCATTTCCTTTCCTGAAAATTCATAATAGTACTTACTATATTAAAGATCGGGCCTAACTTGTATTCAAATAATCCTCCTCAAACCATCTTTAACCACCATCTCACATCACTTTTATCTTCCCATTATCCTCCCTTTCCCTTTTGCTTATCTCAGGTACATTGGCTTCGTGCTATATTTGTGCAGTCATCCCACTTCCTTTATAGAGCTTCCTCTTACTAATTGGAAGATATTTTATCCAAAAGTCTACAAGTAATAAATGCTGGAGAGGGTGTGGAGAAAAGGGAACCCTCTTCCACTGTTGGTGGGAATGCAAACTAGTACAGCCACTATGGAGAACAGTGTGGAGATTCCTTAAAAAACTGGAAATAGACCTGCCTTATGATCCAGCAATCCCACTGCTGGGCATACACACTGAGAAAACCAGAAGGGAAAGAGACACGAGTACCCCAGTGTTCATCGCAGCACTGTTTATAATAGCCAGGACATGGAAGCAACCTAGATGTCCATCAGCAGATGAATGGATAAGAAAGCTGTGGTACATATACACAATGGAGTATTACTCAGCCATTAAAAAGAATACATTTGAATCAGTTCTAATGAGGTGGATGAAACTGGAGCCTATTATCCAGAGTGAAGTAAGCCAGAAAGAAAAACACCAATACAGTATACTAACGCATATATATGGAATTTAGAAAGATGGTAACAATAACCCTGTGTACGAGACAGCAAAAGAGACACTGATGTATAGAACAGTCTTATGGACTCTGTGGGAGAGGGAGAGGGTGGGAAGATTTGGGAGAATGGCATTGAAACATGTAAAATATCATGTATTAAACGAGTTGCCAGTACAGGTTCGATGCACGATACTGCATGCTTGGGGCTGGTGCACTGGGACGACCCAGAGGGATGGAATGGGGAGGGAGGAGGGAGGAGGGTTCAGGATGGTGAACACATGTATACCTGTGGCGGATTCATTTTGATATTTGGCAAATCTAATACAGTTATGTAAAGTTTAAAAATAAAATTAAATTAAAAAATAAATAAATAAATAAAATAAAATCCCATTTTCCTTTTACCCAAACATGAAACTTCAGTCTTCTCTATTTTATTCTATGCCTGTTTTAGTTAATATATCATTCAGGGCACATACTGTTTACACATGAGTTTACCCTGAAAATTCTTTTTTTAAAAAACAGCCCATACCCTCTCCCATTTTTCTCTGTTCAAAACCCAGTACAGTATCAAAAGCATGTAAGTGGCCTTTGATTTTTAATTGAAAGCAAGAAAGAAGAGAGAGAAGGTAGAAGAAAAAGAGGAATTTCCAAAAGACCACAGCTACAAAGCTCTTTAGAATGTCAATACAAAAACTTGGCTTTGAGTTCTGTTGAAATTTAGGATGAAATTTCTTATCTTACTTAAATCCATATTTGCACTTCTTATCTTTTGACACAGTCTGTTTCTACAAGTATGAAGAATTCCTCTAATCCCAGAATGATCAAAAGCATTGTTGATGGCCCACAGCTCAATTATCTCTTTCCTTCATACAAATGCAGGCTATTTGCATTTTCTTCTCAATTTTCAATGATTCCATGTATAAAAAGGAAAAAAGGCAAAAAGCACATCTGCTGTGAAATCATGAAGACTGTATCACCTTTCAGATTCTTTCGGAATCTAAATTCCAATCAAAAGGAGTCAGGTGAAGCAGAGCTATGCCCCTACTCAGCAGAGGGCACTATGTATTAGTGCGCTCAGCGCCTTCCTGCACACCTAAAATGGCTCTTTGGCAGGACTAGGGGCAAAGGAAATCTATTTTGAGTCTTTATATATAAGGCTTACTGTCTGCTGAGTCCAAAACTGTCACTTTGGCTCCTAAAGTCTAACGCTGAAAGCTTACTGAGATAAATATGGACCTTCTCATTCACACTGTCAGGAAATGTGTGTAACTATTTTATTTATACCCTTAAAAATGATTTCATTTTGGCTTTCTTTTTTTGAAGAAGTTTCATTCCAGGACTTAATTTTGCTGACAACATGCTGTTCCCTAACAAGAAAGAAAAGTGGCTCCATATTTAAAACCAGGTATGAAAGTATATGCAAATAATATTGTTTGTGGCTCATTCCAAAGTCCTGCTTCTAAGTCTCCTCTGGTATCTTTAATTAACTTGTATGAAAACTACTTACCCAAGGACTGCAATTCAGGTTAATGGTAAATTCTGACATTTGTAGCTTAATGAGTGAATAGTCACTTGAATACTTACTGCTTTGATATTTGGCTCCCATTTGCCTGGCTTCTCTGGTGGCTCAGAGAGTAAAGAAACTGCCTGCAGTGCAGGAGACTTGGGTTCGATCCCCTGGAGATCCCCCTTGGGTTAGGAAGATCCCCTGGAGAAGAGAATGGCTACCACTCCAGTATTCTTGCCTGGAGAATTCCATTTACAGAGGAGACTGGTGGGCCACAGTCCATGGGGTAATAAAAAGTTGGACACAACTGAGCGACTAACACACACACACACACCCATGTGCCTATTTTTTCTTTTAATCACTTACTTGACACTGGGACCTATTGTCCTTGCTAAAAAGGCTGAGAGGGAGAAAAGCACATTGAACCAAGGGAAAACAGCCAAACCAAAATAAATCCCTCAACCCAAACAAGTAAACAAATAAAAATCAGCAAGTCTATAGTGCTGAGATGAGCTCTGTCTAATAGTGATATGAATATATTATTTATATTTATCCTTCCCCGCTGTTGCTATCATTTGCCAGTCTGAATTTTCCACTGACAGCAGTATTTTCGCTGGTCTTACAGAGATGTTGGCTACTGAAATACAATTCAGGCTCACACCCACATCAGTCGTCAGTGGGCCAAGAATAAGACACTTGCCAAAGGTAAGGGATTTAGGGTCCAGTCCCTAGCTATGTTTGAGTTGCTGAAGTAGACAGTAAAAAGCAGCAATGTGGCTAGCTACAAATAAAACACAGGGATTTGAGCTTGTTTATTTTGCAAAGGGGCCCATGTGGCATGCTGGCCAAAAATTCACTGTGTCCACTGAAATCTATCCCTTGGGGCAGGGTTGCCTCTTCACAGAAATGTTGCTCTAGCCCTGTGTGTCTGTCTGATGTACCACTGTGATTTAAACCCCCATGTTCCCACTAATAGCTTTTGATGTTTTGGTTATGCTAAATCAAGGGCTTCTTTGATAGCTCAGTTGGTAAAGAATCTGCCTGCAATGCAAGAGACCCCGGTTTGATTCCTGGGTTGGGAAGATCCCCTGGAGAAGGGATAGGCTATCCACTCCAGTATTCTTGGGCTTCTCTTGTGGCTTAACGGGTAAAAGAATCCACCCGCAATGCAGGAGATTTGTGTTTGATCCCTGGGTTGGGAAGATCCCCTGGAGAAGGGAAAGGCTACCCACTCCAGTATTCTGGCCTGAAGAATTACGTGGACTGTATAGTCCATGGGGTCGCAAAGAGTCAGACACAACTAAGTAACTTTCACTCACTTTATGCTAAATCACATTCTCTTCAAATCAGAATAGTTTGAGGTTGATCTTTTACATTTCCTGTTCCTCCAGACTACTTCCCTCTTTGAGAGTGTCTCTGTATCAGGGCATGTCAGTTTAGGGTAACTGTTAAACCAATATGATTAAAAAAATATGAAGAACCCAGTATTTCACTCTGCTAGATAGTGTAGCATGGCAGATAGGTTATCCTCTTTGCTCTCTAGTCATTCATAATATATTTGGCATGATAAGATCTATGCTTTCTGAACAGTTAGGAAAGTATAAGACAGATTTTTTTCAGAAGGATTCAGGAGAGCAACAGTTCTCCACATGCTCTTTCAAAAGCCAGCAGTGACAGTTTTCTCAGAATTAACCTACCAATTTTGCTGAGATACCACAAAATCTTGATTTCCAAAAGATATTTGTCATTTGTCTCTTTCAAATCAAGTTCAGTTGCACATAACAGAAAATTCCAAAATGACATAACTTAAAAAAGGTAGAGGGCTTCCAAGGTGGTGCTAGTGGTAAAGAACCCACCTGCCAATGCAGGAAATGAGATGGTGGGTCAGTCCCTGGTTTGGGAAGATCCCCTGGAGGAGGGCATGGCAACCCACTCTAGTATTCTTGCCTGGAGAATCCCATGGACAGAGGATCCTGGCAGGCTACAGTCCACAGGGTGACAAAGACATGATTGAAGTGACTTAGCACAGCACACAGCACAAACAAGGCAGAAGTAGGTCATCCATGTAGTCTAGTCAACTGTACCTACCTTTCTGCTCCACCATCCTCAGTATATGGTTTCTATCCTCAAGGATAGCTGATGATTACCACTAACTCCAGTTCTAGTCATCATGTTTACATTCTAGATTGGCATCACAAAGAAGCTGGTCAGGACAAAAGTGAAAGTCTCTCAGTCATGTCCAACTCTTTGCGACCTCATGGACTATACAGTCAGCAAAAACAAGACAGGGAGCTGACTATGGCTCAGATCATGAACTCCTTATTGCTAAATTCAGACTTAAATTGAAGACTAAAATTGAAAAAATTAGGGGACATCACTAGACCATTCTGGTAAGACCTAAATCAAATCCTTTATGATTATTCAGTAGAAGTCAGAAATAGATTTAAGGGACTAGATCTGATAGACACAGTGCCTGATGAACTATGGACAGAGGTTCATGACATTATACAGGAGACAGGGATCAAGACCACCACCAAGAAAAAGAAATGCAAAAAAGCAAAAATGGCTGTCTGAGGAGGCCTTACAAAGAGCTGAGAAAATAAGAAAAGTGAAAATCAAAGGAAAAAAGGAAAGATATACCCATTTGAATGCAGAGTTCCAAAGAATAGCAAGGAGAGATAATAAAGCCTTCCTCAGTGATCAATGCAAAGAAATAGAGGAAAAGAACAGAATGGGAAAGACTAGAGGTCTCTTCAGGAAAATTAGAGATCGAAGGGGAACATTTCATGCAAAGATGGGCTTGATAAAGGACAGAAATGGTATGGACCTAACAGGAGCAGAAGATATTAAGAAGAGGTGGCAAGAATACACAGAACTGTACAAAAAAGATCTTCATGATCCAGATAATCATGATGCTGTGATCACTCACCTAGAGCCAGACATCCTGGAATGTGAAGTCAAGTGGGCCTTAGAAAGCATCATTACAAACAAAGCTAGTGGAGGTGATGGAATTCCAGTTGAGCTATTTCAAGTCCTAAAAGATGATGCTGTCAAAGTGCTGCACACAACATGCCAGGAAATTTGGAAAACTCAGCAGTGGCCACAGGACTGGAAAAGGTCAGTGTTCATTCCAATCCCAAAGAAAGGCAATGCCAAAGAATGCTCAAACTACCACACAGTTGCACTCATCTCACATGCTAGTAAAGTAATGCTCAAAATTCTCCAAGCCAGGCTTCAGCAATACGTGAACCGTGAACTTCCAGATGTTCAAGCTGGTTTTAGCAAAGGGAGGGGAACCAGAGATCAAATTGCCAACATCCGCTGGATCATTGAAAAAGCAAGAGTTCCAGAAAAACATCTCTTTCTGCTTTATTGACTATGCCAAAGCCTTTGACTGTGTGGGTCACAATAAACTGTGGAAAATTCTGAAAGAGAGGGGAATACCAGACCACCTGACCTGCCTCTTGAGAAATCTGTATGCAAGCCAGGAAGCAACAGTTAGAACTTGACATGAAACAACAGACTGGATCCAAATAGGAAAAGGAGTACATCAAGGCTTATGTTGTCATCCTGCTTATTTAACTTATATGCAGAGTACATCATGAGAAAAGCTGGGCTGGATGAAGCGAAAGCTGGAATCATGATTGCCAGGAGAAATATCAATAACCTCAGATATGCAAATGACACCACCCTTATGGTAGAAAGTGAAGAATAACTAAAGAGCCTCTTGATGAAAGTGAAAGAGGGGAATGAAAAGGTTGGCTTAAAACTCAACATTCAAAAAACTAAGATCATGGCATCCAGTCCCATCACTTCATGGGAAATAGATGGGGAAACAGTGACAGAATTTATTTTCTTGGGCTCCAAAATAACTGCAGATGGTGACTGCAGCCGTGAAATTGACACACTTACTCCTTGGAAGGAAAGTTATGACCAACTGAGACAACATATTTAAAAGCAGAGACATTACTTTGCCAACAAAAGTCCATCTAGTCAAGGCTATGGTTTTTCCTGTGGTCATGTATGGATGTGAGAGTTGGACTATAATGATACCTGAGTGCTGAAGAATTGATGCTTTTGAACTGTGGTGTTGGAGAAGACTCTTGAGAGTCCCTTGAACTGCAAGGAGATCCAATCAGTTCATCCTCAAGGAAATCAGTCCTGGGTGTTCATTGGAAGGACTGATGTTGAAGCTGAAACTCCAATACTTTGGCCACTTGATGTGAAGAGCTGACTTAATTGAAAAGACCCTGATGCTGGGAAAGATTGAAGGTGGGAAGAGAAGGGGATGACAAAGGATGAGATGGTTGGATGGCATCACCGATTCACTGGACATGAGTTTGTGTAAACTCCGGGAGTTGGTGATGGACATGGAGGCCTGGCATGCTGTGGTCCATGGTGTCGCAAAGAGTCAGACACGACTGAGAGACTGAACTGACTGGACCTGCAGTCCATGGAATTCTCCAGGCCAGAATACTGGATTGGGTAGCCATTCCTTTCTCAATCCAGGGATTGAACCCAGGTCTCCTGCATTGCAGGCGGATTCTCTAACAGCTGAGCCACCAAGGAAGCCCAAGAATACTGGAGTGGGTAGCTTATCCCTTCTCCAGCAGATCTTCCCAACCCAGGAATTGAACCAGGGTCTCCTGCATTGCAGGTGAATTCTTCACCAGTTGAGCTACCAGGGAAGCCAGGTCAGGACAAAAGGCCACCCTCTATCTCTTAGGGAGACTTTGGTGGTTTACATGTTGTCAGCCTGAACTTAGCCACATGGCCAAATATAGCTTCAAAGGAGACTGGTAATAGTCTTTGTTCTGGGTGCACAATCACACCAAATGAAATCATGATTCTGTTACTGAGAAAGAAATGAGAAACTGGGGAAGGCAGTTATCAATATTGGCCACACATCATAATATGTTGCAAGGTCTAGAATCCCTGTTATTAAAGTCATCCCTTTTGTATTAAGTTGCTCCCCCTCAAAATCTCTGTTAAATGCAAATATTACTTGGAAGTGGTAAAACATTAACAAATGGAGACGCCTTTCCATATGATCACAAGTCTGCGAGATTATTTCTCTGACGAACGTGGCCATAAGTAAAAAGAACCAAAAACATTAATGGAGAAACAAATGAATATGTTAAAGGAAAGCATCCACAGGACACTGTGGGGTCAAGGCACTATAGGCTGAAAGGCTGAGGGTAAGGAGAGAGCCAAAACCAATTTTGCTTACTTCATAATTTGGCTGAGGACTAATCCCACGTATCTAAATTGTTACAATGGAATACAGTTGCTGTAGCCTGTAGATTATATACGAAGACAGCATGTCACAAAGCAAATAATTTTATTTACTATTATCACTTGCAAGATTTTTATTTGTTTTTCATTTTTACCAGAGAAGGGGTAGGGGAGTGGTACTAGGAGATTTAGAACTGGTTGGGAAAAAGAGAGAAGAAAACTGCTTTCAAACAACTATAGTTTTTATTTTGGAATAAAAATAGAGCACTATTTTGAAGAAAAGCAATGGGGACGGGATTTTTCTTTTCAAAAATCTTCATCAGTTTTTAGAATAAGACCTTTATAAAAAATGAATATTTTTCATCAAAGAAGTTTTGTTTTGACAGACAAATTGACTAGAGAAAGTTCATGTTCTACATTATGAAGAATCAAAATGTGTCTGTAGAGCAGAGTAAATTTCATGACACATCATACACAGAGCAGATGTGAGAGTCTAAATCCAGAAAAAAAACAAATTCTATTTTACTGTCACCCAGGGAAGTTTCCCTTTTCCTTAAAGTAGCTGATAATCCACACTTATTTTTCTGGATCTTCAGTTTTTTGCCCCATCAATGGATCCCATCCATCAACCCAATGAATACGGCTTTGGAGATATAAAAGGCTATAACCAATTTATAGACCAATCCCAGAAGCATAAGCCTTTATATTCAGAGAAACTACGATGACTATTTAGGCCACCAGAGAAAAAATAAAGGAAAAAGTTTATTAATTTGAAACTTATTCACAATCTTCAAGCCAACCAACACAAACTGATTCCCTACAGCACATTCATTGTGGGCATGCAATAAAAATTAACCAACATTCCCTGGTGTTTTGACCCAGTGTTGTATTTAGCAACCTCAAGAATGAAGCCCACTTCAAGTCTTAAGAGATTTTCGGTCCAATTTTTTTTCTAAAGCTTGTTTTCCTAGTATCTACATTTTATTAATGAATGAATCCTTCCCTTTGAATTTATGAGAAGTTGTACAGAATGTAGCCCAAAAAAAAAAAAAAAGGTGTTCATTTGAGGGTTTTGCTATCATGATCTCAGATATTTTGACTTGGGGGGATTAGGAGGAGGGGAGGGAAAGCTGATCTGTGTTTTAGTTTTTTCCCAAAGCCCCCAAACTCTTGTCATTCCAGTTTCTTTTTAGGTGATAATTAAACGGTCTGTAGGAGCTGAGAAAAAACACCTCGAACCAAAGAAAATTAAAATTTATCTTTCATCAAACTTTCAAGTATTCTCCAACCCCCAGGTATCTAATTCCACATGCCAAAGCATGTTATTTTCAAAAATAGAAGAATTCAACATCTCATAATTTTTCTTACACATTTCTCTGCATTTCATATCCTATTTCAAGGTGCTCAGTTGGAACACATGTTACTCATGAAAAGAAGGGATCTGTTTCACTTTATAGAATGGCATGTTGAGGAGAGCACATTTTTCAGATATGAAAGTTTTCATTTTAAAAGTTTCATTCTGTGTCATCTTTGAAAACTAAACAATTCCACCAGGAGGGTCACATTCCTACCCTACACAGAAATGGCCCTCGTCTCTTATTATCCAACCCCCAGGAAAAGATTTCCATACAAAAATAGAGAAGAAGCCATCTCAGACTTCTTTTGAATAACAAGCCTAAGATCAATAGACTGACTGTGCTCCCTACTGGTAAAATGGAGAGCTACAGCCAGCAGTCAAAATTTTATTTGACAAAAGCCTTATAGAACTAGGAATTAAAATTTTATTTATCATGCCTGGAAACAGGAAATCTTGCTACATGAGTTCCAAAATTACATAGAAGATTATTCACTGGCCTGGAAGCAGAAACAAGTGAAGGCAGAGAAGTTACTGGGTCAAGCTCAATGTGGATTTGAACATTAGTACCATTTGATTTTATTGTCAGCGCTACTAGCTGCTTTCTGTGTTCTGACCAAACCATATCTGAACATAGGCTGATCCAAGGGTTCTCAAACTTTAGCCTGCATCAGAGTCTTCTGGACTACCTGTTGAAAATGGATAGTCTTGGTTCCAAGAACCAGAAATTCTGATTCTTCAGGTTTGGAATGAAGCTCTAGAATCTGCCTTTTATCAATTCTTCCCTACCTCGGTGATTATGATGAAAGTAGTTTAAGGAATACATTTTTAATAACATTGACATAGTCTTTACAAAGCGCCCTGGTAGTATGAATAATTACTGTCTTGTTTGTCAGCAACACCATCTCCCTAACGATGATCTCCCTACTAGGATTGGAGCAAAGTTTCTGGTTTCCTTGCTCCCATACATACCAGCTCTCTGCCTCTACTTGCTTTCTTGACTCCTGCTAAATGCCAGTGCAGAGGAGAGAATTTTATTATAATAACAATAATAGCTAATATTTATTCAGTGTGTTCTATCTGCCCAGTTCTAAGTACTTTTCTTATAGTAAGTAATTCAGTCCTCATATTAAGCCTGTGTATGAAGGAGGAACTCTTATTTTTATTTTACAAATGAAGAAACTGAGACATTGCCCAAGGTCACAGACTGAGTGACTGAGCCAGGATATGAAGGCAGGCAGTCTGGCTCCAAAGCCCATGCACTTAACCACTATGTTATACTAACTGTCTACATATGAAAGGGAAAGGACTAGATTTTTTTTTCTTTGTGATTCTATGATTTTTATCTTACTCATTAAGGCATAAAAGTAGAAAATTATTGTGAGAAGAAAAAAAAAGATTTAAAGTATAGCCCTTTATCAGAGGCTTAATTGACCAAGTTCAATTTCCCTGAATAGTATATGATCATAGTAAAACCCACCATAATGCTTTTATAATGCTTCCATATTCCCTGCTAATTCATCACCTCACTTGAGATCAAATTTTCCAAGGTCACCACAGGGTTAATGGTAGCAGCATAGTGAAGCCTGCTCATCTACCCCTCTACCCCTAATTCCTGCATGCTCCCAACTCAGCTTCTCTACATACTGGCCTGATTTGAGTAGTACAATATCCATAGTCTGGGAATGGCCATGTATGAAAGATGCAAAAGAATAAGTTGTGTATTAACAAAACTTGGCATGGCTTTTGGAAACCATGCTAATGCTTAAAAAACAACAAATGTAATTGAAGACATCAGCCTAAACAAGGGAGATGTTTTCCTTACAGTTGTCATAATAAATCTCTCTGAACTTTACCTGACATTTAGGTATATCAGGCTTTCAATTGTAGACCTTTGATTTTTTTTCCCCTGTCTTTTAACCTCACTTTAAAACATCACTATTTCCTTCTCTAGACTTCTCTCACACGATACTTTTAAAGCAGCTAGGACATAATAGTATTCTTTTCATATCCTCTACAAAAAAATTGTGAGCCCAAAACACGTGCAATTCTTTCTAGTTGCAACTGTGAAGGAAAAAGATCACCAGTTGCTAGTTTAAATGTACGCAAGCAGCTATAAGTTCTAGTCAGAGCTTACCAGTGCCTCATAGCAATTAACAAGAGGGAGCTGCATTCATCATCCTGAGTCTTTATGCCAAATACCAAGGTGTAGAACTTCAGTCTCTCCAACAATCACAATGAATCTTAATAGTGTGGAGTTACCCAAATCCATGAAACAATTGCAAAAGCAGGTTTTGATTGATAGCTTTATCCCCAGACAGCTTTTGCAAAGCACTGGAAAAACCACCTTAGTAATAAGGCATATTCTGTGATGCTCCCAAATCTATAATTTCTTTTTCCTCTCTTCTTGCTTTCAAACCCTGTGTGTGAGGTAAGCAGATAGTCAGCTCCTTAATCATATTTATAGCATTAAAACCAATTAGAAATAAATAAGTGAATTAATTAAATGAGTCACCATTTTCTGAACTACTGAGTTAGCAAAAATTAAGAATCTCAGTGTTGGGAAGTATATATGAAAAAGGCACTTTGGTAGAGTAGTAGAGATAGTATAATTAGTATAGCTATTTTGAGGGCAATTTGGTAATATCAATGAAAATTAGAACCTCACCTACTCTTTGACTACCTACTCCTTAATTGGGAATTTAAACCAAAGATAGAGAATTGCGATATAATTGCAATATATCATTCAACAAGGTATTTGTTGCATTAATAGTACTGGGGAGGGAGGAGGGAAGAGGGTTCAGGATGGGGAACACATGTATACCTGTGGCGGATTCATTTTGATATTTGGCAAATCTAATACAGTTATGTAAAGTTTAAAAATAAAATAAAATTTAAAAAAAAAATAGTACTGGGGAAAAAACTAAATGGTCCAATGATAGGTCCTGATTAAATAAATATGTCCCATCCTTACTCTGGAACAATACAAAAGATCTGTATGATCTGATACAGAAAAATCAAGAGGTATTGTTAAGTGGGGAAAAATAAATAAGGAGAAGCTTGAATAATAAAGTAATAGCTAACCATGTGGGACTTCTAGCATGTCAGAGTGAAGGCTTCTATAAATCCATTCTTACATAAAAGCAATAAAAATACTGCCAAAATTATAAAATCAACTTTTTCAGAAATCTGAAAATTACTCAAAGGCCTGAAGCAATCTGAGAGGCATTTAATCAAGGAAAAGTGCTCAACTTCTATAAAAAACACTGTATGTCATTTTATTTATTTTTAAATTTTAATTTATTTATTTTAATTGGAAGCTAATTACTTTATAATATTGTAGTGGTTTTTGCCATACATTGATATGAATCAGCCATGGGTGTACATGTGTTCCCCATCCTAAACACCCCTCCCACCTCCCTCCCCATCCCATCCTTCAAGGTCATCCCAGTGCACCAGCCCTGAGCATCCTGTCTCATGCATCAAACCTGGACTGGCAATCTATTTCACATATGATAATATGCATGATTCAATGCTATTCTCTCACATCATCCCACCCTTGCCTTTTCCCACAGAGTCCAAAAGTCTGTTCTTTATATCTGTGTCTCTTTTGCTGTCTCGCATATAGGGTCATTGTTACCATCTTTCTAAATTCCATATATATGTGTTAATATACTGTATTGGTGTTTTTGTTTCCGACTTATTTCACTCTGTATAATAGGCTCCAGTTTCATCCACCATAGGCTCCAGTTTCATCCACCTCATTAGAACTGATTAAAATGCATTTTTAATAGCTGAGTGATATTCCATTGTGTATATGTACCACAGCTTTCTTATCCATTCATCTGCTGATGGACATTTAGGTTGCTTCCATGTCCTGACTATAGTAAACAGTGCTGCGATGAACATTGGGGTACACGTTTCTCTTTCAATTCTTGTTTCCTCGGTGTGTATGCCCAGCAGTGGGATTGCTGAGTCATATGGCAGTTCTGGCATTTTAAACTTGACCTACTCCCATGTGCCTCTCCCCAGTTCCACAGCAGCCTTGAAAAACCACAAATTCACAACCATTGTAGCAGTACAGAAAACAGCAACAGCATTACCGCCACAAGAGGGAACAAACTGGGTCTAAAGTGAAGTGAAGTGAAGTGATGTGAAGTCACTCAGTCCTGTCTGACTCTTTGTGACCCCATGGACTGTAGCCTACCAGGCTCCTCCGTCCATGGGATTTTCCAGGCAAGGGTACTTGCCTGGAAAGAGTACTGGAGTGGGTTGCCATTTTCTTCTCCAGGGGATCTTCCTGACCCAGGGATCGAACCCGGGTCTCCCACATTGCAGGCAGACGCTTTACAAAACATCCCATTCCCAGGACATTGTCATTATTTAACCTGTTTCACAGCTCCCTGAAAAGCCCCATTCATAGAGTTTTCATTATTTGACCCGACTCAGAGCTTGATCCACAAGACAAGCCCTATTTGCAGAGCATTTGTGGAATGCAATCAGCAGCAATTGGTTAATATCATAACTGCCTGAGATAAAAGTTTGGATAACCAAGAGCCTAGCCAAAAACTTAAAATTAAAAAAAAAAGATATAGATTAAAGAAGTCAGCCCTCCACAACAAGGGTTTGTAAAAAAAAAAAATTTTTTTAATTAAGAAAAATCTAGGGAAGTCTATGTCCATAGTGGCCTTTAAAGAGTTTGGGCATAATCCTGAGAGTCTACAAGGCTCTGTGTGTGCAGCACTGTGTACAAGCCTAGGAAAGACCTGTGAGGACACTGGAATCTCATCTCTGGCTGATCTTAAGGCTCTGTGCAAGCCAGAAGTGCAGGCTAAGGCAAACTGAGTTTTTGTAAACTGCCTGCCTGAGTGTTGAACGCATGCCCCAGCCAGTACTGATCCCCACACCCACCCTGCCCTGACAGGAAAAGGGTGGACAAATTATTGATTCAAGACACTTAAGGAAATATCTGATGAATATTTAGTAGAGACTTGCATGGATACACACTAGAGACAATACAATAGAAGTAGTTCAGAAAAGTCACTAAACAAAAGAGCAGCAAAAACAAACTGACCAAGCCTTCCCTGGCCATCCAGTGGTTAAGACTTCACCTTCCAATGCAGGGGATGCAGGTTTGATCCTGGTCGGGAAACTAAGATCTCACATGCCTTCTGGCCAAAAGACCAAAACATAAAACAGAAGCAATATTGTAACAAATCCAATTTGTTGTTCAGTCTCTCAGTCGTGTCTGACTGCGACCCTATGGACTGCAGCATGACAGGCTTCTCTGTCCATCACCATCTCCTGGAGTTTGCTCAAACTCATGTTCATTGAGTCGGTGATGCCATCCAACCATCTCATCCTCTGCCATCCCCTTCTCCTCCTGCCTTCAATCTTTACCAGCATCAGGGTCTTTTCTAATGAATCGGATCTTCACATCAGGTGGCCAAAGTATTGGAGCTTCAGCTTCAGCATCAGTCCTTTCAATGAATCTTCAGGATTTATTTCCTTTAGGATTGACCAGTTTGATCTCCTTGCAGTCTCCTTGCAAATTCAATAAAGACTTTAAAAATGGTCCACATCAAAAAAATCTTTAAAATTAAAAAAAAAAAAACTGACTAATGAAACAGCAACAACCAAAAAATCCTGAGGAGGCAGAGGATGTGATCTAGAGTAGCCAAATTATATTAGCTAAAATGTCCAGTTTTTAACAAAAATTATAAGATTCATAAAGAAACCAGAAAATATGACCCATATATGGGGGCAGCAGTCAATAGAAACTCTCCCTAAGGAAGCTCAGACATTGGACTTCAAATAAGCTTTTATATATATATTCAAAGAACTAAGAGAAAATATGCATGAATAGATAATTAAAGAAAAGCAAAACACTGATGCTACATCAAATATAAAATATCAATGAAACAAGAAATTTCTTTAAAAAAATACAAATAGAAATTCTGGAGTTGAAAAGTACAATAACAGAATGAAAAATTCACTAGAAGTGTTCATCAGCAGATTTAAGCTGACAGGAAAAAGAATCAGAGCACCCAAAGATAGGTCAGTTAAGATTATCCAGTCTGGGGCTTCCCTGGTGGTGCAATGATTAAGACTTCACCTTCCAATGCAGAGGGTTTGGGTACGATCCCTGGTTGGGGAGCTAAAATCCCACATGCCTCACAGTCAAAATATCAAAACATAAAACAGAAACAGTATTGTAACAAATTCAGTAAAGACTTTAAAAATGGTCAACATCAAAAAAAAGAAAAAAAAGATTATCCAGTCTAAGTAACAAAATAAAAAGAATGAAGAAAAATGAACAGAGCCTCACAGACCTGTGAGAAACCATCAAGCATACCAACATACACATAATGGGAGTTCCAGGAGAAGAGGGGTCAGAGAAGGAGGCAGAAAAAATTTTTAAAGAAATAATGGCCAGAAACTCCCCAAATTCAATGAAAATCTTTAATGTACACATCCAGTAATCTCAACAAAATTTAAGATAAACCTAAAATGATATATACCCAGACATATCATAGTCAATCTTTTGAAAGACAAAAAGAAAGAGAGATTTTTGAAAACAGCAAGAGGGAAGCAACTCATCATGTACAAGAGATCCTCGATAAGATTAACAATGGATTTCTTATTAGAAACTATGGAAGCCAGAATGCAGAGGGATGACATAGTCAAAGAGTTGAAAGGAAAATACTGTCAACCAAAATCTCTATATTTGACAAAGCTATTCATTAGAAATGAAGGAAAAAATAAGACATTTTCATATAAACAAAAGCTGAATTTTTTACCAGCTCAGACTACATACAGGAAATAATAAAGGGAATCCTTCAGTCTAAAATGAAAGTATTAGGCAGTGATTCAAACCCACACAAATAAATGCAGATCATTTAAAAAGGTAACTATGTAGGTAAATATAAAAGATAGTATAAATGTATTTTTTTGGTAATTTTTGTCCTCTCCTACCTTATTTAAAATACAATTGCATAAGGAAGTAATTATAAAACAGTGTTGAGGGAAATTCCCTGATGGACCATTGGTTGGAACTCCAAGCTTCCCTTGCAGGGAGCACAGGTTCAATCCTTGATGGGGGAACAAAGACCTCGCATGTTGTGTGGGACAGCCAAATAAATAAATGGTAAGAAACATAATTCTCAACTTTAAAAGAACAGTGTTGGTGGACTAAACATGTGTAAAGAAGCAATTTCTATGATGATAATAGCTCAAAGGAATGGAGAAGGAATGGAAATACATTGGACAAAGTTTCTGTATAGCTTTGAAATTTTAGGTTAGGGTTAGGGTTAGGGTTAGTTTTAATCTGAACTAGATTGCTTTATTATATTAATTGTAATCCTTAGATCTACCACTAAGAAAATAACTTGAAAGATGTATAGCAAAAGAAACAATGAAGTAATTTAAATGGTACACTAGAAAATATTCATTTATTACAAAAGAAGGAAGCAATGGTACAAAAGCAAAGGTACAAAAAGATATGACATACAGTAAACAAATAGCAAAATGACAGAAGTTAGCCCCTTCTTATCAGTAATTAAACATAAATGAAATAAACTTTCTAATTAAAATAGATTGATAGGACAGATAAAAACAAGCATAATTCAACTATATACTGTCTACAAGAGACACGTCTTATATTTAAAGACCCAAGTAGTTTAAAAGTGAAAGGATGGGAAAATATACACAAATAGTATGTGCAAAAAGATACACAGACAGTAATCAAAAGAAGCCTGGAATAGATATATTAATAGCAGACAAAATGGGCTTTAAGGCAAAAATTGAAATTAGAATCAAAGAGAAACATTTTATAATGATAAAAGTGTTGATTCAGCAAGAAGAGATAACATGCACTTAATAAAACATATTCAAAACACATGACTGTAAAACTGGTATAATTTAAGGGAGAAATAGACAATGAAACAATAATAGTTGGATACTTTAATATCCCACATTTGACAATGGGTAGAAAAACATCCTGATCTAGTCAGAAGATCAACAAAGATATAGAAGACATGACTAACACTAACACTAAATCAGTCTAACAAAAATGTACAGAACAGTATACTTAACAGCAGTGGAATACATACTTTTTAAAGTGCATGTGGAATACTGCCCATGATAGACTTATGCTAGGTCACAAAATAAGTATTAACAAACTTAAAAGGAGTTAAATCATACAAAAGCTGATCCATAACCAAAATGGAGCTAAATTAGAAATCAACAAAAGAAGAAAATTAGGGAAATTGACACTACTTGGTAATTAAAGAAAACACTAAAAACCTCATGGGTCAAAGAAGAAATTCCAAGGGAATTAGAAAGTACTCTGATGTAAATTAAAATAAAAATACAAGTATCAAAATTTAGGGGATGCAGCTAAAGTAGTGGTTAAGGGAAATTTATACCTTTAAATGTCTATAATTTAAAAAGAAGAAAAATCCCAAATCAATAACATAAACTTTCACCTTAAAAAGCTAGAAAATGAAGAGCAAACTAAACCCAAAGCAAGCCAAAGAAGGATATAAGAAAGATTAAAATGACTGCACTACCCAAAGCAATCTAGAGATTCAGTACAATCCCTATCAAATTACCAATGACATTTTTCACAGAATTAGAACAAAAAATGTTTTTAATTTGTATGGAAACATAAGACTCCAAATAGCCAAAGCAATCTTGAGAAAGAAAAACAGAGCTAGAAGAATTAGGCTACCTGACCTCAGACTATACTACAAAGCTACAGTCATAAAAATAGTGTCAGTTCAGTTCAGTCTCTCAGACGTGTCTGACTCTTTGCGACCCCATGAATCGAAGCATGCCAGACCTCCCTGTCCATCACCAACTCCCGGAGTTCACCCAGACTCACGTCCATCGAGTCAGTGATGCCATCCAGCCATCTCATCCTCTGTCGTCCTCTTTTCCTCCTGCCCCCAATCCTTCCCAGCATCAGAGTCTTTTCCAATCAGTCAACTCTTTGCATGAGGTGGCCAAAGTACTGGAGTTTCAGCTTTAGCATCATTCCTTCCAAAGAAATCCCAGGGCTGATCTCCTTCAGAATGGCCTGGTTGGATCTCCTTGCAGTCCAAGGGACTCTCAAGAGTCTTCTCCAACACCACAGTGCAAAAGCATCAATTCTTCAGTGCTCAGCCTTCTTCACAGTCCAACTCTCACATCCATACATGACCACAGGAAAAACCGTAGCCTTGACTAGATGGACCTTTGTTGGCAAAGTAATGTCTCTGCTTTTGAACATGCTATCTAGGTTGGTCATAACTTTCCTTCCAAGGAGTAAGCGTGACTTAATTTCATGGGTGCAGTCACCATCTGCAGTGATTTTGGAGCCCCCTCAAATAAAGCCTGACACTGTTTCCACTGTTTCCCCATCTATTTCCCATGAAGTGATGGGACTGGATGCCATGATCTTTGTTTTCCAAATGTTGAGCTTTAAGCCAACTTTTTCACTCTTCACTTTCACTTTCATCAAGAGGCTTTTTAGTTCCTCTTCACTTTCTGCCATAAGGGTGGTGTCATCTGCATATCTGAGCTTATTGATATTTCTCCCAGCAATCTTGATTCCAGCTTGTGTTTCTTCCAGTCCAGCGTTTCTCATGATGTACTCTGCATATAAGTTAAATAAGCAGGGTGACAATATACAGCCTTGACGTACTCCTTGTACAGCACAAAAACAGAACTATAGATCAATGGGACAGGGACAGAAAGCACAGAAACAAATCCATGCACCTATGCACCTATTCATTTCTAACAAAGGAGGCAAACTACACAATGGAGAAAAGACAGTTTCTTTAATAAATAGTCCTGGTAAAACTGGAAGCTAAATGTAAAAGAATGAAATTAGAATATTCCATAACATCATAGACAAAAATAAACTCAAAATGGATTAAAAACCTAAATGTAAGTCTGAATACTATACAACTTTAGAGGAAAACATAGGCAGAACACTCTTTGACATAAATCACAGCAGTATCTTTTTTGATCTGCCACCTAGAGTAATAGACATAAAAACAAAAATAAACAAATGGGACCTAATTAAACTCAAAAGCTTTTGCACAGCAAAGGAAACCATAAACAAAAAGATAACCTGCAGAATGGGAGAAAATATTTGCAAATCAAGCAACCAACAAGGGATTAATCTCAAAAATAAAAAAAAGAGCTCATACAGCTCAATAATAAAAAATAATAATAACCCAAACAAAAAATGGGCAGAAGATCAAAATAGGCATTTCTCCAAAGAAGACATACAGATGGCCAAAAAGCACTTGAAAAAATGTTCAACATCACTAATTATTAGAGAAATACAAATCAAAACTACAATGAGGTTTCACCTCACACCACTCAAAATGGCCATCATGAAAAAGTCTACAAATGATAAATGCTAAGAAACGGTGTGGAGAGTTGCCGGCTATATTGCACATGTCTTTCTATAATTCAGTCTGTTACAATCTGATGTAAGTATGTAAAGAATATGTATGAACTTTAATGGGCTCTTCGTTTCAGAAAACGACTAGACCATTCCGGTATGACCTAAATCAAATCCCTTACGATTATACAGTGGAAGTGAGAAATAGATTTAAGGGACTAGATCTGATAGACACAGTGCCTGATGAACTATGGATGGAGGTTCATGACATTGTACAGGAGACAGGGATCAAGACCATCCCCAAGAAAAAGAAATGCAAAAAAGCAAAATGGCTGTCTGAGGAGGCCTTACAAAGAGCTGAGAAAAGAAGAGAAGCGAAAAGCAAAAGAAAAAAGGAAAGATATACCCATTTGAATGCAGAGTTCCAAAGAATAGCAAGGAGTGATAAGAAAGCCTTCCTCAGTGATCAGTGCAAAGAAATAGAGGAAAACAATAGAATGGGAAAGACTAGAGATCTTTTCAATAAAATTAGAGATACCAAGGGAACATTTCATGCAAAGACGGGCTCAATGAAGGACAGAAATGGTATGGACCTAACAGAAGCAGAAGATATTAAGAAGAGGTGGCAAGAATACACAGAAGAACTGTACAAAAAAGATCCTCACAACCCAGATAATCATGATGGTGTGATCACTCACCTAGAGCCAGACATCATGGAATGTGAAGTCAAGTGGGCCGTAGGAAGCAACACTACAAACAAAGCTAGTGGAAGTGGCGAATTCCAGTTGAGCTATTTCAAATCCTGAACGATTATGCTGTGAAAGCGCTGCACTCACTATGCCAGCAAATTTGGAAAACTCAGTAGTGGCCACAGGACTGGAAAAGGTCAGTTTTCATTCCAATCCCTAAGTAAGGCAATGCCAAAGAATGCTCAAACTACTGCACAATTGCACTCATCTCACATGCTAGTAAAGTAATGCTCAAAATTCTCCAAGCCAAGCTTCAGCAATACATTAACAGTGAATTTCCAGATGTTAAAGCTGCTCTTAGAAAAGGGAGGGGAACCAGAGATCAAATTGCCAAAATCCGCTGGATCATGGAAAAAGCAACAGAGTTCCATAAAAGCATCTGTTTCTGCTGTATTGACTATGCCAAAGCCTTTGACTGTGTGGATCACAATAAACTGTGGAAAATTCTGAAAGAGATGGGAATACCAGATCATCTGACCTGCCTCTTGAGAAATCTGTATGCAAGCCAGGAAGCAACAGTTAGAACTGGACATGGAACAACGGACTGGTTCCAAATAGGAAAATGAGTACGTCAAGGCTGTATATTGTCACCCTGTTTATTTAACTTTTATGCAGAGTACATCATAAGAAACACTGGGCTGGAAGAAGCACAAGCTGGAATCAAGACTGCAGGGAGAAATATCAATAACCTCAGATATGCAGATGACACCACCCTTATGGCAGAAAGTGAAGAACTAAAGAGCCTCTTGATGAAAGTAAAAGAGGAGAGTGAAAAAGTTGGCTTAAAACTCAACATTCAAAAAACTAAGGTCATGGCATCCAGTCCCATTGCTTCATGGCAAATAGATGGGGAAACAGTGACAGAATTTATTTCCTTGGGCTCCAAAATAACTGCAGATGGTGACTGCAGCCATGAAATTAAGACACGGCTACTCCTTGGAAAAAAAGTTATGACCAACTGAGACAGCATATTAAAAAGCAGAGAAATTACTTTGCCAACAAAGGTCTGTCTAGTCAAGGCTATGGTTTTTCCAGTGGTCATGTATGGATGTGAGAGTTGGACTATAAAGAAAGCTGAGTGCTGAAGAATTGATGCTTTTGAACTGTGGTGTTGGAGAAGACTCTTGAGAGTCCCTTGGGCTGCAAGGAGATCCAACCAGTCCATCCTAAAGGAAATCAGTCCTGGGTGTTCATTGGAAGGACTGATGTTGAAGCTGAAGCTCCAATATTTTGGCCAGAGCTGACTCATTTGAAAAGACCCTGATGCTGGGAAAGATTGAAGGTGGGAAGAGAAGGGAATGACAGAGGATGAGATGGTTGGATGGCATCACCAACTCAATAGACATGAGTTTTTGTAAACTCCAGGAGTTGGTGATGGACAGGGAGGCCTGGCGTGCTGTAGTCCATGGGGTCGCAAAGAATTGGACATGACTGAGTGACTGAACTGAACTGAGCTGCCTAAGGTTACTTGACAACACAGCCATGCATCAAAAGCTCATGTGCTGGAGCTGGAGAAGCCCCTGCAGTTAGTTTGCATCCACTGTGTGCCTAGGGTGCATACGCCGAAGTTGGATAAGTCTCTGTAGTTATTTTTGTAGCAGTGTGTGAGTTCTCCTGGGTGTGCCTGGGGTGGAGATTAGAGATCAGCTTGCATCCTTTTCTGCTAGGACACCCTCCTTATTGTTGCTGTTCAGTCACTAAGTCGTGCCTGGACTCCCTGTGACTCTAGGGACGGCAGCACACCAGGCTTCCCTGTCCTTCACTATCTCCTAGAATTTGCTCAAACTCATGTCCATTGAGTCAGTGATGCCATCCAATCATCTCATCCTCTGTTGCCCTCTTCTTCTCCTGCCCTCAGTCTTTCCCATCATCAGGGTCTTTTCCAGTAAGTCAGCTCTTCACATCAGGTGGCCAAAGTACTGGAGCTTCAGCTTCAGCATCAGTCCTTCCAATGAGTATTCAGGGTTGATTTCCTTTAGGATTGACTGGTTTGACCTCCTTGCAGTCCAAGTGACTCTCATGAGTCTTCTCTAGCACCACAATTTGAAAGCATCAGTTCTTCGCACTCAGCCTTCTTTATGGTCCAGCTATCACATCCATACATGACTTCCGGAAAAACCATAGCTTTGACTATACGGACTTTTGTCAGCAAAGTGTTACCCCTCCTTTTTAGTATGATGTCTAGGCTTGCCATAGTTTTTCTTCAAAGCCATCTTTTAATTTCATGGCTACAGTCACTTTCTGCAGTGATGATTCTGGAGCCCATGAAAATAAAATCTGACACTGTTTCCACTTTTTCTCCATCTGTTTGCCATGAAATAATGGGACCAGATGCCATGATCTTAGTTTTTTCACTGTCAAGCTTTAAGCCAGCCTTTTCACTCTCCTCTTTCATCCTCATCAAGAGGCTTTTTAGTTCCTCCTTGCTTTCCGCTTTGGCGTGGTATCATCTGTATATCTGAGGTTGTTGATACTTCTGATAATCTTGATTCCAACTTGCGATTCATCCAGCCCAGCATTTTGCATGATGTACTCTGCATAGAAGTTAAAGAAGCAGGGTGACAATATATAGCCTTGACATTCTCCTTTCCCAATTTGGAACTAGTCTGTTGTTCCATGTCCAGTTCTAAATGTTGCTTCTTGACCTGCATACAGGTTTTTCAGTAGGCAGGTAAGGTGGTCTGGTAATCCCATCTCTTTAAGAATTTTCCACAGTTTGTTGCAATCCACACAGTCAAAGGCTTTAGCATAGTGAATGAAGTAGAAGTAGATTTTTTTAGAATTTCCTTACTTTTTCTATGATCCTACAGATGTTGGCAATTTGATCTCTGGTTCCTCTCCTTTTTCTAAATCCAACTTGTACATCTGCAAGTCCTCAGTTCAGTCTTCAAGCCTAGCTTGAAGGATTTTGAGCATTACCTTGCTAGCATGCTAAATGAGCACAATTGTACAAGGTAGTTTGAACATCCTTTGGCATTGTCTTTCTTTAGGATTGGAATGAAAACTGACCCCTCATTGTTCATGGCTAACTTGCTACCTAGCAAATTTAAGGAATCTAAATTTTAAAAAAAAGACAATTCAGAACAGGCATTTGACAAAATAAAACACCCTTTCATGTTGAAAACATTCAACAAGCTAAGAACAGAAGAGAATTTTCTTAACTTGGTAAAGGATACTACATCATACTTAATTGTAAAAGCTTGAAAGCTTTCCCCTAAGATTGGGAAAGAGACAAGAATACTTGTTCTCATCACTTTTGTTCAACATTGTACTGGATGTTCTAGGAAATCAGGCAAGAAGAAAAAACAAAAGATATCCAGACTGGAAATTAGGAGTACAACTGTATCTATTTGCATATAACATAATCTTGTGTATAGAATATCCTAAGGAATACACAAAAGAAAGCAAAAGGCAAGGCCACAACATCAATACAGAAAATTAACTGCATTTCTGTGCACAAGCCACAAACAATCCAAAAATCAAATAAGAATGTAATTTTATTTATAATAGCATCAAAATAATAAAATTCCTAGAAATAACTTTACCAAAGCACAAGACTTGTATACTAATAGTTACAAAACATTATGGAGGGAAGTTAAAAGAAGATTTAAATAAATGGACAGGCATCCCATGTTCTTGGACTGGGAGACTCAATATTGTTAATACAGTAACTCTCCCCATATTGATGTATATACTCATGTAGTCCCTGACAATATTACAGCACAGTTTTGCAGAAATTGACGAGAGCTCAAAGTTCATATGGAAATGTAAGGAATCTAGAATATCTAAAACAATCTTGAAAAAAATTTTTAGAAGTTGGAGAACCCTCACTTTCCAATTTCAAAAGTTACCATAAAGCTATAGTTATCAAGAAAGTTAGTGTGGAACTGGCATAAGGATAGACACAATGCTCAATGAAATAGAATTAACAGTCCAGAAACAAATACTAATATTTAAAGTAAACTGATTTTTGACAAAGGTATCAAGGCAATTCACTGAGGGAAAGAATGTTCAGCAATTGGTTCTGGGATGATTGGACATGTGCATGTAAAAAGATTATCTTAGTCCCTTATCTCAGGCCGTACACAAAAATTTGCTCTAAATTTATCAGACTTAAATGTACGAGCTAAAAACATATGATGCTTTTAGAAGAAAATATAAGAGGATCTATGGGACCTTAAGTTAAAGCCAAGATTTCTTAGACATGACACCAAAACTATGTTCCATAAAAGAAAAAATATAATGAATTGGGACTCCTCTATTCAAGTTTTTTGTACTTCAAAAGGCACCATTAAGAAAATGAAAAAGCAAACAAATCTGGGAGAAAATATTTATGAAACATATATCTGATAAAGGACTTGTATCCAGAATACACAAAGAAGTCTTACAAGTTAATAAGAAGACAAATAATCCAGTTTTTTAAATGGACAAAAGAAATGAGCAGACTTTTCACCAAGGAAGATTTATAAATGGCTGATAAGCACAGAAAAAGATACTTAATACCATCAGTCAGATGCTTAATCTGACTGATACTTAAGTAGAAGTATTAAGTATACTGATACTTAAGTATCATCATCAGATACTTAATATCATCATTGCTGCTGCTGCTGCTGCTGCTAAGTCGCTTCAGTCGTGTCTGACTCCGTGCGACCCCATAAACGGCAGCCCACCAGGCTCCCCCGCCCCTGGGATTCTCCAGGCAAGAACACTGGAGTGGGTTGCCATTTCCTTCTCTAATGCATGAAAGTGAAAAGTGAAAGTGAAGTCGCTCAGTCGTGTCTGACTCTTAGTGATTCCATAGACTGCAGCCTACCAGGCTCCTCTGTCCATGGGATTTTCCAGGCAAGAGTACTGGAGTGGGTTGCCATTGCCTTTTCCGATCATCAGTCATTAGGAAAATACAAATTAAAACCACAGTGAAATGCCACTTTGTGCTCACTAGAATGAGTGTAAGACAGACAATGCCACATGTTGGTGAAAATATGGAGAAGCAGGAACAGTCATTGGATGTTGATGGGGATATAAAATGGAACAGCTACTTTGGAAACAGTTTGCAGTTCATCAAAATGTTAGACATAAAATCAACATACAACCCAGCAATTCCACTTCCAGGTAGAATTCAAGAGAAATAGAAACATATGTCCACACAGAGACTTCCATGGAAATGTTCCCAGCAGCATTAGTCATAATTGTCAAAAAGTAGAAGCAATCTAAATGTCCACCAACTGGCAAATGGATAGACAAATATGGTATATCCATACAATGGAATGTGCATGCATGCTCAGTTGCTTCAGTGGTGTCTGAATATTTGTGACCTTATGGACTGTAGCCCACCAGGCTCCTCAGTCTATGGGATTCTCCAGGCAAGAGTACTGAAGCGGGTTGTCATGTCCTCCCCCAGGGGATCTTCCTGACCCAGGGATCGAACCCATGTCTCTTGAGTATCCTGAATTGGCTGGCAGATTCTTTACCTCTGCACCACCTGGGAAGTGTTTAGTGCTTCAGTGCAGTAGCTCAGTCGTGTCTGACTCTTTGCGACCCCGTGAATCGCAGCACACCAGGCCTCCCTGTCCATCACCAACTCCCAGAGTTCACTCAGACTCAAGTCCATCGAGTCAGTGATGCCATCCAGCCATCTCATCCTCTGTCGTCCCTTCTCCTTCTGCCCCCAATCCCTCCCAGCATCAGAGTCTTTTCCAATGAGTCAACTCTTCGCATGAGGTGGCCAAAGTACTGGAGTTTCAGCTTTAGCATCATTCCTTCCAAAGAAATCCCAGGGCTGATCTCCTTCTGAATGGACTGGTTGGATCTCCTTGCAGTCCAAGGGACTCTCAAGAGTCTTCTCCAACACCACAGTGCAAAAGCATCAATTCTTCAGCACTCAGCCTTCTTCACAGTCCAACTCTCACATCCATACATGACCACAGGAAAAACCATAGCCTTGACTAGACAGACTTTTGTTGGCAAAGTAATGTCTCTGCTTTTGAATATGCTATCTAGGTTGGACATAACTTTCCTTCCAAGGAGTAAGCATCTTTTAATTTCATGGGTGCAGTCACCATCTGAAGTGATTTTGGAGTCCCAAAAAATAAAGTCAGCCACTGTTTCCACTGTTTCCCCATCTATTTTCCATGAAGTGATGGGACCAGATGCCATGATATTCGTTTTCTGAATGTTGAGCTTTAAGCCAACTTTTTCACTCTCCTCTTTGACTTTCATCAAGAGGCTTTTTAGTTCCTCTTCACTTTCTGCCATAAGGGTGGTGTCATCTGCATATCTGAGCTTATTGATATTTCTCCCAGCAATCTTGATTCCAGCTTGTGTTTCTTCCAGCCCAGCATTTCTCATGATGTACTCTGCATATAAGTTAAATAAGCAGGGTGACAATATACAGCCTTGACGTACTCCTTTTCCTATTTGGAAACCGTCTGTGGTTCCATGTCCAGTTCTAACTGTTGCTTCCTGACCTGCATACAGATTTCTCAAGAGGCAGGTCAGGTGCTTAGCATGTAGCAATTCATTTAATTCTCATAACAGCCCTATGCAGTAAGTAATATTATTTATCCCTTTTTTATAAATTAGGAAACTGAGGCACAGAGAGATTAAGTGACTTGCCGAAGAGCACACAGCCAGTAATTAGCATAGTTGGGGATCCAAGCCATCAGTCTGGCTCCACAATCTGTGGTCTTAACCATGGCTTCCATTTGTTGGAGAGAAATGAAATAATATAAGATATACTTGTACACAGCAGGCAATATATGGAAGGAATCAGAAGGAACTTTTATCAGTAATTGCCTCTGGGAAGTGGAAATGAGGGTGGGCAGAAAAGGGAGACAAATTTATTACTTTATACCACTTTAAACTCTGACTTTTTATACATTTTATAATTCATGTACAGTATTCAGTTTGTGGATAAGAAACATCTATTTTTAAATCAAAACATTGGTTATCTTTGTCAGATTTTTACATTTTTCTTTTTCCCTAAACTTTTTGATATTTTCTGAATTCTTCCAGGTACGTCTCCAAGCCAAGTTCTTGAATAATTACCATGACATGCTTTTTGATAGGTTTCCTTCTGCCAGTATCAGAGACCAGGATGGGGTGAAGGCCAAGAAGGGTCGGGGTGGGGGCTGAGAAAGACCATGAAGAAGGGCCTGTGTTGCTCCCCTGCTTGGGTCAGACTGTGATTGGGCTACATTCAAGGCTGCAGAGAGCTGTGGTGTGCAGCTCTGAACTCCCTAGATGCCCTGAGGCACACCATGGGGGCTGTGACTCTTGGAAGTTGTTGTAGTCCGGCAGGGGGATAGATTATCTGTGTGCATGTGCAAACCAGCCCATCAGTCCATTTAGAGAAAGCACAGTTTGGATTTCTGCCTACAGAATGAGACTGATTCTGGCTCCAGCATGTATGTGACTGTGTATCAGAGGTTTGGGTTTTGCAGGGGGGCGGGGGGTTCAGGGGGGTTCCATTTAATGTTTAAAGATAGTCAAAAAAGAATATGTTATGAAAGCAGCTGAATGTTGTGAAGTATCTTTACTAACATAGGAAATATTAGCTTATGAACTTTAGGAAGCCTTTGCCTGAGTAACGAGAGGCTTAAAAGAAAATGGGATGGGTTAATGTTTAGACTGCGGTTAACTCTTCATAGTCATTTCTTTGGTTCAATAACGTGGAGGCAGGGAGTAAAAATAGATGTATTTGTTTTTAATATGTACTTATTGCATGGTAACACTCTACAAGAGCATATTGTGAGAAAATAGGATACTCATTTTCATGAAATCTTTTTAAAGATTATGTATTCAGTAAAAGCTGATTAAAAGATATTTGAGTGAGTGAAGTGAGTGAGTGAAGTCGCTCAGTCGTGTCCGACTCTTTGAGACCCCATGGACTGTAGCCCACCAGGCTCCTCCGTCCATGGGATTCTCCAGGCAAGAACACTGGAGTAGGGTGCCATTTCCTTCTCCAGGGGATCTTCCCAACCCAGGGGTCGAACCCTGGTCTCCCGCATTGCATGCAGACGCTTTAACCTCTGAGCCACCAGGGAAGCCTTTTTAGAGGAGAATTGTGCTTTTTTTTACTCCTGTTCTCTGGCCATGGACCAGCACCACATAAGCCCCAGAGCCTTTTTGTTATTACCATGCAGTAAAAATCACTGAAAGAAACATGGGCTTCGGGGTCTGATAGATTTAAGTTCAAATCCTAGACCTGCCACTCACAAGCTGTGTGACCTTGCACGAGTTATTTAACCTAATTTTCAGCTTTTTTGTGTTTTTTTTTTTTTTTTTTTATGGAAAAATGGGGATAGTTCTGACTCCCTGCACAGGGTAGTTGATTGAAGCACCTTACACATGTTGGGCAATTAGTAAGTACGCAGTAAACATTAATTCTCTTACCTTTGCCAAGAAGGGAGAAAGAAGAAACTGAGTAGGAAAAAAAATTCTTTGCAAAGGGTCTAACCTTTGTTTAGTCAAACTGAATTGTGTCTGACTCTTCTGTGATCCCATGGATTGTAGCCCCCCAGGCTCCTCTGTCCATGGGATTTCCCAGGCAAGAATACTGGAGTGGGTTGCCATTTCCTTCTCCAGGGGAATCTTCCTAACCCAAGGATAGAACCCATGTCTCCTGAATTGGCAGGTGGATTCCTTACCACTGAGCCACCAAGACCCTGATGCTGGGAAAGATTGAAGGCAAAAAAAGAAGGCGGCAGAGAATGAGATGGTTAGAGAGCATCACCTGCTCCAAGGACATGAGTTTGAGCAAACTCCAAGAGATAGTGGAGGACAGAGGAGCCTGGTGTGCTGCAGTCCATGGGGTTGCAAAGAGTCCAACTGAACAACAGTTAGGGACTGAACAACAACATCTTCTCTTTGAGGCCATTTTCCTGCTAAGGAAGGTCATGACATGCATTTGAAGTGAAAATGTATGAATGCCATCCCTCATCTCTCAAAATCTACTGTACCCCAGGTGTGTTACCCTGTGTCCAAACCTTTCCAGTGATGATTCTGAGTAGTTGTATTACCTACTTAGACACTGTGTACACTTATTCGTGGATTGTCTATATTCAGGGATGTACCATGCCAGTTTGATTTGCTTTGAGGATATTGCTATTGGGATTGTCCTTCCCCAGCAATGGTGGTGAAAAACTTGTTGGAAGAGAGAAATCTTTACAAATCACTACTTTAATTTTTTAATAAAAACTTTGAGGTCATGGTAATGAGAGCACCACCAGATCAAGTATGACAGTCTTACCCAAAGAACTCATGTTCATCTGATGAATGCATGTAGCAGAGCCAATGATGCACTTTCAGAGCAATTGGACTGTCTTCCCTGCTTCCCATAAACTGTTATTCCTGGTGAAGGAACCAGTTCAGTCAACATCAAATGTGCCTACTACCCATGGACTACATGTTACAGGAGGGGTTTTTGAATCTTTAAGTGTTCAGAGTGCTACAGTTTGGGGTGCTGGGGACAGAGAGGGAAACAAGCAAGTCACAATTACCAACACACAACTGAAGCGTAATCTACATTCAGTTCCTCCAAGGTTGGCATAACCTAAGAGCAGAAAGCCAAATGCAAGCCTCAGGGGGAAAGCCACACTTGAAAAGTAGGAGGAAATTAAAACAGTAAAGTAAACTAGAAAGAGCAGTAAAAGGGAAGAAAAGCAGGATATTACAAGGTCAAAACAAAAATCAAGAATCTTCAGTGGCATCGCATGTAAAAAGGACTTCAAAAGAGAAGCAGCAAAAAGTGATTTGACAGGCAGGAAGTTAGCAGAGAGGTTTCTGAGGTTAAGTGGTTTCTGACTGGGCAGGGGGTTTCTATTAGATAAACAGTGGCTTATATGGAATGAGATATTTAGATCAATGACTTATTTAACAGAACATTAAGAAACCATTATAATTAGATTGGCTCCTTCATTTATTTCATTAGCATTTGCAGTGCTCTTACAAATGCCCAAGTCTACTAAGCTCCATAGGATAGGGATACATAATAGAAAAGTCATAATTAAACCATAATGGTTTTCTTTCACAAGAAATCTGAAGTTTTAGACCCATGACTTAAAAAGTCTCTTTTCCCCAAAACTGTTTCAGTTTATGTATTCTTTTCTGATATATTAGACTTCTGTTTTCCTTTTTGAATTAAAAAAGTTTGGTTGCCCACATCACAGGCAAAGGTGTCAACCTTGAAGGGCAACAAATTTTAAAAATAACAAATCTCAATGTATCTTACGTATGCTGTGAGGAATAGTAGTTACAGCTTGTGTTAGACTTTTTCCTACAAATATAAACAAAAGCCCATACAGAACAGTCCAAAGAAATCAAAGCTTTCTCAACTTCACACACACAAAAATGTGTACATTGCTTAGCTCCTAATAATTTAATCAGTTTGGCTGGCCAGCATCACTGTTCAAGTACCAACTTGGATTCTGACAGGAGATTAAAAGCATAGTCTCAAAGAATCCTGTGTGAGCTGAGGAGAAACAGAAATGGCATTTATACCTTGTATTAGGGACTTATTTTCTATAAAAGTTTGATGCCTACAACATAAACCCAACCCCTCATAGGAATAGGCCAAAGCTGCCAAGCTTTCCACACTTTCAGAAAAGTGTGCTTCTCCAAATGGAGTTCAGAGCTGCCTTGCAGTGGGCAACCTGGTGCCTGGAAGTGAGACAACCCACAGGATACCTCTGGCACATTACAAAGGTGGAGGTGGATTTTATAGTCCATGTACAGATGCACACCTCAGCTAGAAGGGACTTTTAACTGGCCATCCAAAATAAATCCATCTTGAAAACAAACACACCAACCCACCTTAAGGGCAAGGCAGCGTGTTTTTTCTACTTTTCACATGTGCTGGTTTTTTTTTTTTTTTAATAATGAGGAAAAATGTCTATAAAATACTAAAGAAAACTTCAAAAGGTTATCCTAGGCCACCCTAGTGAAAAATGGCTATTTGAAAATTGCTCCAATTATCCTTTAAAGAAGTTTGATTATCCCTTAAATCCTTATTTAGCATCACTGATTTCAATAACTGATTCACTACATTTGGAAAGCCACTATTTTTTTTTCAATTGTTTATCCCTATACCTTATGTCAAGTCACCCATCGAATGTTTTAATGGAGAATACCCTTTCTCTGCAGTAACTTCAAGTACTTTCAAATAGGTACTGCCAAACTCATCATTAACTTTAGTAGTTTTTATCCACTCTCTGTACTGTGGTTGACCCCCTTACCATTAAATTTGGGCTTCCCTTGTAGCTCAGTCAGTAAAGATCTGCCTGCAGTGTAGGAGACCAGAGTTCGATCCCTGGGTTGGGAAGATCCCCTGGAGAAGGAAATGGCAACCCAACTCCAGTATCCTTGCCTGGAAAATCTCATGGACAGAGGAGCCTGGTGGGCTGCAGTCCCTGGGGTTGCAAAGAGTTGGGCACCACTGAGCGACTAACAATTACTTACTTACCATTAAATTCAAGGACTGTGAATATGTGGCAGTCAGAGATGAGCTTGGTTCTTCTAATGGATAAAGAGGATTTTCCTGGTAGCTCAGATGGTAAAGAATCTGCTTGCAATAAAAGAGACCTGAGTTCGATCCCTGGGTCAGGAAGATCCACTGGAGAAAGCAATGGCAACCCACTCCAGTATTCTTGCCTGGAGAATGCCATGGACAGAGGAGCCTCGAGGGCTAGTCAGGAGAATCAGACTCAAACACGACTGAGCAACTAACACACACATAGTGAATAAAGAAACTCAAAACCAAAGAAAGAATTCCCCCATTCCAACTCCAACTTTAATGATTAATTTCCTTATTACTCTGAAGCTACAGGTTATCTCTCTCCCCATCCAACTTCTTAAACTATACAATAAAAATGTCTAATCTCTAGGAAAATGATAAGCATTATGCTCTTTCATAGCAAGGAATGTGTTTCTTTCACAGGGAATAGTTTTTGTAAACAGGAACTTTTAAAAATGTGTCAAGATCTCAGGTTTACATTTCATATCCAGAACTATATTCACATTTCATATCCAGAACTATATTCACCAAGTAGAAATGTGGGGCTTAGCTTTCTCAGTGGAAAACCACCATCCCAAAAGATTTTCCAAAAGTTAAACACAATGATTTTAGAGGAAAACACTATTCTGTAAAAGATTTATATTTATTAATCAAAGGCACAAAACTATTAAAAGTTAACCTTAGTATTGACAATTAAGTCATATGAACCTGGCAAGGAAATTCCAGCTAAAGCTAATGAAGATCTTTTGCTTTAAATTCCCAAAGAGAATACAATAACTCTGGCACCAGTAATAATTAGAACCTTTCAAACAATAAGGGAAACAAACATGTTAGTGTAAATATCTTAATTCAGAGGCAGAGAAATGTAGTGTTAAGGTGTTGCAACCTGGTGTATCACAGAGCATGTGTAGTGCCTTTTACAGTCTTGAGTGCCTTAGAAGTCAGACCACTACCACCAATTGGCAACTCTGATGATGGGTGTTATCCAACTACTGGCTGGAATTAAATTACAGTGTGACTAATGAGAACATTTTAATTTCTTGAAGCAAAGTATACAATCACACCAGATAACTCTGGCTGGGAAAAGGGCAAGTTTGGAAGGGTCAGTTTTCGATTTTACTACATGAACAGCAAACTCATTGTCTTTCAAAAGCCCCATACCAAGACAAAAAAGTCAAGAGGAACAGTTTTGCTTTGTTTACAATTTATTAAGCTCTTCCAGTGTTTCAGAGTGATATGGAGATTTCAATGATGTAACATGAATGGGACAAAAGGTGGACTTCGAACGTATCAAACAACTGTCTCGATCGAATCAGACTATTGATGTAGTTTTTCAATCTATCTGTAACAAATGTAGGTCTTCCATCCAGGTGATCTTGTAATTCACAAGGTTGGGGATAGGGATGTTAATATCCTAAATTAAAGGAAAAATAGTTAATTTCCTTGTAACCCAAACTTCAATATCTGTATTCATTTACACACATTTTAATCTTGTCTGCTAATGAAGATCTCCACGTGTTCCCAGTGAGTGACTCAAATCAAATGTGAAGGGAACCCTAGGGATTAATTCAGCCAGCTATAGTTCTCACATTTTATCATTCAAATTCTGAAGTTATTGAAACACATGTTTCTCCAAAATCTAGTTAAGCTAGATGAGTTCATGGCTCTAGTAATACCAGAAGATTGCAGTAAATAAAAATTGGGTAAAAGACCAGGGGAAAATGCCGGTATTGATCAAGAACCAGAGTGCACTAGCCAGGGACACTTACAAGTCATTTCTCTTCATTAGGTCCAAATCTGTTAGAAATGGGACCACGAAGGATCTTTAGGCTGACATGTAGGTAAACCCAGAGAGGCCCATCTGTCCTTTTACGGCCATGATATTTTTGCGAGACTAGTGCTTATGCATGGCTGTGCTGTGTCAAGTCACTTCAATTGTGTCCCGCTGCTAACACAATACTGATAATATTTGAATGCACTGCTGGACATGATCTTCTTTGCAAACTCAGTCCCATCCATCACATGTATAGGCTGAAGTAAACACTGACAATGCTGAGGATCAAAATGAACATACCTTAAAGTTGGAGAGTAATAGGCCCGTGTTATGTTGGTTACACTATCTCATACTGGTTATTTGTAATGGCACGAGAGAGGCAGTAAGCTAGAAAGATTCCAATCAGCTGGAAATAAAATATAAGCAAAACTAAACAAACACATACACATAAAGCTTAAAGACCTCAAGATACAGGTCCTTTCACTTCCAATTCGCTACTTATTTCCTTAAGTTTTTTCTATAATAAGCTTATACATGATGTCTTAACTACAACTGTGATCTGGAATTTCACAACCATCCCTGACATAAATCAATCTGGGAAAATCTTGAAGTCTGGGGAAACTTTTCTTATTCTTCCTCTCAGTTATCAGAGCAAAAAGGATATGGCTTAGAATTAGCATCTCATCAAGTAAAATCTCCATCTATGAGGCAGTACTGTGATAATGAAAATGCTGTCCAGCATGGTAGCAATTAGCCACATGTGGTTTTCAAGCACTTCAAATGGAAGCCTAAGGAGGTAAAATTTTAATTTCATAGTTATAACTTTTGAAAGGTGGCTATTTTATTAGAGAGTACAGATTCAGAGAGACCTAAGAGGGCAGGTCTCACAGAACTCTGGAGTTGTAGAAAACAGCATGGTAAAACAGGATCCAAGACAACCGAAAACTGGAATGGAAAGGGCAAAACTACTATATTTCTACTGAGATGACCGACTGAGTTTTGTGAAAACGTGACTTCTCTAAAAAATGTCCTTGCTATACAGGGCCCAGAGGCAAAAACTCAAAGCCTTCAAAGTGGAAATCTTGTAGCCTACACCTACAAGAGTGATGAAACACTTCCTAAATACAAGGACTTACTTGGAAGCAAGCGACTCCAAAAGAAATTCCAGCAACAACTCCCATTTCTGACTCTATAATGGTCATCACCATTATAAAACAACCCTAATGGAAGAGAAATTAAAAAAAAAAAACAGTAAGTACAGTCCAAGCAATAATACTTTGATCACACATCTCTGCAAAAGATGATCTTTGTTCTTTTATTAAAATTATTCTTTCATAACAAATCCTGTCTCCTTTGAGGGACATAAGATTCACTTTTTGGATTATGCATTTAAGGGTCACTTAATCACAAGTCACAAATTTTCTGAGCTTCAGTTTTCTGCGCTATTGCAGATTATGTGTATTGTGAGTGAAAATTAAATTCTTTTTTTACTCCTTACTTCATTGTTTACTTTATCTGCATCTCTCTGAGGAGAACAATCTTCAAGTTTACAGCAGCTTTCAGGAAATCCTTTTTCCGAGTAATAATTAGTATCCTTCCAATCTCTATAGTTGGTGACACCACAACAATGCAACTGAAAAAAATCCAACAAAAGCATTTAGAGTTCATATGACAACTATGTAGTCAAACAATTACACCAGCATCTAAGATTATACTCAGTGATCTCTATCTTATGACATTGGCATTAAAATTCATGAGATAAACATTTTGGAACTGGTCTGACTTTCACTGCTATACTGCAAGTGGACAACATATGATAGGCAGGGCCCTATCATCTTCTCTGAGGGAATAGGGAATGTGTTTCCTTCTTGAGGAACCACCAGCTATGACCACTTACCATGCTTTGGATCTTGTCTACTGCATCACTTCTATAATCTCCCGTAGCGTTATACTGCTTTAAAGCTTTCTCATAATTATTCTTAAGGCTGTTCTTAATCTACAGCAAAGAAACACAAGGCTGGTAAACAAAGATTCTAGAATGTTCTTTTGATCTCCAGGTCAAATAGGAAATTGCAGCAACATATAATTAATATCTATGGTCCAATTCTATCTTCTAAGCAATATGGTTTTGCTCCAAAGGGACTCCTAAGCAAAACATTCCAGGAAAAGATGATAACTATGAGAAGTTCAAAGTACAATGGGAACCTATATTTATTCAAGTGGCAGCTTTGTACTGCTGCATCTCCCACCCTCACTACCACTTTGTTAAACACTCTCTTTGATGAGGCCTCAGTACTCACTGAATGATTTCCTAACCCCAGATTTAACAGAGTGGAATTCCAATTTCTAATTTGTTTTTAAGGTTTTGACAAGTGGAGAAGGTATCAATTTTGTGTTACCAGTTTTGTGCTAGTGAAAGCACTAGTGAAAGCTGTCTTTTAACTCTATTACTTAAATTTATCCAGTTTTATCTCTTAGAGGATAAATTTTCACATATTCAGGCTCCCAAAGGCAGGCTTACCTCATGTCTGAAAACAAATCCTATGATAGCAGCGACCAGTTCAACCAAAAAAATGAGAGTCAGAAACATTGCATACTGTGGGATAAAAAGAAAGTCCAAGTCAGCATAAATAAGATACATGACAGCTGCAAAGCGAGTCAATGTTCAGCACATTGTTACTGAAAAGGGCAGGGAAAACACAACAGAAGTGGGAACTGGCAGCTATACTGTTATTTGCTAAGTTTTCATAAGGAAGAGGAAAAATCAGAAAGGGGCCATGCCTAGTTCCAAGAAACAAAGCCTACAACCTATTAGCCTTTTCAAAAACCAACAACCAATTTTAAGAAAACAAGGACTCACCAGTTTCAGCATCCATGCAGAAGCTCGGCAGGTAGCAAAACAGCCAAAGGTGCCCAAAAGAATAATGACAGTGCCAGTGCCAATGAGCACAAAGGGGACATTGGTGGCCTTCTCATTTAAAAGGGAAAAATAATTCTCTAGGCTCACCTTGCCCCAAATGCCAACGGCAAGAAGGATAACACCAGTGATCTATGTGGGAAATCAGAGAATAGAGAGTTATACACTGTATACAGTAACATCTTCAAATCACACACCACTAGATGTTTAAGAAACAATAGGTGTGAGAATTGACGTAGCATTCTGTGGCCACAGAACTGTGGCTGGGATATGGCAGACAAGGGGGGACTGTACAGAGGGTTAGGAAGGGGAGCTGCACACAAGAACAGGTCTTGATAAACCCACACGCTGGATCGCCGTAGCCAGGACAAAACCAGGGGGCAGCTAGGCATCTTGACAAAATTCTTAAACTTGATCTGTTTTTTTTACCCTAGGGTTCAAAACTTCCTTAATCCATTTACTCCCGCTTTAGGAAGAAAACCTTCCCGCAGGTAGGGGGAGAGGGAGTGTTTCTAAGCGTTCCAGAAACAGATGTGCACAGCGTACAAAAGAATGGTTCACAAAGCAAGCCTAAGGATAGACTGGCGGGAGCGGAGCCATTATCATACTTACCTGCGAAATACTTCCCTCTTATGAAGCAGTGAAAAGAAAGAGACTATTATGCAAGCGAGCCCTCACCGGGCCTGGGCAAGCCTTGCTTCTCAGGGGACACTCTCTGCTTGCTTTGGGGGCGGGGGGGGGTTCACTCCATTCCAGGCGCCCCGCATCGAATTCGAACGCTAGGCACTTCTGGTCCTGGTTCAGCCTCTCGGCTGCCCAAGACCCCGACCCGAGCGGGCGAGATGCCCGAACCCGAGGTAGAGTCCCAGCGCCGAGGTCCCAGCAGCGACCGCCGCCCCAACCCCACTCGCGCCTCCCTTCCCACTTCGGATCCGAGCTCCCTCGGCTCGGGGTCACACACCCCCTCCCCGACTCCAGCCTGGGATCCCCTCCAGTCCCCGGAGTCTCCGTCTCTCACCCAGAAGATGAATGTGTAGATCAACAGGACGCTCTTGAAACAAGTGATGACCGGTTTGGTCTGCAGCCTCCGAGAAGGGGACGCCATGACTCGCCTGAGACCCTGCCCCGCTGCGCCAGGCGATCGGAACAGCTAGCGAGGCGCGGAGCCCCCGAGTCTTCCCGGAAACTGCCGAAAAGTTACGAGCGCCCGCAACTGAGAAGAGCCGGAAACACTGTACAGTTTTCTAGAGGGTAAAGTCTGGGAGGCTGTCCGGAAAGTGACGACAATTTCCGAGCGCCCTCTGCCGAAGGTTGCCGAAAACGCTACACAAAAGGTTCTAATGTCGGAAATTTCTTAGATCTTCCGAGTGCAGGTTGCTTCATTTTTTCGCTTATGAAATATTTCCTGCCCCCCACCCCTCTCCATGCCCTTATAAGTGCATCATATTGTTTCTAACGCCAGCAGCACTCTTGAGATACGGCCTCGCCGGCCCCTAACGCCCTAAAAGTGGGGGGAAGAAAAGGATGAAAAGAGGTTAAAAGTAACTTAAGAGTATCTTATTACGCAGCAAAATACTCTCAAGACATGGACATATATTTCCAAAGAGAAGCAAAAACAGTTCGCAGAGCGATCCATCCAGTCACATGTTTTTAGACAAAAACCAAAAGGAAAAGTGCAATTTACCTGAGTGGTGGAATTAGGATGATTTTTTTTTTTTTTGTCTCTTGTTTTGTGTTTTTTCGATTTTTGAACACTGTTTTAGGAGGTGGGGAAGGGGCACAAGAATAATAAATAACCACTTATTGAAAGAATTCCAAAGGTAGATAGGAAAGTAATGAATTTTAGAATTTTTCTACAAGAATTTGCCAAAAATTCTTGCCTTTATCCCTCTCCCTCCTTTTCATCTAAATTACTGGAGATTAACGAAAAGTGCTTTAAAGTAATTAATCCTGAAATGTAAATTCAGCTATTAGCTACAAACTTTCAAAAGGGAAGGCGCTACAGAGAATACCCGGTAAATGTGACTCTCTTTTAAAATGTTAAGGCTGAAAGGCACTGTATATTCCAGCCCTCTGTATTTTCAGATCAAGAACAGCTGATCATAAAGAGGCTGAAATCTTGGGTCACACAACTAACAGCAAGGGCAAAACTAGAGATAACTGTGCTTTTTCAATCCTCTCCTCTATTATATAAGCTGTATATGGTATTTGGTGCCTACTCGTCCCAAAGAAATTCTACCAATTGCTTAGGTCTTCCTAGAACTTGAGACTATGTGTTCCTAAGGACTTAAACTGCTTCCAGGATGGGAATGAATCACCAGAAAGTTTCCTGTCCCTTATGTCCACAGGCAAACCTGAGTCAAACTCTAGGGTAAAGTGGAATTTTGAAACACACACACACACACACACACACGCACAATGGCCCTCTTCACAATCTCCTAAATACTAGAGACCTCAGGATAGATAGGGATTTTTTTTTTCATCTATTAAGGTCTGGTTTAACAAAAGTATAAGGTCTTTAAGGGAAGAAACTGTCAAGTGTGTGTGTGTGTGGGGGGGGGGTGGTTTCTAGGGGGATGGGATTAAAAGACAGTATTCCATTTCCTAACCAACCAATTACATCATCAGTGACACAAGCTTAACATCACAAATGGGTATTCACTGTATTGCCACGGCAATAAGCCCTGCATTGGTGAAGAAGAGGTGACTGCCTAAACTTTTTTGCTCTAAATCTTGCTTTAAACACATACCACAGAACCAGAAAACAGGAAAGTTCCATTAACTTGGTCACACAGAGCTTCCTTGTGCTTCAAATATTGACCTAGGACCAGCTCCTATAGCATCATGCCAGATGTCTGAGGTCCAAGAGAGCAACTGCTGGAGAATTATTGCACTGCCATGCTTTATACTAAAGCATGAAAAGCCTAACACATAAATACATGGAGAGAACAGGTAAATGATACATGTATACACTTCGTAAACACTAAGGTCATCAGGAAATAAGGCAGACATCAAATTTTAAAACACCATATATGCCACAGCCACAGGAAATGAAGTTGAGGGGGCTCTCAGTATATGCAAAGTGGTCTCCCTAAACTAAAGAGCACACATCTGAGGGGTTCTCATATTAAAACAAAAAAGTATCAAGGGAAATCTTGCTAAATTCTTGTCATCTTAAATGAAGTTTCCTCTAAAGCTTAGGTTTGTACCATGTCCTGAAAGGGATTTTCATTGCGAGCCTGAGAGCAAATAAATATTTCTGTGGCTGAAGAAAAAACAAAATAGCCAAGCAAAAGCTGCATCTTATTTCCAAGAATGTGTTGATTTTCCTCCCCTCCCTTCCTCTGCTACTCACAACACTGCTTTGTTTGAATAACAGTCAGTGCCAAATTAAACCAAAACCTGACATGGAATTTAATATTCCTGTGGCCACAACACCTTGAACAGTGCCTCCCACCCTGCTAACCCCACTCCCACCATTGCCATGCCACCAAGCCTAGAAGTTCAGTTTAGTTCAAATTTAGGTCTGGGTCGAACCCAGGCAAAGAGGCATCTAATCCCATCTAGGCAATGTAAGAAGTAAGTCTCTAGGTTATAAAATAAATTTATTCCTTAAAGTATTAATAAATGCTGTACTGAGCATTGACTATGTACCAACCACCATTGCTAAGCAACCAACAAGTGTTACCTCAGCCTTACATCACAAAAGTCCTTATTGTGAGGCCGCAACTACCATTGCTCATGTTTTACAGATGAGGAGACAGGTTCAAAGAGGCTAAGTAACTTGCCTAGGACTAAACCCTGGCAACTTCCATTTCTCTCATCAGAAACAGAGCCTACTCTGTGATGAGATATGGCTGCTATTGTACATTTAACCACAAACAAGGGCTCTTTGGAGCCCCTGAAGCACAAGAACCTCAATGGTTTCCCCAATTCTGCCTTGTACTTGTAGGTTTTGTTGAATTTTACTTTTGCCTTCACTCAATTAGCCCAACCACCTAGGAGGTAACCCTGCCCATCCCAGAGTGGTAAAGGGAGTTCAATAGCTTTTTTGGTTCAACCTCTTAATTTCTCCCTCTTTTCTGATCACAAAAAAAAAAGAAAAAAAACATTTGATGTTGAAAATGTAGGGGGAAAAAGGAAGTTACTTTCCTTAAATATTGTTACTGCTTGTTTTACATTCAACATTTAGTGTAGATTTGGTCCCTTCTCTATTAACTTCCTGTAACCTTTAAGATTAAAGTGTTTTTCTTTGACATTTAAATGATGCCTCCTCCAGCACATCAGCTTATTTCCTATAGCTTTTCCAAAGTGAATTTTCTGTTCCATAATAAGCCAGTAAGATTATCTCCCCAATAAATAAGATCTGTTCCCTACTTCCCAATCTCTAAACTCAAAATACCTGCCCCACAACTTAAGATTCAGCTCAAACCCAACGCAATGAGAACAACCTCCCCCAACTCTCCAGCCTGGCCAACACATATACTTCTTTCTTTAACATCAGTCCTTATACTCTGATCATTCACATTAACTCATACCCTTAGTCAATTACTATAGTACCTGCTTTCAGTATCTGCTTCTTCTCTACTTACCTGTCTTATGTCTGGTTGTCTACATGTTCAGAAACTACTTGAAGAGCCAGTTTGGCTGGGCTCCTGCACCCGCTTTTATACTCTCCAGGACCCTAGGACACAATGCTCACTTGATGAGGTCATTTGGTGCTTGGCCAATCCCTGTTCAGCTCATTGGTCATAGCTGGCCTCTGAGGCTAACCACTTAGTAGTCACTCAAGGTTTGATTAATTAAATGAAATTAAAAACTAAATGTCTAAGCCATCCCAGTATCACACTGACATAAAACGGAAAAATTAAGTTGAGCTGTTAGATAACGTCTTGGGACATTACTTCGCTCAGTCATGTCTGACTCTTTGTGACCCCATGGACTGTATAGTCCACGGAATTCTCTAGGCCAGAATACTGGAGTGGGTAGCCTTTCCCTTTGCCAGGGGATCTTTCCAACCCGGGATCGAACCCAGGTTTCCCGCACTGTGGGTGGATTCTTTACCAGCTGAGCCACAAGGGAAGCCCGCTGCTTGTCTTATTTTCATATTTTAATACCTTTTCTAGAATCCCTCCAATTACCTTTGGCTAAGCACCTATTGTAAAATTTTAAAGCACCTTCTACTTATTAAAGTCTCATATTTTACATTATACTCATCAGATAAACATCATTTAAACAGATAATTTAAGCATCATAATTTCAACAGATAATTCATAGGTATAGTTTTAAAAACTAGCTTCCTAAATAAGAATATCTTTTTTATTCCTCTTGTCTTTTGTGTATTCTCATTGTTCCTTCTCTGAAATTGTCTTTTTCATTCACCCTTTTCCCATCTACTCCTTTCAAATTCTCTATGAATCCTTTCTTCCTTTTCCAGTCCTTATCTTGCCTTTTTCAAAAAGACTCATACTATACAATTTGGGACACATGGAAATGAGAAATACTCCTAAATGGTATTAAACTTTACATTTACATTATCAATTTGTCTTAGCTTTCTGAGAATGATTTCAAATGTAGGCTTGTTGAGCTTTGCTGATATTTCAACTAGTCAGTTTCCATATCTAATAATTCTTAAACCAATATCTTTTTGACTCTGAGGTGCTTCTTATTAAAAGTTTTGATACTGAACTTTAACAACCTTAAAAAATTCATATTTGTATTTATGAACATAGCCAGTCTCTCTGTCTTTGTCTTGTCTTCCCAACCAATCATAGGAAAACATGTTTTATTTAACTTGATATCCCCACAGTGTCTAATATAGTGTTACCCACATGTAGTAGTGCCGAAGAAATGTTGGTTTTTTAAATTAACCCCACCTGTTTGTTGTAAGGTCTTCGTATTACCCATCCCAGTGCTTCACAGGAATGCTGCCCCTCTTGTCTCACTTATCCCCTTACTTTGCTCTCCCTATGATTTCTATAATCTTCTTCTTCATTTTCTTCTTTAATCTCTCACTGCCACCCCTCTGCCCTGCTCCTTCCAGCCCTGAGTGGGACACAAGACCTATGCAGCATCTTCATCTTAGCATGTTCTGGGCTCTGTGTTTGGTGCTGGGGGAATGAAGAAGACTAAGCCATGGTCCCACTCACAGTCTAGTAAGGGACAGAGATGAGTCTGAGTTGAACAGGCTAGTTAGAGTAGGGAACAGAGATTATCATAGATCAATAGTGGCAATAAGTGTGATAAATCCTATAATTGAGACATGAGACATGTACAAAGTGATATGATAGAAAAGGAAGGTGAAGTAAACCAGCTCTGGCTGGGATGGGCTGAGAGAAGCTTCTCAACAGGCCAGGAAAGAAGGGAAAGGGTTACAGAGTAGAGTAAACATATCTGTCCCAAGCCACAACAGTGTGAAAGGAAGAGCAAGTTTAGTGTTTCCAGAATGAGGAGTCATGGAGTGAATGTTTAAACCAGGCTGAGGACATAGGGGGATTTGCTTGTGTGGGGTACAGTGTGTCCTGCTAAGAGCTGGGACTATATTCTTTGCCACAAGGGAATCAGTGAAGGGATTTTTAGAAAGAAAACAACCCTGGTAGAATTTATCCCTCTGCTCACTCACTCGCTCTCAATCTCTCTCTTTTGCTCTTTCTCTCACGCTGTCACACACACATTTATTTAATAAATTCACTATTTTCTAACACATAAGTTTAATGTAAATGCCTATATCTGATTTCAAGGGCCCATAATTTCAAGAGCCCTACAGTATTTATTCAACTTTATCTCCTACCGCTCCTCTGAACCCTCACACCAGTTAACCCATCCCCTGCTTTGACTTAACAATGAGCTCTTGTTTATGTCATTTCCCTTGCCTGAGAGCAGACCACGGCCCATGTCTTCCCACAGAGTCTTCACAGTGTATTCCATACCTTTTGGAAATTTATAGGGTCTTGTACTATTTTCTAATTGTGTCCTCCTTCTCTCCCCTAATAAACACAAACCCTGTGGGAGCTGCAGAGTAAGCTTCATAAGATCAAGAATCACACAGTTTTTACTCATCACTGTCCCTTGGTTCTTAGCTTACAGTAGAAGCCCAGTGAAGATTGGTCAGCTCAATACACAAAATTGTAATTAACATTTTTGTTAAATGTCTGTTTCCTCCAATCCATAAGGGCAAGGGTGTCTCTCAAGCACCTCAAACAGTGTGTGGTACATAATAGATGCTCAATAAATATTTGTTGAATTAATTATGTATTAAGATGTCAGGAATTTTGTCCTCCATCTTTAACACAGTAAATGCTTGATAAATTTATTGAATGAATGAGGCCAAGACCATGCTTTTAGCTACTTTATAAAATGATCACACTGTAAACACTCCATACGTAGTCATGATCAGTGGATGAAAAATGAAACAGGCTTGCTACTGAACTTTATATTATTTTAAATACAATTCTTCCCTTCATAACTGAGAAGGGGTTACCAATTTGCTTACATGCACAAGGAATAAATTCTTTCTACAGCATCTAAAACAATTTCTTCCAGGACCACTGCATTTTTGAAGTTGGAAATGCAACTCTGAGGGGAGGGAAAGTACCAGGAGCAGATATGTCCCATGGTAGAACAGTCTCATTATCAGACACTAAAATGAAGAAAGCTTGCTTGGTGAGGAGAAACACGGCCCTCCATCAGAGATCTGTGAGAAACAGCTTAGTAATGGCTCTAACCTTGCCATGCACAGAGAGATCATTTCAATTCACGTCAACAACCTCCCCCTAAAGCATCTGTAAGTATGCTTTCTCTCTGCTCTTATTACAGGAAATCAGTTTTATCCTGAAGGCTGGAAGCACATGGTATATTTTGTCAACAACATAATCTTATCAGAAACTGAAGTCCATTGGAATTAGGTCATCAGAGATCATTTCGAAGTGGGTCTGACCCTGTGCATATGGATTCCAGGGCAACTTGGGGATGGTGAGTACTAAGGAATTACAGGGGAAATCTCCAGGGAATTTCAAAATCGGCTCCACTCCTCCCCTCTCCTGAGAGTTTGTGGAATTCATTTTCATTCAATCCTGATGTCATAAAAAAAAAAAAAAATGTTCCTCACTGCGCCACATCTCTGGAGGCCCTTTAGCCAGCCTGTTAGTCATTACTATACTCATGGGCTTGAGGCCAGCGCCACTCACACTCTCCTCTGCTCAGCAGCAGACGGGCTGAGCTCCTCTTATCCTTGCATTCCTTCTCCTCCATTTCTCTAAAATCTTTCTCTGAGGGAGGAACAGCTATAGCTTTGGGGCTACTATAGCTTTAAGGAAACTTTTGGCAGATGCCAATGTCCTAACATCTGGGCAGTGTTAACAGAATCCTGGAGGCCCGGACAGACCAGGAGCCACTCATTCTAGGAATGTTAAAAAGTAGTTTTTCCGACTGATGAGAGGAGCAGAGAGGAAGGAGAAAGAGAAGAGAGTACAAAAAACCCGTACATCAGGTAAGATCTGCTGCTTCACCCCTCCACTCCATAGCATACCAGCCCATCTCTCAACCCGAGGGAGTAACGAGACCCAGGACTTAGGCAACATGGCTCGGGGATGGGGGGGGCGGGAAGAAGTTCTTTTATGAAATTGGACCATATGCTGCTTTCCATTTGAGCTGTGACCTGGCTGCAGACACAGGTTCCCACTACTTTCCCTGCCCACAGCAGAGGGATGGCCGACCCCATGACTGAGTCAAGTTTTCAGTTTGAGATTGGCGAGAAAGGTGGGTAGGGAAGGGGTCACAGACTCAGAGCACTGGGTCTGCAAAGGAAAGCTCCTGCTCCCAAACCACGGAACTGGATAGAGGCTGCATGTGGGAGAGGGGGTTGATGATTAGTGCATCTCTCTTTAATCTCCTCTCTCTCATCCGTTCATTCCCTCTTTCTGCTTTCATCTCTTGTCTTCAGCTCTGGCAGATTATCTTTTCTTGCTGAGATTCCTCCCCACATGTTTCCACTTTCCTTGCCTCCCCTGCTTGCTCTCACTTGTTCTGTATTCTGCTTCCTTGCCACTCTCAAGACAGAATCTGAAGCTAGATAGCAATAAATTGGAAAATGAATTTCTGCCATTCTTGGACTTCTCATATCCCTTAGGGATGCTGGTCAGAATCTGCCATCTTTTTGTTCCTCCATTTCTGGGACTGACCCCTCCCCTGAGCATGGCGTTTCATTGAAAGCCTGTGGGTAAATGGGTTCTTGCTGAGAAATCCAGTGGCCAGTTTACAGCAATGGGCAGCAAGTTTTAATACTGTCATTTATGAAGTATTTGCCTACTGGAAACCACAAAACTCTCATCCCATTAGAGTCCCATTAGAGAGTCCCTCACTCATTAGAGTGAGGACAGGATGGGAAGTGAGAGGGCAGTGGGAGGTTGCTTACCCTCTCCTCACGTACCTTAGTATGTTCTTTCCAACCTTACTGACTTCCTGCCGGCTCAGCAGGATAAAACTAGAAAGTTAGGCTGGACTTGAAAGCCAGAAGCCACTACCAAACCGCTAAGCCTCGAAATCCAAAGCTAAGAACTGAGCCAGGGTATAGTCACTGCCTGAGAGACTAGAGAAAGAAGACATCCAGTCCTGTTCAAGATGGAATTGGTAATAATAGTATGTAATATATATGGATTGCTTCCCTATGTGTCAGGCAATAATCCACTCTATAATGTAAATTCTATTATTATGCCCATTTTATAGATAAGGAAACTGAGGCTAAGAGAAGGTAAGGAATTTGTCCAAAGCTCCATAATAGGGACAGAATTGGATACATATCCAGATCTATGTAACTCCAGAGTTCAAGTTCTTAGTCTGTATATGCTAACACTTTCTCAGATTCGTGGTTAGGAAGCACAAGTTCAGTGAATGAAACCATCACCTGGGACATTTAGATTGCAGGTTTCTCTCTTGGTTCTATATGATTTAATGTTGGCCCTTTCCTGGTCTTGATATCTCAATGTCCCTCTCTGTAATTTAGGCCATGGAACACTGGCATCAGATATCACCAAGATCAATTGAGAATTGGTTGTTTTCTGTCCTCTTCCTCCTGAGAGGAAAAGACCAGAATTCACAAATAGTGCCTTATTATTCTAAAAGTGGGAGATCCTTACAAAGGGGACAATATAACAGGCATTTGTTAATTTAAAAATCTCTCTTCTTCCTCGTAGATCCTGCATTTCTGCTTCCTCTCACTTTTGGAAGTTCACTGATGTCTGATTTCTGAAAGTCATCCTCCTTTGCCTTGGTGCTTCTGGCCACATACCTCTATTCTTGTCTCCCTAACCCCACTTCCCATCCCTCCCCACCCCCTTTTCAAGGATGGCCATTCAACTAAATCGAAGAGGAGCTCTCTCTCTGCTGCTCTTCCTCACTCCAGCAGTGATGCCAACATGGTATGCAGGTAAGTCATAGGAACTGTAGCCCATTATTTCCAGGAAGGGCAGGGCTTAGACCAAGTCTTAGAGAAGGGAAGGTTAGACTGAAATAGGAGGCACTTAGATACAGAGAAGAACTATCCTCAGTAAAGAAGATGGTTAAACATTGAGGCAGGCTACGGAGGGAGGCTTTTGAGGCAAACTAATAGATTTTTGAAAACAGGCTGCACCAGCATAAAGGTGAGTTTGGTCAATATATCCTTGTAGTTTATTTGCACGACACAGGGAATATAGCAAATATTTTATAATCGCTAAAAATGGAGTATAATCTTTAAAAATTGTGAACCACTATATTGTGCACTAGTAATTTATGTAATACTATATACATGAACTGTACTATACATGCTGCAGTCCATGGGGTCGCAAAGAGTTGGACACGACTGAGTGAACAACAGCCACATACTTGAACTATACTTCATAAATATAAATAAATATTAAAAATGTGGCTTGTTAACATGGCTTTTGAGGCCATTATCTTACCTGCTTTTCCATTTTCTCTCTCTTTCTCTCTCCCCTCCCAGACATTATTTATAGGATAAGATTTTTATAACTCCTTTCTGATAAAGATTGCTAATGACAATTCAGACCACATTCTCTTGAACAGGAATCCCTCAGTTTCTTCTGGCTTGTTTCTTACTTTGGAAAGGATGGGGATTTCTAGATCCCTGAATGTGTTTCATCCTTTGCCTCTGGGGAGATATAGGGAGCTCAAGAGAACTCACTCAGAGAGGAGGGAAAGGAAGGGGAGGAATGAAGGAAGGATAATGAGGTGCCAGACAGGAGTTTTTGATGGGGCCCAGCTGGCATTCCAAGTGCTAATAATATTCTGTGGTCAGCACTGTCTGCCTTCATGGGGGCTGAGGGGAGCAGGGGAAGGAGACAGGCCCAACTAATGGAGTTAGAAAAACATCCAGAGATGAGTAAATAACAAACTGCTTCCATCACAGCTGCAGTCATTGTAGCTAAAATTTTCCACATGCCCTTAGCTCCTGGTGGAAGCCTCTGGCAGAAGCTCTGTTTGGAACAGCTGCATCAAGTTTTCAAATATGCGAACTTCTTCCCCTGTTTGGCTTAACTTGGCTTTGTAGGGGGTGAAGCATGAGGGCTGACACTGAGACGAAGATGTTCAAATCAAGCCCTTGGCAGAGCACACACTGTTTGAGTTAAAGGAGCCCAAGTCTCCAGAATATATGTGCAGCTATCGTCCCCAAACTCTCCCTAGCTTCAGTTCAAGTACATGAGGCCAAAATCCAGCCAAAGACCATGAGTGTAGGCTAGATGAGTGAAGCCTGATTCTGAATCACTATAAGAAACCCCAGAGCACACTGAGGCCTTTAACTTCCCCAGGGTGGAAGCCTGAGCTTTTGGAGTCTTGAGGACAATGCAGTTTTTTAAGACTTGGATTCATTTGAAAGTCTCAAAAGGCCATTTGCAAAGGTGGCCATTCCCCACTTCCTACAAGAGTCACCATGCTCATCACTCCTTTTTGGGAGCCCTGGCTAGTGAAGTCTTTGACAGTCCTGCCAACCCGTTCATTCTGTCCTGTTCTTTTCTTAGAAGGCTATGTGATAAGAGATACTTGGGAATTTCCCAATAATCTTTCCCTACAACACTAGCTCAACTGTCTGAGTTTGCTCTGTTCATGTGTTCATTTTCACTCAGTAGATATTTAGTGACCACTGTATGCATTCAGGACTGTTTTGTTCATGGCTATAACCTTGTCCTCCAGTGGGAGTAGTACAAGGAAAGCAGCCATGTATGGATTCTGGGCTAATCAGAAATAGGATCCAGGAATAATCAGCAGAGTGTAGGAAGGGTTAAAAATATAAATCAAGCCAGCAGTGGGTTAAAAGTGTGTATTGGCATATCTGTGCAGTTCAGGAAGTCAGACAGCATTTCTTATCATAATCCAAGCATTAGTGTGGATCTTAAAATAGTCATCAAATATCAGTTACATTTCCAACCACACCTTTGTAAAGTGTAGTGCTTTAGAGGGTCTGTTCTATGGATGTTGGAGGAACCCAGTAACAGACCACATGGTAACCACCAATCAGCCTAAAGGGACCAAGGAATGATGCCAAAGCTTCTCCCCACCAGGGCTGAAGAGGGACAGACAGATAGAACAAGGTGGGGAGAGGGGTCCTCTAGTTTCATATATCACATCTCAGTATCTTAATATTTTCCAAAAATTATCCAAAGACAGGCAAAGATGAGAAATGGAAAGGCTTAAAGTGGTAAGGTGGCCCTAACTTATTCCTGTCACAAAGCAGACTTGGCACTGGGCCAGCCAGCTTTGTACCCTGGTGAAGACTGTAATTATCTGACTGAGTCTTCACCTCAGCTTTTCCACATCCCTTGTAATTCTGGAATGATATGAAATGTTTGGTGGCCTTCGATCCCACACACACAGAGTTTAAAAAGCTGAATTGCAATAAAGATTTTGGATTTTTATTTCTGTTGGATGTTGTCCAAAGCTTTCCCCTACAACCATCTTTAGTGGAGTGTCTGAGTTTGGCATCAAGGGGATCAAACCACCCTGGGCTGGAATGCCGACTCTGCTCCTTACTAGCTGGGAAACCTCGAGCTAGTTCCTGAACTCCTCTGAGCCTGTTACCTCATCTGTATTTGAAAACAATAAGGGTGTCTACCTCACTGAGATGTCAGGGTGATCTAATGAGATGACACATGTAATGGGCTAAACCCAGAGTAGGTGCTGAGTGATGTGAAGAGTCATTGTTGTTATTGTGGTCGTTATCCAGTCATAGGCCTTGGACACTCCTGTCTGCTCTTTTGGTAAACAGAGGTTTGCTCCCATGCTGGGAATTTGTTCACAGGCAAGCTCTGGAACAAGAGTATGGGGACCAAATCCTTTAGAAAATCACACATATCTGGCCTCCTGTTTATAGGCATTGTAAGGCTTTGATTCTAAACTGAAACAGCTAACAAGAATTCTGTCCACCCTGCCACCTCCCTCCACCACAAAGAAACCACCCAGGTGGGAAAAGAGGGAGCAAGGGAGAGGAGGCCTAAGGAGAAATAAAGGAAAGCCAGGAGAGAACTGAAAAGGGAAACCAGAAAAAAATAAAGGGAAGGAGAAAATATGAACTCTTTCCTCTGGAATGAGGGCAAACCAATAAGGCCATGATTTCATAAGACAAACTTTCAATTTGATTCATTCCCTTGTTCATCAAGTTGGACTAGTTTCCCAACACCCACCCCTCACCCCCAGTCTGGGCCCGTGGGGAATGGAGGAGCCTCATCATCTACCCTCTGCTCCACCCATTACTGCAGGGGGCCCCGTGTCTCTGCCCAGAGAGGAGACAGGGTAAGCTTGTGGTCAGAGTGTTTACACAGGCCAAAGGGCTCCGGTGCTAAAACCCAGCCTTGTCCCAGAAGCACACTCTCTCCTGGAAATGAAGAATTGTCTCTGACTCCAGCACGGCTGGCTGCTCTATTAATGTGTGTGCTTTAGGCACACAGTGAGGCTGGAAAGAGAGTTTCCGGAAACTTCCCTCCAGAAAGGACCGAGTTGTATTCCAATTAGTATGCATGACCCATTTCCTGCTGTCTGGTGGAACACACTGTTTAGTCTCCCAGACAGCCGCAGACTGGCCTCCACAGGGACTGGACCACTTAACAGAACGGGGGTGGACCCAGAATCTTCTCTAGTTCAGCACCTCCCTACTAAGGCTCCTGCTGATCAGAGTGACTGAATATTTCTGCAAACCAGGGCAAACTGTTCAGGCAGTGAAACTCCTACCCCCTTGCCTCTTAAGCCCTCCCTCTTTGCCCTGGCATGCCACCCCTGGCCCTGGCAATCAATTTAAATTGAAATTGTAAGATTTCCTATCACCATAAGGCTCTATGTGTTTTTTTTTTTTTAAAGCTTCCTGCATAGAATTATCCTTAATACACAGTTGATCAAAAAAAAAAACAAACAAAACAAAACAAAAACAAATGAAATTCGCTCAGTCGTGTCCAACTCTTTGCAACCCCATGGACTGTATAGCAAAAGGCTGGTGCCCTGTGGGCTGGTGGGAGCTTGAGGAATTGTTTCCCTCTGATGACTGTAAGAAGGCCCATCATTAGTGGAAAGACCCTTGCTAAGGTTCTGCATTTTTGCCTCCTATCTGGGACAACAGTCCATCCTCAGAACTCAGTCATCAGTGTCTCACCAAGGCTCCTGTGTTGCATCAGGGAAATGGATCATTTCTAGTCCAAATGGGCAGGATGGGTGGATGGTCAAGAAGGTTGATTTTTTTTTAATGGAGTCTTCTAATGCTACCAGTAGCCACCTGACCCCCTGGACTATAGCCAACCAGGCTCCTCCATCCATGGGATTGTCCAGACAAAAATACTGGAGTGGGTTGCCATTCCCTTCTCCAGTGGATCTTCCCAATCCAGGGATCAAACCCAGGTCTTCTGCACTGCAAGCAGATTCTTTACCGCTTGAGCCACCAAGGAAGCCCAGTAAGCTGCCCACCCCTCCCCCACCATTAGCTCACCCTCTATGCACCTGAGGTGTGGAGGTTTGCCCACATTAGTTGTGCTGCTTCACAGCATAGGATTTTTCCCACTAAATAGCCACCTCACTCTCCACCCATGGAGTGTCATGCCCTCAGAAAGGGACCAAGCTGGAAAGTGGAAAAGGATGGAAAGGACTTGCATCAGAGACCAATATGTTATCTTGATATTTTCTTCATTCTAGGCTCAGGCTACTACCCAGATGAAAGCTACAATGAAGTCTATGCTGAAGAGGTCCCACAGACTCCCATCCTAGACTACAAAGGTAATCCTCACTGCTTCTCAGGCTTAGGAAAGGCCTTTTCTGTCCTAATTCCTAGGCCCTGTCTGATGCATCCTCACCCAGCTTGGCTCATTTGTATCAAAGCTGCAGTTCAGGGAATCAAAGGCTGTGGTTTCCATCCATGAATCTTGTTATTGACTTGCTGCATGATCCAACCTCTCTAGCATTAAGATTGCCCTTCTATCACTAAGTATGGACTGAGTACCTACTGTATGCCTAATTCTGTGTAAGGAAAGCCTTGGGTGCTACAAAGGTAAAGTTTTGTCCCCCTCAAGAAGCTTACATTCTCCTAGGGGATATGAGTGATTGGGCAATGAAATTAGCAGGTGTAGGGCAAGGAAGCTGAAACTCTGTGCTACCAGTAAACACAATAGGAATTAAGAAAAAGAAATCAGGGGAGGGGTCATGAAAGATGATGTTTAGACTAGGCCTTGAATGATGGGTAGATTTCAAGAAGTAGAACAGAGATAGGAGGGCATTCAGCAAAGCATATGGCCACAGGTAGAGAGAGAAGAACAAACGTGTAAGAGGAAGGCACTGGGAAGAATCCAGTCTGACTGGAGGAGATGGGATATGGAGGGAGTTGTAGGAAGTAAAGTTTAATATAAACAGTGAGACCAAATTAGGAAAGGCTCCACAATCTAGGTGGTGGTAGTTTAGTCACTAAGTCATGTCAGACTCTTTTGTGACCCCCATGGACTGTAGCCCTCCAGGTTCCTCTTTCCACGTAATTCTTCAGGCAAGAACACTGAAGTGTGTTGCCATTTCCTTCTCCAGGGGATCTTCCTGACCCAGGGATTGAACCCATGTCTCCTGCATTGGCAGGCAGATTTTCTTTACCACTGAGTCACCTGGGAAGCCCGCCATGATCTAGAGACCCTTCTAAAGAGAGGCTGAATAGTGGTTCCTGCTTTAGAAGGAAAGTTAGACCACATGATTTATACTATCCTTTCCATTTCTAAGATTCTTAGTTTCTGTGCTTTGCAAGCCATGTTGAGGAGTTTGGCTGTTGTGATAAGAGTTATAGGGAGCCATTATATGTTTTTGCATAGAGGAGCGGCATGGTAAATAGTAATTTCAGAATATCAACCTCATTATTGTGGGCAGAAAGTAGGAGTTCAGGAGGGTAGACCCTGGGTCAGGGAGATTCTCCAGGAATCAGTAACAGTGATGTTGGTTAGAGATGATTGATGCCAGTTGAAAAGAAATGAAAAGCAAGGATGAACCCCAGAGATGTTTTAAAGAAAGAGATGATAAGACCTAGTACAGATTTGATGTACCAAGAGGTTAAGAAACAAAGGACTCCCTGAAAGCATCCAGTCTGGCACCTGGGAGAACTGTAAGACCCTTCTCAGGGAGACAAGGTTAGAAAAGAAAAGTGGTTTGTACCCTATAGGCAGTGGGGAGAAGAACGATGGAGCTTCGTGGGTCAGAGTCATTAACTTAGATGGGTGAGCTATCTGAGAGAGCAGAGGGCCAACATCAGAGCCTTAGAGGTCATCTGCATATGTGAGCAGGAAAAGAGGAGCCAACAAGGGAAAAAGAGATCATTAGTGGTCAGCCATGTAGGAGGAGGTTGGGGTAGCATCTAATATATTACAAAAGCCACAGGAGAAGAGAATTTTAAGGGAGGGGAAGGAATAAGAGATCTGTGTCAAATATTGGAAAGAAACAAATTGAGGGTATTACAAACAATATATTTGGCAAGAAGAAGGTAAATGGTAATGTTTGAGAAAACAATTTCAATAGAGAAATGATGAGAGGTTGGAGTTCCTCTCTGCTCCTTTCTAGCTACCTTCTTTCTACCTATCTTCTTACTCTGCCAAATGGTCTAGACCCACTGGCTCTCTGTCTCAGCACCTGCCAACCCCCAAACTCCCTACAGTCTCTTGCCTTCTCATCCACAGATCTCCACGCTGAGACAACAGCCCTTAAAGGTCAATGACAATCCTCTCCCAAAGCCCAAATCATATGGCCCCTTTTTGAGCTCAGCCTCCACATCTCTCAGCAACAGTGAACACATCTATCTCTTCTCACCCCAACCCCATCCTTGGACTCCATGACATTTCACTATTATGATCATGGCTGAGGCCAAGAAAGGAGATGGGCTCTCTAGTAGTGACAGGAGGGAGAGTGAGGCATTGATCTGAACTTCAAGTGATCATGATCTGTCTCCTGAGCTCCCAGACTACACCTCTAATTGCTGCTAGACACTTCCATTTGGAGATATTTAAAACTAAACTCTTTTATCTTCCCTGAAAAAGGTTTGACATCTGGCCTTCACACTTTTGATAATGGTACCATCATCCTCTTCAAAATACCTTAATGTGACCTTTAACAGCCCCCATCACCTTTAATAGCCCCCCTTCTTCATCACCTCTCACCAATCATTCACCAAGAATTGTCATTTCTTTATTAATCCCAGTGATTAAAACTTTTATTACCTTACACATGGATAATGACAACTGCCTCCTAATTGGATTATCTGACTCATGTTTCTCCCTTCCCCAAACCTACTGACCCACTGTGATTATTTCTAATAGAATTTGGTCTCAGTCTAGATAGTCTGACAACACATTATCCCTTCCCCACACATGAAATCTATGACTAGCCAGATTAATAGAGCTCTGTTTCCTGACAGTTTTGGTCCACACTGAGCTTTCCCTCATTTATTCATTATTTCATTCATTAATTCAGCGACTATTTATTGAGTACCTACCATATACGTCTTCTGATATAAATTTTTATTATCTGGATCACTCATTTGGCATTCGTTATATACTGCCTCTTTGGTTTACTTTTCATTACTCTCAACCAAATAGTTCTCTATTTAACAGAAGGTGCCACGTATGACACTCCCATAGAGCTATGTCAAAAGTAGATGCTCAAGAAATGTGTACTGGCTGGTTGGAATTCTGGGAGCAAAAGCCAGATTGTAGTAGATCATAAATGGGAGACATAGACAGGAAAAAGCAACAGATGCAGAAGGTACTTTCAAGGGGTCCAATAGCCCAGTGATTAATATTAATCTGTCTCATTGGTTATTTTTAAATGTGTATAAAGCCATTTAGAAAAATATAAGCCACATGGTGGCCTTTGGTCTCGGGGATAAAGTGTCTCATGGCTATCTTTGGGACTTAGTCTCGGGACATAAAACTAATTTGGTAAGGTTATGGATTGCAGCCTTCCAGGCTCCTCCATCCATGGGATTTTCCAGGCAAGAGTACTGGAGTGGGGTGCCATTGCTTTCTCCGTATCTATGTTGAGGCAGGAGGGGCTGCCAGGAAGGTACAACCTGAAGTTCCAGCATTCCTTGTAAGGTCTTGTGATCTCATAATCAACAGCTCTGCCACTGTGGTGCTTAAAAGACTTTCTGTAACTTGGGGCAGGCACCTCCACATGGCAGCCCTGTGTTGTTCCTTGAAATGGGATGAACCAGTGGTTCAAACACAGACACCGACACAGGGAATATCATTCCCATTCCCAGGGCTAGATATGTTTTACACATGCATCTTCATTTGACTCTCAAAACAATCCTATGAAACTGGTTTACTAGTCCTACTTTACAGATCAGGAAACAGCTCTGCTGCTGCTGCTGCTAAGTCGCTTCAGTCGTGTCCGACTCTGTGCGACCCCATAGATGGCAGCCCACCAGGCTCCCCCGTCCCTGGGATTCTCCAGGCAAGAACACTGGAGTGGGGTGCCATTGGGAAGTTCAATTTAGAGCATCACAGAGCTCAGGAGTGGCAGGGCAGGAATTCAAGTGCAGGAATGTCTGACTTCAAAGCCATGCTCATTCTATCTCTTTCATCGGAAATGTAGCCCATTGTGGGTTTTTTGTTTTGTTTTTTAAAAGGATGTTTAAAAAAAAAATAAAAGTTAACCAATAAAAAGCACATCATTATTTTAGAGCAAACTGCCCACATACTTTGGTACCATTTTCACTAATCTTGAACTTCCTTTCCTTCTCTTAAACTGACTCCTAGCTTGGAGTCAGAAACACTTCTCTGAGGTATGTCCCAATCCTCTGGGCTACCACTTGCTCCCAGATTGCTACATCACTGGGCAAGCTGGTAATTGCCTGTGTTATCTGATGATAATCACGAAGAAGGTGCTTTCAATCATGTTGTCAGTACACCGTTTTCTTTATAATCTCTAGAAAGAGATAAGTGAATTGCAGAGGCCACAGGCCTGAATTCAGATCCCAGCTCTTCTACCTTCCAGCAATTTTGACCCTGGACAGACACATATTATGTGCCAGTCACTGTGCTATGTATTTTATAAATATTATTTAATCTAAATACCCTTCATGCTTGCTCTCCAGTTGTTGACAAGACCTCTGAAACACATTATTAAGTTTATTTTAAAAAGCGCTGGTGGGAACAGTGGACGTACTCTATGTGATAAAGAGGAAGAGAAAATAAGACTCACTTTATATGTGTAAAGAAACTATTAACAGTAGTTCCCGATGGGGGGACTAAGTAGGGATAGGTGGGGGAGCAGGGATGGAAGGGAGAATTTAACTGTATAACTTTTTATACTTTGGGGATTTTGAACCAGGTGGTTATATTACGTATTCAAAAATGTAAATGTATACTTCAAAAGAGCAGAGCTTCACATGCTGCAATGACAGATACTGTGGTTAGAAAAAAATGGGTTTTAGAGCCAGACAAATCTTGGACTCACATCCAGCTCTGCCCCTTACTTGCTTCTGGTTTTGGGCAAGTTACTTCCTCATCTGTAAAATAGTGATAAACACCCATGCACCTTTTCAGGGCTGTTGGGAGAACTATGTGAGATGATGGATGGGAAAATGAAATTATAAAGCATCGTGCCTAGCACACTGTAGCTACTCCATAATGACTAACACTTTTCCTACCACATTCTTAGTTTCAGTTTCCCATCAACATTCTTTGGGTACATCTGTTCAGCCAGTTTGAATCTCCATGACTGTACTGTCACCTCTCCTGTGTTCAGCCCATCCACGTTAATGGCATGAAGGGCATTGTCACATGCCTCACTTACTTCCACATAATGTTCCCACCATTTCCCCTGTTCTACCAGTCTGGTGACCACACCCAAAAAGAAAATGAGGTTAGCCTTGAATTACTTGTTCTCGAGGTCACTTGGAAATCACGTTTCTCTTCCTAACTGCTCATAAGCCTGTGTTTAATTCTAAAACATTTTGCTATCAGTGCTATCAGTCTTGCCAAGCAGCATAGTTGAAATTTACTAACAGAGTACATCTTAAGTGTTCTCACTACCAAAAAATAATGGTAACTATGTAGGTGATGGATGTGTTTATGAACAGATTTGAAATAATCATTGAAGTAATCATTTAACATTGAAGTTAATCATTGAAGTAATCATTTAACAATGTATACATATATTAAAACATCATATTTTTCATCTTGCTGCATGCATGCTCATTTGTGTCCAACTCTTTGCAACCCCACGGACTGTAACCCCCAGGCCCCTCTGTTCATGGGTTTCTGCAGGCAAGAATACTGGAGTGGGTTGCCATTTCCTACTCCAGGGGATCTTCCTGACCCAGGAATCAAACCTGAGTCTCCTGTATTTGCAGGCAGATTCTTTACCACTGAGCCACCTGGGAAGCCCATTGTTCACCTTAACTATTTACAATTTATGTGTCAATTATACCTCAATAAATCTGGGGAAAATGAAAATTGGGATAGTGAATTTGCTCTTTCCAGCCTTCCAACATGGTCATTTTTTTCTTTTGGTAAACTGTCATGCTTTATAGTTCTTTATTTTATTTTATAGTTCTTCATATATGTCAAATATATGTCAAATATAATTGACATACAACACTGTATAAGTTTAAGGCATACAGCACAAGTTTAGTGAGCATCCATCATCTCATATAAATATATCATTAAAGAAATAGGAAAAAATATTTTCCTTTTAATGAAAAGTCTTAGGATTTACTCTCTTAACAACTTTCATATATGACACACAGCAGTGTCGATTATATTCATCATGTCGTACATTACATCCCTAGTACTTATTTATCTTATAACTAAGAGTTTGTACTTTTGACCACCTTCATACAACCCCTTTCCCCTCTTCCCCTGCCTCTGGTAAACCATAAATCTAACATGTTCTCTTTATGTCAGTATTTCTTCAGGCCAGCAAATCTGAGTTTATTTATAAAAGCTGCTGCCGCTGCTGCTGCTAAGTCGCTTCAGTCGTGCCCGACTCTGTGCGACCCCACAGACGGCAGCCCACCAGGCTCCCCCGTCCCTGGAATTCTCCAGGCAAGAACACTGGAGTGGGTTGCCATTTCCTTCTCCAATGCATGAAAGTGGAAAGTGAAAGTGAAGTCGCTCAGTCGTGTCCGACTCCTAGCGACCCCATGAACTGCAGCCTACCAGGCTCCTCTGTCCATGGCATTTTCCAGGCAAGAGTACTGGAGTGGGTTGCCATTGCCTTCTCCGTTTATAAAAGCTAGACCCTCTATTACTGTCTCAGCATTTACCCTGAGGTTTATATTTCCCTTTACTATGCTTGCTTATTCTACCCATTCCAATTTTATGTGTATTTTTCTTGACCAAATATGGGTGAAAAATAGAACAGGAGTGATTGTTGAGGTCCCAGCCTCGAATGTAAAGCCTTAATCATATGTGTTGTGACCATATAATGAACAGCCCTGGCACTGTAGTGCTTACGAGGCTTCTGTCATTTGGAGATGGTTCTCCAGGTGGCAACTGTGTGTCACAGCCACAGGCTCAAAAATAGCACTGGAAGCTACAAGCCTGTTGTGGCTTAAAGGCTAGTTTTCTCACTGGCATGTGTTATCATTCTCCAGCTGCCCTCAAACAGAGGCTCTAACTTTCTCTGTTCCTTTGGTTCCTCGTGAGCTTTTTTCAAAGCCCCCCCTTTTTGTCTCTTAGGATTTCGGGACCAAATGAGCTCATATGGGGCTTTAGCTTTCCCAACCCCAGGCTAAGAAAGCTCTGTCATCCCATGTACCCATCCTTGGGCAGGTGGCCCTCTGCTTGTTTATATGTTCCCCTTTCAAATCTTAACCCACTGAAGAGTCATTATTTGTGTAGCCAATGAGGTGTTTTTATGATGCTTTTATGATCTAATGACCCTATTACCTTTTGTGCTCAGTACTGCACTGGGATTAGACTTTCCTTCCTAAACAGCCTACTTTGATATGCAGCCCCTCCCTCTCTCTAGCTTACATCTTTGTGTTATTTTTAAACAATTATTAAAAGTGTACACCCTATAAAATTCACTTTTTTGGTGTACAGTTCTATGAATTTTGACAAATGCGTAGAGTCAGGTCACCAATGCCACAGTACCAAAAATTTGCCAAGGGCTGCCCCTTGAGGGTGTCCCCACCCCTATCCCTGATCTCTGGCAACCCCTGATCTTTCCCAATATTTCTGCCTTATCCAGAATGTCACATGCATGGAATCATAGTCTGCAGTCTTTTGATTCTGACTTCTTTCATTTCACAAACTGCACTGGAGATTTGTCCAACTTGTTGGATGTATCAGCACTGCCTTCTTATGTATGGATAAACCATGCCTAGTTTAAACGTTCACCTTTGGAAGGATATTTGAGCTGTTTCCAAGATTTGACAATTATGAATATAGATATTTTAAACATTTGTGTACAGGATTCTGTATGAACATGGATTTTTATTTCACTTTCAGTTCAGTCACTCAGTCATGTCTGACTCTTTGCAATCCCATGGAGTGCGGCACGCCAGGCCTCCCTGTCCATCACCAACTCCCGGAGTTTACACAAACTCATGTCCATTGAGTCGGTGATGCCATCCAACCATCTCATCCTCTGTCGTCCCCTTCTCCTCCCACCTCCAATCTTTCCCAGCATCAGGGTCTTTTCAAATGAGTCAGTTCTTAACATCAGGTGGCCAAAGTATTGGAGTTTCAGCTTCAACATCAGTCCTTTCAATGAATATTCAGGACTGATTTCCTTGAGAATGGACTGACGAGATCTCCTTGCAGTCCAAGGGACTCTCAAGAGTCTTCTCCGACACCACAGTTCAAAAGCATCAATTCTTCAGTGCTCAGCTTTCTTTATAGTCCAACTCTCACATCCATACATGACCACTGGAAAAAACCATAGCCTTGACTAGACGGACCTTTGTTGACAAAGTAATATCTCTGCTTTTTAATATGCTGTCTAGGTTGCCCATAACTTTCCTTCCAAGGAGTAAGCATCTTTTAATTTCATGGCTGCAGTCACCATCTGCAGTGGTTTTGGAGCCCCCCAAAATAAAGTCAGCCACTGTTTCCACTGTTTCCCCATCTATTTGCCATGAGGTGATGGGACTGGATGCCATGATCTTAGTTTTCTGAATGTTGAGCTTTAAGCCAACTTTTCACTCTCCTCTTTCACTTTCATCAAGAGGCTCTTTAGTTCTTGTTCACTTTCTGCCATAAGGGTGGTGTCATCTGCATATCTGAGGTTATTGATATTTCTCCCCACAATCTTGATTCCAGCTTGTGCTTCATCCAGCCCAGCATTTCTCATGATGTACTCTGCATGTAACTTAAATAAGCAGGGTGACAATATACAGCCTTCATGTAATACTTTCCTGATTTGGAACCAGTCTGTTATTCCATGTCCAGTTCTAACTGTTGCTTCCTGACCCACATACAGATTTCTCAAGAGGCAGGTCAGGTGTCCTGGTATTCCCATCTCTTGAAGAATTTTGCACAGTTTATTGTGATCCACACAGTCAAAGGCTTTGGCATGGTCAATAAAGCAGAAACAGATGTTTTTCTGGAACTCTTTTGCTTTTTCACTTGGGTATATACTAAAGTGGGATTGTGGAGTCACCTGGCAATTGTATATTTAATATTTTTAAGAAATTACCAAATAATTTCCTGAAGTTGCTTCATCTCAGCAATGTATGAAAGTTCTAGTTTTCCCCCATCTTCATCAACACTTAGTATTACCAGAGTTTTTAGGTTTAGTCATCCTAATGGGTATATAATGATATCTTTTTGTAGTCTTAATTTGCATTTCTCTAATGACTAGTGATGCTAAACATATTTTCATATACTTATTTGCCATCACTATATCCTCTTCAGTGGCATGTCCTTTCATATCTTTTGCTCATGCTCTGACTGGATTGTTTGCTATTTTTATTGTTGAGTTTTCCAAGTTCTTTAAATATTCTAGATACTAGTCCTTTGTCTTATATATGGTTTGCAAATTTTTAGCCCCAGTTTGTGGTTTGTCTTTCATTTATCACCAGTGCTTCCCACAGAACAAAAGTTTTTAATTTTGACAAGGTTCAATTTCTTGATTTTTTTTTTAATTTTATGCATTGTGCTTTTGGTATCACGTCTAAGACCACTTTGTGTGTGCATGCTAAGTCGCTTCAATCATGTCTGACTCTTTGTGGTCCTATGGATTGTAGCCTGCCAGGCTCCTCTGTCTGTGGGATTCTCCAGGCAAGAATATTGGAATGGGTTGCTATGCCCTTCTCCAGGGGATCTTCCTGACCCAGTGATCAAAGCTGTGTCTCTTATGTCTCCTGTATCGTGAAAGGCTGTTGCTGAGCTGTGAAAGACGCCAGGATTCTTGGCCTCTGGAGAAGAGAAATTCAATCTGGGGCCAGTGATGAGGCTTGATTGCTCAGAGCTTTTGTGTAACAAAGTTTTATTAAAGTATAAAAGAGATAGACAAAGCTTCTGACATAAGACATCAGAAGGGGGCAGAAAGAGTGCCCTCTTACTAGTCTTTAGCCAGATGTTTTATGTCTGTTAGAAAGCTATTAATCAGATAGAGACACTTCAAGGCTAAGGGAGTTTCACCAGTACTCTCTCCCACAATATGCATTTTTGAGATGGGATGGCACAAGGTGTATCATACCCCAGCCATAAAACAATTTATATGAACACTGGTTTGTTGAGCTATTATCAGTCCAAGGTTTGAGAAAAGAAAAAAGTTAGTCTTTGGTGGAACCATTTTGAAGAAAGGCAAATTCCAAAGCAAATACATCGTTTCATTAACATAGCTTAAGAAAAACATCTCCATAAGAAAAATGCATTGGTTAGCTCAAGGCTTGAGAAAAGTTAAGTTCAGGTGGAACCAGGTGTCTTTTAAACTTGCAGCCTATTTCCTCTGTTTGGAGACCCCTGGCCTTCCTGCCTGTTACCCTCTCAATTGGCAGGTGGGTTCTTTACTAGTAGTGCCACCTGCCCTTTGCTGCTGCTGCTAAGTCGCTTCAGTAGTATCCGACTCTGTGCGACCCCATAGATGGCAGCCCACCAGGCTCCCCCGTCCCTGGGATTCTCCAGGCAAGAACACTGGAGTGGGTTGCCATTTCCTTCTCCAGTGCATGAAAGTGAAAAGTGAAGGTGAAGTCATTCAGTCATGTCCAACCCTCAGCGACCCCATGGACTGCAGCCTACCAGGGTCCTCCACCCATGGGATTTTCCAGGCAAGAGTACTGGAGTGGGGTGCCATTGCCTTCTCCACACCTGCCCTTTGCCTAGTCCTAAATCCTAAAGACTTTTCTATTTTTTTCTAAAAGTTCTATAATTTTACTTTTTTCATTAAAGTTCATGATCCATTTTGAGTTAACTTTTGTTTAAGGTATGAGATACAGGCTTCCCAGGTGGCTCAGGGGTAAAGAATCCACCTGCCAATGCAGGAGACACAGGAGATGCAGGTTCAATCCCTGGGTTGGGAAGATCCCCTGCAGGAGGAAATGGCAACCCACTCCAGTATTCTTGCCTGGAAAATCCCATGGACAGAGGAGCCTGGTGGGCTACAGTCCATGGGGTCACACAGAGTAGGACATGACTTAGAGATTGAGCACCCATACATGCACATGAGACATTTAAGTCGAAGTTCTTTGCTTTGCTTTTCCTCTTTATTTTTGCCTATGGAAGTTCAGTTGCTCCAGCATCATTTGTTCAAAAGACTATTTTTCCTCCATTAAATTGGTTTTGTACCTTTGTCAAAAATAATTTTGCCATATTTGTGTGAATGTGTTTCTGGGCTCTCTGTTCTGTTCCATCAATATATGCGTCTGTCCTTCCACCAATACCACACTGTCTTGATTACTGTACTTCTAGCTTACTTTTCTTCTATTGCCACAGTCCCCCGATGGTGTTATACATTAAATATCCAGGATGGAGAAGCCACATGCTACTCACCTAGAGGAGGAAATTATCACAGCAGCCTGGGTACTCGCTGTGAGCTTTCCTGTGACCGGGGCTTTCGACTGATTGGACGGAGATCCGTGCAATGCCTGCCAAGCCGCCGTTGGTCTGGAACTGCCTACTGTAGGCGTAAGTGGTGTGCATGTATAGGCTGACATCTGCATGTGAGAGAGGCCAGCCAGCTACACACCCAGGGTATATGCCTGGAGGTATTACTATGCCCTCTGTCAAGTACAAATTGAGAATTTCCACAGGATCCCAACAGGGCCTTTCCCCATCCTAACATTCTAGCTCATGTTCTCTCCCTGTGACTATGGACCAAACAATAGGAGCATTTTAAGTTGCAACCAGGCTTCCCCAGTGGCTCAGTAATAAAGAACCTGCCTGCCAATGCCAGATACATGGGTTCAATCCCTCAGTTTGGAAGAACCCCTGGAGAAGGAATGGCAACCCACTCCAGTACTCTTGCCTGAAGAATCCCATGGACAGAGGAGCCTGGCGTGCTACAGTCCATGGAGTCGCAAAGAATCTGGCATGACTTAGCGACTGAGCACAGATGCATGCAAGTAGCAACCAGCCCTCAGTCTCAAAGGGCCCGAGTGCATGGATTACACCTGGGGCCTGATGTGGACTTAGGCCTTCCTCTGGAACTCTCAAGCATGTGCAGTCTCAGACTCTTTCCCACTTAATGGTAAACTAATGTACTTCTTGGCCTAAGGTCTTAGGCCTTGGCAGTGAAGCTAAAAGACTCTTCTAAAAGTCAAGAAGAACCTCCAAGGCTGGAATGCAGGGATGCTAATACATACATTTCACATCATGTTCACCTCAGCTCCCAAATCCCTACCTCTTATTGAAACCCTACAGCCTACCCTATTTTGGCAGCTAAGCTTTGCCTGTCCCTACATCCATTGCTGAATGTCATTTGTAGAACACCCATGTGTGCAGGGCCACTTCAAGAGCCATTAATTACCAGACTGATTCTAGACTAACCAATGTGTGCATGTGAATGGAATGTCAGGGGATGTAGAATGCTGAGCATTCCGAGAGAAATGGGGTTGTTTGGAGAAGATGCTGTGGAATAGAGGAGAGGTTTGGTAGCCAGAAAAAAGGAAGCCACCATTCCCCTCTAGGTGACTATAAGCCATTTGTTATAGGACTAGACCCCATCATTTCCAAAATGAATTTGAATTGACCTTACAAAATTAAAATACATTGACAAATTAACATGAAACCAGTTAAAAGTTTGTGTTGTATGCGTGCTCAGTTGCTCAGTTGTGTCCGACTCTGCGACCCCATGAACTATAGTCTGCCAGGCTCCTCTGTCCATGCAATTTCCCGGGCAAGAATACTGGAGTGGGATTCCATTTCCTTCTCCAGGTGATCTTTCCAACCCAGGGATCAAACCTATGCCTCTTGAGTCTCTTGCATTGCCAGGCAGATTCTTTACCACTGTGCCTGTTTAAACACTGAATCTCACTTTGTACTTCCTCATAAGAGACACATGGAAAACACTTTGGATCTATCATTTTCACTGTCATATAATACTAAGAAAATAAAACAACAGAACGACAGACCTTTTTTCTTGGCCCTGATTTCAAGAAGGTCATTGTTGCTTAGGTCTTTATATAAAGGAGGCTGGAAAACATAAAAGGCAATCACCTTCAAGTCTGGTTTGACCAGAAAGCAAAAACATAGTCAATAGAATCTTTAGTCAAAGCTCCAATAGTGGAAGTTAAGGAGGGTTAGAACTTAGACAACTTAAAGGAACATATGGCTGGCCTACTTCCTTCAGGTGTTGGGTATTTCATATTGGACTTTGGCAAGCACAAGCTTACAATCAATTCATGGGAGCTGTTGCCACTTCTGGCACACGTAATGTCTAAAGCACATGGACTCGCCTTTAAGCAAATGCCTCCAAAGCTGTCTGCCCCTCCCTACTGGGATTGGCCTGACTTGTACTCTCACCAGCACAGAGGGAGAACCAGTGGGCATGTAAGTGAGCCTCAACTGAGGAGTGCTTGTGGCAGAACCAATATTATATTCAAAAAGGAGTCTTAAATTTGTTCAAGGGCATCTAGCATTTGTGGGACAAGAGAGGAAAACTATGAGCTGCTGAGGCCCTAAATAAGCCCAGAGATTTATATGCATTGTCTCTATATTTGGCACAACAATCCTACTTCATGGTGTACATGTTTTAGTGATGGAGACACTGAGGCTTGGAGAGATGATGTAAGTTGCTCAAGCCACAGAGCTAGTTAAGTGGTGGAGCTGGGATCCAAACTGAGATGCGTTCCTCAAATCCATGAACTTGGATGAGTAACTTCTTTGAGACCATCTCCCCACCTCCGCCCGTCAAGAGTACTGTTGTACTTCATAATATCAAAATAAGAAAGAAATTAGGAAAAAAAGGCAATCAGGCACAAAAATGTCAGACAAGTTGGGCATAGGTTTCCCTGTATTTTCTGCTGTCTCTGACATGGTCTTCCCTGGGCTAGATGCCTAGGCATTACTTCCACATAGCCCCACAGGCCACTGAGCTTGCCTCCTGATTCTCTCTTAGAGATGAGATGCCATGCATTGCCATTCATCACGAGTGGCACCTACACGTGCACAAATGGGGTGCTTCTTGACTCTCGCTGTGACTACAGCTGTTCCAGTGGCTACCACTTGGAAGGTGACCGCAGCCGAATCTGCATGGAAGATGGGCGATGGAGCGGAGGAGAGCCTGTATGTGTAGGTAAATGCTGGTCGCTCCCAGTTGTCCTGCTGCAAAGAGCCAGCCTGGCATTATGTCCACTGCAGAAGGTATTCTCACTAGCTGCAAAAGGTGGCACCCTGGGCACAGGCTTAACAAAGCAATCGCTTCTCTTGGAGTCAGGCCTCACAAGTTTCATTGAGCATCTTGAACTGCATCTTTTACCTACCCAGTGGTGTGGTATTGTTTTGGGTTCCCTCCAGGGAAGGCAGGGGACCCACGAGTCAGCACTTAATTTCTGACCTTGGCAGACATAGATCCCCCCAAGATCCGTTGTCCCCACTCCCGTGAGAAGATGGCAGAGCCGGAGAAACTGACCGCTCGAGTATACTGGGACCCACCCCTGGTGAAAGATTCTGCTGATGGTACCATCACCAGGTGAGTCACAGATGCCGCCTCTGCCTCCCGCCAGCTTCTCCCAGGCACTCAGGTAGCCCACACTGAACCACACAGACCGAGGGTACAGTGATGATGTGCCCCAAACCCCAGTTCTAAGAGTTACTTTCCTCAGTGGCTCTCTCACCCTGTCCCATGTAGGTTGACACTTCGGGGCCCTGAGCCTGGCTCTCACTTTCCAGAAGGCGAACACGTGATTCGTTACACTGCTTATGACCGAGCCTACAACCGGGCCAGCTGCAAGTTCATTGTAAAAGTACAAGGTCAGAAAGAAGTTTTCCATTTTGCATTGCTTATTATTTCTGCTCTTCCCTTATCCTCTAGATGCCTATCACAACCCTCTCTTCACTATACCTGACACAGATACCTCATGCAGATTGGGAGAGGGAAAACTCAAGTTCATGAAATAGGTCATTCAGGAAACCTGTATACATGTATACACACATTTCAGAAACTCTGCCCCCCAACAAGACTTTCTCATTCTCCTAAATCTACATGAAACCCACCAATATACTCTATATCCATTTCTTTTCTTAGCCTTCAAATTAATGATTAAAGTCAATCAGCCTTTATTCTCAGTCTTTCTCCTCTGCTGAAATTGGTGGTACTGGCTGCTGATTCTTGCTTTTTATTTTGTTTTCATCATAAAATTAATTCATGCTCATTGTTGAACGTATGGGAAATAAAGTAACACACAAAGGGGGAAATAACTATTACTCTGTCACCCAGAGGCAATTGTTGCTAATCTTTTGGTATTTTTATTCCAGTCTTTTATTCACACATACTTAAAAAATACGTAATTGAGATCGCAGTGCATATCCAATTTTAGGTCACCCCTTTTCACTTTTCATTATAACACAAGTAAATTTCTCATGTTCTTTAAAGTTTTTTCAAAGTCTTTTAATCACAGTATAATAATCTACTTCTAAGAATATATCATACTTTGCTGAACACTTCTCCCACTGATGAATATTTTAAAGTGTTAGTTGCTCAGTCATGTCCAACTCTTTGCTACCCCATGGACTGTAGCACACCAGGATCCTCTGCATGGAATTCTCCAGGGAAAAAAAAATGAAGTAAGTTTCCATTTCCTTCTGCAGAGAAACTTTCTGACCCAGGGATTGAACCTGGGCCTCCTGCATTGCAGGTGGATTCTTTATCTTCTGCACCACCAGGGGAGCCCAATGATATTTCATATTAAAAGTAATTTATAAGGTGGTCATCGGTATGCAGAGTGTCCCCAAAGTTTGAAAACGAAAATGGCAATTTTTTTTTACAGATTGCTAGTCTTTTGATGACTATATATATATATATATACTTATCCATGCTTCCACATTTTATGAACACTTTTGTCTACATTTCAGATTTAACTCCATAAGAAAGCAAAAATTTTGCCTTTAGCCCTGGCCATTGGCAACACAGAGAAGTCATTCATTCTGATTATCCTGGGTCTGCTGATCTAGAAAACCCAGCATGGGCACCCTCTTAGCCTATTCTCTACGAGAGTTACCATAGCCCCTAACTTGAACTTCTCCCTGACAGTGAGACGCTGCCCAACTCTGAAACCACCACTGCATGGCTACCTCACTTGCACCTCGGCGGGGGACAACTATGGTGCCACCTGTGAATACCACTGTGATGGAGGGTATGAGCGCCAAGGGACCCCCTCCCGGGTCTGCCAGTCCAGCCGCCAGTGGTCAGAATCACCACCCATCTGTGTTCGTGAGTGAAACTAGGGAATGGGGAGAGTGGACATAATGATCAGGGCTTCTTTGAGGGGTCTCCCAATGTCTATGGCTCAGGGACCAAAAGCAATGCGTCTGATGTGGGAATGGGGGGTTCTGTGATGTTTCAGAGCCAATGTTCCCCTCTAGCATACTCCACCTCCAAGAAAAAGAATTTAAAATCTCCAAGTGTTCTTTTAGGATTTCCCCCCAAGGAAAGGGAGAAACAACCAAAAAAGTTTAACCTGAAAACCTCAGGATGTTGTTATCCATTCTGCGATGAAGGGACAGGCCATACTCTGACTGGCCATGTGCTTCTGCCCTAGCTATGAAGATTAATGTCAATGTCAACTCAGCTGCTGGCCTTCTGGATCAGTTCTATGAGAAACGGCGACTCCTCATCATCTCAGCCCCTGATCCCTCCAACCGATATTATAAAATGCAAATCTCTATGCTACAGGTAAGAGCCACTCCCCTAATCAGGGCTTAGCTCCTTTGCATTCCCCTATCCCATTCCGCTGGGTTTCCCTGGTGGCGCAGTGGTAAAGAATCCAACTGCTAGTGCAGGAACTGTGGGTTCGATCCCTGGGTTGGGAAGATCCCCTGGAGGAGGAAATGGCAACCCAGTTTAGTATTCCTGCCTGGAGAATCCCATGGGCAGAGGAGCCTGGTGGGCTACAGTTCATGGGTTCACAAAGAGTCAGACACAATTTAGCAACCAAACAACAACAACCCCACTCTGTTACTCTCTTACTACATCTCACTCAAAGACTTGCTCTTTCTACAGCACAAACACTACTTCCTTAGATTGTAAACAACATTTGATTAGTTTTACTGTAGACAAATTTAGCACAGTTTTAAGACAACTGTGTTTTTACTGAAAAGGCAGTGAAGTCATTGGCATGGTGGGTTGCAGGAAGCTTGATGAAGGATGAGAAGGCAGTGTGGCAAAGCACTCCTGAAAGACTTGTAAGACCTGTGATCAAATGTAAATGTGGGGAATTACTTATGTTTAAGTTTTCAAGGAATAATAACACTAACAAACATTTAGACAATTAGGGCTGTATAAGGACCAGGTATACAAGTATGTGCTTTATACATATTCATTTAATTATCCCAACAATGCTTATAAAGTAGGTACCCTTACTATCTCCATTTTGCAGGTAAAGAAACTGAGGCACAGAGAGGTTAATGATTTGCCCAAAATCACTAGCTAATAAATGGCTGAGACGCAATTAAACCCAGGCAATCTGACTCAAGGATCTGTGCTCTTAACCACTACTAATAGCAGACAAGGAAACATGTCATGATATTGCAAAGTAAAATGAGGGAATTGCATAAGGATTTTTAACATTCTACCAGATATCTAGTTAAAGCCACTGTTGGGGAATGAGAAGCAGAAAGGACAGAGTAGTTCTGACTACTGGGACTTTCGAAAAGAATAGGCTAGGTTCTATCACTATTCTATCACTATGTTGTACACCTGAAACTTATATAATATTGTAAATCAACTGTTTTTGTTGTTTTCATTGACTAAGTTGAGTCTAACTCTTTGCAACCCCATGGACTGCAGCACACCAGGCATACCTGTTCTTCACTATCTCCCTGAGTTTTCTCAAACTCATGTCCATTGAGTCAGTGATGCCATCCAACCATCTCATCCTCTGTCACCTCCTTCTCCTCAATTGAAAAGGAGAAAAATAATGTAATAATAAAAATAAAGAATAGACTAGGTTCTTGAAGAGAATTCAAAGTATGCTGACAAGACTCTGAGAAGCTGAAAGGGTCTGGATACCCAGGTAAAAGAAGAAGCTATTTAGGGGGTTTCTAAAAGTTGAGTTCTTACGAGTTGCCAAGTCAATATTCAGAAGGCCATGATGAAAGCATCCATATCAAAGGAATGACCCTGGTCTAAACCAAAAGGACCCCGTTCCTCCAGGGATCCAAAAACGGCAGACAAAAGCAACACCTCAGCTTGAAAAGAAAGCAGGAGCAAAAAAAGGAAACAGCCAGGGAGGACTGTGACTTTGAGGCCAGGTCTAGAGGAGTAGCCCAAAGACTCAACAAGCGGTGGATCACCAGGCAGTGCTCACTGCTGCTTTCAACCTTGCCCCAGGTAACTGGCTAAGAGGCACCCCTGCTGGGTGAAGCAGGACGAAAAACCGTGGTACGGTTACAGGCTGCACTGCCTAGTGCGAGGAAGGCAAGAACGGGTCACAAAAAGAGCACTGACACTATTTGGGGGAAAATTCTGGAGACCAAGAGAAGGCTGTGGCCATGTAGCCTAATGGTAAGGAGCACACAGGCTTCTCAGGTGGCACAATGGTAAAGAATCTGCCCCCCAATGCAGGAGATGCAAGAAACATGAGTTTGATCTCTGGGTCTAGAAGATCCCCTGGAGAAAGAAATGGCAACCCAATCCAGTATTCTTTCCTGGGAAATCCCATGGACAGAGGAGCCTGGTGGGCTATAGTCCATGGAGTCACAAAGAGTCGGACACGACTGAGAGACTAACACACAAAGAACTTATGTAGCTTCCAGTTATAAAATAAGTAAGTCCTGGGGCTGTGATGTACAGCATGGTGACTATAGCTATATAATATATTTGAAAATTGCTAAGAAAATAGATCTTAAAAGTTCTCACTGTAAGAAAAATAGTTGTGACTGTGTGGTGATGAATGTTAACTGGACTTATTGCGATGATCATTTAGAAAAATATCAAATCATTATATTGTATACCTGAAACTAATATGTCAACTAGTATCTCAATTTTAAAAAGAACATGAAAAGATGCTCAACATCACTCATTATCAGATAAATGCAAATCAAAACCACAATGAGGTACCATCTCACACTGGTCAGAATGGCTGCCATCAAAAAGTCTGCTGCTAAGTCGCTTCAGTCGTGTCCGACTCTGTGCGACCCCACAGACGGCAGCCCACCAGGCTCCCCCGTCCCTGGGATTCTCCAGGCAAGAACACTGGAGTGGGTTGCCATTTCCTTCTCCAATGCATGAAAGTGAAAAGTGAAAGTGAAGTCACTCAGTCGTGTCCGACTCTTAGCGACCCCATGGACTGCAGCCTACCAGGCTTCTCCATCCATGGGATTCTCCAGGCAAGAATACTGGAGTGGGGTGCCATCGCCTTCTCTGATCAAAAAGTCTACTAACAATAAATGCTGGAGAGGGTGTGGAGAAAAGGGAACCCTCTTACATTGTTGGAGGGAATGCAAACTAGTACAACCACTGTGGAGAACAATGTGGAGATTCCTTAAAAAAACTGGAAATAGAACTGCCATACAACCCAGCAGTCCCACTGCTGGGCATACACACTGAGGAAACGAGAACTGAAAGAGACACATGTACCCCAGTGTTCATTGTAGCACTGTTTACAATAGCTAGGGCATGGAAGCAACCTAGATGACCATCAGCAGATGAATGGATAAGGAAGTTTTGGTATATATACACAATGGAATATTGCTCAGCTATAAAAAGAATGCATTTAAATCAGTTCTAACAAGGTAGATGAAACTGGAGCCTATTATACAGAGTGAAGTAAGTCAGAAAGAGAAACACCAATATGGTATATTAATGTATATATATGGAATTTAGAAAGATGGTAATGATGACCCTTTATGCAAGACAGCAAAAGAGACACAGATGTAAAGAAGAGACTTTTAGACGATATGGGAGAAAGTGAGGGTGGGACGATATGAGAGAATAGTTTTGAGACATGTATATCACCATATGTAAAACAGATGACCAGTGCAAGTTTGATGCATGAAGCAGGGCACTCAAAGCCAGTGCTCTGGGACAACCCAGAGGAATGGGGTGGGGAGGGAGGTGGGAGGAGGGTTCAGGATATGGGGACATATGTGTACCTGTGGCTAATCCATGTCAATGTATGGCAAAAACCACCACAATATTGTAATTAGCCTCCAATTAAAATAAATAAATTGAATTTTAAAAATGAACAGGGGGTGTAGGCTGAAGGAAGAGGCAGCACTAGAGCAAAAGCAAGACAAGGATTTAAAACATATCAGTAAATGAACAATTGGTAACCCCCCCAAAAAATAACTTATGTATTTAAAAATCTATGCAAAACTAAGCAAGGAGAGATGATGTTACTGCAATTTGTTAATTACATTTCTCTTTTCTATCCCACATAATATAACCAATCTCTACACTTCATTAGAATAAAGGAAACACTGTTAGGGTAAGTGGGCTTCCCAGGAGGCACTGGTGGTAAAGAACCCACTTGCCAATGCAGGAGACATAAGAGACACGGGTTCGATCCCTGGGTCAGGAAGATCCCCTGGAGGAGGGTGTGGTAACCCACTCCAGTATTCTTGCCTGGAGAATCCAATGGAGAGAGGAGCCTGGCAGGTTATGGTCCATAGGGTGACAAAGAGTTGGACAAGTTTGGATCGACTTCGCATGCACACATGCACATCAGGGCAAGTGCTTCAGGAATGACAGAGGAAAGAGGTGGTAGACCCCCTCATGTGATGGTTTGTGAAGGAGCCCCTCCTTTCCCACACTGCCTCGACATGGTCCCAAGAAGAATCAGTTAAGTAGCCTTAGGTTTGGGTTTGACAGCCTATTCAGGAAAACCTTCTTCTCTCCCCTCCCAGCAATCCACTTGTGGACTGGACCTGAGGCATGTGACCATCATCGAGCTGGTGGGGCAGCCACCTCAGGAAGTGGGGCGCATCCGGGAGCATCAGCTGTCAGCCAATATCATTGAGGAACTCAGGTCCAGACTGGAGGGCAACAGGAAAGGAGTGGGTAGAAACCTTAGGCAGGACATTGGCCAAAAGACAGTTGTGGGAAAATCAGCAAACACTATTCTCTTGGGGAATTGCTTGTTTGAACTCTTTGGATGCATTAGGTAAGATCAGAGAGTGGCAGGGCATCAGAATCAAATGGCAGGGTGCTGTTGAAAATACAGATGACCACCTCAAACCACCTAGGACTATGCTTTTATGAGGCACCTCAGGTGACCCTGAAGCACAGCCAGGGCTGAGACACAGACTCAAACATGACTTAGATAAGCCTTTGATCCTGTCACCTGGTGGTTGTATCCTTTTGCCTTCAGTCTGCAAATAAGCAAAAATTAGGCAGTGAAATCTGAATCTTTAGGCAGTGAAATCTTTAGGCAGTGAAATCTGAATCATACTCATCTGCCCCTTGGGGAGGAGAAGACCATAGGGAACAGGTGGTAGAAGTTGACTTTTCTCATTTTCTGTCTGTTATCACCCTCCCAACCCCTCCACATATACTCAGAACCAATAAAGCCATCACTCCCCTCTGTTCCATAAACAATACCTGCCCCTAGGGCTTAATCTCAGGGACAGAAAGATTCAGTCCCAGGTAAAGACTGGGGCTTCTCTGGTGGTTCAGTAGCCAAGTCAGTGATAAAGAATCCACTTGCCTATGCAGGAGATGCAAGAGACTGTGGATTCAATCCCTGGGTTGGGAAGATCCCCTGGAGAAGGGAATGGCTACCCACTCCAGTATTCTTGTCTGGAGAGCGTGGTGGGCTACAGTTCATGGGGTCACAGAAGAGTCAGACACAACTTAGTGACTAAACAACAGCAACAAGAGGAAAGACAGGAAAACACTCAGAGGAAGGAGACTGCAGACTTGGTGATATTGATCGATCTGAAGGTTGACCAGGTGATATTGATCAGCCTCAGGGCTGCCATGTTTGGTTGTTCAGGCTATGCTTGTCCAGCTCTGGGAAGCACTGGTTATGGCATAGTGCCCGTGACTGGTGCTCCCTGAAGTTCTTACATGCAGCTCACATCGCTATATGTGATAGCCCTGCGTAAGGGGGCCTGTGAGGCAAGCACAGCTTGGTAGTAACAAAGCTGTTCCATCTGGGGTGAGGAAGGGACAGCTTAACACAGCTAGAGATGTTGGGGCAGCAAGACTAAGGTGTAAGCAGAGAAAAATAAAGGGGCTTGAGATAGTTACTGGAGGGGATGGGGCAAGGGATTCGGTGGGGAAAGAATTAGTCCATCAGTGGAGCTGTGAAAGATCAGAGAGGACTAGAGTCTGGCAGAATGATGTCTAGACAAGGTCTCACACATCCCTGGGCTCATCTCTCTAGGCAATTTCAGCACCTCACCCGCTCCTACTTCAACATGGTGTTGATTGACAAGCAGGGAATTGACCGGGAACGCTACATGGAACCTGTCACCCCCGAGGAAATCTTCACGTTCATTGATGACTATCTACTGAGCAATGAGGAGCTGATCCAACGCCGGGAACAAAGAGACATATGCGACTGAACTTGAGTCGGAGCATGGTTGAGGTCAAGGGAAAAGGTTCCCTGGTCAGCCAAAACTGGGGCCTAATCAAAGGAGAAAATGCTTTCCCACAGCTCTGAGGAAAGGACTCTAAGGTGGGTGAGGTTCCCTGATCCTGGGACATTTCCAGACACCTTTCCTCAAGCAAGTCTCTGCTTTAGGTAGCACTGGAACAGCATAAGAAGCTAGGGAGGGACTGAGGACAGGCCCTGGGCAGCAGCTTGTAGATAGAAAGTCTTACTTCTGCCCAGCTCTCCAAAATCTTTCAGAGAAGTAAATTCTAAATTCACTCACTAACCGGCTGTGTTTTAAATGGTTCCTCTACCCTGAGGTCTCTGGGGTCACGCAGAGTCCGACATGACTGAAGCGACTTAGCAGCAGCAGCAGCTACTCTGAGGTGACAGCAGAGGGCAGCACCATCACAACAGACAACCAGGGCACCATCAAGTGTGGCTGGATCTTCCTTACAGGTTAACTGTTGGGTTGGAAGTGAGGCAGAGCTCACTCTTGTTTGTCCTTCTCCCTTGTAGGATGTTGGGCTACAAATGTTAACCATCTGTTAACCATTCTGTAACCATCATCTCACCTAAGAGTTAGCAGGCCACTGCAGTTGGAAGGGAGCTTGGGGAGAAAAGTCAGACTAGAGCAGAATGCTTTCTCCTGCCCCTCCAACTAGCTCATAGGCCACAGTCTCTCCTTACTGAGCCTCCAGTGCTGCTCCTTCCTCAAAGAAACCCCCAGCTCATGATCCAGGAAACCTTAGAACCACCAAGTGGAAACTACATCATGGAGAAGGAAAAAAGACAGCATCAGCCACGTGTATAACTTATTAACACTTTGAAGAGATGAATACAGAGCAGGCAAGAGTTACAACAGCACAAACACAAGCGTTAAGGGCCATGAGTACATTTCTATTAGGAAATGTGAGTTATCTGGGATCTTGTGAAGCAGAGCAACATTCATGCACACTAACCCTGCTCTGGCTTCGGCCACACTCAAGCATGCATAGTGTTTGAAGAAAGGCAGTCTTCCCTAGGCTGCTGGGAACCTTCTTTTCTACACACATGAAAACAGTGTCAGGTTAAGACTCAGCAGCCATTCACCTTCCACATTACCCAGAGGGTAATTACTAGGAAATTAGAGGGGAAGAGGAAGCAGGCTAGATTGAGAAACAGGACTAAAAGGCTCAAGCACTGACTATGTGCCAGGTGCTGTCCTGAAAACTCACAATTGGCTGAAATCCTCATAAGAACCCTCTAAGCTAGGTCATTTACACATGCAGGGATGGAAGCACAGAGAGGTCACACAACTTGCCTAAGATCAAACAGCTCAGAAGTGGAGGCACAGAGAGGTCAGGCAACTTGGCTAAGATCACACAGCTGAGATGTGGAAGCACGGAGAGGTCAGGAAAGTTGCCTAAGATCACACAGGTCAGAAACAGAAGTACAGAGAGGTTACGCAACTTGCCAAAGATCACAAAGCTCATAAGTGGAAGGACAGAGAGGTTAGGCAACTTACCTAAGATCACACAGGTCAGAAATGGAAGCACAGAGAGTTTCACAACTTGCCTAAGATCACACAATTCAGAAGCAGAAAAGTGGAGGGACAGAGAGGTCAGGCCACTTGCCTAAGATCACACAGCACAGAATTGAAAGCACAGAGAGGTCAGTCAACTTGCCAAAGATTACACAGCTCAGAAGTGGAAGCCTAGAGAGGTTAGGAAACTTCCTAAGATCACACATCTAAGATATGGAAGCCCAGAGAGGTTAAGCAACTTGACTAAGATCACACATCTCATATGTGGAATCACAGAGAGGTCAGGCATCTTGCCTAATACCACAAAGCTCAGAAGTAGAAGCACAGAGAGGTCACGCAACTTGTCATGATCACACAGTTCAGAAGTGTAAGCCCTGAGAGGTCACACAACTTGCCTCAGATCACAAGTTCAGAAATGGAAGCACTGAGAGATCAGGCAACTTGCCTAAGATCACACAGCTAAGATATGAAAAACAGAGAGGTTAGGCAACTTGCCTAAGTTCACAGAGTTCAAGAGGAATCGAAGAGAGGTCAGGCAACTTGCCTAGGATCACAGAGCTCAAAGTGGAGAACAGAGAGGTCAAGCAACTTGCGTAAGATCACATAACTAGTAAGTGGAAGCCTACAGAAGAGAGGCAACTTGTCTAAGATTGCACATCTCAGATATGAAAGCTCAGAGAGGTTAGGCAACATTCCTAAGATCACACAGCTCAGATATGGAAGCACAGAGAGGTTAGGCAACTTACCTAAGTTCAGCAGTTCAAGTGGAAGCATAGAGAGGTCAGGCAACTTGCCTTAGATCACACAGATCAGAAGTGGAAGCACAGAGAGGTCAGGCAACTTGCCTAAGATCAACAATTCACATATGGATGAACACAGAGGTTCGGCAACTTACCTAAGATTACAGAGCTCAAAATGGAATCATAGAGATGTTAGGCAACTTGACTAAGATGAAACCGCACAGATGTGGAAGAAGATAGTGGTCAGGCATCTTGTCTAAGATCACACAGCTCAGAAATGGAAGCACAGAGAGGTCAGGCACCTTGTCTATGATAACACAACTTTGAGGTGGAAGCACAGAGAGGTCAGGCAACTTGCCAAAGATCACACAGTGCAGATATTGAAGAATAGAGAGGTTAAGCAACTTACATAAGTTTAACAGCTCAATTGGATGCACAGAGAGGTCAGGCATCTTGCCTAAGATCACACAGATCAGGGATGGAAGCACTGAGAGGTCAGGCCACTTGCCTAAGATGCCACAACTCAGAAATGGCAGCACAGAGAGTTTTGGCAACTTGTCTAAAATGACACAGCTCAGAAGTGGAAGCACAGAGAGTTTTGGCAACTTGCCTAAGATCACACAGCTCATATATGCAAGCACAAAGAGGTCAGGCAAATTACCTAGAATCACACAGCCCAGATGTGGAGCAGAGAGATGTAAAGCAACCTGCCTAACATCACACAGGTCAGATACAGAAGCACAGAGAAGCTAGGCAACTTGGCTAATATCACACAACTCAGAAGTGGGAGCACAGTGAAGTCAGAAAACTTGCCTAAGATCACACAACTGAGAAGTGGAAGCACAGGTAGGCAATTTGCCTAAGATCACCCAGCTCAGAAGTAGAAGCACAGAAATGTCAGGAAACTGGCCTAGGATCAAACATTTCAGAAGTGGAGAGAAGCACAGAGAAGTAAGGCAGCTTGCCTTAGATCACACAGCTCAGATATTGAAGAATAGAGAGTTTAGGCAACTTGCCTAATATCACATAGCACAGATGTAGAAGCACAGAGAGGCTGAACAACTTTCCTAAGATCACACAGCTCTTAAGTGGAAGCACAGACATGCAGGAAACTTGCCTAAAATCACCCACCTCAGAAGTGGGAGCACAGAAAGGTCCGGAAACCTGCCTAAGATCACAACAACAGGAGTGGAAGCAAAGAATGATGAGCAAACTGGCCTAGAATCAAACAGATCTGAAGTGGAAGCACAGATAGGTCAGGCACCTTATCTAGGATGACACAGCTCAGAAGTTGAAGCACAGAGATGTCAGGCAACTTCCCTATGATCACACATTCAGAAGTGGAAGCCTAGAGAGCTTAGGCAACTTGCCTAAGATCACACAGATCAGATATGGAAGCACAGAGAGGTCTTGCATCTTGCCTAAGATTACAAAGCTCAGAAGTGGAAGCACAGAGAGGTCAAGAAACTTGCCTAAGAAAACACAGCTCAGAAGTGGAAGCACACAATGGTTAGGCAACATGCCTAAGTTCACACAGCTCATATATGGAAGCACAGGGAGCTTAGGAAACTTGACTAATCCACACAGATGAAATGGAAGCACAGATCAGTCAGGCATCTTGCATAACATCACACAGGTCAGAAGTGGAAGCACAGAGAGGTCAGGCAACTTACCTAAGATCACAGAGCTTAAGTGGAAGCACAGACGTTAGGCCACTTGCCTAAGATCACACAGCTTAGAAGACGAAGCACAGAGACGTCAGGCAACTTCCCTATGATCACACCGCTCAGACATGGACGCACAGAAAGGTCAGGGTATGTGCCTCATATCACAGAGCTTAAGTGGAAACACAGAGAGGTTTGGGAACTTGCCTAAGGACAGACAGCTCAGAAGTGGAAAGACAGAGTTACACAGCATCCCTAAGATCACACAGCTTATAAGATGAAGCACAGAGTGATTAGGCAAGTTGTCTAAAATCACACAGCTCAGGAGTGGAAGCAAAAGTGGTAAGGCAACATGCCTAGGATCACACATCTAAAAAGTAGAAGCACAGAGAGGCTAGGGAATTTGCCTAAGATCACACAGCTCAAAAGTTGAAGCACAGAGACTGCAGGCAGCTTGCCTAATACCACACAGCTTAAGTGGAATCATTGAGAGGTTAGGCAACTTGCCTTAGATCACACAGCTCAGAAGTGGAAGCATAGAAAGTTTAGGCAAATTGCCTAAGATCACACATGCCAGCTAGGGAAGCTCAGAGATGTTAGGTAACTTGCCTAAGATCACACAGCCCAAAATTTGAATCACAGAGAGTTTAGGCATCTTTTGTAAGATCACAAAGCTCTGAAGTAGAAACACAGAGAGTTCAGGCAACTTGTCTAAGATAATACAGCTCAGAAGTGGAAGAACAGAGAGGATAGGCAACTTGCCTAATATCATGCAGCTTAGAAGTGGAAGCACAGAGAGTTCATGCAAGTTGCCTAAGATCATATAGCTCAACAGTGGAAGCTAGAGAGGTGAGAAACTTAACTAATATCACACAGCTTAAATGGAAGCACAGAGGTTAGGCAACTTGCCTAAAATCACACAGCTCAAGTGGAAGCATAGAGAGGTCAGGCAACTTGTCAAAAATTATGTAGCCAGAGGGGGAAGCACAGAGAGTTCCGGGAATTTGCCTAAGATCACACAGCCTAGAATTGGAAGCACAGAGAGGTCAGGCAACTTGCCTAAGATAACACAACTCAGAAGTGAAAACACAGAGAGGTTAGGCAACTTGCCTGCAATCACACAGCTCAGATATGGAAGCACAGAGAGGTCAGGAAACTTCCCTATGAACACACAGCTCAGAAGTGGAAGCAAAGAGAAGATGGTCAACTTGCCTAATATCACAGAGCTTAACTGGAAACACAGAGATCTTAGGCTACTGGCCTAAGATCGGAGAGCTCAAGTGGAAGCAGTGAGAGGTCAGGAAACTTCCCTATGATCACACAGCTCAGAAGTAGAAGCACAGAGAGGTTATGCAGCTTGACTAAGATGAAACAACTCAGAAGTGGATGCAGACCATGATTAGGGAACTTGCCAAAATCACACAGCTCAAATGTGGAAGCACAGAGAAGCTAAAAAATTTGCCTAATATCCCACAGCTCTTGTGGAAGGACAGGTGGGTCAGGCAACTTGCCTAAGTTCACAGAGCTCAGAAGTGCAAGCACAATGGGGTCAGGCAACTTGCCTATGATCACGCAGTTCATAATAGGAAGGAAGCACAGAGAGATCAGAAAACTTGCCTACTTCACACAGCTCATCAGTTCAGTTCAGTTCATTCACTCAGTTGTATCCAACTCTGCAACCCTATGGATTGCAGCATGCCAAGCTTCCCTGTCCATCACCAATTCCCAGAGCTTACTCAAACTCATGTCCATCGAGTCAGTGATGCCATCCAGCCATCTCATCCTCTGTTATCACCTTCTCCTCCTGCCTTCAATCTTGCCCAGCATCAGGGTCTTTAACAAGGAGTCAGTTTTTCGCATCAGGTGGCCAAAGTATTAGTTTCAGCATCAGTCCTTCCAATGAATATTCAGGACTGATTTCCTTGAGGATGGACTGGTTGGATCTCCTTGCAGTCCAAGGAACTCTCAAGTGTCTTCTCCAACACCACAGTTCAAAAGCATCAGTTCTTTGGTGCTCAGCTTTCTTTATAGTCCAACTCTGACATCCATACATGACTACTAGAAAAACCATAGCTTTGACTAGATGGACCTTTCTTGGCAAAGTGATGTCTCTGCTTTTTAGTATGCTGTCTTGGTTGTTCATAACTTATCTTCGAAGGAACAAGGGTCTTTTACTTTCATGGCTGCAGTCACCACCTGCAGTGATTTTGGAGCCCCCCAAAATAAAGTCTCTCACTGTTTCCATTGCTTCTCCATCTATTTGCCATGAAGTTATGGGACTGGATGCTATGATCTTAGTTTTCTGAATGTTGAGTTTTAAGCCAGCTTTTTCACTCTCCTCTTGCACTTTCATCAAGAGGCTCTTTAGTTCCTCTTCACTTTCTGCCATAAGAGTGGTGTCATCTGCATATCTGAGGTAATTGATATTTCTCCTGGCAATCTTGATTCCAGCTTGTGCTTCCTCCAGCCCAGGGTTTCTCATGATGTACTCTGCATATACGTTAAATAAGCAGGGTGACAATATACAGCCTTGATGTAATCCTTTACTGATTTGGAACCAGTCTGTTGTTCCATGTCCAGTTCTAACTGTTGCTTCTTGATCTGCACACAGATTTCTCAGGAGGCAGGTAAGGCGGTCTAGTATTCCCATCTCTTGAAAAATTTTCCACAGTTTTTTGTGAATACAGCTCTGCCATCTTGTTCACACAGCTCATATATCGAAGCAAAGAAAGTTCAGGCATCTTGCCTAAGATCAAATAGCTCTTAAATGGAAGCCGAGAGAGAGGTTGGGCAACCTGACAGAGATGTCACAGCTCAGATATGGAAGCATAGAATGTCTAGGCAACCTGTTCAAGATCACACAGCTCAGAAGTGGCAGCACAGAGAGGTCAGGGAACTTGCTAAGATCACACAGCTCAGAAGAGGAGGCACAGAGAGGTTAGGCAACTTTCCTAAGATCACACAGCTTTTATATGGAAGGACAGAGAGGTCAGGCAACTTGCCTAAGATCACACAGGTCAGAAGTGGAAGCAGAGAGAAGTCACGCAACTTGACCATGATTATACAGTTCAGAAGTGGAAGGACAGAGAGGTCCAGAAAAATATTTGAAAATCACACAGTTCTGAAATGGAATCACAGAGAGGTCAGGCAACTTGCTGAGGATCACACAGCTCAGAAGTTGAAGCACAGAGTTGTCAGGCAACTTCGCTATGACAAAAATGCTCAGAAGCAGAAGCACTGAGAAGTCAGGCAACTTGCAAAAAATCACACTACTCAAAAGGCAGAGAAGTAACACAATTTGCCTAAAATCACACAGCTCAAATATGGAGGCAAAGAGAGGTCAGGCAACTTGCCTAAGATCACCCAGCTCAGAAGTGGAAGCACAGAAAGGTCAGGCAACTTACCAAATATAACAACTACAGTAGTGGAAGCACAGACCATCAGGAAAATGGCCTAGGGAAAAAACAGCTCAGCAATGGAAGCACAGAGAGGTCAGACTACATGCCTAAGATAACACAGCTCAAGTGGAAGCACAGACATGTCAGGCAACCTGCATAAGATCACACAGCTCAGAACTGGAAGCACAGAGAGCTTAAGCAACTTGCCTAAGATCACACAACACAAAATTGGAAGCACAGAGAGGTTAGACAACTTGTCTAAGATCACAGATCTCAGAAATGGAAGTACAGAAAAGTCAGGAAACTTGCCTATAATCATACAACTCAGATGTGGAAGCACAGAGAGGTCAGGTAACTTATGTAAAATCACACTACTCAAATATGGAGAGACAAAGAAGTAATGTAACTTGTCTAAGATCACACAGGTCAAAAGTGGAAGCACAGAGAGGTCAGGCAACTTGCCGAAGTTCACACAGCCCAGGAGTGGAAGGAGAGAGTGATTAGGCAACTTGCCTACAATCACACAACTCAGAACTGGAAAAAGAGAGGACAGGCAACTTAACTACGATCACACAGCTCAGAAGTAGAAGCACAGAGAACTTAGGGAATTTGCCTAAGATCACACAGATCAAAAGAGGAAGCGCAGAGATTTCATGCAACTTGCCTAATATCACACAGCTTTTAGACCATTCAGTTATGATCTAAATCAAATCCCTTACAGTGGAAGTGACAAATAAATTCAAGGGATTAGATCTGATGGACAGAGTACCTGAAGAACTATGGACACAAGTTTGTGACACTGTACAGGAGGCTATGACCAAGACCATCTTCAAGAAAATGAAATGCAAAAAGGCGAAATCGTTGTCCTAGTAGGTCTTACAAATAGCTGAGAAAAGAAGAGGAGCTAAAGACAAAGGAGAAAAGGAAGGCTATACCCATCTGAATACAGAGTTCCAAAGACTAGGCAAGGACAGATAAGAAAGACTTCCTAATTGACCAATGCAGAGAAATAGAGGAAAACAATAGAATGGGAAAGGCTAAAGATCTCTTCAAGAAAATTAGAGATACCAAGGGACTATTTCATACAGAGATGGGCAAAATTAAGGACAGAAATGGAATGGACCTAACAGAAGCAATAGATATTAAGAATAGGAGACAAGAATACACAGAAGAATGTTAGAAGAAAGATATTAATGACCCAGATAACCACAATGGTATGATCGCTCACCTCAAGCCAGACATCCTGGAGTCTGGAGTCAAGTGGGCCTTAGGAAGCATCACTACGAACAAGGCTCGTGGAGGTGATGGAATTCCACTTGAGCTATTTCAAATCCTAAAAAATGATGCTGTCAAAGTGCTGCACTCAGTACACCAGCAAATTTGAAAAGCCCAGCAGTGGCCACAGGACTGGAAAAGGCCAGTGTTCATTCCAATCCCAAAGAAAGGCAATGCCAAAGAATGTTCAAACTACTGCACAATTGCACTCATCTCACATGCTAGCAAAGTAATGCTCAAAAATCTCTAAGTGAGGCTTCAACAGTATATGAACGAAGAACTTCCAGATGTTCAAGCTGGATTTAGAAAAGGCAGAGAAACCAGAGATCAAATTGCCAAATAATCCATTGGATTATTGAACAAACAAGAGAGTTCCAGAAAAACATCTATTTCTGCTTTATTGACTGTGCCAAAGCCTTTGACTATGTGGATCACAACAAACTATGGAAAGTTCTTAAAGTGATGGGAATACCAGACCACATTCCTGAGAAATGTATGCAGGTCAAGATGCAACAGTTAGAATCGGACATGGAACAATGGACTGTTTGCAAATTGGTAAAGGAGTACGTCAAGGCTATATATGGTCATCCTGTTTATTTAACATATGCAGAATACATCATATGAAATGCTGGGCTGGATGAAGCACAAGCTGGAATCAAGACTGCCAGGAGAAATATCAGTAACCTCAGATATACAGATGACAGTACCCTTCTGGCAGAAAGTGAAGAGGAACTAAAAGGCCTCTTGATGAAAGTACAAGAGGAGAGTGAAAAAGCTGGCTTAAAACTCAACATTCAAACAACTAAGATCATGGCATCTGGTCCCATCACTTCATGGCAAATAGACGGGGAAACAATGGAAACAGTGAGAGACTTTATTTTCTTGGGCTCCAAAATTACCACAGATGGTGACTGCAACCATTAAATTAAAAGACCCTTGCTCCTTGGAGGAAAAGCTATGACCAACTTAGACAGCATATTAAAGAGCAGAGTCATTACTTTGCCAACAAGGTCCGTCTAGTCAAAGCTATGGTTTTTCCAGTAGTCATGTATGGATGTGAGAGTTGGACGATAAAGAGCTGAGCACAAAGAACTGATGATTTTGAAGTGTAGTGTTTGAGAAGACTCTTGAGAGTCCCTTGGACTCCAAGAAGATCAAACCAGTCAATCCTAAAGGAATCAGTCCTGAATATTTATTGGAAGGTCTGATGGTGAAGCTGAAATTCTAATACTTTGGCTACCTGATGTGAAGAACTGACTCACTGGATAAAACACTGAAGCTGGGAAAGTTTGAAGGTAGAAGGAGAAGGGGATGACAGAGGATGAGATGGTTGGATGGCATCACCAACTCAATGGACATGAGTTTGAGCAAGCTCCAGGAGTTGGTGATGGACAGGGATTCCTGGCATGCTGCCGTCCATGGGGTTGCAAAGAGTTGGACACAACTGAGTGACTGAACTGAACTGACTCATTGGAATCACAGAGTGTTTAGACAACTTGTCACACAGCTGAAGTGGAAGCAGAGAGAGGTCAGGCAACTTGCGTATGATCACACAGTTCAGAAGTGGAAGCGCAGAGAGGTCATGAAACGCGCCTAAGCTCACTCAGCTCAGATATGGAAGCACAGAGAGGTAAGACAACTTTTTTCATTTCAACAACTCAACTGCAAGCACAGAGAGGTTAGGCAACTTGCCAAACATCACACAGCTCAAGTGGAAGCACAGAGAGGTCAGGCAACTTACCTAAAATCACACAGCTCATGAGTGGAAGCACAGAGAGTTTAGGCAACTTGCCTATGATACACAGCTCAGAAGTGGAAGCACAGAGAGGACAGGAAACTTGCCTAAGATGACACAACTCAAGTGGAAGCACAGATAGTTCAGGCAACTTGCCAATGATCACACAGTTCTGAAGTGGAAGCACAGATACATAGGCAACATGCATAAGATGACACATCTTTTAAGTGGAAGCACAGAGAGGTTATGCAACTGGCCTAAGATCACACAGCTTTTAAGTGCAAGCACAGAGAGATCAGACAACTTGCCTAAGATCACACAGCTCACAAGTGGAAGCACAGAGAGGACAGGCAACTTGCCTAAGTTGACACAGCTCAGAAATGGAATAACAGATAGGTTAGGCAACTTATCTAAGACAACACAGCTCAGAAGTGGAAGCACAGAATGGTTAGGCACCTTGCATAATATCATACAGCTCAGATATGGAAGCAGAGAGAGAATGTAGTCAGCCTGCCTGAGATCACACAGCTCAAGTGGAAGACAGATAGGTCAGGCAACTTGTCTAAGGTCACAAAGCTCAAAAGTAGAAGCACAGAGAGATCACACAACTTGCCTAATGTCACACAGCTTAAGTGGAATCACAGAGAGTTTAGGCAACTTGCCCAAGTTCACACAGCTCAAGTGGAAGCACAGAGCATTCAGGCAACTTGTGTAAATTCACACAGCTCAGAAGTGTGAGTGTAAGATTAGAGAGGTTAGGCACCTTGCCTAAGATCACACATGTCAGGTATGGAAGCTCAGAGATGTTAGGTAACTTGCCTAAGATCACACAGCTGAGATGTGGAACCACAGAGAGGAAAGGCATCTTGCATAAGATCACAAAGCTCAGAAGTGAAAGCACAAAGATCAGGCAACTTGCCCGAAATAATACAGCTCAGAAATGGAAGCAGAGAAGGATTAGGCAACTTGTCTAAGATCACACACCATAAATATAGAAGCACAGAGAGATTCAGAAACTTGCCTAAGATCACACAGCTCATGTGGAAGCACAAACAGGTTATGCAACTTGCCTAATTTCAATGGCTTATTGGAACCACAGAGATGTCAGGCAACTTACCTGCAATCACACAGGTCAGAAATGGAAGCAAAGAGAGGTCAGGCTACTTGCCTAAGAACACACAGCTCAGAAGTGCAAGCACAGAGAGGTCAGTCATCTTGCCTAAGATCACACAGCACAGACAGGGAAGCACAGAGAACAGGCAACTTGCCTAAAATAATACAGCTCAGAAATGGAAGCAGAGAATGGTTAGGCAACTTGTCAAGACCACACAGCACAAATATAAATACACAGAGAGATTAGGAAACTTTCCTAAGTTGACACAGCTTGGAAGTGGAAACACAGAGAGGTCAGGCAACTTGCCTAAGATCACACACCTGACAAGTGCAAGCAAAGAGATCAGGCAGCTTGCTTAAGATCACACAGTTCACAAGTGGAACCACAGAGAAGATAGGTAACTTGCCTAAGATCACACAGCTCAGAAGTACAAGCACAGAAAGGTAGGCAGCTTGCCTAAGATCACACAGCACAGTAGTGGAAGCACAGAGAGGTCAGACAACTTGCCTAAGATCACACAGCTTGGAAGATAAAGCACAGAGATGTTGGCAACTTCCCTATGATCATACCGCTCAGAAGCCGAAGCACTGAGAGGTCAGGCAAGTTGCATAAGGTCACACAACTCAGATATGCAAGCACCAAGAAGTTGCTCAACTGGCCTATAATCTCACAGCTCAAAAGTGGAAGCACAGAGATGTCAGGCAACTTGCCTAAGATCAGACAGCTCAGAAGTGGAAGAACAGAGAGATCTGGCACCTGGCTAAGACCACAGAGTTCAAGAGTTGAAACACAGAGATGTCAGGCAACTTCCCTATGATTACACATGTCTGAAGTGAAGATGTAGAAAGGTTAGGCAACTTGCCTAAGATCACAAGGCTTACATATGGATTCAGAGAGAGGTTATGCAACTTACCTAAGATCACACAGCTCAGACGTGGAAGCACAGAGAGGTCAGGCATCTTGCATAAAATCACAAAGCTCAAAAGTGGAAGCTCAGAGATGTTAAACAACTTGCCTAAGGTCACACACCAAAGAAGTGGAAGCACAGAGAGGTTGAGAAACTTGCCTAAGTCACACAGTTCAAATATGGAAGCAGAGACTTTAGGCTACTTGCCTAAGATCAAACCACTCAGAAGTGGAAGCACAGATAGTCAGGCAACTCACTTATGATCACACAGCTCATATGTGGAAGCACTGATAGGTCAGGCAGCTTGTCTAATATCATACAGCTCAAAAGTGGAAGCACAGAGAGGTTACACAATGTGCTTAAGACTACACAGCTCAGATATGGAACGAGAGAGGTTAAACAACTTACCTAACATCACACAACTCAGATGTGGAAGCACAGACAGGTCAGAAAACTTATGTAAGATCACATAGCTCAGATGTGGAAGACAGAAAAGTCAGGCAACTTGCATAACATCATACAACCCAGAAGGGGAAGCACAGAGAAGTCAGAAAACTTGCCTAATTTCATACAGCTAAGAAGTGGAAGCTAGAGAGCTCAGGCAATTTACCTAATACCACAGAGCTTAAGTGGAAGCACAGAGAAGTTAGGCAACTTTATGAAGATCACAAAGCTCACATATGGATGCACAGAGAGGTTATTCAACTTGTTTAAGATCACACAGCTCAGATATGGATGCACAGAGAATTTACACAACTTGCGTGAGTTCACACAAACAGATGTGGAAGCAGAGAGGTTCAGCAACGTGCCTTAGATCACACAGATCAGATATGGAAGCACAGAGAGGTTAGGCAACTTGCCTAACATCACACAGCTCAGAACTCAAAGAACAGAGAGATCAGGCAACTTGTCTGATCATACAGCTCAGAATAGGAAGCACAGAGAGGTCAGGCAACTTGCCTAAGACAAATAGCTCCTTAAGTGAAAGCACAGAGAACAGGAAACTTACCTAATTTTACAAAATTCAGAAGTGGAAGCACAAAGATGCTCTGAAATTAGCCTAAGATAACACAGCTCATATGTGGAAGCACAGGGAGATTTGGCAACATGTCTCAGATCAGTAAGTTCAAAAGTGGAAGCATAGAAATGTTAGGCAAGTTGCCTAAGATTGTACAGCTCAAATGTGGAAGCACAGAGATGTCAGGCAATTTGGCTAAGATCACACAACTCAAAACTGGAAGCACAGAGACGCTGGGAATTTGCCTTAGATCAGAAAGCTCAGATATTGAAGCAGAGAGAAGTTAGGCAACTTGTTTAAGATCACACAGCTCAGAAGTGGAAGCACAGAGAGGTTACACAACTTACCTAAGATCACACAACTCAGAAATGGAAGCACAGAGAAGTTTGGCAACTTGCCTAAGATCACAAAGCTCAAATATGGAAGCACAGAAAGGCCATGCATTTTTTCTAAGATTACACAGTTTGTAAGTGGAAGCACAGGGAGGTCAGGCAACTTGTGTAAGATCAAACATCTCAGATATGGAAGCTCAAAGAAGTTAGGCAACCTGCCTAAGATCACACAGCTCAGATGTTGAAGCACAAAGGGGTCAGGTATCTTGCCAAAGATCACAAAGCTTAGAAATAAACTTTACTACACAAAAAGCTCCAAGTAGTTAAGCCTCATCTCTGATCCTGGATCGAAATCCTCTCCTCTGGAGGTCACAAATCCTGGCATAACACAGCTTGCAGCAGCAGCCTTTCATCTTGGGAGCTCATCTGGGATCTTCAAGACAAGGTAAAGGTACTTGGAGCTCTAATTATTTGCTCTCCTGGTAACAAAGTTTTCTGCTGTACTTTACTAACTCTGTGGTGTGCCTGTGTGTGTGAAAGCAGCATGAAAGAGACGTGCCCTGCTCCAAGCCAGTGATGAGCCCTGCTCTACAGTTTCGTGGTGCCTCATAATGACTGAAGGCAGCCCCCAAAAGGGGAGCCTTGTCGGGGATTTATACCGACCCGCCAATGCCAAGAGGCACTCAATGTCCATGCGAGGGGAACAGCCAGAAATGGGTGAAGTGTATGGACTGAACATTCCTTTCTCAGTCACCTTTTCCTAGTCTCTTTGACCATTTTGTAACTGCCTGAGGAATTAGAACTACTAACCAAACCCTGTCGGATCACAAACTTTCAAGGGACTTGCAATCCATGCTGTTGGTTGTTTTATCAGACAGTAGAGACAAGAGCATGTTCAGTAGCTAGGTGGAGCACTAGCTCCAAGAATGTCTCAGGCAAGCAGTTGCTCTCCTGGCTGCCTGCCTCAGGGGCTAGCAACCTGAAAGTGAATCTTTATCATGGCTGTGCCTCCAATATATGTGGATAGGAGTACTGCTGGTGACCATGAGGTTTCTGAGGACACAGACTGAGAATCCCAGGATCTGGTCAGATTGGAAGTGCAATGGGCTTCTTCCTTTGGTAATGCTAGCTCTTAGCGGACCGGAGGAGGCTCTCCAGTGGCTTTGGAAGAATTGAACCTGATAGCTCGAGGACAAAAATTAATTTTTCCTCACTGGCCAGCCTTTCACCACCTCTTTTGCTATCACATATACTGGTGTGGTGGCACTTGGAAGGGACATCTTGGGACACCAAGAAACAGGTTAACTCCAGCCAGGGAAGGATGCTTAAGTGGAAGACCTGTCTCCACCCCCATCTAGAGCAGGGAGGGACACCTCTGGTAGAAAAAAAGCACTGGTCGTTGTTTTTTTTCTCTTACAGATGGGATCTAAAATTCCAGCCTCACTCCTTTGAACTGTATCCTGAAAAACTGGGATAGATTCAACCCCTACATCTTAAAGAAAACACACCTGATCTTCCTATGTGATACTGCATGGCCACGGTATCCATTGGAGGATGGCGAACAATGGCTGGTTGGAGGGTCTCTTAATTATAATACTGTCTTACAATTAGACCAGTTCTGTAAAAAAACAAGGGAAATGGGTAGAAGTAGCATATGTGTTGCCTTTTTTATCTCTGTGAGACATGCCAGACTTATGTCCTAATGGTATAGATTTGGGTGTGAAAACTTCAGCTCCCTCCTGTCCTCCTATGAGAGGGAGGATAGGAGACAAAGAGATAAGGAAAACAGGTTTCTCCAATCTATCCCTGGGATCGTATGCATGCAAAGGGCAACCTGAGAGGCTAAGGAACAGCCACACGAGCTGTTGCCTCTCCAGGAAGCACCCACCAGGAAAAATAACCAATCCATCAGAGTTAATAATCCTTTTCTTACAAGAAATACAAAAAATCAAGGAAGATCTGGGAAACTATTTGGAGGACCCAGAAAAATATATTAGAGCCTTTAAGGGTGTTACTCAGCTTTATGATCTTACTTGGAACGATGTGATGTATATCCTGGGGCAAACACTAACTTCTGACTCAAAAACTCAAGCTTTGAAGAAAGATACTGCCTATGGAGATGAATGGCTTGGTAATGAATCAGCAGGAAAGAGGGAGGACAACATAGCCATCCTCCCTACTGGGAATCAGGTAGTCCCAACTACAGAACCAGACTGTGACTATAACATGGCTAAAGTAAGATGGAATCAGGGTCATTTTGTCAGATGTATTCTTGAAGGACACAGGCGAGCATATGCTAAGACTTTAAACTATGCCAAACTGGCAAACATAGAACAGGAAGAGAAGGAAGCACCTGGTAAATTCCTAGATAGACTGCAAGAAGCCCTTCACAGATTCACCAAAATGATCCTGAAAGTGAAGAGGGAAGAGTGATCTTAAAGGATAGATTTTTCACTCAGTCGGCTCCAGATATCTAAAACAGGCATATGGACCAAATCAGTCTTTAGATAATCTGTTGCAACTGGTTCATAGTTTATTATGGCAGGAAATATAAGGAGAAGAAGGAAAGGCAGAGAAGACCAAGAAACAGGCTGAAGCCCTAATAATGGCAGTCAGAACCATTCTGAGATAGCCTGAGAAAAGTGCCCAGAGGGACCCAGGTGGAAAGGCATGGATTTGCTATTACTGTGGAAAGGAGGAGCACCTCAAGTGGGATTGCCCTCAGGCTTCTAAGCTGCCCCTTGATCCATGTCCAGCCTGCAAAGACCAAACTGGAGGAGAGACTGCCCCCAGAGGTATAGGCCCCAGAGGTCAGACTCTCAGGACAATCAGGACTGAAGCTGCCTGGGGGTCCCCACACAAGCTCCTGTCCTAATTACACCTGAGGAACCCCAGGTATTAATAACTGTGGGGGGCCAATCAGTTGATTTCCTTTTTCACAATGGGGCAACTTACTCTGTGCTTACTGAAGCCCCTGGCCCACTTTCTCCCCAATCCAATTCTGTCATGGAAATGTCTGGATGAGCCAAACGTTATTATTGCAGTTGTCCTCTAAGTTGCAACTAGGGCTCTGTGCTGTTTTCACAAAAGTTTCTGATCATGTCAGAGTCTCCCTCACCACTTTTTGGGGAGGGACATATGAGCAAGGTTCATGCCTCTGTTTTCATGAATATGGAGCCCTCTCTTCCTCTCCCATTAATTGAACAAAATGTAAATCCTAGAATGTGGGCTGATGGGAAAACTGTGGGTCAATTACAAAATGCTGTTTCTGTCGTTATCAAGCTCAAAGACCCACACATATTTCCACATCAAAAGCAGTATGCTCTAAAACCCGAGGTTAAGAAAGGGCTAAAACCTATCATTGAAAATTGAAAAGAGTAGGGGCTACTAATTCTATATAACAGTCCACACAACACTTCTGTTTTGGGTGTGAAAAAGTCAAATGATAAATAGAGACTAGTTCAGTTCAGTTCAGTTCAGTCGCTCAGTCATGTCTGACTCTTTGTGACCCCATGAGCCGCAGCACTCCAGGCCTCCCTGTCCATCACCAACTGCCAGAGTCTACCCAAACCCATGGCCATTGATTCGGTGATGCCATCAAACCATCTCATCCTCTGTCGTCCTCTTCTCCTCCTGCCCTCAATCTTTCCCAGCATCAGGGTCTTTTCCAATGAGTCAGTTCTTCGCATCAGGTGGCCAAAATATTGGAGTTTCAGCTTCAACATCAGTCCTTCCAATGAACACCTAGGACTGATCTCCTTTAGGATGGACTGGTTGGATCTCCTTGCAGTCCAAGGGACTCTCAAGAGTCTTCTCCAACACCACAGTTCAAAAGCATCAATTCTTTGGCACTCAGCTTTCTTTATAGTACAACTCTCACATCTGTACATGACTACTGGAAAAACCATAGCATTGACTAGACAGATCTTTATTGACAAAGTAATGTCTCTTCTTTTTAATATGCTGTCTCGGTTGGTAATAACTTTCCTTCCAAGGAGTAAGCGTCTTTTAATTTCATGGCTGCAATCACCATCCGCAGTGATTTTGGAGCCCCAAAAATAAAGTCAGCTCAAAAAATAAAGTCAGCTACTGTTTCCCCATCTATTTGCCATGAAGTAATGGGACAAGACACCATATTCTTAGTTTTCTGAATGTTGAGCTTTAAGCCAACTTTTTCACTCTCCTCTTTCACTTTCATCAAGAGGCTCTTTAATTCTTCTTCACTTTCTGCCATAAGGGCGGTGTTATCTGCATATCTGAGGTTATTGATATTTCTCCCAGCAATCTTGATTCCAACTTGCGCTTTCTCCAGCCCAGCATTTCTCATGATGTACTCTGCATATAAGTTAAATAAGCAGGGTGACAGTATACAGCCTTGATGTACTCCTTTTCCTATTTGGATCCAGTCTGTTGTTTCATTTCTAGTTCTAACTGTTGCTTCCTGACCTGCATACAGGTTTCTCAAGAGACATGTCAGGTGACTAGTTCAAGATTCACAAATAATAAATAAGGCTGTGGTTCCTTTACACCTCATCGTGCCTAATCCTTATACTTTGTCTAAAATTCTGGAATGAGCCAAATATTTTTCAGTAATTGATTTAAAATATGCCTTCTATTCTATACCATTGGTGGAGGAAGGTCAATTTGTATTTGCCTTTGAAGACCCTACCCAGCCAGCTTCTCAGTTAACCTGGACAGTTTTGCACCAGGGGTTTCATGACAGCCTTCACTTATTTGAACAGAGTTTGTCACAGGATATACAAAACTTTAATAGCCCCAAGGCAGTGGCATTACAATATATAAATGATAATCTGCTCTGTGATGAGACAGGAAGCTTGCTCACAAGCCTCAGAAGACTTCCTAAACTTTTAAGGGAAAAAGGCTCAGCTTTGTCAATAATCTGTTAAATATCTGGGCCTAATCATATCTAAAGGGATGAGGGCCATAGACCCTGAGATAATTAAATCTATACTAAATCATCCCCTACCTATGACTTTAAGACAATTGAGAGGATTTTTGGACATCACAGGCTACTGCTACATTTGGATTCCAAGTTATGGGCAACTTGCCTAGCCTTTATATAAACTTGTAACTGAAACTCAACAAGCCCAAACTGACACACTGGTTTGGTCTCCAGATATTCAAAAGGCTTTTAAGGCTCTTCAAACTGCTCTGCTGCAAGTTTCCACTTGAGCTTGCCCACAGGATCGGAGTTGAATCTATTTGTCACTGAAAGAAAAGGTATGGCCTTGCGAGTTATGACACAACCCCAAGAACTTCACCAACAACCTGCAGCTTATCTAAATAAAGAATCTAAGAGTAATTTCTGCTATTGCTTTACTACTGCCTGAAGCTCTTAAGTTCATTAGTGGGCTAAATCTTACTGTACTGACTTCTCATGATGTGAGTGGAATCTTAAATTCTGAAGTTAATATTGGATGACAGACAGTTGGCTTCTTAAATATCAGTCATTGTTATATAACTCAAATTTCAGCTTTTCAAAAGACATTATGGGAACTCTGGGATGTGACTCCTGACCCAGCCTCTGAGTCAAACAAGTCACTGTTTGAGCAGGAACCGAGGTCCTGATAAAGACATTGGGATCTGGGGGGCAATCTCTTGAGCCCCTCTGGGAAGGTCCTTACCAGGTTATTATTTCTTCTCTCACAGCTGTCATGGTGTCAGGAATTGATTCGTGGGTGCACCACACTCGAGTTAAAAAGTGGCACCCTGACCCCTCAGACTAAGCAACGTCATTTTTATGTCTTTGTTCTCTATAATTTTACTTTTCAGATGGGCCTGATAATCTATGTAGGCCTGCTTTTGCTGACTCCAAAAATCCTGAGTCTGCCGTTTGATTCTCAAGTCAGTGCCTTCCTGTCCTGGGCTCATTCCTATGCTGCATCCACAATTGGTCTAACTGCTGGGCCTGTGGAGCACTCCCCTCCTCATCAGTGGAAGCCTTCCTGTGGTGGACATCTCCACTTCAGAGAAAGAACTTTCTCCAAGTCTGCGACTACCTTCACCAACAACAATCATATGTGATACCTCTTCTTAATCTGATGATGTCTAACAATGCTAAGATAGACTGTTGTTAACACTTTGTACCTTAACTACAGACATAATGTGGCCTTTAACTTTGATTATACTTTGTCTTGGTTTAATGACTCTTTTGCTGCATATAAGAAGACAAATGGGTCTAGGTCTGGTGGTTTTTAACTTGATTTTATTAAATATGGGGTGAGATCATATGGCTAACTCCTGAAAAGGGACATCTAAAGTCTAGTGCCCCCATATGCCGGGAAGAAATAGAGCCATCCCCAGAAGTTAGCCAAAAAGTTAATTATAATGACTGGAAACAATTGGGGTTTTGCCTCAAGAAATATGCAATGTAATCATGTCTATGTTTTATAATCCCAGTACAGGTCCTCCTTTTGCCTGGCCAGGCATTGACTGGGACTGGACCCCTCAGTCATGCTGGCTTGCTCCAAACAGGACCTACTGGATATGTCATTCTTATCTATGGGTGTGGCTTCCCCCTGGCTGGATAGGGAGATGCACCCTAAGTCTAGCTTTTACTCATGGCTTCATATTTTCAGAGCTTCCAGAGAAGCCTGGTAATTTGTTATACCCTACAACTTGTTGGACAATGTCTGTATTTCACTGGCATGATTATTTGGCTGCAATATTCATTCCCTCTCTGGGAACCTCAGATGTTATCCTATGAGTTGATGCTCTGACTAATTTTACTCAACAAGCCTTACAAGATTCTCAAAAAGCTATTTCAGCCCTCAATGCTGAACAAATACAAATTAGAAAGGTAGTTTTAAAAAACAGATTGGGCTTAGATATTCTAACAGCCACACAAGGAGGAACTTGTGCCATTATTCATACCCAATGTTGTACATATATACCAGATATGAACACTAATGCTACTCACTTTACTAAACACACGAACGCAATGATTCAGGCTATGAATACTCCTGAAGCCTCAGTTGCTTCAATTTGGGAGACGTTAACTAGTTCCCCATGGTGGAAAACTATCTTAATTGTAATAATTCTGATTGTTCTGTTTTTGCTGTTTGCCCCTTGCACTTGTACGTGTGTAGCTGGATTTGTTTCTAGCCACATGAAGGCTTTTAAGTTACAAGTGGTTGTCCAAGCTCCTATGAGTGCCACAGCTTTCTCCAACTACTACTTGGGGCCTCTGGGTCAGAGACCCTCAATATGAGGGTTAGGAGAATATGTTGCCTCACCAATTTAGGGATGAAACCCCTTATCAGCTCAGAAGCAGTTATGGAATAAGAATGCCGCCCCTTTTCCCTAGACAACATAATTCCCCTAAAAGAAAAGGGGGGAATGAGAGGGTAACAGGTAGGAAGGCCAGAGGTCCCCAAGTGGCAGAAGGAAATAAACTGCAAGTGGCAGACGTTTTTTTTTTTTTTTTTTTTTTTTTTCCCTTCTCTGTTGCCAAAACTAGTTCTGCCTAAGACTAACTTTTTTTTTCTTTTCTCAAACCTTGGGCTGATAATGGCTCAACAAACCAGTATTCATGTCAATTGTTTTACAGCCAGAGGATGACACACCTCATGCCATCCAATCTCAAAAATACATATTGTGGGAGACAGGCCTGGTGAAACTCCTTCAGCCTTGAGGTTTGTCTCATCTGACTAGCAGCTTGCTAACAGACATAAAATACCTTGCTAAAAACAAGCAAGAGGACACTCTTTCTGTCCCCTCTGATGTCTATGTCAGAAGTTTTCACTATCTCTGTTAAACTTTAATAAAACTTTGCTACACAAAAAGCTTGAAGTAGTCAAGCCTCATCTCTGACCCTGGATTGAAATCCTCTTCTCTGGGGGTCATGAATCCTGGCATAACACATGGTTTGCAGCAGCAACCTTTCAATATGAAGAGAAAGAGAGGCTTATGGCTGAATGGGAAAGAGAGGTCCAAGGAATGATTACTTAATCTTCAATGTCTGTAAACTTGAGCAAGATTAAAAGTTAATGTGAAGGAGCCATCCCATTTAATTTTTTACCTTTAAAATTTCCCATACACTCATTTTCCTTCTCAACCTCTTATTTCTACTGCAGAGTTAAGAGACATCTCAAATGGAATAGTGTAAATTGTGAGCCCAATATATATTGAGTTATTAGTAAATGAAAGAATGAGCCATTTTATTTCAATAAAATGGTAGTACTTTTTAATTTTTTGTCTCACATAGAGACAGCAGATATTAGAAATTTTGGTGTGACATATCTGGATGTTGCATGATCTGAGGACCCATGCAGTGTTGAATGGAAGACAGGTCTAGAATTGTCCTATTGATGCACTAACATAGGGAGCAGTCCAGGAGCAGCAATTAAGCAATACCACAGCTTGCTGCCCTGGTGCCATCTCTCACTGAGCTCACCAGGTGATCAAAGACAAGCCTGTATTCCCAGGATGGGAACTGGATTAGGGTCTGCTCAGAGGCATGGTGTTGGGTTCCTCTTAGGAGCTTCTGAGTCTCCCAAGAGCCTAGAGATCCTTCTCTCTTTAGAAGTTTGAACTCAAGCCATATAAGAAAGACATTTGCTTCCTTTCTAATGATGTCTACCTTCTCTTCTCCTGGAGAACCAGGAGAAATGACTTTACACAATGCCTGCCATAGCCCCAGGTTTTCTTATTCACCCCTCAGGACAGCTCTGTGTTAGAGATGAGTCCCATTTCACAGATGACAGAGCTCCTCCTCTTATAGCTTCTATTGCCTGTCCAGATAAGTGGGAACCTGGGGTTAGGTTCCCACCCTTGCCCTCTCTGGGGGACAATGGAGCAGCCTCCATTTTAGACAATGGGCTGGAGAAATGGTCACTTTGCTCTCCCCTGATATAACAGGTTCAAGGGGTACTCCCTCAAAAGCCCCTGTTGATGAGTATGATAGTGCAGATACATGTGCACATGCATTCATTACCTAAGAAAATCATTCACTGTGTTCAATTTCATGTGGAGATGGATTAGAATCAAAATGAATTGCCAGCATATTCCATGCCACGTATCTCCGTGTGTGTGTGTGTGTGTGTGTGTGTGTGTGTATCACTGGGCTGTGTATAGGAAATATATAAGGTCATTACTTATAAAAGTACAGCATGCCAGGTAAAAATGTTGAGATGACATACCTCTGAGAGGTAGACATTTCCTTCTTTACCTCAGAGTCCCCCTTCCCTAGTGGGCAGGACAGCTTTTGAAGACTGGAGAAAATATAGTATCGTTTGTATGTGGAAGCCCTTCAAGGGTAGTCTGGAAAGTTCCACAGGGGGACATTTTCAGATACCCAGAAGCTAAGAGCAGGGAGATGGCAAAGGAGGGGCAGGTCTGATGGTCTTCAGTGGAGCAGGAGCTGATCAGAGCAGAGTGCTTCAGCTAGGCACCTCCCTGTCAGTCCCCAGGTTACCACTGTCTTCAGGTGAGAACCAGGAATGCTGTTGGGTAAGAATCTTCTCTGAGTCATGAGAGGATGGGCACAGGGCCAGGCACCCAGGGAGAGTCCAATGCTTGTTTGCTTCCTTCACCTCCATTCTCTGTCTTCACTGCTTATATTCTCCACCTTCAGTTGGGTTCATCCCTTAACTTCATGCTAATCACCACTCCTAACATTCACATTTTGGCTGGGTAGTAAGAAAAATAATAATACTCATAAAACTGAAAAAAAAAAACCCAACCCATAACAGTGATAAAAGATACCAAGCACACATATTAGGTAAACTAGTAATTTATCAAGGTAAATAAAATCCCAGCATCAAATCTTAGTCTTCTGACTGAAAAGGCTCTACCCATAGTCTGTTTCTATAGTGAGTATACTGTGTTAGGACTGAGGCCAACACAGGTTAGGGACTCAACCCAGGTCCTGTGGTCAGTTGATGACTCTGAAATTGGACATTTGTTTGATGACTTCTGTCTAGCTGACCTGTACCTACTCTCTGCTCTCCTGTACTATCCTTCTTGTACTATCCTTCCTGTACTAATCCTCCTTCTTCAATAAGAAGTGACTTGCTAATCTTCCTTTTGGGGGTTCAATAAGAAGTTACTTCTGGTCAAACTAGAACTTAAAAAATGGGACCAGAAAGCATGAGGAAGTAGGAAGTGATGAGATGGAACCAAAGTTTATTTCCTGATTCTACATTTCCAGATATTTTTTCAAATCTTCTATTTAACAGGGCATAGGAGACAAGGTTCCCAGGTGGCACTAATGGTAAAGAACCCACGTCTCAATGCAGGCAGATGTAACAAATTTGAGTTTGATCCCTGGGTCAGGAAGATCCCCTGGAGAAGGAAATGACAACCCACCCCAGTATTATTGCCTGGAGAATCCCATGGACAGAGGAGCCTGGTGGGCTGCAGTCCATAGGGTCGCACAGAGTCAGACGTGCCTGAAGTGACTTAGCACACACTCATACACAAGACGCAAGGTGGCCCTGGAGTGATACATCTAAAAGTCTTCTTGCATGACAGCCATTCTTTGAGGTTTTCTCCTTTTCTTCTTACAAGTCTAGAAGTAAGTGCCTATAGTCCCATTTTACAGATGGTCAACCTCAGACTGACAGAGAATGTAAAATTTCCAGGGTCAGATGTCTACCCTTTGCTCTCTGTACAGGCAAAGCAGCAGCTCCATTTTAGATGGTAGATTTCCAGGGCTTAAAGATTGATAGTGGAAAACTCACCTGATGTCAGATCTAGGTTGTGTCATGCTCACCATGGATGTGAAGATGATAATGGGGATGAAATCCTACTCCATGGGTAAGGAGGAATCTGTGTGGGGGCCACAATGATTAGCTGATTCCTGAGGTGCTGAACTGAACACAGGAAGCTGCACAAGCTGTTGCTCTTTGGAAAGAGGACCTGAATTGTAGGATATTAACATGTTCACAACTACTATATAAAACCTGTTTTACCTTTTATCTCATTCAGTCCTAATCTCTATTTAAGGCAAATATGCACTTACAAACACTGAGGAAGAGAATTTTTTGTGTGAATTTTTAAAATTGAAATACAGCTAATGTACAATATTGTGTTAGTTTCAGGTGTACAGTAAAACAATTTGGATATATATATTTCAGATTATTATCCATACTTTTTATAAATTATTGAATATAATTTTCTGTACTTTAGCAAAAGTCCTTATTGCTTTTTCTTTTTGGGTAGAGTAGTTTGTATCTGTTAATCCCATATTCCTATTAATATTTTGTCCCTCTCTGCTCCCTATCCCCTTTGGTAATCATAAGCTTGGTTTCTCTATGAGTTTGTTTCTATTTTGAATATAGATTCATTTGTATAATTTTTAAGATTCAATATGTAAATGATATTGTATAATATTTGCTTTCTTTTTCTGATTTGCTTGACTAATTATAATATGCTCTAGGTCCATCTATGTTGCTGCAAATTGTAATATTTCATTCTTTTATGACTAATTGTCCTCTGTGTGTGTGTTTGTATTATATCAAATCTTAAGCCAGTCATCTATTGATGGACACTTGTGTTGTTTGCAAGTCTTGGTTATTGTAAATGGAGATGCTATGAACATCTGGGTCTATGTATCTTTGAATTACACTTTTTTTTTTGGTTATATATCCAGAAGTGGAATTTCTGGATCATATTGTAGCTCTATTTGTACTTTTTTCAGAAACTTCCATGCCATTCTTTATAGGGGCTGCACCAGTTTACATTACAATGCACAGTGTATCAGGGTCCCTTTTCTACACACTCTCTCCAGAATTTATTATTTTTAGACTTTTTGATGATAGCCATTCAACCCATGTGAAGTGTAACCTCATTGTGCTTTTGATTTGCATTTCCAGAATATTTAGTGATGTTGAGCATCTTTTCCTGTGCATCTTGGCCATTTGTATGTCTTTGGGAAAATATTTAGATCTTCCCCCTTTTTTCATTGTGCTTTTTATCTTTTGTTATGTGTGCTGTGTGTGTGTGCTTAGTCATTTCTTTCATGTCTTATTCTTGGCAAACCTGTGGACCATAGCCCGCCAGGCTCCTCTGTCCATGGGATTCTCCAGGCAAGAATACTGGAGTGGGTTGCCATTTCCTTCTCTAGGGGATCTTCCTAACCCAGGGATAGAACCCGTGCCTCTTATGTCTACCCGTATTGGCAGGCAAGTTCTTTACCACTACTGCCACCTGGGAAGATGTATATTTTGGATATTAACTCCTTGACTGTCACAACATTTCAAATATTTTTCTCCCATTCCATAAGCTGTCATTCCCTTTTGTTGTTGGCTTCCTTTGCTGTTCAAAAGCTTTGAAGTTTGGTTAGGTCCCATTTGTTTATCTTTGCTTTAAATTGTTTTGCCTTGGGAGACTGATCGAAATAGATATTGCTATGGTTTTTTGTCAGAAAGTGTTTTGCTTAAGTTCTCAGAATTCTAAGAGTTTATGATGTCATGTTTATATTTGGATGTTTAATTCATTTTGAGTTTATTTTTGTATATGGTGTGAAATAGCTTTCTAATTTCTTTGATTTACATGTAGCCATCCAGTTTTCCCAACACCACTTGTTGGAGAGACTGTCTTTTCTCCATTGTATATTATTTCCTCCTTTGTTGAAGATGAATTGACCATAGGTGGGAGGATTTATCTCTGCTCTCTCTATTCTGTTCTTTGATGTATATACATGTCTCTTTTCATGCCAGTACCATTCTGCTTCAATGACTGTAGTTTTGTAGTATAGCCTGAAGTCTGGGAGAGTTGTGCCTCCAGCTCTGTTCTTTTCCTCAGGATTGCTATGGCAATTCTGGGTCTTTTGTAGTTTCATATAAATATTTGAATTATTTGTTCTAGTTCTGTGACAATGTAACATGTTTTCTGATAAGGATTACATTAAATCAGATGCTCGCTTTTGGCAGTATGGCCATGTTAACAATACTAAGACTTTCAATCTAAGAGCATGGGATGCCTTTTGATTTCTTTGAATTTGCATCCATTTATTTTATCAATGTTTTAGAGTTTTTACCTCTTGGTTAAGTTTATTCTTAGATATTTTATTTTTTGATGGTATTTTAAATGGGATTGTTGTTTTTTACATTCTCTTTCTGATATTGTATTATTAGTGTAATGGAAACCAAAAGATTTCTATATATTAATCTTGTATCCTGCTACCTTGCTCAGTTCTTTTCAGAGAACAGAATTTAAAAGTTAAGTAACATGACCTAGGATACAACCTTATTAACTACTACTTCAGGATTCTCAAACTAGAGTTATGCAAACGATTAAGCATTTTCCATTTTATCCTTTAACTGACATTCGACATTCTAGAAAGTATCATTATTCAGTTGTTATTTTTAAAAAACATGTGAAGTATATGAAAGCACTTAAACTCATTACAAAGGATCAGATACCCCTTACATAACAACATTAAAAGATGTGTGAACACCTGGAGGATATTATATTCACATACAGGTCTATTTCACCCATGTAGATAATATTCTTAAATTATAGAGTTAGGTCAATGATATCAAGAGCAAATGTACATGAAAACACTTGAAACAAAAACCTATGTAAATAAATAAGAAACAAATCATATTAAGTGAACAAGATTCTCATGATGTACCAAAAATATGACCCTTTTTTTTTTCCGCAAAGAATATCCATCAGCATAGATCTATAAGTATGTGTGTGATATAATATGTTAGTGCATTACATACAGAGAAAAATCTAGAAAGTAGGCACTAAGAAGTTGAGACACTCATTCTCTATTTTTCCATATGAGTTAAACATAGAGAAGTATTAATTGGTGACTTAACTATATTAAGTGAAAATGAAAGTGAAGTCTCTCAGTCGTGTCCAACTCTTGAGACCCCATGGACTGTAGCCTATCAGGCTTCTCCATCCATGGGATTTTCCAGGCAAGAATACTGGAGTGGGTTGCCATTTCCTTCTCCAGGAGATCCTCCTGACACAGGGATTGAACCTGGGTCTCCTGCATTGTAGACAGATGCTTTAGTGTCTGAGCCACCAGGAAGTCCTAACTTAAAAAAAAAAAAAAACTATATTAAAAGAAAGTTTTATAAAATAGCTTGATCAACAGCTGAGTCACAAAATAATAGTGTAGAAATACATTTATTGACTTAGATATTAAACAGATCTCTTTAATAACAATTCACTGAATGTGTATTGTCAAAGATAGAGGATGTTTTTATGTTATAACTTTGCCTTTCTAGAGTGTTTTCAATATGTAGATCACTGAATAAAATGTTGACAATACAAAAACTTGCACCTTGATAACAGACATAATACTCATATATTCATTGCTTTAAAAGGAGATTAACACAATGTATTTGACATTTTTCTGTATGTGTGTGTATTTATATATGTTTTATTGTCTCAAATTGTTTATACCAGTTACTCATACACTAACTCATGGAGCTTTTTACTCAGTTCACTTAAGGGTTGGATTTCCAGTCCCAGGGCTTGAAGATCCCACCATGAGCATAAACACAAAAGGACTGCAGCCACGGAGAAGTCTGGAAATCTTGGACTGCAGGATGGAATCCGTTCAACTCCACACCAACACTACAGCTCTTTCCAAGAACACTGGAGTGGGTTGCCATTTCCTTCTCCAATGCATGAAAGTGAAAAGTGAAAGTGAAGTAGCTCAGTCGTGTCTGGCTCTTAGCGATCCCATGGACTACAGCCTACCGGGCTCCTCTGCCCATGGGATTTTCCAGGCAAGGGTACTGGAGTGGATTGCCATCGCCTTCTCCGTTCCATCCTCCATCCTTTGCCAAATCCCCAGTTGAGACATTCACACCTGCAGTTCTGATTCCGTTCACCAAGTGGCAGCGTTCTCCATTTTCTACACGTTTTTCCTTCTCGTCCTCAAAGAAAACACATCATTTTTTTTAAAGTAAAAAGTTTCCTAAAAGACAAAAGTATGTACAGTGGGACCTTAACTGTCTTTGAACATTGAGATGTGTATAAAAAGACTAAAAGGATATATGTGTAGTTTCTATCCTGCTTCTCATTGAAGTATTATGTGTACTGTGTATGTAGTATGTACCAGCCAGGAACTGTCAGTCCAATTCCTTATCTGCATCTCAACCTCTCTTTTCATCTTCAGACCTGCATAACTGGAAATGCCCACAGAAAACAAGATGGACATCAGGAGCCATCCCTTGGGGTATGACCTCAGGCTCCATTCTAAGAAAGATTAGTCCAAATTTGACCCTAAGTACTGGAAACCATCATGGAAACAAGAAATAATGTAGCTGTGTGGGAGAGGTTGTAACATGGGAGACTTTGGCACCTTCTAACTCAAACCCCTGTCTTTTTACAGAGGACTAATAGGCTATTACGATCTTCTGACTCAGAGAGTCAAGGATGAGGTGATCAATATTGGTTTCAGTTTTGCTTCTCACCAGATCCAGCTGGAAGTTTCTCTTTCTCTTAGTCTTTTGTTCTGTCAGAATGATACACTTTGGAATTGGTTTCATATGTCTTCTCTCTATCCCCAAGAAACACAAATGCAAAAAAGCAAAATGGTTGTCTGAGGAGGCCTTACAAATAGCTGAGAGAAGAAGAGAAGCTAAAAGCAAAGAAGAAAAAGAAAGATGTACACATCTGAATGCAGAGTTCCAAAGAATAGCAAGGAGAGATAAGAAAGCCTTCCTCAGTGATCAATGCAAAGAAATAGAGGAAAACAATAGAATGGGAAAGATCTCTTCAAGAAAATTAGAGAGACCAAGAGATTATTTCTTGCAAAGATGGGCACAATAAAGGACAGAAATGGACCTAACAGAAGCAGAAGATATTAAGAAGAGGTGGCAAAAATACACGGAGGAACTATACAAAAACGATCTTCATGACCCAGATAACCATGATGGTGTGATCACTCACCTCAAGCCAGACATCCTGGAATGCAAAGTCAAGTGGGCCTTAGGAAGCATCACTACAAAGCTAGTGGAGGTGATGGAATTCCAGTTGAGCTATTTCAAATCCTAAAAGATGATGCTGTGAAAGTGCTGCACTCATTATGCCAACAAATTTGGAAAACTCAGTACTGGCCACGGGACTGAAAAAGGTCAGTTTTCATTCCAATCCCAAAGAAAGGCAGTGCCAAAGAATACTCAAGCTACTGCATAATTTCATTCATCTCACATGCTAGCAAAGTAATGCTCAAAATTCTCCAAGCCAAGCTTCAACAGTATGTGAACCATGAAATTCCAGATGTTCAAGCTGGATTTAGAAAAGGCAGAGGAACCAGAGATCAAATTGCCAATATCTGCTGGATCATTGAAAAAGCAAGAGAGTTATAGAAAAACATTTACTTCTGCTTTATTGACTATGCCAAAGCCTTTGACTGTGGATCACAACAAACCATGGAAAATTCTTAAAGAGTTGAGAATACCAGACCACATGACCTGCCTCCTGAGAAGTCTGTATGCAGGTCAAGAAACAACAGTGAGAACTGAACATGTAACAATGGACTGGTTCCAAATTGGTAAAGGAGTACATCAAGGCTGTATATGGTCATCATGTTTATTTAACATATGCAGAGTACATCATGCAAAATGCTGGGCTGGATGAAGCACAAGCTGGAATCAAGACTGCCAGGATAAGTATCAATAATTTCAGATATGTAGATGACACCACCCTTATGGCAGAAAGCAAAAAAAGTACTAAAGAGCCTCTTGATGAAGTGAAAGTTCAGTTTAGTCGTTCAGTCGTGTCCAACTCTTTGAGACCCCATGAACCAGAGCACGCCAGGCCTCCCTGTCCATCACCAACTCCCGGAGTCCACCCAAATCCATGTCCATCGAGTCAATGATGCCATCCAACCATCTCATCCTCTGTCATCCCCTTCTCCTCCTGCCCTCAATCTTTCCCAGCAGCTCTTCACATCAGGTGGCCAAAATGTTGGAGTTTCAGCTTCAACATCAGTCCTTCCAATGAACACCCAGGACTGATCTCTTAGGATGGACTGGTTGGATCTCCTTGCAGACCAAGGGACTCTCAAGAGTCTTCTCCGGTGTGAGATGAGTGAAATTGTGCCATAGTTTGAGCATTCTTTGACATTGCCTTTCTTTGGGATTGGAATGAACACTGGCCTTTTCCAGTCCTGTGGCCACTGTGGAGTTTTCTATATTTGCTGGCACATTGAGTGCAGCATTTTCACAGTGTCATCTTCCAGGATTTGAAATAGCTCAACTGGAATTCCATCACCTCCACTAGCTTTGTTCGTAGTGATGCTTCCTAAGGCCCACTTGACTTCACATTCCAGGATGTCTGGCTCTAGGTGAGTGATCACACCATCATGATTATCTGGGTCGTGAAGATCTTTTTTGTACAGTTCTTCTGTGTATTCTTGCCACCTCTTCTTAATATCGTCTGCTTCTGTTAGGTCCCTACCATTTCTGTCCTTTATTGAGTCCATCTTTGCCATGAAACATTCCCTTGGTATCTCTAATTTTCTTGAAGAGATCTCTAGTCTTTCCCATTCTGTTGTTTTCCTCTATTTCTTTGCATTGATCACTGAGGAAGGCTTTCTTATCTCTCCTTGCTATTCTTTGGAACTCTGCATTCAGATGTGTATATCTTTCTTTTTCTTCTTTGCTTTTATAGCTTCCCGTCTTTTCACAGCTATTTGTAAGGCCTCTTCAGACAGCCATTTTGCTTTTTTGCATTTCTTCTTCTTGGGGATGGTCTTGATTTCTGTCTCCTGTACAGTGTCACGAACCTCCATCCATAGTTCATCAGGCACTCTGTCTATCAGATCTAGTCCCTTAAATCTATTTCTCACTTCTAATGTATAATCATAAGGGATTTGATTTAGGTCATAACTGAATGGCCTAGTGGCTCTCTCCATTTTCTTCAATTTCAGTCTGAATTTGGCAATAAGGAGTTCATGATCCAAGCCACAGTCAGCTCCTTGTATTATTTTTGCTGACTCTATAGAGCTTCTCCATCTTTGGCTGCAAAGAATATAATCAATCTGATTTCAGTGTCGACCATCTGGTGATGTCCAAATGTAGAGTCTTCTCTTGTGTTGTTGGAAGAGGGTATTTGGTATGACCAGCGTGTTCTCTTGGCAGAACTCTCTTAGTCTTTGCCCTGCTTCGTTCTGTACTCCAAGGCCAAATTTGCCTGTTACTCCAGGTGAAGTGAAAGAGGAGAGTGAAAAAGCTGGCTTAAAACTCAACAGTCAAAAACTAAGATCATGGCATCTAGTCCCATCACTTCATGGCAAATAGATGGAGACACAATAGAAAGAATGACAGAATCTGTTTTCTTGGGCTCCAAAATCACTGCAGATTGTGACTGCAGCCATGAAATTAATTTCCTTGGTAGGAAAGGTATCACAAAGATAGACAGCATATTTAAAGCAGAGACATTCTTTGCCGACAAAGATCCATCTAGTCAAAACTATGGTTTTTCCAGTAGTCATATATGGATGTGAGAGTTGGACTATAAAGCAAGCTGAGTGCTGAATAATTAATGCCTTTGAACTGTGGTGTTGGAAAAGACTCTTGAGAGTCCCTTGGACTGCAAGGAGATCAAACCAGTCATTCCTAAAGTGAGTCAGTCCTGAATATTCATTGGTAGGACTGATGCTGAAGCTGAAACTCCAATACTTTGGCCACTTGATGCGAATAACTGATTCATTGGAAAAGACTGATGCTGGAAAAGATTGAGGGCAGCAGGATAAGGGAACAACAGAGGATGAGATGGTTAGATGGTATTGCTGACTCAGTGGACATGAGTTTGAGCAAGCTCTGGGAGTTGGTGATGGACAGGGAAGCCTGGTGTGCTGCAGCCCATGGGGTCACAGACAGACAGACACGACTGAGTGAACTAACTGATGTCTCCTCTCTAAGAAGATGAGAGGGTGGTTCTATCCATTTAGTCATCTGACAGGTGCATTTGAGGTGACACGGAATTCCTGCTTCATGAAGACATTCTTTGCCAGTCAATGGCAGCCTGGTATGTATTCACAAGAGATGGGAAAGACTAGAGACTGAGCTTTCAAAACAAGCACTGGATGAAGACTCTGGTCCAAATACCCAATTCTCTTGACTTAGTGAAATGGTCTTCCCAGATTTCTCACATGATGGCCAGTCTCTTCTGGGTTCCTCTTAAACCTGACACTCTAATATGATTCTTTTCTCTCTCTCCTGGCCACAAATGTACGCTCACAGTAAATTCCTCTATAAGCTAGTAGTCGAGAAGTTTTCCAAAGATGACTTCAAATCCACAGGCAGTAAAGGAAAACCCTGGTAACACTTGATTCCATTAAAAATTGCCTGGCAAAAAAATTCCATAAGCAAAGTAAAATGAAAAATTACACATTGGGAAAAAATATGCAAGTTATGTAACTAACAAAGTTTATCTACTCATAGAAGAAAGATTATGAAAAAGAAAAGGCAAATTAGAACATTCTGAAGGAGAAAGCACACTAGACACAAAGGAGTACTTCCCAAAAAAATGTTCCTTAAATATGTTTAAAACTGTTCAACCCAACTCTTGATTAAGAGATGTAAAGAGAAAAAAAACCAAGATGCACTTTCTCATCATTTACATAGTCTGTGAGGAAATAGGGAGACATATACACTGCTGGTGCCTTGGAGAAGGAAATGGCAACCCACTCCAGTGTTCTTGCCTGGAGAATCCCAGGGACGGCAGAGCCTGGTGGGCTGCCGTCTATGTGGTCACACAGAGTCGGACACGACTGAAGCGACTTAGCAGCAGCAGCAGCAGCAGCAGCATACACTGCTGGTGGTAATGTAACATGGTACAATTCCTAGCCAGGGGATCTGTTACAATGTAAGCAAAGAGTGGGACATGACTGAGTGAACTGAACTAAACTGAATGAAATTACCAAGGTATTTACCCTTGGAATCAACAATGTCTCCCCTAAGAATCTACCCTAAAATAGCAATGTAAAAGGAAAAAAAGACATAAGCACAAAATCATTTCTTCCAGAACAATTCATATGATTTTAAGATAAGAAACAAGACATATACACCAACAGGGACCTAGTTTAATAAACTGTGGTCCATCTACATCCGAAAGGACTATGCAGCTATTAAAAATAATAATAAGACTCCCTTTCTGTATTGCTATGGAGTCATCGCCAGGATATAATATTCAGTGATTTAAAAAACAGGTGTAGAAATGTGTGTAGAGCTGATGCCTCAAGTAACTATTTACAATAAGTTAAAATTACATGACATTAAGAATCAATCACAGTTGCCATGTTTTAGCAGCTAAATGTTCAATTCCTGAATAAACCTCTGTTAGTTAATGGTTGCTGTGTTGAATAGCAGAATATGGAATGTTCCCATCTCCACAGAAGTTTCTATTGATTAGCTCTGAAATAAAATATAACAAATTTTACATATGAAAGGTGCTGAAAACAAATGTGTGTTATCTTTTCTTATATTCTCTAAGCTGTACAGTTGATACAAATGATGATAAAAATGTGTACCTATAAGGGGACAGAGGAACATCCCAGGATGCATGACAACATTGTAGATTCTATAAATATGAGACCTATGTTTACTGGCTCTATTCACTGATAAGGGCAAGAAATTGACCAATCCAGTAGCAATCAGCAACTATATAGTCCCTGCGCTGAATTCTCTAAACTCATTTCCCACTAAAAGGGACCAGGCTTCCTGGAGAAATGCCTAATTTCCAATCTAGGTAAAGATTGTACAAGGTGAGTCTGGACTGAACTCTCATACAGAAATTATATCAAAAGGAATCATAACCCAAGGGGCTCCCATTGTCAAAAGATAGAACAATTTGAACGTCAAAAAAAAAGAAAGAAAGAAAGTTAATGATTGTAATGCACTGCTGCTGCTGCTAAGTCGCTTCAGTCGTGTCCGACTCTGTGCGACCCCAGAGACGGCAGCCCACCAGGCTCCCCCATCCCTAGGATTCTCCAGGCAAGAACACTGGAGCGGGTTGCTATTTCCTTCTCCAATGCATGAAAGTGAAAAGTGGAAGTGAAGTCACTCAGTCGTGTCTGACTCCTAGCGACCCCATGAACTGCAGCCCACCAGGCTCCTCCATCCATGGGATTTTCCAGGCAAGAGTACTGGAGTGGGTTGCCATTGCCTTCTCCATATAATGCACTAAAATGCCTTAAATATAGGAACACCTATGAGCTCTAACATGTATCACATTCTTTTAAAAAAGCCAACAAAAGTAAAACACTATTCACCTTTGAGAGTCCTAGGGTAAAAACTCATTTTTGAAAGTGGAAATATTGCCAATAAATTGTATATTCATCTGGCCTTTCCTTGCATATTACACCCATGCATAATTGATGAGGGATGGATTCTTTTATAAAAGAATTATAGCTAATACATGCAGAAGAAATTGAGAATTTGTACACCACACTTTTACAATCTTTTATGAAATGTGGTTCTAAGCAATGATCATTAGAGGCTGCAAAAAATGATGTGAGAATTAGATGGGAAATTTTTAAATGACTGCATTACAATATCTTTTAATTTGCCTTTCCTCGTTTGAAAAATGGAAATAATTAATTCATATTAGACAATTATTGTAAGGAGAAAATATCTCAAGTGAATCTGGAAAAGGATACATGCAGTACTAAATAAGTATCAATGTTTCATACCTTACCTTCCTTCAAAGGAGATTCCCTTGAAACAGTCCAAATAGTATCATAAGACAATAATGTGGAAATACTACACAGAAATGTATGTTTTCACTATGTCTTCACTTTAATGTCCTATCTCTGTGCTGGAGTCATTTCTTGGATCATTTAGGAAAATAGAAAACTGAGTGTAGCATATCCATTGGATGTGTAAAGGAAAACCATTGGTCCATTTCACATTATTTCATATACGTTCCCATCCCACTTTTAATGGTCTATGTCAGTTTCATAAGAATAATATGCATATTCAAATGAACTTATCTATGAAACAGAAACCATCTGACAGACAGCAGACTTGTGGTTACGAAGGTGTGGTGTGGGGAGGGATGAAATGGTAGTTTGAGAGTGTGTGTGTGTTAGTTGCTTAGTTGTATCTGACTCTTTGCAACCCCATAGACGGCAGCCCACCAGGCCCCTCTGTCCATGGGATTCTCCAGGCAAGAACACTGGAGTGGGTTGCCATTTCCTTCTCCAAAAGGAACTATAGAAAGAAAGAAAGTGAAGTCACTCAGTCATGTCCGACTCTTTGCGACCCCATGGACTGTAGCCTACCAGGCTCCCGCATCCATGGAATTTTCCAGGCAAGAGTACTGGTGTGGGATGACATTTCCTTCTCTAGTTTGAGAGTAGTAGATGCAAACTATTGTATGTAGAATGGATAAGCAACAGGACCTACTGTATAGCACAGGGAACTAAATTCAACATCTTGTGGTAAACCATAATGGAAAATAAGATTAAAAGAATATAGATGTATAACTGAATCACTTTGCTGTACAGCAGAAATTAACACAACATTGTAAATAAACTAGACTTCAAAAATATTCAGTTCAGTTGCTCAGTCATGTCCGACTCTTCACAACCCTATGGGCTGCAGCATGCCAAGCTTCCCTGTCCTTCACCATCTCCCAGGAGTTTGCTCAAACTGATGTCCATTGAGTCGATGATGCCATCCAACCATCTCATCCACTTCATCCCCTTCTCCTCCTGCCTTCAATCTTTACCAGAATCAGGGTCTTTTCTAAGGAGTCAGTTCTTCACATCAGGTGGCCAACGTATTGGAGATTCAGCTTCAGCATCAGTCCTTCCAATGAATATTTAGGACTGATTTCCTTCAGGATTGACTGGTTTGAGCTTCTTGCAGTTATCTTAACTCTGTACTAAGGATTATATAACAACAATGTATCTTGCTTGAGGACATGTTTATCTTTTTTAACAAGAACCTTCTGACTAATCTTCTTATCTTACGCGGGGAGTGGGTCTGGTAAAAGCATATAAGGCCTTGAAAAGACTAGGAAGTAGGGCACTATTGGTCCCTCTTCTGATGTCTGTGTCAGAAGCTTTCTCTGTCCCTTTTCACTTTAATAAAACTCTGCTACACAAAAGCTCTTGAGTGATCAAGTGACCAAGCTGGCCCCTAAGCTAAATCTTCAGAGATCATGAATCTGACGTCATTCACCATAAGCTATCACCATAAGCTATCACGGTGACCCAGAAAACCACAGGGACTTAACTGTTGTGAATTCATACATTTTCCAATCTCATGCATTTTCTACAGCACTCATAGAAGGTAGAATAACAGATCTTCACAATATTTTGGAAAAAACTAATGTACAGAGGTTAAGCAACTTGGCTAGGGGTCATACTTTTGTTAAGAGGGAAAGCAGAGACTGACACCCTATATTTCCAAGCGCAGAAGGCATGAGGCTCAGGAGCACATCACACCATATTCAAATAAGTCTAACTTTCCTGCTGATCTGTGTCACTTCTTTTTTTTTAATTTAATTTATTTATTTTAATTGGAGGATAATTACTTTACAATATTATAGTTGTTTTTGCCATACACTGACATGAATCAGCCATGGGTATATATGTGTCCCCCATTCTGAACCCCCCTCCCACCTCCCTCCCTATCCCATCCCTCAGGGTCATCCCAGTGCACCAGCCCTGAGCACCCTGTCTTATGCATCGAACCTGGACTGGCAATATATTTCACATATGGTAATATACATGTTTCAATGCTATTCTCTCAAATCATCCCACCCTCACCTTCTCCCACAGAGTCCAAAAGTCTGTTCTTTACATCTGTGTCTCTTGTGCTATATCGCATATACGGTCATCATTACCATCTTTCTAAATTCCATATGTATGCGTTAATATACTGAATTGGTGTTTTTCTTTCTGATGTACTTCACTCTGTATAATAGGCTCCAGTTTCATCCACCTCATTAGAACTGATTCAAATGCATTCTTTTTAATAGCTGAGTAATATTCCATTGTGTATATGTACCACAGCTTTCTTATCCATTTGTCTGCTGATGGGCACCTAGGTTGCTTCCATGTCCTGGCTATTAGAAACAGTGCTGTGATGAACATTGGGGTACACGTGTCTCTTTCAATTCTGGTTTCCTCTGTGTATGCCCAGCAGTGGGATTGCTGGGTCTTTTGGCAGTTCTATTTCCAGTTTTTTTTAAGGAATCTCCATACTGGTTGTACTAGTTTGCATTCCCACAAACAGTGTAAGAGGGTTCCCTTTTCTCCACACCCTCTCCAGCATTTACTGTTTGTAGACTTTTGTATAGCAGCCATTCTGACCAGCATGAGATGTTACCTCATTGTGGTTTTGATTTGCATTTCTCTGATAATTACTGATGTTGAGCATCTTCTCCTGTGTTTGTTAGCCATCTGTATGTCTTCTTTGGAGAAATGTCTGTTTAGTTCTTTGGCCCATTTTTTGATTGGGCCGTTTATTTCTCTGGAATTGAGCTGCAGGAGTTGCTTGTATACTTTTGAGATTAATTGTCAGTTGCTTCGTGTGCTATTATTTTCTCTCATTCTGAAGGCTGTCTTTTCACCTTATACTTTCCTTTGTTATGCAAAAGCTTTTATGTTTAATTAGGTCAATTTGTTTATTTTTGCTTTTATTTCCATTACTCTGGGAGGTGGGTCATGGAGGATCCTGCTGTGATATATGTCAGAGAGTGTTTTGCCTATGTTTTCCTCTAGGAGTTTTATAGTTTCTGGTCTTACATTTAGGTCTTTAATCCATTTTGAGTTTATTTTTGTGTATGGTGTTAGAAAGTGTTCTAGTTTCATTCTTTTACAAGTGGTTGACCAGTTTTCCCAGCACCACCTGTTAAAGAGATTGTCTTTTCTCCATTGTATATTGTTGCCTCCTTTGTCAAAGATAAGGTGTCCATAGGTGTGTGGGTTTATCTCTGGGCTTTCTATTTTGTTCCATTGATCTATATTTCTGTCTTTGTGCCAGTACCATACTGTCTTGATGACTGTAGCTTTGTAGTATAGTCTGAAGTCAGGCAGGTTGATCCCACCAGTTCCATTCTTCTTTCTCAAGATTGCTTTGGCTATTCAAGGTTTTTTGTATTTCCATACAAATTGTGAAATTATTTGTTCTAGTTCTCTGAAAAATACCCTTGGTAGCTTGATAGGGATTGCATTGAATATATAGTTGTTTTGGGTAGTATATTCATTTTCACTATATTGATTCTTTCGATCCATGAACATGTATGTTTCTCCATCTATCTGTGTCCTCTTTGATTTCTTTCACCAGTGTTTTATAGTTTTCTATATATAGGTTTTTTTTTTCCCTGTAAGTGGATTTATTCCTAAGTATTTTATTTTTTTCATTGCAATGCTGAATGGAATTGTTTCCTTAATTTTTGTTTCTGTTTTCTCATTGTTAGTGTATAGGAATGCAAGGGATTTCTGTGTGTTAATTTTATATCCTACAACTTTACTATATTCATTGATTCAGTTCAGTTCAGTTCAGTCGCTCAGTCGTGTCCGACTCTGTGCAACCCCATGAATTGCAGCACACCAGGCCTCCCTGTCCATCACCAACTCCCAGAGTTCACCCAGACTCACGTCCATCGAGTTAGTGATGCCATCCAGCCATCTCATCCTCTGTCGTCCCCTTCTCCTCCTGCCCCCAATCCCTCCCAGCATCAGAGTCTTTTCCAATGAGTCAATTCTTCGCATGAAGTGGCCAAAGTACAGGAATTTCAGCTTTAGCATCATTCCTTCCTAAGAAATCCCAGGGCTGATCTCCTTCAGAATGGACTGGTTGGATCTCCTTGCAGTCCAAGGGACTCTCAAGAGTCTTCTCCAACACCACAGTTCAAAAGCATCAATTCTTTGGTGCTCAGTCTTCTTCACAGTCCAACTCTCACATCCATACATGACCACTGGAAAAACCATAGCCTTGACTAGACGGACCTTTGTTGGCAAAGTAATGTCTCTGCTTTTCAATATGCATCTAGGTTGGTCATAACTTTCCTTCCAAGGAGTAAGTATCTTTTAATTTCATGGCTCATTGATTAGCTCTGTAATTTTCTGGTGGTGTCTTTAGGGTTTTCTATGTAGAGGATCATGTCATCAGCAAACAGTGAGAGTTTTACTTCTTCTTTTCCAATCTGAATTCCTTTTATTTCTTTTTCTTCTCTGATAGCTGTGACTAAAAGTTCCAAAACTATGTTCAATAGTAGTGGTGAGAGTGGGCACCCTTGTCTTGTTCCTGACTTTAGGGGAAATGCTTTCAATTTTTCACCATTGAGGATAGTGTTTGCTGTGGATTTATCATATATGGCTTTTATTATGTTGAGGTATGTTCCTTCTATGCCTGCTTTCTGGAGAGTTTTTATCATAAATGGATGTTTAATTTTGTCAAAGCCTTTCTCTGAATCTATTGAGATAATCATATGGTTTTTATCTTTCAATCTGTTAATGTGGTGTATCACATTGATTGATTTGTGAATATTGAAGAATCCTTGCATCCCTGGGATAAAGCCCATTTGGTCATGATGTATGACCTTTTTAATATGTTGTTGGATTTTGTTTGCTAGAATTTTTTTAAGGATTTTTGCGTAGTTTTCTTTTTTTGTGGCATCTTTGTCTGGTTTTGGTATTAAGGTGATGGTAGCCTCATAGAATGAGTTTGGAAGTTTACCTTCCTCTGCAATTTTCTGGACAAGTTTGAGTAGGATAGGTCGTAGGACTTCTCGAAATTTGTGGTAGAATTCACCTGTGAAGAAATCTGGTCCTAGGCTTTTGTTTGTTTGAAGATTTCTGATTATGGTTTCCATTTCTGTGCTTGTGATGGGTCTGTTAAGATTTTCTATTTCTTTCTGGTTCAGTTTTGGAAAGTTATACTTTTCTAAGAATTTGTCTGTTTCTTCCAAGTTGTCCATTTTATTGGCATATAGTTACTGATAGTAGTCTCTTATGATCCTTTGTATTTCGTTGTTGTATTTCTGTTGTGATTTCTCCATTTTCAATTCTAATTTTGTTTATTTGATTCTTCTCCCTTTTATTATTCTTGATGAGTCTGGCTGACAGTTTGTCTATTTTATTTATCTTCTCAAAGAACCAGCTTTTAGCATTGTTGATTTTTGCTATGGTCTCCTTTGTTTCTTTTTCACTTATTTTTGCCCTAATTTTTATGATTTCTTTCCTTATACTAACCCTGGGGTTCTTCATTTCTTCTTTTTCTAGTTGCTTTAGGTGTAATTAGGTTATTTATTTGATTTTTCTCTTGTTTCTTGAGGTAAGTTTGTATTGCTACGAACTTTCCCTTTAGCACTACTTTTACTGAATCCCATAAGTTTTGGGTTGTTGTGTTTTCATTTTCATTCGTTTCTATGCATATTTTTATTTCTTTTTTTATTTCTTCTGTGATTTGTTGGTTATTCAACAGTGTGTTGTTTAGACTCCATATGTTGGAATTTTTAAAAGTTTTTTTTTTTTTTTTCTTGTCGTTGACATCTAATCTTGCCTCATTGTGATCAGAAAAGATGCTTGGAGTGATTTCAATTTTTTTGAATTTATGAAGGCTGGATTTATTGCCCAGGATGTGATCTATCCTGGAGAAGGTTCCGTGTGTACTTGAGAAGAAGGTGAAATTCATTGTTATGGGGTGAAATATCCTATAGATATCTATTAGGTCTAACTGGTCCATTGTATCATTTAAAGTTTGTGTTTCCTTGTCAGTTTTCTGTTTGGTTGCTCTATCCATAGGTGTGAGTGAGGTATTAAAGTCTCCCACTATTATTGTGTTACTGTTAATTTCCCCTTTCATATTTGTTAGCATTTGCCTTACATATTGTGGTGCTCCTATGTTGGGTGCATATATATTTGTAATTGTTATATCTTCTTGGATTGATCCTTTGATCATTATATAGTGTCCTTTGTCTCTTTTCACAGCCTGTATTTCAAAGTCTATTTTATCTGATATGAGTATTGCTACTCTTGCTTTCTTTTGGTCTCCATTTGCATGAAATATCTTTTTCCAGCCCTTCACTTTCAGTCTGTATGTGTCCCTTGTTTCTTTTGGTCTCCATTTGCATGAAATATCTTTTTCCAGCCCTTCACTTTCAGTCTGTATGTGTCCCTTGTTTCTTTTGGTCTCCATTTGCATGAAATATCTTTTTCCAGCCCTTCACTTTCAGTCTGTATGTGTCCCTTGTTTTGAGGTGGGTCTTTTGTAGACAGCATATATAGGGGTCTTGGTTTTGTATTCATTCAGCCAGTCTTTGTCTTTTGGTTGGTGCATTCAACCCATTTACATTTAAGGTAATTATTGAGAAGTATGATCCCGTTGCCATTTACTTTGTTGTTTTGGGTTCGAGTTCATAAACCTTTTCTGTGTTTTCTGTCTAGAGAAGATCCTTTAGCATTTGTTGGAGAGCTGGTTTGGTGGTGCTGAATTCTCTGAGCTTTTGCTTATCTGTAAAGCTTTTGATTTGTCCTTCATATTTGAATGAGATTCTTGCTGGGTACAGTAATGTGGGTTGTAGGGTTTTCTCTTTCATCACTTTAAGTATGTCCTGCCATTCCCTTCTGGCCTGAAGAGTTTCTATTGAAAGATCAGCTGTTATCCTTATGGGAATCCCCTTGTGTGTTATTTGTTGTTTTTCCCTTGCTGCTTTTAATATGTGTTCTTTGTGTTTGATCTTCGTTAATTTGATTAATATGTGTCTTGGGGTGTTTCACCACGGGTTTATCCTGTTTGGGACTCTCTGGGTTTCTTGAACTTGGGTGATTATTTCCTTCCCCGTTTTAAGGAAGTTTTCAACTATTATCTCCTCAATTATTTTCTCATGGCCTCTATTTTTGTCTTCTTCTTCTGGGACTCCTATGTTTTGAATGTTGCAGCATTCAACATTGTCCCAGAGGTCTGTGAGACAATTAAAAGACATTTCTTTTAATTCTTTTTTCTTTTTCCTCTCTGCTTCATTTATTTCCATAATTCTACCTTCCACCTCACTTAGTCTATCTTCTGCCTCAGTTATTCTACTGTTGGTTCCCTCCAGAGTGCTTATGATCTCAATTATTGCATTATTCATTACTGATTGACTCTTTTTTTTTTTTCCTTCTAGGTTCTTGTTAAACATTTCTTGCATCTTCTCAATCCTTGTCTCCAGACTATCTGTAACTCCATTTTGTTTTCACGATTTTGGATCATTTTTACTATCATTATTCTGAATCCTTTTCAGGTGGACTCCATATCTCCTCCTCTTTTGTTTGATTTGGTGGGCATTTATCATGTTCCTTTACCTGCTGAATATTTCTCTGCCTTTTCATTTTATTTAGATTGTTGTTCTTGGGGTGGCCTTTCTGTAGGCTGGAAGTTTGTTGTTCCTCTTTATTGTAGAGGTTCCTCCCTGTGAGTGGAGTTGGACAAGTTACTTGTCAAGGTTTCCTGGTTAGGGAAGCTTGTGTCAGTGTTCTGGTGGGTGGAGCTGGATTTCTTCTCTCTGGAGTGCAATGAAGTGTCTAGTAGTGAGTTTTGAGGTGTCTATGGGTCTGGTGTTACTTTTGGCTGCCTTTATTTTAATTCTCGGGGTTATGTTCCTGTGTTGTTGGAGAATTGGCTTGGTATGTCTTGTTCTGAAACTTGTTGGCTCTTGGGTGGAGCTTGGTTTCAGTGTAGGTATGAAGGCTTTTGGATGAACTCTTGTAGATTAATGTTCCCTGGAGTCAGGAGTTCTCTGGTGTTTTCAAGTTTTGGATTTAAGCCTGGTGCCTCTGGCTTTCAGTCTTATTCTTACAGTAGCCTCAAGACTTCTCCATCCATACAGCACAGATGATAAAACATCTATGTTAATGGTGAAAAGATTCTCCACAGTGAGGGACACCCAGAGAAGTTCACAGTTACCTGGAGAAGCGAAGAGGGAGGAGGGAGATAGAGGTGACCAGGAGGAGAAGAGGGGGAATTAAAAGGGGCAAGAGCAATCTAGCCAGTAATCAATTCTCTATGTGCTCTCCACAGTCTGGAACACTCAGAGAGGTTCATGGAGTTACATATAGAAGATAAGAGGGAAGAAGCAGATAGAGGTGACCAGGAGGAAAAGAGGGGAAGTCAAAAGGAGAGAGACAGATGTAGCCAGTAAAGAGTTCAGGAGAGAGACAGATGTAGCCAGTAAAGAGTTCCCTAAGTGTTCTCCACAGCCCAAAGAGATTCACAGAGTTATGTACAGAAGAGAAGGGGGAGGGAGGAGATAGAGGTGCCATGGGAGAGAAAAAGGAGAGTCAAAAAGGGAGAGAGCAATCAAACCAGTAATCACACTCCTAAGTAAAAATGGCTACTGGATATTGGATTATTAAAGGTACAAAATTGATAGCAAATCCCAAAAAGCAAAATTAAAAATCTATAGTAGAGGTTAGACTCTTAAAAATACAATATTAAAAAAAGAAAAAAATTGCAAAAATTATACAAAACATATTTGAAATTTGCTTTAAAATAAGGTCTTTTTTGCAAGGTAATAAGTTATAAAAATGAAAATTAAAGGAGTAATAAAGAACTTAAAAATTAAAAAATTAAAAAAATTTAAGATGATAATAGCAAAATATATCTAGGAATTTCTCTGAAGCTGTTGAGGGCACTGTGGGGTCAGTTCAATTTCAGATAGTTCCTTGTTCCAGCTTATACTTCTTCTCAAGGTCTATCGGCCCCTTCCAGTGTAGTCAATGCTAACTACAGGGTTTTAATCTGTTGCACCTGTCACTTCCAAAGGGGTTCCTTCTTTCTTTATTTTGGCTTCCTCTGTTTGCAAGTCTTCAGTGTCCAATATCCTCCCTGACACAAGGAGGCAAAGGTGGTCATTTATTTAGGCTCACTTGTTTAGTTGTGCTGTGGGGAGGGAGGAACACTGCAAACAAATACAACTGGAATGTGTGGGGAGTGCTTGCAGTGTCTCAGCCACACTGGTTTTGCCTCCCTTCCCGGTGTGTGTGCTTTCCCAGTCTACACTGCTCAGGCTCCAGATTGCTCTGCAGGGGAACTGTCTAAAACGGGCCCTGGGTTGCATGCACTTCCCAGGTCTAAGCCACTCAGGTTCATCTTCTCGGGTACTCCACAAAGGCACAGACTTGGTTGGGTCTGAGCTTTTTGCCCTTCCCAGGTCCGAACAGCTCAGGTGACCAGGTGCTCGGCGAGTGCACGTTCCCAGATGGGCGATGCATCTTATCACCTTCCTGGTCCCATTCCCTTGGTTTTCTGGGTGCACAGAGAGAGTTCTGTCTCAGGTGTGCCACGTGTCTCCTCTGTTCAGCTGATCTCTGACTGCAACCCTCCTGGCAGATGTCAAGCATCCAGGATCCCAGGAAGACTTGGTTAGCAACTGGGAGTCCACTCACAGTTTGGTGGAGGATGTCATCTCTGGGGCCAAGATTGCCCCTCGCCTTCCGGTTCTGACTGTCGCCCACCTGCCTCTGGCGGGGGGAGGGGCCAGTCCGCAGCTGGCTAGCTCTCCTCTGGTATTCACTCAGTCCTTTGTTCTGTGAGCAGGCCCAGCTGTGCCTTAGATTAGAGATTTTCGTGGGAAAGTTCTTTTTCTCTCTCTGGCTATCCCACAGTTTGTGTTGCTGTCTCACATTAGCTCCCTCAGATTGTCCTCAGAGCCTTTAGGCCCGGTCCTTACCCTAAGCATGCAGGCTCCGTCTCCCTGTTCAGCTCCCGCTTGCTGCTGGCAGTCACAAGTGTCTGGGCTGCTTCTCCGCTGGAGTTGCAGTTAGATGCATTATCTGTGGGGTTTTTTTCTTTCCTCCTGGTTATGTTTCCCTCTGAGATTCCAAAACTCCCCACAGACCCACTGGTGAGAGGGTTTCCTGGTGTTTGGAAACTTTTCCTCCTTCATGACCCCCTCCCTGGGATGGGTCTCCATCCCTAACTCTTTTGTCTCTCTTTTTATCTTTTATAGTTTGTCCTACCTCCTTTCGAAGAGAATGGACTGCCTTTCTGGTGCCTGGTGTGCTCTGCCAGCATTCAGAAGTTGTTTTGTGGAATTTGCTCAGTGTTCAAATGATCTTTCAATGAATTTGTGGGGGAGAAAGTGATTTCCCCATCCTATTTCTCCACCATCTTAGAACCACTCCCCGCCCCCCCCACCAAGCACTTCTGAAATCTATCTTCACTTCCGATGCCAGACTGTGAGTCCTGCCTGCAAGTCAGTGAGCATGATTGTACTTCATTTCCTTTTCTGTAGACACAAGTGAATATGATGAACTAAAAGAGGGTCAGGTGTTATACTATGGATGAGTATCAAAGGAACTGACTCCAAATACATGAAGATAAAACATACCTGGATTCATTAATCCATATTGACAAATCAACCTGTGAGAAGGTTGAACTAATTGAAATCTCCACCAGCAATGTAAGACTTTGTAGGATTTCCCATATGCACACCCACACTGGGAATTCTCAATAGTTTATTGTTACACTTGAAAAGCATGAACACAGAAATTCTCTTATTATCATATTTAATTGGGTAAAAATGTTGTCTAAAAATATTCCTAGTACACCAAATACCCTGCTAATCATCATTTTCATTAGTGATTAATGCAAAAGTCTCCAGGGATATATGCAACCTAACAAACAATGAGTGATGGCCATGTAAAATGGCAGGTTTCCTAGGACTGATGGCTGCATGTAGGCTCCAGGTTGTGTGCGTATGGACTCTGGGAGGTCCCAATGACAGTGTGTATCCCTGGAAATAGGTTGAGAATATGTCTCTGTGATATATGTTGAGTTCAGGATTAGAGAGGAGTTGGATCTGTTCATTCTCGAGTTTTTCTAAATGGCATACAGCTAGACCATAATATGCTTCTGAGCACACAGTAGCCCCTTTCCTCAGTTGCAAGGCAAGGCTGTCTGCACTCACCTGCTCAGGTCAGGGATGGATCCCTCCAGGACACAAGGTGTGGCAGTCTGACTAAATCTGTTTCTGAGCACTGAAATTAAGGGCTCCCATCTTGCAGCCTCAGTTGCAGAGCCCTGAGAAGCTATATGCTCTCAACCACCCACCACACAGGTTCAGTCATCTTCCTGAGGAGTTCCACATTCGTGGATAAAAATCCTTAAATTCTTAGCATATCTTTGACACACTGTTCATCCATCTAGTCTTCCATTCATGTATTTGACAGGCATTAGGAAGAAACTGTACATCATTCTTTGGGTAAGTTTTAGGCTTCTCTGGAATGGAAACAAAGAAGTAAGGTGTGGGAAGCCTGTCGTGGTATCTAAGAAGAGATGGATCTTTCTCATTAAGATTTCAAACTGCTCAAGTGTCCTATAAATGGTGATTTTTACAACATCATTTAATGCTGTGAGCCTCTTTATAAATCTCTAGTAACTGATCTCTTTACATATATATTCTGCACTCTGAAACCAAAGAACTACAATGAACTCTTCATACTCAATTCACATACACTGACCTTCCCTCCAACTCAGTCTGCTTCTCTAATCTAACAGGGAAGTCCCTCCACTCCTCCATTGAAATTTATCCTGCCAAAGTCAACAGCCGTCTTTCTGTCACATTATACATCATAAATTATTAAAGACATTTTTAAATGGAAGCAGAGAATTCCCTACCCAAGATACAATTAATTTGATTCTCTACATACAAGGATTACATCGAAACTGATAGCATCAGTTACCTGAAATCCTTAAGCCCTTACCTGAAGCCCTTAATAATTGTAAAATACCTTCCATGGGGACCAAGTCAGACAATGGGGAAGTGTGAGCTATAGACAATAGGCTTTCAAATGAAGTTTAAAATGTCCCCAATATGTCTCACACTTTTGCATCATTGAAAGGGATTTTACAAATAGGTCTACAGCAGGATAAAAATCTTTGTTAGGGTCACCTCACTAGACTTTGCCTTACCTGTCTCTTTTTCTTTTCCTCAGGGTATTTCCAGTTATGGAATGAAATCATCTGAAATTACAGTGTCTCACATGTTGAGGTGCCATATGGTCCTGCAATTCCACTTGTAGCTACTATTCAAGAGAAATAAATACATGTCAACATAAAAGCTTGTAGAAAAGTCTTCACAAAACCGTTTTTCATAATAGCCAAAAAGTGGAAACAATCAAATGTCTATCAACTGGTTGATGCACAAGTAAAATTTTGCATAGCCATACAACAAATTATGATTTAGCCATGAAATCAATGAAACACTCATCCATAGACAGCATATATGATCCTGGAAACCATTATGCAAAGTGGGCAAACTCATACATAAAAAGATCAAACAGTATAGGGTTCAATTTATAGGAATTGTTCAAAATAGGCAATCCATAGAGACAGAAAGCAAATCAGTGCTTGCCTGGGACAAAGTATAGGTACATGAATTTACTCTTTTCAAGGATTATGCGAATTTGGGGAACTATGGAAACGCTTAAAATTCAGTTATGGTGATGGTTGCATGCATTTACTAAAAATTATCACACTATACTCTTAAAATGGGTGAACATCATCACTTTAAATTTTTAGCCAAGTAAAACTGTTTAAAATATAATGTTGTGTATTGTACATCTTCTTTTGTACCACAGTAAGAAGCAAATTACACTCAGGACATCAAATCAGTCGCTCAGTCGTGTCCACATTCAGGACATAGTTAAGGATAATGATAGGAGTTGGTTATAAGGATTGCCATTCTGATAATTTCCTTCCTTCATCTCTCGGCCTGGGTTTAGGAAGGAAGGACAAAGGAGAAGCAAGGTCATGAAGAACTTGAAAGAAACAGAAGAAAGTGTGGTTGTCAGTGAATGCAGGCACACACATGCAAGCACAGATACACTGACACTCACACCATAGATACTCATATGTCTACCAGGATGGGTAGATTCTAGGACTCTCACAAGACAGTTACTGCGGACACATTCAGCTAACAGTGAAAATAGTCACATGAATCCTTAGCTGTGCCTTTCTGCACTGTTCAATCTTACTCACAAAGCACTGACAATGGGGAATATAAGAGACATTGAATTCCAAATAACATGAGGTTGTGATAATTGATTCTATCACATCCATAGGATGGAATTCTACTCATGTAGCAAAAACAAGTTATAATGAAGACAAAAAAAGTAAAAGAAGTAAGTTGCTGCCTTTCAGATTAGCAATGATTCACATTATTTCTAAAGTGTGTAGAAACAGGAATTTCATATAGCACATTTAGAGATACAAAATAGCAATGGTTTTTTTAATATTGTATTCATATAAAATAGTTCTCATGGTTTGAAAAAACACTTCAGTAACTTATCAAAATGCTTACTAAGATATTTGCATGTATATGAACAAGAATGTAAGTACACTATTATTTGTAATAGAAAACATGATAAAGGAACTATATGTGCATCAGTTGTACTGGAAAAGTGAATTTTGGAGCATCCAAATTGCCACAAGCTGGGATCTGGGACCTGTGCTTCAGTGCTTTAACTTGCACCTGGCATACCTTGCCCTAAGAAAGAAAATACAAAGAAACTGGATGGGACTAAAAATCACTGGGTGTATGCACAGTTGTGACAAATTCTGGTAAAAAGATCCAAATAGATTTAAAAAAACTGATGCCAAAAGCTCAGCTTCTCTGTTCACTGGAGCCAAAACAAATTTCAGAGACAGAGTTTTGGGTGAAGTAGAAAAGGAGAGCTTTTCTGCTCTGCTAGGCAAAGGTGGACAGAGTGGGCTAATGCCCTCAAAACCAAGTGTCCTCAAATTGTGAGACTGTGACAAGTTTTATGGTAAAAGAGGGTGTGATCAGCTCCTGGACATTCTTCTGATGGGTTGGTGGTGAAGTAAGTAAGAGTCAACATCATCAGTCTTCAGATTTAACTGGTCTGAGGTCCACATGCTTGTGGACAGCATACCATAATTTCAGTGTGACCTGTCCATCTTGGGTGATGTTGCACAGCATGGCTCATAGCTTCATTGAGTTACTAAAGCCCCTTCACCATGACAAGGCTATGCTCCACCAAGTGGAACATCACCTAAGCAGTGGGCAAAACACCAAAGCTACCCCTCTGGCTTGAACCCTGAACACATCCCTATTCTCACCCTAAATAATGAGCTGGCCACACCTCGGGGAGTGGGGAGCCAGCAAGCAAGGAACCTGTTGTCTGTTCTTACTCCCCTCTGCTGCCATAGGGGCCCCAATAAAGCCAGGCCTGGATTTCAAGTCTGGCCTCCACTCAATTTCTGTTAATTGGGGAAGGCCTAGAGCGCTGGTCAGTTACAATGTGATACAACAACTGTTCGATATGAAAAAGTGAGGTTTAGTTCTCAAGTAACTTAAAATATTATTGTAGAAATTAATTCCCATGGACATATGCTCACAACAAGTGTCAAAGCAGGTTACAATATCTAGTGTTGTTGTTGTTCAATCACCATTCGTGTTCAACTCTTTGTGACCCCGTGGACTGTAGCATGCCACGCCTCCCTGTCCCTCACCACCTCCCGGAGTTTGCCCAACTTCATGTTCATTTGCATCAGTGATACCGTCCAGTCATCTCATCCTCTTATACTCTCTTCTCCTGTGCTCAATCTTTCCAGTCAGGAACATTTCCAATGAGTCAGCTGTTTGCATCAGATGAAAAAAAATACTGGAGTTTCAGCTTCACCATCAGTCCTTCCGACGAGTATTCACAGTTAATTACCCTTAAGATTGACTGGTTTGATCTCCTTGCTGTCCAAGGGACTTTCAGGAGTCTTGTCCAGCACCACAGTTCGAAGGCATCAGTTCTTTGGGGCTCTGCCTTCTTTAATTCCAGCTCTCACAACCATACAAGACCACTGGGAAGACCATAGCCTTGACTATACAGAGTCTGCAGAGTAATGTATCTTTTTTGCAACACACTAAGTTTGCCATTGCTTTCCTGCCAAGAAGCAATTGTCGTCTCATTTCATGGCTGCTGTCACCATCCACAGTGATTTTGGAGCTGAAAAAGAGGAAATTTGTCACTACTTCCAGCTTTTCCCCTTTTATTTGCCATGAAGTAATGGGGCCGGATGCCATGATCTTAGATTTTTTTAATATTTAGTCTTAAGCCGGCTCTTGCACTCTTCTCCTTCACCCTCATCAAGAAGCTCTTTAGTTCCTCTTCGCTTTCTGCCATTAGCGTGTCATTTATATTTATAAATGACAGGAATCTATTTTTGCTTATAGAGGAGTATACCTCTTTATCCAGAAGAGCTTTAACAATTAAAAAAAAAAAAAAAACTATTTTAGTTAAAACATAAAAATGGTATTTTTGTTGAAATCAAATAGAGCTTTCCACTCAGCATAGAAAGAGGCTTCACTTTCTGTCTAGATACCTCAGTATCCCTGTATCCAGTCTGTGTCCCTTTTCTACACAGACTTCCTGAGCTCTCTGGGTTTAGGGCATAGCCCTTCCCTCCCACCTTCTAGCTCAGGGATGTTCAAGCTGTAGTTCAGTGTACTGTCACGAGGTGGCACCATCCTACCGCCAGTCACATTTCTCTATAAAGTTCAGTTCAGGTGCTCAGTCATGTCTGAGTCTTTGCGACCTGATGGACTGCAGCATGCCAGGCTTCCCTGTCCATCACCAACTCACGGAGCTTGCTCAAATTCATGTCCATCGAGCTGGTGATGCCATCCAACCATCTCATCCTCTGTTATCCCCTTCTCTTCCTGCCTTCCATCTTTCTCAGCATCAGGGTCTTTTCCAATGAGTCAGTTCTTTGCATCAGGTGGCCAAAGTATTGGAGTTTCAGCATCAGTCCTTCCAATGAATATTCAGGACTGATTTCTCTTAAGATTGACTGATTTGATCTCCTTGCAATCCAAGGGACTCTCAAGACTCTTCTCCAACACCACAGTTCAAAAACATCAATTCTTCGGTGCTCAGCTTTCTTAATGGTCCAACTCTCACATTCATACATGACTACTGGAAAAGCCATAGCTTTAACTAGATGGACCTTTGCTGGCAAAGTAATGTTGCTGCTTTTTAATATGCTGTCTAGGTTAGTCATAACTTTCCTTTGAAGGAGTAAGCGTCTTTTCATTTCATGGCTGCAGTCACCATCTGCAGTGATTTCGGAGCCCAAGAAACTCAAGTCTGTCACTGTTTCCATTGTTTCCCCATTTATTTGCCATGAATTGATGGGACCGGATGCCATTATCTTATTTTTTTGAATGTTGGGTTTTAAGCCAGCTTTTTCACTTTCCTCTTTCACTTTCATCAAGAGGTTCTTCAGTTCTTCTTCGCTTTCTACCATAAGGGTGGTGTCATCTACATATCTGAGATTCTTGATACTTCTCCCCACAACCTTGATTCCAGCTTGTGCTTCATCCAGCCCAGCATTTCTCATGATGTATTCTGCATATAGTTAAATAAACAGGATGACAATATACAGGCTTGATGTACTCCTTTCCCAGTTTGGAACCAGTTGGTTGTTCTATGTCCAGTTCTAACTCTTTCTTCTTGACCTGCATACAGATTTCTCAGGAGGCAGGTAAGGTGGTCTGGTATGGCCATCTCTTTCAGAATTTTCCAGTTGGTTCTGATCCACACAGTCAAAGGCTGTAGCATAGTGAATGAAGCAGAAGTAGATGCTTTTCTGGAGTTCTCTTGCCTTTTCTATGATCCAACAGATGTTGGCAATTTGATCTCTGATTCTTTTGCCAGTCCAGCTTGTATATCTGGAAGCTTTAAGTTCATGTACTGTTGAAGCCTAGCTTGGAGAATCTTGAGCATTACTTTGCTAGCATGTGAAATGAATGCAATTGTACGATAGTTTGAACATTCTTTGGTATTGCATTTATTTGGGATTGGAATGAAAACTGACCTTTTCCAGTCCTGTGGCCACTGCTGAATTTTCCAAATTTGCTGGCATATTGAGTGCAGCACTAAACAGCATCATCCTTTGGGACTTGAAATAGCTCAGTTGGAATTCCATCATCTCCATTGGCTTTGTTCGTAGTGATTCCTCCTCAGGCCCACTTGACTTCGCACTCCAGGTTTTCTGGCTCTAGGTAAATGATCACACCATTGCGTTGTGGTTATCTGGGCCATTAAGATCTTTTTTGCATAGTTCTTCTGTGTACTCTTGCCGTCTCTTCTTAATATCTTCCGCTTCTCTTAGATCTATACTGTTTCTGTCCTTTATTGTGTCCGTCTTTGCATGAAATGTTCCCTTGGTATCTCTAATTTTCTTGACGATATCTCTAGTCTTTCCCATTCTATTGTTTTCCTCTATTTCTTTGCATTGATCACGTACAAAAGCTTTCTTATTTTTCCTTGCTATTCTTTGGAACGGCAATCAAATGGGTATATCTTTCCTTTTCTCCTTTGCCTTTCACTTCCCTCTTCTTTTCTCAGTTTTTTGTAGGTCCTCCTCAGACAACCATTTTGCCTTTCTGCATTTCTTTTTATTGGGAAGGGTTTTGATCATCCACTCCTGTGCCATGTTACGAACCTCCGTCCATAGTTCTTCAGGCACTCTATCAGATCTAATCCCTTGAATCTATTTATCACTTCCTCTGTACAATTGTAAGCGATTTGACTTAGGTCTTACCTGAATGGCCTATTGGTTTTCCCTATGTTCTTCAACTTAAGTCTGAATTTTGCAATAAGGAGTTCATGATCTGAGCCACGGTCAGCTCCTGGTCTTGTTTTTGCTGACTGTACAGAGTTTCTCCATCTTCAGCTGCAAAAAATATAATAAGTCTGATTTTGGTATTGACCATCTGGTGAGGTCCATGTGTAGAGACATCTCTTGTATTGTTGGAAGAGGTTCTTTTCTATGACCAGTGTGCTCATTTGTGTCTGTATGTGTGAAGGAAAAATGGAGATGGGAGCCACCTGCAGGCCAGAGTCCTGATTGCAGTTTGAGGCTCAAAACAGATGGCTTGACAAAGGAGAGTGAGGAGGACGATTGGGATGTGGGTTAATGGTTTTAGCCAGGGTTTTCCAGAATTTTTCACTTACTGGAAGCAGTTTATCTGTATCTTCCTTTTTCTGGCATATATAAATCTGAGATTGGAATCAATCTCTAGTCTGATCTGAAGAGAAAGCTACACTTGTAAAGGTGGCATGTACAAGCTATAGGAGGTACAGAAAAAAGCATGCACACACATAGATACAGTGTCAATTCAATTTTGAAATTTACTTTGTTCTATAAAATTGATCACAATGAATGTTTATAATGTAAAGACTCTATGTGCTCATACATGTGCACTGTCATCTTCATAGTCAAGTGGGATTTGGGGGTGTGTACTCTCAGTGCCACAATATCAGTGAGTGTAACACGCTGATTTCTCAAGCCTGGGAAGCCCATTTTATAAAAGGTAAGCTTCTCTGTGTCTTCAGCTTATGGTGAGGTATGTAACTTCCTTCCAGTCCTGCCATTAATCTGGAGAGATACTATTGGTGCTATGACCTAAACTTTGTTGTCTATCAAATGGGACTACGGATACTTTGTCACATGGCTATCACAAGGAGAAAATGAAGAAACATACCCAAAGCATTTGGCATAGGGTGTGACTTCAAGGGCTCTTTCAAAGTCAGGACTCAGTAGTAGGCTCTGACTGAGTCTTGTGGCTAAGGCAGGCATTGTGGAAAGGTGTTTTTCATTGTTTCTCCTAATGAAAAGATAGCTATCTTTATGCAGGAAGCAACTATTTCTCTGATATGCCTTAACTTCCAAGTTTTAATAACAGAAGGATCTCTAGTTTCCTAGGAGACTCTGAAGCTCCAAAGGGCTGCTCCACATCACACTTGTGCATCCTAATCCAGTTCCCCACACTGCAAAGACAGCCTTGCCTTTGACACGCTCAGTAAGAGATGGCACCAGGGCAGAGAGCTGTGATGTTACCCTAACTGCTGCTCCTGGACTGCTCCCTATGTTAATACACTGATTGGAAAATTCTCGACCTGTCTCCCATTCAACAGTGCAGGGAGCCTCAGATCATGTCACATCAGGATTTCAGCTATGTGCTGCCTCTTTGAAAGGCAAAAATCCAAGAATTACTAGCATTTTGGGACACAATTGTCTATTATTTTATCCACTAATAACTACAAATACATACTAGAAACCATCTTGTCCATTGAAAGTGTTTCATTAACTCTACTGTGAAAAAAAATAAGAAAATAAGAAGGGAAATGAACATATAGGAAAATCAAGGGTTAAATCTGACATAAGATGGCCCATTCATATTAATTTTTAAACGTTTTCCAAATTCCAGGCATGGAGAATTTTTGAAACTACTTATTATGTGGCTGTGCCCAGTCTTAGTTGCTGCATGGGAACTCTTAGTTGTGGAATGTGAAGTCTTAGTTATGGCATGTGGGATCTAGTTCTATGATCAGGTTTGAACCCAGGCCCTCAGCCTTGCAAGCACAGAGAATTAGCCACGGGACAACCAGGGAAGTACAGATATTGCACATTAAAAAATAAAATCTCTCATGTCCCCTACAGCCTATGGAGACACAGGTGACTCTTTCTCCTTCTCTCTCTCTACCTCTACACTTTAAAATGTAAGTTCCACAAAGATATTTTTACATTCCCTATTAACATCAGAACATTTTTTACATTCCCTGTAAATATTGCTCATTCCCATCAACCTCTCAACTCACTGCATTATCGGTTCTGCCCCCATGATTGCAAAGAACATGCTCTCAAAAAGGTCACAAGCCACCCATTTGCCTGTAGGTCCAGCTATTTTGTGCAAGTATTCACATAATATTACTTTTAATGACCATGTGATATAACCATGTTTGAGCAGACTGCACCTGTCACTTAATAAATCTTTGACAGTTTCCCAGGCTCTGGAGCATGAGGTACTTACTGGGTACAAGCTGTCCTGTTCCCTAACTACGCAGTCCTATGTTACATCCTATTCTCACTGTTTTCTCAGTTTTCCTGTTTTTTTTTTTTTTTTAGTGTTTCTATTATAAAATGGGAACTAGCAACAGTGACTACCTCATAGGGTTGCTAAGAGCATTTAAAGTGACAATATATTTTTTAAAAGGTAATAATAAATGCTATCTACATTTATTTCATTTTTATATCTTTATTGGCACTTCTATCAACATAGGCTGAAAAATATAGAATATAGTGTCATGATTATTCACAATACATTTAGCTATGCTGTTACTCAGTGTTATCAGCTACCAAAAATCATTGAACAAATCTCCAGAAACTATGTGGTATAAAATATCAAAAATGTGTTCTCTCATTATCCTGGAAACCTCAAGCCCAAATCAAGACATTGGGCAGGACCATCCTTCTTCCAAAGGCTCTGGGGGAGAATCAGTTCTTGACTCTTCCAGGGTCTTGTGGTTTCTGGATCCTTGGTTTAGCTCCAATCTCTTCCTCCATCTTTACATGGCCTTCTTTCCTCTGTGACATTTATCTCTTGCCTTCTCTTTATTTTAACAATTACTTTAATTTCCAGATTCTCAATCTCTACAGTTTAGTGATCCATGAGAAATTAAACACTCTCATATCACTTGCACAAAAATGATAAGAATGCTAATCAGTACATTCTAATGGCTAATACATAACACTTACTATTTTCTTCACAAAAATGCATATATGGTACGAGTATCAGAAAGACTAACTGAGGCACTGAAAATTATTTGCAAACCAACTATAGTCAGGAAGACTTTTCACAAACAAGTGATTATATATGTAAACCTTAATACATTACACTGTTTTCCTCCTTTTTGGTCATGGACTATTCCAGGAAGATTTAATTGCATAACTTTAAAATTGAGGAGTCCCTAAAATATAAACCAAAACTGGTCTTAAAAAATATTGGTAAGATTAAAGTATAGATTTTTGTCTATTTAGACAAATGTGGTTAGTTGCTAACTACACTTCAACTCTATCATTACTCAGAGGATAACCATTTATGACAGAGGTCAAACTAAATTTTAAATTAGCATCAGAATTCTACACACAATTACCCAATCGATATTGAAGTAGATGCCATCACATATGCAAAGATTACAGAATTTCAGTTTCAAAATTTGGAGGAAAAAAATCTTAATAATGCTTAAAAACACTAACAAACTTAACCTAGAATTATTAGCTCCAGGACATTTTACTGTATTACGACCTTAAAAGGATGACAAAGTACACATCAGTAGAAATGCTGTTAAAACTATCGTTTGTTTGCTCAAAGTTGTTGATAATAATGAAACAAAAAAGTAATAATGTCTGAATTTCATAGAACATAATTTCTCCCTTCTTATTTAACATTCGGGGTTATGACAAGGCAAAATCTAAGTATCATACTTTCTCTTTTTGTTCTTAAACTCAAATAAAAGTCAGTATCAATACAAATGATAACAGAATAAAATAAATACATGCTTACATAGGTTCTACAACATAGGATACAGTGACATAACTCTGCCAAAATAAAATCCGGTTTTGTGTTGTACAATAGCCGATTACACAGAGTAGTGTGAAAAACTATAAAAAAAGAAAGGATGAGGAAGAATATTTTGCCAAACTACACCTGCTACTCCATCCTAGACCCAGTTGTCTGATCATCCACTCAGTTCCAGTGCTTACAAATTCTCAATCTACCCAGTCAGCCTCACCCAAGATTAACTCCTTTTGCATCAAAGGTCTAGTTTCTTTTCTGTACACTAAGTCCTACTTTTCTAGGAAAGTCTGATTTTTCTGACTTCATGTTGAACTTAAGCCATTGAAGTCATAGAAATTGCTGTAATACTGAAAGTGGAGATGGAAATTAGAGTTGTCAAAGGTGATTTTCAAGTGTTCTGCAAATATAATGGGAAAGTTACAAGAAAACAGATTTTAAACTCTGCCTGGATTATGTAGCTACTTGGTATATTATAAAGTTACTTTGATTATTAGTCAGGATAAAAAGGTGCTTAAAGGCAATAAAATATGCATTTGGGGGACATACATGGAAATGAAGTTTTCTTGACAGTTGGCCAAGGCATTTTTACATCCATAACAACTGTCAACTAAAACTTAGTATGTCACAGTTATTAAAAAAGGAAAGGAGTGGGACTCTTGATTACAACTGAGTTTGGCAAAAACACATTTGTATATTCCTCCCCTGTAAGCACACAGTCCTTTAATTAGGGACAATGAATGTGCCCACATAGCAGAATGAAAAATTTATAAAGAATCTATGATAGAGAGTTATACAATCCTGCTTTACTAGAATGTAAAACACTCTTCTTACCCAAGCATTACTGTGTGTATCTCTGAAACATCTGAAAAAATACTCTTCTGTGACTTACTAGGCTGTAGGGAATGAGCAGTGTTGGGAACAATTCTCTGTAGTAGTAGTTGGTATCTTTCTTCCATTAACTAGATCTTAACATTTCAACTGGATCTTAGAAGGTTGTCAATTTTCATTTTTTCAGGCAAGGAGATCCAACCAGTCAGTCCTAAAGGAAATCAATCCTGAATATTCATTGGAAGGACTAATGCTGAAGCTGAAACTCCAATATTTTGGCCACCTGATGAGAAGAACTGATTCATTTGAAAAGACCCTGATGCTGGGAAAGATTGAAGGCAGAAGGAGAAGGGGATGACAGAGGATGAGATGGTTGGATGGCATCACTGACTCAATGGACACGAGTTTGAGTAAGCTCCGGGAGTTGGTGGTGGACAGAGAAGCCTGGTGTGCTGCAGTCCATGGGGTCGCAAAGAGTTGGACACGACTGAGCAACTGAACTGAACTGAGGTTTTTGGTGGATGCTCTAGATCAGTTTGTCTTTTAAAGCTTCTATCTTTGCATTCTTCCTCTGTCCATTTAGTACTTTGTCTAGAGGTGAAGACATAGCCCATAACTGATATTCATCTGGGGATCCTTTTGGCCAGGTTAGCCTCATTTTTTCTTGATCCACCTCTTTCTGAAGATGTAATGAAGCAGAAAATAACTTGTCCCATTCTTCTTGTTTATGTCTCTCAAAGAGGTTCCAAATCTATCAGTCTTGGGGTAAAGTGGACTTGTTTACTCAGCCTGAGGAAGATTTGGGGAACATTTTTCTTCTTTTTGTAAAACAGCATGGATTGCTGACTGCTTCAGACAAAGATTCTTGTTTTTTTGTTTGTTTGTTTGTTTTGGAGGTATCTTTATTGTTCAGTAGGTGAGACCCCTCATTTTCTGTCACAACTGTTATTTTCAAGTGTATGTGTTATATCTGATATTGTACATCCACTCTCAGTTTTACCATAAGGCTTAATTGCAGCTTCTCCAGAAGAGGGAACTCCGGCTTTAGGTTCCTTATGACTTGTGACACATAACTTTTTCATGACTGCTTTGTTTTGACTTCGTTCAAGACACCATTCTCCACCTCTGGCACATAACTTAGGTTTAGGTGATTCCACTGAAGATTCTGTACCTTGCTTTTGAACTTCAAGGCATATCTGAGGAGAAAATGCGGACATACCTTCCTCAATTTCTGTATCTTGCCATGTAGGGTTCTTCATATCACTGCTGTCAGTCTCCTTGGACATGGAGGTTTTCCTGTCTTTTTCTACAACTTCAAACTGTGATGCTAACCCAAGTTGAGAATTTGGTGACAAATACTTCTGAATATCACCAGTGTTTTTTTGTTTGCTCTTCCTTTTCCTTTGTGACTTGTTTGTGACAGGATCAGATTTTTTGGAATCCGAGGGGGAAGCCGAGACACTCCTCACAGATATTGCTAATATTAAGGCTTAGCCTTCTTGCCAGGGTTTTATTACTTTTCAGTTGTTCCCCCATCTCTCTGTGGCTTTTTTCTGCCTGTCTCTTTTCCTCTTCTTCCTCCTCTGCCAGTAATCTCTGTATGTATTCTTCACTGGCTTTGTTTTCTTCTTCCTGATTGGCTCCTCACTCTGCCTCCATCTTTCTTCTCTCCTTTTCATATTCTCTTCTTAATTCCCCAGGTTGACTTAACAGGTGAACTGGCTGACAGTCATTAACGGTTTCCTCTGACTGTTGCCCAGAGACTCTAAGTTTGCATTCCTCTGGATAGTGTTTTTGAATTATCTCCCACAGTTCCATATTGACAAGAGAATTTCTTTGGATATGGTACCAAGTCCAGAAAGCAATCTGGCAGTGACGGCTGGGACAGCACAAATTTGTCTTTTCAACAGTTGACTTGAAACATGCTTTACAGAGCGTGTGGTTACAAGGTAGTGTCATGGGCTCAATGAGGATTTCCACACAGATCTGGCACTGGCATTCCAACAAAGAAGGGATGGTGTCTTTGCGTACAGCCATTTTAATATGCTAATAAGGTGTATTCAACAACAATACAACAATTCAGGAATTGGGTGCATCAAACCACTTGACGTAAAAAGGTGTTCTGAGGGCCAGGTAAACAGTATGACTGTGGAAGGCGGTGTATTTGCCCATGTTTAAGACAAGTATCCAGAAAGGAAACAAATAAACCTTGGCAGCTCCCAGGCATTAACAACCATTGCAGTAGGGCAGATGCTGGGCAATGGCGTCTCAACAGGGCAGAAGGAAAGTGCCAAGCTCCCTTCCTCCCTCTTAGCAGCTGAGGGTTCTCCCTTAGCTTGGGGCAGCCAAGCCCAAGGCCACCAAGTCTCAAAGTCTCTGGGCCACTCCTCCATGAAGAAAGCTGCTTCCTTCAGGACTCCAGTTTCCTCAGCAGAAGGACTTCTGTTTGACCTTTGCTGTGGAGTCATTCCTGCATACTTCTCAGTGCTCAGAGTCCGCCCTCACCTCTCTTGTGTGTTACTCACTCAGTCATGTCTGACTCTTTGCAACCCTGTGGACTGTACCCACCAAGGCTCCTCTGTCCATGGGATCTTCCAGGCAAGAATACTGGAGTGGGTTGCCATTTCCTCCTCCAGTGGCTGTTCCCCACCCAGGGATCGAACCTGGGTCTCTTGCATTGGCAGGCAGATTCTTTACCATCTGAGCCACCAGGGAAACACAATCTCCTCTCTTAGGTCAGCTAAAAAGCCTAATCCTGGAGGCAGTACTCTAGCAGTCCTGCAAGGGCTAGGAACATAACAACCTTCTCTCTCCTTTTTCTTTATTTTTTTTAGGTGTGGTAACAGCTAATGAGGTTTTTTGCTTGTTTGTTTGTTTTAAATGAATGATTAAATAGCAGTTTCTAAGACTCTTTAACTTTAAAGTTCAAGAAGATAAATAGCAAGGCAGAATTCTCACAGAAAACTGCTGAAGCTCAATTCAATCCAAGGCCCTAGAGTTCTGGAACCATTGTCTCAGGGCCTTGAGAATAGGGCAGCTAGCACACTTCAGGGTCTGCATGCCCCACCATGCTAGGGGCTCTCACCTTCTGAAGGATGTTCCCTCCCCACCCCAGCACCTGTTGGGCTCCTCACCCAGCCAACACTCACAGGAGCCTTCCTCCTGGGCCCACTCTATCCACTGTCCCCGGGTCCTAGACTAGCCACCTCTCAGGAACCCTTAGTCAGTGCCCAGCTGCTCCTCAGATGGCCCCTGGGTTCCGATCCACCCCCAGAAATAAACATGCCCAATCCCAGGGATGGGGGAGCCTGGTGGGCTGCCATCTATGGGGTCGCACAGAGTTGGACACAACTGAAGCAACTTAGCAGCAGCAGCAGCAACACCTACAGGGGATGGAAGCACTTCCAGCCACATAAACCCCATTCCCACAGTCAGTGCAGGTCATGGGCACCACCCCATGCACCCCCAGATCCTCTCTTCCTGTATCTGGCCAAGCCTTGAGTGGGTCATCATTGGGGCCTGGAGGGTCCCAAATATACTCCTGTCCTGCAAGGCCTTGACTAGGGGCAAGTCAGACCTCAGGAGGCACCTCTTTGGGAATAAAGTTTACCCTTCCTATGGGTACCCCCTCCCAGGGCAGAGACCCCTACAGCCTGCCCTAGGCCCCATGAGGCTGCCTGGGGAGCTGAAAGCTGACATCTGTCTCCATGGCAGGAGGAAGCCCACGCTGAGGATGCTGCTGGGAATTTCTATAATAAATCCTATAGTTAGGAAATCCTGGAGCTTCCAGCACAGGAGTCACCTGCTGTTTCCACTCTCAGGTTCCTGTCACAAGCCTGGCCACCTGCTGCCTGTGGGAGGTGGGCCAGGGTCCACTGCAGAGAACGGGTCTTGGAGGGCAGCCTGGGGGGCCTTTCAGAGACATGGGGTGCAGAAGAAGTTCTTGGGTTTGTCCTTTGCATTCAGACATTGAAAGTACATTTCAGTGCCCCCCCCCATTTCTGGAAGCTTCCATAAGGTCAAAGATCCAGAATGTGAGGGTGTGAAATATCCCGACTGGATCCAGATGGGGTGAACCACTAGACTGAGGCCAGCAAGTGGGCCTAGGGGCTTGCTGCCTAGTGGGAGAGCTGTGTGGGTCTGCAATGCCTTCAGCAGGCAAGGATAGGCTCCCCCAGCCCAGGTGGCTTTGCCAAGAAAGTTGTCACCAGCTCCCCAGTTTGAGTCTCACCTTCGTACCCCCCAGTAACCCCCTGAAAACCTGGTGCCACAATTTGCTCACACACCCCCTCAGGCCCCCAGACCCCAGGATGACCACATGCTGCCTCCTGCTGCATGTGGGGTACATTCAGCCCAGCATAAGCCCTGCCAGCAATTTCCAGGAGGATCAAGCATGTAGGAGGTGCCCCAAGGAAGGGGGACACCAAGGGACAAAGATGAGGTACACATGCTCACACAGGACATAGGTAATAGTTGTGGACACAAGAGTCATTTATGTACCATATGAACATCCCAATTGAGCAGCTTCAGGGAAATCACATGGGTAAGAGAAGGGCATCTGTCTCTAAAAAATGTTACATTCAACAGTTAGGAAGCATCTCCATTTCCCAGGATTTTAACTAAGATCTTGAGTTGAAAGTAGTTTCACAATATGCATTGCTCTGTCCTTTCCAAATAAACTCTCTTGAAATGAAGGCAAGCTCGTGGGTTTAACCACCCAGTTAGCTAAGCAGTGAATACCACAGAGAAGGGAAAGGTTGGGAGTTTCCATGAGATCACTCAGCCCCACAGCATCCAGAGGGGGAAATGTTCAGAGCACAGGTGTCAGTGGAAGTTTAGTCCCAGGATCATTCAGACAAAGTCCCCAGAAACAGTCAACAGAGGTAAATGAAATCATCTTTGAAGTACTTTCCTTGTTGTTGTTGTTGTTGTTCAGTCATTGCTCATGTCCAACTCTTTGTGACCCCATGGACTACAGCAAACCAGGCATCCCTGTCGTTCGATATCCCCCATAGTTTGCTCAAACTCCTGTCCATTGAGTCAGTGATACTATCCAGCCATCTCATCCTCTGTTACCCCTTTCTCCTCCTGCCTTCAATCTTTCAGAGCATCAGGGTCTTTTCCAATGAGTCAGCTCTTCACATAAGGTGGCCAAACTATTTGAACTTCAGTTTCAGCATCAGTCCTTCCAGTAACTATTCAGGGTTGATTTCCATTAAGATTGACAGGCTCTATCTCCTTTCCATCCAAGGTAATCTCATGAGTTTTCTACAGTAACACAATTAAAAAGAATCAATTCTTTGGTGCTCAGCCTTGTTTATGGTCCATCACATCATTGCATGACTACTGGAAAAACCATAGCATTAACTATATGGACCTTTAACAGCAAAGTGATGTCTCTGCTTTTTAATACGCTGCCTAGGTTTGTCATATTGAATGGTTTGCCTTGGAAACGAACAGAGATCATTCTGTTGTTTTTGAAATTGCATCCAAGTACTGCATTTCAGACTCTTTTGTTGACAGTGATGGCCACTCCATTTCTTCTGAGGGATTCCTGCCCGCAGTAGTAGATATAATGGTCATCTGAGTTAAGTTCACCCATTCCAGTCCATTTCAGTTCGCTGGTCCCTAGAATGTCGACATTCACTCTTGCCATCTCTTATTTGACCACTTCCAATTTGCCTTGATTCATGGACCTGATATTCCAGGTTCCTATGCAATATTGCTCTTTACAGCATCAGACCTTGCTTCTATCACCAGTCAAATCCACAGCTGGATATTGTATTTGCTTTGGCTCCATCACTTGGAATGCAAAAGTAGGGAGTCAAGAAACACCTGGAGTAACAGGCAAATTTGGCCTTGGAATACAGAATGAAGGAGGGCAAAGACTGATAGAGTTTTGCCAAGAAAATGCACTGGTCATAACAAACACCTTCTTCCAACAACACAAGAGAAGACTCTATACATGGACATCACCAGATGGTCAACACCGAAATCAGATTGATTATATTCTTTGCAGCCAAAGATGGAGAAGCTCTATACAGTCAGCAAAAACAAGACCAGGAGCTGACTGTGGCTCGGACCATGAACTCCTTATTGCCAAATTCAGACTTAAATTGAAAAAAGTAGGGAAAACCACTAGAGCATTCAGGTATGACCTAAATCAAATCCCTTATGATTATACAGTGGAAGTGAGAAATAGATTTAAGGGCCTAGATCTGATACATAGAGTGCCTGATGAACTATGGAATGAGGTTCATGACATTGTACAGAAGACAGGGATCAAGACCATTCCCATAGAAAAGAAATGCAAAAAAGCAAAATGGCTGTCTGGGGAGGCCTTACAAATAGCTGTGAAAAGAAGAGAAGCGAAAAGCAAAGGAGAAAAGGAAAGATATAACTATCTGAATGCAGAGTTCCAAAGAATAGCAAGAAGAGATAAGAAAGCCTTCCTCAGCGATCAATGCAAAGAAATAGAGGAAAACAACAGAATGGGAAAGACTAGGGATCTCTTCAAGAAAATCAGAGATACCAAAGGAACATTTCATGCAAAGATGAGCTCGATAAAGTACAGAAATGGTATGGACCTAACAGAAGCAGAAGATATTAAGAAGAGATGGCAAGAATACACAGAAGAACTGTACAAAAAAGATCTTCACAATCCAGATAATCACGATGGTGTGATCACTCACCTAGAGCCAGACATCCTGGAATGTGAAGTCAAGTGGGCCTTAGAAAGCATCACTACGAACAAAGCTAGTGAAGGTGATGGAATTCCAGTTGAGCTATTCCAAATCCTGAAAGATGATGCTGTGAAAGTGCTGCACTCAATATGCCAGCAAATTTGGAAAACTCAGCAGTGGCCACAGGACTGGAAAAGGTCAGTGTTAATTCCAATCCCAAAGAAAGGGATTGCCAAAGAATGCTCAAACTACCACACAGTTGCACTCATTTCACACGCTAGTAAAGTAATGCTCAAAATGCTCCAAGCCAGGCTTCAGCAATATGTGAACCGTGAACTTCTTGATGTTCAAGCTGGTTTTAGAAAAGGCAGAGGAACCAGAGATCAAATTGCCAACATCCGCTGGATCATGGAAAAAGCACAAGAGTTCCAGAAAAAACATCTATTTCTGCTTTACTGACTATGCCAAAGCCTTTGACTGTGTGGATCACAAAAAACTGTGGAAAATTCTGAAAGAGATTTGAATACCAGACCACCTGATCTGCCTCTTGAGAAATCTGTATGCAGGTCAGGAAGCAACAGTTAGAACTGGACATGGAACAACAGACTGGTTCCAAATAGGAAAAGGAGTTCGTCAAGGCTGTATATTGTCACCCTGTTTATTTAACTTATATGCAGAGTACATCATGAGAAATGCTGGACTGGAAGAAACACAAACTGGAATCAAGATTGCCGGGAGAAATATCAATAACCTCAGCTATGTAGATGACACCACCCTTATGGCAGAAAGTGAAGAGGAACTAAAAAGCCTCTTGATGAAAGTGAAAGTGGAGAGTGAAAATGTTGGCTTAAAGCTCAACATTCAGAAAACTAAGATCATGGCATCCGGTCCCACCACTTCATGGAAAATAGATGGGGAAACAGTGGAAACAATGTCAGACTTTATTTGAGGGGGCTCCAAAATCACTGCAGATGGTGACTTCAGCCATGAAATTAAAAGACGCTTACTCCTTGGAAGAAAAGTTATGACCACCCTAGATAGCATGTTCAAAAGCAGAGACATTACTTTGCCAACAAAGGTTCGTCTAGTCAAGGCTATGGTTTTTCCTGTGGTCATGTATGGATGTGAGAGTTGGACTGTGAAGAAGGCTGAGCGCCGAAGAATTGATGCTTTTGAACTGTGGTGTTGGAGAAGACTCTTGAGAGTCCCTTGGACTGCAAGGAGATCCAAGCAGTCCATTCTGAAGGAGATCAGCCCTGGGATTTCTTTGGAAGGAATGATGCTAAAGTTGAAACTCCAGTACTTTGGCCACCTCATGCGAAGAGTTGACTCATTGGAAAAGACTCTGATGCTGGGAGGGATTGGGGGCAGGAGGAGAAGGGGACAACAGAGGGTGAGATGGCTGGATGGCATCACTGACTCGATGGACGTGAGTCTGAGTGAACTCCAGGAGTTGGTGATGGACAGGGAGGACTGGCGTGCTGCGATTCATGGGGTCGCAAAGAGTCAGACACGACTGAGCGATTGATCTGATCTGATCTGAGGTTTGTCATAGCTTTTCTTTAAAGGAGTAAATGTCTATTAACTTCATGGCTGCAGTCACCAGCAGCAGTAATGTTGGAGCCCAAGATTATAAAATCTATCACTGTTTCCATTTGTTCCCCATCTATTTGTCATAAAGTGATGGGACTGGATGCCATTAACTTCATTTTTTGAATGTTGAGTTTTAATCCAGTTTTTCCACTCTCCTCTTTCACCTTCATCAAGAAGTTCTTTAGTTTTCCTTTGATTTCTGCCATTAGAGTGGTATCATCTACATATCTGAGGTTATTGATATTTCTCCTGGCAATCTAATTCCAGTTTGTGATCCATCCAGCTCAGAATTTCACATGATGTACTCTGCAGACAAGTTAAATAAACAGGGTGACAGTAGACAGCCTTTCCGTACTCCTTTCCCGATTTGAAACCAGTCTGTTGTTCCGTGTCTGGTTCTAACTGTTGCTTCCTGACCTGCATACAGGTTTTCCAAGAGGCAAGTAAGGTGGTCTGGTATTTCTGTCTCTTTAAAAATTTTCCACAGTGTGTTGTGATCCAACCAGTCAAAGGCTTTAGCATAATCAATGAAGCAGTAGTAGATGTTTTCTGGAATTCCCTTGTTTTTTCTATGATCCAACAGATGTTCACAATTTGATTTCTGGTTCCTTTGCCAATCCAGCTTGTACATCTGGAAGTTCTTGGTTCTCATACTGTTGAAGCCTAGCTTGAAGGATTTTGAGCATTACCTTGCTAGCATGTGAAATGAGTGCAATTGTGTGGTAGTCTGAATAATCTTTGGCATTGCCTTTATTTGGGATTGGAATGAAAACTGACCTTTTCCAGTCCTATGGCCTTTGTTGAGTTTTCCAAATTTGATGGCATATTGAGTGCAGCACTTTAGCAGCAGCATCTTTTAGGATATTAAATAGCTTAGCTGAAATTCCATCACCTCCTCTTGGTTTGTTTGTAATAATGCTACCTAAGGTCCACTTGACTTCACACTTCAAGGTGTCTGGCTCTAGGTAAGGAACTACATTATTGTTGTTATCCAGGTCATTAAGATCTTTTTTGCATAGATCTTAAATCTATGCAAAATTTAAAATTTTTGTATAGAAAATCTTATATAAAAGATTTGGGCAACCTAAAATAAACCTTCTTTGGGCAACCTAAAATAATCCTTCTTTGGGCAACCTAAAATAATCCTTCTTTGGGCAACCTAAAATATTCCTTCTTTGGGAAACCTAAAATAATCCTTCTTTGGGCAACCTAAAATAATCCCAAGGAAGGAAAATGTATGCATGCCCAACACTAGTAATACAAAATTTGATCACATTCAAAATTGAGGCATCCATAAAGTGACCAAAAGTCTTGGGTGTTAGTCTGGACACAGGAAAACTCATTCCTTGCAGTCACTGTCTTCTTTGACCAGGTTGTGGCTGTTAGATTTTAGCTCTGCAGAAATGGGAAGTGAAAAAAAGCAATATGTAAATGATAGTGTAGTTGAATATTAAATTTGGGGTTAGCTTGTCACGGCAGTGCTGTGTCGTGATACACCTCACTGAGATAATGAAAGGAGTTGAGACAACAAAGAAGGAGAAAAACCTGAGTAATGTCAGAGATGATACAGAGATGGAACAAACCAGGGTGTGGGGAGAGGTAACAGGTGAACAGAGTGTTCTGGTTAGGAATGTGACTCCAGGAGGCAGGTAGAACCTCACTGGTAGATAAAGTCCATGGGACCTGGGATCAGAGAAAAACTAAAGAGGGTGTATGTTTTCCAGATGGAGTGGGGGTTCTCTTAGCCGTGAATCAGTCCCCTTTATGTCTGCTTCCTACTTTAAAGGAGGTGCAGGGCACTGAGAATCAGCACAGCTTCCTTACTGTCAGTGGACCTGGTCCTTCTCTGCCCCATGGGCTAGTGACAGACGTGGAGGGCACTTTACTCCTTACCATCATTGTGGCATTTCAGTGTATAAAGGGGCTCTGTAGTATCCAGAGACAAATATGGTCCTTCCCCAATCAGTCCTACACCCAGATAGCCTCAGTTTCCTGGAATGTCCCATCAGTTACCTCTGAGCCTTATCTGCTCACCTGGGAGCCCCTACTCTTCCCTCCAATCAGAGTGGACTCCCCATCTCCTCCCTTCTATCCACCTCCCCTTAAGTCTTGCCCACTGTCCCAGACCCAGCTCCTATTTCAGGAGTCTCTGATGACTCTAGTGAGCATCAAGATTATTTTGTCTATTCAGTATCTTTTGTTGTTTTCTACCAATTTTAGAATTATTTGATTTGGTTCAGTGAAAAATGTCATTGTTATTTTGACAGAAGTTGATTTGAATCTGTAGGTTGCTTTGGTATTATGGTCATTTTAACAAATTTAATATTTTCAATCCATAAGATAGAATATCTTTCCATTTATTTGTGTCTTTTTCATTTTCTTTCACCAGTGTCTTACTGTTTGCACTATAGAGGTATTTCACCTCATTTGTTAAATCTGTTTCTAGGTATTTTATTCTTCTTTATGCAGTTGTATGGAGAAGGCAATGGCACCCCACTCCAGTACTCTTGCCTGGAAAATCCCATGGACAGAGGAGCCTGGTAGGCTGCAGTCCATGGGATCACTAAGAGTCGGACACGACTGAGCGACTTCACTTTCACTTTTAACTTTCATACATTGGAGAAGGAAATGGCAACCCACTCCAGTGTTCTTGCCTGGAGAATCCCAGGGACAGGGGGAGCCTGGTGGGCTGCCATCTATGGGGTCGCACAGAGTCAGACATGACTGAAGCGACTTAGCAGCAGCAGCATGCAGTTGTAATGATATTGAACACCTTTTCATATACATGTTGACTGTATATAATCTTTGGAAAAATGTCTCTTTAGGTCATTTGCCCATTTTTAATCAGATTTTTCTATATTGAGTTGTATGATTTCCTTATATATTTTGAAAATTAATTCCATATTATATATACAGTTTACAAAGATTTTCTCCAGTTCCATAGGTTGCCATTTTATTTTGTTGACTGTTTCTTTTGTTGTGCAAGATGTTTCGTTTTGTGGCCCCATTTGTTGATTTTTGCTTTTGTTACTTGCGCTTTTATAATATATCCAAAATCATCACCACGACCAATGCCAAGGAACTTTTTTTAATATTTTCACCTGGGAGTTTTATGGTTTCAGGAAATAGCAAAAGAACTAGAAATAGAAAAGGGGCCTGAATATGTGAATGCATTTTTGCAATCTCATGATAAAACTTTAACTGCCAAGGAACTGTTTCTTATGGGAGTGAAGAAAGTGGTTTTTTGAAAGGAATCTACCCTTGGTGGAGATGCTGTGAAGATTGTTGAAATGACAATAAAGGATTTAGATTATTACATAAACTTAGTTGATAAAACATGGCAGGCTTTGAGAGGACAGACTCCAATTTTGAAATAAATTCCGCAGTGAGTAAAATGCTATAAAACAACATTGCATGCTATGGAGAAATCGTTTCTGAAAAAGAAGAGTTAACTGATACAGCAAACTTTATTTTTGTTTCATTTAAAGAAATTACCATGGCCACCCAACCCAACCTTCAACAACCACCAACCTAATCAGTCAGCAACCATCAGAAAACATGCGTGACCCTCCACCAACCAACAAATGATGGCTCACTGAACTTTCAGATTCTGTCAGCAAGTTTCAACAGTCAAGTTTTGTTTTTGTTTTTTTTGAGGGATACTTTTTTATTTTCTTTGCTCTGATCTTCTGGAGTTTTCCCTTTGCAGTAATTTAGGTCATGTCTACATTTACTGGATGAAAGCTTTATCTGTTGTGCTCTTTTTTAAAAAAAATATTTATTTTTAATTGAAGGATAATTGCTTTACAGAATTTTGTTGTTTTCTGTTAAACCTCAAAGTGAATCAGCCATAGGTATACATATATCCCCTCCCTCTTAAACTTTTCTCCCATCTTCCTCCCCATCCCACCCCTCTAGGTTGATACAGAGCCCCTGTTTGAGTTTCCTGAGACATACAGCAAATTCCCGTTGGCTATCTATTTTATATATGGTAATGTAAGTTTTCATGTTACTCTCTCCATACATCTCATCCTCTCCTCCCCTCTCCCCATGTCCATAAGACCGTTCTCTATGCCTGTTTCTCCATTACTGCCCTGTAAATAAATTCTTTGTTCCCATCTTTCTAGATTCCATATATATGTGTTAGTATATGATATTTATCTTTCTCTTTCTGACTTACTTCATTCTGTATAATAGGCTCTAGGTTCATCCACCTAATGAGAACTGACTCAAGTGCATTCCTTTTTATAGCTGAGTAATATTCCATAATGTATATATACCACAACTTCTTTATCCATTCATCTGTTGATGGACATCTAGGTTGCTTCCATGTTCTAGCTATGGTAAATAGTGCTGCAATGAACATTTGGGTACATGTGTCTTTTTCAATTTGGTTTCCTCAGGGTATATGCCTAGGAGTGGGATTGTTGAATCATATGGTGGTTTTATTCCTAGTTTTTTTAAGGAATCTCCATACCATCTTCCATAGTGGCTGTATCAATTTAAATTCCCACCAACAAGAGGATTCCTTTTACAAAAAGGTCCCTTTTTCTCCACATCCTCTCCAGCATTTATTGCTTGTAGACTTTTTGATGATGGCCATTCTGACTAGTGTGAGGTGATATCTGCTTGTAGTTTTCATATGCATTTCTCTAATAATGAGAGATATTGAGCATTTTTTCATGTGTTTGTTAACCATTTGTATGTCTTCTTTGGAGAAATGTTTGTTTAGGCCTTTTTTACACTTTTTGATTGAGTTGTTTGTTTTCCTGGTATTGAGTGGTATGAGCTGCTCATATATTTTGGGAATTAATCCTTTTTCAGTTGTTTAATTTACTATTATTTTCTCCCATTCTGAAGGCTGTCTTTTCACCTTGCTTATAGTTTCCTTTGCTGTGCAAAAGCTTTTAATTAGGTCCCACTTGTTTACTTTTGTTTTTATTTCTATTACTTTAGGAGGTAGGTCATAGAGGATCTTGCATTGATTTATGTCACCAAGTGTTCTGCCTATGTTTTCCTCTAAGATTTTTATAGTTTCTGGTCTTACATGTAGGTCTTTAATCCATTTTTGAGTTAATCTTCATATACGCTGTTAGGAAGTGTTCTAATTTCATTCTTTTACATGTAGCTGTCCAGTTTTCCTGGCACCACTTATTGGAGAGGCTGTCTTTGCCCCATTGTATATTCTTGTCTCCTTTGTCAAAAATAAGGTACCCATAGGTGCATGAGTTTATGTTTGGGCTTTCTATCTTGTTCCATGGGTCTATATTTCTGATTTTGTGCCAGTACCATACTGTCTTGATGACTGTAGCTTTGTAGTATAATCCAAAGTCATTAAGGTAGATTCCTCCAGCTCCATTCTTCTTTCTCAAGACTGCTTTGGCTATTTGGGGTCTTTTGTGTTTCCATATGAATTGTGAAATTTTTTGTTCTAGTTCTGTGAAAAATGTCATTGGTAATTTGATAGGGATCACATTGAATTTGTAGATTGCATTTGGTATTATAGTTGTTTTCACAATATTGATTCTTCCTACCCAGAAATATGGAATATCTCTCCATCTGTTTATGTCATATTTGATTACTTTCATCAGTATCTTATAATTTTCTGTATACAGTTCTTTTGTCTCCTTAGAAAAGTTTATTCCTTTTATTTTATTCTTTTTGTTTCAGTGGTGAATGGGATTGATTCCTTAATTTCTACTTCTGAGTTTTCATTGTTAGCATATAGGAATGCAAGTGATTTCTGTGTATTGATTTTGTATCCTGCAACATTACTAAATTCCCTGATTAGCTCTAGTAATTTTCTGATACTATCTTTAGGGTTTTCTATGTACAGTATCATGTCATCTGCAAACAGTGATAGCTTTACTTCTCCTTTTCCAATCTGGATTCCTTTTATTTCTTTTTCTTCTCTGATTGCTGTAGCTAGGACTTCCAAAACCATGTTGATTAATAATGGAGAAAGTGGACACCTTGTGTTGTTCCTGATCTTAGAGGGGATGCTTTCAGATTTTTACCATTGAGAATAATGTTTGCTGTGGGCTTATCATATATGGTCTTTACTATGTTGAGGTAGGTTCCTTCTTTTAGGTAGTTAGAATAGAAAAAAGGAGTCTAGAATGGCAGTGGCTAAAAGACAAGGAAGGGAAAAGCCTGCAATAATAGAACAAGGGAAGGTCCGAGGACTAGAGTGAGGACCTCGGGTAAAACAAATAGCACTCCTGGATAGCCTAATTTACATAGGGCAGGCCCAGGGGGAGGAGAAAAAACCATATAAAAAGAGGAGCCAAAATTGGTCTGGGGCCCTCTCTTTCCTTTGTGTCTTTTGGGTCAGCATGCCCTCACGCCTCAAGTATGTATTTTCCTTTACTTTCTAAATAAAACTGAGCTGTAACACTGGTCCATCTGAGGACTGTAACACTGGTCTGTTACTTCAAATTTTTGTTGTGATGAGGCAAAACCAAGGAAATTACAGACTCTCCCAACATCTATGGTGCCATTTCTTGGATTTAACCTGGCTGAAACAACCTCGGCACAGCCCCTGCAAAGAGGAACCCAAGCACAGCAGGAGCCCAACTCTGTGAAAGCTACCCCCGTGGAAGCTGAACGTGAAGAAAACCCAGTGCAGGGGAAATGACAAGAAGCATAACACACTGGAAACTGGGACATGGAAAAACTAACTCAGCAGAAATCTCACAAGACTCAGTCTCAATTCCAGAAGATCTCTGGTTTAGGTAGGAGGTCCTCACTCCTATGGCTGGAAGGGCATATGCCTAACAAAATCTTATTTCCTTTACAATCTTTCATTTCTTGTTTCTTTGAACCCCCCCACGAACAGGAAAGTGGAAGTGGGTGCAACTGAGGGACTCTGGAGAGGCTACTCCTCAGTGTGTCCTGAGGCTCCACTACCACCTGCTCTCTAGTAGCTGTTACCCAAGCCAGTGGGGGTTCTTCTGTCCTTAATCTTCTTTGTACCAAGGATCAGGTCAATGAAAACTGTGAACACAGGTCAGGTATTTAGCAGATTTTCTGGCAGTTTATGAAGGGGATTCCTTGGCATGTTTTCCCACTAATTTTTCCTCCTGTCTTTCAGCTCCTCTCTCCCAGGACTTTGAGCCTGGCCAAAATCCATGGTGCCTGACTTCAGGACGTAATGAAGCTCAGGCTCTCATGTCTCATTGCAAAAATTCAGTTAGAGACACAGCGATAGGTAAGATTGATGGATTTGTTTGGATTCAGACAGAAGCACACTCCGCAGGGTGTGGGACTTTGCAGAGGGCAAGTGCTTCAGCCATGGAATGTGGTGTGGCTAGTTTTTGCCAGCTGGATGAGTTCATATGCTAATGAGTGGGAGGATCATCCCAACCATTGAGGAACCACCCACTCCTCCATCTTTGGTGCCTTGGAACTGCCCTGCCACCTCTGGGTGTCATTAAGCTTGCAAACTGGGGATCAAGGTTTAGTTACATTTGACTTGTCATCTTGGACCCATTTGATTTTAATTGGTTTTATGTTACGCCCTTGGACTTTGTCATTCTTTCAAAAATTGTGCCCTGCCCCTTTACTTTCTGTTTCATGCTCTTTTCCTGAGCCCGTCCAGGCCCACAACGTTGCCTCTACAATCTTCTGGAGGTACAACCAGAAAATATCTGGCCCTTGAGAGGGAAATACTGTATAATATCTGATCCCTCTAGGTATTCAGGCCTTCATCTTCTATGTTTCCTACAACATGTGCAACAACAGCATCTCTCAGGGAATCCCCTAGGGTGGGTGACAGGCACACAAGGCACTGCAGTGTGCCTCACAGGCACTTCTGGCCTGCTAGAAGTCCATCTGTTGGCATCCCTTCAAGGACAACTGGATTTCCAGGGATAATGTTTACCACTTTGGGAGATAGCCCTGCAGGGCGTTTGGGTCCAAACCCTTACCACGCTTCTCCTAAAGGTTAAAACAAACCCCCGGGTCAAATCTCCACTCCACTTTCATGGAACATATGGTCTGTTGCCTCTTATTAATTTGTTCTTAAGTCAATTACTAATTCCTACAATCAGGACCCTGTCCCCTTGTAGGCAACATCGCTCCACCCTGCTTATTATTAAAATATTCTAATGCCCCTAACAGGACCAGATAACCCACTTCTTTGTCATTACTTCTGTTATTACCTAAAGTGGGTCTGTGACAATGAAATGTTTACCATTGGAGACACCTTAACCTGCTCTTATGGAGGACTAGGAAAGGAAATCAGTGACTTACATTCCCTTAGAGCAGTAAGAGGATAAGGCTTATGGCTGTTTCACCAGGTTCCCATTCTTGGGCCACAGGCTTGGATTGCTTTTCATCATGACATGTATTTCCATCTGTGGTGAACAAACTGGCAATGAGTTAAGATTACAACCCCTTAATCCTACCCAGCCCTGGTCATGCTGGAGACCTTGGGGACGCCCAACTCCAGGCCACAGGTCCGAGGAGGTCGACCTGTCTCGATCTGCCTAGGGATCTGGTCCTTGAAAGGTTGTCACACCTCAACCTGCTTGGGGATCTGCCAATCCAGGGGTCCCAGGAGGTCGACATGCCTCAACTTGCCCAGGGACCCAATTCTCGGGAGGCCTACATGCCTGGGCCTGCCCAGGAATTCAATCTCCACGAGGCTGTCACACCTCAGCTTGCCTGGGGATCTGCACCCTGACCCGGGGACACCTGGCTCTCAGGTTGCAACAGTACTGGATAGGATAAGCTTCAAAAAGACTCACGCCTAAGGAAGTCCACCCATGGAAATTGAAAGAGTCCTATTAGTTTTTTCTTTTTTCTTTTCCTCCTTGTCATCACTGTCTTTCAGATGGGAAATAACCAATCCATTTCCCAGTAGACGCCCTTGAGATGCATCCTTGATAACTGGAAGCTGTTCAATCCTCTAACTCTATGGAGAAGTCACTTAAAATTCTTTGGAGCCACTGTGTGGCCACGGTATCCTCTATTCTGCAAAAGACAAGGGAAATAGACAGAGATCCCCTATGTCCAAATTTTCTTCCAGCTAAGAGATATGAAGGAACTCTGTCTTAAGTATGGGATTGTTGTATGCCCTAAAAGTGAGCCTACCAGGCAAATGGTGTTAGGCACAACTAAGAGAAGGAACCACCCCCCTCCACATGAAGGCTCACCTCCCACAGCTCCCAAGTTGCCTGGTGCTCCTTCCATATATCCAAATGTGCCCCAATATCTGGGAGCACCCCCCCCCCAACCAAACCCAACTCGAGTATGTCCCTTAGTCAAAACTGGAGGAGAATTCAGACCAACCCAGGTCCATAATCCCTTCTCCCTCTTAGAACTAAGATGGATGAAACAAGACCTGGGAAGCTATACAGATGATCCAGGCAAATATACAGAAACATTCCAACACATTACCTTGGCCTTTGACTTGATGTGGAAGGACATCATGGTCATATTTAGTCAAACTTTATCTGACCTTGAGTATCACTTCAGTTCAGTCGCTCAGTCGTGTCCGATTCTTTGCGACCCGATGAATCGCAGCACGCCAGGCTGCGACAGAGGAACCAGAGATCAAATTGCCAACATCCGCTAGATCATCGAAAAAGCAAGAGAGTTCCAGAAAAACATCTACGTCTGCTTTATTGACTATGCCAAAGCCTTTGACTGTGTGGATCACAATAAACTGTAGAAAATTCTGAAAGAGATGGGAATACCAGACCACCTGACCTACCCCTTAATAAACCTGTATGCAGGTCAGGAAGCAACAGTTAGAACTGGACATGGAACCACAGACGGGTTCCAAATAGGGAAAGGAGTACGTCAAGGCTGTATATTGTCACCCTGCTTATTTAACTTACATGCAGAGTACATCATGAGAAACGCTGGGCTGGAAGAAGCACAAGCTGGAATCAAGATTGCCAGGAGAAATATCGATAACTTCAGATATGCAGATGACACCACCCTTATGGCAGAAAGTGAAGAGCAACTAAAAAGCCTCTTGATGAAAGTGAAAGAGGAGAGTTAAAAAGTTGGCCTAAAGCTCAACATTCAGAAAACTAAGATCATGGCATCTGGTTCCATCACTTCATGGCAAATAAATGGAGAAGCAGTGGAAATAATGTCAGACTTTATTTTTATGGGCTCCAAAATCACTGCAGATGGTGATTGCAGCCATGAAATTAAAAGATGCTTACTCCCTAGAAGGAAAGTTATGACCAACCTAGATAGCATATTAAAAAGCAGAGACATTACTTTGCCAACAAAGGTCAGTCTAGTCAAGGCTATGGTTTTTCTAGCATTCACGTATGGATGTGAGGGTTGGACTGTGAAGAAAGCTGAGTGCTGAAGAATTGATGCTTTTGAACTGTGGTGTTGGAGAAGCCTCTTGCGAGTCCCTTGGACTGCAAGGAGATCCAACCAGTCCATCCTAAAGGAAATCAGTCCTGAATATTCATTGAAAGGACTGATGCTGAAGCTGAAACTCCAATACTTTGGCCACCTCATGTAAAGCATTGACTCATTGGAAAAGACCCTGATCTGGGAGGGATTAGGAGCAGGAGGAGAAGGGGACGACAGAGGATGAGATGGCTGGATGGCATCACCGACTCGATGGACATGAGTTTGGGTAAACTCTGGGAGTTGGTGTTTGACAGGGAGGCCTGGTGTGCTCTGATTCATGGGGTCACAAAGAGTCGAACACGACTGAGCGACTGAACTGAACTGAACTGAGCTTACTCCCACTGCACAAGGAGGGGACGCCCTATATTGGAGGAACCAGAGAAAAGGCAAAAGGCACTGGACTCTGGTCTTCTCTCCTTCAGATGGGAGCAACCTCTTCGAGCCCCATACTTGGCTCAAGCAGACGCCTTTGGTATGTATACTGAAGAAATGGAAGAAGTTTTACCCTCAGGCCTTGTTAAAGAAGCATATGATCTTTTTCTTCACAGAGGCATGACCTCAATATGATGCATCTGATGGTGGAAAATGGCCCCCTGAGGGCTCACTTAATTATAATACCATCCTCCAACTAGACCTGTTTTGTAGATGAGAAGGAAAATGGTCAGAAGTCCCATATATACAGGTTTTCTTTGTCTTGAGAGAAAACACCCTCTTATGCAGGAGTTGTGGCCTTATTCCTTCTGTGATGCCTATAATTTCCCCCAGACCCTTGGGTTCAAACTGCCTTATCCAGGGCTGCCCAAACCTAGCCCACAGGAGCCTCCACAATCTCTGGTAACACCTCCAGCACCAGCAGCAGCTCCCATCCTAGTGGCTCCTTATGCAACCCTGGTGATCTCTAGGCTATATTCTTCCCTCCTTCCATTACAGGAAGTTCCTAATGGGAACTTGTGACGCATGCAAGTTCATGTCCCTTTCCACCTCCAAGATTTAAGACAAATTAAATTAAACCTAGGAAGCGTTACTGAAGATCCTGACAACTATAGGGTCTAACTCAGTCTTTTGAAGTGGCATGGAAAGATGTTATGCCCATCCTGACTAGCACCCTTACTGACAATGAAAGAAGAGTAATTAAAAATGCCCAAGAATGGGGAGATGAATGGTATGCTACTAGCTTGCAGGGGATATCTGACAGTGAATCATCCTGGTTTCCTATAAGACTCCAGGCAGTGCCCATAAGCTAATCCTAATTGGGCACATGACAAAGCCAATGATGACTAGAAGAGAGTTCACTTTATCACTTGCTTTAAGGAAGGCTTAAAAAAATCGTGAGCGAAGCCATTAAACTACTCCAAACTATCAGGAGTGACTCAGTAAAAGAAGGAAAATCCCACTGCTTTTCTGGAAAGGCTCAGGGAGGCATTGAGAAAACAGTTATTTGGACCCAGACTCCCCAGAGGGCCAGTTTATTCTTAAAGACAAATTTATTACTCAATCAGCTCCAGATATTCAGAGGAAACTCCAAAAATTGGCCTTCAGCCCAGATATGGATTTAAAGTGCCTCCTAAAATCTGCCACATCAATATTCTTTAATAAAGATCAGGAGGAACGTAAGGAAAAAGACAAGAGAGATAAGAGAAAGGTGGAAGCTCTCATTATGGCCCTACAGGGAGTTGACTTTAGGGCTGCAAAGGTGGGAGGACAAAAACAAAAATCTGGAGCCTCTTTCCATTATGGAAAGGATGGACACTTTAAGGGACAATGCCCCCAGTGCAAGCAGAGGTCACTACCGAGGCCTTGCCTCACTTGCAAAGGAGATCACTGGAAGAGTAACTGTCCCCAGGGATGTAGGTTTCAGGAGTCAGAAACTCAGACCCAGGATCAAGACTGAGGGGACCAGAGGCTTTCCACTTTGGCTCATGTCCTCATCACCACACAGGAGCCTCAGGTGACTCTAACTAACTGTAGGAGGCCATCCTGTTATCTTCATACTTGGTACAGCAGCTACTTTCTCAGCCCTCCTCTCTAATCTGGGTCCTCCTTCTACCAAGTCAGCTACTATACGTGACATTTCTGGAAAGCTGGCTACAAAATCCTTTACACAACAGTTGAATTGTAACTGGGATTCTATTCTTTTTTCTCATGCCTTTCTGGTAATACCAGAAAGCCCAACCCCCATCCTAGGAGAGATGTTCTATCTAAAATGCAAACTTCAATTCATATGGAAATGGAATCTACAGAAAACTTATGCTTACCCCTGACAGAAGTAGAAATTAACCCTGAAATCTGGGCAACCAGAGAAAAGATAGGAAGAGCCATCTCAGCTCAACTAGTACAGATAACTCTTAAAAATCCTAATAACTTTCCTTACCAGAAACAATACTCTCTAAAGCCAGAGGCAAAACAGGGACTTATTCCCTTGATTGAAAACCTCAAAGGACAGGGGCTCTTAATAGAATGTAACAGCCCTTATAATACAACTATTCTGGGAGTTCAAAAGCCCAATGGGGAATAGTGTCTAGTTCAGGACCTCTGCCTCACTAATGAAGCTGTAATACCATTACATCCTGTCGTGCCTAACCCCTGTACTCTACTCTTCCAAATCCCAGAAACAGCCACTTATTTTACTGTTTTAAATTTGAAGGCTGCCTTTTTTTTTTGCATACCCTTAGCTCAAAGTTCACAATTTTTGTTTGCTTTTGAGGATCCATCTGATTTCTCTACTCAACTTGGACAGAGTTGCCTCAAAGATTTAGAGATAGCCCTCACTTGTTCGGGCAGGTGTTAGCCAAAGACCCAGCTGCCTTTCAAGCAACTGAATCTATAAAAGTCCTTCAATATGTAGATGATATTCTCCTTTGTGCTGACACAGACAAAAAATGTAACCAAGCCATTTGTGACCTTCTTAATTATCTAGCTCCATGTGACTACAAGATATCAAAATCGAAAGCTCAAATGTGCCAACAAGAAGTCAAATATTTAGGACTCAAACTCTCCCATGGAGTTTGAACCCTGGGAAAAGAAAGAATGGAACTTTTACAACATCCACTCCCTAATACTCTTAGATAACTCCATGGTTTCCTTGGCATAACCAGTTACAGCTGGATTTGGATTCCCAGATATGGAGAATCAGGACAAAAGGCATTATAATGGGAACCTGGAGAAATACATGCATTTAAGACTTTAAAACAGGCTCTTCTTCAGGCTCCTGCTCTCAGCCTGCCTGTGCTAAGTTACTTCGGTCATGTCCAACTCTGTGCAACCCTATGGACTGTAGCCTGCCAAGCCCCTCTGTACATGGGTTCTCCAGGCAAGAATACTGGGGTGGGTTGTCATGTCCTTCTCCAGGGGATCATCCCCACCCAGAGATCGAACCCAGGTCTCCTGCATTGCAGGCAGGTTCTTTACCACTAGTGCCACCTGGGAAGCTCCTCAGCTTTCCTGCAAGAGACCAGTTTAATCTTTTTTGTAACAAAGATCAGGATATGCAACAGTCACATTATCTAAAATTTTAGAAAGTAATCCCTTATCCCCTAGAACTAGTGCTCAATTAGCCAAATTGACTGTTTTAACCAGGGACTTAGAGCTGGGAACTGACAAGAGATTGAACATCTATACTGATTCTAAATATGCTTACTTAGTCCTTCATTTTCACGCTGCTATCTGGAAGGAAAGAAATTTTATTTTATTTATTTTTTTTTTTACTTTACAATATTGTATTGGTTTTGCCATACATCAACATGAATCCGCCAGGGGTATACACTTGTTCCCCATCCTGAACCCCCCTCCCACCTCCCTCCCCATACCATCCCTCTGGGACATCCCAGTGCACCAGCCCTGAGCACCCTGTATTATGCATCAAACCTGGACTGGTGATCCATTTCACATATGATAATTTACATGTTTCAATGCCATTTTCCCATATCATCCCACCCTCGCCCTCTCCCGCAGAGTCCAAAAGACTGTTCTATACATCTGTGTCTCTTTTGCATACAGGGTTATTGTTACCATCTTTCTAAATTCCATATATATGCATTATTATACTGTTGGTGTTTTCTCTTTCTGGCTTACTTCACTCTGTATACTAAGCTCCAGTTTCATCTACCTCATTAGAACTGATTCAAATGTATTCTTTTTAATGGCTGAGTAATATTCCATTGTGTATATGTACCAAAGCTTTCTTATCCACTCATCTGCTGATGGACATCTAGGTTGCTTCCATGTCCTAGCTATTGTAAACAGTGCTGCAATGAACATTGGGGTACATGTGTCTCTTTCAATTCTGGTTTCCTTGGTGTGTATGCCTAGCAGTGGAATTGCTGGGTCATATGGCAGTTCTATTCCCAGTTTTTTTAAGGAATCTCCACACATTTCTCCATAGTGGCTGTACTAGTTTGCATTCCCACCAACAGTGTAAGAGGGTTCCCTTTTCTTCACACCCTCTCCAGCATTTATTGCTTGTAGACTTTTGGATAGCAGCCATTCTGACTGGTGTGAAATGGTACCTCATTATAGTTTTGATTGGCATTTCTCTGATAATGAGTGGTGTTGAGCATCTTTTCATGTGTTTGTTAGCCATCTGTATGTCTTCTTTGGAGAAATGTCTGTTTAGTTCTAAAACCTCAGATGGCAATCCCATTAAATACTACCAAGAAATTATGTGCCTCTTAGATGCAATTAAACTACCCAAAGAAGTGGCTGTAATACACTGCCAGGGCCATCAAAAGGATGATCCTGACATAACAGTGGGAAATAGGAGAGCTGACCAACAGGTAAAAGAAGGCAGCCATCCAGTCTTTTAATACTCAGGCTCCCCTCCTCTGGAATAAGATCCCCAGTGACATAAAATCCCAGTATTCTCCCAAGAAATGTCAACACTCTCTTTATCATGGAGATACTCTACTCCCCTCTGGATGGCTTCAAAAAGAAGATGAAAAACTTGTATTGCCCTACAGCACCCAATGAAAAATTCTTAAAACTCTACAGCAAACTTTCCATTTGGGAATTGAAAATACTTACCAACCTGCTAAGAGTCTTTTCAAGGGAAAAGGATTAATAAAAACTGTTAGCTAGATTGTTAAAGGATGTGAAGTCTGCCAAAAGAATAATCCCTGTAACAACCAGTCAGCTCTCCCAGGCTTACAGTGTACAGGAAGATATCCTGGAGAGGACTGGATATATTTCACTCATATGTCAAAAGCCAAGGGACATCAATACCTACTGGATTGGGTTCATACCTTTACCGAGTGGATAGAGGCTTTCCTTTGTAGAATAGAACAATCAAAAGAAGTTGTTAAAACTTTAATATAGGAGATCTTTCCTTGCTTTGGCCTGCCACATGGAATTCAAAGTGACAATGGCCATGCCTTTAAGGCTACAATAGCACAGGGCGTCTCCCAGGCCCTAAGAATAGAGTTTCATTTACACTGTGCCTGGAGGCCTCAATCCCCTGGGAAGGTAGAAAAAGCTAAAGTATGATTAAGCAACATTTATGAAAACTCTCACAAGAGCCTCACCTTTCCTGGACTTCATTACTTCCTTTAGGTCTTATGAGAATAAGAAATATTCCACAGTCACTGGGACTCAGCCCTTTTGAAATGTTATATGGGAGGCCATTTCTCAAAACTGATTTACTTCTAGATCAAGAAACCACTGAACTAACAAAATATGTCGCTAACTTCTTTTCAAAAATAGTTACATTCCTTAGAAAATGGGATCTCACAACCAAAAGAAAATAAAAAGTCCTTATATAATTGTGGGAAATTGGTATTAGTAAAGGCTATTCCTGACAATCAGTTCAGTTCAGTCACTCAGTAATGTCCGACTCTTTGCAACCCCATGAATCGCAGCATGCCAGGCCTCCCTGTCCATCACCAATTCCCGGAGTTTACCCGAACTCACATCCAGTAAGTCAGCGATGCCATCCAGCCATCTCATCCTCTGCAGTCCACTTCTCTTCCTGCCCCCAATCCCTCCCAGCATCAGAGTCTTTTCCAATGAGTCCACCCTTCGCATGAGGTGGCCAAAGTACTGGAGTTTCAGCTTTAGCATCATTCCTTCCAAAGAAATCCCAGGGCTGATCTCCTTCAGAATGGACTGGTTGGATCTCCTTGCAGTTCAAGGGACTCTCAAGAGTCTTCTCCAACACCACAGTTCAAAAGCATCCATTCTTCGGTGCTCAGCCTTCTTCACAGTCCAACTCTCACATCCATACATGACCACAGGAAAAACCATAGCCTTGACTAGATGGACCTTTGTTGGCAAAGTAATGTCTCTGCTTTTCAATATGCTATCTAGGTTGGTCATAACTTTTCTTCCAAGGAGTAAGCGTCTTTTAATTTCATGACTGCAGTCACCATCTGCAGTGATTTTGGAGCCCCAAAAAATAAAGCCTGACACTGTTTCCACTGTTTCCCCATCTATTTCCCATGAAGTGATGGGACCAGATGCCATGATCTTCGTTTTCTGAAGGCTGAGTTTTAAGCTAACTTTTTCACTCTCCTCTTTCACTTTCATCAAGAGGCTTTTTAGTTCCTCTTCACTTTCTGCCATAAGGGTGGTGTCATCTGCATATCTGAGGTTATTGATATTTCTCCCAGAAATCTTGATTCCAGCTTGTGCTTCTCCCAGCCAAGTGTTTCTCATGATGTACTCTGCATATAAGTTAAATAAGCAGGGTGACAATATACAGCCTTGATGTACTCCTTTCCCTATTTGGAACCCGTCTGTGGTTCCATGTCCAGTTCTAACTGTTGCTTCCTGACCTGCATACAGGTTTCTCAAGAGGCAGGTCAGGTGGTCTTGTATTCCCATCTCTTTCAGAATTTTCCACAGTTTTTTGTGATCCACGCAGTCAAAGGCTTTGGCATAGTCAATAAAGCAGAAATAGATATTTTTCTGGAAGTCTCTTGCTTTTTTGATGATCCAGTGGATGTTGTCAATTTTGTCTCTGTTTCCTCTGCCTTTTCTAAAACCAGCTTGAATGTCAGGAATTTCACGGTTCACATATTGCTGAAGCCTGGCTTGGAGAATTTGGAGCATTACTTTACTAGCATGTGAGATGAGTGCAATTGTGTGGTAGTTTGAGCATTCTTTGGCATTGCCTTTCTTTGGGATTGGAATGATAACTGACCTTTTCCAGTCCTATGGCCACTGGGGAGTTTTCCAAATTTGCTGGCATATTGAGTGCAGCACTTTCACAACATCATCTTTCAGGATTTGAAATAGCTCAACTGGAATTCCATCACCTCCACTAGCTTTGTTCATAGTGATGCTTTCTAAGGCCCACTTGACTTCACATTCCAGGATGTCTGGCTCTAAGTGAGTGATCACACCATCGTGATTATCTGGGTTGTGAAGGTCTTTTTTGTACAGTTCTGTGTATTCTTGCCACCTCTTCTTAATATCTTCTGCTTCTGTTAGGTCCATACCATTTCTGTCCTTTATCGAGCCCATCTTTGCATGAAATGTTCCCTTGGTATCTCTAATTTTCTTGAAGAGAACTCTAGTCTTTCCCATTCTGCTGTTTTCCTCTATTTCTTTGCATTGATCGCTGAGGAAGGCTTTCTTATCTCTTCTTGCTATTCTTTGGAACTCTGCATTCAGATACTTATATCTTTCCTTTTCCCCTTTACTTTTTCGCTCCTGACAATAGTTCGACCTTAACTCCCACATGGGAGGGAACTAATTCTGTTATTCTCTCTTCACCCACTGCTGGTAAGGTTACAGGTATTGATGCCTGTATTCCTCACACACCAATAAAGCCTTGGAAATGTCCTGGAGAAAAATCACAAGGACCATCTAACACCCCCAGGAGAAAATTCACAGGAAAATTCACAGTGTTTGGAATATCAATACACTCCCTTAGAAGGACTGAAAGGATAACTGTTCAAGAAGGGCCCAGGATATGAAAAGTCAAGTCTAGGCAATGGCTGATTCCACTTCTCCTTTTGGGACCACCCTATAGAACTAATTATCAACTTCCATGTGGTGGAAACCCCTGGTCCTGATCTGAAGCCGTGTTTTGCTCTTATTGCTTTTTGGCCCTTGTATTCTAAATTGTCTCTCTTGCATTGTAATGTTTCACATAGAAGCTATCAAACTCCTAATGGTTATAGAAATGGAGCCTAAGATGACATACCAAGGTCCACTACATCATCCCCCTGGTGGAGACCTAACTGCCATCCCTTTATGACACCCCTACACAGCTTGAAGAAGCCAGATTGGTCATCTCCCCTTTCCTCATAATGGCAGTTAGAGTCTCCATCTCTAGGGGGCGGTGGGGGGGGCGGGTGTTGAGGTAGAAATTACTAGGCAGTCAGTCTAGAACTCTGAGATCTTGGTCCTGTTTTCAGTAACCATCCCACTCCATTGTCCTGAATTCCTGAAATATGTCTTTCAGTTCAGTTCAGTTCAGTCACTCAGTCATGTCCAACTCTTTTTGACCCCATGGACACAGCCTTCCCTGTTCATCACCCACTCCTGGAGCTTGCTCAAACTCATGTCCATTGAGTCAGTGATGTCATCCAACCATCTCATCCTGGGTCGACCCCTTGTCCTCCCACCTTCAATCATTCCCAGCATTAGGGTCTTTTCAAATAAGTCAGTTCTTCGAATCAGGTGGCCAAAATGTTGTAGCTTCAGCCTCAGCATCAGTCCTTCCAATGAATATTCAGGACTGATTTCCTTCAGGACAGACTGGTTGGGTCTCCTTGCAGTCAAGGGATTCTCAAGAGTCTTCCCCAACACGACAGTTCAAAAGCATCAATTCTTCTGTGCTCAGCATTTTTACAGTCCAACTCTCACATCCATACATAACTACTGTAAAAACCAAAGGTTTGACTAGACAGACCTTTGTTTGCAAAATAATGTCTCTGATTTCTAATATGCTGTCTAGGTTGGTCATAACTTTTCTTCCAAAGAGCAAGGATCTTTTAATTTCATGGCTGCAATCATCATCTGCAGTGATTTTGGAGCCCCAAAAAATAAAGTCCGGCACTGTTTCCATTGTTTTGCCATCTATTTGCCATGAAGTGATGGGACCAGATGCCATGATCTTAGTTTTTTGAATGTTGAGTTTTAAGCCATCTTCTTCACTCTCCTCTTTCACTTTTATCAAGAAGCTCTTTAATTCTTCTTCGCTTTCTGCCATAAGGGTGGTGTCATCTGCATATCTGAGGTTATTGATACTTCTCCTGGCAATCTTGATTCCAGTTTGTGCTTCCTCCAGTCCAGCATTTCTCATGATGTACTCTGGATATAAGTTAAATAAGCAGGCTGACAATATATAGCCTTGATGTACTCCTTTCCCCATTTGGAAGCAGTCTGTTGTTTCAAGCCCAGTTCTTACTGTTTCTTCTTGTCCTGCATGTAGATTTCTCAGGGGGCAAGTCAAGTGGTCTAGTATTCCCATCTCTTTAGGAATCTTCCACAGTTTGTTGTGATCCACACAGTCAAAGGCTTTAGCATAGTCAATAAAGCAGAAGTAGATGCTTTTTAGGAACTCTCTCACTTTTTCGATGTTCCAATGGATGTTGGAAATTTGATTTCTGGTTCCTCTGCCTTTTCTAAATCAAGCTTGAGCATCTGGAAGTTCATGGTTCATGTAGTGTTGAAGCCTGGCTTGGAGAATTGTAAGCATTAATTTGCTAGCCCGTGAGATGAGTGCAACTGTGCCGTTGTTTGAGCATTCTTTGGCATTGCCTTTCTTTGGGATTGGAATTAACACTGACCTTTTCCAGTCCTGTGGCCACTGCTGAGTTTTCCAAATTTGCTGGTATGTTGAGTGCAGCACTTTCACAGCATCATCTTTCAGGATTTGGAATAGCTCAACTGGAATTCCATCACTGCCACTAGCTTTGTTCATAGTGATGCTTCTTAAGGCCCACTTGACTTCATATTCCAGGATTTCTGGCTCTAGGTGAGTGATCACACCACTGTGATTATTTGGGTCATGAAGATCTTTTTTGTACAGTTTTCCTGTGTATTCTTGACACTTCTTAATATCTTCAACTTCTGTTAGGTCCATACCATCTCTGTCCTTTATTGAGCCCAACTTTGCATGAAATGTTCCCTTGGTATCTAATTTTCTTGAAGAGATTTCTAGTCCTTCCCATCGTATTGTTTTCCTCTATTTCTTTGCATTAACCACTGAGGAAGGCTTTCTTATCTCTCCTTGCTTTTCTTTGGAACTCTGCATTCAAATGGGTATATCTTTCCTTTGCCTTGGCTTCTCTTCTTTTCTCAGCTATTTGTAAGGCCTTGTGAGACAACCATTTTGCCTTTTTGCATTTCATTTTCTTGGCAATGGTCTTAATCACTGCCTCCTGTACAATGTCATGAACCTCCATCCATAGTTCTCCAGGCACTCTGTCTATCAGATCTAATCCCTTGAATCTATTTATCACTTCCACTGTATAATCATAAGGGATTTGATTTAGGTCATACCTGAATGGTCTAGTGGTTTTCCCTACTTTCTTCAATTTAAGTCTGAATTTGGCAATAAGGAGTTCATGATCTGAGCCACAGTTAGCTCCCAGTCTTGTTTTTGCTGACTATATAGAGGTTCTCCATCGTTGGCTGCAAAAAAAAGTGACTTGAAACAGTTGGCCAAATACATAGTTCTATAAGATCAATTGATTATGATAGTGTACACTAGATATGAGAAGAAGAAATAAGAGGGAATCATTTCCTAGACCACTGAAGACTAGTAGGTCAGATGGCCCAAAGATTCGGGCTACTGTTAACAGTGCCTAGTCCAGTAATAGCACATTGAGTGACCTATCAATGAAATCTTTGCCTGACCTAGGAATGAGCATTCCTAGCTCTGTGGGATAAAATAGTCATGAAATGCCTCCCAAAACATGGTTGAATTTATTACCATGGAGTGGGAAGAGGAGGAGGGGTAGGAGCACTGACAACAAAAATAGGTCACTCACCATCTAGTTCTATAAGAATGAAGTCACTTAGCTCCTGCAGTCACTGACCTTGAACACATCCTGCAAGGAGCTCAGGAATGAGGTACTCTCTGCTCTGGGAAAACTGGCAGAATAGGCCTTCAGATCCTTCAGATAATTAAATATTTGGGGGAGACAGTTTTATGAACCTGATTTTTTGCATCTTCACATACCTAGCAAAGCATTTAAAATCATTATCAGAGATATCTGGTCCTCGTGAGTAGCAACAACCTTCTACTGAGATTTGTGCTTGATTGCACATAGCTCCTTCATGAAAATCATAAATATACTGACTTCTCACATCTTCAAAGCAGTTCCCTAGAGATAGTTGAGAGGCTGTCTCCCAGCTATGGTCCTCAAATAAAACTGAACTCACAGCTTTCACATTGTTAACTTTATGCCCACTAATATGAGTAGATACAAAGTTTCAGCTGACAATACATGGTGAGGATGTGGCAAATTCAGAATTCTCATATAGAGTTGGAAGGAATGTAAAATGGTCAACGACTTTGAAAAACAATTTGTCAGCTCCTCAAATGATTAATCATATGTTGCCATGAGCTTTGAAAACATTATGCTAAATGAAGAAGAGAGCACCCAAAGAACACATATTATATGGTTTATAAAAAAAAATGTAGATTTCCCCTTTCTGGACATTTCATATAAAATGTCCAGAATGGGGAAATTTACAGTGGTTCTCTCCATAGCACTTACTTTTCTGCAATTCTTGGACTCCTCCACCACAGAGGTGTAGAAGAGCCCCATCTAGCTTACCTCAACTATCTGGGAGATATGTTTCTAGGTTGGATTTGGGGGGGTAAATGGAGGGAAGAAGCCAAAGGAATTTACTCAGGTCAAGACCCTGGTCACCTGTCCATCTATATTTTCGGAGTAAGCAACTGCCAGGAGCTTGAATGTAGGAAATGAGAGATTCTGGAATGTGACAACAGGAAGACCAGTCCCTTCCCAATCTCTTGACAGGATGGGGTGAGGCCATTATCTCTGTATCCCTCAACCTGCTTCTGCCTCAAGGCCCTTCCCTTTGCTTAGGTCTTCAAAACCATCTTTAATAATAACTGTTAAATTTCAGCAGATGACTTCAATTGCCAGCAAATGCTTTTCATATTTAATGAATGTTTATTATAGTAGAATAAAATATAAATGTTTATTAATAAGACTTGAAATCTGTCCCAAAAGGGGAAAAAAAGGTAGATTACTCACATAAAATAGCCAAGATTTGGCAAGCAGACTTCTGCTTGAAGGTTAACTTCACAGATCATTTTCAAAACACCAACTGTGTTTGTTTAGAAAGATTCCCCCATGTTTTTTATTCCATGAAACAATAGAAAGTTCTCAAAATGAAGCTGTGTGGAGTCCACAGAAAATATTTTCTGTGAGGTGCAAGAGAACATAAATAATGAGTTTTTTTTTCTCTTTTACTTCCCCAGCTTGAAACATGTCTTTCAAAAATGAAATTTCCTAATTCTCAGGATTTTTTTGAGACATACTGATTTTTAAAATGGAAATAAAGAGAAATTAGTAGGAAGTCAATATACAGCTAAGGAGAAAAAGAGAAAAAAAAAAGCAGAAAAGGCCAAAATTAATACCAAGGCCTTGGAGTGGTTGGGAGATGTAGACACTCCATTGTACCTAGAGAAGGTCAAACCCCAAAGATAGGGCAGCGAGGCCACCTATGGGTCTCAGATTGGGGAGGACTGAGCTGAGCCCAGGGCCTAGCACACAGCTGTGTGGACTGGGAGTTTTTTGCGTGCAGAGGTGGAGGGACGGGTCCTATTGGGGGTTGGGGGAGGGGGGATCGGAAGGCGAGCTCGGCGATGAGGCGGGGCCCTCACGTGACCGCGAGCTGCAGAGCGATGCAGCCTTAAGTGCAGGCGTCACTCCTGTCTGGTTATCAGCTCCCCGCTGCCCTGAGCTCAGCGGGCTGGCATCGGGCCCGCGGCAAGTGGAGCAGGTAAGGGCCCCGGGGCCCGCGCGCTGACGCCAGGGAGGCAGTGGCCAACCAACCCTAGAGGCCCGCGCAGGGGTTCAGCGTGGAGAGTCCCGCCGAGTTGTTTCCACACCCCAGCTTTCCTGGGAACAGAAATAGGGGCCCCCTGGAGTGGGCATGCGGGAGGCGGGGAACAGGGTTCCAGGGAGGGCAGCAGAGCAACTGCGATGGGAAAGCATCTCTGAATTTCTGCAGGGCAGTGGTGAACCCGGGAGTGGGGCGGGGATGGGGCACCTGGCCGTGGGGCGGGGGACGATGGTCGCGGGGGGCGGCGGGGGCAGGGGAGGAGCGGTGGTTCGGCACCCAGAGCTTGATGATAGTACTCCCTCCCTCCATCCACTTAGGTCTGCTGGTCTACGTGTCAAGTGTTGCAGCAACTCACTTTGCAACAGGAATCGGAACGAGGAGGAGACAGCAAGGATAGGCTCAGGTCGGTGCAGGGGACAGTGTGCGTAAGGGAGTGCAGAATACCCCCTCTCAACTTCCCCATGCCCCGACCTCCATTTTGATGTTTGAAATGGCCTAGGGGATGGATCTGTAGGGAAAATGGTGGGTTTGGGAGGAGGGAGGGGAAAGAACTGAGAAGGAACGGGGAGGGCTCTGACTGGGGGCCCCCTAGAGGATGCACGAAGCCTTTCAGGTGTGAAAATTAAAAGAAAGAAAGAAAACCATGATATCTAGACCTCTGAAAATGTCTAGTAAGGCCTCTGTCCTCGGTGCTGATCTATCCATCAAAAATGCAGTCGCTTTTTCTTGTCTTTTGTCTTCTAGGAGCAATGATGCCCAAAGAGGAACAAGTGCTGAAAAACCTCACCATGGAAAATGCCAACGAAGAAAATGAAAAAAAGGATGAAAAAGAGCAAGATGCTAATAAAGGAGAGCCTTTGGCCCTCTCTTTGGGAGCTGGTGAATATTGTGTACCTAGAGGAAATCGCAGACGGTTCCGTGTTAGGCAGCCCATTCTACATTATAGATGGGACATGACTCAGAGGCTTGGAAAGCCACAGGCGAGGATGAGAGAAGAGAATATAGAAAGGATTGGGGAAGAGATGAGACAACTCATGCAAAAGCTGAGGGAAAAGCAGTTGAGTCACAGTTTGCAGGCAGTTAGCACTGACCCCCCTCACCATGAACATAATGATGAGTTTTGCCTTATGCCTTAAATCCTGATGTTAATAGGGAGACACACTTACTTCCTAAACTTACATGTTCATGATGTACCTTTGTCATAAACCTTTTGATGCCACTCATATCTGGTGGGTCTCAGATTACCAGCTTCTAGATGAATGTTTTGACCCAGTCTGTAAGATTTTGTTAACAGAATAATTTTACCTGTTTCATGGCAAGATGCTTATTATATATTGTGAAGTAAATAAAGAGTTTAAAAAAGCAATTTCTGTATGTATTCTTTTTTATTTCAAATTTAATACTTATCTAATACATAAAGAGAAAAATGCTGAAATTAATGTACTGAAAGATTAATACAGGGACTCATTTCTGTGACATGGGTTGATGTCTTTTATAATTTCTGTAGTTTGAGAAGATGTGGAATTATTTTTAATGACTTTATGAGAGCCATAGAGTCACTTAATAAAGACTTGGTTATGAAATTTGAATCTTTAAGCCTGATGAATAAACCCAGGAATTCTTTACAAATTGGGAGCTATATTTGCTTCACATGACTGTAAAACAAGGTCTGGTGTGTCTGAGCTGTGCTTTTACCTATTTTTTCCCCATCTCCACATATTAAGCAAGAACCCCAGATTTTCCCCTGAGATTTTCCCCCTACCCTCAGATTTTCCCTTCAAATATTTAGCAAGAGTCCCCAAAGATTGATATCCCCAGTCCAGCATCCTTCCTCCCCTTCAGGGCTGCACTTTCTGCTAGTCAGTTTGTGATTCTGCCTGACATAAGGTAGGCACTTGGCAAAATACAATTAATAATGATTGCATCAAGAGCTCTGAGTTTTTGTCTCATTCAGTCCCTGAATAAAATAATCTTGGATATGTAGCTTCAATTCTCTAGAAGAGATTATTTGCAATTCCTAAAGGAACACTGGATTCATTTAATAATGTCCTAGTGTTTCTAAAACTATGATCATCAGCCACCCGTGTGAGAATCACCTGAGGAGTTTCTTAAAAATGTACCCATCTAAATCTACTGAATGGAGCTCTGGAACTTCTGTTTTTAGCAAACTTACCTGGTGATTCAGGTGCATATTAATGTCTAAAAGGCTACTAGTGTGTATATACTTATTATGATCTCAGTTCTTCAGTAGGAACCATAATAATTAGAAGAACATAAAGATGAATATCTGAATTTGGTGGAAAGAAGCATTAAAATGCAAAGCAGGAGAAAATTTAAAAGATCTTTAGGTTTACTATATAAAAATTAAAATTGAAAGTATATACACTAAAAAGTTAACAGTGGTTCTCTTTTGTGGGATATTGGGTGATTTTTTTTTTCCTTGTACTCAACTACATTTGTCTTAAGGCATATGGATTACTTGTGCAGAAAAGAAATACATCCAGATCCAAAGAACTCTAGAGTGAGCTTATAAATGCAATAGAAGTACATAAAAAATTCTCATTGACAGAAAGATATGTAGATTTCAAGTTACCCAGAGATACAGTATTCATGCACACATGCATGTTAAGTCATTTCAGTCATGTCTGACTCTTTGCGACCCTATGGACTGTAGTCCACCAGGCTCCTCTGTCCATGGGATTCTCCAGCTAAGAATACTGGTGCAGGTTGCCATGCCCTCTTCCTAGGAATCTTCCCGACCCAGGGATTGAACCCAGGTCTCCTGAATTACAGGCAGATTCTTTACTGTCTGAGCCACCAGGGAAGCTTCCATGGTTTAATTGTCTCTCCTATTGAATGTAGGCAAAACCACTAAGTCTTATTTCTAATCAATAGAATACAGCAAAAGTGATGTGATGTCACTTCTGTAATTGTGTTACAGAAGATTATGACTTCTATCTTACTAGGAGACTCTCTCCCTGTCCTCTACTCCCTTAGTGGCTTTGAGGAAACAAGCTGCTATATTGGAGAGACCCATATGGCAAAGAACGGAGAGTATCTTACAGCCAACAGACAGTAAGGAACTAAGACTCTCAGTCCTAGTCCTCCAAGAATACTGGAGTGGGTTGTCATGCTCTGCTCCAGGGGAACTTTCCAACTTTCAGATCAAACCCAGGTTTCCTGCATTGCAGGCATATTCTTTACTGCTGAGCCACTGGGGAAGTCCGCTAAAGAATAATAATGCTTTTCACTAAAGGGTAATAATGCTTTTAAAACATAACCACAGTATCATAATCACAAGTAAATATGGAAAACAATTATTTAATAATCGGTCATGGTTCAAATTTCCAATGGTTTCATAATTTTTAACCACAAACTATATAAACTAACAAAAAATAAATTGGGTTCCTGAGCAGCACTATTGACCTTGTCAGGTTGCAAATGACAGGAACAACCTAATATAAAGTTTTCTATTGGGGATCTGACAAAAGTGTATGCTTAAGAAAGAGTCTCATAACTTCTGAAGCCAACATAGACCTGAGGCTATAGATATTGAAAATCAGCAAACGTAAAGAAAGAAATTAGTTCTATACAATGAAAATGGGGGAAGGCAATGGCACCCCACTCCAGTACTCTTGTCTGGAAAATCTTATGGATGGAGGAGCCTGGTAGTCTGCAGTCCATGGGGTCGCTAAGTCGGACATGACTGAGCGACTTCACTTTCACCTTTTGCTTTCATGCATTGGAGAAGGAAATGGCAGCCCACTCCAGTGTTCTTGCCTGGAGAGTCCCAGGGACAGGGCGGGGGCGGGTGGCGGGGAACCTGGTGGGCTGCTGTCTATGGGGTCACAGAGTCAGACATGACTGAAGTGACTTAGCAATACAATGAAAATATAGGGTAGCATCAGGGTTGGAGAAGGGAATCACATAGATAACTTCATAACCAAAACAGTCATCTGAGATTTTGACACTTGTATTTTGCAGAAATCTTGGAAAACAGTTATACTTAGTCAAATTTGTCAAAATAATCTGTTTAGGAAAAAAAGCATTGGCTAGGAAAGCAGAGGTCAAACTGACAATATTGGAAAGGTGCAGGCATAAATCATCAGCTTACTAATCACTCTTGTGATTGGGTAAGTATCTGCAAAAAAATTTCTATTATGGAATTACAATTGGAGGAAAGGTAGGACTAAGGAACAGGATGAAAAAACAAGTATATGAAACCATTTTATCATCTACTTTAATTGAATAAGGCACAGAGTATGTTATTAAGAAGTCATTTGTTTTTTTCGAGAAACAAAATTTGGAGGACTAACGTAACTACATTAGGCTTCCCGAGGGCTCATTGGTAAAGAATCTGCCTGCCAATTCAGGAGACGTGGGCTCAATCCCTGGGTTGGGAAGATCCTCTGGAGACAGAAATGGCAACCCATTCCAGGAGTCTTGCCTGGGAAATCCCATGAATAGAGGAGCCTGGCGGGCCACAGTCCATTGGGTCACAAAGAGTCAGACATGACTTAGCGACTAAGCAACAATAACAAATACAAGTACATGGAGAATGGGAATTTCCAATGATTAGGACTCAGCACTTTCATTGCCAGGGCCCAAGTTCAATCCCTGGTAAGGGACATAAGATCCCACGATCTGTGTAGTGCATCAAAAGGAAAAAAGAAAAAAAATAAGTACACGGAGAATATAATTTGTGAGTCAACTGGACCTCAAATCTTGAAAATGTGGATACCCTCTGGGAGTTCTAAATTGGTCAACTTGACAGGCAATGAATATGGCTTTCCATCTCTGTGAATAACACAAGAAATTATCTGTGAATCTGGTAATAAAAATGTTGAGAAGATCTAGTACTCCAATTAGCATCATTTGGGAGTTGTCCAATGCAGGCAGGACCATGGATATGCTTCAGGAAGGAAAATAATAATAATATGCCCATAAGAAGCAGAGTCTGGGAGATTCTTTAAGACACTTGAGGTTAAAACAGGCAGAGGTCCAAGAACACTTTAAAAAACTTTAAGGAAGGAAACTATGAAATAGATGGCATAAATGTGGCATAAGAGAGAAGGAAACATGCAAAAACAGGACAAAAAGTAATGCAAAATGAGCTGAAGTGAGTTCTGACCATAATATCTAGCTGTCACAGTGGGGAAATGCATTCAGAAAAGATATCAATTAACACACCTTCACAATACTAAAAATAAATCTCTTTAAGAAGAATAAAAAGTAATTTCAGTTCATTCATAATTGGAAAATAAAGTTGTCTTCTGAATGTCAAAGAAGTAAAATTCACCACACACACTATGAATCAATGTAATAATCATACACACCACACACACTATATAATAATATAATAATCATACACACAATGTACACTATATAGTAATAATAATAATGTAATAATCATATGCATCACACACACTATGAATCAATGTAGTAATAATCTAAGCAGATAATGTAAAAGTTTGGGTTCCAGAAAATAATGGTATGTACAAAACCAAAGGGAGAAGTAGATGGGCAGATGAGCTACCTAATACCTACAGTGATCCCCAGACAGAAAAAATCAAACATGTAAACAGTGCTAAAGCCAGTGGTGTGCTGATAAACTAAATGTTATTAAACAACTAGGTTTCCAGTAAACTATTCATAGTAGGTGGTTCAGTGGTAAAGAACGTACCTGACAATGCAAGAGACACAGAAGATATGAGCTCGATCCCTGGGTCAGGAAGATTCCCTAGAGAAGGAAATGGCAAACTACTCCAGTATTCTTGCCTGGGAAATCTCATGAACAGAAGAGCCTGGCAGGCTTTAGTGCATGGGATTCAAAGAGTCAGACACGACTGAGCACAGATGCACACACATTTATGTTAGCCTGTTTCCACTGTGTAAATACTCCTACTAAGCTAATTTTCAGCTACCAACATGATGACACTTAATGTAGAGTTGAGAAGATATATGCACAACTAGCTGTCCTGAGCCATTAAGAGCCAGCTTCAGCACACCACTGGCTAAGAGTCTCCCTTACCAAGGTGGTTAAAACAGGGACAGTACTATGCAAGGAAAATTAAAGATCAAAATGGGAAAAGGAAATGTCTTTTGAAAAAGAGATGTAGGATGAGCATAAAGGAGAGAAAGATAAAACGAGGCAGCACATACGAGAAAAAGGACTGGAGGAGTATGTGTGCATGTCTATGTGAGTGTGCGTGCGCGTGTATGTGTGAGACAGAGACTGGGTGTGTGTATGAGTGTGTGTGTGTGAGAGAGAGAGAGAGAGGGAAAGAGAAAGAGAGTGATTGGTAAATTACCTAGACATGGATACCCCCAGGTGATTTAAGGTGTGTTTGTAAAAGCACAGACTGGAGTCCGGCAGACCTTAGTTCAAGTACTGGCCTCATCACTCACAAGTTTTGTGACCTTATACTAAGTTGGTCAATTTCCTAGCTTCATTTTTCTTATTGGTAAAATGTGGCAAGTGTTTAACAAGATGCCTGTCATATGCTATTCTCCCAGTAAATGTTAGCTGTTAATGTTAACACACATGTAAAATTAAAAGAAAAAGGTTTAGTCACTAAAACTGACTAGCTTAATGTTTCAAACTTAACAGAATTAGTGGATTTTTGAAAGTATGTATTGATCCCACTAGTCAAAAGTTGGCATAAAAAGGATTGCATGCATGCCTGCTAAGCCCTATGGACTATAGCCTGCCAGGCTCCTCTGTCCATGGGATTCTCCATGGAAGAATATTGGCGTGGGTTGCTGTGCTCTCCTCCAGAGGATCTTCCCAACCCAGGGACTGAATTCCTGCATTGCAGGCAGATTCTTTACTGCTGAATCATCTGAGAAGCCCCAAAAAGGATTACATTTGGTGAAAGTGATTTGTTGCACAAAGTACTGTTCAATTTTTTAATCATCATTGATATTTAATAATTGAGAAATTACACAGGAAATCCAGAGTTTCAGTTCAGTTCAGTCATTCAGTCGTGTCCGACTCTTTGTGACCCCATGGACTGCAGCACGCCAGGCTTCCCTGTCCATCACCAACTTCTGGAGCTTCCTCAAACTCGTGTCCATCAAGTTGGTGAAGCCATCCAACCATTTCATCTTCTGTCATCCCTTTCTCTTCCTGCTTTCAATCTTTCCCAGCATCAGGGTCTTTTCTAATGAGTCAGTTCTTCACATCAGGTGGCCAAAGTATTGGAGCTTCAGCTTCAGCATCAGTCCTTCCAATGAATATTCAGGACTGATTTCCTTTAGGATTGACTGGTTTGATCTTCTTGTTGTACAAGGGACTCTTAAGTCTTCCACAACACCACAGTTCTAAAGCATCAATTCTTAAGCCCTCAACTAGCAGCAGCAGCAGCAGCAGCAGTAGCTTTCTTTTGGCTTCCTGTATAGCTCAGTTGGTAAAGCATTAGCTTGCAATGCAGGAGAGACCTAGCTTCAATTCCTGGGTCAGGAAGTTCCCCTGGAGAAGGAAATGGCAACCCTTTCCAGTATTTGCCTGGAGAATCCCATGGACAGAGGAGCCTGGCAGGCTACAGTTCATGGGATCACAAGAGTTGGACTCCACTTAGCACTATCGTCAGCTTTCTTTATGGTCCAACTCTCACAACCATACATGACTATTGGAAAAACGATAGCTTTGACTAGACAAACCTTTGTCAGAAAAGTAATGTCTCTGCTTTTTAATATGCTGTCTAAGTTGGTCATAGCTTTTCTTCCAAGGAGCAAGCGTCTTTTCATTTCATGGCTGCAGTCAACATGTGCAGTGATTTTGGAGCCCAAGAAAATAAAGTCTACCAATGTTTCCATTGTTTCCCCACCAATTTGCCATGAAGTGATGCAACCAGATGCCATGATCTTCGTTTTTTGAATGTTGAATTTTAAGCCAACTTTTTCACTCTCCTCTTTCACTTTCATCGAAAGAGATTCTTCAGTTCCTCTTTACTGTCTGCCATAAGGGTGGTGTCATCTGCATATCTGAGGTTATTGATACTTCTCCCTGCAATCTTAATTCCAGCTTGTGCTTCACCCAGTCTGGAATTTCTCATGATGCACTCTGCATATAAGTTAAATAAGCAAGGTGACAATATACAGGCTTGAGGCACTCCTTTCCCAATTTGGAACCAGTTCATTGTTCCATGTCCATTTCTAACTGTTATTTCTTGACCTGCATACAGATTTCTCAGGAGACAGGTAAGGCGGTCTGGTAAATCCAGAGTTTAGGTTTCCATAAAAAAATCAGTAGGTCTGTCAACCCTCAGCCTGCATTCTCTTGCACCAATTTACTAGAGGGAACTTAGTAGTGGCTTCAGTTCTTTAGAAAGACACATTCCAGTTTAACTTTTGGTACCCACCTTTTCTTATTCAAATTACATAGTTATTTCTCTGGCCCTTAGAGGCATTTCAGTCTGTAGCCCCTAATCCATATTGACTGCATTTCAAAATAATTTAGAGTAATGGTTCAGTAAATGAGTGGAATTCAGCCTAATTTGGGACTCAAGACATTTTTATGTTGCAAATCTCAAGTGTACAATATGATAACCATGAGCCACATGTGGCTATTGAGAACTTGAAATATGACTAATGCAATTTGAGATGGGTAAAAGTGTAAAGCACACGCAGGATTTCAAACACATAGTATAGAAAAAGAATTTACTTTATTAAAAATGTATATAAATGATTATTAAAAGACTAGACTAGAATGAATCAAACTGTTAAAAAAAGAATATAAAATATCTTGTTAATTTTAAATGGATCACGTGTTAAAATGATAGCATTTTGGATATAATGTGTTAAACAAAATATAATATAAAAATTAATTTAACCAGTTACTTGTTCCTTTTACAAGTGAGTTTACTTGAAAATTTAAAATTAGATATGTGGCTTACATTATCTTTCTATTGAACTACACCATTCCAAATCATTTTTAAGAAATATCACATTTTTTAATTAAAATATAATCTAACTTTTTAGTATTGCATTAAATAAGGCATCAATAGATTCAGGTTCTATTATTGTGAATTATTACCTTAATGGTCCACCATTTGCTTAATACACATTGTAAATTTCCCAAAGATAAGTCACTCTCCTGATGCAGAGAAGCCATATATGCAGATTTTCCTGCTCCTCTCTTCAATCTCTGTGTCTCTGTTTCCCCTTCTTATTCCTTCTTTCTCTTCCCTTCCTCTTCCTCCTCTTTCTTTCTGTTCTCTCTTCTTTTCAGACAAGATGCCTCATTTGCCTTTGCAACTTTGAAGTCTCTGTGGTCTGATGTTAAAATCCATATGCTACATAACTGGGCCTTAATGTAGTTCATACAAAAGGTACTGCCTTTTCAGGCTTCCCTGGTGTCTCAATGGTAAAGAATCCACCTGCCAATGTAGGAGACATAGGTTCAGTCCCTGGTCCAGGAGCAATTTGAGCCTGTGCCCTAGAGCCTGGTTCCACAACAAGAGAAGCCACTGCGTGAGAAGTCCACACGCTGCAACTAGAGTGGCCCCTGCTCACTGCAACTAGAGAAAAGCCCGCACAACAATGAAGACCTAGCACAGCCAAAAATAACTCAATAAAATTATTATTTTTAAAAGGTGCTGCCTTTTCAAGTATGCATTTTGGATTTACATGGGTCTGTCCTGGTTTTTACTATGGATCATTCTGAGGTAGAAATTACTAGGCAGTCAGTGTAGAACTCTGAGATCTAGTCTTGTTTTTAGTAAACATCCCACTTCATTGTCCTGAATTCCTAGAATGTGTCTTTAGTCTCATAAATTATCAGCACTCAGACCCAGGGAATGGCAGTAATTAAATTCTGTTCCATATACTTGAGGGAAAAAAAAACACTGGTGATCATTAATCCTAAACCCATACCTCTGGTCAATGATAAAATGGCCATGGGGCATGAAAAAGGGTAGTGACTTAATCCAAGGATCAAGAGAAGCCATAAAGATGTTAAGTATCTTGACCACCAAACTGATTGGTTAGAAATAATGTGATTTAAGGAAGGATATGAAAACTACTGTAAGTCCCACCTTGAGGGGGACACTTTACCCATTCTTAGTGTCTATTCTGAGAGCTATGTACGTTCCTTCTTTTTATAGATCCTATTTACTTGATACAATGAGTATTTGTGTGTTCATGGATTCCATTTTTGGCTACACGGATAAGAACTTGGGTTTCTGTCTCAATTTGACAATTTGAATTTTTCAAAAGGAATTTCAAAGGCTTATTAAAGGAAAGTGTGATCCAAGTGCATTTCTTCAGCAAAATGTAACTAGCAACATAGGGCAGGTGGTTTCTTTACAACTAGTGCCACCTGGGAAGCCCTTATCAAAAGACATATATTTTTAAAAGCCTTAGCTATTAATTTTGCCTATATTCATAGTTTCACAGGAAAAATTGAGACCTGGATTTAAAAAAAAATTGTAAAAAAATCTCATGCCAAATGATACACATTCGTTTTGGAAAACACAAAGAATCATAAAAAGGAAATTCCAAAAATCATCTTAATCTTTATGAAAGAAAGTGAAAGTGCTAGCCAGTCAGACATGCCCAACTTTTTGCAACACCATGGACTAGCCCTCCAGGTTCTTCTGTCCATGGACGTCTACAGGCAACAACACTGGACTGGGTTTCTATGCCCTTCTCCAGGGGATCTTCCCAATCCAGGGATCAAACCCAGGTCTCCCGCATTGCAAGCAGATTCTTTTACCATTTGAGCTACCCAGTTCAGTTCAGTCACTCAGTTGTTTCTGACTCTTTGCAACGCCATGGACCGCAGCATGCCAGCTTTCCCTGTCCATCACCAACTCCCAGAGCTTGCTCAAACTCATGTCCATTGAGTTGGTGATGCCATCCAACCATCTCATCCTCTGTCATCCCCTTCTACTCACGCCTTCAATCTTTCTGAGCATCAGGGTCTTTTCTAATGAGCCAGTTCTTCACATCAGGTGGCCAAAGTATTAGAGCTTCAGCTTCAGCATCAGTCCTACCAATGAATATTCAGGACTGACTTCCTTCAGGATTGACTGGTTTGATCTCCTTGCAGTCAAAGGGACTCTCAAGTCTCTTCTCCAGCACCACAGTTCAAAAGCATCAGTTCTTCGATGCTCAGCTTGCTTTATAGTCCAATTCTCGCATCCATACATGACTACTGGAAAAACCAAAGCTTTGACTAGATGGACCTTTGTTGGCAAAGCAATCTCTCTGCTTCTTAATATGCTGTCTAAGTTGGTCATAGCTTTTCTTCCAAGGAGCAAGTGTCTTTTCATTTCATGGCTGCAGCCACCATGTGCAGTGATTTTGGAGCCCAAGAAAATAAAGTCTGTCACTCTTCCTATTGTTTCCCCATCTATTTGCCTTGAAGTGATGGGACCAGATGCCATGATCTTCATTTTTTGAATGTTGATTTTTAAGCCGACTTTTTTACTCTCCTCTTCCACTTTCATCAAGAGACTCTTGAGTCCCTCTTCACTTTCTGCCGTAAGGCTGCTGTCATCTGCATATCTGACGTTACTGATATTTCTCCCAGAAACCTTGATTCCAGCTTGCGCTTCATCCAGCCCAGCATCTCACATGATGTACTCTGCATGTAAGTTAAATAAACAGGATGACCATATATAGCCTTGAGGTACTCCGTTCCCAATTTGGAAACAGCCCATTGTTTCATGTCGGGTTCTAACTGTCACTTCTTGACCTGCATGCAGGTTTCTCGGGAGGCAGGTAAGGTGGTCTGGTATTCCCATCTCCTTAAGAATTTTCCACAGTTTGTTGTCATCCGCACAGTCAAAGGCTTTGGCATAGTCAATAAAGCAGAAGTAGATGTTTTTCTGGAACTCTCTTGCTTTTTCGATGATTCGATAGATGTTGGCAATTTGATCTCTGGTTCCTCTGCCTTTTCTAAATACAGCTTGTACAGCTGGAAGCTCTCAGTTCACGTACTGTTGAAGCCTAGCTTAGAGAATCTTGAGCATTACTCTGCTAGCCTGTGAAATGAGTGCAATTGTACAGTAGTTTGCTCATTCTTTGGCGTTGCCTTTTTTGGAATTGGAATGAAAATTGACCTTTTCCAGTCCTGTGTCCACCGTTGAGTTTTCCAAATTTTCTGGCATATTGAGTGCAGCACTTTAACAGCATCATTGTTTAGGATTTGAAATAGCTCAGCTGGAATTCCATCACCTCCACCTGCATCACCATGAACAAAGCTAGTGGAAATGATGGAATTCCACTTGAGCTTCCTAGGAAGTCCCTTAATCCTGCTACACATGTTAAATATTTCAGTTTATTTTCTTTTAGCCTTTTTTCTACACAAAATATCCACAGATGAAATCTTGTTCTATAAAAATTTGATAATACTGTATAGGCTATTTTGTATGCTCCTCTTCCACTTAACATTTTCAAAGGCTGCTGCTGTGGCCTGGATTTTGCCGGGATCCGTGACATCCCCTCCGGGGGAGACGAGGCTTGACTACTTGGAGCTTTTTGTGTAGCAAAGTTTTATCAAAGTATAATAGAGATAGGGAAAGTGTCTGACACAGACATCAGAAGGGGACAGTAGGAGTGCCCGCTTGCTAGCTTTTAGCAAGGCATTTTAGGTCTGTTAGCAAGCTGCTAATCAAATAAGAGAGACATGTCAAGGTTGAGGGAGTTTCACCAGGCCTCTTTCCCACGATATGCATTTTTGAGACAGGATAGCATGAGGTGTGTCATCCTGCCCCCCACCCCCCACCAGCCATAAAACAATGGACTTGAATCCTGGTTTGTTGAGCCACATTACCAGCCCAAGGTTTGAGCAAAGAAAAAAAGTTAGGCAGAAATGGTTTCATCAATAGAGAAGGGAGAAAAAAACAAAAGTCTGCCACTTGGAGTTTATTTCGTCCTCCCACTTGGGGACCTCTGGCCTTCCTACCTGTTACCCTCTCGTTTTTAAGATAACCCTTTTTTGCTATCTTTAAGAATTATTTCAGAGAAGGCAACGGCAACCCACTCCAGTACTTTTGCCTGGAGAATCCCAGGGACGGGGAAGCCTGGTGGGCTGCCATCTATGGAGTCGCACAGAGTCGGACAAGACTGAAGCGACTTAGCAGCAGCAGCAGCAAGAATTATTTGAAATAAAATTGCTACTTAAATGGATTGACAAATTGAATATAATTACGATAGAATTGGGAGAAAATACATATGATTAAGTTAAGCATGCTAATGGCATTTCTCAACATATAATCCAAGTGAGAAATCATGCAGAAAAATTACTTTCATTACTTTAAAAGTAAGCTTTTACATGATATAATTTTAAATGGAAAATAAAATACAGGAAAACTAACATACAGTAAACACCAAAAGTTATTATTATAAGTAATGAATTGGGTTCAAATCATCAAGGAAAGGGCAACACAGATATAAAAATGAACAAAAAAGGAAAAGGTAAGCCATTTTACAACTGAGTAATAGACGTGAGAAACAATGATGTTTCATCAGTAATCAAGGAAATTCAAAGGAGAATAAGAAAATATTTTCAAATCACAAGGTGGTAAATAATCTTCATAATGATGACAACCTACATTTATTGATCCCTTACAATCTAAGTGCCTTACATGTCCTGCTTAATTTCCCTACCCACATAAGTTGCATGCAGATACCAGTGTTAGGCCCATTTTGTAGTTAAGCATAATGAATCACATACTCAAAGTCATATCACTATTAAGGTACAGAGCTAGAATTTGAACGGTCGGATTTCTTAGTCCATGCCATTTTTAGTGATTTATATCTAGAGGTGAAGGTTCAGAAAAGTGGGCACTTTTTCATATGGTGCTGGTGAGAATGACAACTGGTACTTTTCTAAAAGTTAGTTTGAAGGTATGTATCAAAAACTTTAAAATAATTCTACAGTCTTTAACCCCAAATGTCTACGCCTATGACTACATCCCCAATGAAAAGTCATACAAATGTCTTGTGTCTGAGCTGTGAAAACATCCAAGTGTGCAAATATGTAACTATATTCAATAACAAGATATTTATTTCAGCATGGTTGAAATGTCAAGAAACCCACAAAATTGAATACAACTTTAATACTTGTGAATAAGGTAGAAAATAAATACATTAGAGTTCAATAAGACTTTGGAAAACTATGCAGTCATTATAAATAATGGAATAGTTCTGCCCAGAATGAAATGGAAAATTCTCTAAGAAATATTGGATGGGGGAATTTTAGCTATATGTGAAGAAGAATTGACCGCAAGTGGCTAAAATATTAAGGAAATTTATGATTTCATTTAGCCAGAAGAACAGAAGTGGATAGAGCAGGCTTCAGGACTGACTGATTCAACAACTGAAGTATGTCATCAAGACCCGAGGTCCTTCCATCTCTGGTCAGCTTTCCCCACACCAAGTGTTACCTTTTTCCTGAGGCTGATGGTTACCCCTGATGCAACAAGATGGCTGCTTATGGTGACTGAGGGCACATTCTTCTCTGTTTCTGTCCCTCAGGAGAAAAGAGATAAACCCCTCTAACCATCAAATATAAGGCCTTTCCAAAGTGACTGGGCCATTTTAAGATTGTTGGCCTCCCTCAACCAGTAACAGTACTCAGGGAGGTTCTAGATCCTGATAGATTCAGAATAAAAAGGAATTGCTCCCAGGAGCTATCGGTGAGGTAAAGTGGGTTAGACATTCCAACGTCTGCAGTTTTGTTAGTGAGGAAGTGGGAAACCGATGTTAGCTAAGCATATACTACACTGGATGCCTCAAAAATAAGAATGCCTCAGAACACTCTGACCTCCAAGAGGCCCTGAGTGGTAAATGAAATAGCCAGAAGACACACTGAATAAACTTTGGAAGGAAAGGAGATAGATCATAAAAAACAGAACTTTCCAGGAAAAAAAAAAAAAAGCCAACATGCAGAGGAAGGTAAAAGAGACAGAGTAGGGGGAAAGGAGGGAAGGGGAGAGAGAGAGAAGAAGAAATCATGAATGTGACTTGGCAAAAGCTCCCCAGTTGATAGAAATCTGAGATATCCTTGGAGTCCTATGATCAAAAACCAAAAGCAAAAAAGGGGACATTGCTCCAAGTTACCAGGTCCGGTAAGATCACTCACTATGGCTCAACGGACTTCAGGTGGGTCTGTGCCCACAGATGCCCTAGAAACCAGTCAGTGAGAAAGAGAACCCAGTGGAGATAATTCCAAGGAGATAAATTTTTCACAGAGTTTCCACGTTCATCACATATATAACACCTCCCTTCGGAGAATCTTGCCCTGCTCTGTGGACCTGTGCCACATGTGTTGGGCACATCCCTTTCTTCTGAAGTAGGTAGAAAGTCAGCCTTGAATGTCATTTAACAGCATTTCTAAGAAGCCCAAGTTTTAGTTGTCTCAGCTTTTAACCTTATTGGGGTTTGTAGGGATTTCCACTGGACATTGCTTGCTCGCTTGGTGGGCTCATGACCTCTACCTGAGCCAGGCTACTCTCTTTTACTTATTCTTTCTTTCCAGAACTCTCTCTCCTAGGGGAAAAAAAAAATCCCAGAGTTAGCTACATTTCAAGGCTCAACCGAGATCCTTCTTCCTCATGACCGCTTTCCTGGCTCTGTGAATATCTCCCTTCTTATACTCCTATTAAGCTGACAGAACCCCATAGTTTTTCAATTTCTTTTTTACTAGAAGTTACGTGCAATAGCAGACCTTCCCAGGCCCATCTTGTTCTCCTTTCCCTGTGATATCTTGGATTGTGTTTTATAATTGTTTTGTATCTTTCACAGACTTTAGACCACCGAATCAGTGAACTAGTCTGTTTCTCTTCTTGCCCCTTTCCAATCCAGTCTCTATATGGGAGTCCAAGGAATATTTTAATACTTTAAAGAAGAATTAGAACATGCTCCTTCTTTCAATTAGATCCCTTAAATTCCTCCATTGCATTTGAATACTTTAAAACAAAACAAATCATTACCATGGCCTTCGAGCTCTGCAAGACTTGGTTCCTGCTCACCTCTCACACTCAGCCAGGCCACTCTCCCCTGCTTTTGATGAGCTCCAGCTACAATTCCCTCCTTTGCTTCTAACTGAGCCAACGACTTTTCTGCCTTAGAGCCTGTGCACGTGCCATGGCTCCTTAAAGGCTAACCACTTTCCCTCCCTACCATCTCACTGGCCCCGATTAACTCATTTCCTTATTTCCCCTTTAGGGCTCAACTTAAACATCATGACTACGCTTAATCCCTGGTCTAGCTCCTCATGTTATGCCTCACAGAAACTTGTTTTCTTTCTTTATCGTAATTTGGGATTACATGTTTGTTTAGTGTTTCTCTTCCACACTAGACTGTTCATCTCATGCTCTGAGAGATCACGTCTTTCTTATTTAACAGGGCGTATCCTGCAACTAGCCCAGTGCCTGACACATGGTAAGTCCCACAAGATAGTAGATTAAATCCTACTAAACCGCCATTTTTTTAAAGGTAAAAACCAGGCACATATAGGCAATCTGCTTGTGCTCAATCTCCCTTTATGATTGTTAGCATTTGCCTTATATACTGAGATGCCTCTATGTTAAAAGCATTAATATTTACAATTGTCATGTCTTCTTTGGTGGAGGTGGCACAGTTGGTAAAGAATCCATCTGCCAATGCAGGAGATGCAAGAGACATGCTGGTTCGATCCCTGGGTTGGGAAGATCCCTTAGAGTAGGAAATGGCAACCCACTCTGGTGCTCTTGCCTGGAAAATCCCGTGGACAGAGGAGCCTGGTGGGCCATAATCCATGGGATCACAAAAAATCAGACACAACAGAGCATGCACACACACACACCATTCTCGGATTGATCCTTTGATCATCATGTGGTGTCCTTCCTTGTCTCTTGTAACAGTCTTTATTGTAAAGACTATATAGTCTGATATGAGTATTGCTACTCCAGCTTTCTTTAGATTTTTATTTGCATAGAGTTACTTTTTTAGTCTCCTAATTTTCAATCCATATGTGTCCCTAGATCTGAAGTGGGTCTCTTGTAGGCAACATATATTTGGATCTTGTTTTTGTATCCATTCAGCCAGTCTATGTCTTTTATTTGGGGCATTTAATCCATTTGCATTTAAGGTAATTATCTATACATATGGGCTTCCTGGTAGCTCAGCTGGTGAAGAATCCACCTGCAATGCTGGAGACCCAGGTGCAACTCCTGGGCCGGGAAGATCCCCTGGAGAAGAGATAGGCTACCCACTCCAGTATTCATGGGCTTCCCTGGGGGCTCAGATGGTAAAGAATCCACCTGCAATGCAGGAGACCTGAGTTCGATCCCTGGGTTGGGAAGATCCCCTGGAGGGGGGCATGACAACCCACTCCAGTATTCCTACCTGGAGAATTACCATGGCAGAGGAGACTGGCGGGCTACAGTCCATAGGGTCGCAAACAGACACGACTGAGCAACTAAGCACACATATTGCCATTTTCTTAATTGTTTTGTGTTTGTTTTTGTACTTCTTTTTTCTTTCCTTCTTCTTTTGTTACCTTTTCTTGTGTTTCTTGCCTAGAGAAGTTCTTTTAGCAGTGTAAAGCTCGTTTGTTGGTGATGAATTCCCTTAGCTTTTGCTTGTCTGTAGAGTTTTTGATTTCTCCACTCCAGTATTCTTGCCTGGAGAATTCTATGGACAGAGGAGTCTGGTAGGCTATACAGTTCATGGAATCGCAAAGAGTGGGACACGACTGAGTCACACACACACACACACACACACACGAAATCTGTATGAGAGCCTTGCTGGGGAGAGTATTCTTGGTTGTAAGTCATCCCCTTTCATCACTTTAAATATATCCTGCTACTCTCTTCTGAACTGCAGAGTTTCTGCTGAAAAATCAGCTGATAACCTTATGGGGATTCTATTGTGTGTTATTTATTGGTTTTCTCTTGTTGTTTTTAGTATTTTTTCTTTGTATTTAATTTTGTTAGTTTCTTTAATATGTGTCTCAGCATGATCCTCTTGGGTTTATCCTGTATGGGACTCTGCACTTTCTGGACTTAGGTGGCTATTTCCTTTCCCATGTTATAGAGGTTTTCCTCTATGATCTCTTCAAATATTTTCAGACTCTTTGTCTTTTTCTTCTTTTTCTCTGACCCCTATAATTTGAAAGTTGTCATTTTCCTAGAGGCTTCTGGGACTGTCTTCATTTTATTTCATTCTTTTTTTTTTTTAAATTCTGCTCCATGGCAGAGATTTCCACCATTCTGTCTTCCATGTCACTTATCAGTTCTGCCTCTGCTATTCTGCTATCGACTCCTTCTAGTGTAGTTTTCATTTCAGTTATTGTCTTGTTCATCTCTGTTTGTTTGTTCTTTAGTTCGTCTAGATCTTTGTTAAAATTTTCTTATATCTTCTTGATCCATGACTCCACTCTTTTTCTGAGATCCTAGATCTTCTTTACTATCATTACTCTTAATTCTTTTCAGATAATTGTTTATCTTGTCTTCATTTAGTTGTTCTTGTAGGTTTTCATCTTTCTCTTTTGCAATATATTTCTTTGTTGTCTCATTTTGTTGGACTTACTTTGTTTGTGGTCTCCTTTCTGTAGGCTGCTGCTGCTGCTGCTAAGTCACTTCAGTCATGTCCGACTCTGTGCGACCCCATAGACGGCAGCCCACCAGGCTCCGCCATCCCTGAGATTCTCCAGGCAAGAACACTGGAGTGGGTTGCCATTTCCTTCTCCAATGCATGAAAGTGAAAAGTGAAAGTGAAGTTGCTCAATCATGTCCAACTCTTAGCGACCCCATGGACTGCAGCCTACCAGGCTCCTCCATCCATGGGATTTTCCAGGCAAGAGTCCTGGAGTGGGTTGCCATTGCCTTCTCCGTTTCTGTAGGCTACAGGAATGTATTTCCTCTTGTTTATAGTGTCTGCTCTCTGTGGTGGGTGAGGTTGGTCCAAGGCTTTTGCCATTATCCCATTGCTATGTAGTTTGATTGGTGTTGCAGTGATCAGAGCCTGCCCTAAATATTGAGCGGGGGCTCCCCTTTGCTCTGTGGTTGTCGTTGCCTTGTCAGGGGTAGGGTTTGTTCCCTAGTTGTTGGAGTAAAACCCCCAAGATATGTTTCTTAGCTGTGATTCTGATTTGTGGTGTGAGGTAGGTGGGATTGGAGCATTCCTACTGAGAGAGAAGTCACTGAGTACGCCTCTTCTGAAGATGTTCACTTGTGAATGTGGTTGGTTTTGTCCCCTTCTGCCCATTGTGTGGGCTCACAAAGTACACTGTTGCTGGTACTGCTCTCAGTCCCACCTTAACTGTGGATATGCCAGCATTTGGCCTTGATGACTCTCAGGCATTGTTTTCACCTGGCCACCAGTGTAGGTCCACCAAGGTTAGATCCCAGGACTGTAGTATTCATGCACCTGGACCTTCTGTGGGAGCTATAGAGGCAGCTTGTACTCTGGTCTGGCCCAACTCCCATGTGTACATGCCCACAAAAGCCACAGCTGCTAAACCACCCTCATCCCCCATCCCAGATGCAAGAGTAATTTTCCTTTCAGATGTTTTGTAGGCTCTGAATTAAGGAAGCCATAAGTAGAGATAAAACTTGACATTTTGTACCACCACAAGGAGAGATTTCAGCTCTTCTTCCTTAGTCACTCAACCCCTAGGGCTCAGCTCTTGTTTCATCCCTCCTATGGGAGAACTTCCTAGTGGGGGTAGCTATTTGCACCTTCCTGGGACAGTGGGGCAGGTCCTGACACTCACTGGTGGATTTCCTAGTACCGAGAGCTAACCATGGCCTTCTAGGCCAGCAGGGGCAGATACTGAGGCCCACTGGCAGAATTGCTAGTGGGGAAAGCTGTCTGCACCTTTTTGGGTCTGCAGGGGCAAGGCCTGCTGCCTTCCTACAAGTCTGGAAGAGGCAGCTAGTGCCCACCTCTGGAACCCAAGATAGTGGCAGCAACTCACGCCTGCCCACTGAGCTCCTATAGGCATTGTCCTGTTGCCTGGGTGCACTCACAGGGTTAGAATTTCTTATGGTTGTCACACCTTTCTCCATGTGCATCTGCCAATAGTGGTGCCTTGCCTCTCTGGTGGGGCAGGCTTCTTCCTAGTGATAGTTGAAAGCTTACAGTGTCCTGCCATATTCGTTGTCTCCAAAGGAGAAGATTTAACTCTGGGACCAAAGACAGTCTCAGACACTAAGAGCTTTGTGTAGTAGAAATTTTATTAAAGTGATAGTCACAGGAAAAAGCTTCTGACATAGATATCAGAAGAGGGTAAAGAGATTACCCGTCTTGCTAGTTTTAAGCAGGGCATTACATACTTTTCTGCTAGCTGTTGAGGATAGAAAAAAATACCTCAGGGCTGAGAAAATCTTGCCCAGACCCTTCCCCGTAACATACATACTGGGATGACATCAGCACGAGATTAATCAGAAGGAACAGGTTAACCCAGAGCTCAAGGCTGTGGAAGTTTTACCCAGACATTCTTCCATAACATACATTCTGAGCTCAAAAAAAGACATGTCCTTGAACAAGAGATACTGCTGCCTATGAGGCCTACTTGTATAAGGCAAAAGAATGTGAAAAAGAAAGAATGTTCACCTCCACCCTAAAGGGGTCTTAGGCTTGGACTCCTTACCAACCTGCCTAAGTTAACTCTCTCACTAGTACACCCTCAGTTGCCACAGTGGATCCTCTTCAGGCTGTTTCCACACCTAACCCTGGTCTTTTCTCTGGGGCTGATCTTTGGAGTCTGAGCTTGAACACCTGACCCCCACCCTCACTGACAGAGGAGTGTTTCAGGTTGGGAAACACAGAGTAGTGGTGCCAACCCTCTGTGCAGGTTACTCCATTTTGCCTTCCACAAACCAGTTACTCTTCTCCCCTTTTAGGTTCTGAAACTTGCCCTCTGCCCAGTCTAATTTCTTTGCTGGTGAAAAGCCTTCCCAAGGTGCAGGAATCTTTCCTTCGATTCCCTCCCTGGGGTGGAAGCCCCATCCTGATTCCTTCTTTTTCCTTTTGTTCTACCTGCTTATGTGAAGGTTTTATTGTCTTTTTGAGGTCCTCTGTCAGCACTCAGCAGCTGTTCTGTGTAAATCATTCCTCCTGTAGATATATTTTCAATGTTTCTCTGGAAGGAGGTGAACTCTGCTTCCTATTCCTCCACCATCTTGATCTTCCTCATAACAAGACTAAAACTTAATTAAAGGAGAGCAAAACACTTCCCTTTCCCACACATCTTACTGTCACATCAATAGGGCTCCTGTATAGTAACAGAGGAATATGATGGAAAAAAATTGAACATTGCATATATGAGAACTTACTTAAAAAGTCTCTGGGAAAATCCAAAGTCAACAAAGATGACAAAAACAAGAACACAAGAGAAAATTTTAATCTCTGATACCTACAGCTACAGCAAATAGTGAGTACAGCATAACTTCTAGTCAGACAGACATAAGCCTCACACTAAAAGCCTATGTACCTCAATTCCTTTCCCATACTACATCATTTTTGGCTTTTAACAAAAATTATGAGTCACACCAAATATAAAAAATATAATTCAGAGAGAGAGAGAGCACACAACTATTAGACTCAAGTATGATAGAGATTTTGAAATTATCAGACCATGAACTTATGGTGAGGGCTGTAACAGGAAAAGTAGACAATGTGAAAGAAGGGGTATGTAATGTAAGCATGGAGATTGAAAGATTCAAAAGTAAATGCTAAAAAAAAAAACACTGTAAGAGGAGTGAATAATGTCTTTTGTAGGCATATGCCATAGACTGGGCATGGCTGAGGAAACATTGCAATTAAAGGTATGTCAACAGAAACTTCCCAAACTGAAATGAAAAGAAGAAAGAAAGAAAATAATAGTATAGAATATCCAAGAATCGTGGACAGTTACCAAAGGTGTAACATGTATGGAATAGGAATACCAGAATTAAAAGAAAGAAATAAAGGAACAGAAAAAATAGTATAATAATGGATGAGAATTTTCCAAAATTAAGGACGGACACTAAAGCACAGATCAATAAAGTTCAGGAACACCAAGCAGTAAAAATACCTTAAAAATGTACATCAGTATATATCATATTCAAATTTTAGGAAATCAAAGACAAAGAAAATATTGAAAGAAACCAAAGAAAGGGGAAAAAAACTATATAGGAGCAAGGATAAGAATTACACCAGACTTCTCTTCAAAAATCATGCAAGCAAGAAGAGAATAAAGTAAATTATTTAAACTGTTGAAAAGAAAAAAATTACTCATTTAGAGTTTTGTATCCAATAAAATTATCCTTCAGAAGTGAAGGAGAGATAAAGATTTTCTCAGATACACACAAATTAAGAGAGTTTGATCCAGTTTATATATGATCCAGGAATTCTAGTATGGTTCAACATACAAAAATTGATCAGTGTAATTCACCACATTAACATAATGAATGAAAAAGACTACATAATCATTTCAATTGAGGCAGGAAAATCATTTGACAAAATTTAACACCATTTAATGATACAAAAGTACTCAATAAACTAGAAAGAGAAGGAATCTACCTCAACATAATAAAAGCCATACACAAAAAATACATAGTAAGCATCATACTTAATGGGGAAAGACTGAAAGCTTTCCCTCTAAGGTAAGAAACAAACTGAGTGAGTGAGTGAAGTCACTCAGTCATGTCCAACTCTTTGCAACCCCATGGACTGTAGCCCACCAGGTACCTCTGCCCATGGGATTTTCCAGGCAAGAATGCTGGAGTGGGTTGCCAGTTCCTCCTCCAAGAAACAAAGTAAGGATGTCTATTTTCACCACATCTGTTCAGCATTGTACTGGAAGTTCTAGCCAGAAGAATTATGCAAGAAAAAAAAATAATAAAGGCATCCAAATTGGAAAGGAAGAAATAAAATGTAAATGATATTGTCTTACATGTTGTTGTTCAGTCATTAAGTCATGTCTGATTCTGTGACCCCATGGACTGCAGCACACCAGGGTCCTCTGTCCGCCACTGTCTCCTAGACATTGCTCAGATTCATGTCCCTTGAGTCAGTGATGCTATCTAGCCATCTCATCCTCTGCTGCCCTTTCTCCATTTGCCTTCAATCTTTCCCAGCATCAGGGTCTTTCCAATGAGTCAGCTCTTTGCATGAAGTGACCAAAGTATTGGAGTTTCAGCTTTCGCATTAGTCCTTCCAATGAGTATACAGGGTTGATTTCCTTTAGGATTGACTAGTTTGATCTCTTTGCAGTCCAAGGGACTCTCAAGAGTCTACTCCAACACCACAATTTGAAAGCAGCTATGATACTAAAAGACTCTTGCTCCTTGAAAGAAAAGCTATGACAAACCTAGATATAGTATTAAAAAGCAGAGATATCACTTTGCCAACAAAAGTCTGTATAGTCAAAGCTATGGCTTTTCCAGTAGTCATGTATGGATGTAAGAGTTAGATCATAAAGAAGTCTGAGCACCAAAGAATTGATCTTATATGTAGAAACCTTAAAGGCTCTATAAAAAAAAAGCTGTTAGAATTAATAAATGAATCCAGCAAATTTTCAGAATACAAAGCTAACATGCAAAAATCAATTGTATTTCTGTACTTTAGCAGTGAATAATCTGAAAAGGAAATTATGAGAACAATTTCATTTATAATAGCATCAAAATAATGAGAAAATAGAAAATAACCAAGGGTATTAAAGACTTGAACAATAAAAATGAAACACTGCTGAAAGAAATGAAGAAGACAGACAAATGAAATCACAACCCATGTTCATGGATTGGAAGACATAATATTGTTCAAATGTCAGTGGTATCCAAATTATAGATTAATTCAATCCTGATCAAAATCCCAATCATGTTTTTAACAAGCACAGAAAAATTTATCTTTAAATTCATATAGAATTTCAAGAAACCATAAATAGCCCAAACATTCTTGAAATAAAAAAAACAAATTTGGAAGATTCACACTTTCTGATTTCAAAATGTATTACAAAGTACAGTAGTCAATGAAGTACTGACATAAAGACAGACTATAAAGAATAGAGACTCTCTATAAAGAATAGAGACTTCAGAAATAAACCCTTATGTATCTAGTCAAATGATTTTTCACAAAGGTACCAAGGCCATTCAATGGAAAAAGAAAAGTTTTTTCAACAAACGGTGCTGGAAAATCTGGATATACACATGCAAAAGAATTAAGTTGAATCCTTACCTAACAACATATGAAAACATTAACTCAAAATGCATCAAAGACCTAAATGTAAGATCTAAAACAATGAGGGAAGAGGGAGGGGGGATCAAGAGGGAGGCAACACATGTATATCTATGACTGATTCACCTTGACGTATGGCAAAAACCACCACAGTATTATAATTATCCTCCAATTAGAAAAAAAAATTTAAGAAAAAAAAATTCTTAAAAAAAGGAACTTCCCTGGTCATTCAGTGGCTAAGAATCTGCCTTGCAATGCAGGGGACGCAGGTTCAATCCTGGTTGGGAGACTATGATCCCACATGTCACAGAGCGACTAAGCCCAGGTGCTACAACTAGAGTTAGCACACTGCAATGAGAGACGCCACACAGTTCAACAAAGATCCCATGTGCTCCAACTAAGACCTGACCCAGCCAAATAAATAGATAAATTCCTTATAAAAACTCTTAAAATAAAAATTTCACAGTGTTGGACTTGGCAATTTCCTTGATGTGACACCAAAGATAACAAAAGAAAAAATAGACAAATTGGACTTCATGAAAAATCTTTCAATTTGTTCATCAAAAGACACTGTCAGCAGAGTAAACCCACAGAGGCAACCTGTAGAATGAGAGAAAATATTTACAAATCATATTTATAATAAGAAATTAGTATCTTAAAAAATCAACAAAATCCATACAACCTGATTCAAAAATAACCAGAGCAAAGGACATGAATAGAAATTTCTCTGGAAAAAAAAATACAAATGTCCAGTAAGTACAGGAAAATATGCTCAGCATCACTAATTATTTGTTGTTGTTCAGTTGTTAAGTCGTGTCCCACTCTGCGACCTCATGGACACCATGCTTCCCTGTCTGTCACTATCTCCCAGAGTTTGCTCAGATTTATGTCCATTCAGTCAGTAACGCTATCTAACCATCTCATCCTCTGCCACCCACTTCTCCTTTTGCCTTCAGTCTTTCCCAGCATCAGGGTCTTTTCCAAAGAGTAGGCTCTTTGCTTCAGGTGGCCAAATTATTAAAGCTTCAGCTTCAGCATCAGTCTTTCCAATGAATATGCAGGGTTGATTTCCTTTAGGATTGTCTGGTTTGATCTCCTGGCTGTCCAAGAGATTCTCCAGAGTCTTCTCCAGCATCACAATTTGAAAGCATCAATTCTTCAGACCTCAGCCTTCTTTATGGTCCAAATCCCACCTCCATATATGACTACTAGAAAAACTATAGCTTTGACCATACAGACTTTGTTGGCAAAGTGATGTCTTCACTTTTTAATATGCAGTCTAGGTTTGTCACAGCTTTCCTTCCAAGGAGCAAGCATCTTTTAATTTCATGGCCGCAGTCACCATGAATTGCAAATTAAAATTACAATGAGATACCACCTCACACACATTAGGATAGCTAATATTAGAAAGAAAAAAAAAAACAGAAAACAAGTGTCACTGAGGATGTGGAGCATCCTCACTGTAGATGGGAATGTAAAATGGGATAGCCACTGAGGCAAACAGTATGGTGGTTCCATAAGAATTAAAAAAGAGAATTGCCATATGATCTAAATCTGGATATTTATCCCAAAACGTTGAAAGCAGGATCTTGAAGAAATATTTATACACCCACAATGATAGAGAGCAGCATTATTCACAATAGCTAAAATATGGGGGCAACCCAAGGGTCCATTGACAGATGAATGGATGAACAAAAATGCAATATATACATACAATGGTATATTACACAGACTGAAAAAAGAATGAAATTCTCTCATATGCTACATCATGAATGAACCTTGAGGACATTTTGCTTTGTGAAATATGCCAGTCACAAAAAGACAAATACTGTATTAGTTCATTATATGAGGTATTTAGAGTAGAGAGCAAATAGAATGGCAGCTGCCAGAGACAGAAGGAAGTGAAATGGGGAGTTTTGGTTTAATAGGTATAGAGTTTCAGTTTTATAAGATGAAAAAAAAAATAGAGGTGAATGTTGGTGATGGTTGTACATTATGAATATTTAATATCACTGAACTGCACACTTAGAATGGTGAATATGGAAAATTTTATATTCTGTCTATTTCACCAAAATTTAAAAATGAAAAAAAAATATATGCTCCATTTGTTGAAAAAAAAAAAAAAGAGTACACAAATATAGAGCACAGAAAGTAAAATTCTTTGGTACTCTTCTCTTCTAATGACGGTTGCTGTTAGTTTCAGTGTAGTGTTTGTATTTCATGTATGCATATTTTAACACATGTTAGTAATTCTTTTAAGAAAGATGTCACTATATATAATGTTCAGTCTGCTTTAATTAAAATTAATACAAATTTTTCACTAAATGATCTAAATTTTTCCCTCTCCCCAGAAGTCTACAACAAAATAAAGCAAAAACTAGAACATTAAATATAAAGATGTTGAACCAAACATCTATTAAAGCACCAAAAAATGTTCTGGGAACATTTGTCCCTTTATTGAAGTCCATCTTCTTAAATATATAATTGTAGATAAAAAATACATTCTTGCTGACATGCTTACTTTCAATCTACCCCAAACTCTTACCTGTTGTATGAACCATTTCTAGTTAACATATTACCTCAGTGCTCAGCCTGCCTCATTTATGTTCCTTTGGTGGTAATTTACAATTTCTTAAAACTGTGGACACGTGAAAATATAATGTAAACACAGGCAACCAAAAGACCTGCTGGCAACCATTGTTAACACTGTGCAGTGTTTCCCTCTGTAGGTTTTTCTGTAGAAGGCAGAGGGCTCTTCTGAACCAAAATAACGCTTTTTTCATATCCACTTCACCTTGAGGACTGGAAAGGTGTCTGCACTTTGAAAGGACTTTGTCATGTGACAAAGGAGTCAGATTTTGAAGGGCAGAGGGGTACAGAGAAAATGCGCTGACACTTATAATCACTATCTTTGACTATTATTCAGTTGCACCTATTTTTCTGCACATGACCATAGATGCACATATATATTACATTACACATACAATAAAAAATTAAATGAAACTATACAGCAGGTCGGAGAAGGCAATGGCACCCCACTCCAGTACTCTTGCCTGGAAAATCCCATGGACGGAGGAGCCTGGTGGGCTGCAGTCCATGGGGTCGCGACTGAGCGACTTCACTTTCACTTTTCACTTTCATGCATTGGAGAAGGAAATGGCAACCCACTCCAGTGTTCTTGCCTAGAGAATCCCAGGGATGGCAGAGCCTGGTGGGCTGCCATCTATGGGGTCGCACAGAGTCAAACACGACTGAAGTGACGCAGCAGCAGCAGCAGCAGCAGCATACAGCAGGTGGTATAGTACAACTTTGCTCTTTTCTAAATACTTTACCAAATGGCCTTAAGACTATTCATCTCTGCACTTATATCAGATAACACCTTTATGACCTAAGAAATATACAAAGGATCAGGGTGCAAGGGATTAATACCACATGGTTTTTTTGCCATACCAGTCCTAAGAGGAATTTTAGTGACCACTGGGAAAACAACATATTCATCCCTTTATACATGGAAGAATTCCTCTGAGGTTCTGGCAATGTTCAACATTTCAATCAAGCATAAAGAAGAAAATGCATATAATCAGGGATCTCATTAACCATTGACAACCAGTATAACAGATAGATGTGATATTAATATTTCTGCATTTTGAATTCTTTATTGGCTTGAAAAATATACCCTATAAAGTTTTATAAGGACTAAATAAGTTTATATGAATGAAGCATTTTAGAAATGTGCCTGGAAAAGAACAAATGCTCAATATTGCCACTAATAGTAGTTAGGTTCATATTCTTTGTATAAATGCATATAAATGCACACACTCATAAATTTCATATATATGTTTTAGCCAAATATAGTCATGTTGCATATGCTATGAGAAAAAGATATGACCTTACTTTATCCAAGTGACTACTTAGCATATAATACACTGCTCAATATCATTATTCATTGGGAAAATCCAAACTACAAACCTAATGCAGTGCCCTCTGGAATGGCTGAAAGTAAAATTAACTCTCTAATAATACGCTGGTGAAGCTATAAAGTAAGTGGAACCCTTTACATGGCTGGTATGGATGTGAATTGGTACAGCCACTTTGGAAAACTGTTAGGGTGTATCTACTAAGGCTGAACTTGCACGTACCTGATAGCCTACAGGTTATCCTGATAGCCTATATTATACCCATAGGCAAATATATATTGAAAGTGAAAGTGTTAATCACTCATTCATGTCCAGCTCTTTGCAACCCCATGGACAAATACATAATACTTTACAACAATTCATTTGTGTGTATGCAAAAATATATGTATAAAATGTTCATAGGAGCATCATGCATAAAAATCCAATGCTGGAAACAGCCAAATGCTCATCAATAAGAACAGATAAGTTAAATTTAGTAAAGTCAAAGAATGGAAAACTGCAGTGCAATGAAAATGAACAAAATATTGCAAAAAGTGGTAACAGACATAAAGAAGCCAGACACAAAAGAGTTCAAGCTGTATGATACTTTTTTTTGTAAACATCAAAACCAGGCAAAACTAATCCATGACTTAGCAATCCAAGTAGTAGTGAACTTTGCATAGGGGCAGTGGTAGTAATGGCTGGGAGGACGCCGTGAAGGACTCCTCAGGGGTTATGGTAATGTTCTATACCTGGATTGGGGTGGGAGTTATATGGTGGTGTTTATGAAAAGTGTTGTTGTTGAACTCACACCTTGTACAGTTCTGGTACCCCCACATTTCTGAGATATTAAGTATTTAATTGAGGATTTGTACTTTACAGACAAAGAGGAAAGTCACTGGTGCTGGTGGTGTGCAACGTCTTCAAGATATAAATGTGGAGACTTCAGGTAAAACTTGTAGATCCTCTCTCATTAGGATCCAAAGTTTTAAAGAGACCGTTAATCATTTCTAGACAAAAACTACAGACATAGACCGTCCAAGCCTAATGATAGGTTCAGAAGTTACCTTGAAGGTTTCTAGATCAGATCTTGACATTTGCTCCCCTCACCATCCCCAACAGCAAAATTAATTAAGCAAACAAACAAAAAACAGATTCTGTTGCTTGCCAGGTTTGGCAACAACAAACCTACAGGGTCGCATCTTGATCCCCTGGACACAGTGTTCTAAGCTCTCAGAGACTTGTCTGCTCCTATCCTTTCATCAGTTCTCATATCCAAGTATCTTACATTGAAGCAACACTGGACTGTTCATCATAACTACCAAGTATACCTTTGTACATTGTCTCTTCTGTACCTTGGATCATACCTGGAATGTCCTCTGGAGACCTTTCCATGACTACTTATCCTTCATCAATTCAAATCGCATCTCCTTCTTGAAGCTTCACTGAGAATTCCCAATCCCACTATTGGCAGGAAACACCCATACGCTGTTCATCCACAACGTGTCACTTATCTTTCTAGTCTGTTCATCCAAAGCATGTCACTTATCTTTCTAGTATGTTGCTCTGATGCAATTAGTGTGAGGACTATAAGGAGAGAATGCTAAATATCAGCAGGTGGCAAATCTGGGTAATGGATACTTTAGTGTTTGTAAATTTATTCTCTGAACTTTATTGCACATGCATATGTGTTTGTCATGTTGCATTTTAAAATAACTTGAAAGTGTGGGCAAACAGATACTGTAATATCTAAATTTCACAATCTTTTTGGAGAACAAATAACATTCGTGGAGCTTAATGGGAGCTATTTGCTGACTGTGAAATTTTGTTAAGAATCCAAAACTCCAAATGTTTTTCAATAGGAGCAACATTGGTGTTTAGGGGTATGAGGTCACTCTTCTTGTGAGGCATCAACCACACTTGTCATTAAACAATACTGAGTACACCAATACAGTGAAATGCTATGCATCCATTAAAAGGAGTGAGATGCTTCTATGTGTGCATAAATTTATATGTGATTCTGCATGATGGAGATGTAAATAAAACACAAACTTTTGCACTGCATTTAAGATTTAAGAAAACTGTCACACTTACTTTTGTTTCTGTCTCAATTGGAAGAAAATTTTTAAAGAATTCTTCCTTATGTTATCAAGACAAACTGACTTTCATAGAGGGAAAACAAAATTCTTTCTTTAACAAAAAACTTATCAAGCTTTGAACTTGATGTGTTACTTTTACTGTTACATATTTTAAAGCATCGATAACTCTTACAATCACCATTGTTTGCAACTTGTTTTATCATATGGAAAATATTTCAACTTGAAATAAATGCAACAAAAAATCTTTAATACCATGAAAAAACAGTGATAAAACTTTCAGCTTAGAGCAGTTCTTATCTACCATATGACCTACTAGATTAGTGAACAATAGTTTCTTGTATAAGGAATACTCTGCTTAGAAGCTATTTACCATACTAAACGATTATATTTTTCCTTGAGTTTGAATGCATTCAAGAAAATAAGAGGAATTTTAAGAATGCTGCTCATCCCCTAAGGCAAAACAATATGAGGGTGACCCAGTTGGTGGTGACCTCTCTCATAAGGGAAAAGAAGAGTAGTGAGTGAGTACCAGGTTATTCCAGCTTTGTGGGATGCATTTCTCACCAGCAGCACCTAGAGGACTGAGGTTGGACCCCAATGACTCAGGAGAGGAAATATATTGGAAAAGGGGCAGAAGTTGGCCCACAAACCTCTGAGAGAACTTCACTGAATGATCCCCCTACTAGGTCTGTGGGCTCTCCCAATACTGAATGCTAAACCCACACCTCCCTCATTCTGAAACTGGCTCCCTGTGTGCACCTCCAAGGGCAGAGGTGAGAGTAAACGGAGTGCTTTCAGAAAAACAGACCAGGGTTTCAGGTAAGGGAAATAATACACATTGAGCTATAGTGCCACCTTGTAGAAAATAAAACAGAGTTTTCCAGCATCTACCCACTCCAGTGTTCTTGCCTGGAGAATCCCAGGGACAGGGGAGCCTGGTGGGCTGCCATCTATGGGGTCGCACAGGGTCGGATACGACTGAAGCAACTTAGCAGCAGCAGCAGCAGCCTGGCAAGAACCAAAGAGGACATAAAAAGTTAAGAATTCTGCTACAAGAGTGAGTGCAGAAGTCCAGAGCAGGTGTCTCCATACAAGATTTGAGAAAACCCTAGATACAAGCAGGACCAACAAAAAATATTCTACTTGAAGACAGATAATAAAGTTTGTGAGAGATGACTGCTATCAATACTTCAAATGTGAAAGTAGCAACAAAAATCCAAGGATCATGAAGAAACAAGGAAACATGTCATCACCAAAAGATAATGATAAATTTTTCAGTTATCAAACTCAATGACCTAGATCTAGCTGATAAAGAATTCAAAACAGCAGTTTTGAGGAAACTCAAAGAAAGCACAGAAAGATAGTTCAATAAAACACAGGAAAACAATACATAAGCAAAATGAAAAATTTAACAAAAGAACAGAAATCATTAAAAAGAATCAGACAGAAATTCTGAAGCAGAAGAATTCAATTAATGAAATGAAAAGTGCAATTAACTATATATATATAGCTATATGTATATATACAGCATATATATATATATATATATGTACACAGCAGAGTAGACCAAATGGAATTTATAATAAGTGATCTGAAGGACAGAAAATGTGAAGTAACAGAGAACAAAGAAGTAAGAGCAAAGAAAGCCTGCATGATCTATGTGCTTAGTCACGCTCAGCCGTGTCTGACTCTTTGCAACCCCATGGACCATGGCCCTCCAGGATCCTCTGTCCATGGAATTCTCCAGGCAAGAATATTGGAGTGGGTTGCCATGCCCTCCTTCAGGGCATCTTCCAACCCAGGGTTTGAACTCAAGTCTTCCGCATTGCAGACGGATTCTTTACCATCTGAGCCAACAGGAGGGCCCCTATGAAATGTAAAATGTTAAATAATTGGTATTCCAGAAGAAAAAGAAAGGGAGAAGGGGCAGAAAGTTTACTTTTTTTTTAATGGATTAGAACTTGCCAAACCTGAGAAGAAACTTAGACATCCAAATTCATGAAGCTAATAAATCACCTTCATCTCAATGCAAAAAAAAACTTCTCCAAGACACATTAAATGAAACTGTCAAAAAATCAAACATATAGGATCCTAAAAGCAACCAGAGAAAAAAAGATTGTAACCTATAAAAGAACCCCCATTAAGCTATCCAAATATTTCTCTGCAGAAAGTCTATAGGTCAGAAAAGGATGGAGTGATACATTGTTAACAAAAAATTCAGCCAAGAATACTCTATCCAGCAAAGTTATCTCTCAGGTATAAAGGAAAAATGAAGACTTTCCCAGGCAAATGAAAGTTAAGGGAGTTCATCGCTGCTAGGCCTGCCTTGCAAGAAATGCTGAAAGAAGTTCTTAACGTTGAAATGAAAAAGATGCTAGTCAGTGACATAAAAACATATGAAAGCATACAATGCATTGGTAAAGGTAAATATACAGTCATATTTGGAAAAATCTAATTCTGTAACAGATTGGGATATTAACCACTTAATATAAAGGCTAAAGGAAAAGATTAATAAAATTAATACTACTGAAGTACACACTTTAAAATGTTTAAGTGATTAAGGTAGAAAACTATATTTTATGCTTTTTTAACCACAAGTAAAAATTTAGAAAAGATAGTGAGGGTGAATGTAAATTTGGAGTAAATTTGGCAGAACAGCATTGTGTTGAGCTGATGAACAGAGCTCATCAGTCAGTGAGGAGAAGGCCCTTAGTAAAAACTCTGTGAGAGGTTGCAGAGAAAGTAAATCAAAGGGTGAATAGAGTGCTAATACATGGAGAGGGGCTGTGCTTTCTGTCTGGATACCTCAGTGTACCTGTAACTGGGTTTCTCTCTTTACACACCAGGTGGCCAGATCAGAATGTCAGCTATGAGAGCCTCAGACCAGGATGCTCAGCAAGGGGAAAGAAGGGATGGAACTTGGGATCTTGGTATAATGACTTCAACCATTATAAAAAATTCCAGAAAGCTCTGTCTGGTGAATTTTGGCAACACATAGACCTTCCCTCCCACCTGCCTGCTCTGCCTGTTCAAGCTGCTGTCAGGCTTATGTCATGACGTAGCACCAACATAACTCCAGTATCCGAGTTCTCTACAAAGAACTTTATTTAAAGAGCAAAAAAAAAAAAAAAATACAATGTGGTCCCTTAAAAGCCAGCATATTGAACTAAGTATAAAGTAATTTTAATTGTCTGAAAAAAGAAATCTGATAGGTGTTAAATAAGCTGGTAAAACACTCCAGAGCCTGCATACAATGAATCATCAGGTAGCAGTAATGTATCGGCAGTCAGCAGCGTAGGGAAACACGGGGCCCTAAGAGGAATGGGGCAGAGACTGAAGTCTGGACAGCTATATCCAGTGTCCCAGTCATGAGATGGCAGAACAGGGTGTGGGAGAAGAACTGGGCAGCTGATACAGAGGTGGGTGATGGACGTAAACACTCAGCTCCTTGGGAGGGACCCTCTACAGGGGGAACAAGTCAACCTACATTGATGGGGGAAGAGATACACCAATGAATGTGATGTAGCTTTGGGGTCAACAACAGATGGGATTGCTGTGAATTTTCCAAACAGAACTGGATTCATACTAAACAAGCCATTCCAAGACATCTGTTATTCTTTGCAAAATGTACTTCTTTTCCTTAAAAATGAAGATGGATGGAACCAGGTGGCCAGATAAGAATGTCAGCTACGAGAGCCTCAGAAGAGGGTGTTCAGCAAGGGGAAAGAAGGGATGGAACTTGGGATCTTGGTATAATGGCTTCAATCAGAGTTTTCTGGAATTTTTCACCACCTGGAAGCAATCCTTCCTTATCTATCATTTTCTGGATTACTGAATCCCGAGATTGGAATCCAGTGGGAGTCTGAGCTGAAGAAAAATTTACACTAGTGAGAAGGGGGTGATTGGGCTAGAGGAGACCTAGAAAGAGAAACATGCACACACAGATATGCTGTCAAGTACATTTTGATTAAACTTCATCTACCCACAAAATTGAACACAATGAATGATTTTCCAAGGCAATGAGTATATGTGTGCATGTACGTGCACTATAATCTTCAACATCACTTCTGAGACTGCTGGAAGTTCATCCCAGACTGGATGGAGAAATCCTGCACCATTTCCTGTTACTCCAAGGAGAAGGTAGGCATGGAGTTGACAGGTTTAGGCTTTGTGATGAAGAGCACAGGTTCAGTTTTCTTGGGGTTGAAGTCACTCACAAGCAGCTTATCATTCACAATACAAAAACTGGAGGAAATATGGACTGTTAGACAATTGACAGATGTACCGACCCACACCCCAAAAAGATCTGCTCCCACTGGCACTCAGCAACCAGATTCCTTCCATCCCCCTCCTGTGTCTGTCCCCAGACTCCTTGACTGGTTCCTCTGCCCCTTGTACAGAGCCCACCTTCAGAGAGATTGTCTACCAGCTTCAATCAATGGATAGGCTGATCCCCAACCCAGGGACAACTTCACATCTACCCTGAACAGCAGCCCAGTACACTACAGTACAGGAGTGCACATTCTGATCCCCATTTTCAGAAGAAGATACCAAGTCACAGAGAAGCCCTGTGACTTAACCAAGGTCACACAGAGAATGAGTGTTGGGTCAAGGAGAAAACCCATGTGCTCAAGGAGAAAGCCCATGTGCCAGTGAGAAAGCCCATGCTCTTCCGAACCACTAGGTTAGACTGCTCCTTGGAATGACCTGCTGGCTTTCCACAATACTGAGTCAGCCTAAGGTCTGCACTACCACATGCCCAGGGCCCTGAGACCAGGCTGGTTGGGCCATCCCGCCCACAACACAGCTCTCACCTGGAAGAGGTGGCAGGGGTAATGATGAAGGTCCGGGTGAAGGCACGCACACAGCCAGGAAACCTTCCTTCTACTTCAACAAAAAACAATAAACAAGAGTACCCCTTAGAGCCCCATGTGTTTACGGGTTCCCACAGGGGTCCCCAGTCAGGGTCTGACTTGACACTCATGCTGAGGGGTCAGTTGTTCACTTGGGGAGCCTGGGTGTTGGGAATGGGGAGGGCAACTGGAGGGCGGTCTGCTCCCAGTAACATGTTCCCATGACAACCACTTTACAAGTTCATGGGATACATTTTTCTTAACTGCCCAAGATGTGGGTATATGGGGAAACTGAGAGGTTAAGTATTAGCCCAAGTTCTCAGTGTAAGGATCTGGTATGGGAGCCACGAAACTCCACCGCCTGTGTCCCTAATGCCCAGAGTGAACAGGGCAGACATGAACGCAGTTCAGACCTGGGTTGTCTGTGGGAAAACTGAGGGCTGGAGATCACAGAGGGGAAAGGGAGGGGAGGGGAGGGAAAGAAGGGAAAGGGAAGGGGAGGGAGGGGAGTCCAGAGGAGGGGACGGAATGGAGAGCAAGTGAGGGGAGGGAAGCTGGAAGGAGGGAGGGAGGAGCCCAGCCAGGGGAGGGAGCAGTGGACGGTCTGGGAGGGATCTATGAACACTCACCTTCCTTGAACACTCCATTCACAGAGAAGCAGAGCATTGTTTGCTGAAAGGGAAGAACGCAGGTACTCAGTCACCCCTCAACTTGATTCCTCCCCATCTGCAGCTTCCCACCCCTGGTCCCAACAAGGCAGGAAGCAGGTGCCCACCGTCTGGAACCACATGTCCACCATGAAGGACTTTAAGTCATGCTGAGTTTTGGGCAACCCACAGAGGGCATGCACAATGTCACATTTTGTGTGTTTCAGCAGCAGGAACCGCAGATCTGTGGAGGAGGGGAAGCAAGCAAAGGTCAGGGACCCTATGAATCTTCCACTCACTGCCCTTTCCTGCCCAGTCTTCCCACCACACACTCACCAGGGTCCTTGAGTGTCTTCATATTCCTGCTGTTCTTGAAGTATGCACACATGCTGCTTCTAGGAGACACAGAGGAAACGGGTTGGTGGTCCAACCAGCATAGGTGTCAGCAGGAGCTGGCCTGCATCTGCTGGGGAACTAGATGGCCCTGGGGAGGAGTCTGGGCTGTGATACTCACGGGCCTGGGTCCTTGAAGTGGAATGGAATGGTCAAGGAGAAGCAGGCTTCCTCATGATAAGCACACAGGAGTCCCTGGCGGTCCCCATAGTCATGGATCAAGTAATATCTGAGGGGGAACAATGAGGACAGTCTGGCTCTGTGGTATCGAGCTCAAAGGAGATTTGAAAACTCCCATGAGCAGACCTGCAGAGAAGGCAATGGCAACCCACTCCAGTACTCTTGCCTGGAAAATCCCATGGATGGAGGAGCCTGGTAGGCTGCAGTCCATGGGGTCGCTAAGAGTCGGACACGATTGGGCGACTTCACTTTCACTTTTCACTTTCATGCATTGGAAGAGGAAATGGCAACCCACTCCAGTGTTCTTACCTGGAGAATCCCAGGGACGGAGGGGCCTGGTGGGCTGCCGTCTATGGGGTCGCACAGAATCGGACATAGCTGAAGCGACGCAGCAGCGGCAGCAGCAGCAGCAGCATGAGCAGACCTGAGTTTGGGTGGCCTCCCCTGTACTAGCCCTCCCCTTGCTCAGATTCCCACGGGTACTTACTGCTGCAGGAATTGCAGGATTAGACTCTTCAGCTCATCAGATCCAAAGAAGCTTCCCTAGAATCAAAACAGTCCTCAGGACCAGGGCTGACACCCCCTTGCGTACCACCTAGAACCCTGCTGGATCCTCCATGCTCACCTTGCATGTTGGTAAGCACTTGGGGGCTTCAATAGCACACTTAGACCCTGAGGGTGTCTCCTGGCCATCCTAGGGGAAGGAAGAGGAAGTCAGCAGGGCAGTCCAGGATGTGATGCTAGATGATCAGGGAAAAGAACAGACCCAGGATGAGGGTGGGGATCTGAGATAAGAGGAGAAAGGGTCCTGGAAATGCCAGGGGCAGGACTACATGTCTGTCATCTCCATGGGTCCCCAGAGCCTGTGGAGAACATAGTTGAAGAAGATCCAGGGCCTTTTCAGGTTCCCACAGAGGATGGTACACTCTTCATCCCGCAGGACATGTAAGGGTCAGGTTCAAAAATGGAACTTGGACAGGTCCTAATGGGTTTCAGAGTAGTTTGTGGGCACTGTCAGTGCTAGTTAGAGGACTCTGTGATCAAGGGATATGCTTACCAAGCTTAGTAACCTGGGGAACAACTCCAGGATGGTGCTGCCAAAATCAAGACAAAAGAGAAAAGCCAGTGAAAACGTGGACATGACCCTCCTCATGGGAGCAAGTCACTTACAGCAATCACAGTCCTGTGTGTGCCCCCCACCCACAATGCAGTATGCTAGGCTTCCAGGGCCTTGGTCACCACTCTGTGGACTGACCCAGAGGAAGGCTGTTCCCTCTATCCCTTCCTCCCACCGCCTTTCCCCTGGGTGGCTCCCAGCCAGAAGGTCCTGATTCCCTTCTCCAGTGCCACAAGGACCAGCAATTCAAACCCTTACTGGACGTCTTCCTCCCCTCCCTTCCTTCCTTCCTCTACCACCCAGTGAAGGCTGTGGAGAGAAGAGGAAATGGGGGGATGAGAGCCCAGGGCTTTGATACTTCACAGGGGTTTCATCACTCTGTCAAGTCAGGACAAACCTCAGGGATGACCCAGGAGGCTGTGACAGGGAGGTGAGTGAGATGGGACTCAGGAGGGAGGGAGGAGGATGAAGACAGACATGGAGTGGAGGGAGGAGGGGAGAGATGAGAGAGACATAAGGGTGTAGAGGCAAGGCAGAGAGAGACCTTATGTTGGTTGACTTATCAGGGGAGGTGGTGCACGTGGCATTTCTGTCAACCCACATCCCTTCTGGTTCCAGCTGTTGACCCTTGTCCATCTCCCCTGCAGACTTCACCTGGAATTATGGGGAACACCCACATGGACTAGATGGCTCTGCATCCACACCCATCCTTTCCCTACAAATCCACTTCCCTTCATCTGTCACCACCCCATAAGCCTTCCCACATCCCTTTGAAAGGAAGATCTAAGTGCTCCACCTCACCTCAGTGTTGGAAAGATTCAAGTTCTTGGTGTGGGAAGCATTCTCCATAATGGTGGACAGGCTATGCACCACGTAGGGTTTTTTGTTGCTCTGGTCCAAGGACGAAAGCTATGATGAAGAAAGAAGAGTGAGGACCCCAAAGGGGATATCTGAGACAAATATGCCTCTTCTATCTGATCTCTCCAATCCTCATCATCAGCCTCAACATTGGGCCTAGGTCCTCACCTTGGACCTGATCCCTGGATGGATGTGCAGGGAGGCAGGCATGCCATTTCTACGGTTCCATGTCATTGCAATATCATAGATCATCAAGTCTCCAGGAAACCAGGAGGGAAACACAGGCTGAGAGGGCCCTGGCTGGTGCACCTCCAGCACCATCCCATCCCCATGATATCATCTCCGAGTGTCCTTCCCAGACAGACCCTCTACCCTCACCTGCCCTACAGTTATTGCTACAGCCACACCAGGGCCAAAGAGGAGTCTCTGGATGTCAAGAGATTGCTGGTGGACATCGTATGGTTTGTTCATGGCCAGCTTCAGAGTTAGGGATGGGGTTCAGTGGCTCTGTGTCTGAGGGTGAGCAGGGGGAAGAGGTGGGGCTGGGTATCAGTGCACAGCTTGTGTTAAGTCTGCATTACCTTCATCTGCTCCACCTTTTCAGACTTCAGTGCTTTCTGCACAGATTCGGGTGCATCACAGGGCTCAACAAAGACAGATATCTGTAGAGAACACAAGAGGGGCTGGGTAAGCTCCAGGAAATCTGTGCATGGGATCAAGCAAGACCATGCCCCTCTCCTTCCCTCTTGCCCCTATTCAGCCCTGTTAATGCCCTTGACACACACCTTTTCATTATCCTCATTGAAAATCTTGCCATTGACATTCTTCAATGCACCTGCAATGTTGGCATTCTCTACAAAGAACTGGGCCTGCATTTTCTCATAGTGAAACTGTAGGGAGAGTGACAAGAGAAGCAGAATATGAGACCAGAGCCATTTCTCTTCTGGGCCTGCCATCTACCCCATTTCTTCTCATTGCCTCCATGTCCTCTCTTACTTCGACTGGAATGAAGGGGACACTGCATTCCTTCTGAATCAAATCCAGCAGCCACTTCTCATCATATTTTATACCAAAGGGAATCTAGGGGCCAAAGAAGAAATGGGAAACAAAATTGATGCAATAGAATCCAAGGTTAAGATAAGACCCAACTGTGTCTTACTTTAGAACCTATTTTCAGGCTTTAAATATATTCTTAAGATAGGACAATATCTGTTATCACTAACTTTTGTACAAAGCATGGATTTGCTAAATATAGTTTCTTTCCATTCATATACCCTTCCTGAAAAAATAATATGTTTCACATGTATTTCCTTTTATAACGTTCCAAGAGATCCATGTGAGATAGGCCTGGCCTGCCACTCTGACATGGACCCCAGAGACTCAACCTCCTCCCACACTCAGCTTGAGCCAAACTGTGTGATCTGGTATGAAGTGCTTCATCTCCCTGGCAGTAGGTTTCCTCCTTTGCTTTTAGACAACCTCTCCCATGCTCCTTCTTGCAGTCAGTCTGTTTCCTTTCTGTTGCTTCTCTGAACTTACCCTTAGATGATCTAGGAAGATAGTCCCTAGTAATAACAATACATTACCAACACCACTGCCCCAGAAAAGTTCCCAGCATCTGTACACAAATCCAACATGACTCTCTCTGTCATCATCTACATATTAGGTCCATTTATCCAGCACACTCACTATGATCTTGAACCAGCTCCCCAAGGTCTCATTCTGTCTGTCTCGCTTCATTCTTCTCTCTGAAGGCTTTTGCTTTGTCTCCATATTAATATGCATTTGCTCTTGTTTCTGAAAACTGCTTCTCTGACGATGGGATGGAACAGCATAGGGAGCACTGTCAGGAAGTGGAGAGAAGAAAGTGGTCCATATAGACTTAGAAAGTCTTCTTCAAATTTTTCCACATGATATCAGAGCTACAATAAAGATTGCTTAAACATTAGCCAGATCCCATCATTCCTCACTCTTCCAGATTGGAGAGAAGAATGACATGTTTAACTACAAGGTTTTATTGTTCACTGGTTGGTACATGTCAGCCATGCTCACTGGTCACTTACTATCTTGCTCGGAAGTCCATGGGAACATCACCTGAATCTTGCTGCTGCTGGGAAATGACACGTTCAGACGAATAGTTGTATCGCCTTCGGTAAAAACTCCAGCTTCGTGCTCTTCTTTGTAAAGGGTTTGGTTTATCACTGTCCTCTAAAATTGACAACAACAGATCAATGGTCCCAATACCAGAAGAAGTCTTGGGTAAATATCATGGCTAAGGAAAAAATATCACTGACTGTATAATCTAAACAGAAATGCATCACTGTGCTAAAAGCAAAGGCTGAGAGACTTCACTGTGGCTCCACTTTTCAGGAAATGAGAGGTCAGAGCATTCACAGCCAAGAAAACAGGCACAGAAGAAAGGGTCTAGATCTAGAGTGTAGTCTGTGATGTTAGATCCTGCTCTACTTGGTTCAGGCTAGGTGACATGGGACAAGTGACTTTTAATCCCCAAGTCACACTTCTCTGCTCTGCTCTAGGGGGACAATAAAACATTCCCTGAAATCTACCCTGGTGTGATGTTCAAGGGTTGAAACTGGTCTGCCTCACTGGAGGAAGAACTAGAGAAATGAAAGATAAGTCTGATGAAAATATCCAGAATGGAGCCTGGAAAGATATATCAGTTCAGTTCAGTTCAGTTGCTCAGTCATGTCTCTTTGTGACCCCATGGACTGCAGCACGCCAGGCCTAAACTCATGTCCATTGAGTCGGTGATGCAATCAAACCATCTCATCCTCTGTCATCCCCTTCTCCTCCTACATATAATATGGAAAATACCAAAAGTGAGGTGTAGAGAATTAAAGGTGATGCAGTGAGTATACCGAAAACATGGTTAATGTGAATCCCAGAGAAAAGGAAAGGAAAAGTAGAGAAATGATATTTGAAGAGAACTTGATTGAAAAGTTTCCAAAAGTAACAAGATATCAACTTAGGATAACAATGTTAGTTGGAGAAAAAATAAATTTTAAGGAAAAACTTTCCTAAAAAAAAATGTATTCATTTCACCATAATGTAACAAAAAGTCAGAAATTTTGTGACCAGAAGACTCAAACTAAAAGTAATATTACAGGCTCTTTTTTGGGCAGAAGAAATATCATCCCAGGTGGAGTCACATAGATACAGGAAAGAAAGACTAATATCATTTGTGAATATGTAGGCAAATTTAAACTATATAAAATGATGATAGCAATATTTTCTGGGGGTTCACATATATAGAGAATGAAAATGAATGACAATAAATTTGGAAAGAGTATGTGGAATCAATGTGTCTCAAGGTCCCATAATTTTCTGAGGAGTTTTAAAGAACTAATTAACTAATATTAGACTGTGAGAGGACTCCCCTAGTGGCTCAGATGGTAAATAATTCGCCTGCAATGAAGGAGACCTGGGTTCAGTTCCTGGGTTGGAAGGATATCCTGCTGAAGGGAATGGCAGCCCTGTCCAGTATTCTTGCCTGGAGAATTCCATGGACAGAAGAGCCTGGTGGGCTACAGTCAGTGGTGTCCCAAAGTGTTGGACACAACTGAAGCAACTTACCATGCACCACCACCAGACTGTTAAAAGGCAAAAATGCACATTGTAATATGAAGGGCAAGCACTACAAGAATAGCAAAAGAATGTTTAGATATCTGCATGAATTAAGAATTCAATAGTTACAAAATATTAACCATTTCAAAGGAAAGGAAAAGGAACTTAGAAGCAGCAAAATAAATACGTAGCAATATGATACACATAAAGCAAATTATATCTATCTTTACATTAAAAGATTCAGGCTAAATATTCTAAATAGAAAGACAGATATTTTCAGACTGGACTAGAAACATTTCATCAAACACTCTTGAAAAGAGAAACATGTGAAATTTAATCATCAGGAAATCTGAAAATAAAAAATGACAAAATGTATATCTTGTCCACATTAATCTATAGAAAACTGGTATAACCATATTAGTAAAAGAAAATGTACAGTTTAAAGAGAAACATTATAAGAGAAAGAGGGAAATTTCCTTATGATGATGGGTTCAATGCAATAAGAAGATATTAATACAAAATTCTAAATTTGTATACAGGTCTTAAAATAGAGCCAAAATATGCAAAATAAAACCTGACAGAAATAAGAGGGAATGGACAAATCCACAGTCACAGTGAGAAACTTTAACACTTCTCACTGAGTGACACACAAAATGGCAAACAAAAACTCAGCTAGAGGGAGAGGATTTTTAAATGTGACTTAAATAAACAAATTTATTTAATTGACATAGAACAATGCACATATCAAATACTTATTGAATATTCCAGAATAGGTCATATGCTAGGCAAAAAAGCAAGCCTCAAAAATTAAGGACTAATACAATTTACCCTGACTAGTTAATGCAATATTCAGTAGCAATGGTGGGGTTTCCGTCCTCCCTCCACCTCTAGTATAAATACAAAGAACATTAGTTTACACAATCCCACCCTCTACCTAGGTTACCATCCCCACTCTCCAAACCCTAGACCCAAGAAGATCACATTACTCATGCCTTTTCCTTAGCCAAGGAAAAAAATTCACCCAGCCAAGGCAATTTCCATAGGAGGGGAAGTTTTTTACCTGCAATCAGGAGTTTGTGAGAACCCATTTCCTCAGGAGAGTAGAAAACAGTCAGCCTGGGCCCTCTCTCACCTTTCTCTAAAAGAGGATTGGCTGGTTAGGGGTCCGGTGGGTTGGGGTGGGGAAGGGAACCCAGAAACCCTCCTGTCCTGTGGAGATCTGAAAAGAAGTTCTCATGTAGAGTGACTCACCCATGGGGTAACCTGAAGGCAGAGATTTGTCACCGCTGTCCTCACAGGCTTCTCTAGAAGAGAATGTGTGGGTCTGGAGCTGGAGGTTTGGAGAATATCAAGGAAGGCTGCCAAGCAAAGAGAGAGCAGGCCCCAAACTCTCTCTCAATGCCAAGCAAGATGGAGTCCTTACAGGAAGTCCTTTCCCCAAGGGCATAGAGGAGGAGAGCCCTGGGGGCCAGAGGAGCTTTAACTTCTTATAATAATAGCCCTCTGGGTTTTCTACCAGCTTAACACCCAGGGACCGTTTCCAACTAAACCACCCCTACAGAGGTGTTAGGAGGCACTGGGGACCCGGGTACTTATAGCTACAAACACAGAGAACTCTCTATGCCAGATTCTGCATCGGCTACATTACACTGTGTTCCTTCATTCTGCAGACCCAGAGAACTGTGAGTGCCAGAGGTAGGAAAAGTTCTGTACTTGCTACATTGCATCTGTTCTTTCATGTATTCTTCACGAGGAGATTCTGATATCAGAACCACCAACTTTTCAAGGTTGCTGAGGCTTACTGAGGTGCTGGAGCTTGTGGAGTCATTCAGTTGCTACCTGGAGCAACAGAGACTGGAATTGAGCTCCAAGGAATTGGGTTGATTTCCCTATGCACAGATTCACTAAATTCTTGGTTCAGTTCAGTTCAGTTCAGTCGCTCAGTCGTGTCCGACTCTTTGCGACCCCATGAATCGCAGCAGCCAGGCCTCCCTGTCCATCACCAACTCCCGGAGTTCACTCAGACTCACGTCCATCGAGTCAGTGATGCCATCCAGCCATCTCATCCTCTGTCATCCCCTTTTCCTCCTGCCCCCAATCCCTCCCAGCATTAGAGTCTTTTCCAATGAGTCAACTCTTCGCATGAGGTGGCCAAAGTACTGGAGTTTCAGCTTTAGCATCAGTCCTTCCAAAGAACACCCAGGGCTGATCTCCTTCAGAATGGACTGGTTGGATCTCCTTGCAGTCCAAGGGACTCTCAAGAGTATTCTCCAACACCACAGTTCAAAAGCATCAATTCTTTGGCACTCAGCTTTCTTCACAGTCCAACTCTCACATCCATACATGACCACTGGAAAAACCATAGCCTTGACTAGACGGACCTTTGTTGGCAAAGTAATGTCTCTGCTTTTGAATATGCTATCTAGGTTGGTCATAACTTTCCTTCCAAGGAGTAAGTGTCTTTTAATTTCATGGCTGCAGTCACCATCTGCAGTGATTTTGGAGCCCAGAAAAATAAAGCCTGACACCATTTCCACTGTTTCCCCATCTATTTCCCATGAAGTGATGGGACCAGATGCCATGATCATCGTTTTCTGAATGTTGAGTTTTAAACCAACTTTTTCACTCTCCTCTTTCACTATCATCAAGAGGCTTTTTAGTTCCTCTTCACTTTCTGCCATAAGGGTGGTGTCATCTGCATATCTGAGGTGATTGATATTTCTCCCAGCAATCTTGATTCCAGCTTGTGCTTCCTCCAGCCCAGCGTTTCTCATGATGTACTCTGCATATAAATAAAATAAGCAGGGTGACAATATACAGCCTTGACATACTCCTTGTCCTATTTGGAACCCATCTGTTGTTCCATGTCCAGTTCTAACTGTTGCTTCCTGACCTGCATATAGGTTTCTCAAGAGGCAGGTCAGGGGGTCTGGTATTCCCATCTCTTTCAGAATTTTCCACAGTTTATTGTGATCCACACAGTCAAAGGCTTTGGCATAGTCAATAAAGCAGAAATAGATGTTTTTCTGGAACTCTCTTGCTTTTTCCATGATCCAGCAGATGTTGGCAATTTGATCTCTGGTTCCTCTGCCTTTTCTAAAACCAGCTTGAACATCTTGGTGCAAAGTAACAAAATATTGTGATAATAGTCAAATGTCTGAAATTAATACCAGTTCATCCTAGAGAGAATACCCCCCACCACCCCCCGCCAAAAAAAAAAAAAAAAAAACCAGAGAGAGAGAGAAGAAGCATACACTGGAATGGGTTGCCATGCCCTTCTCCAGGGGATCCTCCCCACTCAGGGATTGAACTTAAGTCTCTTACATCTTCTGCATTCTCAGACAGGTTCTTTACCACTAGCACCACCTGGGAAGCCTATATAATTTATGATATATAGTCAATGTAGATAGATGACCCTAGTGGTCAGAACCAGAATTGTAGTTCTAGTGCACCAGCCAGAAACTTCTGGAATTTTCCGCTACTTTCTGGAATTTTCCACTCCTTGCCCACATCCCCTTCCTGGATCTCTATCCTTCCTGAAAGAGGAAGTCTAGCCACAGAAGGGTGGAGAAAAATCTGCATGTGAGAGTGTGAACAGTTGGGGTAAAAGAAGCTTAAGACAGAAAATCACACTCAGTACAGATAAACTGTCAAGTCAAAAGCTGAAATTTTTTTTTATTTTTTATAAAACAGTATCATGTGAACATTTTGATAACATGATACATATACATGAATTTTTTGTCATTTGGTTATTATTTTAAATTGTTTAAACAAATTTTCCTTATCAAAACATATTAAACATTTAATAATCTATACTTAAAAATGAAAGTATTCTACACATTCCATATATATGATCCCCTCACCATGACTTGCAGGTCCCAATATAGTCAATGCAAAAAGACTGGTGTTCACACTGAAAGGTTGTTGCTGAACGAAAAGACGCTGGGAATCTTAGCCCCTGGAGGAGAAGAATTCAATCCCGGGCCAGAGACAAGGCTTGATTGCTCAGAGCTTTTGTGTAATAAAGTTTTATCAAAGTATAAAGGAGATAGAGAAAGCTTCTGACATAGGCATCAGAAGGGGGCAGAAAGAGTAACCCCCTGCTAGTCTTCAGCTGGATGTTACATAGTCACTGTTGCTGCTGCTGCTAAGTAGAGTCAGTGTGTCCAACTCTGTGAGACCCCATAGACGGAAGTCCACCAGGCTCCTCTGTCCCTGGGATTCTCCAGGCAAGAACACTGGAGTGGTCTCTAGCAGTCTGTTAATGAAAGAAAGGAATGTCTTAAAACTCAGAATGGCACCAGGCCCCTCATCCAAAAGATGCATTTTGGGATAAACTTGGCACCAGATGATTCATCCCGGGCCATAAAACGATTGACTTGAATCTTGTAGAAGGGCAGATTACCATACAAATAGTTTCGTTTACATAGATTAGGGGAACAGTATCTGAGTATAACATATTGGTTTGTCAAGTAGGTTCTGAGCCATTAGGCGGAACCGACTTGAAGGCAGAGTCTGGGGTAAATGCATAGTACATTAACATAGCTTAAGACAAACATTTCCATAAGAAAAATGCATTGGTTAACTCAATGTTTGAGAATAGTTAACTTCTGGTGAAACCAGGTGTCATTATGGCAACACAGTATTTTAAGAGAAAACTCCTTTTAAATTTGTATAGAGAAGGAAAAAAATATCACTAGTGTGTTTCCTCCTGCCGCTTAAGTGAGATAAAAATGTCTGACACTTGCAGCCTATTTCCTCCGTTTGGAGACCCCTGGCCTTCCTGACTATTACCATCTCATTCCCCTCTTTTCTTTTAGGAGAATTATGTTGCCTAGGGGAAAGGAGCATCGTTCTTGTTCCATAACTGCTTCCAAGCTGACAAGGGGCATTGTCCCTAAATTGGTGAGGCAGCATATTCTCCTAACCCTCATACTGAGGATTTCTGATCCAGCGGCCCCAAATAGTAGTTGGAAGAAGCTGCAGCAGTAGCAGAAGTTTGAGCAACCTTTTGTAACTTAAAAGCTTTCATGCGACTAGAAACAAATCCAGTTACACAGTTACAGATGCAGGGAGCAAACAGCAAAAACAAAACAATCAGAATTATTGTAATTAAGATAGTTTTCCACCGTGGGAAACTAGTTAATGTTTCCCAAAGTGAGGCAATTGAGGCTTCAGGAGTATCCATGGCCCCAGTCATCTTGTTCATGTGGTTAGTAAAATGAGTAACATTCGTGCTCATATCAGGTATATATGTACAGCATTGGGTATGAATAATGGCACAAGTTCCTCCTTGTGCAGCTGTCAGAATATCTAAAGCCAATATGTTTTGTTAAACCACCTTTCTAATTTGTGCTTGTTCAGCATTAAGAGCTGAGATAGCTTTTTGAGAATCTTGCAATGCCTGTTGAGTAAAATTAGTCAAAGCATCCACTCATAGCATAACATCTGTAGTTCCCAAAGAGGAAACAAACACTGCAGCCAAATAATCATACCAGTGAAATACAGACCTTGCCCACCGAGTTTTAAGGTGGAGTAAATTAGCAGGCTTTTCTGGAAGCTCTGAAAATATAAAGCCATGAGTAAAGGCTCAACCCAGGGTGCATCTCCCTATCCAACCAGGGGGAAGCCATGCCCATAAGTAAGAGCCACATATCCAGTAAGTCCCGTTTGGAGCAAGCCAGCGTGACTGAGATATCCAGTCCCAATTAGTGCCTGGCCAGACAAAGGGAGGACCAGAACTGGGGCTGGAAAACACGGGACTGATTATGTTGCATATTTCCTGAGGCAAAAATCCCAATTGTTTCCAATCATTGTAATTAAGTTGTTGGCTAACTTTTGGGGATGGCTCTGTTTGTTCCCAGCATATAGGGGCAGTAGATATTAGACGTCCTTTTTCAGGAGTTAGCCATATAACCTCATCCCATATTTGATAAACGTCAGGTAAAAAACCATTAGATCTAGACCTATTTGCCTTATGTGTAGCGAAATAGTCATTAAACCGAGACAGTGTATAATCAAAATTAAAAGTCACGTTATGTCCATAGTTAAAGTACAACGTGTCGCACCAGTCCATTTTAGGGTTGTTAGATGTCATCAGATGAAGACGAGGCATCACATATGATTGTTGTCAAAGGTATTCACAGACTTGGAGAAAGTCTTTTCCTTAAAGTGGAGATGTCCACCACAGGAAGCCTTCCACTGATGAAGAGGGGAGCACTCCGCAGACCCAGCAGTTAGACCGATTGTGGAATGTAGCGTAGGAGTGAGCCCAGGACAGGAAGGCATTGTGTTGAGGATCAAACAGCAGACTCAGGATTTTGGAGTCAGCAGAAGTAGGCTCACACAGATTATCAGGCCCATCTGAAATGTACAAAGTCAGAGCATACAAAGTAAAGACATAAAATGAAGTCACTTAGTTCTGGTCAGGGTGCCACATCTTAACTCGAGTGTGATGTACCCAGGAATCAATTCCTGGCACTTTGACAGCTGTGGGAGAAGAAAGAATAACCTAGTAAGGGCCTTCCCAGAGGGGCTCTAGGGATGGGCCCTCAGATCCCAATGTTTTTATGAGGACCTCGGTTTCTGGCTCAAATAGAGGCTTGCTTGACTCAGAGGCTGGGTCAGGAGTCCCAGAGTTCTGTTAATGCCTGTTGAAAAGCTGAGAGCTGAGTTACATAACTAGTTAATTCCAATGCTTCGGGGTCTATAACAATGTCTATGCGTAAGAAAGGCCTTCCATAAACACATTCAAAGGGGGACAGTCCCTCCTTTTAGGGGGCAGTTCAAGCCCTCATTAAAGCTATGGGTAGGACTTTAATCCAATTGTCCTGCGTCTCTTGAGTTAATTTGTGCAGATGTCTTTTGATAATGTCATTAGCTTTTTCAACCTTTCCTGAGGATTGGGGTCTCCAGGAACAGTGTAAAAATGATATTCTATTCCTAGAGCCTTAGACACCCCCTGAGTTACAGCAGCTTTAAAGGCGGAGCCATTGTCACTCTGAAGGCTCCGTGGCAGCCCAAACCTGGGCATAATTTCATGGATTAAAATCTTTATAACCTCCTTAGCCTGTTCACTATGACAGAGAAAATCCTCAATCCATCCAGTAAAAGTATCTACCCAAACTTTTAAACAAGAATATCCATTAGCTTTTGGCATATGAGTAAAATCAATTTCCCAGTTCTCTCCAGGATACTTTCCACTTCGTTGTAATCCAGATTTTGCTAGCTTCTCAGTCTTTGGGTTATTCTTCTGACAAACCTCACACCTTTTGATAATATTCTTTAAAGTTTTCATTACATTTTTACCTTCAAACAAACGAGAAGCCATTTGATAAGTACTCTCTGCACCCAAATGAAAACTCTGGTGTAAACCCTTAAGAATTTTCCACTGAGCATTTTCAGGAATTATTAATCGTCCATCCTCGGACTGTAACCATCCGTAATCTTTGCTCCTTTTTTCTCATATCTTTCTAATTCTTCCTCAGTATATTGTGGTTTTTCCTGTTCCACAGGACCTGTCCAGATCAAAGGTGTCTGCAGTGAAGGGGTTTCGTAAAGTGCCGCTTTCCTGGCTTGACAGTCAGCCAACTGATTACCTTCAGCTACTTTACTCCCATCCCTGCCGTGCCCTTTGCAATGCATAACAGCTACTTCTTTAGGACAATATATAGCAGTTAAAAGAGCATTCTTGGACAGTAAATAGAACAATGGATTCATAGTCAAGATACAGCCACTGACCTGCTGTGTGACATCAGGCAAATGACTTTCCCTCTCTGAGCCTTTGCTAACTCATCTGTAAAATGATGGCTTAGACTAGCTTTCTTTAATGGACTCAGTAATGGGTGTTTGGGGAAATGTGTGCTTTAATAAAGGTTTGCTATTGTTATCATAAAAAAAAGTCTCTTGATCTCTCTGAAATGCTTAATAGGTTCTCCTGTTGTTGTTTTAACTGTCTTTCTTTCCATATTGCAGCATGAGCATGTAAAGTCAAATAAGCATACTTAGAATCCGTGTAGATAATTGCTTGCTCCCCTTTGCTTAACTCTAGAGCTCGGGTCAGAGCCACAAGCTCCACTAACTGAGCACTGGTTCCCTGGGGGAGAGATTTTGCTTCTAAAACCTGCTCAGCAGCCACCACAGCCTAACCTGATTTATGCTTTCCATCCCGAACAAAAGAACTGCCATCTGTAAATATTTTCATGTCAGGATTGTCTAATGGGGTATCCATTAGATCCTCCCGAGCTGCATAGTTTAAAGTTAGAAACTGGGAACAATCATGATCAGGTGTTTCATTTTCCTTCTCAGGAAGGAAAGTGGCAGGATTTAAATTTCCACAAACTTTAAGCTTAGTTACTGGTCCTTCTGACAACAATGACTGATATTTAAGAAGCCTACTGTCTGTCATCCAAATATTAACCTTAGAATTTAAGATTCCACTCACATCATGAGAAGTCAGTACAGTAAGGTTTCATCCATTAATTATTTTTAAAGCTTCAGGTGCTAATAAAGCCATTGCCCCAATTACTCGTAGGCAGTGGGGCCACCTACGTGAAATTACATCTAATTCTCTGCTTAGATAAGCAATAGGTTGCTGGTGAGGCCCTCGGGGTTGTGTTAAAACTCCCAAGGCCCTACCTTTTCTTTCAGTGACAAACAAATTAAATTCTGACCCTGTGGGCAAGCTCAGAGCTGGAGCTTGCAGGAGAGCAGTGTGAAGAAACTTAAAAGCCTTTTGAGTATCTGGAAACCAAACCAGTTTGTCAGTTTGGGCCTGCTGAGTTTCAGCTATAAGTTTATATAAAGGCCAGGCAAGTTCCCCATAACCCAGAATCCAAATATGACAGTAGCCCGTGATTCCCCAAAATCCTCTCAATTGTCTTAAAGTCATAGGTAGGGGATGATTTAGTATAGGTTTAATTCTCTCAGGGCCTATGGCCCTAGTCCCTTCTGATATGATTAGGCCCAGATATCTAACAGATTGTTCACAAAGCTGAGCGTTTTCTCTTGATGCCTTGTAACTGCAGCCTGCCAGAAAGTTTAAGAAATCTTCTGAGGCTCGTGAACAAGCTTCCTCTGTCTCAGCACAGAGCAAAATATCATCTACATATTGTAACAGCACCGCTTCAGAGCTATTAAAGTTTTGTAGATCCTGTGACAAACTTTGTCCACATAAGTGAGGACTGTCATGAAATCCCTGGGGCAAAACTGTCCAGGTTAACTAAAAAGCTAGCTGTGTAGGGTCTTCAAAGGCAAATAGAAATTGACTTTCTTCTGCCAAAGGCACTGAATAGAAAGCATCTTTCAAATCAATTACTGAGAAATAGTTGGCTGTTCAGGAATTTCTGACAATAGAGTATAAGGATTAGGCACCACAGGGTGTAAAGGAACTATAGCCTCATTTATTATTTGTAAATCTTGAACTAGTCACCATTTACCATTTGATTTCTTTATACCCAAAATAGGAGTGTTGCAAGGACTGTTACAGGGAACTAATAGTCCCTGCTCCTTTAAATTTTCGATGATGGGTTTTAACCCTTCCTTAACCTCAGGTTTCAGTGGATACTGCTTCTTATGTGGAAATAAGTGCGGGTCTTTGAGCTTGACAACTACAGGAATAGCATTTTGTGCTTGACCCACAGATTTTCCATCAGCCCATACTCTAGGATTTACATTTTGTTCAACTAAAGGGAGAGAAAGGGAGGGCTCCATATTCATGAAAACAGAGTTATGGACCTTGTTCAGTATATCCCTCCCCAAAAGGGATGAGGGAGATTCTGGCACGATAGAAACTTGTGTGAAAATAGCACAGAATCCCAGTTACAACATAAAGAATAACTGAAATAATACCTTTTGGCTCATCCAAACAGTCCCATTATGGAAGTGGATCAGGAAGAAAGTAGGCCAGGGGCTTCAGTAAGCACAGAGTAAGTTGCCCCAGTATCTAAAAGGAAATCGACGGATTGGCCCCCACAGTTATTAATACCTGGGGTTCCTCAGGTGTAATTAGGACGGGAGCTTGTGTGGGGACCCCCAGGCACCTTCAGTCCTGATTGTCTTGAGAGTCTGACCCCTGAGACCTATACCACTGCAGGCAGTCTCTCTTCCAGTGTGGTCCTTTGCAGACAGGACATGGAGCCGGGGGCGGCTTAGATGCCTGAGGGCAATCCCACTTGTGGTGCCCCTCCTTTCCACAGTAATAGCAAGCCCATCCCTTTTCACCTGGGTCCCTCTGGGCATTTTTCTCAGGCTATTTAAGAAGGGTTTTCATGGCCATTGTGAAGGTTTCCACCTGTTCCTTTGTCTTTCTCTGCCTTTTTTTCTTTTCCTCATATTTCCTACCATAATAGACTGTCTGAGCCAGTTGTAACAGATTATCTAAAGACTGATTTGGTCCATACGCCTGTTTTAATAGCTTACGGCGGATATCTGGAGCGGACTGAGTGAGAAATCTATCCTTTAAGATCACTTTTCCCTCTTCACTTTCGGGATCAATCTCAGTGAATCTGCGAAGGGCTTCTCTCAGTCTATCTAGGAATTTACCAGGCGCTTCCTTCTCCTCCTGTTCTATGTTTGCCAATTTGCCATAGTTTAAAGGCTTAGAAAGTGCCTGCCTGAGTCCTTCAAGAATACATCTGACAAAATGACTCCGAGCCCATCTTCCTTTAGCTGTGTTATAGTCCCAGTCTGGTTCTGTAATTGGGACCGCCTGATTCCCAGTGGGGAGGGCAGCTGTCTCATCCTCCCTCTTCCCTACTGATTCATTACCAAGCCATTCATCTCCATAAGCAACTGCTTTTCCCAAAACTCGACTTTTTGAGTCGGGAGTCAGCGTTTGCCCCAAGATATACACCACATCCTTCCAAGTAAGGTCATAAAGCAGAGTAACACCTTTAAAAGCTCTAATATATTGTTCTGAGTCCTCTAAATAGTTTCCTAGATCCTCCTTGATTCTTTGTATTTCTTGATAAGAAAAAGCCTTATTAACTCTTATAGACTGATTATTTCTCCCGGTGGGTGCTTCATGAAGAGGCAACAGCTTGTGTGGCTGTTCCTCAGTCTCTCTGGCTGCTCTGCACGTATGATTCCAGGAATGGATTGGAGAAACCTACTTTTCTTTATCTCTTTGTTTCCTGTCCTCCCTCTCATCTCTTACTTCGATGGTCTGAGTTTCTACTGAAACCAGAGTAGTCTGAGGTCGTACTGAAACAGGAGTTGTTGGACCTCTACGTGGGCAGTTCGAATCTCAGTTTGGGTTTCCACTGAGACCAAGGTAGTTTGGATCTCAGTTTGAGTCTCCATTGAGACAAAGGCAACCCTTCTTGAGAGGGGGGTGTTCTCTGGCTTTCAGTTTGCTCAGTTTGGAGCCCCAGGTATGGAGACAAAGTAGGACGACAAGAGGGAGCTGAAGGTTTCACACCCAAATCTATACCCTTAGTACATAAGTCTGGCCTATTTTGCAGAGAGAAAAAGGGCAACACATATGCTACTTCTACCAATTTCCCTTGTTTTTTACAGAACCGGTCTAACTGTGAAACTGTATTATACTTAAGAGACCCTCCAACTGGCCACCATTCGCCGTCCTCCAGTGGGTACTGCGGCCATGCAGTATCACATAGGAAGACCAGGTGTGTCTTCTTTAAGCGCTGGGGATCAAATCTACCCCAGTTTTTCAGGATACAGTTCAAAGGAGTTAGGCTGGAATTGTTAGCTTCCATCTGTAAGAGAGAAAAAAAGCGATCAGTGCCATCTTTCTACCAGAGGCGTCCCTCCCTGCTCTAGATGGGGGTGTAGACAGACTTTACACCAAAAGCTTTTCCTTCCTGGTCGGACTCAGTCTGTCCCTTATCGATGCAGGCATCGTACTCGTCCCTTCTGGTTCTACCACCGAGACGGGGTGGGGATGCACCAGGGGTAGACATGATGGCATCCCTGACTGACATCCAGCTCTTCACCATTAACCTTGCTTGCCTCTGATGCCACCCAGGGTACAATCAGAGTAACCTTCCAGAATGCCTCCCAAGCTAAGACCACTGGGGAAAACATCGTCACCTGAGTGCCTGTGCACGACCCTGAGTATATTCCTGACCACAATAAGACCAATACAAACATAATACTGAGATGTTCCTTCCAAGTGTCACCACACCAGTATAAGAGCCTCCTCTGGTCCACTAAGAGCCAGCATTACCAAAAGAAAAAAACCCATTGCAGTCCCAATCTGAGTAACCATTAACCTCAGAGATGTTCTTGGAGCTAGAGCTCCATCTAGCTTTCAAACTTCTGATTCCTAGTGAGGCTAGGCGCTTCCTGACTACCAATCCAAGTTTGGGACCTAAGCCACAGTACACAGTAACAGCATAGATCACAAGTCCCTTGAAAGTCTATGATCCAATAGATTAGGTTAGTACTTCTAATTCCCAAGGAGTTATGAAATGGTCAAAGATACTGAAAAGTTTGACTGAGAAAGGAGAGTTCAGTCCACACGCTTTGCCCATTTCTGGTCTGTTCCTGAAGGAGACATTGGGTGCCTATTGGCATTGGCAGGTCGGTATAAACCCCCAACAGGTTTCTGCCATAAGCTGTATGAGATCACCGTGGAATCGCAGAGCAGGGCTCCTCACTTGCTTTGCTCAGGGCATTTCACTCATTCACACAAGCACACTGTAGAGTTAGTAAAGTACAGCAGAAAACGTGTTCGCTAGGAGAACAAAGAACTAGAGTTCCAAGCATCCTTACCTTGTCCTGAAGGATCCCGGATGAGCCCCCAAGATGAAAGGTTGTTGCTGAAGGAAAAGACGCCAGGATTCCTGGCCTCCAGGAGAGAAGAATTCAATCCAGGGCCAGAGACGAGGCTTGACAGCTCAGAGCTTTTGTGTAATAAAGTTTTATCAAAGTATAAAGCAGATAGAGAAAGCTTCTGACATAGGCATCAGAAGGGGGCAGAAAGAGTACCCCCCTACTAGTCTTCAGCTGGATGTTATATAGTCACAGGCAGTCTGTAAATGAAAGAAAGGAATGTCTTAAAACTCAGAATGGCACCAGGCCCCTCATCCAAAAGATGCATTTTGGGATAAACTTGGCACCAGATGATTCATCCTGGGCCATAAAACGATTGACTTGAATCTTGTAGAAGGGCAGATTACCATACAAATAGTTTCGTTTACATAGATTAGGGGAACAATATCTGAGTATAACATATTGGTTTGTCAAGTAGGTTCTGAGCCATTAGGCGGAACCGACTTGAAGGCAGAGTCTGGGGTAAATGCATAGTACATTAATATAGCTTAAGACAAATATTTCCATAAGAAAAATGCATTGGTTAACTCAATGTTTGAGAATAGTTAACTTCTGGTGAAACCAGGTGTCATTATGGCAACACAGTATTTTAAGAGAAAACTCCTTTTAAATTTGTATAGAGAAGGAAAAAAATATCACTAGTGTGTTTCCTCCTGCCGCTTAAGTGAGATAAAAATGTCTGACACTTGCAGCCTATTTCCTCCATTTGGAGACCCCTGGCCTTCCTGCCTGTTACTTTCTCAACACTCCAGATGTGTTTCTCTTTAAGTAATTCAGTTCAGTCACTCAGTCGTGTCTGACTCTTTGCAACCCCATAGGTGGCAGCACTCTTTAAGTAATGTGTATACTAGGTCCGTCTAGTCAAGGCTATGGTTTTTCCAGTGGTCATGTATGGATGTGAGAGTTGGACTGTGAAGAAAGCTGAGCACTGAAGAGTTGATGCTTTTGAACTGTGGTGTTGGAGAATACTCTTGAGAGTCCCTTGGACTGCAAGGAGATCCAACCAGTCCATTCTAAAGGAGATCAGCCCTGGGTGTTCTTTGGAAGGACTGATGCTAAAGCTGAAACTCCAGTACTTTGGCCACCTCATGCGAAGAGTTGACTCATTGGAAAAGACTCTGATGCTGGGAGGGATTGGGGACAGGAGGAGAAGGGGACGACAGAGGATGAGATGGCTGGATGGCATCACCAACTCGATGGACATGAGTTTGAGTGAACTCTGGGAGATGGTGATGGACAGGGAGGCCGGGTGTGCTGCAATTCATGGGGTCGCAAAGAGTCAGACACGACTAAGTGACTGAATTGAACTGAACTGATACCTAACTTAAAATATTTGTGTATTTATGTCATTTTAGATACTGTACATCCTTCTAAGATTTGCAATCACATACATACAGTTTTCTGTGGGTTTCTCTGGTGGTGCTTGTGGTAAAGAACCTGCCTGCCAATGCAGGAGACATAAGAGACACGATTTCAATCCCTGGGTGGGAAATATCCCCTAGAGGAGGGCATGGCAACCCACTCCAGTATTCTTTCCTGGAGAATCTCATGGACAGAGAAGCCTGGCAAGCTACAGTCCATAGGGTTACACAGAGTTGGACACGACCGAAGTGATTTAATGTGCATGGTTTTCTGTAAATTGAGTTTTTCACTTATCATGACAACTCCAGATTTTCATTTCCTCAGTTATTGTGGTTGGTCATCTTTTCAGATGTTTTTGGAGACAGCATTTTACTTTTTAGGTGAGTTATCTGCGATTATCTTTTGTCCCTTTTTCTGCTGATAAGTAAAAGTCCTTTCAATTATTGAATATAAGCACAAAATCTGTAGCATTGTTCGAAATATTGACTCTCAGCTTTTAAATCTTTGGATTTTTTTCTCTTGATAGTACAAAAATTGCTTTAGATTTATGGATTTTTAAATTTAAGAATAATACAGCTATAATAGAAAAAAATGTATAATACATAGGATTGCATCAACTATTAGTCCACTGGGAATTATAGACTCAAAGCCTTGAGGACTTAAGGACAAAATGTAAGAAAACTTTAAACCAAATTCTACATTGATGAATAATGGGGAAAATATTTGAATATTTGTTTGCTTATAGGAGATACCATGTAAAGTGTATCTGATCTAAAATAATTCCATAAATGATCATTTTCTTTCCTTCATGGAGGCTAATTTCCTCTGCTTCGACCTGAGCCCCATGCAAATCTCTCACACAGTTCAACCCCTGGGTCCCTATACCCAAGGAGTATATTTCACTTACATCATCTTCAAGACCAAGATATGGGGGAGAGGGTTGTATCAGCATGGCATTGACACTAGGAAACTAAAAACTGGATATGTGGTACAAGAAAAGCTTTTAACTCTGTTACAAAATTATTAGAGAAATTTAAGTGAAGTTAAAAAAAAAATCTTTCTTTATTCCCTCCAAAATTCTCATATATAAATGCATATGAATTATAGGCAAAACACTTTGTAAGCAACTGTTTAATATTATCTTATATGAATAAACCTGGTTAGTAAAAAGTGTGTCATTCAAATCTATTGAAATAATTTAAATAAGAACTATTCATTATAAAACTATAAAGCTTAAACAATTATATATACATTCTAAATATGCATATATACATAAACATTATATAACCTGTGAAGAACAGTGTGTGTATATATATATATATATATATATATATATATATATATTGAGCAAAATTTTAAGAATATATATGTTCATGTAAACCTGTTTATATAGTACTTCACACAGAGAAGTATTTCTGGGGAATGTAAACTAAATTACAAAAGGTGTGCATCTTGCTATGTAAGAAGATAAAAAATATAGAATAATATTTTTTCTAATAAATACACCTTCCTGAACTTTGTTAGCTTTCAAAATAAAAATATTAATTTGAAATCAGAAAAATAGCTGATGTAAAATTTTATAACATTATGATACATACCTGGTTGGGAATTTCATTGCAAAGATAATGCATACATATGTGACTTAAATGTATATATCTAAATTTATATATTTTTGCATTACCCTTCTCTCAATCACATATATATGTACATTTCTTGTCATAATTGGAAGGGAGGGGCTGAAGAAAATTTCTTGCCCCTAGATTTAATGTGCATGGTCTCTGACTCACCCTTAATGCTTCATTTGCCACAAAAATCTTCCAGAAATCTCCACGTGATGGGCACATTTTTCTCTTCCTCCTTCCAAGGCTTCCTGCTAAGTGACAGACAAGCTGCCATTCCAGATATGTTCACCAGGTGGCCCAGACATCTAATTTCTGAATTTTATCCAGTGAAAAATGGGTTATTTGGGAAATGGAATGAAAAATGTTTTAAAAGTTTAAAAAGAACATATAAAATAAATTCATAGTTAAATTGCTTTGCCTAACGATTTTCTTCTTCTTTGTGGTTTTCCAGATAGAAATCATAGTAATAATATGACTCCTCTTAGGGGGCTGCTGATTAGCATATGCCTGGGGTGGGAGCAAGGAGGGCAGAAGGGATCCATGTACATACTCTCTATAACCGTCCTGTAAATTTCACGAAGTTTTTCCTGGCATGATAGAGTGCAGGGTAAGGGATTTCCACTTTGGATTTTCCAAAGGGATGAACCAGGTTACAGGATATTTCCTTTGGTTATATCTGGCTTGTCTCCACTCTCTCCTCTTCTGCTGGCTAAAGCCTCCTTAGCCTCAGATCTCGGCTTAAAGTTCACTTCACGTGAGAAATCCCAGATATACCCTACTGGTTTGATTACCAAAGGCAAAGGCTAACAGAGTTTTGAAACGAGAATTCATTGGTCATAGCAAACACCCTCTTCCAACAACAAAAGACATGACTCTGCACATAGATATCACCAGATGGTTAATACTGAAATCAGATTGATTATATTATTTGCAGCCAAACATGGAGAACCTCTACACAGTCACCAAAACAAGACCAGGAGCTGACTGTGGCTCAGATCATGAACTCCTTATTGCCAAATTCAGACTGAAATTGAAGAAAGTAGGGAAAACCACTAGACCATTCAGGTATGACTAAATCAAATTATACAGAGGAAGTGACAAATAAGTTCAAGGGATAAGATCTGATAGACAGAGTGAATGAAGAACTATGGACGGAGGTTCCTGACATTGTACAGGAGGCGGTGGTCAAAATCATTGCCAAGAAAATGAAGTGCAAAAAGGCAAAATGGTTGTCTGAGGAGCCCTTACAAATAGCTGAGAAAAGAAGAGAAGCCAAAGGCAAAGGAGAAAAGGATAGGTATATATCCACCTGAATGCAGAGTTCCAAAGAATAGCAAGGAACGATAAGACAGCCTTCCTCAGAGATCAATGCAAAGAAAAAGAGGAAAACAACAGAATACGAAGGACTAGAGATCTCTTCAAGAAATTTAGAGATACCAAGGGAACATTTCATGTAAAGATGGGCACAATAAAGGACACAAATGGCATGGACCTAACAGAAGCAGAAGATATAAAGAGGAGGTGGCAAGAATACACAGAAGAACTATACAAAAAAAGATCTTAATGACTCAGATAACCATGATGGTATTATTGTTCACCTAGAGCCAGACATCCTGGAGTGTGAAGCCAAGTGGGCCTTAGGAATCATCACTATGGACAAAGCTAGTGGAGGTGATGGAATTCCACCTGAGCTATTTCAGATGCTAAAAGATGATGCTGTGAAAGTGCTGCATTCAATATGCCAACAAATGTGGAAAACTCAGCAGTGGCCACAGGACTGGAAAAGGTCAATTTTCATTCCAATCCAATTCTTTGGCAATGCCAAAGAATGTTCAACCTACTGCACAATTGCACTCATCTCATACGCTAACAAAATAGTGCTCAAAATTCTCCAAGCTAGGCTTCAACAGTACATGAAGCAAAAATTTCCAGATGTTCAAGCTGGTTTTAGAAAAGGCAGAGGAACCAGAGGGCAAATTGCCAACATCCGTTGGATCATCGAAAAAGCAAGAGAATTCCAGAAAAACATCTACTTCTGCTTCATTGACTACGCTAAAGCCTTTGACTATGTGGTTCACAACAAACTGTGGAAAATTCTTAAAGAAATGGGAATACCAGACTATCTGACCTGCCTCCTGAGAAATCTGCATGCAGGTCAACAAACAACAATAAGAAACGGACATGGAACAATGGACTGTTTCCAAATTTGGAAAGGAGTACATCAAGGCTGTATATGGTCACTCTGTTTATTTAACTTACATGCAGAGTGCATCATACAAGATGCCGGGCTGGATGAAGCACAAGCTGGAATCAAGATTTCTGGGAGAAATATCAGTAACGTCAGATATGCAGATGACACCACCTTTATGGCAGAAAGTGAAAAGGAACTAAAGAGCCTCTTGATGAAAGTAAAAGAGGAACCTGAAAAAGCTAGCTTAAAACTCAACATTCAAAAAACTAAGATCATGGCGTCTGGTCCCATCACTCCATGGCAAATAGACGGAGAAACAATGGAAACAGTGACAGACTTTATCTTCCTGGGCTCCAAAATAACTGTAAATGGCGACTGCAGCCATGAAATTAAAAGATACTTGCTGCTTATAAGAAAAGCAATCTAGGCAGCATATTATAAAGCAAAGACATCATTTTGCTGACAAAGGTCCGTCTAGTCAAAGCTATTGTTTTTCCAGTAGTCATGTATGGATGTGAGAGTTGGACCATAAAGAAAGTGAAGTTGAAGGTCCAATACTTTGGCCACCTGATGTGAAGAACTGACTCATTGGAAAAGACCCTGATGCTGGGAAAGATTGAAGGCAGGAGGAGAAGTGGATTACAGAGGATGAGATGGTTGGATGTCATCACTGACTCAATGGACATGGGTTTGAGCAAGCTCCGGGAGTTAGTGATCGACAGGGAAGCCTGGCATGCTGCAGTCCATGGGGTTGCAAAGAGTCGGACACAACTGAGCAACTGAACTGAACTGAGGCATCTAGTGACTCTACCACATTTGCAGTCTCCAGGCATATATTTATTTTTATTTCATTTTATTTTATTTTTAAACCTGAAACACTGTATTAGTTTTGCCAAACATATATTTAAAGGGGGGCCAAAGACAGAGTTCACAGTTTGTCATAGGTTGTAGCAACACACAATGGACTTAAGATGCTGAAGTTTTCAAATATCTTGCTTGAAGATTCACCTAAAATTCACACTCTTCCACTTTTGAGGCGGATTCACTGGGGACACAGGTCACTTCAGCAATGACCTGCATAATTGTTCCTCAGATAACAATCTGAGCATGTAGTTCAGAGGAACTAAGTGTTCATCAACAGATAAATGAATAAATAAAATGTTTTATATATACATATATATATATATATATATATATATATATATATGTTAGCATAATATTATTCAGCCAAGAGAAGGAAGGAATTCCTGCCATTTGCAACAATATGGATGAACTCTGAGGGCATTATGCTAAGTAAAATAACTCAGAGAAAGACAAATACTGTATGATCTCACTTATATGTAAAATCTAAAACAGACAAATTTATAGAAATAGAGAGTAGACTGGTGGTTGCCAGGGATTGGAGGTGGGGAAATGGGTGATACTGATCAAAGATTGCAAAGTTTGTTTATAAGATTAATAAGTTCTGGAGATCTGATGTACAGCATGGTAACTATAGTTAATAATACTGTTCTCTATACTAGGAAGTTGCTGAGAGTGGATTTTAAATATTCTTGCCACACACAGAAAGAATGGTAACTGTGAGACTGATGTATGTGTTAAGTAACCTTATTGTGGTAATCATTTCACAATATGTTCATACATCAAACTTCATGTTGTGTACCTTAAACTTACAGAATGTTATGTCAATTATATCTCAATAATGCTGGGGGTGGGAGATCACTAAGCAAACTACAAAAATGACCAAACACCCTCTTCTAATGCTGAATATGAGTGACTGATTCTTCTTTACCAATTATAGCTTTGGCCTTGCTCTATTCTTCTCTCATTTCAGTCAAAATTTATTAATATATTCATTCATAGAATCACTCCTGCTTCCTGACAGCATTAAATAAGAAGCAATATGGACCCTCTCTAAAGTCACCTAACACAAATTGAAGTCCTATAATGCTTCATTTCTAATGTCCTCTTAAGGAATCTACAGGGTGAATTCTGCCAAACTGTAATAAGGAAAAAACCCAACTTTGGCTACAGATGTGTTCCTGGTAGTCTTCTGGCTAGAGAACCCTGACAGCAGAATGGTCCTGAATTGGTTGACTCACCCCCCAGCGGAGGCAATGCAGATTTTCTTAAGTCCTACCATTCATCCTTTCCACAGTATCTGGTCTCCAGGCTGATCAAAGATCTGCAAGAAACTGAGTCCATGGTAGATGCTTGGACTAAGGTGTAGTTAGACTGTGAAATGGTATGATGTGTGGTATGGGAAGACTGATTAGTATGAAAGGCAGCAAATGGGAGTCCTGACCAGGAGGGTCCAGGGGCAGCTGTTCTGTTCACTCTCTGGGCCCTGGCACACTCTGTTTAGGGATAGGGTCACATAGGGGGCTGTGGAATTCATGTGGGATTAGCTCCAGGAATAGGCCTTATTTCCAGTATGTGTTTTCTCTTCTGCCCGTCAAGTACAAAGGCATTAAGCTCATGGACACTTCCAAAGTGTGCTAAGTCACTTCAGTCATGTTCAACTCTGCGATTCCATGGACTGTTGCCTACCAGGCTCCTCTGTCCATCGGATTCTCCAGGCAAGAATACTGGAGTGGGCTGCCATTTCCTCCTCCAGGGGATCTTGCAGACCTAGGGATTGAACCTGAGTCCTTTTCATCTCCTTGCATTGGCAGGTGGGTCCTTTACCACTAGTACCACCTATAGAGCCTGGAAAAAGTGCCTCAAAAACAGATGTAGTAACTCTAGAGGAAGTGGCTTGATGATGCCCTTTTCCATCCTTCATCTCCAACTAAGTTGTGTGCCTTCCCTCAGAATATCTCTGGCTCCTGTGTATTACTCTCTGCTCCCAACACTTTGTCCCAGAACTTATCTCTGAGCTAATCAGATACCATTGCCTCTGGGAATGCCCCCTGTAATAACTGACCTCCACAGCAGTGTGTAACTGTTGCTTATCTTCCCAAATAGAGATTCCACTTGATCTCGTGTGGCTTCTTATAGGATTTTAGTGTCATCATGCCCTTAATGATCACAGAATTCCTCTCCATTAACTTCCCCTTGTCATCCCACCACTCTGTAACCCCTGTGCTGGACTATGTCAGTGGTTGGATGTGAACACTGAAGAACCTCCTCACTGGGCATATCCAAAGGCAGAAAACTAAAAGGAGAGCAGAAAAGTTTAGATACTGTCCCTCATTCCTCCAAAATAAAATAAGACAGGGAAAAGTGGTATCTGGCTATTCTTAGCACACCAAACTGCATCAAAGAAAAATGGTGAAGTAATGGGAGAAGGGCACGCTTTTAGCCAAGTACCTCGTAGCTCAGGCAAAGTTTTGATCTCACCCAGACTTCCTGGACTTCCCTAGTAGCTCAGACGGTAAAGAATCTGCTTGCAATGCAGGAGACTCGGGTTCCATCCCTGGATTGGGAAGATCCCCTGGAGAAGGGAATGGCAACCCACACCAGTAGTCTTGCCTGGAGAATCCCATGGACAGAGGAGCCTGGAGGGCTACAGTCCATGGGATCACAAAGAGTCGGACACAACTGAGCAACTAACACTTCCACTTTCAGACTTCCTGGAAGCTCATGTGGTAACACAAAGAAGCAAATAAATAATAACCCTGAAATCAGTCCTGCTATAAATAACAATCCCAATCAGTCTGAGGATGACCTCAGATCCCTGGAGTGTCCCATCAGTTAGCTCTGAGTCCTGTCTGCTCACCTGGGAACCCCCACTCTTCACTTGAGTCAGGATGGATTCCCCATCACCTCCCTTCCATCTAGCCCCCTTAATTCCTGCCCACTGTCCCAGGCCCAGCTCCTCTTTCAGGAGTCTCTGATGACTCCAGTGAGCACTTGTTCCTCTTTTTAAACTAAGGGGGTTCTACAGAGGTAATCCTATAGAAGGAAATGGCAACCCACTCCAATATTCTTGCCTGGATAATTCCACGGACAGAGGAGCCTTGTGGGCTATAAGAGTTGGACATGACTTAGCAACTAAAACAACAGAAGTGACCACAACACCACAGGGATCAGGATCATGTGAAATGATTACCATGACCTGTGCAGCTCCTTGGTCCTGGGACATGTGAGGGGAAACAGATGCTCAGTAAACACCCATGTGATGATGCTGATCACAACAGGAGAAGGAACTCACCATTGGGTGGCTCCAGTACTGAGACCCAGGAGCTCCTGATTCTTGCTATCTTGTCCTTCCCTGCAGACCCGCAGTTACCTAATCTTGGAGCTTCAAGGAGGTCCCAGATCCTCAGGTCAGTGCAGTCATGATGTGAACATAGAGGAACCAACAGAGGACAGGAAAAGCACAATTATTCCATTGGAAGGGTGAGGGCTTAATCCCCAACCCAGCCCATTACAATGAAGATCACAGAAATGGCCCTGAAATTCCTACATTATGTGGAGTGTGTGTGCTTCCCTTCTTCTTACATCCCAAATACTCACTTAAATATGGTAATGTTATTGAGGCAACTAACCTCATCCCTGTAAAAGATAAAAGCATTTGGGATGGGAAGGCAGCAAATATTGGTGATGTAGTTATACCAAATACCATACTGGGATCTTGAGGGAAGTTCCCCTTGAACACCTCAAAATGATCCCCTAAGGTAGGAGTCAGGATTTCCTTTTACACATTAGAAAGATGAAGCTAAGGAGGTTAAGAATGTTTTGAGGTTTACACAGCTATTGAGAGACAGAGTCACTCTCATCTGGCCTGTTTGTCTGACTCCAGAAATTGTGTTTGGAACCAAGAATACAGCCTCCCCTTTGGATGCATGATTTGGCAAAAGGGAACTAACAGGTGCCATGGTGAGTGTACAGTCACTCTGGAGAGGATGAAGGTGACAGCTAGCAAATATCTAGCAAAGATGAATGACTGGCTTGAAATAAGAAGCACACATGTTAACCAAAAGAGAGATGGTTAGGACAGCAATGGAGAATTCACTTAAAAATGTACATGTAACAATAACCCTGTATACGAGACAACAAAAAAGACACTGATGTATAGAAGAGTCTTTTGGACTAGGTGGGAGAGGGAGAGGGTGGGATGATTTGGGAGAATGGCACTGAAACATGTATAATATCATATGTGAAACAAGTCGCCAGTCCAGGTTCGATGCACGATACTGGATGCTTGGGGCTGGTGCACTGGGACAACCCAGAGGGATGGTATGGGGAGGGAGGAGGGAGGAGGGTTCAGGATGGGGAACACATGTATACCTGCAGTGGATTCATTTTGATATATGGCAAAACCAATACAATATTGTAAAGTTAAAAAATAAAATAAAATTAAAAAAAATGTACATGTACAAAAGTACTTCTAAATGCCAAAACCACAATAACCAATGAAAACATGTAAAAATCAAAATGAATGACATTAAATTGGAAGGCAAACAAAAGGCAAGTATGTATAAAGCGATTATAATTTTGAAGAATGTGTGATTGTGCATTCATATTTGTTTATCTGCAAGTACAAGTTAATACTTCACCTACAGAAATATATATGGAGAATATCTATCAGTCTATTGACAGGCACTTTTTTGTACTTTTTGATGAGGTTTGTAAGGGGAACGATACCATATACCAACTTTATTTTATAAATACATATTCACTTATTGTTTGAAATATTATATTATGAAAAGCATTAAGGAAATAATTTGGAGCGAAGATGTTTGTAAACAGATTGACAAAGACATATACATATACTTAGTACCTTTGAAATATGTACAAAATATAGTGCTCCTGGAAGAAAAAGAAGGCTAAAATAATTACCTAGACACAGTAGACGTGTGTGTATTTGTGTTTACCTGGGTGTGTTTGTGTTTACATGTCTCAAAGTCTATCACTTCCCCTCCCAAGCAAAATGGAGACATGTGCCCCTTTGCTGATCACATCCAGAATTGCAGCTTTAAAAATCTCCATGAGCAGTGTGGGAAAGGAGATGGTTCTCACATCCTCACCAAATGTGTTGACAAACTTCTGAATTTGCCAGTGTAACAGTTTAGAAACAGTATCTTAGTGTGGTTGTAATTACATACCTCTTATTTGAATCAAGTTTGAGATTCTTTTTGTGTGTTTATGGACATGGTGCATATTTTTGGAAGTTGTTTATATTTATTACATATCTTCGATAAGGTTGCTGTATTTGATGACTCTATATTTATAAACTTATTTTTTGTTGTTGTTTACTAAGTTCTTTATGAAATTTACCACTCACAGCTCATGTTCACAAATAAGCTTCAAAAATCAAAAGGACTGTAATATTCTTAAAACCCAAAGGCTAGTAGATAAAGGCCCACCTTTCTGATCTTTTCTGCCTTTGAAGAAATGATCTGATCTAATGACGTTAATGTAGAAATACATCACATATTTTAACATCAGTAAGATATGACATTCAAGGGGAAAGGCAATAAACCTTTGCATTTTAAACCCAAAGGAGCACATGTTGGATACCTTAAATTATAAAATTCAATTCTAAGAAGGAACTGTTACTGTGTAACAAATACTGCTCATATCAAAAGTGCTGGTGACAAGGAATTCAGTATACCCTACCACGGAATCTGTTCACATATGTATGCGTATACCTATTACTGTAATAAGATTTTAAATGTTTAAGGTGCTTAAATTTTGCACTGCAGGACTAATTCAATAGGTATTCATCTGCTACCTCTTTGTAGCAGCTCCAGTTACAGTGAATGACCCACAGGCAAAAGGGCAAAAATGCTGTTATTTTCTGGAATGTGGCATTTGTGGCGCTGGAGTGCCCTCTATTGGTAGTGAAGAGGACACACTCACTAGCTGCCCCGCATGTATCTTCTCAATCCACTCCGGTATTCTTGCCTGGAGAATCCCAGGGACTGGGGAGCCTGGTGGGCTTCCGTCTATGGGGTCGCACAGAGTCGGACATGACTGAAGCGACTTAGCAGCAGCAGCAGCAGCATGCATCTTCTCGTTAACCCGGAGTTCACATCCATCTTGCAGCATTCGAACTGCTATGCGTGCTACGTTCTTAGAGTCATCAAGACCACTATGAGGCCTCACGTCGTAATCCATTCCGAGTTTTTCAAGCATTATTATCAGCTTAGTTTGGCTTCGAGGAACCTTGTAAAAGTTTCCATATGACTTTCGAATATTGATCCACTTTTTGGCAAAAGGTGGATATTTGAGCCTGCTTAGCTGGCACTGAATGTTCAAGAACTTACTCATATCCCATGAACCATCTGTTAAAATGGAATATTTATACTTTGTCCCTAATTCCTTCAATTTCATCCAGCCAATGACTTTTTTCAGTACCTGAGGGAAGGTATCAGCTTTGTCTACTTGATCCTGAGTAATTCCAGTTAAATTGATGCAGAAGTCAGAAAGTTGGGTGTTAATCTCTGGTCTCACATACTGCTGAAACGTATCTTCTATTTCTAAGGTATGCGTATTCAGTAAAACAACAGGAAATTCAATTATTTCATGTATGAACTCAGGTGGGTTTCCCTCTTCACAAGTGGCTTCAAAGTCAATAATACAAATGTAATCGTAGTAACTGTCAGCACAATTGCTCTCTTTCAACATCAGCTTCAGCTTCTTGTAATAGTTTTTCAGTCTCTTCTTTAGTACATCCTTTACACCTCTGGTTTCAAGCTTGAATTCTGAAAGTTTGGCTCTGAGCTCTTCCTTACTCATTCTGTTAATGCAACCATTCGTAATCGCAATTTCTTTGTAAACTGGGTCACTGAAATCATTTGCACTGGAGGTGATCAACGTAGATGCTTTTGTTTCTTGGCCATCAAGTCTACACCGTTGCTTTTTCTCAGGAGTCGGACGCTGGGCTTCGTCCCCGCACTCCGACCGGGAGACGCGCACCGCGCGGGAGCCACGGCCTCGTAGCCAGGCTGGAGGGTCTGCTCATCCTCCATGTCGCGTGTCACGTCAGAAGGGAGCTGCTGGAGCCCTCCACTCGCTCAGTCTCACCCGGCCAAACTCGAAAGCCTCGCCTTTCTCGGTTGAAAAATTATTGGGCTCACATTCCCGTGGCGGCGGCCACACAAACTCCTATAAACTTATTTATAAAAGGAATATCAATACTTTGTTATTGTATGTATCAATTCTAAAAATTCTCCTTTGTTCTGTATCTTCTATTTCTTTGTTAAGACTTCCTATTTTTTTTTTGCTGTTTTTCAGCATGCTGTTATTTATTCATTGAGATATTTCTACAATTACTTTAAAATCCATATCAGATAATTTTAATATATTTCATTTTGATGTTGGTATCTGTTGATTGTCTTTTCTCAGTCAAGGGAAGATTTTCCCAGTTTTTGGATAGAAAAGAGTTTTTGCATCTGAGATATTTTGCATATTATGTTATCGACTCTGGGTCTTAATGAAATCATCTTTTTTAGCAAGGCTTCAGTGATGCCATGTCAGTAATGGAGCCACAACTACTAAATCTGTGCTCCATAAAGCCAGTGTTCTGCAACAAGAGAGGCCACCTCAAGGAGAGGCCTGCACACTGCAGCCAAAGAGTAGCCACCCCTCACGGCAACTAGAGAAAAGCCTGCACAGCAACGAAGACCCAGCACAGCCAAAAATAAAGAAAGAAAGAAACTAAAAAAAAAAAAAAACCTATTGGGGAGGGCATTAATTCTTCATACACAGTTGGAAGAGGACGAATTGGTATAATCTCTTTACAGAGACATTTGACAACATCTATGAGTGCAGAAAGTGAGGACCCTTCAGTTCCTGCTAAAGGCAAGTACAAGATAAAATGTCAACTTATCTCTTCTAATGTTTGACATTTTTTAGGAGATATTTTACAATGGAAGTGAAAAAGCAAAAAATTAAAAGCAAAAGGAGGTAGTTAATTCTATGCTGCTGATGTGATTACACATTAGAAAATCCAAAGAAAAAGTGAACAAAGTTACCAGAAACTAAAAGAGAATTTAGAAAAGTAGTAGGTATTCTATTAACATCCAAAATCAATATGATCTTATATACAAATGCTTTAAAAATTAGAAGACATAATAAAAGAAAAGAAAATGACTGGATCTTAAGAAGCAATGTTCAAAACCTGAGTAGAACACAAAAGTAGATTTGAACATACAGAAAAGATGATATTCTTGAGTAAGGAAAGTCAATAGCAAAAAGATGCCAATTTTTCCAAGCTAATAATTAATTTAATGTGCATCTAATTAAATATCATTAATGTTTTATATGAATTTAGACAGTGATATTAGCAATATAACATTAGTCAGTTCAGTTGCTTAGTCATGTCTGACTCTTTGCGACCCCATGGAATGCAGCACACCAGGCTTCCCTGTTCATCACCAACTCTCAGAGCTTGCTCAAACTCATGTCCATCGAGTTGGTGATGCCATCTAACCATCTCATCCTCTGTTGTCCCCTTCTCCCACCTTCAATTTTTCCCAGCATCAGGTTCTTTTCCAATGAGTCAGTTCTTCACATCAGGTGGCCAAAATATTGGAGTTTCAGCTTCAGCATCAGTCCTTCCAATGAATATTCAGGACTGATTTCCTTTAGGATTGACTAATAGATTATTATAAAATTTATTTGATAATTAGCTGATTCTCAGATTTGGCAGAAACAGCAAGAACAGCCTAACAAATCTTGAAAAAGAAGCATGATGGGAAAGGGTAGCAGCTAGTCCTACCAGATACTAAAACATATAATAATGTACAATAGAAGAATGTGATATTGCCCCATGAATCAACAGAAAGACTAATAAAACAGTAGAAAATACTAATACAGGTCCAGTTATATTCAGAGATATTGAATATGATTGAGGCAGCATTCTTAGAGTAGAGGTATGGTGGGTGATTTAAGAACTAGTATTTTAATAAGCACATGGTTTAAAAGGTAAAAAGAGATCCATCTCTCTATTTTACATCAGGAGAAATAACAAGGGGTTTAGATTTAAATGTAAAAAAAAAAGAATCCATACAAGTATTAGAAGAAACTATGAGTAAACCCCTCTATAATCTGGAAGTTGGAGGTAACTTTCCTAACTAGGATTCAAAATCCAAGCACATCAAGGAAAAAGAGATCGACAGACTTAACTAAGTAAAAATAACAACAACTTTGCATGTTCAAAGCACATGACAGCCAATTAAGAGGACACTGGGTAAGAATATTTACAACTAGTATCTCCAATAAATTGTTGATATTCCTTTTATAAATAAGTTTATCAATATAGAGGCATCAAACACAGCAACCTTATCAAAGACATGTAGCAAATATAAACAACTTACCAAAAATATGTACTATGTCCATAAACACATGAAAAGAATCTCAAACTTGATACAAGTAAGAGAGATGCAATTACAACTACACTAAGATACCATTTCTAAACTGGGCTTCCCTGGTAGCTCAGCTGGTAAAGAATCTGCCTGCAATGAAGGAGACCCCGGTTTGATTCCTGGGTTGGGAAGACCCCCTGGAGAAGGGAACTGCTACCCACTCCAGTATTCTGGCTTGGAGAATTCCATGCTCACTTGATTGTAAGCAGGCACCCCACCCCACCCTCTGAGCAGTATCAGAACAGACTACTTGGGGAAAAAGGGCTTTTATCCCCACATGGTAGAAATTAGTTCCACCCTTCCACACACATAGTGTCAGTGGAGACCATGCAGGCAGCCTGACTTCTGTTGTTATTTAGTTGTTAAGTTGTGTCTGACTGTTTCTGACCCCATGGGCTGTAGCCCTGCCAGGCTCCTCTGTCCATGGGATTTCCCAGGCAAGAATACTGGCATGAGTTGCCATTTCCTTCTCCAGGGGATCTTTCTGACCCAGGGATCAAACCCAAGTCTCCTGCTTGGCAGGTGGATTCTTTACCACTGAACCTCCAGGAAAGCCCACCTAACTTCTACCCACACCCAATCATAATGAGGCTCTCTTTCACCTCCTCTCTGATAGAAGAGAAGGCACTCTTCCCCTCTCTGGGCTGGTGTCACCAGAAGCCAAATGGGACGGTGTAACTTTCATGGCCATCCATTGATGAGGAGGTCTCCTCCCCTCTACAGTGTCAGGGGAGGCCACAAGGAGGGCAGGTAGGAAGTGCCTTCCCACTTCTACCTGGGTGGTGTCGGTAGAGGCCTGGTGGGCAGAGAAATCCTTCTTCCACCAAGCACTAGTAACATAGAACACTTCTTTCACCCCCATGCCTGCCCCATCCCCCATGTTAGTAGAGGTTGAGTGGGGAACCTGGACTTTTATCCCCACCTGGCAGTAATAAACACCCCCTCCCCCAACATGGTGTCAGTGGAGGCCACTTGGGGAACAGCAAGGAGGTGTGCTCCTTCTCCCAGCCAGGGTAGTGTAGGGGGAGGCCTGGTGGGGAGTCTGAAATTCCACTTCTACCAAGCACTAATGAGGCACCCTTCCCCTCCCACTCACCTTCCAACTCTTGAGTCAGAGAAGGCTGAGTGGTGAATCTGGACTTTCATCTCCACCTGCTATTATACAATATTATGAGTTTCATCCCTAACGGGCATGGTGTCACAAGAGACTTACTAAAACTGATTAATTAAGACCCAGAGTCAATAACATAATATGCAAAATATCTCAGATACAAAAGTCTCTCTTCTATTCAAAAACTGGGAATATCTTCCCTTGACTGAGAAAAGACAATCAGCAGATGCCAACATCAAGATGAAACAGATATTAGAATTATTTAAAGTAATTTATTTACAGAATTATTTAAAATAATCATAGAAATATCTCAATGAGTAAATAATATGTTTAAAAACTGTGAAAAAAAATAGAAAGTCTCAACAAATAAATAGAAGATATACATAAGAACCAAGGAGAAATTTTAGAATTGATACATACAAATAACTGAGATAAAAACTCAACGGATAAACGCAACAGTGGAATGGAGCAGAGAGAGAACAAAAATCAGTGAACATGAAGATAGTACACAAAAGTACCCAATTTGAACAACACCAAAAAGATAGACTGAAAATAAAATAGAACAAAATATCAGATACCAGTGATACCATAGTAAGAGATATAATATGTCATTGATGTTTTGGGAGGGAAGAGAAAATGTGCATGCAATAAAAAGTATTCAGAGGAAATATGGCTGACAAACTTCATTATTTGGCAAAACACACAAGCCTACAGGTACAGACTATTGATCAGACCCCAAAAGGATAATCCATAATAAATCCGTGAAAACACATCATGATCAAACTTCAGAAAATTAAATACATACATAAACTCTTGAAAGCAGACATTGAAAAATGACACCATAAAAGTAATGTGAGTGACAGAGAATTTCTCATAAAGAACCATAAGGTACGGAAGAAAAGGGCAATTTTAAAGTGCTGAAGGAAAAGAACTGTCAACATCCAATGTATCTGGCTAGGCTGTCCTTTAGGAATGAAAGGGGATACAGACATTCTCAAAAGAAGGAAAACTAAAAGAATTTGCCAATAGCAGATGCTCCATAAAAGAATGGCTAAAGGAGGTTCTTAAAAAAAAAAAAAAAGGAATTGGCAAAAAAAAAAAAAATACACTTGGAACATTAGTAAGGAAAAAAGAAAAACAGAAAGAACACAAATATAGGTAAATACTATAGTTTTTCCTTCTCCTCTTTAGATTTCTAAGTTCTGTCTGATGGTTAAAATAAAAGCATAACACTACCTGATGTCGTTCTCAATTATTTCCTTAAGAGGAAATAATAAAGACTAGAGGTGTGATGGTTAATTTAATATTTACTTGACTATCTAAGGTATGCCAAGATAGCTGGTTAAACATTATTTCTGAGTGTTCCTGGTGTGAGGGTGTTTCTGATACAGATTACATTTGATCCAGGAGACTAAATAAAGAAATTCACCCTCTTGCATGTGGGTGGGCATCATCCAATACACTGGGGGACCAGAATGGGACAAAAAGGCAAAAAAGGTGAATTTCCTCTTTGTTCTTGGCCTGAGTTTTCCATCTTCTCCTGCCCTCAGACATTGGAGTTCCTGTTTTTTGGGCCTTCTTATATTTTGGGACTTACATCAGTGGCCCTGTGGTTTTCAGGCCTTTGAGTTCAGAAGAGGCGTTACACCATGGGCTCCCCTGGTTATTGGGCTTTAGGAATTGTGTTACATTATGACACTAATTTTCCTAGTTCTTCAGCTTGCACAAGTCTGTAAAGACTGTGAGGCTTTACAGCCTTTGGAACAGTGTAAGCTTATATATAAATGTGTGTGTGTGTGTGCGTATATATATATATATATATATATATATATATATATATATATTTGTGTGTGTGTGTAAATATATGTAAGCATGCTGCTGCTACCGCTGCTGCTGCTAAGTCGCTTCAGTCATGTCCAACTCTGTGCGACTCCATAGATGGAAGCCCACCAGGCTCCCCCGTCCTTGGGATTCTCCAGGCAAGAACACTGGAGTGGGTTGCCATTTCCTCCTCCAATGCGTGAAAGTGAAAAATGAAAGGGAAGTCGCTCAGTCGTGTCCGACTCTTAGCAACCCCATGGACTACAGCCTACCAGGCTCCTCTATCCATGGGATTTTCCAGGCAAGAGTACTGGAGTGGGGTGCCATCGCCTTCTCCATGCATGTGTGCTAAATCACTTCAGTTGGGTCCAACTCTTTGTGACCCTATAGACTTCTCTGTCCGTTGGTTTCTCTGTACATTGGTTTCTCTGTCCATTGGTTTCTTCAGGCAAGAATACTGAAGTAGGTTTCCATAACCTCCTCCAGGTGGATCTTCCCAACCCAGGGATCAAACCCACGTCTCCTGTGTCTCCTGCATTGCAGGTGGATTCTTTACCCTCTGAGCAGTCGGGGAAGCCCATATATAAGTATACATGTATATACATTCAGTGAAACACAAAAAAAGACAAGATTTAACATTCACATTATCAAAAAATCAAAATGAAAAGAAAGAGTGAGACTTAAAAATGATCCGAAACCTATCTTACAATACTCGCTCATACACACACACACAGAGCTATGTTGTCAATTCCATTTTGATTCTCTCCTCACAAAATTGAACACGATGAATGATTTTCCAAGATAATGAATGTATGTGAGCATGTAGGTACAGTATGATCTTCATCATCAAGAGGAGTTTTTGAGTGAGTCCTCACAGTTTCACAATATCAGGGGAGAGCAAAATGACCATTCCTTCTGCCCTAAAAGCCCACTGTCTAAAAGGGAGGCTGCTCTGTAGTCCATTGCAGAGGGCAGGGGATGGAACCTCATTCCCCTAATGCCAGTTTCTAGGAAGGTGATATATACATGCTCTACAAGGACTTGCTTTGTCACCTGTGACTGGGACTCACAATACCTTTGTCACAGAGCTGCCCTGAGGGATGAATGTGGAAACCTGCCCAGAGTGTATAGCACATGGCAGGACTTTAAAGGCCCTTTATATGTTGGGGCACAGCAGTTGGGGCTGCCTGAGCCTCAGGGCTAAGGCAGGCACTGTGTAAAATCATTTCTCACTGTTCTCCTAATGAAAAGATAGATATCTTTATGAAGGAAGCAAATGTCTCTCTGATATGGCTTGAGTTCAAAGTTTTAAAGAGAGAAGGGTCTCTAGTCTCTTGGGATACTTAGAAGCTTCTAAGAAGTGCCCAACATCATGCCTCTGAGCAGACCCTAATCCAGTCCCCACACTGGGAAGACAGGCTTGCCTCTTACTCACCTGGTGAGCTCAGTGAGAGATGGTACCAGGGGAGGGGGCTCTGGTGTTGCCTAACTGCTGCTCCTGGACTGCTCCCTGTGTTAATACATTGATAGGAAAATTTTAGACCTGTCTTCCGTTCAACACTGCAGGGGGTTTCAGATCATGCAACATCCATCCATGTCGCACCAGATTTTAGCCATCTACTATCTTCCTATGAAGTAAAAGAAAAACAACCCTAAATTACTAGCATTTCATGGATGCACAATTGTCCATTCTTTCATTCATTAATAACTAAACATACATTGGCCTGAAAACTTATATTATTCTATTCTCGTTAACTCTATATGGAAATAAGATGATAAGATGGGAAATGAATGTATGGGCAAATTCAGGGATTAAAATGAGCTGGAATGGCTCCTTCACATTAGCTCAAATGTTCTCAACTTTCAAGGCACTGAAGATAAAAAAAAAAAATTCCCTCCTTGGAACCTTCATTCCCATGCTATGAGACAGTCTCTCTCTCTCTCTCTCTCTCTCTCTTTCTTTCTCTCTCTCGCTTTTCCCTCCCTCCATCCCTGTCTTCTCTTTGAAAATGTAAGTTGCAGAAAGTTTTATACATTTCCTGTTAACATTCTTCAATTCCCACTAACTCCTTATTCCACTGCATTATGTTTCTGTTCCCATGATTGCAATAAACATGCTCTCACCAAGATTGCTGCTGCTGCTGCTGCTAAGTCGCTTCAGTCGTGTCCGATTCTGTGGGACCCCATAGACGGCAGTCCACCAGGCTCCCCCATCCCCAGGATTCTTCAGGCAAGAACACTGGAGTGGGTTGCCATTTCCTTCTCCAAGGTTAAGAGCCCCCTTTTTGTCCTAGATCCAGATGTTTTGTACAAGTAGTAACATACCAAACAAATAAATGAAAATTAATAATAGTGAAAGAGGGAAATCATAAAATATAATGAGAGATATGATGGCATTTCTGCAAAAGTATCAACATATTGGATTTCTGCAAAAGTATCAATATATTGGGTCAGCCAAAAAGTTCATTTGGGTTTTGCATAAAAACCCTAGAGAATTTTTTGGCTAACTGAATAAATATTAATATCAACATGAATACATGTGTATATGATATATGTGTGTGATTACAAGTTAGTGTGCTATGTGTAGAGAAAAATCTGGAGAAGAAACACTAATAAACTAACAGAGATGGGCTTTATATTATGGTGGTCAGAAGGTGGGAGAAGAAGGGAAAGAATAAATTCATCTTCTAAACATTTCCATATGATTTGATAGTTGTTGGAAAAGTAAAAAAACCATTGGTAGTCTTAGTCATTGAGATAAAGTTTTGTAAAACAAGATGTGTAAACTATGTTACAAAAAACAGAGTAGAAGTACATTTATTGACTTGGAAATATGTTCATACACTATCTCATTAAAATATCACATTAAAGATATTTCTCTGATAATAATTAAATCTGTAGTCATTGGTGACAGAGTGGATCCATTCCTTTTCTAAATCTGCATTTCTATACTATTTTAAATATGGAAACAAACTTAAAAATATTTGAATCTGATTACAAATATAACATGCATGTATTCATTGTTTGGAAACATGATCATAGTATACCATTTTGCAGGTAAAAGAAGCAGACCAAGATAATTTACCTGACAATATTTTTGTGTGTGTGCATGCATGTGCTTCTTTGTCTCAAACTTATTCACACTAATTATTCACACTGATTGGTGCAGCATTTTATTCAGTTCACACAGGGGCTTGACTTCCAGCTGTAGGAGTAGAAAATCCCAGGATGGGTATCAGTATGAAAGGATCTCTATCAGTGTCTGGAAAATTCTTGAAGGCTTTGGCCTATATGTTGAATTCATCTACCTCCCTCCTTTCCATGAAATCTATTCCAAAACTAGTCTCCTAATTGAGACTTTCACATCTGCAATTCTGACTCTGATCACCAGGTGGCATCTTTCTCTACTTTCTACAGGTTGCTGCTGCTACTGCTAAGTCGCTTCAGTCATGTTCGACTCTGTGCGACCCCAGAGATGACAGCCCACCAGGCTCCCCTGTCCCTGGGATTCTCCAGGCAAGAACACTGGAGTGGGTTGCCATTTCCTTCTCCAATGCATGAAAGGGAAAAGTGAAAGCGAAGTCGCTCAGTCGTGTCCAACTCCTAGCGACCCCATGGACTGCAGCCCACCAGGCTCCTCTGTCCATGGGATTTTCCAGGCAAGAGTACTGGAGTGGGGTGCCATTGCCTTCTCAGATTATTTTCTCCCAATTGAAAAGGCATGCTTTATAAACAGAGATTTTTTTTTCTCAAAGCAAATTATGAACCAAGGAATACTGAGTGATCACAACTCTCTCTGAAAAATTCATAATGTTTATAATAAAAAAGACTGAGAGGAAATATACATGATCTTTTTTGCCTTCTCCTGCATCTACATCTCATTAATTTATTAATGTGTGTTGGGTGTCTACTGCATGCCAGACCAATTCCATATTTGCATCCCACACCTTCCTCATCTTGATCTCTAGACCTACATGAAGGGTAAATGCCCACAGGGAGCAACAAGTATGTTAGTACCCACCTAAGATGTATGACTTCAAATGGACTCCACTCTAACAAGGTTAATCCAAGCTTCTTGAGTCCTGGAAACACATTGCAGAAGAAAAGATAATGAAAACTGACTATCAGGTGCAAATAACAATAAAATTAGACATTAAAGAATTAAAAAATTTTAGAAAACCTTTTTGTAAAACCACAGCAGTGCTTTTCAAACTTGGATGAATACCATAACTAGTTGGAGATATTATTGCAAATGTTTTTGATTCAGCAGACCTACATTGGGTCCAGGAATCTGTAATTTTAATAAGCAATCCCTGATCATTTTGTGATATGGTCCAAGGACCGCACTTTGAGAAATTCTGACCTAAAGGACAGACATTTGCATAGAATTAAAGTTTAATGACTACCCTGCAGAGTTCTAGGATATCTGGGCATCTCTGTTAATGTAATTACTGCAAAGTGCACTGACCCTTCCCTCGGCCTATGAACACAGATTATTTTCCCATATGGCATCACACTTAAACTCCACAATCCTCTTGGGTGCTGGAGAGGATTGGATATTGTTACCCTGTTGTATGGACTTCCCTGATGGCTAAGATGGTGAAGAAAGTGAAAGTGAAAGTCACTCATTAGTGTCCAACTCTTTGTGACCCCATGGACTATATAGTCCATGGAGTTCTCCAGGCCAGAATACTGGAGTGCGTAGCTGTTCCCTTCTCCAGGGGATCTTCCCAACCCAAGGATCAAACCCAGGTCTCCCGCATTACAGGCAGATTCTTTATCAGCTGAGACACAAGGGAAGCCCAAGAATACTGGAGTGGGTAGCCTATCCCTTCTTCAGTGGATCATCCCAGCCCAGGAATTAAAACGGGATCTCCTACATTGCAGGCAGATGCCGGAGATCTGGGTTTGATCCTTGGGTCAGGAAGATCCCCCTGGAGATGGAAATGGCAACTCACTCCAGTATTCTTGCCTGGAGAATCCCATGGACAGAGAAGCTTGGCGGGCTACAGTCCATGGGGTCACAAAGGGTCGGACACGAGTGAGCAACCAGCACTTTCACTTTCATCCTGTTGAGGCATGGGAAAGGGTAGTGACTTACCTAGTGTCCAACGATGGGACCCGATCTCTTCACTCTTGCTCTAGGAACCTGTCTAGCAGACTCAACATCACACATAATTCTTCTCTACTGGATCCTGTTTCTGGGGCTCAGTGTCCACATCCTTCCCTGATGTCTCACTTTAAGGAAGAGTAAGGAGATAAGAAAGCACGTGGAATAGAGAGGAAAGTGAGAGGAAGGGAAAGCACATGAAATGCAGGGTTAGGGGGTGAGGATGTGCTCGTCTGCCCCCTCTCATTTCCCTGGAAGTTGTGCAATGATGCTTTTCCTCTTCCCCAGCTCCATCACACAGCCCCCTCCACACACAGCAGTGACGCTGAGGCTCTCACATCGTGGACATATGCGCTTATCCCTGCCTGTGTTACATGTCCAAGTATTCTCTCCAGTGCTGTACTGTACTAGGTTGCTTCAGCCGTGTCTGACTCTTTCCAACCATATGGACTGTGGCCTGCCAGGCTCCTCTGTCTGTGGGATTCTCCAGGCAAGAGTACTGGAGTGGGTTGCCATGACCTTCTCCAGGGGATCTTCCTGACCCAAGGATTGAATCCATGTCTCTTATGTCTCCTGCATCGGCAGACAGGTTCTTTACCAGTAGCAGTAGAGATGCTATTATGGTAATATCAGAGGCATCACGCTAAACAGGATGAAGGATGTAATGTTGGAATGGGAGCTAACATTACTGAGGACCTATTAGATACTGTGTGCTATAGGTTGTTTTTTCTATCTTCAAATTCTCAAAGCAGTGTTCTGTGGGCATCATTACTTACTTTCTACAGATTAGGAGATAGGCACAGAGAACATACATGGGCAAAGAATTAGAGGGAGGTGTCAAATGGACCCATAGGTCAACTTGAAGCACTAACACTGGCCAATTTGGGGACAATTTGAGCATTAAAATACTTAATGATAGGGACATTCCTGGTGGCCCAGTGATTAAGACTCTGCACTCCCAACACAGGGGGCCCGGGTTCAATCCCTGGTCAGGGAACTAGCTCCCTCGTGCCACAACTAAAAGATCCCACATGCAGCAATGAAGATCCTGCATATGGAAACTAAGACCTGGGCCAGCCAAATAAATTAAAAAAAAATACTTCCTGATAATAAACCCTTTGAGAAAAATAAGACTTTAGGGGTCTTATACAAATGAAAACAATTTTTTAATAATTAATTAGTGATGGGGAAAAGGAAAAGCTTGACCCTACAGTCAAATGCTAAGTATTAATTCTAGCAGGAATGACAAAATTGGAAAAGCAATACTTGGCAGAAACCATAGCAACAAGTGGTTTTGGTAAGAATCATAAATAGACACTCAGACTGCGTCAAATCTCACTGCAGTCAGAGTTACCATGGTGACTCTGACTGCAGTGAGATTTGATGCAGTCAGGTAAAACTGGGAAAAAATCAAACACTATTCACTCTGATTATGTTCCAATATGCGATAGAAATTAGGACTGATGTAACACACAGGAATTAACCTCAAGTATTCTGCACAATAAATATTCCTGGAACTCTAGCAATATACACATATGTATATAGATACATACATATATACATGCTCTATCTATCCCTCTCTCTCCCTCTCTTCTCCCACCCTCATTCTCTCACCACTCAATATCCCAGGAATTCATTGAGGTAGATTCACTGGAGTATAAAGAAGAAAATCCCCACAATTCAACAGATTCATTTCTATAAATTTCAAAGCTACTGGGCCATTTTAATGATGAATTTTTGTGGAAGTGACTTGTAGAACTGTCTCTGGGACATTTTTCTCCAAAGTTTCAGTAGATCAGCAATAAAGAATAAAAACTGATGTGGAAATACAGGAAATGCAAGTTATGCATCAAATACTCTTTCCATTCTAGAGTATTCTGTGCTTTCAACCAAAAAGATTCCTCAACAGATTCTGTTGAACATTTGATTGCTGCCAGTTCAACAAAAATAAAATACATGAAACTTTTAACATTTAAATTAATTAAAAATACTACCACATGTAAAATAGATGACCAATGCAAGTTTGATGCATGAAGCAGGGTGCTCAAAGCAGGTGCTCCAGGACAACCCAGAGGGATGGGTGAGGAGGGAGGTGGGAGGCGGACCAGGATGTCGGGGGCGCATGTGTGCCCATGGCTGATTTCTGTTGATGCGGTGGCCCCTGCCACCACAGTGTTGTGAAGAGATTGTCCTCCAACTAAAGTAAATAAATTTTTTTAAATACTGCCATTTATAATAGCAGCAAGAAGTATGAGATACTTAGGGATAATTTGTCCACAGATGTGCAACGCCTATACTGTAAACACTGCAAAACATTGCTCAGAGAAATTAAATAAAACCTAAATAAATAGAGAGACATGCTATCATCATGGTTTGGAGGACTCAGTATTGTTAAGATGTCTATTCTCAAACTGATTTATAGATTCAAGTGAATGAATTGAATTCAAATTCAATTGAATTTATAGATTCAATCACAATAAAAATCCAAGCAGATACTTTTTCTAGAAACTGACAGGATGATTTCTAATGTCCTATAAAAACAAAAAGGACCTAGACTATGAAAAATGACTTTGACAATAACAGGGTGGGAAGATAAACACTACCTGATTTTAAGATTCTTTATAACTCTATAATAATAAAAACAGTGTGGTATTGAGGTGAAGGTAGAAATGTATATCAAGAGAACAAAATGAAGAGTCAAAAATAGACCACCATATATGTGAACAACTGATTTATAACAAAGCTACAAAGGCAATTTTGTGAGCAAAGAATAGTCTTTTCAACAAATGGTGTTTGGAGAAGTGGATAGCCATATGCACAACCATAAAGTGTGATTCATACACAGTACCATATACAAAACTCAACTCTAAATACATTATAAACCTAAACATAAAATCAAAAACTGTACCAGAAAACACAGGAGAAACTCCTTGTGACTCTGGGTTAGGTAAAAATTTCGTAGATAAGAAATCAATACCACAATCCATAAATGAACAAATCGATAAATTGTACTTCCTGAAAAAGAAAACTTTCTGCTCCTGCAAAGACACTGTTGAGAGAATGAAGACAAGCCATTGACTCGGAAATTGTTTGAAAATCATGTAACTGATAAAGGACTTGTATCCAGAATATAGAAGAACTCACAAAAGCCCATAAGAAGGAAACAGGCATTCAATTAAATGGGCAAAAATTATGAATAGAAAATCCACACACACACAAAAAATCAAACATCAAATAAGTACTACCTTAAATGAAGCTCAACATTATTAATTATTCAGTTCAGTTCAGTTCAGTCACTCAGTTGGGTCCGACTCTTTGCGACCCCATGAACCGCAGCACACCAGGCCTCCCTGTCCATCACCAACTCCCAAAGTTTACCCAAACCCATTCCATCGAGTTGGTGACGCCATCCAGCCATCTCATCCTCCGTCGTCCCCTTCTCCTACTGCCCTCAATCTTTCCCAGCATCAGGGTCCTTTCAAATGAGTCAGCTCTTCGCATCAGGTGGTCAAATTATTGGAGTTTCAGCTTCAACATCAGTCCTTCCAATGAACATCCAGGACTGATCTCCTTTAGGATGGACTGGTTGGATCTCTTTGCAGTACAAGCGACTCCCAAGAGTCTTCTCCAACACCACAGTTCAAAAGCATCAATTCTTTAGCGCTCAGCTTTCTTTATAGTCCAACTCTCACATCCATACATGACTACTGGAAAAACCATAGCCTTGACAAGATGGACCTTTGTGGACAAAGTAATGTCTCTGCTTTTTAATATGCTGTCTAGGTTGCTCATAACTTTCCTTCCAAGGAGTAAGAGTCTTTTAATTTCATTGCTGCAATCACCATCTGCAGTGATTTTGGAGCCCAGAAAAATAAAGTCAGCCACTGTTTCCACTGTTTCCCCATCTATTTCCCATGAAGTGATAGGACCGGATGTCATGATCTTAGTTTTCTGAATGTTGAGCTTTAAGCCAACTTTTTCACTCTCCACTTTCACTTTCATCAAGAGGCTCTTTAGTTCTTCTTCACTTTCTGCCATAATGGTGGTGTCATCTGCATATCTGAGGTTATTGATATTTCTCCCAGCAATCTTGATTCCAGCTTGTGCTTCCTCCAGCCCAGCGTTTCTCATGATGTACTCTGCATATATGTTAAATAAGCACGGTGACAATATACAGCTTTGATGTACTCCTTTTCCTATTTGGAACCAGTCTGTTGTTCCATGTCCAGTTCTAACTGTTGCTTCCTGACCTGCATACAGGTTTCCCAAGAGGCAGGTCAGGTGGTCTGGTATGCCCATCTCTTTTGGGAAATGCAAATGTAAACTTCAATGAAATACTACTACAATCCCTGTGACAATGACTGGGATGAAAATGAAGAAGACTGAACACATCAAGTCTTAGCAAGACCGTGTGGGATGGAATGCTTATACAACTGTTAGTGGAAATTAAAAATGGTGTGACTACTTTGGCAAATGGCTTGTCACTTTATTATCATGCTAATCCCATGTCTACCACATGATCCAGCCATTGCACTCCTATTTTAGAGGAAGAAAGTCTTTGTCTATACAAGCAGTAATACTGAATGCTCATAACAGCTTTATTTAAAAGACCTCTGGGCTTCCCTGCTGGTTCAGTTGTTAATGCAGGGGAACAGGTTTGATTCTTGGTTCAGGAAGATCTCACATCCCATAGGTGAGTTAAGCCTGTGTGCCAAAACTACTCATCTGATATGCCTCTTGTGCTCCTCAACAAGAGAAGCCACTGTCAGAAGCCCACAAACCGCAACTAGAGAAGCCTATGTGTGACAAAGAAGATCCAGTGCAGCCAAAAATAAATAAATAAAAACCTCTAAATTTTAAACCACCCAAATATCTATCAACAGGTAAATGTGGGGCTTCCCAGGTGGTAAAGAATCTGCTTGCCAATGCAAGAGACTCAAGAGATGCCAGTTTGATCCCTGGGTCAGGAAGATCCCCTGAAGAGAAAATGGCAACCCACTCCACTCCAGTAGTTTTGCCTGGAGAATCCCATGGACAGAGGAGCCTGGTGGGCTACAGTCCATTGGATCCCAAGGAGCAGGACACAACTGAGTGACTGAGTATGCATGTATGAAACAAATTGTGGTATATTCATATACTGGAATACTACTAAACAATACAAAAGAATGAACTTTTGATATATGCAATAAAATGGACAAATTTAAAAAATAAGTATAATGAATGAACAAACCCAGACCAAAAATAAAGAAAATAAAACTGCTTTGATTCTATTTAAATATACTTCTAGGACATGAAAACTAATTCACAGTGACAGATAACTGTTTTGGCTCAGGAATAGGGCAGTGGGAGGGCTAGGGAGCCCATGTAGTACAGAACTAAAAATGTTATGTTCTAGAAAAATAATACTAATGATATTTAAATCTATCTGGTTATTTTAGGGGACATGGTTTGGTATCATTACAATAGGGCAACCTATAGGATAATTAATATTTTTGAAAATGCAAACATTTTTGCAACTGACATTTTAACTAACAGTTAAAAAATTCCTGGCATCTTAAAAATTTCATTATACAATGGATAAAAACATGGTGTTTATGGAAGAATCAGAAGACCTTTGAACCAATGGCATATTTCAACACCATCTGAGAGACATATAAGAATCACTGATTATTACTTATAGTCAGAAAAAATATATGTAAATTTATGCACATGCATGTTAAACATAAAGATCCTTCGTCAAGCTAGACAATTCATTGCTTTCAAACAAAGCATTTGTAGGAAGGGCAGCAGGGTTACTGCAAAGCATGTTGGTGCTGGTGGAATGAAATACCACCTGCTAAACCTCTTCTTCCATGAGGAGATCAAAGTAGTTCCTCTACTTTTAGGCTAATTTATGAATTTCATGGGCTTCCCTGGTGGCTCAGATGGTAAAGAATTAGCCTGCAATGTGGGAGACCTGGGTTTGATCCCTGGGTTGGGAAGATCCCCTAGAGAAAGGAACTCACTCTAGTATTCTGGCCTGCAGAATTCCATGGACAGAGGAGCCTGGCATGCTACAGTCCATGGGGTCGCAAAGAGTCAGACACAACTGATCAATTTTCACTTCATTTCACTTGGTGAACCTCATAGGAGCTATCCCATAACACACTTTTTTCAGATCTATGAACTCACTTGATTCAAGTGTCATATCCAACTGAAGATGTGAAGTGTTGGGGGGGGGGTCTTCCAAGGACCACTGCCCTTGAACCTGGAGTAGAAGCTCCATCAGCCATGACACTGATCCTCAGAAGCTGCCTCCTTCAGACACCTGATATGAGCAAGGCTATCGGCATGAGTTGCTGCACAGGGAGAGATACATCCAGCATCACCATGCTTTACTGATGTAATTGTGACTTGCACAGTGCTAGGCTCTGGGTTAGTGAAAATGACAGTGAAACAACTGGGTAGTGATCATAACAACCAGATGTTACAATGGGTTTCTCACCACAGCCTTTTTCTTCACCTTTCCTCATCTATCCCTTAACAACAAAGTGGAAAAGGAATAAGAAGTGGCCTGAATTCATAAAAACATTCATGATCCCCCAATAACCACAGGACCATGGGCTTACTCATGTGTTACCACTGAATGTTCACAGCGATCCTGTAGGTGATATATTCTTACCATTTTACAGAGGGGAAAGTTGAGGCTCAGAGAGTCACTACCTGTCCCACCTCCCATGACCCAGCATTTAGGAGGAAGGTGGCTCCAAGACACCCCTGCAGCAGGAGGACACCGCACTCACTGGGGCTGGGAGGGACCCCAATGCTTTACCTTAGACACAGCTGGGGCACTGAGCCCCAAAGTGAGAAAAAGGCGACTTGGATGTGGATCCTTTTGTCTCCCCACATCTCAGAGTGGTCCAGCCCCCCCTCCCCCCGCCCTGTGGGTACCCACACCCTAAGCTGTTTTCCAAACACCTAAAGGCGTGACCTTCTTTTCTCAGGCCACATCTATCTCCGTAGAAAAGTCGTCATGGTCGCCATAGTGACATCCAGTGTCTATGGCAACCGCTTTACATAGGCTTATCCTCGGCACCGGAAACGTCTCCTCACATTGCTACACCAATGGTGTTTCGCTGAAGAAAATCACCTTTGCTTCAGGCCACCACCTGAGAAAGCATAATGATTAGAGGCACTAGACCACGACTGGTAGTTGGCAGAACTCTGCACATGTTGTTGGAACAAAGCATATTCCTATAGTCAGGAATTTTTTCCTTTAAATAAGCAATAGGGGAATATTGTCACTACACAGAGACCCAGGGAGGTATCCTAGGGTTCTTGAAGATGAGAGGGTGAACATGTAAAATCACAGGCCGTGCTAAGCACTTTGCCATCTGTAGCAGAAAACTCGGAGAAGGCAATGGCACCCCACTCCAGTACTCTTGCCTGGAAAATCCCATGGACAGAGGAGCCTGGTGGGCTGCAGTCCATGGGGTTGCTAAGAGTCAGATACGACTGAGCGACTTCACTTTCACTTTTCACTTTCATGCATTGGAGAAGGAAATGGCAACCCACTCCAGTGTTCTTGCCTGGAGAATCCCAGGGACGGGGGAGCCTGGTGGGCTTCCGTCTATGGGGTCGCACAGAGTCGGACACGACTGAAGCGACTTAGCAGCAGCAGTAGCAGCAGAAAACTAAGACACGATCTATAACCATATGACTTGATATAGAAAAAAAGTCATTTGAGAAATCTCAGAGTTTTTTCAAGGAGGCAGGCATAGAATAATAGTCATTTATTTGGCAGAAACCAAGTTAATTAATCCATAAATTCGCTTATCCAGGGGAACTCTTATCCATCACTCCTATTTTCTTGCATGTGAAAGGACACTCATTATGAAAACACCTCCAGCCCCTCCACACTTACTCTTTCTCTTTTGCAGAAATGGCTTATCTTATTCATGAGGTTGGATGGAGAAATAGGGGTTTCATGGCACAGACTTCTTTTCAAAACTCTTATAGCAAGTTGCTCATAGGGAAGCATGTGTTCTACTCTGCCCTTAGGTGTGGGTTTTACAATTAGCTTACAGTTCTCCCTTTTTATGCCTCTCTAGTTCACCAACTCTTATGTTATTGCTTTAAAATGCTTATGTCCTTATTTCTCCCCCCAAATACACCCTTGCTCTATGTCTGAGCTATGTAAATCAACTAAGAAATATGAAAAAAAAAATAAGAACAATGTATCAACTTGATTCCTTATGAAGGTGAAATTGGAGAAAGCAGATTAGATTTTCTGGCAAATGGGTTTCCTATTAGTGATGTCCAGAATTGGACAGACTTGTCCACTTGGCAGTGTTGCACTGAACAGTCTCTAAGGTCAAAGACTGCAGTGGACAACTATCTGCTGTCTGGTTGAAGAGTCATGTCTATGTGTACTCAAAAAAGTGGCTTTCTTGCCAAAGGCAGTCTCTGTAGCAGGAGAAAATATTTCAGGAGATCTTTGAGAAAATTTTCTCTGAGTAAAAGAATACCCCTTGTTCTGAATAAATACTCACCAAGTCACCTTTGGAATCTGCCTCCATGCAGCCATTGTGGCAACACTTTCTCAGTACCTTGATTTGTGTGATTGAAATGTGATACCCTTATTATTACAGAATTATTTTCCAACTTCCAAGACTAGTGTGAATATCATATATTGTGAAGATTTCTGTAGATAATCTCCTCAAGAAGGAATTGATGGAATGCTCAGAAATGCACTCCCTCTCATAAACCAACACACAAATTGTAGTCAAAATGATAACAAAGTTCTATCAAGACTTCAAAGATAAGAGAATCCCTATACTATCCAATAATAACAGTTCACAGGGGGAAAAAGAAGTAACATTCACAAGATCACAGTGTTTTGAATGTCCATTTTCTGCTTAGCAGTAAACAAAACAATAACCATGTATTATTGCTCAGGATTCTATGGGTCACCTGGGCTCAGCTGGGTGTTTTTCTGCTCTAATTGGTGTCTGTTACCTGAGGCTGCACTTATCTGGAGGCACCTGTCATCCAGAACATCCAAGAGAGCCCATTCACATGCATGAGGGTTAGTGCTGGCATCTCTTGGGAGCTCACTGGGAGCTTGGAATGTAAAATAGTGCAGAGTGCTAGTCGCTCAGTCATGTTCAACTCAGCAATCCCATAGACTGTAGCCTGCCAGCATTATCTGTCCATGGAATTCGCCAGGCAAGAATACTGCAGTAGGTAGCCATTCTCTTCTCCAGGGGATCTTCCTGACCCAGAGATTGAACTCGGGTCTCCTGCATTTCAAGCAGATTTGCTTAGATTTGCATCTAAGCCACCAGGGAAGCCCACAAAAATATACAGAAGAACTATACAAAAAAGGTTTTAATGACCTAGATAACCACAATGGTGTGGTCACTCACCTAGAGCCAGACATCCTGCAGTGTGAAGTCAGCTGGGCCTTAGGAAGCATTACTACAAACAAAGCTAGTGGAGGTGATAGAATTCCAGCTGAGCTATTTCAGATCCTAAAAGATGATGCTGTTAAAGTGCTGCACTCAATATGCCAGCAATATGGGAAACTCAGCAGTGGCCACAGGACTGGAAAAGATCAGTTTTCACTCCAGTCTCAAAGAAAGGCAAGCCAAAGAATGCTCAAACTACTGTACAGTTGTGCTCATTTCATATGCTAGCAAGGTAATGCTCAAAATCCTCCAAGCTAGGCTTCAACAGTACATGAATGGAGAAATTCCAGACATACAAGCTGAATTTAGAAAAGGCAGATGAACCAGAGATCAAATTGCAAACATCCTTTGGATCATAGAAAAAGCAAGGGAATCTCCCTCCCCCTCAAAAAAAATCTACTTCCAGTTCATTGACTACACTACAGGCCTTTGACTGTGTGGATCACAACAAAGTGTGTAAAATTCTTAAAGAGATGGGAATACCAGACCACCTTACCTGGCTCCTGAAAAAAAAACTGCAAGCAGGACAAGAAGCAACAGTTAGAATCAGACATGAAAAAACAGTCTGGTTCAACATTGGGATAGTAGTACAAGGCTGCATATTGTCACCCTGCTTATTTAACTTCTACGCAGAGTACATCATGAAAAACACTGGGCTGGATGAATCACAGCTGGAATCAAGATTGCCGGGAGAAATATCCATAACCTCAGGTATGCAGATGACACCACCCTTATGGCAGAAAGCAGAGAGCAACTAAAGAGCCTCTTGATGAGGGTGAAAGAGGAGAGTGAAAAGGCTGGTGGCTCAGGTGTTAAAGAACCTGCCTGAAATGCAGGAAACCTGGGTTTGATCCCTGCATAGGGAAGATACCTTGGAGAAGGACAAAGCAGCCCACTCTGGTATCCTTGCCAGGAGAATCCCATGTACAGAGGAGCCTAATGGGCTACAATCCATAAGGTTGCAAAGAGTTGGACACGACCAAAGCAATTTAGCATGCACTCACACAGACACTTAACATGAAATCTACCCTCCTAACATATTTTAAATGTACAATACAGTACTGTTAACAGAAGACACAGTGTTGCACAAAAGATCTCTAGAACTTATTCATCTTGCAAAACTGAAACTTTATATCCATTAAATAACTGAAGTTGCTTTTAAAAATGTGTGTTCCATGGACTGTAATCATCTGGGAGCTTATTATAAATACAGCAGAGTCACAGATTAATATACTGAATCTGCATTTTAATAAGATGCTCAGATGATTTGTATGTAAAATAAATTTTCATAAACCTGTTTTAATGAATATGTATTATTTTTTTCAGAGAAGATTATAAGAAATACTTGTTAATTTTGGAAAGTGGATTATGAAACTATAGTATAATATGATTCTTTTATCCCCACTTTGAGATATAATCAACACGGAGCATTTTATGTATTTAAGGTGTAAAGCATAATGATTTGATATATGCATATACTACCAAATGTTTACAAGAATAAGTTTACTTAATATTCATCACCTCACATATGCATTTTTTTCTTTGATGAGAATTTTTAAGATCTGCTTTCTTAGCAATTTCAAATGTGCAATATAGTATTATTAACAAAAGTCATGTTATACATTACATCTCCAGAACATACTTATTTTATAACTAGAAATTTGAACGTTTTGACCACTTTCATCCTATTCCATCTCCCCCACCCCTTACCTCTGGCAAGCACAAACTTATTCTATGTATGAGGTTTTGTTTTTTAGATTCCCATGTGAGATCATATAGCATTTATCTGAGTACGACCTATTTTACTTACCATAACGCCCTCAAAGTCCAATTATGTTTTTGCAAATGGCAGAATTACCTTTTTCATGGCTGAATAGTATTCTAATAACACACACATATACACACATGCATATCACACTTTCTTTATCCATTCATCTATCAGTGAACACTTCAGTTGTTTCTATGTCTTGAGACCATAAATAATGCTGTAGTGAACATGGGGATGCAGATATCTATTGGGGATAGTGATTTCATTTCCTTTGACTAAATGCCCAGAAGTGGAATTACTGTATTATATGGTAGCTTTATTTTTTTAATTTTTGAGGAATCTCCATACTGTTTTCCATGGTGGATATAACAATTTATACTCCTACCAACAGTGCACAAGGGTTCACGTTTCTCCACATTTTTGCCAGCATTTTTTTATCTCTTGTGTTTTTGATAATAGTCATTTTAACAGTGAAATGACATCTTGTTTGTGGTTTTGATTTGTGTTTTAGTGATAACTATTGAGCACCTTTACATGTACCTGTTCACCATATGGATATCTTCTTTGAAAAAATATCTACTTAGCTCCTTTGCCCATTTTTATTTAGATTATTGGTTTTTGTTTGTTTGTTTTCTGCCACTGAGTTGTATGAGTCCCTCATATAGTTTGATACTAGCTTCTTCTCAGATATATGATTTGCAAAGATTTTCTCCCATTCCTTAGATTGCCTTTTCATTCTGTTGACCATTTCTTTAGCTGTGCAGAAGTCTTTCAGTTTGATATAGTCCCATTTGTTTATTTTTATTTTCTTGCTTGTGCTTTAGATGACATATTAAAAAAATCAGCATTACCAAGACTCCTGTTAAGAAGCTTTTCTCCTTATGATTTATTCTAGGAGTTTTATGGTTTCAGTTCTTGTATTTAAGTCTTTAATCCATTTTGAGTTAATTGTTGAGAATGATGTAAGACAGTGGTTTAGTTTTATCTTTTTGCATGTGAATATACAATTTTTCTAGCAATAATACCATTTATGGAAGAGACTGTCTTTTTTCTATTGAGTATTCTTGCCTCCCTTGTCAAATATTAGTTGACTGTATATGTGTGGGTTTATTTCTGGGCCCTATTTCTGTTCCATTGACCCATTTATTTGTTTTTATGCCAGTACTATACTGTTTTGATTACTATAGTTTTTGTTGTTGTATAAACATGTATACATATACATATTTTTAAAATTCCATAAATTTTCATATAACTTTCAGGTGTACAACATAATGATTTAATATTTGTATATACATTGTGAAATGATGACTACAATAAATCTAGTTAACACTAGTCACCTTATATGGTTACAAAGCCATATAAAGTCTTTGTGTGGATCACTACAAACTGTGGAAAACTCTTAAAGAGATGGGAATACCAGACCACCTTCCTCAGCTGCCTCCTGAGAAATCTGTATGCAGGTCAAGAAGCAACAGTTAGAACCAGACATAGAACAATGGGCTGGTTCAAAATTGGGAAAGGAATATGTTAAGGCTGTATATTGTCACTCTGCTTATTTAACTTATATGCAGAGTACATCATGCAAAATGCCAGGCTGGATGAGACACAAGCTGGAATCAAGATTGCTGGGAGAAAAATCAATAACCTCGGATATGCATATGACACCACCCTTATGGCAGAAAGCAAAGAGGAACTAAAGAGCCTTTTGATGAGGGTGAAAGAGGGGAATGAAAAACCAAGCTTAAAACTCAACATTCAAAAAACTAAGATCATGGCATATGGCCCCATCACTTCATGGCAAATGGATGAGGAAACAATGGAAACAGTGACAGATTTTGTTTTCTTGGGCTCCAAAATCACTGTGAGTGGTGACTGCAGCCATGAAATTAAAAGATGCTTGCTTCTTGGAAGAAAAACTATGACAAACCTAGAAAACATTACAAAGCAGAGATATTACTTTGCTGACAAAGGTCCATCTAGTTAAAGCTATGGTTTTTCGAGTAGTCATGTAAGAATGTGAGAGTTGGACCATACATAAAGAAGGCTGAGAGCCGAAGAATTGATGCTTTTGAACTGTGGTCTTGGAGAAGACTCTTGAGAGTGTCTTGGACCGCAAGGAGATCAAACCAGTCAATCCTAAAGGAATTCAGTCCTGAATATTCATTGGAAGGACTAATGCTGAAGCTGAAGCGCCAATACTTTGGCCACCTAATGCGAAGAGCCGATACATTAGAAAAGACCCTGTTGCTGGGAAAGATTGAGGGCAGGAGGAGAAGGGGATGACAGAGGATGAGATGGTTGGATGGCATCACTGACTCGATGGACATGAGTTTGAGCAAACTCTGGGAGATAGTGAAGCCTGACGTGCTGCAGTCCATGTGGTCACAAAGAGTTAGACATGACTGAGCAACTGAACAACAAATGGTTGCAAGATTTTTTTTCTTGGATTACTATGTTTAAGATCTAATCTCTAAAAGTCTTTCAAATATCCAATTTAGTAATATTAACTATAGTCTATAGCTATAAACTATAGCTTTCTAATTAGTTTGAAATCATAATGTGTGATGCCTTCAGCTCTATTATTCTTTTTCAATATTGTCTTGGCTATTTGGGGTCTTTTGTCATTCCATACAAATTTTGGATTGTTTAGTCTATTTCTGTAAAAAAAAAAAAAGTAATTGGAATCTTGATATGGATTACATTGAATCTATAGATGGCTTTGAGTAATATGAACATTTTCACAAAATTAATTCTTCCAAATCATGAACATGCAATATTTTCCCACTTATTTATGTCTTCCTTATTTTCTTTCATTAATGTCTTACATTTTTCAGTTTAGAGATCTTTTAACTCCTTAGTTAAAATTATTTCTTAGTATTTTTTCTGATGCTATTGAAAATGGGATTATTTTATTTTCAGATAATTTGTGTTGTTAGTATATAGAAATGCTACTGAGTTTTTGTATGTCGATTTTGTATCCTGCAACTATATGATATTCATTGATTAGGTATAACAATTTTTCATGGATTCTTTAGGATTTTCTGTATAAAAATTATATCTTCTGAAAATAGAGACGATTATGATGCCATTTGTTTCTTTTTCTTGACTGATTGCTCTGGCTAGGAATTCCAAGGCTATGTTGAATAGGATTAGTAAGAGTATCTTGTTCTGATCTTAGAGGAAAAGGTTTCAAACTTTCAGTGTTAAATATGATGATAACTGTGGGCTTGTCGGATATGTCCTTTTTATGTGTAGATACAGTGACTAACCAACAACAACAAATTATTCTTCTATATTGATTTACTGAGAGTTGTTATCATAAAGGGATATTGAATTTTGTCAAATGCTTTTTCTGTGTCTATTATGATCATATGACCTTTATCATTCATTCTACCAATGTCATGTATCACTTTTATTGATTTGCACATCTTGACTCATCCTTGTATCCCAGGGATGAATCCAAGTTGATCATGATGAATGATCCTTTTAATGTGTTGCTGAATTTGGCTTGCTAGTATTTTGTTGAGAATCTTTGCATCTATATTCTTTATGGATATTGACATTTAGTTTTCTTTTATTGTAATGTCCATATCTGGCTTTGGTATCAGGGTAACGCTGGCCTCATAAATTTCTTCTCTCCTCTTCAGTTTTTTGAAAGAGTTTGAGATCGATGGGCATTCGTTCCTCTTTAAATGTTTGGTAGAATTCACCAGTGAAGATACCTGGTCCAGGGATGTTCTTTGGAATGATTTAATGTTCTTACTTGTTATTGGTCAGTTCAGATTTTCTCTTTCTTCCTAATTCAGTCTTGGTAGTTTGTATGCTTCTAGGAATTTACCCATTTCTTCTAGGTTGTCTAGTTTGTTGGAGTATAGTTGTTCATAGTAGTCTCTTATGACCATTTGTATTGGGTTGTCAAAAAGTTTGTTCATTTTTTTCTGTAAGATGGCTCCAGTAGTACTTACTTGTCTTTAACTTCATTTGAAACAATTTTGTTAGATTGTATTGCGACAGCTGTCATATCAGCATGCATTAAAAAAAAACTTGTCAAAACTGGTGAATTTTTGTGTAGCCATTATAATATTGAAGATGGAAGAGAAAAGCAACATGTTCAGCATATCATGCTTTATTATTTAAACAATGGTAAAAACACAACTGCAATGGAAAACAAGATTTGTGAGTGTACAGAGAAGGTCCTGTGACTGATTGAACATGTCAAAAGTGGTTTTAAAAGTTTTCTGTTGGAGATTTCTCACTGGACAATGTTCCATAGTCGGGTAGACTAGTTGAAGTTGATAGCATTCAAATCAAGACATTAATTGAGGACAATCAGCATTATACCATGCAGGAGATAGCCAACATACTCAGAATTTCCAAATCAAGCGTCAAAAACCACTTGCACTAGTTTGACTACACTAATCACTTTGGTGTTTGGATTCCACATAAGTTAAGTGAAAAAACCTTCTTGACCATATTTCCACATGCATAATGAAAGTGAAAGTGAAGTCACTCAGTCATGTCCGACTCTTTGCGACCCAGTGGACTGTAGCCTACCAGGCTCCTTCATCCATGGGATTCTCCAGGCAAGAATACTGGAGTGGGTTGCCATTTCCTTCTCCAATTAAACACAATGAAAACATTCCATTTTTAAAACAAATTATGACAGGAGATGAAAAGTGAATACTGTACAATAATATGGAACAGAAGAGACCATGAGGCAAGCAAAATGAACCCACCACCAACCATACCAAAGACCAAGGTTTTAATTCAAAGAAGATGATGTTGTGTATATGGTGGGATTGGAAGGGAATCCTCTATTATGACCTACTTCCAGAAAACCAAACAATTAATTTCAACAAGTAGTGCTCCCAATTAGACCAACTGAAAGCAGCATTCTATGAAAAATATCTGGGATTAGTCAACAGTAAATTAATAATCTTCCATCAGCATACCACAAAACTATGTTTCTTTGATGAACAGGAAAAAACTGTTACAGCTTGGCTGGCAGTTCTGATTTCTCTGCCATATTCACCAGACATTGCACCTTCAGATGTCCATTTATTTTGTTCTTTAAAAAATTCTCTGAATGGAATAAAATTCCAATTCCCTGGAAGACTGCAAAAGGCACTTGGAACAGTTCTTTGCTCAAAAAGACAAAAAGTTTTGGGAAGAATTATGAAGTTGCCTGAAAACTGGCAGAAGATAGTAGAACAAAATGGTAAATACATTTTTCAATAAAGTGCTGGGTGAATATATGTATTTTATATTTACTTAAAATTGAATAGGCTGTTTGGCCAACCCAAGATTTTCATGGTGTCAGTCATAATGTCTGAATTTTGATCAATAATTTTGTTTTATTATTTAGGTCCTCTTTTTTTTTCTTGGCTAATACATTCGTTGTTCAGGAGAGTGTTGTTTCATTTCCATGTATTTGTGAATTTCCTAGTTCTACTGTTATTGATTTTTGGTTTCATACCATTGTGTTCAGAAAAATATTCTTGATATGATTTCAATCTTTCTAAAATTTGCTAAGACTTATTTTGTAGGATAACATATTATCTAGCAAATATTACATGTGAGTGTGATAAGTCTGTGTATTCTGCTGTTGTTGGATGAAATGTTCTATATATGTCTGTTAGGTAGTATTTGTCTATAGCAGCAATCCCCAACCTTTCTGGCACCAGGGGCTGGTTTCATGGAAGACAACATTTCCATGGACTGGGGCAGGAGTGGGGATGGTTTCAGGATGATTTGAGCACATTACATTTATTGTACACTTTATTTCTATTTTGTGGCAATCTCAAAATATTCCACCTTGACTTTAGGATTAGGGTTCACACTCCTATGTGAATCTAATGCCACAGCTGATCTGACAGGAGGCAGAGCTCAGGTGGTAATGCAAGTGATGGGAAGTGACTATAAATATAGATGAAGCTTCTCACCGCAAGGAGATCCAACCAGTCCATTCTAAAGGAAATCAGTCCTGAGTGTTCATTGGTAGGACTGATGTTGAAGCTGAAACTCCAATACTTTGGCCAGAGCTGACTCATTTGAAAAGACCCTGATGCTGGGAAAGATTGAAGGCAGGAGGAGAAGGGGATGACAGAAGATGAGATGGTTGGGTGGCATCACTGACTCAATGCATATGAGTTTGGGTAAACTCCAGGAGTTGGTGATGGACATGGAGGCCTGGCATGCTGCAGTCCATGGGGTTGCAGAGTCAGACACGACTGAGCAACTGAACTGAACTCCCTCTCTAGTCTCCCATTCAATTCCTGCTGTGAAGCCTGGTTCCTAAGAGGCCATGGACCTGTACCTGTACTGGGTCATGGCCCAGAGGTTGTGGACCTCTAGTCTTCAGTGTTGTTAAAATCAGTTGTTTCCTTATTGATTTTCTGTCTGGATGATCTACCCATTGTCCAGAGTTTGGGTATTAAAGTCCCTAACTATCATTACATTGCTGTTTACTTCCCTTTTTAGTTTTGTAGTGCATGCTAAGTCCCTTCAGTTTCAGTCATGCACAATCGTCTGTGACCCTATGGACCATAACCTGCCAGGCTCCTCTGTCCATGGAATTCTCCAGGCAAGAAGACTGGAGTGGGTTGCCATGCCCTTCTCCAGGGGATCTTCCCAACCCAGGGATCGAACCCAGGGACTCCCACATTGCAGGCAGATTCTATACCATCTGAGACAGCAGGGAAGCCCCTTAGTTTCATTAGTGTTTGTTTTATATACTATGGTGCTATGATATTGGGGACAGAAATATTTACAATTGTTATATCTTCTTGATAGACTGACTCTTTATCATTATATAATGACCTTATTTGTTTCTTTTCACCATTTTTAGCTTGAAGCCTGTTTTGTCTGATTAAAGTTGCCCCTGCATTCTTTTGATTACTATTTGATTGAATTTTTACTCTCAGTCTACATGTGTCTTTAAGCTAAAGTGAGTCTTTAGTATGTAGCATATTGTTGAACTCTGTTTTGTTATCTGGTATTCAGTCATTCTATTTTTTGATTGGCTAATTTAATTCATTTACCTTTGAAGTGATGATTGTTAGCTAAAGACTTATTGTTGTTGTTGTTTAGTCTCTCAGTAGTGTCCAACTACTTGCAACCACATGGACTGCATCATGCCAGGCTTCCCTGTCCATCACCGTCTCCCAGAGCTTGCTCAAACTCATGTCTATCGAGTTGGTTATGCCATCCAGCCATCTAATCCTCTGTCATCCCCTTCTCCTCCTGCCTTCAATCTTCCCCAGCATCAAGGTCTTTTCTAATGAATTGGCTCTTCATATCAGGTGGCCAAAGAACTGGAACTTCAGCTTCAGCATCAGTCCTTCCAATGAATATTCAGGATTGATTTCCTTTAGGATTGACTGACTTGATCTCCTTGCAGTCCAAGGGACTCTGAAGAGTCTTCTCCAACACTACAGTTCAAAATCATCAATTCTTTGGCGCTCAGCCTTCTTTATGGCCCAACTCTAACATCCATACATGACTATTGGAAAAAACCATAGCCTTGTCTATACTGACCTTTGTTGGCAAAGTAATGTCTCTGCTTTTTAATATGCTATCTAGATTTGTTATAGCTTTTCTTCCATGGAGCAAGTGTCTTTTAATTTCATGGCTGCAGTCACCATCTGCAGTTATTTTGGAGCCCAAGAAAATAAAGTCTGCTTTGTAGGTCCATTATTCCTTACTTCTTATCTTGCTATCTTTCTTTGTGATATAATGACATTTTTAGTTTGTGCTTTGACTCCTTTATCTTTTGTGTAACTACTACAGGGCTTGTTTGTGTTTTTTTTGGTGTATGAGCTTTCATAAAATATGTTATAACATCCTATTTTAGGCTATAACAACTCAACTTTGATAGCATTCCTAAACTTTACACTTTTACCATCCCCCCTTATGTTTTAGGTTATTGATGTTACAATTTACAATGTTTTATATTATGTATCCAATAATAAATTATAGTAGTCATGATTATTTTTAACACATTGTCTTTTATGCTTTAATTGTAAGTGAATTACACAATACCATTCCAATGTTAGAGAATTTGACTTTGATCACATATTTACCCTTAGTAGTGAGTTTTACACCTATGCTCATATGTTTTTATGATATTAATTAGCATCTTTTTATTTCTAACTGAAGAGTTCCCTTTAGCATTTCTTGTAAGGCAAGTTGAAAAATATAATACATAGGACAAGACTGTTAGGATAAACAGTGAGTTTTATTTGCTGATGAGTCCCAAAGTTAAAATATTTAATTTTTTCTCAGTTTTACTTAATAATATGGTAAATGTCGATCGATATAACCCACATATAAACTAAAGCTCCTTGGGATTCTCAATAGTTTTTAAAAGTACAAACGTCTTCTGAGACCATAAGTTTGAAAACCACTGCTCTAGGTGAATCTCAAGCATACACATGGGCTCTCTATCTATGATATCCTCTAAGCCCTAGAAAAACAAGATACTAGACAAAAATCTATGACATAGGTTTGCACAAAGGGCAAATGGAGTGAAGATTAGGAGGTCTAACTGGGTCCCAGTGTCTGATCTACTACAGATTGTAGTGTGCACATAAGCTAAGTGTCTGTGATATTCTTGGAGATCCAGAAGGACAATATATTACAAGAAGCACAATGACTGATCTGCTGGCAAAGACTCTGGGGTAAGTGTCAGGAGAGTTTCCTGGGTTCCATGGTCAGAGGCATCACCGATGATAGGACACTGGGTGAACTGGTTCCCTTCTACAGGCCCAAACTGATCACCAGGTTGAAACTGGGGAGGCTTCACAGCTGTTCTGGAGTATTGTGGCAAACCACAAGATTCCAGCTGGGAAAACCCTCTAGGTTTTCAGAAGGGTAGGAAGAAAGGAAGGAACTCTGTTAAAGCCAAAGAATTCGTTTAAGTATAGATGGAAAAGTTTAACAAAACAAAAAGAAAATTGCATTATGTTGCTTATTCTGATGTACTGATAGGAAGAAAAGAAGAAACTCTGTTGGGAACAAGGTCATCATTAACTCTTGTTATTAATGTTATTTACTGAAGTCTGTTGATGTAATACTAAGGTCACCTGAAATAACAAGTCTCCTGTTTTCTACAGAACTAGGGAAAATCACTAGCATCCAGTGCCTGCTGTGTGAGAGGAAAATTATGTTCTGACTATTCTCATTTTCTTGGAAATAATTTGGTTTTTAAATCCTTTCCTTTGCTTGAGGTTATTTTTTTAGTCACTTCCCATACAAGAGTTGTTTTGAAGTTATTAGGAAAAGATAATATAGATATAATTGGCAAATATAATCCTCATTTGGATTTTTTGTGCCTGTTTTGGAGATCTACAGGAAAAGCAAGAGAAAAGAATCTAATCCTATTTTGTTTTTTTAATGGCAGCATCTAATTTCTGGCCAATTCTTGGCATTCAACAAATGAATTTCCTCATCTTTGTCGACTCATTAACCAGTAGATATTTACCGAGCACTCACCAATGGCAAAAGAGCAACAAAAGAAAACATGATAAATGTAACACAAAGTGTTTCAGGGTAATGAAAATAATGATGTAAAAGGTAAGCTGCTGCTATACAGTTGTGTAACCTTGAGCAAATGACTTTATCTCTGAAAGTTTCCTTTAGGAAGTATGAATGAAAATGGTGACATGAGATGCCATAAAGTGTTTAACATTGTGCTTGGCACATGGAAGACAATTAAGAAATCCTACCTTGCCCTCAATCCTGCTTTTCTGCTCTAATTGCTACACCTCTTGGTGCTCAGTTCAGTCGCTCAGTCGTGTCCGACTCTTTGCGACCCCATGAACTGCAGCACACCAGGCCTCCGATCTCTTTGTGCTTGAGGAACATAAAATACATCTCCCAGATTGAGTTCTATTGTGAACAGAAAAAGCATATTACATTTTTGTCATTAACATATATGTACACAACACCCCAGGAAAAGCACATTACCTCTAGGGTGTTGTGTGAGTATCTGTATGTTAATGATACACCATATACGTCATACCAGTTAAAGTTTACACCAGCCAATTCCTGGACCACAGAATACTGAAATGGGTTGCAATGCTCTCCTTCATGGAATCTCCTCCAGGGGCTTTTCCTGACCAAGGGATCGAACCTGTGTCTCTTATGTCTCATCCACAGATAGGCAGGTTCCTTACCACTAGCACCACCTGGGAAGCCCCGATTGAAGAAGAGACCTCAAATGCAATGCATTATTTCTACCACAGTTGAAATATCTTGAAGACTATCCATTCCTTTCAAGAGATTTTTGCATGAATAAAATTCCTGGTGGCAAAGGCTATCCACGGAACTAAAATTTAGTTCTCAACTTACATTTGAAAGATGAGGGATTGGTTTTTCAATACCTAGGGCCTTGTACCTTATTCATTCATTCCTTTAATCATGTAAAAAAAAAAAAGAGCCATGTATAATTAGTTAGATTTTGTTGTTATTCCAGGTTTCCCTCCACTCCCGGCATGTAAACTTACATAATGGAACTCATAAGAAATGATAATATATGTACATTTGCTCTCCATTGAAGGAATCAGAATGAAGAAGCTGAGCCAAAACAAAAACAATGACCAGTTGTGGATGTAACTGGTGATGGAAGTAAAGCCTGATGCTGTAAAGAACAAAATTGTATAGGAATCTGGAATGTTAGGTCCATGAATCAAGGTAAATTGGAAGTGGTCAAACAGGAGATGACAAGAGTACACAGTGACATTTTAGGAATCGATGAACTAAAATGGACCAGAATGGGTGAATTTAATTCAGATGACCATTATATCTACTACTGTGGGCAAGAATCCCCTAGAAGAAATGAAGTAGCCCTCATACTCAACAAGAGTCCAAAATGCAGTACTTGGGTACAATCTCAAAAACGACAGAATTATCTCTGTTTGTTTCCAAGGCAAACCATTCAATATCACAGTAATCCAAGCCTATGACCCAACCACTAATGCCAAAAAATCTGAAGTTGAACGGTTCTATGAAGAACTAACACCAAAAAAAAAAAAAAAAAAAAAAATAGATGTCCCTTCCATCATAGGGGACTGGAATGCAAAATTAGGAAGTCAAGAGATACCTGGAGTAACAGGAGGTGGTCTTGGAGTACAAAATGAAGAATGGCAAAGGTTAACAGAGTTTTGCTGAGAAAACGCACCAGTTATAGCAAACGACCTCTTCCGACAACACAAGAGATGACTCTATACATGGACATCACCAGATGGTCCATACCGAAATCAGATTGATTATATTCTTTGCAGCCAAACATGGAGAACCTCTACACAGTCAGCAGAAATAAGACCAGGAGTGACTGTTTCTCAGATCATGAACTCTTTATGGCAAAACTCAGACTTAAATTGAAGAAAGTAGGGACAACCATTAGACCATTCAGGTATGACCTAAATCCTGTCATACCTAAAGGGTCATACCTAAAGGGTATGACCCTTACAATTATACCAAGGAATTGATAGATTCAAGGAATTAGATCTGATAGACAGAGTGCATGAAAAACTATGGATGGAGGTTTGTAACACTGTACAGGAGGTTGTAATCAAAACCATTCCCAAGAAGAAGGAATGCAAAAAGGCAAAATGGTTGTCTGAGGAGGCTGTACAAATAGCTGAGAAAAGAAGAGAAGTGAAAGGCAAAGGAGTAAAGGAAAGGTATATCCATCTAAATGCAGAGTTCCAAAGGATAGCAAAGAAAGATAAGAAAGCCTTCCTCAGTGATCAATGCAAAGGAAAAGAGGAAAACAATAGAAAGGGAAAGACTAGAGATCTCTTCAAGAAATTTAGAGACACCAAGGGAACATTTCATGCAAAGATGAGCACAATAAAGGACACAAATGGTATGGACCTAACAGAAGCTGAAGATATTAAGAACAGGTGGCAAAAATACCCAGAAGAAGTATACAAAAAAGGTCTTAATGACTCAGATAACCACAATGGTGTGATCACTCACCTAGAGCCAGACATCCTGGAGTGTAACGTCAGGGGGGCCTTAGGAATCATTACTATGAACAAAGCTAGTGGAGGTGATGGAATTCCACCTGAGCTATTTCAGATCCTAAAAGATGATGTTGTGAAAGTGTTGCATTCAATATGCCAGCAAATTTGGAAAATTCAGCAGTGGCCACAGGACTGGAAAAGGTCAGTTTTCATTCCAATCCCAAAGAAAGACAATGCCAAAGAATGTTCAGCCTACTGCACAATTGCACTCATCTTACACGCTAGCAAAGTAATGCTCAAAATTCTCCAAGCCAGGCTTCAACAGCAGGCGAAGTGAGAATTCCAGATGTTCAACCTGGATTTAGAAAAGTCAGAGGAACCAGAGATCAAATTGCCAACATCTGTTGGATCATAGAAAAAGCAAGAGAATTCCAGAAAAACATCTTCTTCTGCTTTATTGACTATGCTAAAGTCTTTGACTGTGTAAATCACAAAAAAACTGTGGAAAATTCTGGAAGAGATGGGAATACCAGACCACCTTACCTGCCTTCTGAGAAATCTGTATGCAGGTCAAGAAGCAACAGTAAGAACTGGACAGGGAACAATGGACTGGTTCAAAACTGATAAAGGAGTATGTCAAGGCTATATACTGTCATCTTGCTTATTTAACTTATATGCAAAGTACATCATGTGAAATGCTGGACTGGATGAAGCAAAAGCTGTAATCAAGATTGCCAGGTGAAATATCAATAATGTCAGATATGCAGATGACACCACCCTTATGGCAGAAAGCGAAAAGGAACTAAAGAGCCTCTTGATGAAAGTGAAAGAGGAGAGTGAAAAAGCTGGCTTTAAAGCTCAACATTCAGAAAACTAAGATTAGGGCATCCAGTCCCGTCACTTCATGGCAAATAGATGGGGAAACAATGGAAACAGTGACAGACTTTATTTTCTTGGGCACCAAAATCACTGCAGATGACTGCAGCCATGAAATTAAAAGATGCTTGCTCCTTGGAAGAAAAGCTATGACCAACCTAGACAGCATATTACAAAGCAGAGACATTACTTTACCAACAAAGTTCCATCTAGTCAAAGCTATGGTTTTTCCAGTAGTCACGTATAGATGTGAGAGTTGGAACATAAAGAAAGCTGAGCACTGGAGAATTAATGCTTTTGAATTGTGGTATTGGAGAAGATTCTTAAGAGTCCTTTGGACTGCAAAGACATCATATCAGTCAATAATAAAGAAAATCAGTACTTAATATTCATTGGTAGGACTGGTGCTGAAGCTGAAACTCCAATACTTTGGCCACCTGATGCGAAGAACTGACTCATTGGTAAAGACCCTGATGTTTGGAAAGATTGGAGGCAGGAGGAGATGGGAACAGCAGAGGGTGAGATCATTGGATGGCATCACTGACCCAGTGGACATGAGTTTGAGCAAGCTCCGGGAGTTGGTGATGGACTGGCAAGCCTGGCATGCTGCAGTCCATGGGTTTGCAAATAAATCTCATATTGTCATATTGTATACAATCAAGATAGTTCTGATAAAAGATTAATGGTCACATTCTTAAACCACAGTAGCATAGCTATACATGAAAGTTACATAATACTGCATTGGCCTAAAAGAAGCTACTCTCTAAAGTGCAACTTTCATTTTCCATTTTCATGTTAATATAACATTGTATCATCAAGGAGGAAAGGAATTAACAGTTTCTTGAATCAAAGCAAAACACTTGGAAACACACTATTTCTTTCTTCAATACTCTTCCCCCCAACCATTGCTAACATACTAGGCATTTTGTCTCTTCTTGACATATTTTAGACTGCTAAATGTTCAACATCCACAACAAACATTTTGCAAGTTTCTGGAGTTTTCCTCTCCTTCAGGGAAAACTTGGCAATGACTATTGAGAGGGATATGGCACCTCTAGGAGAGAGATAGCCAGAGCTTCTTTCAGACTTGTTGACAGAGTATGTAACGCTGTTTACCTGTGAGCAGGTGTCCAGAGATAAACTAATAAGGGTCTATGTACTCTTAAAGCAAAATCTGCATGTTGGTTTATTAAAGACTTTTTTCAACTCATGATTAATTATGATACTGTTCTGAAGCTTATTTTATAAAATAATGACCAAGTTTCTGTAATCTGAAGAACCTGAAATACGTTTATATAATCTTTGAAAGTGAAAGTGAAGTCACTCAGTCATGTCTGACTCTTTGTGACCCCATAGACTGTAGCCTACCAGGCTCTTCCGTCCATGGAGCTTTCCAGGCAGGAGTACTGGAGTGGGCTGCCATTTCCTTCTCCAGGGGATCTTCCCAACACAGGGATTGAAACTGGGTCTCCTGCATTGCAGACAGATGCTTTACCATCTGAGATATAAGGCAATAACCAGAAAGCAATCTTGCTCACTTCAAAGCTTTTGCCTGTCTCAATAATAACCCCTATTCTGCCTTCAGCTATACTTGTGTGTACAGCTCCCTGTGTGTGACACTGCCTGTGTATAACACTTCCTGTGTTTGTTGCCTAAGTATGGGTCCATAAGAGAGTTCAGGATCTACACTCTGTAACATAGTATCAGCAAGCTAAACTCTTCACACTTCTGTTTTAAATTTAGTTCACAAAGTGTAAGTGGTACAACTTTTCTGGTTGTCAGTTTGTGGTATTTGTGAGGGCTTGAATCTGGAGATCATATGGGAGGGGTAGTGATGAGGGGACAAACAGCAAAGTAATGTGTGTGTGTGTGTGTATATATATATATATATTTCACTGTCCTCTTCCAGTAAGTGATGCGGCCCATTCTTCCATTCCTAGAATTAACCAAATGGAATACAGCTGCTGCTGCTGCTGCTGCTAAGTCACTTCAGTCGTGTCCGACTCTGTGCAACCCCATAGATGGTAGCCCACCAGGCTCCCCCGTCCCTGGTAAGAACACTGAAGTGGGTTGCCATTTCCTTCTCCAATGCATGAAAGTGAAAAGTGAAAGTGAAATCGCTCAGTCGTGTCTGACTCTTAGTGACCCCATGGACTGAAGCCTACCAGACTCCTCCATCCATGGGATTTTCCAGGCAAGAGAGTACTGGAGCGGGGTGCCATTGCCTTCTCCGAATGGAATACAGAGATGATTAAATTGCCACATTCATATACAGAATATTATATAACCTTTAAAATGTTATAAAAATAACAGAGAGATGATTTTTCTGTCTTTGAGAGTAGCAACGATGACATTATTGATACCGAGTGTTGACAAGTATATGAAGAAATAGACATTCATGCACCATGGGTTGAGGGGGTATATTTTGAAGGTCAGTAAGCCAATATATGTCAAAATTTGAAAATATCCATGAGAAGAAAAGCAGCCTCTGAAATCCAGGAGCTGGCCCAGCACTCACAGTTAAGCCTTGGTGTTCTTTTGTTGAAACAAACATTTTCACAGAACATTAACATCTGACAAGGTCACTCTGAGACTGTGACATATCAAGAGAAAAACAAGCTCACTCTGTGACCATGTATAAGCACAGAGAAATATTGCCCAATCACAAAAATGGCCAAATATCTTCTTATTCTGGCTAATATAAGTGGATGCTGCTTCTTTACCTATCATAACTTTAGCCTTGGCCTTGTCTTCCCCATTTGTAGAACAAGGTTTACTTAGATACCAATCATAGAATTACATTTGGTCTCTGAAAAACATGGAGGTTAAGGGAGCTGACCCTCCATGCAGTTGAAATTTGTGTATAACTTTACAGATGGCCCTCCTTGTATGCTATTGCACATCCATGGATTCAATTAACTACATTCATGTAGTACTGTAGTACTATTTATTGAAAAAATCCACATAGTTCTAACTCGTGTTCTTCAAGGGTCTACTGTATTCATATTTCCTGACAGCTTTCAATCTACAGCAAAGCCTCACTTCCTTAAATCCTCCTCCAAATCACTGAAGAGTTCTAATCTTAAAATAAGTCATTTCTAAACCCCCCTTACTGAAGCACACCATGATGTGTTCTTCCTCTCTGTAATCTGACTTGTTCAAATACTGGTTTTTGGCTGGAGAGCATTGCCATTCACGATCTTTGACAAAGTAGTTACATTTCAAGACATTTGTCAAACAGAAATGTTCAAACAGGCATGAAGACATAAACAATGATGCATCAATTTTCACAGAAAAAAGAATATAAAAATATGCTAAAGAATAAGTATATGAAAGAATAAGCTAATAAGTATGTTGCATAAAAACTATAAAATGCTGCTGAGAGAAATTAAAAGAGACATAAATAGAAGATTCATTGTTGAGATGTCAATTCTTCCCAATTTTATCTATTGATTCAAAGCTATCCCAATCAAAATCCCAGCTTGAGTTTTTGTAGAAATGGACAAGATGACTCTAAAATTCATATGGAAAAGCAGAGTAATAATAACCCAAATAACTGAAAAATAATAGAAGACTCACACTGTTTAATTTCAAGATATTATAAAGCTACAATCATCAAGACAATGTGGATTGTAATGAAGATACACAAGTAGATCAATGGAAGAAAATAAAAAGTCCAGAAGTAGACCCATTACATACAGAGACAAGTGATTTTTGACAAAGATGCAAAGGCAGCTCAGTGGAGAAAGAAGAGTCTTTAAAGCAAATGATACTGTAACAATTGGATATCAATATGCCAAAATTGAACTTCAACCTATGTATGTGTACCATATACAAAAAACTCAAAATGGATATTTTTCTCGATTCCATGTATATGTATTAACATACAATATTAGTTTTTCCTCTTTCTGACTTACTTCACTCTATATAATAGGCTATAGGTTTCTCCACCTCAGTTTAACTGACTCAAATTCATCCCTTTTTATTGCTGAGTAATATTCCACTGTATACATGTACCATGGCTTCTTCATCCATTCATCTGTCAATGGACATCTAGTTTGCTTCCATGTCCTGGCTATTGTAAATAGTGCTGCAGTGAACATTGGCATACATATGTCTTTTTGAAATATGGTTTCCTTAGGGTATATTCCCAGTAGTGGGATTGCTGGGTCATACGGTAGTTTCATTCCTAGTTTTTAAAGAAACCTTCATACTGTTCTCCACAGTGGCTGTATCACTTTACATTCCCACCAAAAGTGTGAGGGGGTTCCCTTGTCTCCACATCCTCTCCATAAATATTCATATTGCAGAAATCAACACAACATTGTATAGCAATTATCTTCCAATTAAAAAATGAAAAAATGGATCATAGATCTAAATATGAAACCTAAAACTGTAAAACTTGTAGAATATAAGATAGAATCTTTATGACCTTGGTTAGGCAATAATTTCTTATATATGACACCAAAACACAACTGCTAAAAGAATTGTTCTTCATTAAAATGAAAAACTTCTGCTCTCCAAAAGACATTTTTAAGAGAATAAAAAGACAATTCACAAACTGGGAGAAAATATTTGTAAAACTTATATCTAATAATATACTTATATCCAGCATATATACAAAGAACTCTTAAAATCAACAACAAAAGGGAACCACTCAATTTAAAAAGGGGGCAAAATATTTATATATATTGATACTTCACTCAATATATATGGATGGCAAATATGCCTATGAAAAGATGTTCAACATCATTAGTGATTAGAGAAGTGTAATTTAGAACCACAATGAAATATGGCTAAAATTGTAAGACCAGTCATATCAAGTGTTAGGAAGGATGTGAAGGAATCAGAACTTTCACACACTGCTATGAGAATGTAAAATGGTACAATCATTTTGGAAAATGTAAAAGTTAAATATATACCTACCATATGATTCAGTCATCTTACTCCTAGGTATTTATCCAAGAGAAAAGCAATGCATATGTCCTTAATAACAATTCTACATGAAACAGTTGCAGCACCTCAAATCTGGAAACCACCCAAATGTCCATGAACAGGTGAATGGATAAACTGTGCAAATGGTGGTATAGCCATATAGTAGAATACTACTTGGCAATGAAAAGCAATGAACTATTGATACATGTAACAACTCACATGGATCTCAAATAATTATGCTGAATGGATAAATATGTTGTATGTATATATATATATATATATATATATATATATATATATATACACACACACACACACACACAATAGAATATTACTCAGCCATTAAAAACAATTTGAGTGAGTTCTACTGAAGTGGATGAACCTAGAACCTGTTACACAGAGTGAAGTAAGTCAGAAAGAGGAAAACAAATAATGTGAATCAATGCATATATATGGAATCTAGAAAAATGGTATTGGTGAATCTATTTACAGGGAAAGAATGGAGATGCAGATATAGAAAACTGACTTGTGCACAAAATGGGGGAAGAAAAGAGTAGGACAAACAGAGAAAGTAACATTGACATATATACACTATCATGTGTAAAATAGCTAGTGAGAAGTGGCTCTATAACATATCACAGGGAGGTCTGTGATGACCTAGAGGGGTGGGATAGGGGGAGGGGAGGGAAGCTCAAGAGGGAAGGTAAATATGCATAATTATGGCTGATTTGCAATGCTGTATGGGAGAAACCAATACAACATTGTAAAGCAATTTTCCTCAAATTAGAAAATAAAGAAATGAGATCTCCTTCCCTCCAAAAGAATATATGTTGCATGATTCCTTTTATGAAAAACTACAGAAAATGAAAATGACTCTATATTGTCAAAATACAGATTAGTGGTTGTCTGGGACAGCATAGGGAGAAAAGGGAAGGAGAGATTACAAAGGGGCATGACAAAACTTTTGGAGGTGATGGATATGTTTGCTATCTTGATTATGGTGATAGTTTCATGTCTGTATACATATGTTAAAACTTATCAAATTGTATACTTTAAATATGTAGGGTTTGATATATGTCAACTATATGTCAATTAAGCTATTAAATAAAAAGCATGTGGTAGATATGCAGAATACTAAATTGGAAAGATAACTGAAAGGACAAAAAGGCAAGTTGCAGAATACTGTAGTCTTATTTTTATAGGAGAATAAGTTTATGCACATTCTTTATTAAGAGGATATGCAGTGGAAGATTATAGAGTACTATGCACCAAATGTTAACACAAGAAAAACTTTAAATAAGAGATTCAAAAATATTTGTATAAGTCTATTTATTGATATGGAAAGATGGTCACAAGAGACAGTAGAGGACAGGGAGAAGGCAAGTTACAAACAGTATTTACAGTATGGTCCTGTTTCATTTTAACTGCTTAACAAAGTATATAATCCAATATTTGTACATACCGAGACATTCACTTCAACTCAGATAAGAGGTTCTAATTCCTACTCTGAGTTTTAGAAAACAGAGCTATAGTCCAAAAGTCCTAGAAATGCTTTCTGGACCACAGACCTTCAAGAATCACTATCATGTAGACTGAGGCATCAGATTCTCTCCTAGCTTTCCTGTTTTGTGTTGACAAAGCTGCAGTTCTAGGCCTGGGCCTAAACTTCTCCAATTAAGTTTATCCCGTACAGTTTTAGCTGGTACAAATACAGAGAGTAGGCTTGCCTACTAGTAAAAGATAGAACTGTTTTATCTTTTCACGACTCACAGGAGAATAAATTACAAATGGTAAACAAATTAAGGTAGCTTTGCAAGGAGGAAGAAAACAATTATCTTTTAAAACGTAAGGTATGAAACAATGTACAGAATGATTCTAGTTTTTTGGAGGGAGAAAGTACATACAGATTGACGCCCATAAGGTCATATAGCAAATTTCAATTGTTTTGACTCCAAATTTACATCTTATCCATTCAACTGTTTTGGGCACCAACTGTTTCCCAGACACTACCAGCTCAAATCCATACACGTTCATCCTAGACTTTTCTTCCAACTCCAGCAAGGTTTAGCCAAGTGCCTAATGGACATGTGCATTCAGAGGAAGTTGAGAATTGCAAGACTGGCAGAAGCATTATCTACCGCAAAATTTGATCATTAAAACCAATCTGTGAGCCTTGAAGGCTGCCACACAAAAACATGGAAGAGGGCTATAAGGTAGTGGGGCAATGAGAGTGGGTTTGGTATCAGACAAAACAGCAATGTCACTTGTCTGCCATGTAAATCTAGGAAAAATGATTTAACCTCCCTAATTCTCATTGGAGGTGATCCAGAATAATGAGTTATAATCATAAAAAAATACCAGTACGTAGCTCAGAGAACCATTGTTGAAAAGAGGAAACCTGTAATATGTAGTGCTAACACAGTTACTGACATTAACAGTAGGTACTCTGGAAATTGTTTCCTCTCTACACCTACCTCCTTTCTCATCTGTATGACTTGACATAAATGAAATAGCCAAAATATGAGTTATAAATGTAGTTATCAAAATAAAAATGAATATTGCATTTTATCTGAGAATCAGGGCCATTTGTATGTTGTAGAATGAGTTATCTGATTCAGGTAAAATAGGGGAAAAATAGTAATTCCTTTTACATTAAACAGCCTGTAGCAAGCAACACTGCCATTGTATATTGAGAATGCACATTTGGCAATGAGCATGTGGGGTATATATATATATATGTTTGTGTATATACATACATATGAATATATGTGTATCATAGGTATCTTTTTGTGTATATACCTTGTTTATGCAACTACATTATAAATTCAAGGATATATCTTTTTTAATCATTTGAAGCTGCAAATGGATTTAAGCAGATACTAATGAACAAGTTTAGCTTACTTACGATGCAGCAGTTTATTATCTTAAGTAAAATGTTAAAAAGCTCTCCATCTACATAAGATAATAATCGACAGATGTTTTCAACTCATAATGAAACACTGACACCCCAAAATGGTCTAGCTCAGGCTAGACTGTCACAGGTAATATTGTGTTAAAGATGTAATTCATAACATGCACACTGTAATGACCAAAACATTATGCATGGCTCTTTGGGAACAGACAGCCTATTCAAGTGTGTAGATTGTTAAAAGCATTCTCTTTTATTTCTAGCTCATTTTACATTGTTTCAATGATCACTTTAACTTCACGGAAAATGGCCATGAGTGTAGTATAACTGGAGTGATCAACGACTACAATTGAGCCCTTTCTGATATGCTCTTTTATGTTAATAAATATGGCCACAGCACTAACGAGATTGGCTTTTGCCTCTTTCTGGTTAAAGATGAGTTTTAACGCTGCTAATGATTCTGTATTGGTCATATCTCTGGCTGCAGTTGGATTTTCAGACATATTCAAAAGTACTTTCAAAACAAGATTTCTAGTTTTACGATTTCCAAGGGACAGCAAATGGAAAAGCTCTGAAAAGTAACTGGCAACAATGTGATGATGGTTAGAATCAGTAGTCAGTTGTCCTAGTATCTTTAATCCAGACTGCTGTCCAGGTGAATTCAAGGGAAAAGATATGGTTTCTTTACACATATGCTTAACATGTAATTCAACCTTGCGTTGTCTTTCATCCCCAGAGGGGGGATTCAGAGTAATGACAGCCTTTTTTCTCATTTCAGAGGAAGGAAAACTGAGCAAGCTTTCAATAAGTGTCACTACACCCACCTCATTAATGAACTCTTGAGCAAATGGATGAACATTAATGATCCCCATTGCAATTTGAGCTATTTTATGAATGAGAGGATCAGTAGTTGACTTAAGTAAGGTAATAAGTCTTTCAAACTCCTCAGAATCCATGTAGCATTCCATTTTGCAAGGGCAAGAAAATGGCTTAATCCCATTCACCTCCCTGATCCTGATTTGGCGCCTAATTTCCTCTATGGTCTGGATGCAAGGGTCAGAACCAAATGGGAACTCAGAGACAGGCTGTGAGCTAGAGGGAGTGCTTCTAGAAGGGCGTGCTGCTGCTGTTGCCACAGGCGAAGAACGGGTATTTTCCTCAGCAGAAGCCAGGACAACATATGAAGGAGGCTTTTTCTCAAATGTGACTTGGGATCTAAAGCCTAACACTGCTGGAGTTACAGCAGGAGCTTTGGGCCATATAGTTACCTCAGACCAGTCCTTGGGCCTATCTTTTTCATTAATTTCATCCACAGGCTGAGGCTTAATTATTCTGCTCACAGGTCTAGGGTTAGGGTCAAAACTAGTTTCATCTCCATCCCAAAACCAGCTCCCAATAACGTTCTCCTCCTCCTCCTCCTCAGCTCCTGGCCTAGCCTTACAGCTGGTCCCAGCCACAGGCTCCAACTTCTCAGCACAGGATGGGGGACCAGTATCAGCTTTACCTTCATCCTTAGCACTGAAATGTTTACCAATCTCTTCTCCATTCCAGAACCAGGAACCAACATTGGCCTCTTCTCCAGCCCCAAAGCAGGTATCAGTACGAGTCTTATCTTTACACGTAAACCTGGACTCAGCAGTAGCCTGAGCCGCAGAACAAAATCGAGCTGCTCTAGTGGCCTCATCTTCAGCTTTGGGGCGGACATCTGGCAGATGTTCTTTCATCTCAGTAACAATCTTGTTCTTAGATGCTGCCTTCACCACTGCCACTGCATCTGCCCGGGGCCCTGCCTTGCTTATTGCTTTGGCCTGGGTTTTGGCTGCACCAGTAGCCTCCCTCTTTCCTTCAGCTGATCTGACTGTATCAGTGGCCTCCCTTTTTCCTTCAGCTTCTACAACAGCCCTTTTTTCAGTTTTTGCCTTCTTTTTATTCTCATTCTTTCTATTCCTATTCCTTCTATTCTTAGCTCCAGCCATAGCTGAAGCCTAGTTATATAGATAGCACTACACAGTCTTGGCCTTGGTTCTCAATATGTCTTGGGTCAGTGTCCTAATATTCTTTTACTAGGTTGAAGGTGATGATCTTCTGTCACTCCAAAGCCACCACAGCTAGCACTGGAGATAGACCTGAGGTGGAAGAAGAAAACAAGCTTTCAGTCTCTTCCAACTGCATTTTTCTATGCAGAAAGTCACACAGGACGTAAGAATATAGATGGATTGTATGGTAATAGTAGAATAGTAGAAAATGTTTTACCTCATTTTATCCCTACCATAGTCCCACTAACACCCAGCAATGCCCTGTCCAGACACTTCTCTTTCCTCTGCATCAAATAGGAACAGAGATGATGAGAAAGTTTGGTGAAAGTGAGCAAGACTAAGGGGTATAGCCCCTTTGGAATATACCACTATACTCCACAGGTCTATCCTGGTATGCCTCACACCAACCTGCACTGATATGGTGGACTTTTCTCCTCTTCTCTTGTTTCTGGTGTTGACAAGCCCTATAGCCAACTCACAGGTGGACCTACGAACAAAAACACAGAAGGGATTGGAACTTTAAGCATTTGGTAGATATGCACTCTGGCTTCTAAACCCAGTACCTGCCTTTCCAAATCTAGAGCTTTGTTTCTGGCCTCCTTGATCTTCTTCCATGTTATCCTTCTCTACTTCCTGGGTATCTATCAATTACCCTATAGGCACAACTGTGTCTTATCATATCCCCATTTCCTATACATAAATGTGAGGGCAAAGGTGTGTGGGAAGTTGGAATACAATGGCTTCAAGATATGATCTAGTCTTACTTGTCAATAGCCAATTCCCACTCTCAATCAATGAGGGTACTCATGCTCCCACTCACCTTGGATTCGAATGAATAGCTTTCGTCTTCTTTCCTAATCAAATTCAAAGAGAACAGCTACCTGCAGATTTCTACAGGATTCTGAAAAGAACAAACCTATGAAAGACAAAAAAATAAGAAAGAAAACAGAAGAGACTGAGATGACCCAACACCGATCACAAGTGTTACAACACACACTTCTGTATATTCAAGGCCATGAAAAATGTCTCCCATCTCTCTGCTCTTCCCAAGTGATATCCCATCCACTCCCCTGCTACAGACCTGCAGCTTGTCTAATCATACCTCCAAACTCTAAAGTCAGTCATTTTCCTAGCAGAGGCATCACATCCTCCCTTGAATAAAAATATGAGATGCAAGAGTCAGTAGTGGAACGTAGGCAACTGTATTTAGAAGGCAGGCAGTGAAGATAATGGGGGCTATCATTTCAATATCATTTTGCATGCCGCAGCCTTTTCCCCTTCCCCACACATACATAGTTCCGACCTCATTCACCACCTATGCCAGCCAGGCCACATAGCAGGTGGTTTCAGGAGATGCTATCTTTACCACTACAAAACAGTCCACCAGCTGAAGAGTCACACCCTGCATAAAAGGGAGGGACATTCAGTAAAACACCAAAATAGTATGCTGACAATGGTAGAAAAGTATCAGGTTAATGAACAGATTCCCAGAATTCCTAAAATGTCCTTTTGAAGAATCAAGGAATAACTAAATAAACATCTCTCACCTTCTAGAAATTTATACCCACTCCCAGTAACTCCCAGGGGCTTCCCTGGTGGCTCAGAGGTTAAAGCGTCTGCCTGCAATGTGGGAGACCTGGGTTCGATCCCTGGGTGGGGAAGATCCCCTGGAGAAGGAAGTGGCAACCCACTCCAGTATTCTTGCCTGGAGAATCCCATGGACGGAGGAGCCTGGTGGGCTACAGTCCACGGGGTCGCAAAGAGTCGGACACGACTGAGCGACTTCACTTTCCTTTCCCAGTAACTCCAAAATTCTGTGGGACTGTTTCTGCACCAAAATGAGAGTGGCTGTGAAAGGAAAATGGGTTTGGGTTTCCAGAACCAGAAACTGAATGGGCAGACTGACTTCATGCGTTCTAAACCGACCCTGCAGAAAATTTTCCTCTCTATTCTGAAGAGCCATTCCCACACTTCAACATATTCAAGTGCGCTAGGATGTTCAGAAAACAGGTTCCAAACGAGAAACGTGGATTAATACATCATTTATTTATATGGATCCTTCCTGTGAAAGCCTACGGACTCCTCACTGTGTCATCTGCTTGCATTTGACACATGCAAGAGCTAAATACGGAAGGCAACTAAACAGCTGTATTAAGAAGCAACAGATTTGTCATTTTGGTGTCTGTCTTCATAACCTACGCGCTCAGTTTCCCTTCCATTGAAGTCGCCAGATCAACTGCGCAGACAGAAGACTGACATCAAAGAGGTGCCTGTGGGAAGGGACCACACCCGGCAAGAGGGGCACGACAGGCCCCTTGGCAGAACCATGGCCCGGGCTGCTCCCGTCCCTGCTCCGGCGGCCTCCCAGAGCCCCCACACTGGCTCCCTCCGCCATTTCGGCCGTAGCAGCTTCCCGCACAGCCCTCTCCCCGCACAGGCACCGTCGAGGGCGGGGTACAGCCACCCGGAAAGCCCGCCAGGGACTATCCGCGCCATATGCCTCCCCAGCATCCGAGGGAGCCCCTGCAGCCAAGACCCGGCCCCGGCCCGCGCCGGTCGCCGCCTTCTCAGCGCCAGTCCCCCGGCGCTAAGGACCTCTCTAAGGGTCCAGCTCCGACAATCTCGCCTCCCCGTCCTCAGGCTGCCAAGGGCAGGCTGTGAGCCGGTCGTCGCCCCGCGAAACCCCCACTTGCCTTCGCAGGCTTAAGGTTCCGGTGGTCGGCCTCCCCACTCCGGTCGCAGCTCCTCTCTCAATTCCCACGGCTCGCCGTGTGGGCGGAATAGCAAAGAGGGCTCCCTCTCCCCGCGCCAAACCCCGCAGGGGCTGCACAAGTTGCTGTACCGACTGCTCGCAGAGAGAATATTAGGAAGGGGGGCGGAGAGATACGCCACAAATGGGCTCGACGCCCCCTCGCTGGCCCACCGTAGTTCCGACCCAGAGTGGGCGGGGCCGGGAGGAATGCCAGCCTGAGGGGCGGAGCCACGCCATCCCGCCTCGCCAGCCTTCCGCCACCCTGTGCCGACCTCCTTGCGGTGACCACCCCTACGCTTCTGGCCCTGCAGCGGGCTCGCGGGCCGGGGCTGGGAGGGTCGCGAGGGGTCGCACTGCAGGGAGCAGCGGATGGATACAGGCCGCCCCGCAGTGTGTGTGTGTGTGTGTGTGTGTGTGTGTGTGTGTGTGTGTGTCTGTGTCTGTGTGTGTGTGTATCTGTGTGTGTGTGTGTGTGTGTATGAACCCACAGACTTTTCGGTGTCCGCCCCCTCCCTTCCCCCATCACGCCGGCCATCCTTCTTGGGCGCGGGTGGCTGGGGGGGCTGCTTTTACCTTCAGGGGCCGTGGGCTGGAGGAAACTGGGAAGGGGACGCCCGTGGAGGCCGAGCCCCTGCCCCTCTTCTAAGGGAAGGCAGCCCCTGATAGACCTCTGGCTGAGGAGACAAACCACTTGTCTGCGCCAGTGTCGTCATTCTTTCTGCCACACTGCTGTTCTCTCAGTCGCTGTGGTGGCACACTTTACCATTTCACTGTCCGCACGGTTGCCCAGGAAAGAGGACCTTTCCCTGACAGGACCCGCACCTGCTCAGACAATCCCGTTTCTCACCCCACAGCGAGGGGTCAGGCACCATGTAGGGGCAGTCCTAGCTCCTCTTCCTGGCTCCTGTCAGGTCTTCTCTTGCAGGGGATTCCAAGGGCTCCTCATCTTTGGCAGAGTGGGAATACGCCAAGGATTAGAACCAATTGGGATCTCACACACTTGCCATACACACCAGTCTAGTTTTATCTACTATGGCTATTAACATATTAATCATAGAGAATCCAGAAAAATAGTACTGATGAGCCTATTTAAGAGAAGAAATGGAGATGCAGACATAGAGAATGGACTTGTGGATGCAGTGGGGGAAGGAGAGGCTAGGGCAAATCGAGAACGTAGCATTGACATATATACATTATATCATGTGTAAAATAAATAGCTAGCAGGAAGCTACTGTATAACAAACACAGGGAGCCCAGCCTGGTGCTCTGTGATGACCTAGAGGGGTGGAAGGTGTGAATTTGGGGGAGCCTCAAGAGGGAAGGGATGGATATATATATATATATATATATATATATATAATATATAATTATAACTGATTGGTGATGATATAGTGCAGAGACAACCACAATATTGTAAAGAAATTATCCTTCAATTAAAATACCAAGTTAATGATGTTAATTTTAAATTGCCTGTTTGATAATCCCCAATCTGCATTATATCTGAGCCTGGTTCTGATGCTTTGTATCCTTAAACAACGCTTTTTCTTGCCTTTTAGTACATCTTATAATTTTGTGTTGAAAGTTGGATGATGGTAATAAGAACTGAGGTAAACAGACTTTTAGTAGCAGTTGGGCTGTGCATAATGTTTGCTGTAACTGTAGGTGCCAGTCTTCAAATTGCTCTAGCCTCTATTTTTGTCTCTCCTCTTAACTTTCAGTCCAGTTCAGTTCAGTCGCTCAGTCGTGTCCGATTCTTTGCGACCCCATGAATTGCAGCACGCCAGGCCTCCCTGTCCATCACCAACTCCCGGAGTTCACTCAAACTCATGCCCATTGAGTCGGTGATGCCATCCAGCCATCTCATCCTCTGTCGTCCCCTTCTCCTCCTGACCCCAATCCCTCCCAGCATCAGGGTCTTTTCCAAAGAGTCAACTCTTCGCATGAGGTGGCCAAAGTATTGGAGTTTCAGCTTTAGCATCAGTCCTTCCAAAGAACACCCAGGACTTATCTCCTTTAGAATGGACTGGCTGGATCTCCTTGCAGTCCAGGGGACTCTCGAGAGTCTTCTCCAACACCACAGTTCAAAAGCATCAATTCTTCGGCACTCAGCTTTCTTTATAGTCCAACTTTCACGTCCATATATGACCACTGGAAAAACCATAGCCTTGACTAGACAGACCTTTGTTGGCAAAGTAATATCTCTGCTTTTGAATATGCTCTCTAGTTTGGTCATAACTTTCCTTCCAAGGAGTAAGCGTCTTTTAATTTCATGGCTGCAATCACCATCTGCAGTGATTTTGGAGCCCAAAAAAATAAAGTCTGACACTGTTTCCACTGTTTCCCCATCTATTTGCCATGAAGTGATGGGACCGGATGCCATGATCTTCGTTTTCTGAATGTTGAGCTTTAAGCCAACTTTTTAACTCTCCTCTTTCACTTTCATCAAGAGGCTTTTTAGTTCCTCTTCACTTTCTGCAATAAGGGTGGTGTCATCTGCATATCTGAGGTTATTGATATTTTTCCCAGCAATCTTGATTCCAGCTTGTGCTTTCTCCAGCCCAGCATTTCTCATGATGTACTCTGCATATAAGTTAAATAAGCAGGGTGACAATATACAGCCTTGACGTACTCTTTTTCCTATTTGGAACCAGTCTGTTGTTCCATGTCCAGTTCTAACTGTTGCTTCCTGACCTGCATATAGGTTTCTCAAGAGGCAGGTCAAGTGGTCTGTTATTCCTATCTCTTTCAGAATTTTCCACAGTTTATTGTGAACCACACAGTTAAAGGCTTTGGCATAATCAGTAAAGCAGAAATAGATGTTTTTCTGGAACTCTCTTCCTTTTTCCATGATCCAGCGGATGTTGCAATTTGGGCTTCCCTAATTATATCTTGCAGAGAGAGTCTGCATTTGCAACTCTTTCAGCTGCACTTCACTGTTACTGTACTGGAGGCCTGTTAGCATGTGGAGGAGAGGAAGTGTTCTATAATCTTACAGTTAAATTCCAGTCTTTTGTGGGCCTGTGCCTCTTGATTCTGTCCTTCACAAGTGTTTGTTTAGCATCTTTCTTCTCCTTACAGGAGAATGGAAGGTTAGAGTGGGCTGGATATAAGGAATGCCTTTCCCTTAGCTGGGATAATGTTCTGGGAAAGTCTTTTCCACTGGAGGGTAGCCTTTTGTTATGGAGAAGATTGGGGAGTGTTTTTCTTGAGTGTACACTTCCCCTCCCACTGCCAGAGCCCTAAGATCTTTCTGCTGTCTTCACTATGAATTCCTGGAGGTAAAGTCCACTGCAGGTCCCTTAGGGGTTTCTCATTCTCATACTATTCTACCCTCAGTCTCCAGCAGTTTGTCAAAATTCCCACTTAAGTGTTCTTACCTGTTTACGTCTCTAGCAGTTTCTACTCAATGTAGAGAGATAGGCTGTGACTCTCCAATTTGTCTTTTCTCCAGAATTTGGTGTGGTCATCTGCCTTGTGACCTCAGTTCTATGATGGTTCTAAGTCACTGATTCTCAGTTTGTTCAGCTTTTTTCTTGTTGTAAGTACAGGGCTTCCAAGCTCTTTGCATGCCAGAACTGAAAGTGTAGCCTAGGGATTTTAACCGGGTAACTAAAGATCAGTGAACACAGCTTTCATTCTCTTCTTTTCAGCTGAACTTCAGATCTGGGAATAAAGTTGCTCTTGAAAACCTAGCTGCTCCATGAATATTTGCTCTTTTCTCTCCCAAGTATAGAAAATTTACATGACTCTCTGAACTTGAAATCTTAGCCCCCAGATTCTTAATGTGGAGTGCAGATTAGAATTCAGACTTCCTGAATTAAAGATCTGGTGAGGTCCGAACAACTGGGACTTAACCTCTGGAGAAAAGTCATCTCTGTTACCACCACCACCATAAAGAGGTGGTGCACTACACTACTAGGTGCTTTCGTAAATTAGAGTTACCAGTTTCTAAGCCCTGTAGTGAGTGATAGTCACTCAGTTGTGTCCAACTCTTTGCAACCCCATGGACTGTAGCCTGCCAGGCTCCTCTGTCCATGGAATTCTCCAGGCAAGAATATTGGAGTGGGTTGCTGTTTCCTTCTCCAGGGCATCTTCCCGACTCAGGGATCAAACACAGGTCTCCTGCATTACAGGCAGATTCTTTACCATCTGAGCCACCAGGGAAGCCTACTATTAAAGAGACATTTCTAAGTATAAAGACAGGTCATCTTAAAAAGTATCAGCAGATACATCCTTGACTTTATCTTATAATCTGTAGACAATATGTTAGAATATGTAATGAATCCATACACCTTTTCCAAAGGAATACTGGAGACAGAAGTAACAATAAAGTTATATATGACAACCATCAATCAGATGAAATAATTTAGATGAAGCCGGTTTCTCTCGAAGAGAGGGGGACTGGGCAAGTGGTCATGAAGGAACTAGAATGTGCTTTTAACTTTGTATGAAAAATAATGTTCAAGTATTCTTCACAGAGCTAGAACAAATAATTTCACAATTTGTATGGAAATACAAAAAACCTCGAATAGCCAAAGCGATCTTGAGAAAGAAGAATGGAACTGGAGGAATCAACCTACCTGACTTCAGGCTCTACTACAAAGCCACAGTTATCAAGACAGTATGGTACTGGCACAAAGACAGAAATATAGATCAATGGAACAAAATAGAAAGCCCAGAGATTAATCCACGCACATATGGACACCTTATCTTTGACAAAGGAGGCAAGAATATACAATGGATTAAAGACAATCTCTTTAACAAGTGGTGCTGGGAAATCTGGCCAACCACTTGTAAAAGAATGAAACTAGAACACTTTCTAACACCATACACAAAAATAAACTCAAAATGGATTAAAGATCTAAACGTAAGACCAGAAACTATAAAACTCCTAGAGGAGAACATAGGCAAAACACTCTCTGACATACATCACAGCAGGATCCTCTATGACCCACCTCCCAGAATATTGGAAATAAAAGCAAAAATAAACAAATGGGACCTAATTAAAATTAAAAGCTTCTGCACATCAAAGGAAACTATCAGCAAGGTGAAAAGACAGCCTTCAGAATGGGAGAAGATAATAGCAAATGAAGCAACTGACAAACAACTAATCTCGAGAATATACAAGCAACTCCTACAGCTCAACTCCAGAAAAATAAATGACCCAATCAAAAAATGGGCCAAAGAACTAAATAGACATTTCTCCAAAGAAGACATACAGATGGCTAACAAACACATGAAAAGATGCTCAACATCACTCATTATCAGAGAAATGCAAATCAAAACCACTATGAGGTACCATTTCACACCAGTCAGAATGGCTGCGATCCAAAAGTCTACAAGTAATAAATGCTGGAGAGGGTGTGGAGAAAAGGGAACCCTCTTCCACTGTTGGTGGGAATGCAAATTAGTACAGCCACTATGGAGAACAGTGTGGAGATTCCTTAAAAAACTGGTAATAGAACTGCCTTATGATCCAGCAATCCCACTGCTGGGCATACACACTGAGGAAACCAGAAGGGAAAGAGACACGTGTACCCCAATGTTCATTGCAGCACTGTTTATAATAGCCAGGACATGGAAGCAACCTAGATGTCCATCAGCAGATGAATGGATAAGAAAGCTGTGGTACATATACACAATGGAGTATTACTCAGCCATTAAAAAGAATACATTTGAATCCGTTCTAATGAGGTGGATGAAACTGGAGCCTATTATACAGAGTGAAGTAAGCCAGAAAGAAAAACACCAATACAGTATACTAACACATATATATGGAATTTAGAAAGATGGTAACAATAACCCTGTGTACGAGACAGCAAAAGAGACACTGATGTATAGAACAGTCTTATGGACTCTGTGGGAGAGGGAGAGGGTGGGAAGATTTGGGAGAAAGGCATTGAAACACGTAAAACATCATGTATGAAACGAGTTGCCAGTCCAGGTTCGATGCACGATACTGGATGCTTGGGGCTGGTGCACTGGGATGACCCAGAGGGATGGTATGGGGAGGGAGGAGGGAGGAGGGTTCAGGATGGGGAACACATGTATACCTGTGGCAGATTCATTTCGATATTTGGCAAAACTAATTCAATTATGTAAAGTTTAAAAATAAAATAAAATTAAAAAAAAAATAATAATGTTCAGTTCCATGCTGGTGAACATAGTTCTGTTTTTGCCACATAAATCCTCTACTTCAAATTACTGTCTGAATGCTTTACTAAAACTCTGCTCCTGGCCTTTATTTTGGAAACTGTTACTTTTGTTGCCACCTGCTGATCACTGTCCTCTGAAGCTTCTACTGCTTTCCCACTGTCCCCTGACACCTTGGCTGCCCTTGTGTTGTCCCCTGAAACTGTGACTGCCTTCCTGCTGTCCCCAGAAGTTGTGATATCCTTCCCATGGTCCTTGTAGCTCTGGTTGCTCTGTGGCCAGAGAAAGCTGCCAGTGCCGTGAATCATGCCACTTTCCCTGTACTTCTGTTACTGATGCAGTAGGGATATCAAAGCAAACACCGTGCTTTCCTTTGAGAAAGACCATTCACTTCACTTTGTAATCGATATCCTCACCCAGTTACTCTTTAAGTTCTTTCCAAGTATAACTAATGTTTGACATTTCAAACATTACAAAAAGCCCTGTAAGCACTTTCTCAAAGGAGGCTGCATAGTAGAGTAGGGACTCTTTCCTGCGGGCTCTACTCTGGGACATGGCCAGACTTCAGAGCTATAACAGTCCAAAGCATAAGTAGAGACTTTACCACTATTTGTGTCACTTTGAAAAAGGTACTTAATGTTTCTATAACTCAGTTATCCTTCCAAGGGGATTGGTAATTACTTTACAGGATTCTTGTGTATATACTAACTGAGGAGCTATCTGATATTCTGAAATATCTGCAAGTATCAAGTCTTTCTAGTTCCTTTTAAAATTATGATCTAGTCATATTATGGGGTGGGCTGGGAAAGCAGTAAGAGTAGATGAGATCTCCTTGGTGGCTTTTAGAGGTCACAATTGCTAAGACATTGCCATTGTGCTCTTTCTCACTGTAATGTTGGTGCTCTGTATATTCTGTGTTGCTTAACATAATCCTTTACTATATTAAAAGAACATCACTTTTACATAAATATGTCTCCCTCCTCCTTATAGTGATGTACCACAAGGAAACTGATCCCAATTCCAGAGGTGAGTCTGCTTGGTCTAGGGATAATTCATTCCCTTGGTACTCTGGAATGGGTGGTGATGTAACTCTGCTCAATGAGAAGTGAAGAGAAGATTGCAGAAAAATTTCTGAGGAAAGTGTCCTCACTCATAAGAAAAGGCCATCAGTAAAGATGTCTTCTTTTCTTACTTCAAAAGTTGCTTGACTCCTTGCACACATCAAGTTTCCAGCCTTAGGATGGAAGCTGATATTGTGAGTGGCAGATGAAAGAGATGGGGAAAAAGCTGAGTCCTTAGCTGAATCAATCATCAAGACTGCCGTACCTCAGTACTTCCAACCAGTGAATAATAAATATCCTTATTAAGTTAGTTTTAGTTAAATTCCTGTTCCATAGAACAACCCTAAATGTACTCTATGCTCAAGCACAAAATAATCTTTCAATGAGTAACAGTTTGTGACCTTTGTTTGTTGGTAAGCAAGGCAATGGTACCCCACTCCAGTACTCTTGCCTTGAAAATCCCATGGATGGAGGAGCCTGGTAGGCTGTAGTCCATGAGGTCGCTAAGAGTCGGACACAACTGAGCAACTTCCTTTTCACTTTTCACTTTCATGCATTGGAGAAGGAAATGGCAACCCACTCCAGTGTTCTTGCCTGGAGAATCCCAGGGGCGGGGGAGCCTGGTGGGCTTCCATCTATGGTGTCGCACAGAGTCGGACACGACTGAAGCAACTTAGCAGCAGCAGCAGCAAGCCTCTTAAACTGTTGGTGAGAATGCAAACTAGGTCAGCCACTATGGAGAACAGTGTGGAGATTCCTTAAAAAACTGGAAATAGAAGCCATAATACCCAGCAATCCCACTGCTGGGCATACACACCGAGGAAATCAGAATTGAAAGAGGCACATGTACCCCAGTATTCATCACAGCACTGTTTAAAATAGCCAGGACATGGAAGCAACCTAGATGTCCATCAGCAGATGAATGGATAAGAAAGTTGTGGTACATATACACAATGGAATATTACTCAGCTATTAAAAAGGATGCATTTGACTCAGTTCTAATGAGGTGGATGAAACTGGAGCCTATTATACAGAGTGAAGTCAGAAAGAAAAACATCAATACAGTAATATTAACGCATATATATGGAATTTAGAATGATGGTAATATGACCCTATATGCGAGATAGAGAAAGAGACACAGATGTAAAGAACAGACTTTTGGACTCCGTGGGAGAAGGCGAAGGTGGGATGATTTGAGAGAATAGCATTGAAACATGTATATCATCATATGTGAAATAGATCACCTGTCCAGGTTTGATGAATGAGACAGGATACTCAGAGCTGGTGCACTGGGATGACCCTGAGGGATGGGATGGGGAGGGAGGAGGGAGGGGGGTTCAGGATGGGGAACACATGTACACCCATGGCTGATTCATGTCAATGTATGGCAAAAACCACTACAGTATTGTAAAGTAATTAGCCTCCAATTAAAATAAATTAAAAAAAGAGTCCAAGTTTCTTCCTCTATGCTATCTATCCATCAACACTAGTTCTGTCTTATTCATAAAAAAAGGCTCCAGTGCATGATACAAAGAAACAAATGCTAAAATAGGGGTGAATAAGATACTGTGTAAGTACAGAGGATGGAGGAATTACTTCCTACCAAGGGACAAAGAGTAAGAGTGAGAGCTTCAGAAAGACTTCAAACAGGTCCTAGCATTTGAGCTGAGCCTAAAAGGATGGCTATGTTTCCCATAGGCAGAGAAAGAGCATGAGGATATTGAAGACTGAGAGAACAGCCTGGGGAAATGCACAAAAGTAGTAATGTACAGAGAACAGTTGGGTTGGAAATGGCAGACAGTCCCATGCAGCTTGAGTACAGGCAAAGTGGAGCAGGGCTTAGAGTGGGTGAGGCACGAGTGAGTGCCTCCTTAAATTATACCTTTATCTCATTCTAGTTCTGGCCCAGACTTGGAAGAATGTGTTGGAAATGGAGATGGAAAGGTAGAACTGTATGGGAGAATTGCACAGGGCCCTGAAACTCTCCATTGGGAGCCTGGTAGAATTTTCTAGATGAGATCCCACTGAAGGTTGCATTTTTGAAACGAGGTAGAGCAGAGGATCAGTTGTGATACATAGAATGTCATCTGTCCTATATCTTTCATTCATGATAGGACAGATGACAATTCCACTCTAATTTTATCCCCAGGCAGCAACACTGTAGATCAAGTGACATCTGAACGGGTCCTGATATTTATTACATGAGATAACCCATAATATTTATCCAGAAAGGAGGGAGAAACAAAAAGGCCACATATGTGTTGACAAACTTACTTCAACTACACTCCCAGTAAAAAAAAAACTGAGGGATGATCTAGCCCTTATAAGTGCTACCCAAGGAGTGATCAGAACAGAGGTAATCATCTTTATGCATAGACACACACACCTCACACTTCCTTGTCCTTTGGCTGAGATTGAAAAAAATCCACAGTTGTGAGTTAGTTAAGTATCTGCACTAGAATGCATGTGGGACTTAGAGGTATCTCGCTGGACTGCCCTGTGAAGTTTCCCAACTACAAATACACCGTATGCACCGTGTTAAGTTTCCCTAATAGAAAATAAAGGCTGAGGGAGCGCTCTGATAAGAAAAAAATATAGAAAAAGATCTTTAAAAATCATCTAAATTGTAGACATATGACACAAAAACATAGGCTGCTTATTAACATAGGCTGCTTTTTTCATGGAATTTAACTTGTTTATGCATGATGCATAGGATCAAACATCGGTTTATAGATATGAACTGAGAGTTGGCTGCTAAAAATAGGAGTGTGTGACACTTTTTTTTTTTTTTTGACATCATCAGTTCTTTGACACCAACTACCCTGAGTTAGAGGCAGACTCCACAGGTTTAAGAGTACAGTCCCCAATAATACTGTCCCCATTTGAGATGCCAGTTACAAGTCCTGGAGTACCACCCACACTTTTGACTGACCAGTAATAAATTCAAAGGTTCCCATGACACTCTCAAAAAGGTCTTAATGACCCAGATAACAACAATGGTGTGGTCACTCACCTACAGCCAAACATCCTGGAGTGTGAAGTCAAGTGGACCTTAGGAAGCATTACTATGAACAAAGCTGGTGAAGGTGATGGAATTCCAGCTGAGCTATTTCAAATCCTAAAAGAGGATGCTGTTAAAATGCTGCACTCAATTTGCCAGCAAATTTGGAGAACTCAGCCATGGACACGGGACTGGGAACAGTCAGTTTTCATTAAAATCCCAAAGAAGGGCAACATCAAGGAATGTTCAAACTACCATACAATTACACTCACTTCACATGCTAGCAAGGTAGTGTTCAAAATCCTTCAAAGTGAAAGTGCTAGTCATTCAGTTGTGTTCAACTCTTTGTGACCCCATAGACTGTAGCCCACCAGGCTCCTCTGTCCATGGAATTCTCCAGGCAAGAACACTGGAGTGGGTAGCCATTTCCTTCTCCAGGGAATCTTCCCGACCCAGGGATTGAACCCAGGTCACCTGCATTGCAGGCAGATCCTTTACTTACTGAGCCACCAGGGAAGACCTAAAATCCTTCAAGCTAGACTTCAAAGGTACATTAAACGAGAATGGCCAGATGTACAACTTGGATTTAGAAAAGGCAGAGAAACCAGAGATCAAATTGCCAACATCTGACAGAAAAAGCAAGGGAAGCCCAGAAAAACATCTACTTCTGCTTCATTGATATATGCTAAAGTCTGTGTGTGGATCACAACAAACTGTGGAAAATTCTTAAAGAGATGGGAATACCAGACCACTTTACCTGCCTCCTGAGAAACCTGTATGCAGGACAAGAAGCAACAGTTAGACTCGGACATGACAATGAACTGATCGAAAATTGGGAAAGGAGTACACCAAGGCTGTATATTGTCACTCTGCTTATTTAACATCTATGCAGAGTACATAATGCGAAATGCTAAGCTGGAGGAATCACAAGCTAGAATCAAGATTTCCAGGAGAAATATCAACAACCTCAGTTATGCACATGATACCACTCTAATGGCAGAAAGTGAAGAACTAAACAGCCTCCAGATAAGGGTGAAAGAGAAGAGTGAAAAAGCTAGATTAAAATTCAAAATTCAAAATATAAGGTCATGACATCTGGTCCCATTAATCATTTCATGGCAAATAGATGGGGGAAAAGTGGAAGCAGTGACAGATTTTATTTTCCTGGGCTGCAAAATCACTGCGGATTTTGACTGCAGCCATGAAATTAAAAGACACTTGCTTCTTCAAAAAAAGCTATGATAAACCCAGACATCATATTAAAGAGCAGACTTTGCCAACAAAGGTTCATATAGTCAAAGCTGTGGTTTTTCCAGTAGTCAGTATGGATGTGAGTTGGACCATAAAGAAGGCTGACTGCCAATGCTTTCAAATTGTGGTGCTGGAGAAGACTCTTGAGAGTCTCTTGGACAGCAATGAGATCAAACCAGTCAATCCTAAAGGAAATGAACCCTGAATATTCATTGGAAGGACTGATGCTGAAGCCAAAGCTCCAATACCTTGGCCACCTGACGCGAAGAGCCCAGTCGTTGGAAAAGACCCTGATGCTGGGAAAGATTGAGGGCAGGAGGAGAAGGAAGTAACAGAGGATGAGATGGTTGGATGGCATCACTGACTCAATGGACATGAATCTGAGCAAACTCCAGGAAATAGTGAAGGACAGGGAAGCCTGGAGTGCTGCAGTCCATGGGGCTGCCAAGAGTTGGATACAAATGAGTGACTGAACAATGCCCCCTTCAGGTTTGATAATTTACTAGAACAACTTAAAGAATGCACTAAACGTGCTATATGTAGAGTTATAGTTTTAATAGAAAGGATACACATAGAACAAGTTATGGACGCGTTTCAGACATACAGACAAATTTCATGCCCGCTTTTCACAGATTTGGGGCAATATCATCCTCCCTGGAAATCAGTGTGGTTACCAACCAGGAAGTTTTCACTGGGGTTTCATTACATAGGCATGATTGAGTAAATTACTGGTCACATGATTGAACCCCAAATCTAGCCTCCTCCCCACTCAGGAGTTCCTGCTGGCCTAAAGTTCTAACTCTAAATATGTGGTTGTCCCATTATAGTGACCAGCCCACATTCTCACATCCTGAAGCTAAGTAGGACCAACCACAGTCCATTCATAAGCATAGATCTTACCAAGGTTCAAGAAATTCCTGGCTCTGTGCAAGGATCCAGAGACAAAGGTCAGATGTATTCTCTCTTATACCACTTAAGGGCTTCCCTGATAGCTCAGTTGGTAAAGAATCTGCCTGAAATGCAGGAGACCTGGGTTCGATCCCTAGGTTGGGGAGATCCCCTGGAGAAGGGAAAGGCTACCCACTCCAGTATTCTGACCTGGAGAATTCCATGGACTATATAGTCCACGGGGTCGCAAAGAGTCGGACACAACTGAGCGACTTTCACATACCACTTAATGTTTGAGGTGTTTTGTCAAACTCTAAAACAACACAGACAAGACAACAAAGTTTGCGGGGAAAGGCCACAACTTAAATGTTGGTACCAATACATATATTACCAGAATTCTGGAGAATGGAGGGAAGAGGATAACAACAAAAGAGGCAGGGGGTAAGAGAGGAGGGGGCAGCCCTAAGAACTCAATCTCTGTAATTTTACCCACATGCCCACTACTCTATTCCAGCTTTTAAATATAAACAGGAGGACCTGAAATAGAATTATTGCATAGTTTCAACTCTATACTGAGTATAAAAATAAGGATATGAGTGGGCTTAGGAGAATTCATTATTTCCTAGTGGCACTTTCTTAAATTGCCCTGGTATCTGGTGGATATGGGGGTTGGAGGGAGTGCGTAGGTGGAGTGGGGATATTTAGTTAGAAAGAGGATAGGGATATACCAAGGACCTGAGAGGGTGACAGGCAGGAAGGCCAGGGGTCTCCAAATGGAGGAAATAGGCTGCAAGTGTCAGATATTTTTATCTCACTTAAGCTGCAGGAGGAAACAAACTAACAATATTTTTTTCCTTCTCTATACAAATTTAAAAGGAGGTTTCTCTTAAAATACTGTGTTGCCATAATGACACCTGGTTTCACCTGAAGTTAACTATTCTCAAACCTTGAGTTAACCAATGCATTTTTCTTATGGAAATGTTTGTCTTAAGCTATGTTAATGTACTATGCATTTACCCCAGACTCTGCCTTCAAGTCAATGGCTCAGAACCTACTTGACAAACCAGTATGTTATACTCAGATATTATTCCCCTAATCTATGTAAACGAAACTATTTATATGGTAATCTGCCCTTCTACAAGATTCAAGTCAATCGTTTCATGGCCCGGGATGATCATCTGGTGCCAAGATTATCCCAAAATGCATCTTATGGATGAGGGGCCTGGTGCCATTCTGAGTTTTAAGACATTCCTTTCTTTTATTAGTAGACTGCTAGTAACTATATACGGAGAAGGCAATGGCAACCCACTCCAGTACTCTTGCCTGGAAAATCCCATGGACGGAGCCTAGTAGTCTGCAGTCCATGGGGTCGCGAAGAGTCGGACACGACTGAGCAACTTCACTCTCACTTTTCACTTTCATGCATTGGAGAAGGAAATGGCAACCCACTCCAGTGTTCTTGCCTGGAGAATCCCAGGGATGGGGGAGCCTGGTGGGCTGCCGTCTATGGGGTCACACAGAGTCGGACACGACTGAAGTGACTTAGCAGCAGCAGCAGCGACTATATAACATCCAGCTGAATACTAGCAGGGGAGTACTCTTTCTGCCCCCTTCTCATGCCTATGTCAGAAGCTTTCTCTATCTCCTTTATACTTTAATAAAACTTAATTACACAAAAGCTCTGAGCCTCATATCTGGCCCCAGATTGAATTCTTCTCCTCCAGAGGCCAAGAATCCCAGCATCTTTTCATTCAGCAACAACCTTTCAGACCTACACTTAGTGTAAGACCAAGGACCTTACACCTAGTGCAAGGATACACCAAGGATCTTATACCTAGTGTAAGACCAAAGAAACACGCCTGAAGAAGTGGGCAGAAAGCAAAAGGCAAAGAGAGCAAAGTGTCAGCAGAGCAGACACACATGAGACAATCCATAAAACAGTTTTCATAAGGTGGTTGCCAGAAAAACCCTATTCAGACGCCCAGCACGGGGGCAGCAGGAGGGAGCCTCCAAGGAGTAGCAGTTTTGAGTTCCTAAATGGGAGGGAGCTGCTACCTGGGGCACAGATTCAGGAATCATCTTGGGAACTGAGAAGCTTGGCAGTATCCCAAAGAGAACTCCTATGTGAAGGGCCCCAAACAAACAGATTCCCTCCTCCTGAGTCTGTTATCTCCCCTTCCCCAGAGCTGCCCAGATTGGGGTTAATTCCTCTTACATCTCCAGGCAGCTGCAGCCTTGGATATCCCACCCCCTGCCCCAATTTCGAGCTGGTTAAAGACAAAACAGTAGAGTGCCAACGAGGTGGGAGGAAGGGAGTGTAGCTAACAGTTCTTATCTTCACACCTGCATTTCCTGATGCAAGACCACAGGTGTTCACGAACTGTCACTTCACAATGTCCTCTTTCTAGGCACCTCTGAAGCCAACTGCTTCCTCGTATCCACCTCCCCTACCCAAACAGAGAAACAGTCACGCCACGCTGGGTGGTGTGAGGGGCCTTCAGAAAACAGGAGGGAGCAGGAGGGAGCACGAAGATCCCAGGCGCTTCCTCCACGAGGATCTAGTCTCTACCACCACCTCCCATGGATGCTATTTCCTGGCCGGCCTCAAACCCACCTCCTCCAACAGCGGCCGCTGCTTCTCTCCACATATGCCTCCCTCAGGATGACTTCCAGCCTCTTGAGCTCCTGGACAAAAATCAGGCCCTGGCTGACGCTCGGGATTGGCTGAGGGATTGTGTCCTCTGCCAACAATTACTGTAATCCTGGGCACCTGAAGAATTCGTTTTCAGGCTAGTGCAGCATGAAGAGACACCCACCCACCCACCGTTACATCCTACCACTCCTCTTACAGCCGACTGTCAAGCGTCAGGTGCAAGTCTTTCCCGACCCTTTGCAGTGCTTACACACCTCTACGCTGGTCCAAGTGAGAGTGCCCTCATGGAATCCACCCTCAGCCTCACGTGACCACACATTCGGCATGTCTGCCGCTGCCCTGCAGTAGCAAGCAAGGTACAGTCTTCTGCCTCTGGGGCTTAGCTGCTTGCTAGAACAACCTGAAGCTCCCGGTGGTGGTGAAGATAGAGAACTGAAAGGAAGGCTGGATTGGAGCCAACGCTTCCAGTCCTAGGCCTGGGCTTTGCTCTGTAGGAACACAGGGCTGGTGAGGAACACTCCATGAGGAGTTCAGAGACCAACTGACTTTTAATAATCTGTATAAAACTCGTTTGAGTAGGTTCCGGGAGTTTGACAGGGAAGCCTGGTGTGCTGCAGTCCATGGGCTCGCAGAGTCAGACACGACTGAGCGACTGAACTGATGAGACTGGGGTGATGTATTAAAACACGTGCAAGATCTATCTTGAAAATACTGATAGGCAAAACAAACATTCAGTCTCCAATTTCCATCACCAGGAGGATCTCTGTTATCACTTCTGGTTTGTGAATGGAGGCAAAACTGCCACTTTGCCCCCCTTCCAAAAACCTTGGAGCCTAAAATTGGATGGGAGGTGTTGCACTGTCAGAAAAAGTATACAAAAATTGGGTAAAGACAACATAAGTTACTGGATACTAGTTCAGTGCAGTGCTGGGATTCACTTCCTGTTGACTGAGCAAGTTTTCAACCCTGAGAGGCTATATTAACTTGTAGGTATTTTGTCCAATAGATATGGAAATGATTCATGTCCAGTGGAATAGAAAACATAAATGATTTATCACCCTTAAGATATTAATCAACTTTGTACCTGATCCAGCAATGTTATACTAACATTTATTAACTTTCTATGTGTATGAAATTTAATACATATATATTTTGTCTGCTTCCCTGGTGGCTCAGCAGTAAAGAATCCGCCTGCAATGCAGGAGATGCAGGTTTGATCCCTGAGTTAGGAAGATTCCCTGCAGAAGGAAATGGCAACCCACTCCAGTACTCTCCCCTGGGAAATTCCATGGACAGAGGAGCCTGGCAGGCTACAGTCCATGGGTGTCTCAAAAGAGGCAGACTCAAATTAGCAGCTAAACATGTTTTGTTTATGATTATATAGTGTATATTGTATATACACATCTCCTTCAGCCATTCTCATAATCTTAGTGGCTGTTGTGTTGAAAAAAACTTCCATATGTCCATTTCTAATTTTATTGTTGTTTAGTTGATCAGTCGTATCCGACTGTTTGCAACCCCATGGACTGCAGCACGCCAGGCTTCCCTGTCCTTCAACACCTCCCAGAGCTTGCTCAAACTCATGTCCATTGAGTTGGTGATGCCATCCAACTATCTTATCCTGTCACCCCATTCTCCTCCCACCTTAAATCTTCCCCAACATAAGGGTCTTTTCCAATGAGTCAGTTCTTCACATCAGGTGGCCAAAGTATTGGAACTTCAGCTTCAGTATCATTCCTTCCAATGACTATTCAGGGTTGATTTCCTTTCAGATTGACTTGTTTGATCTCCTTGCTGTCAAGGGACTCTCAACACCACAGTTCAAAAACATCAATTCTTTGGTGCTCAGCCTTCTTTATGTCCAACTCTCATGTCCATAGATGACTACTGGGCCATAGTTTTGACTATATGGACCTTTGTTGGCAAAGTGATGTCTCTGCTTTTCAATACACTAAGTTTGTCATAGCTTTTCTTCCAAGGAGAAAGAGTCTTGTAATTTCATGGCTGCAGTCACCATCTGCAGTGATTTCTAACTTATGAATCATAAATTTACCATTTCAAAAATTAACAGCATCCTCAGACAAAACATTTTCACCATGTCTAAAAATAACAAGACATATGGTATTTCCCACAAACCTGTATTCCCTCTCCAAACCAAACCTATCCCTGACTTCTGCAATTCTTGTCTGAAGGTATGGTATGATATTTTTCTTATTTTGTGGAAACTACACATAACATAAAACTTACGATTTTAACCATCTTAAGGTGTATAATTCAGTGGCATTAAGTACATTCACAGTGTTGTGCAATCATTACTACTATCTGCTTCTGGAACTTTGTTGTCCACTTTGTGCACTACAAAAGGAAATGTGATGATCTTTTGTATGTAACGGTCATGTCAAAAGGCTGCCATCTTCATACAATCAAGAGACTAATAGAAACTCAGCAACCTTTGTCATTTTACTTTTCTTTAAAACATTTCATAAGCTAGTTTTTCTGAAGTCTCATTCCTTTTCAACTGTTCTAAATGAGTTTAATCTCTAAAAGACTATTTTAACACATGTTCATTTACATAACTATATCCCTTCCAACGTGTCCACCTATAACTTAAAGCACTAGATATAAGCATATTAAAAGGTAAAACCATTGTCTTATTTTGTATCTCCCCAATGCCTGTCTCTGAAAACTTCTTTAGCACAGTATTTTCTTCCAGAATATGGAATATGTGAAGTTTCTTAGAAAGTCATTACTGAAATTGTACAGGAATTGTGTCTGTTTACACACAGGTTTTAAAAGTGGAATCTATTAATAATTTTCTACAGATGATGTCACAGTCTTCTCTATGTCACCAGATATAAAAGCATCAGTGTCATTCCATGCCAATAAATAGATCTCTTTTAATAGCTGTATGGTATTTCCTTAATAATTTCCTTGGATTAGGATCACAAAGGAAATCTTATTCCTGACTCCATTTAACTGTTATTCTACTCTACTTGTTCTCTCTTCAGGTGGCACTGAGCAGCACCTCTACTTTGAGTTGCAAAATGTGCAGATTTGGCCAACTTAGTTTTCCAAAGTGGCCTCATTCCAACTGCATCCCTCATTAAACTTGTCTCACCTATTCCAGGAAGACAGATAGAGTTTTCTGGGTACACACTTTTCTTCACACCACACTACTCACTTCCAAGAATGACCTAATGGGTTGTCTCCTCCTACTATTCAGTGACCAATTTGAGTCCCTCTTCTCTGAAGCATTCCTCAAGTACCACAGCCCACAGCAATCCCTTCCTCTTTAAGCTCCAGGAATGGGATTTTCCAATGAGGGTATGTATGTCATACTACAAATTGTCTGTCACTGTGCACGATGTATCTACATTTAGATTTTAAACTGAAGAAGGGTCACTTCTGCCACTTTTCACACAGAACTTTATTTAAAACACTGACTCAAATAGAGAACAATATGTTTAAACAATGAATAGCAGAGTAACTTACACAGGCGGCTCAGTTCATTAGAAGCTCAATACTGAAAAATACAGCAATCTGGACAGCAAGATAAATATCGACAAATTTTTTCAGCACTAATAATCATTTGGCATCCACAAAATGATCCAGCTCAAACAAAGAATTGGACAAAGTTAACATCAGAATTAAAGTATAAGTTACAATAAAAAACCAGACTGAAAACCAAAGCACTACTCAGGGTTCTTTGGGAACATAAGGCTGATCAGAGGCAGGTGGATAGTCATATTAGCTTTGCTGTCCTACCTCAGGATCACTTTGATTGTTTATTTGGACTTGCAGTTCCTCAGCCAACTTCTCAAATTCATGGAATGCAGAAATAAGTGGCTCAAGACTGAAATCATCATCAATTAAGGCCATTGTTCCATTTTTGATAATATTACTGATATTCTGAAACATTTTAATAACAATTTGAATGTTATCATTTGTCTCTTCTATGTTAAAGAGACCCACAAATATTGATAGAGCCTTGGCACTGAACAGTTTTTTTGCCACCATGGGATTTTCAGACAAATTCAATAGCATTTTCAGAATGTGAAACTTTGTTCTTGCATTGCCTGTGGTTAATAAGGAAAGAAATCCAGACATATAATTGGAAACCAGTGTGTGATAGTCAGTAGTTGAGGTGAGGTGTCTAAGCATCCTTAACCCAAGCACCTGCTCAGGGGAACCCACGCTATGAGCAAGGGTTTCCTCACACACTTGACACACAAATGTCTCAATCATGTTCAGATTTGGGTAAGGTGGAGCCATGTGAATCATATTTTCCAAAAAACTTGTCCTAACTCGGGAGGAGGGATAATTGAGTAAGGTTTCAATAAGTGAGACAACACCTGAATCGCGAATGAAATCACGAGTAAATTGAGAAGCAGTTCTCATACCCATTGCAATCTTAGATATTTCATGAATAAAAGGATCTCGAATTTTGTCCATTAATAAGAGGAGTTCTTCAAACTCTTCAGGACCAATTTTAAGCTCACACTGTATGCAGCTGCAGGACCAACTCTCAGGCTGTGCACTCTCCTTGGCCCTAAGATGCTCCCGAATTTCCCTGACTGACCGGTAGGATGGATCATATTGAAATGGGAACTCAGAGTCAGGCTGATCAGACTGAAGCAAAGATTCCTGCTCTTCCCCTTCTGGGGTAACTTCCACATTCTTGGGCTTTCCCTCAAATAGTTCGGTGTATACAGATGTTGTTGCTTCTTCAGGAATTCTAAAGGGGCTTGGGGATGGGAAGCCAACCCCATGACAAGGACCAGGTTTGAATTCGACAGTGACCTCTTCCCAGGTTTTGGGCCTGGATGATACATTAACTTCCTCCTCGGCTCCATCTCTGAACCTGGGACTAGCCTTGTACACAGGACGAGGATTTAAGTCAAAGCAGGCCTCATCCCTGTCCCAGAACCAGGACCCAAATATGGCCTCTTCTTCAGACTCTGGTCTGGTCTCTTCTCTGGCCACAGCTCCCAAACTGGAATTTTCCTCAGTCCAGAACAACGATCCACCAATGGCCCCCTCCTCAGCCCCTGCCTCAGATTCACAGATGGCTGAAGCTCCAGCCTCCATACTGGCCTCTTTTTCTGCCCAGAACCAGGACCCAATAATGACTTCCTCCTCAAACCTGGTTTCTTGTTTGACCCTGTCACTGTTATTAACAACTTTCTGGGTCCTGGGCTTCAATACAGTATTAGGTGCTTCCTTGTCTCTGGGTCTGAATCTACTATTGGCCTCTTCTTCAGGCAAAAACCAAGATTCCTTATAGTACTCGTCTTCAGACTCAGATTCAAAAAAGTCCTCTCTTTTTGTCCGGAGCTTGGATCTCATATTTGCCTCATCCCTGACTCTGGACCTGAACAAGTTATTGGTATTTTCTCCAGCCCACAAGCAGAATGGGTTGCCAGACTCCTCCTCAGACCCAGACCAGGAATCAATAAAGGGATCTTGCTTGGATCTGGGCCTGGATCTGGGATTAGGCTGATGTTTGGCCCTGTGCCTAGACCTGGTATTGGCCTCTTCCCTAGGCCATGATCTGATACTGGCCTCTTCCCCAGCCCAAAAAGAAGACATTGTAGAGGTCTCATCTGCTGACCAGAATCCAGACTCACTAGAAGCCTCCTCTCTGGCCTTAGCCCTGGGATAGCACCAAGACCCCATACTAGTTTCCTCCCCAGACCCAAACCAGGGTTGGATTCCTGTCTGAACCTGGGAGCTAGGAAAGGTCTCACTGTCCACATTGACCAGTTCCCTATCCACAGATAGGGCCATAGGTTTAGTGACTGACCCAGACTCAGTATTGACCAATGGCCAGGCTACTACACTGGTTTGGGGCATGCCCTCTGATTGCAACATTGCCTCAGCCCCAAACTCAGTCTGAGCCCAAACTTGGGCTTCATCTTTGGGTCTTGCTCCAGGGATTGCCTTGGCTTCAGTCTTAGGACGTGCCCTGCCTACTGCCCTGGCCTCAGTTTTGGGCCTTGCTCCTGGCATTGCCTGGAATTCAGTTTTAGGCCTTGCCCCAGCCATTGGCTGCGACTCCGTTCTGGGCCTTGCTCCAGCCATTGTCTGTGACTCAGTTTTAGGCCTTGCCCCAGCCATTGCCTTGGACTCAGTTTTGGACCTTGCCCCAGATGTTGCCTGGTTCCTAACCTTAGGTCTGACCACCATTGGGACTTCATTCTCTCTCTCAGCCCCACCCACAACCTCTTCTCCAGGCTTCTTTTCAGGCTTGGCCTGGGCAACAGGCTCAACTTCAGCCCCAGTCATAGTACAAGTTACAGAACAGACCTAGTTAAATACCTCAATCCAAGTCTCAGTCTCTACCACAGATCTGTCACAGTTCTGAATCCTCACACTGTGTAATCTCTAGATGATTCAGACAATATAGTTGGAAACAAAAGTTAGAGTCAATCACCAGTCCAGAACTCAATCAGCCTCCTTTCCAATACCAGTCCCAGCCAATATCACAGAGTGCAGAAGAAGACCAACCAAGCTGGGAGAGGATGGATGGTTCCCCAGGGCAGGGTGCAGACCTGTCGATGGTGATGGTCAGCAGCAATTCCAACACCACCAGAGCTGCCACTGGAAGTCAATCTAGGAAGCAAGAATAACATGGGACATTGAATCTCTTCCAACTGTGTCACTCCATGCAAAAACTCACAGAGAGACTGGACTTTAAAAGCTTGGTGGGAAAGTTAGGCTATTAGAAAGTCTCTCTGTCATCCTCATTTTACCCAAACATACTCTTTAATTCCAGAGATGCCACATTGCTTTGCTTGCTACAACACACATGCATAAATAGTGTGAAAGTATCTTGGCAATGGGAGAGGCTGAGGAGCCCCAAGACCAGACCCTAATCATTCATGGACCTGTTTGTCTTTTCTACCTCACCCAAAAGCTGTACCCACTCTCATACCTGCACTAATGTGGCACAATCTTCCTCTCCTTGTTTTGTTTCAGTGGTATTAAGCCTTATGCAAACAGCAGGCTGTCCTATGGATAAGTAAACATACAGTAAAAATGGAGTCTGACTGCTTGGTTGACAGGCAGACACCCTGACCCCGGATACAAATATCTCTTTTTGTTTAAGTGTCTAATTTGTCTTATGTTTTCTTTCTCTTGGTCCCTGCTCTCTGGTCTGCTCCTCCCATTCACTGCCCAATCCACACCTACCCAACAATCCTAACACTCCTGCAGGACAGGAAATGGTCAAGGGGTTCTGCAGCAGTCTGCAAATCTAAAAGAGAGTAGGAGATGTGAATCAGCGACACCCAGCTAGATGGAAAACACTTGTCAATCTTCCTCTGTAGCTGTCCCCTGCATTGCTCCTCTTTGCACAAACCTTCAGAGATTTCAGTCTCTTCCTTCTTTCCTTCCTTGCAGAAGTAACCAGCCTTAAAGAAGGTCTATGGACAAAAGATGAAAAAGACAGTCAGAAGACCAAGGTAGCAACTAAGAGGCTGGTGGACAGACCAACACCGAGTATGGGAATTCATATACTGTCTTTCAATATTTAGAGTCCTCTTAGTAGAATATTCTCATTTTATTTAGGTCCTGTATTTCAGCAGTCAAGATAACAAACAGCATCTCTTGACGTCACATTTTTCGCATTGCTCCCTTCTCCTATTATGAAGATTCACCACTAGGTGCACCACATCCCTTTGCCTTACGCAGCATAATTTGGGGGAAGGGTGCCCACATATTCTAGAAAACAGGTTGTGCAGTGGTACCTGAATTTATGATTTCTGTCCCACCTTTACCTCCCAGTTCATCTTTTCCACCCCCAATTCTGGATTGCGAAGAGGAAGGAAGGCAAGGGAAGTGTGTAAAAACCTGGTAGACAAGAAATTTATGAAATATTCCTGCATGCCTGACCTGTGCTGGTCGCAATCACCCCACCCCGATTCAGATGTCCAGTCAACGGCTGCTGCCCACCCCCATCCCCCATACACTTTCAGAAAAACAGGTCTTTTCCCTGTCCCTGGTTTTCCTCAAGCTTCTCTACAGATGCACCCCGTGGCCTGAAATTGCCAGACCTACTGCACAGACAGTAGACTTTGGCATCAAAAAGGTGCCTGTGGGAAAGGACAGCACCCGGCACGAGGGGTCCGACAGGCCCCTTGACAGAATCATAGCCGGGGCTGCTCCCGTCCCAGCTCCGGCGACCTCCTCGGAGCGCCCACCCAGGCTCCCTCCGCCATTTCTCCCATAGCAGCTTCCCGCACAGCCCTCTCCCCGCACAGGCAAGTCGAGGGCGGGGCACAGGCACCCGGAAAGCCCGCCAGGGACTAGTCCACGCCACACGCCTCCCCAGCATCCGAGGGAACCCCTACAGCCAAGACCCCACAACCCCGGGCCCGGCCCGCGCCGGTCGCCGTCGTCTCAGGGCCAGGGGTCCCCCAGCGCTGCGCATCTCTTTAAGGATCCCGCTCCGCTCGCCTCCCCGTCTTCAGGCTGCCAGGACAGGCCGTGAGCCGGTCGTCGCCCCACGACACCCCCACTTGCCTTCGCAGGCGCAGGGTCGCAGCTCTTCTCTCGCTTCCCACCGCTCGCCGTGCGGGCGGAATGGAAAAGAGGCGTCCCCACCTCCCGCGCCGCTGCGCCAAACCGGGTAGGGGCTGCGCAGGCTGCGGCACCGACGGCTCGCGGCGAGGGTGTCGGGAAGTGGGGCGGAGGGATACGGCACGAATGGGCTCGACGCCCCCTCGCAGGCCCACCGTAGTTCCGACCCAGAGTGGGCGGGGCCGGGAAGAACGCCAGCCTGAGGGGCGGAGCCACTCCAGCCCTCCGCTGCCCCCCGTGGGGTGACCCCCCCCCCCCCACGCTTCTGGCCCTGCAGCGTAGGGGGGTCGCGGGCCGGGGCTGGGAGGGTCGCACTGCAGGGAGCGGCGGATGGATACAGGCCGCCCCGCAGTGTGTGTGTGTGTGTACCTGCAGAGTGTTTGGTGTCCACCCCCTCCCTTCCCCCATCACGCTGGCCATCCTTCTAGGGCGCGGATGGCTGGGGGGCTGCTTTCACCTTCAGGGGCCGTGGGCTGGAGGAAACTGGGAAGGGGCGCCCGTGGAGGCCAAGCCCCTGCCCCTCTTCTAAGGGAAGGCAGCCCCTGATAGACCTCTGGCTGAGGAGACAAACCACTTGTCTGCGCCAGTGTCGTCATTCTTTCTGCCACACTGCTGTTCTCTCAGTCGCTGTGGTGGCACACTTTACCATTTCACTGTCCGCACGGTTGCCCAGGAAAGAGGACCTTTCCCTGACAGGACCCGCACCTGCTCAGACAATCCTGTTTCTCACCCCACAGCGAGGGGTCAGGCACCATGTAGGGGCAGTCCTGGCTCCTGTCAGGTCATCTCTTGCAGGGGATTCCAAGGGCTCCTCATCTTTGGCAGGGTGGGAATACGCCAAGGATTAGAACCAATTGGGATCTCACACGCTTGCCATACACACCAGTCTACTTCCCCCAGCCATTGTTTGGAGTCGGCCCCACCAGACACCCACTTCCCCAAGGCAGTAATCTGCTGGTTCTTGATTCCTGCACTTCTAAGTCCTCCTTGTAGTCTCCATCCCCTTCATTGTGCTCCGTTGGGCAAAGAGCAGCCATGGTTAAGAACATCTCTGGTTGAACACAAACCTGTTGGTATTGTTGCCCATTTTAAAACCCAACTAAATGGCTCCCTCGCTTTGGTAGGCTGAATAAAAGTCCCCCCAAAATGTCCATGTCCTGTTCTCCAGAACTATTGCCTGGAAAATCCCATGGACAGAGGAGCCTGGTAGGCTACAGTCTATGGGGTCGCAAAGAGTCGGACACGACTGAGCAACTTCACTTACACTTTCACCTTGCACAGGAGACTTTAGGTCACAGATGGAATTAAAATTGCTAATCACCTGAATGTAAAGGAAGATTACACTGCTTTATCTTGGCCAATGCCATGGAAGGCTACTTTAAATGTGGAAGAAGCAGGCAGAAGATTTAGTGTCACAGTGAAGTTGCATGCAAGATGCCACCAGTGGATAGAATGTCTCTGGTTTTGAAGAAGGAAGCCAGAGGCCAAGGCCCATGCAGACCCAGAAGGTGGAAAAGGCAAGGAGACAGATTCCTCTAGGACCTCTTGGAAGAATGAAGTCCTCCTATCACCTTTATTTCAGACCAGTGAAACCCTTTCCTATGTGCAACCTTCAGTATTTTTATTTTTTGCCTTTTTTTTTTAAGCCAGCAATATTGTGATAATTTTGTTACAGCAACAGTAGGCATGGAATTAAATCACCATCCTGACTGTCCACTCCTCTTCACTCAAATTGGGCTTCATGCCCTGGGAGGATCAATTTGGGGGCTCATCTCTCACCACTCACCACTATAACCACCCTCTTAAGAACCTTCTCTCTTTGCTAAAGGAGAGGGATTTTGTAATCCTCTGAGGTTCATCTTGGAGAAAGTCCCTATTTACTGAAAATCACTGATGCTTACCAGAATGAAAAGGGAACATTATTCTTACCATGAATTTTCATATATTTACCTATCAGCTTTTACTTGTTACTAGATACTTATTATTGGGGTCACAAAGAGTCAGACCTGATAACTGTACAATATTTAGATAACAGGAAAAAATCTAGAGACAATTCTATACTGTATCTAGAGACAACAGATGTCAGTTGTCACAGGAAAGTCTTTCACTGTGCTCTTTCAATGGCCTTAGCTGAATTGTGGATTATGTTTTCTTTGTTCCAAAGTATACTCTCTCTTGGGTGAATGCCAGGCTTAAAGAAGGGAGTCTGAGCTCTGCCGAGATCTGTGGGTGTATGTGAATCTCTTTGCTTCTCTGAACTGTTCTTTCTCCTCCTTCAAGTGGCTGGTGCCTTGCGTTCATTCAACGACTATATATATGAGCATCTACTTTGTCCTCGGCACAAACAAAAAAGAAATCTCCACTCCCATGGAGGTGACCTTTACTTGTAGTTTCATTCTTATTAATTTTTTTCTAAAAATTTACATATTTATCCAAAGTCATATTAGCAATCCTGTGTGGTAATTCTGGATATAGTGAAATCTTCATTTCAAGATACTGACAAAGGAGTGAATCTACTACTAGCTGACAGATTATACTGTGAGATTTTGAAATGTCTGTTAGACATTTTATTGTTAATTCATTTAGAGAACAGACAGTACAACTCATTAACATTTATTGAACCGAGGAAGGTCCTATTTTAAACATTTTGTGTATTAACTCACAAAAATATTGGACAGTATGAACTATTATTGAAATAAACTATTGCCTTCATGTTACATGTGAGGAAACCAGCTTGGATGAATTGTTTCATCTTTAAAGTCAATGGGAAAAAGAAAAGCTTTAAATATTAAAAGAATGCTGACCTATATCTGTCTGACTGATAAGCAGTATTTATTTCATCCTAAATGAAATGATATGTTGGATCATCAAAAAAGCAAGAGATTTCTAGAAAAACATCTACGTCTGCTTCATTGATTACGCTACAGCCCTTGACTGTGTGGATCACAACAAACTGTGGAAAATTCTTAAAAAGATGGGAATACCAGACCACCTTACCTGCCTCCTGCGACACCGGTATGCAGGTCAAGCACCAGACATGGAACAAAGGACTGGTTCAAAATTGGGAAAGGAATACATCAAGGCTGTCTATTGTCACCCTGCTTATTTAATTTATATGCAGAGTACATCATGAAAAGTGCCAGGCTGGATGAAGCACAAGCTGGAATCAAGATTCCTGGTAGAAACATCAATAACCTCAGATATGCAGATGACACCACCCTGATGGCAAAAAGCAAAGAGGAACTAAAGAGCCTCTTGATGAAGGTGAAAGAGGAGAGTGAAAAAGCCTGGCTTAAAACTCAATATTCAGAAAACTAAGATCATGACATCCGGTCCCATCACTTCATGGCAACTAGATGAGGAAACAATGGAAACAGTGACAGACTTTATTTTCTTGGGCGCCAAAATCACTGCAGGTGGCAACTGCAGCCATGAAGTTAGAAGATGCTTGCTCCTTAAACTTCCCTGGTGGCTCAGAGATTAAAGCATCTGCCTGCAATGCGGGAGACCTGGGTTTGATCCATGGGTCAGAGATCCCCTGGAGAAGGAAATGGCAACCCACTCCAGTATTCTTGCCATGGAGAATCCCATGGAGGGAGGAGCCTGGGTATTCTTGCCATGGAGAATCCCATGGAGGGAGGAGCCTGGTAGGCTATAGTCCACTCTCAAAGAGTCCGACGAGACTGAGCTACTTCACTTTCACTTTCTTTGCCCCTTGGAAGACAAGCTATGACAAATCTAGACAGTGTATTGAAAAGCAGAGACATCACTTTGCCAGCAAAGGTCCATATAGTCAAAGCTATGGTTTTTCCAGTAGTCATGTGTGGATGTGAGAGTTGGACCATAAAGAAGTCTGAGCACCAAAAAATTGACACTTTTGAACTGTGGTGTTGGAGAAGACTCTTGAGAGTCCCTTCGACTGCAAAGAGATCAAGGAGATCTAAAGGAAATCAACCCAACAACCAGTGACGACCAGCTCAGTGGTTGGAAGACACTCCAAAACACTTCCCAAAGTCAAACCTGTGCCAAAAAAAGATCATGGTCACTGCTTGGTGGTCTGCTAGCAGTCTGAACCACTACAGCTTTCTGAATCCTGGTGAAACCATTACATCTCAGAATTATGCTTAGCAAATTGATGAGATGCACTGAAAACTGCAATGCCTGCAGCCAGCATTGGTCAACAGAAAGGGCCCAATTCTTCTCCATGACATCACCCAACCACACTTCACACAACTAATGCTTCAAAAGTTGAATGAATTGGGCTATGAAGTTTTGCCTCATCTGCCATATTCACCTGACCTCTCATGAACCGACTACTACTTCTTCAGGCTTTTTGCAGGGAAAAAGCTTCCACAATCAGTAGGATGCAGAATATGCTTTCCAGGATGTTGTCGAATCCCAAATCACAAATTTTTATGCTAAATGAATAAACAAACTTATTTCTAATCAGCAAAAATTTGTTTACTGTCATAGTTCCTATTTTGATTAATAAAGATGTGTCTGAGGCTAGTTATTGTTGTTCTTCAGTTATTCAGTTATACCCGACTCTTTGCAACTCTCTGGACTGCAGAATGCAAGGCTTCCCTGTCCTTCACTATCTCCCACACTGTGCCTAAACTCATGTCAACTGAGTTAGTTGATGATGCCATCCAATGATGTCATCCTCAGGCACCTTCTCCTCCTGCCCTCAATCTTTCCCAGCATCAGGGTCTTTTCCATTGAGTTGCATCTTCACATCAAGTAGCCAAAGTATTGGAGCTTCAACTTCAGCATCAGTCCTTCCAATGACTATTCAGGGTTGATTTCCTTTAGAATTGACTGGTTTGATCTCATTGCTGTCCAAAGAACTCTCAAGAGTCGTCTACAGCAGCACAGTTAGAAAGCATCAATTCTCTGGCATTCAGTCTTCTATATAGTCCCACTGACATCCGCACATGACTACTGGAAAAGCAATAGCTTTGACTATATGGATCTTTGTGGGTGAAGTGATGTCTCTGCTGTCATAGGTCATAGCCTTTCTTCCAAGGAGTAAGCATCTTTTTATTTCATGGTGGCAGTCACCATCCACAGTGATTTCGGAGCCCAACAAAATAAAGTCTGACACTGTTTCCACTGTTTCTCCATCTATTTCCCATGAAGTTTTGGGACCAGATACCATATCTTTGTTTTCTGAATGTTGAGCTTTAAGCCAACTTTTTCACTCTCCTCTTTCACTTTCATCAAGAGGCTCTTTAGTTCTTCACTTTCTGCCATAAGGGTGGTGTCATCTACATATCTGAAGTTATTGATATTTCTCCCAGCAATCTTGATTCCAGCTTGTGCTTCTTCCAGCCCAGCGTTTCTCATAATGTACTCTGCATATAAGTAAAATGAGCAGGGTGACAATATACAGCCTTGACTTACTCCTTTTTCTATATGGAAACAGTCTGTTGTTCCATGTCCAGTTCTAACTGTTGCTTCCTGACCTGCATACAGATTTCTCAAGAGGCAGGTTAGGTGGTCTGGTATTCCCATCTCTTTCAGAATTTCCCACAGTTTATTGTGATCCACAGAGTCAAAGACTTTGGCATAGTCAATAAAGCAGAAATAGATGTTTTTCTGGAATTCTATTGCTTTTTAAATGATCCAGCAGATGTTGGCAATTTGATATCTGGTTTCTCTGCCTTTTCTAAAACCAGCTTGAACATCTGGAATTTCATGGTTCACATATTCTTGAAGCCTGGGTTGGAGAATTTTGAGCATTACTTTACTAATGTGTGCTGCTGCTGCTGCTAAGTTGCTTCAGTCATATACGACTCTGTGTGATCCCAGAGACGGCAGCCTACCAGGCTCCTCTGTCCCTAGGATTCTCCAGGCAAGAACACTGGAGTAGGTTGCCACTTCCTTCTCCAATGCATGGGAGTGAAAAGTGTAAGTGAAGTCACTCAGTCATGTCCAACTCTTCGCGACCCCATGGACTGCAGCCCACCAGGCTCCTCTGTCCATGAGATTTTCCAAGCAAGAGTATTGGAGTGGGGTGCCATTGCCTTCTCCATACTACTGTGTGAGATTAGTGCAATGGTGTGGTAGTTTGAGCATTCTTTGGCATTGCCTTTCTTAGGGATTTGAATGAAAACTGACCTTTTCCAGTCCTGTGGCCACTGCTGCGTTTTCCAAATTTGCTGGCATATTGAGTGCAGTACTTTCAAAGCATCATCTTTTATGATTTGGAATAGCTCAAGTGGAATTCCATCACCTCCACTAGCTTTCTTCGCTGTGGTGCTTCCTAAGGCCCACTTGACTTCACATTCCAGGATGTCTGGCTCTAGGTGAATGATCATTGTGATCATCTGGGTCATGAAGATCTTTTTTGTATAGTTCTTCTGTGTATTCTTGCCACCTCTTCTTAGTATCTTCTGCTTCTGTTAGGTCTATACCATTTCTGTCCTTTATTGAGCCCATCTTTGCATGAAATTTTCCCTTGTTATCTCTAATTTTCTTGAAGAGATCTCTAGTCTTTCCCATTCTATTGTTTTCCTCTACTTCTTTGCACTGATTACCGAGGAAGGCTTTCTTATCTCTCCTTGCTGTTCTTTGGAACTCTGCATTCAAATGGGTATATCTTTCCTTTTCTCCTTTGCTTTTTGCTTCTCTTCTTTTCACAGCTATTTATAAGGCCTCCTCAGACAGCCATTTTTCTTTTTTGCATTTCTTTTTCTTGGGGATGGTCCTGATCCCTGTCTCCTGCACAATGTCATGAACCTCCATCCTTAGTTCATCAGGCACTCTATTAGAACTAGTCCCTTAAATCTATTTCTTACTTACACTGTATAATTGTAAGGCATTTGATTTAGGTCATACTGGAATGGTCTAGTGGTTGTCCCTACTTTCTTCAATTTTACTCTGAATTTTGCGAATAGGAGTTGATGATCTGAGCCACAGTCATATCCCTGTCTTCTTTCTGCTGACTGTATAGAGATTCTCCATCTTTGGCTGCAAAGAATATAATCAATCTGATATCAATATTGACCATATGATGATACCCACGTGTAGAGTCTTCTTTTGTGTTGTTGGAAGAGGGTGTTTGCTATGACCAGTGTATTCTCTTGGCAAAACTCTATTAGCCTTTGCCCTGCTTCATTCTGTAATCCAAGGCCAAGGTGTTTCTTGACTTCCTACTTTTGCATTATAGTCCCCTCTAATGAAGGACTTCCCTGCTGGCTTAGAGGATAAAGCATCTGCCTGCAATGCAGGAGACCCGGGTTTGATCCCCGGGTCGGGAAGATCCCCTGGAGAAGGAAATGGCAACCCACTCCAATATTCTTGCCTGGAAAATCCCATGGACAGAGGAGCCTGGTAGGCTACAGTCCATGGGGCTGCAAAGAGTCGGACATGACTGAGTGACTTCACTTTAACTTTTAACACCCCTGTAATGAAAAGAACATCTTTTTTGGGTGTTAGTTCTAAAAGGTCTTATAGGTCTTCATGGAACTGTTCAACTTCAGCTTCTTCAGCATTACTGGTTGGGGCATAGACTTGGATTACCTAGCATATTGGGTACCTAAGGACTTGGGGAGTTCATCTTTCACTGTCCTATCTTTTTGCCTTTTAATACTGTTCCTGGGTTCTCAAGGCAAGAATAATAATAGGACTCCTTCTTTTGAAGGAGGTCACCATTATCTTCATTACCTCCACCATAGTTTAGCCCCAGGTAAATAGCAGGGGAGGAGGCTTTATAAATAGCTGTGAAAAGAAGAGAAGCAAAAAGCAAAGGAGAAAAAGAAAGATATACCCATTTGAATGCAGAGTTCCAAAGAATAGCAAGAAGAGATAAGAAAGCCTTCCTTGGTAATCAGTGCAAAGAAATTGAGGAAAACAATAGAATGGGAAAGACTAGAGATCTCTTCAAGAAAATTAGAGATACCAAGGGAACATTTCATGCAAAGATGGGCTCAATAAAGGACAGAAATGGTATGGACCTAACAGAAGCAGAAGATACTAAGGTGGCAAGAATACACAGAAGAACTATACAAAAAAGATCTTCATGACCCAGATGATCACAATGGTGTGATCATTCACCTAGAGCCAGACATCCTGGAATGTGAAGTCAAGTGGGCCTTAGGAAGCATCACAATGAAGAAAGCTAGTGGAGGTGATGGAATTCCAGTTGAGCTATTCCAAATCATAAAAGATGATGCTTTGAAAGTACTGCACTCAATATGCCAGCAAATTTGGAAAACGCAGCAGTGGCCACAGGACTGGAAAAAGGTCCATTTTCATTCGAATCCCTAAGAAAGGCAATGCCAAAGAATGCTCAAACTACTGCACAGTTGCATTCATCTCACAAGCTGTTAAGTAATGCTCAAAATTCTCCAAGCCAGGCTTCAACAATATGTGAATTGTGAACTTCCATATGTACAAGCGGGTTTTAGAAAAGGCAGAGGAACCAGATATCAAATTGCCAACATCTGCTGGTCATCGAAAAAGCAAGAGAATCCCAGAAAAACATCTATTTCTGCTTTATTGACTATGCCAAAGTCTTTGACTCTGTGGATCACAATAAACTGTGGGAAATTCTGAAAGAGATGGGAATACCAGACCACCTAACCTGCCTCTTGAGAAATCTGTATGCAGGTCAGGAAGCAACAGTTAGAACTGGACATGGAACAACAGACTGGTTCCATATAGAAAAAGGAGTAAGTCAAGGCTGTATATTGTCACCCTGCTCATTTTACTTATATGCAGAGTACATTATGAGAAACGCTGGGCTGGAAGAAGCACAAGCTGGAATCAAGATTGCCAGGAGAAATATCAATAACCTCAGATATGCAGATGACACCACCCATATGGCAGAAAGTGAAGAGCCTCTTGATGAAAGTGAAAGAGGAGAGAGGAAAAAGTTGGCTTAAAGCTCAACATTCAGAAAACTAAGATCATGGCATCTGGTCCCCTTGCTTCATGGCAAATAGATGGAGAAACAGTGGAAACAGTGTCAGACTTTATTTTGTTGGGCTCCAAAATCACTGCAGATGGTGACTGCAGCCATGAAATAAAAAGACACTTACTCCTTGGAAGAAAAGTTATGACCAACCTAGACAGCATATTAAAAAGCAGAGACATTACTTTGTCAGCAAAGGTCCATCTAGTCAACACTATGGTTTTTCTAGTAGCCATGTATGGATGTGAGAGTAGGACTATAAAGAAGCTAAGTGCCGTAGAATTGATGCTTTTGAACTGTGGCATTGGTAAGGACTCTTGAGAGTCCCTTGGACTGCAAGGAGATCCAACCAGTCCATCCTAAAAGCAATCAGTCCTGAATGTTCATTGGAAGGACTGATGTTGAAGCTGAAGCTCCAATACTTTGGCCATCTGATGCAAAGAGCTGACTCATTTGAAAAGACCCTGATTCTAGGAAAGACTGAAGGCGGGAGGAGCAGGGGACGACAGAGGATGAGATGGTTGGATGGCATCACCGACTCAACAGACATGAGTTTGCATAAAATCCGGGAGTTGGTGATGGACAGGGAGGCCCGGTGTGCTGCAGTCCATGGGGTTGCAAAGAGTTGGACACAACTAAGAGACTGAACTGAACTGAACTGAACTGAAATAGCAAGGAGGGAACACAGCTCCAACCATCAACAGAAAATTCGATTAAAGATTTACTGAACATGGCCCCACCCATGAGAACAAGACCCAGGGATGCAAGGATTCTTCAATATTTGCAAATCAACCAATGTGATCCACCATGTTAATAAATTCAAAGATAAAAACCATGATTATCTCAAAATATACAGAGAAAGGCTTTGACAAATTTCAACACCCATTTATGACAAAAACTCTCCAGAAAGAAGGCATAGAAGTAACATACTTCTACATAATAAAAGCCATATACAACAAACCCACAGCAAACATTATCCTCAATGGTGAAAAATTGTAAGCATTTCCTCTAAAATCAGTAACAAGGCTACAGTGCCCACACTCAACACTACTATTCAACATAGTTTTGGAAGTCCTAGCCACAGCATTCATAGAAGAAAAATACATGAAAAGAATCCAGATTGAAAAAGAAGAAGTAAAACTCTCATTGTTTGCAGAAGACATGATCCTGTACATAGAAAACCCTAAAGATACAGACAGAAAATTAATAGAGCTCTTCAATGAATGTAGTAAAGTTGCAGGATAAAAAGTTAATACACATAAATCCTTTGCATTCCTATACACTAACAATGAAATAACAGAAAGAGAAATTAAAGAAGCAATCCCATTTACCATTGCATCGAAAAGAATAGATAGGAATAAACTTACCTAAAGAAACAAAAGATCTATATATAGAAATCTAAAACACTGATGAAAGAAATCAAAGATGACACAAATAAATGGAGAAATATACCATGTTCATGGATTGAAAGAATCAACATAGTGAAAATGAGTATACTACCCAAAGCAATCTATAGATCCAGTGCAATCCCTATCAGCTACCAATGATATTTTTCACAGAACTAGAACAAATAATTTCACAATTTGTATGGAAACACTAAAAACCTCAAATAGCGAAAGCAATCTTTAGAAAGAAGAATGGAACTGGAGGAATCAACCCTTGTGACTTCAGACTATACTCCAAAGCTAAAGTCATCAAGACAGCATGGGACTGGCACAAAGAGAGAAATATAGATCAATGTAATAAAACAGAAAGCCCAGAAATAAATCCACACACCTATGGACACCTTATCTTTGACAAAGGAGGCAAAGCAATACAATGGAGAAAAAACAATCTCTTTAACAAGTGGTGCTCGATAAACTGGTCAAGCACCTCTAAAAGAATGCAACTAGAATACTTTCTAACACCATACACAAAAAGAAACTCAAAATGGATTAAAGATCTAAATGTAAGACCAGAAACTATAAAACTCTTAGAGGAAAACATAGGCAGAACCCTCTCTGACATAAATCACAGCAAGATCCTCTAGGACCCACCTCCCAGAGTAATGGAAATAAAAACAAAAATACACAAATGGGACCTAATTAAACTTACTTGATTTTACACAATGTGGAAACTATAAGCAAGGTGAAAATGAAGCCCTCAGAATGGGAGAAAATAATAGTAAATGAAGCAACTAACAAAGAATTAATCTCCAGAATACACAAGCAGCTCATGCAGTTCAATAGCAGAAAAATGAACAACCCAATCAAAAAGTGGGCAAAAGAACAGATATTTCTTCAGAGACATAGAGATGGCCAATAAACACATGAAAAGATGCTCAACATCGCTCATTATTAGAGACATGCAAATCAAAACTACAATGAGGTATCATCTCACACAAGTCAGAATGGCCACCATCAAAAAGTCTACAAACAATAAGTGCTGGAGATGGTGTGGAGAAAAGGGAACTCTCTTACGTTGTTGGTGGGGATGAAACCTGGTACAGCCACTATTGAGAACAATGTGGAGATTCCTTAAAAAACTGGGAATAGAACTGCCATATGACCCAGCAGTCCCACTGATCGGCATACACACTGAGGAAACCAGAACTGAAAGAGACACATGTACCCCAATATGCACTGCAGCACTATTTACAACAGCTAGGACGTGGAAGCAACCTAGATGTCCATCAGCTGAGAATGGATAAGGAAGTTGTGGTACATATACAGAATGGAATATTACTCAATAAAAAGGAATGCATTTGACTCAGTTCTAATGAGGTGGATGAAACTGGAGCCTATTATAAAGAGTGAAGTAAATCAGAAAGAGAAAGAAAAATAGTGTATATTAGTCCATATATATGGAATTTAAAAAGATGGTAATTACAATGCTATATACAAGGCAGCAAAAGAGACACATGTGTAAGGAACAGACTTTTGGACTTATATGGGAGAAGGTGAGGGTGGGATGATTTGAGAGAATAGCATTGAAACATGTATATTACCAGATGTAAAACAGATGACCACTGCAAGTTTGATGCATGAAGCAGGGCACTCAAAGCTGGTGCTCTGGGACAACCAAAAGGGATGAGGTGGGGAGGGAAGAAGGTGCGGGGTTCAGGATGGGAGGACACATGTGCACCTGTGGCTGATTCATGTTGATGTATGGAAAAACCATCATGATATTATAAAGTAATTATCTTGCAATTAAAATAAATTGATTAAAAAATAATACAAAATATACAAGCAACTCATGTGCTCAATACCAGAATATCAGACATCCCAATCAAAAAGCAGGCAAAAGAACTAAACAGACATTCATCCAAAGAAGACATAAAGATGGCTAATAAACACATGAAAAGATGCTCAACATCACTCATTATTAGAGAAATGCAAATCAAAACAACAATGAGGTATCATCTTACACCAGTCAGAATGGCCATCATCAAAATGTCTACAAACAATAAATGCTGGAGAGAGTGTGGAGAAAAGGCAAGCCTCTTACACTGTTGTTGGGAATGCAAATTGGTACAGCCATTGTGGACAAGTGTGGAAATTCCTTAAAAAACTGGGAATAGAACTGCCATACAACCCAGCAATCCCACTGCTAGGCATACACCCTGAAGAAATCAGAATTGAAAAAGACACATGTAGCCCAATGTTCATTTCAGTACTATTTATAATAGCTAGGACATGGAAGCAACCTAGAGATATTCACCAGCAGAACAAAGGATAAGGGAGTTGTGGTACATATACAGGATGGAATATTACACAGCTATAAAAGGAATACATTTGATACATTTGAGTCAGTTCTAATGAGGTAGATGAAACTGGAACCTATTATACAGAATGAAGTAAGAGAGAAAGACAAATACTGTATGCTGCTGCTAAATAGCTTCAGTCGTGTCCGATTCTGTGTGACCCCATAGACGGCAGCCCACCAGGCTCCCCCATCCCTGGGATTCTCCAGGCAAGAACACTGGAGTGGGTTGCCATTTCCTTCTCCAATGCATGAAAGTGAAAAGTGAAAGTGAAGTTGCTCAGTCATGTCCAACTGTTAGCGACCCCATGGACTTCAGCTCACCAGGTTCCTCCATCCATGGGATTTTCCAGGCAAGAATACTGGAGTGGGGTGCCATTGCCTTCTCCGAAATACCATATATTAATGCATATATATGGAATTTAGAAAGACGGTAACAATGATAATACAGATGTAAAGAACAGACTTTTGGGCTCAGTGGAAGAAGGCAAGGGTGGGATAATTTGAGAGAATAGCATTGAAACATGTATATTACCATATGTAGAACAGATGCCAGTGCAAGTTTGATGCATGAAGAGGGTTCCCAAAGCCAGTGGTCTGGGACAATCCAGAGGGATTGGGTGGGGAGGAAGGTGGGAGGGCAGTTAAGGATAGTGGGCACTCATGTATACCTGTGGCTGATTCATGTCAATGTATGGCAAAAACCATCACAATATTGTAATTACTCTCCAATGAAAATAATTTTATATGCAAATATTCTAAACAAAATGGTAGCAAACTGAATTCAATAGTACATTGAAAGGATCATATTCCATGATCAAGTGAGATTTATATCTGCAATGAAAGCATGGCTCATCATATACAAATCAACAAATGAGATACACTACGTTAACAGAGGGCTTCTCAGGTGGTTCTGTGGTAATGAATTTGTCTGCAATGCAGGAGATGAAAGTTCGACCCCTGGTCAGGAAGATCCCCTGAAGAAGGGAATGGCAACTCACTCCAGGATTCTTGCCTGAAGAATTCCATGAACGGTGGAGCCTGGAAGGCTACATTCCATGGGGTTGCAAAGAGTCGGTCACGACCGAGAGATTAACAGTTTCTCTTTCACTAATATCTAAAACATATCAGGAATCATACAATTGAATAGTAAAACTAATAATCTGATTTTAAAATTGGTAAAGAACCTGAATAATTTTCTACAGAAGAGATATAAATGGCCAACAGTTACATGAAAAGATGACATCACTAATGTCATGAAAAGATGACATTACTAGTCATGAGGGAAATGCAAATCAAATCACAATGAGGTATCACTTCGACCAGTTAGAATGATGATTATCAAAAATACAAGGGATAACACATGTTGACAAGAATATAAATAAAAGCAAAACTCTTATACGCTTTTGGTGGGAATGTAAATTAGTGTAGCTACTATGGAAAGCAGCATGGAGGCTTTTCAAAACTTTTTTTTAAATCACCACATGATCCAGTAATCCCACTTTGGTGTATATATTCCAAGGAAATGAAGTCACTATCTTTAAGAGATATCTGTACTTCCATGTTCATTTCAGCATTATTCACAATAGACAGACACAGGAACTACCTAAATATGCACTGACAGATGAACTGACAAAGAACCTGTTATATATGACTATATGTATATATATATATGTAACATTTATGCTGCTGCTGCTGCTGCTAAGTCGCTTCAGTCATGTCCGACTCTGTGCGACCCCATAGACGGCAGCCCACCAGGCTCCCCCGTCCCTGGGATTCTCCAGGCAAGAACACTGGAGTGGGTTGCCATTTCCTTCTCCAATGCATGAAAGTGAAAAGTGAAAGTGAAGTCGCTCAGTCCTGTCCGACTCTTAGCGGCCCCATGGACTGCAGCCCACCAGGCTCCTCCGTCCATGGGATTTTCCAGGCAAGAGTACTGGAGTGGGGTGCCATCGCCTTCTCCGAACATTTATTCATATATGTAAATAAAATTCAGTCATGAGAAAAAAATTATGCTATCTGACATAGCAACATAGAGAGATATTCTTTGGCCTGGCCAACACACTTTTCCTTTTTGAAACGCCAAGAGAATTTCAAAGGAGTTATATGAGAATATTAGTAACCCTCTATCTCAATCAATATAATAATATTAAAGATAAGATAAAATGACAATATTAATTGGAGAGTAATCAGGTATGAACTATAGATATTACATTTCAGATAACCCACAATATTTATTATAAACTGCAATAAGTAAGCCTGTATGCTTCTAACAGCAAAGAGAATTTACCTCAGAAACATATTTGAAGATAACCATATACTATAAAAGAGACATGGGAAATTGTTGGAGTAGGGGCATATTATTTAATAAAACATACTGGTATTATGGGGAAAGAATCCATCTGCATTTCCCTCTACATATCACAAGCCAAAATTCATTCTAGGTAAATGAGTATTTATTTTTCTTTATCCTTCTGCATCTTTTGAAATATTTATGATATCTAATCTTCCTGGAATTTGATTACATGTATTGTGACATAACATTACCTGTTTTCCCAAATGATTAGCTAATTATTCTAACACCATTCACCAAATGTGTAGAAAGAAATAGCATAGCAGATGTAAGATTGCAAGCTTTATAAAGACTTACTTGCAAGGCTGGCCTTTGGTTGGATTCTGTTAACTTGGATTTAAAGAAGGTGTCCACTATTCCCAAAACAGATTATGATTGGCTCACTGTGCCTAAACTCTCTGTGTGAACAATACAGTTTGTGCTAAATATTAACACCTTTTTTCCTTCTGGGAGTCTCGAATTTTGGTGCATGCTAGGCAAAAGGTACCTCCCTCAAATCTTGGGCACTGAGTATCTAATAAGCCTCCTTGATAAATAATATTTCACACATGTTGTCATAAATTATTGAAGGAATTAAGTGTATCCTGTGGGACTCCACTGGGAGAGAAATATTGGAAGTTTTCAGGAGTTTATTTTGAACTTTGCCCCATGCACTTTTTTCCTTTCACTGATTTGGTTTTGCATTCTTTTGTAATAAATCATAGCTGTGAGTACAACTGTATACTGAGCCTTGTGAATCCTGCTAGTGAATCACTGAACATGCTGAGGATCCTGGGCACACTGAATCTTTCACTTTTCTCCATGAATTTTAACTGCCACCCTAATATAAATACCCACATATATGTGGAAACATATGGGCTCTCTGTCTGTATTCCATTTAACTTTTCCCAAGTAGTTCTACCCTACCAAGAGATTTGACAAAAATTTTAAAATTCTTTGTGGGAAAAACACTTTCCAACTTCCATATTATTTTTCTTTCAAAATTCCCTGAACTATTCACAGGCTTGTGTGTATGTAGAAATCAATAAGAAGTTCTTGAACTTCTAAGAACCTCTAAATCAAGAACCTCTAAAAGGCAAATGATAAAGCTTACAAATACTCTGCTTACAAAAAGAAAACCCAACTGGCTAGGTTTAACCTCTGAAACATCTGAAAGTAGGTTTAACCTCATTAATAATACCAAAATAACAAGGCAATACCATGTTCCCCAATTCCATTAGTAAAAGGCTTAAAAATTTTGCTGATAGGCTTATAGACATATGTATCTACTAAGTTCACTATACGTTTCTAAGACAGATTACCCAGCCCACAGCCCCATCCTAAAGGAAGAAGTCCTTGCTTGATTCTTGAGAAGGCATGACCAAATGGATAAGCACTAGACACCTGAAGGTGAGAGTTCATGGAACTGGTGAAAGGGATCAGCAGTGTCACTATGAAGGGGATAGATGGCCTTCTAGAAAATCTTTGAAGAATGGATAGGCCTCTGACAGAGATTACAGGGGGCTGGAGATGATGAGTGAGAAAGGACAAGTGAATGAGAAAGTTGACCTCTCCAGGTGCAAGGAACTGTGTGAATAAGCTATGGTGAAGATGTCTGTGAAAGCCTATTTTGTGTGATCTGTAAAATGCTATATAATGTATGTTCTACCCTAAAAGGCATTAGTTAAAAAGGTTTTAAAGATGTTCTAAGGTATATTCAAGGTACAGATATTCTTTGTTATACAAACTCTTCCTGAGACCAGAAAAAGAACAAAAGCTATCCTAACTCATTTAATGAAGCGAATATAACCTTGAAACTATAATAAGAAAATTACAGCATTAAAATATAAAACCATAGGTCAGTATCATTAATGAAAAACATGAAAAAAACTGGCAAGTTGAATCTAGTAGTATATTAAAAAACAGTAGCAACAAAAATACTGTGATAGAATGTCAAGGAGAGAGGCATAACCATAACTGCAGTCAGATTTTAGCACAAATACAGACAAAATAAGTAAAGATATATAATAGAAGACTTAAACAAGATTATGAACTAACTAGACCTAACTGCAGAGAAGGCAATGGCACCCCACTCCAGTACTCTTGCCTGGAAAATCCCATGGATGGAGGAGCCTGGTGGGCTGCAGTCCATGGGGTCGCGAAGAGTCGGACACGACTGAGCGACTTCACTTTCACTTTTCACTTTCATGCATTGGAGAAGGAAATGGCAACCCACTCCACTGTTCTTGCCTGGAGAATCCCAGGGACGGGGGAGCCTGGTGGGCTACTGTCTATGGGGTTGCACAGAGTCGGACACGACTGAAGCGACTTAGCAGACCTAACTGACATTTATAGAAAAGTTCACAGGACAACAGAAAGATACACAATTTTTTCTATTGATATATTTACTAAATATATCAATAGATATATTTACTAAAATAGACCATATTCTGGGCCATAAAGGAACATTCAATAAATTTAAAAGATTCAGACCATACAGAGTAAGTTCCCTGACCAGGTCAGTACTGTAGAAATATATAACCAAAACATATCTGGAAAAGCCTCAAATATTTAGGAACTACATAGCCTACTTCTAAATAATTGTTGGATAAGAGAAGAAAATTAAAAAGAAATTAGTATATAATTTCCATTGAAAAATGAAAACACAACATATCAAAATTTGTGGGATGCAGCTTAAGCAGTATTAGAGGAAAATTTACAATACTAAATTGCCTATATTAGAAAAACAACGGGCTCAAATTAATTGACCTCAGCTTCTATTTCAAGTAGCTAGAAATAAAATAGTAACAAACACAAAGTAAACAAAAGAAAAAAATAAGAGCAAAATCCAATATAAAATAGAAAACACAAAATTTTTAAAATCAATAAAATTAAACACTAGCTTGTTGAGGTCAATAAAATTGATCAGCCTCTAGCCAGAATGATAAAGGAAAACAAAAGAGAAGACACTGATATCAAGAATGAGAGAGATGACATCACTAGATAACAAACATCAAAAGGATAATAAATTTATTGGCAAGGCTGGAGGCAAACAGACAACCCATAAACTGCTGATGGTAATGAAAATTTGTAATATCCCTTTGGAGGGATATCTCAGAATATCTAATAAAACTACATATGTATTTATCATTTGACCAAACATCCTCATTTCTAGGAATCTACCTCTAACCATACAAAAAGTATAATTGCACAAGGTTATTCTTCCAGCACTGTTGCGACAGCAAAATATTGGAAAGAAATACCCATATACAGGAGAGTAACTGAACAAATTATAGCAGTGACTAGAGAAGGGAATGGCAACCCACTCCAGTATTTTGGCCTGGAGAATTCCATGGAACCTGGCAGGCTATACACTTCATGGGATCACAAAAAGTTGGACATGACTGATTAACACATAGCAGTGACACAATGGAGGAATATGCAGCTGCAAAAAATGAAAAAAAAAAAAAAGATTGCTACATACTGCTGCTGCTGCTGCTAAGTCGCTTCAGTCGTGTCTGACTCTGTGCGACCCCATAGACGGCAGCCCACCAGGCTTCCCCGTCCCTGGGATTCTCCAGGCAAGAACACTGGAGTGGGTTGCCATTTCCTTCTCCAATGCATGAAAGTGAAAAGTGAAAGTGAAGTCGCTCAGTCCTGTCTGACTCTTAGCAACCCCATGGACTGCAGCCTACGAGGCTCCTCCATCCATGGATTTTCCAGGTAAGAGTACTGGAGTGGGGTGCCATTGCCTTCTCCATGCTATGTACTAATTGGCTTCAAATCTGTAAAATGTGCAGATAAAGAGGTTAATAGGATTAGTCAAATTTTTATCTAACTATACTCTCCTAAAAAGACTTTGGTATCCTGGAAATACCTCATAAAGCTGAGCTCTGATCAAAATGGATTAGCACAAATAAGGGAGTACCACTAAGGATAGATGCAAACCACCAAGAGTCATTGGCCAGAAAACAAAAACAAGGAAAAGAGCAAAGAGTCAATGGAAGGGAACCTGTGAGAAAATTCATAAAGCAGTTCCTGTAGGTGGTTCCCAGAAAGACCCTCCTCTAGGCCCAAGACTGGAAAAGGGAGGGAGCCTCAGATGCAGCAGGTAGAACAATGACCCTTGTGTCTCTGGATGGGAACTGTTGAGGGTTCAGAATCTCATTTCCAGGGCAGATCCCCAGGATGCTGCTGCCTGGGTTGAGATCCAGGGATCCTCTTGAGGGTTGAAAAGCTTGCAGATATCCCAATGAGAACCACTATGTGAAGGGCCCAAAGCATCTAGGTTCCCTCTTCATGAGTGTGTCCTCTCTCCACTATACTAGAGCTGCCCAGGTTGAGGTTCATGCCTCTCTTGCATCTCCAGGCACCTGGAACCTTAGAGCAAAAGTCACCTCCGTTACTCTCTGATCAACCTCATACCCACTCCCACCACTAACTTGCCTGCAATATTGAGTCCAGTCATCCCCACTGTCTGACAGAAGAGAGAGTGCCAACTGGATGGGAGGAAGGGAAGGGTATAGTACCTCAAAGATCCCATCTGATCCCATCCCTGCCTCTCCAGAGCCAGCACTATGGGTGTACACAAATTGGGTGTTCACATATTGTCACTTCACCGTGTCCTCTTTCTAGGCACCCCTGAAGCCAACTGCTTCCTCGTGTCCACCTCCCCTACCCAAACAGAGAAACAGTCGCGCCACGCTGGGTGGGGTGAGGGGCATTCAGAAAGCAGGAGGGAGCACGAAGTTCCCAGGCGCTTCCTCCACGAGGATCTAGTCTCTGCTACCACCTCCCATGGATGCTATTTCCCGGCCGGCCTCGAACCCACCTCCTCCAACAGCGGCCGCTGCTTCTCTCCACATACGCCTCCCTCAGGATGACTTCCGGCCTCTTGAGCTCCTGGACAAAAATCAGGCCCCGGCTGACGCCCGCGATTGTGTCCTCTGCCAACAATTACCGTAATCCTGGGCACCTGAAGAATTCGTTTTCAGGCTAGTGCAGCATGAAGAGACACCCACCCACCCACCGTTACATCCTACCACTCCTCTTACAGCCGACTGTCAAGCGTCAGGTGCAAGTCTTTCCCGACCCTTTACAGTGCTTACACACCTCTACGCTGGTCCAAGTGAGAGCGCCGTCATGTGACCCACCCTCAGCCTCACGTGACCGCACATTCGGCATGTCTGCCGCTGCCCTGCGGTAGCAAGCAAGGTACAGTCTTCTGCCTCTGGGGCTTAGCTGCTTGCTAGAACAACCTGAAGCTCCCGGTGGTGGTGAAGATAGAGAACTGAAAGGAAGGCTGGATTGGAGCCAACGCTTCCAGTCCTAGGCCTGGGCTTTGCTCTGTAGGAACACAGGGCTGGCGAGGAACGCTCCATGAGGAGTTCAGAGACCAACTGACTTTTAATATTCCGTATCAAACTCGTTTGAGTAGGCTCCGGGAGTTGGTGATGGACAGGGGAAGCCTGGCGTGCTGCAGTCCATGGGCTCGCCAAGAGTCGGACACGACTGAGCGACTGAACTGATAAGACTGGGGTGATGTATTAAAACACGTGCAAGATCTATCTTGAAAATACTGATAGGCAAAATAAACATTCTGTCTCGAATTTCCACCACCAGGACGATCTCTGTTATCACTTCTGGTTTGTGAATGGATGAAATCTGCCACTTTGCCCTACTTACAAAAATCTTACAGCCTAGAGTCTTATAGAAAAAAAATTTTTTTTTTCCATCCTGAGACAAACCAAGGTGAATAAAAATTTGTATATTTTCCTTTAGCCTGGACTCCCTCCTACCCCAAATTAACATAATCCCTGACTTTTAATCCTGTCTGAAGATAATTACTACCTTTGTGAATCCGAAAAAATAAATGTGTACCATAAAGTCAAACTTTAGAAAGTTTACAATTTACTCCTTTTAAAATAATTATGCATTTTTATTTGGCAACCCAGTCCTAAATTGTAGTCTCTCACACTTCTTTACTCTTTTGACATGTTTTAAATGGTTATAAGATTTTCCATAATCAAATAATATACATTTCATAAATTCAGTCCATTTCACACATTTGGGGAGTATCATCCTTCCATATATTTTACCAGTCTTTTCTATTTCATCAAATATAGAAGGCAGGAGCTTTTCTTAGCCAATTAAAAAACCTGTATATCATCACTCTTAGTAGCTGTATGCTGTTACCTTAACATTCTCCATGAAGAAATGGTCTTCCTGACAGTTAAATTTGTGTGCTTTCTGGTCTTTTCCTTTTAACTTGTGGGCCAGTGGTCTCCAACATTTCTGGCACCAGGGACCACTTTCATATAAGACAAGTTCTTCACAGACTGGGGGTGGGGAGGGGACAAGGATGGTTCAGTTGGTAATGTGAGCAATACAGGGGGGCATGGTTCAGACAGTAATGCAAGGGATGGGCTGAGCTCAGAGGAAACCTTCTGCTCACCTCCTGCTGTGTGGCCTGCTTCCTAACAGGCCACAGACCAGTACTGGTCCGCACCCCGGACCCCTGCTTTAGGCATTATCAAAGAAACACCCATACTTTGAATTGCAAAATGCAACTTCTCAGCTCTTCAACACTTACCTCATTTTATATTGCTTAATACTTAATACTCCTCACAGCCACTCCAGGCAGACTGGATAACTCACTCCCACAGGAGCACTTTTCCAACTGTGAGCTTTTCTTCACAACATCCAACCTCTTCCCTACATTTCAGAGCCCAAATCAACTGGGTGCTTTTTTTCTAAATCATACCCTGAGTATCAACCCATGGTAATATTTGCATTTACAGATATAAGAGTAAGCTTTTTCAAGGAGCATTATTATTCATACATTAATTATCTCTATGTTGTCATGTGTTATCTTGGCATCTATATTTTAAGTTCAAGGAGAAGGGTGATTTCTGCCTACTTAAACACAGAACTTTATTGAAAACAGGACATGACTCAAATCGACATCAGTAACACCAGAACAATCAAAAGGGTAGCTTACTTACGATGGCTCAATTCACTGTAAGTTTAAATACTAAATTCACAATCTGGACAAAAACAAATATCAACAAATGTGCTTTCAGTTTTAATACTTGTTTGGCATCAGAAGATAGACCCAGCTCATACAAAGTTGGGCAAAATTAGTATCAGCATTAAGGATGTACATTACAACATAGAACCAACTTTGAAAACATTATTCAAGGATCATAACTCAGGAACATAAGGATAATCAGAGCCAAGTAACTAATCATACTAATTTTTTTAGTCTGCCTAGGGGTCCTTTTTATGATCTACTTTGCCTTGCAGTTCCTTAGCAAATTTTTCAATTTCATGGAATGCAGAAGTAATGGCTCAAGACTGAAATCATCATCAGTGAACAAAGCCTCTTTTTTTATATCATTACCAATATTCTCAAGCATTGCTAGAACAACTTGAATATTATCATTTGTCTCTTTCCTGCTAAAAAGGCCCATAAATTCTGACACTGCTTTAGCATTGAGTAGTTCTTTTGTCATGACAGGATTTTCAGACAAATTCAACAGTATTTTCAAAACATGAAACCTTGTTTCAGTATTGCCTGTGGCTAATAACAAAAGAAATCCAGATATATACCTGGCAATCAGTGTGTGATAGTCAGTGGCTCTAGTGAGGTGTCTAACCATCTTTATTCCAGATAACTGCTCAGGGGAATCCAAGCTATAAGCAAGAGTTTCCTCACATACTTGACATACATATGTCTGAATTATGTTCAGATTTGGGTAAGGTGGAGCCATGTGAATCATATTCTCTAGAAGCCTTGTCCTAACTCAGGAGGAGGGATAATTGAGCAAGGTTTCAATAAGTGAGACAACACCTGAATTGTGAATGAAATCATGAGTATATTGAAAAGTAGTTCTCATACCCATTGCAATTTTAGGTATTTCATGAATAAAAGGATCTTGGATTTTGTCCATTAATAGTTCTTCTTCAAACTCTTCAGGACCAATTTTAAGCTCACTCTGTATGCAGCTGCAGGAGCAACTCTCAGGCTCTGCACTCTCCTTGGTCCTAAGATGCTCCCGAATTTGCACGACTGACCAGTAGAATGGATCATACTGAAATGGGAACTCGGGGTCAGGTTGATTAGCCTGAAGCAAAGATTCCTGGTCTTCCCCTTCTAGGCTCAGTTCCATGTACTTTGGCTTTCCTCCAAACATTTCAGAGAACAGAAATGCTGCTTCTTTTGAAAATCTAAAGGGGCTTGGGGATGGGAAGCCAACCGTACCCCATGGACCAGGCTTGAACTGAACAGTAACCTCCTCCCAGCTCTGGGGCCTGTGTGAAGCATCAGGCTCCTGCTCAACTGAACATCTGGATCTGCAAATGGCCCTGTACACAGGGCTAGGATCTGATTCAAAATGGGTCTCATCTTCTGCCCCAAACCAGGACCCCACAATGGCCTCATCCTCCTCAGCTATTGTCCTGGACTCATAGTTGGTTCCAACACTAGTCCTGTTATTGTCCTCATTTTTAGCCATAAACCAGGACCCAACAACTGCCCCTTCCTCATTTTCTGGCCTAGACTCAGAGGTGGCCCCAGTTTCAGTCTCACTAATGTCCTTCTCTCCAGACAAGAACCATGACTCAACAATCATCTCTTTATCATCCTCTGGCTTAGATGCACAGCATGTTTTGGCTTCTACATTGACTTCTTTTGCATCCCAGAACCAGGATTCAAAAATGGTTTCCTCTCCAGACCTTGATGTGGTCTCTTCTACTGCCTGAGGTCTAATGTCTATACTCTCTTCTTCAGCCCAGAACCAGGACCCAACAATGATTTCCTCCTTTTCAGCTCCATGCTTGGACTCAAAACTAGCCCCTGCCTCCAGACTGGTCTCTTCTTCAGCCCAGAACCAGGACTCAACAATGACTTCCTCCTCTCCAACTTTTGGACTTTATTTGCTACAAATGTTAGCCTCGTTCCTAATAGCCTCTTCCCTGGCCCAGAACCAAGACCCAACAAAAAGTTCTTCTTCAGCTGCCAGCCTGTCCTCTTCTCTAGCCTCCACTTCTGTTTTAAGCCTGTCTTCCTCCCTAGCCCAGAACCAAGAGCCAATAATGTCTTCCTCTTCAATATCCAGCCTGGATTCTTCTTTGTCTGCAGCCTCTATAATGGCTTTATTCCCTTTCCAGAACCAGGATGTGATCATGGTCTCCTCTTTGGTAGGTGGCTTGGCTTCTTCTTCAGCCCTATCATCTGTACTGCTTTCTTCCACAGCCCATAACGAGGGACCTACAATGGTCTCTGGCCCTGTATATTTTATGGACCAGAACCATGAATTAACAATGTCTTGTTCGTCCTCTAGCCTAGACTTCCAGCTGCCTTCATTGGCAGGAAACATACAGGGACTTTCTCCTGACCAGAAACCAGACTCACTGTTAATCTCTTCAGCAGCTGTCATAAATTTACACTGGGCACCAGCAGCATACTTCATACGGATCTCTTCAGTGGTCCCAGACCAAGACGATGTAATACTCTTTTCCTTGTCCTCCAGGCTAGACTTATTATTCACTTTAGCCCTCCCACAAGCTTCTACTCCAGGCCAGAACCATGACCCAATAATTGGTTCCTCCTCCTCAGTCCCTGGCATAGTATCACAGTTGACTTCAGCCCCAGAATCCATGTGGGCCTGGTTTCCAGCCCAAAACCAGGGCCAAAATATTGTCTCCTCTTCAGCTCCTGGCCCGGCCTCTTCTCTGAACTCAGCCACTGTGCTGATTTCTTCTCCAGCCCAAAACCAGGGGCCAATGACCTCTTCTTCCTCAGACTTTGGCCTGGACCCACAGTTGGCCCCAACCCCAGCTTCTACACTGGCCTCATCACTGACCCAAAACCAAGACCCAAAAATGGGCTCTTCTTCAGCCTCTGGGTTGGATTCTTCATTAGCCCAGCAAAAACTGGCAATGACCTTTTCTTTGTCATCTGTAAGCAATGATTTGGAAGTGGCATCAGCCTCAGTTTCCACACTGGTCTTTTCCCCACTTCCAAACACAGAACTGCCAATAGGCTCCTGCTCAGCCTGTGGTCTGAATGTATCACTGGTTTCTTCTTCAGTCCAGAACCAACTGCCAACAATGGACTCATCCTCCACTTGAGAACCGGACTTGACAGTGGCCCCACCAACTATGCTGGAGTCTTCCACAGCCCAGAACCAGGCCCCGGTGAGGAACTCTTCTTCTGGCCTGGCTTCTTGCTTGGCCCTGGCTCTGGCCTTGATTTTGGCTTCTTCCTTTGCCACTGCTCTGGCCCTGACCTCTTTCTTGGACTTGGGCTTGGCCAAGTTATTAGTCTTCTCTCCGGGCAGGAACCAGGGCTCTTTTTTGACTACATCCATAGACTCAGACATGAAATCAATGGAAGTTTCTTGCTTGGCCCTGTGCCTGGCGCTGACATTGGCCCCCTTCCTGGCTCTGGGTTTGTACCTACCCTCCTCTCCAGCCCAAAACCAGGATTTGACATTGTCTTCACATTCAGACCCAGAACTGGATTCAGAGACTTCTTTCTTAGACCTAAACCAGGGCCTACTATTGGTCTCTTCCCTAGGCCTAGACTGGATACTGGTCTTTTCTCTGACCCAGAACCAAGATTTCTTGATAGATTCATCTTCAGAACCAGAACTGGAGGCAACATAGAGTTCCCAACTGGTTTTGGGCCTAGACATAGCCTCTTCTTTGGTCATGTGCCTAGACCTAGTACTAGCTTTTACCCTATCTCTAGGATGAAGCCTTGTACTGACCTCTTCTCTACTGCAGAACCAGGAGTTCATAAAGGATCTATCCACCCATCTGAAATCACAATTGTGAAAGGTCTCTTTTTTAGATGTAGGCCTGGGATGGCACCAAGACCCCATATTGGTCTCCTCCTCTGACACAAGCAAATGCTGGATTCCTGATTGGGACTTGACCTTAGTGCCAGGAAAGGACTCAGCATCCATACTGGCCAGTTCCCTAACCATAGATGAGGTCTTAGGTTTTGCAACTGACCCAGACTCAGTACTGATCAGCGGCCAGGCTACAGCATTGTTTTGGAACACTCCCTCTGTCTTCAGTAGGACCTCAGCATCAAACTCAGTCTTGGCCCATGAATAGGTTTCATTCATGGACATTTCTACAGTGATTGCCTTGGCCTCACTCTTAGGATGTGTCTCAGTTACTGCCACGGTCTCAGTTTTGGGCCTTGCTCCAAGCATTACCTGGGCCTGGGTCCTAACCTTTGGTCTGACCACCATTGGGACTTCATTCTCTCTTTCAGTCCCACCAGCAACCTCTTTGCCAGGCTTCTTTTCAGGCTTGGCCTGGACACCAGTCTCAATCTCAGCCCCAGTCATAGTACAGTTACAGAGGAGACCTGAATAACTACAACTATCCCAGTCTCAGCTTCTACCACAGATTTCTCACAGTTTTGTGTCTTCACACTCTAATTTTTTGATGATTCAGGTGATACAGTTGGAAAGAAAAGTTAGAGCCAATCACCAGTCCAGCAGTCAATAAGCCTCCTTTCCAATCCCAGCCTCAGTCAATATTACAGTCAGAGTGAAGAGAAAACACAACCAAGCTGGGAGAGGATGGATGGTTCCTGGGTGGGTACACACCTGTTGAAGGTGGTGCTCAGCAGCAATTTCAACACCACCAGAGCTGCCACTGGAAGTCAATCTGGGAAGTGAGAATGACATGGAGGTTTGAGTCTTTTCCAACTGTCTCACTTCATGCAAAAACTCACACAGAGAGACTACACCTTAAATGCTTGGTGGGAAAGTTAGGCTATTAAAGTCTATCACTTTCATTTTGTTTACAGTTTTTATCCCCAGAGCTGCCATATTACTTTGCCTGTTATAAAATAGGTATGAAGTTGGTGGAAAACTACCTTGGCAATGAGAGAGGCTGAGGAGCCCCAAGGCCAGACTCTAGTCACTGCTGGACTTGTGTTGGTCTCCTCTACCCCACCCAAAAGTTGTACCCACTCCCATACCAACCTGCACTGATGTAGCACAATTTCCTGCTCCTTTCCTTGATTCCAGTGGTGTCAAACTCTACAGCAGCCTATAGGCTATCCTGAGAACAAGTAAACATATAAGAGAGAATGGAGCCTGACTGCTAAAAAGACAAGCAAGAACCCTGACCCTGATACAAACATCTTACTCTTTTAAAGGTCTAATGTGCCTAATATTTTCTGTCTCCTGGTCTCTACTCTCAAGTCTTTCCCTCCCATTCACAGCCCAGTCCACACCTACTCCAATATTCCTGGTATGCTGCTGCTGCTGCTAAGTCGCTTCAGTCATGTCCAACTCTGTGCAACCCCATAGATGGCAGCCCACCAGGCTTCCCCATCCCTGGGATTCTCCAGGCAAGAATACCGGAGTGGGTTGCCATTTCCTTACCCTGTAGGAAATGCGAGGGTTTCTGTGGCAGTGTGCAAATTTGACATGGAGTAGGTGAGGTAGAGAAGGCCCTGCAACCACTTGGATCAAAGATATCTGCCATATTACTCTAGCTGTCTCCTGTATTGCCCCTCTTTGCACAAACCTCCAGAGATTTGAACCGGACTCCTCCGCCTTTTCTTCCTTGCAGAAGTGACCAGACTTAAAGCAGGTCTATGGAAAAACAGATGAAAAGGTAAGGCAGTCAAGAAATAATAGCAGCAACTGAGTACTTGGGGGACAGACAAACACCACAAACATAGGAGTTCCCAAGTTACCTGCCTTTTAACATTTAAGAGTCCCATTAGGTAGAATATTTCCTTTTAACTTAGGCCATCTGGATCAGATTTCTGGATAACCACTCAACATCATATCACACTCCTCCTCTTACTCTCTTCTTCAATTCTGAAGATTCACCACTTGTTGCTCACCTCCTTTGTGCTGCACAACAAATTGGGGGAAGAGCACCCACATATTCTAGGTTGTGTAGTGGTATTTGTATTTATGACTTCTCTCGTACCTTTATCTCCCAGTCCAGCTTTTCCACCTCCAATTCTGGATAGAGGAGAGAGAGGAAGGCAAGAGAGGTGTGTAGAAACCAGGTAGATAGAAGAATTTTAGAAAGTATTCCTGGATGCCTGACCTGCGCTGGTCGCACTCACCCCACCCTGATTTAGATGTTCAGTCAATGGTTGCTGCCCACCCTCAACCCTTCATTCCCCACACACCTTCAGAAAAACAGGTCGTTTTCCCATTCCTTGTTTTCCTCAAGCCTCTCCTCTACAGATGCACCCCATGGCCTGAAATTGCCAGACCTACTGCACAGACGGGAGACTTTGGCATCAAAGAGGTGCCTGTGGGAAGGGACAGCACCCGGCACGTGGGGCCCAACAGGGACCTTGGCGGAATCATGGCCCGGGCTGCTCCCGTCCCGGCTCCCTCTGCCACTTCAACCATAACAGCCTCCCGCACAGCCCTCTCCCCGCAAAGGCACGGTCGAGGGCGGGGCGCAGGCACCCGGAAACCCCGGCGGGGACTAGTCCGCGCCGTATGCCTCCCCAGCATCCGAGGGAACCCTCCCACCACCACCCCGCCCGCGCCAGTCGCTGCTGTATCAGCGCCAAGGATCCTCTGGCGCTGCGCACTTCTCTAAGGATTCCCGCTCCGACCCGCTAGCCTTCCCGTCCTCAGGCTGCCAGGGGTAGCTGTGAGCCGGTTGTCGCCCCGCGACACCCTCACTTGCCTTCGCAGGCGCAGGGTCCCGATGCTCATCCTCCAACTCCAGTCGCAGTTCCTCTTTCGCTTCCCACCGCTCTCCGTGTGGGTAGAACAGCAAAGAGGCGTCTGGCCCCCTGCGCCAAACCAGGCAGAAGATGTGTAAACTGCAGCACCGACCGCTCGCGGCGAGGGTGTCGGAAAGCGGGGGTGGAGGGATACAGCACGAATGGGCTTGATACGCCCGCACCCAACCCCCGCCAGACCCAGTGTAATTCCGACCCACAGGGGGCGGGGCTGGGAATAACGCCTGCCTGAGGGGCGGGGCCACGCCAGCCCGCCAAGCCAGCCCTCCACTGCCCCCCCGTGGGGTGAGCCCCCCGCCACGCTTCTGGTCCTGCAGCATAGAAGGGTCACGGGCGGCGCGGCGCGGACCGGTCGGGACGGGTCGCACTGCAGGGAGCGGCGGATGGATACAGACCGCCGGGGGGGGGGGGGGGGGGAGGGGAGGGGGGTGTGGATGTGTGGATGTGTGTGTGTGTGTGTGTGTGTGTACCTGCAGAGTGTTCGGTGTCCGCCCCCTCCCTTCCCCCATCACGCCGGCCATCCTTCTTGGGCGCGGGTGGCTGGGGGGGCTGCTTTCACCTTCAGGGGCCATGGGCTGGAGGAAACTGGGAAGGGGACGCCCGTGGAGGCCGAGCCTCTGCCCCTCTTCTAAGGGAAGGCAGCCCCTGATAGACCTCTGGCTGAGGAGACAAACCACTTGTCTGCGCCAGTGTCGTCATTCTTTCTGCCACACTGCTGTTCTCTCAGTCGCTGTGGTGGCACACTTTACCATTTCACTGTCCGCACGGTTGCCCAGGAAAGAGGACCTTTCCCTGACAGGACCCGCACCTGCTCAATCCCGTTTCTCACCCCACAGCGAGGGGTCAGGCACCATGTAGGGACAGTCCTGGCTCTTCCTGGCTTCTGTCTGTCAGGTCATCTCTTGCAGGGTATTCCAAGGGCTCATCATTTTGGCAGGGTAGGAATATGCCAAGGATTAGAACCATTTGGGATCTCACACGCTTGCCATACACACCAGTCTACTTCCCCCAGCCATTCTTTGGAGAAGGCCCCACCAAACACTTAAGAAAGAAACCTGCTGTTTCTTGAATCCTCTGATTCCTGCACTTCTACATCCTCCCTTTATTCTCCATCCCCTTCATTTGTGCTCCGTTGGGCAAAGAGCAACCATGGTTAAGAACATCTCTGGTTGAACACAAACCTGTTGGCATTGTTGCCCGTTTTAAAACCCAACTAAATGGCACCCTCATTGTGGTAGGCTGAATAAAGATCTCCCAATGATGTCCATGGGCTTCCCAGTGGCACTAATGGAAAAGAACCCACCTGCCCAATGCAGGAGACATAAGAGACCCTTTTCCTATTTGCAACCTTCAGGACTGTAAGATATTATTTTATTGTTTTTGTTTTGTGTGTGTTTTTTTTTTAAACCATCAACATTGCAGTAATTTGTTACAGTAGTGCAGTTCAGTTCAGTCCTCAGTCGTGTCCAACTCTTTATGACCCCATAAATTACAGCACGCCAGGCCTCCTTGTCCATCACCAACTCCCAGAGTTCACCCAAACTCATGTCCATCAAGTCAGTGATGCCATACAGCCATCGCATCCTCTGTCGTCCCCTTCTCCTCCTGCCCCCAATCCCTCCCAGCATCAGGGTCTTTTCCAAAGAGTCAACTCTTCGCATGAGGTGGCCAAAGTATTGGAGTTTCAGCTTTAGCATCATTCCGTCCAAAGAAATCCCAGGGCTGATCTCCTTCAGAATGGACTGGCTGGATCTCCTTGCAGTCCAAGGGACTCTCAAGAGTCTTCTCCAACACCACAGTTCAAAAGCATCAATTCTTTGGCGCTCAGCTTTCTTCACAGTCCAACTTTCACATCCATACATGACCACAGGAAAAACCATAGCTTTGACTAGACGGACATTTGTTGGCAAAGTAATGTGCTTTTGAATATGCTATCTAGGTTAATCATAACTTTCCTCCCAAGGAGTAACCATCTTTTAATTTCATGGCTGCAATCACCATCTGCAGTGATTCTGGAGCTCCAAAAAATAAAGTCTGACACTGTTTCCACTGTTTCCCCATCTATGTGCCATGAAGTGATGGGACTAGATGCCATGATCTTAGTTTTCTGAATGTTGAGCTTTAAGCCAACTTTTTCACTCTCCTCTTTCACTTTCATCAAGAGGCTTTTTAGTTCCTCTTCACTTTCTGCCATAAGGGTGGTGTCATCTGCATATCTGAGGTTATTGATATTTCTCCCTGCAATCTTGATTCCAGCTTGTGCTTCTTCCAGCCCAGCGTTTCTCATGATGTACTCTGCATATAAGTTAAATAAGCAGGGTGACAATATACAGCCTTGACGTACTCCTTGTCCTATTTGGAACCAGTCTGTTGTTCCACGTCCAGTTCTAAGTGTTGCATCCTGACCTGCATATAGGTTTCTCAAGAGGCAGGTCAGGTGGTCTGGTATTCCCATCTCTTTCAGAATTTTCCACAGTTTATTGTGATCCACACAGTCAAAGGCTTTGGCATAGTCAATAAAGCAGAAGTAGATGTTTTTCTGGAACTGTCTTCCTTTTTCCATGATCCAGCAGATGTTGGCAATTTGGTCTCTGGTTCCTCCGCCTTTTCTAAAACCAGCTTGAATATCTGGAAGTTCATGGTTCACGTATTGCTGAAGCCTGGCTTGGAGAATTTGAAGCATTACTTTACTAGCCTGTGAGATGAGTGTAATTGTGCGGTAGTTTGAGCATTCTTTGGCATTGCCTTTCTTTGGGATTAGAATGAACACTGACCTTTTCCAGTCCTGTGGCCACTGCCGAGTTTTCCAAATTTGCTGGCATATTGAGTGCAGCACTTTCACAGCATCATCTTCCAGGATTTGAAATAGCTAAACTGGAATTCCATCACCTCCACTTGCTTTGTTCGTAGTGATGCTTTCTAAGGCCCACTTGACTTCACATTCCAGGATGTCTGGCTCTAGGTGAGTGATCACACCATCGTGATTATCTGGGTCGTGAAACTCTTTTTTGTACAGTTCTTTTGTGTATTCTTGCCACCTCTTCTTAATATCTTCTGCTTCTGTTAGGTCCATACCATTTCTGTCCTTTATCAAGCCCATCTTTGCATGAAATGTTCCCTTGGTATCTCTAATTTTCTTGAAGAGGTCTCTAGTCTCTCCCATTCTGTTGTTTTCCTCTATTTCTTTGCATTGATAGCTGAGGAAGGCTTTCTTATCTCTCCTTGCTATTCTTTGGAACTTTGCATTCAGATGCTTATACCTTTCCTTTTCTCCTTTGCTTTTTGCTTCTCTTCTTTTCACAGCTATTTGTAAGGCCTCCCCAGACAGCCATTTTGCTTTTTTGCATTTCTTTTCCATGGGGATGGTCTTGATCCCTGTCTCCTGTACAATGTCACGAACCTCCATCCATAGTTCATCAGGCACTCTATCTATCAGATCTAGTCCCTTAAATCTATTTCTCACTTCCCCTGTATAATCATAAGGGATTTGACTTAGGTCATACCTGAATGGTCTAGTGGTTTTCCCTACTTTCTTCAATTTAAGTCTGAATTTGGCAATGAGTTCATGATCTGAGCCACAGTCAGCTTCCGGTCTTGATTTGCTGACTGTATAGAGCTTCTCCATCTTTGGCTGCAAAGAATATAATCAATCTGATTTCGGTGTTGACCATCTGGTGATATGGGAACCAAATTCTATCACCATCCTGATAAAGTCCATTCCCCTTCACTTTCTTGAATTGGACTTCTGCCCCCAGGAGGATCAATTTGAGGGCTCATCTCTCACCACTGTAACTACCCTCTTAAGCGCCTACTCTCTTTGCTAAAGAAGAGAAATTTTGCAATCATCTTTGAGGTTCCTCTTGGAGAAGGTCCCTATTCATTGAAAATCACTGATGCTTACCAGGATGGAAAGGGAACCTTATTCACAGCACAGCAGAGGATGAGATGGTTGGATAGCATCATTCGACTCAATGGACATGAGTTTGAGCAGACTCTGGGAGACAGTGAAAGACAGGGAAGCCTGGTGTTTTACAGTCCATGGGGTCACAATCAGTTGGATATAACTGAGCGACTGAACAACAACAAATCATATCACAAATTTTCATATATTTTCATATCAGCTTTTACTTGTTATTGGATATTTATTGTAACTGCACTATATTTCAATGATAGGAAAAAAATCTGGAGATGATTCTATAATGTATCTAGACAAAACAAATGTCAGTTTCCATAGGAAAGTCTTTCACTGTGCTCTTTCAATTACCTTAGCTGAATTGTGGATTATGTTTTCTATGTTCTAAAGTTTACACTCTCTTGGATGAATGCCAGGTTTAAAGAAGGGTATCTGAGGTCTGCTGGGATCTGTGGGTGTGTGTTAAGCTCTTTGCCTCTCTGAACTGTTTCTTCTTGTTGTTAAAGTGTCTGGTGCCTTTCATTTATCAACAGATATATATGAGTGTCTACTTTATCCTAGGCACTAGACATGCAGTAAAATATATATACATACATATACATATATATATGTATATTCAGTTTACATTTACTTGTATTTTCTATTTTATTTAGATTCCTACCTAAAATTTTATGTTCATATCAATGCAAACTTCTCTGGTAATTTCCAGATGCTGAGATATTGATCTCCAAAACATTTACTGGTAGGGGAGTGGATACTGTGGGACTATGAAATATATTTTGGACAATTTGTTCTAAATTCACTTACAGAACAGACACTATTGCTGTTAACATTTATTGGACTAGAGGAGTCCTATTTCATGCTTCTTATGTTAGTTCTATATGTGTGTGTATCAGAGAGACCGTCATGTTTAAAATCAAAGAGCAAATAAAAGATTTAAACAGGATGCTGACCTATGTCTGTCTGACTGTTAAATAATATTGATTTGTTGTTGTTCAGTCACCCAGTCATGTCTGACTCTTTGCGACCCTGTGAACTGCAGCACGCCAGGCCTTCCTGTTCCTCACCGTCTCCCCAAATTTGCCCAAGTTCATGTCCATTGCATTGGTGATGCCATCCAGCCATTTCCTCCTCTGATGCCCTCTTCTCCTTTGTCCTCAATCTTTCCCAACATCAGGGATTTTTCCAATGAGTCAGCTGTTCACATCAGATGACCAAAATACTGGAGTTTCACCTTCAGTATTAGTCCTTCTGTTAGGTAGTTAGAATAGGAAAAAGGAGTCCAGAATGGTGTTGGCTAAAAGACAAGGAAGGGAAAAGCCCTCGAAAATAGAACAAAGGAAGGTCCGAGGACCGGAGTGAGGACCTCAGGTAGAACAAACAGCACTCCTGGCTAGCCCAATTTACACAGGGCAGGCCCAGGGGGAGTAAAAAACATATAAAAAGAGGAGCCAAAGGGCCGGGGGTCTCTCTCTCTCTCTCCTGCACACACTCTCTCTCTCTCTCTCTTTGCATCTTTTGGGTCAGCATGCTCTCATGCCTTGAGGATGTGTTTTCCTTTATTTTCTAAATAAAACTCAGCTGTAAAACTGTCCGAGAGCTGTGATACCCCAAGGGCTTTAACGTCAATCACTTCAAATTTTGGTTGTGATGAGACAGAACCGAGGAAATTACACAGTCTCCTGACACTTCCAATGAGTATTCAGGGTTGATTTCCCTTAAGATTGACTGGTTTGATCTCCATGCTGTTCAAGGGACTCTCAGGAGTCTTCTCCAGCACCACAGTTCAAAAGCATCAATTCTTTGGTGCTCCACCTTCTTTACGGTCCAGCTCTCACAACCATAGCCTTGACTATATGGATCTTTGTCAGCAGAGTAATGTCTCTGCTTTTCAACACACTGTCTAGGTTTATCATAGCTTTCCTGCTAACAAGCAAACATCTTCTGATTTCATGGCTACAGTTACCATCCGCAGTGATTTTAGAACCCAAGAAGGGGAAATCTGTTACTACTTCCACCTTTCCCCCCTCTGTTTGCCATGAAGTAATGGGGCCAGATACCATGATCTTAGTTTTTTTTTTTTTTCTTGTTTTTTTTTTAATATTTAGTTTTAAGCCAGCTCTCCCACTCTCCTTCTTAACCTTCAAGAGGCTCTTTAGTTCCTCTTCGTTTTCAGGTAAATACTGTATTTGTGAAAGTCACTCAGTTGTGTCCGACTGTTTGCGACCCCATGGTTTATACAATCCATAGAATTCTCCAGGCCAGAAGAGTGTATTTACTTCCCTGTATTTAAAAATACTGTATTTACTTCCTTGTAAAATGGATTCTCATGTGAATGCAACACCCACAGTTCCACCTTCCAGTGTCTCCAATGGCACCTGTGTAATCCTGACCAGCCTCTGAAATCTAAATTTCTGTGGTGTAAATGCTGGGCATTACACCTTTTGATTTTATTTTAAGTGCCTGACATTAAGCTTTTGAGTTGCAAAGGCATCAATTTCAAAAGACATCCATCTTAAATAAACATATAGGTTGTAAGACAGCTACAGAATGGATCTGAGAAGGAACTAGGCCACTCTCACTCATGAAGCTCTCTCTTTCAGAAAGCCTTGGTTAACCTAGTTAACTGAGTCCTTAAGAGATCCTTATTTTTTCACTCTTGAGACTACTATCTATTCTTGTGCTTTAAATTAGTAAATAAAGACAACCTGAGGAACCCTAGGCTCCCTATGCTGGGACCCTCATAAAACAAGAGCCCCAGTTTCATGTTCTCTGTCTCTCTCCCCACACCCCCAAATAATCCCCAAACCAGTAAGCCTGGGGTACAGAAGCAGTTGTGCTGCCTTACTACACCCACCCCACCTCCCATATCCATGCACGTGAACTCTAACATATACCTTGTATACCTTGCCTGTGCAGCTTGAGTGATCTACTCCTGCCTCTCTCAATCATCATGGTCATGGACCTAGTTTTGCCCATTTTACTTAACTTACCTTTCTTCTGTCCTTCATGTGCCTCAGACAAACTTTCCCTCTGGTATCTCCCTTTTTTTCAAGGTTGATCCAAACCCTATGTATTCTTAGAATATATCCATTCTCCTGTTCCTGAGTTCCAGGCTGGGTTGGGTTCTTGTAAACTATGAAACTGGCTCAACAGTTGTCTACTTTCAGTAGATACTGCAGAACCTCTAGGAAAGCTCTAAACTGTCTGCTACTTGAGACAAAGCACATCTAAAGAATTTATGGGGAGTCTTGACCCAAGAATATTTTCAGGTTACATTTACAGTGGGTTCTTCTTTAAGAGAATTTATCCTTAGGGAAAACAAAGCCAGGCACAATGACCTCAGCCCAGGAACAATGCCTTTTCATTAGGGAAGTTTAGCTATTCTATTGGTAAAGGTAGCACTGGTATTAGGACTCTTGTTTTTGCCTCTTGTAACATATATCTTCAACTGTATGTCTATCAAAACAAAGGCAGGTTCATAAGTTATCCCAAAAATAACTGTCTGAAAAGAAACTGTAACATTCTGGTGTGCAGATTCCACCTATAAAGTATAACCTAAAGAGAAGAAAGTGTCTGTTCTCCAACATGGTTTTAAAGTTTAGAATAGTAGTCAATTCTAACATCATGAGAACTCTGGGTATGGGTAGTGGTTGGACAAATTAGAGGGAGCAATTGGAGGGACTTAAGTGCTTGACAGTAAAGCATACTGTGCCAACCACATACGGAAAAATCGTGTGAAAACCATCAAAATTCAGGACATGGGAAATACCCCTTGAGGATTTCTAGAACTAAAGGGACTGGTGAGGTGAGCTCATGGTTATTAACTTTGCAAGGAGAAGAGATCTTGAATTTCCACAATGCCACCGAATACTGGCAGTTAATTGAATGTCAAAGTAACTTTCCACCTGCTTCCTAAAATCCTTAATAAAGAATGTCCACATCATTTACACTTAGATTTCATTGACTGGAATTCAATCACCATTCATTGAGAGTGCTGTCCATTCAGAAGCTGTGCTGGGACAATTAGATATCCACATGCAAAAGAATAAAATTGCTTCAGCAAACTAGGAATAGAATGGAACTTCCTTGATTTGATAAAGAAATATACAGAAACATACAGTTACCAGGGAAGCCCACATAATGGTTAGGAACTGGCTTTACCATTAAGATAAGGAAAAGTCAAGAATGTCCTCTGTCACCACTCCTTTTCAAAATTGTACAGGAATTCCTAGCTAAAGCATTAAGACCAGAAAAGGATATCAAAGGGATACAGATTGGGAAGAAGAAATAAAACTGTCTTTGTCTGTAGATGACACGATTGTCCATGTAGATAATCTGAAAGAATATTTAAAAATTGGAACTAATAAGCAACTCTAGTAAGGTTACAGGATAAGGTTAATATTAAAAAGTCAATTGCTTTTCTACATACTAGCAATGAGCAAGTGAAGTTTGATAACACAGTACCTTTTATATTAGCACCCTCAAATATAAAGTACATAGGTATAAATCTAACAAGTATGTACAGGACCTATATGAGGAAAATTACAAAACTCTGATTAATGAAATCATACAGGAACTAAATAAATGGAGAGAGAGTCCATGTTCATGGATAGGAAGACTCACTGAGACTAGTTCTTCCTAACCAGCTCTTCCCAAACCAAAGTATAGCAAGCTATTTTGTGGATATCAAAAGATATCAAAGTTTATATGATGAGGCAAAAGACCCAGAATAGCCAACTCAATATTGAAGGAGAGGAACAGTCAGAGGACTGACATCACTTGACTTCAAGATTTATTATAAAGTTACAGTAATCATAATGATGTGATATTGGTGAAAGAATGGACAAACAGATCAATGAAACATCATCAGAACAGAGAGTCCAGAAATATACCAACATAGTCAACTGATCTTTGACAAAGGGGCAAAGACAACACAATGGAGCAAAGATGGTCTTTTCAACAAATAGTGTTGGAGTAAATGAACATCCACATGCAAAAACTGAATCTAAACTCAGACCTTACATCTTTCACAAAAATCAACTTAAAATGGATGACAGACCTAAATATGAAATGCAAAACTATAAAACTAGAAGATAACATAAGAGAAAACCTTGATGCATTTCTCTGATGATTAGTGAAATTGAGCACCTTCTCATATACTTGTTGGCCATTTGTATGTTTTCTTTGGAGAAATTTCTATTCAAGTCCTTTGCCTTTTTTTTTTTCTTCTTTTTTGGCTATGAAGTTATAGGAGTTCCTTGCATATTTTAGGTATGAGTCCCTTAGATATATGGTTTGCAAATATTTTCTCCCTTTTCATTCCATTGATTATTTCCTTTGTTGTGCACAAACATTTTAGTTTTAGTTTGATACAGTCTCATTTATCTATTTTTACTTTTGTTGTCAATGAGTTTCGTGCTGTAACCAAGAAATCACTTCTAAGACAACCATGATATTGTAAAGTAATTAGCCTCCAATTAAATGAATTAATTAAAAAACTTTTCTGTATTTTTTTAATTGAAGTATAGTTGATTTACAATACTATATGCTTCAGGTGTACAACATAGTGCTTCACAATTTTTAAAGATTATACTCCAGTTATACAACTACAATAAAATATTGGCTGTATTCCTTGTGCCATACAGTATATCCTTGCAGCTTATTTATTTTATACATAGTACTTTGTACCTCTTAATCTCCTACGCCTATCTTGTTCCTCCCCATTTCCTTCTCCCTACTGGCAACTACTAGTTTGTTCTCTGTATCTGTGAGTTTGTTTCTTTTTTGTTATATTCACTAGTTTATTTTTTAGATCCTGCATATAAGTAATAACATGTAGTATTTGTCTTTCTCTATCTGACTTATTTCATTGAGCATAATAGCCTCCAAGTTCAGTCATGTTGTCAGTCACAAATGGCAAAATATCATTCTTTTTTATGGCTGAGTAGTATTCCACTGTGTGTGTGTGTATACATATTTTTTTAATTTTAGTTTTTTGAAATATAATTGATTTACAGTGTGTTAATTTCTTCTGTACAGCAAAGTAATTCAGATACACACACACAAACATGTATATACAACATTCTTTTTCATATTCTTTTCCATTATGGTTTATCAGGGGATATTGAATACAGCTCGCTGTGCTATACAGTAGGACCCTGTTGTTTATCCATTCTGTATATAATAGTTTGAACTATTGGGAGGGTGTTACCTATGGAAATGGTGATAAGTATCCAGCTTTGGCATATATTTTGTAGGTAATGCCAATGGATATTATAGATGGATTGAATGTAAAGAGAGAGGAATAGATGATTCTGATTCTGAGCAACTACTGAGATGAATGAAGACTGGGAAGAACAGGTTTTAGGGGGAGGGTCATGAGCTCAGGTTAGGGCATGTTAAATTTTAGATGCCTTTTATACATATACATGGAGATGAAAAGTAGGCAATTGGATGTATGTGTGGGACTTTTAAACGAGTTCCAGATTAGAGATAGAAATTTGAGAGTCATCAAGATGCTTGCATGCACGTTCAGTTGCTCAGTTGTCTGACTCTTTGCAAACCCATGGACTGTAGCCTGCCAGGCTCCTCTGTTCATGGGATTTCCCAGGCAAGACTCCTGCATTGAAAAAATCAAAGCAATTTGAGGAGAACTCCCACAAACTCCTACTGCCATATCTACCTGCATCTGTGCCCATAAATTCTGCCTTTTCTGGTATTCTCACAATGAACTCTTCATCCTGTTATCTAAAGCTGGCCTTTTCATTTGTCCATTGGATGATATCCTATTTCTTCTACTCAAGGTCATTGTTCCAAAATTTTCTTCTCTCTTTTATCATAAACATTTGCCTCTCTAGTGGAATGTTCTCACCAATATTCAAACATACTGTACTATCTCCTATCTTCAAAATAAAATTCTCCCTTTACACTATAACTACACTCAGTAGTTACTACCTCATTTCTCTGATTCCTTTTGCTACAAAATTCCTTAAAACTGTGGTTTTCAGGTACTGTATCAATGCTGTCTCCTCCTTTTCTCTTGAAATCCTGTTAGTCTTTCATCTCCACCATCCAATGGAGTTTCACTGCACCACTGAAACTACTCTTGTCAAAATTGCTAATGATGTCCATGTTGGTAAATCCAATAATCAGTTATCAATCCTCACTGTGACCTACAATCCCAGTTACAATACAATTTACCATTCAAGTCAGAACATTTCTGAGAGTGAAAAAGGATTCTGTTGACAATTATTTCTGTACAACAGACATAAATTAGGACTGTCCTGGGAAAGGAGGGGTATTCTGTCACCTTACCTATCAGCAGTGTTAGGCAGGGTTGAAAACTTAAGAAAAACATCTTAATTTGCAGGATACCATACATTCCGGGTTTTTCTCCCATTATACTGGCAACTCATGACTGCACATTCTTAACTTTCTTTTTTCAATTTTGCTTTTGCTAGTTCATTATCATCTCCTATATCTCAATATTGAAAAGCCCCAGAAGCTCAACCGCTGGACTTCTTCCCTTACTACCTGCATTATTTATATTCCTTAGTGATCTCACCCAGTTTCATGGCTTTAACTGCCATCTATATTACTGCCTAGAAAACTCCATGGACAGAGGAGCCTGGCAGGCTACAGTCCATGGGTTCACAAAGAGTCAGACACAACTGAGTAACTGAACGTGCATGCAAGCATCTTGATGACTCTCAAATTTCTATCTCTAATCTGGAACTCGTTTAAAAGTCCCACAGATGAGATCAGATCAGTCGCTCAGTCGTGTCCGACTCTTTGCGACCCCATGAATCGCAGCACGCCAGGCCTCCCTGTCCATCACCAACTCCCGGAGTTCACTCAGACTTATGTCCATCGAGTCAGTGATGCCATCCAGCCGTCTCATCCTCTGTCGTCCCCTTCTCCTCCTGCCCCCAATCCCTCCCAGCATCAGAGTCTTTTCCAATGAGTCAACTCTTCACATGACGTGGCCAAAGTACTGGAGTTTCAGCTTTAGCATCATTCCTTCGAAAGAAATCCAGGGCTGATCTCCTTTAGGATGGACTGGTTGGATCTCCTTGCAGTCCAAGGGACTCTCAAGAGTCTTCTCCAACACCACAGTTCAAAAGCATCAATTCTTCGGCGCTCAGCCTTCTTCACAGTCCAACTCTCACATCCATACATGACCACAGGAAAAACCACAGCCTTGACTAGACAAACCTTTGTTGGCCAAGTAATGTCTCTGCTTTTGAATATGCTATCTAGGTTGGTCATAACTTTCCTTCCAAGGAGTAAGCGTCTTTTAATTTCATGGCTGCAGTCACCATCTGCAGTGGTTTTGGAGCCCAGAAAAATAAAGTCTGACACTGTTTCCCCTGTTTCCCCATCTATTTCCCATGAAGTGATGGGACCGGATGCCATGATCTTCGTTTTCTGAATGTTGAGCTTTAAGCCAACTTTTTCACTCTCCACTTTCACCTTCATCAAGAGGCTTTTTAGTTCCTCTTCACTTAATTGCCTACTTTTCATCTCCATGTATATGTATAAAAGGCATCTAAAACTAAACATGCCCTAACCTGAGCTCATGACCCTCCCCCTAAAACCTGTTCTTCCCAGTCTTCATTCATCTCAGTAAATGATACCATTATTCACTCAGTTGCTCAGCATCAGAATCATCAATTCTTCTCTCTTTACATTCAATCCATCTATAATATCCATTGGCATTACCTACAAAATATATGCCAAAGCTGGATACTTACCACCATTTCCATAGGTAACACCCTAGTCCAAGCCACTATCTGACCTAGAGCACTGCAATTACTTCCCAGCTTCCAATCGGTCTCCCTGCTTTCCATTCTTATTCCCCTAAGATCCATTCTTTACACAGCAGACAGAATTATCCCTTAAAAAATGTAAGCTGTATCACACTACTCCCCTTGTCAAAATCATCTAATGGCTTCCCATAAAACTTCTTCTATCTAAACTTCTTTCCATGGCCTACAGTATCTCACAAGATCCAGCCACTGGCTACAAATTCACATGTCTTTCCAACCTCTTTGCTTACTCTATTTGAGCTACATTGGCCTCCTTGCTATTTCTTTAACAAGCTAATCACTTCTTTACCCAAGGAGCTCTACATTTATTGTTCCCACTGCCTAGAATATTTCTTCTGCAGATAGATTCATGCCCCAATCCCTCATTTCATTCATTTATGTGTTTATAGAGAATTTCTCTATCTCATTAAAAATAGTACCTCACTTCCAGTATCCTTTATCCTCATATTCTCAATTTTTATTCATAGAATTTATCACTACTAAATATTGTATTACATATTTTATATATTTACTTTCTTACTATCTGTTTTACTTCATCCTAAATGTAAGCTCCATGAGGATAACAATTTATCTTTTTCTATGCTCTATTCCCAGGACTTAGGAACAGTGCCTGACATATAATAGATTGCTTAATAAATCCTTGGGAAAATCAACCTTTTCTGTTGATTATAAAAATCGTATCAGTTTACACTATAATTTTAAATCTGAGGAGAGTTATTATCCTTTTACATGCTTTGAAGTCAAGAGCTACCTGGAGAAATAGGGAAGTTTGGCCTTGGAGTACAAAATGAAGCAGGGCAAAAGCTAACAGAGATTTGCCAAGAGAATCCACTGGTCACATCAAACACCCTCTTCCAACAACACAAAAGAAGATTCTACACATAGACATCACCAAATGGTCAATACCAATTCAGATTGCTATATTCTTTGCAGCCAAAGATGGAGAAGCTCTACACAGTCATCATAAAAAATACCAGGAGCTGACTGTGGCTCAGATCATGAGCTCCTTATTGCAAAATTCAGATTTAAATTGAAAAAAGTAGAGAAAACTACTAGGCTATTCAGGTTTGGACAGAAGTACAGCTGCTTCAGACAGCATGATGCAAGGCCAGGGCACGGCAGCTGCGCTTCTGTCCTGCAGCAAGAGGCGGGTGGCTCCTAGGAGCGACACTGCTGGCTGCAGCCTACCAGTCCCCTGAGAAACAGGGCGCCCGCCTAACCTGGGGCCAAACTTTGCTCTCAGGGCTCGGGCAGGATGTGCTTGTCAGAGGTGCCTTCCTATCACAGCCCTGTCCACAGCCCACTTCTCCCTTCCTCGCACCTCAGTTTCCTCATCTATAACATGATGAATTTAGACTAGCTAATCATTTAAAATGTTTCAGCAGCAGAACTATTTTTTTAGGTATCTACACCAAAGTCCAATATTTACAACATAAACTTCTAAATTTTATTATTTCAGATGTATAAGATATACTTATTAAGCAGTTAAGTGCTCTGAAACTTAGAATGAATAGGACAGTTGCTTATTTACACCAACCTCTGCTTCCAATTCTTTATCTTAATTTTTTTTTTTGGTTGTACAATATTAGAATATCAGAAAAAGCCTGATTACAGAGTTAGGACTTGGAGTAGAGCTTCCCTGGTGGCTCAGATGGTAAAGCGTCTGCCTACAATGCGGGAGACCCGGGTTCAATCTCCCTGGGAAGATCTCCTGGAGAAGGAAATGACAACCCACTCCAGTATTCTTGCCTGGAAAATCCCATGGATGGAGGAACCTGGTAGGCTACAGCCCATGGGGTCGCAAAGAGTCGGACACGACTGAGTGACTTCAAACATTCAGATATGACCTAAACCAAATCCCTTATGATTATATAGTAAAAGTGATAAATAGATTCAAGGGATTAGATCTGATAGACCGAGTGCCTGAAGAACTATGGACGGAGGTTTGTAACACTGTAAGGAGGCAGTGACCAAAACCATCCCCAAGAAAAAGAAAAGCAACAAGGCAAAACGATTGTGTGAGGATGCCTTACAAATAGCTGAGAAAAGAGAACTGAAAGTCAAAGGAGAAAGACAAAGATATACCCAACCAAATGCAGAGTTCCCAAAGAATAGCAAGGAGAGATAAGAAAGTCTTCTTAAGTGAACAGTTCAAAGAAATAGAGGAAAACAACAGAATGGAAAACACTAGATATCTCTTCAAGAAAATTAGAGATACCCCTGGTGGCTCAGATGGTAAACCATCTGCCTGGAGTACAGAAGACCTGGGTTCGATCCCTGGGTCAGGAAGATCCCCTGGAGAAGGAAATGGCAACCCACTCCAGCATTCTTGCCAGGAAAATCCCATGGTCAGAAGAGCCTGATAGGTTACAGTCCATGGGGTCGCAAAGAGTCAGACATGACTAAGCGACTTCACTTTCACTTTCACTTTCAAGGGAACATATCATTCAAAAATGGGCAAAATAAAGGACAGAAATGCAAGGACCTAAAAGAAGCAGAAGAGGTTAAGAAAAGGTAGCCAGAATACACAGAAGAGCTATATAAAAAAAGGTCTTTTCATTTTCATTAATGAAGATAACCATTATGGTGTGGTCACTCACCTAGAGCCAGACATCCTGGAGTGTGAAGTCAAGTGGGCCTTATGAAGCACAACTATGAATAATGATAGGGGAGGTGATGGAATTCCAGCTGAGCTATTTCAAATCCTAAAAGATGATGCTGTTAAAGTGCTGAACTCAAAATGCCAGCAAATTTGGAAAAGAGGAGTGGCCACAGGATTAGAAAAGGTCAGTTTTCATTCCAATCCCAAAGAAGGTCAATGCCAAATAATGTTCAAATTACCAAACAACTGCACTCATTTCATACGCTCATGAGGTTATGCTCAAAATCCTTCAAGTTAGCCTTCAACAGTACATGAACCGAGAACTTCCAGATGTACAAGTTGGGTTTAGAAAAGGCAGAAGAAACAGAGATTAAATTGCCAACATCCGTTGGGTCATAGGAAAAGTAACAGAATTCCAGAAAAATATCTACTTCTGCTTCATTGACTACACTAAAGGCTTTGATTGTGTGGATCACAACAAAGTGTGGAAAATTCTTCAAGAGACGGGAATACCAGACCACCTTACCTGCCTCCTGAGAAAGTGTATGCAGGTCAAGAAGCAACAGTTAGAACCAGGTATGGAACAATGGACTGGTTTCAAATTGGGAAAGGAGTACGTCAAGGCTGTATATTGTCACCTGGCTTATTTAACTTCCATGCAGAGCACATGATGCAAAATGCCAGGCTGGATGAAGCACAAGCTGGAATCAAGATTACCAGGAGAAATATAAATAATCTCAGATATGCAGATGACACCACCCTAATGACAGAAAGTGAAGAAGAACTAAAGAGTCTCTTGATGAAGGTGATATAGGAGAGTGAAAAAGCTGGCTTAAAACTCAACATTCAAAAAATGAAGATCACAGCATCCAGTTCCATCACTTCATGGCAAGTAAATGGGGAAACAATGGAAACAGTGACAGACTTTATTTTCTCTTTGGCTCCAAAATCACTGTGGATGGTAACTGGAGCCATGGAATTAAAAGACAGTTGCTCCTTGAAAGTAAAGCTATGACAAAACTAGACAGTGTATTAAAAAGCAGAGACATCATTTTGAGAATCCCTTGGACTGCAAGGAGATTTAACCAGTCAGTCCTAAAGGAAATCAACCCTGAATATTCACTGGAAGCACTAATGCTGAAGCTCCAATAGTTTGGCCACCTGATGTGAAGAGCTGACTCAAGGGTAAAGACCCTGAGGCTGGGAAAGATTGAGGGCAGGAGAGAACGGGGTAATATAGGATGGTATGGTTGGACGGCATTACCAACTCAATGGACATGAGCTTGAGCAAACTCTGGGAGATAGGGAAGGACATGGAAGGCTGGAGAGCTGCAGTCCATGCGCATCACAAAGAGTCTGACATGACTGAACAACAACGAGTGATTGAACAACAACAAATCATTGGCCAAACTAAGAAGCACCCCATTAAATATCTTTAAACTCATTAGTTTGTTGGAGATAATAATATTTTTTGTTTGTAAAGGTAAAAGTATTCTACCCAGTACATTTTTTTTTTACTCTGCCATCTAAAACAGATTAAAAAACTAATGCATATACATTATTACACTGAAATTGTATATAATACTGAAAGGGGGGCTATTGGTTTGCTAGGATTTATAAAATTTGGAATTTTGAAGAAACGTGCACAAAATTCTATATATTAAGCATAAATATGGGTCTTCTGTCTCCTAAAATGGATGTTAGATGCCAAATCAATGAACAGAAATTTGAGGATGTATTAGTTTCTTGGGGCTGCCCTAACAAAAATAGCACAGACTGGGTGGCTTAATTTATTAATAGAAATTTATTTCTCTCCGGTGCATAGGCTAGAAGGTCAAGATCAAGGTGTTGGCAGGTTTGGTTTCTCTTGAGGCCTCTCCTCTTGGATTTCAGATTATCACCTTCTTGCTGTACCTTAGTGTGGTCTTTCCTCTGTGCACATGCATGTCTGATGTGTCCCTGATAAAATTTACACTTCTTATAAGGACACCAGTCTAATGGACTCGTTTGAAGTTGATCACCTCTTTTAATGCCCTGTCTCCAAATATAATCACATTTTGAGGTACGAGGGGTTAGGAATTCATATTAATTTAGGAAAAGAGGGACAATTTAGCCTATAACAGAGGGTCATCATGATAAACACAAAGTTAAAATGAACCCCTATCATATGTACTGGAAGTCCATCACAGAACAGTTTTCCAAGTTGTTCATTTTGAGGTGAAATTTATAGAATGGTAAAATTTCACAACCCCACTTTGGTAAGGAAACCTGAGGGGTTTATCACTCATCTGTTTTTACCTTATCATAATATGCTCTTGTGTGAATTCATGGATAATGACTGGATGGATGTCTGTCAAAGATATCCATATAACAAAACTCAAATTATGTGAATAGCCTGTTTTACCACAGTATCGACACATTTGTAACTTGTTTTACTGTTTCTGTGACCACTGCCTTTACTGTAAGTGGTATGGTAGACTGAATAAGGCCCTTTCCCTCCAGAGATGTCAGTATCTTGATCCCTGGAACTTGTCAGTATGTTAACTTATATGCTAATAAAAATCAGTTAAGGTTCTTGATATGGGAAGATTATCCTGGATTATGAAGATGGGCAAATGTAAGTACGGGATCCTTAAAAGAGGGAAGCAAGAAGGTCAAACACAGAAGGAAGAGATGGGACAAAGGAATCAAAGTTTGGAATGATACAAGAAAAGGACTATGAATCAAGGAAGGTATGCAGACTCTAGAGGCTGAAAAAAGACAAGGAAATGGACTCACCCTTCACAGCCTTTAGAAGGAACCAGCCTTGCCAATATCTTCACTATATTCAAGCGAGACTAATTTTGAATTTTTGATCTCCATAGTACTAAGATAATAAATCCATGTTGTTTTAAGCAATTATATATGTAGTAATTTTCACAGGACCAATAGGAAACTATTATAAGAAAAGTTGCCTCTGATTTTAAGCAGAAGAGAAATACTAGAATTCTTCTTTAGGGAATTACCTAGGTGAATTGTTGAGAATATTGAAATTAAGCACACTGCAAAGTCTCTATCAAATCTGCCCTAACCCTAGTGCTGAATGCTTTAAGACAACAGCTGAGAAGATCTTTCTGGAGTTTAAGGGGATTACTTAGAATTTAGGGAAGAGTACCAAGGCCTATTCTCAGGCTTAAAGATCTCAAACTTGTTTACTGCTCTGTGAGGAAAGGTGAACTCATAATTATGATTTTGTGATAACAGTGGCAGATAAAAATAAAGCAGGTAGAAAACTCAACATATTATCTACAAGTATATGATTACTAACTAGTATGTTCCCTAATGTCTAATGAATCCTTAAAGGAGTAGCAACATCCCTTCTTTTCCTAAGTCCTGACTGGCCTCTCTATTCTTGGAAAAAGTTATTTGTAATTTTCAAAAAGTTACAGAAAAGCATATATGATATTATCAAAGTCTTTAAAGATGCTGTAACTACCAGTGTCCTGTGAATAACAAACTATAATAGCATTTCCTAAACATTCAGTTCATGGTATCTTTCCCTGAATGTATTAATGATGATAAATTATTTCCAACTAATATATAAATATGGTGGTTGTGGACCTCTGATACACAGAGTGTACCAAAGTGATGAGGTTAAGAAGTCTCCACACTGTGTTTATCACCAGAATCTCAGATTCATATGCATCTTTCACAGTGTAACTTGCTAAAAAAAAAAAAAAAAAAAAGCCTCATAATCAAAATGAACAGAATAGACCAGAAACCATAAAACTCCTAGAGGAAAACATAGGCAGAATAATTGTTATAAATAGTAGTAGCATTTTTTAAAATCTCTCTTCTAAAGGAAAGGACATAAAAGCAAAAATAAACAAATGGGACATAATTAAACATAAAAGATTTTGCCTAGCAAAGGTAACCACTGACATAACAAAAAGGTAACCTACAATGGGAGAAAATATATGTAAATCATATGATCAGTAAGGGGTTAATATCCAATATATGTAAATAGGACATACAACTCAACATCAAAAAAACCAGGCAGAGCAGCGGCCCCAAGATGGCAGAGGAATAGGACAAGGAGAACACTTTCTCCCCCACAAATACATCAAAAGATCATTTGAATGTTGAGCGATCTCCACAAAACAACTTCTGAATGCTGGCAGAGGACACCAGACACCCAGAAAGGCAGCCCAATCTCTTCTAAAGGAGGTAGGACAAAATATAAAAGACATAAACAGAAGACAAAAGATTTATGGACGCAGATCTGTTCTGGGGAGGGAGTCATGAAGGAGAAGTTTCCACACAATAGGAAACCCTCTCACAGGCGTGTCAGTGGGGAGCTTCAGAATCACAGAGGGCAACATTAAAAAAAAACACACACACAGAATATGCACCTAATAATAACTATCAGTGGAGAAGTGGCTCAGATGCTCACATCCACCACCATTGAGTGGGGACTGGATAGGGAGGCCCAGGCTGCATCGTCCTTCCTTAGGGTAAGGACCAGGCTTGAATGCCCTAAGGACAATCTGAGGGAGCTAATGTGACATAGCAACCCAAACCAGGAGATCGCCAGAGAGACCAAAAAAAAAAAAAAAAAAAAGACCTTTCCTGCAAAGACTCTAATGCCCTGTGGTGATGCCTGGCATGCTAACAGAACAAAGGATTGTGCCCCAGTGAATACCAAAGGAGAGCAAGCCGGCTGCCATTTAGGGTCCTCCCTTCCCTGAAGCAGAGAGGCAGGTGTGTGACAGCCAGAATGAGAAGGCAAGGGGCTGCTGCAATCTCAGTCACAGAGTCCGCATCTTCCACCAAACTGTGAGCAGGCTGCCAGTTGCTAATCACATCTTCCTGGGATTGTGGATGGATCACATCTGCCAGGAGTGTCACAGCCTGAGATCAGCTCCCGAGAGGAGACACACAGCACACCTGGGACTGTGCTCTTGGGGCACCAGGGAAACCAAGTGGCCGGGATGGGGGAGGTGCATAAGATGCATGGCCAACCTGGAACAGTGCATTCACCAAGCAACCAGTCGCCTGAACTGTTCAGACCTGGGAAGGGCACAAACGCACAGCCCATCTAGGTCTGTGCCCCTGCAGAGCACCCAAGAACATGAGCAACTCAGACCTGAGAAGTGCATGAACTGCAGGGCCCACGTGGAACAGTGCCATTGCAGAGCACCCTGGAGCCTGAGCAGTGTGGACCTGGGAAGTACACGCTGCCTTGGGCTGTGGCCAACCCAGTGTGGCCCATCCACTGCAAGCACTTCCCACACATGCCAGTGGTATTTGTTTGCAGTGTGCCTCCCTCTCCACAGCACAATTGAACAAGTGAGGATAAATAAAGGGCCACCATCACCCCCTCATGTCAGGGAGGAAATTAGACACTAAAGAGACTTGCAAACAAAGTAAGGCAGAATAAACAAAGAAGGGGGAAGAGCATTCTGGAAGTGACAGGTACAACAGATTAAAACCCTGCAGTTAATGCTGAGACTGCATTTGAGGGGCAACTTTAGACCTTGAGAACAAGTACAAGCTGGAACAAGGGACTTTATGACACTGAACTGACCCCACACTGCCCACAACTCCAGAGAAATTCCTAGATATTCAATTTTTTAAAAATTAAATATTTTAAAAATTAAATACTTTTTAATTTTTTAAAAACTTTAGTTCTTTATTACTCCTTTAACTTTCATTTTATAGCCTAATATTACCTTTAAAAAACCCTATTTTTAAATAAATTCCATACATATTTTATTAACTTTTGTGATCAACTTTTTTGTATTTTTATATTGTATTTTTTGAGAGTCTAACCTGTATTCTAGGTTTTTAGTCTTTGCTTTATGGTATTTGCGATCAATTTTGTACCTTTAAGAATCTAATCTTCAGTATCCATTTCCACTTAGAGATTTGATTACTGGCTTGATTGCTCTCTCCTTTTTGACCCTCCCTTTTCTCCTCCAGGTTACCTCTATTACGGTACACCCTCTTCTCTTCTCTATATAACTCTGTGAATCTCTCTGGGTGTTCCTGGCTGTGGAGAACTGTTTCACCATTAACCTAGTGGTTTTACCTTCTATGCTGTATGGATGGAGAAGTCTTCAGGCTACTGTAAGAGAAGGACCAAAAGCCAGAGGCAGGAGGCTTAATTCTAGAACCTTAGTACATCAGAGAACTCCTGACTCCAGGTAACATTAATAGACAAGAGTTCACCCAAATGTCTCCAAACCTACACTGAAACGAGGCACCACCAAAGAGCCAACAAGACCCAATGCAAGACACACCATGCTAATTTCCAAGCAAAACAGGAACACATCCCTAAACATAAAAAGAGAGTCTGCCCAAAGCCATGCCAAACCTATAGACACCCCCAAACTCATAACTGGACACTTCACTGCACTCGAGAGAGAAGAGATCCGGCTACAGCCACCAGAACACAGAAACAACTTCCCCCAAACAGGATACCTTGACAAGCCACTGGTCCAACCCAACCCAGAGGGAGCAGACTCCACAATCAAGAGGAAGCACGAACTTCCAGCCTGCAGAAAGGGCACCCCAAACACAGTAATCTAAACAAAATGAAAAGGCAGAGAAATATTCAGCAGGTGAAGGAACATGATAAAAACCCACCAAATAAAGCCAAAGAGGAGGAGACAGGGATTCTACCTGAAAGAGAATTCAAAATAATGATAGTAAAGATGATCCAAAATCTTGAAAACAAAATGCAGTTACAGATAAAGACTAGCGACAAGGATTGAGAAGATGCAAGAAATGTTTAACAAGGACCTAGAAGAAATAAAGAAGTCAGTCAATAATGAACAATGCAATAACTGAGATTAAAAGCACTCTGGAGGAAATCAACAGTAGAATAACTGAAGCAAAAGAGAGGACAAGTGGTTGGAAGATAGAATGGTGGAAATAAATGAAGCAGAAAGAAAAAAGAAAAAGAATGAAATTAAATAAGGACAAACTCAGAGACCTCTGGGACAGTGTTAAATACCCCAACATTCAAATCATAAGTGTCCCAGAAGAAGACAAAAAGTAAGGGCATGAAAAAATATTTGAGGAGATAATAGTCAAAAGCTTCCTTAAATGGGGAAGGAAACAGCCACCCAAGTTAAAGAAAACCAGAGTCCCAAACAGGATAAACCCAAGGCAAAACACCCCAAGACACATATTAATCAAGCTATCAAATATTAAAAACAAAGAGCAAATATTAAAAGCAGCCAGGTTAAAGCAACACATAATGCACAAGGGGATCCCCATAAGGATAACAGCTGATAACTGGAGGAAAACTCTCCAGGCCAGGAGTGAATGACAGGACATACTTAAAGTGATGAAAGAGAAATACCTACAATCAAGATTATTCTACCCATCAAGGATTTCGTTCAAATATGATGGAGAAATTAAAAGCTTTACAGACAAGCAAAGGCTGAGAGAATTCAGCACTACCAAACCAGCTCTTCAACAAATGCTAAAGGATCTTCTCTAGACAGGAAACACAGAAAAGGTTTATATAAACAAACCCAAAACAACAAAGTAAATGGTAACAGGATTGTACTTATCAATAATTACCTTAAATGTAAATAGGGTGAATGCTCCAACCAAAAGACAAAGACTGGCTGAATAGATACAAAAACAAAACTGCTATATATGCTGTCTACAAGGGACCCACCTCAAACCTAGAGACATATGCAGACTGAAAGTGAGGGGCTTGAAAAATATGTTTCATGTAAATGGAGACCAAAAGAAAGCAGGAGTAGCAATACTCATATCAGACAAAATAAGACTTTGAAATAAAGACTGTGGTAAGAGACAGAGAAGGACACTACATAATGATCAAAGGATCAATTCAAGAAGAAGATATAACAATTATAAATATATATGTACCCAACATAGGAGCACCTCCATACGTAGGCAAATCCTAACAAGTATAAAAGGAGAAATTAAGAGTAAAACAATAATAGTGGGGGACTTTAATACCCCATTCACACCAATGGATAGATCAACCAAACAGAAAATTAGCAAGGAAACACAAGCTTTAAATGATGCAATGGACCAGTTAGACCTAATCGATATTTACAGGGCATTTCATCCCAAAATAATGGGTTTCACCTTTTTTCTCAAGTGGGCTGCTGTCTATGAGGTCACACGGAGTCGGACACGAATGAAGCAACATAGCAGCAGCAGCAGCACTCAGAACATTCCTCAGCATAGATCACATCTTTGGCCATAAATCTAGCCTTGGTAAATTTTGAAAAACTGAAATCATTTCAAGCATCTTTTCTGATCCCAATATGGTAAGATTAGATGTCAACTGCAGGAAAAAAAACTATAAGAAACACAAACATATGGAGGCTAAAACACACTTCTGAATAACCAACAGATCAAGGAAGAAATCAAAAAGGAAGTCAAAATATGCACAGGAAAAAATAAAAATGAAAACATGACAGCAAAAACCTATGGAATTCAGTAAAGTCAGTGCTAAGAGGGAGGTCCATAGCAATATAAGCCTACCTCAAGAAACAAGAGAAACATCAAATAAACAACCTAACTTTACATCTAAAGCAACTAGAAAAAGAAGAACAAAAGAACCCCAAAGTTACTAGAAGGAAAGAAATCATAAAAACCAGAGCAGAAATAACTGAAAAAAATGAAGGAGATTATACCAAAAATCAACAAAACTAAAAGCTGGTTCTTTAAGAAAATAAATAAAATAGACCGTACCCCAGCCAGACTCATCAAGAAAAGAGAGAAGAACCCAATTGATAAAATTAGAAATGAAAATGGAGAAATCAAAACAGATAAAAAGAAATACAAAAGATCATAAGAGACTACTATAAGCAATTATATGCCAATAAATTGAACACTTGGAAGAAATAGAAAAATTCTTAGAAAAGTATACCCTTCAAAAACTGACCCAGGAAGAAATATAAAATCTTCAGACCCATCACAAGCAAGGAAATCAAAACTGTAATAAAAATCTTCCAACAAACAAAAGCCCAAGACCAGATGGCTTCACAGGTGAATTCTACCAAAAATTTAGAGAAGATCTAACACCTATCCTACCCAAACTCTTCCAGAAATTGCAGAGGAAGGTAAACTCCGCAACTCATTCCATGAGGCCAACATCACCCTAATACCAAAATCAGACAAAGATCTGCAAAAAAAGAAATTTATGGGGAGGGGGGCGGAGGCGGCCAGGGCGGGCGCTCGGGGAGCTGGCGGGAGGCGGGAGGCGGGAGGCGGGTGGGCCTGCGATGGCGCGGTGGTCGGGCGGCCTCGGCCACCCGGTAATCGCTTCTCTTCTCGGCCTCTTGTCCGTAGAGGGAGCAGTATGTCTGCGGAAGTCCCCGAGGCAGCCTCCGCGGAGGAGCAGAAGGAAATGGAAGATAAGTGACTAGTCCAGAGAAAGCTGAAGGAGCAAAATTAAAAGCAAGGTATCCTCATCTGGGACAAAAACCTGGAGGTTCCGATTTTTTAAGGAAACGATTGCAGAAAGGGCAAAAATATTTTGATTCTGGGGATTACAACATGGCTAAAGCAAAAATGAAGAACAAGCAACTTCCTACTGCAACCCCGGATAAGACAGAGGTCACTGGTGACCACATTCCCACTCCACAGGACCTTCCTCAACGGAAACCATCTCTTGTTGCTAGCAAACTGGCTGGCTGATTAAAAAGAGCTGAACTTCATGAATCTTCTAATTCCCATTATTTCTCCTTAATATGTTACTCCTCTGCTTTTTATTTCCTTTTACTCCCTATGTCATTTGAGAGTGATGGCTTTGCAGGTAGCGGTAGTGTGTGCTGCTATTTTAAGGGAATATACATGTGTAGAGTTTTTGATTAGTTTAACAGTGCACTGATGAAAAGAACATGTTAGAGCAACATAAAGTAATCTACTTGAAAATAATTGTATATATTACCTAACTCCTAGCGTAGGGCTGGATCCAACAAGTAACTAACAAGTTTTGCAGTTTTAATGTTGGCTTTCTTTAATTCATCTTAATTATAGCTTTGTATGTTACTCTTATTTAATATAACCTCTACTGTTTGTTTCTTCTGGATTTTCCTTTTGGGTTTTGTAAACAGAAGTTTAAGACCACAAGTTAGAAGAGAGGTCACATATTTCAAACACAAATAAATAGAGCTCCAAAAGATTTGTATCCTGTGCTTGAACGTGAACGGCCTTAAATCTGTTTCAGCTTTAACAACAGAATTTTACTTGGGCAATATTTGCCCATTCTGGTGTAACTTACGTGACTCTATTGCTTAACAGCTGCTGTTGAAGCTAGTATTCTTATTCAGTTCTATAGTGTTCAGAATACCTTTTGTCATTGAAGATGTGAATGAAGTGTGCATGTGCATCGACTGTTGAATTCACTTTTGTGCCATTTTTGTAAATACAATAGTTTTGCACAACCTCTCACAACTGTCTGTGTTACTTTCACATATTAAAGAGTAGAAATGTGCCAACCAGAAGCACAAGAGTTCCTACAAAAAACTCTGTATGTCATTAGAGCTTTTGTATAGTAAGAGTAGTTTATAGTCTTAGGGTTATAGAATACCAAACTGAAATCTTCGCTCAGTCTGCCGTAGACTTAAGCTTTTTAATTTGTTAGCAGTGCCCATGACATTCAGTGGCCTTGTGCAAATATGGTATGTTGCTTAGGCATATCTTTTGTCCTATGCAGAACGTTTCATTTTGACTTTTATGAAAATTACTGTTCATATAATTTATATAAACTTTTTTAATGTAGAAACTTTTTACTTCCACAGTCAATTTAGGGGACACTAGAATAAAATACTTTGCCTCTTGTGGCCCCTCAAAAAAAAAAAAAAAAAGAAATTTATGTGCCAATATCATGAATGAACATAGATCCAAAAACCCTCAACAAAATTCTAGCAAACAGAATCCAACAACATATTATAAAGATCACACATCATGACCAAGTGGGCTTTATCCCAGGGATGCAAGGATTCTTCAATATTCACAAATCAATGTGATATACCAATATTAACAAATTGAAAGATAAAAACCATATGATTATCTCAAAAGATGCACAGAAAGCCTCTGACAAAATTCAACACCCATTTATGATGAAAACTCTCCAGAAAGCAGGCACAGAAGGAACATAACTCAACATAATAAAAGCCATATATGACAAACCCACAGCAAACCTTAACCTCAATGGTGAAAAATTGAAAGCATTTCCTCTAAAATCAGTAACAAGACAAGGGTGCCCACTCTCAACACTATTATTCAACATAGTTTTGGAAGTCCTAGCCACAGCCATCAGAGAAGAAAAAGAAACAAAATGAATCCAGATTGGAAAAGAAGAAGTAAGACTCTCACTGTTTGCAGATGACATCATCCTCTACATAGAAAACCCTAAAGAAACCACCAGTAAGTTACTAGAGCTAATCCTTGAATGTAGTAAAATTACAGGATATAAAATTAATACACAGACATCCCTTGCATTCCTATATACTAACAATGAAAAAACAGAAAGAGAAACTAAGGAAACAATCCCATTCACCACTGCAATGAAAGGACTAAAATATTTTGGAATAAATTTACCTAAAGAAAAAAAAAGACCTTTATATAGAAAACTATAAAAATTGATGAAAGAAATCAAAGATGACACAGATCAATGGAGAAATATACCATATTTGTGGGTTGGAAGAATCAATATAATGAAAATGAGTATACTACCCAAAGCAAATCTATAGATTCAATGCAATCCCTATCAGCTACCAATGGTATTTTTCACAGAACTAGAAAAAATAATTTCACAATTTGTATGGAAACACAAAAAGCCTTGAATAGCCAAAGCAATCTTGAGAAAGAAAAATGGAACTGGAGGAATCAAACGTCTTGACCTCAGACTATACTACAAAGCTACAGTCATCCAGGCAGTATGGTACTGGCACAAAGACAGTAATATAGATCGACAGAACAAAACAAAAAGCCCAGAGATAAATCCACGCACCTATGGATACCATATCTTTGACAAACAAGGCAAAAATATACAATGGAGAAAAGACAATCTCTTTAATAAGTGGTGCTGGAAAACCGGTCAACCACATTGCAAAATAATGAAACTAGAACACTTTCTAACACCATACAAAAAAATAAACTCAAAAAAAAAGGATTAAAGATCTAAATGTAACTATAAAAAACTATAAAACTCTTAGAGGAACTATAAAACTATAGTTTTATAGTTCTTAGAGGAAACTATAAAACTATAGTTTTGTATAAACTATAAAACTCTTAGAGGAAAATATAGGCAGAACGCTCTCTGACATATATCACAGCAAGATCCTCTAGGACCCACCTCCCAGAGTAATGGAAATATTAAAAAAAAAAAATACACAAATGTGACCTAATGAAACTTAAAAGCTTTTGTACAATGAAGGAAACTATAAACAAGGTAAAAAGGTAGCCTTTGTAATGGGAAAATAACAGCAAATGAAACAACTCACAAAGAATTAATCTCCAAAATATACAAGCAGCTCATGCAGCTCAATACCAGAAAAACGAACAACCCAAACAAAATGTGGGGAAAAGAACTAAACAGACATTTCTCCAAAGAAGACATTACAGATGGCTAATAAACTCATGAAAAGATGCTCAACATCACTCATTATTAGAGAAATGCAAATCAAAGGTACAATGAGGTATCACCTCATGCTGGTCAGAACGGCTGCCATCAAAAAGTCTACAAACAATAAATGCTGGAGAGGGTGTGGAGAAAAGGGAACTCTCTTACAGTGTTGGTGGAATGCAAACTAGTACAGCCACTATGGAGAACAGTGTGGAGATTCCTTAAAAAACTGGGAACAGAACTGTCATATGACCCAGCAATCCCACTGCTGGGCATACACACTGAGAACTAAAAGAGACACAAGTACCCCAGTGTTCACTGCATCACTGTTTACAATAGCTAGGACATGGAAGCAACCTAGATGTCCATTTGCAGATGAATGGATAAGAAGTTGTGATACATATACACAATGGAATATTACACAGCTATAAAAAGAATGCATTTGAATCAGTTCTAATGAGGTGGATGAAACTGAAGCCTATTCTACAGAGTGAAGTGTTGGGGGCCAGCGTGAGGCACCCCGCCCGTGGCAAAGGTCATGAGGAAGGAGGCTCGACATACGCAAAGGTGGGATCGAGCCTCAGGAGTCCCCCTGGAAATCCTCAAGCATCTAGCCCCATAACCAGAGCCTGCCTACTTTGCTACTTTGTGCTCTCACCTACACCTCTGACTTTACAGGGGGCTATCCCCCACCACCTCTTTCGGAGAAGGAGTTAACTTAGAGCTCCAGTTAATAAAAACTCCTGGGCGTGACAAGAGTGTTTTAACCTAAAAACTCCTCTGAAGGTTCTCTAGCCTGCCTGACAGGCTTGTCTGGCCACATGTGATTGCTCACAGCCTCCCAACCGTGAGAGGCACAAGATGCTTTAAACCTTCTAAAAATAGGTTCCTTAGAGAAGTTAGAAAATTATTAGTATAAGTATAGTGGGCTGATTAGAAATTGTATTGGTGAAGGGTTTTTCATTTGTTGAGCCAATGTTTACTGCTAAGTCTCCACATCCCCTGCCCTTATACACATTAATGAATATATAGAAGAAGTAAGTATTAACCTTTGATATAAATCACGTTAGACCTTAGGTCAAGTAAATTCTTTCCTTAACTAAAACCCACTACACCCTCACCCTATAGGAATGTAACTTTATTTGAGTGATGTCTGTTTTAAGAACAATCACCCCTGGAGAAATAAGTGTTGACTGACCGCTGTCACAAGGAGAGGGTCATAAATTGTCAGCAGGCCCCCCAGCCAGAAGATGATGTAACACCCCTAAGACCTCTGTATACATTTGTGTGAAGCACCTGACTTTAATAAAAGTCAGGACTGCTGTCCCCGCGTGACTTTTGCATAACATCTCAGTGTATAAAAACAGACTCTGGAAAATACTGGTCTCCCTATGTCGCTCTCTCTCTCAAACTCTGGCTGAGTCTCCATCTGGAGCGCGGAACCCGCCATGCTTACTAATTATGCCTGGGCTTCTAAGATCCGACCGGGGAGGCCTCAGTGTCTCCTCTCCTTCGGGAGAAGGGAAGGACGCCTGCGGCCTACGTAAGTGGTGCAAACTTCTTGTCTTGAAGTTTTATTGGTCTCCCACATAAACCAAGCTACTCAGCCTCTTTTCTCCACTGAATTTTCCTACTGAGCTATCCTCATTCTATTACTCTTTATATCTCTAATTAATATCTAATTGAAGCTATTGTATCCTGATCCTCGCCGACACCGTCCCCGCTTCGAATACCCTGGATTAGCCGGGGCTGGACCCCGGCAGTGAAGTAAGTCAGAAAGAGAAATACCAATGCAGTATATTAATGCATATATATAGAATTTAGAAAGATGGTAATGATGACTTTATTGCAAAGCAGCAAAAGAGACACAGATGTAAAGAACAGACTTTTGGACTGTGTGGGAGAAGGGGAGGGTGGGATGATTTGAGAGAATAGCCTTGAAACATGTATATTACCTTATGTACAATAGAGGACCAGTGCAAGTTTAATGCATGATGCAAGGCACTCAAAGCCGGTGCTCCGGGATAACCCAGAGGGATGGGGTGGGCAGTGAGGTGGAAAGGGGGTTTAGGATGGGGAAACACATGTGCACCTGTGGCTGTTTCATGTTGATGTGTGGCAAAATCCACCACAATATTTTAAGGTAATTATCCTCCAATTAAATAAATTATTTTTTTTTAAAGTCAGACAACTCAGACATCCACGGTGGTCCAGTGGTTAAGACTCGCACTTCTACTGCAGGGCGCACAGGTTTGATCCCTGGTCCTCCTGGTCAGGGAAGTTTTACAAGCCACACAGTGTGGCCAAAAAAATTAAAAAAAAAAAAAAACTTTTTAAATTAAAAAATTTTTATTTAAAAATGTAAAAAATTTATTTTTAATTGGAGGACAATTACTTTACAATGCTGTGTTAGTTTCTGCCATACCCCTCTAGGTTGTCACAGAGCACCAGGTTGAGCTCCCTGTGTTATACAACAGCTTTCCACTAGCCATCTATTTTACATACAGTAATATATGTTTCAAAGCTATTCTCTCAGTTGGTCCCACCCTCTCCTTCCCTTGCAGTGTCTACAAGTTCATTCCCTACATCCACGTCTCTATTCACACCTTGTAAATAGGTTCCCCAGTACCATTTTTCTAGATTCCATATGCTCACTCAGTTGTGTCCAACTCTTTGTGACCCTATGGACTGTAGCCCTCCAGACTCCTCTATCCATGGAATTCTCCAGGCAAGAATACTGGAGTGGGTTGTCATTTCCTTCTCCAGGCCTAGAGTCCATATATATGTATTAATATACAACATGTGTTTTTCTCTTTCTGACTTACTTCTCTCTGTATTACAGGCTCTAGGTTCATCCACCTCACTACAACTGCCTCAAATTCATGGCTTCTTAAGAGAGTCCATGAAGCAGCTAGTAGGATTATGTCCCATTAGTGCCCTCCAAGAGTCCTATATGTTACTCTTTCAGCCTCTTTGTACTCCCAGTCATGCAGCTCACAATGCGGTACTCTGAATGGAATGAGAGAGAAATGGGTCCCTGACATGCTGGGGAAGCCAGACACTCCTTAACACCCTTTCACTAACCCTGCACCCCTGGACCATGCAGGAGAAATCACTGGCCAAGAAAGTGTCTCCTGGAACTGAGGCGTATTAATTGGGGGTGCGGTGGTACAGGTAAAGTAAAAATGTTATTCTTTCCCTCTCCAATGAACCCAAACTCACACACACACACACACACACACACACACACAGTGTGTGTGTGTGTGTGTTTGCTTTCTCCAACAGCATGCTGGACCTTCTCTGCTGAAAACCTTGAATTCCATAACAGCTTTCATGTCAATGGGTGACTATCTCCTCCACAGATGGTTGACAGTGTTCTTCAGGGGCTCCTAGACCATGGATGAAAAGGACTGGGGCCAGAACATGGGCCACTGCAGGGTCTGAAGCCAAGACTGAGATCTGTATGTGTATCACCTAAGACATGAGTGGGTGAGACTCCATCCAGGTCCTGTGATATATAGTGTTGGATCCCACAGCTCTCACAAAGGCACTTTTGTCCGTGTGCTTAGACACTCTAGTTGCATCTGACTGTTTGACCTCATGGTCTATAACCCGCCAGGCTGCTCCGTCCATAGAATTTTCCTGACAAGAATACTGGAGTGGGTTTCCATTTCCTCCTGCAGGGGATCCTCCTGACCCAGGGATTTAACCCATGTCTCCTGCATTGCAGGATTCTTTACCACTGAGTCACCAGGGAAACCCACTCAAGTCTGTAGATAGATGCTAAATTGTTATTACTGAAAGTGAAAGTCACTCAGTCGTGTCTGACTCTATGCGACCCCATGGACTAAACAGTGCATGGAATTCTCCAGGCCAAAATACTGGAGTGGGTAGCCTTTCCTTTCTCCAGGGGATCTTCCCAACCCAGGGATCAAACCCAGGTTTCCTGCATTGCAGGCAGATTCTTTACCAGCTGAGCCACAAGGGAAGCCCGGGTATATATTCAAAGAATGTCTTACTTGTCCATTTTGCCTTTTTGCATTTCTTTTTCTTAGGGATGGTCTTGATCACTGCCTCCTGTACAATGTCACAAACCTCCATCCATAGTTCTTCAGGCACTGCCTTACAAATAGCTGAGAAAAGAAGAGAAGTTAAAAGGAGAAAAGGAAAGATATACCGATCTGAATGCAGAGTTCCAAAGAATAGCAAGGAGAGATAAGAAAGCCTTCCTCAGTGATTAATGCAAAGAAATAGAGGAAAATAATAGAATGGGAAGGACTAGAGATCTCTTCAAGAAAATTAGAGATACAAAGGACACATTTCATGCAAAGCTGGGCACAATAAAAGACAGAAATGGTATGGACCTAACAGAAGCAGAAGATATTAAGAAAGGTGTCAAGAATACGCAGAACTATACAAAAAAGATCTCCATGACCCAGATAACCAGGATGGTGTGATCACTCACCTAGAGCCAGACATCCTGGAATGTGAAGTCAGGTGGGCTTAGGAAGCATTACTACGAACAAAGCTAGTGGAGGTGATAGAATTCCAGCTAAGCTATTTCAAATCCTAAAAGATGATGCTGTAAAAGTGCTGCACTCAATATGCCAGAATATCTGGAAAACTCACCAGTGGCCACAGGACTGGAAAAGGTCAGTTTTTATTCCAATTGCAAAGAAAGGCAATGCCAAAGAATGCTCAAACTATCACACAACTGCACTCATCTCACACCCTAGCAAAGTAATGCTCAAAATTCTCCAAGTGAGGCTTCAAAGTACGTGAACCAAGAACTTCCAGATGTCCAAGCTGAGTTTAGAAAAGGCAGGAGAGAGAGAGAAGTCGCTCAGTCATGTCAGACTCTTTGTGACCCCATGGACTGTAGCCTACCAGGCTCCTCCGTCCATGGGATTTTTTAGGCAAGAGTACTGGAGTGGGTTGCCACTTTCTTCTCCAGGGAATCTTCCCAACCCAGGGATCAAACCCAGGTCTGCATTGCAGGAAGACGACTTACCATCTGAGCCACAAGGGAAACCTCTTAGAAGGCAGAAACCTCTTGGAAAGGCCGAAGAACCAGAGATCAAATTGCCAACATCTGTTGGATCATCAAAAAAGCAAGAGAGTTCCAGAAAAACATCTACTTCTGTTTTACTGACTAGGTCAAAGCCTTTGACTGTGCAGATCATAACAAACTGTGGAAAATTTTTAAAGAGATGGGAATACCAGACCACCTTACCTGCCTCCTGAGAAATCTGTATGCAGGTCAAGAAGCAACAGTTAGAACCAGACATGGAACAGCAGACTGGTTCCAAATTGGGAAACGAGTACGTCACAGCTGTATACTGTCACCCTGCTTATTTAACTGATATGCAGAGTACATCATGAGAAATGCCAGGCTGGATGAAATACAAGCTGGATACAAGACTGCCTGGAGTAATACCAATAACCTCAGATATGCAGATGCCACCACCTTTATGGCAGAAAGCAAAGAGGAACTGAAGAGCCTCTTGATGAAAGTGAAAGAGGAGAGTAAAAAAGCTGGCTTAAAACTCAGCATTCAAAAAACGAAGATCATGGCATCAAGTCCCATCACTTCATGGCAAATAGATGGGGAAACAATGGAAAGATTGACAGACTTTATTTTCTTGAGCTCTAAAATCACTGCAGATGGTGACTGCAGCCATGAAATTAAAAGACGCTTGCTCCTTGGAAGAAAAGCTATCACAAACCTAGACAGCATATTAAAAAGCAGAGACATTACTCTGCTGACAAAAACCCATCTAGTCAAGCTATGGTTTTTCCAGTCGTCATGTATGGATGTGAGAGTTGGACCATAAAGAAGGCTGAGTGCCGAAGAATAGATGCTTTTGTACTGTGGTGTTACAGAAGACTCTTGAGAGTCCCTTGGACTGCAAGGAAATCAAACCAGGCAACTCTAAAGGAAATCAGTCCTGAATATTCATTGGAAGGATTGATGCTGAAGCTGAAGCTCCAATACTTTGGCCACCTGATGTGAAGAACTGACTCATTTGAAAAGACCCTGATGCTGGGTAAGACTGAAGCAGGAGGAGAAGGGGACAACAGAGGATGAGATGGTTGGATCGCATCACCAACTTGATGGACATGAGTTTGAGCAAGCTCCAGGAGTTGGTGATGGACGGGGAAGCCTGGCCTGCTGCAGTCCATGGAGTCTCAAAGAGTCAGACATGACTGAGTGACTGAACAGAACTGAACTGATTTGTGCATGTTGCTAACAACACTTCTAGCAATAAGTTCTTAAATATAGAAAGCATGATCCATGAAAGAAAAACCTGTGATGTAGGACTTTATTAAAATTAAAAACTTTTCCCTGAAAAAAAGTTTTTTAAGATAATGATAAACCAAAGCAGGGACTGGGAATAAATCTCTTTAAAATACATATATAATAAAGGACTGATATCTAAAATATTCAAGAAATTCCTAAAACAATTAAAAAATAAACATCCATTTTAAAAACGGGCAAAAAGTCTGATTAGACACCCATTGTATCTTAATGACTCTAAAGTTGATTTTACAAACTGAGGACAAGAGACCAAATATTATGACAAAAGATGCTCCAATTGCTCTTATCACTCAGGAAATTCCCAGGGTTTTGGGACCTGTGAGCTAGGAACCATGGATGAAGACCAAATATACATGAGAAATAGATTTTGATCATCTTAATAACAAATATATCACAGATCCTTTATAGAAAAACAGTAAAAAATGTTTAAAAATACAGCATATTACTAGAACCTCATTCAATCACTAATAACCATCCAGTCCATTATCAAATCTTATGAAAATGTCTCCCAGTGCAAGGTTACTCAGGTTTGCAGGCTTCTATTCAATCCTGTCAGGTTCCAAAAGCAGAAGTGGTATCAGCAATATATAGGTAAACCATTTCAGGCATTCAGCATAATTGAGCCGAGAGACAAAAGAGATCTTTTGCTCTGGGCCTCTTTTGAGATGCTCATGTAATACAGAATTTCTCTGATTACATAACCAATTTATTCATTTTCTAACCCTCAGTTACTAATATTTTTCATTTTCTTCACTGAAACCCAAACTTTTCCATCTTTGGAAAGGATGTTAGGTTCAGTCACTGTACTAGTATAAATGGTAGGCAGCAATACTAGTCTAGCAAGTCCTACTCCCTCAGTTCACTTTTAGTCAGATAAAGTAAGGCTACACATGAGCACAAGTTACATAGGTGAGCTATCAATAGGCAGTATAGCTGTATTCACTGTTAACCCTAATTTTACTAGATTGGGTGAAGGCATATCCTCCTAATATCCTTAGGAATTCTGACATAAAGGCAAACATTTTCTTGCTTAGGAATCTTCCCTGTTTCAGGCCCTTGTAGTTGCAGCCCTGGTCCTGAAACCATTGTAACAAGTAGTGCAGAAAAGAAGAAGGTGAGGTGATATGGAGAAGAGAGAATACCAGTATTTTCCCCACTCCTTATTCCCTGGATCCACCAGAAAAAAACACAAATCTATCCTGTGGGAACATTCTTTTAGCCCCACTCATATTCAAGTTGAGAATGAGTACATACTTGAAAAGGGACATAAGCCAGCCCTTCATGCCTTTACCCAGCCCCCACCCCCACATTTTAAATAACCAATATTTTAATAGCCCATTTCAATTCTCTATCAAACTATGACTCTAAAGAGGTTATTTTTTTTCTTACCATTGATGGACATCATGTGATGTAAAGTCTATGTTCCTTCATCTAAAGAAGTGATGCTCAACTGTCCAAACTTGTGCAACATCTTTTCTTATAGTACTTTGAGCATTTGCCATCTACCACTGGGTAGGCAAAACCCAGTAAAGAGTCAATATCTAGTCCTGCATTTCTATCAAGACTCATTTGTAGCCCCCAGGGCTACCAGCATTAGTCTGACTATAATTAGTCTGTCAACTATAATCACGGCCTCCCCCTACCCCCAGGGAATCTGCCACATAGCCATCTGCAGTCTGTCTCTTTTGCTGGCATACAGAGCAGTTCTTATCGGCATTGCCTCAGGTGGTGGAAGAGAAATATATCTGGATTCAGCCCATCTTTGCCTTGCTGCCCTTCCCCCATGTCCACTCATTTCATGGACCCAGGTGGCAAACTCAAGGAAGCACACCAAAAGGTCCACTTGGTGGTTCCAATCACCTTCTGAACCTTGGAAGGGGGTTCTTCTGATGAGCATCAATATGTCCTACTTTAATGTACCCCCTTAAATTCCCGGTGATTTCCATGGAGCTGTGCCCTATATGGTCATCCCTTTAATAGTCCAGTTTTCCATTGCCTATCTACCTGACCATATGGCCAGGCCATGGGTTACTGCCCAAGTGTAGGTAAAAACCCAAACATAAGGGATTTTGCCATTTCTCAATTCCAGCACTGCTAGGGAAACGGCATGCAATTCAGCACACCAGGCTGATCTATTTTTGCCTTCTTCAATCAGGAGTGCTGGCCTCCCAAACACTTCTAAAATATTGTCCATTTCCCATGAAACTGGCCATCCACAAGTTGAGCAGCTCTTTGTTGGTCAGTTAAGGGCTCTTTCTATGGCACTGTACACATTACAACAGAATCCAGCAGCACCTCACAGTTTCAGAGTCAGCCCTTAATGAAAAGAGGCCCCCTGCTCTCAGGAGTACCTCATCCTTGCATCACTCATGCAGCTTGTTCTTTTACCAACCATTTTCATTTTACTGTGGAACTCTTCTGGGTACTGCCAGTCCCATTATCCTAGACATTATGGCTATTTCAAGTTTCAAGATCACTTTATGCCCTTCAGTCAGTCATAAGGGTAGCTTCAATTCATCTGATTGCAAGGTAGTAAAATGCCCCTCAAATGGAAATCTTCTAGTCCAAAGTGCCAGTAATTGTCACTGTGAGGTGCTCACAGACTCTTGCTATAAGCCCCAGTCAGGAAGGAAATGGCAACCCACTCCAGGATTCTTGCCTGGGAAATCCTATGGACAGAGGAGCCTGGTGAACTACAGTCCATGGGGTTGCAAAAGTGTCAGACACAACTTATATGCCTCATATAGGGCTATCACACAGCCTACCAACACCTCAGCCTCTATTCTACACTGTTTTGGCTCAGGCAATCTTACTGGTTCCCATTTAGCATGACCAATTAACACTGCTTGAAGGGTGGATTTACCTGCCTTCTGTTTTACACTACTAGGTATGGGAAATATTCATCAGTCAGATACAATGTCCATCCCCATAATACAATCAAGTAAAAAGGGGAAAAAAAGATGCAATCACTTCACATGAAACCTGTTAAAATATATCAGTTCTCCTACAAACGTTTACCTTAACTTCATCAACCCTTACATTCATAATTGTAGCCTCCATTAGGACTTCATCAATGGGTTTTGGTTTTACAATACTATGTAAGGGAAGCGTTCCCCCAGTCAGACATAATTTCCATTCCAACTTTCATAATTTAATTAACCCTTACACTTATATGTTCTCTCAATTTAACTGCAGCCTGAGTCAAGGTTTCATCAATGGATTTTGGTACCAGTTTGTAGACTCCTGTATCAAGGAGTCTTGGAATCTTTTCTCCACCATCTATTTTATCCAAGCTTATGCAAAAGACTTTAGATCCTTAGCAAGAGCCAAGGGACTCTATAAGTCATAAAGTCTTATGTATAAGACATATAAAATGTTATATGTCTTAAATCTTATATGAGATTTGTCCATCTTATATTGATTGTCTTACTATTGCCCTAAGTGATTGGTCAGATTTCTCATTGTAATTTCTGTTTTCTGGCTTTCAAATTTTCTCAAAATTGTGGTAAACAGAGCTGACTTATCTGGGGCTATTTAATGCTGGGGGGTCAGTAAGTCCATTGGTAGTGCTGTATTAAAATCTCTGTCATTCCAATCCTTAATTACTATCTAAAGATTTCTATTCTGCTAGGATGAGTTCCATGACTCTTTCTTCTTCGCTCCACTCCTATCAACATTAGCTTTACTCACCTTATTCCTTAACTGTTTAAGATTTCTCCCCTGATAAAACCATTCTCTTGATTCTCTTCTCTGCCTTCTCCATTCTCTTGTTAATAACTTAACATTTTTACTAGCATCAATAAGACCATGAGAGGAAGCTGAGACAGTAAATTTCATAAGGCTTTTTGAACTGTCCCTCAGTTTTGTGGCAGTAAGGTTACAATAGAGTATCCATACAAAAGGAGCACTTTAACATAGCATCTACCAAGACTGGGTAACAAGTATATTCATTGGGTGAATATCCTGGTATTCATAAAGCCAGTCCCACAAGGTTTGCATACAAAGCATATCAGCTGCTTCATCTGGGGGTAATCCAGTTTCCATTCATACAGAAAGATGGGCAGTCCCCCTCTCAGGGTAAACAGACCTTACAGTGACTTTTATCCCATCTACCAGGCTAGTTGTTCCTTCAGGAATAACCTCCTGTGTGTCTGGATCACATATAGCCATCTGTGATTGTTCTATAGTAGTCTGTGTGTCCTGTGCCAACCCAAACATGCTCTTTCATTCTGCAGCATTCAAAACCAAAGACACAGCTCCTAAATTAGTCGCTCTCACAATACTTTTCAGTAAAGGTTCCTCAGGAGACTGATGATATTGATCTACAAAATAAAACAACTCTTTCACACTAATGTCCCCTGGTTTCAACAGTGTTTTGGTTTTGCCCTCCCCCTACAATGACTACCTTCCTAGTAACTAGAGGTTTTAGAGGTACTTTCTGTTGCCTCTGCATAATTTTTACCTTGGGGTGGAGGCAGCTGTGAGGCTAGTGACTGAAGATCAGATTCACTGAAATCTGAGCTTGGTCTAACATCAGGGTCTGATCTAACACTCTCTTTTACTTTAGCTATTAACAGATAATTACCAAGATTGTATCTTTACCTTTTTTCTTATTAGTCTGCACTTCCTTATTCATCTAGTGAGACAACTCCCCAGGAGTTGGATCTGATGAAATAAAATTCTAATTTTATGGCAAGACAAGAAAATGTAAACATAAAATTTTTCTCTGACCATTTGGGCCTCCTCCCTTCCCTTTAGTGTGTATTGTGCATCTGCACTAATCAGATCTCTCTAGGATATAACCTTCCTTCTTAACCTTGTAAGGAGTCATGGTGACCCACTCACTACTCACTTTGTACTTGCAGACCTGGATTGTATCAATATGTCAGTTGACATATAATCCTTTGTCTCAAAAACTATATAACTGTGCTTTGACCTCTAACAAATGGGACAGTCCTCAGAACTTTCTGAAAGTCTGCCTCCATAGTTATAAGGTTGCTTCGAATAAAATTTTCATGCCTTTCTTAGATTGACTACTAATTTCTCATCGACAGATCCATCCCTAAATTCCATTGGTAACTTTTACCCTTCGTATCAGATTGTAGCACAGCTGTTGCTCCATACCATGTATGATCATGAATCAAAGGTTCCTCATCCCCCACCTTTTCATCCTTTCTTTTCCCAAACTACATGTTTACGTGAGCCAGGGCTTTCTAACAAATCCCACTTCTCTGATACTAACTAAAGTAGTTCTGAACCCATTTCCAACGTGTATGTGTCAGAAGGTGGGGAGGGGGAGGTGGTTTCCTATACCAACAAGTAATTCTCAAATGTCAGCAAGGCAAACTTAATTATGATACTATCTATCCAGAGCTAGCATCAGATTCCACAGGTTAGGGACCCAGTCCCATAAGACTGCCTTCACTTCAAATGTCAATTTCAAGCCAAGGTTGTTACCTGTACTTATGACCAACTGGCTATAAATCAAAGGTTCCTGTGGCTTCTTCCTTGGTTTTAATTAATTTTCTAGAGTGACCTACAGAATTCAGAGAAATACTTTACCTACCAGATTACTAGTTTATTATCAAAGGATGTAATTCAGAAACAGCCAGCTGGATTACACAGGACAAGGTATGGGGAATGGGTGCACAGCTTCCATGCTCTCTCGTAGTGCTCCACTCTCCCAGAATCTTCATGTGTTCTCCAAGTCTGAAGCTCTCCAAACCCGATCCTTTTGGATGTTTATCGAGGCTTCATTACATGGGCATGATTGATTAAATCATTGGCTACTGGTGGTTGATTCAACTTCTACATTCTCTCCCTTCCCAGGAAGTAATAGGAGGGGTTTGGACTGAATATTACAACTTCTCATCACAGGGTTGGTTCCTCTGGCAATGGGTTACTATCTCTGGTGCTTTCCAAAAGTCATCTCATTAACATAAACCTAGTTGTGGTGGAAAAAGGCAGGGAAGCCTGGCATCCTGCAGTCCATGGGGTCCCAAAGAGTCAGACACAACTTAGCAACTGAACAACAAATGAATAACAAAACATGTGTTTCACCATAATGGCTCTGAAGTGGATTTCAGGAACTGAGGATAAGAGACCAAACATTATCACAAAAGGTGTTCTCATTGCTCTTTTTCAGGAAATTTCAAGGGTTTCAGGAGCTGTGAGCCAGGGACAGTGGATAGAGACCAAATATATATGAGAAATATATCTTGGTCATCTGAATGACCAATTATATTCCTTATAAATCACAATACCACACAAAGCTTACTACAGTAACTGCAGCAATCTCAACAGTATGGTACTGGCATAAAGATAGACAAACAAATCAGTGAAACAGAATAAAGAGCCAAGAAATAATCCCTTGCATATATGTGGCCAAATGAGTTTTGACAAGGGTACCAAAACCATTCAATGGGGAATGAACATTCTTTTCAAGAAATGGTGTTGGGAAAACTGGATATCCACATGCGAAAGAATGGATTTGGAGCTTTATCTCATACCACATGTGAGAGTGAAAGTGTTAGGCACTCAGTCATGTCTGTCCACCAGGCTCCTCTGTCCATGGAATTCTCCAGGCAAGAATACTGGACTGGGTAGCCATTCCCCTCTCCAGGGGCTCTTCCTGAGCCAGGGATCAAACCCAGGTCTCTCACAGTGCAGGCAGATTCTTCAACATCTGAGCCACCAGGGAAGCCCCATACCACGTACTAAAATTAATTCAAAGTGGATCAATGACCAACTCAAGAGCTAAAACGTTGAAACTCTTAGAAGAAAATATAGGGAAGAACTTAATGGCATTGAGTTTGGCAATGATTTCTTGGATAGAACACCAAAACATAAGAAAAAATAAACTGGACTTTGTCAAAATTAAAGGCTTAGGTGTATCAAAAGATCCTTTCGAGACAGTGAAAAGGCAAGCCATAGAACAGGATAAAATACTTGCCAGTCATATATATAATAAGGGGTTAATATCAAGAATATTTAAAGGACTCCTAAAAGTCAACAATAACAAAACAGACCAAACATCCCTATTTTTAAGAGTTTATTTTTAAGGGCAAAGTGAAGTGAAAGTGAAAGTTGCTCAGTCATGTCCGACTCTGCAACCCCGTGGACTACACAGTCTATGGAATTCTCCAGGCCAGAATACTGGAGTGTGTAGCCTTTCCCTTCTCCAGGGGATCTTCCCAACCCAGGGATCAAACCCAGGTCTCCCGCATTGCAGGCGGACTCTTTACCAACCGAGCCACAAGGGAAGCCCAAGAATACTGGTCTGGGTAGCCTATCCCTTCTCCAGCAGATCTTTCCCACCCAGGAATCAAACCGGGGTCTCCTGCACTGCAGGCAGATTCTTTACCAACTGAGCTATGAAGGAAGCCCTCATTAAGGGCAAAGGCCTCAAATAGACATTTTTTTCAAAGAAGATATGCAAATATCCAATAAGCACATGAAAAGATGCACAACATCACTGGTCATTAGGGAAATACAAAGCAAAACCACAAGATACCACTTCATACACATTAAGATGGGTACTATACAGAAAAATAACAAATGCTGGCAAGGATGTGGAGAAATTGATACCCATGTGCATTGCTGATGAGAATGAAAAATGATGTAGCCACTGTGGAAAACAGTATGTGAGTTCTTCAAAAAAAATTAAACATAGAATTACCATATGATGTATCAATTCCACTTCTAGTTATTTAACCAAAATAACTGAAAGCAAAGACTGAATCAGATATTTGTGCCACCAATGTTCTTAGCATTATTCACAACAGCCAAAAATTGGAAACAACCAGAATGTCCATTGACAGATGAATGGATAAACAAAATGTGGTATATACCAGCAACGAACTATTATTCAGTTGTAAAAAGAAATAAAATTTTGATACATGCTACAAGGATGAACTTTGAAAATATATGAAGCAGCCAGACACAAATAATAAATATTGTATGATTTGTTCTCCTACTGCACCATGATACCCCCCACCTTCCTCCCCTCTGGAAACCATAAGTTTGCTCTCTGTAAGTCTGTTTATGTTTTCTAGTTTTTGTTGTTGTTGTTGTTGTTTTTCATCTGCACAGATTATGGGATCTCAGTTCCCAACCAGGAATTCAACCTGGGCCATATCAGTGAAAGCCAAGAATCCTAATCACTAGGGTAGCAGAGAACTCCCTGTTTCCGTTTTGTTTCTTTCATCTTTTAGACTCCACATAAAAGTGAGCTCATATGGTACTTGTCTTTCTTTAACTTATTTCACCTAGCAAACCATCAGCAAAATGAAAGAACAAGATATGGAATAGGAGAAAATAATTGTAAATGATATATCTGATAAGGGGTTTATATCCAAAATATTAAAAAATCACGTAATTCAATATGAAAAGAAAAATGAACAATCAGATTAAAAAATGGGCACAGAACCTGAATGGACATTTCTCTAAAGGACATACAAAAGGCCAATAGACACATGAAAAGATGCTCAACATCACTAATCATCAGGGAAATGCAAATTTAAACCACAACGTGATATTACCTCATACCTGTTAGAATGTCTATTATCAAAAAGACAAGAAGTAACATGTTGGCAAGGATGTGGGAAAAAAGGGAACCCTTATGCACCTGCTGGTGGGACTATAAACTGGTGCAGCCACTATGGAAAACAGTTGCTCAAAAAATCAAAAACAGAACTGGCATACCATCAAGCAACCCCACTTCTGATAATTTAACTGAAGAACACAACAACACTAACTTTAAAAGATATATGCACCCTATATTCACTGAGGCATTATTTACATTAACCAAAATGTGGAAACAACCTAGATGTCCATCAACAGATGAATGGAAAAAGAAGATACACACACACACACACACACACACACAGATTACTCAGCCTTAAAAAAGAATGAAATTGACAGAAAACAGCAAAATTCTGTAAAGCAATTATCCTTCAGTAAAAAATAAATTAATTAAAAAAAAAGAATGAAATTGTGCCATTTGTCACAACATGGATAAATTTATACTGTATTTTAAAAGCCAAATGCATAAACTATAACTAAAAATCTGTACTAATGGACATGATGTATAAAGATCTAACTTGTGACAATAACATAAAGAGGGAAATTGAGCAGTAAGGGCAGACTTTTACTCTTGAAACTAAGCTGATATTAATTCAAACTTGGGTGTTACGTAATTAAGACACGGTACACTGGGCTTCCCTGGTAGCTTAGGCAGTAAAGAATCTGCCTGAAATGCAGGAGACCTGGGTTCGATCCTTGGGTCGGGAAGATTCCCTGGAGAAGGGAACTGCAATCCACTCCAGTATTCTTGCCTGGAGAATACTGGACATGGACAGAGGAGCCTGGTGCGCTACAGTCCATAGGGTCCCAAACAGTCGGACATGGCTGAGCGACTAACACACACACTAGAGAAACTGCCAAATTGTTTTGTATGTTGGCTGCAACTTTTTACATTTCCACCAGCAGGTTCAAGAGGTCCAAACTTTTTACATCCTTGCCAACACTATTATCCATTTTTTAAAGAATTATAGCCATCCAGTGGGTGTGAAATGCTTTCACTGTGGTTTTGATTTGCAATTCTCTAAAGATGTTGGGCATATTTTCATGTGTTTATTGGACATTTACATATCTTCTTTGAAAACATGTCTAATCAAATCCTTTGCCATTTTAATTGCTTTTTATTTGTCTTTATTGGGTGGCAAGAGTTCATTATATATTCTGGATACAAGTTCCATATCATATATATGATTTGCAAGTATTTTCTCCTATCCTATGAGTTGTCTTTCTAATTTACCAATGCCATCATTTGAAGCATGTTGCTAATTTTAAAGCCAAACTGAGTAAGTTTCATGGTTTTGCTCTGAGAAGTGTTTAAGGAGAATACTTATTCATTATATTATTCATCAAATCCTGTTACGGATGTAGTGGAGTCAACACTTAAGTTACTCAAGATATCCATGTCACTGGTTTACTAAATCATTGTAACTCTTAGGATATTCTGGTAGATTGAGCTCTGGGGACAAAGATGCCAGAACAAAACTATTTCAGGGAAGTTTGATTAACCAAAAATGATTTTTTGCTTCAATCACAATAGAAACTTATCTGTATATGCTTTAAGTTATGACTGGTAAAAAAAAAAAAAAAAGCTGATATGTGACAGTTCCTATAATAAAAAGGCTGACTTCATTTTTTTGACTACTTGATAGGTTTTAAGCCTCACCCCTCCCTCTCCTCTGCTCCACATATGAATAAGTTGATATCTTCCCCCTCTGCCCCACATCTGGGCAAGCTGATCAGAAAGCCAAGGTGCTCCCTCCTTAGGCACTGGCAAAAGTTCAAACCATCTGCAGGACCCTCAATCTGAACCCATCTCTTAGCTACCATAAAACCCAAAGGTCATATTCTTGCCCTATTCTCTCAAGCCATTTTCAGACCTGCCTGGGAGCTACCCTGCTCTGCCCAGAAAGCCTCATTATTGAGTAATAACTTTTTATACTCTCTTGGTGTGTATACATGTGTGACATTATCAATACCAGCATCTGAACAAAATCTAGAGTGATAATGTATTTCATCTCTGAGGGGTGGCCACAACAGTCCCCAAAAAGAAAATACTTTTTTTTCTGTACAATGGAGCCATGTTTCTTGCAGAATGAAGAGAAAGAGGGAATTAACTGTGTTGTTCATCTAGGCTATCTTTGGGAATTTTAATATTATATTTTGAAACTTTACTACATATATAACAACATAATGGATTTATGTAAATCATAAAAGTTCCTACCACTGTTCTTGGTATACCAGAAAAATCACTTTAACAGGAATCTCAAATGGAAAAGGTACAACCTTTGAGTCATTTCCTTTGGTTTTTTATCCACTTGAGATTTATATATCAAGGGATGACAGCAACAGAAGTTTTTGTTTTTCATATCAGACTGGTTTTAACTCAGAAGAAATAATCTGTTATGAAAACTGAAGGATGAGTGTGCCTCTTCTCTAAAAGCTTTTTAGTGCTTGATCACTGGTTCACTGAGGGATGAACTGTTAGTTGTGGACCAGGATTTCTCACCTAAGGTGTTTCAGAGAACCTGAAGTACCCTGTAGGTTGAATGCAGGTCACGTAGTGGCATATAATGCAGACAATGGCAAGATCCTGAAGGATATTGTGCCTTGAAAGCCTTGCTAGGGAATCTGGTGATATGTAGATGGATTTCCTCTGAAAGTTCCTCTTTTAAAATTAAGGGCACAGCAAAGGGTCAGTAGATGCTAATGATCCAGTTGTGTTGTAGGAAGAGTTCTTGTTTTACTTAATGACAGGGAAGATGAGAATTCTACACTGGGTTTTACCCCCAGCCAGCAACATAATGAGATAAGTAATATCTGGATCAGCCCTGATACTACATGGGTTTGCTTGAATTATTTTTCCAGGAAAGATGAAACAAGAGACGAGCAATGAACAAGTGGGAAACTGATTCTGCCTTCCATAATTCCCACCCAAGGAGAAACCATCAGCTTCTTCCTTTGATACACCTATACACCCTACACTCACCCTTCTCTTTAGCTGATGGAAAATTCTACACCTATCAACTGTTTTAAGTGTGTGCTCCATAGGGCATTTGAGACACAGAATACTTCCAAAGGGTCTGGTCCAACAGTTCTGTGAAGATCCCCAATTCTGAAGGCAGCACCCACAGATGGAACCCCATGCTATGGGAGTTCTGTGGATTAAAAACAAGTTATAAAGAACTTCAAATATCATCTACCGTATGTTGCAAAAAGCCAGCCTGCATTTTTTCACCCTTAATGCACATATGTGGCTGTCCTTCATTTCAACTCCTAGATATACAGTAGATTCAGATTTGATCTTAATAGAAATTAAAGATAATTGCTAAAACTAGGGGCGCATGACATCTTGTAGAGATTTTTCAGTTTAAGCCTTCCCCTCAAACACATAAAAAGTAAGGAGAGAGAGAAAATTCAATAGGAAGACCAGTATTTGTACACTGCATTTTACAATACTCAGTATTCCAATGCTGGCAGTTAAGGAAAGAGGATGATAACAGCAAAGGAGATAGAAGGTAGGAGAGGCAAAGGGGACCCCAGATCCCAATCTAAACTCTGGAATTCTATGCCACAAACTCTTAACCAGAACCTAGGTTCTGTTAGGTATAAACAGGAGGAGCTGAGGTAGTATGGACAACATGGCTTCAGCTCTGTAAACTGTACAAATAAATGAAATAGTGGGATTAGGGGAATTAATTTCTTCCTAACCACACACTCCTAAAGGACTTCAGTACGCTGTGGCTGTCTCACAGAGCTGAGCTCTGATCAAAAGGGATCAGCACAAACAGGGTACTGTCATCAAGCATAGGTGTAAATCACCAAGTCCAAAGCACTGGGCAGCAAATAAAAGCAAATATGAGAACAGTCATAAAGATGGGGCAAATGAGATTATCCATGAAGCAATTTCTGTGGTTAGACCTTAGAAAGGCACTCCTCTGAGACCCAGGAATACAGGGGGAGGGAGCCTCAGATGAAGCAGTAAACTTGGTACCCCAAAGATGAGCACCTGAATGTTGAGGACACAATGAGACTGGGTCCTTTTAGAACCACACTACCATGGCTTTGCTAGTTGGGGATGAGAACCAGGAATTTTCTTGAAGGTTATAAATCTTCCTGATGAGACATCATATGTGAAAGGCTAAGCACAAGTTCTGAAACTCAGACTGGAATGAAAGCATCTGTGAAAAAGAAAAAAAGAAAGAAAGAAAGCATCTGTGTTCCTTTACTCCTAAAGTCTATGTCTTCACCCCTTTTCCCAGATCTGCCCAGATGGCAGCTAGTAGCACAGTCCTGTCTTCTTGTGTAGAGTGATTCTCCTTCTTGAACATGTTGAAACTAAAGGATCTGTCAACATAAACTTGTTGTTTGTACCCTGCTACAGACATGGACTGTGCTCTTTATAATCCTGTTATTTGTGCTTTGACTAGATTTCAACTGAAGAACTAGGACAATGCTTTCACCAGTTTTAGCATGCAACTTTATTCACATGTAATTGAAATATTAAATGAATACACTTATGTTAATATAAAGCACAGAAGTATAACTTACTCAGAATGAATAGGTTCATTATCAGGTCATATTGCAAAAATACTAAAAATATCTGAACTTATATAGCACAATGAAAACCAACAAACATTCAAGCTCTCAAGATCATTTGGTATCCATAAAATTGGCTCCTTCAATCAGCACGGATAGCATAAATACTGAACTTATAAGTTGCATTGGTTTCAAGCTACAATACCAAAAAAACTGCTAAAGGTTTTGTGAGAACATACAGCTATTCAGAGTTTGAGTATTAATCTTATAACTTTATCTCTCACCTCAGGATCACTGTGCTCTGCTAAGTCTTGTAGTTTCTGACCAAACTCTTTTGCACCCTCAAATATGGAAATAAGTTCATATTTAGTGAACTCTTCCTTGGTAAATAGCTTCACCTTCTTTTTAAATTGGAAATTTATATTCTCAAATATTTCAATGATATTAAGAATATTGGCCTTTGACTCTTTTTTGTTAAAGGGTGCAACCAGTGATGACAACACTTTGGCACTGATCAGTTCTCTTGTATTGGCTTGATTTTTAGACAAGTGCAAACACACTTTTAAAACATAAAGCTTGGTTTTAACACTTCCCTTGTTTAACAAAGTGAGGAAATCTAGAATGTAATTGACAATTATATGGTGGTACTCAAACCTTACACTCAGCTGCACTAATAATTTCAGTCCATCCAGCTGCATGGTGGAGTTCAAAGGATAAGAGATTATGTCCCTACAAACTTGATTTATGTACAACTCTCCTATTTGTGGTTCTCCAGAAGACTCAGAGTTGTCATCCACCATATTTAAAGTTCTAGGGTGTTCATTAACACTGGGATTATTGACCAAGTTTTCAATCATAACAGTAATACCTACATCATGAATTATATCTTGGGTAAATGGATAAGCAGGACTGATACCCATTACCATTGTAGCTATTTCATGAATGAAAGGATCCCTAGTTAATTTAAGTAGGGCAACAAGTTTATCAAACTCTTTAGGCTCTAAACTAAAAACATGTGATTTGCAGCGACAGGTTTTTGGACTGGGCCTATACTTTTCCCTACACTTAACCTGATTTTTGAGCTCAGCTAAAGTCTGAAAGTAAGGCCCATTACACGGTGGGATCTTGGTCAGAGGTCGAATCCCTAGAGGAGTTTCAATCAAGGTATCAACCAGAGTCCAATTCCCTGCTGGAGGTAAGGATTGCTCCCCTCCATTTACCGGAACTAGGACACAAAACCTGGCCCTTGACCATGCTTTTGCTTTTTGCTTTACAGTGAGTTCAGGTTTGGGTGTAGGCTTGGGCATTTCCTGGATCTTAGCTGGAGGCTTATACACTTGAAATGGGTTGTCTTCTTTAGGCCAGAACCAGGATCCTACACTAGGCTCTTCTCCAGTCCAAAACCAAGAACAGACATTTTCTCCATCCTCATCACTGAACCGAGTTACAGTACCAGCTCTGTTCCCAGCCTTCAACTTGATGCTGTCCTTGCTCCTTCTCTGGGACCTGGACCCAATGTTGTCTTTGGAACCGATACTGGCTTCACTTCCAGCCCCAGCCTTCACTTTATAATGGGTGACAGCACTGAGCCTGGACATAGGCATGGCCTTTGATTTGGTTTGGGACACTACACTAGGTTCTGTCAGGGGGATTGCCTTGGTCTCAGCCATGACTCTAGTCTTAGTCTTAGAATTCATCTTGCTCACTTGCCTTGTCAGAGCCATGGCCTCAGCATAGGTCACTGTGTCCTGGCCACTGCTCCATCCCCAGCCTTGGCCTGGGTCACCAGTCCTGTTTTCAGTTCTGCCTCAGCCACCGCCTTGGCTTGGATCTTAGCCTTGGCTTTAGTGTTGGCAGGGCCACGGATGCCAGCTTTCAGGCCAGCCCCAGGCCCTCCTCTGCCCTTGCCTCAGCACCAAAGTCAATCACGATCCAAGTTACAGGCGAGGCCAAGTTATATATCAGCACCCCTGTCTCAGCCTTGACTGAAGATCTCTCCCAGGTTGGTGTTTTCATACAAAGTCCAGTTGTCACTCAGCCCCCTTTCAAACTACAGGCTCTGCCAGTGATATAAACAACGTGCAGAGGAAGCTCACTCAGGGAAGGGAAGGATGGCTGTGTGCCTGAGCACAGCCCTGTGGAGGGTGGTGGTCTTCAGCCAATCCAAGGCCACCAGATCTGCCACTGAAGTTGGACCTAGGAGTGGAGGAAGGAAATGGGACTTTAAGTCTTTTTCTAACTTTTTTCCATGTTGATTATCTCAACATGGAAACAAAAAAGTATGGAAATTCAGGGCTAAGTGTAAAAGGCAGATAATTAGCAAACTCTTCCTCCATTTCATGTTCCCTACTATTGCAGGTAAAATCAATCTTTTTTCCAGACACAAAACAAGAGCACTGAGAGTGGAAAAGTTGGATGGGAGTGAGAGAGGCTGAAGAATCCCTAGGCTGACTCTTTACCTCTGCTGCACCCAGGCAGATCTCCACTACTTCATCCTACAGGTCTACTGAGGAAGTCTCCACACACACAAACCTTCACTGATCTGCAGTAATTTCCTCCTCCTTTCCTTGTTTCCAGTGATGATAAGACTCACAGCAGACCTAAAAGGCAGATCTATGGACAAATAAACAGGAAGATATGAAAACTGATCTCTTGGTAGACTGACCTTGGTCCCTGGTCCCTACATTTGTAGTGTGTCTAGTGTTTCCCTCCTTCTTGTCCCTTTCCCCCATTGCCCTGCTTCATTCAGTACCACTCCTCCTCCCCGTTTCCCATCATATTCCTCTTCAGAGACTGCCCTAACATTTCCCTGTTTCAGAACTGGGCGAGGAAAACCAAGTGGGAAGTAACAAAAGCAGGCATTACCCTTCTATACCTCTAAAGCTTAGGAAGGCTTCCACCTAAATTGCCAGAAGACCAACTGTTACTGCTACTGCTAAGTCACTTCAGTCGTGTCCGACTCTGTGCCACCCCATAGACGGCAGCCCACCAGGCTCCCCCGTCCCTGGGATTCTCCAGGCAAGAACACTGGAGTGGGTTGCCATTTCCTTCTCCAGTGCATGAAAGTGAAAAGTGAAAGTGAAGTCACCCAGTTGTGTCCAACTCTTCGCGACCCCATGGACTGCAGCCCATCAGGCTCCTCCGTCCATGGGATTTTCCAGGCAAGACTACTGGAGTAGGGTACCATCGCCTTCTCCGGGCAGAAGACCAAACAGGTTAGTAAACTGACAAAACAGAAGAGACAGATAATTCCCTAGTCTCAATCACTCTACCCTCCCACCAATCTAAACAGACATAGGGCACATTTCTCTTCCTCCTTATTTCCAAGCTTCAAGCTGAGTTCCCATTTACAAGTCTTCACAACAACTGAGAGGTCCGCAAACCTAAAGACAGATCTACACACAAAGACTCACAAGTGCAGAGATAAATAAATAAATACAGATACAGAAGACAATGGAGATTGAGTCCTTGGTAGATATCAGAACCTAAAACACTGATCCTTTCTGGATACAAGCACCTGACTGCCGAAAATTTCTTTCTTCCTCTCCTCCCTCAAGCCCCAAGCTCCTCTGCTCCATTCTCAGTCTGACAATTCCCCTGCAGAGACAACTCAAAAATCGCTGCAAGACTGTGCTGCTGGTAGTAAGGATGGAATGCTCAAACCACTGAAACTGTTTTGGAAATCAATGAAAAGTATTATTTTCTTGTTCTTATGTTTGCTTCTTCTCCCCAAAGCCTATCATTTTCTTCAACACTATAGGAAAAGGGAGGATGGTTTGGAAAGCCAGCAGAAAGGAGTTAGCCCTAGATCCCTACCTGCTCTAGTCCTAGCCACCTACCACACCGAAGCACTGCCCTCTCTACAGAGGTTATGCCAATTTTCTTTTTCTTATTCCTCCTTTTGCGGTTCACTGCCCCCTACAGATCATGTTTACAGAAACATGGAGAACCACAAACGTAGAAACAGACCTACACAAATAAACGCATGATACACACTCAACGACCCAATGAAAAGACAGAGGGAGAGACTTTATTAATACTCAGCCTAGTAATCAGGACAGGAGGCTGTCTTCTAATACAGGGCCAAACACTTACAACCTCTTTTCACACTCTCCCTAGGGCTCTCCAGACAACTGCTCTCACGAACAGCAGGAGCCCCTCCTCCTATTACTGTAATCCACCATTCCTCCGCTAGAGGCCGCTACTACTCTCCTTTCCCTCCCCAAACATGGTGGCGGGGTGCAGTGTCTGGAAGTCAAGCTAGCAAGAAGCAGATAATTCATTTATCATTGTATGCCATGCAAATGACCACTGTCCCTCTTTCCCTCTCACCAACCCCGTTCGCCCCAGGACCAAGTCACATCGCCCACGTTCACCTCTGACACCCGTATCCACACTCCCAAACAGTGCCCACCTCTTCATTGACCTGCTCCGCTCGGACGAGAAGTAGCTTTCTCATTTCCTTGCCTCGAAGGGGTGCAGACACCTACGAAAGAGGGACAGACAGTCAGATGAGCTCAAGGACATGAGACAATGGCGCCGACTGTTTGGAGACGGGCCCGGCACCTGGGACTCAGGACGAGATACCTACTTTATCAGATGAAAGACCGCAATTGGCATACGATTGTCACTTTTTGGTATTTCCTTCTTCTTGTCCCGAGGACACCTCAGGGACCCGCTCCTAGTAACTCTTTAACAGCCACCATTTTCTCCGCAGACTTTGTCTCGCCTCATCCCAAGAAACAACACAGACAACCAGAGCTGCTAGAGGGGAGTTGAAGAGGATCCGGCTTTAGGGAAGCGGAGTGATACCACGCTTTGCATAGCGCCGCTACTTCCTCTTCCGGCGAGCCCGGTCCCACCCGCCCGGCTGTTTACGCTGCTGGAGTGGGCGGTGGCGAGGTTTGGATATAGAGAAAGCCTCGCTGGTCGGTGAGAAGCCGACTAAATGAAAGGATCTGGTATTAGTTCCTTTCTCTTAGAGAGCTCCCCTACCGCAAACCTACAGTCTTTTCCCCTGAACTGAAATGTGTACGGGTTTCGGGACGTGGCGTCAGTGAATCAGCTCTGACCTGATGAGGCAGACAGGTACCAAAATGTAGATTTACACATTCCGCTGTCCGAAGTCCGAGGTCCGCAGCTATGGGTGGGGTTATGGGTGTGGGTAAAGGTCGGGAAAGAGGCTCAGGACCGACAGGCTCAAGACTGACACAGGAAGGAAAATTCTCGTCTGTTCTGAAACTATGCATCCCTTCCATAAGAGAAGCCCTTCCATGAAAGTTCAGTTCAGTCGCGTCCGACTCTTTGCGACCCCCTGAACCACAGCACGCCAGGTTGTACATCACCAACACCCGGAGTCCACCCAAACCCATGTCCACTGAGTCGGTGATGCTATCCAGCCATCTTATCCTCTGTCGTCCCCTTCTGCCCTCAATCTTTCCCAGCATCAGTAAATATTAGTAAGTATTAGTCCGGAGAAGGCAATGGCACCCCACTCCAGTACTCTTGCCTGGAAAATCCCATGGACGGAGGAGCCTGGTAGGCTGCAGTCCATGGGGTCATGAAGAGTCGGACACTTACTGAGCGACTTCACTTTCACGCATTGGAGAAGGAAATGGCAACCCACTCCAGTGTTCTGGCCTGGAGAATCCCAGGGACGGGGGAGCCTGGTGGGCTGCAGTCTGTGGGGTTGCACAGAATCGGACATGACTGAAGCGACTTAGCAGCAGCAAGTATTAGTCGTTCAGTCGTGCCCGTCTCTTTGCGACCCCATGGACTGCAGCCCACTAGGCTGCACTGTCCATGAGATTCTCCAGGCAAGGATACTGGAGTGGTTTGCCATTTCCTTCTCCAGGGGATCGTCCCAACCCAGGGTTTGAACCTAGGTCTCCTGCACTGCAGGCAGATTCTTTACTGACTGAGCTACAAGGGAAGCCTCAAATGAGTCAGCTCTTTGCACGGTGGCCAAAGTATTGGAGTTTCAGCTTCAACATCAGTCCTTCCAATGAACACCCAGGACTGATCTCCTCTAGCATGGACTGGTTGGATCTCCTTGCAGCCCAAGGGAGTCTCAAGAGTCTTCTCCAACACCACAGTTCAAAAGCATCAATTCTTTGGCGCTCAGCTTTCTGTATAGTCCAACTCTCACATCCATACATGACCACTGGAAAAACCATAGCCTTGACTAGACGGACTTTTGTTGACAAAGTAATGTCTCTTCTTTTTAATATGCTGTCTAGGTTGCTCATAACTTTCCTTCCAAGGAGCAGGTGTCTTTTAATTTCATGGCTGCACTCACCATCTGCAGTGATTTTGGAGCCCAGAAAAATAAAGTCAGCCACTGTTTCCTCTGTTTCCCCATCTATTTGCCATGAAGTGATGAGGCCGGATGTCATGATCTTAGTTTTCTGAATGTGGAGCTTTAAGCCAACTTTTTCACTCTCCACTTTCACTTTCATCAAGAGGCTCTTTAGTTGCTCTTCACTTTCTGCCATAAGGGTGGTGTCATCTGCATATCTGAGGTTACTGATATTTCTCCCGGCAATCTTGATTCCAGCTTGTGCTTCCTCCAGCCCAGCGTTTCTCATGATGTACTCTGCATATAAGTTAAATAAGCAGGGTGACAATATACAGCCTTGACGTACTCCTTTTCCTGTTTGGAACCAGTCTGTTGTTCCATGTCCAGTTCTAACTGTTGCTTCCTGACCTGCATACAGGTTTCTCAAGCCCCTCCAAACCGTCCTTCCCAGCAATCCATTTGCCCAGTGAATGGGTTAGGGAGTCTGGAAATCTGCTCTGATCGGATGTACTGATCAATGTCAAACACCTTGGTCTTGTTCTTCTCTAAGTCTCTGGCCCTTATTGCCTACTTTATTTCTTGCACAGAAATAGTTGAAGATAAGATGGGTAGAGAATACAGGGAAAGCACAGATGTATGGAGAGAAGCATATTAATACCATACTAGGCAGGTGTGTACATATGCCATTCTTATGCCCTGCCTCCCCTCTGAATGCCCACAATATTTTCTACACCTAAATATGCAAGGGCCTGATTATGGATATGTGGAAAACAATTCTGTACTCATAGAAGAGGATGAGTACTCAGATATCTTTGTACCCTTAAATACCTCCCTCCCCCCCCCCCACACACACACACTCCCATACCCCCACCACAGGGTTTCCTTATCACCTAAAATGGAATATGAAATGGAAGAGTTAAGAAAGCAGCACTGAATAAGAATGGGTTAAATGCCAAACTATATCGTTGTGGGCCCCTCTTTATGCCTCACCACATATTGTTGTTCAGTTGCTCAGTCCTGTCAGAATCTTTGCAACCACATGAACTGAAGGACCTCCAGGCTTCCCTGTCCTTCACCATCTCCTGGAGTTTGCTCAAACTCGTGTCTATTGACTTGATGATTATGCTATCCAGCCATTTCATTCTCTGTTGCTCCCTACTCCTCCTGCCCCTCAATCTTTCCCAACATCAGGGTCTTTTCCAATGAGTCAGCTCGCATCAAGAGGCCAAAGTATTGGAGCTTCAGCTTGAACATAAGTCCTCCCAATGAATATTCAGGATTGATTTCCTTTAGGATTGACTCATTTTATTTCCTTGCTATCCAAAGGACTCTCAAGAGTCTTCTCCAGCACCACAGTGCTAAAGCCTCAGTTCTTCAGTTCTCTGCTTTCTTTATGGTCCAGCTCTCACGTCCATACATGACTACTAGAAAAACCATAGCTTTGACTATATGGACCTTTGTCAGCAAAGTTATGTCTCTGCTTTTTTAATACACTGTCTAGGTTTGTCATAGCTTTTCTTCCAAGGAGCAAGAGTCTTTTAATTTCATGGCTGTGGTCACCATCTGCAGTGATTTTGGAGCCCAAGAAAATAAAGTCTCTCACTGTTTCCATTTTTTCCCATCTATTTGCCATGAAATGATAAGACCGGATGCTGTGATCTTCATTTTTTGAATGTTGAGTTTTAAGCCAGCTTTTTCACTCTCCTCTTTCACCCTCATCAAGAGGCTCTTGGTTCCTCTTTGCTTTCTGCCATTAGGATGGTGTCATCTGCATATCTGAAGTTACTGATATTTCTCCTGTCAATCTTGATTTCAGCTTGAACTTCATCCAGCCTGTCATTTTGCATGATGTACTCTGCATATAAGTTAAATAAGCAGGGTGACAATATACAGCCTTGACATACTCCTTTCCCAGTTTTGAACCAGTCTGTTGTTTCATGTTCGGTTCTAACTGTTACTTCTTGACCTGCATACAGGTTTGTTAGGAGACATGTAAGGTTATCTGGTATTCCCATCTCTTTAAGAACTTTTCAGTTTGTTGTGATCCACACAGTCAAAGACTTCAGTGTAGTCAATGAAGCAGAAGTAGATGTTTTTGTGGAATTACCTTGCTTTTTTGATGCTCCAACGGATGTTGGCAATTTGATCTCTGATTCCTCTGCCTTTTCTAAACCAGCTTGAATATCTGTATGTTCTCTGTTCATGTACTGTTGAAGACTAGCTTGAAGGATTTTGAGCATTACCTTGCTAGCATGTGAAATGAGTGAAATTGTGAGGTAGTTTGAACATTCTTTGGCATTGCCCTTCTCTGGGATTGGAATGAAAACTGACCTTTTCCAGTCCTGTGGCCACTGCTGAGTTTTCCAAATTTGCTGGCATATTGAGTGCAGCACTTTAACAGCATCCTCTTTTAGGATTTGAAATAGCTCAGCTGGAATTCCATCATCTCCACTAGCTTTGCTTTTAGTGATGCTTCCTGATGCCCACTTGATTTCACACTCCAGGATGTCTGGCTGTAGGTGAGTGATCACACCATCCTGGTTATCCAGGTGATTAAGACCTTTTTTGTACAGTTCTTCTGTGTATTCCTGACACCTTTCTTAATCTCTTCTGCTTCTGTTAGGCCCATACCATTTCTGTCCTTTATTGCACTCATCTTTGCATGAAATGTTCCCTTGGTATCTCTAATTTTCTTGAAGAGATATCTTGTCTTTCCCAGTCTATTTTTTCCCTCTATTTCTTTGCATTTTTCTGTTAAGAAGACTTTCTTATCTCTCCTTGCTTCTTGGAACTGTGCATTCAGATGCTTATATCTTTACTTTTCTCCTTTGCCTTTAACTTCTCTTCTTTTCTTGGATGTTCTTAAGGCCTTCTTACACCAACCATATTGCCAGCATAAAAAGTCAGGTGAGGTAGAGGAAATATCAGAAAAGGAGGAGAGGAGAAGCAATTTGAGGCCAGAACACCCCAGAGGTTCTGGGCAGCCCTCTGCAGTTCTGCTTTCATTGTTTCTGGGGCCATGGGAGGGAAGGTGGAAAGGCGCACCTGTGGCGGCCGAGCCCCTGCCCCTCTTCTAAGGGAAGGCAGCCCCTGATAGACCTCTGGCTGAGGAGACAAACCACTTGTCTGCGCCAGTGTCGTCATTCTTTCTGCCACACTGCTGTTCTCTCAGTCGCTGTGGTGGCACACTTTACCATTTCACTGTCCGCACGGTTGCCCAGGAAAGAGGACCTTTCCCTGACAGGACCCGCACCTGCTCAGACAATCCTGTTTCTCACCCCACAGCGAGGGGTCAGGCACCATGTAGGGGCAGTCCTGGCTCCTCTTACAATGTTCTCTCTAAGGAAAAGGGACACTACCCACTCACTTCTCATGGCAGATCCTTGAACTGCTCTCCTGATTCCTCCTCTTCTCTCACCACTGTGTCCTGCCTAATGAATGCATTGCTCATTCTCCCTGAATGTATATATTCTTTTCAAGTTGAAACAAGCGAGAGGCCATTTAGTCATGAAAATTCCGTGGTACCTTCTACTGTTTGCAGATCAAGACCTGTCTCTAGGTTTGTCTTTGTCTTTCCCTGGTGGCTCAGATGGTAAAGAACCTGCCTGCAATGCAGGAGACCCAGATTTGATCCCTGAGTCAGGAAGGTCCCTTGCAGAAGGGAATGGCTACCCACTCCAGTATTCTTGCTGGAATAATTCCATGGACAGATGAGCCTGGTGGGCTACAATCCATGGAATCACAGAGTCCGACAGGACTGAGCAACTAACACCTTCACTTTTCACTTTGATGTCTGTAAACCAAAGGCTTTGCCTAGAGTCTGCCACACTGAAGATGCTCTCTAATTTTCAGTGGAGGAAGGAAGCAAAGAATTTGTTTTAATATATTTTGGAAAGAAATCTTGAGTATCTTAATAACATGTATTGCAATGAACATTTGGGGGGACACATTTGATAAAGGTTTTTATCCTTTTCTGTCTTCTTTTCATGCTTGAAACTGTACCTTACTAAGGTCTTCAATATATAGCAAACCTCTGTGAATTCATAAAGAAAAGACCAATGACCACCAACCCAGTAGAAAAATGGTAAAACATTGTTCATCAAAAGACAATGTTTCTCAAATATACGAGAAAATATTTCACCTCACTGACAATAACAGAAGTGCAAATTATAATTAGAATTATATACTGTTTCTCATCAATCATATTGGCAAAGAACAAGAAGTTTGGAGACATTGGAATGGAGAAGAGGTGGGAAAACTGGCATTCTTATGCATTGTTGGTGGCTTATCTCTTTTGGAGGACAGTCAAAGATGTGAAAGAGACTTGGAGACTTACTTGTATGAGCCTGTCTTAGAGGATATTTAAAACACAACACATATTCTTAGAAATGCTCCAACTTCTCAGACTTACACACTTGGACTCTAAGATGGGCCACCATGTTAGTAAAAGACAGTGAAAAAGGCCCATTGGTTGGCTTAGCAATTTCCAGTTCTGAAATGGCTTTAATGAGGGTAGATGGCTTATCCTCCAGATTTGAAGAACAAGCTTCCAAGACACCCTTAACTACACATTCTCCTGTGAGAGTCACAATCTATTTTACTGGGTAAATCCATAATAAATGCTGTAAAGATACTGCTACTACTATTACAGATAATGTTGCTTTTCATTGAGGAGACTGTATCTGAATCCACACAAAAGCATGATGTGAAACAGCACTCTTGATACTCAAGAAACATCTAAAGAGAAGAAATGATAGCTGTTGAAAATAATGATTATGGGAGATAAGCTTTCTATTTTTAGGCATCTTTTTTCTTTTAGGGTGGTCCCAGATTTTGGCCCTTCCATTGGAAGAAACAAAGAACAATGAGATAGTTCTCATGATCATACTGTTAACTGAATTCATATGTTGCTTTAGAAATGTACTTTGTTCTGAAAATAATTCAACTTCTTTTCTACCACAATTTTTTTCTATTGAACTTTCTGGGAATGTTTATTTTCCCAATCCTTTAACTTATTTTTTATTGCCTAAGTTGTATATGCTCATAGTAGAAAAAATAGTAAATATAAGAAAAATTATTAGGAAAAGTATAGAATATCCTGGGGCTTCCCTGGTGGCTCAAATGGTAAAGAATCTGCCTGCAATTCAGGAGACCTGAATTTGATCCCTGGGTCAGGAAGATCCCCTGGAGAAGGGGATGGTTACCTACTGCAGTATTCTTGCCTGGAGAATTCCATGGACAGAGAAGCCTGTTGGGCTATAGTCCATGGGGTCACAAAGAATCAGACATGACTGAGTGACTGGCACACACACACACATACTATATCCTAACACTGATAAATACCACTAATATTTTGGTACATAATATTCCAGACTTGTATCAGTGCCAACCTGTGTGTATAAACACACACACACACACATATATCATAACCAAAAACATTTCATTATGTTTATTTCATTGTAATCAGTTACCTTTCCAGCAGCTGGAACATGCTGTTATATTTCTTATTCTTAAAACATTCTTGGGAACCTATTTCAACACAATAAAGGCCATATACAACAAACCCATAGCAAACGTCATTCTCAATGGTGAAAAATTGAGAATAAATATTGTAAAAATGAATACACTACCAAAGCAACCTACAGACTTAAAATTAAATTATCAGTGACATTTTCCACAGAACAAGCACGAAAAATTTTACAATTTGTATGGAAACATGAAAGGGTGGATGTGAGAGGAATTCTGAGGATTTGAGGTGGATAGATTTAAGATAGACTTTGGAGTTTGGGGCAGGAGTGGGGAGGTGCCTGTCTGGGGCTTCCTGTCAACCCAAGAGATGTGGAAATTCAGTCTTACACCTGGAGCACTGGATGAAAATATTGTCCATGTTGCTCCTGGAAACAGATCATATAAATCTGTAATGATAGAAAACTTGGCTAGGAACTACATATCACATTCAGGATAAGAGTACCCCTGGGAAAGTGAGAGGGGAGTGGAAATGGGGTGAAGATTAAGAAAACCTGAATTTTTCTGTAATGTTTTTATTCCTTTAAAAAAAAAGACAGTAAATATACCTAAATATCAACAACATCCAAATCAGAGTGGCAGAAACACTGGTGTTTATTATATTTAATGTATGGGACATTGTAGGTACTCAGTGAATGTCGTTTGTTGAATGAGCTTGTTTTTCTGTTTTACAAGTTCACCCAACAAACACACAAAACTCTCAAGTTTGCACCCCATGCTACAAGAGCATAGAAAAATAAATGAAGAGATGTGGAGGAGGTGGAAGAGATGTGGAAGAAATGCTTGAGGAGAGAGTGATTGATGATCTATGTAGATCTCTTCCACAATACAAGAGCCATATAGAAAATATGGAGTACAAGCTGAAAATATAGTCCTATCTCCATTTTATCTTAACATTCTAAGGTTCTGGGTGAATATACACAAAATCACCTTGAAGACCGAGTTCTTGCAAGTAACTACCAGATCCTCACTTTTCTCCCCAACATAGACACTGGGTGGTGCTGCTGTCCAAAAATTCTGCTCTATCCTGGACTTGCTGCTGCTGCTGCTGCTAAGTCGCCTCAGTCATGTCCGACTCTGTGCCACCCGATAGACGGCAGCCCACCAGGCTCCCCCATCCCTGGGATTCTCCAGGTAAGAACACTGGAGTGGGTTGCCATTTCCTTCTCCAATGCATGAAAGTGAAAAGTGAAAGTGAAGTCGCTCAGTCGTGTCCGACTCTTAGCGACCCCATGGACTGCAGCCCACCAGGCTCCTCCATCCATGGGATTTTCCAGGCAAGAGTACTGGAGTGGGGTGCCATTGCCTTCTCCCCTGGACTTACTACTTCAATCTAAAGATGGGTGTTTATCTAAGCAACTACTGTGGATCAAGCAAAATGATCAGGATTGGAGAAAATCAAGATGAATAGCCTCAGCAGATTCTCTGATTACCCTAAACTGACTGTTACCATGTTCACTGGCTGAAAATCAGAAAATATAACTTACATAGGAGCCCACCACTGTCACAGAAATGCTCAGCTGAGAGAGTGAATGACCCCAAACCGCTCACCCTCTTCATGAACATCCCTCCTCCATGACCTCGCAGAATTAGAACAGACAACACTGAACATTGCTTCCAAATCACTGTTTGGTTGTCACAACGTATAGCTCCTATGGCTATAAAAAGCAGGGAGTATCTGATTAAGGCTCCTTCAGCTTGGATCTCGGAGCTTCAGACAGATACAAAGCTAACTGAGTAAGATGTATCTACTTATTGTAAAGGCCTCTATTATCATGGAGGAGTGAGCATACATAGGAGGAAGGGAAGTGGACCCTCAGGATGGACATAGTGGGAGAAGCAGGGGAGGTAGGCCAGCCATCAATCCCTGGAGGAATCAGAGTGAGTTTGAATGGGGCCTAGGAAGGCAATTCTGGTATGACCTTATTAAACTCTGATAGCTCAGTTGGTAAAGAATCAGCCTGCAGTGCAGGAGACCCAGATTAGATTCCTGGGTCAGGAAGATCCCCTAGAGAAGGGATAGGCTACCCACTCCAGTATTCCTGGGTTTCTCTTGTGGCTCAGCTGGTAAAGAATCCGTCTACAATGTGGGAGACCTGGGTTCGATCCTTGGGTTGGAAAGATCCCCTGGAGAAGGGAAAGGCTACCCATTCCAGTATTCTGGCCTAGAGAATTCCATGGAATGTATAGTCCACGGGGTCACAAAGAGTCGGACACGACTGAGCGACTTGCACCGGGGAAGCGAATCTGGTATGACACTATTAACACCAGGTTGCAGGGGTAAGGTCCTGAGTAGAGGAGAAAGAGTGGACTCAGGCCAGCAAGGCTAAAGCGATGGGAGGGGCAAGGAGGCGGATCTAGGATTCCTTGACCAATCGGAGATTGTTGGGGCGGGTTTGCGGGGGCGGGTTTGCGGGGGCGGGGCCTGCCACGCAACTTATAACTGCAGGAGCTCCTCACGGTAACACTAACCTCGTCGAGTGTGAAGTGGTGTCGGTGCCGTAGTCTACCTTTCTCTGGTCTTCAAGTCTTCGGGTGAGGATGTGTGGCCCCGCCAGAGCTAGAGGGCTATGGGGAGAGGAGGGCGTGGTGGCTGCGGGGCTGGCGAATCCGGCCTGCAGGAATTGGAAGGGCGGAGGTTGGACGCGCGACATGTAGCGGCGCCTTCTGGCGAGTGCACGCTTTTGTCTTCGCAGCGCCGCCTTCTGAGCTGGATTCGGATCCTTCCCGGGTCGGTCCCTGGCAGGTCCGGAGGCAGGAGCCCCAAGAGCGGCCGTCCGATGCGGCTGTAGGTCCGATGCTGAGGGGACGAGGAGTTTGGGACTTGGAATGAGAACTCTGGGGCTGGCCCTTTGCTCCCTCCGCTCCTGTGACTGTTCGGTTGGACTGGGCTCCCAACAATGATGATAGTTATTTTAAAATGTAAGCAAATTGCTGCTAACAACGTGGCTTATTTGCCCAGCCCTGTTTTACATATGGTAATATACACATTTCAATGCTATTCTTTCAAATCATCCTACCCTCGCCTTCTCCCACAGAGTCCAAAGTCTGTTCTTTATCTCTGTGTCCCTTTTGCTGTCTTGCATATAAGGTCATCGTTACCATCTTGCTAAATTCCATATATGAATTAATATACTGTATTGGCTTACCACTCCTTTCTAATGGACTACCCTCCAAGGGAACTGGAAGCTGTTTTCTTTGCTAGAGCATAAACTTCCACAAGCAAAACAGTAGATATCATAGGTCTTGGTGTTGCTGGAGGATTTGAGACTTGGAAGAAAACATGTTGGCCACCAAGACTTAACCTCTTGCTTGAAATAATTATCCTATAAAGTTGTTCAGTCCCTTGTGGTGACCTGCTGCTTATACTGTGCCCAAATCTTCCTCCCTGTAGCTTCGATCAAATAGACCTAGGACAATATGCTGGAGACTCACACAGCAGGTAATATCTGCTTCAGTGTTTGAAGATAGATATTGTGTGCCTGCTCCTGTACCTCTAAGTCGTCTCCTAATGACATTTCTCAGATCCTTTGGACCCAAGTTGCATGCATGGGGAACAACCCTGGTTGCCAATATGCTCAAATTTGCTTATCAGATCTCTTTGGATCCTAATCCCTTCACACAACATATTACTCTCCTTCTAGTACTGCCACTTGCAAATTTGAGAAAGATACTGTATATCCATGATAAATTGAGCAAACTCTGTATTTGTACATTAATCACAGATTAGGCCCATTTCAAAGGGCTTAAAGGAAAGCATGAGCATTGTCAGATAAGCTGGTGTTGGACAATAACTCCCATTGTTCAGCTGCATCTGATAACCAGTCTTTTCATTAATGTACTGATTCTACCCTGGGCAATGTAAGTACTAAATTGAGGGGGAGCAGATGAGAGGTGTATGGCAGGAGATGAAAAACCTGGAGCTTCTAAGTGAATACTCATACAAATATGAGAAAAATGATTGCCAAAATGGAGTAGTTTTACCCTGCCTTTCTTAAATATATAGTATGGGGTACTCTTCTAGTTACTAGATTTACTTGCCTACCCAAGTGTGATAATGTTTTCCCAGTAAGTTCACTATAAGCATTGAGATTTAAGGCCTGAATCAATTTATTAATTTATTAATTACAAAACTGAAGGAATGGTGTCATCCAGATTGCAATATACATCATTCCTGACTTCCTTCCCCCTCACAAGAAGACCCACTAGCAATCATCCATAGCCAAGACAGCACTGTGAAAATTCCAGAACATAGGAAAGAGGGATGAGGTTGAAATCTCCCTTGGACTACAGAGACTGAGAAGCACTGCATATTAGAAAGGCTAGAGGAGCAACTACACTGCGATCACATTGCCTCTCTCTCAAGCTGATAAAGTGCTGCACCAAGAGGGACCTCTTGGACTTAAAATTTCTCCACTGTGAAAAATAACAAAAGGTGGATGTCCAGCTTCTCAGTGTTGTACGAAATTTCCCAGGAAGCTCACAGGGGTGGCACCTCACAGGGATCACTGGGAAAATCTGCAGGGCTTGACCATTGGGGGACAGATAGAGATGGAAAAGGGGAGCAGGGCTTTCAAAGATTAGCACTCAGATCTAGGCAGACTGCAATCTTGCTAACAATGGTGATGGAACAGACATCCTGGCCAGTAACTCTGCCCATCTGCAGAGCTAAACTGGTGGCCACATCTAGCAAGGTACTTTAGTTGGCATTTCTGCCTGACTTTGGTCCTCAGCCAATGAACCACATGGGCTGTAGAACCCTTTTTATGGGAAGGGAAATAAATGCACAGCCCTGCCCAACTGCTGAGTATAACCTCTAGTCCTACCTGACCAGAAAGTCTGGCCAGAGAACCCAGCCAGCAACGGGGCCCATCTTACACCCCGTCTTACAGCCCTGCTTGGACACAGAGTTAAGTATGGGTCAACACACAAAAATAAATACATGATACACCACATTAACAAAATGAAGGATAAAAATCACATGATCATCTCAATAGATGCATAAAAGCATTAAAAAATTCAAATCTTTTTCAAGATAAAACTCTCAACAAATTAGGTATAGAATAAATGTAACTTAACATAATAAAGACCATATTTAACAAGCCCACAGCTAACATCATACTCAATGGTGTAAAGCTGAAAGCTTTTCCATAAGATAAGGAACAAGACAGGCTGCACACTCTCATCATTATACTGGAAGCTTTAGCTAATGCACAAGACAAGGAAAAAATAGTAGGCATACAGATTGGGGAAAAGACATAAAACTATCTTTTGTTCATACATGATAATACAAAAATACAGATGTACAAAATCTGAAGGAATCAACAAACTCCTAAACAAGTGATTTTAGTAAGACTGCAGGATATAAATACATATGAATCAACTGCTTTCCTATATATCCCAATGGGGTAGCAAAGAGTCAAACATAACTGAACAACAACCTTGGAAGACAGTTTCTTCTAAACTAAACCTACTTATACCATATCATCCAGTAAACATATGCCTTGGTATTTACCCAAAGAAGTTGAAAAAAAATATTACACACAAAACTCTGCACATGAATGTTTATAGCAAATTTATTAATAATTGCCATAACTTGGAAACAACCATGATAGCCTTCAGTTGGTGAAAGGATAAATGCAATTTGGTATATCTAGACAATGGAATATTATTCACAGCTAAAAACTAATGAGCTATCAAGTCATGGAAAGAAATGGATGGAACTCAAATCCATATTACTAAGTAAAAGAAGTCAGTCTGAAAAGACTAATTGCTAGGTAATTCCAACTATATGACACTCTGGAAAAGGCAAAACTATGGAGACAATAAAAGATCAATGGCTGCCAGGGGTTAGGTGGAAGAGAGGGATCCTGTGAAACAGAGGATTTTTAGGGTGAAACTACTTTGTATGATATTATATTGGGGGGTACATATTGATATTGTTATTGTTGTTTAGTTGCTAAGTCGTGTCTGACTCTTGTGACCCCATGGACTGTTTCTCACCTTGTACAAAACCATGGAATGTACAACACCAAGAGTGAATCCTAATGTAAACTATGGATTCTGGCTGATAATGATGTATCTCATCAGTTGTAACAAATGTACCACTCTCATGCAGGATGTTGATAATGGAAAAGGCTAGACATGAATAGGGACTGGGGGCATATGAGAAATTTTTGTAACTTCTGCTCAATTTTGCTGTGAACCTAAAAGTGCTCTATAAAATATACTCTATTTTTTAAATGACAGTTTAACTTAAACAAATTTAGTACTAACAGAATTTGAAGTGTCACTGAGAAGAATCTTTTAAACACTGCAATTTTGTGAGGGGAAAAAAAATCTGTGTCATTCTGGATAATTTGTCTTAGAAACCAAGTAGAAATCTTATTTTTAAAAAGATAAATCAATTTCTGGTTGATTCATGCTTTATGAATCTAAAATTTGATGTTCAAATCGAGAAAAATATAATTAACCATTTCTTCCGAGTTTTGTGTGACAGCATTTTGTTTCAAAGTTGATATTACTGAGGCAAATATCAAGAGAAGATGAGGAAGACATTCAGATTTAGCATTTATTAATATTATACACTCTCCAACTAAGCAGAAACTTAACTGGTCAATACCCTTCACATCCTTTTGGACCCAGAGGGTAGTTAGAGTTTCCTTAGACTGGAAAGCTCTTGGACCTCTCCTCTATAACTGTTGTGCAAGATATCCACACTTCATTATTGACCCTAACAAGGCAAGGGATGAGAATTTGGTCGAATTATAGTTTTGTTTTATGAAGTAAAGTTAGTGGGTAAAAAAACAGTTATCAGGATAAAAGAGCAGGATAGAATAGTGCAGAGTGGTGGTGGTGGTTTAGTCACTAAGTCGTATCTGACTCTTTGCCATCCCATGGATTGTAGCCCACCAGGCTCCTCTAATTCCCCAGGCAAGAATACTGGAATGGGTAGCCATTTCCTTTTCTAGGGGATCTTCCCTACTCAGGGATCAAACCCGAGCAAGTCTCCTTCATTACAAGCAGATTCTTTACTGACTGAGCCACCAGAGAAGTCCCTAGTGCAGGGTAGAGACATCTTTGAAAAAAATTTTTCCCAGAATTTGGAAATGAGTCAATCCAGGGGTCCTCAAATCACTGTAACTAACTGGCCAGTAGAGTGAAAAAGTAAACTAGGACTAATGAGTGAGCAACCCGAGTGCCCTCAGAGTCATCTATTCTAGCACCCACACATTCTAGGTGATCTCCAAGGCTCACAATTGGATTGTAATGAAGAAGCCAGGAAAATAGTCAGAAGAACCAAACCAAACCTAGGCTCCCTCTGAGACTTATGATCTGGCCCCTTCACCACAGTTTTTATAACCAGCCCTTTAAAATGATGCTGCTTTCTATATTTGTAAACTGGAAGTTTAACAGCCTATTTGTCTCTACATTGCAAGGAGGATTGACTTAAACAAAAGGGGGGAAAAAAACCCTGAAAACATAATTCTGGATTTCTGTAACCCTGTTGGTTTTTCATTTCAAACGTTACATGAGCTTGAGGTGAAACAAAAAATAATGCTCCTTTTCCTTTCTAAATTGTTATTTAAATGTTTTTCCCCCACTGGGCAGAGAGGATAGTAGCTTTGGACAGTTCTTGCCTGGAGGGGAGGCACAGGACTTGAGAAGATTAATTGAAAACTCTCTTCCTGGAGAATCTCAGCTGCGTACCTGCTCTATCACCAATAGTTGCATCCCCACTTGCCTTGCCTGCTCTCTAGGTTCCCATGGTACCCTGGGCACATGACCCTTTATGTTACCTGGACACCCTTTGTTTTCACGTTTCGGACTGTTCTACCTAGAGTCATTGGCGGGGGTGTATGCTGGGTTGGTTTCATCATCTCCACAGTTGTGTCCAGCCCCTTCCGGCTGATCTCCCCTCCTGTTCTGTCCCACATGGTATGCCCCAGGACCGCACTGGCGAGGCAGAGGGGCCTCACTAACACAAACAACCGTGGGGCAGCTGGTCGAGGACTGGGCTGAGGTGAGGGGCTGGGGTCTCGAGGGCTGTGGGGGTGTCTTGCTGCCTGAGTCCAGCTGCCAGGCCTCTTCATAACCAAAGGCAAATCTGGGGCAGAAGTTAAGGAGGAAGGGGGTTATGCCCAGACTAATTAAAGACAACTGAGTTTGAGGAAGTCTCTTGAGGAAGTTATTGTCCATCTCTGGGCCTTGATTGTCTCTCCTTCTTACCCAATGCTAACTTTCTTGAATGTCAGGAAAGGCGACTCTACTAGACTCACTGTTCTCCTTCCCTCAAGGCTATTTGAGAAACCTAGCTATTCCAAAAGAGACCCCTGAAACCTTTGTCCCCATCCTCAACTTGGAGCCACAGATTCAGTCAAAGCACAGACTGGCAACTGAAGAGCCCTCCTGTCTGCCTCCCTGTATCAGAGCCAAATCTTCCATCACTAACAGCTTGCCTCTTCTTTTTGCCCCAATTCCAGATACCATCAAGATGCCCAAGATGGAAAAAACTGTGCTCCAGAATGATTCCAATGAAGCAGAGAGTGGAGCCCATAAGCCTGAAACACCAGAGCAGACCCAAGAAAACCAGAGCTTCTGTTTAGATGACCACTCTGCTGGTAGGTCTGGAATTCTATCATCATTTCCTTGGGTAGTGTTCGATAGCAGCTAGGTTAAAGGAATAGATAGCATGTGGTTTAAGTGCCTTTAAGGAGCATAGAAGGCTCTCACAACCTTATGTTTTTCACTCCTCATCTTCTGCTAACTCCTCTTTCATATTATTCTTTTTCTTGTCTTTTTCCCCCTCTAATCTTTACCTATTGGACCTAGGTCCCTGATTGTCAAGTGAAATTAAAAGATATTTTAACTCTAGAGAAAGAGGCCAACAAAACATAATGACTTGTGTTTGACAAGACTTGAGTGTGTCTGAGTTAGTTCAAAACATGGGAAATTGGTGGCATTCTTATCTTTTGATTTTATAGATTGTAAATGATAAACCTAGAATGGGTTTGAGAGAATCCTAATTACCTAGCGCTGAAAGTGTGTTCTGTCCACTCCCAAAACACTTTGTTGACATAAGAATTATCACTGCTCAAGGTAATGTTTTAGATCTATAATAACAGATGCATAGAAGCATGAGGTCTCTTCTGCACCTTGTGGTAGGCATTTATTTGAGACTTTTGTTTGACTAGTCCAATCTCATAGGAACTCAAATTGCAATTCTCTTATGAAAATCGCCAGTAAATTCAACCAAACATAAATCTGAAGATCTGTCCAAATGTAGTGACTTGATCTAAACTCTTGAAGACAAAAATGAGAAAAATAGTTGGAAGCCACAATATTGTTAAGTTGAGTCATGTATGTTTTTCTAGTGGCCATTTAGGGTCACTGCTAGTAAACGGAGTGGAACAATTATTAATTCATAGTGTCTCTCAAATAAATGACTTAACGAATTGGATAAATTATATATTTCAACATATGTAGCTTTTTAGTTAGAGTGGAAAGGAGATATGGATTGATGATACTAACTTCTGTTGAAAAATTTTTAAATGAGAAGTAAATTTGCAGTAGACCATCTCCTTGGTGAAGTTTTAGGGTTCTTAGATGAGTCTTATATTTTTGGTTATAAGTAGTTCTTTTTGAACAAATTATGGAACAGTGTTGAAAGTGAGAGAGAAAATAGTTTTATTTTATATACCAAGTAATAATCATAACTACTGTGTGTGCTTACTATTATCTCTCTGTAACTAAGTAGTCTGTACAACAATCACTCTGTATCCACAAGAGATTGGTTCCAGGACTCTTCCTCACCTCGTCCCTCAGGATACCAAAATCGATAGTGCACAAGCCCCTTATGTAAAATGGTGTAGTATTTGCATGTAACCTACTTATATCTTCCTGTATAATATAAATCATCTCTAGATTACTTATAATACCAAATTCAATATAAATTATATGTAAATAGTTACCAGCATGGAGCAAATTCAAGTTTTGCCATTTGGAATTTTCTGAAATTTAAAAATATATATATATTTTTTATCTGCCATGGGTTGAAACGTCAGGTGCAGAGAACCAACTGTATAATGAACTCAGAAAGTTGTTCCTAAATTCCTATGAGAGTGTGTGATAAAGTTCTTACCAATCTTGACGTAAGTAAAGCAAAAATATCATAGGTTTTAAAAGTAAAGTTAAATTGATGCAACTTAAAGATTGCTGAGTTCTATTTTCTTTTTTGCCTTTTGAGATGTTAAAATATAATTTTTTTTCACAGAATAATTATTTGGATTATGGTAAGGTGGGGTTTTTGTCACAACACCCATATGTGGAAAAATTAAAATTGGCATATTACTGTCACTCATTTTTTGTGTGTGAAATTTTATTGGTCTGTGGAGTCCCAAGATTTTGAAACAATGTTTTAAGAATGGTTCAGCTTTAGAACCATATACTAATACTTATGGTGTTATCTGTAAGGAGACTGTCATTTTATGTCCCTTCCTCTCTCATCAGAGGTAGAAAAAGGATTTAGGAACCACTTTCTAAAGTTCATTATATAGTTGGCTCTCTGCACCTGAAGTTTCAACCAATGGCAGATAAAAAATATTTTTTTTTATCTGTAGATAAAACAGTAAGTATAAAAAGTAAATTCTAGCTAAAAGTTTATTTTATAAACCACAACTTATTCACTTTTTCTTTGCTATATTTCATGTATTGTTTTGACAGTTTAGGCAAAAGTTTTTGAAATAAGTTTTACTTTTTGTGTTTCATAAGGTAACTTCTCCTCATATCTGACTTCTCTGCAAGTCGCTAGAGCTGTTGAACAGCAAAGAGTTCAGAAAACCTCAAATACTGTAATGATCGAGTGAATCTGTTCAAGATCTGTTTGATAAATCTAAATTTGAGGAAGTTATTTGGCTGAGTGGATCTCTAATGAAAAGCAATTCTATTTGTGTGGGTTCCCTGCTTACTGATCTCTATGCCTTTTTCCAGCAAGCCGACCTGAAGTACTTTCTGTCACGGATCTGATAGAGAGAGTTAACCAAATTTCTAAGCTTAGCATTGCTCATGAAATCGTGGTAAATCCAGATTTTTACATGGAAGACGGTGTATTACCTCCCAACAGGTATCAACTCTATTTTTTCCATTTCATTCCTCCTGGCATATGTACACAGCACAAATGACTTTGGATCAGGTTTGAAGCACTTTTATTAATACAGTTAATGTTTTAGTATGTCTTAAATGGTACCAACAAACAAAACAGAGGAGTAATCTGTGTAATTATTAGTTTTACAGACTGAAAGCAGAAAAATTTTATCTAAGCAGGGAATAAATTAATGAAATTATTGTTAGAACTTTCATTTTGGTACCTCATTTAACAGTGAAACACAGTGAATTCCACATCTTCTTAGACAGCTTTGGAGAAAGTAGCTACTAGTAGTTATTCTCTTAACTATCTATAGATTGATCAAGTACAAATGAAATTATTTCTTTTCTAATAGTGATATTGCCAACTCTTCATGGGATAAGAGCTTTCAGGGAATATTTCTGCTTCATAATCGGCTTAACAAAAATTCTGTGAACCAAGATCAAAACCCATTAATAAACACTGCCCCTCTAAAATCACACTTTATCCTGGTTCTTATTAACTGTATTGATATTGCGATACATACATGAATCATTCAGGGAGTATGATTTGAATACTTCTGCTGCTGCTAAGTCGCTTCAGTCGTGTCCGACTCTGTGCGACCCGATAGACGGCACCCCTCCAGGCTCCTCCGTCCCTGGGATTCTCCAGGCAAGAACACTGGAGTGGGTTGCCATTTCCTTCTCCATAAATACTTGTAGTAGTTTGTTAATAGTTAAATGAGTAAATTTCTTTGTTTGACTCAATATTTCATATAACATTCTAATTTCCCAGCTTTAAAAGGGGCTTCTATTTTGCCACTTCAGGTATTCCATCACTTAAGCACCTTGCTCTGTCAGTGTCTCTTGCTCTTTACACTTCTTACTTTTTTCCCTTAGTTTGCCAACACTGCCTTCACTGTCCCTGGAGCCTCAGTTAGATTTATTTTTTTGCTGGCAGGGGTGCGGAGAAAGGGAAACAAGGAGAGTGAAGATCTGTTAAAGTGGCTGAGGGATTGTGGTGGTGATGAGGGGTGGGGAAATGAAGCAGAGGGAATAATACTCTTGAACTGACCAGTTTGTTCAGTTTTTCCTGTAAGGTGGCTCTAGTAGCATTTAGTTGACTTTAATTTCACTTCAATTTTATTAGGTTGTATTTTGACAGCTGTCATATCAGCATGCATTTAAAAAAAACTTATCAACATTGCTGAATTTTTGTGTAGCAATTTTAATATTGAAGATGGGAGGAAAAAAGCAACATTTTGGCATATTATGGTTTATTTTTTCAAGAAAGGTAGAAAAGTTCCATTTTTAAAACAAATTGTGACAGATGATGAAAAGTGGATACTGTACAATAATGTGGATTAGAAGAAATCATGGGGCAATTGAAATGAACTACCACCAACCACACCAAAGGCTGGTCTGCATCCAAAGAAGGTGATGTTGTATATATGGTGGGATTGGAAAGGAGTCCTCTATTATGAGCTCCTTCCAGAAAACCAAACAATTAATCACAAGTACTGCTCCCAATTAGACCAATTGAAAGCAACACTTAACAAAAAGCATCCAAAATTAGTCAACAGAAAACACATCGTCTTCCATCTGAATAGTGCAAGACTGCATGTTTCTTTGATGACCAGGCAAGAACTGTTACAATTTGACTAGAAAGTTCTGATGCATCTGTGTATTCGCCAGACATTGCACCTTCAGATGTCCACGTATTTCAGTCTTTACAAAATTCTTTGAATGGAAAAAGTTTCAATGCCCTGAAAGACTTAAAAGGAACCTGGATTAGTTCTTTGCTCAAAAAGATAAAAAATTTGGGGAAGATTAAATTATAAAATTGTCTGGAAAATGGAAGAGGTAGTGGAACAAAATGGAGAATACGTTGTTCAATAAAGTTGTTGATGAAAATGAGAAATGTGTATTTTTATTTAAAAACCAAAGGAACTTTTTGGCCAACTCACTGTTTAGAAATAAATCTTCATTGTTTTGTTATTAACAGCCTTATTCTAGTGTAGTAATGCAAGTATACCAGAGAAGTTACTGAAATACAATTGAGGGTTATCTATTATCTATAGGTAATCAATGACTGCTTTTATCTTTGGACTTATAAAGTGATACTGATTAGAGTTATGGATTCCTAAGAGAAATCTCATTGTCAGATATTTATTCTACAAACATTTATTGAGCATGTCCTAGGTGGAAGGCTGAATGTTGGAGACATATAGATGAGTATGATGCTGGCTTTGCCATTACGAAGCTTCTGTAGGTGAGATAGTCAAATAGTATATAGTTCCTGTGCAGTGATAAGTTCTCTCACATCGAGTATATGGAGTTCCTTATTCCTGCTTAGCTGCCGAAGAGGGTTTGGGAAACCTTCCTGATGAGGTAATGTTGAGTTGAGTTTTTAGATATGAATAGGTGCTTTTCAGGTGGTCTAGGGTTCATAAAATTGTATAGGAGACAGGGACCAAAACCACCCCAAAGAAAAAAATGCAAGATGGCAAAATGGTTGTCTGGGGAGACTTTACAAATGCTGAAGAAAGAAGAGAAAGCCAAGGGAGAAAGGGAAAGATATACCCAACTGAATGCAGAGTTCCAGAGAATAGCAAGAAGAGACAAGAAGGTCTTCTTAAGTGAATAATGCAAAGAAATAGAGGAAAACAATAGAATGGGAAAGACTAGCGATCTCTTAAAGAAAATTGAAGGTATCAAGGGAACATTTCATGTAAGGATGGCCACAATAAAGGACAGGAACAGTAGAGATCTAACAGAAGCAAAAGACATTAAGAAGAGGTGGCAAGAATGCACAGAAAAACTATGCAAAAAAAAGTCTTATTATCTGGAAAACCACAATGATGTGGTCACTCAATTAGAGCCAGATATCCTGGAGTGTGAATTCAAGTGGGCCTTAGGAAGCATTAGTATGAACAAAGCTAGTGGAGGTGATGGAATTCCAGCTGAGCTATTTCAGATCCTAAAAGATGATGCTATTAAAGTGCTGCAGTCAATATGCCAGCAAATTTGGAAAACTCAGCAGTGGCTACAGGTCTGGAAAAGGTCAGTTTTCATTCCGATCTCAAAGAAGGGCAATGGCAAAGAATGTTCCAACTACCAAACAGCTGCACTCATTTCACATGATCAGAAGGTTAGAACTGGACCTTTGTGAGTCAAAGTTAGAACTGGACATGAAACAACTGACTAGTTCCAAATTGGGAGAGCAGTATGTCAAGGCTGTATATTTTCACCTTGTTTATTTAACTTTTATGTAGAACACATCATGAGATATGCTGTGCTGGATGAGTCACAACCTGGAATCAAGATTGCTGGGAGAAATATCCACAACCTCCAATATACAGATGACACCACTCTAAAGACAGAAAGGGAAGAGGAACTAAAGAACCTCTTGATGAAGGTGAAAGAGGAGAGTGAAAAAGCTGGCTTGAAACTGAACATTTGAAAAACTAAGATCATGGCATCCAGTCCCATCACTTCATGGTAAATAGAAGGGAAAAAAGCGGAAGCAGTGACACATTTAATTTTCTAGGGTTCCAAAATCACTGCAGACTGTGACTGAAGCCATGAAAGTAAAAGATGCTTGCCCTTGGAAGGAAAGCTATGACAAACCTAGACAGCATATTAAAAAGCAGAGACATCACTCTGCCAACCAAGGTCCATACAGTCAAAATCATGGTTTTTCCAGTAGTCATGTACGGATGTGAGAAGTGGAACACAGAGAAGGCTGAGTGCCAAGGAACTGATGCTTTCGAATTGTGGTTCTGGAGAACGCTCTTGAGAGTCCCTTGGACTGGCAGGAGATCAAATCTGTCAATCCTAATGGAAATCAACCCTGAATATTCATTGGAAGGGCTGATGCTCCAGTAACTTGGCCACCTGATATGAAGAGCCTACTCATTGGAGAAGACACTGATGCTGGAAAAGATTGAAGGCAAAAAAAAGAAGGGGGCAGCAGAGGATGAGATGTTTAGATAATACCACTGACTCAATGAACAAACTCCAGGAGATAGAGAATGTCAGAGAAGCCTTGCATGCTGTAGTCCATGGGGTCACAAAAAAAGATGAGGACACTACTTAGCAACTAAACAACTTTGGTGTTCCTCTGGTGGCTCAGCAGTAAAGAATCCACCTGCCAATCCAGGAGACCCAGGTTCAATCCCTGGGTCAAGAGGACCCCCTGAAGGAGGAAATGGCAACCCACTCCAGTAGTCTTGCCTGGGAAATCCCAGGGATAGAAGGGTCTGGAGGGCTATAGTCCATGGGGTCACAAAGAACTCGGACACAACTTAACTACTAAACAACAATGACAACAAGAAAATCTTCCTGGTGATAGGGAGGTTCTGCTGCTAAGTCTCTTCAGTCGTGTCCAACTCTGTGTGACCCCATAGAGGGCAGCCCACCAGGCTCCCCCGTCCCTGGGATTCTCCAGGCAAGAACACAGGAGTGGGTTGCCATCGCCTTCTCCCAGGTGGCTGAGGGAAATGATCATGTCATTATGATCAGATTTTTTTTCTTAGAAATATCATTGGTCTAAGCAAGAATATGTGGCATTGTTGCAGTAAGACTTTGATTGGGGGCCAGAATACCTTTACTGCTGCTGCTGCTAAGTTGCTTCAGTTGTGTCCAAATCTGTGCGACTCCATAGATGGCAGCCCACCAGGCTCTCCCGTCCCTGGGATTCTCCAGGCAAGAACACTGGAGTGGGTTGCCATTTCCTTCTCCAGTGCATGAAAACGAAAAGTGAAAGTGAAGCCACTCAGTCGTGTCTGACTCTTAGCGACCCCATGGACTGCAGCCTTCCAGGCTCCTGCATCCATGGGATTTTCCAGGCAAGAGTACTGGAGTGGGTTGCCATTGCCTTCTCCTTACTAGACTATTGCAATAGTCCAGGTAGGAAATGATGGCAGGAGGAGATGGATTCCAGACATATTTAGGAATCAAAATCTCTGTAATTTGGGGACCAAGTGCATTAAAAGGATGAAAAGAAGTAATTGTTATGCATTAGATAAATAACAGTTGGTGACATCTCACAAATGGGATTGGTGTGTTGGGGAAGGAACTTTGACTTTTTTCATTTACCTCTGTATTGCTTGTAAAATTTTCAACAAAAGCATGCATTACTATTCTAGTTTTAATGGGAAAAATGTAAACTTTATGATTTGTTTGAAAAGACACAGGTTTGAGAAGGGAAGATAATGAGTGGGAGGTGCACATAAGATTTTCAAGTGTTATCAAGAAGGAAAATCCTTTTTTGGATTTTAAGGCTGAAGGGAAAAGATCATCTAGTTCAAAGGTATAAGTCTACAGGTATTAAAACCAAGGCATACATTTAAGTCAGATGAAGAACCAAGGCTAGAACTCAGGGCCTCAAATGCAACTTCTTGGTTCTTCTTACTAGAAGGAGAGCTTTTCTGGAACCATGAGGAATCCTTCTGAGAGAAATTGATCAGTGCCTTTGCATCTGAGACTAAACTCAGTGTATTCAACTTTGCTAAAGTCTAAACATAGCTCCTTCCCTATCAACATAATGGTCTTTCATGATCTTAAATGATGTTTGGGATTTAGGAGATTAGGATCCTTTATCAACTCTCTGGGTAAAGAGCAAGTTGCTCATTTAACTGTCTTATAGTCTGGAACGCAGGATGATGGAGACAATGTACAAGGCTTTTGGGGACCATCTGAAAGTCCAGCTATCAAGTACTCCAGCTGACTTCACTTCTGCACTTGAACTCCTAAAAGAAATTAAGGAGGTGAGGAACCAACTTCCCATTTGTGGATATTAAATCTTAGTTGTGGCATGGGGTATCTTTCATTGTGGTGCATGGGCTTCTCTCTAGTTGTGATGCACAGACTCAGCACTTGCATCTTGTGGGCTTAGTTGCCCTGCAGCATGTGGGATCTTTGTTTCTCTGAGCAGGGATCAAACCCATGTCCCCTGTATTGCAAGGCGAATTCTTAAATACTGGACCACAGGAAAGTCCTCTTTTTTTTTTTTTTTAAAATCCCAGACCTTTTAATTGTTGATAAATAGGAATTATTTTGGGGCTTCCCAAGTGATGCTAGTGGTAAAGAGCCCACCTGCCAATGCAGGAGACGTAAGAGTCTCGAGTTTGATCCCTGGGTGGGGAATATGCCCTGGAGGAGGGCATGGCAACCCACTCCAGTATTCTTGCCTGGAGAATCCCATGGACAGAGGAGGCTGGTGGGCTACAGTTCATAGGGTAGCAAAGAGTCGGACATGACTTAGCATGCATGCATGCACAAGTTTCATTTCTACATATGTTCCACTACTTGAACAGATAATATGGAGAAACTTCCATTTTATTTGTATGAGATGAAGCTTGAAAGTTGAGATCTTGCTGTAACAACACAGCATGTCATTCAATTAAACAGATTTTTGCTTAACTCCCATTATGTTTTCTGTGTTTCAGAAGCACGTAGATACATAAGAGAGCCTTTGCCAACAAGAAACTTATACTTTAGAGTGAAAAGATTATTTCGAGTGACACTTAAAGGTTTCTCTGCCTATTTCATCTTTTCCCTTTGTGGTCAAACAATCTAATGATGTCCTTATCCTTTATTAAGACTATCTCACCCCCACAAGGCTATATTTAAAATGGATAACCAAGGACCTGCTGTAGCACATGGAATTCTGCTCAATATTATGTGGCTACCTGAATGTGAGGGGAGTTAGGGGAAGAATGGATGCATGTATATGTATGGCTGAGTCCCTTCACTGTTCTCCTGAAACTATCACATTGGTAATTGGCTACCCGAATACAAACTAAAAAGTTTTATAAAAAGAATATCCCATTACCTTGTGATGGTATGTGTTTTATATTTTTTATATCCTGCAATTGTTTTTGTCACAGGTATTTTTCTTCCTATCTTTATCTCATTCTGCCAAGAAAATAGTACAGCACTACTATTACTACTAATCCCAATGAAGCCTTAAATTATAACTGGCTCCTAAACAGAGAGAAATAATATTCTGTATATGCAGTTGGGAAACCTAGTTTCTGGAGGCCCAATAGACATAGGCTGGCATGCCTTTGCCTTAAGGAGATTGTTCATCAAAGAGTGTTTGGAGTTCTAAATAATTTGGCTCCATTGATTTTCTTTTCTGGGCAGATATTGCTATCACTGCTATTACCACGCCAGAACAGCCTAAGAGATGAGATTGAAGAAGCTCTGGACATAGATCTCCTCAAGCAGGAAGCAGAGCATGGGGCCCTGGATGTCCCTCATCTCCCCAACTACATTCTTAATTTGATGACCCTGCTGTGTGCACCAGTCCGAGATGAAGCAGTGCGAAAACTAGAGAGCATAACAGATCCTGTACAGTTACTGAGGTGAGAAACTAGATGTACTGTTCCTGAACACTAGATGTAGTATCCTGTCTTAGACACTGTACCAGAAAACTGTGGGCCAGATACTGGGTTATAGCCCCTGGCTTGCCTAGCTCTTCTATACTGAAGAACGAACTAATATCTCTGCTGTTCCTCTGTGGTTTATTGGCTTTTATTTTCAAAGGATGGATTCTCAGAACCCTTTTGATGATCTCCAGATCATTCGGACACTTTCTGAGAAATGATGCTGTTAAGACACTGGCTTCCCAGGTGACACTAGTGGTAAAGAATCCCGCTGCCAGTGTAGGAGATGCAAGAGAAGAGGGTTCGATGCCTGGGTCGGGATGATCCTGTGGAGAAGGAAATGGCAACCCACTCCAATATTCTTGTCTAGACACTAGAGTACAGTAACTGTTTCTTTGGGATATTTCAAACAGCACTTTCGCAGATAATTTCTTATGTATCCTAACTCAAACCCTGTGGGGGAACAAGAATGAGAATGATCCCTGTTTCACAGATAGAAGAACCAAGAACCAGAGGTAAAGTAATAAGCCAAATGAGTTAGAAATTCAACCACCATCATCCCGACTACCCACAGGGAGTTAGAATTTTAATCGTTTTTCTGAGGTGGAGTACCTACAGTGGAAAGAACTCTAGGCTGGTAACTAAAAGATCAGAAGATGTATCTGTTCCTAGCTCTGATAACAACTCACTCTGTGGCCTTGGGTCCCTGGCTGCAATGTCTGTATTTGCAAATTGAAGTAGGACTGTGGTTTTTAAGGCCATTTTTTACTCTATGATACTGTGATTTTAGGACTCTTGGCTTCAGTTCCACCTCACTCCACTAGATTACCTTTCAGAGTGTAAGCATTTGATTTTTCCTCCATTGACAGGGGCATCTTCCATGTTCTGGGCCTGATGAAAATGGACATGGTGAACTATACAGAGCCTCCGACCCTACCTGAAGGAACACTCTATCCAGTATGAACGAACTAAATTCCAGGAACTCCTCAACAAGCAACCCAGTATGTTCAAAATTTAAGGACAGGAGAGGGGGAGATTTGACTTTGGGTCTTATTTCTTATAGTGATAGGGTACTTTCTGGGTTTTTTTGTTGTTGTTGTTGTTTTTTTTAATAGATAGCTTCTCCCTATTGGACGGGCGAAGGCATGGGGTAGGAAGAAGGAACATTGCTCTACGAGAAAAGATGTACAAAATCACTTATTTATTGAGGAAGAATATATCCTCAAACCTTACTTTTCAAGCCTTGGTGTTAGAAGATATTTACATATTCCCTTCTATGTCATAGATCTCCTTGATTGCACCACAAAATGGCTAACCAAAACAGCTCTAGACCTCACTACACCACCTTCAAGTTCTCCTGACTCTCCCAGCTCCTCCAGCATGGCCCATTCATCTTCAAATTGGGCAGTGGACAATCCACAACTTCCCAGTTCCACAATGGTGCTATACCAGGGTTACCTGAACCTTCTTCTCTGGGATCTTGACAGTAAAGAGTTTCCCGAGGTAGGAACATATATAAGAACATTGCCTTTTTGTTTTGTATTTGATACCTTTACTAAAACACTTTTCGGACAGCTTGCTTTTCCCTGTCTCACCAGACTCTGCTAATGGATAAAATCCGGCTGCAAGACATGGAGTCCCAGTTGAAGCAGTTGGGCATTCTGGCCTCAGTCTTGCTAGTGGCCAGAAGTTTCTCTGGTAGTGCTTTATTCAGTTCGACTGAATTTGTGAATAAACTGAAACACATAACCAAGGCCCTGACAGACGAATTTAACTCCAGGTAAACTTCATAGAGGCTTTCCTGGTGACTCAGTGGTAAAGAATCTGCCTGCCAATGCAGGAGACCCAGATTTGAACCTTGGGTCAGGAAGATCCCCTGGAGTAAGAAATGGCAACCCAGTCTAGTGTTTTTGCCTGGAGAATTCCATGGATAGATGAGCCTGGCAGGCTACAGTCCATGGGGTTGCAAAAGAGTCAGACATGACTTAGCGACTATGCAACATGAGCAACAACAAATTTCCTAGATCTTTCTGAGAGTTGAAAATAGTTTATTGGTTTTGGAACTTAGGCAGTTAATGTATTACTGCCTTATTCTTTATCATAAACCACACAAAAGACCTTGGGCATCATCTTCAAAGGTCATTGGTGTCTTTTGATAAATTGTATTAAAGTTTGTGATGGAAACAAAACATATTTCCAAGGAGGTGAGTGTGGAAACTAGTTTGCTATGAATGATTCAGTACTGTGTTTGCTAAAAATGAGTCATTATATACTTAAATAAGTGACACTGGATTTATGTGTGTATATCCAGAAGTTGATCCCTTGGTCAATATGTATCCATAATTTGCTTCATGCAGGGCACCCCAGCTGAAGTAAAAAGAAGAACTGGAAGTTCAGATCTCAATATATTTACAAGTTAACTGGCGAAGTAGGGAAGACAACTATGGAAAATGCTTAAGAAATCTTAAAACAGAATTTGAATAAAGTTTATGGGACTAAAGAACACTGAGTAGATCCAAGAATGGAACTGAACCCTTGTCCAATTTGTTTCATTTAAAGTGGAGAATAGTATGAATTAGTTAATATGTACGAATTAATGTGTGTGAAATAGTTGACATCTTGAGGGTAACAATGAAATGATTTGAAATGCTGGGTCCTCTGTTAGTGGTGGAGAGCTGGAATTCTTTTGTAAGTGGGCCTGGCTTCTGGTGTTGGACTCTCTGAGCTTTGCCCCTATGCCAAGGCCACTCTGCTTTCTGTCCTTCATCATCTAGGCCTGAAGAAGCTATGGTGAGTGTGAGTGAACAAGTGTCTCAGAAAATCCATGAACGCCTCAAAGACATGGGCCTAACTGCCCTGAGTAGTGAAAAGAAAGCCTCTCTTAGAGGCCAACTTCAGAACATCGCCAAGAAAGAGAACCGTGTTCGTAACATCATTGGTAAGAGTCCTCCTGTGGTGGTGGGGCTGGGAAGGGGTGGCAAGGGAAGGGGTAGCAAGAATGTGGAAGGTAACAAGGTGGACTGAAGCTTGGAAGTCAGTTGTGAAGACGTTCAGAAATGGAATGATTGTTGGGAAAGTCCTTTGGCTTTAGTTTCCTTATATATAATGTGCAGAATTGAAATAAATTGAAATAAATTTGTCCAAACAAATTGGACAAACTCTTTCAGTTTGAAGAGTGAACATATGGTTTTAAGGTCAGCTAGGATGTGTAACTTGCAGGTGCTAGTGCTGAGTGATTCCTGGTCATTCTCTAACTATAACCCAAGACCTGTGATGGGAAACCCTTTCTCTAGCCCATGCTTTAAGTTACCATGATGGTCCCTACTTCCCTCTAAGGAACTGATGCTAATTTAGGCTGAAGGATATATTCCCTGCAAGAATGGAAGCAGTGAGCTCGACCACCTTGCTTCTAATTTTCACATCTTGACAAAGTCTGATATGGTTGTATGGACCCAGAGTTGGTACACTGGCTGCAATGTGTGCCCTTAGAATTTCACATACAATGTCTAGGATCCTCTTGTTAGGTCACACACGTCGGGAGCTCACTTAGCACCCCATAACATTATAAACAGCCAGAAACTTACTGGCTCGACATCTTTCAATAATGCATTGCTTTTAGAAGCTTTATAGCATTCCTTCTTCCAAAAGAAAAGAAAAGAAAATCTCATTAACATGTTTTACCTGAATGAGTGAGTAGGTCAGTGAAAATGTGTTAATTTAAACGTTGGCGAACAGGGAGTGCAAGGGCATTGTGAATTTCTTCTGAAATCTCTTTGATCTTTCCCTTTTAACTTTTTTCTTGCACACAGATCAGCGGATCCACTTGTTTCTCAAAGGCTGTTTGGTTCGTGGGATGCAGGAGTCTCTGCTAGACTTCCCTGTTGGCCTTATTCTCATCAAGGGAGAGTTGACAAAACTGGGCTGGAAGTTTTTCAATCTGATGCGTCACAATCAGCAGGTATTTAGCCCCTATTACGATGAAATCCTTAAAGATATCATCCCTCCAGCTCAGGCCCAAGAAACAGAAGTGGAGTCTATCTGATAGTTCCAGACCACAGTCTGGCAACAGGGACCCAGGAGAGAGGGCTAAGTATGTTCCTGGGATGACATCACCTGTGCCCAGCAGAGTAGCCTCTTCCTCACTTCAACCTGGACTCAAGGCTGCAGGATTCCAGCATGTAAATACAAACTGGCCCAGCCCCCTTCATAATAAACTTCTGTGCTGCAAGAAAACCTCAGTTCCTTCTGTGTTGCAACTGAACGCAGGTTTTGTGCCCTTATCCCCTATTATCTGAGAACCAGTGATCCCTCAGTTCTCCTTCACTGGCTGATCATTCTTCAGGATGCTGGCTTGAGCAGGCATCAGGGCGTCGGCTGCTAGCATTGTTTCCTCCAATGGAAAATCATTTCCTTGAGGGCTGTGAAAACTTTCTGTGGAATTTTTTCAAACTATGAGTTCTGGAAGTATAAGGGCTTCTAGAGGTTGGGAAGACGCTGAGTTACAAATCAGGGGAAGACAGAATCCTATTTCCAGTATCACATTCTCCCTATACTTTTAAGGCTGCAGTAATAGTAAGAGCCCTCACATCCTGTTCTGGTGTGGGGCATGAAGCAGTATGAAAACTGGGGAGTGAATCAATATTGTCTGCCAGTGAACATTCAGTTGAGGACCGTTCTCAGCCTCAATGGGCGCTCTCTCTCTCTCTCTTTCTCTCTCTAGTGATCCTGGGAGTCAGTTTTAAACTCTCTCAAACCAACACCAAATGCAAGCACTTAGGCCACAGACACTTGTTTCACGTTCATCTCTGGTTCCAGTCTATAGCTAAATCTATCTTTTATTGTGATATTTCTAGGCTTAGAACACTTCTTTCTTCTTGAGAGAAATAATGAAGGTATTCAAGAGTGGGATAGCCACGGTGTTTCTTCCCACTTGCAGTCTGAGCCTCTAACTGCTAGATTGTGATTGTCAACTCATTTGGCATCACAAATGACAGATGTCCTAGATCCACATTGATCTGGGCTTGTTTTCTTCAATTGCAGAGATTCACCCTATCATTCTCAGGCCACCTACAACAGACCACCAGCAATCTAGGAAATTAGGAGCAACATCAGTTTCGTTTTGGACTTATTTAAAACGGACAGGAGAAAACAAAAATTCACCTGTGGGATATTATAACTGGATGAGGGGTGTCCTCACCACATCAGGGAATGGCAAGAGCTGAGTATAATTTACTTAATCCAAGAATAATAACAGATGGGATCTGAGTTCCATTAGTCCAAGGGTAATTTTTCTAGAAGATGGATCCCAGGTGGTTGCTACAGCTAGGTGAATAGGGTGATACATTTATTGTCTGAATATAAGGCACACAGAGGAAGGAGCTTAGCAAGCTACAGTCCTTGGGGTTGCAAAGAGTTGGGCATGACTGAGCGACTGAGCAAGGCACAGAGGGAAGCTGGGGAATAGATCATTCAAAGATTCTAGTCTTGTAACTTATCCTCAGGAAAGAAACCAAAGCTGGTTAATTTGCAATTAATAAACAGGCTGTGAATTCTAACTGAATTTTCTGATCTGATTTGCCAATATTAACGCATTGTTTTTAAAAAATCTTAATTTTAGAGTCCTGATTGTCTTATATAAAAATGTACTCTGAAGGGATCCCTGTGGAGATGACTAGGTAGTTGTTGGATATAGACATTAGACTGAAATGGAATTTTGACTTATCCTTTACAATCGAAATTTGGTATAATTGATTTCTTTGAGATTCTGAGTTAGTTTTATATCTCCACATGGAGGAGATAGAAATCCTAATCTTAAACAGGGAAAGATGGCTCTATTCAATCCTGCTCACCATTTAAGGGGAAATATATATGTATACACAAACACACATATTGTATGTGTATCAGCTCTGCTTCAACTCAAGCTAAAGAAAAAGCCCAGAAATGTGCAAAGATATTCCCTTTAACTCACTCAACCAGAGAAGATAAAAAACAGAAACATGGTGGCTGTCCCACCCGTGAATACTCACATCATCTCTCTCAAGAAAAATGAAGTGTTCTCAACTTCGATATGTGACAAAAAGAAGTTTGGTTCAGCTGTAGGATGGGACATGTATTCACAAGCGGATACATTACCATTGAGCCGCCTGGATTGATAGTATGTGCACATGATGAAATATGGTAAAAAGTCAATTTCTCTCCCATGCTCGTGTCTCATTCTACCCAGAAGACATTGCTGTTTTTACATTTCTGTGTATCCTTCCAGAGATACTCTCTGCAAATGAAGTACACATTATAATGTTATGATCACGTACAAGCCAGTCACTCTTTTAAACTTTCTATAAATATGACTTTATTTATCCCTCCATTGTTTATTTCCAGTCTATGTTTCCAGCTCTAGTGCAGGATGCTTGCCTAGAAAATTCCATGGATAGAGGAGCCTGGTGGGCTACCGTCCATGGGGTCACAAAGAGGTGGACACAGCTGAGCACACATGCACAGTGCAGTGTGGAACAAGAAGCGCTGATGGGAGTTAGAACCTGTTTGGTGTTTTGTTTATATTCTCAGGTCGAGTGAGTTAAGGGAACATCTTTACACACTTCTGGGCTTTTTCTTTAGCTTGAGGTGAAGCAGAGCTGAAAGAAGTTCTTCTGAGGATTGTTTGAAGCCACTGTACTAGATTATCTTGAAAGGTCCCTGGGTTATTTTCTTACAGCAGCTATAACAAATTAACATGAACCTAGTGGCTTAAAATAATACACATTCATTCTGTTTTAGCCCCAGAGGTCAAGTACAAAATCAACATTACTGGGTCCAAACCAAGGTTTTAGCAAGGCCACTGTCCATTTGGCAGGCTTTCACTAGGGGAGATTACTTAAGTTGCCTTTTCTACATCTAGAGTTGCATTCTTATAGTCCTTGCCTTGTGATACATTCGTCCATCATCCAAACCAGCAGCATAGCAACTTGCTTCAGTCATAATACCGCCCTCCTTCGTCTGTGTCAAATGTCCTTCTCCTTTCCTCTTCATAAGGATATATTATTACAATTTGGGCTCACCAAGCTAGTCTCCTGGTGGCTCAGATGGTAAAGATTCTACCTACAATGCAGGAGACCTGGGTTTGATCCCCGGGTCGGGAAGATCCCCTGGAGAAGGGAATGGCTACCCAGTTCCGTATTCTTTCCTGGAGAGTTCCATGGTCAGAGGAGCCTGGCGGGATATACTCTATGGGATCACAAAGAGTCGGACAGGACTGAGTGAATAGCACTTTCACTTTTTGCTTTCAAGATAGTCACAAGATCCTTAACTTAATCACATCTGCAAAGTCCCTTTTGCCAAATCAAATAACATTCACAGATTTCAGGCACTAGGGCATGGATATCCTTAGAGGGCATTGTTCAGCAGACAACAGTCTGTCTTCTGACCCCGTCAAAGGTTCATATCCATCCTTCATGCAAAACACATTCATTTCATCCCAATATTCCCCAAAGTGTCAACGTATTACATATCAAGTCCAGAATCTCACCTGTAAATCATTTAATCAAATATGTGAGAAACGGTATGATTCTCCCTGTGGAAAAATTTTCTCCATCAGTGGGTCTGTAAACTAGTGAAAAAGTTAACCTCTTCCCAAATTACAGTAGCGGGATAGTTATAGGATAATAGTTACAGACATTCCCACTCCAAATGGGAGAAAATAAAGAAAAGAGTTATTGGCTCCAAGCAATCTTGAAATCCAACCAGGTAAACTCCACCAGGGTACAAGGCCTGGAAATCATCTTCTGTTTCTGGAGATTCTGGCCTTTGCCCCTGAAGGTCTATACTTCACATCAAAGATTCTATACTCAGAATCATCCTTCCATTTTTTTCTACACGATACTACATGTTTGCAGCTGAGTACTTTTTTATCAATTTGTTTCCTGCATGTAGGTTTTTGGGAATCTAACACCCTTTTTAATTTGTATGCTGAAAATTTGCTTATAAAGCATGTCCTCAATATTTTTTTTAAATAACTCACCATTCTTTGTAGGAGATTTTTTTGGATGGATAGACAAGATCTTCTTAACTTCACTTTAATTTTTTAAAATAAATTTTAGCATAGTTGAAAGCTTTTTCAGAGTCATGTAGCTAGTTTTTAATTCCTTTGATGATACCCGTACCATGCCTCCAATGTACACAACCCACCTACTTGGTGCTGAAGAAAATGAGGAAGATGAGATCCTGCTGCAGGCCTGGATACAGAGCTGTCGGAAATGGTAGTGTGTAAGGTCCAGGCAGAATCACTGGAAAGGAGTGACCTCTGAGGAGAGAAGGGACTTAACAAGAACAGAATTAAGAAACTAGTGTCTTTTTGTTTTTTTATTTTTATTTTTTTGGACCCATCCTGCAGCATGTGGGATCTTAGTTCCCCAACCAGGAATCCAACCCAGGACCTGCTGCATTGGAAGTACAGAGTCTTAACCACTGAACAGCCAGGGAAATCCCACAAAGAGAATTAAGTCCGAGGCATTTTCTATGGTGTCTTCTTTAAACCAAATAAGCACTCGGTTATTCTTAAGTTGTATCATTTTTATGCTTAAAAATCAATGAGAACTCCCCTGGTTGTCCAATGCTTAGGACTCAGCGTTTTCCCTTCCCTGGGCTAGGTTCAGTCTCTGGTTGGTGAACTAAGACCCTGCAAGGCAAGCAGCACAGTCCTCAACACCCCTTGCCAAATAATCAATGAATAAGTTTAAACAATTTCTGTACTACCAAAAGAAGGAAAAGTATTAGAAGTAAATATTATAGACTTTATGCTAATATGCTTGACCAAAGAATACTTTTACTAATCAGTAGAGAAGCGGTTGCTATTACCCACTCGCTACTACTGATTGGATGGTTTAGTGAGGCCCTGGGATGGGCCCGCCAGGGTCTGCCCAAAGCCCTGGCTGAGCATTAAGACAGAGGATATGACTATTTACATAGGTGAACCTGCAGAACCACATTCTGACAGCATGTGGTCCACTGGAGAAGGGAATGGCAAAACACTTCAGTATTCTTGTCTTGAGAACCCCATGAACAGTATGAAAAGGCAAAAAGAACACTGAAAAATGAACTCCCCAGGTTGGTAGGTCCCCAATATGACACTGGGGATCAGTGGAGAAATAAGCCCAGAAAGAATGAAGGGATGGAGCCAAAGCAACACCAACAACCAAAAACAACACGCAGGTGTGGATGTGACTGGTGATGGAAGCAAGGTCTGATGCTGTAAAGAGCAATATTGCATCAGTTCAGTTCAGTTCAGTCAGTCAGTCGTGTCTGACTCTTTGCGACCCCATGAATCGCAGCACGACAGGCCTCCCTGTCCATCACCAACTCCCGGAATTCACTCAGACTCACGTCCATTGAGTCAGTGATGCCATCCAGCCATCTCATCCTCTGTCGTCCCCCTCTCCTCCTTCCCCCAATCCCTCCCAGCATCAGAGTTTTTTCCAATGAGTCAACTCTTCGCATGAGGTGGCCAAAGTACTGGAGTTTCAGCTTTAGCATCAGTCCTTCCAAAGAAATCCCAGGGCTGATCTCCTTCAGAATGGAGTGGTTGGATCTCCTTGCAGTCCAAGGGACTCTCAAGAGTCTTCTCCAGCATCACAGTTCAAAAGCATCAATTCTTCGGCGCTCAGCCTTCTTCACAGTCCAACTCTCACATCCATACATGACCACAGGAAAAACCACAGCCTTGAATAGATGGACCTTTGTTGGCAAAGGAATGTCTCTGTTTTGAATATGCTCTCTAGGTTGGTCATAACTTTCCTTCCAAGGAGTAAGCATCTTTTAATTTCATGGCTTCAGTCACCATCTGCAGTGATTTTGGAGCCCAGAAAAATAAAGTCTGACAGTGTTTCCACTGTTTCCACATCTATTTCCCATGAAGTGATGGAACTGGATGCCATGATCTTCGTTTTCTGAATGTTGAGCTTTAAGCCAACTTTTTCACTCTCCTCTTTCACTTTCATCAAGAGGCTTTTTAGTTCCTCTTCACTTTCTGCCATAAGGGTGGTGTCATCTGCATATCTGAGGTTATTGATATTTCTCCCTGCAATCTTGATTCCAGCTTGTGCTTCTTCCAGCCCAGCGTTTCTCATGATGTACTCTGCATATAAGTTAAATAAGCAGGCTGACAATATACAGCCTTGACGTACTCCTTGTCCTATTTGGAACCAGTCTGTTGTTCCATGTCCAGTTCTAACTGGTGCTTCCTGACCTGCATACAGGTTTCTCAAGAGGCAGATCAGGTGGTCTGGTATTCCCATGTCTTGAAGAATTTTCCACAGTTTATTGTGATCCACACAGTCAAAGGCTTTGGCATAGTCAATAAAGCAGAAATAGATGTTTTTCTGGAACTCTCTTGCTTTTTCAATGATCCAGCAGATGTTGACAATTTGGTCTCTGGTTCCTCTGCCTTTTCTAAAACCAGCTTGAACAGGAAGTTCACAGTTCACATATTGCTGAAGCCTGGCTTGGAGAATTTGGAGCATTACTTTACTAGCATGTGAGATGAGTGCAATTCTGTGGTAGTTTGAGCATTCTTTGGCATTGCCGTTCTTTGGGATTGGAATGAACACTGACCTTTTCCAGTCCTGTGGCCACTGCTGAGTTTTCCAAATTTGCTGGCATATTGAGTGCAGCACTTTCACAGCATCACCTTTCAGGATTTGAAAGAGCTCAACTGAAATTCCATCACCTCCACTTGCTTTGTTCGTAGTGATGCTTTCTAAGGCCCACTTGACTTCACATTCCAGAATGTCTGGCTCTAGGTCAGTGATCACACCATCGTGATTATCTGGGTCGTGAAGATCTTTTTTGTACAGTTCTTCTATGTATTCTTGCCATCTCTTCTTAATATCTTCTGCTTCTGTTAGGTCCATACCATTTCTGTCCTTTATCGAACCCGTCTTTGCATGAAATGTTCCCTTGGTATCTCTAATTTTCCTGAAGAGATCTCTAGTCTTTCCCATTCTGTTGTTTTCCTCTATTTCTTTGCATTGATCGCTGAGGATGGCTTTCTTATCTCTCCTTGCTATTCTTTGGAACTTTGCATTCAGATGCTTATATCTTTCCTTTGCTCCTTTGCTTTTCACTTCTCTTCTTTTCACAGCTATTTGCAAGACCTCCCCAGACAGCCATTTTGCTTTTTTGCGTTTCTTTTCCATGGAGATGGTCTTGATCCCTGTCTCCTGTCCCATGTCGTGAACCTCTGTCCATAGTTCATCAGGCACTCTATCAGATCTAGGCCCTTAAATCTATTTCTCATTTCCACTGTATAATCATAAGGGATTTGATTTAGGTCATACTTGAATGGTCTACTGATTTTCCCTACTTTCTTCAATTTCAGTCTGAATTTGGCAATAAGGAGTTCATGATCTGAGCCACAGTTAGCTCCCGGTCTTGTTTTTGCTGACTGTATAGAGCTTCTCTATCTTTGGCTGCAAAGAATATAATCAATCTGATTTCAGTGTTGACCATCTGGTGATGTCCATGTGTAGAGTCTTCTCTTGTGTTGTTGGAAGAGGGTGTTTGCTATGACCAGTGCGTTCTCTTGGCAAAACTCTATTAGTCTTTGCCCTACTTCATTCTGTATTCCAAGGCCAAATTTGCCTGTTACTCCAGGTGTTTCTTGACTTCCTACTTTTGCATTCCAGTCCCCTATAACGAAAAGGACATCTTTTTTGGGTGTTAGTTCTAAAAGGTCTTGTAGGTCTTCATAGAACTGTTCGACTTCAGCTTCTTCAGTGTTACCGGTTGGGGCATAGACTTGGATTACTGTGATATTGAATGGTTTGCCTTGGAAACGAACAGAGATCATTCTGTCGTTTTTGAGATTGCATCCAAGTACTGCATTTCGGACTCTTTTGTTGACCATGATGGTTACTCCATTTCTTCTGAGGGATTTCTGCCCCCAGTAGTAGATATAATGGTCATCTGAGTTAAATTCACCCATTCCAGTCCATTTTAGTTCGCTGATTCCTAGAATGTCAACGTTCCCTCTTGCCATCTCCTGTTTGACTACTTCCAATTTGCCTTGATTCATGGACCTAACATTCCAGGTCCCTGTGCAATTGGGACTTGCTCTTTACAGCATCGGACCTTGCTTCTATCACCAGTCACATCCACAATGGGATATTGTTTTTGCTTTGGCTCCATCCCTTCATTCTTTCTGGAGTTATTTCTCCACTGATCTCCAGTAGCATATTGGGCACGTACTGACCCAGGGAGTACCCCTTTCAGTATCCTATCATTTTGCCTTTTCATACTGTTTATGAGGTTCTCAAGGCAACAATACTGAAGTGGTTTGCCATTCCCTTCTCCAGTGGACCACATTCTGTCAGACCTCTCCACCATGACCTGCCTGTCTTGGGTGGCCCCACATGGCATGGCTTAGTTTCATTGCGTTAGACAAGGCTGTGGTCCATGTGATTAGATTGACTAGCTTTCTGTGTTATGGTTTCAGTGTGTCTGCCCTCTGATGCCCTCTTGCAACACCTACCATCTTACTTGAGTTTCTCTTACCTTGGACGTGGGGTATCTCCTCACCACCGCCCCTCCTGACCTTGAACGTGAAGTATCTCCTCTTGGCCCTCCTGCAACTGTGCAGCCACCGCTCCTTGGACCTGGGGTTGCTCCTCCCAGCCGCCGCCCCTAACTTTGGGCGTGGGTTAGCTCCTCTTGGCAGCTCCTGCACTGTAGCAGCCTGGCACTCTTTGCCGCCGCCCCTGACCTCCGACGTGGGGTAGCTCCTCGCAGCCACGTTTCTGGGAATAGAATTTGCTTTTTATTCCATCTAAAACTTGATAATAGACAGATTGTCCCTAGTACTCACTCTTAGAGAAGTTAGATAGCTTGCAGTTATAATCCTTTCTCTTCGATTTGAGATAAAAAACATTGCCTCAAGGACCTGAGAGTCATGTATGTGAAGTGCAAAAATTCAGGGAGATAACCTTCCCTCTTGTTCCCAGTCCCTGTGGGAGGATAAGGGCCTAACTTCAGTGAGCACCGTGTTTCAATTTACACCACTGCTTCCTGTCAGAATACAAGAGAAGATTGTCTTTCTTCCAGGTAAGTGAAAGTCTTAACTGGCACAGTTGTGTCCGACTCTTGCGACCCCATGGACTGACAGGTTCCTCCAGCCATGGAATTCTCCGGGCAAGAATACTGGAGTGGTAGTCATTCCCTTCTCCAGGGGATCGTCCCAACCCGAGCATCGAACTCAGGTCTCCCACATTGCAGGCAGATTCTTTACCATCTGAGCCACCAGGGAAGCCCCACATAAGTGCTAATTAACAAACCAAGTAGTTGCATCATAGGAACTAACCACCCACCCCACCCCCATCCAAACATCCCCCAGCGCCTTTCCCTTAGCATACTCCCATCTGTAAAAATGTCTCCATCCTTCTTTTCAGGGATTCAAGTTCATTTCACACTGGACAATTTACAAGTTCAGTTCACGCTGGACTCTCTTCCTATGTGTTGTTGTTCAGTTGCTCAGTCTGTGTCCAAAGCCTTGTTTGCCTTTGATACCTCTCAGGATAAATATTTGGAGAGAGGGGAGGTCACTGGGGTGGAGAGTGTTGGAAATCTTGGGATTCATAATTGGATAAGGGAGGGGCAGAGAAACCACTTTTACCTTTGAATCCTCACATGAACCATTCAGGGTAGATTGTATTATTCTCGTTGAAGTTTCTTGAGGCTTGATTTATAGCCAAGAGTATTCTGGAATGTTCCAGCCACAGTTGTTATGTGCAGTGTTCTACTCTGAATTAATTTTGTCACTCATGTTGTTCAAAACTTCCCCATCTAACTGATTTTTTTTGTCTGTTTTACTTGTAATTCAGTGAGCTGTTAAATACCTCACTGTAACTGTTTATTTCTCCATTTACTTCTGTCAATTTTTGCTGCATGTATTTTGACTCCTACGATAAGTGGTGCATAAATTTAGAATTCCTTTATTAGTTATTCTTATAAAATAAAACCTTTTATAACTATGGAATGTTTACCTTCTCTACAGTATATTTTCCTTAAAGTTTTTCTCTCTTATTAATGTGTTTATGACAATTTGATGTCTTTTATTACTTTTGGATGTTTCCCAATTGTGATCCCTTCAAATACTTCTCTATTCTTCTCTTTCTTGAACTCTAATTGAATGACTATTAGATTTAGACACCACCTCCCTTTTAACTCTCATCTACTCTCTTTTGGTACTTTCCATCATTCTGTCTCTCCAGGTTACATTCTGTACATTTTTTTCAGACCTATGTTTCATTTTTCTAATTCTTCTTTCAAGTAGGAAAATAATCTTTGAGCTCTGAACTACAACACCAAATATTCAAGGTATATTTTATTACGCCTCTAGAGTATTAATGGGAGATAAGGGTTCAAGATGTTAAGTGAATGTCCTCAGATGACCCAGCATGACAAAGGCATAGCTCAAACTAACATCATAGATCAGATCCTCAACCCAAGTCCTTTCCAATATACTTGCTTTCTCCTGGGCTGTGGATCCTCCCAATCTCTCATATCCCAGAAAGTAAACTATAGTGAGGTCTTCCAACATTTTTAGAGCTGTGCGATACTTCATTCTAGATTATAAAAGTTGGTGAGTCTGCTTCATTAGTCATGATATTTTCCTAGGACTTTGTTCTGGCATTTGGAGAAATTATGTATTATTCCCAAATCAGATTACAATGATCAAGGTATTTCATTTCCAAGAAGAGAAAACCCCAGGATGTTTACTCAGAGAAGTATGGGAATTGCTGAGAACAGTTTTGATATACATCTTTCATCCCACCAGGAGCAAGGTGGACACACAGCAATGAGTGATGTCCACATGGGCCCCTCAGTACGACTGCAACATGTCAGCAAGCAGACAAAAATACTGGTGTGGATTGTCATTCCCTTCTCCAGGGGATCTTCCCAACCCAGGGATCAAACCCGGGTCTCCTGAATCACAAGCAGATTCTTTCTGAGATTTCACATATCATACAATTCACATATCATACAATTCACCCAAACTGTACAATTCATTTGTCTTTAGTATATTCACAGATTTGTGCAACCACCATCATAGACAATTTTAGAAGTCTTTCATCATTTCAAGAAGAAACACCTAACCCTTGAGCCCTCTGTCACCCCATTACTCCTACCCCTTAAGCCTTAAGCAACTAGGAAACTACTTTATAGATTTCCCTATTTTGGATTTTTTTAATTAATTATTTTAATTGGAGGCAAATTACTTTACAATATTGTGGTGGTTTTTGCCATACACTGACATGAATCAGCCACAGGTGTACATGTGTCTCCCCCAGCCTGAACCCGCCTCGCACCTCCCTGCCCATCTCATCCCTCTGGGTAGTCCCAGTGCACCGACTTTGAGTGCCCTGTTTCATGATCCAAACTTAGACTGCTCATCTATCTTACATAGGGTAATATACATGTTTCAGTGCTATTCTCTCAAATTATCCCACCCTCGCCTTCTCCCACAGAGTCCAAAAGTCTTTTCTTTATATCTCTGTCTCTTTTGCTGTATCGCATATAGTGTTGTTGTTACCACCTTTCTAAATTCCATATATATGTATTAATATACTGTATTGGTGTTTTTATTTCTGTCTTACTTCACTCTGTATAATAGGCTCTGGTTTCATCCACCTCATTAAAACTGACTCAAATGCATTCTTTTTAATAGCTGAGTAATATTCCATTGTGTATATGTACCACAACTTTCTTATCCATTCATCTGCCGAAGGACCTCTAGGTGGCTTCCATGTCCAAGCTATTGTAAACAGTGCTTTGATGAACATTGGGGTACACATGTCTCTTTCAATTCTGGTTTCTTCAGTGTGTATGCCCAGCAGCGGGATTGCTGGGTCGTGAAACTACATAACATGTGACCTTTTTTGACTGGCTTCTTTCACTAAGCATAATGTTTTAATGTTGATTCATGTTGTAGGATATATCAGTAAAACATTTGTTTTTGTTTCTGAATAATAGTCTGTAGTGTGGTTATACCTCAGTTTGTTTATCTGTCAGTCAGTGGATGGACAATTGGACTATTTCCACTTTGGGCTATTATGAATAATGCTGCCACAAAATTTAATCTATAATTTTTGTGTGAATATGTTTTCATTTCTTAAACCTAGAGTGGAATTGCTGGATTGTATGGTAACTCTATTTATTCATTTCAGTAACTTGCAGGCTGTTTTTACAAAGTGACTGCACCATTTTATATTCCCACCAGAAGTGAATGAGAGTTCCAGTTTCTCCATATCCTCACTAATGTTTTGTGTTACCTGACTTTTTCATACCAGCTACGTTTGAAGTGCATTTCAAGTGGTATCACATTATGGTTTTGATTTAAATTTCCCCAATGACTAAGGATGTTGAGCATCCCATTGCCCATTTTTATATGTTCCTTAGAAAAATGTCTATTTAGCTCATTTGCCCAGTTTTAAAAATTGAGCTGTTTGTCTTTTTATTACTGAGTTTCAAGTGTTCCTTACATATTAAGGACACAAGTCTCTTATCAGATATATGATTTGCAAATAGTTCCCTCTATTCTGTGGGTGCAGTTTTCACTTTCTGGGTGACACCTTTTGAAGCAGAAAAGCCTCATTTTTATAAAATCCTTCATGTCTATTATATATGTTCTTGCTCCTGCTTTTGTTGACATATTGACAAATTCTTTGCAAAACCCAAGATCATCAAGATTTACTCCTAGGGGCTCCCCAGTGGCTCACTGGTAAAGAATCCACCTGCCAATGCAGGAGACACAGGTTCAATCCCTGATCCGAGAAGATCACACATGCTGTGGAGCAACTAAGCCCATGCGCAACAACTATGGATGGAGCCTGTGCTCAAGAGCCCATGTGCCCTAGAGCCTGTGCTCCTCAAGAAGAAAAGGCACTGCAATGAGAAGCCAGCACACCACAACTAGAGGAAAGCCTGTGCAGCAAAGAACACCCAGCACAGATAAAAATAAATAAACAAATTTTTTTTAAAAAAGATTTACTCCTATGTTTTCTTCTAGGAATTTTGTGGTTTTAGATTTCACACTTACTTTTTCTGATTCATTTGCTGTCAGTTTTTGTACATGGTGTGAGACAAAAATTCTAACTCTGTTCTTTTACATGTGATTCTTTAGTTATCCCAGCAGCATTTGCAGAAAAGGCTATTCTTTTTTTCCCATTGAATGTCCTTGAAACCCTTGTCAAAAATTCGTTGACTAAAGATGCTTGGTTTTGTTTCTGGACTCTCCATTCTACTCTGTTCAGCTGTATGTACATCCCCATGGCAGTCTCACAGTATCTTCATTATCATTGCTTTGTGGTAAGCTTTGGAATAGTAGGCTTTGGAATAGAGAACTGGGAAATAATCTTTGAAATAAAAATCTCTCCCTTTATCTTTTTGTAAGTTTAACTAATCTGAGTTCCTTGTAATTCCATATGTATGCATTTTTAAATCAGTTTGTACATTTCTACAAAGCAATCTGTTGTGTTTCTGATAGATACTGCATTATATCTGTAGATCAATTTGGAGAGTATTGCCATTGTAATAATATTTAGTGTTCTGTACCATGATCAGGGGATATTTTCCCATTTATTTAGATCTTATTTAATTAATTCCAAAAATATTTTGTGTTTTTCAGATATGGATTTTGTGATTTTTTTGTTAAATTAACTCATAAGTATTTTATTTTTGATACCATTGTAAATAGAAATGTGCTTTGAATTTCATTTCATATTGTTCATTGCAAGTGGTAGAAAGACAAGTGGCTTCTATATCCTGATCTTATATTGAAAAATCAGCAAATTTAAAGTAGTGGAAGATCAGTTTCTTCTCTGGGACTTATTGTATTTCTTTTCAGTAAAAGTATTTAAACATTTTCAGATGCAGTAAGCCAAATAAGCTAGGATGTGATTAATTTTAAGACAATAATCAGATGTATTAAATCTTTCTAGTATAAAAGTATCACATCTTCACAAAACTAGGAGAAAAGGATTTTCATTTACACACTCACAGACACTCAGAGGGCTCACAGGTTTGGCTCTGCAATCCGACCAAGAAGTCTAATGCAAAATCAGACACAAATACATATACAAACAAACTCTGCAGGAAAAAAGTAATAATTATTGAAAGGTGATGACAGAGAATGGATACTTGGTCTTTCTACTTTTTCATATAGAAACTTTCTGTGCTGTTCTGTGCAACCCCATAGACAGCAGCCCACCAGATTCCCCCGTCCCTGGGATTCTCCAGGCAAAAATACTGGAGTAGGCTGCCATTTCCTTCTCCAATGCATGAAAGTGAAAAGTGAAAGTGAAGTTGCTCAGTCGTGTCCAACACCTAGCGACCCCATGGACTGCAGCCTATCAGGCTCCTCCATCCATGGGATTTTCCAGGCAAGAGTACTGGAGTGGGGTGCCATTGCCTTCTCTAAGGCACTGAAGAAGCCTCCAACTGAGAATCACCAACAATGACAGACACAAAGCTGTAAGAAAAGTTGACTCCTGTAACCAAAGGTCTATGAAAAGGGTAGTCTGAACACAGAAAACGTGTTTGGTAATACTGCAACTCCTCTCCAGACAAACACCAGTGGAAACCCTCACCCTAAACTCTGAGGTTTCAGAGGCCAGGAAGGGTGTTAATCTTCTGTCCTGCTTCTCTAAAATCAGTGATGACCCTTCAATTCACCTGTCAGGGTAACGTCAGAGGGGTCCAGCGGCAAGTCAGATCTCCACCTCCACTCAACAACAGTAAACTGAATGAGACAGTGCGGATGTGACTAGTAAGCACTCCGTTCATTCTCATTTCTGGTGCCTCTGTTGCCAGTGGTTAGCTGAACCTCCATATCCACCTGGCATTCGTGAAGTGGTGTGAGATAGGGCTACTCAATACTCTGGTTTCTCCCTCACCCCTCTTTGTGTTCTGAGCCCTCTTGAGAGCTGAACTTCACCCCCACCCATCATCCAAACCAAATCCAGTATTGGGAGGCAGAGTTGCTTAGCACTCAGCTTTCTCCTTTTCCCCTTGATGTCTCAGAGACCAGAGACAAGCTAGCCAAGCTTCATCTGCCAACCCTACAGCCACTCACAAATTGTTCGGTCTCCCATTCCCATCCCCCTTCCCCAGGGTCAGCAGTGCATAGAGAGGAACTGAGCTTATACTCCCATTCTGAGGCTACAAAAGGGTTGTGAATTGGTGCCTCTCATTGACTGGGACGTTATCCATGGCTGGAGTGGGTGGTCTGCTACCACTGCGGCAGCATGAGTCAGCAATCCACTTTTGCTAAGGTGGAATCAGAGCAGGAATCTGAAGATACAGCCCACACCATTGTGTGTTATACCCAAGTATCATACAAAAATACAGATGAATAGGGTCCAGAATCTTAGAATGTGGTATTCAAAATGCCCAGGGTATGATAGAGATCACAAAACACAGATTCAAGAAAATCACAGCTTGAATACTAAAAGACATTCTACAGATGTAAACATTGATGTGAATAATGTTGAAATAATGACAAGAAGTTTGAAGTGATCATCCTAAAAGTAATTATCAAGTAGTTACAAATTCTTTTAAAACAAATGAAAAATTTGAAAATCTCAACAAAGAAGTGGAAGATAAAGAAACAAGTGGAAATTATAGAAAATAAAAATAGTGCATTTCTTACTGAAACGGCACAGATCCTGGGAGATGTATTTCAGACAGAAAAGTGGGCTTCTTCTACCTTGCTTTCTATCTTATTATCCACTGAACAATATTACATTTGCAGTACAGAGGAAGATACCATAGAATGTCATTCATACATTTACTGAAATTGAAAAATGAAGTCACACTTTTACTTATAAACTATAATTCTATTAACAATTGAGAATTTTCAGTGAGAACTACCTTTCCAATTGTTCAGTCATATGCTGAACATTTTTCATAAAACGAGTGAACTATACTTGTAGTACCAAGATTTAGAAAAAGGATATCTAAAACACATCTATTTGGTATATCTGCAATATTCTAGAAATTACATCCATTGCAAATTAAAAATATGAGAAGCCAGTTTTCAAAATTCTTATAGGGGATATGAGAGGGAAATAATTACCCTGAGGTAATTAATGAGGGAAATAAATCCCCTTTTGAGAAAATTCTGTTGTTCTTACTTTCACCCAGGAGTGGTCCACCTAGAGGAGGATGTTAAGTGCATTTTCATTGCAATCTGCCCAGTTTGGGGCATCTCAATTGGACCCTCAGTTGTTTTCTGCTCAGGATTCTGTGGGCAGAACCTGACATCAGGCTGGGCTAATGTCTGTTCCTCTTAGCAAGGGAGAACAAGCTTTTTCATTATCCTGGCATGGGGTTCTTTAGAAATTTGTCTGGACACTGGAAGCACATCAACAAATCATTGCCCATTAAAAAATGATACTGGGTTTGAGATGACTTAAATACTTAGACTTTTCTTAAACTCCTCATGGGAAACAGTATTGACAGGCATTATTCCTCTTTTCAACTGAAGCAAAATCTAAAGCACAGTGTACTTTAAGGTGACTTTGTGGAAATTGCAAAATATATTTAAGCAATAGAGCCTAGGTAAAAGTCTAGACCCCTTGACCTTCAATTCTCATAGCATACAGTCAATGGTCAGGATCATAAACATCCTTTTATCAACACTCTGAAGTGTTCTGCTAAGCCCTATGTGTTATCTGAATGGAAGCCTGTCAACAGTCAAGAAGTGACATCAATTGCCATTCTCCTTTTGAAGATGGATAATTAAATCTTGGAAGAGTTAATGTGCCAGGCCAAGGACATGGAGCTTATGGTACTACTAAGAGGTAAAGCCATGAAACCAGGGATCCAGTCTTAGGATATTTAATGCCATTACACCCATCTACTGAAAGATGATATTATAGGGCAAAAATTCAAACATTCATGGCTGGTTTACTTCTTTATCACAATTAAAGGGTATAAGAAAGAAATGTTGAAGAAAGTAAACAGAAAAAAGCAAAAACTAAACTAAAGCAGAGAAAAAACAACAACAACAAATCAAAGAAACAAAACCTACTCAGAAAAGCTATGATCAAATGCTAAGTGTCAGGAAGAAAAGTAAGCCTTGGCTGATAAGGTGAGCAGAGACGTGAACTCAGTAAGGATGGTGGTTATAGGAACATCTGTGGGCAGGTTGTTACAGGAAAATACATAATGGTATGAGAACAGGTTTGGTGAGCTAGGGTTAGAGGCACAAAAAAAGAGGCTAGAGTAGCTGGAGAACAATTCATTGAAAAAATATTGAAGTATGCATCCTACCGGAGAAGGCAATGGCACCCCACTCCAGTACTCTCGCCTGGAAAACCCCATGGACGGAGGGGCCTGGTGGGCTGCAGTCCATGGGGTCGCTAGGAGTCGGACACGACTGAGCGACTTCGCTTTATTTTTTCACTTTCATGCATTGGAGAAGGAAATGACAACCCACTCCAGTGTTCTTGCCTGGAGAATCCCAGGGACGGGGGAGCCTGGTGGGCTACCGTCTATGGGGTCGCACAGAGTCAGACACGACTGAAGCGACTTAGCAGCAGCAGCAGCAGCATGCATCCTACCAGGCTTTACTACAAGGATATGTTAATGAACAAATAAAGATCCCTGCCCTCCAGGAATTTAAATTTTTCCACCAGAGGGAGATGGCGAATTTACAAAATAGCAGATAAATAAAATGTGTTGTATTCCGAAAGGTGATAAACAATTGGGAAGAGAATAGGAAACATACGAAAACAGTGGAATCCGGGTTTCAGGGAGAAGGTTGGAAACAAATACCCTGAGCGATCCTTGCAGTTGATAGGCGTGTTATTAAAGGGGCGGCATTTTTCTCCTTCCCCGGAGGAGGGCGTGCCCATGCACTGCAGTATTCTTGCCTGGAGAACTCTCTGGACAGAAGGGCCTGGCGGGCTACAGTTCATGGGATCACTGTAGCCACCTTTGTAAGGCACAGTCAGACGTGACTGAAGTGACTTAACTTGCACACAGTTTTCTCCTTTATGCTGCTTTTGTCAATTGTCAATGTCAGTGGTGTGCTGGTTTTACTGCACAGAGGCCAGAATACATTTTCCCTATCTTTGGTGTGGACTCGACCCCTCATGTAACATAGGAGTGCCCCCGTGGACACTTAAGTCTGACAGCTTTTTTTAATCAAATGCTAAGTCTGGTAGCTCAGAGGTTAAAGCTTCTGCCTGCAGTGCGGGAGACCTGGGTTCGATCCCTGGGTTGGGAAGATCCCCTGGAGAAGGAAATGGCAACCCACTCCAGTATTCTTGCCTGGAGAATTCCATGGACGGAGGAGCCTGGCGGGCTACAGTCCATGGGGTCGCAAAGAGTCGGACACAACTGAGCGACTGAACCGAACTGGACTGAACCGAAGTCGCCCGCCAGGCGGTAGCCTGAAGCCTGCCAGGCTTCTCTGTCCATGGGATTCTCCAGGCATGAATACTGGTTACTGTGCCCTCGTCCAGGGGATTTTCCTGACCCAGTGATGGAACCTGCAACTCTGCAGTCTCCTGCATTGGCAGGCAGGTTCTTTACACTAGAGCCACCTGGGAAACCCCCTTTTCATCAAGGGGCCAATCGTTTTGAAGTTCAGTCTCTGTTGCGAAAGCCCATCGATGTGGACATCAGTTCTCTGGGTTTGAGTCCTGGCCTGGCAGAAACCCTGGCCAGGCGGTGCCTAGGCCACAGGGAAAGACGTTGTGCTGGGCTTCCCAGCCAACTGGTTCTAGAGGTGCGGAGCCTATGCCTGATTGGAACCCTCTCACCGATAAGCCTCTTTGCCTTCAGCCCCTGTGGGTGGGTCTGGAATCTGGCCCCACCTCCCAGTACAGAGCTGATTGAGTGAGCTGGTGGCACCTGACCTGAGCTGCGCCAATCCAAGTCCTCTTCTGTGGCGGTTTAACTTGGAGCGGCAACCGTTAAGACGCCAGTCACCTCCAGCACTGCTTCTTGTTGGCAGCAAGAGGGAGGAACGTGCTTCCACTGCTGGGGTCTTGGACGTCTCAACTGTTTTGCAACTCTTATTTTAGTCAGGTAAGGCACAACAGTATTCTTTCTATAAATTACATCTCTACTGATATAAATGAAAGTACCTAGGACCAAAGTTCGGGGATTAATAAGAAAAGAGATCTAATGGATTGTGCGCCGGCCCACAATCCTGTCCATCCACTGGGCACCTCTCTTTCCTAACCTGTGATTCGCTTCAATTGTGTGGCTAACCATGTCATGCTCTCTTTAAAATCCATCAATCAAAAAGAAAGAAAGAAATCCCTCGGTCAGCCTTGTGCTTCTTTAAAGAATCGTTATTTCTTTGCATCTGATTATTTTTGTGGTTCGTATTGATAGGCCAAACTTTAAATTCTAAGTGTTGAAGTGCATATTTGTATATGTGTGTGGAGGTGTATACCTATGTATCTATATCTATCTATCTATATGCTGTGCTAGGTTGCACATTCTTGGCCAACTCTGTGACCCTATGGACGGTGGCCTGCCAGCCTCCTCTGTCCATGGGATCCTCCAGGCAAGACTACTAGAGTTGATTGCCATTTCCTTCTCCAGGGATATTCCCTACCCAGGAATCGAACCCAGATCTCCTGCATTGTAGGCAGATTCTTTACCGTCTGAGTCACCAGAAGCAGAGAAATACTAATCTATGCCCTGGAAATGGTTGCACTCTCATTTATTTTTAATGGGCTCTCTAAACAGGAAATGGCAATCCACTCCAGTACTCTTGCCTGGAGAATCCCATGGACAGAGGAGCCTGGTGGCCTACAGTCCATGGAATCACAAAGAGTTGGACACGGAATGAGCAACTAACACTCTCACTTTCAAACCAGTTTGAAATAGTTTTTTAATGGATGATACAGCACGAGAATTTATTCATCTTTATATCCATCCTCCTAACTGTATTTCATTTGATTAAACTATTATTAAACAGTGGGATTTATAGCATAACCGTGGGGCTTCCCCTGTGGCTCAGCTGATAAAGAACCCGCCTGCCAATGCAGGAGAGGTAAGAGACTCGGGTTCTATCCCTGGGTTGAGATGATCCCCTGGAGGAGAGCATGGCAACCCACTCCAGCATTCTTGCATAGAAAATCCAATGGACAGAAGAGCCTGGCAGATTTCGGTTCATAGAATGGAAAAGAGTCAGAGAAGATGGAAGCAATTTAGGCCGCAGATAGAATTATGGTTCTTTTCAGGAGTGAATCTTTAAAAACAAGGGGTTTTTTTGAAATAATTTTATGCCCACAGAAAGGTTTCAAAAAAACAGTATAGAAAGCCCTCACACAAATTTCCCTAATGTTAACATCTTACATATGCATATAAAAATTAAGAAAATTAAAAATTAATATTGATGCAGTAATGTTAACTAATTTACCTACTTTATTTGAATTTCACCATTTATCATAGTAATCTCCTTTTTCTGTCCCAGCATCCCATTCTGGATACCACATTTGGCCATCACTTCTCTTTAGTCTCCTCCAGGCTGAGAATTCCTCAAGCTTTCTGGGCCTTTCCCAGCAGTGACTCTTTTGAAAATACTGGTCAGGTATTTTATAGAATGTCTATCAATTGGGTTTGTCTGCTATTTTCTTAGGATTAGGTGGAAGTTACACATTTTTGGCAATAATACCTGTTTTATTCTCCTCTCCTTCATCCTAATGGTGATGGAGTGATTTCCACCGTAGGGATCTGGGGGTGGCTGCTGAACACACACCCCTGACACTGGATAGGCACTACCCACAGCAGCTTCTCAGTAACACTGATTCACTGCCTGGGGGTGGAGGACACTACTGGTCAGGTCAAGCCTCAGGGGAGTCATGCTCTGGAAGAGAGTGAACAAGCAGGGCTGTGGGACGCCATCTGTAGTAATAAGAGGAGGAGATAACTCTTGGTTCCCATGGAGGATGTGATTAGCTTGTTTGAATACTTCTGTGGGCTGGTGGAGAATTGAAACCTGATAGTCAGGGGCACACCGACACTGCGGCTGGTTCCTATCATAAGGCTGCTTTGGGGCTAGGGGAGTTCTTGCTGGGAGCCACACAGAGGGATAGCATTCTTCCTAGACTTTTAGTCACTACTTTTAAAATTCATCTGTTGATTTTGCCTACACAAATTATGACTGAAAGGTGACATTCTATTTCCTTATTCCTACCATATTTGTTCATTGGAATTCTGTAGAGCTGTGTTTTCTCCCTCGTTTATTTATAAATTTTCTAATTATAAAATTATTTTATGAAATATATTTCTAATTATCAAATCAAGTGATCAAATTATTTATGTCAATAACTTTGTTATATTGTGACATAATCAAATTATATCCTTATTTAGTTTCTTGCATTTTTCTGGCTTTGGTGATTAGGAACTCCTTTTGAGGGGTTTGTACTCTTTCAGCATGACCTGGTCCTTTTCTGTGTACTTCCTTGCTGGTGTTATACGGTATTCCGATTCGTCTTGTGTTTCTCTTTCCCCACCATGGCCCTGAAATCAAAACACTTCTGCAAAAACCCATGTTTCCTTTCCTTGGAAAATAACATTTAGTAACTGATATCTCCCTGTGTGTTCATTGCTACTGGGATTTCATTGCAGCTAGGTCCTCCTTCTTCATTCACAAATGAAGGAAATATATTGTATGTATATACTTACACTTCCAGATACATCTGAATTTCTCTACCTATTTCTTTTTTTTATTTTATTTTTTAACTTTACAATATTGTATTGGTTTTGCCATATATCAAAATGAATCCGCCACAGGTATACATGCGTTCCCCATCCTGAACCCTCCTCCCTCCTCCCTCCCCATACCATCCCTCTGGGTCGTCCCAGTGCACCAGCCCCAAGCATCCTACCTATTTCTATAGATAGTGAAAGCCAGGAGCTCCTACTAATACTTCTTTTTTAAAAAAATTATTTAATTAATTTTTGGGGGGGATATTGAGTTTAAAATATTGTGATGGTTTTTGCCATATATCAACAATCCATTCTAGGCGTATTTGTAACTTCTTTGTCTCTCCTGGCTCTCCTTATTTTCAGTATTTACTTACTTGTTCACTCCTGATTATACGTGAAGTAGTTGCAGAAATGCTACTCAATGGTTAGATAGTATGACCGACTCAATGAACATGAATTTGAGCAAACTCCAGGAGACACTGATGGACAGGGAAACCTCAAGTGCTACAGAGCCTGGGGTCGCAAAAAGTTGGGCACGACTTAGCAACTGAACACACAACACACACCAGATAGAAGCAGATCTGATGCCTTGTGTTTGTGTACAGTTCTTTATGTTTTAAGCCTCAGAGGATGCAATCAAAATATTGTTTCCCCAAGTTGCTTAGCTTAGCGATTTTCTTCCTCACTCCATCTCTTGTGGTTAAGACATTCATTTGTAATATATTTAGGTTAATTTGTTGGTGTTTCTAATTTGAGTTTGCCCCCCCCCCGCCCCCGCCACATCCCAGTTGATTTTAATTTTTCATTTAATCCTGGGGTATGTGAAATACTACTGTGATTCAAAGAGTCAAGGCTACAAAAAACATCTACTATAGGAGTGTCACTCTTTCCACATGCCGTCTATCCCCTTCCATTCCCCATTTCTTTTGCACAGTCCCCCTATAGATCACTAATCTCTTTAGTTGCTAGTTGAATCTTTCCTGTATTTACTCTACACAAATGAACAGATACATATGTGCTTTCTTATGTTCCAGTGTTTATTAAATGGACAGCATTTTCTCATGCTTCTTTGCCCTTTTCCTTTTGCACTAAACAGCATTCCACTAAAAAAACTCTTTATTCCCTGGAGGGCTTCATTCTTTTTTACAGCTTCATTGGATTACACTGGCCTCTATATGGGCATTTCAATTGTTTTCAACATTTTGTAATTATTAATACAAAGAATGCTGCAGGAAATAACCTGGGTATTATTTTTATGTTGGTGGAAATGTATCTTCAAGTTTTCCTCACAGAAGTTGGGCCAAAAGTTAAATGCATCTATAGTTCTATAAGGTATTTTCAAATTTCTCACCAGAAGAGTTGTACTGGTTTTCATTACCACTGGCCACTGGGGTTGTTTCCTCAAAACCTCACTATCAGAACATGTTGCCCTACCATTGTGACCTTTGTTGATATGGTAGGTGAGAAATGATATCTCAGTGTTGTTTTAGCATGCTGGTGGTTTAGTTCCTCAGGCATGTCTGACTCTTGCAATCCCGTGGACTGGAGCATGCCAGGCTCCTCTGTCCATGGAATTCTCCAGACAGGAATACTGGAGTTGGTTGCCAATTCCTTCTACAGGGGATCTTCCCCAGCCAGGGATTGAACCCGAGTATCTTGCATCTCCTGCATTGCAGGTGAATTGTTTACCACTGAGCCACCAAGGAAGTCCTTGTTTTAGTTTGTATTTGTCTAATTATGAGAAAGTTTGACACATTATACTTTGAGGACTGTTTTATATATTTTTTTGTGAATTATCTGTTTATACCTTTTCCCATTCTTCTAAAGAAATATTAGCCCTTTGTCCTGCAGTACTTGACTTCTGTATGTATACTTGGACTATTACTCATTTGTCCATTGGGCATGCAGCAAATACTTTATCCCAGTCTGTCCATTGCCTTTTGACTAGCTTAGCTGGTAAAGAATCTGCCTGCAAGGCAGGAAACCCCAGTTCGATTCTTGGGTTGGGAAGATCCACTGGAGAAGGGATAGGCTGTCCACTCCAGTACTCTTGGATTTCCCTGGTGGCTCAGCTGATAAAGAATCTGCCTGCAATGTGTGGGACCTGGGCTTGATCCCTCGGTTGGGAAGATCCTCTGGAGAAGGGAATGGTTACTCATTCCAGTATTCTGGGCTGGAGAATTTGATAGACTTTATACTTCATGGAGTCCCAAAGAGTCGGACACAATTGAGCCACTTTCACTTTCACTTGCTATACATTAAAAAAATTCTTTTTTAGTTGCATAGATTATTCTTTTCTTTAATCACCTGTGGAAATTTCAGTCACAGTTAGAAAGTTTTTCCCATTGCTGAAATTAAAGAATGCTGCCATATTTTCTTCAAGATTTTGTTATGGTTTCATTTTTTTTGTTTAGATTCCTAAACCCATTTACAGTTTATTTTTGTGGATGGTATGTCATGGATCTGCACTGATTTTTTTTTTCCCAAATGTCTCAGTTGTTTCAGCCATCATTTACTGAATGTCCATCTTTGCCCCCCATGATTGTTCATGCCCTTCGATCATATACTAAAATTCCCAACTATAATTCATGTTTTTCTGGGTTTTCTATTCTATACCACTGGACTATTTGTCTATTCATGTACCCCAGTGTTATAATTAGTAAGTCTTTATAGTGTGTCTACTAATTATCCTTGTATAGATGCTCTCATTAAGTTTATTTCTATGTATTTAATCTTTGTTATTGCTATTGTATAGGGGGTTTTCTCTACTAGTGTGTCCTCCAGCTGTATGCTTAGTCACTCAGTCATATCCAGCTCTTTGTGATCCCATGGACTGTAGCCTGTCAGGCTCCTATGTCTGTGGGGATTCTCCAGACAAGAATACTGGAGTGGGTTGCCATGTCCTCCTCCACGGGATCTTCCCAACCCATGATCGAACCCAGGTCTCCAGCATTATGGGCAGATTCTTTACCGTCTGAGCCACCAGGGGAGCCTTTATATCCTACTACCTTGCTGAATTCCCTTTGTTTTACTTAATTTGTCCTGGTTTGTATAAGACTCTTCAGGTGTACTATAATATCACCTGCACATAGAGGTGGCTTTACATCTTCTTATCCATTACTAGAAATCTTATTGATTTATCTAGTCAACTGGCTAGTGCTTATTGTTGAAGATTGAACAGGAGTGATATAGTGGGCATACTTTTGTTGTTCTGAAAACCTCTGGTGAAAGTGAAAGTGTTAGTTGCTTAGTCATATCTGTCTCTTTGCAACCCCATGGACTGTAGCTCACTGGGCTCCTCTGTCTATGAGATTCTCCAGGCAAAGTGCTAGAGTGGGTTGCTGTTTCCTTCTCCAGAGGGTTGTCCGGACCCAGGGATCCAACTCGGGTCTCCCGCATTCGCAGGCAGATTCTTTACCATCTGAGCCACCAGGGAAGCCCAAAAATGTCTGGTACTCCCCCACTATATAAAGTATTTTTTGCATGAGGAATTACTTATATTCTTTCATCATGTTAATAATGCATCCCCGATTCCTATTTCTTGAGTTTTCTCTTTTTTCAGATGAATGGGTATTTGACATTTCCTTCACTTTCACTTTTCTCTTTCATGCATTGAAGAAGGAAATGGCAACCCACTCCAGTATTCTTGCCTGGAGAATCCCAAGGATGGCAGAGCCTGGTGGGCTGCCGTCTATGGGGTCGCACAGAGTCGGACACGACTGAAGCGACTTAGCATCATCATAGCATCAAAGATTGGCTTGGCATCTATGGTGATAGCCATATGATTGTTGTTCTTCAGTTGGTAAGTCACATCAAACTCTTTACAGCCCCATGGACTACAGCATGCGAAGGTCACCTGTCCCTCACTGTCTCTCAGAGATGCTCATATTTATGTCTGTTGAATCCATGATGCTATCTAACCATCTCATTGTCTGCTGCCCCCTTCTCCTTTTGCCTTCAATCTTTCCTAACGTCAGGTCTTTATCGTTAAATATATTACCATGGTGAATGATCTCAATGGAATTCCTAATATAGAGCCAACTTTGTATTAATGGAATCAATACCACTTTATCACAGTATATTGGTCTAAACGTATTGTTGGATGTTTGCCAATATTCTATTTAGTGTTGTGGTATTTAGTTTTATGTGTTAATATCCTACTTGCTTCCTCAAAAAAGTTAAGCAAGTTTACTTCCTTTCAAACATTCTTACCCAACTCATAAAGCTTTGGTAGTACTAGATATTTGATGGTTTACTAGAATTTACCTATAAATACATCTGAGAAAGGTCTTTCTTGGGGATAATTCCTGAAATAACTTTCTTCATTTCTTCTGTGAAAATTGGCTGATTTAAACTTTCTAACGCTAGAGTCAAAATTTTGGAAATCTGTGTTTATCTAGAAAATTACCTATTTTATGTAGATTTTCAAGTTACTTTGAATAGATGTTGACAAATAATCCCTTATTTTTAAAGATACAAACAAAAACAGGTTCTAAATGCAATTTCCATAGAAATAACACAGTTTCATCTGATGCTAGTAATATCTCTGTACTGTTTCTAGGTAAGTCAGCTTTGCTTTCTGAAAGTAAATTCAGATAGGGTATCTAGTTTAGTTGTACATATTTGTGTTAGAACCAGAATTTCAGTATTTACCTTTAGGTTAACAGCATCACAACTGTTCTGTTGGTCTCATTTCCCACTTCTCCATCTTTAACTGCTGACAGTTCCCCACTAATATAACTCAATGTTTTAATTTTTTTTTGTAAAGCAATTATCCTTTAATTAGAAAGATACAGTTACCAAAAAAACACAACAAGATATCACCTCTAGTTTACTCTGGACCGTCTGACTCTGACAAACCTATTGCCATAGATCAGTGTGTTCTTTACTTGCTCCATCAAAAGAGGAAGCTGTAGGTCCCCACCGAATCACTGTATTGCTGCTGTGGTTTTCATTCTGTTTGTCCATGCTGGTTTCTTCACCACTGTAGTAGGTATGCATTGTTTGTTTTCCTTCCTCTTGCCAACTCTTTTCTGAATGTGGTCCAGTCATGATTCCCATACTAGATGCAGCTTTACTCCCTGTTAGGCTATGTTTTTAATTTTTCTGTCAGTTGCTGTTAATCAGTGGCTTTTTTTTTTTTTTTTTTTTTTACTTTACAATATTATATTGGTTTTGCCATACATCAACATGAATCCACCACGGGTGTACATGTGTTCCCCATCCTGAACCCCCCTCCCACCTTCCTCCCCAGCCCATCCCTCTGGGTCATCCCAGTGCACCAGCCCCAAGCATCCTGTATCATGCATCGAACCTGGACTGGAAATTCGTTTCATATATGATAATATACATATTTCAACACCATTCTCCCAAATCATCCCACCCTCTCCCTCTCCCACAGGGTCCAAAAGACTGTTCTATACATCTATGTCTCTTTTGCTGTCTCGCATACAGGGTTATCATTACCATCTTTCTAAATTCCATATATATGTGTTAGTATACTGTATTGGTGTTTTTCTTCTGGTTTACTTCATTCTGTATAATAGGCTCCAGTTTCATCCATCTCATTAGAACTGATTCAAATGTATTCTTTTTAATGGCTGAGTAATACTCCATTGTGTATATGTACCAAAGCTTTCTTATCCATTCATCTGCTGATGGACATCTAGGTTGCTTCCATGTCCCGGCTATTACAAACAGTGCTGCGATGAACACTGAGGTACACGTGTCTCTTTCGATTCTGGTTTCCTCGGTGTGTATGCCCAGCAGTGGGATTGCTGGGTCATGAGGCAGTTCTATTTCCAGTTTTTTAAGGAATCTCCACACTGTTCTCCATAGTGGTTGTACTAGTTTGCATTCCTACCAACAGTGTAAGAGGGTTCCCTTTTCTCCACATCCTCTCCAGCATTTATTGCTTGTAGACTTTTGGATCGCAGCCATTCTGACTGGCGTGAAATGGTACCTCATTGTGGTTTTGATTTGCATTTCTCTGATTATGAGTGATGTTGAGCATCTTTTCATGTTTTTGTTAGCCATCTGTATGTCTTCTTTGGAGAAATGTCTATTTAGTTATTTGGCCCATTTTTTGATTGGGTCCTTTATTTTTCTGGAATTGAGCTGCAGGAGATGCTTGTATATTTTTGAGATTAGTTGTTTGTCAGTTGCTTCATTTGCTATTATTTTCTCCCATTCTGAAGGCTGTCTTTTCACCTTGCTTATAGTTTCTTTTGTTGTCCAGAAGCTTTTAATTTTAATTAGGTCCCATTTGTTTAGTTTTGCTTTTATTTCCAATATTCTGGGAGGTGGGTCATAGAGGATCCTGCTGTGATTTAAGTCAGAGAGTGTTTCGCCTATGTTCTCCTCTAGGAGTTTTATAGTTTCTGGCCTTACGTTTAGATCTTTAATCCATTTTGAGTTTATTTTTGTGTATGGTGTTAGAAAGTGTTCTAGTTTCATTCTTTTACAAGTGCTTGACCAGTTTTCCCAGCACCACCTGTTAAAGAGATTGTCTTTTCTCCATTGTATATTCTTGCCTCCTTTGTCAAAGATAAGGTGTCCATAGGTGCGTGGATTTATCCCTGGGCTTTCTATTTTGTTCCATTGATCTATATTTCTGTCTTTGTGCCAGTACCATACTGTCTTGATGACTGTGGCTTTGTAGTAGAGCCGGAAGTCAGGCAGGTTGATTCCTCCAGTTCCATTCTTCTTTCTCAAGATTGCTTTGGCTATTCGAGGTTTTGTATTTCCATACAAATTGTGAAATTATTTGTTCTAGCCCTGTGAAAAATACCGTTGGTAGCTTGATAGGGATTGCATTGAATCTATAGACTGCTTTGGGTAGTATTAACTCAATGTTTTTAAAAGGTCCTAGAAACCCCTGGTAATCATCTCAGAGAAAGAATGTCTGATTGGAGTATCAGGTCTGACAGCAGCAAAATCTGACTTGAAGAGGGATAAGGAGAAGGACAGAATTTGTCTTTTGGGGAAAAAAGTTGAGCCCAGTCACCCTCAGGTGAGCATAGTTGGGGTAGATAATATTGTTGTGCATATTACTATGCTGATGTATTTGTCTGTATCTGATTATAAGAAACATATTTGGTCGTGATGTCAGATTCCATCCTATGACTATATAGAGATGCTTCCCAAATCTTGCTTATAGTTTCATAGTAAGCTCTATTTTAAATAAAGATAAGCCTCACTTTTTTTGTCTGTTAATTTTCTGTGTCCCACAAGTAATTCTCCACAGTTAGATGAGACACAGTGACTTGCACAAGTAACTGTCTTCACTTACTGTTCTTCACTCCAAACCTTAGGACATTTTTCAGTAAGCCTAGAACCATAAACAGAGTCTCTTGTCTTTTCTAAATTCCTCAACTTGGAGCTGGTGCACTGGGATGACCCAGAAGGATGGTACGGGGAGGGAGGTGGGAGGGGGGTTCAGTATGGGGATCACGTCTACACCCATGGCAGATTCATGTTGATGTATGGCAAAACCAATACAATATTGTAAAGTAATTAGCCTCCAATTAAAATAAATACATTTAAATTTAAAAAAATATTCAACTTTCAAAGCAAAACTATTTTAATAAAATTTGCTTTAAAAAAAAAAAATTCCTCAACTTTAACCACAGTGGAAAATTTGATCTGTTGCATTTTCCTCAGCTCATATTTATAGCCATGTCATATTGCATAAACCTAGCAAAACAATCCCAGTGATGTACAGCATTGTTTACCAAAGCCAGAAAACCAGAAAGATCAGATCAAGCTTATTTTGGACATACTGATGATCCTACAGTTTCCCACACAAACCAGAAAAATAGGTGTTTCTCGATGTGCCGTTTAACAAAAAGTTCAACCCAAAGATATGTTTCCTACTCTTTCTCTCTCCTTTCTAGGGAGACAAGAACAGCATATGCACTATAAGATCTAATAAATTCAGATTCCACTCATTTGTAACTGGTGTAATTGAGGAGCGAGGAGTATGGTGATTAAATGTTACGATAACTTCTTTTCTGGGTTTATTTAAAAGAAAAAGATGTTTTCAGCTAACATGAAGCTATTCATAAACCACAAGCACACACACGTGTGTGTGTATGTGTGTGTGTATATATATATATGTATATATATGTATATATATACACACACACATGGAATATATGTATTTCACCTATTAGAGACAGCTTTCTATCTATACACAAACCTTAGACAGAGGCCATGAAATAGATTCAACTGTGACTGGGTCTAATTAGCAGTAGTACTAGAATTGTCTTACCTGGCATTCAAAAGAAATCTCTCATGATCTCATCTTTTCAGTAAGTGAGGCTGATTTGCCAGATTTTCTCAATTCGTAAAGTTGAACCCAGTGTTACTTTCCAGTGAGGAACCTAGTGGGTGGCCAGAACAGAGAGTCTGGAGCCAGTCTGCTGACTGCATACCATTCTTGGTTGGCCACCTACAATATCCATGACCTCTTGGTCAATAGACTGATTTCATACCCCTGGACTTCAGTGTCCTCATCATAAACTTCTGTAACAACACCAATCTATAGTGTTACCTGTTTTAAATGAGTTATCTTTTTAAAGTATATGGCCTAAGTAATAAGTATACAGATTTTCCCCCCAAATTAAGAACTGCAACTCAGTAGATTTGTTTTAATCATTTGGACCTGCATGAGGATGTCCTTTTCATCACAGGGGACTGGAATGCAAAAGTAGGAAACCAAGAGATACCCGGAGTAACAGGCAAATTTGGCCTTGGAGTACACAATGAAGCAGGGCAAAGGCTAACAGGGTTTGGCCAAGAAAACGCACAGGTCATAGCAAACACCCTCTTCCAACAACACAAAAGAATACTGTATGTATGGACATCACCAGATGGTCAATACCGAAATCAGATTGATTATATTCTTTGCAGCCAAAGATGGAGAAGCTCTATACAGTCAGCAAAAAGAAGACCAGGAGATGACTGTGGCTCAGATCATCAACTCCTATTCAGAAAATTCAGACTTAAATTGAAGAAAGTAGGGAAACCACTAGGCCATTCTGGTATGACCTAAATCAAATCCCTTGTGATTATACAGTGGAAGTTTCAAATAGACACAAGGGATTAGATCTGATAGACAGAGTGCCTGAAGAACTATGGATCGAGTTTTGTGCCATTGTACAGAAGGTAGTGATCAAGACCATCACCAAGAAAAAGAAATGCAAAAAGGCAAAATGGTTGTCTGAGGAGGCCTTACAAATAGCTGAGAAAAGAAGAGAAGCCAAAGGCAAAGGAGGAAAGGAAAGATGTACTCATTTGAATACAAAGTTCCAAAGAACAGCAAGGAGAGATAAGAAAGCCTTCCTCAGCGATCAGTGCAAAGAAATAGAAGAAAACAACAGAATGGGAAAGACTCGAGATATCTTCAAGAATATTAGAGATACCAAAGGAATATTTCATGTAAAGTTGGGCATAATAAAGGACAGATAAGGTATGGACCAAACAGAAGCAGAAGATATTAAGAAGAGATGGCAAGAATACACAGAAGAAGTATACAAAAATGATCTTCATGACCCAGATAACCATGATGGTATGATCACTAACCTAGAGCCAGACATCCTGAAATGCAAACTCCAGTGGGCCTTTGGAAGCATCAGTACGAACAAAGCTAATGGAGGTGATAGAATTTCAGTTGAGCTATTTCAAATCCTGAAAGATGATGCTGTGAAAGTGCTGCACTCAATATGCCAGCAAATTTGGAAAACTCAGCAGTGGCCACAGGATTGGAAAAGGTCAGTTTTCATTCCAATCCCAAAGAAAGCCAATGCCAAAGAATGCTCAAACTACCGCACAATTGCACTCATCTCACATGCTAGTAAAGTAACGCTCAAAATTCTCCAAGCCAGGCTTCAGCACTATGTGAACCATGAACCTCCAGATGCTCAAGCTGGATTTAGAAAAGGTAGAGGAACCAGAGATCCAATTGCCAACATCCAATGGGTCATCAAAACACCAAGAGAGTTCCAGGAAAATATGTACTTCTGCTTTATTGACTATGCCAAAGTCTTTGACTGTGTGGATCACAACAAACTACGGAAAATTCTTCAAGAAATGGCAACACCAGACCACCTTACCTGCCTCCTGAGAAACCCGTATGCAGGCCAAGAAGCAACAGTTAGAACCGGACATGGAATAACAAACTGGTTCCAAATTGGGAAAGGAGTACGTCAGGGTTATATATTCAACTTATTCAACTTATATATTCAACTGCTTATTCAACTTATATACAGACTATATCATGCAGAATGCTGGGCTGCATGAAGCACAAGCTGGAATCAAGATTGCCAGGAGAAATATCAATAACCTCAGATATGCAGATGACAAAACCATTAATGGCAGAAACCGAAGAAGAAATAAGGAGCCTCTTGACGAAAAGTGAAAGAGGAGTGTGAAAAAGCTGGCTTAAAACTCAACTTTCAAAAACCTAAGATCATGACATCCAGTCCCATCACTTCATGACAAATAGATGGGGAAACAATGGAAACAGTGAGAGACTTTATCTTTTTGGGTACTGAAATCACTGCAGACAGTGACTACAGTCATGAAATTAAAAGATGCTTTCTCCTTGGAAGAAAAGCTATGACCAACCTAGACAGCATATTAAAAAGCAGCGACATGGCCGACAAATGTCCGTCTACTCAAAACTATGGTTTTTCCAGTAGTCATGTATGGAGATGAGAGTTGGACTACAAAGAAAGTTGAGTGCTGAAGAATTGATGCTTTTGAACTGTGGTGTTGGAGAAGACTCTTGAGAGTCCCTTGGACTGCAAGGAGATCCAACCAGTCAATCCTAAAGGAAATCAACCCTGAATATTCATTGGAAGGACTGATGCTGAAGCTGAAACTGCAGTACTTTGGCCACCTGATGTGAAGAACTGACTTCTTGGAAAAGACCCTGATGCTGGGAAAGATTTAAGGAAAAAGGAGAAGGGAATGACAGAGGATGAGATGGTTGGATGCCATCACCAACTCGATGGACATGAGTTTGAGTAAGCTCCGGGAGTTGGTGATGGACAGAGAAGCCTGGTGTGCTGCAGTCCATGGGGTCGCAAAAAGTCGGAAATGACTGAGCGACTGAACCGAACTGAAACTTGTGCTAGCAAGGGGAAAAGCGCATTAGAGAGGGATGGGAATAGGTAAAGCTCAAACTTGGGGGCTTAGAGGAAGGTCACCTGGGGATACCAACATCTCAGAGGAATGTGGGCAGTCTCAGGTTTCCAATTCTCCTGAAGGTAATGTTCCCCTGAAACATGCAAATCAAGGAGAACTTCACTGTCATTGGACCCTACTGTCAGAAATTTGACTCAGCCCTCCCAGGCACGTGAACCTTGTGGGTTCCTAAGGCTGCAGGTCACGTAGATGCTGCCATCCTGTGGACAATAGTTACATGACAGGCTTAGCCCTTCTTGCCCTGTCAGAACTGTGGGCTGTCAAACCCAAACATCAGATTGTCACGTTGGCCCTATGCAACTATGACCCTGTGGTAGATTCAGTCCTTCAAGTCTCTGGTGCATGGTGGATTCCTAAACCTTGCTTTGCACATGGTTCCTACTCTCATGCGACCCTCACTAGCTACCAGCATGTGGTCCTCTCAGCCCTGGACTTGATCTACTGCTTAGGGTTATGTGGATGCTATGGTCTGGAACCCTTCTCAGCATGGTACGTGTCAAGTTCAGCAGTTGCCATCACGTGAAGGTTTTGGGCTGCTAAACTCTGTAGATCCACTTATGTGCAACAATGTGGCTCCTACCACACGTGGCGCACAAAGCCCTTCCTCTCATGTGAGCAGTGCACCTTCCAGACCACAGCTGGTCATGTGGCTCTTCTGGTCACATGCCAGGATTTTGTCACTTGCCAGGACATGGTCACATACCAGGATGTCGTCACACGAGAATTGAGGGATTTCATTTCTGGGGTTGAAGTGGTCTGCAAAGTCATGTAATCACCTATGGTCCTGCAAGAGGGTCTGCCCTTTAAGAGTGGGGAGGTTACCATTCAGAGAAGTCAGACCTATGGGTGCAGAAGACCTTTATACCTGCGGTGGGTGCTCTAGCTCAGGGGAGACTTGAGGAGACTGTGGCTCATTCCCAACTTGCCACCAACTTTTATATCCTAACACAGTGGGTGGGAATCAGCGAGCAGAGGCGCCCGCCGGTACTGGAAGTTTCCTCAGAGAAGTGGGCTTTTAGAGGCACCCAAGCAACGTCAGACTGTCAGACTGAGATCACGCGAAGAGCAGAGGGTCCAAGAGGGTTGGACAGAGGTAGGTGGAGGGCTTCTGAATGTGGCCCAACTGTTGTAGACCTGGCAGAGTAAACCTGTGGGTGTGTGCGTCCTGAACCTGGACTCAGAGGAGCTGTTGTTGGCGAAGAGTGAAACGGAGGAGAAGAATGTCCTGGCTGGGTGGGTGGGGGTAGCTGTGGACTGGCTGGCTGGGGTACATGGACTTGGAAGTCATCTCTAAGCAGCAGGACTCTGGGCCATCATGAAAATGGTATAGAAGGAGTAAAGTTGAGAAGATAACAAGATTGTGTTTACTTTTATGGGAGTAAATACTTCTTGATTCATGGCTCAATATCATCACTTGTGATAGTTTACCTTACATGTAGCTTAAATAATCCGCTTTATTTTTCCCTCAATTTCAGCATTTCCAAGCTTGTTTTGCAAAAGCCGAGGACCAAAAACCAGCAACAACACAAATGTACCCTACTCTAGTGAAGTGTAGAACATACAAGACTAAAGGTAAATGAATTTCCATGCTGTAAGATGTTTCTTAGGCAGGGAGAGTTTCCCCAACCTGTGTGGGAAGGAAACAGCTTTCCAAAGAGCATCTGAAGAACTAGTGTGCACAGGAAATATTCTGTGAATACCTGTCCAAACCGAATTTCCCACCACTTTAAAACTTTGTGCCTTTTGTTTATTAAGAGCAATGGAATGTATGTTTATAATCATTATGATCTGTTCTTCTCTTTCAGAAATTACTTACTGCTATGAAATTCATTTTGTCTTGTCTCATCAGCCAGTCTCTCTCTTGCTGAAATCTTTACAGTTTTGTTGTTGTTGTTTAGTCTTCAGAGATAGCCTCTCTTTCTGAGCATATGTCTGATAACATGATAGCAAAGATAAGTGCAGAAATGCAAATCATTCAGCAGTCTTATCTATAGCAAGAAATGTAGTGCCCTCTTCTGGAAAACAAGAAACAACTGGCCCCTCAGGATGAGCAGACTGAATACCTGCCGTTTAATACAAATATCCCATACTTTTCCAAAACTCTTTTGCTATTATCCTTTAATAACTTCAGCTTCCCTGTTTTGAGTGCCTATTATGGGTCAAGCTCTGTGATAACCTCGTCTTGTACATTAAGTCATTTAACCCTCAGAAAAATCCTGAAAGGGTGCTATTTCAGTTGACAGATGAGATACATGAGTCAGGAGAGGCTGGGCTATGCTGAGGTCATAAACATTCTCCAAACCTCCGTGGCTTATCCCTCACTCCCCGGTACATGCCCATGACTCATGCATGGCCATCACAGGATGGTGGATCAGAGATCTGATGTACTTTCAGTGGAATGACTTGGAGACTGAAACCGACAGAGCTGTCACCATCTAGAAAGTTGTCAGATCACTGTGCCTGAAGGAAAGAGGGCCCTGGGGCTGTGAGGAAGATCTCAAGCCAACAGTCACATGATGTTGCCCAGAAGTAACACATATCACTCAAACCAAGAAGGAAAACTAGTCACATTTATGGCCCCGCCCAGACAAAGGGGATAAAGCAAGAAGTGCAGTTCTGCCACAAGCTTAGAATAGGAGAGAAATAGAAACACTTGGCACACAGCCACACTGACTACTGCATGATGCAGCGGAAACTCTGAGAGGTTGAGTACCTCCGTAAAATCACATAGTAAGGGACAGAACAGGATTTGAATCTAGGCAGGTATGTCTTCCAGTCGATGTTCTTCTGTACCCTTTTCTACATCATTGTATGTTATTCTCTTAATAAAATACATAAATCTATAATATATATATTTTATATATATATATATATATATATATATATATATATACACACACACTCTTGACCCTGGAACAACATAGGGCTTGGTGGTGCCAACCCCCTGCACAGTTGAAACTTTGTAGATAACTTTTGATTCCCCCAAAACGTAACTACTAATAGCTTACTGTTTACTGGAAGCCTTCTCCATAACATAAAGCATGGATTAACACATATTTTCTGGGTTATATGTGTTATATAATATATTATTGCAATAAAGAAGCCGGAGAAAAGATGATGTTATTAGAATAGCATAAGGAAGAGAAAATACACTCTATGTTACTGTACTGTATTTATCAATACCTAAAGTTTACATCTTCTGTTTACAAAATGAATCATCAGTCTTTCAGTACCTGCATCAATACCCTCTTCTATGATACAGTACACATAGATTTTATACCTACTACTAACAGTGGACATCAGAAGTAGAAGTGAAACTGCTAGTTGCTCAGTTGTGTCCAACTCTTTGTGGCCCCGTGGACTGTAGCCACCAGGCTCCCCCGTCCATGGAATACACTCAGGCAAGAATATTGCTGTGGGTAACCGTTTCCTTCTCCAGGGGTCATCTTCAACCAGGGATCGAACTTGGGTCTCCCTCATTGTAGGCAGATTCTTTACCAACTGAGCTACAGGGAAGCCCTCAAAAATAGGAAGATCACGTGAAAAAGAAATTCATGTTTGATTTACAGGTATGAGGATTCATGCATTGATATCAAAGAAGCAGCAATATGATTGCTTTATGGTTGTCTAGTGTGATGGATACCATTTCTTCATGGTAGCCTAGCCTATAAACTAATGAATGAGTCATTATAAAACTTTTATGTCATAGAGTGTCACAGTCATGTACATAGTACCACAATGGAAACATTGTTTTGTTAAAACATACACAGACCTGTGGTGATGATAGGCTGATCGTTTCTCCAATTATGAGAGACAGAGAAACAGCAGAGAGAGAGAGAGAGAGAGGAAGGGAGGGAGGGAGAAACATACTGTATGAGCATGTAATTCTTTGAGAGCAAAGTTAAAGAATAGTAAGAAAGCTGACATGTGATTAATTTTATATCAGATATCACTCACTCCATGCCTGTGTAAGGAATGACCATCCACTCCAGTACCTGTCTTGTACATGATGTTTCACCCATGTATTTCTTATGTATTTATTGGAGGGAAAATGCACATATAAGCAGCTCATGCAGTTCAAACTCTGCTGTTCAAGGATCAACTCCATAGTAGAGATCCTATTACTTCATTCTGCTAGTTCCCTCTTCCTTCCTTCTGTCGTCCCCTTATCCTCCTGCCTTCAAACTTTCCCGACATCAGGGTCTTTTCCAATGAGTCGGCTCTTCCCATCAGGTGGCCAAAGTATTGGAGCTTCAGCTTCAGTGTCAGTCCACCAGTGAATATTCAGGGTTGATTTCCTATAGGATGGACTGGCTTGAGCTCCTGGCTGTCCAAGGGACTCTCAACAGTCTTCTCCAGCACCACATTTAAAAGCAGCAATTCTTCAGATGCTCAGGCTTCTATATGGTCCAAGGCTCACATTCATACAAATGTATTAATAGATGTGAATGAGTAACTATCATGTGTTCCAACCAGCCATTTATAAACAGAATTGACATTCTCATGTGTTCCTTTACCTTGACTTTTTAATCTTTGTATTTACACATAAAACATAAACATTAATTATGTCTGAGGAACCATAAAAACATGAAAATTCATTACTATATTGTTTCTGAGGAACCCTATTGTAATATATAGCATTATAGCTTGAATTTTTCTCCCATTATATCATATGGTGTCAGGAATATTCTGTCCTGCTTTTTGTAATCTACCTCTTAAGCCCAAAGTATGTCTTGAATAATGATACTTTTTCTTTTTTTGCACAGAGTTTGTGCAGCTCCCACCCACCCCCAACACACACACACTTGACTCTTCCATATGCCTGTTTCAGGCTCTGAAGTTTTCATTTTGGTTCCCTTAAACAGTTTGTCACATTGTTTCCCTCTGGGACTGCCCTGTGTTACAACTGAGACTTTTGTACACTATTAGCTGCCACAGCATCTGCCCCCATACAACCATCTGTTTTCCTTTTTGTAACATCAAATGCTACTAACACACATTCATTCCTTAGTAAACACCAGATATGGTAATGAGTATCTGATTTAGTAACAGCTAACTTATTTGTAGTGCTCGTTAGTTCACAGGCACTCTGGGGGCTTCAGGGGCTTTCCACGTATTTCCATATACTGACTTAATGGTCACCATTACCTTATGAAATAAGAACTATCACTGTCTTCAGCTTGGTGGCGGGCAGGAACTGAGCCACTGCAAGGTAAAAGTTGCTTGGATTGGATCATAGGATTTAGCACCAGGATTGAAACCCTCATCAATCTGACCTCACACCCTTTGCCCATAATCAGTAAGGGGTGATTCTGTGTTCATACTGAAATGAGCACTGGGATGGGACTGACAAAGTCTGGTGGGGCAGTGGTGGGTGTAAGGTCTGTGACCAAGATGCCCTGAACTCCAGCGTTCTGGCAAGAGACATACCATTGCACGCTGCTCCACTGTATTGCCTCTCCTTGCTCAGACCGTGTGGGAACTGTTTTCCTGGTGTTCAAGTTAAAGGTGAAATAACAGAGGCAGACCAGCTACACATGGAAAGAAAGGAAGGTTTCTAGAGGGTGTGTATATCCAGGATGAATTCAGTCTCAGAGGCTTTTTTATTTGTGTTTCATTGTCTTCCCAGTGCTCACCCTCCTCTTTCTGACCCATACATCCATCTCTTGGCCTTTCCACTCCATATGCCCGGTACTCACGTCCCTTCTTTTCCACCTATGTTTGATTCCACGGACAACCATTTCTACCCCTCCCGTGGCTGCAGCAGCCACTCTCTGGTCCCATCGTACTTCTGTGCCAAAGAGCCTGTAAAGCACAGCTGTGTGGCTGTGTGTATATGTTTAGGCAGGAAACATTTTTTATGATAAATTGAAACAGGGGAATGTCCAGGTCAAAATATAAGAATGCCTTTGAATGGTTGAAGCATGCTATAGGCAATTAGGCTCTCATACGCTGTTGGTGGAAGTGTATACTGCTGTAACTATCATCACGTGATAGTTAGAAAACTGTATCTTACATCGGAAAATATCAAATCCAGTGATTCTTCTAGGAAGCTGAAGAGCTGGGACTTGGGTCCTGGACCTACCCTGACGCCCAAGCTGTGCTGCAATGGGTTCTTTGGCCTCCACCACTAAGGATGCTCCATAACGCTGGTCACCCCGTGGGTATTGTTCCCTTGTTTGGTGGGGAGGGTACAAAGACTTCTATTCCTGCTCTAATTTAAAGAAATCATTCAAACACCAATATGAAAAAAAATCATTAAAAAGCATATTAAGACTAAGACCAAGGAGCAAACATTGATGATATGTAATACAGTGGAATCCAGAGTAGAGTAGGATTCAGTTTGGGAGGCAGAGCATTTGCCAAAATGAGTTAGAATATGTGTATCTGTAAAAGCTTAGTTATAAGCTAGTTATAAATGCTTATAATGTGGACTATTAACACATGCCCATGCACCCGCACACTTCTCTCTTTCTCTGAGACAGTGGCCATGCTTGAAGTCTGTCACGAAGCTGAGCACCAGAGACATGCCAGTGGATCCAGAGCTTTCTTCCCCCACTGCCCCACACCAGATGTCTAGGAAGAAGCTATGTCTGCTGGATTCCAGGAAAAATTTTCCTTGTTTCTGAACCCACTGTTTGCAAAGTCCTCCTTCCCGTGATGAGGAAAGCGGTCATTTTAATATTGGTCAACAGGGAGGGGCTTAGCTGTATTTCTCACTGTACACAAATGAAAAATATTAATTTTGCAAAGGCAAGATTCAACACATGCTAATTTTATAAGCAGGCTATGAAACAGTTCTTCTGCACAGGTTTTTTTTTTTTTTTTCTGAAATACATAAATATGGGTAGAAATGGTTAAGATGTGTGGATTCTCAAATGTTACTTTGTCGATGACCCCAAATTGCTATTATACACATTCATTTGACAAATATTAATTAGTTGTTATGCTATGCCAGGCATTATCAGCCGAAAGGAATTTGTAATGCGCAAAGCCTGTGATCGAAGCAAATTTCTCCTCTAGTTCAAGACGTATGTGTCCACTTGGTTCATGGCACCTGGACCCGCCCAAGAAAGAGTGACTAGCACGTGGTCACCAAGCACCATCTCAGGTCTGCTCACAGAAGTCTGTCTCCGAGACCTGAAAGCTCATCATTAAAAGAGAACCAGTGCAGTAGCTTGAGGAATACTTAGGTTGTGGAAGGAGACTCATGTAGGTGGGGCACAATCCCGCTTCAGCCACTTAACTTGGCTGAGAATCCTGGAAGATGTAGCTCACCTCTGTGAGCCTCACATCCCTGATTTGAGCAAGGATTGACTGTGGATGCCATCATCTCAAGGTATCTGTGAAGAGGTCAAAGAAATGTAGTGAGTCTACCCAGCACTGAGCACATGTCGTTTGCTACTGGACAAGTGTTGGCTTGCTTCTCACCCTGTTTTCTCCCTACCATGGCAAGAATGCTCTTACCGTATACTCAGTGGCATAGTGATGATGAAGGCAGAATTCCAGAATGACACAGGAAGTCACCATATGAACAAACATGAGGTCATAAAGATACTAAGGACTATTTCTTCATAGGACCATCACCTACTAGGCGGTGGAGATTGAGGGGCAACCCAGGCAGCCTGAGTGGGAGGTGCTGGTTGCTCTATAATATTCCTGTGATCACCTATGATTCTGGCAGCATAACTGTGAGACAGGGAAGAGACTGAGATGCAAATGTTCACTAAGTGAATGTATGTGTGTGTTTTTGTGGGATGCCCCGCGGTGGCGGGGGGATGCATGTGAGTGTGATGGCCCCTCTGTGGCTATTCATCCATGGTGTCTCTCCCGGAAGGGTCCCGAGACAAGATGATGCTTGAGATTGCTTGTGTCTGAATCACCTTCACGAAAAAGGGCTCTGGCCCTGTTTTGGCGCCTGACTTAGTTGGGCAGCCTGGGGACTGTCTGTCATAGCTGTTAGCTAGCTCACTTTTACACTTTTCCCTCAGCAGCGTTATTTCTGAAGTAATGCTGGTTCTCGAAAATGACTGACTCTTCCGATACACAGTACGAAGACCACAGGCCCTCACTCCACCCTTTCATAAGTGGGTTTTCCCCCTCCTTTCATTGCTGGATTTTCTTGAAGGCGGGTTGGTTGCTGGCATTTGCCAAAGGTCAGCAATAAAGTCTCTCTTTGTTGTTGTACTTGTTGATCATTAGGAACTCCTGGTTTTTTAACATGTTTGTGGGCTTCAAGCCATTGTTATATGGTGTTGAGCAGAGGACTGAAATGATTTGACTTGCGCTGTGCTGCCGTGTTGAGAACAGACAGGTAAGGCAGCCAGGCTGAAAGCAGAGGGGCCAGTTGGACGGCAGTCCAGCCCAGGAGATAGATGTTCATGTCTTGGCCAGGGTGGTGGTCATGGAGGTGGTGAGAAGTGGCTGGATTCTGGACATACTTTGACAGAGGAGCCGAGAGAATTTCCTGACCCATTGGATGTGGGGTGTGTGAGAAAGAGAGCCTGCCAGGCTCTCTCTGAGTTTTGAGGACTGAGCAAGTAGCATTTGTGGGTCAAATGCTCTGTCTGTGTTTAATTTCTCTTCCAGTGCCACACAGGAAAAGTGCCAAGTCTGTGAGTAGCAGGACTTTCCTGACAGCGGGCCACACAGGGAAAGCAGTGACTCCCCAGAAGAGCTCCTCCATCATGGAGAGATCGAAAGTGCACAGATCATTACTCACAAGCCTGACCCAAGACAACATGGAACAATTCATGTACAAAATGCACAACACACAAACCTACAGAACCTCAAGTATTACAACCCAAAGGAAGATGGTTTCTAGCAGTATAATTACCACAATCTGCCCTCCCCACAAACCACTGCTATGCTTACCTGCTGGTTCAGTGCTTCAATGGGATGTGATAAAAATAAAATATCCTTCGTGAATTCACCAATGGGAGAGAGTATGCCATGTCCCCATGCCCAGTTTCTCAGTTGTGTCTGACTCTTTAGGTCCCAATGGCCTGTAGCCTGTCAGGCTCCTCTGTCCATGGGAATAAACCCAATAGAGAAATGGGCAGATCTTAATAGACATTTCCCATCTGACCTGCAGTGTTTCTGTAGAAAAATTAACTGATAGACTTATGGGGGTTCCCTTTTAATCAACACTTTGCTTTTCTCTTGCAGCCTTTAGAATCTTGACTTTATCTTTAAACATCTTGCCATTTTTTTAAAAATTATATGTTTTGGTGTAAGTCTGCTTGAGTTCCTCTTGTTTGGGACCCTCTGCACTTCCTATATCTTGATATCTGTTTCCATCTTTAGGTTTGGGGACTTTTCAGCCATAATTTCTTCAAATACATTTTCAATCCCTTTCCCTTCTCCTTCTGGAATTCCTGTTATGCTTAGATTGGCCTGCTTTGCATTATCCCATAGGTCTCTTACATTGTTTTCATTTTTAATAAAATCTGGCTTTCTCTCTGCTCTTTTGATTGACGTGTTTCCATTATTATATCTTCCAGGTCACTTATTCTTTCTTCTGTATTATTCATTCTGCTATTCATTGCCTTGAGCTCAGCTTTTGTCTTGGCAAGTGAAGTTTTTAATTTTTCTTGGCTCCTCCTTATAGTTTCTAATTCATTGTTACAGTGATTGGCACTTATGGTAATAGCCTTTCTTAATTCCTTTAATATTTCATCACCTGCTTTCTGAACTCAGTGTCTGTTACACTGAAAGGTCTGTTTCATTGTTTGCTCTTTCAGGGGAATTCTCTTGGTCTTTTAACTAAGAGTGATTCCTCTGCTTCTTTATTTGGTTCATGATTCTCTTCGCCTGAGGTTAGGAGAAACAAATATCTACTGTAGTCTTGGAGGACTAGTTATATGCAAACATCTCCTTGCATTGCTTGTGTGGGTTTGATAATTTATTGGTATGAGGGCTGTTTTTGGTTTGGATGCTTGGCCTATTTCATGGGCACAATAAGAGACAGAAAGTGTATAGACCTGACAGAAACAGAAAATATTAAGAAGTGTAAGTAAGTAAGTGTTAGTCGCTCAGTTATGCCCAACTCTTTGCGACACCATGGACTGCAGCCCACCAGACTCCTGTGTCCGTGAGATTTTCCAGGCAAGGATACTGGAGTGGGTTGCCATTTCCTTCTCCAGGGGATCTTCCCCACCCAGGGATCGAACCTGGGTCTCCTGTACTGCAGGCAGATTCTTTACCAACTGAGCTACAAGGGAAGCAAAAATACACACAAAACCTCAGCACAGGCCACAGGACAGGGAAAGGTCAGTTTTCATTGCAATCTCAAAGAAGGGCAATGCCAAAGAATATTCAAACTACCCCACAACTGCACTCATTTCACAGGCTAGCAAAGTAAGGCTCAAAATCCTTCAAGCCAGGCTTCAACAGTATGTGAACTGAAAACTTCCAAATGTACAAGCTGGATTCAGAAAGGGTAGAGGAACCAGAGATCCGATTGAGAGCATCTGTTGGATCATAGAAAAAGCAAGAGAATCCCAGAAAAACATCTACTTCTCCTTCATTGACTATACTAAATCCACTGAGTGTATGAATCACAACAAACGGTGGAAAATTCTTAAAGAGATGACATACCAGACCACCTTACCTGTCTCCTGAGAAACCTGTATGCAGGTCAAGAAGCAACAGTTAGAACCAGACATGGAGCAACGGACTGGTTCCAAATTGGGACAGGAGTACCTCAAGACTATATATATGGTCACCCTGCTTATTTAACTTATATGCAGGGTACATCATGCAAAATGCCAGGGTGGATGAAACTAAAACTGGAATCAAGATTGGCTGAAGAAGTATCAGTAACCTCAGATATGCAGATGACACCACCCTAATGGCAGAAAGAGAAGAGTAACTAAAGAGCCCCTTGATGAAGAGGAAGGAGAGTGAAAGTGTTGGCTTAAAACTCAGTATTCAGAAAACCAAGATCATGGCCTCTGGTCCCATCACTTGATGGCAAATAGGTGGGGAAATGGAAAGAGTATGAGATTTTATTTACTTTGGCTCCAAAATCACTGCAGACAGTGACTGCAGCCATGAAATTAAAAGATGCTTTCTCCTTGGAAAATAGCTGTGACAAACTTAGACATTATATTAAAAAGCAGAGACATCAGAGACATTTATACTTTGCAGATAAATGTCCATATAGTCAAAGCTATAGTTTTGCCAGTAGTCATGTATGGATGTGAGAGGTGGAGCATAAAGAAGGCTGAGTGCCAAAGAATTAATGTTTTTGAACTGTGGTGCTGCAGAATATTCTCCAGAGTCCCTTGAATAGCACGATGATCAAACCAGTCAGTGCTAAAGGAAATCAACCCTGAATATTCATTGGAAGGATTGATGCTGACCCTGAAGCTCCAGCACTCTTGCTACTTTATGCAAAGAGCCAACTCATTGAAAAAGGCCCTGATGCCATGAAAGATTGAGGGCAGGAGGAGAAGGGGGCCACAGAGGATGAGATGGTTTGATGACATCAACTCGATAGACATGATTTTGAGCAAACTCCAGTGGATAGTGAAGGACAGGGAAGCCTGGCATGCTGAAGTCCATGTTGTGCAAAACATTGGACACGACTGACCAATTGAACAACAACAAACAATGATTTGGGGAAAGAATGACAGCCAATTGGGCACTAATTCAACAAATCTCTGCTGTTCCCACTAACTGCCTCATGGACTGTCCCTCACAAACATCACAGAACCCATCACCCAAGGAAGCCCCAGTTGGCCTACAAGCACCCTCAGCACTCCTTGTGCCCTTCTCTTCAGAACTGGCATTCCATAGACACCCCTGCTGAAGGTGCACTCAAACCTCTACTGAACATGCATAGGCAAATAAAGAGAACTGACACCACTCTGCTGGATGGGGTGAACAACTGTACCTTAAACACTTCTGGGGACTGAGATATGGAAAATAAATTGAAGGCTATCATCATGTATGCTAGCTTTATGCAATTGACAGATGGTGTATATAATCCCAACACTTCCTTCACAAGATAAACAAGAAGGGTTAGTCAGGTGAATACATAGAAGAAGGCTAAGAGACCCCCAGTATACCTAGCTTGGCTGACTGGTGCATGTGCTTATCTCCTGAAGAAAGTTCCTAAAGACTGGTGGAGGAGATTGATTCCTAAAATGTGAAGACACCAACATGAGATTTCCAGCAATGGGAAAAATCTAGGAAGTGCAACACCCCACTAGTGAACAAGATAATATCCCAGTAATTGACCCCATAGAAACTCAGGTCCATGAAGTGCCTGGCAAAAAATTCAGAATGATTGCTTTAAAGATGCTCAGACAGCTACAAGACAACTCAATGAGATCAGGAAAGCAATACTTAAATAAAATGGAAAGTCAACAAGGAGACAGAAATCATAAAAGGGAGCCAAAAAGATATTTTGGAGCCGAAGAATACAATGGATGAGAGTAGAAATATTCTAGAGACCTTCAACAGCAGACTGCATCAAGCAGAAGAAAGAATTTATGAACTAAAAAAGACTTAGTTTGAAATTATCTAATCAGACTTGAAAAAAATGAAAAAGAGTGGGGGAAACCTATGAGATTTTTTGAACACTATTACATGGACCCATAATGGGGGACCCTAGGTAAGGAGGCAAAAGAGAAGGAGGAAGAGGAGACAGAAGGAGGAAGAAAGAGAGAAAAGGGAAATTTTTATTTATGGAAATAATGGCTGAAAACTACTCAATTTATGGGAGCAACATCGACATCCAAATTCATAAAACAATTTCCAAAACAATATCATCTCATAGTAGGTTATATGAAGACACATTTTAATAAAAACCTCAGAAGTCAAAGACAGGAAAAGAATTGGTGTTTTTTTTTTTTTTTTTTTTTCTAGCTGTCTTGATATTTTACTGATTTTGAATTCTTACAATCTAGAATTTCGTTTCAACTTTTTTAAGATCAGTTTTTCTTGGAGTATCGTTGCTTTAGTTTGTGTTAGTTTGGTATCCAGCAAAGTTAGTCAGCTATGCATCTACATATATCCCCTCTTTTTTGGTTTGCCTGTCTATTTAGGTCACCACAGAGCACTGAGTAGTTTCCTGTGCTATACAGTGGGTTTTCATTAGTTAGTTGTTTTATACCTAGTAGGGTGTGTGTCAATCCCAATCCCCCAGTGCATCCCACACCCTACCCCACCCTCAGTATCCATGAGTCCATTCTCTATGTCTGTCTCTATTTCTGCTTTACAAATAAGTTGATCCATGTCTTTTTTCTAGATTCCACAATTGTTACTATATACTTCTTTTTCTCATTTTGAATTATGTCACCCTGTATGACAGTATCTATGTCATTCCTTTCAGTGTCTGAGTAACATTCTGTTGTATATATTTGTATATATGTACCACGTTTTCTTTATCCATTCTTCTGTGATGGAGATTTACGTTGATTCTATGTGCGGGGTATTGCAAATAGTGCTGCAATGAACAGTGGGGCCATGTGTCTTTTTCAATTATTGTTTTCTCTGGGTGTATGTCCAAGAGTGAGATTATATGGTAGTTCTATGCTTAGCTTTTTTAAGGAACCTCCATACTGTTCTCCATAGTGGCAATATCAAGTTACATTACCACCGATACTATAAGATGTCTCCCTTTTCAAGGAGAGAATTTTTAAGTTTGTGAGAGAAATGCGATTTGTCACATAAAAGGGAACAGCATAAGGCTATCAGGAGATTTCTGAAAAGAAACCTTGCAATCCTGGAGAGAGTGGGATGATATATTCAAAGTGCTGAAAGAAAACAACTGACAACAAAGCATACTCTCTTCAGAAAAGCTGTTCTTAAGAAAAGAAAGATAATGACATTCCCAGAGAAACCAAAGCTGAGGGAGTTTTTCACCACTAGACCTGCCTTAAACAAAATGCTCAAGGGAGTTCTTTAAGTGGAAACAAAAAGACACCAATTAATAACATAAAAACCTTGGAAATGATGTAACTCACAAGAAAAAGTAAAGCAAATAGTCAAATTCAGAACGTTTCAACTTCTGTATAAAAGTGAAATGTATTAAAAATAAACAACCCAATCAAAAAAGTGGGCCAAAGAACTAAACAGACATTTCTCCAAAGAAAACAAATGGATGGCTGACAAACACATGAAAAGATGTTCAACATCACTCATTTTCAGAGAAATGCAAATCAAAACCACAATGAGGTACCATCTCATGCTGGCCAGATGGGTCCCATCAGAAAATCTACAGTAAATGCTGGAGAGGGTGTGGAGAAAAAGGAACCCTCTTCCATTGCTGGTGGGAATGCAAACTACTACAGCCACTATGGAGAACAGTGTAGAGATTCCTTAAAAAACAGAAAATAGAACTGCCATACAACCCAGCAGTCCCACTGCTGAGCATACACATCCAGGAAACTGGAATTGAAAGAGACACATGTACCCCAATGTTCATTGCAGGACTGTTTACTAGGACATGGAAGCAACCTAGATGTCCATCAGCAGACGAATGGACAAGAAAGTTGTGGTACAGATACACAATGGAATATTACTCAGCTATTAAAAAAATTCATTTGAGTGAATTCTAACGAGGTGGATGAAACTGGAGCCTATTACACAATGTAAAGTAAGTGAGAAAGAAAAACACCAATACAGTATATTAATGCATACACATGGAATTTAGAAAGATGGTAACAATGTCCCTATATGCAAGACAGTAAAAGAGACATGGGTGTAAAGTACAGACTTTTGGACCATGTGGGAGAAGGCGAGGGTGGGATGATTTTAGAGAATAGCATCGAAACACATATTTTACCATATGTGAAATAGATGACCAGTCCAAGTTCGATGTATGAAGCAGGTCACTCAAAGCTAGTTCACTGGGATAACCAAAAAGGATGGGATGGGGAGGGAGGTGGAAGGGGGTTCGGGATGGGGGGACACATGTACACCCGTGGCTGATTCATGTCAATATACAGCAAAAACCACCACAATATAGTAAAGTAATTAGCCTTCAATTAAAATAAATTAATTTAATTATTTAAAAAAGAGTTGCAATAATTTGTTAGTGCTCACAATATCAAAACATGTAAACCAGGACATCAGTAACACAAAATGAGATGGGAAGAAGTAAAAGCATAGAGTTTTCCCATGCAATCAAAGTTAAGCTGCATTATTAATATCTTAAATCAGACTGGTATAATTAAAGATCTTTCATGTAAGAATGGTGGTAACTAGCATTATTAATTAATTAGGGTTTTGTTTTTGGTTAAGTCTTTGAAATGTAGCATATTATTTCATTATAGAAGCAGGGTGAATAATTTATTAAATAATTTTGCATGCTTTTTCTTTTTAATTGAAGCACAGTTGATTTGGACTCTTCTGGTGGCTTAGCAGTAAAGAAGCTGCCTGCCAAGAATAAGATGCGGGTTTGATCCCTAGGTCAGAAAGATCCCTTGGAAAAGGAAATGGCAACTCACTCCAGTATCCTGACCTGGGAAACCCCATGGACAGAGGAGCCTGGTGGTAAATGATTAATACATAGGGTCACAAAGAGTCGGACACGATTTATCAACAAAACAACAACAACAATAGTTAATTTGCAATATTATATTAGTTTCCAGGGTATGGCATAGTGATCCAGTAGTTTTCCAGGTTATACCCCACTGTTAGTTATTATAAGATGATACTTATAATTCACTGTGCTATAGAGTATATGATTGTTGCTTATCTATTTTATACTTAGTAGTTGTATCTCTTAATCCCATTCCACTAGTTTGTCCCTTGTACCTTCCCTTGCCCGTTTGTAACCAAAATTTTGTTTTCCTTATCTGTGAGTCTGTTTCCATTTTGTGTATGCATTCATTTGTATTTTTTTTTTTAGATTCCACATGCAAGTGGTATCATACAGTATGTGTCCTTCTATACTTGACATTTCACTAAACATAATATTGCCTAGATCCATCCATATTGCAGCAAATAGCAGAATTTCATTCTTTTCATGGCTGAGTAATATTTCTGCGTTTGTGTGTGCATATGCACGTGCATGCACCACATTATTCTACCCATTCATCTGGTGATGGACACTTGGGTTGCTGTCATACATTTGCTACTGTAGTGCTGCTATGAACAATGGGGTTATGTATCTTTTCATTGTTTTTGTTATTGTTCTGGATATATATCCAGGAGTGAATTGTTGGATCATATGGTAGTTTTATTTTTAGTTTTTGAAGGAGCTCCATATGGTTTTCCATAGTGGCTGCTCCAATTTCCATTCCCACCAACAGGGTGAAAGAACTCCTTTTTCTCCACAGTCTTTCGAACATTTGTTATTTGTAGATCTTATTATGATATCCATTTTGACTGGAATGCAGTGGTACCTCATGGTTGTTTTGATTGGCATCCCTCTTATTAGCCATGTTGACCATCTCTTCATGTGCCTGTTAACCATGTGTACATCTTCTCTGGAAAAATGTCTATTCAGGCTTCCTGCCCATTTTTTTTACTGAATTGTTTTTTGTTTTGATACTTAGTTCTATGAGTTGTTTATATATTTTCAATTAAAAACCCTTGTTGATCACATTGTTTGCAAATATTTTATCCCAATCCTTAGGTTTTCATTTTTTATGGTTTTCTTTCCTGTGCAAAAACTCTTTAAGTTTAATTACATCTCGTTTAACTATTTTTGCTTTTATTTCTTTTGCCTTAGAAGACTCATCAAAAAAAATACTGCTATTTTTGTCAATGAGTGTTCTGCTTATGTTCTCTTCTAGGAGCTTCGTGGTTTGAGGTCTTAAACGTGGGTCTTTAAAACATTTATAGAGTTTATTTTTGTATATGGTGTGAGAGAAAGTTCTAATCTTTGTTTTGCAAGTACATGACCAGTTTTCCCAGCACCACTTACTGAAAACTGTCTTTTCTCCATTGTATACCTTGCCTCCTTTTTCATAGGTTAACTGACCATAGGTGCATGGGTTTATTTCTGGACTGTTGATTCTACGTCATTGATCTATGTCTGTGTTCTGTATCAGCATTATGCTGTTTTGATTACTGTAGCTTTGTGGTATGGTCTGGATTTTGAGAAGGTTATACCTCCATCTTTGTTTTTTGCTCAAGATGGCTTTAGCAATTTGAGGTCTTTTGTGGTTCCGTAGGAATTTTGGATTATTGGTTTAGTTTTGTGAAAAATGGCATAGGTATTTGGATAGAAATTGCATTAAAGCTGTACATTGCTTTGGGTGGTATGGACATTTTAACAATATTAATTCTTTCAACCCAAGAGCACAGGATGTCTATTTCTTTATTCACCTTTGATTTCTTTCACCAGTTTTTAGAGTACAGGGTTTTCATCTCCTTGGTTATGTGTACTCCTAGGTATTTTATTCTTTTTGATGCAATTTAAACAGAATGTTTAAAAATCTTTCTCTTTGTGATAGTCCATTATTAGTGTATAGAAATGTAACAGATTTCTGTATGTTAATTTTCCACCCTTCAACTTTAATAGATTCATTCATGAGTTGTACTAGTTTTTAGGTGGTCTTTAGAGCTTAAAATACAAAGTATCATGTCATCTGCAAAGGGTGTGTTTTATCTCTTCCCTTCCAGTATGGGTGACTTTATTTATATTTTTCATTTGATTGCTGTGGCTAGTAGGACTTTTAATACTATGTTAAATAGAAGTGGTGTGAGTGGTATCCTGTCTTGTACCTGAATTCTGCAGGAAGTCTTTCAGCTTTTCACTGCTCTCTGAGATGCTGGCTGTGGGTTTCTCATAGATGCCTTTATTATTTTGAGACACATTCCCTCTAAACTTTGTTGAGAGTTGTTTTCATGAACGGATGTTCAATTGTGTCAAACAGTTTTTCTGCATCTACTGAGATAATTATGTGAGTTTTAACTTTTGTTATATTATAATGGTGCATCACACATTGATTTGCAAATGTATCATCCTTGTGACATTGAAATAAATGCTATGTGATTATGGTGTATGGTCCTTTTTATATATTGTTGGATTCGTTTTGCTAATATTTTGTCTAGGATTTTTCTATTTATATACATCAAAGCTGTTGCCAGGTCATTTTTTTTTTCTGTAGTGTCTTTCTCTGGTTTTAGTATTAGGGTAATGGTGACCTTGTTGCATTCTAATTTTCTTATGATTCTCATATGATTCTCATTTCTTTGAAATGCCATTTGTTATCATTTCAAAAAAAGCAACAACATACTGGCTCAGACAGTAAAGCGTCTGCCTGCAATGCGGGAGACCCGGGTTCAATCCCTGGGTCAGGAAGATCCTCTGGAGAAGGAAATGGCAAGCCAGTCCTGTATTCTTGCCTGGAAAATCCCATGGATGGAACCTGGTAGGCTACAGTCCATGGGGTTGCAAAGAGTCAGACACGACTGAGCGACTTCACATGCAGTTAGGAACAAGCTATTCACTATTTTTATTAATTATGAATTAATTTTTATATTTTCTCAAGTCTTTGAAATGGTTTATCATTTCAACACGTAGGAAAAATAACTAAATTTTTTTACTGAGTTTTAAAAATTGTTTTATTACTTCAATGTGGAAACAATGAACACATCCTTAATTACTATTACATTTTTCTTTCTTACTAAGTCTTTAAAATGCAATCTGTTTTCATTTAAACAAGGAAACACTATACACAAACTACTAATTATTTTTCTATTCTTTTTTTGTTACCAAATTGTTGATATTTTCTGTGTTACCCTTTCAACATATAAACACTAGGAACAATCTATTAATTAACGGTATTTTCTCTCAGTCAGTGTTGAAATGCCTTGTTTTATCACACTGACTTGTAATCATATGAGCAGGTAACTATTTTAACATTTTTCTTACTAATTCTTTGAAATACAATGCTATCATCTTAACATATAACAATATAAAGAATTTACATTCTCTTATCTTTACTGTTTTTGAAATGCAGTATGTTATCATTTCAACATGTAAACAGTATACATAAATGATCAATCAGTTATTCTACATCCTTTGTTTCTTATTAACTCTTGGATACACAGTGTGCATTTAACACTTAGGGTACATCACATTTGAGAATAGCCAAATTTCTAGACCTCAATATTCACATATGGTTAGTGTACACCATACTGAACAGTGCAACTCTAGTGGAAGAGCAGACAGAATGCATACATATGGAACAATGTGCACCATGAAGGAACTGTACATGGTACATTAAGACAAAGAAACATCAGAATAAATCTACTTAAATGGGGAAATAAGAGACAACAGAAAACCTATCTGATGAGGTAACATTCAAGCCATGATGTGAGGACTGAGCAGCTATCCAACAGGACAAAACAGGCCAATATCATTTGAGCCAATCATGTAAGGGAAAATGTAAAAAAAAAGGTGGGGATAAATAAGTTCTTAAGTGCTCTAGAGAAAACAGACAAACTAGTAAACAATAGGAGTATCTACACTTTTGTGAGATCAGGGACTTTATTTTTTTTTTAGCATATGGGTAAGTACCTAAATCATAACAGATACTTAGTGAATGTGTGTGAAATAGCCAATAACAAAGCCAGGGTTCTGAGACCTGAGAAATCAGGCAGTAACATGCTGATGAAGATACCACTAGGTAGTGGGCATAGTCTGTTTCTTTTTACCTGCATATGTTCCCTGATAAACAACCTGAGCGAATCAGAAACAGAGGAAATTTGCAGGTACCTAGAGGGCAAAATTACTCAACAACTACCACCTCTAGGAAGAGTTTCAACAGATCTGAATTGTGTCAAGTGCCCATAGATTGATAAATGGACCAATCAGTGTGGAGAAGGAAATGATATGATATATTATGCCCCGGTCAGCTTATATCACATAGCCATAACTTGCTTAGTAATGAGAAGATGTAGAGGGCAGTGAACAAGAGATCCAGAGGACCTTTCAAATTCCTCTATTTCCTTTTTAAAGTTTCTCTTTTATAGAGGTCAGTTACATATCCAACATTCCTAAACCCCAGTTTTCTGGAACAGTAGAACTTTGTATATGTATCTCTACAAACTTGGGCTTCAGGCAAAACAATGAACACTTAACAGCCATGCATCAGTGGTGAAACACTTCTTATATAGTGGAAATCAATCAGAATAAGTGAACCATTGCACGTGATCCTGGTGTAACATGTGCAGCATCGCCTTGACCTGGGCCTGAACTTGGGCAAGTTTCTGTCGGTTCAAGCTGTGATAAAAATTCTGCTCCTGGAAACAATGGACAGGAACAGGATAAATCACACGCCTCAGCCTCGGCAAGGATGTCAAGTGCTGCAGAAGGCTCTTGAGCACAGGCATCGAAATGGGGTTGAAGGCAAAGTTAAAAACACGGAGGTGGACACATTGATTCAGGGTTGGGATGATGGCCAAGAGAGTAGAATCAGTCATCATACAATTATTTATCTCCAGACGTTGCATGGTGCCTGAAACCTTTTCCAGCAGAACCTGGAAGGGCTCATAAGCTTCTGAAAAGAAATTATTGTCATTGAGATTCAATACCCTGAGCTGGGTGGCCTGAGAGCTCTGGGACAGGAAAGAGACATCTCTGATAGAAAGGCCACAGAAAGGGAGACACAATGTATCCATATGAGGCGGCAGGACTCTAAAGAGAGAAAAAGTAAGTTTATTTCAGAAGAATGACAGCAAAGACCCCCAAATTACAGGAACATATTCCTCTACAATAAACTGCTATATACTAGTTTCCAATAGGTGGTTATCAATGTGGACTTTAGGATCAGAGATTATAAATTTTGGACACTGAGAAAGTTACTTTACCACTCTGAGGAAGAGGGTTTTAACCTTGAAAATGTGCACACCAGTAATTATTATACAGAGTTACGAGAAGGATTAAGTGAAAAAAATCACATGCACTCAGTATATATAAAATAATAAGGATTGGATCTGGTTCACTTATTTGGTGAGGATGGGTCCAGGAAAGCAGCCAACTGAGGGTTTCCTTTACTTTCCAGATGACAAGCTCTCCATTCAAGGGTCTAAGCCTTCGGGAAAATACAGGAGCAAAATTATCTGGCAGTGTTAACTCTTGTGACCCATCCACGGGCGTGTGCATTAGAACTACAACTTAAAGTTTCTCTCTGAGTGCCTCCCCTTCCTCTCTAGAGAGCTATCAAGTCCAGGCGCAGAAGGACTGAGTCTTTTTCAGAAATCTATGTACAAACATGTTCTGTCTGCCTGTGGTCACTGAATGAATGAATAAGCACAGCTTCCTTCACTAACCTCATCTGCCCCTCACCATAAGGTACCCCATTCTCCCCCAGCTAGGTTCAAACTCCCAGCAATGCCTATGCTGAGGTGAAAGGAAAAATAGGTTACTAGGAGCATAGGAAGATGCAAGAATGGTCCCTTCTGTCTTAACAATGAGGTCTTCAGGGAACCCAGATTTCTCCCAATCCCCTCACCTGAGCAGTTTGTGCAGTTGATCTCTGAGGTAGAAGAAAGACAACCTGAGCTCCTGGAGGTTTTCCAGCTGCCCAAGCAGGATGAGAAAAAACCTGAAATTCCTTCCCTTACAAGACCTAAAGGGGATGTTAGACAAACTAAGGCTGTGCAGGTGGGTCATTCCAGCAAAAAAGGTGATGATCTCATTCATATAAGCCTGATCCATTTCCAGATGATTAATGCACTCCATATCCAGAATCTGAAGGATATGTCTGTTGGCAGACATTCTACTGATTCGCAAATCTCTGCAGCAGAGGTGCAAGAACCCAGAACTCTGCTCAACTTTATTACAGAGGAAAGTGAGAAACCGCTGAGCTCTCAAGGTATTATTGAGGGAAATATTCACTAGTAATTCAATGGTTTCCTGAGCTGACTCAACCTCAGACCCAGAATCACCAATCCCAAGGCACCTGGCACGATGCTGAGTGTTTTCTAAGTTACGGAGAGCATGCCGAGAGTATTTGCATGACTGTAAACAGAAAGGGAATGTGATCCTGACGTGAGAACATGTTATCTTACAGTTTGAGTTGTGCCTTAAATCTAGGATCCTCAGTTTGTGGCCCCTGTAAGGAAAGAAGACATGAAATGTGGTTGATTGGAACATAACCCAGCAAGATCAATGGTGGGAAACGGACAGAACACCTGAATCCTGGTTTTCACTTCATCACCATTCACCAAGAAGTTCTTTCCACACAAATTGAGCATCTTTCATCCTTTCCCCACACTTCCTTCACCTCTGGTCTTGCCCTGTCTCAATGCCCATATCCCACTTCTATGTAATCACAGTCAAATTCATTCATAGTACCCTCATTCACCTCTGTTCTTTAATCAACTCTATAAGACAATGAAATCCTGAAGGTGACCCCAACTGCTGAATTCATTGGCTAGTGTTGGGAGAAGGTTAGATACTCCCCTGCCCCAGGCTACAGCATACCCTCCTGTTGACTCCCTATAAATCTTCTGGTCATAGACTTACCTAGAGGAAGCGTTCTGGGCTGGGGGGATCGGCAGACCATCAATCATGGCTTCCAAGATGTCATAGTATGACTCCTGTGCCCTCAGTGACCCAAGATGGAGACAGTGAAAAGGCCAGACCCTCACCATTGCCTTTAGGATCTTCTTATGCCCACCCAAGAAGGCAGTGCTGAACAATGGAACAAAGAGACCTCCTGGGATTTTCTCCAGAGCATGCATCACTGCAGGCTCATTACTCAGCAGACTCTTTGCAGCGAGCTCGAAGAGTGTGTCTGTGATCTTTTGGTCCATCTTCACAAACCTGCTTCAGAGTGGAGAATATTTAGAAGTTCTGAGAAAAAATCTATAGTCTCTTGTTTGTTTCCAGGGATAGCTATGGATAAAATGCTTACTGAATAAGTATATGGGCAAATTATATGGCCAACTCAAGTGACCTCTCCTCTGGGAATAGAATGAAAATAGACTTGTGTGAGTATTTAATTATATACATGCACACATACACACATTTACATAAGATAAAATGCCATTATAAGTCATAGGTAAGTTAGCAGAAGCCAATCTTGACCTTCCTCAAATTATTTCTTCACAAAAAGACACAAACCAATAAGAAGGAAAATGTGCATCAACATAAAAGCCTCACAATTCCTTTAAAATGGAGAATGCCAAAAATTCAAAATAATTGTGAATAAAACAAAAATCATGAAATCTCAGCATGATTTTTCATACTCCCATGACTAGGCTTTGTGGCAAGAAAAAAGACAGACATAGAAATCTTACAAGAGACAGAGAGAAAGGAAGATGGGAAAGGGCTTAAAGCAGATCTAAAACTACAGCAGAATGACTAAGCACAGAATAAATCTAAAATTACTGAAAAGGTGTCCTAGAATATGAGAGCATGGACTACAGGGGAGGAATTCCTAATAGGAGTTTTTTAAGGGACACAGATGACTTAAAAGTGCAGTTTTTGAAAGATACAGCTTTTAGGGAAGAATAAGGCAATGAAGAAGGGAGAAGCCTCTGTTGGCACTTGGGTAATGATGGGAAAAATAAACAGAAGGGAAAATTAAGGATCTTGCAATACATAAGAAAACCACAAATCAGAGTACTCAAGACTTCTCCCCCAATCTCCAAAACAAACAAACAAAATGAAAGGTTGACATAAAGATTTTATATTCAACTAAGGAAGCTACTAGAGTAAGGGTCAGTGTTCAGACTGGCCCACTAACCCAAATCAAGCCCACTGCTTGATTTTATATATAAAGTTTTATTGGAACAAAGCCATGATATATCATTTATGTATTGTCTCTGAATGCTTTGGCACTACAGTTGCAAAGGTGAGTAGAGTGACAGGAGCACTGTGATCCAGAAACTTACAATATTCCCTACACGTCTCTTTACAGAATATTTGCCAAGTAATCTTCTAAAAGAGGAACTGAGATTGTGTTCCAACAGGTGATGAGAAGGAAAACTTGACCAAACTATCTAAAAGTGAGTATTTTACATGTAATACTAAAATCAACATGGAGGAAAGGGGAGAAGACTAATGTACAGAAGTTTTATGTTGTGAAAAAACAGAAAATGTGCAAGTAAAATGAGAGAAGGGAGAAGAGTATAAGAAAATAGAACAACCTTTTTATCATGATGCAATAGGGGAGTGTTAAATGATACTGGAGGAAAAAAACGCATAGACTAGAGAGTAAAGCGTTAAGGAAATAGGTGGTTCAGGATGAGTTATAACAATGCATTAAACATGAGGAAGAATATGTCTTAATGATAAAAGCAAAAACTCAAAATGAAGATATAATCGTTAGGAGTATTTATGCACCAGGAGTACTGCAAACACCTTCAAAACTAAAAAGGGAAGGATATGTAGATAAAATAACAGTAATAAGAGAAAACACTAACAATAGAAGATTTAATACATCAGACTCAGTCTAAGGCTAATGAGATTGCATGAGACTACAGAGTAGGGTGGTCCCGAGATGGCAGAGGAATAGGATGGGGAAACCAGCCTCTCCTCCAAAAATTCAACAAAAGATCATTTGAATGTTGAGCAACTCCCACAAAACAACTTCTGAACATTGGTGGAGGACACAAGGCACCCAGAAAGGCACCCCAAACTCTTCAAGAGGAGGCAGGACAACATACAAAAGATGAAAACACAGACAAAAGATTTAGGGATGGAGACCTGCCCCTGGTGAGGAAGTTGAGAAGAAGAATTTTCCACATAGTAGGAAACACTCTCACAGGGATGTCGATGGGGAGTTTTGGAATCTCAGAGGTCAACATTCAGTTCAGGTCAGTCGCTCAGTCGTGTCCGACTCTTTGCGACCCCATGAATCGCAGCACGCCAGGCCTCCCTGTCCGTCACCAACTCCCGGAGTTCACCGAGACTCACGTCCATCGAGTCAGTGATGCCATCCAGCCGTCTCATCCTCTGTCGCCCCCTTCTCCTCCTGCCCCCAATCCCTCCCAGCATCAGGGTCTTTTCCAGCGAGTCAACTCTTCGCATGAGGTGGCCAAAGTACTGGCGTTTCGGCTTCAGCATCAGTCGTTCCAGTGAACACCCAGGACTGATCTCCTTTAGGATGGGCTGGTTGGATCTCCTTGAAGTCCAAGGGACTCTCAAGAGTTTTCTCCAACACCACAGTTCAAAAGCATCAATTCTTCAGTGCTTAGCTTTCTGTATAGTCCAAATCTCACATCCATACATGACCACTGGAAAAACCATAGCCTTGACTACACGGACCGTTGTTGACGAACTAATGTCTCTGCTTTTCAATATGCTGTCTAGGTTGGTCATAACTTTCCTTCCAAGGAGTAAGCGTCTTTTAATTTCATGGCTGCAGTCACCGTCTGCAGTGGTTTTGGAGCCCAGAAAAATAACGTCAGCCGCTATTTCCACTGTTTCTCCATCTATTTGCCATGGATGAGACCAGATGCCATGATCTTCGTTTTCTGAATGTTGAGCTTTAAGCCAACATTTTCACTCTCCTCTTTCACTTTCATCAAGAGGCTCTTTAGTTCTTTTTCACTTTCTGCCATAAGGGTGGTGTCATCTGCGTATCTGAGGTTATTGATATTTCTCCCGGTAATCTTGATTCCAGCTTGTGCTTCCTCCAGCCCAGCGTTTCTCAAGATGTACTCTGCATATAAGTTGAACAAGCACGGTGACAATAGGCAGCCTTGACGTACTCCTTTTCCTATTTGGAACCAGTCTGTTGTTCCATGTCCAGTTCTAACTGTTGCTCTCTGACCTGCATACAGGTTTCTCAAGAGGCAGGTCAGGTGGTCTGGTATTCCCATGTCTTGAAGAATTTTCCACAGTTTATTGTGATCCACACAGTCAAAGGCTTTGGCATAGTCAATAAAGCAGAAATAGATGCTTTTCTGGAACTCTCTTGCTTTTTCCATGATCCAGCAGATGTTGGCAATTTGGTCTCTGGGGTTCCTCTGCCTTTGCTAAAACCAGCTTGAACACCTGGAAGTTCACGGTTCACGTAGTGCTGAAGCCTGGCTTGGAGAATTTTGACCATTACTTCACTAGCGTGTGAGATGAGTGCAATCATGCAGTAGTTTGAACATTCTTTGGAGTTGCCTTTCTTTGGGACTGGAATGAAAACTGACCTTTTCCAGTCCTGTGGCCACTGCTGCGTTTTCCAAATTTGCTGGCATATTGAGTGCAGCGCTTTCACAGCATCATCTTTCAGGATTTGAAATAGCTCAACTGCAATTCCATCACGTCCACTAGCTTTCTTCCTAGTGATGCTTTCTAAGGCCCACTTGATTTCACATGCCAGGATATCTGGCTCTAGGTGAGTGATCACACCGTCGTGATTATCTTGGTCGTGAAGATCTTTTTTGTACAGTTCTTCTGTGTATTCTTGCCATCTCTTCTTAGTACCTTCTGCTTCTGTTAGGTCCATACCATTTCTGTCCTTTATCGAGCCCGTCTTTGCATGAGATGTTCCCTTAGTATCTCTAATTTTCTTGAAGAGATCTCCAGTCTTTCCCATTCTGCTGTTTTCCTCTATTTCTTTGCACTGATCACTGAGGAAGGCTTTCTTATCTCTTCTTGCTATGCTTTGGAACTCTGCATTCAGATGCTTATATCTTTTCTTTTCTCCTTTGCTTCGAAAGTTTAAATCTAGTGTTAGAAAGTTTAAATGAGTCAATCTTCACAGAAGAAATGAATAAAGTTATTACAAGAAATACACCCAAGAAGCACCTTGCTCAGATGTATTCATTGGTGAATTCTAGTAAACCATCAACGATCAAATAGTACCAAAGCTTTGTGACTTGTTTAAGAACATTTGAAAGCAAGGAAATGTCCCTAATTTCTTTTCGGAAGCCAGTAGGATACTAACACATAAACATAGATACCAAAACTCTGAACAGAATATTAGCAAACATCCAACAATACATTTAGAAAGTAGTACAGAGACATTACTTTGCCAACAAAGGTTCGTCTAGTCAAGGCTATGGCTTTTCCTGTGGTCATGTATGGATGTGAGAGTTGGACTGTGAAGAAGGCTGAGCGCCGAAGACTTGATGCTTTTGAACTGTGGTGTTGGAGAAGACTCTTGAGAGTCCCTTGGACTGCAAGGACATCCCACCCGTCCATTCTGAAGGAGATCAGCCCTGGGATTTCTTTGGAAGGAATGATGCTAAAGCTGAAACTCCAGTACTTTGGCCACCTCATGTGAAGAGTTGACTCGTTGGAAAAGACTCTGATGCTGGGAGGGATTGGGGGCAGGAGGAGAAGGGGACGACAGAGGATGAGACGGCTGGATGGCATCACTGACTCGATGGACGTGAGTCTCGGTGAACTCCGGGAGTTGGTGACGGACAGGGAGGCCTGGCGTGCTGCGATTCATGGGGTCGCAAAGAGTCGGACACGACTCAGCGACTGATCTGATCTGATCTGATCTGATACTGTGATAAAGTGGGACTTATTCCATTAATACAAGGCTGGCTCTATATTAGGAATTTCATTCATATCCTTCACCACGGTAACATATTTAAAGACAAAGACCCCAATGTTGGGGAAGATTGAAGTCAAAAGGAGTAGGGAGCAGCAGAGAATGAGATGGTTAGACAGCATCACTGACTCAATACACATGAATCTGAGCAAACTCTGGGAGATAGGGGAGGACAGAGGAGCCTGGATTGCAAAGAGTCAGACACGACATAGCAACTGAACGATAATCTTAGGACTATCATCATAGATGCCAAACCAACCTTTGGGAAACTTCAATAGGCATTCATGTTAAAAAAGAGAAAACTGAAGAAACAGGAATCAGGGATGCATTATTAACATGATAAAAGCTATATAAGTAGCTCCTCGTGCAAATACTTTATTTAGTAGGGGAGTACCAGAGGTTTTCCAATAAGGTCAAGAATAACAAAAGTATGCCCACTATATCACTCCTGTTCAGTGTTCAACAGCAAGCACTAGTCAGTTGACTAGAGAAACCAATACGAGTTTTAAGAATGGATAAGAAGATGTAAAGCCACCTCTATGTCCAGGTGATATCATCGCACACCTGAAGACTCTTATAGAAACCATGACAAATTAACTAAAACAAAGAGAATTCAGCAAGGTAGTAGGATATAAAGTTACATACAAATATTATTAGTCTTTGTTTTGCATACACACACGCGCACGCACACACACACACACACACACACACACACACACACACAGCTGGAGGACATGTTAGGAGAGAAAATCCCATATACAATGGCAATAACAAAGACTAAGTGTATAGAAATAAACTTAATGAGAGCATCTATACAAAGACAATTTGTAAACACTCTCGAACAACATAGAAGGAAACTTGAATAAGTAGGAAGATTTTCAAAGACCTTAGACAGAATAACTCAGCACTAAAAAGATATTGATTCCCTCTAAAGTTACGTATACGTTGAATACAATCTCAAAAATATCGGCGAACGTTTTTATGGAGTTAGACCAATGGATGATTTAGTTCATATTTTTTTAAAAAACATGCAAGAATAGCCAGGATACAAGTAAAAAAGGAAAACCTATGAGTGAATAGGGAGAAGGCAATGGCACCGCACTCCAGTACTGTTGCCCGGAAAATCCCGTGGATGGAGGAGCCTGGTAGGCTGCAGTCCATGGGGTCGCTAAGAGTCAGACACGACTGAGCAACTTCACTTTCACTTTCCACTTTCATGCATTGGAGAAGGAAATGGCAACCCTCTCCAGTGTTCTTGCCTGGAGAATCCCATGGACGGAGAAGCCTGGTAGGCTGCAGTCCATGGGGTCGCACGGAGTCGGACACGACTGAAGCGACGCAGCAGCAGCAGCAGCATGAGTGAACAGTAATCATATCAGACATAAAAGCACACTATAAAGCTCCAAATGTATACCACTTGGGTACCAGTACAGGAATAGACTAATAGGCCAGTGGCATAGAATAAAAAACTCAGAATAACACCAATTATAGCTGGGGATTTTAGTGTATGAGCCAAAGGCATGTAAAATCACTGAGGCAAAGATGAACATTCAACAAATGAGGCTGGAACAATTGAGACATTAAAAAAAAATCAGTGCAGATCCATGACATACCATCCACAAAAATAAACTGTAAATGGGTTTAGGAATCTAAACAAAAAAATGAAGCCATAACAAAATCTTGAAGAAAATATGGCAGAATTTCTCTTCACTATCAGCGTTGGGAAAGGCTTTCTAACTGTGACTGAAATTTCCAGAGGTGATTAAAGAAAAGAACATTCTATGTGACTAAAAAGATTTTTTTAATGTACGGCAAGTTGCGAAGAGCTGACTCATTGGAAAAGACTCTGATGCTGGGAGGCATTGGGGGCAGGAGGAGAAGGGGACGACAGAGGATGAGACGGCTGGATGGCATCTCTGACTCGATGGACGTGAGTCTCAGTGAACTCCGGGAGTCGGTGATGGACAGGGAGGCCTGGCGTGGTGCGATTCATGGGGTCGCAAAGAGTTGGACACGACTGAGCGACTGAACTGAACTGAAGTGAAAGTGAAAGTGGCTCAGCCATAACACAACATAACTACAGATGCATTTAACATTTGGGCCAACAATCCTATTGCTGGAAATGAAACTTGAAGAGACATTACCACCAACACAAAAATACGTGTACACTGGGTTATTCACTGCAGCATTGTTTGTATTAATCATTACGAAATGTTGAAAACAACTGAAACGCCCCTATGCTGCTGCTGCTGCTGCTGCTAAGTCGCTTCAGTCGTGTCCAACTCTGTGCGACCCCAAAGACGGCAGCCCACCAGGGTCCCCCGTCCCTGGGATTCTCCAGGCAAGAACACTGGAGTGGGTTGCCATTTCCTTCTACAAGGCATGAAAGGGAAAAGTGAAAGTGAAGTCGCTCAGTCGTGTCCGACTCCTAGCGACCCCATGGACCGCAGCCCACCAGGCTCCTCGGTCCATGGGATTTGCCAGACAAGAGTACTGGAGTGGGTTGCCATTGCCTTCTCCGGAAATGCCCCTATCGAAGCCAGTGTAATCTAATGTAGCTAGCTATAAAGAAGAATGAAGGAGTACAGAATAAGGAGTTTTTTTTTTTTTTTGATGAAATGCTGTTTACTGAAAAAGGAAAAGTGCAAAGGAGCTTTAGAAAATGCCATCTTTCATTTAATAGACAATGGAACATAAGAAAACCCGTATGTATCTATTCATTTGTGTAGAGTAAATCCAGGAAAGGTTCAACCAGATAACCAGATTGGTTATCTACAGGGGGATTGTGGAAAAGAAATGGGGAATGCGAAGCGGGTGGAAGACATGGGGAAAGAATCATACGCCTACAGTATGTGTGTTTGTGCAGCCCTGAGTCTGAATCACAGTAGTGTTTCACATACCCCAGGATTAAGTGAAAAATTAAAATGAACTAGGATATGGGGGGAGAGGGCAAACTCAAATTCGAAACACCAACAAATTAACCTAAATATATTACAAATAAATGTCTTAACCACAAGAGAAGGAGTGAGGAAGAAAACAGCTAAGCTAAGCAACTTGGGGAAACAGTATTTGATTGCATCCTTGGAGGCTTAAGATATAAAGAAGTGGACACACACACAAGTCATCAGATCTGCTTCTAACAGGTGCGTGTTTTGTGCTCAGTCATTAAGTTGTACCCAACTTTTTGGGATCCCGGTCTCTGTAGCACACCAGGTCTCCCCATCCTTCACTATCTCCTAGAGTTTGCTCAAATTCATGTCCATTAGGTCGGTCATACTATCTAACCATTTGGTAGCATTTCTGTAACCACATCATGTATAATCAATCAGGTGTGAACAAATAAGTAAATACTGAAGATAAGGAGAGCCAGGTGAGACAAAGACGTTACAAATCAGACTAGAGTGGATTGTTGCTGTATCGCATAAACCATCACAATATTGTAAACTCCTTATCCTCCAATTAAAATTAATTAATTAATTAAAAAAAGAAGTACCAGTGTGAGCTCCTGGCTTTCACTATCTACAGAAATATCTAGAGAAATTCCAATGTATCTGGGAGCATAAGTATATACAGACGACATATTTCCTTCATTTACTGATGGAAAAGGAAGACCTAGCTGCAAGGAAACCCCAGTAGCAATGAACGTGCAGGGAGATATCAGTTATTAAATGTCATTTTCCAAGGAAAGGAAACATGGGTTTTGGCAGAAGTGTTCTGATTTCAGGGTCATGGTGGGGAAAGAAAAGCACAAGATGAACAGGAATACCTTATAATGCCGGCAAGGAAGTACACGGAAAAGAACCACATCATGCTCAAAGAACACAAACCCCACAAGGAGTTCCTAATCACCAAAGCTGGAAAAATGCAAGAAACTAAATAATGATATAATTTGATTATAAGTCACAATATAACGAAGTTATTCACATCTCAATACTGACATAAAGAATTTGATTACTTATTTGATTTGATGATTAGAAATGCATTCTATAAAATTTTATATTTGGCAAAACTAATACAGTTATGTAAAGTTTAAAAATAAAATAAAATTAAAAAAAAAAAGAAAGAAAATTTATAAAAATATGAGGGAGAAAAGACAGCTCTACAGATTTCCAATGAACAAATATGGTAGGAATAAGGAAATAGAAAGTCACCTTTTAGTCATATTTGTTGTAGGCCAAACCAACAGATGAATTTTAAAAGCAGTGAATAAAAGCCTGAGAAGAATCCTATCCCTCTTTTTGGCTCCGAGCAAGCATTCCCCTAGCCCAAAAGCAGCCTTATCATAGGAACCAGCCACAGTGTCTGCTTGCCCCTGTCAGGTTTTGGTTCCCCACCAGTCCACAGAAGTATTCAAACAAGCTAATCACATCCTTCCTTGAGAACCAAGGGTCACCACCATCTCTTGTTACCACAGATAACCTCCCACGGCCCTGCTTGTGCATTCTCTTCCAGAGCATGACTCCCCTGAGGCTCGACCTAGCCAGTAGTATCCTCTTCCCTCAGGCAGTGAGTGAACATTACTGAGAAGCTGCTGTGGGTAGCACCTGTCCAGTGTCAGGTGTGTATGTTCAGCAGCCACCCCCAGACCCCTGTGGTAGAAATCACTCCGTCACCATTAGAATGAAGGAGAGGCAATAAAACAGGTATTATTGCCAAAAATGTGTAACTTTCATCTAATCCTAAGAAAACACCAGACAAACCCAAACTGACAGACATTGTATAAAATACCTGAGCAGTATCTCCAAAACCGTCACCGTTGGGAAAGACCCAGAAAGCTTGAGGAATTCTCAGCGTGGAGGAGACTAACGAGAAATGATGGCCAAATGTGGTATCCGGAATGGGATGCTGGGACAGAAAAAGGAGATTACTGGGATAAATGACAGAATTCAAATAAAGTATGTAAATTAGTTAATAGTACTGCATCGATATTAATTTTCAATTTTCATAATTTTTATATGCCTATGTAAGATGTTAACATTAGGGAAATCTGGATGAAGTTTTTCTATACTGTTTTTGGCAAACTTTTTTTAGGTCTAAAGGTACTTCAAAAAAACCTTTTTTTTAAAGATTCACTCACTGCTAAAAGGAAACATAATGATATCTGTGTGATAAATTGCTTCAGTATTGTCCGACTCTTTGCCACCCTACGGACTGTAAGCTACCAGGTTCTTCTGTCCATTGGATTATCCAGGCAAAAATACTGGAGTGGGTTTCCATGTCCTCCTCCACGGGATCTTCCTGACCCAGGGGTCAAACCCAAGTCTCTTAGGTTTCCTGCGTTGGCAGGTGGGGTCTTTACCAGCTGAGCCACAGGGGAAGCCCCACGGTTACACTATAAATCTTACCTTTTAATAATAGTTTAACCAATTGAAATACGGTTAGGAGGATGGATATAAAGATGGATAAATGTTCGTGCCTCGTGATCCATTAAAAAACTATTTCAAAGTGGTTTGAAAGGGAGAGTGTTAGTTTCTCAGTCATGTCTGACTCTTTGTGCTTCCATGGACTGTAGCCTGCCAGGCTCCTCTGTCCATGGGATGCTCCAGGCAAGAATACTGGAGTGGATTGTCATTTCCTGTCTAGAGGGCCCATTAATAGAAATGAAAGTGCAACCATTTCCAAGGTGTAGATGAATATTTATCTGCTCCTTGTGGCTCAGACGGTAAAGAATCTGCCTACAATGAAGGAGACCTGGGTTCGGTTTCTGGGCATTATCAATACGAACCACAAAAATAATTAGATGCAAACAAATACGATTTTTTAAAGGAGCGCAACACGATCGAGGGATTTTATTTTATTTTATTGGATCGAGGGATTTTTTTTTAATTGTATTTATTTATTTATTTATTTTTTATTTTATTTTATTTTTAAACTTTTCATAATTGTATTCGTTTTGCCAAATATCAAAATGAATCCGCCACAGGTATACCTGTGTTCCCCATCCTGAACCCTCTTCCCTCCTCCTGGATCGAGGGATTTTAAAGAGAGCAAGAAATGATTCACCACAAAATTGAAGCTAATCCCAGGTAAGGAAAGAGGGTTACACAGAGGGCGGACAGGAGAGTTGGCCGGCGAGCAATTCAATCGATTGCCTTTCTTATTAATCCCCAAACTTTGGTCCTAGGTAATTTCATTTATATCAGTAGAGACAGAGTTTATAGAAAGAACACTGTTGAGATACCTGACTGGAAGAAGAGTCGGAAAATAGTTGAGACGTCCAAGACCCCAGCAGTGGCAGGGCGTTCCTCCCTCTCCACAGGCCGCTGCCAACAAGCCCCAGCGCCGGAGGCTACTGGCGTCTTAACGGTTCCTCGCCAGAAGAGCACTTGGATTGGTGTAGCGCAGGTCACATGCCACCCCCTCACTCAATCAGCTAGGTACCGGGAGGCGGGGCCAAGTTCTAGACCCGCCCACATAGCAGAGGGGCTTATGGGTGAGAAGGTTCCCCTCAGGCACCAGCGCCTCGGCTCTAGAACCCCTTGGGTGGAAAGCTGGGCACAGTGTCTGTCTCTCTGTGTGGCCTAGATACCGCCTGGCCAGGGTTTCTGCCAGGCCAGGACTCAAACTCAGAGAACTGATGTCCACATCGATGGGCTTTGCAACAGAGACTGAACTGAAAAACAATTGGCCCCTTAATGAAAAAGAGGCTTCTCGGGTGGCAGGGCGCTAGTGCTCAAGAACCCGCCTGCCGATGCAGGAGATGTCCGAGTCCAGGTTCGATCCCTGGGTCAGGACGACCCCCTGGAGGAGGTCACGGCAACCCACTCCAGTATTCTTTTTTTTTATTTTTCAGTCCAGTATTCTTGCCTGGAGAATCCCATGGACGAGGGGCCTGGTGGGCAACTTGGCACTTGATGAAAAAAGCCATCAAACTTTAGTGTCCACAGGGCTCTCCTATGGTAAATAAGGTGTTGAGTCCACACCAGATAGGGACAAATGTATTCTGGCCTCTGTGCAGTAAAGCCAGCATAGCAATGACAGTGACATTTGACAAAAGCAGCATCAAGGAGAAAACTGCACGCATTCTAAGTTGCTTCAGTCTTGTCCGACTCTTTGTGACCCCATGAACTGTAGCCCATCAGGTCCCTCTGTCCTGGGGATTCTCCAGGCAACAATACTGGACTGAGAGGCCATGCCCTTCTCTGGGGAAGGAGAAAACTGCGGCCCCTTTAATAGCAAGGGGCATTCAGGGTATGTGTGTCCAACCTTCTCAGCCTGCAATGTGGGAGACCTTGGTTCGATTCCTGGGTTGGCAAGATCCACTGGAGAAGGGATAGGCTACCCACTCCAGTATTCTTGGGCTTCCCTTGTGGCTCAGCTGGTAAAGAATCTGCCCAACAATGTGGGAGACCTGGGTTCGATCCCTGGGTTAAGAAGATCCCCTGGAGACGGGAAAGGCTGCCCACTCCAGCATTCTGGCCTGGAGCATTCCATGGACTGTATAGTCCACGGGGTCACGAAGGGTCGCACACAACTGAGCAACTTTCGCTTTCACTTTCTCCCTGAAATCCTGATTCCACTGTTGGTTTCTTATTCTCTTCCCAACTGTTTAAAACTTTTCAGAATACAATACATTTTATTTATATGCTATTTTTCTAAATTGGCCATCTCCTTCTGGTGGAAAAATATAAATTCCTGGAGGGCGGGAATCTTTGTTTATTTGTCCATTAACATATCCTTATAGTAATGCTTGGTATAATGTATGCTTCAACATTTGTTCAATGAATTGTTCTCCAGCCATGCTAGCCTATTTTTTGTGCCTCTGACCCTACCTCTAACTCACCAAGCATGTTTTCACACCATTATGTATTTTCCTGTAACAACTTGCCCACAGATGTTCCTATAACCACCATCCTTGCTAGGTTCACTTCTCTGCTCGCCTCATTAGCCAAGGCTTACTTTTCTTCATGACACCTAGCATTTGATCATAGCTTTTCTGAGTATGTTTTGTTTCTCTGGGTTTGTTGTTGTTTTTACTTTGCTTTAGTTTAGGTTTGCTTTTTTCTGTTTTCTTTTTTCAACATTTCTTTCTTATACTCTTTTAACTGCTGCTAAAGAAGTAAACCATCCATGACTGTTTTAATTTTTGCCATATAATGTCATCTTTCAGTAGATGGGGTAATGGCATTAAATATCTTACACTGGATCCCTGGTTTCATGACTTTACCACTTCAGATCAGATCAGATCAGTTGCTGAGTCGTGTCCGATTCTTTGCGCACGCCAGGCCTCCCTGTCCGTCACCAACTCCCGGAGTTCACCGAGACTCACGTCCATCGAGTCAGTGATGCCATCCAGCCGTCTCATCCTCTGTCGCCCCCTTCTCCTCCTGCCCCCAATCCCTCCCAGCATCAGGGTCTTTTCCAGCGAGTCAACTCTTCGCATGAGGTGGCCAAAGTACTGGCGTTTCGGCTTCAGCATCAGTCGTTCCAGTGAACACCCAGGACTGATCTCCTTTAGGATGGGCTGGTTGGATCTCCTTGAAGTCCAAGGGACTCTCAAGAGTTTTCTCCAACACCACAGTTCAAAAGCATCAATTCTTCAGTGCTTAGCTTTCTGTATAGTCCAAATCTCACATCCATACATGACCACTGGAAAAACCATAGCCTTGACTACACGGACCGTTGTTGACGAACTAATGTCTCTGCTTTTCAATATGCTGTCTAGGTTGGTCATAACTTTCCTTCCAAGGAGTAAGCGTCTTTTAATTTCATGGCTGCAGTCACCGTCTGCAGTGGTTTTGGAGCCCAGAAAAATAACGTCAGCCGCTATTTCCACTGTTTCTCCATCTATTTGCCATGGATGAGACCAGATGCCATGATCTTCGTTTTCTGAATGTTGAGCTTTAAGCCAACATTTTCACTCTCCTCTTTCACTTTCATCAAGAGGCTCTTTAGTTCTTTTTCACTTTCTGCCATAAGGGTGGTGTCATCTGCATATCTGAGGTTATTGATATTTCTCCCGGTAATCTTGATTCCAGCTTGTGCTTCCTCCAGCCCAGCGTTTCTCAAGATGTACTCTGCATATAAGCTGAACAAGCACGGTGACAATAGGCAGCCTTGACGTACTCCTTTTCCTATTTGGAACCAGTCTGTTGTTCCATGTCCAGTTCTAACTGTTGCTCTCTGACCTGCATACAGGTTTCTCAAGAGGCAGGTCAGGTGGTCTGGTATTCCCATGTCTTGAAGAATTTTCCACAGTTTATTGTGATCCACACAGTCAAAGGCTTTGGCATAGTCAATAAAGCAGAAATAGATGCTTTTCTGGAACTCTCTTGCTTTTTCCATGATCCAGCAGATGTTGGCAATTTGGTCTCTGGGGTTCCTCTGCCTTTGCTAAAACCAGCTTGAACACCTGGAAGTTCACGGTTCACGTAGTGCTGAAGCCTGGCTTGGAGAATTTTGACCATTACTTCACTAGCGTGTGAGATGAGTGCAATCATGCAGTAGTTTGAACATTCTTTGGAGTTGCCTTTCTTTGGGACTGGAATGAAAACTGACCTTTTCCAGTCCTGTGGCCACTGCTGCGTTTTCCAAATTTGCTGGCATATTGAGTGCAGCGCTTTCACAGCATCATCTTTCAGGATTTGAAATAGCTCAACTGCAATTCCATCACGTCCACTAGCTTTCTTCCTAGTGATGCTTTCTAAGGCCCACTTGATTTCACATGCCAGGATATCTGGCTCTAGGTGAGTGATCACACCGTCGTGATTATCTTGGTCGTGAAGATCTTTTTTGTACAGTTCTTCTGTGTATTCTTGCCATCTCTTCTTAGTACCTTCTGCTTCTGTTAGGTCCATACCATTTCTGTCCTTTATCGAGCCCGTCTTTGCATGAGATGTTCCCTTAGTATCTCCAATTTTCTTGAAGAGATCTCCAGTCTTTCCCATTCTGCTGTTTTCCTCTATTTCTTTGCACTGATCACTGAGGAAGGCTTTCTTATCTCTTCTTGCTATTCTTTGGAACTCTGCATTCAGATGCTTATATCTTTTCTTTTCTCCTTTGCTTCGAAAGTTTAAATCTAGTGTTAGAAAGTTTAAATGAGTCAATCTTCACAGAAGAAATGAATAAAGTTATTACAAGAAATACACCCAAGAAGCACCTTGCTCAGATGTATTTATTGGTGAATTCTAGTAAACCATCAACGATCAAATAGTACCAAAGCTTTGTGACTTGTGTAAGAACATTTGAAAGCAAGGAAATGTCCCTAATTTCTTTTCGGAAGCCAGTAGGATACTAACACATAAACATAGATACCAAAACTCTGAACAGAATATTAGCAAACATCCAACAATACATTTAGAAAGTAGTACAGAGACATTACTTTGCCAACAAAGGTTCGTCTAGTCAAGGCTATGGCTTTTCCTGTGGTCATGTATGGATGTGAGAGTTGGACTGTGAAGAAGGCTGAGCGCCGAAGACTTGATGCTTTTGGACTGTGGTGTTGGAGAAGACTCTTGAGAGTCCCTTGGACTGCAAGGACATCCCACCCGTCCATTCTGAAGGAGATCAGCCCTGGGATTTCTTTGGAAGGAATGATGCTAAAGCTGAAACTCCAGTACTTTGGCCACCTCATGTGAAGAGTTGACTCGTTGGAAAAGACTCTGATGCTGGGAGGGATTGGGGGCAGGAGGAGAAGGGGACGACAGAGGCTGAGACGGCTGGATGGCATCACTGACTCGATGGACGTGAGTCTCGGTGAACTCCGGGAGTTGGTGACGGACAGGGAGGCCTGGCGTGCTGCGATTCATGGGGTCGCAAAGAGTCGGACACGACTCAGCGACTGATCTGATCTGATCTGATCTGATACTGTGATAAAGTGGGACTTATTCCATTAATACAAGGCTGGCTCTATATTAGGAATTTCATTCATATCCTTCACCACGGTAACATATTTAAAGACAAAGACCCTGATGTTGGGGAAGATTGAAGTCAAAAGGAGTAGGGAGCAGCAGAGAATGAGATGGTTAGACAGCATCACTGACTCAATACACATGAATCTGAGCAAACTCTGGGAGATAGGGGAGGACAGAGGAGCCTGGGTTGCAAAGAGTCAGACACGACATAGCAACTGAACGATAATCTTAGGACTATCATCATAGATGCCAAACCAATCTTTGGGAAACTTCAATAGGCATTCATGTTAAAAAAGAGAAAACTGAAGAAACAGGAATCAGGGATGCATTATTAACATGATAAAAGCTATATAAGTAGCTCCTCGTGCAAATACTTTATTTAGTGGGGGAGTACCCGAGGTTTTCCAATAAGGTCAAGAATAACAAAAGTATGCCCACTATATCACTCCTGTTCAGTGTTCAACAGCAAGCACTAGTCAGTTGACTACAGAAACCAATACGAGTTTTAAGAATGGATAAGAAGATGTAAAGCCACCTCTATGTCCAGGTGATATCATCGCACACCTGAAGACTCTTATAGAAACCATGACAAATTAACTAAAACAAAGAGAATTCAGCAAGGTAGTAGGATATAAAGTTACATACAAATATTATTAGTCTTTGTTTTGCATACACACACGCGCACGCACACACACACACACACACACACACACACACACAGCTGGAGGACATGTTAGGAGAGAAAATCCCATATACAATGGCAATAACAAAGACTAAGTGTATAGAAATAAACTTAATGAGAGCATCTATACAAAGACAATTTGTAAACACTCTCGAGCAATATAGAAGGAAACTTGAATAAGTAGGAAGATTTTCAAAGACCTTAGACAGAATAACTCAGCACTAAAAAGATATTGATTCCCTCTAAAGTTACGTATACGTTGAATATAATCTCAAAAATATCGGCGAACGTTTTTATGGAGTTAGACCAATGGATGATTTAGTTCATATTTTTTTAAAAAACATGCAAGAATAGCCAGGATACAAGTAAAAAAGGAAAACCTATGAGTGAATAGGGAGAAGGCAATGGCACCGCACTCCAGTACTGTTGCCCGGAAAATCCCGTGGATGGAGGAGCCTGGTAGGCTGCAGTCCATGGGGTCGCTAAGAGTCAGACACGACTGAGCAACTTCACTTTCACTTTCCACTTTCATGCATTGGAGAAGGAAATGGCAACCCTCTCCAGTGTTCTTGCCTGGAGAATCCCATGGACGGAGAAGCCTGGTAGGCTGCAGTCCATGGGGTCGCACGGAGTCGGACACGACTGAAGCGACGCAGCAGCAGCAGCAGCATGAGTGAACAGTAATCATATCAGACATAAAAGCACACTATAAAGCTCTTAATGTATACCACTTGGGTACCAGTACAGGAATAGACTAATAGGCCAGTGGCATAGAATAAAAAACTCAGAATAACACCAATTATAGCTGGGGATTTTAGTGTATGAGCCAAAGGCATGTAAAATCACTGAGGCAAAGATGAACATTCAACAAATGAGGCTGGAACAATTGAGACATTAAAAAAAAATCAGTGCAGATCCATGACATACCATCCACAAAAATAAACTGTAAATGGGTTTAGGAATCTAAACAAAAAAATGAAGCCATAACAAAATCTTGAAGAAAATATGGCAGAATTTCTCTTCACTATCAGCGTTGGGAAAGGCTTTCTAACTGTGACTGAAATTTCCAGAGGTGATTAAAGAAAAGAACATTCTATGTGACTAAAAAGATTTTTTTAATGTACGGCAAGTTGCGAAGAGCTGACTCATTGGAAAAGACTCTGATGCTGCGAGGGATTGGGGGCAGGAGGAGAAGGGGACGACAGAGGATGAGACGGCTGGATGGCATCTCTGACTCGATGGACATGAGTCTCAGTGAACTCCGGGAGTCGGTGATGGACAGGGAGGCCTGGCGTGGTGCGATTCATGGGGTCGCAAAGAGTTGGACACGACTGAGCGACTGAACTGAACTGAAGTGAAAGTGAAAGTGGCTCAGCCATAACACAACATAACTACAGATGCATTTAACATTTGGGCCAACAATCCTATTGCTGGAAATGAAACTTGAAGAGACATTACCACCAACACAAAAATACGTGTACACTGGGTTATTCACTGCAGCATTGTTTGTATTAATCATTACGAAATGTTGAAAACAACTGAAACGCCCCTATGCTGCTGCTGCTGCTGCTGCTGCTGCTAAGTCGCTTCAGTCGTGTCCAACTCTGTGCGACCCCAAAGACGGCAGCCCACCAGGGTCCCCCGTCCCTGGGATTCTCCAGGCAACAACACTGGAGTGGGTTGCCATTTCCTTCTACAAGGCATGAAAGGGAAAAGTGAAAGTGAAGTCGCTCAGTCATGTCCGACTCCTAGCGACCCCATGGACCGCAGCCCACCAGGCTCCTCGGTCCATGGGATTTGCCAGACAAGAGTACTGGAGTGGGTTGCCATTGCCTTCTCCGGAAATGCCCCTATCGAAGCCAGTGTAATCTAATGTAGCTAGCTATAAAGAAGAATGAAGGAGTACAGAATAAGGAGTTGTTTTTTTTTTTTTTTTTGATGAAATGCTGTTTACTGAAAAAGGAAAAGTGCAAAGGAGCTTTAGAAAATGCCATCTTTCATTTAATAGACAATGGAACATAAGAAAACCCGTATGTATCTATTCATTTGTGTAGAGTAAATCCAGGAAAGGTTCAACCAGATAACCAGATTGGTTATCTACAGGGGGATTGTGGAAAAGAAATGGGGAATGCGAAGCGGGTGGAAGACATGGGGAAAGAATCATACGCCTACAGTATGTGTGTTTGTGCAGCCCTGAGTCTGAATCACAGTAGTGTTTCACATACCCCAGGATTAAGTGAAAAATTAAAATGAACTAGGATATGGGGGGAGAGGGCAAACTCAAATTCGAAACACCAACAAATTAACCTAAATATATTACAAATAAATGTCTTAACCACAAGAGAAGGAGTGAGGAAGAAAACAGCTAAGCTAAGCAACTTGGGGAAACAGTATTTGATTGCATCCTTGGAGGCTTAAGATATAAAGAAGTGGACACACACACAAGTCATCAGATCTGCTTCTAACAGGTGCGTGTTTTGTGCTCAGTCATTAAGTTGTACCCAACTTTTTGGGATCCCGGTCTCTGTAGCACACCAGGTCTCCCCATCCTTCACTATCTCCTAGAGTTTGCTCAAATTCATGTCCATTAGGTCGGTCATACTATCTAACCATTTGGTAGCATTTCTGTAACCACATCATGTATAATCAATCAGGTGTGAACAAATAAGTAAATACTGAAGATAAGGAGAGCCAGGTGAGACAAAGACGTTACAAATCAGACTAGAGTGGATTGTTGCTGTATCGCATAAACCATCACAATATTGTAAACTCCTTATCCTCCAATTAAAATTAATTAATTAATTAAAAAAAGAAGTACCAGTGTGAGCTCCTGGCTTTCACTATCTACAGAAATATCTAGAGAAATTCCAATGTATCTGGGAGCATAAGTATATACAGACGACATATTTCCTTCATTTACTGATGGAAAAGGAAGACCTAGCTGCAAGGAAACCCCAGTAGCAATGAACGTGCAGGGAGATATCAGTTATTAAATGTCATTTTCCAAGGAAAGGAAACATGGGTTTTGGCAGAAGTGTTCTGATTTCAGGGTCATGGTGGGGAAAGAAAAGCACAAGATGAACAGGAATACCTTATAATGCCGGCAAGGAAGTACACGGAAAAGAACCACATCATGCTCAAAGAACACAAACCCCACAAGGAGTTCCTAATCACCAAAGCTGGAAAAATGCAAGAAACTAAATAATGATATAATTTGATTATAAGTCACAATATAACGAAGTTATTCACATCTCAATACTGACATAAAGAATTTGATTACTTATTTGATTTGATGATTAGAAATGCATTCTATAAAATTTTATATTTGGCAAAACTAATACAGTTATGTAAAGTTTAAAAATAAAATAAAATTAAAAAAAAAAAGAAAGAAAATTTATAAAAATATGAGGGAGAAAAGACAGCTCTACAGATTTCCAATGAACAAATATGGTAGGAATAAGGAAATAGAAAGTCACCTTTTAGTCATATTTGTTGTAGGCCAAACCAACAGATGAATTTTAAAAGCAGTGAATAAAAGCCTGAGAAGAATCCTATCCCTCTTTTTGGCTCCGAGCAAGCATTCCCCTAGCCCAAAAGCAGCCTTATCATAGGAACCAGCCACAGTGTCTGCTTGCCCCTGTCAGGTTTTGGTTCCCCACCAGTCCACAGAAGTATTCAAACAAGCTAATCACATCCTTCCTTGAGAACCAAGGGTCACCACCATCTCTTGTTACCACAGATAACCTCCCACGGCCCTGCTTGTGCATTCTCTTCCAGAGCATGACTCCCCTGAGGCTCGACCTAGCCAGTAGTATCCTCTTCCCTCAGGCAGTGAGTGAACATTACTGAGAAGCTGCTGTGGGTAGCACCTGTCCAGTGTCAGGTGTGTATGTTCAGCAGCCACCCCCAGACCCCTGTGGTAGAAATCACTCCGTCACCATTAGAATGAAGGAGAGGCAATAAAACAGGTATTATTGCCAAAAATGTGTAACTTTCATCTAATCCTAAGAAAACACCAGACAAACCCAAACTGACAGACATTGTATAAAATACCTGAGCAGTATCTCCAAAACCGTCACCGTTGGGAAAGACCCAGAAAGCTTGAGGAATTCTCAGCGTGGAGGAGACTAACGAGAAATGATGGCCAAATGTGGTATCCGGAATGGGATGCTGGGACAGAAAAAGGAGATTACTGGGATAAATGACAGAATTCAAATAAAGTATGTAAATTAGTTAATAGTACTGCATCGATATTAATTTTCAATTTTCATAATTTTTATATGCCTATGTAAGATGTTAACATTAGGGAAATCTGGATGAAGTTTTTCTATACTGTTTTTGGCAAACTTTTTTTAGGTCTAAAGGTACTTCAAAAAAACCTTTTTTTTAAAGATTCACTCACTGCTAAAAGGAAACATAATGATATCTGTGTGATAAATTGCTTCAGTATTGTCCGACTCTTTGCCACCCTACGGACTGTAAGCTACCAGGTTCTTCTGTCCATTGGATTATCCAGGCAAAAATACTGGAGTGGGTTTCCATGTCCTCCTCCACGGGATCTTCCTGACCCAGGGGTCAAACCCAAGTCTCTTAGGTTTCCTGCGTTGGCAGGTGGGGTCTTTACCAGCTGAGCCACAGGGGAAGCCCCACGGTTACACTATAAATCTTACCTTTTAATAATAGTTTAACCAATTGAAATACGGTTAGGAGGATGGATATAAAGATGGATAAATGTTCGTGCCTCGTGATCCATTAAAAAACTATTTCAAAGTGGTTTGAAAGGGAGAGTGTTAGTTTCTCAGTCATGTCTGACTCTTTGTGCTTCCATGGACTGTAGCCTGCCAGGCTCCTCTGTCCATGGGATGCTCCAGGCAAGAATACTGGAGTGGATTGTCATTTCCTGTCTAGAGGGCCCATTAATAGAAATGAAAGTGCAACCATTTCCAAGGTGTAGATGAATATTTATCTGCTCCTTGTGGCTCAGACGGTAAAGAATCTGCCTACAATGAAGGAGACCTGGGTTCGGTTTCTGGGCATTATCAATACGAACCACAAAAATAATTAGATGCAAACAAATACGATTTTTTAAAGGAGCGCAACACGATCGAGGGATTTTATTTTATTTTATTGGATCGAGGGATTTTTTTTTAATTGTATTTATTTATTTATTTATTTTTTATTTTATTTTATTTTTAAACTTTTCATAATTGTATTCGTTTTGCCAAATATCAAAATGAATCCGCCACAGGTATACCTGTGTTCCCCATCCTGAACCCTCTTCCCTCCTCCTGGATCGAGGGATTTTAAAGAGAGCAAGAAATGATTCACCACAAAATTGAAGCTAATCCCAGGTAAGGAAAGAGGGTTACACAGAGGGCGGACAGGAGAGTTGGCCGGCGAGCAATTCAATCGATTGCCTTTCTTATTAATCCCCAAACTTTGGTCCTAGGTAATTTCATTTATATCAGTAGAGACAGAGTTTATAGAAAGAACACTGTTGAGATACCTGACTGGAAGAAGAGTCGGAAAATAGTTGAGACGTCCAAGACCCCAGCAGTGGCAGGGCGTTCCTCCCTCTCCACAGGCCGCTGCCAACAAGCCCCAGCGCCGGAGGCTACTGGCGTCTTAACGGTTCCTCGCCAGAAGAGCACTTGGATTGGTGTAGCGCAGGTCACATGCCACCCCCTCACTCAATCAGCTAGGTACCGGGAGGCGGGGCCAAGTTCTAGACCCGCCCACATAGCAGAGGGGCTTATGGGTGAGAAGGTTCCCCTCAGGCACCAGCGCCTCGGCTCTAGAACCCCTTGGGTGGAAAGCTGGGCACAGTGTCTGTCTCTCTGTGTGGCCTAGATACCGCCTGGCCAGGGTTTCTGCCAGGCCAGGACTCAAACTCAGAGAACTGATGTCCACATCGATGGGCTTTGCAACAGAGACTGAACTGAAAAACAATTGGCCCCTTAATGAAAAAGAGGCTTCTCGGGTGGCAGGGCGCTAGTGCTCAAGAACCCGCCTGCCGATGCAGGAGATGTCCGAGTCCAGGTTCGATCCCTGGGTCAGGACGACCCCCTGGAGGAGGTCACGGCAACCCACTCCAGTATTCTTTTTTTTTATTTTTCAGTCCAGTATTCTTGCCTGGAGAATCCCATGGACGAGGGGCCTGGTGGGCGACTTGGCACTTGATGAAAAAAGCCATCAAACTTTAGTGTCCACAGGGCTCTCCTATGGTAAATAAGGTGTTGAGTCCACACCAGATAGGGACAAATGTATTCTGGCCTCTGTGCAGTAAAGCCAGCATAGCAATGACAGTGACATTTGACAAAAGCAGCATCAAGGAGAAAACTGCACGCATTCTAAGTTGCTTCAGTCTTGTCCGACTCTTTGTGACCCCATGAACTGTAGCCCATCAGGTCCCTCTGTCCTGGGGATTCTCCAGGCAACAATACTGGACTGAGAGGCCATGCCCTTCTCTGGGGAAGGAGAAAACTGCGGCCCCTTTAATAGCAAGGGGCATTCAGGGTATGTGTGTCCAACCTTCTCAGCCTGCAATGTGGGAGACCTTGGTTCGATTCCTGGGTTGGCAAGATCCACTGGAGAAGGGATAGGCTACCCACTCCAGTATTCTTGGGCTTCCCTTGTGGCTCAGCTGGTAAAGAATCTGCCCAACAATGTGGGAGACCTGGGTTCGATCCCTGGGTTAAGAAGATCCCCTGGAGACGGGAAAGGCTGCCCACTCCAGCATTCTGGCCTGGAGCATTCCATGGACTGTATAGTCCACGGGGTCACGAAGGGTCGCACACAACTGAGCAACTTTCGCTTTCACTTTCTCCCTGAAATCCTGATTCCACTGTTGGTTTCTTATTCTCTTCCCAACTGTTTAAAACTTTTCAGAATACAATACATTTTATTTATATGCTATTTTTCTAAATTGGCCATCTCCTTCTGGTGGAAAAATATAAATTCCTGGAGGGCGGGAATCTTTGTTTATTTGTCCATTAACATATCCTTATAGTAATGCTTGGTATAATGTATGCTTCAACATTTGTTCAATGAATTGTTCTCCAGCCATGCTAGCCTATTTTTTGTGCCTCTGACCCTACCTCTAACTCACCAAGCATGTTTTCACACCATTATGTATTTTCCTGTAACAACTTGCCCACAGATGTTCCTATAACCACCATCCTTGCTAGGTTCACTTCTCTGCTCGCCTCATTAGCCAAGGCTTACTTTTCTTCATGACACCTAGCATTTGATCATAGCTTTTCTGAGTATGTTTTGTTTCTCTGGGTTTGTTGTTGTTTTTACTTTGCTTTAGTTTAGGTTTGCTTTTTTCTGTTTTCTTTTTTCAACATTTCTTTCTTATACTCTTTTAACTGCTGCTAAAGAAGTAAACCATCCATGACTGTTTTAATTTTTGCCATATAATGTCATCTTTCAGTAGATGGGGTAATGGCATTAAATATCTTACACTGGATCCCTGGTTTCATGACTTTACCACTTCAGATCAGATCAGATCAGTTGCTGAGTCGTGTCCGATTCTTTGCGCACGCCAGGCCTCCCTGTCCGTCACCAACTCCCGGAGTTCACCGAGACTCACGTCCATCGAGTCAGTGATGCCATCCAGCCGTCTCATCCTCTGTCGCCCCCTTCTCCTCCTGCCCCCAATCCCTCCCAGCATCAGGGTCTTTTCCAGCGAGTCAACTCTTCGCATGAGGTGGCCAAAGTACTGGCGTTTCGGCTTCAGCATCAGTCGTTCCAGTGAACACCCAGGACTGATCTCCTTTAGGATGGGCTGGTTGGATCTCCTTGAAGTCCAAGGGACTCTCAAGAGTTTTCTCCAACACCACAGTTCAAAAGCATCAATTCTTCAGTGCTTAGCTTTCTGTATAGTCCAAATCTCACATCCATACATGACCACTGGAAAAACCATAGCCTTGACTACACGGACCGTTGTTGACGAACTAATGTCTCTGCTTTTCAATATGCTGTCTAGGTTGGTCATAACTTTCCTTCCAAGGAGTAAGCGTCTTTTAATTTCATGGCTGCAGTCACCGTCTGCAGTGGTTTTGGAGCCCAGAAAAATAACGTCAGCCGCTATTTCCACTGTTTCTCCATCTATTTGCCATGGATGAGACCAGATGCCATGATCTTCGTTTTCTGAATGTTGAGCTTTAAGCCAACATTTTCACTCTCCTCTTTCACTTTCATCAAGAGGCTCTTTAGTTCTTTTTCACTTTCTGCCATAAGGGTGGTGTCATCTGCATATCTGAGGTTATTGATATTTCTCCCGGTAATCTTGATTCCAGCTTGTGCTTCCTCCAGCCCAGCGTTTCTCAAGATGTACTCTGCATATAAGCTGAACAAGCACGGTGACAATAGGCAGCCTTGACGTACTCCTTTTCCTATTTGGAACCAGTCTGTTGTTCCATGTCCAGTTCTAACTGTTGCTCTCTGACCTGCATACAGGTTTCTCAAGAGGCAGGTCAGGTGGTCTGGTATTCCCATGTCTTGAAGAATTTTCCACAGTTTATTGTGATCCACACAGTCAAAGGCTTTGGCATAGTCAATAAAGCAGAAATAGATGCTTTTCTGGAACTCTCTTGCTTTTTCCATGATCCAGCAGATGTTGGCAATTTGGTCTCTGGGGTTCCTCTGCCTTTGCTAAAACCAGCTTGAACACCTGGAAGTTCACGGTTCACGTAGTGCTGAAGCCTGGCTTGGAGAATTTTGACCATTACTTCACTAGCGTGTGAGATGAGTGCAATCATGCAGTAGTTTGAACATTCTTTGGAGTTGCCTTTCTTTGGGACTGGAATGAAAACTGACCTTTTCCAGTCCTGTGGCCACTGCTGCGTTTTCCAAATTTGCTGGCATATTGAGTGCAGCGCTTTCACAGCATCATCTTTCAGGATTTGAAATAGCTCAACTGCAATTCCATCACGTCCACTAGCTTTCTTCCTAGTGATGCTTTCTAAGGCCCACTTGATTTCACATGCCAGGATATCTGGCTCTAGGTGAGTGATCACACCGTCGTGATTATCTTGGTCGTGAAGATCTTTTTTGTACAGTTCTTCTGTGTATTCTTGCCATCTCTTCTTAGTACCTTCTGCTTCTGTTAGGTCCATACCATTTCTGTCCTTTATCGAGCCCGTCTTTGCATGAGATGTTCCCTTAGTATCTCTAATTTTCTTGAAGAGATCTCCAGTCTTTCCCATTCTGCTGTTTTCCTCTATTTCTTTGCACTGATCACTGAGGAAGGCTTTCTTATCTCTTCTTGCTATTCTTTGGAACTCTGCATTCAGATGCTTATATCTTTTCTTTTCTCCTTTGCTTCGAAAGTTTAAATCTAGTGTTAGAAAGTTTAAATGAGTCAATCTTCACAGAAGAAATGAATAAAGTTATTACAAGAAATACACCCAAGAAGCACCTTGCTCAGATGTATTTATTGGTGAATTCTAGTAAACCATCAACGATCAAATAGTACCAAAGCTTTGTGACTTGTGTAAGAACATTTGAAAGCAAGGAAATGTCCCTAATTTCTTTTCGGAAGCCAGTAGGATACTAACACATAAACATAGATACCAAAACTCTGAACAGAATATTAGCAAACATCCAACAATACATTTAGAAAGTAGTACAGAGACATTACTTTGCCAACAAAGGTTCGTCTAGTCAAGGCTATGGCTTTTCCTGTGGTCATGTATGGATGTGAGAGTTGGACTGTGAAGAAGGCTGAGCGCCGAAGACTTGATGCTTTTGGACTGTGGTGTTGGAGAAGACTCTTGAGAGTCCCTTGGACTGCAAGGACATCCCACCCGTCCATTCTGAAGGAGATCAGCCCTGGGATTTCTTTGGAAGGAATGATGCTAAAGCTGAAACTCCAGTACTTTGGCCACCTCATGTGAAGAGTTGACTCGTTGGAAAAGACTCTGATGCTGGGAGGGATTGGGGGCAGGAGGAGAAGGGGACGACAGAGGCTGAGACGGCTGGATGGCATCACTGACTCGATGGACGTGAGTCTCGGTGAACTCCGGGAGTTGGTGACGGACAGGGAGGCCTGGCGTGCTGCGATTCATGGGGTCGCAAAGAGTCGGACACGACTCAGCGACTGATCTGATCTGATCTGATCTGATACTGTGATAAAGTGGGACTTATTCCATTAATACAAGGCTGGCTCTATATTAGGAATTTCATTCATATCCTTCACCACGGTAACATATTTAAAGACAAAGACCCTGATGTTGGGGAAGATTGAAGTCAAAAGGAGTAGGGAGCAGCAGAGAATGAGATGGTTAGACAGCATCACTGACTCAATACACATGAATCTGAGCAAACTCTGGGAGATAGGGGAGGACAGAGGAGCCTGGGTTGCAAAGAGTCAGACACGACATAGCAACTGAACGATAATCTTAGGACTATCATCATAGATGCCAAACCAATCTTTGGGAAACTTCAATAGGCATTCATGTTAAAAAAGAGAAAACTGAAGAAACAGGAATCAGGGATGCATTATTAACATGATAAAAGCTATATAAGTAGCTCCTCGTGCAAATACTTTATTTAGTGGGGGAGTACCCGAGGTTTTCCAATAAGGTCAAGAATAACAAAAGTATGCCCACTATATCACTCCTGTTCAGTGTTCAACAGCAAGCACTAGTCAGTTGACTAGAGAAACCAATACGAGTTTTAAGAATGGATAAGAAGATGTAAAGCCACCTCTATGTCCAGGTGATATCATCGCACACCTGAAGACTCTTATAGAAACCATGACAAATTAACTAAAACAAAGAGAATTCAGCAAGGTAGTAGGATATAAAGTTACATACAAATATTATTAGTCTTTGTTTTGCATACACACACGCGCACGCACACACACACACACACACACACACACACACACACAGCTGGAGGACATGTTAGGAGAGAAAATCCCATATACAATGGCAATAACAAAGACTAAGTGTATAGAAATAAACTTAATGAGAGCATCTATACAAAGACAATTTGTAAACACTCTCGAGCAACATAGAAGGAAACTTGAATAAGTAGGAAGATTTTCAAAGACCTTAGACAGAATAACTCAGCACTAAAAAGATATTGATTCCCTCTAAAGTTACGTATACGTTGAATATAATCTCAAAAATATCGGCGAACGTTTTTATGGAGTTAGACCAATGGATGATTTAGTTCATATTTTTTTAAAAAACATGCAAGAATAGCCAGGATACAAGTAAAAAAGGAAAACCTATGAGTGAATAGGGAGAAGGCAATGGCACCGCACTCCAGTACTGTTGCCCGGAAAATCCCGTGGATGGAGGAGCCTGGTAGGCTGCAGTCCATGGGGTCGCTAAGAGTCAGACACGACTGAGCAACTTCACTTTCACTTTCCACTTTCATGCATTGGAGAAGGAAATGGCAACCCTCTCCAGTGTTCTTGCCTGGAGAATCCCATGGACGGAGAAGCCTGGTAGGCTGCAGTCCATGGGGTCGCACGGAGTCGGACACGACTGAAGCGACGCAGCAGCAGCAGCAGCATGAGTGAACAGTAATCATATCAGACATAAAAGCACACTATAAAGCTCTTAATGTATACCACTTGGGTACCAGTACAGGAATAGACTAATAGGCCAGTGGCATAGAATAAAAAACTCAGAATAACACCAATTATAGCTGGGGATTTTAGTGTATGAGCCAAAGGCATGTAAAATCACTGAGGCAAAGATGAACATTCAACAAATGAGGCTGGAACAATTGAGACATTAAAAAAAAATCAGTGCAGATCCATGACATACCATCCACAAAAATAAACTGTAAATGGGTTTAGGAATCTAAACAAAAAAATGAAGCCATAACAAAATCTTGAAGAAAATATGGCAGAATTTCTCTTCACTATCAGCGTTGGGAAAGGCTTTCTAACTGTGACTGAAATTTCCAGAGGTGATTAAAGAAAAGAACATTCTATGTGACTAAAAAGATTTTTTTAATGTACGGCAAGTTGCGAAGAGCTGACTCATTGGAAAAGACTCTGATGCTGCGAGGGATTGGGGGCAGGAGGAGAAGGGGACGACAGAGGATGAGACGGCTGGATGGCATCTCTGACTCGATGGACGTGAGTCTCAGTGAACTCCGGGAGTCGGTGATGGACAGGGAGGCCTGGCGTGGTGCGATTCATGGGGTCGCAAAGAGTTGGACACGACTGAGCGACTGAACTGAACTGAAGTGAAAGTGAAAGTGGCTCAGCCATAACACAACATAACTACAGATGCATTTAACATTTGGGCCAACAATCCTATTGCTGGAAATGAAACTTGAAGAGACATTACCACCAACACAAAAATACGTGTACACTGGGTTATTCACTGCAGCATTGTTTGTATTAATCATTACGAAATGTTGAAAACAACTGAAACGCCCCTATGCTGCTGCTGCTGCTGCTGCTGCTAAGTCGCTTCAGTCGTGTCCAACTCTGTGCGACCCCAAAGACGGCAGCCCACCAGGGTCCCCCGTCCCTGGGATTCTCCAGGCAACAACACTGGAGTGGGTTGCCATTTCCTTCTACAAGGCATGAAAGGGAAAAGTGAAAGTGAAGTCGCTCAGTCATGTCCGACTCCTAGCGACCCCATGGACCGAAGCCCACCAGGCTCCTCGGTCCATGGGATTTGCCAGACAAGAGTACTGGAGTGGGTTGCCATTGCCTTCTCCAGAAATGCCCCTATCGAAGCCAGTGTAATCTAATGTAGCTAGCTATAAAGAAGAATGAAGGAGTACAGAATAAGGAGTTGTTTTTTTTTTTTTTTTTTTTGATGAAATGCTGTTTACTGAAAAAGGAAAAGTGCAAAGGAGCTTTAGAAAATGCCATCTTTCATTTAATAGACAATGGAACATAAGAAAACCCGTATGTATCTATTCATTTGTGTAGAGTAAATCCAGGAAAGGTTCAACCAGATAACCAGATTGGTTATCTACAGGGGGATTGTGGAAAAGAAATGGGGAATGCGAAGCGGGTGGAAGACATGGGGAAAGAATCATACGCCTACAGTATGTGTGTTTGTGCAGCCCTGAGTCTGAATCACAGTAGTGTTTCACATACCCCAGGATTAAGTGAAAAATTAAAATGAACTAGGATATGGGGGGAGAGGGCAAACTCAAATTCGAAACACCAACAAATTAACCTAAATATATTACAAATAAATGTCTTAACCACAAGAGAAGGAGTGAGGAAGAAAACAGCTAAGCTAAGCAACTTGGGGAAACAGTATTTGATTGCATCCTTGGAGGCTTAAGATATAAAGAAGTGGACACACACACAAGTCATCAGATCTGCTTCTAACAGGTGCGTGTTTTGTGCTCAGTCATTAAGTTGTACCCAACTTTTTGGGATCCCGGTCTCTGTAGCACACCAGGTCTCCCCATCCTTCACTATCTCCTAGAGTTTGCTCAAATTCATGTCCATTAGGTCGGTCATACTATCTAACCATTTGGTAGCATTTCTGTAACCACATCATGTATAATCAATCAGGTGTGAACAAATAAGTAAATACTGAAGATAAGGAGAGCCAGGTGAGACAAAGACGTTACAAATCAGACTAGAGTGGATTGTTGCTGTATCGCATAAACCATCACAATATTGTAAACTCCTTATCCTCCAATTAAAATTAATTAATTAATTAAAAAAAGAAGTACCAGTGTGAGCTCCTGGCTTTCACTATCTACAGAAATATCTAGAGAAATTCCAATGTATCTGGGAGCATAAGTATATACAGACGACATATTTCCTTCATTTACTGATGGAAAAGGAAGACCTAGCTGCAAGGAAACCCCAGTAGCAATGAACGTGCAGGGAGATATCAGTTATTAAATGTCATTTTCCAAGGAAAGGAAACATGGGTTTTGGCAGAAGTGTTCTGATTTCAGGGTCATGGTGGGGAAAGAAAAGCACAAGATGAACAGGAATACCTTATAATGCCGGCAAGGAAGTACACGGAAAAGAACCACATCATGCTCAAAGAACACAAACCCCACAAGGAGTTCCTAATCACCAAAGCTGGAAAAATGCAAGAAACTAAATAATGATATAATTTGATTATAAGTCACAATATAACGAAGTTATTCACATCTCAATACTGACATAAAGAATTTGATTACTTATTTGATTTGATGATTAGAAATGCATTCTATAAAATTTTATATTTGGCAAAACTAATACAGTTATGTAAAGTTTAAAAATAAAATAAAATTAAAAAAAAAAAGAAAGAAAATTTATAAAAATATGAGGGAGAAAAGACAGCTCTACAGATTTCCAATGAACAAATATGGTAGGAATAAGGAAATAGAAAGTCACCTTTTAGTCATATTTGTTGTAGGCCAAACCAACAGATGAATTTTAAAAGCAGTGAATAAAAGCCTGAGAAGAATCCTATCCCTCTTTTTGGCTCCGAGCAAGCATTCCCCTAGCCCAAAAGCAGCCTTATCATAGGAACCAGCCACAGTGTCTGCTTGCCCCTGTCAGGTTTTGGTTCCCCACCAGTCCACAGAAGTATTCAAACAAGCTAATCACATCCTTCCTTGAGAACCAAGGGTCACCACCATCTCTTGTTACCACAGATAACCTCCCACGGCCCTGCTTGTGCATTCTCTTCCAGAGCATGACTCCCCTGAGGCTCGACCTAGCCAGTAGTATCCTCTTCCCTCAGGCAGTGAGTGAACATTACTGAGAAGCTGCTGTGGGTAGCACCTGTCCAGTGTCAGGTGTGTATGTTCAGCAGCCACCCCCAGACCCCTGTGGTAGAAATCACTCCGTCACCATTAGAATGAAGGAGAGGCAATAAAACAGGTATTATTGCCAAAAATGTGTAACTTTCATCTAATCCTAAGAAAACACCAGACAAACCCAAACTGACAGACATTGTATAAAATACCTGAGCAGTATCTCCAAAACCGTCACCGTTGGGAAAGACCCAGAAAGCTTGAGGAATTCTCAGCGTGGAGGAGACTAACGAGAAATGATGGCCAAATGTGGTATCCGGAATGGGATGCTGGGACAGAAAAAGGAGATTACTGGGATAAATGACAGAATTCAAATAAAGTATGTAAATTAGTTAATAGTACTGCATCGATATTAATTTTCAATTTTCATAATTTTTATATGCCTATGTAAGATGTTAACATTAGGGAAATCTGGATGAAGTTTTTCTATACTGTTTTTGGCAAACTTTTTTTAGGTCTAAAGGTACTTCAAAAAAACCTTTTTTTTAAAGATTCACTCACTGCTAAAAGGAAACATAATGATATCTGTGTGATAAATTGCTTCAGTATTGTCCGACTCTTTGCCACCCTACGGACTGTAAGCTACCAGGTTCTTCTGTCCATTGGATTATCCAGGCAAAAATACTGGAGTGGGTTTCCATGTCCTCCTCCACGGGATCTTCCTGACCCAGGGGTCAAACCCAAGTCTCTTAGGTTTCCTGCGTTGGCAGGTGGGGTCTTTACCAGCTGAGCCACAGGGGAAGCCCCACGGTTACACTATAAATCTTACCTTTTAATAATAGTTTAACCAATTGAAATACGGTTAGGAGGATGGATATAAAGATGGATAAATGTTCGTGCCTCGTGATCCATTAAAAAACTATTTCAAAGTGGTTTGAAAGGGAGAGTGTTAGTTTCTCAGTCATGTCTGACTCTTTGTGCTTCCATGGACTGTAGCCTGCCAGGCTCCTCTGTCCATGGGATGCTCCAGGCAAGAATACTGGAGTGGATTGTCATTTCCTGTCTAGAGGGCCCATTAATAGAAATGAAAGTGCAACCATTTCCAAGGTGTAGATGAATATTTATCTGCTCCTTGTGGCTCAGACGGTAAAGAATCTGCCTACAATGAAGGAGACCTGGGTTCGGTTTCTGGGCATTATCAATACGAACCACAAAAATAATTAGATGCAAACAAATACGATTTTTTAAAGGAGCGCAACACGATCGAGGGATTTTATTTTATTTTATTGGATCGAGGGATTTTTTTTTAATTGTATTTATTTATTTATTTATTTTTTATTTTATTTTATTTTTAAACTTTTCATAATTGTATTCGTTTTGCCAAATATCAAAATGAATCCGCCACAGGTATACCTGTGTTCCCCATCCTGAACCCTCTTCCCTCCTCCTGGATCGAGGGATTTTAAAGAGAGCAAGAAATGATTCACCACAAAATTGAAGCTAATCCCAGGTAAGGAAAGAGGGTTACACAGAGGGCGGACAGGAGAGTTGGCCGGCGAGCAATTCAATCGATTGCCTTTCTTATTAATCCCCAAACTTTGGTCCTAGGTAATTTCATTTATATCAGTAGAGACAGAGTTTATAGAAAGAACACTGTTGAGATACCTGACTGGAAGAAGAGTCGGAAAATAGTTGAGACGTCCAAGACCCCAGCAGTGGCAGGGCGTTCCTCCCTCTCCACAGGCCGCTGCCAACAAGCCCCAGCGCCGGAGGCTACTGGCGTCTTAACGGTTCCTCGCCAGAAGAGCACTTGGATTGGTGTAGCGCAGGTCACATGCCACCCCCTCACTCAATCAGCTAGGTACCGGGAGGCGGGGCCAAGTTCTAGACCCGCCCACATAGCAGAGGGGCTTATGGGTGAGAAGGTTCCCCTCAGGCACCAGCGCCTCGGCTCTAGAACCCCTTGGGTGGAAAGCTGGGCACAGTGTCTGTCTCTCTGTGTGGCCTAGATACCGCCTGGCCAGGGTTTCTGCCAGGCCAGGACTCAAACTCAGAGAACTGATGTCCACATCGATGGGCTTTGCAACAGAGACTGAACTGAAAAACAATTGGCCCCTTAATGAAAAAGAGGCTTCTCGGGTGGCAGGGCGCTAGTGCTCAAGAACCCGCCTGCCGATGCAGGAGATGTCCGAGTCCAGGTTCGATCCCTGGGTCAGGACGACCCCCTGGAGGAGGTCACGGCAACCCACTCCAGTATTCTTTTTTTTTATTTTTCAGTCCAGTATTCTTGCCTGGAGAATCCCATGGACGAGGGGCCTGGTGGGCGACTTGGCACTTGATGAAAAAAGCCATCAAACTTTAGTGTCCACAGGGCTCTCCTATGGTAAATAAGGTGTTGAGTCCACACCAGATAGGGACAAATGTATTCTGGCCTCTGTGCAGTAAAGCCAGCATAGCAATGACAGTGACATTTGACAAAAGCAGCATCAAGGAGAAAACTGCACGCATTCTAAGTTGCTTCAGTCTTGTCCGACTCTTTGTGACCCCATGAACTGTAGCCCATCAGGTCCCTCTGTCCTGGGGATTCTCCAGGCAACAATACTGGACTGAGAGGCCATGCCCTTCTCTGGGGAAGGAGAAAACTGCGGCCCCTTTAATAGCAAGGGGCATTCAGGGTATGTGTGTCCAACCTTCTCAGCCTGCAATGTGGGAGACCTTGGTTCGATTCCTGGGTTGGCAAGATCCACTGGAGAAGGGATAGGCTACCCACTCCAGTATTCTTGGGCTTCCCTTGTGGCTCAGCTGGTAAAGAATCTGCCCAACAATGTGGGAGACCTGGGTTCGATCCCTGGGTTAAGAAGATCCCCTGGAGACGGGAAAGGCTGCCCACTCCAGCATTCTGGCCTGGAGCATTCCATGGACTGTATAGTCCACGGGGTCACGAAGGGTCGCACACAACTGAGCAACTTTCGCTTTCACTTTCTCCCTGAAATCCTGATTCCACTGTTGGTTTCTTATTCTCTTCCCAACTGTTTAAAACTTTTCAGAATACAATACATTTTATTTATATGCTATTTTTCTAAATTGGCCATCTCCTTCTGGTGGAAAAATATAAATTCCTGGAGGGCGGGAATCTTTGTTTATTTGTCCATTAACATATCCTTATAGTAATGCTTGGTATAATGTATGCTTCAACATTTGTTCAATGAATTGTTCTCCAGCCATGCTAGCCTATTTTTTGTGCCTCTGACCCTACCTCTAACTCACCAAGCATGTTTTCACACCATTATGTATTTTCCTGTAACAACTTGCCCACAGATGTTCCTATAACCACCATCCTTGCTAGGTTCACTTCTCTGCTCGCCTCATTAGCCAAGGCTTACTTTTCTTCATGACACCTAGCATTTGATCATAGCTTTTCTGAGTATGTTTTGTTTCTCTGGGTTTGTTGTTGTTTTTACTTTGCTTTAGTTTAGGTTTGCTTTTTTCTGTTTTCTTTTTTCAACATTTCTTTCTTATACTCTTTTAACTGCTGCTAAAGAAGTAAACCATCCATGACTGTTTTAATTTTTGCCATATAATGTCATCTTTCAGTAGATGGGGTAATGGCATTAAATATCTTACACTGGATCCCTGGTTTCATGACTTTACCACTTCAGATCAGATCAGATCAGTTGCTGAGTCGTGTCCGATTCTTTGCGCACGCCAGGCCTCCCTGTCCGTCACCAACTCCCGGAGTTCACCGAGACTCACGTCCATCGAGTCAGTGATGCCATCCAGCCGTCTCATCCTCTGTCGCCCCCTTCTCCTCCTGCCCCCAATCCCTCCCAGCATCAGGGTCTTTTCCAGCGAGTCAACTCTTCGCATGAGGTGGCCAAAGTACTGGCGTTTCGGCTTCAGCATCAGTCGTTCCAGTGAACACCCAGGACTGATCTCCTTTAGGATGGGCTGGTTGGATCTCCCTGAAGTCCAAGGGACTCTCAAGAGTTTTCTCCAACACCACAGTTCAAAAGCATCAATTCTTCAGTGCTTAGCTTTCTGTATAGTCCAAATCTCACATCCATACATGACCACTGGAAAAACCATAGCCTTGACTACACGGACCGTTGTTGACGAACTAATGTCTCTGCTTTTCAATATGCTGTCTAGGTTGGTCATAACTTTCCTTCCAAGGAGTAAGCGTCTTTTAATTTCATGGCTGCAGTCACCGTCTGCAGTGGTTTTGGAGCCCAGAAAAATAACGTCAGCCGCTATTTCCACTGTTTCTCCATCTATTTGCCATGGATGAGACCAGATGCCATGATCTTCGTTTTCTGAATGTTGAGCTTTAAGCCAACATTTTCACTCTCCTCTTTCACTTTCATCAAGAGGCTCTTTAGTTCTTTTTCACTTTCTGCCATAAGGGTGGTGTCATCTGCATATCTGAGGTTATTGATATTTCTCCCGGTAATCTTGATTCCAGCTTGTGCTTCCTCCAGCCCAGCGTTTCTCAAGATGTACTCTGCATATAAGCTGAACAAGCACGGTGACAATAGGCAGCCTTGACGTACTCCTTTTCCTATTTGGAACCAGTCTGTTGTTCCATGTCCAGTTCTAACTGTTGCTCTCTGACCTGCATACAGGTTTCTCAAGAGGCAGGTCAGGTGGTCTGGTATTCCCATGTCTTGAAGAATTTTCCACAGTTTATTGTGATCCACACAGTCAAAGGCTTTGGCATAGTCAATAAAGCAGAAATAGATGCTTTTCTGGAACTCTCTTGCTTTTTCCATGATCCAGCAGATGTTGGCAATTTGGTCTCTGGGGTTCCTCTGCCTTTGCTAAAACCAGCTTGAACACCTGGAAGTTCACGGTTCACGTAGTGCTGAAGCCTGGCTTGGAGAATTTTGACCATTACTTCACTAGCGTGTGAGATGAGTGCAATCATGCAGTAGTTTGAACATTCTTTGGAGTTGCCTTTCTTTGGGACTGGAATGAAAACTGACCTTTTCCAGTCCTGTGGCCACTGCTGCGTTTTCCAAATTTGCTGGCATATTGAGTGCAGCGCTTTCACAGCATCATCTTTCAGGATTTGAAATAGCTCAACTGCAATTCCATCACGTCCACTAGCTTTCTTCCTAGTGATGCTTTCTAAGGCCCACTTGATTTCACATGCCAGGATATCTGGCTCTAGGTGAGTGATCACACCGTCGTGATTATCTTGGTCGTGAAGATCTTTTTTGTACAGTTCTTCTGTGTATTCTTGCCATCTCTTCTTAGTACCTTCTGCTTCTGTTAGGTCCATACCATTTCTGTCCTTTATCGAGCCCGTCTTTGCATGAGATGTTCCCTTAGTATCTCCAATTTTCTTGAAGAGATCTCCAGTCTTTCCCATTCTGCTGTTTTCCTCTATTTCTTTGCACTGATCACTGAGGAAGGCTTTCTTATCTCTTCTTGCTATTCTTTGGAACTCTGCATTCAGATGCTTATATCTTTTCTTTTCTCCTTTGCTTCGAAAGTTTAAATCTAGTGTTAGAAAGTTTAAATGAGTCAATCTTCACAGAAGAAATGAATAAAGTTATTACAAGAAATACACCCAAGAAGCACCTTGCTCAGATGTATTTATTGGTGAATTCTAGTAAACCATCAACGATCAAATAGTACCAAAGCTTTGTGACTTGTGTAAGAACATTTGAAAGCAAGGAAATGTCCCTAATTTCTTTTCGGAAGCCAGTAGGATACTAACACATAAACATAGATACCAAAACTCTGAACAGAATATTAGCAAACATCCAACAATACATTTAGAAAGTAGTACAGAGACATTACTTTGCCAACAAAGGTTCGTCTAGTCAAGGCTATGGCTTTTCCTGTGGTCATGTATGGATGTGAGAGTTGGACTGTGAAGAAGGCTGAGCGCCGAAGACTTGATGCTTTTGGACTGTGGTGTTGGAGAAGACTCTTGAGAGTCCCTTGGACTGCAAGGACATCCCACCCGTCCATTCTGAAGGAGATCAGCCCTGGGATTTCTTTGGAAGGAATGATGCTAAAGCTGAAACTCCAGTACTTTGGCCACCTCATGTGAAGAGTTGACTCGTTGGAAAAGACTCTGATGCTGGGAGGGATTGGGGGCAGGAGGAGAAGGGGACGACAGAGGCTGAGACGGCTGGATGGCATCACTGACTCGATGGACGTGAGTCTCGGTGAACTCCGGGAGTTGGTGACGGACAGGGAGGCCTGGCGTGCTGCGATTCATGGGGTCGCAAAGAGTCGGACACGACTCAGCGACTGATCTGATCTGATCTGATCTGATACTGTGATAAAGTGGGACTTATTCCATTAATACAAGGCTGGCTCTATATTAGGAATTTCATTCATATCCTTCACCACGGTAACATATTTAAAGACAAAGACCCTGATGTTGGGGAAGATTGAAGTCAAAAGGAGTAGGGAGCAGCAGAGAATGAGATGGTTAGACAGCATCACTGACTCAATACACATGAATCTGAGCAAACTCTGGGAGATAGGGGAGGACAGAGGAGCCTGGGTTGCAAAGAGTCAGACACGACATAGCAACTGAACGATAATCTTAGGACTATCATCATAGATGCCAAACCAATCTTTGGGAAACTTCAATAGGCATTCATGTTAAAAAAGAGAAAACTGAAGAAACAGGAATCAGGGATGCATTATTAACATGATAAAAGCTATATAAGTAGCTCCTCGTGCAAATACTTTATTTAGTGGGGGAGTACCCGAGGTTTTCCAATAAGGTCAAGAATAACAAAAGTATGCCCACTATATCACTCCTGTTCAGTGTTCAACAGCAAGCACTAGTCAGTTGACTAGAGAAACCAATACGAGTTTTAAGAATGGATAAGAAGATGTAAAGCCACCTCTATGTCCAGGTGATATCATCGCACACCTGAAGACTCTTATAGAAACCATGACAAATTAACTAAAACAAAGAGAATTCAGCAAGGTAGTAGGATATAAAGTTACATACAAATATTATTAGTCTTTGTTTTGCATACACACACGCGCACGCACACACACACACACACACACACACACACACACACACACACAGCTGGAGGACATGTTAGGAGAGAAAATCCCATATACAATGGCAATAACAAAGACTAAGTGTATAGAAATAAACTTAATGAGAGCATCTATACAAAGACAATTTGTAAACACTCTCGAGCAACATAGAAGGAAACTTGAATAAGTAGGAAGATTTTCAAAGACCTTAGACAGAATAACTCAGCACTAAAAAGATATTGATTCCCTCTAAAGTTACGTATACGTTGAATATAATCTCAAAAATATCGGCGAACGTTTTTATGGAGTTAGACCAATGGATGATTTAGTTCATATTTTTTTAAAAAACATGCAAGAATAGCCAGGATACAAGTAAAAAAGGAAAACCTATGAGTGAATAGGGAGAAGGCAATGGCACCGCACTCCAGTACTGTTGCCCGGAAAATCCCGTGGATGGAGGAGCCTGGTAGGCTGCAGTCCATGGGGTCGCTAAGAGTCAGACACGACTGAGCAACTTCACTTTCACTTTCCACTTTCATGCATTGGAGAAGGAAATGGCAACCCTCTCCAGTGTTCTTGCCTGGAGAATCCCATGGACGGAGAAGCCTGGTAGGCTGCAGTCCATGGGGTCGCACGGAGTCGGACACGACTGAAGCGACGCAGCAGCAGCAGCAGCATGAGTGAACAGTAATCATATCAGACATAAAAGCACACTATAAAGCTCTTAATGTATACCACTTGGGTACCAGTACAGGAATAGACTAATAGGCCAGTGGCATAGAATAAAAAACTCAGAATAACACCAATTATAGCTGGGGATTTTAGTGTATGAGCCAAAGGCATGTAAAATCACTGAGGCAAAGATGAACATTCAACAAATGAGGCTGGAACAATTGAGACATTAAAAAAAAATCAGTGCAGATCCATGACATACCATCCACAAAAATAAACTGTAAATGGGTTTAGGAATCTAAACAAAAAAATGAAGCCATAACAAAATCTTGAAGAAAATATGGCAGAATTTCTCTTCACTATCAGCGTTGGGAAAGGCTTTCTAACTGTGACTGAAATTTCCAGAGGTGATTAAAGAAAAGAACATTCTATGTGACTAAAAAGATTTTTTTAATGTACGGCAAGTTGCGAAGAGCTGACTCATTGGAAAAGACTCTGATGCTGCGAGGGATTGGGGGCAGGAGGAGAAGGGGACGACAGAGGATGAGACGGCTGGATGGCATCTCTGACTCGATGGACGTGAGTCTCAGTGAACTCCGGGAGTCGGTGATGGACAGGGAGGCCTGGCGTGGTGCGATTCATGGGGTCGCAAAGAGTTGGACACGACTGAGCGACTGAACTGAACTGAAGTGAAAGTGAAAGTGGCTCAGCCATAACACAACATAACTACAGATGCATTTAACATTTGGGCCAACAATCCTATTGCTGGAAATGAAACTTGAAGAGACATTACCACCAACACAAAAATACGTGTACACTGGGTTATTCACTGCAGCATTGTTTGTATTAATCATTACGAAATGTTGAAAACAACTGAAACGCCCCTATGCTGCTGCTGCTGCTGCTGCTGCTGCTAAGTCGCTTCAGTCGTGTCCAACTCTGTGCGACCCCAAAGACGGCAGCCCACCAGGGTCCCCCGTCCTTGGGATTCTCCAGGCAACAACACTGGAGTGGGTTGCCATTTCCTTCTACAAGGCATGAAAGGGAAAAGTGAAAGTGAAGTCGCTCAGTCATGTCCGACTCCTAGCGACCCCATGGACCGCAGCCCACCAGGCTCCTCGGTCCATGGGATTTGCCAGACAAGAGTACTGGAGTGGGTTGCCATTGCCTTCTCCGGAAATGCCCCTATCGAAGCCAGTGTAATCTAATGTAGCTAGCTATAAAGAAGAATGAAGGAGTACAGAATAAGGAGTTGTTTTTTTTTTTTTTTTTTGATGAAATGCTGTTTACTGAAAAAGGAAAAGTGCAAAGGAGCTTTAGAAAATGCCATCTTTCATTTAATAGACAATGGAACATAAGAAAACCCGTATGTATCTATTCATTTGTGTAGAGTAAATCCAGGAAAGGTTCAACCAGATAACCAGATTGGTTATCTACAGGGGGATTGTGGAAAAGAAATGGGGAATGCGAAGCGGGTGGAAGACATGGGGAAAGAATCATACGCCTACAGTATGTGTGTTTGTGCAGCCCTGAGTCTGAATCACAGTAGTGTTTCACATACCCCAGGATTAAGTGAAAAATTAAAATGAACTAGGATATGGGGGGAGAGGGCAAACTCAAATTCGAAACACCAACAAATTAACCTAAATATATTACAAATAAATGTCTTAACCACAAGAGAAGGAGTGAGGAAGAAAACAGCTAAGCTAAGCAACTTGGGGAAACAGTATTTGATTGCATCCTTGGAGGCTTAAGATATAAAGAAGTGGACACACACACAAGTCATCAGATCTGCTTCTAACAGGTGCGTGTTTTGTGCTCAGTCATTAAGTTGTACCCAACTTTTTGGGATCCCGGTCTCTGTAGCACACCAGGTCTCCCCATCCTTCACTATCTCCTAGAGTTTGCTCAAATTCATGTCCATTAGGTCGGTCATACTATCTAACCATTTGGTAGCATTTCTGTAACCACATCATGTATAATCAATCAGGTGTGAACAAATAAGTAAATACTGAAGATAAGGAGAGCCAGGTGAGACAAAGACGTTACAAATCAGACTAGAGTGGATTGTTGCTGTATCGCATAAACCATCACAATATTGTAAACTCCTTATCCTCCAATTAAAATTAATTAATTAATTAAAAAAAGAAGTACCAGTGTGAGCTCCTGGCTTTCACTATCTACAGAAATATCTAGAGAAATTCCAATGTATCTGGGAGCATAAGTATATACAGACGACATATTTCCTTCATTTACTGATGGAAAAGGAAGACCTAGCTGCAAGGAAACCCCAGTAGCAATGAACGTGCAGGGAGATATCAGTTATTAAATGTCATTTTCCAAGGAAAGGAAACATGGGTTTTGGCAGAAGTGTTCTGATTTCAGGGTCATGGTGGGGAAAGAAAAGCACAAGATGAACAGGAATACCTTATAATGCCGGCAAGGAAGTACACGGAAAAGAACCACATCATGCTCAAAGAACACAAACCCCACAAGGAGTTCCTAATCACCAAAGCTGGAAAAATGCAAGAAACTAAATAATGATATAATTTGATTATAAGTCACAATATAACGAAGTTATTCACATCTCAATACTGACATAAAGAATTTGATTACTTATTTGATTTGATGATTAGAAATGCATTCTATAAAATTTTATATTTGGCAAAACTAATACAGTTATGTAAAGTTTAAAAATAAAATAAAATTAAAAAAAAAAAGAAAGAAAATTTATAAAAATATGAGGGAGAAAAGACAGCTCTACAGATTTCCAATGAACAAATATGGTAGGAATAAGGAAATAGAAAGTCACCTTTTAGTCATATTTGTTGTAGGCCAAACCAACAGATGAATTTTAAAAGCAGTGAATAAAAGCCTGAGAAGAATCCTATCCCTCTTTTTGGCTCCGAGCAAGCATTCCCCTAGCCCAAAAGCAGCCTTATCATAGGAACCAGCCACAGTGTCTGCTTGCCCCTGTCAGGTTTTGGTTCCCCACCAGTCCACAGAAGTATTCAAACAAGCTAATCACATCCTTCCTTGAGAACCAAGGGTCACCACCATCTCTTGTTACCACAGATAACCTCCCACGGCCCTGCTTGTGCATTCTCTTCCAGAGCATGACTCCCCTGAGGCTCGACCTAGCCAGTAGTATCCTCTTCCCTCAGGCAGTGAGTGAACATTACTGAGAAGCTGCTGTGGGTAGCACCTGTCCAGTGTCAGGTGTGTATGTTCAGCAGCCACCCCCAGACCCCTGTGGTAGAAATCACTCCGTCACCATTAGAATGAAGGAGAGGCAATAAAACAGGTATTATTGCCAAAAATGTGTAACTTTCATCTAATCCTAAGAAAACACCAGACAAACCCAAACTGACAGACATTGTATAAAATACCTGAGCAGTATCTCCAAAACCGTCACCGTTGGGAAAGACCCAGAAAGCTTGAGGAATTCTCAGCGTGGAGGAGACTAACGAGAAATGATGGCCAAATGTGGTATCCGGAATGGGATGCTGGGACAGAAAAAGGAGATTACTGGGATAAATGACAGAATTCAAATAAAGTATGTAAATTAGTTAATAGTACTGCATCGATATTAATTTTCAATTTTCATAATTTTTATATGCCTATGTAAGATGTTAACATTAGGGAAATCTGGATGAAGTTTTTCTATACTGTTTTTGGCAAACTTTTTTTAGGTCTAAAGGTACTTCAAAAAAACCTTTTTTTTAAAGATTCACTCACTGCTAAAAGGAAACATAATGATATCTGTGTGATAAATTGCTTCAGTATTGTCCGACTCTTTGCCACCCTACGGACTGTAAGCTACCAGGTTCTTCTGTCCATTGGATTATCCAGGCAAAAATACTGGAGTGGGTTTCCATGTCCTCCTCCACGGGATCTTCCTGACCCAGGGGTCAAACCCAAGTCTCTTAGGTTTCCTGCGTTGGCAGGTGGGGTCTTTACCAGCTGAGCCACAGGGGAAGCCCCACGGTTACACTATAAATCTTACCTTTTAATAATAGTTTAACCAATTGAAATACGGTTAGGAGGATGGATATAAAGATGGATAAATGTTCGTGCCTCGTGATCCATTAAAAAACTATTTCAAAGTGGTTTGAAAGGGAGAGTGTTAGTTTCTCAGTCATGTCTGACTCTTTGTGCTTCCATGGACTGTAGCCTGCCAGGCTCCTCTGTCCATGGGATGCTCCAGGCAAGAATACTGGAGTGGATTGTCATTTCCTGTCTAGAGGGCCCATTAATAGAAATGAAAGTGCAACCATTTCCAAGGTGTAGATGAATATTTATCTGCTCCTTGTGGCTCAGACGGTAAAGAATCTGCCTACAATGAAGGAGACCTGGGTTCGGTTTCTGGGCATTATCAATACGAACCACAAAAATAATTAGATGCAAACAAATACGATTTTTTAAAGGAGCGCAACACGATCGAGGGATTTTATTTTATTTTATTGGATCGAGGGATTTTTTTTTAATTGTATTTATTTATTTATTTATTTTTTATTTTATTTTATTTTTAAACTTTTCATAATTGTATTCGTTTTGCCAAATATCAAAATGAATCCGCCACAGGTATACCTGTGTTCCCCATCCTGAACCCTCTTCCCTCCTCCTGGATCGAGGGATTTTAAAGAGAGCAAGAAATGATTCACCACAAAATTGAAGCTAATCCCAGGTAAGGAAAGAGGGTTACACAGAGGGCGGACAGGAGAGTTGGCCGGCGAGCAATTCAATCGATTGCCTTTCTTATTAATCCCCAAACTTTGGTCCTAGGTAATTTCATTTATATCAGTAGAGACAGAGTTTATAGAAAGAACACTGTTGAGATACCTGACTGGAAGAAGAGTCGGAAAATAGTTGAGACGTCCAAGACCCCAGCAGTGGCAGGGCGTTCCTCCCTCTCCACAGGCCGCTGCCAACAAGCCCCAGCGCCGGAGGCTACTGGCGTCTTAACGGTTCCTCGCCAGAAGAGCACTTGGATTGGTGTAGCGCAGGTCACATGCCACCCCCTCACTCAATCAGCTAGGTACCGGGAGGCGGGGCCAAGTTCTAGACCCGCCCACATAGCAGAGGGGCTTATGGGTGAGAAGGTTCCCCTCAGGCACCAGCGCCTCGGCTCTAGAACCCCTTGGGTGGAAAGCTGGGCACAGTGTCTGTCTCTCTGTGTGGCCTAGATACCGCCTGGCCAGGGTTTCTGCCAGGCCAGGACTCAAACTCAGAGAACTGATGTCCACATCGATGGGCTTTGCAACAGAGACTGAACTGAAAAACAATTGGCCCCTTAATGAAAAAGAGGCTTCTCGGGTGGCAGGGCGCTAGTGCTCAAGAACCCGCCTGCCGATGCAGGAGATGTCCGAGTCCAGGTTCGATCCCTGGGTCAGGACGACCCCCTGGAGGAGGTCACGGCAACCCACTCCAGTATTCTTTTTTTTTATTTTTCAGTCCAGTATTCTTGCCTGGAGAATCCCATGGACGAGGGGCCTGGTGGGCGACTTGGCACTTGATGAAAAAAGCCATCAAACTTTAGTGTCCACAGGGCTCTCCTATGGTAAATAAGGTGTTGAGTCCACACCAGATAGGGACAAATGTATTCTGGCCTCTGTGCAGTAAAGCCAGCATAGCAATGACAGTGACATTTGACAAAAGCAGCATCAAGGAGAAAACTGCACGCATTCTAAGTTGCTTCAGTCTTGTCCGACTCTTTGTGACCCCATGAACTGTAGCCCATCAGGTCCCTCTGTCCTGGGGATTCTCCAGGCAACAATACTGGACTGAGAGGCCATGCCCTTCTCTGGGGAAGGAGAAAACTGCGGCCCCTTTAATAGCAAGGGGCATTCAGGGTATGTGTGTCCAACCTTCTCAGCCTGCAATGTGGGAGACCTTGGTTCGATTCCTGGGTTGGCAAGATCCACTGGAGAAGGGATAGGCTACCCACTCCAGTATTCTTGGGCTTCCCTTGTGGCTCAGCTGGTAAAGAATCTGCCCAACAATGTGGGAGACCTGGGTTCGATCCCTGGGTTAAGAAGATCCCCTGGAGACGGGAAAGGCTGCCCACTCCAGCATTCTGGCCTGGAGCATTCCATGGACTGTATAGTCCACGGGGTCACGAAGGGTCGCACACAACTGAGCAACTTTCGCTTTCACTTTCTCCCTGAAATCCTGATTCCACTGTTGGTTTCTTATTCTCTTCCCAACTGTTTAAAACTTTTCAGAATACAATACATTTTATTTATATGCTATTTTTCTAAATTGGCCATCTCCTTCTGGTGGAAAAATATAAATTCCTGGAGGGCGGGAATCTTTGTTTATTTGTCCATTAACATATCCTTATAGTAATGCTTGGTATAATGTATGCTTCAACATTTGTTCAATGAATTGTTCTCCAGCCATGCTAGCCTATTTTTTGTGCCTCTGACCCTACCTCTAACTCACCAAGCATGTTTTCACACCATTATGTATTTTCCTGTAACAACTTGCCCACAGATGTTCCTATAACCACCATCCTTGCTAGGTTCACTTCTCTGCTCGCCTCATTAGCCAAGGCTTACTTTTCTTCATGACACCTAGCATTTGATCATAGCTTTTCTGAGTATGTTTTGTTTCTCTGGGTTTGTTGTTGTTTTTACTTTGCTTTAGTTTAGGTTTGCTTTTTTCTGTTTTCTTTTTTCAACATTTCTTTCTTATACTCTTTTAACTGCTGCTAAAGAAGTAAACCATCCATGACTGTTTTAATTTTTGCCATATAATGTCATCTTTCAGTAGATGGGGTAATGGCATTAAATATCTTACACTGGATCCCTGGTTTCATGACTTTACCACTTCAGATCAGATCAGATCAGTTGCTGAGTCGTGTCCGATTCTTTGCGCACGCCAGGCCTCCCTGTCCGTCACCAACTCCCGGAGTTCACCGAGACTCACGTCCATCGAGTCAGTGATGCCATCCAGCCGTCTCATCCTCTGTCGCCCCCTTCTCCTCCTGCCCCCAATCCCTCCCAGCATCAGGGTCTTTTCCAGCGAGTCAACTCTTCGCATGAGGTGGCCAAAGTACTGGCGTTTCGGCTTCAGCATCAGTCGTTCCAGTGAACACCCAGGACTGATCTCCTTTAGGATGGGCTGGTTGGATCTCCTTGAAGTCCAAGGGACTCTCAAGAGTTTTCTCCAACACCACAGTTCAAAAGCATCAATTCTTCAGTGCTTAGCTTTCTGTATAGTCCAAATCTCACATCCATACATGACCACTGGAAAAACCATAGCCTTGACTACACGGACCGTTGTTGACGAACTAATGTCTCTGCTTTTCAATATGCTGTCTAGGTTGGTCATAACTTTCCTTCCAAGGAGTAAGCGTCTTTTAATTTCATGGCTGCAGTCACCGTCTGCAGTGGTTTTGGAGCCCAGAAAAATAACGTCAGCCGCTATTTCCACTGTTTCTCCATCTATTTGCCATGGATGAGACCAGATGCCATGATCTTCGTTTTCTGAATGTTGAGCTTTAAGCCAACATTTTCACTCTCCTCTTTCACTTTCATCAAGAGGCTCTTTAGTTCTTTTTCACTTTCTGCCATAAGGGTGGTGTCATCTGCATATCTGAGGTTATTGATATTTCTCCCGGTAATCTTGATTCCAGCTTGTGCTTCCTCCAGCCCAGCGTTTCTCAAGATGTACTCTGCATATAAGCTGAACAAGCACGGTGACAATAGGCAGCCTTGACGTACTCCTTTTCCTATTTGGAACCAGTCTGTTGTTCCATGTCCAGTTCTAACTGTTGCTCTCTGACCTGCATACAGGTTTCTCAAGAGGCAGGTCAGGTGGTCTGGTATTCCCATGTCTTGAAGAATTTTCCACAGTTTATTGTGATCCACACAGTCAAAGGCTTTGGCATAGTCAATAAAGCAGAAATAGATGCTTTTCTGGAACTCTCTTGCTTTTTCCATGATCCAGCAGATGTTGGCAATTTGGTCTCTGGGGTTCCTCTGCCTTTGCTAAAACCAGCTTGAACACCTGGAAGTTCACGGTTCACGTAGTGCTGAAGCCTGGCTTGGAGAATTTTGACCATTACTTCACTAGCGTGTGAGATGAGTGCAATCATGCAGTAGTTTGAACATTCTTTGGAGTTGCCTTTCTTTGGGACTGGAATGAAAACTGACCTTTTCCAGTCCTGTGGCCACTGCTGCGTTTTCCAAATTTGCTGGCATATTGAGTGCAGCGCTTTCACAGCATCATCTTTCAGGATTTGAAATAGCTCAACTGCAATTCCATCACGTCCACTAGCTTTCTTCCTAGTGATGCTTTCTAAGGCCCACTTGATTTCACATGCCAGGATATCTGGCTCTAGGTGAGTGATCACACCGTCGTGATTATCTTGGTCGTGAAGATCTTTTTTGTACAGTTCTTCTGTGTATTCTTGCCATCTCTTCTTAGTACCTTCTGCTTCTGTTAGGTCCATACCATTTCTGTCCTTTATCGAGCCCGTCTTTGCATGAGATGTTCCCTTAGTATCTCCAATTTTCTTGAAGAGATCTCCAGTCTTTCCCATTCTGCTGTTTTCCTCTATTTCTTTGCACTGATCACTGAGGAAGGCTTTCTTATCTCTTCTTGCTATTCTTTGGAACTCTGCATTCAGATGCTTATATCTTTTCTTTTCTCCTTTGCTTCGAAAGTTTAAATCTAGTGTTAGAAAGTTTAAATGAGTCAATCTTCACAGAAGAAATGAATAAAGTTATTACAAGAAATACACCCAAGAAGCACCTTGCTCAGATGTATTTATTGGTGAATTCTAGTAAACCATCAACGATCAAATAGTACCAAAGCTTTGTGACTTGTGTAAGAACATTTGAAAGCAAGGAAATGTCCCTAATTTCTTTTCGGAAGCCAGTAGGATACTAACACATAAACATAGATACCAAAACTCTGAACAGAATATTAGCAAACATCCAACAATACATTTAGAAAGTAGTACAGAGACATTACTTTGCCAACAAAGGTTCGTCTAGTCAAGGCTATGGCTTTTCCTGTGGTCATGTATGGATGTGAGAGTTGGACTGTGAAGAAGGCTGAGCGCCGAAGACTTGATGCTTTTGGACTGTGGTGTTGGAGAAGACTCTTGAGAGTCCCTTGGACTGCAAGGACATCCCACCCGTCCATTCTGAAGGAGATCAGCCCTGGGATTTCTTTGGAAGGAATGATGCTAAAGCTGAAACTCCAGTACTTTGGCCACCTCATGTGAAGAGTTGACTCGTTGGAAAAGACTCTGATGCTGGGAGGGATTGGGGGCAGGAGGAGAAGGGGACGACAGAGGCTGAGACGGCTGGATGGCATCACTGACTCGATGGACGTGAGTCTCGGTGAACTCCGGGAGTTGGTGACGGACAGGGAGGCCTGGCGTGCTGCGATTCATGGGGTCGCAAAGAGTCGGACACGACTCAGCGACTGATCTGATCTGATCTGATCTGATACTGTGATAAAGTGGGACTTATTCCATTAATACAAGGCTGGCTCTATATTAGGAATTTCATTCATATCCTTCACCACGGTAACATATTTAAAGACAAAGACCCTGATGTTGGGGAAGATTGAAGTCAAAAGGAGTAGGGAGCAGCAGAGAATGAGATGGTTAGACAGCATCACTGACTCAATACACATGAATCTGAGCAAACTCTGGGAGATAGGGGAGGACAGAGGAGCCTGGGTTGCAAAGAGTCAGACACGACATAGCAACTGAACGATAATCTTAGGACTATCATCATAGATGCCAAACCAATCTTTGGGAAACTTCAATAGGCATTCATGTTAAAAAAGAGAAAACTGAAGAAACAGGAATCAGGGATGCATTATTAACATGATAAAAGCTATATAAGTAGCTCCTCGTGCAAATACTTTATTTAGTGGGGGAGTACCCGAGGTTTTCCAATAAGGTCAAGAATAACAAAAGTATGCCCACTATATCACTCCTGTTCAGTGTTCAACAGCAAGCACTAGTCAGTTGACTAGAGAAACCAATACGAGTTTTAAGAATGGATAAGAAGATGTAAAGCCACCTCTATGTCCAGGTGATATCATCGCACACCTGAAGACTCTTATAGAAACCATGACAAATTAACTAAAACAAAGAGAATTCAGCAAGGTAGTAGGATATAAAGTTACATACAAATATTATTAGTCTTTGTTTTGCATACACACACGCGCACGCACACACACACACACACACACACACACACACACACACACACAGCTGGAGGACATGTTAGGAGAGAAAATCCCATATACAATGGCAATAACAAAGACTAAGTGTATAGAAATAAACTTAATGAGAGCATCTATACAAAGACAATTTGTAAACACTCTCGAGCAACATAGAAGGAAACTTGAATAAGTAGGAAGATTTTCAAAGACCTTAGACAGAATAACTCAGCACTAAAAAGATATTGATTCCCTCTAAAGTTACGTATACGTTGAATATAATCTCAAAAATATCGGCGAACGTTTTTATGGAGTTAGACCAATGGATGATTTAGTTCATATTTTTTTAAAAAACATGCAAGAATAGCCAGGATACAAGTAAAAAAGGAAAACCTATGAGTGAATAGGGAGAAGGCAATGGCACCGCACTCCAGTACTGTTGCCCGGAAAATCCCGTGGATGGAGGAGCCTGGTAGGCTGCAGTCCATGGGGTCGCTAAGAGTCAGACACGACTGAGCAACTTCACTTTCACTTTCCACTTTCATGCATTGGAGAAGGAAATGGCAACCCTCTCCAGTGTTCTTGCCTGGAGAATCCCATGGACGGAGAAGCCTGGTAGGCTGCAGTCCATGGGGTCGCACGGAGTCGGACACGACTGAAGCGACGCAGCAGCAGCAGCAGCATGAGTGAACAGTAATCATATCAGACATAAAAGCACACTATAAAGCTCTTAATGTATACCACTTGGGTACCAGTACAGGAATAGACTAATAGGCCAGTGGCATAGAATAAAAAACTCAGAATAACACCAATTATAGCTGGGGATTTTAGTGTATGAGCCAAAGGCATGTAAAATCACTGAGGCAAAGATGAACATTCAACAAATGAGGCTGGAACAATTGAGACATTAAAAAAAAATCAGTGCAGATCCATGACATACCATCCACAAAAATAAACTGTAAATGGGTTTAGGAATCTAAACAAAAAAATGAAGCCATAACAAAATCTTGAAGAAAATATGGCAGAATTTCTCTTCACTATCAGCGTTGGGAAAGGCTTTCTAACTGTGACTGAAATTTCCAGAGGTGATTAAAGAAAAGAACATTCTATGTGACTAAAAAGATTTTTTTAATGTACGGCAAGTTGCGAAGAGCTGACTCATTGGAAAAGACTCTGATGCTGCGAGGGATTGGGGGCAGGAGGAGAAGGGGACGACAGAGGATGAGACGGCTGGATGGCATCTCTGACTCGATGGACGTGAGTCTCAGTGAACTCCGGGAGTCGGTGATGGACAGGGAGGCCTGGCGTGGTGCGATTCATGGGGTCGCAAAGAGTTGGACACGACTGAGCGACTGAACTGAACTGAAGTGAAAGTGAAAGTGGCTCAGCCATAACACAACATAACTACAGATGCATTTAACATTTGGGCCACAATCCTATTGCTGGAAATGAAACTTGAAGAGACATTACCACCAACACAAAAATAACGTGTACACTGGGTTATTCACTGCAGCATTGTTTGTATTAATCATTACGAAATGTTGAAAAACACTGAAACGCCCCTATGCTGCTGCTGCTGCTGCTGCTGCTGCTAAGTCGCTTCAGTCGTGTCCAACTCTGTGCGACCCCAAAGACGGCAGCCCCCAGGGTCCCCCGTCCTTGGGATTCTCCAGGCAACAACACTGGAGTGGGTTGCCATTTCCTTCTACAAGGCATGAAAGGGAAAAGTGAAAGTGAAGTCGCTCAGTCATGTCCGACTCCTAGCGACCCCATGGACCGCAGCCCACCAGGCTCCTCGGTCCATGGGATTAGCCAGACAAGAGTACTGAGTGGGTTGCCATTGCTTCTCGGAAATGCCCTATCGAAGCCAGTGTAATCTATGTAGCTAGCTATAAAGAAGAATGAAGGAGTACAGAATAAGGAGTTGTTTTTTTTTTTTTTTTTTGATGAAATGCTGTTTACTGAAAAGGAAAAGTGCAAAGGAGCTTTAGAAAATGCCTCTTTCATTTAATAGACAATGGAACATAAGAAAACCGTATGTATCTATTCATTTGTGTAGAGTAAATCCAGGAAAGGTTCAACCAGATAACCAGATTGGTTATCTACAGGGGGATTGTGGAAAGAAATGGGGAATGCGAAGCGGGTGGAAGACATGGGAAAGAATCATACGCCTACAGTATGTGTGTTTGTGCAGCCCTGAGTCCTGAATCACAGTAGTGTTTCACATACCCCAGGATAAGTGAAAAATTAAAATGAACTAGGATATGGGGGGAGAGGGCAAACTCAAATTCGAAACACCAACAAAATTAACCTAAATATATTACAAATAAATGTCTAACCACAAGAGAAGGAGTGAGGAAGAAACAGCTAAGCTAAGCAACTTGGGGAAACAGTATTTGATTGCATCCTTGGAGGCTTAAGATATAAAGAAGTGGACACACACACAAGTCATCAGATCTGCTTCTAACAGGTGCGTGTTTTGTGCTCAGTCATTAAGTTGTACCCAACTTTTTGGGATCCCGGTCTCTGTAGCACACCAGGTCTCCCCATCCTTCACTATCTCCTAGAGTTTGCCTCAAATTCATGTCCATTAGGTCGGTCATACTATCTAACCATTTGGTAGCATTTCTGTAACCACATCATGTATAATCAATCAGGTGTGACAAATAAGTAAATACTGAAGATAAGGAGAGCCAGGTGAGACAAAGACGTTACAACTCAGACTAGAGTGGATTGTTGCTGTATCGCATAAACCATCACAATATTGTAAAATCCTTATCCTCCAATTAAAATTAATTAATTAATTAAAAAAGAAGTACCAGTGTGAGCTCCTGCTTTCACTATCTACAGAAATATCTAGAGAATTCCTATGTATCTGGGAGCATAAGTATATACAGACGACATATTTCCTTCATTACTGATGGAAAAGGAAGACCTAGCTGCAAGGAAACCCCAGTAGCAATGAACGTGCAGGGAGATATCAGTTATTAAATGTCATTTCCAAGGAAAGGAAACATGGGTTTTGGCAGAAGTGTTCTGATTTCAGGGTCATGGTGGGGAAAGAAAAGCACAGATGAACAGAATACCTTATAATGCCGCAAGGAAGTACACGGAAAAGAACCACATCATGCTCAAAGAACACAAACCCCACAAGGAGTTCCTAATCACCCAAAGCTGGAAAAATGCAAGAACTAAATAATGATATAATTTGATTATAAGTCACAATATAACGAAGTTATTCACCATATCAATACTGACATAAAGAATTTGATTACTTATTTGATTTGATGATTAGAAATGCATTCTATAAAATTTTATATTGGCAAAACTAATACAGTTATGTAAAGTTTAAAAATAAAATAAATTAAAAAAAAAAGAAAGAAATTTATAAAAATATGAGGGAGAAAAGACAGCTCTACAGATTTCCAATGAACAAATATGGTAGGAATAAGGAAAATAGAAAGTCACCTTTTAGTCTTATTTGTTGTAGGCCAAACCACAGGATGAATTTAAAAGCAGTGAATAAAAGCCTGAGAAGAATCCTATTCCCTCTTTTGGCTCCGAGCAAGCATTCCCTAGCCCAAAAGCAGCCTTATCATAGGAACCAGCCACAGTGTCTGCTTGCCCCTGTCAGGTTTTGGTTCCCCACCAGTCACAGAAGTATTCAAACAAGCTAATCACATCCTTCCTTGAGAACCAAGGGTCACCACCATCTCTTGTTACCACAGATAACCTCCCACGGCCCTGCTTGTGCATTCTCTTCCAGAGCATGACTCCCCTGAGGCTCGCTAGCCAGTAGTTATCCTCTTCCCTCAGGCAGTGAGTGAACATTACTGAGAAGCTGCTGTGGGTAGCACCTGTCCAGTGTCAGGTGTGTATGTTCAGCAGCCACACCCAGACCCCTGTGGTAGAAATCACTCCGTCACCTTTAGAATGAAGGAGAGGCAATAAAACAGGTATTATTGCCAAAAATGTGTAATTTCATCTAATCCTAAGAAAACACCAGACAAACCCAAACTGACAGACATTGTATAAAATACCTGAGCAGTATCTCCAAAACCGTCACCCGTTGGGAAAGACCCAGAAAGCTTGAGGAATTCTCAGCGTGGAGGAGACTAACGAGAAATGATGGCCAAATGTGGTATCCGAATGGGATGCTGGGACAGAAAAAGGAGATTACTGGATAAATGACAGAATTCAAATAAGTATGTAAATTAGTTAATAGTACTGCATCGTATTAATTTTCAATTTCATAATTTTTATATGCCTATGTAAGATGTTAACATTAGGGAAATCTGGATGAAGTTTTTCTATACTGTTTTTGGCAAACTTTTTTTAGGTCTAAAGGTACTTCAAAAAAACTTTTTTTTAAGATTCAACTCACTGCTAAAGGAAACATAATGATATCTGTGTGATAAATTGCTTCAGTATTGTCCGACTCTTTGCCACCCTACGGACTGTAAGCTACCAGGTTCTTCTGTCCATTGGATTATCCAGGCAAAAATACTGGAGTGGGTTTCCATGTCTCCTCCACGGGATCTTCCTGACCCAGGGTCAAACCCAAGTTCTTAGGTTTCCTGCGTTGGCAGGTGGGGTCTTTACCAGCTGAGCCACAGGGGAAGCCCCACGGTTACACTATAAATCTTACCTTTTAATAATAGTTTAACCATTGAAATACGGTTAGGAGGAATGGATATAAAGATGGATAAATGTTCGTGCCTCGTGATCCATTAAAAACTATTTCAAAGTGGTTGAAAGGGAGAGTGTTAGTTTCTCAGTCATGTCTGACCTCTTTGTGCTTACATGGACTGTAGCCTGCCAGGCTCCTCTGTCCATGGGATGCTCCAGGCAAGAATACTGGAGTGGATTGTCATTTCCTGTCTAGAGGGCCCATTAATAGAAATGAAGTGCAAACCATTTCAAAGGTGTAGATGAATATTTATCTGCTCCTTGTGGCTCAGACGGTAAGAATCTGCTACAATGAAGGAGACCTGGGTTCGGTTTCTGGGCATTTATCAATACGAACCACAAAAATAATTAGATGCAAACAAATACCGATTTTTAATAATTAGATGCAAACAAATACGATTTTTTAAAGGAGCGCAACACGATCGAGGGATTTTATTTTATTTTATTGGATCGAGGGATTTTTTTTTAATTGTATTTATTTATTTATTTATTTTTTATTTTATTTTATTTTTAAACTTTTCATAATTGTATTCGTTTTGCCAAATATCAAAATGAATCCGCCACAGGTATACCTGTGTTCCCCATCCTGAACCCTCTTCCCTCCTCCTGGATCGAGGGATTTTAAAGAGAGCAAGAAATGATTCACCACAAAATTGAAGCTAATCCCAGGTAAGGAAAGAGGGTTACACAGAGGGCGGACAGGAGAGTTGGCCGGCGAGCAATTCAATCGATTGCCTTTCTTATTAATCCCCAAACTTTGGTCCTAGGTAATTTCATTTATATCAGTAGAGACAGAGTTTATAGAAAGAACACTGTTGAGATACCTGACTGGAAGAAGAGTCGGAAAATAGTTGAGACGTCCAAGACCCCAGCAGTGGCAGGGCGTTCCTCCCTCTCCACAGGCCGCTGCCAACAAGCCCCAGCGCCGGAGGCTACTGGCGTCTTAACGGTTCCTCGCCAGAAGAGCACTTGGATTGGTGTAGCGCAGGTCACATGCCACCCCCTCACTCAATCAGCTAGGTACCGGGAGGCGGGGCCAAGTTCTAGACCCGCCCACATAGCAGAGGGGCTTATGGGTGAGAAGGTTCCCCTCAGGCACCAGCGCCTCGGCTCTAGAACCCCTTGGGTGGAAAGCTGGGCACAGTGTCTGTCTCTCTGTGTGGCCTAGATACCGCCTGGCCAGGGTTTCTGCCAGGCCAGGACTCAAACTCAGAGAACTGATGTCCACATCGATGGGCTTTGCAACAGAGACTGAACTGAAAAACAATTGGCCCCTTAATGAAAAAGAGGCTTCTCGGGTGGCAGGGCGCTAGTGCTCAAGAACCCGCCTGCCGATGCAGGAGATGTCCGAGTCCAGGTTCGATCCCTGGGTCAGGACGACCCCCTGGAGGAGGTCACGGCAACCCACTCCAGTATTCTTTTTTTTTATTTTTCAGTCCAGTATTCTTGCCTGGAGAATCCCATGGACGAGGGGCCTGGTGGGCGACTTGGCACTTGATGAAAAAAGCCATCAAACTTTAGTGTCCACAGGGCTCTCCTATGGTAAATAAGGTGTTGAGTCCACACCAGATAGGGACAAATGTATTCTGGCCTCTGTGCAGTAAAGCCAGCATAGCAATGACAGTGACATTTGACAAAAGCAGCATCAAGGAGAAAACTGCACGCATTCTAAGTTGCTTCAGTCTTGTCCGACTCTTTGTGACCCCATGAACTGTAGCCCATCAGGTCCCTCTGTCCTGGGGATTCTCCAGGCAACAATACTGGACTGAGAGGCCATGCCCTTCTCTGGGGAAGGAGAAAACTGCGGCCCCTTTAATAGCAAGGGGCATTCAGGGTATGTGTGTCCAACCTTCTCAGCCTGCAATGTGGGAGACCTTGGTTCGATTCCTGGGTTGGCAAGATCCACTGGAGAAGGGATAGGCTACCCACTCCAGTATTCTTGGGCTTCCCTTGTGGCTCAGCTGGTAAAGAATCTGCCCAACAATGTGGGAGACCTGGGTTCGATCCCTGGGTTAAGAAGATCCCCTGGAGACGGGAAAGGCTGCCCACTCCAGCATTCTGGCCTGGAGCATTCCATGGACTGTATAGTCCACGGGGTCACGAAGGGTCGCACACAACTGAGCAACTTTCGCTTTCACTTTCTCCCTGAAATCCTGATTCCACTGTTGGTTTCTTATTCTCTTCCCAACTGTTTAAAACTTTTCAGAATACAATACATTTTATTTATATGCTATTTTTCTAAATTGGCCATCTCCTTCTGGTGGAAAAATATAAATTCCTGGAGGGCGGGAATCTTTGTTTATTTGTCCATTAACATATCCTTATAGTAATGCTTGGTATAATGTATGCTTCAACATTTGTTCAATGAATTGTTCTCCAGCCATGCTAGCCTATTTTTTGTGCCTCTGACCCTACCTCTAACTCACCAAGCATGTTTTCACACCATTATGTATTTTCCTGTAACAACTTGCCCACAGATGTTCCTATAACCACCATCCTTGCTAGGTTCACTTCTCTGCTCGCCTCATTAGCCAAGGCTTACTTTTCTTCATGACACCTAGCATTTGATCATAGCTTTTCTGAGTATGTTTTGTTTCTCTGGGTTTGTTGTTGTTTTTACTTTGCTTTAGTTTAGGTTTGCTTTTTTCTGTTTTCTTTTTTCAACATTTCTTTCTTATACTCTTTTAACTGCTGCTAAAGAAGTAAACCATCCATGACTGTTTTAATTTTTGCCATATAATGTCATCTTTCAGTAGATGGGGTAATGGCATTAAATATCTTACACTGGATCCCTGGTTTCATGACTTTACCACTTCAGATCAGATCAGATCAGTTGCTGAGTCGTGTCCGATTCTTTGCGCACGCCAGGCCTCCCTGTCCGTCACCAACTCCCGGAGTTCACCGAGACTCACGTCCATCGAGTCAGTGATGCCATCCAGCCGTCTCATCCTCTGTCGCCCCCTTCTCCTCCTGCCCCCAATCCCTCCCAGCATCAGGGTCTTTTCCAGCGAGTCAACTCTTCGCATGAGGTGGCCAAAGTACTGGCGTTTCGGCTTCAGCATCAGTCGTTCCAGTGAACACCCAGGACTGATCTCCTTTAGGATGGGCTGGTTGGATCTCCTTGAAGTCCAAGGGACTCTCAAGAGTTTTCTCCAACACCACAGTTCAAAAGCATCAATTCTTCAGTGCTTAGCTTTCTGTATAGTCCAAATCTCACATCCATACATGACCACTGGAAAAACCATAGCCTTGACTACACGGACCGTTGTTGACGAACTAATGTCTCTGCTTTTCAATATGCTGTCTAGGTTGGTCATAACTTTCCTTCCAAGGAGTAAGCGTCTTTTAATTTCATGGCTGCAGTCACCGTCTGCAGTGGTTTTGGAGCCCAGAAAAATAACGTCAGCCGCTATTTCCACTGTTTCTCCATCTATTTGCCATGGATGAGACCAGATGCCATGATCTTCGTTTTCTGAATGTTGAGCTTTAAGCCAACATTTTCACTCTCCTCTTTCACTTTCATCAAGAGGCTCTTTAGTTCTTTTTCACTTTCTGCCATAAGGGTGGTGTCATCTGCATATCTGAGGTTATTGATATTTCTCCCGGTAATCTTGATTCCAGCTTGTGCTTCCTCCAGCCCAGCGTTTCTCAAGATGTACTCTGCATATAAGCTGAACAAGCACGGTGACAATAGGTAGCCTTGACGTACTCCTTTTCCTATTTGGAACCAGTCTGTTGTTCCATGTCCAGTTCTAACTGTTGCTCTCTGACCTGCATACAGGTTTCTCAAGAGGCAGGTCAGGTGGTCTGGTATTCCCATGTCTTGAAGAATTTTCCACAGTTTATTGTGATCCACACAGTCAAAGGCTTTGGCATAGTCAATAAAGCAGAAATAGATGCTTTTCTGGAACTCTCTTGCTTTTTCCATGATCCAGCAGATGTTGGCAATTTGGTCTCTGGGGTTCCTCTGCCTTTGCTAAAACCAGCTTGAACACCTGGAAGTTCACGGTTCACGTAGTGCTGAAGCCTGGCTTGGAGAATTTTGACCATTACTTCACTAGCGTGTGAGATGAGTGCAATCATGCAGTAGTTTGAACATTCTTTGGAGTTGCCTTTCTTTGGGACTGGAATGAAAACTGACCTTTTCCAGTCCTGTGGCCACTGCTGCGTTTTCCAAATTTGCTGGCATATTGAGTGCAGCGCTTTCACAGCATCATCTTTCAGGATTTGAAATAGCTCAACTGCAATTCCATCACGTCCACTAGCTTTCTTCCTAGTGATGCTTTCTAAGGCCCACTTGATTTCACATGCCAGGATATCTGGCTCTAGGTGAGTGATCACACCGTCGTGATTATCTTGGTCGTGAAGATCTTTTTTGTACAGTTCTTCTGTGTATTCTTGCCATCTCTTCTTAGTACCTTCTGCTTCTGTTAGGTCCATACCATTTCTGTCCTTTATCGAGCCCGTCTTTGCATGAGATGTTCCCTTAGTATCTCCAATTTTCTTGAAGAGATCTCCAGTCTTTCCCATTCTGCTGTTTTCCTCTATTTCTTTGCACTGATCACTGAGGAAGGCTTTCTTATCTCTTCTTGCTATTCTTTGGAACTCTGCATTCAGATGCTTATATCTTTTCTTTTCTCCTTTGCTTCGAAAGTTTAAATCTAGTGTTAGAAAGTTTAAATGAGTCAATCTTCACAGAAGAAATGAATAAAGTTATTACAAGAAATACACCCAAGAAGCACCTTGCTCAGATGTATTTATTGGTGAATTCTAGTAAACCATCAACGATCAAATAGTACCAAAGCTTTGTGACTTGTGTAAGAACATTTGAAAGCAAGGAAATGTCCCTAATTTCTTTTCGGAAGCCAGTAGGATACTAACACATAAACATAGATACCAAAACTCTGAACAGAATATTAGCAAACATCCAACAATACATTTAGAAAGTAGTACAGAGACATTACTTTGCCAACAAAGGTTCGTCTAGTCAAGGCTATGGCTTTTCCTGTGGTCATGTATGGATGTGAGAGTTGGACTGTGAAGAAGGCTGAGCGCCGAAGACTTGATGCTTTTGGACTGTGGTGTTGGAGAAGACTCTTGAGAGTCCCTTGGACTGCAAGGACATCCCACCCGTCCATTCTGAAGGAGATCAGCCCTGGGATTTCTTTGGAAGGAATGATGCTAAAGCTGAAACTCCAGTACTTTGGCCACCTCATGTGAAGAGTTGACTCGTTGGAAAAGACTCTGATGCTGGGAGGGATTGGGGGCAGGAGGAGAAGGGGACGACAGAGGCTGAGACGGCTGGATGGCATCACTGACTCGATGGACGTGAGTCTCGGTGAACTCCGGGAGTTGGTGACGGACAGGGAGGCCTGGCGTGCTGCGATTCATGGGGTCGCAAAGAGTCGGACACGACTCAGCGACTGATCTGATCTGATCTGATCTGATACTGTGATAAAGTGGGACTTATTCCATTAATACAAGGCTGGCTCTATATTAGGAATTTCATTCATATCCTTCACCACGGTAACATATTTAAAGACAAAGACCCTGATGTTGGGGAAGATTGAAGTCAAAAGGAGTAGGGAGCAGCAGAGAATGAGATGGTTAGACAGCATCACTGACTCAATACACATGAATCTGAGCAAACTCTGGGAGATAGGGGAGGACAGAGGAGCCTGGGTTGCAAAGAGTCAGACACGACATAGCAACTGAACGATAATCTTAGGACTATCATCATAGATGCCAAACCAATCTTTGGGAAACTTCAATAGGCATTCATGTTAAAAAAGAGAAAACTGAAGAAACAGGAATCAGGGATGCATTATTAACATGATAAAAGCTATATAAGTAGCTCCTCGTGCAAATACTTTATTTAGTGGGGGAGTACCCGAGGTTTTCCAATAAGGTCAAGAATAACAAAAGTATGCCCACTATATCACTCCTGTTCAGTGTTCAACAGCAAGCACTAGTCAGTTGACTAGAGAAACCAATACGAGTTTTAAGAATGGATAAGAAGATGTAAAGCCACCTCTATGTCCAGGTGATATCATCGCACACCTGAAGACTCTTATAGAAACCATGACAAATTAACTAAAACAAAGAGAATTCAGCAAGGTAGTAGGATATAAAGTTACATACAAATATTATTAGTCTTTGTTTTGCATACACACACGCGCACGCACACACACACACACACACACACACACACACACACAGCTGGAGGACATGTTAGGAGAGAAAATCCCATATACAATGGCAATAACAAAGACTAAGTGTATAGAAATAAACTTAATGAGAGCATCTATACAAAGACAATTTGTAAACACTCTCGAGCAACATAGAAGGAAACTTGAATAAGTAGGAAGATTTTCAAAGACCTTAGACAGAATAACTCAGCACTAAAAAGATATTGATTCCCTCTAAAGTTACGTATACGTTGAATATAATCTCAAAAATATCGGCGAACGTTTTTATGGAGTTAGACCAATGGATGATTTAGTTCATATTTTTTTAAAAAACATGCAAGAATAGCCAGGATACAAGTAAAAAAGGAAAACCTATGAGTGAATAGGGAGAAGGCAATGGCACCGCACTCCAGTACTGTTGCCCGGAAAATCCCGTGGATGGAGGAGCCTGGTAGGCTGCAGTCCATGGGGTCGCTAAGAGTCAGACACGACTGAGCAACTTCACTTTCACTTTCCACTTTCATGCATTGGAGAAGGAAATGGCAACCCTCTCCAGTGTTCTTGCCTGGAGAATCCCATGGACGGAGAAGCCTGGTAGGCTGCAGTCCATGGGGTCGCACGGAGTCGGACACGACTGAAGCGACGCAGCAGCAGCAGCAGCATGAGTGAACAGTAATCATATCAGACATAAAAGCACACTATAAAGCTCTTAATGTATACCACTTGGGTACCAGTACAGGAATAGACTAATAGGCCAGTGGCATAGAATAAAAAACTCAGAATAACACCAATTATAGCTGGGGATTTTAGTGTATGAGCCAAAGGCATGTAAAATCACTGAGGCAAAGATGAACATTCAACAAATGAGGCTGGAACAATTGAGACATTAAAAAAAAATCAGTGCAGATCCATGACATACCATCCACAAAAATAAACTGTAAATGGGTTTAGGAATCTAAACAAAAAAATGAAGCCATAACAAAATCTTGAAGAAAATATGGCAGAATTTCTCTTCACTATCAGCGTTGGGAAAGGCTTTCTAACTGTGACTGAAATTTCCAGAGGTGATTAAAGAAAAGAACATTCTATGTGACTAAAAAGATTTTTTTAATGTACGGCAAGTTGCGAAGAGCTGACTCATTGGAAAAGACTCTGATGCTGCGAGGGATTGGGGGCAGGAGGAGAAGGGGACGACAGAGGATGAGACGGCTGGATGGCATCTCTGACTCGATGGACGTGAGTCTCAGTGAACTCCGGGAGTCGGTGATGGACAGGGAGGCCTGGCGTGGTGCGATTCATGGGGTCGCAAAGAGTTGGACACGACTGAGCGACTGAACTGAACTGAAGTGAAAGTGAAAGTGGCTCAGCCATAACACAACATAACTACAGATGCATTTAACATTTGGGCCAACAATCCTATTGCTGGAAATGAAACTTGAAGAGACATTACCACCAACACAAAAATACGTGTACACTGGGTTATTCACTGCAGCATTGTTTGTATTAATCATTACGAAATGTTGAAAACAACTGAAACGCCCCTATGCTGCTGCTGCTGCTGCTGCTGCTAAGTCGCTTCAGTCGTGTCCAACTCTGTGCGACCCCAAAGACGGCAGCCCACCAGGGTCCCCCGTCCCTGGGATTCTCCAGGCAACAACACTGGAGTGGGTTGCCATTTCCTTCTACAAGGCATGAAAGGGAAAAGTGAAAGTGAAGTCGCTCAGTCATGTCCGACTCCTAGCGACCCCATGGACCGAAGCCCACCAGGCTCCTCGGTCCATGGGATTTGCCAGACAAGAGTACTGGAGTGGGTTGCCATTGCCTTCTCCAGAAATGCCCCTATCGAAGCCAGTGTAATCTAATGTAGCTAGCTATAAAGAAGAATGAAGGAGTACAGAATAAGGAGTTGTTTTTTTTTTTTTTTTTTTTGATGAAATGCTGTTTACTGAAAAAGGAAAAGTGCAAAGGAGCTTTAGAAAATGCCATCTTTCATTTAATAGACAATGGAACATAAGAAAACCCGTATGTATCTATTCATTTGTGTAGAGTAAATCCAGGAAAGGTTCAACCAGATAACCAGATTGGTTATCTACAGGGGGATTGTGGAAAAGAAATGGGGAATGCGAAGCGGGTGGAAGACATGGGGAAAGAATCATACGCCTACAGTATGTGTGTTTGTGCAGCCCTGAGTCTGAATCACAGTAGTGTTTCACATACCCCAGGATTAAGTGAAAAATTAAAATGAACTAGGATATGGGGGGAGAGGGCAAACTCAAATTCGAAACACCAACAAATTAACCTAAATATATTACAAATAAATGTCTTAACCACAAGAGAAGGAGTGAGGAAGAAAACAGCTAAGCTAAGCAACTTGGGGAAACAGTATTTGATTGCATCCTTGGAGGCTTAAGATATAAAGAAGTGGACACACACACAAGTCATCAGATCTGCTTCTAACAGGTGCGTGTTTTGTGCTCAGTCATTAAGTTGTACCCAACTTTTTGGGATCCCGGTCTCTGTAGCACACCAGGTCTCCCCATCCTTCACTATCTCCTAGAGTTTGCTCAAATTCATGTCCATTAGGTCGGTCATACTATCTAACCATTTGGTAGCATTTCTGTAACCACATCATGTATAATCAATCAGGTGTGAACAAATAAGTAAATACTGAAGATAAGGAGAGCCAGGTGAGACAAAGACGTTACAAATCAGACTAGAGTGGATTGTTGCTGTATCGCATAAACCATCACAATATTGTAAACTCCTTATCCTCCAATTAAAATTAATTAATTAATTAAAAAAAGAAGTACCAGTGTGAGCTCCTGGCTTTCACTATCTACAGAAATATCTAGAGAAATTCCAATGTATCTGGGAGCATAAGTATATACAGACGACATATTTCCTTCATTTACTGATGGAAAAGGAAGACCTAGCTGCAAGGAAACCCCAGTAGCAATGAACGTGCAGGGAGATATCAGTTATTAAATGTCATTTTCCAAGGAAAGGAAACATGGGTTTTGGCAGAAGTGTTCTGATTTCAGGGTCATGGTGGGGAAAGAAAAGCACAAGATGAACAGGAATACCTTATAATGCCGGCAAGGAAGTACACGGAAAAGAACCACATCATGCTCAAAGAACACAAACCCCACAAGGAGTTCCTAATCACCAAAGCTGGAAAAATGCAAGAAACTAAATAATGATATAATTTGATTATAAGTCACAATATAACGAAGTTATTCACATCTCAATACTGACATAAAGAATTTGATTACTTATTTGATTTGATGATTAGAAATGCATTCTATAAAATTTTATATTTGGCAAAACTAATACAGTTATGTAAAGTTTAAAAATAAAATAAAATTAAAAAAAAAAAGAAAGAAAATTTATAAAAATATGAGGGAGAAAAGACAGCTCTACAGATTTCCAATGAACAAATATGGTAGGAATAAGGAAATAGAAAGTCACCTTTTAGTCATATTTGTTGTAGGCCAAACCAACAGATGAATTTTAAAAGCAGTGAATAAAAGCCTGAGAAGAATCCTATCCCTCTTTTTGGCTCCGAGCAAGCATTCCCCTAGCCCAAAAGCAGCCTTATCATAGGAACCAGCCACAGTGTCTGCTTGCCCCTGTCAGGTTTTGGTTCCCCACCAGTCCACAGAAGTATTCAAACAAGCTAATCACATCCTTCCTTGAGAACCAAGGGTCACCACCATCTCTTGTTACCACAGATAACCTCCCACGGCCCTGCTTGTGCATTCTCTTCCAGAGCATGACTCCCCTGAGGCTCGACCTAGCCAGTAGTATCCTCTTCCCTCAGGCAGTGAGTGAACATTACTGAGAAGCTGCTGTGGGTAGCACCTGTCCAGTGTCAGGTGTGTATGTTCAGCAGCCACCCCCAGACCCCTGTGGTAGAAATCACTCCGTCACCATTAGAATGAAGGAGAGGCAATAAAACAGGTATTATTGCCAAAAATGTGTAACTTTCATCTAATCCTAAGAAAACACCAGACAAACCCAAACTGACAGACATTGTATAAAATACCTGAGCAGTATCTCCAAAACCGTCACCGTTGGGAAAGACCCAGAAAGCTTGAGGAATTCTCAGCGTGGAGGAGACTAACGAGAAATGATGGCCAAATGTGGTATCCGGAATGGGATGCTGGGACAGAAAAAGGAGATTACTGGGATAAATGACAGAATTCAAATAAAGTATGTAAATTAGTTAATAGTACTGCATCGATATTAATTTTCAATTTTCATAATTTTTATATGCCTATGTAAGATGTTAACATTAGGGAAATCTGGATGAAGTTTTTCTATACTGTTTTTGGCAAACTTTTTTTAGGTCTAAAGGTACTTCAAAAAAACCTTTTTTTTAAAGATTCACTCACTGCTAAAAGGAAACATAATGATATCTGTGTGATAAATTGCTTCAGTATTGTCCGACTCTTTGCCACCCTACGGACTGTAAGCTACCAGGTTCTTCTGTCCATTGGATTATCCAGGCAAAAATACTGGAGTGGGTTTCCATGTCCTCCTCCACGGGATCTTCCTGACCCAGGGGTCAAACCCAAGTCTCTTAGGTTTCCTGCGTTGGCAGGTGGGGTCTTTACCAGCTGAGCCACAGGGGAAGCCCCACGGTTACACTATAAATCTTACCTTTTAATAATAGTTTAACCAATTGAAATACGGTTAGGAGGATGGATATAAAGATGGATAAATGTTCGTGCCTCGTGATCCATTAAAAAACTATTTCAAAGTGGTTTGAAAGGGAGAGTGTTAGTTTCTCAGTCATGTCTGACTCTTTGTGCTTCCATGGACTGTAGCCTGCCAGGCTCCTCTGTCCATGGGATGCTCCAGGCAAGAATACTGGAGTGGATTGTCATTTCCTGTCTAGAGGGCCCATTAATAGAAATGAAAGTGCAACCATTTCCAAGGTGTAGATGAATATTTATCTGCTCCTTGTGGCTCAGACGGTAAAGAATCTGCCTACAATGAAGGAGACCTGGGTTCGGTTTCTGGGCATTATCAATACGAACCACAAAAATAATTAGATGCAAACAAATACGATTTTTTAAAGGAGCGCAACACGATCGAGGGATTTTATTTTATTTTATTGGATCGAGGGATTTTTTTTTAATTGTATTTATTTATTTATTTATTTTTTATTTTATTTTATTTTTAAACTTTTCATAATTGTATTCGTTTTGCCAAATATCAAAATGAATCCGCCACAGGTATACCTGTGTTCCCCATCCTGAACCCTCTTCCCTCCTCCTGGATCGAGGGATTTTAAAGAGAGCAAGAAATGATTCACCACAAAATTGAAGCTAATCCCAGGTAAGGAAAGAGGGTTACACAGAGGGCGGACAGGAGAGTTGGCCGGCGAGCAATTCAATCGATTGCCTTTCTTATTAATCCCCAAACTTTGGTCCTAGGTAATTTCATTTATATCAGTAGAGACAGAGTTTATAGAAAGAACACTGTTGAGATACCTGACTGGAAGAAGAGTCGGAAAATAGTTGAGACGTCCAAGACCCCAGCAGTGGCAGGGCGTTCCTCCCTCTCCACAGGCCGCTGCCAACAAGCCCCAGCGCCGGAGGCTACTGGCGTCTTAACGGTTCCTCGCCAGAAGAGCACTTGGATTGGTGTAGCGCAGGTCACATGCCACCCCCTCACTCAATCAGCTAGGTACCGGGAGGCGGGGCCAAGTTCTAGACCCGCCCACATAGCAGAGGGGCTTATGGGTGAGAAGGTTCCCCTCAGGCACCAGCGCCTCGGCTCTAGAACCCCTTGGGTGGAAAGCTGGGCACAGTGTCTGTCTCTCTGTGTGGCCTAGATACCGCCTGGCCAGGGTTTCTGCCAGGCCAGGACTCAAACTCAGAGAACTGATGTCCACATCGATGGGCTTTGCAACAGAGACTGAACTGAAAAACAATTGGCCCCTTAATGAAAAAGAGGCTTCTCGGGTGGCAGGGCGCTAGTGCTCAAGAACCCGCCTGCCGATGCAGGAGATGTCCGAGTCCAGGTTCGATCCCTGGGTCAGGACGACCCCCTGGAGGAGGTCACGGCAACCCACTCCAGTATTCTTTTTTTTTATTTTTCAGTCCAGTATTCTTGCCTGGAGAATCCCATGGACGAGGGGCCTGGTGGGCGACTTGGCACTTGATGAAAAAAGCCATCAAACTTTAGTGTCCACAGGGCTCTCCTATGGTAAATAAGGTGTTGAGTCCACACCAGATAGGGACAAATGTATTCTGGCCTCTGTGCAGTAAAGCCAGCATAGCAATGACAGTGACATTTGACAAAAGCAGCATCAAGGAGAAAACTGCACGCATTCTAAGTTGCTTCAGTCTTGTCCGACTCTTTGTGACCCCATGAACTGTAGCCCATCAGGTCCCTCTGTCCTGGGGATTCTCCAGGCAACAATACTGGACTGAGAGGCCATGCCCTTCTCTGGGGAAGGAGAAAACTGCGGCCCCTTTAATAGCAAGGGGCATTCAGGGTATGTGTGTCCAACCTTCTCAGCCTGCAATGTGGGAGACCTTGGTTCGATTCCTGGGTTGGCAAGATCCACTGGAGAAGGGATAGGCTACCCACTCCAGTATTCTTGGGCTTCCCTTGTGGCTCAGCTGGTAAAGAATCTGCCCAACAATGTGGGAGACCTGGGTTCGATCCCTGGGTTAAGAAGATCCCCTGGAGACGGGAAAGGCTGCCCACTCCAGCATTCTGGCCTGGAGCATTCCATGGACTGTATAGTCCACGGGGTCACGAAGGGTCGCACACAACTGAGCAACTTTCGCTTTCACTTTCTCCCTGAAATCCTGATTCCACTGTTGGTTTCTTATTCTCTTCCCAACTGTTTAAAACTTTTCAGAATACAATACATTTTATTTATATGCTATTTTTCTAAATTGGCCATCTCCTTCTGGTGGAAAAATATAAATTCCTGGAGGGCGGGAATCTTTGTTTATTTGTCCATTAACATATCCTTATAGTAATGCTTGGTATAATGTATGCTTCAACATTTGTTCAATGAATTGTTCTCCAGCCATGCTAGCCTATTTTTTGTGCCTCTGACCCTACCTCTAACTCACCAAGCATGTTTTCACACCATTATGTATTTTCCTGTAACAACTTGCCCACAGATGTTCCTATAACCACCATCCTTGCTAGGTTCACTTCTCTGCTCGCCTCATTAGCCAAGGCTTACTTTTCTTCATGACACCTAGCATTTGATCATAGCTTTTCTGAGTATGTTTTGTTTCTCTGGGTTTGTTGTTGTTTTTACTTTGCTTTAGTTTAGGTTTGCTTTTTTCTGTTTTCTTTTTTCAACATTTCTTTCTTATACTCTTTTAACTGCTGCTAAAGAAGTAAACCATCCATGACTGTTTTAATTTTTGCCATATAATGTCATCTTTCAGTAGATGGGGTAATGGCATTAAATATCTTACACTGGATCCCTGGTTTCATGACTTTACCACTTCAGATCAGATCAGATCAGTTGCTGAGTCGTGTCCGATTCTTTGCGCACGCCAGGCCTCCCTGTCCGTCACCAACTCCCGGAGTTCACCGAGACTCACGTCCATCGAGTCAGTGATGCCATCCAGCCGTCTCATCCTCTGTCGCCCCCTTCTCCTCCTGCCCCCAATCCCTCCCAGCATCAGGGTCTTTTCCAGCGAGTCAACTCTTCGCATGAGGTGGCCAAAGTACTGGCGTTTCGGCTTCAGCATCAGTCGTTCCAGTGAACACCCAGGACTGATCTCCTTTAGGATGGGCTGGTTGGATCTCCTTGAAGTCCAAGGGACTCTCAAGAGTTTTCTCCAACACCACAGTTCAAAAGCATCAATTCTTCAGTGCTTAGCTTTCTGTATAGTCCAAATCTCACATCCATACATGACCACTGGAAAAACCATAGCCTTGACTACACGGACCGTTGTTGACGAACTAATGTCTCTGCTTTTCAATATGCTGTCTAGGTTGGTCATAACTTTCCTTCCAAGGAGTAAGCGTCTTTTAATTTCATGGCTGCAGTCACCGTCTGCAGTGGTTTTGGAGCCCAGAAAAATAACGTCAGCCGCTATTTCCACTGTTTCTCCATCTATTTGCCATGGATGAGACCAGATGCCATGATCTTCGTTTTCTGAATGTTGAGCTTTAAGCCAACATTTTCACTCTCCTCTTTCACTTTCATCAAGAGGCTCTTTAGTTCTTTTTCACTTTCTGCCATAAGGGTGGTGTCATCTGCATATCTGAGGTTATTGATATTTCTCCCGGTAATCTTGATTCCAGCTTGTGCTTCCTCCAGCCCAGCGTTTCTCAAGATGTACTCTGCATATAAGCTGAACAAGCACGGTGACAATAGGTAGCCTTGACGTACTCCTTTTCCTATTTGGAACCAGTCTGTTGTTCCATGTCCAGTTCTAACTGTTGCTCTCTGACCTGCATACAGGTTTCTCAAGAGGCAGGTCAGGTGGTCTGGTATTCCCATGTCTTGAAGAATTTTCCACAGTTTATTGTGATCCACACAGTCAAAGGCTTTGGCATAGTCAATAAAGCAGAAATAGATGCTTTTCTGGAACTCTCTTGCTTTTTCCATGATCCAGCAGATGTTGGCAATTTGGTCTCTGGGGTTCCTCTGCCTTTGCTAAAACCAGCTTGAACACCTGGAAGTTCACGGTTCACGTAGTGCTGAAGCCTGGCTTGGAGAATTTTGACCATTACTTCACTAGCGTGTGAGATGAGTGCAATCATGCAGTAGTTTGAACATTCTTTGGAGTTGCCTTTCTTTGGGACTGGAATGAAAACTGACCTTTTCCAGTCCTGTGGCCACTGCTGCGTTTTCCAAATTTGCTGGCATATTGAGTGCAGCGCTTTCACAGCATCATCTTTCAGGATTTGAAATAGCTCAACTGCAATTCCATCACGTCCACTAGCTTTCTTCCTAGTGATGCTTTCTAAGGCCCACTTGATTTCACATGCCAGGATATCTGGCTCTAGGTGAGTGATCACACCGTCGTGATTATCTTGGTCGTGAAGATCTTTTTTGTACAGTTCTTCTGTGTATTCTTGCCATCTCTTCTTAGTACCTTCTGCTTCTGTTAGGTCCATACCATTTCTGTCCTTTATCGAGCCCGTCTTTGCATGAGATGTTCCCTTAGTATCTCCAATTTTCTTGAAGAGATCTCCAGTCTTTCCCATTCTGCTGTTTTCCTCTATTTCTTTGCACTGATCACTGAGGAAGGCTTTCTTATCTCTTCTTGCTATTCTTTGGAACTCTGCATTCAGATGCTTATATCTTTTCTTTTCTCCTTTGCTTCGAAAGTTTAAATCTAGTGTTAGAAAGTTTAAATGAGTCAATCTTCACAGAAGAAATGAATAAAGTTATTACAAGAAATACACCCAAGAAGCACCTTGCTCAGATGTATTTATTGGTGAATTCTAGTAAACCATCAACGATCAAATAGTACCAAAGCTTTGTGACTTGTGTAAGAACATTTGAAAGCAAGGAAATGTCCCTAATTTCTTTTCGGAAGCCAGTAGGATACTAACACATAAACATAGATACCAAAACTCTGAACAGAATATTAGCAAACATCCAACAATACATTTAGAAAGTAGTACAGAGACATTACTTTGCCAACAAAGGTTCGTCTAGTCAAGGCTATGGCTTTTCCTGTGGTCATGTATGGATGTGAGAGTTGGACTGTGAAGAAGGCTGAGCGCCGAAGACTTGATGCTTTTGGACTGTGGTGTTGGAGAAGACTCTTGAGAGTCCCTTGGACTGCAAGGACATCCCACCCGTCCATTCTGAAGGAGATCAGCCCTGGGATTTCTTTGGAAGGAATGATGCTAAAGCTGAAACTCCAGTACTTTGGCCACCTCATGTGAAGAGTTGACTCGTTGGAAAAGACTCTGATGCTGGGAGGGATTGGGGGCAGGAGGAGAAGGGGACGACAGAGGCTGAGACGGCTGGATGGCATCACTGACTCGATGGACGTGAGTCTCGGTGAACTCCGGGAGTTGGTGACGGACAGGGAGGCCTGGCGTGCTGCGATTCATGGGGTCGCAAAGAGTCGGACACGACTCAGCGACTGATCTGATCTGATCTGATCTGATACTGTGATAAAGTGGGACTTATTCCATTAATACAAGGCTGGCTCTATATTAGGAATTTCATTCATATCCTTCACCACGGTAACATATTTAAAGACAAAGACCCTGATGTTGGGGAAGATTGAAGTCAAAAGGAGTAGGGAGCAGCAGAGAATGAGATGGTTAGACAGCATCACTGACTCAATACACATGAATCTGAGCAAACTCTGGGAGATAGGGGAGGACAGAGGAGCCTGGGTTGCAAAGAGTCAGACACGACATAGCAACTGAACGATAATCTTAGGACTATCATCATAGATGCCAAACCAATCTTTGGGAAACTTCAATAGGCATTCATGTTAAAAAAGAGAAAACTGAAGAAACAGGAATCAGGGATGCATTATTAACATGATAAAAGCTATATAAGTAGCTCCTCGTGCAAATACTTTATTTAGTGGGGGAGTACCCGAGGTTTTCCAATAAGGTCAAGAATAACAAAAGTATGCCCACTATATCACTCCTGTTCAGTGTTCAACAGCAAGCACTAGTCAGTTGACTAGAGAAACCAATACGAGTTTTAAGAATGGATAAGAAGATGTAAAGCCACCTCTATGTCCAGGTGATATCATCGCACACCTGAAGACTCTTATAGAAACCATGACAAATTAACTAAAACAAAGAGAATTCAGCAAGGTAGTAGGATATAAAGTTACATACAAATATTATTAGTCTTTGTTTTGCATACACACACGCGCACGCACACACACACACACACACACACACACACACACACAGCTGGAGGACATGTTAGGAGAGAAAATCCCATATACAATGGCAATAACAAAGACTAAGTGTATAGAAATAAACTTAATGAGAGCATCTATACAAAGACAATTTGTAAACACTCTCGAGCAACATAGAAGGAAACTTGAATAAGTAGGAAGATTTTCAAAGACCTTAGACAGAATAACTCAGCACTAAAAAGATATTGATTCCCTCTAAAGTTACGTATACGTTGAATATAATCTCAAAAATATCGGCGAACGTTTTTATGGAGTTAGACCAATGGATGATTTAGTTCATATTTTTTTAAAAAACATGCAAGAATAGCCAGGATACAAGTAAAAAAGGAAAACCTATGAGTGAATAGGGAGAAGGCAATGGCACCGCACTCCAGTACTGTTGCCCGGAAAATCCCGTGGATGGAGGAGCCTGGTAGGCTGCAGTCCATGGGGTCGCTAAGAGTCAGACACGACTGAGCAACTTCACTTTCACTTTCCACTTTCATGCATTGGAGAAGGAAATGGCAACCCTCTCCAGTGTTCTTGCCTGGAGAATCCCATGGACGGAGAAGCCTGGTAGGCTGCAGTCCATGGGGTCGCACGGAGTCGGACACGACTGAAGCGACGCAGCAGCAGCAGCAGCATGAGTGAACAGTAATCATATCAGACATAAAAGCACACTATAAAGCTCTTAATGTATACCACTTGGGTACCAGTACAGGAATAGACTAATAGGCCAGTGGCATAGAATAAAAAACTCAGAATAACACCAATTATAGCTGGGGATTTTAGTGTATGAGCCAAAGGCATGTAAAATCACTGAGGCAAAGATGAACATTCAACAAATGAGGCTGGAACAATTGAGACATTAAAAAAAAATCAGTGCAGATCCATGACATACCATCCACAAAAATAAACTGTAAATGGGTTTAGGAATCTAAACAAAAAAATGAAGCCATAACAAAATCTTGAAGAAAATATGGCAGAATTTCTCTTCACTATCAGCGTTGGGAAAGGCTTTCTAACTGTGACTGAAATTTCCAGAGGTGATTAAAGAAAAGAACATTCTATGTGACTAAAAAGATTTTTTTAATGTACGGCAAGTTGCGAAGAGCTGACTCATTGGAAAAGACTCTGATGCTGCGAGGGATTGGGGGCAGGAGGAGAAGGGGACGACAGAGGATGAGACGGCTGGATGGCATCTCTGACTCGATGGACGTGAGTCTCAGTGAACTCCGGGAGTCGGTGATGGACAGGGAGGCCTGGCGTGGTGCGATTCATGGGGTCGCAAAGAGTTGGACACGACTGAGCGACTGAACTGAACTGAAGTGAAAGTGAAAGTGGCTCAGCCATAACACAACATAACTACAGATGCATTTAACATTTGGGCCAACAATCCTATTGCTGGAAATGAAACTTGAAGAGACATTACCACCAACACAAAAATACGTGTACACTGGGTTATTCACTGCAGCATTGTTTGTATTAATCATTACGAAATGTTGAAAACAACTGAAACGCCCCTATGCTGCTGCTGCTGCTGCTGCTGCTAAGTCGCTTCAGTCGTGTCCAACTCTGTGCGACCCCAAAGACGGCAGCCCACCAGGGTCCCCCGTCCCTGGGATTCTCCAGGCAACAACACTGGAGTGGGTTGCCATTTCCTTCTACAAGGCATGAAAGGGAAAAGTGAAAGTGAAGTCGCTCAGTCATGTCCGACTCCTAGCGACCCCATGGACCGAAGCCCACCAGGCTCCTCGGTCCATGGGATTTGCCAGACAAGAGTACTGGAGTGGGTTGCCATTGCCTTCTCCAGAAATGCCCCTATCGAAGCCAGTGTAATCTAATGTAGCTAGCTATAAAGAAGAATGAAGGAGTACAGAATAAGGAGTTGTTTTTTTTTTTTTTTTTTTTGATGAAATGCTGTTTACTGAAAAAGGAAAAGTGCAAAGGAGCTTTAGAAAATGCCATCTTTCATTTAATAGACAATGGAACATAAGAAAACCCGTATGTATCTATTCATTTGTGTAGAGTAAATCCAGGAAAGGTTCAACCAGATAACCAGATTGGTTATCTACAGGGGGATTGTGGAAAAGAAATGGGGAATGCGAAGCGGGTGGAAGACATGGGGAAAGAATCATACGCCTACAGTATGTGTGTTTGTGCAGCCCTGAGTCTGAATCACAGTAGTGTTTCACATACCCCAGGATTAAGTGAAAAATTAAAATGAACTAGGATATGGGGGGAGAGGGCAAACTCAAATTCGAAACACCAACAAATTAACCTAAATATATTACAAATAAATGTCTTAACCACAAGAGAAGGAGTGAGGAAGAAAACAGCTAAGCTAAGCAACTTGGGGAAACAGTATTTGATTGCATCCTTGGAGGCTTAAGATATAAAGAAGTGGACACACACACAAGTCATCAGATCTGCTTCTAACAGGTGCGTGTTTTGTGCTCAGTCATTAAGTTGTACCCAACTTTTTGGGATCCCGGTCTCTGTAGCACACCAGGTCTCCCCATCCTTCACTATCTCCTAGAGTTTGCTCAAATTCATGTCCATTAGGTCGGTCATACTATCTAACCATTTGGTAGCATTTCTGTAACCACATCATGTATAATCAATCAGGTGTGAACAAATAAGTAAATACTGAAGATAAGGAGAGCCAGGTGAGACAAAGACGTTACAAATCAGACTAGAGTGGATTGTTGCTGTATCGCATAAACCATCACAATATTGTAAACTCCTTATCCTCCAATTAAAATTAATTAATTAATTAAAAAAAGAAGTACCAGTGTGAGCTCCTGGCTTTCACTATCTACAGAAATATCTAGAGAAATTCCAATGTATCTGGGAGCATAAGTATATACAGACGACATATTTCCTTCATTTACTGATGGAAAAGGAAGACCTAGCTGCAAGGAAACCCCAGTAGCAATGAACGTGCAGGGAGATATCAGTTATTAAATGTCATTTTCCAAGGAAAGGAAACATGGGTTTTGGCAGAAGTGTTCTGATTTCAGGGTCATGGTGGGGAAAGAAAAGCACAAGATGAACAGGAATACCTTATAATGCCGGCAAGGAAGTACACGGAAAAGAACCACATCATGCTCAAAGAACACAAACCCCACAAGGAGTTCCTAATCACCAAAGCTGGAAAAATGCAAGAAACTAAATAATGATATAATTTGATTATAAGTCACAATATAACGAAGTTATTCACATCTCAATACTGACATAAAGAATTTGATTACTTATTTGATTTGATGATTAGAAATGCATTCTATAAAATTTTATATTTGGCAAAACTAATACAGTTATGTAAAGTTTAAAAATAAAATAAAATTAAAAAAAAAAAGAAAGAAAATTTATAAAAATATGAGGGAGAAAAGACAGCTCTACAGATTTCCAATGAACAAATATGGTAGGAATAAGGAAATAGAAAGTCACCTTTTAGTCATATTTGTTGTAGGCCAAACCAACAGATGAATTTTAAAAGCAGTGAATAAAAGCCTGAGAAGAATCCTATCCCTCTTTTTGGCTCCGAGCAAGCATTCCCCTAGCCCAAAAGCAGCCTTATCATAGGAACCAGCCACAGTGTCTGCTTGCCCCTGTCAGGTTTTGGTTCCCCACCAGTCCACAGAAGTATTCAAACAAGCTAATCACATCCTTCCTTGAGAACCAAGGGTCACCACCATCTCTTGTTACCACAGATAACCTCCCACGGCCCTGCTTGTGCATTCTCTTCCAGAGCATGACTCCCCTGAGGCTCGACCTAGCCAGTAGTATCCTCTTCCCTCAGGCAGTGAGTGAACATTACTGAGAAGCTGCTGTGGGTAGCACCTGTCCAGTGTCAGGTGTGTATGTTCAGCAGCCACCCCCAGACCCCTGTGGTAGAAATCACTCCGTCACCATTAGAATGAAGGAGAGGCAATAAAACAGGTATTATTGCCAAAAATGTGTAACTTTCATCTAATCCTAAGAAAACACCAGACAAACCCAAACTGACAGACATTGTATAAAATACCTGAGCAGTATCTCCAAAACCGTCACCGTTGGGAAAGACCCAGAAAGCTTGAGGAATTCTCAGCGTGGAGGAGACTAACGAGAAATGATGGCCAAATGTGGTATCCGGAATGGGATGCTGGGACAGAAAAAGGAGATTACTGGGATAAATGACAGAATTCAAATAAAGTATGTAAATTAGTTAATAGTACTGCATCGATATTAATTTTCAATTTTCATAATTTTTATATGCCTATGTAAGATGTTAACATTAGGGAAATCTGGATGAAGTTTTTCTATACTGTTTTTGGCAAACTTTTTTTAGGTCTAAAGGTACTTCAAAAAAACCTTTTTTTTAAAGATTCACTCACTGCTAAAAGGAAACATAATGATATCTGTGTGATAAATTGCTTCAGTATTGTCCGACTCTTTGCCACCCTACGGACTGTAAGCTACCAGGTTCTTCTGTCCATTGGATTATCCAGGCAAAAATACTGGAGTGGGTTTCCATGTCCTCCTCCACGGGATCTTCCTGACCCAGGGGTCAAACCCAAGTCTCTTAGGTTTCCTGCGTTGGCAGGTGGGGTCTTTACCAGCTGAGCCACAGGGGAAGCCCCACGGTTACACTATAAATCTTACCTTTTAATAATAGTTTAACCAATTGAAATACGGTTAGGAGGATGGATATAAAGATGGATAAATGTTCGTGCCTCGTGATCCATTAAAAAACTATTTCAAAGTGGTTTGAAAGGGAGAGTGTTAGTTTCTCAGTCATGTCTGACTCTTTGTGCTTCCATGGACTGTAGCCTGCCAGGCTCCTCTGTCCATGGGATGCTCCAGGCAAGAATACTGGAGTGGATTGTCATTTCCTGTCTAGAGGGCCCATTAATAGAAATGAAAGTGCAACCATTTCCAAGGTGTAGATGAATATTTATCTGCTCCTTGTGGCTCAGACGGTAAAGAATCTGCCTACAATGAAGGAGACCTGGGTTCGGTTTCTGGGCATTATCAATACGAACCACAAAAATAATTAGATGCAAACAAATACGATTTTTTAAAGGAGCGCAACACGATCGAGGGATTTTATTTTATTTTATTGGATCGAGGGATTTTTTTTTAATTGTATTTATTTATTTATTTATTTTTTATTTTATTTTATTTTTAAACTTTTCATAATTGTATTCGTTTTGCCAAATATCAAAATGAATCCGCCACAGGTATACCTGTGTTCCCCATCCTGAACCCTCTTCCCTCCTCCTGGATCGAGGGATTTTAAAGAGAGCAAGAAATGATTCACCACAAAATTGAAGCTAATCCCAGGTAAGGAAAGAGGGTTACACAGAGGGCGGACAGGAGAGTTGGCCGGCGAGCAATTCAATCGATTGCCTTTCTTATTAATCCCCAAACTTTGGTCCTAGGTAATTTCATTTATATCAGTAGAGACAGAGTTTATAGAAAGAACACTGTTGAGATACCTGACTGGAAGAAGAGTCGGAAAATAGTTGAGACGTCCAAGACCCCAGCAGTGGCAGGGCGTTCCTCCCTCTCCACAGGCCGCTGCCAACAAGCCCCAGCGCCGGAGGCTACTGGCGTCTTAACGGTTCCTCGCCAGAAGAGCACTTGGATTGGTGTAGCGCAGGTCACATGCCACCCCCTCACTCAATCAGCTAGGTACCGGGAGGCGGGGCCAAGTTCTAGACCCGCCCACATAGCAGAGGGGCTTATGGGTGAGAAGGTTCCCCTCAGGCACCAGCGCCTCGGCTCTAGAACCCCTTGGGTGGAAAGCTGGGCACAGTGTCTGTCTCTCTGTGTGGCCTAGATACCGCCTGGCCAGGGTTTCTGCCAGGCCAGGACTCAAACTCAGAGAACTGATGTCCACATCGATGGGCTTTGCAACAGAGACTGAACTGAAAAACAATTGGCCCCTTAATGAAAAAGAGGCTTCTCGGGTGGCAGGGCGCTAGTGCTCAAGAACCCGCCTGCCGATGCAGGAGATGTCCGAGTCCAGGTTCGATCCCTGGGTCAGGACGACCCCCTGGAGGAGGTCACGGCAACCCACTCCAGTATTCTTTTTTTTTATTTTTCAGTCCAGTATTCTTGCCTGGAGAATCCCATGGACGAGGGGCCTGGTGGGCAACTTGGCACTTGATGAAAAAAGCCATCAAACTTTAGTGTCCACAGGGCTCTCCTATGGTAAATAAGGTGTTGAGTCCACACCAGATAGGGACAAATGTATTCTGGCCTCTGTGCAGTAAAGCCAGCATAGCAATGACAGTGACATTTGACAAAAGCAGCATCAAGGAGAAAACTGCACGCATTCTAAGTTGCTTCAGTCTTGTCCGACTCTTTGTGACCCCATGAACTGTAGCCCATCAGGTCCCTCTGTCCTGGGGATTCTCCAGGCAACAATACTGGACTGAGAGGCCATGCCCTTCTCTGGGGAAGGAGAAAACTGCGGCCCCTTTAATAGCAAGGGGCATTCAGGGTATGTGTGTCCAACCTTCTCAGCCTGCAATGTGGGAGACCTTGGTTCGATTCCTGGGTTGGCAAGATCCACTGGAGAAGGGATAGGCTACCCACTCCAGTATTCTTGGGCTTCCCTTGTGGCTCAGCTGGTAAAGAATCTGCCCAACAATGTGGGAGACCTGGGTTCGATCCCTGGGTTAAGAAGATCCCCTGGAGACGGGAAAGGCTGCCCACTCCAGCATTCTGGCCTGGAGCATTCCATGGACTGTATAGTCCACGGGGTCACGAAGGGTCGCACACAACTGAGCAACTTTCGCTTTCACTTTCTCCCTGAAATCCTGATTCCACTGTTGGTTTCTTATTCTCTTCCCAACTGTTTAAAACTTTTCAGAATACAATACATTTTATTTATATGCTATTTTTCTAAATTGGCCATCTCCTTCTGGTGGAAAAATATAAATTCCTGGAGGGCGGGAATCTTTGTTTATTTGTCCATTAACATATCCTTATAGTAATGCTTGGTATAATGTATGCTTCAACATTTGTTCAATGAATTGTTCTCCAGCCATGCTAGCCTATTTTTTGTGCCTCTGACCCTACCTCTAACTCACCAAGCATGTTTTCACACCATTATGTATTTTCCTGTAACAACTTGCCCACAGATGTTCCTATAACCACCATCCTTGCTAGGTTCACTTCTCTGCTCGCCTCATTAGCCAAGGCTTACTTTTCTTCATGACACCTAGCATTTGATCATAGCTTTTCTGAGTATGTTTTGTTTCTCTGGGTTTGTTGTTGTTTTTACTTTGCTTTAGTTTAGGTTTGCTTTTTTCTGTTTTCTTTTTTCAACATTTCTTTCTTATACTCTTTTAACTGCTGCTAAAGAAGTAAACCATCCATGACTGTTTTAATTTTTGCCATATAATGTCATCTTTCAGTAGATGGGGTAATGGCATTAAATATCTTACACTGGATCCCTGGTTTCATGACTTTACCACTTCAGATCAGATCAGATCAGTTGCTGAGTCGTGTCCGATTCTTTGCGCACGCCAGGCCTCCCTGTCCGTCACCAACTCCCGGAGTTCACCGAGACTCACGTCCATCGAGTCAGTGATGCCATCCAGCCGTCTCATCCTCTGTCGCCCCCTTCTCCTCCTGCCCCCAATCCCTCCCAGCATCAGGGTCTTTTCCAGCGAGTCAACTCTTCGCATGAGGTGGCCAAAGTACTGGCGTTTCGGCTTCAGCATCAGTCGTTCCAGTGAACACCCAGGACTGATCTCCTTTAGGATGGGCTGGTTGGATCTCCCTGAAGTCCAAGGGACTCTCAAGAGTTTTCTCCAACACCACAGTTCAAAAGCATCAATTCTTCAGTGCTTAGCTTTCTGTATAGTCCAAATCTCACATCCATACATGACCACTGGAAAAACCATAGCCTTGACTACACGGACCGTTGTTGACGAACTAATGTCTCTGCTTTTCAATATGCTGTCTAGGTTGGTCATAACTTTCCTTCCAAGGAGTAAGCGTCTTTTAATTTCATGGCTGCAGTCACCGTCTGCAGTGGTTTTGGAGCCCAGAAAAATAACGTCAGCCGCTATTTCCACTGTTTCTCCATCTATTTGCCATGGATGAGACCAGATGCCATGATCTTCGTTTTCTGAATGTTGAGCTTTAAGCCAACATTTTCACTCTCCTCTTTCACTTTCATCAAGAGGCTCTTTAGTTCTTTTTCACTTTCTGCCATAAGGGTGGTGTCATCTGCATATCTGAGGTTATTGATATTTCTCCCGGTAATCTTGATTCCAGCTTGTGCTTCCTCCAGCCCAGCGTTTCTCAAGATGTACTCTGCATATAAGCTGAACAAGCACGGTGACAATAGGCAGCCTTGACGTACTCCTTTTCCTATTTGGAACCAGTCTGTTGTTCCATGTCCAGTTCTAACTGTTGCTCTCTGACCTGCATACAGGTTTCTCAAGAGGCAGGTCAGGTGGTCTGGTATTCCCATGTCTTGAAGAATTTTCCACAGTTTATTGTGATCCACACAGTCAAAGGCTTTGGCATAGTCAATAAAGCAGAAATAGATGCTTTTCTGGAACTCTCTTGCTTTTTCCATGATCCAGCAGATGTTGGCAATTTGGTCTCTGGGGTTCCTCTGCCTTTGCTAAAACCAGCTTGAACACCTGGAAGTTCACGGTTCACGTAGTGCTGAAGCCTGGCTTGGAGAATTTTGACCATTACTTCACTAGCGTGTGAGATGAGTGCAATCATGCAGTAGTTTGAACATTCTTTGGAGTTGCCTTTCTTTGGGACTGGAATGAAAACTGACCTTTTCCAGTCCTGTGGCCACTGCTGCGTTTTCCAAATTTGCTGGCATATTGAGTGCAGCGCTTTCACAGCATCATCTTTCAGGATTTGAAATAGCTCAACTGCAATTCCATCACGTCCACTAGCTTTCTTCCTAGTGATGCTTTCTAAGGCCCACTTGATTTCACATGCCAGGATATCTGGCTCTAGGTGAGTGATCACACCGTCGTGATTATCTTGGTCGTGAAGATCTTTTTTGTACAGTTCTTCTGTGTATTCTTGCCATCTCTTCTTAGTACCTTCTGCTTCTGTTAGGTCCATACCATTTCTGTCCTTTATCGAGCCCGTCTTTGCATGAGATGTTCCCTTAGTATCTCCAATTTTCTTGAAGAGATCTCCAGTCTTTCCCATTCTGCTGTTTTCCTCTATTTCTTTGCACTGATCACTGAGGAAGGCTTTCTTATCTCTTCTTGCTATTCTTTGGAACTCTGCATTCAGATGCTTATATCTTTTCTTTTCTCCTTTGCTTCGAAAGTTTAAATCTAGTGTTAGAAAGTTTAAATGAGTCAATCTTCACAGAAGAAATGAATAAAGTTATTACAAGAAATACACCCAAGAAGCACCTTGCTCAGATGTATTTATTGGTGAATTCTAGTAAACCATCAACGATCAAATAGTACCAAAGCTTTGTGACTTGTGTAAGAACATTTGAAAGCAAGGAAATGTCCCTAATTTCTTTTCGGAAGCCAGTAGGATACTAACACATAAACATAGATACCAAAACTCTGAACAGAATATTAGCAAACATCCAACAATACATTTAGAAAGTAGTACAGAGACATTACTTTGCCAACAAAGGTTCGTCTAGTCAAGGCTATGGCTTTTCCTGTGGTCATGTATGGATGTGAGAGTTGGACTGTGAAGAAGGCTGAGCGCCGAAGACTTGATGCTTTTGGACTGTGGTGTTGGAGAAGACTCTTGAGAGTCCCTTGGACTGCAAGGACATCCCACCCGTCCATTCTGAAGGAGATCAGCCCTGGGATTTCTTTGGAAGGAATGATGCTAAAGCTGAAACTCCAGTACTTTGGCCACCTCATGTGAAGAGTTGACTCGTTGGAAAAGACTCTGATGCTGGGAGGGATTGGGGGCAGGAGGAGAAGGGGACGACAGAGGCTGAGACGGCTGGATGGCATCACTGACTCGATGGACGTGAGTCTCGGTGAACTCCGGGAGTTGGTGACGGACAGGGAGGCCTGGCGTGCTGCGATTCATGGGGTCGCAAAGAGTCGGACACGACTCAGCGACTGATCTGATCTGATCTGATCTGATACTGTGATAAAGTGGGACTTATTCCATTAATACAAGGCTGGCTCTATATTAGGAATTTCATTCATATCCTTCACCACGGTAACATATTTAAAGACAAAGACCCTGATGTTGGGGAAGATTGAAGTCAAAAGGAGTAGGGAGCAGCAGAGAATGAGATGGTTAGACAGCATCACTGACTCAATACACATGAATCTGAGCAAACTCTGGGAGATAGGGGAGGACAGAGGAGCCTGGGTTGCAAAGAGTCAGACACGACATAGCAACTGAACGATAATCTTAGGACTATCATCATAGATGCCAAACCAATCTTTGGGAAACTTCAATAGGCATTCATGTTAAAAAAGAGAAAACTGAAGAAACAGGAATCAGGGATGCATTATTAACATGATAAAAGCTATATAAGTAGCTCCTCGTGCAAATACTTTATTTAGTGGGGGAGTACCCGAGGTTTTCCAATAAGGTCAAGAATAACAAAAGTATGCCCACTATATCACTCCTGTTCAGTGTTCAACAGCAAGCACTAGTCAGTTGACTAGAGAAACCAATACGAGTTTTAAGAATGGATAAGAAGATGTAAAGCCACCTCTATGTCCAGGTGATATCATCGCACACCTGAAGACTCTTATAGAAACCATGACAAATTAACTAAAACAAAGAGAATTCAGCAAGGTAGTAGGATATAAAGTTACATACAAATATTATTAGTCTTTGTTTTGCATACACACACGCGCACGCACACACACACACACACACACACACACACACACAGCTGGAGGACATGTTAGGAGAGAAAATCCCATATACAATGGCAATAACAAAGACTAAGTGTATAGAAATAAACTTAATGAGAGCATCTATACAAAGACAATTTGTAAACACTCTCGAGCAACATAGAAGGAAACTTGAATAAGTAGGAAGATTTTCAAAGACCTTAGACAGAATAACTCAGCACTAAAAAGATATTGATTCCCTCTAAAGTTACGTATACGTTGAATATAATCTCAAAAATATCGGCGAACATTTTTATGGAGTTAGACCAATGGATGATTTAGTTCATATTTTTTTAAAAAACATGCAAGAATAGCCAGGATACAAGTAAAAAAGGAAAACCTATGAGTGAATAGGGAGAAGGCAATGGCACCGCACTCCAGTACTGTTGCCCGGAAAATCCCGTGGATGGAGGAGCCTGGTAGGCTGCAGTCCATGGGGTCGCTAAGAGTCAGACACGACTGAGCAACTTCACTTTCACTTTCCACTTTCATGCATTGGAGAAGGAAATGGCAACCCTCTCCAGTGTTCTTGCCTGGAGAATCCCATGGACGGAGAAGCCTGGTAGGCTGCAGTCCATGGGGTCGCACGGAGTCGGACACGACTGAAGCGACGCAGCAGCAGCAGCAGCATGAGTGAACAGTAATCATATCAGACATAAAAGCACACTATAAAGCTCTTAATGTATACCACTTGGGTACCAGTACAGGAATAGACTAATAGGCCAGTGGCATAGAATAAAAAACTCAGAATAACACCAATTATAGCTGGGGATTTTAGTGTATGAGCCAAAGGCATGTAAAATCACTGAGGCAAAGATGAACATTCAACAAATGAGGCTGGAACAATTGAGACATTAAAAAAAAATCAGTGCAGATCCATGACATACCATCCACAAAAATAAACTGTAAATGGGTTTAGGAATCTAAACAAAAAAATGAAGCCATAACAAAATCTTGAAGAAAATATGGCAGAATTTCTCTTCACTATCAGCGTTGGGAAAGGCTTTCTAACTGTGACTGAAATTTCCAGAGGTGATTAAAGAAAAGAACATTCTATGTGACTAAAAAGATTTTTTTAATGTACGGCAAGTTGCGAAGAGCTGACTCATTGGAAAAGACTCTGATGCTGCGAGGGATTGGGGGCAGGAGGAGAAGGGGACGACAGAGGATGAGACGGCTGGATGGCATCTCTGACTCGATGGACGTGAGTCTCAGTGAACTCCGGGAGTCGGTGATGGACAGGGAGGCCTGGCGTGGTGCGATTCATGGGGTCGCAAAGAGTTGGACACGACTGAGCGACTGAACTGAACTGAAGTGAAAGTGAAAGTGGCTCAGCCATAACACAACATAACTACAGATGCATTTAACATTTGGGCCAACAATCCTATTGCTGGAAATGAAACTTGAAGAGACATTACCACCAACACAAAAATACGTGTACACTGGGTTATTCACTGCAGCATTGTTTGTATTAATCATTACGAAATGTTGAAAACAACTGAAACGCCCCTATGCTGCTGCTGCTGCTGCTGCTGCTGCTAAGTCGCTTCAGTCGTGTCCAACTCTGTGCGACCCCAAAGACGGCAGCCCACCAGGGTCCCCCGTCCCTGGGATTCTCCAGGCAACAACACTGGAGTGGGTTGCCATTTCCTTCTACAAGGCATGAAAGGGAAAAGTGAAAGTGAAGTCGCTCAGTCATGTCCGACTCCTAGCGACCCCATGGACCGCAGCCCACCAGGCTCCTCGGTCCATGGGATTTGCCAGACAAGAGTACTGGAGTGGGTTGCCATTGCCTTCTCCGGAAATGCCCCTATCGAAGCCAGTGTAATCTAATGTAGCTAGCTATAAAGAAGAATGAAGGAGTACAGAATAAGGAGTTTTTTTTTTTTTTTTTTTTGATGAAATGCTGTTTACTGAAAAAGGAAAAGTGCAAAGGAGCTTTAGAAAATGCCATCTTTCATTTAATAGACAATGGAACATAAGAAAACCCGTATGTATCTATTCATTTGTGTAGAGTAAATCCAGGAAAGGTTCAACCAGATAACCAGATTGGTTATCTACAGGGGGATTGTGGAAAAGAAATGGGGAATGCGAAGCGGGTGGAAGACATGGGGAAAGAATCATACGCCTACAGTATGTGTGTTTGTGCAGCCCTGAGTCTGAATCACAGTAGTGTTTCACATACCCCAGGATTAAGTGAAAAATTAAAATGAACTAGGATATGGGGGGAGAGGGCAAACTCAAATTCGAAACACCAACAAATTAACCTAAATATATTACAAATAAATGTCTTAACCACAAGAGAAGGAGTGAGGAAGAAAACAGCTAAGCTAAGCAACTTGGGGAAACAGTATTTGATTGCATCCTTGGAGGCTTAAGATATAAAGAAGTGGACACACACACAAGTCATCAGATCTGCTTCTAACAGGTGCGTGTTTTGTGCTCAGTCATTAAGTTGTACCCAACTTTTTGGGATCCCGGTCTCTGTAGCACACCAGGTCTCCCCATCCTTCACTATCTCCTAGAGTTTGCTCAAATTCATGTCCATTAGGTCGGTCATACTATCTAACCATTTGGTAGCATTTCTGTAACCACATCATGTATAATCAATCAGGTGTGAACAAATAAGTAAATACTGAAGATAAGGAGAGCCAGGTGAGACAAAGACGTTACAAATCAGACTAGAGTGGATTGTTGCTGTATCGCATAAACCATCACAATATTGTAAACTCCTTATCCTCCAATTAAAATTAATTAATTAATTAAAAAAAGAAGTACCAGTGTGAGCTCCTGGCTTTCACTATCTACAGAAATATCTAGAGAAATTCCAATGTATCTGGGAGCATAAGTATATACAGACGACATATTTCCTTCATTTACTGATGGAAAAGGAAGACCTAGCTGCAAGGAAACCCCAGTAGCAATGAACGTGCAGGGAGATATCAGTTATTAAATGTCATTTTCCAAGGAAAGGAAACATGGGTTTTGGCAGAAGTGTTCTGATTTCAGGGTCATGGTGGGGAAAGAAAAGCACAAGATGAACAGGAATACCTTATAATGCCGGCAAGGAAGTACACGGAAAAGAACCACATCATGCTCAAAGAACACAAACCCCACAAGGAGTTCCTAATCACCAAAGCTGGAAAAATGCAAGAAACTAAATAATGATATAATTTGATTATAAGTCACAATATAACGAAGTTATTCACATCTCAATACTGACATAAAGAATTTGATTACTTATTTGATTTGATGATTAGAAATGCATTCTATAAAATTTTATATTTGGCAAAACTAATACAGTTATGTAAAGTTTAAAAATAAAATAAAATTAAAAAAAAAAAGAAAGAAAATTTATAAAAATATGAGGGAGAAAAGACAGCTCTACAGATTTCCAATGAACAAATATGGTAGGAATAAGGAAATAGAAAGTCACCTTTTAGTCATATTTGTTGTAGGCCAAACCAACAGATGAATTTTAAAAGCAGTGAATAAAAGCCTGAGAAGAATCCTATCCCTCTTTTTGGCTCCGAGCAAGCATTCCCCTAGCCCAAAAGCAGCCTTATCATAGGAACCAGCCACAGTGTCTGCTTGCCCCTGTCAGGTTTTGGTTCCCCACCAGTCCACAGAAGTATTCAAACAAGCTAATCACATCCTTCCTTGAGAACCAAGGGTCACCACCATCTCTTGTTACCACAGATAACCTCCCACGGCCCTGCTTGTGCATTCTCTTCCAGAGCATGACTCCCCTGAGGCTCGACCTAGCCAGTAGTATCCTCTTCCCTCAGGCAGTGAGTGAACATTACTGAGAAGCTGCTGTGGGTAGCACCTGTCCAGTGTCAGGTGTGTATGTTCAGCAGCCACCCCCAGACCCCTGTGGTAGAAATCACTCCGTCACCATTAGAATGAAGGAGAGGCAATAAAACAGGTATTATTGCCAAAAATGTGTAACTTTCATCTAATCCTAAGAAAACACCAGACAAACCCAAACTGACAGACATTGTATAAAATACCTGAGCAGTATCTCCAAAACCGTCACCGTTGGGAAAGACCCAGAAAGCTTGAGGAATTCTCAGCGTGGAGGAGACTAACGAGAAATGATGGCCAAATGTGGTATCCGGAATGGGATGCTGGGACAGAAAAAGGAGATTACTGGGATAAATGACAGAATTCAAATAAAGTATGTAAATTAGTTAATAGTACTGCATCGATATTAATTTTCAATTTTCATAATTTTTATATGCCTATGTAAGATGTTAACATTAGGGAAATCTGGATGAAGTTTTTCTATACTGTTTTTGGCAAACTTTTTTTAGGTCTAAAGGTACTTCAAAAAAACCTTTTTTTTAAAGATTCACTCACTGCTAAAAGGAAACATAATGATATCTGTGTGATAAATTGCTTCAGTATTGTCCGACTCTTTGCCACCCTACGGACTGTAAGCTACCAGGTTCTTCTGTCCATTGGATTATCCAGGCAAAAATACTGGAGTGGGTTTCCATGTCCTCCTCCACGGGATCTTCCTGACCCAGGGGTCAAACCCAAGTCTCTTAGGTTTCCTGCGTTGGCAGGTGGGGTCTTTACCAGCTGAGCCACAGGGGAAGCCCCACGGTTACACTATAAATCTTACCTTTTAATAATAGTTTAACCAATTGAAATACGGTTAGGAGGATGGATATAAAGATGGATAAATGTTCGTGCCTCGTGATCCATTAAAAAACTATTTCAAAGTGGTTTGAAAGGGAGAGTGTTAGTTTCTCAGTCATGTCTGACTCTTTGTGCTTCCATGGACTGTAGCCTGCCAGGCTCCTCTGTCCATGGGATGCTCCAGGCAAGAATACTGGAGTGGATTGTCATTTCCTGTCTAGAGGGCCCATTAATAGAAATGAAAGTGCAACCATTTCCAAGGTGTAGATGAATATTTATCTGCTCCTTGTGGCTCAGACGGTAAAGAATCTGCCTACAATGAAGGAGACCTGGGTTCGGTTTCTGGGCATTATCAATACGAACCACAAAAATAATTAGATGCAAACAAATACGATTTTTTAAAGGAGCGCAACACGATCGAGGGATTTTATTTTATTTTATTGGATCGAGGGATTTTTTTTTAATTGTATTTATTTATTTATTTATTTTTTATTTTATTTTATTTTTAAACTTTTCATAATTGTATTCGTTTTGCCAAATATCAAAATGAATCCGCCACAGGTATACCTGTGTTCCCCATCCTGAACCCTCTTCCCTCCTCCTGGATCGAGGGATTTTAAAGAGAGCAAGAAATGATTCACCACAAAATTGAAGCTAATCCCAGGTAAGGAAAGAGGGTTACACAGAGGGCGGACAGGAGAGTTGGCCGGCGAGCAATTCAATCGATTGCCTTTCTTATTAATCCCCAAACTTTGGTCCTAGGTAATTTCATTTATATCAGTAGAGACAGAGTTTATAGAAAGAACACTGTTGAGATACCTGACTGGAAGAAGAGTCGGAAAATAGTTGAGACGTCCAAGACCCCAGCAGTGGCAGGGCGTTCCTCCCTCTCCACAGGCCGCTGCCAACAAGCCCCAGCGCCGGAGGCTACTGGCGTCTTAACGGTTCCTCGCCAGAAGAGCACTTGGATTGGTGTAGCGCAGGTCACATGCCACCCCCTCACTCAATCAGCTAGGTACCGGGAGGCGGGGCCAAGTTCTAGACCCGCCCACATAGCAGAGGGGCTTATGGGTGAGAAGGTTCCCCTCAGGCACCAGCGCCTCGGCTCTAGAACCCCTTGGGTGGAAAGCTGGGCACAGTGTCTGTCTCTCTGTGTGGCCTAGATACCGCCTGGCCAGGGTTTCTGCCAGGCCAGGACTCAAACTCAGAGAACTGATGTCCACATCGATGGGCTTTGCAACAGAGACTGAACTGAAAAACAATTGGCCCCTTAATGAAAAAGAGGCTTCTCGGGTGGCAGGGCGCTAGTGCTCAAGAACCCGCCTGCCGATGCAGGAGATGTCCGAGTCCAGGTTCGATCCCTGGGTCAGGACGACCCCCTGGAGGAGGTCACGGCAACCCACTCCAGTATTCTTTTTTTTTATTTTTCAGTCCAGTATTCTTGCCTGGAGAATCCCATGGACGAGGGGCCTGGTGGGCGACTTGGCACTTGATGAAAAAAGCCATCAAACTTTAGTGTCCACAGGGCTCTCCTATGGTAAATAAGGTGTTGAGTCCACACCAGATAGGGACAAATGTATTCTGGCCTCTGTGCAGTAAAGCCAGCATAGCAATGACAGTGACATTTGACAAAAGCAGCATCAAGGAGAAAACTGCACGCATTCTAAGTTGCTTCAGTCTTGTCCGACTCTTTGTGACCCCATGAACTGTAGCCCATCAGGTCCCTCTGTCCTGGGGATTCTCCAGGCAACAATACTGGACTGAGAGGCCATGCCCTTCTCTGGGGAAGGAGAAAACTGCGGCCCCTTTAATAGCAAGGGGCATTCAGGGTATGTGTGTCCAACCTTCTCAGCCTGCAATGTGGGAGACCTTGGTTCGATTCCTGGGTTGGCAAGATCCACTGGAGAAGGGATAGGCTACCCACTCCAGTATTCTTGGGCTTCCCTTGTGGCTCAGCTGGTAAAGAATCTGCCCAACAATGTGGGAGACCTGGGTTCGATCCCTGGGTTAAGAAGATCCCCTGGAGACGGGAAAGGCTGCCCACTCCAGCATTCTGGCCTGGAGCATTCCATGGACTGTATAGTCCACGGGGTCACGAAGGGTCGCACACAACTGAGCAACTTTCGCTTTCACTTTCTCCCTGAAATCCTGATTCCACTGTTGGTTTCTTATTCTCTTCCCAACTGTTTAAAACTTTTCAGAATACAATACATTTTATTTATATGCTATTTTTCTAAATTGGCCATCTCCTTCTGGTGGAAAAATACAAATTCCTGGAGGGCGGGAATCTTTGTTTATTTGTCCATTAACATATCCTTATAGTAATGCTTGGTATAATGTATGCTTCAACATTTGTTCAATGAATTGTTCTCCAGCCATGCTAGCCTATTTTTTGTGCCTCTGACCCTACCTCTAACTCACCAAGCATGTTTTCACACCATTATGTATTTTCCTGTAACAACTTGCCCACAGATGTTCCTATAACCACCATCCTTGCTAGGTTCACTTCTCTGCTCGCCTCATTAGCCAAGGCTTACTTTTCTTCATGACACCTAGCATTTGATCATAGCTTTTCTGAGTATGTTTTGTTTCTCTGGGTTTGTTGTTGTTTTTACTTTGCTTTAGTTTAGGTTTGCTTTTTTCTGTTTTCTTTTTTCAACATTTCTTTCTTATACTCTTTTAACTGCTGCTAAAGAAGTAAACCATCCATGACTGTTTTAATTTTTGCCATATAATGTCATCTTTCAGTAGATGGGGTAATGGCATTAAATATCTTACACTGGATCCCTGGTTTCATGACTTTACCACTTCAGATCAGATCAGATCAGTTGCTGAGTCGTGTCCGATTCTTTGCGCACGCCAGGCCTCCCTGTCCGTCACCAACTCCCGGAGTTCACCGAGACTCACGTCCATCGAGTCAGTGATGCCATCCAGCCGTCTCATCCTCTGTCGCCCCCTTCTCCTCCTGCCCCCAATCCCTCCCAGCATCAGGGTCTTTTCCAGCGAGTCAACTCTTCGCATGAGGTGGCCAAAGTACTGGCGTTTCGGCTTCAGCATCAGTCGTTCCAGTGAACACCCAGGACTGATCTCCTTTAGGATGGGCTGGTTGGATCTCCTTGAAGTCCAAGGGACTCTCAAGAGTTTTCTCCAACACCACAGTTCAAAAGCATCAATTCTTCAGTGCTTAGCTTTCTGTATAGTCCAAATCTCACATCCATACATGACCACTGGAAAAACCATAGCCTTGACTACACGGACCGTTGTTGACGAACTAATGTCTCTGCTTTTCAATATGCTGTCTAGGTTGGTCATAACTTTCCTTCCAAGGAGTAAGCGTCTTTTAATTTCATGGCTGCAGTCACCGTCTGCAGTGGTTTTGGAGCCCAGAAAAATAACGTCAGCCGCTATTTCCACTGTTTCTCCATCTATTTGCCATGGATGAGACCAGATGCCATGATCTTCGTTTTCTGAATGTTGAGCTTTAAGCCAACATTTTCACTCTCCTCTTTCACTTTCATCAAGAGGCTCTTTAGTTCTTTTTCACTTTCTGCCATAAGGGTGGTGTCATCTGCATATCTGAGGTTATTGATATTTCTCCCGGTAATCTTGATTCCAGCTTGTGCTTCCTCCAGCCCAGCGTTTCTCAAGATGTACTCTGCATATAAGCTGAACAAGCACGGTGACAATAGGCAGCCTTGACGTACTCCTTTTCCTATTTGGAACCAGTCTGTTGTTCCATGTCCAGTTCTAACTGTTGCTCTCTGACCTGCATACAGGTTTCTCAAGAGGCAGGTCAGGTGGTCTGGTATTCCCATGTCTTGAAGAATTTTCCACAGTTTATTGTGATCCACACAGTCAAAGGCTTTGGCATAGTCAATAAAGCAGAAATAGATGCTTTTCTGGAACTCTCTTGCTTTTTCCATGATCCAGCAGATGTTGGCAATTTGGTCTCTGGGGTTCCTCTGCCTTTGCTAAAACCAGCTTGAACACCTGGAAGTTCACGGTTCACGTAGTGCTGAAGCCTGGCTTGGAGAATTTTGACCATTACTTCACTAGCGTGTGAGATGAGTGCAATCATGCAGTAGTTTGAACATTCTTTGGAGTTGCCTTTCTTTGGGACTGGAATGAAAACTGACCTTTTCCAGTCCTGTGGCCACTGCTGCGTTTTCCAAATTTGCTGGCATATTGAGTGCAGCGCTTTCACAGCATCATCTTTCAGGATTTGAAATAGCTCAACTGCAATTCCATCACGTCCACTAGCTTTCTTCCTAGTGATGCTTTCTAAGGCCCACTTGATTTCACATGCCAGGATATCTGGCTCTAGGTGAGTGATCACACCGTCGTGATTATCTTGGTCGTGAAGATCTTTTTTGTACAGTTCTTCTGTGTATTCTTGCCATCTCTTCTTAGTACCTTCTGCTTCTGTTAGGTCCATACCATTTCTGTCCTTTATCGAGCCCGTCTTTGCATGAGATGTTCCCTTAGTATCTCTAATTTTCTTGAAGAGATCTCCAGTCTTTCCCATTCTGCTGTTTTCCTCTATTTCTTTGCACTGATCACTGAGGAAGGCTTTCTTATCTCTTCTTGCTATTCTTTGGAACTCTGCATTCAGATGCTTATATCTTTTCTTTTCTCCTTTGCTTCGAAAGTTTAAATCTAGTGTTAGAAAGTTTAAATGAGTCAATCTTCACAGAAGAAATGAATAAAGTTATTACAAGAAATACACCCAAGAAGCACCTTGCTCAGATGTATTTATTGGTGAATTCTAGTAAACCATCAACGATCAAATAGTACCAAAGCTTTGTGACTTGTGTAAGAACATTTGAAAGCAAGGAAATGTCCCTAATTTCTTTTCGGAAGCCAGTAGGATACTAACACATAAACATAGATACCAAAACTCTGAACAGAATATTAGCAAACATCCAACAATACATTTAGAAAGTAGTACAGAGACATTACTTTGCCAACAAAGGTTCGTCTAGTCAAGGCTATGGCTTTTCCTGTGGTCATGTATGGATGTGAGAGTTGGACTGTGAAGAAGGCTGAGCGCCGAAGACTTGATGCTTTTGGACTGTGGTGTTGGAGAAGACTCTTGAGAGTCCCTTGGACTGCAAGGACATCCCACCCGTCCATTCTGAAGGAGATCAGCCCTGGGATTTCTTTGGAAGGAATGATGCTAAAGCTGAAACTCCAGTACTTTGGCCACCTCATGTGAAGAGTTGACTCGTTGGAAAAGACTCTGATGCTGGGAGGGATTGGGGGCAGGAGGAGAAGGGGACGACAGAGGCTGAGACGGCTGGATGGCATCACTGACTCGATGGACGTGAGTCTCGGTGAACTCCGGGAGTTGGTGACGGACAGGGAGGCCTGGCGTGCTGCGATTCATGGGGTCGCAAAGAGTCGGACACGACTCAGCGACTGATCTGATCTGATCTGATCTGATACTGTGATAAAGTGGGACTTATTCCATTAATACAAGGCTGGCTCTATATTAGGAATTTCATTCATATCCTTCACCACGGTAACATATTTAAAGACAAAGACCCTGATGTTGGGGAAGATTGAAGTCAAAAGGAGTAGGGAGCAGCAGAGAATGAGATGGTTAGACAGCATCACTGACTCAATACACATGAATCTGAGCAAACTCTGGGAGATAGGGGAGGACAGAGGAGCCTGGGTTGCAAAGAGTCAGACACGACATAGCAACTGAACGATAATCTTAGGACTATCATCATAGATGCCAAACCAATCTTTGGGAAACTTCAATAGGCATTCATGTTAAAAAAGAGAAAACTGAAGAAACAGGAATCAGGGATGCATTATTAACATGATAAAAGCTATATAAGTAGCTCCTCGTGCAAATACTTTATTTAGTGGGGGAGTACCCGAGGTTTTCCAATAAGGTCAAGAATAACAAAAGTATGCCCACTATATCACTCCTGTTCAGTGTTCAACAGCAAGCACTAGTCAGTTGACTAGAGAAACCAATACGAGTTTTAAGAATGGATAAGAAGATGTAAAGCCACCTCTATGTCCAGGTGATATCATCGCACACCTGAAGACTCTTATAGAAACCATGACAAATTAACTAAAACAAAGAGAATTCAGCAAGGTAGTAGGATATAAAGTTACATACAAATATTATTAGTCTTTGTTTTGCATACACACACGCGCACGCACACACACACACACACACACACACACACACACAGCTGGAGGACATGTTAGGAGAGAAAATCCCATATACAATGGCAATAACAAAGACTAAGTGTATAGAAATAAACTTAATGAGAGCATCTATACAAAGACAATTTGTAAACACTCTCGAGCAACATAGAAGGAAACTTGAATAAGTAGGAAGATTTTCAAAGACCTTAGACAGAATAACTCAGCACTAAAAAGATATTGATTCCCTCTAAAGTTACGTATACGTTGAATATAATCTCAAAAATATCGGCGAACATTTTTATGGAGTTAGACCAATGGATGATTTAGTTCATATTTTTTTAAAAAACATGCAAGAATAGCCAGGATACAAGTAAAAAAGGAAAACCTATGAGTGAATAGGGAGAAGGCAATGGCACCGCACTCCAGTACTGTTGCCCGGAAAATCCCGTGGATGGAGGAGCCTGGTAGGCTGCAGTCCATGGGGTCGCTAAGAGTCAGACACGACTGAGCAACTTCACTTTCACTTTCCACTTTCATGCATTGGAGAAGGAAATGGCAACCCTCTCCAGTGTTCTTGCCTGGAGAATCCCATGGACGGAGAAGCCTGGTAGGCTGCAGTCCATGGGGTCGCACGGAGTCGGACACGACTGAAGCGACGCAGCAGCAGCAGCAGCATGAGTGAACAGTAATCATATCAGACATAAAAGCACACTATAAAGCTCTTAATGTATACCACTTGGGTACCAGTACAGGAATAGACTAATAGGCCAGTGGCATAGAATAAAAAACTCAGAATAACACCAATTATAGCTGGGGATTTTAGTGTATGAGCCAAAGGCATGTAAAATCACTGAGGCAAAGATGAACATTCAACAAATGAGGCTGGAACAATTGAGACATTAAAAAAAAATCAGTGCAGATCCATGACATACCATCCACAAAAATAAACTGTAAATGGGTTTAGGAATCTAAACAAAAAAATGAAGCCATAACAAAATCTTGAAGAAAATATGGCAGAATTTCTCTTCACTATCAGCGTTGGGAAAGGCTTTCTAACTGTGACTGAAATTTCCAGAGGTGATTAAAGAAAAGAACATTCTATGTGACTAAAAAGATTTTTTTAATGTACGGCAAGTTGCGAAGAGCTGACTCATTGGAAAAGACTCTGATGCTGCGAGGGATTGGGGGCAGGAGGAGAAGGGGACGACAGAGGATGAGACGGCTGGATGGCATCTCTGACTCGATGGACGTGAGTCTCAGTGAACTCCGGGAGTCGGTGATGGACAGGGAGGCCTGGCGTGGTGCGATTCATGGGGTCGCAAAGAGTTGGACACGACTGAGCGACTGAACTGAACTGAAGTGAAAGTGAAAGTGGCTCAGCCATAACACAACATAACTACAGATGCATTTAACATTTGGGCCAACAATCCTATTGCTGGAAATGAAACTTGAAGAGACATTACCACCAACACAAAAATACGTGTACACTGGGTTATTCACTGCAGCATTGTTTGTATTAATCATTACGAAATGTTGAAAACAACTGAAACGCCCCTATGCTGCTGCTGCTGCTGCTGCTGCTGCTAAGTCGCTTCAGTCGTGTCCAACTCTGTGCGACCCCAAAGACGGCAGCCCACCAGGGTCCCCCGTCCCTGGGATTCTCCAGGCAACAACACTGGAGTGGGTTGCCATTTCCTTCTACAAGGCATGAAAGGGAAAAGTGAAAGTGAAGTCGCTCAGTCATGTCCGACTCCTAGCGACCCCATGGACCGCAGCCCACCAGGCTCCTCGGTCCATGGGATTTGCCAGACAAGAGTACTGGAGTGGGTTGCCATTGCCTTCTCCGGAAATGCCCCTATCGAAGCCAGTGTAATCTAATGTAGCTAGCTATAAAGAAGAATGAAGGAGTACAGAATAAGGAGTTTTTTTTTTTTTTTTTTTTGATGAAATGCTGTTTACTGAAAAAGGAAAAGTGCAAAGGAGCTTTAGAAAATGCCATCTTTCATTTAATAGACAATGGAACATAAGAAAACCCGTATGTATCTATTCATTTGTGTAGAGTAAATCCAGGAAAGGTTCAACCAGATAACCAGATTGGTTATCTACAGGGGGATTGTGGAAAAGAAATGGGGAATGCGAAGCGGGTGGAAGACATGGGGAAAGAATCATACGCCTACAGTATGTGTGTTTGTGCAGCCCTGAGTCTGAATCACAGTAGTGTTTCACATACCCCAGGATTAAGTGAAAAATTAAAATGAACTAGGATATGGGGGGAGAGGGCAAACTCAAATTCGAAACACCAACAAATTAACCTAAATATATTACAAATAAATGTCTTAACCACAAGAGAAGGAGTGAGGAAGAAAACAGCTAAGCTAAGCAACTTGGGGAAACAGTATTTGATTGCATCCTTGGAGGCTTAAGATATAAAGAAGTGGACACACACACAAGTCATCAGATCTGCTTCTAACAGGTGCGTGTTTTGTGCTCAGTCATTAAGTTGTACCCAACTTTTTGGGATCCCGGTCTCTGTAGCACACCAGGTCTCCCCATCCTTCACTATCTCCTAGAGTTTGCTCAAATTCATGTCCATTAGGTCGGTCATACTATCTAACCATTTGGTAGCATTTCTGTAACCACATCATGTATAATCAATCAGGTGTGAACAAATAAGTAAATACTGAAGATAAGGAGAGCCAGGTGAGACAAAGACGTTACAAATCAGACTAGAGTGGATTGTTGCTGTATCGCATAAACCATCACAATATTGTAAACTCCTTATCCTCCAATTAAAATTAATTAATTAATTAAAAAAAGAAGTACCAGTGTGAGCTCCTGGCTTTCACTATCTACAGAAATATCTAGAGAAATTCCAATGTATCTGGGAGCATAAGTATATACAGACGACATATTTCCTTCATTTACTGATGGAAAAGGAAGACCTAGCTGCAAGGAAACCCCAGTAGCAATGAACGTGCAGGGAGATATCAGTTATTAAATGTCATTTTCCAAGGAAAGGAAACATGGGTTTTGGCAGAAGTGTTCTGATTTCAGGGTCATGGTGGGGAAAGAAAAGCACAAGATGAACAGGAATACCTTATAATGCCGGCAAGGAAGTACACGGAAAAGAACCACATCATGCTCAAAGAACACAAACCCCACAAGGAGTTCCTAATCACCAAAGCTGGAAAAATGCAAGAAACTAAATAATGATATAATTTGATTATAAGTCACAATATAACGAAGTTATTCACATCTCAATACTGACATAAAGAATTTGATTACTTATTTGATTTGATGATTAGAAATGCATTCTATAAAATTTTATATTTGGCAAAACTAATACAGTTATGTAAAGTTTAAAAATAAAATAAAATTAAAAAAAAAAAGAAAGAAAATTTATAAAAATATGAGGGAGAAAAGACAGCTCTACAGATTTCCAATGAACAAATATGGTAGGAATAAGGAAATAGAAAGTCACCTTTTAGTCATATTTGTTGTAGGCCAAACCAACAGATGAATTTTAAAAGCAGTGAATAAAAGCCTGAGAAGAATCCTATCCCTCTTTTTGGCTCCGAGCAAGCATTCCCCTAGCCCAAAAGCAGCCTTATCATAGGAACCAGCCACAGTGTCTGCTTGCCCCTGTCAGGTTTTGGTTCCCCACCAGTCCACAGAAGTATTCAAACAAGCTAATCACATCCTTCCTTGAGAACCAAGGGTCACCACCATCTCTTGTTACCACAGATAACCTCCCACGGCCCTGCTTGTGCATTCTCTTCCAGAGCATGACTCCCCTGAGGCTCGACCTAGCCAGTAGTATCCTCTTCCCTCAGGCAGTGAGTGAACATTACTGAGAAGCTGCTGTGGGTAGCACCTGTCCAGTGTCAGGTGTGTATGTTCAGCAGCCACCCCCAGACCCCTGTGGTAGAAATCACTCCGTCACCATTAGAATGAAGGAGAGGCAATAAAACAGGTATTATTGCCAAAAATGTGTAACTTTCATCTAATCCTAAGAAAACACCAGACAAACCCAAACTGACAGACATTGTATAAAATACCTGAGCAGTATCTCCAAAACCGTCACCGTTGGGAAAGACCCAGAAAGCTTGAGGAATTCTCAGCGTGGAGGAGACTAACGAGAAATGATGGCCAAATGTGGTATCCGGAATGGGATGCTGGGACAGAAAAAGGAGATTACTGGGATAAATGACAGAATTCAAATAAAGTATGTAAATTAGTTAATAGTACTGCATCGATATTAATTTTCAATTTTCATAATTTTTATATGCCTATGTAAGATGTTAACATTAGGGAAATCTGGATGAAGTTTTTCTATACTGTTTTTGGCAAACTTTTTTTAGGTCTAAAGGTACTTCAAAAAAACCTTTTTTTTAAAGATTCACTCACTGCTAAAAGGAAACATAATGATATCTGTGTGATAAATTGCTTCAGTATTGTCCGACTCTTTGCCACCCTACGGACTGTAAGCTACCAGGTTCTTCTGTCCATTGGATTATCCAGGCAAAAATACTGGAGTGGGTTTCCATGTCCTCCTCCACGGGATCTTCCTGACCCAGGGGTCAAACCCAAGTCTCTTAGGTTTCCTGCGTTGGCAGGTGGGGTCTTTACCAGCTGAGCCACAGGGGAAGCCCCACGGTTACACTATAAATCTTACCTTTTAATAATAGTTTAACCAATTGAAATACGGTTAGGAGGATGGATATAAAGATGGATAAATGTTCGTGCCTCGTGATCCATTAAAAAACTATTTCAAAGTGGTTTGAAAGGGAGAGTGTTAGTTTCTCAGTCATGTCTGACTCTTTGTGCTTCCATGGACTGTAGCCTGCCAGGCTCCTCTGTCCATGGGATGCTCCAGGCAAGAATACTGGAGTGGATTGTCATTTCCTGTCTAGAGGGCCCATTAATAGAAATGAAAGTGCAACCATTTCCAAGGTGTAGATGAATATTTATCTGCTCCTTGTGGCTCAGACGGTAAAGAATCTGCCTACAATGAAGGAGACCTGGGTTCGGTTTCTGGGCATTATCAATACGAACCACAAAAATAATTAGATGCAAACAAATACGATTTTTTAAAGGAGCGCAACACGATCGAGGGATTTTATTTTATTTTATTGGATCGAGGGATTTTTTTTTAATTGTATTTATTTATTTATTTATTTTTTATTTTATTTTATTTTTAAACTTTTCATAATTGTATTCGTTTTGCCAAATATCAAAATGAATCCGCCACAGGTATACCTGTGTTCCCCATCCTGAACCCTCTTCCCTCCTCCTGGATCGAGGGATTTTAAAGAGAGCAAGAAATGATTCACCACAAAATTGAAGCTAATCCCAGGTAAGGAAAGAGGGTTACACAGAGGGCGGACAGGAGAGTTGGCCGGCGAGCAATTCAATCGATTGCCTTTCTTATTAATCCCCAAACTTTGGTCCTAGGTAATTTCATTTATATCAGTAGAGACAGAGTTTATAGAAAGAACACTGTTGAGATACCTGACTGGAAGAAGAGTCGGAAAATAGTTGAGACGTCCAAGACCCCAGCAGTGGCAGGGCGTTCCTCCCTCTCCACAGGCCGCTGCCAACAAGCCCCAGCGCCGGAGGCTACTGGCGTCTTAACGGTTCCTCGCCAGAAGAGCACTTGGATTGGTGTAGCGCAGGTCACATGCCACCCCCTCACTCAATCAGCTAGGTACCGGGAGGCGGGGCCAAGTTCTAGACCCGCCCACATAGCAGAGGGGCTTATGGGTGAGAAGGTTCCCCTCAGGCACCAGCGCCTCGGCTCTAGAACCCCTTGGGTGGAAAGCTGGGCACAGTGTCTGTCTCTCTGTGTGGCCTAGATACCGCCTGGCCAGGGTTTCTGCCAGGCCAGGACTCAAACTCAGAGAACTGATGTCCACATCGATGGGCTTTGCAACAGAGACTGAACTGAAAAACAATTGGCCCCTTAATGAAAAAGAGGCTTCTCGGGTGGCAGGGCGCTAGTGCTCAAGAACCCGCCTGCCGATGCAGGAGATGTCCGAGTCCAGGTTCGATCCCTGGGTCAGGACGACCCCCTGGAGGAGGTCACGGCAACCCACTCCAGTATTCTTTTTTTTTATTTTTCAGTCCAGTATTCTTGCCTGGAGAATCCCATGGACGAGGGGCCTGGTGGGCGACTTGGCACTTGATGAAAAAAGCCATCAAACTTTAGTGTCCACAGGGCTCTCCTATGGTAAATAAGGTGTTGAGTCCACACCAGATAGGGACAAATGTATTCTGGCCTCTGTGCAGTAAAGCCAGCATAGCAATGACAGTGACATTTGACAAAAGCAGCATCAAGGAGAAAACTGCACGCATTCTAAGTTGCTTCAGTCTTGTCCGACTCTTTGTGACCCCATGAACTGTAGCCCATCAGGTCCCTCTGTCCTGGGGATTCTCCAGGCAACAATACTGGACTGAGAGGCCATGCCCTTCTCTGGGGAAGGAGAAAACTGCGGCCCCTTTAATAGCAAGGGGCATTCAGGGTATGTGTGTCCAACCTTCTCAGCCTGCAATGTGGGAGACCTTGGTTCGATTCCTGGGTTGGCAAGATCCACTGGAGAAGGGATAGGCTACCCACTCCAGTATTCTTGGGCTTCCCTTGTGGCTCAGCTGGTAAAGAATCTGCCCAACAATGTGGGAGACCTGGGTTCGATCCCTGGGTTAAGAAGATCCCCTGGAGACGGGAAAGGCTGCCCACTCCAGCATTCTGGCCTGGAGCATTCCATGGACTGTATAGTCCACGGGGTCACGAAGGGTCGCACACAACTGAGCAACTTTCGCTTTCACTTTCTCCCTGAAATCCTGATTCCACTGTTGGTTTCTTATTCTCTTCCCAACTGTTTAAAACTTTTCAGAATACAATACATTTTATTTATATGCTATTTTTCTAAATTGGCCATCTCCTTCTGGTGGAAAAATACAAATTCCTGGAGGGCGGGAATCTTTGTTTATTTGTCCATTAACATATCCTTATAGTAATGCTTGGTATAATGTATGCTTCAACATTTGTTCAATGAATTGTTCTCCAGCCATGCTAGCCTATTTTTTGTGCCTCTGACCCTACCTCTAACTCACCAAGCATGTTTTCACACCATTATGTATTTTCCTGTAACAACTTGCCCACAGATGTTCCTATAACCACCATCCTTGCTAGGTTCACTTCTCTGCTCGCCTCATTAGCCAAGGCTTACTTTTCTTCATGACACCTAGCATTTGATCATAGCTTTTCTGAGTATGTTTTGTTTCTCTGGGTTTGTTGTTGTTTTTACTTTGCTTTAGTTTAGGTTTGCTTTTTTCTGTTTTCTTTTTTCAACATTTCTTTCTTATACTCTTTTAACTGCTGCTAAAGAAGTAAACCATCCATGACTGTTTTAATTTTTGCCATATAATGTCATCTTTCAGTAGATGGGGTAATGGCATTAAATATCTTACACTGGATCCCTGGTTTCATGACTTTACCACTTCAGATCAGATCAGATCAGTTGCTGAGTCGTGTCCGATTCTTTGCGCACGCCAGGCCTCCCTGTCCGTCACCAACTCCCGGAGTTCACCGAGACTCACGTCCATCGAGTCAGTGATGCCATCCAGCCGTCTCATCCTCTGTCGCCCCCTTCTCCTCCTGCCCCCAATCCCTCCCAGCATCAGGGTCTTTTCCAGCGAGTCAACTCTTCGCATGAGGTGGCCAAAGTACTGGCGTTTCGGCTTCAGCATCAGTCGTTCCAGTGAACACCCAGGACTGATCTCCTTTAGGATGGGCTGGTTGGATCTCCTTGAAGTCCAAGGGACTCTCAAGAGTTTTCTCCAACACCACAGTTCAAAAGCATCAATTCTTCAGTGCTTAGCTTTCTGTATAGTCCAAATCTCACATCCATACATGACCACTGGAAAAACCATAGCCTTGACTACACGGACCGTTGTTGACGAACTAATGTCTCTGCTTTTCAATATGCTGTCTAGGTTGGTCATAACTTTCCTTCCAAGGAGTAAGCGTCTTTTAATTTCATGGCTGCAGTCACCGTCTGCAGTGGTTTTGGAGCCCAGAAAAATAACGTCAGCCGCTATTTCCACTGTTTCTCCATCTATTTGCCATGGATGAGACCAGATGCCATGATCTTCGTTTTCTGAATGTTGAGCTTTAAGCCAACATTTTCACTCTCCTCTTTCACTTTCATCAAGAGGCTCTTTAGTTCTTTTTCACTTTCTGCCATAAGGGTGGTGTCATCTGCATATCTGAGGTTATTGATATTTCTCCCGGTAATCTTGATTCCAGCTTGTGCTTCCTCCAGCCCAGCGTTTCTCAAGATGTACTCTGCATATAAGCTGAACAAGCACGGTGACAATAGGCAGCCTTGACGTACTCCTTTTCCTATTTGGAACCAGTCTGTTGTTCCATGTCCAGTTCTAACTGTTGCTCTCTGACCTGCATACAGGTTTCTCAAGAGGCAGGTCAGGTGGTCTGGTATTCCCATGTCTTGAAGAATTTTCCACAGTTTATTGTGATCCACACAGTCAAAGGCTTTGGCATAGTCAATAAAGCAGAAATAGATGCTTTTCTGGAACTCTCTTGCTTTTTCCATGATCCAGCAGATGTTGGCAATTTGGTCTCTGGGGTTCCTCTGCCTTTGCTAAAACCAGCTTGAACACCTGGAAGTTCACGGTTCACGTAGTGCTGAAGCCTGGCTTGGAGAATTTTGACCATTACTTCACTAGCGTGTGAGATGAGTGCAATCATGCAGTAGTTTGAACATTCTTTGGAGTTGCCTTTCTTTGGGACTGGAATGAAAACTGACCTTTTCCAGTCCTGTGGCCACTGCTGCGTTTTCCAAATTTGCTGGCATATTGAGTGCAGCGCTTTCACAGCATCATCTTTCAGGATTTGAAATAGCTCAACTGCAATTCCATCACGTCCACTAGCTTTCTTCCTAGTGATGCTTTCTAAGGCCCACTTGATTTCACATGCCAGGATATCTGGCTCTAGGTGAGTGATCACACCGTCGTGATTATCTTGGTCGTGAAGATCTTTTTTGTACAGTTCTTCTGTGTATTCTTGCCATCTCTTCTTAGTACCTTCTGCTTCTGTTAGGTCCATACCATTTCTGTCCTTTATCGAGCCCGTCTTTGCATGAGATGTTCCCTTAGTATCTCTAATTTTCTTGAAGAGATCTCCAGTCTTTCCCATTCTGCTGTTTTCCTCTATTTCTTTGCACTGATCACTGAGGAAGGCTTTCTTATCTCTTCTTGCTATTCTTTGGAACTCTGCATTCAGATGCTTATATCTTTTCTTTTCTCCTTTGCTTCGAAAGTTTAAATCTAGTGTTAGAAAGTTTAAATGAGTCAATCTTCACAGAAGAAATGAATAAAGTTATTACAAGAAATACACCCAAGAAGCACCTTGCTCAGATGTATTTATTGGTGAATTCTAGTAAACCATCAACGATCAAATAGTACCAAAGCTTTGTGACTTGTGTAAGAACATTTGAAAGCAAGGAAATGTCCCTAATTTCTTTTCGGAAGCCAGTAGGATACTAACACATAAACATAGATACCAAAACTCTGAACAGAATATTAGCAAACATCCAACAATACATTTAGAAAGTAGTACAGAGACATTACTTTGCCAACAAAGGTTCGTCTAGTCAAGGCTATGGCTTTTCCTGTGGTCATGTATGGATGTGAGAGTTGGACTGTGAAGAAGGCTGAGCGCCGAAGACTTGATGCTTTTGGACTGTGGTGTTGGAGAAGACTCTTGAGAGTCCCTTGGACTGCAAGGACATCCCACCCGTCCATTCTGAAGGAGATCAGCCCTGGGATTTCTTTGGAAGGAATGATGCTAAAGCTGAAACTCCAGTACTTTGGCCACCTCATGTGAAGAGTTGACTCGTTGGAAAAGACTCTGATGCTGGGAGGGATTGGGGGCAGGAGGAGAAGGGGACGACAGAGGCTGAGACGGCTGGATGGCATCACTGACTCGATGGACGTGAGTCTCGGTGAACTCCGGGAGTTGGTGATGGACAGGGAGGCCTGGCGTGCTGCGATTCATGGGGTCGCAAAGAGTCGGACACGACTCAGCGACTGATCTGATCTGATCTGATCTGATACTGTGATAAAGTGGGACTTATTCCATTAATACAAGGCTGGCTCTATATTAGGAATTTCATTCATATCCTTCACCACGGTAACATATTTAAAGACAAAGACCCTGATGTTGGGGAAGATTGAAGTCAAAAGGAGTAGGGAGCAGCAGAGAATGAGATGGTTAGACAGCATCACTGACTCAATACACATGAATCTGAGCAAACTCTGGGAGATAGGGGAGGACAGAGGAGCCTGGGTTGCAAAGAGTCAGACACGACATAGCAACTGAACGATAATCTTAGGACTATCATCATAGATGCCAAACCAATCTTTGGGAAACTTCAATAGGCATTCATGTTAAAAAAGAGAAAACTGAAGAAACAGGAATCAGGGATGCATTATTAACATGATAAAAGCTATATAAGTAGCTCCTCGTGCAAATACTTTATTTAGTGGGGGAGTACCCGAGGTTTTCCAATAAGGTCAAGAATAACAAAAGTATGCCCACTATATCACTCCTGTTCAGTGTTCAACAGCAAGCACTAGTCAGTTGACTAGAGAAACCAATACGAGTTTTAAGAATGGATAAGAAGATGTAAAGCCACCTCTATGTCCAGGTGATATCATCGCACACCTGAAGACTCTTATAGAAACCATGACAAATTAACTAAAACAAAGAGAATTCAGCAAGGTAGTAGGATATAAAGTTACATACAAATATTATTAGTCTTTGTTTTGCATACACACACGCGCACGCACACACACACACACACACACACACACACACACACACACACAGCTGGAGGACATGTTAGGAGAGAAAATCCCATATACAATGGCAATAACAAAGACTAAGTGTATAGAAATAAACTTAATGAGAGCATCTATACAAAGACAATTTGTAAACACTCTCGAGCAACATAGAAGGAAACTTGAATAAGTAGGAAGATTTTCAAAGACCTTAGACAGAATAACTCAGCACTAAAAAGATATTGATTCCCTCTAAAGTTACGTATACGTTGAATATAATCTCAAAAATATCGGCGAACGTTTTTATGGAGTTAGACCAATGGATGATTTAGTTCATATTTTTTTAAAAAACATGCAAGAATAGCCAGGATACAAGTAAAAAAGGAAAACCTATGAGTGAATAGGGAGAAGGCAATGGCACCGCACTCCAGTACTGTTGCCCGGAAAATCCCGTGGATGGAGGAGCCTGGTAGGCTGCAGTCCATGGGGTCGCTAAGAGTCAGACACGACTGAGCAACTTCACTTTCACTTTCCACTTTCATGCATTGGAGAAGGAAATGGCAACCCTCTCCAGTGTTCTTGCCTGGAGAATCCCATGGACGGAGAAGCCTGGTAGGCTGCAGTCCATGGGGTCGCACGGAGTCGGACACGACTGAAGCGACGCAGCAGCAGCAGCAGCATGAGTGAACAGTAATCATATCAGACATAAAAGCACACTATAAAGCTCTTAATGTATACCACTTGGGTACCAGTACAGGAATAGACTAATAGGCCAGTGGCATAGAATAAAAAACTCAGAATAACACCAATTATAGCTGGGGATTTTAGTGTATGAGCCAAAGGCATGTAAAATCACTGAGGCAAAGATGAACATTCAACAAATGAGGCTGGAACAATTGAGACATTAAAAAAAAATCAGTGCAGATCCATGACATACCATCCACAAAAATAAACTGTAAATGGGTTTAGGAATCTAAACAAAAAAATGAAGCCATAACAAAATCTTGAAGAAAATATGGCAGAATTTCTCTTCACTATCAGCGTTGGGAAAGGCTTTCTAACTGTGACTGAAATTTCCAGAGGTGATTAAAGAAAAGAACATTCTATGTGACTAAAAAGATTTTTTTAATGTACGGCAAGTTGCGAAGAGCTGACTCATTGGAAAAGACTCTGATGCTGCGAGGGATTGGGGGCAGGAGGAGAAGGGGACGACAGAGGATGAGACGGCTGGATGGCATCTCTGACTCGATGGACGTGAGTCTCAGTGAACTCCGGGAGTCGGTGATGGACAGGGAGGCCTGGCGTGGTGCGATTCATGGGGTCGCAAAGAGTTGGACACGACTGAGCGACTGAACTGAACTGAAGTGAAAGTGAAAGTGGCTCAGCCATAACACAACATAACTACAGATGCATTTAACATTTGGGCCAACAATCCTATTGCTGGAAATGAAACTTGAAGAGACATTACCACCAACACAAAAATACGTGTACACTGGGTTATTCACTGCAGCATTGTTTGTATTAATCATTACGAAATGTTGAAAACAACTGAAACGCCCCTATGCTGCTGCTGCTGCTGCTGCTGCTGCTAAGTCGCTTCAGTCGTGTCCAACTCTGTGCGACCCCAAAGACGGCAGCCCACCAGGGTCCCCCGTCCCTGGGATTCTCCAGGCAACAACACTGGAGTGGGTTGCCATTTCCTTCTACAAGGCATGAAAGGGAAAAGTGAAAGTGAAGTCGCTCAGTCATGTCCGACTCCTAGCGACCCCATGGACCGCAGCCCACCAGGCTCCTCGGTCCATGGGATTTGCCAGACAAGAGTACTGGAGTGGGTTGCCATTGCCTTCTCCGGAAATGCCCCTATCGAAGCCAGTGTAATCTAATGTAGCTAGCTATAAAGAAGAATGAAGGAGTACAGAATAAGGAGTTTTTTTTTTTTTTTTTTTTGATGAAATGCTGTTTACTGAAAAAGGAAAAGTGCAAAGGAGCTTTAGAAAATGCCATCTTTCATTTAATAGACAATGGAACATAAGAAAACCCGTATGTATCTATTCATTTGTGTAGAGTAAATCCAGGAAAGGTTCAACCAGATAACCAGATTGGTTATCTACAGGGGGATTGTGGAAAAGAAATGGGGAATGCGAAGCGGGTGGAAGACATGGGGAAAGAATCATACGCCTACAGTATGTGTGTTTGTGCAGCCCTGAGTCTGAATCACAGTAGTGTTTCACATACCCCAGGATTAAGTGAAAAATTAAAATGAACTAGGATATGGGGGGAGAGGGCAAACTCAAATTCGAAACACCAACAAATTAACCTAAATATATTACAAATAAATGTCTTAACCACAAGAGAAGGAGTGAGGAAGAAAACAGCTAAGCTAAGCAACTTGGGGAAACAGTATTTGATTGCATCCTTGGAGGCTTAAGATATAAAGAAGTGGACACACACACAAGTCATCAGATCTGCTTCTAACAGGTGCGTGTTTTGTGCTCAGTCATTAAGTTGTACCCAACTTTTTGGGATCCCGGTCTCTGTAGCACACCAGGTCTCCCCATCCTTCACTATCTCCTAGAGTTTGCTCAAATTCATGTCCATTAGGTCGGTCATACTATCTAACCATTTGGTAGCATTTCTGTAACCACATCATGTATAATCAATCAGGTGTGAACAAATAAGTAAATACTGAAGATAAGGAGAGCCAGGTGAGACAAAGACGTTACAAATCAGACTAGAGTGGATTGTTGCTGTATCGCATAAACCATCACAATATTGTAAACTCCTTATCCTCCAATTAAAATTAATTAATTAATTAAAAAAAGAAGTACCAGTGTGAGCTCCTGGCTTTCACTATCTACAGAAATATCTAGAGAAATTCCAATGTATCTGGGAGCATAAGTATATACAGACGACATATTTCCTTCATTTACTGATGGAAAAGGAAGACCTAGCTGCAAGGAAACCCCAGTAGCAATGAACGTGCAGGGAGATATCAGTTATTAAATGTCATTTTCCAAGGAAAGGAAACATGGGTTTTGGCAGAAGTGTTCTGATTTCAGGGTCATGGTGGGGAAAGAAAAGCACAAGATGAACAGGAATACCTTATAATGCCGGCAAGGAAGTACACGGAAAAGAACCACATCATGCTCAAAGAACACAAACCCCACAAGGAGTTCCTAATCACCAAAGCTGGAAAAATGCAAGAAACTAAATAATGATATAATTTGATTATAAGTCACAATATAACGAAGTTATTCACATCTCAATACTGACATAAAGAATTTGATTACTTATTTGATTTGATGATTAGAAATGCATTCTATAAAATTTTATATTTGGCAAAACTAATACAGTTATGTAAAGTTTAAAAATAAAATAAAATTAAAAAAAAAAAGAAAGAAAATTTATAAAAATATGAGGGAGAAAAGACAGCTCTACAGATTTCCAATGAACAAATATGGTAGGAATAAGGAAATAGAAAGTCACCTTTTAGTCATATTTGTTGTAGGCCAAACCAACAGATGAATTTTAAAAGCAGTGAATAAAAGCCTGAGAAGAATCCTATCCCTCTTTTTGGCTCCGAGCAAGCATTCCCCTAGCCCAAAAGCAGCCTTATCATAGGAACCAGCCACAGTGTCTGCTTGCCCCTGTCAGGTTTTGGTTCCCCACCAGTCCACAGAAGTATTCAAACAAGCTAATCACATCCTTCCTTGAGAACCAAGGGTCACCACCATCTCTTGTTACCACAGATAACCTCCCACGGCCCTGCTTGTGCATTCTCTTCCAGAGCATGACTCCCCTGAGGCTCGACCTAGCCAGTAGTATCCTCTTCCCTCAGGCAGTGAGTGAACATTACTGAGAAGCTGCTGTGGGTAGCACCTGTCCAGTGTCAGGTGTGTATGTTCAGCAGCCACCCCCAGACCCCTGTGGTAGAAATCACTCCGTCACCATTAGAATGAAGGAGAGGCAATAAAACAGGTATTATTGCCAAAAATGTGTAACTTTCATCTAATCCTAAGAAAACACCAGACAAACCCAAACTGACAGACATTGTATAAAATACCTGAGCAGTATCTCCAAAACCGTCACCGTTGGGAAAGACCCAGAAAGCTTGAGGAATTCTCAGCGTGGAGGAGACTAACGAGAAATGATGGCCAAATGTGGTATCCGGAATGGGATGCTGGGACAGAAAAAGGAGATTACTGGGATAAATGACAGAATTCAAATAAAGTATGTAAATTAGTTAATAGTACTGCATCGATATTAATTTTCAATTTTCATAATTTTTATATGCCTATGTAAGATGTTAACATTAGGGAAATCTGGATGAAGTTTTTCTATACTGTTTTTGGCAAACTTTTTTTAGGTCTAAAGGTACTTCAAAAAAACCTTTTTTTTAAAGATTCACTCACTGCTAAAAGGAAACATAATGATATCTGTGTGATAAATTGCTTCAGTATTGTCCGACTCTTTGCCACCCTACGGACTGTAAGCTACCAGGTTCTTCTGTCCATTGGATTATCCAGGCAAAAATACTGGAGTGGGTTTCCATGTCCTCCTCCACGGGATCTTCCTGACCCAGGGGTCAAACCCAAGTCTCTTAGGTTTCCTGCGTTGGCAGGTGGGGTCTTTACCAGCTGAGCCACAGGGGAAGCCCCACGGTTACACTATAAATCTTACCTTTTAATAATAGTTTAACCAATTGAAATACGGTTAGGAGGATGGATATAAAGATGGATAAATGTTCGTGCCTCGTGATCCATTAAAAAACTATTTCAAAGTGGTTTGAAAGGGAGAGTGTTAGTTTCTCAGTCATGTCTGACTCTTTGTGCTTCCATGGACTGTAGCCTGCCAGGCTCCTCTGTCCATGGGATGCTCCAGGCAAGAATACTGGAGTGGATTGTCATTTCCTGTCTAGAGGGCCCATTAATAGAAATGAAAGTGCAACCATTTCCAAGGTGTAGATGAATATTTATCTGCTCCTTGTGGCTCAGACGGTAAAGAATCTGCCTACAATGAAGGAGACCTGGGTTCGGTTTCTGGGCATTATCAATACGAACCACAAAAATAATTAGATGCAAACAAATACGATTTTTTAAAGGAGCGCAACACGATCGAGGGATTTTATTTTATTTTATTGGATCGAGGGATTTTTTTTTAATTGTATTTATTTATTTATTTATTTTTTATTTTATTTTATTTTTAAACTTTTCATAATTGTATTCGTTTTGCCAAATATCAAAATGAATCCGCCACAGGTATACCTGTGTTCCCCATCCTGAACCCTCTTCCCTCCTCCTGGATCGAGGGATTTTAAAGAGAGCAAGAAATGATTCACCACAAAATTGAAGCTAATCCCAGGTAAGGAAAGAGGGTTACACAGAGGGCGGACAGGAGAGTTGGCCGGCGAGCAATTCAATCGATTGCCTTTCTTATTAATCCCCAAACTTTGGTCCTAGGTAATTTCATTTATATCAGTAGAGACAGAGTTTATAGAAAGAACACTGTTGAGATACCTGACTGGAAGAAGAGTCGGAAAATAGTTGAGACGTCCAAGACCCCAGCAGTGGCAGGGCGTTCCTCCCTCTCCACAGGCCGCTGCCAACAAGCCCCAGCGCCGGAGGCTACTGGCGTCTTAACGGTTCCTCGCCAGAAGAGCACTTGGATTGGTGTAGCGCAGGTCACATGCCACCCCCTCACTCAATCAGCTAGGTACCGGGAGGCGGGGCCAAGTTCTAGACCCGCCCACATAGCAGAGGGGCTTATGGGTGAGAAGGTTCCCCTCAGGCACCAGCGCCTCGGCTCTAGAACCCCTTGGGTGGAAAGCTGGGCACAGTGTCTGTCTCTCTGTGTGGCCTAGATACCGCCTGGCCAGGGTTTCTGCCAGGCCAGGACTCAAACTCAGAGAACTGATGTCCACATCGATGGGCTTTGCAACAGAGACTGAACTGAAAAACAATTGGCCCCTTAATGAAAAAGAGGCTTCTCGGGTGGCAGGGCGCTAGTGCTCAAGAACCCGCCTGCCGATGCAGGAGATGTCCGAGTCCAGGTTCGATCCCTGGGTCAGGACGACCCCCTGGAGGAGGTCACGGCAACCCACTCCAGTATTCTTTTTTTTTATTTTTCAGTCCAGTATTCTTGCCTGGAGAATCCCATGGACGAGGGGCCTGGTGGGCGACTTGGCACTTGATGAAAAAAGCCATCAAACTTTAGTGTCCACAGGGCTCTCCTATGGTAAATAAGGTGTTGAGTCCACACCAGATAGGGACAAATGTATTCTGGCCTCTGTGCAGTAAAGCCAGCATAGCAATGACAGTGACATTTGACAAAAGCAGCATCAAGGAGAAAACTGCACGCATTCTAAGTTGCTTCAGTCTTGTCCGACTCTTTGTGACCCCATGAACTGTAGCCCATCAGGTCCCTCTGTCCTGGGGATTCTCCAGGCAACAATACTGGACTGAGAGGCCATGCCCTTCTCTGGGGAAGGAGAAAACTGCGGCCCCTTTAATAGCAAGGGGCATTCAGGGTATGTGTGTCCAACCTTCTCAGCCTGCAATGTGGGAGACCTTGGTTCGATTCCTGGGTTGGCAAGATCCACTGGAGAAGGGATAGGCTACCCACTCCAGTATTCTTGGGCTTCCCTTGTGGCTCAGCTGGTAAAGAATCTGCCCAACAATGTGGGAGACCTGGGTTCGATCCCTGGGTTAAGAAGATCCCCTGGAGACGGGAAAGGCTGCCCACTCCAGCATTCTGGCCTGGAGCATTCCATGGACTGTATAGTCCACGGGGTCACGAAGGGTCGCACACAACTGAGCAACTTTCGCTTTCACTTTCTCCCTGAAATCCTGATTCCACTGTTGGTTTCTTATTCTCTTCCCAACTGTTTAAAACTTTTCAGAATACAATACATTTTATTTATATGCTATTTTTCTAAATTGGCCATCTCCTTCTGGTGGAAAAATACAAATTCCTGGAGGGCGGGAATCTTTGTTTATTTGTCCATTAACATATCCTTATAGTAATGCTTGGTATAATGTATGCTTCAACATTTGTTCAATGAATTGTTCTCCAGCCATGCTAGCCTATTTTTTGTGCCTCTGACCCTACCTCTAACTCACCAAGCATGTTTTCACACCATTATGTATTTTCCTGTAACAACTTGCCCACAGATGTTCCTATAACCACCATCCTTGCTAGGTTCACTTCTCTGCTCGCCTCATTAGCCAAGGCTTACTTTTCTTCATGACACCTAGCATTTGATCATAGCTTTTCTGAGTATGTTTTGTTTCTCTGGGTTTGTTGTTGTTTTTACTTTGCTTTAGTTTAGGTTTGCTTTTTTCTGTTTTCTTTTTTCAACATTTCTTTCTTATACTCTTTTAACTGCTGCTAAAGAAGTAAACCATCCATGACTGTTTTAATTTTTGCCATATAATGTCATCTTTCAGTAGATGGGGTAATGGCATTAAATATCTTACACTGGATCCCTGGTTTCATGACTTTACCACTTCAGATCAGATCAGATCAGTTGCTGAGTCGTGTCCGATTCTTTGCGCACGCCAGGCCTCCCTGTCCGTCACCAACTCCCGGAGTTCACCGAGACTCACGTCCATCGAGTCAGTGATGCCATCCAGCCGTCTCATCCTCTGTCGCCCCCTTCTCCTCCTGCCCCCAATCCCTCCCAGCATCAGGGTCTTTTCCAGCGAGTCAACTCTTCGCATGAGGTGGCCAAAGTACTGGCGTTTCGGCTTCAGCATCAGTCGTTCCAGTGAACACCCAGGACTGATCTCCTTTAGGATGGGCTGGTTGGATCTCCTTGAAGTCCAAGGGACTCTCAAGAGTTTTCTCCAACACCACAGTTCAAAAGCATCAATTCTTCAGTGCTTAGCTTTCTGTATAGTCCAAATCTCACATCCATACATGACCACTGGAAAAACCATAGCCTTGACTACACGGACCGTTGTTGACGAACTAATGTCTCTGCTTTTCAATATGCTGTCTAGGTTGGTCATAACTTTCCTTCCAAGGAGTAAGCGTCTTTTAATTTCATGGCTGCAGTCACCGTCTGCAGTGGTTTTGGAGCCCAGAAAAATAACGTCAGCCGCTATTTCCACTGTTTCTCCATCTATTTGCCATGGATGAGACCAGATGCCATGATCTTCGTTTTCTGAATGTTGAGCTTTAAGCCAACATTTTCACTCTCCTCTTTCACTTTCATCAAGAGGCTCTTTAGTTCTTTTTCACTTTCTGCCATAAGGGTGGTGTCATCTGCATATCTGAGGTTATTGATATTTCTCCCGGTAATCTTGATTCCAGCTTGTGCTTCCTCCAGCCCAGCGTTTCTCAAGATGTACTCTGCATATAAGCTGAACAAGCACGGTGACAATAGGCAGCCTTGACGTACTCCTTTTCCTATTTGGAACCAGTCTGTTGTTCCATGTCCAGTTCTAACTGTTGCTCTCTGACCTGCATACAGGTTTCTCAAGAGGCAGGTCAGGTGGTCTGGTATTCCCATGTCTTGAAGAATTTTCCACAGTTTATTGTGATCCACACAGTCAAAGGCTTTGGCATAGTCAATAAAGCAGAAATAGATGCTTTTCTGGAACTCTCTTGCTTTTTCCATGATCCAGCAGATGTTGGCAATTTGGTCTCTGGGGTTCCTCTGCCTTTGCTAAAACCAGCTTGAACACCTGGAAGTTCACGGTTCACGTAGTGCTGAAGCCTGGCTTGGAGAATTTTGACCATTACTTCACTAGCGTGTGAGATGAGTGCAATCATGCAGTAGTTTGAACATTCTTTGGAGTTGCCTTTCTTTGGGACTGGAATGAAAACTGACCTTTTCCAGTCCTGTGGCCACTGCTGCGTTTTCCAAATTTGCTGGCATATTGAGTGCAGCGCTTTCACAGCATCATCTTTCAGGATTTGAAATAGCTCAACTGCAATTCCATCACGTCCACTAGCTTTCTTCCTAGTGATGCTTTCTAAGGCCCACTTGATTTCACATGCCAGGATATCTGGCTCTAGGTGAGTGATCACACCGTCGTGATTATCTTGGTCGTGAAGATCTTTTTTGTACAGTTCTTCTGTGTATTCTTGCCATCTCTTCTTAGTACCTTCTGCTTCTGTTAGGTCCATACCATTTCTGTCCTTTATCGAGCCCGTCTTTGCATGAGATGTTCCCTTAGTATCTCTAATTTTCTTGAAGAGATCTCCAGTCTTTCCCATTCTGCTGTTTTCCTCTATTTCTTTGCACTGATCACTGAGGAAGGCTTTCTTATCTCTTCTTGCTATTCTTTGGAACTCTGCATTCAGATGCTTATATCTTTTCTTTTCTCCTTTGCTTCGAAAGTTTAAATCTAGTGTTAGAAAGTTTAAATGAGTCAATCTTCACAGAAGAAATGAATAAAGTTATTACAAGAAATACACCCAAGAAGCACCTTGCTCAGATGTATTTATTGGTGAATTCTAGTAAACCATCAACGATCAAATAGTACCAAAGCTTTGTGACTTGTGTAAGAACATTTGAAAGCAAGGAAATGTCCCTAATTTCTTTTCGGAAGCCAGTAGGATACTAACACATAAACATAGATACCAAAACTCTGAACAGAATATTAGCAAACATCCAACAATACATTTAGAAAGTAGTACAGAGACATTACTTTGCCAACAAAGGTTCGTCTAGTCAAGGCTATGGCTTTTCCTGTGGTCATGTATGGATGTGAGAGTTGGACTGTGAAGAAGGCTGAGCGCCGAAGACTTGATGCTTTTGGACTGTGGTGTTGGAGAAGACTCTTGAGAGTCCCTTGGACTGCAAGGACATCCCACCCGTCCATTCTGAAGGAGATCAGCCCTGGGATTTCTTTGGAAGGAATGATGCTAAAGCTGAAACTCCAGTACTTTGGCCACCTCATGTGAAGAGTTGACTCGTTGGAAAAGACTCTGATGCTGGGAGGGATTGGGGGCAGGAGGAGAAGGGGACGACAGAGGCTGAGACGGCTGGATGGCATCACTGACTCGATGGACGTGAGTCTCGGTGAACTCCGGGAGTTGGTGACGGACAGGGAGGCCTGGCGTGCTGCGATTCATGGGGTCGCAAAGAGTCGGACACGACTCAGCGACTGATCTGATCTGATCTGATCTGATCTGATACTGTGATAAAGTGGGACTTATTCCATTAATACAAGGCTGGCTCTATATTAGGAATTTCATTCATATCCTTCACCACGGTAACATATTTAAAGACAAAGACCCTGATGTTGGGGAAGATTGAAGTCAAAAGGAGTAGGGAGCAGCAGAGAATGAGATGGTTAGACAGCATCACTGACTCAATACACATGAATCTGAGCAAACTCTGGGAGATAGGGGAGGACAGAGGAGCCTGGGTTGCAAAGAGTCAGACACGACATAGCAACTGAACGATAATCTTAGGACTATCATCATAGATGCCAAACCAATCTTTGGGAAACTTCAATAGGCATTCATGTTAAAAAAGAGAAAACTGAAGAAACAGGAATCAGGGATGCATTATTAACATGATAAAAGCTATATAAGTAGCTCCTCGTGCAAATACTTTATTTAGTGGGGGAGTACCCGAGGTTTTCCAATAAGGTCAAGAATAACAAAAGTATGCCCACTATATCACTCCTGTTCAGTGTTCAACAGCAAGCACTAGTCAGTTGACTAGAGAAACCAATACGAGTTTTAAGAATGGATAAGAAGATGTAAAGCCACCTCTATGTCCAGGTGATATCATCGCACACCTGAAGACTCTTATAGAAACCATGACAAATTAACTAAAACAAAGAGAATTCAGCAAGGTAGTAGGATATAAAGTTACATACAAATATTATTAGTCTTTGTTTTGCATACACACACGCGCACGCACACACACACACACACACACACACACACACACACAGCTGGAGGACATGTTAGGAGAGAAAATCCCATATACAATGGCAATAACAAAGACTAAGTGTATAGAAATAAACTTAATGAGAGCATCTATACAAAGACAATTTGTAAACACTCTCGAGCAACATAGAAGGAAACTTGAATAAGTAGGAAGATTTTCAAAGACCTTAGACAGAATAACTCAGCACTAAAAAGATATTGATTCCCTCTAAAGTTACGTATACGTTGAATATAATCTCAAAAATATCGGCGAACGTTTTTATGGAGTTAGACCAATGGATGATTTAGTTCATATTTTTTTAAAAAACATGCAAGAATAGCCAGGATACAAGTAAAAAAGGAAAACCTATGAGTGAATAGGGAGAAGGCAATGGCACCGCACTCCAGTACTGTTGCCCGGAAAATCCCGTGGATGGAGGAGCCTGGTAGGCTGCAGTCCATGGGGTCGCTAAGAGTCAGACACGACTGAGCAACTTCACTTTCACTTTCCACTTTCATGCATTGGAGAAGGAAATGGCAACCCTCTCCAGTGTTCTTGCCTGGAGAATCCCATGGACGGAGAAGCCTGGTAGGCTGCAGTCCATGGGGTCGCACGGAGTCGGACACGACTGAAGCGACGCAGCAGCAGCAGCAGCATGAGTGAACAGTAATCATATCAGACATAAAAGCACACTATAAAGCTCTTAATGTATACCACTTGGGTACCAGTACAGGAATAGACTAATAGGCCAGTGGCATAGAATAAAAAACTCAGAATAACACCAATTATAGCTGGGGATTTTAGTGTATGAGCCAAAGGCATGTAAAATCACTGAGGCAAAGATGAACATTCAACAAATGAGGCTGGAACAATTGAGACATTAAAAAAAAATCAGTGCAGATCCATGACATACCATCCACAAAAATAAACTGTAAATGGGTTTAGGAATCTAAACAAAAAAATGAAGCCATAACAAAATCTTGAAGAAAATATGGCAGAATTTCTCTTCACTATCAGCGTTGGGAAAGGCTTTCTAACTGTGACTGAAATTTCCAGAGGTGATTAAAGAAAAGAACATTCTATGTGACTAAAAAGATTTTTTTAATGTACGGCAAGTTGCGAAGAGCTGACTCATTGGAAAAGACTCTGATGCTGCGAGGGATTGGGGGCAGGAGGAGAAGGGGACGACAGAGGATGAGACGGCTGGATGGCATCTCTGACTCGATGGACGTGAGTCTCAGTGAACTCCGGGAGTCGGTGATGGACAGGGAGGCCTGGCGTGGTGCGATTCATGGGGTCGCAAAGAGTTGGACACGACTGAGCGACTGAACTGAACTGAAGTGAAAGTGAAAGTGGCTCAGCCATAACACAACATAACTACAGATGCATTTAACATTTGGGCCAACAATCCTATTGCTGGAAATGAAACTTGAAGAGACATTACCACCAACACAAAAATACGTGTACACTGGGTTATTCACTGCAGCATTGTTTGTATTAATCATTACGAAATGTTGAAAACAACTGAAACGCCCCTATGCTGCTGCTGCTGCTGCTGCTGCTGCTAAGTCGCTTCAGTCGTGTCCAACTCTGTGCGACCCCAAAGACGGCAGCCCACCAGGGTCCCCCGTCCCTGGGATTCTCCAGGCAACAACACTGGAGTGGGTTGCCATTTCCTTCTACAAGGCATGAAAGGGAAAAGTGAAAGTGAAGTCGCTCAGTCATGTCCGACTCCTAGCGACCCCATGGACCGCAGCCCACCAGGCTCCTCGGTCCATGGGATTTGCCAGACAAGAGTACTGGAGTGGGTTGCCATTGCCTTCTCCGGAAATGCCCCTATCGAAGCCAGTGTAATCTAATGTAGCTAGCTATAAAGAAGAATGAAGGAGTACAGAATAAGGAGTTTTTTTTTTTTTTTTTTTTGATGAAATGCTGTTTACTGAAAAAGGAAAAGTGCAAAGGAGCTTTAGAAAATGCCATCTTTCATTTAATAGACAATGGAACATAAGAAAACCCGTATGTATCTATTCATTTGTGTAGAGTAAATCCAGGAAAGGTTCAACCAGATAACCAGATTGGTTATCTACAGGGGGATTGTGGAAAAGAAATGGGGAATGCGAAGCGGGTGGAAGACATGGGGAAAGAATCATACGCCTACAGTATGTGTGTTTGTGCAGCCCTGAGTCTGAATCACAGTAGTGTTTCACATACCCCAGGATTAAGTGAAAAATTAAAATGAACTAGGATATGGGGGGAGAGGGCAAACTCAAATTCAAAACACCAACAAATTAACCTAAATATATTACAAATAAATGTCTTAACCACAAGAGAAGGAGTGAGGAAGAAAACAGCTAAGCTAAGCAACTTGGGGAAACAGTATTTGATTGCATCCTTGGAGGCTTAAGATATAAAGAAGTGGACACACACACAAGTCATCAGATCTGCTTCTAACAGGTGCGTGTTTTGTGCTCAGTCATTAAGTTGTACCCAACTTTTTGGGATCCCGGTCTCTGTAGCACACCAGGTCTCCCCATCCTTCACTATCTCCTAGAGTTTGCTCAAATTCATGTCCATTAGGTCGGTCATACTATCTAACCATTTGGTAGCATTTCTGTAACCACATCATGTATAATCAATCAGGTGTGAACAAATAAGTAAATACTGAAGATAAGGAGAGCCAGGTGAGACAAAGACGTTACAAATCAGACTAGAGTGGATTGTTGCTGTATCGCATAAACCATCACAATATTGTAAACTCCTTATCCTCCAATTAAAATTAATTAATTAATTAAAAAAAGAAGTACCAGTGTGAGCTCCTGGCTTTCACTATCTACAGAAATATCTAGAGAAATTCCAATGTATCTGGGAGCATAAGTATATACAGACGACATATTTCCTTCATTTACTGATGGAAAAGGAAGACCTAGCTGCAAGGAAACCCCAGTAGCAATGAACGTGCAGGGAGATATCAGTTATTAAATGTCATTTTCCAAGGAAAGGAAACATGGGTTTTGGCAGAAGTGTTCTGATTTCAGGGTCATGGTGGGGAAAGAAAAGCACAAGATGAACAGGAATACCTTATAATGCCGGCAAGGAAGTACACGGAAAAGAACCACATCATGCTCAAAGAACACAAACCCCACAAGGAGTTCCTAATCACCAAAGCTGGAAAAATGCAAGAAACTAAATAATGATATAATTTGATTATAAGTCACAATATAACGAAGTTATTCACATCTCAATACTGACATAAAGAATTTGATTACTTATTTGATTTGATGATTAGAAATGCATTCTATAAAATTTTATATTTGGCAAAACTAATACAGTTATGTAAAGTTTAAAAATAAAATAAAATTAAAAAAAAAAAGAAAGAAAATTTATAAAAATATGAGGGAGAAAAGACAGCTCTACAGATTTCCAATGAACAAATATGGTAGGAATAAGGAAATAGAAAGTCACCTTTTAGTCATATTTGTTGTAGGCCAAACCAACAGATGAATTTTAAAAGCAGTGAATAAAAGCCTGAGAAGAATCCTATCCCTCTTTTTGGCTCCGAGCAAGCATTCCCCTAGCCCAAAAGCAGCCTTATCATAGGAACCAGCCACAGTGTCTGCTTGCCCCTGTCAGGTTTTGGTTCCCCACCAGTCCACAGAAGTATTCAAACAAGCTAATCACATCCTTCCTTGAGAACCAAGGGTCACCACCATCTCTTGTTACCACAGATAACCTCCCACGGCCCTGCTTGTGCATTCTCTTCCAGAGCATGACTCCCCTGAGGCTCGACCTAGCCAGTAGTATCCTCTTCCCTCAGGCAGTGAGTGAACATTACTGAGAAGCTGCTGTGGGTAGCACCTGTCCAGTGTCAGGTGTGTATGTTCAGCAGCCACCCCCAGACCCCTGTGGTAGAAATCACTCCGTCACCATTAGAATGAAGGAGAGGCAATAAAACAGGTATTATTGCCAAAAATGTGTAACTTTCATCTAATCCTAAGAAAACACCAGACAAACCCAAACTGACAGACATTGTATAAAATACCTGAGCAGTATCTCCAAAACCGTCACCGTTGGGAAAGACCCAGAAAGCTTGAGGAATTCTCAGCGTGGAGGAGACTAACGAGAAATGATGGCCAAATGTGGTATCCGGAATGGGATGCTGGGACAGAAAAAGGAGATTACTGGGATAAATGACAGAATTCAAATAAAGTATGTAAATTAGTTAATAGTACTGCATCGATATTAATTTTCAATTTTCATAATTTTTATATGCCTATGTAAGATGTTAACATTAGGGAAATCTGGATGAAGTTTTTCTATACTGTTTTTGGCAAACTTTTTTTAGGTCTAAAGGTACTTCAAAAAAACCTTTTTTTTAAAGATTCACTCACTGCTAAAAGGAAACATAATGATATCTGTGTGATAAATTGCTTCAGTATTGTCCGACTCTTTGCCACCCTACGGACTGTAAGCTACCAGGTTCTTCTGTCCATTGGATTATCCAGGCAAAAATACTGGAGTGGGTTTCCATGTCCTCCTCCACGGGATCTTCCTGACCCAGGGGTCAAACCCAAGTCTCTTAGGTTTCCTGCGTTGGCAGGTGGGGTCTTTACCAGCTGAGCCACAGGGGAAGCCCCACGGTTACACTATAAATCTTACCTTTTAATAATAGTTTAACCAATTGAAATACGGTTAGGAGGATGGATATAAAGATGGATAAATGTTCGTGCCTCGTGATCCATTAAAAAACTATTTCAAAGTGGTTTGAAAGGGAGAGTGTTAGTTTCTCAGTCATGTCTGACTCTTTGTGCTTCCATGGACTGTAGCCTGCCAGGCTCCTCTGTCCATGGGATGCTCCAGGCAAGAATACTGGAGTGGATTGTCATTTCCTGTCTAGAGGGCCCATTAATAGAAATGAAAGTGCAACCATTTCCAAGGTGTAGATGAATATTTATCTGCTCCTTGTGGCTCAGACGGTAAAGAATCTGCCTACAATGAAGGAGACCTGGGTTCGGTTTCTGGGCATTATCAATACGAACCACAAAAATAATTAGATGCAAACAAATACGATTTTTTAAAGGAGCGCAACACGATCGAGGGATTTTATTTTATTTTATTGGATCGAGGGATTTTTTTTTAATTGTATTTATTTATTTATTTATTTTTTATTTTATTTTATTTTTAAACTTTTCATAATTGTATTCGTTTTGCCAAATATCAAAATGAATCCGCCACAGGTATACCTGTGTTCCCCATCCTGAACCCTCTTCCCTCCTCCTGGATCGAGGGATTTTAAAGAGAGCAAGAAATGATTCACCACAAAATTGAAGCTAATCCCAGGTAAGGAAAGAGGGTTACACAGAGGGCGGACAGGAGAGTTGGCCGGCGAGCAATTCAATCGATTGCCTTTCTTATTAATCCCCAAACTTTGGTCCTAGGTAATTTCATTTATATCAGTAGAGACAGAGTTTATAGAAAGAACACTGTTGAGATACCTGACTGGAAGAAGAGTCGGAAAATAGTTGAGACGTCCAAGACCCCAGCAGTGGCAGGGCGTTCCTCCCTCTCCACAGGCCGCTGCCAACAAGCCCCAGCGCCGGAGGCTACTGGCGTCTTAACGGTTCCTCGCCAGAAGAGCACTTGGATTGGTGTAGCGCAGGTCACATGCCACCCCCTCACTCAATCAGCTAGGTACCGGGAGGCGGGGCCAAGTTCTAGACCCGCCCACATAGCAGAGGGGCTTATGGGTGAGAAGGTTCCCCTCAGGCACCAGCGCCTCGGCTCTAGAACCCCTTGGGTGGAAAGCTGGGCACAGTGTCTGTCTCTCTGTGTGGCCTAGATACCGCCTGGCCAGGGTTTCTGCCAGGCCAGGACTCAAACTCAGAGAACTGATGTCCACATCGATGGGCTTTGCAACAGAGACTGAACTGAAAAACAATTGGCCCCTTAATGAAAAAGAGGCTTCTCGGGTGGCAGGGCGCTAGTGCTCAAGAACCCGCCTGCCGATGCAGGAGATGTCCGAGTCCAGGTTCGATCCCTGGGTCAGGACGACCCCCTGGAGGAGGTCACGGCAACCCACTCCAGTATTCTTTTTTTTTATTTTTCAGTCCAGTATTCTTGCCTGGAGAATCCCATGGACGAGGGGCCTGGTGGGCGACTTGGCACTTGATGAAAAAAGCCATCAAACTTTAGTGTCCACAGGGCTCTCCTATGGTAAATAAGGTGTTGAGTCCACACCAGATAGGGACAAATGTATTCTGGCCTCTGTGCAGTAAAGCCAGCATAGCAATGACAGTGACATTTGACAAAAGCAGCATCAAGGAGAAAACTGCACGCATTCTAAGTTGCTTCAGTCTTGTCCGACTCTTTGTGACCCCATGAACTGTAGCCCATCAGGTCCCTCTGTCCTGGGGATTCTCCAGGCAACAATACTGGACTGAGAGGCCATGCCCTTCTCTGGGGAAGGAGAAAACTGCGGCCCCTTTAATAGCAAGGGGCATTCAGGGTATGTGTGTCCAACCTTCTCAGCCTGCAATGTGGGAGACCTTGGTTCGATTCCTGGGTTGGCAAGATCCACTGGAGAAGGGATAGGCTACCCACTCCAGTATTCTTGGGCTTCCCTTGTGGCTCAGCTGGTAAAGAATCTGCCCAACAATGTGGGAGACCTGGGTTCGATCCCTGGGTTAAGAAGATCCCCTGGAGACGGGAAAGGCTGCCCACTCCAGCATTCTGGCCTGGAGCATTCCATGGACTGTATAGTCCACGGGGTCACGAAGGGTCGCACACAACTGAGCAACTTTCGCTTTCACTTTCTCCCTGAAATCCTGATTCCACTGTTGGTTTCTTATTCTCTTCCCAACTGTTTAAAACTTTTCAGAATACAATACATTTTATTTATATGCTATTTTTCTAAATTGGCCATCTCCTTCTGGTGGAAAAATATAAATTCCTGGAGGGCGGGAATCTTTGTTTATTTGTCCATTAACATATCCTTATAGTAATGCTTGGTATAATGTATGCTTCAACATTTGTTCAATGAATTGTTCTCCAGCCATGCTAGCCTATTTTTTGTGCCTCTGACCCTACCTCTAACTCACCAAGCATGTTTTCACACCATTATGTATTTTCCTGTAACAACTTGCCCACAGATGTTCCTATAACCACCATCCTTGCTAGGTTCACTTCTCTGCTCGCCTCATTAGCCAAGGCTTACTTTTCTTCATGACACCTAGCATTTGATCATAGCTTTTCTGAGTATGTTTTGTTTCTCTGGGTTTGTTGTTGTTTTTACTTTGCTTTAGTTTAGGTTTGCTTTTTTCTGTTTTCTTTTTTCAACATTTCTTTCTTATACTCTTTTAACTGCTGCTAAAGAAGTAAACCATCCATGACTGTTTTAATTTTTGCCATATAATGTCATCTTTCAGTAGATGGGGTAATGGCATTAAATATCTTACACTGGATCCCTGGTTTCATGACTTTACCACTTCAGATCAGATCAGATCAGTTGCTGAGTCGTGTCCGATTCTTTGCGCACGCCAGGCCTCCCTGTCCGTCACCAACTCCCGGAGTTCACCGAGACTCACGTCCATCGAGTCAGTGATGCCATCCAGCCGTCTCATCCTCTGTCGCCCCCTTCTCCTCCTGCCCCCAATCCCTCCCAGCATCAGGGTCTTTTCCAGCGAGTCAACTCTTCGCATGAGGTGGCCAAAGTACTGGCGTTTCGGCTTCAGCATCAGTCGTTCCAGTGAACACCCAGGACTGATCTCCTTTAGGATGGGCTGGTTGGATCTCCTTGAAGTCCAAGGGACTCTCAAGAGTTTTCTCCAACACCACAGTTCAAAAGCATCAATTCTTCAGTGCTTAGCTTTCTGTATAGTCCAAATCTCACATCCATACATGACCACTGGAAAAACCATAGCCTTGACTACACGGACCGTTGTTGACGAACTAATGTCTCTGCTTTTCAATATGCTGTCTAGGTTGGTCATAACTTTCCTTCCAAGGAGTAAGCGTCTTTTAATTTCATGGCTGCAGTCACCGTCTGCAGTGGTTTTGGAGCCCAGAAAAATAACGTCAGCCGCTATTTCCACTGTTTCTCCATCTATTTGCCATGGATGAGACCAGATGCCATGATCTTCGTTTTCTGAATGTTGAGCTTTAAGCCAACATTTTCACTCTCCTCTTTCACTTTCATCAAGAGGCTCTTTAGTTCTTTTTCACTTTCTGCCATAAGGGTGGTGTCATCTGCATATCTGAGGTTATTGATATTTCTCCCGGTAATCTTGATTCCAGCTTGTGCTTCCTCCAGCCCAGCGTTTCTCAAGATGTACTCTGCATATAAGCTGAACAAGCACGGTGACAATAGGCAGCCTTGACGTACTCCTTTTCCTATTTGGAACCAGTCTGTTGTTCCATGTCCAGTTCTAACTGTTGCTCTCTGACCTGCATACAGGTTTCTCAAGAGGCAGGTCAGGTGGTCTGGTATTCCCATGTCTTGAAGAATTTTCCACAGTTTATTGTGATCCACACAGTCAAAGGCTTTGGCATAGTCAATAAAGCAGAAATAGATGCTTTTCTGGAACTCTCTTGCTTTTTCCATGATCCAGCAGATGTTGGCAATTTGGTCTCTGGGGTTCCTCTGCCTTTGCTAAAACCAGCTTGAACACCTGGAAGTTCACGGTTCACGTAGTGCTGAAGCCTGGCTTGGAGAATTTTGACCATTACTTCACTAGCGTGTGAGATGAGTGCAATCATGCAGTAGTTTGAACATTCTTTGGAGTTGCCTTTCTTTGGGACTGGAATGAAAACTGACCTTTTCCAGTCCTGTGGCCACTGCTGCGTTTTCCAAATTTGCTGGCATATTGAGTGCAGCGCTTTCACAGCATCATCTTTCAGGATTTGAAATAGCTCAACTGCAATTCCATCACGTCCACTAGCTTTCTTCCTAGTGATGCTTTCTAAGGCCCACTTGATTTCACATGCCAGGATATCTGGCTCTAGGTGAGTGATCACACCGTCGTGATTATCTTGGTCGTGAAGATCTTTTTTGTACAGTTCTTCTGTGTATTCTTGCCATCTCTTCTTAGTACCTTCTGCTTCTGTTAGGTCCATACCATTTCTGTCCTTTATCGAGCCCGTCTTTGCATGAGATGTTCCCTTAGTATCTCTAATTTTCTTGAAGAGATCTCCAGTCTTTCCCATTCTGCTGTTTTCCTCTATTTCTTTGCACTGATCACTGAGGAAGGCTTTCTTATCTCTTCTTGCTATTCTTTGGAACTCTGCATTCAGATGCTTATATCTTTTCTTTTCTCCTTTGCTTCGAAAGTTTAAATCTAGTGTTAGAAAGTTTAAATGAGTCAATCTTCACAGAAGAAATGAATAAAGTTATTACAAGAAATACACCCAAGAAGCACCTTGCTCAGATGTATTTATTGGTGAATTCTAGTAAACCATCAACGATCAAATAGTACCAAAGCTTTGTGACTTGTGTAAGAACATTTGAAAGCAAGGAAATGTCCCTAATTTCTTTTCGGAAGCCAGTAGGATACTAACACATAAACATAGATACCAAAACTCTGAACAGAATATTAGCAAACATCCAACAATACATTTAGAAAGTAGTACAGAGACATTACTTTGCCAACAAAGGTTCGTCTAGTCAAGGCTATGGCTTTTCCTGTGGTCATGTATGGATGTGAGAGTTGGACTGTGAAGAAGGCTGAGCGCCGAAGACTTGATGCTTTTGGACTGTGGTGTTGGAGAAGACTCTTGAGAGTCCCTTGGACTGCAAGGACATCCCACCCGTCCATTCTGAAGGAGATCAGCCCTGGGATTTCTTTGGAAGGAATGATGCTAAAGCTGAAACTCCAGTACTTTGGCCACCTCATGTGAAGAGTTGACTCGTTGGAAAAGACTCTGATGCTGGGAGGGATTGGGGGCAGGAGGAGAAGGGGACGACAGAGGCTGAGACGGCTGGATGGCATCACTGACTCGATGGACGTGAGTCTCGGTGAACTCCGGGAGTTGGTGACGGACAGGGAGGCCTGGCGTGCTGCGATTCATGGGGTCGCAAAGAGTCGGACACGACTCAGCGACTGATCTGATCTGATCTGATCTGATCTGATACTGTGATAAAGTGGGACTTATTCCATTAATACAAGGCTGGCTCTATATTAGGAATTTCATTCATATCCTTCACCACGGTAACATATTTAAAGACAAAGACCCTGATGTTGGGGAAGATTGAAGTCAAAAGGAGTAGGGAGCAGCAGAGAATGAGATGGTTAGACAGCATCACTGACTCAATACACATGAATCTGAGCAAACTCTGGGAGATAGGGGAGGACAGAGGAGCCTGGGTTGCAAAGAGTCAGACACGACATAGCAACTGAACGATAATCTTAGGACTATCATCATAGATGCCAAACCAATCTTTGGGAAACTTCAATAGGCATTCATGTTAAAAAAGAGAAAACTGAAGAAACAGGAATCAGGGATGCATTATTAACATGATAAAAGCTATATAAGTAGCTCCTCGTGCAAATACTTTATTTAGTGGGGGAGTACCCGAGGTTTTCCAATAAGGTCAAGAATAACAAAAGTATGCCCACTATATCACTCCTGTTCAGTGTTCAACAGCAAGCACTAGTCAGTTGACTAGAGAAACCAATACGAGTTTTAAGAATGGATAAGAAGATGTAAAGCCACCTCTATGTCCAGGTGATATCATCGCACACCTGAAGACTCTTATAGAAACCATGACAAATTAACTAAAACAAAGAGAATTCAGCAAGGTAGTAGGATATAAAGTTACATACAAATATTATTAGTCTTTGTTTTGCATACACACACGCGCACGCACACACACACACACACACACACACACACACACAGCTGGAGGACATGTTAGGAGAGAAAATCCCATATACAATGGCAATAACAAAGACTAAGTGTATAGAAATAAACTTAATGAGAGCATCTATACAAAGACAATTTGTAAACACTCTCGAGCAACATAGAAGGAAACTTGAATAAGTAGGAAGATTTTCAAAGACCTTAGACAGAATAACTCAGCACTAAAAAGATATTGATTCCCTCTAAAGTTACGTATACGTTGAATATAATCTCAAAAATATCGGCGAACGTTTTTATGGAGTTAGACCAATGGATGATTTAGTTCATATTTTTTTAAAAAACATGCAAGAATAGCCAGGATACAAGTAAAAAAGGAAAACCTATGAGTGAATAGGGAGAAGGCAATGGCACCGCACTCCAGTACTGTTGCCCGGAAAATCCCGTGGATGGAGGAGCCTGGTAGGCTGCAGTCCATGGGGTCGCTAAGAGTCAGACACGACTGAGCAACTTCACTTTCACTTTCCACTTTCATGCATTGGAGAAGGAAATGGCAACCCTCTCCAGTGTTCTTGCCTGGAGAATCCCATGGACGGAGAAGCCTGGTAGGCTGCAGTCCATGGGGTCGCACGGAGTCGGACACGACTGAAGCGACGCAGCAGCAGCAGCAGCATGAGTGAACAGTAATCATATCAGACATAAAAGCACACTATAAAGCTCTTAATGTATACCACTTGGGTACCAGTACAGGAATAGACTAATAGGCCAGTGGCATAGAATAAAAAACTCAGAATAACACCAATTATAGCTGGGGATTTTAGTGTATGAGCCAAAGGCATGTAAAATCACTGAGGCAAAGATGAACATTCAACAAATGAGGCTGGAACAATTGAGACATTAAAAAAAAATCAGTGCAGATCCATGACATACCATCCACAAAAATAAACTGTAAATGGGTTTAGGAATCTAAACAAAAAAATGAAGCCATAACAAAATCTTGAAGAAAATATGGCAGAATTTCTCTTCACTATCAGCGTTGGGAAAGGCTTTCTAACTGTGACTGAAATTTCCAGAGGTGATTAAAGAAAAGAACATTCTATGTGACTAAAAAGATTTTTTTAATGTACGGCAAGTTGCGAAGAGCTGACTCATTGGAAAAGACTCTGATGCTGCGAGGGATTGGGGGCAGGAGGAGAAGGGGACGACAGAGGATGAGACGGCTGGATGGCATCTCTGACTCGATGGACGTGAGTCTCAGTGAACTCCGGGAGTCGGTGATGGACAGGGAGGCCTGGCGTGGTGCGATTCATGGGGTCGCAAAGAGTTGGACACGACTGAGCGACTGAACTGAACTGAAGTGAAAGTGAAAGTGGCTCAGCCATAACACAACATAACTACAGATGCATTTAACATTTGGGCCAACAATCCTATTGCTGGAAATGAAACTTGAAGAGACATTACCACCAACACAAAAATACGTGTACACTGGGTTATTCACTGCAGCATTGTTTGTATTAATCATTACGAAATGTTGAAAACAACTGAAACGCCCCTATGCTGCTGCTGCTGCTGCTGCTGCTGCTAAGTCGCTTCAGTCGTGTCCAACTCTGTGCGACCCCAAAGACGGCAGCCCACCAGGGTCCCCCGTCCCTGGGATTCTCCAGGCAACAACACTGGAGTGGGTTGCCATTTCCTTCTACAAGGCATGAAAGGGAAAAGTGAAAGTGAAGTCGCTCAGTCATGTCCGACTCCTAGCGACCCCATGGACCGCAGCCCACCAGGCTCCTCGGTCCATGGGATTTGCCAGACAAGAGTACTGGAGTGGGTTGCCATTGCCTTCTCCGGAAATGCCCCTATCGAAGCCAGTGTAATCTAATGTAGCTAGCTATAAAGAAGAATGAAGGAGTACAGAATAAGGAGTTTTTTTTTTTTTTTTTTTTGATGAAATGCTGTTTACTGAAAAAGGAAAAGTGCAAAGGAGCTTTAGAAAATGCCATCTTTCATTTAATAGACAATGGAACATAAGAAAACCCGTATGTATCTATTCATTTGTGTAGAGTAAATCCAGGAAAGGTTCAACCAGATAACCAGATTGGTTATCTACAGGGGGATTGTGGAAAAGAAATGGGGAATGCGAAGCGGGTGGAAGACATGGGGAAAGAATCATACGCCTACAGTATGTGTGTTTGTGCAGCCCTGAGTCTGAATCACAGTAGTGTTTCACATACCCCAGGATTAAGTGAAAAATTAAAATGAACTAGGATATGGGGGGAGAGGGCAAACTCAAATTCGAAACACCAACAAATTAACCTAAATATATTACAAATAAATGTCTTAACCACAAGAGAAGGAGTGAGGAAGAAAACAGCTAAGCTAAGCAACTTGGGGAAACAGTATTTGATTGCATCCTTGGAGGCTTAAGATATAAAGAAGTGGACACACACACAAGTCATCAGATCTGCTTCTAACAGGTGCGTGTTTTGTGCTCAGTCATTAAGTTGTACCCAACTTTTTGGGATCCCGGTCTCTGTAGCACACCAGGTCTCCCCATCCTTCACTATCTCCTAGAGTTTGCTCAAATTCATGTCCATTAGGTCGGTCATACTATCTAACCATTTGGTAGCATTTCTGTAACCACATCATGTATAATCAATCAGGTGTGAACAAATAAGTAAATACTGAAGATAAGGAGAGCCAGGTGAGACAAAGACGTTACAAATCAGACTAGAGTGGATTGTTGCTGTATCGCATAAACCATCACAATATTGTAAACTCCTTATCCTCCAATTAAAATTAATTAATTAATTAAAAAAAGAAGTACCAGTGTGAGCTCCTGGCTTTCACTATCTACAGAAATATCTAGAGAAATTCCAATGTATCTGGGAGCATAAGTATATACAGACGACATATTTCCTTCATTTACTGATGGAAAAGGAAGACCTAGCTGCAAGGAAACCCCAGTAGCAATGAACGTGCAGGGAGATATCAGTTATTAAATGTCATTTTCCAAGGAAAGGAAACATGGGTTTTGGCAGAAGTGTTCTGATTTCAGGGTCATGGTGGGGAAAGAAAAGCACAAGATGAACAGGAATACCTTATAATGCCGGCAAGGAAGTACACGGAAAAGAACCACATCATGCTCAAAGAACACAAACCCCACAAGGAGTTCCTAATCACCAAAGCTGGAAAAATGCAAGAAACTAAATAATGATATAATTTGATTATAAGTCACAATATAACGAAGTTATTCACATCTCAATACTGACATAAAGAATTTGATTACTTATTTGATTTGATGATTAGAAATGCATTCTATAAAATTTTATATTTGGCAAAACTAATACAGTTATGTAAAGTTTAAAAATAAAATAAAATTAAAAAAAAAAAGAAAGAAAATTTATAAAAATATGAGGGAGAAAAGACAGCTCTACAGATTTCCAATGAACAAATATGGTAGGAATAAGGAAATAGAAAGTCACCTTTTAGTCATATTTGTTGTAGGCCAAACCAACAGATGAATTTTAAAAGCAGTGAATAAAAGCCTGAGAAGAATCCTATCCCTCTTTTTGGCTCCGAGCAAGCATTCCCCTAGCCCAAAAGCAGCCTTATCATAGGAACCAGCCACAGTGTCTGCTTGCCCCTGTCAGGTTTTGGTTCCCCACCAGTCCACAGAAGTATTCAAACAAGCTAATCACATCCTTCCTTGAGAACCAAGGGTCACCACCATCTCTTGTTACCACAGATAACCTCCCACGGCCCTGCTTGTGCATTCTCTTCCAGAGCATGACTCCCCTGAGGCTCGACCTAGCCAGTAGTATCCTCTTCCCTCAGGCAGTGAGTGAACATTACTGAGAAGCTGCTGTGGGTAGCACCTGTCCAGTGTCAGGTGTGTATGTTCAGCAGCCACCCCCAGACCCCTGTGGTAGAAATCACTCCGTCACCATTAGAATGAAGGAGAGGCAATAAAACAGGTATTATTGCCAAAAATGTGTAACTTTCATCTAATCCTAAGAAAACACCAGACAAACCCAAACTGACAGACATTGTATAAAATACCTGAGCAGTATCTCCAAAACCGTCACCGTTGGGAAAGACCCAGAAAGCTTGAGGAATTCTCAGCGTGGAGGAGACTAACGAGAAATGATGGCCAAATGTGGTATCCGGAATGGGATGCTGGGACAGAAAAAGGAGATTACTGGGATAAATGACAGAATTCAAATAAAGTATGTAAATTAGTTAATAGTACTGCATCGATATTAATTTTCAATTTTCATAATTTTTATATGCCTATGTAAGATGTTAACATTAGGGAAATCTGGATGAAGTTTTTCTATACTGTTTTTGGCAAACTTTTTTTAGGTCTAAAGGTACTTCAAAAAAACCTTTTTTTTAAAGATTCACTCACTGCTAAAAGGAAACATAATGATATCTGTGTGATAAATTGCTTCAGTATTGTCCGACTCTTTGCCACCCTACGGACTGTAAGCTACCAGGTTCTTCTGTCCATTGGATTATCCAGGCAAAAATACTGGAGTGGGTTTCCATGTCCTCCTCCACGGGATCTTCCTGACCCAGGGGTCAAACCCAAGTCTCTTAGGTTTCCTGCGTTGGCAGGTGGGGTCTTTACCAGCTGAGCCACAGGGGAAGCCCCACGGTTACACTATAAATCTTACCTTTTAATAATAGTTTAACCAATTGAAATACGGTTAGGAGGATGGATATAAAGATGGATAAATGTTCGTGCCTCGTGATCCATTAAAAAACTATTTCAAAGTGGTTTGAAAGGGAGAGTGTTAGTTTCTCAGTCATGTCTGACTCTTTGTGCTTCCATGGACTGTAGCCTGCCAGGCTCCTCTGTCCATGGGATGCTCCAGGCAAGAATACTGGAGTGGATTGTCATTTCCTGTCTAGAGGGCCCATTAATAGAAATGAAAGTGCAACCATTTCCAAGGTGTAGATGAATATTTATCTGCTCCTTGTGGCTCAGACGGTAAAGAATCTGCCTACAATGAAGGAGACCTGGGTTCGGTTTCTGGGCATTATCAATACGAACCACAAAAATAATTAGATGCAAACAAATACGATTTTTTAAAGGAGCGCAACACGATCGAGGGATTTTATTTTATTTTATTGGATCGAGGGATTTTTTTTTAATTGTATTTATTTATTTATTTATTTTTTATTTTATTTTATTTTTAAACTTTTCATAATTGTATTCGTTTTGCCAAATATCAAAATGAATCCGCCACAGGTATACCTGTGTTCCCCATCCTGAACCCTCTTCCCTCCTCCTGGATCGAGGGATTTTAAAGAGAGCAAGAAATGATTCACCACAAAATTGAAGCTAATCCCAGGTAAGGAAAGAGGGTTACACAGAGGGCGGACAGGAGAGTTGGCCGGCGAGCAATTCAATCGATTGCCTTTCTTATTAATCCCCAAACTTTGGTCCTAGGTAATTTCATTTATATCAGTAGAGACAGAGTTTATAGAAAGAACACTGTTGAGATACCTGACTGGAAGAAGAGTCGGAAAATAGTTGAGACGTCCAAGACCCCAGCAGTGGCAGGGCGTTCCTCCCTCTCCACAGGCCGCTGCCAACAAGCCCCAGCGCCGGAGGCTACTGGCGTCTTAACGGTTCCTCGCCAGAAGAGCACTTGGATTGGTGTAGCGCAGGTCACATGCCACCCCCTCACTCAATCAGCTAGGTACCGGGAGGCGGGGCCAAGTTCTAGACCCGCCCACATAGCAGAGGGGCTTATGGGTGAGAAGGTTCCCCTCAGGCACCAGCGCCTCGGCTCTAGAACCCCTTGGGTGGAAAGCTGGGCACAGTGTCTGTCTCTCTGTGTGGCCTAGATACCGCCTGGCCAGGGTTTCTGCCAGGCCAGGACTCAAACTCAGAGAACTGATGTCCACATCGATGGGCTTTGCAACAGAGACTGAACTGAAAAACAATTGGCCCCTTAATGAAAAAGAGGCTTCTCGGGTGGCAGGGCGCTAGTGCTCAAGAACCCGCCTGCCGATGCAGGAGATGTCCGAGTCCAGGTTCGATCCCTGGGTCAGGACGACCCCCTGGAGGAGGTCACGGCAACCCACTCCAGTATTCTTTTTTTTTATTTTTCAGTCCAGTATTCTTGCCTGGAGAATCCCATGGACGAGGGGCCTGGTGGGCGACTTGGCACTTGATGAAAAAAGCCATCAAACTTTAGTGTCCACAGGGCTCTCCTATGGTAAATAAGGTGTTGAGTCCACACCAGATAGGGACAAATGTATTCTGGCCTCTGTGCAGTAAAGCCAGCATAGCAATGACAGTGACATTTGACAAAAGCAGCATCAAGGAGAAAACTGCACGCATTCTAAGTTGCTTCAGTCTTGTCCGACTCTTTGTGACCCCATGAACTGTAGCCCATCAGGTCCCTCTGTCCTGGGGATTCTCCAGGCAACAATACTGGACTGAGAGGCCATGCCCTTCTCTGGGGAAGGAGAAAACTGCGGCCCCTTTAATAGCAAGGGGCATTCAGGGTATGTGTGTCCAACCTTCTCAGCCTGCAATGTGGGAGACCTTGGTTCGATTCCTGGGTTGGCAAGATCCACTGGAGAAGGGATAGGCTACCCACTCCAGTATTCTTGGGCTTCCCTTGTGGCTCAGCTGGTAAAGAATCTGCCCAACAATGTGGGAGACCTGGGTTCGATCCCTGGGTTAAGAAGATCCCCTGGAGACGGGAAAGGCTGCCCACTCCAGCATTCTGGCCTGGAGCATTCCATGGACTGTATAGTCCACGGGGTCACGAAGGGTCGCACACAACTGAGCAACTTTCGCTTTCACTTTCTCCCTGAAATCCTGATTCCACTGTTGGTTTCTTATTCTCTTCCCAACTGTTTAAAACTTTTCAGAATACAATACATTTTATTTATATGCTATTTTTCTAAATTGGCCATCTCCTTCTGGTGGAAAAATATAAATTCCTGGAGGGCGGGAATCTTTGTTTATTTGTCCATTAACATATCCTTATAGTAATGCTTGGTATAATGTATGCTTCAACATTTGTTCAATGAATTGTTCTCCAGCCATGCTAGCCTATTTTTTGTGCCTCTGACCCTACCTCTAACTCACCAAGCATGTTTTCACACCATTATGTATTTTCCTGTAACAACTTGCCCACAGATGTTCCTATAACCACCATCCTTGCTAGGTTCACTTCTCTGCTCGCCTCATTAGCCAAGGCTTACTTTTCTTCATGACACCTAGCATTTGATCATAGCTTTTCTGAGTATGTTTTGTTTCTCTGGGTTTGTTGTTGTTTTTACTTTGCTTTAGTTTAGGTTTGCTTTTTTCTGTTTTCTTTTTTCAACATTTCTTTCTTATACTCTTTTAACTGCTGCTAAAGAAGTAAACCATCCATGACTGTTTTAATTTTTGCCATATAATGTCATCTTTCAGTAGATGGGGTAATGGCATTAAATATCTTACACTGGATCCCTGGTTTCATGACTTTACCACTTCAGATCAGATCAGATCAGTTGCTGAGTCGTGTCCGATTCTTTGCGCACGCCAGGCCTCCCTGTCCGTCACCAACTCCCGGAGTTCACCGAGACTCACGTCCATCGAGTCAGTGATGCCATCCAGCCGTCTCATCCTCTGTCGCCCCCTTCTCCTCCTGCCCCCAATCCCTCCCAGCATCAGGGTCTTTTCCAGCGAGTCAACTCTTCGCATGAGGTGGCCAAAGTACTGGCGTTTCGGCTTCAGCATCAGTCGTTCCAGTGAACACCCAGGACTGATCTCCTTTAGGATGGGCTGGTTGGATCTCCTTGAAGTCCAAGGGACTCTCAAGAGTTTTCTCCAACACCACAGTTCAAAAGCATCAATTCTTCAGTGCTTAGCTTTCTGTATAGTCCAAATCTCACATCCATACATGACCACTGGAAAAACCATAGCCTTGACTACACGGACCGTTGTTGACGAACTAATGTCTCTGCTTTTCAATATGCTGTCTAGGTTGGTCATAACTTTCCTTCCAAGGAGTAAGCGTCTTTTAATTTCATGGCTGCAGTCACCGTCTGCAGTGGTTTTGGAGCCCAGAAAAATAACGTCAGCCGCTATTTCCACTGTTTCTCCATCTATTTGCCATGGATGAGACCAGATGCCATGATCTTCGTTTTCTGAATGTTGAGCTTTAAGCCAACATTTTCACTCTCCTCTTTCACTTTCATCAAGAGGCTCTTTAGTTCTTTTTCACTTTCTGCCATAAGGGTGGTGTCATCTGCATATCTGAGGTTATTGATATTTCTCCCGGTAATCTTGATTCCAGCTTGTGCTTCCTCCAGCCCAGCGTTTCTCAAGATGTACTCTGCATATAAGCTGAACAAGCACGGTGACAATAGGCAGCCTTGACGTACTCCTTTTCCTATTTGGAACCAGTCTGTTGTTCCATGTCCAGTTCTAACTGTTGCTCTCTGACCTGCATACAGGTTTCTCAAGAGGCAGGTCAGGTGGTCTGGTATTCCCATGTCTTGAAGAATTTTCCACAGTTTATTGTGATCCACACAGTCAAAGGCTTTGGCATAGTCAATAAAGCAGAAATAGATGCTTTTCTGGAACTCTCTTGCTTTTTCCATGATCCAGCAGATGTTGGCAATTTGGTCTCTGGGGTTCCTCTGCCTTTGCTAAAACCAGCTTGAACACCTGGAAGTTCACGGTTCACGTAGTGCTGAAGCCTGGCTTGGAGAATTTTGACCATTACTTCACTAGCGTGTGAGATGAGTGCAATCATGCAGTAGTTTGAACATTCTTTGGAGTTGCCTTTCTTTGGGACTGGAATGAAAACTGACCTTTTCCAGTCCTGTGGCCACTGCTGCGTTTTCCAAATTTGCTGGCATATTGAGTGCAGCGCTTTCACAGCATCATCTTTCAGGATTTGAAATAGCTCAACTGCAATTCCATCACGTCCACTAGCTTTCTTCCTAGTGATGCTTTCTAAGGCCCACTTGATTTCACATGCCAGGATATCTGGCTCTAGGTGAGTGATCACACCGTCGTGATTATCTTGGTCGTGAAGATCTTTTTTGTACAGTTCTTCTGTGTATTCTTGCCATCTCTTCTTAGTACCTTCTGCTTCTGTTAGGTCCATACCATTTCTGTCCTTTATCGAGCCCGTCTTTGCATGAGATGTTCCCTTAGTATCTCTAATTTTCTTGAAGAGATCTCCAGTCTTTCCCATTCTGCTGTTTTCCTCTATTTCTTTGCACTGATCACTGAGGAAGGCTTTCTTATCTCTTCTTGCTATTCTTTGGAACTCTGCATTCAGATGCTTATATCTTTTCTTTTCTCCTTTGCTTCGAAAGTTTAAATCTAGTGTTAGAAAGTTTAAATGAGTCAATCTTCACAGAAGAAATGAATAAAGTTATTACAAGAAATACACCCAAGAAGCACCTTGCTCAGATGTATTTATTGGTGAATTCTAGTAAACCATCAACGATCAAATAGTACCAAAGCTTTGTGACTTGTGTAAGAACATTTGAAAGCAAGGAAATGTCCCTAATTTCTTTTCGGAAGCCAGTAGGATACTAACACATAAACATAGATACCAAAACTCTGAACAGAATATTAGCAAACATCCAACAATACATTTAGAAAGTAGTACAGAGACATTACTTTGCCAACAAAGGTTCGTCTAGTCAAGGCTATGGCTTTTCCTGTGGTCATGTATGGATGTGAGAGTTGGACTGTGAAGAAGGCTGAGCGCCGAAGACTTGATGCTTTTGGACTGTGGTGTTGGAGAAGACTCTTGAGAGTCCCTTGGACTGCAAGGACATCCCACCCGTCCATTCTGAAGGAGATCAGCCCTGGGATTTCTTTGGAAGGAATGATGCTAAAGCTGAAACTCCAGTACTTTGGCCACCTCATGTGAAGAGTTGACTCGTTGGAAAAGACTCTGATGCTGGGAGGGATTGGGGGCAGGAGGAGAAGGGGACGACAGAGGCTGAGACGGCTGGATGGCATCACTGACTCGATGGACGTGAGTCTCGGTGAACTCCGGGAGTTGGTGACGGACAGGGAGGCCTGGCGTGCTGCGATTCATGGGGTCGCAAAGAGTCGGACACGACTCAGCGACTGATCTGATCTGATCTGATCTGATCTGATACTGTGATAAAGTGGGACTTATTCCATTAATACAAGGCTGGCTCTATATTAGGAATTTCATTCATATCCTTCACCACGGTAACATATTTAAAGACAAAGACCCTGATGTTGGGGAAGATTGAAGTCAAAAGGAGTAGGGAGCAGCAGAGAATGAGATGGTTAGACAGCATCACTGACTCAATACACATGAATCTGAGCAAACTCTGGGAGATAGGGGAGGACAGAGGAGCCTGGGTTGCAAAGAGTCAGACACGACATAGCAACTGAACGATAATCTTAGGACTATCATCATAGATGCCAAACCAATCTTTGGGAAACTTCAATAGGCATTCATGTTAAAAAAGAGAAAACTGAAGAAACAGGAATCAGGGATGCATTATTAACATGATAAAAGCTATATAAGTAGCTCCTCGTGCAAATACTTTATTTAGTGGGGGAGTACCCGAGGTTTTCCAATAAGGTCAAGAATAACAAAAGTATGCCCACTATATCACTCCTGTTCAGTGTTCAACAGCAAGCACTAGTCAGTTGACTAGAGAAACCAATACGAGTTTTAAGAATGGATAAGAAGATGTAAAGCCACCTCTATGTCCAGGTGATATCATCGCACACCTGAAGACTCTTATAGAAACCATGACAAATTAACTAAAACAAAGAGAATTCAGCAAGGTAGTAGGATATAAAGTTACATACAAATATTATTAGTCTTTGTTTTGCATACACACACGCGCACGCACACACACACACACACACACACACACACACACAGCTGGAGGACATGTTAGGAGAGAAAATCCCATATACAATGGCAATAACAAAGACTAAGTGTATAGAAATAAACTTAATGAGAGCATCTATACAAAGACAATTTGTAAACACTCTCGAGCAACATAGAAGGAAACTTGAATAAGTAGGAAGATTTTCAAAGACCTTAGACAGAATAACTCAGCACTAAAAAGATATTGATTCCCTCTAAAGTTACGTATACGTTGAATATAATCTCAAAAATATCGGCGAACGTTTTTATGGAGTTAGACCAATGGATGATTTAGTTCATATTTTTTTAAAAAACATGCAAGAATAGCCAGGATACAAGTAAAAAAGGAAAACCTATGAGTGAATAGGGAGAAGGCAATGGCACCGCACTCCAGTACTGTTGCCCGGAAAATCCCGTGGATGGAGGAGCCTGGTAGGCTGCAGTCCATGGGGTCGCTAAGAGTCAGACACGACTGAGCAACTTCACTTTCACTTTCCACTTTCATGCATTGGAGAAGGAAATGGCAACCCTCTCCAGTGTTCTTGCCTGGAGAATCCCATGGACGGAGAAGCCTGGTAGGCTGCAGTCCATGGGGTCGCACGGAGTCGGACACGACTGAAGCGACGCAGCAGCAGCAGCAGCATGAGTGAACAGTAATCATATCAGACATAAAAGCACACTATAAAGCTCTTAATGTATACCACTTGGGTACCAGTACAGGAATAGACTAATAGGCCAGTGGCATAGAATAAAAAACTCAGAATAACACCAATTATAGCTGGGGATTTTAGTGTATGAGCCAAAGGCATGTAAAATCACTGAGGCAAAGATGAACATTCAACAAATGAGGCTGGAACAATTGAGACATTAAAAAAAAATCAGTGCAGATCCATGACATACCATCCACAAAAATAAACTGTAAATGGGTTTAGGAATCTAAACAAAAAAATGAAGCCATAACAAAATCTTGAAGAAAATATGGCAGAATTTCTCTTCACTATCAGCGTTGGGAAAGGCTTTCTAACTGTGACTGAAATTTCCAGAGGTGATTAAAGAAAAGAACATTCTATGTGACTAAAAAGATTTTTTTAATGTACGGCAAGTTGCGAAGAGCTGACTCATTGGAAAAGACTCTGATGCTGCGAGGGATTGGGGGCAGGAGGAGAAGGGGACGACAGAGGATGAGACGGCTGGATGGCATCTCTGACTCGATGGACGTGAGTCTCAGTGAACTCCGGGAGTCGGTGATGGACAGGGAGGCCTGGCGTGGTGCGATTCATGGGGTCGCAAAGAGTTGGACACGACTGAGCGACTGAACTGAACTGAAGTGAAAGTGAAAGTGGCTCAGCCATAACACAACATAACTACAGATGCATTTAACATTTGGGCCAACAATCCTATTGCTGGAAATGAAACTTGAAGAGACATTACCACCAACACAAAAATACGTGTACACTGGGTTATTCACTGCAGCATTGTTTGTATTAATCATTACGAAATGTTGAAAACAACTGAAACGCCCCTATGCTGCTGCTGCTGCTGCTGCTGCTGCTAAGTCGCTTCAGTCGTGTCCAACTCTGTGCGACCCCAAAGACGGCAGCCCACCAGGGTCCCCCGTCCCTGGGATTCTCCAGGCAACAACACTGGAGTGGGTTGCCATTTCCTTCTACAAGGCATGAAAGGGAAAAGTGAAAGTGAAGTCGCTCAGTCATGTCCGACTCCTAGCGACCCCATGGACCGCAGCCCACCAGGCTCCTCGGTCCATGGGATTTGCCAGACAAGAGTACTGGAGTGGGTTGCCATTGCCTTCTCCGGAAATGCCCCTATCGAAGCCAGTGTAATCTAATGTAGCTAGCTATAAAGAAGAATGAAGGAGTACAGAATAAGGAGTTTTTTTTTTTTTTTTTTTGATGAAATGCTGTTTACTGAAAAAGGAAAAGTGCAAAGGAGCTTTAGAAAATGCCATCTTTCATTTAATAGACAATGGAACATAAGAAAACCCGTATGTATCTATTCATTTGTGTAGAGTAAATCCAGGAAAGGTTCAACCAGATAACCAGATTGGTTATCTACAGGGGGATTGTGGAAAAGAAATGGGGAATGCGAAGCGGGTGGAAGACATGGGGAAAGAATCATACGCCTACAGTATGTGTGTTTGTGCAGCCCTGAGTCTGAATCACAGTAGTGTTTCACATACCCCAGGATTAAGTGAAAAATTAAAATGAACTAGGATATGGGGGGAGAGGGCAAACTCAAATTCGAAACACCAACAAATTAACCTAAATATATTACAAATAAATGTCTTAACCACAAGAGAAGGAGTGAGGAAGAAAACAGCTAAGCTAAGCAACTTGGGGAAACAGTATTTGATTGCATCCTTGGAGGCTTAAGATATAAAGAAGTGGACACACACACAAGTCATCAGATCTGCTTCTAACAGGTGCGTGTTTTGTGCTCAGTCATTAAGTTGTACCCAACTTTTTGGGATCCCGGTCTCTGTAGCACACCAGGTCTCCCCATCCTTCACTATCTCCTAGAGTTTGCTCAAATTCATGTCCATTAGGTCGGTCATACTATCTAACCATTTGGTAGCATTTCTGTAACCACATCATGTATAATCAATCAGGTGTGAACAAATAAGTAAATACTGAAGATAAGGAGAGCCAGGTGAGACAAAGACGTTACAAATCAGACTAGAGTGGATTGTTGCTGTATCGCATAAACCATCACAATATTGTAAACTCCTTATCCTCCAATTAAAATTAATTAATTAATTAAAAAAAGAAGGACCAGTGTGAGCTCCTGGCTTTCACTATCTACAGAAATATCTAGAGAAATTCCAATGTATCTGGGAGCATAAGTATATACAGACGACATATTTCCTTCATTTACTGATGGAAAAGGAAGACCTAGCTGCAAGGAAACCCCAGTAGCAATGAACGTGCAGGGAGATATCAGTTATTAAATGTCATTTTCCAAGGAAAGGAAACATGGGTTTTGGCAGAAGTGTTCTGATTTCAGGGTCATGGTGGGGAAAGAAAAGCACAAGATGAACAGGAATACCTTATAATGCCGGCAAGGAAGTACACGGAAAAGAACCACATCATGCTCAAAGAACACAAACCCCACAAGGAGTTCCTAATCACCAAAGCTGGAAAAATGCAAGAAACTAAATAATGATATAATTTGATTATAAGTCACAATATAACGAAGTTATTCACATCTCAATACTGACATAAAGAATTTGATTACTTATTTGATTTGATGATTAGAAATGCATTCTATAAAATTTTATATTTGGCAAAACTAATACAGTTATGTAAAGTTTAAAAATAAAATAAAATTAAAAAAAAAAAGAAAGAAAATTTATAAAAATATGAGGGAGAAAAGACAGCTCTACAGATTTCCAATGAACAAATATGGTAGGAATAAGGAAATAGAAAGTCACCTTTTAGTCATATTTGTTGTAGGCCAAACCAACAGATGAATTTTAAAAGCAGTGAATAAAAGCCTGAGAAGAATCCTATCCCTCTTTTTGGCTCCGAGCAAGCATTCCCCTAGCCCAAAAGCAGCCTTATCATAGGAACCAGCCACAGTGTCTGCTTGCCCCTGTCAGGTTTTGGTTCCCCACCAGTCCACAGAAGTATTCAAACAAGCTAATCACATCCTTCCTTGAGAACCAAGGGTCACCACCATCTCTTGTTACCACAGATAACCTCCCACGGCCCTGCTTGTGCATTCTCTTCCAGAGCATGACTCCCCTGAGGCTCGACCTAGCCAGTAGTATCCTCTTCCCTCAGGCAGTGAGTGAACATTACTGAGAAGCTGCTGTGGGTAGCACCTGTCCAGTGTCAGGTGTGTATGTTCAGCAGCCACCCCCAGACCCCTGTGGTAGAAATCACTCCGTCACCATTAGAATGAAGGAGAGGCAATAAAACAGGTATTATTGCCAAAAATGTGTAACTTTCATCTAATCCTAAGAAAACACCAGACAAACCCAAACTGACAGACATTGTATAAAATACCTGAGCAGTATCTCCAAAACCGTCACCGTTGGGAAAGACCCAGAAAGCTTGAGGAATTCTCAGCGTGGAGGAGACTAACGAGAAATGATGGCCAAATGTGGTATCCGGAATGGGATGCTGGGACAGAAAAAGGAGATTACCGGGATAAATGACAGAATTCAAATAAAGTATGTAAATTAGTTAATAGTACTGCATCGATATTAATTTTCAATTTTCATAATTTTTATATGCCTATGTAAGATGTTAACATTAGGGAAATCTGGATGAAGTTTTTCTATACTGTTTTTGGCAAACTTTTTTTAGGTCTAAAGGTACTTCAAAAAAACCTTTTTTTTAAAGATTCACTCACTGCTAAAAGGAAACATAATGATATCTGTGTGATGAATTGCTTCAGTATTGTCCGACTCTTTGCCACCCTACGGACTGTAAGCTACCAGGTTCTTCTGTCCATTGGATTATCCAGGCAAAAATACTGGAGTGGGTTTCCATGTCCTCCTCCACGGGATCTTCCTGACCCAGGGGTCAAACCCAAGTCTCTTAGGTTTCCTGCGTTGGCAGGTGGGGTCTTTACCAGCTGAGCCACAGGGGAAGCCCCACGGTTACACTATAAATCTTACCTTTTAATAATAGTTTAACCAATTGAAATACGGTTAGGAGGATGGATATAAAGATGGATAAATGTTCGTGCCTCGTGATCCATTAAAAAACTATTTCAAAGTGGTTTGAAAGGGAGAGTGTTAGTTTCTCAGTCATGTCTGACTCTTTGTGCTTCCATGGACTGTAGCCTGCCAGGCTCCTCTGTCCATGGGATGCTCCAGGCAAGAATACTGGAGTGGATTGTCATTTCCTGTCTAGAGGGCCCATTAATAGAAATGAAAGTGCAACCATTTCCAAGGTGTAGATGAATATTTATCTGCTCCTTGTGGCTCAGACGGTAAAGAATCTGCCTACAATGAAGGAGACCTGGGTTCGGTTTCTGGGCATTATCAATATGAACCACAAAAATAATTAGATGCAAACAAATACGATTTTTTAAAGGAGCGCAACACGATCGAGGGATTTTATTTTATTTTATTGGATCGAGGGATTTTTTTTTAATTGTATTTATTTATTTATTTATTTTTTATTTTATTTTATTTTTAAACTTTACATAATTGTATTCGTTTTGCCAAATATCAAAATGAATCCGCCACAGGTATACCTGTGTTCCCCATCCTGAACCCTCTTCCCTCCTCCTGGATCGAGGGATTTTAAAGAGAGCAAGAAATGATTCACCACAAAATTGAAGCTAATCCCAGGTAAGGAAAGAGGGTTACACAGAGGGCGGACAGGAGAGTTGGCCGGCGAGCAATTCAATCGATTGCCTTTCTTATTAATCCCCAAACTTTGGTCCTAGGTAATTTCATTTATATCAGTAGAGACAGAGTTTATAGAAAGAACACTGTTGAGATACCTGACTGGAAGAAGAGTCGGAAAATAGTTGAGACGTCCAAGACCCCGGCAGTGGCAGGGCGTTCCTCCCTCTCCACAGGCCGCTGCCAACAAGCCCCAGCGCCGGAGGCTACTGGCGTCTTAACGGTTCCTCGCCAGAAGAGCACTTGGATTGGTGTAGCGCAGGTCACATGCCACCCCCTCACTCAATCAGCTAGGTACCGGGAGGCGGGGCCAAGTTCTAGACCCGCCCACATAGCAGAGGGGCTTATGGGTGAGAAGGTTCCCCTCAGGCACCAGCGCCTCGGCTCTAGAACCCCTTGGGTGGAAAGCTGGGCACAGTGTCTGTCTCTCTGTGTGGCCTAGATACCGCCTGGCCAGGGTTTCTGCCAGGCCAGGACTCAAACTCAGAGAACTGATGTCCACATCGATGGGCTTTGCAACAGAGACTGAACTGAAAAACAATTGGCCCCTTAATGAAAAAGAGGCTTCTCGGGTGGCAGGGCGCTAGTGCTCAAGAACCCGCCTGCCGATGCAGGAGATGTCCGAGTCCAGGTTCGATCCCTGGGTCAGGACGACCCCCTGGAGGAGGTCACGGCAACCCACTCCAGTATTCTTTTTTTTTATTTTTCAGTCCAGTATTCTTGCCTGGAGAATCCCATGGACGAGGGGCCTGGTGGGCGACTTGGCACTTGATGAAAAAAGCCATCAAACTTTAGTGTCCACAGGGCTCTCCTATGGTAAATAAGGTGTTGAGTCCACACCAGATAGGGACAAATGTATTCTGGCCTCTGTGCAGTAAAGCCAGCATAGCAATGACAGTGACATTTGACAAAAGCAGCATCAAGGAGAAAACTGCACGCATTCTAAGTTGCTTCAGTCTTGTCCGACTCTTTGTGACCCCATGAACTGTAGCCCATCAGGTCCCTCTGTCCTGGGGATTCTCCAGGCAACAATACTGGACTGAGAGGCCATGCCCTTCTCTGGGGAAGGAGAAAACTGCGGCCCCTTTAATAGCAAGGGGCATTCAGGGTATGTGTGTCCAACCTTCTCAGCCTGCAATGTGGGAGACCTTGGTTCGATTCCTGGGTTGGCAAGATCCACTGGAGAAGGGATAGGCTACCCACTCCAGTATTCTTGGGCTTCCCTTGTGGCTCAGCTGGTAAAGAATCTGCCCAACAATGTGGGAGACCTGGGTTCGATCCCTGGGTTAAGAAGATCCCCTGGAGACGGGAAAGGCTGCCCACTCCAGCATTCTGGCCTGGAGCATTCCATGGACTATATAGTCCACGGGGTCACGAAGGGTCGCACACAACTGAGCAACTTTCGCTTTCACTTTCTCCCTGAAATCCTGATTCCACTGTTGGTTTCTTATTCTCTTCCCAACTGTTTAAAACTTTTCAGAATACAATACATTTTATTTATATGCTATTTTTCTAAATTGGCCATCTCCTTCTGGTGGAAAAATATAAATTCCTGGAGGGCGGGAATCTTTGTTTATTTGTCCATTAACATATCCTTATAGTAATGCTTGGTATAATGTATGCTTCAACATTTGTTCAATGAATTGTTCTCCAGCCATGCTAGCCTATTTTTTGTGCCTCTGACCCTACCTCTAACTCACCAAGCATGTTTTCACACCATTATGTATTTTCCTGTAACAACTTGCCCACAGATGTTCCTATAACCACCATCCTTGCTAGGTTCACTTCTCTGCTCGCCTCATTAGCCAAGGCTTACTTTTCTTCATGACACCTAGCATTTGATCATAGCTTTTCTGAGTATGTTTTGTTTCTCTGGGTTTGTTGTTGTTTTTACTTTGCTTTAGTTTAGGTTTGCTTTTTTCTGTTTTCTTTTTTCAACATTTCTTTCTTATACTCTTTTAACTGCTGCTAAAGAAGTAAACCATCCATGACTGTTTTAATTTTTGCCATATAATGTCATCTTTCAGTAGATGGGGTAATGGCATTAAATATCTTACACTGGATCCCTGGTTTCATGACTTTACCACTTCAGATCAGATCAGATCAGTTGCTGAGTCGTGTCCGATTCTTTGCGCACGCCAGGCCTCCCTGTCCGTCACCAACTCCCGGAGTTCACCGAGACTCACGTCCATCGAGTCAGTGATGCCATCCAGCCGTCTCATCCTCTGTCGCCCCCTTCTCCTCCTGCCCCCAATCCCTCCCAGCATCAGGGTCTTTTCCAGCGAGTCAACTCTTCGCATGAGGTGGCCAAAGTACTGGCGTTTCGGCTTCAGCATCAGTCGTTCCAGTGAACACCCAGGACTGATCTCCTTTAGGATGGGCTGGTTGGATCTCCTTGAAGTCCAAGGGACTCTCAAGAGTTTTCTCCAACACCACAGTTCAAAAGCATCAATTCTTCAGTGCTTAGCTTTCTGTATAGTCCAAATCTCACATCCATACATGACCACTGGAAAAACCATAGCCTTGACTACACGGACCGTTGTTGACGAACTAATGTCTCTGCTTTTCAATATGCTGTCTAGGTTGGTCATAACTTTCCTTCCAAGGAGTAAGCGTCTTTTAATTTCATGGCTGCAGTCACCGTCTGCAGTGGTTTTGGAGCCCAGAAAAATAACGTCAGCCGCTATTTCCACTGTTTCTCCATCTATTTGCCATGGATGAGACCAGATGCCATGATCTTCGTTTTCTGAATGTTGAGCTTTAAGCCAACATTTTCACTCTCCTCTTTCACTTTCATCAAGAGGCTCTTTAGTTCTTTTTCACTTTCTGCCATAAGGGTGGTGTCATCTGCATATCTGAGGTTATTGATATTTCTCCCGGTAATCTTGATTCCAGCTTGTGCTTCCTCCAGCCCAGCGTTTCTCAAGATGTACTCTGCATATAAGCTGAACAAGCACGGTGACAATAGGCAGCCTTGACGTACTCCTTTTCCTATTTGGAACCAGTCTGTTGTTCCATGTCCAGTTCTAACTGTTGCTCTCTGACCTGCATACAGGTTTCTCAAGAGGCAGGTCAGGTGGTCTGGTATTCCCATGTCTTGAAGAATTTTCCACAGTTTATTGTGATCCACACAGTCAAAGGCTTTGGCATAGTCAATAAAGCAGAAATAGATGCTTTTCTGGAACTCTCTTGCTTTTTCCACGATCCAGCAGATGTTGGCAATTTGGTCTCTGGGGTTCCTCTGCCTTTGCTAAAACCAGCTTGAACACCTGGAAGTTCACGGTTCACGTAGTGCTGAAGCCTGGCTTGGAGAATTTTGACCATTACTTCACTAGCGTGTGAGATGAGTGCAATCATGCAGTAGTTTGAACATTCTTTGGAGTTGCCTTTCTTTGGGACTGGAATGAAAACTGACCTTTTCCAGTCCTGTGGCCACTGCTGCGTTTTCCAAATTTGCTGGCATATTGAGTGCAGCGCTTTCACAGCATCATCTTTCAGGATTTGAAATAGCTCAACTGCAATTCCATCACGTCCACTAGCTTTCTTCCTAGTGATGCTTTCTAAGGCCCACTTGATTTCACATGCCAGGATATCTGGCTCTAGGTGAGTGATCACACCATCGTGATTATCTTGGTCGTGAAGATCTTTTTTGTACAGTTCTTCTGTGTATTCTTGCCATCTCTTCTTAGTACCTTCTGCTTCTGTTAGGTCCATACCATTTCTGTCCTTTATCGAGCCCGTCTTTGCATGAGATGTTCCCTTAGTATCTCTAATTTTCTTGAAGAGATCTCCAGTCTTTCCCATTCTGCTGTTTTCCTCTATTTCTTTGCACTGATCACTGAGGAAGGCTTTCTTATCTCTTCTTGCTATTCTTTGGAACTCTGCATTCAGATGCTTATATCTTTTCTTTTCTCCTTTGCTTCGAAAGTTTAAATCTAGTGTTAGAAAGTTTAAATGAGTCAATCTTCACAGAAGAAATGAATAAAGTTATTACAAGAAATACACCCAAGAAGCACCTTGCTCAGATGTATTTATTGGTGAATTCTAGTAAACCATCAACGATCAAATAGTACCAAAGCTTTGTGACTTGTGTAAGAACATTTGAAAGCAAGGAAATGTCCCTAATTTCTTTTCGGAAGCCAGTAGGATACTAACACATAAACATAGATACCAAAACTCTGAACAGAATATTAGCAAACATCCAACAATACATTTAGAAAGTAGTACAGAGACATTACTTTGCCAACAAAGGTTCGTCTAGTCAAGGCTATGGCTTTTCCTGTGGTCATGTATGGATGTGAGAGTTGGACTGTGAAGAAGGCTGAGCGCCGAAGACTTGATGCTTTTGGACTGTGGTGTTGGAGAAGACTCTTGAGAGTCCCTTGGACTGCAAGGACATCCCACCCGTCCATTCTGAAGGAGATCAGCCCTGGGATTTCTTTGGAAGGAATGATGCTAAAGCTGAAACTCCAGTACTTTGGCCACCTCATGTGAAGAGTTGACTCGTTGGAAAAGACTCTGATGCTGGGAGGGATTGGGGGCAGGAGGAGAAGGGGACGACAGAGGCTGAGACGGCTGGATGGCATCACTGACTCGATGGACGTGAGTCTCGGTGAACTCCGGGAGTTGGTGACGGACAGGGAGGCCTGGCGTGCTGCGATTCATGGGGTCGCAAAGAGTCGGACACGACTCAGCGACTGATCTGATCTGATCTGATCTGATACTGTGATAAAGTGGGACTTATTCCATTAATACAAGGCTGGCTCTATATTAGGAATTTCATTCATATCCTTCACCACGGTAACATATTTAAAGACAAAGACCCCGATGTTGGGGAAGATTGAAGTCAAAAGGAGTAGGGAGCAGCAGAGAATGAGATGGTTAGACAGCATCACTGACTCAATACACATGAATCTGAGCAAACTCTGGGAGATAGGGGAGGACAGAGGAGCCTGGGTTGCAAAGAGTCAGACACGACATAGCAACTGAACGATAATCTTAGGACTATCATCATAGATGCCAAACCAATCTTTGGGAAACTTCAATAGGCATTCATGTTAAAAAAGAGAAAACTGAAGAAACAGGAATCAGGGATGCATTATTAACATGATAAAAGCTATATAAGTAGCTCCTCGTGCAAATACTTTATTTAGTGGGGGAGTACCAGAGGTTTTCCAATAAGGTCAAGAATAACAAAAGTATGCCCACTATATCACTCTTGTTCAGTGTTCAACAGCAAGCACTAGTCAGTTGACTAGAGAAACCAATACGAGTTTTAAGAATGGATAAGAAGATGTAAAGCCACCTCTATGTCCAGGTGATATCATCGCACACCTGAAGACTCTTATAGAAACCATGACAAATTAACTAAAACAAAGAGAATTCAGCAAGGTAGTAGGATATAAAGTTACATACAAATATTATTAGTCTTTGTTTTGCATACACACACGCGCACGCACACACACACACACACACACAGCTGGAGGACATGTTAGGAGAGAAAATCCCATATACAATGGCAATAACAAAGACTAAGTGTATAGAAATAAACTTAATGAGAGCATCTATACAAAGACAATTTGTAAACACTCTCGAACAACATAGAAGGAAACTTGAATAAGTAGGAAGATTTTCAAAGACCTTAGACAGAATAACTCAGCACTAAAAAGATATTGATTCCCTCTAAAGTTACGTATACGTTGAATACAATCTCAAAAATATCGGCGAACGTTTTTATGGACTTAGACCAATGGATGATTTAGTTCATATTTTTTTAAAAAACATGCAAGAATAGCCAGGATACAAGTAAAAAAGGAAAACCTATGAGTGAATAGGGAGAAGGCAATGGCACCGCACTCCAGTACTGTTGCCCGGAAAATCCCGTGGATGGAGGAGCCTGGTAGGCTGCAGTCCATGGGGTCGCTAAGAGTCAGACACGACTGAGCAACTTCACTTTCACTTTCCACTTTCATGCATTGGAGAAGGAAATGGCAACCCTCTCCAGTGTTCTTGCCTGGAGAATCCCATGGACGGAGAAGCCTGGTAGGCTGCAGTCCATGGGGTCGCACGGAGTCGGACACGACTGAAGCGACGCAGCAGCAGCAGCAGCATGAGTGAACAGTAATCATATCAGACATAAAAGCACACTATAAAGCTCTTAATGTATACCACTTGGGTACCAGTACAGGAATAGACTAATAGGCCAGTGGCATAGAATAAAAAACTCAGAATAACACCAATTATAGCTGGGGATTTTAGTGTATGAGCCAAAGGCATGTAAAATCACTGAGGCAAAGATGAACATTCAACAAATGAGGCTGGAACAATTGAGACATTAAAAAAAAAATCAGTGCAGATCCATGACATACCATCCACAAAAATAAACTGTAAATGGGTTTAGGAATCTAAACAAAAAAATGAAGCCATAACAAAATCTTGAAGAAAATATGGCAGAATTTCTCTTCACTATCAGCGTTGGGAAAGGCTTTCTAACTGTGACTGAAATTTCCAGAGGTGATTAAAGAAAAGAACATTCTATGTGACTAAAAAGATTTTTTTAATGTACGGCAAGTTGCGAAGAGCTGACTCATTGGAAAAGATTCTGATGCTGGGAGGGATTGGGGGCAGGAGGAGAAGCGGACGACAAGAGGATGAGACGGCTGGATGGCATCTCTGACTCGATGGACGTGAGTCTCAGTGAACTCCGGGAGTCGGTGATGGACAGGGAGGCCTGGCGTGGTGCGATTCATGGGGTCGCAAAGAGTTGGACACGACTGAGCGACTGAACTGAACTGAAGTGAAAGTGAAAGTGGCTCAGCCATAACACAACATAACTACAGATGCATTTAACATTTGGGCCAACAATCCTATTGCTGGAAATGAAACTTGAAGAGACATTACCACCAACACAAAAATACGTGTACACTGGGTTATTCACTGCAGCATTGTTTGTATTAATCATTACGAAATGTTGAAAACAACTGAAACGCCCCTATGCTGCTGCTGCTGCTGCTGCTGCTGCTAAGTCGCTTCAGTCGTGTCCAACTCTGTGCGACCCCAAAGACGGCAGCCCACCAGGGTCCCCCGTCCCTGGGATTCTCCAGGCAACAACACTGGAGTGGGTTGCCATTTCCTTCTACAAGGCATGAAAGGGAAAAGTGAAAGTGAAGTCGCTCAGTCGTGTCCGACTCCTAGCGACCCCATGGACCGCAGCCCACCAGGCTCCTCGGTCCATGGGATTTGCCAGACAAGAGTACTGGAGTGGGTTGCCATTGCCTTCTCCGGAAATGCCCCTATCGAAGCCAGTGTAATCTAATGTAGCTAGCTATAAAGAAGAATGAAGGAGTACAGAATAAGGAGTTTTTTTTTTTTTTTTGATGAAATGCTGTTTACTGAAAAAGGAAAAGTGCAAAGGAGCTTTAGAAAATGCCATCTTTCATTTAATAGACAATGGAACATAAGAAAACCTGTATGTATCTATTCATTTGTGTAGAGTAAATCCAGGAAAGGTTCAACCAGATAACCAGATTGGTTATCTACAGGGGGATTGTGGAAAAGAAATGGGGAATGCGAAGCGGGTGGAAGACATGGGGAAAGAATCATACGCCTACAGTATGTGTGTTTGTGCAGCCCTGAGTCTGAATCACAGTAGTGTTTCACATACCCCAGGATTAAGTGAAAAATTAAAATGAACTAGGATATGGGGGGAGAGGGCAAACTCAAATTCGAAACACCAACAAATTAACCTAAATATATTACAAATAAATGTCTTAACCACAAGAGAAGGAGTGAGGAAGAAAACAGCTAAGCTAAGCAACTTGGGGAAACAGTATTTGATTGCATCCTTGGAGGCTTAAGATATAAAGAAGTGGACACACACACAAGTCATCAGATCTGCTTCTAACAGGTGCGTGTTTTGTGCTCAGTCATTAAGTTGTACCCAACTTTTTGGGATCCCGGTCTCTGTAGCACACCAGGTCTCCCCATCCTTCACTATCTCCTAGAGTTTGCTCAAATTCATGTCCATTAGGTCGGTCATACTATCTAACCATTTGGTAGCATTTCTGTAACCACATCATGTATAATCAATCAGGTGTGAACAAATAAGTAAATACTGAAGATAAGGAGAGCCAGGTGAGACAAAGACGTTACAAATCAGACTAGAGTGGATTGTTGCTGTATCGCATAAACCATCACAATATTGTAAACTCATTATCCTCCAATTAAAATTAATTAATTAATTAAAAAAAGAAGGACCAGTGTGAGCTCCTGGCTTTCACTATCTACAGAAATATCTAGAGAAATTCCAATGTATCTGGGAGCATAAGTATATACAGACGACATATTTCCTTCATTTACCGATGGAAAAGGAAGACCTAGCTGCAAGGAAACCCCAGTAGCAATGAACATGCAGGGAGATATCAGTTATTAAATGTCATTTTCCAAGGAAAGGAAACATGGGTTTTGGCAGAAGTGTTCTGATTTCAGGGTCATGGTGGGGAAAGAAAAGCACAAGATGAACAGGAATACCTTATAATGCCGGCAAGGAAGTACACAGGAAAGAACCACGTCATGCTCAAAGAACACAAACCCCACAAGGAGTTCCTAATCACCAAAGCTGGAAAAATGCAAGAAACTAAATAATGATATAATTTGATTATAAGTCACAATATAACGAAGTTATTCACATCTCAATACTGACATAAAGAATTTGATTACTTATTTGATTTGATGATTAGAAATGCATTCTATAAAATTTTATATTTGGCAAAACTAATACAGTTATGTAAAGTTTAAAAATAAAATAAAATTAAAAAAAAAAGAAAGAAAATTTATAAAAATATGAGGGAGAAAAGACAGCTCTACAGATTTCCAATGAACAAATATGGTAGGAATAAGGAAATGGAAAGTCACCTTTTAGTCATATTTGTTGTAGGCCAAACCAACAGATGAATTTTAAAAGCAGTGAATAAAAGCCTGAGAAGAATCCTATCCCTCTTTTTGGCTCCGAGCAAGCATTCCCCTAGCCCAAAAGCAGCCTTATCATAGGAACCAGCCACAGTGTCTGCTTGCCCCTGTCAGGTTTTGGTTCCCCACCAGTCCACAGAAGTATTCAAACAAGCTAATCACATCCTTCCTTGAGAACCAAGGGTCACCACCATCTCTTGTTACCACAGATAACCTCCCACGGCCCTGCTTGTGCATTCTCTTCCAGAGCATGACTCCCCTGAGGCTCGACCTAGCCAGTAGTATCCTCTTCCCTCAGGCAGTGAGTGAACATTACTGAGAAGCTGCTGTGGGTAGCACCTGTCCAGTGTCAGGTGTGTATGTTCAGCAGCCACCCCCAGACCCCTGTGGTAGAAATCACTCCGTCACCATTAGAATGAAGGAGAGGCAATAAAACAGGTATTATTGCCAAAAATGTGTAACTTTCATCTAATCCTAAGAAAACACCAGACAAACCCAAACTGACAGACATTGTATAAAATACCTGAGCAGTATCTCCAAAACCGTCACCGTTGGGAAAGACCCAGAAAGCTTGAGGAATTCTCAGCGTGGAGGAGACTAACGAGAAATGATGGCCAAATGTGGTATCCGGAATGGGATGCTGGGACAGAAAAAGGAGATTACCGGGATAAATGACAGAATTCAAATAAAGTATGTAAATTAGTTAATAGTACTGCATCAATATTAATTTTCAATTTTCATAATTTTTATATGCCTATGTAAGATGTTAACATTAGGGAAATCTGGATGAAGTTTTTCTATACTGTTTTTGGCAAACTTTTTTTAGGTCTAAAGGTACTTCAAAAAAACCTTTTTTTTAAAGATTCACTCACTGCTAAAAGGAAACATAATGATATCTGTGTGATAAATTGCTTCAGTATTGTCCGACTCTTTGCCACCCTACGGACTGTAAGCTACCAGGTTTTCGATAGCAGCTAGGTTTAAGGAATAGTTGGAATGTGGTTTAAGTGCCTTTAAGGAGCATAGAAGGCTCTCACAACCTTATGTTTTTCACTCCTCATCCTTCTGCTAACTCCTCTTTCATATTATTCTTTTTCTTGTCTTTTTCCCCCTCTAATCTTTACCTATTGGACCTAGGTCCCTGATTGTCAAGTGAAATTAAAATATATTTTAACTCTAGAGAAAGAGGCCAACAAAACATAATGACTTGTGTTTGACAAGACTTGAGTGTGTCTGAGTTAGTTCAAAACATGGGAAATTGGTGGCATTCTTATCTTTTGATTTTTTAGATTGTAAATGATAAACCTAGAATGGATTTGAGAGAATCCTAATTACCTAGTGCTGAAAGTGTGTTCTGTCCACTCCCAAAACACTTTGTTGACATAAGAATTATCACTGCTCAAGGTAATGTTTTAGATCTATAATAACAGATGCATAGAAGCATGAGGTCTCTTCTGCACCTTGTGGTAGGCATTTATTTGAGACTTTTGTTTGACTAGTCCAATCTCATAGGAACTCAAATTGCAATTCTCTTATGAAAATCGCCAGTAAATTCAACCAAACATAAATCTGAAGATCTGTCCAAATGTAGTGACTTGATCTAAACTCTTGAAGACAAAAATGAGAAAAATAGTTGGAAGCCACAATATTGTTAAGTTGAGTCATGTATGTTTTTCTAGTGGCCATTTAGGGTCACTGCTAGTAAACGGAGTGGAACAATTATTAATTCATAGTGTCTCTCAAATAAATGACTTAACGTATTGAATAAATTATATATTTCAACATATGTAGCTTTTTAGTTAGAGTGGAAAGGAGATATGGATTGATGATACTAACTTCTGTTGAAAAATTTTTAAATGAGAAGTAAATTTGCAGTAGACCATCTCCTTGGTGAAGTTTTAGGGTTCTTAGATGAGTCTTATATTTTTGGTTATAAGTAGTTCTTTTTGAACAAATTATGGAACAGTGTTGAAAGTGAGAGAGAAAATAGTTTTATTTTATATACCAAGTAATAATCGTAACTACTGTGTGTGCTTACTATTATCTCTCTGTAACTAAGTAGTCTGTACAACAATCACTCTGTATCCACAAGAGATTGGTTCCAGGACTCTTCCTCACCTCGTCCCTCAGGATACCAAAATCCATAGTGCACAAGTCCCTTATGTAAAATGGTGTAGTATTTGCATATAACCTACTTATATCTTCCTGTATAATATAAATCATCTCTAGATTACTTATAATACCAAATTCAATATAAATTATATGTAAATAGTTACCAGCATGGAGCAAATTCAAGTTTTGCCATTTGGAATTTTCTGAAATTTAAAAATATATATATATTTTTTATCTGCCATGGGTTGAAACTTCAGGTGCAGAGAACCAACTGTATAATGAACTCAGAAAGTTGTTCCTAAATTCCTATGAGAGTGTGTGATAAAGTTCTTACCAATCTTGACGTAAGTAAAGCAAAAATATCATAGGTTTTAAAAGTAAAGTTAAATTGATGCAACTTAAAGATTGCTGAGTTCTATTTTCTTTTTTGCCTTTTGAGATGTTAAAATATAATTTTTTTTCACAGAATAATTATTTGGATTATGGTAAGGTGGGGTTTTTGTCACAACACCCATATGTGGAAAAATTAAAATTGGCATATTACTGTCACTCATTTTTTGTGTGTGAAATTTTATTGGTCTGTGGAGTCCCAAGATTTTGAAACAATGTTTTAAGAATGGTTCAGCTTTAGAACCATATACTAGTACTTATGGTGTTATCTGTAAGGAGACTGTCATTTTATGTCTCTTCCTCTCTCATCAGAGGTAGAAAAAGGATTTAGGAACCACTTTCTAAAGTTCATCATATAGTTGGCTCTCTGCACCTGAAGTTTCAACCAATGGCAGATAAAAAATATTTTTTTTTATCTGTAGATAAAACAGTAAGTATAAAAAGTAAATTCTAGCTAAAAGTTTATTTTATAAACCACAACTTATTCACTTTTTCTTTGCTATATTTCATGTATTGTTTTGACAGTTTAGGCAAAAGTTTTTGAAATAAGTTTTACTTTTTGTGTTTCATAAGGTAACTTCTCCTCATATCTGACTTCTCTGCAAGTCGCTAGAGCTGTTGAACAGCAAAGAGTTCAGAAAACCTCAAATACTGTAATGATCGAGTGAATCTGTTCAAGATCTGTTTGATAAATCTAAATTTGAGGAAGTTATTTGGCTGAGTGGATCTCTGATGAAAAGCAATTCTATTTGTGTGGGTTCCCTGCTTACTGATCTCTATGCCTTTTTCCAGCAAGCCGACCTGAAGTACTTTCTGTCACGGATCTGATAGAGAGAGTTAACCAAATTTCTAAGCTTAGCATTGCTCATGAAATCGTGGTAAATCCAGATTTTTACATGGAAGACGGTGTATTACCTCCCAACAGGTATCAACTCTATTTTTTCCATTTCATTCCTCCTGGCATATGTACACAGCACAAATGACTTTGGATCAGGTTTGAAGCACTTTTATTAATACAGTTAATGTTTTAGTATGTCTTAAATGGTACCAACAAACAAAACAGAGGAGTAATCTGTGTAATTATTAGTTTTACAGACTGAAAGCAGAAAAATTTTATCTAAGCAGGGAATAAATTAATGAAATTATTGTCAGAACTTTCATTTTGGTACCTCATTTAACAGTGAAACACAGTGAATTCCACATCTTCTTAGACAGCTTTGGAGAAAGTAGCTACTAGCAGTTATTCTCTTAACTATCTATAGATTGATCAAGTACAAATGAAATTATTTCTTTTCTAATAGTGATATTGCCAACTCTTCATGGGATAAGAGCTTTCAGGGAATATTTCTGCTTCATAATCGGCTTAACAAAAATTCTGTGAACCAAGATCAAAACCCATTAATAAACACTGCCCCTCTAAAATCACACTTTATCCTGGTTCTTATTAATTGTATTGATATTGCAATACATACATGAATCATTCAGGGAGTATGATTTGAATACTTCTGCTGCTGCTAAGTCGCTTCAGTCGTGTCCGACTCTGTGCGACCCGATAGATGGCACCCCTCCAGGCTCCTCCGTCCCTGGGATTCTCCAGGCAAGAACACTGGAGTGGGTTGCCATTTCCTTCTCCATAAATACTTGTAGCAGTTTGTTAATAGTTAAATGAGTAAATTTCTTTGTTTGACTCAATATTTCATATAACATTCTAATTTCCCAGCTTTAAAAGGGGCTTCTATTTTGCCACTTCAGGTATTCCATCACTTAAGCACCTTGCTCTGTCAGTGTCTCTTGCTCTTTACACTTCTTACTTTTTTCCCTTAGTTTGCCAACACTGCCTTCACTGTCCCTGGAGCCTCAGTTAGATTTATTTTTTTGCTGGCAGGGGTGCGGAGAAAGGGAAACAAGGAGAGTGAAGATCTGTTAAAGTGGCTGAGGGATTGTGGTGGTGATGAGGGGTGGGGAAATGAAGCAGAGGGAATAATACTCTTGAACTGGCCAGTTTGTTCAGTTTTTCCTGTAAGGTGGCTCTAGTAGCATTTAGTTGACTTTAATTTCACTTCAATTTTATTAGGTTGTATTTTGACAGCTGTCATATCAGCATGCATTTAAAAAAAACTTATCAACATTGCTGAATTTTTGTGTAGCAATTTTAATATTGAAGATGGGAGGAAAAAAGCAACATTTTGGCATATTATGGTTTATTTTTTCAAGAAAGGTAGAAAAGTTCCATTTTTAAAACAAATTGTGACAGATGATGAAAAGTGGATACTGTACAATAATGTGGATTAGAAGAAATCATGGGGCAATTGAAATGAACTACCACCAACCACACCAAAGGCTGGTCTGCATCCAAAGAAGGTGATGTTGTATATATGGTGGGATTGGAAAGGAGTCCTCTATTATGAGCTCCTTCCAGAAAACCAAACAATTAATCACAAGTACTGCTCCCAATTAGACCAATTGAAAGCAACACTTAACAAAAAGCATCCAAAATTAGTCAACAGAAAACACATCGTCTTCCATCTGAATAGTGCAAGACTGCATGTTTCTTTGATGACCAGGCAAGAACTGTTACAATTTGACTAGAAAGTTCTGATGCATCTGTGTATTCGCCAGACATTGCACCTTCAGATGTCCACGTATTTCAGTCTTTACAAAATTCTTTGAATGGAAAAAGTTTCAATGCCCTGAAAGACTTAAAAGGAACCTGGATTAGTTCTTTGCTCAAAAAGATAAAAAATTTGGGGAAGATTAAATTATAAAATTGTCTGGAAAATGGAAGAGGTAGTGGAACAAAATGGAGAATACGTTGTTCAATAAAGTTGTTGATGAAAATGAGAAATGTGTATTTTTATTTAAAAACCAAAGGAACTTTTTGGCCAACTCACTGTTTAGAAATAAATCTTCATTGTTTTGTTATTAACAGCCTTATTCTAGTGTAGTAATGCAAGTATACCAGAGAAGTTACTGAAATACAATTGAGGGTTATCTATTATCTATAGGTAATCAATGACTGCTTTTATCTTTGGACTTATAAAGTGATACTGATTAGAGTTATGGATTCCTAAGAGAAATCTCATTGTCAGATATTTATTCTACAAACATTTATTGAGCATGTCCTAGGTGGAAGGCTGAATGTTAAATGTTGGAGACATATAGATGAGTATGATGCTGGCTTTGCCATTACGAAGCTTCTGTAGGTGAGATAGTCAAATAGTATATAGTTCCTGTGCAGTGATAAGTTCTCTCACATCGAGTATATGGAGTTCCTTATTCCTGCTTAGCTGCCGAAGAGGGTTTGGGAAACCTTCCTGATGAGGTAATGTTGAGTTGAGTTTTTAGATATGAATAGGTGCTTTTCAGGTGGTCTAGGGTTCATAAAATTGTATAGGAGACAGGGACCAAAACCACCCCAAAGAAAAAAATGCAAGATGGCAAAATGGTTGTCTGGGGAGACTTTACAAATGCTGAAGAAAGAAGAGAAAGCCAAGGGAGAAAGGGAAAGATATACCCAACTGAATGCAGAGTTCCAGAGAATAGCAAGAAGAGACAAGAAGGTCTTCTTAAGTGAATAATGCAAAGAAATAGAGGAAAACAATAGAATGGGAAAGACTAGCGATCTCTTAAAGAAAATTGAAGGTATCAAGGGAACATTTCATGTAAGGATGGCCACAATAAAGGACAGGAACAGTAGAGATCTAACAGAAGCAAAAGACATTAAGAAGAGGTGGCAAGAATGCACAGAAAAACTATGCAAAAAAAAGTCTTATTATCTGGAAAACCACAATGATGTGGTCACTCAATTAGAGCCAGATATCCTGGAGTGTGAATTCAAGTGGGCCTTAGGAAGCATTAGTATGAACAAAGCTAGTGGAGGTGATGGAATTCCAGCTGAGCTATTTCAGATCCTAAAAGATGATGCTATTAAAGTGCTGCAGTCAATATGCCAGCAAATTTGGAAAACTCAGCAGTGGCTACAGGTCTGGAAAAGGTCAGTTTTCATTCCGATCTCAAAGAAGGGCAATGGCAAAGAATGTTCCAACTACCAAACAGCTGCACTCATTTCACATGATCAGAAGGTTAGAACTGGACCTTTGTGAGTCAAAGTTAGAACTGGACATGAAACAACTGACTAGTTCCAAATTGGGAGAGCAGTATGTCAAGGCTGTATATTTTCACCTTGTTTATTTAACTTTTATGTAGAACACATCATGAGATATGCTGTGCTGGATGAGTCACAACCTGGAATCAAGATTGCTGGGAGAAATATCCACAACCTCCAATATACAGATGACACCACTCTAAAGACAGAAAGGGAAGAGGAACTAAAGAACCTCTTGATGAAGGTGAAAGAGGAGAGTGAAAAAGCTGGCTTGAAACTGAACATTTGAAAAACTAAGATCATGGCATCCAGTCCCATCACTTCATGGTAAATAGAAGGGAAAAAAGCGGAAGCAGTGACACATTTAATTTTCTAGGGTTCCAAAATCACTGCAGACTGTGACTGAAGCCATGAAAGTAAAAGATGCTTGCCCTTGGAAGGAAAGCTATGACAAACCTAGACAGCATATTAAAAAGCAGAGACATCACTCTGCCAACCAAGGTCCATACAGTCAAAATCATGGTTTTTCCAGTAGTCATGTACGGATGTGAGAAGTGGAACACAGAGAAGGCTGAGTGCCAAGGAACTGATGCTTTCGAATTGTGGTTCTGGAGAACGCTCTTGAGAGTCCCTTGGACTGGCAGGAGATCAAATCTGTCAATCCTAATGGAAATCAACCCTGAATATTCATTGGAAGGGCTGATGCTCCAGTAACTTGGCCACCTGATATGAAGAGCCTACTCATTGGAGAAGACACTGATGCTGGAAAAGATTGAAGGCAAAAAAAAGAAGGGGGCAGCAGAGGATGAGATGTTTAGATAATACCACTGACTCAATGAACAAACTCCAGGAGATAGAGAATGTCAGAGAAGCCTTGCATGCTGTAGTCCATGGGGTCACAAAAAAAGATGAGGACACTACTTAGCAACTAAACAACTTTGGTGTTCCTCTGGTGGCTCAGCAGTAAAGAATCCACCTGCCAATCCAGGAGACCCAGGTTCAATCCCTGGGTCAAGAGGACCCCCTGAAGGAGGAAATGGCAACCCACTCCAGTAGTCTTGCCTGGGAAATCCCAGGGATAGAAGGGTCTGGAGGGCTATAGTCCATGGGGTCACAAAGAACTCGGACACAACTTAACTACTAAACAACAATGACAACAAGAAAATCTTCCTGGTGATAGGGAGGTTCTGCTGCTAAGTCTCTTCAGTCGTGTCCAACTCTGTGTGACCCCATAGAGGGCAGCCCACCAGGCTCCCCCGTCCCTGGGATTCTCCAGGCAAGAACACAGGAGTGGGTTGCCATCGCCTTCTCCCAGGTGGCTGAGGGAAATGATCATGTCATTATGATCAGATTTTTTTTCTTAGAAATATCATTGGTCTAAGCAAGAATATGTGGCATTGTTGCAGTAAGACTTTGATTGGGGGCCAGAATACCTTTACTGCTGCTGCTGCTAAGTTGCTTCAGTTGTGTCCAAATCTGTGCGACTCCATAGATGGCAGCCCACCAGGCTCTCCCGTCCCTGGGATTCTCCAGGCAAGAACACTGGAGTGGGTTGCCATTTCCTTCTCCAGTGCATGAAAACGAAAAGTGAAAGTGAAGCCACTCAGTCGTGTCTGACTCTTAGCGACCCCATGGACTGCAGCCTTCCAGGCTCCTGCATCCATGGGATTTTCCAGGCAAGAGTACTGGAGTGGGTTGCCATTGCCTTCTCCTTACTAGACTATTGCAATAGTCCAGGTAGGAAATGATGGCAGGAGGAGATGGATTCCAGACATATTTAGGAATCAAAATCTCTGTAATTTGGGGACCAAGTGCATTAAAAGGATGAAAAGAAGTAATTGTTATGCATTAGATAAATAACAGTTGGTGACATCTCACAAATGGGATTGGTGTGTTGGGGAAGGAACTTTGACTTTTTTCATTTACCTCTGTATTGCTTGTAAAATTTTCAACAAAAGCATGCATTACTATTCTAGTTTTAATGGGAAAAATGTAAACTTTATGATTTGTTTGAAAAGACACAGGTTTGAGAAGGGAAGATAATGAGTGGGAGGTGCACATAAGATTTTCAAGTGTTATCAAGAAGGAAAATCCTTTTTTGGATTTTAAGGCTGAAGGGAAAAGATCATCTAGTTCAAAGGTATAAGTCTACAGGTATTAAAACCAAGGCATACATTTAAGTCAGATGAAGAACCAAGGCTAGAACTCAGGGCCTCAAATGCAACTTCTTGGTTCTTCTTACTAGAAGGAGAGCTTTTCTGGAACCATGAGGAATCCTTCTGAGAGAAATTGATCAGTGCCTTTGCATCTGAGACTAAACTCAGTGTATTCAACTTTGCTAAAGTCTAAACATAGCTCCTTCCCTATCAACATAATGGTCTTTCATGATCTTAAATGATGTTTGGGATTTAGGAGATTAGGATCCTTTATCAACTCTCTGGGTAAAGAGCAAGTTGCTCATTTAACCGTCTTATAGTCTGGAACGCAGGATGATGGAGACAATGTACAAGGCTTTTGGGGACCATCTGAAAGTCCAGCTATCAAGTACTCCAGCTGACTTCACTTCTGCACTTGAACTCCTAAAAGAAATTAAGGAGGTGAGGAACCAACTTCCCATTTGTGGATATTAAATCTTAGTTGTGGCATGGGGTATCTTTCATTGTGGTGCATGGGCTTCTCTCTAGTTGTGATGCACAGACTCAGCACTTGCATCTTGTGGGCTTAGTTGCCCTGCAGCATGTGGGATCTTTGTTTCTCTGAGCAGGGATCAAACCCATGTCCCCTGTATTGCAAGGCGAATTCTTAAATACTGGACCACAGGAAAGTCCTCTTTTTTTTTTTTTTTTTAAATCCCAGACCTTTTAATTGTTGATAAATAGGAATTATTTTGGGGCTTCCCAAGTGATGCTAGTGGTAAAGAGCCCACCTGCCAATGCAGGAGACGTAAGAGTCTCGAGTTTGATCCCTGGGTGGGGAATATGCCCTGGAGGAGGGCATGGCAACCCACTCCAGTATTCTTGCCTGGAGAATCCCATGGACAGAGGAGGCTGGTGGGCTACAGTTCATAGGGTAGCAAAGAGTCGGACATGACTTAGCATGCATGCATGCACAAGTTTCATTTCTACATATGTTCCACTACTTGAACAGATAATATGGAGAAACTTCCATTTTATTTGTATGAGATGAAGCTTGAAAGTTGAGATCTTGCTGTAACAACACAGCATGTCATTCAATTAAACAGATTTTTGCTTAACTCCCATTATGTTTTCTGTGTTTCAGAAGCACGTAGATACATAAGAGAGCCTTTGCCAACAAGAAACTTATACTTTAGAGTGAAAAGATTATTTCGAGTGACACTTAAAGGTTTCTCTGCCTATTTCATCTTTTCCCTTTGTGGTCAAACAATCTAATGATGTCCTTATCCTTTATTAAGACTATCTCACCCCCACAAGGCTATATTTAAAATGGATAACCAAGGACCTGCTGTAGCACATGGAATTCTGCTCAATATTATGTGGCTACCTGAATGTGAGGGGAGTTAGGGGAAGAATGGATGCATGTATATGTATGGCTGAGTCCCTTCACTGTTCTCCTGAAACTATCACATTGGTAATTGGCTACCCGAATACAAACTAAAAAGTTTTATAAAAAGAATATCCCATTACCTTGTGATGGTATGTGTTTTATATTTTTTATATCCTGCAATTGTTTTTGTCACAGGTATTTTTCTTCCTATCTTTATCTCATTCTGCCAAGAAAATAGTACAGCACTACTATTACTACTAATCCCAATGAAGCCTTAAATTATAACTGGCTCCTAAACAGAGAGAAATAATATTCTGTATATGCAGTTGGGAAACCTAGTTTCTGGAGGCCCAATAGACATAGGCTGGCATGCCTTTGCCTTAAGGAGATTGTTCATCAAAGAGTGTTTGGAGTTCTAAATAATTTGGCTCCATTGATTTTCTTTTCTGGGCAGATATTGCTATCACTGCTATTACCACGCCAGAACAGCCTAAGAGATGAGATTGAAGAAGCTCTGGACATAGATCTCCTCAAGCAGGAAGCAGAGCATGGGGCCCTGGATGTCCCTCATCTCCCCAACTACATTCTTAATTTGATGACCCTGCTGTGTGCACCAGTCCGAGATGAAGCAGTGCGAAAACTAGAGAGCATAACAGATCCTGTACAGTTACTGAGGTGAGAAACTAGATGTACTGTTCCTGAACACTAGATGTAGTATCCTGTCTTAGACACTGTACCAGAAAACTGTGGGCCAGATACTGGGTTATAGCCCCTGGCTTGCCTAGCTCTTCTATACTGAAGAACGAACTAATATCTCTGCTGTTCCTCTGTGGTTTATTGGCTTTTATTTTCAAAGGATGGATTCTCAGAACCCTTTTGATGATCTCCAGATCATTCGGACACTTTCTGAGAAATGATGCTGTTAAGACACTGGCTTCCCAGGTGACACTAGTGGTAAAGAATCCCGCTGCCAGTGTAGGAGATGCAAGAGAAGAGGGTTCGATGCCTGGGTCGGGATGATCCTGTGGAGAAGGAAATGGCAACCCACTCCAATATTCTTGTCTAGACACTAGAGTACAGTAACTGTTTCTTTGGGATATTTCAAACAGCACTTTCGCAGATAATTTCTTATGTACCCTAACTCAAACCCTGTGGGGGAACAAGAATGAGAATGATCCCTGTTTCACAGATAGAAGAACCAAGAACCAGAGGTAAAGTAATAAGCCAAATGAGTTAGAAATTCAACCACCATCATCCCGACTACCCACAGGGAGTTAGAATTTTAATCGTTTTTCTGAGGTGGAGTACCTACAGTGGAAAGAACTCTAGGCTGGTAACTAAAAGATCAGAAGATGTATCTGTTCCTAGCTCTGATAACAACTCACTCTGTGGCCTTGGGTCCCTGGCTGCAATGTCTGTATTTGCAAATTGAAGTAGGACTGTGGTTTTTAAGGCCATTTTTTACTCTATGATACTGTGATTTTAGGACTCTTGGCTTCAGTTCCACCTCACTCCACTAGATTACCTTTCAGAGTGTAAGCATTTGATTTTTCCTCCATTGACAGGGGCATCTTCCATGTTCTGGGCCTGATGAAAATGGACATGGTGAACTATACTATACAGAGCCTCCGACCCTACCTGAAGGAACACTCTATCCAGTATGAACGAACTAAATTCCAGGAACTCCTCAACAAGCAACCCAGTATGTTCAAAATTTAAGGACAGGAGAGGGGGAGATTTGACTTTGGGTCTTATTTCTTATAGTGATAGGGTACTTTCTGTTTTTTTGTTGTTGTTGTTGTTTTTTTTTTTAATAGATAGCTTCTCCCTATTGGACGGGCGAAGGCATGGGGTAGGAAGAAGGAACATTGCTCTACGAGAAAAGATGTACAAAATCACTTATTTATTGAGGAAGAATATATCCTCAAACCTTACTTTTCAAGCCTTGGTGTTAGAAGATATTTACATATTCCCTTCTATGTCATAGATCTCCTTGATTGCACCACAAAATGGCTAACCAAAACAGCTCTAGACCTCACTACACCACCTTCAAGTTCTCCTGACTCTCCCAGCTCCTCCAGCATGGCCCATTCATCTTCAAATTGGGCAGTGGACAATCCACAACTTCCCAGTTCCACAATGGTGCTATACCAGGGTTACCTGAACCTTCTTCTCTGGGATCTTGACAGTAAAGAGTTTCCCGAGGTAGGAACATATATAAGAACATTGCCTTTTTGTTTTGTATTTGATACCTTTACTAAAACACTTTTCGGACAGCTTGCTTTTCCCTGTCTCACCAGACTCTGCTAATGGATAAAATCCGGCTGCAAGACATGGAGTCCCAGTTGAAGCAGTTGGGCATTCTGGCCTCAGTCTTGCTAGTGGCCAGAAGTTTCTCTGGTAGTGCTTTATTCAGTTCGACTGAATTTGTGAATAAACTGAAACACATAACCAAGGCCCTGACAGACGAATTTAACTCCAGGTAAACTTCATAGAGGCTTTCCTGGTGACTCAGTGGTAAAGAATCTGCCTGCCAATGCAGGAGACCCAGATTTGAACCTTGGGTCAGGAAGATCCCCTGGAGTAAGAAATGGCAACCCAGTCTAGTGTTTTTGCCTGGAGAATTCCATGGATAGATGAGCCTGGCAGGCTACAGTCCATGGGGTTGCAAAAGAGTCAGACATGACTTAGCGACTATGCAACATGAGCAACAACAAATTTCCTAGATCTTTCTGAGAGTTGAAAATAGTTTATTGGTTTTGGAACTTAGGCAGTTAATGTATTACTGCCTTATTCTTTATCATAAACCACACAAAAGACCTTGGGCATCATCTTCAAAGGTCATTGGTGTCTTTTGATAAATTGTATTAAAGTTTGTGATGGAAACAAAACATATTTCCAAGGAGGTGAGTGTGGAAACTAGTTTGCTATGAATGATTCAGTACTGTGTTTGCTAAAAATGAGTCATTATATACTTAAATAAGTGACACTGGATTTATGTGTGTATATCCAGAAGTTGATCCCTTGGTCAATATGTATCCATAATTTGCTTCATGCAGGGCACCCCAGCTGAAGTAAAAAGAAGAACTGGAAGTTCAGATCTCAATATATTTACAAGTTAACTGGCGAAGTAGGGAAGACAACTATGGAAAATGCTTAAGAAATCTTAAAACAGAATTTGAATAAAGTTTATGGGACTAAAGAATACTGAGTAGATCCAAGAATGGAACTGAACCCTTGTCCAATTTGTTTCATTTAAAGTGGAGAATAGTATGAATTAGTTAATATGTACGAATTAATGTGTGTGAAATAGTTGACATCTTGAGGGTAACAATGAAATGATTTGAAATGCTGGGTCCTCTGTTAGTGGTGGAGAGCTGGAATTCTTTTGTAAGTGGGCCTGGCTTCTGGTGTTGGACTCTCTGAGCTTTGCCCCTATGCCAAGGCCACTCTGCTTTCTGTCCTTCATCATCTAGGCCTGAAGAAGCTATGGTGAGTGTGAGTGAACAAGTGTCTCAGAAAATCCATGAACGCCTCAAAGACATGGGCCTAACTGCCCTGAGTAGTGAAAAGAAAGCCTCTCTTAGAGGCCAACTTCAGAACATCGCCAAGAAAGAGAACCGTGTTCGTAACATCATTGGTAAGAGTCCTCCTGTGGTGGTGGGGCTGGGAAGGGGTGGCAAGGGAAGGGGTAGCAAGAATGTGGAAGGTAACAAGGTGGACTGAAGCTTGGAAGTCAGTTGTGAAGACGTTCAGAAATGGAATGATTGTTGGGAAAGTCCTTTGGCTTTAGTTTCCTTATATATAATGTGCAGAATTGAAATCAATTGAAATAAATTTGTCCAAACAAATTGGACAAACTCTTTCAGTTTGAAGAGTGAACATATGGTTTTAAGGTCAGCTAGGATGTGTAACTTGCAGGTGCTAGTGCTGAGTGATTCCTGGTCATTCTCTAACTATAACCCAAGACCTGTGATGGGAAACCCTTTCTCTAGCCCATGCTTTAAGTTACCATGATGGTCCCTACTTCCCTCTAAGGAACTGATGCTAATTTAGGCTGAAGGATATATTCCCTGCAAGAATGGAAGCAGTGAGCTCGACCACCTTGCTTCTAATTTTTACATCTTGACAAAGTCTGATATGGTTGTATGGACCCAGAGTTGGTACACTGGCTGCAATGTGTGCCCTTAGAATTTCACATACAATGTCTAGGATCCTCTTGTTAGGTCACACACGTCGGGAGCTCACTTAGCACCCCATAACATTATAAACAGCCAGAAACTTACTGGCTCGACATCTTTCAATAATGCATTGCTTTTAGAAGCTTTATAGCATTCCTTCTTCCAAAAGAAAAGAAAAGAAAATCTCATTAACATGTTTTACCTGAATGAGTGAGTAGGTCAGTGAAAATGTGTTAATTTAAACGTTGGCGAACAGGGAGTGCAAGGGCATTGTGAATTTCTTCTGAAATCTCTTTGATCTTTCCCTTTTAACTTTTTTCTTGCACACAGATCAGCGGATCCACTTGTTTCTCAAAGGCTGTTTGGTTCGTGGGATGCAGGAGTCTCTGCTAGACTTCCCTGTTGGCCTTATTCTCATCAAGGGAGAGTTGACAAAACTGGGCTGGAAGTTTTTCAATCTGATGCGTCACAATCAGCAGGTATTTAGCCCCTATTACGATGAAATCCTTAAAGATATCATCCCTCCAGCTCAGGCCCAAGAAACAGAAGTGGAGTCTATCTGATAGTTCCAGACCACAGTCTGGCAACAGGGACCCAGGAGAGAGGGCTAAGTATGTTCCTGGGATGACATCACCTGTGCCCAGCAGAGTAGCCTCTTCCTCACTTCAACCTGGACTCAAGGCTGCAGGATTCCAGCATGTAAATACAAACTGGCCCAGCCCCCTTCATAATAAACTTCTGTGCTGCAAGAAAACCTCAGTTCCTTCTGTGTTGCAACTGAACGCAGGTTTTGTGCCCTTATCCCCTATTATCTGAGAACCAGTGATCCCTCAGTTCTCCTTCACTGGCTGATCATTCTTCAGGATGCTGGCTTGAGCAGGCATCAGGGCGTCGGCTGCTAGCATTGTTTCCTCCAATGGAAAATCATTTCCTTGAGGGCTGTGAAAACTTTCTGTGGAATTTTTTCAAACTATGAGTTCTGGAAGTATAAGGGCTTCTAGAGGTTGGGAAGACGCTGAGTTACAAATCAGGGGAAGACAGAATCCTATTTCCAGTATCACATTCTCCCTATACTTTTAAGGCTGCAGTAATAGTAAGAGCCCTCACATCCTGTTCTGGTGTGGGGCATGAAGCAGTATGAAAACTGGGGAGTGAATCAATATTGTCTGCCAGTGAACATTCAGTTGAGGACCGTTCTCAGCCTCAATGGGCGCTCTCTCTCTCTCTCTTTCTCTCTCTAGTGATCCTGGGAGTCAGTTTTAAACTCTCTCAAACCAACACCAAATGCAAGCACTTAGGCCACAGACACTTGTTTCACGTTCATCTCTGGTTCCAGTCTATAGCTAAATCTATCTTTTATTGTGATATTTCTAGGCTTAGAACACTTCTTTCTTCTTGAGAGAAATAATGAAGGTATTCAAGAGTGGGATAGCCACGGTGTTTCTTCCCACTTGCAGTCTGAGCCTCTAACTGCTAGATTGTGATTGTCAACTCATTTGGCATCACAAATGACAGATGTCCTAGATCCACATAGATCTGGGCTTGTTTTCTTCAATTGCAGAGATTCACCCTATCATTCTCAGGCCACCTACAACAGACCACCAGCAATCTAGGAAATTAGGAGCAACATCAGTTTCGTTTTGGACTTATTTAAAACGGACAGGAGAAAACAAAAATTCACCTGTGGGATATTATAACTGGATGAGGGGTGTCCTCACCACATCAGGGAATGGCAAGAGCTGAGTATAATTTACTTAATCCAAGAATAATAACAGATGGGATCTGAGTTCCATTAGTCCAAGGGTAATTTTTCTAGAAGATGGATCCCAGGTGGTTGCTACAGCTAGGTGAATAGGGTGATACATTTATTGTCTGAATATAAGGCACACAGAGGAAGGAGCTTAGCAAGCTACAGTCCTTGGGGTTGCAAAGAGTTGGGCATGACTGAGCGACTGAGCAAGGCACAGAGGGAAGCTGGGGAATAGATCATTCAAAGATTCTAGTCTTGTAACTTATCCTCAGGAAAGAAACCAAAGCTGGTTAATTTGCAATTAATAAACAGGCTGTGAATTCTAACTGAATTTTCTGATCTGATTTGCCAATATTAACGCATTGTTTTTAAAAAATCTTAATTTTAGAGTCCTGATTGTCTTATATAAAAATGTACTCTGAAGGGATCCCTGTGGAGATGACTAGGTAGTTGTTGGATATAGACATTAGACTGAAATGGAATTTTGACTTATCCTTTACAATCGAAATTTGGTATAATTGATTTCTTTGAGATTCTGAGTTAGTTTTATATCTCCACATGGAGGAGATAGAAATCCTAATCTTAAACAGGGAAAGATGGCTCTATTCAATCCTGCTCACCATTTAAGGGGAAATATATATGTATACACAAACACACATATTGTATGTGTATCAGCTCTGCTTCAACTCAAGCTAAAGAAAAAGCCCAGAAATGTGCAAAGATATTCCCTTTAACTCACTCAACCAGAGAAGATAAAAAACAGAAACATGGTGGCTGTCCCACCCGTGAATACTCACATCATCTCTCTCAAGAAAAATGAAGTGTTCTCAACTTCGATATGTGACAAAAAGAAGTTTGGTTCAGCTGTAGGATGGGACATGTATTCACAAGCGGATACATTACCATTGAGCCGCCTGGATTGATAGTATGTGCACATGATGAAATATGGTAAAAAGTCAATTTCTCTCCCATGCTCGTGTCTCATTCTACCCAGAAGACATTGCTGTTTTTACATTTCTGTGTATCCTTCCAGAGATACTCTCTGCAAATGAAGTACACATTATAATGTTATGATCACGTACAAGCCAGTCACTCTTTTAAACTTTCTATAAATATGACTTTATTTATCCCTCCATTGTTTATTTCCCGTCTATGTTTCCAGCTCTAGTGCAGGATGCTTGCCTAGAAAATTCCATGGATAGAGGAGCCTGGTGGGCTACCGTCCATGGGGTCACAAAGAGGTGGACACAGCTGAGCACACATGCACAGTGCAGTGTGGAACAAGAAGCGCTGATGGGAGTTGGAACCTGTTTGGTGTTTTGTTTATATTCTCAGGTCGAGTGAGTTAAGGGAACATCTTTACACACTTCTGGGCTTTTTCTTTAGCTTGAGGTGAAGCAGAGCTGAAAGAAGTTCTTCTGAGGATTGTTTGAAGCCACTGTACTAGATTATCTTGAAAGGTCCCTGGGTTATTTTCTTACAGCAGCTATAACAAATTAACATGAACCTAGTGGCTTAAAATAATACACATTCATTCTGTTTTAGCCCCAGAGGTCAAGTACAAAATCAACATTACTGGGTCCAAACCAAGGTTTTAGCAAGGCCACTGTCCATTTGGCAGGCTTTCACTAGGGGAGATTACTTAAGTTGCCTTTTCTACATCTAGAGTTGCATTCTTATAGTCCTTGCCTTGTGATACATTCGTCCATCATCCAAACCAGCAACATAGCAACTTGCTTCAGTCATAATACCGCCCTCCTTCGTCTGTGTCAAATGTCCTTCTCCTTTCCTCTTCATAAGGATATATTATTACAATTTGGGCTCACCAAGCTAGTCTCCTGGTGGCTCAGATGGTAAAGATTCTACCTACAATGCAGGAGACCTGGGTTTGATCCCCGGGTCGGGAAGATCCCCTGGAGAAGGGAATGGCTACCCAGTTCCGTATTCTTTCCTGGAGAGTTCCATGGTCAGAGGAGCCTGGCGGGATATACTCTATGGGATCACAAAGAGTCGGACAGGACTGAGTGAATAGCACTTTCACTTTTTGCTTTCAAGATAGTCACAAGATCCTTAACTTAATCACATCTGCAAAGTCCCTTTTGCCAAATCAAATAACATTCACAGATTTCAGGCACTAGGGCATGGATATCCTTAGAGGGCATTGTTCAGCAGACAACAGTCTGTCTTCTGACCCCGTCAAAGGTTCATATCCATCCTTCATGCAAAACACATTCATTTCATCCCAATATTCCCCAAAGTGTCAACGTATTACATATCAAGTCCAGAATCTCACCTGTAAATCATTTAATCAAATATGTGAGAAATGGTATGATTCTCCCTGTGGAAAAATTTTCTCCATCAGTGGGTCTGTAAACTAGTGAAAAAGTTAACCTCTTCCCAAATTACAGTAGCGGGATAGTTATAGGATAATAGTTACAGACATTCCCACTCCAAATGGGAGAAAATAAAGAAAAGAGTTATTGGCTCCAAGCAATCTTGAAATCCAACCAGGTAAACTCCACCAGGGTACAAGGCCTGGAAATCATCTTCTGTTTCTGGAGATTCTGGCCTTTGCCCCTGAAGGTCTATACTTCACATCAAAGATTCTATACTCAGAATCATCCTTCCATTTTTTTCTACACGATACTACATGTTTGCAGCTGAGTACTTTTTTATCAATTTGTTTCCTGCATGTAGGTTTTTGGGAATCTAACACCCTTTTTAATTTGTATGCTGAAAATTTGCTTATAAAGCATGTCCTCAATATTTTTTTTAAATAACTCACCATTCTTTGTAGGAGATTTTTTTGGATGGATAGACAAGATCTTCTTAACTTCACTTTAATTTTTTAAAATAAATTTTAGCATAGTTGAAAGCTTTTTCAGAGTCATGTAGCTAGTTTTTAATTCCTTTGATGATACCCGTACCATGCCTCCAATGTACACAACCCACCTACTTGGTGCTGAAGAAAATGAGGAAGATGAGATCCTGCTGCAGGCCTGGATACAGAGCTGTCGGAAATGGTAGTGTGTAAGGTCCAGGCAGAATCACTGGAAAGGAGTGACCTCTGAGGAGAGAAGGGACTTAACAAGAACAGAATTAAGAAACTAGTGTCTTTTTGTTTTTTTATTTTTATTTTTTTGGACCCATCCTGCAGCATGTGGGATCTTAGTTCCCCAACCAGGAATCCAACCCAGGACCTGCTGCATTGGAAGTACAGAGTCTTAACCACTGAACAGCCAGGGAAATCCCACAAAGAGAATTAAGTCCGAGGCATTTTCTATGGTGTCTTCTTTAAACCAAATAAGCACTCGGTTATTCTTAAGTTGTATCATTTTTATGCTTAAAAATCAATGAGAACTCCCCTGGTTGTCCAATGGTTAGGACTCAGCGTTTTCCCTTCCCTGGGCTAGGTTCAGTCTCTGGTTGGTGAACTAAGACCCTGCAAGGCAAGCAGCACAGTCCTCAACACCCCTTGCCAAATAATCAATGAATAAGTTTAAACAATTTCTGTACTACCAAAAGAAGGAAAAGTATTAGAAGTAAATATTATAGACTTTATGCTAATATGCTTGACCAAAGAATACTTTTACTAATCAGTAGAGAAGCGGTTGCTATTACCCACTCGCTACTACTGATTGGATGGTTTAGTGAGGCCCTGGGATGGGCCCGCCAGGGTCTGCCCAAAGCCCTGGCTGAGCATTAAGACAGAGGATATGACTATTTACATAGGTGAACCTGCAGAACCACATTCTGACAGCATGTGGTCCACTGGAGAAGGGAATGGCAAAACACTTCAGTATTCTTGTCTTGAGAACCCCATGAACAGTATGAAAAGGCAAAAAGAACACTGAAAAATGAACTCCCCAGGTTGGTAGGTCCCCAATATGACACTGGGGATCAGTGGAGAAATAAGCCCAGAAAGAATGAAGGGATGGAGCCAAAGCAACACCAACAACCAAAAACAACACGCAGGTGTGGATGTGACTGGTGATGGAAGCAAGGTCTGATGCTGTAAAGAGCAATATTGCATCAGTTCAGTTCAGTTCAGTCAGTCAGTCGTGTCTGACTCTTTGCGACCCCATGAATCGCAGCACGACAGGCCTCCCTGTCCATCACCAACTCCCGGAATTCACTCAGACTCACGTCCATTGAGTCAGTGATGCCATCCAGCCATCTCATCCTCTGTCGTCCCCCTCTCCTCCTTCCCCCAATCCCTCCCAGCATCAGAGTTTTTTCCAATGAGTCAACTCTTCGCATGAGGTGGCCAAAGTACTGGAGTTTCAGCTTTAGCATCAGTCCTTCCAAAGAAATCCCAGGGCTGATCTCCTTCAGAATGGAGTGGTTGGATCTCCTTGCAGTCCAAGGGACTCTCAAGAGTCTTCTCCAGCATCACAGTTCAAAAGCATCAATTCTTCGGCGCTCAGCCTTCTTCACAGTCCAACTCTCACATCCATACATGACCACAGGAAAAACCACAGCCTTGAATAGATGGACCTTTGTTGGCAAAGGAATGTCTCTGTTTTGAATATGCTCTCTAGGTTGGTCATAACTTTCCTTCCAAGGAGTAAGCATCTTTTAATTTCATGGCTTCAGTCACCATCTGCAGTGATTTTGGAGCCCAGAAAAATAAAGTCTGACAGTGTTTCCACTGTTTCCACATCTATTTCCCATGAAGTGATGGAACTGGATGCCATGATCTTCGTTTTCTGAATGTTGAGCTTTAAGCCAACTTTTTCACTCTCCTCTTTCACTTTCATCAAGAGGCTTTTTAGTTCCTCTTCACTTTCTGCCATAAGGGTGGTGTCATCTGCATATCTGAGGTTATTGATATTTCTCCCTGCAATCTTGATTCCAGCTTGTGCTTCTTCCAGCCCAGCGTTTCTCATGATGTACTCTGCATATAAGTTAAATAAGCAGGCTGACAATATACAGCCTTGACGTACTCCTTGTCCTATTTGGAACCAGTCTGTTGTTCCATGTCCAGTTCTAACTGGTGCTTCCTGACCTGCATACAGGTTTCTCAAGAGGCAGATCAGGTGGTCTGGTATTCCCATGTCTTGAAGAATTTTCCACAGTTTATTGTGATCCACACAGTCAAAGGCTTTGGCATAGTCAATAAAGCAGAAATAGATGTTTTTCTGGAACTCTCTTGCTTTTTCAATGATCCAGCAGATGTTGACAATTTGGTCTCTGGTTCCTCTGCCTTTTCTAAAACCAGCTTGAACAGGAAGTTCACAGTTCACATATTGCTGAAGCCTGGCTTGGAGAATTTGGAGCATTACTTTACTAGCATGTGAGATGAGTGCAATTCTGTGGTAGTTTGAGCATTCTTTGGCATTGCCGTTCTTTGGGATTGGAATGAACACTGACCTTTTCCAGTCCTGTGGCCACTGCTGAGTTTTCCAAATTTGCTGGCATATTGAGTGCAGCACTTTCACAGCATCACCTTTCAGGATTTGAAAGAGCTCAACTGAAATTCCATCACCTCCACTTGCTTTGTTCGTAGTGATGCTTTCTAAGGCCCACTTGACTTCACATTCCAGAATGTCTGGCTCTAGGTCAGTGATCACACCATCGTGATTATCTGGGTCGTGAAGATCTTTTTTGTACAGTTCTTCTATGTATTCTTGCCATCTCTTCTTAATATCTTCTGCTTCTGTTAGGTCCATACCATTTCTGTCCTTTATCGAACCCGTCTTTGCATGAAATGTTCCCTTGGTATCTCTAATTTTCCTGAAGAGATCTCTAGTCTTTCCCATTCTGTTGTTTTCCTCTATTTCTTTGCATTGATCGCTGAGGATGGCTTTCTTATCTCTCCTTGCTATTCTTTGGAACTTTGCATTCAGATGCTTATATCTTTCCTTTGCTCCTTTGCTTTTCACTTCTCTTCTTTTCACAGCTATTTGCAAGACCTCCCCAGACAGCCATTTTGCTTTTTTGCGTTTCTTTTCCATGGAGATGGTCTTGATCCCTGTCTCCTGTCCCATGTCGTGAACCTCTGTCCATAGTTCATCAGGCACTCTATCAGATCTAGGCCCTTAAATCTATTTCTCATTTCCACTGTATAATCATAAGGGATTTGATTTAGGTCATACTTGAATGGTCTACTGATTTTCCCTACTTTCTTCAATTTCAGTCTGAATTTGGCAATAAGGAGTTCATGATCTGAGCCACAGTCAGCTCCCGGTCTTGTTTTTGCTGACTGTATAGAGCTTCTCTATCTTTGGCTGCAAAGAATATAATCAATCTGATTTCAGTGTTGACCATCTGGTGATGTCCATGTGTAGAGTCTTCTCTTGTGTTGTTGGAAGAGGGTGTTTGCTATGACCAGTGCGTTCTCTTGGCAAAACTCTATTAGTCTTTGCCCTACTTCATTCTGTATTCCAAGGCCAAATTTGCCTGTTACTCCAGGTGTTTCTTGACTTCCTACTTTTGCATTCCAGTCCCCTATAACGAAAAGGACATCTTTTTTGGGTGTTAGTTCTAAAAGGTCTTGTAGGTCTTCATAGAACTGTTCGACTTCAGCTTCTTCAGTGTTACCGGTTGGGGCATAGACTTGGATTACTGTGATATTGAATGGTTTGCCTTGGAAACGAACAGAGATCATTCTGTCGTTTTTGAGATTGCATCCAAGTACTGCATTTCGGACTCTTTTGTTGACCATGATGGTTACTCCATTTCTTCTGAGGGATTTCTGCCCCCAGTAGTAGATATAATGGTCATCTGAGTTAAATTCACCCATTCCAGTCCATTTTAGTTCGCTGATTCCTAGAATGTCGACGTTCCCTCTTGCCATCTCCTGTTTGACTACTTCCAATTTGCCTTGATTCATGGACCTAACGTTCCAGGTCCCTGTGCAATTGGGACTTGCTCTTTACAGCATCGGACCTTGCTTCTATCACCAGTCACATCCACAATGGGATATTGTTTTTGCTTTGGCTCCATCCCTTCATTCTTTCTGGAGTTATTTCTCCACTGATCTCCAGTAGCATATTGGGCACGTACTGACCCAGGGAGTACCCCTTTCAGTATCCTATCATTTTGCCTTTTCATACTGTTTATGAGGTTCTCAAGGCAACAATACTGAAGTGGTTTGCCATTCCCTTCTCCAGTGGACCACATTCTGTCAGACCTCTCCACCATGACCTGCCTGTCTTGGGTGGCCCCACATGGCATGGCTTAGTTTCATTGCGTTAGACAAGGCTGTGGTCCATGTGATTAGATTGACTAGCTTTCTGTGTTATGGTTTCAGTGTGTCTGCCCTCTGATGCCCTCTTGCAACACCTACCATCTTACTTGAGTTTCTCTTACCTTGGACGTGGGGTATCTCCTCACCACCGCCCCTCCTGACCTTGAACGTGAAGTATCTCCTCTTGGCCCTCCTGCAACTGTGCAGCCACCGCTCCTTGGACCTGGGGTTGCTCCTCCCAGCCGCCGCCCCTAACTTTGGGCGTGGGTTAGCTCCTCTTGGCAGCTCCTGCACTGTAGCAGCCTGGCACTCTTTGCCGCCGCCCCTGACCTCCGACGTGGGGTAGCTCCTCGCAGCCACGTTTCTGGGAATAGAATTTGCTTTTTATTCCATCTAAAACTTGATAATAGACAGATTGTCCCTAGTACTCACTCTTAGAGAAGTTAGATAGCTTGCAGTTATAATCCTTTCTCTTCGATTTGAGATAAAAAACATTGCCTCAAGGACCTGAGAGTCATGTATGTGAAGTGCAAAAATTCAGGGAGATAACCTTCCCTCTTGTTCCCAGTCCCTGTGGGAGGATAAGGGCCTAACTTCAGTGAGCACCGTGTTTCAATTTACACCACTGCTTCCTGTCAGAATACAAGAGAAGATTGTCTTTCTTCCAGGTAAGTGAAAGTCTTAACTGGCACAGTTGTGTCTGACTCTTGCGACCCCATGGACTGACAGGTTCCTCCAGCCATGGAATTCTCCGGGCAAGAATACTGGAGTGGTAGTCATTCCCTTCTCCAGGGGATCGTCCCAACCCGAGCATCGAACTCAGGTCTCCCACATTGCAGGCAGATTCTTTACCATCTGAGCCACCAGGGAAGCCCCACATAAGTGCTAATTAACAAACCAAGTAGTTGCATCATAGGAACTAACCACCCACCCCACCCCCATCCAAACATCCCCCAGCGCCTTTCCCTTAGCATACTCCCATCTGTAAAAATGTCTCCATCCTTCTTTTCAGGGATTCAAGTTCATTTCACACTGGACAATTTACAAGTTCAGTTCACGCTGGACTCTCTTCCTATGTGTTGTTGTTCAGTTGCTCAGTCTGTGTCCAAAGCCTTGTTTGCCTTTGATACCTCTCAGGATAAATATTTGGAGAGAGGGGAGGTCACTGGGGTGGAGAGTGTTGGAAATCTTGGGATTCATAATTGGATAAGGGAGGGGCAGAGAAACCACTTTTACCTTTGAATCCTCACATGAACCATTCAGGGTAGATTGTATTATTCTCGTTGAAGTTTCTTGAGGCTTGATTTATAGCCAAGAGTATTCTGGAATGTTCCAGCCACAGTTGTTATGTGCAGTGTTCTACTCTGAATTAATTTTGTCACTCATGTTGTTCAAAACTTCCCCATCTAACTGATTTTTTTTGTCTGTTTTACTTGTAATTCAGTGAGCTGTTAAATACCTCACTGTAACTGTTTATTTCTCCATTTACTTCTGTCAATTTTTGCTGCATGTATTTTGACTCCTACGATAAGTGGTGCATAAATTTAGAATTCCTTTATTAGTTATTCTTATAAAATAAAACCTTTTATAACTATGGAATGTTTACCTTCTCTACAGTATATTTTCCTTAAAGTTTTTCTCTCTTATTAATGTGTTTATGACAATTTGATGTCTTTTATTACTTTTGGATGTTTCCCAATTGTGATCCCTTCAAATACTTCTCTATTCTTCTCTTTCTTGAACTCTAATTAAATGACTATTAGATTTAGACACCACCTCCCTTTTAACTCTCATCTACTCTCTTTTGGTACTTTCCATCATTCTGTCTCTCCAGGTTACATTCTGTACATTTTTTTCAGACCTATGTTTCATTTTTCTAATTCTTCTTTCAAGTAGGAAAATAATCTTTGAGCTCTGAACTACAACACCAAATATTCAAGGTATATTTTATTACGCCTCTAGAGTATTAATGGGAGATAAGGGTTCAAGATGTTAAGTGAATGTCCTCAGATGACCCAGCATGACAAAGGCATAGCTCAAACTAACATCATAGATCAGATCCTCAACCCAAGTCCTTTCCAATATACTTGCTTTCTCCTGGGCTGTGGATCCTCCCAATCTCTCATATCCCAGAAAGTAAACTATAGTGAGGTCTTCCAACATTTTTAGAGCTGTGCGATACTTCATTCTAGATTATAAAAGTTGGTGAGTCTGCTTCATTAGTCATGATATTTTCCTAGGACTTTGTTCTGGCATTTGGAGAAATTATGTATTATTCCCAAATCAGATTACAATGATCAAGGTATTTCATTTCCAAGAAGAGAAAACCCCAGGATGTTTACTCAGAGAAGTATGGGAATTGCTGAGAACAGTTTTGATATACATCTTTCATCCCACCAGGAGCAAGGTGGACACACAGCAATGAGTGATGTCCACATGGGCCCCTCAGTACGACTGCAACATGTCAGCAAGCAGACAAAAATACTGGTGTGGATTGTCATTCCCTTCTCCAGGGGATCTTCCCAACCCAGGGATCAAACCCGGGTCTCCTGAATCACAAGCAGATTCTTTCTGAGATTTCACATATCATACAATTCACATATCATACAATTCACCCAAACTGTACAATTCATTTGTCTTTAGTATATTCACAGATTTGTGCAACCACCATCATAGACAATTTTAGAAGTCTTTCATCATTTCAAGAAGAAACACCTAACCCTTGAGCCCTCTGTCACCCCATTACTCCTACCCCTTAAGCCTTAAGCAACTAGGAAACTACTTTATAGATTTCCCTATTTTGGATTTTTTTAATTAATTATTTTAATTGGAGGCAAATTACTTTACAATATTGTGGTGGTTTTTGCCATACACTGACATGAATCAGCCACAGGTGTACATGTGTCTCCCCCAGCCTGAACCCGCCTCGCACCTCCCTGCCCATCTCATCCCTCTGGGTAGTCCCAGTGCACCGACTTTGAGTGCCCTGTTTCATGATCCAAACTTAGACTGCTCATCTATCTTACATATGGTAATATACATGTTTCAGTGCTATTCTCTCAAATTATCCCACCCTCGCCTTCTCCCACAGAGTCCAAAAGTCTTTTCTTTATATCTCTGTCTCTTTTGCTGTATCGCATATAGTGTTGTTGTTACCACCTTTCTAAATTCCATATATATGTATTAATATACTGTATTGGTGTTTTTATTTCTGTCTTACTTCACTCTGTATAATAGGCTCTGGTTTCATCCACCTCATTAAAACTGACTCAAATGCATTCTTTTTAATAGCTGAGTAATATTCCATTGTGTATATGTACCACAACTTTCTTATCCATTCATCTGCCGAAGGACCTCTAGGTGGCTTCCATGTCCAAGCTATTGTAAACAGTGCTTTGATGAACATTGGGGTACACATGTCTCTTTCAATTCTGGTTTCTTCAGTGTGTATGCCCAGCAGCGGGATTGCTGGGTCGTGAAACTTCATAACATGTGACCTTTTTTGACTGGCTTCTTTCACTAAGCATAATGTTTTAATGTTGATTCATGTTGTAGGATATATCAGTAAAACATTTGTTTTTGTTTCTGAATAATAGTCTGTAGTGTGGTTATACCTCAGTTTGTTTATCTGTCAGTCAGTGGATGGACAATTGGACTATTTCCACTTTGGGCTATTATGAATAATGCTGCCACAAAATTTAATCTATAATTTTTGTGTGAATATGTTTTCATTTCTTAAACCTAGAGTGGAATTGCTGGATTGTATGGTAACTCTATTTATTCATTTCAGTAACTTGCAGGCTGTTTTTACAAAGTGACTGCACCATTTTATATTCCCACCAGAAGTGAATGAGAGTTCCAGTTTCTCCATATCCTCACTAATGTTTTGTGTTACCTGACTTTTTCATACCAGCTACGTTTGAAGTGCATTTCAAGTGGTATCACATTATGGTTTTGATTTAAATTTCCCCAATGACTAAGGATGTTGAGCATCCCATTGCCCATTTTTATATGTTCCTTAGAAAAATGTCTATTTAGCTCATTTGCCCAGTTTTAAAAATTGAGCTGTTTGTCTTTTTATTACTGAGTTTCAAGTGTTCCTTACATATTAAGGACACAAGTCTCTTATCAGATATATGATTTGCAAATAGTTCCCTCTATTCTGTGGGTGCAGTTTTCACTTTCTGGGTGACACCTTTTGAAGCAGAAAAGCCTCATTTTTATAAAATCCTTCATGTCTATTATATATGTTCTTGCTCCTGCTTTTGTTGACATATTGACAAATTCTTTGCAAAACCCAAGATCATCAAGATTTACTCCTAGGGGCTCCCCAGTGGCTCACTGGTAAAGAATCCACCTGCCAATGCAGGAGACACAGGTTCAATCCCTGATCCGAGAAGATCACACATGCTGTGGAGCAACTAAGCCCATGCGCAACAACTATGGATGGAGCCTGTGCTCAAGAGCCCATGTGCCCTAGAGCCTGTGCTCCTCAAGAAGAAAAGGCACTGCAATGAGAAGCCAGCACACCACAACTAGAGGAAAGCCTGTGCAGCAAAGAACACCCAGCACAGATAAAAATAAATAAACAAATTTTTTTTAAAAAAGATTTACTCCTATGTTTTCTTCTAGGAATTTTGTGGTTTTAGATTTCACACTTACTTTTTCTGATTCATTTGCTGTCAGTTTTTGTACATGGTGTGAGACAAAATTCTAACTCTGTTCTTTTACATGTGATTCTTTAGTTATCCCAGCAGCATTTGCAGAAAAGGCTATTCTTTTTTTCCCATTGAATGTCCTTGAAACCCTTGTCAAAAATTCGTTGACTAAAGATGCTTGGTTTTGTTTCTGGACTCTCCATTCTACTCTGTTCAGCTGTATGTACATCCCCATGGCAGTCTCACAGTATCTTCATTATCATTGCTTTGTGGTAAGCTTTGGAATAGTAAGCTTTGGAATAGAGAACTGGGAAATAATCTTTGAAATAAAAATCTCTCCCTTTATCTTTTTGTAAGTTTAACTAATCTGAGTTCCTTGTAATTCCATATGTATGCATTTTTAAATCAGTTTGTACATTTCTACAAAGCAATCTGTTGTGTTTCTGATAGATACTGCATTATATCTGTAGATCAATTTGGAGAGTATTGCCATTGTAATAATATTTAGTGTTCTGTACCATGATCAGGGGATATTTTCCCATTTATTTAGATCTTATTTAATTAATTCCAAAAATATTTTGTGTTTTTCAGATATGGATTTTGTGATTTTTTTGTTAAATTAACTCATAAGTATTTTATTTTTGATACCATTGTAAATAGAAATGTGCTTTGAATTTCATTTCATATTGTTCATTGCAAGTGGTAGAAAGACAAGTGGCTTCTATATCCTGATCTTATATTGAAAAATCAGCAAATTTAAAGTAGTGGAAGATCAGTTTCTTCTCTGGGACTTATTGTATTTCTTTTCAGTAAAAGTATTTAAACATTTTCAGATGCAGTAAGCCAAATAAGCTAGGATGTGATTAATTTTAAGACAATAATCAGATGTATTAAATCTTTCTAGTATAAAAGTATCACATCTTCACAAAACTAGGAGAAAAGGATTTTCATTTACACACTCACAGACACTCAGAGGGCTCACAGGTTTGGCTCTGCAATCCGACCAAGAAGTCTAATGCAAAATCAGACACAAATACATATACAAACAAACTCTGCAGGAAAAAAGTAATAATTATTGAAAGGTGATGACAGAGAATGGATACTTGGTCTTTCTACTTTTTCATATAGAAACTTTCTGTGCTGTTCTGTGCAACCCCATAGACAGCAGCCCACCAGATTCCCCCGTCCCTGGGATTCTCCAGGCAAAAATACTGGAGTAGGCTGCCATTTCCTTCTCCAATGCATGAAAGTGAAAAGTGAAAGTGAAGTTGCTCAGTCGTGTCCAACACCTAGCGACCCCATGGACTGCAGCCTATCAGGCTCCTCCATCCATGGGATTTTCCAGGCAAGAGTACTGGAGTGGGGTGCCATTGCCTTCTCTAAGGCACTGAAGAAGCCTCCAACTGAGAATCACCAACAATGACAGACACAAAGCTGTAAGAAAAGTTGACTCCTGTAACCAAAGGTCTATGAAAAGGGTAGTCTGAACACAGAAAACGTGTTTGGTAATACTGCAACTCCTCTCCAGACAAACACCAGTGGAAACCCTCACCCTAAACTCTGAAGTTTCAGAGGCCAGGAAGGGTGTTAATCTTCTGTCCTGCTTCTCTAAAATCAGTGATGACCCTTCAATTCACCTGTCAGGGTAACGTCAGAGGGGTCCAGCGGCAAGTCAGATCTCCACCTCCTCTCAACAACAGTAAACTGAATGAGACAGTGCGGATGTGACTAGTAAGCACTCCGTTCATTCTCATTTCTGGTGCCTCTGTTGCCAGTGGTTAGCTGAACCTCCATATCCACCTGGCATTCGTGAAGTGGTGTGAGATAGGGCTACTCAATACTCTGGTTTCTCCCTCACCCCTCTTTGTGTTCTGAGCTCTCTTGAGAGCTGAACTTCACCCCCACCCATCATCCAAACCAAATCCAGTATTGGGAGGCAGAGTTGCTTAGCACTCAGCTTTCTCCTTTTCCCCTTGATGTCTCAGAGACCAGAGACAAGCTAGCCAAGCTTCATCTGCCAACCCTACAGCCACTCACAAATTGTTCGGTCTCCCATTCCCATCCCCCTTCCCCAGGGTCAGCAGTGCATAGAGAGGAACTGAGCTTATACTCCCATTCTGAGGCTACAAAAGGGTTGTGAATTGGTGCCTCTCATTGACTGGGACGTTATCCATGGCTGGAGTGGGTGGTCTGCTACCACTGCGGCAGCATGAGTCAGCAATCCACTTTTGCTAAGGTGGAATCAGAGCAGGAATCTGAAGATACAGCCCACACCATTGTGTGTTATACCCAAGTATCATACAAAAATACAGATGAATAGGGTCCAGAATCTTAGAATGTGGTATTCAAAATGCCCAGGGTATGATAGAGATCACAAAACACAGATTCAAGAAAATCACAGCTTGAATACTAAAAGACATTCTACAGATGTAAACATTGATGTGAATAATGTTGAAATAATGACAAGAAGTTTGAAGTGATCATCCTAAAAGTAATTATCAAGTAGTTACAAATTCTTTTAAAACAAATGAAAAATTTGAAAATCTCAACAAAGAAGTGGAAGATAAAGAAACAAGTGGAAATTATAGAAAATAAAAATAGTGCATTTCTTACTGAAACGGCACAGATCCTGGGAGATGTATTTCAGACAGAAAAGTGGGCTTCTTCTACCTTGCTTTCTATCTTATTATCCACTGAACAATATTACATTTGCAGTACAGAGGAAGATACCATAGAATGTCATTCATACATTTACTGAAATTGAAAAATGAAGTCACACTTTTACTTATAAACTATAATTCTATTAACAATTGAGAATTTTCAGTGAGAACTACCTTTCCAATTGTTCAGTCATATGCTGAACATTTTTCATAAAACGAGTGAACTATACTTGTAGTACCAAGATTTAGAAAAAGGATATCTAAAACACATCTATTTGGTATATCTGCAATATTCTAGAAATTACATCCATTGCAAATTAAAAATATGAGAAGCCAGTTTTCAAAATTCTTATAGGGGATATGAGAGGGAAATAATTACCCTGAGGTAATTAATGAGGGAAATAAATCCCCTTTTGAGAAAATTCTGTTGTTCTTACTTTCACCCAGGAGTGGTCCACCTAGAGGAGGATGTTAAGTGCATTTTCATTGCAATCTGCCCAGTTTGGGGCATCTCAATTGGACCCTCAGTTGTTTTCTGCTCAGGATTCTGTGGGCAGAACCTGACATCAGGCTGGGCTAATGTCTGTTCCTCTTAGCAAGGGAGAACAAGCTTTTTCATTATCCTGGCATGGGGTTCTTTAGAAATTTGTCTGGACACTGGAAGCACATCAACAAATCATTGCCCATTAAAAAATGATACTGGGTTTGAGATGACTTAAATACTTAGACTTTTCTTAAACTCCTCATGGGAAACAGTATTGACAGGCATTATTCCTCTTTTCAACTGAAGCAAAATCTAAAGCACAGTGTACTTTAAGGTGACTTTGTGGAAATTGCAAAATATATTTAAGCAATAGAGCCTAGGTAAAAGTCTAGACCTCTTGACCTTCAATTCTCATAGCATACAGTCAATGGTCAGGATCATAAACATCCTTTTATCAACACTCTGAAGTGTTCTGCTAAGCCCTATGTGTTATCTGAATGGAAGCCTGTCAACAGTCAAGAAGTGACATCAATTGCCATTCTCCTTTTGAAGATGGATAATTAAATCTTGGAAGAGTTAATGTGCCAGGCCAAGGACATGGAGCTTATGGTACTACTAAGAGGTAAAGCCATGAAACCAGGGATCCAGTCTTAGGATATTTAATGCCATTACACCCATCTACTGAAAGATGATATTATAGGGCAAAAATTCAAACATTCATGGCTGGTTTACTTCTTTATCACAATTAAAGGGTATAAGAAAGAAATGTTGAAGAAAGTAAACAGAAAAAAGCAAAAACTAAACTAAAGCAGAGAAAAAACAACAACAACAAATCAAAGAAACAAAACCTACTCAGAAAAGCTATGATCAAATGCTAAGTGTCAGGAAGAAAAGTAAGCCTTGGCTGATAAGGTGAGCAGAGACGTGAACTCAGTAAGGATGGTGGTTATAGGAACATCTGTGGGCAGGTTGTTACAGGAAAATACATAATGGTATGAGAACAGGTTTGGTGAGCTAGGGTTAGAGGCACAAAAAAAGAGGCTAGAGTAGCTGGAGAACAATTCATTGAAAAAATATTGAAGTATGCATCCTACCGGAGAAGGCAATGGCACCCCACTCCAGTACTCTCGCCTGGAAAACCCCATGGACGGAGGGGCCTGGTGGGCTGCAGTCCATGGGGTCGCTAGGAGTCGGACACGACTGAGCGACTTCGCTTTATTTTTTCACTTTCATGCATTGGAGAAGGAAATGACAACCCACTCCAGTGTTCTTGCCTGGAGAATCCCAGGGACGGGGGAGCCTGGTGGGCTACCGTCTATGGGGTCGCACAGAGTCAGACACGACTGAAGCGACTTAGCAGCAGCAGCAGCAGCATGCATCCTACCAGGCTTTACTACAAGGATATGTTAATGAACAAATAAAGATCCCTGCCCTCCAGGAATTTAAATTTTTCCACCAGAGGGAGATGGCGAATTTACAAAATAGCAGATAAATAAAATGTGTTGTATTCCGAAAGGTGATAAACAATTGGGAAGAGAATAGGAAACATACGAAAACAGTGGAATCCGGGTTTCAGGGAGAAGGTTGGAAACAAATACCCTGAGCGATCCTTGCAGTTGATAGGCGTGTTATTAAAGGGGCGGCATTTTTCTCCTTCCCCGGAGGAGGGCGTGCCCATGCACTGCAGTATTCTTGCCTGGAGAACTCTCTGGACAGAAGGGCCTGGCGGGCTACAGTTCATGGGATCACTGTAGCCACCTTTGTAAGGCACAGTCAGACGTGACTGAAGTGACTTAACTTGCACACAGTTTTCTCCTTTATGCTGCTTTTGTCAATTGTCAATGTCAGTGGTGTGCTGGTTTTACTGCACAGAGGCCAGAATACATTTTCCCTATCTTTGGTGTGGACTCGACCCCTCATGTAACATAGGAGTGCCCCCGTGGACACTTAAGTCTGACAGCTTTTTTTAATCAAATGCTAAGTCTGGTAGCTCAGAGGTTAAAGCTTCTGCCTGCAGTGCGGGAGACCTGGGTTCGATCCCTGGGTTGGGAAGATCCCCTGGAGAAGGAAATGGCAACCCACTCCAGTATTCTTGCCTGGAGAATTCCATGGACGGAGGAGCCTGGCGGGCTACAGTCCATGGGGTCGCAAAGAGTCGGACACAACTGAGCGACTGAACCGAACTGGACTGAACCGAAGTCGCCCGCCAGGCGGTAGCCTGAAGCCTGCCAGGCTTCTCTGTCCATGGGATTCTCCAGGCATGAATACTGGTTACTGTGCCCTCCTCCAGGGGATTTTCCTGACCCAGTGATGGAACCTGCAACTCTGCAGTCTCCTGCATTGGCAGGCAGGTTCTTTACACTAGAGCCACCTGGGAAACCCCCTTTTCATCAAGGGGCCAATCGTTTTGAAGTTCAGTCTCTGTTGCGAAAGCCCATCGATGTGGACATCAGTTCTCTGGGTTTGAGTCCTGGCCTGGCAGAAACCCTGGCCAGGCGGTGCCTAGGCCACAGGGAAAGACGTTGTGCTGGGCTTCCCAGCCAACTGGTTCTAGAGGTGCGGAGCCTATGCCTGATTGGAACCCTCTCACCGATAAGCCTCTTTGCCTTCAGCCCCTGTGGGTGGGTCTGGAATCTGGCCCCACCTCCCAGTACAGAGCTGATTGAGTGAGCTGGTGGCACCTGACCTGAGCTGCGCCAATCCAAGTCCTCTTCTGTGGCGGTTTAACTTGGAGCGGCAACCGTTAAGACGCCAGTCACCTCCAGCACTGCTTCTTGTTGGCAGCAAGAGGGAGGAACGTGCTTCCACTGCTGGGGTCTTGGACGTCTCAACTGTTTTGCAACTCTTATTTTAGTCAGGTAAGGCACAACAGTATTCTTTCTATAAATTACATCTCTACTGATATAAATGAAAGTACCTAGGACCAAAGTTCGGGGATTAATAAGAAAAGAGATCTAATGGATTGTGCGCCGGCCCACAATCCTGTCCATCCACTGGGCACCTCTCTTTCCTAACCTGTGATTCGCTTCAATTGTGTGGCTAACCATGTCATGCTCTCTTTAAAATCCATCAATCAAAAAGAAAGAAAGAAATCCCTCGGTCAGCCTTGTGCTTCTTTAAAGAATCGTTATTTCTTTGCATCTGATTATTTTTGTGGTTCGTATTGATAGGCCAAACTTTAAATTCTAAGTGTTGAAGTGCATATTTGTATATGTGTGTGGAGGTGTATACCTATGTATCTATATCTATCTATCTATATGCTGTGCTAGGTTGCACATTCTTGGCCAACTCTGTGACCCTATGGACGGTGGCCTGCCAGCCTCCTCTGTCCATGGGATCCTCCAGGCAAGACTACTAGAGTTGATTGCCATTTCCTTCTCCAGGGATATTCCCTACCCAGGAATCGAACCCAGATCTCCTGCATTGTAGGCAGATTCTTTACCGCCTGAGTCACCAGAAGCAGAGAAATACTAATCTATGCCCTGGAAATGGTTGCACTCTCATTTATTTTTAATGGGCTCTCTAAACAGGAAATGGCAATCCACTCCAGTACTCTTTTTTTTTTTTTTTTTTTTTTTTTTTGAGGGCTGAGAACTATTTTATTTACAGCACTGGAAATAGCACACTGGCTGTGTCCTAAACAAAGGAAGGACTGGAAGTTGCCCCACAGGGCAGCAATGGCCACCGAGACCCTCGGTTTGGGGGCGCCCTGATCTCTGGGGCTTCCAGCCACAGATCTTCCAGCCACAGTGCGTCACCTCCGTCAGAAGAGGCCTCTGCTCAGGGGCTGCAGCCTGGTCCCCATGTGCTTGTTCAGCTCCTGGAGAACCTGCTTCTCCTTCTGGTACATCTTCTGCCATTCGGCCTCCGTGCTGTGTGTGAAGCCCAGCAGGTGACAGAGCCCATGGGTGGCAGTCTCAGTCAGGATGTCATAGTAATCTTCATCTTCCTTGCACTGCTGGAGGATAAACTCCACACCCAGGAAAATGTCTCCTAAATTATAGTCATCTGGAAAGTCGGGCTGGGGGATTTCACCTGCTTTCAGATTCTCGTGAAACGGGAAGGAGAGCACGTCGGTCGGGGTGTCTTGGTCTCGGTAGATCCTGTTCATCTGCTGAATCTTCCGGTTGTCGACGCAGACAACACCCAGGTCGAAGGCCCGCACGCCCAGGGCCCCGCGCACCGCCTGCAGCCTCTGGCGCAGTAGCGCGCGCCGCAGGGGCACCGCCCGCTGCAGATTGCGCAGCGCCAGGCTCATCTCGACTTCGGGCCGGTGAATCGTAAAGCCCGCGGAAGTCCACTCCAGTACTCTTGCCTGGAGAATCCCATGGACAGAGGAGCCTGGTGGCCTACAGTCCATGGGATCACAAAGAGTTGGACACGGAATGAGCAACTAACACTCTCACTTTCAAACCAGTTTGAAATAGTTTTTTAATGGATGATACAGCACGAGAATTTATTCATCTTTATATCCATCCTCCTAACTGTATTTCATTTGATTAAACTATTATTAAACAGTGGGATTTATAGCATAACCGTGGGGCTTCCCCTGTGGCTCAGCTGATAAAGAACCCGCCTGCCAATGCAGGAGAGGTAAGAGACTCGGGTTCTATCCCTGGGTTGAGATGATCCCCTGGAGGAGAGCATGGCAACCCACTCCAGCATTCTTGCATAGAAAATCCAATGGACAGAAGAGCCTGGCAGATTTCGGTTCATAGAATGGAAAAGAGTCAGAGAAGATGGAAGCAATTTAGGCCGCAGATAGAATTATGGTTCTTTTCAGGAGTGAATCTTTAAAAACAAGGGGTTTTTTTGAAATAATTTTATGCCCACAGAAAGGTTTCAAAAAAACAGTATAGAAAGCCCTCACACAAATTTCCCTAATGTTAACATCTTACATATGCATAGAAAAATTAAGAAAATTAAAAATTAATATTGATGCAGTAATGTTAACTAATTTACCTACTTTATTTGAATTTCACCATTTATCATAGTAATCTCCTTTTTCTGTCCCAGCATCCCATTCTGGATACCACATTTGGCCATCACTTCTCTTTAGTCTCCTCCAGGCTGAGAATTCCTCAAGCTTTCTGGGCCTTTCCCAGCAGTGACTCTTTTGAAAATACTGGTCAGGTATTTTATAGAATGTCTATCAATTGGGTTTGTCTGCTATTTTCTTAGGATTAGGTGGAAGTTACACATTTTTGGCAATAATACCTGTTTTATTCTCCTCTCCTTCATCCTAATGGTGATGGAGTGATTTCCACCGTAGGGATCTGGGGGTGGCTGCTGAACACACACCCCTGACACTGGATAGGCACTACCCACAGCAGCTTCTCAGTAACACTGATTCACTGCCTGGGGGTGGAGGACACTACTGGTCAGGTCAAGCCTCAGGGGAGTCATGCTCTGGAAGAGAGTGAACAAGCAGGGCTGTGGGACGCCATCTGTAGTAATAAGAGGAGGAGATAACTCTTGGTTCCCATGGAGGATGTGATTAGCTTGTTTGAATACTTCTGTGGGCTGGTGGAGAATTGAAACCTGATAGTCAGGGGCACACCGACACTGCGGCTGGTTCCTATCATAAGGCTGCTTTGGGGCTAGGGGAGTTCTTGCTGGGAGCCACACAGAGGGATAGCATTCTTCCTAGACTTTTAGTCACTACTTTTAAAATTCATCTGTTGATTTTGCCTACACAAATTATGACTGAAAGGTGACATTCTATTTCCTTATTCCTACCATATTTGTTCATTGGAATTCTGTAGAGCTGTGTTTTCTCCCTCGTTTATTTATAAATTTTCTAATTATAAAATTATTTTATGAAATATATTTCTAATTATCAAATCAAGTGATCAAATTATTTATGTCAATAACTTTGTTATATTGTGACATAATCAAATTATATCCTTATTTAGTTTCTTGCATTTTTCTGGCTTTGGTGATTAGGAACTCCTTTTGAGGGGTTTGTACTCTTTCAGCATGACCTGGTCCTTTTCTGTGTACTTCCTTGCTGGTGTTATACGGTATTCCGATTCGTCTTGTGTTTCTCTTTCCCCACCATGGCCCTGAAATCAAAACACTTCTGCAAAAACCCATGTTTCCTTTCCTTGGAAAATAACATTTAGTAACTGATATCTCCCTGTGTGTTCATTGCTACTGGGATTTCATTGCAGCTAGGTCCTCCTTCTTCATTCACAAATGAAGGAAATATATTGTATGTATATACTTACACTTCCAGATACATCTGAATTTCTCTACCTATTTCTTTTTTTTATTTTATTTTTTAACTTTACAATATTGTATTGGTTTTGCCATATATCAAAATGAATCCGCCACAGGTATACATGCGTTCCCCATCCTGAACCCTCCTCCCTCCTCCCTCCCCATACCATCCCTCTGGGTCGTCCCAGTGCACCAGCCCCAAGCATCCTACCTATTTCTATAGATAGTGAAAGCCAGGAGCTCCTACTAATACTTCTTTTTTAAAAAAAATTATTTAATTAATTTTTGGGGGGGATATTGAGTTTAAAATATTGTGATGGTTTTTGCCATATATCAACAATCCATTCTAGGCGTATTTGTAACTTCTTTGTCTCTCCTGGCTCTCCTTATTTTCAGTATTTACTTACTTGTTCACTCCTGATTATACGTGAAGTAGTTGCAGAAATGCTACTCAATGGTTAGATAGTATGACCGACTCAATGAACATGAATTTGAGCAAACTCCAGGAGACACTGATGGACAGGGAAACCTCAAGTGCTACAGAGCCTGGGGTCGCAAAAAGTTGGGCACGACTTAGCAACTGAACACACAACACACACCAGATAGAAGCAGATCTGATGCCTTGTGTTTGTGTACAGTTCTTTATGTTTTAAGCCTCAGAGGATGCAATCAAAATATTGTTTCCCCAAGTTGCTTAGCTTAGCGATTTTCTTCCTCACTCCATCTCTTGTGGTTAAGACATTCATTTGTAATATATTTAGGTTAATTTGTTGGTGTTTCTAATTTGAGTTTGCCCCCCCCCCCGCCCCCGCCACATCCCAGTTGATTTTAATTTTTCATTTAATCCTGGGGTATGTGAAATACTACTGTGATTCAAAGAGTCAAGGCTACAAAAAACATCTACTATAGGAGTGTCACTCTTTCCACATGCCGTCTATCCCCTTCCATTCCCCATTTCTTTTGCACAGTCCCCCTATAGATCACTAATCTCTTTAGTTGCTAGTTGAATCTTTCCTGTATTTACTCTACACAAATGAACAGATACATATGTGCTTTCTTATGTTCCAGTGTTTATTAAATGGACAGCATTTTCTCATGCTTCTTTGCCCTTTTCCTTTTGCACTAAACAGCATTCCACTAAAAAAACTCTTTATTCCCTGGAGGGCTTCATTCTTTTTTACAGCTTCATTGGATTACACTGGCCTCTATATGGGCATTTCAATTGTTTTCAACATTTTGTAATTATTAATACAAAGAATGCTGCAGGAAATAACCTGGGTATTATTTTTATGTTGGTGGAAATGTATCTTCAAGTTTTCCTCACAGAAGTTGGGCCAAAAGTTAAATGCATCTATAGTTCTATAAGGTATTTTCAAATTTCTCACCAGAAGAGTTGTACTGGTTTTCATTACCACTGGCCACTGGGGTTGTTTCCTCAAAACCTCACTATCAGAACATGTTGCCCTACCATTGTGACCTTTGTTGATATGGTAGGTGAGAAATGATATCTCAGTGTTGTTTTAGCATGCTGGTGGTTTAGTTCCTCAGGCATGTCTGACTCTTGCAATCCCGTGGACTGGAGCATGCCAGGCTCCTCTGTCCATGGAATTCTCCAGACAGGAATACTGGAGTTGGTTGCCAATTCCTTCTACAGGGGATCTTCCCCAGCCAGGGATTGAACCCGAGTATCTTGCATCTCCTGCATTGCAGGTGAATTGTTTACCACTGAGCCACCAAGGAAGTCCTTGTTTTAGTTTGTATTTGTCTAATTATGAGAAAGTTTGACACATTATACTTTGAGGACTGTTTTATATATTTTTTTGTGAATTATCTGTTTATACCTTTTCCCATTCTTCTTAAGAAATATTAGCCCTTTGTCCTGCAGTACTTGACTTCTGTATGTATACTTGGACTATTACTCATTTGTCCATTGGGCATGCAGCAAATACTTTATCCCAGTCTGTCCATTGCCTTTTGACTAGCTTAGCTGGTAAAGAATCTGCCTGCAAGGCAGGAAACCCCAGTTCGATTCTTGGGTTGGGAAGATCCACTGGAGAAGGGATAGGCTGTCCACTCCAGTACTCTTGGATTTCCCTGGTGGCTCAGCTGATAAAGAATCTGCCTGCAATGTGTGGGACCTGGGCTTGATCCCTCGGTTGGGAAGATCCTCTGGAGAAGGGAATGGTTACTCATTCCAGTATTCTGGGCTGGAGAATTTGATAGACTTTATACTTCATGGAGTCCCAAAGAGTCGGACACAATTGAGCCACTTTCACTTTCACTTGCTATACATTAAAAAAATTCTTTTTTAGTTGCATAGATTATTCTTTTCTTTAATCACCTGTGGAAATTTCAGTCACAGTTAGAAAGTTTTTCCCATTGCTGAAATTAAAGAATGCTGCCATATTTTCTTCAAGATTTTGTTATGGTTTCATTTTTTTTGTTTAGATTCCTAAACCCATTTACAGTTTATTTTTGTGGATGGTATGTCATGGATCTGCACTGATTTTTTTTTCCCAAATGTCTCAGTTGTTTCAGCCATCATTTACTGAATGTCCATCTTTGCCCCCCATGATTGTTCATGCCCTTCGATCATATACTAAAATTCCCAACTATAATTCATGTTTTTCTGGGTTTTCTATTCTATACCACTGGACTATTTGTCTATTCATGTACCCCAGTGTTATAATTAGTAAGTCTTTATAGTGTGTCTACTAATTATCCTTGTATAGATGCTCTCATTAAGTTTATTTCTATGTATTTAATCTTTGTTATTGCTATTGTATAGGGGGTTTTCTCTACTAGTGTGTCCTCCAGCTGTATGCTTAGTCACTCAGTCATATCCAGCTCTTTGTGATCCCATGGACTGTAGCCTGTCAGGCTCCTATGTCTGTGGGGATTCTCCAGACAAGAATACTGGAGTGGGTTGCCATGTCCTCCTCCACGGGATCTTCCCAACCCATGATCGAACCCAGGTCTCCAGCATTATGGGCAGATTCTTTACCGTCTGAGCCACCAGGGGAGCCTTTATATCCTACTACCTTGCTGAATTCCCTTTGTTTTACTTAATTTGTCCTGGTTTGTATAAGACTCTTCAGGTGTACTATAATATCACCTGCACATAGAGGTGGCTTTACATCTTCTTATCCATTACTAGAAATCTTATTGATTTATCTAGTCAACTGGCTAGTGCTTATTGTTGAAGATTGAACAGGAGTGATATAGTGGGCATACTTTTGTTGTTCTGAAAACCTCTGGTGAAAGTGAAAGTGTTAGTTGCTTAGTCATATCTGTCTCTTTGCAACCCCATGGACTGTAGCTCACTGGGCTCCTCTGTCTATGAGATTCTCCAGGCAAAGTGCTAGAGTGGGTTGCTGTTTCCTTCTCCAGAGGGTTGTCCGGACCCAGGGATCCAACTCGGGTCTCCCGCATTCGCAGGCAGATTCTTTACCATCTGAGCCACCAGGGAAGCCCAAAAATGTCTGGTACTCCCCCACTATATAAAGTATTTTTTGCATGAGGAATTACTTATATTCTTTCATCATGTTAATAATGCATCCCCGATTCCTATTTCTTGAGTTTTCTCTTTTTTCAGATGAATGGGTATTTGACATTTCCTTCACTTTCACTTTTCTCTTTCATGCATTGGAGAAGGAAATGGCAACCCACTCCAGTATTCTTGCCTGGAGAATCCCAAGGATGGCAGAGCCTGGTGGGCTGCCGTCTATGGGGTCGCACAGAGTCGGACACGACTGAAGCGACTTAGCATCATCATAGCATCAAAGATTGGCTTGGCATCTATGGTGATAGCCATATGATTGTTGTTCTTCAGTTGGTAAGTCACATCAAACTCTTTACAGCCCCATGGACTACAGCATGTGAAGGTCACCTGTCCCTCACTGTCTCTCAGAGATGCTCATATTTATGTCTGTTGAATCCATGATGCTATCTAACCATCTCATTGTCTGCTGCCCCCTTCTCCTTTTGCCTTCAATCTTTCCTAACGTCAGGTCTTTATCGTTAAATATATTACCATGGTGAATGATCTCAATGGAATTCCTAATATAGAGCCAACTTTGTATTAATGGAATCAATACCACTTTATCACAGTATATTGGTCTAAACGTATTGTTGGATGTTTGCCAATATTCTATTTAGTGTTGTGGTATTTAGTTTTATGTGTTAATATCCTACTTGCTTCCTCAAAAAAGTTAAGCAAGTTTACTTCCTTTCAAACATTCTTACCCAACTCATAAAGCTTTGGTAGTACTAGATATTTGATGGTTTACTAGAATTTACCTATAAATACATCTGAGAAAGGTCTTTCTTGGGGATAATTCCTGAAATAACTTTCTTCATTTCTTCTGTGAAAATTGGCTGATTTAAACTTTCTAACGCTAGAGTCAAAATTTTGGAAATCTGTGTTTATCTAGAAAATTACCTATTTTATGTAGATTTTCAAGTTACTTTGAATAGATGTTGACAAATAATCCCTTATTTTTAAAGATACAAACAAAAACAGGTTCTAAATGCAATTTCCATAGAAATAACACAGTTTCATCTGATGCTAGTAATATCTCTGTACTGTTTCTAGGTAAGTCAGCTTTGCTTTCTGAAAGTAAATTCAGATAGGGTATCTAGTTTAGTTGTACATATTTGTGTTAGAACCAGAATTTCAGTATTTACCTTTAGGTTAACAGCATCACAACTGTTCTGTTGGTCTCATTTCCCACTTCTCCATCTTTAACTGCTGACAGTTCCCCACTAATATAACTCAATGTTTTAATTTTTTTTTGTAAAGCAATTATCCTTTAATTAGAAAGATACAGTTACCAAAAAAACACAACAAGATATCACCTCTAGTTTACTCTGGACCGTCTGACTCTGACAAACCTATTGCCATAGATCAGTGTGTTCTTTACTTGCTCCATCAAAAGAGGAAGCTGTAGGTCCCCACCGAATCACTGTATTGCTGCTGTGGTTTTCATTCTGTTTGTCCATGCTGGTTTCTTCACCACTGTAGTAGGTATGCATTGTTTGTTTTCCTTCCTCTTGCTAACTCTTTTCTGAATGTGGTCCAGTCATGATTCCCATACTAGATGCAGCTTTACTCCCTGTTAGGCTATGTTTTTAATTTTTCTGTCAGTTGCTGTTAATCAGTGGCTTTTTTTTTTTTTTTTTTTTTTTTTTTTTACTTTACAATATTATATTGGTTTTGCCATACATCAACATGAATCCACCACGGGTGTACATGTGTTCCCCATCCTGAACCCCCCTCCCACCTTCCTCCCCAGCCCATCCCTCTGGGTCATCCCAGTGCACCAGCCCCAAGCATCCTGTATCATGCATCGAACCTGGACTGGAAATTCGTTTCATATATGATAATATACATATTTCAACACCATTCTCCCAAATCATCCCACCCTCTCCCTCTCCCACAGGGTCCAAAAGACTGTTCTATACATCTATGTCTCTTTTGCTGTCTCGCATACAGGGTTATCATTACCATCTTTCTAAATTCCATATATATGTGTTAGTATACTGTATTGGTGTTTTTCTTCTGGTTTACTTCATTCTGTATAATAGGCTCCAGTTTCATCCATCTCATTAGAACTGATTCAAATGTATTCTTTTTAATGGCTGAGTAATACTCCATTGTGTATATGTACCAAAGCTTTCTTATCCATTCATCTGCTGATGGACATCTAGGTTGCTTCCATGTCCCGGCTATTACAAACAGTGCTGCGATGAACACTGAGGTACACGTGTCTCTTTCGATTCTGGTTTCCTCGGTGTGTATGCCCAGCAGTGGGATTGCTGGGTCATGAGGCAGTTCTATTTCCAGTTTTTTAAGGAATCTCCACACTGTTCTCCATAGTGGTTGTACTAGTTTGCATTCCTACCAACAGTGTAAGAGGGTTCCCTTTTCTCCACATCCTCTCCAGCATTTATTGCTTGTAGACTTTTGGATCGCAGCCATTCTGACTGGCGTGAAATGGTACCTCATTGTGGTTTTGATTTGCATTTCTCTGATTATGAGTGATGTTGAGCATCTTTTCATGTTTTTGTTAGCCATCTGTATGTCTTCTTTGGAGAAATGTCTATTTAGTTATTTGGCCCATTTTTTGATTGGGTCCTTTATTTTTCTGGAATTGAGCTGCAGGAGATGCTTGTATATTTTTGAGATTAGTTGTTTGTCAGTTGCTTCATTTGCTATTATTTTCTCCCATTCTGAAGGCTGTCTTTTCACCTTGCTTATAGTTTCTTTTGTTGTCCAGAAGCTTTTAATTTTAATTAGGTCCCATTTGTTTAGTTTTGCTTTTATTTCCAATATTCTGGGAGGTGGGTCATAGAGGATCCTGCTGTGATTTAAGTCAGAGAGTGTTTCGCCTATGTTCTCCTCTAGGAGTTTTATAGTTTCTGGCCTTACGTTTAGATCTTTAATCCATTTTGAGTTTATTTTTGTGTATGGTGTTAGAAAGTGTTCTAGTTTCATTCTTTTACAAGTGCTTGACCAGTTTTCCCAGCACCACCTGTTAAAGAGATTGTCTTTTCTCCATTGTATATTCTTGCCTCCTTTGTCAAAGATAAGGTGTCCATAGGTGCGTGGATTTATCCCTGGGCTTTCTATTTTGTTCCATTGATCTATATTTCTGTCTTTGTGCCAGTACCATACTGTCTTGATGACTGTGGCTTTGTAGTAGAGCCGGAAGTCAGGCAGGTTGATTCCTCCAGTTCCATTCTTCTTTCTCAAGATTGCTTTGGCTATTCGAGGTTTTGTATTTCCATACAAATTGTGAAATTATTTGTTCTAGCCCTGTGAAAAATACCGTTGGTAGCTTGATAGGGATTGCATTGAATCTATAGACTGCTTTGGGTAGTATTAACTCAATGTTTTTAAAAGGTCCTAGAAACCCCTGGTAATCATCTCAGAGAAAGAATGTCTGATTGGAGTATCAGGTCTGACAGCAGCAAAATCTGACTTGAAGAGGGATAAGGAGAAGGACAGAATTTGTCTTTTGGGGAAAAAAGTTGAGCCCAGTCACCCTCAGGTGAGCATAGTTGGGGTAGATAATATTGTTGTGCATATTACTATGCTGATGTATTTGTCTGTATCTGATTATAAGAAACATATTTGGTCGTGATGTCAGATTCCATCCTATGACTATATAGAGATGCTTCCCAAATCTTGCTTATAGTTTCATAGTAAGCTCTATTTTAAATAAAGATAAGCCTCACTTTTTTTGTCTGTTAATTTTCTGTGTCCCACAAGTAATTCTCCACAGTTAGATGAGACACAGTGACTTGCACAAGTAACTGTCTTCACTTACTGTTCTTCACTCCAAACCTTAGGACATTTTTCAGTAAGCCTAGAACCATAAACAGAGTCTCTTGTCTTTTCTAAATTCCTCAACTTGGAGCTGGTGCACTGGGATGACCCAGAAGGATGGTACGGGGAGGGAGGTGGGAGGGGGGTTCAGTATGGGGATCACGTCTACACCCATGGCAGATTCATGTTGATGTATGGCAAAACCAATACAATATTGTAAAGTAATTAGCCTCCAATTAAAATAAATACATTTAAATTTAAAAAAATATTCAACTTTCAAAGCAAAACTATTTTAATAAAATTTGCTTTAAAAAAAAAAAATTCCTCAACTTTAACCACAGTGGAAAATTTGATCTGTTGCATTTTCCTCAGCTCATATTTATAGCCATGTCATATTGCATAAACCTAGCAAAACAATCCCAGTGATGTACAGCATTGTTTACCAAAGCCAGAAAACCAGAAAGATCAGATCAAGCTTATTTTGGACATACTGATGATCCTACAGTTTCCCACACAAACCAGAAAAATAGGTGTTTCTCGATGTGCCGTTTAACAAAAAGTTCAACCCAAAGATATGTTTCCTACTCTTTCTCTCTCCTTTCTAGGGAGACAAGAACAGCATATGCACTATAAGATCTAATAAATTCAGATTCCACTCATTTGTAACTGGTGTAATTGAGGAGCGAGGAGTATGGTGATTAAATGTTACGATAACTTCTTTTCTGGGTTTATTTAAAAGAAAAAGATGTTTTCAGCTAACATGAAGCTATTCATAAACCACAAGCACACACACGTGTGTGTGTATGTGTGTGTGTATATATATATATGTATATATATGTATATATATACACACACACATGGAATATATGTATTTCACCTATTAGAGACAGCTTTCTATCTATACACAAACCTTAGACAGAGGCCATGAAATAGATTCAACTGTGACTGGGTCTAATTAGCAGTAGTACTAGAATTGTCTTACCTGGCATTCAAAAGAAATCTCTCATGATCTCATCTTTTCAGTAAGTGAGGCTGATTTGCCAGATTTTCTCAATTCGTAAAGTTGAACCCAGTGTTACTTTCCAGTGAGGAACCTAGTGGGTGGCCAGAACAGAGAGTCTGGAGCCAGTCTGCTGACTGCATACCATTCTTGGTTGGCCACCTACAATATCCATGACCTCTTGGTCAATAGACTGATTTCATACCCCTGGACTTCAGTGTCCTCATCATAAACTTCTGTAACAACACCAATCTATAGTGTTACCTGTTTTAAATGAGTTATCTTTTTAAAGTATATGGCCTAAGTAATAAGTATACAGATTTTCCCCCCAAATTAAGAACTGCAACTCAGTAGATTTGTTTTAATCATTTGGACCTGCATGAGGATGTCCTTTTCATCACAGGGGACTGGAATGCAAAAGTAGGAAACCAAGAGATACCCGGAGTAACAGGCAAATTTGGCCTTGGAGTACACAATGAAGCAGGGCAAAGGCTAACAGGGTTTGGCCAAGAAAACGCACAGGTCATAGCAAACACCCTCTTCCAACAACACAAAAGAATACTGTATGTATGGACATCACCAGATGGTCAATACCGAAATCAGATTGATTATATTCTTTGCAGCCAAAGATGGAGAAGCTCTATACAGTCAGCAAAAAGAAGACCAGGAGATGACTGTGGCTCAGATCATCAACTCCTATTCAGAAAATTCAGACTTAAATTGAAGAAAGTAGGGAAACCACTAGGCCATTCTGGTATGACCTAAATCAAATCCCTTGTGATTATACAGTGGAAGTTTCAAATAGACACAAGGGATTAGATCTGATAGACAGAGTGCCTGAAGAACTATGGATCGAGTTTTGTGCCATTGTACAGAAGGTAGTGATCAAGACCATCACCAAGAAAAAGAAATGCAAAAAGGCAAAATGGTTGTCTGAGGAGGCCTTACAAATAGCTGAGAAAAGAAGAGAAGCCAAAGGCAAAGGAGGAAAGGAAAGATGTACTCATTTGAATACAAAGTTCCAAAGAACAGCAAGGAGAGATAAGAAAGCCTTCCTCAGCGATCAGTGCAAAGAAATAGAAGAAAACAACAGAATGGGAAAGACTCGAGATATCTTCAAGAATATTAGAGATACCAAAGGAATATTTCATGTAAAGTTGGGCATAATAAAGGACAGATAAGGTATGGACCAAACAGAAGCAGAAGATATTAAGAAGAGATGGCAAGAATACACAGAAGAAGTATACAAAAATGATCTTCATGACCCAGATAACCATGATGGTATGATCACTAACCTAGAGCCAGACATCCTGAAATGCAAACTCCAGTGGGCCTTTGGAAGCATCAGTACGAACAAAGCTAATGGAGGTGATAGAATTTCAGTTGAGCTATTTCAAATCCTGAAAGATGATGCTGTGAAAGTGCTGCACTCAATATGCCAGCAAATTTGGAAAACTCAGCAGTGGCCACAGGATTGGAAAAGGTCAGTTTTCATTCCAATCCCAAAGAAAGCCAATGCCAAAGAATGCTCAAACTACCGCACAATTGCACTCATCTCACATGCTAGTAAAGTAACGCTCAAAATTCTCCAAGCCAGGCTTCAGCACTATGTGAACCATGAACCTCCAGATGCTCAAGCTGGATTTAGAAAAGGTAGAGGAACCAGAGATCCAATTGCCAACATCCAATGGGTCATCAAAACACCAAGAGAGTTCCAGGAAAATATGTACTTCTGCTTTATTGACTATGCCAAAGTCTTTGACTGTGTGGATCACAACAAACTACGGAAAATTCTTCAAGAAATGGCAACACCAGACCACCTTACCTGCCTCCTGAGAAACCTGTATGCAGGCCAAGAAGCAACAGTTAGAACCGGACATGGAATAACAAACTGGTTCCAAATTGGGAAAGGAGTACGTCAGGGTTATATATTCAACTTATTCAACTTATATATTCAACTGCTTATTCAACTTATATACAGACTATATCATGCAGAATGCTGGGCTGCATGAAGCACAAGCTGGAATCAAGATTGCCAGGAGAAATATCAATAACCTCAGATATGCAGATGACAAAACCATTAATGGCAGAAACCGAAGAAGAAATAAGGAGCCTCTTGACGAAAAGTGAAAGAGGAGTGTGAAAAAGCTGGCTTAAAACTCAACTTTCAAAAACCTAAGATCATGACATCCAGTCCCATCACTTCATGACAAATAGATGGGGAAACAATGGAAACAGTGAGAGACTTTATCTTTTTGGGTACTGAAATCACTGCAGACAGTGACTACAGTCATGAAATTAAAAGATGCTTTCTCCTTGGAAGAAAAGCTATGACCAACCTAGACAGCATATTAAAAAGCAGCGACATGGCCGACAAATGTCCGTCTACTCAAAACTATGGTTTTTCCAGTAGTCATGTATGGAGATGAGAGTTGGACTACAAAGAAAGTTGAGTGCTGAAGAATTGATGCTTTTGAACTGTGGTGTTGGAGAAGACTCTTGAGAGTCCCTTGGACTGCAAGGAGATCCAACCAGTCAATCCTAAAGGAAATCAACCCTGAATATTCATTGGAAGGACTGATGCTGAAGCTGAAACTGCAGTACTTTGGCCACCTGATGTGAAGAACTGACTTCTTGGAAAAGACCCTGATGCTGGGAAAGATTTAAGGAAAAAGGAGAAGGGAATGACAGAGGATGAGATGGTTGGATGGCATCACCAACTCGATGGACATGAGTTTGAGTAAGCTCCGGGAGTTGGTGATGGACAGAGAAGCCTGGTGTGCTGCAGTCCATGGGGTCGCAAAAAGTCGGAAATGACTGAGCGACTGAACCGAACTGAAACTTGTGCTAGCAAGGGGAAAAGCGCATTAGAGAGGGATGGGAATAGGTAAAGCTCAAACTTGGGGGCTTAGAGGAAGGTCACCTGGGGATACCAACATCTCAGAGGAATGTGGGCAGTCTCAGGTTTCCAATTCTCCTGAAGGTAATGTTCCCCTGAAACATGCAAATCAAGGAGAACTTCACTGTCATTGGACCCTACTGTCAGAAATTTGACTCAGCCCTCCCAGGCACGTGAACCTTGTGGGTTCCTAAGGCTGCAGGTCACGTAGATGCTGCCATCCTGTGGACAATAGTTACATGACAGGCTTAGCCCTTCTTGCCCTGTCAGAACTGTGGGCTGTCAAACCCAAACATCAGATTGTCACGTTGGCCCTATGCAACTATGACCCTGTGGTAGATTCAGTCCTTCAAGTCTCTGGTGCATGGTGGATTCCTAAACCTTGCTTTGCACATGGTTCCTACTCTCATGCGACCCTCACTAGCTACCAGCATGTGGTCCTCTCAGCCCTGGACTTGATCTACTGCTTAGGGTTATGTGGATGCTATGGTCTGGAACCCTTCTCAGCATGGTACGTGTCAAGTTCAGCAGTTGCCATCACGTGAAGGTTTTGGGCTGCTAAACTCTGTAGATCCACTTATGTGCAACAATGTGGCTCCTACCACACGTGGCGCACAAAGCCCTTCCTCTCATGTGAGCAGTGCACCTTCCAGACCACAGCTGGTCATGTGGCTCTTCTGGTCACATGCCAGGATTTTGTCACTTGCCAGGACATGGTCACATACCAGGATGTCGTCACACGAGAATTGAGGGATTTCATTTCTGGGGTTGAAGTGGTCTGCAAAGTCATGTAATCACCTATGGTCCTGCAAGAGGGTCTGCCCTTTAAGAGTGGGGAGGTTACCATTCAGAGAAGTCAGACCTATGGGTGCAGAAGACCTTTATACCTGCGGTGGGTGCTCTAGCTCAGGGGAGACTTGAGGAGACTGTGGCTCATTCCCAACTTGCCACCAACTTTTATATCCTAACACAGTGGGTGGGAATCAGCGAGCAGAGGCGCCCGCCGGTACTGGAAGTTTCCTCAGAGAAGTGGGCTTTTAGAGGCACCCAAGCAACGTCAGACTGTCAGACTGAGATCACGCGAAGAGCAGAGGGTCCAAGAGGGTTGGACAGAGGTAGGTGGAGGGCTTCTGAATGTGGCCCAACTGTTGTAGACCTGGCAGAGTAAACCTGTGGGTGTGTGCGTCCTGAACCTGGACTCAGAGGAGCTGTTGTTGGCGAAGAGTGAAACGGAGGAGAAGAATGTCCTGGCTGGGTGGGTGGGGGTAGCTGTGGACTGGCTGGCTGGGGTACATGGACTTGGAAGTCATCTCTAAGCAGCAGGACTCTGGGCCATCATGAAAATGGTATAGAAGGAGTAAAGTTGAGAAGATAACAAGATTGTGTTTACTTTTATGGGAGTAAATACTTCTTGATTCATGGCTCAATATCATCACTTGTGATAGTTTACCTTACATGTAGCTTAAATAATCCGCTTTATTTTTCCCTCAATTTCAGCATTTCCAAGCTTGTTTTGCAAAAGCCGAGGACCAAAAACCAGCAACAACACAAATGTACTCTACTCTAGTGAAGTGTAGAACATACAAGACTAAAGGTAAATGAATTTCCATGCTGTAAGATGTTTCTTAGGCAGGGAGAGTTTCCCCAACCTGTGTGGGAAGGAAACAGCTTTCCAAAGAGCATCTGAAGAACTAGTGTGCACAGGAAATATTCTGTGAATACCTGTCCAAACCGAATTTCCCACCACTTTAAAACTTTGTGCCTTTTGTTTATTAAGAGCAATGGAATGTATGTTTATAATCATTATGATCTGTTCTTCTCTTTCAGAAATTACTTACTGCTATGAAATTCATTTTGTCTTGTCTCATCAGCCAGTCTCTCTCTTGCTGAAATCTTTACAGTTTTGTTGTTGTTGTTTAGTCTTCAGAGATAGCCTCTCTTTCTGAGCATATGTCTGATAACATGATAGCAAAGATAAGTGCAGAAATGCAAATCATTCAGCAGTCTTATCTATAGCAAGAAATGTAGTGCCCTCTTCTGGAAAACAAGAAACAACTGGCCCCTCAGGATGAGCAGACTGAATACCTGCCGTTTAATACAAATATCCCATACTTTTCCAAAACTCTTTTGCTATTATCCTTTAATAACTTCAGCTTCCCTGTTTTGAGTGCCTATTATGGGTCAAGCTCTGTGATAACCTCGTCTTGTACATTAAGTCATTTAACCCTCAGAAAAATCCTGAAAGGGTGCTATTTCAGTTGACAGATGAGATACATGAGTCAGGAGAGGCTGGGCTATGCTGAGGTCATAAACATTCTCCAAACCTCCGTGGCTTATCCCTCACTCCCCGGTACATGCCCATGACTCATGCATGGCCATCACAGGATGGTGGATCAGAGCTCTGATGTACTTTCAGTGGAATGACTTGGAGACTGAAACCGACAGAGCTGTCACCATCTAGAAAGTTGTCAGATCACTGTGCCTGAAGGAAAGAGGGCCCTGGGGCTGTGAGGAAGATCTCAAGCCAACAGTCACATGATGTTGCCCAGAAGTAACACATATCACTCAAACCAAGAAGGAAAACTAGTCACATTTATGGCCCCGCCCAGACAAAGGGGATAAAGCAAGAAGTGCAGTTCTGCCACAAGCTTAGAATAGGAGAGAAATAGAAACACTTGGCACACAGCCACACTGACTACTGCATGATGCAGCGGAAACTCTGAGAGGTTGAGTACCTCCGTAAAATCACATAGTAAGGGACAGAACAGGATTTGAATCTAGGCAGGTATGTCTTCCAGTCGATGTTCTTCTGTACCCTTTTCTACATCATTGTATGTTATTCTCTTAATAAAATACATAAATCTATAATATATATATTTATATATATATATATATATATATATATATATATATATATATATACACACACACTCTTGACCCTGGAACAACATAGGGCTTGGTGGTGCCAACCCCCTGCACAGTTGAAACTTTGTAGATAACTTTTGATTCCCCCAAAACGTAACTACTAATAGCTTACTGTTTACTGGAAGCCTTCTCCATAACATAAAGCATGGATTAACACATATTTTCTGGGTTATATGTGTTATATAATATATTATTGCAATAAAGAAGCCGGAGAAAAGATGATGTTATTAGAATAGCATAAGGAAGAGAAAATACACTCTATGTTACTGTACTGTATTTATCAATACCTAAAGTTTACATCTTCTGTTTACAAAATGAATCATCAGTCTTTCAGTACCTGCATCAATACCCTCTTCTATGATACAGTACACATAGATTTTATACCTACTACTAACAGTGGACATCAGAAGTAGAAGTGAAACTGCTAGTTGCTCAGTTGTGTCCAACTCTTTGTGGCCCCGTGGACTGTAGCCACCAGGCTCCCCCGTCCATGGAATACACTCAGGCAAGAATATTGCTGTGGGTAGCCGTTTCCTTCTCCAGGGGTCATCTTCAACCAGGGATCGAACTGGGGTCTCCCTCATTGTAGGCAGATTCTTTACCAACTGAGCTACAGGGAAGCCCTCAAAAATAGGAAGATCACGTGAAAAAGAAATTCATGTTTGATTTACAGGTATGAGGATTCATGCATTGATATCAAAGAAGCAGCAATATGATTGCTTTATGGTTGTCTAGTGTGATGGATACCATTTCTTCATGGTAGCCTAGCCTATAAACTAATGAATGAGTCATTATAAAACTTTTATGTCATAGAGTGTCACAGTCATGTACATAGTACCACAATGGAAACATTGTTTTGTTAAAACATACACAGACCTGTGGTGATGATAGGCTGATCGTTTCTCCAATTATGAGAGACAGAGAAACAGCAGAGAGAGAGAGAGAGAGGAAGGGAGGGAGGGAGAAACATACTGTATGAGCATGTAATTCTTTGAGAGCAAAGTTAAAGAATAGTAAGAAAGCTGACATGTGATTAATTTTATATCAGATATCACTCACTCCATGCCTGTGTAAGGAATGACCATCCACTCCAGTACCTGTCTTGTACATGATGTTTCACCCATGTATTTCTTATGTATTTATTGGAGGGAAAATGCACATATAAGCAGCTCATGCAGTTCAAACTCTGCTGTTCAAGGATCAACTCCATAGTAGAGATCCTATTACTTCATTCTGCTAGTTCCCTCTTCCTTCCTTCTGTCGTCCCCTTATCCTCCTGCCTTCAAACTTTCCCGACATCAGGGTCTTTTTCCAATGAGTCGGCTCTTCCCATCAGGTGGCCAAAGTATTGGAGCTTCAGCTTCAGTGTCAGTCCACCAGTGAATATTCAGGGTTGATTTCCTATAGGATGGACTGGCTTGAGCTCCTGGCTGTCCAAGGGACTCTCAACAGTCTTCTCCAGCACCACATTTAAAAGCAGCAATTCTTCAGATGCTCAGGCTTCTATATGGTCCAAGGCTCACATTCATACAAATGTATTAATAGATGTGAATGAGTAACTATCATGTGTTCCAACCAGCCATTTATAAACAGAATTGACATTCTCATGTGTTCCTTTACCTTGACTTTTTAATCTTTGTATTTACACATAAAACATAAACATTAATTATGTCTGAGGAACCATAAAAACATGAAAATTCATTACTATATTGTTTCTGAGGAACCCTATTGTAATATATAGCATTATAGCTTGAATTTTTCTCCCATTATATCATATGGTGTCAGGAATATTCTGTCCTGCTTTTTGTAATCTACCTCTTAAGCCCAAAGTATGTCTTGAATAATGATACTTTTTCTTTTTTTGCACAGAGTTTGTGCAGCTCCCACCCACCCCCAACACACACACACTTGACTCTTCCATATGCCTGTTTCAGGCTCTGAAGTTTTCATTTTGGTTCCCTTAAACAGTTTGTCACATTGTTTCCCTCTGGGACTGCCCTGTGTTACAACTGAGACTTTTGTACACTATTAGCTGCCACAGCATCTGCCCCCATACAACCATCTGTTTTCCTTTTTGTAACATCAAATGCTACTAACACACATTCATTCCTTAGTAAACACCAGATATGGTAATGAGTATCTGATTTAGTAACAGCTAACTTATTTGTAGTGCTCGTTAGTTCACAGGCACTCTGGGGGCTTCAGGGGCTTTCCACGTATTTCCATATACTGACTTAATGGTCACCATTACCTTATGAAATAAGAACTATCACTGTCTTCAGCTTGGTGGCGGGCAGGAACTGAGCCACTGCAAGGTAAAAGTTGCTTGGATTGGATCATAGGATTTAGCACCAGGATTGAAACCCTCATCAATCTGACCTCACACCCTTTGCCCATAATCAGTAAGGGGTGATTCTGTGTTCATACTGAAATGAGCACTGGGATGGGACTGACAAAGTCTGGTGGGGCAGTGGTGGGTGTAAGGTCTGTGACCAAGATGCCCTGAACTCCAGCGTTCTGGCAAGAGACATACCATTGCACGCTGCTCCACTGTATTGCCTCTCCTTGCTCAGACCGTGTGGGAACTGTTTTCCTGGTGTTCAAGTTAAAGGTGAAATAACAGAGGCAGACCAGCTACACATGGAAAGAAAGGAAGGTTTCTAGAGGGTGTGTATATCCAGGATGAATTCAGTCTCAGAGGCTTTTTTATTTGTGTTTCATTGTCTTCCCAGTGCTCACCCTCCTCTTTCTGACCCATACATCCATCTCTTGGCCTTTCCACTCCATATGCCCGGTACTCACGTCCCTTCTTTTCCACCTATGTTTGATTCCACGGACAACCATTTCTACCCCTCCCGTGGCTGCAGCAGCCACTCTCTGGTCCCATCGTACTTCTGTGCCAAAGAGCCTGTAAAGCACAGCTGTGTGGCTGTGTGTATATGTTTAGGCAGGAAACATTTTTTATGATAAATTGAAACAGGGGAATGTCCAGGTCAAAATATAAGAATGCCTTTGAATGGTTGAAGCATGCTATAGGCAATTAGGCTCTCATACGCTGTTGGTGGAAGTGTATACTGCTGTAACTATCATCACGTGATAGTTAGAAAACTGTATCTTACATCGGAAAATATCAAATCCAGTGATTCTTCTAGGAAGCTGAAGAGCTGGGACTTGGGTCCTGGACCTACCCTGACGCCCAAGCTGTGCTGCAATGGGTTCTTTGGCCTCCACCACTAAGGATGCTCCATAACGCTGGTCACCCCATGGGTATTGTTCCCTTGTTTGGTGGGGAGGGTACAAAGACTTCTATTCCTGCTCTAATTTAAAGAAATCATTCAAACACCAATATGAAAAAAAATCATTAAAAAGCATATTAAGACTAAGACCAAGGAGCAAACATTGATGATATGTAATACAGTGGAATCCAGAGTAGAGTAGGATTCAGTTTGGGAGGCAGAGCATTTGCCAAAATGAGTTAGAATATGTGTATCTGTAAAAGCTTAGTTATAAGCTAGTTATAAATGCTTATAATGTGGACTATTAACACATGCCCATGCACCCGCACACTTCTCTCTTTCTCTGAGACAGTGGCCATGCTTGAAGTCTGTCACGAAGCTGAGCACCAGAGACATGCCAGTGGATCCAGAGCTTTCTTCCCCCACTGCCCCACACCAGATGTCTAGGAAGAAGCTATGTCTGCTGGATTCCAGGAAAAATTTTCCTTGTTTCTGAACCCACTGTTTGCAAAGTCCTCCTTCCCGTGATGAGGAAAGCGGTCATTTTAATATTGGTCAACAGGGAGGGGCTTAGCTGTATTTCTCACTGTACACAAATGAAAAATATTAATTTTGCAAAGGCAAGATTCAACACATGCTAATTTTATAAGCAGGCTATGAAACAGTTCTTCTGCACAGGTTTTTTTTTTTTTTTTCTGAAATACATAAATATGGGTAGAAATGGTTAAGATGTGTGGATTCTCAAATGTTACTTTGTCGATGACCCCAAATTGCTATTATACACATTCATTTGACAAATATTAATTAGTTGTTATGCTATGCCAGGCATTATCAGCCGAAAGGAATTTGTAATGCGCAAAGCCTGTGATCGAAGCAAATTTCTCCTCTAGTTCAAGACGTATGTGTCCACTTGGTTCATGGCACCTGGACCCGCCCAAGAAAGAGTGACTAGCACGTGGTCACCAAGCACCATCTCAGGTCTGCTCACAGAAGTCTGTCTCCGAGACCTGAAAGCTCATCATTAAAAGAGAACCAGTGCAGTAGCTTGAGGAATACTTAGGTTGTGGAAGGAGACTCATGTAGGTGGGGCACAATCCCGCTTCAGCCACTTAACTTGGCTGAGAATCCTGGAAGATGTAGCTCACCTCTGTGAGCCTCACATCCCTGATTTGAGCAAGGATTGACTGTGGATGCCATCATCTCAAGGTATCTGTGAAGAGGTCAAAGAAATGTAGTGAGTCTACCCAGCACTGAGCACATGTCGTTTGCTACTGGACAAGTGTTGGCTTGCTTCTCACCCTGTTTTCTCCCTACCATGGCAAGAATGCTCTTACCGTATACTCAGTGGCATAGTGATGATGAAGGCAGAATTCCAGAATGACACAGGAAGTCACCATATGAACAAACATGAGGTCATAAAGATACTAAGGACTATTTCTTCATAGGACCATCACCTACTAGGCGGTGGAGATTGAGGGGCAACCCAGGCAGCCTGAGTGGGAGGTGCTGGTTGCTCTATAATATTCCTGTGATCACCTATGATTCTGGCAGCATAACTGTGAGACAGGGAAGAGACTGAGATGCAAATGTTCACTAAGTGAATGTATGTGTGTGTTTTTGTGGGATGCCCCGCGGTGGCGGGGGGATGCATGTGAGTGTGATGGCCCCTCTGTGGCTATTCATCCATGGTGTCTCTCCCGGAAGGGTCCCGAGACAAGATGATGCTTGAGATTGCTTGTGTCTGAATCACCTTCACGAAAAAGGGCTCTGGCCCTGTTTTGGCGCCTGACTTAGTTGGGCAGCCTGGGGACTGTCTGTCATAGCTGTTAGCTAGCTCACTTTTACACTTTTCCCTCAGCAGCGTTATTTCTGAAGTAATGCTGGTTCTCGAAAATGACTGACTCTTCCGATACACAGTACGAAGACCACAGGCCCTCACTCCACCCTTTCATAAGTGGGTTTTCCCCCTCCTTTCATTGCTGGATTTTCTTGAAGGCGGGTTGGTTGCTGGCATTTGCCAAAGGTCAGCAATAAAGTCTCTCTTTGTTGTTGTACTTGTTGATCATTAGGAACTCCTGGTTTTTTAACATGTTTGTGGGCTTCAAGCCATTGTTATATGGTGTTGAGCAGAGGACTGAAATGATTTGACTTGCGCTGTGCTGCCGTGTTGAGAACAGACAGGTAAGGCAGCCAGGCTGAAAGCAGAGGGGCCAGTTGGACGGCAGTCCAGCCCAGGAGATAGATGTTCATGTCTTGGCCAGGGTGGTGGTCATGGAGGTGGTGAGAAGTGGCTGGATTCTGGACATACTTTGACAGAGGAGCCGAGAGAATTTCCTGACCCATTGGATGTGGGGTGTGTGAGAAAGAGAGCCTGCCAGGCTCTCTCTGAGTTTTGAGGACTGAGCAAGTAGCATTTGTGGGTCAAATGCTCTGTCTGTGTTTAATTTCTCTTCCAGTGCCACACAGGAAAAGTGCCAAGTCTGTGAGTAGCAGGACTTTCCTGACAGCGGGCCACACAGGGAAAGCAGTGACTCCCCAGAAGAGCTCCTCCATCATGGAGAGATCGAAAGTGCACAGATCATTACTCACAAGCCTGACCCAAGACAACATGGAACAATTCATGTACAAAATGCACAACACACAAACCTACAGAACCTCAAGTATTACAACCCAAAGGAAGATGGTTTCTAGCAGTATAATTACCACAATCTGCCCTCCCCACAAACCACTGCTATGCTTACCTGCTGGTTCAGTGCTTCAATGGGATGTGATAAAAATAAAATATCCTTCGTGAATTCACCAATGGGAGAGAGTATGCCATGTCCCCATGCCCAGTTTCTCAGTTGTGTCTGACTCTTTAGGTCCCAATGGCCTGTAGCCTGTCAGGCTCCTCTGTCCATGGGAATAAACCCAATAGAGAAATGGGCAGATCTTAATAGACATTTCCCATCTGACCTGCAGTGTTTCTGTAGAAAAATTAACTGATAGACTTATGGGGGTTCCCTTTTAATCAACACTTTGCTTTTCTCTTGCAGCCTTTAGAATCTTGACTTTATCTTTAAACATCTTGCCATTTTTTTAAAAATTATATGTTTTGGTGTAAGTCTGCTTGAGTTCCTCTTGTTTGGGACCCTCTGCACTTCCTATATCTTGATATCTGTTTCCATCTTTAGGTTTGGGGACTTTTCAGCCATAATTTCTTCAAATACATTTTCAATCCCTTTCCCTTCTCCTTCTGGAATTCCTGTTATGCTTAGATTGGCCTGCTTTGCATTATCCCATAGGTCTCTTACATTGTTTTCATTTTTAATAAAATCTGGCTTTCTCTCTGCTCTTTTGATTGACGTGTTTCCATTATTATATCTTCCAGGTCACTTATTCTTTCTTCTGTATTATTCATTCTGCTATTCATTGCCTTGAGCTCAGCTTTTGTCTTGGCAAGTGAAGTTTTTAATTTTTCTTGGCTCCTCCTTATAGTTTCTAATTCATTGTTACAGTGATTGGCACTTATGGTAATAGCCTTTCTTAATTCCTTTAATATTTCATCACCTGCTTTCTGAACTCAGTGTCTGTTACACTGAAAGGTCTGTTTCATTGTTTGCTCTTTCAGGGGAATTCTCTTGGTCTTTTAACTAAGAGTGATTCCTCTGCTTCTTTATTTGGTTCATGATTCTCTTCGCCTGAGGTTAGGAGAAACAAATATCTACTGTAGTCTTGGAGGACTAGTTATATGCAAACGTCTCCTTGCATTGCTTGTGTGGGTTTGATAATTTATTGGTATGAGGGCTGTTTTTGGTTTGGATGCTTGGCCTATTTCATGGGCACAATAAGAGACAGAAAGTGTATAGACCTGACAGAAACAGAAAATATTAAGAAGTGTAAGTAAGTAAGTGTTAGTCGCTCAGTTATGCCCAACTCTTTGCGACACCATGGACTGCAGCCCACCAGACTCCTGTGTCCGTGAGATTTTCCAGGCAAGGATACTGGAGTGGGTTGCCATTTCCTTCTCCAGGGGATCTTCCCCACCCAGGGATCGAACCTGGGTCTCCTGTACTGCAGGCAGATTCTTTACCAACTGAGCTACAAGGGAAGCAAAAATACACACAAAACCTCAGCACAGGCCACAGGACAGGGAAAGGTCAGTTTTCATTGCAATCTCAAAGAAGGGCAATGCCAAAGAATATTCAAACTACCCCACAACTGCACTCATTTCACAGGCTAGCAAAGTAAGGCTCAAAATCCTTCAAGCCAGGCTTCAACAGTATGTGAACTGAAAACTTCCAAATGTACAAGCTGGATTCAGAAAGGGTAGAGGAACCAGAGATCCGATTGAGAGCATCTGTTGGATCATAGAAAAAGCAAGAGAATCCCAGAAAAACATCTACTTCTCCTTCATTGACTATACTAAATCCACTGAGTGTATGAATCACAACAAACGGTGGAAAATTCTTAAAGAGATGACATACCAGACCACCTTACCTGTCTCCTGAGAAACCTGTATGCAGGTCAAGAAGCAACAGTTAGAACCAGACATGGAGCAACGGACTGGTTCCAAATTGGGACAGGAGTACCTCAAGACTATATATATGGTCACCCTGCTTATTTAACTTATATGCAGGGTACATCATGCAAAATGCCAGGGTGGATGAAACTAAAACTGGAATCAAGATTGGCTGAAGAAGTATCAGTAACCTCAGATATGCAGATGACACCACCCTAATGGCAGAAAGAGAAGAGTAACTAAAGAGCCCCTTGATGAAGAGGAAGGAGAGTGAAAGTGTTGGCTTAAAACTCAGTATTCAGAAAACCAAGATCATGGCCTCTGGTCCCATCACTTGATGGCAAATAGGTGGGGAAATGGAAAGAGTATGAGATTTTATTTACTTTGGCTCCAAAATCACTGCAGACAGTGACTGCAGCCATGAAATTAAAAGATGCTTTCTCCTTGGAAAATAGCTGTGACAAACTTAGACATTATATTAAAAAGCAGAGACATCAGAGACATTTATACTTTGCAGATAAATGTCCATATAGTCAAAGCTATAGTTTTGCCAGTAGTCATGTATGGATGTGAGAGGTGGAGCATAAAGAAGGCTGAGTGCCAAAGAATTAATGTTTTTGAACTGTGGTGCTGCAGAATATTCTCCAGAGTCCCTTGAATAGCACGATGATCAAACCAGTCAGTGCTAAAGGAAATCAACCCTGAATATTCATTGGAAGGATTGATGCTGACCCTGAAGCTCCAGCACTCTTGCTACTTTATGCAAAGAGCCAACTCATTGAAAAAGGCCCTGATGCCATGAAAGATTGAGGGCAGGAGGAGAAGGGGGCCACAGAGGATGAGATGGTTTGATGACATCAACTCGATAGACATGATTTTGAGCAAACTCCAGTGGATAGTGAAGGACAGGGAAGCCTGGCATGCTGAAGTCCATGTTGTGCAAAACATTGGACACGACTGACCAATTGAACAACAGCAAACAATGATTTGGGGAAAGAATGACAGCCAATTGGGCACTAATTCAACAAATCTCTGCTGTTCCCACTAACTGCCTCATGGACTGTCCCTCACAAACATCACAGAACCCATCACCCAAGGAAGCCCCAGTTGGCCTACAAGCACCCTCAGCACTCCTTGTGCCCTTCTCTTCAGAACTGGCATTCCATAGACACCCCTGCTGAAGGTGCACTCAAACCTCTACTGAACATGCATAGGCATATAAAGAGAACTGACACCACTCTGCTGGATGGGGTGAACAATTGTACCTTAAACACTTCTGGGGACTGAGATATGGAAAATAAATTGAAGGCTATCATCATGTATGCTAGCTTTATGCAATTGACAGATGGTGTATATAATCCCAACACTTCCTTCACAAGATAAACAAGAAGGGTTAGTCAGGTGAATACATAGAAGAAGGCTAAGAGACCCCCAGTATACCTAGCTTGGCTGACTGGTGCATGTGCTTATCTCCTGAAGAAAGTTCCTAAAGACTGGTGGAGGAGATTGATTCCTAAAATGTGAAGACACCAACATGAGATTTCCAGCAATGGGAAAAATCTAGGAAGTGCAACACCCCACTAGTGAACAAGATAATATCCCAGTAATTGACCCCATAGAAACTCAGGTCCATGAAGTGCCTGGCAAAAAATTCAGAATGATTGCTTTAAAGATGCTCAGACAGCTACAAGACAACTCAATGAGATCAGGAAAGCAATACTTAAATAAAATGGAAAGTCAACAAGGAGACAGAAATCATAAAAGGGAGCCAAAAAGATATTTTGGAGCCGAAGAATACAATGGATGAGAGTAGAAATATTCTAGAGACCTTCAACAGCAGACTGCATCAAGCAGAAGAAAGAATTTATGAACTAAAAAAGACTTAGTTTGAAATTATCTAATCAGACTTGAAAAAAATGAAAAAGAGTGGGGGAAACCTATGAGATTTTTTGAACACTATTACATGGACCCATAATGGGGGACCCTAGGTAAGGAGGCAAAAGAGAAGGAGGAAGAGGAGACAGAAGGAGGAAGAAAGAGAGAAAAGGGAAATTTTTATTTATGGAAATAATGGCTGAAAACTACTCAATTTATGGGAGCAACATCGACATCCAAATTCATAAAACAATTTCCAAAACAATATCATCTCATAGTAGGTTATATGAAGACACATTTTAATAAAAACCTCAGAAGTCAAAGACAGGAAAAGAATTGGTGTTTTTTTTTTTTTTTTTTTTCTAGCTGTCTTGATATTTTACTGATTTTGAATTCTTACAATCTAGAATTTCGTTTCAACTTTTTTAAGATCAGTTTTTCTTGGAGTATCGTTGCTTTAGTTTGTGTTAGTTTGGTATCCAGCAAAGTTAGTCAGCTATGCATCTACATATATCCCCTCTTTTTTGGTTTGCCTGTCTATTTAGGTCACCACAGAGCACTGAGTAGTTTCCTGTGCTATACAGTGGGTTTTCATTAGTTAGTTGTTTTATACCTAGTAGGGTGTGTGTCAATCCCAATCCCCCAGTGCATCCCACACCCTACCCCACCCTCAGTATCCATGAGTCCATTCTCTATGTCTGTCTCTATTTCTGCTTTACAAATAAGTTGATCCATGTCTTTTTTCTAGATTCCACAATTGTTACTATATACTTCTTTTTCTCATTTTGAATTATGTCACCCTGTATGACAGTATCTATGTCATTCCTTTCAGTGTCTGAGTAACATTCTGTTGTATATATTTGTATATATGTACCACGTTTTCTTTATCCATTCTTCTGTGATGGAGATTTACGTTGATTCTATGTGCGGGGTATTGCAAATAGTGCTGCAATGAACAGTGGGGCCATGTGTCTTTTTCAATTATTGTTTTCTCTGGGTGTATGTCCAAGAGTGAGATTATATGGTAGTTCTATGCTTAGCTTTTTTAAGGAACCTCCATACTGTTCTCCATAGTGGCAATATCAAGTTACATTACCACCGATACTATAAGATGTCTCCCTTTTCAAGGAGAGAATTTTTAAGTTTGTGAGAGAAATGCGATTTGTCACATAAAAGGGAACAGCATAAGGCTATCAGGAGATTTCTGAAAAGAAACCTTGCAATCCTGGAGAGAGTGGGATGATATATTCAAAGTGCTGAAAGAAAACAACTGACAACAAAGCATACTCTCTTCAGAAAAGCTGTTCTTAAGAAAAGAAAGATAATGACATTCCCAGAGAAACCAAAGCTGAGGGAGTTTTTCACCACTAGACCTGCCTTAAACAAAATGCTCAAGGGAGTTCTTTAAGTGGAAACAAAAAGACACCAATTAATAACATAAAAACCTTGGAAATGATGTAACTCACAAGAAAAAGTAAAGCAAATAGTCAAATTCAGAACGTTTCAACTTCTGTATAAAAGTGAAATGTATTAAAAATAAACAACCCAATCAAAAAAGTGGGCCAAAGAACTAAACAGACATTTCTCCAAAGAAAACAAATGGATGGCTGACAAACACATGAAAAGATGTTCAACATCACTCATTTTCAGAGAAATGCAAATCAAAACCACAATGAGGTACCATCTCATGCTGGCCAGATGGGTCCCATCAGAAAATCTACAGTAAATGCTGGAGAGGGTGTGGAGAAAAAGGAACCCTCTTCCATTGCTGGTGGGAATGCAAACTACTACAGCCACTATGGAGAACAGTGTAGAGATTCCTTAAAAAACAGAAAATAGAACTGCCATACAACCCAGCAGTCCCACTGCTGAGCATACACATCCAGGAAACTGGAATTGAAAGAGACACATGTACCCCAATGTTCATTGCAGGACTGTTTACTAGGACATGGAAGCAACCTAGATGTCCATCAGCAGACGAATGGACAAGAAAGTTGTGGTACAGATACACAATGGAATATTACTCAGCTATTAAAAAAATTCATTTGAGTGAATTCTAACGAGGTGGATGAAACTGGAGCCTATTACACAATGTAAAGTAAGTGAGAAAGAAAAACACCAATACAGTATATTAATGCATACACATGGAATTTAGAAAGATGGTAACAATGTCCCTATATGCAAGACAGTAAAAGAGACATGGGTGTAAAGTACAGACTTTTGGACCATGTGGGAGAAGGCGAGGGTGGGATGATTTTAGAGAATAGCATCGAAACACATATTTTACCATATGTGAAATAGATGACCAGTCCAAGTTCGATGTATGAAGCAGGTCACTCAAAGCTAGTTCACTGGGATAACCAAAAAGGATGGGATGGGGAGGGAGGTGGAAGGGGGTTCGGGATGGGGGGACACATGTACACCCGTGGCTGATTCATGTCAATATACAGCAAAAACCACCACAATATAGTAAAGTAATTAGCCTTCAATTAAAATAAATTAATTTAATTATTTAAAAAAGAGTTGCAATAATTTGTTAGTGCTCACAATATCAAAACATGTAAACCAGGACATCAGTAACACAAAATGAGATGGGAAGAAGTAAAAGCATAGAGTTTTCCCATGCAATCAAAGTTAAGCTGCATTATTAATATCTTAAATCAGACTGGTATAATTAAAGATCTTTCATGTAAGAATGGTGGTAACTAGCATTATTAATTAATTAGGGTTTTGTTTTTGGTTAAGTCTTTGAAATGTAGCATATTATTTCATTATAGAAGCAGGGTGAATAATTTATTAAATAATTTTGCATGCTTTTTCTTTTTAATTGAAGCACAGTTGATTTGGACTCTTCTGGTGGCTTAGCAGTAAAGAAGCTGCCTGCCAAGAATAAGATGCGGGTTTGATCCCTAGGTCAGAAAGATCCCTTGGAAAAGGAAATGGCAACTCACTCCAGTATCCTGACCTGGGAAACCCCATGGACAGAGGAGCCTGGTGGTAAATGATTAATACATAGGGTCACAAAGAGTCGGACACGATTTATCAACAAAACAACAACAACAATAGTTAATTTGCAATATTATATTAGTTTCCAGGGTATGGCATAGTGATCCAGTAGTTTTCCAGGTTATACCCCACTGTTAGTTATTATAAGATGATACTTATAATTCACTGTGCTATAGAGTATATGATTGTTGCTTATCTATTTTATACTTAGTAGTTGTATCTCTTAATCCCATTCCACTAGTTTGTCCCTTGTACCTTCCCTTGCCCGTTTGTAACCAAAATTTTGTTTTCCTTATCTGTGAGTCTGTTTCCATTTTGTGTATGCATTCATTTGTATTTTTTTTTTTAGATTCCACATGCAAGTGGTATCATACAGTATGTGTCCTTCTATACTTGACATTTCACTAAACATAATATTGCCTAGATCCATCCATATTGCAGCAAATAGCAGAATTTCATTCTTTTCATGGCTGAGTAATATTTCTGCGTTTGTGTGTGCATATGCACGTGCATGCACCACATTATTCTACCCATTCATCTGGTGATGGACACTTGGGTTGCTGTCATACATTTGCTACTGTAGTGCTGCTATGAACAATGGGGTTATGTATCTTTTCATTGTTTTTGTTATTGTTCTGGATATATATCCAGGAGTGAATTGTTGGATCATATGGTAGTTTTATTTTTAGTTTTTGAAGGAGCTCCATATGGTTTTCCATAGTGGCTGCTCCAATTTCCATTCCCACCAACAGGGTGAAAGAACTCCTTTTTCTCCACAGTCTTTCGAACATTTGTTATTTGTAGATCTTATTATGATATCCATTTTGACTGGAATGCAGTGGTACCTCATGGTTGTTTTGATTTGCATCCCTCTTATTAGCCATGTTGACCATCTCTTCATGTGCCTGTTAACCATGTGTACATCTTCTCTGGAAAAATGTCTATTCAGGCTTCCTGCCCATTTTTTTTACTGAATTGTTTTTTGTTTTGATACTTAGTTCTATGAGTTGTTTATATATTTTCAATTAAAAACCCTTGTTGATCACATTGTTTGCAAATATTTTATCCCAATCCTTAGGTTTTCATTTTTTATGGTTTTCTTTCCTGTGCAAAAACTCTTTAAGTTTAATTACATCTCGTTTAACTATTTTTGCTTTTATTTCTTTTGCCTTAGAAGACTCATCAAAAAAAAATACTGCTATTTTTGTCAATGAGTGTTCTGCTTATGTTCTCTTCTAGGAGCTTCGTGGTTTGAGGTCTTAAACGTGGGTCTTTAAAACATTTATAGAGTTTATTTTTGTATATGGTGTGAGAGAAAGTTCTAATCTTTGTTTTGCAAGTACATGACCAGTTTTCCCAGCACCACTTACTGAAAACTGTCTTTTCTCCATTGTATACCTTGCCTCCTTTTTCATAGGTTAACTGACCATAGGTGCATGGGTTTATTTCTGGACTGTTGATTCTACGTCATTGATCTATGTCTGTGTTCTGTATCAGCATTATGCTGTTTTGATTACTGTAGCTTTGTGGTATGGTCTGGATTTTGAGAAGGTTATACCTCCATCTTTGTTTTTTGCTCAAGATGGCTTTAGCAATTTGAGGTCTTTTGTGGTTCCGTAGGAATTTTGGATTATTGGTTTAGTTTTGTGAAAAATGGCATAGGTATTTGGATAGAAATTGCATTAAAGCTGTACATTGCTTTGGGTGGTATGGACATTTTAACAATATTAATTCTTTCAACCCAAGAGCACAGGATGTCTATTTCTTTATTCACCTTTGATTTCTTTCACCAGTTTTTAGAGTACAGGGTTTTCATCTCCTTGGTTATGTGTACTCCTAGGTATTTTATTCTTTTTGATGCAATTTAAACAGAATGTTTAAAAATCTTTCTCTTTGTGATAGTCCATTATTAGTGTATAGAAATGTAACAGATTTCTGTATGTTAATTTTCCACCCTTCAACTTTAATAGATTCATTCATGAGTTGTACTAGTTTTTAGGTGGTCTTTAGAGCTTAAAATACAAAGTATCATGTCATCTGCAAAGGGTGTGTTTTATCTCTTCCCTTCCAGTATGGGTGACTTTATTTATATTTTTCATTTGATTGCTGTGGCTAGTAGGACTTTTAATACTATGTTAAATAGAAGTGGTGTGAGTGGTATCCTGTCTTGTACCTGAATTCTGCAGGAAGTCTTTCAGCTTTTCACTGCTCTCTGAGATGCTGGCTGTGGGTTTCTCATAGATGCCTTTATTATTTTGAGACACATTCCCTCTAAACTTTGTTGAGAGTTGTTTTCATGAACGGATGTTCAATTGTGTCAAACAGTTTTTCTGCATCTACTGAGATAATTATGTGAGTTTTAACTTTTGTTATATTATAATGGTGCATCACACATTGATTTGCAAATGTATCATCCTTGTGACATTGAAATAAATGCTATGTGATTATGGTGTATGGTCCTTTTTATATATTGTTGGATTCGTTTTGCTAATATTTTGTCTAGGATTTTTCTATTTATATACATCAAAGCTGTTGCCAGGTCATTTTTTTTTTCTGTAGTGTCTTTCTCTGGTTTTAGTATTAGGGTAATGGTGACCTTGTTGCATTCTAATTTTCTTATGATTCTCATATGATTCTCATTTCTTTGAAATGCCATTTGTTATCATTTCAAAAAAAGCAACAACATACTGGCTCAGACGGTAAAGCGTCTGCCTGCAATGCGGGAGACCCAGGTTCAATCCCTGGGTCAGGAAGATCCTCTGGAGAAGGAAATGGCAAGCCAGTCCTGTATTCTTGCCTGGAAAATCCCATGGATGGAACCTGGTAGGCTACAGTCCATGGGGTTGCAAAGAGTCAGACACGACTGAGTGACTTCACATGCAGTTAGGAACAAGCTATTCACTATTTTTATTAATTATGAATTAATTTTTATATTTTCTCAAGTCTTTGAAATGGTTTATCATTTCAACACGTAGGAAAAATAACTAAATTTTTTTACTGAGTTTTAAAAATTGTTTTATTACTTCAATGTGGAAACAATGAACACATCCTTAATTACTATTACATTTTTCTTTCTTACTAAGTCTTTAAAATGCAATCTGTTTTCATTTAAACAAGGAAACACTATACACAAACTACTAATTATTTTTCTATTCTTTTTTTGTTACCAAATTGTTGATATTTTCTGTGTTACCCTTTCAACATATAAACACTAGGAACAATCTATTAATTAACGGTATTTTCTCTCAGTCAGTGTTGAAATGCCTTGTTTTATCACACTGACTTGTAATCATATGAGCAGGTAACTATTTTAACATTTTTCTTACTAATTCTTTGAAATACAATGCTATCATCTTAACATATAACAATATAAAGAATTTACATTCTCTTATCTTTACTGTTTTTGAAATGCAGTATGTTATCATTTCAACATGTAAACAGTATACATAAATGATCAATCAGTTATTCTACATCCTTTGTTTCTTATTAACTCTTGGATACACAGTGTGCATTTAACACTTAGGGTACATCACATTTGAGAATAGCCAAATTTCTAGACCTCAATATTCACATATGGTTAGTGTACACCATACTGAACAGTGCAACTCTAGTGGAAGAGCAGACAGAATGCATACATATGGAACAATGTGCACCATGAAGGAACTGTACATGGTACATTAAGACAAAGAAACATCAGAATAAATCTACTTAAATGGGGAAATAAGAGACAACAGAAAACCTATCTGATGAGGTAACATTCAAGCCATGATGTGAGGACTGAGCAGCTATCCAACAGGACAAAACAGGCCAATATCACTTGAGCCAATCATGTAAGGGAAAATGTAAAAAAAAAGGTGGGGATAAATAAGTTCTTAAGTGCTCTAGAGAAAACAGACAAACTAGTAAACAATAGGAGTATCTACACTTTTGTGAGATCAGGGACTTTATTTTTTTTTTAGCATATGGGTAAGTACCTAAATCATAACAGATACTTAGTGAATGTGTGTGAAATAGCCAATAACAAAGCCAGGGTTCTGAGACCTGAGAAATCAGGCAGTAACATGCTGATGAAGATACCACTAGGTAGTGGGCATAGTCTGTTTCTTTTTACCTGCATATGTTCCCTGATAAACAACCTGAGCGAATCAGAAACAGAGGAAATTTGCAGGTACCTAGAGGGCAAAATTACTCAACAACTACCACCTCTAGGAAGAGTTTCAACAGATCTGAATTGTGTCAAGTGCCCATAGATTGATAAATGGACCAATCAGTGTGGAGAAGGAAATGATATGATATATTATGCCCCGGTCAGCTTATATCACATAGCCATAACTTGCTTAGTAATGAGAAGATGTAGAGGGCAGTGAACAAGAGATCCAGAGGACCTTTCAAATTCCTCTATTTCCTTTTTAAAGTTTCTCTTTTATAGAGGTCAGTTACATATCCAACATTCCTAAACCCCAGTTTTCTGGAACAGTAGAACTTTGTATATGTATCTCTACAAACTTGGGCTTCAGGCAAAACAATGAACACTTAACAGCCATGCATCAGTGGTGAAACACTTCTTATATAGTGGAAATCAATCAGAATAAGTGAACCATTGCACGTGATCCTGGTGTAACATGTGCAGCATCGCCTTGACCTGGGCCTGAACTTCGGCAAGTTTCTGTCGGTTCAAGCTGTGATAAAAATTCTGCTCCTGGAAACAATGGACAGGAACAGGATAAATCACACGCCTCAGCCTCGGCAAGGATGTCAAGTGCTGCAGAAGGCTCTTGAGCACAGGCATCGAAATGGGGTTGAAGGCAAAGTTAAAAACACGGAGGTGGACACATTGATTCAGGGTTGGGATGATGGCCAAGAGAGTAGAATCAGTCATCATACAATTATTTATCTCCAGACGTTGCATGGTGCCTGAAACCTTTTCCAGCAGAACCTGGAAGGGCTCATAAGCTTCTGAAAAGAAATTATTGTCATTGAGATTCAATACCCTGAGCTGGGTGGCCTGAGAGCTCTGGGACAGGAAAGAGACATCTCTGATAGAAAGGCCACAGAAAGGGAGACACAATGTATCCATATGAGGCGGCAGGACTCTAAAGAGAGAAAAAGTAAGTTTATTTCAGAAGAATGACAGCAAAGACCCCCAAATTACAGGAACATATTCCTCTACAATAAACTGCTATATACTAGTTTCCAATAGGTGGTTATCAATGTGGACTTTAGGATCAGAGATTATAAATTTTGGACACTGAGAAAGTTACTTTACCACTCTGAGGAAGAGGGTTTTAACCTTGAAAATGTGCACACCAGTAATTATTATACAGAGTTACGAGAAGGATTAAGTGAAAAAAATCACATGCACTCAGTATATATAAAATAATAAGGATTGGATCTGGTTCACTTATTTGGTGAGGATGGGTCCAGGAAAGCAGCCAACTGAGGGTTTCCTTTACTTTCCAGATGACAAGCTCTCCATTCAAGGGTCTAAGCCTTCGGGAAAATACAGGAGCAAAATTATCTGGCAGTGTTAACTCTTGTGACCCATCCACGGGCGTGTGCATTAGAACTACAACTTAAAGTTTCTCTCTGAGTGCCTCCCCTTCCTCTCTAGAGAGCTATCAAGTCCAGGCGCAGAAGGACTGAGTCTTTTTCAGAAATCTATGTACAAACATGTTCTGTCTGCCTGTGGTCACTGAATGAATGAATAAGCACAGCTTCCTTCACTAACCTCATCTGCCCCTCACCATAAGGTACCCCATTCTCCCCCAGCTAGGTTCAAACTCCCAGCAATGCCTATGCTGAGGTGAAAGGAAAAATAGGTTACTAGGAGCATAGGAAGATGCAAGAATGGTCCCTTCTGTCTTAACAATGAGGTCTTCAGGGAACCCAGATTTCTCCCAATCCCCTCACCTGAGCAGTTTGTGCAGTTGATCTCTGAGGTAGAAGAAAGACAACCTGAGCTCCTGGAGGTTTTCCAGCTGCCCAAGCAGGATGAGAAAAAACCTGAAATTCCTTCCCTTACAAGACCTAAAGGGGATGTTAGACAAACTAAGGCTGTGCAGGTGGGTCATTCCAGCAAAAAAGGTGATGATCTCATTCATATAAGCCTGATCCATTTCCAGATGATTAATGCACTCCATATCCAGAATCTGAAGGATATGTCTGTTGGCAGACATTCTACTGATTCGCAAATCTCTGCAGCAGAGGTGCAAGAACCCAGAACTCTGCTCAACTTTATTACAGAGGAAAGTGAGAAACCGCTGAGCTCTCAAGGTATTATTGAGGGAAATATTCACTAGTAATTCAATGGTTTCCTGAGCTGACTCAACCTCAGACCCAGAATCACCAATCCCAAGGCACCTGGCACGATGCTGAGTGTTTTCTAAGTTACGGAGAGCATGCCGAGAGTATTTGCATGACTGTAAACAGAAAGGGAATGTGATCCTGACGTGAGAACATGTTATCTTACAGTTTGAGTTGTGCCTTAAATCTAGGATCCTCAGTTTGTGGCCCCTGTAAGGAAAGAAGACATGAAATGTGGTTGATTGGAACATAACCCAGCAAGATCAATGGTGGGAAACGGACAGAACACCTGAATCCTGGTTTTCACTTCATCACCATTCACCAAGAAGTTCTTTCCACACAAATTGAGCATCTTTCATCCTTTCCCCACACTTCCTTCACCTCTGGTCTTGCCCTGTCTCAATGCCCATATCCCACTTCTATGTAATCACAGTCAAATTCATTCATAGTACCCTCATTCACCTCTGTTCTTTAATCAACTCTATAAGACAATGAAATCCTGAAGGTGACCCCAACTGCTGAATTCATTGGCTAGTGTTGGGAGAAGGTTAGATACTCCCCTGCCCCAGGCTACAGCATACCCTCCTGTTGACTCCCTATAAATCTTCTGGTCACAGACTTACCTAGAGGAAGCGTTCTGGGCTGGGGGGATCGGCAGACCATCAATCATGGCTTCCAAGATGTCATAGTATGACTCCTGTGCCCTCAGTGACCCAAGATGGAGACAGTGAAAAGGCCAGACCCTCACCATTGCCTTTAGGATCTTCTTATGCCCACCCAAGAAGGCAGTGCTGAACAATGGAACAAAGAGACCTCCTGGGATTTTCTCCAGAGCATGCATCACTGCAGGCTCACTACTCAGCAGACTCTTTGCAGCGAGCTCGAAGAGTGTGTCTGTGATCTTTTGGTCCATCTTCACAAACCTGCGTCAGAGTGGAGAATATTTAGAAGTTCTGAGAAAAAATCTATAGTCTCTTGTTTGTTTCCAGGGATAGCTATGGATAAAATGCTTATTGAATAAGTATATGGGCAAATTATATGGCCAACTCAAGTGACCTCTCCTCTGGGAATAGAATGAAAATAGACTTGTGTGAGTATTTAATTATATACATGCACACATACACACATTTACATAAGATAAAATGCCATTATAAGTCATAGGTAAGTTAGCAGAAGCCAATCTTGACCTTCCTCAAATTATTTCTTCACAAAAAGACACAAACCAATAAGAAGGAAAATGTGCATCAACATAAAAGCCTCACAATTCCTTTAAAATGGAGAATGCCAAAAATTCAAAATAATTGTGAATAAAACAAAAATCATGAAATCTCAGCATGATTTTTCATACTCCCATGACTAGGCTTTGTGGCAAGAAAAAAGACAGACATAGAAATCTTACAAGAGACAGAGAGAAAGGAAGATGGGAAAGGGCTTAAAGCAGATCTAAAACTACAGCAGAATGACTAAGCACAGAATAAATCTAAAATTACTGAAAAGGTGTCCTAGAATATGAGAGCATGGACTACAGGGGAGGAATTCCTAATAGGAGTTTTTTAAGGGACACAGATGACTTAAAAGTGCAGTTTTTGAAAGATACAGCTTTTAGGGAAGAATAAGGCAATGAAGAAGGGAGAAGCCTCTGTTGGCACTTGGGTAATGATGGGAAAAACAAACAGAAGGGAAAATTAAGGATCTTGCAATACATAAGAAAACCACAAATCAGAGTACTCAAGACTTCTCCCCCAATCTCCAAAACAAACAAACAAAATGAAAGGTTGACATAAAGATTTTATATTCAACTAAGGAAGCTACTAGAGTAAGGGTCAGTGTTCAGACTGGCCCACTAACCCAAATCAAGCCCACTGCTTGATTTTATATATAAAGTTTTATTGGAACAAAGCCATGATATATCATTTATGTATTGTCTCTGAATGCTTTGGCACTACAGTTGCAAAGGTGAGTAGAGTGACAGGAGCACTGTGATCCAGAAACTTACAATATTCCCTACACGTCTCTTTACAGAATATTTGCCAAGTAATCTTCTAAAAGAGGAACTGAGATTGTGTTCCAACAGGTGATGAGAAGGAAAACTTCACCAAACTATCTAAAAGTGAGTATTTTACATGTAATACTAAAATCAACATGGAGGAAAGGGGAGAAGACTAATGTACAGAAGTTTTATGTTGTGAAAAAACAGAAAATGTGCAAGTAAAATGAGAGAAGGGAGAAGAGTATAAGAAAATAGAACAACCTTTTTATCATGATGCAATAGGGGAGTGTTAAATGATATTGGAGGAAAAAAACGCATAGACTAGAGAGTAAAGCGTTAAGGAAATAGGTGGTTCAGGATGAGTTATAACAATGCATTAAACATGAGGAAGAATATGTCTTAATGATAAAAGCAAAAACTCAAAATGAAGATATAATCGTTAGGAGTATTTATGCACCAGGAGTACTGCAAACACCTTCAAAACTAAAAAGGGAAGGATATGTAGATAAAATAACAGTAATAAGAGAAAACACTAACAATAGAAGATTTAATACATCAGACTCAGTCTAAGGCTAATGAGATTGCATGAGACTACAGAGTAGGGTGGTCCCGAGATGGCAGAGGAATAGGATGGGGAAACCAGCCTCTCCTCCAAAAATTCAACAAAAGATCATTTGAATGTTGAGCAACTCCCACAAAACAACTTCTGAACATGGGTGGAGGACATAAGGCACCCAGAAAGGCACCCCAAACACTTCAAGAGGAGGCAGGACAACATACAAAAGATGAAAACACAGACAAAAGATTTAGGGATGGAGACCTGTCCCTGGTGAGGGAGTTGAGAAGAAGAATTTTCCACATAGTAGGAAACACTCTCACAGGGATGTCGATGGGGAGTTTTGGAATCTCAGAGGGCAACATTCAGTTCAGGTCAGTCGCTCAGTCGTGTCCGACTCTTTGCGACCCCATGAATCGCAGCACGCCAGGCCTCCCTGTCCGTCACCAACTCCCGGAGTTCACCGAGACTCACGTCCATCGAGTCAGTGATGCCATCCAGCCGTCTCATCCTCTGTCGCCCCCTTCTCCTCCTGCCCCCAATCCCTCCCAGCATCAGGGTCTTTTCCAGCGAGTCAACTCTTCGCATGAGGTGGCCAAAGTACTGGCGTTTCGGCTTCAGCATCAGTCGTTCCAGTGAACACCCAGGACTGATCTCCTTTAGGATGGGCTGGTTGGATCTCCTTGAAGTCCAAGGGACTCTCAAGAGTTTTCTCCAACACCACAGTTCAAAAGCATCAATTCTTCAGTGCTTAGCTTTCTGTATAGTCCAAATCTCACATCCATACCTGACCACTGGAAAAACCATAGCCTTGACTACACGGACCGTTGTTGACGAACTAATGTCTCTGCTTTTCAATATGCTGTCTAGGTTGGTCATAACTTTCCTTCCAAGGAGTAAGCGTCTTTTAATTTCATGGCTGCAGTCACCGTCTGCAGTGGTTTTGGAGCCCAGAAAAATAACGTCAGCTGCTATTTCCACTGTTTCTCCATCTATTTGCCATGGATGAGACCAGATGCCATGATCTTCGTTTTCTGAATGTTGAGCTTTAAGCCAACATTTTCACTCTCCTCTTTCACTTTCATCAAGAGGCTCTTTAGTTCTTTTTCACTTTCTGCCATAAGGGTGGTGTCATCTGCATATCTGAGGTTATTGATATTTCTCCCGGTAATCTTGATTCCAGCTTGTGCTTCCTCCAGCCCAGCGTTTCTCAAGATGTACTCTGCATATAAGTTGAACAAGCACAGTGACAATAGGCAGCCTTGACGTACTCCTTTTCCTATTTGGAACCAGTCTGTTGTTGCATGTCCAGTTCTAACTGTTGCTCTCTGACCTGCATACAGGTTTCTCAAGAGGCAGGTCAGGTGGTCTGGTATTCCCATGTCTTGAAGAATTTTCCACAGTTTATTGTGATCCACACAGTCAAAGGCTTTGGCATAGTCAATAAAGCAGAAATAGATGCTTTTCTGGAACTCTCTTGCTTTTTCCATGATCCAGCAGATGTTGGCAATTTGGTCTCTGGGGTTCCTCTGCCTTTGCTAAAACCAGCTTGAACACCTGGAAGTTCACGGTTCACGTAGTGCTGAAGCCTGGCTTGGAGAATTTTGACCATTACTTCACTAGCGTGTGAGATGAGTGCAATCATGCAGTAGTTTGAACATTCTTTGGAGTTGCCTTTCTTTGGGACTGGAATGAAAACTGACCTTTTCCAGTCCTGTGGCCACTGCTGCGTTTTCCAAATTTGCTGGCATATTGAGTGCAGCGCTTTCACAGCATCATCTTTCAGGATTTGAAATAGCTCAACTGCAATTCCATCACGTCCACTAGCTTTCTTCCTAGTGATGCTTTCTAAGGCCCACTTGATTTCACATGCCAGGATATCTGGCTCTAGGTGAGTGATCACACCGTCGTGATTATCTTGGTCGTGAAGATCTTTTTTGTACAGTTCTTCTGTGTATTCTTGCCATCTCTTCTTAGTACCTTCTGCTTCTGTTAGGTCCATACCATTTCTGTCCTTTATCGAGCCCGTCTTTGCATGAGATGTTCCCTTAGTATCTCTAATTTTCTTGAAGAGATCTCCAGTCTTTCCCATTCTGCTGTTTTCCTCTATTTCTTTGCATTGATCACTGAGGAAGGCTTTCTTATCTCTTCTTGCTATTCTTTGGAACTCTGCATTCAGATGCTTATATCTTTTCTTTTCTCCTTTGCTTCGAAAGTTTAAATCTAGTGTTAGAAAGTTTACATGAGTCAATCTTCACAGAAGAAATGAATAAAGTTATTACAAGAATTACACCCAAGAAGCACCTTGCTCAGATGTATTTATTGGTGAATTCTAGTAAACCATCAACGATCAAATAGTACCAAAGCTTTGTGACTTGTTTAAGAACATTTGAAAGCAAGGAAATGTCCCTAATTTCTTTTCGGAAGCCAGTAGGATACTAACACATAAACATAGATACCAAAACTCTAAACAGAATATTAGCAAACATCCAACAATACATTTAGAAAGTAGTACAGAGACATTACTTTGCCAACAAAGGTTCGTCTAGTCAAGGCTATGGCTTTTCCTGTGGTCATGTATGGATGTGAGAGTTGGACTGTGAAGAAGGCTGAGCGCCGAAGACTTGATGCTTTTGAACTGTGGTGTTGGAGAAGACTCTTGAGAGTCCCTTGGACTGCAAGGAGATCCCACCCGTCCATTCTGAAGGAGATCAGCCCTGGGATTTCTTTGGAAGGAATGATGCTAAAGCTGAAACTCCAGTACTTTGGCCACCTCATGTGAAGAGTTGACTCGTTGGAAAAGACTCTGATGCTGGGAGGGATTGGGGGCAGGAGGAGAAGGGGACGACAGAGGATGAGACGGCTGGATGGCATCACTGACTCGATGGACGTGAGTCTCGGTGAACTCCGGGAGTTGGTGACGGACAGGGAGGCCTGGCGTGCTGCGATTCATGGGGTCGCAAAGAGTCGGACACGACTCAGCGACTGATCTGATCTGATCTGATCTGATACTGTGATAAAGTGGGACTTATTCCATTAATACAAGGCTGGCTCTATATTAGGAATTTCATTCATATCCTTCACCACGGTAACATATTTAAAGACAAAGACCCCGATGTTGGGGAAGATTGAAGTCAAAAGGAGTAGGGAGCAGCAGAGAATGAGATGGTTAGACAGCATCACTGACTCAATACACATGAATCTGAGCAAACTCTGGGAGATAGAGGAGGACAGAGGAGCCTGGGTTGCAAAGAGTCAGACACGACATAGCAACTGAACAATAATCTTAGGACTATCATCATAGATGCCAAACCAATCTTTGGGAAACTTCAATAGGCATTCATGTTAAAAAAGAGAAAACTGAAGAAACAGGAATCAGGGATGCATTATTAACATGATAAAAGCTATATAAGTAGCTCCTCGTGCAAATACTTTATTTAGTGGGGGAGTACCAGAGGTTTTCCAATAAGGTCAGGAATAACAAAAGTATGCCCACTATATCACTCCTGTTCAGTGTTCAACAGCAAGCACTAGTCAGTTGACTAGAGAAACCAATAAGAGTTTTAAGAATGGATAAGAAGATGTAAAGCCACCTCTATGTCCAGGTGATATCATCGCACACCTGAAGACTCTTATAGAAACCATGACAAATTAGCTAAAACAAAGAGAATTCAGCAAGGTAGTAGGATATAAAGTTACATACAAATATTATTAGTCTTTGTTTTGCATACACACACGCGCACGCACACACACACACACACACACAGCTGGAGGACATGTTAGGAGAGAAAATCCCATATACAATGGCAATAACAAAGACTAAGTGTATAGAAATAAACTTAATGAGAGCATCTATACAAAGATAATTTGTAAACACTCTCGAACAACATAGAAGGAAACTTGAATAAGTAGGAAGATTTTCAAAGACCTTAGACAGAATAACTCAGCACTAAAAAGATATTGATTCCCTCTAAAGTTACGTATACGTTGAATATAATCTCAAAAATATCGGCGAACGTTTTTATGGACTTAGACCAATGGATGATTTAGTTCATTATTTTTAAAAAACATGCAAGAATAGCCAGGATACAAGTAAAAAAGGAAAACCTATGAGTGAATAGGGAGAAGGCAATGGCACCGCACTCCAGTACTGTTGCCCGGAAAATCCCGTGGATGGAGGAGCCTGGTAGGCTGCAGTCCATGGGGTCGCTAAGAGTCAGACACGACTGAGCAACTTCACTTTCACTTTCCACTTTCATGCATTGGAGAAGGAAATGGCAACCCTCTCCAGTGTTCTTGCCTGGAGAATCCCATGGACGGAGAAGCCTGGTAGGCTGCAGTCCATGGGGTCGCACGGAGTCGGACACGACTGAAGCGACTTAGCAGCAGCAGCAGCATGAGTGAACAGTAATCATATCAGACATAAAAGCACACTATAAAGCTCTAAATGTATACCACTTGGGTACCAGTACAGGAATAGACTAATAGGCCAGTGGCATAGAATAAAAAACTCAGAATAACACCAATTATAGCTGGGGATTTTAGTGTATGAGCCAAAGGCATGTAAAATCACTGAGGCAAAGATGAACATTCAACAAATGAGGCTGGAACAATTGAGACATTAAAAAAAAATCAGTGCAGATCCATGACATACCATCCACAAAAATAAACTGTAAATGGGTTTAGGACTCTAAACAAAAAAATGAAGCCATAACAAAATCTTGAAGAAAATATGGCAGAATTTCTCTTCACTATCAGCGTTGGGAAAGGCTTTCTAACTGTGACTGAAATTTCCAGAGGTGATTAAAGAAAAGAACATTCTATGTGACTAAAAAGATTTTTTTAACGTACGGCAAGTTGCGAAGAGCTGACTCATTGGAAAAGACTCTGATGCTGGGAGGGATTGGGGGCAGGAGGAGAAGCGGACGACAGAGGATGAGACGGCTGGATGGCATCTCTGACTCGATGGACGTGAGTCTCAGTGAACTCCGGGAGTCGGTGACGGACAGGGAGGCCTGGCGTGGTGCGATTCATGGGGTCGCAAAGAGTTGGACACGACTGAGCGACTGAACTGAACTGAAGTGAAAGTGAAAGTGGCTCAGCCATAACACAACATAACTACAGATGCATTTAACATTTGGGCCAACAATCCTATTGCTGGAAATGAAACTTGAAGAGACATTACCACCAACACAAAAATACGTGTACACTGGGTTATTCACTGCAGCATTGTTTGTATTAATCATTACGAAATGTTGAAAACAACTGAAACGCCCCTATGCTGCTGCTGCTGCTGCTAAGTCGCTTCAGTCGTGTCCAACTCTGTGCGACCCCAAAGACGGCAGCCCACCAGGGTCCCCCGTCCCTGGCATTCTCCAGGCAACAACACTGGAGTGGGTTGCCATTTCCTTCTACAAGGCATGAAAGGGAAAAGTGAAAGTGAAGTCGCTCAGTCGTGTCCGACTCCTAGCGACCCCATGGACCGCAGCCCACCAGGCTCCTCGGTCCATGGGATTTGCCAGACAAGAGTACTGGAGTGGGTTGCCATTGCCTTCTCCGGAAATGCCCCTATCGAAGCCAGTGTAATCTAATGTAGCTAGCTATAAAGAAGAATGAAGGAGTACAGAATAAGGAGTTTTTTTTTTTTTTTGATGAAATGCTGTTTACTGAAAAAGGAAAAGTGCAAAGGAGCTTTAGAAAATGCCATCTATCATTTAATAGACAATGGAACATAAGAAAACCCGTATGTATCTATTCATTTGTGTAGAGTAAATCCAGGAAAGGTTCAACCAGATAACCAGATTGGTTATCTACAGGGGGATTGTGGAAAAGAAATGGGGAATGCGAAGCGGGTGGAAGACATGGGGAAAGAATCATACGCCTACAGTATGTGTGTTTGTGCAGCCCTGAGTCTGAATCACAGTAGTGTTTCACATACCCCAGGATTAAGTGAAAAATTAAAATGAACTAGGATATGGGGGGAGAGGGCAAACTCAAATTCGAAACACCAACAAATTAACCTAAATATATTACAAATAAATGTCTTAACCACAAGAGAAGGAGTGAGGAAGAAAACAGCTAAGCTAAGCAACTTGGGGAAACAGTACTTTGATTGCATCCTTGGAGGCTTAAGATATAAAGAAGTGGACACACACACAAGTCATCAGATCTGCTTCTAACAGGTGCGTGTTTTGTGCTCAGTCATTAAGTTGTACCCGACTTTTTGCGATCCCGGTCTCTGTAGCACACCAGGTCTCCCCATCCTTCACTATCTCCTAGAGTTTGCTCAAATTCATGTCCATTAGGTCGGTCATACTATCTAACCATTTGGTAGCATTTCTGTAACCACATCATGTATAATCAATCAGGTGTGAACAAATAAGTAAATACTGAAGATAAGGAGAGCCAGGTGAGACAAAGAAGTTACAAATCAGACTAGAGTGGATTGTTGCTGTATCGCATAAACCATCACAATATTGTAAACTCATTATCCTCCAATTAAAATTAATTAATTAATTAAAAAAAGAAGGACCAGTGTGAGCTCCTGGCTTTCACTATCTACAGAAATATCTAGAGAAATTCCAATGTATCTGGGAGCATAAGTATATACAGACGACATATTTCCTTCATTTACCGATGGAAAAGGAAGACCTAGCTGCAAGGAAACCCCAGTAGCAATGAACATGCAGGGAGATATCAGTTATTAAATGTCATTTTCCAAGGAAAGGAAACATGGGTTTTGGCAGAAGTGTTCTGATTTCAGGGTCATGGTGGGGAAAGAAAAGCACAAGATGAACAGGAATACCTTATAATGCCGGCAAGGAAGTACACAGGAAAGAACCACGTCATGCTCAAAGAACACAAACCCCACAAGGAGTTCCTAATCACCAAAGCTGGAAAAATGCAAGAAACTAAATAATGATATAATTTGATTATAAGTCACAATATAACGAAGTTATTCACATCTCAATATTGACATAAAGAATTTGATTACTTATTTGATTTGATGATTAGAAATGCATTCTATAAAATTTTATATTTGGCAAAACTAATACAGTTAGGTAAAGTTTAAAAATAAAATAAAATTAAAAAAAAAAAGAAAGAAAATTTATAAAAATATGAGGGAGAAAAGACAGCTCTACAGATTTCCAATGAACAAATATGGTAGGAATAAGGAAATACAAAGTCACCTTTTAGTCATATTTGTTGTAGGCCAAACCAACAGATGAATTTTAAAAGCAGTGAATAAAAGCCTGAGAAGAATCCTATCCCTCTTTTTGGCTCCGAGCAAGCATTCCCCTAGCCCAAAAGCAGCCTTATCATAGGAACCAGCCACAGTGTCTGCTTGCCCCTGTCAGGTTTTGGTTCCCCACCAGTCCACAGAAGTATTCAAACAAGCTAATCACATCCTTCCTTGAGAACCAAGGGTCACCACCATCTCTTGTTACCACAGATAACCTCCCACGGCCCTGCTTGTGCATTCTCTTCCAGAGCATGACTCCCCTGAGGCTCGACCTAGCCAGTAGTATCCTCTTCCCTCAGGCAGTGAGTGAACATTACTGAGAAGCTGCTGTGGGTAGCACCTGTCCAGTGTCAGGTGTGTATGTTCAGCAGCCACCCCCAGATCCCTGTGGTAGAAATCACTCCGTCACCATTAGAATGAAGGAGAGGCAATAAAACAGGTATTATTGCCAAAAATGTGTAACTTTCATCTAATCCTAAGAAAACACCAGACAAACCCAAACTGACAGACATTGTATAAAATACCTGAGCAGTATCTCCAAAACCGTCACCGTTGGGAAAGACCCAGAAAGCTTGAGGAATTCTCAGCGTGGAGGAGACTAACGAGAAATGATGGCCAAATGTGGTATCCGGAATGGGATGCTGGGACAGAAAAAGGAGATTACCGGGATAAATGACAGAATTCAAATAAAGTATGTAAATTAGTTAATAGTACTGCATCGATATTAATTTTCAATTTTCATAATTTTTATATGCCTATGTAAGATGTTAACATTAGGGAAATCTGGATGAAGTTTTTCTATACTGTTTTTGGCAAACTTTTTTTAGGTCTAAAGGTACTTCAAAAAAACCTTTTTTTTAAAGATTCACTCACTGCTAAAAGGAAACATAATGATATCTGTGTGATAAATTGCTTCAGTATTGTCCGACTCTTTGCCACCCTACGGACTGTAAGCTACCAGGTTCTTCTGTCCATTGGATTATCCAGGCAAAAATACTGGAGTGGGTTTCCATGTCCTCCTCCACGGGATCTTCCTGACCCAGGGGTCAAACCCAAGTCTCTTAGGTTTCCTGCGTTGGCAGGTGGGGCCTTTACCAGCTGAGCCACAGGGGAAGCCCCACGGTTACACTATAAATCTTACCTTTTAATAATAGTTTAACCAATTGAAATACGGTTAGGAGGATGGATATAAAGATGGATAAATGTTCGTGCCTCGTGATCCATTAAAAAACTATTTCAAAGTGGTTTGAAAGTGAGAGTGTTAGTTTCTCAGTCATGTCTGACTCTTTGTGCTTCCATGGACTGTAGCCTGCCAGGCTCCTCTGTCCATGGGATGCTCCAGGCAAGAATACTGGAGTGGATTGTCGTTTCCTGTCTAGAGGGCCCATTAATAGAAATGAAAGTGCAACCATTTCCAAGGTGTAGATGAATATTTATCTGCTCCTTGTGGCTCAGACGGTAAAGAATCTGCCTACAATGAAGGAGACCTGGGTTCGGTTTCTGGGCATTATCAATACGAACCACAAAAATAATTAGATGCAAACAAATACGATTTTTTAAAGGAGCGCAACACGATCGAGGGATTTTATTTTATTTTATTGGATCGAGGGATTTTTTTTTAATTGTATTTATTTATTTATTTATTTTTTATTTTATTTTATTTTTAAACTTTACGTAATTGTATTCGTTTTGCCAAATATCAAAATGAATCCGCCACAGGTATACCTGTGTTCCCCATCCTGAACCCTCTTCCCTCCTCCTGGATCGAGGGATTTTAAAGAGAGCAAGAAATGATTCACCACAAAATTGAAGCTAATCCCAGGTAAGGAAAGAGGGCTACACAGAGGGCGGACAGGAGAGTTGGCCGGCGAGCAATTCAATCGATTGCCTTTCTTATTAATCCCCAAACTTTGGTCCTAGGTAATTTCATTTATATCAGTAGAGACAGAGTTTATAGAAAGAACACTGTTGAGATACCTGACTGGAAGAAGAGTCGGAAAATAGTTGAGACGTCCAAGACCCCAGCAGTGGCAGGGCGTTCCTCCCTCTCCACAGGCCGCTGCCAACAAGCCCCAGCGCCGGAGGCTACTGGCGTCTTAACGGTTCCTCGCCAGAAGAGCACTTGGATTGGTGTAGCGCAGGTCACATGCCACCCCCTCACTCAATCAGCTAGGTACCGGGAGGCGGGGCCAAGTTCTAGACCCGCCCACATAGCAGAGGGGCTTATGGGTGAGAAGGTTCCCCTCAGGCACCAGCGCCTCGGCTCTAGAACCCCTTGGGTGGAAAGCTGGGCACAGTGTCTGTCTCTCTGTGTGGCCTAGATACCGCCTGGCCAGGGTTTCTGCCAGGCCAGGACTCAAACTCAGAGAACTGATGTCCACATCGATGGGCTTTGCAACAGAGACTGAACTGAAAAACAATTGGCCCCTTAATGAAAAAGAGGCTTCTCGGGTGGCAGGGCGCTAGTGCTCAAGAACCCGCCTGCCGATGCAGGAGATGTCCGAGTCCAGGTTCGATCCCTGGGTCAGGACGACCCCCTGGAGGAGGTCACGGCAACCCACTCCAGTATTCTTTTTTTTTATTTTTCAGTCCAGTATTCTTGCCTGGAGAATCCCATGGACGAGGGGCCTGGTGGGCGACTTGGCACTTGATGAAAAAAGCCATCAAACTTTAGTGTCCACAGGGCTCTCCTATGGTAAATAAGGTGTTGAGTCCACACCAGATAGGGACAAATGTATTCTGGCCTCTGTGCAGTAAAGCCAGCATAGCAATGACAGTGACATTTGACAAAAGCAGCATCAAGGAGAAAACTGCACGCATTCTAAGTTGCTTCAGTCTTGTCCGACTCTTTGTGACCCCATGAACTGTAGCCCATCAGGTCCCTCTGTCCTGGGGATTCTCCAGGCAACAATACTGGACTGAGAGGCCATGCCCTTCTCTGGGGAAGGAGAAAACTGCGGCCCCTTTAATAGCAAGGGGCATTCAGGGTATGTGTGTCCAACCTTCTCAGCCTGCAATGTGGGAGACCTTGGTTCGATTCCTGGGTTGGCAAGATCCACTGGAGAAGGGATAGGCTACCCACTCCAGTATTCTTGGGCTTCCCTTGTGGCTCAGCTGGTAAAGAATCTGCCCAACAATGTGGGAGACCTGGGTTCGATCCCTGGGTTAAGAAGATCCCCTGGAGACGGGAAAGGCTGCCCACTCCAGCATTCTGGCCTGGAGCATTCCATGGACTGTATAGTCCACGGGGTCACGAAGAGTCGCACACAACTGAGCAACTTTCACTTTCACTTTCTCCCTGAAATCCTGATTCCACTGTTGGTTTCTTATTCTCTTCCCAACTGTTTAAAACTTTTCAGAATACAATACATTTTATTTATATGCTATTTTTCTAAATTGGCCATCTCCTTCTGGTGGAAAAATATAAATTCCTGGAGGGCGGGAATCTTTGTTTATTTGTCCATTAACATATCCTTATAGTAATGCTTGGTATAATGTATGCTTCAACATTTGTTCAATGAATTGTTCTCCAGCCATGCTAGCCTATTTTTTGTGCCTCTGACCCTACCTCTAACTCACCAAGCATGTTTTCACACCATTATGTATTTTCCTGTAACAACTTGCCCACAGATGTTCCTATAACCACCATCCTTGCTAGGTTCACTTCTCTGCTCGCCTCATTAGCCAAGGCTTACTTTTCTTCATGACACCTAGCATTTGATCATAGCTTTTCTGAGTATGTTTTGTTTCTCTGGGTTTGTTGTTGTTTTTACTTTGCTTTAGTTTAGGTTTGCTTTTTTCTGTTTTCTTTTTTCAACATTTCTTTCTTATACTCTTTTAACTGCTGCTAAAGAAGTAAACCATCCATGACTGTTTTAATTTTTGCCATATAATGTCATCTTTCAGTAGATGGGGTAATGGCATTAAATATCTTACACTGGATCCCTGGTTTCATGACTTTACCACTTCAGATCAGATCAGATCAGTCGCTGAGTCGTGTCCGATTCTTTGCGACCCCATGAATCGCAGCACGCCAGGCCTCCCTGTCCGTCACCAACTCCCGGAGTTCACCGAGACTCACGTCCATCGAGTCAGTGATGCCATCCAGCCGTCTCATCCTCTGTCGCCCCCTTCTCCTCCTGCCCCCAATCCCTCCCAGCATCAGGGTCTTTTCCAGCGAGTCAACTCTTCGCATGAGGTGGCCAAAGTACTGGCGTTTCGGCTTCAGCATCAGTCGTTCCAGTGAACACCCAGGACTGATCTCCTTTAGGATGGGCTGGTTGGATCTCCTTGAAGTCCAAGGGACTCTCAAGAGTTTTCTCCAACACCACAGTTCAAAAGCATCAATTCTTCAGTGCTTAGCTTTCTGTATAGTCCAAATCTCACATCCATACATGACCACTGGAAAAACCATAGCCTTGACTACACGGACCATTGTTGACGAACTAATGTCTCTGCTTTTCAATATGCTGTCTAGGTTGGTCATAACTTTCCTTCCAAGGAGTAAGCGTCTTTTAATTTCATGGCTGCAGTCACCGTCTGCAGTGGTTTTGGAGCCCAGAAAAATAACGTCAGCCGCTATTTCCACTGTTTCTCCATCTATTTGCCATGGATGAGACCAGATGCCATGATCTTCGTTTTCTGAATGTTGAGCTTTAAGCCAACATTTTCACTCTCCTCTTTCACTTTCATCAAGAGGCTCTTTAGTTCTTTTTCACTTTCTGCCATAAGGGTGGTGTCATCTGCATATCTGAGGTTATTGATATTTCTCCCGGTAATCTTGATTCCAGCTTGTGCTTCCTCCAGCCCAGCGTTTCTCAAGATGTACTCTGCATATAAGTTGAACAAGCACGGTGACAATATGCAGCCTTGACGTACTCCTTTTCCTATTTGGAACCAGTCTGTTGTTGCATGTCCAGTTCTAACTGTTGCTCTCTGACCTGCATACAGGTTTCTCAAGAGGCAGGTCAGGTGGTCTGGTATTCCCATGTCTTGAAGAATTTTCCACAGTTTATTGTGATCCACACAGTCAAAGGCTTTGGCATAGTCAATAAAGCAGAAATAGATGCTTTTCTGGAACTCTCTTGCTTTTTCCACGATCCAGCAGATGTTGGCAATTTGGTCTCTGGGGTTCCTCTGCCTTTGCTAAAACCAGCTTGAACACCTGGAAGTTCACGGTTCACGTAGTGCTGAAGCCTGGCTTGGAGAATTTTGACCATTACTTCACTAGCGTATGAGATGAGTGCAATCATGCAGTAGTTTGAACATTCTTTGGAGTTGCCTTTCTTTGGGACTGGAATGAAAACTGACCTTTTCCAGTCCTGTGGCCACTGCTGCGTTTTCCAAATTTGCTGGCATATTGAGTGCAGCGCTTTCACAGCATCATCTTTCAGGATTTGAAATAGCTCAACTGCAATTCCATCACGTCCACTAGCTTTCTTCCTAGTGATGCTTTCTAAGGCCCACTTGATTTCACATGCCAGGATATCTGGCTCTAGGTGAGTGATCACACCGTCGTGATTATCTTGGTCGTGAAGATCTTTTTTGTACAGTTCTTCTGTGTATTCTTGCCATCTCTTCTTAGTACCTTCTGCTTCTGTTAGGTCCATACCATTTCTGTCCTTTATCGAGCCCGTCTTTGCATGAGATGTTCCCTTAGTATCTCTAATTTTCTTGAAGAGATCTCCAGTCTTTCCCATTCTGCTGTTTTCCTCTATTTCTTTGCATTGATCACTGAGGAAGGCTTTCTTATCTCTTCTTGCTATTCTTTGGAACTCTGCATTCAGATGCTTATATCTTTTCTTTTCTCCTTTGCTTCGAAAGTTTAAATCTAGTGTTAGAAAGTTTACATGAGTCAATCTTCACAGAAGAAATGAATAAAGTTATTACAAGAATTACACCCAAGAAGCACCTTGCTCAGATGTATTTATTGGTGAATTCTAGTAAACCATCAACGATCAAATAGTACCAAAGCTTTGTGACTTGTTTAAGAACATTTGAAAGCAAGGAAATGTCCCTAATTTCTTTTCGGAAGCCAGTAGGATACTAACACATAAACATAGATACCAAAACTCTAAACAGAATATTAGCAAACATCGAACAATACATTTAGAAAGTAGTACAGAGACATTACTTTGCCAACAAAGGTTCGTCTAGTCAAGGCTATGGCTTTTCCTGTGGTCCTGTATGGATGTGAGAGTTGGACTGTGAAGAAGGCTGAGCGCCGAAGACTTGATGCTTTTGAACTGTGGTGTTGGAGAAGACTCTTGAGAGTCCCTTGGACTGCAAGGAGATCCCACCCGTCCATTCTGAAGGAGATCAGCCCTGGGATTTCTTTGGAAGGAATGATGCTAAAGCTGAAACTCCAGTACTTTGGCCACCTCATGTGAAGAGTTGACTCGTTGGAAAAGACTCTGATGCTGGGAGGGATTGGGGGCAGGAGGAGAAGGGGACGACAGAGGATGAGACGGCTGGATGGCATCACTGACTCGATGGACGTGAGTCTCGGTGAACTCCGGGAGTTGGTGACGGACAGGGAGGCCTGGCGTGCTGCGATTCATGGGGTCGCAAAGAGTCGGACACGACTCAGCGACTGATCTGATCTGATCTGATCTGATCCTGTGATAAAGTGGGACTTATTCCATTAATACAAGGCTGGCTCTATATTAGGAATTTCATTCATATCCTTCACCACGGTAACATATTTAAAGACAAAGACCCCGATGTTGGGGAAGATTGAAGTCAAAAGGAGTAGGGAGCAGCAGAGAATGAGATGGTTAGACAGCATCACTGACTCAATACACATGAATCTGAGCAAACTCTGGGAGATAGGGGAGGACAGAGGAGCCTGGGTTGCAAAGAGTCAGACACGACATAGCAACTGAACAATAATCTTAGGACTATCATCATAGATGCCAAACCAATCTTTGGGAAACTTCAATAGGCATTCATGTTAAAAAAGAGAAAACTGAAGAAACAGGAATCAGGGATGCATTATTAACATGATAAAAGCTATATAAGTAGCTCCTCGTGCAAATACTTTATTTAGTGGGGGAGTACCAGAGGTTTTCCAATAAGGTCAAGAATAACAAAAGTATGCCCACTATATCACTCCTGTTCAGTGTTCAACAGCAAGCACTAGTCAGTTGACTAGAGAAACCAATACGAGTTTTAAGAATGGATAAGAAGATGTAAAGCCACCTCTATGTCCAGGTGATATCATCGCACACCTGAAGACTCTTATAGAAACCATGACAAATTAACTAAAACAAAGAGAATTCAGCAAGGTAGTAGGATATAAAGTTACATACAAATATTATTAGTCTTTGTTTTGCATACACACACGTGCGTGCACGTGTGCACACACACACACACACACACACACACACACACACACACACAGCTGGAGGACATGTTAGGAGAGAAAATCCCATATACAATGGCAATAACAAAGACTAAGTGTATAGAAATAAACTTAATGAGAGCATCTATACAAAGATAATTTGTAAACACTCTCGAACAACATAGAAGGAAACTTGAATAAGTAGGAAGATTTTCAAAGACCTTAGACAGAATAACTCAGCACTAAAAAGATATTGATTCCCTCTAAAGTTACGTATACGTTGAATATAATCTCAAAAATATCGGCGAACGTTTTTATGGACTTAGACCAATGGATGATTTAGTTCATTATTTTTAAAAAACATGCAAGAATAGCCAGGATACAAGTAAAAAAGGAAAACCTATGAGTGAATAGGGAGAAGGCAATGGCACCGCACTCCAGTACTGTTGCCCGGAAAATCCCGTGGATGGAGGAGCCTGGTAGGCTGCAGTCCATGGGGTCGCTAAGAGTCAGACACGACTGAGCAACTTCACTTTCACTTTCCACTTTCATGCATTGGAGAAGGAAATGGCAACCCTCTCCAGTGTTCTTGCCTGGAGAATCCCATGGACGGAGAAGCCTGGTAGGCTGCAGTCCATGGGGTCGCACGGAGTCGGACACGACTGAAGCGACTTAGCAGCAGCAGCAGCATGAGTGAACAGTAATCATATCAGACATAAAAGCACACTATAAAGCTCTAAATGTATACCACTTGGGTACCAGTACAGGAATAGACTAATAGGCCAGTGGCATAGAATAAAAAACTCAGAATAACACCAATTATAGCTGGGGATTTTAGTGTATGAGCCAAAGGCATGTAAAATCACTGAGGCAAAGATGAACATTCAACAAATGAGGCTGGAACAATTGAGACATTAAAAAAAAATCAGTGCAGATCCATGACATACCATCCACAAAAATAAACTGTAAATGGGTTTAGGACTCTAAACAAAAAAATGAAGCCATAACAAAATCTTGAAGAAAATATGGCAGAATTTCTCTTCACTATCAGCGTTGGGAAAGGCTTTCTAACTGTGACTGAAATTTCCAGAGGTGATTAAAGAAAAGAACATTCTATGTGACTAAAAAGATTTTTTTAACGTACGGCAAGTTGCGAAGAGCTGACTCATTGGAAAAGACTCTGATGCTGGGAGGGATTGGGGTCAGGAGGAGAAGCGGACGACAGAGGATGAGACGGCTGGATGGCATCTCTGACTCGATGGACGTGAGTCTCAGTGAACTCCGGGAGTCGGTGATGGACAGGGAGGCCTGGCGTGGTGCGATTCATGGGGTCGCAAAGAGTTGGACACGACTGAGCGACTGAACTGAACTGAAGTGAAAGTGAAAGTGGCTCAGCCATAACACAACATAACTACAGATGCATTTAACATTTGGGCCAACAATCCTATTGCTGGAAATGAAACTTGAAGAGACATTACCACCAACACAAAAATACGTGTACACTGGGTTATTCACTGCAGCATTGTTTGTATTAATCATTACGAAATGTTGAAAACAACTGAAACGCCCCTATGCTGCTGCTGCTGCTGCTGCTGCTGCTGCTAAGTCGCTTCAGTCGTGTCCAACTCTGTGCGACCCCAAAGACGGCAGCCCACCAGGGTCCCCCGTCCCTGGGATTCTCCAGGCAAGAACACTGGAGTGGGTTGCCATTTCCTTCTACAAGGCATGAAAGGGAAAAGTGAAAGTGAAGTCGCTCAGTCGTGTCCGACTCCTAGCGACCCCATGGACCGCAGCCCACCAGGCTCCTCGGTCCATGGGATTTGCCAGACAAGAGTACTGGAGTGGGTTGCCATTGCCTTCTCCGGAAATGCCCCTATCGAAGCCAGTGTAATCTAATGTAGCTAGCTATAAAGAAGAATGAAGGAGTACAGAATAAGGAGTTTTTTTTTTTTTTTTTTTTGATGAAATGCTGTTTACTGAAAAAGGAAAAGTGCAAAGGAGCTTTAGAAAATGCCATCTTTCATTTAATAGACAATGGAACATAAGAAAACCCGTATGTATCTATTCATTTGTGTAGAGTAAATCCAGGAAAGGTTCAACCAGATAACCAGATTGGTTATCTACAGGGGGATTGTGGAAAAGAAATGGGGAATGCGAAGCGGGTGGAAGACATGGGGAAAGAATCATACGCCTACAGTATGTGTGTTTGTGCAGCCCTGAGTCTGAATCACAGTAGTGTTTCACATACCCCAGGATTAAGTGAAAAATTAAAATGAACTAGGATATGGGGGGAGAGGGCAAACTCAAATTCGAAACACCAACAAATTAACCTAAATATATTACAAATAAATGTCTTAACCACAAGAGAAGGAGTGAGGAAGAAAACAGCTAAGCTAAGCAACTTGGGGAAACAGTACTTTGATTGCATCCTTGGAGGCTTAAGATATAAAGAAGTGGACACACACACAAGTCATCAGATCTGCTTCTAACAGGTGCGTGTTTTGTGCTCAGTCATTAAGTTGTACCCGACTTTTTGCGATCCCGGTCTCTGTAGCACACCAGGTCTCCCCATCCTTCACTATCTCCTAGAGTTTGCTCAAATTCATGTCCATTAGGTCGGTCATACTATCTAACCATTTGGTAGCATTTCTGTAACCACATCATGTATAATCAATCAGGTGTGAACAAATAAGTAAATACTGAAGATAAGGAGAGCCAGGTGAGACAAAGAAGTTACAAATCAGACTAGAGTGGATTGTTGCTGTATCGCATAAACCATCACAATATTGTAAACTCATTATCCTCCAATTAAAATTAATTAATTAATTAAAAAAAGAAGGACCAGTGTGAGCTCCTGGCTTTCACTATCTACAGAAATATCTAGAGAAATTCCAATGTATCTGGGAGCATAAGTATATACAGACGACATATTTCCTTCATTTACCGATGGAAAAGGAAGACCTAGCTGCAAGGAAACCCCAGTAGCAATGAACATGCAGGGAGATATCAGTTATTAAATGTCATTTTCCAAGGAAAGGAAACATGGGTTTTGGCAGAAGTGTTCTGATTTCAGGGTCATGGTGGGGAAAGAAAAGCACAAGATGAACAGGAATACCTTATAATGCCGGCAAGGAAGTACACAGGAAAGAACCACGTCATGCTCAAAGAACACAAACCCCACAAGGAGTTCCTAATCACCAAAGCTGGAAAAATGCAAGAAACTAAATAATGATATAATTTGATTATAAGTCACAATATAACGAAGTTATTCACATCTCAATATTGACATAAAGAATTTGATTACTTATTTGATTTGATGATTAGAAATGCATTCTATAAAATTTTATATTTGGCAAAACTAATACAGTTAGGTAAAGTTTAAAAATAAAATAAAATTAAAAAAAAAAAGAAAGAAAATTTATAAAAATATGAGGGAGAAAAGACAGCTCTACAGATTTCCAATGAACAAATATGGTAGGAATAAGGAAATACAAAGTCACCTTTTAGTCATATTTGTTGTAGGCCAAACCAACAGATGAATTTTAAAAGCAGTGAATAAAAGCCTGAGAAGAATCCTATCCCTCTTTTTGGCTCCGAGCAAGCATTCCCCTAGCCCAAAAGCAGCCTTATCATAGGAACCAGCCACAGTGTCTGCTTGCCCCTGTCAGGTTTTGGTTCCCCACCAGTCCACAGAAGTATTCAAACAAGCTAATCACATCCTTCCTTGAGAACCAAGGGTCACCACCATCTCTTGTTACCACAGATAACCTCCCACGGCCCTGCTTGTGCATTCTCTTCCAGAGCATGACTCCCCTGAGGCTCGACCTAGCCAGTAGTATCCTCTTCCCTCAGGCAGTGAGTGAACATTACTGAGAAGCTGCTGTGGGTAGCACCTGTCCAGTGTCAGGTGTGTATGTTCAGCAGCCACCCCCAGATCCCTGTGGTAGAAATCACTCCGTCACCATTAGAATGAAGGAGAGGCAATAAAACAGGTATTATTGCCAAAAATGTGTAACTTTCATCTAATCCTAAGAAAACACCAGACAAACCCAAACTGACAGACATTGTATAAAATACCTGAGCAGTATCTCCAAAACCGTCACCGTTGGGAAAGACCCAGAAAGCTTGAGGAATTCTCAGCGTGGAGGAGACTAACGAGAAATGATGGCCAAATGTGGTATCCGGAATGGGATGCTGGGACAGAAAAAGGAGATTACCGGGATAAATGACAGAATTCAAATAAAGTATGTAAATTAGTTAATAGTACTGCATCGATATTAATTTTCAATTTTCATAATTTTTATATGCCTATGTAAGATGTTAACATTAGGGAAATCTGGATGAAGTTTTTCTATACTGTTTTTGGCAAACTTTTTTTAGGTCTAAAGGTACTTCAAAAAAACCTTTTTTTTAAAGATTCACTCACTGCTAAAAGGAAACATAATGATATCTGTGTGATAAATTGCTTCAGTATTGTCCGACTCTTTGCCACCCTACGGACTGTAAGCTACCAGGTTCTTCTGTCCATTGGATTATCCAGGCAAAAATACTGGAGTGGGTTTCCATGTCCTCCTCCACGGGATCTTCCTGACCCAGGGGTCAAACCCAAGTCTCTTAGGTTTCCTGCGTTGGCAGGTGGGGCCTTTACCAGCTGAGCCACAGGGGAAGCCCCACGGTTACACTATAAATCTTACCTTTTAATAATAGTTTAACCAATTGAAATACGGTTAGGAGGATGGATATAAAGATGGATAAATGTTCGTGCCTCGTGATCCATTAAAAAACTATTTCAAAGTGGTTTGAAAGTGAGAGTGTTAGTTTCTCAGTCATGTCTGACTCTTTGTGCTTCCATGGACTGTAGCCTGCCAGGCTCCTCTGTCCATGGGATGCTCCAGGCAAGAATACTGGAGTGGATTGTCGTTTCCTGTCTAGAGGGCCCATTAATAGAAATGAAAGTGCAACCATTTCCAAGGTGTAGATGAATATTTATCTGCTCCTTGTGGCTCAGACGGTAAAGAATCTGCCTACAATGAAGGAGACCTGGGTTCGGTTTCTGGGCATTATCAATACGAACCACAAAAATAATTAGATGCAAACAAATACGATTTTTTAAAGGAGCGCAACACGATCGAGGGATTTTATTTTATTTTATTGGATCGAGGGATTTTTTTTTAATTGTATTTATTTATTTATTTATTTTTTATTTTATTTTATTTTTAAACTTTACGTAATTGTATTCGTTTTGCCAAATATCAAAATGAATCCGCCACAGGTATACCTGTGTTCCCCATCCTGAACCCTCTTCCCTCCTCCTGGATCGAGGGATTTTAAAGAGAGCAAGAAATGATTCACCACAAAATTGAAGCTAATCCCAGGTAAGGAAAGAGGGCTACACAGAGGGCGGACAGGAGAGTTGGCCGGCGAGCAATTCAATCGATTGCCTTTCTTATTAATCCCCAAACTTTGGTCCTAGGTAATTTCATTTATATCAGTAGAGACAGAGTTTATAGAAAGAACACTGTTGAGATACCTGACTGGAAGAAGAGTCGGAAAATAGTTGAGACGTCCAAGACCCCAGCAGTGGCAGGGCGTTCCTCCCTCTCCACAGGCCGCTGCCAACAAGCCCCAGCGCCGGAGGCTACTGGCGTCTTAACGGTTCCTCGCCAGAAGAGCACTTGGATTGGTGTAGCGCAGGTCACATGCCACCCCCTCACTCAATCAGCTAGGTACCGGGAGGCGGGGCCAAGTTCTAGACCCGCCCACATAGCAGAGGGGCTTATGGGTGAGAAGGTTCCCCTCAGGCACCAGCGCCTCGGCTCTAGAACCCCTTGGGTGGAAAGCTGGGCACAGTGTCTGTCTCTCTGTGTGGCCTAGATACCGCCTGGCCAGGGTTTCTGCCAGGCCAGGACTCAAACTCAGAGAACTGATGTCCACATCGATGGGCTTTGCAACAGAGACTGAACTGAAAAACAATTGGCCCCTTAATGAAAAAGAGGCTTCTCGGGTGGCAGGGCGCTAGTGCTCAAGAACCCGCCTGCCGATGCAGGAGATGTCCGAGTCCAGGTTCGATCCCTGGGTCAGGACGACCCCCTGGAGGAGGTCACGGCAACCCACTCCAGTATTCTTTTTTTTTATTTTTCAGTCCAGTATTCTTGCCTGGAGAATCCCATGGACGAGGGGCCTGGTGGGCGACTTGGCACTTGATGAAAAAAGCCATCAAACTTTAGTGTCCACAGGGCTCTCCTATGGTAAATAAGGTGTTGAGTCCACACCAGATAGGGACAAATGTATTCTGGCCTCTGTGCAGTAAAGCCAGCATAGCAATGACAGTGACATTTGACAAAAGCAGCATCAAGGAGAAAACTGCACGCATTCTAAGTTGCTTCAGTCTTGTCCGACTCTTTGTGACCCCATGAACTGTAGCCCATCAGGTCCCTCTGTCCTGGGGATTCTCCAGGCAACAATACTGGACTGAGAGGCCATGCCCTTCTCTGGGGAAGGAGAAAACTGCGGCCCCTTTAATAGCAAGGGGCATTCAGGGTATGTGTGTCCAACCTTCTCAGCCTGCAATGTGGGAGACCTTGGTTCGATTCCTGGGTTGGCAAGATCCACTGGAGAAGGGATAGGCTACCCACTCCAGTATTCTTGGGCTTCCCTTGTGGCTCAGCTGGTAAAGAATCTGCCCAACAATGTGGGAGACCTGGGTTCGATCCCTGGGTTAAGAAGATCCCCTGGAGACGGGAAAGGCTGCCCACTCCAGCATTCTGGCCTGGAGCATTCCATGGACTGTATAGTCCACGGGGTCACGAAGAGTCGCACACAACTGAGCAACTTTCACTTTCACTTTCTCCCTGAAATCCTGATTCCACTGTTGGTTTCTTATTCTCTTCCCAACTGTTTAAAACTTTTCAGAATACAATACATTTTATTTATATGCTATTTTTCTAAATTGGCCATCTCCTTCTGGTGGAAAAATATAAATTCCTGGAGGGCGGGAATCTTTGTTTATTTGTCCATTAACATATCCTTATAGTAATGCTTGGTATAATGTATGCTTCAACATTTGTTCAATGAATTGTTCTCCAGCCATGCTAGCCTATTTTTTGTGCCTCTGACCCTACCTCTAACTCACCAAGCATGTTTTCACACCATTATGTATTTTCCTGTAACAACTTGCCCACAGATGTTCCTATAACCACCATCCTTGCTAGGTTCACTTCTCTGCTCGCCTCATTAGCCAAGGCTTACTTTTCTTCATGACACCTAGCATTTGATCATAGCTTTTCTGAGTATGTTTTGTTTCTCTGGGTTTGTTGTTGTTTTTACTTTGCTTTAGTTTAGGTTTGCTTTTTTCTGTTTTCTTTTTTCAACATTTCTTTCTTATACTCTTTTAACTGCTGCTAAAGAAGTAAACCATCCGTGACTGTTTTAATTTTTGCCATATAATGTCATCTTTCAGTAGATGGGGTAATGGCATTAAATATCTTACACTGGATCCCTGGTTTCATGACTTTACCACTTCAGATCAGATCAGATCAGTCGCTGAGTCGTGTCCGATTCTTTGCGACCCCATGAATCGCAGCACGCCAGGCCTCCCAGTCCGTCACCAACTCCCGGAGTTCACCGAGACTCACGTCCATCGAGTCAGTGATGCCATCCAGCCGTCTCATCCTCTGTCGCCCCCTTCTCCTCCTGCCCCCAATCCCTCCCAGCATCAGGGTCTTTTCCAGCGAGTCAACTCTTCGCATGAGGTGGCCAAAGTACTGGCGTTTCGGCTTCAGCATCAGTCGTTCCAGTGAACACCCAGGACTGATCTCCTTTAGGATGGGCTGGTTGGATCTCCTTGAAGTCCAAGGGACTCTCAAGAGTTTTCTCCAACACCACAGTTCAAAAGCATCAATTCTTCAGTGCTTAGCTTTCTGTATAGTCCAAATCTCACATCCATACATGACCACTGGAAAAACCATAGCCTTGACTACACGGACCGTTGTTGACGAACTAATGTCTCTGCTTTTCAATATGCTGTCTAGGTTGGTCATAACTTTCCTTCCAAGGAGTAAGCGTCTTTTAATTTCATGGCTGCAGTCACCATCTGCAGTGGTTTTGGAGCCCAGAAAAATAACGTCAGCTGCTATTTCCACTGTTTCTCCATCTATTTGCCATGGATGAGACCAGATGCCATGATCTTCGTTTTCTGAATGTTGAGCTTTAAGCCAACATTTTCACTCTCCTCTTTCACTTTCATCAAGAGGCTCTTTAGTTCTTTTTCACTTTCTGCCATAAGGGTGGTGTCATCTGCATATCTGAGGTTATTGATATTTCTCCCGGTAATCTTGATTCCAGCTTGTGCTTCCTCCAGCCCAGCGTTTCTCAAGATGTACTCTGCATATAAGTTGAACAAGCACGGTGACAATATGCAGCCTTGACGTACTCCTTTTCCTATTTGGAACCAGTCTGTTGTTGCATGTCCAGTTCTAACTGTTGCTCTCTGACCTGCATACAGGTTTCTCAAGAGGCAGGTCAGGTGGTCTGGTATTCCCATGTCTTGAAGAATTTTCCACAGTTTATTGTGATCCACACAGTCAAAGGCTTTGGCATAGTCAATAAAGCAGAAATAGATGCTTTTCTGGAACTCTCTTGCTTTTTCCACGATCCAGCAGATGTTGGCAATTTGGTCTCTGGGGTTCCTCTGCCTTTGCTAAAACCAGCTTGAACACCTGGAAGTTCACGGTTCACGTAGTGCTGAAGCCTGGCTTGGAGAATTTTGACCATTACTTCACTAGCGTGTGAGATGAGTGCAATCATGCAGTAGTTTGAACATTCTTTGGAGTTGCCTTTCTTTGGGACTGGAATGAAAACTGACCTTTTCCAGTCCTGTGGCCACTGCTGCGTTTTCCAAATTTGCTGGCATATTGAGTGCAGCGCTTTCACAGCATCATCTTTCAGGATTTGAAATAGCTCAACTGCAATTCCATCACGTCCACTAGCTTTCTTCCTAGTGATGCTTTCTAAGGCCCACTTGATTTCACATGCCAGGATATCTGGCTCTGGTGAGTGATCACACCGTCGTGATTATCTTGGTCGTGAAGATCTTTTTTGTACAGTTCTTCTGTGTATTCTTGCCATCTCTTCTTAGTACCTTCTGCTTCTGTTAGGTCCATACCATTTCTGTCCTTTATCGAGCCCGTCTTTGCATGAGATGTTCCCTTAGTATCTCTAATTTTCTTGAAGAGATCTCCAGTCTTTCCCATTCTGCTGTTTTCCTCTATTTCTTTGCATTGATCACTGAGGAAGGCTTTCTTATCTCTTCTTGCTATTCTTTGGAACTCTGCATTCAGATGCTTATATCTTTTCTTTTCTCCTTTGCTTCGAAAGTTTAAATCTAGTGTTAGAAAGTTTACATGAGTCAATCTTCACAGAAGAAATGAATAAAGTTATTACAAGAATTACACCCAAGAAGCACCTTGCTCAGATGTATTTATTGGTGAATTCTAGTAAACCATCAACGATCAAATAGTACCAAAGCTTTGTGACTTGTTTAAGAACATTTGAAAGCAAGGAAATGTCCCTAATTTCTTTTCGGAAGCCAGTAGGATACTAACACATAAACATAGATACCAAAACTCTAAACAGAATATTAGCAAACATCCAACAATACATTTAGAAAGTAGTACAGAGACATTACTTTGCCAACAAAGGTTCGTCTAGTCAAGGCTATGGCTTTTCCTGTGGTCCTGTATGGATGTGAGAGTTGGACTGTGAAGAAGGCTGAGCGCCGAAGACTTGATGCTTTTGAACTGTGGTGTTGGAGAAGACTCTTGAGAGTCCCTTGGACTGCAAGGAGATCCCACCCGTCCATTCTGAAGGAGATCAGCCCTGGGATTTCTTTGGAAGGAATGATGCTAAAGCTGAAACTCCAGTACTTTGGCCACCTCATGTGAAGAGTTGACTCGTTGGAAAAGACTCTGATGCTGGGAGGGATTGGGGGCAGGAGGAGAAGGGGACGACAGAGGATGAGACGGCTGGATGGCATCACTGACTCGATGGACGTGAGTCTCGGTGAACTCCGGGAGTTGGTGACGGACAGGGAGGCCTGGCGTGCTGCGATTCATGGGGTCGCAAAGAGTCGGACACGACTCAGCGACTGATCTGATCTGATACTGTGATAAAGTGGGACTTATTCCATTAATACAAGGCTGGCTCTATATTAGGAATTTCATTCATATCCTTCACCACGGTAACATATTTAAAGACAAAGACCCCGATGTTGGGGAAGATTGAAGTCAAAAGGAGTAGGGAGCAGCAGAGAATGAGATGGTTAGACAGCATCACTGACTCAATACACATGAATCTGAGCAAACTCTGGGAGATAGAGGAGGACAGAGGAGCCTGGGTTGCAAAGAGTCAGACACGACATAGCAACTGAACAATAATCTTAGGACTATCATCATAGATGCCAAACCAATCTTTGGGAAACTTCAATAGGCATTCATGTTAAAAAAGAGAAAACTGAAGAAACAGGAATCAGGGATGCATTATTAACATGATAAAAGCTATATAAGTAGCTCCTCGTGCAAATACTTTATTTAGTGGGGGAGTACCAGAGGTTTTCCAATAAGGTCAGGAATAACAAAAGTATGCCCACTATATCACTCCTGTTCAGTGTTCAACAGCAAGCACTAGTCAGTTGACTAGAGAAACCAATAAGAGTTTTAAGAATGGATAAGAAGATGTAAAGCCACCTCTATGTCCAGGTGATATCATCGCACACCTGAAGACTCTTATAGAAACCATGACAAATTAGCTAAAACAAAGAGAATTCAGCAAGGTAGTAGGATATAAAGTTACATACAAATATTATTAGTCTTTGTTTTGCATACACACACGCGCACGCACACACACACACACACACACACACACACAGCTGGAGGACATGTTAGGAGAGAAAATCCCATATACAATGGCAATAACAAAGACTAAGTGTATAGAAATAAACTTAATGAGAGCATCTATACAAAGATAATTTGTAAACACTCTCGAACAACATAGAAGGAAACTTGAATAAGTAGGAAGATTTTCAAAGACCTTAGACAGAATAACTCAGCACTAAAAAGATATTGATTCCCTCTAAAGTTACGTATACGTTGAATATAATCTCAAAAATATCGGCGAACGTTTTTATGGACTTAGACCAATGGATGATTTAGTTCATTTTTTTTAAAAAACATGCAAGAATAGCCAGGATACAAGTAAAAAAGGAAAACCTATGAGTGAATAGGGAGAAGGCAATGGCACCGCACTCCAGTACTGTTGCCCGGAAAATCCCGTGGATGGAGGAGCCTGGTAGGCTGCAGTCCATGGGGTCGCTAAGAGTCAGACACGACTGAGCAACTTCACTTTCACTTTCCACTTTCATGCATTGGAGAAGGAAATGGCAACCCTCTCCAGTGTTCTTGCCTGGAGAATCCCATGGACGGAGAAGCCTGGTAGGCTGCAGTCCATGGGGTCGCACGGAGTCGGACACGACTGAAGCGACTTAGCAGCAGCAGCAGCATGAGTGAACAGTAATCATATCAGACATAAAAGCACACTATAAAGCTCTAAATGTATACCACTTGGGTACCAGTACAGGAATAGACTAATAGGCCAGTGGCATAGAATAAAAAACTCAGAATAACACCAATTATAGCTGGGGATTTTAGTGTATGAGCCAAAGGCATGTAAAATCACTGAGGCAAAGATGAACATTCAACAAATGAGGCTGGAACAATTGAGACATTAAAAAAAAATCAGTGCAGATCCATGACATACCATCCACAAAAATAAACTGTAAATGGGTTTAGGACTCTAAACAAAAAAATGAAGCCATAACAAAATCTTGAAGAAAATATGGCAGAATTTCTCTTCACTATCAGCGTTGGGAAAGGCTTTCTAACTGTGACTGAAATTTCCAGAGGTGATTAAAGAAAAGAACATTCTATGTGACTAAAAAGATTTTTTTAACGTACGGCAAGTTGCGAAGAGCTGACTCATTGGAAAAGACTCTGATGCTGGGAGGGATTGGGGTCAGGAGGAGAAGCGGACGACAGAGGATGAGACGGCTGGATGGCATCTCTGACTCGATGGACGTGAGTCTCAGTGAACTCCGGGAGTCGGTGATGGACAGGGAGGCCTGGCGTGGTGCGATTCATGGGGTCGCAAAGAGTTGGACACGACTGAGCGACTGAACTGAACTGAAGTGAAAGTGAAAGTGGCTCAGCCATAACACAACATAACTACAGATGCATTTAACATTTGGGCCAACAATCCTATTGCTGGAAATGAAACTTGAAGAGACATTACCACCAACACAAAAATACGTGTACACTGGGTTATTCACTGCAGCATTGTTTGTATTAATCATTACGAAATGTTGAAAACAACTGAAACGCCCCTATGCTGCTGCTGCTGCTGCTGCTGCTGCTGCTAAGTCGCTTCAGTCGTGTCCAACTCTGTGCGACCCCAAAGACGGCAGCCCACCAGGGTCCCCCGTCCCTGGGATTCTCCAGGCAAGAACACTGGAGTGGGTTGCCATTTCCTTCTACAAGGCATGAAAGGGAAAAGTGAAAGTGAAGTCGCTCAGTCGTGTCCGACTCCTAGCGACCCCATGGACCGCAGCCCACCAGGCTCCTCGGTCCATGGGATTTGCCAGACAAGAGTACTGGAGTGGGTTGCCATTGCCTTCTCCGGAAATGCCCCTATCGAAGCCAGTGTAATCTAATGTAGCTAGCTATAAAGAAGAATGAAGGAGTACAGAATAAGGAGTTTTTTTTTTTTTTTTTTTGATGAAATGCTGTTTACTGAAAAAGGAAAAGTGCAAAGGAGCTTTAGAAAATGCCATCTTTCATTTAATAGACAATGGAACATAAGAAAACCCGTATGTATCTATTCATTTGTGTAGAGTAAATCCAGGAAAGGTTCAACCAGATAACCAGATTGGTTATCTACAGGGGGATTGTGGAAAAGAAATGGGGAATGCGAAGCGGGTGGAAGACATGGGGAAAGAATCATACGCCTACAGTATGTGTGTTTGTGCAGCCCTGAGTCTGAATCACAGTAGTGTTTCACATACCCCAGGATTAAGTGAAAAATTAAAATGAACTAGGATATGGGGGGAGAGGGCAAACTCAAATTCGAAACACCAACAAATTAACCTAAATATATTACAAATAAATGTCTTAACCACAAGAGAAGGAGTGAGGAAGAAAACAGCTAAGCTAAGCAACTTGGGGAAACAGTACTTTGATTGCATCCTTGGAGGCTTAAGATATAAAGAAGTGGACACACACACAAGTCATCAGATCTGCTTCTAACAGGTGCGTGTTTTGTGCTCAGTCATTAAGTTGTACCCGACTTTTTGCGATCCCGGTCTCTGTAGCACACCAGGTCTCCCCATCCTTCACTATCTCCTAGAGTTTGCTCAAATTCATGTCCATTAGGTCGGTCATACTATCTAACCATTTGGTAGCATTTCTGTAACCACATCATGTATAATCAATCAGGTGTGAACAAATAAGTAAATACTGAAGATAAGGAGAGCCAGGTGAGACAAAGAAGTTACAAATCAGACTAGAGTGGATTGTTGCTGTATCGCATAAACCATCACAATATTGTAAACTCATTATCCTCCAATTAAAATTAATTAATTAATTAAAAAAAGAAGGACCAGTGTGAGCTCCTGGCTTTCACTATCTACAGAAATATCTAGAGAAATTCCAATGTATCTGGGAGCATAAGTATATACAGACGACATATTTCCTTCATTTACCGATGGAAAAGGAAGACCTAGCTGCAAGGAAACCCCAGTAGCAATGAACATGCAGGGAGATATCAGTTATTAAATGTCATTTTCCAAGGAAAGGAAACATGGGTTTTGGCAGAAGTGTTCTGATTTCAGGGTCATGGTGGGGAAAGAAAAGCACAAGATGAACAGGAATACCTTATAATGCCGGCAAGGAAGTACACAGGAAAGAACCACGTCATGCTCAAAGAACACAAACCCCACAAGGAGTTCCTAATCACCAAAGCTGGAAAAATGCAAGAAACTAAATAATGATATAATTTGATTATAAGTCACAATATAACGAAGTTATTCACATCTCAATATTGACATAAAGAATTTGATTACTTATTTGATTTGATGATTAGAAATGCATTCTATAAAATTTTATATTTGGCAAAACTAATACAGTTAGGTAAAGTTTAAAAATAAAATAAAATTAAAAAAAAAAAGAAAGAAAATTTATAAAAATATGAGGGAGAAAAGACAGCTCTACAGATTTCCAATGAACAAATATGGTAAGAATAAGGAAATAGAAAGTCACCTTTTAGTCATATTTGTTGTAGGCCAAACCAACAGATGAATTTTAAAAGCAGTGAATAAAAGCCTGAGAAGAATCCTATCCCTCTTTTTGGCTCCGAGCAAGCATTCCCCTAGCCCAAAAGCAGCCTTATCATAGGAACCAGCCACAGTGTCTGCTTGCCCCTGTCAGGTTTTGGTTCCCCACCAGTCCACAGAAGTATTCAAACAAGCTAATCACATCCTTCCTTGAGAACCAAGGGCCACCACCATCTCTTGTTACCACAGATAACCTCCCACGGCCCTGCTTGTGCATTCTCTTCCAGAGCATGACTCCCCTGAGGCTCAACCTAGCCAGTAGTATCCTCTTCCCTCAGGCAGTGAGTGAACATTACTGAGAAGCTGCTGTGGGTAGCACCTGTCCAGTGTCAGGTGTGTATGTTCAGCAGCCACCCCCAGATCCCTGTGGTAGAAATCACTCCGTCACCATTAGAATGAAGGAGAGGCAATAAAACAGGTATTATTGCCAAAAATGTGTAACTTTCATCTAATCCTAAGAAAACACCAGACAAACCCAAACTGACAGACATTGTATAAAATACCTGAGCAGTATCTCCAAAACCGTCACCGTTGGGAAAGACCCAGAAAGCTTGAGGAATTCTCAGCGTGGAGGAGACTAACGAGAAATGATGGCCAAATGTGGTATCCGGAATGGGATGCTGGGACAGAAAAAGGAGATTACCGGGATAAATGACAGAATTCAAATAAAGTATGTAAATTAGTTAATAGTACTGCATCGATATTAATTTTCAATTTTCATAATTTTTATATGCCTATGTAAGATGTTAACATTAGGGAAATCTGGATGAAGTTTTTCTATACTGTTTTTGGCAAACTTTTTTTAGGTCTAAAGGTACTTCAAAAAAACCTTTTTTTTAAAGATTCACTCACTGCTAAAAGGAAACATAATGATATCTGTGTGATAAATTGCTTCAGTATTGTCCGACTCTTTGCCACCCTACGGACTGTAAGCTACCAGGTTCTTCTGTCCATTGGATTATCCAGGCAAAAATACTGGAGTGGGTTTCCATGTCCTCCTCCACGGGATCTTCCTGACCCAGGGGTCAAACCCAAGTCTCTTAGGTTTCCTGCGTTGGCAGGTGGGGCCTTTACCAGCTGAGCCACAGGGGAAGCCCCACGGTTACACTATAAATCTTACCTTTTAATAATAGTTTAACCAATTGAAATACGGTTAGGAGGATGGATATAAAGATGGATAAATGTTCGTGCCTCGTGATCCATTAAAAAACTATTTCAAAGTGGTTTGAAAGTGAGAGTGTTAGTTTCTCAGTCATGTCTGACTCTTTGTGCTTCCATGGACTGTAGCCTGCCAGGCTCCTCTGTCCATGGGATGCTCCAGGCAAGAATACTGGAGTGGATTGTCGTTTCCTGTCTAGAGGGCCCATTAATAGAAATGAAAGTGCAACCATTTCCAAGGTGTAGATGAATATTTATCTGCTCCTTGTGGCTCAGACGGTAAAGAATCTGCCTACAATGAAGGAGACCTGGGTTCGGTTTCTGGGCATTATCAATACGAACCACAAAAATAATTAGATGCAAACAAATACGATTTTTTAAAGGAGCGCAACACGATCGAGGGATTTTATTTTATTTTATTGGATCGAGGGATTTTTTTTTAATTGTATTTATTTATTTATTTATTTTTTATTTTATTTTATTTTTAAACTTTACATAATTGTATTCGTTTTGCCAAATATCAAAATGAATCCGCCACAGGTATACCTGTGTTCCCCATCCTGAACCCTCTTCCCTCCTCCTGGATCGAGGGATTTTAAAGAGAACAAGAAATGATTCACCACAAAATTGAAGCTAATCCCAGGTAAGGAAAGAGGGTTACACAGAGGGCGGACAGGAGAGTTGGCCGGCGAGCAATTCAATCGATTGCCTTTCTTATTAATCCCCAAACTTTGGTCCTAGGTAATTTCATTTATATCAGTAGAGACAGAGTTTATAGAAAGAACACTGTTGAGATACCTGACTGGAAGAAGAGTCGGAAAATAGTTGAGACGTCCAAGACCCCAGCAGTGGCAGGGCGTTCCTCCCTCTCCACAGGCCGCTGCCAACAAGCCCCAGCGCCGGAGGCTACTGGCGTCTTAACGGTTCCTCGCCAGAAGAGCACTTGGATTGGTGTAGCGCAGGTCACATGCCACCCCCTCACTCAATCAGCTAGGTACCGGGAGGCGGGGCCAAGTTCTAGACCCGCCCACATAGCAGAGGGGCTTATGGGTGAGAAGGTTCCCCTCAGGCACCAGCGCCTCGGCTCTAGAACCCCTTGGGTGGAAAGCTGGGCACAGTGTCTGTCTCTCTGTGTGGCCTAGATACCGCCTGGCCAGGGTTTCTGCCAGGCCAGGACTCAAACTCAGAGAACTGATGTCCACATCGATGGGCTTTGCAACAGAGACTGAACTGAAAAACAATTGGCCCCTTAATGAAAAAGAGGCTTCTCGGGTGGCAGGGCGCTAGTGCTCAAGAACCCGCCTGCCGATGCAGGAGATGTCCGAGTCCAGGTTCGATCCCTGGGTCAGGACGACCCCCTGGAGGAGGTCACGGCAACCCACTCCAGTATTCTTTTTTTTTATTTTTCAGTCCAGTATTCTTGCCTGGAGAATCCCATGGACGAGGGGCCTGGTGGGCGACTTGGCACTTGATGAAAAAAGCCATCAAACTTTAGTGTCCACAGGGCTCTCCTATGGTAAATAAGGTGTTGAGTCCACACCAGATAGGGACAAATGTATTCTGGCCTCTGTGCAGTAAAGCCAGCATAGCAATGACAGTGACATTTGACAAAAGCAGCATCAAGGAGAAAACTGCACGCATTCTAAGTTGCTTCAGTCTTGTCCGACTCTTTGTGACCCCATGAACTGTAGCCCATCAGGTCCCTCTGTCCTGGGGATTCTCCAGGCAACAATACTGGACTGAGAGGCCATGCCCTTCTCTGGGGAAGGAGAAAACTGCGGCCCCTTTAATAGCAAGGGGCATTCAGGGTATGTGTGTCCAACCTTCTCAGCCTGCAATGTGGGAGACCTTGGTTCGATTCCTGGGTTGGCAAGATCCACTGGAGAAGGGATAGGCTACCCACTCCAGTATTCTTGGGCTTCCCTTGTGGCTCAGCTGGTAAAGAATCTGCCCAACAATGTGGGAGACCTGGGTTCGATCCCTGGGTTAAGAAGATCCCCTGGAGACGGGAAAGGCTGCCCACTCCAGCATTCTGGCCTGGAGCATTCCATGGACTGTATAGTCCACGGGGTCACGAAGAGTCGCACACAACTGAGCAACTTTCACTTTCACTTTCTCCCTGAAATCCTGATTCCACTGTTGGTTTCTTATTCTCTTCCCAACTGTTTAAAACTTTTCAGAATACAATACATTTTATTTATATGCTATTTTTCTAAATTGGCCATCTCCTTCTGGTGGAAAAATATAAATTCCTGGAGGGCGGGAATCTTTGTTTATTTGTCCATTAACATATCCTTATAGTAATGCTTGGTATAATGTATGCTTCAACATTTGTTCAATGAATTGTTCTCCAGCCATGCTAGCCTATTTTTTGTGCCTCTGACCCTACCTCTAACTCACCAAGCATGTTTTCACACCATTATGTATTTTCCTGTAACAACTTGCCCACAGATGTTCCTATAACCACCATCCTTGCTAGGTTCACTTCTCTGCTCGCCTCATTAGCCAAGGCTTACTTTTCTTCATGACACCTAGCATTTGATCATAGCTTTTCTGAGTATGTTTTGTTTCTCTGGGTTTGTTGTTGTTTTTACTTTGCTTTAGTTTAGGTTTGCTTTTTTCTGTTTTCTTTTTTCAACATTTCTTTCTTATACTCTTTTAACTGCTGCTAAAGAAGTAAACCATCCATGACTGTTTTAATTTTTGCCATATAATGTCATCTTTCAGTAGATGGGGTAATGGCATTAAATATCTTACACTGGATCCCTGGTTTCATGACTTTACCACTTCAGATCAGATCAGATCAGTCACTGAGTCGTGTCCGATTCTTTGCGACCCCATGAATCGCAGCACGCCAGGCTTCCCTGTCCGTCACCAACTCCCGGAGTTCACCGAGACTCACGTCCATCGAGTCAGTGATGCCATCCAGCCGTCTCATCCTCTGTCGCCCCCTTCTCCTCCTGCCCCCAATCCCTCCCAGCATCAGGGTCTTTTCCAGCGAGTCAACTCTTCGCATGAGGTGGCCAAAGTACTGGCGTTTCGGCTTCAGCATCAGTCGTTCCAGTGAACACCCAGGACTGATCTCCTTTAGGATGGGCTGGTTGGATCTCCTTGAAGTCCAAGGGACTCTCAAGAGTTTTCTCCAACACCACAGTTCAAAAGCATCAATTCTTCAGTGCTTAGCTTTCTGTATAGTCCAAATCTCACATCCATACATGACCACTGGAAAAACCATAGCCTTGACTACACGGACCGTTGTTGACGAACTAATGTCTCTGCTTTTCAATATGCTGTCTAGGTTGGTCATAACTTTCCTTCCAAGGAGTAAGCGTCTTTTAATTTCATGGCTGCAGTCACCATCTGCAGTGGTTTTGGAGCCCAGAAAAATAACGTCAGCTGCTATTTCCACTGTTTCTCCATCTATTTGCCATGGATGAGACCAGATGCCATGATCTTCGTTTTCTGAATGTTGAGCTTTAAGCCAACATTTTCACTCTCCTCTTTCACTTTCATCAAGAGGCTCTTTAGTTCTTTTTCACTTTCTGCCATAAGGGTGGTGTCATCTGCATATCTGAGGTTATTGATATTTCTCCCGGTAATCTTGATTCCAGCTTGTGCTTCCTCCAGCCCAGCGTTTCTCAAGATGTACTCTGCATATAAGTTGAACAAGCACGGTGACAATATGCAGCCTTGACGTACTCCTTTTCCTATTTGGAACCAGTCTGTTGTTGCATGTCCAGTTCTAACTGTTGCTCTCTGACCTGCATACAGGTTTCTCAAGAGGCAGGTCAGGTGGTCTGGTATTCCCATGTCTTGAAGAATTTTCCACAGTTTATTGTGATCCACACAGTCAAAGGCTTTGGCATAGTCAATAAAGCAGAAATAGATGCTTTTCTGGAACTCTCTTGCTTTTTCCACGATCCAGCAGATGTTGGCAATTTGGTCTCTGGGGTTCCTCTGCCTTTGCTAAAACCAGCTTGAACACCTGGAAGTTCACGGTTCACGTAGTGCTGAAGCCTGGCTTGGAGAATTTTGACCATTACTTCACTAGCGTGTGAGATGAGTGCAATCATGCAGTAGTTTGAACATTCTTTGGAGTTGCCTTTCTTTGGGACTGGAATGAAAACTGACCTTTTCCAGTCCTGTGGCCACTGCTGCGTTTTCCAAATTTGCTGGCATATTGAGTGCAGCGCTTTCACAGCATCATCTTTCAGGATTTGAAATAGCTCAACTGCAATTCCATCACGTCCACTAGCTTTCTTCCTAGTGATGCTTTCTAAGGCCCACTTGATTTCACATGCCAGGATATCTGGCTCTGGTGAGTGATCACACCGTCGTGATTATCTTGGTCGTGAAGATCTTTTTTGTACAGTTCTTCTGTGTATTCTTGCCATCTCTTCTTAGTACCTTCTGCTTCTGTTAGGTCCATACCATTTCTGTCCTTTATCGAGCCCGTCTTTGCATGAGATGTTCCCTTAGTATCTCTAATTTTCTTGAAGAGATCTCCAGTCTTTCCCATTCTGCTGTTTTCCTCTATTTCTTTGCATTGATCACTGAGGAAGGCTTTCTTATCTCTTCTTGCTATTCTTTGGAACTCTGCATTCAGATGCTTATATCTTTTCTTTTCTCCTTTGCTTCGAAAGTTTAAATCTAGTGTTAGAAAGTTTACATGAGTCAATCTTCACAGAAGAAATGAATAAAGTTATTACAAGAATTACACCCAAGAAGCACCTTGCTCAGATGTATTTATTGGTGAATTCTAGTAAACCATCAACGATCAAATAGTACCAAAGCTTTGTGACTTGTTTAAGAACATTTGAAAGCAAGGAAATGTCCCTAATTTCTTTTCGGAAGCCAGTAGGATACTAACACATAAACATAGATACCAAAACTCTAAACAGAATATTAGCAAACATCGAACAATACATTTAGAAAGTAGTACAGAGACATTACTTTGCCAACAAAGGTTCGTCTAGTCAAGGCTATGGCTTTTCCTGTGGTCCTGTATGGATGTGAGAGTTGGACTGTGAAGAAGGCTGAGCGCCGAAGACTTGATGCTTTTGAACTGTGGTGTTGGAGAAGACTCTTGAGAGTCCCTTGGACTGCAAGGAGATCCCACCCGTCCATTCTGAAGGAGATCAGCCCTGGGATTTCTTTGGAAGGAATGATGCTAAAGCTGAAACTCCAGTACTTTGGCCACCTCATGTGAAGAGTTGACTCGTTGGAAAAGACTCTGATGCTGGGAGGGATTGGGGGCAGGAGGAGAAGGGGACGACAGAGGATGAGACGGCTGGATGGCATCACTGACTCGATGGACGTGAGTCTCGGTGAACTCCGGGAGTTGGTGACGGACAGGGAGGCCTGGCGTGCTGCGATTCATGGGGTCGCAAAGAGTCGGACACGACTCAGCGACTGATCTGATCTGATACTGTGATAAAGTGGGACTTATTCCATTAATACAAGGCTGGCTCTATATTAGGAATTTCATTCATATCCTTCACCACGGTAACATATTTAAAGACAAAGACCCCGATGTTGGGGAAGATTGAAGTCAAAAGGAGTAGGGAGCAGCAGAGAATGAGATGGTTAGACAGCATCACTGACTCAATACACATGAATCTGAGCAAACTCTGGGAGATAGAGGAGGACAGAGGAGCCTGGGTTGCAAAGAGTCAGACACGACATAGCAACTGAACAATAATCTTAGGACTATCATCATAGATGCCAAACCAATCTTTGGGAAACTTCAATAGGCATTCATGTTAAAAAAGAGAAAACTGAAGAAACAGGAATCAGGGATGCATTATTAACATGATAAAAGCTATATAAGTAGCTCCTCGTGCAAATACTTTATTTAGTGGGGGAGTACCAGAGGTTTTCCAATAAGGTCAGGAATAACAAAAGTATGCCCACTATATCACTCCTGTTCAGTGTTCAACAGCAAGCACTAGTCAGTTGACTAGAGAAACCAATAAGAGTTTTAAGAATGGATAAGAAGATGTAAAGCCACCTCTATGTCCAGGTGATATCATCGCACACCTGAAGACTCTTATAGAAACCATGACAAATTAGCTAAAACAAAGAGAATTCAGCAAGGTAGTAGGATATAAAGTTACATACAAATATTATTAGTCTTTGTTTTGCATACACACACGCGCACGCACACACACACACACACACACACACACACACAGCTGGAGGACATGTTAGGAGAGAAAATCCCATATACAATGGCAATAACAAAGACTAAGTGTATAGAAATAAACTTAATGAGAGCATCTATACAAAGATAATTTGTAAACACTCTCGAACAACATAGAAGGAAACTTGAATAAGTAGGAAGATTTTCAAAGACCTTAGACAGAATAACTCAGCACTAAAAAGATATTGATTCCCTCTAAAGTTACGTATACGTTGAATATAATCTCAAAAATATCGGCGAACGTTTTTATGGACTTAGACCAATGGATGATTTAGTTCATTATTTTTAAAAAACATGCAAGAATAGCCAGGATACAAGTAAAAAAGGAAAACCTATGAGTGAATAGGGAGAAGGCAATGGCACCGCACTCCAGTACTGTTGCCCGGAAAATCCCGTGGATGGAGGAGCCTGGTAGGCTGCAGTCCATGGGGTCGCTAAGAGTCAGACACGACTGAGCAACTTCACTTTCACTTTCCACTTTCATGCATTGGAGAAGGAAATGGCAACCCTCTCCAGTGTTCTTGCCTGGAGAATCCCATGGACGGAGAAGCCTGGTAGGCTGCAGTCCATGGGGTCGCACGGAGTCGGACACGACTGAAGCGACTTAGCAGCAGCAGCAGCATGAGTGAACAGTAATCATATCAGACATAAAAGCACACTATAAAGCTCTAAATGTATACCACTTGGGTACCAGTACAGGAATAGACTAATAGGCCAGTGGCATAGAATAAAAAACTCAGAATAACACCAATTATAGCTGGGGATTTTAGTGTATGAGCCAAAGGCATGTAAAATCACTGAGGCAAAGATGAACATTCAACAAATGAGGCTGGAACAATTGAGACATTAAAAAAAAATCAGTGCAGATCCATGACATACCATCCACAAAAATAAACTGTAAATGGGTTTAGGACTCTAAACAAAAAAATGAAGCCATAACAAAATCTTGAAGAAAATATGGCAGAATTTCTCTTCACTATCAGCGTTGGGAAAGGCTTTCTAACTGTGACTGAAATTTCCAGAGGTGATTAAAGAAAAGAACATTCTATGTGACTAAAAAGATTTTTTTAACGTACGGCAAGTTGCGAAGAGCTGACTCATTGGAAAAGACTCTGATGCTGGGAGGGATTGGGGTCAGGAGGAGAAGCGGACGACAGAGGATGAGACGGCTGGATGGCATCTCTGACTCGATGGACGTGAGTCTCAGTGAACTCCGGGAGTCGGTGATGGACAGGGAGGCCTGGCGTGGTGCGATTCATGGGGTCGCAAAGAGTTGGACACGACTGAGCGACTGAACTGAACTGAAGTGAAAGTGAAAGTGGCTCAGCCATAACACAACATAACTACAGATGCATTTAACATTTGGGCCAACAATCCTATTGCTGGAAATGAAACTTGAAGAGACATTACCACCAACACAAAAATACGTGTACACTGGGTTATTCACTGCAGCATTGTTTGTATTAATCATTACGAAATGTTGAAAACAACTGAAACGCCCCTATGCTGCTGCTGCTGCTGCTGCTGCTGCTGCTGCTAAGTCGCTTCAGTCGTGTCCAACTCTGTGCGACCCCAAAGACGGCAGCCCACCAGGGTCCCCCGTCCCTGGCATTCTCCAGGCAACAACACTGGAGTGGGTTGCCATTTCCTTCTACAAGGCATGAAAGGGAAAAGTGAAAGTGAAGTCGCTCAGTCGTGTCCGACTCCTAGCGACCCCATGGACCGCAGCCCACCAGGCTCCTCGGTCCATGGGATTTGCCAGACAAGAGTACTGGAGTGGGTTGCCATTGCCTTCTCCGGAAATGCCCCTATCGAAGCCAGTGTAATCTAATGTAGCTAGCTATAAAGAAGAATGAAGGAGTACAGAATAAGGAGTTTTTTTTTTTTTTTTGATGAAATGCTGTTTACTGAAAAAGGAAAAGTGCAAAGGAGCTTTAGAAAATGCCATCTTTCATTTAATAGACAATGGAACATAAGAAAACCCGTATGTATCTATTCATTTGTGTAGAGTAAATCCAGGAAAGGTTCAACCAGATAACCAGATTGGTTATCTACAGGGGGATTGTGGAAAAGAAATGGGGAATGCGAAGCGGGTGGAAGACATGGGGAAAGAATCATACGCCTACAGTATGTGTGTTTGTGCAGCCCTGAGTCTGAATCACAGTAGTGTTTCACATACCCCAGGATTAAGTGAAAAATTAAAATGAACTAGGATATGGGGGGAGAGGGCAAACTCAAATTCGAAACACCAACAAATTAACCTAAATATATTACAAATAAATGTCTTAACCACAAGAGAAGGAGTGAGGAAGAAAACAGCTAAGCTAAGCAACTTGGGGAAACAGTACTTTGATTGCATCCTTGGAGGCTTAAGATATAAAGAAGTGGACACACACACAAGTCATCAGATCTGCTTCTAACAGGTGCGTGTTTTGTGCTCAGTCATTAAGTTGTACCCGACTTTTTGCGATCCCGGTCTCTGTAGCACACCAGGTCTCCCCATCCTTCACTATCTCCTAGAGTTTGCTCAAATTCATGTCCATTAGGTCGGTCATACTATCTAACCATTTGGTAGCATTTCTGTAACCACATCATGTATAATCAATCAGGTGTGAACAAATAAGTAAATACTGAAGATAAGGAGAGCCAGGTGAGACAAAGAAGTTACAAATCAGACTAGAGTGGATTGTTGCTGTATCGCATAAACCATCACAATATTGTAAACTCATTATCCTCCAATTAAAATTAATTAATTAATTAAAAAAAGAAGGACCAGTGTGAGCTCCTGGCTTTCACTATCTACAGAAATATCTAGAGAAATTCCAATGTATCTGGGAGCATAAGTATATACAGACGACATATTTCCTTCATTTACCGATGGAAAAGGAAGACCTAGCTGCAAGGAAACCCCAGTAGCAATGAACATGCAGGGAGATATCAGTTATTAAATGTCATTTTCCAAGGAAAGGAAACATGGGTTTTGGCAGAAGTGTTCTGATTTCAGGGTCATGGTGGGGAAAGAAAAGCACAAGATGAACAGGAATACCTTATAATGCCGGCAAGGAAGTACACAGGAAAGAACCACGTCATGCTCAAAGAACACAAACCCCACAAGGAGTTCCTAATCACCAAAGCTGGAAAAATGCAAGAAACTAAATAATGATATAATTTGATTATAAGTCACAATATAACGAAGTTATTCACATCTCAATATTGACATAAAGAATTTGATTACTTATTTGATTTGATGATTAGAAATGCATTCTATAAAATTTTATATTTGGCAAAACTAATACAGTTAGGTAAAGTTTAAAAATAAAATAAAATTAAAAAAAAAAAGAAAGAAAATTTATAAAAATATGAGGGAGAAAAGACAGCTCTACAGATTTCCAATGAACAAATATGGTAGGAATAAGGAAATAGAAAGTCACCTTTTAGTCATATTTGTTGTAGGCCAAACCAACAGATGAATTTTAAAAGCAGTGAATAAAAGCCTGAGAAGAATCCTATCCCTCTTTTTGGCTCCGAGCAAGCATTCCCCTAGCCCAAAAGCAGCCTTATCATAGGAACCAGCCACAGTGTCTGCTTGCCCCTGTCAGGTTTTGGTTCCCCACCAGTCCACAGAAGTATTCAAACAAGCTAATCACATCCTTCCTTGAGAACCAAGGGTCACCACCATCTCTTGTTACCACAGATAACCTCCCACGGCCCTGCTTGTGCATTCTCTTCCAGAGCATGACTCCCCTGAGGCTCGACCTAGCCAGTAGTATCCTCTTCCCTCAGGCAGTGAGTGAACATTACTGAGAAGCTGCTGTGGGTAGCACCTGTCCAGTGTCAGGTGTGTATGTTCAGCAGCCACCCCCAGATCCCTGTGGTAGAAATCACTCCGTCACCATTAGAATGAAGGAGAGGCAATAAAACAGGTATTATTGCCAAAAATGTGTAACTTTCATCTAATCCTAAGAAAACACCAGACAAACCCAAACTGACAGACATTGTATAAAATACCTGAGCAGTATCTCCAAAACCGTCACCGTTGGGAAAGACCCAGAAAGCTTGAGGAATTCTCAGCGTGGAGGAGACTAACGAGAAATGATGGCCAAATGTGGTATCCGGAATGGGATGCTGGGACAGAAAAAGGAGATTACCGGGATAAATGACAGAATTCAAATAAAGTATGTAAATTAGTTAATAGTACTGCATCGATATTAATTTTCAATTTTCATAATTTTTATATGCCTATGTAAGATGTTAACATTAGGGAAATCTGGATGAAGTTTTTCTATACTGTTTTTGGCAAACTTTTTTTAGGTCTAAAGGTACTTCAAAAAAACCTTTTTTTTAAAGATTCACTCACTGCTAAAAGGAAACATAATGATATCTGTGTGATAAATTGCTTCAGTATTGTCCGACTCTTTGCCACCCTACGGACTGTAAGCTACCAGGTTCTTCTGTCCATTGGATTATCCAGGCAAAAATACTGGAGTGGGTTTCCATGTCCTCCTCCACGGGATCTTCCTGACCCAGGGGTCAAACCCAAGTCTCTTAGGTTTCCTGCGTTGGCAGGTGGGGCCTTTACCAGCTGAGCCACAGGGGAAGCCCCACGGTTACACTATAAATCTTACCTTTTAATAATAGTTTAACCAATTGAAATACGGTTAGGAGGATGGATATAAAGATGGATAAATGTTCGTGCCTCGTGATCCATTAAAAAACTATTTCAAAGTGGTTTGAAAGTGAGAGTGTTAGTTTCTCAGTCATGTCTGACTCTTTGTGCTTCCATGGACTGTAGCCTGCCAGGCTCCTCTGTCCATGGGATGCTCCAGGCAAGAATACTGGAGTGGATTGTCGTTTCCTGTCTAGAGGGCCCATTAATAGAAATGAAAGTGCAACCATTTCCAAGGTGTAGATGAATATTTATCTGCTCCTTGTGGCTCAGACGGTAAAGAATCTGCCTACAATGAAGGAGACCTGGGTTCGGTTTCTGGGCATTATCAATACGAACCACAAAAATAATTAGATGCAAACAAATACGATTTTTTAAAGGAGCGCAACACGATCGAGGGATTTTATTTTATTTTATTGGATCGAGGGATTTTTTTTTAATTGTATTTATTTATTTATTTATTTTTTATTTTATTTTATTTTTAAACTTTACGTAATTGTATTCGTTTTGCCAAATATCAAAATGAATCCGCCACAGGTATACCTGTGTTCCCCATCCTGAACCCTCTTCCCTCCTCCTGGATCGAGGGATTTTAAAGAGAGCAAGAAATGATTCACCACAAAATTGAAGCTAATCCCAGGTAAGGAAAGAGGGTTACACAGAGGACGGACAGGAGAGTTGGCCGGCGAGCAATTCAATCGATTGCCTTTCTTATTAATCCCCAAACTTTGGTCCTAGGTAATTTCATTTATATCAGTAGAGACAGAGTTTATAGAAAGAACACTGTTGAGATACCTGACTGGAAGAAGAGTCGGAAAATAGTTGAGACGTCCAAGACCCCAGCAGTGGCAGGGCGTTCCTCCCTCTCCACAGGCCGCTGCCAACAAGCCCCAGCGCCGGAGGCTACTGGCGTCTTAACGGTTCCTCGCCAGAAGAGCACTTGGATTGGTGTAGCGCAGGTCACATGCCACCCCCTCACTCAATCAGCTAGGTACCGGGAGGCGGGGCCAAGTTCTAGACCCGCCCACATAGCAGAGGGGCTTATGGGTGAGAAGGTTCCCCTCAGGCACCAGCGCCTCGGCTCTAGAACCCCTTGGGTGGAAAGCTGGGCACAGTGTCTGTCTCTCTGTGTGGCCTAGATACCGCCTGGCCAGGGTTTCTGCCAGGCCAGGACTCAAACTCAGAGAACTGATGTCCACATCGATGGGCTTTGCAACAGAGACTGAACTGAAAAACAATTGGCCCCTTAATGAAAAAGAGGCTTCTCGGGTGGCAGGGCGCTAGTGCTCAAGAACCCGCCTGCCGATGCAAGAGATGTCCGAGTCCAGGTTCGATCCCTGGGTCAGGACGACCCCCTGGAGGAGGTCACGGCAACCCACTCCAGTATTCTTTTTTTTTATTTTTCAGTCCAGTATTCTTGCCTGGAGAATCCCATGGACGAGGGGCCTGGTGGGCGACTTGGCACTTGATGAAAAAAGCCATCAAACTTTAGTGTCCACAGGGCTCTCCTATGGTAAATAAGGTGTTGAGTCCACACCAGATAGGGACAAATGTATTCTGGCCTCTGTGCAGTAAAGCCAGCATAGCAATGACAGTGACATTTGACAAAAGCAGCATCAAGGAGAAAACTGCACGCATTCTAAGTTGCTTCAGTCTTGTCCGACTCTTTGTGACCCCATGAACTGTAGCCCATCAGGTCCCTCTGTCCTGGGGATTCTCCAGGCAACAATACTGGACTGAGAGGCCATGCCCTTCTCTGGGGAAGGAGAAAACTGCGGCCCCTTTAATAGCAAGGGGCATTCAGGGTATGTGTGTCCAACCTTCTCAGCCTGCAATGTGGGAGACCTTGGTTCGATTCCTGGGTTGGCAAGATCCACTGGAGAAGGGATAGGCTACCCACTCCAGTATTCTTGGGCTTCCCTTGTGGCTCAGCTGGTAAAGAATCTGCCCAACAATGTGGGAGACCTGGGTTCGATCCCTGGGTTAAGAAGATCCCCTGGAGACGGGAAAGGCTGCCCACTCCAGCATTCTGGCCTGGAGCATTCCATGGACTGTATAGTCCACGGGGTCACGAAGAGTCGCACACAACTGAGCAACTTTCACTTTCACTTTCTCCCTGAAATCCTGATTCCACTGTTGGTTTCTTATTCTCTTCCCAACTGTTTAAAACTTTTCAGAATACAATACATTTTATTTATATGCTATTTTTCTAAATTGGCCATCTCCTTCTGGTGGAAAAATATAAATTCCTGGAGGGCGGGAATCTGTTTATTTGTCCATTAACATATCCTTATAGTAATGCTTGGTATAATGTATGCTTCAACATTTGTTCAATGAATTGTTCTCCAGCCATGCTAGCCTATTTTTTGTGCCTCTGACCCTACCTCTAACTCACCAAGCATGTTTTCACACCATTATGTATTTTCCTGTAACAACTTGCCCACAGATGTTCCTATAACCACCATCCTTGCTAGGTTCACTTCTCTGCTCGCCTCATTAGCCAAGGCTTACTTTTCTTCATGACACCTAGCATTTGATCATAGCTTTTCTGAGTATGTTTTGTTTCTCTGGGTTTGTTGTTGTTTTTACTTTGCTTTAGTTTAGGTTTGCTTTTTTCTGTTTTCTTTTTTCAACATTTCTTTCTTATACTCTTTTAACTGCTGCTAAAGAAGTAAACCATCCATGACTGTTTTAATTTTTGCCATATAATGTCATCTTTCAGTAGATGGGGTAATGGCATTAAATATCTTACACTGGATCCCTGGTTTCATGACTTTACCACTTCAGATCAGATCAGATCAGTCGCCGAGTCGTGTCCGATTCTTTGCGACCCCATGAATCGCAGCACGCCAGGCCTCCCTGTCCGTCACCAACTCCCGGAGTTCACCGAGACTCACGTCCATCGAGTCAGTGATGCCATCCAGCCGTCTCATCCTCTGTCGCCCCCTTCTCCTCCTGCCCCCAATCCCTCCCAGCATCAGGGTCTTTTCCAGCGAGTCAACTCTTCGCATGAGGTGGCCAAAGTACTGGCGTTTCGGCTTCAGCATCAGTCGTTCCAGTGAACACCCAGGACTGATCTCCTTTAGGATGGGCTGGTTGGATCTCCTTGAAGTCCAAGGGACTCTCAAGAGTTTTCTCCAACACCACAGTTCAAAAGCATCAATTCTTCAGTGCTTAGCTTTCTGTATAGTCCAAATCTCACATCCATACATGACCACTGGAAAAACCATAGCCTTGACTACACGGACCGTTGTTGACGAACTAATGTCTCTGCTTTTCAATATGCTGTCTAGGTTGGTCATAACTTTCCTTCCAAGGAGTAAGCGTCTTTTAATTTCATGGCTGCAGTCACCGTCTGCAGTGGTTTTGGAGCCCAGAAAAATAACGTCAGCCGCTATTTCCACTGTTTCTCCATCTATTTGCCATGGATGAGACCAGATGCCATGATCTTCGTTTTCTGAATGTTGAGCTTTAAGCCAACATTTTCACTCTCCTCTTTCACTTTCATCAAGAGGCTCTTTAGTTCTTTTTCACTTTCTGCCATAAGGGTGGTGTCATCTGCATATCTGAGGTTATTGATATTTCTCCCGGTAATCTTGATTCCAGCTTGTGCTTCCTCCAGCCCAGCGTTTCTCAAGATGTACTCTGCATATAAGTTGAACAAGCACGGTGACAATATGCAGCCTTGACGTACTCCTTTTCCTATTTGGAACCAGTCTGTTGTTGCATGTCCAGTTCTAACTGTTGCTCTCTGACCTGCATACAGGTTTCTCAAGAGGCAGGTCAGGTGGTCTGGTATTCCCATGTCTTGAAGAATTTTCCACAGTTTATTGTGATCCACACAGTCAAAGGCTTTGGCATAGTCAATAAAGCAGAAATAGATGCTTTTCTGGAACTCTCTTGCTTTTTCCATGATCCAGCAGATGTTGGCAATTTGGTCTCTGGGGTTCCTCTGCCTTTGCTAAAACCAGCTTGAACATCTGGAAGTTCACGGTTCACATAGTGCTGAAGCCTGGCTTGGAGAATTTTGACCATTACTTCACTAGCGTGTGAGATGAGTGCAATCATGCAGTAGTTTGAACATTCTTTGGAGTTGCCTTTCTTTGGGACTGGAATGAAAACTGACCTTTTCCAGTCCTGTGGCCACTGCTGCGTTTTCCAAATTTGCTGGCATATTGAGTGCAGCGCTTTCACAGCATCATCTTTCAGGATTTGAAATAGCTCAACTGCAATTCCATCACGTCCACTAGCTTTCTTCCTAGTGATGCTTTCTAAGGCCCACTTGATTTCACATGCCAGGATATCTGGCTCTAGGTGAGTGATCACACCGTCGTGATTATCTTGGTCGTGAAGATCTTTTTTGTACAGTTCTTCTGTGTATTCTTGCCATCTCTTCTTAGTACCTTCTGCTTCTGTTAGGTCCATACCATTTCTGTCCTTTATCGAGCCCGTCTTTGCATGAGATGTTTCCTTAGTATCTCTAATTTTCTTGAAGAGATCTCCAGTCTTTCCCATTCTGCTGTTTTCCTCTATTTCTTTGCATTGATCACTGAGGAAGGCTTTCTTATCTCTTCTTGCTATTCTTTGGAACTCTGCATTCAGATGCTTATATCTTTTCTTTTCTCCTTTGCTTCGAAAGTTTAAATCTAGTGTTAGAAAGTTTACATGAGTCAATCTTCACAGAAGAAATGAATAAAGTTATTACAAGAATTACACCCAAGAAGCACCTTGCTCAGATGTATTTATTGGTGAATTCTAGTAAACCATCAACGATCAAATAGTACCAAAGCTTTGTGACTTGTTTAAGAACATTTGAAAGCAAGGAAATGTCCCTAATTTCTTTTCGGAAGCCAGTAGGATACTAACACATAAACATAGATACCAAAACTCTAAACAGAATATTAGCAAACATCCAACAATACATTTAGAAAGTAGTACAGAGACATTACTTTGCCAACAAAGGTTCGTCTAGTCAAGGCTATGGCTTTTCCTGTGGTCCTGTATGGATGTGAGAGTTGGACTGTGAAGAAGGCTGAGCGCCGAAGACTTGATGCTTTTGAACTGTGGTGTTGGAGAAGACTCTTGAGAGTCCCTTGGACTGCAAGGAGATCCCACCCGTCCATTCTGAAGGAGATCAGCCCTGGGATTTCTTTGGAAGGAATGATGCTAAAGCTGAAACTCCAGTACTTTGGCCACCTCATGTGAAGAGTTGACTCGTTGGAAAAGACTCTGATGCTGGGAGGGATTGGGGGCAGGAGGAGAAGGGGACGACAGAGGATGAGACGGCTGGATGGCATCACTGACTCGATGGACGTGAGTCTCGGTGAACTCCGGGAGTTGGTGACGGACAGGGAGGCCTGGCGTGCTGCGATTCATGGGGTCGCAAAGAGTCGGACACGACTCAGCGACTGATCTGATCTGATCTGATCTGATACTGTGATAAAGTGGGACTTATTCCATTAATACAAGGCTGGCTCTATATTAGGAATTTCATTCATATCCTTCACCACGGTAACATATTTAAAGACAAAGACCCCGATGTTGGGGAAGATTGAAGTCAAAAGGAGTAGGGAGCAGCAGAGAATGAGATGGTTAGACAGCATCACTGACTCAATACACATGAATCTGAGCAAACTCTGGGAGATAGGGGAGGACAGAGGAGCCTGGGTTGCAAAGAGTCAGACACGACATAGCAACTGAACAATAATCTTAGGACTATCATCATAGATGCCAAACCAATCTTTGGGAAACTTCAATAGGCATTCATGTTAAAAAAGAGAAAACTGAAGAAACAGGAATCAGGGATGCATTATTAACATGATAAAAGCTATATAAGTAGCTCCTCGTGCAAATACTTTATTTAGTGGGGGAGTACCAGAGGTTTTCCAATAAGGTCAGGAATAACAAAAGTATGCCCACTATATCACTCCTGTTCAGTGTTCAACAGCAAGCACTAGTCAGTTGACTAGAGAAACCAATACGAGTTTTAAGAATGGATAAGAAGATGTAAAGCCACCTCTATGTCCAGGTGATATCATCGCACACCTGAAGACTCTTATAGAAACCATGACAAATTAACTAAAACAAAGAGAATTCAGCAAGGTAGTAGGATATAAAGTTACATACAAATATTATTAGTCTTTGTTTTGCATACACACACGTGCGCGCGCGCACACACACACACACACACACAGCTGGAGGACATGTTAGGAGAGAAAATCCCATATACAATGGCAATAACAAAGACTAAGTGTATAGAAATAAACTTAATGAGAGCATCTATACAAAGATAATTTGTAAACACTCTCGAACAACATAGAAGGAAACTTGAATAAGTAGGAAGATTTTCAAAGACCTTAGACAGAATAACTCAGCACTAAAAAGATATTGATTCCCTCTAAAGTTACGTATACGTTGAATATAATCTCAAAAATATCGGCGAACGTTTTTATGGACTTAGACCAATGGATGATTTAGTTCATTATTTTTAAAAAACATGCAAGAATAGCCAGGATACAAGTAAAAAAGGAAAACCTATGAGTGAATAGGGAGAAGGCAATGGCACCGCACTCCAGTACTGTTGCCCGGAAAATCCCGTGGATGGAGGAGCCTGGTAGGCTGCAGTCCATGGGGTCGCTAAGAGTCAGACACGACTGAGCAACTTCACTTTCACTTTCCACTTTCATGCATTGGAGAAGGAAATGGCAACCCTCTCCAGTGTTCTTGCCTGGAGAATCCCATGGACGGAGAAGCCTGGTAGGCTGCAGTCCATGGGGTCGCACGGAGTCGGACACGACTGAAGCGACTTAGCAGCAGCAGCAGCATGAGTGAACAGTAATCATATCAGACATAAAAGCACACTATAAAGCTCTAAATGTATACCACTTGGGTACCAGTACAGGAATAGACTAATAGGCCAGTGGCATAGAATAAAAAACTCAGAATAACACCAATTATAGCTGGGGATTTTAGTGTATGAGCCAAAGGCATGTAAAATCACTGAGGCAAAGATGAACATTCAACAAATGAGGCTGGAACAATTGAGACATTAAAAAAAAATCAGTGCAGATCCATGACATACCATCCACAAAAATAAACTGTAAATGGGTTTAGGACTCTAAACAAAAAAATGAAGCCATAACAAAATCTTGAAGAAAATATGGCAGAATTTCTCTTCACTATCAGCGTTGGGAAAGGCTTTCTAACTGTGACTGAAATTTCCAGAGGTGATTAAAGAAAAGAACATTCTATGTGACTAAAAAGATTTTTTTAACGTACGGCAAGTTGCGAAGAGCTGACTCATTGGAAAAGACTCTGATGCTGGGAGGGATTGGGGGCAGGAGGAGAAGCGGACGACAAGAGGATGAGACGGCTGGATGGCATCTCTGACTCGATGGACGTGAGTCTCAGTGAACTCCGGGAGTCGGTGATGGACAGGGAGGCCTGGCGTGGTGCGATTCATGGGGTCGCAAAGAGTTGGACACGACTGAGCGACTGAACTGAACTGAAGTGAAAGTGAAAGTGGCTCAGCCATAACACAACATAACTACAGATGCATTTAACATTTGGGCCAACAATCCTATTGCTGGAAATGAAACTTGAAGAGACATTACCACCAACACAAAAATACGTGTACACTGGGTTATTCACTGCAGCATTGTTTGTATTAATCATTACGAAATGTTGAAAACAACTGAAACGCCCCTATGCTGCTGCTGCTGCTGCTGCTGCTGCTGCTAAGTCGCTTCAGTCGTGTCCAACTCTGTGCGACCCCAAAGACGGCAGCCCACCAGGGTCCCCCGTCCCTGGGATTCTCCAGGCAAGAACACTGGAGTGGGTTGCCATTTCCTTCTACAAGGCATGAAAGGGAAAAGTGAAAGTGAAGTCGCTCAGTCGTGTCCGACTCCTAGCGACCCCATGGACCGCAGCCCACCAGGCTCCTCGGTCCATGGGATTTGCCAGACAAGAGTACTGGAGTGGGTTGCCATTGCCTTCTCCAGAAATGCCCCTATCGAAGCCAGTGTAATCTAATGTAGCTAGCTATAAAGAAGAATGAAGGAGTACAGAATAAGGAGTTTTTTTTTTTTTTTTTTTTGATGAAATGCTGTTTACTGAAAAAGGAAAAGTGCAAAGGAGCTTTAGAAAATGCCATCTTTCATTTAATAGACAATGGAACATAAGAAAACCCGTATGTATCTATTCATTTGTGTAGAGTAAATCCAGGAAAGGTTCAACCAGATAACCAGATTGGTTATCTACAGGGGGATTGTGGAAAAGAAATGGGGAATGCGAAGCGGGTGGAAGACATGGGGAAAGAATCATACGCCTACAGTATGTGTGTTTGTGCAGCCCTGAGTCTGAATCACAGTAGTGTTTCACATACCCCAGGATTAAGTGAAAAATTAAAATGAACTAGGATATGGGGGGAGAGGGCAAACTCAAATTCGAAACACCAACAAATTAACCTAAATATATTACAAATAAATGTCTTAACCACAAGAGAAGGAGTGAGGAAGAAAACAGCTAAGCTAAGCAACTTGGGGAAACAGTACTTTGATTGCATCCTTGGAGGCTTAAGATATAAAGAAGTGGACACACACACAAGTCATCAGATCTGCTTCTAACAGGTGCGTGTTTTGTGCTCAGTCATTAAGTTGTACCCGACTTTTTGCGATCCCGGTCTCTGTAGCACACCAGGTCTCCCCATCCTTCACTATCTCCTAGAGTTTGCTCAAATTCATGTCCATTAGGTCGGTCATACTATCTAACCATTTGGTAGCATTTCTGTAACCACATCATGTATAATCAATCAGGTGTGAACAAATAAGTAAATACTGAAGATAAGGAGAGCCAGGTGAGACAAAGAAGTTACAAATCAGACTAGAGTGGATTGTTGCTGTATCGCATAAACCATCACAATATTGTAAACTCATTATCCTCCAATTAAAATTAATTAATTAATTAAAAAAAGAAGGACCAGTGTGAGCTCCTGGCTTTCACTATCTACAGAAATATCTAGAGAAATTCCAATGTATCTGGGAGCATAAGTATATACAGACGACATATTTCCTTCATTTACCGATGGAAAAGGAAGACCTAGCTGCAAGGAAACCCCAGTAGCAATGAACATGCAGGGAGATATCAGTTATTAAATGTCATTTTCCAAGGAAAGGAAACATGGGTTTTGGCAGAAGTGTTCTGATTTCAGGGTCATGGTGGGGAAAGAAAAGCACAAGATGAACAGGAATACCTTATAATGCCGGCAAGGAAGTACACAGGAAAGAACCACGTCATGCTCAAAGAACACAAACCCCACAAGGAGTTCCTAATCACCAAAGCTGGAAAAATGCAAGAAACTAAATAATGATATAATTTGATTATAAGTCACAATATAACGAAGTTATTCACATCTCAATATTGACATAAAGAATTTGATTACTTATTTGATTTGATGATTAGAAATGCATTCTATAAAATTTTATATTTGGCAAAACTAATACAGTTAGGTAAAGTTTAAAAATAAAATAAAATTAAAAAAAAAAAGAAAGAAAATTTATAAAAATATGAGGGAGAAAAGACAGCTCTACAGATTTCCAATGAACAAATATGGTAGGAATAAGGAAATAGAAAGTCACCTTTTAGTCATATTTGTTGTAGGCCAAACCAACAGATGAATTTTAAAAGCAGTGAATAAAAGCCTGAGAAGAATCCTATCCCTCTTTTTGGCTCCGAGCAAGCATTCCCCTAGCCCAAAAGCAGCCTTATCATAGGAACCAGCCACAGTGTCTGCTTGCCCCTGTCAGGTTTTGGTTCCCCACCAGTCCACAGAAGTATTCAAACAAGCTAATCACATCCTTCCTTGAGAACCAAGGGTCACCACCATCTCTTGTTACCACAGATAACCTCCCACGGCCCTGCTTGTGCATTCTCTTCCAGAGCATGACTCCCCTGAGGCTCGACCTAGCCAGTAGTATCCTCTTCCCTCAGGCAGTGAGTGAACATTACTGAGAAGCTGCTGTGGGTAGCACCTGTCCAGTGTCAGGTGTGTATGTTCAGCAGCCACCCCCAGATCCCTGTGGTAGAAATCACTCCGTCACCATTAGAATGAAGGAGAGGCAATAAAACAGGTATTATTGCCAAAAATGTGTAACTTTCATCTAATCCTAAGAAAACACCAGACAAACCCAAACTGACAGACATTGTATAAAATACCTGAGCAGTATCTCCAAAACCGTCACCGTTGGGAAAGACCCAGAAAGCTTGAGGAATTCTCAGCGTGGAGGAGACTAACGAGAAATGATGGCCAAATGTGGTATCCGGAATGGGATGCTGGGACAGAAAAAGGAGATTACCGGGATAAATGACAGAATTCAAATAAAGTATGTAAATTAGTTAATAGTACTGCATCGATATTAATTTTCAATTTTCATAATTTTTATATGCCTATGTAAGATGTTAACATTAGGGAAATCTGGATGAAGTTTTTCTATACTGTTTTTGGCAAACTTTTTTTAGGTCTAAAGGTACTTCAAAAAAACCTTTTTTTTAAAGATTCACTCACTGCTAAAAGGAAACATAATGATATCTGTGTGATAAATTGCTTCAGTATTGTCCGACTCTTTGCCACCCTACGGACTGTAAGCTACCAGGTTCTTCTGTCCATTGGATTATCCAGGCAAAAATACTGGAGTGGGTTTCCATGTCCTCCTCCACGGGATCTTCCTGACCCAGGGGTCAAACCCAAGTCTCTTAGGTTTCCTGCGTTGGCAGGTGGGGCCTTTACCAGCTGAGCCACAGGGGAAGCCCCACGGTTACACTATAAATCTTACCTTTTAATAATAGTTTAACCAATTGAAATACGGTTAGGAGGATGGATATAAAGATGGATAAATGTTCGTGCCTCGTGATCCATTAAAAAACTATTTCAAAGTGGTTTGAAAGTGAGAGTGTTAGTTTCTCAGTCATGTCTGACTCTTTGTGCTTCCATGGACTGTAGCCTGCCAGGCTCCTCTGTCCATGGGATGCTCCAGGCAAGAATACTGGAGTGGATTGTCATTTCCTGTCTAGAGGGCCCATTAATAGAAATGAAAGTGCAACCATTTCCAAGGTGTAGATGAATATTTATCTGCTCCTTGTGGCTCAGACGGTAAAGAATCTGCCTACAATGAAGGAGACCTGGGTTCGGTTTCTGGGCATTATCAATACGAACCACAAAAATAATTAGATGCAAACAAATACGATTTTTTAAAGGAGCGCAACACGATCGAGGGATTTTATTTTATTTTATTGGATCGAGGGATTTTTTTTTAATTGTATTTATTTATTTATTTATTTTTTATTTTACTTTATTTTTAAACTTTACATAATTGTATTCGTTTTGCCAAATATCAAAATGAATCCGCCACAGGTATACCTGTGTTCCCCATCCTGAACCCTCTTCCCTCCTCCTGGATCGAGGGATTTTAAAGAGAGCAAGAAATGATTCACCACAAAATTGAAGCTAATCCCAGGTAAGGAAAGAGGGCTACACAGAGGGCGGACAGGAGAGTTGGCCGGCGAGCAATTCAATCGATTGCCTTTCTTATTAATCCCCAAACTTTGGTCCTAGGTAATTTCATTTATATCAGTAGAGACAGAGTTTATAGAAAGAACACTGTTGAGATACCTGACTGGAAGAAGAGTCGGAAAATAGTTGAGACGTCCAAGACCCCAGCAGTGGCAGGGCGTTCCTCCCTCTCCACAGGCCGCTGCCAACAAGCCCCAGCGCCGGAGGCTACTGGCGTCTTAACGGTTCCTCGCCAGAAGAGCACTTGGATTGGTGTAGCGCAGGTCACATGCCACCCACTCACTCAATCAGCTAGGTACCGGGAGGCGGGGCCAAGTTCTAGACCCGCCCACATAGCAGAGGGGCTTATGGGTGAGAAGGTTCCCCTCAGGCACCAGCGCCTCGGCTCTAGAACCCCTTGGGTGGAAAGCTGGGCACAGTGTCTGTCTCTCTGTGTGGCCTAGATACCGCCTGGCCAGGGTTTCTGCCAGGCCAGGACTCAAACTCAGAGAACTGATGTCCACATCGATGGGCTTTGCAACAGAGACTGAACTGAAAAACAATTGGCCCCTTAATGAAAAAGAGGCTTCTCGGGTGGCAGGGCGCTAGTGCTCAAGAACCCGCCTGCCGATGCAGGAGATGTCCGAGTCCAGGTTCGATCCCTGGGTCAGGACGACCCCCTGGAGGAGGTCACGGCAACCCACTCCAGTATTCTTTTTTTTTATTTTTCAGTCCAGTATTCTTGCCTGGAGAATCCCATGGACGAGGGGCCTGGTGGGCGACTTGGCACTTGATGAAAAAAGCCATCAAACTTTAGTGTCCACAGGGCTCTCCTATGGTAAATAAGGTGTTGAGTCCACACCAGATAGGGACAAATGTATTCTGGCCTCTGTGCAGTAAAGCCAGCATAGCAATGACAGTGACATTTGACAAAAGCAGCATCAAGGAGAAAACTGCACGCATTCTAAGTTGCTTCAGTCTTGTCCGACTCTTTGTGACCCCATGAACTGTAGCCCATCAGGTCCCTCTGTCCTGGGGATTCTCCAGGCAACAATACTGGACTGAGAGGCCATGCCCTTCTCTGGGGAAGGAGAAAACTGCGGCCCCTTTAATAGCAAGGGGCATTCAGGGTATGTGTGTCCAACCTTCTCAGCCTGCAATGTGGGAGACCTTGGTTCGATTCCTGGGTTGGCAAGATCCACTGGAGAAGGGATAGGCTACCCACTCCAGTATTCTTGGGCTTCCCTTGTGGCTCAGCTGGTAAAGAATCTGCCCAACAATGTGGGAGACCTGGGTTCGATCCCTGGGTTAAGAAGATCCCCTGGAGACGGGAAAGGCTGCCCACTCCAGCATTCTGGCCTGGAGCATTCCATGGACTGTATAGTCCACGGGGTCACGAAGAGTCGCACACAACTGAGCAACTTTCACTTTCACTTTCTCCCTGAAATCCTGATTCCACTGTTGGTTTCTTATTCTCTTCCCAACTGTTTAAAACTTTTCAGAATACAATACATTTTATTTATATGCTATTTTTCTAAATTGGCCATCTCCTTCTGGTGGAAAAATATAAATTCCTGGAGGGCGGGAATCTTTGTTTATTTGTCCATTAACATATCCTTATAGTAATGCTTGGTATAATGTATGCTTCAACATTTGTTCAATGAATTGTTCTCCAGCCATGCTAGCCTATTTTTTGTGCCTCTGACCCTACCTCTAACTCACCAAGCATGTTTTCACACCATTATGTATTTTCCTGTAACAACTTGCCCACAGATGTTCCTATAACCACCATCCTTGCTAGGTTCACTTCTCTGCTCGCCTCATTAGCCAAGGCTTACTTTTCTTCATGACACCTAGCATTTGATCATAGCTTTTCTGAGTATGTTTTGTTTCTCTGGGTTTGTTGTTGTTTTTACTTTGCTTTAGTTTAGGTTTGCTTTTTTCTGTTTTCTTTTTTCAACATTTCTTTCTTATACTCTTTTAACTGCTGCTAAAGAAGTAAACCATCCATGACTGTTTTAATTTTTGCCATATAATGTCATCTTTCAGTAGATGGGGTAATGGCATTAAATATCTTACACTGGATCCCTGGTTTCATGACTTTACCACTTCAGATCAGATCAGATCAGTCGCTGAGTCGTGTCCGATTCTTTGCGACCCCATGAATCGCAGCACGCCAGGCCTCCCTGTCCGTCACCAACTCCCGGAGTTCACCGAGACTCACGTCCATCGAGTCAGTGATGCCATCCAGCCGTCTCATCCTCTGTCGCCCCCTTCTCCTCCTGCCCCCAATCCCTCCCAGCATCAGGGTCTTTTCCAGCGAGTCAACTCTTCGCATGAGGTGGCCAAAGTATTGGCGTTTCGGCTTCAGCATCAGTCGTTCCAGTGAACACCCAGGACTGATCTCCTTTAGGATGGGCTGGTTGGATCTCCTTGAAGTCCAAGGGACTCTCAAGAGTTTTCTCCAACACCACAGTTCAAAAGCATCAATTCTTCAGTGCTTAGCTTTCTTTATAGTCCAAATCTCACATCCATACATGACCACTGGAAAAACCATAGCCTTGACTACACGGACCGTTGTTGACGAACTAATGTCTCTGCTTTTCAATATGCTGTCTAGGTTGGTCATAACTTTCCTTCCAAGGAGTAAGCGTCTTTTAATTTCATGGCTGCAGTCACCGTCTGCAGTGGTTTTGGAGCCCAGAAAAATAACGTCAGCCGCTATTTCCACTGTTTCTCCATCTATTTGCCATGGATGAGACCAGATGCCATGATCTTCGTTTTCTGAATGTTGAGCTTTAAGCCAACATTTTCACTCTCCTCTTTCACTTTCATCAAGAGGCTCTTTAGTTCTTTTTCACTTTCTGCCATAAGGGTGGTGTCATCTGCATATCTGAGGTTATTGATATTTCTCCCGGTAATCTTGATTCCAGCTTGTGCTTCCTCCAGCCCAGCGTTTCTCAAGATGTACTCTGCATATAAGTTGAACAAGCACGGTGACAATATGCAGCCTTGACGTACTCCTTTTCCTATTTGGAACCAGTCTGTTGTTGCATGTCCAGTTCTAACTGTTGCTCTCTGACCTGCATACAGGTTTCTCAAGAGGCAGGTCAGGTGGTCTGGTATTCCCATGTCTTGAAGAATTTTCCACAGTTTATTGTGATCCACACAGTCAAAGGCTTTGGCATAGTCAATAAAGCAGAAATAGATGCTTTTCTGGAACTCTCTTGCTTTTTCCACGATCCAGCAGATGTTGGCAATTTGGTCTCTGGGGTTCCTCTGCCTTTGCTAAAACCAGCTTGAACACCTGGAAGTTCACGGTTCACGTAGTGCTGAAGCCTGGCTTGGAGAATTTTGACCATTACTTCACTAGCGTGTGAGATGAGTGCAATCATGCAGTAGTTTGAACATTCTTTGGAGTTGCCTTTCTTTGGGACTGGAATGAAAACTGACCTTTTCCAGTCCTGTGGCCACTGCTGCGTTTTCCAAATTTGCTGGCATATTGAGTGCAGCGCTTTCACAGCATCATCTTTCAGGATTTGAAATAGCTCAACTGCAATTCCATCACGTCCACTAGCTTTCTTCCTAGTGATGCTTTCTAAGGCCCACTTGATTTCACATGCCAGGATATCTGGCTCTGGTGAGTGATCACACCGTCGTGATTATCTTGGTCGTGAAGATCTTTTTTGTACAGTTCTTCTGTGTATTCTTGCCATCTCTTCTTAGTACCTTCTGCTTCTGTTAGGTCCATACCATTTCTGTCCTTTATCGAGCCCGTCTTTGCATGAGATGTTCCCTTAGTATCTCTAATTTTCTTGAAGAGATCTCCAGTCTTTCCCATTCTGCTGTTTTCCTCTATTTCTTTGCATTGATCACTGAGGAAGGCTTTCTTATCTCTTCTTGCTATTCTTTGGAACTCTGCATTCAGATGCTTATATCTTTTCTTTTCTCCTTTGCTTCGAAAGTTTAAATCTAGTGTTAGAAAGTTTACATGAGTCAATCTTCACAGAAGAAATGAATAAAGTTATTACAAGAATTACACCCAAGAAGCACCTTGCTCAGATGTATTTATTGGTGAATTCTAGTAAACCATCAACGATCAAATAGTACCAAAGCTTTGTGACTTGTTTAAGAACATTTGAAAGCAAGGAAATGTCCCTAATTTCTTTTCGGAAGCCAGTAGGATACTAACACATAAACATAGATACCAAAACTCTAAACAGAATATTAGCAAACATCCAACAATACATTTAGAAAGTAGTACAGAGACATTACTTTGCCAACAAAGGTTCGTCTAGTCAAGGCTATGGCTTTTCCTGTGGTCCTGTATGGATGTGAGAGTTGGACTGTGAAGAAGGCTGAGCGCCGAAGACTTGATGCTTTTGAACTGTGGTGTTGGAGAAGACTCTTGAGAGTCCCTTGGACTGCAAGGAGATCCCACCCGTCCATTCTGAAGGAGATCAGCCCTGGGATTTCTTTGGAAGGAATGATGCTAAAGCTGAAACTCCAGTACTTTGGCCACCTCATGTGAAGAGTTGACTCGTTGGAAAAGACTCTGATGCTGGGAGGGATTGGGGGCAGGAGGAGAAGGGGACGACAGAGGATGAGACGGCTGGATGGCATCACTGACTCGATGGACGTGAGTCTCGGTGAACTCCGGGAGTTGGTGACGGACAGGGAGGCCTGGCGTGCTGCGATTCATGGGGTCGCAAAGAGTCGGACACGACTCAGCGACTGATCTGATCTGATCTGATCTGATACTGTGATAAAGTGGGACTTATTCCATTAATACAAGGCTGGCTCTATATTAGGAATTTCATTCATATCCTTCACCACGGTAACATATTTAAAGACAAAGACCCCGATGTTGGGGAAGATTGAAGTCAAAAGGAGTAGGGAGCAGCAGAGAATGAGATGGTTAGACAGCATCACTGACTCAATACACATGAATCTGAGCAAACTCTGGGAGATAGAGGAGGACAGAGGAGCCTGGGTTGCAAAGAGTCAGACACGACATAGCAACTGAACAATAATCTTAGGACTATCATCATAGATGCCAAACCAATCTTTGGGAAACTTCAATAGGCATTCATGTTAAAAAAGAGAAAACTGAAGAAACAGGAATCAGGGATGCATTATTAACATGATAAAAGCTATATAAGTAGCTCCTCGTGCAAATACTTTATTTAGTGGGGGAGTACCAGAGGTTTTCCAATAAGGTCAGGAATAACAAAAGTATGCCCACTATATCACTCCTGTTCAGTGTTCAACAGCAAGCACTAGTCAGTTGACTAGAGAAACCAATAAGAGTTTTAAGAATGGATAAGAAGATGTAAAGCCACCTCTATGTCCAGGTGATATCATCGCACACCTGAAGACTCTTATAGAAACCATGACAAATTAGCTAAAACAAAGAGAATTCAGCAAGGTAGTAGGATATAAAGTTACATACAAATATTATTAGTCTTTGTTTTGCATACACACACGCGCACGCACACACACACACACACACACACACAGCTGGAGGACATGTTAGGAGAGAAAATCCCATATACAATGGCAATAACAAAGACTAAGTGTATAGAAATAAACTTAATGAGAGCATCTATACAAAGATAATTTGTAAACACTCTCGAACAACATAGAAGGAAACTTGAATAAGTAGGAAGATTTTCAAAGACCTTAGACAGAATAACTCAGCACTAAAAAGATATTGATTCCCTCTAAAGTTACGTATACGTTGAATATAATCTCAAAAATATCGGCGAACATTTTTATGGACTTAGACCAATGGATGATTTAGTTCATTTTTTTTAAAAAACATGCAAGAATAGCCAGGATACAAGTAAAAAAGGAAAACCTATGAGTGAATAGGGAGAAGGCAATGGCACCGCACTCCAGTACTGTTGCCCGGAAAATCCCGTGGATGGAGGAGCCTGGTAGGCTGCAGTCCATGGGGTCGCTAAGAGTCAGACACGACTGAGCAACTTCACTTTCACTTTCCACTTTCATGCATTGGAGAAGGAAATGGCAACCCTCTCCAGTGTTCTTGCCTGGAGAATCCCATGGACGGAGAAGCCTGGTAGGCTGCAGTCCATGGGGTCGCACGGAGTCGGACACGACTGAAGCGACTTAGCAGCAGCAGCAGCATGAGTGAACAGTAATCATATCAGACATAAAAGCACACTATAAAGCTCTAAATGTATACCACTTGGGTACCAGTACAGGAATAGACTAATAGGCCAGTGGCATAGAATAAAAAACTCAGAATAACACCAATTATAGCTGGGGATTTTAGTGTATGAGCCAAAGGCATGTAAAATCACTGAGGCAAAGATGAACATTCAACAAATGAGGCTGGAACAATTGAGACATTAAAAAAAAATCAGTGCAGATCCATGACATACCATCCACAAAAATAAACTGTAAATGGGTTTAGGACTCTAAACAAAAAAATGAAGCCATAACAAAATCTTGAAGAAAATATGGCAGAATTTCTCTTCACTATCAGCGTTGGGAAAGGCTTTCTAACTGTGACTGAAATTTCCAGAGGTGATTAAAGAAAAGAACATTCTATGTGACTAAAAAGATTTTTTTAACGTACGGCAAGTTGCGAAGAGCTGACTCATTGGAAAAGACTCTGATGCTGGGAGGGATTGGGGTCAGGAGGAGAAGCGGACGACAGAGGATGAGACGGCTGGATGGCATCTCTGACTCGATGGACGTGAGTCTCAGTGAACTCCGGGAGTCGGTGATGGACAGGGAGGCCTGGCGTGGTGCAATTAATGGGGTCGCAAAGAGTTGGACACGACTGAGCGACTGAACTGAACTGAAGTGAAAGTGAAAGTGGCTCAGCCATAACACAACATAACTACAGATGCATTTAACATTTGGGCCAACAATCCTATTGCTGGAAATGAAACTTGAAGAGACATTACCACCAACACAAAAATACGTGTACACTGGGTTATTCACTGCAGCATTGTTTGTATTAATCATTACGAAATGTTGAAAACAACTGAAACGCCCCTATGCTGCTGCTGCTGCTGCTGCTGCTGCTGCTGCTAAGTCGCTTCAGTCGTGTCCAACTCTGTGCGACCCCAAAGACGGCAGCCCACCAGGGTCCCCCGTCCCTGGCATTCTCCAGGCAACAACACTGGAGTGGGTTGCCATTTCCTTCTACAAGGCATGAAAGGGAAAAGTGAAAGTGAAGTCGCTCAGTCGTGTCCGACTCCTAGCGACCCCATGGACCGCAGCCCACCAGGCTCCTCGGTCCATGGGATTTGCCAGACAAGAGTACTGGAGTGGGTTGCCATTGCCTTCTCCGGAAATGCCCCTATCGAAGCCAGTGTAATCTAATGTAGCTAGCTATAAAGAAGAATGAAGGAGTACAGAATAAGGAGTTTTTTTTTTTTTTTTTTGATGAAATGCTGTTTACTGAAAAAGGAAAAGTGCAAAGGAGCTTTAGAAAATGCCATCTTTCATTTAATAGACAATGGAACATAAAAAAACCCGTATGTATCTATTCATTTGTGTAGAGTAAATCCAGGAAAGGTTCAACCAGATAACCAGATTGGTTATCTACAGGGGGATTGTGGAAAAGAAATGGGGAATGCGAAGCGGGTGGAAGACATGGGGAAAGAATCATACGCCTACAGTATGTGTGTTTGTGCAGCCCTGAGTCTGAATCACAGTAGTGTTTCACATACCCCAGGATTAAGTGAAAAATTAAAATGAACTAGGATATGGGGGGAGAGGGCAAACTCAAATTCGAAACACCAACAAATTAACCTAAATATATTACAAATAAATGTCTTAACCACAAGAGAAGGAGTGAGGAAGAAAACAGCTAAGCTAAGCAACTTGGGGAAACAGTACTTTGATTGCATCCTTGGAGGCTTAAGATATAAAGAAGTGGACACACACACAAGTCATCAGATCTGCTTCTAACAGGTGCGTGTTTTGTGCTCAGTCATTAAGTTGTACCCGACTTTTTGCGATCCCGGTCTCTGTAGCACACCAGGTCTCCCCATCCTTCACTATCTCCTAGAGTTTGCTCAAATTCATGTCCATTAGGTCGGTCATACTATCTAACCATTTGGTAGCATTTCTGTAACCACATCATGTATAATCAATCAGGTGTGAACAAATAAGTAAATACTGAAGATAAGGAGAGCCAGGTGAGACAAAGAAGTTACAAATCAGACTAGAGTGGATTGTTGCTGTATCGCATAAACCATCACAATATTGTAAACTCATTATCCTCCAATTAAAATTAATTAATTAATTAAAAAAAGAAGGACCAGTGTGAGCTCCTGGCTTTCACTATCTACAGAAATATCTAGAGAAATTCCAATGTATCTGGGAGCATAAGTATATACAGACGACATATTTCCTTCATTTACTGATGGAAAAGGAAGACCTAGCTGCAAGGAAACCCCAGTAGCAATGAACATGCAGGGAGATATCAGTTATTAAATGTCATTTTCCAAGGAAAGGAAACATGGGTTTTGGCAGAAGTGTTCTGATTTCAGGGTCATGGTGGGGAAAGAAAAGCACAAGATGAACAGGAATACCTTATAATGCTGGCAAGGAAGTACACAGGAAAGAACCACGTCATGCTCAAAGAACACAAACCCCACAAGGAGTTCCTAATCACCAAAGCTGGAAAAATGCAAGAAACTAAATAATGATATAATTTGATTATAAGTCACAATATAACGAAGTTATTCACATCTCAATATTGACATAAAGAATTTGATTACTTATTTGATTTGATGATTAGAAATGCATTCTATAAAATTTTATATTTGGCAAAACTAATACAGTTAGGTAAAGTTTAAAAATAAAATAAAATTAAAAAAAAAAAGAAAGAAAATTTATAAAAATATGAGGGAGAAAAGACAGCTCTACAGATTTCCAATGAACAAATATGGTAGGAATAAGGAAATAGAAAGTCACCTTTTAGTCATATTTGTTGTAGGCCAAACCAACAGATGAATTTTAAAAGCAGTGAATAAAAGCCTGAGAAGAATCCTATCCCTCTTTTTGGCTCCGAGCAAGCATTCCCCTAGCCCAAAAGCAGCCTTATCATAGGAACCAGCCACAGTGTCTGCTTGCCCCTGTCAGGTTTTGGTTCCCCACCAGTCCACAGAAGTATTCAAACAAGCTAATCACATCCTTCCTTGAGAACCAAGGGTCACCACCATCTCTTGTTACCACAGATAACCTCCCACGGCCCTGCTTGTGCATTCTCTTCCAGAGCATGACTCCCCTGAGGCTCGACCTAGCCAGTAGTATCCTCTTCCCTCAGGCAGTGAGTGAACATTACTGAGAAGCTGCTGTGGGTAGCACCTGTCCAGTGTCAGGTGTGTATGTTCAGCAGCCACCCCCAGATCCCTGTGGTAGAAATCACTCCGTCACCATTAGAATGAAGGAGAGGCAATAAAACAGGTATTATTGCCAAAAATGTGTAACTTTCATCTAATCCTAAGAAAACACCAGACAAACCCAAACTGACAGACATTGTATAAAATACCTGAGCAGTATCTCCAAAACCGTCACCGTTGGGAAAGACCCAGAAAGCTTGAGGAATTCTCAGCGTGGAGGAGACTAACGAGAAATGATGGCCAAATGTGGTATCCGGAATGGGATGCTGGGACAGAAAAAGGAGATTACCGGGATAAATGACAGAATTCAAATAAAGTATGTAAATTAGTTAATAGTACTGCATCGATATTAATTTTCAATTTTCATAATTTTTATATGCCTATGTAAGATGTTAACATTAGGGAAATCTGGATGAAGTTTTTCTATACTGTTTTTGGCAAACTTTTTTTAGGTCTAAAGGTACTTCAAAAAAACCTTTTTTTTAAAGATTCACTCACTGCTAAAAGGAAACATAATGATATCTGTGTGATAAATTGCTTCAGTATTGTCTGACTCTTTGCCACCCTACGGACTGTAAGCTACCAGGTTCTTCTGTCCATTGGATTATCCAGGCAAAAATACTGGAGTGGGTTTCCATGTCCTCCTCCACGGGATCTTCCTGACCCAGGGGTCAAACCCAAGTCTCTTAGGTTTCCTGCGTTGGCAGGTGGGGCCTTTACCAGCTGAGCCACAGGGGAAGCCCCACGGTTACACTATAAATCTTACCTTTTAATAATAGTTTAACCAATTGAAATACGGTTAGGAGGATGGATATAAAGATGGATAAATGTTCGTGCCTCGTGATCCATTAAAAAACTATTTCAAAGTGGTTTGAAAGTGAGAGTGTTAGTTTCTCAGTCATGTCTGACTCTTTGTGCTTCCATGGACTGTAGCCTGCCAGGCTCCTCTGTCCATGGGATGCTCCAGGCAAGAATACTGGAGTGGATTGTCGTTTCCTGTCTAGAGGGCCCATTAATAGAAATGAAAGTGCAACCATTTCCAAGGTGTAGATGAATATTTATCTGCTCCTTGTGGCTCAGACGGTAAAGAATCTGCCTACAATGAAGGAGACCTGGGTTCGGTTTCTGGGCATTATCAATACGAACCACAAAAATAATTAGATGCAAACAAATACGATTTTTTAAAGGAGCGCAACACGATCGAGGGATTTTATTTTATTTTATTGGATCGAGGGATTTTTTTTTAATTGTATTTATTTATTTATTTATTTTTTATTTTATTTTATTTTTAAACTTTACGTAATTGTATTCGTTTTGCCAAATATCAAAATGAATCCGCCACAGGTATACCTGTGTTCCCCATCCTGAACCCTCTTCCCTCCTCCTGGATCGAGGGATTTTAAAGAGAGCAAGAAATGATTCACCACAAAATTGAAGCTAATCCCAGGTAAGGAAAGAGGGTTACACAGAGGACGGACAGGAGAGTTGGCCGGCGAGCAATTCAATCGATTGCCTTTCTTATTAATCCCCAAACTTTGGTCCTAGGTAATTTCATTTATATCAGTAGAGACAGAGTTTATAGAAAGAACACTGTTGAGATACCTGACTGGAAGAAGAGTCGGAAAATAGTTGAGACGTCCAAGACCCCAGCAGTGGCAGGGCGTTCCTCCCTCTCCACAGGCCGCTGCCAACAAGCCCCAGCGCCGGAGGCTACTGGCGTCTTAACGGTTCCTCGCCAGAAGAGCACTTGGATTGGTGTAGCGCAGGTCACATGCCACCCCCTCACTCAATCAGCTAGGTACCGGGAGGCGGGGCCAAGTTCTAGACCCGCCCACATAGCAGAGGGGCTTATGGGTGAGAAGGTTCCCCTCAGGCACCAGCGCCTCGGCTCTAGAACCCCTTGGGTGGAAAGCTGGGCACAGTGTCTGTCTCTCTGTGTGGCCTAGATACCGCCTGGCCAGGGTTTCTGCCAGGCCAGGACTCAAACTCAGAGAACTGATGTCCACATCGATGGGCTTTGCAACAGAGACTGAACTGAAAAACAATTGGCCCCTTAATGAAAAAGAGGCTTCTCGGGTGGCAGGGCGCTAGTGCTCGAGAACCCGCCTGCCGATGCAGGAGATGTCCGAGTCCAGGTTCGATCCCTGGGTCAGGACGACCCCCTGGAGGAGGTCACGGCAACCCACTCCAGTATTCTTTTTTTTTATTTTTCAGTCCAGTATTCTTGCCTGGAGAATCCCATGGACGAGGGGCCTGGTGGGCGACTTGGCACTTGATGAAAAAAGCCATCAAACTTTAGTGTCCACAGGGCTCTCCTATGGTAAATAAGGTGTTGAGTCCACACCAGATAGGGACAAATGTATTCTGGCCTCTGTGCAGTAAAGCCAGCATAGCAATGACAGTGACATTTGACAAAAGCAGCATCAAGGAGAAAACTGCACGCATTCTAAGTTGCTTCAGTCTTGTCCGACTCTTTGTGACCCCATGAACTGTAGCCCATCAGGTCCCTCTGTCCTGGGGATTCTCCAGGCAACAATACTGGACTGAGAGGCCATGCCCTTCTCTGGGGAAGGAGAAAACTGCGGCCCCTTTAATAGCAAGGGGCATTCAGGGTATGTGTGTCCAACCTTCTCAGCCTGCAATGTGGGAGACCTTGGTTCGATTCCTGGGTTGGCAAGATCCACTGGAGAAGGGATAGGCTACCCACTCCAGTATTCTTGGGCTTCCCTTGTGGCTCAGCTGGTAAAGAATCTGCCCAACAATGTGGGAGACCTGGGTTCGATCCCTGGGTTAAGAAGATCCCCTGGAGACGGGAAAGGCTGCCCACTCCAGCATTCTGGCCTGGAGCATTCCATGGACTGTATAGTCCACGGGGTCACGAAGAGTCGCACACAACTGAGCAACTTTCACTTTCACTTTCTCCCTGAAATCCTGATTCCACTGTTGGTTTCTTATTCTCTTCCCAACTGTTTAAAACTTTTCAGAATACAATACATTTTATTTATATGCTATTTTTCTAAATTGGCCATCTCCTTCTGGTGGAAAAATATAAATTCCTGGAGGGCGGGAATCTTTGTTTATTTGTCCATTAACATATCCTTATAGTAATGCTTGGTATAATGTATGCTTCAACATTTGTTCAATGAATTGTTCTCCAGCCATGCTAGCCTATTTTTTGTGCCTCTGACCCTACCTCTAACTCACCAAGCATGTTTTCACACCATTATGTATTTTCCTGTAACAACTTGCCCACAGATGTTCCTATAACCACCATCCTTGCTAGGTTCACTTCTCTGCTCGCCTCATTAGCCAAGGCTTACTTTTCTTCATGACACCTAGCATTTGATCATAGCTTTTCTGAGTATGTTTTGTTTCTCTGGGTTTGTTGTTGTTTTTACTTTGCTTTAGTTTAGGTTTGCTTTTTTCTGTTTTCTTTTTTCAACATTTCTTTCTTATACTCTTTTAACTGCTGCTAAAGAAGTAAACCATCCATGACTGTTTTAATTTTTGCCATATAATGTCATCTTTCAGTAGATGGGGTAATGGCATTAAATATCTTACACTGGATCCCTGGTTTCATGACTCTACCACTTCAGATCAGATCAGATCAGTCGCTGAGTCGTGTCCGATTCTTTGCGACCCCATGAATCGCAGCACGCCAGGCCTCCCAGTCCGTCACCAACTCCCGGAGTTCACCGAGACTCACGTCCATCGAGTCAGTGATGCCATCCAGCCGTCTCATCCTCTGTCGCCCCCTTCTCCTCCTGCCCCCAATCCCTCCCAGCATCAGGGTCTTTTCCAGCGAGTCAACTCTTCGCATGAGGTGGCCAAAGTACTGGCGTTTCGGCTTCAGCATCAGTCGTTCCAGTGAACACCCAGGACTGATCTCCTTTAGGATGGGCTGGTTGGATCTCCTTGAAGTCCAAGGGACTCTCAAGAGTTTTCTCCAACACCACAGTTCAAAAGCATCAATTCTTCAGTGCTTAGCTTTCTGTATAGTCCAAATCTCACATCCATACATGACCACTGGAAAAACCATAGCCTTGACTACACGGACCGTTGTTGACGAACTAATGTCTCTGCTTTTCAATATGCTGTCTAGGTTGGTCATAACTTTCCTTCCAAGGAGTAAGCGTCTTTTAATTTCATGGCTGCAGTCACCGTCTGCAGTGGTTTTGGAGCCCAGAAAAATAACGTCAGCCGCTATTTCCACTGTTTCTCCATCTATTTGCCATGGATGAGACCAGATGCCATGATCTTCGTTTTCTGAATGTTGAGCTTTAAGCCAACATTTTCACTCTCCTCTTTCACTTTCATCAAGAGGCTCTTTAGTTCTTTTTCACTTTCTGCCATAAGGGTGGTGTCATCTGCATATCTGAGGTTATTGATATTTCTCCCGGTAATCTTGATTCCAGCTTGTGCTTCCTCCAGCCCAGCGTTTCTCAAGATGTACTCTGCATATAAGTTGAACAAGCACGGTGACAATAGGCAGCCATGACGTACTCCTTTTCCTATTTGGAACCAGTCTGTTGTTGCATGTCCAGTTCTAACTGTTGCTCTCTGACCTGCATACAGGTTTCTCAAGAGGCAGGTCAGGTGGTCTGGTATTCCCATGTCTTGAAGAATTTTCCACAGTTTATTGTGATCCACACAGTCAAAGGCTTTGGCATAGTCAATAAAGCAGAAATAGATGCTTTTCTGGAACTCTCTTGCTTTTTCCATGATCCAGCAGATGTTGGCAATTTGGTCTCTGGGGTTCCTCTGCCTTTGCTAAAACCAGCTTGAACACCTGGAAGTTCACGGTTCACGTAGTGCTGAAGCCTGGCTTGGAGAATTTTGACCATTACTTCACTAGCGTGTGAGATGAGTGCAATCATGCAGTAGTTTGAACATTCTTTGGAGTTGCCTTTCTTTGGGACTGGAATGAAAACTGACCTTTTCCAGTCCTGTGGCCACTGCTGCGTTTTCCAAATTTGCTGGCATATTGAGTGCAGCGCTTTCACAGCATCATCTTTCAGGATTTGAAATAGCTCAACTGCAATTCCATCACGTCCACTAGCTTTCTTCCTAGTGATGCTTTCTAAGGCCCACTTGATTTCACATGCCAGGATATCTGGCTCTAGGTGAGTGATCACACCGTCGTGATTATCTTGGTCGTGAAGATCTTTTTTGTACAGTTCTTCTGTGTATTCTTGCCATCTCTTCTTAGTACCTTCTGCTTCTGTTAGGTCCATACCATTTCTGTCCTTTATCGAGCCCGTCTTTGCATGAGATGTTCCCTTAGTATCTCTAATTTTCTTGAAGCGATCTCTAGTCTTTCCCATTCTGCTGTTTTCCTCTATTTCTTTGCATTGATCACTGAGGAAGGCTTTCTTATCTCTTCTTGCTATTCTTTGGAACTCTGCATTCAGATGCTTATATCTTTTCTTTTCTCCTTTGCTTCGAAAGTTTAAATCTAGTGTTAGAAAGTTTAAATGAGTCAATCTTCACAGAAGAAATGAATAAAGTTATTACAAGAAATACACCCAAGAAGAACCTTGCTCAGATGTATTTATTGGTGAATTCTAGTAAACCATCAATGATCAAATAGTACCAAAGCTTTGTGACTTGTTTAAGAACATTTGAAAGCAAGGAAATGTCCCTAATTTCTTTTTGGAAGCCAGTAGGATACTAACACATAAACATAGATACCAAAACTCTGAACAGAATATTAGCAAACATCCAACAATACATTTAGAAAGTAGTACAGAGACATTACTTTGCCAACAAAGGTTCGTCTAGTCAAGGCTATGGCTTTTCCTGTGGTCATGTATGGATGTGAGAGTTGGACTGTGAAGAAGGCTGAGCGCCGAAGACTTGATGCTTTTGAACTGTGGTGTTGGAGAAGACTCTTGAGAGTCCCTTGGACTGCAAGGAGATCCCACCCGTCCATTCTGAAGGAGATCAGCCCTGGGATTTCTTTGGAAGGAATGATGCTAAAGCTGAAACTCCAGTACTTTGGCCACCTCATGTGAAGAGTTGACTCGTTGGAAAAGACTCTGATGCTGGGAGGGATTGGGGGCAGGAGGAGAAGGGGACGACAGAGGATGAGACGGCTGGATGGCATCACTGACTCGATGGACGTGAGTCTCGGTGAACTCCGGGAGTTGGTGACGGACAGGGAGGCCTGGCGTGCTGCGATTCATGGGGTCGCAAAGAGTCGGACACGACTCAGCGACTGATCTGATCTGATCTGATCTGATACTGTGATAAAGTGGGACTTATTCCATTAATACAAGGCTGGCTCTATATTAGGAATTTCATTCATATCCTTCACCACGGTAACATATTTAAAGACAAAGACCCCGATGTTGGGGAAGATTGAAGTCAAAAGGAGTAGGGAGCAGCAGAGAATGAGATGGTTAGACAGCATCACTGACTCAATACACATGAATCTGAGCAAACTCTGGGAGATAGGGGAGGACAGAGGAGCCTGGGTTGCAAAGAGTCAGACACGACATAGCAACTGAACAATAATCTTAGGACTATCATCATAGATGCCAAACCAATCTTTGGGAAACTTCAATAGGCATTCATGTTAAAAAAGAGAAAACTGAAGAAACAGGAATCAGGGATGCATTATTAACATGATAAAAGCTATATAAGTAGCTCCTCGTGCAAATACTTTATTTAGTGGGGGAGTACCAGAGGTTTTCCAATAAGGTCAAGAATAACAAAAGTATGCCCACTATATCACTCCTGTTCAGTGTTCAACAGCAAGCACTAGTCAGTTGACTAGAGAAACCAATAAGAGTTTTAAGAATGGATAAGAAGATGTAAAGCCACCTCTATGTCCAGGTGATATCATCGCACACCTGAAGACTCTTATAGAAACCATGACAAATTAACTAAAACAAAGAGAATTCAGCAAGGTAGTAGGATATAAAGTTACATACAAATATTATTAGTCTTTGTTTTGCATACACACACGTGCACGCACACACACACACACACACACACACACACACAGCTGGAGGACATGTTAGGAGAGAAAATCCCATATACAATGGCAATAACAAAGACTAAGTGTATAGAAATAAACTTAATGAGAGCATCTATACAAAGACAATTTGTAAACACTCTCGAACAACATAGAAGGAAACTTGAATAAGTAGGAAGATTTTCAAAGACCTTAGACAGAATAACTCAGCACTAAAAAGATATTGATTCCCTCTAAAGTTACGTATACGTTGAATATAATCTCAAAAATATCGGCGAACGTTTTTATGGAGTTAGACCAATGGATGATTTAGTTCATATTTTTTTAAAAAACATGCAAGAATAGCCAGGATACAAGTAAAAAAGGAAAACCTATGAGTGAATAGGGAGAAGGCAATGGCACCGCACTCCAGTACTGTTGCCCGGAAAATCCCGTGGATGGAGGAGCCTGGTAGGCTGCAGTCCATGGGGTCGCTAAGAGTCAGACACGACTGAGCAACTTCACTTTCACTTTCCACTTTCATGCATTGGAGAAGGAAATGGCAACCCTCTCCAGTGTTCTTGCCTGGAGAATCCCATGGACGGAGAAGCCTGGTAGGCTGCAGTCCATGGGGTCGCACGGAGTCGGACACGACTGAAGCGACGCAGCAGCAGCAGCAGCAGCATGAGTGAACAGTAATCATATCAGACATAAAAGCACACTATAAAGCTCTTAATGTATACCACTTGGGTACCAGTACAGGAATAGACTAATAGGCCAGTGGCATAGAATAAAAAACTCAGAATAACACCAATTATAGCTGGGGATTTTAGTGTATGAGCCAAAGGCATGTAAAATCACTGAGGCAAAGATGAACATTCAACAAATGAGGCTGGAACAATTGAGACATTAAAAAAAAATCAGTGCAGATCCATGACATACCATCCACAAAAATAAACTGTAAATGGGTTTAGGAATCTAAACAAAAAAATGAAGCCATAACAAAATCTTGAAGAAAATATGGCAGAATTTCTCTTCACTATCAGCGTTGGGAAAGGCTTTCTAACTGTGACTGAAATTTCCAGAGGTGATTAAAGAAAAGAACATTCTATGTGACTAAAAAGATTTTTTTAACGTACGGCAAGTTGCGAAGAGCTGACTCATTGGAAAAGACTCTGATGCTGGGAGGGATTGGGGGCAGGAGGAGAAGCGGACGACAGAGGATGAGACGGCTGGATGGCATCTCTGACTCGATGGACGTGAGTCTCAGTGAACTCCGGGAGTCGGTGATGGACAGGGAGGCCTGGCGTGGTGCGATTCATGGGGTCGCAAAGAGTTGGACACGACTGAGCGACTGAACTGAACTGAAGTGAAAGTGAAAGTGGCTCAGCCATAACACAACATAACTACAGATGCATTTAACATTTGGGCCAACAATCCTATTGCTGGAAATGAAACTTGAAGAGACATTACCACCAACACAAAAATACGTGTACACTGGGTTATTCACTGCAGCATTGTTTGTATTAATCATTACGAAATGTTGAAAACAACTGAAACGCCCCTATGCTGCTGCTGCTGCTGCTGCTGCTGCTAAGTCGCTTCAGTCGTGTCCAACTCTGTGCGACCCCAAAGACGGCAGCCCACCAGGGTCCCCCGTCCCTGGGATTCTCCAGGCAAGAACACTGGAGTGGGTTGCCATTTCCTTCTACAAGGCATGAAAGGGAAAAGTGAAAGTGAAGTCGCTCAGTCGTGTCCGACTCCTAGCGACCCCATGGACCGCAGCCCACCAGGCTCCTCGGTCCATGGGATTTGCCAGACAAGAGTACTGGAGTGGGTTGCCATTGCCTTCTCCGGAAATGCCCCTATCGAAGCCAGTGTAATCTAATGTAGCTAGCTATAAAGAAGAATGAAGGAGTACAGAATAAGGAGTTTTTTTTTTTTTTTTTGATGAAATGCTGTTTACTGAAAAAGGAAAAGTGCAAAGGAGCTTTAGAAAATGCCATCTTTCATTTAATAGACAATGGAACATAAGAAAACCCGTATGTATCTATTCATTTGTGTAGAGTAAATCCAGGAAAGGTTCAACCAGATAACCAGATTGGTTATCTACAGGGGGATTGTGGAAAAGAAATGGGGAATGCGAAGCGGGTGGAAGACATGGGGAAAGAATCATACGCCTACAGTATGTGTGTTTGTGCAGCCCTGAGTCTGAATCACAGTAGTGTTTCACATACCCCAGGATTAAGTGAAAAATTAAAATGAACTAGGATATGGGGGGAGAGGGCAAACTCAAATTCGAAACACCAACAAATTAACCTAAATATATTACAAATAAATGTCTTAACCACAAGAGAAGGAGTGAGGAAGAAAACAGCTAAGCTAAGCAACTTGGGGAAACAGTACTTTGATTGCATCCTTGGAGGCTTAAGATATAAAGAAGTGGACACACACACAAGTCATCAGATCTGCTTCTAACAGGTGCGTGTTTTGTGCTCAGTCATTAAGTTGTACCTGACTTTTTGCGATCCCGGTCTCTGTAGCACACCAGGTCTCCCCATCCTTCACTATCTCCTAGAGTTTGCTCAAATTCATGTCCATTAGGTCGGTCATACTATCTAACCATTTGGTAGCATTTCTGTAACCACATCATGTATAATCAATCAGGTGTGAACAAATAAGTAAATACTGAAGATAAGGAGAGCCAGGTGAGACAAAGAAGTTACAAATCAGACTAGAGTGGATTGTTGCTGTATCGCATAAACCATCACAATATTGTAAACTCATTATCCTCCAATTAAAATTAATTAATTAATTAAAAAAAGAAGTACCAGTGTGAGCTCCTGGCTTTCACTATCTACAGAAATATCTAGAGAAATTCCAATGTATCTGGGAGCATAAGTATATACAGACGACATATTTCCTTCATTTACCGATGGAAAAGGAAGACCTAGCTGCAAGGAAACCCCAGTAGCTATGAACATGCAGGGAGATATCAGTTATTAAATGTCATTTTCCAAGGAAAGGAAACATGGGTTTTGGCAGAAGTGTTCTGATTTCAGGGTCATGGTGGGGAAAGAAAAGCACAAGATGAACAGGAATACCTTATAATGCCGGCAAGGAAGTACACAGGAAAGAACCACGTCATGCTCAAAGAACACAAACCCCACAAGGAGTTCCTAATCACCAAAGCTGGAAAAATGCAAGAAACTAAATAATGATATAATTTGATTATAAGTCACAATATAACGAAGTTATTCACATCTCAATATTGACATAAAGAATTTGATTACTTATTTGATTTGATGATTAGAAATGCATTCTATAAAATTTTATATTTGGCAAAACTAATACAGTTATGTAAAGTTTAAAAATAAAATAAAATAAAAAAAAAGAAAGAAAATTTATAAAAATATGAGGGAGAAAAGACAGCTCTACAGATTTCCAATGAACAAATATGGTAGGAATAAGGAAATAGAAAGTCACCTTTTAGTCATATTTGTTGTAGGCCAAACCAACAGATGAATTTTAAAAGCAGTGAATAAAAGCCTGAGAAGAATCCTATCCCTCTTTTTGGCTCCGAGCAAGCATTCCCCTAGCCCAAAAGCAGCCTTATCATAGGAACCAGCCACAGTGTCTGCTTGCCCCTGTCAGGTTTTGGTTCCCCACCAGTCCACAGAAGTATTCAAACAAGCTAATCACATCCTTCCTTGAGAACCAAGGGCCACCACCATCTCTTGTTACCACAGATAACCTCCCACGGCCCTGCTTGTGCATTCTCTTCCAGAGCATGACTCCCCTGAGGCTCGACCTAGCCAGTAGTATCCTCTTCCCTCAGGCAGTGAGTGAACATTACTGAGAAGCTGCTGTGGGTAGCACCTGTCCAGTGTCAGGTGTGTATGTTCAGCAGCCACCCCCAGACCCCTGTGGTAGAAATCACTCCGTCACCATTAGAATGAAGGAGAGGCAATAAAACAGGTATTATTGCCAAAAATGTGTAACTTTCATCTAATCCTAAGAAAACACCAGACAAACCCAAACTGACAGACATTGTATAAAATACCTGAGCAGTATCTCCAAAACCGTCACCGTTGGGAAAGACCCAGAAAGCTTGAGGAATTCTCAGCGTGGAGGAGACTAACGAGAAATGATGGCCAAATGTGGTATCCGGAATAGGATGCTGGGACAGAAAAAGGAGATTACCGGGATAAATGACAGAATTCAAATAAAGTATGTAAATTAGTTAATAGTACTGCATCGATATTAATTTTCAATTTTCATAATTTTTATATGCCTATGTAAGATGTTAACATTAGGGAAATCTGGATGAAGTTTTTCTATACTGTTTTTGGCAAACTTTTTTTAGGTCTAAAGGTACTTCAAAAAAACCTTTTTTTTAAAGATTCACTCACTGCTAAAAGGAAACATAATGATATCTGTGTGATAAATTGCTTCAGTATTGTCCGACTCTTTGCCACCCTACGGACTGTAAGCTACCAGGTTTTCGATAGCCGCTAGGTTTAAGGAATAGATGGAATGTGGTTTAAGTGCCTTTAAGGAGCATAGAAGGCTCTCACAACCTTATGTTTTTCACTCCTCATCCTTCTGCTAACTCCTCTTTCATATTATTCTTTTTCTTGTCTTTTTCCCCCTCTAATCTTTACCTATTGGACCTAGGTCCCTGATTGTCAAGTGAAATTAAAATATATTTTAACTCTAGAGAAAGAGGCCAACAAAACATAATGACTTGTGTTTGACAAGACTTGAGTGTGTCTGAGTTAGTTCAAAACATGGGAAATTGGTGGCATTCTTATCTTTTGATTTTTTAGATTGTAAATGATAAACCTAGAATGGATTTGAGAGAATCCTAATTACCTAGTGCTGAAAGTGTGTTCTGTCCACTCCCAAAACACTTTGTTGACATAAGAATTATCACTGCTCAAGGTAATGTTTTAGATCTATAATAACAGATGCATAGAAGCATGAGGTCTCTTCTGCACCTTGTGGTAGGCATTTATTTGAGACTTTTGTTTGACTAGTCCAATCTCATAGGAACTCAAATTGCAATTCTCTTATGAAAATCGCCAGTAAATTCAACCAAACATAAATCTGAAGATCTGTCCAAATGTAGTGACTTGATCTAAACTCTTGAAGACAAAAATGAGAAAAATAGTTGGAAGCCACAATATTGTTAAGTTGAGTCATGTATGTTTTTCTAGTGGCCATTTAGGGTCACTGCTAGTAAACGGAGTGGAACAATTATTAATTCATAGTGTCTCTCAAATAAATGACTTAACGAATTGAATAAATTATATATTTCAACATATGTAGCTTTTTAGTTAGAGTGGAAAGGAGATATGGATTGATGATACTAACTTCTGTTGAAAAATTTTTAAATGAGAAGTAAATTTGCAGTAGACCATCTCCTTGGTGAAGTTTTAGGGTTCTTAGATGAGTCTTATATTTTTGGTTATAAGTAGTTCTTTTTGAACAAATTATGGAACCGTGTTGAAAGTGAGAGAGAAAATAGTTTTATTTTATATACCAAGTAATAATCATAACTACTGTGTGTGCTTACTATTATCTCTCTGTAACTAAGTAGTCTGTACAACAATCACTCTGTATCCACAAGAGATTGGTTCCAGGACTCTTCCTCACCTTGTCCCTCAGGATACCAAAATCCATAGTGCACAAGTCCCTTATGTAAAATGGTGTAGTATTTGCATATAACCTACTTATATCTTCCTGTATAATATAAATCATCTCTAGATTACTTATAATACCAAATTCAATATAAATTATATGTAAATAGTTACCAGCATGGAGAAAATTCAAGTTTTGCCATTTGGAATTTTCTGAAATTTAAAAATATATATATATTTTTTATCTGCCATGGGTTGAAACTTCAGGTGCAGAGAACCAACTGTATAATGAACTCAAAAAGTTGTTCCTAAATTCCTATGAGAGTGTGTGATAAAGTTCTTACCAATCTTGACGTAAGTAAAGCAAAAATATCATAGGTTTTAAAAGTAAAGTTAAATTGATGCAACTTAAAGATTGCTGAGTTCTATTTTCTTTTTTGCCTTTTGAGATGTTAAAATATAATTTTTTTTCACAGAATAATTATTTGGATTATGGTAAGGTGGGGTTTTTGTCACAACACCCATATGTGGAAAAATTAAAATTGGTATATTACTGTCACTCATTTTTTGTGTGTGAAATTTTATTGGTCTGTGGAGTCCCAAGATTTTGAAACAATGTTTTAAGAATGGTTCAGCTTTAGAACCATATACTAGTACTTATGGTGTTATCTGTAAGGAGACTGTCATTTTATGTCTCTTCCTCTCTCATCAGAGGTAGAAAAAGGATTTAGGAACCACTTTCTAAAGTTCATCATATAGTTGGCTCTCTGCACCTGAAGTTTCAACCAATGGCAGATAAAAAATATTTTTTTTTATCTGTAGATAAAACAGTAAGTATAAAAAGTAAATTCTAGCTAAAAGTTTATTTTATAAACCACAACTTATTCACTTTTTCTTTGCTATATTTCATTTATTGTTTTGACAGTTTAGGCAAAAGTTTTTGAAATAAGTTTTACTTTTTGTGTTTCATAAGGTAACTTCTCCTCATATCTGACTTCTCTGCAAGTTGCTAGAGCTGTTGAACAGCAAAGAGTTCAGAAAACCTCAAATACTGTAATGATCGAGTGAATCTGTTCAAGATCTGTTTGATAAATCTAAATTTGAGGAAGTTATTTGGCTGAGTGGATCTCTGATGAAAAGCAATTCTATTTGTGTGGGTTCCCTGCTTACTGATCTCTATGCCTTTTTCCAGCAAGCCGACCTGAAGTACTTTCTGTCACGGATCTGATAGAGACAGTTAACCAAATTTCTAAGCTTAGCATTGCTCATGAAATCGTGGTAAATCCAGATTTTTACATGGAAGACGGTGTATTACCTCCCAACAGGTATCAACTCTATTTTTTCCATTTCATTCCTCCTGGCATATGTACACAGCACAAATGACTTTGGATCAGGTTTGAAGCACTTTTATTAATACAGTTAATGTTTTAGTATGTCTTAAATGGTACCAACAAACAAAACAGAGGAGTAATCTGTGTAATTATTAGTTTTACAGACTGAAAGCAGAAAAATTTTATCTAAGCAGGGAATAAATTAATGAAATTATTGTCAGAACTTTCATTTTGGTACCTCATTTAACAGTGAAACACAGTGAATTCCACATCTTCTTAGACAGCTTTGGAGAAAGTAGCTACTAGCAGTTATTCTCTTAACTATCTATAGATTGATCAAGTACAAATGAAATTATTTCTTTTCTAATAGTGATATTGCCAACTCTTCATGGGATAAGAGCTTTCAGGGAATATTTCTGCTTCATAATCGGCTTAACAAAAATTCTGTGAACCAAGATCAAAACCCATTAATAAACACTGCCCCTCTAAAATCACACTTTATCCTGGTTCTTATTAATTGTATTGATATTGCAATACATACATGAATCATTCAGGGAGTATGATTTGAATACTTCTGCTGCTGCTAAGTCGCTTCAGTCGTGTCCGACTCTGTGCGACCCGATAGACGGCACCCCTCCAGGCTCCTCCGTCCCTGGGATTCTCCAGGCAAGAACACTGGAGTGGGTTGCCATTTCCTTCTCCATAAATACTTGTAGTAGTTTGTTAATAGTTAAATGAGTAAATTTCTTTGTTTGACTCAATATTTCATATAACATTCTAATTTCCCAGCTTTAGAAGTGGCTTCTATTTTGCCACTTCAGGTATTCCATCACTTAAGCACCTTGCTCTGTCAGTGTCTCTTGCTCTTTACACTTCTTACTTTTTTCCCTTAGTTTGCCAACACTGCCTTCACTGTCCCTGGAGCCTCAGTTAGATTTATTTTTTTGCTGGCAGGAGTGCGGAGAAAGGGAAACAAGGAGAGTGAAGATCTGTTAAAGTGGCTGAGGGATTGTGGTGGTGATGAGGGGTGGGGAAATGAAGCAGAGGGAATAATACTCTTGAACTGGCCAGTTTGTTCCGTTTTTCCTGTAAGGTGGCTCTAGTAGCATTTAGTTGACTTTAATTTCACTTCAATTTTATTAGGTTGTATTTTGACAGCTGTCATATCAGCATGCATTTAAAAAAAACTTATCAACATTGCTGAATTTTTGTGTAGCAATTTTAATATTGAAGATGGGAGGAAAAAAGCAACATTTTGGCATATTATGGTTTATTTTTTCAAGAAAGGTAGAAAAGTTCCATTTTTAAAACAAATTGTGACAGATGATGAAAAGTGGATACTGTACAATAATGTGGATTAGAAGAAATCATGGGGCAATTGAAATGAACTACCACCAACCACACCAAAGGCTGGTCTGCATCCAAAGAAGGTGATGTTGTATATATGGTGGGATTGGAAAGGAGTCCTCTATTATGAGCTCCTTCCAGAAAACCAAACAATTAATCACAAGTACTGCTCCCAATTAGACCAATTGAAAGCAACACTTAACAAAAAGCATCCAAAATTAGTCAACAGAAAACACATCGTCTTCCATCTGAATAGTGCAAGACTGCATGTTTCTTTGATGACCAGGCAAGAACTGTTACAATTTGACTAGAAAGTTCTGATGCATCTGTGTATTCGCCAGACATTGCACCTTCAGATGTCCACGTATTTCAGTCTTTACAAAATTCTTTGAATGGAAAAAGTTTCAATGCCCTGAAAGACTTAAAAGGAACCTGGATTAGTTCTTTGCTCAAAAAGATAAAAAATTTGGGGAAGATTAAATTATAAAATTGTCTGGAAAATGGAAGAGGTAGTGGAACAAAATGGAGAATACGTTGTTCAATAAAGTTGTTGATGAAAATGAGAAATGTGTATTTTTATTTAAAAACCAAAGGAACTTTTTGGCCAACTCACTGTTTAGAAATAAATCTTCATTGTTTTGTTATTAACAGCCTTATTCTAGTGTAGTAATGCAAGTATACCAGAGAAGTTACTGAAATACAATTGAGGGTTATCTATTATCTATAGGTAATCAATGACTGCTTTTATCTTTGGACTTATAAAGTGATACTGATTAGAGTTATGGATTCCTAAGAGAAATCTCATTGTCAGATATTTATTCTACAAACATTTATTGAGCATGTCCTAGGTGGAAGGCTGAATGTTAAATGTTGGAGACATATAGATGAGTATGATGCTGGCTTTGCCATTACGAAGCTTCTGTAGGTGAGATAGTCAAATAGTATATAGTTCCTGTGCAGTGATAAGTTCTCTCACATCGAGTATATGGAGTTCCTTATTCCTGCTTAGCTGCCGAAGAGGGTTTGGGAAACCTTCCTGATGAGGTAATGTTGAGTTGAGTTTTTAGATATGAATAGGTGCTTTTCAGGTGGTCTAGGGTTCATAAAATTGTATAGGAGACAGGGACCAAAACCACCCCAAAGAAAAAAATGCAAGATGGCAAAATGGTTGTCTGGGGAGACTTTACAAATGCTGAAGAAAGAAGAGAAAGCCAAGGGAGAAAGGGAAAGATATACCCAACTGAATGCAGAGTTCCAGAGAATAGCAAGAAGAGACAAGAAGGTCTTCTTAAGTGAATAATGCAAAGAAATAGAGGAAAACAATAGAATGGGAAAGACTAGCGATCTCTTAAAGAAAATTGAAGGTATCAAGGGAACATTTCATGTAAGGATGGCCACAATAAAGGACAGGAACAGTAGAGATCTAACAGAAGCAAAAGACATTAAGAAGAGGTGGCAAGAATGCACAGAAAAACTATGCAAAAAAAAGTCTTATTATCTGGAAAACCACAATGATGTGGTCACTCAATTAGAGCCAGATATCCTGGAGTGTGAATTCAAGTGGGCCTTAGGAAGCATTAGTATGAACAAAGCTAGTGGAGGTGATGGAATTCCAGCTGAGCTATTTCAGATCCTAAAAGATGATGCTATTAAAGTGCTGCAGTCAATATGCCAGCAAATTTGGAAAACTCAGCAGTGGCTACAGGTCTGGAAAAGGTCAGTTTTCATTCCGATCTCAAAGAAGGGCAATGGCAAAGAATGTTCCAACTACCAAACAGCTGCACTCATTTCACATGATCAGAAGGTTAGAACTGGACCTTTGTGAGTCAAAGTTAGAACTGGACATGAAACAACTGACTAGTTCCAAATTGGGAGAGCAGTATGTCAAGGCTGTATATTTTCACCTTGTTTATTTAACTTTTATGTAGAACACATCATGAGATATGCTGTGCTGGATGAGTCACAACCTGGAATCAAGATTGCTGGGAGAAATATCAACAACCTCCAATATACAGATGACACCACTCTAAAGACAGAAAGGGAAGAGGAACTAAAGAACCTCTTGATGAAGGTGAAAGAGGAGAGTGAAAAAGCTGGCTTGAAACTGAACATTTGAAAAACTAAGATCATGGCATCCAGTCCCATCACTTCATGGTAAATAGAAGGGAAAAAAGCGGAAGCAGTGACACATTTAATTTTCTAGGGTTCCAAAATCACTGCAGACTGTGACTGAAGCCATGAAAGTAAAAGATGCTTGCCCTTGGAAGGAAAGCTATGACAAACCTAGACAGCATATTAAAAAGCAGAGACATCACTCTGCCAACCAAGGTCCATACAGTCAAAATCATGGTTTTTCCAGTAGTCATGTACGGATGTGAGAAGTGGAACACAGAGAAGGCTGAGTGCCAAGGAATTGATGCTTTCGAATTGTGGTTCTGGAGAACGCTCTTGAGAGTCCCTTGGACTGGCAGGAGATCAAATCTGTCAATCCTAATGGAAATCAACCCTGAATATTCATTGGAAGGGCTGATGCTCCAGTAACTTGGCCACCTGATATGAAGAGCCTACTCATTGGAGAAGACACTGATGCTGGAAAAGATTGAAGGCAAAAAAAAGAAGGGGGCAGCAGAGGATGAGATGTTTAGATAATACCACTGACTCAATGAACAAACTCCAGGAGATAGAGAATGTCAGAGAAGCCTTGCATGCTGTAGTCCATGGGGTCACAAAAAAAGATGAGGACACTACTTAGCAACTAAACAACTTTGGTGTTCCTCTGGTGGCTCAGCAGTAAAGAATCCACCTGCCAATCCAGGAGACCCAGGTTCAATCCCTGGGTCAAGAGGACCCCCTGAAGGAGGAAATGGCAACCCACTCCAGTAGTCTTGCCTGGGAAATCCCAGGGATAGAAGGGTCTGGAGGGCTATAGTCCATGGGGTCACAAAGAACTCGGACACAGCTTAACTACTAAACAACAATGACAACAAGAAAATCTTCCTGGTGATAGGGAGGTTCTGCTGCTAAGTCTCTTCAGTCGTGTCCAACTCTGTGTGACCCCATAGAGGGCAGCCCACCAGGCTCCCCCGTCCCTGGGATTCTCCAGGCAAGAACACAGGAGTGGGTTGCCATCGCCTTCTCCCAGGTGGCTGAGGGAAATGATCATGTCATTATGATCAGATTTTTTTTCTTAGAAATATCATTGGTCTAAGCAAGAATATGTGGCATTGTTGCAGTAAGACTTTGATTGGGGGCCAGAATACCTTTACTGCTGCTGCTGCTAAGTTGCTTCAGTTGTGTCCAAATCTGTGCGACTCCATAGATGGCAGCCCACCAGGCTCTCCCGTCCCTGGGATTCTCCAGGCAAGAACACTGGAGTGGGTTGCCATTTCCTTCTCCAGTGCATGAAAACGAAAAGTGAAAGTGAAGCCACTCAGTCGTGTCTGACTCTTAGCGACCCCATGGACTGCAGCCTTCCAGGCTCCTGCATCCATGGGATTTTCCAGGCAAGAGTACTGGAGTGGGTTGCCATTGCCTTCTCCTTACTAGACTATTGCAATAGTCCAGGTAGGAAATGATGGCAGGAGGAGATGGATTCCAGACATATTTAGGAATCAAAATCTCTGTAATTTGGGGACCAAGTGCATTAAAAGGATGAAAAGAAGTAATTGTTATGCATTAGATAAATAACAGTTGGTGACATCTCACAAATGGGATTGGTGTGTTGGGGAAGGAACTTTGACTTTTTTCATTTACCTCTGTATTGCTTGTAAAATTTTCAACAAAAGCATGCATTACTATTCTAGTTTTAATGGGAAAAATGTAAACTTTATGATTTGTTTGAAAAGACACAGGTTTGAGAAGGGAAGATAATGAGTGGGAGGTGCACATAAGATTTTCAAGTGTTATCAAGAAGGAAAATCCTTTTTTGGATTTTAAGGCTGAAGGGAAAAGATCATCTAGTTCAAAGGTATAAGTCTACAGGTATTAAAACCAAGGCATACATTTAAGTCAGATGAAGAACCAAGGCTAGAACTCAGGGCCTCAAATGCAACTTCTTGGTTCTTCTTACTAGAAGGAGAGCTTTTCTGGAACCATGAGGAATCCTTCTGAGAGAAATTGATCAGTGCCTTTGCATCTGAGACTAAACTCAGTGTATTCAACTTTGCTAAAGTCTAAACATAGCTCCTTCCCTATCAACATAATGGTCTTTCATGATCTTAAATGATGTTTGGGATTTAGGAGATTAGGATCCTTTATCAACTCTCTGGGTAAAGAGCAAGTTGCTCATTTAACCGTCTTATAGTCTGGAACGCAGGATGATGGAGACAATGTACAAGGCTTTTGGGGACCATCTGAAAGTCCAGCTATCAAGTACTCCAGCTGACTTCACTTCTGCACTTGAACTCCTAAAAGAAATTAAGGAGGTGAGGAACCAACTTCCCATTTGTGGATATTAAATCTTAGTTGTGGCATGGGGTATCTTTCATTGTGGTGCATGGGCTTCTCTCTAGTTGTGATGCACAGACTCAGCACTTGCATCTTGTGGGCTTAGTTGCCCTGCAGCATGTGGGATCTTTGTTTCTCTGAGCAGGGATCAAACCCATGTCCCCTGTATTGCAAGGCGAATTCTTAAATACTGGACCACAGGAAAGTCCTCTTTTTTTTTTTTTTTTAATCCCAGACCTTTTAATTGTTGATAAATAGGAATTATTTTGGGGCTTCCCAAGTGATGCTAGTGGTAAAGAGCCCACCTGCCAATGCAGGAGACGTAAGAGTCTCGAGTTTGATCCCTGGGTGGGGAATATGCCCTGGAGGAGGGCATGGCAACCCACTCCAGTATTCTTGCCTGGAGAATCCCATGGACAGAGGAGGCTGGTGGGCTACAGTTCATAGGGTAGCAAAGAGTCGGACATGACTTAGCATGCATGCATGCACAAGTTTCATTTCTACATATGTTCCACTACTTGAACAGATAATATGGAGAAACTTCCATTTTATTTGTATGAGATGAAGCTTGAAAGTTGAGATCTTGCTGTAACAACACAGCATGTCATTCAATTAAACAGATTTTTGCCTAACTCCCATTATGTTTTCTGTGTTTCAGAAGCACGTAGATACATAAGAGAGCCTTTGCCAACAAGAAACTTATACTTTAGAGTGAAAAGATTATTTCGAGTGACACTTAAAGGTTTCTCTGCCTATTTCATCTTTTCCCTTTGTGGTCAAACAATCTAATGATGTCCTTATCCTTTATTAAGACTATCTCACCCCCACAAGGCTATATTTAAAATGGATAACCAAGGACCTGCTGTAGCACATGGAATTCTGCTCAATATTATGTGGCTACCTGAATGTGAGGGGAGTTAGGGGAAGAATGGATGCATGTATATGTATGGCTGAGTCCCTTCACTGTTCTCCTGAAACTATCACATTGGTAATTGGCTACCCGAATACAAACTAAAAAGTTTTATAAAAAGAATATCCCATTACCTTGTGATGGTATGTGTTTTATATTTTTTATATCCTGCAATTGTTTTTGTCACAGGTATTTTTCTTCCTATCTTTATCTCATTCTGCCAAGAAAATAGTACAGCACTACTATTACTACTAATCCCAATGAAGCCTTAAATTATAACTGGCTCCTAAACAGAGAGAAATAATATTCTGTATATGCAGTTGGGAAACCTAGTTTCTGGAGGCCCAATAGACATAGGCTGGCATGCCTTTGCCTTAAGGAGATTGTTCATCAAAGAGTGTTTGGAGTTCTAAATAATTTGGCTCCATTGATTTTCTTTTCTGGGCAGATATTGCTATCACTGCTATTACCACGCCAGAACAGCCTAAGAGATGAGATTGAAGAAGCTCTGGACATAGATCTCCTCAAGCAGGAAGCAGAGCATGGGGCCCTGGATGTCCCTCATCTCCCCAACTACATTCTTAATTTGATGACCCTGCTGTGTGCACCAGTCCGAGATGAAGCAGTGCGAAAACTAGAGAGCATAACAGATCCTGTACAGTTACTGAGGTGAGAAACTAGATGTACTGTTCCTGAACACTAGATGTAGTATCCTGTCTTAGACACTGTACCAGAAAACTGTGGGCCAGATACTGGGTTATAGCCCCTGGCTTGCCTAGCTCTTCTATACTGAAGAACGAACTAATATCTCTGCTGTTCCTCTGTGGTTTATTGGCTTTTATTTTCAAAGGATGGATTCTCAGAACCCTTTTGATGATCTCCAGATCATTCGGACACTTTCTGAGAAATGATGCTGTTAAGACACTGGCTTCCCAGGTGACACTAGTGGTAAAGAATCCCGCTGCCAGTGTAGGAGATGCAAGAGAAGAGGGTTCGATGCCTGGGTCGGGATGATCCTGTGGAGAAGGAAATGGCAACCCACTCCAATATTCTTGTCTAGACACTAGAGTACAGTAACTGTTTCTTTGGGATATTTCAAACAGCACTTTCGCAGATAATTTCTTATGTATCCTAACTCAAACCCTGTGGGGGAACAAGAATGAGAATGATCCCTGTTTCACAGATAGAAGAACCAAGAACCAGAGGTAAAGTAATAAGCCAAATGAGTTAGAAATTCAACCACCATCATCCCGACTACCCACAGGGAGTTAGAATTTTAATCGTTTTTCTGAGGTGGAGTACCTACAGTGGAAAGAACTCTAGGCTGGTAACTAAAAGATCAGAAGATGTATCTGTTCCTAGCTCTGATAACAACTCACTCTGTGGCCTTGGGTCCCTGGCTGCAATGTCTGTATTTGCAAATTGAAGTAGGACTGTGGTTTTTAAGGCCATTTTTTACTCTATGATACTGTGATTTTAGGACTCTTGGCTTCAGTTCCACCTCACTCCACTAGATTACCTTTCAGAGTGTAAGCATTTGATTTTTCCTCCATTGACAGGGGCATCTTCCATGTTCTGGGCCTGATGAAAATGGACATGGTGAACTATACTATACAGAGCCTCCGACCCTACCTGAAGGAACACTCTATCCAGTATGAACGAACTAAATTCCAGGAACTCCTCAACAAGCAACCCAGTATGTTCAAAATTTAAGGACAGGAGAGGGGGAGATTTGACTTTGGGTCTTATTTCTTATAGTGATAGGGTACTTTCTGGGTTTTTTTGTTGTTGTTGTTGTTTTTTTTAATAGATAGCTTCTCCCTATTGGACGGGCGAAGGCATGGGGTAGGAAGAAGGAACATTGCTCTACGAGAAAAGATGTACAAAATCACTTATTTATTGAGGAAGAATATATCCTCAAACCTTACTTTTCAAGCCTTGGTGTTAGAAGATATTTACATATTCCCTTCTATGTCATAGATCTCCTTGATTGCACCACAAAATGGCTAACCAAAACAGCTCTAGACCTCACTACACCACCTTCAAGTTCTCCTGACTCTCCCAGCTCCTCCAGCATGGCCCATTCATCTTCAAATTGGGCAGTGGACAATCCACAACTTCCCAGTTCCACAATGGTGCTATACCAGGGTTACCTGAACCTTCTTCTCTGGGATCTTGACAGTAAAGAGTTTCCCGAGGTAGGAACATATATAAGAACATTGCCTTTTTGTTTTGTATTTGATACCTTTACTAAAACACTTTTCGGACAGCTTGCTTTTCCCTGTCTCACCAGACTCTGCTAATGGATAAAATCCGGCTGCAAGACATGGAGTCCCAGTTGAAGCAGTTGGGCATTCTGGCCTCAGTCTTGCTAGTGGCCAGAAGTTTCTCTGGTAGTGCTTTATTCAGTTCGACTGAATTTGTGAATAAACTGAAACACATAACCAAGGCCCTGACAGACGAATTTAACTCCAGGTAAACTTCATAGAGGCTTTCCTGGTGACTCAGTGGTAAAGAATCTGCCTGCCAATGCAGGAGACCCAGATTTGAACCTTGGGTCAGGAAGATCCCCTGGAGTAAGAAATGGCAACCCAGTCTAGTGTTTTTGCCTGGAGAATTCCATGGATAGATGAGCCTGGCAGGCTACAGTCCATGGGGTTGCAAAAGAGTCAGACATGACTTAGCGACTATGCAACATGAGCAACAACAAATTTCCTAGATCTTTCTGAGAGTTGAAAATAGTTTATTGGTTTTGGAACTTAGGCAGTTAATGTATTACTGCCTTATTCTTTATCATAAACCACACAAAAGACCTTGGGCATCATCTTCAAAGGTCATTGGTGTCTTTTGATAAATTGTATTAAAGTTTGTGATGGAAACAAAACATATTTCCAAGGAGGTGAGTGTGGAAACTAGTTTGCTATGAATGATTCAGTACTGTGTTTGCTAAAAATGAGTCATTATATACTTAAATAAGTGACACTGGATTTATGTGTGTATATCCAGAAGTTGATCCCTTGGTCAATATGTATCCATAATTTGCTTCATGCAGGGCACCCCAGCTGAAGTAAAAAGAAGAACTGGAAGTTCAGATCTCAATATATTTACAAGTTAACTGGCGAAGTAGGGAAGACAACTATGGAAAATGCTTAAGAAATCTTAAAACAGAATTTGAATAAAGTTTATGGGACTAAAGAATACTGAGTAGATCCAAGAATGGAACTGAACCCTTGTCCAATTTGTTTCATTTAAAGTGGAGAATAGTATGAATTAGTTAATATGTACGAATTAATGTGTGTGAAATAGTTGACATCTTGAGGGTAACAATGAAATGATTTGAAATGCTGGGTCCTCTGTTAGTGGTGGAGAGCTGGAATTCTTTTGTAAGTGGGCCTGGCTTCTGGTGTTGGACTCTCTGAGCTTTGCCCCTATGCCAAGGCCACTCTGCTTTCTGTCCTTCATCATCTAGGCCTGAAGAAGCTATGGTGAGTGTGAGTGAACAAGTGTCTCAGAAAATCCATGAACGCCTCAAAGACATGGGCCTAACTGCCCTGAGTAGTGAAAAGAAAGCCTCTCTTAGAGGCCAACTTCAGAACATCGCCAAGAAAGAGAACCGTGTTCGTAACATCATTGGTAAGAGTCCTCCTGTGGTGGTGGGGCTGGGAAGGGGTGGCAAGGGAAGGGGTAGCAAGAATGTGGAAGGTAACAAGGTGGACTGAAGCTTGGAAGTCAGTTGTGAAGACGTTCAGAAATGGAATGATTGTTGGGAAAGTCCTTTGGCTTTAGTTTCCTTATATATAATGTGCAGAATTGAAATCAATTGAAATAAATTTGTCCAAACAAATTGGACAAACTCTTTCAGTTTGAAGAGTGAACATATGGTTTTAAGGTCAGCTAGGATGTGTAACTTGCAGGTGCTAGTGCTGAGTGATTCCTGGTCATTCTCTAACTATAACCCAAGACCTGTGATGGGAAACCCTTTCTCTAGCCCATGCTTTAAGTTACCATGATGGTCCCTACTTCCCTCTAAGGAACTGATGCTAATTTAGGCTGAAGGATATATTCCCTGCAAGAATGGAAGCAGTGAGCTCGACCACCTTGCTTCTAATTTTTACATCTTGACAAAGTCTGATATGGTTGTATGGACCCAGAGTTGGTACACTGGCTGCAATGTGTGCCCTTAGAATTTCACATACAATGTCTAGGATCCTCTTGTTAGGTCACACATGTCGGGAGCTCACTTAGCACCCCATAACATTATAAACAGCCAGAAACTTACTGGCTCGACATCTTTCAATAATGCATTGCTTTTAGAAGCTTTATAGCATTCCTTCTTCCAAAAGAAAAGAAAAGAAAATCTCATTAACATGTTTTACCTGAATGAGTGAGTAGGTCAGTGAAAATGTGTTAATTTAAACGTTGGCGAACAGGGAGTGCAAGGGCATTGTGAATTTCTTCTGAAATCTCTTTGATCTTTCCCTTTTAACTTTTTTCTTGCACACAGATCAGCGGATCCACTTGTTTCTCAAAGGCTGTTTGGTTCGTGGGATGCAGGAGTCTCTGCTAGACTTCCCTGTTGGCCTTATTCTCATCAAGGGAGAGTTGACAAAACTGGGCTGGAAGTTTTTCAATCTGATGCGTCACAATCAGCAGGTATTTAGCCCCTATTACGATGAAATCCTTAAAGATATCATCCCTCCAGCTCAGGCCCAAGAAACAGAAGTGGAGTCTATCTGATAGTTCCAGACCACAGTCTGGCAACAGGGACCCAGGAGAGAGGGCTAAGTATGTTCCTGGGATGACATCACCTGTGCCCAGCAGAGTAGCCTCTTCCTCACTTCAACCTGGACTCAAGGCTGCAGGATTCCAGCATGTAAATACAAACTGGCCCAGCCCCCTTCATAATAAACTTCTGTGCTGCAAGAAAACCTCAGTTCCTTCTGTGTTGCAACTGAACGCAGGTTTTGTGCCCTTATCCCCTATTATCTGAGAACCAGTGATCCCTCAGTTCTCCTTCACTGGCTGATCATTCTTCAGGATGCTGGCTTGAGCAGGCATCAGGGCGTCGGCTGCTAGCATTGTTTCCTCCAATGGAAAATCATTTCCTTGAGGGCTGTGAAAACTTTCTGTGGAATTTTTTCAAACTATGAGTTCTGGAAGTATAAGGGCTTCTAGAGGTTGGGAAGACGCTGAGTTACAAATCAGGGGAAGACAGAATCCTATTTCCAGTATCACATTCTCCCTATACTTTTAAGGCTGCAGTAATAGTAAGAGCCCTCACATCCTGTTCTGGTGTGGGGCATGAAGCAGTATGAAAACTGGGGAGTGGATCAATATTGTCTGCCAGTGAACATTCAGTTGAGGACCGTTCTCAGCCTCAATGGGCGCTCTCTCTCTCTCTCTTTCTCTCTCTAGTGATCCTGGGAGTCAGTTTTAAACTCTCTCAAACCAACACCAAATGCAAGCACTTAGGCCACAGACACTTGTTTCACGTTCATCTCTGGTTCCAGTCTATAGCTAAATCTATCTTTTATTGTGATATTTCTAGGCTTAGAACACTTCTTTCTTCTTGAGAGAAATAATGAAGGTATTCAAGAGTGGGATAGCCACGGTGTTTCTTCCCACTTGCAGTCTGAGCCTCTAACTGCTAGATTGTGATTGTCAACTCATTTGGCATCACAAATGACAGATGTCCTAGATCCACATAGATCTGGGCTTGTTTTCTTCAATTGCAGAGATTCACCCTATCATTCTCAGGCCACCTACAACAGACCACCAGCAATCTAGGAAATTAGGAGCAACATCAGTTTCGTTTTGGACTTATTTAAAACGGACAGGAGAAAACAAAAATTCACCTGTGGGATATTATAACTGGATGAGGGGTGTCCTCACCATATCAGGGAATGGCAAGAGCTGAGTATAATTTACTTAATCCAAGAATAATAACAGATGGGATCTGAGTTCCATTAGTCCAAGGGTAATTTTTCTAGAAGATGGATCCCAGGTGGTTGCTACAGCTAGGTGAATAGGGTGATACATTTATTGTCTGAATATAAGGCACACAGAGGAAGGAGCTTAGCAAGCTACAGTCCTTGGGGTTGCAAAGAGTTGGGCATGACTGAGCGACTGAGCAAGGCACAGAGGGAAGCTGGGGAATAGATCATTCAAAGATTCTAGTCTTGTAACTTATCTTATCCTCAGGAAAGAAACCAAAGCTGGTTAATTTGCAATTAATAAACAGGCTGTGAATTCTAACTGAATTTTCTGATCTGATTTGCCAATATTAACGCATTGTTTTTAAAAAATCTTAATTTTAGAGTCCTGATTGTCTTATATAAAAATGTACTCTGAAGGGATCCCTGTGGAGATGACTAGGTAGTTGTTGGATATAGACATTAGACTGAAATGGAATTTTGACTTATCCTTTACAATCGAAATTTGGTATAATTGATTTCTTTGAGATTCTGAGTTAGTTTTATATCTCCACGTGGAGGAGATAGAAATCCTAATCTTAAACAGGGAAAGATGGCTCTATTCAATCCTGCTCACCATTTAAGGGGAAATATATATGTATACACAAACACACATATTGTATGTGTATCAGCTCTGCTTCAACTCAAGCTAAAGAAAAAGCCCAGAAATGTGCAAAGATATTCCCTTTAACTCACTCAACCAGAGAAGATAAAAAACAGAAACATGGTGGCTGTCCCACCCGTGAATACTCACATCATCTCTCTCAAGAAAAATGAAGTGTTCTCAACTTCGATATGTGACAAAAAGAAGTTTGGTTCAGCTGTAGGATGGGACATGTATTCACAAGCGGATACATTACCATTGAGCCGCCTGGATTGATAGTATGTGCACATGATGAAATATGGTAAAAAGTCAATTTCTCTCCCATGCTCGTGTCTCATTCTACCCAGAAGACATTGCTGTTTTTACATTTCTGTGTATCCTTCCAGAGATACTCTCTGCAAATGAAGTACACATTATAATGTTATGATCACGTACAAGCCAGTCACTCTTTTAAACTTTCTATAAATATGACTTTATTTATCCCTCCATTGTTTATTTCCAGTCTATGTTTCCAGCTCTAGTGCAGGATGCTTGCCTAGAAAATTCCATGGATAGAGGAGCCTGGTGGGCTACCGTCCATGGGGTCACAAAGAGGTGGACACAGCTGAGCACACATGCACAGTGCAGTGTGGAACAAGAAGCGCTGATGGGAGTTAGAACCTGTTTGGTGTTTTGTTTATATTCTCAGGTCGAGTGAGTTAAGGGAACATCTTTACACACTTCTGGGCTTTTTCTTTAGCTTGAGGTGAAGCAGAGCTGAAAGAAGTTCTTCTGAGGATTGTTTGAAGCCACTGTACTAGATTATCTTGAAAGGTCCCTGGGTTATTTTCTTACAGCAGCTATAACAAATTAACATGAACCTAGTGGCTTAAAATAATACACATTCATTCTGTTTTAGCCCCAGAGGTCAAGTACAAAATCAACATTACTGGGTCCAAACCAAGGTTTTAGCAAGGCCACTGTCCATTTGGCAGGCTTTCACTAGGGGAGATTACTTAAGTTGCCTTTTCTACATCTAGAGTTGCATTCTTATAGTCCTTGCCTTGTGATACATTCGTCCATCATCCAAACCAGCAGCATAGCAACTTGCTTCAGTCATAATACCGCCCTCCTTCGTCTGTGTCAAATGTCCTTCTCCTTTCCTCTTCATAAGGATATATTATTACAATTTGGGCTCACCAAGCTAGTCTCCTGGTGGCTCAGATGGTAAAGATTCTACCTACAATGCAGGAGACCTGGGTTTGATCCCCGGGTCGGGAAGATCCCCTGGAGAAGGGAATGGCTACCCAGTTCCGTATTCTTTCCTGGAGAGTTCCATGGTCAGAGGAGCCTGGCGGGATATACTCTATGGGATCACAAAGAGTCGGACAGGACTGAGTGAATAGCACTTTCACTTTTTGCTTTCAAGATAGTCACAAGATCCTTAACTTAATCACATCTGCAAAGTCCCTTTTGCCAAATCAAATAACATTCACAGATTTCAGGCACTAGGGCATGGATATCCTTAGAGGGCATTGTTCAGCAGACAACAGTCTGTCTTCTGACCCCGTCAAAGGTTCATATCCATCCTTCATGCAAAACACATTCATTTCATCCCAATATTCCCCAAAGTGTCAACGTATTACATATCAAGTCCAGAATCTCACCTGTAAATCATTTAATCAAATATGTGAGAAACGGTATGATTCTCCCTGTGGAAAAATTTTCTCCATCAGTGGGTCTGTAAACTAGTGAAAAAGTTAACCTCTTCCCAAATTACAGTAGCGGGATAGTTATAGGATAATAGTTACAGACATTCCCACTCCAAATGGGAGAAAATAAAGAAAAGAGTTATTGGCTCCAAGCAATCTTGAAATCCAACCAGGTAAACTCCACCAGGGTACAAGGCCTGGAAATCATCTTCTGTTTCTGGAGATTCTGGCCTTTGCCCCTGAAGGTCTATACTTCACATCAAAGATTCTATACTCAGAATCATCCTTCCATTTTTTTCTACACGATACTACATGTTTGCAGCTGAGTACTTTTTTATCAATTTGTTTCCTGCATGTAGGTTTTTGGGAATCTAACACCCTTTTTAATTTGTATGCTGAAAATTTGCTTATAAAGCATGTCCTCAATATTTTTTTTAAATAACTCACCATTCTTTGTAGGAGATTTTTTTGGATGGATAGACAAGATCTTCTTAACTTCACTTTAATTTTTTAAAATAAATTTTAGCATAGTTGAAAGCTTTTTCAGAGTCATGTAGCTAGTTTTTAATTCCTTTGATGATACCCGTACCATGCCTCCAATGTACACAACCCACCTACTTGGTGCTGAAGAAAATGAGGAAGATGAGATCCTGCTGCAGGCCTGGATACAGAGCTGTCGGAAATGGTAGTGTGTAAGGTCCAGGCAGAATCACTGGAAAGGAGTGACCTCTGAGGAGAGAAGGGACTTAACAAGAACAGAATTAAGAAACTAGTGTCTTTTTGTTTTTTTATTTTTATTTTTTTGGACCCATCCTGCAGCATGTGGGATCTTAGTTCCCCAACCAGGAATCCAACCCAGGACCTGCTGCATTGGAAGTACAGAGTCTTAACCACTGAACAGCCAGGGAAATCCCACAAAGAGAATTAAGTCCGAGGCATTTTCTATGGTGTCTTCTTTAAACCAAATAAGCACTCGGTTATTCTTAAGTTGTATCATTTTTATGCTTAAAAATCAATGAGAACTCCCCTGGTTGTCCAATGGTTAGGACTCAGCGTTTTCCCTTCCCTGGGCTAGGTTCAGTCTCTGGTTGGTGAACTAAGACCCTGCAAGGCAAGCAGCACAGTCCTCAACACCCCTTGCCAAATAATCAATGAATAAGTTTAAACAATTTCTGTACTACCAAAAGAAGGAAAAGTATTAGAAGTAAATATTATAGACTTTATGCTAATATGCTTGACCAAAGAATACTTTTACTAATCAGTAGAGAAGCGGTTGCTATTACCCACTCGCTACTACTGATTGGATGGTTTAGTGAGGCCCTGGGATGGGCCCGCCAGGGTCTGCCCAAAGCCCTGGCTGAGCATTAAGACAGAGGATATGACTATTTACATAGGTGAACCTGCAGAACCACATTCTGACAGCATGTGGTCCACTGGAGAAGGGAATGGCAAAACACTTCAGTATTCTTGTCTTGAGAACCCCATGAACAGTATGAAAAGGCAAAAAGAACACTGAAAAATGAACTCCCCAGGTTGGTAGGTCCCCAATATGACACTGGGGATCAGTGGAGAAATAAGCCCAGAAAGAATGAAGGGATGGAGCCAAAGCAACACCAACAACCAAAAACAACACGCAGGTGTGGATGTGACTGGTGATGGAAGCAAGGTCTGATGCTGTAAAGAGCAATATTGCATCAGTTCAGTTCAGTTCAGTCAGTCAGTCGTGTCTGACTCTTTGCGACCCCATGAATCGCAGCACGACAGGCCTCCCTGTCCATCACCAACTCCCGGAATTCACTCAGACTCACGTCCATTGAGTCAGTGATGCCATCCAGCCATCTCATCCTCTGTCGTCCCCCTCTCCTCCTTCCCCCAATCCCTCCCAGCATCAGAGTTTTTTCCAATGAGTCAACTCTTCGCATGAGATGGCCAAAGTACTGGAGTTTCAGCTTTAGCATCAGTCCTTCCAAAGAAATCCCAGGGCTGATCTCCTTCAGAATGGAGTGGTTGGATCTCCTTGCAGTCCAAGGGACTCTCAAGAGTCTTCTCCAGCATCACAGTTCAAAAGCATCAATTCTTCGGCGCTCAGCCTTCTTCACAGTCCAACTCTCACATCCATACATGACCACAGGAAAAACCACAGCCTTGAATAGATGGACCTTTGTTGGCAAAGGAATGTCTCTGTTTTGAATATGCTATCTAGGTTGGTCATAACTTTCCTTCCAAGGAGTAAGCATCTTTTAATTTCATGGCTTCAGTCACCATCTGCAGTGATTTTGGAGCCCAGAAAAATAAAGTCTGACAGTGTTTCCACTGTTTCCACATCTATTTCCCATGAAGTGATGGAACTGGATGCCATGATCTTCGTTTTCTGAATGTTGAGCTTTAAGCCAACTTTTTCACTCTCCTCTTTCACTTTCATCAAGAGGCTTTTTAGTTCCTCTTCACTTTCTGCCATAAGGGTGGTGTCATCTGCATATCTGAGGTTATTGATATTTCTCCCGGTAATCTTGATTCCAGCTTGTGCTTCTTTCCAGCCCAGCGTTTCTCATGATGTACTCTGCATATAAGTTAAATAAGCAGGCTGACAATATACAGCCTTGACGTACTCCTTGTCCTATTTGGAACCAGTCTGTTGTTCCATGTCCAGTTCTAACTGTTGCTTCCTGACCTGCATACAGGTTTCTCAAGAGGCAGATCAGGTGGTCTGGTATTCCCATGTCTTGAAGAATTTTCCACAGTTTATTGTGATCCACACAGTCAAAGGCTTTGGCATAGTCAATAAAGCAGAAATAGATGTTTTTCTGGAACTCTCTTGCTTTTTCAATGATCCAGCAGATGTTGACAATTTGGTCTCTGGTTCCTCTGCCTTTTCTAAAACCAGCTTGAACAGGAAGTTCACAGTTCACATATTGCTGAAGCCTGGCTTGGAGAATTTGGAGCATTACTTTACTAGCATGTGAGATGAGTGCAATTCTGTGGTAGTTTGAGCATTCTTTGGCATTGCCGTTCTTTGGGATTGGAATGAACACTGACCTTTTCCAGTCCTGTGGCCACTGCTGAGTTTTCCAAATTTGCTGGCATATTGAGTGCAGCACTTTCACAGCATCACCTTTCAGGATTTGAAAGAGCTCAACTGAAATTCCATCACCTCCACTTGCTTTGTTCGTAGTGATGCTTTCTAAGGCCCACTTGACTTCACATTCCAGAATGTCTGGCTCTAGGTCAGTGATCACACCATCGTGATTATCTGGGTCGTGAAGATCTTTTTTGTACAGTTCTTCTATGTATTCTTGCCATCTCTTCTTAATATCTTCTGCTTCTGTTAGGTCCATACCATTTCTGTCCTTTATCGAACCCGTCTTTGCATGAAATGTTCCCTTGGTATCTCTAATTTTCCTGAAGAGATCTCTAGTCTTTCCCATTCTGTTGTTTTCCTCTATTTCTTTGCATTGATCGCTGAGGATGGCTTTCTTATCTCTCCTTGCTATTCTTTGGAACTTTGCATTCAGATGCTTATATCTTTCCTTTGCTCCTTTGCTTTTCACTTCTCTTCTTTTCACAGCTATTTGCAAGACCTCCCCAGACAGCCATTTTGCTTTTTTGCGTTTCTTTTCCATGGAGATGGTCTTGATCCCTGTCTCCTGTCCCATGTCGTGAACCTCTGTCCATAGTTCATCAGGCACTCTATCAGATCTAGGCCCTTAAATCTATTTCTCATTTCCACTGTATAATCATAAGGGATTTGATTTAGGTCATACTTGAATGGTCTACTGATTTTCCCTACTTTCTTCAATTTCAGTCTGAATTTGGCAATAAGGAGTTCATGATCTGAGCCACAGTCAGCTCCCGGTCTTGTTTTTGCTGACTGTATAGAGCTTCTCTATCTTTGGCTGCAAAGAATATAATCAATCTGATTTCAGTGTTGACCATCTGGTGATGTCCATGTGTAGAGTCTTCTCTTGTGTTGTTGGAAGAGGGTGTTTGCTATGACCAGTGCGTTCTCTTGGCAAAACTCTATTAGTCTTTGCCCTACTTCATTCTGTATTCCAAGGCCAAATTTGCCTGTTACTCCAGGTGTTTCTTGACTTCCTACTTTTGCATTCCAGTCCCCTATAACGAAAAGGACATCTTTTTTGGGTGTTAGTTCTAAAAGGTCTTGTAGGTCTTCATAGAACTGTTCGACTTCAGCTTCTTCAGTGTTACCGGTTGGGGCATAGACTTGGATTACTGTGATATTGAATGGTTTGCCTTGGAAACGAACAGAGATCATTCTGTCGTTTTTGAGATTGCATCCAAGTACTGCATTTCGGACTCTTTTGTTGACCATGATGGTTACTCCATTTCTTCTGAGGGATTTCTGCCCCCAGTAGTAGATATAATGGTCATCTGAGTTAAATTCACCCATTCCAGTCCATTTTAGTTCGCTGATTCCTAGAATGTCGACGTTCCCTCTTGCCATCTCCTGTTTGACTACTTCCAATTTGCCTTGATTCATGGACCTAACGTTCCAGGTCCCTGTGCAATTGGGACTTGCTCTTTACAGCATCGGACCTTGCTTCTATCACCAGTCACATCCACAATGGGATATTGTTTTTGCTTTGGCTCCATCCCTTCATTCTTTCTGGAGTTATTTCTCCACTGATCTCCAGTAGCATATTGGGCACGTACTGACCCAGGGAGTACCCCTTTCAGTATCCTATCATTTTGCCTTTTCATACTGTTTATGAGGTTCTCAAGGCAACAATACTGAAGTGGTTTGCCATTCCCTTCTCCAGTGGACCACATTCTGTCAGACCTCTCCACCATGACCTGCCTGTCTTGGGTGGCCCCACATGGCATGGCTTAGTTTCATTGCGTTAGACAAGGCTGTGGTCCATGTGATTAGATTGACTAGCTTTCTGTGTTATGGTTTCAGTGTGTCTGCCCTCTGATGCCCTCTTGCAACACCTACCATCTTACTTGAGTTTCTCTTACCTTGGACGTGGGGTATCTCCTCACCACCGCCCCTCCTGACCTTGAACGTGAAGTATCTCCTCTTGGCCCTCCTGCAACTGTGCAGCCACCGCTCCTTGGACCTGGGGTTGCTCCTCCCAGCCGCCGCCCCTAACTTTGGGCGTGGGTTAGCTCCTCTTGGCAGCTCCTGCACTGTAGCAGCCTGGCACTCTTTGCCGCCGCCCCTGACCTCCGACGTGGGGTAGCTCCTCGCAGCCACGTTTCTGGGAATAGAATTTGCTTTTTATTCCATCTAAAACTTGATAATAGACAGATTGTCCCTAGTACTCACTCTTAGAGAAGTTAGATAGCTTGCAGTTATAATCCTTTCTCTTCGATTTGAGATAAAAAACATTGCCTCAAGGACCTGAGAGTCATGTATGTGAAGTGCAAAAATTCAGGGAGATAACCTTCCCTCTTGTTCCCAGTCCCTGTGGGAGGATAAGGGCCTAACTTCAGTGAGCACCGTGTTTCAATTTACACCACTGCTTCCTGTCAGAATACAAGAGAAGATTGTCTTTCTTCCAGGTAAGTGAAAGTCTTAACTGGCACAGTTGTGTCTGACTCTTGCGACCCCATGGACTGACAGGTTCCTCCAGCCATGGAATTCTCCGGGCAAGAATACTGGAGTGGTAGTCATTCCCTTCTCCAGGGGATCGTCCCAACCCGAGCATCGAACTCAGGTCTCCCACATTGCAGGCAGATTCTTTACCATCTGAGCCACCAGGGAAGCCCCACATAAGTGCTAATTAACAAACCAAGTAGTTGCATCATAGGAACTAACCACCCACCCCACCCCCATCCAAACATCCCCCAGCGCCTTTCCCTTAGCATACTCCCATCTGTAAAAATGTCTCCATCCTTCTTTTCAGGGATTCAAGTTCATTTCACACTGGACAATTTACAAGTTCAGTTCACGCTGGACTCTCTTCCTATGTGTTGTTGTTCAGTTGCTCAGTCTGTGTCCAAAGCCTTGTTTGCCTTTGATACCTCTCAGGATAAATATTTGGAGAGAGGGGAGGTCACTGGGGTGGAGAGTGTTGGAAATCTTGGGATTCATAATTGGATAAGGGAGGGGCAGAGAAACCACTTTTACCTTTGAATCCTCACATGAACCATTCAGGGTAGATTGTATTATTCTCGTTGAAGTTTCTTGAGGCTTGATTTATAGCCAAGAGTATTCTGGAATGTTCCAGCCACAGTTGTTATGTGCAGTGTTCTACTCTGAATTAATTTTGTCACTCATGTTGTTCAAAACTTCCCCATCTAACTGATTTTTTTTGTCTGTTTTACTTGTAATTCAGTGAGCTGTTAAATACCTCACTGTAACTGTTTATTTCTCCATTTACTTCTGTCAATTTTTGCTGCATGTATTTTGACTCCTACGATAAGTGGTGCATAAATTTAGAATTCCTTTATTAGTTATTCTTATAAAATAAAACCTTTTATAACTATGGAATGTTTACCTTCTCTACAGTATATTTTCCTTAAAGTTTTTCTCTCTTATTAATGTGTTTATGACAATTTGATGTCTTTTATTACTTTTGGATGTTTCCCAATTGTGATCCCTTCAAATACTTCTCTATTCTTCTCTTTCTTGAACTCTAATTAAATGACTATTAGATTTAGACACCACCTCCCTTTTAACTCTCATCTACTCTCTTTTGGTACTTTCCATCATTCTGTCTCTCCAGGTTACATTCTGTACATTTTTTTCAGACCTATGTTTCATTTTTCTAATTCTTCTTTCAAGTAGGAAAATAATCTTTGAGCTCTGAACTACAACACCAAATATTCAAGGTATATTTTATTACGCCTCTAGAGTATTAATGGGAGATAAGGGTTCAAGATGTTAAGTGAATGTCCTCAGATGACCCAGCATGACAAAGGCATAGCTCAAACTAACATCATAGATCAGATCCTCAACCCAAGTCCTTTCCAATATACTTGCTTTCTCCTGGGCTGTGGATCCTCCCAATCTCTCATATCCCAGAAAGTAAACTATAGTGAGGTCTTCCAACATTTTTAGAGCTGTGCGATACTTCATTCTAGATTATAAAAGTTGGTGAGTCTGCTTCATTAGTCATGATATTTTCCTAGGACTTTGTTCTGGCATTTGGAGAAATTATGTATTATTCCCAAATCAGATTACAATGATCAAGGTATTTCATTTCCAAGAAGAGAAAACCCCAGGATGTTTACTCAGAGAAGTATGGGAATTGCTGAGAACAGTTTTGATATACATCTTTCATCCCACCAGGAGCAAGGTGGACACACAGCAATGAGTGATGTCCACATGGGCCCCTCAGTACGACTGCAACATGTCAGCAAGCAGACAAAAATACTGGTGTGGATTGTCATTCCCTTCTCCAGGGGATCTTCCCAACCCAGGGATCAAACCCGGGTCTCCTGAATCACAAGCAGATTCTTTCTGAGATTTCACATATCATACAATTCACATATCATACAATTCACCCAAACTGTACAATTCATTTGTCTTTAGTATATTCACAGATTTGTGCAACCACCATCATAGACAATTTTAGAAGTCTTTCATCATTTCAAGAAGAAACACCTAACCCTTGAGCCCTCTGTCACCCCATTACTCCTACCCCTTAAGCCTTAAGCAACTAGGAAACTACTTTATAGATTTCCCTATTTTGGATTTTTTTAATTAATTATTTTAATTGGAGGCAAATTACTTTACAATATTGTGGTGGTTTTTGCCATACACTGACATGAATCAGCCACAGGTGTACATGTGTCTCCCCCAGCCTGAACCCGCCTCGCACCTCCCTGCCCATCTCATCCCTCTGGGTAGTCCCAGTGCACCGACTTTGAGTGCCCTGTTTCATGATCCAAACTTAGACTACTCATCTATCTTACATAGGGTAATATACATGTTTCAGTGCTATTCTCTCAAATTATCCCACCCTCGCCTTCTCCCACAGAGTCCAAAAGTCTTTTCTTTATATCTCTGTCTCTTTTGCTGTATCGCATATAGTGTTGTTGTTACCACCTTTCTAAATTCCATATATATGTATTAATATACTGTATTGGTGTTTTTATTTCTGTCTTACTTCACTCTGTATAATAGGCTCTGGTTTCATCCACCTCATTAAAACTGACTCAAATGCATTCTTTTTAATAGCTGAGTAATATTCCATTGTGTATATGTACCACAACTTTCTTATCCATTCATCTGCCGAAGGACCTCTAGGTGGCTTCCATGTCCAAGCTATTGTAAACAGTGCTTTGATGAACATTGGGGTACACATGTCTCTTTCAATTCTGGTTTCTTCAGTGTGTATGCCCAGCAGCGGGATTGCTGGGTCGTGAAACTACATAACATGTGACCTTTTTTGACTGGCTTCTTTCACTAAGCATAATGTTTTAATGTTGATTCATGTTGTAGGATATATCAGTAAAACATTTGTTTTTGTTTCTGAATAATAGTCTGTAGTGTGGTTATACCTCAGTTTGTTTATCTGTCAGTCAGTGGATGGACAATTGGACTATTTCCACTTTGGGCTATTATGAATAATGCTGCCACAAAATTTAATCTATAATTTTTGTGTGAATATGTTTTCATTTCTTAAACCTAGAGTGGAATTGCTGGATTGTATGGTAACTCTATTTATTCATTTCAGTAACTTGCAGGCTGTTTTTACAAAGTGACTGCACCATTTTATATTCCCACCAGAAGTGAATGAGAGTTCCAGTTTCTCCATATCCTCACTAATGTTTTGTGTTACCTGACTTTTTCATACCAGCTACGTTTGAAGTGCATTTCAAGTGGTATCACATTATGGTTTTGATTTAAATTTCCCCAATGACTAAGGATGTTGAGCATCCCATTGCCCATTTTTATATGTTCCTTAGAAAAATGTCTATTTAGCTCATTTGCCCAGTTTTAAAAATTGAGCTGTTTGTCTTTTTATTACTGAGTTTCAAGTGTTCCTTACATATTAAGGACACAAGTCTCTTATCAGATATATGATTTGCAAATAGTTCCCTCTATTCTGTGGGTGCAGTTTTCACTTTCTGGGTGACACCTTTTGAAGCAGAAAAGCCTCATTTTTATAAAATCCTTCATGTCTATTATATATGTTCTTGCTCCTGCTTTTGTTGACATATTGACAAATTCTTTGCAAAACCCAAGATCATCAAGATTTACTCCTAGGGGCTCCCCAGTGGCTCACTGGTAAAGAATCCACCTGCCAATGCAGGAGACACAGGTTCAATCCCTGATCCGAGAAGATCACACATGCTGTGGAGCAACTAAGCCCATGCGCAACAACTATGGATGGAGCCTGTGCTCAAGAGCCCATGTGCCCTAGAGCCTGTGCTCCTCAAGAAGAAAAGGCACTGCAATGAGAAGCCAGCACACCACAACTAGAGGAAAGCCTGTGCAGCAAAGAACACCCAGCACAGATAAAAATAAATAAACAAATTTTTTTTTTAAAAGATTTACTCCTATGTTTTCTTCTAGGAATTTTGTGGTTTTAGATTTCACACTTACTTTTTCTGATTCATTTGCTGTCAGTTTTTGTACATGGTGTGAGACAAAAATTCTAACTCTGTTCTTTTACATGTGATTCTTTAGTTATCCCAGCAGCATTTGCAGAAAAGGCTATTCTTTTTTTCCCATTGAATGTCCTTGAAACCCTTGTCAAAAATTCGTTGACTAAAGATGCTTGGTTTTGTTTCTGGACTCTCCATTCTACTCTGTTCAGCTGTATGTACATCCCCATGGCAGTCTCACAGTATCTTCATTATCATTGCTTTGTGGTAAGCTTTGGAATAGTAGGCTTTGGAATAGAGAACTGGGAAATAATCTTTGAAATAAAAATCTCTCCCTTTATCTTTTTGTAAGTTTAACTAATCTGAGTTCCTTGTAATTCCATATGTATGCATTTTTAAATCAGTTTGTACATTTCTACAAAGCAATCTGTTGTGTTTCTGATAGATACTGCATTATATCTGTAGATCAATTTGGAGAGTATTGCCATTGTAATAATATTTAGTGTTCTGTACCATGATCAGGGGATATTTTCCCATTTATTTAGATCTTATTTAATTAATTCCAAAAATATTTTGTGTTTTTCAGATATGGATTTTGTGATTTTTTTGTTAAATTAACTCATAAGTATTTTATTTTTGATACCATTGTAAATAGAAATGTGCTTTGAATTTCATTTCATATTGTTCATTGCAAGTGGTAGAAAGACAAGTGGCTTCTATATCCTGATCTTATATTGAAAAATCAGCAAATTTAAAGTAGTGGAAGATCAGTTTCTTCTCTGGGACTTATTGTATTTCTTTTCAGTAAAAGTATTTAAACATTTTCAGATGCAGTAAGCCAAATAAGCTAGGATGTGATTAATTTTAAGACAATAATCAGATGTATTAAATCTTTCTAGTATAAAAGTATCACATCTTCACAAAACTAGGAGAAAAGGATTTTCATTTACACACTCACAGACACTCAGAGGGCTCACAGGTTTGGCTCTGCAATCCGACCAAGAAGTCTAATGCAAAATCAGACACAAATACATATACAAACAAACTCTGCAGGAAAAAAGTAATAATTATTGAAAGGTGATGACAGAGAATGGATACTTGGTCTTTCTACTTTTTCATATAGAAACTTTCTGTGCTGTTCTGTGCAACCCCATAGACAGCAGCCCACCAGATTCCCCCGTCCCTGGGATTCTCCAGGCAAAAATACTGGAGTAGGCTGCCATTTCCTTCTCCAATGCATGAAAGTGAAAAGTGAAAGTGAAGTTGCTCAGTCGTGTCCAACACCTAGCGACCCCATGGACTGCAGCCTATCAGGCTCCTCCATCCATGGGATTTTCCAGGCAAGAGTACTGGAGTGGGGTGCCATTGCCTTCTCTAAGGCACTGAAGAAGCCTCCAACTGAGAATCACCAACAATGACAGACACAAAGCTGTAAGAAAAGTTGACTCCTGTAACCAAAGGTCTATGAAAAGGGTAGTCTGAACACAGAAAACGTGTTTGGTAATACTGCAACTCCTCTCCAGACAAACACCAGTGGAAACCCTCACCCTAAACGCTGAGGTTTCAGAGGCCAGGAAGGGTGTTAATCTTCTGTCCTGCTTCTCTAAAATCAGTGATGACCCTTCAATTCACCTGTCAGGGTAACGTCAGAGGGGTCCAGCGGCAAGTCAGATCTCCACCTCCACTCAACAACAGTAAACTGAATGAGACAGTGCGGATGTGACTAGTAAGCACTCCGTTCATTCTCATTTCTGGTGCCTCTGTTGCCAGTGGTTAGCTGAACCTCCATATCCACCTGGCATTCGTGAAGTGGTGTGAGATAGGGCTACTCAATACTCTGGTTTCTCCCTCACCCCTCTTTGTGTTCTGAGCTCTCTTGAGAGCTGAACTTCACCCCCACCCATCATCCAAACCAAATCCAGTATTGGGAGGCAGAGTTGCTTAGCACTCAGCTTTCTCCTTTTCCCCTTGATGTCTCAGAGACCAGAGACAAGCTAGCCAAGCTTCATCTGCCAACCCTACAGCCACTCACAAATTGTTCGGTCTCCCATTCCCATCCCCCTTCCCCAGGGTCAGCAGTGCATAGAGAGGAACTGAGCTTATACTCCCATTCTGAGGCTACAAAAGGGTTGTGAATTGGTGCCTCTCATTGACTGGGACGTTATCCATGGCTGGAGTGGGTGGTCTGCTACCACTGCGGCAGCATGAGTCAGCAATCCACTTTTGCTAAGGTGGAATCAGAGCAGGAATCTGAAGATACAGCCCACACCATTGTGTGTTATACCCAAGTATCATACAAAAATACAGATGAATAGGGTCCAGAATCTTAGAATGTGGTATTCAAAATGCCCAGGGTATGATAGAGATCACAAAACACAGATTCAAGAAAATCACAGCTTGAATACTAAAAGACATTCTACAGATGTAAACATTGATGTGAATAATGTTGAAATAATGACAAGAAGTTTGAAGTGATCATCCTAAAAGTAATTATCAAGTAGTTACAAATTCTTTTAAAACAAATGAAAAATTTGAAAATCTCAACAAAGAAGTGGAAGATAAAGAAACAAGTGGAAATTATAGAAAATAAAAATAGTGCATTTCTTACTGAAACGGCACAGATCCTGGGAGATGTATTTCAGACAGAAAAGTGGGCTTCTTCTACCTTGCTTTCTATCTTATTATCCACTGAACAATATTACATTTGCAGTACAGAGGAAGATACCATAGAATGTCATTCATACATTTACTGAAATTGAAAAATGAAGTCACACTTTTACTTATAAACTATAATTCTATTAACAATTGAGAATTTTCAGTGAGAACTACCTTTCCAATTGTTCAGTCATATGCTGAACATTTTTCATAAAACGAGTGAACTATACTTGTAGTACCAAGATTTAGAAAAAGGATATCTAAAACACATCTATTTGGTATATCTGCAATATTCTAGAAATTACATCCATTGCAAATTAAAAATATGAGAAGCCAGTTTTCAAAATTCTTATAGGGGATATGAGAGGGAAATAATTACCCTGAGGTAATTAATGAGGGAAATAAATCCCCTTTTGAGAAAATTCTGTTGTTCTTACTTTCACCCAGGAGTGGTCCACCTAGAGGAGGATGTTAAGTGCATTTTCATTGCAATCTGCCCAGTTTGGGGCATCTCAATTGGACCCTCAGTTGTTTTCTGCTCAGGATTCTGTGGGCAGAACCTGACATCAGGCTGGGCTAATGTCTGTTCCTCTTAGCAAGGGAGAACAAGCTTTTTCATTATCCTGGCATGGGGTTCTTTAGAAATTTGTCTGGACACTGGAAGCACATCAACAAATCATTGCCCATTAAAAAATGATACTGGGTTTGAGATGACTTAAATACTTAGACTTTTCTTAAACTCCTCATGGGAAACAGTATTGACAGGCATTATTCCTCTTTTCAACTGAAGCAAAATCTAAAGCACAGTGTACTTTAAGGTGACTTTGTGGAAATTGCAAAATATATTTAAGCAATAGAGCCTAGGTAAAAGTCTAGACCCCTTGACCTTCAATTCTCATAGCATACAGTCAATGGTCAGGATCATAAACATCCTTTTATCAACACTCTGAAGTGTTCTGCTAAGCCCTATGTGTTATCTGAATGGAAGCCTGTCAACAGTCAAGAAGTGACATCAATTGCCATTCTCCTTTTGAAGATGGATAATTAAATCTTGGAAGAGTTAATGTGCCAGGCCAAGGACATGGAGCTTATGGTACTACTAAGAGGTAAAGCCATGAAACCAGGGATCCAGTCTTAGGATATTTAATGCCATTACACCCATCTACTGAAAGATGATATTATAGGGCAAAAATTCAAACATTCATGGCTGGTTTACTTCTTTATCACAATTAAAGGGTATAAGAAAGAAATGTTGAAGAAAGTAAACAGAAAAAAGCAAAAACTAAACTAAAGCAGAGAAAAAACAACAACAACAAATCAAAGAAACAAAACCTACTCAGAAAAGCTATGATCAAATGCTAAGTGTCAGGAAGAAAAGTAAGCCTTGGCTGATAAGGTGAGCAGAGACGTGAACTCAGTAAGGATGGTGGTTATAGGAACATCTGTGGGCAGGTTGTTACAGGAAAATACATAATGGTATGAGAACAGGTTTGGTGAGCTAGGGTTAGAGGCACAAAAAAAGAGGCTAGAGTAGCTGGAGAACAATTCATTGAAAAAATATTGAAGTATGCATCCTACCGGAGAAGGCAATGGCACCCCACTCCAGTACTCTCGCCTGGAAAACCCCATGGACGGAGGGGCCTGGTGGGCTGCAGTCCATGGGGTCGCTAGGAGTCGGACACGACTGAGCGACTTCGCTTTATTTTTTCACTTTCATGCATTGGAGAAGGAAATGACAACCCACTCCAGTGTTCTTGCCTGGAGAATCCCAGGGACGGGGGAGCCTGGTGGGCTACCGTCTATGGGGTCGCACAGAGTCAGACACGACTGAAGCGACTTAGCAGCAGCAGCAGCAGCATGCATCCTACCAGGCTTTACTACAAGGATATGTTAATGAACAAATAAAGATCCCTGCCCTCCAGGAATTTAAATTTTTCCACCAGAGGGAGATGGCGAATTTACAAAATAGCAGATAAATAAAATGTGTTGTATTCCGAAAGGTGATAAACAATTGGGAAGAGAATAGGAAACATACGAAAACAGTGGAATCCGGGTTTCAGGGAGAAGGTTGGAAACAAATACCCTGAGCGATCCTTGCAGTTGATAGGCGTGTTATTAAAGGGGCGGCATTTTTCTCCTTCCCCGGAGGAGGGCGTGCCCATGCACTGCAGTATTCTTGCCTGGAGAACTCTCTGGACAGAAGGGCCTGGCGGGCTACAGTTCATGGGATCACTGTAGCCACCTTTGTAAGGCACAGTCAGACGTGACTGAAGTGACTTAACTTGCACACAGTTTTCTCCTTTATGCTGCTTTTGTCAATTGTCAATGTCAGTGGTGTGCTGGTTTTACTGCACAGAGGCCAGAATACATTTTCCCTATCTTTGGTGTGGACTCGACCCCTCATGTAACATAGGAGTGCCCCCGTGGACACTTAAGTCTGACAGCTTTTTTTAATCAAATGCTAAGTCTGGTAGCTCAGAGGTTAAAGCTTCTGCCTGCAGTGCGGGAGACCTGGGTTCGATCCCTGGGTTGGGAAGATCCCCTGGAGAAGGAAATGGCAACCCACTCCAGTATTCTTGCCTGGAGAATTCCATGGACGGAGGAGCCTGGCGGGCTACAGTCCATGGGGTCGCAAAGAGTCGGACACAACTGAGCGACTGAACCGAACTGGACTGAACCGAAGTCGCCCGCCAGGCGGTAGCCTGAAGCCTGCCAGGCTTCTCTGTCCATGGGATTCTCCAGGCATGAATACTGGTTACTGTGCCCTCGTCCAGGGGATTTTCCTGACCCAGTGATGGAACCTGCAACTCTGCAGTCTCCTGCATTGGCAGGCAGGTTCTTTACACTAGAGCCACCTGGGAAACCCCCTTTTCATCAAGGGGCCAATCGTTTTGAAGTTCAGTCTCTGTTGCGAAAGCCCATCGATGTGGACATCAGTTCTCTGGGTTTGAGTCCTGGCCTGGCAGAAACCCTGGCCAGGCGGTGCCTAGGCCACAGGGAAAGACGTTGTGCTGGGCTTCCCAGCCAACTGGTTCTAGAGGTGCGGAGCCTATGCCTGATTGGAACCCTCTCACCGATAAGCCTCTTTGCCTTCAGCCCCTGTGGGTGGGTCTGGAATCTGGCCCCACCTCCCAGTACAGAGCTGATTGAGTGAGCTGGTGGCACCTGACCTGAGCTGCGCCAATCCAAGTCCTCTTCTGTGGCGGTTTAACTTGGAGCGGCAACCGTTAAGACGCCAGTCACCTCCAGCACTGCTTCTTGTTGGCAGCAAGAGGGAGGAACGTGCTTCCACTGCTGGGGTCTTGGACGTCTCAACTGTTTTGCAACTCTTATTTTAGTCAGGTAAGGCACAACAGTATTCTTTCTATAAATTACATCTCTACTGATATAAATGAAAGTACCTAGGACCAAAGTTCGGGGATTAATAAGAAAAGAGATCTAATGGATTGTGCGCCGGCCCACAATCCTGTCCATCCACTGGGCACCTCTCTTTCCTAACCTGTGATTCGCTTCAATTGTGTGGCTAACCATGTCATGCTCTCTTTAAAATCCATCAATCAAAAAGAAAGAAAGAAATCCCTCGGTCAGCCTTGTGCTTCTTTAAAGAATCGTTATTTCTTTGCATCTGATTATTTTTGTGGTTCGTATTGATAGGCCAAACTTTAAATTCTAAGTGTTGAAGTGCATATTTGTATATGTGTGTGGAGGTGTATACCTATGTATCTATATCTATCTATCTATATGCTGTGCTAGGTTGCACATTCTTGGCCAACTCTGTGACCCTATGGACGGTGGCCTGCCAGCCTCCTCTGTCCATGGGATCCTCCAGGCAAGACTACTAGAGTTGATTGCCATTTCCTTCTCCAGGGATATTCCCTACCCAGGAATCGAACCCAGATCTCCTGCATTGTAGGCAGATTCTTTACCGTCTGAGTCACCAGAAGCAGAGAAATACTAATCTATGCCCTGGAAATGGTTGCACTCTCATTTATTTTTAATGGGCTCTCTAAACAGGAAATGGCAATCCACTCCAGTACTCTTGCCTGGAGAATCCCATGGACAGAGGAGCCTGGTGGCCTACAGTCCATGGAATCACAAAGAGTTGGACACGGAATGAGCAACTAACACTCTCACTTTCAAACCAGTTTGAAATAGTTTTTTAATGGATGATACAGCACGAGAATTTATTCATCTTTATATCCATCCTCCTAACTGTATTTCATTTGATTAAACTATTATTAAACAGTGGGATTTATAGCATAACCGTGGGGCTTCCCCTGTGGCTCAGCTGATAAAGAACCCGCCTGCCAATGCAGGAGAGGTAAGAGACTCGGGTTCTATCCCTGGGTTGAGATGATCCCCTGGAGGAGAGCATGGCAACCCACTCCAGCATTCTTGCATAGAAAATCCAATGGACAGAAGAGCCTGGCAGATTTCGGTTCATAGAATGGAAAAGAGTCAGAGAAGATGGAAGCAATTTAGGCCGCAGATAGAATTATGGTTCTTTTCAGGAGTGAATCTTTAAAAACAAGGGGTTTTTTTGAAATAATTTTATGCCCACAGAAAGGTTTCAAAAAAACAGTATAGAAAGCCCTCACACAAATTTCCCTAATGTTAACATCTTACATATGCATAGAAAAATTAAGAAAATTAAAAATTAATATTGATGCAGTAATGTTAACTAATTTACCTACTTTATTTGAATTTCACCATTTATCATAGTAATCTCCTTTTTCTGTCCCAGCATCCCATTCTGGATACCACATTTGGCCATCACTTCTCTTTAGTCTCCTCCAGGCTGAGAATTCCTCAAGCTTTCTGGGCCTTTCCCAGCAGTGACTCTTTTGAAAATACTGGTCAGGTATTTTATAGAATGTCTATCAATTGGGTTTGTCTGCTATTTTCTTAGGATTAGGTGGAAGTTACACATTTTTGGCAATAATACCTGTTTTATTCTCCTCTCCTTCATCCTAATGGTGATGGAGTGATTTCCACCGTAGGGATCTGGGGGTGGCTGCTGAACACACACCCCTGACACTGGATAGGCACTACCCACAGCAGCTTCTCAGTAACACTGATTCACTGCCTGGGGGTGGAGGACACTACTGGTCAGGTCAAGCCTCAGGGGAGTCATGCTCTGGAAGAGAGTGAACAAGCAGGGCTGTGGGACGCCATCTGTAGTAATAAGAGGAGGAGATAACTCTTGGTTCCCATGGAGGATGTGATTAGCTTGTTTGAATACTTCTGTGGGCTGGTGGAGAATTGAAACCTGATAGTCAGGGGCACACCGACACTGCGGCTGGTTCCTATCATAAGGCTGCTTTGGGGCTAGGGGAGTTCTTGCTGGGAGCCACACAGAGGGATAGCATTCTTCCTAGACTTTTAGTCACTACTTTTAAAATTCATCTGTTGATTTTGCCTACACAAATTATGACTGAAAGGTGACATTCTATTTCCTTATTCCTACCATATTTGTTCATTGGAATTCTGTAGAGCTGTGTTTTCTCCCTCGTTTATTTATAAATTTTCTAATTATAAAATTATTTTATGAAATATATTTCTAATTATCAAATCAAGTGATCAAATTATTTATGTCAATAACTTTGTTATATTGTGACATAATCAAATTATATCCTTATTTAGTTTCTTGCATTTTTCTGGCTTTGGTGATTAGGAACTCCTTTTGAGGGGTTTGTACTCTTTCAGCATGACCTGGTCCTTTTCTGTGTACTTCCTTGCTGGTGTTATACGGTATTCCTATTCGTCTTGTGTTTCTCTTTCCCCACCATGGCCCTGAAATCAAAACACTTCTGCAAAAACCCATGTTTCCTTTCCTTGGAAAATAACATTTAGTAACTGATATCTCCCTGTGTGTTCATTGCTACTGGGATTTCATTGCAGCTAGGTCCTCCTTCTTCATTCACAAATGAAGGAAATATATTGTATGTATATACTTACACTTCCAGATACATCTGAATTTCTCTACCTATTTCTTTTTTTTATTTTATTTTTTAACTTTACAATATTGTATTGGTTTTGCCATATATCAAAATGAATCCGCCACAGGTATACATGCGTTCCCCATCCTGAACCCTCCCCCCTCCTCCCTCCCCATACCATCCCTCTGGGTCGTCCCAGTGCACCAGCCCCAAGCATCCTACCTATTTCTATAGATAGTGAAAGCCAGGAGCTCCTACTAATACTTCTTTTTTAAAAAAATTATTTAATTAATTTTTGGGGGGGATATTGAGTTTAAAATATTGTGATGGTTTTTGCCATATATCAACAATCCATTCTAGGCGTATTTGTAACTTCTTTGTCTCTCCTGGCTCTCCTTATTTTCAGTATTTACTTACTTGTTCACTCCTGATTATACATGAAGTAGTTGCAGAAATGCTACTCAATGGTTAGATAGTATGACCGACTCAATGAACATGAATTTGAGCAAACTCCAGGAGACACTGATGGACAGGGAAACCTCAAGTGCTACAGAGCCTGGGGTCGCAAAAAGTTGGGCACGACTTAGCAACTGAACACACAACACACACCAGATAGAAGCAGATCTGATGCCTTGTGTTTGTGTACAGTTCTTTATGTTTTAAGCCTCAGAGGATGCAATCAAAATATTGTTTCCCCAAGTTGCTTAGCTTAGCGATTTTCTTCCTCACTCCATCTCTTGTGGTTAAGACATTCATTTGTAATATATTTAGGTTAATTTGTTGGTGTTTCTAATTTGAGTTTGCCCCCCCCCCCGCCCCCGCCACATCCCAGTTGATTTTAATTTTTCATTTAATCCTGGGGTATGTGAAATACTACTGTGATTCAAAGAGTCAAGGCTACAAAAAACATCTACTATAGGAGTGTCACTCTTTCCACATGCCGTCTATCCCCTTCCATTCCCCATTTCTTTTGCACAGTCCCCCTATAGATCACTAATCTCTTTAGTTGCTAGTTGAATCTTTCCTGTATTTACTCTACACAAATGAACAGATACATATGTGCTTTCTTATGTTCCAGTGTTTATTAAATGGACAGCATTTTCTCATGTTTCTTTGCCCTTTTCCTTTTGCACTAAACAGCATTCCACTAAAAAAACTCTTTATTCCCTGGAGGGCTTCATTCTTTTTTACAGCTTCATTGGATTACACTGGCCTCTATATGGGCATTTCAATTGTTTTCAACATTTTGTAATTATTAATACAAAGAATGCTGCAGGAAATAACCTGGGTATTATTTTTATGTTGGTGGAAATGTATCTTCAAGTTTTCCTCACAGAAGTTGGGCCAAAAGTTAAATGCATCTATAGTTCTATAAGGTATTTTCAAATTTCTCACCAGAAGAGTTGTACTGGTTTTCATTACCACTGGCCACTGGGGTTGTTTCCTCAAAACCTCACTATCAGAACATGTTGCCCTACCATTGTGACCTTTGTTGATATGGTAGGTGAGAAATGATATCTCAGTGTTGTTTTAGCATGCTGGTGGTTTAGTTCCTCAGGCATGTCTGACTCTTGCAATCCCGTGGACTGGAGCATGCCAGGCTCCTCTGTCCATGGAATTCTCCAGACAGGAATACTGGAGTTGGTTGCCAATTCCTTCTACAGGGGATCTTCCCCAGCCAGGGATTGAACCCGAGTATCTTGCATCTCCTGCATTGCAGGTGAATTGTTTACCACTGAGCCACCAAGGAAGTCCTTGTTTTAGTTTGTATTTGTCTAATTATGAGAAAGTTTGACACATTATACTTTGAGGACTGTTTTATATATTTTTTTGTGAATTATCTGTTTATACCTTTTCCCATTCTTCTTAAGAAATATTAGCCCTTTGTCCTGCAGTACTTGACTTCTGTATGTATACTTGGACTATTACTCATTTGTCCATTGGGCATGCAGCAAATACTTTATCCCAGTCTGTCCATTGCCTTTTGACTAGCTTAGCTGGTAAAGAATCTGCCTGCAAGGCAGGAAACCCCAGTTCGATTCTTGGGTTGGGAAGATCCACTGGAGAAGGGATAGGCTGTCCACTCCAGTACTCTTGGATTTCCCTGGTGGCTCAGCTGATAAAGAATCTGCCTGCAATGTGTGGGACCTGGGCTTGATCCCTCGGTTGGGAAGATCCTCTGGAGAAGGGAATGGTTACTCATTCCAGTATTCTGGGCTGGAGAATTTGATAGACTTTATACTTCATGGAGTCCCAAAGAGTCGGACACAATTGAGCCACTTTCACTTTCACTTGCTATACATTAAAAAAATTCTTTTTTAGTTGCATAGATTATTCTTTTCTTTAATCACCTGTGGAAATTTCAGTCACAGTTAGAAAGTTTTTCCCATTGCTGAAATTAAAGAATGCTGCCATATTTTCTTCAAGATTTTGTTATGGTTTCATTTTTTTTGTTTAGATTCCTAAACCCATTTACAGTTTATTTTTGTGGATGGTATGTCATGGATCTGCACTGATTTTTTTTTTCCCAAATGTCTCAGTTGTTTCAGCCATCATTTACTGAATGTCCATCTTTGCCCCCCATGATTGTTCATGCCCTTCGATCATATACTAAAATTCCCAACTATAATTCATGTTTTTCTGGGTTTTCTGTTCTATACCACTGGACTATTTGTCTATTCATGTACCCCAGTGTTATAATTAGTAAGTCTTTATAGTGTGTCTACTAATTATCCTTGTATAGATGCTCTCATTAAGTTTATTTCTATGTATTTAATCTTTGTTATTGCTATTGTATAGGGGGTTTTCTCTACTAGTGTGTCCTCCAGCTGTATGCTTAGTCACTCAGTCATATCCAGCTCTTTGTGATCCCATGGACTGTAGCCTGTCAGGCTCCTATGTCTGTGGGGATTCTCCAGACAAGAATACTGGAGTGGGTTGCCATGTCCTCCTCCACGGGATCTTCCCAACCCATGATCGAACCCAGGTCTCCAGCATTATGGGCAGATTCTTTACCGTCTGAGCCACCAGGGGAGCCTTTATATCCTACTACCTTGCTGAATTCCCTTTGTTTTACTTAATTTGTCCTGGTTTGTATAAGACTCTTCAGGTGTACTATAATATCACCTGCACATAGAGGTGGCTTTACATCTTCTTATCCATTACTAGAAATCTTATTGATTTATCTAGTCAACTGGCTAGTGCTTATTGTTGAAGATTGAACAGGAGTGATATAGTGGGCATACTTTTGTTGTTCTGAAAACCTCTGGTGAAAGTGAAAGTGTTAGTTGCTTAGTCATATCTGTCTCTTTGCAACCCCATGGACTGTAGCTCACTGGGCTCCTCTGTCTATGAGATTCTCCAGGCAAAGTGCTAGAGTGGGTTGCTGTTTCCTTCTCCAGAGGGTTGTCCGGACCCAGGGATCCAACTCGGGTCTCCCGCATTCGCAGGCAGATTCTTTACCATCTGAGCCACCAGGGAAGCCCAAAAATGTCTGGTACTCCCCCACTATATAAAGTATTTTTTGCATGAGGAATTACTTATATTCTTTCATCATGTTAATAATGCATCCCCGATTCCTATTTCTTGAGTTTTCTCTTTTTTCAGATGAATGGGTATTTGACATTTCCTTCACTTTCACTTTTCTCTTTCATGCATTGGAGAAGGAAATGGCAACCCACTCCAGTATTCTTGCCTGGAGAATCCCAAGGATGGCAGAGCCTGGTGGGCTGCCGTCTATGGGGTCGCACAGAGTCGGACACGACTGAAGCGACTTAGCATCATCATAGCCTCAAAGATTGGCTTGGCATCTATGGTGATAGCCATATGATTGTTGTTCTTCAGTTGGTAAGTCACATCAAACTCTTTACAGCCCCATGGACTACAGCATGCGAAGGTCACCTGTCCCTCACTGTCTCTCAGAGATGCTCATATTTATGTCTGTTGAATCCATGATGCTATCTAACCATCTCATTGTCTGCTGCCCCCTTCTCCTTTTGCCTTCAATCTTTCCTAACATCAGGTCTTTATCGTTAAATATATTACCATGGTGAATGATCTCAATGGAATTCCTAATATAGAGCCAACTTTGTATTAATGGAATCAATACCACTTTATCACAGTATATTGGTCTAAACGTATTGTTGGATGTTTGCCAATATTCTATTTAGTGTTGTGGTATTTAGTTTTATGCGTTAATATCCTACTTGCTTCCTCAAAAAAGTTAAGCAAGTTTACTTCCTTTCAAACGTTCTTACCCAACTCATAAAGCTTTGGTACTACTAGATATTTGATGGTTTACTAGAATTTACCTATAAATACATCTGAGAAAGGTCTTTCTTGGGGATAATTCCTGAAATAACTTTCTTCATTTCTTCTGTGAAAATTGGCTGATTTAAACTTTCTAACGCTAGAGTCAAAATTTTGGAAATCTGTGTTTATCTAGAAAATTACCTATTTTATGTAGATTTTCAAGTTACTTTGAATAGATGTTGACAAATAATCCCTTATTTTTAAAGATACAAACAAAAACAGGTTCTAAATGCAATTTCCATAGAAATAACACAGTTTCATCTGATGCTAGTAATATCTCTGTACTGTTTCTAGGTAAGTCAGCTTTGCTTTCTGAAAGTAAATTCAGATAGGGTATCTAGTTTAGTTGTACATATTTGTGTTAGAACCAGAATTTCAGTATTTACCTTTAGGTTAACAGCATCACAACTGTTCTGTTGGTCTCATTTCCCACTTCTCCATCTTTAACTGCTGACAGTTCCCCACTAATATAACTCAATGTTTTAATTTTTTTTTGTAAAGCAATTATCCTTTAATTAGAAAGATACAGTTACCAAAAAAACACAACAAGATATCACCTCTAGTTTACTCTGGACCGTCTGACTCTGACAAACCTATTGCCATAGATCAGTGTGTTCTTTACTTGCTCCATCAAAAGAGGAAGCTGTAGGTCCCCACCGAATCACTGTATTGCTGCTGTGGTTTTCATTCTGTTTGTCCATGCTGGTTTCTTCACCACTGTAGTGGGTATGCATTGTTTGTTTTCCTTCCTCTTGCCAACTCTTTTCTGAATGTGGTCCAGTCATGATTCCCATACTAGATGCAGCTTTACTCCCTGTTAGGCTATGTTTTTAATTTTTCTGTCAGTTGCTGTTAATCAGTGGCTTTTTTTTTTTTTTTTTTTTTTTACTTTACAATATTATATTGGTTTTGCCATACATCAACATGAATCCACCACGGGTGTACATGTGTTCCCCATCCTGAACCCCCCTCTCACCTTCCTCCCCAGCCCATCCCTCTGGGTCATCCCAGTGCACCAGCCCCAAGCATCCTGTATCATGCATCGAACCTGGACTGGAAATTCGTTTCATATATGATAATATACATATTTCAACACCATTCTCCCAAATCATCCCACCCTCTCCCTCTCCCACAGGGTCCAAAAGACTGTTCTATACATCTATGTCTCTTTTGCTGTCTCGCATACAGGGTTATCATTACCATCTTTCTAAATTCCATATATATGTGTTAGTATACTGTATTGGTGTTTTTCTTCTGGTTTACTTCATTCTGTATAATAGGCTCCAGTTTCATCCATCTCATTAGAACTGATTCAAATGTATTCTTTTTAATGGCTGAGTAATACTCCATTGTGTATATGTACCAAAGCTTTCTTATCCATTCATCTGCTGATGGACATCTAGGTTGCTTCCATGTCCCGGCTATTACAAACAGTGCTGCGATGAACACTGAGGTACACGTGTCTCTTTCGATTCTGGTTTCCTCGGTGTGTATGCCCAGCAGTGGGATTGCTGGGTCATGAGGCAGTTCTATTTCCAGTTTTTTAAGGAATCTCCACACTGTTCTCCATAGTGGTTGTACTAGTTTGCATTCCTACCAACAGTGTAAGAGGGTTCCCTTTTCTCCACATCCTCTCCAGCATTTATTGCTTGTAGACTTTTGGATCGCAGCCATTCTGACTGGCGTGAAATGGTACCTCATTGTGGTTTTGATTTGCATTTCTCTGATTATGAGTGATGTTGAGCATCTTTTCATGTTTTTGTTAGCCATCTGTATGTCTTCTTTGGAGAAATGTCTATTTAGTTATTTGGCCCATTTTTTGATTGGGTCCTTTATTTTTCTGGAATTGAGCTGCAGGAGATGCTTGTATATTTTTGAGATTAGTTGTTTGTCAGTTGCTTCATTTGCTATTATTTTCTCCCATTCTGAAGGCTGTCTTTTCACCTTGCTTATAGTTTCTTTTGTTGTCCAGAAGCTTTTAATTTTAATTAGGTCCCATTTGTTTAGTTTTGCTTTTATTTCCAATATTCTGGGAGGTGGGTCATAGAGGATCCTGCTGTGATTTAAGTCAGAGAGTGTTTCGCCTATGTTCTCCTCTAGGAGTTTTATAGTTTCTGGCCTTACGTTTAGATCTTTAATCCATTTTGAGTTTATTTTTGTGTATGGTGTTAGAAAGTGTTCTAGTTTCATTCTTTTACAAGTGCTTGACCAGTTTTCCCAGCACCACCTGTTAAAGAGATTGTCTTTTCTCCATTGTATATTCTTGCCTCCTTTGTCAAAGATAAGGTGTCCATAGGTGCGTGGATTTATCCCTGGGCTTTCTATTTTGTTCCATTGATCTATATTTCTGTCTTTGTGCCAGTACCATACTGTCTTGATGACTGTGGCTTTGTAGTAGAGCCGGAAGTCAGGCAGGTTGATTCCTCCAGTTCCATTCTTCTTTCTCAAGATTGCTTTGGCTATTCGAGGTTTTGTATTTCCATACAAATTGTGAAATTATTTGTTCTAGCCCTGTGAAAAATACCGTTGGTAGCTTGATAGGGATTGCATTGAATCTATAGACTGCTTTGGGTAGTATTAACTCAATGTTTTTAAAAGGTCCTAGAAACCCCTGGTAATCATCTCAGAGAAAGAATGTCTGATTGGAGTATCAGGTCTGACAGCAGCAAAATCTGACTTGAAGAGGGATAAGGAGAAGGACAGAATTTGTCTTTTGGGGAAAAAAGTTGAGCCCAGTCACCCTCAGGTGAGCATAGTTGGGGTAGATAATATTGTTGTGCATATTACTATGCTGATGTATTTGTCTGTATCTGATTATAAGAAATATATTTGGTCGTGATGTCAGATTCCATCCTATGACTATATAGAGATGCTTCCCAAATCTTGCTTATAGTTTCATAGTAAGCTCTATTTTAAATAAAGATAAGCCTCATTTTTTTTTGTCTGTTAATTTTCTGTGTCCCACAAGTAATTCTCCACAGTTAGATGAGACACAGTGACTTGCACAAGTAACTGTCTTCACTTACTGTTCTTCACTCCAAACCTTAGGACATTTTTCAGTAAGCCTAGAACCACAAACAGAGTCTCTTGTCTTTTCTAAATTCCTCAACTTGGGGCTGGTGCACTGGGATGACCCAGAAGGATGGTACGGGGAGGGAGGTGGGAGGGGGGTTCAGTATGGGGATCACGTCTACACCCATGGCAGATTCATGTTGATGTATGGCAAAACCAATACAATATTGTAAAGTAATTAGCCTCCAATTAAAATAAATACATTTAAATTTAAAAAAATATTCAACTTTCAAAGCAAAACTATTTTAATAAAATTTGCTTTAATTAAAAAAAAAAATTCCTCAACTTTAACCACAGTGGAAAATTTGATCTGTTGCATTTTCCTCAGCTCATATTTATAGCCATGTCATATTGCATAAACCTAGCAAAACAATCCCAGTGATGTACAGCATTGTTTACCAAAGCCAGAAAACCAGAAAGATCAGATCAAGCTTATTTTGGACATACTGATGATCCTACAGTTTCCCGCACAAACCAGAAAAATAGGTGTTTCTCGATGTGCCGTTTAACAAAAAGTTCAACCCAAAGATATGTTTCCTACTCTTTCTCTCTCCTTTCTAGGGAGACAAGAACAGCATATGCACTATAAGATCTAATAAATTCAGATTCCACTCATTTGTAACTGGTGTAATTGAGGAGCGAGGAGTATGGTGATTAAATGTTACGATAACTTCTTTTCTGGGTTTATTTAAAAGAAAAAGATGTTTTCAGCTAACATGAAGCTATTCATAAACCACAAGCACACACACGTGTGTGTGTATGTGTGTGTGTATATATATATATGTATATATATGTATATATATACACACACACATGGAATATATGTATTTCACCTATTAGAGACAGCTTTCTATCTATACACAAACCTTAGACAGAGGCCATGAAATAGATTCAACTGTGACTGGGTCTAATTAGCAGTAGTACTAGAATTGTCTTACCTGGCATTCAAAAGAAATCTCTCATGATCTCATCTTTTCAGTAAGTGAGGCTGATTTGCCAGATTTTCTCAATTCGTAAAGTTGAACCCAGTGTTACTTTCCAGTGAGGAACCTAGTGGGTGGCCAGAACAGAGAGTCTGGAGCCAGTCTGCTGACTGCATACCATTCTTGGTTGGCCACCTACAATATCCATGACCTCTTGGTCAATAGACTGATTTCATACCCCTGGACTTCAGTGTCCTCATCATAAACTTCTGTAACAACACCAATCTATAGTGTTACCTGTTTTAAATGAGTTATCTTTTTAAAGTATATGGCCTAAGTAATAAGTATACAGATTTTCCCCCCAAATTAAGAACTGCAACTCAGTAGATTTGTTTTAATCATTTGGACCTGCATGAGGATGTCCTTTTCATCACAGGGGACTGGAATGCAAAAGTAGGAAACCAAGAGATACCCGGAGTAACAGGCAAATTTGGCCTTGGAGTACACAATGAAGCAGGGCAAAGGCTAACAGGGTTTGGCCAAGAAAACGCACAGGTCATAGCAAACACCCTCTTCCAACAACACAAAAGAATACTGTATGTAGGGACATCACCAGATGGTCAATACCGAAATCAGATTGATTATATTCTTTGCAGCCAAAGATGGAGAAGCTCTATACAGTCAGCAAAAAGAAGACCAGGAGATGACTGTGGCTCAGATCATCAACTCCTATTCAGAAAATTCAGACTTAAATTGAAGAAAGTAGGGAAACCACTAGGCCATTCTGGTATGACCTAAATCAAATCCCTTGTGATTATACAGTGGAAGTTTCAAATAGACACAAGGGATTAGATCTGATAGACAGAGTGCCTGAAGAACTATGGATCGAGTTTTGTGCCATTGTACAGAAGGTAGTGATCAAGACCATCACCAAGAAAAAGAAATGCAAAAAGGCAAAATGGTTGTCTGAGGAGGCCTTACAAATAGCTGAGAAAAGAAGAGAAGCCAAAGGCAAAGGAGGAAAGGAAAGATGTACTCATTTGAATACAAAGTTCCAAAGAACAGCAAGGAGAGATAAGAAAGCCTTCCTCAGCGATCAGTGCAAAGAAATAGAAGAAAACAACAGAATGGGAAAGACTCGAGATATCTTCAAGAATATTAGAGATACCAAAGGAATATTTCATGTAAAGTTGGGCATAATAAAGGACAGATAAGGTATGGACCAAACAGAAGCAGAAGATATTAAGAAGAGATGGCAAGAATACACAGAAGAAGTATACAAAAATGATCTTCATGACCCAGATAACCATGATGGTATGATCACTAACCTAGAGCCAGACATCCTGAAATGCAAACTCCAGTGGGCCTTTGGAAGCATCAGTACGAACAAAGCTAATGGAGGTGATAGAATTTCAGTTGAGCTATTTCAAATCCTGAAAGATGATGCTGTGAAAGTGCTGCACTCAATATGCCAGCAAATTTGGAAAACTCAGCAGTGGCCACAGGATTGGAAAAGGTCAGTTTTCATTCCAATCCCAAAGAAAGCCAATGCCAAAGAATGCTCAAACTACCGCACAATTGCACTCATCTCACATGCTAGTAAAGTAACGCTCAAAATTCTCCAAGCCAGGCTTCAGCACTATGTGAACCATGAACCTCCAGATGCTCAAGCTGGATTTAGAAAAGGTAGAGGAACCAGAGATCCAATTGCCAACATCCAATGGGTCATCAAAACACCAAGAGAGTTCCAGGAAAATATGTACTTCTGCTTTATTGACTATGCCAAAGTCTTTGACTGTGTGGATCACAACAAACTACGGAAAATTCTTCAAGAAATGGCAACACCAGACCACCTTACCTGCCTCCTGAGAAACCCGTATGCAGGCCAAGAAGCAACAGTTAGAACCGGACATGGAATAACAAACTGGTTCCAAATTGGGAAAGGAGTACGTCAGGGTTATATATTGTCACACTGCTTATTCAACTTATATACAGACTATATCATGCAGAATGCTGGGCTGCATGAAGCACAAGCTGGAATCAAGATTGCCAGGAGAAATATCAATAACCTCAGATATGCAGATGACAAAACCATTAATGGCAGAAACCGAAGAAGAAATAAGGAGCCTCTTGACGAAAAGTGAAAGAGGAGTGTGAAAAAGCTGGCTTAAAACTCAACTTTCAAAAACCTAAGATCATGACATCCAGTCCCATCACTTCATGACAAATAGATGGGGAAACAATGGAAACAGTGAGAGACTTTATCTTTTTGGGTACTGAAATCACTGCAGACAGTGACTACAGTCATGAAATTAAAAGATGCTTTCTCCTTGGAAGAAAAGCTATGACCAACCTAGACAGCATATTAAAAAGCAGCGACATGGCCGACAAATGTCCGTCTACTCAGAACTATGGTTTTTCCAGTAGTCATGTATGGAGATGAGAGTTGGACTACAAAGAAAGTTGAGTGCTGAAGAATTGATGCTTTTGAACTGTGGTGTTGGAGAAGACTCTTGAGAGTCCCTTGGACTGCAAGGAGATCCAACCAGTCAATCCTAAAGGAAATCAACCCTGAATATTCATTGGAAGGACTGATGCTGAAGCTGAAACTGCAGTACTTTGGCCACCTGATGTGAAGAACTGACTTCTTGGAAAAGACCCTGATGCTGGGAAAGATTTAAGGAAAAAGGAGAAGGGAATGACAGAGGATGAGATGGTTGGATGGCATCACCAACTCGATGGACATGAGTTTGAGTAAGCTCCGGGAGTTGGTGATGGACAGAGAAGCCTGGTGTGCTGCAGTCCATGGGGTCGCAAAAAGTCGGAAATGACTGAGCGACTGAACCGAACTGAAACTTGTGCTAGCAAGGGGAAAAGCGCATTAGAGAGGGATGGGAATAGGTAAAGCTCAAACTTGGGGGCTTAGAGGAAGGTCACCTGGGGATACCAACATCTCAGAGGAATGTGGGCAGTCTCAGGTTTCCAATTCTCCTGAAGGTAATGTTCCCCTGAAACATGCAAATCAAGGAGAACTTCACTGTCATTGGACCCTACTGTCAGAAATTTGACTCAGCCCTCCCAGGCACGTGAACCTTGTGGGTTCCTAAGGCTGCAGGTCACGTAGATGCTGCCATCCTGTGGACAATAGTTACATGACAGGCTTAGCCCTTCTTGCCCTGTCAGAACTGTGGGCTGTCAAACCCAAACATCAGATTGTCACGTTGGCCCTATGCAACTATGACCCTGTGGTAGATTCAGTCCTTCAAGTCTCTGGTGCATGGTGGATTCCTAAACCTTGCTTTGCACATGGTTCCTACTCTCATGCGACCCTCACTAGCTACCAGCATGTGGTCCTCTCAGCCCTGGACTTGATCTACTGCTTAGGGTTATGTGGATGCTATGGTCTGGAACCCTTCTCAGCATGGTACGTGTCAAGTTCAGCAGTTGCCATCACGTGAAGGTTTTGGGCTGCTAAACTCTGTAGATCCACTTATGTGCAACAATGTGGCTCCTACCACACGTGGCGCACAAAGCCCTTCCTCTCATGTGAGCAGTGCACCTTCCAGACCACAGCTGGTCATGTGGCTCTTCTGGTCACATGCCAGGATTTTGTCACTTGCCAGGACATGGTCACATACCAGGATGTCGTCACACGAGAATTGAGGGATTTCATTTCTGGGGTTGAAGTGGTCTGCAAAGTCATGTAATCACCTATGGTCCTGCAAGAGGGTCTGCCCTTTAAGAGTGGGGAGATTACCATTCAGAGAAGTCAGACCTATGGGTGCAGAAGACCTTTATACCTGCGGTGGGTGCTCTAGCTCAGGGGAGACTTGAGGAGACTGTGGCTCATTCCCAACTTGCCACCAACTTTTATATCCTAACACAGTGGGTGGGAATCAGCGAGCAGAGGCGCCCGCCGGTACTGGAAGTTTCCTCAGAGAAGTGGGCTTTTAGAGGCACCCAAGCAACGTCAGACTGTCAGACTGAGATCACGCGAAGAGCAGAGGGTCCAAGAGGGTTGGACAGAGGTAGGTGGAGGGCTTCTGAATGTGGCCCAACTGTTGTAGACCTGGCAGAGTAAACCTGTGGGTGTGTGCGTCCTGAACCTGGACTCAGAGGAGCTGTTGTTGGCGAAGAGTGAAACGGAGGAGAAGAATGTCCTGGCTGGGTGGGTGGGGGTAGCTGTGGACTGGCTGGCTGGGGTACATGGACTTGGAAGTCATCTCTAAGCAGCAGGACTCTGGGCCATCATGAAAATGGTATAGAAGGAGTAAAGTTGAGAAGATAACAAGATTGTGTTTACTTTTATGGGAGTAAATACTTCTTGATTCATGGCTCAATATCATCACTTGTGATAGTTTACCTTACATGTAGCTTAAATAATCCGCTTTATTTTTCCCTCAATTTCAGCATTTCCAAGCTTGTTTTGCAAAAGCCGAGGACCAAAAACCAGCAACAACACAAATGTACTCTACTCTAGTGAAGTGTAGAACATACAAGACTAAAGGTAAATGAATTTCCATGCTGTAAGATGTTTCTTAGGCAGGGAGAGTTTCCCCAACCTGTGTGGGAAGGAAACAGCTTTCCAAAGAGCATCTGAAGAACTAGTGTGCACAGGAAATATTCTGTGAATACCTGTCCAAACCGAATTTCCCACCACTTTAAAACTTTGTGCCTTTTGTTTATTAAGAGCAATGGAATGTATGTTTATAATCATTATGATCTGTTCTTCTCTTTCAGAAATTACTTACTGCTATGAAATTCATTTTGTCTTGTCTCATCAGCCAGTCTCTCTCTTGCTGAAATCTTTACAGTTTTGTTGTTGTTGTTTAGTCTTCAGAGATAGCCTCTCTTTCTGAGCATATGTCTGATAACATGATAGCAAAGATAAGTGCAGAAATGCAAATCATTCAGCAGTCTTATCTATAGCAAGAAATGTAGTGCCCTCTTCTGGAAAACAAGAAACAACTGGCCCCTCAGGATGAGCAGACTGAATACCTGCCGTTTAATACAAATATCCCATACTTTTCCAAAACTCTTTTGCTATTATCCTTTAATAACTTCAGCTTCCCTGTTTTGAGTGCCTATTATGGGTCAAGCTCTGTGATAACCTCGTCTTGTACATTAAGTCATTTAACCCTCAGAAAAATCCTGAAAGGGTGCTATTTCAGTTGACAGATGAGATACATGAGTCAGGAGAGGCTGGGCTATGCTGAGGTCATAAACATTCTCCAAACCTCCGTGGCTTATCCCTCACTCCCCGGTACATGCCCATGACTCATGCATGGCCATCACAGGATGGTGGATCAGAGCTCTGATGTACTTTCAGTGGAATGACTTGGAGACTGAAACCGACAGAGCTGTCACCATCTAGAAAGTTGTCAGATCACTGTGCCTGAAGGAAAGAGGGCCCTGGGGCTGTGAGGAAGATCTCAAGCCAACAGTCACATGATGTTGCCCAGAAGTAACACATATCACTCAAACCAAGAAGGAAAACTAGTCACATTTATGGCCCCGCCCAGACAAAGGGGATAAAGCAAGAAGTGCAGTTCTGCCACAAGCTTAGAATAGGAGAGAAATAGAAACACTTGGCACACAGCCACACTGACTACTGCATGATGCAGCGGAAACTCTGAGAGGTTGAGTACCTCCGTAAAATCACATAGTAAGGGACAGAACAGGATTTGAATCTAGGCAGGTATGTCTTCCAGTCGATGTTCTTCTGTACCCTTTTCTACATCATTGTATGTTATTCTCTTAATAAAATACATAAATCTATAATATATATATTTTATATATATATATATATATATATATATATATATATATATACACACACACTCTTGACCCTGGAACAACATAGGGCTTGGTGGTGCCAACCCCCTGCACAGTTGAAACTTTGTAGATAACTTTTGATTCCCCCAAAACGTAACTACTAATAGCTTACTGTTTACTGGAAGCCTTCTCCATAACATAAAGCATGGATTAACACATATTTTCTGGGTTATATGTGTTATATAATATATTATTGCAATAAAGAAGCCGGAGAAAAGATGATGTTATTAGAATAGCATAAGGAAGAGAAAATACACTCTATGTTACTGTACTGTATTTATCAATACCTAAAGTTTACATCTTCTGTTTACAAAATGAATCATCAGTCTTTCAGTACCTGCATCAATACCCTCTTCTATGATACAGTACACATAGATTTTATACCTACTACTAACAGTGGACATCAGAAGTAGAAGTGAAACTGCTAGTTGCTCAGTTGTGTCCAACTCTTTGTGGCCCCGTGGACTGTAGCCACCAGGCTCCCCCGTCCATGGAATACACTCAGGCAAGAATATTGCTGTGGGTAGCCGTTTCCTTCTCCAGGGGTCATCTTCAACCAGGGATCGAACTGGGGTCTCCCTCATTGTAGGCAGATTCTTTACCAACTGAGCTACAGGGAAGCCCTCAAAAATAGGAAGATCACGTGAAAAAGAAATTCATGTTTGATTTACAGGTATGAGGATTCATGCATTGATATCAAAGAAGCAGCAATATGATTGCTTTATGGTTGTCTAGTGTGATGGATACCATTTCTTCATGGTAGCCTAGCCTATAAACTAATGAATGAGTCATTATAAAACTTTTATGTCATAGAGTGTCACAGTCATGTACATAGTACCACAATGGAAACATTGTTTTGTTAAAACATACACAGACCTGTGGTGATGATAGGCTGATCGTTTCTCCAATTATGAGAGACAGAGAAACAGCAGAGAGAGAGAGAGAGAGGAAGGGAGGGAGGGAGAAACATACTGTATGAGCATGTAATTCTTTGAGAGCAAAGTTAAAGAATAGTAAGAAAGCTGACATGTGATTAATTTTATATCAGATATCACTCACTCCATGCCTGTGTAAGGAATGACCATCCACTCCAGTACCTGTCTTGTACATGATGTTTCACCCATGTATTTCTTATGTATTTATTGGAGGGAAAATGCACATATAAGCAGCTCATGCAGTTCAAACTCTGCTGTTCAAGGATCAACTCCATAGTAGAGATCCTATTACTTCATTCTGCTAGTTCCCTCTTCCTTCCTTCTGTCGTCCCCTTATCCTCCTGCCTTCAAACTTTCCCGACATCAGGGTCTTTTTCCAATGAGTCGGCTCTTCCCATCAGGTGGCCAAAGTATTGGAGCTTCAGCTTCAGTGTCAGTCCACCAGTGAATATTCAGGGTTGATTTCCTATAGGATGGACTGGCTTGAGCTCCTGGCTGTCCAAGGGACTCTCAACAGTCTTCTCCAGCACCACATTTAAAAGCAGCAATTCTTCAGATGCTCAGGCTTCTATATGGTCCAAGGCTCACATTCATACAAATGTATTAATAGATGTGAATGAGTAACTATCATGTGTTCCAACCAGCCATTTATAAACAGAATTGACATTCTCATGTGTTCCTTTACCTTGACTTTTTAATCTTTGTATTTACACATAAAACATAAACATTAATTATGTCTGAGGAACCATAAAAACATGAAAATTCATTACTATATTGTTTCTGAGGAACCCTATTGTAATATATAGCATTATAGCTTGAATTTTTCTCCCATTATATCATATGGTGTCAGGAATATTCTGTCCTGCTTTTTGTAATCTACCTCTTAAGCCCAAAGTATGTCTTGAATAATGATACTTTTTCTTTTTTTGCACAGAGTTTGTGCAGCTCCCACCCACCCCCAACACACACACACTTGACTCTTCCATATGCCTGTTTCAGGCTCTGAAGTTTTCATTTTGGTTCCCTTAAACAGTTTGTCACATTGTTTCCCTCTGGGACTGCCCTGTGTTACAACTGAGACTTTTGTACACTATTAGCTGCCACAGCATCTGCCCCCATACAACCATCTGTTTTCCTTTTTGTAACATCAAATGCTACTAACACACATTCATTCCTTAGTAAACACCAGATATGGTAATGAGTATCTGATTTAGTAACAGCTAACTTATTTGTAGTGCTCGTTAGTTCACAGGCACTCTGGGGGCTTCAGGGGCTTTCCACGTATTTCCATATACTGACTTAATGGTCACCATTACCTTATGAAATAAGAACTATCACTGTCTTCAGCTTGGTGGCGGGCAGGAACTGAGCCACTGCAAGGTAAAAGTTGCTTGGATTGGATCATAGGATTTAGCACCAGGATTGAAACCCTCATCAATCTGACCTCACACCCTTTGCCCATAATCAGTAAGGGGTGATTCTGTGTTCATACTGAAATGAGCACTGGGATGGGACTGACAAAGTCTGGTGGGGCAGTGGTGGGTGTAAGGTCTGTGACCAAGATGCCCTGAACTCCAGCGTTCTGGCAAGAGACATACCATTGCACGCTGCTCCACTGTATTGCCTCTCCTTGCTCAGACCGTGTGGGAACTGTTTTCCTGGTGTTCAAGTTAAAGGTGAAATAACAGAGGCAGACCAGCTACACATGGAAAGAAAGGAAGGTTTCTAGAGGGTGTGTATATCCAGGATGAATTCAGTCTCAGAGGCTTTTTTATTTGTGTTTCATTGTCTTCCCAGTGCTCACCCTCCTCTTTCTGACCCATACATCCATCTCTTGGCCTTTCCACTCCATATGCCCGGTACTCACGTCCCTTCTTTTCCACCTATGTTTGATTCCACGGACAACCATTTCTACCCCTCCCGTGGCTGCAGCAGCCACTCTCTGGTCCCATCGTACTTCTGTGCCAAAGAGCCTGTAAAGCACAGCTGTGTGGCTGTGTGTATATGTTTAGGCAGGAAACATTTTTTATGATAAATTGAAACAGGGGAATGTCCAGGTCAAAATATAAGAATGCCTTTGAATGGTTGAAGCATGCTATAGGCAATTAGGCTCTCATACGCTGTTGGTGGAAGTGTATACTGCTGTAACTATCATCACGTGATAGTTAGAAAACTGTATCTTACATCGGAAAATATCAAATCCAGTGATTCTTCTAGGAAGCTGAAGAGCTGGGACTTGGGTCCTGGACCTACCCTGACGCCCAAGCTGTGCTGCAATGGGTTCTTTGGCCTCCACCACTAAGGATGCTCCATAACGCTGGTCACCCCATGGGTATTGTTCCCTTGTTTGGTGGGGAGGGTACAAAGACTTCTATTCCTGCTCTAATTTAAAGAAATCATTCAAACACCAATATGAAAAAAAATCATTAAAAAGCATATTAAGACTAAGACCAAGGAGCAAACATTGATGATATGTAATACAGTGGAATCCAGAGTAGAGTAGGATTCAGTTTGGGAGGCAGAGCATTTGCCAAAATGAGTTAGAATATGTGTATCTGTAAAAGCTTAGTTATAAGCTAGTTATAAATGCTTATAATGTGGACTATTAACACATGCCCATGCACCCGCACACTTCTCTCTTTCTCTGAGACAGTGGCCATGCTTGAAGTCTGTCACGAAGCTGAGCACCAGAGACATGCCAGTGGATCCAGAGCTTTCTTCCCCCACTGCCCCACACCAGATGTCTAGGAAGAAGCTATGTCTGCTGGATTCCAGGAAAAATTTTCCTTGTTTCTGAACCCACTGTTTGCAAAGTCCTCCTTCCCGTGATGAGGAAAGCGGTCATTTTAATATTGGTCAACAGGGAGGGGCTTAGCTGTATTTCTCACTGTACACAAATGAAAAATATTAATTTTGCAAAGGCAAGATTCAACACATGCTAATTTTATAAGCAGGCTATGAAACAGTTCTTCTGCACAGGTTTTTTTTTTTTTTTTCTGAAATACATAAATATGGGTAGAAATGGTTAAGATGTGTGGATTCTCAAATGTTACTTTGTCGATGACCCCAAATTGCTATTATACACATTCATTTGACAAATATTAATTAGTTGTTATGCTATGCCAGGCATTATCAGCCGAAAGGAATTTGTAATGCGCAAAGCCTGTGATCGAAGCAAATTTCTCCTCTAGTTCAAGACGTATGTGTCCACTTGGTTCATGGCACCTGGACCCGCCCAAGAAAGAGTGACTAGCACGTGGTCACCAAGCACCATCTCAGGTCTGCTCACAGAAGTCTGTCTCCGAGACCTGAAAGCTCATCATTAAAAGAGAACCAGTGCAGTAGCTTGAGGAATACTTAGGTTGTGGAAGGAGACTCATGTAGGTGGGGCACAATCCCGCTTCAGCCACTTAACTTGGCTGAGAATCCTGGAAGATGTAGCTCACCTCTGTGAGCCTCACATCCCTGATTTGAGCAAGGATTGACTGTGGATGCCATCATCTCAAGGTATCTGTGAAGAGGTCAAAGAAATGTAGTGAGTCTACCCAGCACTGAGCACATGTCGTTTGCTACTGGACAAGTGTTGGCTTGCTTCTCACCCTGTTTTCTCCCTACCATGGCAAGAATGCTCTTACCGTATACTCAGTGGCATAGTGATGATGAAGGCAGAATTCCAGAATGACACAGGAAGTCACCATATGAACAAACATGAGGTCATAAAGATACTAAGGACTATTTCTTCATAGGACCATCACCTACTAGGCGGTGGAGATTGAGGGGCAACCCAGGCAGCCTGAGTGGGAGGTGCTGGTTGCTCTATAATATTCCTGTGATCACCTATGATTCTGGCAGCATAACTGTGAGACAGGGAAGAGACTGAGATGCAAATGTTCACTAAGTGAATGTATGTGTGTGTTTTTGTGGGATGCCCCGCGGTGGCGGGGGGATGCATGTGAGTGTGATGGCCCCTCTGTGGCTATTCATCCATGGTGTCTCTCCCGGAAGGGTCCCGAGACAAGATGATGCTTGAGATTGCTTGTGTCTGAATCACCTTCACGAAAAAGGGCTCTGGCCCTGTTTTGGCGCCTGACTTAGTTGGGCAGCCTGGGGACTGTCTGTCATAGCTGTTAGCTAGCTCACTTTTACACTTTTCCCTCAGCAGCGTTATTTCTGAAGTAATGCTGGTTCTCGAAAATGACTGACTCTTCCGATACACAGTACGAAGACCACAGGCCCTCACTCCACCCTTTCATAAGTGGGTTTTCCCCCTCCTTTCATTGCTGGATTTTCTTGAAGGCGGGTTGGTTGCTGGCATTTGCCAAAGGTCAGCAATAAAGTCTCTCTTTGTTGTTGTACTTGTTGATCATTAGGAACTCCTGGTTTTTTAACATGTTTGTGGGCTTCAAGCCATTGTTATATGGTGTTGAGCAGAGGACTGAAATGATTTGACTTGCGCTGTGCTGCCGTGTTGAGAACAGACAGGTAAGGCAGCCAGGCTGAAAGCAGAGGGGCCAGTTGGACGGCAGTCCAGCCCAGGAGATAGATGTTCATGTCTTGGCCAGGGTGGTGGTCATGGAGGTGGTGAGAAGTGGCTGGATTCTGGACATACTTTGACAGAGGAGCCGAGAGAATTTCCTGACCCATTGGATGTGGGGTGTGTGAGAAAGAGAGCCTGCCAGGCTCTCTCTGAGTTTTGAGGACTGAGCAAGTAGCATTTGTGGGTCAAATGCTCTGTCTGTGTTTAATTTCTCTTCCAGTGCCACACAGGAAAAGTGCCAAGTCTGTGAGTAGCAGGACTTTCCTGACAGCGGGCCACACAGGGAAAGCAGTGACTCCCCAGAAGAGCTCCTCCATCATGGAGAGATCGAAAGTGCACAGATCATTACTCACAAGCCTGACCCAAGACAACATGGAACAATTCATGTACAAAATGCACAACACACAAACCTACAGAACCTCAAGTATTACAACCCAAAGGAAGATGGTTTCTAGCAGTATAATTACCACAATCTGCCCTCCCCACAAACCACTGCTATGCTTACCTGCTGGTTCAGTGCTTCAATGGGATGTGATAAAAATAAAATATCCTTCGTGAATTCACCAATGGGAGAGAGTATGCCATGTCCCCATGCCCAGTTTCTCAGTTGTGTCTGACTCTTTAGGTCCCAATGGCCTGTAGCCTGTCAGGCTCCTCTGTCCATGGGAATAAACCCAATAGAGAAATGGGCAGATCTTAATAGACATTTCCCATCTGACCTGCAGTGTTTCTGTAGAAAAATTAACTGATAGACTTATGGGGGTTCCCTTTTAATCAACACTTTGCTTTTCTCTTGCAGCCTTTAGAATCTTGACTTTATCTTTAAACATCTTGCCATTTTTTTAAAAATTATATGTTTTGGTGTAAGTCTGCTTGAGTTCCTCTTGTTTGGGACCCTCTGCACTTCCTATATCTTGATATCTGTTTCCATCTTTAGGTTTGGGGACTTTTCAGCCATAATTTCTTCAAATACATTTTCAATCCCTTTCCCTTCTCCTTCTGGAATTCCTGTTATGCTTAGATTGGCCTGCTTTGCATTATCCCATAGGTCTCTTACATTGTTTTCATTTTTAATAAAATCTGGCTTTCTCTCTGCTCTTTTGATTGACGTGTTTCCATTATTATATCTTCCAGGTCACTTATTCTTTCTTCTGTATTATTCATTCTGCTATTCATTGCCTTGAGCTCAGCTTTTGTCTTGGCAAGTGAAGTTTTTAATTTTTCTTGGCTCCTCCTTATAGTTTCTAATTCATTGTTACAGTGATTGGCACTTATGGTAATAGCCTTTCTTAATTCCTTTAATATTTCATCACCTGCTTTCTGAACTCAGTGTCTGTTACACTGAAAGGTCTGTTTCATTGTTTGCTCTTTCAGGGGAATTCTCTTGGTCTTTTAACTAAGAGTGATTCCTCTGCTTCTTTATTTGGTTCATGATTCTCTTCGCCTGAGGTTAGGAGAAACAAATATCTACTGTAGTCTTGGAGGACTAGTTATATGCAAACGTCTCCTTGCATTGCTTGTGTGGGTTTGATAATTTATTGGTATGAGGGCTGTTTTTGGTTTGGATGCTTGGCCTATTTCATGGGCACAATAAGAGACAGAAAGTGTATAGACCTGACAGAAACAGAAAATATTAAGAAGTGTAAGTAAGTAAGTGTTAGTCGCTCAGTTATGCCCAACTCTTTGCGACACCATGGACTGCAGCCCACCAGACTCCTGTGTCCGTGAGATTTTCCAGGCAAGGATACTGGAGTGGGTTGCCATTTCCTTCTCCAGGGGATCTTCCCCACCCAGGGATCGAACCTGGGTCTCCTGTACTGCAGGCAGATTCTTTACCAACTGAGCTACAAGGGAAGCAAAAATACACACAAAACCTCAGCACAGGCCACAGGACAGGGAAAGGTCAGTTTTCATTGCAATCTCAAAGAAGGGCAATGCCAAAGAATATTCAAACTACCCCACAACTGCACTCATTTCACAGGCTAGCAAAGTAAGGCTCAAAATCCTTCAAGCCAGGCTTCAACAGTATGTGAACTGAAAACTTCCAAATGTACAAGCTGGATTCAGAAAGGGTAGAGGAACCAGAGATCCGATTGAGAGCATCTGTTGGATCATAGAAAAAGCAAGAGAATCCCAGAAAAACATCTACTTCTCCTTCATTGACTATACTAAATCCACTGAGTGTATGAATCACAACAAACGGTGGAAAATTCTTAAAGAGATGACATACCAGACCACCTTACCTGTCTCCTGAGAAACCTGTATGCAGGTCAAGAAGCAACAGTTAGAACCAGACATGGAGCAACGGACTGGTTCCAAATTGGGACAGGAGTACCTCAAGACTATATATATGGTCACCCTGCTTATTTAACTTATATGCAGGGTACATCATGCAAAATGCCAGGGTGGATGAAACTAAAACTGGAATCAAGATTGGCTGAAGAAGTATCAGTAACCTCAGATATGCAGATGACACCACCCTAATGGCAGAAAGAGAAGAGTAACTAAAGAGCCCCTTGATGAAGAGGAAGGAGAGTGAAAGTGTTGGCTTAAAACTCAGTATTCAGAAAACCAAGATCATGGCCTCTGGTCCCATCACTTGATGGCAAATAGGTGGGGAAATGGAAAGAGTATGAGATTTTATTTACTTTGGCTCCAAAATCACTGCAGACAGTGACTGCAGCCATGAAACTAAAAGATGCTTTCTCCTTGGAAAATAGCTGTGACAAACTTAGACATTATATTAAAAAGCAGAGACATCAGAGACATTTATACTTTGCAGATAAATGTCCATATAGTCAAAGCTATAGTTTTGCCAGTAGTCATGTATGGATGTGAGAGGTGGAGCATAAAGAAGGCTGAGTGCCAAAGAATTAATGTTTTTGAACTGTGGTGCTGCAGAATATTCTCCAGAGTCCCTTGAATAGCACGATGATCAAACCAGTCAGTGCTAAAGGAAATCAACCCTGAATATTCATTGGAAGGATTGATGCTGACCCTGAAGCTCCAGCACTCTTGCTACTTTATGCAAAGAGCCAACTCATTGAAAAAGGCCCTGATGCCATGAAAGATTGAGGGCAGGAGGAGAAGGGGGCCACAGAGGATGAGATGGTTTGATGACATCAACTCGATAGACATGATTTTGAGCAAACTCCAGTGGATAGTGAAGGACAGGGAAGCCTGGCATGCTGAAGTCCATGTTGTGCAAAACATTGGACACGACTGACCAATTGAACAACAGCAAACAATGATTTGGGGAAAGAATGACAGCCAATTGGGCACTAATTCAACAAATCTCTGCTGTTCCCACTAACTGCCTCATGGACTGTCCCTCACAAACATCACAGAACCCATCACCCAAGGAAGCCCCAGTTGGCCTACAAGCACCCTCAGCACTCCTTGTGCCCTTCTCTTCAGAACTGGCATTCCATAGACACCCCTGCTGAAGGTGCACTCAAACCTCTACTGAACATGCATAGGCATATAAAGAGAACTGACACCACTCTGCTGGATGGGGTGAACAACTGTACCTTAAACACTTCTGGGGACTGAGATATGGAAAATAAATTGAAGGCTATCATCATGTATGCTAGCTTTATGCAATTGACAGATGGTGTATATAATCCCAACACTTCCTTCACAAGATAAACAAGAAGGGTTAGTCAGGTGAATACATAGAAGAAGGCTAAGAGACCCCCAGTATACCTAGCTTGGCTGACTGGTGCATGTGCTTATCTCCTGAAGAAAGTTCCTAAAGACTGGTAGAGGAGATTGATTCCTGAAATGTGAAGACACCAACATGAGATTTCCAGCAATGGGAAAAATCTAGGAAGTGCAACACCCCACTAGTGAACAAGATAATATCCCAGTAATTGACCCCATAGAAACTCAGGTCCATGAAGTGCCTGGCAAAAAATTCAGAATGATTGCTTTAAAGATGCTCAGACAGCTACAAGACAACTCAATGAGATCAGGAAAGCAATACTTAAATAAAATGGAAAGTCAACAAGGAGACAGAAATCATAAAAGGGAGCCAAAAAGATATTTTGGAGCCGAAGAATACAATGGATGAGAGTAGAAATATTCTAGAGACCTTCAACAGCAGACTGCATCAAGCCGAAGAAAGAATTTATGAACTAAAAAAGACTTAGTTTGAAATTATCTAATCAGACTTGAAAAAAATGAAAAAGAGTGGGGGAAACCTATGAGATTTTTTGAACACTATTACATGGACCCATAATGGGGGACCCTAGGTAAGGAGGCAAAAGAGAAGGAGGAAGAGGAGACAGAAGGAGGAAGAAAGAGAGAAAAGGGAAATTTTTATTTATGGAAATAATGGCTGAAAACTACTCAATTTATGGGAGCAACATCGACATCCGAATTCATAAAACAATTTCCAAAACAATATCATCTCATAGTAGGTTATATGAAGACACATTTTAATAAAAACCTCAGAAGTCGAAGACAGGAAAAGAATTGGTTTTTTTTTTTTTTTTTTCCTAGCTGTCTTGATATTTTACTGATTTTGAATTCTTACAATCTAGAATTTCGTTTCAACTTTTTTAAGATCAGTTTTTCTTGGAGTATCGTTGCTTTAGTTTGTGTTAGTTTGGTATCCAGCAAAGTTAGTCAGCTATACATCTACATATATCCCCTCTTTTTTGATTTGCCTGTCTATTTAGGTCACCACAGAGCACTGAGTAGTTTCCTGTGCTATACAGTGGGTTTTCATTAGTTAGTTGTTTTATACCTAGTAGGGTGTGTGTCAATCCCAATCCCCCAGTGCATCCCACACCCTACCCCACCCTCAGTATCCATGAGTCCATTCTCTATGTCTGTCTCTATTTCTGCTTTACAAATAAGTTGATCCATGTCTTTTTTCTAGATTCCACAATTGTTACTATATACTTCTTTTTCTCATTTTGAATTATTTCACTCTGTATGACAGTATCTATGTCATTCCTTTCAGTGTCTGAGTAACATTCTGTTGTATATATTTGTATATATGTACCACGTTTTCTTTATCCATTCTTCTGTGATGGAGATTTACGTTGATTCTATGTGCGGGGTATTGCAAATAGTGCTGCAATGAACAGTGGGGCCATGTGTCTTTTTCGATTATTGTTTTCTCTGGGTGTATGTCCAAGAGTGAGATTATATGGTAGTTCTATGCTTAGCTTTTTTAAGGAACCTCCATACTGTTCTCCATAGTGGCAATATCAAGTTACATTACCACCGATACTATAAGATGTCTCTCTTTTCAAGGAGAGAATTTTTAAGTTTGTGAGAGAAATGCGATTTGTCACATAAAAGGGAACAGCATTAGGCTATCAGGAGATTTCTGAAAAGAAACCTTGCAATCCTGGAGAGAGTGGGATGATATATTCAAAGTGCTGAAAGAAAACAACTGACAACAAAGAATACTCTCTTCAGAAAAGCTGTTCTTAAGAAAAGAAAGATAATGACATTCCCAGAGAAACCAAAGCTGAGGGAGTTTTTCACCACTAGACCTGCCTTAAACAAAATGCTCAAGGGAGTTCTTTAAGTGGAAACAAAAAGACACCAATTAATAACATAAAAACCTTGGAAATGATGTAACTCACAAGAAAAAGTAAAGCAAATAGTCAAATTCAGAACGTTTCAACTTCTGTATAAAAGTGAAATGTATTAAAAATAAACAACCCAATCAAAAAAGTGGGCCAAAGAACTAAACAGACATTTCTCCAAATAAAACAAATGGATGGCTGACAAACACATGAAAAGATGTTCAACATCACTCATTTTCAGAGAAATGCAAATCAAAACCACGATGAGGTACCATCTCATGCTGGCCAGATGGGTCCCATCAGAAAATCTACAATAAATGCTGGAGAGGGTGTGGAGAAAAAGGAACCCTCTTCCATTGCTGGTGGGAATGCAAACTACTACAGCCACTATGGAGAACAGTGTAGAGATTCCTTAAAAAACAGAAAATAGAACTGCCATACAACCCAGCAGTCCCACTGCTGAGCATACACATCCAGGAAACTGGAATTGAAAGAGACACATGTACCCCAATGTTCATTGCAGGACTGTTTACTAGGACATGGAAGCAACCTAGGTGTCCATCAGCAGACGAATGGACAAGAAAGTTGTGGTACAGATACACAATGGAATATTACTCAGCTATTAAAAAAATTCATTTGAGTGAATTCTAACGAGGTGGATGAAACTGGAGCCTATTACACAATGTAAAGTAAGTGAGAAAGAAAAACACCAATACGGTATATTAATGCATACACATGGAATTTAGAAAGATGGTAACAATGTCCCTATATGCAAGACAGTAAAAGAGACATGGGTATAAAGTACAGACTTTTGGACCATGTGGGAGTAGGCGAGGGTGGGATGATTTTAGAGAATAGCATCGAAACACATATTTTACCATATGTGAAATAGATGACCAGTCCAAGTTCAATGTATGAAACAGGTCACTCAAAGCTAGTTCACTGGGATAATAAAAAGGATGGGATGGGGAGGGAGGTGGAAGGGGGTTCGGGATGGGGGGACACATGTACACCCGTGGCTGATTCATGTCAATATACAGCAAAAACCACCACAATATAGTAAAGTAATTAGCCTTCAATTAAAATAAATTAATTTAATTATTTAAAAAATAGAGTTGCAATAATTTGTTAGTGCTCACAATATCAAAACATGTAAACCAGGACATCAGTAACACAAAATGAGATGGGAAGAAGTAAAAGCATAGAGTTTTCCCATGCAATCAAAGTTAAGCTGCATTATTAATATCTTAAATCAGACTGGTATAATTAAAGATCTTTCATGTAAGAATGGTGGTAACTAGCATTATTAATTAATTAGGGTTTTGTTTTTGGTAAGTCTTTGAAATGTAGCATATTATTTCATTATAGAAGCAGGGTGAATAATTTATTAAATAATTTTGCATGCTTTTTCTTTTTAATTGAAGCACAGTTGATTTGGACTCTTCTGGTGGCTTAGCAGTAAAGAAGCTGCCTGCCAAGAATAAGATGCGGGTTTGATCCCTAGGTCAGAAAGATCCCATGGAAAAGGAAATGGCAACTCACTCCAGTATCCTGACCTGGGAAACCCCATGGACAGAGGAGCCTGGTGGTAAATGATTAATACATAGGGTCACAAAGAGTCGGACACGATTTATCAACAAAACAACAACAACAATAGTTAATTTGCAATATTATATTAGTTTCCAGGGTATGGCATAGTGATCCAGTAGTTTTCCAGGTTATACCCCACTGTTAGTTATTATAAGATGATACTTATAATTCACTGTGCTATAGAGTATATGATTGTTGCTTATCTATTTTATACTTAGTAGTTGTATCTCTTAATCCCATTCCACTAGTTTGTCCCTTGTACCTTCCCTTGCCCGTTTGTAACCAAAATTTTGTTTTCCTTATCTGTGAGTCTGTTTCCATTTTGTGTATGCATTCATTTGTATTTTTTTTTTTAGATTCCACATGCAAGTGGTATCATACAGTATGTGTCCTTCTATACTTGACATTTCACTAAACATAATATTGCCTAGATCCATCCATATTGCAGCAAATAGCAGAATTTCATTCTTTTCATGGCTGAGTAATATTTCTGCGTTTGTGTGTGCATATGCACGTGCATGCACCACATTATTCTACCCATTCATCTGGTGATGGACACTTGGGTTGCTGTCATACATTTGCTACTGTAGTGCTGCTATGAACAATGGGGTTATGTATCTTTTCATTGTTTTTGTTATTGTTCTGGATATATATCCAGGAGTGAATTGTTGGATCATATGGTAGTTTTATTTTTAGTTTTTGAAGGAGCTCCATATGGTTTTCCATAGTGGCTGCTCCAATTTCCATTCCCACCAACAGGGTGAAAGAACTCCTTTCTCTCCACAGTCTTTCGAACATTTGTTATTTGTAGATCTTATTATGATATCCATTTTGACTGGAATGCAGTGGTACCTCATGGTTGTTTTGATTGGCATCCCTCTTATTAGCCATGTTGACCATCTCTTCATGTGCCTGTTAACCATGTGTACATCTTCTCTGGAAAAATGTCTATTCAGGCTTCCTGCCCATTTTTTTTACTGAATTGTTTTTTGTTTTGATACTTAGTTCTATGAGTTGTTTATATATTTTCAATTAAAAACCCTTGTTGATCACATTGTTTGCAAATATTTTATCCCAATCCTTAGGTTTTCATTTTTTATGGTTTTCTTTCCTGTGCAAAAACTCTTTAAGTTTAATTACATCTCGTTTAACTATTTTTGCTTTTATTTCTTTTGCCTTAGAAGACTCATCAAAAAAAATACTGCTATTTTTGTCAACGAGTGTTCTGCTTATGTTCTCTTCTAGGAGCTTCGTGGTTTGAGGTCTTAAACGTGGGTCTTTAAAACATTTAGAGTTTATTTTTGTATATGGTGTGAGAGAAAGTTCTAATCTTTGTTTTGCAAGTACATGACCAGTTTTCCCAGCACCACTTACTGAAAACTGTCTTTTCTCCATTGTATATCTTGCCTCCTTTTGCATAGGTTAACTGACCATAGGTGCATGGGTTTATTTCTGGACTGTTGATTCTACGTCATTGATCTATGTCTGTGTTCTGTATCAGCATTATGCTGTTTTGATTACTGTAGCTTTGTGGTATGGGCTGGATTTTGAGAAGGTTATACCTCCATCTTTGTTTTTTGCTCAAGATGGCTTTAGCAATTTGAGGTCTTTTGTGGTTCCGTAGGAATTTTGGATTATTGGTTTAGTTTTGTGAAAAATGGCATAGGTATTTGGATAGAAATTGCATTAAAGCTGTACATTGCTTTGGGTGGTATGGACATTTTAACAATATTAATTCTTTCAACCCAAGAGCACAGGATGTCTATTTCTTTATTCACCTTCGATTTCTTTCACCAGTTTTTAGAGTACAGGGTTTTCATCTCCTTGGTTATGTGTACTCCTAGGTATTTTATTCTTTTTGATGCAATTTAAACAGAATGTTTAAAAATCTTTCTCTTTGTGATAGTCCATTATTAGTGTATAGAAATGTAACAGATTTCTGTATGTTAATTTTCCACCCTTCAACTTTAATAGATTCATTCATGAGTTGTACTAGTTTTTAGGTGGTCTTTAGAGCTTAAAATACAAAGTATCATGTCATCTGCAAAGGGTGTGTTTTCTCTTCCCTTCCAGTATGGGTGACTTTATTTATATTTTTCATTTGATTGCTGTGGCTAGTAGGACTTTTAATACTATGTTAAATAGAAGTGGTGTGAGTGGTATCCTGTCTTGTACCTGAATTCTGCAGGAAGTCTTTCAGCTTTTCACTGCTCTCTGAGATGCTGGCTGTGGGTTTCTCATAGATGCCTTTATTATTTTGAGACACATTCCCTCTAAACTTTGTTGAGAGTTGTTTTCATGAACGGATGTTCAATTGTGTCAAACAGTTTTTCTGCATCTACTGAGATAATTATGTGAGTTTTAACTTTTGTTATATTATAATGGTGCATCACACATTGATTTGCAAATGCATCATCCTTGTGACATTGAAATAAATGCTATGTGATTATGGTGTATGGTCCTTTTTATATATTGTTGGATTCGTTTTGCTAATATTTTGTCTAGGATTTTTCTATTTATATACATCAAAGCTGTTGCCAGGTCATCTTTTTTTTCTGTAGTGTCTTTCTCTGGTTTTAGTATCAGGGTAATGGTGACCTTGTTGCATTCTAATTTTCTTATGATTCTCATATGATTCTCATTTCTTTGAAATGCCATTTGTTATCATTTCAAAAAAAGCAACAACATACTGGCTCAGACGGTAAAGCGTCTGCCTGCAATGCGGGAGACCCGGGTTCAATCCCTGGGTCAGGAAGATCCTCTGGAGAAGGAAATGGCAAGCCACTCCTGTATTCTTGCCTGGAAAATCCCATGGATGGAACCTGGTAGGCTACAGTCCATGGGGTTGCAAAGAGTCAGACACGACTGAGCGACTTCACATGCAGTTAGGAACAAGCTATTCACTATTTTTATTAATTATGAATTAATTTTTATATTTTCTCAAGTCTTTGAAATGGTTTATCATTTCAACATGTAGGAAAAATAACTAAATTTTTTTTACTGAGTTTTAAAAATTGTTTTATTACTTCAACGTGGAAACAATGAACACATCCTTAATTACTATTACATTTTTCTTTCTTACTAAGTCTTTAAAATGCAATCTGTTTTCATTTAAACAAGGAAACACTATACACAAACTACTAATTATTTTTCTATTCTTTTTTTGTTACCAAATTGTTGATATTTTCTGTGTTACCCTTTCAACATATAAACACTAGGAACAATCTATTAATTAACGGTATTTTCTCTCAGTAAGTGTTGAAATGCCTTGTTTTATCACACTGACTTGTAATCATATGAACAGGTAACTATTTTAACATTTTTCTTACTAATTCTTTGAAATACAATGCTATCATCTTAACATATAACAATATAAAGAATTTACATTCTCTTATCTTTACTGTTTTTGAAATGCAGTATGTTATCATTTCAACATGTAAACAGTATACATAAATGATCAATCAGTTATTCTACATCCTTTGTTTCTTATTAACTCTTGGATACACAGTGTGCATTTAACACTTAGGGTACATCACATTTGAGAATAGCCAAATTTCTAGACCTCAATATTCACATATGGTTAGTGTACACCATACTGAACAGTGCAACTCTAGTGGAAGAGCAGACAGAATGCATACATATGGAACAATGTGCACCATGAAGGAACTGTACATGGTACATTAAGACAAAGAAACATCAGAATAAATCTACTTAAATGGGGAAATAAGAGACAACAGAAAACCTATCTGATGAGGTAACATTCAAGCCATGATGTGAGGACTGAGCAGCTATCCAACAGGACAAAACAGGCCAATATCACTTGAGCCAATCATGTAAGGGAAAATGTAAAAAAAAAAAGTGGGGGAGGTTTATGGGGGATAAATAAGTTCTTAAGTGCTCTAGAGAAAACAGACAAACTAGTAAACAATAGGAGTATCTACACTTTTGTGAGATCAGGGACTTTATTTTTTTTTTAGCATGTGGGTAAGTACCTAAATCATAACAGATACTTAGTGAATGTGTGTGAAATAGCCAATAACAAAGCTAGGGTTCTGAGACCTGAGAAATCAGGCAGTAACATGCTGATGAAGATACCACTAGGTAGTGGGCATAGTCTGTTTCTTTTTACCTGCATATGTTCCCTGATAAACAACCTGAGCGAATCAGAAACAGAGGAAATTTGCAGGTACCTAGAGGGCAAAATTACTCAACAACTACCACCTCTAGGAAGAGTTTCAACAGATCTGAATTGTGTCAAGTGCCCATAGATTGATAAATGGACCAATCAGTGTGGAGAAGGAAATGATATGATATATTATGCCCCGGTCAGCTTGTATCACATAGCCATAACTTGGTTAGTAATGAGAAGATGTAGAGGGCAGTGAACAAGAGATCCAGAGGACCTTTCAAATTCCTCTATTTCCTTTTTAAAGTTTCTCTTTTATAGAGGTCAGTTACATATCCAACATTCCTAAACCCCAGTTTTCTGGAACAGTAGAACTTTGTATATGTATCTCTACAAACTTGGGCTTTAGGCAAAACAATGAACACTTAACAGCCATGCATCAGTGGTGAAACACTTCTTATATAGTGGAAATCAATCAGAAGAAGTGGACCATTGCACGTGATCCTGGTGTAACATGTGCAGCATCGCCTTGACCTGGGCCTGAACTTCGGCAAGTTTCTGTGGGTTCAAGCTGTGATAAAAATTCTGCTCCTGGAAACAATGGACAGGAACAGGATAAATCACACGCCTCAGCCTCGGCAAGGATGTCAAGTGCTGCAGAAGGCTCTTCAGCACAGGCATCGAAATGGGGTTGAAGGCAAAGTTAAAAACACGGAGGTGGACACATTGATTCAGGGTTGGGATGATGGCCAAGAGAGTAGAATCAGTCATCATACAATTATTTATCTCCAGACGTTGCATGGTGCCTGAAACTTTTTCCAGCAGAACCTGGAAGGGCTCATAAGCTTCTGAAAAGAAATTATTGTCACTGAGATTCAATACCCTGAGCTGGGTGGCCTGAGAGCTCTGGGACAGGAAAGAGACATCTCTGATAGAAAGGCCACAGAAAGGGAGACACAATGTATCCATATGAGGCCGCAGGACTCTAAAGAGAGAAAAAGTAAGTTTATTTCAGAAGAATGACAGCAAAGACCCCCAAATTACAGGAACATATTCCTCTACAATAAACTGCTATATACTAGTTTCCAATAGGTGGTTATCAATGTGGACTTTAGGATCAGAGATTATAAATTTTGGACACTGAGAAAGTTACTTTACCACTCTGAGGAAGAGGGTTTTAACCTTGAAAATGTGCACACCAGTAATTATTATACAGAGTTACGAGAAGGATTAAGTGAAAAAAATCACATGCACTCAGTATATATAAAATAATAAGGATTGGATCTGGTTCACTTATTTGGTGAGGATGGGTCCAGGAAAGCAGCCAACTGAGGGTTTCCTTTACTTTCCAGATGACAAGCTCTCCATTCAAGGGTCTAAGCCTTCGGGAAAATACAGGAGCAAAATTATCTGGCAGTGTTAACTCTTGTGACCCATCCACGGGCGTGTGCATTAGAACTACAACTTAAAGTTTCTCTCTGAGTGCCTCCCCTTCCTCTCTAGAGAGCTATCAAGTCCAGGCGCAGAAGGACTGAGTCTTTTTCAGAAATCTATGTACAAACATGTTCTGTCTGCCTGTGGTCACTGAATGAATGAATAAGCACAGCTTCCTTCACTAACCTCATCTGCCCCTCACCATAAGGTACCCCATTCTCCCCCAGCTAGGTTCAAACTCCCAGCAATGCCTATGCTGAGGTGAAAGGAAAAATAGGTTACTAGGAGCATAGGAAGATGCAAGAATGGTCCCTTCTGTCTTAACAATGAGGTCTTCAGGGAACCCAGATTTCTCCCAATCCCCTCACCTGAGCAGTTTGTGCAGTTGATCTCTGAGGTAGAAGAAAGACAACCTGAGCTCCTGGAGGTTTTCCAGCTGCCCAAGCAGGATGAGAAAAAACCTGAAATTCCTTCCCTTACAAGACCTAAAGGGGATGTTAGATAAACTAAGGCTGTGCAGGTTGGTCATTCCAGCAAAAAGGGTGATGATCTCATTCATATAAGCCTGATCCATTTCCAGATGATTAATGCACCCCATATCCAGAATCTGAAGGATATGTCTGTTGGCAGACATGCTACTGATTCGCAAACCTCTGCAGCAGAGGTGCAAGAACCCAGAACTCTGCTCAACTTTATTACAGAGGAAAGTGAGAAACTGCTGTGCTCTCAAGGTATTATTGAGGGAAATATTCACTAGTAATTCAATGGTTTCCTGAGCTGACTCAACCTCAGACCCAGAATCACCAATCCCAAGGCACCTGGCACGATGCTGAGTGTTTTCTAAGTTACGGACAGCATGCCGAGGGTATCTGCATGACTGTAAACAGAAAGGGAATGTGATCCTGACGTGAGAGCATGTTATCTTACAGTTTGAGTTGTGCCTTAAATCTAGGATCCTCAGTTTGTGGCCCCTGTAAGGAAAGAAGACAGAACACATGAAATGTGGTTGATTGGAACATAACCCAGCAAGATCAATGGTGGGAAACGGACAGAACACCTGAATCCTGGTTTTCACTTCATCACCATTCACCAAGAAGTTCTTTCCACACAAATTGAGCATCTTTCATCCTTTCCCCACACTTCCTTCACCTCTGGTCTTGCCCTGTCTCAATGCCCATATCCCACTTCTATGTAATCACAGTCAAATTCATTCATAGTACCCTCATTCACCTCTGTTCTTTAATCAACTCTATAAGACAATGAAATCCTGAAGGTGACCCCAACTGCTGAATTCATTGGCTAGTGTTGGGAGAAGGTTAGATACTCCCCTGCCCCAGGCTACAGCATACCCTCCTGTTGACTCCCTATAAATCTTCTGGTCATAGACTTACCTAGAGGAAGCGTTCTGGGCTGGGGGGATCGGCAGACCATCAATCATGGCTTCCAAGATGTCATAGTATGACTCCTGTGCCCTCAGTGACCCAAGATGGAGACAGTGAAAAGGCCAGACCCTCACCATTGCCTTTAGGATCTTCTTATGCCCACCCAAGAAGGCAGTGCTGAACAATGGAACAAAGAGACCTCCTGGGATTTTCTCCAGAGCATGCATCACTGCAGGCTCACTACTCAGCAGACTCTTTGCAGCGAGCTCGAAGAGTGTGTCTGTGATCTTTTGGTCCATCTTCACAAACCTGCTTCAGAGTGGAGAATATTTAGAAGTTCTGAGAAAAAATCTATAGTCTCTTGTTTGTTTCCAGGGATAGCTATGGATAAAATGCTTATTGAATAAGTATATGGGCAAATTATATGGCCAACTCAAGTGACCTCTCCTCTGGGAATAGAATGAAAATAGACTTGTGTGAGTATTTAATTATATACATGCACACATACACACATTTACATAAGATAAAATGCCATTATAAGTCATAGGTAAGTTAGCAGAAGCCAATCTTGACCTTCCTCAAATTATTTCTTCACAAAAAGACACAAACCAATAAGAAGGAAAATGTGCATCAACATAAAAGCCTCACAATTCCTTTAAAATGGAGAATGCCAAAAATTCAAAATAATTGTGAATAAAACAAAAATCATGAAATCTCAGCATGATTTTTCATACTCCCATGACTAGGCTTTGTGGCAAGAAAAAAGACAGACATAGAAATCTTACAAGAGACAGAGAGAAAGGAAGATGGGAAAGGGCTTAAAGCAGATCTAAAACTACAGCAGAATGACTAAGCACAGAATAAATCTAAAATTACTGAAAAGGTGTCCTAGAATATGAGAGCATGGACTACAGGGGAGGAATTCCTAATAGGAGTTTTTTAAGGGACACAGATGACTTAAAAGTGCAGTTTTTGAAAGATACAGCTTTTAGGGAAGAATAAGGCAATGAAGAAGGGAGAAGCCTCTGTTGGCACTTGGGTAATGATGGGAAAAACAAACAGAAGGGAAAATTAAGGATCTTGCAATACATAAGAAAACCACAAATCAGAGTACTCAAGACTTCTCCCCCAATCTCCAAAACAAACAAACAAAATGAAAGGTTGACATAAAGATTTTATATTCAACTAAGGAAGCTACTAGAGTAAGGGTCAGTGTTCAGACTGGCCCACTAACCCAAATCAAGCCCACTGCTTGATTTTATATATAAAGTTTTATTGGAACAAAGCCATGATATATCATTTATGTATTGTCTCTGAATGCTTTGGCACTACAGTTGCAAAGGTGAGTAGAGTGACAGGAGCACTGTGATCCAGAAACTTACAATATTCCCTACACGTCTCTTTACAGAATATTTGCCAAGTAATCTTCTAAAAGAGGAACTGAGATTGTGTTCCAACAGGTGATGAGAAGGAAAACTTCACCAAACTATCTAAAAGTGAGTATTTTACATGTAATACTAAAATCAACATGGAGGAAAGGGGAGAAGACTAATGTAGAGAAGTTTTATGTTGTGAAAAAACAGAAAATGTGCAAGTAAAATGAGAGAAGGGAGAAGAGTATAAGAAAATAGAACAACCTTTTTATCATGAGGCAATAGGGGAGTGTTAAATGATACTGGAGGAAAAAAACGCATAGACTAGAGAGTAAAGCGTTAAGGAAATAGGTGGTTCAGGATGAGTTATAACAATGCATTAAACATGAGGAAGAATATGTCTTAATGATAAAAGCAAAAACTCAAAATGAAGATATAATCGTTAGGAGTATTTATGCACCAAGATTACTGCAAACACCTTCAAAACTGAAAAGGGAAGGATATGTAGATAAAATAACAGTAATAAGAGAAAACACTAACAATAGAAGATTTAATACATCAGACTCAGTCTAAGGCTAATGAGATTGCATGAGAATACAGAATAGGGTGGTCCCGAGATGGCAGAGGAATAGGATGGGGAAACCAGCCTCTCCTCCAAAAATTCAACAAAAGATCATTTGAATGTTGAGCAACTCCCACAAAACAACTTCTGAACATTGGTGGAGGACACAAGGCACCCAGAAAGGCACCCCAAACTCTTCAAGAGGAGGCAGGACAACATACAAAAGATGAAAACACAGACAAAAGATTTAGGGATGGAGACCTGTCCCTGGCGAGGGAGTTGAGAAGAAGAATTTTCCACATAGTAGGAAACTCTCTCACAGGGATGTCGATGGGGAGTTTTGGAATCTCAGAGGGCAACATTCAGTTCAGGTCAGTCGCTCAGTCGTGTCCGACTCTTTGCGACCCCATGAATCGCAGCACGCCAGGCCTCCCTGTCCGTCACCAACTCCCGGAGTTCACCGAGACTCACGTCCATCGAGTCAGTGATGCCATCCAGCCGTCTCATCCTCTGTCGCCCCCTTCTCCTCCTGCCCCCAATCCCTCCCAGCATCAGGGTCTTTTCCAGCGAGTCAACTCTTCGCATGAGGTGGCCAAAGTACTGGCGTTTCTGCTTCAGCATCATTCCTTCCAAAGAAATCCCAGGGCTGATCTCCTTCAGAATGGACGGGTGGGATCTCCTTGCAGTCCAAGGGACTCTCAAGAGTCTTCTCCAACACCACAGTTCAAAAGCATCAATTCTTCAGTGCTTAGCTTTCTTTAAAGTCCAAATCTCACATCCATACATGACCACTGGAAAAACCATAGCCTTGACTAGACGGACCGTTGTTGAAGAACTAATGTCTCTGCTTTTCAATATGCTGTCTAGGTTGGTCATAACTTTCCTTCCAAGGAGTAAGCGTCTTTTAATTTCATGGCTGCAGTCACCATCTGCAGTGGTTTTGGAGCCCAGAAAAATAACGTCAGCCGCTGTTTCCACTGTTTCCCCATCTATTTGCCACGGATGAGACCAGATGCCATGATCTTCGTTTTCTGAATGTTGAGCTTTAAGCCAACATTTTCACTCTCCTCTTTCACTTTCATCAAGAGGCTCTTTAGTTCTTTTTCACTTTCTGCCATAAGGGTGGTGTCATCTGCGTATCTGAGGTTATTGATATTACTCCCGGTAATCTTGATTCCAGTTTGTGCTTCCTCCAGCCCAGCGTTTCTCAAGATGTACTCTGCATATAAGTTGAACAAGCACGGTGACAATATACAGCCTTGACGTACTCCTTTTCCTATTTGGAACCAGTCTGTTGTTCCATGTCCAGTTCTAACTGTTGCTCTCTGACCTGCATACAGGTTTCTCAAGAGGCAGGTCAGGTGGTCTGGTATTCCCATGTCTTGAAGAATTTTCCACAGTTTATTGTGATCCACACAGTCAAAGGCTTTGGCATAGTCAATAAAACAGAAATAGATGCTTTTCTGGAACTCTCTTGCTTTTTCCATGATCCAGCAGATGTTGGCAATTTGGTCTCTGGGGTTCCTCTGCCTTTGCTAAAACCAGCTTGAACATCTGGAAGTTCACGGTTCACGTATTGCTGAAGCCTGGCTTGGAGAATTTTGACCATTACTTCACTAGCGTGTGAGATGAGTGCAATCATGCAGTAGTTTGAACATTCTTTGGAGTTGCCTTTCTTTGGGACTGGAATGAAAACTGACCTTTTCCAGTCCTGTGGCCACTGCTGCGTTTTCCAAATTTGCTGGCATATTGAGTGCAGCGCTTTCACAGCATCATCTTTCAGGATTTGAAATAGCTCAACTGCAATTCCATCACGTCCACTAGCTTTCTTCCTAGTGATGCTTTCTAAGGCCCACTTGATTTCACATGCCAGGATATCTGGCTCTAGGTGAGTGATCACACCGTCGTGATTATCTTGGTCGTGAAGATCTTTTTTGTACAGTTCTTCTGTGTATTCTTGCCATCTCTTCTTAGTACCTTCTGCTTCTGTTAGGTCCATACCATTTCTGTCCTTTATCGAGCCCGTCTTTGCATGAGATGTTCCCTTAGTATCTCTAATTTTCTTGAAGAGATCTCTAGTCGTTCCCATTCTGCTGTTTTCCTCTATTTCTTTGCATTGATCACTGAGGAAGGCTTTCTTATCTCTTCTTGCTATTCTTTGGAACTCTGCATTCAGATGCTTATATCTTTTCTTTTCTCCTTTGCTTCGAAAGTTTAAATCTAGTGTTAGAAAGTTTAAATGAGTCAGTCTTCACAGAAGAAATGAATAAGGTTATTACAAGAATTACACCCAAGAAGCACCTTGCTCAGATGTATTTATTGGTGAATTCTAGTAAACCATCAACGATCAAATAGTACCAAAGCTTTGTGACTTGTTTAAGAACATTTGGAAGCAAGGAAATGTCCCTAATTTCTTTTCGGAAGCCAGTAGGATACTAACACATAAACATAGATACCAAAACTCTAAACAGAATATTAGCAAACATCCAACAATACATTTAGAAAGTAGTACAGAGACATTACTTTGCCAACAAAGGTTCGTCTAGTCAAGGCTATGGCTTTTCCTGTGGTCCTGTATGGATGTGAGAGTTGGACTGTGAAGAAGGCTGAGTGCCGAAGACTTGATGCTTTTGAACTGTGGTGTTGGAGAAGACTCTTGAGAGTCCCTTGGACTGCAAGGAGATCCCACCCGTCCATTCTGAAGGAGATCAGCCCTGGGATTTCTTTGGAAGGAATGATGCTAAAGCTGAAACTCCAGTACTTTGGCCACCTCATGTGAAGAGTTGACTCGTTGGAAAAGACTCTGATGCTGGGAGGGATTGGGGGCAGGAGGAGAAGGGGACGACAGAGGATGAGACGGCTGGATGGCATCACTGACTCGATGGACGTGAGTCTCGGTGAACTCCGGGAGTTGGTGACGGACAGGGAGGCCTGGCGTGCTGCGATTCATGGGGTCGCAAAGAGTCGGACACGACTCAGCGACTGATCTGATCTGATCTGATCTGATACTGTGATAAAGTGGGACTTATTCCATTAATACAAGGCTGGCTCTATATTAGGAATTTCATTCATATCCTTCACCACGGTAACATATTTAAAGACAAAGACCCCGATGTTGGGGAAGATTGAAGTCAAAAGGAGTAGGGAGCAGCAGAGAATGAGATGGTTAGACAGCATCACTGACTCAATACACATGAATCTGAGCAAACTCTGGGAGATAGGGGAGGACAGAGGAGCCTGGGTTGCAAAGAGTCAGACACGACATAGCAACTGAACAATAATCTTAGGACTATCATCATAGATGCCAAACCAATCTTTGGGAAACTTCAATAGGCATTCATGTTAAAAAAGAGAAAACTGAAGAAACAGGAATCAGGGATGCATTATTAACATGATAAAAGCTATATAAGTAGCTCCTCGTGCAAATACTTTATTTAGTGGGGGAGTACCAGAGGTTTTCCAATAAGGTCAAGAATAACAAAAGTATGCCCACTATATCACTCCTGTTCAGTGTTCAACAGCAAGCACTAGTCAGTTGACTAGAGAAACCAATAAGAGTTTTAAGAATGGATAAGAAGATGTAAAGCCACCTCTATGTCCAGGTGATATCATCGCACACCTGAAGACTCTTATAGAAACCATGACAAATTAACTAAAACAAAGAGAATTCAGCAAGGTAGTAGGATATAAAGTTACATACAAATATTATTAGTCTTTGTTTTGCATACACACACGTGCACGCACGTGTGCACACACACACACACACACACACACACACAGCTGGAGGACATGTTAGGAGAGAAAATCCCATATACAATGGCAATAACAAAGACTAAGTGTATAGAAATAAACTTAATGAGAGCATCTATACAAAGACAATTTGTAAACACTCTCGAACAACATAGAAGGAAACTTGAATAAGTAGGAAGATTTTCAAAGACCTTAGACAGAATAACTCAGCACTAAAAAGATATTGATTCCCTCTAAAGTTACGTATACGTTGAATATAATCTCAAAAATATCGGCGAACGTTTTTATGGAGTTAGACCAATGGATGATTTAGTTCATTTTTTTTAAAAAACATGCAAGAATAGCCAGGATACAAGTAAAAAAGGAAAACCTATGAGTGAATAGGGAGAAGGCAATGGCACCGCACTCCAGTACTGTTGCCCGGAAAATCCCGTGGATGGAGGAGCCTGGTAGGCTGCAGTCCATGGGGTCGCTAAGAGTCAGACACGACTGAGCAACTTCACTTTCACTTTCCACTTTCATGCATTGGAGAAGGAAATGGCAACCCTCTCCAGTGTTCTTGCCTGGAGAATCCCATGGACGGAGAAGCCTGGTAGGCTGCAGTCCATGGGGTCGCACGGAGTCGGACACGACTGAAGCGACTTAGCAGCAGCAGCAGCATGAGTGAACAGTAATCATATCAGACATAAAAGCACACTATAAAGCTCTAAATGTATACCACTTGGGTACCAGTACAGGAATAGACTAATAGGCCAGTGGCATAGAATAAAAAACTCAGAATAACACCAATTATAGCTGGGGATTTTAGTGTATGAGCCAAAGGCATGTAAAATCACTGAGGCAAAGATGAACATTCAACAAATGAGGCTGGAACAATTGAGACATTAAAAAAAAATCAGTGCAGATCCATGACATACCATCCACAAAAATAAACTGTAAATGGGTTTAGGACTCTAAACAAAAAAATGAAGCCATAACAAACTCTTGAAGAAAATATGGCAGAATTTCTCTTCACTATCAGCGTTGGGAAAGGCTTTCTAACTGTGACTGAAATTTCCAGAGGTGATTAAAGAAAAGAACATTCTATGTGACTAAAAAGATTTTTTTAATGTATGGCAAGTTGCGAAGAGCTGACTCATTGGAAAAGACTCTGATGCTGGGAGGGATTGGGGGCAGGAGGAGAAGGGGACGACAGAGGATGAGACGGCTGGATGGCATCTCTGACTCGATGGACGTGAGTCTCAGTGAACTCCGGGAGTCGGTGATGGACAGGGAGGCCTGGCGTGGTGCGGTTCATGGGGTCGCAAAGAGTTGGACACGACTGAGCGACTGAACTGAACTGAAGTGAAAGTGAAAGTGGCTCAGCCATAACACAACATAACTACAGATGCATTTAACATTTGGGCCAACAATCCTATTGCTGGAAATGAAACTTGAAGAGACATTACCACCAACACAAAAATACGTGTACACTGGGTTATTCACTGCAGCATTGTTTGTATTAATCATTACGAAATGTTGAAAACAACTGAAACGCCCCTATGCTGCTGCTGCTGCTGCTGCTGCTGCTAAGTCGCTTCAGTCGTGTCCAATTCTGTGCGACCCCAAAGACGGCAGCCCACCAGGGTCCCCCGTCCCTGGGATTCTCCAGGCAACAACACTGGAGTGGGTTGCCATTTCCTTCTACAAGGCATGAAAGGGAAAAGTGAAAGTGAAGTCGCTCAGTCGTGTCCGACTCCTAGCGACCCCATGGACCGCAGCCCACCAGGCTCCTCGGTCCATGGGATTTGCCAGACAAGAGTACTGGAGTGGGTTGCCATTGCCTTCTCCGGAAATGCCCCTACCGAAGCCAGTGTAATCTAATGTAGCTAGCTATAAAGAAGAATGAAGGAGTACAGAATAAGGAGTTTTTTTTTTTTTTAAATGAAATGCTGTTCATTGAAAAAGGAAAAGTGCAAAGGAGCTTTAGAAAATGCCATCTTTCATTTAATAGACAATGGAACATAAGAAAACCCGTATGTATCTATTCATTTGTGTAGAGTAAATCCAGGAAAGGTTCAACCAGATAACCAGATTGGTTATCTACAGGGGGATTGTGGAAAAGAAATGGGGAATGCGAAGCAGGTGGAAGACATGGGGAAAGAATCATACGCCTACAGTATGTGTGTTTGTGCAGCCCTGAGTCTGAATCACAGTAGTGTTTCACATACCCCAGGATTAAGTGAAAAATTAAAATGAACTAGGATATGGGGGGAGAGGGCAAACTCAAATTCGAAACACCAACAAATTAACCTAAATATATTACAAATACATGTCTTAACCACAAGAGAAGGAGTGAGGAAGAAAACAGCTAAGCTAAGCAACTTGGGGAAACAGTACTTTGATTGCATCCTTGGAGGCTTAAGATATAAAGAAGTGTACACACACACAAGTCATCAGATCTGCTTCTAACAGGTGCGTGTTTTGTGCTCAGTCATTAAGTTGTACCCGACTTTTTGGGATCCCGGTCTCTGTAGCACACCAGGTCTCCCCATCCTTCACTATCTCCTAGAGTTTGCTCAAATTCATGTCCATTAGGTCGGTCATACTATCTAACCATTTGGTAGCATTTCTGTAACCACATCATGTATAATCAATCAGGTGTGAACAAATAAGTAAATACTGAAGATAAGGAGAGCCAGGTGAGACAAAGAAGTTACAAATCAGACTAGAGTGGATTGTTGCTGTATCGCATAAACCATCACAATATTGTAAACTCATTATCCTCCAATTAAAATTAATTAATTAATTAAAAAAAGAAGGACCAGTGTGAGCTCCTGGCTTTCACTATCTACAGAAATATCTAGAGAAATTCCAATGTATCTGGGAGCATAAGTATATACAGACGACATATTTCCTTCATTTACCGATGGAAAAGGAAGACCTAGCTGCAAGGAAACCCCAGTAGCAATGAACATGCAGGGAGATATCAGTTATTAAATGTCATTTTCCAAGGAAAGGAAACATGGGTTTTGGCAGAAGTGTTCTGATTTCAGGGTCATGGTGGGGAAAGAAAAGCACAAGATGAACAGGAATACCTTATAATGCCGGCAAGGAAGTACACAGGAAAGAACCACGTCATGCTCAAAGAACACAAACCCCACAAGGAGTTCCTAATCACCAAAGCTGGAAAAATGCAAGAAACTAAATAATGATATAATTTGATTATAAGTCACAATATAACGAAGTTATTCACATCTCAATATTGACATAAAGAATTTGATTACTTATTTGATTTGATGATTAGAAATGCAGTCTATAAAATTTTATAATTTGAAAATTTATAAAAATATGAGGGAGAAAAGACAGCTCTACAGATTTCCAATGAACAAATATGGTAGGAATAAGGAAATAGAAAGTCACCTTTTAGTCATATTTGTTGTAGGCCAAACCAACAGATGAATTTTAAAAGCAGTGAATAAAAGCCTGAGAAGAATCCTATCCCTCTTTTTGGCTCCGAGCAAGCATTCCCCTAGCCCAAAAGCAGCCTTATCATAGGAACCAGCCACAGTGTCTGCTTGCCCCTGTCAGGTTTTGGTTCCCCACCAGTCCACAGAAGTATTCAAACAAGCTAATCACATCCTTCCTTGAGAACCAAGGGTCACCACCATCTCTTGTTACCACAGATAACCTCCCACGGCCCTGCTTGTGCATTCTCTTCCAGAGCATGACTCCCCTGAGGCTCAACCTAGCCAGTAGTATCCTCTTCCCTCAGGCAGTGAGTGAACATTACTGAGAAGCTGCTGTGGGTAGCACCTGTCCAGTGTCAGGTGTGTATGTTCAGCAGCCACCCCCAGATCCCTGTGGTAGAAATCACTCCGTCACCATTAGAATGAAGGAGAGGCAATAAAACAGGTATTATTGCCAAAAATGTGTAACTTTCATCTAATCCTAAGAAAACACCAGACAAACCCAAACTGACAGACATTGTATAAAATACCTGAGCAGTATCTCCAAAACCGTCACCGTTGGGAAAGACCCAGAAAGCTTGAGGAATTCTCAGCGTGGAGGAGACTAACGAGAAATGATGGCCAAATGTGGTATCCGGAATGGGATGCTGGGACAGAAAAAGGAGATTACCGGGATAAATGACAGAATTCAAATAAAGTATGTAAATTAGTTAATAGTACTGCATGGATATTAATTTTCAATTTTCATAATTTTTATATGCCTATGTAAGATGTTAACATTAGGGAAATCTGGATGAAGTTTTTCTATACTGTTTTTTGCAAACTTTTTTTAGGTCTAAAGGTACTTCAAAAAAACCTTTTTTTTAAAGATTCACTCACTGCTAAAAGGAAACATAATGATCACTGTGTGATAAATTGCTTCAGTATTGTCCGACTCTTTGCCACCCTACGGACTGTAAGCTACCAGGTTCTTCTGTCCATTGGATTATCCAGGCAAAAATACTGGAGTGGGTTTCCATGTCCTCCTCCACGGGATCTTCCTGACCCAGGGGTCAAACCCAAGTCTCTTAGGTTTCCTGCGTTGGCAGGTGGGGTCTTTACCAGCTGAGCCACAGGGGAAGCCCCACGGTTACACTATAAATCTTACCTTTTAATAATAGTTTAACCAATTGAAATACGGTTAGGAGGATGGATATAAAGATGGATAAATGTTCGTGCCTCGTGATCCATTAAAAAACTATTTCAAAGTGGTTTGAAAGTGAGAGTGTTAGTTTCTCAGTCATGTCTGACTCTTTGTGCTTCCATGGACTGTAGCCTGCCAGGCTCCTCTGTCCATGGGATTCTCCAGGCAAGAATACTGGAGTGGATTGTCGTTTCCTGTCTAGAGGGCCCATTAATAGAAATGAAAGTGCAACCATTTCCAAGGTGTAGATGAATATTTATCTGCTCCTTGTGGCTCAGACGGTAAAGAATCTGCCTACAATGAAGGAGACCTGGGTTCGGTTTCTGGGCATTATCAATACGAACCACAAAAATAATTAGATGCAAACAAATACGATTTTTTAAAGGAGCGCAACACGATCGAGGGATTTTATTTTATTTTATTGGATCGAGGGATTTTTTTTTAATGGTATTTACTTATTTATTTTTTATTTTATTTTATTTTTAAACTTTACATAATTGTATTCGTTTTGCCAAATATCAAAATGAATCCGCCACAGGTATACCTGTGTTCCCCATCCTGAACCCTCCTCCCTCCTCCTGGATCGAGGGATTTTAAAGAGAGCAAGAAATGATTCACCACAAAATTGAAGCTAATCCCAGGTAAGGAAAGAGGGTTACACAGAGGGCGGACAGGAGAGTTGGCCGGCGAGCAATTCAATCGATTGCCTTTCTTATTAATCCCCAAACTTTGGTCCTAGGTAATTTCATTTATATCAGTAGAGACAGAGTTTATAGAAAGAACACTGTTGAGATACCTGACTGGAAGAAGAGTCGGAAAATAGTTGAGACGTCCAAGACCCCAGCAGTGGCAGGGCGTTCCTCCCTCTCCACAGGCCGCTGCCAACAAGCCCCAGCGCCGGAGGCTACTGGCGTCTTAACGGTTCCTCGCCAGAAGAGCACTTGGATTGGTGTAGCGCAGGTCACATGCCACCCCCTCACTCAATCAGCTAGGTACCGGGAGGCGGGGCCAAGTTCTAGACCCACCCACATAGCAGAGGGGCTTATGGGTGAGAAGGTTCCCCTCAGGCGCCAGTGCCTCGGCTCTAGAACCCCTTGGGTGGAAAGCTGGGCACAGTGTCTGTCTCTCTGTGTGGCCTAGATACCGCCTGGCCAGGGTTTCTGCCAGGCCAGGACTCAAACTCAGAGAACTGATGTCCACATCGATGGGCTTTGCAACAGAGACTGAACTGAAAAACAATTGGCCCCTTAATGAAAAAGAGGCTTCTCGGGTGGCAGGGCGCTAGTGCTCAAGAACCCGCCTGCCGATGCAGGAGATGTCCGAGTCCAGGTTCGATCCCTGGGTCAGGACGACCCCCTGGAGGAGGTCACGGCAACCCACTCCAGTATTCTTTTTTTTTTATTTTTCAGTCCAGTATTCTTGCCTGGAGAATCCCATGGACGAGGGGCCTGGTGGGCGACTTGGCACTTGATGAAAAAAGCCATCAAACTTCAGTGTCCACAGGGCTCTCCTATGGTAAATAAGGTGTTGAGTCCACACCAGATAGGGACAAATGTATTCTGGCCTCTGTGCAGTAAAGCCAGCATAGCAATGACAGTGACATTTGACAAAAGCAGCATCAAGGAGAAAACTGCACGCATTCTAAGTTGCTTCAGTCTTGTCCGACTCTTTGTGACCCCATGAACTGTAGCCCATCAGGTCCCTCTGTCCTGGGGATTCTCCAGGCAACAATACTGGACTGAGAGGCCATGCCCTTCTCTGGGGAAGGAGAAAACTGCGGCCCCTTTAATAGCAAGGGGCATTCAGGGTATTTGTGTCCAACCTTCTCAGCCTGCAATGTGGGAGACCTTGGTTCGATTCCTGGGTTGGCAAGATCCACTGGAGAAGGGATAGGCTACCCACTCCAGTATTCTTGGGCTTCCCTTGTGGCTCAGCTGGTAAAGAATCTGCCCAACAATGTGGGAGACCTGGGTTCGATCCCTGGGTTAAGAAGATCCCCTGGAGACGGGAAAGGCTGCCCACTCCAGCATTCTGGCCTGGAGCATTCCATGGACTGTATAGTCCACGGGGTCACGAAGGGTCGCACACAACTGAGCAACTTTCACTTTCACTTTCTCCCTGAAATCCTGATTCCACTGTTGGTTTCTTATTCTCTTCCCAACTGTTTAAAACTTTTCAGAATACAATACATTTTATTTATATGCTATTTTTCTAAATTGGCCATCTCCTTCTGGTGGAAAAATATAAATTCCTGGAGGGCGGGAATCTTTGTTTATTTGTCCATTAACATATCCTTATAGTAATGCTTGGTATAATGTATGCTTCAACATTTGTTCAATGAATTGTTCTCCAGCCATGCTAGCCTATTTTTTGTGCCTCTGACCCTACCTCTAACTCACCAAGCATGTTTTCACACCATTATGTATTTTCCTGTAACAACTTGCCCACAGATGTTCCTATAACCACCATCCTTGCTAGGTTCACTTCTCTGCTCGCCTCATTAGCCAAGGCTTACTTTTCTTCATGACACCTAGCATTTGATCATAGCTTTTCTGAGTATGTTTTGTTTCTCTGGGTTTGTTGTTGTTTTTACTTTGCTTTAGTTTAGGTTTGCTTTTTTCTGTTTTCTTTTTTCAACATTTCCTTCTTATACTCTTTTAACTGCTGCTAAAGAAGTAAACCATCCATGACTGTTTTAATTTTTGCCCTATAATGTCATCTTTCAGTAGATGGGGTAATGGCATTAAATATTTTACACTGGATCCCTGGTTTCATGACTTTACCACTTCAGATCAGATCAGATCAGTCGCTGAGTCGTGTCCGACTCTTTGCGACCCCATGAATCGCAGCACGCCAGGCCTCCCTGTCCGTCACCAACTCCCGGAGTTCACCGAGACTCACGTCCATCGAGTCAGTGATGCCATCCAGCCGTCTCATCCTCTGTCGCCCCCTTCTCCTCCTGCCCCCAATCCCTCCCAGCATCAGGGTCTTTTCCAGCGAGTCAACTCTTCGCATGAGGTGGCCAAAGTACTGGCGTTTCCGCTTCAGCATCAGTCGTTCCAGTGAACACCCAGGACTGATCTCCTTTAGGATGGGCTGGTTGGATCTCCTTGAAGTCCAAGGGACTCTCAAGAGTTTTCTCCAACACCACAGTTCAAAAGCATCAATTCTTCAGTGCTTAGCTTTCTTTATAGTCCAAATCTCACATCCATACATGACCACTGGAAAAACCATAGCCTTGACTACACGGACCGTTGTTGACGAACTAATGTCTCTGCTTTTCAATATGCTGTCTAGGTTGGTCATAACTTTCCTTCCAAGGAGTAAGCGTCTTTTAATTTCATGGCTGCAGTCACCATCTGCAGTGATTTTGGAGCCCAGAAAAATAACGTCAGCCGCTGTTTCCACTGTTTCCCCATCTATTTGCCATGGATGAGACCAGATGCCACGATCTTCGTTTTCTGAATGTTGAGCTTTAAGCCAACTTTTTCACTCTCCTCTTTCACTTTCATCAAGAGGCTCTTTAGTTCTTTTTCACTTTCTGCCATAAGGGTGGTGTCATCTGCATATCTGAGGTCATTGATATTTCTCCTGGCAAATTTGATTCCAGTTTGTGTTTCTTCCAGTCCAGTGTTTCTCATGATGTACTCTGCATAGAAGTTAAATAAACATGGTGACAATATACAGCCTTGACAAACTCGTTTTCCTTTTTGTAGCCAGGCTGTTGTTCCATGTCCAGTTCTAACTGTTGCTTCCTGACCTGCATACAAATTTCTCAAGAGGCACATCAGGTGGCCTGGTATTCCCATCTCTTTCAGAATTTTCCACAGTTTATTGTGATCCACACAGTCAAAGGCTTTGCATAGTCAATAAAGCAGAAATAGACGTTTTTCTGGAACTCTCTTGCTTTTTCCATGATCCAGTGGATGTTGGCAATTTGATCTCTGGTTCCTCTGCCTTTTCTAAAACCAGCTTGAACATCAGGAAGTTCACGGTTCACATATTGCTGAAGCCTGGCTTGGAGATATTTGAGCATAGTGGTGCCATAACCTCCATGACCTTGGCCTGGCACATTAACACTTCCAAGATTTCATTATCCATCTTCAAAAGGAGAATGACAATTGATGTACTTCTTGACTGTTGATAGGCTTCCATTTAGATAATGCATATATAGGGCTTAGCAGAACACTTGACAGTGATGATAAATGGATGATTATTATCATGATCATTGACTGTATGCTATCAGAATTGAGTGTCGAGTGATCTAGGCTTCTTCCTAGTCTCTGTTGCTTAAAAATGTTTTGCATTTTCCATGAAGTTACCTTAAAGCACACTGTGCATTAGATTCTGCTTCAGTCCAGAAGAATAATAATGCCTTTCAATATTGTTTCTCATAAGTAGTTTAAGGAAAGTCTAAGTATTTAACTCATCTCCAACCTACTATCACTTTTTTAATGGATAATGGTTGGTTGAAGTCCTTCCAGTATCCAGACAAATTTCTAAAGAACCCCAGGCAAGGATAATGAAAAATCATGTTCTCTATTGCTCAGAGGAACAGACATTAGCCCAGCCTAATGTCAGGTTCTGCCCAAAGAATCCTGAGCAGAAAACAACTGAGAGGAACCAATTCAGGTGCCACTTGTACAGACAGTAACTAGGCAGATTGCAATGAAAATGCGTTTAATGTCTTCCTCTAGATGGACCACTCCTGGGTGAAGATAAGAACAACAGAAACTTTTGAAAAGAAGAATTTTAAGGTAACTATTTTCCTCTCATATCCCCTATAAGAATTTTGAAAACTGGCTTCTCATATTTTTAATTTGCAAAGGATGTAATTTCTAGAATATTTTAGATATATCAGATAAATGTGTTTTAGATATCCTTTTTCTAAATCTTTGTACTACAAGTGTACAAAGTTTATGAAAAATGTTCAGCATATGACTGAACAATTGGAAATGTAGTTCTCACTGAAAATTTTCAATTATCAATAGCATTATGGTTTATAAGTAAAAGTCTGACTTCATTTTTCAATTTCAGTAAATGTGTGAACTACACTCTATAGTATCTTCCTTCTGAATTCCAAATCTAATATTGCTCAGTGGATAATAAGATAGCCCACTTTTAAGTCTAAAATCTATCTCCCAGGTTGCAGTAAGAAATGCACTATTGTTGTGTTCTATAATTTCCACTTGTTTCTTTCTCTTCCACTTCTTTGCTGAGATTTTCAATTTTTTCATTTGTTTAAAGAGAATTTGTAACTACTTGATAATTACTTTTATGATGGTCACTTCAAACTTCTTGTCATTATTTCATCATTATTCACATCAGTGTTGGCATCTGTAGAATGTCTTTTATTATTCAAGCTGTGATTTTCTTAATTCTGGGTACTGTGATCTCTATCATATCCTGGGCATTTTGAATACCACATTCTAAGACTCTGGACCCTATTCATCTTTATTTTTGTATGATTCTTGAGTGCAACACACAGTGATGTGGGCTGTACCTTCAGATTCCTGCTCTGATTCCACCCTAGCAAAAGTGGATTGCTGACTCATGCTGCCTCAGTGGTAGCAACCACCCACCTCAGCCCTGGATACCATCCCAATCAATGAGAGGCACCAATTCACAATCCTTCTGTAGCCTCATAAAGGGAGTATAAGCTCAGTTCCCCTCTAGGCAAGGCAGACCCCAGGGAAGGGGGAAGGGAATGGCAGACCGAATAATTTGTGAAGAAAATAATCAGGATTACATTAATGGAGGCAGAAGTAGTATTTGACAAAATCCAACAGCCATTCATAATAAAATCTCTCTCAACACACTGGGAATAGGGGATAATTAACCTCAACTTAACAGACTCAAGGGTAGGTGCAGAGATCAGCAATGTTTGTAAGAGTCAATGATGAATGTAGGCACTCACCAGAGGTAACAACTTGGAGAAACAATCCCAGATAGCACAGTCAAAAACCAAAAATAGAAAGAAGTGATTGACAGCTCTGGGTTGTGAAGCCTCTCGCCCTCAGTCTCTCCATCTTCCCTGTCCTTTCTCCCCTGGGTAGCTCCCTCCCAGGCTGTCCAAACTCCCTTCTCCTGTGCCACAAGGACCAGCACTTCAAATCCAATCTGCAGGCCTTCCTCCCCTCACTGCTTTCTTTCCTCCAGTACCCAGTGAAGGCTGTGGAGAGAAGAGGGAGTGAGGGGATGGAAGGCCAGGGCTTTGCTACCTCACTGGAGGTCCAGCACTCTGTCAAGTCAAGACAGACCTCAGGGATGGCCCAGGAGGCTGTGAGAGGGAGGTGAGTTGTGGTGGGGCTCAGGAAGGAGGGAGAAAGATGAAGACAGAAAGAGTGGAGGGAGGAGAGGAGAGATGAGACATAGAGGTGTAGAGACAAGGGAGAGAGAGAGAGAAGGGAAGGGAAGGGAAGAGAAGGAAGCTCTACCATGGCAAGAGTCAGAGGAGAAGGGAGAAGAAAGGGGAAGCGGTGCCCCTGCTGCAGCCCTTTCCTTCCCCTTCCCCAGAACTGAACTTCCCCAGCCCAGGCACTGTTCCTCCAACTATGCCCATGTTGGAGTAGGGGTCACTGGATGCTTGTTGAAGCTTTGTCACCTGTGTGAGCTCACTCAGACTTGGCCATGGGAAACAGAAGAGCCATAGAGATAGATCGTCCCCAGAAGGAGTAAAGGGACTGGTCCTGGCTCAGTGTGGGGCTGAGGGTCTTTGGCCTGCCCCTATGATCACCACTTTCTCTCCTGATGGGCCCTGTGCCTGTCTGAGTTGGATATTTCTCTGAGGAATCACACCTGTCTCAGGCTACCTGGGGTTCCTCTGGAGGACAGGCAGGATGATGTGATGAGTGCAGGGAGGGATGGGCAGTGTCCCCCGAGAGGCCTGTCCTGCAATCTCTTCTAACACCTCTGCCAAGTTGGAGAAAGGAAAAGAATGAAAGTGTTAAATGTCTGGCCATCTATTCTGCTTGCTGACATGTTGCAGTCATACTGAGGGGGCCCATGTGGACATCGCTCATTGCTGTGTGTCCATCTCGCTCCTGGTGGGATGAAAGATGTATATCAAAACTGTTTCGAACAAGTCCCATGCTTCTCTGAGGAAACACGCTGGGGTTTGCTCTTCTTGGAAATGAAATATCTTGATCATTGTAATCTGATTTGGGAACAATACATAAATGCTCCAAAGGCCAGAACAAAGTCCTAGGAAAATATCATACCTAATGAAGCAGAATCACTGATTTTTATTTTTTTCTTTTTTATTTATTTTAATTGGAGACTAATTACTTTACAATATTGTGGTGGTTTTTGCCATACATTTACATGAATCAGCCATGGGTGTTCATGTGTTCCCCATCCTGACCCTCCCTCCCACCTCCCTCCTCATCCCATCCCTCAGGGTCGTCCCAGTGCACCAGCCCTGAGCACCCTGTCTCATGCATCAATCCTGGACTGGCGATCTATTTCACATATGATAATACACATGTTTCAATGCTATTCTCTCAAATCATCCCACTCTCGCCTTCTCCCACAGAGTCCAAAAGTCTGTTCTTTACATCTGTGTCTCTTTTCTGAATTTTAAAAGCTAAAATGAAGTATTGTACAGTTCTAAAAATGTTGGAAGACCTCACTACAGTTTATTTTCTAGGATATGAGAGACTGGGAGGATCCATAGCCCAGGAGAAAGCAAGTACAGTGGGAAGGACTTGGGCTGAGGGTCTGATATATGTTAGTTTGAGCTCTGCCTTTGTCATGCTGGGTCACCTGAGAACATTCACTTAACATCTCTAACCCTTCAGTTCTGTTCAGTTCAGTTCAGTCACTCAGTCGTGTCCGACTCTTTGCGACCCCATGAATTGCAGCACGCCAGGCCTCCCTGTCCATCACCAACTCCCGGAGTTAACTCAAACTCATGTCCATCGGGTCGGTGATGCCATCCAGCCATCTAATCCTCTGTCATCCCCTTCTCCTCCTGCTCCCAATCCCTCCCAGCATCAGAGTCTTTTCCAATGAGTCAACTCTTCGCATGAGGTGGCCAAAGTACTGGAGTTTCAGCTTTAGCATCAGTCCTTCCAATGAACACCCAGGGCTGATCTCCTTTAGGATGGACTGGTTGGATCTCCTTGAAGTCCAAGGGACTCTCAAGAGTCTTCTCCAACACCACAGTTCAAAAGCATCAATTCTTCGGCACTCAGCTTTCTTCACAGTCCAACTCTCACATCCATACATGATCACTGGAAAAACCATAGCCTTGACTAGACGGACCTTTGTCAACATGTCAACATGCTATCTAGGTTGGTCATAACTTTCCTTCCAAGGAGTAAGTGTCTTTTAATTTCATGGCTGCAGTCACAATCTGCAGTGATTTTGGAGCCCCCCCCAAAATAAAGTCTGATGCTGTTTCCACTGTTTCCCTATCTATTTCCCATGAAGTGGTGGGACCAGATGCCATGATCTTCGTTTTCTGAATGTTGAGCTTTAAGCCAACATTTTCACTCTCCTCTTTCACTTTCATCAAGAGGCTTTTCAGTTGCTCTTCACTTTCTGCCATAAGGGTGGTGTCATCTGCATATCTGAGGTTATTGACATTTCTCCTGGCAATCTTGATTCCAGCTTGTGCTTCTTCCAGCCCAACGTTTCTCATGATGTACTCTGCATATAAGTTAAATAAGCAGGGTGACAATATACAGCCTCGACGTACTCCTTTTCCTATTTGGAACCAGTCTGTTGTTCCATGTCCAGTTCTATCTGTTGCTTCCTGACCTGCATACAGATTTCTCAAGAGGCACGTCAGGTGGTCTGGTATTCCCATGTCTTGAAGAATTTTCCACAGTTTATTGTGATCCACACAGTCAAAGGCTTTGGCATAGTCAATAAAGCAGAAATAGATGTTTTTCTGGAACTCTCTTGCTTTTTCCATGATCCAGCGGATGTTGGTAATTTGGTCTCTGGTTCCTCTGCCTTTTCTAAAACCGGCTTGAACATCTGGAAGTTCACGGTTCACGTATTGCTGAAGCCTGGCTTGGAGAATTTGGAGCATTACTTTACTAGCGTGTGAGATGAGTGCAATTGTGCGGTAGTTTGAGCATTCTTTCTCATTGCCTTTCTTTGGGATTGGAATGAAAATTGACTTTTTCCAGTCCTGTGGCCACTGCTGAGTTTTCCAAATTTGCTGGCATATTGAGTGCAGCACTTTCACAGCATCATCTTTCAGGATTTGAAATAGCTCAACTGCAATTCCATCACCTCCACCAACTTTGTTCATAGTGATGCTTTCCAAGGCCCACTTGACTTCACAATCCAGAATGTCTGGCTCTAGGTGAGTGATCACACCATCGTGATTATCTGGGTCATGAAAGTCTTTTTTGTACAGTTCTTCTGTGTATTCTTGCCACCTCTTCTTAATATCTTCTGCTTCTGTTAGGTCCATACCATATCTGTCCTTTATCGAGCCCATCTTTGCATGAAATGTTCCCTTGGTATCTCTAATTTTCTTGAAGAGATCTCTAGACTTTCCAATTCTGTTGTTTTCCTCTATTTCTTTGCATTAATCGCTGAGGAAGGCTTTCTTATCTCTCCTTGCTATTCTTTGGAACTCTGCATTCAGATGCTTATATCTTTCCTTTTCTCCTTGCTTTTTGCTTCTCTTCTTTTCACAGCTATTTTTAAGGCCTCCCCAGACAGCCATTTTGCTTTTTTGCATTTCTTTTCCATGGGGATGGTCTTGATCCCTGTCTCCTGTACAATGTCATGAACCTCTGTCCATAGTTCATCAGGCACTCTATCTATCAGATCTAGTCCCTTAAATCTATTTCTCACTTCCACTGTACAGTCATAAGGGATTTGATTTAGGTCATACCTGAATGATCTAGTGGTTTTCCCTATTTTCTTCAATTTAAGTCTGAATTTGGCAATAAGGAGTTCATGGTCTGAGCCACAGTGAGCTCCTGGTCTTGTTTTTGCTGACTGTATAGAGCTTCTCTATCTTTGGCTGCAAAGAATATAATCAATCTGATTTCGGTGTTGACCATCTGGTGATGTCCATGTATAGAGTCTTCTCTTGTGTTGTTGGAAGAGGGTGTTTGCTATGACCAGTGCCTTCTCTTGGCAAAATTTTATTAGCCTTTGCCCTGCTTCATTCCATATTCCAAGGCCAAATTTGCCTGTTACTCCAGGTGTTTCTTGACTTCCTACTTTTGCATTCCAGTCCCCTATAATGAAAAGGACATCATTTTTGGGTATTAGTTCTAAAAGGTCTTGTAGGTCTTCGTAGAACCGTTCAACTTCAGCTTCTTCAGTGTTACTGATTGGGGCATAGGCTTGGATTACTGTGATATTGAATGGAAACGAACAGAGATCATTCTGGTTTTTTTGAGATTGCATCCAAGTACTGCATTTCAGACTCTTTTGTTGACCATGATGGCTACTCCATTTCTTCTAAGGGATTCCTGCCCACAGTAGTAGATATAATGGTCATCTGAGTTAAATTCACCCATTCCAGTCCATTTAATACTCTAGAGGCATAATAAAATATACCCTGAATATTTTGTGCTGTGGTTCAAAGCTCAAAGATAATTTTCCTACTTGAAAGAAGAATTAGAAAAATGAAATATAGGTCTAAAGAAACTGTACAGACTGTAACCTGGAGAGACATAATGATAGAAAGTACCGAAAGAGAGTAGATGAGAGTTAAAGGAGAGGTGAATAAATCTAATACACATTGCATTGGAGTTCAAGAAAGAGAAGAATAGAGAAGTATTTGAAAAGATCATGTTTGAGAAATATACAAAAGTAATAAAAGATATCAAATTGTTATAACCACATCAATGAGAGAAATAGTTTAAGGAAATTATGATGTAGAAAAGAGGCATTTCATAATTATAAAAGGTTTGATTTTATAAGAATATATTAATAAAGCAATTCAAATTTATGCACTTCTTATCATAGGAGTCAAAATACATGCAGCAAAAATTGACAGAAGTAAATGGTGAAATAAACAAATACACAGTCACAGTGAGGAATTTTAACAGCTCACTGAATTACAAGTAAAACAGACCAAAAAAAAAAAAATCAGTTAGATGGAGAAGTTTTGAACAACATGAGTGATAAAATTAATTCAGAGTAGAACACTACATATAACAACTGGGACTGGAACATTCCAGAATATGCTTGGTCATAAATCAAGTGTCAAGAAACTTCAATGAGAGTAATACAGTAGACCCTGAATGGTTCATGTGAGGATTCAAAGGTAAGGGTGGTTTCTCTGCCCTTCCCTCATCCAATTATGAATCTCAAGATTTCCAACATTCTCCATGCCAGTTACCTCCCCTCTCTCCAAATATTTATCCTGAGAGGTATCAAAGGCAAACAAGGCAAAGCACTAGTTGCAAAGAGTTGGACACGATTGAGCAACTGAACAACAGCATATAGGAAGGAAGCCCACTGTGAACTGAACTTGTAAACTGTCCAGTGTGAACTGAACTTGAATCCCCGAAAAGAAGACTGGAGACATTTTTATAGATGGGTGAATGCTAAGGGAAAGTCACTGAGGAGTGTTTGAATGTGGGTGGAGTAGGGGCTTAGTTCCTATGATGCAGCTACTTGGATTTGCTAATTAGCACTTATGTGGGGCTTCCCTGGTGGCTCAGATGGTAAAGAATCTGCTTGCAATGTGGGGGGGGCCTGAGTTTGATCTCTGGGTTGGGAAGATCCCCTGGAGAACAGAATGACTACACAGTCCAGTATTCTTGCCTGGAGAAATCCATGGACGGAGAAACCTGGCAGGCTACAGTCCATGAGGTTGCAAAGAGTTGTACCTGACTGTAAGAGTAACACTTTCACTCTTTCACTTATCTGGAAGAGAAATAGTCTTCTCTTGTATTCATGACAGGAAGCAGTGGTGTAAATTGAAACAATGTCCTCACTGAAGTTAGGCCCTTATCCTTCAATAGGGACTGGGAACAACAGGGAGGGTTATCTCCCTGAATGTTTGCACTTCACAGAGATGCCTCTCAGGTCCTTGAGGCAATGTTTTTATCCCAAATCGAAGAGAAAGGATTATAACTGTAAGATATCTAATTGCTCAAAGAGTGAGTACTGGGGAATATCTGTCTACTACCAAGTTTTAGATGGAACAAACAGCAAATTCTATTGTTAGCATTGAGGTTTTTCAAGGATACAATTAAAGCTGAGGAGGCGGGGCTGGGATTATCTCTAGGACATAGCCTTAAACTGCTAGAAGCCATGCTTGAGTTTAGTCAAGTCTTTTAGTGCAGAGATTTTGAAGGAGTAGTTAGGAACCTAGAGTTCTGCAAGACTCAAGGAATCACATGATTAGAGCCTTTCCCCTTCAGCAGAGGGAGGATTCTACATCAGCCATGACTTAGCCACAAGAGGAGAGGTTCATCACATGTAATCATGGCATATGTCTTAGGGCTCACTCAACCCACATCCTTAGAAGAGTGAAAAACAATCAACCTGAGCCGTTGTACCACCATCGTCTGTGTGAAGGGGAGTCCACTGGGTGTCCTGTGGGTTGGGGTGGGGAGGATCCCTCAATCCCACCTACCATATAGGGTCCTAAAGTCAAGACCTCATGGTGACTGACTCATCCAGTTTGGCTTGTGGGCAGTGACCATGACTTCACAGAGTGTGAGGAGAGTTTGAGGGATAGGCAAACAGTCAAGGAAACCAAGAGTAGCCCCCAAATCACCTTGTCAGGGCCACATAAGAAAGATGAGTCCTCAAAAGAAGTTCCTTTTCCAAAGAGAGAGAGGACAGCCCTAGGGGCCAGAGGAGACTGAGCTCCCAGTTCTTACTGCCCTCCCCCCACCCTCACTTTGCTACCAGTGTAACACTGAGAGAACCCTTAGAAACCGAGCCACCCATGCAGAAGCAATTAGCTAGAATCAGGAGGCGTGGGGCCCAGTTACTTGGATTTACAAATCCAGGGAACTCTGGGGCCTGCTGCATGCCAGGCCCTGTGCCTCCTGCTTCATATTCTCCTCCTTCTCGTGTTCTGATCAGGACTCTGATATGCAGAATCACCAGGTCCTGGCCCTCTCTCAGGCTGCTGAAGCTTAATGAAATATAAGATTTTGTCAGGAGTCATTCAGATGCTGCACGGAGATGCAGACACTGGGACTGAGCTCTACTGAATGAACATGATATCACCATGGATAGTTTTTAATAAACTCCCACTGCCATATTATGGGATTTTTTCTGAAGGACGATCAAAGTTGCAAAAAGAACTGAAAGTAGCTGCATGACAGTTCAGCCCATTCCAGGGAGGGCATACCAGGGACAGAAATAGAAAGCATAAAGGACATAGGAAGCAGAGTTTAGTGGTCACTGAAATAATAGTAGGGGGAAAAGTCATGCTGCTTCCTTTTGAAAAATGTGGACAATGTAGATCGATGTTCCCTGTTTGTCAGAGACAGAATTGGAACTCTGGAAGTCTCAGACCAGCTTACTTAGCAAGGGAGAGGGAGTGAAGACAGGGCATCAGGCAGAACTTTCTGGAGTTTTCTGTCTCCTAACAGCAAATTCTTCTTGAGTCTCTGTGACCTAAGAGAAGAAATCCATCTCCTGAATGAGCTAAAGAGAAATCTGCACAGGAGTTGTGAACATTTTAGATGATGGAAGTGTAAGACAAAAATTACACACACACTGAATTAAACCTTCAAGAAAACCTAAAAATACATGTGAATGTTTGGTCAATTTATTATTATATATTTTCTAGTGTTTCACTCATCAGATTTTGCTAATTACAGAATATTAAACACTCTAAATGTGTATTTAGAAAATAAAATCATTCTGCATCTTCCATCTATATGATTCCATCACCGTGACTCTTAGGTATCCAGTATTTACTAGATTGGTGCAAACTTTCCAAATGTATTTGTCCTTGGCTCTTCCCTGGTGGCTCAGATGGTTAAGCGTCTGTCTACAATGCGGGAGACCTGGGTTCGATTCCTAGGTTGGGAAGATCCCCTGGAGAAGGAAATGGCAACCCACTCCAGGACTATTGCCTGGAAAATCCCATGGACAGAGGAGCCTGGTAAGCTACAACCCATGGGGTCGCAAAGAGTCGGACACGACTGAGCGACTTCACTCACTCACTCAATGTGCTTACCTACCTAAAATACTTTAAAGTATTCAGGATGTTTGTATATTATTTTTAAAAGTTACTATCACATAAAATTTTCTTCAAACTGACTTTCTCACTTATTATGTCTCCTAATTTTCATTTTTTAAGCTAATGTGATTTGGCATCTGTCTAGAGGTTTATTGTAGAGGTATTTTCCTTTTTAGGTGTATTATTTGTTGAACTCTTGTCTACTTTGTCACATTTATGTCATGGCATATTTAGTCACTCAGCCATGTCGGACTCTTTTGGACCCCATGGGCAGTAGCCCTGCCAGGCTCTGTTGTCCATGGGATTTCCCAGGCAATACTGGAGTGGGTTGCCATTTCCTTCTCCAGGGCCTCTTCCCAGTGGAAGGAAGGATCTAACCCGGGTCTTCTGCATTGCAAGCTGATTCTTTACCACTTAGTCGTCAGGTTCCCTAAGAGGGAAGCCTCCTCCCCCTATCAGGGAAGCACGCCCCCACCTCCAGCCTGGGAAGTCCCCAGTTAGTAGTTGAAAAAACAGTGGGGAGAGGGCCACAGAGGAGTGGGGAAAGCCCGACTAGGCCAATAGCAGGGCGGGGACCACCTTCAGATTGGCGCCACATGCACCACGGGAAGTGCAAGATGTTCCCCATGCTGGACATCCCAGAGGGGCTCACCCAAAGACTGCTTGAAGCACGTGAAGCTGCCGAGGGGGGCCGATCACAGAGGCCACAGCCAGGGCCTCTATGTAACTGTCTTCCTATCTTCTCTCTCGTGGGCAGCATACCCAGGCATCTTCCACAAAGGCAGGGGCCACCATGTCTGCACTTAGGGGGATGGAGGGCCTGGAGGCCCTGAGAGGACACCCCCAGCAGAGCAACACTGGGGTAGCAGGGTGCACAGGCCTTTGATTAGCAAGCCACATTCAGATAAGCCTAGCAGCTGGAAGAACCCCAGGGCCCCAACCCCAGGGCAAAGGAAGTGTGAATGATCACTGCATCCTGCAATTCACATTAATTCTCACACCATTCTTCATAGATGCTGGAGCAGAGTGATCCACTGCTAAGGGTCCTACCAGTTTGGTTTTTATTTCAGCCCCTCTCCCATCCCAAGAGAGACCCGCCCCTGGTGAGGCACATTCACCCAGGAGGATGCCCAGGAAGGAAACAGCAGACCTGATGGTCTGGACATTTCCAGATGGGGCACCAGGCAGGGACCAGCAGGGGCAGCCTCTGACACTGCATTGGCGCTGGGGCGAGGTGGGGGGGGGGCGCGGAGGGGTTTTCCTCCTCCCTCCAGGACGAGGGTCGCAAGCAGGGGAACAAGGGGCTGTGGCCAAGCCAACAGCCGCCGGGAGCCCCCTCCCTACTGCTTCAGCCGTGGTGACCGTGGCGCCAGGGGGCGCCAAGGCCCCTTGGGGCGGTGGAATCTGGGGAAGAGACCAGTCTGCTGACTACCCGTGGGCCCAACCGCAAGGCGGACGGGCGGCCTCTCCAGGAGTCTTTAAACTTCCGCCCCAGGACAGGCTTGGTGACTGCAAAAGGCGAGGCAGACAAAGCAGGGGCGGAGCGCCCCACAGCCGCCACCCTGACTTGGACCACCACGCTCCAGCTACAGACCGCCTGGGGCACGCAGGCTTAGGCGCTATGGGCCAGTGACTAGGGATCCCTGGGCGCTAGTCGACCGCCGCCCGAAGACAACCCCGGTCCCCTGGAAAGCAGGCAGAAACCCCTGGCTCCCTGATCGCCCCTTCTCTTTCCCAAACCCTGGGACCCTCCCCACGTCTCAGGCACCCTCCCAGCCACCGAGGGCGGAAGGGGAGGCTTCAACCAGAAGCTGGGCGCAAGCGAGCAGGGCCACACGCGGGGAGGGCGAGAAATTGCCTAACGGACGGAGGAGAGGCCTGAGGCGCAGAGGGCGGAGAGAGGCGCTGGGCTACAGGCAGGCAAGCCACCCCTTCAGGGGAGCAGCCTCAGCCTCGCCGCGTAGCCCTGAGGCTCTGCGCCAGACGCGCAGGAGGCTACGCACTACGCGCTGGTCGGTCACAACCGGGGTCGGGGTGGGGAGGAGGTGTCGTAACTGGCCACAGAGACGAAGGAGCATGGAGGTACTTGGCCCCACGGAACCCTCGGACCTAACCTCGAAGGACGTGACAGGGAGGTTGGATGGGAGAGACACGCCAGAGACGACGTCGCGGAACGCGGGGCGGGCGTCACCTGGAACGGCCAGACGGGGTTCACGGTGTCCAGGGAGTAGGCGCACGAAGGAGACGGGCGGGGGAGAAGCGAGGAGCTGCCTTCCAACCCGACTGCTTCACTACACCCCTTCTCACTGTCGTCCCTTTCAGAAGGCCACCAACCCTACTGCCGGCAGCCCAGGCGCTGGGTCTCCTCAAGCGCGTGGACCGCCTACAGACGCCTCCTTCCCTCCTTCCCGTCACGCATGGGGGCAGGCATCTACCTCAAGGCGTGGGCCACTATGTCTATACTTAGGGGGAAGGAGGGCCTGGAGGCCCTGCGAGGACATCCCCATCAGCGCAAACCTGGCGGGGGCGGGGGTGGGGGGGGGCATGCATGTAGTGGAAGGTGGAGGGGGACTTGGATCAGCAAGCCACACTCAGATAGGCCTAGCAGCTGGAGGAGGCCCAGGACCACAAGTGCAACAGAAGTATGAATGATCACTGCATCCTGCAATTCACATTAATTCTCACAGCATTCTTCATGGATGCTGGAGCAGAGTGATCCACTTCTAAGAGTCCTACCAGTTTGGTTTTTATTTCAGGCCCCCTCCCACTCCAAGGAGAGACCCCCTGCTGGTGAGGCACATTCGCCCAGGAGGGTTCCTCTGGCAGGCCAAGCCAGAGGGAAACAGCAGACCTGATGATCTGAAAAGTTTCCAGATGGGACATCAGTCACCAACCATCAGGGGCTGTCTAGGACACTCCATCCTAAAGGAGGTCAGTCCTGGGTGTTCATTGAAAGGACTGATGCTAAAGCTGAAACTCCAATACTTTGGCCACCTCATGTGAAGAGTTGACTCATTGTAAAAGACCCTGATGCTGGGAGGGATTGAGGGCAGGAGGAGAAGGGGACAACAGAGGATGAGATGGCTGGAGGGCATCACCGACTTGATGGACATCAGTTTGAGTGAACTCCAGGAGTTGGTGATGGACAGGGAGGCCTGGCATGCTGTGATTCATGGGGTCGCAAAGAGGAGGACTGAACTGAACCGAACTGAACTGAAGGACACTCCATAGGCGCTGGGCGGGTGGGGGGAGTGCGGAGGCAGATTTCCGCCTCCGTCCAAGGAGGCCGGTCGCACCAGCAGAACAAGCGGCCTCAGCCAAGCGAACTGCCACCGGGTAGCTCCCACCCGACTGCCTCAGCCGGGGTGACCGTGGCGCTCAGCGGCGCCATGGCCCCTTGGGGCGGAGGGAATCCGGGGAAGAAGAGACTGCCTGACTTCCCACGGGCCGGACCCCAAGGAGGACGGGAGACCTCCCCAGGAGTTTTTAAACCTCCACCCTAGGACAGGCTAGGTACCTGCGAAAAGCGAGGCAGCAAAGCGGGGGCAGAGCGCCCCACGGCTGCCGCCGGGCTTGGACCACCATACTCCATTCGCGACCACCTGGGGCACGCAGGCTTCAGGCTTCGGTGCTATGGGCCCGTGACTCGGGATCGCTGGGTGCTGTTCGACTGCCGCCCGAGGACAACCCCAGTCCCCTGGAAAGCAGGCAGAACACCCTGGCTCCCCGATCGCCCCTTCTCTTTCCTAAACCCCGGGGCCCTCCCTGCACCCAGGTCTCAGGCACCCTCCCAGCCACCGAGGGCGGAAGGGAAACTCCAATGGGCAGCGGGGCATAAGCTAGAAGGGCCACACAGGAAAGCGAGAAAGAGCTGGACCGACAGAGGGGAGGCCCGAGATGCAGAGGGCGGGGAGAGGCGCTGGGCGACGTGCAAGCAAGCGGAACGCACAGGGGAGCCGTCTCCACCCCGCCGCATAGCCAGAAACACGCTAGAGGCTCTACGCTGGTCGGTAGCGACGGGGGTGGGGGGAACGGGGTGTTGTAACTGGCCCCAGAGACGAAGGCGCGTGGGGGGGGGGGGCGGTGCTAGACCCCACGGAACTCTCGAACATAACCTCGAGGGACCTGGCAGGGAGGTCAGGCAGGAAAGACACGCCAGAGACGACTTCGCGGGATGCGGGGCGGGCCTCGCCTCGGCCCCCCAGACAGGGTTCGGGGTGTCCCGGGTGTAGGCACGAGAGGAAGACGGGCGAAGGGGAAGGCGAGGAGCTGCCTTCCCACCCAATCACTTCACGCCATCTCTTCTGTCGTCCCTTTCAGAAGACCACGGCCCGACTGCCAGCCGCCTAGGCGCCGGGTCCTTGCAAACGCGCGGACCGGCCTCCGGTCGCCTCCGTGCCCCCTTCCCGTTCCGCATGGGGGCAGGCTGGAGAGCCTCCTGGAGAGGCCTCCAGGCTCTCAGAACCGCGTTAATGATCCTCCTGCAGGTTCAGCTATGTAGATAGTCAAGTTCCACTGTCTTAATGCTCAGCCAGGGCTTTGGGCAGACCCTGGCGGAGCCGATCCCAGTGCCTCACTAAACCACCCATCCAATTAGTAGTAGCAAGGGGGCAGTAGCAACCACTTCTCTACTGATTAGTAAAGCTCTTCTTTGGCCAAGCATAGTAGCATAAAGTCTATAATATTTACTTTTAACACGTTTCCTTTTTTTGGTAGTACAGAAACTGTTTAAATTTATTCATTGATTATTTGGGGATGGGTGCGTGGGGACCACGCAGCTTGCACTGCAGGATCTTAGTTCCTCAACCAGAGATTGAACCCAGCCTAGGGAAGGGAAAGCACTGAGTCCTAACCACTGGAGAACCAGTGGAGTTCTCATTGATTTTTTAAATGCAAAAATTATACAACTTGTGAATAACTGAATGCTTATTTGGCTTAAAGAAGACACCATAGAAAATGCCTCTGACTTAATTCTATTTGTGGGATTTCCCTGGCCGTTCAGTGGTTGGTTAGGACTCTGCACTTCCAGTGCAGCAGGTCTTAGGGTGGATTCCCTTAGTTCTTGGGGAACTAAGATCCCGCATGTTGCAGCATACGTCCAATAAATAAATTAATTAATTAAAAGACACTAATTTCTTAATTCTGTTCTTGTTAAGTCCCTTCTCTCCTCAGAGGTCACGCCTTTCCAGTGCTTCTTCCTGGACCTCACACACTACCATTTTTTACAGCTCTATATCCAGGTCTGCAGCAGGATTTCATCTTCCTCATCTTCTTCAGCACCAAGTAGGTCGGTTGTGTACATTGGAGGCATGGTATAGATATCATCAAAGGAATTAAAAAATAGCTATATGACTGAAAAAGCTTTCAACTATGCTACAAATTTATTTTAAAAAATTAAAGTGAAGTTAAGTAGATCTTGTCTATCCATGCAAAAAGTATCTGATAAAGAATGGTGAATTATTTTTAAAAAAATATTAAGGACATGTTTTATAAGCAAATTTTCAGCATATAAATGAAAAAGGGTGTTAGATTCCCCAAAATGCAGGAAACAAATTGATAAAAAGTACTCAGCTGCTAACATGTAGTATCATTCAAGAAAAATGGAAGGATGATTCTGAGTACAGAATCTTCGATGTGAAGTATAGACCCTCAGGCACAAAGGCCAGAATCTCCAGGAACAGAAGATGATTTCCAGGCCTTGTAGCCTGGTGGAGTTTACCTGGTTGGATTTCAAGATTGCTTGGAATCAATAACTCTTTTCTTCATTTTCTCCCATTTGAAGTGGGAATGTCTGTAACTATCATCCTATACCTACCCCACTACTGTAATTTGGGAAGAGGTAACTTTTTTACTAGTTCACAGACCCACTGATGGGAAAAATTTTTGTCACAGGGAGAATCATACCCAGTTTCTCACATATCTGGTTAAATGATTTACAGGTGAGATTCTGGACTTTATATGTAATACGTTGAGACTTTGGGGGATATTGGGATGAGATGAATGTGTTTTGCATGATGGATGGATTTGAATCTTTGCAGGGGTCAGAAGACAGACTGTTGTCTGCTGAACAATGACCTCTAAGGATATCCATGCCCTAGTGCCTGAAATCTGTGAATGTTATCTGATTTGGCAAAAGGGACTTTGCATATGTGATTAAGTTAAGGATCTTGAGATGGGGAGACTATCTTGAAAGCGAAAAGTGAAAGTTACTCACTCAGTCGTGTCCAACTCTTTGTGACCCCATGAGTATAGCCCGCCAGGCTCCTCTGCTCATGAAATTCTCCAGGCAAGAATACTGGAGTGGGTAGCCAATCCCTTCTCCAGGGGATCTTCCTGACCCAAGGATCGAACCCAGGTCTCCTGCATTGTAGGTAGATTCTTCACCATCTGAGCCACCAGGAGACTAGCTTGGTGAGCCCTAGATGTAATAGTCCTTATAAAGAGGAAAGGAGAAGGACATTTGACACAGAAGAAGGAGGGCAGTGTTATGACTGAAGCAAGATACTATGCTGTTGGCTTGGATGATGGATGAATGGGTCACAAGGCAAGGACTATAATAATGCAGCTCTAGATGTTAAAAAGGCAACTTAAGAAATTCTCCCCTAGAGAAAGCCTGCCAAAGGGACAGTGGCCTTGCTAAGAAACCTTGGTTTGCACCTAGTAAAGCTGATTTTGTACTTGACCTCTGGGGCTAGAAGAGAATAAATGTGTGTTATTTTAAGCCACCAGGTTCATGGTAATTTTTACAGCCACTGTAAGAAAATAACCCAGAAACCTTTCAAGATAATCTAGTCCAGTGGCTTCAAACAATCCTCAAAAGGACTTCTTTAACCCCTGCTTCACCTCAACCTAAACAAAAAGTCCAGAAATGTGCAAAGATGTCCCCTTAACTCACTCAACCAGAGACGATAAACAAAAAGCAAAACAGGTTCTAACTCCCATTAGAGCTTCTCGTGCCACACTGCCCTGTGCATGTGTGCTCAGCTGTGTCCAACTCTTTGTGACCCCATGGACTATAACCCACCAGGCTCCTCTATCCATGGAATTTTCTAGGCAAGCATCCTGCACTAGAGCTGGAAACATAGACTGGAAATAAACAAAGGAGGAATAAATAAAACCATATACAAACAAAGCTAGTGGAGGTGATGGAATTCCAGTTGAGCTATTGCAAATCCTGAAAGACGATGCTGTGAAAGTGCTGCACTCAATATGCCAGCAAATTTGGAAAACTCAGCAGTGGCCACACGACTGGAAAAGGTCAGTTTTTATTCCAATCCCAAAGAAAGGCAATGCCACAGAATGCTCAAACTACCGCACAATTGCACTCATCTCACACGCTAGTAAAGTAATGCGCAAAATTCTCCAAGCCAGGCTTCAGCAATATGTGACCTGTGAACTTCCTGATGTTCAAGCTGGTTTTAGAAAAGGCAGAGGAACCAGAGATCAAATTGCCAACATCCTCTGGATCATGGAAAAAGCAAGAGAGTTCCAGAAAAACATCTATTTCTGCTTTATTGACTATGCCAACGCCTTTGACTGTGTGGATCGCAATAAACTGTGGAAAATTCTGAAAGAGATGGGAATACCAGACCACCTGATCTGCCTCTTGAGAAATTTGTATGCAGGTCAGAAAGCAACAGTTAGAACTGGACATGGAACAACAGGCTGGTTCCAAATAGGAAAAGGAGTTCATCAAGGCTGTATACTGTCACCCTGTTTATTTAACTTCTATGCAGAGTACATCATGAGAAATGCTGGGCTGGAAGAAACACAAGCTGGAATCAAGATTGCTGGGAGAAATATCAATAACCTCAGATATACAGATGACACCACCCTTATGGCAGAAAGTGAAGAGGAACTGAAAAGCCTCTTGATAAAAGTGAAAGTGGAGAGTGAAAAAGTTGGCTTAAAGCTCAACATTCAGAAAACGAAGATCATGGCATCCGGTCCCACCACTTCCTGGGAAATAGATGGGGAAACAGTGGAAACAGTGTCAGACTTTATTTTTCTGGGCTGCAAAATCACTACAGATGGTGACTGCAGCCATGAAATTAAAAGACACTTACTCCTTGGAAGGAAAGTTATGACCAACCTAGATAGCATATTCAAAAGCAGAGACATTACTTTGCCAACAAAGGTCCTGCTAGTCAAGGCTATGGTTTTTCCTGTGGTCAAGTATGGATGTGAGAGTTGGACTGTGAAGAAGGCTGAGCACCGAAGAATTGATGCTTTTGAACTGTGGTGTTGGAGAAGACTCTTGAGAGTCCCTTGGACTGCAAGGAGATCCAACCAGTCCATTCTAAAGGAGATCAGCCCTGGGATTTCTTTGGAAGGAATGATGCTAAAGCTGAAACTCCAGTACTTTGGCCACCTCATGTGAAGAGTTGACTCACTGGAAAAGACTGTGATGCTGGGAGGGATTGGGGGCAGGAGGAGAAGGGGACGACAGAGGATGAGATTGCTGGATGGCATCACTGACTCGATGGACGTGGCTTTTATTTAATTAATTTTTAGTAAATTTAATTTAATTTTAGTAAATTTAATTTAATTTTAGTAAATTTAATTAATTTTAAGTAAATATTTAATCGTGTGCACATACTGCCAATCCAGGTGGATCACTGGTAAAGTATCCGCCTGTGAATACAGGTCCCGTCCTACAGCTGAACCAATTTTTTGTCACATTTTGAGGATGAGAACACTTCATTTTTCTTGAGAGAAATGACGTAAGTATTCAAGGGTCAGACACCATGTTTCTGTTTTTTGTATGTTTACTCTGGTTAAGTGAGTTAAAGGAACATCTTTGCACATTTCTGGGCTTTTTCTTTAGCTTGAGTTGAAGAAGAGCTGAAACACATACACACATACTCACCTTTGGACTTGTTTGAAATGGACAGAAGAAAATAAAAATTCACTTGTGGGATATTATAACTGGATGGGGGAAAATGTCCTCACCATTTCAGGGTGTGTATATATGTATATATTTTCCCCTTAAATGGTGAGCAGGATTGAATGGAGCTATCTTTCCCTGTTTAAGATTTCTCTCTCCTCCATGTGGAGATATAAAACTAACTCAGAATCTCAAAGAAATCAATTATACCAAATTTCAATTGTAAACTATAAAGCAAAATTTCATTTCAGTCTAATGTCTGTATCCACCAACACTCCTGCCACCAACAGTCATTTCCACAGGGATCCCTTCAGAGTACATTTTTATATAAAACAATCAGGACTCCAAAATGAAGATTTTTAAAATGTATTTAATAATGGCAAATCAGATTAGAAAATCCAGCCAGACAAAATTCACAGCCTGTTTATAAAATACACATTAACCAGCCAGTGTCTCTTTCCTAAAACTAAGTTACAAGACTAGAACCCTTGAATGATCCATTCCCCAGCTTCCCTCTGTACCTTGCTCAGTCACTCAGTCATGCCTGACTCTTTGTGACCCCATGGACTATAGCCTGCCAGGCTCCTTCCTCTGTGTGCCTTATATTCTGTCAATAAAGATATCACTCTATTCAAGTAGCTATAGCAACCACCTGGGATCCATCTTCTAGAAAAATTACCCTGGGACTAATGGAACCCAGATCCCATCTGTTATTATTCTTGGATTAAGTAAATTATACTCAGCTCTTCCCATTCCCTGAAATGGTGAGGACATTTTCCCCCCATCCAGTTATAATATCCCACAAGTGAATTTTTATTTTCTCCTGTCCATTTCAAAAAAGTCCAAAGGTGAGCTAATTTTCCCCCTACATTCCTAGATTGCTGGTGGTCTATTGTAGTTGGCCTGTAAATGATAGGGTCACTTCAGTTCATTTCAGTCACTTAGTCACCATGTCCAACTCTTTGCAACCCCATGGACTGGAGCACGCCAGGACTCCCTGTCCATCACCAAATCCCGGAGTTTACTCAAACTAATGTCCATGAGTCGGTGATGCCATCCAACCATATCATTCTCTGTCATCCCCTTCTCCTTCTGCCTTAGATCTTTCCCAGCATCAGGGTCATCAGAAAACAAAGTATTGGAGTTTCAGCTTCAGCATCAGTCCTTCCAAAGAACAACCAGGACTGATCTCCTTTAGGATGGACTGGTTGAATCTCCTTGCAGTCCAAGGGACTCTCAATAGTCTTCTCCAACACCACAGTTCAAAAGCATCAATTCTTCAGTGCTCAGCTTTCTTTATAATCCAGCTCTCACATCCATACATGACTACTGGAGAAACCACAGCTTTGACTAGATGGACCTTTGTTGACAAAGTAATATCTCTGCTTTTTAATATGCTGTCTAGGTTGGTCATAACTTCTCTTCCAAGGAGCAAGTATCTTTTAATTTCATGGCTACAGCCACCATCTGCAGTGACTTTGGAGCCCCCAAAAATAAAGTCTGTCACTGTTTCCACTGTTTCCCCATCTATTTTCTGTGAAGCAATGGGACTAGATGCCATGATCTTAGTTTTCTGAATGTTGAGTTTTAAGCCAACTTTTTCACTCTCTTCTTTCACTTTCATCAAGAGGCTCTTTAGTTCTTCGCTTTCTGCCATAAGTGAGGTGTCAACTGCATATATGAGGTTATTGATATTTCTCCCAGCAATCTTGATTCCAGCTTGTGCTTCATCCATTCCAGCATTTCTCATGATGTACTCTGCATATAAGTTTAATAAGCAGGGTGACAATATACAGCTTTGACGTACTCCTTTACTGGTTTGGAACCAGTCAGTTGTTCCATGTCTGGTTCTAACTCTTGCTTCTTGACCTGCATACAGATTTCTCAGGAGGAAGGTCAGGTGGTCTGTTATTCCCATCTCTTTAAGAATTTTAAACTGTTTGTTGTGATCCACACAAAGTTCAAATGATAGGGTGAATATCTACAATTGAATAAAACAAGCCCAGATATTTGTGAATCTAGGACATCTGTCATTTGTGATGCCAAATGAGTTGACAATCACAATCTGGGAGTTAGAGGCTTAGATTGCAAGTGGGCAGAAACACAGTGGTTGTCCCACTCTTGAATACCCAGGTCATTTATCTCAAGAAGATAAAAGTGTTCTAAGCCTAGAAATGTGACAGTAGAAGATTTAGCTACAGAATGGAACCAGAGATGAACTTGAAACAAGTGTCTGTGACCTAAGTGCTTGCATTTGGAATTGGTTTGAGAGAGTCTAAAACTTACCCCCAGGATCACTAAAGAGAGAAAGAGAGAGAGCGTGTGCCCATTGAGGCTGAGAACTATCCTCAAATGAATGCTTGTTGGCAGACAATATTGACTTTCATCCAGTCCTCAATTTTGCATACTGCTTCATGCCCCCCAAGCCAGAACAGGATGTGGGGGCTCTTACTATTACTGCAGTTTTAAAATTATAGGAAGAAAAAATAAATAAATAAAAAATAAAAAAAATAAAATAAAATTATAGGGAGAATGTGATACTGGAAATAGGATTCTATGTCTTCCCCTGATTTGCAACTCAGTGTATTCCCAACCTCTAGAAGCCCTTATACTTCCAGAACTCATAGTTTGAAAAAATTCCACAGAAAGTTTTCACAGCCCTCAAGGAAATCATTTTCCATTGGAGGAAACAATGCTAGCAGCCGATGCCCTGATGCCTGCTCAAGCCAGCATCCTGAAGAATGATCAGCCAGTGAAGGAGAACTGAGGGATCACTGGTTCTCAGATAATAGGGGATAAGGGCACAAAACCTGGGTTCAGTTGCAACACAGAAGGAACTGAGGTTTTCTTGCAGCACAGAAGTTTATTATGAAGGGGGCTGGGCTAGTTTGTATTTACATGCTGGAATCCTGCAGCCCTGAGTCCAGGTTGAAGTGAGGAAGAGGCTACTCTGCTGGGCACAGGTGATGTCATCCCAGGAATATACTTAGCCCTCTCTCCTGGGTCCCTGTTGCCAGACTGTGGTCTGGAACTATCAGATAGACTCCACTTCTGTTTCTTGTGCCTGAGCTGGAGGGATGATATCTTTAAGGATTTCATCATAATAGGGGCTAAATACCTGCTGATTGTGACACATCAGACTGAAAAGCTTCCAACCTAGTTTTGTCAACTCCCCCTTGATGAGAATAAGGACAGCAGAGAGGTCTAGTAGAGAACCAAACAACCTATGAGAAACAAGTGGATCCACTGATCTGCTAGCAAGAAAAGAGTTGGAAAGATCAAAGAGTTTTCAGAAGAAATTCACAATGCCCTTGCACTCTCTGTTAGCCAACATTTAAAGTAACTGAGATTTTCACTGACCTACCCACTCATTTAGGTAAATCATATTAATGAGATTTCTTTCTTTTCTTTTGGAAGAAGGAATGCTCTCAAGCTCCCAAAGACAATGCATTATTCAAAGATGTCCAGCCAATAAGTTTCTGGGTGTTTATAATGTTAATGTGGTGCTAAGTGAGCTCCAGGTGTGCATGACCTAACTAGAGGATCCTAGACATTGTACTTGAAATTCTAAGGACACACATTGCAGCCAGTGTACCAACTCTGGGTCTACAGAGCCAAATCAGACTATGTCAAGGTAGAAAAATTAGAAGCAAGGCGGTCAAGTTCACTGCTTCCATTCTAGCATGGAATATATCCTGTGGCCTAAATTAGCATCAGTTCCTTAGAGGGAAGTAGGGACCATCATGGTAACTTAAAGCATAGGATAGAGAAAGCGTTTCCCATCACAGGCCTTGGGTTATAGTTAGAGAATGACCAAGAATCACTCAGTACTAGCACCTGCAAGTTACACATCCTAGCTGACCTTAAAACCATATGTTCACTCTTCAAACTGAAAGAGATTTACTTCAATTATGTGCATTATACATAGGGAAACTAAAGCCAAAAGACTTTCCCAATGATCATTCCAGCTTTGAATGGCTTCACAACTGACTTCCAGTCTTGTATCCACCTTCTCACCTTCCACATTCTTGCCACCCTTCCCCATCACCACCACCATATGACTCTTAACAATGATGTTACAAACAGTTCTCTTTCCTGGCAATGATCTGAAGTTGGCCTATAAAAAACTCTTTCTTTTCACTACTCAGGGCAGTTAGGCCCATATCTTTGAGGTATTTGTGGATTTTCTGAGACATTTGTTCACTCACACTCACCATAGCCTATTTAGGCCTAGATAATGAAGGACAGAAAGCAGAGTGGCCTTGGCATAGGAGCAAAGCCCAGAGAGTCCAACACCAGAAGCCAGGTCCACTCACAAAAGAATTCCAGTTCTGCACCACTAACAGAGGACACAGTGTTTGAAATCATTTTATTGTTACCCTTAAGGTGTCAACTAATTCATACATATTAACTAATTCATACTATTCTTCACTTTAATTGAAACAAATCGGACAAGGGTTCAGTTCCATTCTTGGATCTACTCATTGTTCTTTAGTCCCATAAACTTTATTTAAATTCTGTTTTAAGATTTCTTAGGCATTTTCTGTAGTTGTTTTCCCTAGTTCACCACTTGAATTGTAAATATATTGAGATCAGAACCTCCAGTTCTTCTTTGTACATTAGCTGCAGTGCCCTGCATGAAGCAAATTATGGATACATATTATTGACCAAGTGATCAACTTCTGGTTATGCATACACAAATCCAGTGTCACTTATTTAAGTACATAATAACTCATTTTAAGCAAACACAGTACTGAATCATTCATAGAAAACTAGTTTCCACACTCACCTCCTTGGAAATAGGTTTTGTTTCCATCACAAACTTTAATACAATTTATCAAAAGACACCAACAACCTTTGCAGATGATGCCCAAGGTCTTTTGTGTGGTTTATGATAAAGAATAAGGCAGTAATACATTAACTGCCTAAGTTCCAACCCCCACATATTATTTTCAACTCAGAGAAAGATCTAGGTAGTTTTTTGTCCATGTTATTTAGTCGCTAAGTTGTGTCTGATGCTTGCAATCCTATGGACTGTAGCCCACCAGGCTCCTCAATCCTCGGGATTCTCCAGGCAAGAACACTGGAGTGGGTTGCCATTTCCTACTCCAGGAGATCTTCCTAACTCAAAGATCAAACCTGAGTCTCCTGCATTGGCAGGCAGATTCTTTACCACTGAGCCACCAGGGATGCCTCTATGAAGTTTACCTGGAGTTAAATTCGTCTGTCAGGGCTTTGTTTATGTGTTTCAGTTTATTCACAAATTCAGTCGAGCTGAATAAAACATGTCCAGAGAAACTTCCATCCACTAGCAAGACTGAGGCCAGAATGGTTAACTGCTTCAACTGGGACTCCATGTCCTGCAGCCAGATTCTATTCATCAGCAGACTCTGGTGAGGCAGGGAAAAGCAAGCTGTCAGAAGAGTGTTCTAGTAAAGGTATTGAATACAAAACAAAAAGGAAATATTCTAACGTATGTTCCTACCTCGGGAAACTCTTTACTGTCAAGATCCCAGAGAAGAAGGTTCAGGTATCCCTGGTATAACACCATTGTGGAAATGGGAAGTTGTGGGTTGTCCACTGCCCAATTTGGAAATGAACGGGCCATGCTGGAAGAGCTGGGAGAGTCAGGAGAACTTGAATTTTGTTAGCCATTTTGTGGTGCAATCAAGGAGATCTATGACATAGAAAGGATAAGTAAATATCTTGAAACACCAAGGCTTGAAAACTAAGGCTTGAGAATATATTCTTCCTCAATAAATAAATTATTTTGTACATCTTTTGTCGTGGAGAAATGTTCCTTCTTCCTACCCCATGTCCTAGCCACCTGCTCAATAGGGAGAAACTATTTAAAAACAGAAAATACCCTATCACTGTAAGAAATCATACCCAAAGTCAAATCTCCCCCTCTTCTGTCTTTAAATTTTGACCATACTGGGTTGCTTGTTGAGGAGTTTTTGGAATTTAGTTCATTCATAAAGGATAGACTGTTCCTTCAGGTAGGGTCAGAGGCTCTGGATAATATAGTTCACCATGTCCATTTTCATCAGGTCCAGAACATGAAAGATGCCCCTGTCAAGGGAGGAAAAAATCAAATGTTTACACTCTGAAAGGAAATCCAGTGGGATGAGTGGAACTCAAGCTAAGAGTCCTAAAATAACAGTATCTTAGAGTTTAAAATGGCCTTAAAAACCACAGTCCTAGTTCAATTTACAAATACAGACATTGCACCAGGGACCCAAGGCCACAGAGTGAGTTGTTATCAGAGCTAAGAACAGATACATCTTCTGACCTTTTAGTTAGAAGGGTCTTTCCACTGTAGGTACTCCATCTCAGAAAAATGACCAAAATTCTAACTCTCTATGGGTACTTGGGATAATGGTGGTTGAATTTCTAAATCATGTGACTTATCACTTTACCTCTGGGTCTTGGTTCTTCTATCTGTGAAACAGGGATCATCCTCATTCCTGTCCCCCCACAGGGTTTGAATTAGGATACATGGGATAATATCTGCAAAAGGGCTGTTTGAAATCTCCCAAAGAACCAGTTACTCTCTTTAGTGTCTAGACAAGAATATTGGAGTGGGTTGCCATTTCTTTCTCCAGAGGATCTTCCCAACCCAGGCATCGAATCCTCTTCTCTTGCATCTCCTACACTGGCAGCGGGATTCCTTACCACTAGTGTCACCTGGGAAGCCAGTGTCTTAACAGCATCATTTCTTAGAAAGTGTCCAAATGATCTGAAGATCATCAAAAGGGTTCTGAGAATCTGTCCTTTGAAAATAAAAGGCAATAAACCAGAGAGGAGCAATAGAAGTATTAATCCATTCTGCAGTATAGAAGGGCTAGACAAGCCAGGGGCTATAACCCAGTATCTGGCCCAGAGTTTTCTGGTGCAGTGTCTAAGACTGAGTTCAGGAACAGTACATCTAGTTTCTCAGCTTAGTAACTGCACAGGATCTGTTATGCTCTCTCGCTTGAGCACTGCTTCATCTTCTACTTGGAGGAGGCGATGGCACCCCACTCCAGGACTCTTGCCTGGAAAATCCCATGGACGGAGGAGCCTGGTAGGCTGCAGTCCATGGGGTGGCAAAGAGTCCCTCCCTCCCCACAGCACAACTGAACAAGTGAGCCTAAAAAAGTGTCCACCACTGCCCCCTTGTGTCAGGGTGGAAAATAGACACTGAAGAGACCAGCAAACAGAAGAAGCTAAAACAGAGGGAACCTCCTTGGAAGTGACAGGTGCAGTAGATTAAAACCCTGTAGTTAGTACCGACTACATATAGGAAGGGGCCTATAGATCTTGAGAAATATAAGCCAGATCAAGGAACTATCCGAAAATGAACTGACCCCACACTGCCCACAACAGCAGAGAAAGTCCTAGATATATTTTTACTATTTTTAATATCATTCTTTAATTAAAAAAAATTTTTTTAATCCTCTATTACTCCTTTAGTTTTTAATTTTTATAACCTACTATTACTTTGCAAAAAAAAGAGACCCTATTTTAAGCAAACTTCATATATATATATATTTTATAATTTTTGTGACTTTTTTTTCTTTAATATTGTATTTTTGAAAATCCAACCTCTACTCTAGATTTTTAATCTTTGTTTTTTGGTATTTGTTATCAATTTTGTACCTTTAAGAACCAAATCTTCAGTACCCATTTTTACTTGGGAGCGAAATTACTGGCTTGACTGCTCTCTCTGGCTTTGGACTCTCCTTTTTCTCCACCAGGTCGCCTCTATCTCCTCCCTCCCCCTTCTATTCTCTACCCAACTCTGTGAATCTCTTTGTGTATTCCGGACAGTGGAGAACACTTGGGGAACTGATTACTGGCTGGATCTGTCTCTCTCCTTTTGATTCCCGCCTTTATCCTCCTAGCCATGTCTGTCTCCTTCCTCCCTCTTCTCTTCTCTGTATAACTCCGTGAACATCTCTGAGCTGTCCAGACTGTGGAGCACACATAAGAAAGTGATTACTGGCTAGCTTGCTCTCTCCTCTTTTGATTCCCTCTCATCTTATCCTGGTCACCTCTATCACCCTCCTCCCTCTTCTCTTCTCCGTGTAACTCTGTGACCCTCTCTGGGTGTCACTCACTGTGCAGAAACTTTTCATCTTTAACCTATATGTTTTATCAATGGTGCTGTATAGATGGAGAAGTCTTGAGGCTACTGTAAAAATAAGACTGAAAACCAGAAGCAGGAGGCTTAAGTCCAAATCCTGAGAAAACCAGAGAACTCCTGACTCCAGGGAACATTAACCGACAGGAGCTCATCAAATGCCTCCATACCTACAATCTCATCTCTTAGGCTGTTCTGGTGTGGTAATAGCAATGATAGCAAGATCTGCCCAGAAAAGAAAATCAGCAGAGCCAAATTGTTTAGAACCCCAAATGCTCTCCAATGAGCAATCTCCTTAAGGCAAAGGCATGCCAACATATGTCTGCTGCAGCTCCAGAAACTAGGTATCCAAATTGTATATAGAGAATATTATTTTTATCTGTCTAGGAGCCAATCACAATTTAAGGCTTCATTGGGATTAGTAGTAACAGTAGTGCCATATTATTTTCTGGGCAGAATGAGATAAAGATAGGAAGAAAAATAACAATGTGACAAAACAAATGCAAGATATAAAAAATATAAAATACATACCATCACAAGGTAATGGGATATTCTTTTCTTAAAACTTTTTAGTTTCTATCTGGGTAGCCAATTAACAATATGATAGTTTCAGATGAACAATGAAGGGACTCAGCCATACATATACATGCATCCATTCTTCTCCTAACTCTCCTCCCATTCAGGTGGCCATATAATATTGAGCAGATTTTCATGTGCTATACAGTAGGTTCTTGGTTATCCATTTTAAATATAGCCTTGTGGTGGTGAGATATTCTTAATAAGGGATAAGGCCATTATTAGATTGTTTGACTGCAAAGGGAAAAGAGGAGATAGGCAGTATCTTTAAGTATCACTAGAAATATCAATTCACTCAAAATTATAAGTTTCTTATTGGCAAGGACTCTCTTATGTATCTATATGCTTCTGAAACACAGAAAACCTAATGGGAGTTAGATGAAAATCTGTTTAGTTGAATGATATACTGTGCTATTACAGCAAGATCTCAACCTTCAAGCTTCATCTCATACAAATGAAATCGAAGTTCCTCCACATTATCTATTTAAGTAATGGGCCACATGTAGAAGGGAAGCTTGTGTGTGCCTGTGTGCATGCTAAGTTGTGTCCAATTCTTTGCCACCCTATGGACTGTAGCCACCAGGTTCCTCTGTCCATGGGATTCTCCAGAAAAGAATACTGGAGCGGGTTGCCATGCCCTCCTCCAGGACATCTTCCCCACCAAGGGATCAAACTCAGGTCTCTGGCTTCTCCTGCACTGGCAGGTGGGCTCTTTAATGCCACTCACAAAGCCTCAGAATAATTGTTAGTCATCAACAGTGGGCACAGGACTGGAAAAGGTCAGTGTTCATTCCAATTCCAAAGAAAGGCAATGCCAAAGAATGCTCAATCTATCGCACAATTGTACTCATCTCACATGCTAGTAAAGTAATGCTTAAAATTCTCCAAGTTAGGCTTCAGCAATATGTGAACCATGAACTTCCAGATGTTCAAGCTGGTTTTAGAAAAGGCAGAGGAACCAGAGACCAAATTGCCAACATCTGCTGAATCATGGAAAAAGCAAGAGAGTTCCAGAAAAACATCTATTTCTGCTTTATTGACTATGCCAAAGCCTTTGACTGTGTGGATCACAATAAAGTGTGGAAAATTATGAAAGAGATGGGAATAACAAACCAATTGACCTTCCTCCTGAGAAATCTAAATACAGGTCAGGAAGCAACAGTTAGAACTGGACATGGAACAACAGACTGGTTCCAAATAGGAAAAGGAGTACATCAAGGCTGTATATTGTCACCCTGCTTATTTAACTTATATGCAGAGTATATCATGAGAAACGCTGGGCTGGAGGAAGCACAAGCTGGAATCAAGATTGCCAGGAGAAATATCAATAACCTCAGATATGCAGATGACACCACCCTTATGGCAGAAAGTGAAGAGGAACTAAAGAGCCTCTTGAGGAAAGTGAAAGAGGAGAGTGAAAAAGTTGGCTTAAAGCTCAACATTCAGAAAATTAAGATCATGACATCTGGTTCCATCACTTCATGGCAAAGAGATGGGGAAACAGTGGAAACAATGGCTGACTTTGTTTTTCTGGGCTCCGAAATCACTGCAGATGGTGATTGCAGCCATGAAATTAAAAGATGCTTATTCCTTGGAAGGAAAGTTATGACCAACCTAGATAGCATATTACCTTGCCAACAAAGGTCCATCTAGTCAAGGCTATGGTTTTTCCAGTGGTCCTCTATGGATGTGAGAGTTGGACTATAAAGAAAGCTGAGCACAGAAGAATTGATGCTTTTGAACTGTGGTGTTGGAGAAGACTCTTGAGACTCCCTTGGACTTCAAGGAGTTCCAACCAGTCCATCCTAAAGGAGATCAGTCCTGGGTGTTCATTGGAATGACTGATGTTGAAGCTGAAACTCCAATATTTTGGCCACCTGATGCGAAGAGCTGACTCATTTGAAAAGACCCTGATGCTGGAAAGATTGAGGGCAGGAGGAGAAGGGGACGACAGAGGATGAGATGGTTGGATGACATCACCGACTCAATGGACATGGGTTTAGGTGGACTCTGGGAGTTGGTTATGGACAGGGAGGCCTGGCGTGCTTTGGTTCATGGGGTCACAAAGAGTCAGACACGACTGAGCAACTGAACTGAACAATTAAAAGGTCTGGGATGAAAAAATCAAAGGACTTCCTTGTGATCCAGTGGTTAAGAATTCCCCTTGCAATGTAGGGTACATGGGTTTTATCCCTGCTCAGTGGAACTAAGATCCCACATGCTGCAAGGCAACTAAGCCCACGAGCTGCAGCATGGATTTAGAAGCCCATGCATCACAACTAAAGAAAAGCCCGTGCACCACAATGAAAGATCCCCCATGCCACAACTGAGACTTAATATCCACAAATGGGAAGTTGGTTACTCATCTGTATAATTTCTTTTAAGAATTCAAGAGCACACGCAAAGTCAGCCAGAGTACTTGATAGCTGGACTTTCAGATGGTCCCAAAAGGCCTTGTACATTGTCTCCTTAATCCTGCCTTCCAGACTATAAGAAGGTTAAGTGAGCAACTTACTCTTTACCCAGAGAGTTGATATAGGTTCCTAATCTAAATCCCAAACATCATTTAAGATCATGAAATACCATTATGTTGACAGGGCAGAAGCTGTTTGGACTTCAGCAGAGTTGAATAAACTGAGTTTAGTCTCAGATGCAAAGGCACTGGCCAATTTCTCTCAGAAGGATTCCTCATGGTTCCAGAAAAGCTCTCCCTCTTCTTCTTACTAAGAAGAACCAAGAACTTGGAATAGAGGTCCTGAGTACTAGCCTTGATTCTTCATCTAATTTAAATGTGTGCCTTGGTTTTTAGATCCATATACTTTGAACTAGATGATCTTTTCCCTTAAGCCTTAAAATCCAGGAAAGGACTTTCTTTTTTGATAACACTTGAAAATCTTATGTGCACCTTCAACTCATTATCTTCTCCTCTCAAACCTGTATCTTATTCAAGCAAATCATAAAGTTTACAATTTTCTCATTAAAAAATAGAATAGTAATGCATGCTCTGGTTGAAAATTTTACAAGCAATACAGAGATAAATGAAAAAAGTCAAAGCTCCTTCCCCAACACACCAATCCCATTTGTGAGATGTCACCAACTGTTATTTATCTAATGCATAATAATTACTTCTCTTCATCCTTTTAATGTACTTGGTCCCCAAATTACAGAGATTTTGATTCCTATATATGTCTGGAATCCATCCCCTTATGCCATCATTTCCTGCCTAGACTGTTGCAATATTCTAGTAAATGGTACTCCTGCCCCCAATCAAAGTCTTACTCCAACAATGCCACATATTCTTGCTAAGACCAATGGCCTTTCTAAGAAAAAAATCTGATCATAATGACATGATCATTTAAAGTTCTCTAGAACTCTCCCATCACCCCATCAACAAGAAGCAAGATTTTCTTGTTGTTGCTGTTTAGTCAATAAGTTGTGTCTGACTTCTCTGTGACCCCAGGGATCATAGCCCTCCAGGTCCCCTCTATCCATGGGACTTTCCAGGCAAGAACACTGGAGTGGGTTGCCATTTCCTCCTCCAGGGGGTCCTCTTGACTCAGGGATTGAACCTGGGTCTTCTGGATTAGCAGGCAGATTCTTTACCACTGAGCAACCAGAGAAGCCCCAAAGCTGTTTAGTTGCTAAGTCATGTCCCCATCTTTTTTGTGACCCCATGGACTGTAGCATACAAGGATCCTCTGACCTCCACTATCTCCCGGAGTTTGTTCATTAAGTCGGTGTTACTATCTAACTGGTGTAACTATCTAAGATGGTTACTATCTAACCATCTCATACTCTGCTACTCCCTTCTCTTTTTGCCTTCAATCTTTTCCCAAATCAGTGTTTTATCCAATGAGTAGGCTTTTAGCATCAGGTAGCCAAAGTATTGGAATGTCAGTCCTTCTAATGAATATTCAGGGTCAATTTCCATCAAGATTGACAGATTTTATCTCCTTCCCGTCCAAGGGACTCTCAAGAGTATTCTCCAGAACCACAATTCGTAAGCTCAAGAGTATTCTCCAGAACCACAATTCGTAAGCATCAATTCCTTGGTGCTCAGCCTTCTTTATGGTCCACTTCTCACATCCATGCATGACTACTGGAAAAACCATAGCTTTGACTGTATGGCACTTTGTTGGCAGAGTGATGTCTATGCTTTTTAATATGCTGTCTAGTTTTGTCATAGCTTTCCTTCCAAGGAGCAAGCGTCTTTTACTTTCACGGCTTCAGTCACAGTCCGCAGTGCTTTTGGAAACCTAAAAAATTAAATCTGTCACTGCTTCCACTTTTTCCCCTTCTATTTGCCATAAGGTGATGGGACTGGGTGCCATGATCTTGGTTTTTTGAATATTGAGTTTCAAGCCAGCTTTTTCTCTCTCCTCTTTCAACTTCATCAAGCATCTCTTTAGTTCCTCTTCACTTTTCTGCATTAGAGTGGTATCATCTGTATATCTGGAGTTGTTGATATTTCTCCCAGCAATCTTGATTCTAGCTTGTGATTCATCCAGCACAGCATTTCTCATGATGTGCTCTACATATAAGTTAAATAAACAGAGTGATGATGTACAGCCTTGATATACTCCTTTCCCAATTTGGAACCAGTCAGTTATTTGATGTCCAGTTCTAACCTTGTCAGCATGGGAAATAAATGCTTGGTAGTTTGAACATTCTTTAGCAATTCCCTTCTGTGGGATTGAAATGAAAACTGACCTTTTCCAGTCCTGTGGCCATTGCTGAGTTTTCCAACTTGGCTAGCATATTGAATGCAGCACTTTAACAGCACCCTATTTTAGGATTTGAAATAGCTCAGCTGAAATTCCATCACCTCCAATAGTTTTGTTCATAGTAGTGCTTCCTAAGGCCCACTTGACTTCACAACCCAGAATATTTGGCTCTAAGTGAGTGACCACATCACTGTGGTTATCCAGGTCATTAAGACTTTTTTTTGTATAGTATTTCTGTATATTCTTGCCACCTCTTCTTAATCACCTCTGCTTATGTTAGACTGATATTCTTCCCACAGAGGAAGGTAAGACTGCAGTGAGCAACTGAATGACCCAGTATTGCTAGACACTGCCCAAGAATCACACTTCTTTCTCAACTAAGCCCAGAACCCAGAGGTAATGAGCAAGGCTGGATAGTCATGGGATAGCAAGGAGCTGGACTTAACCAGATCGTCAACACTGAAACCAGGTTGATTATATTCTTTGCAGCCAAAGATGGAGAAGCTCTATAAAGTCAGCAAAAACAAGATCGGAAGCTGACTGTGGCTCAGATATTCAGCTCCTTATTGCAAAATTCAGACTTAAATTGAAGAAAGTAGGGAAAACCACTAGGCCATTCAGGTATGATTTAAATCAAATCCCTTATGATTATCCAGTGGAAGTGACAAATAGATTTAAGGGATTAGATCTGATAGAGAGAGTGCCTGAAGAACTACGGACAGAGGTTCCTAACATTGTACAGAAAGTGATGATAAAAGCCATCCCCATGGAAGAGAAATGCAAAAAGGCAAAATGGTTGTTTGAGGAGCCCTTAAAAATAGTTAGGAAAAGAAGAGAAGCAGAAGCCAAAGGAGAAAAGAAAATATATATCCATCTGAATGCAGAATTCCAAAGAATAGCAAGGACAGATAAGAAAGCCTTCTTAAGAAAGAGACACGTGTACCCCAGTGTTCATCACAGCACTGTTTAAAATAGCCAGGACATGGAAGCAACCTAGATGTCCATCAGCAGATGAATGGATAAGAAAGCTGTGGTACATATACACAATGGAGTATTACACAGCCATTAAAAAGAATACATTTGAATCAGTTTTAATGAGGTGGATGAAATTGGAGCCTATTATACAGAGTGAAGTAAGCCAGAAAGAAAAACACCAATACAGTATACTAACGCATATATATGAAATTTAGAAAGATGGTAACAATAACCCTGTATATGAGACAGCAAAAGAGACACTGATGTATAGAACAGTCTTTTGGACTCTGTGGGAGAGGGTGGGATAATTTGGGAGAATGGCATTGAAATACATATAACATCATATATGAAACGAGTCGCCAGTCCAGGTTTGATGCATGATACTGGATGCTTGGGGCTGGTGCACTGGGATGACCCAGAGGGATGGTATGGGGAGGGAGGAGGGAGGAGGGTTCAGGATGGGGAACACATGTATACCTGTGGCAGACTCATTTCGATATTTGGCAAAACCAATACAATATTGTAAAGTTTAAAAATAAAATAAAATTAAAAAACAAACAAACAAACAAACAAAAGTCTACAAGCAATAAATGCTGGAGAGGGTGTGGAGAAAAGGGAACCCTCTTACACTGTTGGTGGGAATGCAAACTAGTACAGCCACTATGGAGAACAGTGTGGAGATTCCTTAAAAAACTGGAAATAGAACTGCCTTATGACCCAGCAATCCCTCTGCTGGGCATACACACTGAGGAAACCAGAAGGGAAAGAGACATGTGTACCCCATTGTTCATCACAGCACTGTTTATAATAGCCAGGACATGGAAGCAACCTAGATGTCCATCAGCAGATGAATGGATAGGAAAGCTGTGGTACATATACACAATGGAGTATTACTCAGCCATTAAAAAGAATACATTTGAATCAGTTCTAATGAGGTGGTTGAAACTGGAGCCTATTATACAGAGTGAAGTAAGCCAGAAGGAAAAACACCAATATAACATACTAACGCATATATATGGAATTTAGAAAGATGGTAACAATAACCCTGTATACGAGACAGCAAAAGAGACACTGATGTATAGAACAGTCTTTTGGACTCTGTGGGAGAGGGAGAGGGTGGGATGATTTGGGAGAATGGCATTGAAACATGTATAATATCATATATGAAATGAGTCGCCAGTCCATATTCGATGCACGATACTGGACGCTTGGGGCTGGTGCACTGGGATGACCCAGAGGGATGGTATGGGGAGGGAGGAGGGAGGAGGGTTCAGGATGGGGAACACGTGTATACCTGTGGTGGATGCCTGTTGATATATGGCAAAACCAATACAATATTGTAAAGTTAAAAACTAAAAACAGTAAAAAATAAAAATAAAAAAAGAAAGCCTTCTTAAGTGAACAATGCAAAGAAATAGAGAAAAGCTATAGAATGAGAAAGAGTAGAAATCTCTTCAAGAAAATTAGAGACAACAAGGGAATATTTCATGAAAAGATGGTAACAATAAAGGACAGAAACACTATGTACCTAACAGAAGCAGAAAATATTAAGAAGAGGCAGCAAGAATACACACAAAAACTCAGCACAGGCCACAGGACAAGAAATGGTCAGTTTTCATTCCAATCCCAAAGAAGGGGAATGCCGGAGAATGTTCAAACTACTGCATAATTGCACTCGTTTTCAAAGCTAGAAAAGTAATGCTCAAAATTTTCCAAGCCAGTCTTCAGCAGTACATAAACTGAAAACTTCTTATTGTACAAGATGGACTTAGAAAAGGCAGAGGAACCAGAAATCAAATTGCCAACATATGTTGGATTATAGAAAAAGCAAGAGAATTCCAGAAAAAACATCTATTTCTTTTTCATTGACTACACTAAAGGATTTGAGTGTGTGCATCCCAACAAACTGTGGAAAGTTCTTAAAGAGATAGACATACAAGACCACCTTACCTGCCTCTTGAGAAACCTGCATGCGAGTCAAGAAGCAATAGTTAGAACCAGACATGGAACAATGAACTGGTTCCAAACTGGGAAAGGAGTACGTCAAGGCTGTGTATTTTCATCCTGCTTATTTAAATTATATGCAGAGTACATCATGCGAAATGCCGGGCTGGATGAAGCTCAAGCTGGATTCAAGACTGACGGGAGAAATATCAATAATCTCAGATATGCAGATGACACCACCCTAATGGCACAGAGCAAAGAATAACTAAAGAGCTTCTTAATGAAGGCAAAAGAGGAGAGTGAAAAAGCTGGCTTAAAATTCAACATTCAAAAAGCGAAAATCATGGCATACAGTCCCATTACTTCATGGCAAATAGATGAGGAAACAATGGAAACAGTGACACATTTTTTTTTCTGGGGCTCCAAACAACCACATACAGTGACTGCAGCCATGAAATTAAAAGACTTTTGTCCCTTGTAAGCAAAGCTATGAGAAACCTAGACAGCATATTAAAAAGCAGAGATACAAGGCTGCTAACAAAATTCCCTATATTCAAAACTACAGTTTTGCCAGCAGTCAGGTAGAAATGTGACTGTTACACCATAAAGAAGGCTGAGCACCAAAAAGTTGATGCTTTTGAACTGCGGTGCTAGAGAAGACTCTTGAGAGTCCCTTGGACAGCAAAGAGATCAACCCAGTCGATTCTAAAGGAAATCAACACTGCATATTCATTGGAAGGACTGATGCTGCACCTGAAGCTCCAGCACTCTGGCCAGCTGATAGGAAGAGACGACTCATTGGAAAAGACCCTGATGTTGGGAAAGATTGAGGTCAGGAGGAGAAGGGGACCACAGAGGATGAGATGGTTTGATGGTGTCGACTCTGGTCATGAGTTTGAGCAAACTCTGGTAGACTGTGAAGGACAGGAAAGCCTCGCATGTTGCAGTCGTGGGGTCGCAAAAAGTCAGACACGACTGAACAACTGAACAACAACAACAAACAATGAGTTGGGGTAAGAGTGACAGCAAATTGAGCACTAATTCAACAAAGCTCTGCTGTTCCTACTAACTGCCTCATGGACTGTCCCTTACAAACTTCACAGGACCCAACACCTAAAGTAGCCCCAATATGCCTACAAGCACCCTCAGCACTCCATGTGACCTTCTTCTTCAGAATTGGCCTTCCATTGGCACCCCTGCTGAAGGTGTACTGAAGCCTCTACAGATCATGCACAGGCATATAAAAAGAACTGGCACCTCTAGGCTGGATGGGATGAATGGTTTTACCTTAAACACTTCAGGGTACCGAGATAGGGAAAATAAATAGGAGGCTGTCAGCATGTGTCCTGGGTTTGTGCAATTGACAGAAAACCTATATCATAATAACACTTCCTTCACAAAATAGAACAAGAAGAGTTGGTCAGGTGAATACATAGACGAAGCCTCAGAGACCCCTAGTATCCCTTAGTTGGTTGACTGGTACATGTGTTTATCTCCTGAAATAAGTCATTGAAGACTGGTGGAGGAGATTGATTCCTCAAATATGAAGACACCAGCATGAGATTTCCAGCAATGGCAAAAATCAGGAAGCCCAACACCCCACTAATGAAACAAGATAATTTCCCAGTAACTGACTCCATTAGAAATGTAGGTCTATGTAGTGCCTGACAAACAATTCAGAAATGATTACTTTAAAGATGCTCAGAAAGCTACAAGAAAACTCAATGAAATCAGGAAAGCAAAACTTGAACAAAATGGGAAAGTCAACAAGGAGATAGAAATCATAAAATGGAGCCAAAAAGAAATTCTGGAGCTGAAGAATACAATGGGTGGGGTTAGAAATATTATAGAGACCTTCAACAGCAGACTGCATCAAGCAGAAGAAAGAATTTATGAACTCAAAAAGAGATAATTTGAAGTTATCTAATCAGACATGAAAAAATGAAAAAGTGGGGGGGGAATCTATGAGATTGTTTGAACACCATTATATGGACCCACATATGCATGATGGGGGATCCTAGGTAAGGAGGCAAAGAAAGAAAGGGAGGAGACAGAAAGAGAGAAAAGGGAAATTATTATTTATGGAAATAATGGCTGAAAACTATCCAATTTATGGGAGCAACATGGACATTCCAGGTCACAAGCTCACAATTTCCTGAACAATATATCTCATAGAAGGTTATATGAAGACACACTTTAATAAAAATATCAAAAGTCAAAGACAGGAAAAGAAATGTTTTTTGTCTGTCTTGGTATTTTACTTATTTATTTTGAATTCTTACAATCTAGAATTTCATATCAACTTTTTTAATATCAATTTTTATTGGAGTACAGTTGTTTTACAATATTGTGTTAGTTTCTGCTATCCAGGAAAGTAAATCAGCTACACATCTACATATAGTCCCTCTTTTTTGGATTTCCTGCCTATTTATGTCACCACATAGCACTGAGTAGAGTTTCCTGTGCTATACAGTAGGTTCTCATTAGTTATCTATTTTATACCTAGTAGGGTATGTGTCAAGCCCAATTTCCCAATTCATCACATACCTTTCCCTGCCCCCAGTATCCATACGTCCATTCTCTATGTCTGTCTCTATTTCTGTTTTACAAATAAGTTCATCTGTATCATTTGTCTAGATTCCACTGTTGTTACTAGATGATATTTCTTTTTCTCTTTTTCAATTACTTCATGCTGTATGACAGTATCTAGGTCATTCCTTTCAATGTCTGAGTAATATTCCATTCTATATATGTACCACATCTTCTTTATCCATTCTTCTGTGATGGAAATTTATGTTGCTCCTATGTCCTGGGTGTTGCAAATAGTGCTGCAATGAACATTGGGGTCATGTGTCTTTTTCAATTCTGGTTCTGGTTTTCTCTGGGTATATGCCCAGGAGTGAGAATGCTGGGTCATATGATAATTCTCTGTTTAGATTTTTTAAGGAACCTTCATACTGTTCTCCATAGTGGCAGTATCAAGTTACATTAGCACTGATACTGTAAGATGGTCCCCTTTCAAGGAGAGAAATTTTAAGTTTGTGAGAGAAATGTGACTTGTCACATAAAAACGAACAGCATAAGGCTATCAGGAGATTCTCAAAATAAACCTTGCAATCCTGGAGAGAGTGGGATGGTATATTTAAAGTGCTGAAAGAAAACAACTGACAACCAAGAATACTCTATTCAGAAAAGTTTTTCTTCACAAATGAAAGATAATGACATTCCCAGAGAAACCAAAGCTGAGGGAGTTTTTCACCACTAGACGTGCCTCACACAAAATGAAGAGCTCTTTAAGAGGAAACGAAAAGACACCAATTAACAACATAAAAGCTTAGGAAAGCATGTAACTCACAGGTAAAAGTAAAGCAAATAGTCAAATACAGAACACTTTAAACTTTGGTATAAAAGTGAAAAGAGAAAAGTATTAAAAATAGAGTTACAATAATTTGTTAGTGCTCACAATGTCAAAAGATGTAAACTAGGACATCAGTAACACAAAATGAGGTGGGAAGAAGTAAAAATATGGAGTTTTTGCATACAATCAAATTGAAGCTGCTATTATTAATATCTTAAATCTGAGTGGTATAACTAAAGATGTTTCATGTAGGCAAGGTGGTAACCACCAAGGTTAATTAATTAGGATTTTTTGGTAAGTCTTTGAAATAGAGTATTATTTCAATATAGAAGCAGGATGAACAATTTATTAAATAATTTTCATGTTTTTTCTTTTAATTCAAGTATAGTTGATTCGGGCTTCCCTGGTGGCCCAGCAGTAAAGAATCTGCTTGCCAGTGAAGAGGATGTGGGTTCAGTCCCTGGGTCAGGAAGATGCCTTGGAGAGGGAAATGGCAAATCACTCCAGTATCTTTGCCTGGGAAATCCCATGGACAGAGGAGCCTGGTAGTAAAGGATTAATACATAGGGTCATAAAGACTAGACATGATTTAGCAACTAAACAGCAACAGCAATAGTTGATTTACAATATTATATTAGTCTTCAGTGTATGGCAGTGATTCAGTATTTTTCCAAGTTATACCCCACTATTAGTTATTATACAATGATGCCTATAATTCATTGTGCTATAGAGTATATGATTGTTGCTTGCCTATTTTATACTTAGTAGTTGTATCTCTTAATTCCATATCCCTAATCTGTCCCACCTACTTTCCCTCACCCATTTGTAACCAAAATTTTGTTTTCTTTATATGTGAGCCTACCATTTTGCATATGCTTTCATTGGTATGCACCACTTATTGAAGAGGCTGTCTTATCTCCATCGTATATTCTTGCCTCCTTTGTCAAAGGTAAGATGCCCATAGGTGCTTGGCTTTATCTCTGGGCCTCTATCTTTTTCCATTGGTCTCAGTTTCTCTTTTTGTGCCATTACCATGCTGTCTTGATGACTGTAGCTCTGTAGTATAGTCTGAAGTCTAGAAAGTTGATTCATCAGCTCCATTCTTCTTTCTCAAGATTGTTTTGGATATTCAGAGTCTTTTGTGATTCCATACAAATTGTGAAATTATTTGCTCTAGTTCTGTGAAAAATACCATTGGTAGTTTGATAGAGATTGCTTTGAATCTGTAGATTGCATTGAGGAGAGTCATGATTCTCACAATATTGATTCTTCCCATCCAAGAACATGGTGTATCTTTCCATCTGTTTGTTTTGTCTTTGATTTTTTCATCAGTGTCTTTTGTATATAGGTCTTTTATCTCTTTAGGTAGGTTTATTCCTAGGTATTTTATTCTTTTTTTTTTGCAATGGTGAATAGGATTATTTCTTTGATTTTTATTTCTCACTTTTTCATTGTCAGTGTATAGGAATGCAAAGGATTTGTGTGTATTAATTTTTTATCCTGTGCCTTTACTATATTCATTGATTAGCTCTAGTAATTTTCTGGTGGTGTCTTTTGCATTTTCTATCTATAGTACTATGTCATTTGCAAACAGTGAGTACTCTATTTCTTCTTTTCCAATCTGAATTCCTTTTATTTCTTCTTCTTCTCTGATTGCTGTGGCTAGGACTTCCAAAACTATGTTAAATGCTAGTGCCAACAGTGGGCACCCTTGTCTTGTTCCTGATCTTAGAGTAAATGCTTTCAATTTTCCATCACTGGGAATAATATTTGCTGTGGGTTTGTCATATATAGCTTTTATTATGTTGAAGTATTTTTCTTCCATGCCTACTTTCTGGAGAGTTTTTATCATAAATGGGTGTTTAATTTTGTCTAAAGCTTTCTTTGAATCTATTGAGATGATCATATGGTTTTTATCTTTTAGTTTGCTTATAAATATGGTGTATCACAGTGATTGATTTGCATATACTGAAGAATCTTTGCATCCCTGGGATAAAGCCCACTTGGTCATGGTGATCTTTTTAATGTATTCTTGGATTTTGCTTGCTATAATATTGCTGAGGATTTTAGCATCTATGTTCATCAGTGATATTGGCCTGTAATTTTCTTTTTTTTGTGGAATCTTTGTCCAGTTTTGGTATCAGGGTGATGGCGGCCTTGTAGAATGAGTTTGGTAGTTTTCTTGCTTCTGCAATTTTCTAGAAGAGTTTGAGCAGGTGTTAGGTGTTTCCTAAACTTTTGGTAGAATTTGCCTGTGAAGCCATCTGGCCCTGGGCTTTTGTCTCTTGAAAGATTTTTTATTACAATTTCGATTTTTGTGCTTGTGATTGGTCCATTCATGTTTTCCAATTCTTCCTGGTTAGTTTTAGAAGGTTATACTTTTCTAAGAATTTGTCCATTTCTTCCAGGCTGTCCATTTTATTGGCTTATAGTTGCTTGTATTAGTTTCTTATGGTCCTTTGTATTTCTGTGTTATCTGTGGCTACATCTACTTTTTTGTTTCTAAATTTATTGATCTGAGTCTTCTCCTTTTTCTTGATGAGGCTGGCTTGTCTGTTTTGTTCTTGTTAATTTCGTTTTTCTTCTCAAAGAACCAGCTTTTAGTTTTATTGATCTTTGCTATTGTCCATATTTATTTTTCATTTATTTCTGCTCTGATCTTTATGATTTATTTCCTTCTACTAACTTTGTGGGGGTGGGTGGGTTTGTTTTTCTTTTTCTAGTGGCCTCAAGGTCAAGTGCCAAGCCTTCCTTCACGATGGTTCAACAGGACTAAAGCTGCCTGCTCCAGTCAGCGCACCTGTCACAGATAACCATCATGGGGATAGAGCCAAGGGTGCAGCTGGATGTGGCAGGTAGATCTGAGAATTTCTTGATTGACACGGGGGCTACCTACACTGTCCTAACCTCCTGATCCAGAGCCTTCTCCCCCTAAACCTGTACCATTTTGGGTGCTACAGGAAAAACAATTAACAAAAAGATTCACCTGAGCACTTCTTTGTTGCAGGAATAGACAAATATTTTCCCACCAGTTTTTGGTGGTCCCTGAGTATCCTACTCCCTTATTGGGAAGAGATCTATCCCTGGCTTTGAAATCTTGCAGCTACTGCAGTCCTAATAGAGGGTGCTTTAAAACTCTCTCTTGGGGGCAAACTATTTTTACCAGCCACCAAGTGAAACAACTCCTGAATGGGAGAGGCCATTTATGGATGTCTGATCAAAGAATCCTCAGATATCAAGTAGTGATGATGGAAAATCCAGGCCTGACTTAGCCCCTCGTGAGGTTCTTAATCCTGCCACCCTCCTGCCTACCTCCGAGAGCTCTCTCCCCTTTCAGTCTTGCCTAGAAACTTTGGACCACTGGTCAAAATCCCAATAGGGATTGTCAGAAGATCCTCTGACCAATCCTGAGGAAATCTGGTACACTGATGAAAGCAGCTTTGTCCTGGATGGAAAAAGAAGTGCCAGATATGCAGTAGTCTCCCATTTTGAGACCATACAGGCTAAAACTTTGCCACCAGTTACTTCAGTCCAATTAGCTGAACTCATAGCCTTGATTCGAGCTTTAGAGCTGGGAAAAAGAAAAAGAGTAGCCATTTATGCTGACTCCAAGTATGCCTTTCTGGTGCTACATGCACATGTTATTATTTGGAAAGAAAGAGGCCACTTGACCACCCGAGGGTTCCCAATCAAATATTGTGATCAAAACCTTAGGTTCTTGGAGGAAGTCCATCTGCCTGCTGAGGTTTCAGTCTCCCACTGTAAAGGACACCAAAAAGGGAGCAGAGAAGTGGCACGAGGGAACCAAACAGCCAATCAGGCAGCTAAGAGAGCAGCATTACAGAACAATGACCTAATAGGGGTTGCCACCTTAGTTCCAAAGACTAATTTGCCAGAAACACCTTCATATACTGAAGGTGAGACTCTTAAAGCTAAGAGTGAGGGCTTTCAAGAAGATCATATAGGGTGGTTCCAAAAGGAGGGAGCCCTTTTTCTGCCTGAGAACCTCCAATGGAAGTTGGTTAACTCCTTACATGCCACCACTCATTTAGGGGAGAAGGCCCTCCAAAGATTACTAGAAAGGTCCTTCAGAGGAACAGACCTCCAAATGACTATAAGGCAAGTGGTTTCCTATTGTCCCATTTGCCAATTAAACAACCCCCAAGGAGCTTGAAGACCCCAGCTGGCCCAGCCCATCCATTGATGTGGGACTTACCCAGGAGAGGACTGGCAGATGGACTTCACCCAGATGCCAGTTTCTCAAGGGTATAAATACCTATTAGTCATGACAGATACATTCCCAGGATGGATTGAAGGCTTTCCCACCTGGACTGAGAAGGCTGAGGAGGTGGTAAAGAAAACTGCTCCATGAGATCATTCCAAGATTTGGTCTGCCCGGGTCATTACAGAGTGACAATGGGACATCATTTATTTCTAAGGTCACCCAAGGGGTCTCTAAAGCATTGGGCATTACTTATTGTCTCCATTGTGCCTGGAGTCTTCCGGAAAACTAGAAAGAGCCAACCAATTCTTAAAATCAGCAATAAAAAAGATAACCCAGGAGACCTCCCTGGGATGGAAGGAGACTTTACCAATAGCTCTCCTCCACACCCGTATTTCCCCTAAGGAACAGGTTGGTCTTAGTCCTTATGAAATGTTATATGGGAGACCTTTTGTTTATGTCAATGACCTCTTCCTTGATCCAGAGGCTCAGTCCGTCTGTCCTTATACCATGGCCATTGGACAATTCCAACAGGATATATACACTTGTGGGGTGTCAATCAAGGCTCAAAAGATTCTAAAGAGTCACCACTATATGCTCCAGGGACTCAAATCCTAATTAAAGTCTGGAAAGATGGATCCCCAAAGGCTCAACTTCAGCCCACATGGAAGGGCCCCTACCCTGTAATACTTTCTACTTCCATAGCAGTCAAGATACCAGGACACAACTCCTGGATTCACTACTCATGTGTGAAACTGTGGAAGAAAACAGAAGAGGACACATAATACATGTGTGAGCCTCTGGGAGATCTCAGATACCTATTCAGGACTACAAATGAGTGCCATTCTAATGAACACCCCCAAAATTAAGTTTCTGGGGATAAGATTTCTCAGGATAGCTCTAAAGAACCAACACAGTTTGGCAGGGGTTGTACTCCAAAATAGACGGGAAATAGATCTTCTGATCCCTGAACAAGGAGGGACTTGACCCATCTTAAATGAGACGTGTTGTTTCCAGGTAAGTACCTCCAGGTAAGTTAAAGAAAGTCTTGAAGTCCTCAATAAAAACATTCAGATCCTACAGGATCTCAAAGAATGAGCTGGAGAGTTCTTGGGGTGGCTACAGTCTCTCTTTGGGGGATCCTTCTCCTGGTGAGGGGGAGTTTGGAGTTGGCTAATGCCCCTACTAATCCCTGTTATCACCATATTGATGCTGCTTATGATTGCTCCATGTATTATCAATTATCTAACCCGTTTTGTTCCTGCCCAGATCAACAAGCTACAACATGTACTGCCAGTTCAACAAGGATATATACAACTATAGCCGACCATGGAAAATATCACTCACTCTTACATCGACACCGCTATAAGGGACTCTGAGGCTTGAGACTAGCAAAAGGGGGAGGCCCAATGCCCCTCACTGTCCCAGTTCAGCAGGAAGTAGTCAGAGATACCTTGATGCCCCTATTCCCAAAGAATTGGTCCTCCCATCTCTTGGGGGGGGGGGGAATGTTAGGTAGTTAGAATAGGAAAAAGGAGTCCAAAATGGCAGTGGCTAAAAGACAGAGAAGGGAAAAGCTCATGAAAATAGAACAAAGGAAGGTCCCAGGACTGGAGTGAGGACCTCAGGTAAAACAAACAGCCTTTCTGGATAGCCCAATTTACATAGGGCAGGCTCAGGAGGGAGGAAACAAATGTATAAAAGGAGGAAGACTAGAAGGATTGAGGCCTCTCTTCTCTTGTCTTCTGGGTCGACCCACCCTCACTCCTCAAGTGTATACTATCCTTTGCTTTTCCTAATAAAACGGAGCTGTAACACCGATTAGTCCATTGCTTCAAATTTTTGCTGCAGGAAGACAGAACTGAGGAAATTACACACTCCCCCAACACTAAGGTCCACGTGACTTCACACTCCAGGATGTATGGCTCTAGGTGAGTGATCACTCCATAGTAGTTATCCAGGCCATCAAGCTATTTTTGTATAGTTCTTCTGTGCATTCTTGCCACCTCTTCTTAATATTTTCTGCTTTTGAAACGTTGTTGCTGAACCACCAAAGATGCCAGGATTCTTGGCCTCCAGAGGAGAGGAACTCAATCCAGGGCCAGTGACAAGGCTTGATCACCCAGAGCTTTTGTGTAATAAAGTTTTATTAAAGTATAAAAGAGATAGAGAAAGCTTCTGACATAGACATCAGAAGAGGGTAGAAAGAGTGCCCCTCTGCTAGTCTTTAGCCGGATGTTATATAGCTACTAGAAGTCTGCTAATTAGAGAAAAGAAATGTCTCAAAACTCAGAGACTGGTACCCTCACCCATAACATACATTTTGAGATAACATTGGCACAAGGTGAGTTGTCCAGGGCCATAAAATGATTGACTTGAATCTTGAAGAAAGGCAGGTTTCCAAGCAAATATAGTCTCATTAACATAGCTTAAGAGAACATTTGCATGAGTAAAACATACTGGTTTGTCAAGTTGGTTTTGAGTTTTAAGGGGAACCGACTTGAAAACAGAGTCTAGGGTAAATACATAGTTCATTAACATAGCTTAAGACAAATATTTTATACCTATGGTGGATTCATGTTGATATATGGCAAAACCAATACAATATTGTAAAGTTAAAAATAAAATAAAATACTTTAAAAAAGAAAAAAAAGGGAAAAAAATAACGCATTGGTTAGCTTAAGGTTTGAGAAAAGTTAAGTTCAGGTGGAGCCAGGTGTCATCATGGCAAAACAGAATTTTAAAAGAAACCTCTTTTTAAATTTGTATAGAGAAGGGGGGAAAAAAACTAACAGTTGTTTGTTTCCTCCTGCCGCTTAAGAGAGAGAGAAAAAATATCTGATACTTGCAGCCTATTTCCTCCATTTGGAGACCTCTGGCCTTCCTGACTGTTACCCTTTTTCTTTTAGGAGAATTATGTTGCCCAGCGAAAGGGGCATTGTTCTTGTTCTGTAACTGCTTCCGAGCTGATAAGGGGCATTGTCCCTAAAATGGGGAGGCAACATATTCTCCTAACCCTCATATTGAGGGTCTCTGATCCAGGGACCCCAAGTAGTAGTTGGAGGAAGCTGCCACAGTCTCAGGAGTTTGAGCAACCATTTGTAACTTAAAATCCTTCATGCAGCTAGAAACAAATCCAGTTACACAGTTACAGATGCAGGGAGCAAACAGCAAAAACAGAACAATCAGCAAAGTTAAAAGTCACATTATCTCCATAGTTAAGGTGCAAAGTGTTGCAACAGTCCATTTTAGGATTGTTAGATGTCATCAGATTAATAACAGTCATCACATATGATTGTTGTTATCAAAGGTAGTCACAGACTTGAGAAAGTCCTTTCCTTGAAGTGGAGATGCCCACCATGGGAAGCGCTTCCACTGATGAAGAGGGGAATGCTCCACAGACCCAGCAGTTAGACTGATTGTAGAATGCAGCATAGGAGTGAGCCCAGGACAGGAAGGCATTGTCTTGAGGATCAAACTGCAGACTCAGGATTTTTGGGGTCAGCAGAAGCAGGCTCACATAGATTATCAGGCCCATCTGAAAAGTACAAAGTCGGAGCATAGAAAGACATAAAATGACGTCACTTAGTTCTGGTCAGGGTGTCACCTCAACTTGAGTGTGACACACTCACGAATCAATTCCTGGCACTTTGACAGCTGTGGGAGAAGAAAGAATAACCTGATAAGGGCCTTCCCAGAGGGGCTCAAGGGATTGGCCCCCAGATCCCAATGTTTTTATCAGGACCTCAGCTCCTGGCTCAAATAGAGGCTTGCTTGACTCAGAGGCTGGGTCAGGAGTCATCTCTCAGAGGTCTGTTAATGCCTGTTGAAAAGCTGAGAGCCGAGTTACATAATTAGTTAATTCCAAGGCTTTAGGAAAACTTTCCATTGAGCATTTTCAGGAATTATTAATTGTCCATCTTCAGACTGTAACCATCCTTTATCATTAATCTTTGCTTCTCTTTTCTCATATCTTTCTAATTCTTCCTCAGTATATTATGTTTTTTCCTGTTCCACAGGACATGTCCAGATCAAAGGTGTCTGCTGTGAAGGGGTTTCGTAAAGTGCTGCTTTTCTGGCTTAACAGTCAGCCAGTTGATTGCCTTTGGCTACTTTACTCCCGTCCTTGCTGTGCCCTTTGCAAGGCATAACAGCTACTTCTTTAGGACAATATATAGCAGTTAAAAGTCTCTCAATGTCTCTGAAATGCTTAATAGGTTCTCCTGTTGCTGTTTTAAACTGTCTTTCTTTCCATATTGCAGCATGAACATGTAAAGTCAAATAAGCATACTTAGAATTAGTGTAGATATTTACTCGCTGAACGTTGCTTAACTCTAGAGCAGTTTGAAGAGCCTTAAAACCATTTGAGTATCTGGAGACCAAACCAGCTTGTCAGTTTGGGCCTGCTGAGTCTTAGTTATAAGTCTATATAAAGGCCAGGCAAGTTTCCCATAACCCGGAATCCAAATGTGTCAGTAGCCTGTGATTCCAAAAAATCCTCTCAATTGTCTTAAATTCATAGGTAGAGGATGATTTAATACAGGTTTAAATCAGAAAGCAAACTTCAAATCAATGACTGAAAAATATTTGGCTCATTCAGGAATTTCAGACAATAGAGTATAAGGATTAGGCTTCATGGGGTATAAAGGAACTACAGCCTCATTTATTATTTATAAATCTTGAACTAGTCTCCATTTATCACTTGATTCTCTATACCCAAAATAAGAGTGTTGCATGGACTGTTACAGGGAATTAATAACCCCTGCTCCTTTAAATTCTCAATGATGGGTTTCAACCCTTCCTTAACCTCAGGTTTCAGTGGATACTGCTTTTTATGTGGCAATAAATGTGGGTCTTTGAGCTTGACAACTACAGGAATAGCATTTTGTGCTCCATCCACAGATTTTTCACTAGCCCACACTATAGGATTTCCATTTTAGTCAATTAAAGAGAGAGAAAGGGAGGGCCCCATATTCATGAAAACAGAGGCATGGACCTTGCTTAGTATATCCATCCCCAAAAGAGGTGAGGGAGACTCTGGCACGATCAGAAATTCATGTGAAAATAGCACAGAGTCCCAGTTGTAGCTTAAAGGATGACTGAAATAATAACATTTGGCTCATCCAGACAGTCCCTTTATGGAAGTGGATAGGGGAGAAAGTGGGCCAGGGGCTTCAGTAAGCACAGAGTAAGTTGCCCCAGTGTCTAAAAGGAAATTGGCAGATTGGTCCCTCACAGTTATTAATACCTGGGGTTCCTCAGATGTAATTAAGATGGGAGCTTGAGTGGGGACTGCCAGGCACCTTCAGTCCTGATTGTCTTGAGAGTCTGACCCCTGAAACCTAACGCCTCTGGGGTCAGTCTCTCCTTCACTGTGGTCCCTTGCAGACTGGACATGGAGCTGGGGGCAGCTTAGACGCCTGAGGGCAATCCTGCTGGCGGTGCCCCTCCTTTCCACAATAATAGCAAGCCCATCCCTTTTCACCTGGGTCCCTCTGGGCATTTTTCTCAGGCTGTTTAAGAATAGTTCTGACAGCCACTACAAGGGCTTCCACCTGTTCCTTTGTCTTTCTCTGCCTTTCTTTTTCCTCATATTCCCTACCATAACAGACTGTCTGAGCTAGTTGCAACAGATTATCTAAAGACTGATTTGGTCCCATACGCCTGTTTTAATAGCTTATACGCCTGTTTTAATAGGTTATGGCATATATCTGGAGCTGACTGAGATAGCAGATATCTCTAGCCAAGTGAGAAATCTCTCTCTTGAGATTACTCTTCCCTCTTCACTTTCAGGATCAGTCTCAGTGAATCTGTGAAGGGCTTCTCTCAGTCTATCTAGGAACTTACCAGGAGCTTCCTTCTCCTCCTGTTCTATGTTTGCCAATTGCCATAGTTTAAAGGCTTAGCACACGCTTGCCTGCATCCTTCAAGAACACGTCTGACAAAGTGACTCTGATCCCATCTTCCTTTAGCTATGTTATAGTCCCAATCTGGTTCTATAGTTGGGACCACCTGATTCCCAGTGGGGAGGGTGGCTATCTTGTCTTCCCTCTTCCCTACTGATTCATTACCAAGCCATTCATCTCCATAGGCAACCGCTTTCCCCAAAACTCGAGTTTTTGAGTCACGAGTTAGCATTTGTCTCAAGATATACATCACATCTTTCCAAGTAATGTCATAAAGCAGAGTAACACCTTTAAAAGCTCTAATATATTTTTCTGGGTCCTCTAAATAATCTCCTAGATCCTCATTGACTCTTTGTATTTCTTGATAAGAAAAGGGCTTATTAACTCACACAGATTGATTATTTCTCCTGGTGGGTGCTTCATGAAGAGTCAACAGCTTGTATGGCTGTTCTTCAGCCTCTCTAGCTGCTTGGCGCATATGATCCCAGGGATAGATTGGAGAAACCTGTTTTTCTTTATCTCTTTGTCGCCGGTCCTCAATCTTATCCTGTATTTCACCCTTAGTTTTGTTTTTGTTTTTGTTTTTCTTTGGTCTGAGCTTCTCTTACTTCAATTGTCTGAGTTTCTATTGAAACCAGAGTAGTCTCAGGTAGTACTGAGACAGGGGTTGTTTGGACCTCTACTTGGGCAATTTGAATCTCAGTTTGAGTTTCTTCTGAGACCAAGGCAACCCTTTGGGGTGGGGGGTGTTCCCTGACTTTCAGTTTTGTCAGTTTGGAGCCCTGGGTACAGGGGCAAAGTAGGAGGACAGGAGGGAGCTGAAGGTTTCATACCCAAATCTATACCCTTAGGACATAAGTCTGGCATGTCTCGCAGAAAAATAAAGGGCAACACATATGCTACTTCTACCCATTTCCCTTGTTTTATACAGAACTGGTCTAATTGTAAAACAGTATTATAATTAAGAGACCTTTCAACCGGCCACGGTTTGCCATCCTCCAGTGGATATCATGGCCATGCAGTATCACATAGGAAGATCAGGCATGTCTTCTTTAAGCTCTGGGGATCAAATCTATCCCAGTTTTTCAGGATACAGTTCAAAGAAGTGAGGCTGGAATTGTTAGCTCCCATCTGTAAGAGAGAAAAAAAGCGACCATCTTTCTACTGGAGATGTCCCTCCCTGTTCTAGATGAGGGTGTAGATAGACTTTACACTGAAGCTTTCCTTCCCTGGTCAGATTTAGTCTGTCCCTTACTGACACAGGTGCCATACTTGTCCTTCCTGGTTCTACCACCAAGGTGGGGTGGAGATGCACCAGGGGTAGACCTGATAGCATCCCAGACTAGTGTCCAGTTCCTCACCAGTAAAACCTTGCTTGCCTCTGATGCCACCCAGGGTGCAATCAGAGTAACCTTCTGGAATGCTTCCTAGGCTCAAACTTCTGGGGGAAGCATTTGTCTCCTGAGTGCCTGTGCATGACCCTAAGTATATTCTTGAGCACAATAAGACCAGTACAGACATAAAACCAATATGTTCCTTTTGAGCGTCACCACACAAGTATCAGATCAGATCAGATCAGTTGCTCAGTTGTGTCCGACTCTTTGCGACCCCATTAATCGCATCACGCTAGGCCTCCCTGTCCATCACCAACTCCCAGAGTTCACTCAATCTCATATCCATCGAGTCAGTGATGCCATCCAGCCATCTCATCCTCTGTCGTCCCCTTCTCCTCCTGCCCCCAATCCCTCCCAGCATCAGAGTCTTTTCCAATGAGTCAACTCTTCACATGAGGTGGCCAAAGTACTGGAGTTTCAGCTTTAGCATCATTCCTTCCAAAGAAATCCCAGGGCTGATCTCCTTCAGAACGGACTGGTTGGATCTCCTTGCAGTCCAAGGGACTCTCAAGAGTCTTCTCCAACACCACAGTTCAAAAGCATCAATTCTTCCGCACTCAGCCTTCTTCACAGTCCAACTCTCACAACCATACATGACCACAGGAAAAACCATAGCCTTGACTAGACGAACCTTTGTTGGCAAAGTAATGTCTCTGCTTTTGAATATGCTATCTAGGTTGGTCATAACTTTCCTTCCAAGGAGTAAGCGTCTTTTAATTTCATGGCTGCAGTCACCATCTGTAGTGATTTTGCAGCCCAGAAAAATAAAGTCTGACACTGTTTCCACTGTTTCCCCATCTATTTCCCAGGAAGTGGTGGGACCGGATGCCATGATCTTCGTTTTCTGAATGTTGAGCTTTAAGCCAACTTTTTCACTCTCCACTTTCACTTTCATCAAGAGGCTTTTGAGTTCCCCTTCACTTTCTGCCATAAGGGTGGTGTCATCTGCATATCTGAGGTTATTGATATTTCTCCCAGCAATCTTGATTCCAGCTTGTGTTTCTTCCAGTCCAGCGTTTCTCATGATGTACTCTGCATAGAAGTTAAATAAGCAGGGTGACAATATACAGCCTTGATGAACTCCTTTTCCTATTTGGAACCAGTCTGTTTTTTCATGTCCAGTTCTAACTGTTGCTTTCTGACCTGCATACAAATTTCTCAAGAGGCAGATCAGGTGGTCTGGTATTCCGATCTCTTGCAGAATTTTCCACAGTTTATTGTGATCCACACAGTCAAAGGCTTTGGCATAGTCAATAAAGCAGAAATAGATGCTTTTCTGGAACTCACCCTCACGCCTAACTAAAGGTTATGATCAGTCATAAACTCTTTTAGAGCAAAGCCTTTCTCTGCCTTCCTAGTACCTAGCACAGGGCCTACCATGTTGTATTGATATGTGCTCAATAAATGCTTGGAACAGGAGATTGTGTGATCCATTCCACATATTAGATGCCCCACCAATATTTGGTGTGCAAATGAATCAGTAAATGCAGTCCAGTAATTCCTATATAACATGTTTTCAGCTGCATCAGAGAAGAACCTAGAAAGGGCAAGATGAGGTCTCTACATGGTTTCACAAAGTGAATGAGGTGAGCTGGGCACCAGCACTGAAGTTGATGACCTTTCTGTCTGGAAACTGCACTGAGACAAAACATAAAATATAAAACTGAGTTGTATGCCTAATTTTATTTTCTTCAATCTATCTTTATTAATATGGTCCACTTTGATATGTTGCTAAAAGGTGAGGAATGCATTAGCTAGAGCCACTAATAGTGACCTTGATTCCAGATCCAATTCTTCAAATTAAGGCCAAAGCCCAATACTATGGTCTATATACTGTTCTAGAGAATACCTGTTTTTTTCAGTGTTGCCTTTGGTACTTTAGCTGTGCCTTTAAATGTATTCTATGTGGTCAACTTCTTCTGGATAGTGCAGCATGTGATATGACTAATAGATCCCTTTGTCATGGACCCATTTCTTCACATCCTTTACTGTGAAGTGGCTACAATGTGCAGATGTTATACTAGGTGGGATTATATGGGATTCTATGACCATGGATCAGGCACTCAAAAAGCCCCCGTTTAGTGGTGCTTACTGAGGCTGTGCAAGCAGAAAACAAAAACTTATACCCTGTCAGCATGAACCTCTGACCCTTCCAAGATAGAAAGGGTCCAATGTACTCAACTTTCCATTAAGTGACCTCTTGGTCTCCTCGAAAATAATGATATATTTGGGAAGCAGCCTTAGCCTCTGTTGCCATAGGTTGGATATTCATAGTAGGAAGCAGTTAGAATGTCTTGGTATATAGAGTTTTATGCTATTGGGCCCATATATAGTCTCCATTTCTACCACCATGGCCACTCCTTTGAAATGCCCATTAGGTCAGTCCTGAGGTAGTCAAGATGCATTCTGGTTAAGGTCAATTAGTTATGTGTGTGCTCAATCGTGTCTGACTCTTTGCAACCCATGGACTCTAGCCTGCCAGGCTCCTATGTTCATGGAGTTTTTCAGACAATAATACTGGAGTGAGTTGCATTTCCTGCTCCAGGGGATCTTCCTGACCCAGGGATTGAACCTGCATCTCTTGCATCTCCTGGATTGGCAGGCAGATTCTTTACCACTGTGCCATCTGGAAAGCCAATATCAATTACCTGAGTCATTTTGTCTACTTAGCTGTATGGTTACTCTTTTATGATGGATGGTTTCAAATAGCCATTAAAGTAGGATTGATACCAAAATCTTCTTATTTCATGAACACCCCTATATGTCCACTCACATGCCTCTACTCCAGACTACCTTTTCTATGATCTTTTCTTTACATGCTCCTGACCAGATGGCCAGATCATTGGTCACTACCCATAAATCCATGTATACTCTCACCTTGAGCCACTGGTCCTTTCGTACAAAGTGAACGATCAGGTGCACTATGTGTAGCCCTATCCATTGGGAAGATCTTCCATCCTTGCTACTTTTCAAGACCACCCTTAAATGTGGCTCAAATGCATCCACATACCAAGCAGATCCACCTATAAACCAACCTTGAGCTATTCTTCCCTCTCCTTCAGCAGGTTATATGGGAACACATTCTCCCCACCCCACCCCACTCCTGTCACCAACCATACAGCTAAAGGTACAAGCCAGGAGAGAGACACTGGTGCAATTGTGGTGGGCAACATGGGAATCTAGGCTACCTGCTCATGTACCTACCCTGTGCCTTCGTCTTCTTTGGATCTAATTCAGATGTTCTGTTTCCAACTTATAATGGCCTGAAAGAATTCTGTGGGTTCTGAAAGAATCCACACTAATGAGTAGTTCCATATATATGGTCATTTGGTACTCCATGGTCAAGCATTCTCTGTCTACCAGATCCTGGTACCAAACTAGGAGGTCTCTCTCAAAAGGTGTGTAATTATCATCTGTGGATGACACGGCTTTACTCTAGAATCCTGAGACTTCCCATAAGGTCCATGTTGCCTCTTTTTCTACTCAATGCACAGAGACTACTGAATCATGTGACTCAAGAAACAAAGCTGATGGCAGTATGGTCTGGATCTATTACAGAGACCCTTCCTGCATAGAATACCCCACTGAAAACTGGAAGCCTAAGATATGTCACCTAAGATATGGGCCAGAGCAGTATTCCTAAGTGTTGCTTCCCAAACCCGAAGATCCTTCCCAAGTGCTATGCTTCCTTATTTGTTGGAGGGGATGTAAGGTGCAGCAACATGTGTTTTACTCTGGAGGAAGTGCCCTGACATTCTCTTGACTACTGTAACTTTAAAAATGTTAATGATGCACTAAGTCTCTAAATCTTCTTAGGATTTATCTCCCACCCTCTAGAGCACATATGTCTTACCACAGCCTCTTATTGCTCTTCCTGTCCAATCAGTATAATGTAATGTATATAATGGATCAGTATGATGTTCTGTGAGATGTCTTGGCAGTTCAGATCTTGTTTGTGGTAGGCAAAATCTATAAATGGATAAGTTATCTGGTCCAGATGTGAATGTAAAATGTTTCTTTGTTTCCCCAGATTTTTTGAGATGTAATTGACATATAATGTTGTGTGTGTTTAAAGCTTACAACATGGTGATTTGATATACCTTTATATTGAGAAATAATTACCACCATAGATGGTAACATCTCCATCACCTCACATAATTACAATTTGTGAATAATGAGTGAGAGTATTTAAGATATATTTTCTTAGCACTTCTCTGTTGGCTCAGAGAGTAAAGAATCTGTCTGCAACATGAAAAACCTGGGTTTGATCTCTGGGTCGGAAAGATCCCCTGGAGAAGGGCACAGCAACTCACTCCAGTATTCTTGGAGAATCCCATGGACAGAGGAGCCTGGTGAGCAACAGGCCACAGGGTTGCAAAGAGTCAGACACAACTGAAGCAACTTAGCATGTATGCATGCATATTACAGTATTAGAGTTTTCTGAATTTGACTATATGCTTACTTATCAGTGTATTTTATATTTTAATATGTTTTAATGTTACTAATTTTTAGTGTCCATTTATTTCATCTTGACGAACTCTTTTCAGCATTTCTTGTAAGGTTGGTCTAGTGATGACAAACTATTAGCTTTTGTTTGTTTGGGAAAGTACCTCATTGTGATTTCTGAAAGATAATTTTGCTGGTGAAGTATTCTTGACTGGTGTTTCTTTTCTTCTAGCACAATGAATATACTATTCCAATCTCCCTTGTTCTGTAAGATTTTGGCTGATAGCCTTATGGAAGTTCCTTTGTATATGAGGAATTTTTTTCCTTTTATTGTTTTAAAAATTCTGTCTTTGTGTTTTGCTTTAGTTAATTTTATTATAATATGTCTTGGAGATGATCATTTGTACTGAAAATTTCAGATCACCCATTAGCTTCATTAACTTGGGTGTCTAAATCTCTCTGTAGATTTGGGAAGTTCTCAGCTATTATTTCTTTAAATAAACTTTCTGTTCCTTTCTACTTTGCTACTCCTTCTGGGACTCCAATAACACATATATTGTTTCTCTTAAGGATATTCCATAGTTCATATAAGCATTTTTTCATTCTTTCTCTTTCTTTATTCTTTTCTATCCTCTGACAGGATAATTTCAAAGGTCCTCTTTTCTATTTCACAGATTATTTCTTCTGCTTGATCCAGTCTGTTTTTAATTATCTCTATTGCAGTTTTTATTTTAGTCATGTAATCTTTAGCTCCAGTATTTGTGTTTGGTTCTTTATTATGATTTCTATCTCTTTGTTAATCTTATTTTTGTGTACTGTTTTCCTGATTTCATTACATTGTTTTTGTTTTCTTGTAGCTCACTGAACTTAAAAAAAAAAACAACTATATTAAATTCTTCATTTGAAAAATCACAGATCTCCATTTCTTTGGGCTCACTTACTGAAAAATTATTGTGTACCTTTGGTGGTGTCATATTTCCTTGATTTGTCATATTCCATGAAGTCTTACATTTCTGTGTTCATATTTGGAGGAGCTGTCCTCTCTTTCAGTCTTTCAGTCAGTTCAGTTCAGTTCAGTTCAGTCACTCAGTCGTGTCCGACTCTTTGCGACCCCATGAATTGCAGCACGCCAAGCCTCCCTGTCCATCACCAACTCCAGGAGTTCAATCAGATTCACATCCATCGAGTCAGTGATGCCATCCAGCCATCTCATCCTCTGTCGTCCCCTTCTCCTCCTGCTCCCAATCCCTCCCAGCATCACAGTCTTTTCCAATGAGTCAACTCTTCGCATGAGGTGGCCAAAGTACTGGAGTTTCAGCTTTAGCATCATTCCTTCCAAAGAAATCCCAGGGCTGATCTCCTTCAGAATGGACTGGTTGGATCTCCTTGCCGTCCAAGGGACTCTCAAGAGTCTTCCCCAACACCACAGTTCAAAAGCATCAATTCTTCGGCACTCAGCCTTCTTCACAGTCCAACTCTCACATCCATACATGACCCCTGGAAAAAGCATAGCCTTAACTACCTCCTACCTATTTTCCAGACTTTCTAGACTCGCATCCCCCCACCCCAACACACCCTGTCCCGATTCCAGCCTGGGACAAAACCAACAAGACTGATGGGGGAAATTCTAGGTTTTACTTGCTTCAGAGTGGAAGGGAGAGAAGTGAACATTTAATAGTACAGAAGAGGAAGAAACAATTCTTTAAAAGCTCCAGCAGAAATCAGGAAAAATGCAAATACAAAAGACAAAATATTATGACCTGTTTGGTGTTGAAGATGCTAAATAGGAAAATGAATAGATAAACAAACAAACAAATAAATAAATAATGGATCTGCAGTACCCAGTGGTATAGTTGGGGAGAAAGTAGGAATGAGGCTAAAGGTGGCCACGCCCCCGCTCCCGCCCCCAGCCCTCTCTAGCTCCGCAGGTAGGAACCTCAAATCGGGATGTGAGCTCACGGTGACGCAAACCTAGAGCCTGCGCTTAAACTGGTCTCTCTTTCCAGTTGCAGTCCGTTGTCCTTTGCGGCTGTGCGCCGACTCGCTGTTGCCTTAAGGTGGGCGAACTGTACCCACAAAGGAGGAAGTCGTGGAAGCTGACCGCGATCCTCGGCAGGTTGGAGGGCGCTGACTGGGGAGGGGAGCGGGGGCCTAAGGGTAAAGACCAGAGCGAGGCCAGGACTCGATTCTCTCTACTGCTTCTCCGATGACCTCACGTTTGTTTGGTGCAAGAAATGGAGGACTTGGTGGGAGGAATTCAAGAGGCGCCAAGGGTTGAAGAATGGGTACGAGACAGTATCTCCTAAGAGTTGGGCGATTGGGCAATGTCTGGAAGAGAAGGACTGGGAAAGGAGACTGCGAGGAAACGACCTGATTACTGCAGCGCGCCCGGAGGGGCGCGCAACCGGCAACCCTGGGTTGGGGGTGGCAGACTCTGCAGCGTGTCTAAGCCTCCGTTCCCGGTATTTCTTCACCTTCCTTCCATTTTGGAGCTGAAAATGGTGGCTATGGGAACTCGAAGGAGGAGTAGGGGAGGGGACCGGCTGCTGCTGCAGAGGATAGAGACAGGGATTAGGTGTGGGTAGCATGTCCCTTCTATGGAAGAGGCAATCAATTGCGTGTGCTACAGACTTCTGAACATAGGCCGGGAGCAGGAAACAGTTTCTGGTCGCTTCAGGTCGGTGTGAGTGTGGGCACTGCCTGCGGACGCTAGAGTAAGCCTGACAAAGCGCTGACGCCACAGCGGGGACAGGTTTGCTATGCCCACGTTACCTCTTCGCCCTTCGTCCATCTTGATGCATAACTCCAGAAAGTCCACTGGTCCCCGAAAGGTCCTGGCAGATACCTACATTGCAATTATTTATAAATAAATCACATGGCCACCCAGCAAGCTCTTCGGATTACCCCCGCCTTGCAAGTTGTCCCTTTGCTTTCAAGAAATGGTAATTAGATGACGGGGAAGGACCAGACAGTGGAGATGAGGGGCCTAAAGAAGAGGTTTTGAAATAATCAGCTTTGATTAGAATGTCTGTTTCTGGAAGACAGGGTCACAGGGCAGGAATAAAAGCCGTGAGAAAGGATAGAGGAGAAAGGGAAGGCAGCAACACATTTCTAGCGGAGTCCTAAACTCACTAGACAGCTATCGCCCCACCCTCCCGCTGGTCCTTTAATCAGAGTGATCAGTGCTGGCTATTGTCGCATCTCTGTCTGTAGGTCTTTAGGTCCGTTGGTGCAGCAGATTTCAAGGCTGAGAGAAGAAGACTGCTTCTGATCCCTGCAGGTATGGGAGATGCCTGGGACTCTATTGTAGGGGTGCAGAATGGGGGGAATTCCAGCCCTCCCTGCCAGACTAAGTGCAGGAGAAACCTGGCTGAGACTGTGGGCCTGTGGCTGGTGACAGAAGAAGGGAGTAGAAGGGCAAGCTCTGGGTGCACCTGGACAACTTGTAGGGAGCTCCAGAGGCTAAGGCCTGGTCTTTCCGCCATGGTCCTACCCACCATCCACTGGGAGCCAGGAGTGGAGGGGAGAAGGATTTTCAGGGAAAATGATGGGCTTTGAGGCAGGGCTGGATCTGGGGCTGGAGAAGGAAATGGCAGCCCACTCCAGTACTCTTGCCTGGAAAATACCATGGATGGAGGAGCCTGGTAGGCTACAATCCATGGGGTATCAAAGAGTCTGACACGACTGAGCGACTTCACTTTCACCTTCTTTTCTTTGGATCTGGGGCGCCCCCTTAGAGGACACACTGAAGTCTCTCAGGTGGTGAAACATTTGCTCACAGAGCTCTGAATCTTGTTATTACAAAGCATTCAATCCTTTCATCTCCTAGGAAGAAGAAGCGGGAAAAAAAATCTCAAGATGGAAAAGGACCCCAAGGAAAGGAGAGAAGAGGAGCAGGCTCCGGTGCAGAATGAAGAAGCTTGCCCTATGGGAGGTGGTGAAGGCCCCAAGCCTAGAGAAAATGTTAGAGGGGATTGGGACCCACCTGCCCAGGATTTTAGAGAGGATATGCCCAATGGGCTTGTCAATAACATTGACATCATAGATGGGGATGCTGATGATATGGAGAGGTTCATGGAGGAGATGAGAGAGCTAAGGAGGAAAATTAGGGAGCTTCAGCTGAGGTATAGTCTGCGCATTCTTATTGGAGATCCTCCTCACCATGACCATCATGATGAATTTTGCCTTATGCCTTGAATGCTGAGGTTAATAATCATAAACCCCCTGCTGCGCAAACTTGCATTTTCTTGATGTACCCTTTACTCTGAACCTTTTTTGTTCTGTCATTTTTCAGATTAGTGATGTCATTTTCACTTTTGATTTTGTAAGAATTTCTGTCAACTTGCAGAAAAGCAGGGGAGCTTTTATGAACTTGCATGAAAAGATGTCTATTACATATTGTAAAGCTAATAAAGCAGTTCAAAAAGCAGTCAGTAGATATACTATCTCATTTTAAAGCATGCATTATATATATATATATAGAGAGAGAGAGAGAGAGAGAGATCTGAATGTGTCTTTTTATTTTCTTGATTAGCTGTTTTTTTCTTATTTTCCCAAAATAATTATACATGTGTCAAAAAAAAAATAACCAAAGAACTTACCAATCAGATTATAAAGGGAATGGAGACAATAAATATTTGAGACACAATTTAAAGACATAAATCTTATATTATCTCTGGATCTCTTATTTATAAGCACAAACCTATTAATCATTACAGATATGTTTCTTTAATATCATCCTTGTTCAGTTGCCCAGTCGTGTCTGACTCTTTGCAACCCCATGGACTGCAGCACACCAAGCCTCCCTGTCCTTCACCATCTCCCGAAGTTTGCCTAAGTTCATATCCATTGCATCGGGTGATGCCATCCAGCCATCTCATCCTCTGATGCCCTCTTTTCCTTCTGCCATCAATCATTCCCAGCATCAGGGACTTTTCCAGTAAGTCAAAATATAAACAAATATCAGCCTATTTGTTTATAAAATGAAGATAGAACATGGTTTACAGAGCTATTGTGGTAATCAAATGAGGTAGTGACTGAAATCTGTGTCTGGCTCAATGGACACATGCAAGGCCCAACCCTCTAGGTATCCTTCATATTTAGGTAAGGACACAAGCAAGTCTACCAGAAAGTCGACTGACTGCCAGTAGGAGACACCCTTCTATATCTGGGAGGGATATAGTTGTGCATAATGCCATGACTGCTTGGCACTCCTTCCCCTTCTGCTAGATTTTCCTCCCTCCACTAGTCCCCACCACGACTGATGCTCTGAAGGAGTCTTAAAGGTGACAAAGACTGCCTAATAATTTTGGACCCCTTGGTGGTCTGAATGCCCAGTTTGTCCACTCAGAAATGAGGAGAATGCCCCTTCCTGCTTAGTGTGCTTTCAGTTCAGTTCACTCAGTCATGTCTGACTCTTTGTGACCCCATGGACTGCAGCACGCCAGGCTTCCCTGTCCATCACCAACTCCTGGAGCTTGCTTGAACAATGTCCATCAAGTAGGTGATACCATCCAAACATCTCATACTCTGTCATTCCCTTCTCCTGCCTTCAATCTTTCCCAGCATCAGTGTCTTTTTCCAATGAGTCAGTTATTCACATCAGGTGGCCAAAGTATTGGAGCTTCAGCATCAGTCCTTCCAGTGAATATTCAGGACTGATTTCCTTGAGAATGGACTGGTTGGATCTCCTTGCAGTCCAAGGGACTCTCAAGAGTCTTCTCCAACACCACAGTTCAAAATCATCAATTCTTTGGTGCTCAGCTTTCTTTATGGTCCAACTCTCACATCCATACATGACTACTGGAAAACCCATAGCTTTGACTAGACAAACCTTTGTCAGAAAAGTAATGTCTCTGCTTTGTAATACACTGTCTAGGGCTGCCCTTGTGGCTCAGCTGGTAAAGAATCTGTCTGCAATGTGGGAGACCTGGGTTCGATCCCTGGGTTGGGAAGATCCCCTGGAGAAGGGAAAGGCTACCCATTCCAGTATTCTGGCCTGGAGAATTCCATGGACTTTATAGTCCATTGGGTCACAAAGAGTTGGACATGACTGAGTGACTTTCACTAGGTTGCTGCTGAGTCACTTCAGTTGTGTCCGACTCTGTGCGACCCCATAGACGGCAGCCCACCAGGGTCCCCTGTCCCTGGGATTCTCCAGGCAAGAACACTGGAGTGGGGTGCCATTTCCTTCTCCAATGCATGAAAGTGAAAAGAGAAAGTGAAGTCGCTCAGTTGTGTCTGACCTTCAGCGACCCCATGGACTGCAGCCTTCCAGGCTCCTCCATCCGTGGGATTTTCCAGGCAAGAGCAATGGAGTGGAGTGCCATTGCCTTCTCCGTTCACTAGGTTAGTCAGAGCTTTTCTTCCAAAGAGCAAGTGTATTTTAATTTTATGGCTGCAGTCACCATCTGCAGTGATTTGGGAGCCCAAGAAAATAAAGTCTGTCACTCTTTCCTTTGTTTCCCCATCTATTTGCCATGAAGTGATTGGACTGGATGCCATGATCTTCGTTTTCTGAATGTTGAGTTTTAAGCCAACTTTTTCACTCTCCTCTTTCACTTTCATCAAGAGGCTCTTTAGTTACTTTTGCTTTCTGCCATAAGTGTGGTGTCATCTACATATCTGAGGTTATTGCTATTTCTCCCAGCAATCTTGATTCCAAATGTGCTTCATCCAGCTAGGCATTTTGCAAGATGTACTCTGCATATAAGTTAAATAAGCAGGGGGACAATATACAGCCTTGATGTACTGCTCTCCCAATATGGAACCAGTCCGTTGTTCCATGTTTGGTTCTAACTTGCCTCTTGACCTGCATACAGATACCTTGGGAGGCAGGTAAGGTGGTCTGGTACTCCCATCTCTAAGAATTTTCCACTTTGTTGTGATCCACACAGTCAAAGGCTTTAGTGTAGTCAATGAAGCAGAAGTAGATGTTTTTCTGGAATTATCTTGCTTTTTCTATGATCCAATGGATTTTGGTAATTTGATCTCTGGTTGTTCTGCCTTTTATAAATCCAGCTTGAATATCTGTAAATTCTTGGTTCACATACTACTGAAGCCTAACTTGGAGAATTCTGAGCATTAATTTGCTAGCCTGCAAGATGAGTGCAATTATGTGGTAGTTTCAACATTCTTTGGCATTGCTTTTCTTTGGCATTGGAATGAAAACTGATCTTTTCCAGTCCTGTGGCCATTGCTGAGTTTTCCAAATTTGCTGGAATATTGAGTGCACCACTTTCACAGCATCATCTTTTAGGATTTGAAATTGCTCAACTGGAATTCCATCACCTCCACCAGCTTTGTCTGTAGTGCTGCTTCCTAAGGCCAACTTGATTTCACATTCCAGGATGTCTGGCTCTAGATGAGTGATCACACCATCGTGATTATCCAGGTATTTCAGATCATTTTGATGTAGTTCATCTGTGTATTCTTGCCACCTCTTTTATTATTTTTTTAATGTAAGGACATTGCATTTATTTATTTATTTATTTATTTTTAAATTTATTTATTTTAATTGGAGGCTAATTACTTTACAATATTGGAGTGGTTTTTGCCAAACATTGAAATGAATCAGCCATGGGTGTACATGTGTCCCCCATCCTGAACTCCCCTCCCACCTTCCTCCCCATCCCATCCCTCAGGGTCATCACGGTGCACCAGCCCTGAGCACTCTGTCTCATGCATCGAACCTGGACTGGCGATCTGTTTCACATATGATAATATACATGTTTCAATGTTATTTTCTCAAATCATCCCACCCTCGCCTTTTCCCACACAGTCCAAAAGATTGGTCTATACATCTGTGTCTCTTTTGCTGTCTCACATATAGGGTCATCGTTACCATCTTTCTAAATTCCATATATATGTGTTAGTATACTGTATTGGTGTTTTTCTTTCTGGCTTACTTCACTCTGTATATTAGGCTCCAGTTTCATCCACCTCATTAGAACTGATTCAAATGTATTCCTTTTAATGGCTGAGTAATAGTCCATTGTGTATATGTACCATAACTTCCTAATCCATTCGTCTGCTGATGGGCATCTAGGTTGCTTCCATGTCCTGGCTATTATAAACAGTGCTGCGATGAACATTGGGTATACATGTCTCTTTCAATTCTGGTTTCCTTGGTGTGTATGCCTAGCAGTGGGATTGCTGGGTCATACGGCAGTTCTATTTCCAGTTTTTTAAGGAATCTCCACACTGTTCTCCATAGTGGCTGTACTAGTTTTCATTCCCACCAACAGTGTAAGAGGGTTCCCTTTTCTCCACATCCTCTCCAGCATTTATTGCTTGTAGACTTTTGGATCGCAGCCATTCTGTCTGGCGTGAGATGGTACCTCATTGTGGTTTTGATTTGCATTTCTCTGATAATGAGTGATGTTGAGCATCTTTTCATGTGTTTGATAGCCATCTATATGTCTTCTTTGGAGAAATGTCTGTTTAGTTCTTTGGCCCATTTTTTGATTGGGTCCTTTATATTTCTGGAATTGAGCTGCATGAGCTATTTGTATATTTTTGAGATTAGTTGTTTGTCAGTTGCTTCATTTGTTATTATTTTCTCCCATTCTGAAGGCTGTCTTTTCACCTCGCTTATAGTTTCCTTCATTGTGCAAAAGCTTTTAATTTTTATTAGGTCCCATTTGTTTATTTTTGCTTTTATTTCCATTACTCTGGGAGGTGGGTCATAGAGGATCCTGCTATGATTTACCTCAGAGAGTGTTTTGCCTATGTTTTCCTCTAGGAGTTTGTTTCTGGTCTTACATTTAGACCTTTAATCCATTTTGAGTTTATTTTTGTGTATGGTGTTAGAAAGTGTTCTAGCTTCATTCTTTTACTGGTGCTTGACCAGTTTTCCCAGCACCACTTGTTAAAGAGATTGTCTTTTCTCCATTGTATATTCTTGCCTCCTTTGTCAAAGATAAGGTGTCCATAGGTGTGTGGATTTATCTCTGGGCTTTCTATTTTGTTCCATTGATCTATATTTCTGTCTTTGTGCCAGTACCATACTATCTTGATGACTGTAGCTTTGTAGTATAACCTTAAGTCAGGCAGGTTGATCCCTCCAGGTCCATTCTTTCTCAAGATTGCTTTAGCTAATCAAAGTTTTTTATATTTCCATACAAATTGTGAAATTATTTGTTCTAGTTCTGTGGAAAATATTGTTGGTAGCTTAATAGGGATTGCATTAAATCTATAGATTGCTTTGGGTAAGTATACTTGTTTTCACTATATTGATTCTTTAGATCCATAAACATGGTATATTTCTCCATCTGTTTGTGTCATCTTGATTTCTTTCATCAGTGTTTTATAGTTTTCTATATATAGGTCTTTTGTTTCTTTAGGGAGATTTATTCCTAAGTATTTTATTCTTTTCGTTGCAATGGTGAATGGGATTGTTGCTTTAATCTCTCATTCTGTTTTCTCATTGTGAGTGTATAGGAATGCAAGGGATTTCTGTGTGTTAATTTTATATCCTGCAACTTTAGTATATTCATTGATTAGCTCTAGTGATTTTCTGGCAGAGTCTTTAGGGTTTTCTATGTAGAGGATCATGTCATCTGCAAACAGTGAGAGTTTTACTTCTTTGCATTCATTTCTTTTTCTGCTCTGATTGCTGTGGCTAAAACTTCCAAAACTATGTTGAATAGTAGTGGTGCGAGTGGGCACCCTTGTCTTGTTCCTGACTTTAGGGGAAATGCTTTCAATTTTTCACCATGGAGGATAATGTTTGCTATGGGTTTGTCATATATGGCTTTTATTATGTTGAGGTATGTTCCCTTTATTCCTGCTTTCTGGAGGGTTTTAATCATAAATGGATGTTGAATTTTGTCAAAGGCTTTCTCTGCATCTATTGAGATCATCATATGGTTTTTATCTTTCAATTTGTTAATGTGGTGTATTACTTTGATTGATTTGCATATATTGAAGAGTCCTTGCATCCCTGGGATAAAGCCCACTTGGTCATGATGTATGATCTTTATAATATGTTGTTGGATTCTGTTTGCTAGGATTTTGTTAAGGATTTTTGCATCTATGTTCACCAGTGATATTGGCCTGTAGTTTTCTTTTTTTGTGGCATCTTTGTCTGGTTTTGGTATTAGGGTGATGGTGGCCTCATAGAATGAGTTTGGCAGTTTACCTTCCTCTGCAATTTTTTGGAAGAGTTTGAGTAGGGTAGGTATTAGCTCTTCTCTAAATTTTTGGTAGAATTCAGCTGTGAAGCTGTCTGGTCCTGGGCTTTTGTTTGCCAGAAGATTTCTGATTAAAACATTTAAAACTATGGTCCACAAATGAACAGATTCATCGTGTAACCCATGTTTGTCCCTCTTCCTTCTATTCCCTTTCTTTTTTTTTTTTCTCTTTGACATTTGTGAAACCACCACCCAAGACTAGTAAACTACCAACATTGTATTTTCTACAGTGTTGTGACACATACAGGCACACACAAACACACACACACAGAGTATACAAATGTCTGAGTGTTCATATGTGTAACTATGAGGCATCTCCATTTCTATTTGATTTGAAAAATAATACATCTTTTTTATACAATGGTTAATTACATATGTGACACAACCAATTCTATTTCTGATGCATATGTTTTTTAATTTAGTAAAACATTTATCCTCCTATAACATTTTCTTCCACCAAAATGTGTATTCTAATTAACACATCAATGTCACGTAACAAGTAATTTTATCCTCAATGTTGAAATCATTAACTGAATTCACAATGCCATTAATAACGAGGCTAGATGTTTCTCTTTCATCAGCATGAACTTCCAAAAATGTATTATTATATTATTATTATTATATTATTTTCATAAAAGCAATATCAAATCACTTGCTATTAACTTTTAGTATTTGATGATGCTGATTTTTAACTATCATCAATAATTTTTTCCTAAATTCTTTTGCTAATGAAGCCAAATATTAAGAGATATCACTCCTATTTTTTAAAAGGGCATGAAAACTTGGGATTCAAATTTTGAACAATTAAATTAGAAGAAAAAATAATTTATTCTAAATTATAAGTTCTGTTCATAGAATAAGTCAACACAATTTCTGAATCTGTATGTATTTAATTGATATATTCTTAAATAACTACTATCTTCTGAAGCAAATGCAAATGTTTCTTTAGCAGATTTGTAAATTTGGTGTTTTTATTGCCCTTGGAAGGGATGTGCTAATTATGTTGAGTTAGAAAAGTGAAAGTCGCTCAGTCGTGTCCAACTCTTTGGGACCCCGTGGACTGTAGCCCACCAGGCTTGTCTGTCCATGGAGTTTTCCAGGCAGGAAGACTGGAATGGGTTGCCATTCCCTTCTGATTTGGGGCTTTTGACTTCTGCAGCTATTGCTTTATAAGATAATATATGTGTACTGTTTTAAGCCTTCAAGTTTGTGGTTAGGAAGCATTAGGAAACTAATTCAAGTAAAAATGGTCTACTAAATCCATATCAGCTTACTTTTGTAATAAGGAAGAATAATTCTTACCCCATATTGAACCTATTTTGAGGGCTTCCTTGGTGGCTCAGATGGTAAAGAATCTGCCTACAATGCAGGATGCCTGGATTGGATCCCTAGGTCAGGAAAATCCCCTGGAGAAGGAAATGACAACCCACTTCAGTATTCGTGCCTGGAGAACCCCATGGACAGAGGAGCCTGAATGGCTACTGTCCTTACTGTAAGGAAGAACAATCCTTACTCCATGTTGAACATATTTTAGTTCTTACCTTTGTATTCTGTAGTTAGCTGCCTTTGTTTAGTCATGCTAGCTCGGCTCATTAATCATTGAAAGAATTTTGCCTGCAGCTTGGGATGTACCTGATATTCTCCTTTCAAAAACAAAAAACAAAAAACTCTACTTCTGCTGAGGTGATAAGGAAATAAGAAAACGAAAAATTGGCTTTTGTCTTATCTAGTTCTGCGGGAATACCTTGACCAGATCCCTGTAGAAGTTCACTGACCAAGAATAAAGAAGTTTTGTAACCTCCCTCAGACCCTCACTGATGCCCAGCTGCTTGAGGCTATTCCTCACCACCTAACCTCACTTCCTCCCGCTTCTCCCTTTACTGCATAAAAGAAGCTTGAATTCCACCCCAAATTAACATTGTTCTTTAGGCCATTGCACTCATCTCACACGCTAGTAAAGTAATGCTCAAAATTCTCCAAGCCAGGCTTCAGCAATATGTGAACCGTGAACTTCCAGATGTTCAAGCTGGTTTTAGAAAAGGCAGAGGAGCCAGAGATCAAATTGCCAACATCTGCTGGATCATGGAAAAAGCAAGAGAGTTCCAGAAAAACATCTATTTCTGCTTTATTGACTATGCCAAAGCCTTTGACTGTGTGGATCACAATAAACTGTGGAAAATTCTGAAGGAGATGGGAATACCAGACCACCTGACCTGCCTCTTGAGAAACCTGTGTGCAGGTCAGGAAGCAACAGTTAGAATTGGACATGGAGCAACAGACTGGTTCCAAATAGGAAAAGGAGTACGTCGAGGCTGTATATTGTCACCCTGCTTATTTAACTTCTATGCAGAGTACATCATGAGAAACCCTGGGCTGGAAGAAGCACAAGCTGGAATCAAGATTGCTGGGAGAAATATCAATAACCTCAGATATGCAGATGACACCACCCTTATGGCAGAAAATGAAGAGGAACTAAAAAGCCTCTTGATAAAATGTGAAAAAAGAGAGTGAAAAAGTTGGCGTAAAGCTCAACATTCAGAAAACTAAGATCATGGCATCTGGTCCCATCACTTCATGGGAAATAGATGGGGAAACAGTGGAAACAGTGTCAGACTTTATTTTGGGGGGGCTCCAAAATCACTGCAGATGGTGATTGCAGCCATGAAATTAAAAGATGCTTACTCCTTGGAAGGAAAGTTATGACCAACCTAGATAGCATATTCAAAAGCAGAGACATTACTTTGCCAACAAATGTCCATCTTAGTCAAGGCTATTGTTTTTCCGGTGGTCGTGTATGGATGTGAGAGTTGGACTGTAAAGAAAGCTGAGCACCGAAGAATTGATGCTTTTGAACTGTGGTGTTGGGGAAGACTCTTGAGAGTCCCTTGGACTGCAAGGAGATCCAACCAATCCATTCTAAAGGAGATCAGTCCTGGGTGTTCTTTGGAAAGACTGATGCTGAAGCTTAAACTCTAATACTTTGGCCACCTCATGCAAAGTGTTGACTCACTGGAAAAGACTGATGCTGGGAGGGATTGGGGGCAGGAGGAGAAGGGGACGACAGAGGATGAGATGGCTGGACGGCATCACCGACTTGATGGACATGAGTTGGGGTGAACTCCAGGAGTTGGTGATGGACAGGGAGGCCTGGCGTGCTGCAATTCATGGGGTCGCAAAAAGTCGGACATGACTGAGCAACTGAACTGAACTGAATAATTAGTAATGTTGAACATCTTTTCATGTGCCTATTGGTCATCTGTATGTCTTCTTTCAATCATGCCTTTAAAAAAACTATTTTTAGACAATTGTAGACTTACATGTAGTTGTAAGAAGCAATAGAGAGTGATATCTTATGCCCCTTACCCATTTCCCTTAAATGGTAACCCATGTAGCTACAATAAAATGTCACAAACAGAAAACGGACATTGGTATAATGAAATAAAATTCATAGTTTAAGGTAAGACAAGAAAAATTTAAACATAAACATTTTCTCCACTTCTTTGGTCTTCCTCTTTCTCTTCTTGTGCATTTTTATTATGTATTGACCAGGCCTTCCCAAAGGCAGAAATACCTGCTCAACCACAAAGGGAAACTTTTCTTTTTCTGACACCAGCCATGTAACTCCTTAGAAGATAACATTCCTTACTCAATCCTGTAAGGGGTTACAATGACCCACCATTCACCTTGTACATGCAAACATCTTTGGTGAACTTTATGTACAATGCCAGTATATCATTTTCCTTAAAGACAGTGATTTGTGAAGAACAACCTGGTCATATGACTTGGTAATATACTTGGTCCCTCACCTGGTAGAAAGTCTTAGCTTAGATACTTATGTATGACCTTATTAATGTTATTTGTATTCTGTATATTACAAGTAATATTACTTGTATTCTGCCTATTTTAAAAGATTTTTTTCCTTGCATTACCAAATGGGTGACTGAGTCACCAGTAATAATAATGAAGACTTGGAGACTTGAAACAATTGAACAAATATGTAATTCCAAATGAGAGGAATGATTGTAAGAGTGTAACCCTAGATATGTGAAGAAACAAAAGGAAGAATCTTTTCCTGGACCATAATTGTCTAATAAGACAGGTGGTCTAGAGATTTTTGATTACTGTTAATAAGCCCTAAGAGTCTTCCCTGGTGGCTCAGTTTGTAAAGAGTCTGCCTGCAGTGTGAGAGACCCAGGTTCAATCCCTGGGTCGGGAAGATCCCCTGGAGAAGGAAATGGCAGCCCACTCCAGTATTCTTGCCTGAAGAATTCCATGGACAGAAGAGCCTGGTTGGCTACAGTCCATGAAGTCACAAAGAGTCAGACAGTGACTAACACTTTTGTTGTAGCCACGCGTTCTGGGAAACAAACTCACTCAGAAGAACAATGCAGATAGTGGAGTGCAGTTTATTACACCAGTGAGCGCAAGGCAGAGTCTCCTCTTAGCCAAGGACCCCAACCAGTTTTTGTGAAAACCTTATATACCCTAAGCGTACGTGCCCAAACTCACCTCCCCAAAATTCCCTGAAACTAGTCTGAACAAAGGGAAAAGAGAGATACAATCAAAGTTAACCCGTGATTCATAAGCCTTAAGCCTAGGTAGTTAACAGTGGACAATTATCAATAGGTTGTGGTCATTCCCCAATAAGCATAATAGAATGTATGATTCTATTCGGTTACACAGATAATTAGGGTATTCTTTTAGGCAATGGAGAGCCCTGGGGCTCTTCCTTCCGGGAGCCTGGTTTTTCAGTTGGTATGTCGTTTCCATAGATACTGGGCATATAGCTCAAAGTCCACAGTCCGGCCCAAGATGGAGTCCTGCTTTCAAGATAGAGCCTATTCTGTTTCCTCCTTCACTTTCACTTTCAAAAGGCCCTAACCAGTAATAACATATTGAGTTGGCCTGTCAATGAAATCGTGGCTTGACCTGTGAATGAGCATTCCTAGCACCATGGAACAAAATGGTCATGAAAGGCCTCCCAACCCTTGGTCAAATTTATAACTATGAAGGAGCCCTAACAATTAAAGAAGGTTGCTCACCACTAGGTTCTACAAGTCCCTGACCTTCAACACACACAGAAAGGAGTTCAGGATGAAGACCAGGAATGAGGCACTCTGTGCTCTGGGAAAAGCAGCAGAACTGGCCTTCAGATAGCCAGATATTTTCAGGAGAAAAATTTTATGAATCCACTTTCCTTGCATCTTCTCATACTTAGAAAAGCACTAAAATTATTAACTAAGATATATGTTCCTTGCAAATAGCAGTAACTTTTTTCCAATATGTGTGCTTGATTGTACATACCCCTTCTCTAAAATCACATATATACTGGCCTTCCTTTTATCTCTTTGAAACAGTATCTGGTTCTTTTCAAAGACTGAGTCCTGGGTTGTAATCTTCAGGTTGTCTTGAATAAATTTTCCATTTCTCTCTGAGATTTGACTATTGATTAATTTTATGATTGACAAGTACAAACCACCAATCTTATTCAGATTTCACCATTTTACATGCACCTGTTTCTTCATGAGTATGTGTATTTAGTGTTTTGACATTTTATCGTACATACTTTCCCATATGAAATATCATTAACCCCTACATCTATCTGAGACGTTATCCAAAAATCAACCAGTACAGGGAAGATTACTTATCCAAGACTCTATGGTGTGCCTGGTCTCTAAAGTTCTAATGCAGTACTCCTCTGCAAGGCCTCTTCTTTATGGGTCACATACTACACATTATTCTTTAGAAAATGACATAGAATTTTAAAAAGGGGTAGGAAAGTATATGAAATAAAATGGGAAAGGGTGATGGTTTTCTTTTGCAAACCCTCTGGAACTGGCCCAGTGATTGTTTTTCTTTTTTCTAAATTATCAGAGAAATCACTTTCATATATAGAAATGACACTGAAGTTAATTCTTAATGTTTCCAGTTAACATTTCCACATGATTAACATGTAATCATGCTATTTGGATTATGTCTAAAAGAGTCTTCTTTAAAGAAAGGATGAATGTGAGAAAGGAAGGGAACTAATATCTGTTCGTGCCAAGTTACCTATACATATACATATTCTGTGTATGACACTTGAAATATTTTGCTGCTCAAAATAATTGTCTGATATGAATACAATTATTCCCATTTTAAAAATGAGAAGAAGAAAACTCACATATATCAGGTGCCTTTTAAATATCTCCCCATAGGTACAGTGATCATAGAAAAACTAACACTGAGGCAGTGGTTCTCCTCAGATAACACACTGCACCCTTTTTACTTTGTGGTCATACTGGGCTTCCCATGTGGTGCTAGTGGTAAAGAGTTCATCTGCCAATGCAGGAGATGCAAGAGATGGGGGATTCATCCCTGGATCACGAAGATCCCCTGGAGTAGGAAATGGTAACCCACTCCAATATTCTTGCCTGGAGAGTCCCATGGACAGAGGAGCCTGGTGAGTTACAGTCCATGGGCTGCAAAGAGTCAGACACAACTGAGCACACTCACAAATACACACACACACATGCACTGTGCTCAGGGGTAAGTATTTTTGAAATGTGTATGTTTTGTTGACAATTCATGCATGTATGAATGGATACTAATACTTTTCTTTCTTCAAGTGGGCATTTCCAATAATTATAAACATCTAGATCTCAGAAGAAAGATCTGGGACATGAATTTTGGTGGGTGTGTCTGGCAAATAATAAACATTCAATAAATATATATCAAAATGATAAATCTATGCATCTGTGAAAGATATTAGCCTTAATCACTTAGCCCCTAGAACAAAATAGCAAAATAGACAAAATTTGTAAATAGTGCACAGCTGAAAAAATATAGGTGGTCAATTACAACAAGAAACAGTTCAAACTTACTAATAATTTAAGGAATGTAAACAAAAACATCTAAATAAACATTTATCACCTATTATCTGACAAAAATTGAGTATGGAAAGAACCCAACAAAATGGGCCAAATTTTACATAAGAAAAATTTTAGAACTGATTCTGTATGTGTGGAAAGAGAGAGTGAAAGAGGCTCAATTTCAATATACATCAAGGAAATGGGAACACAGTTTTCAATTAGACATGAGTTTAAATATTTTTGTGACCCCAGGAAGGTGAAGATGAAGAAATGAGAATTGTCATATACTTTCTGAGAGAGTTTAAATTATTGAAATAAAGTCCCAGGGAATATATTAATAAATGTAAATATGTAATATAGGGACATTTTATCACGTGTGTAAAAAGGCAAAATGCTTGTCTGAGGAGGCCTTACAAATAGCTGAGAAAAGAAGAGAAGCTAAAGGCAAAGTGAAGTCGCTCAGTCGTGTCTGACTCTTTGTAACCCCATGGACTGTAGCCTATTATGCTCCTCCTTCAATGGGATTATCAAGGCAACAGTACCGGAGTGGGTTGCCATTTCCTTCTCCAGAGGATCTTCCTGACCCAGGGATCAAACCCAAGTCTCCCACACTGTAGGCAGATGCTTTACCTTCTGGGCCACCAGGGAAGTCCAACCAAAAGGCAAAGGAGAAAACGAAAGATATACCATCTGAATGCAGAGTTCAAAAGAATAGCAAGGAGACAAAAAGTTTTCCTCAATGATCAGTGAAAAAACAAATAAAGGAAAACAATAGAATGTGAAAGGCTAGAGATCTCTTCAAGAAAATTAGAGATACCAAGGGAACATTTCATGCAAAGATGGGCACAATAAAGGACAGAAATGGGATGGACCTGACAGAAGCAGAAGATATTAAGAAGAGGTGGCAAGAATACACAGAAGAACTATACAGAAAAGATCTTCATGACCCAGATAACCACAATGGTGTGATCACTCAAGTAGAGCCAGACATACTGGAATGTGAAGTCAAGTGGGCCTTAGGAAGCATCACTATGAACAAAGCTAGTGGAGGTGATGGAATTCCAGTTGAGCTATTTCAAATCCTAAAAGATGATGCTGTGAAAGTGCTGCACTCAATATGCCAGAAAATTTGGAAAACTCAGCAGTGGCCACAGGACTGGAAAAGGTCAGTTTCCATTCCCATCCCAGGGAAAGGCAATGCCAAAGAATGCTCAAACTATCACACAATTGCACTCATCTCACATGCTAGCAAAGTCATGCTCAAAATTCTCCAAGACAAGCTTCAACAGTATGTGAACTGTGAACTTCCAGATGTTCAAGCTAGATTTAGAAAAGGCAGAAGAACCAGGGATCAAATTGCCAATATCCATTGGATCATCAAAAAAGCAACAGAGTTCCAGGAAAACATCTACTTCTACTTTATTGACTATGCCAAAGCCTTTGACTGTGTGGATCACAACAAACTGGAAAATTCTTCAAGAGATGGGAATACCAGACCACCTAACCTGCCTCCTAGAAATCTATATGCAGGTCAAGAAGCAATCGTTAGAACCAGAAATGGAACAACAGACTGGTTCCAAATTGGGGAAGGAGTACGTCACCCTGCTTTTTTAACCTATATGCAGAGTACATCATAAGAAATGCCGGGCTGGATGAAGCACAAGCTGTCATCAAGATTGCCAGGAGAAATATCAATAACCTCAGATATGCATATAACACCACCCTTATGGTAGAAAGCAAAGAACTAAAGAGCCTATTGATGAAAGGTGAAAGAAGAGAGTGAAAAAGTTGGCTTAAAACTCAACAATCAGAAAGCAAAGATCATGGCATCCAGTCCCATCACTTCATGGCAAATAGTTGGGGAAACAATGGAAACAGTGACAGACTTTATCTTCTTGGGCTCCACAATTACTGCAGATGGTGACTTCAGCCATGAAATTAAGACATTTGTTTCTTGGAAGAAAAGCTATGACCAACCTAGACAGCATATTAAAAAGCAGAGACATTACTTTGCCAACAAAGGTCCAGCTAGTCAAAGCTATGGTTTTTCCAGTAGTCATGTATGGATATGAGAGTTGGACTATAAAGAAAGCTGAGCGCCAAAGAATTGATGCTTTTGAAATGTGGTGTTGGAAAAGACTTTTGAGAGTCCCTTGGACTGCAAGGAGATCCAACCAGTACACCCTAAGGGAAATCAGTCCTGAATACTCATTGGAAGGACTGATGCTGAAGTTGAAACTCCAATACTTTGGCCACCTGATGCAAAGAACTGTCTCATTTGAAAAGACCCTGATGCTGGAAAGATTGAAGGTGAGAGGAGAAGGGGACAACAGAGGATAAGATGGTTGGATGGCATAACTGACTCGAACATGAGTTTGAGCAAGCTCTAGGGGTTGGTGATGGACAGGGAAGCCTGGCGTGCTACAGTCCATGGGGTCACAAAGCACTGGACACAGCTGAGCTACTGAACTGAACTGATAAGAACAGGCTGGCAAAAGGATATTGACTTCAGCATTGCCTGAAACATGAAACAGAAAGCAGATGAAATAAGCAGCTCAAAAACCTTTGTTTGTCTATCTATGTATTCCTTACTTAACACGTGTGTGTGTGTGCACGCATGCACACACGTGATCAGTTTTGTCTTATTCTTTCAGACCCCATGGACTGTAGTCAGCCAGGCCCCTCTGTCCATGGGATTCTCCAGGCAAGAATATTGGAGTGGGTTGCCATTTTCTCCTCCAAGAAATCTTCCCGATGAAGGGATCGAACCTGCATCTCCTATGTCTCCTGCATTGGCAGGTGGATTCTTTACCACTGATCCACCAGGGAAGACCTACTTAATAGATGATTTCAAGCAATTCATGTTACCTATACAATTATAACTCCCCAAGTCCATATCTCACTCCTGAAATCTGGATATTTGACTGCTGTGCAATTCACTCTTTCCCCTTTGAAAGTGTATTTCAGAGAACTTTTGTTAATGAACATGCTTTATAATTTATTTAAATATTCTACTTCTTATGGAAATTTAGATTCTTTCCAATTTTCTTTTCCTCTACTGTACACAATTATACTACTTTGCTTAACTTCCCTTGTAATTAGGTGAAAGTGAAGCACTTTTGTTGCCTCCTATCATATCTCCTTGGCTACATCCACAGCTATTGTGGACCGTTCCCTGTGAGCTCTCTCTGATAGCAGCAGTGTCCTGTCTCAAGCAGGCCACTTCCATTCACTTTCCTGCTTCAAATTCTTCTCATTAAACTCAAAGTCTTCATAATCCCCACACAAGCTTATCCCTGAATTTCAGGGGATTTAATGTTCCCCCTGAGCAATCCTTAACCAACAGAAGACAGAGAGATAAATTAACCTTCCAGCCCCCCACCCTCAGCTTATTAACAGACAGTTCTGGGAGACATTTTGTATACTTTTCAGATGTCCCAGCTAACCCTAGTCTGCATTACCTACTTTTAGCAGTAATGTGAACAATGCACCATTGTGCTTGCTTTAACTCTTTCTTGACTCAATTCTGGCTTTTACTTCACTGCTGCTTCCTGGGATCACCTCCCAAATAAAATACTAGCACCCAAGTTCTGCTTTGTGGGTAACTCAAACTGAAACACCAAGTAATGGAGTTCTATCCATAGGAATGTGGATAGAAGCAATACATGTCACTCCTACACTTAGCCTCTAAAATCACCCCAAGCACTACTCCTTTCCCTAGTTTTTTGCCAGCAGAGAATTTGTCATAGAACTCTGAGTCTCAAGATAATGGCAGGGCCACAAGATAGAAGGTCTTAGTTCCTGTAACCCCATTTGCAGGAAAAGCATTTATGAGAAAAACTTGACAAGTAACACCAGTGTTGGACTGTTCTATGAGAGAATAAGCTTCCATTTTATTAAATCAAAGAAAAATTCACACTGTATGCTATGCCATCTTGAAAAATACAACTGGGTACCACCTTTTCCTCCATTAGTGCCAGTTTAGAAGTTATAAATCTTTTCTCCTTGTTTTCTCATAATGAGAATTCAGGCATCCAGATGAAGGGAGCAAATATCTCTCTGATTTGTCTTAAGTTCAAAGGTTTGGGGGCAGAGGTTCTCTACTTTCTTGGGTGATTCAGTAACTCATAAGAACTGTTTCACCTTGGGCCTCTGAGCAGATCCTCATTCAGTCCCCGCACTGGGAAGACAGTCTTGCCTTTGACTCATCTGGTGTGCTAAGAGATGGCACCAGGGCAGTGTGCTGTGGTGTTACCTAACAACTGCTCCTGGATTGCTCCCTAAGTCAATACATTGACAGGAAAATTCTGGACCAGTGCCACAGTCACTAGTGCAGGGGGCCTCTGATTGTGCATTATCCAGCCAGATCCACCAGGATGCCAGACACCTGATGCATCCCTGAAAAGAAAAGTCCCAGAAGGAATAGCACTCCTCTGATATACAAGGACTCATTTTTCTATTCATTAATAACTAAATGTATCTTGAGCTTAAAACTCATAGTGTTCCATTAGAGGTGTTTCATTAAATTTATAGCAGGAATAGGAGGGTAAAAAAGAAAATGATTATATGAAAAAAATCAAAGATTAAACCTGAAAAAGACAGCTCTTTCATAGTACCTTTTAAACTTACTCAAGATTCAAGGCATTGAAGATTTTTCAAAAAACCTCTCTATGGACCTTTAATCCCTGTTTAGCCATAGGATATATGTCCTGCTTCACCCCCAATGTCTCTGTGTCTATCTCTCTCTAGTGCTTCCTCATCAAAGACATTTTCTACATTCACTGTTAACATTCTTCACTTCCAACTGACATTATCACACTGTCACATGCTCTCACAATGGTTGCAAATCACTGTTTTGTCACAAGGTGCAGAAGATTTTGTATATATATATTAACATACTGAGGGCTACTTTTAATGACCTCCAAAAAATGCATGTTTGTGCAGACTGCTCCTGTCACTTAACAAATCTTTGACAGTTTCCCAGGCTCTGGAGAATAAGGTCCTGGGTACAAACCCAAGCTGTCCTGCTCCCTAACTGTGCAGTCCTGAGCCAAGTCCTTATTCTCCCTGTCCCTCAATTTTTCATCTATAAAATGAAGATTAACACCATAACTACCTTATAATGATGCTATGATCATTAAATGTCTCAATATAGAAAAAGCACTTGGCACATAAAAATTTTAGTCATTTTAATTTATTTTCCCGTGTCTTATCAGACATTAGTATACCTACTATGCATATAGTATAGACTGACATTTATTCACAGTCACTGGCTTTGAGGAATGTCTTTAGTGAGAAAAGCAGGTGACAAAACTATTGGGTTAGCCAAAAAGTTCATTCAGGTTTTTCTGTACCATCTTATCAACATTTTGGCCAACCCAGTAAGTATAAATGTGATCTTATATTTGTACATAAATCTGAAAATGCATGCACACATGCATAACTATATAAATTCCTGTATAAGAAAGCTATTAGAAGAGTACAATACAGATGAAAATATTAGTGGTTATTTATTGAGGTCCTTTAATGGACTGGAACCTGGTGGCCTGGAGTCAATGATAAGAAAGTAAAAAAGAGGGAGAAAAAGGCCGATATTCCTTGGTTTACGCAGAAAGCCAATAAAGCCTTCGGCACAAGGCTTGCACTGCTACACGTAGGCACCAGGCGCCCCCTTTAGGGGGTGAAGGCACAGTGCATCTTCACCAGAGGGTCTTAGAAGCCCAGGCAAGAAAGTGAGCTCAGTGAGCCTCTGCACTCCAGAGAATTAGCCTGAGAGAGAGAAAGAGAGAGAGAGAGAAAGAAAGACATGGGGACCCAAGCTCTGATGGAGCAAAGGTGTTTTATTCAACATCATGTGAGTATATATACTGTCTTAAAAGGTAGCTATTTTCAGCAAAGATAAAAATCAAAAATCCAGACTTACAAATTATCAAGGAAAATATAAGGCAATCCATTTCAAAGAGAGAGGGTTGTAAATAATCACTTTCACCATATGGCTCATAAAAAGGAAGAGGGTTGTAAATAGTTGCTTATCATCGTATGGAAAAACTAACGAAGGAAATGCATGCATTCCTAAGCCCCCGGGAGTAGTTTGCTAACCCACTTAATTCCTGAATATTCAGGAATTAATAAGGGACAGAGGATTCATGACAGATCCAAAACAGCACACAGGAAGCCTCCTGTTAAATGCTTCCTGACAGTTACTCTGGATTGAAATATATCCCCTGAAAAATGTAGGCTGAAGTCATAATTCCAACTATCTCAGAATATGACCTTGTTTGCAAACAAGGTCTTTATACAGGTAATCAAGTTAAAATGAGGTTATTGGGGTGGGCTATAATCTGATATGACTGGTGTCTTCATAAAAAGGGGACATTTAGACACCGAGACACACAGAAGATAAGATGAAGAGACAGAGGGAGAAAGTCACATGAAGTTGGAGGATTGGGAGTGGTGCATCTACAAGCCAAGAAACACTGGAGATTGTTTTCAAACTCCAGGAAGCTAGGAAGAGGCAAGGGTGCAGTCTTATAGGTTTCAGAGAGAGAGAGAGACAGCATGGCCCATTGATATCTTGATTTTGGACTTCTAGCATCCAGAATCGAGAGACAATAAATTTCTGTTTTTTAAGCCACTCACTTTGTGGTACTATGTTAAGGCAGCCCTAGGAAATAAATACAGCAGTTATGTTTTAAATGGTATATTTTGAGGTAATGTTACTTTATTTCCTTTCTATGTATAGTTTTTAACTATAGTACACACTTACTGACCTTGCAGCAATACAAAGTAATTAAATGGTATGGAAACAAATATTTTCAGTTCTATCAACAGGAAAGTCACTTAGCTTTAGAACAGGGAATGCACCTGAGGAACTGGAAGGGAGACAAGATAGTGGGGGAACTTTCACAGTATAACAGGACATACTTCCCCAAAACTCCAAACCACACTGATTATAATCAATATTTTTAATTTCTTCCTAGTTAACTGGGAAAAAACATGGTACCTCAGGTTGTTTAATCTTACTTTGCCCTGAATAATGGTAATGTTGAAGGCCTTGTGATAGGAGAGACAGTAGCATGTCCTGGTTAGATGTATGGACTCAGGAGCCACACAATATATCTTTCCCTTATCACCTGCTAGCCCTATCCTTAGTTTCGTACGTTTAAAGTTGGGCAACAATAGCTCCTCCTCATAGGTTGTGGTAAGCATTAAATGAGTAAGTATAGGTTTAGCACTTACAACAGAGTCAGGCATGGAGGAAGTCAGCAATAAAGTCGGTAACCATTGCCATCATTATTTTCATACCTGAATTGAGACCTGAATTAGTGTCATTTTAAGTACGTAGATTTATATTGATTGGCATGGCTTGACATTCATAATACAATGTTTGTATAAACAAATCTGTTTACAAAACTGTAAGTAGGATATCATCTTATTGCTATTCTTAATTATGGGAGTGCATGCTAAGTCACTTCAGTCATGTTCGACTCTTTGCAACCCTAAGGACTTTAGCCTGCCAGTTCCTCTGTCCATGGGATTCTCCAGGCAAGAATAATGGAATGGGTTGCCATTTCCTTCTCCAGGGCATCTTCCTTACCCAGGGATCAAATCTGCATCTCTTACGTCTCTTGCATTGGCAGGTGGATAGCATTCTGAAAACAATGACTCAGATGGTAAAGAATCTGCCTGCAATGCAGGGGACCCGGGTTCAACCCCTGGGTTGGAAAGATCCCCTGGAGAAGGGAATGGCAACCCACTCCAGTATTCTTGCCTGGAGAATTCCATGGACAGAGGGGCCTGGTGGACTACAGTCCATGGGGTTGCAAAGATTGGGACACGACTGAGTGACTAACACTTTCACTTTCACTGAAAACAATATGTATGTTCAAATGATAAGAGTGTTTACTCAAGAGTAGTAGACATTTAAGGGTTTCTAATGATTATTTTTCTTTCCTGTATTTTCCACTTTTATCTGCAATAAACGCGTCTTGGTTTTGGAATTGAAAAGATCAGCGAAAAAACTTCCTAGCCCAGGCTACCATTTGACAATCCCCATTTGGTAGCTTCAGGGAAATTGTAGATGCCTAAGGGAAGAGCAAGCACAAGCACGTCTGTCAAATAAGCCAACATTGCACAGTCAGACAATGTCTCCATTTCTCTGGAATATTTGTGAAGGTCATGAAATTAAAATAGTTTCACAATATGCTTTTTTCTTTTCTCTCTCAAAGAAAGCCCCTTGAATTGAAACCATGTTTAACCACCCAGTGAGCCAAGCAGTGAGTGCCACAGGGGATGGAAAGGATGAGGAACTGCATGAGATCACCCAGCACTTGATCCAATAGCTTCTAGAAAGAGAGAATTCTTAAGCAGAGGTTTTCAAGAGTAAAAGTTTGATCACAGCCCCTTTCAGACTAGGCTCCCAGGGTAATCAACACATGTAAATTAAAACACCTTTGAAATCTTTCCCCTTTGCAACTAAAACTAATAAAAGCAGAGAAAAGTACAATATTCACAGGGAATTGGTTCCAGAATGCCCCACAGATAGCAAATTCCATGTATACTCAAATCCTTTCTACAAAATATATAAAATAGTATAGTATTTGCATATAACCAATACACATCTTCCCTCCTGTTTACTTTAAATCAACTCTAGATTGCTTATAATATCTAACACAATGTAAATGCTATATAAATAGTTGCAGGTGTGTGCAAATTCAAGCTTTGCTTTTTGGAACTTTCTGGATTTTTTTTTCAAAGTTTTGAATCTGAATGTGGAACCCCTGGATACAAACAGCTAACTATATACACATGACCAGACTTGTAATACAAAATCAGCTCAAATTCAAAATGAGTTACATCTTTATACCAGCCTAGGGTTACAGGTGTTAGGTTTTCCTGGTGGCTCCGACAGTAAAGAATTTGCTTGCAATATGGGAGACCCAGGTTCAATCCTTGGGTCAGGAAGATCCCCTGGAGAAGGTCATGGCAACCCTCTCCAGTATTCTTGCCTGGAGAATCCCATGGACAGAGGAGCCTGGCAAGCTACAGTCCACAGGGTCGCAAAGAGTCGGACACGACTAAGCAACTAACACTTTCACTTTCAGAACAGTGGAAAACTAACTTCCTGCCATTACTGTCTTTTTTCACCAGAATGACCCAGGTTAAGTTCTGGATATACAGGTCTAAAGGAGCAACAATGTGAATAAAAGACAGAAAATTAGGCTTAGACAAATATGCAGATGTTTCATGTTCAGAATATTGTACATTGAAAGATTGTTTTAGAGTAGCTGGTACCAGGGAAACTGTTAGACTTTGAACACATCAGTAAAAAAGTGATTGAAAATAGGATGTGCAGATTTCTTTTAGTGCTTCCTTCAACATATAAACCGCAAAATAATAGGTGCGTCCATTTTAGAAGTTCTGAAAGCAAACACACTGCAAGGAAGCCATATATACAGGTTATACTGTCACGCTGTTATGTGTATTTGTTCTTCTTTTTTTGGTTCTTCCTCTTTTTCTATCATTCATCCAGGCATCTACCATAAACACATGCAATAAAATAGCATTTATATTAACTTAGGAATATATGCATATGTAATTAAACTATAATGAAAGTTTCTAAGAATGAAAACTCAAATTCTTTACAGTAGTTACTCCTAAGGAAGGAGACTACTATAATCATAAAAGACCTCAAAGTGAGTTTCAACCCTATATGTAATGTTTTATTTCTTAAGTTGAGTAAGTAGAAGTCTGCTTTATTATTTTCTATAACTTTTTGTATACCTGAAATATTTAATAATAAGTAATGTTTCTATGAGCTTTAATCTTGATTTTTAATATGATCTAAACAATTTAGAAAATATAGAAGACATAGTAAAGTCCAGAGTTAAATATATGATTAATTGGTAACACTACCACTCATTAATTTAAAAAATGTATACTGTCTGGCATTTCCTCTCATTATTATGTTTATGCATGCATATAACAATGAATATACATACATCATTTGTAATATTACGGTCTAATACATAATTTTCAGCATGATACCTTTTTCACTTATCATGATAGATTAGGATATTAACTTGAATTTCTTTAGCTGTTGTAATTTGGCATATTTTAGAAAGTTTTATCAGTCTGTATATTGCTTTTTTATGTGAATTATATGTTGATATAATTTGTCTATCTCTATTCATTGTGTATATGTACACAATGTATATATACACAAATTATATAATTTCTATGTGTGTATAATCCATATGACAGAATTGAGCCCAAATGACCAAACATATCGGTTATATCAAATATATGTAAATAAGTTTAACTCATCTACTAAAAGGGAAAAAGTTTCTTTTGTTGTTTAGCCACCAAGTTGTGCCCAACTCTTTGAGACCCCATGGCCTGCAGCATGCCAGGCCTCCCTGTCCCTCACCATCTCATGGAGTTTGCCCAAGTTCATATCCATTGAATGGTGATGCCATTCAACCATCTCATGTTGCTTATCAAAGCAAAATCTAACACAATGCTTTTTCAAGAGATATACTTAAAACAAAGACAGTCAAAGAAGTCAAAATTCTAAAATAAGCAAATATATATCAGGCAGATACAAATAAGAAGAAAGAAAGGGTTATAATCTTGATGTTTAAGGAGTAGGAATTGGGATCAAAATGGATTAAAAGAGATTTTTTAAAAGCACACTTGATAACTATAAACAATAAAATTCACAAGGAAGATGTGTTATTAATATTTATGTACACAGACACATACAATATTCATACAATAAAACCACAGGAAGTGTAAGGAGAAATAGAAAAAAGCTCCAACAATATATCATTCTACTGTACTTGCCTCAAACCAAGAATATTCAAGTGGACAAAAAATTTCAGTTGAGTATAGAGAAGATTTAAAAAACATAATCCAAAAGGTAGATCTCATGTATTGAACTCTGATGTCTATTAGACAGCAAAACTACAATTCAGATAAACATAAAATATTTATTAAAACTGACTGTATCTGAGGTTTCTTGACAAATTTGGGACAAACTGGAAATAGATTAAATTTGCATAGTTTGATTACAAAAATGATAATAAAAGTACTATAGCAGAATCTATAGTATAGCTGTTGTCAGAGGCAATTTTTATAGTATTAAATAATTACATTAATAAAATTAAAATAAATTAATTTAATATTCAATTAAAAGCATGATAAAGAGACACAATATAAGTTTAAAAATGCAGAAGGAAAGAATCATTAAAGGTAAAAGCAGAAATGAATGAGTTAGGAAAAACTATAGCAGAATATCAACATTCAGAAAACGAAGATCATGGCATCTGGTCTCACCACTTCGTGGGAAATAGATGGGGAAACAGTGGAAACAGTGTCAGATTTTATTTTTCTGGGCTCCAAAATCACTACAGATGGTGACTGCAGCCATGAAATTAAAAGACGCTTACTCCTTGGAAGGAAAGTTATGACCAACCTAGATAGCATATTCAAAAGCAGAGACATTACTTTGCCAACAAAGGTTCGTCTAGTCAAGGCTATGGTTTTTCCTGTGGTCATGTATGGATGTGAGAGTTGGACTATGAAGAAGGCTGAGCGCTGAAGAATTGATGCTTTTGAACTGTGGTGTTGGAGAAGACTCTTGAGAGTCCCTTGGACTGCAAGGAGATCCAACCAGTCCATTCTGAAGGAGATCAGCCCTGGGATTTCTTTGGAAGGAATGATGCTAAAGCTGAAACTCCGGTACTTTGGCCACCTCATGCAAAGAGTTGACTCATTGGAAAAGGCTCTGATGCTGGGAGGGATTGGGGGCAGGAGGAGAAGGGGACGACAGAGGATGAGATGGCTGGATGGCATCGCTGACTCGATGGACGTGAGTCTCAGTGAACTCCGGGAGTTGGCTTGGCGTGCTGCAATTCATGGGGTCACAAAGAGTCGGACACGACTGAGCAACTGATCTGATCTGATCTGATAGCAGAACATATACAGGTCAACAAAACGAACAAATTTCTGGGTAAATTAATCAAGAAAATAGAGGGAAATGAACATATATAACATCCAGAATGCCAAAGGAGAAATAGTCATCTAATTTTATTTATTTTTTATTTTTTTTAATTTATTTTGGCTGTGTCACTCAGCTTGTGGAATCTTAGTTCCCCAACCAAGGACTGAACTCTGGCCCTTGACAGTGAAAGCATCAAGTCCTAACCACTGGACCACCAGGGAATTCCTGAGAAATAGTCATCTAATCAAAAGAAATTTTCAAGATTCTTAAATGAATAATTTACATAACTCTGCTTAAATATATTTGAAAGCACAGATGAAATAGTCTCTAGAAAAATGCAACTTACAAAAATTTACCTCAGTAGAGACAAAAAGTTCAAATAGATCAATTACTTTGAAGAAATAGAGAAACTGGTTAAATTTCTTCCCTGAAAATGAAGCAGGTCCAGAAGCCTCAATGGGAGAATTCTACCAAACCTTTTTGTTTGTTTGATTTGTTTTTTTCTTTCTTTTTTTGGGGGGGATTGTTTGCTTTCTACCAAACATTTAAAGGTAAGATAATCCCAATGCTACTTAAACTATCTCAGGGGTATGGAAAAGAAGAAAAACTTTTAAATTCTTATGATGATGCAAGTATATAATCGATTCCAAAACCTAATAAAGATTACATCAAAAATGATAATTATAGAACAATCTCCTACATGGAAATGAAGGAATATTCTTAAGTAAAATATTAGCAAACACTATCCAAAGGAGATCAGCCCTGGGATTTCTTTGGAAGGAATGATGCTAAAGCTGAAACTCCAGTACTTTGGCCACCTCATGCGAAGAGTTGACTCATTGGAAAAAACTCTGATGCTGGGAGGGATTGGGGGTAAGAGGAGAAGGGGACGACAGAGGATGAGATGGCTGGATGGCATCACTGACTCGATGGACATGAGTCTGAGTGAACTCCGGGAGCTGGTGGTGGACAGGCAGGCCCTGGCGTGCTGTGATTCATGGGGTCGCAAAGAGTCGGACACGACTGAGCAACTGATCTGATCTGATCCAAAGCACATAAAAAGGTATATCATAACATGTGGAGCTTATTCTAAGAACACAGGCTGTTTCAATATCAGAAAATCCATTAATATAATCTAGTGTAATAATTGGAGAAGGCAATGGCACCCCACTCCAGTACTCTTGTCTGGAAAATCCCATGGATGGAGGAGCCTGGTAGGCTGCAGTCCATGGGGTCGCTAAAACTCGGATATGACTGAACGACTTCACTTTCACTTTTCACTTTCATGCATTGGAGAAGGAAATGGCAACCCACTCCAGTGTTCTTGCCTGGAATCCCAGGGACGGGGGAGCCTGGTGGGCTGCTGTCTATGGGGTCGCACAGAGTCAGACACGACTGAAGCGACTTAGCAGCAGCAGCAGTGTAATAATAGAGTCAAAGGGAAAATGCCCATGTCTATAGATGCAGGGAAAGTATTTGAAAGCATTAACACTCAATAGAACTAGTAAAATGTCAACAACAGACAGTGATGATATATCTATAGAGAAAAATTCTATACAGAGAGATAACAACAATGAATAAATTTGGAATTCTCAAATTTGTTCAAGTAACCTATAGGAAGCAAGGAAAATAAAACAAAGAAAAAAGAGAATAATAAAATGACAGACTTTTACATATCAATACATTACATTACATATCAATAATTACTTAAATATACCAGTTACAAGACAGTTATTGTCAAAATGGATTAAAGAAAAGAATGTGACCCAACTTAACGCTGCCTATAAGAAACTCACTTAAAATACAATCATATAGGCTGTTTGAAAGTGAAAGGATATAAAAAGATAACAACAGGCAATTTTTATTGAAAGAAAGCAAGAGTGGATATATTTGCATCAGATAAGGTGTGTTTTATTTTATTTTATTTTATTTTTATTATTATTATTTTTTTTAGATAAGGTGTATTTTAGAGCAAAGAAAATTACCAGACATAGAAGAATATTACATAATGATAAGGGGTAAATCCACCAAGAAGATATAGTAACCCTAAATGCATATTCATTGAACTGCAGAGCTGCAAATTATAGATAAATAAACATATATCTATGCTTCAGATAGAACTGAAGTAAAAAAAAAATCCACAGTTAATTCAGACTTAGAAACCCCTTTCTCTAAAATTGATACAACATCTAGACAATCTCTGCCATTTAATTGGTATGTTTAGTCCATGTAGATTTACAGTAATTGCTAAAATATTTGAATTTCGGCCTACCTTTTGTCTTAATTCCTCTCCTCCTTTTGGCTTTTGTGAACTTGATACCTCATTTTATTACTTCTATTTTGATACTTCATTTTATATTTCTATTTTGATTTTGACAATGTATCTTCATATACATTTTAATGATTCCTTGACATGTCGGCAAAACACAGCATGGTGGCTGGCTTTTCTTAGGATGAACATAAAAGTGTACCTCAAATTAAGCCACAGCCTCTTTGTAACTAATCTCAGAAGAGACATCTCATCAGTTTAGTTCAGTTCAGTCACTCAGTCATGTCTGACTCTCTGAGACCCCATGGACTGTATTACACCAGGCCTCCCTGTCCATCACCAACTCCCTTCACTATCTCCCCGTGTTAACTCAAACTCACGCCCATTGAGTTGGTGATGCCATCTAACCATCTCATCCTCTGTTGTCCCCTTCTCCTCCTGCCTTCAATCTTTCCCAGCATCAGGGTCTTTTCAAATGAGTCATCTCTCCGCATCAGGTGGCCAAAGTACTGGAGTTTCAGCTTCAGCATCAGTCCTTCCAATGATTATTCAGGACTGATTTCCTTTATTTTTTTTTAATTTTATTTTATTTTTAAACTTTACATAATTGTATTAGTTTTGCCAAATATCAAAATGAATCTGCCACAGGTATACATGTGTTCCCCATCCTGAACCCTCCTCCCTCCTCCCTCCCCATTCCATCCCTCTGGGTCATCCCAGTGCACCAGCCCCAAGCATCCAGTATCGTGCATCGAACCTGGACTGGCAACTCGTTTCATACATGATATTTTACATGTTTCAATGCCATTCTCCCAAATCTTCCCACCCTCTCCCTCTCCCACAGAGTCCATAAGACTGTTCTATACATCAGTGTCTCTTTTGCTGTTTCGTACACAGGGTTATCGTTACCATCTTTCTAAATTCCATATATATGCATTAGTATATTGTATTGGTGTTTTTCTTTCTGGCTTACTTCACTCTGTATAATAGGCTCCAGTTTCATCCACCTCATTAGAACTGATTCAAATGTATTCTTTTTTTTTTTTTATGTTTCTCAGTATGGAATCATGGTATCTTTATTACACTTTGGGTTAAAATCCAATGTATTCTTTTTAATGGCTGAGTAATACTCCATTGTGTATATGTACCACAGCTTTCTTATCCATTCATCTGCTGATGGACATCTAGGTTGCTTCCATGTCCTGGCTATTATAAACAGTGCTGCAATGAACATTGGGGTACACATGTCTCTTTCCCTTCTGGTTTCCTCAGTGTGTATGCCCAGCAGTGGGATTGCTGGATCATAAGGCAGTTCTATTACCAGTTTTTTAAGGAATCTCCACACTGTTCTCCATAGTGGCTGTACTAGTTTGCATTCCCACCAACAGTGGAAGAGGGTTCCCTTTTCTCCACACCCTCTCCAGCATTTATTGCTTGTAGACTTTTGGATCGCAGCCATTCTGACTGGCGTGAAATGGTACCTCATAGTGGTTTTGATTTGCATTTCTCTGATAATGAGTGATGTTGAGCATCTTTTCATGTGTTTGTTAGCCATCTGTATGTCTTCTTTGGAGAAATGTCTATTTAGTTCTTTGGCCCATTTTTTGACTGGGTCATTTATTTTTCTGGAGTTGAGCTGTAGGAGTTGCTTGTATATTCTCGAGATTAGTTGTTTGTCAGTTGCTTCATTTGCTATTATCTTCTCCCATTCTGAAGGCTGTATTTTCACCTTGCTAATAGTTTCCTTTGATGTGCAGAAGCTTTTAAGGTTAATTAGGTCCCATTTGTTTATTTTTGCTTTCTAAAGACCTATATATAGAAAACTATAAAACACTGGTGAAAGAAATCAAAGAGGACACTAACAGATGGAGAAATATACCATGTTCATGGATTGGAAGAATCAATATAGTGAAAATGAGTATACTACCCAAAGCAATCTATAGATTCAATGATTTCCTTTAGGATGAACTGGTTGGATCTCCTTACAGTCCAAGGAACTCTCAAAAGTCTTCTCCAACACCACAGTTCAAAAGCATCAATTCTTTGGCCCTCAGCCTTCTTTATAGTCCAACTCTCATATCCATACATGACTACTGGAAAAACCATAGTTTTGACTAGACAGACCTTTGTTGGCAAGGTAATGACTCTGCTTTTTAATATGCTGTCTCTTTAGAGCAAACAAAATTTCTGACAGCAGAGACATGCTGTGTTCCACCAAACTAAGCAGAATTAGGCAAACTGCCCAGATCCCAGTCCAGGTCTTCTAATTACTACGCTTTCTTATGTGGCAGGGTGAGGAGTAAAGGCGTTTTGATTTCAAACGAAAAGCCTGGGGTGGAGAAGTGTGCAGAGGTATTTCCGGTGTAAGGGATTAGCCTGCGCGTTATGGTTGCCATAGAAACCAAACGTCAATATGGCGACAGTGACGATTTTTCTAGAGACAGACGTGGTCTGAGAAGAGGAGGTCCCGCCTTCAGGTGTTTGGGAGTCAGCTGAGGGTGTGGGTCCCAGCGGTTGGGGCTGAACAGCCCTGGGGTGTGGGGAGACAAAGGGATCCAATTCCTGTCTTTCCTGCTTTGGGAATCAGTGCCCTGGCTGTCCATTGAGGCAGAGAGATGGGCCCTTGGGGGTCCCTCCGGGCCCCAGTGAGTGTGGTGTCTTGTTCCAGGGATGTCCTGGAGCCACTTTCCTTTTAAAAACAGGGGAAGGGAGGATAAGGCAACATCTTAGGTAGTGAGCTTTTCTTGTTGCTCAGTTGGTAAAGAATCCGCCTGCAATGCGGGAGACCTGGGTTCGATCCCTGGGTTGGGAAAATCCCCTGGAGAAGGGAAAGGCTACCCACTCCGGTATTCTGGCCTAGAGAATCTCATGAACTGTATAAAAATCCATGGAGTCGCAAAGAGTAGGACATGACTGAGCAACTCTCACTTTACTTCACTTCTAGGTAGTGAGACAGAGGGAGAGAGCTCGTGTGTGTGTGTGTGTGTGTGTGTGTGTGCACGTGTGCACGTGCATGTCTGTCATATTCTGCTCCTAGCACATATTTAGGAACCAAATTGGGTTATTGTTTCTTTTTCGTAGCTTTCCTTGGCCAGCTTGGTAACCATGATGGCTCAGTGACTGCTGTGAGATTTAATGCAGACAGAGCATCCATTTTTGATTCTTGACTGAGTCATTTTTTACTACTGTAGTTGTCAAGTATTGCTTTTCTAATTCCCTCATTCCTTCCAGATTTATTAGTTGGCATTTGAGTGCAGTTTAGAACTTTTCCCTCTCCCTTATTTATTCCTGTATTTATATCTGTATGACTTACAGATTCCTACTTTGCTCAAAGGATTACTTTTTTACATGTTACTATCTTTATATATTTTGACACTTATATATTTATATTTGATATTTATATATTTTGATACTCAAATTGTCACAGAATTGGCCAGTGTTAGCCCCTTCAAGTTGGCTTCTATGTCCATTGACACCTCCCTAGCATTTTTCGATCATGTACTTTGCTGTCAGAGCCTGACAATCTCTCTCTCTGTAGAAAGGAAATGATGCCATGCACCTCAGAGAATTGCTTTGAGGATTTGAAGAGGAAAAGTCCAAAAAGTACAATCTACAGTGTATAGTGTCTAGTAGGCCCTCACCAAATTATATTTCTCCACTTCAACATTACCTCCTTCATTCTGTCAATGTGATGCCTATGACATTACCATAATAGCATGACTACTGGAGAGAATACTTGGACATGTAACACAAGCAGGGATAAGGGCGCATATCCGTGATGTGAGAGCCTCAGTGTCACTGCTGTGTGTGGAGAGGGTAGTGTGATGGAACTGAGGAAAAGGAAAAGCATCATTGCACAGCTTTCAGTGAACTGAGTGGGGAGAGGCAAACAAACACATGCTCACTCCCTTACCCTGCATTTCATGTGCTTTCCCATCCTTTCACATTCCTCCTATATTCCATGTGCTTTGCTATCCTCTTACTCTTCCTTACAGTGGAACATCAGAGAAGGTATGGACTCAGTCCCAGAAACAAGATCCTGTAGAGAACCAAGTGTGATACTGAGTCTGCTAGACAGGTTCCTGGAGCAAGAGTGAAGAAATTGGGTCCCATCACTGCGACACTTTAGGTAAGTCACGACCCTTCCCTCCATTGTCTTCTATACAACATGATAATGATATCCAGTGCTTTTGACCATCCAGGAGTGTTGTGGAGTTTAGGTATGAGCCCATGTGGGAAAGCAGTCTGTGATTGTAGGTGGGAGGGAAGGACCAATGCAGTTTCAAGTAATAACAGTAACAGAGACACACCAGATATCATAGATCTCTGCATAGTAGGCAACAGATCAACACTACACAAATGCTAGCTGTTTAGCTCAGAATTTTTCTAAGTGTGGTCCGTGGACCACCTCATAAAAATTGTCAGGTGGTGCTTGTTAAAATCGCAAATGCCTGGGCTCACTCTAAGTTTGCTGAGTCTGGACGAGGCCTTGGCTTTATGTTTGGCCACATGCAGGAGTGGTGGTGTGTTTCTGTGGTTAGTTGTTCCCAAGCGCTTTTAAGACGTTCTCAGTTAGGTCATCTAACAGTGGTTGTAGTGAAATGTAGTCATTTAAATATATGATGATTGTTTTTGCCATTTTAGAGAGAAGGAAACTGAGAGATGCTGAGAGACTTTCACTCTCCCAAGACTACAGAGAAGACAGTATTCCAATATCTCTGCAGTTGAAGTTTTAAAATAATGTGATTCTTGATCATTTATCCTTATAAAAACCAAAACACAAGGCAATTATTTTTTAAAAACTTTTTTCTTCTACTATCAGTACTATATAATCTTGTTTTGCAGATGAGACAACTGAGTGTAGGGTGAAATAAAATTATTCAAACTCACACAGTTTGTAAGTGGCAGAACTAGTGGCAAGAATCTGTCTCTAGAACCCACACTCTGAACCAGTATACTTAGGAAGAAGAAAAAAGACCTTTTTTGAACTATCTCAGTCCATGGTGGTTGAAGTTAGGCAGGTTCATATCACTTTGTGTGGAAATTATACTTCAGGAGTCATTCTGTTATGTACTAGAGTTTTAAGAAAAACAAAAATGGAATAGTTGTAAAAACAAAATACATTGTGTGGATATTTCACAATATTTTTATCTGTTATGGAGATTTGGGTATTTTCCAGTTTTTAAATTTATTATTGAATAATAGGGCTGTGAACTTTCTTGAATGGACTTTTTTTTTCATTTCCTGAGTATGTACCTAACATACTAACATAGTATGTATTTCTGAGTCAAAGGATATGTGTATGTTCAGTTCAGTAGATACTTTCAATGAGTTTTTCAAAGCCGTTGCTCCAATCTATATTCCCCCACAGCAGGTTATGAGTTCCATTTGTTCCACATCCTTGCCAACACTTGTTATTTTCCATATTTTTCATTCTTGTTCTTCTAGTGCATTGTGGTAGTAGCTTGTGTGATATTAATTTTTACTTCTCTGAAATCTTTTTTTATCTAAAGAATGTCTACCCTCCTTTTTTAACCTTCCAGTTTATTTAGCAAACTAAACTTTTGTCCCGTGGAGTTTGCTTTCTGGATTTTGCTGATTGTATCCCTTTTGTGTTATGTATTATGTTCCGCTGCTGCTGCTGCTGCTAAGTCACTTCAGTCGTGTCCGACTCTGTGCGACCCCATAGACGGCAGCCCACCAGGCTCCCCCATCCCTGGGATTCTCCAAGCAAGAACACTGGAGTGGCTTGCCATTTCCTTCTCCAGTGCATGAAAGTGAAATGTCCAGTAGGGGCGTCTTCAGGTTGGCTTGAGTCTTCTGATGTGCTTTCTGGTATGAGAGCTTGGTTTAAACTCCTCTGGTACAATCCCTACCCAGACCCGAAAGGAAGTCTGGTTCCTTTCAATGGGAAATGTTGTCAGATAATTCAATCTGGGATGAGAATTGAACATTGCTACTGAGTTGGTCATTGTTTCTTGTCCTTTTCAGCACATGGAGCCAGTAAACATAGGTTTCATGTTTAAGAGAATCTACATCATTGGCTTGCATCCTGGGCTGCTTTTCTGTTCCTTTATAGGTACACATTTTTATCATATATATTATATTTTTAAGAGAATACACATCATTGCCTTCCATCATGGGCTACTCCTCCATCTGCTTATATGTAATTATTTTTGTCCATTTTTAATTTACTATATTTTAAATATACAAGCAAATGAAATATGTATATTAGTTTCTTTCCCCATCCACATGTAAAAGGTGGCACATTCTTCACTAGTACTGTCCAATAGAAATTTTTCAGAAGTGAAAATGTCCTGTATCTGCACTAATACTAAACCCACTACCACCAAGTGGCTGCTGAGCACGTAAAATGTGACCAGTACAACTGAATGACTGAATTCTTAATTTCATTAATTTTTTAAAAAACTAAATGTATCTAGCTGGTTGTGGCTAGTGACTACCATAATAGACAGCAGCAGATCTATACATTTTTCCTGTACCTTGGTTTCTTCACTTAACAATATATCCTGGTGATCACTCCATAACACTCTAGAGAGGGAATCCGCTTTGCTTTTTATGTCTTCATAGTACTCTCCAATATAGATGTACTTTAGATTACTCAACTAGCTCCTTATTGGTGGACATTTGTCTTCTTGCTCATCTTCTGTTGTTATGGATTGTTCTGTGAGGAATGGCCTCGTACTTACTATGACTTTTTGTATTTTTGCATTGTTTTGGAGGGGATAACTCCTTAAAGGACAGATTATTGGTTCCAAGAATGATTGCCTATGTAATTTTACTAGATTGCATCATATCCTTTTTATAGGCAGTTATCAGTTTACATTACCACCAGCAATATATGAGGATGTCTGTTTCTTCACAGACTATCTAATTGGTAAGAAGTATCTCATTATAGTTATTTTTCTTTTCATTGTTTATCATGAGGTAGGTTGAGCATTTTTTGTATGTTTAAAGATTTTTTTTATTCTTGTATCTGCATCTTTTCAGTGAAATACCTACTTGTATCTATTGCCCCTTTTTTTCCTTGTTGTTGTCTTTTACCTCACTTTTTCATAAGATGTTTATGTATTAGGGATATAACTGTTTGTTATCTAAATTCTAAATATTTTTCCCAATTGAAAATTTTTCATTTTTCTTTGATTATTAGTTTTTAAGCATTCAATTTTTAATGAAAAAGCAAATTGTACATATCACTGTTCCCTCTTATTACTTCTGGAATTTATGTCATAATTATTCAAGTTTTTCTCTACTACCAAGTCATAGAAGAATTTCTCTGAGGGTGTACTTTAATAAACAAGATAGAGGAGAGAATTTAGATCATGTTGGGATGTTGGGCATAAGGGGAATGCTGAGGGGAGGTGTCTATCATGTGAGAAGTCTACAAAAACTGTTCCACTAAATCAGGAGAATTAAATGTCTAGAACAGGGTTCCATTTCTCTGCTTGTATCTGAGAACTTGGTCTCTACTCCTTTCTGTCTCCTGTGGAACTTGGTTCAGGCCTGCTTACTGGTAGAGAAGATCTTACTTGATGTATAAACTCCATGTCATGTCACATGAACATCTCAGATGACTAAATGGAAGGGACCACCCTCCTAGGCATAAGTGTTAGATGCAGGAGACCCGGGTTCGATCCCTTTGTTGGAAAGATCCCCGGGAGGAGGGAATGGCTACCCACTCCAGCATTCTTGCCTGAAGAATCCCATGGACAGAGGAGCCTGATGGGCTACAGTCCGTGGGGTTGCAAAGAGTTACTCAACTGAGCAACCTAGGCATAAGACAGACACAAAACCAGTTCTGAAGTCTGTCACCAGACCTAGCCAAGGAATAAAGAGAAAGTAAAACTCTAGTTCATGCCCATGAGGAGAACCAAGACTGAAATCACAGAACAGTCACTGCATCCTTCACTCTTTATCTGAGAGTGAGATCCTGTTAGAAGGTAGTAGCCCCTTAGTCCTAGGCAAAAAGACAGACTTGAGGATTATAAAATGCCTCAGTTTCCCAGGGTGGCAAACTCTCCCCACTCAACTCCATAATTTCCTGTTTACATGTTTGATTTCCAGGACTCGGGATGAAGCTAAGATTATACTCGCTTGGAAAGGAATCTGTTTCAGGTGGGCCCTAACATCCATCTTGTTCCCTGTGCACATTTCCAGTTATACAGGTCTAGAAATCAAGAGGGCAGGTGTGGGATGCATATGTGGAATTGGACTGACAGGGCCTGGCACACTGTAGAAAATACACATTAATAAATAAAAGAGATGTAAATGCAGGAAGCACAAATAAGTATACATCCTCTCCCTCTTTTAAATACATATGAATTTGTTAGAGTTAGAACTACACTATACTTATTATTTAGTTATCTATTTTTCAGAAGCTTTTTGTTTCTGTTTCTAAAAATCTGTCTTGGCTCATGGAATATAATTTCATCCCCACCATCATCTTCATGTCCAATGGGGAGCATGACACAACCCAGATTCCACATCAGGCCAGTTTTCCACTATCAGTCTCTAAGTCCTGGAATTCTGTTATCTAAACAGGCGGCTGTTGGTTGATCTGTGTAGAGGGCAAATAGTAGACATTTGACCCTGAAAATTTTACATACCTCTGAATCTGAGGTTGGCCATCTGTAAAATGGGACTAAGGGTGCTTATTTCTAAACTTGTACGAAGAAAAGGCAAAAAAACTCCCAAGAATGTCTGGCATTTAGTAGGACTTGAGATATACTACTCCCAGCCCATCCTGTCTCCTCTTTCCCATAAAACAGAAGATTTGAATCGGTATCTGGAATTGTAGCAGTAAGAAGTGAACTTTGGTTCCATCTCATCATTTTTTTCCCACATGTTTTGCTGTCTGCTTATTTTCCTTCTAGTTTGATCAGAGTGGAGCAATTTCTTATTGACCCCCAGGAAGAAGAAATAGTGCAGAAGAGAAAGAATAATAATGGATGGGTCAGCTAGACAGAAGATGAGAATCATCAAACCTATGTCCCAGTAGCCAGACCTATCAACTGAGCACAGGACCTTGGGTGAGTCCCTTCTCGCGTGCTAACCTCAGCCCTAATATAGAAGGGTACTATATATAGAAACAGTGGTTAGGGGCATGGGCTTTGAAGTCAGAAGGACTAAGATTTGACACTGGGAGCCATTACTTCTGGTTGCATAATCTTAAGCTAGCAGTTTACTATGTGTTCTATGACTATTGGTGTCTTTTATTATTGCTTATTATTATTATTATTGTTATTGTTCCTAACACCCATCCAAAGGGTGAATGATAGGAGTGAAGATTATACTGCCTGGCATTACAGTAGTCCACAGAATGTGATTTTATAACCATTGCATACGATGACAGATAAAAGGAAGTCTATAGAAAGCTCATGAGCAGATTCAGATGTGTAACATTATTTAGTATACTACAGGTATGACATTTCCAATCAGATATATTGTTTAAAAGTTGGGGCTGGGTCAACTGGTAAAGGCTTCATTAAAAAGCATAGTTAAATCTTATCTTGCACCTTGTCATTTAATCACAATACTTTCTCTACATGCTAGTGTGCCAAACAAGAATTAAAATAAAAGCAAAACCAAAATAACAACAATAAAGGATAATGAACTGTATATAGAGTAAGATAATAGTTATAATAAATTTGTATATGATACAGGTATATTACATTTGCCTATGTTCATGCAGAGGAGAATAATGGGTTGAAATAGCATAGTGTGAATTTCAGTGATGATGGGATTTCTGGGTATGGATGCTTTTAAACTCTGCACTTGACTCAAAATATTAAACATTTGCTAAGTGGAGTATGTATTACATTTGTGATAAAGAACTGTATCCCCTAAAAGTGCTACTACTTATGAAGGATTTCAGAATAAAAGCATAGAATTATAAAATCCATCTAGATTAAGAAAAAACTTTACCCCTCCCTGATTGTATCCCCTTCCTTCTCCCCTAGAGATAATTACTATCCAGAAAGGGATGATTATTATTCCCATGCATTGCTATATCCTTTTATTCCATAAGAGAACTTCCCTAAACAAATTATAATATTTTTCTGCATGTTGGCACCACACACACACACACACGAATGTTTTCATCCTCCAGATTGCTAATTTATTCAATATACAACTGGTGTGCACATGCACACTCACATATAAACACATCTGTATATGCATATATATATATATGTACATGTGTGTATATATACATATATATGTGTGTGTGTCTGTCTGTCTCTTGGTCCTTACACTCAAAGGAGTGATGTGAGGAGTTCAAGGGGAAAATTTCATCAAGATCCCAGCACAGTATTTGGCACATCATCCACAACACCAGTGTTTGCTTCCTTCCTATCCTAACTTCTAATCTTTGGCAGGGATGTTTCTTCATCTTGATAGCATTACTATATTTGAGTGAGCATTTGGAGATATAAGCACAGGAAGGGAATCACACACTTAACTATATTACATAGAAATTTCAGCACTGTCTCTGTGATCTGCAGTGTATTAGAGTTGAGTTGGGAAAAAATCTTCATCCTTTCCAGTGAATAATAGTGCTTTTCCCATCTTCTATTGTTGCCCTCTGTGTTCATATTAGGCATGCACATGACCAGGTGTCTGGAACCTACTGGAAGTTCTAGAAAGAGGTGACTGGAGTGGCAGGGAAAGTTACTGGGGCAAGAATCAGGATCTCTTTCTGGGTCCTGGAGCCTGAGCCACCCAGGCTGAGTTGCTTCTCCTCATGTGACCTGCACACAGGTGTTATGAAGCATGTGTCACCATTCGTACCTCCAGTGACTCATTAAATACAGAGGTCATGTTTATGGTTTCACACATTCTAGATCCTGTGGTGTTGTGTTCACCTCTGTTGTTTTTTAGTCACTAAGTCACGTCCAACTCTTTTGCATCCCTGTGGACTGTAGCCTGCTGGGCTCCTCTGTCCATGGGCTTTCCCAGGCAAGAATACTGGAGTGGGTTGCCATTTCTTTCTCTAGAGTCACCTCTGTAGAACCCCCTTAATTTAAAAAGAGGAGGAAGGGCTCACTGGAGTCATCAGAAACTCCTGAAAGAGGAGCTGGGCCTGGGATAGTGGGTAGGACCTAAGGGGGCTAGATGGAAAGGAGGAGATGGGGAGACCATCCTGACTGCAGTGAAGAGTGGGGGTGCCAGGTGAGCAGACAAGGCTCAGAGGTAACTGATGGGGCACTCCAGGGATCTGAGGCCATCCAGGTGTAGGACTGACTGGGGAAGGACCATATTTGCTTCCATGGGACATCACACAGCCCCTTTATACACTGAAATGGTGTACAACATTGGTAAGGAGTAAAGTGCCCCGCATGTCTGTCACTAGTTTACAGGGCAGAGAAGGACCAGGTCCACTGACAGTAGGGAAGCTGAGCCAATGCTCAGTTCCCTGAGCCTCCTTTAAAGTAAGAAGCAGACATCAAAAGGGGAGGATTCATGACTAAGAGACCCCCTACGCCATCGGAAAACCCTACACTCTCTTTAGTTTCTCTCTGACCCCAGGTCCCATGGACTCCATCTGCCAGTGAGGTCCTATCTGCCTCCTGGAGTCACATTCTTAACCAGAACACTCTGTCCACCTGTTAGCTCTCCCCAAGTTCTGGTTTGTTCCATCTCTGCATTGTCCCTGAGCTCATTCAGGCTTTTCTCCTCTTTTGTTGTCTCAACTCCTTTCATCAGCTCAGTGACGTGTATCATACCACACTGCTCTGACAAGTTTAGGCTTTTTCAAAAAACATGTTTTTTTTGCACTCATCATTTCTGCAGTTAAGATCTGACCCCTGCTCCAAACAGATTTGTCTTTTTTTGACAAAACCACTCCCCCTTTATGCTTGGGTGACTCTCTGCTGTTGTAGACACATGGGCTCAGCATACTTAAATGTACTATTATCCATACTTCTGGAGCTTTTCAAACTCCGTTCAGTGGAATCTCTGCACAGGATTTCTCCTGCGGTATAATGTTTTGTTTCTGGATTTCAACCATGTTGTCTTGTACATGTTCTTTCATACACAGTTGGCTCCATCACTTTGGATCCTTTTTGGAGAGCTTCAGTAGTTTTACCATGTGGGCCTGTAATGCCCATTCTTTATCTCAGTTCATCTCTCTGCCAACTTACTGAAGATAGGGAATAATGAAGGTTCTGGGTAGAATTCTTGGGCTGCCCTGAGTCCCTTAACTTTGGAACAGAAGCATTTAATAACCAGGGAGTGGATTTACAGTATGTAGTTGGTGGTGTTAGAACAGATTTGAAATATCTGAAAAGCATTGCATTCCAATAAATATATTTTACAAGGGCAGAGGAAAGAGCATGATACCAAAATAAGTGAATGTTCATGGGGATAATGTACAGATCTTAATTATCATTTAGAATCTGGGGAATATTTGTGCCCTTATCCTCAGTTCAGTTCAGTTGCTCAGTTGTGTCCGACTCTTGTGACCCCATGGACTGCAGCACGCCAGGCCTCTGTGTCCATCACCAACTCCCGGAGCCTTCATTTACTGATTCATGTCTACATTGGTAATAGGTAGCTCAAATAATGGTGAGTACCTACATGCCCAACTTATCCACCTTTTGTTGTTGTTGTTTAGTTGCTAAGTCGGGTCTGACTCTTTTGTGGCCCCATGGACTGTAGCCCACCAGGATACTCTGCTTGTGGGATTTCCCAGGCAAAAATACTAGTATGGCTTGTCATTTCCTTCTCCAGGGGATCTTCCTGACCCAGGGATCAAACCTGCATCACCTGCATTAGCAGGTGGATGCTTTACCACTGAGCCATCAGGGGAGCCCTTTGTAGTAAAATAGTCTTCAGTAATTTCTCTACATTCATTGAGACCCACATCACATAATGTAATACTTTTGCTTCAATCATTTAATAGAATTTTAGGACTTTCTAGAGGAGAAAGAAAAGCTACTATGTTTATTCATGTCTTTGTTCCTTCCATTTTTCTTTCTTCCTTAATGGTGTTCCAAGAGTACTTCTCTTATCAATTCCTTTCTGTTTTGAGAGCTTCCTTTAACTATTCTTTTAGTTTACATCTGCTGGTGATAAATTCTCTTCATTTTTCTTTATCTTACAGTGTCTTTGTATATCATTCCTTTCCTGAAGGATAACATAACCACCAGATATAGGATTTTAGGTTAACAGTTCTTTTCTTTCAGGACTTGAAAAATACTGTGCCACTTCCTTCTGTACTCCATGGTTTCTGATAAGAAACTTGTTGTTATTTGAATTATTTTTCCCTCTAGGTAATGCATCATTTCTCTCTCCGTGCTTTCACCTTTTTTTGGTGTTTTTTTTTTTTTGGTTTGTCTTTAGCTTTCTGAAGTTTGATCATGATGTGTGTCTTCCTGGATTTCTTTGGAATAATTCTTTTGGGCGTTCACTCAGCTTATTGAACCTCTAGGTTTATGTCTTTTGCTCAATTTGAAATTTGTTAGCCATTATTTCTTCACATACTTCTTTTCCCATGCACTTTTTCTCCTCTCCTTCCAAGAAACAAAATGACATGAATATCATCTTTTGTTTATAGTCCCATAGGTCCCTGAAACATTGTTCTATATCTTTTAGTCTATTTTTCTCTGTTGTTAAATTGGGTTATTGCTGTTGTTCTACCTTCATGTTAACTTTCCTCTCCATTCTGTTGTTATAGCCATCCACTGAGTTTCTATTTTAGTATGTTTCAGTTCTGAAATTTCCATTTGGTTCTTCTGTGTATCTTCCATTTCTTTGCTGAGACTTTTTTTTTCATTTGTCTCAAACATGTTTATATATACTCATTTAAACGTTTTTGAAATATTTTTATGATGATTACTTGAAAATTCATGTTAGAAAATTCTAATATCTACTGTTATCTTGACATTGGTGTCTGTTGATTATCTTTATTTGCTCAATTAAGATTTTTTAAAATTTTTTTGGATAGAAAAGAGTTTTGATTAAATCTAGGATATTTAGGGTATTATGTTGCCAGGGTCCAGCCCTGGCTGATCCAGGGTATTCGAAGGAGAGATGGCGTCGGCAAGGATCAGGAAACAATTGCTTAATTAAACGTTAATTAAGGATATAAAGAGTGGTTAAATAAGGATAGCTCAGTGAGGAAATTCAGTGGAGAAGAACGGCTGAAATAAGGATAGCTCAGTAGGAAAATTCAGTGAAGAAAAGAGGCTGAATAAAATTCCAAAGCAGGGAATTTACGTCACCCACAAAGGCCGCAGGCATCCTCCCGTTCTCCCGAAGGAGAGGAGACACTAAGGCCTCCCCGGTCAGATCTTAGAAGCCCAGGCAAAATTAGTAGGCTTGATGAGCTTCCCCGCCTCAGAGGAAAAATTCAGCCAGAAGGTGAAAGAAAGAACGACATGGAGAGACCAAGTTTTGGTGAACAAGGCCCGCACTTTATTTTCCAAAGTAGTTTTTATACCTTAAGTTGTGCATAGAGGATAATGGGGGAAGGGGTGGAGTCATGCAAGGACAGCAGTTCCTGATCCTAATCGAAGCCAGGCTTTCAAATTTATCATATGCAAAAGTTTAGGTGATTTACATCATCTTCTGGCCAGGAGGCCTGTTAACATTTTAAGAAACTTATTTTTCTCTAAAGGTGATTGGTCGGGAGCCACCCTCCAAAAGCATTAGATAAAATTGCATTCCTATAGGGCAAAGGTGTGGTGGGCTATAACAAGTAAAAGAATTAACTCAGGGGTCCAAGGTTACAAACATTGAGGCTACTACTTACATTTCTATACACCCATTATATCAATCAATACACTGCCAAGGACACAGTAGGTAAGGGATATGGAGACTTAGCAGCAAACATTGGCCCAAGAAGTGAAAAACCCTTCACCAATACAATTTCTAATCAATCTTTTAACTACTCAAAGGAATCTGTGTTTAGACAGTTTAGAACATCTCCTGCCTCTCACAGTTGGGAGGCTCTGAACAATCACATGTGACCGGAAAAACCTATTCAGGCAGGCTAGAGGATTTCCAAAGGAGTTTGTAGGTTGAAACACTGTCGCACCCAGGAATTATTAACTGGAGCTGTAAGCTAACTCTTTTTTTCAGAGAGAGGTAGTGGGGGACAGCCCCCCGTAAAGTCAGAGGTGTAGGTGAAAGCACAAAGCAGAAAGTAGGCAGACTCTGATTTTAGGGGTAGATGCTCGAGAATTTCCAGGGGGACTCCTGAGGCTCGATCCCGCCTTTGCGTATGCCAAGCCTCCTTCCTCATGACCTTTGCCACGGGCGGAGCTCGCTCCCAGCATTATGTTAAAAGTCTATGTGTCTTATTTAAACAATCAGTTTTAGTAAGTCTCTTGTGACACCATACCAGTTAGGGATGAAACTTGTAACATTGTATAATAGCAGGTGGGGATGAAAGTCCAGATTCACCACTCTTCTCTGACTCAAGAGTTGGAGGGCAGAGTTGGAGGGGAAGGGATGCCTCATTAGTGCTTGGAACTCCCCACCAGGCCTCCCCCTATACACTATCCTGGCTGGGAGAGGGAGCGCACCTCCTTGCTGTCCCCTAGGTGGCCTCCACTGACACCATGTTGGGGGAAGGGGTATTTATTACTGCCAGGTGGGGATTTCCCCACTCAGCCTCTACTAACATGGGGGATGGGGCAGGCGTGGGGGTGAAAGAAGTGCTGTCATGTTACTACTGCTTGGTGGAAGAAGGATTTCTCTGCCCACCAGGCCTCCACCGACACCACCCAGGTAAAAGTGGGAAGGCACTTCCTACCTGCCCTCCCTGTGGCCTCCCCTGACACTGTAGAGGGGAGGAGACCTCCTCGTCAATGGATGGCCATGAAAGTCACACTGTCGCATTTGGCTTCTGGTTACACCAGCTCAGAGAGGGGAAAGGTGCCTTCCTTTCCACCAAGGGTGCTTTCCTTTCCACCAGAGAGGAGGGGAAGGGGAGCCTCCTTTTCACTGACTGTGGGTGGAAATCAAGCTCCCTGCATGGTCTCCACTGCCACCACGGGTGGGGTGAGTGCTCATTTCCACCAGGTGGGAATGAAAGTCCTTCTTTTCCATGGGGTCTTCTCTGATACCACCCCAAAGAGTGGGGAGCAGAACCTGGTTACAGTCAGTAAGCATGGAATCCACATTGTCCAGTCTTTGCTGCCATGGTGAGGGCACAGGGTATGCTTACTCTGTGATGTTAGGGCAGTTGTTGTCTAAAAGCTTTTTTTCTTGCTAGGTTACCCCCTTTCTGGTTCTTTACCTAGATACAGAAGACTTTCCTTGGAGCTCTTTTTGTGTTTTCCTGTTGGTATTTTAGGGTCTCCTGCTTCTCCATCACCCCGTCTGACATGTATGAGGCAAAAACAAAGCCGAGGGAATTCACTGCCTTGTTATTTGTTTCCCAAAGTGTCACACCAGTCTGCCTTTTTTCTTTTCACTTTTCAGAGGCTTCTTATATTTGTTTTACCTATAATATCCAGGATTTTTAACTGTATCTAGCCAAATTAATGAAAAGAAGTATGTCTATTAAATCTTGTCCCCAAGCAAAAGTCCATTCATTTTATTTTTTAATATAATTAAAAGTGTATATACAGTTGACCCTTGAACAGTACAGATTTGTCCACTTAAACATGATTTTTTTAATAGTAAATACTGCATTACTACTTGATCTAAAATTGGTTAAACCACAGATATGGAGGACCCATGGAAGTGGAAGAACTGAGTATATGGAGAGCCAACTGTGCCAGTTTTTGACTGTGTGGATGGTCAGTGCCCCTAGCCTCTGTGTTGTTCAAGGATCAACTGTATTTGCATTCCCCCAATTCTTAGATTAAAAAATACCATTGTTTGTATGCACTGACTTTTTCTCTTAGCAGTATATCCCAGAAGTCCCACTGTAGCTTTATGTGGAGATATTAATAATTGTTCTTTAAGCCTGCTTAGTATATACTGTGGTTGTGTGATAGTTCATCCAGTGCACAGTTGATGGGTGTTTAAGTTGCTTCTGTTTTTTCTTATAAAAATAGTTCTTCAAGGAATTTCTGTATTAATAGCTGTCATCTTCTTGTGTCATTACCCATATATCTTTAACATATAGATATAATGTTTCTGGATATGGGATTTCTTAGTCAAAGAATAAGACATATATAATTTTGCTGGGTATAAGCAAATTCCCCTTTATAGTGGTTGTATTACTTTCCTACAGCTACTGTAAGAAATTACTACAAACCTAGTATGTATAAAAAACAGAAATTAATGCACTCACTGTTCTAGAAGTCAGAAGTCTGAAATTAGTTCTACTGTGCCAAACTCAAGGTATCAGCAGCATGACACTCCTTCTGGAGGTTCTAGAGGAGAATCTGTTCCTTGCCTCTCAAGCTTCTCTTGGTGCTGACATTCCTTAGCTTGTGTCTGCATTGCTTCAAACTCTGCATTCCTGGTCATATTACCTTCTTTTTTTGTGACTCTTCCCCTGTATCTCTGTTTTAAGGGCTCATGTGATTGCCTTTAGGGCCTGGATAATCAGAAATCTGTCCATTCAAAATCCTTAACTTCATCACATCTGCAAATACCCTTTTTCCAAATATAGTAAGATTTATAGGTTCCAGAGGTTAGAATCTGATTTTTGGAAAAAATATTAATACTACTACAGTAATCATAACCTTTGCATCCCCATGAGCAGATTGTGAAAGTGAAACGAAGTGAAAGTGAAGTCTCTCAGTCGTGTCTGACTCTTTGCGACCCCATAGACTGTAGCCTGGGAGAAGGCAATGGCACCCCACTCCAGTACTCTTGCCTGGAAAATCCCATGGATGGAGGAGCCTGGTGGGCTGCAGCCCATGGGGTCGCTAAGAGTTGGACTTGACTGAGCGACTTCACTTTCACTTTTCACTTTCATGCATTGGAGAAAGAAATGGCAACCCACTCCAGTGTTCTTGCCTGGAGAATCCCAGGGACAGGGGAGCCTTGGTGGGCTGCCGTCTATGGGGTCGCACAGAGTTGGACACGACTGAAGCGACTTAGCAGCAGCAGCAGCAGACTGTAGCCTACCAGGCTCCTCCATCCATGGGATTTTCCAGGCAAGAGTACTGGAGTGGGTTGCCATTTTCTTCTGCAGAGGATCTTCCCGACCCAGGAATCGAACCTGGGTCTCCCGCATTGTAGGCAGACGCTTTACCATCTGAGCCACCAGGGAAGCCTAGGATTGTGAAAGGACGTGTTTATTTTTTTTTTAATTTTCTTATCGAAAGAGTGTGTTGATAATCTTTTGGATTTGCCAGTCTAATCATTTAGAGATGGAATCTTACATTGGTAAGATGGTATCTTTTCATTGCACCTCTCTTACTAAAAGCAACTTTGAGCCTCTATTTCATTCATTTAAAGACAATTTCCATTTTTTCCATTAATTTTTTCTAATTTATTCCATGTATCTGATAGGGCTGTTGTTTTTAAATGACATTTTAATGACTCTAATAATCATAAGGGATTTGATTTAGGTCATACCTGAATGGTCTAGTGGTTTTCCCTACTTTCTTCAATTGAAGTCTGAATTTGGCAATAAGGAGTTCATGATCTGAGCCACAGTCAGCTCCCAGTCTTGTTTTTGCTGACTGTATAGAGCTTCTCCATCTTTGGCTGCAACGAATATAATTAATCTGATTTCGGTGTTGATCATCTGCTCATGTCCATGTGTAGAGTCTTCTCTTGTGTTGGAAGAGAGTGTTTGCTATGACCAGTGCGTTCTCTTGGCAAAACTCTATTAGCCTTTGCTCTGCTTCATTCTGTATTCCAAGGCCAAATTTGCCTGTTACTCCAGGTGATTCTTGACTTCCTACTTTTGAATTCCAGTCTCCTATAATGAAAAGGGCATCTTTTGGAGGGGTTAGTTCTAAAAGGTCTTCATAGAACTGTTCAACTTCAGCTTCTTCAGCATTACCAGTTGGGGCATAGACTTGGATTACTGTGATATTGAATGGTTTGCCTTGGAAACGAACAGAGATCATTCTGTCATTTTTGAGATTGCATCCACGTACTGCATTTTGGACTCTTTTGTTGACCATGATGGCTACTCCATTTCTTCTGAGGGATTCCTGCCCGCAGTAGTAGATATAATGGTCATCTGAGTTAAATTCACCCATTCCAGTCCATTTTAGTTCGCTGATTCCTAGAATGTCAACGTTCACTCTTACCATCTCCTGTTTGACCACTTCCAATTTGCCTTGATTCATGGACCTGACATTCCAGGTTCCTATGTAATATTGCCTTTACAGCATCGGACCTTGCTTCTATCACCAGTCACATCCACAATTGGGTATTGTTTTTGCTTTGGCGCCATCCCTTCATTCTTTCTGGAGTTATTTCTCCACTGATCTCCAGTAGCATATTGGGCACCTACTGACCCAGGGAGTTCCCCTTTCAGTATCCTATCATTTTGGCTTTTCATACTGTTCATGGGGTTCTCAAGGCAAGAATACTGAAATGGTTTGCCATTCCTTTCTCCAGTGGACCACATTCTGTCAGACTTCTCCACCATGACCCTCCCATCTTGGGTGGCCCCACATGGCATGGCTCAGTTTCATTGAGTTAGACAAGGCTGTGGTCCATGTGATCAGACTGGCTAGTTTTCTGTGATTATGGTTTCAGTGTGTCTGCCCTCTGATGCCCTCTCGCAACACCTACCGTCTTACTTGAGTTTCTCTTACCTTGGACATGGGGTATATCTTCACGGCTGCTCCAGAAAAGCGCAGCTGCTGCTCCTTACTTTGGATGAGGGTTATCTCCTTATGGCCACCCCTCCTGACCTTGAAGGTGGAGTAGCTCCTCTCGGCCCTCCTGCACTCACGCAGCCACCTCTCAATCCCTTATGATTATACAGTGGAAGTGACAAATAGATTTAAGGGACTAGATCTGATAGACAGAGTGCCTGATGAACTATGGAGGAGGTTCATGACATTGTATGGGAGACAGGGATCAAGACCATCCCCATAGAAAATAAATGCAAAAAAGCAAAATGACTGTCTGAAGAGGCCTTACAAATAGCTGTGAGAAGAAAAGAAGCAAAAAGCAAAGGAGAAAAAGAAAGATACAAGCATCTGAATGCAGAGTTCCAAAGAATAGCAAGGAGAGATAAGAAAGCCTTCCTCAGAGATCAAAGCAAAGAAATAGAGGGAAACAACAGAATGGGAAAGACTAGAGATCTCCTCAAGAAAATTAGAGATACCAAGGGAACATTTCATGCAAAAATGGTATGGACCTAACAGAAGCAGAAGATATTAAGAAGAGGTGGCAAGAATACACAGAAGTACTGTACAAAAAAGAGCTTCACGACCCAGATAACCACAATGGTGTGATCACTCACCTAGAGCCAGACATCCTGTAATGTGAAGTCAAGTGGGCCTCAGAAAGCATCACTATGAACAAAGCTAGTAGAGGTGCTGGAATTGCAGTTGAGCTATTTCAAATCCTGAAAGATGATGCTGTGAAGGTGCTGCACTCAATATGCCAGCAAATTTGGAAAACTCAGCAGTGGCCACAGGACTGGAAAAGGTCAGTTTTCATTCCAATCCCAAAGAAAGGCAATGCCAAAGAATGCTCAAATTACCGCACAATTGCACTCATCTCACACGCTAGTAAAGTAATGGTCAAAATTCTCCAAGCCAGGCTTCAGCAGTATGTGAACCGTGAACTTCCAGATGTTCAAGCTGGTTTTAGAAAAAGCAGAGGAACCAGACATCAAATTGCCAACATCCGCTGGATCATCGAAAAAGCAAGAGAGTTCCAGAAAAACATCTATTTCTGCTTTATTGACTATGCCAAAGCCTTTGACTGTGTGGATCACAATAAACTGTGGAAAATTCTGAAAGAGATGGGAATACCAGACCACCTGACCTGCCTCTTGAGAAACCTATATGCAGGTCAGGAAACAACAGTTAGAACTGGACATGGAACAACAGACTGATTCCAAATAGGAAAAGGAGTACGTCAAGACTGTATATTGTCACCCTGCTTATTTAACTTCTATGCAGAGTACATCATGAGAAATGCTGGGCTGGAAGAAGCACAAGCTGAAATCAAGATTGCCGGGAAAAATATCAATAACCTCAGATATGCAGATGACACCACCCTTATGGCAGAAAGTGAAGAGGAACTAAAAAGCCTCTTGAGGAAAGTGAAAGTGGGGAGTGAAAAAGTTGGCTTAAAGCTCAACATTCAGAAAAATGAAGATCATGGCATCTGGTCCCATCACTTCATGGGAAATAAATGGGGAAACAGTGGAAACTGTCAGACTTTATTTTTGGGGGCTCCAAAATCACTGCAGAAGGTGATTGCAACCATGAAATTAAAAGACGCTTACTCCTTGGAAGGAAAGTTATGACCAGCCTAGATAGCATATTGAAAAGCAGAGACGTTACTTTGCCAACAAAGTCTGTCTAGTCAAGGCTATGGTTTTTCCTGTGGTCATGTATGGATGTGGGAGTTGGACTGTGAAGAAAGCTGAGTGCCGAAGAATTGATGCTTTTGAACTGTGGTGCTGGAGAAGACTCTTGAGAGTCCCTTGGACTGCAAGGAGATCCAACCAGTCCATCCTAAAGGAGACCAGTCCTGGGTGTTCATTGGAAGGACTGATACTGAAGCTGAAACTCCAATACTTTGGCCTCCTCATGCGAAGAGTTGACTCATTGCAAAAGACCCTGATGCTGGGAGGGATAGGGGGCAGGAGGAGAAGGGGACGACAGAGGATGAAATGGCTGGATGGCATCACCTACTCAATGGACATGAGTTTGAGCGAACTCCGGGAGTTGGTGATGGACAGCGAGGCCTGGCATGCTGTGGTTCATGGGGTCGCAAAGAGTCAGACACGACTGAGTGACTGAACTGAACTGAATGACTCTAATAAGCTTTTATGTACAAGGAATATCAACAGTTGGTTACACATATTTTTCTTGTGACTTTTTGATTGTCTAGCATGTTTTATGCTATGCCAAATTGTTATTGTTATTTTTATGTACTAAAATTTACTGATCTTTTTTCTTTAATATGCCTAAATTTTGAGTCACATTTAAGAAAGTCCTCCTTCCCATAAATGAGACTTTAACGTGAATATCTCATAGAGATCAATTAAATTCGAAGTAGAAGAAATGAAATACATGCATATTTATATGATGGATAAGCTTTGGTGCCATTCTTATTGGATGAGATACCTGAGGGTATTGAGGAAGAGGAAGTAATCATCCTTTCAATACTTATTTTTAAACAATAAGTGGACTTATCTAATTTAACGAGAAATCAGACAGAAAGCCAGTTCCATGATTGGTTTCATTTAGCTGTTCCAACAGTGTCATCAAGGACTTAGGTTCTTTCTATCTTTAGTGTTTGTTGGTTTGTCTGGCTCTCATGATCTCAAGATGGCTGCCATAGCTCCAGGCTTCACACCCAATTGACAGCATCCAGAGGCTAAAAAGAGTGTCAACCTGCTTCTTTTTCTCAAACCCCTCATTTTTTTTAATTGTGGAAAAATATACATAACAAATTTATCACGTTAACCCTATTTAAATGTATAGCTCAGGAGCATTTAGTGCATTCATGTTGTTGTACAACCATTACCACTTCCCATTTCCAGAAATTATCATTCCAAACTGAAACTCTGTGCTAATTAAACAATAAATCCCCATTGTCTGCTCCCCCAACCCCCTGGTAACCACTATTCTACTTTCTCTCTATATAAATTTGACTTATATATATATATATTTCATATAAAGGGAATAATATAATATCTCTCTTTAGTGTTTGGAATATTTCACTTAGCATAATGTCTTCAAGGTTCACTCATGTTGTAGCATGTATCAGAATTTCATTCCAGTTTAAGGCTGAATAATATTCCATTGTGTGTTTATACCACAATTCGTTTATCCATTCATCTGTCAATGGACATTTGAGTTGTTTCCGCCTTCTGACTATTGTGAGTAGTCTAAGATCTTTGTAATACAAATATCTGTTTGAGTGCTGCTTTTAATTCTTTCCTTGTGGCTTCCCTTGTGGCTCAGCTGGTAAAGAATCTGATCTGCCTTCAATGCAGGAGACCTGGGTTCGATCCCTGGGTTAGGAAGATCCCCTGGTGAAGGGAAAGGCTACCCACTCCAGTATTCTGGCCTAGAGAATTCCATGGACTGTATAGTCCATGGTATTGCAAAGAGTCAGACACGACAGAGTAACTTTCACTTTCACTTTAATTCTTTGTGGTTTATACCCATAAGTTTAATTATTTGTTTAATTTGGGGGGGGGAACTGCCATCCTGTTTTCTATCACATCTATACCATTTTACATTCCGACCAGCAAAGTACAGATGATTTCTTCACATCCTCACCGACACTTGTTAATTTCTGGGTTTTGTTTGTTATTTATTAATTTCTAATTGAAGTATAGTTGACTTTGGATATCATTTTAGTTTCAGGTGTACAACATACTGATTCAATATTTTTATAGATTATACTCCATTTAAAATTGTTACAAAACAATGGCTGTATTCCCTGTGCTGTACAATATTTATATCCTTGTTGCTTATCTCTTTTATACATAGCTCTTTTTGTCGTTTAATCCCATACCTCTCTCTCCTTCCACCCCCCTGGCCTCTCCATATTGATAACCAATAGTTTTTTCTCTGTGAGTCTTTTTTGTCACATACCTTTGTTTTATTTTTTAGATTCCACATATAAGTGATAACAGATTATTTGTCTTTTTCTGTCTGACTTATTTAACCAAGCATAATACTCTTTAGGTCCATCATGTTGTTTCAAGTAGAAGAATTTCATTCCTCTTTATGGCTGTGTAATATTTGTGTGTGTGTGTGTGTGTGTGTGTACATACATACACATATCTTGGCTATTGTGAATAATACTGCTATGAACCTTGGGGGCACATGCTTCTTTTCAGATTAGTGTTTTCATTTTCTTGATATATATGTGCTGTGCTGTGCTTAGTTGCTCAGTCATGTCCGACTCTTTGTTACTGCATGGACTGTAGCCCGCCAGGCTCCTCTGTCCATGGGGATTCTCTGGGCAAGAGTACTGTGGTGGGTTGCCACGCACTCCTCCAGGGGATCTTCCCAACCCAGGGATCGAACCCAGGTCTCCTGCATTGTAGGCAGATTCTTTACTGTCTGAGCCACTGGAGAAGCCCCAAAATACTGGAATGGTAGCTTATCCTTTCTCCAGGGGATCTTCCTGACCCAGGAATCAAACTGGGGTCTCCTGCATTGCAGGCAGATTCTTTACCAGCTGAGCTGTATATCCAGGAGTAAAATTGGTGGATCAAGGAATTCCCTGGTAATCCAGTGGTTAGGACTCTGTGTGCTTACTGCTGAGAGCCTGCATTCAATCCTTGGTTGTGGAACTAAACTCTCACAAGCCATGAAGTCAAAAAACAAAACAAAACAAAAAGAATTGCTGGTTCATACAGTAGTTCTATTTTTAGTTTTTTAGTAACCTCTATACTATTTTCCAAGGTCGATACACCAATTTACATCCATACCAGCAGTGCACAAGGGTTCCCTTTTCTCCACATCCTCACCAACATCTATTATTTGTAGATTTTTTGATGATAGCCATTCTGACTGGTGTGAGGTGATATTTAATCATGGTTTTGAGGTGCATTTCTCTAATGATTAGTGACTTTGAACATCTTTTCATGTGCCTGTTAGCCATATGGATGTCTTCTTTGAAAAAAAATGTCTATTCTGTGTTTGTTTTTTTTTTTTAATTAATAGCCATACTAATGGGTGTAAGGTTGTTCTCATTGTGGTTTGGATTCACATTTTCCTAATGATTAGTAATATTGAGCATCTTTTCAAGTGCTTATTGGCTGGCTGTCTGTACATATTCTTTGGAGAAATGTGTATTCAAGTTCTTTCCCCAGTTTTTATTCAAATTGTTCATTCTGTTGTTATTATAGGAATTCCTTGTAGGTTTTGGATGTTAATCTCTTATCAGATATATGATTTGCAAATATTTTCTCCCATTCTGTGTGTTGCCTTTTCATTCTGTTGATAGTGTCCTTTGAAACATGAAAGTTAATATTTATGAAATTCAGTTTGTTTATTTTATCATTTGTTTCCTGTGCTTTTGGTGTTATTTCTGAGAAACTGTTGCCAAATACAGTATCATGAAGTTTCTCCCCTATGTTTCCTTCTGAGTTTTATATTAATAGTTTTACCTCTTACATTTAGGTCTTTGATTCATTTTGAGTTAATTTTTGAATATAATATAAGATAAATGCCCAACTTCATTCTTTTGCATGGGGATATTAGTTTTCTCTGTACCATTTCCACTTCTACTTTGGTGCACAAGTACACATAAATACATGTTGAGATGGTTTTCTTCTACTCCTAAATTGTTGAGTGTTTTTATCATGAAAGGGTGCTGAATTTTATCAAATGCTTTTTAAACATGAATTAAGATATTATGTGTTTTTTACCTTCATTCTGTCAATGTGGTATGTTACATTATTTAGTTTTTGAATGCTGAACCACACTGTATTTCATGAATAAATTTTGCTTTTTCATTGTATATAATTCTTCTATGTGCTGCTAAATTTGGTTTGCTAGAATTTTTAAGGCTATCTGTATCAATATAATGGATGTTAGCCAAGTATTCTTTTCTTGTAGTATATTTGTCTGGTTTCAGTATCAGAATAATATTGGCCTTGCAAAATGAATTTTTAAATGTTCCCTCCTCTTCAATACTTTGATAGTATTTGAAAATAGACCATTTTCTTATAGAAGTTTTAGATCCCCAGAAAAATTGAGCAGAATATTAAAAGAGTTTCCATATGACCCAGTCCCCAGCACACAGCCTCCTTCCCTATCCAAATTCCATACCTAAGTGGCACATTTGTCAACCCACATTAACACATTGTTATCACTCAGAGTCTATAGTTTACATTAAGGTTCACTGTTGGGGTTGTACAGTTTGTGGTTTTGGACACATCTATACTGACATATCGGAGAAGGCAATGGCAAGCCACTCCAGTACTCTTGCCTGGAAAATCCCATGGACGGAGGAGCCTGGAAGGCTGCGGTCCATGGGGTCGCTGAGGGTCGGACACGACTGAGCGACTTCACTTTCACTTTTCACTTTCATGCATTGGAGAAGGAAATGGCAACCCACTCCAGTGTTCTTGCCTGGAGAATCCCAGGGACGAGCGAGCCTGGTGGGCTGCCATCTGTGCCCTCTGTGTCCTCGCACAGAGTCAGACACGACTGAAGCGACTTAGCAGCAGCAGCAGCAGCATACTGACATATGTCCACAATTGTAATATCATAAAGAAAGTTTTCACTGCTCTAAAATTCTTCTGTTCCCTGCCTATTCATCCCTCCCTTCCCCCAGCCACTGGCAGTCACTGATCTTTTTACTGTCTCCATATTCATGCCATTACCAGAATGTCATATAGTTGGAATCATACAATATATAGCCTTTTCTGATTGACTTCTTTAATTTAATAATGTGCATTTAAAGTTCATCCATGTCTTTTCAAGGCTTGATAGGTCATTTCTTTTTAGCAATGAATAATATTCCATTTATAAATGTGCCACAGTTCATTTATCCTTTCACCTACTGAAGGACCTCTTGATTGCTTCCAAGTTTAGTCAGTTATGATAAAACTGCTATAAGCGTCCTTGTACAGGTTTCTGTGTGGACATAAGCTTTCAACATATTTGGGTAAATCCCAAGGAGTGCAATTGCTAGATCATGAGGTAAAAGTATGTTTAGTTTTCTAAGAACCTGCCAAACTGCCTTCCAAAATGGCCATACCATTTTACACTTCCGCCAGCAATGAATGAAATATTTTCTATTTATTCATGATTCCATTGATAGGCTATATGTTTCCGTGAATTTGTTCATTTCGTCCAGGTTATTCAGTTTGTTAGTGTACAATTGTTCATTGTATTCTCCTATAACCCTTTGTATTTCTATAAAATCAGTAGTAATATCCCCACTTTCATTTCTGATTTTAGTAATTTGTGTATTTTCTTTTTATTCAGTCAGTGTAGCTAGAGATTTGTCAATTTTGTTGACATTTTCTAAGCACCATCTTGAGTTCATTAATTTTTCTTTTTTGTTTTTCTACTTTCTATTTTTATTTATTGCCACTCTAAGCCACAGATAATATTTCCTTCCTTTTGATATCTTTTAGTTTAGTTTGTTCTTCTTTTTCTAGTTCCTTAAGCTGTAACGTTAGGTTGTTAATTTGAGATCATCTTTTTCATGTAAGCATTGACAGTTATAAATTTTCATATCAGCACTGCTTCACTGTACCCATAAGTTTTGGTTGTTGTATTTTCACTTACATTTGTCTCATGGTATCTTCTAAATTCCCTTGTGGCTTTTTCTTTACCCCATTGGTTGTTTAAGGGTATGTTGTTTAATTTCCACACAGTTGTGACTTTTTCAGTTTTCCTTCTGTTATTTCTAGTTTTATTCTATTGTGATTTTAAAAGATAATTTGTATTATTTCAGTCTTTAAAATTTATTAAGACTATTTTTGTAACTAATATATGGCCTATTCTGGATCATATTTCATGTCCAGTTGAAAACAATGCTATTGTTAGTTGTTCTGTTTATCTGGGAATGCCTTGATTTCACCCTCATTTTTGAAGGATAATTTTGAAAGATACAGAATTTTCATTTGATGGATTCTTTCTTTCAGTACTTTAAATATATTATCCAACCACATTCTGGCCTGTAATGTTTCAGCTGACAAATCAGCTGATAATATTATTTAGGACCTCTTGTGTGTGATAAATTGATTTTCTCTTGTTACTTGCAAGATTCTCTCTGTCTTTTCCTATTGACAGTTTGACTTTAATGAGTGTTGGTGTGGGACTGTTTGCCACATTTGGGATTTGTTGAGCCTCTTTTATTTGTGCATTTATTTTGTTAAAAATGGAAAGTTTTTGACCATTATTTTTTCATGTAATCTTTCTGTCACTTTCTGTCTCTCCTATCCTTCTGGGACTCTCATGATATGTATTTTGGTCTTCTTGATGGTATCCCATAAGACCCTCCCTTAGGTTCTGTTCAGTTTTCTTCATTATTTTTTCTTTCTGCTCCTTAGACTCAATGCTTCCAAGTTGTTTTATCTTCAAGTTTGCTGATTCTTTCTTCTGCCTGATCAAATCTACAATTGAATCATTCTAATACATTTTCAATTACATTATAGTATTTTTCAGCTCTAGAATGTGTTTGGTTCATTTTAATAATTTGTCTCTGTCTCACTTTTTTCATACTTCTTTTTTGTTGATTGCCTTTAGTTCTTTGTCTGTTTTCCTTTGGCTCTTGAGCATATGTAAGAAAGTTGCTTTAAAATCTTTGTCTAGTAAGTCATATGTCAGAGCTTCATTGAGTGAAGATAGTTCTATCAGTTTATTCTGTACCTTAGAGTAAGCTGTAATTTCCTGTTTCTTTGTATACTTTGTCATTTTTGGTTGTAATTTTAACATTTCAAATGTTAAAAAACTACAAAAACTTCACCAGTTTTTGTAGACTTGCTTTCTACACGGGTAATCCTTTACCAATGAGCTGGACATGCTTTGATCATAGGAATTATCCTAAAGTTAAAGCTTAAGATTTTCCTAGGCCTTTTATGCACATGCATGTTATCTGGGCCTGTGTATCGATATCTCAGTTCTCCTTTATATATGGCTACTTTTAAATGTCTTAATTTCTCAAAAAGTCTCACCCCAGATTCTTCTTGGCACCTTAGTCTATTGTATGCCTCCACTGATAATCTTGTCTCTGCTTTCTGTAGACTTTGCTCAAGCACTGTATGTTGCCTTTCCCACCTGTCTTCAAAGTTAGAAAAAACAAAGAGCAGTCCTTCAGACAGCACTCAGACAAGTTAGACTATTGGAAATAAGGTATACTGTATTTCCTCTGGTTTGAAGGAGGGTTTGGGAACTGGGCTGCCACCTCCTCCATATCTAAACTGCTGCCATACTGGGCAGGTGGTAAGGAAAGGGTAAGTAATACCTCAAAATTTTTCCTACCATTTTTAATTAAGCCTTTTCCTGATTGGGTGTTCCTTATTTGCTGTACACCTTTGACTATTCTCAGATGTCTTATAAGATTATTTTATCAAGTCTCTAATTATCAGTGGACTTTTCTGGTGGCTCAGTTGATAAAGAGTCCATTTGCCAGTGCAGGAGATGTGGCTTCAATCCCTGGGTCAGGAAGATTCCCTGGAGAAGGAAATGGCAACCCACTCAAGTATTCTTGCCTGGGAAATCCCATTGGCAGAGGAGCCTGGCTGGCTGCAGTTCATGGAGTCACAAGAGTTGGACATGACTTAGTGACTAAACCACTACCACTAGTTATTCACATTTTTGTAAAGTTTTTGTGGGTGAATGAGGGCCTGGAGCTTCTTTGCTATTTTGCCAACATCACTTCTCTTATTAGTTTTCAATATGTTTTCTTCTCTTTCTTTTTTATCTTTCATTTTTACATTGTTGTTCAGTTGCTGAGTTGTGTCTGACTCTCTGCAACCCCGTGGACTGCAACATGCCAGGCTTCCCTGTCCTTCACTATCACCTGGAGTTATTCAAACTCATGTCCATTGAGTTGCTGTTGCATTTTTACACTGGAATATCATTAACCCATTGATACCCAGAAAGAAGGAAGTACAAAATAATAGAATATTAAGAAGGGTCTGCCGTATAACACACTGAAATAAGGACAGCTGTCTACTAAATACTAGATTCATTTTTTTTAATATAGGACCAAGAGTAGTCATTTCCCTTGTATTGATCTCTTCTGTAACAGAAAATGTTTATATATGCCAGTGGTAGTAACATGGGCTTTGATGTCAGATAAAGTTAGATGTGAGCTGGGCAAATATAATTACCAATTTCATGATTTTTATAGCCAATATTGAGCCTCTAGAAACATGAGACTCATATGTAATATATAAACATTATATGTGTGTACATACATAGAGAATACAATTAGAGTATTCACAAACATATTATTTTTAAATCACTGAATGGTAGGTTTCTGATTATCTATTTATCTCTAGACTTGACAATATTTTCCACAATTCCTAAGTAATGGATCATTTTTATAGCAGAATAAAAGCTCAGAGAAAGAGTGGTTGTTCTGAAAACTTCAGACATAGATTTATAGAAAATAATATAACAAATTCCTGTATATTCAAATTAATAAATAAAATATCACATATGTAGTTGAAGCTCTCTTTGAAGTCTTCTCTGATTATGTTAGTTTCCTTCTTCCCCAGAGATACTTTTTATCAAGATTTTGGGTTTTTCATACTTAAGACTTTCCTCTGTAGTTTATTACATATATATATATATGTAATTTTATTACATATATATATATCCCTAAGTGAAATATGGTATTGTTTTCTTGCATGGTTGTATGCATAGGTGGTGGCTACCTGATGGAAAGGAGGAAGGAAAAAACATAAGGAGAACAAATACACATTCACATCTCAACATTGTGACCTGCCATATATGCCTTCCTTGCCATGTATATTCTCTTACAGAGCCACTAAGATGGACACAACCATTATTTTTAGCTTATGTGCTATGGGGAGCACTAACACATTTTGCAGATATTATTTTCAACACTTTTCTCCCTGATGTCTTCAAAGGTTTAGTTTCCCAAACTCCATTTCAGTTCAGTTCAGTTCAGTCATGTCCGACTCTTTGCGACCCCATGAATCGCAGCACGCCAGGCCTCCCTGTCCATCACCAACTCCTGGAGGTCACCCAAACTCATGTCCATCAAGTTGGTGATGCCATCCAGCAATCTCATCCTCTGTCGTCCCCTTCTCCTCCTGCCCCCAATCCCTCCCAGCATCAGGGTCTTTTGCAGTGAGTCAGCTCTTCACATGAGGTGGCCAAAGTATTGGAGTTTCAGCCTCAGCATCAGTCCTTCCAATGAACACCCAGGACTGATCTCCTTTAGGATGGACTGGTTGGATCTCCTTGCAGTCCAAGGGACTCACAAGAGTCTTCTCCAGCACCACAGTTCAAAAGCATCAATTCTTCGGCGCTCAGCTTTCTTCACAGTCCAACTCTCACATCCATACATGACCATTGGAAAAACCATAGCCTTGACTAGACGGACCTTTGTTGGCAAAGTAATGTCTCTGCTTTTCAATATGCTACCTAGGTTGGTCATAATTTATCTTCAAAGGAGTAAGCATCTTTTAATTTCATGGCTGCAATCACCATCTGCAGTGATTTAGGAGCCCCAAAAAATAAAATCTGACACTGTTTCCACTCTTTCCCCATCTATTTCCCATGAAGTGATGGGACCAGATGCCATGATCTTCATTTTCTGAATGTTGAGCTTTAAGCCAACTTTTTCACTCTCCTCTTTCACTTTCATCAAGAGGCTTTGTAGTTCCTCTTCACTTTCTGCCATAAGGGTGGTGTCATCTGCATATCTGAGGTTATTGATATTTCTCCTGGCAATCTTGATTCCAGCTTGTGCTTCTTCCAACCCAGCGTTTTTCGTGATGTACTCTGCATATAAGTTAAATAAGCAGGGTGACAATATACAGCCTTGATGTACTCCTTGTCCTATTTGGAACCAGTCTGTGGTTCCATGTCCAGTTCTAACTGTTGCTTCCTGACCTGCATACAGATTTCTCAAGAGGCACGTCAGGTGGTCTGGTATTCCCATCTCTTCAAGAATTTTCCACAGTTTATTGTGATCCACACAGTTAAAGGCTTTGGCATAGTCAATAAAGCAGAAATAGATGTTTTTCTGGAACTCTCTTGCTTTTTCCATGATCCAGCGGATGTTGGTAATTTGGTCTCTGGTTCCTCTGCCTTTTCTAAAACCAGCTTGAACATCTGGAAGTTCACGGTTCACGTACTGCTGAAGCCTGGCTTGGAGAATTTTGAGCATTACTTTACTAGCGTGTGAGATGAGTGCAGTTGTGTGGTAGTTTGAGCATTCTTTGGCATTGCCTTTCTTTGGGATTGGAATGAAAACTGACCTTTTTCCAGTCTTGTGGCCACTGCTGAGTTTTCCAAATTTGCTGGCATATTGAGTGCAGCACCTTCACAGCATCATCTTTCAGGATTTGAAATAGCTCAACTGCAATTCCATCACCTCCTCTAGCTTTGTTCGTAGTGATGCTTTCTAAGGCCCACTTGACTTCACATTCCAGGATGTCTGGCTCTAGGTTAGTGATCACACCATCATGATTATCTTGGTCGTGAAGGTCTTTTTTGTACAGTTCTTCTGTGTATTCTTGCCACCTCTTCTTAATATCTTCTGCTTCTGTTAGGTCCATAATATTTCTGTCCTTTATTGAGCCCATCTTTGCATGAAATGTTCCCTTGGTATCTCTAATTTTCTTGAAGAGATCTCTAGTCTTTCCCATTCTGTTGTTTTCCTTTATTTCTGTGCTTTGATCTCTGAGGAAGGCTTTCTTATCTCTCCTTGCTATTCTTTGAAACTCTGCATTCAAATGGGAATATCTTTCCTTTTCTCCCTTGCTTTTCACTTCTCTTCTTTTCACAGCTATTTGTAAGGCCTCCCCAGACAGCCATTTTGCTTTTTTGCATTTCTTTCCCATGGGGATGGTCTTGGTCCCTGTCTCGTGTACAATGTCACAAGCCTCTGTCCATAGTTCATCAGGTACTCTGTCAGCTCAAAGTAATTTCTCAGTATATCCTTAATATGAAATATCTTTCATTTGTTCAGGCCTAATTTACTGGCTTTCATTCAGTTACTCATGTGGGCCTGTGTATCTGGAAGGTAGTCTGTAGCACCCTAGTGAAAAATAGCTTTTCTGTTTCCAGACTACTACCCATATGCCCTGATTGGCTTAAGAATGCATCCCATTTTGAACTTGACCTGCTTTTATAGTAAAAGTGCTGAACATGTGTATATTTTCCTTTCCTTCTGTTACTTTTAATTGCATAATGAAGGCAATTCAGTGGTGTTTTAATATGCATGTGTTGATTGTTCCTGAATGAGCCTGTGACAGAATTTTAACCATGAATCCCACTGTTGAGGGTTTTCCTCACTGGATGCTGTGGAGCTAAGCTCTAGGTGTTCTCATGCAGACCCTCACCCTTTTACTCCCCTATAGCCTTCATTGCTTGGATAACTTGGAGGTTAAGCTGATGAGCCTTCTTTTCATTCAAGGGGCTTTATCTGGGAGAATACAAAAAGAGTGTTGTAAAACTACTTTTAGCTAAAATCCAGGCACGTGGAGATGTCATTGGACTGTCAAACTTGAGATTTATTTGAGAAACATGCTTGCCCTTCGCTGGTAAATGGGTACTGTCAGGTAGATAGATTCATAAATTAGTTTTGTTACCACCTTATCACCTAAATCATTTAATTTAGGAATGTTCTTTATCCGACACTGACACACTTTCCTATGGAATGGTTAGGGATACTAATTTTTTCTCTATTATTTTTGCTTCAAAACCCAAGTGTTTTATTGTAGATAAAAATTGAAATGCAGGAAAGGTAAAAGATATTATAAACCTCTTAAGACTCTACTACTCATGGGTAAGCATGTTTAACAGTTGAGTATAATATTTTCAGAAAACAAAACCAATGTGTATGTTGCCAATAAGAAACTCACTTTAAATATAAAAATTCATGTAGATTAAAAATAAATGGATGGAGAAGATGCTAACACCAAGCAAAAGAAAGCAGGAGTAGCTATATTCATTTCAGAGAGAGCAAACTTCAAAGCAAGGTGAGTTATCAGGGATAAAGTAAGGCATTATATATAATGGTTAAAGAGGTCAGTTCCTCAAGACATAACAATCCTTAACATTTATGTCCTTAACAAAGTAAAAAAGTATGTGAGGCAAAAACTAATAGAATTGCAAAGGGAAGTAGACTGATCATATGATCACTTCAATACATTTGACAAAAGCATTTGACAAAGTGTAATACTCATTCATGACTGAACCAAAAAACCTCTCACTAAACTAGGAATAGAGGAGAAATTCTTCACATTTATAATAAATATCTACAAAAAACCTACAGCTGACATCAGATTAATGGTGAGAAACTTAAAGACTTCCCGCTAAAATTAGGTACAAAGCAAGAATGTCCAGTCTTAAAACTCCTTTTCATTATCAGAGTGGAAGTTCTAGCTAGTGCAAAAAGATAAGAAAAGGTATACAGATTGGGAAGGAAAAAAAATATGATTGTCTTTGTTCACAAATGGCATTATCATCTATGTAGAAAATCCAGAAGAATCAACGACAAAAATACTCCTCTAGAACAAATAGGCAATTATGACAAGGTTGCGGTATGCAAAGTTAAAACACAGAAGTCAGCCACTTTGCTATATACCAGCAAAGAACAAGTAGAATTTGAAATTGGAAACACAATACCATTTACAGTAGTACCTTCCAAAATGAAGTACTTAAGTATAAATCTAATAAAATACATATTAATACAAGATCTTTATGAGGAAAATTATAAAACTTTGATGAATGAAATCAGAAAACTAAATAAATAGAGATATTCCATGTTCATTGACAGGAAGACTCAATATTGTCAAGACGTCAGATCCTCCCAAATGGATTTGTAGGTTCAATGCAATACCACCCCAAATCCCAGTATATTATTTTGTGAATATTGAAAAACTGATTCTAATATTTATGTGGAGAGATAAAATACCCAGAATGGCTAACACAATATTGAAGGAGAAGAACGAAGTTGGAGGACTGATACTACCCAACTTTAAGACATTATAAAGTTATAGTAATCATGACAGTGTGGTATTGGTGAAAGAACAAATAGATTAATGGAACAATAAAGGGCCTGTAAATAGACCCACAGAAATATGGTCAGCTGATCTTCATCAAAGAGCAAAGGCAATGGAAAGGAGTAAAGATAGTCTTTAAAACAAATGGTCCTGAAACAACCAGACGTGCACATGGGAAAAATGAATCTAGACACAGACCTCACACCTTTCACAAAAAAATAGTTCAAAATGAATCACATCTCTAACTGTAAAATATAAAACTATAAAATGTCTAGAAGATATAGGAAAAAAACTTAGTTACCTTTGATTATGGCAGTGATTTTTTTAGATATAATACTAAAGGCATGATCCATGATAGAAATAATTGACAAGCTGAAATTCATGGAAATTAGAAAATTATGGTCTGCAGAAGATAGTGTCAATAGAGAAAACAAGTCAAAGACTGGAGGAAAATATTTGCAAAAGATGCTTATAATAAAGGACAGTCATCATCCAAGATATACAAAGAATTATTAACACTCAACAATAAAAAATCAACAACCTAATTTTAAAGTGGGACAAAGATCTTAACAGACAACTCATCAAAGACACATAGGTAAAGATGCTCCACATCATATATCATCAGAGAAGTGCAAATTGAAACAACAATGAGATACCACTATGCATTTATTAGAATGGCCAAAACTGGGAACACTGGCAACACCAAACACTGGAGAGGATTTGGGAGCACCAGGATCTCTTATCTATTGCTGATGGGAATGCAAAATGGTTGCAGTCACTTTGAAAGACAGTTTGGTGGTTTCTTACAAAACTAAACATACTGTTACCACACAATCCAGTAATCACACTCCTTGGTATTTACCCAAAGGAGTTGAAAACTTATGTCCACACAAAAATATGTACACAGTTGTTTATAGCAACTTTATTTGTAATTGTCAAAACTTGGAAGAAACTAAGGTGTCCTGAATTAGGTGAACAGATAAATAAACTGTGGTACATTCACATGATAGCTCCAGAAAGAATGAAGAGAGGGAGCCAAAGCGAAAACAACGCCCAGGTGTGGATGTGACTGCTGATGGATGTAAAGTCCAATGCTATAAAGAACAATATTGCATAGGAACCTAGAATGTTAGGCCCATGAATCGAGGTAAATTGGAAGTGGTCAAACAGGAGATGGCAAGAGTGAACATGGACATTTTAAGAATCAGTGGACTAAAATGGACCGGAATGGGCGATTTTAATTCAGATGACCATTATATCTACTACTGTGGGAAAGAATCCCTTAGAAGAAATGGAGCAGCCATCATAGTCAACAAGAGTCAGAAATGCAGTACATGGGTGTGATCTCAAAAATGACAGAACGATCTCTGTTCATTTTCAGGGCAAACCATTTAATATCACAGTAATCCAAGCCTATGCCCCAAACACAAATGCCAAAGAAGCTGAAGTTGAATGGTTCTATGATGACCTACAAGACCTTCAAGAATTAACACCAAAAAAAAGATGTCCTTTTCATCATAGGGGACCAGGATGCAAAAGTAGGAACTCAAGAGATACCTGGAGTAACAACCAAGTTTGGCCTTGGAGTAAAAATGAAGCAGGGCAAAGGCTAACAGAGTTTTGCCAAGAGAACACATTGGTCATAGCAAACACCCTCTTCCAACAACACAAGAGACAACCCTACACACCAGATGGTTCAATACCAAGATCAAATTGATTATATTCTTTGCAGCCAAAGATGGAGAGGCTATGTACAGTCAGCAAAAACAAGACTGGCAGCTGATGGTGGCTCAGATCATGAACTCCTTATTGCAAAATTCAGACTTAAATGGAAGGAAGTAGGGATAGCCAATAGACCATTCAGTTCAGTTCAGTTCAGTCACTCAGTCGTGTCTGACTCTTTGCGACCCCATGACTTGCAGCACGCCAGGCCTCCCTGTCCATCACCAACTCCCAGAGTTCACTCAAACTCACGTCCATCAAGTCGGTGATGCCATCCAGCTATCTCATCCTCTGTCATCCCCTTCTCCTCCTGCCCCCAATCCCTCCCAGCATCAGAGTCTTTTCCAATGAGTCAATCCTTCTCATGAGGTGGCCAAAGTACTGGAGTTTCAGCTTTAGCATCATTCCTTCCAAAGAACACCCAGGGCCATTCAGGTATGACCTAAATCAAATCCATTATGATTATACAGGGGAATTAACAAATAGATTCAAGGGATTAGATCTGATAGAGTGGTTGAAGAACTATGGATGGTTCATGACACTGTACAGGAGGCAGTGATCAAGACTAGCCCCAAGAAAAAGAAATGCAAAAAGGCAAAATTGTTGTCTGAGGAGGCATTACAAAGAAATAGAGGAAAACAATAGAATGGGAAAGACTAGAGATCTCTTCAAGAAAATGAGAGATACCAAGGGAACATTTCATGCAAAGATGGGCACAATAAAGGACAGAAATGGTATGGACCTAACGGAAGCAGAAGGTATTAAGAAGAAGTGGCATGAAAACACAGAAGAACTGTACAAAAAAGATCTTCATGACCCAGATAAGCACAATGGTGTGATCACTCACGAAGAGCCAGACATCCTGGAATGCGAAGTCAAGTGGGCCTTAAGAAGCATCACTATGAACAAAGCTAGTGGAGGTGATGGAATTCCAGTTGAGCTATTTCAAATCCTGAAAGATGATGCTGTGAAAGTGCTGCACTCAATATGCCAGCAAATTTGGAAAACTCAGCAGTGGTCGCTGGACAGGAAGATGTCATTTTTCATTCCAATCCCAAAAAAAGGCAATGCCAAAGAATGCTCAAACTACCACACAATTGCACTCATATCACAAGCTAGTGAGGTCATGCTCAAAATCCTCCAAGCCAGGCTTCAACAGTACATGAACTGTGAACTTCCAGATATTCAAGCTGGATTTAGAAAAGGCAGAGGAATCAGACATCAAATTCCCAACGATCTGTTGGATCATAGAAAAAGCAAGAGAGTTTCAGAAAAAACATCTACTTATGCTTTATTGACTATGCCAAAGCCTTTGAGTGTGCGAATCACAGAAAACTGTGAAAAATTCTTTAAGAGATGGGAATACCAGACCATCTTACCTGCCTCCTTAGAAATTTTTATGCAGGTCAAGAAGCAACAGTTAGCACTGGATGTGGAACAATGGACTGGTTCCAAATTGCTAAAGGAGTACATCAAGGCTGTATATTGTCATCCTGCTTATTTAACTTATATGCAGAATACATCATACAAAATGCCAGGCTGAGTGAAGCACAAGCTGGAACCAAGATTGCCAGGAGAAATATCAATAACCTCAGATATGCAGATGACACCACCTTTATGGCAGAAAGCGAAGAAGAACTAAAAAGCCTCTTGATGAAAGTGAACAAGGAGAATGAAAAAGCTGGCTTAAAACTCAGTATTCAAAAAAATGAAGATCATGGCATCCAGTCCCATTACTTCATGGCATATTGAGGGGAAACAAGGGAAACAGTGATGTACTTTATTTTCTTGGGCTCCAACGACTGCAGATGGTGACTTCAGCCATGAAATTAAAAGACATTTGCTCCTTGGAAGAAAAGCTATGACCAACCTAGACAGTGTATTAAAAAGCAGAGACATCACTTTGCCAACAAAAGTTCCACATAATCAAAGCTATGGCTTTTCCAGTAGTCATGTGTGGATATGAGAGTTGGACCACAAAGAAAACTGAGTGCCAAAGAATTGATGCTTTTGAACTGCAGTGTTGGAGAAGACTCTTGAGACCCTTGGACTGAAAGGAGATCAAACCTTTTAATCCTAAAGTAAATCAGTCCTGAATATTCTTTGGAAGGACTAATGCTGAAGCCTAAACTGCAATACTTTCGCCACCTAATACAAAGAACAGACTCATTGGAAAAGACCCTGATGCTGGGAAGGATATAAGGCGGGAGGAAAAGGGGACGACAGAGGATGAGATGGTTGGATGGCATCACCAACTCAATGGGTATGAGTTTGAGCAGGCTCCGGGAGTTGGTGATGGGCCAAGATGCCTGGCATGCTGCAGTCCATGGGATTGCAGAGAGTCAGACATAACTGAATGACTGAAGTGAACTGACTGAACTGACATTCATGTAATGGGATATTATTCAGCATTAAAAACAAATGATCTATTAAGCTTTGAAAAGACATGGTCATACTTTAAATGTATATTATTAAGTGAAAGAAGTCAACCAGAAAAAGACTATGTATATTTTTAATTAGGATTTTCATATTCTTTGGATAAATACCTAGAGTTGGGTTAGCTGGATCATATGGTAGTTCTATTTGTAATTTACTGAGGCATCTGCATACTGTTTTCCATACTGCCTGTACCAATTCTCATTCCAGCATGCAAACTATATATAGGTTCCCTTTTCTCCATACATTTGCCAACACTTGTTACTTCTTGCCTTTTTGATAATAACCATTCTAATAGTGTTTATTGCAGCATTATTTACAATAGACAAGATATGGAAACAATCCAAGTGTCCATCAGTGGATGAATGGAGAAGATACTACACACACACACACACACACACACACTGATATACTACACAGCCAAAAAAAGATGAAATCTTGGCATTTGCAACTGCATAAATGGAACTTGAGGATATTATAATAAGTGAAATGAGACAGATACCTTATGATTTCACCCATATGTGGAATAAGTCAAACAAAATAAATGAACAAACCAAACCAACAAAGGCAGAGAAGGGGAAGGTAAAATGTGTAAAAGGGATAAACTGCATGGTGACAGTTGGAAACTAAGTCTTTGGCAGTGAACACCCTATGGTGTACACAGCATTAGAAATACAATGTTGTACACATGAAACTTACAAAATGTTATAAACCAATGTTCAGTTCAGCTCAGTCGCTCAGTCGTGTCTGACTCTTTGTGACCCCATTAATCACAGCACGCCAGGCCTCCCTGTCCATCACTAACTCCCGGCGTTCACTCAGACTCACGTCCATCGAGTCAGTGATGCCATCCAGCCATCTCATCCTCTGTCGTCCCCTTCTCCTCCTGCCCCCAATCCCTCCCAGCATCAGAGTCTTTTCCAATGAGTCAACTCTTCGCATGAGATGGCCAAAGTACTGGAGTTTCAGCTTCAGCATCATTCCTTCCAGAGAAATCCCAGGGCTGATCTCCTTCAGAATGGACTGGTTGGATCTCCTTGCAGGCCAAGGGACTCTCAAGAGTCTTCTCCAACACCACAGTTCAAAATCATCAATTCTTCGGCACTCAGCTTTCTTCACAGTCCAACTCTCACATCCATACATGACCACTGGAAAAACCATAGCCTTGACTAGATGGACCTTTGTTGGCAAAGTAATGTCTCTGCTTTTGAATATGCTATCTAGGTTGGTCGTAACTTTCCTTCCAAGGAGTAAGCGTCTTTTAATTTCATGGCTGCAGTCACCATCTGCAGTGATTTTGGAGCCCAAAAAAATAAAGTCTGACACTGTTTTCACTGTTTCCCCATCTATTTCCCATGAAGTGATGAGACCAGATGTCATGATCTTCGTTTTCTGAATGTTGAGTTTTAAGCCTCACTCTCCTCTTTCACTTTCATCAAGAGGCATTTTAGTTCCTCTTCACTTTCTGCCATAAGGGTGGTGTCATCTGCATATCTGAGGTTATTGATATTTCTCCCGGCAATCTTGATTCCAGCTTGTGCTTCTTCCAGCCCAGCGTTTCTCATAGCTTTAGAAAAAGCTATGTATTTTATGATTCCAACTATATGGCATTCTGGAAACAGCAAAACTTTGGAAACAGTAAAAAGATCAGTGATTGCTAGGATTTTCAAGGGGATAGGAAGAGAATGAATTGGCAGAGCACAGAACATTTTTAAGGCAATGAAAATACTCTGTGTGGTACCAAAATGATAGATATAGGTCATTATACATTTGTCCAAACCTATGGAATGTACACCACCAAGAATGAACCCTAAGGTAAACTGTGGACTTTGAGTGACTATGATGTACCCCTATAGGTTCATCAGTTGCAACAAATGTATCACTCTGGTGGAGCATATTGATAATGGGGGAGGCTATGCATGTGTGATGACAATGAGGTATATGGAAAATCTCTGTACCTCCCAGTCATTTTTGCTGTGATTGTACGTCTTTCCTAAAAAAATAATCTTGATTTTTTAAAAGAGTTAATGTGAAGAAGCCATGTCATCTCAGATGTAACCTTTGAATTTGCCCATAATTCATTTCCCCTCTTACCCTTTTCCAATAATAGAGTTTCCAATAATGTTATGCCTCCAATGGAACAGTATGGATTTAGCAATATATATTCAGTTATTATGGGCTTCCCAGGTGGCTCAGTGATAAAGAATCTGCCTGCCAAGCAGGAAACACGGGTTCAGTCTCTGGTTCAGGATGATCCCCTGGAGAAGGGAATGGCAACCCACTCCAGTATTCCTGCCTGGAGAATCCCGTGGACAGAGGAGCCTGATGGGCTACAGTTCATAGGGTCACAAAGATTTGGACATGACTTAGCGACTAAACCACCACCACCTCACTCAGTTATTAGTGAACGGTAGGATGGATACTTGTGTATTAAAGAAATGATAGTTATTTTGGATTTTTGCCTCTAAGGGAAGCAGTACATGGCTGAAATGTGACATGATCTGAGGTGTGACATGATCTGAGGCCCCCTGGTGTGACATGATCTGAGGCCCCCTGCAGTATGGAATGGGAGACAGGTCTAGAATTCTCCTATCAATGTATTAACATAAGGAGCAGTCCAGGAGCAGCAGTTAGACAAACACCACTGATGCCCTGGTGCCATCTCTCACTGAGCTCACCAAGTGAGTCAAAGGCAAGCCTGTCTTCCCAGCATGGGGACTGGATTAGGATCAGTACACAAGTATGACGTGAGCAACTTTTATGAGATTCTGTAACACCAAAGAATGAAGAGAACCTGCTATCTCAAATTCTTCAAGTCAGCACATGTCAGAGAGTTATTTGCTCCCTTCCCCTTGGTGCATGTAATCTCTGTAGGAGAAAGAGTGAGAAATGACTTTTCATAGTGCCTTCCTCAGGACCAGGCTCAGACAGCCCCTACTGCTTTCCCCCAACACTTAGAGGGCACTGAAGTCTGACCACGTCCCATATATAATGGACAACTTTCCTCATTCACCCCTCAGGACAGCTTTGTGACAAAGGCACCATCACAGATGCCCAAGCTCAGGCTGACAGAGCCTGGGTCACCTCTGCAGGTAAATGTCAGGATGGGATGAGGTCCCATCCCTCACCCTCCCTGAGAACACAGAGCAGCCGCCCTTTCAGAAGGTGGGCTTTCAGGGCTGGAGAAATGGTCACACGCCCCTGGATGTTGTCCCACAGTACTCACTCACCTACCCCTCTGGGAGAGGAAGAGGACAGAGATGAAATCCTGCCCCTTCTGCCAGCTGACCTCAGTATCTGGGCCACATGCATTGGCTCATTCATGAAGAGAAGGGTGAGGCTCAGGCAGAAGCTCAGGTGTTGCCCCTGAGACAGGTGATCTGGAGGGAGGGCAAGTGACATGTAAGGAAGTACTTTAAGGAATTGAACTGTAGGGACTTCCCTGGCAGTCCAGTGGTTAAGACTCCATACTTCCATTGCAGGGGGCATGGGTTCCATCCCTGCTTGGAAACTAAGATCTCTCATGCCACACGATACAATGAAAAAAAAAAAAAGAGAGAGAGATTATACTTTATATTTTATCTCTATTAATCCTAACAGCTATTCAAGTTACCTATCATTATGATCAGTATTCATACTGGAGTACCTTTCTTATCTCCAGAGCAGTAGCTCACTCTAGAATTACTCCAAAGTTTTTTCCATTTTGTCTTGATGCCTTCAGGACTCTGAATGCTCTAACCTCCCTGGAGGCTGACGATACATGCTTCTGTCTTTTTTTTTTTTTTTTTTTTTTGAATTTTTTAATTTCATTTTATTTTTTAACTTTACAATATTGTATTGGTTTTGCCATACATCAACATGAATCCGCCACAGGTATACACGTGTTCCCCATCCTGAACCCTCCTCCGTCCTCCCTCCCCGTACCATCCCTCTGGGTTGTCCCAGTGCACCAGCCCCAAGCATCCAGTATCGTGCGTTGAACCTGGACTGGCAACTCGTTTCATATATGATATTATACATGTTTCAATGCCATTCTCCCAAATCATCCTGTTTAAATAATACTTGCATTGTTTTAAACCCTTTAGTGAGTGAAGTAAGCCAGAAAGAAAAACACCAATACAGTATACTAATGCATATATATGGAATTTAGAAAAATGGTAACAATAACCCTGTATGCGAGACAGCAAAAGAGACACAGATGTATAGAACAGTCTTTTGGACTCTATGGGAGAGGGAGAGGGTGGGATGACTTGGGAGAATGGCAGTGAAACATGTATAATATCATATAAGAAACTAATCACCAGTTCAGGTTCGATGCAGGATACAGGATGCTTGGGGCTGGTGCACTGGGATGACTCAGAGGGATGGTATGGGGAGGGAGGTGGGAGGGCAGTTCAGGATTGGGAACATGTGTATACCCGTGGCAGATTCATGTTGATGTATGGCAAAACCAATACAATATTTTAAAGTAAATAAATAAATATAAATAAACCCTTTAGTGAAATTAAAAACATTAACATTTAAAAAAATTTAATTAAAAAATCTTCTAAGTGGAAAAAAACAGTTATGAGGGGAGAAAATTTATAAACTAGCGGGTTAATATCCATGATTTGTGAGGCACATTCAGTAACAAATTATTGGCAACTAATTTCAACAAATAATTCAAATAAATTTATGAATAATAAATATGTTAGGGCTTCCCTGATAACTCAGCAGGTAAAGAATCTGTCTGCAATGCAGGAGACAGAAGAGACACTGGTTTGATCCCTGGATCAGGAGGATCCCCTGGAAAGGGAAATGGCAATCCACTCCAATATTCTTTCCTTGAAAACCCCATGGACAAAGGAGCATGGCAGGCTATAATCCAAGGGGTTGCAAAGAGTCGGACACAACTGAGTGAAACTAAGTGCACACGCACACACACACACACACACACAAAACATGCTAAAATATGCCTAAATCACTAATGTGTTATTCAGGGTTCTCCAGAGAAAAGGAAACAGTACGGTATGTTCAGTTCAGTTCAGTCACTCAGTCGTGTCCGACTCTTTGTAACCCCATGGACTGCAGTACGCCAGACTTCCCTGTCCATCACCAACTCCCAGAGATGACTCAAACTCATGTCAACTGAGTCGGTGATGCCATCCAACCATCTCATCCTGTGTTGTCCCCTTCTCCTCCCGCCTTCAACCATTCCCAGCATCAGGGTCTTTTCAAATGAGTCAGCTCTTCGCATCAGGTGGCCAAAGTATTGGGAATTTCAGCTTCAGCATCAGTCCTTCCAATTAATATTCAGGACTGATTTCCTTTAGGATGGATTGGTTGGATCTCCTTGTTGTCCAAGGGACTCTCAAGAGTCTTCTCCAACACCACAGTTCAAAAGCATCAGTTCTTCAGCGCTCAGCTTTCTTTATAGTCCAACTCTCACATTCATACATGACTACTGGAAAAACCAAAGCTTTGACTAGACGGACCTTTGTTGGCAAAGTAATTTCTCTGTTTTTTAATACTCTGTCTAGATTGGTCTTTCTTCCAAAGAGCAAAGATATGTATTTATATATAAAAGGAGATTCATCACAAGGAACTGGCTTGTGCAGTAATGGAGGCTGAGAGGTGCCATGGTCTGCCCTTTGCAAGCTAGAGACCCAGGAAGGCTGGTGGTGTAGTTCAGTCTAAGTACAAAAGCCTGAGCATCCAAGAAGATGATGGTTTAAGTCCCGGAGTGAGGGCCAGAGAAGGTGAGATGAGATGCCATGCAGTGAGGTAGGAAACAGAGTGGGGAATCCCTCCTCCCTCTGCCTTTTGTTCTGTTCATGCTTTGAACAGATCAGATGAGGCCCACTCACAGCAGGGAGGGCATACTGAGTCCACCAATTCAAATGTTAATCTTATCCAGAAACATCCTCAGACACACCCAGAATCATATTTAATCTGGGCACCCCATGATCAGTCAAGTTGGCACATAAAATTAGCCATTGCAACTACAACTACTGAGCTGACAGTATAAACCCTAAGAAGAATATTAAGTGGAAAATACAAGATACAAAAGATGAGTTATGTGACTCCTTTTTTGTATGTATGCTGGTGTCTATGATTGTGTACCCTCACCCACAGGGATGTGTCTGGAGGGGACACTGTTCTATGACAACAGATCCTTTTGGGTCAGGGAGTGGGAGTCAGGTCTGTAAGAGAGGTGAAAAAATGTACTTTTTTGTATCATTTGGAATGTATTCAGGAAAAAACATTTTCCTAAAAATTTGAAAACAAAATACTGTGAACAGACCGACAAAGGTAATGTGAACATATACTTATTACTTTGTAAAAACATTCATTGTATTCAGTTTTCTGGGGAAATGAAGTAGATTTTAAAATGGAATTTACACTGTGTTTCTAGGTCTCCTCCAGCTCTATCACTGGACGTCTATCCCCGAAAATGATGGACACAGAGGGATTGCTCACAGTAAGTACAAATTTCCAGAAAATCCTGGCTGCTATCACTAAGCCAAGATCAAAACCTCCATTCCTTGGTCTCTTGCCAGTCCCCTAGTGTTGTGTGTGTGTGTGTGTGTGTGTGAAGGAAAAAAAACGTATGTTTTCAACAAATGACACGTGCTTTGTTTACTATGATACCAATTCTTTTCGGGCAATCTGTATCTATGTTAAAATAGTTCCACCTGATTTTGACCACAAATCTACATCACGTTCATTGATACATCCCTTCCCTCAGTGTAGGCCGAAGTGTCTACGCTACAGAAGATCCCTCCCAGAGAACACAGCATTTCACTCTCCATTATGCCACTCCTGTACAGGTTTCTCAGACCTTTCCTCACCCCCTGTCGGCCATCTCTTGTGCATGACACTGGACACAGCTGCCCAACATCGCTCCTGTACCCCATCCTGTCACCTCCCCCTGAAGTGCCTTCCATCCACCTGCCGCCCACTACCAAGGAGCGACTGCCACCTGGTGTTTCATCGTGTGCAGTGCCTGGAATGTATATCTTTACAATCTTCTCTTACGGTTAGTTTTTTTAGACAAAATTATAATTATTATGTGCATAGGTTCAAAGGCTGCCTTTTAAGGGAGGATAGTGTATTTTTTTTCCTCCTTGAATAAATATTTTGTAGAGAAGTTTGACAATAGTGGTTCGTTGGTGCCTCACCTCGTGACAGAAACCTGAAATGCAGCTTGAACTTCCTGAAACTGGAAGGTGGGAGGGAGAGGTTGTGGCCAAAAGTCTCCAGAGAGCTTTCCAGAAATCAGGGTGGAAAGGGGGACCTTGCTAGTGCAGGATACTGACAGGCTCCAGAGAGAAAATTCAGCCTCTTACCATGCTGAAGAGAAAGCTGTATGTGAGAACAAAAAGATTTTCATTTTTATCCTTAGGGATGAATAACTAGAGATGGCATAAGCAAAAATAGATCCATGTCATTTATGGTCTTTGTGAGCCATATTTGCACTTACTATGACCATCTTTCCATGCAAATACTCGTACATCATCACATTTTAAGTTATTTTACAAACTTTCAGGGTGTTTTTTTTTTTTTACATTGACCTAAATTTCATCATATGGATGCTCCAAAATTTATTTCACCAGTAATCCTAGTGATGGAAATTTAGTTCCCTTTGCATATTTTCTATTACAATAGTATACTTAACACTATTGCTCATATATATGTAGTTATCTTTGTATGCATTTATTTGTAAGTTCCTGAAGATTTTCTTTCAAAACTATATAATCCAAAAGGAGAAGGCAATGGCACCCCACTCCAGTACTCTTGCCTGGAAAATCCCATGGACGGAGGAGCCTGGTAGGCTGCAGTCCATGGGGTCGCTAGGAGTCAGACGTGACTGAGCGATTTCACTTTCACTTTTCACTTTCATGCACTGGAGAAGGAAATGGCAACCCACTCCAGTGTTCTTGCCTGGAGAATCCCAGAGATGGGGGAGCCTGGTGGGTTGCCATCTCTGGGGTCGCAAAGAGTCGGACATGACTGAAGCGACTTAGCAGCAGCATACAATCCAAAAACTTTTATATTAACATATTACATTTAAAATTCTATTACTAATTTATATCCTTGATAATATAGTATCACAGTGCTTGTTTTTTGCATGTTGGAGATAATTTGAATCATTCCTAATCTAATAGACATCTAAACATCTCTCATCATTTGTTCTCATTATAATTCACTTTTAATCCTTATAGTGATGTGGTATAATCAATTCTGACAACTTCATGTTATTTGGAATCCAGAAAGATTTTTATCTGTTATCAACTTTGTGTGGATGGCATGTGTTTACTGTCTGTACACTGGTAAAGGCCAAAGTTCAGGCCACTTTCAGGTAGCTATTTGCACTGGAGGACTGAACTTGTCTTCTTTAACCTTAGCAAACTGTCCTGGGTGAACTCTAGTATTGTTATATGAGAACCTGATGAGTATGTGAGAGTGTGTGTGTGTGTGTGTATGAGAGTGTGCTGAAAAGTATGTTTACCTCTGCTTCCTGTGCCCCTTCATGGCTTTGCTTCCCCTTTGGTCATTTCTGTAGAATTAAGATCTGACCAACCACTCACCTAAACAGAGCTGCATTTGTTAACAAAAATATCCTCCCCCTTATGCTTGGGCAACTGTGCTATTGTAGACACATGAACTTGGCACATTTAAATGTGCATTTTACTGTTTTCCACACTACCTGATTTGTTTAACTGTGTTCAGTAGAATCTCTGCATGGGATTTCCTCTGGAACATGATGGACTGTTTTTGGATTTGAATTGTATTAGCTGCACATGTTCCCTCATACAATGTCAGCTTTATCACTTTGGATTATTTTGTGAGAGCTTCAGTGGCTTATCAGGTGGACCCATAATGCCTGTTTCTTTTGCCACTTAATTCATCTCATTGTAACTTACTGAAGAGAGCTCTTAGTGAAAATTTAGGGGATGATTCTCGGGCTGCCTTGAGTCCTTTGACCTTGGAACAAAAGCATTTTGACACTTAGGGAGTGGATCTGACAAAATTTAACTGGATGTTTTGGCACAGTTTAGAATATCTGAGAAGCATTGTGTTATAACCGAGCTTTTTAAAAGGGAATAATAGAGAGCACTGAGGCCAAAGTACCTAAGTGTCCAAGGGGATTGTTAAGGGTTGATATGTGTGTGTGTGTGTGTGTGTGTGTGTGTGTGCACGCTTAGTCTTGTCCAGCTCTTTGTAACCCCATGGACTGTAGCCTGCCAGGCTCTTCTGTCCATGGAATTCTCCAGGCAAGAATACTGGAGTGGGTTGCCATTTTCTTCTTCAGAAGATATTTCTGGCCCAGGTATTGAACCTGATTCGCCTGCATTGGCAGGCAGATTCTTTACCATTGAGCCACTGGGAAGTCCTAAGGGTTGAAATATGTCCCCAAAATGATATGTTGAAATTCTAATGACAAAATGCCTCATAATGTGACCGTCTTCAGAAATAGGGTCATTGCAGATGTAATTAGTTGAACTAAGATGGAGCCATGATGGAATATGGTAGACCCTGAGGTAAAGAAGTAATGTTCAAAAACTCAACCAAGTTTCACCTGCAATAAATGCCCTTTATCATGTTTGGGAAGTTCACCTCTATTCCTAGCTTGTTGAGATCCTTTTACCATGTACTGTTGGTTGTTGTCAAATGCCTTTTTCTGTGTCTGTCAAGATGATCATGTGTTTTATCTTTTATTCTATTAATAAAATGTACTATATCAATTAATTTTTAGATGTTAACCAAAACTTGTCTTCCTGGGATATGTTACTAGAATCTATTTGCTAATATTTTGTTAAGAAATTTAATGTCTGTGTTCATATAGGATATTAGTTTGTGGATTAATTTTCTTTTGACATTTTAGTTCAGCTTTTATATCAAGATAAGACCGCTTCCTAGGTGGCTCAGTGAGTAAAGAATCTGCCTGAAATGCAGGAGACACAGGAGATGCAAGTTCAATCCCTGGGTCAGGAAGATCCCCTGGAGAAGAAAATGGCAATCAACTCCACTATTCTTTTTTTTTTTTTCATTTTAATTGTTTAACTTTATTACTGTTGCACCATTTATACAACTACATATAATTTCAATGCATCCATTGTACATTTTTTTGTTTGTTTTTTTAATTTTTATGTTTTTCCATTTTCCAATGAGTGGTGTGTTGGTGTCTGTGACACAGAATGGAAGAGAAAACTGGAACTGCAATGAACGCAGACTTTTTTTTTTTTCATTTCCACTGACCAATAAAGAGAACTACAGGTGCACCCAACCACGGACATGCATTAACTCGTCATGAGAAATCTAGGGAGGCTAAGTAGGATGAGAGAATGTTTGTTATTCCCAAAAAGACCAGGGGAGGAAAAATGGAGTATTGGCATCAAGATACATGTGGACAGGCTACGGTGGGCTGTCTGAAAGTTGGCATTCATCCACAACATTAAAAAAATATCAAAATAAGAAAGGCTGTAAATGAAAAAGAAAACACAGAAAATACTGCTTTCATAAACATCTGATTGCCTTGGCACAGCCCTGCGGGCAGAATCAAACGCATCACTCCCCACCCCCCGCCCCTTGCAGAAAGACAAGATGTTCAGATCTTAGTGGCAGGAGCGCATGTGGACAGCAGTTCAGGTACAAAAGATGTACTGCACTTTCAGACATTGATCTTGAAAATCCAGGGCTGATTGGTAGAGTTGACTGAAGGTATATTAGATATTTCCCCACAAAAATACTATTTGGATTCTCCCCACCCCCTCCCTCCCTTTGATGGGACCACATCCTTATTCTTGGGCAATACATATGATTACTTCCGATTTGAAACAAGTTAGTATAGGAGAGAGAGAGAGATAGAGAGACAAGAGAGACAGGTCGTCGTTAAGCTGTATTCTTTTTTTTTCTTTCCATAGGCTGTCCTTTGTTACTCTTTCACTGCTACGGTTTGATCGGAATTAGCTGCCGGGGTCTCGGCAGGTTTGACCTCGTCTGCGGGGGCTGCGGGGGCCTGAGCCTTGGGCGTGGAACTCGGCGCTTCCGTGGCTGCCGGCGTCTCCTTGGAGGATGGGGCAGCCTCAGTGCTGCTGGGTTTTGAGTCTGAAGCTGGGGCCCCGTCACTTTTCGTCTCCTGCGCGGCAGGAGCAGCGGGAGCCTCAGTCTTTGTGGGGTCCCCTCCCTCCTTGCTCTTGTCATCCTTGGTGGGGGCCGCGGGCTCTGCTGCCTCAGCATCCGAAGCTTTGGGGGCGTCGCCGCCAGCGGAGGGGCCTGAGGCAGCCGCCGGCTCCTGCTCAGCATCTTTGGAGGGATCTGGCTTGCCCTCGGCCCCCTCCGTCGGCTCAGGCTCTGCCTTCGGGGCATCTTCCTTGGCCGCCTCGGCATCTTTCTCGCCTTCCTTGTCTTCGGGCTTGGTGGTGTCCTGGGCATCCTTCTCCGGCTTCTCCTCTTTGCCCTCCTTCACCTCTGGGGTCTCGGCAGCAGCCTGGGTCTCATTCTCCTTTGGGGTTCCCTCCTCTTCTGTCCCAGCTCCTTCAGCCTTCTTGTCTTTGTCCTTGGCCTTCTCATCATTCACATTGTACCCCTTCTTCTTCTTGCTCAGTTTGCCTCCCATCTTGGAGTTCGGGTCTGGGTGCCTGTGGCCGCCCCGAGGTGAACGCGGTGCCGCGGAGGGGCCCGGGTCGCTGGGCGTCGTCCGGCCGGGTGCCTGGCCGCTGGGCGGGAGGCTCTCTCCCCGGCTCGACGGCGGGGAGCCCGGAGCGAGGAGCGAGCTGTCGCGCTGCTGCCGCCGCCGCCCTCGCCGCTGCCGCTACTGCCCTCCAGTATTCTTGCTCAGAAAAATCCCATGGACTTGTGGGAAAATCCCATACATTTACTTTTGCTCTGGCAGGCTGCAGTCCATGGGGTCGCCAAGAGTCAGACATGACTTAGCAACTGAACATTCACATGCATGCAATACTGCTATCATTTTCCAAAACAATTCATGACGTATTGACATTTTTTTCTGTAAATACTGATGGAGTTCTCTGGTGAAGCCATCTAAGCCTGGACTTTCTCTGGTTGGAATATTTTTAGTTACTAATTAATTTTCACTACTGGTTGTTGGCCTATACAGATCTATTTGTTATTGAGCTAGTTTTGGTAATTTATGTCTTTTCTAGAAACTGTCCATTTCACCTAGGTTGGCAGATTTGTTGGCATAAAGTTGTTCATAGTATTCCTTTAAAATCCTTTTACTTTCTTTGGAGTTGGTAGTGATATTCCCCCCTTTCATTACTTACTTTTACCATTTGTGTCTTTTCTCCATGGTCAGTCTTGCTGGAGTGGGTTGCCATTTCCTCCTTCAGAGGATCTTCCTGACCCAGGGATCAAACTTGCGTCTCCTGTGTTGCAGGCAGATTCTTTACCCACTGAGCCACCTGGGAAGCCCAGTAGTTTGGCACTTTTGCATATATTTTTAAAATACCAACTTTTGATTTTATTGATTTTCTCTATTGTTTTTCTAATGCCAATGACTTCTGCTGTATTCTTCCTTATGTTGCATTGGACTTAGTTTGCTCTTCTTGAATCTAGTTTTTAAGATGGAAGCTTAAGTTATTGATCTGAGACTCTTCTTTTTGGATATAGGTGTTTGAAGGTATAAATTTATCTTGGAACAATGCCTTAGTTGTATTCCAAAACTGCAATATGCTATGACTGATCATTCCAAAATATTTTCTAATTTCCTTTTTTGCCTTTATCCATGTGCTATTAAGAAGTGTTGTTAATTTCTGAATGCTTTGGAATGTCACAGATTTGTTTCTCTCTTGATATTTAAATTAACCTCTAATTAAAATAAATAAATTTATATTTTAAAATATATTAAAAATAAATAAATTAATTCTCTTGTGGTGAGAGAAAATATATGGCATGATTTTCATCATTTGAAAGTTATTGAGAGTTGTCTTATGGCTTAGCAAATTGTCAGTCTTGGAGAATGTTCCATCTGACTTGACTGTGTATTCTACATATATGGGGGTGAAGCATTTTGTACATACAGGCACATGCACACATAAATATACACCTGTCATATTGGTTGATAATACTGTTCATGTTTTCTAAATCCTTGCTTATTTTCTGTCTAGTTGCTCTATTGATTATGATATAGTTTTGAAGTTTCCAACTATCCCTTTTTTTAATTCTATCAGTTTTTGTTTCCTATATTTTGGGGTTCTGTTTTTGGTACATATACCTTTATTATTATTTTATCTTCATGAGGTATTGGCCCTTTTTATCATTATGAAATATTCCCTAATATCCTAGTGATATTTCTTATCTTAAAGTCTATTTTTTCTAATACTAATGGATTCATTCCAACACTCTTGAAGTTACTGTATCCAAGACATATCTTTTTAAAATCTTTTACTTTCAGACCATTTGTGTCTTTGAATCTAAGATGTGTCTCTTTAAGATGGCATATAGTTGAACCTTGCTTTGTTACTCAGTTTGTCATTTGTTTCCTTTTGATTTATGTAATTATTGAGGTGTTTAGATTTTAATTTCTCATTTTTGTATTTGTTTTCTATATATCTCTTACCTTTTTGTTCATCTATTCTTACTTGACTCCTTTTTTCAAGTTAAAATTATTTTTGGTATCCATTTCTTTTGTTGGTTTTATGTTTTACAATAGTTTTTTAAAATATTTTAATATTGTTTCCAGTTTTTATAAAAAAATATATTTATTTTTACTTTTGGCTGTACTTGGTCTTTGTTGCTGCATTGGAATTTCTCTGGTTGTAGAGAGTGGTGACTCCTGTTTGTTGCAGCGCACTGGCTTCTCATTGTGGTGGTTTTTCTTGTTTTTGGAGCACAGGCTCTAGAGTGATGGGCTTCAGTACTTGCAGCCCCCGGGCTCAGGAGTTGCAGTTCCAGGCTCTAGAGCACAGACTCAATAGTTGTGGTGCATGGACTTAGTCACTCCATGGCATGTAGGATCTTCCTGGACCAGGAATAGAACCCATGTCTCCTGCATTGGCAGGTGGATTTTTACCACTGCGCCTCCTGGGAAGCACTGAAATTTTTTTATTAGTGGTTGCTCTAGGGATTACAACATGCATCTTAATTTATCATAATATATTTCAGAGTGATAGTAATTCAATTCCAAACAAAAAATAATTTGCTCGAATAAAAAAGTTCATTCCATCCCTGCCTCCGCTATGCTATTGTTTCTGAGCTCCTACCACTCACTGCACAACAGGTCAAAAATTGTGAGATGAGGTGTTGGGGCATGGAATCGTGACTTTATTTGGAAAGCCAGCAGACAGAGAAGATGGCTGACTAATGGCCTAAATTAATGGCCTAAATGTTAATTTGGGATAGAATTCAAGTTTCTTTTATGCTAGCGAAAGGAGAAGCAGGAGGAGGTGAGATCAGGCAGTGAGGAATAGCCTCAAGCAGCTGGGTACTGGTGGGAGTCTGAGGGAGGTTTTGAAACTTTTTGTTCTTGATCCGTTGACTGTGATGGACATTAGTGTGGTCTGATGGTCCTGCAGAACTAGATAAGATAGATGTTAATGTTTCTTGCTCAAGTTTCCTTATCACTTGTTCATATTTCCTTATCACAGTGGGGAGGTAGAGTTTCTTTGAAATGGGGCTATCATGTATACCCCAAATTTCAGGCCAAATTCCTTTAGTGACTAACATGTCTGTGTGCAGGACTCAGCAGAGGCTTATGACTCAGAGAATAAAGCAGCAGAAGACGTAGAGTGTGGTGTCAGAGTTCTTCCCTGTTACACTATTATTGTCATATAGGTTGCATCTATATATGTTATAACTTCAACAATAAAGTTTAAATCATTGCTTTGTAGTGTCTTATGCATTTTAAAGATTTTAACAGAATAAATAAGAAAATATATTCATAAATTCTCTTAAATTAACCTATATATTTACCGTTTCTGTTGCTATTCATTTTTTCCTGAGGATTCAAGTTACTGTTTGGTGTCATTTCCTTTCAGCCTGTAGGCTTTCTTGTAGTATTTCTTATAGTATAGGTATGCACAATGAATTCTGTCTTTCTTTTTCTGAGAATGTCTTTATTTAACCTTAGCTTTTAAAGGATACTTTTGCTCTGTATAGCAATCTTGGTTGATAGGATGTTGTTCCTACCACCATTGCCTCTGACCACATTATTTCCAATAAGTTGGCTACTAGTCATATTGTTGATCCTCTGTATGTGCTTAGTCATTTTTCTTTTGCTGTTTTCAAAGTGTTTTTTTTTTTTGTCATTGGTTTTCAATAATTTAACTATAATGTGTCTCATTGTAGATCTTTTTGTAATTATTCTACTTGGGGTTGGTTGAGTTTCTTGTTACTGTAATGTTTGTCATCAAAATTTGTGTGGTTTTCAGACATTATTACTTCAAATATATTTCTTCCCCGCCTCTCTACTGCCCTACTCCAAGTTGCATTACTTGTTAAACCTCATGGTGTTCTTCAGTTCTCTGAAACTATTCATTTTTTGTCATTCTTTTTCTCTCTGTTCTTCAGAATAGAAAATTTCTCGTGATAGTCACCCCTTTTTGGTATTTTTATTATTTTGCCATTTCAAATATGCTGTTGAGCTTCTAGTGAAATTTCATTTCATTTATTATACTTTTTATTTATTTATTTATTTATGGCTGCACTGGGTCTTCATTGCTGTGCATGGGCTTTCCTCTAGTTGCACAGACTGGGGGCTACTCTCCAGTCGCAACGCACGGGCTTCTCATTGCAGTGGTTTCTCTTGGTGCAGAACACAGGCTCTAGGTACATGGGCTTCAGTACTTGTGACGTGTGGGCTCAGTAGTTTCAGCTCATGGGCTCTATAGTGCTGGCTCAGTAGTTGTGACGCACTGGCTTAGTTGTCCCACGGCATGTGGGCTCTTCTTGGACCAGGGATTGAACCCATGTCCCCTGCATTGACAGGGGGATTTCCACCATTGAGCCACCAGGGAAACCCCATTTATTATACTTTACAACTTTACAACTCTGTTTTATTTCTTTCTCTTTATTGGGGATCTCTATTTGTTGATTGATTGTTGCCACACTTTTTGTAATTATTTTTAAGTGCTTTCTTTAGTTCTTTGAACATATTTTTAATCACTATTTTGAAGGGCTTATCTGCTAGATCCAATATCTGATGACACTCAAAGACAGTTTCTTTTGACTTTTTTTCCATAAAAATCTGTCAAACACTCTTGTTTCTTTGAATGTCTTGTAATATTTTGTTGCAAACTGGAAATTTTTGATAATACATTTTTGCAACTCTGGTAGTTGTTACTTTCATTTATTTTTAGTAGCAAGCCTGGGCTAAAATTGTCTCAGCTGTGAAATCTGTCAAGCAATGTCTTTGCTCAGGTGTGTATTTGTATGTTTTTGTGTGCATATACACACATTTGTTTCTATTTGTAAGGTGAGCTACATAGAAGTAGCCCCTGGTCTCTGTAGTTTAATGGTCAAACAAGATTGGATAGAGTTTGTGCTCAAATAACTCAGGCAGGTAAGGTTTCTGACTCCTATCATTGTATCTATGTGTGAGTAGAGGCTGGGCTTCCCAGGTGGTTCTAGTGGTAAAGAACCCACCTGCCAATGCAGGAGACGTAAAAAGAGGGAAGATCCACTGGAAGAGGGCATGGCAACCCACTCCAGTATTCTTGCCTGGAGAATCCCATGGACAGCGGAGCCTGGCGGGCTATAGTCCAAAGGGCCACAAAGAGTCGGACCTGACTGAAGCAACTTAGCACGCATATGAGTAGGGGAACATATCAAAGTTCTGGCCATTTTCAAGTCTGTTTGTCCCAGCCTTACTTTTTCTTTAAAGAATAGCTACAGAATATTATTCATTATACCCCAGACTTAAAACTCCCAAATGCCTCCCATGTCACCTTCCTATTTAAGGAAGGCCAGAGATAAAATGAGTTTCTGGGTAAGTTGATTCAGCAGCTCAGTGATATAATCAAGGGCCCAGATTCTTTCCATCTCTTTTATCTACTGTCTTAGGTATTAACTCCACCTGCAGTTTGGAAACAAGAAAGAGGGGCAGTTCCAGCATCACCTCCAGACACCTGGGGTGGGGGGCGGTGGCAGACACAAAGCGGCTAGGAATGTTGTGTTTCTATAAGTGGATGCTGGTTACATAGGTGTGTTCACTTTATGAAATTTCTTTAAGCTGTACACTTAAAATGTATTTACCTTTCTGTATATATAATATGCCCAAAAAAGTTGATAAAGGGAAGCAATTTAAGGAAACCATTAGCAAAGCAATACAACTGATGTTATCTGATTATGTGGTGCTGGTATATGATTATGTGAAGGTGTACAAGAATGATATCTGGGAATCTGCCTTATACTATCAATATAGTCATTTTGGTGGATGGTATTGAATAAACAGTAAACACCCATTGTTGATAATTCAGACTAAGAGAAGAGGCTCAGGAGAACAGAGTCTCCTCAAAGAGTACTATTTGCTTAGCTATTATTTCATTTAGCCTTTGATGGAAATAAATCTATTTGCCATTGTTGAGGTGGCCTCTTGACTTCCCCTCTCTTTGGAACAAGCCTTAGGAAAGACAGACCCAGTCTCAGAAAATACTAAGAATATGTACTATTCACCCATTGTTGCTGAAAGTGGGAGTCTGGCTGCTGACTCCTCAAAAGCCAATAAATAAGCAAGTTGGTAGAAAGGAAAGTTTGCTTTATTTTGGATGCTGACAGTGGGGAGGGGGGAGGGCAGACTCATAGATGGAGGGAGGGGGCTACATGCAGAAAGCAGTGCAGTCAGCTCTGACAGTCATCTTGAAGTTGGTCATGCAGTCACTCTGCTGGGCACCTGAAACTATCACAACATTGTTAACTGGCTATACTCCAATGTAAAATTAAAAGTTTTTCAAAAAAGAAATTGGTCTTGAATGGTCTGACCAGCATCATCTTGATTGTTTTAAATACAGTTAGTCTTTCATTTCAGGGTCAGTTTGTACTCATTTCTTTGAAGCTAGTTCTCAAGGAATTGTGGTGGCTTATGTCATGGCTACAGTCTGGTCATCATGTAGTTAGTTAACTTCTTGCACCTGGTGGGCATTTCAGTATCTACAGAGCAATTCAAAAGCTATGGCTCAGGATATTGTCTATAGACTCTGAGAAAGAACTAAAGGTTCTTGACAATGCTTGATGACTAAACTATTATTATTCAGTCTTATTGGACTATTTTCCTTTGTTTCTGTATTGTCTTGCTTCTCTGATTAAACTTATTCTTTGGCTAAAGTATTTCCACAGGCAAAAAACAGATGGAGGACATGGGGGTGGGTGGGATAAGGACCATAGGGTTCTTGCTTAGTTTAACCATCTTTTACTCCCAAGGTAGGCATTGCTAATTGATCCCAGCATTCTTATCCATTGATTCCAGATGAAAACTTGAATTCTTTGCAATACAGTGTCAAAGAAATTGCTGCCAACAATTGAAGCCAGCACTTGAATGACATTTACTTGAAATTCTTGATCTACACCTCCATCCCTGTATTAATCTGGAGGATGTTAAGACATGGATTCCACCTTTGCCAGGGCACACCCAGAAGACTTGCTATGCCCAGAAGAGAGCATAGAAGATAAGAGAGTGACAGCTTCTGAATAAAACTGGAATTCAACTTCCATGTCTTCTGGATACCATCTCTGTGATCTCAATACCACCTGTCCTGATATAGCTGCCTTCTCTGAACCCCAACTCTTCTCCTTTCAGCAATATAGAAGTATCAAGAGCATGGCCTTTACTTCTAGATGGAAGGGCCTTGTCAGGATCCATCTGCATAGCCCAAGTGTGACACCACATATAAACAGACCCCATAAGTGAAAGTGAAAGTTGCTCAGTCGTGTTCAACTCTTTGTGACTCCATGGACTGTAGCCCATGGAATTCTCTAGGCCAGAATACTGGAATGGGTAGCCTTTCCCTTCTCCAGGGGATCTTCCCAACCTAGGGGGCAAACCCAGGTCTCCTGCGTTGCAGGCAGATTCTTTACCAGCTGAGCCACAAGGGATACCCCCCAGATCCCACAAAAACACCTTCTAATTTTTATGGCCTGAAGTACATGGACAACTATTTTTTTCATCGAAAAGTATCTTAGGAGACTTGTAACAATTTAGAACACTGGAAGATGAACTGTGTACCCTAGAAATATCTGAAAGAAATTAAGATAAAGTTTGATATGTCATGAATGCATAAAGTACATGTAGATACTATTTTATATTGACTACCATAAATATACACAAATCTATTATAAAAGGTTAACATTATTAGAGAAATTTAAATCAAAATACAATGAGGTATCACCTCATACCAGTCAGAATGGCCATCATCAAATAAGTCTACAAATAACAAATGCTGGAGAGGGTGTGGAGAAAAGGGAACCCTCCTTCACCATTGGTGGGAATATAAATTGGTACAACCACAATGGAGAACAGTATGGAAGTTCCTTAAGGAATTAAAAATAGAGCTACCATATGATCCAGCAATCTCACTCCTAGGCATATACCCTGAGAAAACCATAACTCAGAAAGACACATGTACATCAGTGTTCACTGCAGCAAAATTTACAATAACCAGGACATGTAAGCAACCTAAGTGTCTGTCAACAGAGGAATGGATAAAAAAGATGTGGTATATATGTCCAATGGAATATTACTCAGCCATAAGAGGAATGAAATTCTGCTATTTGAAACAACATGGATGTAACTTGAGGTTATTTTGTTTAGTGAAATAAGTTAGAAAAAGACAAATTCTCTGCAATCATCTATATGCAGAATCTAAAAAATAAAAGAATGAATATAACATTACAGTAATAGACTCACAGATACTGACAACAAACTAGTGGTTACCAAGGGCAGACAGGAGGAGTGAATGCAAAGAGAAGGGGATTAAGAGGTACAAACTACGAGGTATATAACAAATGAGGTATAAGGATGTAATGTACAGTACAGAGAATACAGCCAATATTTTATAATAAGGTTAGATGGAGTATAATCTGTAAAAATATAAGATCACTATGTTGTACATCTGGAACTAATACAATATTGTAAGTCAACTATATTTCTATATATTTTTTAAAATATTACTATTTAGTCACTAAGGTGTGTCTGACTCTTTTGCAACCCCATGAACTGTAGCCTTCCAGGTTCCTCTGTCCACGGGATTTTCCAGGCAGGAATACTGGAGTAGGTTGCCATTTCCTTCTCCAGGGGATTTTCCCCACCCAGGAATCAAACCCACATCTCCTGCATTGCAGGTGGATTTTTTACCACTGAGCCACCTGAGAAACCCCCAAAATGCATAGAAAATGTCTATATAGCTTATAAATGGCCAAAAATTACTAGAGTAAATTGCCTAAAAACACATGAGTTAAGAATAAGTATTCTGGCTTTACCTTCTGCTGGACTTTTTCACATCTCCTCTGTCCATTGACACAATTTCAGCATCAGACAAAAGTGTGTAACTAGTTTGGCCCTTTCTATTTTCTGCTTTGCATGTATTATATATACAGACATTCTAGGAATGTTATCAACAGATGGTAAGATTTGGGTAGATTTTGTTTACCTTTCGCACATTTCATAGTTTTCCTAGAAAACACTTTACATTATGTGTGCAGTTAAAAATAATGATAATTTGATGGAAATGAAAATAACCATTCACTATGATAGAAAAGTAATTCAATCTATAAAGAAGAAGACCTCTAAGTCCACAGACAAATTGAGCAACAGTGTGTTGACAGAGAAGTGCTGATTTACTCATCTTAGTGACGTCTACCAACAAAACTGTCCCAAGTGTGGAACTTAAAAGATCATATAAACTTCTGCCTCTGGAGAGATGGAGCTCAAGTACTTTTCTTTATAACTCTCCTTAAGTTCAACTAAAAACTAAGGACATTATATAGAACACAAACTTAAGAAGACCCTGAAAGGTGGAAAAGAGAGACTGACTAAAGTCTTTAGGACCCAAGGAATGACATCATGTTGAGTTCCTTGAGTTCTCTATTTCATGAAGGAAATATAAATAAGACAAGAAGTTGATTAAGTTGAGAACAGAAAAACAATAGAGAAAATCAAATAGCTGTTTCTTTGAAAAATTTGGTAATATTAACAAACCTGTAGCAAGAATGACAAAAGGAAAGACACCTTTATCGAGAGTGAAAGAGGAGATAGAGTTTCAGAACATGCAGACATCAAAAGGATAATAAGAGAATAATCTGAACTGTACCCACAAAAATTTCACAACTTAGATGAAATCAACAGGTTCCTCCAAAAGGACCAGCTACAGTTAATTTGAACAGTTATATAACTGCTAAGAAAACGGAATTTTTAATTTAACAACTCCCTCCAAAAATCAAAATCCCCAGGCCAAGATGACTTCACTTTGATTTTTTTTCACTGAAAAATAAAATCAGAGTTTTTTTTCACTAAAAATCATCCTGGAAATATCTGCATATCATGTAGATACCTTTCTCATTGTTTTTTTAATAGCTGCATAGTGTGTGTACTATAGTTTATTCAACTAATATCCTTTATTTGGACATTTAGATAGTATTCTGGTGTTTTCTCACTGCAAATAATGCTACAGTGAATAACCTTTTGTATATGTGTTTTCATATTGCTAGAATTTTTTTCTTTAGGGTAAAAATCCAATAAATGGAATTGCTGGCTCTAAGGATAAATACAAAGAATGAACTACTTGATACATGTAGCAACTATGATGATTTTCCAGGAAATTATGCTGAGTGAAAAAGCTGACTTCAAAAGTTTCCACACTGTATAATTCCATTTATGTAACATTCTTGAAATGACAAAACTTTAGAAATGGAGGACAGTTTAGTGGTTGCCAGAGATGAAGGAAGTGAAGATAGGAGTACAAGGTTAAGAAGTTGTAGCTGAAAAAAAAGAAACAACAAAAAAAGCAACAAATAAGATCCTTTTATAGTGGAATTGTTCAGTATCTTTGCTATATCCGTTTCCTGTATTGTCCCATAGTTTTGTAAGAGGTTACCACTGGGGGACGGAGAAGGCAATGGCACCCACTCCAGTACTCTCGCCTGGAAAATCCCATGGACGGAGGAGCCTGGAAGGCTGCAGTCCATGGGGTCGCTGAGGGTCGGACACGACTGAGCGACTTCACTTCCACTTTTCCCTTTCCTGCATTAGAGAAGGAAATGGCAACCCACTCCAGTGTTCTTGCCTGGAGAATCCCAGGGACGGGGGAGCCTGGTGGGCTGCCGTCTATGGGGTCGCACAGAGTCGGACACGACTGAAGCGACTTAGCAGACCACTGGGGGAAACTTTCTCTGTAAATATTTCTTACAACTGCTTGTGAATTTGGAATCATCTCAGAGTTTAATTTAAAAAGTTTAATTTTTAGAGAAGGAAATGGCAACCCACTCCAGTATCCTTGCCTGGAGAATCCCATGAACAGAGGAACCTTGTGGGCTACAGTCCATGGGGGTCTCAAGAGTCGGACATGACTGAGTGACTTTGATTACTTCACTAAGCTGATCACCTTTGCTTCAGACTGGTTTTCTGAGGCCAAAAGGATTATTTTTGCAGTCTGATCCTGGTCAGAACTTAACAGTGCATCCTGCCTTCTGTGTCAGCCTTGGTTGCTTCCTGAGAAGGGTGACTTTCTCACCCCTGCCCTCCTCCCCCTCCGCCCCATGGAGGTGGTATACCAGGGCGGATAGCCCTACACCCTCTTCTAAAGTCACTTTCAAGACTAAAGACTTTGGGTACATACGATTGATGAGCCCTGTGTCAGTCCTGAGAAAGGAACTAGCCTTTTGAGAGTCAGGGAGAGAAAGCTCAGTAATGCCAGGAAGAAGGCCTGATCAGGGAGCACCTGGAAACGTCAGAGACAATTGGCACATTCCTGACTCTTGTCTGTTTTGGATGTTGCTTGTTTCAGAAACAGAATTAGGTAAGCAAACCTGCCAGATATAACTGTGATGCAGCAGAATGAAGCCATACCCGTGCCTCCAAGCTGTTTAAAGAACTGTTTTGTAGCAGTTTGACTGGTGTGGATATTTTTTAATTTGTTTTGACATTTGAAGTGGAGCTAATATAAGAGTATTCAGAATTGAAAAAAAAAGTTTAATTTTTTTAAGAAAAGGATTTTACAAGTACTTGGGAAAAGGAAAAGTGGGTGACTCAAATAGGTCTTTTATTCTATAGGCAAATAAGTAGTTTCTTGCTCCCTGGATGTTTGCAGAGTATCATGAGAGGTGTTCCATAATTTTATTGAAAGGAAATAAGATATATCCAGTGATCCACTTTGTTATTCAAGCTGTTATTATATTAGTCACTTAAAGGCTGCCATAACAAAATACCATGGACTGGGTGACTTAAACAATAGGAACTTATTTCTCACAGTTCTGGAGGCTGAGAAAGCCAAGATCAAGGTGCCAGGGATTCAGCTTCCCAGTGACAGGCTCACCTGGTTTTCAGATAGCATCTTGCTGTGTCCTCACATGGTGGAGAAGAGAGAGAGAAAGCAAATTCTCTGGTATCTCTTATTAAAAGGGCACTAATCCCATCATAAGGACTCCAATATTATAACTTCATCTAAACTACATAAAGAAGGTTGAGCACCAAAGAACTGATGCTTTTGAACTGTGATGCTGGAGAAGACTCTTGATAGTTCCTTGGACTGCATGGAGATCAAAACAGTCAATCCTAAAGGAAATCAACCCTGAATATTCATTGGAAGGACTGATGCTGAAGCTCCAACACTTTGGCCACCTGATGTGAAGAGTCGACTCATTGGAAAAGACTGATGCTGGAAAAGACTGAGGGCAGGAGGAGAAGAGGGCAACAGAGGATGAGATGGTTGGATAGCATCACCAACTTAATGGACGTGAGTTTGAGCAAGCTCCAGGAGATAGTGAAGGACAGGGAAGCCTGGCGTGTTGCAGTCCATGGGGTCACAAAGACATGACTAAGCTACTGAACAACAATAAAGCTAACAAAGGCCCCATTTCCAAACACCATCATATTGAAACTTAGGGTTTCAACATATGAATTTAGGGTGGGAGAGTAGGGACAAAATTCAGTTCACAGCAGTCATCAATGCACTTTCAGAGCAAACAAAAGAATTCAGATAATAGATTATATAATAAAGGACAATTCACTCACTGCCCTCTCTCACTCTTTCCTACCCTTGGGATGGTTGAGTTTAAGTCCCAGATACACAAGTGTTATATAGTAACAATGTTAATAAAAGATATTAAAAAAAATCCTGATATAAAATAATATCAATGATTCACAAGAATAATGTTGGTCAAAAGAAGCAAGGCACAAAAGATGCACACATTATAAGATGCCAAATATATAAAGTTCAAAATCAGGCAAAACTAACCTATAATGTTAGATGTCAGGACAGTGCTTTGCCCATTTAGAATGGGCCAGTAGTCATAGCAGAGGGAGAACTAAAAAATGGCTTCTGGATTTGAATATAGTGTTCTGTTTTGTGATCTGGTTGCTGATTACACAGGTGTGTTCACTTTATGAAAATTTACTGTACTCCTATGATTTGTACTTCTCTATATGCATATGACACACCAATAAAAATTTCTAAAAGAATCCTATAAAAAGAAGATCTGAATGAATGGAAATCTATGCCATATTCAGGATGCCTTGTTGAGGCATCATTTTATGCTGGAAAACTTTAGAAACTTGACCTCAAAGAATTAAAATATCAAGTAAAATTCTAAATTTAAATTCCTAATACTTAAGTTTCTGTGATATGCATAGCATCTGAGCTAAAAAAATGGGTAAGTGTGAATTCTGGAAACATCTAAGAAGGAAAACCATACATAGCAGTACATTCTTGTGAGATATTACTGTTTATTTCCTTTCCCTTTTTTCTCAGCTTCAGTGGGCATTGTGGCAGGGCCAGAAGCAGAAATGCGTATGGTCAGTGAGTCATCCTATTATCTGTAACTCATTGAATAAATGTTTCCCTGGATTGCAAGGGAAAACCTTGGAAGATACTCTTCCATCTCAAGACCTGGTGGTGGCCCCAGGTGAGTCTAGGAGACTGGGCAGCCAGTCTTGCCAGTGATTCACCAACCTGGAATGTGGAACTAAAAGAATAGGGCCACATGACCCAACGGCATTATGCCAGCCACGTTAAAGTTTATCTGTAAACTATGTGGCAACACAATCGATAGCAGCAGGGAAAGGTACAGGATTCAGTGTTAGATAAACCCAACAGTATTGACTTACACCAGATAGCCTATTAGCTTGGCAAGAACAAGTCTCAGATTATTTTCAGTTCATTTGAAACCCTTCTCTGATTGCTTTGACCCTTACAATTTGGAATCAATTGTATTTCCCTTTGTTTTTCACATTATTTTACTTCTTGCTACGAGGATAGGGCATATTTCCTACTCTGTGGCTTAGTGCCCATTCCTATGGCTTGTGACTATGTATGTGCACCAGAGTGTGCTTGCGTCCTGTGTGTATGTGTGTGTGTGAGAGAGAGAGAGAGAGGAAGAGAGAGAGAGAAATATGTGAATGAATAAATGTTTTAGACTATATCCTTTGAGGGTTTAAGTGGAAACATAAACCAAGACAATCAGCTGAAAAATTTTACACAGATAAAATTTGGGTACATTTATATTAATAAGCATTTATATTCTTTTTATATGAAAATCCTTATTTTATCAATACACTGATGGTAATGCATGTGAAATTTGTCATTCAGCTCTGTTTTATTCCTATAGAATGTAAAGTGTGAGAGAGGGATATATTCTGATGATTGACAGAAATACATGGTGCTTCCCTGTTTTACAGATGAGGACAGCAATGGGGTAGAGACTTACCCAAGGCTAGTGATGATTTAGGAACTAGCACCCAGATCTCCTGATTCTGCTGCAGTGCTTTGACCCGAAGCTCAATTATTATGCTTAGATTTATACCTTTGATGAGGAACTTCTCATCAAGGGTACATTTGTCTTCCAGGGGCTCAAAATTATTTATAGATATGCCATTCACAAACTTTCTGCTGTCAACCTAAAGCAGTAAACAGATCAGACAAGAAAGTACCATGATTAAATGGCAAGATTATTAAGCAGAGTATCAGGAAAAAACACAGAAGTGTTTTCTGCTTTGGGTCCTGCCACTCTTTTGGCTAATAACTCATCTAGCCTCTCTGAGCTTCAGATTATTTTAAACTGAAGTCAGTGGATCAGAAAACCTCTAAGACCATTCTACTTCTTACAAAAATAAGGGAGATAAGGGACTTGGCTACTAAGAACCTTTTGCCATCTGTAAGATGAGTGAAAAATTCCTGCTGCTAATAGGAAACTTTCTTAACTACATGTTGGAGGAGATTTGAGGCTGACCCTGTAAACTCTGTCACGTATGGCTTCACTATTAACCACAGGCATTTAATCATCTAGATACTGTAAGCATAGCTGTGTACTAATGACTAACATGACCTAGTATTATGTAGATGAAAATTCAATTAACTATCAAGTTAAGAAGAAAAATAAGGGAATTTTATTCAGGCCAAACAGAAGATTATAACCCAGAAAGCAGAGTCTCAGAAAGCTCTGAGAACTGTTCTGTTAAAAGCCTCCTGAAGGCATAGTTGTATACATTTTCATTACAAAGAATCATACGTCAAAATGGCATACTGATATTTTACATAAAGTTCATCAAGGATACATATTCTATGTAAGCATGTACAAAACAAGAAACAAGTCATTATGACCCTTCAGCAATACGTGAACGTGAACTTCCAGATGTTCAAGCTGGTTTTAGAAAAGGCAGAGGAACCAGAGATCAAATTGCCAACATCCGCTGGATCATGGAAAAAGCAAGAGAGTTCCAGAATAACATGTATTTCTGCTTTATTGACTATGCCAAAGCCTTTGACTGTGTGGATCACAATAAACTGTGGAAAATTCTTCAAGAGATGGGAATACCACCTGACCTGCCTCTTGAGAAACCTATATGCAGGTCAGGAAGCAACAGTTAGAACTGAACATGGAACAACAGCTGCTAAGTCACGACAGTCGTGTCTGACTCGGTGCGACCCCATAGATGGAACCCCACCATGCTCCTCTGTCCCTGGGATTCTCCAGGCAAGAACACTGGAGTGGGTTGCCATTTCCTTCTCCAATGCATGAAAGTAAAAAGTGAAAGTGAAAGTGAAGTCGCTCAGTCTTGTCCGACTCTTAGCAACTCACTGACTGCAGCCTACCAAGCTCCTCCATCCATGGGATTTCCCAGGCAAGAGTACTGGAGTGGGGTGCCATTGCCTTCTCCATGGAACAACAGACTGGTTCCAAATAGGAAAAGGAGTACATCAAGGCTGTATATTGTCACCCTGCTTATTTAACTTATATGCAGAGTACATCATGAGAAATGCTGGGCTGGAAGGAGCACAAGCTGGAATCAAGATTGCTGAGAGAAATATCAATAACCTCAGATATGCAGATGAAACCACCCTTATGGCAGAAAGTGAAGAGGAACTAAAAAGCCTCTTGAGGAAAGTGAAAGAGGAGAGTGAAAAAGTTGGTTTAAAACTCAACATTCAGAAAACGAAGATCATGGCATCTGGTCCCATCACTTCATGGGAAATAGATGGGGGAACAGTGGAAACAGTGTCAGACTTTATTTTTTGGGGCTCCAAAATCACTGCAGATGGTAACTGCAGCCATGAAATTAAAAGATGCTTACTCCTTGGAAGGAAAGTTATGACCAACCTAGATAGCATATTCAAAAGCAGAGACATTACTTTGCCAACAAAGGTCCTCCTAGTCAAGGCTTTGGTTTTTCCTGTGGTCATGTATGGATGTGAGAGTTGGACTGTGAAGAAAGCTGAGCACAGAAGAATTGATGCTTTTGAACTGTGGTGTTGGAGAAGACTCTTGAGGGTCCCATGGACTGCAAGGAGATCCAAGCAGTCTATCCTAAAGGAGATCAGCCCTGGGTGTTCTTTGGAAGGAATGATGCTAAAGCTGAAACTCCAGTACTTTGGCCACCTCATGCGAAAAGTTGACTCACTGGAAAAGACTCTGATGCTGGGAGGGATTGTGGGCAGGAGGAAAAGGGGATGACAGAGGATGAGATGGATAGATGGCATCACCGACTCGATGGACGTGGGTTTGGGTGAACTCCGGGAGTTGGTGATGGACAGGGAGGCCTGGCGTGCTGCAATTCGTGGGATCGCAAAGAGTCGGAGACGACTGAGCGACTGAACTGAACTGAACTGAACAGAGGTGGGAAAGAATGCCATTCTTTTAAGTTACATTTCCACCAACAGAATAAAGGAGGGGGGCGGAAAAACCAGAACATTTTACATTTAATTTTTCTTGTTCTGCCTTAAAATATAAATTTTATCAGTTAGAAGCAGAGTATGAAGTGAAGGGGGAAATGACATCAGGTGACTACAAATGCTGTATTACACACTTTAAATTGCTTGTTTCTTTAGCTATTCACAATAATTCACTTATGTAAGAGTCGTTGCTCACATTTTACAAACAAGTAAATAGGTACAGGGGTTTCCCAGGTGGCGCTAGTGGTAAAGAACCTGCCTGCTAATGCAGGAGATATAAGAGGCACGGGTTCGATCTCTGGGTTGGGAAGATCCCCTGGAGGAGGGCACAGAAACCCACTCTAGTACACTTGCCTGGAGAATCCCATGAACAGAGGAGCCTGGTGGGCTACAGTCCATGGATCCCACAGAGTTGGACACGACTGAAGCGACATAACACAGCAAATAGGTTAAGCAAAGAGGTTAAGGGCATTTTTAAGGTAGCAGTACTAATAAGAGGCATAATATGAATTTTAACTCACATTTGACACTCAAGCCTAGATTGTTTCTCTACCACACTGCCTTATAGAGTGTGTGCTATTGAAATAATTACATAACTTCTTTTCCTCTAGACATTCATTTTACTTTGCAAAGCACTTTGTGTATACTTATTTCATCACACAGAATATTACAAGTACATATCCTCAAAGATTGGGCTCTAATAAAATCAATTTTAACTGATTCATAGAGGATATTCTTCAGTGAAGTATTTTTGTTTTATTTCTTTTGCTATGAGTATGTGCAGTTGAATTAATGAACACTAATACAGTGAGATACCACATGCTCAAGTATCTTTCCACTGTTTGAATATTTGCATTGATGTTGCAAAAGAAATGGTCGGTAAAACTTGAAATCAGTTTGCCAATAAATTTAGCAGTTTATATACAATGGGGAAAAATTCCTTGAAAAACAAAACTATCTACATGGATCCAAGAGGAAATAGAAAATCTGAATAGTCTCATACATATTAAAGAAACTGAATCTGTAATTTAAAACCTATCTTAAAAGAAAAAAATTCTCCAGAACCAGATAGCTTCACTGGTGAATTCTTCCAAACATTTCCAAAAGAAATGATACAGGTCATACATAAATTGGGGTTCAGTGGTGGCTCAGACGGTAAAGCATCTGCCTGCAATGCAGGAGACCCGGGTTCAATCCCTGGATCAGGAAGATCCCCTGAAGAAGGGAATGGCAACCCACTGCAGTATTCTTGCCTGGGAAATCCCATGGACAGAAGAGCCTGGAGGGCTACAGTCCATGGGGAGGGGGCTACAGCCCATTGGGTCATGAAGAGTTGGACACCACTGAATTACTAACACTTTCATTTTCACTTTTCATACATAAATTCTTTAATATAACAGAAAAAAGAAAAATGCATCTCAACTTGTTTTGTGAGTCTAGCATATTCTTGATACCAAAACTTGGAAAGGAGTTTATAAGAAAGGAAGATCATAGGTCGACACCTGTTATAAACACATACACAAAAATATAAAAGTAGAAAAGGATGTTACATAACTGAAACCTTTTTGAGAATTTTTTCACTCAGTGTAATTTTCTTGAGGTTCATCCAAGTTATTGAATGCATCAACAGTTCTTTGTTTTTACTTTTGTTTTTTTCTGGGTAGTATTTCATGATATGGATTCTCCACAATTTGTTTAATAATTCTCCTGTTAAATGACATCAGGGTTGTTTCCAGCTTTTGAATTTTATGAACAAAGCTGCTATAAACATCTGTGTACAGGTTTGTGTGTTAATATAAATTTTCATTTCTCAGGGATAAATAGCCAAGAGTTCAATTGCCAGGTCATATGATAATTGCATATTCAGGGTTTTTTTTTATTATTTATTTATTTATTTATTTTGGCTGTGCTGGGTCTTCGTTGCTGCATGAGCTTTTCTGTAGTTGCAGCAAGTGGGGGCTAAACTCTGGTTGCAGCGCATAGGCTTGCAGTGGCTTTTCTTGTTGTGGAGCATGGGCTCTAGAGTGCTTGGGCTTCAGTAGTTGCGTCACATAGACTCAGTAGTTGCGGTTCCCAGGCTCTAAAGCACAGGCTCAGTAGTTGTGGTTCACGAGCTTAGTTGCTTCGCAGCATGTGAGATCTTCCCAGATCAGGGATAGAACTTGTGTCTCCTGCATTGACAGGAGGGTTCTTTACCACTGAGCCGTCAGGGAAGCCCACATATTCAGTTTTTAAAGAAACTTGCAAAGTGTTTTCCAAAGTGGCTTTTTACATTCCCACCAGCATTGTATTAGAGATCCAGTTTTTCTACATCCTCACCAGCATTTGGTGGTTCTCCTATTTCTTATGTAAGCCACTGATTAAATGTGTAGTAATATCTCACTGTGGTTTTAATTTGCATTTCCCTAATGGTTAATGATATTGAACATGTTTTCATATGCCTGCTTGCCATCTTTATATCCTGTTCAGTGAAACGTGTCTTTAGGTATTTTGCCAATTTTCTAATTGGATTTTTTTTTTACTGCTGAGTTTTGAGAGATTTTTATACATTCTAGAAGCAAGTCCTTTGGTGAATATATGCTTTGCAAATATCTTTCTCCCAGTCTGTGGCTTGCCTTTTCATCTTCTTAATATGGCCTTTCATAGAGCAAATGTTGATTCTCATGAGGTCCAATTTATCAGTTTTTGCTTATTGAAGCTTTATTGAGGTGTAATTGATATACAAAAATGCACATATTTAATGTATACATTTGATGAGTTTGGATATACACATATACCCATGATTCCATCACCACAATCAAAGTGATAAACATACCCATCAACTCCAAAAATTCACTTGTTTTTTTAATGGTTATTTCTGTGGTAATAACACTTAATATGAAATCTATCCTCTTAACATATTTTAAAGTTCAAAATACCATAAGGTTAACTTAGGCATTATGTAGTATAGCAAATCTCTATTTTTCACCTTGCATAACTGAAACTTTATACGCATTGAACCACAACTCCCCTTTTCTTCTCCGCTGTCAGCCCCTGGCAAGCACCATTCTGTTTTACATCTATGAGTTTGACTATTTTAGATGCCTCATTTATAGTGTTTGCCCTTCTGTGACTGGCTTATTTTACTTAGTACAGCGTCCTCTCATTTCATCCATGTTGTCACAAAAGAAAGGATTTCCTTCTTTTTAAGGCTGGATAATATTCCATGACATGTACACACCATATTTTCTTTATCCATTTATTTGTCTCTTGGACATTTGGGTTTTTTCCATATCTTGACTATTGTGAATAATGCTGCAGTGAACCTGGAAGTACAGATATCTCTTCAAGTTCATGATTTCTGTATATGCAGAAGTAGAATTGCTAGATCATATGGTAGTTCTATTTTTAAATCTTGCTTTTGATATCATGTCTAAAATGATCTGTGCACTGAAAAGTATACGACACTGATAAGAGAGATTGAAGAAGATATAAACAGATGGAAAGACATCTCATGTTCTTGGATTGGAACAATTCATATTGTAAAAATGTCCATACTACCTAAAAGTGATCTGCAGATTCAGTGCAATCCCAATCGAAATTCCAATGGCATTTTTCACAGAAAAAAATTATCATAAATTTTGTTTGGAACTATAAAAGGTGGCAAATAGCTGAAAACAATCCTGAAAAAGAAGAACAAAAATGGAAGCATCACACTACCTGATTTTAAGCTATATTGTTGTTCAGTCACTCAGTTGTGTCTGATTCTTTGCAATCTCATGGACTGCAGCATGCCAGGCTTCCCTGTTCTTCACTATCTCCTGGAGTTTGCTCAAACTCATGTCCATTGAGTTGATGATGCCATCCAACCATCTCATTCTCTGTCCCTGCCTTCTCTTCCTGCCTTCAATCTTCCCCAGCATCAGGATCTTTTCCAATGAGTTGGCTCTTCACATCAGGTGACCAAAGTATTGGAGCTTCACCTCCAATGAATATCTAGGTTTGATTTCCTTTAGGATTGTCAGGTTTGATCTCCTTGCAGTCCAAGGGATTCTTAAGAGTCTTTTTCTTCTCCAGCACCACAGTCCAAAAGCATCAATTCTTTGGCACTCAGCCTTCTTTCTGGTCCAACTTTCATATCTGTACATGACTACTGGAAAAACCTGACTATACAGACCTTGTCAACAAAATGATGTCTCTGCTTTTTAATATGCTATCTAGGTTGGTCATAACTTTTTTTCCCAAGGAGCAAGCATCTTTTAACTTCATGGCTGCAGTCACCATCTGCAGTGATTTTGGAGCTCAAGAAAATAAAGTCTGTCACTGTTTCCATTTTTTCTCCATTTGTTTGCCATGAAGTGATGGGACTGGATGCCAAGATCTTAGTTTTTTGAATGTTGAGTTTTAAGCCAGCTTTTTCACTCTCCTTATATCTTCACCTTCGTCAAGAGGCTCTTTAGTTTCTCTTCGCTTTCTGCCATAAGGGTGGTATCATCTGCATATCTGAGGTTATTGTTATTTTTCCTGGCAGTCTTGATTCCAGCTTGAGCTTCATCCTTGGCGTTTCACATGATGATGTACTCTGCATATAAGCTAAATAAACAGGGTAACAATATACAGCCTTAATGTACTCCTTTCCCAATTTTCAACCAGTCCATTGTTCCATGTCTGGGTCTAACTGTTGCTTCTTGACCTGCATACAGGTTTCTCTGGGGTTCCCATCTCTTTCAGAATTTTCCACAGGTGGTTGTGATCTACACAGTCAAGTGCTTTCACATAGTCAATGATAAGCAGAAGATGTTTTTCTGGAATTCCCTTGCTTTTTCTATGATCTAACAGATGTTGGCAATTTGATCTCTGGTTCCTCTGCCTTTTCTAAATCCAGTTTTTACATCTAGAAGTTCTAGAAATTGTTGAAACCTAGCTTGAAGGATTTTGAGCATTACCTTGCTAGCATTTGAAATCAGTGTGATTGTACAGTAGTTCTAAAATTCTTTGTGTTCAAAAGGCATTGCCCTTCTTTTGGATTGAAATGAGAGCTGACCTCTTCCAGTCTGCTGGTCACTGCTGAGTTTTCCAAATTTGCTGGCATGTTAAGTGCAGCACTTTTTAACAGCATCATCTTTTAGGATTTGAAATAGCTCAACTGGAATCCCATCATCTCCACTTGCTTTGTTCGTAGTGATGCTTCCTAAGGCCCACTTGATTTCACACACCATGATGTCCGACTCTTAGATAAGTGATCACACCATTGTGGTTATCTGGGTCATTAAGACCTTTTTTATACAGTTCTTTCTGTGTATTCTTGCCACCTCTTCTTAATATCTTCTGCTTCTGTTAGGTCCATGCCATTTCTGTCCTTTATTGTGCCCATCTTTGCATGAAATGTTCCCTTGGTATCTCTAATTTTCTTGAAGAGATCTCTAGTCTTTTCCATTGTATTTTTTCCCTCTATTTCTTTGTATTGATCACTGAGGAAGGCTTTCTTATCTCTCCTTGCTATTCTTTGGAACTGTGCTCTCAGCTGGGTATATCATTCCCTTTTTTCTTTGCCTTTCACTTCTCTTCTCTTCTTAACTATTTGTCAGGCCTCTTCAGACAGCCATTTTGCCTTTTTGCATTTCTTTTCCTTCGGGATGGTTTTGATCACTGCCTCCTGTGCAGTGTTATGAACCTCCGTCCATAGTTCTTAAGGTACTCTGTCTATCAGATCTAATCCCTTGAACCTATTTGTCACTTCAACTGTTTAAGCTGTATTACAAAACTATAGTAATGAAAGCAGTATGGTACTGGCAAAGAAACAGATACTGGAATAGAATTGAAAGTGCACAAATAGACCCACTCATATAGAGTCAACTAATTTTTGACCCAGGTGTCAAGAACATACAATGGAGAAAGGACTGACAATTCAATAAATAGTACTAAGACAGCTATATATCCAAATACAAAAGAAGGAAACTGCACCCATATCTTACACCACTCAGAAAAAACAGCATATGATCCAGCAATCTTGCACCTGGCTCTGTATCTGGAGGAATTGAAATTAGTATTTTCAAGAGATATCTGCACCCCTATGTTCATTTCAGCATTATTCACAATAGCCCATATATGGAAACAGCTTAAATGTTCTTCAATGAATAAATGGATAAAAAAGAGGGATATGATATATATGTATATATACATATATATGTATACACATGCATATATTTTTTCATTGTATGTGTACACACTCACGTGCACACACACACAATGGAATATAATCCAGCTATGAGAAAGAAGAAAGTCTTGCCATTTGCAACAAAATGGATAACTTGAGGGCATTATGCTAAGTGAAATCCTCCAGACAGAGAAAGACAAATACAGTATGGTCTCACTTACATGTGGAATATTTTTTTAAAAGCTGATTTCATAGAAATAGAATAGAATGGTGATTGCCAGTGTTTGGGAGGAGGGGAAATGAAGCAATGTAGGTCACAAAATTTTAATTTTAAGAATAAATTCTGAGGAACTATTGTACATTATGGTGACTACAGTTAATGCTGTATATATAATACAGTATAAAATAGCATTATATATTTGAAAGTTGCTGGATGTAGGTCTTAAGCATTCTCATCACAAAAAATTTACCTATATTACCTATATGAGTGATATATTAATATTAACTATATGAGTTAGTGATATGTTAATTATCTCGATCTTGGTAATCATTCTACAATTTATATGTGTATCAAATAATTACACACATATATAAACAATTATATTTGTCAATTATTTCTCAATAAATTTTAAAATGTGAAAGTACAGACCTTAGAATAAGGAAAAATATTTTCAAATCTTATAGATAAGAAACTGATATCTACTGTATATATATAAAAAATCTACTTCTCAATAATAAAAAGACAACACAACTGAAAAATGAGCAAGTGTTTAAATAGAATCCATGGAAGATATGCAAGTGGTCAATAAATACCTGGAAAATGCTTTACATCATTAGTCATTAGGGAAATGCACATCAAAACCACAATGAAATACTACTTCACACCCCCATAGAATGGCTAGAATCAAAAAAACAGGTATTAACAAGTGCTGATGAGGATGTAGAGAAATTAAAACCATTGTAAACTCTTGGTGGTAATTTAAAATGGTGCTTCCACTTTGGAAAATAATCTGGCAATTCCTCAAAGTTTGAAAATGATATTACTGTATGACTCAGCAATTTCATTCCTAGGTATATACTCAAAAGAAATGAAAACATGTATTCATATAAACAGTTGTTTCATAGCAACATTATTCACAAGACCAAAAGGTACAAACAACTTGAACATTTATCAATTGATGAATTAATAAACAAAATTTGGTATATCCATGTCAGTTCAGTTCAGTCGCTCAGTCATGTCCGACTATTTTTGACCCCATGAATCACAGGACACCAGGCCTCTCCATCCATCAGCAATTCCCGGAGTTCACCCAAACCCATGTCCATCGAGTCGGTGATGCCATCCAGCCATCTCATCCTCTGTTGTCCCCTTCTCCTCCTGCCCTCAATCTTTCCCGGAATCAGGGTCTTTTCAAATGAGTCAGCTCTTCGCATCAGGTGGCTAAAGTATTAGAGTTTCAGCTTCAACATCAGTCCTTCCAATGAACACCCAGGACTGATCTCCTTTAGGATGGACTGATTGGATCTCCTTGCAGTCCAAGGGACTCTCAAGAGTCTTCTCCAACATCACAGTTCAAAAGCATCAATTCTTCGGCACTCAGCTTTCTTTATAGTCCAACTCCCACATACATACATGACCACTGGAAAAACCATAGCCTTGACTAGACGGACCTTTGTTGGCAAAGTAATGTCTCTGCTTTTTAATACACTGTCTAGGTTGGTCATAACTTTCCTTCCAAAAGAGTAAGCGTCTTTTAATTTCATGGCTGCAATCACCATCTGCAGTGATTTTGGAGCCCAGAAAAATAAAGTCAGCCACTGTTTCCCCATCTATTTGCCATGAAGTGATGGGACCAGATGCCATGATCTTCGTTTTCTGAATGTTGAACTTTATGCCAACTTTTTCACTCTCCTCTTTCACTTTCATCAAGAGACTTTTTAATTCCTCTTCACTTTCTGCCATAAGGGTGGTGTCATCTGCATATCTGAGGTTATTGACATTTCTCTCAGCAATCTTGATTCCAGCTTGTTCTTCCTCCAGCCCAGCGTTTCTCATGATGTACTCTGCATAGAAGTTAAATAAGCAGGGTGACAACATACAGCACGCCTCCATCAGAGACTCCTGGACACTCACAAGCAAGTCTGGGCGAGTCTTTTGTGGGGTCACTGCCTCTTTCTTCTGGGTCCTGGTGTGCACAAGTTTCTGTTTGTGCCCTCCAAGACTCTATTTCCCCAGCCCTGTGTAAGTTCTGGCAGCTCTGTGGTGGGGTTAATGGTGACCTCCTCCAAGAGGGCTTATGCCATACCCAAGTCTGCTGCACCCAGAGCCCCTGCCCCCACGGCAGTCCACTGCTGACCCGTACCTCCACAGGAGCCACTCAAACACAGTTCTGTCTCAGTCTCTGTGGAGTCTCTGGGTCCTGGTGTTCACAAGATATGTTTGAGCCCTCTGAGCATCTCTGGTGGGTATGGGGTTTGATTCTAAATGCAATTTCACCCCTTCTACCATCTTGCTAGGGCTTCTCCTTTGCCCTTGGATGTGGGGTATCTCCTCAAAGTCACTTCAGCACCACACAGCTGCTGCTCCAGCGCCTACCATCTTTCTGGGACTTCTCTTCCCTTGCACGTGGGGTATCTCCTCACATTCGCTTCAGTGCCATGCAGCTGCCACTTCAACACCAGCTGTAAATATAGTAAAAATCAATTACTTAAAACTGTTGAATTATATACATGAATTATAGCTCAATAAAGCTGTTCTAACAATAAAAATATAAAAATATATGGAATAGAAAGTTAGTGTTTTTTAATTCCCACTTCCAGAAATTACCACCGTTAACAGTTTTGTGTATATCCCTTAAATTTGTCTTGATTTATTTTATTTATTAATGTTAACTGAAAAATGCAAATTGAAGAACAGTATACCTGTTATGATGCACATTTAAATATGATTTATGCAGTAATTAAAAACATATCATAATAGGTATACTGTTCTTCAGTTTGCATTTTTCATTTAACAGTAATATGCACTGCTTCATTACCTGATCTTTCTTCTTCCTTACTCCCATAACAAAAGAAAATAAAGCCCCAGACAAAAAAAATCTAGGTGCAAAAGGGGAAAAAGAACCTAACCCTAAGCAAAAACCTTTTGTTGTTCATTGCTAATTTGTGTCTGACTCTGCGACCCCATGAACTGCAGCATGCCAGGGTTCCCTGTCTTTCCCTATCTCCCGGAGTTTGGTCAAACTCATGTCCACTGAGTCAGTGATGTTATCTAACCACCTCATCCTCTGCTGCCCCATCCTTCTGTTGCCCTCAATCTTTCCCAACCTACTGACACAACACAAAACCATTCTGAAGTATGTAATATGTTGAGAAGTCCAATTTTATCTTTCTAATAATATAATTATAACTATGCTGTAGCATATTTATCTTCTGTTTCTCAATCTCTCACCCTATAATTTTTGCCTTAAATATATCCTATTTAAGCCTGAGATACTAACCTAACAAATTTCTATCCATATAGCATCCATTTTGATGGGAAGTTCTAGTCTTCAGTGTCTTCAGAAATGAAATGGCAAAGTTGTTAAATAATATTGTATATTGCCTCATGGAGGAAGGGTCTTATGCAGTTATAAAAACTTGAGTGAACACCTTAAGGATTATTTTCTGTTTTTTCTGGGAGAGACCACAGATGTAGTGAATGGACAGATGAACTTTAACTGCAAATGAGAAGCTAATGTTCCTCTTCTTCATTATTTAGAAAATAATAGCATCTATAGTTTACAGTATCAATTGGAAATATTATTTAAAATTTTGGATATTTATTCAGAAAAGAATACTTATATTTCGTGAACAACTTTCCATCCAAATAAAATGCAGTTCATTGCTTTTGCCCAGCTCACAAAACTTCATGGTAAGTCTATATTATAACTCACTGAGTAAATTTCCTAGTAATGGATAAGTTTTGTGTTTCCTGGTGTTGGCTATTACAAACAGTGCAGCAATAAGTGTTGCAGTGCATGCATTTCTGTGGGCAAGATTCTTAGAGGATATATTGATAAAAAGGCATGACCACTATAAATTTTAATGGATGTAAGATATTTAAAGGGGCTTCCAAGGAGTTGGTGATTGACAGGGAGGCCTGGTGTGCTGCAGTCCATGGGGTCGAAAAGAGTCAGACACGAATGAGCAACTGAATTGAACTGAACTGAAGGTGGGACTAGTGGTTAAAAACCTGTCTGCCAATGCAGGAGACGTAAGATGAAAGTTTGATCCCTGGGTCAGGAAGATTCCCTGGAGGAGGGCATGGCAACTTATTCCAGTATTTTTGCCTGGAGTATCACATGGACAGAGGAGCCTGGCAGGGTACAGTCCATAGGGTAGCAAAGCTGGACATGACTGAAGTGACGTAGCACACAAGAAGTTTAAAATAATAGCAATTATTTTAATATGAATATATAACCATTTAAAAATTTTGGAAAAAAGAGGAAACAATGTTAACCATTAGCACACATTCTCAAGGGTAAAAATTTATTCTCTCACTGATTTGAGATGACATGGTAGAGCCACACCTTGAGGAATCCAGACTTGTCTGACTCCAAAGATTACATTCCTAACTATTCATATAAAGATTTGTTTTCTTTTAGATGTAACACCAGTAGAGGGGACCTGAATTTACCCCAGAATTTCTATTCAGCTAATCAGTGGGACCTCAAACTTTTGACATTTATTCCAGGGTCCTAGTCAGCCGAGCCAGCATTAAGCTATGCTTTCCTTTAGTTACTTTGTATGTCCTGGCATTAAAGCAAATGTGTTTCTGTGAGAGGAATCTCGAAGATGAATTAAAGAGACAAAAGACTATATGAAACGTCTAAAAGTGAGGTGATAATTTCTATCACTGCCCAGATCTCCACTGTGTAGAGTGATTCTAAGTGAGTGTGGGTTGGGACAACTACAGAGGGGTATAGGAAGATAAAGGTAGAAGTGGTTATTAGATGAGCTCTCAGAGGGAAAAATGTGAGAGCAGACATGTGACAAACCCACAGTTTAAATTATGAAGAACAAAAATTGAGACTACGTGTTACAAAAGTGCCTGTTCCTTCTACATACTTGCCAAAATGATCACAAATTTTTAAAAATTAGTATTTGTCAATCTTAAAGGTCAAAAAATAATTTCTGTTTGTTAAACATAGTTCATTTTAATGGTTGCCTAAAATCCCATCATTCATTTAGACATGCTTTAATTAAAGACATTTCCTGTTCTGTATATTTAGTTTCTTTCTATAATTTCCCCGCTTTAACAATTCTCTGCTAAACAGTTTTACAGTCAAGTTCTATTGAAAAACGATATGGTTTTATGTGTAAGTTGAATGGGCTCAACTAAATTTTTTCCCTCTCTGTCCTCAACAAAATCATAAAACCTAATATGAAAATCCATGAATATTTTAATAGTCAAAAGCTGAGCATTGGGTGCATGAGTGTGGTGCTTCTCTATTGGTGCTACTGACAGATATAGATACCGGGATGTATACGTGTGTGACCTCTGGGGGATCCTAATGAGAGTAGCAGTGCCTGGAAAAGTGTTTCTCAACTTCAACACTATTTACGCTCTGAAATATAATTTTTTGTTGTGGGGGCTGTTCTGTGCATCATAAGTTGGTCAGCATTTCTAGCCTCTATCCACTAACTGCTAATAACACAACTTCCAACTTGATCTGTGATGACCAAAAATGTCTCTAGACAGTGTCAAATATCTCCTGGGATGGGGTGAAGATCAGCCCCTATTTTGCAGGCTTCAGTAGCATAACCCCGATTTAGAAATGGGGCCAGTGGAGGGGAGAAGACTTGCTCAAGACCTCAGAATCAATGATGTGTCAAGCACTGAGAGAAACATTTCTTAACTCTCCCCCATTTTCTTTCCCAGCAAACCTGTTATCACACTTTGTTCTGCTGTAACTTACAACCCAGTGGTTCAAAGATATTACAAATATCCACTTCAGATGTTTCTCTGATCTAACTTAAAAGGCAAAAAATAAAATAGGAAGCAGACCAACTAATTGAAAGGAATATATTTAATCATGAAATCTCATCAGAGTTTTTACAGTCCTATTTAAATCTTAATTTCTTCTTTTATAGATTGTGACTGATAACCTCTACCACACAGAAGCATTGTGAGAAATGTATATGAAAACAAATGAAAAGTGGCTGACACTCAGGAAAGGTGAGTTGCCATGGTTCCTTGAGGGCAGTAACCTTACATTTAGCCACAAATTGTCATTCAGTTAAAGATACCAAAAATACTTAGAATATTATTGAGTTCATCCAATGCAGAACTTGATGACATCTGCAGTATAAATTGGAAAGTAGTTAGTTGACAGTCATTGCTTTTTTTTCCCATTTAAGAACCCAAAATGCTTTTCCAGATGGGATCTCATGAAGCTCCAGGAACTCCTTAGGTGACAAGAAGGTCAGTAGAGGCCAGGAGAGGAGAAATGATATGTTTGACAATAATAGGACAGAAAAGGCTGGTGGGAATAAAACTTCATTGGACTAAGGAAGTAACACAAGATGGTAATTTGATCTATAGGAAGGAATGAAGAGAATCAGAAATGACAATTTAGATGGCTGATATACCAAACTGGAGATTCTCCAGGGAAGAATACTGGAGTGGGTTGCCATGCCCCTCCAGATCTTCCCAACTCAAGGATTGAATTAATGTTTCCCACATTGGCAAGTGAGTTCTTTACAACTAGCACCACCTGGGAAGCCCAATATACCAAACTTCAGTTCAGTTCAGTTCAGTCGCTCAGTCGTGTCTAACTCTGCGACCCCATGAATCGCAGCACGCCAGGCCTCCCTGTCCATCACCAACTCCCGGAGTTCACTCAGACCCACATCCACTGAGTCAGTGATGCCATCCAGCCATCTCATCCTCTGTGGTCCCCTTTTCCTCCTGCCCCCAATCCCTCCCAGCATCAGGGTCTTTTGAAATGAGTCAACTCTTCGCATGAGGTGGCCAAAGTACTGGAGTTTCAGTGTTAGCATCATTCCTTCCAAGGAACACCCAGGACTGATCTCCTTCAGAATGGACTGGTTGGATCTCCTTGCAGTCCAAGGGACTCTCAAGAGTCCCCTCCAACACCACAGCTCAAAAGCATCAATACCAAACTTATAAATATATAATTGTTATTTCTCCTCTTAGTTTCTTTTGGGGCTTCCCAGGTGGCGCAGTGGAAGAGAATCTCCCTGCAGTGCAGGAGATGCAAGAGATGTGGGTTTGATCCCTGGGTCAGGAAGATGCCCTGGAGTAGGAAATGGCAACCCAGTCCAGTATTCTTGCCTGGAAAATCAAATGGACAGAGGAGCCTGGTGGGCTACACACAGTCCATGGGGTCCCAAAGAATCGGAAACAACTGACCTACTCAGCACCGCACGGCTCACTTTCTTTAATGACAGAAAATTACATAAAGTGAAGTAATCATCATAATATGTATCACTGAATTTTATATCTATCTATCTATATATATATGTATGTATGTAATAAGCACAGCGATAATACCACAAAAATTAGAGGAGGGAATACAGCCATATAGGTGTTATGTTTCTATATCTTGTTAAAATTTAGGGAGATAAATTTATCATGAGTATAAGTCAAATGTAGATTCTGATAAGATGTTAAGATGCATTTGGTAGGCCCTAAATGACTATCTTTTTAAAATAGTGACAAAATTATTAAAAGAATCAAAATATCCCTCCAGTGAAATATTTGAATATTAAAAATATTAGGATATAAAATATTTTAATATTGAAAATATTGAATAATGAATCTGCCTGTGAATATTCACTAATACAAAAGGAAAAATAAAAGAGGAAAAAGAGGAACAGAATAACAAAAAAAGAAAAATATAAAAAAATCAAAAGTAAATTCAGTTCATAGCTTAGTCGTGTCCAACTCTTTGCGACCCCATGGACTGCAGCACGCCAGGCTTTCCTGTACATCACCAACTCCCAGAGTTTACTCAAACTCATGTCCACTGAGTCTGTGATGCCATCCAACCATCTCATCCTCTGTCATCCCCTTCTCCTCCCGCCTTCAATCTTTCCAGCATCAGGATCTTTTCCAATGAGTCAGCTCTTCACATCAGGTGGCCAAGTACTGGAGTTTCAGCTTTAGCATCAGAATATTCAGAGTTGATTTCCTTTAGGATGGACTGGTTGGATCTCCTTTCAGTCCAAGGGATTCTCAAGAATCTTCTCCAACACCACAGTTCAACAGCATCAATTCTTCAGTGCTCAGCTTTCTTTATAGCCCAACTCAAAGGTCTATACATGACTACTGGAAAAACCATATCCTGGACTAGACAGACCTTTGTTGACAAAGTAATGTTTCTGCTTTTTAGCATGCTTTCTAGGTTGGCCATAGCTTTTCTTCCAAGGAGCCAGCGTCTTTTAATTTCATGGCTGCAGTCACCATCTGCAGTGATTTTGGAGCCCCAAAAAATAAAGTCTGTCACTGTTTCCATTTTACCCCCATCTATTTGCCATGAAGTGATAGGACCAGATGCCATGATCTTAGTTTTCTGAATGTTAAGTTTTAATCCAACTTTTTCACTCTCCTCTTTCACTTTCATCAGAGACTATTTAGTTCTTCACTTTCTGCCATAAACATGGTGTCATCTGAATATCTGAGGTTATTGATATTTCTCCCAGCAATCTTGATTCCAGCTTGTGCTTCATCCAGCCCAGCATTTCTCATGATGTACCCTGCATATAAGTTAAATAAGCAGGCTGACAATATACAGCATTGACACACTCCTTTCCTATTTGGAACCAGTCTATTGTTCCATGTCCAGTTCTGACTGTTGCTTGTTGACCTTCATAAAGATTTCTCAGGAGGTGGGTCAGGTAGTCTGGTATTCCGATCTCTTCAAGAATTTTCCACAGTTTGTTGTGATCCACACAGTCAAAGGCTTTGGCATAGTCAATAAAGCAGAAGTAGATGTTTTTCTGGAACTCTCTTGCGTTTTCTATGATCCAACAGATGTTGGCAATTTGATTTCTGGTTCCTCTGCCTTTTCTAAATCCAGCTTGAACATCTGGAAGTTCACAATCCATGTACTGATGAAGCCTGGCTTGGAGAATTTTGAGCATTACTTTGCTAGTGTGTGAGATGAGTGCAATTGTGTGATAGTTTGAGCATTCTTTGGCATTGCCTTTCTCTGGGACTGGAATGAACATGGACCTTTTCCAGTCCTGTGGCCACTGCTGAGTTTTCAACGTTTGCTGGCATATTGAGCGCAGCACTTTCACAGCATCATCTTTTAGGATTTGAAATAGCTCCACTGGAATTCCATCACCTCCACTAGCTTTGTTCATAGTGATACTTCCTAAGGCCCACTTGACTTCATATTTCAGGATGTCTGGCTCTATGTGAGTGATCACACCATCGTGGTTATCTGGATCATGAAGCTCTTTTTTGTACAGTTCTTCTGTGTATTCTTGCCACCTGTTCTTAATATCTTCTGCTTCTGTTAGGTCCATACCATTTCTGTCCTTTATTGTGCCCATCTTTGCATGAAAAGTTACCTTGGTATCTCTAATTTTCTTGATGAGATCTCTGGTCTTTCCCACTCTATTGTTTTCCTCTATTTCTTTGCATTGATCACTGAGGAAGGCTTTCTTATCTCTCCTTGCTATTCTTTGGAATTCTGCATTCAGCTGGGTATATCTTTCCTTTTCTCCTTTGTCTTTCACTTCTCTTCAGAGCTGTTTGCAAGGCCTCCTTAGACAACCATTTTGCCTGTTTGCATTTCTTTTTCTTAAGGATGGTCTTGATCACTGCCTCCTGTACAATGTCATGAACCTCCGTGCATAGTTCTTCAGGCACTCTGTCTATCAGATCTAATCCCTTCAATCTATTTGTCACTTCCAGTGTATAGTTGTAAGGGAATTTGATTTAGGTCATACCTGAATGGTAGCGGTTTTCCCTACTTTCTTCAATTTACATCTGAATTTGGCAAAAAGGAGTTCATGATCTGAGGCACAGTCAGCTCCTGGTCTTATTTTTGCTGATGGCGTACCAGAGTATCTGGAACATATAGACTGGCAGCAAATATGTGTTTGCTTCCCGTTTCATCCTTCTTTTAAGAGATATACTATTTTAATCTCAATATTATTACTGTCTTAGAAAACATTTACGAATGTTACAACACAAAATAAAACAAACGTATTTGTGTATATTATGTAAGCAGATTCAGGAGCATTTCTGTTATATAGAATGTTGCAGAATTAGTTATCTGATCAAGTTGGGTTTGGCGAAAGTGCATACTTTTTTCCTATCGAATTGTGGCTTATTTGAATCCAGTAGGTTCACTTATGGGCTTCCCTGGTGGTTTAGTGGTAAAGAATCTGCCTGCAATGAAGGAGAGATGGGTTTGTTCCCTGGGTCTGGAAGATCCCTGGGAGAAGGATATAGCAACCTTCTCCAGTATTCTTGCCTGGAGAATCCCATGGACAGAGGAGACTGGAGGGCTACAGTCCATGGGGTCACAAAAGGGTCGGACATGACTTAGTGATTAAACCACCACCAGGTTCATTTGTATGTATTTTTATATATTTAGATTATTGTGTTTAAGACCTCCATTTCCTTGTTGATTTATTTATTTATTTTTTTGTCTGCACTGTGAGTCATGTGGGATCCTAGTCCCTGACCAGGAATTGAACTCATTCCCCCTGCCCAGGAAGCATGATATCTCATCCACTGGACCTCCAGGGAAGGCCCCCTTGATACCCCTTGATCTTATGCCTAGCTTTTCTATTCATTATGGAAACTATGGGATTGAAATCTCCAATAATTATTTTTGAATTATCTGTTTCTCCCCAAATTTTGGCCAATTTTTGTTTCATATATGTTCCTACTACTGCTGTAGCAAATTACCATAACTTTAGTGGCTTACAGAAACACATAGGGTTTCCCAGGTGGTTCAGTGGGTAAAGAATCTGCCTGCAGTGCAGGAGATGCAGGAGACTTGGGTTTGATCCCCGGGTCAGGAAAATCCCTGGAGGAGGGCCCAGCAACCCATGCCAGTATTCTTTCCTGGAAAATCCCATGGACAGAGGAGCCTGGCAGGCTACAGTCCATAGGGTTGCAAAGAGCTGGACATGACTGAGCAACTAAGTACCCACGCACAACAACACATTTATTATTTTATAGTTTTGAAGGTCAGAAAATTGAAATCAGTTCCATTGGGATAAAATCAAGGTTGGGTAGGGTTTTTTCCTTCAGAAGACTGTAAGAGAGGATCTGTTTCTTGCCTTTTCCAGGTTCTAGGGGCTGTCCCTATTCCTTGGCTTGTGGCCACATCACTCTGACTCTGATCACTCTGATTTGGTTGTCACATTTCTTTTTTTTTTTTAATTTAAATTTATTTATTTTAATTGGAGGCTAATTACTTTACAATATTGTATTGGTTTTGCCATACATCAACATGAATCCACCACAGGTGTACACATGTTCCCCATCCTGAACCCACCTCCCTCTCCGTATCATCCCTCCGGGTCATCCCAGTGCACCAGCCCCGAAAATCCTGTATCCTGCATTAAACCTGGACTGGCGATTCGTTTCTTATATGATATGATACATGTTTTAATGCCATTCTCCCAAATCATCCCATCCTCGCCCTCTCCCAGAGTCCAAAAGACGGTTCTATACATCAGTGTCTCTTTTGCTGTCACATTTCTTTTTTTGACTCTCCTCCTTTCTTTTATACCTTGTGATTACATTGCATCTAGATATCTGTATAATCCAGAATAATATTCACATCTCAGAATCCTTAACTGATTCACATCTAAAAAGTTCCTTTTCTCATGTAAAGTAATGTATTCACAGATTTTAGTTATTAGAATGGGAGCATCTTTGGAGAGACAATTATTTTGAGACTCTTACTATGTGTGCATATGTTTAAAATAGTTATATCTTGGATTAACCCTTATATAAGAGTATAAAAGGTACCTTTTATCTCTAGTAACATTTTTGTGTATTTTGAGTCTATTTTATCTGATATTTGTATAGTTACTCCAGCTTTTATATGATTGCTGTTTGTATGGTGTACCATTCACACATATCTACCTGCATTTTAGAATACGAATTATGTCTCCTACAGGTAGCATATTATTGGATTGACTTTTTATCGAGTCTGATCATCTCTTATTTTGATTGGCCTGTTTAATGCATTCACATTTAATGTTATTACTAATATGGTAGAATTTATGTCCTTTTCATTATAGGGAGGAATGCAAAAGTAGGAAGTCAAGAGATACCTGGGGTAACAGGCAAATTTGGCCTTAGAGTACAAAATAAAGCAGGGCAAAGGCTAACAGAGTTTTGCCAAGAGAAGGCACTGGTCATAGCAAACATTCTCTTCCAACAACACAAGAGATGACTCTACATATGGACATCACCAGATGGTCAACACCAAAATCAGACTGATTATATTCTTTGCAGCCTAAGATGGAGAAGCTCCATACAGTCAGCAAAGACAAGACCAGGAGCTGACTGTGGCTCAGATCATGAACTCCTTTTTGCCAAATTCAGATGTAAATTGAAGAAAGTAAAGAAAACCGCTAGACCATTCAGTTAGTTCAGTTCAGTCAGTTCAGTCGCTCAGTCGTGTCCGACTCTTTGTGACCCCATGAATCCCAGCACGCCAGGCCTCCCTGTCCATCACCAACTCCCGGAGTTCACTCAGACTCATGTCCATCGAGTCAGTGATGCCATCCAGCCATCTCATCCTCTGTCGTCCCCTTCTCCTCCTGCCCCCAATCCCTCCCAGCATCAGAGTCTTTTCCAATGAGTCAACTCTTCGCATGAGGTGGCCAAAGTACTGGAGTTTCAGCTTTAGCATCATTCCTTCCAAAGAAATCCCAGGGCTGATCTCCTTCAGAATGGACTGGTTGGATCTCCTTGCAGGCCAAGGGACTCTCAAGAGTCTTCTCCAACACCACAGTTCAAAAGCATCAATTCTTCAGTGCTCAGCCTTCATCACAGTCCAACTCTCACATCCATAGATGACCACAGGAAAAAACATAGCCTTGACTAGATGGACCTTTGTTGGCAAAGTAATGTCTGTGCTTTTGAATATGCTATCTAGGTTGGTCATAACTTTCCTTTCAAGGAGTAAGCATCTTTTAATTTCATGGCTGCAGTCACCATCTGCAGTGATTTTGGAGCCCCAAAAAATAAAGCCTGACACTGTTTCCACTGTTTCTCCATCTATTTCCCATGACCTTCGTTTTCTGAATGTTGAGTTTTAAGCCAACTTTTTCACTCTCCTCTTTCACTTTCATCAAGAGGCTTTTTAGTTCCTCTTCACTTTCTGCCATAAGGGTGGTGTCATCTGCATATCTGAGGTTATTGATATTTCTCCCAGCAATCTTGATTCTAGCTTGTGCTTCTTCCAGCCCAGCGTTTCTCATGATGTACTCTGCATAGAAGTTAAATAAGCAGGGTGACAATATACAGCCTTGACGTACTCCTTTTCCTATTTGGAACCAGTCTGTTGTTCCATGTCCAGTTCTAACTGTTGCTTCCTAATCTGCATACAGATTTTTCAAGAAGCAGGTCAGGTGGTCTGGTATTCCTATCTCTTTCAGAATTTTCCACAGTTTATTGTGATCCACACAGTTAAAGGCTTTGGCATAGTCAATAAAGCAGAAATAGATGTTTTTCTGGAACTCTCTTGCCTTTTCCATGATCCAGTGGATGTTGGCAATTATATCTCTGGTTCCTCTGCCTTTTCTAAAACCAGCTTGAACATCAGGAAGTTCACAGTTCACGTATTGCTGAAGCCTGGCTTAGAGAATTTTGAGCATTACTTTACTAGCATGTGAGATGAGTGCAATTGTGTGGTAGTTTGAGCATTCTTTGGCATTGCCTTTCTTTGGGATTGGACCATTCAGGTATGACCTAAATCAAATTCCCTTAAAACTATACAGTGGAAGTGACAAATAGATTGAAGGGATTAGATCTGATAGAGTGCATTAAGAACTATGGATGGAGGTTCATTACATTGTACAGGAGGCAATAATCAAGACCATCCCCAAGAAAAAGAAATGCAAACAGGCAAAATGGTTATCTAAGTAGGCCTTACAAATAGCTCTGAAAAGAAGAGAAGCGACAGACAAAGGAGAAAAGGAAAGATACACCCAGCTGAATGCAGAATTCCAAAGAATAGCAAGGAGAGATAAGAAAGCCTTCCTCAGTGATCAATGCAAAGAAATAGAGGAAAACAATAGAATGGGAAAGACCAGAGATCTCATCAAGAAAATTAGAGATACCAAGGTAACTTTTCATGCAAAGATGGGCACAATAAAGGACAGAAATGGTATGGACCTAACAGAAGCAGAAGATATTAAGAACAGGTGGCAAGAATACACAGAAGAACTGTACAAAAAAGAGCTTCACGATCCAGATAACCACGATGGTGTGATCACGCATGTAGAGCCAGACATCCTGAAATATGAAGTCAAGTGGGCCTTAGGAAGTATCTCTATGAACAAAGCTAGTGGAGGTGATGGAATTCCAGTGGAGCTATTTCAAATCCTAAAAGATGATACTGTGAAAGTGCTGCACTCAATATGCCAGCAAATTTGGAAAACTCAGCAGTGGCCACAAGCTTTGACTATGCCAAAGCCTTTGATTGTGTGGATCACAATAAACTGTGGAAAATTCTGAAAGAGATAGGAATACCAGACCACCTGACCTGCCTCTTGAGAAATCTGTATGCAGGTCAGGAAGCAACAGTTAGAACTGGACATGGAACAACAGACTGGTTCCAAATAGGAAAAGGAGTACGTCAAGGCTGTATATTGTCACCCTGCTTATTTAACTTCTATGCAGAGTACATCATGAGAAACGCTGGGCTGGAAGAAGCACAAGCTGGAATCAAGATTGCTGGGAGAAATATCAATAACCTCAGATATGCAGATGACACCACCCTTATGGCAAAAAGTGAAGAGGAACTAAAAAGCCTCTTGATGAAAGTGAAAGAGGAGAGTGAAAAAGTTGGCTTAAAGTTCAACATTCAGAAAACGAAGATCATGGCATCTGGTCCCATCACTTCATGGGAAATAGGGAAACAGTGGAAACAGTGTCAGACTTTATTTTTCTGGGCTCCAAAATCACTGCAGATGGTGATTGCAGCCATGAAATTAAAAGACACTTACTCCTTGGAAGGAAAGTTATGACCAACCTAGATAGCATATTCAAAAGCACAGACATTACTTTGCCAACAAAAGTCCATCTAGTCAAGGCTATGCTTTTTCCAGTGGTAATGTATGGATGTGAGAGTTGGACTCTGAAGAAAGCTGAGCGCCAAAGAATTGATGCTTTTGAATAGACTCTTTAGAGTCCCTTGGACTGCAAGGAGATCCAACCAGTCCATTCTAAAAGAGATCAGCCCTGGGTGTTCTTTGGAAGGAATGATGCTAAAGCTGAAACTCCAGTACTTTGGCCACCTCATGCAAAGAGTTGACTCATTGGAAAAGACTCTGATGCTGGGAGGGATTGGGGGCAGGAGGAGAAGGGGACGACAGAGGATGAGATGGCTGGATGGCATCACTGACTCGATGGCCGTGAGTCTGAGTGAACTCCAGGAGTTGGTGATGGACAGGGAGGCCTGGCGTGCTGCAGTCCATGGGGTCGCAAAGAGTCGGACATGACTGAGTGACTGAACTAAACTGAACTGAGCTCAGCTGCTAAGAATATGCCTGCAATTCAGGAGACCTCAGTTCGATTCTTGGGTCAGGAAAATCCCCTGGAGAAGGGATAAGCTACCCACTCAAGTAATCTTGGGGTTTCCTGGTGGCTCAGACGGTAAAGAATCCACCTGCAATGCAGGAGACCCAGGTTTTATCCCTGGGTTGGTAAGATCCCCTGGAGGAGGGCATGGCAACCCCCTCCAGTATTCTTGCCTGGAGAATCCCCACGAACAGAGCAGCCTGGTGGCTACAGTCCATAGGGTCATAAGGAGTCAGACACAACCAAGTGACTAAGCACAGCACAGCACAACATATGCCTTGGGCTTCCCTTGTTGCTCAGACAGTAAGGAATCCACCTGCAATGCAGGAGACCTGGGTTCAATCCCTGGGTCAGGAAGATCCCCTGGAGATGGATATGGCAAGCCACTCCAATATTCTTGCCTGGAGAATCCCATGTATAGAGGAGCCTGGTGGGATACAGTGTGTGGGTCGCAGAGTCCAAACCAACTAAGCACGAGCACTATGTCTTGGAATGGTTTGTTTACTGTGATATCAATCTTGTTTAGGAAATTCATATGTATTTGAAAGCAGTTACAATTTCTGTGGACCCCAAGTCTACTTCGCGTCGTTGATGTATCTTTTAGCATGGTCCCTCTCAGACAGCAGGACGTTAACCCTCACTTCTCTGTCCCCCATCCCGTCTGGCAACCCCTGTTGAGAGTACAGGACACAGCTGTCCAGACCCGTTCTGGCGCTCAATCACATTCCGCCTACTCTTCACTGCCCTTCTCTTGTCTGCTGCAGACTGCCAAGGCGCTACCTTTACTTGATGTTTCATTGTATGCAGGCCCTAGAGTATATATTTTTACAGTGCTTTTTACACCCATCGGCCATTGTTTTTTTTTCCAGACAAAATTAGAATCGCTGTGTGCATTGGCTCAAAGGCTGGGTGTTAAGGAAGAGTATTGTATATTTCTGCTCCTTGAATAAACGTCTTTGCAGATAAATTTTTAAATAGAGGTGTGTTGGTGCCACCTAGTGAGAAAAGCCTAAACTGCAGCTTCAATGGACTACGCAAGGGAGGCTTGCTAAGTCGCTTCAGTCTTGTCCATCGGGTGACTGTGTGCGACCTTATGGACTATAACCCACCAGGCTCCTCTGTCCATGGTATTCTCCAGACAAGAATACTGGAGTGGGTAGCCATTTCTTTCTCCAGGGGATCTTCCCGACCCAGGGATCGATCCCGTGTCTCTAAAGTCTCCTGCATTGGCAGGCAGGGTCTTTATCACTAGCACCACCTGGGAGGGAGGGGCTGTAGCCAAAACCCGCCAGTCAGAGCTTTCTGGAATTTTGAGTGGAAAGGTGGGGCACCTTACCCGTATGCTGGGCCACGGACTCCCTCCAGACAAAAAGTGCAACCTCTTATGCTGAAGAGGAAGCTTTATGTAGGAAGAACAAAAAGATGTTTCTTTTGAGGCCTATGGATGGAGCAAAAAATGAATCTCCACCATTAGGATCTGTTAACTGAACTTCATTTGCATTTATTATCACCATCTTTCCCTGTAAATACATTTAAAAATGAATTTCTACAATAGCATTTTAAATTGTTTGACGATAAAATTTCAGGGTTTTTAACATCGCTATAGTGGTTCATCATTATGGATGCTCCAGTTTTTTCATTGGCACCATAGTGATGAAAATTTATCTCGTATTTCTGTTACAAAGGTACATGTCTTCTCACTATGTCTTCACAGGGTAGAAGGAGTAAGGGAGCTCTTTAGGATCCCTTTTGTAAGTCCACTAATCCCACTCAAGAGGGTTGTACCTTCGTGACCTAATCACTTCCAAAAGACCCTGCTTCTTAATACCATCACATTTAGGGTTAGGATTTCAATATATGAATTTTGAGGGGAACACAGATATTCAATCCATAGCTGAAAGATTACTATATTACCTAAGTTTTGCCATCATAATTGTCCAAATTGCTTAGCTTCAAAGAAGTTGCAGAGACAGCAGGGAAGCCACAATGTGAGCTTGGAATATTTTATTGTGTTCATATAGAATACATATATACCTATGATTTGAATTAAAACGAAGTTCGTGTTTTGTCTAAGGGTAGATTCAGATATTTGTGGTAGAAAGAGCAAATGGACAGTGATGTAACTGCACAAGCTAATAGTCTTATGGAAATTTAGAAGTAGGCAATCGGTTCCCTGAAGAGGCTAGTGATCTAGGCTCCCAGAATTCACTGTGGGGAGGCAATTCATGGCATTTCTACATGTCTTATGACAACGTTTGTCTAGAAATATCATTTTCAGAGCAGTCAGCCTTGAAAGATGAGATAGCATCTGCCTCCCGGTCAGAGAACAAACTTGACTCCTGGGCAGGATAGTAAAGATAATGCCTCTCTCCTGGGCACAGATTGGTCAGATTTGCCAGCAGTCTCCTTATAAGATCAGAGTGTTCCTAAGCTCAGTGTTCCTTAGCTGTGATGCAGATCCAGTGGATATACAGTGTCAACCTGGCTGCTCCCTATCATCCCTGTGAGACTTAGAGGGCAAGGGAGAACAACCCAATCATGAAATTTATGCTACCTGCTGTGCCAGAAGTAAACAATGATCTAAATCCATTTAGACAGTTCTCTCTTTGTCTTCTTACCTAACCTATGAAAGTGTACCCAGCTACCATTGCAGTTGCAGTAGCTTCTGCTCTACAGGAATTGATTGACCACTTGAAACTCACCATACTGTCACACGTGGTGTCTGGCCCTCACCCTCATGGTTGAAGTGACCTCATCCACCCCATAAGGATGGAGGAAGGTGAGAAAAAAGGGCAGTGGCACATGCCACCAAGGTACTTGAAAGTTGGAGTTGCCACACAATGTTTTTACTTACAACCAATAAGCACAAATTATCAATATAAATATGCAAGCAAAACATATCAAACTCTCATTTAAAAAAAATGAGAATATGGGAGTGGGGTGTGTTTTTTCACTATTTACATTTTATATTACATGTTTAAGTTGAAATGGTTACAGCACACGTGTTTAGTATTACCTTCCTACCCTGCAAAAGTGTTGGAGTTACGCCCTTTAAAAATGATGGGGAACTTGAGGAAAGGGAAATAACATTGCAAGGATGGCTTTCCAAAGCTTTTTCAGATATATGTGTGTTCCTGAATCTCTATCAGTATGCAATGGGTTACATGGTTAGAAATGGATAATTCCATATTCACCTCAAATTTTTCTTTCCTGGATTAGAACTACCTGAGAAAACGGAGAAGAAGTGAGAAGCCAGCAGCAACCTCAGAACTGGCAGTTAAAATTGCGTGGAGTGGGAGGGGAGGTAGCAGAGTCCTTCCGCTGGAGAAGTTGCAGGAACGGATAGGGCCTCATGGACTGGCATCAAGACTCCAATGCCATTCTATTTCCTTCTCTCCTCTTCTTTCTCCAATAAGAACTTACTCATTTCTGATCTCACATTAATATCTTGCTTCAAGAAACAAAGATCACTTCCACTGGCAATCCTAGATGTACAGTCTTAAAGTCTCTCTGGTAAAGAAACACAAATATAAACAAGCAAGCAAACAAAAAGATTTCTTTTCAATCCCTGGGGTGGAAAACCCCATGAGGGGCCTTACTTACAGCTTAGCTTGTTGCTTGCTTGCTTTGCTTCAGTTTTCCGACTCTGTAAGTCTAGGGACTGTAACCTTCAAGGCTCCTCAATCCATGGGATTCTCCAGGCAAGAATACTGGAGTGGGCAGCCATTTCCTCCTTCAGGGGATCTTCTCGACCCAGGGATCAAACCCGTGTCTTTTACGTCTCCTGCATCGGCAGGCAGGTTCTTTACCACTAGCGCCATCTGGGGGGCCGGCAATAGGGGAGAGTCAAAAGTTTTATTGGCTGAGCCTCTGGACAGTGCAGTGTGCCCTGCTCTTATTGATCCACTATTTTTTCTTCCATACCATAGTTTAGGAAGAGCTTCACTGGTAGCTCAGTTGGTAAAGAATCTGCCTACAATGCAGGAGACCTGGGTTCGATTCCTGAGTCTGCAAGATACCCTATAGAAGGGCATGGCAACCCACTCCAGTATTCTTGTCTGGAGAATTCCATGGACAGAGGAGCCTGGCAGGCTACAGTCCATGCGATTGTAGAGTCCGACATGACAGAGGGACTAACACACACACACACACACACACACAGGTTAAGAAACACTTATTAGTCAGGAATAGCATATTGGAAAAAAAGAAATTCAATAGTGGAAAAAATAAAGTAACAGAATAAAATGTAGTAAGTTTGAAGATTAATCTCAAAGTGCATTGCTCATATTAAAGTTCATGTTGTTTCAATACTTTGTTTAGCTGTTTTATGCAGTGTGTATTCTCTGTGCTGCCTGGGTCTGTTTAAAAATGTTTTTCTTATTGTGAGTAGTGGTAAATAAAAGCTTGAAAACCTCTGAAACTGAAATCTGAAGATTTCGGTGCTGTCGGTGGAACCTTTTCAAAACGCTCTGTGAAGTAATATTTTATTGGCCTGAATCTAGTCTTTCTGCTTCCTCCCCACCCCCACCCCCCACCAGGGTTTTCAAGGCATGTGGTAGATTCAGCTTGAAAATGCCTTTGGTGTCATCATTCTGTAATTCCTTTTCTCACCTAGATGCATTTTCTAATATTGCAGCTGCTGCTAAGTCGCTTCAGTCGTGTCCGAGTCTGTGCGACCCCATAGACGGCAGCCCACCAGGCTCCCCCGTCCCTGGGATTCTCCAGGCAAGAACACTGGAGTGGGTTGCCATTTCCTTCTCCAATGCGTGAAAGTGAAAAGTGAAAGTGAAAAGTGAAAGTGAAGTTGCTCAGTCGTGTCTGACCCTCAGTGACCCCATGGACTGCAGCCTTCCTGGCTCTTCCATCCATGGGATTTTCCAGGCAAGAGTACTGGAGTGGGGTGCCATTGCCTTCTCCCAATATTGCAGAGGAATCACAATTAATATTGGGTACAGGGAACTTCCTTGACTTGCTCCTAGTGTCAGGGACACTGGTTGTGACAATTAATGTTAGGGTTGCTTTTTCCCTTTAGAACCAATTCAATGAGTTAAAAAAATTATTTTAAAACTTCCAGTTTTCTAAGAGTATTTAATTAACATAAAATATTGAATATTAGCAAATATTTTTTCACATCTGCTTTTTTTTTCCTCGACTTATTAAATGTTGAATTTACATTCCTGGGGCAAATACTAAAACCATTGTAAAGTACCTCTACCACAAGGGGGCAGCATATCAACTGACTCCAAAAACAAACAAATTAAAAACCAAAATAAGTTTCCAGAATAAGTGCTACAGTCAAGTTTCTCTTTTTGTGTAAATTGTGCAACAAGTCAAAAAACAATATAGTATCACAAAGAATGCTTGTCATTTCTATTTCCTGGCTTGTAACATGACTTTTTTTTGTAAGCATTAGCTTATTCTCTGATGAACCAGTTTTATCTCTATATCTTTTAGAAGCTTACAGAGATTGATTTTATCCTTGTTTAGGAACTGGAGTTAAGCAGGCACTTTTCCTCCAAGTTTCACTTTATCAACTTCTGAAAGAGCATTCTGTTCCACTGCAACATTTTTATGAAATCTCGTGGGAATTACCACATAGCTAGAAGTTGAACATGGCCAAAAGGAAGAAGGATCTTCACAGACAATCTTATAAAGTATCCCCGAATTGCCCATATGGGTGTTTCATTAGCAATACTCTTTTTAACATGAGTGCAGCATCTTTAGGACTGAGTCTGCATTTTTAAGAAGAGATCCAGGCTGTGTCACTTACTATTGGGATATAAGGAAGCCTGAGAATGCTAAGAGCTGAGGACCTAGGGAAGTTGAGCATGTAAGTATTATGCAGGCTTTGCTCCATCTCTAGCCAGCTGTAGGCTATGAAAAGAAGTTCTTCCCATAGTCCAGACAACTCCACTCAGGACAAAAATATGGGATTTGGGTCCTAAAATTTAGTAGCAATGAGGAGTCCTTTGGTGTCACAGATGAATGATTTATTGAGGGCAGGGTAATATATGTGCAGGTCAGAATTTTTCAAGGGCTGAAACTGACATCTCTACAGTGTTGATACTATAAAAGCATCATTTCAAAGTTCTTTTGGTGGAGTTCACTGAAGCTCCTAGGATTCTTGCCTTCTAATTGGCTCACGCCAATTAATGGGACTACTTAGTCACATCTAACATGTGTAGTTTATTGACAGGCTTTCCTGCATAGCATTTTATCCAACTAAATTATTGAGTTTACCCAAGATCTCATTTGAATGCAGGGCCTATATATGACACCCATCCTAACAGTCATTCTTTTTCCCACGGCACTGGAAAGATGTTAACATCATGCCTGAGCTTTCCACAACTTTTTCATTTTTAGCAAAAAGTGTTCCAAGAAAGTGGCCTCTAAAACCCAGTAAGAAAAAAAAAAAGTGAATGAGACACTGCCACTGAGTTACTCCACCTATGTTTACAAGGTTCTGAAGCAGGTTTGCTCTGACATGGGCATTTCATCAAAGGCCATGAGCATCATGAATTCTTCCCTTTACCACACACTCAAGTCTGTCTCAGACAAGGCCTTCTGCCTGACCTATTGCACAAGGTGCTCAAATGTCAACCCCAGGGAGATCTAAATAGCCTTGTGCTTGCTGCCCGTAAGATCGGTTGATTACAGTGGGTCTGAGGACACCAAGGCTATCACCAAGTACATCAGCCACAAGCTAATTGCCCTCAGGAGGGTTTGAGTAGCAAACACTAAAAGTTTTTTCAGATCCACATATTTCTTTAAAAATAGTAATAACTATAGCTCAGTAAAGTTTGATCTATTTTGTTTTTTGACCTTGTAGCATGATGCTTATTTTAAGATGTCATTCTTATAATGAGCTAAATATTTTCTGGTCTCAAGTTTAATATATCTAGTGAAATTTGTTCAGAAGAAAATAGTGGATTACCTCCAATAATATTCCATTTTACTGCTTTACTAAAAAGGCAGTTCTGGTAGTTATTTTTCTAGGTAAGCCTTTAAGGAATTCTGCGAAGCCAAAGCTATTTTTCATAATGATGAATTGTTTTTTCACCCCGGTCCTTCCATGGGTATACAGTAGAATTTCCAGGGGTACCTTATGTGCCTGATGTGGATTCAGTCAAAAGCAAACAGAAAAAAACAGACATCTTAAGTTAATGATTTTATTGCTTATCTTTGTATGGGAAGATGCAAAAATCTGAGCTCACTGAAATTATTCCTTAGATATGCATCTTAACTATCTAGGGCCAGGATCCAGCATACAGAATGTTTCATTTGTCTCCATCCTGAATTCCCCTCAGGGCACACCTGTGGGGGGAAGTTGCAAGTGGCTGATGGCTTGATGGTTGACAACATTTGTTGTTTACTGAAATGGCAGGCAGCATTTGTAATCTACACATTTTTCAGATGAACTTGCATTTCATGTTTTCATGTAATTAGTTTGCCAGATTTAGAACATAAAAATACACAATACCCAGTAAAATTTAAACTTCAAATAAACAATGAATAATTTTTTAGCACTGGTATGTTGCATGAAATATTTAGGCTAAATATTTTTGTTACTGAACCAAATTTGTACTCACCTTGCATGCAATAAACCCAATCTACTGACATCGACTTCTGGTAAAGGAAACTATAGCATTTATTGCAAAGTGTCAGACAGGAGTAGGAGGCAGCTAATATTCAAAATAATCTGAACTCCTCCTCATTGGGTTTCAAGGAAGCATTTTTAAAGGTCAGGTGAGAAGGAGTGGGACTTGGGGTGTATGTTCAGCTTGTGCACAATTCTCTGATTTATTGACGGTGAGGTAACAGGGCAGCTTACGGGGATTAACTGTGTCAGTCCTTTCAGGTTCCAGGAGGTCTGGGGATACATGCTCATGGTCATCAAGTAGTTAACTTCTTCCATTTGGTGGAGTTTTAGCATCTGTAAAACAACTCAGATACTGAGTTATCTACATACTTCAGAGAAGAGCTAAAGATTCTGAGACTGCCATATGACTGATGTGCTGTTTAAATTCTTACCAGTTCTGACCCAACTGCTGTTTTTATCTCTCCTTTCAATCATTCATTCTTGAGCCAGGTTATTGTGACTCGGGGGAAGCCTGGGAGACTACAGCTTTTCTACAAACAAGAGGCAAGCAGAGGTCATTGGGGTGGAGGTCTGTCCTCAAAAGGCCCCATGGGGTCCTGCTTGGTTACATTTTCAGTTGATCCAATTGCATTTTAAGTAGCTAGGGCTTTTTTGTGTGTGTCTTTCAGCGGTCAAAGCTTTTTAAACATCAGTTTTTAAATGCTTTGTATACTTTCAAATAATAATGCTAATGTAAATTTTTGTCATCACATTGACTCTAAAGTGATGACATTAGTAGCATTTCTCCAACAAATGTGATATTGGCCTTTTTTGAGATCTGTTTAAAATAACGTTTTTACATTTCTAAGCATCGTAGGTAATATAAAAAACAGTAAACATTAACATATGCCCTTTTAGCAACATTTGAGAAATGAACATTTTTAATTTTTTAGTTTATTCAAATAAATTATGCTTCAGTTCAGTTCAGTTCAGTTGCTCAGTTGTGTCCGACTCTTTGCGACCCCATGAATCGCAGCACGCCAGGCCTCCCTGTCCATCACCAACTCCCGGAGTTCACTCAATCTCATGTCCATCGAGTCAGTGATGCCATCCAGCCATCTCATCCTCTGTCGTCCCCTTTTCCTCCTGCCCCCAATCCCTCCCAGCATCAGGGTCTTTTCCAATGAGTCAACTCTTCGCATGAGGTGGCCAAAGTACTGGAGTTTCAGCTTTAGCATCTTTCCTTTCCAAGAACACCCAGGACTGATCTCCTTCAGAATGGACTGGTTGGATCTCCTTGCGGTCCAAGGGACTCTCAAGAGTCTTCTCCAACACCACAGTTCAAAAGCATCAATTCTTCAGCTCTCAGCTTTCTTCACAGTCCAACTCTTGCATCCATACATGACCACTGGAAAAACCATAGCCTTGACTAGACGGACCTTTGTTGGCAAAGTAATGTCTCTGCTTTTCAACATGCTATCTAGGTTGGTCATAACTTTTCTTCCAAAGAGTAAGCGTCTTTTAATTTCATGGCTGCAGTCACCATCTGCAGTGATTTTGGAGCCCAAAAAAATAAAGGCTGACACTGTTTCCACTCTTTCCCCATCTATTTCCCATGAAGTGATGGGACCAGATGCCATGATCTCATTTTCTGAATGTTGAGCTTTAAGCCAACTTTTTCACTCTCCTCTTTCACTTTCATCAAGAGGCTCTTTAGTTCTTCATGTTCTGCCATAAGGGTGGTGTCATCTGCATATCTGAGGTTATTGATATTTCTCCTGGCAATCTTGATTCCAGCTTGTGCTTCTTCCAGCCCAGCGTTTCTCATGATGTACTCTGCATAGAAGTTAAATAAGCAGGGTGACAATATACAACCTTGATGTACTCCTTTTCCTATTTTGGAACCAGTCTGTTGTTCCATGTCCAGTTCTAACTGTTGCTTCCTGACCTGCATGGTTTCCCAATATTAAATCATCCTAGCATTCTTGGAATGAAGTCCCTTATTAGGAGGCACTTGAAGAAATAGAGGTATACCGTGATTTGCTTGCTAACTGGCTGATGTCATTGAAGCTTGCCATATAATAAAAGGTGTCTTAGAAGTAGCAAGTTTACCTGAGATCTGCCATAGTTTTTTCTGTAGGCAAACACTTTATATGTACTTAATCCTCACATCAGCCTTATGAGACAAATACTCTGATGTTTGCAGGCTATGTCATTGGCTATGTACAGAGCTGCAATTGTCATATCCTCCCAGTGGACTGAGCTTTATATTATTATGACATGCCCTTGCCTGTCATAATAGGCATTATGACATGCTTTATGCTTTATCTCCATGCTTCTTGCCTCAGAGTGGACTTTGATATAAAGATCACACACCTATTCTCTGTTGGTTTGTGTTTTAAACGTTCCATTCTTTTCCACTCTTTACCTTCCACCTTTGTGTATCCTTGTTATTCATGTGTCCCTTGTAAGCAGCATAGAACTGGGTTTCGCTTTTTGATTCACTCTGCTTATCTTTACTTTTATGTGGGGCATTTAGTCTGTTTACATTTACCATCTGAGCCACCAGGGAAGCCCAGTGGGAATTTTTTAGGACTTCAAGTCAGGGAGGCAACATCTCAGGTACCCCTGAGAAACTGCTCTGAGGAGGCAGGGCAGGGATTCAGGTTATACGAAGATTGTAGCAAAGCGGGCAGATAGTCTGACCATCAAAGATTATTGTTAATTAAGGACAACCAGATCTCTCAAGTAAAGGAATTTAGCATGGAGGTGATGGAATTCCAGCTGAGCTATTTCAAATCCTAAAAGATGATGCTGTGAAAGTGCTGCAATCAATATGCCGGCAAATTTAGAAAACAGAGAAGTGGCCACAGGACTGGAAAATGTCAGTTGTCATTCCAATCCCAAAGGAGGGCAATGCCAAAGAATGCTCAAACTACCACACAATTGCACTCATTTCACATGCTAGCAAAGTCATGCTCAAAGTCCTCCAAACTAGGCTTCAGCAGTACATGAACTGAGAACTTCCAGGTGTACAAGTTGGATTTAGAAAAGGCAGAGGAACCAGAGATCAAATTGCCAACATCCATTGGATCATAGAGAAAGCAAGAAAATTCCAGAAAAACATCTACTTCTGCTTCATTGACTACCCAAAAGCATTTAACTGTGTGGATCACAACAAACTGTGGAAAATTCTTAAAGAGATGGGAATACCAGACCACTTTACCTGCCTCCTGAGAAACTTGTATGCAGGTCAAGAAGCAACGGTTAGAACCAGACATGGAACAACGGACTGGTTCAGAAATGGGAAAGGAGTATGTCAAGGCTGTATATTGTCACCCTGCTTATTTAAAACTTATGTGCCGAGTGCCATGTGTGCTTAGTCGCTCAGTCATGTCCAACTTTTTGTGACCCCATGGACAGGGATTCTCCAGGGAAGAATAATGGAGTGGGTTGCCATGCTTTTCCCCAGGGGATCTTCCCAACACAGGGATCAAACCCAGGTCTCCAGCATTGCAGGCCAATTCTTTACCATCTGAGCCACCAGGGAAGTCCAAGAATACTGGAGTGGTGTCCCTTCTCCAGGGTATCATCCTGACCCAGCAATCAAACCAGAGTCTCCTGCCTTGCCAGCTGATTCTTTACCAGCTGAGCTACCAGGGTAGCAGAGTACATCATGCAAAATGACAGGCTGGATAAAGCACAAGCTGGAATCAGAATTGCCAGGGAACATGTCAATGACCTCAGATATGAAGATGACACCACCCTTATGGCAGAAAGCAAAGAGGAACTAAAGAGACTCTTGATGAATGTGAAACAGGAGAGTGAAAAAGGTGGCTTAAAACTGAACATTCAAAAGACTAAGATCACGGCATCCATCCCTATAAATTCATGGCAAATAGGGAAACAATGGAAACAGTGACAGATTTTATTTTCTTTGGCTCAGAAATCACTGTGGAAGGTGACTGCAGCTATGAAATTAAAAGACACTTGCACCTTGGAAGAAAAGCTATGACAAACTTAGACAGCATATTAAAAAGCAGAGATATTATTTTTCCAACAAAGATCCATATAGTCAAAACTATGTTTTTTCCAGTAATCATGTATATGGATGTGAGAACTGGACCATTAAAAAAGGCTGAGCACTGAAGAATTGATGTTTTCAAACTGTAGTGCTGGAGAAGATTCTTGAGAATCCCTTGAAATGCAAGAAGATCAAACCAGACTATCCTGAAGGAAATCAATCCTGAATATTCATTGGAAGGACTGATACTGAAGTTGAAGCTCCAATACTTCAACTACCTGATGTGAAGAGCTGACTCATTTGAAAAGACCCTGATGCTGGGAAAGATTGAAGGCAGGAGGAGAAGAGGATGACAGAGGAGGAGATGGTTGCATGGCATCACCGACTCAATGGACATGAGTTTGAGCAAGCTCTGGGAGATGGTGAAAGACAGGAAACTTGGTGTGCTGCAGTCCATGGGGTTGCAAAGAGTCAGACACGACTGAGTGACCGAACAACAAATAAGTTTATGACAGCTTCCCTGGTGGCTCAGTGGTAAAGAATCTGCCTGCCAGTGCAGGAGATGAGGGTTCAGTCCCTAGGTCAGGAAGATCCCCTGGAGAAGGAAATGGTAACCCACTCCAGTATTCTTGCCTGGGAAATTCCATGGACAGAGGAGCCTGGAGGGCTACAGTCCTTGGGTTGTAAAAAAAGAATCGGACGTGACTTAGTGACTAAACAACAACAACAATGAGTTTATGAAATAAGGCTGTGATAAATTGAAGTCCCTCTTTTTATTGCCAGTCTCAGTCATATCCTACTCTGCGACCCCACAGACTGCAGCACACCAGGCTTCCCTGTCTACAGGTATTAAATCACAGAGTGAAAAAGGTTATCTCTCTTTTCCCATTTTGTAATACATATGCCCTAAAATTGTATTTTTTCCCCCAAATGTTACCTGATAAGATTTGTATTTATTCAAATTAGACTTAACATAATTTCAAGTTTGTTTGGTTTTAGATATTTTCTCACTTTATTTTCCATTTTCATCATATACTACATCTTACTTATATCTTACTTTATAATTTTCTCACCAAATCTGTTAATTCATTTCTTCTTTATACATTTTCAGAATATTCTGCTTCCATTTAATAGTGTTCCAAATAAGCTTAAGGTTTTTTTTTTTTTCAAATTAGAAAAGAAATACCAGCATTTAAATTTTCTAACAGAAAAATCTTTTGAGATTGCTTTGATTTTACAGATTTGTTTAGGGGTAAATTCACATTTGGATCTTCCTACCTAAAAAGGCTTGTTGCTGACTCTGCTCATACTTCCACTTGAAACCCCAAACAGATTTATATTTTTCTTCATTATAGTTCATACACATCTTTCATTGAGTTAATCTCTAGTGTTTATTAAAGAATAATTTTTTAAAAACTAAAATCGTGATTCTCATACAATTATAAAATGAACATATCTTAAAGACTTTATTTTACTCATAATGAGGAAGTTTGGTAGGTGTTATAAGTTGTTCAAAAGAGTATCCAACACATAAACATATTTAAAAATGAGAAATACTAAAATAAATGTTTAAATGAAAACAAAACCAATTTTTTCACTGGAAAGGAGGATTGTCCTCTCCAGGATAAAACTCATTTTCATGTCTATTGGCAAAGGTTATTTTTTATTACTGTATGTTTTTACAGGGTTTTCAAATAGCTCCTATAGAATCAGAATAAAATAATGGAGAAATTGTACTATAGGCAATGGAGTTTTCCTTTGAACCATATTTTTCCCATATAGTCTCCTATTGATGATAAAATAAATCTCAAAGAAAGATTATTCTTGATCACAAAATAAGGCTGGTCTCATTAGACCTGGTCTGATTATTTTTATAGGTGCAGGAAGAAATTTAATTTACCAGACAGGCTTCCTTTAGTTTGCTCTGCTAAAACTTTCATAAGGATTTTCAAAATGCCCTTTTAAAAGCCTTTTATTATTTCCTTATCCTGAAGCTAGGAATCATGTCCAAGAATCCCTCCCTACTGGATTTTATCTGCAGTACCTTTTAATTGGATGATTTCTTCTTTTCTTTGAGGCTTCCCTGGTGTCTCAGATGGTTAAGAATCTGGCCACAATGTGAGAGACCTGGGTTCAATCCCTGGGTCAGGAAGATCTCCTGGAGAAGGGAATGGCTACCCACTCCAGTATTCTTGCCTAGAGAATTCCAGGTTGTAAAGAGTCAGACACGACTTGAGTGATTAACTCTTTTCTTGAGTGCACCAAAATATACCAAGGCAAGACCACTTTGTCCTAATAAAAGGAGAGAGCTATGGCTACATCCTCATTTTAACGTGATTGCTTCTATAAAGTGCTTATCTCCAAGTAATGTCACATTCTAAGGTACTGAAGGTTAGGACTCCAACATATTTGAGGGGAAGGGACAAAATCAACCCCTAACAAGGAGTGAGTATCAGATCCTGGATAATAAAATGTAAATGAGTTCAACAACCTGATGACACAGCCCATCTCCCTGATTTTTATATTTGAGAAAAACAAAGCTTGTTAGTGGAAAACAAGGAATACAGACCCAGGTCTCTCGAACTTAAAATGAGTACTCTGGTGATACCATAACATAGAACAATAGGAGAACATCTCTTTATCCTAGACCTGCAATGGATAGCTAAGGGACTAAGGGGTGGAAACTAGGATAGGGTGTTTAGGAAGAAAGCCTTGGTGCCAACCCCAGGTTTCCCACTTATGAGTCTTAGAAAAGACTGTAGGATTTTAGAAAAGAGCTTCATAGCTCTGACTCTCACAGAGTGGAGATATCTTTATCCCATGGCAAAGTATCTATAGAAACCCACATCAGGCACATGCTTAGAATTGCCAGGTTCCTGACAAGGCAGATACCTGATAAATGACCCCTGTTTTGGAGGTTTGTATCAATAGACTTTGGTAAAAATAGCTACAAAAACAATACTGATTATGATGATTATTTAACTCAAATTTCAGTTAATTTTTAATTGGTCAAAATCTTTAAACAATAATAGTATCAATTCAGAGCCATTTTTTCCAGTTTGCCAAATCCAAAATCATAATTTGCCTCTATTTTTTTCTAATAGTTTTATAGTTTTAGCTCTTATATTTAGGTTGTTGATCCATTTTGAGTTAATTTTTGTATGTGGTTCAGGGTAAAGGTCCAACTTTGTTATTTTGCATGTGGATAGCCAGTTGTTCCAGTGCCATTTGTTCAAGAGAATGTTCTTTCCTCTTTGAATGCTCCTGCACTTATAAAAAATCAATTGGACATAGATGTGTGGATTTTTTTTCTGAAATCTCAATTCTATTCCATTGGTCTATATGTCTCTCATGTAATCAAAACCACACTGTTTTGATTACTGTAGCTGTGTAGTAAATTTTGAAATTGCAAAGTATGTGTCCTTCAACTTTATACTTTTTCAAGACTGTCCTCACTGTTCAGGGCCCTTTGCAATACCATATGAATTTGAGAATAGTCTCTTCCACTTCTGCAAAACAAATTATTGGGATTTAATAAAGATTGCATTGAACCTTTAGATTGCTTTCATAGTATTTTCACCATAGCAGTATTGTTTCTAATCCATGAACACACGATGTCTTCCCATTTATTTAGATCTTCTTTAATTTCATTCACAAATGTTTTATAGTTTTCAGTGTGCAAGTCTTTCCTCTCCTTGGTTAAATTTATTTCCATGGTTTGTTTTTTTGGATGCTATAATATTATAAATGAAACTGTTTTCTTAACTTCGTTTTAGGATTGTTCATTGCTGATGTATAGAAACAGGATGGATTTTTGAGTGTACCTTGAAAATTTACTGGATTTGTTTATTAGCTCTAGTAGACTTTTTTTGGATGTTTTGCAGTTTTCTGCATATAGGTTCATGTTATCTGTGAGTATAGATAATTTCAGTCATGTCAGACTCTTTGCAACCCCATGGACTATATAGTCCATGGAATTCTCTAGGCCAGCATACTAAAGTGGGTAGCCGTTCCCTTCTCCAGGGGATCTTCCCAACCCAGGAATTGAACTGGGATCTCCTGCATTGCAGGAAGATTCTTTACCAACTGAGCTACCAGGGAAGCCCTGTGAGTATAGGTAATTTCACTTTTTTTCTTTCCAATTTGGATGCCTTTTATTTATTTTTCTTGCTTAATTGCTCGGCTAGAACTTCTACTGCAATATCCAATAGCAGTGATGAAAATGGGTGTACTTATCTTGTCCTGATCTTAGAGAGAAAGCTTGTATTCTTTCACCATTTATTATGATGTTAATTGTGTTATGAATTGTATTTAAATGTTAGGAATGATGTAAGGGAAGTATAGTCTCTCCCATGCTGTTAGTGAAATTTAAATATAAATATTTTAATGTTGTTCAGTCACCAAGTCATGTTCAACTCTCTGCAACCCCATAAACTGCAGCATGCCAGGTTTCTCTGTCCTTGACTATCTCCCTGAGTTTGGTCAAACTCATGTCCATTGAGTCAGTGATGCCATCCAACTATCTTATCTTCTGTCGCCCCCTTCTCCTCTCACCCTCAGTCATTTCAACATCAAGGCCTTATCCAGTGAATCGGCTCTCCACATCAGATGGCCAAAGTATTGGAGCTTCAGTTTCAGCATCAGTCCTTCCAATGAATATTCAGGGTTGATATCCTTTGGGATTGACTGGTTTGATTTTAATGCTTTCTATTGGCAAAAAATCTTAAAACATAAATAAGTGCATATACTTTGCCTGAAAAATTCAACTTTTAATCATTTATCTTCATGAAAAGGTGGACATAAGTGCAAAGAGTGTATTCATGTTTATGTCCATAGTCCCTTGCTTTTCATTCTCTTTTTTTAGGTGTTAGTGTGGTGGAATTATGAACCTCTTCCAATTTTACTATCATAAAAATATTTTTTAAATGCTCTTAGAGATGATGTTTTCAATACTGAAAGGAAAGCAACAGATAATAATAGTTTCTGTGTCTACAGTCACTAGCTTTCATTTCAAAGGCCTTGAGAATGCAGAATTCAGCCTTCTTAAGGCATGACACTGATAGTGGAGATTTTGGCAATGAGGACACCATCCAGGCAGACAGGTACTCTTTCTAGGACTTACATTTTGCCTGAAAGGAAGAATCAATTACTCTTGGTTGCTGTAAGTTCTTCCTAATGCATCACTTAAATTAAGCAATGGATGTGGTGGTCATCCCTGGATAAGGAGTCAAGTGATGGGTTCAGGTATTTCTTAGGTACCTGACTTGCTATGTAATACTTGCATCACTTTTCTCATCTGTGAAAAGCATAGGTCCAAAATGGCTTTGGAAGGGCATAGAAAAGTGTTGATGGCAACAGGAACTTTCATACATAGCGGGTAGCAATACAAAATGGTACAGCCACTTTGGAAGACAGTTTGGCAGTTTCTTAAAAAACTAAACATACTCTTACCATATGGTCCAGCAATCACGTTCCTTGATGTTTACCTCAAAGAGTTGAAAACTTTTATCTACAAAAATGAAAACTCTGCACAAGAATTTTTATAGCAGCTCTGTTTATAATTCCCCAAACTTGGAAGCAACCAAGATGTCCCTCAGTAGGTGAATAGATAAACTGTGTACATTCAGACAATGAAATATTCTTTAGTGCTAAAAAGAAATGAGCTATCAAGCCACAAAAAGCCACAGAGGAAACTTAAATGAGTATTTCTAAGTGAAAGAAGCCAATCTAAAAGACTACTGTATAATTGCAACTATATGATCTGAAAAAAGGTAAAACTGTGGAGATTTGTCACAAAGATCAGTGGCTTCCAGGGGTGTGTGTCAGGGGAAGAGATGAAAAGACAGAGCACACACACACACACACTCACAAAGACAGAGCACAGAGGATTTTTAGGGCAGTGAAAATACTCTGTATGATATTATAATGATGGATATAGGTCATTATACTTTTGTTCAAACCCACAGAATGTACAACACCAAGAGTGAGCCCTAATGTAAACTATGGACTTTGGGTGATTATAAGTTAATGTAAGTTCATCCACTGTTTTAAAAAAAGCATTCTAGTGAGTAGTGTTAATAATGGGGTACCTATGCATGTGTTGGGGTGGGGGTATACTTCTCTCTCAATTTTATTGTAAACTAAAACTGCTTTTAAAAAATCTTAAAAAAAAAAAAAGTACAGATGTGAGCTGCAGGCATGCCTAATAACCACTCTGTTCTGTTGATTTAAGTCAGAAAACCCTCTGTCCTTGGTCTCTATGAGGCATGCTTGAGAAATACCTATATTCATGATGAAAACCTTCCTGCTGCATTGTTTTTAACAGAATCTTCATGGAAGAATTGAAGGGGTTCTCAATCCTGTAGAGTTTATTTAAAGTCATATTCCTGGGCCCCATCACAGACCCTTTCAGATTATATGAAGATTCTGCCAAGGATCCCAGATAATTCTGATGTGGCAAGACTTTCAGTATTTGAGAACCATTCATCTAAGCCATAGTCTTCATATGCTGGATTTGAATTCAGGCAGTTTGACTCTAGAGTACATGCTCTTAAATCACTATACACTATTTCCTAAATTACCAAATGTCAGGAGCTTTTCATGGAAGACATGTTTCTTTAGAGATAAAAATGTGAGGCCTACCCACAGAGGTGGCAGATGTAAGACACAGATAAAGGGAAACCTGACTCCACCTCTTTATAAGAGCTAGCAGGATATTAGCTCTTCCAGAATATTATCTCAGGTGTCTGGTTAAGAAAAAAAAAATCACTCAAAGTATTTTAGGTAGAGAGAGATTTAATGCAGAGAAGTGGTTACAGAGATGTTATAAAGGGTTGTGTTCAGTTTCTCAGTCATGTCTGACTCTTTGCGACCCCATGGACTGTAGCCCGCCAGGCTCCTCTGTCCATGGGATTTCCCAGGCAAGAACACTGGAGTGTGTAGCCATTTCCTTCTCCAGGGGATTTCCATTTCCAATCCAGGTATGTAACCAGGGTTTCCTACATTGCAGGCAGATTCTTTAGAGATTGAGCCAGGGCTTATTTTAGCAAAAAGGAGAAAGGGGTGTTACCCAGAGATAAGGAAGCTGTTAACACTCTGTTGTTGAGCTCTGAGTGTGGTGAGCTCTGGTATTTTTCTGTTGTTATTTTATCACAACATGTTTCACTATTTCATATTGTATAATTTCTGTACACTTATTAGCTTATTTCTATTCTTTATTTGCTTCTGTTATCTATAAAAATTACCAAATTATTTGCTTAGTTCTCTGTTATCTATTCTCCACCTCCATCTACAGTAACAAGGATTCCATGAGGACAATGACTTTGTTTCATTCACTGCTGCATCCTCATGTTTAGAGATGACCTTGACACAGAGCAAGTTGTTATAATTTTGAATAAGTGATGAAAGATGTAATAAAATTAATGTCTGCATTTCACAGCAAGTGTGTCAACACAAATATTGCCTGTAACAATAAATAAATGATGTATACTCTTTATCTTGAGTGAAACCAGTGAACATATGAATCTTCTCTAGTATCCCTATCAGGGACTAACATAAACTAGTTAGATGTGTTAATTAAGAGAGTTCATTTCAAGAGACAGAAACCAACTTGAGCTGCTGTGGTCAGGATATATTCTCTCTGCTGACCCAGTTTTGAGAGGCTTAGCTCTCTGTAATCCAACTTCCAAGATTCAGAGCTAGAGCTCAGTCTTACCACTTTGCCAGTGTCCCCTTTGATCTGAGACTTGTCCTGAAGTCCCTGAGGAAACCCCTTTTTGTGACAACCAGATGGATAGAGGCAAAGGCATTGGCTGGACAGGGTACTGGATGCATATATGGTGCATTCCTGTGAAGACAGGCAGGACCTATGTTGCAGACCACGTGAGGTCTCCGGTCATGTGAAAACTAGAAAGCAGGTGGCAGGGATTCTGATCCATCTGATACTATTGCTGATGTGTGTATGTGTGTGTGTGTGTGTGTGTGTGTGTTAGTCACTCAGTCGTGTCCGACTCTTTGCGACCCCATGGACTGTAGCCCACCAGGCTCCTCTTAATTTCGGACATATGCAGCAGTAAGCAGCAGCTTGCGGCAAGCAGCAGCGAGCAGTAGCTGGAATCAGGGTCTTCGTTTCCCAGAGCAGGACTCCTAACCACTGGGCCCCAAGAGCCATCAGTTGTGGCTATGGTCCCTAGTCTTTGCCTGCCTAGTTAAGAGCAAATTCAGGTGGTAAAGTAAAAAGCTTATAGAAAAGTACTTGTGGAAAGGTGTACAGGAGAATTCAGAGAGTTGTACCTTTGGGAAATTTAAATCTTTTATAAAAGGGCAGTTTTCTGGTTCTTTGTCTTCCCTCAGGCCAATCATCTTGCTTTGTTCCCCCCTTGGTTAATTTGTCTCAGGATCCTTCCCCTGGGGGCGCAGGCACACCTTAGCCAGTTCAGTTCAGTCACTCAGTCGTGTCCGACTCTTTGCGACCCCATGAATCGCAGCACACCAGGCCTCCCTGTCCATCACCATCTCCCGGAGTTCACTCAGAAACACGTCCATCGAGTCAGTGATGCCATCCAGTCGTCTCATCCTCTGTCGTCCCGTTTTCTTCCTGCCCCCAATCCCTCCCACCATCAGAGTCTTTTCCAATGAGTCAACTCTTCGCATGAGGTGGCCAAAGTACTGGAGTTTCAGCTTCAGCATCATTCCTTCCAAAGAACACCCAGGACTGATCTCTTTTAGAATGGACTGGCTGGATCTCCTTGCAGTCCAAGGGACTCTCAAAAGTCTTCTCCAACACCACAGTTCAAAAGTATCAATTCTTCGGCACTCAGCTTTCTTCACAGTCCAACTCTCACATCCATACATGACCACTGGAAAAACCATAGCCTTGACTTGACGGACCTTTGCTGGCAAAGTAATGTCTCTGCTTTTGAATATGCTATCTAGGTTGGTCATAACTTTTCTTCCAAGGAGTAAGCATCTTTTAATTTCATGGCTGCAGTCACCATCTGAAGTGATTTTGGAGTCCCCCAAAATAAAGTCTGACACTGTTTCCTCATCTATTTCCCATGAAGTGATGGGACCAGATGCGATGATCTTCGTTTTCTGAATGTTGAGCTCAGCCAAGATAGATCTAAAAGTGAAGGCTTCCAGGAGAAGCAAGACTCATTATGGCCTGTAGTTATTCTCTGAATTTTGACTCCAAGGAGCCTTTCTGCATGTGTGTGGTATCTCCCTTATCCTTTACTCAGACACTGTTTTTACCTCTCCTTGTCCTGGCCATGATTATTCCTTGAGATGTTTACAAGAGACAAAGACTCTGTTTACCCTGTTTCTGTTGTTATTTCCATTTCCAAGCAAATAGGGGGCTGGTTGTAAATTCTTCAACTGGAGCCCACCATCTCTTGCCTCAGGAAATGCAAAGAGGAAGCTGGCTGATTGTAAATGTCCAAACTGGAGCCAGTCTATCTCTTACCTCACTCTGTCCATGGAATTCTCCAGGCAAAAATACTGGAGTGGGTAGCCATTCTCTTCTCTAAGGGGATCTTCCCAACCCAGGGATTGAAGCCAGGTCTCCTGCATTGCAGGCAGATTCTTTACCATCTGAGCCACCAGGGAAGCTCACTATTGCTGGTACTTGAGCTTATTGCATGGATTTGATTCAGTAGGGAGCAAACAGAAAGCAACTTTTTCTTTCTCCCTTTGAACCTTTAAATTTCCTTAAGGGAATTATTTTCTCGTCCTTAAAAAATCTTGGGGATATCTCACAGATGTGGGTGTTCCTTTCGCATGTAATAATAGTTGATTTCTGTCACACAAAAATTAATACATCAAACGTAATGTGAAAACTCAAATTTTTAGTTTGAAACTTCACTCTCTTAGCTCTGGCCTAAACCCACGATTGATGGGGGGAGGGATAACACTGGCCTCTTCACTCTTTCCTTTCTAGACTTTGTTACCTATTCACTAAGTACTCCTTTGAGCACCTATAGTAGCGGATAGGAAAGAGGAAGGAGAATTAAGAACAGAATTTGTTGGTTGGTATGGTTGCCATCCGACATCAGGACCTTCAACAGAGTGGGTAAGAAGTTGGTGACTCCTCTCATAGGACATTTTAACAAGTTCCTTGGCAATCCCTGGGTTCGATTTCTGAGTTGCAAAGATACCCTGGAGAAGGGAATGGCTACCCACTCCAGTATTCTGGCCTGGAAAATTCCATGGACAGAGGAGCTTGGCAGGCTATATAGTCCATGGGATTACAGAGAGTCAAACACAACTGAGTGACTTTCACTTTTTGGCGATCCCTAGTGGAAACGTCTGACTATGGGCCATGTCCCCTTCAGCTGTTATTTTTGAGTCCTCTCTCAGCCCCTGAGCTTCTCATGGTCTTCTTTTCTGCTGGACTCTTGGTGCTCTCTGGGCAGTCTTCTTGGATGGAGTCCATTGTAAGATGACCACAGAAGAGTCCTCTTTGTCTTGCTTTCATTGAATGTGCAGTTTGTTCCCAGCACAGCTATAGTATCATTTTGGCACCAGGCTGAGGCCACGTTAGGCACAACTTCTTCCCTTCCATCTTCCACAGGCAGGACTCAAATATTGATCTCTTTCAGCCTTAAAGCTCCACAGATCTGGGTTAAGATTTTCAGGTGGGGATTTTTTGAAAGCTGCCCTGTGAGAAGGAGTGGATGTCCAGAACACTGAAAACTCTCCTTACCAGCACTCATTGCAAGCCTTTTTATCTTGGTTTTTCCACATCCTTCAAGTGCATGATCAGCTAAAAATGCTAGGGAGTCAAACTGATTGCACATCCTGTACTTGTGGCTAGAATCTCCTACAGGGAGTGGTCATACTTGATAACCATTGTATGTTTCTTGGCCTAGGCAGGTATGCTTAGCTGAGATGTAACATCCATGCTGCTTCTCAGCTTATCTGGCATTTCCTAAGCAGTGCCCAAGCTTTGCTGGGCCAGGTGCCCCCTACGTTAAGCTGCTCCATCTTCTTCCCTTTTCCCCACTTTCTCTCATCTCCATTACCCAGACACACAAAAGAAAGATTCTGGATGTTTTAACACTATGCTATGCTAAGTCACTTCAGTCGTGTCCGACTCTGTGCGACCCCAGAGATGGCAGCCCACCAGGCTCCCCCGTCCCTGGGATTCTCCAGGCAAGAATGCTGGAGTGGGTTGCCATTTCCTTCTCCAATGCATGAAAGTGAAAAGAGAAAGTGAAGTCGCTCAGTCGTGTCCGACTCTAGCGACCCCATGGACTGCAGCCCACCAGGCTCCTCCATCCATGGGATTTTCCAGGCAAGTGTACTGGAGTGGGGTGCCATTGCCTTCTCCGGTTTTAACACTACAAATCATTGATAACAACATCTTCCTCTTTTTGAGGGAAAGAAGGCTCCTCCACTGATACTTGATTGCCCAGCTTGAGTCAGATCAAGTCAGCCCTGACTAGGTAGGCAAAGTTACTTACTGTGCATAACAGTTCTCAGGGCCCATTACTCTGAGAGGTGAGGGTCAGATATCAGATAAAGGGAAGGGTCATGGATTGGACACTACAGTGGGTCATAGATAATAACCAGAGGGGACTTCTAATTTCCATAGCTACCTCCTTATTTCAAGTGCCCTGTCCCTCACAGGGTACAAGGTAGCAATTTACCATATCATATTTAGTCTTTCGCTTCTTCACTACTGCTCTGAATCAATTTTTTTGATATAATAAAATCACAAAGCAAGTAGTCCTGGGAAAGATGGTAGAATCCCAGACATAGAAGTCATCTCAGACTGCACATAAAGCCGAGTTTTCTGACCTGAAGTATAGTATGACTAAGTTATCTCAGTACTCTGACTTGCACTCTAGGAAAATGTAAGAGTAAGGAGGGGACAAGAATGATTGAGCTTCAAACTACAGAGAATATGCAAAGAATTAGGAGAGAAGGTAAATCTATGTTCCTGTATACTCTTCATGAATCCCAGGCATACCTTGGAGATACTGCAGGTTCTGTTCCAGACCACCTCAATAAAGTGAATATCACAAGAAAGCAAATCACAGGAATTTTTTGGTTTCCTGGTGCATATTAAAGATATGTTTATACTATATTGTAGTGTAGTGGCTGATGACTTGATGGCAGTTGCTTACAGAAATGACAGGCAACATTTTTTGTCCACAAATCTCTTCATTTGGGGCTTCAGTTCTCATTCATAAAAGGAAACAGTTGGAGTAACTTATTGGTTCCTTCAGGCAATGACAGTCTATGGTGTCACTCATTGCCTTTCTTATTCTTATGATTTATCCCACCCTGAAAATGAAAATATTTTTGACTCATTCAGAATCTTAAATTGGCATCAATTTTCCCCCTAAACTTCTTTACATATGTGCATGTAAATATAGATGTGGTAAATAATTTTAGTTTGTCCTGTGTGTGTTAAGGCCATTGTGTTTTGTTTTTTTTTCCTATTTGTGTCAAGCTTCCACCTATGCATTCCACAATTGCAACCTCCTCCAGGTTAAAAAATCAACCTTCTTCCTCCTTCTTTGGCTTCTCCTCCACTCTTTTTTGATTCCAGTTCCCCGCCTCCCTGTTTTCCTTCTATTAGTTTTGAGGCTCCTGGTCAGAGTCCAGTTATCACTGCCTGAACCCTTTAAATCATGTCCATGCATCAAAAGAAATGTTAGCCCTTACTCTAGTTCAAACCTGGAGCAAACTAGAAGAGTCCTCTCATCTCAGAGAAGGACCCTGTTTTGTATAATCTATGTAAAGTATGCTTATTTATCTGTTAATAACAACCACTCAGCTAGGTTGTTTGAAAACATCAGCAATTGACTTGTTTCATTTTTTTTAATTCAAGTTGGCATAAAATAGTCAAAAATAATGAATTTTGTTTCCTTCCAAGGAGTAAGCGTCTTTTAATTTCATGTAAAGTAATTAGCCTCCAATTAAAATAAATTAATTTAAAAAATAAAGTAAACATTTAGACTGTCAGATTTGAAGAGCATTTCTGGAATACCAACCATAACACTCTGCATGATCTCTTTTGACAAAAGCCTTAATACAAATGAACTTAGGAAAGCAAAAACACTCACTGTCTGAAACAAAAAAGGCTGAATTCTGAAGCTACTGTAACATTGTTAATCTGTTATATTCCAATACAAAGTAAAAAGTTTAAACTTTGGGGGAAAAAAAGAAATGATCCATGTTAACAGAAGGCTAAATCAATACTCTGTTGAGTGAATTTACTTCTTTTTTTTTCCCCTGTGGACATTAGCCATTTTCCAGTAGTTGGTTGCCTTAGGAACATGAACAAATTCTCTAATACTGGTGGAAAGTAGGTAGCTCCTAGACTTGTGTGCCCCCCGGGATGCTGTTGGAGAACTTAGGAGCACTCTTATTAGTGCTCAGTGATTTATTAAAATAATGAGGTTTCCTGAGTCTTTTCAACTTGATGCTGCCTTTTAGACAGCTCCCATCACTACTCTTTGGGTCTGAAATCCCAGTTTTGTCAATGACAGAGCTAAATTTAAGAGTAAATAAAAATAATTGTGTCTGTTTTTCATGGACAAATAGATCATTTGCCCTCTCCTTCTAAAACTCTTTCTTTGGGAGACCCAATTCAACCAGTCCTTAATCTAACATTTGGAATGTAAATAACTCTCTTCAGGGGTCTGGATTTCATCACCTTTGAAATGTAAACATCTAGGAGTTTTCCTGGCACCTAGATAGTTTAACTAGCTGTCTGTCTTAGGCTGTAATCATTTGCTTATAGAAGAGATAAGAGAGGATTTACTATTCCCATGGGTGACGGCAATTAACTAGAGCAAATAGCTATCTCAATTCTTAAGTGAACTTAGGATGAACTATACGGAAAAATATATATATACACAAATTGTTCTGTTATGTCCTCTTGTAGGGAACACAAGAATACCATAAAAGTTGAAGGATGTGTGTTTTGTATGGCTGCAAACTGTCTATATAAATGTGTGTGAAAATGGCCTGACTTTTTTAAGTTTTATACAAACTGCCTATGTGCACATAACATGAATAGCATGTGTTTATTTAAAAATCAAACATCGTTCTTTCCTTTCTACACTTTGTGGTGAATTCTCTGCATTATTAGAATTTTTATTTCCACAATACTACAGACATCCACAGGTAAAGAATGGGCTTGAAGTCAAGGGTACAGGCTATGGTGATCCAGGCAGAAAAGTAGCTAGAAACCTGAAATCACCCCCAAATCAAAGAGCAAGGCAAAGATCAAATGAGAAGCTAGCAAGCAAAAGACATAGGATTGGTAGATGTGTATGATGGGGTAATCCTCAGGACAGGTACAGTCATGCTGAAGAAATTTACGGAGGCTCATAATACAGAAAGACAAGGTAAAGAGGGTAGTTAGAATTTCAAGCACAGTGAGGAAGTTTATAGAAGCCAAAATGGGTGGGATGAGCTGAAGAGCAAATATATTGCCCCTACGTTCAGAGACCTGGCACCAGGTCAAGCTGTCTTGATCAAAAGATTCACATATTTTCTGCTCTATGAATGCCAATTGTAAGGCTGGCCTACAGCAGCTAGAAAAAAAAATGTGAGAGAAGATTTTTATTTCCTCTACAAAGTAATATTCTTTCTATTCTATTGGAACTAATGCCTGTTCTTTTGTTACTTTTTGGTAGTTTGGAGAGAGTGAACTTTAAAAGCAATGTGTGTAGCAAATCTAAAAAGAACTGTTGAGTTCAATTCTAATAAAAAATTAAAGGACATAATCCTGGCTCTGTCATTTACTCTTCCTGTGACAGTGGGTAAAAGAATTAACCTCTTTTAGTTTTGTTTTTTTGTTTGTTTGTTTTCTTCACCTGTAAAAAAAATAAGAATTTTAGTAGCATCTAATTCTTAAGGTTGTTGTGGGATTACCACACACACACAAACACACACATTTTTTTATAAAGTGGTACCAGTATGCTTAATAGAGTTTGTTACTATTATTATGCCAATTCATTTTTTAAAACATGGCACTTATCATATCTCTCAGAAACCATTCCATATTTCCCTACTGCATCCTGAACTGCATGAAAACTCCTTACCCTGACATTTTAGCTTCATCTCTCCTTTTATTTCACATATACTATATCTTAGTCGGGGCTTCCCTGGTGGCTCAGTAGTAAAGAATTACCTGCCCATTCAGGAGACGCAGGTTCAATCCCTGATCAGGGAAGATACTCTACAGAAGGAAATGGCAACCCACTCCAGTATTTTTGCCTGGGAAATCCCATCTACAGAGGAGCCTGGCTGGCTACAATCCATGGGGTCACAAAAGAGTCAGAATGACTTTGTGACTAAACAACAGCAATACATCTTAGTTAAATAAGAATAGGGATTTCCAGACCCTTTCAGAACATTGCCACATGTAAAACAAAATGAGTGCTCCATGTCATCATGATGCTTAAATATGCTCAAATAGACATCTGCCCAAAAACAGTAGCAGATCAGACTGATGACTCATCTGGATTGTGAAATTATGTCAGAAGTTCCTGCTGACACAGGAGCCAGTATTTTCCCACCCAAACATCTATATGCTACCTATCCTGAGCATTGTTCCTGAGGGCTTCTCCTATCTCCAGGCATTGAGAAAGTCTCAGACTATACCAAGAAGATGACAGATGTGTCTATGAAAATAATCAGTAAATAGTCAATAATAAGAATCGAAAGGAATTTTATTTGAGCCAAATAGGGCTTGCCCAGAAGCCTGCTCCAGAAAAGCAGGGTTTTCAGCAGTTTTATATCTTGTCAGAACAAAGAACACTGAACAAATCAGGGATACATTTCTTCAATGTCTCTAAAAGACAGACCAGCACATACCCAGACAGCACATATGGTATGGCCTTGGCAGCTAGGAAGGGAGTCTATCATCACAGGAGTACCAGCATTAGCATCTCAGAAAGGACATTTAATCTTTATTTTTAACATGGACATTCTTTACTTCTGATCAGTGTGGCCTTTTCTTTAATAATTAAAGCAGATGTACAATGTATGTTTGACAGACTATTTTAGTTAGCATAAAACTCAAGCTAACTCATGTATAAGCCAGAAAGACTTCCCTATGTCTTGGTATGTAATATTTTCTTTTATCAGATAGTTACATATAGGTGATGATCATAGGTCTTAGACAGTCACTTATAAGTGTCTATCCTAGAGACAGCAACTGTATGACATCTGTATAGCCACTTCTTCTTCTTTTTTTTTTAAATTTTATTTTATTTTTAAACTTTACATAATGTATAGCCACTTCTTCTTACACCCATAGTAGCATCAATAGTTGAAGGTGGTTCTCTTTACCACTGAGCCTTTTTACCAGAGCCCTCTGAGGAGCTTGATCAAGTGAATATGGTACCAGAAAATATGGCAAACCACCCTTTATCTTTTCAATATCTGCAGCTCATCCATCATTTTGGTAACATCTTCTGCTTTGATTTCTTTATAGTGAGATCCAGCTTGATTTTAAAGGGTTGTAAAAGCTTTCTTCTCCCTTTAATAATCACATAGAAAGCCCTTTCATTTTCTAAAGGCCACATAAAACAATAGTACTTTCTTTTGCTTAAAAAGTATGAGCTGTCAGCCAGCAACGGTTATAATTGTAAAGTACAGCACTCATGTCTTCTGTCTTCCATTTTCCTCTGTTGCATTCCTATACTCACAGCAGCCTGTAAACTTACACTCTGGCCAAATGTGTTATTAATAGTTGATATGAGAAGGTTCATTTCTTTGAGAGGTTATTAGATAAAGAGCTACAAGAAAGGACTACCAAGGTAGCACTGAGAAGGTAAAAATACAAATCTGTCCTTCCAAAAGTCTGGGGCCTCTTTTCCCGTCAAGATTTCATCTGAATTTGGAAACAGCATGTTGGGAGCTCTCAGAAGCCTCTTAGCCCTCTCCCTGGAATATTTTCAGGGAAAACAATTGAAATTCAGGGTAAAATAGCCTGAATATCTTTCTCAGGATGGAATTGTGCTTTCACCTGCTTACCACCAACTAATAAGTGATTGCAACAGGATTCAAGTCCTGTCAGGCAGGCTCCAAAGTCCATTTTTGCCCCACTATAAGACACAGCCTGCTGTTAAAACAGACACAACACTGCCCAACCTGATATATCTCAAAATATCTTCAAGAATGGAAAGACAGAAGGAAAAGAAAAATAAAGCTAACATTTATTAAATGCGTACTAAAGGCAGACTCTGCAGGAACTGCTTTACATAAAGCACTTTGTAAATAGCAAAGCCTTTTTCAAATTTTATTCATGATATTAAAAGGTAGGTGAGATTTATTTTTACCATCCACGAGCATTTTCCTTTATCAGCACCCCAGTACTCTCTTTAGTACCTCTTTAGACTTCATTTCTCCAGTGTTCAACGTCCCTCTTCTGTTTGTTCCCTTACTTTCAAGGCAAGAACTCTGGTATCTGCACTGGTCTGCCTTTCTCTAGTTGTAGATCTTTCCTTTCTTCCTCTTCTTCATTAAAAATAACTTTCCTGTGTCTCATCAGCTAATTGCTTAGCTAAAGCATTTTATAGCAGGATTTCTCTTTGTGCAAATGAATGATGGAGATAGATGATATAAACACCTGAAATTAGCACAACATTGTAAATCAGCTATACTTCAGTAAAAGAAAAAAAAAGGCATTGTTTAACACAAAACCCTATAGCAAAGGAAGTTACTATTGATGCACTTCCACTCGCTGCAGTAGGCCACTGGAGGAAATAACTTGTTAATGTTTGTGAGATTTTGCAGTAAAGAAGACGGGTTCGATTCTCAGTTCTGTCACTAATGAGCTCTATGTTATTGGACTAGTCATTTTTCCTCTGATAGTCTCATTTTCTTTGTCTATAAAAGGAGTGACAAAAAAGAATTGTTACTTTCTATTTTAACACTAAAATTGTGTGATTTTATTAGTAATGGATTGTCTTTAACAAAATGTTAGAAATAGAAAGGGCATTACAAATGATATACTATGATGTCTTTTTGCAATTCCCATTAAAAGCTGGTAAAAAAAAAAGATACTGTGGTATGGTAATTTAGGAGCTACAGCCTGGATATCTGCATGAGAATCTTGGATTCATCACTTAATAGTGTTACTTAGCTGTAGATTGATCTCTCAGTTTCCACACCTTAAAAAATGGGGATAACAGTACTTTTTAATTAAATTGTTATATGATATAATGCATGGGAAACACCTAACAAATGCTAGCTACTACTGTTATAAAGCTCTATAGAAATTCCACTATCTTGATCCGTTATAAGAATTCTTGAGAAAAGTAGAAACAACCGTCAGAGAGAGGTAGTGTGAAAAAGGATGTATACTAATGTGTGTGTTGGGTGGAGTTAAAAAAGTGAAAGTGTAGTCACTGAGTCGTGTCTGAATCTTTGCAACTCCATGGATGGTATTCTCTGTCCATGGAATTCTCCAGGCCAGAATACTGGAGTGGGTAGCCATTCCCTTCTCCAGGGGATCTTCCTGATCAAGGGATCAAAGCTGGGTCTCCTTCATTGCAGGCAGAGTCTTTACCATCTGAGCCACCAGAGACAGATATTAAATAGTAATAATCCATAAGCTAAAAGTGACAGGGTAACGATGAGTCGAGTCATTCTCATCCATATCTTGTGTGTATTTAATGGACTGCTGGTCTTCCCTGTCTTTCACCCATTATCCTTTGCCAGTCTCTGTTTCGATTTGGGATTCCCAGGTGGCACTAGTGATAAAGAACCTGCCTGTCAATGCAGGAGACATTAAGAAACACAAGTTTGATCCCTGGGTTGGGAAGATCCCCTGGAGAGGGAAATGGCAGTCCACTCCAGTATTCCTGCCTGGGAAATCCCATGGACAAAGGGGCTTGGCAGGCTATAGTCCATAGAGTCACAAAGAGTCAGACACAACCGAAGCAACTTAGCACTAGCACTTCATGGAAAAATTGGTAGTTCTTTCAAGCTCCCATACCACAGTCAGAGATGTCTCTAAGACCCAGTGGCCACTTCTAAAGCATTATTTTTATACCTCCATATAAAAACTTCCTCTCACGCCATCTGATTGTACATAATCAGCTACCTTTCTTGATTATTACTCTCTACCAACCCCCTGATCATTTTCCTTATATTCGTGTCCTTACCATCTATCCTATCTATCTTATCTTCCCTGCCTTCAATATCTTCTTACACAAGTCAACTAACTCCCTAGTATCATGGATTCTTGGGTTACTTAATTTCAGTGTTTTCCCCTTTCTTCCATACCAGGAATACCCTCTCATGGTTACATCCTGGACACAGTCATAATTCATAACATTCATTCATACTTCCAACATTTTAAACTCTAGTGCTACTTTCTAATTACCACCTCCTACATTTTCACGTGTCTTTCCTTTTTTTCCCCACTAAAATTAGTGTACAATCTCATAGAGATCTCAAGTATTTGACATTCTATTTTCTCTAACTTGCCAATTCATAACTTTAACCACTTTCTTGCCAATACACTCACCCTTCTGTCCTTCTTGACCATCCTACCCCCTTGCTTGGATGCATTCAAACTCAATTTTATTTAACTGTCTGTTTTTTTTTTCCTACTTCACCTAAGGGTGCTAATCATAGCTTTCCTTTGTTATTTTCCTTAGTAGCATATCTCCAAACACATGTGCCTCTATAAGCTCTAGTTCTACAGTCTCAACATGGCCTTCAGTGCTAGCCAAAGCTTCAATGGATTGATTTTTTAAAAGAAAAAAGGAATGCTTCTATGTGTCCCTGACTGGCTCTCTCTCTGCTTTCACTCAGTAGTTATTTCAGACATTCATTACTGTCCTTCAGTCTTCTGTTTCCATCAAATGACCTCATCTACTTGGCAGAGAAAACAGAGTCCAAAACATGGGATTCCCTAAAGTTCCTCCTCCATCCCTCATGACAGTATCTATATCTGTATTCACCCTTATCATCATCTGTAGAAATTTAGTAGAATGGGAAACCTTCTTTTTCAAAACTAAATCCTACATCTGTGTTCCAAAACTCCCCTCCCCTCCTGTGACATTAGGACCTTCCTCCTTAAATTGTCCTTTCTCTTCCCTGGATCTTTGACATTTCACCATCTACTGGCTTTTTCATTGCAGTCAATAAAAAGATGGCGGTTCTTTGGTCATTGTTTTCACAATCAATACTTTTAAAAGGAATTGTCTCTTATAATTCTCTGCACTTTTTTTACTTCCCATTCCTTCTTGAACCTACTGTAGAATACAGCCCCCTTCCCCTCCAGTAAAATAGCTCTTATCAAAGCTAACTCCAGCAGACACTTTTTAGTCTTTATCTTATTTGAACTCTTCATCAACTGATACTTCCTACCTTTGATTGTGTGACACCATTTTCTTGTGATTCTCATGCAATGTGCCTAGTGTGTTTCAATCTCCCTTGCTGGTTTTCTTTCTCTAACTACCTCTAATATATTAGCCTTTCCTGCGTTGGGCTTTATTTTTAGCCCATTCTCATTTCATTTTATATGAGCTTGTTACATGAGCCCAGTCAGGTTCTTAGCCTTAATTAATGGCCATCTATAGGCTGATGATTCAAACATCTAAGTGTCTTGATCTTGTTCCTAAACCGAAGACCCATACACTCAGTTGCTTCTAAGACACTCTTCAGAGATTATCAAACTGAATATACAATATAAAAGTCTTCCCCTTTTTTTCTTTCCTCTTCTTCCACGAAATGTCTCTCTCTCTCTCTCTCATATCTCCTATCTTAACAATCAGCCACATAGTCCAAGTCAGAAATTTTGAAGTCATTTTTGGTCACTTCTTCTTATTCTCCTTCATCCACTTAGCTGCCAGGTCCTACCTCCTAATTATCACTTGGTTTTGTTCTCCCCTCTTTATTTCTATTGTCAATGATTTAATTTTAGTACTGTTGCATCAATAAAACTGTGGATTACTACTAAATTCTTTTTTACCGGCCTCTCCTACTTAAATTGACCTCCACAGTGCTGTCAAAGTACTATATCTCAAAAACAAATTTGATTCTGTTACTTCCTTGCTTTAAACTCTTTAGGAACTCCCACTAATCAAAGAATAAAATCCAGATCCCTTGATACATCATCCAAGACTCTTCATGATTTGACTCATGACATTTCTTTCTTTAGCTTCTTCTCCGTTTACTCCCTATGTTGGTGGTGGTGGTTTAGTCGCTAAGTTGTATCTGACTCTTGCGACATCATGGACCGTAGCCTGCCAGGCTCCTCTGTCCTGGGATTTCCCAGGCAAGAACACTGGAGTGGGTTGCCCTTTCCTCCTCCAGGGGATTTTGTCGACCTTTGATCGAACTTGCGTGTCTTGCATCTCCTGCATTGGCAGGCAGATTCTTTACCACGGAGCTACCTGGGAAGCTATTTACTCCCTATAGTTCAGCTAAATTCAATCACACACTGACCTTTGAATGGGTCATATTTTCCCATGTCTTCCTGACATCATACATGCTCATCTCTTTTGAATTCTGATATATTATATCTAAAATACCCTCAAACTCCTCCTCTCCTTTTCATCCTTAAACACAAATTTAGAAGTCACTTGTTTGTGAATCCTCAGTGAATCCCCTATATTCAGTTAATCACCCAACAAGGATTGCTCCCCTTTCATCCTGGGATATCCTCATAGCACTCTTTACATGTATCAGAAGCCTGATGGCTCCATCAGATTACAAACTCTCTGAGGTCAAATAATATGTTCTCTTAGTCACCTTTATTTCTCCAATATCTAGTACCACTCCCGGAACTACATTTAGTAAGTGTGTATTGAATTAAATGAATGAATTTGCTTTTGGCTTTTGTCTCCAAAAGGACAGAATCCTCCCTTATTTGGTTTTCCTCTCCAAAAAAGACAGATTTTTCAGATTATAACATTTTTATTATTTCTCAGAGTTCCCATCTCTTCTTCCTCCTCTGCCCTTGTGGCTTAAAAGGATGTGTATGTGAAATGATGGTGGTTTCCCTTTCCAGATTTGTAACACTGAATGAGATAGAAAGGAGCCTGGTTACAGTGGGTGGGAGCAGGGGCCCCTGGTAGGATTCAGCAGGGCAAGTGCTCCTGCTTGCCTAGGCAGAGTCAAACCAGTTGGAGGAAGGACAGGAGTATGGGTGTGGGAAGGGTGAGCCTTATCAGGATGCTGAAGGAGGCAACAGACACAAATAGGAAATGTGGCCAAGAGGATGCTGGTACTAAATCACATATCAGTGAGGACACAAGTTTTTCCAGGGATCTTAAAAATGTATCCCTGATGTCTGAGTTAGCACAGCAACCTACCATGTTTCTTGTAAATAAGCTTATTCTTGAGAGAGATCAAGTTTGTAAAACCAGCTCAAAATAAATCACCGTGGATGGTGACTGAAGCCACGAAATTAAAAGACGCTTGCTCCTTGGAAGAAAAGCAATGACAAACCTAGATAGTGTATTAAAATGCAGAGACATTGCTTTACCTACAAAGGTCCATATAATCAAAGCTATGGTTTTTCCAGTAGTCATGTATGGATGTGATAGCTGGACAATTAAAAAAATGACTGAGCACCAAAGCACCTTTGAACTGTGGTGCTGAATAAGACTCTTGAGAGTTCCTTGGACAGCCAGGAGATCAAACTAGTCAATCCTAAAGGAAATCAGCCCTGAATATTCATTGAAAGGACTGATGCTGAAGCTGAAGCTCCAATACTTTGACCACCTCATGTGAAGAGCTGACTCATTGGAAAAGACCCTGATGTTGGGAAAGATTGAAGGCAGGAGGAAAAGGGGACAACAGAGGAGGAGATGGTTGGATGGCATCACTGACTCAGTGGACATGAGTTTGAGCAAGCTCTGGGAGATAGTGAAGGACAGGGAAGCCTTGCTTGCTGCAGTCCATGGGGTCTCAAAGAGTCGGACATGACTGAGCGACTGAACAACAACAAGCAGTTATTACAGCTCCCTGGAAGATAGTAGAGTATTGTCACTGTAGACAGAAGGAGACATCCAGGAGAATAAATCAGCCAGGGCCCAGGGAATCTAAGTACTTTTGTAATATTATTTATTATTTTGGTTTGTTCTATCTGTTGGAATATTCTGAAGACCTTTCCTGTACTATTGGCCCACATTTAAGGCCCAAACTTCACCTTGATATGGCAATAGGTAGTTCAATGCTAACTTTTATTAGTTACCATAGCAGCTAGAGAGATTTAAGCCATATTAAGGGCTTCTAAGGAAGTGATATCATTGTCTGGGTGGCCTATATGTGTTAAGTTTGTGATAATAAATTGAAAATACCTAAATTTGACCCTCTTATACCAGTGATTGCAAAGAGGCCTAATATAATAGGTAAAAAGATAATTTGCTGCTTCTTTTTGTGGGAAAACTAGATGAGAGAAATTAAATTTCTAGTTGTATGTAGGGAGATCAGAGACTAAATATGCATAAAACAAAGGTCAAATTGCATAGCATGGAAGGGGGAGGAATGGAAGAATAGAATATGCTACCCTACTGAATAGGTGTGATACCACAGGAGAACAAGTAGCCCCAAGGGGCTTGGAGGATAGAGTTTCTGATGGGAAAGTTTAAATCAGTGCAGACATGTGAGGGTCAAATAGTCTTAATGGAGGGGCATGGCTGTTTATAATATTGATTGATGATGGGAGACAGAAGGGATATGGGGTCCATGAATGGAAATTTAATGAGGTTAAGAGAATGCTGGAAAGAAATGCAGGGGGCAGATAAGGAGAGAATGATGAGTAGTCAATATGGACATCAAACACCTCCAAGGGGATAGGGATTAGTTGCAGGAGTGGTTGTTCAGGCTGGAGCACCAGTTCGTATGCCCAGCATTGTTAGTAGTTCAGCTCTTAGGGAACATGTTACACAGATATTATCCAGCAAGTCACAGAAAGGAGGCCTTGGGTATGATGAGACTGCAAAATAGTGGAGCATGTAGTGTGGGGTTGTTGGACAAGGGAAAATCATAACTACTGCAGTTGTGGAGTTTACAACGGAAAATGATGTGGAAACAATTACAGGGACAGTAATCACGGCCAGCTACCAAATGAAATACATAGTAGTAGGCAGAGTTTTAGGCCTTTGTGGAGAGATAGTGGAGGTGAGGATTCCATTTCCTTCTCCAATGCATGAAAGTGAGAAGTGAAAGTGAAGTCACTCAGTCGTTTCTGACTCTTTGCGACCCCATGGACTGCAGCCTACCAGGCTCCTCTGCCCATGGGATTTTCCAGGCAAGAGTACTGGAGTGGGGTGCCATTGCCTTCTCCGAATTCAGGTTTTAGGTACCCAAGATTTGCTCATTTGCTCACTCAGTCATGTCCGAGTCTTTGGGACCCTTTGGACTGTAGCCCTCCAGGCTCTTCTGTCGATGAGATTCTCAAGGCAAGAATACTGGAGTGGGTTGCCATGCCCCCCTCCAAGGTATCTTCCCGACCCAGGGATTGAACCTACATCTCCTGCGTCTCCTGTACTGCAGGGGGATTCATTACCACTGAGCCATCATTACTAATAGGTACCCAAGAGGAGAAACTAAATGAAGTGGCACCAATAAGAATATATCAGAAAGCGTATAGAGTGCTAGTTTACACCAAGAGGCAGTGCATGAAGATGGAAAAGAGTGGGTTAAGAAAAAATCTGAATAATCTATGGGGAGTTCCTTGATGCAGCAGGATAGATATTGGGGCCTGCCAACAGGCTTTAGTTCCTTGCAAGCTGTCATTACATGGTATATGAGAGGATATGAAATCTTAGAGATGTAGGTAAGTAGGATGTGTAGGAACTTCAGTTAAGTAGTGGACAGTAACCATGGTGCCACTGGCATCATCTGTGTAGGGAACAGAGGCCTGCATAGATTGAAACTGATGGATAAGGTAGGAGGAGAGAGAGAGAGAAGAAAGGGCAGTTGGGGAAACTATAGGCGATTCAGGTGGATAAACAGGTGGGGTGGAAGAGTCAGGGATTGAGTCTGGGAACAGAGAAAGTGAGTCTGGTCAGAATTTTTTGGGTGGGTTTCGGCATCGGACTGTGGTGATAGGACATCTGGCAGTGTCAGCATCAAGGCTTGGACTGCTACATTGTGCTGAGATCATCATTTGCAATGTGTTCAACTACCGGGCAGAGGTCATCATCTTCAAAGTGATAGGCTGCTGAGCTGAGGCCATCGTTTCTGAGATGATGGTTTGTAGTCTATGCTCTCATCTGTTGCCTGCTTGTGAGTGATACCTCTAAGGACCCTAATGGGGCAGAGGGACCAGGAGCTCCTGATATGAATCCTGAGCTACCTTCAAAACTTGAAAGCAAAGTTTTATAAAGTGAAGTAAAAGTCGCTCAGTTGTGTCCGACTCTTTGTGATTCCATGGACTATACGGCCCTTGGAATTCTCCAGGCCAGCATACTCGAGTGGGTAGCTTTTCCCTTCTCATGTATACATCCCTGGATGTATATTTGTCTTCAGCCGTCCAGGTGTTACAGAGTAATTTCTTATGGAGAAACTGGGAACTGATTGAATACTCCAAACAAGTAGTATAAAAAGGAGCTCAGTTTGACATTGAGCTGAAGTGGTGGAATCCCATATCCAAACCATGAGCTAAATAAAGAACAGCCAGAACCAGCAGAACTAGAATGTTCCACAACTTTGGACCTTCGGCATATAGTCCCTGGTGTGCTGCCTGTGCCTGTTTAATATGATGCGAGTCACAGGCATTGTCATCCCAGATCCTATAGTGACTCCTCATTCAGTATCACTGTAATGAAGTAAATCCAGAGCTGATATCCTATTTAACAATACTGGCCCAAGAACCAGGTCAAGATCTTTTTTCTTCACCAGAAGATCCACACAGTTGTAAGTATTGTATCAGGTGTGGAGATTTCTATTCCCTTTAGGGAAAGCGAAACCTCTAGTTAACCAAACTTTAAAACCACCATATTGGGAAAGGACAGCAGACTTGTAGAAAGCATTCTTGTGGCATACAGAATAAACTTTTGGGTAGGGGCAGAAAATTTTTGGTGAGCCTCATTCTATTCTTTGCCCTTCATCCAGGACCCAATGCAGCATGATTTGTGCCAGGATAGAAAAGGGATAATAGAATGGGGACATGTCATTAACTTGAAGGTACTATTACATTGGATATTGTATACCTAGACCTATAAGTGAAATTAAAAGATGCTTACTCTTGGAAGGAAAGTTATGACCAACCTAGACACCATATTAAAAAGCAGAGACATTATTTTTCCAACAAAGGTCCATCTAGTCAAGGCTATGGTTTTTCCAGTGGTCATGTACGGATGTGAGTTGAACTACAAAGAAAGCTGAGCACCAAAGAATCGATGCTTTTGAACTGTGCTGTTGGAGAAGATTCTTGAGAGTCCCTTAGACTGCAAGGAGATCCAACCAGTCCATCCTAAAGGAGATCAGTCCTGGGTGTTCATTGGAAGGACTGATGCTGAAGCTGAAACTCCAATACTTTGGCCACCTGTTGCGAAGAGCTGACTCATTGGAAAAGACCCTGATGCTGGGGAAAATTGAGGGCAGGAGGAGAAGGGGATGACAGAGGATGAGATGGTTGGATGGCATCACTGACTCAATGGACATGAGTTTGGGTAAACTCCAGGAGTTGGTGATGAACAGGGAAGCCTGGCATGCTGCAGTCCATAGGGTCACAAAGAGTTGGATATGACTGAGTGACTGAACTGAACTGATAAGTGAGAAGAGTCCATTTATGGCTAGAAAGGGGATGAAAAATGGTTCAGGAATAAAATGGCACCTTCAAAAAGAGATCCAATATATAGACATATTTAATAAAACCCCAACTTTAAACTTCTTGCTGATTGCATAATAATTGACCAGTTATGTATTTTCTCTAAATGTTTTTTTCCTCATCTGTGAACTAGAAATGGAAGTACATACCATATAGAAGTGTTGTGAAGAGTAAAAGAGAAAATGCATGAAGAAGTATTGATCCTGTTATTTAACAAAATCTCCGTATATGCTTGTGTGGTAAATCGCTCAGTCATGTCCGACTCTTTGTGACCCCATGGACTGTAGTCCTCCAGGCTCCTCTGTTGATGCGATTCTCCAGGAAAGAACACTGGAGTGGGTTGCCATGCCCTCCTCCAGGGGATCTTCCCAACCCAGGGATCGAACTCAGGTTGATCATAACTTTCCTTCCACGGAGTAAACGTCTTTTAATTTCATGGCTGCAATCACCATCTGCAGTGATTTTGAACGTCTTTTAATTTCATGGCTGCAGTCACCATCTGCAGTGATTTTGGAGCCCCCCAAAATAAAGTCAGCTGCTGTTTCCACTGTTTCCCCATCTATTTGCCATGAAGTGATGGGACCAGATGCCATGATCTTAGTTTTCTGAATGTTGAGCTTTAAGCCAACTTTTTCACTCTCCTCTTGACATCACATAACAGGAGTTGAGGGGGCATGAAGGGGTTTTGGTAAAGGAAATCAGGCAGAGCACCCAAACACTAAATCACTTGACAAAATATATACTTCAGATCCTCTCTCAGCTAACAAGAAGAGAGAGAGAGTGTGTATCCCAGGAAATGTAATTTAACTCCCATAACTTAGGCATTGCCCATCTTCAAAATGGGAGCAATAGAACCTTCCTTCCTTGACCACTGGGAGGAGAAAATGAGAAAACCTAAGGTTTGTCACATTGGGCACATTCAGAAACTGTCTTCACTCTGCTTTCTCCCTCACGTAACAAAGTCACTTTAATACCTATGTTCAGGTTATTTATTGCTGTGTAACAAACTGTCACAGGGACGGGGGAGCCTGGTGGGCTGCCGTCTCTGGGGTGGCACAGAGTTGGACACGACTGAAGCGACTTAGCAGCAGCAGCAACAAACTGTCATAGAATTTAACGGCATTAAATAGTTCTTTTGCTCACTAACTCTGTGGGTCTGAAATCTGGACTGGACAGAGCAGGGACAGCTTTTCTTTTTCCACAATATCTAAGGGCTCAGCTGTAAAAATTCAGAGGTTCAGGGTGACTTGATGGCTGGGGCTGGTGTCATCTGAGCTCATCTAGTTGAGAGTAGCTGTGGGCTGGGACCTGAGCAGAAATTGCTGATCAGAACATCTGCATGTGGTGTCTGCACTGACCTGAGCTTCTTCACAGCATGGCGACTAGGTTCCAAGTGCAAGTAACCCAAGATTTGTGCCCAGAAACTGTCACTGTCACTTCCGCCACATTCTAATGATTAAAAGTAGGTTATAAGTATGCCCAGGTTCAGGGAGAAGACCACAAACCCCACCTCAAAGAGTTTGTGGACATGATTTAAAATCACCATATTTCTTTTTGTTTCTTTCTGTCCTACTGACTTTTCACAATAAATACCAACAAGCAGTAGTATTTTAAAATTATTTTTGTTGTGGTGGTTGATCTTTAAATAAGTGCCCACTAGTGTTTGCAAGGATTGAAGAAAGTTTACATGGTCCATATACTTTGGGAAACCCAGGGCACTCTGCATGACTGCTCTGTGCCAGGCACTGTGCTTGCTCCTTGACAAAAATCATCCCAGTTATTGCCTACAGCATAACAGTGATGTGAAGTATTAGCATTTCCATCCATTAGATGAGGTCTTGGGTAACATAGTCACTGTATGAAAAACTTGATATCATAATCCAGGTCTTTATGATATTATATTCAATGCTATTGCCTTTAGCTTGGCTCTATCTTTGAAAAGAACTCCTAAGGTACGATCAGTAAAAATTTGAGAATTAACTCCATAAGTCATCTGTGCTATATACATAAATGTCTAATATGGTGGTATATTAATAGAGAAAGGACTATGAAAAGGCATTGTGTTCTATAAATTATATGGGTTCTGGAAATGGAAAATACAGTTTGGTTTTGTGTTGGAAAAACAGTTGAAAAAAAGGTTGAGTGGATTAGCTATGTTTTTGTGATCCTGGTGCTCCTGTGTGGGTCACACACTGGTTGTCCTGGGATCTATGTCTTGATTAATGGCAGTTTTATCGCATGGGTGTGTGGTATCATGGGAATGGAAGCCTACTTGGAAGAGCAATCTTGGTTTGCATGTTAAATTCTGGTGTTTGGTGAAGAAGGACAGAAATGCATTTCATTGTACTTCATTGTTACTTGAGTGTAGTGAAAGGGCTTCCAATTGAAAGAAGGAAGATACCATATATAATCCAGGAGGGAAGCTGGTGGCTCTTAAGGCAATGGACACACATCATTTGATGGGAAACTGGGTGGACTCTCACTGGATATGATGCTAACTGGATTTCATTTTTTGTAGCAAAATGATAACCAGTATGTTAATTCACAGTGCTTTAAACCACTTTCACATTTTTCTCATAAAGCTGGAACCCCTACCAGAGCTACTGAACCCAAGACCTCTGCTTTTGGTAGTAATTGTTCCCTATCAGCCTCTTGGTGCCACCATGCTTCAATGTCATGAACTAGAGGCATTTAATTAAAATAATTCAACTAATTTTCATGTTCTTCTGCACAAACCTGGATATATGAAAAGCATGACAAGTGAAATTCATACTGATAGGTGAAGTAAGAAGAGAGCTGATGGGATTTATGCAAGGTTGTTAAAGAGTTATGGGGTGAGTTGCTGGTACCAGGAGCTAGAGAGGTCTCCTGAATTCACTCCAGTGGCCTCTCCAGCAGCCAGTGTACTGGTTTTATTCTCTACTGGTTTTGTTCTTTGCTAAATGGTATCTCATCTCTCAAGGAAGTTGTGTGTGTGTGTGTGTGTGTGTGTGTGTGTGAGTGGGTGTGTGTGAAAAGACAGAGAGAGAAAATCTAATGCAGTGGTTAAAGTCTCAGACTTTGAAGTCAGACAATTATGCATTCAAGTCCAAGTTCACATTATTTTCAACATTCAGTGGTTATAGGATAAATTAACTAATAGAGTTGGTAAAGAAAAGAATGATTTTTGTCATTTTCTTTTCTTTCATATGAGTCTTTTCCTAACCCCTGGTTTTATTGTATAGTATGATTTAGGAGAAAATTTCCCATTGATCTCCAAAAGCAAAAGATGGCACAGAGGGACAGAGCATCATAGTGGGGCTGGTAAACAAAGAAATGGATTCAGGAGACAAATACTGTTGGGCCCGTGCATAGCCAACATCATTTTTATTAATGAACATTATATTAATTGATTAATCTAATTCATTAATTATATTAATTCTCCCTTGAAGTAAGCATTTTGCCCTCACTATAGTAGGCTTCTAACAGGAACTGGCTAAGGCCAACTGGCTTGTTTATCCTGTCTACTTGATTGTTTAATAGCACTTCCGTGGCAGGTGCTGTTTGTGTTTGTGTGCGTGCATGCTCAGTTGCTCCAGTCGTGTCTGACTCTGTGAGACCACATGGACTGCAGGCTACCAGGCTTCTCTGTCCTTGGAATTCTCCAGGCAAGAACATTGAAGTGGGTTGCTATGCCCTCCTCTAGGGGATCTTTCCCACCCAGGGATTGAACCTGCATCTCTTACGTCTCCTGCATTAGGAGGCGGGTTCTTTACAACTAGTGCCACTTGGTCTTTGTTGTTGTTGTTCAATTGCTCAGTCGTGTCCAACTCTCTGTGACCCCATGGACTGCAGCACGCCAGGCTTCCCTGTCCTTCACCACCTCCCAGAGCTTGCTCAAACTCATGTCCATCGAGTCAGTGATGCCATCCAACCATCTCCTCCTCCATCATCCCCTTCTCCTCCTGCCTTCAATCTTTCCCAGCATCAGGTCTTTTATAATAAGTTGGCTCTTCATATCAGGTGGCCAAAGTATTGGAACTTCAGATTCAGCATCAGTCCCTCCAAGGAATATTCAGGATTGATTTCCTTTAGGACTGACTGGTTTGATCTCTTTGCAGTCCAAGGGACTCTCTAGAGTCTTCTCCAACACCACAGTTCAAAAGCATCAATTCTTTGATGTTCAGCCTTCTTTATGGTCCAACTCTCATATCCATGCATGACTGCTAGAAAAACCATAGCTTTGACTATATGGACCTTTGTTGGCAAAGTGATGTCTCTGTTTCTTAATATGCTGTCTAGGTTTGTCATAGCTCTCTTTAGTGGATGTTAATGTGCACTACAAAGATATTCACTTTGTGCCTACTCCCATTAGTTCATCCGTCATCCATATGCCTCCTCTCCAGAATTTCTTGTACTGGATATTCTATCTTTCTCCTTCCAGGACCCTGACCAACTTGACAAGTCATCTTCCACTGCCTCTGAGTTCAAATAAATTCTCACCCTGGGCCAATTCTCTTTAAACCAAGATGAAAGACCAAGATACTCTTCCCATGATGCTGCATATTGGGAAGCTTTACCCTTAAAATGTACACATTTCAAGCCTACTTCAGAGCAAAGCATAGTGCAGAAGCATTCTATTTTCAGCTCCTACCCACATACTGGGCCAACCCATCCACAAACCAGTTTGTTTCTCCATCAAGCAGGTCATAAGGAATCTTCCATAGCCACAACTATGAGTTGAGACTTGAGGCTCTGATGAAACAGTTTTGATAACTTGGGAGGGAGCCTTGGCACCCACATCAGTAGTTTAACTATGCTTTTGTGACTTGCCCATGCCTAATACTGAAAGGTTGTTGTTGAATCACGCAAAGACGCCGGGATTCTTGGCCCCTGGAGGAGAAGAATTTAATCCGGGGCCAGAGACGAGGCTTGATCACTCAGAGCTTTTGTGTAATAAAGTTTTATTAAAGTATAAAGGAGATTGAGAAAGCTTCTGACATAGGCATCAGAAGGGGGCAGAAAGAGTGCCCCACTGCTGTCTTCAGCTGGATGTTATATAGTCACTAGCAGTCTGTTAATGAAAGAAAGGAATGTCTTAAAACTCAGAATGGCACCAGGCCTCTCACACATAAGATGTATTTTGGGATAATCTTGGCACCAAATGGTTCATCTTGGGCCATAAAATGTATAACTTGAATCTTGAAGAAGGGCATATCACCAAATAGTTTTGTTTACATAGATTAGAGGAACAATATCTGAGTATAACATACTGGTTTGTCAAGTAGGTTCTGAGCCAAGAGGCGGAACCAACTTGAAGACAGAGTTTGGGGTAAATGTATAGTACATTAGCATAGTTTAAGATAAACATTTCCATAAGAAAAAGGCATTGGTTAACTCAAGGTTTGAGAATAGTTAACTTCAGGTGAAACCAGGTGTCATTATGGCAACACAGTATTTTAAGAGAAACCTCGTGTTAAATTTGTATAAAGAAGGAAAAAACATTGCTGGTTTGTTTCCTCCTGCCACTTGAGATAAAAATGTCTGACACTTGCAGGCTATTTCCTCCTTTTGGAGACCCCTGGCCTTCCTGCCTGTTACCCTCTCATTCCCCCTCCCCACTCTTTTTTTTAGGAGAATTATGTGGTCTAGGGGAAAGGGGTGTAGTTCTCATTCCATAACTGCTTTCGAGCTGACAAGGGGCGTTGCCCCTAAATTGGTGAGGCAGCATATTCTCCTAATCTTCATATTGAGGATATCTGATCCAGGGACCCCAAATAGTAGTTGGAGGCAGCTGTAGCAGTAGCAGGAGTTTCAATAACCATTTGTAACTTAAAAGCTTTTATGTGGCTAGAAACAAATGTAGTTATATAGTTACAGATGCAAGGCAACATAGTCATTAAAACAAGTTAAAAATCAAAATTAAAAGTCAGGTTATGTCCATAGTTAAAGTGTATGTTGCACCAGTCTATTTTATGGTTGGTAGATGTCATCAGATGAAGACGAGGCATCGCATGTGATTGTTGTCGAAGGTATTTACAGACTTGGAGAAAGTCTTTTCTTTGAAGTGGAGATGTCCACCACGGGAAGCCTTTCACTGATGAAGAGGGGGGTGTTCCACAGACCCAGGGGTTAGACCAATTGTGGAATGTAGCTTAGGAGTGAGCCCAGGACAGGAAGGCATTGTCTTGAGGATCAAACAGCAGACTCAGGATTTTTGGAGTCAGCAGAAGTAGGCTCACATAGATTATCAGGCCCATCTGAAAAGTACAAAGTCAGAGCATAGAAAGTAAAGACATAAAATGAAGTCACTTAGTTCTGGTCAGGGTGCCACCTCTTAACTCGAGTGTGATGTACCCACGAATCAATTTTTGGCACTTTGACGGCTGTGGGAGAAGAAAGAATAACCTGGTAAGGGCCTTCCCAGAGGGGCTTGAGGGATGGGCCCCCAGATCTCAGTGTTTTTATGAGGACCTCAGTTCCTGGCTCAAATAGAGGCTTGTTTGACCCAGAGGCTGGGTCAGGAGTCATCTCCCGGAGTTTTGTTAATGCCTGTTGAAAAGCTGAGAGCTGAGTTACATAACTAGTTAATTTCAAGGCTTCGGGGTCTATAACAATGTCTGTGCATAAGAAAGGCCTTTTATAAATACATTTAAAGGGGGACAGTCCCTCCTTTTTTGGGGCAGTTCGAGCCCTCATTAAAGCTATGGGTAGGACTTTAATTGTCTTTTGTCTCTTGAGTTAATTTGTGTAAATGTCTTTTGATAATATCATTAGCTTTTTTAACCTTTTTTGAGGATTGGGGTCTCTAAGAACAGTGTAAGTGATATTTTATTTTTAGAGCTTTAGATACCCTCCGAGTTACAGCAGCTTTAAAGGCGGAGCCATTATTCTACTGTATATTCACTTGGTGTCAAAGGACCAGGTGCTATGTATCTATCAAGGCTCAATAAAATGCTTGGGGTCTTTTTTGAATGGTATCTAATTCTTCATTGCAGGTGGCATGGCTTTGCTTCAGGACATTGAGATTATGTTGTAAATCTCCTGCCAAGGCTCGCCATAAATTACACATGTCATCTATTCCCTCTACATGTACCTACCTTTAATACAATAGGATCTATTGGGTCATATGGGCCAAGCAGCAAGGCTGCATACACACAAGCTTGGACCTGTTACAGAGCCTTTTCTTAATTAAACCCCACTCAAAGTTGGTATTCTTGCATTGCATTTACCATTCTTGGTAAATGGGTCAGAACAGTATTTCTAAGTTGGAATGTGCTGCCTCCATAGCCTGGAGAGGCCTATCAGGTGTCTCATCCATCCTACTTGATTGGTGGATGGCCAAAAATGCTATAATGCATCCGGTATATTCATAAGATTGTCTGTGTATGTCCAAGATGACTAGATCCCTAAACACTTCACTGATGTGAATCTGTGATGGTTTTATCTCCCACTATGTGTTTTACTAAGGACTCAAATGTATCTTTCTCATCTGATCCAGTTAACATGATATCATCTATATAGTGGCCCAAAGCAATATTTTGCAGAATGTCCACATGTTTCATATCTCTTCAAACTATAACAGAATTGGAAAGTTAACATATCTCTGGGACAAAGCCACACATTAATTCAGTTGTCCAAATCATGTGAATGTGAACTGTGCCTGGGCGTTCTTCATGGTAAGGTTGGAAAGAATTCATTTGTTAGATTAGTGACCATGTCCTTTGTACTTCGAATCTGTTCTAGCAAAGATACCACAACCAATATGGCAGCTGCAAATAGATCTAATACTTGTTTGAGTTTGTGGTGGTTTATTCTCCTCCTCTTTAATCCCTTTGGATTTTTTATGATCCAGACTGATAAGAGGGAAAATGATAGGCATTATTACCACTACATCCTCTAGGTCTTTAAGGATGGGACAAATTTCTGCCACTCCCCACAGGATTTTGTATGTTCTTTTTAAATTTACTGTCTTGGCCAGAGTGGTAGCAGTTTCAGAGGCTTCCACTTGGATTACCCCAGAATAATAGCTTTTTCCTTACAGGCTAAGGAACCAATATGGAGATACTGTCACCTGCCATGTATATCTATTCTAGTTATGTATTTGTGGATCAGGGAGATGACAAGCAGATTGTCTGATAGACTTATTAGAAATACAGTAAGTCAGATCTGGGATAACTTATATGCTCCCTCTCAGAGAGCCATGAATATACTTTAGGTTTTCAGGCATCAATGTCAACTAGACCTCAGTGTCCAGGAGGCTAAATATGCCTGGGTAATTGTTCCCCAATGTACAATTAGCTAAGTACAAGGCTATAGGTCCCTTTGGGGAAGGACTCTATGAACTATTACCATATAAACTTGCTATAGAATTGCAATATCCTTCCTTCTGGGGACCTCACATCTGTGCTGTCCCTAGAGGCTTACAAGACAAAATACTCAGGGGAGTAGGTCTGTTGGATTGAGTGTTAAAGTGAGAGTCAGCAGGTGTGTGTCCCATAGTCAAACCCTTAAGTCTTTGTAGGACCTGAGGTAGGTCACATCCTCTGTCATGTTCAACACCCAATAAATGACAACTCAATATTTTAGTGAAGTAAATGTCCTATGGTGCTTTGAGTAGTTTTAAAAGACCCTGTAAAGATACTCAGACCCTCATCCAAACACTTATACAATGCAGCTATTTTATTTTATTTTTTTGTTTCACTTTAAGTAAGCCAGAAAGAAAAACACCAATACAATGCAGCTATTTTAAAAGAAAATCTTTCTTGAAGAAAAGACTTGTGGTGAGTGGCTCTGTTTAAGAGAAATTCAAAGACTGGATCTGGTCTATGCAGCACACACATAGACACACACACACTCATAGCAGGTATCATCAAGTAGATTCTCAGACACTTCCTGCAGCATAAAATCTCTCTGTATTAATACTAAATATTTTTTTAAGTGCCCACATGGAATACACCCTTTAGTAATAACAAAAAATGGCTAACAGTGACATTTATTCTGACATTCTTTACATCCAGAAAACAACTATTGGCTGGCTGGTAAGATTAGTATTAAAATTTAAAAATTTGCTAGCATACACTATTAATATTACATATGCAATTACTTTTTTTAAAACTCCATTGTCATTTTAATCCTGAGAAGTCTATGGCTGAAAGAACAACTCTAATTAGGACCTAAGAGGGCAGTTGATGTCTCTTAAAGCAAGAGCTGCATGGTAACGTAAAGAGTATGGATAACATAAAACGTAAAAATCAGAAGTCAGGAAAACACAGGAAACAAGTGGAGATGGGGTGCTGAAATTTGTCGCTGATTCCAAACTCAGTTGAGTGGTTATGCGACCAACACTTAAGCTGCTCCTCCCTTAACCAATCATAGAAGATAAACTTAGGTTTAGGAAAACACTTCCCTATAGTTCTCAAACAGTGAGAATCTTCTGAAATTTTCTAGATGTTTATGTAACATAAAGAGCATTGTGTGATTCTGCTACATATCTGGATGCTGTCACATGGTAGGATGGTCCTCTCAGACCCTCTCTAGGCTGACAAGAAAGTTCTGTGTGTGTGTGTGTGTGTGTGTGTGTGTGTGTATGCATCTATGTGATGGGGGTAAGGAGCAGAGAACAAGAATGAGAATACACAAAAGTGTATACTGTGAGACCAAGACATTAGACATAAACAGATATATTTTCTGTAAAGTCTCTGTGTAATTTCCTTTTCATTTAACTTGTATGGATATTTGACAACTTTCATGTTAATAAAAATACAATTCCATAACATCAATTCTTTTTTTAATTAATTTATTTTAATTGGAGGCTACTTTACAATTTTGTGGTGGTTTTTGCCATACATTGACATGAATCAGCCACAGGGTTACATGTGTCCCCCAACCCGAATCCCCCTCCCACCTCCCTCCCCATTCCATCCCTCTGGGTTGTCCCAGTACACTGGCTTTGAGTGCCCTATTCATGCATTGAACTTGGACTGGTCATCTATTTCACATATGGTAATATACATGTTTCAATGCTATTCTCTCAAATCATCCCACCCTCGCCTTCTGGCACAGAATCCAAAAGTCTGTTCTTTACATCTGTCTCTCTTTTGCTGTCTCACATATAGGGTCGTCGTTACCATCTTTCTAAATTCCATATATATGAGTTAATATACTGTATTGGTGTTTTTCTTTCTGACTTACTTCACTCTGTATAATAGGCTCCAGTTTCATCCATCTCATTAGAACTGATTCAAATGTATTCTTTTTAATAGCTGAGTAATACTCCATTGTGTATATGTACCACAGCGTTCTTAGCCATTCATCTACTGATGGACATCTAGGTTGCTTCCATGTCCTGGCTACTGTAAACAGTGCTGCAATGAACATTGGGGCATACAGGTCTCTTTCAATTCTGGTTTCCTCAGTGTGTATGCCCAGCAGTGGGATTGCTGGGTCATATGGCAATTTTTTAAGGAATCTCCACACTGTTCTCCATAGTTGCTGTACTTGTTTGCATTCCCACCAACAGTGTAAGAGGGTTCCCTTTTCTCCACACCCTCTCCAGCATTTATTGTTGGTAGACTTTTTGATAGCAGCCATTCTGACCAGCGTGAGATGGTAGCACATTGTGGCTTTGATTTGCATTTCTCTGATAATGAGTGACATTGAGCATCTTTTCATGTGTTTGTTAGCCATCTGTATGTCTTCTTTGGAGAAATGTCTGTTTAGTTCTTTGGCCCATTTTTTGATTGGGTCATATAACATCAATTCTTAATGAGATACATCTTGTCCTGTCATAATTTTATCTATATTACTGCTTCAACAATGGAGAAATCTAAAATACTCTTAGTATTTTGCAGATACATTGTATGTGTGTTTGTATATAATTCAATTGTTATATCTGTATATTCATATGCATATATTTTTGTTTAAAACTTTGTTACATTATTCATGCTATTTTGTGTCTTTCTTATGTGTAAATATCAATGTGTCTATTTGCTTTTCTTTAATTTTACTGGTACTGAGCAACTTTGGATATGTGATTGCAATTGTTTTTCACCTTTTATTTATTTGTTGATAAATTTGAATATTACTGTTCTGAGTCACGTTCATTTTTATGTAAATCACATTAGTTATATGCCACCAAATTATATTCTAATTATTTCTTCCATTTTCTGATATCTTTAAGTGTATTGTGTTTGGCAATAGAATTTTTAATTTCCCCATATTATTCCAAACAATGTATATTATGTTTCACCATAGAAATAGTGAAATAACTATTGGTATGCTTTTCCTTATTGATTTCTCAAATATTCAAAGATATACTCCTTTATTTTTTTTTGGCAACTCTGACCTACACCTTAGACCCACTTCCACACACCCCAACCCCCATCTTCTTTCTGTGATTTTAGGAGTCAGTAGTTAAAACTCATTTCAGCCAATACTGTCCCCCTCCCTGTGGTCCAGTGATATAAGCAGACCATTTCAATCACTAAATTGAAAACCAGCGAAAAGTTAGTTATATCCATGAATCTGAGTGCATTCTTTAAATGAGGTTAATGAACCCAATTCAATATCACTGTTGTGAGATGAATGGGAAATTATGGGAAAAGTCTAGCCCATAGGAGGCTTTCATTAATTGTCACTCTTTGCTACATTCCACCTCCTCTCTCTTGTGAAAGAAATTATTTTGCCATTCACTTAATAGCATTACAGTCATAGAGAACAATGAGAAGTGTAGAGGAAGACAGGAAAGTAGGTGCTTATTGTCATAGTGTATTACTCAGATTCGGTGGCATTTTTCTTTTCTGGCATGTCACCAAATGGAGTTGGGGAATGGGGAGAAAATTAACTACTTTCTTTTATGTCATGCAATATCCTCTCCCCTCTTTTTACTGTTTGATTGAACAGAAAACACAAAAGTTTCTGTTGTGCCTAAGAAGGAAGAAGTAACTGTATCTTAATTAGTATTTGTTGGCTACTATAGTCCAAAGACAGGAAATTGTAACCACCACACAGAGGTCAGCAGGTTCAAGTAAATCACTGCTAACCTTACAGGTCCTCCAAAGCCTTTGGGTATAAGCTGTGCAGCAGAATGTTGAGACCACTACAAAAACTCATGTTTTACATCTATTTGAGTGCATGTAAAGAATGGCCTCCATTCTATTCTAAAATGTGTACCACTGGTGAGACCTAAACCGTATTCAGAATCCTAAACCATATTCAGAATCCTGCTGACCAAAAAGTCTGGGAAATGTAATTCATAGGCTTCCAGCTTCTGCAACACAGAGGAGAACACAGAAGAGGATGGAAAGACTGTCCAAGACTAGTTGACAATATCTGGGAAAGTCCTCTGAGTTTTATTCCTCTAACCTTCCTGATTTTTTAAAAAATACCTGATTCTCTATATTAAATAATTTCTGTTTGAAATACCTAGTGCAATTTCTCTTTTGCTGACTTAATCCTGAGGGATGCACACTCCCCAGATTCTGATTGAATAGTTCTTATACAGTTATATAGTTACATATGAACTGTGATTCATATTTTGAGAAACAATGCTTTTGAGGGATTCTCCCTCCCATACTGGGAGGGATAAATTACACTCTTTTATGCATGCCTTGTCCTACTGGCTGTTTCAGCAGAATATTTCCTGTGTGTGATCTTTCCGGTACTTTCTTCAATGAGTAAATGCTGCACTAACTTAGAGAAGGACAGGAAAGAACATTAGAGAAACCCAATGACTCAGGTAATCTTGGGTAAATTATTGAACCACAAAAACAACATAAAAATGTCCTTAAGAGCCTAGCACTCCAAGTCTCTGAGTTTGCTATTCAGCTCCAGCCAGTTGTTGGCAGTTAGGAATGCACAACAAATACTGCCAAATCTTCAAATATTTTTAAGACATTTTTTTTTCTTTTGCATGAAATGCCAAATGTTTCAAATGTTGACAGGGAAGTAAATAAATAACTGTGCAGTTAAAACACATCTGTGGGCCAGACCTAAGGACTTAGGGACCTAGGCTTAGGGACCATTGATTTTTGACCTTTGCCTAGGACTTCACTGTGCTGGATCATGAGAAATCATAAATAAACTATCTTTTGTTTCTAAATGGTCCCAGTCTATGGAGAAGAGAGGCACACATTCAAAATATGCACATGATATAGGTGTAGCACAGAAGAGGGTGGAATTAAGGCTAAGTAGGGACAGGACATGTTACCTGGAAGAAGTGATATATTATTGGGATTTCAAGGGGTGTATAGGGATTCAGTAGGAAGATGCCTAATTATAGCGGAAGGGGACATTTCAGGAAGAAGATGCAATATATACAATAGCATTACATCATGAAATAACAGCTTTTATAGGAATCTGTAAGATTTTAATACTGCTAAATAAAGTAAAAGCAATGTGAGGAGGTGGGGACAGTGGAAGGGGAAGAGAATAGGAAGTGAAAGGGGAGACTAATAGTGCAAAACTGTGTCCTTTGACTGTCTAACAAGCAAAGGGGAGACAGTGATAAATGGCAGGAATATGAAAATAGATTGGAGGGCTTGAGATCAGAGGAAAGGAGACCAGTGAGGCAAATTCTATAGTTCTGACAAGAGACAATGAGGATTTGAAATAGGGCTGTGGAAGTGAAAATGCAAAGGAGAGCATACCCAAGAGAAACTTTTGCACAGATGCACCATGACACATACCCATCAACAGAGAAATGAATGGATATTTTACAGCATTTACAGTGAGTGAACTACAGCTACATGGATGAATTTCAGAAACAAAATTTTAGCGAAAGTAACAAGCCCCAAAATGCTACCTAGAAAAATACATAGATTTTTGTCAAATTTGAAAACAAAACTAAACAACATGGTTTAGGCATATATCTATGTACTGGAACATATGTAAAAAGAGTATGGGAATAATAACTAATATGAATCAAGATAATTATTTCTTTGGAATTTGGGGGAAAGATGGTGAGGAGATTCAAATAAGCAATATTCTAGTTTTATGGTTGGGTCCTGGATTTCCAGTTTTTTAATTGTAATTTAGATGGGTAGATCCATAGTTAAGCGTCCTGGATTTCCAGTTTTTTAATTGTAATTTAGATGGGTAGATCCATAGTTAAGCAGGACTTTAGGGCTCGTGATGAAAATGAATCGTGACCAAGGATTCTGCTATTTTTCTGTTCACTGAGGGCTATAAGAACGGCGGGAGAAGATATATTTCAGAGCGATTTTGGTGATGAAATAAATTGGTTTCCAGACATTCTTTTCCTTAAATTGGTTTTAGATTAGCTCCTCCAACGGAAAAGACATCACTGTGTGAAGACCACGTGCTTTTACATCCCGCGCTTTTTGCCCTTTGCCCTTGGCCACGGTCGCTTCCCCTCCAAAGGGAGGTTGGTTACGCCAAGCCGTGGGGGGAAGGGAGGGGGTGACCCGCGGGTCTGAAGCGTTCCTATTGGTGGAGAGAAGGAGCGAGAAAGAGGCTTGAACCGAAGCAAGGAAAAGAGGAGCTAAGGGGCGGGGCTAAGCGGGAGGCGGGGCAAGAGGAGCTTAACAGGAGTGAGGCGCAAGAGCAATTGTCGGCGCCTCGCTGCGATGGCGGCGGCGCCGAACGCTGTCACACAGCTGGCAGCGGAGTCTTCCCCTCAGGAAGCTACCGTCTCTGTCGCCTCCTTCTCCTCCTCCTCCTCCACCGCCACCGCCTCCGCGGCGGCGGCGGCGGCGGCGGCAGCGGCAGCGATTGTGCCTGCCTCCTCCGCCACCTCCACGTCTGCCTGCCCGCCTGCCGGTGACTGTGGCGGCGGCGGCGGCGGCGGCGGCGGCTTTGGCGGCTCCACTATGGCGGCGGCGGGGAGGGGGGGCAGTAGTTTTAAAGTAGACACCCGCCCTTGCCTGAGAGAAGGTGAGTTCCCGTCCCGGGGTGTGGGGGAGGCCCCATCTCCTTTGCTGCCTCTCTTCTGCCTGTCCCAGAGCGGACTGGGCGCGGTTCGCCACCGCCCCACCCCCCACCTGCTGTGGCGCAGTAAAGGCCAAGCTCGCCCCGCCCCGCCCCGCCGTTGTATCCCCGAGTGTGCCAGAGGGATGAAGCAGAGAGGGGCTTCCCTACCTCCTTCTGCCCGAAAAGGATGGGGCCCCCCAGGAAAAGGAACTGCAGGTACTCACAAGCCAGGAGTTCGAACGGAAGGAAAAAAAAAAAAAAAAAACACTTAATTTCTCTCCCAGCCAGGGCGCTTTAGTGTGCTCTCTCTAGGAATCCGAGGTGTGATTTGGTGAAAGGAGAGAGAGCAAGGTAGAAAAGTGCGCTGGAACTAGAAGGTCAGGGAAAGGGAAGTGGGACTGACGGCGAGAGGGGCAAGAGATGAGAGAGAAACGGCCAAAGAAACGAGAGGGAGGAAATTTCCCTTGGGGAAATTCAGCATCCTTCAGTGTAGAAACTTAGAGTAGTGTATTTAAGGAGAGCCGGGATTAGACATTTGGGGAGGTTAGAGTGTATGTTGAGCTTTAAGGTAGGATCGGTTGAATTTTAGAGTCGTAGGGTCTGGTGGAGGGGGTTGTACCAAGGAAAGAAAAGTGGCAGAGGCACAGATTTCAGAATTTTCTTTGGCTATTTGAGGGTGTAACCTTCTAAAGCAAGGTTTTTGTGCCCATCTTTAAGGTGGTTTTGGCTTTAATAAATAATGTACATACCAACACACATTACTCCTAACATAAGATATTTCGTGACTATTTCAGCTGAAGTGGTATTTAGTTCACACAAAGTACTATATATTTGTGAACAGCCTACTAATAGCAAACTGTAAAATTTGCCATTGAAATGTGTTTTAAAGCAATTTTGGAAATGCTTCTTATCTGGGTGAGACCGAGTCCACCGCAGAAAATCTCTGTAAAGCATTTTGCCATCGTAAATTTCATTATTAATTTCCAGTATACTGTGTTACCCTATGCTGCTAATTTGCCTCCAAAGTGAAAGATCGTGGACCCCAAAATAGAGTAAAATAATCAAAGTTAATTTTTCCTAGAAGTAGAAATAAAAGTATTCCATAAAAATAGTTTTCACATTCTTAAATGATGTATCCCGTAACCTATGACATCTTTCAGTTTGGAGGAATGGCAAAGCAGAAGAAAATCCCTTACAATGTTTGTCATAGGCACATTACATAAATGGCACTTACTAAATATAGAAGTTAGAAATACACTATACATGATGTTTTTAAAATTTATGATCTCTTTTACTGAAGGCAGCTTTTGAAAGACTTCTTTTTAGTGTCTTCAGTCATCCTGGACTTAAACACAATTGCTCAGGGATGAAAAGTATGAAACCTTCTGGAATTTTTATTTTTATACCAAAGTTTCTGTCTATAACCAACACAAAGGAGAGAACAGTTTTTCAGGAGTCAACAGTTTTTCAGGAGTCAAGATCACAGTTCAGTTTGACTCACATGGCCTTTTCACAGTAAGGTTTAGGACCAGCATCTTATGGAAAAGATGGCTTTTTGCCTGGCTCTGTGACTGACTTGGTTGCAGTATCTTTGAATATATGCAGGTATTAATGACTTTAAGAGTTACAAATTAAGAAAGTAGTGGCAATACCCTGTCTATACTACTTCTAGCTGGTAAAAATGAGGAGAGCCCTAAAATAGGAGTCTGCTGAATCTAGGTTCTGGTGTTAGTTTATCTGCTAGATTTTTCTGACCCTGAACAGATCTCAAGCTTCCTGGATTTGGGTCTTGACATTTATGAAATACAGGTATTGAACTAGCCAAACTCTAGATCAATTTCAGATCTGAAAGTATGAACCGTGGTTTTGCAGTTCTGCATTGATATTCTTTCAATAGCATTTCCATGGCTGTGCACTAGAACAGTGGTTCATAAACTATAGAAACCTTGACCAAGATTTATGACCTGACATTCAGTGAGTAATACAATCTTTGTTGTTAGTGTTGATACAGTTTACTAGGATATGAGAAACCAAATATAATTGCTATCTAAAAATTATGTCTTACCATTTCATTTGGGGTAAATATCCTTCATTAACTGTTCAGTCCAAACCAAAACTCCTGACTTTTCACTTAACAAATGAGACATAGTTGATATAGTACACTGTCCAAAATGCTATTTAGATATCAAGTTATTTTTGTTTAGATATTTATAGAGGCCATAAATTGTCACCAGTTATGATAGTGGATAAAGGAGAGGAGAGAAAAATGTTTCTTGGTGGTGTGCCAATATCTTTTGCTTGTTTTGTTTTTTAAGTCCTAGTTTAAAGATGACTAACAAGTGGCAAAGAATTGTCAAGATTCAGATTGACTTAGCAGCAGCAGCAGATTATTACAAATCCACTACAGATAGGACTATTAAAAGTTGTTTGCTAAAACATTTGCTGATCCATTTTCAACTATAGTCAATACTCCTGAGGCTTTCATCTGTCTTGGGGTTGGTAATGAGCAAATGTCAGTGGAGATTAGAAATTGCTAAGCAGGGAAGATTAGAAGCTTTGAAAGGCTCCAAGTGGGAAATTGGACAATCAGCTTAAAAACAAATCAACAAATAAATGCCAAGTGAACACGTATGAAAAAACACATACAAAGAAACAAATTCATGGAGAGGGGCAAGTCATGAGATTTTCTAGGACCTTTCATATTTCATTCAGTGAAGTTTTTTCAAAAATGTATAATGGCTCAAAACTGAGTTTTCATCCAGTATTGATGTTACCATATGATCATAGTAAAAATCTAAACAAAAATAAACAGAAACCCTCTTGTTTATTTCCTTCTTCCTTTTAAGAAAAAGGAATTATTACATAGATTCTGTTTTAAATTGGAGGACATCCTGGCATTTTACTTAATGATCTGTTTGCATAGCAATTACCTAACAAGGCTTTCCTTTGTCTTAATGTTCTTAAGAAAAGTTTCAAGGCCAGCATGAGAAAACCTAGTTAATAGCCTTTTTTTTCATTCATTCAGGAATAATTTATTGAATGCCGTGTGTGTGTGTGTGTGTGTGTGTGTGTGTGTGTGTGTGTGCATGCGCGCATGCCTGCACCAAACGCTTGGCTCAGTGCCCAGAATATACAGGCAAACTAGACGTAGCTATATTATAGAGCTCTAGACGTAGCTATATTATAGAGCTCAATAGTAGTGCTTGATAGTAAAATTATAAAGTAAAAATAAAATAGTTGGGGAAAAGACAGTTTTAAGTGTAACTAGTCAGACTTCTAAGCTGTCAAGACTGTGCCATTGTTCATTGTAAATCTGTACTTTGCCCACGTTGTCTCAAATATTATAGGCACACTAAAGCAAATCATATGATACATCTAATGTTAGTACTAAGGAAGAATAATTAGCCAACTGTTAGAATTAATTTTTAATTCTCTGCTTTTGGCAGGGTGGGGATATCTGGAGAGAGGTTAATGACCATTTCTAAGTTTCCGATCCTCTGCTTTATTGAGTGTCAGTATGTGAAAATATTGACTAAGCATCTGGATTCATAAACATCTATTAATATTATATTCATCATATATATCTGTTAGGATATGAACTTTGATTCTTTTCCACCTGAAACCAGTCTTGCAGATCCATTCACATTTACTAACCTGTTGGAATGAGGGACATGGTGACTTTCTGATGCAATGTAGTTCTCATGGATTAAGTAAATTAATGAATTTAGACAGGACTTGAATTCAGTTTCTAACTTCATAAGCATGACTGCTGAGCTAGCTAGCCACAGAGTGCTTATGATTTTGAAGGTCAAGAATTTAGTTTCAATATTCAATAAATATTAAACATATAACAAGTACTCCCAATTATTTTGTTAATTCCATTACATTTTATAATTGTTAATATGCCCTGAGAAAGCCTTCGTTGTTTTTTTTATTGTGATAATCTGTGTAAATAAAACTTGCCAAATGTATAGGTCAGGTACTAATTTTATAATCTGAGAAAGTAAAGGTAGCATTATAGCTATGAGTGTTCATAATGCTGACAGGTACAGATCGGCATTTCTGGCACAATTAATCTATATCTGAAAACTCCTTAAATGGAGTGTGCCCTTTAGAGAAATAAAGAGTTAAAACTCCTTGGCATGGTTAACATCAGTTCCCTAGTGTCCTACAACTTAGTGTTGAGCTCTGCTCATTCTTTCCTAAGATAATGATGGTATTTAAAGATTGCAAAGGTCAAGTCAGCTATTTCTTAAAAATACATTTTAATCAAGAATGTTTGAGAAAGATTATTTCTAAAGGTACAGTCATGGAGAATATAGCACATATACTTCTGGTAGAATTAAAATGTTTACATCTTAGCTTTCTTAATGGCTCCTGATTTAAAATCTGTAACTTAAGAATGAGATATATGTTCATAGTATTGCAGCCAACCCTTTTGAGGTTTGCTGCATTCTTGTCCCTATTAAAATAGAACATGTAAGGCATTCTTTATGATGCTGGTTTTTTTTTTTTTTTTTGGCATCAAGATCAATTGGACTATGAAATTCTTACTTCAGCAAAGCATTAAAACAGTTAGTAGCTAGTTCTTACCATAAATATCTGATAAATTGTCTTGAGAAAAATTGATGTTTTGTACAACTAAATCTATTGTCATGTAACAAATGCAAGTAAGATTCATTTTAGTAAATATAGCCAATTATAAATTAGAGTCACATAATTTGAATAAGCATAAACTTCATATCACATTGTGGTGGTGTTCAGTTGCTAAGCCCTGTCTGACTCTGTGACCCAATGGGCTGCAGCATGCCAGGCTTCCCTGTCCTTCAGTGTCTTCCAGAGTTTGCTCAAATTCATGTCTATTGAGTCAGTTATGCCATCCAAACAGCTCATCCTCTGCTGCCCCCCTTTCCTCCTGCCCTCAATTTTTCCCCAAATTAGGTTCTTTTCCAATGAATTAGCTCTTGGCATCAGGTGGCCAAAGTATTGGAGCTTCAGCTTCAGCATCATCCTTCCAAAGAATATTCAGGATTGATTTCCTTTAGGATTAACTGGTTTGATCTCCTTGCTCTCCAAGGGACTCTGAAGCGTGTTCTCCAGCACCACAGTTTGAAAGCATCAGTTCTTCACTGCTCAGCCTTCTTTATGGTCTAGCTGTCACATCCATACATGACTACTGGAAAAACCTTTGTCAGCAGACCTTTGTTACTACGGACTTTGGTGAGCAAAGTGATATCTCTGCTTTTTAATATGCTATCTAGGTTCATCATCGGGGAAGGCAATGGCACCCCACTCCAGTACTCTTGCCTGGAAAATCCCATGGACAGAGGAGCCTGGTAGGCTGCAGTCCATGGGGTCACTAAGAGTCGGAAACGACTGAGCAACTTCACTTTCACTTTTCACTTTCATGCATTGGAGAAGGAAGTGGCAGCCCACTCCAGTGTTCTTGCCTGGAGAATCCCGGGGACAGGGGAGCCTGCTGGGCTGCTGTCTATGAGATTACACAGAGTCGGACACAACTGAAGCGACTTAGCAGCACCAGCAGCAGGTTCATCATAGCTTTTCTTCCAGGAAGCAAGCATGGTTTAATTTCGTGGCTGCAGTCACCATCCACAGTGCTTCTGGAGCCCAGGAAGATAAAATCTGTCAGTTTCCACTTTTCTCCCATCTATTTGCCATGAAGTGATGAGATTAGATGTCATGATCTTAGTTTTTTGGATGTTGTTTTAAGCCAGCTTTTTCACTCTCCTCTTTCACCCTCATCACCAAAGAAAATTTAATTGGAGTGAACAAAGTTTTTCTTACCTAGAACTAAAGACATGTGATGATCTTCTGGTTCTTTTCCTCAGAGATCTTGCAAGGTTTTTAATTCCATTAGAGAGAATGAACCAAATTATAAGCACAGATTTCATTATTATTTTCTGATTCAAGCCATATATGTTATTCTTTTGTCACAAAAAAAATCTATTTCATCCTAAATTGTCTGGTGTTGTCTAATAGTACTAGAAGGAAATTTCAAGTATGATCATTTGGATTTCACACTCAGTTGCATTTTGTATACATGAACTTTAGCATAATATTGCAGCTATTTGGAGTAGACACAATCTAACAAAGTCCCTTTAAAAATGAGATTCTGGCAAATGAATCCTCTTTGCTTTTTTTTTCCCCCAAAGGCAGATATTCTGGTACAATCTAAATTGCATATATTTGTGTCAACACAGGGAATTTTAGTAATGCTCAAGTCCATGGTCCAAATGCACCTGTATCTAGAATCATGTCTTTAAAATATTAACTTCTCCAGTCCTTTATTTCCTGTAATCTTCCTGGGCCTTAGTTTCATTATTTTGAAATGAGGACATTAGACTAAATCAGTTATAAACTAGAGATAATTTTGCCCCACAAGGGACATGTGGCAATATCTGGAGATATTTTTGGTTGTGACAACTGGGGAGTGCTACCAAATTCTATTATAGTTAGTAGAGGCCAGAAAGAAAAGAAAGAAAGAAAGTGAAGTCACTCAGTCGTGTCTGACTCTGCGACCCTGTGGACTGTAGCCTACCAGACTCCTCTGTCCATGGGATTCTCCAGGCAAGAATACTGGAGTGGGTTGCCATTTCCTTCTCCAGAGTAGAGGCCAGGGATGCTGCTAAATATCCTACAATGCATAGAACAGCCTCTCACAACAATGAATTATCTGGCCCAAAGTGAAAATAGTGCCAAGATTGAGAAACTCTAGACTAGATTATTTCTCAAATTACTCTGATCTGAAATAAAACAATTATATATAATATTAAGTAAAAGGTTCAAAGCTCCTGAAATAGTAAACAAGCATACTTTGAGTGCCTTTGTGTGTTAAACATTTAAAAATTTTTTATTTTATTTCATATTCATCACATCCTGAGAGAGGTAATGTATTTCTAGATGAAAAAACTGGCTCAGAGTGGCTAAATAATTTTCTCAAGTTTATACAGTTAAGGGTAGAGATAGGATTTGAATCTGTTTGACCAACTCAAAAGCTGCTTTTTTTTTTTTTTTTTACTACTACCCAATGCTCTACTACTTATTGTTTTACTACTACCTAGTACTGTAGGTCATGGTTTTCTCTCCCATTTCAAGTTATTATGAAAGTTTTATTTTCTCAAGTCATGTAAACATTCCTTGTAGAAAGGAAGTAAAGAGATTAAGCACATTCATTAATAGAAAATTGGTTGATTCATTCTGTAACCAAAGGCTACAACTATACATAAATATAATCAAATTGTAAGAGCATCAAATACATGAACTCTTTTTTATAAGATCCCATTTATAATTTGTCACAAAATCACTCTTTCATTTAAAATAGCCTTCATAAATGTTATTCAGTAGAAGATCATTTGGGTCAAGAATCTGCCTGCAGTGCAGAAAACCCAGATTCAGTCCCTGGGTCGGGAATATCCCCTGGAGAAGAGAATGGGAACCCACTCCAGTATTTTTGCCTGGAGAACCCCATGGACAGAGGAACCTGGCAGGCTTCAGTCCATGAGGTCACAAAGAGTCAGACACGACTGAGCGACTAACACTACACTACACTTGTGGCACTAATGGTAAAGAACCCATCTGCCAATGCAGAAGACATAAGAGATGTGGGTTCAATCCCTGGATCAGTAAGATTCCCCTGGAGGAGGGCCTGGCAATCCACTCTACTATTCTTACCTGGAGAATCCCATGGACAGAGGAGCCTGGCAGGCTACAGTCCATAGGGTCACAAAGAGTTGGACACGACTGAAGCGACTTAGCATGCAGGCACACTACTGCTAGCAAAACAAAGGTTTATTACTTGTTCATGCAGTTTCTTGAGGGACAAGTTGGCTCTGCAGGTTGTCAACTGCCTTTAGTTCAGGGAGAAGAAGGGTGCTTTGAATTTTTTTCAATATTTTATTTTTTATTGTCATATGCATAATATAAAGGTTTCCATTTTGAGCGTTTTCAAGTGTGCAATTCAGTGACATTCATGTTTTTATGCCACCTGCACCACTATCCATGTCCAGAACTTTTTCATTGCTCCAAACTGAAACTTGTGTTACATGACTATATATCTACACTCTATAGAACTTGCTGATTCTGGAAAAAACAGATATTTAAAAGTTATTCTTAATCTTTTCCATATCCTATGAGTTTAAGCTCTCGCTCCATTATCAGACTTAGGTTCTCTTCCCATATTGAACCTAGTTTTTGACAGTACTTCTTTATGACCCATTGCTTTTGTTTTATGTTAAAACACAAAGAAATGGTATCAGCATCAGAAATTCCTGTATGCTTCAAAGACACTATATCCCAGTCCATATTTGAGAGTATACCAATGTATCATTAAGATCTCACTGCCAGTCTGCCCTAAGGTGTGCTTTGATTCAGAGTATAAATCTTACAAAGCTATGGTTTTTCCAGTAGTCATGTATGGATGTGTGAGTTGGACTATAAAGAAAGCTGAGTACTGAAGAATTGATGCTTTTGAAATGTGGTGTTGGAGAAGGCTCTTGAGAGTCCCTTGGACAGCCAGGGGAGCAAACTATTCAATCCTAAAAGAAATCAACCCTGAATATTCATTGGAAGGACTGATGCTGAAGCTGAAGCTCCAATACTTTGGCCACCTGATGCGAAGAACTGACTCCTTGGAAAAGACCCTGGTACTGGGAAAGATTGAAGGCAGGAGGAGAAGGGGATGATAGAGGATGAGGTGGTTGGATGGCATCACCGACTCGATGGACGTGAGTTTGAGCAGGCCCCGGGAGTTGGTAATGGATAGGGAAGCCTGGTATGCTGCAGTCCATGGGGTCGCAAAGAGTCGGACGTGACTGAGCGACTGAACTGATGCATATTTTTTCCAGGATTATGATAGCAGGCAAAACATGTCAAGGAATGAAGAACATCTCAGAAGTGCTATGTTAGGAATATTAAAACAGTATACTTAAGATTAACTGGGAGATGTTTACTGTCTATGTTTAAAGCATCTTATTTGCTGCATACAAAAGATGAAATCTCATTTCACAGCATTCAGTATTTTTCATTTGATTTTCTAATATGTAATCTATTTATATATATTTTAATCCTTGCTCTCCAACCAAATTAGATTGAAAGATGCAGGACCATCTCCCATGAATTTGGTGTATTCTTTGTAATTGAAAACTGAGCCACTGATACCTAAATTATAACTAAAATAATACTTCAGTTTGCTAAGAAGATGTTTTCTTTCTGACATTAGCTATGATGACTAAAACCTTATACTCAGAAATATGTGTGTATTGCCAAGAAATATTTGAGAAAGAACCAGCTTTTGGGTTAGGACATAGACAAGGAGATGCTAATAATGGAGGATTAGGGGAAGAAATACTGGGACCTTTTGAAGTTTTAGACCCGTAAAGTGTGTATGAACTGAATAGCTGCTTAATACTTCAAATCATCTTTTTTGCTTTCCTGATAGGCTTATCATTTGGAAAAAGCTAAGATATTTGGGTCCGTCTGTAAGTACCCCAACAAAATTTTGCTTCTGTATGTATTCTAAAATACAGTCTTTTCCCTTGACCATCAACCCATGATATAGTCAAGTACAAAAGAAACTACAGAAATGGTAACCTGATACATGATATGTCTGTGATATGTTCTTAGTTATATGGCTAGTTAATTGCAGGGTAAAGTCTGTAATACAGTCTCCCTCTTTCTAGTGCTTTTTACAATCTTACTGCTTTTGGAATTAAAAATTGATATAAGCCCATATTTTAGCAATCAACCAACAAAAATACATTTGTTTCCTATTCTAACCAGTTTAAAAAAGACATGGTGAGAGTATAATGAAGAAAAGAAAAGAGAGGAAGATACAAATCTCCAAGTTTCTTCAGCTATACCTTGGTCCTGCTTCCTATCAGAACCAGCTCTTGAAGTCTAGTTCTTTGAGAGAACACTTCAGTTCCTGGCATGTAGTGATTGTTCAGTAAACATTAGTTCCTCTCTCAGCCATCTTCCTCACAGCCAATGTCATTTACTCACCTTACCCCTACTCCTAATTTAACATCTGCTTCCTGAAGTTGGCCTTCCCCCTGAAAAACATCTGTACTATCACCAGTTTTCTCTCCTATTTTCAGAGCTGGCTATAGGCCATTTTTTTCTGGATGTCCCAAAATCATGTCTCAAGGAGTGGGGATCAGGGTAAAGTAGGGCCTAAAGGAATATTTATTTAGCATCCTGTGTGAATCAAACATATGTTTCTTATATATGCCAAACCTAGAGAGGAAGTTTCTCATTCAAGACTTTGGTCTTTTTAAGAGCCAGCTCTCAGGGAAATCTTGGGCAGACTTAGGTTTGAATCCTGACTCTGACACTTAAACTAGCTGTGTGACTTTGTGACAATTGCTTGACTTCTCCAAGCCTCGCATATCATTACATTCATGTCAAATTTAGGGGAAATGCAGCTTGAGGAGAATTGGTAGTATGGCATGACCTCTGAAAAACAATACCCCATCATTTGTAATTGCCCTCAGTAAAAAGCCACCTTCCACAATCCTCCTGAGATAAATCTGAATGTATATGGGATCTGTTTGGGGGTCCAGAAAAAATCCTATCTATATAACTATGTCTTGGAGGTACAGAGGTTATTCACTTCCAGGTGGAAAAGAAGTTTGTAATTTAGTAAAAAATTAGCATGAGTTAACAGTATGATGTGACCACCCAAAGATGGCAAAGCAATCTTAGGCTGCATTACTAGAAGAAATATTCAAAATAGGGAGCAGAATATAATTAAAATTAGTGAATTGTACACTGAAGAATGGTTAAGGTGGTAAAATTTATGTTATATGGGTTTTTTGTTACCACAGTTTAAAAGATTAAGGTGATTTCATTAGTTTGTTCTGATTGTGACCCCCATTAGGGTGATTGTGTTTGTGTTACACTTTATGAATGACATGGATTTAGGCAAACTAGTTAGAGATTTACAAATCATGCTGCATGACAGAACTGGGATCAGCTCACAAATAGGCTCAAGAGAAAGGGAAGGAATAAAGATGTAATGGTTCTCTAAAAATATTTAAGAAGAAAGTGTATGCTTACAGTGACTTAAAGGAATAGAACTAGAACTACTGGAAACTCTAAGATAGTGATTCTCAAAGTGTGGTCCCCAGACCAGCAGCATCAGCATCACTAGGGAACTTTTTTAAAATGTACATTCTTGGGGGCCCTATCTTGGGACTATGGAATCAGAAATCCTAGAATGGGGTCCAACAATCTCTTTAAACAAGCTTTCCAGGTGATTCTGATGCATACTAAAGTTTGAGAACCCCTACTGTAGGAAAACAGATTTCAGTTCAACTGAAAAAAGAAGTAAAAATTTGGCTGCTAAAAAAGATAGCAGTGATTCTCAACCTTCACTGTGCAACAGAGTCACACACAAAGCTTTGAAAAAACAAAACTATGGCCGGGAACCACTCCCAGAGATTTGAGTTAATTGGTCTGGAATGGAGCCTGGGCATTAGTATGTTCTGAAAACAAGCAAGGTGATTATAATGTGCAGCCTGGGTTGAGACTACCTTGGTGGAAGATGCAACAAGGATCACTAGGTTGGCTGTTTAAAGATATTACTTAGGGATCCTATTTACAAACACAGATTCTTGGTCCTCAATCCTGGAGATTTAAATAGATTTGAAGTAGTGCCAAAGAATATTTTCTTTTTATTTCCTCCCTCCCTTCTTCCTTCCTTCATAAAAAAAAAATTCTCTTCATGTTACACTAAAGCTCTGTTAGCTTGATAAGTATCATTCTAGATGACAAACCTTTGTATAAATCATCTTATTTACTAAAAAGATATTGTACAGTCATTATGGGTAAGGATCTGAGCCTGTCCTCTCAAGCATGGTTGATCATGAGAATGACTTGTGGGTGGATGGGACCACCCACAGAGAGTTTTATTTTGATTCAGCATGTTTGATTTTGAAGCTGTGCCTGTGAATTTGATGTGAAACCCTGATTCAGAATGATTCTTACCTGAAGGTTTGTTTCTGAAATTTTGAATGTAAATTTAATCATCTTTGAATTAGGAAAGTGTACTATTTAAGTACACCTTTTAAGTACACTCCAATATGCAACATCACTCTGATGTCTTCTTTTTGAATTTTAGATTTTTGTGTGTTTTAATTTTTGATTCACTAAAGTTAACATATTCATTATATTATACCCAAAAGGAGAATTTGCTTTTGACAAGTAATTTTGGATGAATGAATTGGATAAAAGGTCAGAGGTCTACATCCTGCATCAGCAACAGCATTGCTTAAGCTTAAATGCAATAGATCTAAAGGCTTATCATATTCATGGCAAGTTTTAAGCTCAGGCTATAATACCCTTTAGTTTCCATAGATATGGGTGGCTCTAGTGGTAAAGAACACACCTGCCAATGCAGGAGACATAAGAGAAGCAGGTTTGATTCCTGGGTCGGGAAGATCCCCTGGAGAACATGGCAACCCACATCAGTACTCTTGCCTGGAGAATCCAATGAACAGAGGAGCCTGGCAGACTACAGTCCAGTTCAGTTCAATTCAGTTGCTCAGTTGTGTCTGACTCTTTGCAACCCCATGGACTGCAGAACACCAGGCTTCCCTGTCCATCAACACACTCCCAGAGCATGCTCAAACTCAGGTCCATCGAGTTGGTGATGCCATCCAACCATCTCATTCTCTGCCATCCCCTTCTCCTCCTGCCTTCAGTCTTTCCCAGCATCAGGGTCTTTTCCAAGGAGTCAGTTCTTTGCATCAGGTGGCCAAAGTATTGGAGCTTCAGCATCAGTCCTTCCAATGAATATTCAGGGCTGATTTCCTTTAGGGTTGACTGGCTTGATCTCCTTGCAGTCCAAGGGACTCTCAAAAGTCTTTTCCAACACCACAGTTCAAAAACATCGATTTGGCACTCAGCTTTCTTTATAGTCCAACTCTCACATCCATACATGACTACTGGAAAAAATATAGCTTTGACTAGACAGACCTTTGTTAGCAAATAATGTCTCTGCTTTTCAATATGCTGTCTAGGTTGGTCATAGCTTTTCTTCCAAGGAACAAGTGTATTTTAATTTCGTGGTTGCAGTCCCCATCTGCAGTGATTTTGGAGCCCCCCCAAAATAAAGTCTGTCACTGTTTCCATTGTTTCCCCATCTATTTGCCATGAAGTGATAGGACCAGATGCCATGATCTTAGTTTTCTGAATGTTGAGTTTTAAGCCAACTTTTTCACTCTCCTCTTTCACTTTCATCAAGAGGCTCTTTAGTTCTTCTTCACTTTCTGCCATAAGGATGATGTCATCTGAGTATCTGAGGTTACTGATATTTCTCCCAGCAATCTTGATTCCAGCTTGTTCTTCATCCAGCCCAGCATTTCTCATGATGTACACTGCATATAAGTTAAATAAGCACAGAGACAATATATAGCCTTGACGTAGTCCTTTTCCTATTTGGAACCAGTCTGTTGTTCCATGTCTGGTTCTAACTGTTGCTTCTTGACATGCACACATGTTTCCCAAGAAGCAGGTTAGGTGGTCTGGGATTCCCATCTCAAAGAATTTTCCACAGTTTTTTGTGACCCACACAGTGAAAGGATTTGGCGAAGTCAGAAAAGCAGAAGTAGATGTTTACTGGAACGCTCTTGCTTTTTCGATAATCCAATGGATGTTGGCAATTTGATCTCTGGTTCCTCCGCCTTTTCTAAATCCAGCTTGAACATCTGGAAGTTCACAGTTCACGTACTGTTGAAGCCTGGCTTGGAATTTTGAGCATTACTTTGCTAGCCTGTGAGATGAGTGCAATTGTGTGATAGTTTGAGCATTCTTTGGCATTGCCTTTCTTTGGGATTGGAATGAACACTGACCTTTTCCAGTCCTGTGGCCACTGCTGAGTTTTCCAAATTTACTGGCATATTGAGTGCAGCACTTTCATAGCATCATCTTTTAGGATTTGAAATAGCTCAACTGGAATTCCATCACCTTCATTAGCTTTGTTCATAGTGATGGTTCCTAAGGCCCACTGGACTTCGCATTTCAGGATGTCTGGCTCTACGTGAGTGATCACACCATCGTAGTTATCTGGATCATGAATATCTTTTTTGTATAGTTCTTCTGTGTATCCTTGCCACCTCTTCTTAATATCTTCTGCTTCTGTTAGGTCCATAGCATTTCTGTCCTTTATTTTGCCCATCTTTGCATGAAATTTTCCCTTGGTGTCTCAAATTTTCTTGAAGAGATCTCTAGTCTTCCCCATTCTATTGTCTTCCTCTATTTCTTTTTTTTTAATTTTTTTATTTTATTTTTAAACTTTACAATATTGTATCAGTTTTGCCAAATATCAAAATGAATCCGCCACAGGTATACATGTGTTCCCCATCCTGAACCCTCCTCCCTCCTCCCTCCCCATACCATCCCTCTGGGTCGTCCCAGTGCACCAGCCCCAAGCATCCAGTATCATGCATCAAACCTGGACTGGTGACTCGTTTCATACATGATATTATACATGTTTCAATGCCATTCTCCCAAATCTTCCCACCCTCTCCCTCTCCCACAGAGTCCATAAGACTGTTCTATACATCAGTGTCTCTTTTGCTGTCTTGTACACAGGGTTATTGTTACCATCTTTCTAAATTCCATATACATGTGTTAGTATACTGTATGGGTGTTTTTCTATCTGGCTTACTTCACTCTGTATAATAGGCTCCAGTTTCATCCACCTCATTAGAACTGATTCAAATGTATTCTTTTTAATGGCTGAGTAATACTCCATTGTGTATATGTACCACTGCTTTCTTATCCATTCATCTGCTGATGGACATCTAGGTTGCTTCCATGTCCTGGCTATTATAAACAGTGCTGCGATGAACATTGGGGTACACGTGTCTCTTTCCCTTCTGGTTTCCTCAGTGTGTATGCCCAGCAGTGGGATTGCTGGGTCATGAAGCAGTTCTATTACCAGTTTTTTAAGGAATCTCCACACTGTTCTCCATAGTGGCTGTACTAGTTTGCATTCCCACCAACAGTGTAAGAGGGTTCCCTTTTCTCCACACCCTCTCCAGCATTTATTGCTTGTAGACTTTTGGATCGCAGCCATTCTGACTGGCTGTCTTCCTCTATTTCTTTGCATTGATTACTGAGAAAGGCTTTCTTATCTCTCCTTGCTAACTTTGGAACTCTGCATTCAGCTGTGTATATCTTTCCTTTTCTCCTTGCTTTTTGCTTCTCTTCTTTTCAGAGCTGTTTGCAAGGCCTGCTTAGACAACCATTTTGCCTGTTTGCATTTCTTTTTCTTGGGGATGGTCTTGATCATTGCCTCCTATACAATGTCATGAACCTCCATGCATAGTTCTTCAGGCACTCTATCAGAGATAATCCCTTGAATCTGTCACTTCCACTGTGTAATTGTAAGGGATTTGATTTAGGTCATACCTGAATGGTCTAGTGGTTTTCCCTACTTTCTTCAATTTAAGTCTGAATTTGGCAATAGAGAGTTCATGATCTGAGCCACAGTCAACTCCTGGTCTTGTTTTTGCTGACTGTATAGAGCTTCTCCATCTTTGGCTGCAAAGAATATAATCAATCTGATTTTGGTATTGACCATCTGTTGATGTCCATGTGTAGAGTCTTCTCTTGTGTTGTTGGAAGAGGGCATTTGCTATGACCAGTGTATTCTCTTGGCAAAACTCTATTGGCCTTTGCCCTGCTTCATTTTGTACTCCAAGGCCAAATTTGCCTGTTACTCCAAGTATCTCTTGAGTTCTTACTTCTGCATTCCAGTCCCCTATAATGAAAAGGACATCTCTTTTGGGTATTAGTTCTAGAAGATCTTGTAGGTCTTCATAGAACTGTTCAGCTTCAGCTTCTTCAGCATTACTGGTTGAGGCATAGACTTGGATTACTGTGATATTGGATGGTTTGCCTTGGAAACGAGCAGAGATCATTCTGCCATTTTTGAGATTGCACCTAAGAACTGCATTTCGGACTCCTTTGTTGATAGTGATGGATACTCCATTTCTTCTAAGGGATTTTTGCCCACAGTAGTAGATATAATGGTTATCTGAGTTAAATTCACCAATACCAGTCCATTTTAGTTCACTGATTCCTAAAATGTCAATGTTCTCTCTTGCCATCTCCTGTATGACCAGTTCCAGTTTACCTCGATTCATGGACCTAACATTCCAGGTTCCTATGCAATATTGTTCTTTACAGTATCAGACTTTACTTCCATAACCAGTCACATCCACAACTGGGCGTTGTTTTTGCTTTGACTCCATCTTTCTGGAGTTATTTCTCCACTCTCCTCCAGTAACATATTGGACACCTACCAACCTGGGGAGTTTATCTTTCAGTGTCATATCTTTTTGCCTTTTCATACTGTTCATGGGGTTCTCAAGTCAAGAATACTGAAGTGGTTTGCCATTCCCTTCTCCAGTAGACCACATTTTATCAGAACTCTCCACCATGATCCGTCCATCATGGGTGGCCTACATGGGATGGCTCATGGTTTCATTGAGTTAGACAAGGCTGTGGCTACAGTCCATGGGGTCGCAAAGAGTCGTATGTGACTTAGCTTACATGCATCTCTTATATTCGCTTCTTCCTTTCTATGCCTACTGCCCACTTCTGGTTTAACTTCATGACCTTTTGCCTGTGACTGATTCCTAACTCATAGCCCTATTTTAAGTCACTTCTTTACACTTGTTGAATGCAGAATTAAGTCTAAATGCCTTAATGAAGCCATTTATGAGTTAGCCTCATTCCAAGCTTTCAATTATTGTTCTTCATATCCTTGTTGTTGTTCAGTTGCTCAGTTGTATTTGACTCTTCATGACTCCATGGACTGCGCATCCCAGGCTTCCCTATCCTTCACTGTCTCCCAGAGTTTGCTCAAACTCACGTCCATTGAGTTGGTGATGCCATCCAACCATCTCATCTTCTGCTGCGCCCATCTCCTCCTGCCTTCAATCTTTCCCCAAATCAGGATCTTTTCCAATGAGTCAGCTGTTCACATCAGGTGGCCAAAGTAGTGGAGCTTCAGCTTCAGCATCAGTCCTTTCAATGAATATTCAGGGTTGATTTCCTTTAGGATTGACTAGTTTGCTCTCCTGACTGTCCAAGGGACTCTCAAGATTCTTCTCCAGCACAGAGTTCGAAAGCATCAATTCTTTGGCGCTCAGTGTACTTTATGGTCTGACTCTCACATCCATACATGACTACTGGAAAAACCATAGTTTGGACTATATGGACCTTTGTTGGCAAAGTAATGTCTTTGCTTTTTATTTATTATTTTTTAATATAAATTTATTTATTTTAATTGGAGGCTAATTACTTTACAATATTGTATTGGTTTTCCCATACATCAACATGAATCTCTTGTGGCTCAGCTGGTAAAGAATCCACCTGCAATTTGGGAGAACTGGGCTCAATCCCTGAGTTTGGGAGATCCCCTGGAGAAGGGAAAGGCTACCCACTCTCAAGTATTCTGGCCTTGAGAATTCCATGGACTGTGTAGTTCATAGAATTGCAAAGAGTTGGACATGACTAAGTATCTCTGCTTTTTAATAAGCTGTCTAGATTTGTCATAGCTTTTCTTCCAAGGAGCAAGTGTCTTTTACTTCCATGGCTGCAGTCACCGTCCACAATGATTTTGGAGATCAAGAAAATAAAATCTGTCACTGTTTCCATTTTTCCCCATCTATTTGCCATGAAGTCATGAAACTATATGTCATGATCTTTGTTTTTTGAACATTGAGTTTTAAGCCACTTTTTCAGTCTCCTCTTTCACTTTCATCATGAGACTCTTTAGTTCCTCTTTGTTTTCTGCCATTAGGATGGTGTCATCTGCATATCTGAGGTTATTAATATTTCTCCTGCCCATCTTGAATCCAGCTTGAGCTTCATCCAGCCCAAAATTTCACATCGTGTACTCTGCATATAAGTTAAGTAAGCAGGGTGACAAAATACAACCTTCAAGTACTCCTTTCCCTATTTGGAACCAGTCCATTGTTCCATGTCCAGTTCTAACTGTTGCTTCTTGACCTGCATACAGGTTTCACAGGAGGCAGGTAAGGTGGTCTGGTATGCCCATCTCTTTCAGAATTTTCTACAATTTGTTGTGATCCACACAGTCAAAGTCTTTCAAGTAGTCAATGAAGCAGAAGTGGATTTTTTTCTGAAATTCCCTTCCTTTTTCTATGATCCAGTGGACGTTGGCCATATGATCTCTGGTTCCTCTGCTTTTTCTAAATCTAGCTTATACATCTGCAGTTTCTTGATTCATGTACTATTGAAGCCTAGCTTAAAGGAGTTTGAGCATTACCTTGCTAGCATCTGAAATGAGCTCAGTTGTGCAGTAGTTTGAACATTCTTTGGCATTGACCTTCTTTGAGATTAGAATGAAAACTGACCTTTTCCAGTCCCGTAGCCACTGCTGAGTTTTCCAAATTTGCTGGCATATTGAATATTGCAATACTTCAGTAGCATAATCTTTTAGGATTTGAAACATCCTAAAATATTTCAGAGAATGTCCAAATTACCACACAATTGCACTCATTTCACATGCTAGCAAGGTAATGCTCAAAATCCTTCAAGGTGGGCTTCAATAGTACATGAACTGGAACTTCCAGATATTCAAGCTGAATTTAGAAAGGCAGAGCAACCAGAGATCAAATTGCTGACATCTGTTGGATAATAGAAATAGCAAAGGGATTCCAGAAAAACATCTGCTTTATTGACTACATGAAAGCCTTTGACTATGTGGATCACAACAAACTGGAAAATCTGAAAGAGATGGGCATACCAGACCACCTTACCTGCCTTCTGAGAAACCAGTATGCAGGTCAAGAAGCAACAGTTAGAACCAGACATGAAACAAAGGACTGGTTCCAAAATGGGAAAGGAGTATGTCAAGGCTGTATTTTGTCGCCATGCTTATTTAACTTATATGCAGAGTACATCATGTGAAATGCCGGGCTGGATGAAGCTCAAGCTGGAATCAAGATCGCCAGGAGAAATATCAATAACCTCAGATATGCTAATGACACCACCTTAATGGCAGAAAGCAAAGAGGAACTGAAGAGCCTCTTGATGAAGGTGAAAGAGGAGACTGAGAAAGCTGGCTTAAAACTCAGCATTCAAAAAACAAAGATCATGGCATCCAGTCCCATCACTTAATAGCAAATAGATGGGGAAAAATGGGAACGGTGACAGATTTTACTTTCTTGAGCTTCAAAATCACTGTGGATGGTGACTGCAACCATGAAAGTAAAAGACACTTGCTCCTTGGAAGAAAAGCTATGACAAACCTAGACAGCTTATTAAAAAGCAGAGACATCACTCTGCCAACAAGGGTTCGTCTAGTCCAAGCTATGTTTTTTCTGTAGTCATGTTTGGATGTGAGAGTTGGACCATAAAGAAGTCTGAAGGCCAAGGAATTGATGCTTTCAAACTGTGGTGCTGGAGAAGACTCCTGAGAGTCCCTTGGACAGCCAGGAGATCAAACCAGTCAACCCTAAATGAAATCAACCCTGAATATTCATTGGAAGGACTGATGCTGAAGCTCCAATAGTTTGACCACCTGATGTGATAATGTTGGGAAAGATTGAGGGCAGGAGAAGGGAGCAGTAGAGGATGAGATTGTTGGACAGCATCACCAACTCAATGGACATGAGTTTGCACAATCTCTGGGAGATAGTGAAGGACTCGGAAGCCTGGTGTGCTGAAGTCCATGGGGTCGCAGAGTTGGACCCGACTGAGCAACTGAACAACAAAATATTTGAAATATGAAATCATATTCTTGACCCCCCCCCAGTACCTTTATTCCACTCTTCTATCTGAATTTTATACATTGTTTAAAGCTAAGTTCAAAGCCTCTTTTCCTCTTGAAAGCTTTCCCCAAACTTCTCAGCAGGAATACATTGTACCTTATGTCTTATATCACTTATGACATTTTGATCTTTGGATCATAGTTCTTTCTATACACATCTTCCCTGATAAATTGTAAATTTCTTGAAATTAATAGTTATTCACTTGCTGCATCATTTTCAACATGTGGGACAGTTCTGTATGTATAATAGAAAAGGTCAAGATAAAAAGTTTAAGTTCCAGCTCCACGGAATAACACATGTGATAAGTTTTCTTGATTTCAGTGAATCCTAATTTCCTAACCTTCAGAATTTGGGAAATAACACTTACCTCGCAGATTTGTTTTAAGGACTAAAAGAGTAAGCTATTATCTTGTTTACACACACACAAAGGCCTTATCTCTTTCCAAAATGTGTACCATAGTATTTTGAAACTAGCCTCAGTAAATAACAATAAATCTTAATGATGTCCAAGACATTGAGGGTCTGAACTCGGGTAGTGTTATGGTAAATTTAAAGGAAGAGATGGATATCAAATAACATTATAAGCTAGAATGGACAAGAAACAGTGATTTGCTGTGGCGAATAATGGCTGAGATTTTGAGTCTGGAATATCGTACCATTTAATAAAGAAATACAGACCAAGAACTTGTTTGAGAAAATGAGTCAAAGGCAGTAAGTTTAGGCAATACCATTCTAAAAGAAAAGTTGTAGGGGTACCAGTAATTTCATGGGCTTCGTGGAAATGTTTGGGTCACCAATAATGAAAGACTATGTTTAAAAAACTCAGCCTTCATATTTCCCAACTTGACTGTCAGTATCAAACCTTGACTATTAGAAGTAGGGAAATCTGGAATTAAAGTTTGATCTAGGAAAGAAGTGAATGTTAAATCTTAGGAATTCTTGAACTTCTAAATTAGTAGTTTCCTTTTGCCTTCTTAATGGAAACTTCCCCTCTGTAACAAGTTATGTTGCCACCAAATGATAATATTTGCTTATTATTACAAATTTTAATAAGAAGTTCAAGATCTTATCACTGTGCTCATTGCATATAGTAGTTAAGGGAAGTCCTGAAATATATTTTAGTTAAACTCTTTACCTTGCTGACTTTACAGTCAAAATTAGAGAAATGATATATTTTAGAACAACCTAAAAATAATTCAGAGGGGATACTATACATTATAGGCATAAATTTATAACTGTTCAACTTGTTTTTGACATGTTCCTTGTTAAAATTATTATTATCTTGAACATGCAATTTAAGTAAGCCTTTTTAGTCCATATAGTGGTACTGAAAACTAAAGCTCAGTTGAAGATATCCAACATAACTTTTAAAATAAATACTTTTAAAGGTTTTTAAATAGAAAGTCCTACATACTTCTTGCAAAAATTAAAACAGTTGTACAGAAATTAAAATGTTAAATTTTTTCCCTTTCATCCTTTTCTGGCCTTCCTTCCCAAAGTTAATCATTTTTAAATTTAATTTATATCTTTCCACATATTTATATGTGATGTATATTTAATTTTTCTTAGTGTTGGAAATGAATGTATTATATTTATTGTTCTACAATTTTTTGTCCATTTGATATGTCATGGGCATTTCACCGTGAAAGTATGTGTAGTATTAGCTTATTCATTTAAATAGCCAAACAGCAAGCAAAATTTTGATGTTTTGTGATTTATACCTTGTAGATACACTAATAAATTTTGGCAGAATACATTGTAGCTATTAGAAAGCTTAGTTTGAAGTGTGGACCTCAAGTGTAAATTCAGAAATATTTTGACTTGTGTTATTACAGTGAAAAATGTAGCATAATTTGTGGATGTTATTAATAATACTTCAGGGGCTTGTGTGAGACTTGTTTGGCCAAATGAGCGTGCCAATGTTTGTATAACAATGGAAAATGTTTGCCTACTATAGACAAAGTTTTTTGTGGTTCCGTGTGATTTTTGTGTTAGTTGGTCAGTTGTGTCTGACTCTTTGCCATCCCATGGACTCTACCCCACCAGGCTCCTCTGCCCATGGAATTCTCCAGGCAAGAATACTGGAGTGGGTTGCTGTTCCCTTCTCCAGGGGATCTTCCCAACCCAGGGATCAAACCTGGGTCTCCTACATTGTAGGCAGATTCTTTACTGTATGAGCCACCAGGGAAATATGATAATACTGGAGCCATAGCTCCAGATAAGTGACAGTATTATAACAATGCCTTTTTAAGGATTATGTATGTGAGTGCTCAGTTGCTCAATCTTGTCCAACTTTTTCAAGTCTTTGCAACCCCATGGACTGTAGCCCACCAGGCTCCTCTGTCCATGGGATTTTCCACACAAGAATACTGGAGTGGGTTGCCATTTCCTTCTCCAGGGGATCTTCCCGACCCAGGGATCAAACCCCCCACTCCTGCATTGACAAATGGATTCTTTACCACTGAGCCACCAGGGAAGTTATGGGGGTACCAGTAACTTTGTGAGCTTCATAAAATGATTTGGGGCACCAATAATGAAAGGCAGGATTAAGAAACCAACCCTCGGAATTTTGTGTTTTACATGTGGCATAGTGATAAAAAAAAAAAAAAAAAAATCTGCCTGCCAATGCAGGAGATGCAGAAGACAGGGTTCAATCTCTGGGTCAGGAAGATCCCCTGAAGTAGGAAATGGCAACCCACTCCAGTATTCTTGCCTGGAAAATCCCATGGTCAGAGGAGCCTGGTAGGCTACAGTCCATGGGGTCACAAAGAGTTGGACACGACTTGAGCGACTTCATCTCATCTCATCTCATCTCATGAAACAATATGTATTCTAACTATTCATTGATGTGATATATGTCTCACTTCCCTTTATTTTATTCATAGATATAACTTGGAATGAACAGGAAAAGACTAAACTTTTTGCAGATAATTTTTGTAATGTATGTGGAGTGGTGCTTCAGTCTGAATCACAAAGGATTTCACATTATGAGGTAGGTTAAAAACAATGGAAATAGAGTATAAAATAGATTTTTTAATGCAGCAGATAAACTTCATATGTTATCTGGTTTTGATACTTATGAGAATCCTGTGTATTATTTCCCTCTGATAGATGAGGAGCCTGGCTCAGTGAGGAACGTAATTTACCAGCTTAAGTTTGGGAAATTTGGGTTTAAACTCAGTCTCTTTTGACTCCAAAGCATATTTTCTTTTCTTCACATCATTCTGCCTCCCTTTCTATCAAGTCACTGTATGATTCATGTCCTTGTAGTAAATATAAGGAAAGTTTTATAAGGCTTGAATAGGAAACTATTAATGTGAATCAAGGGATCTCACTGAACTCCAGAATTTTCCTTTACAGTAAATGAAGGATAAAAACAAAATGAACTAGTCTTGCACTTGATTTAACTACATATTTTTAAGCCCAATACCATAGAATTCTAGAGCTAAAAGAAGGAATATTTAATGTTCTTACTTCTTTAGTTTATTGATTAGAAACCCAGAGGAATAGTGATTAACCATAGCTAATCTTGGCATTACTAAGCTTAAAGATGATCTCCTCTGATTTCATATCTAGTGTTCTTTCCTTTCATTTAGTGTTGTCTCCCATTTCTACATCATGTTATCAACTATTGGATTTTTTTCATATGTGGTATCTGTATTAAAAAAAGTACCAGATACATTTACTTAAAAGAAATATAATGCCAATTCTACTTTAAAAACTAGAAACACCTGATCTTGTTTTGCCCAGTACTAATCTTATTGGCAGTTATATCTTTGTCCTTATGTTGATTTGGATTCAACTATTAATACTATAATTATAGATGGTGAGATTGTGTTGGCTGTGGATTGAGAGGACCTAGGTTCACTCAGTCAGTAAAGTATCTGCCTGCAATGCAGGAGACCTGGGTTCGATTCCTGGGTTGGCAAAATCCCCTGGAGAAAGAAATGGCAACCCACTCCAGTATTCTTGCCTGGAGAATCCCATGAACAGAGGAGCATGGCAAGCTACAGCCCATAGGTTTGCAAAAGTCAGACATGACTTAGTGAGTAAACCACCTCAACTAGGTTCAAGCCATTGTTGTGTAACCCTGGCCAAGTCACTTTACCTCTCTGAGCATGTTTCTTCAGGCTGCAAAATGGAAGCTAAAATCTCTCTTACTATTCTTGTGAAAATTAAATGAAATCAAACATTTGAGTGTGCCTAGCACATCCTGGCACCCCAAAGCTCAAAGAGTTAATAAAGAGAAACATATAATCAAGGAGCTCTCTGATAACCATGGTTGGAACCATTGGAATTTAAATTTGAAAAATAGCTTTTATGGGCTTATGAAGTACTTACTATTCAGTGTAGAAAATGTACAAAATTATGAGAAAATGTGAATCAATCATAAGTCTGTCACTTGTGGGTAACCATCATTTAATTAACTTCTCTTTAGCTTATATGATTCCAGTATGCTTTCTAAACACATATACATTTTTACAAAAGAGAATTGTATATGTTGTTTTGCCCTTGCTTTTTCATATAAGAACATATTCTGAACACTTTGTCCTATCATTACATCTTCTTACTTTTCTATAATAGTTTAATGACTATAAAGCATATGTTATATAATGTTATAGCATATTTTTTATTTAAATTCCAGTGCCATCTATAAGTTTAGTGCTTAAGCTTGTTAAATAACCAACTCAAACTATACATGACTTTCAAACTATATTTGAAAGCACTTCTTTACAAATATCCTGCTTGTAAAGGTGATTTTTTTCCTCTTTAATATACAGCTTGGTTAATATTGTCAGACTATCTCAGCATAGTATTTATTGGGCATGTAATATAGGACAGTATGGCAAAAATTTTGAATTTTAATAAGGTTGCACTTATAAATATTTCCTTTTATATTTATGTTTATACATGTTTAAGAAACTATTCTCTGTGTTTTTGCCAGATAAATATTTCCTTCTATTCTTTTCTAATACTGTTAAAAGTTTTATTTCTTGGGTTAATGTGTGTGATCCATCTGGTATTTATTTTCATATATGCAAGGTGATAACATTGTTTTCCATACAGATAGTAGGTGTTCCAGCACTATTTATTTAACAGTTCATTTTTGCCCCACTGATTTGTAGTGGCATCTCTATCATAAGCTACTTTTCATATATACTTTATTCTCTTATTGTTTTATTGTATTACTATGTTTGCCTGTCTCTAAAATAATTTCATCTTATTACTGTAGCTTTAAAATATATCATGATACTTGATAGGGGAATTTATATGACAGAAAACTCATTATAAAGTTAAAAGACAAGCCATAGATTGAATGGCATTTATATTCCAATAACTAACAAAGGATTAGTATCTGGACTACATAAATAACTATGTATCAGAACAAGGAACAGCCCAATAGAAAAATGGGAAAATGATATGAACAGCCTAGAGTACAGATACTTAACTTCAGAGTTGATCATATGGGAAATTCAAGTTAAAATGATAATGAACTATCTTATCAACACCATCATACTCACAAAAATTAAAACCTAATAGCACTTAACACTTAAGAAAATATAGGAAGTGAAAAATACTCGTACGTGCTACATTTGGACTTGTAAACTGCTTCAGCATCTTTGGAGATAAATTTTATAGTACCTATTAAAGCTGAAAACCCTCATATAAGCCAGATAGTCCATATCTATGTATCTACTTTAAAGAAACTCTTGGCCATTATATTAGGAGATACATTTACATATGTTCAGTGCAGAGATGTTTGTAATAAGAAAATAATCAGAAACATAACTGCCTTCATTAGGGGATTTGATGGGTAGCATATGGAGTAGAATGTTATGCAGCATGTAATATAATGAACTAGAGCCATATGTATCAATATGGGCAAATCTTATATAATATTGAGTTATAAAAAGTTGAAAGGATAGGAATAGGCTGATTCCATTTTCATAAAAAATTTTAAATGACAATAGTACATATTACTGTTTATAGGTACATGCATATCTGGTAAAAGAGTAAGAGGAAATGGTACAAAACAACTTTAAGATAGTAGTTACCTACTGGGGAAAGACCAAGGAGGAAGCGATTGTTGAAATGAGGAGCTAGGACTTCTTGTGTAAAATTATACCTCTTTTGAAAAGGAGATTGAAAGAAATAGAGAAAAATGTTGAAATCTATTACAACTAGGCAGTGGGTATGTACTTCAGCTATATTCCTGCACACACTTCACAATTTAAAATGCTGTAGATAGAGTAATTGCTTCACAGTATGTGCTCAGGCATATTAATGTGTCCCTTCTATTGACATCAACATTTTGGTTATTGTGTATTTTGTTAAATATGTGTTGAGAGATTTTTTTTATATGCTTAACTTAGAAAGGTTAATTGCCTCACAGAAAAGAATTTGAGAGGTAAACAATACAGGGCTGATGTGACAGCTTCATAACACTATCAGAGATCTAGGCATTTTCTGTCTTTCTACTCTGATGAACTAGCCTCTGTCCTCAAGAGCTCCCATTGTCCTAGATGACCTTTATATCTTAATTCCAGAAGCAGGAGAGAAGAAGATGAGACGAGTTCATCCCGCATTCTGTTAGGAGACTTCCAGAAGTTCTACCCAACATTTCAGATTACATCTTATTGTCTAGAATATAGTCACATGGTTACATCTTGCTGAAAGGGAAGCTGGAATATGCAGTCTTTTAGCTGGGTTTATTGCCTAAGATGTGTAACTAAGGAAGAAGAAAAATTTGATATTAGACAAAAACTAGGACTTTCTGCAGAGAAGGCAATGGCACCCCACTCCAGTACTCTTGCCTGGAAAATCCCATGGACGGAGGAGCCTGGTAGGCTGCAGTCCATGGGGTCACGAAGAGTCAGACACGACTGAGTGACTTCACTTTCACTTTCATGCATTGGAGAAGGAAATGGCAACCCACTCCAGTGTTCTTGCCTGGAGAATCCCAGGGATGGGGGAGCCTGGTGGGCTGCCGTCTGTGGGGTAGCACAGAGTTGGACATGACTGAAGCGACTTAGCAGCAGCAGGAGTTTCTGTCAAAAACTAAAAGTTATTGGTCTCTAAATTGTAGTATTATTTTCATTTTAACTGAGATTTAGAGCCTTGAAAGCATGTAAAACCTTTTCATAAACTAGGTACACACTAAATATATTCCAACTCACAGGTGCTGTCCTCAGATTCAAAGAGGTGTAAATTTGACGTGCCTCTGTTGTTGAATAAACAAAGTCATATTGTATCTTTTTCCAGAGTGAAAAACATGCTCAAAATGTTAGGTTTTATTTTCAAATGCATGGGGAACAAAATGAAGTGCCTGGTAAGAAAATGAAGATGGATGTTAGGAATTTTCAGGTGAGTGGCTTATGTTGATGTTGTAATTAAAAACTTAGTTATTGAATCTTTCTAACAAGATTGTGCTTATTTCAGGAGCATAGAAGTGAAGTAGTGAACAGAAACAAATTTTGTGGTCTCTGCCACATGGTTTTTAGCTCCTCAGTTGTTGCTCGGTCTCACTATGTGGGGAAAGTCCATTCTAAAAAACTGAAGCAATTAATGGAGGAGCGTGGTCAGGTATCTCCATCAAGATTTCAGCCAGCAACGGGTAAGATGACATTCACCTCTTTAGCTTCAATACAGAGTCTCTCTATAATTTTTTTCGCATCTCTGCTATCCATTTTTTATTGGAGAGAATTTTACTCTGCCACAAAAACTTGGTTCTTCTGCTCAGTTAATCTCTTTCTGTGCCCTTGACATTTAATATAGAGATCATTATTGCTAGCTAAATTTTAAGAAATGTTGTGACTTCTCCTTTTCAGTTTATTAAATCCAAATAAAAACATGTTTGCTATAAAGAAACAACAATAAGCAACCTGAGCTCTCCGGTTTCTAATCAAATTATTAAGTCATAGTTTCTTCTTACTTCCTCCCCTTGGCATTTATCTCATTCTTTTTTTTTTTTTTTTTTGCTTTAGTACTTTACAAAACATTATCTCATAATGTGTGTTCAGACCAATGTCTTCACCATAATATAGTTATGTTGCAGCATTTTCTGACTTTAACTGTAGACAAAAAAAAAGTGGTATGGAATCTTCTTCTACCCTGATAGCTCATTCCTTTCTTCCTATGAATGTAAAGAAAAAGTACCATTAGCTATATCAATCAGCAGTTATTGAAAACTTACTTTATGTTAGATCCAGAGATCCAGAGAACTATATAACATGTTGATCTGTCCTTCCAGTGATTTTGGGCCACCAGCACATGAGAGAACTGACCCACAGATCTCACTTTTGGCCTGAAGTGGCAGAGTATGCTCCAGCCTGTGTTTTGAAAATGTTGTGTGCTAGAACAAAAAATAATGATTAATCCTCTGGAGTAAATAATTTACCATATTCTCACTAACTTCAACATTTTAGGAATAAAGCATGCCTGGCATCACAATTTTACCTACATTAATTTCCAACTCATAGCATAGGCCACATCAGGATTAAAACATTGTTTTCTTAATAAATGAAATGAATTATTTTTACATTTATTCTAGTCTCCCTGATTTTTGTATATTTGTTGTTCTGCTGTCAGTCAAGAGGGACAGAATCAGTGTACCACACAAAATAAAGCATTTTGTAAAGCCTTATCTTTAGTCCCCCAAATTCATAAATTTGGGCTCAGAAAGGAGACTACATGAAAGAGCTCTGAAATAACTGTAATTGTGGGAACATATAATTTTATAGCCTTGAACAACTGCATAAACTGTATTTTGATACAAACACCACTGAATAGATGATCTACTTACTATGCTACTTAAGAAAGACATCAACTTAGAAGTTGGTACCTGTCTCTTTTACCCTCACTTATTTCAAGAGCCATCCTAATACAGCTCTCATGCCTTCATTGATTGCTGAATATTGCTTCCTGTATCTTTGTTGGAGACACTTGGTGACAGACTTATATTCAATTATTTTTAGCCTGAATACCTTTATCCAACAGTGCTGTGTGGAAAAAGTCCAGAGACAGTAGGTTTTAAAAGAACTCTCTCTAATACTTTATAATGAAAACATGTGGATCACTTTTCATTATGACCATTTCAGCAGGTGTGCCTATTATTACCTCTGCAGAGTCAACTTTTCTGAAGCCTCTTGCTGTCAAGCCTCCTCCAGGTGGGATTAAAGACAAGATTATGCCTTCTTCCAGCAGTGCTTTGGATTTGAATAATCCAAACAAGTATTGCAAGCTCTGTCCTGCTTCTTTTAATAGTCCATTAATGGCCCAACAACATTATGCTGGGAAAAAACACAAAAGAAATGAAGCTAGAAAGAAGTTTATAGACAAGATAAGAGAGAAACCTCTTCCTGCAAAATCAGATGCAAATGGTAAACAGTAAGAATATCCCAAATTTCTTTCTTAGGAAGTTTATAGTTTATAAAAATACTGGCTTATATATATACCATTTTACTCTTACTGAATAGGAGGTTGATAATACTCATGGGATCATAGAATTTTCAGTAAGTAAGGACTTTTGAGTCCATGTAGGTTTGTCTGTGGTTTTCTGGAAAATGAGACCCAGAAAGGTTTAAATGACTCTTATTTATCAAATATGGGAATTACCATGGTTTCATGTTATATTATAGGTACTTACAGAAAGTATTTTAAATTAGTATTATATAGTTATTTCATTCAGTCACTAAGTATGGCTTAAGTGTCTCTTGGGTGCTAGGCTAGTCATTCTTGGGAATACAAATGAAGATGCACCACTTTACCTGATAAGGGCAAGTGTATAAACTACTTGGGTTAATAGCACTTCTTTGCAAGAGGCTGCAGCCATGGATTTTTGTGTACATATTTTTGATAACCAGAGGAGTGAAATAAAATGACTCAAAAAATCTTTTTAAAGGAAATGTATGATTTGCATTGATAGAAGTGGGAAGGACAGAGGATGAACAAAGGAATTTAGGAAGAGTGGCAAGAATTCCGGCACAATAAAGATTCTGATCCTGACTGGAGTGATCCACTTGGTTGTCTAACCATATTTTTTTTTTTTCATTTCCCCCCCACAGGCACCTTCTCACTACTAGTGTATTTTATTCCCTTTTCATATTCTCTCTTCCACCCATTTCTTTTCCTCTGCTTACTATTATTTTTCAGTTCCTTCCTTACTAGACTTTTCTGCTTCATGCGGAAATGTTCATTACTCCCTCCTTGAAGCTCTATTCTGCTTTATGTAACTCTTTTTGCATGTGTTCTTTTCTTGTGTTTCTCTTTCTTTTCCGTTTTATTTGGGGGCTCTTTTTAAAATATATTGCCTACATGTCAATGTATGGCAAAAACCACTATAATATTGTGAAGTAATTAGCCTCCAATTAAAATAAATAAAATTTTAAAAATTAATTAAAAATATTATTGCCTAAATGTAGGCATTCCCATGATTCCATTCTTGACCTTAATCTGTAAAATAATCTAATCCATTCCCTTGATTTCTTATCTCATCTATATGCTTATGAACTTTCTGTAAAACTTTAGACTCATATATCCAAAGAGCAGCTACCTCTTCACCTGGACACCTCATAGCCATTTCAAATCCACTCAGTCATTCCAAGTAGAAACCTGTAGTTAACTTTAAATCCCCCAACACCATCTACTTCACTTTCTGTATCTAATGAAGTACCAAGCCATGACTGTTTTACCTTCTGAATATCACTGTTACCTTATCTCCTGCTCTGCTTTTCTTATACTAGTTCAAGCCCTCAATATCTTTCCTAGAGCTTTGCTATTCAAAGTGTTGTTTGTAGGCAGCATCATCAGCACCACTTCAGAGCTTGTTAGAAAAAAGAATCTCAGGCTTCACTGCAGACCTACTGAATCTGAATCTGCATTTTATGCATTTTAACAAGATCCCTGGGTGGTTTGTACTCACAATAAATTTTGAGAAGCATTGTTCAAGAATATTGACACAGCCTCCTAACTATTCTCCGTCCATCAGTTTTGTCTCCCCAAATCCACCCTCAATTTAACCACTGGAGTATTTCACCTAAAGTGCATATCTTTCTATGTCACTTACCTGCTTAAAAATCCTTATTTTTCTATTTTCTAAGGATAAAAATATAAGCTTCATAGTTCTCTACCATCTTGTCCTGTCTTCCTCCTCCAGGCTTATTCCCTGCTACTTCCTGCTGTGATCTTTGTGAGTCATGAACCTGCAAAATGCTTTTAGTTTCTGTGCCTTTCATGCTGCCATTTTGCCTGGAACATCTTCATGTCCCTCTTTTCTTGACCAACTCTTACTCATACTTGAAAATGCTACTTCCCTGTAAGTCTTTTTACTTCCTTCAAGGCTTGTCTTCTCTGCTTCCTTAACCTGCATATCTAATTATCTCTTCCTGTGTCTTTGTCTCCCATTAGAATGTAAGGTCTTTGAGGAAGGGGATTTCATCTAACTCATCTGTATTTCCATTCCTAGAGATAGAAACTGGCACAGAGTAGGCCTACCTCAATAGACATTAGTTTAATATATGAATCAGTGAACTATTAACCTTTATTTATTGAATGCTAACCCTGTGTTTGTATTATTAAGTTTGCTGCTTATTGTGATTCAACATCTCACCAAAAGTTACATAGAAATCTGTGTTTTTATCTAGAATTTTAAAGAATGTTGATTTAGACAAATGTAGAAATAGAAGTTGGAGAAGGCAATGGCAATGCATTCCAGTACTCTTGCCTGGAGAATCCCATGGACGCTGGAGCCTGGTGGGCTGCAGTCCGTGGGGTCACTAAGAGTCGGACATGACTGGGCGACTTCACTTTCACTTTTCACTTTCATGCATTGGAGAAGGAAATGGCAACCCACTCCAGTGTTCTTGCCTGGAGAATCCCAGGGATGGGGGAGCCTGGTGGGCTGCCATCTATGGGGTCGCACAGAGTCGGACACGACTGAAACGACTTAGCAGCAGCAGCAGCAGCAGAAATAGAAGTCGTAGGGCTCCTGAAAGTCATGGAAGTTAGAAGATACAACAGACTTGATAGGTTGTTTTTCCTGTTGCCATACAGAGCGTTCTCTGAAATAAGCGGCTTCTAGTTGTGTGGCATTGGGTAAATTGGAACTGAAAAGTGTGTCAGCTCTGAGAGAGAGGTGTACTCTGGTCACTTCTGAAAGGAGGGTTATTTTACACTCTGAAGTTGCAAGATTATTAGAATGAGAGAAAGAGGATTTTGGTGAAATTTTCATCTGGCCAGGGAGGCGGGCTGCTGATCATCAGCATAATTTAATCCAGTCATTGAAGTCGTTTTACATTAGCCTCTGAAGCTGGAAGCTCAAAAGATTTTCAACCCTGCCTTAACTATTTCATTTTGATTACAGTAAACATTGAGGATTAAAAAATAGCTGGAGCACTGTTGTACAGCAGAAACTAACACAACACTGTAGAGCAATTATATTCCAATTTTTTTTAAAAAATTAAAAAAAAACTAGCTGGAGAATTTAAATTAGCCAATGAGAATTTCAAAGAACAGCAACAGCAGAAGCCCATATATTATAAGTGAGCAAGCAGTAAGACAAAAGCAGTTTAACATGTGCCACTTTAATTATTTTTACTCTTCACCCAGTTTCTCCCTTCTTGCTGTCTTTGCCTTCTTTTTTATCTGCTATTGTTTATATATGTTTCTACTCTATCTAATCTCTTTCTCTGTTTCTTCATCATTCTTACTGCTCTCTTCATGTCCTTCATCCAGCCCAGATCTCACTAGCACAGGAATTGCTGCCATAACGATATAGAGCTAAAGTATGTATGTATTTTTTATTTATTGTATTTATTTCATTAATTTATAGCCCCATTGTTGTATTTATTGTCTCACCTTCACCTGTAACTCAACGTACCTAACACTGAATTAATAATCTTCCCTGAAACCATCTTGAATTTATCAAGTTTTTTGTTTTTGCCAGTAGTAGCACTATTTTTTAGTCACCTACACTTGAATCTTTGAGGGCATCTTTGACAAAATTCCCCTATATCCTATCCATCCACAGTCTTATCAAGTCTTCTTAGAACTGTTTCTCCTACCTGTACCCTTCCATTGCATTTTCAATACCATCACTTTAATGCTGTAACCACCTTCTAGAAGGCTTTACTTATACCTCATTGTTATTCTCTCACTACCTAGTAGCAAGATTTCAACCTAGGATCAATTCCACAGTCTACCTGTTCTACTTTTACATTCAGAATACTTAGTGGTGCTATGGAAAATTATATAAGGCTAGAGATTGGGTACCTCTATAGAGTCTTAGTATCCAATCTCTGTGACCTTTTAGTCCTACTTAGTACTTTTCCTTTTCCTTCATTTTCCTTTCAGCAGTAATTTTTAAATCTACACCACCTTCCAACACTTTGTTCTACTCTTCAACACCCCACCTCCTCACATCCTTCAGACAAGCTTATTCCTTATGCCATCAAGAAAAATGTAACCATCACATGTGGATACCAAGCATCTTACCCTAACCAAATAATCCTTTAACCTTGAGTTTCCCTTTCACTATGATACTTTCCCCTTGTTTTCTTAGCCAAGGTTTTTGTTGTTGTGTTCTTATTTTTCAGATATGCTCTTACTGTCCTCACTGATATTCACTCCTCAACTCACTGCCATTTGTTGCCACACATCCCCCCAGCCCTCCACACCACCACTCTACTATTTCACTGAAACTATTCCTCACAGGGTTGTTGTGACTTCTAAATGCTTAAATCCCATAGACATCTTTGCTCCATTCACTAAACATTCCTCTTAAAAATCTCTACTTCCTTAGCTCCTTTGACATCACTTTCTCCTGTTCATCCTTGCAACTCTGTCCTTCTTGACTTTTCATGGACCCCCTCCTCCTCTACCGTCTAGTTTAAAGAGTGACACTATCCAGGGTTTTTATCATTATGTTCCTATTCCTGTTCCCACCCATACATTGTCCTCAAGAGATCTCATCCACTCTGTCTTAATTACCCTTTATCCTCAGATTTCTCCAAAATCACTCTAAGCTATCGTTTCCCTTTCAAATTCCCATATCTAACTGCCTGTTGGACACCTTTATATGGAAATCTCAGAGATATAGCAGACTCTGTGTATCCAAATTCAAACTCACCATTGATTATTCTCCCATGTCCAGTAGTATTCCTTATGAAATTCCAATTCAGTTAGGATCACCACACACTCAGTCATCAAACTATGCTGAGTTATTTTAGACCTCTCTAGATTCCTCCTTCTCCTTTATCTCCCATATTTAATCAGTCATTAAATTTTGTTGGATTTAATGGTAAATATTACATCAATATCTCTGCTCCTGTCAGTCCCTACTGTGACCTTTCTAGCCCATGCCTCCTTATCTCTTGCCTGGTCTGGTATATTTATGTAACTGTGGTCTCCTTACTTCCAGGCTTGCTCCTCTCAAAATTACCTTCCATATTGCAGTTAGAGAAGAGATTTCTCTAAAACACACAATTGACCATGTTACATACTGGTTAAACCACCTGATGGTTTCCCAGCCCATAGAATAAAAAGTCTAGACTCCTTGTGCTCTGTGTGCTCAGTTGCTCAGTCGTGTCCAAGTCTTTGTGACCCAATGGACTGTAGCCCGCCAGGCTTCTCTGTCCATGGACTCTTCCAGGCAAGAATACTGGAATGGGTTGCCATTTCCTACTCCAGGGGATGAGCCCAACCCAGGGACCAAAACCCATGTCTCTTATATCTCCTGCATTGGCAAGCAGGTTCTTTACCACTGCACCACCTGCTAAACTCCTTAGCATAATACAGAAGTCTCTTTGATCTGACACCTTTTTGCCTCTCCCATGCCATCCCCTTATATTTTATTCTACAATTCCAAATTTCAAAAAGTTCCTATAAATACTTCTATGCTCTTTTCAACTCCTTTCACCATTAACTACTTTTCCAAATTTAACTAAGGCCTCATCTCCTTCAGTAGCACTCTTCAGACTCCCATATTATACTAAGTGTATCTGCTTCCTGGAATTCCCATACGTCTTAAGCATACTTCTCTTATCTTTTATGAAATGAGATTGAACCCCTCTGTTCATGTATCTTTTTCTCATTTGAATTTGTGAGCAACCTGCCCATTTTGTTCATCTTGTACCCCTAGCATCTAGCATGATACTTGGTGCCACAGAGGTATTTAGTGTTTGTTGAACAGATTATTTGAATTCAGCACACCATGCTCATTTCTGTCTCTTCCATACCTGATATTATTTTCATCCCCTAGAATGCCCTACCTATTTTCCTTATAATTCAAATCCTTTTCCTCCAAAGTCCTTCACAACTTCCCTCACTGCTCTCACTCTTGGTATTCTCCCTTTCCTCTGATTTCTCATAGGCTTTACTATTCATTGACAGTTGTGTTATAGTCTCTTAACTTAATTGGCCCCTTAAGATAGGGATTGTATTTTATATTGAAATATATTTCTCAGTGCTTTATACTCCAATGAATATATATTTTTCTCAATATTTGATAATTGTTTATTGAGAGGCAGTGGGATAAACATAGAGGTGTTTGAGTCACTTGCCCAGTTGTACCTTAAATTCCTCAGGTATAAAATGAAAATAAGGCTACGTCACAGGATTGAAAAAAGGGTGAAATGAAGCAGTATATAGCATACCCATCACAGAATATGTCCTCAACAAATGTTAGTTTTCTTAAAATATTGTTTCCCTGTCATAATTTTTAAACATGTAATTTGTACATTTTCTGTTTTTTCTTCATAAGCTAAATGCCATGTTAAGTTGCATTTTTGCTTACATGTAGCTCTCAATTGATTTTCCCCATTTAAGATATTAGACCAATGATTCTCATTCTCTACTACATACTAAAATCATGCAGGGATCTTTTAGAAATCCTAATGTTCAGGCCATCCCTCAAATCAATTAAATTAGAATCCCTGGCACTCACATTAGTGTTTTTTTTTTCTTTTCCAACTCCCCAAGTGATTACAATATAGAGCCAAGATTGAGAACCATAATGTTAGACTATAAAGACATGCATTCCCCTAATCTGTCCTTTGAAATCAAAGACCTTAGTCCAGGGAGTTATAAGATAGGACTGTGATTAGGAGAAAAGTCTGCCCCACATGTGTTAGGTTATGGATGATTTTGAAAGTTACCAGATACAAAGAAACTTGAGTTGCTGGGTGAAGTCAGAAACAAGGAATCCTAGCAGGGCTGAGGGGAGCAAAATTTGACAGGCCCAAGGAACAGACTCAGGAGAATGGACAGTATGAGAAACAGTAGAGGCAGGTTTCAGTAGGATTAGACCAGGAATTTTGATCTTGAGACAAATACATAGGCTTCATGTCTTCACAGAAAGGGTTTACACTATTTTCATATGTTATTTTCTCAGAAGACTATCCTAGAAAAAGAATATCAACGTGTTAAAAAGACAAGGGCTAAGGTAATAGAGAAAGCAACGGCAACTCACTCCAGTACTCTTGCCTGGAAAATCCCATGGACGGAGGAGCCTGGTAGGCTGCAGTCCATGGGGTCTCGAAGAGTCAGACACGACTGAGTGACTTCCCTTTCACTTTTCACTTTCATGCATTGGAGAAGGAAATGGCAACCCACTCCAGTATTCTTGCCTGGAGAATCCCAGGGACAGAGGAGCCTAGTGGGCTGCCGTCTATGGGGTCGCACAGAGTCGGACACGACTGAAGCAACTTAGCAGCAGCAAGGTAATAGAAGCAGACCATACTTTTCCAGAACTGCTTCTAGGTCTTTCATATGTGACCTGCAGCTCCTCTAAACTACTATATTGCCTGTATTATAATCTTCTGATATAACTTGTGAAGAAACCAAGGAGGAACTGAAAAGAACATTATATATACTCTATAAGCACTAGACAAATGTGTAAAACCTCTGAAATATAATCTAAGTTTATAATCATTGGAGATCATCAAGGCAGTGGTGCTTAACAGTCTCTGCACAGAAAAATCAACTAGAATGCTTGCAGAAAGTAAGAAAGCCTAGTTCTACCCCTAGAGATTCTGATTAAATTGGTTTTATGTTGAGCTGTAACATGAATAATTTTTAGAGTTCTCCACATGGTTCTAATATGTAACTAACACATTAGAAACCAGGAGTCCTGCTTATCTTTCATAACTTGGGTGCCCTCAGAATACGTATCCAAGTGAATCCGAGCCTTAATTTTCCCACCTGTAAATAATGTTAGCTATAATGTCTGTAAAGGGTTTTTATAAGCATGCAGAGTCCTGGATTCAGTTCTCAGCTTTGCCAGAATCTTCAAAGGTGATTAGCCTCAAATGAAGGACTTCCCAAACCAAAAACAAAATTGCAAGATGGTGATAAATAACAAAGGAACTGGAAAGACACTCCTTTAAGGTTTTTTTTCCACCGATTCTGTGACAATAATTAGCTGGAATATTGTTAAAATACAAATTCCCTGTCCCAATGTATCATATTCTCCAGAAGAAGGGGTCTGGGGATCTATATTTTTAACTCACACTCCAATTGATTCTTATCAGAGAAGTCTGGGAAACATTGCAGTTTAATTCACTGTCTTCTGTTATTGGTTTATGGTAGGAACATAAATAGATATTTCAGTTCCCAGGTTTGTAAAAAAAAATATCATTTAGATTATCCTCTTATTGGTATCAGTAATATAGGAAACCAAATTATAATCAGAAGTGACTTGGCAAGTGCAAAAGTCAGCACAGGAAGAGAGGATAGTTTTGAAGAATCATTTATTCAGACTTTGATGTAACCGGCTGAGCTCTCCTGGGCCCACTGCAGAAAATACATCAATAGTGAGCATAGTCCTCATGTGCTTCAAAGTCAGGCTCTTCCTTTCCCTGTGACAGTAGTTTCCTGTCTCTATGATTAATCTTTGCTTGGACATGGCCAATACACCTAGTGATGATTAATTTAGTGTCCTTTAAATGATCAATTTGCTGTTTGATTTCAAAGAAGATAGCCTTGCTGGACCCTAAAATCTCTGCAGCCATGAATTTATTGCCTCTTCTTTAGAGTGAGATTGTTTTTATATTTAGCTTAATGAAATTTATTAATTTGCATCTTCTGACTGAAGAGAAAGTGGAGGGATAATAAGATTAAGAAAATAAAACTTAACCTATCACCTGCTTCCAGTTCTATCTATCAGTCAGAATAGAGAGGTAACTAGTATACCTATTCTATAGTTCTTGACTCTTATGAAGTGGTAACTAATAGTTTTATCTTAGAATTTTGCTTTCAGCATTTATCTTGAGAGTGGGGCTCACTGAAACTCGCTCTAAAATCTGTCTATGGAAATCACTTTTGGTAAACTAATGCATTACAGTGATTTCAGGTAAGAGAGTAAACATTTGCCTTTATTCATCTTTAATATTTTGGGATGTTTCAAGTTTTAGTTGGGTAGAAAGAAAGTTGGGGACAAACAAAAAGAGGTTGATTGAGGGATTAAGAGGCAAAGATAGATTAGGCACACTACATTTGAAGTGTCTGTTGTACTTTCGCATAACAAAAATAAACAAGCAGATAGCAGTTTCTTAAAGAGACCAAGGCTGGAGCTTCAGTGTGGTATAGTGTGAAGAATTTTGGACTTTAAGAGACGTGGGCTCTGAGAAGCTATCTCTGTTACTAACTGACTCTGCAACTTCAACCAAATCATTTATCTTCTCTAGGCCTTATCTTTAAATTGGGAAAGTTCAAGTAGATGGTTTCTAGTAAACTCCTGTCCATCTATGTAATTCTAAGTATATTCCTATTGACCTTTTTAACTTGAACTCTGTTTTTTCCAGCATTTAGTATGAGAACCTACGATTGTCGTATTTGTAATATCACCTTTACATCTTTAGAAATGTTCCGGTCTCATATGCAAGGAGGTGAACATCAACTTAAGTAAGAATTTCTTACCAAAGTGTTTGTATGATACCAAAAAACAGGGGTTCTGTCAAGTATCTTTACATGTATTTTACAAACTTTCTAGACATTTATTTCCTTAAGAGTTGATCCTGGATATGGTTGGTAGTATTTGTAACATATTATATGCTAGTTCCATCTCCTAGGGAGTTCTCTAGCCATGATAGTATGATAGTATGCCGAAAGAGCTGGCTCACGGGCAACCCTGCTGACCAGACATCTTTGGAAGGATGCTAAAGGATCATTCTCAGGCTAGCCAGATAATTCAAATAATCCCTGTAATCCTTGGAAGGTTGGCTAGTTCCAGAGATTCAGCTATCCATTTGTCATCCTTCCAGTGAGGTATAGTGGTTAAGAAAAAAGGTCTTGCTGTTAAACAGAATCAAACTGGAATACCAGATCTTTCTGCCAAGTAATTTTGGACAGCTCTGACATAAAGTGGTTATAATGAAGTATAAAAATACGGGTAAGGTCCCATTGTAGGAGCTTAGTACACATTTATTCCAATTTGTTCTGTTATTTTAAGGAGAAGATTGACTGGACAGTTGGGGACTGGATAAGTCAAGTAGTGGGACAGGGGGGCACTTAAGTATTGTATATTTATTTTGTTGCTTTTAGTATAACTTACATTATTCTGGTAGAAAATATTTGTATTATTGAGTCTAATACTAGGTAGCTAAATTGTATAACTAACCAAATTAACCTTCATTTACACTCTGTAAAATTTCAGAGTTCCAGAATAAATAGATGTCACATTTATAGATCTATACAAGGAACTGATAATTAGAACTTTTTACAGCAATGTGACATGCAGATCAGACCATCTTTAGGGCATTAAATATTATTGGTCCTTTCCCACACATCCCAACATGTCTTACATTTTTAAGTACTACAACAGTATCAGATATGTCTGCTTCTTTATACCTATCTTCCCTTTCATCCCAAGTGTGAAAATTTTTTATGTATAAAAAATTGTGAGGTGCCTAGGAGATATGTGACTATTCCTGCTTCTTCTCTTTGGCATACAAAGTCATGATTTATAGCTTTTATATTAAGGTAGGTTTTAAAATTTTGCTTGGGCCTCTGTTGTATTTTTTTTTTCAAACTAGTATTTTTGAAAGCAAAGCAAATATTCCAAATAAAATAATCTAGTAACAAGAACTTTCTACTGTCTTATTTGCAGAGAATCCATTGTTATTAATCTAGTGAAGAAATCAAGGAAGCCACCAGAATCTTGCCAAGATGAATATACAGATTACATCAAAGTACAGAAAGCCAGAGGATCAGAACCAAAGACTTGTTTTAGAAAGATGGAAGAAGGTTCTTTGGAAGCCTTTGGGTACAGAGAAGCAGTTGATTCTAGATCCAGACATAGAATGTTTGAACAAAGATCCCCAGGTGAGACTTTCTGGACATACCCAGGACCATATAATATTTCACAAACAGTGGAAAACCAGTTACCTCATTGCTTACCAGCTCAATCAAAGAAAACATATGACTCTTTTCAAGATGAACTGGAAGATTATATCAAAGCGCAGAAAGCCAGAGGACTAGATCCAAAGACTTGTTTCAGAAAGGAAAGAGAGAGCTCTGTGGAAACCCATGGGTACAGAGAAATTGATTCTGGACCCAGACCAAGAATGTGTGAACAAAGATATTCATTTGCGACTTCTCAGACCTACCAACGACCATACACTACTTCACCAGTGGAAAGCCAATTATATCACTGGTTACCAGCTCAGTCAAAGAGGACATATAACTCTTTCCAAGATGAACTTGAGGATTATATCAAAGTGCAGAAAGCCAGAGGACTAGAGCCAAAGACTTCTTTCAGAAAGATAAGTGATAGCTCTGTAGAAACCCATAAGCACAGAGAAATGGTTGATTACAGACTCAGACCTAGAATGTTTGAGCAAAAACTCCCATTTGAGACTTTCCAGACTTACCCAGGATCATACAGTATTTCACAGGCAGAAGAAAACCTGTTACCTCATCCTTTACCAACTCATGACAACAAACAGAGATTAGACCCTGTGACCTACTGTCAACCCACAAGAGACTGTTTCCCAGAAAAACCAGTACCCCTGAGCCTTAGTCAGCAGGACAATAACTCTGGCACATACAGTGTAGAATCTGACGTTTATAAGCACCTCTCCTCAGGAAACGATACCAGTGAGCATCAAGCAGGTCGTAAGCGGAAACATCAGAAGAGAAGAAGGCACATGGAGAAAGGTGAAGAAAGGCCAGAGAAGGAGCAGTCCAAGCATAAAAGAAAAAAGGGTTATGGGGATACAGATCTAGACAAGGACAAGGGCACTGGGGAAGGGAAAAGAGGCAGAGATAAACTCAGTGTCAGTTCAGGAAAGCTTAAGCATCGAAAAAAGAAAAAAAGCCGTGGTGTACCCTCTGAGAAGGAAGAACGTAAGCACAAGAAAGAGAAAAAGAAACCTGTTGAAGAAAAGACGGAAGAGGAAATGCTTTGGGATGAGTCTATTCTTGGATTTTAAACTTTTAGCCTTGTTTACCCCAGGAGAAATAGAATGGGGGAATTTAGACAAAGACAGAAACATCCAATGAAGAAAAAGAGAGGTGAGTACAGTCAGTGTCAGTTCAAGAACGCTTAGTTTTTTGTGTGTAAAAATTGAAATTGACTTGAAAGAAGAGACAAACAAGCCTAAACCTCGCCTCTGAGAAAGAAGAACAAAAGAACACAGATAAGAACATAAGAGAAAAGGAAGCCAGTTAAAAGACAAACATGTCAGCGCTTTAGGACGAGTCTTCTCTTGGATTTTGAACTTTTCAGTTGTGTTCCTTTAAGGTTGAATTGAAGAAATAAGTTGAAGTGTTTGGTTTCATGAAATTCATGTTATTTGAATTTCCCTAAGTGAACAGTTACTTTAACCGTTAACAAAAGCCAAGTAAAGTAAGAGTATTCAATATGCCTTTTCCTTAAGTTATTTTTCTCATTTCTTAACATGGAAGAAAAATTACATATTTCCTACGTATAAAGTAATTTATCTTAATGAGGCTGTCTCTGCTTCTGTTCATCCAGTTGCTCTGATAGTGAATTATTTACCTATGGGAGAAAATTAGTTTTAAATGAGAAAATCAGCAGGCATTATAGAATCCATCCTCTGTTTGGGTTGTGTTAGTGTTGGTGGTATTTTTTATTGCTATTATATGTTTGTTTATGTTTCTTGGTTTTCTCCAAGGAAAATATGTGAAGCAATTTAGATTGATTTTTTGTTCGTTTGTTAAATATACTTTACAGTGTATTTTTGTATTTTCTAGTTCTGAAAGTGGGAAAGTCTATAATAAATGTAGATGATATATAGTTTTAAAGAGTTCTCTCAAAAAGTACTGATAAAAAATCAGTCTATATTCTGTAAATGTTTATATTAAAGTGTTTTAATTTCTATATATTGTTTTATGTAAATAATTATTTCCCAGCTGAATATTATTTTACTTTGGGAGTGAGAGGGGAAATAAACAATTTTCACCTCTAAGGAGATCACACTGTAAAGTTTTTTGTTTTGTTTTCCTTACTGATATTTCTATTTATTTATTTTTTAATTCATTTTTTTAACACCAAAAACATTCTGTATTGAGGTATAGCCAATTAACAATGTTGTGATAGTTTCAGGTGAACAGTGAAGGGACTCAGCCGTACATATTCATGTATCCATTCTCCCCCAAACCACTTTCCCATCCAGGCTGGCATATAACATTGAGCAGAATTCCATGTGGTATACAATTGGTTTTTGTTGCTTATCCATTTAAAATATAGCAGTGTATACATGGCCTTCCAAAAGTCTTTAACTATCCCTTCCCCCTGGCAACCATGAGTTCCTTTTCTAAGTCTGTGAGTCTCTTCCTGTTTCATAAGTAAGTTAATTGTATCATTTCTTTTTAGATTCCACATTTGAAGGATGTCATATGATATTTCTCCTTCTCTAACATACTTCATTCAGTATGACACTCTCCAGGTCCATCCATATTGATGCAAATGGCCTTATTTCATTCTTTTTAATGGCTGAGTAATATTCCATTGTATATGTGTACCACTTCTTTATCCATTCCTCTGTTGATGGACATTTAGGTTGTTTCCATGTCTTAGCTATTGCAAACAATGCTTCAGTGAACATTGGGGTGCATGTATCATTTCAGGCCATATTTTTCTCTGGACATATGCCCAGGAGTGGGATTGCAAGGTCATATGGTAGCTCTATTTTCAGTTTTTTTGCAGAGTCATATGGTAGCTCTATTTTTAGTTTTTTAAGGAATCTCTATACTATTCTCCATAGTGGCTGTACCAATTTACATTCCCACCAATAGCGCAGGAGGGTTCCCTTCTCTCCACACCCTCTCCAGCATTTAGTGTTTGTGGAGTTTTTGATGATTGCCATTCTGACTAGTGTGAGGTGATATCTCATTGAAGTCATCAAAACAGTATGGTACTGGCACAAAAATGGAAATATATAGGTCAATGGAACAGAATAGAAAACCCAGAAATAAGCCCTATAGTCTTGTGATTGGTCTGTTCATATTTTCTATTTCTTCCTGGTTCAGTCTAGGAAGACTGTACCTTTTCCATTTCTTCCAGGTTGTCCATTTTATTGGTGTATAGTTGTTCATAGTAGTCTCTTATGATTCTTGGTATTTCTGTGGAGTCAGTTGTAACTCCTCATTTCTAATTTTACTGATTTAAGTCCTCAATCTCATTTATCTGTTCAAAGAACCAGCTTTTAGTTTCATTGATCTTTGCCGTTGTTTTGTCTCTCATTTATTTCTGTTCTGATCTTTATGATTTCCTTCCTTCTACTAACTTTAGGGTTTGTTTGTTCTTTCTATAGTTGCTTTAGGTGTAAGGTTAGTTTGTTTATTTGAAATTTTTCTTGTTTTTGGAGGTAAGATTGTATAGCTATAAACTTCTTTTTTAGAACTGCTTTTGCTGCGTCCAGTAAGTTTTGGACCATTGTACTTTCATTTTCATTTGTGTCTAGGTGTTTTTTTTTTATTTCTTCTTTGATTTCTTCAGTAATCAAATGGTTGCTTAGTAGCATATTGTTTAGCCACCATGTGTTTCTTAGAGTTTTCTTTGAAGTTTATTTCTAATCTCATAGTGTTGTGATCAGAAAAGCTGCTTGATAAGATTTCGACTTTCTTAGATTTACCAAGGCCTGCCTTATGGCCCAGCGGATGGTCAGCCCTAGAGAATGTCCCATGTGCACTTGAAAAAATGTGTAATTATTGATATATATGATCCTATTACCATTTTGTTAATTGTTTGGGGTTTATTTTTTGCAGATCGTTTCCTTCTCTTGTGTTTCTTGTCTAGAGAAGTTCTTTTAGCATTTGTTGTAAAACTGGTTTAGTGTGCTGAATTCTCTTATCTTTTGCTTATCTGGAAAGCTGCAAGGTTGGAATTCAAACTATATATCATAAGAATATTCACAAAGATACCAAATTACTCTGATATTTCCAAAATAGGTAATTATTCATTAAAATTAGCTGCACACATTAAAAATTAAAATTTTAGTCAATACTGGGTAAATCATTTAAATTGCTGGTGTGGCAAGTTTGATGAGAAATAAGGATGTGGTGTTGACTGCATTCTTGGAGAAGTTATCATTGACTTGCTCTAGTAAATGGTTTTGAAATATTTTTGGTGGGTGTTTTTGGCCAAAAAAAGCTTTTTTGGCCAAAAATGAACTTTATCTTAACCCCACCATAAAATAAATTTTCTGTTACCTACTTTGGCACATTTGCTTTGCTTCCAGCTTCTGCAGCTGAACACTTGGAAGTAACAGTATTTTGAGATATTTAAATATATATTCAGGGATCAAAAATGATCTCAACTTCTGGAGTTGAGTGCTGAATATAGCAAGATAAAAGTTATTAGTATAAACAATAAATCCTCATTTGGCTATGGAAGACAATACAAAAACATGTTTGAGGAGACATTGTTTTTAAGATATTACATGTGGGAGGAGAAAAAAAGATATTACATGTGAAAACAACATTGGGATTTTTATTACATGCTTGGCTTGAAAGGCTAATATGCATATATATACACACACACATATATATATAAAATCACATATGATTTAAGGCAACTTATTGAACTCAGTATTCAGACAAGTAAATTAGTAACACTTAGCTTCATAGGTATATCCTCAACTGAATAGAAAGTAGAAGGAGGCAAATTTTGACTGAATTTAGAAAATAATTTTCAATGATTGTAGCTATGGAGAAAAATGTAATTGGCTGCCTAGTTATATGCATGCATTGGACAAATGATAAGAACTGACTCATAGCACATATCCAGGAAAGAAATTTGAGAAAAAAAAAAATGAAGAACGTAAGTTCTGCTCCACAAAGAGCTCACATTCTAACAGAGAAAATGGACTAATAAAGAAGAAACTATAGTGTAAATTTGATAAAGGCTACAATGAGAGTGATGAAAGATGCTGTGGGTAGCAAGGGTAATGCTTCATGAGATGGAAAGTGGGTATTCAGGAAAGGCTTCCCAAAGGAAGTGACATCTAAGCAAACCTTTTCCTCTCAGTTCAGACCTACTTCTTTGATATATCCACTTGGCTGTCTAACAGGTACTTCAAATTTCACGTAGCCAAATAGAGTGCCTGCTTGTTCTATTATCAGTCATTCATCTTCCAGTGTTCCTCATTTCTATAAAACCTTCATCCAGTTACCCAAGCCAAAAACCACTTTGGAGCACCTCTTCACTCCTACATTAGACCATAAGCAATCCCTCTTGATAGTATCACCAAGATATCTCTCCTAATGTCCAATTCTCTTCATCTTCAGTTACCACTGTCATCTAAGACATCATTATTTTTTGATCAAACTGAGAAAATAGGTATGAGAGTAACTGAAACATTGAAAGAAGTCATTACAGGCCCTGAATTGCAAGTGAGTGGAAAAAATGGTACAGAATCAGCAAGAGATCATAGAGCACTCTGGTGAACTAAGCCCCAAGGACTTCAGAACTACCCAGCATAAAGTTTTCTCCAGAAAAAACAACACACATATAAAATGAAAACTCCTAGTTTCAGAAATCAAATATAACAGGCAGAAATATAATGGGTAAAGTAAAGGAAAAGTTCAGAGAGTAGTAGATGGGGAGGAGACTAGAGAAAGTGGATCCCAGGAAGTATGATAGCAAAATAAACTTAAATTGGAAGGAATACAAGAGAGAAGAGACTGTGGTAAAGATAGTAAAGGAAATAATAGAAAATAAAAGTTTCAAATTACATAGATTGACAGAATAGATAACAGCAATGGATATACAAAGAAATTTGTTGTAATAGGTGTGGTGTTGTGCTCCCCAGAATTGTCACACTTTTCAAGATAGAGACACTCATCTCCCCTTCTGGGGAATTGGCCTTGTCTGAAGGGAACTGCCTCTGCTTAGGTCATGCCCTCTCCTGGGCATAGCCCACACTGATGGGATAATGTAGGTATATAAATGTCAGGCTTCTTGTTTCAATTTTGGGCAACTCTGAAAGGCCATTGGATCCGCTGAGTCCTTTGTTGGGACTGTATTACAGTTCAATTTCTCTGCTAATCCTGCTTCCCTCAGAAGTGTTCTTCTGAGCATGCCCCCTGTAAATTACCTACAAACAAATCTCTCTCGCCAATTTCCCCCAGAAATCTACCCCAGACAGGAGGTACTGGGAGTAGTCTTAAGGAACTGACTCTATTTTGGAGCAGGCTATGAGATTCTGTCATTGATAGTGAAAGAGGACAGTGGAAAAGGTGACTTAAAATTCAACATTCAAAAAACGAATATCATGGCATCTGGTCTCATGACTTCATGGCAAATAGATGGGGAAACAATGGAAACGGTGAGAGACTTTATTTTCTTGGGCTCCAATATCACTGCAGAGGGTGACTGCAGCCATGAAATTAAAAGACCCTTGCTCCTTGGAAGAAAAGCTTTGACAAACCTAGACAGCATATTAAAAAGCAGAGACATTGCTTTGCCAGCAAAGGTCTGTCTAGTCAAAGCTATGGTTTTTCCCATAGTCATGTATGGTTGGGAGAGTTGGACTATAAAGAAGGTTGAGTGCCAAAGAATTGATGCTTTTGAACTGTGGTGTTGGAGTAGACTCTTGAGAGTCCCTTGGACTGCAAGGAGATCCAATCAGTCAATCCTAAAGGAAATCAGTTCTGAATATTCATTGGAAGGACTGATGCTGAAGCTGAAGCTCCAATACTTTGACCACCTGATACGAAGAGCCAACTCATTAGAAAAGACCCTGATGCTAAGAAAGATTGAGGAAAGAGTAGGGTTAGACCTGGAAGACTGACAGAGAGGGTTATTGTCATTAACTGTTTAGGTAAAAGGAGTCATTGAGAGTTTCTGGGCAGAAAAAGGAAATGAGAGGGAGTTGGACTGGATGGTCTTAAGTGAATATAAAATATAATGTTCCCATTTAAAAATCAGTGTGAAGCTGGAAAGGTAAACAGGACAGGAGATCAGACTCAGGATGTGTGGCATCAGAGACTAGGGTGGTATCAGAGGAAACTGGGAGTAAGAGACAGATGAAGAGAGTCTGTGAGGTTCTCTTGGCAAGACTCTGAAATGCCAGAGCTGGGTCATAGATTTCTGAGAAATATATGAGCTCAGAGGCAAGAAAGTGGGAAAGCAAAGCTCAGCTTCGGACAGGCGAATTTCACAGTGATATCAAGAAAGTGAAAGAAGCATCATGATGTCATTAGAGAAAAGGGGTAGCCTTAAGATTGAAAAAGAAACTTAACTAATTTAAAAACAGACTGAAGTTTCTTGGGACCTTTTAATCAAGTCCAAAGAGAATTAAAAACTAAATATTAGGACGTACCAGGTGGTCCAGTGGTTAAGACTCTGCCTTGCAATGTAGGGGACACAAGTTTGATCCCTGGTCCAGGAAGATCTCACATGCCATGGAGCAACTAAGCCAATGTGCCCAAACTACTGAGTCCATGCTCTAGAGCCCATGAGCTGCAACCACTGAAGCCCATGCACCTAGATCCCGTGCTCCACAACAAGAAAAGCCACCGCGAGGAGAGGTCAGCACCCTACAATGAAGAGTAGCCCCCACTTGCTGCAACTAGAGAAAGCCCACATGCAACAACAAAGACCCACCATGGCTAAAAATAATTAAAATATTAAAAAAAGCTTTAAGTACTAACATATAACAATTGACCCATGAGACTTGGGGTCAGTGAAGTTTCACTCTGCACCTCAGTTTAAGATAGTCACTTGGAAAACAGATGTTTGGGAGTGGCAATGATAAATCATATTCTGGAAAGATAGAAGAGGATTCCCCACAGATCTACTATTCTATAAACAAAATTAAATTATTAGCATAACCTCACTAGAGGTGAAAGTTCGTTGCTGAACCACAAAAGATACTGGGATTCTTGGCCTCTGGAGAAGAATTCAGTCCGGGGCCAGTCACAAGGCTTGATTGCTCAGAGCTGTAGTGTAATAAAGTTTTATTAAAGTGTAAAAGAGATAGAGAAAGCTTCTGACATAGACATCAGAAGGGAGTAGAAAGGGTGCCCCCCTGCTAGTCTTTAGCTGGATGTCATATAGCTACTAGCAGTCTGCTAATTAAAGCAAGGAAATGTCTCAAAACTCAGAGACTGGCACCAGGCCCCTCACCCACAACATACATTTTGAGATAACACTGGCACAAGGTGAGTTGTCCGGTGCCATAAAATGACTGACATGAATCTTGAAGAAAGGCAGATTTCCAAGCAAATACAGTCTCATCAACATAGCTTAAGAGAACATTTGCATGAGTAAAACATACTGGTTTGTCAAATCTGTTCTGAGTCTTAGGCTGAACAGACTTGAAGACAGAGTCTAGGATAAATACATAGCTCATTAACATAGCTTAAGACAAACAATTCCATTAAGAAAAACACATTGGTTAGCTCAAGGTTTAAGTAAAGTTCAGGTGGAGCCAGGTGTCGTCATGGCAACACAGAATTTTAAGAGAAACCTCTTTTTAAATTAGTATAGAGAAGGGGAAAAAAAATCTAACACTTGCTTACTTCCTCCTGCTGCTTCAAGTGAAAGTGAAGTCGTTCAGTCGTGTCCAACTCTTTGTGACCCTGTGGACTGTAACCTACCAGGCTACTCCATCCATGGGATTTTCCAGGCAAGAATACTGGAGTGGGTTCCCATTTCCTTCTCCGGGGGATCTTCCTGTCCCAGGTATCGAACCCAGGTCTACCCACATTGTAGGCAGACGCTTTACCATCTGAGCCACCAGGGAATTCCTGCTGCTTAAGAGAGAGATAAAAAATGTCTGACACTTGTACCCTATTTCCTCCCTTTGGAGACCCCTGGCCTTCCTGCCTGTTACCATCTCAGAGGTTGGCTCCATTTATGTTTTCTTCCATTTGTTTTTGTATAATTTTTAAGTATATTGTGGCAAGATTCCAGAGGAAGAGTTCATAAACTCTTTAATTGGCTTACTGAGAGTAGAACAATGGATCAGGAAAATCTGTGTTGTATTTCTTTTCAAAAGATAAGCTGTACTTCAATCTTACCTCACCTAATATGTATACAAGGAAGGAGATAAAGCATAAAATAACCAAGAAAGTAATCATTAATTTGGCATATATATATATATATACTCCACATGTTTTTATTTTCCAAAGCTGACAGAGCCCTAGTGGAACAGGGCTCATTCCTATCCCACTGCATCTTATAACCAGTGAAGTCAGGAGGTGATTCCTGAGGCTTTCTCTGAATTTAGTGTAATATTGGTTATTCAATGATTGGTAGCAACACTGTTATCAAGTACCCAGGTAGCTTATAGTGCAATAGGGGGAGAAAAAAAAAACATACATTATGGGGAGATGACATGGAGTGGTGCAGGCATTGGATTCAGATTCAGAAGATCTATGTTAGGAAGAACATTTTAAGCTGACTGCTTTAATGTAACTAGGGGCAGGTCTTTCAACCTCTGAAACCTTGCTTTTCCTCATCTGTAAAATGAAGATTTAAAAAAAACTCACAGGGTTATTTAAAGATTAAATGAGATAATGTATCAACATAGTTTCTGATGCATATTGAACTCTCAGTGAATGTTAATTAAATTAGAATATCAGTTAGAGAGCATTAGGGAGACCATGACTAAGTGCTAAATTACATGGTGGTGATACTAAGAAAAAGCCCTTTCTAGTGGTCACAGTTGTTCAACAGTAAACTGAGTTATATCAAGAAGTACTGAATACTGGCAGTGTTCAACAGCTGGATGATTATTATGCTAGATTTACAGGGTGCTCTGAAGCTTTAAATATAGGGTTCAATACCAACCTTACCCTTATATTTCACTAACTTCACTCTTACTTTTTCTATTTTCCTTTATCTACAATTTCATCACTTAAAAATTTTTTTTTACCATCAAGCCCCTGTCTTTGTAAGCTGCCTTGACATTTTTTGGAAATGAAGCCTGATATAAACAAATAAATTTCACAAAAATTGTATGTGGAATTAGACCTGGGAATTAAAAATTCTGTGGCTTCATGTTTTGTACTAGAAGAGATTTGATAGGAAAAGTCTGCCTTTAAGAAGGCTAAAAAAATGAGTTTAAGTCACAAACTCTTTGCATTGACAGTTTTCAGACTATTGCTTTGTGGGAAGGCACATTTTAAACTTTTTTTTTGGCTACTCTGGGTCTTTGTTGCAGCATGCGGGCTTCTCTTGTTGCAGTGCATGGGTTCTCTAGTTGTGGTGCATGGATGGGTAGAAATTTACTATTAGCTAAGATTTTATAACAGTGACTATATAAATGAATAATTACACTGCCTTGCATTGATTAAGTTTGAGTTTGTAAAACATTTTCATGTCACCTTTATTATCCTCAGTTCATAGATGAGCAAAGTAAGTTTTCCTGCGATGTGCCCCAAATCACACATCTCCCTATCTGTAGGCAGTTATTATGTAATATCTGCATATCCATCATAGTGTGTCTAATTTATCAAGTTTCATATCCTCTTCAAGAGTGGAACATCATCATCTACCAAAGATCTTCCCTAATTAAAAACACATGCAAACACCCAAAGTATCTGTAAAGGGGACTAGTCCCTCTTCCTAAACTGTGCTTCTCCCCAAAGAATTGACTTTTAATTCCATCAGAAAAGTTTAAATCCTATGGGCTGAAGAGTGTCTTTAATGAGAATGCAAATACTCTTCAAAGAGTACCTTATCCAGCCATTACCAGCCACTAATTTCACCTGTGGAAAAGTGGCAAGAGAGAAAATAGACAGCCCGTGGAAGATTTGAATGTGAGAAGAGGGAACTGGAACTAGATTTGAGTATCAGTATTGGGCTAGGCAGGCTTCCCAGGTGGCGTTAGTGGTAAAGAATCCTGCCAATGCAGGAGATGGAAGAGACGTGGGTTTGATCTCTGGGTCTGGAAGATCCCCTGGAGAAGGAAACGGCTACCCACTCCAGTATTTTTGCTGGGAAATCCCATGGACGGAGGAGCCTGGAGAGCTACAGTCCATAGGGTCACAAAGAGTTGGACACGACAGAGGGACTTAGCACACATTTGTTATCTTTTTAATTTATTGCATTCATTCTGAGACCCAAATGGAAAAAAGAGGAAAAGTGAATCTCAGAGTAGTTAAGTCCATTAGTCAAGATCATAGAGTTAAAGGCAGAGCTGGGAATTGACTTCCCATTTTTGTGACTACTGAAGCTGACAGGAAGGTCACTATCCCTAGGGAAGGGCTGGCTCAGAATGGCTTCTAGGTACCAAGATTCTTGGCAGGCATAGGGACATCTTATCAATTAAGCACAGTAGTCACAATGTCTAGGCCCCATGGTACTTTCAGGGGTCCATGAAAGTGGTTGAATTTACAGAAGCGGTGTCATTCAAAATGGTAGTGTAGCAAACTCCTGTTCATGTATTGATACAAAAGCAACTAAACTGGCAAAAACTCAGACTCAACTTTCACGTAACTCTGGAATCGAGTCAAAATCTCACAACAACCAGAAGAAACTTTAATGAAGAAAGAAGCTGTGGCATTTTAGTAAGAGAGAGCTATGGCACTTAAAATAACTCTCTTACCATCCCCATTTCCCGGACCAGCAGCAACCATGAAGATTCCTAGTGAAGGTTGCTAAGTGCCACGGGGAACAGTACAAACCTTATTCTCAAAGATAGTGGTTGTATGATTGGACTAGTATGACAGCTCTCTGAAAGACCATCTCAGGGACTTCCCTTTGTTTTTTTGACTTGGAGAGTTCCCAGGGCTGGAGAGACTTCTCTGCAGCATTTGTGATGGTTAATTTTATGAACTTGACTGGATCATTGTTCCAAGACATGTGATCAAACATTATTCTAGATGTTTATATGAAGGTGTTTTTTGTGTAGAAATAATCAATAAACCTATCTATAGTAAGAATAGAGGAGAATTTTATTTGAGCCAAACTGAGGACTATTGCCCAGGTGACAACCTCTCAGAAAGTTCTGAGGAACTGCTCCAGCAAAGCATAGTTTTCAACAGTTTTATGTCTTATCAGAACAAAGAACATCAAATAGGAGGTACATTTCTTTAAGATTACAAAAAATACAGATCAGCACATACACAGTGAGTCAGTATGGCATTGGTGCCTGGGAATGGAGCCTTATCATTGAAGGAGTAGTAGCACTGATGTCCCAGAAAGGGAAGCATTTACCTCTATATTCCAAATGACACACTTCTGGACAACACATCCTTTTCTTTAATGGTTAAAGCAGATGTACAATGTATGTTTAATAGGCCACACAACAGGATGTTCTGGTTAGCATAAAGTTTAAGTTAAATCATGAATAACCTAGAATGACTTCCCATACCTCAATATGTGAACATTTCTTCCATCATTTGTATGAATTTAACATTGAAATCAGTGAACTTTGAGTAGGGCACATAACCTTTCATAATGGGTAAGCCTCATCCAATCAGTTGAAGAACTGGCTGGCCTCTTACTTTTTTATCTTTTGGCCATGCTTGTGGGATCTTAGTTCCCCAACCAGGGGCCAAAACTATGCCCCCTGCAGCGGAAGCTCCCAGGACCTCCAGGGAATTCCTTCCAGATTTTTTACTTACCAAACCTCCACCATTATGTGACTCAATTTCTTAAAATAAATAAACATCCTGTTGGTTCTGCTTGGAGAAGGCAATGGCAACCCACTCCAGTACTCTTGCCTGGAAAATCCCATGGACGGAGGGGCCTGGTGTGCTGCAGTCCATGGGGTCGCTAGGAGTCGGACACGACTGAGCGACTTCCCTTTCACTTTTCACTTTCATGCATTGGAGAAGGAAATGGCAACCCACTCCAGTATTCTTGCCTGGAGAATCCCAGGGACAGAGGAGCCTAGTGGGCTGCCGTCTATGGGGTCGCACAGAGTCGGACACGACTGAAGTGACTTAGCAGCAGTAGCAGCAGCAGTTGGTTCTGCTTCTCTGCAGAATCCTGACTAATATGGATTCTGGCACTGAGAAATGGGATACTGCTTTAACAAATGCCTGAAAATATAGAAGTAGCTTTGTATCTGAGAATGGATAGAAGCTAGAAGAGTTTTGAAGTGCATGTTAGAAAAAGTGTAGTGTGCCAGGAAGAAACTGTTGGTAGAAACATGAAACTAAAGGAGATTCTGATGAGAACTCAGAAAGAAAAAAGGATCATGTAGTAGGAACCTTAAGGAAAGATGATTTTTTTACAAAGTGGCAGATAACTTGGCTGAATTGTGTCCTAATGTTTTGTGGAAATTAGACATTGTAAGGACAAATTTGGATATTGAGCAGAGGAGATTTTAAGCAAAATGTTGATGGCATTGCCCAGTTTCTCCTTGATGCTTATAGTAAAATGTGAAAGAGAGAAAGAAAAACTGAAGAAGAAATTGTTAAGTAGAAAGGCACCACACTGTAAGATTTGAGGAATTCTCAGTCTATCCATATTACAAAAAATGAGAAAACATACTCTGGAGAAAACACTGAATTCCCTGGTGGCTTAGACAGTAAACAATCTGCCTGCAATGCAGAAGACCTGGGTTCGAGCCCTGGAGAGAACACCAAGTACATAATTAGACAGTTGCTCCATTAGACTATGGATATGATTCATGGTCTAATCAGCCATCTCAGCAGAATCCAGGAATAGAGATAGGGTTATACCATCAGAAACGTTGCCAGCTTCGACTGAAGAGAAGAGGGATGAGACAAAGTGAAGAAAGACTATCAGATGTCTGGGATTCTATAGGACAGGACAATAGACATATCCAACTGTGAACACATGTTATCCTTCAAGAAAAGGTAGAAATAACCCCAAAGCTGGGACTATCTTCTCCTTGGCTTCAACGAGTCAGGCCTGGGACCTCAGGAGTGGGGCTGCTACCCCAAACAGATCCAGATGGTAGAGCTTCCATCTCTGTGAGCCTGGAGGACAGAGCATTGAACCTAACAGAATTATTCTTAATCTTTGAAATCGAATGGAATTTTTTGTCTAGGTTTTAGACTTGCTTATGACCTTTGACAGCTCAGTGGTAAAGAATCTCTCTGCCAATGCAGGAGATGCACAGGAGATGCCAGTTCAATCCCTGGGTCGGGGAGATCCTCTGGAGTAGGAAATGGCAGCCCACTCCAGTATTCTTTCTTACCTGGAGAATCCCATGGACAGAGGAGCCAGGTGGGCTACAGTCCATAGGGTCACAAAGAGTTGGACGTGACTGACCAACTGAACAACAACAATGACCCTTGGCACCTTTCCTCTTTCCAATTTCTTCCATCTGAACTAGGACTGTCTATGCTATGCCTGTCTTACTATTATATTTGGTAAGCAGCTAACTTATCTTGTTTCACAGTTTGACCGCTGGAAAGGAATTTTGCCTCAAGATCAAGCATCTCTTGAGTCTTCCCTATACTTGATTTAGATACTATTTAGACATGGGACTTAGAGTTGAGCTGTGATGGGTTAAGACTTTAGGCTGTTGAGATAGAGGTAAAAGTAATATGCATGTGAGATGGACATGAAATTTGGGTATCTCAAGGGTGGAGTGTTATGAACCAAGTTGTGGCACCTCAAAATTCAAATGTGGAAGTCCTAACATCCCAGGCTTCGGAATGTGACTGTACATGGACATATGGTCTTTAAAGAGGTGATTAAGTTAAAATGTGTTACTTAGGATGGGCCCTAAACCCATCTGACTGGTATCATTATAAGACAATATTTGGACACACAAAGAAACACCAAGGATATGTTCACACAGAGAAAAGGCTATGTGAGGACAGAGTAAGGAGAGAACTATCTGTAGGCTGAGAAGACAGGCCTCAGGAGAAACCAAGCCTGCTGACACCTTGATTTTGGACTTCTAGCTTTCAAAACTGTGAAAAACTTAATTCCTGTTATATAAGCCACCCAGTCTGTGGTATTTTGCTATGAAAGTCCTAGTAAAATAATATAACATTCAAAGGTAAAAGTATCGACTGCTGTTGTTGTTTTTCAGCTGCTAAGTCATGTCCAATTCTTTGTGACTCCATGGACTGCAGCATACCAGGCTCCTCTGTCCTCCACTGTCTCCCAGAGTTTGCTCAAATTTATGTCCATTGAGTTGGTGATGCTATCTAACCATCTCAACCTCTGCCATCCCCTTCTCCTTTTGCCTTCAATCTTTCCTAGAATCAGTCTTTTCCAATGAGTCAGCTCTTCACATTAGGTGCCCAAAGTATTGGAGCTTCAGAATCAATCCTTCCAATGGATATTCAGGATTTATTTCCTTTAGGGTTGAGTGGTTTGATCTCCTTGCTGTCCAAGGGACTCTCAAAAGTCTTCTCTAGCACCAGAGTGTGAATGCATCGGTTCTTTGGTGCTCAGCCTTCACTCACATTCATACATGACTACGGGAAAAATCAGCTTTGATTACAGGAAAAATCAGCTTTGACTATATGGACCTTTGTTGGCAAGTGATGTCTCTGCTTTTTAATACACTGTGTAGAGTTTGATGACTCTACACATGGACATCTCCACATGGTCAATACTGAAATCAGACAAATTATCTTCTTTGCAGCCAAAGATGGAGAAGCTCTATACAGTCAGCAAAAATAAGACCTGGAGCTGACTGTGGCTCAGATCATGAGCTCCTTATTGCAAGATTCAGGCTTAAATTGAAGAAAATAGGGAAAAACACTGGGCCATTCAGGTATGACCTAAATCAAATACCTTATGACTATGCAGTAGAGTTCAAGAATAAATTAAAAGTATTAGATCTGGTAGACAGAGTGGCTAAAGAACTATGGGTGGAAGTTCATAACATTGTACATGAGGTGATGGCCAAAACCATCCCACAGAAAAAGAAATGCAAGACAAAGCGGTTGTGTAAGGAAGGTTTACAAATAGCTAAGGAAAGAAGATAAGTGGAAGGCAAGGGAGAAAGGGAAAGATATAACCAACTGAATACAGAGTTAGAGAGAACAGTGAAGAAAGAAGCCTTCTTAAATAAGCAATGCAATGAAATAGAGGAAAACAATAGAATGGGAAAGACTAGAGAATTCTTCAAGAAAATTGCAGATGTCAAGGGAATAGTTCATGCAAGGATGGGCACGATGAAGGACAGAAAAGGTAAGGACTTAACAGAAGCAGAAAAGATTAAGAAGAAGTGACAAGAATACACAGAAGAACTAGACAAAAAAAAGGTCTTAATGACTGCACGACCACGATAGTGTAGCCACTCACCTAGAGCCAGACATCCTTGAGTGTGAAATCAAGTGGGCCTTAGGAAATATTTACTACAAACAAAGCTAGTGGAGGTGATGGAATTCCAGCTGAGCTATTTCAAATCCTAAAAGATGATGCTCTTAAAGTGCTGTACTCAATATGTTAGCAAATTTAGAAAACTCAGCAGTGGCCACAGGACAGGAAAAGGTCATTTTTCATTCCAATCCCAAAGAAAGGCAATGCCAAAGAATGTTCAACCTACTGTACAGTTGCACTCATTTCACATGCTAGCAAGGTCACGTTCAAAATCCTTCAAGCTAGGCTTCAGCAGTATGGGAACTATGAACTTTCAGATGTACAAGCTGGATTTTGAAAAGGCAGAGGAATCAGAGATCAAATTGCCAACATTAATTGGACCATGGAGAAAGCAAGGGACTTCCAGAAAAACAGCTGCTTCTACTTCATTGACTATGCTAAAGCCTTTGACTGTGTGGATTACAATGAACTGTAGAAAATTCTTAAAGAGATGGGAATACCAGACTACTTTACCTGTCTCCTGAGAAACCTGTAAGCAGGTCAAGAAGCAACAGTTAGGACAGGACATGGAATAACAGACTGGTTCAAAACTGGGAAAGGAGTGCCACAGTTTGTTTAGCCATTCCCCTGTTGAAGGATATCTGGGTTATTTCCACGTTTTAACTGTTATGAGTAAAACTGTTATGAACATTCCTGTAAACGTTTTGGTGTGAACATAAATTTTCATTTCTCTGGGTAAATTGCCTGGAGTATAATTGCTGTATCTATCATATGGCAATTGCATGTTTAGTTTTGAAAAACTGCCAAATTGTTTTCCAGACTGCCTGTACAATTTTGTATTCCCATTGGCAATGTATGAGTGACTCAGTTTATCTAGTCTTGCCTGAATTTGTTTTTTTAATTAATTAATTTATTTTAATTGGAAGATAATTACAATATTGTGATGGTTTTTGCCACACATCCATATGAATTGGCCACAGGCATACATGTGTCCCCCTCCTCCGCCACCACCACCTCCCTCCTCTATCCCTCTGGGGGGTCCCAGAGCACTGGCTTTGGATGCCCTGCTCCATGCATCAAACTTGCACTGGCCATCTATTTTACATATGGTAATGTACATGGTTTTTCATTTATCTGGCTGCACTGGGTCTTAGTTATGACATACGGGATCTTCACTGCATCATGTGGGTTCTTTCATTGAAGCCCATGGACTATCTACTTGTGCACTTGGACTCAGCAGTTGTGACACGCGGGCTCTCTAGTTGTGGCACACAGGCTCCAGAGCACATGGGCTCAGTAGTTGCAGCACATGGACTTAGTTGCTCTGTGATATGTGAGATCTTAGTTCCCATACCAGGGATAGGACTCACATCCTCTCCATTGCAAGGCAGATTTTTAACCACTGGACCACACAGGAAGTCATTGCATTTGGTTTTGTCACTGTTTTCTTCAGCCATTCTGATAGGTGGAGTTAATATTTCATTGTGCTTTTAAATTTTAATTTGCATTTCCATGATGGCTGAAGATGTTGAATATCTTTTCCTGTGCCTATTTGTCCTCTGTTCATGCCTTTTATCCATTTTATAATTGGATTAAGAGGCATGAAGTTACCTCTAGAGAGCTGCCCTGGCTCAGGCTAACAGACAGAATAAGAGAACGTGAGGCTCCTTGAGACTCACTTTTCTTGACAGGGAGAGCAGAAATGGGGCTAAAGCTGTCAAATGTGCCTCAAATTAGAAGTGAACTTGGATATGGAACAGGATTAAGAGGTGGGGCAATCTCTGGGTCCATCTGTGGAGATCCGGATAAGGCAAAAAATGAAGGGAGATGCAGGGAAGGGAAAAATAATGGAAGGAGGGAAATACAGGGGGATGCCTTCTACATGATTCATCACTCTTAGCCTGCTCAATGGAATGCAAAAACTATTCTCCTAGACCTGTGGTTTTCAACTCTGGATATCCACTAGAATCCTTTCTAATGTTTAGAATCAACCAACTGAATTAGAATCTCTAGGGGTAAGTCCAGTCATCAGTTTTCCTTAGTTGATTCTAATGAGCTGTGAAAATTGAAAACTTTATCAGATGATGTATTAGTTTGTTATGGCTGCCATAACAAGATACCACAGACTGAGTAGCTTAAACAACAGAAATTTAATTTTAAAGGTTGGAAGTCCAAGATCCATGTGCCCACAGGTTTGGTTTCTTCTGAGGCCTCTATCCTTGGCTTGCAAATGGCTGTCTCCTTACTCCTTCACATGGTTGTCCCACTGTACATAAACACCCTGGTATTTCTCTGTGTGTCCTAAACTCCTCTTATAAAGAAATAATATTGGGTTAGGGTCCACCCTAACAGCCTCATTTTAACTTAATCACCTCTTTAAAAGCCCTATCTTCAAACACAGTTGCAATCTGAGGTACCAAAGGTTAAAGCTTCAGTATATGAATTTGGGTAGAACATAGTTCAGTCCAAAACAGATGGTATGAGAAATACCATGGTCTGAGAAATTCATCTCCCTTTTAGCTACCTTCCTGGAACTATTACACAACACTTCTGCAATCACATCATTAGGTAGAAGTTGGTCATGTGGCCATATTTGGCTGCAAAGGGAGCTATAAATGTGGTCTTTTCCTAGAAACATTACTGTACAAAATAAATTAGGGATTTGTTTATTAAGAAATAATTTGATATAAAAATTGATATAGATTATATGCTACCATTTTTATACCCAAAGCAGGAAGAAGCACTGCCTCAATTATCATGTCCTTTCTACTCAATTTTCCAACCACAGTTTTCATGGGTTCAAACAAAAGTGCTGCTTCAAAGACACCTGAGCTTACTCTCCCATCTTCCAAAATCCCCTGCCCCAGACTATGCCTGAGTCATCACAATTTAGCATGTTTAATCTATGTCATGCATTCACTCATTCATTCATTCAATAAATATGTTTTGGTTACCAATGATATGAGAGGCTCTGTGAAAGGTACTAGAGATACATCAGAGAGCTTGACAGACATGGTCATGGTTTCCATGGAGTTTATGTTCTAGAGGGGTTGATACACTCAAGAATTAAGAGCTATTAAGAAAATAATATGGGGAAATGTGACAGAGAATGACTAAGGTTGGGAAGGCAAGGAAGGATTTTCTGAAGATGTGACTTTGGTCTAATCAAATAGCAAGATGTAGTCAGCAGTGGGAATATATAGGAGCTGACCACTTGAGGCAGGGGAAGAGCAAGAAGAAAGGCCCTTAGATGTAGGCAAGCTTGGCACTTTTAGGAAACAGCTTGTGTGCCAGTGTGTATTGGGAGGACAGTGTCAGAAAATGAAGTTAGAATGATAGAAGGGGCCCAATAACAAAAGGTCTTGTGGGCCATGGTAAGGACTTCGGGTTTATTCTTATTATGATGGAGCCACTGGGTGCTTTTTAAAAGGAAGGGATAATATTATTAAAATCTACTTTATTAAAGCTTACTCTAAATGTTCTTTGGAGAAAAGACTGAAATAGAGCAACTGTATGATCAAGGAGACAAGTTTAGGAGGCTATTGCAGACAGAGTGAGAGGTTACAGTCTTGTAGACAAAGTCTTAGCAATGGAAGGGATGAGAAGGGGTTTGAAATGAGATATATCTTAGAAGTACATGTTATTTGTGAAGCCTATGAAAAATCTGGTGGGGGTGGCATGTGGTTGGATGTATAAGCCAGGAGATCCTGAGAATATTCTTGCATGTGTGTGTGCTCCGTCACTCAGTCATGTCTGACTCTTTGTGACTTCATGGCCTAGAGCCCACCAGGCTCCTCCGTCCATGGGATCTCCCAGACAAGAATAGTCAAGTGGCTTGCCATTTCCTTCTTCACTGGGTCTTCCCAACACAGAGATCGAACTTGCATCTCCTGTGTCTCCAGCATTGGCAGGTGGATTCTTTACCACTGAGCCACCTGGGAAGCCCCTGAGAATATTCTTGGCAATGGCACAAAACAAAATAAACAAGCAAGCACACACAAAACCCAACTGTACAGCTTCACACTCTAATTCAATCAGAAAACACATGTCGATTCCATATATGAGCATGACACAACTCTAGATTCGGGAAGGGATACAAAGACATTAAAAACCAACATCACTATGGCTGATTCATGTTGCTATATGGCAGAAACCAACACAATATTGTAAAACAATTATGCTGCAATTAAAAAGAAATAAATTTAAAACAATCAACTTCACTGAGCTATAATTTATGTTCAGCATAATACATCCATTTGTTTTTGGTTGTGCTGCATGGCTCACAGAATCTTAGCTCCCTAACCAGGGATCAAACCCAGGCTCCTGGCAGTGAGATCACTGAGTCCTAACCAGTTGGCCACTATGGAATTCCCAAATGCATCCACTTTAGGTATATAATTCAATAAATTTAGATATGTGCATTCACATATATAACCACTGCAATCAACATATAGAACATTGACATGAAGGCTTTTGAGAGCTCTATCATGAAGCTCATCATGTTTTTAGAGAGAAAGAAACGCATACATGTAAGTTGGAGAAAAGGAAAAGGATAAATTTCAATTATTGAAACAGTTCTTAATGGTTGTAGCTTTGGAGAGAATATCCACTGGGAAATGCCTGGTTATAATGCAAATATATTTGGGGCAAGAGGCTTACCATCAACATAGAAGGTCAAGGGAGAAGTTAGGCTAAGGTACCACATGACTTTCTTGTCCCAAAATATCTCGCAAAACTGAAATACCCATAATTATTCACTACTTTGGCTTAAAATATTTAGAATTATCTTTGGATTATGAGTAGTAAAATGCACATAAATTTCCCAAGAGAGATGTCTTTAGGGTATGTAGAAAGCCAACACTCCACTAACATATGTACGTGAAGTCATTTATAGGATTTTCTGGCTACCACCTTATTAGAGGATAGTGATCTCTAGGACAAATAAGGAACTACAAAACAAGTACAATAGTCTCTCATCGTCTCTGTTTTTTTTATCTTTTAAGAGAGAGCTTTCCTGCTTTTAGGATATCTTAAATCACTTTGTGGTGGCAAGCCCCATTAGGAAGCATATGACATTTGTTTTTAATCCAGAGACAATGAGAATTTTGGGGGCGAGCATGAGTTAGTTCATCTAGGTATTGAAGGAAGCCTTAGCAACTGGTGTGGGGGGTGGGGCATATACACAAAGTCCAGGGCTAATTAAAGTCTAATAACTATGTTTATCCATATTGATGAGAACACGTCCAAAGTGGCCATGGTGGGAACATTGGAGGCTATGCCTGGGCTTAACAGCCTGGGCCTTAACTTACCTAAGTGGATATAGCTTTGCTATTGTTTGACGTCCAACCTTTCTGCCTTATGACCCAGCAATCCCACTGCTGGGCATACACACTGAGGAAACCAGAAGGGAAAGAGACACATGTACCCCAATGTTCATCGCAGCACTGTTTATAATAGCCAGGACATGGAAGCAACCTAGATGTCCATCAGCAGAGAAATGGATAAGAAAGCTGTGGTACATATACACAATGGAGTATTACTCAGCCATTAAAAAGAATACATTTGAATCAGTTCTAATGAGGTGGATGAAACTAGAGCCTATTATACAGAGTGAAGTAAGCCAGAAAGAAAAACACCAATACAGTATACTAACACATATATATGGAATTTAGAAAGATGGTAACAATAGCCCTGTATATGAGACAGCAAAAGAGACACTGATGTATAGAACAGTCTTTTGGACTCTGTGGGAGAGGGAGAGGGTGGGATGATTTGGGAGAATGGCATTGAAACATGTATAATATCATATATGAAACGAGTCACCAGTCCAGGTTCGATACACGATACTGGATACTTGGGGCTGGTGCACTGGGACGACCCAGAGGGATGGTACAGGGAGTGAGGAGGGAGGAGGGTTCAGGATGGGGAACACATGTATACCTGTGGTGGATTCATGTTGATATATGGCAAAACCAATACAATATTGTAAAGTTAAAAAATAAAATAAAAAAAATAGAAACTAATGTTGAGCCCCAAATATGGGGACTGTTTGAATAAATTGGGCCTTTTCACCTTGAAAAGAATACTGAGTCTTTTGAAAGGAAAATATCTATACTCTAGATTGTTGTTTGCCTTCAGGGTTTCAGCCATCACCTCTGTCTGAGAGCATACAGAGTGTTAGATCCACTGTCTGTCATGGGATTCCCAGAAAACATGATAACAGATGAGGAGACCCATTTTACAACAACAATGTGTGGAAATGAACCCATGAATAGAGAATCCATTAGTCATACAGCATTCTATACCATTCAGAAGCGTCTGCATAATAGAGGCCTACTGAAGGCCCAAAGTTCTTTTTGGAGGCAATAGTTTAGTAGCATTGGGAATCATCTGCTAGGACTTGGTATACACCATGAATAAATGACTTTTGTATGATTCTGGTCCTCAAAAGGAATAATACATTGATCTGGGAAAAAAGGGGTATATACTGGAGTGACCTCACTTGCCATCATTCCAATCGATTCTCATTGGAGAAATTTGGGTGCTTGGTCCCTAGAACTCTGGGCTATTGAATTATACCCTACAAATGCCACTTGTGCACTTTATTCTCCTTGTATCTATAAGCCATAATGCAGAAAAAGGAGTCATCATTCTGGCAGAGGTAATTGATTCTGATCACAGGATAAAGATATTATTACACATTGAGGGTAGGGAGAAATATTCTTGGCTCCCAAGTGATCTGTTGAGTGCTTCTTGGTACTCCCCTGCCAAATTTTGACAGTTAAAAAAAAAAAAAAAGACAAAGGAGAAATTTAAGCAGCGAAAGAGTTAAGTGACCAGGGATAAGGGTTTGGATAATGTCACTTGTAACCTATTAACATCATCAGAGGTAAGTTGAAGATGAAGGGAATCTAGAATGTATAGTGGAAGATGAATATTAATTGTGGCCACAAGACTAGTTGCAGAGATATGGGCTGGCAGTTATTTTTTTTAATTTTTAAAATTTTATTTATTTATTTTTGGCTGTGCTGGGTCTTCATTACTGCACGAGGGCTTTCTCTAGTTGGGGCAAGTGGTGAATACTCTGTAGTTGCAATGCATGGGCTTCTTATTGTGCTGGCTTCTCTTGTTGTGGAGGATGGGCTCTAGGATTGTGTGCTTCAGCAGTTGCAGCATATGGGCTCAGTAGTTGCGGTGCGTGGATTTAGTTGCCCCATAGTATGTGGGATCTTCTCAGACCAGGGATCAAACCAGTGTCCCCTCCATTGCAAGGTGAATTCTCAACCACTGGACCACCAAGGAAGCCCCTGGGCTGGTAATTATCTCCTAAGCTTCCCTCAGTAATATAGATCCAATGGGTCCCAGAGAAACTGCTCCCTGGACATAAATGAAGAAATTCCAATCAGAGCAAAGGGTAGATTGTGATGAACACAGAATCATGCTCCCTCTATTTCCCCTTAAAGGAGGGACTTGTTGCCCACTTCGCTGGCATTAACATCAGATAGCATTCGGCTGTCAGTGGTTTCAAGGATAACCTCTGCTGCAGAGAGCTATCTTGCCCATGCGTGCGTGCATGCTAAGTCGCTTCAGTCATGTCCAACTCTTTGCCCATAGCCATGCCCTTACTATGGCATTCCTCATTGGTTGAGGAAGAATATAAAGGCCCAGCCATTTAGGCCTAATGTTCGACAAATCTAGGAGGACATTTTAGCTCCATAACTCCATACAGGGTGGGCAAAAGCTATTAGTAGTCCTGCATCATAAGACTAATTTTTTCCTTGTCTCAATCCTACTTCCTCCTCCATTCTACAAGTGTTCATCCCTATAGGACTCTGTAATAAGCATCCAGAATGCTAAATATAATCTCAGAGATTGCATTCTAGAGACCACCTTGGGACCACCTCCAGCTCTTCTAAATGAGAACCTACATATTTGTCTGCTTTGTTCAATGCTTTATTCCTAAGTATCTAGAAGAATGCTTAGAAGAAAGTAGAACCTCAATGATTACTGGTTGAGTGGGAATATAAAATGGTACAAACACGTTGAAGAACAGTTTGGACGTTTTTTAAAAGTTAAACTTAGACCTATCATTTAATCTATCCATTTTACTTCTAGAGAATTACCCAAGATAAATGAAAACATATGTCTAGCCAAAGACTTGTACTCCAGTTTCATAACAGCTATATTCATAATATCTCAAAACTAAGAAACAGCTGAAACATATACCAATTAAAGTGAAAGTTGCTCAGTCATGTCCAACTCTTTGCAACCCCATGGACTATACAGTCCATGGAATTCTCCATGTAGAATGGAGGCCAGAATACTGGAGTGGGTAGCCTTTCCCTTCTCCAGGGGATCTTCCCAACCCAGGGATTGAACCCAGGTCTCCCACATTGCAGGCAGATGGATTCTTTACAAGCTGAGCCACAAGGGAAGCTCAAGAATACTGGAGTGGTTAGCCTATCCCTTCTCCAAGGGATCTTCCCAACCCTGGAATCGAACCAGGCTCTCCTGCATTGCAGGCAATTCTTCGCCAACTGAGCTATCAGCGAAGCCCCATACCAATTAATGAATGGAAAAATAAATTGTGCAGTGCTACTTATCAGCAAAAGGAACAAACTATTGATGCATTTAACAACATGAATGAATCTCAAAACAGTTATGCAAAATCAAAGAATCTGAGAGAAAGTTGGGATGAACTATATTCTTCCATTTATATAAAACTCTAGAATATACAAACTAGTTGTCTGGGCATGGGGGATGGTGATGGGGATGAAGGAGGTAGTGAGGAGGAGTTACAAAGAAGCATGAGAAATTGGGGGGTTGATTAATATGTTCATTATTTTATAGTGGTTATGATATCATAGGTGCATGCATATGTCAAAACTTGAGTTGTAAAATTTAAATATATACAGTTGATTACATGTCAATTATACATTAGAAAATCTGTTAAAATAATTATCAGTTGGATAAAATAATGAATATATAACCCAGGACTGTCATTCCCCAGAAATCGACCTAAAATGCACTTTCTCTGCTCCTTGTTCCACAATGCATAAACTAGGCCTTTGACCCTCTGGGTCTTAGGAATGGGCTTAAGAAACATGGCTACACCCTCTACCTTTATCTTTTTCGTGGAAAAACACAGCTCCACCCTAAACCTTAATAAAAATTGATGTGAAATAAAATGCTTTTTAGACAAGCAGCTCTTATTTTGCCAAGACCAGGCAGCAATGAACATCCTTGCTGTTTCATGGACAAAAAAAGAGGGACTTGCTAGAATTGTTGGCTCAAGGCAGGAACCACAGCTGTACTGTTGAAAAGAGACACTGTGGTCCATGACTGAAAATTCTTGTGATGAGGAGGAGCTATATTGGGAGTTATTAGAAAGAAATACAAAAATCAATATGAGAGTCAAAAAAACATTTATTATATAAAACTCTCCCATGTTTAAGAGAGGAGGGATATAAAGAAGAATCCTCTGTATGCTGAACAGGGTGATATATGTGAGGATTCCATTGTGAGAAACTGAGAGAGGTAAATGGCTCCACTTAAGACAGATTTGGAGAGAAGGAAATTATTCAAGAAGGGCAGGAGCTAATGCTTGTTCATCTCATTTGGCTGTAGGGAAAGGAGGCAGGGTTGTCTAATGAAAGAAGTTTGATGAGGTTTTGCTGCACAGTGTGCCAGGGTACCTCTTCTTTGTTTCCCGGAAGATGTCAATAAAAGGCACCTTGCATAGTTTCGTGGTTAGATTTATCATTGGTTGCAGGGTGGGCAATGGATTTCAGTATAGAGAAGAGAAAGGAAGAGACAGAGGCAGACCAGCTCATTGCCAATCCCTTCTCTTCCCTTCCCTTCCCCTCAATATAACTTAGAACCTGTGGAAATACACATGGACTTTCTGTAGGTGGTTTATTTGATTTCTTACAGTCAGCTGTCTGAGTTTCTTTCTTATGTATTTCAGAAATTTGAGGAGAACCAAGGCTTCCGTGTGTCTGCTATAGGATACTAGTCATCAACCACATGCCATTCTATGGCCTTGAGGAGATACTTGGAAAGCTGGAGCTGGAATCCTTCCAAGAGGTGAGCCTACATCACTGAATAAGGTTTCACTTCCAGTTCTTTACTTGAGTAGTGGAAATGAGCAACCAAGTTAACCTCATGATGACCCATATCCCCAGGACTTTCAATTTTGACTGCTTTGCCCTATTGAATAAGCTAGATCACCATCAGAAATTTCACTTGATCTTTAGCTATCTCTCAAACCAACTACATAAGATGCTCAAGGAGTGCGTATAGAAGTTGTCTGAAGATACAAATACCAAGATTTCCAGAATGTCCCTGCGAAGGCTCATCAAGTTAGAGGTAAGTCTAGGCTTCCCTTTTCTAAATTTCTGATGAATCACTTAAAAGCACTGGCTGCAAGACTAAGGTTCTGGTCTGCCAGGGGCCATTAACTGTTAGAGAAGAAAGATATATGTCTAGAATATAACTTTCATTCATTCATTTACTTATTCATTCATTCACGCACCTCTACATGTCAAGCTTAGTGCCAAAAAGGGAAGATAGGACAATGAAAAAATTCAGACAATGTTCCTTTCTCCCTGAAGGTTAGGAATCTATATAGAGAACTGCAAGGAGCTCTGGTTGCTAAATAGTAAGGGAGGTATTTGGTGAGATAATTGGGCCCACAAAAGGTCTAACCCCAGTTCAAAGATTCTACTCTTCCCCTCCTGTATGTTTCATAGGCATGCAGAATGGCATGACCATTCTGTAAATAATAGCTGAGTAACCAGCCTCCTAAACCTTGCAAACAGCCCTTATTATATACAAAAATATATGTAAATTTCATTTAATTCTTACAATTGGAGTTATATGACTAATGATCTTGTCTCTGTATCTAATTCAAGAAGCTGAGGTTAAGAAAGGTCAAGTATCTTGGAAAAAAATAGCAGACCTATTAATAATAGGAAAGTGTTAGATTCTAGGTGGTGTACTAGTAACCAGTATGGAATACTAGTTCCCATCCTTTAGGTACAGGCTAAGGTAGTAGCAATGCAAATTTCTTAGTCAGTCGTCTGGGATTCATTGGAAAATAGAGAATTTTATGAACTGGAAAAGCCATAGAATAATGAAAGCCTAACATACCATCTTCCTGCCTGCTCTGCATCACTGTTCCTGCCTCTGCTCTCTTGTCTTCTATGATGTCATCTTAACATTAGGTTTTGTTATTGACTGAACTGTGTTCTCCCAAAATTCATATACTGAAGCCCTGATTACATGGGCTTCCCTGATGGCTCACTGGTAAAGAATCTGTTTGCAATGCAGGAGAAGTGGGTTTGATCCCTGGATTGGGAAGATTTCCCTGGAGAAGGGAATGGCAACTGATTCCAGTATTCTTGCCTGGGAAATCCCTTGGAAAGAGGAGCCTGGTGGGCTACTGTCCATAGGGTCGCGAAGAGTCAGACACAACTGAAGCAACTTAGCACTACCACTCCATGGAAAAATTGAACAACAACAACAGAATGTGACTGGATTTGGAGACAGGGCCTTTAAAGGGTGATTAAGTTAAATTAAGGCTGTGAAGGTATATGTTAATCCAATCTGACCAGTGTCCTTATAAGAAGAGGAGTTTAGAACACACAGAGAGACGGCAGAAGTGTATACACACAGAGAGACAACCATGGGAAAAGCAGCAAGGAGATGGTCATCTTCAAGCCAAGGAGAGAAGCCTTAGGCAAAAACAAACCTATTCATACCTTGATCTTCTACTTCTAGCCTCCAGAACCGTGAGAAACAAATTTCTGTTGTTAAGCTACTTTGTCTGTGGCATTTTTGTTGTGGCAGTCTGAACAATCTAATACAGGCATTATGAACGTGTTTCAGGAGGCCATGAAACAGGTACAACCGACTGTCAGAAAGGATGAAAATAAAATGATGATAAAAAAAAAATGACCAGTAAACTGGCCAATTAAACCGAAAGGTGGTTAATTTGTATTAATATTAGGCAAAATAGACATCAAGCAATTGCAATAAAGAAAGCTATTATCTAATCATAAAATGTATTAAAAAGATAAAAATTCTGAACTTATATTCACCTGATAACATATCTTCAAAAACATATATAGCAGTAATTAATGAAGTTATAAGTTGTTGTTATTATTCAGTCACTAAGTTGTGTCTAACTCTTCGTGACCTCCTGGACTGCAGCACATCAGGCTTCCCTGTCCTTCACCATCTTCCTGAGTTTGCTCAGATTCAAGTTCATTGAGTTGGTGATGCTATCTAACCATCTCATCCTCTGCTGCCCTCTTCTTTTGCTTTCAATCTTTCCCAGCATCAGGGTCTTTTCCAATTAGTCCACTCTTTGCATCAGGTGGCCAAAGTATTGGAGTTTCAGCTTTAGCACCGGTCCTTCCAATGAATATTCAGGGTTGATTTCCTTTAGAATTGACTGGTTTGATCTCCTTGCAGTCTAAGGGACTCTAAAGACTCTTCTCCAACACCACAGTTCGAAGGCATCAATTCTTTGATGCCCAGCCTTTATGTTCCAACTTTCATATCCGTACATGATTATTGGAAAAACCATAGCTTTGACTAGATGGACCTTTGTTGGCAAAGTGATGTCTTTGCTTTCTAATATGCTGTCTAGGTCTGTCATTGATAGGGCCCACATGGGGTCTCATTGATAAGATGGCTTGTTATGTCATCGACTATCCTTTCAGAGAATTTTTCATTGGTGGGGTATAAGAAAGACTCCGTTAGAAAGAGAGGACGCTAGTTCTCCTTAAGAGCCAGTCACCCTCTCTTTTCCCTCTAATAAATTTCCCTTTTCTTGCCTGACTGCCTGGCTTGATCTCTTTTTCTCTGCACTCGCCTTACATTCTGGTGCTGAAACCTGGGAGGGAAGATCCACCGCAAGTGGTGGGCTCCTCTCACAGGCCCACCTCTGGTGGTCCCCTCCCTTGGATCTTGCTGAGAAACTGACATGAGATCCAGGACAGGACTCTCCACTTGCCTTGCTGGACTGACATCCACACACTGGCCCACATTTCATTGGTCAGTTACAACAGTGAGTGAAATCTCATTCTCTTGGATCCCCCCTCTCTTGCCTCATTTCCAAGTCCTAGGCGCAAGGATCCCCACACTCCTTGGCCCCAGCCTTGTGCCCTGTCTGACTTTGAAATAGGGGATGCCCATTTCAAAGCAGACTATTATTACTCTGAGAAAGACCTGAGAATGGGGACGCCTTTTCTCTTGGACCTTTCTCCTCGCTTTCTCTCGCCCTTGTCTAACCTCCCTATTCAGCCACAATGGGAAATTCTCAATCCCAGCCCTCAAAATCTATTTCTCTAGGATGCCTTCTCCAAAACCTAAACGCTTTGGGCTTCCAAGGGGAGATAAGACCAAAAAGACTTATTTACTATTCTAACACTGTCTGGCCGCAATACAGACTTGATAACAGCTCCTGATGGCTTGAAAACGGAACTCTTTTTTTTTTTTTTTTGGAACTCTTGATTAAATACTCTACTGGACCTCGATAACTTCTGCCGCCAAATGGCAAGTGGTTAGAAATCCCTTAAGTTCAGGTTTTCTTCGCTCTCTGCTCTTGACCCTCTCTCTATGAATCCTGTTCTACTTCTCAAATACTCTTAGCCCACTCTGGGCCACAACCTCCTAATACAATGTCTCCTGATCCCTGTTCAGACTTTTCTTCTTCTTCCTTCGGCCCTTCCTACCTCAGCCCACCCCCTATCGCTCCCAATCCATTTGCAGCCACCCCAGATACAGTTCCAAAACCTCCACCTTATGTCCCCTCCTCTCTCCCTCCTTCTCAAGCACAGGCTGACTCCGAAGCTCCCACCCGCCCCTCCCCAGCCAGTGTCTGAGAGAAGCTCTGAGACCTCAGCCCCACTCTATACCCTGAGGGTCCCAAGGCTTTATCCTGACCTCCCTAGATCCTGTCCCCATACCTGGTCCCAAACAAATTTAAAACAGGAAACTTCACCGCAGGACCCTGCTCCACTCCTCCCTTTAAGGGAAGTAGCTGGAGCAGAAGACATTGTTTGGGTTCCTGTCCCATTCTCCTTCCCTCACCAATCTATCTCAGATTAAAAAGCATCTTGGCTCCTTCTCCTCAGACCTTGATAATTATCTAAAAGAATTCAAGTATATCACCCAGTCTTACTTAACCTGGCATGATATTTACATCATCCTTTCCTCCACTCTTCTCCCAGAAGAGAAGGAACAAGTATGACAAGACTCTCAGGCGCATGCTGACGAGATACACAGGACAGATGACACTAAGCCTGTAGGGGCAACGGCTGTCCCCCAAGATGATCCCAACTGGGATTATCAGGCAGGGAGACCTGGATGAGCAGCCCGTAATCATACTATTTCTTGCCTCATTCTGGGCCTTCAAAAGGCAGGGCATAAAGCCATCACCTTTGATAAGCTCCAGGAAATAACTCAAGACTAGATGAAAACCCCAGCACAATTTCTAGCCCTACAAAACAAAAGCCCTACAAAAATATACAAAAGGCCTAACAGAAGCCCTACAAAAATATATAAAATTAGACCCCACTTCAGCAGAGGGTACTCTTGTCCTTAAAATGCATTTTATCTCCCAGTCATTCCCAGATAGCCGAAAGAAACTAAAAAAGGCAGAAGAAGGCCCTCAAACCCCTCAATGAGACCTTTTAAATTTAACTTTTAAGATTTTAAAAAACCAGGAAGAACAGTCAAAACTAGAGAAGGCCCAATGAGATTAGGCCAAATACCAGCTTTTAGCCACTGGCCTACATGGCTCCAAGCCTCCATCAACCAACAAAGAAAGGAAGCCACCTGGGCCCTGCTTCAAATGCAGCAAAAAAGGCCACTGGGCCCACTCATGCCTAAAGCGAAGGCCCCCTCGAGGTCCATGTCCCAGCTGTGTCATAAAAGGGACATTGAAAGGTCAACTGACCAAATCCTGCTCTAGGGATCTGGACAGCTCCTCCTGGTGTCGAGCAGGAGTCCCCCAACCCAGCTCTGCCCAGCCTTCTGGGACTCGCCACTGAAGACTGAAGGTGCCCAGGGCCCCAGGCCCCAACTCTCATCACTGGTACGGAGCCCAGGATAACTCTTACAGTGGCAGGTAAGCTGATCTCCTTTCTCATTGACACAGGGGCCGTTTACTCTGCTATGTCTGCCTACTCCAAAAAAACCAAGGTCTCTCAGAGAGAGGGTTGACAGTTTTATATCTACACCACGAATAACTGAGCCTCTACCTTGCACATTTCAAGATACCCCATTTTCCCATTCTTTTCTCATACGATTTCTCCCAAAATGCCCCACTCCTATTCTTGGGAGATACCTTCTCTCAAAATTCAAAGCCTCTGTTACTATCCCAAGCCCAGCCTCTGATCTAACCTGGCTACTGCTCCTCAACCCCACCTCCTCTTCGCACACCCCATTGCCCTCCTTGTCCATAAACCCCATAGTTTGGGATACAGATAACCCATCTGTTGCCTCTTACCATGCTCCAATTCGTATCTGTCTCAAAGACCCCTCTAAATTCCCCAATCAACCACAATACCCCATCTCCCAAAAACATTAACAAGGGTTAAAGCCTATCGTCACTAAACTCCTACATCAGGGCCTCTTGTGCCCAACTCTGTCTCCCTATAACACCTCTATCCTACCTGTCAAAAAGCCAAATGGTTCCTATCGCCTGGTCCAGGACCTGAGACTTATCATTGCAGCTGTTATCCCCATATACCCAGTAGTTCCAAATCCCTATACTTCTGTCTCTCATTCCCTCTTCCACTATGCACTTCACTGTTCTAGACCTCAGAGATGCCTTCTTTACTATTCCTTTACACTCAGACTCTCAAGACGTCTTTGCCTTTACCTGGACTGATCCAGACAATCATCACTCCCAATAGCTGACATGGTCAGTCCTTCCACAAGGCTTTCGTGATAGCCCTCATTTCTTTGGCCCAGCTCTAGCATCAGACCTAACCTCTCTTGACCTTACTCCAAGTAGTGTCCTCCAATATGTGGATGATCTCCTCCTTTGTAGTCCTTCACTTACACACTCTTAACAACATACTTAGCTTTAGTCGTGTCCGATTCTGTGTGACCCCATAGACGGCAGGCCTCCAGGCTCCCCGTCCCTGGGATTCTCCAAGCAAGAACACTGGCGTGGGTTGCCATTTCATTCTCCAATGCATGGAAGTGAAAAGTGAAAGTGAAGTCGCTCAGTCGTGTCCGACTCTTAGTGACCCCATGGACTGCAGCCTACCAGGCTCCTCCATCCATGGGATTTTCCAGGCAAGAGTACTGGAGTGGGGTGCCATTGCCTTCTCCAAACAACGCACTATACAACTTCTCAATTTTCTAACTGATCGAGGCTATCAAGTATCTCCTACCAAGGTTCAGCTCTCTCTTCCTAGAGTGACCTATCTTGGAGTCCTTTTAACATCAACAAAGAGATATATTACTACCGATAGAAAGTTCCTTATATCCACCCTACCACTCCCTACATCAAAAACAGAGATCCAGTCCTTCTTGGGGTCAGCTGAATATCTATACCTCTGGATTCCTAATTTCATCCTCTTGGCACAACCCCTATATCAAGCTACCCGAGGAGATCTTTCAGAACCCCTAGAGCTAAAATCAAATTCCCTTTCAGCCTTTAACACCCTTAAGCCATTCTTAGCCCCATTCTCTCAGCCCCAGCTTTAACACTTCCTGACCTTTCTCGCCCCTTTATACTCTACACTACTGAGAGACACAAAATTGCCCTAGGAGTTTTGAGACAAAATCAGGACCCCTCCTTCACCCCTGTCGTTTATCTATCAAAGCAATTAGATACCACAATTCAAGGATGGCCAGCCTGCCTACATGCTCAGGCAGAAGTTGCCCTCCTCACTCAGGAAAGTAAAAAACTTACTTTTGGAGCACCCACTGTCATTCGCTCACCACATGACTTTATGGACTTTCTCACAAATCCATGACCCTCTGTCTCCTTCACGCATCCAACTAATTCATGTCACCCTTCTCGAATCTCCCAAGTTCTTTTGAACGCTGTCCTACTCTCAACCCTGCCACTCTTATCCCTAATTCTTCTGTGCCCCCCATCCATACTTGTAAAGAGGCTTTAGAAGACCTGATGTCCCATTTCTCCCACATTTCCTCCACCCCTTTAAATAACCCTGACTTTACTTGGCATATTGATGGCAGCTCCTCTATGACATCAGAAGGAAAAAAAGTAGCTGGATGTGCAATTGTCTCTGACACCGAAATTATTGAATCCCAGCCTCTCCCCTCAGGAACCTCTTTCCAAAAGGCAGAATTTGTTGCACTAACTACAGCCCTTACCCTCACAGCTAACAAGAGAGCAAATATATACACTGATTCTAAACATACTTTCCACATCATACACTCACATGCTGCCATCTGGAAGGAACGAGGGCTCCTATCTACTAAAGGCTCTCCCATAACTAACGCCCTGCTTATACTCCACCTTTTAAAAGCAGCTAACATGCAAACTGAAGTAGGCATCATACATTGCCGAGGTCACCAGGTGGCCTCAGACCCCATTTCATGGGGCAATGATGCCACAGACAGAGAAGCAAAACAAGCCTCACTCCAATCACCAGCTCAACAATTTATGGTAATCCCCAACATAAAGCCCCTTTACCTCCCTGAAGAAAAAACACGATTATTACAAGAGGAAGCACAACCACAAAGAAACTGGTTACAAAAACAGGGCTGCTATGTCTTTCACAAATCTCAGGCCACACAGATTCTTACAGACATTCATCAGGTCCTACACTTAGGTACTAAACCTCTTTATCATCTCTTGGTGGTGGGTTTAGTTGCTAAGTCATGTCTGATTCTTGCAACCCCATGAACTGTAGCCCGCCAGGCTCCTCTGTCCTTGGGATTTTCCAGGCAAGAATGCTGGAGTGGATTGTCATTTCCTTCTCCAGGGGATCTTCCTGACCCAGGAATTGAACCTGGGTCTCCTGCATTGCAGGCAGATTCTTTACCGACTGAGCTACGAGGGGAGCCCAATCATCTCTTAAGACCTCTTATCACCTATCCTAACCTTCTTTCACTCCTACAACAAATCACTCACTCTTGCATTATCTGTTCCTCAGTCTCAACACAGGGAGCCTTAAAGCCTATTCCCTCATTCCCAACACATCAGGCTTGAGGACATATCCCAGAAGAGGACTGGCAAATTGACTTCACTCACATGCCTCCAACACAAAAAATAAAACTCATGTTCACTCTAGTAGACAGTTTTTCAGGGTGGATTGAGGTTCTTCCTATGAGATCAGAAACTGCCTCAGAGGTAACACAGTTTCTCATATGAGAAATCATCCCTCACTTTGGCCTCCTACTCTCTCTCCAATCCAATAATGGGCCAGCTTTGATCTCCCAAATCACTCAACAAGTAGCCCAATCCTGTTACAGAAACCAGTACTGGAGAAACCAAGCACCACACTTTGAGAGTAGGAGAACTCAGGTTTATATGTCAGTGCCCCAGAGGCGTTAACACTCAAAGCTCTGAGCCCTGAACAAAGGGAATATAGAGTTTTTATAAATAGACTGTAGTAGGCAGCACTAGCTGTTAATAAGCTGGTTTAAACTAAGGGGTTTCATGAGCACGGGAACAGCAGTCAAGATGGGGAGGGGGATGCCTGGCCTGGACAGGCATGATTAAGCAGGTTTGCAAGGGCTGGGCAATTGCAAAGAGCAGGACAAGGGTGAGTGAGATAAACTCCAGTTCCTAGTATTGCAAGTCCCCACCTTCTGCGACTATGTGACCTACATGATCTATACTTTGCAAGGGGCAAGCTGAGTTACAGAGGCAGAAGGAGAAAGAGATTATGTAAAATTTTAACTTTTCCTCTTCAATCCCTTGGCATAACCTGGAAACTACCCTTATTTCTAACCTTCTACTTACCCTTATTCTAACTTTTGTTCCATGTTTAATGCATCTTTTTTCAAATTTCTTCAGGATGGTTTACAAGCCTTCACCAACCGAACTATCCAGGAGCTACTTCTAACTCACTCAGATTATCAAAAACTTCGACTCCACACAAATTCCCTTGACCCACATTCCAGCCTTCTCTTATCTCACCCCCACAACACCCTTGTCCTGAAGGAAGAAGTTACAGAAGATTGACCTTCGACCGTTATCCTAAATTAAAAAAGGCTGGAATGATAGGGCCTACATGGAGTCTCATTGATAAGATGGCTCATTATGTCAACCTCACAAACAAAGAATAAAATCACAGTGATCCTTGAGACTGACCAAATTGCCCAAATTGTATCCTGTTTTCTCACTGGTGCCTATCTTCTCAAAGCTGCGAGACCACCAGATTCAAGACCTCTGGCTATGTGACCATCCCTTCAGAGAATTTTTCATTGGTGGGGTATAAGAAGGACTCCGTCAGAAAGGGAGGATGCTGGTTCTCCTTAAGAGCCAGTCACGCTCTCTTTTCCCTCTAATAAATTTCCCTTTTCTCGCCTGACTGCCTGGCTTGATCTCTTTTTCTCTGCACTCGCCTTGCAAGGTTCCTTTAAGGTTCCTCTCTGTTATATATCTCTCCCAGGGTGTTCGGCCTGTCCTGATGCCTTTAAAATATTTTTCTGTCCTTCCTGGTTATATAGAGATATTTCTTGCAGCTTTGGTTGTGTAGATTTCCACGAGTTTCCAATTTGTTTTCTGTGAGAACTGTCTTACTTGTAGGTGTATTTTTAATGTGTTTGTAGGGGGAAGTGAGTCCCATGTACTCCTACTCCACCATCTTGATTCTCCCTCTATTAAAGAGATTTTTAATTGTATAAAATTATCAGATATAAAAACAGATGCTTTAGACTAAATTAAAATTTCAGACTCCAGTTATAGTCAACTATTGCAAGTACCTGTTAGCTTTTAGAAAGCACAGGATATGCCACATTTTTTTTAGACTTTGTAGGGAAAAAAGGTAGAGCATCTTGCACATTTTCGATTATAATTGGACCAAAACAGGCTACATGAAGTAGATAATTAACAGATCATCTGGTGATGTTATGGAAATACAAAGTTCATTGACATAATTTAGTCTTCAATCCTAACTTCATTCTAAAGAAAGCTGGCAAAGGTCACTCTTTTACATCAGATGTGAACATATCCACTACAGTAAATGAAAGTGTGACATTATAACAAGAAAACAATGTGGCTGTTTATGTAAAAACTGGTCTCATACTATTTCCAAAGACAATAGTTAGAATTATTTTGGGGGTGGGAAAAATAGTTACAATGAGTAGATAACAAGAGTCAAGCTAAGGCCACTTAAATTCTTCATTTCTAATAATTTTTAAAGTCTTGAACCACACGTTTATTTTTTAATGGGCTTCATGTGGATGGGATTTTCAAACTGTGAATCATACCATCACAAATGGCATAGTTTATGAACAAAAACCCTGTAAGGAATCCCAGCCTTCTCACTTTTTCCTATCCACTGACCTCAAAAGACATTTTCACTGTGGATGTGATTTCCTATTTCCATAATGGGGAAGTCCCCAAGAATGAGATCATCACCTAGAGCTGTTAAATTTTACATTGTGTTGGGAGAAGGGAGCATATGGAGTACTTTGACAGGGAGCACTATCTACAATTGATTCTCTTCTTTCCCATTGTTTGACAGTAAAGTCACTTCTAGTTAATTAATAAATTTCTTAAAGGAACAAAGAAAACCGTGTTTTGATTACAAATCCTATAAAGGTACAGCCATATCTGATCAATTTTTTTGAATATTATTACCAGACTGTCAATTTTACTTTCTTAAAGTAAATTCACACAGGATTTCTTCTTTAGTTGTACATATTTGTGTTTGAACCAAAAGCATTTGAGTATTTGTGTGTAGTTTGGCAGTATCACAACTGTCTGTTATTCCCCTTTCCCATTTATGTGTTAAATAAAGCCACTAGTGTTAAGGAGTCCAAGCTTGCTCTGCTCGCTGCACGACAGGAGGTGTTGAGGCAAGGAAAATGACTTTATTCGAAAGCAGCTGACCAAGAAGATGGCAGGCTAGCACCTCAAAATAACCATCTTATCAGGGTCTGGATGCCAGATTCTTTTTTAGATCAGAGATGGGGGACGTGAGGAAGCAAAGTAAAAAGGCCATTAATCTTGCAAACATTTCTAGAATGGCAAGCCTCAGGGAGGGGATGTGTTCATTTCTTCCTTCCTGCCATCTATAGGTGGACAGGGTTCTGAACAAAGGCACTTTAGTTTAACGGTCTGGCAGAGGGGCAGGGTCCTTCTAAGCAAGCCATTATGTATGATTATAATAACAAAAACAATGAAAAGCTTGTCAAAGAAACAGTTCCAACATGGAGTCAGAATTAATTTGCTGCTTCTTTGCAACACTAGCACTGACCTCCAAAATATCCACCACAAAACAGAAATATAAAAGAAGTAAATATTTCCAGTAAATCTTGCCAAATAATATTTAAGAAGAATGGCTTACCAACCTGCCTCATCTAAATAGACACAACATCTGATAAATGCAACGTCTAAACAGCTTAGCTCATATAAGCTGTGTTCATGTAGGTGTTTATCCATAGGCTTAGCCTCCCTTCCACAATGTATATTAGAAAGAGCTGATAGGCACCCATCAGTGTAACTAAATATATTTTCTAATCTCAAAAAAAAAAACCACCTGGTAATCATCTCAGAGAAAAAATAAATGATATGACCATTAGTTTTGACAGGAGAATATCTGACCCTGCACAAGAAAAGTTATAATTAGAACTCCAGGGTTTGTTTTTTGGTAAGAGAAGTTTACCTCAATAGCCATTAGTGGATTTGTCCATCTGTAGGTAATTACAGAAGGGGCTTCCCTGGTAGCTCAGTCAGTAAACAATCCACTTGCAATGCAGGAGACCCGGATTTGATTCCTGGGTCGGGAAGATCCCCTGGAGAAGGAAACGGCAACCTCCTCCAGTATTCTTGCCTGGAAAATCCCATGGACAGAGGGACCTGGCAGGCTACAGTCCATGTGGTCACAAGAGTTGGACATGACTTGGCAACTAAACCACCACACCACCAGTTAATTACAGAAACTAGAGTTGGGACCAACATCAGGTTGTGATGTCAGATTCCATCCTGTGATTGTATACGGATGCTTCCTACATCCATCTCAAAGTTTCATAATAGGTTCTACTGTTAATATGTGGCTTCATTTTCATACTCTGCATTTACACGTGTTCCATAAATAATCCAAAATTATCTAAGAAACACCAAGTTGCCCATACATAGTCACTCCAAAAAATCATGACTTCCTTCAAAAGGCTTAGAACTACAAACACACAGTCTGCTGTCTTTACTAGCATATTCAGATTTAACCATGGTGCAAACTTTGGTCTGCAGTATTTTCTTCAGATTATTTATATAGCCATGCCACATTGCAGAGTGCTAGCAAAATAATCCCATTGCTTCTACAGCATTAAGTTTGCCTAAGCCAGCAAGCCAGAAAGACCACATCAAATTTATTTTGGATATACAGACAAAGCTTCAGTTTTCCACACAAATCAGCAAAAACAGTGTTTGTAAAACAGCAACTAAAAAAGAAATAAATATATATGGCCCTTCTTTCTCTGTTCTTTCTAGGAAGGTGCAAACTAAATGTAAATTCAGATTCCACTCATTTTTAATTTTTGGAATTCCATCAAGAGCTATAAAGACTGTCATATTTCTCTTTATAGTCTTTAAAAATAAAAGAAGGGGGCTTCCCTGGTGGCTCAGTGGCCAATGCAGGAAACACAGGTTCAATTCCTGATCTGGGAAGATTCCACATGCCAAAGAGCAACTAAGCCTGGAAATCACAACCACTGAGACCATGGGCCACAACTATTAAAGTCTGAGCACTCTAGAGCCCGTGCTTCACAAGAGAAGGCAACACAAAGAAAGGCCTGTGCACCACAACTAGAATAGCCCCCACTCACCACAACTAGAGAAAAGCCCATGCAGCAATAAAGATCCAGTACAGCCAAAAATAAATAAAATTATTTTTAAAAATAAAAGAAGGAAATGTTTTAACCTAGCATCTAGCATATACCACCTTTTATATACACAAATACTTCATGTATTAAGGATGTTTATATTAAAGTGAATTAAATGAATATACATTAAAATGAATCTGAAGGACTTAATTGGTTTCAACTTTGATTAGCTCTAATAGTTTTTCCTGTGGTCATGTATGGATGTGAGAGTTGGACTGTGAAGAAGGCTGAGCGCCAAAGAATTGATGCTTTTGAACTGTAGTGTTGGAGAAGACTCTTGAGAGTTCCTTGGACTGCAAGGAGATCCAACCAGTCCATTCTGAAGGAGATTAGCCCTGGGATTTCTTTGGAAGGAATGATGCTAAAGCTGAAACTCCAGTACTTTGGCCACCTCATGAGAAGAGTTGACTCATTGGAAAAGACTCTGATGCTGGGAGGGATTGGGGGCAAGAGGAGAAGGGGACGACAGAGGATGAGATGGCTGGATGGCATCACTGACTCAATGGACGTGAGTCTGAGTGAACTCCAGGAGTTGGTGATGGACAGGGAGGCCTGGCGTGCTGTGATTCATGGGGTCACAAAGAGTTGGACACGACTGAGCGACTGATCTGATCTGATCTGATCTGAATAATAATAATGGTAGTACTTGAAATTATTTAAATGGTATTTTAAAGAGGTCCTCTATGATCTCAACTTTTTGGTAACTGAGGATGGTTTTCCAGTTAGTCGAATAAGGAAGACTGAGCCATTCTTAAGTTTCTTTGGAAAATCTTGTGGGTGTTCAAAATACAAAGTCTGGAATCAGAGTGTCTAGGGGTAACCCCCAACTTGGCACCTATAAATTCAGTTACTTTTTAGGCAAATGACTTCACACATCTGGCTTCACCTTTCTCATCTGTGAAAACTGGAATAATAATAGTTCCAGGGGACCTTCCCAATCCAGGGATTGAACCCAGATCTCCCACAATGTAGGCAGATTCTTTACCAGCTGAACCACCAGGGAAGCCCAAGAATACTGGAGTGGGTGAAAAGAAAGTGAAAGTGAAGTCACTCAGTTGTGTCCGACTCTTTGCGACCCCATGGACTGTAGCCTACCAGGCTCCTCAGTCCATGGAATTTTCCAGGCAAGAGTACTGGAGTGGGTAGCCTATCCTTTCTCCAGGGGATCTTTCCGACCCAGGAACTGAACCCTGGTCTCCTGCATTGCAGGCGAATTCTTTACTAACTGAGCTGTCTGGGAAGCTGTTTATAGAATTACCACTATTAAATGAGTTAACATAATGTTTTAAAGTGCTTGACACACACATACACAAATAAAATGCTTGACACATTATAATCATTTATACACTTTTTTTTTTTTCAAATTAACAACTGAAATTCACTTACTGGGTTTGCTTTAATTTCTCTTAGACTTGCATGAAATTAAGTCAACAGAACTTACCTATACCCACCACTTAGGTTTTTTAAGCAGTCCTTACAATATGGCAACAGTTTTGGTTTTAGGGAAGACCATGTAAAGAGTAGGACGTGACTCAGCGACTGAGCATGCAGCATGCACAGTTCATTGTTATGTGTTAATTTATGTATTAAATTTCATGTGTTATTAGGAAAAACAAAATTAGCACATTAAAGAAATTTACTAGCACATTAAAGAGGGTGGATTAACCAAGGCTTGTGTGCTCAAGATCACCCACAGACACCACCGTCAATGAGAAAACCAGGAATGTGAGCAATCTCGGATCTCCATGTCTCAAGAAGAGAACGGTTTCCTGAAACACGCGGCCACGAGAACCCTACTGTCACCATCACTCAGGAAGCTGATCCAGTTTGTGAGCATCCTGGGTACCTAAGGCTGTGGTTACTTGGATGCTGCCATCTTGTGGACACTACAGATGCATGGCAGGCCCAGACCTGCGGATCATGTTAGCTGCTGCTGCTGCGTCACATCAGTCGTGTCCGACTCTATGTGACCCCATAGACGGCAGCCCAACAGGCTCCTCTCCCTGGGATTCTCCAGGCAAGAATACTGGAGTGGGTTGCCATTTCCTTCTCCAATGCATGAAAGTGAAAAGTGAAAGTGAAGTCGCTCAGTTGTGTCTGACTCGTAGCGACCCCATGGACTGTAGCCTACCAGGCTCCTCCGTCCCTGGGGTTCTCCAGGCAAGAGTACTGGAGTGGGTTGCCATTAGCATGAGATCTTAAATCCTGAGCTCACCTAGTCTCTCTGGACCGATTGCCATTATGATCATGTCAGAGGTCCAGCTTTTCAAATCACTAAAGTACAGCAGACTCCTAAACCTTGCACATCATGTGGATTCATCCTGTCACGTGGCCCATACTAGCTAGTAACATGTGGAAACCTCAACCCTCCAAGTCACAAAGATGACCTGCTTCTTAGAATCATATGGATGCTATGGTCCCCCTTGGTCACATAAAAGGCTCAGCCATCTCTATCTTGTAAAGATTGTTGGCTACCCAATCAAGATCCCTGCATCAACAGTGACATGGCTCCTACCATCACATGGCAAGCAAACTGCTTGCAGTCATATGAACAACTGCACCTATCCAGTGGCTCTTGGTCATGTGTATTCGTTCTATGGTCCATGTGACATGCTGTGGTCACTTGATGGTTAATTTTCAGTCACACTAGGATTGAACGCTCCTGAACCCTGAGGTGACTTGGATCTTTTTATTACGTGGTCCACGTGCGCCAAACCCCGGAAGTTCTGGGTGAGAGGGCGTGGCGCGCCCCACGGTGGCGCGCCGCACGGTGGCGCGCCCCACGGTGGATGGTGGCGCGTGCCCCACGGTGGCACGCCCCACGGTGGATGGTGGCGCGCCCCCCACGGTGGCGCACCCCACGGTGGATGGTGGCGCGCCGCACGGTGGCGCGCCCCACGGTGGATGGTGGCGCGCCCCACGGTGGATGGTGGCGCACGCCCCATGGTGGCGCGCCCCAAGGTGGACGGTGGCACGCCCCATGGTGGCGCGCCCCACGGTGGACGGTGGCGCGCCCCATGGTGGCGCCACTATGCGAATCTCGCAGTCATGTGACGCTCTGTTCGCGCGATAGGGGGCACCGTTTAAACGGTCGGAGAGCCTTCTGACTGGCTCTCGGTAGGTCGGCTTAGTTTTCTGAGTCGGACCACTCTGTGAGGAAAGCCTTTAGAATTAAGGTATGTGTCCTGACTCGGGAAACTTCGAGGAGACTCTGGCTCGGATTCCAACCTTTCCACTAACGTTTATATCCAGCTGCGGGAGGTTTTAGTTGGGTAGGATAGACGCCCACCGGTACCAGGTTTACTCAGAACCAGTGGAACAGCAGGCGGTGCAGAGACAGGGTTTGAGGGACTTCTCTCAGCGTCTCTTGGGAAAAGACAGGGACTTTTCTCAAATCTGAGGGACTTCTCAGGCTTGGGAAACTGGGTTGACTCCCCTGCTTCTCTTTCTTCTTGCCTACTGCTACTGCTAAGTCGCTTCAGTCGTGTCCGACTCTGTGTGACCCCATAGACGGCAGCCCACCAGGCTCCCCCGTCCCTGGGATTCTCCAGGCAAGAACACTGGAGTAGGTTGCCTTTTCCTTCTCCAATGCATGAAAGTGAAAAGTGAAGGTGCCCCCATATTAAAGCCGTACCTTTTGCTTATCTCAACTCGGTATTCACTTTCTGCCATGTGGTGGTGTCCGTTGCACTCCTCTGACCACGTTTTTATCAATACCCGAGAACTAGATGCCAATTTATATAGATAATTTTATATCTGATCTTAATTTCTGTCTCTTAATTGGTTCCATATATCGAGAGGGGACTATTTTTTAAGAATTTGATATTTTTTCAATAAAAGTGTGAAACTAGCCATTACATGAAGATTCAGAATTTGTTTTTTGTATTTGCTTTGCCTATCAGTAGTTTTTCAAAGTGTGTGGGGGATGGAGGAGCCTGGCAGGCTTCCGTCAATCTGTAGGGTCTTGAAGAGTCGGACACAACCGAAGCAACTTAGCATGTACTCATAGTCTTTTTCTGCTTGGAACCTCTAAATGGCTTAGGGAAAAATCCCATGGATGGAGGAGCCTGGTAGGCTGCAGTCCATGGAGTCGCTAAGAGTCGGACACAACTGAGCGACTTCACTTTCACTTTTCACTTTCTTGTGAGGGATTTAAATATTGTTTGAGAGATGTTTATAGGGGTGGTATTTTTATTATATAATAGCTGTTTTTTCTCTCGTTTCAGCACTTTAAGATTTGTTCTACAAAACACTATGTCTGAGAGACAGCACCAACAAAAAAATACTCATCGAACAAAGAACAATAGGACATACAAAAATGAAGGTAAAAGGATTCTTATAATGTCTTACTTTAAAGATAAAGTATGCTAGTATGCAACTTGACTATCAGAGAAAGGGGTAGTGACTTAGTTTGTTCAGGCTGCTATGTAGAACACTGTGGAATGGGTGGCTTATAAACAACAGAAATTTATTTTTCACAGTTCTGGAAGTTGTGAAGTCCAAAATCAAGACACCAGCAGGTTCAGTGTCTGGTGAGATCTGCTACCTGCTTCATAAAGGGCTGTCTTCATGTTGTATTTTCACAGGGCAGGAAGGGCAAGGGAGCTCTCTGGGTTCTTTATAAGGGCACAAATCCCATTCATGAGGGAACCTCTCTCATGACCTAATCACCTTTCAAAGACTCTACCTCCAAGTACCCTCACCTTGGAGATTAGGTTGGAACATAAACATTCAGTCTGTAGCAGTTAATTTCCTCAATTTCTATGGGAATGGAACATTTTCCCACAGACCATTTGAAGTACCAATGTTCCTCAGAAAACATTTTGGGAGAACCTGTTCAAACTAAATCTCTTCTAACATGTTAATGCCTTGTACCTTTGTTTACTAAGAACAATGTATGTTTACTGATAATTATAATCTATTCTCATTAAGAAACTACTTATTGCTTATTCATTTTATCTTATTTCGTTAGTGATTCTTTTACTTAGCCTTTCCGTTTTTTCATTTTTTAATATATAACCTCAATTTATGTTTCTGATATCATGATGGCAAGAAATAAGTGCATAAGTGCTAGTCACTAGGAAATCTTATAAGCAAAATAAAATGTCCCACTCTGGAGAAGATGATACAACTTAATTGTAAGGATGAGCAGATGAACTGTCTCACATTTTATATCAATTTCCACACTTTTTCAAAACTAATTAGTTATTATTTAATAATTAGAGCTGCCATTTTTGGGGGGGTCATCCCAGTGCACCAACTCAGAGCACCCTGTATCATTCCTCGAACCTAGACTGGTGATTCATTTCACATATGATAATTTACATGTTTCAATGCCATTCTCCCATATCATTCCGCCCTTGCCCTCTCCCACAGAGTCCAAGAGACTGTTCTATACATCTGTGTCTCTTTTGCTGTCTCGCATACAGGGTTATCGTTACCATCTTTCTAAATTCCATATATATGCGTTAGTATACTGTATTGGTGTTTTTCTTTCTGGCTTACTTCACTCTGTATAATAGGCTCCAGTTTCATCCACCTTATTATACTGATTCAAATGTATTCTTTTTAATGCTGAGTAGTATTCCATTGTGTATATGTATCACAGCTTTCTTATCCATTCGTCTGCTCATGGACATCTAGGTTGCTTCCATGTCCTGGCTATTATAAACAGTGCTGTGATGAACATTGGGGTACATGTGTCTCTTTCAATTCTGGTTTCCTCAGTGTGTATGCCCAGCAGTGGGATTGCTGGGTCATATGGCAGTTCTATTTCCAGTTTTTTAAGGAATCTCCACACTGTTCTCCATAGTGGCTGTACTAGTTTGCATTCCCACCAACAGTGTAAGAGGGTTCCCTTTTCTCCACACCCTCTCCAGCATTTATTGTTTGTAGACTTTTGGATAGCAGCCATTCTGACTGGCGTGAAATGGTACCTCATTGTGGTTTTGATTTGCATTTCTCTGTTAGTGAGTGATGCTGAGCATCTTTTCATGTGTTTGTTAGCCATCTGTATGTCTTTGCAGAAATGTCTGTTTAGTTCTTTGGCCCACTTTTTGAATGGGTCGTTTATTTTCCTGGAATTGAGCTGCAGGAGTTGCTTGTATATTTTTGAGATTAATTCTTTGTCAGTTGCTTTGTTTGCTATTATTTTCTCCCATTCTGAAGGCTGTCTTTTCACCTTGCTTATAGTTTCCTTTGTTGTGCAGAAGCTTTTAATTTTAATTAGGTGCCATTTGTTTATTTTTGCTTTTATTTCCAATATATTCCAATATCAACTGGTTTGATCTCTTTGCAGTCCAAGGGACTCTCAAGAGCCTTCTCTAACACCACAGTTCGAAAGCATCAATTCTTAGGCACTCAGCCTTCTTTATGGTCCAGCTCTCACATCTGTACATGACTACTGGAAAAACCATAGCTTTGACTATACGGACCCTTGTTGGCAAAGTAATGTCTCTGCTTTTTAATACACTGTCTAGGTTTGTCAGAGCTTTTCTTCCAAGGAGAAAAGCTGGCTTGGTGATGGTGAATTCTCTCAGCTTTTGCTTGTCTGTAAAGCTTTGCTTTCTCCTTCAAATCTTAATGAGATCCTTATTGGGTAGAGTAATCTTGGTTGTAGGTTTTTCCTTTTCATCACTTTAAGTATATCCTGCCATTCCCTTCTGGCCTGAAGAGTTACTTTTGAAAGATCAGCTGTTATCCTTATAGCGATCCTCTTGTATGTTATTTGTTTCTTTTCCCTTGCTGCTTTTGATATTTGTTTTTTGTGTTTAGTTTTTGTTAGTTTGATTAATATATGTCTTGGTGTGTTTCACCTTGAGTTTATCCTATATAGGACTCTCTGGGCTTCTTGGACTTGGGTGGATATTTCCTTCCCCATTTTAGGGAAGTTTTCAACTTTTATCTCCTCAAATATTTTCTCATGCCCTTTCCTTTTGTTTCCTTCTTCTGGGACACCTATGTTCAAATGTTGGAGCGTTTAACATTGTCCCAGAAATCTCTGAGGCTGTCCTCCTTTATTTTTATTCTTTTTTCCACTCTGCTTCATTTATTTCCACCATTCTATCTTCTAGCTCACTTGTCCTCTCTTCTGCCTCAGTTCCTCTACTGTTGGTTCACTGCAGAGTGTTTTAAATCTCACATATTGCATTGTTCATTACTAATTGACTATTTATTTCTTCTAGTTCCTTCTTAAACATTTCTTGCATTTTCTCAACCTGTGTCTCTAATCTATATATCCATAACTCTATTTTGTTTTCAAGATTTTGCATTATCTTTACTATCATTATTCTGAATTCTTTTTCAGGTAGACTCCCTATCTCCTCTTTGGTTTGGTTTGGTAGGTTCTTATCATATTCCTTCACCTGCTGCATATTTCTTTGCCTTTTCATTTTGTTTAGTTTGCTGTGTTTGGTGTCTCCCTTCTGCAGGCTGGAAGGCCATAGTTCCTCTTAACTGTGAAGTCTGTTCCCTGTGGGTGGGGTTGAATCACTGCCTTGTGAGGGTTTCTTGACTGGGGGGATTTGTGTCTGTGTTCTGGTGGATGGAGCTGGCTCTCATCTCTCTGGAGGGTAATGCAGTGTCTAGTAATGAGTTTGGGGGTGTCTCTGGATTTGGTATGACTTCAGGAAGCCTGTTTTTAATGTTCAAGATTGTGTTCCTATTTTGCTGGAGGATTAGCATGGGGTGTCTTGTGCTGGAACTTGCTGGCTCTTGGGTGGAGCTTGGTTTCAGTGTAGATATGAAGGCTTTGGGGTGGGCTTTTATCTATTAATGTTCCCTGGGGTTAGGAGTTCTATGATTGTCCAAAGTTCTGAAGGTGAGCCTTCTGCCTTAGGGTTTTTGTCCCCCTTTTAGACTAACATCAAGACTCATTTCAAAGAGATTGGTTTGCCTTTCTGGGTATCTGGGGTCCTCCACCAGCATTTAGAAGTTGTTGTGTGGAAGTTGCTCCACATGCAGGTTATCTTTTGATGTATTTGTGGGGGAGAAAGTAGTCTCCCCATCCTATTCCTCTGCCATCTTGGGACTGACCTGCACTATTGTTTCTTGACTGCTTTCCCTTTGTTTCTGCATTCCCTCACCTCCCTAATTAGTAACTGCTTCAGTCTGTTCTTTGGAACTCAGGGAAGACTGAGGGGCCCAAAGCCTTTTTCTACAAACAAGAAACAGGGAAGACAGAGGGGCTTTTGTGCTCAGGAGGGCCCTGCATGTTTCTATTCAGTTTCAAACCCCCCTTTTCTGGTATACTCCTCAATCCTGAGGAGATCATGAGTGGGACAAGAGAGGGAATGAAGTTTTGGATAGAGAAGTTAGTCATAAACTTGACTAATGAACTTGGTTTTAGCGGGACTCAGGTTCAAGAGTCTGGAGAAGGCAATGGCACCCCACTCCAGTACTCTTGCCTGGAAAATCCCCTGGGCGGAGGAGCCTGGTAGGCTGCAGTCAATGGGGTCGCTAAGAGTCAGACACGACTGAGCGACTTCACTTTCACTTTTTCACTTTCATGCACTAGAGAAGGAAATGGCAACCCACTCCAGTGTTCTTGCCTGGAGAATCCCAGGGACGGGGGAGCCTGGTGGGCTGATGTCTATGGGGTCACACAGAGTCGGACATGACTGAAGTGACTTAGCAGCAACAGCAGCAGGTTCAAGAGTTATCACCTGAAATCACTTGAATTGAAATACCTTTGAAGTCAATGTGTCAGTGGACCAAGCACCTGCTATTTGGAACTCAGAGGTCAATCCTTTCCCCATAGCATTGAGAAACATATTAGTGAGGGGGGCTTCTTCATCTTTGAAGTGTTCTGAAGTGGCTGACTTGTGTAGGACACAGATGAGATGGGAGACCCTGCCATTGACATGGTCACCCTCATTTCAGCGGGTATGATGGGGTCCTGGAATTGTAGTCCCAGGAGGAGCACTTAACTGCCTGCCTCAAGGTGAGTGCAGTTCATCTGATAAACAGCAAGACTGGAAGGGGGGTCACATTGGTTTGACCTCCAGATAGCTCAGTTGGTAAAGAATCCGCCTACAATGCAGGAGACCCCAGTTCAATTCTTGGTTTGGGAAGATCTGCTGGAGAAGGGATAGGCTACCCACTCCAGTATTCTTGGGCTTCTCTTGTGGCTCAGGTGGTAAAGAATCCGCTCACAATGCAGGAGACCTGGGTTCGATCCCTGGGTTGGGAAGATCCCCTAGAGAAGGGAAAGGCTACCAACTCCAGTATTCTGGCCTAGAGAATTCCATGGACTATACCCATGGGGTCACATAGAGTCAGACATGACTGAGCAACTTTCACTTTCAGTCTCTAAATGTAGCTAAGTGATCAATAGATCCCTTGGATCTTGAAATATCTCAACATACCCTTAAGTTGCATTTGATCCATGTATAAATAAATAAAATTTGAATAAATATTTATTTATAATAAGATATAGAATAACATAAAAATAAGTAAATCAAGCTCTAGATCTGGTGATTTGAGCTGTCTTGTTGGTGAATGGTAATCCTTTACTCAGTTCTCACATTTACCCAGAACACCATGAATGAGTGAACTACTGAGGAAGGGACCCTACAGTGAAGTCACAAGGCACTATAGTAAATCTTTTTCCCAGGCTTAGCCAAAGGGATCACCAGCCATTTACCACAGTTATTGTGCATTTGCTTTAAAGACACTCACTCTGAGCCGGAGCTCAGCAAACTTTTCCTGGAAAGGGCCAGATCACAAATATTTGAGGCCTTGAGGACCATTTTATCTGTTTTGTAACTATTTAACTCTGCTGTTGTAGGGTGGAAGCCTCCAGAGACAAGTATGGCTATGTTCCAATAAAACCTTGTATATGGACATTGATGTGTGGATTTCAAATAATTTTTGCATGTCAAGAATTATTACTTTTTTAACCATTCAAATATGTAAAAACCATTCTTAGCTTGCAGGCCCTAGAAGAACAGGCCAAAGATCAGGTTTGGCCCATGGGTTATAGTTTCTCAATCTCTGATTTAAGCTAATGGAATCACCAGGTCCCTAAAACAACAGAGTGGAAAGCTAGCAAAATGAGGTGGCATCCATTTCTAGGATCTCTGGCAAATATGTTGTGTCCAACTCTTTGTGACTTCATGGACTGTAGCCCACCAGACTCCTCTGTCCATGGAATTTTCCAGGCAAACATACTGGAATGGGTTGCCAATGCCTTCTCCAGGGGATCTTCTTGGCCCAAGGATTGAACCTATGTCTCTGCATTGCATGCAGATTCTTTACAGTCTGAGCCACTAGGAAAGACCATAAACCCAAAGCTGATACTTTTAACACAGTGACTTTTAACTGTGGTTGTACACTGCAGTCACATGGAGAATTTAGAAAATGTGGGTGCCTTTAATTATTTTGAGTATAGCTTGGTGCTGGTGATATTCTCAATCTCCCCAAGTACCTCTACTGTGTAAACAAGGTTGAGAGCTACAACCCATACAGTGGGGTATTACACAGCAATGAAAAAGGAAAGAACATAACTGGATTTCAGAAACAGTATGCTGAATTTAAAAAGCCAGATGGAAAGGTATACAGTATGTATGATTCCATTTACAAGAAATTCTACTTCTAGGATTTTTGGCAAGCAAAACTACTATATAGAAACTGTGAGCAGATAAAGGTTTATATGGAGCTGGGAGATGAAAAGATTAACTGGGAACAATTTGGAGTGTGGTATATGCTTTATATCTTGATTGAGGTGGTATTTAGCTTTAATCCTTGACTTTTACATATTATTATAAGTAATTTGAGATCAGGAGAAGTTGGGTGAATTGTCCAAAGTGATGTAGTTTAATAATCAGAGAGAAGACAGGTGGATCTAATTATCAATAATTGTTTCTATTATGTTAGGTAATGAGTCAATAGTAATAGTGCTTCCCCCCAAGAACCTGGTAAAACTCTGACCTAACTTTTTTATACAAGTAAAGCATGGACATGAAAGTATAACTATTGTGTATTCCAAACACCTGCATTCCAAACCTCTCCTATTCCTCATCCTGCTTCTCCTTAATTTCTCCCACGATAGTGCCATCTCTCAGATAATGCTTCCCTGAGGGCTCAGCAGATAAAGAAACTGCCTGCAATGCAGGAGACACAGGTTTGATCTCTGGGTCAGGAAGATCCGCTGGAGGAGGAAATGGCATCCATTCCAGTATTCTTACCTGAGAAATCCCATGGACAGAGGAGCCTGGTGGGCTGCTAGGTCGTAAAGAGTCAGACAGGACTGAGGGACTGAGTATGCGTCTGAACTGACAGAAGAGTTTCCTTTTGGGGTGTGTGGGATTGAACCCTTGGGCCAGGTTGGCATTTTGCTTGCCTGTTAGCCTAAGACATTGTACATGGTGAGTAGGCCACTGATGTGTGTTCAAACTTGTATTTTTGTTCCATTTTTCAGAATACAGAGGTGGTGATAGTTCACCTGAAGGAAGAAATGAAGGTTGGAGTTCTTTCCAAGATGATTTTGACAAGAGGAGCCCTCGTTATGAAGATAATGGATATGAGACTCAGCCTTCACACCACTGTGATGATGATGGAAGTATGGTGATGAGGAATGTCCATGAGGGCCCCAAAAAAAGACAGTAAGTGACCAGGCAGCAGGGTTTGCACACAGCAGCCCCTGGGACAGTCCAGCTCTCCCTGTGGACTTCTTTTCCTTCTCTCACTGTAAAACTGAAGTATGCTAGAAGTGGAATAATGGTTGTGCAACCCTAACTGTGGAGTTTTCCCTGGTGATCAGTGGTAAAGAATCCACCTGCCAATGCAGGAGACGAGGGTTAAATCACTGGGTCAGGAAGATCCGCCCCCCCCCCCCCCCGGAGAAGGAAATGAAAACCCACTCCGTTATTCTTCCCTGGGAAATCCCATGAACAGAGGAGCCTGGTGGGCTACAGTCCATGGGGTTGCAAAGAGTCAGACACAACTTAGTGACTAAACAATGATCCAAACTGTAGTGCTGGTGTCAAAGAGACGAGTGTGTACAGAAGACTCTCTTAGCACTTATGGCCACTCACCCTTCTTCTCTCCATGTCAGCTTTCCCTATTCCTTCCGAGGCAACGGGAGGAGAGTGAGATGGCGCAGAGAAGGCAGTATCTCTGTTACTGTGTGGGGAAAAGGAAAACCTGTGATGAAAGAAATGAGGGAGAACACACAAGATGGTGCCCAAGGGAGCTGGTTTAAGGTCACAGTGAGTATCCTGAAAAAAGTATGGAATGCGAAGGAGAGAAAAGTCAGGAGGAGTTATGTTGTTCTCATGTTGAGATGCTAGTTTATTATGCTGGGGACAGTTTGTAATCTGACCATTTTATTGCTTAGTTAACAGTCTTGTTCATCTAAGGAAAAATTCAGAGAAGCAATATAAAGGGAACAGACCGACTGTAAGGAGAACATTGGAGACTATCTCAAGGCAAAGACGTAAACTACTGATTAGGATATGGAGCAGCTCTGCACTAGAGGTCTCAGTTTGGCTAGCTGAGTGTGGGACATGGGGGGCCGAGTCTCTGGAGACCTTGTATGAGGGGCAAGCAGTATCTGCACTAGGTAGGATCCCCTGGAACTTTATTAAAGAAAGATCATCTCTAACACCTTGATTAATTGGCAGAGAGCTTTGACTGGAGAGGAGTATTTTGGAAATCCATATTATGCACAAACATAAGAAATCATACCAGTGGTCCCTTCTTTAGATCCCCGTTCAAGCTCAGTAGAAGACTGGAAAAGAACAGGAAAAGATTTGTTCTCCAGGCTAAATTCCCTGTCATCTGTCCTCTGTCCTAACCCCTCTTTTCATCCTTAGATTCCTCATGGGAAAAAGTATGACAAGATATGGCTAATGAACTCAATCCAGAGCCTTTGCAGTGTCTGCTTTACTCCAGTGGATGTAAGAGAGGATGCTGAAGCCAGATGAGTGGGCACAGGGAAGGGGGAGAGATCTGGTATAGCAGGGTGTGTTGGCCTCTGATACTATTGCTGATGCATTTAATCCCTGTAGTTCCACTATGTGAAAAATGGGGCTCAATTCTTTGTCCAGAAAGCTAGCACTGCCTCTGCCTTGATGGATGTAAGCTACAAGATCTATGATGAGGAGAACCAAAAGGTGTGTGTCCATATCATTGCCTATAATGCATCCTGGGACAGGAGGACGGGCCTGGGGCTAGTCGTCTTCTTGAACTAGAGTTGCTGCTTACCCCACCTCTTCTTCCTGCAGATACCTATCTTTGTCAACCCCTCTGCTGTTCCCTACTCTGTGCGTAATAAGTTGGGACCAGAAAAAATGGAGATGTTAAAGGTAATGCCAACTCAAGGCATCCTGTATGCCAGCACTCACCTCTGTCTCTTCTTCCCCCAGCCCCCCATCCCTCTCACCCCCGATTTCCCTGCCACCACCACAGTCTCAGAGTGGCTCTCTCCCTCTCTCTGTCTCTGCAGCTGGCCTTTAACAAACGATTTGATGTCTCCCAGCAATCTCTTGACCTCCAGAGGCTCCGCTTTGACCCAAGTATGGCTGACAGTAGTAATTTGAGGGTGGGTGCGGGCAGAGGGGGTCTTCCTAGAGGGAGTCTTGGGGATGGTAATGTGGTGAGGGGCTGATTATGGGCCTGGACCCCACTTGGTGTTCTGATTCCCTCCCCTCTCCTTCCTGAAGACTTGATGGGCCATGATATTGAGATAATTCTGAATCGAAGAAACTGCATGGCTGCTGCCCTGCAGATCATCAAGAAGAACTTCCCTGAGGTGAGGCTGAAGGCCCAGCTCTGATATTATGGTAGGGGGTGGAAGAGATGGGGTGGAGGACAGATTTGTCTCCAAGATCCAGAATAGTAACCTTCACTCTAACTCTTCTTCACCCAAAGCTATTGTCCTTGAACCTGAGCTGCAACAAACTGTACCACCTGGACGGCCTGTCTGACATTGTGCACATGGTCCCCACAATCAAGATACTGAACCTCTCCAACAATGAGGTAAGAAGAGGGAGTCAGATCAAAGTTGGGATGAGAGTAGGGGGATTGGTTGTGGTCATCAGAGTGATGACAGGAGGCAGATGAGGGCACCTGAGGGGTGAGTGGGTGGAGGCTGGGCTGCAGGGGCCTGGTTGTTTCTCTTGCCCTGGGATTCCTTTTCCAATTTCCTCTCCATATTTCTCAGCTGAACTCTATGTGGGAGTTGAACAAGATGAAGGGGCTGAAGCTTGAAGAGCTGTGGCTGCGAGGGAACCCACTGTGTGACAGATTTCCAGACCAGTCCACCTACTTAAGGTCTGTGTGAGACCATCCTGTCACCCTTCTTGGTGACCTTTACCCATAGGGGCCTAAATTATTACTGACAGTAACCTCTTTGCCAAAGGTGGCAGCCATGATCTTCCGGAAGGATCATAGGCTCTGCCTTCTCTTTTCTGTGTTCCTTCAGTTCAGTTCAGTTCAGTTCAGTCACTCAGTCGTGTCCGACTCTTTGCAACCCCATGGACTGCAGCACGCCAGGCCTCCCTGTCCATCACCAACTCCCAGAGTTTACTCAAACTCATGTCCATTGAGTTGGTGATGCTATCCAACCATCTCATCCTCTGTCATCCCCTTCTCCTCTCGCCTTCAATCTTTCCCAGCATCAGGGTCTTTTCAAATGAGTCAGCTCTTCGCATCAGGTGATCAAAGTATTGGAGTTTCAGCTTCAGCATCGGTCCTTCCAGTGAATATTCAGGACTCATCTCCTTTAGGATGGACTGGTTGGATCTCCTTGCAGTCCAAGGGACTCTCAACAGTCTTCTCCAACATCACAGTTCAAAAGCATCAATTCTTTGGTGCTCAGCTTTCTTTATAGTCCAACTCTCACATCCACACATGACTATTGGAAAAACCATAGCCTTAGATGGACCTTTGTTAGCAAAGTAATGTCTCTGCTTTTTAATATGCTGTCAAGGTTGGTCATAACTTTTCTTTCAAGGAGTAAGCATCTTTTTATTTCATGGCTGCAGTCACCATCTGCAGTGATTTTGGAGCCCCCCCCAAATAAAGTCTGCCCCTGTTTCCACTGTTTCCCCATCTATTTGCCATGAAGTGATGGGACCAGATGCCATGATCTTAGTTTTCTGAATGTTGAGCTTTAAGCCAATTTTTTCACTCTCCTCTTTCACTTCCATCAAGAGGTTCTTTAGTTCTCCTTCACTTTCTGCCATAAGGGTGGTGTCATCTGCATATCTGAGGTTATTGTGTCCCTTACCCGTGAGGAATTTCCTTCCTCTGACCTGCTTACCTCTTAAGGTCTCAGAAATCTGCTTCTGGTTCTCTGCCCCTAGCATTCTCCACCAGGGCCTCCCAAGAGCATGGTTCAGGAATCAGGGCTCCTCTCCCTCACCGAGACCAGGAGTGACCAGACTTGACCCTACTGCTGGGCCCTGGACTGAGAAGGGTCCTCCAAGTCCAGGCCTCATGCTGAGACGGGCCTTCCTTCTCCATGCTGAGACAGGGCTTCCCTCCTCCATTCAGAGAGGGTCCTTCTCCCCCTACCTCCAAAAGTGTTCCCCTCCTCTTCCATGTTTACACAGGGGCTTTCCTGCCCAGTGCTGGGGGCTGAGGTCCTGGGTGGCTGCTGTCATGACATCCATTCCCCTGGCCCAAAGCCAGGGGCTGGATCCTTCTTAGGAAAAAGCAGTGTTCCTTGAGTCAAGGGGCCAGAAGTTGGCCACTGCCAGTGTGCAGAGAGCTTCCTGAGGCAGGAGAGGAAGGCAGGGGACAGAGGAGTTAGAGGAGACTGCAGGACAGGCCTCTCAGGGGACACCGCCTCTCCCTCCCTGCACACGTCACATCATCCTGCCTCTCCTCCAGAGGAACCCCCGGTAGCCTGAGACACGTGTGATTCCTCAGAGAAAGATCCAACTCAGACAGGTGCAGAGGCCATCAGGACAGAAAGTGGTGATCATGAGGGCGGGCCAAAGACCCTCAGCTCCACACTGAACCGGGACCTGGCCTTTTAAGATCTACCCCCATGGCTACTCCGTTTCCCATGCCCAGGTCCGACCGAGCTCACACAGGTGTCAAAGCTTCAAGAAGCATCCAGTGGCCGGCCCCCAGCCCAACATGTGCATAGTTTCCATTCCTACCTGGGGTGCCTGGGCTGTTGCAGGGCAGGGGAAGGAAAGGGCTGCAGCAGGGGCACTACTTCCTCTTTCTTCTGTCTTCTCCCCTGCCCCCCACCATGGTAGAGCTTCCTTCCCTTCCCTTCCCTTTGCTTTCTCTCTCTCCCTTGTCTCTGAGCCCCTGTGTCTCCCTTGTTTCTCCCCTCCTCCCTCCACTCTCCTTCTGTCTTCATCCCTCCTGAGCTCCACCTCACTCACCTCCCTGCCACAGCCTCCTGGGCCATCCCTGAGGTATGACCTGACTTGGCAGAGTGCTGGATGCCCAGTGAGGTAGCAAAGCCCCAGGCTCCCATCCTCCCATTCCCTCTTCTCTCCACAGCCTTCACTGGGCCCTGGAGGAAGGAAGGCAGGGAGGAGAGGAAGGCCTGCAGACTGGATTTGAAGTGCTCGTCCTTGAGGCACAGGAGAAGGGAGTCAGGACAGTCTAGGTGGAAGCTACCCAGGGGAAAGGAGCGGGAGAAGGAGAGGAGGAAGGAATATTAAACTTAAGGTACTCAGAGAGATGAGGAGATGGTGCCTTTCAGTCAGATGAGAGATACTCAGTGCTCAACAGGGAATTCAACCCAAAACCCTCAAAATCAGAAGTTGAGGTGGGTACAAGGGGCTGCTGAATGGGCAAGAACACCCCAATCTGTGTTTATCATGTTAATGTTTTAACTCAAATTAGGCATTACAACCTTGAACTATCAATCACCTCTTCTCTATTTTTGGTTTTGGACAGTGCCATCATAGAATGTTTCCCAAAGTTACTGCGCCTGGTAAGTTCTTATGTAAATCATTGTATCTTACTAACATTTCAGACTTCCTACACTCAAGCCCTTTGGGTCTTGCCTAGATTATGTGTTGGCATCAGACCCTTGACCACTTTAGGGGATATGGAGTCCTGAAAATGACATGGATATGCTCACTGGAAAAATATCCATAAACACATACACACACACATAAAAGTTGCATATAATACTAGAGACCTCTAAGACATCATGATGAAGAAACCCACTGTAAGCTTGCCTATGGACTTTCTAGGACCCTTTTACAACTTACCTCCTATCCTTCGTGTCCTGGGATCATCCTTTTCCCTGATCATCCGGGGTCACCCCTCTGGTCTCCACTCCTGACTTCCTCTTCCATTCTCCAGGATGGCCAGGAGTTACCCTCAACAGTTGTCACTGACAGTCACACTCGCTGTGCAACAAAGCCCAGCAAGGTGAGGAAGAGGATCAGAGAATATTTGGGGCTATTGCAAGTGAGGGTTTATCCACTACATAGTCTCAAATGCCTTTTGATTCCAGGAAAACAATAAAGAAACTGACACACTGAAGAATGTGATCCTTCAATTCCTGAAGCAGTAAGTTTACTTGGACTTGGCACCATGAGGAATAGAAAGGGCTGAGACTGGGTCAGGCCACCAAACCGCAGGTCTCCTCTCAGAGACTTTCAAGTCTCCTTTGGGATTCGGATCACTGACAGCCTGTCCTCATTGCTGTTCCACAGATATTACTCGATCTATGACTCTGGAAACAGATATGGCCTCCTCAGTGCTTACCACCACAATGCCTGCTTCTCCCTGACCATTCCATTCCACTCTGAGGATCCAGCCCTGTGAGTATCACTGCCCAGACTCCTCCCTCAGGCTGTGTGGTTCCCCAGCAGACACAGGCCAGCTCTTGCTAACATCCCTGCTGGCTGGACCACCACCCATTTTTCCTCTGTCTCCTAGAAGCAGCTTATGCCCGTACTTCAAGGACAGCAGGAATATGAAGAAGGTCAAGGACCCCAGTGAGTGTGTGGTGGGAAGGCTGGGCAGAAAGAGTGGTGAGGGAGCCAATCATAGGGTCCAGGGTGTGGCAGCCCTAACTTTTGCTTTCTTCCCCTCCCGTACAGACCTGCGTGTCCAGCAGCTGAAGCACACAAATAATGACATTGTGCGTGCCCTCTGTGTGTTGCCCAAAACTCAGCATGACTTCAGCTCCTTCCTGGTGGACATGTGGTTCTGGACAGTGAGCGTTTGTTTCTTCCCTTGATGGGGCGGCAGTGACGGGGGAGAGCCTGTAGGGGGATGGTCAGGCAGGAAGCCACAGGTGGGGAAGAGGTTGAGGGGGTGACATTACCTGGGCTCTTCCTTTTCAGGGTACGATGCTCTGCTTCTCTGTCAATGGGGTGTTCAAGGAAGGTAAGTGTGTATAGCCCTCTTCGCCCAGATGCCCCACTGCTCCCTCCTCTGGCTAGGCTCCCCACTCAAGAGCCCTTCCAGCTTCTCTCCCCTCCCCTGGACTCCCCTCCCCTTCCCCTCCCTTCCCTTCCCCTCCCTTCCCTTCCCCTTCTTTCCCTCCCTTCCCCTCCCTTCCCCTCTGTGTCTTCCAGCCCTCAGTCTTCCCATAGACAACCCAGATCTGAACTGCTTCCATGTCTGCCTTCCTGCCCTGGGCATTATGGACATAGGCTGTGGAGTTTGGTGGTTCCCATCTCAGATCTTTACACTGAGAACTTGGGCCATTACTTAACCTCACAGTTTCCTCATTTGCAAAATGGGGTCATAATATCCACCTCTTGGGCAGCTATGAAAAATGCATCCCATGAACTTGTGAAGTGGTTGTCATGGGGACATGTACACTGGGAGCAGACAGCTCCTACAGTTGCCCTCCCCATTCCCGACACCGTGGCTCCCCAAATGAATAGCTGTCCCCTCAGCATGACTGGGGTCCACCCTGGGAGCCTGTAAACATGTAGAGCTCTAAGAGCTATTGTTTGTTGTTTGTTGTTGAAGTGGAAGGAGGGTCTCAGGAGTGTGTGCGTGCCTTCACCCGGACCTTCATCATTACCCCTACCAGCTCTTCAAGGTGAGAGCCGTGTTGTGGGCAGAATGACCCATCCAGCGTGGTTTCAGGGTCCTGAACATGTGGTGGTGCAGACCTTACGTTTACTCAGTATTGTGGAAAGCCAGCAGGGAGCTCCAAGGAACAGTCTAGCCTAGTGGTTAGGAAGAGCATGGACTCTGGAATTGGCACATGGGTTCTCTCCCTGACCCAACACTCTCTGTGTGACCTTGGTCAAGTCACATGACCTCTCCATGACTCAGTGTCTTCTGAAAATGGGAATCAGACTGTACAGTCCTGTACTGTAGTGTACTGGGCTGCTGTTCAGGGTAAATGTGAAGTTGTCCCTGGGTTGGGGATCAACCTATCCATTGAGTGAAGCTGGTAGACAATCTCTCTGAAGGTGGGCTCTGTGTGAGGGGCAGAAGAACCAGTCAAGGAGCCTGGGGACAGACACAGGAGGGGGATGGAAGGAATCTGGTTGCTGAGTGGCGGTGGCAGCAGTCAGGATTGGGGGTGCTGGTTGTCCATCCATCACTTGTCTAAATGTGTATTTTCCCTCCAGTCTTTGTATAGTGAATGACGAGCTATTTGTGATGGAAGCCAGGCCTAAAAACACCCAGAGTGCATTCTCCATCCCAGAGCCCACACCGTCCACCAGCTCCGTGGCCACTTTGTCCGAGGAACAGCAGCAAATGGTACAAGCCTTCTCCGCTCAGTCTGGGATGAACTGTCAGTGGTCTCAGAAGTGAGTATTGTGTGTGCATGAAGATAAGGGGGAGCTGGGAGAATGAAGGAATTAATAATGGCAACACACAGGCAATTTGGAAAAATAAGTATTTGGATATTTTGCTTGCAAAAAAGTAAGCTCGTGAAAAGATAAACAAATTTTATGATTATGTATGTAAAGCATTTTAAAAACAGTACATGCTCATATGACATGATATTTTATATGGAAAATGCTAAGAAATTCACTAAGAAACTGTAAAAATACATAAATAAGTTCAGTAAAATTTCAAGATATAAGGTCAGTATACAAAAATCATTTATATTTCTATAAGCTTAAAATGAAAAAATCCTAAATTGAAATTAAGAAAACAATTTGATTTATAGTAGTATCAGAAAGAATAAATATTTATAGCAAAATGTAACTAAAGAAGTAAAAAAACTGTACCTTAAAATCTTCAAAACATTGTTGGAGTAAATTAAAGAAAATCTAAAAAAAACACAGAAGGATATTCTGTGTTCATGTTGAAAGACTTAATATTGTTAAGATTGTAGTGCTATTCAAAGTGATCTACAGAGTCTATACCATAGCAAAAATCCCTGTTGGCTCCTTTCCAGAAATTGATTAAATGATCCTCAATTTTCACATGGAAGTGCATGGACTCAGAATAGTCAAAACAATATTGAAAGTGAATAATGTTGAGGACTCACAAGTCCTGGACCTCACAATTTCTAAACTTTCTACAAAGATACTATAATCAAGGCTGCATGGCACTGACATTTGATAGATCAGTGCAATAGAATTGAGAGTTCTGATGTAAACCCTGACATTTGTAGCTAATTAATTTTTAGTGGATGCCAAATTAATTAATGGAGGAAAAACAAATAATCTTTTTGACAGATGGTGCTGGGACACATGAGTATTCACATGCCAAAAAAAAAAGAATTGTGTCCCCTATCACAGACCATATACAAATATTGACTCAAAATGGATCAAAGACCTAATATAAAATCTACAAGTGTAAAAACTCTTGCTGACTTTCACTTAGTATGATAACCTCTAGGTCCATCCATGTTGCTGCAAATGGTATTATTTCATTCTTTTTTATGACTGAGTAATATTCCATTGTATATATGTACCATATCTTCTTTACCCATTTCTCTGACAATGAACATTTATGTTGCTTCCATAGCTTATCTAATGTGAATAGTGCTGCTATGAACACTGGGATGTGTGTATCTCTTTGAATTATGGTTTTCCCTGGATATGCCCAGGAATAGGATTGCTGAATCATATGATAGTTCTATATTTAGTTTTCTAAGGCACCTTCGTGAAAAGTGAAAGTGAAAGTCACTCAGTCATGTCCAATTCTTTGTGACCCCGTGGACTATACAGTCCATGGAATTCTCTAGGCCAGAATACTGGAGTGAGTAGCCTTTCCCTTCTCCAGGGGATCTTCCCAACCCAGGGATCGAACTTAGGTCTCCTGCATTACAGGCAGATTCTTTACCAGCTGAGCCACAAGTGAAGGCTGTACTGTTGTCCATATTGGTTGTACCAATTTACATTTCCACCAACAGTGTAGGAGGGTTCCCTTTTCTCCACACCCTCTCTAGCATTTATTGTTCATAGATTTTTTTAATGCTAGCCATTCTGGCTGGTGTGAGGTGATACCTCATTGTCATTCTGATTCACATTTCTCTAATAATTAGTGATGTTGAGCATCTTTTCATGTGTTTTTTGGCTTTCTGTATATAATCTTTGGGGAAATGTCTATTTAGATCCTCTTCCCATTTTTTGGTTGGGTAAGTAAAGTAAGTCAGACAGAGAAAGACAAGTATCATATGATATCACTTACATGTGAAATCTAATAAAAACGATACAAATGAACTTATTTTCAAAACAGAAATAGACACAGATCTTGAAATAAATTTATGGTTACCAAAGGGAAAGTGTGGGGAGAAATCATAAATTAGGAGATTGGGATTAATATCTACACACTGCTATATATAAAATAGATAACTAATAAAGACCTACTGTATAGCACAGGGAACTATACTCAATGTTCTGTAATAACCTATGTGGGAAAATAATCTGAAAAAAATAAATATATATATAAACTCACTTTGTTATATACCTGAAACTAACATAACATTGTAAGTCAATTATACTCCAATAAAAATTTTAAAAAGCACTTAGAAGAAAACATAGGTGTATATCTTCATGACCTTGAATCAGGCACTGGTTTCTTATATGTGACACCAAAAACACAAGCAGCCAAAGAAACAAATAAATTGCACTTCATCAAAAATAAAAACTTTTGTGCATCAAAGGGCACAATTGTGAAAGTGAACATACCACCCACAAAATGGGAGAAAATATTTGCAAATCTCATATCTGATAAGCTCCACTGTCTAGAATATTGAAGGATTTTACAAGTCAACAATCAAAACATAAATACCAATTTAAAAATGGAGAAAGGATTTGAATAGATATTTCTCTAAATATGGTATACAAATGACCAACAAGCCCATGAAAACATGCTCAACATCATTAATCATTAGGAAAATACAAATCAAAACAACCACTCGCATCACATCCACTAAGATGGCTTTAATCAATGAAACAAAAGATAAGCATAGGTGAAGGTGTGGAGAAGTTAGAATGCTCATATATTAGAGGTACATGGAACACTCACTTCAGGAAAACATTTGGAAGTTCCTCAAAATATTAAAATGGAGTTACCATATCACCCAGTAATCCCACTCCTAAGTATCTACCAGGAGAAATGAAAGCATATGTTCACTCTAAAACTTATTCAGGAATAGCATTATTCATAATAGCCAAAATATGGAAACAACTGATGAATGGATGAATAAAACTGGTACATCCATATAGTAGAATATTATTCAGTCATAAAAAAGAATTCGGTTCTGATATATGTCATGACATGGATGAACCTTGAAAACATGATGCTAAGTGAAAGATGCCAGTCACAAGAAGTCAGATATTGTAGGAAATGTCCATAATTGTCAAATCCACAGGGACCAAAAGATATTAGTGGTTACCAGGGGAAGGGGAGGAATAGAGAGGGATCATTAATGGTTAAGGAGTTTCTTTTTGAGGTGTTAAAATGATTCTGGAATTAGATAGATGCTATAGGTGCACAATCTTTTGACTAATAAAAAGCACCGATTTGTATACTTTAAAATGATGTGTGATTATATCTCAATAAAAGACAGTTGGAAACTAGTACTTTATAATTTTTCATTTGTCATTTTCTTGAATATCTTGATCAGTATATATTGAATTCCCTGTTCTTTTGCACAACTCTATTTTTCTGTTTTAAACTCTAGTGGGCATGAATGCTAGTGACAGATGATTTGGTTTTCACTGGTCTTTCTTCATCATTACACATAGTGTTCACACTGGTCCATGTGTCCCAGCAAGAAAGCGGCATGGATTTAGTGGTGGCATTGCAATGTCAATGTGTCTGGATTGTGGCACTAATGGAGAGCACCTGTTCTTCTCCCACACAGGTGTCTTCAGGACAATGAATGGAACTACACCAGAGCTGGTCAAGTCTTCTGTATGTTCAAGGTGAGGTCTGGGAATCAAGTAGATTAAAGATGAATGTTCCTGAGCCTTTGGGGAGGCCAAGAAAGTGGAGGCTGATGGCCTGGGAATGGAACTTGGGGACGGGCTTTTTAACACCCCAATTCCTTCCCTCCAGACTGAGGGCAAGATCCCAGAGGAAGCCTTCAAAGAAATCCCCTAAAAGGAGCCCTTGGATGTCATCTTTGGCTTCATCCACATCGTCTTTTTCTCTCTAGCCTCAGGCCACGCCAGTGACTGGGGTTGGAGACTGACCAAGAAGTCAAAGTTACATTATATGCCAGTTAACATATCCTGAGGGTCAGTTGTTCTGCATATTTCCCTCACTCATTATTGTTGTGTTTGTTTTCATAATAAAGAGTGATGATGAATGTTATATGTTATGTGTCCTGCATTGCTCTTCCCTGCCCCAATCATGAGCCAGTGGGTCCAGGCCTGAAAAGTCCTGCCCTCCTCCCTGACTCACATTCCCCTTGGTAGTCCCTGGCAGATACATCAAGCTTGATGTCAATAAATTATGATGAGAGGAGACATGATATGCTTCCAGGGATTGGTTTTTGGAGGTGGTGTGACCCAGATGCTCTTCCTAGAGATTCTCAGAAGCAGGCACGTGACCTGGAACAACAGAGGCTTTGCAAGGGATGCCAACTGGCTAGTGAGGGCAGTGAAACGAAGGAAAGAAGATGAGGACGTACATGTTTTACTTCTTATTCCTAATTACTTCCAAAGACCATACTATGAACAGTTTCAAGATTGTCATACAGATGAATGAGAAATCCTGGAGGAAGGCATGGTAACCCACTCCAGTATTCTTCCCTGGAAAATCCCATGGATTTTCTACAGTTCAAAGGGTCACACAGAGTTGGACACAACTGAAGTGATGTGAACATGCATGCACGAGTGAGAAATGGGCCTTTTCACACTTCTCACCAGGCTTCCATAGGGATTCTCATTCATCCCCTGTACTGCCCTCTCCCCCTTTCTGAAGGTGCATTGTAGAAGGGATCTCACTTCAGTACCTTAGAGTAGGGGAGAGTCAGCCTGTCTACCCATGCGTCTCTCAGAGAGCAGACATAGGGTGCTTGAGGGGGTTGAGCCATTTCATTTCACTTCCAAACAAATAACACGAAATCTCACATTATGGTCAAGTCTGTGTGACCTTTCTCACTGACACAATTAGCAGTACAGAATTGCAAGCAAGAGTTGAAAGGGACACAACTTATTTTCTGCACTTCTGTAATGTCTACCCTTCAGACAACAAGCAGGCATGGTTTTTGAAATGAGAATAATAGCAATATCACATTTTAAGCTACATGATGATACAGATGTGGTACTACCCGTTTACAAATTATGCCTCCATTTTGGGGTCTTGCATAAGTTATTTTCTACCACATGCAACTTTTCAGTTCTTTATGTACATGAAGGATCCATATATTGGCTTGTGAACTCTTTAAAAATATGAACTAAGGGGATGATTGCCATTACATTAGGAATTTTGCTGTTCAGTTGCTAAATTGTGTCCAACTCTTTGAAGCCCCATGGACTGCAACACACCAGGCTTCCCTTCATTCACTGTCTCCAAGAGTTTGCTCAGATGCATGTCCATTGAGTCGGTGATCCTATCTAACTATTTCGTCCCCTGCCACCCTCTTCTCCTGCCGTCATTCTTTTCCAGCATCAGGGGTCTTTTCTAATGAGTTGGTACTTCACATTATGTGGCCAAAGTACTGCAGCATCAGTCCTTCCAATGAAGATTCAGGGTTGATTTGGATTGACTTGTTTGATCTCCTTGCTGTCCAAGGGACTCTCAAAAGTCTTCTCCAACACCGCAGTTCAAAAGCATCAATTCTTCGGCACTCAGCCTTCTTTATGGTCCAACTCACATTCATTCCTACACGACTACAGGAAAAACCATAACTCTGACTACACAGACCTTTGTTGTCAAAGTGATATCTCTGATTTTTAATACACAATCTAGGCTTGCCATAGCTTTCCTTCCAAGGAGCAAGTGTCTTTTAATTTCATGGCTGCAGTCACCATCTGCAGTGATTTTGGAGCCCAGGAAGATAAAATCTGTCACTGCTTCCACTTTTTCCCCTTCTATTTGCCATGAAGACATGGGACCAGAGGCCATGATCTTAGTTTTTTAAATGTTGAGTTTTAAGCCAGCTTTTTCACTGTCCTCATTCACCCTCATCAAGAGGCTCTTTAATCCCTCTTCATTTCATTCAGTTCAGTCGCTCAGTCGTGTCCGATTCTTTGCAACCCCATGAACTGCAGCACGCACGCCAGGCCTCCCTGTCCATCACCAACTCCCGGAGTCCACCCAAACCATGTCCATTGAGTTGGTGATGCCATCCAACCATCTCATCCTCTGTCGTCCCCTTCTCTTCCCGCCTTCAATCTTTCCCAGCATCAGGGTCTTTTCATATGTGGCAGTTCTTCGCATCAGGTGGTCAAAGAATTGGAGTTTCAGCTTCAGCATCAGTCCTTCCAATGGATATTCAGGACTGATTTCCTTTAGGGTGGACTGGTTGGATCTCCTTGAAGTCCAAGGGACTCTCAAGAGTCTTCTCCAACATCACAGTTCAAAAGCATCAATTCTTCGGTGCTCAGCTTCCTTTATAGTCCAACTCTCACATCCATACATGACTACTGGAAAAACCATAGCTTTGATTAGATGACTTCCCTGGTGGCTCAGACAGTAAAGCATCTGTCTAAAATGCGGGAGGCCCGGGATCGAGCCCTGGGTTAGGAGATCCCCTGGAGAAGGAAATGGCAATCCATTCCAGTATTATTGCCTGGAAAATCCCATGGACAGAGGAGCCTGGTAGGCTACAGTCTATGGGGTAGCAGAGTCGGACACGACTGAGCAACTTCACTTTCACTTTCTTTCACTTTGACTAGATGGACCTTTGTTGGCAAAATAATGTCTCTGCTTTTTAATAAGCTGTCTATGTTGGTCATAACTTTTCTTCCAAGGAGCAAGCATCTTTTAATTTCATGGCTGCAATCACCATCTGCAGTGATTTTGGAACCCCCAAAAATAAAGTCTGTCATTGTATCCATTGTTTCCCCATCTCTTTGCCATGAAGTGATAAGACCGGATGCCATGATCTTAGTTTTTCTGAATGTTGAGTTTTAAGCCAACTTTTTCACTCTCCTCTTTCACTTTGATCAAGAGGTTCTTTAGTTCTTCACTTTCTGCCATAAAGGTGGAGTCATCTGCATATCTGAGGGTGTTGTTATTTCTCCAAATCTTGATTCCAGCTTGTGCTTCATCCAGCCCAGAATTTCGCATGATGTACTCTGCATATAAGTTAAATAAGCAGGATGACAATATATGGCCTTGACGTACTCCTTTCCCAATTATGAACCAGTCAGTTGTTCCACTTAATGTTCTAACTTTTGCCTCTTGACCTGCATACAGGTTTCTCAGGAGACAGGTATGATGGTCTAGTATTCCCATCTTTTTAAGAATTTTCCACAGTTTGTTGTGATCCACTCAGTCAAAGGCTTTTGTGTAGTCAATGAAGCAGAAGTAGATGTTTTTCTGGAATTCCCTTGCTTTCTCTATGATCCAACGAATGTCGGCAATTAATGTTATTTCATGTAATGCCTCAATTATCACAGACCAGACTTGACATTCTCAGCTAGAGAACAGAGATCACTGTGTACACGTCTCAGTCACATGTGAGGAATAGAGGCAGACTCCAGTGTAAACCAACAATTGCACTGCCTGGCTCAACTCAGACTCTTTGAGATCCCTTGTGGACAGGGAACATGGAACTCATTACATGGACCTTCTACATCCTCGCTCTACATCATCAGGCTTCCACATCCTTGACCTCCTTCTTTAGCCAGCTCAGATGCTACCTTGGTCTTCCATTCACTTGTTCTCCTGCAGATTCCTTACTTTCAGTTCTTTTGCTTTGATGATTCTGGGCAAATGTTAACTCTGCAGCCTGTCTCTCTGAATCTCTTTCTGCCCTTCATTTCCAACTAACTTGTGAACCTTCCCTCAGAATTGCTCTGGCTCCTGTGTGGTACTTTCTACTTCCAACACTTTGTCCCAGAACTTTTGTCTGAACTGATCCCTTACCCCTGGGATCTCCGCCTGTAGCCCCCATCCCCAGCTCTACTACTACTGCTTATATTCGAAAATATGGATTATATTTATCCTATTTACCTGCTCATACGTTTGTTTTTATTGCTGATCTTCATTTTTTACTTAAATATAGATCACTTCATGGGAAATAGAATGCTTTATTTTTTGGGGTTCCAAAATCACTGCAGATGGTGATTGCAGCCATGAAATCAAAAGACGCTTACTCCTTGGAAGGAAAGTTATGACCAACATAGATAGCACATTCAAAAGCAGAGACATTACTTTGCCAACAAAGGTTTGTCTAGTCAAGGCTATAGTTTTTCTAGTAGTCATGTATGGATGTGAGAGTTGGACTGTAAAGAAAGCTGAGTGCTGAAGAATTGATGCTTTTGAACTGTGGTGTTGGAGAAGACTCTTGAGGGTCCCATGGACTGCAAGGAGATCCAACCAGTCCATTCTAAAAGAGATCAGTCCTGGGTGTTCTTTGGAAGGAATGATGCTAAAGCTGAAACTCCAGTACTTTGGCCACCTCATGCGAAGAGTTGACTCATTGGAAAAGACTCTGACGCTGGGAGGGATTGGGGGCAGGAGGAAAAGGGGACAACAGAGGATGAGATGGCTGGATGGCATCACTGACTCGATGGACATGAGTTTGAGTGAACTCTGGGAGTTGGTGATGGACAGGGAGGCCTGGCGTGCTGCGGTTCATGGGGTCGCAAAGTCGGACACGACTGAGCGACTGAACTGAACTGAACTGATTAATTTTTTAAAAGAGAGTAAACAAAAAATTTACAGTAAACATTTCACATAAACATGCATGTCTTCAATTGGTCTTGTCGTCCAACCTACTGGTTAAAGCCTGAGTTTCATGAATCCTACCTTCCTTGCCAAATGGAAACATTCAATTTGGCTGTAGAGCCTGGTGGGCTGCCATCTATGGGGTTGCACAGAGTCGGACACGACTGAAGCGACTTAGCAGCAGCCGCAGCAGCAGCAGCAGCAGCAATGTACATCCACATAACAGAAATCAACAGAGGAGGAGTCCATGAAGGTGGCACACCCACAGAGCCCCTGAGTAGGGCTGGACGAGGGCAGCTGACAAGGCACAAAGGCAGGAAGAACAAGTCCAGTTTGACTGGCAGGAGGGCACATGTGAGAAGTAGTTTATGAAGCCAGATTCTTCATTTCCATAAAGAAAAGATTCCTTACTCTGCTGGGTAAAACTGGAGGGTTTGCAGAGGGAACCGCCAAAGGCTTGCACAGAGAACAAAACAGGCTGTGCTAGCAGATGGTACAACCCTGCAGGGCCAGGCACAATGGATGACAAGGAGATGCGTTGAATTCAGAAAGCCAGACTCACCAAGCCCACTGACACCTGCGAGTGCACATGCTAAGTTGCTTCAGTCTCATCCGACTCTTTGAGACCTTATGGAATGTAGCCCACCAGGCTCCTCTGTTCATGGGATTCTCCAAGCAAGTATACTGGAGTGGGTTGCCCTTTCCTCCTCCAGGGGATCTTCTTGATCCAGGGATCGAACCCGTGTCTCTTGAGTCTCCTGAATTGGCAGGGGGGGTTCTTTACCACTAGCACCACCTGGAAAGCCCCAAATGACACCTGCAAGCACTTCCTATAGAAACAAACAGCTTGACCCAACAGGCCCCAAACCACGGTTCTGTCCACATACATCAAGACTTTGGGAAGAAAAAAAAAAAGAGAGACAAATATTTTTAGTTCAAATTCCTAGAACCTGCTCCAGCTTAAGCCAGTTAAGAGCAGTGAAATGATTCCCACATCCAGTAACAATTCATTTCCCAACCATGACCTTCAGCTTCCCTGAGCTGTCATTACCAAATAATTAAAAAGCAACAATCAATTCATTATAAATAAGTTTCTACCTGCTATGAAATCCACTGAAGCCCCACAAAAGGCTGAGAACCCAGCACAGGCCATTGGCGTGTAAACCCTGAATGACACTGGTGGAGTGGCATGAACATGTTGTCAGGCCCCCTCTCCAGCTCGCCATGTGGCTGGAACAGGTGACTCAAATCAAAGCCCCCGACACGAATCATCTAACTTCTTTCTAGGTCCAGACTGCTTCCCTCTACTAGCTGGGGAGGGAGAGGCCACCCCAAGGGAGAAAAATCAGTCTTCATGTTCTCAGTAACACTAAACCGAAGCAGACAGAAATTTCTCAGGAATAGTCATTCAAATGACAGAAATGGGCGACTCCATACCCTGGTGGTTCAGACAGTAAAGAATCTGCAGGAGATCTGAATTTTATCCTGGGTTGGGAAGATTCCCCTGGAGCAAGGCATGGCCTGGAGAATCCAATGGACAGAAGAGCCTGGCAGGCTACAGTCCATGAGATCACAAAGAGTTGGACACAACTGAGGGACCAACACACTATACTAATTATGGGATGACCTATCATACATCTGCTGCGTAAGGAACATTTACTAGTGACCAGTTTCCCACAATGGCAGATCCATCTGGAAACTGCACACTGCAGAAGGCAATCCCATGACTTTCTTCTAGTTGTACATACAAAATCTGAGTCAGTTTGGGAGTCAGGAACAAACAGTGGTACAAAAGCATGAACAGAGGAACCTTACCAACACATGTTGGTTTCACACTGCACACCTCTTATTCAGATTCTGATTTAGAAACTGGCTGCTGGCTCATTTGCTCAGAGGCTTCTTCACCTCATGTCTCTTCCACTCCTAGACCCCACTGAAACCCACTGAAAGAAGCACACTCATTATGGATCTGCTGCTGCTACTGCTAAGTCACTTCAGTCATGTCCGACTCTGTGTGACCCCATAGACAGCAGCCCACCAGGCCCCCCCGTCCATGGGATTCTCCAGGCAAGAACACTGGAGTGGGTTGCCATTTCCTTCTCCAATGCATGAAAGTGAAAAGTGAAAGTGAAGTCGCTCAGTCATGTCCGACTCTTAGCGACCCCATGGACTGCAGCCTACCAGGCTCCTCCATCCATGGGATTCTCCAGGCAAGAGCACTGGAGTGGGGTGCCATTGCCTTCTCCACATTATGGATCTACATAGAACTAAAAGCCTCAATTTAATCAAATCACATGCATCAGCACAGTGGCTGCTGATTTAATCTGTTCCCCAGCATCATTAGGGACTGCTGTATTCAGGGACTGTTTGGATCTAAATTGGGCTTCCCGAACAGCTCAGTCGGTTAAAGAATCCACCTGCAATGCAGGAGACCCCAGTTCGATTCCTGGGTCGGGAAGATTCCCTGGAGAAGGAATAGGCAACCCACTCCAGTATTCCTGGGCTTCCCTTGTGGCTCAGTTGGTAAAGAATCCGCCTGCAATGTGGGAGACCTGGGTTCGATTCCTGGGTTAGGAAGTATACCCTGGAGAAGGGAAAGACTACCCACTCCAGTATTCTGGCCTGGAGACTCCCATAGATTGTATAGTCCTTGGGGTCACAAAGAGTCAGACACGACTGAATGACTTTCACTCCTTTTTGAATCTAAATTGGAGATAGAAGTACTTCTGTCTTTTGGAAGCTCTCCCAAAGCTCTCCTTCATCGGAAGCGTCTATAGACCCAGGCTTAAAGTCATAGCGCATGCTGTGCAAGGAGGCCCGTGCTCCTTTCGGTCCAGCTGCAAGTAATGTGCAGGTAGTTCTCCTTGCGGTCCAGCAGCAGGTTGGCAGTCTAGTTCAAGGCTGCGCACGGGCACCTTGATGAGCCCGCGGCCCAAACTCCTGCTCAAGAGTCCAGAGGAGCTGTGCTCCTGGGCCAGTGCTCCCGGGGTGAGCCGGGAGCCAAGCCTGCGCCCACCCATGGCCGGAAACAAGTCTTCAAGATTTTAATGGTATCGTTCCCTTAATGAGCACAGAATTACCCTCCAAGCGCTGTTCCTGTGGGGGATGTGTGTGTGTGTGTGTGTGTGTGTGTGTGTGTGTGTATGTGTGTGACTCAGTTGTGTCCAACTCTTTGTGATCACATGGACTGTAGTTCCCACCAGGCTCCTCTGGCCATGGTTTTCTTCAAGCAAGATTAATAGAGTGGGTTGCCATTCCCTTCTCCAGGGGATGTTCCCAACCCAGAAATTGAACCTGGGTCTTTACAGTCTGAGCCACCAGAAAAGCCTCTTACGAGTCTACCACCCTGTAACCCCTGTGCTGGAGAGACAGTAGTTAAATATGAGGAATCCTTCCGTGGCCAGTATCCAAGGGCAGAAACCTCAGACCCATGTCATGCAAGATTAGACATTGTACCTCACCCCCACCAAAATAATCTAAAGCAGGAAGAATTGATGTTCAGCTGTTCTTAGCACCCTAACATGCATCAAAGAAAGGTGATGAAGTACTGGTAGGAGGGCAAATTTTCTGGGGGTTGAGGCGGGTGAGTGTTTGTGGCAGGGCCTGAAATTCTGCAGTTGTTACAGGATCCCAGGTGTAATGGTTAATTTTATGTGTCAGTTTGTCCAGACTGTGGTACCCAGATATTTGGTCAAACATTATTATGGATATTTCTGTGAAGGCATTTTGGGGATGATCTTAATACCTATTTATTTAAAATATTTATTTATTTATTTGGCTGCATGGGGTCTTAGTTGCAGCATGGGGGATGGTTCATGGCAGCACACTGGCTTCTCTCTAGTTGTGGCATGCAGGTTCTAGAGCACCCAGGTCCAGTAGTTGTTGCATGTGGACTCTCTAGTCGTGGCACACAGGCTTAGTTTCCCTGTGGCATGTGGGATCTTAGTTCCCCAACCAGTGATTGAACCCACATCCCCTGCATTGGACAGTCAATTATTAACCACTGGATCACCAGGGAAGTCCTGAGATTAATATTCCAATTAGTAGGTTCTGAGTAATGCATATGACTCTTTATAATGTAGGTGGGCCTCATCTAATCAGTTGAAGGTTTGAATAGACTGACTTCCCCAGAGAGAGAGAGGGAATTCTGCCAGCTGACTGCATTCAGATTCTAACTACAGCTCTTCCCTAGGTCTCTAGCCTGCCAACCTACCCTGCAGATTTTAGACTTGCCAGGTTCCACAGTTGCATGAGCCAATTTCTTTTAAAAAATTAACAACTAGATACCAACAAATTGGACAACCTACAAGGAATGGGAAATTCTTAGAAACATACAACCTACGAAGATTCAATCAAGAGGAATAGAAAATCTGAATAGACTAATCACTAGTAAGGAGATTGAATTAGTCATCAAAAATCTCTCAATGAAAAAAAGCTGAAGACCAGATGGCTTCACTGGTGAATTTCACCAAACATTTAAAGAATTAATGCCAATCCTTCTCAAATTTTTCCAAATAATTGAAGAAGAGGGAACATTCCCAAACCATTTTATGAAGTCAGCATTATTACCCTGATACCAAAACCAGAAAGGACACTACAAGAAAAGAAAACTACAGGCCAGTATCCCTGATGCTAAAACTCTCAACAAAACACCACCAAACTGAATTCAACAACATGTTTAAATGATCATTCTTGGGTCCAGAGGTGGGCCCCCAACTCAGCCCTCCCATCTCCCCAGGGGGTTCCATCTGGACAAGGCTCCCCCCAGCCTTGTAGACCAGCTGCACTCAACCCCAACCCCAGTCCAACCTGCCCTGGCAGCAGGGGTAGCCCCCAGCAGCAGGGACCTCAGGACCAGGGCTTCTCCTATCTTCAGGATCAACCCACTCACTCCATGGGCCTTGTGGGGATGGCAGTGAGTATTGGTCAACTGCCTCTCCTAGGTTGCTCAGGAAGCCCCTTCCCCACTGGAAGTTAAGGTCCCCTAGCAGACCAGCTGTCCAGGCCAAGCTCCCCAGATCCCAGGCCTTTGGCTTCAACCTTCCAGCCTCAGCTTGCCCTCTGTGTCCCCCTTCCAAGGACACAGACCTGGGGTGGGAGACAGACCCTCCTGGTGAAAGGCTGGCTATTGCCCAGCTCTTGGGAGTGCTGGCCAGATACAGGTGTGTTCCTGCAGGCCTCTGCCCACCATGGGCCTAGTGTCTCCTAAGGCCTGTACTCCCCCAACCCTGTGCTGCCTGCCTGCCTCTCCCAGGGAGCCTCAGCCCACTTTTTGGGCCCTGGGAAGTCCGTGCTGACCAAGGCAGCCCAGTTGGTGCCACTGGCTCCTGTTCCATCATCCCTGGGCCCTGGCAGCTCCACCCCTGCCTCCACCCTCTGACTGAGCTCTGCATGTTCCACTAACCCAGGTAGGTGGTGGGTGAAGGCGCCTGGCTTCAGCTGCCTCCAAGGGCAGAATACTAATCTGACCATGGAGCACCTGCTGCACTCATCCCAAAAAAAGCAATTCCATTCTTGTCTTTTTGACTAGTCATTCTGATAGGTGTGAGGTGCTATCTCATTGAGGGTTGGATTTGCATTTCCCTGATGACTAGTGATGTTGACCATCTTTTTTCATGTGCCTGTTGGTGAAGATGTGGAGAAAAGAGAGCATTCATTCACTGTTAGTGGGGATGCAAATTAGTGTAGCCACTAGGGTATGGAGGTGCCTCAAAATGTTAAAAATAGAATTGCCAAATGATCCAGCAATTTTAATGGGTATTTAGCCTAAGAAAATGAAAACACTAATTCAAAAAGCTATATGCACCTTAATGTTCATAACAGCATTATTTTACAGTAACCAATTTATGGGAGCAACTTAAGTGCCCATCAACAGACAAATGGACAAAAACAATGTGTTATACACACACACACACAATGGAATATTGCTGCTGCTGCTGCTGCTAAATCGCTTCAGTCATGTCCGACTCCGTGCAACCCCATAGACGGCAGCCCATCAGGCTCCCCTGTCCCTGGGATTCTCCAGGCAAGAACACTGGAGTGGGTTGCCATTTCCTTCTCCAATGCATGAAAGTGAAAAGTGAAAGTGAAGTTGCTCAGTCATGTCCGACTCTTAGCGACCCCATGGACGGCAGCCCACAGGCTCCTCCGTCCATGGGATTTTCCAGGCAAGAGTACTGGAGTGGGGTGCCATTGCCTTCTCCCAATGGAATATTACTCAGCAATAAAGAAGAACAAAATCTTGCCATCTGTGACAATGTGGATGAATGTGGAGGTACTATGTCTAGTGATATAAGTCAGACAAAGTAAGGCAAATACTGTATGTTTTCACTTATATGTGGAATCTAAAAAACAGAATAAATGAGTAAATATAAAACAGAAGCTGACTCACAGATACAAAGAACAAACAAGTGGTTGCCAGAGGGGAGAGAGATGGGGGATGGGCAAAGTAAGATAAAGGGATTCAAAAGATACAAACTACCAATTACAAAATAAATTACAGGGATGTAATGTACAGTACAGTGAATATAGTCAATATTTTATAATAATTTTGTATGGTGTGTAATCTATAAAATATTGAATCACTATGTTGTACACCTAAAACTAATATAATATTGTGAGTTAACTATACTTCAATAAAACATTCAAATAAAAATAAATAAAGGATCATTTGCTATGATCAAGTGTGATTTATCCCTGAGATACAAGCACGGTTCAATATGTGCAAATCAATAAATGTGATTCATCTCACTAAAAGAATGAAAAAATATTACATAATGTCAATGGACACAGAAAAAAATGTTTGACAAAATTCAACATCCATTTATTATTAAAAACTCTTAACAAATTAGGTGTAGAAAGAATGTATCTTAACATAATAAAGGCCATATATGACAAGCCCACAGCTAACATCATTCTCAAATGGTGAAAGGTTGAGAGCTTTTTCTCAAAAGTTAGGAATAAAAGAGTGCCCACTCTCATCACTCTTATTCAACATAGTACTGGAAGTCCTTGCCAGAGCAATTAGGTGTTAAAAAGAAATAAAATGCATCAGAACTGGAAAGGAAGAAGTAAAATTGTCTTTATTTGCAGATGACAGGATTTTATATAAAGAAAATCCTAAAGACTGCCCCAAAACTGTTAGAGCTAGTCAGTAAATTTAGTGAAGTGGCAGAGCACAAAATTAACATACAAAAATCATTTGCATTTCTTTACACAACAATGAATTATCTGAAAAGGGAAATAAAGAAAATAATCCATTTACATTAGCATCAAAAACAATAAAGTACTTAGAAATAAATTTAATTAAGGAGGTGAAATATATCTCTACACTGAAAACTACAAAATATTGATGAAAGAAATAAAAAAAGACATAAATAATTAGAAAGATCTCTAATGTTCATGGATTAGAATAATTAATATTGTTGAAATGTCCACACTACATGAAGATTTTATAGATTCAGTGCAACCCCTATCAAACTTCCAATGACATTTTTTACAGAAGTACAAAAAATAACCTTAAAATGTATATGGAACCACAAAAAATCCTGAATAATCAAAACAGTCCCGAGAGAGAAGAATAAAGCAGGGCATCACATATCCTGATTTCAAGCTATGTTATAAAGCTATAGTAATTAAAACAGTATAGTACTGGCATAAAAACAAACAGAAGATCAATGGAACAAAATGGAGAGGCCAGAAATAAACCCAAGCATATATGATCAACTAATATTTGACAGAAGAATCAAGAATACTCAATGAAAAACCATCTCTTCAATAAGTGGTACTGGGAAAATTGGATATACACATGTAAAAGAATGAAACTAGACCCCTATCTTCCACCATTAACAAAAATTAGCTTGAAACAGATCAAGAACTTAAATGTAAGACCAAGACAGAATATTAGAAAGCAGAGACATCACTTTGCTGGCAAAGGTCCATCTAGTCAAAGCTATGATTCTTCCAGTAGTCATGTATGGTCATGAGAGCTGGATCATAAAGAAGGCTGAGTGCCAAAGAGTTGATGCTTTTGAACTGTGGTGCTGGAGAAGACTTTTGATACTCCCTTGGATAGCAAGGAGATCAAACAAGTCAATCTTAAAGGAAATCAGTCATGAATATTCATTGGAAAGACTGATGCTGAAGCTGAAGCTCCAATACTTTGGTTATCTGATGTGAAGAGCTGACTCATTGGAAAAGACTCTGTTGGCAGGAAAGATTGAGGGCAGGAGGAGAAGGGGGCGACAGAGGATGAGATGGTTCGATCACATCAACGACTCAATGGGGATGAGTTTGAGCAAACTCCAGGAGACGGTAAAGTACAAGGAAGCCTGGCATGCTGCAGTCCATGGGGTCGCAAAGAATCAGACACAACTGAGCAACAGAACAACAACAAACCATAAAACTCCTAGGAGAAAACTCCTAGAGATGAGTCTTGGCAATAATTTTTTGAATATGACAACTAAAGAACAAACAATAATATGAAAAACAGGTGGAGCTACATCAAACTAAAAAGCTTCTTCACAGCAAAAGAAATTATCAACAAAATGAAAAGGCAGCCTATGGAATGAGGGAGATTTTTGCAAATCATATATGTAATAAGAGGTTAATATTCAAAATATAAAGAACTCATACAACTCAACAACAAAAAGCAATCCAGTTAAAAATATGCAGAGGAATGGCTGCCATCCAAAAGTCTACAAGTAATAAATGCTGGAGAGGATGTGGAGACAAGGGAACCCTCTTACACTGTTGGTGGGAATGCAAACTAGTACAGCCACTATGGAAAACAGTGTGGCGATTCCTTAAAAAACTGAAAGTAGAACTGCCTTATGATCCAGCAATCCCACTGCTGGGCATACACACTGAGGAAACCAGAATTGAAAGAGACACGTGTACCCCAATGTTCATCGCAGCACTGTTTATAATAGCCAGGACATGGAAGCAACCTAGATGTCCATCAGCAGATGAATGGATAAGAAAGCAGTGGTACATATACACAATGGAGTATTACTCAGTCATTAAAAAGAATATATTTGAATCAGTTCTAATGAGGTGGATGAAACTGGAGCCTATTATACAGAGTGAAGTAAGCCAGAAAGAAAAACACCAATACAGTATACTAACGCATATATATGGAATTTAGAAAGATGGTAACGATAACCCTGTGTACGAGACAGCAAAAGAGATGCTGATGTATAGAATAGTCTTTTGGACTCTGTGGGAGAGGGAGAGGGTAGGATGATTTGGGAGAATGGCATTGAAATATGTATAATATCATATATGAAACGAGTTGCCAGTCCAGATTCGATGCATGATACTGGATGCTTGGGGCTGGTGCACTGGGACGACCCAGAGGGATGGAATGGGGAGGGAGGAGGGAGGAGGGTTCAGGATGGGGAACACATATATGCCTGTGGCGGATTCATTTCGATATATGGCAGAACCAATGCAATATTGTAAAATTTAAAAATAAAATAAAATTTTAAAAAAAGACAAAAAAAAATATGCAGAGGACCTTATTTAGACTTTTTTCCAAAGATGTCACAAATGGTCAAGAGGTACATGAAAAGGTATTCAACATCACTAATCATTTGGGAAATGAAAATCAAAACCACAATGAGGTATCGCTTTATGCCTATTAGAATGGCTGTCATCAAAAAGATGAGATAAATGCTAGTGAGGATGCAGAGTAAAGGGAACCCCTGTACACTGTTGATGGGATTGTAAATTGACACAGCCACTGTGGAAAATAGTATGGAGGTTCCTCGAAATTAAAAATAGAACTACCATATGACCTAGCAATTCCACTTCTGAGAATGTATCTATAGGAACCAAAATCACTATGTCAAAGGGATATCTGCATCTCAATATTCCCTGCAGCATTATTTACAATAGCCAAGTCATGGAAACAACCCAAGTGTATATCAGCAGGTGAATGAGAAAATGTATACAATGGAATAATATTCTGCCTTTAAGGAAACTGCTATTTGCTATAACATGAATGTGCGCTGAGGGCATTATGCTAAGTGAAATAAGTCAGACAGAGAAAGATAAATACGGTATGATGTCTTTTATATGTGGAATCTAAGAAAACTAATAAAGAAACCAGATTTGTGGTTACCAGACATGAGACTTGAAGGGTGAGGGGATTGGATGAAGGTGGTCAAAATGTATGAACTTCCAGTTATAAGATTAATAAATATTGAGGATATCATGTACAACATGATGACTGAAGTTAAAACTGCTTTATGGTATATTGGAAAGCTATGAAGACAGTATATTCTAAAAGTTCTCATTGCAAGGGGAAAAAACCTTTTTTTCTTTTCTAACATCTATATGATATTATATGATATCACCACTTACTGTGGTGATCTTTTCACAATATATGTAAATGGCCATTTCCAAATATATTGTGCATGTGTGCATGCTCAGTCACTCAGTCCTGTCTGACTCTTTCAACCCGAACTGTAGCCCACCAGGTTCCTCTGTCCATGGGATTCTTCAGGCAAAAATACTGGAGTGAGTTCCCACACCCTCCTGCAGGGGATCTTCCCGACCCAAGGGTCGAACCCGTGTCTCTTATGTCTCCTGCATTGGCAGGCAGATTCTTTCCCACTAGCACCACCTGGGAAGTTCCCCCACCCCATTATCAACATCATGCTAGAGTTGTACATTTGTTACCATTAATGAACTGGACATCATAATCATCCCCTAATCCACAGTTTACAGATGAATAATGGTGTGCATCCATCATTTTCACTTCAATTTTTATTGAATTTTTATAACTATACATATGCAATTTCTTAAGCCATGCATCTTAATCCACACCTTTGGAAATGCCACACCTTTTTCATATTAAATAAATATATATTCAGTCCTGTTCATGAGTTTTCTACAGTTTTCCTTTAATCTGTATGTCAATCAGTCTGCTCCCAATGGTGATGAAAGTACAGCACCACAGAATAATTATGTTTCCTGGCTATGCAAATCCCACTCACAGGACTGTCCTTTTGGATGGCTGGAGGAGTAATGGTAATTACAATGAATACTGCAAACATGCATTCAGCACTGTAGGTGCTGCACATTGCTCTGAGGGCTTTCAATATAGTATTTCATTTAATGTTCACTGTAACCTTAGGGAGCAGATACTGCCTTGATTCCCACTTAACACCAGAGAAAAGGTGAGACTTAGAGAAAGGAAACTGTTACTAAAGATCATGCATTTTGCAAGTAAAGGGACCTAAGTTCAAACCCATGCCCTGATCCACTGTTTAAGTACTGAGTATTTTTCTGTGTTAAAACTGAAGTCAGCACAGAGTAAGGAATTCAGCCAAGCTCGTGGTTTGACATGGGCACAGGCCTCCTGAACCCAGTCTCCTGTCCAGCAGACCTTTCATTGTTTTTTCCCATATGTTGTTGTTGTTCTTTAGTCACCAAGTCATGTCCGACTCTTTGTGACCCCATGGACACAGGCAGCACGTTGGGCTTCCCTGCCCCTCACCATCTCCTGGAGTTTGCCCAAGTTCATGCCCATTGAATCAGTGATGCCATCCAACTATCTCATCCTCTGTCACTCCCTTCTCCTTCTGCCTTCAATCTTTCCCAGCATCAGGGTCTTTTCCAATGAGTTGGCTCTTCACATCAGGCGGCCAAAGTATTGGAGCTTCAGCTTCAGCATCAGTCCTTCCAATGAATATTCAGGGCTGATTTCCTTTAGGATTGACTGGTTTGATTTTCTTGCTGTCCAGGGGAATCTCAAGAGTCTTCTCCAACACCACAGTTTGAAAGCATCAATCTTCAGTGCTCAGCCTTCTTTATGGTCCAACTCTCACATCCTTACATGACTACTGAAAAAACCATAGCTTTGACTACATGGACCTTTGTCAGCAAAGTGATGTCTTTGCTTTTAAATACACTGCCTAAGTTTGTCATAGCTTTTCTTCCAAGAAGCAATTGTCTTCTAATTTCATGACTGCAGTCACCATCTGCAGTGATTTTAGAGCCCAACAAGAGGAGAATCTGTCACTGCTTCCACCTTTCCCCTTCTATTTGCCATGAAGCGATGGGACTGGATGCCATGATTAGTTGTCTTTTTTTTTAAATATTGAGTTTTAAGCCAGCTTTTTCACTCTTCTCCTTCACCCTCATCAAGAGGTTCTTTAGCTCCTCTTCATTTTCTGCCATTAGAGTGATATCCTCCACATATCTGAGGTTGTTGGTATTTCTCCCAGCAATCTTGATTCCAGCCTGTAACTCATCCAGCCCAGCATTTCGTATGATGTGCTCTGTGTATAAGTTAAATGAAGAGGGTGACAATAAACAGCCTTGTATTCCTTTCTCAATCCTGAACCAGTCAGTTGTTCCATACAGAGTTCTAACTGTTGCTTCTTGACCCACATATATGCTTTTCCAATAGTTTGAACATTCTTTAGGACTGCCCTTCTTGGGAACTGGGATGAAAATTGATGTTTTCCAGTCCTGTGGCCACTGCTGGGTTTTCCAAATTTGCTGACATATTGAGTGCAGCTCTTTAATAGCATGATCTTTCAGGATTTTAAATAGCTCTGCTGGAATTCTACCACCTCTACTAGCTTTATTGGCAGCAGTGCTTCCTAAGGCGCACCTGACTTCACACTCCAGAATGTCTGGCTCTAGGTGAGTGACCACACCATAGTGGTTATCTGGGTCATTAAGATCTTTTTTGTACAGTTCTTATGTGTATTCTTGCCACCTCTTCTTAATCCCTTCTTCTGTTAGATCCATACCGTTTCTGCCCTTTATTGTGCCTATCTTTGCATGAAATGTTCCCCTTGGTATCTCTAATTTTCTTGAAGAGATCTCTAGTCTTTCCCATTCTATTGTTTTCCTCTATTTCTTTGCATTGTTCTTTGAAGAAGGCTTTCTTGTCTCTCCTTGCTATTCTCTGCAACTCTGCATTCAGTTGAATATATCTCTTTCTCTGTTGATTTTCACTTCTCTTTTCCCATATATGCTTTTTTAAATCTGAGGCTCAGTTGGAAAGTGCTGCTCCAATAGCAAATCAGAAGGTGGAAAAGGGGACAGGAAATCACCTAGAATAAAAGCAGAGTATTTTCTTTTTTTTCTCAAAATTCTCATGCAATTCATCTCACAACACAGAAATGACACCAAAAGCTCATGCATCAGGTAAATATCTGTATGTTTTTCTTCCTTGACTACATTTCCAGATGCTTTCTATAACAGATATGCTCATTGGTTTATTTAAAAGTCATCTCTTTCATGGGATGGAGGGATGGGCTGGGCAGTACTCTTTGTCCTAGTCCTACAGTGTGTGAGACATTTCTATAGGTTTTCTCCTTTTTTCCCCCCAGAGACCTGTGAGGAAGGTATCATTATTCCCATTTTATGAATGATCAAGTATAGGCCCACAAAGCACGGTACTCTTACAGGGTTACACATCGATTCAGAAACAGAATCTTTCCTTCTCCACTATATACCCATTAGCTTCCTTTTTAAGGATGGGCTTCCAAAGCTTAAAGGACTGACTGTTTCAAACTCTCCTGGAGTTTTGCTCATGGGTACTTACTCAACACAGTGCTGATTACAAGATGAAACCTTGTACCAGGATGGTCACTCTAGTTCCTGAAGTGTTAAGCAAGCCTGACATGAAAGCAAAGCTGTTGCTCTCTCTCTGGAGAATGACTTGAGAAAAGGTTACTGACATTTACACAAGGACTTTAATCAATAGGTACTTCATACTTTATTTAATTTAATCCTTATAGCTATTCAAGGTACTGTTCATTGTTGACATTATTCAGATCAGGATACAGGACTGATAAGAAGTTAGGCAAATCTCCTCAAGGATAAAAACTTAAAAAAAATGCTCAGGAACTCAAAATCTGGAATTTAAGTGTGCCATTATTTTTCTGCTCTGTTATGTGAGCAGGCATTCACTGAAGCTAGGTGTATTGTCTAGGGTTTCTCTTTAACAATGAGCTTTACTGCTTTTATATCTGAAGTCATTGTCGATAAATATATATGTGTGTGATATATATATCTCTCTCTGTGTGTATATATATATATATATATTATATATACACACTGTATATACATAAAACACCATCTGTATAGCAAAATTTTAAACTACCAAATATATAAAAGGACAGAAGAAAATTCTGCAACTTGTATTGCAGATATGGAGTTAGTATCTCTGGGTCTTAACCAACAGAGAAATAAGCCAAAGATTAGAACAGAGAATGTGCATTAAAAACTATGAAACACTTGAAAATTAAGCACAATGAAACACTTGAAAACATGACAGAACATATAACTGATGAAATGCCAAAAAAGCTCTATTCTAAGTGAAACAGGTAAATATCAACACAGCATGTAGAGAGTGATCACAATTTTCTAAAAGAATATTCTTTTTTTTTTAATTTTATTTTATTTTTTAACTTTACAATATTGTATTGGTTTTGCCATATATCGAAATGAATCCGCCACAGGTATACATGTGTTCCCCATCCTGAACCCTCCTCCCTCCTCTCTCCCCATATCATCCCTTTATATTTGGATAAATATCTGTATATTTTATTAAGATATATACTGGAAAAAGGGCTTCCCAGGTGGCCCAGCGGTAAAGAACCCACCTGCCAATGCAGGAGACATAAGAGACACAAGTTCGACCCTTGGGTTGGGAAGATCCCCTGGAGGAGGGCATGGCAACCTACTATAGTATTCTTGCCTGGGAAATCCCATGGACAGAGGAGCCTGGTGGGCTGTAGTTCATTGGGTCGTATTAATTTGGCAAAATGTATAAAATCCTCAAAATACTATTTTCAAATACTGGTTATAGAACACTTTTCACTAAAATAATGATTATCCTTATTCTGAAATGACTATTTTTCTGTCCTCTTCCTTATTCAAATTAAGAGCTACCATATTTAAATAACTACAGCTCTGTGCTGAGAAGCCAGTGGACAAAACTTCCTAGGCAAAGTAGCTTCAATGTGCACAGATGTAATGCCCCTAGAGAAGTGGCCTGGATCCCAGAAGTAAGCAATAGGTGCCAGTAAATGTCACCTCCCTGAAGTCAGAAGGGACCTATTGCAGTTCAGTAGTGGTAAGTCCACCGTGGGTGCCAGACCACCCCTTCCCAGGAGAATATCCTTCAAGTATCTATGCATGAGGAAAGGAGGCCGATATAGGATCAGTGCAGTGGGTTGGGGGAGGTGTCTACACTGAACATGACACATTTGCAACATAATTTACAGACTTAATTAATATGCTTGATCTGTAAGGAAATCTGACTAGTTGAAAGAGTCATGTTCACATGTACCAACAGGTAATTCAAAGAAGAAAAATGAATGGCAATCAAATATAAGTAAAACTGCTCAACCACACCAAAGATGAAAGAAATGTAATAACAAGATACAGAACTTAACGTACAATATGATCTAAATTTTGAAGAATATATATTGTCATAAGAACATACATGTGTAATTTTATTTTTTTATACTTTAAATGTATCCTTTATTTTTTTTTCAATTTTTCCCCCTGCCTTGCAGCATGTGGGATCTTAGTTTCCTGACCAGGGATTGAACCCACACCCCCTGCATTGGCAGCATGGAGTCTTAACTACTGCACTGCTAGAGAAGTCTCCATATGTAATTTTAATAATAAACAATCTCACACAAACATATCTGGAGAATATCAAGAAATATATCAAGTGGTTATCTTGAGGTGGGACATAAAAGTTGAAGAGGGGAGATAAATCCTTATATACAAAATAATTCTTTTTATAAATGTGTATTTCTTCAGTGTTTCCAGGGACTTAGAGGAACATGTACACTACTTTAAATAAGCAAAATATCTAAGATAAAATTATGACAGCATGAGATAAACCTAGTTGTGTTTTTATTTTCAAAAGTAATGCTCAGAGGAGTGGATAAACAAGATGTGGTACATATATACAATGGAATACTACTTAACCATAAAAAGAATGAAATAATGCCATATGCAGCAACATGAATGGATATAGAGATTGTCATACTGAGTTTAAGTAAGAAAAAGCCAAATATCATATGATATCATTTATATGTGGAATTTAAAAACAATGGTACAAATAAACTTACTTACAAAACAGAAATAGAGTTGCAGATGTAGAAAACAACTTACGGTTACCAGGAGGGAAATGGAGATGGGGGGTTAAGTTGGGAGCTTTGGATTGGCATATACACACTACTATATATAAAATAGATAACTAACAAGGACCTACTTTATAGAACAGGGAACTCTATTCAATATTTTGTAATAACTATAAAAGAAAATAATCTGAAAAAGAATAGATATATGTATATGTATAACTGAGTCACTTTGCTGTACACCTGAAACTAACACAACATTGTGAATCAACTATGCTCCAATAAAATTTTTAAAAGTAATGCTGAAAATATATATTTAGATCATTAAAAGATGTTAAGTATATTGTAAAGTTAAAAAGTTACACATATTTATATTTATAACCACACACATAAAAGCTCTCCTTTTTTAATTTGAAAGAAGGGCAATAGAAAACTTCTTGTCAAAGGAGTTAATATTCATGGTTGCTGTCTGCGTCACCACTTAACATTTCCTTTGCCATATAAACCCCAGATGGCTCTCTTTCCGTTTCCTCTATGCATGCTGTGTGCTAAGTTGCTTCAATCGTGTCTGACTCTTTGTGACCCTATGGGCTGTAGGCCACCAGGCTCCTCTGTCCATGGGATTCTCCAGGCAAGAATACTGAAGTGGGTTGACATTTCCTCCTTCAGGAGATCTTCCTGACCCAGGGATCGAACCTATGTCTCTTACGTCTCCTGCATTGGCAGGCGAGTTCTTTACTGCTAGCGCCACTTGGGAAGCCCTACCTTGTCTCCTTGGAAGGGAAGTGAAAGTCACTCAGTCCTGTCCAACTCTTTGCGACCCCATGGGTTGTACAGCCCATGGAACTCTCAAAACCAGAATACTGGAGTAGGTAGCTTTTCCCTTCGCCAGGGGATCTTCCCAACCCAGGAATTGAACCCAGGTCTCCCACATTGCAGGCGGATTCTTTACCAACTGAGCCACAAGTGAAGCCCAAGAATACTGGAGTGGGTAGCCTATCCCTGCTCCAGTGGATCTTCCCAACCCAAGAATCGAACCGAGGTCTCCCACATTGCAGGCTGAGAAGGTTGGACACAAGGGGTCGCAGTTTTCTCTACAGGCTTCTAAAAAAGTGATGCCAAGCTGCAATTCTGGATTTAGTCACCAGATGGCACTGACCTCCAATTTTTGTTTTATTTTCCAATGGGAAAAATAATCATTTGGCAAAATGAGCAAGTTTTACTTCAAATGGAAGTTACGAGACTATGCAAAATAAAATCATGATTAATTCCTTAATTCGGCAATAAAAACATTTCAAAACACTCCTTCAAAACATTGACAATGAACTGTACTGAGTTCTTCACCATAAAAATCAACGAGATTGAAAGATGTATGAAAAAATGAAGAGAAAATTATCCATATACACCTCAGAAAGCATTTTGTATACAAGGAATTCTCTTGAATTAGGATACAGATAAATAAATGAAAACTATAGGTTGCAATTAAACTTATGAAAAGATACCAACCACAATAATTATACAAATAAGTTTTGGTAATTTTATTCTTAGCTCAAAAAAGGTAAATTGCCTGATACGGTTTGCTGTAATCCCATTCACACACACACAGAAGTGCATATATCTGCTCATACATCTTGTGCATCTGAATGTATTGTGTACATATATATTGGAGAAAAGTATTTGTGAAATGTGCTCCACACCACTGAAAAAGGATTTCTCAGCAGAGGGAAATGAGGTAGATATAGGATCATTTCATTTCCTGCTATGCATATCTTTTTTTGTTTTATTTCTACCAATCACAAACATATATTAGTTTTATAGTTGAGGAAAGTAAACAAGATGCACTTTTGGAAACAAGACTTGTTATAGTCCAGTCCCAGAAACATTTCATACAAATCTACCGGCCTGAAAAGGAATTCACAGTTAATTGTTTTTAAAAAGTTACATGATGTATGAACAATATAATTGCAATTGTTGTTGATAATTTGCATATGTGTATGTATAGATGCTTGTATAAAGCAAACGTGTCTAAAAGGATAGAACCCACAATAGTTACGTACACAGACATACATCCCCTCAGAGACCCTCACCCTGACTGCTTTTTTTTCATGAGATAAGGGTGGAGCTTCAGTGGAGAGCCCAGAAAAACAAGAAGTATCTGCTTCTGTAGTAAGGCCTATCTCTGCCATTCGAACCTCCAACAAGCCCTGTATAGTGGGTCAGACCAAAGGCCCCTCTCTCCCCAAACCCTTTCTTAGCCTCCTCCCAGAGATATTGGAGAAGGCAATGGCACCCCACTCCAGTACTCTTGCCTGAAAAAATCCCATGGACGGAGGAGCCTGGTAGGCTGTGGTCCATGGGGTCGCTAAGAGTGGGACAGGACTGAGGGACTTCACTTTCACTTTTCACTTTCATGCATTGGAGAAGGCAATGGCAACCCACTCCAGTGTTCTTGCCTGGAAAATCCCATGGACGGGGGAGCCTGGTGGGCTGCCGTCAATGTGGTGGGGTCGCACAGGGTCGGCCACGACTGAAGCGACTTAGCAGCAGCAGCTGCAGATATTGAGACATGCCATTCTGGCTCTGACCAGCAGGTGGTGACAGTCTCAACAGGCTACCTTTGCTGCAAAGAAAATGCGTCAATTTTTGCAAAGAGAAATAAAGACAATATAAAATGAATAGTGCTCAATACACTTGAAAAAATCATACATATGTGAAATTTTCATATATATATGAAATTGGAAGTGTATGTACAGTTTCATTTGTTGATTTGTTGTTATCTAGTCACTAAGTCGTTTCCTCCTCTTTTGTGATGCCATGGACTATAGCCTGCCAGGCTCCTCTGTCCGTGGGATTACCCACGCAAAGATACTGGAATGGATTGCCATTTCTTCTCCAGGGGATCTTCCTGACCCCAGGGATCGAACCCGTGTCTCCTGCATTGCATGAGGATTCTATACAGCTGTGCCACCAGGGAGGTCCTCCTTTGTTGATGATGATTCCCAAAGCTGAGTCTTTCACAACCACTTATTTATTCAGCATACATATATGGGACACTGCTAGCTTGAGTCCATTTATCCATCCCACTCATATCTCTGATTCCCAGATTCTCATTTCCAACCACCTACAGACCTTGTTTATTTGGAGAAAAATGACTACAATTACCTCCTACTTGTATGGAGTGAGTATGTGTGTGTGTTTATTTCTCTCTTGTGTTAAACTGAATAGTGGGGCTTTCCTGGTGGTTCAGATGGTAAAGAATCCACCTGCCAATGCAGGAGATTGGAGTTTGATCCCTAGGTCAGGAAGATCCCCTGGAAAAGGGAATGGTTACCCACTCCAGTATTCTTGCACGGCTTCCCTAGTGGCTCAGTCAGTTAAGAATCCGCCTGCAATGCAGGAGACTTGGATTTGATCCCTGAGTCTGGAAGATCCCTGGAGAAGGAAATGACAACCCATTCCAGTATTCTTCCCTGGGAAATCCATGGCCAGAGGAGCCTGGCGGGCTACAGTCCATGGAGTTGCAAGAGTTGGGCATGACTTAGCAACTAAACCACCACCAAACTGAAGAGTAAAAATCAGATAGGAAAACTCATCAAATAATAAAAATAAATGGCACAAATATCCTTTCTTCTTCCAAATTCCATCAGAAAACACACTATGACAAAACAACAAAATAGCACCACAGCCCATAAATGTGTGTACATTTCATATCTTGTGTGTATATATGCATATGTCCTTTATTACAGTTATGCTATTTATTTTATATCAAAATCTCCTTATTTATGGAAAAAAGGCCTCTGGGACTAACACTTCTTAAAGGCCTAATATGTACCAAGTACTTTCTATAGTTTATCTAATCTTGTCCATACAAATTCTGTTAGCAGGATTTTTGCTACTAAGCAATATCTATTTCTTTTGTTATTATTTTCCATTCACATGTACACTTGATAAAATATTGAGCTTTCCAGTGGCGCTAGAGGTAAAGAATCTGCCTGCCAATACAGGAGACTTAAGAGAAGTGGGTTCAATCCCTGGATCTGAAAGATGCCCTGGAGGAGGGCATGGTAATCCATTCCAGTATTCTTGCCTGGAGAATCCTGTGGACAGAGGAACCTAGTGGGCTGCTGTTCATAGGGTCGCATAGAGTCGGACATGACTGAAGTGACTTAGCGGTGGCGGCATGACCTCTTCACTTTAATGTAATATCCTGTACTCATGCCTTCTGCCAAATCATTTCTGTTTCCAGTGCATGAAAATGGACTGTCTCAGTTGGAGAACAAGGATGCTTTGTATTCAGTCGTATTTATTTTGAGAATTTAATAGAGAGCATTCATAGTGAAACTATGTTTTTGTCAGACATCCCTTAAATAGGAATGAAGGCAGTCTAATTTTGTTCTCAATATGTATGGTCTGAATTTATGTTACCCACAAGCAAATATATTGTCATTCAATCTTGTATGGGTGAATGGATTAAAATTAAAATATGTAATTTCAAGAAAAATCATGCAGTAGGAAATTATGTTTTTCTATGCTCCCTGTCTAGTTTTCACAATGAGATATTTTTGAACTGATGAATTTTTTTTCTGTCAAATGAAAAATAGGTTTCTTTTCTCTTGTAAACAGTTAATGTATTAGCAGATTAAACTTTATAAATTGGGGTGAAAGGTGTCCTGAGTTTTCATATTAATAGGATTTTAAAAATAGTGTTCAAAGCTCAGCAAAACTAGGGCTAACTTTCTGTAATCTAGACATCCGGTTGACATTTCCATTTTCACTATGTGAACTTGTAACTGCGGTTTGCTTGAATAAAAGTTTACTTATTTCTAGTCCTTTCTCTGGAACATCCCTTATGCTCTTGATTTCCTGATCTATGAAATGTGGATCATCACTCCTTGATGCAAAGGGGACTGTGATCAATATATAAGAGCTTATAAATGCAATCCTTGTACAACATAAGAAAGTGATATTTACACTACTCATGGCAGGTAAAAAATGAGAGCCATTCTTATTTTAGGAAGGTTCCTGGGGGCCAACCATAGAGTCCCCATTTTTCTCATTGAATAATATACTTACTCTTGATAGTTTTGAATTTTTGGTAAACATTTTCATTAACTTCCGTAATAACTCAAGCAATAAATTCTTCTCATCTCTTATTGTTTGGAAGAAGTATATAATGTCAGCTTCTTTGTCTTTCTTAATTTTATTCCTTCTTTTTCTATTTCAGAATCCTTAATTGACTTTTTATCTAAAGGTAATATCTAAAGGTAATTGTGCAATACTCATGGTTAAGACGCTAAAGAATCTGCTTGAAGTTCAAGAGATGTGGGTTTGACCCCTGGGTAGGGAAGATCCCCTGGAGAAGGGAATGGCTACCCACTTCAGTATTCTTGCCTGGAGAATTCCACGGACAGAGGAGCCTGGTGGACTATGGGCCATAGAGTCACAAAGAGTGGGACATGACTGGGTGACTAACACTTTTACTTTTGCCTCCGCTTAGTCAAACAAAAGTGGGGAGCCAAAAGTCCAAGAGCATTGTTCATTTTAAGAAAACTAGAGAGAGAGCATTTATCTGTGGAATCAAAGGCTCATCCCAAAATTTATATATATATATACACACACACATTATATGTATGTACATATCTGCCTCTATTATTTACATTCCCATTATGACCCCCATAAACCTTTGAGTTTAGCCTTCCTGGAATTAAAAGTCTCCCATGTCACACCACTAATGTGCTACACAATCTTTCTGAGGAGAATATGATGTATAGACACATTGTAAAATCTTTAAACAAGTAAAAGATAAGGATATTTAAAACAACTTTTTAAATGGCAGACTAGAAGAATGTTTGACAGGATATAATGAACCGTCATTTGCCATATTTAGCGCTGTCATGTGTTCTTATCAAAGAAAGGATTATATTCTTCCTGCTGGAAGATCACAAAGGGATTTTTGAGGATAACATGTTATCTGAATTTATTATATAAATTCAGTTTTGTGCCAAGTTACCTCTCGCCATGATATTTTCCTCTGACCCAATGAGTGAAGCTACATGGAAATAATATTTCAACTTTGCCAGCTCAGTTTTTAGGAGGTAGATATTGGTCTGTATTAGAAACCTCTAAGACAAACTTTGTCTGTTTTCAGAATGGTTTGCTTTATGCCCTTACAAGAATTGTATTGCAAATATTCAACATAAGTGCATAAAAGCTTAGGTAATGAATTTAATGGGCTTCAATTGTAGATAACAGAAGCAATTCCTACTGCCTTCTACTTTTGTAACTTTTATTTGTGAACCATGAGAAAGCATTAACTTAACTGTTAAAGCCCTCCCTTAAAATTTCAGGTATTTTATTTGTCCATACTCCCTTCTGGCTCTTGTTCATATCCAGCTATTTGGTAGTATAATGAAAACAGGCTTGTTCTTTTGTCTATCTGATCAATTATGCAGTTATTATCTGCCTTGGTTTTAAAATGAATACATGCATGCAGTTCCACTCCTGGTTGTATACACAAGAGAATTTAAAACAGGTGTTCAAGTGACATTCTTGGTGGTCCAGCAGCTAAGACTCTGCACTCTCAATGGGGGGCCCAGGTTTGATTCCTGTTCGTAGAACTGGATTCCACATGCTGCAACTAAGACCTGGTGCACCCAAATAAATTAATAAAAATAAAACACGTGTTCAAATAAAAATGTGTGCATGAATGTTTGTAGCAACATTATTTATAATAGCCAAAGGTGGAAGTAAACAAAATGCCCATCCACATTTCATTTGAATGGACAAACAAAATGTGGCATTTTCATATTATGGAATATTATCCAGTCAAAAGTACTGATACATGCTCCAACATGGATGAACCTTGAAAATATGCTAAATGAAAGAAACCAGGGGCAGAAGATCACATATTGTATGATTCCATTTATATGACATGTCCCTAAAAAGCACAGCCATGTTAGTCGCTCAGTTATGTCCAACTCTTTGCAGCCCCATAGACTGTAGCCCACTAGGGTCTTCTGTCCATGGGATTCTCCAGGCAAGAATACTGGAATGGGTTGCCATCCCCTTCTCCAGGGGCTCTTCCCTGCCCAGGGTTCGAAACTGGGTTTCCCACATTGCAGGCAGATTCTTTACCATTTGAGCCACCATAGAGGCATAAAATAGATTAGTGGCTTTTTGGGGCTAGGGAGAATGAAGAGCTAGGAAGTGATAACTAAAGGTACAGGATTTCTCTCTAATGAAAGTTAATGAAAGTATTCTAAGATTGACTCTGATGGTGGTTGCATGTATCTGCAAAAATACTAAAAAAAACCCCTTGAATTGTATACTTTAAATAGGTAAATGTTATGGTATGTGAATGATATCTCAATAAACTGTCACAAAATGTAAATTTTAAAGATAAACACATGAGCCCACTGGTTTTGATCACTGAACTTTCAGTTCAAGGAGTACTTGGGGCTACCACATCCAAGTTTTCAGATTGACTCCCAGTGCAACTACAGCAAGGCAGACATTTTTGTTTAACTTTTGTTTAATACTATATCTTCTGTGTCTAGCAAGGTGCCAGTGAATTCTCTTCTGAACACTGTGGGTAATTCTCCAACATTTTACAATCATTACCTGCTAAAATATAAGTGTCAGGATGGCAAATATTTATGTCTCTTTTCTTCACTGCTGATTCTTCTGACCTTGAAGAATGCCTGGTTCAAAGTGGGCATTCAACAAATATTTGTAAAATGAATGTACTGCTTTATCCGTCCACTACTCAATGGAAAACTGTGTCTAACATCCAACCAGGTAGTAAAATGGTGGGAGAAGACAGTAAATGAAATAAAAAGAATTGGCAATGAATAAAAACAGATCATCCTAAAAAGAAATGGCAATCAAATTATAAAAATTTTCTCAAACCTAAAAATCAAAGGAATTAAAGGAATGCGAAGTGCAGGCTGATCGCTCCGAGCACTTGTAGAAACTAAAGCTTGGGTCAGCACTGCACTAAGATATTTAGCTTATGTCTCCCCTACAGACTCACAGAGACTCTTGAGAGTGTTTTGGACTCCAAGGAGATCAAACTAGTCAATCCTAAAGGAAATCAAATTCTTTGGAAGGATTGATGATGAAGCTCAAGCTCCAATACTTTGGCCACCTGATGCGAAGAACTGACTCACTTGAAAAGACCCTAATACTGGGCAAGATTGAGGGCAGGAGGAAAAGGGGATGACAAAGGATGACATGGTTGGATGGTATCACTGACTCAATGGACATGAGTTTGAGCAAACTCAGGGAGTTGGTGATGGACAGGGAAGCCTGGCTTGCTGCAGTCCATGGGGTCACAGGGCGTCAGACGTGACTGAGCAACTGAGCAACAGCAACAGATACACAAGCACAGCTGGAATGACAGACAGGAGACACAAGGAACTTCTTGCTTGGTGAAGATGGAGGTGCATCAAGAGTGGTCCAGATAGTTGACTCTCCTGAAGGGAACTTGGTTGTCACACATCACACATTCAGATCCTTTCCTCTCTTCCTTATACTTGACACTTTCATTGGAGTGTGTGTGTGTGTGTGTGTGTGTGTGTGTATTTATGTGTCTGCTGTAGAGTGAATCAGATCCAGGTCGTGGCCTTCAACCAGAAACTCTCATCTCACATCCATTCATCAGGTAAGATTTAGTTTAGAAAAGGTTCGCACCTAAGGTGCTCAAGAGAGTGCCTGCACATCATTACCTTCAGTGCCCAAAAGAGGAAACAGTGAAACATAAAGCTGATGTAAAAAAGTCAAAGAAAACTTGAAAATCCATCCCAAAGCCAGAGCTTTGACATAAATCAACTGGGGAATGAGCAGTCCTGGGGAATGAGCAGTCCAACCAACTGTCCAAGATAATGCAGTTAATTAATCACAGAGAAAAGTCTGGGACTTGATTCTCAGAAATAAAGCATATCCATTACCCTGCACAGAAAGTCAAGATGTTTATTTCAGCTGATTTATAACCGTGGGATTTACAGCTGTGGCTCCATGGCATCCAGAAAGGAATGTAGGACTGGGAGGCAGAAGGACTTTAGTTCTCATGTGTTTAACACTAAGTGGCTGTGTGATCCCAGTCAAGACGATTCACTGATTTGTGTCCCAGTCTCTTTACTTAGGAAATGGAGGTGATAAATTCCCACATCCCAAGAACGGAGAGGAAAAAACTGACAGCACTGATAAGGCAGCAGTCACACTGCCTGGCACACAAGAGACAGGCTCAGCTCCCAAGCAGGCAGAAACTACGTGCTTTATTTCTTGATTCCTCTTTTTCTTCCTTACACCTCAACCTTCTGTGGTCCTAACAGCCTTCCCCAGCACAGTAATTAAACAAGGAAAGGTCAGTGAAACTCCCAAAGGAAACTAATGCCAGTGTGAAATTGGCCCCTCATTCTATTGCCAGTGCTCTTGCTGACCTTAACATTAGCCCTCCAGATCAGGTGTCTCCCTTTGTTCAACTCCTGTGACCCCAGTAAATATCAGCCCCTTCCTGTCTAGAAGGCAGCTTCAATGCCATTGCTTCAACAGTTCTGCCAGTTTCCTGAATTTTCTCACTTTATCCTCCTTCTAAACAAACCACTGCTCAAAAAAAACAAAAAACAAAAAACAAAAAAAACACTGTAAGGTATATTTATCAAGCAGAAATCTAGAAATAAGACCAAGATAAATTCGCAGACATCTTATTATAGGTTCAGGTGTTCTGTATGTTTACAGTTTTTAAGTGCTATCATACTTTCAAACATATTTACATGATGTTTGGGAAATGTACTCAAATTTTAAAATGCATAAAATAAAGATAAGTATCAGAAAAAACAAGAATTATGATCACTGCCCCTACTCAGCAATAACTGACCTTTTCTTGTTCTTATTATCATGAGGATTTCATTATATGTGTGTATGTGCATATATGTATAGACAGCTGTGCAATATACATCCATGTATATATACAAATGTCATTGGTGTGCATTAGGTAACTTCTCTGACTCTGTGCTGAGAGACTTTTCAGATGTAAGATTTTTGGGGTCAAAAGCAAGAGACCAGAACAGCATATGGAAACTTTGGGACCCCACACTAATAATCAGAGCCACAGTCTCTAATGTAGAGTATGGCAAAAATACAAATAGATCCTCTCCTTTTCCCAACACCTTTGGATAAGTCACCTCATTGCTTAAAATGGCCCTGGTCCTCAATCATAACATGAGGGGTTCATATTTAGGTTAGATTCCCAGACACACTTCAGAGGGATTATGGTGTCAGACATCCCTTTTATTGGAGGATGGAGTAGGTGGGCTAAGGCTTGGTCCAGCATTTTTTGCAGGCCAGCTACATGCCAGACACTTCCTATGGGTTTTCCATTTCCCCCTCACCATGATCCCATGAGGAAGATGCTGTTAGTCTTATTTAACATATTACCCAACCAAGGCACAAAGGCTCATCCATCCTGTAGGAGACTTATGAAGAGTTCTGGATCTTGACCCATAATACCCAGAAGTCTTCTATCTGGAGGCCTTATGGGATTCCAGGCTCAAGGCTTGGTTATCTTAATTTTCTGGGTTGGCTCCATGGGTTGTTTCATGAAGATAAGGGATAAGTGGCCTTAGCATGGTGGCCATGTGATTTAGCCAGTCCTCAAGTTCCTAGAAGGAAATGGTAACCACTCCAGTATTCTTGCCTGGAGAATCCCATGGACAGAGAAGCCTGGTAGGCTACAGTCCACCGGGTTACAAAGAGCCGGACACAGCTAAGCGACTTCACTTTCACTTTCATTTTCAAGTTCCTGAGGTCCTTTTGTAAAAGGTTTTACTCTGGAGAAAGAAGACCTCTGAGGAGGGTGAGAAATTACATATCCTCATGCCAGCATCTTTTAAACCCTTTAAATCCTAACCACAGTCAATGGGGACCAGATATATAATTCCTATGATATAGATGAAGAAAATAAAGCAAGGACAAAGAAGGTAAGTTTCTTGAAAACTGAACCAAGCCTAAAACATAAGCTCCTTTTACAGCATCCTGCTGCTTTTCTAACATGAAAACACCTCTCAATTTTGTAAGTATGTAATTTGTAGCTGAGGAATTATGTTGCAGCTGAACTAGGTGTTATCTTGAAGAGAATATGGGAGTCAGAGAGGCATTGGTTACCATCTCTGTCTTTCTCTTTCACAGAGTCGGACACGACTGAAGTGACTGAGCAGGCACAACCCTAGAAAATATGTCTGTTGTTATCCAGCTTCAGTCTCCTAATCTAGAGAATAGAGATAATAATTGTTTTCCTCACAGGAATAAATAAAATATGCAGAGCTAATGCTCAGAGTTCCCTGAGCTCCCTACAGGGCAAGCACCACAGAACCCATACGCAATGGAACCATGTATCACTGGACATTTAAGTAGCAACAGTAACAGCAGTGTCACTATCTCGGCAATAATGGAGGACAGAGGAGCCTGGCATGCTGCAGTCCATGGGGCGGGGTGGGGGGGCGGGTCATAAAGAGTCGGACAAGACTGAGCAACTGAACAACAACAATAGCAGCAGTAAATTGCTTGAAAATACAATGAAGTTCAGAGGTGATAATATAAATAACCAGTAACTCAAACACCCATTGATAAACAAAGTTAATATTTAGATACAGTATACACATGGGACTTCCTAGGTGGCTCCATAGGTAAAGAATCTGCCTGCAATGTAGGAGACAGAGGAGCCACGGGTTCAATCCCTGGGTCAGGAAGATCCCCTTGAGGAGGGCATGGCAACCCACTCCAGTATTCTTGTCTGGAGAATCCCATGGACAGAGAAGCCTGGTGGGATACAGTCCATACCGTGGCAAAGAGTCAACCACAACTGAAGTGACTTAGCACACATGCATATACATATTGATTTTTAATTTATAAAACTTGATTAGTACCATAATATAGATGGAGGTCAAAAAAATACCAGACTATTATTTGTTTTTAGCAAAAATATTATATTAATTTTGCAATCAGTGAAAATGAAATAATTTGAAAATATGGGACAAATCTGTGAATTAAACCACAAAAGTCATTTTAGAATTGTATTCAATTACTTGAAAATTATACTGTTACAGGGCTCCCCAGGTGGCACTAGTGGTAAAGAATCTGCCTGCCAACGCAGGAGACATAAGAGAAGCGGGTTTGATCCCTGGGTTGGGAAGATCCCCTGGAGGAGGGCATGGCAACCCACTCCAGTATTCTTGCCTGGAGAATCCCATGGACAGAAAAGTCTGATGGGATACACAGTCCATATGGTGGCAAAGAGTCGACCATGACTAAAATGACTTTGCACTCATACTGTTGTATCGAAAAGGCATGTTATGAACATATGTTATGGTAAGATTACATTTTCTTTGAAAATATATTTTCCTTTATCTATTACATATATATATTTATATCTCACACATGCATGTGTATGTGTATATATACATACATATGCAGAGTTCTCTTGAGTTGAGAATATAGCTGAATAAAACTTGCTAACATTTACTATGGTTTAGGACAGTATATATTGTTGAGGAAAATCAATTCCAATAATTCATTACAATAACTCACATTTATAACTCAAGCTAAAACAAGTCATTTTAACAAATGTTCCAGTTTTCTAAATGTATACATCTATATATGAAACATATATTTTTAAAACCATAATGACTGAAGAATTCATCCTTATTTGGTTTCTCTGTCTCCACTGGAGTAGTCAGTTCTCACTTTCACAATTAAATTGCTCCCAACTTTTTTAGAAAAGAAAACCAATATCTTATTCTTTCCATAATTAAAGGTAGAGTATATATTTCAAACCCAGTAATGACAGAGTAAAAGGAGACAGGCAAAAGGAAAACAGGGCAGCAGAGGATGAGACGGTTATATAGCATCACCTACTGAATGGATATGAATCTGAGCCAACTCTGGGAGATAGTGAAGGACAGAGAAGCCTGGTGTGCTGCAGTCTGTGGGGTCACATGACATGACTTAGCCACTGAAAAACGACAGATTAACTCATACTGGACCAATCCTCCCATAGCTCACAATTATTAACTCTGGAAACAAATTAACACAGCCATCTGAAAGCTCTTGAAAAAGATTGCAAGCAGGTAGAGGTTGAAGGGAAGTTTACTTGTGGAAGAAGGAATAGAATGTGGCTGCATGTTTTTATGGTTTTTATGGTTACATGTAGAATGGCTAAAATTCAGATGGCCACATATAGTCTTAATAGTTGAGGAATCAATGGCCAGATTTTGGGACAAGCACTACAGCTGGAAAATGAGGAAGGAACTCACTGAAAGGTGAAAGCCACTATAAGGGTGCCACAAATTCCATGTAAAATCTTGACTCAAACCTATGGCTGACCCTGAACTACATGTACATGGTGAGGAAGATGATAAGCTTCCATTCTTTTAGCCTGAGCTAAAATATTTCAGCTAGTGCTAACTGCAGAAGAGATTGGATTGGATTCAAAATTCAGGCAAGTTAACAGCTTGTAAAAATAAGCCAATCAGTACTCTTGAGAAACAAAATTCAAAATCTACAAGATATCTTTCACAATATCCATGATTACAGTCCAAAATTATTTGACATAAGAAGAAACAGGAAAATGCAACCCATCCTAAAGCGGAAAGGTGATCAATAGAATCAATACCAAGATGAGCTAGATTTTGGAAATACCAGATGACGTGCTCAAAAGCATGAAGAAAAATATACTCATAATGTATGAATAGATAAGAAATCTTAACAGAAAAAAGAGACACTGATGTATAGAACAGTCTTTTGGACTCTGTGGGAGAGGGAGAGGGTGGGATGATTTGGGAGAATGGCATTGAAATATGTATAATATCATATATGAAACGAGTCACCAGTCCAGGTTCAATGCATGATACTGGATGCTTGGGGCTGGTGCACTGGGACAACCCAGAGGGATGGTATGGGGAGGGAGAAGGGAGGAGGGTTCAGGATGGGGAACACATGTATACCTGTGGCAGATTTATTTTGATATACGGCAAAACCAATACAATATTGTAAAGTTAAATAAAATAAAATTTTTAAAAAGTATTTAGAAATGGAAATGTGAGAACTGGAAAATAAATCTAAAAGAAAAAAAAATCCTGAAAGGTCTTCACAGAAAACTGGAGCCAATGGAAAAAAAAGTTGGTAAACTATGTTAGATCAATAGAAATTACACAATCTGAAAAACAGGGAGAAAAATGTTTGAATTATTTAAAGAGGCATGGTAATCTGTGGGTAATGCCAATAAGTCTACCATATGTGTACATGGAGTGCTGCCAGGGTAAGACAAAAGAGACAATGGGGAATAAAATGTATTTGAAGAAATAATGATGCAAATTTCCCCAATTTAGTGGAAGGGTGTACATTTACAGATTTAAGAAGCTGAGAAAATCCTAAGCAAGACAAAGAAAATCACACTTAAGCACATAATGGTTAAGTTGTTGAATACCAAAGACAAAGAAAAATCTTGAAAACAATCAGGTCAAGATGATCTATTATATACAGAAGAGCAACAATACAAATGATAAATGACTTCTCTTCAGAAACAATGGAGGCTAGAAGACAGTGGAAAACATCTTTAGAGAGTTGAAAGAAAAAAAAATCTTATCAATCCATAGATCTCTATCTGCAAAATATGTCACTAATCAAAGAAAAACAAAGACAGTTATACAAACAGAAACTAGTCATCCGTATATCTGCAATGCCAGATATGCTAAAAAAATTTCTTCAAGATGAAGAGATATAATACCAGATGTAAAATCAAATCTGTAGGAAGGAATGAAAAGCAGAAGCAATGATAAATATGCTGGTAAATATTAAACACTGTCTTTTATTTCCCCTTAATTTCTTTAAAATACAAATAATTGTTTAAAGCAAAAATCGTAACATGTGTTGTAGGGTTACAATATATATGAATGTAAGATGTATGACAACGATAGCACAAAAGAGAGGAGAGATACAAGGAACTGTATGATGACATGGTTCTTTAATTGTATGTGAAGGGGTAGAATATGAACTCTAAGAACATTTAGTTAGGGATCTATATTATAATCCCTAAAGCAACCACTTAGAACTGCAAAAAGGTTTAGCTATAAAGTTGATAAATGAAATGGAATTCTAAAATATATTCATTTAACCTAAAAGAAGGCAAATAAGGGAAAAAAGAAATATACTTAAGAGAATACATTAAAAATAGCAAAATAGTACAATTAAATCCAATTTTATTGCTAGTTACTTTAAATGTATATAGACTAAACACATCAATTAAAAACCAGATCTTATAAGACTGGATTAAAATGTCACATCTAAATATACATTATCTGAAGGAAATGCAATTTAAATATAAAGATCAAATAGGCTGAAAGTGAAAGGAGAGAAAAAGATGTACCATTCAAACAGTAGGCATATGAAAAGTGTAGTGACTATATTAATGTTAGATTTTTGACTTGGCAACTACAGGATTCTCTGTGTCACTGCCTCAGTGTGTAATCATGAACAGAGTCCTTGCCTTTACAGAGCTTATGACATAGTGGAGTGAATAATAGCAAACAAGAAGTATAGAGTATGTGAGATGGCATAGGTGCTCTAGAAAGGGTAATGATTAAGATCAGGGAATTGGAAGCCAAGATGATGAGTTTCAGTCACAGTTCTGCCCGCATTACAGCTGTGTGACCTTAGGGAAGGTACTGAAATCTCTCAGGGCCTTCCTTTCCTCATCTCATAGATGTAGGTAATGACAATAGCAGTAACAATAATAGTACCTTCCTTGATGTGAGAAATAAATGTTAGTACATGCAAAGCACTTAGAACAGTGCATGTCTAAGAATGAGCATTACCTAAGTTTTTGTTATTGCTTTTATTTTTAAAAAACTAACATAGGGAGATTGTGCCCCTCGTACGGCATCTTGCTGTGGCTTCTCCTTTATTCTTGGACACAGGGTATCTTTTTTTGGTGTGTTCCAACATTCTTCTGTTGATGGTTGTTCAGCAGTTAATTGAGATTTTGGTGTTCTCGCAGGAGATGAGTGCAGACTCTTGAGAGTCTCTTGTACAGCAGGAAGATTAGACCAGTCAATCGTAACTGAAATCAACCCTGAATACTCATTGGAAGGACTGATGCTGAAGCCCAAGTTCCAATACCTTGGCCACCTGATGTGAAGAGCCAACTCATTGGAAAAGACTTTGATGCTGGGAAAGATTGAGGGCAGGAGGAGAAGGGGCGACAGAGGATGAGATGGTTAGATAGCATCACCAACTCGATGGACATGAATTTAAGAAAACTTTGGGAGACAGTGAAGGACAGGAAAGCCTGGTGTGCTGCAGTCCATGGGGTTGCAAAGAGCCCAACACGACTAAGTGACTGAATAACAACAAAATGTAGGGAGAGGGAATAGGGAGTGTCTGGGAGAGACGGGCTGAATTTTGAAAGTGGTGTAGTCATAAAAGTTCTCACTGAAGAAGGTAACACTTGAGCAAATACATATTTCTACATAGATGATGATAGTGTGTTAGAGTAGAAGGCAGCACAGGGCAAGCGATTCACTTAAAGACTTCTATTTATATTTTTTATTTGAAGTATAGTTGCTCTGCAATATTATATGTTTTAGGTGAACAATATAGTGATTAACAATTTGTAAAGGTTATATCCATTTATAGTTATTATACAATACTGGCTATATTCCTTGTGTTGTACAGTCTATCTTTGTAGCATGCTTATTTTATGCATAATATTTGTACCTCTTAATCTCCTACCACTATATTGCCCCTCCTTCCTTCGCTCTCTCCCTGGTAACCACTAGTGTGTGTATATATTTTATTCATGTATATTTACGAATATTGCTCAGCCATAAGAAATGAAATGTTGCCATTTGCAGCAACATGGATGGACTTGGAAGGTGTTATGCTAAATAAAATATCATACAAGGAAAGACACTGTATGATATCACTTATATGTGGAATCTAAAAAGTACAATGAATTAGTGAATATAACAAAAAAGAAACAGATTCACAGATAGAGGGAACAAACTAGTGTATGGATATTAATCTCTTATTGGTTATACCATTTGCAAATGTTTTCTCCCATTCAATAGGTTGTCTTTTGGTTTTGTTGATGGTTTCCCTTGCCGTGCAAAAGCTTTTAAGTAGGTCCCATTTGTTTATTTTTTGCTTTGCTTTAGTAGACGAATTCAAAAACATGTTGTGATTTATGTCAAAGTTCTCCATATATTTTCCTCTAGGAGTTTTCTAGTTTCTAATGTTACATTTAGATCATTAATCCATTTTGATTGTATTTTTGTGTGTGGTGCTAGAGAATGTCCTAATCTCACTCTTTTACATGTAATTGTCCAGTTCTCTCATCACCACTCATTGAAAAGACTGTCTTTTCTCTATAGCATAGACTTGCTTCTTTTGTCACAGATGGACATGAAAAAATATATATATATACATACATTTAATATACATACATAGATACACATGTATATACAGAAAGTTTTACAAAATAGTTATTTGTATTCAGGCATTTATGTATGTGTCTTACTATACACATCTACATGATCCAGACAACCACATGGTGTGATCACTCACCTAGAGCCAGACATCCTGGAGTGTGAAGTCAACTGGGCCTTAGGAAACATCACTACAAACAAAGCTAGTGGAGGTGATGGAATTCCAGTTGAGCTATTTCAAATCCTGAAAGATGATGCTGTGAAAGTGCTGTACTCAATATGCCAACAAATTTGGAAAACTCAGCAGTGGCCACAGGACTGGAAAAGGTCAGTTTTCATTGCAATCCCAAAGAAAGGCAATGCCAAAGAATGTTCAAACTACTGCACAACTGTACTCATCTCACACACTAGTAAAGTAATGCTCAAAATTCTCTAAGCGAAACTTCAACAATACATGAACTGAGAACTTCCAGATGTCTAAGTTGGATTTAGAAAAGGCAGTGGAACCAGAGATCAAATTGCCAACATCTGCTGGATCATCAAAAAAGCAAGAGAGTTCCAGAAAAACATCTACTCCTGCTTTATTGACTATGCCAAAGCCTTTGACTATGTGGATCACAATAAACTGTGGAAAATTCTGAAAGAGATGGGAATACCAGACACCTTACCTGCCTCCTGAGAAATCTGTATGCAGGTCAAGAAGCAACAGTTAGAACTGAACAAGGAACAATGAATGGACTGGTTCCAAATTGGGGAAGGAGTATGTCAAGGCTGTATATTATCACCCTGCTTATTTAACTTACATGCAGAGAACATCTTGAGAAATGCTGGGCTGAATGAAGCACAAACTGGAATCAAGATTGTGGGGGAGAAATATCAGTAACTAACCTCAGATATGCAGATGACACTACCCTTAAGGCAGCAAGTAAAGAGGAACTAAAGAGCCTCTTGATGAAAGTGAAAGAGAAGAGTGAAAAAGCTGGCTAAAACTCAACATTCAAAGCACTAAGATCATGGCATCTTGTCCCATCACCTCATGGCAAATAGATGAGGAAACGATGGAAACAGTGACAGACTATTTTCTGGGCTCCAAAATCACTGCAGATGGTGACTGCAGCCATGAAATTAAAAGACGCTTGCTCCTTGGAAGGAAAGCTATGACAAATCTAGACAGTGTATTAAAAAGCAGAGACATTACTTTGCCAACAAAGGTCCATCTAGTCAAACCTATGGTTTTTCTAGTAGTCATGTATGGATGTGAGAGTTGGACCATAAAGAAAGATGAGCACCGAAGAACTGATGATTTTGAATTGTGGTGTTGGAGAAGACCTTTGAGAATCCCTTGGATTGCAAGGAGATCAAACCAATCCATCCTAAAGGAAATCAGTCCTGAATATTCATTGGAAGGACTGATGCTGAAGCTGAAACTCCAATACTTTGGCCACCTGATGAGAAGAACTGACTCATTGGAGAAGACCGTGATGCTGGGAAAGATTGAAGGCAGGAGGACAAGGGGATGGCAGAGGATGAGATAGTTGAATGGCATCACCAACTTGATGGGCATGGGTTTGAGCAAGCTCAGGGAATTGGTGATGGACAGGGAGGCCTGGTATGCTGCACGCCATGGGGTTGCAAAGAGTCGGACATGACTGATCAACTGAACTGAACTGAAGTGAACATATTTTTTTAACATTACTCCTCTCTCTCTCTCACACACACACAGAAGCACACACACAAGAGAGGCAGCTTTTTATATCCTGGAGGAAGATGAAGAAGACTTCCTATCATATGATTTAATGTTCTGGGGCTCTCTTTGACTTACTTTATCTCCTTAATAAACTTCCAGAAAATTCCTTCTGACAAGGCTACACCTTCCTTGATAGATGATGTCTAAACCACCATTGTGGATCTTATCACTAGATGCTACTATCTCCAATTTCTGATTTTTTCAGATTAAAAAAACATTATTTGGAAAAAATAAACAAATGTCTATTAACAAACATCTACTTTGTATTGTGAGTGGTGACAGTGTATGTAAAACAAAATCATGATCAAGTTCCTTTAGTCAACAGTTCTCTTCTCTATAGTTCCACAAATGTAAAATATACTAATAGTATCACATTCTGCTGAAAGGACTGGTGGATATTATAGGCCTGGGGTTAGAATAAAGAGGGTAGAAGGGTTCAGGTAATTTTATAATTGTGCCATTAAATTTCAGATAGTTTTCTGGACATGCCCAATTGCCAGGTTGTGTATTTCCACTTGGGATTTCCACATGAGTGAATCAGGTCATAGAGTATTTCCTGACTGTCATATCTGATTAGGGTCTCAGAGTAGCTCTGTGCTCCCTTCATCCCCTGGTTAATGTCTCCCTATGACTCAGGTCTCAGTTTAAGCATCATTTACTGTTAGAAGCCTTCTCAGACACATCCTCATGGTTTGATTATTGTTAGTTATCTAGGACCTCCACCAGCTCACTATTTCCACATACATTTTTTTCATTAAAAGGGGTCCAATGAGAGTGAGTTCAAAATTCCTCATGGGCTGTGGCTTCACACAGTGGACTGAAGACTCTAAGAGCTTTCAAATGTCTCATCTGAAACTTTGCTCCAGGATTTGGCTCTTCCACTTTTGAGGGGGATGCTGAGGACACAGATCAGATCTGCAGTGGAAGCCCAGAGCAATTCTACAGGCAACAACAGTGGCATGCACTTCAGAGATGCTGTGGAGGTTGTTAATTGATGCTTCCTCTTCTAAAAAATCCCATGAGAGTTCTGAAATGACAGTCTGTGATTTTAGCAGATACATTTTTGCCTGACAAAGTACATATGAGGTAGAATTACAAGTTTGAAAGTTTTAAAACTATTGACTTTGTGGCATACTCTTTTAAATACAATAAGTCCAAAATATTTAAAGGAATTTGGGAAAGAGGAAAAACTAAAGAAGCAAGCCAAATTCGCTATTAAGCTATGGTTAGATATCATCATTCTTTGTATTCTCATTAATAGTGTGCCTTATATGGCACTGATTTATTTTTTAATCTAAAGGTGTTTTTTTAACCTTTTTAATTAAAAAGGTGTGATTTTTAATCACACGGTGTTTCCCTCTTCACAGATGAGGAAACTGAGCCTCACATCCCAGGTCTGACTGAAATCAAAGCACCCCTGTAATGCCTTGTGACTTCATCAAATGCTGACAAGAACCCTTTGAGGGAGGGTCCTCTCCTCAACTCTTGATTGGAGAACCTGAGGCTCAGGGAACTCAGTGCCCTCTCCTGCTATGCCACCAGCAGAGCCCACACTGGAATTGACACCTTTCTGACTCCCAAGCCCTACTCTTCCTATTGAGAATACTGTTATGGACTTTGTTTCTGACCATAAATAGAAGTTTACACTCAGTTTAGACAATGTGGAAAATACATCCAAGGATGGAGGAGAATATATAAATAATCCTACAACCCACTGATGGTTAACTTTTGGTGGGTTATAGAGTTTGCAGTCACTGGTAATAAAAGTGTAAAGAAAAGCATGGGGATCATAAAAAAAAATTTCAACCTCTGGGCAATGGGAAAGTACAATAAGGGAAACATATACAGTGAGCTTCTAATGTAATTACAGCCACAACTTTCCCCCTTAAAATATTTCTGTTGCCTTGCATACTTTTTGGTATGTTGTGGCTTTGTTGTCATTCATCTCAGAGTGCACATGGAATACTCTCTAGATTAGACCATATGTTAGGCCATAGTGCAAGCTAAGAATGAATCTTATCTGACACAATGGTATGAAATGAGGAATCAACAACATAATGAAAATTCAAAAACTCATAAATATGGAAATCAAACAATGCACTCTTAAACCATTAATGTTCAAGGAGAAATCACAAAAGAAAATGGAAAATACCTTGGAACAAATGAAAATAAAAACAGCATACCACAATTTATGAATGAAGTGAAAATAGTGCCCAGAGGGAAATATAGTATCAATGCTTACATTAAAAAGAAAAAGATTTTTAAAAGTAACATACATTTACACCTTAAGGAAACAGAAGAAGATGGGCAAAATAAGCCCAAGCCTAGCAGAGGAAAGAAATATTAAATATTAGGGCAGAGTTAAGTGAGAAGAGAATAGAAAAACAATATACAGAATCAACAAAACCAAAAGTCGGTGCTTTGAAAAGATCGACAAAATTGACAAATCTTAAATTAGAATAAGAAAAGAGAGAAGCTTTGAATAACTGAAATCACTAATGAAAGGGTATTACTATTGACCTTACTGAAATAAAAAAGTATTATAAAAGAATACTATGAACAATGATATGCCAACAAATTGTTAAATCTATATGAAATGGAAAAATTCCTAGAAAAACACAAATGATCACACCTTAAAAAGAAAATCTCAACAAAGCTGTAACAAGAAAAAATTGAATCACTATTCTATAATCTCCTGACAAGGAAAAGCCCAGCACCAGATGGCTTCATTGATAATTATTACCAAACATTAAAAAAAGAATAAACACCAATCTTTTTCAAATTGTTCCAAAAACTAAAAGAGGAGAGGGTACTCCCTAACTCCCAAACAGAAGAAGCCAATATTCCTCTGATACCACAAGAAAAAATATAAACCAGTCTCCCTTTTGACTATAGATGCAAAATTCCTGTATGAAACAGTAGTAAATTGAATCCAAGGATGAAAGGATTTTACACCATAACCAAATGGGATCTGGAGAAGGAAATGGCAACCCACTCAAGTATTCTTGCCTGGAGAATCCTGTGGACAGAGGAGCCTGGTGGGCTGCTGTCCATGGGGTCACACAAAGTCAGACACGGCTGAAACAATTTAGCATGCATGCATTAGAGAAGGAAATGGCAACCCACTCCAGTGTTCTTGCCTGGAGAATCCCAGAGGCAGAGGAGCCTGGTGGGCTGCCGTCTATGGGGTCACACAGAGTCAGACACGACTGAAGCGACTTAGCAGCAGCAGCAGCAAGTGGGATCTATCCTATGAATGCAAGGGTGACTTAACACAAGAAAATCAGTAAATGTCCTGTACATTTATGCATGCGCGCTCAATCATGTCTGACTCTTTGTGACTCCATGGACTGTAGCCTGCCAGGCTCCTCTGTCCATGGAATTTTCCATGCAAGAATACTGGAGTGGGTTGCCATTTTCTCTTGCAGGGGATATTCCTGACCCAAGGATCAAACCTGTGTCTCCTGCACTGGCAGGTGGATTCTTTACTACTGATTCACCTGGGAAGCTGTACCATATTTATAGAAAAAAAAAGAAAAACATATGAGATTATCTCAATTGATGAAGAAGAAACACATTTTGTCAGATAAAAGCATTTAGAAAAGTAGCAATAGAAGAGCACTTCCCCAATATGATAAAGGGCATTTCTAAGATCAACAAGAAGACAAGGATGCCCACTTTCACCACTGCTTTCTAGTCAGACCAATTAGGCAAGAAAAGAAATAAAAGGCATGCAAATTGGAAAGGAACTAAAATTATTTCTACCAACAGGTGACATGGTCCTATATGCAGAAAATCCCAAAGAATCCACAAAAGTCTATTATAGCAAATAAGCTAATTTAACAAATTTCAGAGTATAAGATCAAGACACAAAACTCAATTGTGTTTCTGTACAATAACAATTGAAAGGGAGATTGAGAAAAGCTTACTCACAATTGCACCTAAAGTAACAACATACCTAGAAATAAATTTAACCAAGAAGGTGAAAGACATGTACAATGAAAACTACAAAAAAGTTGTTGAAAATATTAAGGAAGACCTAAACAAATGGAAAGACATCTCTTCTTTGTTCATACTTAGAAAACTTAATATTGTTACGATATACTACTCAAAGTTGCCTACAGATTCAACACAACCCCAAGAGATATAAAGCATCAGTTCAGTTCAGTTTAGTCGTTCAGTCGTGTCCGACTCTTTGTGACCCCATGAACCGCAGCAACCCAGGCCTCCCTGTCCATCACCAACTCCTGGAGTTTACCCAAATTCATGTCCATCAAGTCGGTGATGCCATCCAGCCATCTCATCCTCTGTCGTCCCCTTCTCCTCCTGGCCCCAATCCCTCCCAGCATCAGGGTCTTTTCCAATGAGTCAACCCTTCATATGAGGTGGCCAAAATATTGGAGTTTCAGCCTCAACATCAGTCCTTCCAATGAGCACCCAGGACTGATACACACAAAAACTTGTACATGAATGTTCATAGCAACATTATTAATAATAGAGAATAAGTGGGAAAATCCATATGTCCATCAACTGGTAAATGCATAAACAAAATGTGGTATATTCATTCCATGGGATGTTACTGGGCAAAGAAAGAAAGAATGAAATAACATGGGTGAATCTAAAAATAATTATGTTTAGTGAAAGAAGCCAGATTCCTCCTGCACCCCTCCAAAAGAATATTTATTATATGGTTCCATTTGTACTAAATTCTGGAAAATATTAAACTATAGAGACAAAAATCAGGTCAGAAGTTGTCAGGGACTGGTGGGAGAGAGGAGGAGATTGACTACCACAGGGCACAACTGAAATTTACCCAATAATAAAAATGTTCATTTATAAGACTAATATGGTGGAGGATGTTAACATTTTTGGTCAAAGTTACAGAATGGAACACCTAAAAGGAGTCAGAGTGACTAAACCTCAGTAACTTGAGTTGAAAAAGACAGACCACATTTAAGATCAGTTGTGAACTGAAGAGACTGATACAATACTTAGAGAAGAATACTTGTCAGAAACCACAGGAAACTTTTAAAAACAATTAAGACAGCAATTGTTAACATTTGGTTCTTTTCCTTCCCCTTTGTGCACATTTTCTAGTTTTAAGATAAAGTGAACAAACTGTAAACACACACACACAACAACAACTTAATGCTAATTACTAAAATAATAATGCTAATAATAATGTATAATTTCCAGAGAAGTAGAATTAAATCAAAGGATTTAAAAGGAGGAAAAAAGCTTGAAAGATCCAAAAGATTTCAGGAAAGTAGAGAAAATAGGAGCATAGAAAAGGCAGGAAAACAGAAAGGACAAAATAAAATTGTATAAATAAATCCAAATATATAAGAAATCATTCTAAATATAAATAAACTAATGCAACCAACTTTTTAAAAAGCAATAACTGATTGATCTTTTAAAGTCTAGTTGTATGCGATTTACAAGACACGTGCCTAAAATGTAATGGCACCGAAAGGAAAAAATTATTCCAGTTATATGGAGTTAGCAAGATTTACAATTGAAACATAATGGCATAGAAATGTTGAAAGTAAGAGGACAGAAAAAGATATGCTGGGCAAAAACTGAACACAAGAAATCTGATGTAGCTATATTATTGTCAGGGAAAAAAGTAGTCTTTAAGGCAAAAAGCATTATTAAGGATAATCAGAGTCAGTACAGAATAATGAAAGGTATAATTCTCCTGGAAGGTATCACAGTTATATGCTTTTATGCCTCCTAATAACACAGCTTCAAACACCACAAAGCAAAAATTGACGAATTACAAAGAGAAATTGACAAATCTACCATTATAGTGAGAGTTCTTAACATACCTCTCTCAGTAACTGATAGATCAAGCAGGCAAAAAAAGAGAAAAAAACAGTAAAGATATAAAAGACTTGAAAAATAAAATTAACATGCTTGATATAATAGGCTTAGGATTCTACAACAACTAGAGAAACCGAATTCTTTTCAAGCACTTCGTAAATGAAATGCTTGTAAAAATGGACATTATACTTGTCCATAAAATAAGTCTCAAAAATTTACAAGCTGATTCTTAATTATATTGGGAGGAGCAAAAGTTCAAAGATAATTCTGAAGTCAAAAACAAGGTAGGGAGACTTGCTCTACCAGACAACATGACCTATTAGAAATCTATAATAATTAAGACAGCATGATGTAGGCACAGGAAGAAACAAATATGCTTGTCAGATAAAATACAGGAAGCCCAGTTAAGTTGAAATTTTCAGATAAACAATGGGTATATGTGTTATGTGCTAAATCTGGCTATTCTATAAACAAATAAATCATTGAACCTAAGAAAAAGCCTGGACACATAACCATTCAGGTATAGAAACTCAATCTATGACAGCGGTAGCAGTCACTCAGAAGAGATGGGATATTTAAAAAGTGGTAGTGGGACAATCATTTATTTATATGTAAAAATTTTTTTTAATTACATCTGGATCTTACACCAATCAAAATCTAATCCTAGGTGGATTAAAGGTTAAATATGAAAAACAAATTTGAAACATTAGAATTAAATATAGAGCTTAACTTTTTGACATTAGAGTAGGAAAACTTCCTAAAACAAGACCCAAAAAGTACAAAGAATAAAGCAAGTGACTGATAATTAAAGTATGCTGTGATGTACTGTGCTTAGTCGCTCAGTTGTGTCTGACTCTTTGCCACTGTATGAACTGTACCCCGCCAGCCTCCTCTGTCCCTGGGGGTTCTCCAGGCAAGTGGGTTGCCATGCCCCTCTCCAGGATCTTCCCAACCTAGGTCTCCCATGTTGCAGGCGGATTCTTTACCATCTGAGCCACCAGGGAAGCCCAAGAATACTGGAGTGGGTAGCCTGTCCCTTCTCCCTCGAACCGGGGTCTCCTGCATTGCAGGCGAGTTCTTTGCCAGCTGAGCTACCAGGGAAGCTCAATTAAAATATAACAAAATATAAAACTTTGTGTTTCAAAGAATGCATTTTAAAGCCCAGGAAAAGGCCAACCTCAAGTTAGAAAAACATATCTGCAACAAGTATAATGAACAAGGGATTAGTACCCAAATTCCTGAATACTATGTAGTGCCTTATATGAATCAATAAGAAAATCACCACATGTAGTCTATGTAAGGGTCTAGAAAATTCAAACATCTTGACTGTTTTGAATTTTGGGTGGCTTCTACTCTTCAGCCTGCATATCTGGTCATGACTGGACTTCTAGAAGCCCCTTAAATCCCTTAGACTGAAGAGGGATGGAATGTGAAGCAGTGTGAAGCTGCTGCTGCTGCTGCTGTGTCGCTTCAGTCGTGTCCGACTCTGTGCAACCCCATAGACGGCACCCACCAGGCTCCCCCGTCCCTGGGATTCTCCAGGCAAGAACACTGGAGTGGGTTGCCATTTCCTTCTCCAGTGTGAAGCTAAATGGCTGCTATAAGTGGTAGAGATTCCTTCATATGGGTCAGAGATAACACAATGCCCCACTTTTCTCTTTTAAGCAAGAAATAACTTTGCTTAGAATTTTAAAGTCCTTGTAAAAACAGAATCAGCCAAATGCTTTTACCTACAGGCCTGCAGAAGCAGATGTGAAGCAGCAAAAAACAGGGTCCTGCAAGTGATGGACACTTTCAGATTTCATTTATTTTTAAATTGTTAAAGGCATATATAGTAAACAATATTCATCATCTTATAATCCACACAAAATATACATACAAATCATCTTATTTCATATTTCAAAGCACTCTCATTTGTTTTTCCTCAGGGATACTCTGCTCCTTCCTTTTGAAGATACCATAGGTCTCACTTTAGTCCATTTAGCTGTTTGGTCTGTGCATTTTCGGGAGGAGAAAAACATGGTGCTCCATGTCCATGCACATTGGGAAACTGATATTTCATCTGAAAACAAGCAATAACAATTAATCTCATATGAGGGTCAATTATGTAAGGAGATACTTAGCAGTATAGAGTAATGAGGAAATATAGAGTCAGAGAGACCCTTATATTTTACTTTACACATGTCTATATTCTTGGTGTCTAACAGGGCAAGTAATATTTTATTATTAAAATAATGCTGTGAAAAGGAAATGAGAGTCAAAATTCTGAAACTAAAGTTTTTGCCTTTTGAACTTGCCTTGCTCACATCCTTCCTCAGTTTTGTTTTATTCAGCTAGATTTTAATGCCAAGCCAAAATCATATATAATGTTATAAATCAATGTTACTTCAATAAAATAAACTTGTTAAAAGCACATTTACTTGCTACCTTTAGTGATCTTTCCATGTCTTTTACAGGCAAGCCTTTTGCCATGTTTTGCTTATGTCTAACATCCTGGATACTGAAAGAGGAACTCCCCAGGTCAGTAGGTGCCCAATATGCTACTGGAGATCAGTGGAGAAATAACTCCAGAAAGAAAGAAGGGATGGAGCTAAAGGAAAAACAATACCCAGTTGTGGATGTGACTGGTGATAGAAGCAAGGTCCGATGCTGTAAAGAGCAATATTGCATAGGAACCTGGAATGTCAGGTCCATGAATCAAGGCAAATTGGAAGTAGTCAAACAGGAGATGGCAAGAGTGAACGTTGACATTCTAGGAATCAGCAAACTGAAAGGGACTGGAATGGGTGAATTTAACTCAGATGACCATTATATCTACTACTGTGGGCAGGAATCCCTTAAAAGAAATGGAGTAGCCATCATGGTCAACAAAAGAGTCCGAAATGCAGTACTTGGATGCAATCTCAAAAACGACAGAATGATCTCTGTTCGTTTCCAAGGCAAACCATTCAATATCACAGTAATCCAAGTCTATGCCCCAACCAGTAACACTGAAGAAGCTGAAGTTGAATGGTTCTATGAAGACCTACAAGACCTTTTAGAACTAACACCCACAAAAGATGTCCTTTTCATTATAGGGGACTGGAATGCAAAAGTAGGAAGTCAAGAAACACATGGGGTAACAGGCAAATTGGGCCTTGGAATACGGAATGAAGTAGGGCAAAGGCTAATAGAGTTTTGCCAAGACAACGTACTGGTCATAGCAAAAGCCCTCTTCCAATAACACAAGAGAAGACTCTCCATATGGACATCTCCAGACAGTCAACACCAAAATCAGATTGATTATATTCTTTGTAGCCAAAGATGGAGAAGCTCTATACAGTCAGCAAAAACAAGACTGGGAGCTGACTGTGGTTCAGATCATGAACTCTTTATTGCCAAATTCAGACGTAAATTGAAGAAAGGAGGGAAAACCACTAGACCATTCAGGTATGACCTAAATCAAATCCCTTATGATTATACAGTGGAAGTGAGAAATAGATTTAAGGGTCTAGATCTGATAGATAGAGTGCCTGATGAACTATGGACTGACGTTCGTGACATTGTACAGGAGACAGGGATCAAGACCATCCCCATGGAAAAGAAATGCAAAAAAGCAAAATGGCTGTCTGGGGAGGCCTTACAAATAGCTGTGAAAAGAAGAGAAGCAAAAAGCAAAGGAGAAAAGGAAAGATATAAGCATCTGAATGCAGAGTTCCAAAGAATAGTAAGGAGAGATAAGAAAGCCTTCTTCAGCGATCAATGCAAAGAAATAGAGGAAAACAACAGAATGGGAAAGACTAGAGATCTCTTCAAGAAAATTAGAGATACCAAGGGAACGTTTCATGCAAAGATGGGCACAATAAAGGACAGAAATGATATGGACCTAACAAAAGCAGAAGATATTAAGAAAAGATGGCAAGAATACACAGAAGAACTGTACAAAAAAGATCTTCACAACCAAGATAATTACGATGATGTGATCACTGACCTAGAGCCAGACATCCTGGAATGTGAAGTTAAGTGGGCCTTAGAAAGCATCACTACGAACAAAGCTAGTGGAGGTGATGGAATTCTAGTGGAGCTATTTCAAATCCTGAAAGATGATGCTGTGAAAGTGCTGCACTCAATATGTCAGCAAATTTGGAAAACTCAGCAGTGGCTACAGGACTGGAAAAGGTCAGTTTCCATTCCCATCCCAAAGAAAGGCAATGCCAAAGAGTACTTAAACTACTGCACAATTTCACTCATTTCACTCGCTAGTAAAGTAATGCTCAAAATTCTCCAAGCCAGGCTTCAGCAGTACATGAACTGTGAAATCCAGATGTTCAAGCTGGTTTTAGAAAAGACAGAGAAACCAGAGACCAAACTGCCAACATCTGCTGGATCATGGAAAAAGCAAGAGAGTTCCAGAAAAACATCTATTTCTGCTTTACTGACTATGCCAAAGCCTTTGACTGTGTGGATCACAATAAACTGTGGAAAATTCTGAAAGAGATGGGAATACCAGAGCACCTGACCTGCCTCTTGAGAAACCTATATGCAGGTCCGGAAGCAACAGTTAGAACTGGACATGGAACAACAGGCTGGTTCCAAATAGGAAAAGGAATACATCAAGGCTGTATATTGTCACCCTGCTTATTTAACTTATGTGCAGAGTACATCATGAGAAATGCTGGGCTGGAAGAAGCACAAGCTGGAATCAAGATTGCTGGGAGAAATATCAATAACCTCAGATACGCAGATGACACCACCCTTATGGCAGAAAGTGAAGAGGAACTAAAATGCCTCTTGATGGAAGTGAAAGAGGAGAGTGAAAAAGTTGGCTTAAAGCTCAACATTCAGAAAACTAAGATCATGGCATCTGGTCCCATCCCTTCATGGCAAATAGATGGGGAAACAGTGGAAACAGTGTCAGACTTTATTTTGGGGGGCTTCAAAATCACTGCAGATGGTGATTGCAGCCATGAAATTAAAAGATGCTTACTCCTTGGAAAGAAAGTTATGACCAACCTAGATAGCATATTCAAAAGCAGAGACATTACTTTGCCAACAAAGGTCTGTCTAGTCAAGGCTATGGTTTTTCCTGTAGTCATGTATGGATGTGAAAGTTGGACTGTGAAGAAAGCTGAGCACTGAACAATTGATGCTTTTGAACTGTGGTGTTGGAGAAGACTCTTGAAGGTCCCATGGACTGCAAGGAGATCCACCAAGTCCATTCTAAAGGAAATCAGCCCTGGGTGTTCTTTGGAAGGAATGATGCTAAAGCTGAAACTCCTATACTTTGGCCACCTCATGCGAGGAGTTGACTCATTGGAAAAGACTCTGATGCTGGGAGGGATTGGGGGCAGGAAGAGAAGGGGACAACAGAGGATGAGATGGCTGGATGGCATCACTGACTTGATGGACATGAGTTTGAGTGAACTCCAGGAGTTGGTGATGGACAGGGAGGCCTGGCGTGCTGCGACTCAGGGGGTCACAAAGTTCGGACATGACTGAGCGACTAAACTGAACTGATCATCCTGGCACTTTGCATTTGTTTCTGTACGTACATGCTCTGCAGTAAGAAAACTCCATATATGGTAATGTGGATTCCATTAAGTAGGAAGCATGAAGTAGTAAATTCCATTACTTAGCAATGCAACTGCAGGCATCTTTCAAAATAACACTCTACATCATCTCACCCCATTCCCAATCAACCCTCACCCCTGACCAGAAGGTATTAAGTAAATCTTTTTATATTACTCTGTAAGTAACATGTGGGAGGGAGACAGAGCAACATAAGGCTAAGTGTCAGGCAAGTGAGAATTTTAGATAACAAAATGTGAATGGGTTAAAGCAATTCTGGTGATAGAATCCAGCTTCTTAATATTTATTTACAGCTGAGAAAAACATAGCATACAGATATGCAGTAGCTTGCCCAAGAACACAGAGTCACTGCACGAGAGGGAACAGACTAGCACCTAGCTATCAGAAATGAATACACATATTTCTACCGTATCACACAATAAATACAATAGGAGAAGAAAACATTAACTGATTTGAACAAGTCTGATTTATCACTAAGCTTTTTAATTATGTCAAGAGCATGGGATTTGATATTAGAAAAAGATAGGCTTCAATCTCAATTTTCAACAGAATAGATGCATGGCCCTACACAAATTGTTGCATTGCACCCTTTCTAAGACACACATTTGTTTCACTTTTTAACACAATTATTGCTATCTTATGCTGTTCACTCTCCAAGTCGTGTCCAACTCTTTGAAACCCCATGGACTGCACTATGCCAGGCTTCCCTGTCCTTCACTATTTTCCAGAGTTTGCTCAAACTCATCTCCATTGAATCGGTGATGCCATCCAGCCATCTCATCCTCAGTCATCCCCTTCTCCTCCTGCCTTCAGTCTTTCCCATTGGTATCTTGTAACAGCAAGTATTTTGTCTTTCTTAGTATGGCCTAAAGTTGCATGAGTCTTAAAAGCAATGGCATCTTAAATTCAATGAGACATAGTTCTTCACCTGTTGGACCCTCAGTTTCCTCATCTAGAGAGTAGAGCTGAAAACATCTCCTTTACATAACTGTTAGGAGAATAAAGTAAGGTAAAACTGTATATGGCTGCAATCCCAAAGCAGGCATCTAGAGTTTCCTGGGTTCCCCAGGGGTGGGGAGCATGGACCAAGGAACCCATCATCTTATGCTTTTGCTTTGCCTCAGTGCATCAGACTCCTTAAATCTGTCATTCTTTCCCCATCCAGCTTATAGTGCATGACCCATCACTTCAACACTTTCACTTCAGTAAACTTCAACTCTTCTGTCCATTGATCCTTCTGTCTCAACCATGGGGTAAATTCCTGTAATACAAAGCTCTGTGCAGATTGTGGTGCAGGACAAGTTCCTGCAAGAGGAATTTCTGGGTTGAATTCCCAAGCTCCTTTTAAATCATTGAGCCTCTGTGGGGAAAGAGGCTCTCTCACCCATTGTTGGTGGGAGTGGGAATCAGTGTTGAACATTTAAAATCTGCATTTGGAAATGCCATATGCTTTGGGGGGCTACCATCCATGGGAGTCACAAAGAGTCAGACATGGCTGAGCAACTAACACTTTCATATGCTTAAGCTAAAATTTTTCACTCTCAGGAATTTATCCCATGGAAAATCTTACACAAGTTGCAAAAAGATATGCACAATCACCATGATTGTACCATTGTCCAAATGGGAAATTCTTGAAGCAAGTTTTGTTGTAAGATAAATCCCTCAGTGCAGAATGGCAGAATCAAGGCTTCTCAGGATGGAAAATATTTAATTAAATAGAAAAAAGTAAGAATTACTTAAAGAAAATAAAAATTACCATGAATTCTTCTGCCACCAGTCAGAAATAATCACCTAATGTTCATGGAAATGGGTACCTGGGGGAAGTAGCTACCATGACATTATGTTTGACAGCTAACAACGTATATATCAAGATCAATATTACCACTACACTTAAAGATGAGGAAACTGAGATTCTGAAGGGTGAAGAAACTTGTTGGAATAAGTAGATGAGTTGAATGGGATCCCAGATATACTTGAGAATAAAGCACAGCACAATAATCAGTAGTTTGACAATTTCACAAAGTCAGTTCAGTTCAGTCGCTCAGTTGTGTCCGACTCTTTGCGATCCCATGGACTGCAGCACACCAGGCCTCCCTGTCCATCACCAAATCCCAGAGTTTACTCAAACTCATGTCCATTGAGTCGGTGATGCCATCCAACCATCTCATCCTCTGTCGTTGCCTTCTCCTCCCGCTTTCAATCTTTCCCAGCATCAGGGCTTTTCCAATGAGGCAGTTCTTTGCATCAAGCGGCCAAAGTATTGGAGTTTCAGCTTCAGCATCAGTCCTTCCAATGAATATTCAGGACTGATTTCCTTTAGGATCAACTGGTTTGGATCTCCTTGCAGTCCAAGGGACTTTCAAGAGTCTTCTCCAACACCACAGTTCAAAAGCATCAATTCTTTGGCTCTCAGCTTTCTTTATAGTCCAACTCTTACATTCATACATGACGACTGGAAAAACCATAGCTTTGACCAGATGGACCTTTGTTGGTAAAATAATGTCTCTACTTTTTAATACGCTGTCTAGATTGGTCATAGCTTTTCTTCCAAGGAGTAAGCATCTTTTAATTTCATGGCTGCAGTCACCATCTGCAGTGATTTTGGAGCCCAAAAAAATAAAGTCTGTCACTGTTTCCATTACTTCCCCATCTATTTCCCATGAAGTGATGGGACCAGATGCCATGATCTTCGTTTTCTGAATGTTGAGTTTTAAGCCAACCTTTTCACTCTCCTCTTTCACTTTCATCAACAGGCTTTTTAGTTCCTCTTCACTTGCTCCCTTAAAGGTGGTGTCATCTGCATATCTGAGGTTATTGATATTTCTCCCAGCAATCTTGATTCCAGCTTGTGCTTCTTCCAGCCCAGCTTTTTTAATGATGTACTCTGCATATAAGTTAAATAAGCACAGTGACAATATACAGCCTTGATGAACTCTTTTCCTGATTTGAAACCAGTGTGTTGTTTCATGTTCAGTTCTAACTGTTGTTTCTTGACCTGCATACAGATTTCTGTATGTTTATACATGTGGATGTTTGTGGCTGCAAAGATATGCAAAGAACCATGAATGCTCTTTAGCGATGACAGTGAGATTGGAGGTTATTTGTATCTGTTTATATTTGTCTGTGCTTTTAATAATATCCTGAGTGAACATGAATTAATTTATAGTCAGAAACAAAGTGTAAAATCTTTCCTAGTTAAGGAACACAAGGCATATCTTTGCAGCCACAAACATCCACGTATATGCACATACATGTACAGCTGCACATACTTCTATGTAACTTGAGTTACATTAGATGGATGTGTGGTATTATGTATGAATACTTTGGCCTTCACATGATATCATATGTCATGTGGATAAGATCTCCCTTTGCTTTGTAGTGAACAATTTACCAATGATCCAGCATCAATTCTTATTCAATGAATTCTCAAGCAATTGGAAGTGCCACACTTATTGGATACTCAATATTTCTGTGCACTTGGTTTTGTTTCTTTTTTTTTTTTCTGTTGTATTAAAATTTATGTCAGTTATTTCACCAGGATTGAAGTGTTTTAATACTGCATCTTCATTGAATCTTATCATCTAAGATAATACTCTACATCTCTCCACAGGAATAATACCTTTGTCCTTCTTCTGACTGGCTTGAGAAGGCTAATGAAGATAACATTTATAGAACACTTAATGCCAGTTGTTGTTGTTTAGTTGCTAAGTCATGTCTGACTCTTTTGTGACCCCCATGGACTGTAGCCCTCAAGGCTCCTCTGTCCCTGGTATTTCCCAGGCAAGAATACTGGAGTGGGTTGCCATTTCCTTCTCCAGGGAGGATTCTTTACTACTTGGTCATCAGAAAAGCCCTCACTTAGTGCCAGACATTTTACTAAATGCTTTACATGCACTTTCTCATTTAATTTTCTATACTACCTAATGAGTTGTTGCTGTTGCAATAGCCATTTGAAAGATTTTTTAAATGGGGTTCAGAAAAGTTAAGCAATTTGCCAAAGGTCATGTAACCTGAAAATACTAGTGTTGTTGTTGTTCAGTCACTAAGTCATGTCCGACTCTTTGTGACCCCATGGACTGCAGCACACCAGGCTCCTCTGTCCTCCACTATCTCCCAGAGTTTGCTCAAATTCATGTCCATTAAGTAAGTGATGCTATCTAACTATCTCATCCTCTGTCGTCCCCTTCTCCTCTTGCCTTCAATCTTTCCCAGCATCCGGGTCTTTTCTGATGAGTCGGCTCTTGGCATCAGGTGGCCAAAGTATTGGAGCTTCAGCTTCAGCATCAATCCTTCCAATGAATATTCAGGGTTCATTACCTTTAGGATTGACTGGTTTTATCTCTTTGCAGTGCAAGGGACTCTCAAGAGTCTACTCCAACACCACAGTTCAAAAGCGCTCAGCCTTTTTTGTGGTCCAACCCTCACATTCATACATGACAACTGGAAAAACCATAGCTTTGACTAGACGGACCATTGTCAGCAAAGTAATGTCTCTGCTTTTTAATATACTGTCTAGATTGGTCATAGCTTTTCTTCCAAGGAGCAAGTGTCTTTTAATTTCATGGCTGCAGTCACCATCTACAGTGATTTTGGAGTCCAAGAAAATAAAATCTGTCACTGTTTCCATTGTTCCCCCATCTATTTGCCATGAAGTGATGGGACCAGATACCATGATCTTAGTTTTCTGAAAGTGGCATTTTAAGCCAGCGTTTTCACTCTCTTCTTTCACCCTCATCAAAAGACTCTTTAGTTCCTCTTCACTTTCTGCCATAAGGGTGATATCATCTGCATATCTGAAGTTATTGATATTTCTCCCAGCAATCTTGATTCCAGCTTGTGATTCATCCAGCCCAGCATTCTGCATGAGGTACTCTGCATAGAAATTAAACAAGCAAAGTGACAATATATAGCCATGACGTACTCCTTTCTTAATTTTGAACCAGTCCATTGTTCCATATCTGGTTCTAACTGTTGTTTCTTGAGCTGCATACAGGTTTCTCAAGAGGCTGGTAAGGTGATCTGGTATTCCCATCTCTTTAAGAATTTTCCAGGTTGTTGTGATCAACACAGTTGAAGGCTTTTGTGTAGTCAATGAAGCAGACGTAGTTTTGTTTTTTTCTTTTTAAATTCCCTTGCTTTCTCTATAATGCAACAGATGTTGGCAATTTGATCTCTGGTTCCTCTGCCTTTTCTAAATCCAGCTTGAACATATGGAAGTTCTCAGTGCACGTACTATTGAAGCCTAGCTTGGAGGATTTTGAACATTACTTTGCTAGCATGTAAAATGAATACAATTTTACTCATTGTAGTTTGAACATTGAGTAGTTTGAACATTCTTTGACATTGCCCTTCTTTGGGATTGAAATGAAAACTGACCTTTTCCAGTCCTGTAGCCACTGCTGAGTTCTCCAAATCTGCTGGTATATTGAGTGCACCTCTTTAACAGCATCATCTTTTAGGATTTGAAATAGCTCAGGTGGAATTCTCCCAACTCTACTAGTTTTATTCATAGTAATGCTTCCTAAGGCCCACTTGACTTCACACTCCAGGATGTCCAGCCCTAGGTGAGTGACCACACCATCGTGGTTATCCAGGTCATTACACAGGGCCCAACTCCCTAACCATTGTTATATTTTGTGTGACCCCATATTAGAGATGAGGATGGCACAGGGAAAATGACTTATGTAAGGTCCTGAGGCCCTTTATTATGCTTGAATCCCCTGTTCTGTCTCCTTTCCAGGGCTTAGTGGAAAACTGTTTCTTTGGATGTTCAAATAGAAAGTGAAGCAACAGGGACAGGAAACCACATGGAATAAAAGCATAGAGTGCAACGACTGTCTTTCCTTTCCCTAACTTCCTCAGATCCCACAGCACAGAACTGGCACTCAACTTCATACATTATGTAAATATTTAAGCATCTCATTTCTTGTTGCTACATTTCCAAAGACTCTCTCCGACAATTCTGCTCTTTGTTTCATGTCAATCTCTTTTACGATAGAAAGGAGTCACAGTGGGTAGGACAAACATTTGTTGAAGGCACACACAGTACACAGACATTTCTTTTAAGTTTTCTCATTTCCTCACACAACAACTCTTTGGAAAAGTTGTTAGTTTTTTCCCCCATTTTACAGCAGATGAGTTCAGGTTCAAAGAGGAAAAAAAATTTCCCAGAGTCACACATCTAATAAGGGACAGAAATGAAGTTCCAACTTTTGCCCTCTCCATAATATACAAAGAGCAGCCTCCCTTTCAGAAGATGGGCTTCCAGGGCTGGAGAAATGGTCAATCTCACTCCCTTCTATTGTAGTCCCACAGTACTCACTCACCTACCCCTCTGGGTAAGGAAGAGGACAGAGAAGATGAAACCCACCTCTGTGTCCAGAGACCTGGGTGTTGACCACATCCATTAGCTCATCCCTGAAGTGGTGAGTTGGAGTCTGACAGAGGCTCAGGTTTTTAGACATTGGGAAAGTGACCTGGGAAACGGAAATGGACATTCATCAAACATTCTATACCATAGGAATTTCGTATCTCCTCTCCTTTAATCCTGAAAATAAACATTCAAGTTAGAGATTGTTATCTTCTTCCGAACCTAGAGCTCAAGCCAGAATATTGAGGTCAGCAATATTTTAAATTGCACACCAGGGACTCTAAGCTTGGAGCTATTCTAAAACCCAAGCTTTTCCCACTGTGCCCTGTGGCCTCATGAGCTTTCAATATTCTCTCTGTCTAATCTCTCAGAAGAGTGCCAATTACTCCACCCCAGTGTATTCTTCCAGCATTTATAATTAACCATATTGTTTTTTACAATGAAAATCAATATGATTTTAAAAACATTTGCATTGTAAGAAAATAAAATGAAATATAAAATGGGAATGAAAGTTGTTCACATATATTATGGTTATTGACTTAGTGTTCATGTTATATCAGAAGGTGACCATACAGCTTGATATGCTCCCAGTTTATGTCTATTGTTGAACAGTGCACCTTTCACGCTCAAAAGTGTCCAGTTTGAACAATGAACTATATGGCCATCTTCATTATAAATAATTCTGATTAGTAAAAGATAGATAAAGGGTAACTTAAATTTTCATAAAAAACAATAGAAGTGCCCATAAACCTATGAAAAGATAGCCCAAATACAATAATGAAAGAAATATAAACTATTAATAAAACCTTAAGATTTCATGAGTGAAAAAAGGGAGAGGTGCACATTAGCATGTTGTTTCCTCTTTTTTCTTAAAGAATGAAGCATGTGTGCTCAGTTGCTAAGTTGTATCTGACTCTTTGCAACCCTATGGACTGTAGTCTTCTGGGCTGTCTATGCAATTTCCCAGGCAAGAATACTGGAGTGGATTGCCATTTCTTTCCCCAGGGGATCGTCCCAACCCAGGGCTAGAACTCACGTCTCCTGAGTCTCCTGCATTGGCAGGTGGATGCTTTACCACTGAGCCACCTGGGAAGCCTCTGAAGAATAGAACTGCATAGCTATACATTTATATAGTGCATATATGTGCATTTTGTACATATATTTGCACAAAAGTACTTATATATGTGCTAGTACACTGTCTTAGGGTAAAAACTTTTGTAGAATATATTAGCATCCTATTAAGAGTGTTTATCTTAGGAGGACAAACTGCACAGTTTCATTTGTATTTATACATTTCTCTATAACTTCATGTCCTTAATGCACAAATCTAATGATCTGATTCATACACTAATGTTATAGAAGTATTCACTTGGAATGGTTTTGACTATTAAGCATAAAAAGCAGATGATACACCATAAATACAGTATGATTCCATTTATTACTGATAATACTCCTATGTTTATAAGTAAGTACATGTTATAAAGCAAAAAGTACATGTTATAAATCTAAAAGCTACGATCCCAAATACAAAATATGCACATGCGCACGCACACACACACACACACACAACTCCCTTGGAGACACTCAAACTGGAGTCTTTCTCTTCATCTCATATAGGGGTAGAACTTCCTGTGGAGCTCTCAGAGAACTAGGCAGCACCTGATACTGCAAGAAGGCTTGTTTGTGCCATTTCAAGCTTCCAGCAAGCCCTGTTTGGAGAGTCAGACCAGATGCCCCACTCTCCCAAAACTCTAATTTAGCTGCTTCCCAGAGATATTGAGGGGTTTTCCTGGTGGCTCAGTGGTAAAACATCCATCTGTCAATACAGGAGGCACAGGTTCGATCCCTGTGTTGGGAAGATCCCCTGGAGAAGGAAATGGCAACCCTCTCCAGTATTCTTGCCTGGGAAATCCCATGGAGAGAGGAGCCTGGAGGGCTACAGTCCATGGGGTTGCAAAAGAGTCAGACAAGACGTAGGGACTAAATAAAGATATTGAGAGATGTCCTGACTCTGACCAGCAGGTGGCAATCATCTCAATAGGTTACCTCTGCTACAGTAAGAAAGCGTCAGTTTCTCAAGGAGAAACACTAGTAATTGCTGTGACATTTATAACAGATTATGAAACTTTTTGTATTCTATGATCCAACATATATTGGAAAAATTGGTATGGATAAGAAAAGATAGAGAGAATGTAATTCTTTTTTATTTCTTGATGATGACTCCTGAATCTGTACTTCACTTGTTAATTCATTTATTCTGGAAATATTTATTCAGGGGAACAGATACTTTCATCTTAGCTGTGTTAAATTTCTGTACAATATTTCTTTGTGGATAAAGTCATAGATTGGTGGATTACCTGACTAAGCTGTATGTTTTACTCCTTTTTCTGCTTTTTGTCTATCAACTTGTCTTATCTTGCCAAGCTGGGTTTTTGATCCAAGAGTTGGTATAGCTTTGTGGTCACCTTTATTGGAAGGGTTGCATTGTTTATAGCTAACTAAGGTAAAAAAAAAAACACAAACCTTACTGAAGAGTCAGTCTGATGTAAATAAATTGGACAAATATTTATTGAGATGTAGCTATCTTCTGGGCATAATGAATTATTATAAATGGAAGAGTTTCTATGTAGTCCTTTCTGACAGAACAGAGTGGTAGACTTCTGGGAGAGTTTGGGGCTTATCTCACCCCTGGGATGGTGATCCATTCAATTTAGAATTCCTATTGTCCTTTATGTCCAATGCTCTCTCTGAAAAGGGGAACATTTTTCTGCTTCAAGTCAGAGTTCCTTTCTCAAGTGCACAGGAAATTCTAGGGAGTGGGAGTAGAGGGAGGTAAAAACAAATAACACTATACATACACTTCTTATGTTCCATGTGCTTTCCTGTCTTCTTATGCTACTTTCTGGATATTAATATCAGAAAATAATTTTTTGTCCTTTTTTTAAAAAGTCTTTATTGAATTGTTACAATATTGCTTCTGCTTTATGTTTTGGTTTTTTTGCCCACAAGCATGTGGGATCTTAGCTCTCTGAACAGGGATGGAACCCACACCTCCTGCATTGAAAGGCAAAGTCTTAACCACTGGACTGCCAAGGGAGTCCCAGTTTTTTGTCCGTTAAGAAGCAAGCCAGTACTTTGGCTTCTGGAAAGTCCACCTAAGTAAGGAAACCTCTCTGGATCCCAGTGACAGACTTAACCCAGTAGCTATGTAACAACTTTTGATAGACACCTTCACCTCTTTATAACTCTGCCCATCTGAATTTCACCTGTCTTGCCTCTCAACCAAACAAAATTTTGCAGGAGAAAAATGAGATCTATATTGCAATCAAGTATCTGAGACTGTAGGGAATCAATGTATATTAGCTTGGAGCTTTTCACTGCTAATGACACAGGTCGTGGACTTATTATCCTAGATTCATTCTAGCTTTCAGAGAAAGATATGAAACTACTTTAAAGACCCCTGAATTAGGCTTTGGTTATCATTTTACTGCAAGATGGAACCCAGTTAAACACTGTATTCAGAAGTCACTTAACTCCCCATCAAACTGCAGTATGTCCTTTGCTCTAAGATATACCATCTAGCTGTTCTCTCACATTATCTATAGTGTTTTCTTCTAAAGTGGAGGGCCCTTTTCTATACTCAAGGGATGATGGAGTAATGAGGTATACCTCTGTCTTTTCTCAACAACATGAGAATGTAAGATGCAGACCAGGATCGCTCTTCAAAATAGATCTCTAGTCCCATGAATCATATACTTGTGCACTGACATTATCATTGACCAAGACTTTAGCAATTATATATAATGGAATATTACTTGGCCATAAAAAAGAATGAAAGGATGCCATTTGCCATAACATTGATGGCCCTAGAGATTATCATACTAAGTGAAATAAGTCAGACAGAGAAAAACAAATATCATGTGATATGGCTTATATACTTTCAACACACAGAAAACATCTAGTTTTAAATTGAATCACAAAACTGTTAATGTAAAATACATGTATTGATATTGAAAGTTGTTTACAATATACTCTTCAATAGGAAAAAATCTAATTATAAACTATGCAGTAAGATCCTATTATTTCAAAATAAATCAATGTATTTGTGAAGTATGTTAAAATATATAGCCTCAAATATTTACACACACATGCACACAGACACACACACCCACAATCTCCTCCTAAGATGGATCTAGAGCTTTCTATTCATCCTCTCTCAAGTCTGAGGCAGCAGCTGAGTTCCTTAGCAATATTCTGGTTCCAGAAGACTTCCAGAAAGCTCTGTCTGCTTGATAGAGAATAGGCAGCTCCCTCATTTCTCAACTTCCTGGTTTATGATATTCAAACTGCAACCCTCACTAACGTCAATAGGCATTTTCTTTTTTTGAATTAATTTATTTTTAATTAAATGGCCACTCCAGTACTCTTGCCTAGAGAATTCCATGGATGGAGGAGCCTGGTGGGCTACAGTCCATGGGGTCACAAAGAGTCGAACACAACTGAGTGACTTCACATTCACACATATTTTTAATTGGAGGATAATCACTTTACAATATTGTGTTGGTCTGCCATACATCAACATGAATCAGCCATAGGTATACATATGTCCCCTCTCTCTTACACCTCCCTCCCATTTCCCACCTCATCCCACCCTTCCAGGCTGTCACAGAGCACCTGATTTGAGCTCCCTGCATCATACAGCAAATTCCCACTGACTATCTATTTTACACACACACACACACACACACACACATATATATATGTTTCCATGCTACTCTCTCAATTTGTCCCACCTTCTCTCTCCCCTACTGTGTCCACAAGTCTGTTTTCTGTGTCTGCATATCCATTGCTGCCCTGTGAATAGGTTCATCTCAAAAGATATTTTCTATATTTTATTGAAAGGGAAAAATGACTTTCTAATTATGAAAATCAATAATATTTTAAAAATCAGAGTGGAAATATATAATACAATCCCAGTCCATTTCAAAAAATAAATATGGATGGAAACTCTTTGAAGAGATAAACAATTTCGTTTTCTGCTGTTTTCAAAAATCTGTCGTTCATTCATTCATTCATTCATCCTTCCATTTGTTACATAGTGTTTGAGTGTCTCCAGTGTGCCAGCCACTGCCAGCCTAAATCTCTGTGCCCTGACCTCCTCTTTCCTGAGCTCCAGAACTGTAATATCTGTTCTCCACTAGATCTGTCTAGTGTTAACATTTACCTCTACATGCATGACCGAGCTCAGACATGATAACCCACGAGCGTAAACCAAAGAATCCAGGAACCTTGGAAGAGGAACCCTAGAGATATCCTGTTGCTTTGACCATTTTAGCTACCCATGCATTCACTTTCTAAAAAACATATTAATGATTTGTATATTTCTCCTGGTTGGAGCTCACTGCCAAAATGGTGCAGAAAGAGTTAAAGATGAGACAACTCTTGGGAAGTCTCATTCTTGGTTTCTCTCATGGATGAATTGCAGAATCTGCAAGTGAAAGTCACTCAGTCATGTCCGACTCTTTGCAACCCCATGGACTGTCCGTGGAATTCTCCAGGCCAGAATACTGGCGTGGGTACCCTTTCCCTTTTCCAGAGGATCTTCCCAACCCAGAGATTGAACCCAGGTCTCCCACATTTCAGGCAGATTCTTTACCAGCTGAGCTACAAGAGAAGCCCAAGAATACTGGAGTGGGTAGCCTATCCCTTCTCCAGCAGATCTTCCCAACACAGGAATCAAACCAGGGTCTCCTGCATCGCAGGCGGATTCTTTACCAATTGAGCTATCAGGGAGGCATGAACTGCAGAGTTCAGGCAATTTCTACAATTGTATTGTTAAGTTTCAGTTTTCCGAACATGCGCAACTGTGGGTAATGAATTTCCACACAGGATTTCCCCAGGGATGAACCAGGTCAGAGAGTATTTCCTGAGTGTTATATCTGACTAAGGTCTCAGATTAGCCTTGCCCTTTCTTTACTCAGCTAATGCCTTCTTATCCCTCCGGTCCCAGCTTAAACATCACTTCCTGTAGGAAGCCTCACCAACACACCCAGGACCAGTCAGGTACTTGTGCTATCTGTTTTGTTCCCACAACACTCTGACTTCCTCTATCAGAGCAGCTACGACACTCTATCATTTTTGCTGGTTTTAGACTGTAAGTTCAAAGAGGGCAAGGACGATGTCTGTGTTTTGTTTTGTTTGTTTTCACCATTGTAATGTGTTACACCTCTAAGGCTTCATGTTCATATATTTTTGTGCTCAGCTACTTCAGTCATGTCTGATTATTTGCGGCCCCATGCACAGTAGCCTACTGGGCTCCTCTGTCCATGGGATTTTCCCAGCAAGAATACTGGAATGGGCTGCCGTGCTCTCCTCCAGGGGATCTTCCCGACCCAGGAATAGAACCCAAGTCTCCCTGTGTCTCCTGCACTGCAGGCAGATTCTTTACCTGCTGAGCCACTGGAGAAGCAGATTCCTTACCATCTGAGCCACCAGGGAAGCTCTTATATTTTTACTGAAGTTCAAAAGTAATGTGGATTCTTAGTGATGATTTTTGCTATACAAAAGAGTGTCCTTGCTCTTTTGCAGTTTCATTATAATTTAAGTCATACCAAATGTTTCCACATGCTATTAAAATTGCAGAAGTTTGTGTACCTATACTGATGTTGTTGTTGTTGTTCACTCACTAAGTCGTGTCTGACTCTTTGAGACTCCATGGACTGAAGCATGCCAGGCCCCCCATCCTTCACTATCTCTCCAAGCTTGCTCAAACTCATGCCCATTGATTTGGTGATGCCATTCAACCATCTCATCCCCCGTCGCCCCTTTCTCTTCCTGCTCTCAATCTTTCCCAGCATCAGCGTCTTTTCCAATGAGTCGGCTCTTCACATCAGGTGGCCTAAGTATTGGCTCTTCAGCTTTAGCATCAGTCCTTCCAATGAATATTCAGGGTTGATTTCCTTTAGGACTGACTGGTTTGATCTACTTGCTGTCAAGGGACTTATACTGATGAGAACCTTGCAATTTTTATTGATAAGCCTTCATTCTTTAATTTTATGTTTTATCTCATAACACCTATGAAGAAAAAACTAATACAAAAGATAAAAATAACATAAATCTTTCATAATCCTACCACACAACTAATACATTTTTCTTATAATAAACAATGGTGAAATGAAAGTCATCTTGTCAGTTTCTGTTGTGAAATAAGGTGTTTCACATTTGCATTTAGAATAGATTTAGTTCATTTATGAGTTTGTCTTTATTCCCTCATAAAACCCCTGTGGGCACTTTTTAGGCTTTTGGGAATAAACCCCGATACTGTGAGTGTGTGTTTGTGTGTTTCTGGAACACTTATGTGTGTTTCCATATACCCCTTCATTGATAGATATCCTTTGTGTTCTTCTTATCCTTCAGTAAATTTATGTCTGTGGTAAAAAACAAAATTAAGTATTCAAGTTGATGAATGTTATTGTTTCTATACAGTCGTGAACATCCTTAACTATTTCCTTAGGGTACATTTCAAGACATGGAATTGCTGCCTCAAATTGTATACACATGCTTAATTTAATTCCCCACCTTCCACCCAGAAAAGTTGGACCAATTTAAAGTCCATAAACTGGAATTAAGTGGGAAAAAAAAGCCTCAGGGAAGTGACGAGCATGGCTGTACTGATGCCCTGTTAGAAAGTGCAGACCTTAGATTCCACGGAGCAGCCACTGTAAGGCCACAATAACAGTAAATACTGCTCAGAGCAATCAGTAATGAGCGGTAACAGTAAACAGAGCACACGGTGATATAGCAGATAATGGCCAGAGCACAGATCTTGGAGTCAGTAGCCCTGGATTACAGTTGTAGTTTGATGAAAAAATATGAAAAACTGGTTTAAAAACCTTGCATTATCATTATTACAAAACAAATAGTACCCCGCAAGCTGGTACCACACTTAGCCAGAGTTAACCCAAGTTCTCATTGAACCAATGTGTGGATCAACCGGCCTCCCACCCAAGTTCCACAACAGGAGACTGTTCTATCTGCTGATCACAACAGTTTTCCAAAAGGATCCTGCTCTCCTTATTACCTGAAAGCTCTTTGCTAAAGATTCCTAATGAAGAGAAAGAGGCTTGAACTTTGCAAGATGTTGAAAATGCCTGCTTAGCACCTCTCTTGAAACCGAAAAGTTGGTGCTTTTCATGTTAGTGTCCAAGAGATAGAAAGGCTCAAACAAATGACTTTGACAGTGGTTACTGATTTTAGTGATGAATTGGCCTGGTCCCCAAAAGAAACCTCTGAACAGTAAAGCATTAATATAAAGGTCAGATGACAGAAGTAGAAAGTAATTAAGCAATTCCAGACACTCTGCCTTAGACCCTGAAAAGAGAGAGACATTTATTTTTCTACTTGAATGTAAGCTCTTCTTTCTCTTTTCCAGCAGATACAGTTTGGCATGGCAGAGATCCTCTGAAATGGTATGACTCAGCCAGATGCTACAGAAAGAGGCCTGAAAAAAGCAGGTTTATTCCGCTGAATTAAATGAAATTTTTCAAAGGGTAGACAGGCATTATTACATAATACAATTTGATCATGACTTTCACATTTTACTTCAGACACTCCTAGAATTGAATTCTTTTATGATTACCATCAACATTTTTTCACACTTTAACTACCATAAATTTGTAATAAAAAAAGTTTTAAATAATCAAAGTATGAAATAAGAGGGGAAATAAGGAGAAAAATCATTACCATGATAAACTGGGTTTTACACCAGTCTTCTTTAATATGGGTTCGATCCCTGAGTTGGGAAGAGCCCCTAGAGAAGGGAAAGGCTACCCACCACAGTATTCTGGCCAGACTGAGCAACTTTCACTTTCTCTAACCTTTTTTTCAAACAAAATTTGTGTTAACAAAATACCATTTTATACTCTTTCATTTCCTATATTTTTCCATAGATATACTTTGTATTAAGCTCTCTCCATCTACAGCATTCTGAATAAGTAAAGTATGAACTGGTTATTACTATAATTTAAAGACCTTACAACAGAGATTCCTTTTAAAGACAGACAAACCCCTAATGTTTAAACTACTGTTCAGTTATTATACATTATCCTAATATCAAAAAGAGGTACCAAACCATAAGGATATGTGGAAGGTCCACTGTAATAATACATCAGCAGATGTAAAAAGGTTAAGGCCCCTTGATCAATCCAGTTGCCTTATTTTTATGGCTGAGGAAACAAGTTCAGAGAGGCTCAGTGACTTGTGGATAAAAGAGCTGATTTGTGGATGAGAAAGGACTACTAAGTATCAGAAACAGAAAACAACACTTCTAAAGATTCTGAACAACAGGCATGTATTTTCCACTGTCCCTGTGGTAGACATCCACATTACCTTCAATTTCCCACTACCACAGATATATCCTTATACATATTCTCTTAACTATGTAAAAAATGACTCTGAGCTATACATCCATTAGCAGAATTGCTGGGTCATTGACCATGTGTACCTTGCTGTGACTAAGCACTTCTGTATTGATTCCAGAATGAATGCACCAGTATGTACTTCTACCAGCTATTTGTGAGAGTTCTCATACAGCCCCAGCAACACTTGCCATTAATTTTTGCTTATGAGGTAAATGATATTTCCTTACTGTTTTATTGGAAACAACTACTGATTTTGACCACTAAATACTTAAAGTATGTGCTATATAATTTGGTTATGTTTCTGTTTTTTTATTACTATTATTATTGTTATTATTATTTACCACTAAGCTGTATATTAGCTTTTGCATCAGTACCATGGTGAGTTTTTAAATTTCATGTTTATGATATGAGAAATTAAAAGATGCTTACTCCTTGGAAGGAAAGTTATGATCAACCTAGATAGCATATTCAAAAGTAGAGACATTGCCAACAAAGGTCCGTCTAGTCAAGGCTATGGTTTTTCCAGTAGTCATGTATGGATGTGAGTGTTAGACTGTGAAGAAAGCTGAGTGCTGAAGAATTGATGCTTTTAAACTGTGGTGTTGGAGAAGACTCTTGAGGGTCCCATGGACTGCAAGGAGATCCAACCAGTCCATTCTAAAGGAGATCAGTCCTGGGTGTTCTTTGGAAGGACTGATGCTAAAGCTGAAACTCCAATACTTTGCCCACTTCATGCGAAGAGTTGACTCATTGGAAAAGACCCTGATGCTGGGGGGCATTGGGGGCAGGAGGATAAGGGGACGACAGAGGATGAGATGGCTGGATGGCATCACTGACTCGATGGACGTGAGTCTGAGTGAACTCCGGGAGTTGGTGATGGACAGGGAGGCCTGGCATGCTGTAATTCATGGGGTTGCAAAGAGTCAAACACGACTGAGCGACTGAACTGAACTGACATGAGAAGAGAATCAAAAGTTATGTTTTTTAATGAAACATTTACCAACTGACCCAATACCACTATCTGAATAATCCATGTTGTTCACTGATTAGAAATGCCAAGTTTAACACCTTCTTTGGACTGAAATTTTATTCTGTCCCATTAAATTTTATTTTAGATTTTTCCACCAGTCTTATCCTGTTTTAATATTGTTGCTTCATGAAACATTCTAGTAGCTAAAAAGTAATATTTCCCCTATTATTTGCTCTCTGGAAATTCAGGAATAGTGGCAATAACAATAAATGTAGCTAACATTTATTGAGCATTTGCAAAGTTATCTGCAAAATCTGTTAAATTATAACACTTAATCCTCAGTAGCAAATAAGGGTGTAGATACTTTTCTTATCCCCATTTGAAAGATGATAAACTTGAAATATAGAAGACTCAGATGGTTTGATGTGGAACATAGCAAATTCATATTTCTAACCACTGTTATATTAAAATGAACTGCATGAAATAGTCATAATTTGAGCATTTCTAACCAAGAAAAATGTCAATTTCTCATTGATTAACCTAATATATGGTATTTTTTATTTAAAAAATGAGGTTATCCAAGAGGAAGAAATGTACCCTTTGCCCAATAATTGCTTACATGTGGGCTATCTGGACTCCCTGGTCTTCTAACTTCAGTCTTCTAACCAGGAGAGTCATTACAGTCATTTATTTCTTGAACTCAAGAGGAAACGATTTCTCTGATGACCTACTAGAAGGTAATATAAGAGAAAGAAAAGCACATGAGAAAGGAAATTGCATAATGGTTATTTTCCCTTTGCCAATTTCACCAGGTAATCCATCCTACAACTCAGAAATGACACTGAAGCTCACAGATTATTAAAAATACATTGACATTTTACTTGTTGCCGTTACACTTTCTAATATTCTCTACAATAATTTTGTTATTTCATTTATATTAAAATAATATCTTTAATGGGAGAGAGAAGGAAAGGAGGCAACAGTAATACTTTGTCAAAGTCTACTATGTTCTAGACAATGCTAAAAGTGTTGTAATTTTCACCTTGCCTTAGCTCTGTCGGTGTATAGTGCATTGTGTTTACTAAAAAATATCATTTCACAACATAAATAGACTTTATTTTACTTACAAAAAACATTTTTGAAAATAGCTCCCAATTCTGTTTTCAATCATATATTTAAAAATGAAATAGTCATTCAGTTTTATTTGCTGGTTTGATGATGACTAACAAATATACGGGCTTCCCGGGTGGTGCTAGTGGTGAAAAACCTGCCTGCCAATACAGAAGACATAAGGGATGCAGGTTTGATCTCTGGGTCAGAAAGATCCCTTGGAGGAGGGCATAGCAACCCACTCCAGTATTCTTGCTTGGAGAATTCCATGGACAGAGGAGCCTGGCGGGCTACAGTCTATGAAGTCGCAAAGAGTTGGACATGGCTAAAGTGACTTAGCATGCATGAATGCAACAAATACATATTTCTTTCTTTCTCTATTTCTTTTATTTAGTCAACAAATATTTACTATACACCTAGTAAAGGCTCTGCCAGACCAAATCGTATCTTCATCACAGGCATTTCTTCAGCATTCCAGACCTTATTATCCAACTAGAGCATGATACACATTCATGTGTATGACCAGGTATAAATACTTTATCAAGCCAATTCAAATGATACAGTCCTTGAGTTCTGAAAGTTTACCATCTAAGTAGTAGTAGCAGCAGAAGAGCCTAGGGCTTGGAAATCGGCAAACATGGGTTAAAATTCTTGTTCTGCCACTTTGCCACTTATTTAAGATACGTAAACTTGAAAAGTTCACTTCCGTTCAGTTCAGTCGCTCAGTCATGTCCGACTCTTTGTGACCCCATGAATTGCAGCACGCCAGGCCTCCCTGTCCATCACCAACTCCCAGAGTTCACTAAAACTCATGTCCATCGAGTCGGTGATGCCATCCAGCCATCTCATCCTCTGTCGTCCCCTTCTCTTCCTGCCCCCAATGCCCCCCAGCATCAGGGTCTTTTCCAATGAGTCAACTCTTCGCATGAAGTGGGCAAAGTATTGGAGTTTCAGCTTTAGCATCAGTCCTTCCAAAGAACACCCAGGACTGATCTCCTTTAGAATGGACTGGTTGGATCTCCTTGCAGTCCATGGGACCCTCAAGAGTCTTCTCCAACACCACAGTTTAAAAGCATCAATTCTTCAGCACTCAGCTTTCTTCACAGTCCAACTTTCACATCCATACATGACCACTGGAAAAACCATAGCCTTGACTAGACGGATCTTTGTTGGCAAAGTAATGTCTATGCTTTTGAATATGCTATCTAGGTTGGTCATAACTTTCCTTTCAAGGAACAAGCATCTTTTAGTTTCATGGCTGTAGTCACCATCTGCAGTGATTTTGGAGCCCCCCCAAAAATAAAGTCTGACACTGTTTCCACTGTTTCCCTATTTCCCATGAAGTGATGGGACCAGATGCCATGATCTTCGTTTTCTGAATGTTGAGCTTTAAGCCAACTTTTTCACTCTCCTCTTTCACTTCCATCAAGAGGCTTTTTAGTTCCTCTTCACTTTTTGCCATAAGGGTGGTGTCGTCTGCATATATCTGAGGTTATTGATATTTCTCCCAGCAATCTTGATTCCAGCTTGTGCTTCTTCCAGCCCAGCGTTTCTCATGATGTACTCTGCATAGAAGTTAAATAAGCAGGGTGACAATATACAGCCTTGATGTACTCCTTTTCCTATTTGGAACCAGTCTGTTGTTCCATGTCCAGTTCTAACTGTTGCTTCCTGACCTGCATACAGGTTTCTCAAGAGGCAGGTCAGGTGGTCTGGTATTCCCATCTCTTTCAGAATTTTCCACAGTTTATTGTGATCCACACAGTCAAAGGCTTTGGCATAGTCAATAAAGCAGAAATAGATGTTTTTCGGGAACTCTCTTGCTTTTTCGATGATCCAGTGGATGTTGGTAATTTGATCTCTGGTTCCTCTGCCTTTTCTAAAACCACTTAGCAACTCTAAAACTTAACTTCCTGATCTGTACAAGGGGATTGTTATCTGTGTTTCAAAAGAAAGCCTATTCGGAAGAAAAAAGAAAGAAAGATAGCCTATGAATGCAGTGTGCCCATTCATTCTGTCTGGCAACTCAACATGTTAAGTTTTTCTTACTCCATCTCTTCCCTTTCTTAGCAGAAATGACTGTGAGATGATTTCAGCTGCATGCATGCTCAGTCGTGTCTGACTCTTTGTGACCCCATGGACTGTAGCCCGCTAGGCTCTTCCATACATAGGATTCTCCAGGCAAGAATACTGGAGTGGGTTGAGATGTCCTCCTCCAGGGGATCTTCCCCACTCACAGATTGAACCCACATTTCCTATGTCTCCTGCATTGGCAGTCAGGTTCTTTACCATTTAATGCCACCTGGGAAGCCCATTGCATAACTGTAAATCATAGAAAACATCCAGAATTGTCACAGTTAAAAGAAAATTAAACATATGTTTACATTATGAATGTGACCCAATTCTGTCTCTATGTCATGGAATAAGTTGGCTGATAGAGTTCAATCCTTGTGCTTTTCCTAATGCATCTGGACCTTATAGATTAACATGATGCATATGTGTAGCTTAGGATCCTCTAGTATTCTTTGAGTGTCAGAATGTTAAAATATAGTAGAAAGTCAATGCATAACGTTGATTCTGCATGAAAGACACAAGAACAAGAGTCAGAAACTCTGTCTGAGTCTCAGTTCGTAAGCAGTGTCTGATGACAGGACAAAATACTCTTAAGCATTCATCAATGTTGTGGAGATCAGTGAGAGCACCATTTTTGCAAGCATTCTGAGTTCTCAGAAGGGAAGGAAGAAGTTCTCTTATGTGTAAGATAACAATTTGTCTTCTATTAATTTTGCATTTTTAATGCCTGTTGTGTTTGGCAAGGAGTCTGGTAGAATTTGGAGACCACTCCAAACAATGAAGCCTGGCCATTAGGGAACAAGCTAAAGGAACTCTTATTCTGAATCACTCCTTTACATGATCAACTCATTTAGGTATGTTGGCGAGGCTCTCAGAGAAATTGTTCTGGAAGAAGGATTGTTCAGAGACAGTAGTGCTCTATAAGCACACATACACAAACATACATGTGTTATTTGTATCCCTGCTCCTGTCTGCAACTGTTTTCTACCTGCCTTTGTGAACTTTCATTGCTACCCTCTTGTTGGGGATTCTGTTTTTATCTCTAAATGTGGGTGTTTATCGAAGAAGTTTAGCTCGCTTTTAGGTGAATGTCTAAAATCACACCTGAAATGGGTTTTCTGACTGTTCTGGCTATACTGACCCTGATGCCAGACCTCTGCTAACGAAGGATTGCATCTAGTGAATGTTAATGGATGTTATTGAGACTGTCTGGAACAACTGTACATTCCATTCTAGAGATGTAATTATGACAACAAGGTGTCCAAACAGCCAATATTCAGAATCCTTTCTCTATTAAAATGATATGGTATATTTTTCTTATTGTAAGATTTATTTCCTTTTCTCTTCCTTCCCTTCTGTCCTGGAACAAATTGAACTGTAGCCATAGCTCATGTATAGCTGTTTTCACTGAATTTCATAGTGAGGATCTGTTGGTGATTATGGAATACTGCAGCAGCCCTTGGATGTTGATCAAATTCTCCCTTCCAAAATGAAAGAAGTCAATCCAGGATACAAAATAATCAGAGAGAAAGGGGTCATTTCATTCCTCTCTTTCCATTTCGTAATCACTGGAATATTCTTATCACTCTTCAAAAAAATAGAAACACAAACAAAAAACAGAAGGCATCATGTGCAGATGTTATGCTCTAAAAGTCATTAACTATGTAGTAGCATCTCTATGCAACCCCTTCTTTTTAAAGATTTTGAATTATAGTCTGAAGGTTGTGTCTCTCTTTTCTGAGAGGCCCCTGTATAGGAAAGGCCCTTTCATGGTATGGGCCAGAGAAGCATGGCTCATCAGATCTTCAAAAACATATAGTCTTTCCCACATGTTTACCAAACCAAATATTGACAGTACTTGGTTATGCACTGCTGCATAACAAATCACCCCAAACATAGAAGCTTAAAACATCAATGTTTAATTTTATTATTTGTCATGATTCCCTGAGTTGGCTAGGTGGTTCTTTTGCTACAGGTGATTTCAGAGTACAGGGATGGTCAAAAGATCAAAACTAGCCTCACTCACATACTGGGGGTTGACACAAGCTACTGACTGGGAGCTCAGTTAGGGCTGGCAGCAAGGAGACTCAGCTCTCCACATGGGCCCTTCCACATCACCGCTTGTGCTCTCCTCACAGCATAGCAGCTGTGATCCAAAAAGGAGGACTCCAGGAGGCAAAGGTGAAAGATGAAGACTTTATAAAGCATAGCCTTGGAAACTCTCCACCACTTCTGCTGCATTTTACTGGTCATAAATAATCACAGGGACAATCCAGATTTGAAGAAAGGGAAAGTCAAACTTCTCTCCTTAATGGGACTGAAGCAAGGTCATATTCCAAAAGAGGATGTGGGATGAGAGATACTGTTGAAGTCATCTTTAGTAACATGATCTACCATAGGCACCAATCTAAAGCACCATCTCTCCCAGATCCCTACAATGTCCCTTACCCCATCATCCACTTGAAGCTTCTGACACAAAGATCCCACATCTTTTCCTCACCTTTAACCAGAAGCAGTCTTGCTTTCCTCTCTCCTGTGTGTGTGTGTGTTATTCACTCAGTTGTGTTCAATTCTTTGTGACCCTAAGACTGTAGCCCACCAGGCTCCTCTGTCCACGGAATTCTCCAGGCAAGAATACTGGAGTGGGATGCCACGCCATCCTCCAGGGGATCTTCCTCACCCAGGAATTGAACCTACATCCCTTATTCTCCTACATTGTCAGGCAGGTTCTTTACCACTGAGCCACATGGGAAGACCTTATTCTCTCCTAGACATCTGTATTTCATTGAGGAGTCCTCAGGCTTCAGTCATCCATACCTGTGAATTAAGTACTGCTTGACACAGTACCTGAATGTTCAGATTCAATGCCTCTCATTCAACTTTTCTCTTGAAATCTGGTACTCATCTAAGTTGGGGGATGGGGTTTGATCATTATACTGTGTACTTCATGTCACAGTCATTTCTTTAAGAGAAGGAAGATATGTGAAATTACATAATGATATTCTGGAAGCCCTAGAACATGCCAGACACTTTTCATAGATTGCTTCATTTTCTCTTTGAAAAGAATCCTTTAAAGAAGATGACATAATCCTTATTTTTCAGATAATTAATTTCCGGTTTATGGAAGGTAAATAACTTTTCTAAGGATGAGCACATAATAAATGGCAATAACAGATTCTAACTCATTCTCACCATCTGCCTTTCTATTAGTCATTTTCTAGGGTTCAGGGACTGGTTGTTTTAAACTTGCTAGACATAGTGTGCAAAGTATATAAAGTGGGAGGCAGGAGGAAGAGGAGAGGGAAAATGATATCAACAGAGGATACTGACACAGGAACATCATAAAGGTAACTTTTTTATATCCATTAATATTAGTGAAACCTCTAGAGGCTCAGATAAGTTAAATACTTAGACCAGATCACCAAAAGTGTAAATATGAGAGCAGGGATTCAAAACTAGGACACTCAAGGCCCTGCCCCTGACACTGAGTCCTGCCTTTCCCAGTCTTTAATTTCCTGGGTCTTTAATTCTGTAGACTTTTAATCTCTTGCTTAGCTGGCTTTCTGGTTTATACAATCAACAGAGTGGTGAATGTGTTACTACAGTAAGCCCCCTACATATGAATGAGTTCTTTTCCAATATCCCACTTTAAGTTCAATTTGTTCATAAGTCCAACAAAGTTAGCTTAGGAACCTGACTAACACAATCAGCTATATAGTACTGTACTCTAATAGGTTTATAATACTCCTCACACAAATAGTACATAAAAACAAACTAAATAAAACAGCTTTAATCTTATAGTGCAGTACCTTGAAAAGCATGGTAGTACAATAGCTGGCATACAAGGGCTGGCATCAAGTGAACAGGCAAGAAGAGTTATTCACTGGAGGAGGTAGAGGAGGTGGGAAATGGTAGAGCTGAAGGGTCGTCAGCAATGGAAGACAGAAGGCAAGCTGCAATTTTACTCATGCTTGCCATTGATGAAACACATGCTCACATCTTTGAAAGCTTGCAACTTGAATGTTTGTATATAGAAAACTTACTCTATTTGGTTCAATTTTATTCATGTTGAACTTTGTACATACACTAATTTTAACACATTTGAGATGACAAAAATAATCATGAATGCAATTAAAAGCCATTAAAGAAATTTTGTGACCCCATGGACTATAACCCACCAGGTTCCTCTGTCCATGGAATTCTCCAGGCAAGAATATTGGGGTGGGAAGCCATTCTCTTCTCCAAGGGATCTTCCTGACCCAGGGATCGAACCTGGGTCTCTTGTCTTGTAGGTGGATTCTTTACATCTGAGCCACCAGGGAAGCCCAAAGAAACTTGAGAGAAAATACTTGTAAAATGTATTATAACCGTGGTCAATATTCTTAATGCATATAGAGTCTTTACAAACCAACAGAGGAATAGGCTAAGAATATGAACATTTTATGTGTGTGCATATATTCATGTTAATATTGTTGTTCAGTCACTCAGTTGTGTCCAACTCTTTGCAACCCCATGGACTTCAGCATGCCAAGTTTCCCTGTCCTTCACCATCTCCCGGAGCTTTCTCAAACTCATGTTCATTGAGTTGGTGATGTCATCCAACCATCTTGTCCTCTGTCATCCCCTTCTCCTCCTGCCTTCAATCTTTCCGAGCATCAGGGTCTTTTCTAATTAATATAATACATGCAGATATTCTTAAAGGATTTTTAAATGAAAGGATATCTTTGGATAAAGGAGGAAATATAGAGAGATTCATTTTGTGCATGTCTGCATTATTTAAATTTATTATAACAAGTATGAATTTCTTTCACATGTCTTAGTTCTGAAAATGACTGGGTATTCTAGGAATGATTCCTTTACTACATAGTCTTCCAGTACAGGGGAGCTGGGCAGGCTACAGTCCACAGGATCACAAAGAGTTGGACACGACTGAAGTGACTGAGTATGCACACACAGAGATTTCCAGACAGAGCTCTATACTGAGTTGGAGCAATGATCCTTCCCTCAATGATCCTTCTTTCCCTTTTGTCTGAGATATATAAGTTTCATTTATGGCTCTGATCAAGAGCTGAAATTCCACAGTGTTTAATAAAACTTCTTCAATAAATAAATATATTTTATGAGGAAGAAAACATATGGAAAGTATGAATTTTCTAGCCATAGTAAAGCACTCAGGTGCATAAGAAGTGTTGCTTTGCGTAATTTTCCATATTGTAATTGAATCTAATTTCCACTTTGAGCCCCAAGTCTACTGTAAGAAGTATAGTGTCTCCAGTTCATGGTAAATTCAGTTCCTTCTCGGTTTTCTTTGTAAATGTATGGTAAATTCAAATGTATGATATGTCAATCATATTATATGTCTCCATTTCTCATCACATGACATCTAAATTATCAGAACTTATGTAGTGTCTTGATCTATACTGTCCTTGTTGACATCTCCCAAGATATTTGAATTCCCATCTAAACCTCAAGCATATGGTTCATATTGCCATGCTGCAGCCTCTCATCTCAACCATGAGGCTGACTCAGAACTGTAGCACTGTTTTTCAGCTAACTTTTGTGCTCTGCTCAAAGTGTGAAAGTGAAAGTGTTCATCACTCAGTCGTGTTCCACTCTTTGCGACCCCATGCACTGTAGCCCCATCAGGGTCCTCTGTCTATGGAATTCTCCAGGTAAGAATACTGGAGTGGATTACCATTCCCTTCTCCAGAGGATCTTTCCTGACCCAGGGACTGAATCTGTGTCTCTTGAATTGCAGGCAGATTCTTTACAGTTTGAGCCACCAGGGAAGCAGAACACAGCAAAATTTGTGAGAAACTCAGCACTAACTTAGGCCTTCTCTGACCTTTATATAAAATGAAGTCTTGTGAGGCTACAGAGAGGGAAAGATCACAGGGAAAATTTATACGTGAGGGAGCAAGAAATATGTCATGTGTTATTTCATCTTGCCACATTTCCTAACCCTTGACAATCCTAGTTCCCTCACAAAGAAACATATTTTCATGTAGGTGTCACTCTATCAAATAAGGTAGGAATAGACTTGTTGTCCAAAATTTGTCTAGAATAGTAATTCTCATATGCAAATAGGTAAGAAGGTATTATCTTTCCCAGGATTCCCTTTTGTCAGGTAGATAAAAATGGATACTGGGTAGGTTTTTCATCTCCCTCATTTAAGGGTGGTTACGTGTTCTTCTGGGCTTCTTCTTATTCTTCCAGTAGCTCAGCAGTAAAGAACCCATCTGCAATTCAGGAGCCACAGAAACGTGGGTTCGATCCCTGAGTCAGGAAGATTCCCTGGAGGAGGGCATGGCAAACCACTCAAGTATTCTTGCCTAGAGAATCCCATGGACAGAGGAGCCTGGCGGGCTATAGTTAATGGGGTTGCAAAGAGTTGGACACAACTGAAGCAACTTAGCACTCATTTTTCCAGGCCAGACAATTGTTGCCAGACAAATCATTCTTACCCCCTTCATCTACGATTCAATGATGCAGTATAAGTCCTCCACTTCTGGGATTTAAATTTCAGCCTAAATTTATTTAGCCCACACTGAGTTGATTGGGAAAAACCCTGTGGTGACTGAATTTACCTTCAATGAGCAAGATTAGGTTTCCCACAACTAGCAGAATGGGACTCAAAATGCATCCTAAGAACAGTTATATAAAAACAGAGATCTCTCTACCAGCTGAGAAATATCCTGAAAATTTATACCCACTTAAAAAAAATCAATAAAAGTTATTTCTAAAGACATTATGAAACAGTTTGTACAGTCTGATCTCAAATACTTTGAAAAATGGATGTGCATAGAAAAATATTAGGATAAGCACTCAATTTTACTTGCTGGTGACTCTCAAAGTCAATAATTCATCCAATAATTCATTTATTCAAGAAATATTTATTTGGTGCTATTATGCATCAGGCACTGAAAATTCAATTCCATAGCTTCATCCCATAACTTATTTCTCCTAAATTGCAGACTCATATGGCAAATTCCTTGCTATACATGCCCATTTGAGGAAGCTAAATAGTACTAACCTACTGAATGCCTATGGTCCCACATGGACTGTACCAAACAAATTTAGACCAATCTTGGCCCTGAATCCTAAAAACTCAGCATATAAAAGGAAGGCCATATATAAGAATGAAGACAGCTTGGGTTTTTAAGTCAAACTACGACTGGGTTAGAACTCTGGCTCTGCCAGTTATTAACTGCATAAACTTGGAAAATGTAATTAACTTCTCTGAGCTTCACAGAGCATACTTAGTGAAAAGATAAGCAATAAGAGAGATCGTTGTACAGCATTTTTAAGCATTTAAAAAGAAAAAAGTAGGTAAAGTGCTTAACAGGTTTTGGTCCACACTGGGCACTCAGCAAAAGTTTACATCCCATCCCATTCCCTCCTTTCTGCGGCAGAGGCGGCATTGCCATAAATGAAATAGCACAAATATGTGATTAAAACATTTGGAGTGGCTAGAATAGAAATAAAACACCAAGATACATTTATGTTACACTGGAAATATACTATATTCTTTGTTATATTTCTTGTGGCCAAACCATAAGAAATTGCTGATATTTAATTCTTTTTGACCTATAAAACAACAATTTCATATCTTTAAATCTAATAGAGCAATGTGCATGTTGACTTGAAAGAGGGGGACAATGTTCACCCTTTTTCTGTTGAACTGAGTTTTCCCCCCTCCTATTGCTCAAGGTAGACATCAAGAAAGCACATTAAAAACATTAAAAATTTGTTTAAAAAGAACCTGGACTGGCAACTCATTTCATACATGATATTTTACATGTTTCAATGCCATTCTCCCAAATCTTCCCACCCTCTCCCTCTCCCACAGAGTCCATAAGACTGTTCTATACATCGGTGTCTCTTTTGCTGTCTCGTACACAGGGTTATTGTTACCATCTTTCTAAATTCCATATATATGCGTTAGTATACTGTATTGGTGTTTTTCTTTCTGGCTTACTTCACTCTGGATAATAGGCTCCAGTTTCATCCACCTCATTAGAACTGATTCAAATGTATTCTTTTTAATGGCTGAATAATACTCCATTGTGTATATGTACCACAGCTTTCTTATCCATTCATCTGCTGATGGACATCTAGATTGCTTCCATGTCCTGGCTATTATAAACAGTGCTGCGATGAACATTGGGGTACTCGTGTCTCTTTCCCAAAAAGAAAGCACATAATACAGGTGTCTCTACTATTCTTTTAGCCCAAAAAGACTATGGGTGCGCAAAACTACAGTGATAGCTCTATCAGGCAGAGTGCTGGAGAGAGGGTCGGGAGAGCTGCCTGGCTCCCAGGACTGGAAGCATCACCTATGACAGGACCTTGGCTGTGTCACTTCCCCTTTGCTAGCCTAGTCTCATCACTGGAATGAAGTTGAGGAGCCTACCAAGACATCCTGGAGTGTAATGGAAACCCATGAGACCTAAGCTGAGCAAGCACTCTGGGTCCTCACCTATGAAAATCTCTTAAGGCCAAAGAATTATTTTAACAGAAATTAATTTGCAAGAATAACAGAACACATTAGACACTCAAAAGGCAATTATTCATGAAATGTCAACAAACTTGTAAAACACAAATGACACCCAGATGGATATGGATCCTGACCTCTACAAAACTAGGAAAACCCAATGTGAATTGTACCTGCTAGTGTGCTATGGGCTTTCCATGTGTTGCCTCCTTTAACACTTAAAGTGAGCCTATGAGGCAACATTTATTATTTTAGTTTTCAGATGAGTATTTTTACCTTTCATTATTTCAATGTTAACTATGTAAGTAAAGAGCCCAGAATTCACATCTGGCCTTTCTATTTTCCCAATCTGTGCTCTTTTCTCTCCAGGACATTAGCATGGTGCTAATCAAGTTCCTGGTGTGTACAGCCCTAGGCCTTTTAGCCCAATGATAAGAATGGCATGTCTGTTACCAACACCACCAAACACTCAAGAATGTGATTGTGTGCTTGTGGTATATGACACACCATGCAGATGGAACAACGTAAGCAAAACATGGAATTCAAAGGACCATTTGGCCTACCTGAGAACTGGAACTGACTAAACACTCTGAAGAAAGGAGTTCTTCAGACTAGAATGGTCTCATCAGTCAAAAACCCAACTGTACATTTCAGGTAAAGATATAGCACAACTGGAAGCCAAATACGTTTTTAAAATTATTTGAGGCTTATTATTCTTCATTATTAGTTTCACATTCATAAATCAGTTCAAATTTTAAAATCAAAGTTTAACAGAACTAGGACTAACTATGGGTCAGAGACACCATTAGGCCCTTATATCTGCCTAGAGAAGGTGGGCAAAATTTGGAAGAAATATCTTTCCCTTTGTTGTTATCCTCTAACTCAAATTGAAGGTTGAATTTTGCAGGTTGAATTTTGTCATCAGAATTGTGGAGCATGTCCTCCATGTTCCTCATCAAACTCACCTGGGTTAAAAATGGACTGGGAGATGAAAACCTCATCAGTGGTAGGGTGTGCTGGTTTCTGCAGCTGTCCAAAAAAGTCCTACTGTAATTTGTCTTTGCATGTGTACATTTGTGTGCTTCTGCCTAGAGCAGTTCTATGTCTTTCTCCTTTGTTGTTGTCAGTTTCTTTTTTGTTCTCTAATTCAGGTCTTTGTCAAAGAAGTTAATTCAAAATTTAAGTACGTACAAGAAATCATACTTGGCCTTGCTTCCTTGGCAGTTCTGTGTAATATGTCAATCTTTGCTGACTGAGGAGTCGACCCAAAAAATGTTGATGGACCTTATAATGAAAAGCTAGGACATCTACCAGATGGCACATAGCATTCTAGACATGCAAGTTTAAAAATACAGGAGAGCTTTATGGTCAAGAGAGTGGTGTTTCCAGACAGCTCATATTTGAATTCTGACTCTCTATTTAAGAAAAATGGAGCATTTGTTTATTTGTTTGTTTTTCCTCATCCAGGGTATCCTATATTATTCATTAATTTATTTCTTTATTCATTCTTATATTATTCCCAAGCCTGAAAGTATCTAGTGTTCAGTACTTTTCCCTGGAGGTTCTGCTGATATTTTGCTGATGTGTTTAAGTTGCTACAACAACCCTTGTATATGGGTATCATTTTTCCTTAACAAATGCAAGAAACGGGTCCAAAATATAAAATGGTCCGTGAGAGAAAGAGGCCTTTTCATTTCCTCATTTCTTTTCCAAACTCATTTTTACAAACAATGTCTCAGAACAATCTTAGCAGTCAGAGACATCATTTGCAGACCTTAAGCTTCAGACCCACCACCTGTCCCTGCTGTGACTCATAATATAAACATAGACCCTCTGTGTAATGTGTTTCCTAGAACTTTAAAATATAACTCACAGCTGGTGTCTCCCTTTCTGAGAGGCCCCTGTGTATGAGAGGCCCTTTCATGGAGTGAGCCAGAGAGTTCAATGGTCCAGCAAACTTTGTATGAATTTCCAATCTTAAGAGACATCACAAACTTCTGCTTTTCTCCAAATATGTTAGTACAATCTGAACCATCATCTCTCCTAGACTCTACAATGTCCTATAGGACATCCCCATCATCCATTTCAATCTTCTGCTGCAAAGATCTCATACTTTCTCCTTACCTACATCCAGAAGTCATGATTTCCCCTTCTCTTAAACTTGTATATTATTTTGAGGAGTCCTCAAGCCTTGGTTATCCACATCTGTGAATTAGATGTTGCTTGACACAATGACAGAGTGGTCAAATTCTAATGCCTCTCATCTAGATTTGATAGTGTGTATTTTTGTTTACTTTTAAAATAGTATTTAGAAATAAATAAAAATTATATACATTTCTTAATCATATTGTCCCCAGGGAGACTGCAGCTCATTGAGAAAGAAGATACTGTAACTATGGGTGGTCATCAGTTACATCCATTAAACTATAATTCGCTTAATAAATAATGAACTGCAACCTGCCTTCACTGATCAAGCTGGGCTTTTACAGAAAACTTGCATGTCTTCCAAGTGTCACATAGTCTAAACAAAAAATGTTTGCCCAAGTTGTTTTTCAGGAACTTGAAGTCAGCTTGAGTCCAGTTAGAACCCGAGCCAGAGAAGACTGGCTGGGACCACCAACCCTCCAACTGGGCAAGCGTGAGTGCCCACTCAGTGGCCTCTTGATGTCAGAAGCCCCAAAACTTTCCTCTCAGAACATGTTGATGCCACCGTTTTCTAAACATATGTCCCATGAAGAATCCTGTAGCTTAGTTGTGCCTGTGCAGAAGGATGATTACCTCACCTTTTTCTTTTTCAGTCATCTTTCCCCATATTCCCCTAGCTTTATCCCATATATATCCCAAGCCCTTCACCTTCAGGAAGGCAGATATGAGATTTGTTCTTCTGTCTCCTCACTTGGCTGCCTCATTAATAAACTTTATTTGCCTCAAATCTCAGGTTCAGCTTTTGGTTGGTTGCACAACAAGCAAAGGACAAGATGAGTCCCCATGTTTGTGAATTCTAGAAAAATAGAAAATGGACAACATGAACAGAGGATCCAATACATAATTTGGCAGGCTGACCATGAAGTAGACCTGCTGAAAGAATTATAGTAGTTCTTTATCTATGTTGATCATCTAGCCCAGGGGTTGGCAAACTTTTTTTTTTTTTTTTTTTTCAGTAAAGGACCAGATAGTAAGTATTTTGGTCTTTGGGGGCCATGTAGCATCTGTCTCAACTATCTAACTCTGTTGTAGTGCTAAAGCATTATGGGTGTGTTCCAGTAGAACTTGATTTACAAAAATAAAGGGTGAGCCAGATATAGACCACAATTTACAAATCCCTTATCTAGCAGATGGGCTTCCCAGGTGGCATTAGTGGTAAAGAACCCACCTGCCAGTGCAGGAGACATAAGAGATGTGGATTTGATCCCTGGGTAAGGAAGAGCCCCTGGAGGAGGACATGGCAACCCACTCCAGTATTCTTGCCTGGAGAATCCCGTGGACAGAGGAGCCTGATGGGCTACAGTCCATGGGGTCACAAAGAGTTGGACACGACTGAATCAACTTAGCACAGTCTAGCAGATGGTATAGTCTGTACCTGCTTGTACCATAATATCAAAGAAATCAATATGCAAATCCTAAGTTTTTGTTAAGAGATGGGGCTTCTATTCCTCAATTCAGTGCCTATTAGCTCAGATTCATGTTACAAATGGATACTTATCATTGGTTAGTATTCAGACTTTTTTTATTAAAGTTGATGTTGAGGTTCCATGGGTACTTGTACATCACTACAATATCCTATGGAAGCTGGAATCATTATCTCTTCACATGTGGAGAGAAAGGGTTCCGGATACTAAAAGTTAACAGGGAAAAAAAGAGTTTTCATTTCCTAACACTTGACACCAATCTTGTGAATAACTCTTCAATGTAATAACCAGCCAGGCTCCTCTGACCTTGGAATTCTCCATGGAAGAATACTGGAGTGGATAGCCATTCCCCTCTCCAGGGGAATTGAACCTGGGTCTCCTGCATTGCAGGAAGATTCTTTACTGTCTGAGCCACCAGAGAAGCCTATAGTAACAACACTCAGAAGTAATATTCCAGACCAGCCACCTGTTTCTGCAGTTACTGCAAAGTGCAAGCACAAATAAACTTTAGATTCATTTTCTAGAGGGCAATACTCTTGCCTCCTTTTCAACTATAAGTGTGAGTAATATTATAGTAATGTTAGAACAGAACCTCAAATTTTGAATATCTAATAAATGAAATAAAATTAAGAGAAGATAATGAGAAGTGTAATATACAATATGATAAAGATAATTACACTGCTCTATGTTATAAATGGAAGTTAAGAAAGTAAATCTAAAGAGTTCTCAACACAAGGAGAAAATAGTTTTTCTGTTTCTTTAATATTGTGTCTATATGAGATGGTGGATGTTTAGTAAGCCTATTGCGGCAATCATTTTGTGATGTATGTAAATAAAATCATTACGTTGTACACCTTAATCTTATACAGTGCTATATGTATGTCAATTATATCTGGAAAAATTTTTAAATAAAAAATCTAAAAAAAAGAGGTAATGATGATATTTTTTTTCTTTTTTGTTCCTTCCATTTATTTCAAAATTTACATGATCAGACTGCTATAATTTTTGCTCTTGAGAAAACCAAAAGTTAATCAGTGGATACTCAAGACCAAAATAAGGAAATAAAGGGGGATAACATCTCTCTGAGCAAATGTTAAAGCATACTTGTTTCAACTTAGGAGTAAAATCAATGTCTGAAAGGCAAACAAGCAAAAACCACACAATATATATGTAAAAAGTGGCCAGTGGGTTTAAATGTCAAGAGTACTGCCTACTAGAAAATAAATCTAAAGGTCCTTTGGCATTTAAACCCAGTGGCCACTTTTTACGTATATATTGTGTGGTTTTTGCTTGTTTGCCTTTGAGAAACTGACTTTACTCCTAAATTGGAATGGGTATGCTTTAACATTCTCTCAGAGAGATATTATCCCCCTTTATTTCCTTATTTTGGTCTTGAGTACCCACTGATTAACTTTCAGTTTGATTGTATTCCCCATTTGGCCAGATGGATACATAGTTCTTTTATATCGCTTTGTCCTAATTTTCTGCAGTGCAGAGTCTTACATAGTATGAGAACATCATTAGGGGGAAATCTTCTGGTCTCCAAAGCTTTTATCCAGGAAGGTACCTGCTGAGTCATTTCTATCCTATTTGTTGCTTGGTCACCTCGAATCAATCATCCAAAATACATAGTTCTTTGCAACATAGTTCTGCCTACTATCTCTGAACCAGGCTTCCTCTGATTACCTACTGGTCTTTAGTCCTGCATTTATCCACAAATATGTTATATAGGCTGGTGGTTCACTATGGTCATCTTCCCTTACAGATACTCTTTCCTTAAAGGCCAGAGATTCAGCATATCTTATAAATGGTTGGATCATTTTACTTCTTTTCCTCTTCTTGAATCTTTCTTAAGTTCTGCCACATCGTTAGTTATACTTAGGTCATCCATTACTTAGTTTTCTTAAAAAAAATATTTTTCTACATTTTTCCTAGTACTGTTTATGTCTATTTTTTTTTTAATCCCAAGCCTTCTAATGTGTTTCCTGGACACAGCTTAAATTCTGCTCAGTAAATGTAAGTGTCTTTTAGTCCTGCCACCATAAGATTATTGCTCCTTGGATGGAGAAGTAGTACACACATTCTTCAGTAATACATGTACTGTTTATCTCCATCTTCAGTCTTCAGTCAGTCAGTTCAGTCACTCAGTCGTGTCTGACTCTTTGTGACCCCATGAACTGCAGCACACCAGGCTTCCCTGTCCATCACCAACTCTGGGATCTTACTCAAACTCATGTCAATCGAGTTGGTGAGGCCATCCAATCATCTCATTCTCTGTTGTCCCCTTCTCCTCCCGCCTAATCTTTCCCAGCATCACGGTCTTTTCCAATGAGTCAGTTCTTTGCATCAGGTGGCCAAAGTATTGGAGCTTCAGCTTCAGCATCAGTCCTTTCAATGAATATTCATGATTGATTTCAGTTGGGTTGACTGGTTGGATCTCCTTGCAGTCCAAGGGACTCTCAAGAGTCTTCTCCAACACCACAGTTCAAATGCATCAGTTCTTCGGCGCTCAGCTTTCTTTATAAGTCCAACTCTCACATCCATACATGACTACTGGAAAAACTATAGATTTGACAAGACAGACCTTTGTTGGCAAAGTAATGTCTCTGCTTTTGAATATGCTGTTTAGGATGGTCATAGCTTTTCTACCAAGGAGCAGGCGTCTTTTAATTTCATGGTTGCAGTCACCATTTGCAGTGATTTTGGAGCCCCCCAAAAATAAAGTCTGTCACTGTTTCCATTGTTTCCCCATCTATTTGCCATGAAGTGATGGGACTGGATGGCATGATCTTAGTTTTCTGAATGTTGAGTTTTAAGCCAACTTTTTCACTCTCCTCTTTCACTTTCATCAAGAGGCTCTTTAGTTCTTCTGTTGGATAAAAACCTCATTGCCAGTAGATTATTCTTCTTAAATTTTCAAGTTGTATGCTTTTTGCCAAGTTATCTTGGGGTTTGGGAAAGCACCTCACTGGCTCTCATGTGTTTATATTATTCTCTTTATTTTGGGTCTTCTTTTAGAAAAGAAATAATTCATGACAAGTATATGACCAGTTCCATCAAACTGGTTGAGGAAATACTCATATTTTTCCAGTCACTAGAGCCTGAGTTTGGGCAAGTATTATTCTAATAACATGGTAAGTTTTCTTATTACCTGGTGGCTCAGATGGTATAGCATCTGCCTGCAATGTGGGAGACCCAGGTTCGATCCCTGGGTTGGGAAGATTCCCTGGAGAAGGAAATGGCAACCCACTCTAGGACTCTCGCCTGGAAAATCCCATGGACAGAGGAGCCTGGTAGGCTACAGTCCATGGGGTCACAAAGAGTCAGACACGACTGAGCGACTTCACTTTCACTTTTCTCTCTCTCTCTCTCTCTTTTTTTAAATTATAGGTCTATGTTTAATCCCAAGTATCTCAGAGCATACTCATTGTCATCCTTCATGCCAGTTTCCCTTTCAGAGGCCCTTTCTCTCAGATGAAAAGAAGACTTTTGGACAAGGCTTATTTAATGCAGCTGTTATGCTGGAGTTGCTTCAAAATGTCAGTGCTGAATATCAAAAGACTGCTTTTGATTAACAAGCTATGTACGTAACAGCCATCCCTGACCCTCACCCTATCCTTGACTCTTTTTTCAGAGAACAGATCTGCTTTTCTCTTAACATTTTCCACTTTCAATGTCTATGGTCAGTAAGTCTCTGTGGGATCTGGGGCTACTATTCAGACACTCATTATCCAGTCAGCTTCTCAGTGGAAAGTCTTACATGTTACTCTCTCCCTCATTTGCATCTTGATGAGCCCACTGGCATTTCTTCTGCATCTGATTTATATAGTCTAGGAGATTCACACTTTTTAATTTTTTTGGACACTTTATTATTATTCCTTAGATTTTACCTAATGTTTCTCTGTTCCAGGATTTCATCCAGGAGACCACATTACATTCAAATGACATGATTTCTTAGACTTTTCTACACTGCTACAATTTCTCAGACTTTCCTTGTTTTTGATGACTTTAAAAGTTATGAGGGTTTGTGGAGACACATTTTGTATAATATTTAAGAATTGGGATTTCTTTTACTTTACAATCAAACCGCAGTTTTGGGTTTTTGAGGAGGGCTTCCCAGGTGGCTCAGCAGTAAATATTCCACCTGCCAATGCAGGAGATGCAGATTCAATTCCTGTGTAGAGAAGACCCCCTGGAGAAGGAAAAGGCAACTCACTCCAGTATTTTTGTGTAGGAAATCCCATGGACAGAGGAGCCTGGTGGGCTACAGTCCATGAAGTTGCAAAGAGTCACACACAACTTAGCAAATGAGCATGCATGTGCACACACGTAGGTTTTTGAGAAGAAGGTCAACAAGGTTAAGGGGTCATTCTCATCAGATAACAAGAGTTCATGCTACCAACATGACATCAGTGTGGATATAAACCACAATCACCCAGTTGAGGTAGTGTTTCTCAGATTTCTCTAATGTAAACTTACTCTTTCTCCTTTCCATAAACTATACTTTGGAAAGAAGTCACACTTAGGGGATAAAGAGTGATGCCCACTCTCCTTACAGTGAAAAGGGAGTAGCTATATAAATTATTTGGAATTCTTCTGCAGAGGAAACTTGGCTATTCTTCTCCATTTATTTATTTATTTTTGAATCACTTATTTATATCAGTATGTGGTCATGGGATTTCCCAGGTGGCTGGCTCAGTAGTAAAGAATCGCCTGCCAATGCAGGAGACGCAGGTTCAATCCCTGGGTCGGGAAAATCCCCTGGAGAAAGAAATGGCAACCCACTCTGGTATTCTTGCCTGGGAAATCTCATGGACGGAGGAACCTGGTGAGCTGTAGTCCATGGGGTAGCAAAAGTGTCAGACACAACTTAGCGACTGAAACAGCAAAAACGAGCTCATGATATTTATTTCATACTTTGTTATAATCCAACACCTTGTTATTTATTTTACTCCTCAAATTGTTCTAGCCTTGGCCATTGGGTGCTCTTTTAGCTGGCTTATGCACCCTTTAGCATATTACCATAAATGTGTATGGCATTTTATTTTATTCTGTTTAGGTTCATATTTTTATATAGACTTCTAGTGGTTCCAGTACTATTGATTGGAAAGACTATCCTTTCTCCAATTTGAAAATTAAATTAATTTAAAAAAAAAAAACCCAAACAGTTCAAAACAGTTCACACATTTCTCCTACCCCTACCCCTTACCTCTGGAAATCACTAATCTGTTCTCTGTTATCTGTGAGCTTGGAGATATATATATAGATATAGATATATAGTGGACTATTATAATAGTCCACATATAAGAGAGATTATATGGTATTTGTCTTTGACATTTCATTTAGCATCGAGGCCCATCCATGTAGTCAAAAACGGCAAGATTTCATTTTTTCATGGCTGAATAATATTTGATTTTTCCTTATCCATTCATCCATTGATAGACACTTATGTTTCCAAGTCTTGGCTACTGCAAATAATGCTGCAATGAGCATGGGGATGCATATATAACTTTTGAAATTAGTATTTTTGTTTTCTTTGAGAAAATACCCAGAGGTGGAATTGCTGGATCACATAGAAGTTCTATTTTTAACTTTTGAGGAATCATCATACTGTTTTCCATAGTGGCTGAACCAATTTACATTTCCACCAGCAGTACACAAGTCTCCCTTTTCTTCACATTTTCACCAGCATTTAATAACTCTTGTATTCTTTGGCAATAGCCATTCTAACAGGTATGACATGATAATTCATTGTGGTTTTGATCTGCATTTTCCTAATTATTATGATATGGAGTATCTTTTTATGTGTCTATTGGTCATCTATGTTTTCTTTGAAAAAGTGTTTTTTTCTATCCAATATTTAATTGAACTCTTTAGGGCTTTTTTTTTTTTTTTTTTTTTTTGCTATTGAGCTATGTTAGTTCTTTATATATTTTGGTTATTAACCCTTTATCAGATATATGATTTACAAATATTTTCTCCCATTTAGTAGGTTGCCTTTTCATTTTGTTGATGGGGTCCTTTGTTTTAGTTTGGAGTAGTTATACTTGTTTTTTGCTTTTGTTGCTTTTGCTTTCAGTGTCAGAGTCCAAACATCATTGCCAAAACCTACACTAAGAAGTTTACCGTCTATGTCATACAGCTCAATATTAAAAAAAAAAAACAATCAAGAATGCACAGAAAACATTAATAGACATTTCTGCAAAGAAGACATAAAGATGGCCAAGAGACACATGAAAATATTCTCAAAGTCTAATTATTCAGGAAACACAAATCGAAACTATAAAAAAGTTTTATCTCACACTGGCCAAAATGACCATCATCAAGAAGTCTACAAATAAATGCTGGAGAGGTGTGCAGAGAAAAGGGAATCCTCCTAAGTTGTTGGTGGGAATGTAATTGGTGCAGCCACTATGGAAAATAGTATGGAGGTTCCTTAAAAAAACTAAATACAGAGTTACCATATTATTCAGCAATCCAAAGCCTAGGCATATATCTGGAAAAGGTGAAAACTCTAATTCAAAAAGATACATGCTCCCCAGTGTTCATCAGTTCAGTTCAGTTCAGTCGTCAGTCGTGTCCGACTCTTTGCAACCCCATGAACCGCAGCATGCCAGGCCTCCCTGTCCATCACCAACTCCCGGAATTTACCCAAACTCATGTCCATTGAGTCAGTGATGCCATCCAGCCATCTCATCCTCTGTCATCCCCTTCTCCTCCTGCCCCCAGTTCCTCCCAGCATCAGGGTCTTTTCCAATGAGTCAACTCTTCGCATGAGGTGGCCAAAGTACTGGAGTTTCAGCTTTAGCATCATTCCTTCCAAAGAACACCCAGGGCTGATCTCCTTTAGAATGGACTGGCTGGATCTCCTTGCAGTCCAAGGGACCCTCAAGAGTCTTCTCCAACACCACAGTTCAGAAGCATCAATTCTTTGGCGCTCAGCTTTCTTCACAGTCCAACTCTCACATCACACATGACCACTGGAAAAACCATAGCCTTGACTAGATGGACTTTTGTGGACAAAGTACTGTCTCTGCTTTTGAATATGCTATCCAGGTTGGTCATAACTTTCCTTCCAAGGAGTGAGGGTCTTTTAATTTCATGGCTGCAATCACCATCTACAGTGATTTTGGAGCCCCCAAAAATAAAGTCTGACACTGTTTCCACTGTTTCCCCATCTATTTGCCATGAAGTGATGGAACCAGATGCCATGATCTTCGTTTTCTGAATGTTGAGCTTTAAGCCAACTTTTTCACTCTCCTCTTTGACTTTCATCAAGAGGCTTTTTAGTTCCTCTTCACTTTCTGCCATAAGGGTGGCGTCATCTGCATATCTGAGGTTATTGATATTTCTCCCGACAATCTTGATTCCAGCTTGTGCTTCTTCCAGCCCAGCGTTTCTCATGATGTACTCTGCACATAAGTTAAATAAGCAGGGTGACAATATACAGTCTTGATGTACTCCTTTTCCTATTTGGAACCAGTCTGTTGTTCCATGTCCAGTTCTAATGTTGCTTCCTGACCTGCATACAGGTTTCTCAAGAGGCAGGTCAGGTGGTCTGGTATTCCCATCTCTTTCAGAATTTTCCACAGTTTGTTGTGATCCACACAGTCAAAGGCTTTGGCTTAGTCAATAAAGCAGAAATAAATGTTTTTCTGGAACTCTCTTGCTTTCTCGATGATCCAGTAGATGTCGGCAATTTGATCTCTAGTTCTTCTGCCTTTTCTAAAACCAGCTTGAACATCTGGAAGTTCATGGTTCATGTATTGCTGAAGCCTGGCTTGAAGAATTTTGAGCATTACTTTACTAGTATGTGAGATGAGTGCAATTGTATGGTAGTTTGAGCATTCTTTGGGATTGGAATGAAAACTGACCTTTTCCAGTCCTGTGGCCACTGCTGAGTTTTCCAAATTTCCAGTGTTCATAGCAGCACTATTTACAATAGCCAAGACATGAAAGCAACATAAATGTCCATTGATGGAGAAATGGATAAAGAAGATGTTGTATGTATATGTGTATACACACACACACATATATAATGGAATATTACTCAGATACAGAGATTAAAAAGAATGACATAATGCCATTTGTATCAACATATATAGACCTAGAGATTATCATACTCAGTGAAGTAAGTCAGAGAAGGGCAAATATCATATGATATCACTTACAAGTAGAATCTAAAAAAAAAAGATTAAAATGAACTCACTTACAAAATAGAAATAGTCTCACAGACATGGAAAACACTTAGGGTTACCAAAAGGGAAAGTGGTGGAGGGATAAATTAGGGATTTGGGATTAAGAGATTCATACTACTATATATAAAATAGATAAACAACAAGGTCCTACTGTACAGCACAGGGAACTATACTCAATATCTTTAAACTACCTATAATGGAAAAGAATCTGGAAAAGATATATGTAAACATCTGAATCACTTTGCTGTACACCTGAAACATTGTAAATCAACTATACTTCAATTAAAAAAATTTAAAGAAGAATATTAAACCAGGTAAGGAGTAGAAAGTAACTTTGGGTTCCTTTAGATAATTAGGAAAGCACTCTGAGAGGGTGACATTTAAACTAAGCCCTGAATGACAAGGAATCAGTCAAGTAAATATCTGGAAGAAGAAAGAAAACAAAAGGAATGAATATGAAAAGGTCACAAGACAGGAAAGGAAAAGCTTATGTTTATAGAAAATAAAGGAAGGAAATATACCAAAATAGTAGTTTTTAGTGGGTGATAGGATGATTTGTTGGAGAAGGCAATGGCACCCCACTCCAGTACTCCTGCCTGGGGAATCCCATGGACGGAGGAGCCTGGTAGGCTGCAGTCCATGGGGTCGCAAAGGGTCGGACACGACTGAGCGACTTCACTTTCACTTTTCACTTTCATGCACTGGAGAAGGAAATGGCAATCTACTCCAATATTCTTGTGTGGAGAATCCCAGGGACGGGGGAGCCTGGTGGGCTGCCATCTATGGGGTCGCACAGAGTCGGACATGACTGACACAACTTAGCAGCAGCAGCAGCAGCAGGATGATTTGTTACGTACATTTTTTTTGGTGTAAACTTGAGCATGGTTTCTATAGTTTCAAAAATAAGAAAAATTACTTTCATGATCATAAAAACCATTAAAATATTAATAATAAGAAGACATGGAAAATGTAATTTAGAAGAAAATGCAAAGGCTTGGAAGGGAGACCCAGATTGGAAACTCAACCATGCCAATTACTTATTGCTGACCCATGACAAGATGCCTAAACTTTCTCTAAACCTCAGTTTTCCAATCAAGAGAATGGAGATAATAGTTCCATGCATTGCACATGTAGGGTCACTAGCACAGGGCCTTGACCAGAATGCTGTTACTAGTCATGTGATCATCAATAAGTTTTCTCATCCTCTCCAGAACTTAGCTTCTTCATGTATAACATTGGATATAATAATGTTGTCCTTCAGGATCGTCCTTAGGCGTTAGATGTGTTATTGTATACAAAATGACAGCACAGTACCTTTGTAGACACACACTAAGTGGTAGATAAAATTGATCATCTGTAAATAGGAGATTGGTAATGATTTTTATTTTCTTTAAACCTTGATATACTGCCTAAACTTTTAAAATAATCTCATATTTGTAATAAAATGAAAATTATCTTCTTTCATGATTAAGGTAGTTTTATACTGGCTCTACACATTTGTTCCACAAAAACATTCACATAAGTTACAAGAATGTTTACTACAGCATTGTCTGTAACTGCAAGCATTTATAAACAAACATCCATCAATATAGAAGACTTCCGTAAATTAAGTAAATTCTCTCCATGGAAAAATGATGAATCAATTAAAAGGAGTTAGGTAGAACCACAATATGGACTAACATGGAAAGCAGTTGAAGATATAAATTTAAAATGAGATTGCAAAACAGCTGTTAGTAATAAGCCCCTTTTCATCACAATTATTATATACAGTATATTAGTTTTGGCACAGAAAAAAATGTCTGGAAGAATAAACAGTGATCTGCTAACAGTCCTGATTGTTTCAGGTTGGGATTACAGGGCTCTTTATTTTTTATCATATATTTTTAAATGTCTAGATTTTTTTTTAATTTAAATTTATTTATTTTAATTGGAGGCTAACTACTTTACAATATTGTATTGGTTTTGGCATACAGATTTTTTTTAAGTATTATAGAGTTTTCTTTGTACATAGAAAAAGAAAAACAATTTAGAAAAGGAGGGAATGATCAAATGCTAGCTTGAGATAACGTGTGGGTAAAATTGAGTTACCCATTTGATTCTGCAACACTGAAGTCATTTACAAAGAGCAATTTCATAGGAGAGAGTGCTACAATCCAGGCTAGAAAAAGTGGGAGGTGAGAAAGTGGAAATAGAGAAGTATACAATTCTTTGCAGTACTTTGTCTGAGAAGGGGGGTGGCAATCGCTGGAGAGGGGTGTAGGGGCAAAGTAGGGCTTTGTTTTGTCAATTTGTCCTTTTTTCTGGGAACAATTTGAGTATACTTAAAATTTATTGGGAAAGTAGTTGGATGAGAGGTTGAAATTACAGAAGAAATTGAGAATAACTGAAGAAGTAAGCTCACAGAAGAGGCAGATCCAAAACAAAGGTGAAGGGCTTAGCATTAAAGAAGAAAACGATGAGATAGTGGGGAAGGTTCTGAGGTTTAAGAGTGGAAAAAGTCTTGACACTATGAAAGTGAATGAGAGACAAAAGCAGTGAAACATTGAAGAAACCCTGGGCATACCTGGACTTTGAGACCAAATGTTACATAGTTTTCCCAGCAGCACTCAGAAACAATATTAGGAACAAAAGAATGGAAACTGAATTGTTCGTCCATGAATGGGGTTTCTCCAGGTGGTTTCAGATTAGCACAAAGAGGCAAGGGAGTTAAAGAAATTGCCTTGTCAAAGAGAGGGGCAGCATGTATAGAAGTCTTGTGGCAGGATAGATCATGGTGCATTTTAGATTCTTTAACAGTTCATGTGGCTAGTGTGCAGAGAGTAAAAAGAGTAATATGAGATAAGATTGGAGAAAAAGATCTTTAAGGGCCAAGAAAAATAATTTGGGTATTCTAAGTATGACAAGAATCTATTGGAGTTTTTAGGAAGGGTAGTAATCGGATATAAACTAACTTTTTAAATGGTTGCTCTAGATGAAGAATAAATCTGGAGCAAGATTAGATGAAGACACTAAAATCAAGAACGAAGCAAGGATCCTCACTTTTGCCATTTCTATTCAACAGTGTACTAGATGCTCTTGCCAGGGAACTTAGGAAGGAGAAAAAGTTGTCCAAATAGGAAAAGAAGTAAAACAATCTCTATTCCCAGATGACATGATCTTGTACATAGAAAATTCTAAGGATCCACAAATAAACTATTAGAATTAGTAAACAAGTTCAGAAAGATTTCCAAGCTAAAGAATCAACATGAAAAAATCCTTTATATTTTAATACACCAACAATGAACAACCCAAAAATGAAATTAAGAAAACAATTTTATTAAAAATAGCATCAAAAAGAATACAATACTTTGGAATCAAGGAAATGCAAAAATTATACACTGAAAACTACAAAACATTGTTGTTGTAAGAAAATTTTCAAAGACCTACATAAAAGGAGAGGCCGTTATGTTAATGGATTGGAAGATTTACTGTTGCTAAGATAGCAGTACTCCTCAAATTGATCAACACATCCAACACAATTGCTTTCAAAATCCAAGTTGGCTTTCTTTTTCTGCAGAAATACTCAAACTGAAATTAAAATTAATACCAAAATATAAGAAACAGAAAATATAGCTAAAAACAGTCTCAAAAAAGAGCAAAGTTGGGGGCACTCAAACAACCAAATTTCAAAAATTACCACAAAGCTACTGTAATTAAGACTGTGTAATCCTGATAGGGACAGTCATAAGTAAACTCATTTATTTACATTAATTGACTTTGAACAAGGATGGCAAGACAATTCAATGGGAAAAGAATAGGCTTTTCAACAAATGGTTCTAGGGCAAGTGCATATACTCATGCCAAAGAATTAATTTGAACCCCTATTTCACACCATATAACAAAGTTAATTCCAAATGAGTCAAACATCCAATTGTAGGAGCTAAAACTACAAAACTCTTAGATGAAAACATAGGGAGAAATCTCTGTGAGTTTGAATTAGTCAATGGTTTCTTAGATAAAACACCAAAAATACAAACAACAAAAGAGAAAATAAATTTGACTTTATCAAATTTAGAAATTTTCATGCTTCAAAGGATTATCATCAAGAAAATGAAAACACAATCTATAGAATGGGAAAAAAGTATCTGCAAATCATATATCTGAAAAGACTTTAATATTCAGACTACTTAAAGAACTCTTACAACTGAACAACAAGAAAAGACAACTCAATTTAAAATAGGTGAATGTAGGTGGGCTGACATGTTCACTGACCATATTAATGCTCTGTTCAAATGGTTCATCTCTTCAATTCAGAACACATTCTTAAGGGAGAAGCTATGAATGGCTTGACCCCACCTGCTTCTCTGAAATTCCTCTGAACATGAGCTTTCTCCTAACAGAACTATTGTATTTGTGTTAGTAACTTCTATTAGGCTTATGTTATTGCACCTTGAATAGGTATTGTACTCAATATTGATATGTACTGTAAAGTACTTTGTATAAGTAAATTGAACTGAGCACACAAGGTATTATTTATTGCTGGAATTCAAAGTTAAATGCCAGGAAATCTATGAAATAATGAGATACATCAATGGATTAAAGGGAAAAGACATGGTAATCTCAATAGATGCAAAGAAGACAAAATGTCAACAATAATCTTGATTATTTGCTAATATTTAATAAACTAAAACACACAATTGTTGTTCAGTTGCCAAGGTGTGTCTGACTCTTTGTGACCCCATGGACTGCAGCACGCCAAGGCATCTTCACTATCTCCTGGAGTTTGCTCAGACTCACATCCATTCAGTCGGTGATGCTATCCAACCATCTCAACCTTTGTCGCCCTCTTCTCCTCCTGCCCTCAATCTTTCCCAGCATCAGAATCTTACTGACATAATACTACCATTTGTAATACTAATAAAACCCAACAAAATTTCAGTTTTTAAAAGATGAAAAAATGATTTGAATAGGTATTTCTTCAAAGAAGATATACTAATGGCCAATAAGCATATGAAAAGATATTCAAAATCATTAGTTAGTAAGAAAATGTATATAAAAATGTCAATTAGACACTAATCAGCATCCACTAGGCTAGGTATAATAAAAAAAATAGACAAAAATAAGTTTTGGCAAGGATGTGGATAACCTGGAACTCTCTTACATTTCTGGTGGGAATATAAAATGGTGCAGTCACTTTGGAAAAGTGGCAGTTACTCAAAACGTTAATCAGAAAGTTATCATATGACTCACCAATTCAACTCCTAGGTATAAAATACCTCCTAAATTGAAAACATATTCATATAAAAATTGTATATATAAATGTTCATAGCAGAATTATTTGTAATAATTCAAAAGTAGAAATAACCTAATGTCCATCTAATGATGAATGGATAACAAAATGAAACATTATTCAGTCTTAAAAAGGAATGAAGTACTGATATATGCTACACTGTGAATGAACCTCAAAAACATTATGCTAAGTAAAAAGAAACCAGTTCAAAATACCTTATATTTTATGATTCCATATATATGAAATGTTCAGGATAGGGAAATCCAGAGGGGCAAAATATAGATCTTTCGCCATAAGGAGAAAGGACAATGGAGAGTGACTGCTAATGGATACAGAGGGTTTTTGGGTGTGAGAGGGTTGATAAAAATATTCTGACATTAGTGACAATGGTGATAAAATTGTGTAACTATATTAACTATATTAAAAACCCACTCAATTGTGAGGTTTAAATTTTATGATTGTGAATTATATCTCAATAAAAAGGAAATAAGGAAAGAAAGGGAAGAAAAGGAGGAAGGATGGGAGGAAGGGAGGAAAGAAGAAAGAAGTGAATTTGTTTAGAACTACAGATAGAAAAAAGTGAGCATTTGTTCTCTGCAATTTCTCAGCTAACTGAGAAACTCCAGCTATGTACATTTTCCCCATTCATTTTAGACACTTAACAAGAGGAAATTACTCCTTGTTTGTTTCTAAAATCAGGGGAAAAAAGGTTAAAGCTGCATTCTGAATTCGAGATTTCTCTTCTCTATTGTCCGCTGTGTTTTCAAAATAGTGAAAATTTGCATGTGACCATGTATCTACTAGTATTTCCAAAACCTAAAAAGAATTTATAAATTGTTGTATCAATTATTTTGGGAAAACTTAATTTTTTTCTAAAAATTTTATTACATTTGTTTTTCTTTCTCTGTTTACTCTGAGACTTTCCTTATTAATGACATCAATTTAAAAAAAAATGAAAGTCTGTGTCTTTTGCATATTTAATATGCATAAAGTAAAGGCTAAATGTTGAGAATTGTGTAAAATGGGTAAATTCCGTGTTTTTATGTGGATGGTGACTTAATTTGGTTATATTTCATATTCCTGGAAGTTCCTGGAAGTTATTCCTGGAATAAATGTCATTTACTCTAAAATACGGGCTTACCAGGTAGCTCAGTGGTAAAGAATCTGCTTGCCAATGCTGGAGACGCAGGAGATGAGGGTTCAATCCCTGGGTCAGGAAGATCCCCTGGAGGAGGAAATGACACCCCGCTCCAGTATTCTTGCCTGTAAAATTTCATAGACAGCCCTGCGGGCTGTCCATGGGGTCACAAAAGAATCAGACATGACTGAGCGACTACAACAACAACATAGTAGTTTAGCTAAGAAAAAGATGTTAGTTTGGACTAGTGCAGTAGCAGTGGAGTTGGAAAAAGACGGAGAGTTTGAAAATACATTTAGGGGATAGGATCAATAGGACTTGGAAGAAACTGGGGGTGAAGATGACAAAGAGGTATCACAGTTTCTGGTTTGTAAAAACGGATGATGTTACCTACCATTCATTGAGATAAGGAAAGGTAAGGGAGGACTGTATTGGAGAATGAGAGAAAGTAGAGATGATTAGACTAGTTTTGGATATCTTGAATTTGAGATGTCAAGGTGAAAAGCAGGTTGCTTAATACAAGTATGAAACTCAGAGGAGATTTTGGACAAGAAATAAACTTGGGAGTTATAAGCATATAAATAAAACCTTTGGCTTCATATTCTATGTACTCTTTCATCCAGCAATCCCACTTCCATGAATTCAACCTAAGAAAATAGTCCAGGATATGCACGAGGGTAAAATCAGAAATATTCATCTCTATATATATCCCTAGTTTCAGTATTTGGGCAAGGACAAGAATTTAGAGGAGTAATTGCTACATGGGAAGAGTGTCAAAAATGATTCAAAAGGAAAGAGTTCTAGGCAGTTGCAAACATTATCAGAAACACAAACATATCACTACTATCAGCAACACCACCAATAACAGCAACGGTCAAATTCTAGGATTTACATGTGTGATTTTACTGGAGGGGAAAACATGTTTTAGAATATCTTTATGATCTATGATGTTCCAGAAAGTGTGTAAAAATTGTCAGTCTCTTATACCCTTGGTGTGACTATAAATTGCTTCAGACTTTTGAAGGCAAATATCAAATGTGTTTGTTCTTTGAGACTAATTTCATTCATAAGAACTAACAAAATAATGGGTGCACATAAGTTAAGTGCACAAAAGTAAAGTAAAGTAAAATGGGCATCCATTTCAGCATGATTTGTAAATTGTACTTCTGTACAATGGAATCCTCTGACTGGGTTAAAGGAAATTAGGTGGAACTCTATCGAATGCCATAGAAAGATGTCAAATATATATTTTTAAGTAAAAAAACCAGCATGTTGTTTCACAATATACCCAATATAATCTCATTTTGTGCAAAAGAATATATGTGTGTCTGTGTGTGTACATGATGGGGGTGGGCAGAGAGATTAGTATTTTGCAAAGAAAAAACTGGAAGAATAGATACCAATAGTTACTTCGACAGGTAGATGAAGGGGGCAACAGAGGATGAGATGATTGAATGGCATCACCAACTCAATGGACATGAGTCTGAGCAAACTCTGGGAGATAGTGAAGGACAGGGAAGCCTGCTGTGCTGCGGTCCATGAGGTCACAGAGTCAGACACGACTGAGTGACAACAACAACCTTGACAGGGAAAGGGAGATATACAGGGAAATTTCACTTCTTAATTTATACCATTTGTATCCTTTGAATTTTTGCAGCAAGCATATATAATTTATAATCAGAAAAAAATCCTAAAATTAGAAACAATCTTATTGAATAGTGAGTGATTCATAAAATGATGTAGAAGTATATTTATTGACCTGGCATATGTTCAGAGTTTATTGACAAGTAGGAAGTGCAGCCTGCAAGCTTTGTAGGAATGGGTAAAATTAGAAATACACATGAAGAATAACTATGTTTTCAGTATTGTCTCACTTTTGCAAAGAAATATATTTGTATATCCCCCAAGAAAATTCTCTTAAGGAATGTTCTCAAAGCTATAAACAGAGAATATTTCCACAGATTTTCCAAGTGAAGGAGATGAGAGACAATTTCATTATCTCTGTTATACGTTTGTATTTTATTTGATCTTTATAAGAATATTTTACCTTTGAAATTGGAAAAATAGAGATTAAAGTTTGAAACCTGAAGAGTTTTATTTTAAAGTGATTTATAAAATAAAGTGCAAATCTATTTATTGACCCTGAAATTCACAGCATGAGGTTAAATTTAAAATGGTGGTTGCACTTCTTGAAAGAAGAGAATTTTTCCCAATTCTGTAGGGAGTCAATGTGACTTTCTACTTACTTTGTATCTGCTTACCTGGATTATAGGGCTTCCCAGGTGGTTCAGTGGTAAAAAAATCCGCCTGCCAAGCAGGAGACATGGGTTTGATCACTGGGTAGGGAAGATCCCCTGAAGAAGGAAATGACAACCAACTCCAGTATTCTTGCCTGGAAAATCTCATGGACAAAGGAGCCTGGCAGGCTACAGTCCGTGGGATCACAAAGAGTTGGACATGACTGAGCGACTAACACTTACTTACTTCCTTAAGACTCACTGGACTCATTGGAAAAGACCCTGATGCTGGGAAAGATTGAGGCAGAAGGAGAAGGGGGCGACAGAGGATGAGATGGTTGGATGGCAACATCAACTCAATAAACATGAGTTTGAGCAAACTCTGGGAGATAGTGAAGGACAGGGAAGCCTGGCATGCTGCAGTCCATGGGATTCGCAAAGAATCGGACATGACTGAACGAATGAACAACATGGTAATATGTATTTTCTTCTTTACATTTTCCTGAACCTTATAGATTTTTCTCAATGGGCAGGTATAACTTTCATAATTTTAAAAAAAGCTTCAAATGAGATCTTATTTTTATTTTAAATCCATGCATGTGTGTGGGCACATACACCCCCCGCCCACACACACAGCTTCTCTTCAGCTGAGAGTGGAAGATTCCATAGGACTGAATTGGCTCCCTGCCTGCTCTGAACCGGCCTTGACAATTGTTCCCACCCTGATTTATGTATGTTGTAGGAGGAGGAGGTTGATGAGGAAGATAGAGGAGAAGGAAGAGGAGGGGGAGGAGAATGAGGGGAAGGAAGGGGAGGAGGGGGAGAGACAGGAGGAGAAAGAAGAGGAGGAAGGGGAGGAGGAGAAGCGGAAAGCACAGTAGAGACCTTGCTGACTAGCTTTGAGAAAAATCTCAGCAGAGACTGCTTGTCCCAGCTGTGTTTCCTATGCCACACAAACTTCTGGAAAGCTCTGTCTGGGGTTAGAGCAGCAGTCTCCTGCATTTACTACATCCTTCCTACCTTGCCTTCCAGCATTCCTGCTGTATGCTGTTCAAGTTGCAGTTTTGACTTTGAACTCCAAGTGGCACTCATTTGTATTTTCTAAATATTTCCCAATTCACAGGTATCATTAGTCCAAGGGGAAAAAAAGCAATGAAAGTCATTTTCTAAACAGGCTTTGAACAAGAAATGATCATTTCTCAGTTGATTGATAGAAATTGAAAAGAAAAGCAATGATACAGTGTCTAGGAGATATTCAGCATTTGGCTAAGGGTATATACTTAACTTCTTTTCACAGCTATTTGTAAGGCCTCCTCAGACAGCCATTTTGCTTTTTTGCATTCTTTTTCTTGGGGATGGTCTTGATTCCTGTCTCCTGTACAATGTCACGAACCTCCATCCATAGTTCATCAGGCACTCTGTCTATCAGATCTAGTCCCTTAAATCTATTTCTCACTTCCACTGTATAGTCATAAGGGATTTGACTTAGGTCATACTTAAATGGTCTAGTGGTTTTCCCCACTTTCTTCAATTTCAGTCTGAATTTGGCAATAAGGAGTTCATGATCTGAGCCACAGTCAGCTACCAGTCTTGGTTTTGCTGACTATATAGAGCTTCTCCATCCTTGGCTGCAAAGAGTATAATCAATCCGATTTTGGTGTTGACAATCTGATGATGTCCATGTATAGAGTCTTCTCTTGTGTTGTTGGAAGAGGGTGTTTGCTATGACCAATGCATTCTCTTGGTAGAACTCTAGAAGGCAATGGCAACCCACTCCAGTGTTCTTGCCTGGAAAATCCCAGGGACGGGGGAGCCTGGTGGGCTGCCGTCTATGGGGTCGCACAGAGTCAGACACCACTGAAGCGACTTAGCGGCAGCAGCAGCAGCCCTGCTTCATTCTATACTTCAAGGCCAAATTTGCCTGTTACTCCAGGTGTTTCTTGACTTCCTACTTTTGCATTCCAGTCCCCTATAATTAAAGAAGAGAAGCGAAAAGCAAAGGAGAAAAGGAAAGATATACCCATTTGAATGCAGAGTTCCAAAGAATAGCAAGAAGAGATAAGAAAGCCTTGCTCAGCGATCAATGCAAAGAAATAGAGGAAAACAATAGAATGGGAAAGACTAGAGATCTCTTCAAGAAAATGAGAGATACCAAGGGAACATTTCATGCAAAGATGGGCACAATAAAGGACAGAAATGGTATGGACCTAACAGAAGCAGAAGATATTAAGAAGAGGTGGCAAGAATACAAAGAAGAACTATACAAAAAAGATCTTCATGACCCAGATAATCACAATGGTGTGATCACTCACCTAGAGCCAGACATCCTGGAATGTGAAGTCAAGTGGGCCTTAGAAAGCATCACTACAAACAAAGCTAGTGGAGGTGATGGAATTCCAGTTGAGCTATTTCAAATTCTGAAAGATGATGCTGTAAAAGTGCTGCACTCAATATGTCAGCAAATTTGGAAAACTCAGCAGTGGCCACAGGACTGGAAAAGGTCAGTTTCCATTCCAATCCCCAAAAAAGGCAATGCCAAAGAATGCTCAAGCTACCACACAATTGCACTCATCTCACACGCTAGTAAAGTGATGCTTAAAATTCTCCAAGCCAGGCTTCAGCAATACATGAACCGTGAACTTCCAGATGTTCAAGCTGGATTTACAAAAGGCAGAGGAACCAGAGATCAAATTGCCAACATCCGCTGGATCATGGAAAAAGCAAGGGAGTTCCAGAAAAACATCTATTTCTGCTTTATTGACTATGCCAAAGCCCTTGGCTGTGTGGATCACAATAAACTGTGGAAAATTCTGAAAGAGATGGGAATACCAGACCACCTGACCTGCCTCTTGAGAAACCTATATGCAGGTCAGGAAGCAACAGTTAGAACTGGACATGGAACAACAGCCTGGTTCCAAATAGGAAAAGGAGTTCATCAAGGCTGTGTATTGTCACCCTGCTTATTTAACTTATATGCAGAGTACATCATGAAAAACGCTGGGCTGGATGAAGCACAAGCTGGAATCAAGATTGCTGGGAGAAATATCAATAACCTCAGATATGCAGATGACACCACCCTTATGGCAGAAAGCGAAGAAGAACTAAAGGGCTTCTTGATGAAAGTGAAAGTGGAGAGTGAAAAAGTTGGCTTAAAGCTCAACATTCAGAAAAATAAGATCATGGCATCCGGTCCCATCACTTCATGGCAAATAGATGGGGAAACAGTGGAAACAGTGGCTGACTTTATTTTTCTGGGTTCCAAAATCACTGCAGATGGTGATTGCAGCCATGAAATTAAAAGATGCTTACTCCTTGAAAGTTATGACCAACCTAGACAGCATATTAAAAAGTAGAGACATCACTTTGTCAACAAAGGTCCATCTAATCAAGGCTATTGCTTTTCCAGTGGTCATGTATGGATGTGAGAGTCAGACTATAAAGCAAGCTGAGCATCGAAGAATTGATGCTTTTGAACTGTGGTGTTGGAGAAGACTCTTGAGAGTCCCTTGGACTGCAAGCAGATCAACCAGTCCATCATCAAGGAAATTAGTCCTGGGTGTTCATTGGAAGGACTGATGTTGAAGCTGAAACTCCAGTACTTTGGCCACATGCTGCAAAGAGCTGACTCATTGGAAAAGACCCTGATGCTGGGAAAGATTGAGGGCAGGAGGAGAAGGGGATGACAGAGGATGAGATGGTTGGATGGTATCACTGACTCAATGGACATGGGTTTGGGTGGACTCTGGGAGTTGGTGATGGACAGGGAGGCCTGGCGTGCTGTGGTTCATGGGGTCACAAAGAGTCAGACACAGTTGAGCAACTGAACTGATATACTTCACTATTATCCTGAGCTCTTCCCATCCAAAGCAGCCAATCTTTTAATCAACAAAGCTTCCTATGTCATAGTAAGCTTTCACAAAGTAACAGCAAAAAGCAAAAGAGCCACTATCATCTAGATTACGTAAGAGAGTCAGTGTTGTTTCTATGATTTAGGGTGTTGTCCAATGGAGTGAAAGGGAAAGTCGCTCAGTCGTGTTTGACTCTTTGTGACCCCAAGAACTATACAGTCTATGGAATTCTCCAGGCCAGAATACTGGAGTGGGTAGCCTTTCCCTTCTCCAGGGGATCGTTCCAACCCAGGGATCGAACCCAGGTCTCCAGCATTGCAGGCAGATTCTTTACCAGCTGAGCCACAAGGGAAGCCCAATGGAGTAGATTGGAGGAAAATCCTTACCTCTTTTCAGGTTGATTTTTTATCCCCTTTAGGAATTATACATGGGCTGGATGTCAGTGATGTCATTGCACCCCCAAAATATTAAGACACTATAAAGCCACAAAGCACAATAATGATGTGATGGACAGGACGTTGGAATGAGAAAAAAAAAAAAGCATATAACGAGGTGTGGGATTTGTTGGGAATGCCACTACTACCTTACTTTAAAATTATCTCATGTTGAACTTTTTCCCTGTAATTAATTCTACACCCCTCTCTTTACACAGCATCTTTTTACAATTAAAAGGCAAATTTTTAGTGCTTAAAAGAATAAAGTGGAGTTATGCTACATTACAGAAAATCAATTGAGTCTATAAAGCTGCTGACTTGACAAGGATTCCTGACATCCAGGCAATGGCCTGCTTCTCAAGCATTATTTGTTAGCCATGTTAATGACTAGGTAACCATGACAACCATCAGGATTCTGACACCCTGCCCATGGTCTTCACTGCTACTTTATGCTGCATCTTAATGTACATGTCTAGGAAGTCCCCACCAGCAGGCTCTGGCAGACAGAACTGCACAAACAGCCTGAAAGAGGAGGGGGGAAATGAAATCGCCTTGCTCAGAAGAGGAGGAACACCAAGAGCCCTCAAGTACAGCCCAAAGAATGCATGGAGAGGAAAAGGATGACAACACCCTTTCCCAGGCCACCCCACCTCCAGAAACACAGATACAAAGTATGTAGGAAAGCGAAGCAGAGAGGAAAGAAATGATATTGACTTTGGGATGTTCCAAAAGTCTCTCTTGTGCACACCATGGGATGTACATTTGGTCTGTGCTGTCTGAGCCTCCAGTTTTCTCCTGGTTCCCATTTCCCTTCTCCTTCCTCTAGCCAGCTGATCCACCCACAGGCTCAGAGGCTGATGATCACCACATCTTTATCTCTGGGACAGATGTCCAGTCCAACTCCAGATTCATGTCATCAACTGGTCACTGAAGTGCTCCATGTAGACAACTCACTGACTCCTAAAACTCAACTTTTTCCACCTGAACTCCTCCACTTCCTCCTCAAACTGTTCCTCCTCCTCCTCCTGCTCCCTCTGCCCCTCTCTCTCCCACTCCCTCCTTCTCTGAGGGGTCTCACTCTCAGTGAAAGGCATGGACAACCCACCCCACTGCCTAATCAGACCCTGTCTTCTGCCTCACTCCCACATCCCATCTGTCTACTTCTGCAATATCCCCCATCCGTCCCCTCCTTCCAGTCACCACTTCTGCCAACCTTGCCCATCAAGGATGACTCCTTGCATCCAGGAATCATCTGACTCTCTTGGATGACTGCAGCAATCCCAACAGGTCTACATGCCTCTGCCATGGGGTGGGGTGTGGAGAGCTCCAGCATACTCTGCCGCCTGAGATCTCCCTCCAATCTGTGTTCCTCCATGTCTCACTTCAGACCCCTCAGTGGCTGGCTTCCCACTGCACTGGGGTGAGTTCCAAACAGCCAAGCTTTCCATAGCCCTGTCCCTGCCTACTCTTCCTTCTTCACTCCTTTGGCATTCTGAACCTTTCCATGTTTTGGGAATGCACCATGGTCTCTCTCATCTCCTGGCTTTGGCACATATGGTCCCTTCTGCCTAGAACACGGTCTCTCTCCCCCTTCGTCTGGCTGATGCCCCCTCAACCTTGACTGCCGTATTGGGCGTGCGCGTGTGTGCTGTTGCACCTGTTCAGCCAGTCCTTTGATTGTGTCCTACAGTCTACTGTTCACACTCACTGTGGCTGGGTTTACTTGTTTAGCTTTGAGATAGAAACTTCCTTTTCTAAGCTCTTGCAGGTGTGTGTGTATGTATGTGTGTGTGTATATTTCTTTCCTTAAGGAAACTTGGTTATAGGGTGATTTAATAATTTATTGCTAAGACTGAATTTAGCCCTTTGTCTCTAGTCATGCATTCTTTTAATCCTCTAGTGTACTTTCTCATTGCTAGTGTTTATTGATGCCCAAGAATATCTGTGGCTTTATATTTTTATCAGAACTGCATAATAGTTATGAATTTGGGCTCTTCAGTCAGACTGCATAGGTACAAATCCTGGTTTTATTGCTATATGTAGGTCTTTGAGCAGGGTTCCCTGGTAGCTCAGCTGCTAAAGAATCTGCCAGCAATGCAGGAGACCTTGGTTCAATTCCCGGGAAGATTCCCTGGAAGAGAGCATGGCAACCCACTCCAGTATGCTCGCCTGCAGAATCCCCATGGACAGAGGAGCCCTCCAGGCTACAGACCATGGGGTTGCAAAGAGTCGGACACAACTGAGGGACTAAGCACAGCACACATGACTTTGAGCAAGTCATTTAACGTCTTTTTTTTTTTTCTTATGTGAAAAATTACGGTAACAAACATCTTTTCTCACAGGGTATAATTTAGTGTAAAATATTTAGAGCAGAGTCTGGTATGTAGTAAGTGCTCAGTAAATTTAACTAAAATTGTCACCCTCAATGTTGCTTTCTCCTGCATGTGTCTTTTCTTCTCAGAGAACAGAACAGCTACCCTTTGTATTTTAGAGTCTGTAGCTATTAGGTCTCTTCCAATTGTAGCTTTTCAAACATACCTTACTCTCTCAGCTTCTTGTCCATTTACAAAGTGAGAGTTAAATATATCCAAAGATTATTACAGCTTCAAAAACCACAAAGGAATTAAAAGGAACTGGTCAGTGCTTAATGGAGAAAACATTAATTTGGGAATTAATTGTTCCTGTGATTTGGGACATAATGAATCTAATGTCTGTCTGTGGTGAGAGTGATAGAAATTCAGTCTTCAAATAAAATTGGATATGTAATATGTTTTTGATTTGTTTTATTGAAGTATAACATTAAAAATCACAATGAGATCTGATAACAAGGTCTAAGTACTCAAGCCAAATCTCTCCCTCCTACCATCTCTTAATTAGCTGACATTTTAAGGTAGGATGCTTTTGAATGACCAGCCAACTGTGAAATAGGTTTCCTTTGTTCCTTTCATTCCCTGCCAATTGAGTTAGAATAATCACATCATTAAAAAGCTTCTCTGGGCAGCCAGCTCACAGGAGCGATTGAATGAAGCTGGGTCACAGGCGAGGTGTTGAAAGCATGGACATTTTAAACTACTTCCCTTATCCTGTGCTTCAGTGTATCAAGACGTCAGCCTTCTCTGGAAACCAGGAATCCCTGTCTTCAGAATGTACTTAGTTCATCAATCATACTGCTTCTTTCAGGTCTATGGAGGGCTCAAAGCCATATTTATCTAGAAAAATACTGGCAAACATTGATATTAAGAGAAGAAAAACAGAATGGAAGAGAGAATGAGAGAGAGTGCTACTCTCTCTGAATTTTAGAGTCTATAGCTATTAGGTCTCTTTCAACTGTAACTTTTGAAATATACCTTACTCTGCCAGCTTCTTGCCCATTTACAAAGTGAAAATTAAGTATATCCAAAGATTATTACAACTTCAAAGACCACAAAGAAATTAAAAAGAACTAACCAATGCTTAATGGAGAAAACACTAATTTGGGAATTTATTGTTCCTATGATTTGGGATATTATGAATCTAATGTCTGTCTGGGGTGAGGGAGAGAAACTATAGTTAAGTTCATGCTGTATACTTTCCTTTATCCTAAAATTTTAGCCTGTGACTTGTCAATCCTAGTTAAAATACCCTGATTACCTTAAAAATTATGAATTGAAATATTTAAAGACTTTCTAGGAAAGTGGCTGGTAACAGAGAAGCCTGGAGTGAGATTTGGGGATACAGTGGGTAGAATTTAAGTGGGATGTTTCAGTTGGAAAAGACTGATATTAAGACGTGTGTCCTGGGGCTGATTAAGTAACTGGATACTCAGTGAGTACCCAATTATACACCTTTCTTTGCCTGTGGAGTGGGAATGACTGAGACCAGCTGGGATCCTGGTGGTAGCCATGGCCTCTTGCACTCTGTACTGCCTATGTGATCTCTTCTGAACACCTCTGCAATCTCTGCTGCCCTACTTTCTGTTTGTCTGCCCAGGGAGTAAGAACCAGCTCAAAATCTGGACTCCCAATCTTATCTCCCACTCCTTGATTACTTTCCTATTTTCAATCAGTCTGCCTCTTCACACTCCTGATTGTGACTGTTGAGGGGGATTGTTTCTGCTCAGTGAGATGTATGAAGGGAAAGAGTGGTGGTGGGGGGGCATAAACCTCCATGTGAGAACAGCTTGACAAGCATGGCCACGAATAAAGAACTGCAAATGTTTGTCCTTCTATCAAACATTTAATATCCAATATTTATCTAGTTGTCTTTTGGGTGGGGACTGCTTCAGCCTCTCTCATTATTCTTTTTTCTGTTTATTTGTACAGTTACAGTTTCTGTTCATACATTGATCTGTGGAGAGAGGGAAAATGTAGCTAGAAACAGGTGTCATGGAATCACCTAAGTAAGAGCAAGTCTACAAAGTAGGAAATAGTGGAAAACCAATGTTCTACATCAGGAATAATAGGTATTGCCACTGATGACCAATGATGGTCAGTCCACAAAGCAGTTGTTAAAGCTGTGTGTTTGGAATATCACCTTGCACATAAGAAAATAGAACCATGATCCCAGCTGACTGCAAGTCTCACCAGAGCACTATATTAAGATTGAATCCTAATGCATAACAGAGAATTTAGGAGGTGAAGGATAAGAACAGAGATTCAAGGGGAAGGGAGCACAGACAAGTTGGATTTTGTCTGGGTATCAGGTGCTTTTCTAAGTCCTGTCCTAATAAGATGCAAAAGTCTTTATAACCTTTGAGAAGACTCCTGGCTCACAACCCAGATAGCAATTCAACTGTTTGCTCAACAGCATTCTCTCCATTCAGGAACACTAGGTTTGCTTCTACATCTGAGGCTCCCCTACTCTGCCATCTTGCCTCAAGGAAAGTCTTACTGATATTCTCCTGGACTTGCTTTTGTTTTTCTTTTTATCTATAGCTTTGAACTTGAATATTAGATCTATTATAATTCCCATTTGCTTAGAGACCAGCCTCAATGAATCAACCCAATGATAAGACAATAGGATACTAAGACAGTTTTATTGTGCTTAGTCTCTCAGTCATGTCCGATTCTTTTTGACCCCATGGACCGTAGCCCACCAGGCTACTCTGTCCATGGGGATTCTCCAGGCAAGAATACTGAACTGGGATGGCATGCCCTCCTCCAGGGGATCTTCCCAACACAGGGATTGAACCCAGCTTTCCTGCATTGCAGGCAGATTCTTTACCTTCTGAGCCACCAGGGAAACCCTTAGGAAGTATAACTGAGTATACAGAAGAAGAAATTAATTACATGTTACTCTGCTACAATCTAGAGATCTTTTTCTGTAGTTGAAAACATTCTGTGTAAACAGTCTCAGTTTCCCTCTCTCTCTCTTTGTTTTAATTATTTATTTATTTGCTTGTGTGGGGTCTTAGTTGCAGCTGGGGGGTTTAGTTGCCCCAGGGCATGTAGGATCTTAGTTCCCTGACCAGAGATGGAACCCACATCCCCTGCATTGGAATGCAGATTCTTAACCACTGGACCACCAGGGAAGTCCCCTCAACTTCTCTTGAACTGGAAACTTTTGGGGCTTCTGGTTGGGTAGAGGGAAGACCAGATATTTATTACGCTTTCAGTCATTTACAACTTTATCAGTGTGTGTGTTTGTGTGTGTGTGTGTAGGAAGGCAAGTTATAAGAAGGGTAATAGTGAGGTGAGAAATGTTGGGAAATCACTACCCAGAATCAGGAACTATGAGTTTTGAGGTCAAAGTTCTTTATTGATCTTTGCCCTGTTTTTGATCTGGACATGGGGACAGCTACTCTACTTTTAGGGACTGCTGTCAATGAGTTGCTAAGGAGGTCCCAGCCCCAGCCATGTCCCTAACAGTTCATTCATCCACAGGCACCAAGGAAAGCACCAGTTCCATAACAGACCTACTGCAGATCTTGCTGCTGCTGCTGCTAAGTTCCTTCAGTCGTGTTCGACTCTGTGCGACCCCATAGACAGAAACCCACCTGGCTCTCCTGTCCCTGGGGTTCTCCAGGCAAGGACACTGGAGTGGGTTGCCATTTCCTTCTCCAAGGCATGAAAATGAAAAGTGAAAGTGAAGTCGCTCAGTCATGTCCGACTCTTAGCAACCCCATGGACTGCAGCCTACCAGCCTCTTCCGTCCATGGGATTTTCCAGGCAAGAGTACTGGAGTGGGATGCCATTGCCTTTTCCAGGGGATCTTCCCAATCTTATTGGGGCCTTAGTTCAGGGTTGACTTCCAGTTGGGAGGTGTGGAGGTTGAAGTCAGAGCTTCTAGAAGGAAGGAAATAGCTTTTATTGAGCCGCAGCTGGATGCCAGTTCATCATGTCAGGATACATTATTCCTTCTTAATCCCCAAGAAAAATCACTGATTTTCGCATATTCAGGCAAAAGAGGCTTAGTGGACTTCTTAGCAACTGCAATAATAAAGAAAAACTTCCTTTTCCTTGTTTTCCAGCTGGTTTTTATTTAGTCACAGGAAATCTATTCATTTTTATGTATTTATCTTGTTAATGGTCACTTATTGAACTGGCTCATTGCTTCCAATGGCTTTCCAGTTCTTTTTATTGGATTTTTCCAGTTATTGAATCCTATCACCTATAAATAAAGATAAAATTTGCTTTCACCTTTTCAATACTTTACATATCTTTTTTTTTTTCTAATTCAACTGGGCTGATATTTCCAGAACCATGTTAAAATAAAATGATGAAATCACTGTTCCCTTGTTTCTGATTTTGCTGAAAATGCTTCTGTGGTGTTCCCTCATTAATGACTTTAACTGAAAATATAATATTTATAAACTTTATAAAGTATTTTTAAAAGAAGGATTAGTTGAGAAGTATTAACACATTCCTTTTCTGCATCTTTAAGAATGATCATATGGTTTTCCTCCTATAATTATTAATTTGAAAATTATAGCAATACATTTTTTAATATTGCCACAAGTTTACCTAGCTGAAATGAAACTTAACAAGAAATATTATTTTTAATGCAATGTTGAATGCTATTTGCTAATATTCTATTTTAGCTTTTGCATTTTTTATTTTTTGAAGTGTAGTTAATTTAATGTTGTGTTAGTTTCAAGTGTACAGCAAAGTGATTCAATTATAAATATGTATTTTTTTTCAAATTCTTTTCCCTTATAGGTTATTAGAAGATACTGAATGTAGTCTCTGTGTTATACAGTAGGTTCTTGTTGTTTTTCTATTTTATAAGAGTTTTGCATTGTTATTCAATTGTGGAAGATATTTTGGGAAAATATATTTATAACTTCTATAATTATTGCTATGCTGTGCTTAGTCGCTCAGTCATGTCCAACTCTTTTCGACCCCGGGGACTGTAGCCCACCAGGCTCCTCTGTCCATGGGGATTCTCCAGATAAGAGTGGGTTGCCATGCCCTCCTCCAAGGGATCTTCCCAACCCAGGGATCCATCCCAGGTCTCCCGCATTGCAGGCAGATTCTTTACTGTCTGAGCCACCAGAGAAGCCCAAGAATACTGGAGTGCGTTGCCATTCCCTTCTCCAAGGGATCTTCCCAACCCAGGGATCAAACCCGGGTCTCCTGCATTGCAGGTGGATTTTTTTTACCATCTGAGCCACCAGGGAAGGTTTATAAAAAGGTATGTGAACGTTTTAATATTTCCTTCATGCTCTTGAATAGTTTAAATCATAGGGGAATTATCTGCTTCTTAAAGAACCATTGACGTTTTAATCTGGGAAGTGGCTTAATAAAAATCTCTCCTGGCAGTAATGTGCAGAAGAGACTGGAGACAGGAAAACAGTCTAGAAGTCATTTAATAGTATAGGCATGAGATGAAGAAGGACTGATACAAAGAGGGAGAGGTGAGAATGCTGCAATTGGAGGCATGGTTATAGAACTGAAAGACACTTCAATAAAAGGAGAGAATTTGGTAGCTGATAATGTTGCCAAATAAAATACTGGGCGCCAAATATTGAGTGACACAGAGGAAAGATTGTATAATCCAATGCACATTTTGATGGGTAAAAGCTCTTTCTCTTGAGCAACTCTAGTGATTGTGTAACGAAAAAAATTACCATTTTGAATAATGAGAAAAGAGCAGCAGTGGAAAGAACAACCTAGAGTTCACACATGATTTGTTTTATGAGGTTAGAAGTTTAAGTCTGTTTTCTTTCAGAACAAGGACAATGGTAAGACTTTTTATGACAGCACTGAGTTTACTTAAGAAAAAAATGCATCTTCCTTTTTTCCTTTCCTGCTTCACTGAAGTAATGAAAGGATGGTACGAAAGTAGAACAAATGAACATGATTTTAAAAAGCCAAAATATTTTTTCTGAGTAGTTTGGGTTTCACAAAGGAAGGATTTCTTTATAGAAGGAGATTTTGATACTAAAATGCTTAAGTCATTTGTTCTAACTTTGTGACTCTGAAGAATGGTGAAAATTTTGAGTGTATGTTCTATATTCTTGACTAGAGCCATAGGGTTTTTTTCAAATATTAAAAGAGAATTTTGAGTCACAGATTATTTTCACAGTATTGCTTAACTTAAAATAATTTAAGTTTAAAGGAAAAATGCAAAACACTAAGCAAGTATAACTATAATTTTCTGAAATAAAAATCATGAGTCTTTGTAAAAGAAATAGGTTAATACTTAGAGCTGCATCTCATTGTAGAGTTGGAGATATTTACAACTTCTAACTGATCTTTTTTCTGACTTCTTACATTATTTTAATTCAAAGATTACAAGGAAAGAAATTCAAGCATTCAAAATTTTTAGCTAAATACACTGAACATCCTTGTTCAGTTCCTGTTTTCAATTTAAAATTTTATTATTCATTTATGATAAATTTATTACTCAAGTCCAGTGTGGTACAATTAACTTTTTCATACTAATTAATTGATCTTTTATTTGTAATTTCTTTGTTATTCCTATCCAACATAGAAATGTTGGTTGACAGAGACAGCAATAAGTTTCTAATTTTCAGACTAAGGATGTTGAATTGAACATTTAATCCTTTGAGATTTTATATTACATTGAGTTATGAAATCAATGAGCTCAAATGATTTTCATGTATTTTTTATTATCACTTCAAGTTTCAATCTAGAGAAGACTAAGAGGAGAGCTTCTCTGCATTCAATTTGGAAATCAGCTAAATTCAAAACCATTTGGAAAAGAAGATGCCACATGTTAAATAGGTATTTAGAGACTCTGACTTGTTGAGAAAAGAAAGAGAGCAACAGAGACCAAAGACAGCACTGCTGTTCATTAAAACACATGCATCTTGATCTACCCAAGTGACTAACCACCCTCATAGATTATCCCTGTGTGTGCATGCTCAGTCGCTCAGTCGTGTCTGACTCTGTGTTCCCATGGACTGTAGCCTGCCAGACTCCTCTGTCCATGGAATTTTTCAGGCAAGAACACTGGAGAGGGTTGTCATTTCCACCTCCAAGGGCTCTTCCTGACTCAGGGATCGAACCTGCTGCTCCTGCACTGCAGGCAGATTCTTTACCATTGCACCACTTGGGAAGCCCAGATTATCCTTACTGTCCTGATTAGTTCTGATTCCTTGTGTCCACTAAGCGTCAGCAGGGCATTCTGAATGGAACTCCCCCTCCTCTTTCTTAGAGGTTTTCTGCCTCTAATCTTTACCAACCTCATCAGTACCAAGGGTTTTATGAAGTAATGTAAGACATCCAAATCTTTCAAGCTGCAGCAGCTACCTGTTGTGTGATCTGAACTCCTTAACAGCAAACCCAACCCAAATGGCTCTCAGACTGTGCTGACCAAGAGAAAGCTGAGTACAAACCAGTGACCTAGGGAGAGATAGTTTCTTCTCTGGCATTATTCCCCTGCTAGAGGGCTCCTGCTACAACCCAGAGCCCAAGGAGTTCCCCTATGTAAAGTTCTGGATAGTCTTAGGAAAGAAGAAATACCCAGTATGTCAGCACTGGATTAAGGGTGTAAGACGTGATGGAGGAACATATTAATCTTTTCCAAGTATTCTTCTTTGAAACTTGGAAAGAGAAAATCATTTCCAATATTGTTAGAGGATGGTTGTTTGTGAAATGGAAAAGATTATTTCAATGAAACTAATAAACTTCACTGCCAAGGAATATTTCACTTAGTAGTTCCTACTAAACTATAATTTATTCAAAGCCCTGCATTTTAAGAAACAGAAATATTAGTCCTGTTTTAACCAAACTGTACTGACAGTGAAAATGTAGCATGTGACGCTGGTCAAGAGACTGACTTTCTTTAACAAACATGAGAACTTAAAATGCAAATAAGTACTGACCTTCAAAATAGTTACCTTTGAAAGAAGGCATGTGCCTCTGTTGTCTTTGTTTAAAATACCTTGGGAATTGCTTTCGGAACCGGTTCCAAAGTCATACAGGCAAAACAAAACCAGTCCAAATGAAAATAAAAACCATTGCTATGCCTGTATAGGTATATTCCATAGCATAGTTATAAATTATTTTATACTTTACATAAAGGACTTTCCAACTTTCATGAGCTGCTGAATTTTCTATTTAAAGGGGATGTTACAATAATCTTCACAGTAAACAGATAATAGGGAAAGTAATCTGGAGAAAGCTGTGCTGGGGGTGACTAGACTCCTGACAACTTGCTCCCTTTAATCTCCTCCTCCCTTCAGTCTCTACCTAGGGCCATAAGAAACTTGTCTGTAACACAGAGCTCTGTAGAACACATTTGAAAGCACTATTTTACATGTCTGTCAATATTATATTAAAAATATTAGCAGCAGAGAGAAAGCGCTGCAAAAAAGCAGTGCTCACAAACTTGGGTGTAGAAACCTTTCACACACTGAAGTCTGCAAACATTATTTTTTAAGAATCTAAAGAGCCAGAAACAAAACTTAAAACCGAATCAACCTAATTTCTATTTTGAGATTATCACTCCCCTAGGATGGCATAAATTTAGTTCTCATAAAGTTTGGATTCTTCCTTTTTTCAGGGTTGTGTTTAAAATCCCCAGTGCAGAAAGGAGAGAGGAGTAAAGATATTGGTTGGAGATGGATATCTGGTCCTTGAATCATACGTCACAAAGGTCTGGGTCATCAGTCCTTGGAGATTGCTGCCGAAAGTCCCTCATTCTTGTCTGATGGCACTTCAACTCTAAAACCTCTGTCAGATGCTTCCTCTATATGCCAAGGCACAGGAACTCTGTAAGGTTGCTCAGGGCCTCATCCATCTCAGCATGACTTGCATGCATTTCCTCCCTGGAATCTCTGCTCTTATCACTTCCTTTCCTTCTCTCCTCTCCACTGGGTTGGGGGAGGGCCTTCTCTCTAATTTGGGAAAAATCCTCCTCCCTGTAATTCTTGTTTTTTGTGTTTTTTTTTTTTTTTTTTTTTTTTGCCTCAGAGGCTCCTAGAATAATGGGCTCAGGTTTTTACAGAAACACAAAAACCAGGAAACCCTGCTACAAACCTTCACGGATATCTGCATGAATGACAGGAAGGCAAAAGAGTGAAATGCCCAAAGGAGTCAGAGGAATATAGGTTGATATCTGAAAAACACTATTTCACACACAGCTAAGGTAGAAGAATGCATGCAAAATTATGCATGCTTTTAACATCAGTGAGGGGGGCATCTGATTCAGTAGCACAGTACTTGGATCAACTTAGGCAAATCATCATGATGCAATCGTAAGAGGGAGGGGTTTTTCACTTGTGGAACCCCAAGTGCTCTGTTCTTCCGCAGACCACAGCATGGAGAGATGAAAAGGACTAAGTAAAATGGCTGTAGGATGGGACAGAAGCCTTCCTGTCCCAGTTGAACTTAGGGCTCATGAATGTAAAAATGAAATCCCTGAGCACCTTGTCATCAGGACTTCATCCAGTGGCAGCAACTGCAGCGGTAGTGGAGTCTGGGAGTCCCTTGGAGCAGCAGGAGAGAAGATTGATTCAGGGCTAGGGAGTGGCAGAGGAATGTGGATTAAAAATGACTATGAGCTCAGAGAATTGAAGGTACTCTTGAGAGGACAATTACCCATGAATCCAGACTGAATCAAGATTAAAGCAATATGGGTTAGTACCTGCCAGGCATGTGGGTTTAATGAGAGAACACACTAGAGAGAAAGCATTGGAGATGGGTTGTAGGATTCTTCCTTAAAGATTATCTGTGGCTTCTAGGGCCTTTGGGTAATATAAATTAAGAGCAAGAGACTGTCGGGAAGCAAATCCTATTTACTGTCAATATAACATCCTTCCAGACTACATAAGTGAAGTCTACTCTGAACCCAAAAGGCCTTAGAGAGGAGTACCATAAACATTCTGTTAGGTCTGTTTTTGTCAGTTCCACTGTCAGGAAGTCTGTCTTCACTGTAACCATACAAATGATCAAGTAGGGTGAGGGTAGGAAGAGTTAATGAAACATTATCAGGGGGTATCAAAGAAATTAGTAATTGCTACAACCTTTTCCTGATTTTTTCTGATGATTTATGATTTTTTCTTGCACAGTAAATGACTGTGCCACACTTTTATATTCCACGTAAGCCACAACCACAGATTCTTTGGTCCTTCTGCCAAATATAAGCTATCAGATATTTTCTACATAATCATTGTATGTGCTGTGCTCAGTTGTGTCCAACTCTTTGCAACCCTATGGACTGTAGCCCACCAGGCTCCTCTGTCCATGGGATTCTCCAGGCAAGAATACTGGAGGGGGTTGCCATGCCGTCCTCCAGGGGATCTTCCCGACCCAGGGATCAACCCTGTGTCGCTTATGTCTCTTGCACTGGCAGGTGGATTCTTTACCACTAGCGCCACCTGGGAAGCCCTAAATCGTAATAAGAACTAATACTTGTATGGCACTTACTGTGTGCCTGGCCCTGTTCTAAGTCCTTTCCATATATTATTCGTGTAATCCTTACAATACCCCTACTGAAGTATAATCGTCACTATTTCACTGATGAGCAAGTTGATGCACACTGAATTAGCTACCTTATCTAACATCACACAGCTAGTAAATGGTAGTTCTGGGATTTAAAAGCTAGGCAGGGAGACCTGACAGGCAGGCAGGAAGCACGGATCTAGAATCCACAAGTTGGACCACTTCACCTGTACTGCTTAGTGTACTTGACTAATGAGAGGGCTGACTCCAAAGCCTGGGCTTCCCAGGTGGTGCTAGTGGTAAAGAAACCACCCGCCAATGCAGGAGACATAAGAGACACGGGTTCAATCCCTGGGTTGGGAAGATCCCCTGCAGGAGGACATGGCAACCCACTCCAATATTCTTGCCTGGAGAATCCCATGAACAGAGGAGCTTCGTGGGCTTTGATCCCTAGGGTCGCAAAGAGTCAGCACGACTGAAGCAACTTAACATAGCATAGCACACAGCACAAAGGAACAAAGGAATGCCTTCCTCAGATGACTCACCACTCACAGCTATCCTGCTTTAAGTACCAGTAAATGGAGAGGGAGTAAAGTTAGAAAAGTTTTCTTCCTCAGAGTCCGCTGCCAAAACCATATTATCTACAGTCTTCCACGCAATAATCGTCCACCTCAAATCATAACAAGTGCTAAGAATATGTCATTTCATCAAGGTATTAGAGATTTCACTAGAAATAGTTCTATGTGGTTAGGTTAGTGTGAAAATGGCATGGCTCAGCCAGATGCTGGAAGTAGATGCCTGTATAGCTGTTGCTGGCAGGGACATTTGCACAGAAAGAGGGTGGGTAATACATCAAGGTAGTGTGTGGAATAAGAGGTTGCTAGTCAGCATTTTATGAAAACACAAGTAGCCTTGGCTTTTTGAAAGCCTTGGCTTAATGTGAAAATTGTGAAGAACTCATGCAAAGGGATAGGGAAGAAGAACAAGGAAATGGGAATGCAGGCAAGCTCAGTACAAAGTTGGAATCTGAGAAGCACTGGAGAAAAAGAAGAAAAAGGGCAGCAAAAAGGGGAGGGGAGAAATTCACTTTTTACACTATATGATTTTACACTGTTGAATTTTTATCACAATGATTACTTTTGGAATTTGAAACAATAGCAAAGGAGAAAATTGATAATTGATATTATTTTTTAAAGGGAAAATTTTATTTAAAAATTGCCAGTATAAGTTAAGTTTCTCTTGGATTCACCCCTGATTTTTCCAACTATATTACCAATGCCCCAGTGCCCAACCAAACACTATGTTTTACATTCTGTATAAAGCTTTGTAGGGGCAGGAGGAAGTTTTTCCATGACAGTTTTATATTCCTAAGTATGGTTCCCTGACCTCTTCTCCCTAGTCTCATGGAGAGTCTAAAGCAGAAAAATAATCAAGTGACAGAGATTAAAAAAAAAAAATTTTGACAAAATTTAACACCCATTCATGACAAAAACTCTCAACATTTAGGAATAGAGAGGGAAATTCCTTGGCTTGGTACCGAACATCTACAAAAGATTACAGCTAATACTGTATTCAATTGTGAATGAATGAATAAATGCTTTTTCCCATAAGATCAGAAGCAAGGAAAGATTTCTTCTCTTGACACTGTTATTCAATGCAGTGCTGGAAATTCTTTTTTTTTTTTTTTAAACCACGTGCCCAGCAGGCTCGAGCCGGCCCCAGTCTTGGCCCTGCGCATGCGCACGCACTCCCTGCTCAGCCACGATTGGAAATTCTAACCGTTGTGACAGGGCAAGAAAAGGAAATGAAGGCATGCGGGTCAGAAAGAAAGAAAGAAAACCTGCTGTTTGCAGATGACGTGCTTGCCTACATAGTAAATGCCAAGAAAATTACATATTGTTATCTTTTACCTCCACATGAATTTGCTAAGAAGTGTATTTCAAAGAAAAATATCCTAAACAAAATAAAAGGAGACCATTATTTCCTGATGTGCAATTATTCTATACAAGTGTGTCACCAGACTACTTATGAAATGTTAAGAGGTTTGGTTGTCTTGACACTCCACCTGGCTACAGCCTCAAAGGATTTCATGTTAAGCTAGGGTAAAATTGAAGTAACCAGGAGAAATCATCCTATCTCACCAAGTTGTACACTCAGGACCACAAGAGACTGTCACATCCCCTGCCTACCAGGGAACATCATAGGAGTTGAGAGTGAGGATCCCTTTGTCCCTTTGTCCAGGGATCAAAGATATGGGTTGACTCTCACCCTTGCCACTTACAATTAGCTGGTGCTGCAGACAAACCCCTTCAGCCTCAATTTCCTCTTTGGTAAAACAGGTATAAAAGGTACAAAAACAGGTATAAAACCTACCTCATAGACTTGTGCTGAGGATTAGATGACGCAAGTAGAGCACTTAACACAATCCCTGTCACACAGTGTAGGGTATGTGCAGTAAAGCTTACTTACAAAAGCTGTACATAATGAGAAACTTCAGGAGATAACGACAAAAATATGCAGAGGCAGAGACAAGGATATTTGCTGGGTTTTATGTTTTTTGCTCTTTTTTCACATGGCGTGGAGATCTGAGGTTCTGAGACAAGTCAGAGCCAGCTATTTAATACCAAGAGGTGATGGTAATGGATTACACGATCTTCTCTTTCTGCCTCCTCTTTGTTTATTTCTTCTGAGAGTTGAAGACACCAACGGAGTTCGATAATTTTTCTTCTTAGAGAAGATGCACCTCCTGGAGTTAAGTTGTCTGACGTTGTTTCCAGTTTGAAAAGCCATGCTGGATGCTAATATGATGAGGAGTAGGAGACAGAGGATCAGCTGCAACATGAACCAGTGATAGAGAATCATGTCTGACCAGTTACCCATTGTGATGAACAGGTTTTTACTCAAAGAAGACCCTCTCTTCACTCTGCCAACATTAAGAAGTTCGTAATTTTAAGGTGTTGGAAGAAGAGCCATCCCACAGTCACAAACTCTCCAGGTGGTTGTTGCCTCTTTCATCCAGCCTAAGTTCACAGTGATAGGTGATTTGGGCAAGAGGCTTAAAGGGAGTCTGACCATAGGCATTCATTGGCTGTTGACCTGGCAACGGGGGGCTTCATTATTACCTGTCTCTTTTTCTCCCCCTCTGGAACTTTCATTATTACTCAAGCACTCAGAGCTGCTCATCAGTCTTGGTTTCCAGTTTAGCCTTGAGTAGAAAAGCTACTGCTAGTTTTCCTAGGAACTGTATTCACTGACTAAGTTATTTGGTGTTTCCCATTTTGTACTGAAAAATGACTTGTGATTCTTTTTTGCCAGTATTATCAGATGGGAAAAGAAATGTTGCAGCATTCATCAAGGGTCCAGCCACTGCTTTGTCACATGTAGTTGTCTCCTTCTGGGCTTCACCATAAATCTTTACTCTTGTTTTGGGTAGATTATGCTAGACATGGGATGATTTGTCCCCCAGGGCCTTCAAGGAAAGAACTCATCCAGGGGTCCTCTTTCCACCCTCTTCTCCAATTAGTCTCTGAGAGAGGAGGTCATTTCTCAGAAGCCCTTTTCCTGACTCTCATTGGAGGCAGCTCCCTTCACTTTGCCAGAAGGCCTAAATTAATTCCCATAAGAGAATCTACCACATGAACAACCTTACTCTGTGATGAAGTCTCTCTACGTCTAAAACTGCTGGAACTGAACAGAACCTGTGAGTTCTAACTCTTGCCTGTGCGTGCTCAGTTGCTTCAGTCGTGTCTAACTCTTTGTGACCCTGTGAACAGTAACCCCCAGGCTCCTCTGTCCATGGGATTCTCCAGGCAGGAATACTGGAGTGGGTAGCCATTCCCTCCTCCAGAGGATCTTCCTGACCCAGGAATTGAACCCGTGTCTCCTGAGTTTCCTGCATTGCAAGCAGATTCTTCACCCACTGAGCCACCTGAGAAGCCCCAACTCTTGCCTAGAAACAGCCTTCTCCCAGAGGAAGATCCTGCCACCACCCTGCTCATCCCTGTGGAGTGATGGCTCCACCGGGATCAGAAAGATGCTCATCAGGAGGCATTCAGCGCCCTGGGAATGTGAGGACAGTGCAGTCACTGTCTAACTTGGGGCCTTGGTCCCATTCCCTTCCAGCCTCAATGGGCCTGTGAAGATAGAAGCTTCTGTGAAGACAGGAACTGAGCCATACTTTCAAAGGGAAAAGGAAGAGAGACTCATACTTTTTGAAGACGGATCTGCTGAGAGTCAAGAATCTGGTGGAAGTGGAAGGGGCAGGAGAATGTGAACTACAGATGTGACTGTATTTGAGGGGCAACATGATCTGGAGAGTAGGTGGAGAGAAGAAGGAAAATACACTGTGAGTCAATACCATTTTCTGTGGTGAAATAAGTGCCCTGATGGGGCTGGGGAAGATAAGAAGGTGTTTGTACAATTTCCATTCAATTGAGTCATGTACCCCATGAATGGAGTTAGGGATAAGGGAATGAAGCCACCACCTACCCCATTCTCTACATTTTTCTGTTGCCTTAGCATACCCTCTTGTTTTACATAGGAAACGAGTATTTTCTTTGAAGTCCTGAAGACTGAGATCAAAGCCCACACCACTGAACCACTGCAAAAAATGCAGTGGATCCCAAACTCAAAACACTGGGTAGAGGAGGTGGCCCATGGAACCAAATTCAGGAATATGATATTGCCACGAGGACTGCTTGCTCCTGCCTTTACCAAGTTGCCCAGTATTTCCCAAACGGGAGAGGCAATCAGTCATGCACTTGTATACCTGCTTCCAAGGATAACCCTTACTACCTGCACTCTGTCACACATTTGAGGCTGAATGTGTGTAAAGGAAAGCAACAACTTGTTAACTCTGGAGCATAATATTGGGGAGTTAAGAGAGAAATTTAATTTTTTTTTTAATTGAAGTACAGTTTATTACAGTTGTGATGGTTTTGGGCATACAGCAAAGTGATTCATTATGAGTGTATTATATATATGTGTATATATACAAATATATATATATATATATATAACTTCTCGGGTGGCTCAGATGGTAAAAAGCATCTGCCTACAATGCGGGAGACCTGGGTTCAATCCCTGGGTCAGGAATATCCCCTGGAGAGGGAAATGGCAACCCATTCCAGTACTCTTGCCTGGAAAATCCCATGGATGGATGGAGGAGCCTGGTAGGCTACAGTCCATGGGGTCACAAAGAGTCAGACACGGCTGAGCGAGTTCACTTTTACTTTCATATATATATTATTTTTCTGATTCCTTTACATGAGAGATTTAATTTTTATTTTATGTTCCAAAACATTTGTTATGACAGCATAAAAGTTAATAAATTTATTCTATGTCATTTCTGCATTGTGTGATATTTTATAATCTGTGTGATATAAAGATGTTTCTTCTAGAAAGGAATAAAAAAGACCTAGAATTTCAAAATTAAAGAAACATCTCATCAGTTAAATATGAAAGATTGCAAACTTTATCTTTTTATTTTGTCTAAGTATACTCAACTTTAACCAGACTTGATCTAAAATAGTTTCCATTTTTATGTTTTATCTAATTGAAAGGATATTAATTTTTAATGGCATAATTAAAACTAATCCATATGTAATTGAAATATTTTTTTAAAAAGGCATTATACTAAACATGCCAACAAAAGCATGGTCAAATTAACCAGTAATCAGAAATAAAAAATAAAGCAATGTGATACTGGTTTTATATCTGGTAAGCAAAGTAAAAGGCAAAAAAACAAAAAAGGAAAATTTGCAACAAATGCATCAGCGTTAATATCTTCAGTATATAAAAAAACCTTGCAAAAGAAAAAAAAAAAAAAAACAACTACCCAGAGCAATTCATAGAAGTGGAAGCACAAATAGCCAATAAACATAGGAAAAGATGTTTGATCTCATTAATAAATCTACAAACAAAATAATCTTTTTTTGTCTATAGATTAGTTAAGATTAAAAAAATGGTAAAACTCCATGCTGATAAGAGTGCAATAAATAGGTTTTTTAAAACTATTTTTGGTTGTACTGGATCTTTGTTGCTACACGTGGGCTTTCTGTAGTCGCAGCGAGGGCTACTCTTGGTTGTGGTGCACCGGCTTCTCATTCCGATGGCTTCTCTTATTGTGCAGAACAGGCTCTAGACACATAGGCTTCGGTAGTTGCAGCACAAGGGCTCAGTAGCTGTGGCACTTGGGCTTAGTTACTCTGCAACATGTGAGATCTTCCAAGACCAGGGATCAAATCCATGTCCCCTTCACTGACACGTGGATTCCTATCCACTGCATTACCAGGGAAGTCCAGGAAATAGGCTTTTAAGTTTTCTGTTAACTTGAGTGTCAATGCACATACAGCTTTTCTGATGGTAATTTGACATTTTTTAAAAATTATAAATGTATTTACAATTTGATTCAGCAATTCTATTTCTAGAAAACAATCAAGTGTGCACCCTGGTGTATGTCAGGATGTTTATTGAAGAGTTTTTTGTAGTAGGGGGGAAAAATGGGAAAAATCTAAATTATCATAGGTAGTGGTTAGAAATACTTATGGTATACTCATACAATGGGATACTCTGAAGCCATGTAAAAGAATGGTTGAAACCTATACTTATAGATGGGAGAGATAGCTACAATATTATATTACATGAGAAAAAGATTACAAAAAATACTGTGAATAATACACAATAATTTTCTTTCAATTAAAATTTAAATATTATTAGTATTGCTGAATATACACAGAAAATTATACACTAAACTGTTTATCTCTGGCTGTAGGGAATCTGGGGATCTTTTAATTTATACTTCTGTACTTAAAAAATTATATTAATGTAAGCAGAATTTATAATGACAAAAAGATTTAACACAACCTAAAATGCCAACTGTGAAGAAAGCTGATCGCTGAAGAATTGATGCTTTTGAACTGTGGTGCTGGAGAAGACTCTTGAGAGTCCCTTGGACTGCAAGGAGATCCAACCAGTCCATTCTGATCAGCCCTGGGATTTCTTTGGAAGGAATGATGCTAAAGCTGAAGCTCCAGTACTTTGCCCACCTCATGTGAAGAGTTGACTCATTGGAAAAGACCCTGATGCTGGGAGGGATTGGGGGCAGGAGGAGAAGGGAACGACAGAGAATGGGATGGCTGGATGGCATCACTGACTTGATGGACGTGAGTCTGAGTGAACTCCGGGAGTTGGTGATGGACAGGGAGGCCTGGTGTGCTGCGATTCATGGGGTTGCAAAGAGTTGGACACGACTGAGCGACTGAACTAAACTGAACTGAACTGAAAATACCAACAAGCACATTGGATGGTTCCAAATATGAGACACTGTTGACAATGATATTTTTCAAGTATGTTGTTGACATGGTATATTATTTTTTAAAAATCATGCAAATATACTTTATCATTTTCTTATGTATTTTTAATATTATCTCAGTTTGGTAAAAGAAAAAGCATGTATGGTGGAAGAATGTATTTAAACATCAAATCATTATTTAGTGTTTGATTCACTATATTTTTCTTCTCTTTCAATCCCCCTCCCCAATCCCAAAAAGGGATTTAGGCTTATTGTACTCCTTTATGTCTGGGGAAGTTGGTGGCATAAGGCTGAAAACAGATGTTGTCTGCCAATAACCTCCCTTCCTGGCTTTTGTTTTCTGAAAGCCTGAGTTCCTAGGGAGGGTTGTGCTGTGGAGAGGCAGGGAAGTGTTAGGGGAGAGGTGATTGAGAGGGAGAAGGAAAGCAGCCAGTTTTCCAAGACTGGGAAGAGGGCTGGCAGTTTACAGATCTTTTGTTACATAGAAACCTCACTTCCTACTAGTGCCCAAAGAAGATACATAGTAGGTGCTCAGAAAAGAACATCTCCATGATATGACTAAGAGGGTTGGACCCCAAACATCAAAACTTCTAGCCTCAGCAAAGAGTCCTGGGACCAATCTTGGCACAGAAGTAGCATAGATCCTTGCACTCTAGAAATAATCCAGACTTGGGCAGTGAACATATCAGCAGCAATCATAGTATCCCATGTTCTGGGTACTCTTTCATTCTGGTGAAACCTTGTGGAGGAAGAACAACCCAAAAACAACAACAACAAAAATCAACTGCAATTGCATTTTCCACCAGTCACGTGGGATGCAAGCTTGAAGTCAGGTTTAATTTGACATTTAAAAGATACCAATGTGGCATTTCATATACACATGTTTATGAAGTAAGATTCATTCCCTTCAGGGGATCCTTCTGACTCAGGGACTGAACCTGGGTTTTCTGCAGTGCAGGCAGAATCTTTACTGTGTGAGCCACCAGGGAAACCCTCATACCAGCTACACATGTTTATATAAAAGAAACCATTCTGGAAAGAGGAAAACGAAAATGATAACAATGGCTATCTCTGGGTAATGAGATTATGGATATTAGTAAGTTTTCTATTTTTCGTGTTTTTTAGTTTTTTGATACTGGGTCAGTTCAGTCAGTTCAGTCACTCAGTCATGTCTGACTCCTTGCAACCCCATGAATCGCAGCACACCAGGCCTCCCTGTCCATCACCAACTCCCAGAGTTCACTCAGACTCACATCCACCGAGTCAGTGATGCCATCCAGCCATCTCATCCTCTGTCGTCCCCTTCTCCTCCTGTCCCCAATCCCTCCCAGCATCAGGGTCTTTTCCAATGAGTCAACTCTTCGCATGAGGTGGGCAAAGTATTGGAGTTTCAGCTTCAGCATTATTCCCTCCAAAGAAATCCCAGGGCTGATCTCCTTCAGAATGGACTGGTTGGATCTCCTTGCAGTCCAAGGGACTCTCAAGAGTCTTCTCCAACACCACAGTTCAAAAGCATCAATTCTTCGGCACTCAGCTTTCTTCACAGTCCAACTCTCACATCCATACATGACCACAGGATAAACCATAGCCTTGACTAGAAGGACTTTTGTTGGCAAAGTAATGTCTCTGCTTTTGAATATGCTATCTAGGTTGGTCATAACTTTCTTTCCAAGGAGTAAACGTCTTTTAATTTCATGACTGCAATCACCATCTGCAGTGATTTGGGAGCCCAAAAAAATAAAGTCTGACACTGTTTCCACTGTTTCCCCATCTATTTCCCATGAAGTGATGGGACCGGATGCCATGATCTTCGTTTTCTGAATGTTGAGCTTTAAGCCAACTTTTTCACTCTCCTCTTTGACTTTCATCAAGAGGCTTTTTAGTTCCTCTTCACTTTTTGCCATAAGGGTGGTGTCATCTGCATATCTGAGGTTATTGATATTTCTCCCGTCAATCTTGATTCCAGCCTGTGCTTCTTCCAGCCCAGCGTTTCTCATGATGTACTCTGCACATAAGTTAAATAAGCAGGGTGACAATATACAGCCTTGACGTACTCCTTTTCGTATTTGTAACCAGTCTGTTGTTCCATGTCCAGTTCTAACTATTGCTTCCTGACCTGCATACAGATTTCTCAAGAGGCAGGTCAGGTGGTCTGATGTTCCCATCTCTTTCAGAATTTTCCACAGTTTGTTGTGATCCACACAGTTAAATGCTTTGGCATAGTCAATAAAGCAGAAATAGATGTTTTTCTGGAACTCGCTTGCTTTTTCCATGATCCAGCGTTGTTGGCAATTTGATCTCTGGTTCCTCTGCCTTTTCTAAAACCAGCTTGAACATCAGGAAGTTCATGGTTCACGTATTGCTGAAGCCTGGCTTGGAGAATTTTGAGCATTACTTTACTAGCATGTGAGATGAGTGCAATTGTGTGATAGTTTGAGCATTCTTTGGCATTGCCTTTCTTTGGGACTGGAATGAAAACTGACCTTTTCCAGTCCTGTGGCCACTGCTGAATTTTCCAAATTTGCTGGCATATTGAGTGCAGCACTTTCACACCATCATCTTTCAGGAGACAGGGATCAAGACCATCCCCATGGAAAAGAAATGCAAAAAAGCAAAATGGCTGTCTGGGGAAGCCTTACAAAATATTCTGTTTAGCACAGTCTAAAAGAGGTGAGGATATGATCTCAGAAAAAATAATGAATTAACTGAAACTTGACAGGAAAATAATTTATGAGACATAATTTAACTGGGATCCAGGGTAAAAGAGTGTCAAACTTGCTTTATAAGCTTTTAAAACTGAGTGAAAAAAAGGAGAAAATGGCATCCAGGGTGATAACACTGATAGAATACAGGCATGAGTTACTATATCATAACATATCCTTGAGGATCGGTAATGATCAGTAATGAGAGAGCACACTGCATAATTAAAGGAACACTTGGACTGAGAAAATGAGCTAAAATCTTCTTCTGGCAATAAATTATGAAATACTTGTCACCCAGTTTGATAAGTTAGATCATGTACATATAACCATTTTTTATTTTATTTTATTTTTTTTTTTTGAGAACTGAAAGGAAGGACATCATGTTGGTAGATAGGAGCTTCAGTGACTTAAACACACACACATTCAAGAGCTTAGAAAAGGAAGTTTCTATCTCAAAGCTAAACAAGTAAACCCAGCCACAGTGAGTGTGAACAGTAGACTGTAGGACACAATCAAAGGACTGGCTGAACAGGTGCAACAGCACACACGCGCACGCCCAATACGGCAGTCAAGGTTGAGGGGGCATCAGCCAGACGAAGGGGGAGAGAGACCGTGTTCTAGGCAGAAGGGACCATATGTGCCAAAGCTAGGAGATGAGAGAGACCATGGTGCATTCCCAAAACATGGAAAGGTTCAGAATGCCAAAGGAGTGAAGAAGGAAGAGTAGGCAGGGACAGGGCTATGGAAAGCTTGGCTGTTTGGAACTCACCCCAGTGCAGTGGGAAGCCAGCCACTGAGGGGTCTGAAGTGAGACATGGAGGAACACAGATTGGAGGGAGATCTCAGGCGGCAGAGTATGCTGGAGCTCTCCACACCCCACCCCATGGCAGAGGCATGTAGACCTGCTGGGATTGCTGCAGTCATCCAAGAGAGACAGATGATTCCTGGATGCAAGGAGTCATCCTTGATGGGCAAGGTTGGCAGAAGTGGTGACTGGAAGGAGGGGACGGATGGGGGATATTGCAGAAGTAGACAGATGGGATGTGGGAGTGAGGCAGAAGACAGGGTCTGATTAGGCAGTGGGGTGGGTTGTCCATGCCTTTCACTGAGAGTGAGACCCCTCAGAGAAGGAGGGGAGTGGGAGGGAGAGGGGCAGAGGGAGCAGAAAGAGGAGGAGGAACAGTTTGAGGAGGAAGTGGAGGAGTTCAGGTGGAAAAAGTTGAGTTTTAGGAGTCAGTGAGTTGTCTACATGGAGCACTTCAGTGACCAGTTGATGACATGAATCTGGAGTTGGACTGGACATCTGTCCCAGAGATAAAGATGTGGTGATCATCAGCCTCTGAGCCTGTGGGTGGATCAGCTGGCTAGAGGAAGGAGAAGGGAAATGGGAACCAGGAGAAAACTGGAGGCTCAGACAGCACAGACCAAATGTACATCCCATGGTGTGCACAAGAGAGACTTTTGGAACATCCCAAAGTCAATATCATTTCTTTCCTCTCTGCTTCGCTTTCCTACATACTTTGTATCTGTGTTTCTGGAGGTGGGGTGGCCTGGGAAAGGGTGTGTCATCCTTTTCCTCTCCATGCATTCTTTGGGCTGTATTAGAGGGCTCTTGGTGTTCCTCCTCTTCTGAGCAAGGCAATTTCATTTCCCCCCTCCTCTTTCAGGCTGTTTGTGCAGTTCTGTCTGCCAGAGCCCGCTGGTGGGGACTTCCTAGACATGTACATTAAGATGCAGCATAAACTAGCAAGGGAAAGTGTGGGTTTAGGAGACAGTTCAGACTCTAACTCCACTAATTTTTAGCTTTGTATGCATTATAAAAGTTGATTAACATTTCTGAATCTTTATTTCCTCATCTATAAACTAATCCCTATTCTTAATGAGATTTTATAAAAATTGTAATAGATAACATATAGAAAGCATTCATCACATTTATCATTATTATCATTTCTATTTTTATTATTCTTGCTCCAGGACAATCTGGAACCTTCCATCCTAGGAATTTTATGCCAGGCATCAGGACGAAGAAAGAATGCCTGAGAAGCATATAGTATTCATGAATTACAAGAAACTTTTACTTTCCAGATGAAGAGAAAGCCACAGGACTAGTTTGAGTTTCATGAGGTAGTTTTGAGTGTTGATACTGAGAGCCCAAGGCAAGGGTTCCCTTTCCTAAGATGCCATCTCATCTACTACAACACATGACACAAGAACTTCTTATATTCCAACTGATTAGGTTGGAGTTCCAGCATCTCTCTTGATGACATTTTGATTGGATGGTCAACCAGTAAACCAGTTCTATATTCACTGTTTAAAATAACTACAATAGGTAAAACGTTTTTCTGAATTGCAGATCCCTGGTGGCCCTAGACAGAGATAATAGAAATACTCTTCTCCATTTAGTAGTCAGGACTGTCATGGTTACCAAACAGTTCACAAGACTGGTAAGTACAGCCTGCTTTTCTATGTATATGTATTTGCATTTCAAAGGAATCCACAGTTTCAAAATTCCCTTCTAAAAACATTCGTTTCAGTGGGGGAAATGGAATTAAGTCTGGAACAGTTGAGATTTGCAATAGCAAATTTATGTTTGCTGCAGGAATTTCAATAATAAAGGTTTTATTGGAGCTTTAAGTGTATAGGTATAAAATAGGCTTCCTGATGACAAATTCAGGGTTTGATTACATGGAACATTTGTTCAGGAGTAACAGCTTTTCTTTTCCTTATCACCAACAGCTAAAGCTGAAACTCCAGTACTTTGGCCACCTCATTCGAAGAGTTGACTCACTGGAAAAGACTCTGATGCTGGGAGGGATTGGGGGCAGGAGGAGAAGGGGACGACAGAGGATGAGATGGCTGGATGGCATCACTGATTGGATGGACATGAGTTTGGGTAAACTCCGGGAGTCGGTGATGGACAGGGAGGCCTGGCGTGCTGCAATTCATGGGGTTGCAAAGAATCGGACACGACTGAGCGACTGAACTGAACTGAACTGAACGGCTCCTCTTTTCCTTATCACCAACATCTCTATCGTTAGAACAAACCTTCTTACATAGTCTCATCAATTTGTATCACTTTTATCACCCACTGGTAGGATAAACAGTATTTAAAGGCATTCCAACCAAGTTGGTATGTTCTTAAAAAAATATAAGTGATAGCGGCTCTTGATTTTGATGGCAATACCAACCACTCTTTATATAATGTAAATTTGGTTTTCCTAACTGATCAAAGACTTTATATCCGATTTGAATTATAAAAACATGGTTATAAGAGAAATACACACACTGTATAAAAATAAGCCATTAGCTGGGACTTGGAAATCTTTGTCATGGAGACATTTTTAACAGACTTACATAATATCCTATAATGTGTTGTAATATTTAATTATCTCACAACATTAAAAGATATAACTTTTAATTATAAGTGAAACTGGTTAGGAATAGGAGAAGGAAGTAAATTAAATTATAATACAATTTCTTAATATCTATTTTAATAAGATATATGTTTTTAAAATGAGAAAGAACTTATCCATTGACCTATCAGTACCTGTAGGGTCTTGGTTAACTTATTCTCTCTTGATCTCATCTGTCAAGTTAAGCAAGATAACTGATGATTTGAAGAGACAGGAATTTCCCCCTAGTGAAGAACGTTCACCTGTTCTGGGGAAAGGTTAGTGAATGTGAAGAAATGAGGGACTCCTGAACAAGGAGATACCCCAAGAGTGCTTCAGTGATGTGGCAAGCCTCAGATAGGACAGCCATGATGAGATGCTCAACAACTCCAGTTTTGACAAAGAATCCTGTTCCTCTGGCATACAGCAGAGGCACTAGAATTTTCAAACCTGAAATGGGTTTGCAATTTGGAACAATGTATACCTTATCAGACTGTGTAAATAGGCCTGCCTTTCTGATACTCTGGCTCCCAAATTTTGATAACATTTGAAGTATAAGGGAACCACGAAAAAAAAAATGAGGCTTCTTTTTCACATTAGCAAGATGAGGGCTCAAATTTTAAATTCCTCCAAGGACCCTTCTATCTCCAAGAGCCCAGGGCCACCACATGAATGTTAAATTAATGGGCAGCCCATTTGTCAGGCTAACAAGGTCCTTTTGCCTTTACATCCTCCTGCCTCTGCTTCGGTCTAAGTGAATAACACCTGCCCTTCCTCTAGCAACTTCACTAGTTTCAAGAATTTGGAAGACAGTTGTATGGCAGTCAATTTAACACTTGCCAAGGCCTGTTCTAATTGGCAGGCCTAACCTGGCAACCCACTCCAGTGTTCTTGCCTGGAGAATCCCAGGGATGGGGGAGCCTGGTGGGCTTCCATCTGTGGGGTCACACAGAGTCGGACACGACTGAAGCGACTTAGCAGCTTAGCAGCAGCAACCTGCCAATTAGGTTCTAACCCTAACCCTAATTGGACTAGAGCCATACATCCTATCCTATATCTAAACATCTCTCAACCTTTGTACTAGCCTCCAATCTCATAGGCAGAACATATTTTTGCAAGGTGCTAAACTGTGTGCTACATATTAGCCCTCCAAAATCCATGTATTGAAGGAGGAGAGTTGATTCTTACTTAGGTTGTAGAGAGAAAATTAGCCTCTGAGAGAAAATGTTTCTGAGACAACTACTAGGAGACTGGAGAAGAAGCAGCACTCTCCTCTTTTTGTTTTGTTTATGGAGAAGCTGGGCATTTCCTGATAGACCGCACCCATGAAATAACTCTGCAGCTAGTAATGCTGAAGTTAAGGCTTCCTGATGGGAAGTTCCCATGGATAGGAAACACATTTTCATTCCAAGAATGCAGACTGGCTAGTTATAGTTGAGGGGGTTGTTGTTGGTGGTGGTGATGGTGGTTTAGTCGCTAAGTCGTGTCCAGTGACTCTTTGGACCCCATGGACTGTAGCCTACCAGGCTCCCCTGTTCACAGGATTTCCCAGCCAAGAATATTGGAGTGAGTTGCCATTTCCTCCTCCAGAGGATCTTCCCGATCCAGGGATTGAACTCGGGTCTCCTGCATTGCAGGTAGATTCTTTACCATCTGAGCCACTGGGGAAGAAGGCACTATTGATGCCCTGCCCAGATTCCACTTCCTGGGCTAGTTACAGCCACCCCACTCAGTTGCTATGAGCATTGGTTGTTAAAAATTCATAGCCACACCCTTGTCAGAGGATATCTTGGAGCTAAAACCCCTTTCCTCTCATACCAACTCACCCATTGGTGGATGGATAAAAGGCTTTCAGTTGGTGGATAGAAACTTGGCTCCTTTGTTTCAAGATGGATCAGTTCTGTGATGCTCTTCACATCCCAGAGCTGCCCTGGACTCAAGCTGAGGCTACATTTCAGCTGAACAGTTATGCCTAGTTTCTTCCCCTGTCCTGTGCCCCTCATCTCCATACATGTTTCATCTGAGAACACTCTGTCAATAAACCACTTTCAGAAGAAGCCCCATGTCAGGCTCTGTTTCTAGAGAACCTCACTTAAGCTTTTAATTTGTTTCATTTCTATGGTTGTCTGTGTTCCCTGCTCTCCCTTTCTCAGTCCAGCCAATTCTGTTACTTCCTTGCCTCAGAGAAAGTTTGTGGCAGGATTTCCCAGATATTATTTCCTCCAAACCCCAAATTCATTGTGAAAAATGAAGCTCAGGGAGTGAAGGATTTCCCTCATACTAAAAAGAAATCCCTTCTCCCACTCAATGGAAAACGGGAGAGATCTCAGAGTCCCTTGAATAGATGAGACCACTAGCCTGCTTCCTGACAGCCCAAAGAAAAGAGGAGGAAATAAAAGCTGCTGGCCTTAATGATACTCCTACAAGGCTGGGTCCTACCAAAGGCTGTCAGTCTCACCAAATTCCTATGCCCTCTATGCCAAGCATGGCACCAAAGCTACCTAATTGGTCCTTCTGGAAACAAGAATGATGGATATCACAGCTATAACTAGTATGGAAAGACATCCCTGCAAAAGTCTATGTAGACTTTCTCTATGTGTGTGTGCATGCTCAGCCGCTCAGTCACATTCCATGCTTTGTGACCTCACGAACTTGTAGCCCTCCAGGCTCCTCTGTCCATGGAATTTTCCAAGCAAGAATACTGGAGTGGCTTACCATTTTCTCCTCCAGGGGATCTTACCAACTCAGGGATCGAACCTGAGTCTTCTCTGTCTCCTGCATTGGCAGGCGGATTCTTTATCACTGATCCTCCACGGTTATTTTGTAGAAAATTAAGATATCTAATATTTCTTTCCTATCTGAAAGGCCAGCAAAGGGAGAAGATTATGATGTTATTATGAAACAATCTGTTAAAAGACTGTTTATGAAGCATATTCATTAACTGATGAAAGGCATACCCTACAAAGTAACCTGAAAAAAAAATAATTCCAGGATATCATACACAGTATAGTTTCAATACTGTTAAACACACACATCCACATTCTTACACAGACAGAAAGACAAGGAATAGCAATTATTGGTGACTTATTTTTATTTTCTTCCTTACAGTTTTCTGTATTTTCTAAACTTTTTGTAGGCAGGATTAATGTCTTTCGAATCAGCAGGTCTCTTCTTATTCTGCTCTCCCAACGTCAGTCGGTATATGTAGTACCAGGAGCCAGCCCCGACCACCAGGCCTGTTGCCATCAAGCCCAAATTCTGAGCACGGCCCATGCTGCAGCCGAGCGAAGCTCTCAGGGGACTCTCATAGGCTATCCAGAGCCGCCTGGACGCAGGAGTCTGAAACCGCAATCTAGCTGGATCTAGGGGGCGGGGGTGTTGGGGGCGGAGAGGGAAGAAGAAAATGAGGCGTTAAGAGGCTTTTTCTTTTGCATCATCAACCCACTGATAGATGGACCAGCAGACAGGGACAGACCAAAACGAGAACCAGACAGAAACAGATAGGAGACAATGGGGACTCAGTGCTGCAATGAATACAGCGAAAGCACCAACAGCTAAATGTGGGCTCAAAACCGGAACTTTTCCTGTCAGTCCAGGTAGTCAGGCCTGTCTCTCACCTCACACCGCACCCCCCCATGGCTCCACTCCCCGACAGCCTCCTCCTCCCCTCCCCTCTGCCCGCGGGAGTCCCCCACGCCAACATTTTCAGCTGTCTTTTACAAGGCAGAACACAAAAAGGAGCTGGGTTCGTGTGACTCTGACGGGGTGGGGCGGGGGGGAGGGTCGGGGAGACTGAGAAGCCCCTCCAAACTCGAAAATCTACCCTCCACCCTCATTTCAAGAGTCTCCAATCAATACCCACCCTCACCGTGAGCGGAGGGAATCAGGACAGGTTTCCTCTTGTCCTCCTTCCCTGACCACAGTCACACCACCTCCAACGAAATCGGGAGTCGGTTACCTGAGTAAGAACCGCTATCTGGACCGACTTCAGCACACAGGCTCCTAGTCACGTGAAGCTACGTCAAGGGTGAGTTCAGGGTCCCAAATTTCCCCTCTTATTATTAGCCAAGCAGAGGGTGACCCGCCCCCTTCCAGCCCCCTTTTTCTGTCCCCCCAGCACCACACAGGACGCTGTCCCTCTTTTTAGTCATTGCACATCCAACAAACGTGTTGTCTTTGATTATTAGAAGAGGCAATATTTTCTCCTGGGCTGCTAGCCAATTCTACTGCTTCTATGGGGAATGGTCCTGTCCTTTTCCCTGCTCCCTCCACCTTTTTTCTTTGGAATCACTAATGTTCACCTCTGCAGTCCTGAAAATACCTGGAAATAGGGATGGGGGAAGGGGTGGCAGGAAAGGAAGCAGAGAGTAGGAATGGATTTTGTTATTTTCTTGTTAGCACTATTCTGTTTCTTTTTTTATAATGCAAATTTTATTGTGGCAAAATAATGATAAAACTACTTTCACATGCGAAGAAAAATATTATTTTTTTGTAAAGGCATGTCTCATAAACAATCATTCTCACTATAATGAGTTCCATATGTGCCACTCAAAGCTCTCTTAATATCTTCTACATCTAGTCACATGATAAGACCCTGATTTAGCTAACTATTTACTTGAGAGTTTACAAATCTGCTAATATAGCATAACCAACTGGCTTTATTTCTGGACTGCACAGAGAGTCACTGTAAGTGAAATGTTGGAAAGCCATTCCTTTATTTATTCATTTATTCAACATATTTACTGAGACCTCCTACATACCATGCATTGTTCTACATTCTGTGGTTACATGGGTGAATAAAACAGAGCTAAATCTCTAAATCATGTGGCTCTTACATTGTAATGAGAGAGACAGACAATAAAAAAGCAAATAAACTATATATATATATATATATATATATATATATATATATACTATCAGTGATACATACTAAAAAAAAAATTAAAAGCAGGAAAAGGAGATATGAAAAGTTGAGACAGGTTAAACTTTCAGATAACTTTTCAGGGTGACCAGAGATGGCATCACTAGAAAGGTGACCTTTGAGTACAGACATGAAGTCAGTGAAGAATCTAAGTGTGGTAACATCTGGGGGAAGAATATGCCAGGCATGAGGACAAGCAGATGCAAAGCCTCTGTGGAAGTAACAAGCCCAGTATGTTCCAGGAACATCAATGAGGCTGGAATCACTGAGTGAAAGAGAGAGCAGTAGAAGATGAAGCAGAAAGGTAATAAGGTTAAGAGAATAGGCCCTTGTCAGTTGTAGTGAAGACATCTGCATTTACTCTAAACCAGGGAAGGTGGGTTGGGAGTTTGAATTTGGGGGAGGTAGTGAGAATAAACTATAGGGAGACTAGAGTGACAGGGAGACTGGTTCATCTACATCTTTCATTGCAACAGCAAGCTGAAGAAGAAAAAAAAACCATACAATTAAACCATTTGATAAACTGATTCAGGCAGTCGTAAATTTATATATATATAAAAAGGAATAGTGGAAACTTGGCTTATGTAGTAAAGAATTATATATTTATAATTTAATGAATTTTTATTGGTTAAATTAGATTAAGTTAAATTAAATTAATGAAAAGAAAATGGGCTTCCCAGGTGGTGCTAGTGGTAAAGAATCTACCTGCCAATGTAGGAGACACAAGAGATGCGGGTTCAGTCCTTGGGTAGGGAAGATCCCCTGGAGTAGAAAGTGGCAACCCACTCCAGTATCCTTGCCTGGAAAATTGCATGGACAAAGGAGCCTGGTGGGCTACATTGCATGGGGTCACAAAGAGTGACTGAGCGACTGAGCACATAAAATAGTCTTAGTCTGATGAAGACTATATCAGAGGCTATTCTGACCTAGCAGATTCCTCCATCTTTGTAGGCTACCAAGACCACAGAACCTGTGAGGTAACCTCTACTCACTGATATTATTTCCTTCTACTACTTTTTGTGAAGTACTGATAAACACAAGTAAAAGTAACCTTGAAAAACAGATAAAATGTATCAGAAACAGCAAAAGTTACACTAAAAGATGAAACATAAGAGGTATTCCCATATTCTTCAAGAACAAGATCAGAAGGTTCTCAAGCACCACCATTACTCAACATAGTTCTGGTCCTTATAACACATGCAGCAAAGAAAAAGGGAAAAGTTATACATATTAGAAAGGAAGAAATGTAAAAAAAAATAATTTGAAGATGGTTATGTATACATACCTGGAAAAACCAAAAGCATCACCAGAAAACAATTGGAATCAATCAGACAGAACACAGAAACGGGCAGATACAAAATAACTATATGATAGAACATTTTCCTTAAGCAGAAAATCACCTTTAAGAAATTATAATTGGAGAAAGGAATAGCATTTCTGCAACATAAATTTCTAATACCTAGGAAAAATCTAATAATTAATAGGAATTACTTAGCTGAAGAAACTTACAATATTTGATTAACAAACAAAAATAGATCTGAGCAAAATGGAGACATATTTTCCTGGAGGGGAAGTCTCAACGTTAAGATGCTAATATTCCTCAAATTAAACTGCAGATTTATTGCAATTACAATACAAATTCCAAATGCTTATTGTTTATTCTTGTTCAATTCAGAAGTTGATTAGTAACCACAAATGCACTTACTAATATGTGCATAAAAAGAAAGCTGGAAATCTTTAGCAGCAACTAACAGTGGAAAAGAGATCATGGAGCTCTTTCCCTGAATGCTGTACATTTCCTTATTGTTTTGAATATTTGTAACCATTAATTTATGCATACACTGGGGCTTCCCAGGTGGCGCAAGTGGTAAAGAACCCGGCTGCCAATGCAGGAGACATAAGAGACTGTGGGTTCAATCCCTGAGTCGGGGAGATCCCCTGGATGCCCCGAGGTAAGGTGGTCAGAGGTGAGAGGCAAGCAGGCTGCACCTCTAAGGTCAGGTGGTAGCAGCAGACAGCATAAGGAACAAGGCTAACTGGGCCACCATGAATCAGGGCAGAGCAGGGCAGGCAGGCCTGGGTGCTTTCCCCAGCAACCTTCATAGAAACCCTCTGCTGCAGGGGTAGGTGGGAACAGCAATGCTTTCTGTGAATCCCTAAGTTACCGCTGTGAGGGAGGGAGGGAGGAAGCCAAAGGCACTTACTCAAGTTGGTCATCTGAGTAAATATTAGATTTACCACCCTAGTCACCGGTCCATATATACTGTTGCTTTTGAGATAAGCAACAGAGTCAGGTGCCAGAGGATGAGAGGCCCTGGAATATAGGAGAGGTGGGAGGGCAAGTGCCTTCCTCCCTCCCCTCTTGACAGGACTGGAAGGATTTGACCATATCTGCATCCCACATATCCATCATTTTCTTCATACAAGAGCTATTCTTTTTGCACAGAGCTGAATCACAAAACTGGAACCTGATCCAGGGACAGGTGATCAAAACTGTCATGGTTGCAGCCATCAAATTGCAAGAGGTTCACACAGTAGGCAGCAACAGTTTGGGACCATGAAATAAATGTGCTTCTCTAACAGAACAAGACAGGATCATTTATTTATCCAACTTAAAAGCTGTCCCAGAAGGAGAAAAAGTAGGATATTATTTGTCCAAAATAAATAAGATCAGACAACTGAACATCTCTCCATAGATCAATTTACAGATGGTATGGAAACACACTTGTTGAGAAAAATTCCATTTTTAGATATGCAAATACATTACCATGCTTTGAAAACTATTTTCTATGCAGCCAATATAATTTTCTATGTGGTAAAAATTAACCAAAATTAATGGTGCTTTTCAATATTAGTGGGAGATCTTTTTTCTAGAACATGTCTACTCTTTTTTTTGTTGCTGCTGCTGCTCACACTGAACTCTTGTTTTCTTATATTTTCTTACTATAATAACAAAGGGTGGTAACGACTTAAAAAAAAACCAAACAAACAGAGAAGTATTACAGAAGTAAAGACCGCACTACCATTCCCTGTCTCCTTTCTGACACTCTGCCGCTTACCTATACTGGAGCAGGGGTCCGACTGTGGGCAGTAGTGCATGGGGGACTGGGGGTGGAGCGAGGGGAGAGTGTTTAGCTGCTCAAGAAAGGATGTTTAGCTGCTCAAGAAAGGATGTTTGGCTGCTCAAGAAAGGATGAGAGAATTCCCCGACAAAAAAATAAAAAAATGTCAATAGCTCTCCAAGAAGATTCCATCCCCTCTCCGGTAACCAGAGAAAGGCAAAATTCTAACACAGGGAGAACAGGCTACTTGTGGCTTCTGGACTATAAAGACCAAAAAAAAAAAAAAAAAGAGTGACAGGACCTGATGGGGTAGGGTGAGGTGCTAGTGGGGGTAAAGGAGGGGGCTCTTGCTCTTGGTGGGAGTGGAAATTGGGGCCCCAAGCTCACTGGCGATGCAACCCTCACGTGACCAGGAGCTGACGTTAGCAAAGATACTTAAAGCTCTGACCGCCGTCCTCCGTTCTCCTCTGGGTACCAACTCTATTGCGCTGTGCACTGCCGTGCGTTTAACCCAGGCGCGGAGGAGGAGGAGAAAATCCCCCCAGATCCGGGCAGGTGGGTGTGAGGGTGGCCATGACCCGGCACCCCTGAATAGGGGGTAGCACAGAGATGCGGGAGTCTGAGGCCGCGGGTATCTCCACCTCGCCCGCCCCTGGCCGACTCTCCAGACCCCCGCGCTTAGTCGCAGCTCATTTTGGTGGGCGGCGGGGAGCGGGGGAGGGGGGAACATAAAGACGCAGACATACTTGCAGAGAATCGCTCACTTCCTCTATCAGCCAGTGTTTTTCTGGTTTTGTTTCTGACACTCAGGCCCCGCACCCCACATCCCATCCAGTTTTGAGAGGAGGAGGGAAGAGAAATAAACGTGGCAGCGCATATAAGGCCAGTGGGGAGGTTGGGGAAAGGGTGATCCGAGGGGCACGCAATTAGTAAACAGTCCGGCTTATTCACTCCCACTCTCACTTTTCAGATACCTCCTTCGACCACTGCCCCCACACCCTCTTCCCCGGCCGGCCCCCAGTCCTTTGGGGTGCTAGGAAATGGGTGTGACAGCATTTGTAGGGGAGATGGCGGGTTGGCTCTGGGCTTTACAGGAAGGAAGACCCTGAGAGAAACCGCCGTGCTAAGTCCTAGGCTTCTTTCCAGACATCACTGGCCCATACAGCCCTTCACCTCTGTTTTTTCAGTCCTGAAAAAGGAGTTTGGGTACGCTGGCGGGAGAAATGGCGGTTAACGGGGGTTTGCGATGGGGGGTGGGAGGCGGAGCCCAGAGCAGAGAAACAGTGGAGAATCACGACCCTCAAACCGAAAGGGCAAACACTGGGGCCCGGTTGCTGGCTGATGCCAGGCCTGGGGGCTGGAGCGTGAAGGACGGGTGGTCATATGAGGGAGACGCTCGATTGTTTGGCCATAACCCCTAGTCCAGCGACCCAACCAGCCTCCGCAGCACCCTCGCCCCGCCCCCTCCTGTTTCGGTGCAGGAGAAGGGGTGTGGCCGTCTGGGAGAAATGGCGGACGGGGGCGGGGCGAAGGGAAGGAGGGGTTGAGTGCCTGGGGAGTCTGCGCGGGGGCGGGGTTTAGGGTTGGGGTAGGGATGAGAAGAGTTGAGGGAATTGAGAGGTGCATGCCCTTTGTCATTCGGGTTTGTGAATGCTAAAAAGCAATTGGGGACTATTGTCTTGAGTCAGTACCATCCTCCGGGCTCTCAGTCTCCAACGTTTTGCTGTCTGTATTTCTGCTTTTCAGTCTGTCTGTAGGATGAAGCTGTAACTGAACTGAAGGAAAGAGAAACAGCCCTGAATCATTGGAGATCAGTGTGAGGGGGGCTGGGAACTGTCTGGGAACCCCGTGTATGGATGTGGCAGAAACCAGAGCAGAAATTGGGGCCAGAGGTTTCTCTTCCCTCATCTTCTCCCTCTTTACAAAAAACACTTGCCCTGGATATGTCCTTTTAGGTGAAGCCAAAGGGGTGTGGCATTTGCTTTCTTAAATCAGGGTTTGAGGAGGAAGAGATATGGTAGGAAAGAGGAGCCCTGGGAGGGAGAAACTTACTCACAGGGGTTCATATCAAGAGAAGAAGAGAATCCTTCTACAAAGGTGCCCAAAACCCCCTTTCTGGCATCTTTCCACAGGTTTCTCTGCCTTTTGGGCCCTGCACAACTGTTAGCCTGGTGGAAAAGTGCAAATTGCTCCTGCTCTCCCAGCAGGTTGGTAAGTGTATGGGGATCACCTGGGAATCTTTGGGGTGTGGGTGAGGGAATCAGAAAAGAATCTAGGGTTCCTTCTGGCTCTCTACCTACTTTCCTGAAGTCTATTTGGCCTCTCATCCCTCATTTAGGTGCTGGGAAATTAGGTGTGTTGATACTGGGCAGGGTGGGCTAGGGATAAAGATGTAGAAAACATTGGACAACCAGGGACCTGAAGCAGCACACAGAGGCCTGGACACCTATATCTGGGTACTAGCCCACCCACCAAGCATTATGTCCCCAGACTCTTCTGTAAGTAGGCCTGGTTAGGCATGAAGTGTGCCAGCCCTAAGCCTCATTTTTATCCTACACCCCCAGGTCCTGCTTTGCTTGCAACCTCAGCAGAATTTTGAGCCTGAGCTGAAGCGCCTCACTTGGACGTGCACGCACCCCACTTGGGCACGTCTGCATCAGAGAATTAACTCCAGCTGCATCATGAGCCGTGTTCGGGATGCTGGCTGCGTAGCTGCTGGGATAGTCATCGGGGCCAGTGCCTGGTACTGTGTCTACAAATATGCCAGGGGAAGAAACCATATGATGAAGAAGAGACTGGCTAAACCCAAGACCAGGGCTGTGGCTGAGACTGGAGCCAGGGCTAGAGCTGGACTAAGGGCTGGATTCACAATTGACCTTGGGCCAGGATTCAGTCCTCCAGCCCCAGTCCGCACTGGGGCAGAGAAAAGGGCTCAGGATGAATCCTCTGCTCTGGACACTGCTGGAGTTGAAGCAGTGGTCCCAGCTGCATCCAGTGCCGAGACCCAGAGTGGGGCAGGAAATAAGGGCCAGGAGACAGAAGGGGCTTGGGTGGGGCTTAAAGCTGAATCAGTCGCCACAGTGGCTTTTGCAGTGGCACCACCTCTCTGGGAGGCAAAGGCTCCCTCAGCTGCGAAGGCTCCCGCAATGGTTGGGGCTCCTAAATTAGCAGAAGCCCCTGGCGCAGCAGAGGCTCCCAGGGCACCAGTGGTGCCTCATGTGGTGCCAGTTCCTACTGAGGCATCACAACCTACAGAGCCAGTGGAGGCTTCCATACCAGCAATGCCTACTGGGGCAGCAGCGACTTTAGGGGTAGCAGCACCTTCTGGGACTGCAGAGGCTCCTGGGCCTTCAGGGTCCTCTAGAACAGCAGCAGCCACTAAGAAAGCAACCCCCGGGGCTCATACTGGGGCTATACCTAAGGCCGGGTCAGCTACTGGAGCTGTACCCAAAGGTGGAGCTAAGGGTGTAACCAGGTCCCGGACTGGAGGCAAGGGCAAAGGCAAAAAAAATAAGGTTGAAGTAGATGAACTGGGGCTGGGCTTCCGGCCCGGAGATGGGGCTGCAGCAGCCGCGGCAGCGTCTGCTAATGGGGGCCAGGCTTTCCTGGCAGAGGTTCCTGATTCTGAGGAAGGAGAGTCTGGATGGACAGACACAGAATCGGAATCAGACTCTGAGCCTGAGACCCAGCAGAAAGGGAAAGGGAGGAGACCTGTTCCCATGCAGAAGCGCCCCTTTCCTTATGAAATTGATGAGATTCTGGGTGTCCGAGATCTCAGGAAAGTCCTTGCTTTGCTTCAGAAGTCGGATGATCCTTTCATCCAACAGGTAGCTTTGCTCACTCTGAGCAATAATGCCAATTATTCATGCAACCAAGACACAATTCGCAAGTTGGGAGGCCTCCCAATTATTGCCAACATGATCAACAAAACTGACCCTCACATTAAGGAAAAAGCCTTAATGGCCATGAATAACCTGAGTGAGAATTATGAAAATCAGGGCCGGCTTCAGGTATACATGAATAAAGTGATGGATGACATCATGGCCTCTAACCTGAACTCAGCAGTACAGGTAGTTGGATTAAAATTTTTAACAAACATGACTATTACTAATGACTACCAGCACCTGCTTGTCAATTCTATTGCAAACTTTTTCCGTTTGTTATCTCAGGGAGGTGGAAAAATCAAGGTTGAGATTTTGAAAATACTTTCGAATTTTGCTGAAAATCCAGATATGTTAAAAAAACTACTCAGTACCCAAGTGCCATCATCATTTAGTTCCCTCTACAATTCTTATGTGGAATCAGAAATTCTTATTAATGCCCTGACTCTATTTGAGATCATCTATGACAATCTCAGGGCAGAAGTATTCAACTACAGAGAATTCAATAAAGGCTCCCTTTTTTACTTATGTACTGCATCTGGAGTGTGCGTTAAGAAAATTCGAGCCTTAGCAGATCACCATGACCTCTTGGTGAAAGTGAAAGTTATAAAACTAGTGGACAAATTCTGATTGTCTATGTGCTCTTGAAAACTTGAAGAAATGTCTGGTTTTGCAGTCTGGGAGCAATGAAAATTGAAAGTTACTGCTTTTTCACCCTCTCATATAGTAAAGGGATCCTTTCAGCTGCCAGTTTTGAATAATGTATCAATCAGAGTGATGTTATCTGCAACTATCTCCAGTTTTAAGCTGAACCATTTTATGAATACCAAATAAATAGTCCTCTTGTCCTGAAAACACATTTGTGACTTTAATCGTGCTGCTTGAATAGAAATATTTTTACTGATTCCTCTCTCTGAATTGATAGTGAAACTGTCCATCATGAATAGCCTATACTTCTATCATCTGTTTCGACTTGAATTTATTCACCAAAGACTTCATTTGTGTATCATTAATAAAATTGTATGTTTCAATCGATTAAAAGAATGGTTTTCTTGCTTGAATATAAAATCTAGCTGGAATTTTTCATAATTTCTTTCGGATGTTTAAAACATCTCTTAAATTAGCATTAGGGGTATCAAATTTTTTTTAAGTTATGATGCCAAACACTACATAGATGAACTAAATGCATTTTTTATCCAAACTTACATATAAAACAAACATTTTTCTTTAATGGAATCAATTATAAAAAATAAAATCTAGCTGGAGAGGTGAGGTACACAAATACAAAAAGATTACTAACAGTACTTGGGCATATGCTTATTGTCAAATATATGCTATCTGTTTAAACAAAGCAGAGGTTGCTAGGAAGCTTCAAGAAGGAAGGGCACACTTAAGGTGGGCCCCGAAGGGCAGCATGAGAAAACATAGAAGGGCATTCCAGGAGGGGAAAGGACTTGAAGACATGCAATTTGTTCCAGTGACAGGAAATTAACCAGTTTGCCTGGAATGGAAACTGGGAAGAGAAGTGATGAGAGACTAAGGTGGAAATATAGGGTGTGAAAAGTTTGGGGAAGATCCTGAACTGCAAGCTGGAATATTGAAATATTATCCTGTCATTTTCTGGGAATTACTGGACATTTTTGGCAAAAGAAAAGGTAATGGGGCAATGTGCAAAATGGGCTGGAGCGGGGATGGCATTAGGTGTGGAGACATTTGTTAAGAAGTTATGATAAACCAGGGGGCTTCCCAGGTGGTGCTAATGGTAAAGAACCTGCCTGCCAATGCAGGAGACATAAGAGATACAGGTTTGATCCCTGGGTTGGGAAGATCTCCTGGAAGAAGGCATGGCAACCCGCTCCAGTATTCTTGCCAGGAGCATCCAATGGACAGAGGAACCTGGCAGGCTATGGTCCATAGGGTTGCACAGAGTTGGATGCTACTGAAGTGACTCAGCATGCATGCATGATGACAAACCATCATCTTCATAAGATGATGAAGAGTGAAATAGGGTGGTGACTATTGGAAATGTTAGGAAACGATAAAGAGGTGCTTTTCAAAAAATTACCAAAATCTTCTGTCTTGTCTCTAGGTTGACAGAAAGGATTGTATGATCTCGTGCGGGCTCTGACAAAGAAAGCCCTCTTCCTTGGGCAATTCTGGCAACCAAGTAATGTCAGAATGAGTTACCATTTCTTTCTTTCTTTGGTTTGTTTGTTTGAGTTAACCATTTATAATGATGTGAAAGAGAAGTGTGACAAAAAGAATGACTCTTTGTGCAAAGAGTGATTTCCCCACTCCTCTCAAGTTAGAGGTTTAGGTCCATCTTCTTTTAGAAGAGAGGAAGTGGTTGAGGCCTTTATGGGAACTCCACCCCCACCCCTGAGTTCACTTAAGAGCAGGAGGATCTTCCTTCCTCTACTCCCTGGCCCAATGAAGCTATGAAAGAAGAAAATGGGAGAAGTCTCACAGATTTTTCCAAACCCAGCCTGCTTTCCTGACACCTCTCATGAAATCTTCATTTTGGAGCAAGTGTATGGTAGGCTGTGGCAGAAATAGAGATAGGGACTCCTGGGAGGGGGAGCACATAGAAAATGGACAGGTTGGCATATATATTGGTACAACTTACCTAGAGGCAATTTGGTAGTCTATATAAGAAGCTCTAAAGATGTACCTGCCTTTCAGTGGAGCACTGTACTTGTAGGATTTTTTTTCCCTAGAGAAATAAATAATTGTATGCAGAGGAATATCAATTATATGCAGTTGACCAATGTTTCTAAGAAAAAATAGAACCAACTTAAATGGCTAACACCATGGGATTGACTAAACAATAGGTATGTCCACATATAAAATATTATGCAAGAGTATGTCCACACAGTAAAATATGATACAACTATTATTAAAAACTGCAATGTACTTTTATATTATTGGCATGAAAAGATATTCACGATATGTAAGTCTGTGGCATCAGTCGAAAAAGTCAGTGAAGATTCTTTTAGTTCAGTTCAGTTCAGTCGCTCAGCTATATCTGACTCTTTGCAACCCTGTGGACTGCAGCATGCCAGGCCTCCCTGTCCATCACCAATTCCCCAAGCTTGCTCAAACTCATGTCCATTGAGTCGGTGATGCCATCCAACCATCTCATCCTCTGTTGTCCCCCTCTCCTCCTGCCTTCAATCTTTCCCAGCATCAGGGTCTTTTCCAAGAAGTCAGTTCTTTGCATCAGGTGGCCAAAGTATAGGAGTTTCAGCTTCAGCATCAGTCCTACCAATGAATATTCAGGATTTATTTCCTTTAGGATGGACTGGTTGGATCTCCTTGCAGTCCAAGGGACTCTCAAGAGTCTCCTCCAACACCACAGTTCAAAAGCATCAATTCTTTGGCACTCAGCTTTCTTTATAGTCCAACCCACATCCATATATGACTACTGGAAAAACCATAGACTTAACTAGACGGACCTTTGTTGGCATAGTGTCTCTGCTTTTTAATATGCTGTCTAGGTTGTCATAACTTTTCTTTCAAGGAGCAAGGGTCTTATAATTTCATGGCTGCAGTCACCATCTGCAGTGATTTTGGAGCCCAAGAAAGTAAAGTCTGTCACTGTTCCCATTATTTCCCCATCTATTTGCCATGAAATGATGGGACCAGATGCCATGATCTTAGTTTTCTGAATGTTGATGTTTATTATGTCATCACAATGTATTTTTACACAGAATTGGAATCATTGTACATCAGCGGTTCTTAATGTGTAGTTCACAGACCACTACAGGTCCCTGAAACTGTAAGATCAAAATTATTTTCAAAACAAAGCAATGGTGGGTTAAATTTCTGGTGCCTCAGCATAGATCAAGGCAGTGTCCCAAAACTGTACTAGTAGTGATCAATTTCTCTGTAGCCACACACTCAACAAATTCTTGTAATCTAGTTTCATTTTAATGGAGCCCTATAATAAAATTATATTTTTAATTAAATCTTGATGCTTGAGTGCATATCTTTTAAAAATTCTGTGTAATCGAAGGATGCAAAAAGCTCTTCTGCTGCATAGCTTAATACAATGGTTGTCTCAAAGGAAAATGTTTACATAATCATTTGAATTGTGCCTGAATTAGCTGCTTTTGATGTGGAACACCATTTTCACTTGAAAGGATGACTGGCAGAAAGACTGTGCTTTTTCAGACTTGGATACTGGGTAGACATTTTCTTGAAAATGAATGAAGTGAAACTTCAAGGAAAACAGTTGATAGTGTTTGCCACCAACAATAAAATTTGAACTTTCAAGCAAAATTAGAATTTTGGAAAGCTTGTATCCACAGCCATAGGCTTGACAGCTCATAATACTTAAGGACTTTTTGAAGAGATCAGTAGTGATAACAATGAATATGGAAGCCTTTTTTCTTTTTCTCCTTTTAGGAGAGAAATGATGGAGGACACTTGGTCTAATGTGTGTCTTACTCATTTTTACTGTGACCATTGTAACCCATATGACATCAAACCTGTGGTCGTGTAATAAAGAATATCATTGCTCTGGTAATGACATGATCTTGGGTGAGGCTAGATTCCAGATTGTTAGAACCCTTAATAAGGAGAATCTGAAAAGTTGTCAGTCCTGGAATAGTAATGTTTTCTTCTGGATGAAGTAGAGATGGTATCTGAGCTTATATACTGAAGATGGATGTATTAATGTCTCTTGGCTTGATCCCAGCTATGAGGGTAATCCAAGCAGCTTCCTTTGCTCTGATTAACAGTGGAAATTTCCACTGCCTTCAGATGGAACCTATTCCCATGCAGAGACATGTAGACTGGACTTATGAATGAGCTAAGAATCACACAATAGGCAAATATTTCATTTCCTAAAGTCTGAGTTTTTGTGTCTTAGGTCAGATGAGAATGATCAACAGCACAGTCCAGGTGGTGCTGAGACTTAAAAAGGTAGTTCTTTGGAAAGATTTAACCTGGTAAAATTATGACAGTAGGCACCAGGAACTGAGCAGCAGCTACATAGTGTTCTATTACTGCTGCTGCTGCTGCTAAGTCACTTCAGTCGTGTCCAACCCTGTGCGACCCCATAGACGGCAGCCCACGAGGCTCCCCTGTCCCTGGGATTCTCCAGGCAAGAACACTGGAGTGGGTTGCCATTTCCTTCTCCAATGCAGTACAATTGTTGAAACACTGTTAGACATTCTGTCATACTATAGTTTTTACCTTTTACAGTGTGTGTCCAGGGCATCGTTGAAGTGGAGGCAATTCTCACAACCAAATTTGCATTGAAAAGTCTTACCTTCCTTGCTTTAACTTACTGGTCTGGGAAATCAATTGGATCAATAAGTTTTCATGGTCTTTTTTATTATTTTTAAAGAATATGAACTTGACAAATGTAAGAATTGAGAATACAGGGCTGTCATTTTAGTGGTAGAGCACAAGGATGAAGTGATACAAACTCCTGCTCTTGGAATCCCTGAGGTGCACTTGTTTTCATCATTTATCAGGCCAGGTATTCAATTTTTCCATTACTTGTAAGATATATCACAGCATCTTTCCTTAAATTCATTTCTTGTGCTTAACAAAAGTCTACAGACAAAGAGTAAGAACAGAAGTGGGTTAGTAAGCAATAGAGCCTCAAGAAAACATGAGTTATATGGGCTGAGGTGGGCAAAAGGCAAATAAGGATTTGTTCCACAACCTGGCATTGAAAACTAATAGCCTACAATTAACTGAGAGTCCTTTCCCTCTGACAATACATTCTAGGTGACAATAACCATGGAGAAGAGGATTTGAGTGGGATCAGATGTTTGTTTCTAAAATCAATGAGCAAATTCCAGTGAAAACAATGAGTAGACTAAATTGTGGAATACCTAATTAAATGCAAAAGATAAAATAGAGCAATTACAAAACCCTACTGCATGAATTTTTCTTCACTTAAAGCTGTCAGACAGACAACTTGAAGAATGAGTTAGAAATTGGCCTTTTTCTTTACTTAATTTTATATCAGTTGAATGTACCATTTATCATATTTCTTTAGTAAAATGGGGGAAACTGGTAGTTTGAGTAGGTTATCTGGGAAATTCTGAGCCTTTCTGGGCCTTTTAAAAATAGTTAGCTCTGTGCCCTACTTATAAGGAAAATAAATAGCAATTTGTCTCATGCCTTCACTGAGACTCATACTTTCAAATATGAAAACACCCTAGGTCTGAGGATGAAACTGCATTATCAGAACAAAAAAGAAAAGAATTGTAGATTTTATAGATTTTGAGTATGTCCAAGAAGTTTATGTCAGTCCAAATTAATCACAGTTGGGACTCTCACCTATTCTTAATATAATTTAATAACTCTAGACTGAAGTTAGATATGAATGATAAAATTGGAAGAGTGACCACTAAAATAATAGATAGTGTAAAATGTCTAATGCATCAAAGGGAAAAATGCACTAAAGCTGATTTAATCCAAAGAAGATGAAAAATGAGAAAAGTGAAGCCTCAAAAGAGCAAAAAAAAGAGAGATAGAGAAAGCACGTAGTTCACATGTATTAATAAAAATAATAGGTAAAAATGGGCTAAACTTACTAGCTTAAAGATTTTGTCTGATTTTTAGAAACCCAATATACATGATAAAGAATAAGCATGCAGAAACTTTGAAAGTAAAAGTTAGAAAAATATACCATGTAAACACTAACCAAAAGGAAATTAATAGCCAAATTAATTTATAATACAAAATAGGTTTTAAGACAGAGGCATTATTAAAGATAAAAAAATACATGAATGGTTAAACAAGCCATGATACATCCGTACCATGGAATACTACTTGGCTATAAAAGGAATGAACTATTATTAATACACACAACAACTTGAGTGGATCTCAAGAGCATTATACTGAGTGGAAGGCGGGGAGCCAATCTTAAAAAAAACCTCACATACTGTGTGATTCAATTTATATAACATTCTTGAAATAAAAAAAAACAATAGAAATGGAGAATAGGGAGTAAGGGATGGTGAGGGGGAGTGCGTGTGTGACTAGAAAGAAAATACAAAGGAGATCTTTGTGGTGACAGAATAGTTTCAAATCTTGGTTGCAATAGTGAGAGAAAATGGCATAGAACGATACGTAAACATTGTACTAGTGTCAGTTTTCTAATTTTGATATCACATTGGGGAAAACTATGAAGAAAACAGAAGAATTCTCTGTATTATCCTTAAAACTTCCTGTAAATCTATAATTGTTTCAAAATATAAGGTTAAAATTACAAAGTTAATACGGGATAAGAGAATATCTCTGTGACAGAGAATTGGATCAGTTCAGTCGCTCAGTCGTGTCCAACTCTTTGCGACCCCATGGACTGCAGCACACCAGGCCTCCCTGTCCATCACCAACTCCCGGAGCTTGCTCAAACTCAGGTCCATCAAGTCAGTGATGCCATCCAACCATCTCATCCTCTGTTGTTCCCTTCTTCTCCCACCTTCAATCTTTCCCAGCATTGGGGTCTTTTCCAAGGAGTCAGTTCTTCGCATCAGGTGGCCAAAGTATTGGAGTTTCACCTTCAGCTGAAATAGATAATAATTTCTTAAACAAAACCTCAGAAATACATACCAGAAGGCAAAAAATTTTTAATGTTTAATTTTAAATATTTAAATATTACATAAATATTACAAATATACATATTTATGTAATATTTAAATATTTATGTAATATTTTATTACATAAAAATAAGAATTTCTATTTGATAAAGGGCACCATGAACAAAGTTAAAAGATGACAGAAAATAAGATATTTGCAATATCTTAAACTAACAAAGGATTAATATCTAGCGTATGCAAAGTACTCTGGTACCAAAAGAAAAAGACAGGAACACACCATTGTAAATTGGCAAAATACATGAAAAGTATACCTAGAGAGGGCTTCCCCGGTGGCTCAGGAGTAAAAAACGCACCTGCCAATGAAGGAGACATAAGAGACACAGGTTCTATCCCTGGGTTGGGAAGATCCCCTGGAGTAGGGCATGGCAACCCAGTGCATTATTCTTGCCTGGAGAATCCCATGGACAGAGGATCCTGGCAGGCTACTGTCCATAGGGTTGCAAAGAGTAGTACATGACTAAAGTGACTTAGCACACACATATACATACCTAGAGAAGAGGAAAACCAAAATGCTTAAAAATACATGAAGAGATGTTCAAACTCATCATTAATCAGATAATTGTTCATTAAAATACAATTATAAATACAGGTTTTCCCCCAGTCTTCCAAAGTAGGGTGTTTTGTAAACAGAAATGGTCTAAAGTATAGAAATAATCACCTTAGGACACATCTTGCTAACGGATGCACAAAATAAGTGCGATAAAACACAGATGCTCACAGATACATTTCAAAGTTTCGGGAGATGCTGAGTGTAGTTTCGGGAGAAAGAGTTTGATGTTCTGGGTGCACGCTGTCTCTACAATGGTTTGCTGCAAACCAAACCCTGAATTGCTGTTTTCACTTTTCTCCATTTTTTCATAAAAGCAAAATCCTCTTCATATTTCTTCCTGTTAGCACAAAGAGGTACTAACATAAATCTTTTGTAAAAGTGAACTTTCAAAAAGCAGAGGATGCATGTACATTTACACCTATTTGGCTAGCAATTCAAAAGCTAGGACATGCCAATTGTTAGTGAGGGTGCAAGGGTAATAGGAACTCTTACACATACAGGCAGCTAATTAGATTTTAGACTGTATCTGCTATTCCAAAAAGTAATCTGACAGTATTTAATCAAATTAACTACACACATGCCCTGTGTGTGTGTGTGTGTGTGTGTGTGTGTGTGTGTGTGTTAGTCATTCAGTCGTCTCTGACTCTTGTGACCCCATGGACTGTCACCTGACAGGCTCCTCTGTCCATGGAATTCTCCAGGCAAAATACTGGAGTGGGTAGTCTTTCCCTTCTCCAGGGGATCTTCCTGACTCAAAGACTGAACCTGGATCTCCTGCATTGCAGGCAGATTCTTTACCATCAGAGCCACCAGGGAAGCCCACACATACTCCCTATGGCCTAACAATTCCATTTTTATATTCCAGAACACTTCTTACACAGGTCCATAAGGGGACATACAAGAGGACAATCATGTCAGTGTTTGAGGTAGTAAGGAGTTGGAAGCAGTCTAGAATCTATTTCTAGGAAAATGAAGTAAATTAGAGTGGATGAACACTTTAGTACATTAAGCAAAAGCTGGAAACTACAGAATAAATGTACCCAGAATAACTTGTAACATTTTAAAAAATACTGCTGAGTGGGGGAAAAAAAAACAGAATAAGAACCACAGCACTGTGTCTTTATTAAATTAAAAATCATTCATACAAAATAATGTAATTTCTAAAAGAACTCAAATAAATAAGAATGTACACATCAAACAGGACAGTTGCCTGTTGGGAGGAAGATGGAAGTGAGGAATAGAGATGAAAGAAACAAAGTAGTAAATGAATGAAGAAGAAAAGAGGAAAATATTTTTATTAGACCAATGCAAATGGTGTGATATGAAGGAAGGAATTTGATTAGTATAATCTTCATTATCTGAAGTCAGAAAAGGAAGGGAAGAAATCCATCAATGTCATAGTAGCATAAAAGGTTAAAACTGTTATAACAGAAGACTCAAAAACATAGACAGTATGATTTTAAAAGCAAGAATAAGTATTTCTCTCTCACAAAAGAGTCTCAAGTTAATGTTTCAGGTCAGCAGGGAGGTTTTACGGCACATTTATTAGCTGTTGGATGAGAAAGGAGAGAACAAAGATGAAGCATGGAGACATCTTGTATGAAAAAATCTGGAAGTGACTTACATCACTTCTGCCACAATTCATTGGCCCAGAATCAGACTTACGGCTGCATTCAATCAAAATGGATGCTTATCAGGACTTCCCTGGTGGTCTAGTAGTTAAGAATCCACCTTCTAATACAGGGGACATGGGTTTGATCCTTGGTGGGGAAAGTAAGATCTCACGTGTCCAAAGGACAAATAAGCCCGCACTCTACAGCTAAAGAAGCCCACACACCATAACGAAGACCCAGCATGGCCCAAAAAGATATTTCCAACTTAAGAGGGAGGCCTCACTTCATGCAAGTGCCTTAGTCCAATGAAGTTTTATAATTGTATTATTTTTCCATGTAAGAAGAGTTATAAATGTGCTTAAACTATTTGATAAGTTTTCAGACTGAATCCTTCTAAAAAGTGAAATTCAACTCTGGGCAAAGGGAAGAGCTGTGAGGCCCAGGCACCCGAGAGTGTAAGAGTTGCAAAGATGGTCTGATTTTCCCTGTCCCATCAGGATGGGCATAAGGTGCTGTCTCTCAACCCCTTCCCAAATTCCACAGCCTCTCATTCTTTGCACCTGACTCTGTTGCTCACCTCAAAAATAACCATGAACAGGTGACCAAAGTGGTAACCTGAGTAAATGCCTTTGGCCCCTTCCATCCCGCTCCCAAATTTCCACAGAGATAACTCAGCCTCAATATAGATGGCAGCACTCTTCCCACCAATGGAAACAGAATGGGATCCCTCTCTCTTAGACCCCTACAACTCAGGGTTTCCATGTAGCCTAGAGAACTGACACAAACCCACTTTTTCTTTCCCTGAGTAGAAGCTCCCCCTTGGCCATTCTACTACCTCCCATGTAGCCTGAGGAGTGCAGTCTGGGAGGCCTCTCATTCCCAAACTCCTGGGAACCCAGGAGGAGTCTACCTTGCAACAAGGTTACTGCTTGTCATTCCACCTCCTCCCTGGTCACCCTTCAGCCAGGTTTAGGCCAATGTTCAAGGAACTCTCACCCACTGACCACACACTGATATACCTAGACCAGATGTTCTCTTAGCCAAATCTAGAAATACCTAAAGTATATGTAAAGTTCTTTTTAGGAATGAAAGGAGGGTGTATGTGGATTTTTCAGGAGAAATTGGCTATAATTACCAACACATTTTTAATAAGAAGTGTGACCCTCAAATAATTACTGGCCCAGAAGATCTATGTTTATATTTTTTCTAAATGGGATAATCTTTATTTTCTTTTAATAATGAAATTAATACAACCATTGTAAAAATATTCAAACAATGCAGAAATGTATTCATTTATCCATTTATTAAGTCTTCATTGAGTGCATATGCAAGGTACTAAGAATACAATGGTGAAAAAAACAAACTAAATCTTTGCATTCATGAAGCTCATGGACTAGTGGAAGATACACATTAATCAAGTAATCACACAAGTACATGTATAATTTTAATTCTGTGTAAGTGCAAAGAAAGAATGGGACACTGGTATATAAGAATATGTAGCAGAAGATCAAACCCCTCTGACGGAGTAGAAAGGGGACAGAAAAAATTCCCCCAGGAAGTAAAATTTGAGCTAAAATAAGGAAAAGTGTAGTTAACTAGGCAAAGAAGACAATATAAACGTCTTGCAATCTTATTGCTACAGAATGCCATTCTAATACACTGTGGTGTATCCTTCCAGCTTGTTTACTATCCATATACAAATATGCATGCACATGTATATATATATGTGTGTGTGTGTATTTATGTGTAACCATAATAAATCTCAGTCCACAACTTCAAGTGTGTAAGACAATCAACTTTTATTTTTCATAGCAACACTCAGTTTTTGTTCTGTCTTCTCATTCCATGGGGGTGACTGAAACAGTATCAGTTTTCTCCATGGTGTGTCTAAATTTAAAGATGCTTATAAGAGTGCCTTAGAGTCCTTGGAAGGAAGGAGCCCACGTGATTCTAGTATTGTTCTACATAATTCACCAATTTCATTCCCTCCTTGTGGCCTCTTCCGACATGATGGCTCTCCATTTGCTTCTGTTTTCCTTGAATAATCAAGACTTTTTCTTCTGCTTCCCTATCATTGCCATTCCAGGATACAGAAAGCTTGTTAAGACTCTATACTATGTGACTGGAAGAAATATAAAATACGTTCCCCCAAGATGTCTCTTAAGAGGCACCACATAAATCATCTACACAATTCAATCCAACAAAACTATCTGAGGAACTTCCAGTTAACAGCAGACTGAACTGACTCAGCACTGATCCCTTCCATTGACAACTCACAGAAATGATAGAACACGTACTCCCCTCTAAAAGTAGTAATATAGTCAACCTGGTAATCATGAAATAATCAACCTCATGATCATGAAATGGAAATCCCCAAGAAACAAAGAAGGGACTAAAAACAGTGAGCAAGAGATAAAGACAAACAGAGATAAAGACAAAAGATGGATATTGGCTTTAAGCGCTGGGGAACAGGGTTTTAATCCCACACAGTAACAGGAGGCAACACCTCTAGACACTGGAAGATGGGAAGCTGGTACCAAGCTCCTATCGAAATCCAGATCCCATAGAAGTACAACTGGAAGTTGTACTAAGAAGTACCTAATATGATGACTAGAAAACCTTTTCTCACAACAAAGATATATAACAAGAAAACATGTCTTTTATGTGAGGTTATGGGTGGATAAAGAGACCCATGGGAGTTATCAGACTCCAGGACAGCTCCACCCAAATATGTAGGGTTGAAATCACAGTTCCTATATGTTAGCAATCCCAAAGGACAAAAACATAAAAATTAATCTGGAACTGGTTAAATGTATGTGGCCTGAGCAGAGGCAAACTCAAAAGCAAGAAGATAACTACAACGTTCAAAGATAGATCTCAAAAAAATCACCCAGAATGCAGCATAAAAACATAAAGTGGTGCAAAATATGAATGAGAAGCTAGAAGACATGGCAGAAAGAATGAAAAGTATCAAAATATACTTGGAAGAAGTTCCATAAAGACTAGAGTGAATAAGCAAAAGGCGATATTTGAAGAGATTGTGGCACAGGAGTTTCAACAACTGAAGCAAGACATGAATCCTCATACTGAACACACTGACTCTGCAGCAGGATGAATGTAAATAAAACCATATTTATTACACAGCTTACTGTAGAGCATCAACTATACCTAGCACGATACTTTCATGTGTTTGGGCTTTGGGAAATAACAAAGCCCTTACATAAACCTTTCCCGAAGGCATCACTGAAAGAAAGTGAAAGTATTAGTCGTTCAGTTGTGTCCAACTCTTTGGGACCCCATGGACTATAGCCTGCCAGGCTTCTCTGTCCATGGAATTCTCCAGGCAAGAATACTGGAGTAGCCCACCATGCCCTTCTCCAGGGGTTCTTTCTGACTCAGGAATCAAACCCAGGTCTCCTGCATTGCAGGCAGATTCTTTTCCATTTGAGCAACTTGGGAAGAGGGTAATCTACCACTTAGGTAGGTATCACTAGGTATGTCTAAGAAAAAATGTTTGAAGAAAATGCACATATAGTGAAGAATAAACACAGAATCATAAAATTTATTTCATTCAAATCCCAGTCCTGCCTCCAAGGGATATCTCCAAAAGACCTTCCTTGGAGTTTCTAGTCTCCAAATTTCTCCAGTCACTTGTATTACTTCCATAAATGACTATTCATGTTCATTGTCTGTGCACTTTAAAACTTACACTATCTCCCACTGAAATAGAACTACTTAAGGAGTCAGATATAATCTTTAGCAAAATAATAACAGTACTGAAAAAAATACAACTAAAGCAGAAAAAATAATTTCTGGGATTGAAAAACATGATTTTCAAATTTAAAAACTCAGATTAAATGAAACAGGAAATACATTCTAAAAAAGGAATGAATTTATAGGTACATTGTCTTAACAGCATAAAATTATAAGTAAATAAAAGATTACCATTAAATATAACTGCCTGATCATGTAGCACTGTTCTCCAAAATAACCCCTGGGTCAAAGAGGAAATTAAAAGTAAAACTACAAGCTAAAAGCAAGACAAAAAGAAAAAGAATACATCATATCAAGGCTTATGGGGCATGACTAAAGCTGTACTCAGAGAAAAATAATCTTAATTACCACTATTATTCAAGAAGCCCATAAATAAAAGAAATAAGTCCTCTTCTTGAAGAATTGGAAAAGTACAAGAAAACAAATCTAAAGATAGAAGAAATTTGCTAAAAGTTAAAAATAATGATCAGAAAAAAACATTGTAGAAATGATAAATAAAATCCTGGTTCTTTCAAAGACCAATAAAATAAACTCTTCATAAGTAAAACTAAGTAATAATAGAAGAAAAACAAAAGTATACAAATTATGAATAATGAAGGCTTTCACTACATAAATAGATGTGATTAAAAGAGCTGTAATTTTATATATAATCTTTGATATCAAATTTAAAAATCTAAAGATAATGGATGATTTCCCAGTAGAAGTTATCAATATTAATCCAAGAACCAGAAAATTTGAGAAGACACTAGAGATAAGATTAGAAATGTGATTGTAGACCTACCACTAAAAAAGGAACCAGGATCAAATGGTTTTGCAATTCAGTTCTGTATTACCTTTAAAGAAGAGATAAGACTAATATTGGGCTTCCCTGATAGCTCAGATGGTAAAGAATCTGCCTGCAAGGGGGAGACCTGGGTTTGATCCCTCGGTTGGAAAGATCCACTGGAGAAGGGAATGGCTACCCACTCCAGTATCCTTGCTTGGAGAATTCCACGGACAGAGGCTACAGTCTATGGGGTCTCAAAGAGCTGGACATGACTGAGCAACTAACACTACAAAGATCAATATCATTTAAACTCTCTATCAGAAAAGAGGAAAAAAATGGAAAGTTAACTAATGAATTTTATAAAGTTAGCAAACTTAAGATCAAAATCTGCTAAAGATAGTACATAAAAGGCAACTATAAAAATATTAACAATAATATAAAAAATAAAATATTAACAAAGTATAAAATTTATAAACAAACAGAACCCAAAAAGTTTGGCACGAAAAAGCTCTACTATGACCTAGTAGGATAGAAAAAAATCAGCAGCTACTCCTAATGGATACCAACAAGAATAGAAGGGAATGACTTAAATATTCAAAGTGCTTTTTACCAACAGTTAACAGCAATCCTCATTTTAACCATTAAATGCCAAAGTTATTTCCACTAAAACCAAGAACAAGTCAAGATCATCCACAATCTCTATTTTCATTCAATAATATTTCTGGTGATTCAATTTATTGCAATAAGATAAGAAAATAAATAATTAGTGTAAAACTGGGAAAAGTTAAAACCAATTTCTATTTACAATTGATATGACTGTATTTGTCTAGAACACAAGTACTATTTAAAGATCATGAAGTCAATAAGCAAAATAGAAGAGGTGGTGAGGCAAAGATAAACACAAAAAAATCAATAGCTTTCTTCTATTCTAGCAAGTTTTTAGGAAGTATTGCACTATTGAGACCATATGCCAACATTTTCTTATTTCTTTTGCTTAAAAGTATTTATATTACTAGTGAAAAGAGTATCTAATATCAAACTCATTCATCGAATGTTTTAATAAATTGCTACTTCAATCAATTGCCTCCAGTGTCAGCGTGTCATTGATACACTTTTTAAATTATATTATTTGTGCACAAGTGTCTTTTACAAATTTAAATCTGTACGTCTTCCAGTTTTCTGATAAGAATATTACTTTATCTTGTAAGTGTCCTCCAAAATGTCTTAATTCATAGCGCTCAAGCCCTCTAGATCTAACAGTTCATTCCATGTTTCAAAAAGATCAGTTTCTTATCTTTGGTTCCAAGGCATATGTGACAATATGTAATAACTCTTCTGCTTGGAAGACTGAGTTAGTTGGCAGATTTTCAAAATCTCAAATACACCAATTAGCTCATTCCTTGTCATGCTTTGAGTGAAGTGTTGTCACGCTCATGTAAGTCACCTGCTAGACTACCATTTACAAATTGTAGCATTTTCATAGCCCATAGTGCACTGTACTTATCCTTTGGTGTTTTAAATTTCTTCAATTTTTTCTCTATTTCATAATAGACCCATAAAGAATTAATTACTAGTATGACAACCCAATATAATTCACTCCATCTTTAATAAACAGGTTCTGTAATATAGGACTTCACCAAAAGTCTCCAGTGCATCGTACCAGGAGGATAGCAGAAAGAGGAATAATGTTTCCATTTATAGAGAAGAATAACATTAGGTAGATAACCTATAACTAATGATGTCTAAAAAGGTCTGCCAAAAAGTGGATGGCATAGTCAATGTCTAGGGCTGGGAAAAAGAAGTAAAATTATGTCTCTACTTCATACCACATATAAAACTATATACAAGAAGAACTAAACACACACATAAACAGTTATTTTTAAAAGCGCAGATAAAATATTAAAAATTATTGTAAACTCTTCGGGGAGTAAAAGCTTGCCTCAGCATGCCCAGAAACTTAGAAGCCATAAAGGGAAAGGCTGAATGATATGACTACCATGAACAAAGCTGAATGAGGTAGGATAGGCATGGAAATATACACATGATTTTAGGTGAAATAAAAGTTGCAGAACAGAACCATATATGGACAGTGACCTCATTTTCTGATAAAAATATGAATATGTGTTATCATTTATGTTTAAGGTGCTAGTGGTAAAGAACCCACCTGCCAATGCAAGAGATCTGAGATGGGGGTTCATACACCGGGTCAGGAAGATCCCCTGGAGAGGGGCTTGGCAATCCACTCCAATATTTTTGCCTGGAGAATCCCATGGACAGAGAAGCCTGGGGGGCTACAGTCCATAGGGTCACAAAGAGTCGGACACGACTGAAGCGACTTAGCACAGCATAGTACAGCACATGCATAGAACACATTAATAGCAGGTAACTGTAAAAATGGGTGAGAAGAGGGCAGTTTTATGTTTTAATTTATATTTTATCTGTTTGAGTTGTTAATAAGCATAAAGAACTTCTATGGTTTAAGAAAATATAATAAAGAAGACTAAAATAGAGTTCACTATGAAAAATAATCTCTCAGAGTGCTAACTCCGAAATCTGTTTCAGAGAGGTAGTCAAATGCCCAGGTGGATGCATAATCCTGTCCATCAATGCAGAGGCTATAATATGGTCTTCTTTCCCAGATACTAATTTTTCCACTGTCTAAGTTAAAATAAATATATCTGGGACTTCTATTCATAATTTGAAAATAAATGAAAAGCAATTCCAGAGTGTTACTAATATCTTATTATTTCCCCAAGTAGTCATTTCCACCTAAACACATATGTGTGACTTGTATTTATAGACATTCACAAATTATGACATTCATAACATAAAGGTTTAACTTTTATATTAGAAGAAAATCAATCAGAATTGAAGTAATTTTTATAAGCAACATGGTGTGATTTAATACTTTCAATTTTTGGCTACAGATTACACAGATCAGCATAACAAGAGGAGAAGACTGATGATCTTAAATACTAAGTAATTACAAAGAATTATTCTCCAAGTCAGTTTAAATGGATTTAAGATTTAGAAAATAGTTGTCTGTTTTATTTGGTCTTGCCTAGATTCCATCTTTTCTAATATCAACAAGATAATCCATTTAATTCGTTTTAAATGATGGAAGACAGTAAAAATTAAAATTAAATTCTTTTATTGATCCATTTCATTATGTCAGAATTTTCATTACAGCTTATTGAAATATAGCCACAAAATTTAGCAAGATTATAGTTACACCACATTTTAGCAAACAGAAAACTGAAGTAGAAATGGGAAAAAAACTAAAGAGGTAACAATTTATTTTACCTTGGTTTCCAAAAAATCAGTAACACATTATCATTACTCATAAGAAAGGTTCAGAAAAGGGAGATACTAATCAATATGTAGGAGGGAATGCATTACAAATACTACAGTTTTCTCCTGTTGTAAAATATACATTTCTCAAATCCTGTATGGAAACTAATTGATAATATATCTTAACAGTCACAAAACTACCATCAACTGATAATCCACCTCTGGCTAAGGGTCATCTGGGCAGACAAAATTTCTAATTGTGTACAGAGAGAAACATGCTCTAGCTCTTGAATACAAGTATTTGATTTCAGACACAAGTCAACCCCCATAATTGACATGGGTGCATCAGGTTCTTCTTCTTTGACAGCACCAACATCTAGCTAAGTCAGCTCGCCCCAATTCCCTAAGCACTAAATAAACAACCTTCTGATGATAATGTGGTTCCTGATGTACATCCATCTTAAGGACAGAATGTTCTGAGCAGCCAACACTAAAAATCTGTTCTACTTGGTAATTACATTTCTTAGAGTAACAGACTCTCATTCTGTCTTTTTTTTTTTATTTTATTTTCAAAAGAGAAAATCCACTCAATTTAATAACATGTTATGTCCATGCACAAACTTAGAAATGTTCTAATACCCAAAGATGCTTGTACTACACTTACTCTTTCACTTTTTAAAATGTAAATGGTCAACAAGGGTCAAAGAGTTACACTTAGCCCACCGTCAGTGCTGGATCAAATTCCTTTGACATGAACCTGTTAGAATGAAGCTACCCCCAGTAAGGCTTCTTCCCCACTCCCTCCCTCCCCTCAGGCTTGTCCCCAAACCCAACAATGCCCAAGCCCTTAACACAAGGCCTGAGAAAGACACAGTGGAGAGGGAAAAGCATGGAGATACACATCTCTGAAAGTAAATATGTGTTATCCTGCTTGATACCACACCTCAGGGGTCAATATCCTAGTCTTCTGCATCCAGAGATGGCAGCATGATAGTTCTGGTTTAAAAGCAAGAAGAGCCACAGTTTGAACAGAGAAATCAGGAAAAAAAATTTTCAGTCTGGGATATGATGAAGAATGAATGTAAAATGTTAGCATTGAAAATAGTCATAATCATTCTTCAAAAAACCACTCTCAAGGGAATAGAGAAATTAACCAAACAGAGGCATAAACACAAAATTTGCCTGAACTACATCAATTTGCTAAATCTACACTTAGAATCTCTTTTGAAATAAGGCAAGTAAAATATGAATTTAAAAATAGAAAACCAGTTTCCTGAGCTTTAAATATAATGCTTTGGGTGACAATTTGTAAGAGAACTATACTCCATCTTTGTAAAATCACCTTTGAACACATTTGCCTGGAATAGACCCACTTAAATTCCTAAAAATCAGTAGATAAAAACAAAATAGCAGAATATCCTTGAGTTTCTAACTTCCTGTTTCCAAGAAACTGCCATCCTTTCTAAAGAAAGGACACTGGCTCCTCCCTGCCCCCATGAGCTGCCACAATCACGGCTACTATTCTAGAAGGGTGCCCTTCCCAAAATGTTTGAGTGGCACCTCTGATGTGAAAGCATCAGGACATCAGAGTGTGGCTGGGCCGGCCCTGTGTCTTCCCTGGACCAGGCAGTCACACATCTGTCTCACACAGCACTTCCCAAAGTCCGGGTGACTCAGTTTCAAATAATACCAGGTATGGGACATCAAAATTCATGCAATGCACACAGGGCTGATCTGCACTAAGACTGGTGCTTTCTCAGTTTCTGTTCAACAACGGTCTGAAAAGTCTTGGCATCCAGCCATACATACCCAGGGTCATCTTGTTACCACAGCAACGACAATTATCATTCTGTATCAAATGCCCACTGGTGCATGACCTGGTGTCATGGAGATGAAACGATCACCCCCAAAAGACACAGAAGCACAAAGAGACTACTGTCAATGGTCTCTCAGAGGAGGAAATAAGAGAAAAGTGTGAAGGAGGGAAAGGGAAGGAGAATGGGAAGGGAGGAGAGGATGAGAAAAGAGACCTGCGGAGCAGATGGACACTAGTCAGGCCTGTGCCCCTGCTTCAGGGTGGCTTTTTATTACCCAAGTTCACCTCATTGCCACCCCAGGTCAAAAAGTCACTCAGCACCCCAGTCCAATGTGGCTTGATCAGAATATTTTTTAGATGTTCACGATACAGATCTGGGTGAGGGAACAAGTTTGTTCTTATTGTCTCTATTTTCTTAAGTATCTCCAATGAATACATTTTAGAAGAAAAGTAGACAAAATTTAAATCAGGTTCTGAAACTTCACCTACAGTATCATCCAATTTGATGTACAGACTATATAGGTATACTGATAGTTAGTATCTCGAAGGGTATCCACAGTTGGAATTTGATGCTTCTTTCCCCCAGCTGCCACAATCCCTTATCCAGTTCTTTGTGCTGCTTTCCACTCTTACACTCTGAACCTTCTCTCTGGGGATCACATCCACTCCCATGTCCTTATTTATCATTTCTTCTCTGGTGGCCCCCAAATCTGTATCGGCAGCCTGGTCTTTTCTGAGCACCAGATCAATACACTAAAACGACATTAGGGTATATCCATCTAGATGTCACACAGGTATCTCAAAGTTAATTTATTTTAAATGGCTAAGGCTTTCCCTCCCAAATCTTTGTTTCCTGCCTAATAATAGAGCAATAAAAAAATTTAATTCCTTTACCCTCATTCCACCCTTAAAACTGATGTCAAAGGAGCCCCAGCATGATTCAATAGAGTCACCATACCCAACAACTTCAAGCTGATCAGTCCATGGTCCTTTTGTCTATTGTAGGCAACATTTGACTAAGTATATGGAAGCCTGGGGCTAAAACCAGATCATAACTGAACAGAGATTTTACCCTTTCCTGGCCTCATGTATAAAGTAGGATAACATCCCCAAACTGACCAACAATACATTGTAAGGGCAGGTGAGATCATGTCTGATAAAACACCTTGAGTACGTAGTAAAAAGAAAAGCCTATTTCTTTGAGAAACTATTGTTAACAGTTGCCTTGCAGGAATGACATCACTCTACACAGTAGTCACTTAATAAATGCTAACTTTTATTGTTGTTACTATTTATTAAATGATGCTGACACATGGCAGAATGCCCCCAGCAACACAAAGGTCAACCAGAACAACTATCGACCCTGAATTCTAAGGGACTAAGTGTGCTCAATTTTCTTAATTGCTATGTGCCAGAAAATTCTAAGTATTTCACATATATTACTTCATTTAATTCTTACAGTGAGCCCCATCTTTAGCACTCTTCTATTATTTCAGAGAGAAAACTTCAACCCATCTTATGTTTAATGTAAATACTCAGTTCATGCTCCAATCAATCACCTGCTCCATTCCCAACACTTTCCTTTTGCAAAAACTTTTGAAAAATCAGTATTTGTTTTAGGTTAATAAGAACACATAGATGAATAAAAAGTAAAAAGGTAAAAATTACACTATCCTTCCACCCAAAGACAATCACTGTTATTATATGGATGTCTGTAATTCCAGAGTTTTTAGTGTCTACTTAAATATCTTATATTCTCAGAAAAATTGAATCATACTAAGAAGACTCCTATCTAACCTACCTTTCTCACTTAACAGTGCATGATGAATATCATTCCCTGACAATATGGATTGCAATTGACATATTTATCTTACACCATGTGGCGTGCTGCAATTCATGGGGTCGCAAAGAGTTGGACACGACTGAGCAACTGAACTGACTGACTGATGTGAATATTCCTTAATTTATGTAACCAGTCCAGTGTGCTAAATTGTTAAAGTTGTTTTCAATTTTTACTATTTCACACAGTGCTGGGATAAACAGCCTTGTACATACAATCTTTGGCCAATGATTCAATTATTTCCTTAGGACAAAGGGATTACATATTTTAAGGCTAATGATATGTATTACCAAATGGCCCTCTGCAAACCTTGTGCCAGTGTAAGCGAATTCCTATCACCAGGGTTTTAAAGGCTCCATTTTTGCCATACTCTCAAAGACACTGCACAGTAGGTGAGAAAGGGACTTCTATATGAATTCCAATTTCTCTTTCTAGTCAAAATTATTCACTGGCTCTCAGCGTTCGGTGAGGTAATATTCAAACAGTTCTCCACAAACTGGCTTCAGCCAACTTTCCAAATTTATTTACTTCCAGTCACACTTTCCACTCTGAACAGACTAGTCTCCTCACTGTCACAGCAAGAGTTCCTACCTCCATGCCATTCTCACACCAGTTCCCCTTCTCTCCCATCACATGGAACTCCCTACCTACCTACCCCACTGAGGATTCATTTTAAATGAACACTTCCTCCATAAATCTGTAGCTGACTACTGTATCCTGCAGAAACCTTTGCTTTCTCTGTGCTCTGAGTGCGAATATTAACAAAGAGTATATGCTTGAGATATTGTTTTCTTTTTGTTTGTATGTTTCTTATCTCTCCAACTAGATTATAAACCGAAAGATAAGTATGGTTTCTCTCTTTCTTTTTTCTTTCAGCATTAGCACACAACTTCATTGATGATACACAAATGCAGTCAATGCAAATGACAGGAGGGAGCTTATTTATGAGGAATTGGTTCACTGTCACTTATGCAGAAGAAATAGTAAAAATATTTCAATCTAGGCAGTGAGATAAAAAGCAACAAACATTTTCAGAACAGGTAGTGATATTCATTCATCCAGCTTAGGCCTGCAGACCAACTCAGATAAATATCAGCATTGATGATACAATATGATATTCATAACTCAAAACTGGCAGCTGAAAGGATTCCTTTACCATATAGACAAGGTGGAGAAAAGGAAGAGTTTACAACATGTGTTGCTTCTAAACTACAAAATCAAGAACTTATTCCTGGCTCTTTGGGAACATATTCTCAGCCAGTTTGGCCACAAATTTTCCAACTTTCACTTTTACCAAAAAATCATGATGACTTTCTAGCCCCAGAATCTTATCAGCACACACCTGAAATTCTTTTAAAAAGAAAAAAAGTGAACCTTCACTGAATTGATTCTGAGTAGATTCATTTTCCTCCCATTTAAAATTGTCATTTATGTTCTCGAATATGACCAGAAGCTTAAGAATCACCTCTTTGTTCTCCTTCTTATTAAAGAGGGAACCCAGCGAGGATGGCACTTGGGCCCTGAGCAGTTCTCTAGTCATGGCTGGATTTTCAGCCAAATTCAAAAGGAGTTTCAAAACCTGAAATTTGGTTTCTTCATTTCCTGCTGAAAATAAACGGAAAAAGTCTGAAATGGAATTAGCAAGCATGTGCTGATACTCATTAGTAACAGTCATGTTCGTAAGCAATCTTAGACCTGCCAGTTGCACAGATGAGTTCAATCGAGAAGTGATTGTGTCATCACAGACTTGATTCATGTATATCTTAAGCCTGCGCTGATTTTCAGCATTCACACTCAAGTTATTTAGGACAATTAAAGCCTTTTCCTTAACTATGGGATCCCGAGTATTGAGAATCTTTGCAACAATTGGGAGACCACCCAGATCACGAATAATATCTCTGTTAAATGCATAAGCAGCATTGTTACCCAGAGCAATTAAAGCTGCTTCAAGAATATAAGGCTTTTCAGACATCTCAACCAAGCAAAGAACTTTCTGCAGCTCTTGAGGGGACAAAATAGTATCATCTGAATTGGGGGAAGCCCTTTTCTGGACAGCTCGACGAGCCCGGGTGGCCCTGGCCCTTGCCCTGGCCCTAGCTCTGGTTCCAGCCTCAGTCCCAATCCGGGCCCAAGGTGGGTACCATACTATACCTTTGTTCTCACTGTTGTCATCATCATCATCAGACCAGTCATTGTACCTGGCCCCAGGACAATCCCCAACATCATCCACATCCCCAGACCCGCCCTCAGCCATTTCCTCCTTGTTCTGTTTTCTTCCTCTGGTCAGTCTATAAATGCAATAGCAGGCGCCAGCCCCAATCACCAGTCCCGCAGTCACCCAGCCTACTTTCCTGGCGTAGCCCATGCAATCGTCCCTGATGGTATCAGGGACAAAGGAACAGAGTAGTCACTCAGGCTGGGGGAGGAGGGCTATGGGCCTGGCCTGGGTGCAGGCCGGTGGAGGATGATCGTCTTCAGCCACTTCAAGGCCGCGACAACTGATTCTGGAGGTGGACCTAGGGGTGGAGAAAGAAAACAGGGTTTGAGTTTCTCTTCTCCTTAAGTTGTCCTCTGCAGAGAGTTGTACAGAGGGACAAGCAAATGAATTCTTGGTAGAGAATGTAGATTGTTAACAAACTCTTTCCCCTTCATTTCACTCTCCCCAGCCCACCTCCTCCCCAAGCCTAGATAAAGGCAGTGGAGCCCATCCTCTCTGCTGGGGCCTCAGCTACCCCAAACTCGGATGTTCCCAGGGAGTGGCACCATTGCACTAACCTCCTCCAGACAGGCAGTTTGCCCCTTCTCCCCTCCCCTGGAGGTGTGCCACGCCCAACAACCCTTGCAATCTGCAGAGAGACCAGAGCCAGTGAGAACTGAAGCCTTGATGGATTGACTGTTCCTCCATTTGTTGCTTTCCTGATTCACCTATCTAGGTTGTCAGATTTAAAAAAAAACAAAAACACAACCTCTCTCTGCCATCCAAAACATGCACATGCCTGCCGCTTCCCTAGCCTGAAATGGAGAGATGTTGGAGAAATAGTAACATTGGGTGAGCCTGTCCAACCGCGGGCAATTTCCAACCCCTCCCCCATTCCAGGCAGCCCCCATGCCCAAACCGACCTCTACGGATCCGAGGAAACTTCCTCCCTCGTTTAAACTGGTGCCACCTGCTACAGCAGACCTGCAGGATGACAGATCGAAAACATGGGGACTAAGTGCTGTTGAGAGAAGAGGATTACGAACAAACTATCTGATAGGTTTCCCTTCTGTCATTCTCCCCCACCCCACCCCCCACGACACACGCGCGCGCACGCACACACACACACACACACACACACTGCACGCCATTTCGCCACAGTCCCAAGAGTGTGAGAAACACACTCAGACTCAGACCTAACCTAGATTATCGCTACCTCTGGTTTCTCCCCACCCCATCCTCCCACCGCCCCCGTTAGGGTCTCTAGATGGTCTTACCCTCAAATCGACCTTCACGGATCGGGGTTAATTTCCTTCCTCTTCTCTAGCCTGGTGTGGTGCCGCAACCTACGGAAAGACTGGCAACCCGGGAGAGGCTCGGATCCACAAGACACAGAGCCATGGTCAGGAAGACACAGTCACAGTAAGAAAGACGGGAAACTGCCGCGACCTAGTGCTTGGTGGACGGACCGGTCTCCAGAACAGAAAACTCTGTCCTTAATTCGGAGGCCTGGCTGTCAAAGGTTTCCCACCCCTTCGACCCCTCTCGGGGTTCTGCTGACACATCACGTTGCACCTCCCTTCCCCATGTCCAGCCTTTCCCCTCTGGCACCGTCCTGGAAGACTGGGGGCCAACACCCAGGGCACAGCTCCCTTTCCAGATTACGGCCTCGGTTCCCACCAGATTCCCACGTCCCGATCTCTGAGCTCCTCCCAAACACCCCCCTGCTCACCATTTCGCAGCATCAGAATGGGCTGCGGGCGGGACAGACGTCTTGGAAAGCCGGCGGCGAGTGGAAGAGACGACGGAGGCGCCCCCAGGATCCGCGACGGTTTCCGCCCTGCACCCTTGGCCACCCCCACCTTCTGGAATCTCCCAGGCACTGACCTGCACGGATCCGGGACAATCTCCTTCTCCTCCTCCTTCTTTCCTCTGCTGCAGGCCCACTGGCCCTCGGGGCAATGGGGAGCTGATACTCAGACGGGAACAACGACCAGAACAAGAAGGACTTCTGCACACGTCAGCTCTTGGTCACGTGAGACCTACGTCATCCACCAACTCGGGTCCCCAATTTCCCCTCCCACCAGCAGTGCGGCAGAAGAGGGCCCGCCCCCCTTCTTTCCCTCCCCCATAGCAGGCCCTGTTACTCTTTTTTTCTTTCCTAATCCCATCTCCCTGTAGTGGTGTTTGCCTTCCTCTGATTACCAGAAAGGGACAGCATCTTCCCCTGGGGTTACTGGCCACTTGTACTTTTTGAAAAATTGCCTCTTCCTTCCCTGGACTCCTGGGACAGTAACCTCTCCTTCCACCTCCCTGCCTCCCAGCTATAAATGTCTACCATTTCCTCTGAAATCTAGTCCCAGATCTGAAAAGAAAAAGCCACCAGAAAAGGAGACCTGGAGTGAATGCAGTTTTTTTCCTTAACTTACTGTTTTATTTTTTGTTGTTGTTCTTTCAGTTCTGCCCTTTCCCACCCCCAGACTGCATTCTTTTTAGGAGGAAAAAAATGGCTGTAAAGCTATTTTCATTTGGTTAAAAAAAAAAAAAAAAGAGTGGGAGAGTGATGTTGGGTGATGGCCTCCAAAAGTCCCACATTTTCTCACTTGTAGGGAGTGTTACACACTTCACTCAAAGCAATCTTAGTGTCTTCTGGGGCCTAGCACATAACACAATCCTGAATAAGCTCATCAGTGTGTCTGAGAATACATAAATCTTCTAACTAGGCCAGTCTTCTAAACAAGAGAGCTATAGACTTTTCACTTTCATCAGTTAGCAAGCCACAGGAGCCCTCAGAAGCCAGCTACACAGAAAGGTTGAGTGGTAATCACAAGTATGTCATGGATGTCTGTCAGATAGGAGGCATGCACACTGACAAAGCGAGTGACATACAAAGAACATTACAAAATATACAAATGGACAACAGCATCTTTAAATGAAGTAGGTGTTAGAGGTGTTAGACCAAGTCAAAATTGGCTGAACTCAGCATCTAGCAATTAGTTTGAAACCTTTTCATTGACTGTATTGATGAATTCAACAAGTCACCTGTCAGCAATGAGCGAACTTTTAAGAGTGGGAAAAATAATAAAATAATGTCATAACACAGGATCTACAGTGTGATGTGCCCTGATTGTTAAGATATAAGGTTGTTCTCTGAGTATAAAAATTTTAAGATCCACAGACAATATGGGAGTAAATCAAGAGACTGGGAAATTTGGGAACAGGCAAAATTCCAGAGAAATTCATATCAATGTAACTTCTGAAAAATAGTACTAGGATATGACTAAAATGTATTTTTTCTTCCATTTTTATTGAGATACAATTGATAGACAACACTGTGTAAGGTTAAGATGAACAGGATATGACTGAAATTTAGTAAGCAGAAAGCAAATCAACTGTATGATTCTGTGTTTAGAGAAAGATCATGTGCAGTGAGGGGGCTTATTCAAACAGGAGTATATGAAAAGAAGAGTCAGAGGAAAGTGTTGATAGTTCCCACCCAAGCACTGTCTGGAGGAGAGGAAGTCTTGGCTAAGATGCGTGGAAAAATTAGCTTTCTTTGGCAGAGCCATCCCCATGATATGTAAGTGTACTTCAAGTTTCTTAGCTGAAAGCCACTTCTTAAAGTGCACCAATGCCCTTGCTCTCTGATTGCAGGCTTACCACGCAACCTTCTGAAGTTGTGGCTTCCCAAGTAGTAGCTTGCCAACGGGGATTGAAGGGGCTGGTAAAACTAACAGAAACCTCTAGTACCCCTGATGGTTGTACTTCTCAGGATAAATTTTTCAGTTGTCATTTCCTCGTGAGACTTAGGCTTCCCTGTGGCCTTCTTACAGGGAGGGAATGCAGAGATCCGCGGGTTTGGGCATTCAGATATAGATTTATATATGTCTCTCTGAATAAGAGTCTTGACTTGATACAGGCATCTGCTCTCACTATACAGACAAATTCAGGTATTGATCATGAAGTGATGACCATAAGACTTTGTACTGTCGATGCGACTGTGTGGAATCCTGTCAAGGAAGTCAAGTAGCTTTGGTCTAGAAGACAGCCTTGTGCACCACCATTTCAGAACTGCACCTCTCTAATGTTCAGTGACAACTAACGCATGCTGTGGCAGATAGACCCCCAGCACCTCAGTCACAGCTGGACAAAAGATGCATATCCAAAGTAGTTAAAGTGCTCCTGCAAATCCACAATAACCTCTGAAACAGTTTACAGTTCTCTCTGGGAAAAGAAAGGAAATGCATTTCACATTTTAAATGCCCTGTCATTTTCCACAGCAAAAGGGTGGTCATTGTGCCCAAAACAAACTGACTCAATACTTACTCTCTTACTGAAATTTAAACCTGAGCAAAGATAGAAAACCAAACATCAGTGGAAGTTTATGGCGTCCTGAAGAGACCATCTATCGGTTCCTCCTACCTTGACACCTCAGAGCTGATGCTGGTCTTCAAAATTCCCTCACTGTTTAAGTTAAACAGATGTGGTTTCTGTTGCTTGCAATCAAACAAAATTAACTAATACACAACACAAAAACAACACGATACAAAAAGTAATACAGCTTTTAAAGATAGCAATCTTCTATCATTTATTTTTCTTACCCTCCAAAATTCCATCAGTGTTACCATCTGCTGATCCTTTTCTGTTTTTGAATACTTTATAAATCATGCATCATATATTACCATATACTGATGTAAGCCAAAAGGTGCCTTTTGACAGTGGACTCACATAGTCTTTTGAAGACTTGTCTGAGGGATTGCTTAAGGATTTTCCCGTTTTGCTTTTTAAATGTTATGTCAGGCAAATAGCATGCCCTTAAATAAATATTTGTTGGTGGGTGTATAATGGAGGGAAAATAGATTTTAAATGTCAGTCCCCAGGTTCGGTTGTAGGAATTGTGGATCAAAATGACAAAGAGAATTGAAAGGGTTATCATTCCCATGGGGTTAGGAAGTTTAAGAGAGGGAGTGGATCCAAACAGGAAAGATCTGACAGCCTGGGAGAATGGTGGTCAGGGGTTATACATTGTAAAAATTGAAAAATATACCAAAGGGGAGAGATGTTTTTAACTAATGAGGAGAGGTAAGAGTGGAGCTTTTGTCCCTGAAGCATGGCTAAGTAAGAGTTGTGAAATGAGTCCTTATTGTAGAGCCATGTCAATGACACCTGTCTTTCTTAAGTTTTACATGCTCTGCAGTTCTTTCTAATGTATATATTCAAAATAAATAAAAGCCACTTTTTAAGTTCTTAGCAGCAAAAGTTGAATGATAGTTAAATCTGCAAGTTCTGTTAGTAAGGCTTCATAAATATAAATCATTTTCTTTGGAGAAGTAAAATAAAGGATGATAAGAAGAACAGTGTAAGGAGAGGATGGCAAAACAAATGAGTTAGGGGTTTAGAAAGATGAGTTGTAATGTTGGTGTATTTGAACTATAAATGTTTAAGGAAGACCAGAAAGTTGTGACATGTTCTTGACTTGTGCATTTTTCACCAGCAAGGCACTCTGGGCTTCCTGGTTCACCTCCTGAAAGGGCCTCCCCCACACAGGGGCCCCTCACCCAGGGAGCTTCCTGCTGGGGTGTCAGATTTCAATGTTCTAAGAAAGAGGCTGCCTGAAGGGTTTATATTTAGAGCATGACTCCCCAGCGGGGACAGCTGGATGTCTGGGAACTAAGTTCTGCAGACTTTGTTACTACCTTCTGGGATTATTCTGAGGGACTTGTATAGATAGTACAGTGAAATTGTAACATAAGGGAGAGGGTGAAAAGACCTCTTTTTCCTGGCAACACTGCTTCGGGTCCTGTGAACTGTGCCTTTTGTGAGGGAAAAAGGCCGTGGATCTCAAGGGCTGTCGGGTTGTTGCAGTGATTTACAGTCACCCACAGACCCTCACCATTATTTCCACTGGAAAAGGCTGAACACCAGGCACTGCTAAGAGGACATACAGTGCACAAATGACAAATACCGGAGGTCTTTCACCAGTGTCGTGATCAAATGAAAATTCCACCTATCATTTTCATCAATGGGATAGCAGGGAATCCTCTAATTTCTGGATGATTTATGGGTTACACCATGAAACTTGAGAATAGATTTTAAATAAAGAGCTTTGAATGAAGAGCAAGCTAATCTGTGAAGTTACTAATTTGTAAGGTTCATCTGAAGACATAAGATTCATTGAAATTTGGGGTCTGCAGAGAGTCTGTCCTTCAAAACCAGAATGGAAGCCATCCAGCAGTCTTCTCTAACACGTAACACTATGAGTTCCGCCAAGAAGAAAGGGATAGTGGTTCACTTCTCTAAACTGGTCACAATTAAAACACTGACCAATTTACTATAGATTCATTTTATCCATCAATTTATAGATCATATTGAAAGCACACTGGCTTTGTTTGTAAGGGTATGTTTTTAAAGTTTCATATGCTATTTGAAAGCTGCTATCTCCTCTGCAGTCAGAAGAAAATATTTTCAATGTACAAATTAGCTTAAATCAATGAGGCCTTTGTATTAACTAGGAAATCTTGTTTTATACACACACACACATATTTGTATTTTCTGACTACAAAATAGTAACTTGAGTCAATTAAGAAAGAATGGAAGAAATAGAATATAAATATATTAAAAATAGTAACAAAAATCTCCCTGTTACTTGGGCTTTTTTCCCCTGCCCCTCTGCTTAATTTTGGTGCGGAGACTGCATGTGGGAAGGGGTAGAAATGAAGAAAGAGGGGACAGGAGTTTCAGAGCCAAAGAAAGGGTAAGACATTCCCCTCAAAAGAAGTGTAAGTAAATGACAGACCCAGGCAAAGTGTTGCCCTTTTCTGTAATTAGAGAAGGCAAATGCAAACACCAGAGAGCCATGCACTTCTGGCATTGTTACAGAGGAAAAGAGTAACAAGGCCCCTTGTGATGGGGGGAGGTACGGGGCAGGCTGGCGCCTGCCGCACTGCTTGTGGGAGTGGAAATTGGGGGCCAGAGCTCACTGGTGACGCGGTCGTCACATGACCAGAGCTGCCTGGAGCAGAAGTACTGCTAGTCGCCTCCGTCTGGGTACCAGCCCCCTATATCACTCTGCAGGCGCGTGAAGGAGAAGGAGAGTGGCCACGGGCGTTGCAGGTCGGTATGAGCGTGGGCTCTGCTTGGAGGGAGATGGGGTTGGGAGAAGGCCAAGAGCGCCACGGATCCAGGTTCCGGCAGACAGGGGTCTGTGTCCCCTTCTCGCCTACTTTCTAAATACTGCCGTCCCCCTCCTCATGCCCATTTTCATGGAAAGAATTGGCGGACTTCGGGCGGCGGGTGAGGGAAGTGAGTGGCTGGCACAGAGTCTCCGAGGAAAGAAAGGTTTCAGGATCAGGGCACTCCTGTCCAGAGTGCTGCTCCGTCCACCAAGCACTCCGTCCCCTCTGTCTCCCCCCTACCCCCCACCGTCTGTCTGCAGGTTTGTAGATCTGTTGGCCAGTAGGTTGCCAGGGAAAGTCGCGGCGAGGGAAGGACCAAAGTGCCTTGGGACCGTGCAGGTCGGTGTGAAGGTGGGATGAGCCTTGGCCCCTGGGTGGGGATGGCGGTGGGGATGAGGGAGCGGGGCTGGGATTGCTGCGGGCCGGGTCTGAGCCGCCCTCTCCAGGCCCTTTCCTCCATACCCCCTCCCATTTCAGCGCAGGGAAAGGGGTGTGGCGGCCTTTGCTGGGGAAATGGCGGATGACAAGGGGGGAGGGGTGGGGAAATCAGTGTTAGGAAAGTCAGAAGGGTGTGAGAAATATTTTAAGCTCAAAGGCTGGAAATTCAGAAAAGGGACCTATGTTCTCATTGCTGATCCATCCACTACACTTTAGTTTTCCAAAGCCGGCTATCTGTCGTTCTCTCTGTCCTTCTGCCAGACTGTCCATCAATCACTGTGGAAGGACCATTGACCACAGAAGACAAGAAGAAGGAAATTTACCTGGCTTTGGTAGAGGTTGGTAGGTGAGACTGCCTCTAAGTCTTTGGGGCTGGGGGTGTGGTGGAGGAGGAGACTACCTGTCACCCCCTGGTGGTTATAGCCCAGCCCCAACTCCTGCCCTTCTCTGTAGGCCCTGGGAGACAAATGGTGGGTCCTGAGGGGAGACAGAGGATGACAGAAAAGAACAAAGAACTTATTGCCAAATAATCCGCTTCTCTCAGCTGGAACTCAAACTCCACTCTGTCTGGTGAGGCAAAAATCCAGGTATTGCCAAAAGCCCTAATATCATTTTTCACCCATAGATTCATCACAGGAGAGCCTCAGGAGCCTGGAATAGGCTGAAGCTGTCTCCCCTCCACCATCACTCACCCTGGCCTTAAGAACCCCCTTCTTTCAGGTGAAACAAGACCCTCTCCTGTTCTGTCCTACCCCACCCCCCCACCCCCAGCTGAACAGATCTGAACATGGGCCGGGCTCGGGAAGTGGGTTGGATGGCCGCAGGACTGATGATTGGGGCTGGTGCCTGCTACTGCGTTTACAAACTAACCATAGGAAGAGATGACAGTGAGAAGTCGGAGGAGGAGGAAGAGGAATGGGATGATGAGCGGGAACTGGATGACGAGGAGCGCGAGATTTGGTTTGATTTGACAACTATGGCACGGCCCTGGAGTGAGGATGGGGACTGGACTGAACCTGGAGCACCCGGTGGTGCTGAGGACAGACCTTCAGGTGGGGGCAAAGCCAGTCGAACATACCTGGTAAAACAGCGCCCGTTCCCTTATGAACACAAAAATACTTGGAGTGCTCAGACGTTTAAAAATTTCTGTTGTGCTCTTGGCCTCTCCAAAGGCCCTTTCATTCAGGGAAAAATGTTGTTAGCTGAGCCCAAGGATGCCGGTTTTTCATTTAGCTATGATATCAACAGTCATTTGGCCAGCCTCTCCATTGCTGGAAACACAATCCCGACTCCCGACCCTGCTGTTGAGGAGGGAAAGGCTTTGTGTGTCCCAGATAACTTGAATGCCAGTGTTGAAAATCAGGGCCAGATGAAGATGTGCATCAGCCAAGTGTGTCGGGAGACTGTGTCACTTTGCTGCAACTCATTTCTGCAGCAGGCTGGATTAAATTTGTTAATAAGCATGACAGTTATTAATAACATGCTTGCCCAGTCCGTTCCAGGCTTGATGCTTCCTTTGATACCAGAGGGAAGTGAATGTGCTGAGGGGCAGGTTGTGAAACCCCTGACGGGTTTGTCTGAAAAGCCAGCCTTGTCGGGGGAGTTGCTGAGAGCCCAAGTGCTATGGCCCTTCCTGCCCCTCTTTATCAGGAACACAAACAGACAGCTTCTCTCAGAAACCCTGGCCTCTTAAGTGGCCCCTCCAGCAGGGTGGGACTGATCCACTCCAAAACAAAGCCCAGTCAGTGGGTGAACACACACTTGTGTTCTCAAAGACTCTGCAGTGGGTGCTATTGAAGACCCAGCCTTAGCTGGCTCAGCACATCTCTGGGTGAAAGTTGCATTTGCTAAATCCAGGACCACACTCTTACTGGTCAGGCAGGGGTTCCCACAGAGCTTTGAGTAACCTCTTGGTTTTTCAGTCTGCAGGCAATGTGCATTGTAAATTGCTCCCTTGCAGCCTTCTTCCTGTGGTAAAGGGGTCCCTTCAGCTGCCAGCTGTGGTTAAAGAACAACATGTTCCAGCCTCACTGGGGATGCCTGGCCTGTGGTGGTCTCTGTGTCTAAGCTGGACCATGTTGGGGAGACCAGACCCATATGGGGGCTTGTGCCAAAAACGTATCAGTTGCTGCTTAGACGGGATTCTTTCCATTTACTCTCTTTTCTTCGCGAGCCTATGAACGATACCTATTGAGCAAAAAAGTACACCCCTCTTCTATGTGCTGTACTGACTTAACCTTGTCCACCAAGTCTGCATTTTTATGTATCATCAATAAAGCTGTGTGCTTTAACTGGCAAAAATGAGACACGGTACTTGGTTCTGAATCTAGTCTGCGTGAGGGGACAGACCAAAATACAAGATCCATGCTAAGTGACTGGGGCCATTTGCTCCTGGCAGATGCCCACTTAGCAGGGCCCACAGGAGGCTGGGGAAGAGATGAGCTGCAGGGTTCAGGAGGAGCCTCCAGAAGGGGCTGGGGGAGGGGCTGGGGCAGGGAAGGGGGTGGGGGGTGGGATTAAGAAGGACTCTTGGGTGGACTAGAAGAGGCAGCACCTTGAAGCAGGCAGCACAGTGCCTGATGCAGAGAAATCCTTCCCTCGATGAAGGTGTCTTTCCTCGCCTGCCGGCCTAGAGAGGAAGGTCAGTACCGTTGGGTTGGTCTGTGCATCCCTGTCGTCCCACTGGGCAACCCATCCCTGACACTTAATGCACAATTATAGCAGTAACAGTTGCTACTCGCTGAGGGCCTGCTTGGTGTTGTTCCCTCTCCTGAGAAGGAGCTGTGCAACCTACTTGCAGGCCTCCTCCCTTCCTTGGGAGGCCAAGCCCAAATTCCCGGCCGAGTGGGAAGGCTTGGCCCTTGCTTCCTCTGGGAAACCTCTTTTCTGCCCTCTCCTGGGTACTTCTGTGGGATCCAGGAAGGAGACGATGGAGACGTCCATGGATCCCCGAGGGGGTGGGAGGGCAGATGCTGAGGGGTGTGGCATGGCCATGGCTGTCCACCCAGAAGGACACATATTCATGCGGTCCATGCAAGCTTCTGGCACCCCTGGAAGGAAAGGAAGAATGTGGCTCTGCACACTGAAAGCTCCATGAATCTGTGCAGCTCATTCCACCGCCCCTGCCCACATTTCCAGACCCCTCCCAGCAAGACTCAGCCCCAGGTCAGCAAAGCCAGGTTCCCTGGGTGTTTTGATGTGTCATGAAGCGGTCCTCCTCCTCAAAGGCCAGGCTCATGTAGGGGACGAGAAGCTTCCTTTGAGCGGTGCTGCCCGTGAGCCCAGTGCCCTCTCTTGGTCCCCCTGGGGTGTGGCTCTGGGACACTGCGCCCTGGTCATCAGCGATGTCCCAGTGTACTGCTTCTGACTGCCCTCCTCCGTGCAGAGCACAGTTTTATTTCAATGTTTCCCTCCCTTCTCCTGGAGACTGGGGCAGGGGGGCGCAGGTGGGGTGCCACTCTCCTGCTTGTACTCATTGCCCCCCACAGTTTGGGCCGCCTAGTGACCATGGGGGCCTGCCAGAACGCTGCCCCTTCCCGGGCCCTGGCGCCTTGCTGGACAGCATGTGACTGTGGTTGCCGTGACACCACACCCCCAGCGAGGTTCACCAGGCTGGGGCTCCGTTTGCTGGCGCTGGGCCCCTGTTTTCTAAGAGCTACTTACCTGATCCTCCCTTTGTGCCTAGCCAGCCTCAGGTGGGCGGGGCAGTCTGTTTCCCAGGCAGGACTGCCCTCAGGCAGCCCCTCATCCACTTGTCCAGTGGAGCCTGCTGGCCAGGGGCATCTTCAGCAACACTTTATTGCTCAGCCTCAGCGATCTCTGCCCTAACCACAGCATTTCTGCTTGCTCCTGGCTTGGGGTCCCAAATGGCCATGTGCTTCCTTCCTCCTCTGCACTCTGCCGAGTCCCCGCTTGAGTCCCGCCACAGGCAGCGCTCCACCATCTCTGAGGCAGGCGCTAGGCTCTCTCAGGCCACAACTGACTCCGATCTCAGGCGGGGCCTGGGAGCCCCGTGCCCACCTCCTGTGCACCTGTCACAGGACAGCCTGCCAGCCCTGAAGTGTGTCCACAGTGGGGTCTTGGCCCAAGACACGACCCCTCTCCACGAGCTGGCACTGCCTTCCCTGAAACACTATCGGTGTGGGGAAGCTCCCGGCCCTGGCCAGCCTCAGTTGCCCTTGGCAGGCTGCTGTGCCAGGGCAGGAGCCCAGTTCCCCGTGGGTTCTGCCTTCAGATGTGGAGGGACCTGGAGCAAGAGGCATGCCTGCAGTCAGGGCCTGAGGAACACAGTCAGAGGCTTTCAGCACTGGAAAGACTAAGGTGCCTGCCACCCCTGCCATGCTTAATTCAAAAATGAGACAGCAGGGGACCACCCAGCACAAACTTAGACCCACCCGTCTGCTACAATCCACCGAGTTTCTTGCCGGGTTTCCCTGTGGCAAGCATTAGCCAGGGTTCTCAAAGCTTGAGCTGGTCGCACTCTGTGGGGGGTGCCTGCCTTGATGGGACTGCCCCAGCCAAAGCTGTGCCTTGGGTAAGTCTGGAAGTGCCTCCACACGCTGTCTTCCGGCCGGCTCCAGAGAGAGCCCTGCTTTCCTTTCTTCATCATTATCTTGTCTACATTTGTGCCTGTAGGTACGAACTGTTACACCAACTTCCAGTACCCTCCCAGCCTGCTTCCTGTCCTGGGAACTTTGTTATATGTGCCCCCCCCCACCCCGCCCCTCCCTGACATAAGCCCAGGTGGTGTGGCTGGCAGGCATGCAGCTTCCTGCCTGGTACACCGCCTGCATCTCCCAGACTGCATCCCCACGGGGCCCTTCGTGCCGCGCTTGGGGCAGTTCCAGCCACAGTGCCCTCACTTTGAAGTGTCACCGGGGACAGGCACAGCCCTCATCAAGTCAGTGCCTCTGCTGGGCCACCACAGCACTTTCGGTTAAGAGTCTGACAGCGGTGTGGAGCACTGGCCCCCACCTCTCTCCTGGGGCAGTACTTGGTCTAAGATGGGATGGGCACTGCAGCACAGCTCTGCCGGGCATCGGCCAGTCCCTTGTCTGATCCTCATGCCACATGCACCACCTCACTCTGTCTCTCACACTCACCCCCTTCACTTTGCTCAGGACCTCCTCTTCCCCAGAAGGCTCATTCTCCCTTATTGCTTCTTGCTTTTGTGTGTGGCTTGGGATGGCCTTCCCCATTTCCCCTTGACAAAAGGAGCCTCCTCTGTGGGTTCCTAATTCTTTCTTACCTTTCCACTTCAAGGCTTGTCTCGAGGATATACCTGGAATTTCCTTTTGTGCAAGGTGGGAGCTGTCATCCAAACTGACTCCTTTTCCAAACAGATAACCTGTCAACACAGCACCACTTATCACTCCAATCTCATGATATATAGTTGGTGCCTCTGGGACCTCATGCCCCCAGCTGAGCAGCCCCTCTGTGGCTTCCTGGTGTGGAATTCCTCTTGGGGCACACCCCTTTCTCCCAGGAACCCCTCACTGGCTCAGGGACCCTCTGGGTTACTGGGTCGTCCGTGGCAAGTGAGGTGTGTGCGTTGTCAGGGAGGGTGTGCTGGGGCTTGTGAGCAGGTATCAGGTATCCTCTGATACCATCTCAGGATGCATTCTGGCCCACAGGAAACTTAGGAACCCCCTGCCCTGCCTGCTTTAGCGCCAAGCAAAATGGGACTGGCTTATTCCCTCACCAAAACTGCCTTCTTTTGCAAGAGAAAGCTAGTTTATTTTCTATATATAGACTTGCTCTACAATTTACACTGTAGTCATTGTCCACATTTGAAATAAGGCTATTGTTACATGTTGAAATCACCATGGTTTCTTTCAACACTTCCCTTGATTTTCCTTTTGTGTGATGTATTTGGTCATTCAGGAATTTATGATTTCTGTGCCTTTCAGTGTTTTTCTGTTGAACTCTATAATTTTCTTTTACTTAGGACAGTCTTGACAGCCCAAGGTTATTAGAAGACATTGACTGTATTTCCTTCTAATACAAATAGTTTGCTTTCAAAGTAAGCTGCTTTGTTAACCTATTAGTGGTTTGTGTTTGTGTGCATGTGTGTGTACATTTGGTTTGAGCTAGCCCTCGTACCTTAATTTTCTCTGAAGGTGTAATTAATTACACTAATGTTATTATTGCAGAATCTGTTTTTAATGTTTTAATTGAAATGGGCTAAGTTGATGGATTAACTGACAACTTCACAATTTTCCCATCTAGGCACATTCATTTAGATCCTTTCTGTCAGAATGTTTTCTTTGTAATGATCTTTCACATTTTGGGGTGGGGGTCTATTTTTGTTGCTTTGTGAAGTGTCATGGTCTTTACCTCTCCTACAATGCTATACTATTTCGACTCTGCTCTCCTTATCCCATGAGCCAGCACACTGGACATATCTGTAGTTTCTGCTGCTTTGGAACAGCAGTGAAGTGGGGTGATAGTCAAGTGTCTCACCATCATTACTCCTAAAGAGGAGGGAAGGGGGAAAAGACAAGGCATTAAGCCCTATTATTCCACCAATGCTCTTTTCTTAGAACTCTCCGTATAGACCTTTCTTTTCTTTCATTTTACTTTTAGATTGTCTTCCTCCCTCTCCTCTGGCAGTGGAGTAGTTCAAACAGGTTCTTCTGGTTTACTCAGTCACGTTTCTTTAACCCTGGCAAGGTCTCCATTAAGTCTCGCCATGAGTATTCTACTGTTCTTTGTAATTGGTATCTGGAAATAGGATGATTTTGAAGGAAGGAAGGGTAGTTTGATGATGCAAGTTATTACCCCAAATAAGCACTCCAAATAACTATGTCACACAATCCCCCTCTGAATAAACTCCCCCTCTTTGCAACTCACAAAGAGTAATGTCAGTGTGTAACTATATATCCAGAATCCTGTATTTTTCATTATTCAGGCTGTTAAGTAGTAAATGGATTTCGTGACTTTCATAACTAGGGAAGGCATATGGAGGTAAGCAGAGTGATGGGAAATGTTCCCACCAGCCTCCTCTCTCAGCCTTTTCTGCTGTCACTCTGTCCCTTGGTCAGACCCCACACTTTTCAAAGCTTGTGCCTGGGGAAACAAGAAACTAATCCTAGTGCTCCAATATTTTCTGATAAGTCCTCTGGTCCTGCTAATGCCCACCCCCACCCAATAGGGTTTCAATCTAGGGACTAATTTGAGCCAGGAGACATGTGGCTGTTTTCCCTTCTTTTTCCTGCTCTTGCTCCACAGAGTTCCTCTCTGATGGACACTTCGTTTAGGTTCCAAGTTCTCACTATCTATAGCTTGCGGCAGAGATCTATGGTCAGAGTCTTCCAAGCCTGCTTTTTGATATGTAATTAGAGCTTTGGGGATTCAGGAAAACTCTAAATTGATCATTATGAGTTTGAGAATCCTAAGTTTCTTGACTCAGGTACAAGCAGTAGGTCGTTTCTCTTTGTGTGAGGTTATAATCCTAATCATTTAATCTTAATGATGAATGGGCCATATGGGAACATTATTTACAGGGGGAAATTAGATATAATTTGGTTAAATATTTTTTACAATATCATTCTTGTTACATGCAAATGAAACTGCACCAGAGCAGGATCAAGAATGGGCAGGGGCACAGGGGGCTAGGTGGGCAAACAGGAAACACTGCCCTATATGTTTGCCTTAGTCCTCAGGGGGCTAGTACAGAGAGAGATGAATATGGAATCAGGAAACTCTACAAAGTATCTATCAGTCATCTCCCATAACATAATATCCACAAGGCTGGACAAAGACAGCTCAACTAATTTTTTATATTTCAACTTAAATGTAGATTTAATTTGTTAAAAAAATAAGTATGAGCCTCAATTCAGTTCAATAGCTCAGTCATGTCCAACTCTTTGCAACCCCATGGACTGCAGCATGCCAGGCTTCCCCATCCATAACCAACTCCTGGAGCTTGCTCAAACACATGTCCATCGAGTTGGTGATGCCATCCAACCATCTCATCCTCTGTCATCCTAGTGGTTCAAAATTCTAGTGGTTCATCCTCTGTTGTCCTAGTGGTTCAAAAGATAACAGAGAGTATATATTGTAAATCTTTCTCTTACCTTTCTGTCCCCACTACCCAGTTTTCCTCCATCAATATCAATTTATTGTGTATCTATATATAGGGGGATATGTAGCGAAATATGTAATATACATTTGTATATATATATTCACAAACATAATCTTGTCAATCATTTGATATCACTACATAAAAATTACATTTTAGTTTATAGTTGAATAGTATTTTATTGTATAAATATGCCATAATTATTTAGTCAGTAAAAATCCCATGGATGGAGGAGCCTGGTAGGCTGCAGTCCATGGAGTCACTAAGAGTCGGACATGTTGAGCGACTTCACTTTCACTTTTCTCTTTCATGCATTGGAGAAGGAAATGGCAACCCAATCCAGTGTTCTTGCCTGGAGAATCCCAGGGACGGGGGAGCCTGATGGGCTGCCGTCTATGGGGTCGCACAGAATCGGACACGACTGAAGCGACTTAGCAGCAGCAGCACTATGTGTGGATATTTAGGTTTTGTCATCATTTTTCATGGACGTAGAAATTATGATTCAATGGTTATACTTATTTATATATTATACATTTCTTTTTCTTCCCTTCTCTTTCCTATTTTCATATACCCAATTTTAGTTGATTAAATTATATTTCTTCAGTTCAGTTCAGTCGCTCAGTAATGTCCAACTCTTTGTGACCCCATGAATCGCAGCACACCAGGCCTCCCTGTCCATCACCAACTCCCGGAGTTCACTCAGACTCACGTCCATCGAGTCAGTGATGCCATCCAGCCATCTCATCTTCTGTCATCCCCTTCTCCTCTTGCCTCCCTCCCAGCATCAGAGTCTTTTCCAATGAGTCAACTCTTCACATGAGGTGGCCAAAGTACTGGAGTTTCAGCTTTAGCATCATTCCTTCCAAAGAAATCCCAGGGCTGATCTCCTTCAGAATGGACTGCTTGGATCTCCTTGCAGTCCAAGGGACTCTCAAGAGTCTTCTCCAACACCACAGTTCAAAAGCATCAATTCTTCGGTGCTCAGCTTTCTTCACAGTCCAACTCTCACATCCATACATGACTACTGGAAAAACCATAGCCTTGACTAGACAGACCTTTGTTGGCAAAGTAATGTCTCTGCTTTTGAATATGCTATCTAGGTTGGTCATAACTTTCCTTCCAAGGAGTAAGCCTCTTTTAATTTCATGGCTGCAGTCACCATCTGCAGTGATTTTGGAGCCCAGGAAAAATAAAGTCTGACACTGTTTCCACTGTTTCCCCATCTATTTCCCATGAAGTGGTGGGACCAGATGCCATGACCTTCGTTTTCTGAATGTTGAGCTTTAAGCCAACTTTTTCACTCTCCTCTTTCACTTTCATCAAGAGGCTTTTTAGTTCCTCTTCACTTTCTGCCATAAGGGTAGTGTCATCTGCATATCTGAGCTTATTGATATATCTCCTGGCAATCTTGATTCCAGCTTGTGCTTCATCCAGCCCAGGGTTTCTCATGAGGTACTCTGCATATAAGTTAAATAACCAGGGTGACAACATACAGCCTTGACGTACTCCTTTTCGTATTTGGAACCAGTCCATTGTTCCTTGTTCGGTTCTAACTGTTGCTTCCTGACCTGCATACAGGTTTCTCAAGAGGCAGGTCAGGAGGTCTGGTATTCCCATCTCTTTCAGAATTTTCCACAGTTTATTGTGATCCACACAGTCAAAGGTTTTGGCATAGTCAATAAAGCAGAAATAGATGTTTTTCTGGAACTCCCTTGCTTTTTCGATGATCCAGCGGATGTTGGCAATTTGGTCTCTGGTTCCTTTGCCTTTTCTAAAACCAGCTTGAACATCAGGAAGTTCATGGTTCACATATTGCTGAAGCCTGGCTTGGAGAATTTTTACTTTACTAGCATGTGAGATGAGTGCAATTGTGCTTTAGTTTGAGCATTCTTTGGCATTGCCTTTCTTTGGGATTGGAATGACAACTGACCTTTTCCAGTCCTGTGGCCACTGCTGAGTTTTCCAAATTTGCTGGCATATTGAGTGCAGCGCTTTCACAGCATCATCTTTCAGGATTTGAAAGAGCTCAACTGGAATTCCATCACCTCCACTAGCTTTGTTCATAGTGATGCTTTCTAAGGCCCACTTGACCTCACATTCCAGGATGTCTGGCTCTAGGTAAGTGATCACACCATCGTGATTATCTTGGTCGTGAAGATCTTTGTATTTCTTAGTGTTTGTCTTTTGACTACTCAATACACTTAGACCCCTATTGCCAGATTTGTCTGCTTTAGATATTATTTTTGTTGACACCCCACCCCCTACCCTGGCCCTAGGGATAAGAAAATCAACATATTTACATTACCTCTCACTTACTTTTTCTTTCTTTCTCTCCCAATTGTTGCAAATTAAATCATTTCTACTCCATCTGGGTTTATCACCATTATATTGTTCTGTAACTATAATCACCACATTTGTTTTGGTCTTTGTCCTAAATTTGCATAGATTTGACACTAATTGCTAGACTTTTGCTAAGGTTTCTTTCTTCCCTGTCACTTTTGCCTTCATCTCTGTGATTGTTAAATTTCTTCTACATTTTCCCTGAGGCCTGACAGCTCACATTTCAGCTCATTCTTGTCTTGCCATCCTTTTCTTGAAAATTCATGGTGAAATATTTATTGACAATTTTCCCTACTTTCTTCATATGAGTTTTCTTCATCTACTATGCATTTTTCAGGTCCCTTTTATCCTTTCCCCCCTGCATTACCTCTGTTTACCTTTTGTGCCAGTTCTATTTTGAATCCCCATCTTTGAGGGATATTGGGTTTTATTGAACCAGTTATTTACAGATTGATAGTCTGGAACAATGATCTGTAGTAATGAATGAATGAATGATCTGGAACAATGAATATGTCTTCAATGCAGGAGACCTGGGTTCGATTCCTAGATCAGGAAGATCCCCAGGAGAAGGAAATGACAACCCACTCCAGTACTCTTACCTGGAGAATCTCATGGACAGAGAAGCCTGGTGGGCTACACAGTCCATGGGGTTGCAAGAGTCGGACATGACTTACCACCAGCACCACATCTGGAACAAAGGCCAGGATTGTCTTCACTGATACCAAGAATTTTTTTAGTCCCAAGTCATTCAAAAGAGGTAGCTGGGGCAGTGTTAAAAGTATAGTCTCTCCTCTCTCCTGCTGCTTGAGGCTGGACTCATCTCTAATGCTCACTGGGGACAGATTATTTCCTACAAATATAACTTGTCTCTGTGACTCCTTATTTGGTCCAGTCTCACTATGCTTCTTATTATGGATCTTCTGCTCCATGGTGGCTCTAGCTGTCAACTTGTACAGACTTTTTAACTTCAAGAAATATGCAAACTTTTGAGAGGGTAGATCACATGTTAAGTGTTCTTACCATGATAAGAAAGAAAGAGAGAAAGATAGAGTCTCTTCCTTTTCTGGATTTCGGTGTTGTCCAGAGGCTGACTTAAAGTAAGTGAGTGCTTACTAAATAGCAGTGAGTGCTTCTGGAAAATTCACTGAACAGACTGTCAAGCACAAAACTAATTTACAATTCATGGGGATGTTCTCTGTGAAAGAGTTAGAACCCAGCATACTGCAAGGCTTGGTTTAACAGAGCCTCTAGTCAGGCCCAGAAAGACAAATAACTCCATGTTCTATGCCAACCTTCCTGAGCTTTCTTATGACACGACACACAGGGCAAAGTAACACACAACACAGTTTCTTCATGTTCTGGCAACTTAGCTTGTGACAATTGAGAGAAAATTGAACTGAGTGACACAAAGGACGCTTAAATCACATCCTATTGCACTTTTAGTTGAAGTGGCTTTTCACGATTAATTTTCTTAGCATTCATCACACTCCATTGTATTTTCCTTTTTCTTTGCCGGTATTCCCCACTAGATGATAAGCTCTATGAACACAAGAATGGTGCCTGTTTTGTTTGCTATTGAATCTCCATCTGCCTTGCACATAATTAGTGCTCATTGTCTACTCAATTTGATTTTCTAGCTTTCAAGCTGTAAGATTGGCCCTGGACAGGAGTTTGTGCTTATCTAGTTATCTGTGAGAAATATCTTCAATAAATGTGCACTATGAATTTTCAAAGAGAAAATTGTTTTGAAAGTGTGCTAAACAATGTTTATAATATGGTCTTAATTAATTTTATTTTTTTTTAAATTTTATTTTATTTTTAAACTTTACATAACTGTATTAGATTTGCCAAATATCAAAATGAATCCGCCACAGGTTTACATGTGTTCCCCATCCTGAACCCTCCTCCCTCCTCCCTCCCCATTCCATCCCTCTGGGTCGTCCCAGTGCACCAGCCCCAAGCATCCAGTATCGTGCATCGAACCTGGACTGGCAACTCATTTCATACATGATATTTTACATGTTTCAATGCAGTGCATGAAAAACACAAGAATGTTACACACTCTGAATCTTGAGGTCCTATTCTCAAGTCACTTCTCTTTCCGGAATCTCATCCATTGCCATGGCTTCAGTTATCACTTGTATGTTCAGTTCAGTTCAGTTCAGTCGCTCAGTCGTGTCCATCTCTTTGCGACTCCATGGACTGCAGCACGCCAGGCCTTCCTGTCCATCACCAACTCCAGGAGTTTACTCAAACTTGTGTCCAGTGGTTTGGTGATGCCATTTAACCATCTCATCCTCTGTCGTCCCCTTCTCCTCCCACCTTCAATCTTTCCCAGCATCAGGGTCTTTTCCAATGAGTCCATTCTTTGCATCAGGTGGCCAAAGTATTGGAGTTTCCACTTCAGCATCAGTCCTTCCAATGAATATTCAGGACTGATTTCCTTTGGGATGGACTGGTTGGATCTCCTTGCAGTCCAAGGGACTCTCAAGAGTCTTCTCCAACACCACAGTTCAAAAGCATCAATTCTTCGGTGCTCAGCTTTCTTTATAGTCCAACTCTCACATCCATACCAACCATAGCTTTGACTAGATGGACCTTTGTTGGCAAAGTAATGTCTCTACTTTTTAATATGCTGTCTAGGTTGGTCATAAGTTTCCTTCCAAGGAGTAAGCGTCTTTTAATTTCATGGCTGCAGTCACCATCTGCAGTGATTTTGTAGCCCAACAAAATAAAGTTTCTGTTTCCCCATCTATTTGCCATGAAATTATGGGACCAGATGCCATGATCTTAGTTTTCTGAATGTTGAGCTTCAAGCCAACTTTTTTACTCTCCTCTTTCACTTTCATCAAGAGGCTTTTTAATTCTTCTTCACTTTCTACCTTAAGGGTGGTGTTATCTGCATATCTGAGGTTATTGATATTTCTCCCGGCAATCTTGATTCCAGTTTGTGCTTTATCCAGCCAGCATTTCTCATGATGTACTCTGCATATAAGTTAAATAAGCAGGGTGACAATATACAGCCTTGACGAACTCCTTTTCGTATTTTGAACCAGTCTGTTGTTCCGTGTCCAGTTCTAACTGTTGCTTCCTGACCTGCATACAGATTTCTCAAGAGGCAGGTCAGATGGTCTGGTATTCCTATCTCTTTCAGAATTTTCCACAGTTTATTGTGATCCACACAGTCAAAGGCTTTGGCATAGTCAATAAAGCAGAAATAGATTTTTTTCTACAACTCTCTTGCTTTTCTGATGATCCAGCAGATGTTGGCAATTTGATCTCTGGTTCCTTTGCCTTTTCTAAAACCAGCTTGAACATCTGGAAGTTCACAGTTCACGTACTGTTGAAGCCTTGGAAATTTTTGAGCATTACTTTACTAGCATGTGAGATGAGTGCAATTGTGTGGTAGTTTGAGCATTCTTTGGCATTGCCTTTCTTTGGGATTGGAATGCAAAATGACCTTTTCCAATCCTGTGGCCACTGCTGAGTTTTCCAAATTTGCTGGTATATTGAGTACAGCACTTTCACAGCATCATCTTTCAGGATTTGAAATAGCTCAACTGGAATTCCATCACCTCCACTAGCTTTGTTTGTAGTGATGCTTTGGCCCACTTGACTTCACATTGCAGGATGTCTGGCTCTAAGTGAGTGATCACACCATCGTGATTATCTGGGTCGTGAAGATCTTTTTTGTATAGTTCTTCTGTGTATTCTTGCCACCTCTTCTTAATATCTTCTGCTTCTGTTAGGTCCATACCATTTCTGACTCACAAGTCTAAATATTCAGAGTTCAAAATTAATTTATCTGATACCTACAAATTTCATATCCCAGAGATATTTCAAGTTAAGCAATTGAAATTGGAGTTGTCACCCTAGTCCTACACTCAAACTGTTTTCCTTCCTGTCTTCCCTGGCATGGTGAATACAACCACAATCTACCCAGTTGCACCCAGCAACCTAGTCATTACAGACTCCTTCCTTCTCCCTCATCACATATTGCTAGCTTATCTCCAAATCCCATTGATTATACTTCTTTATTATTTTTTTACAAATGTTAATATTTATCAGAACAATACATACATGATAGCTAAGCAATTAGTACAAAGTTTATGATGAAAACAAGTCAGTTCCCCTTCTGCTCTTTTCTGGGCTCAGGACCACTCTCTAGACTACAGAAGCAACTTTCCTTCCCTTATCTGATGTTAGCTTCTTCTGATGCAGTGTTTCTCAACCGGAGGTGATTGTGCTTCCAGGGTACACTTGTCAGTGTCTGGAGACGTTTTTGGTTGTCAAAGCTGAGGACAGGGGTACTACTTGTGGGTGGAGGCCAGGGATCCTCCAGTGTAGAAGGCACTCCCCAGTCCAAAGTGTTGATAGTGCTAAGACCGAGAACTGTTCTTGTGGTTATCTTCACAAACTCCAAAAATATACTTGTACCCTAATGACCTTCTGATATGAAAATAGCTCATTAATCTTAATGAGCTTAGTCTTAGCTCATTAGTCTTACAGCCCTTCCTTCCTTTCTCTTATTCCTGATGTTTGTAGCGTTATTATAATTTTAGTTTAATCATACAGTCAATTAGTTATTGAACACCATTGTGTGTCAGGTACTATTCAAAGCATTTTGAATTCAGTTACAAGTAAGACAGAGATAGGCTTTATTAAGTCTGCTTTCTTATGGAGGAAATAGGCCATAAAATCAATTTAACTAAATAAAGTAGCTAAATTTAAACTTTAAATTATATATATAAACCTTTATTTTGCTTCATAAACTTCCACCAGGACTTGTTCACGTCTCACTTTATAAAATGAGGCTCTTAGCTCTGCTGCCTTTTCTTCTGTCTTTTATCATCTTCTTCTACATCCCACATTCTGTCAGCTATATTCTATTGTCTCATGCCTACTTAAAATTTCATTCCCACAGATGATATCTGAATCATTTTCCAAAATATATAAAATAGTTTCACATGTTAGGACTCTACTTCAGCTCAGCAATGAATAGCATTTATAAAGTCATAATCATCTAAATACTGTTCATGCATGCATGCTAAGTCTCTTCATTCGTGTCCAACTCTTTGCAACCCTATGCCCTCCTCCAGGGAATCTTCCTGACTGGGATCAAACCCGTGTCTCTCACATCTCCTGCATTGCAAGTGAGTTCTTTACCACTAGCACCACCTGGGATATACTGTTCACAAAACATTAATGAAAGAAATTGAAGATGATACAAAGAAACAGAAAGATATTCTGTGTTCTCAGATTGTAAGAATACTGGTAAAATGGCCAGACTACCCAAAGCAATCTATATATTTAATGCAATCCCTATCAAAATACCCAGGGCATTTTTCTCAGAACTAGAACTAGAACAAATAACCCTAAAATTCATATGGAACCACAAAAGACTCTGAATTGCCAAAGGAATCTTGCGGGGGGAGAACAAAATTGGAGGTATCACCCTTCCAGACTTAAGGCAATTCTACAAAGCTACAGGATCAAAACAGCATGATACTGGCACAAAACAGATACATAAATTAATGAAACAGAATAAAGAGCCCAGAAAAAAACCCACACACCTATGGTCAATTAATCTATAACAAAAGGGGCAAGAATATACAATGGAGAAAAGACAGGCTCTTCAATCAGTGGTGCTGAGAAAATGGGACAGCTACATAAAAAACAATGAGATTAGAAAATCCCCTCATACCACATACGAAAACAAACTCAAAATGGATTAAATACCTAAATATAAGACCTGAAACCATAAAATTTTAAAAGAAAACATAGCCAGAATCTTCTTTGACACAAATCATAGCAATATATCTTTGGATCTGTTTTCTAAGGTAAAAGATATGAAACAAAAATAAACAAATGGAACCTCATTAAACTTAAAAGTTTTTGCACAGCAAAGAAAACCATTGACAAAATGAAAAGACAACCTCCAGAATGAAAGAAAATATTTACAAATGATATGACCAACAAGGTATTAATATCCAAAGTATAAAAACAGCTTATACAACTCAATATTAAAAACCAAACAACTCAATTAAAAAATGAGCAGAAGACCTGAAAAGACATTTTTCCAAAGAAGCTATACATATCGCTAACAAGCACATGAAAAGAGGCTTGATATGGCTAGTTATCACAGGAATGCAAGTCAAAATGAGGTACCACCTCACATCTGTCAGAATGGCTACCATCAAAAAGGCTACAAATAACAGATGTTGGAGAGGATGTGTAGAAAGGAAACCCTTGTACACTGTTGGTGGGAATGTAAATTGGTACAGTCACTATGGCAAATAGTATGGCGGTTCCTAAAAAATTAAAAGTAGAACTATCATATGATCCAGCAGTTCCTCTCTTGGATATATATCTGGAAAAAATGAAAACACTAATTTGAAAAGATACATGTACCCCAATGTTCATAGCACCACAACTTACAATAGCCAAGACTAAAAAGCAACCCAAGTATTCATCAACAGACAAATGGATAAAGAAGACGTGAGATTACTCACCCATTAAAAAAGAATGAAATTCTTCCATTTGCAGCAATGCAGATAGAGAATATTATGCTTAGTGAAATGTCAAAGAAAGATGAATACTGTATGATATCACTTGTATGTAGAATCTAAAAAAGTCCAATATAGCAGAACAGTAACAGACTCACAGATATATTAGATAACAAACTAGTGGTTACCAGAGGGGGGAGGGAAGAGGGGAGGGGAAAGTTAGGGGTGTGGGATTAAGAGATACAAACGACTATGTATAAAATAGATAAGCAACAAGGATATATTGTATAGCAGTATTATATATGGAATTATAGCCATTATCTTATAATAACTTTTAACCTGTAAAATACTGAGTCAGTATGCTGTGTACCTGAAACTAACATCATATTGTTAATCAACTATACTTCAATAAAAAAGTATATACTGTTTATGATTTTCAATGTATAGAAAGCCTTAATGGGAGACTTGGTTGTTATAAAACATAATGTAAAAGTAAATGGGAACTTATGACAGAGATAGAGAAAGAGAGAGAAATAGAGAAATAGAGATATGGCTATGTAAAGCAGAAAACCTAGGAACATTCTCTCCATTAGAAGGGTAAGTTTCTCTTGCTTTCAAGACCCCATGAAGACACCCTTTCAATGATGATACCACTTGACTTCCTCAGGTGCCTTCACCTGTTCAAAGGTCTTTCTTGGGATATAGAAGGGTTGCCTTTATATCTATTTGATCACTTCCGACTGTTCTGGGAGCCATGTAGCCATGGTTCACTCATGTACAGTCTTCTGGTGTGGTAGAACTAGGTGTACCTAACAAAGTACTCCAAAACTCAGTAGCTTAGAACAACCATCTTACTTGCTCATTATTTTGCGTATCAGGAATTTGCACTGGTTGGTTCTTCTGCTAGTCTTGCCTGAGGTCATTTATGTAACTGGAGTCAGATCAGCTGGCAGATCAGTTGGGGGCTGATTTTCCTGTATAATAACTAAGGTTGGCAGATATAGCAAATAAAAATACAAGATGCCAGTTAAATTTGAACTCTAGATAAAAAATAATTGTTTTAAGTATGCCCAATGCAATATTTGGGACATACTTATATTGAAAAAATGTTTTGTGTTCATGTGGAATTCAGATTTAACTGGGAGTCCTGTATTTTATCTGGCAGCTCTTCCTAGGGGTCCTCAGTTGGAGCAGTTTATGTCTGTTCTGCATGGACTCATCCTCTAGCAGACCAATCTACTTAGCACATGGTGGTTTCAGAGCAGAAAGAGTGTAATGCCCACTGAAAATGCACTGTTCAAGCCTCTTTGTAGGTCATGTTTTCTAATGTTCGAACTGGCCAAAGCAAATCACATGTTCAGGCCCAGATTCAATGCAGGAGGGGATTACACAATGATATGACTTCCCTGGTGGCTCAGACAGTTAAGAGCCTGGCTTCAGTGAGGGAGACCCAGGTTTGATCCCTAGGTTGGGAAGATCCCCTGGAGAAGGAAATGGTAACCCACTCCAGTATTCTTGCCTGAAAAATCTTATGGATGGAGGAGCCTGGCAGGCTACAGTCCATGGGGTCACCAAGAGTTGAACACAACTGAGAGACTTCACTTTCTTTTCTTCTGTGGTAACAAGGAGGCATGGTTCATTGTAGCTATTACTGTAATATTTTCCCAGAGGTCATTCTAATTGTTACTTTTTTCCCTTATTTGCCTATATAACACCCTCAATTGATTTTAACAAGTTCCTGTTTGTTCACCCACTACCCCAAATCCTCTGTCCGTTTATTCCACTTGGTCTGGTCAACCAGGGCCTGCTGTTTAGCTGTCATCTTAAAACTCACCTTTATTGCATTCCCAAGTTGTGATCATGATTTCCTTGATTCCATATTTACCTTGGACTTGATTACTACCTTTTTGCTTGGAGTGCAAGTTTAAGTAACTTCCTAAGAGAAGGTCCACAAGAGGCAAAATTTGAGTACTTTCAGTCCTGAAAACATGTTTATGGTCATCACATGCCTACATGATATTGTAGGTATGTCTGTTTAGAAACAGAATACTAGAGAAAATCTCATTTTCTAAGAATCCGAAGGCCTTTACACATTGATATATCACATCAAGTGTTATGAATAACATGTCTGATGCCAGCCTGCTTTGCAGATGACTTTATCCCCACCCTTGGGAAAGTTTGGGGTTTCCTTTTAATCTTTATTATTATAAAATTTCTTGGGGATATGTCTAGGTGAGGTTTTTAATTGTATTGAGCACAAAATACAGCTTTCTTTTCAATTAAAATTAATTGCAAATTGATTGTATTGAGCACAAAATGCAGTTTTCTTTTTAATTAAAAAGGAAAAATGTAGAGAAAAAATAATGAGGATCTATATATAAGTCATCCATAACTAACAACAAACATTAAGGCTCTGTTGTATTTGTTTATAAGTTCTTTGTTAATAGATAAAATTAAACTACAAAATTGTTAGGGTTACATTTTCCTCAGTCCCTTACCAAAGGCAAGTGGTATTGTAAAATTGATGTGTATCTTTCAGTACCCATTTTTAATTTTGCTATAAATATATGTATCTAAAATAATATATAGTATTGTTTTATAATATTAAAATTATATAAATGGCATTATATTGTATCTTTGTACAAATTGCTTATTTCACTCAACTTTAGGTGTCTGAGATATCTAGACTGAGCAGTAGAGATTTAGTTCACCCATTTTTACTGCTTTATGAATTCAATTATATAGATAGATGACTTATTATATTATTCAAAAACCTACAACAAACATCAACCTTAGGGCTGAAACATCAATCATTAAAATCAGAAACATGACAAGTATGCGGTTGGTCATCAGTGCTGTTGCTCTGGAGGTCCTTGACAGTGAAGAGATAAGAAAAGAAATGAGCTGGAAAATATTGAATAAGAAGAGATAAAAATATCATAATTTGTAAACTATGTTTGTCTAGTTGAAAAGTCAGAAATAAAAAAGAGGCAAAATAATAAATATAATACGAGAGTTCACCAAAGGAACCTGACTGTAGAAACATATTACATCAAGAGTTTTTATACAAACCAGGAAAAATTATTTCCTATTATGATTACCTTTGATGGAAATATATATGTATATATGTACAAAATTCAAAAGCTACAAAAGACATAAAAACAAGTCTCTTATTGAATTTTTCCCATGCAAACCCAACATACGCACAAAGAGGCAAAAAAGTGTTTTGCCTTAAATTGTGAATGACTACACATGCTGAAAGATAATTTTTACTATATAAGGAAACAAACTCATAAATGATAGAATATATAATAGATTTATAACAGTACAAAAAACACAGTGTGCTCCAACATGTTTTCTCTTGCAAAAGAAGGCAGTTTTGGTGAGGGAATAAGCCAGTCCCATTTTGCTTGGCGCTAAAGCAGGCAGGGCAGGGGGTTCCTAAGTTTCCTGTGGGCCAGAATGCATCCTGAGATGGTATCAGAGGATATCTGATACCTGCTCACAAGCCCCAGCACACCCTCCCTGACAACGCACACACCTCACTTGCCACGGACGACCCAGTAACCCAGAGGGTCCCTGAGCCAGTGAGGGGTTCCTGGGAGAAAGGGGTGTGCCCCAAGAGGAATTCCACACCAGGAAGCCACAGAGGGGCTGCTCAGCTGGGGGCATGAGGTCCCAGAGGCACCAACTATATATCATGAGATTGGAGTGATAAGTGGTGCTGTGTTGACAGGTTATCTGTTTGGAAAAGGAGTCAGTTTGGATGACAGCTCCCACCTTGCACAAAAGGAAATTCCAGGTATATCCTCGAGACAAGCCTTGAAGTGGAAAGGTAAGAAAGAATTAGGAAACCACAGAGGAGGCTCCTTTTGTCAAGGGGAAATGGGGAAGGCCATCCCAAGCCACACACAAAAGCAAGAAGCAATAAGGGAGAATGAGCCTTCTGGGGAAGAGGAGGTCCTGAGCAAAGTGAAGGGGGTGAGTGTGAGAGACAGAGTGAGGTGGTGCATGTGGCATGAGGATCAGACAAGGGACTGGCCGATGCCCGGCAGAGCTGTGCTGCAGTGCCCATCCCATCTTAGACCAAGTACTGCCCCAGGAGAGAGGTGGGGGCCAGTGCTCCACACCGCTGTCAGACTCTTAACCGAAAGTGCTGTGGTGGCCCAGCGGAGGGACTGACTTGATGAGGGCTGTGCCTGTCCCCGGTGACACTTCAAAGTGAGGGCACTGTGGCTGGAACTGCCCCAAGCGCGGCACGAAGGGCCCCGTGGGGATGCAGTCTGGGAGATGCAGGCGGTGTACCAGGCAGGAAGCTGCATGCCTGCCAGCCACACCACCTGGGCTTATGTCAGGGAGGGGCGGGGTGGGGGGGCACATATAACAAAGTTCCCAGGACAGGAAGCAGGCTGGGAGGGTACTGGAAGTTGGTGTAACAGTTCGTACCTACAGGCACAAATGTAGACAAGATAATGATGAAGAAAGGAAAGCAGGGCTCTCTCTGGAGCCGGCCGGAAGACAGTGTGTGGAGGCACTTCCAGACTTACCCAAGGCACAGCTTTGGCTGGGGCAGTCCCATCAAGGCAGGCACCCCCCACAGAGTGCGACCAGCTCAAGCTTTGAGAACCCTGGCTAATGCTTGCCACAGGGAAACCCGGCAAGAAACTCGGTGGATTGTAGCAGACGGGTGGGTCTAAGTTTGTGCTGGGTGGTCCCCTGCTGTCTCATTTTTGAATTAAGCATGGCAGGGGTGGCAGGCACCTTAGTCTTTCCAGTGCTGAAAGCCTCTGACTGTGTTCCTCAGGCCCTGACTGCAGGCATGCCTCTCGCTCCAGGTCCCTCCACATCTGAAGGCAGAACCCACGGGGAACTGGGCTCCTGCCCTGGCACAGCAGCCTGCCAAGGGCAACTGAGGCTGGCCAGGGCCGGGAGCTTCCCCACACCGATAGTGTTTCAGGGAAAGCAGTGCCAGCTCGTGGAGAGGGGTCGTGTCTTGGGCCAAGACCCCACTGTGGACACACTTCAGGGCTGGCAGGCTGTCCTGTGACAGGTGCACAGGAGGTGGGCACGGGGCTCCCAGGCCCTGCCTGAGATCGGAGTCAGTTGTGGCCTGAGAGAGCCTAGCGCCTGCCTCGGAGATGGTGGAGCGCTGCCTGTGGCGGGACTCAAGCGGGGACTCGGCAGAGTGCAGAGGAGGAAGGAAGCACATGGCCATTTGGGACCCCAAGCCAGGAGCAAGCAGAAATGCTGTGGTTAGGGCAGAGATCGCTGAGGCTGAGCAATAAAGTGTTGCTGAAGATGCCCCTGGCCAGCAGGCTCCACTGGACAAGTGGATGAGGGGCTGCCTGAGGGCAGTCCTGCCTGGGAAACAGACTGCCCCGCCCACCTGAGGCTGGCTAGGCACAAAGGGAGGATCAGGTAAGTAGCTCTTAGAAAACAGGGGCCCAGCGCCAGCAAACGGAGCCCCAGCCTGGTGAACCTCGCTGGGGGTGTGGTGTCACGGCAACCACAGTCACATGCTGTCCAGCAAGGCGCCAGGGCCCGGGAAGGGGCAGCGTTCTGGCAGGCCCCCATGGTCACTAGGCGGCCCAAACTGTGGGGGGCAATGAGTACAAGCAGGAGAGTGGCACCCCACCTGCGCCCCCCTGCCCCAGTCTCCAGGAGAAGGGAGGGAAACATTGAAATAAAACTGTGCTCTGCACGGAGGAGGGCAGTCAGAAGCAGTACACTGGGACATCGCTGATGACCAGGGCGCAGTGTCCCAGAGCCACACCCCAGGGGGACCAAGAGAGGGCACTGGGCTCACGGGCAGCACCGCTCAAAGGAAGCTTCTCGTCCCCTACATGAGCCTGGCCTTTGAGGAGGAGGACCGCTTCATGACACATCAAAACACCCAGGGAACCTGGCTTTGCTGACCCGGGGCTGAGGCTTGCTGGGAGGGGTCTGGAAATGTGGGCAGGGGCGGTGGAATGAGCTGCACAGATTCATGGAGCTTTCAGTGTGCAGAGCCACATTCTTCCTTTCCTTCCAGGGGTGCCAGGAGCTTGCATGGACCGCATGAATATGTGTCCTTCTGGGTGGACAGCCGTGGCCATGCCACGCCCCTCAGCATCTGCCCTCCCACCCCCTCGGGGATCCATGGACGTCTCCATCGTCTCCTTCCTGGATCCCACAGAAGTACCCAGGAGAGGGCAGAAAAGAGGTTTCCCAGAGGAAGCAAGGGCCAAGCCTTCCCACTCGGCCGGGAATTTGGGCTTGGCCTCCCAAGGAAGGGAGGAGGCCTGCAAGTAGGTTGCACAGCTCCTTCTCAGGAGAGGGAACAACACCAAGCAGGCCCTCAGCGAGTAGCAACTGTTACTGCTATAATTGTGCATTAAGTGTCAGGGATGGGTTGCCCAGTGGGACGACAGGGATGCACAGACCAACCCAACGGTACTGACCTTCCTCTCTAGGCCGGCAGGCGAGGAAAGACACCTTCATCGAGGGAAGGATTTCTCTGCATCAGGCACTGTGCTGCCTGCTTCAAGGTGCTGCCTCTTCTAGTCCACCCAAGAGTCCTTCTTGATCCCACCCCCCACCCCCTTCCCTGCCCCAGCCCCTCCCCCAGCCCCTTCTGGAGGCTCCTCCTGAACCCTGCAGCTCATCTCTTCCCCAGCCTCCTGTGGGCCCTGCTAAGTGGGCATCTGCCAGGAGCAAATGGCCCCAGTCACTTAGCATGGATCTTGTATTTTGGTCTGTCCCCTCACGCACACTAGATTCAGAACCAAGTACCGTGTCTCATTTTTGCCAGTTAAAGCACACAGCTTTATTGATGATACATAAAAATGCAGACTTGGTGGACAAGGTTAAGTCAGTACAGCACATAGAAGAGGGGTGTACTTTTTTGCTCAATAGGTATCGTTCATAGGCTCGCGAAGAAAAGAGAGTAAATGGAAAGAATCCCGTCTAAGCAGCAACTGATACGTTTTTGGCACAAGCCCCCATATGGGTCTGGTCTCCCCAACATGGTCCAGCTTAGACACAGAGACCACCACAGGCCAGGCATCCCCAGTGAGGCTGGAACATGTTGTTCTTTAACCACAGCTGGCAGCTGAAAGGACCCCTTTACCACAGGAAGAAGGCTGCAAGGGAGCAATTTACAATGCACATTGCCTGCAGACTGAAAAACCAAGAGGTTACTCAAAGCTCTGTGGGAACCCCTGCCTGACCAGTAAGAGTGTGGTCCTGGATTTAGCAAATGCAACTTTCACCCAGAGATGTGCTGAGCCAGCTAAGGCTGGGTCTTCAATAGCACCCACTGCAGAGTCTTTGAGAACACAAGTGTGTGTTCACCCACTGACTGGGCTTTGTTTTGGAGTGGATCAGTCCCACCCTGCTGGAGGGGCCACTTAAGAGGCCAGGGTTTCTGAGAGAAGCTGTCTGTTTGTGTTCCTGATAAAGAGGGGCAGGAAGGGCCATAGCACTTGGGCTCTCAGCAACTCCCCCGACAAGGCTGGCTTTTCAGACAAACCCGTCAGGGGTTTCACAACCTGCCCCTCAGCACATTCACTTCCCTCTGGTATCAAAGGAAGCATCAAGCCTGGAACGGACTGGGCAAGCATGTTATTAATAACTGTCATGCTTATTAACAAATTTAATCCAGCCTGCTGCAGAAATGAGTTGCAGCAAAGTGACACAGTCTCCCGACACACTTGGCTGATGCACATCTTCATCTGGCCCTGATTTTCAACACTGGCATTCAAGTTATCTGGGACACACAAAGCCTTTCCCTCCTCAACAGCAGGGTCGGGAGTCGGGATTGTGTTTCCAGCAATGGAGAGGCTGGCCAAATGACTGTTGATATCATGGCTAAATGAAAAACCGGCATCCTTGGGCTCAGCTAACACTTTTCTCTAAATGAAAGGGCCCTTGGAGAGGCCAAGAGCACAACTGAAATTTTTAATATCTTAAGCCTCACTTTTTAATAAAAATAAGTTCTATTTTTCATTGGGGAAAATGTAATTTTTCTTAAGTCAGGCCCTTTCCTCTTTGACAGGCCCTAGGTTCTTACTGTCCATGTCACATGTCAGCCTCATCCCCAGGATCTGGCATTTCCTGGATCTTTGAATGAAGACTAGACCCCTTATCCACCCTTATCCATACGCAGTTCCCTACAGTTCTGCTTGTTTCTCACTGTGCTTACATCCTTTTCTGATTATTGGGTGAACTGTAGCAACTTCTAGTTCTGTCCTCTAGAACTGCTTTTGCTAAATCACGAACTGGATCACACTTTACATCTGTGACAAGTCACAGGAGGGTCTCACTCTTTTAAAAAGCCATCTTATTGTAGTGTTCTAGGTAGGAGACTGTTGGATGTTCTTTCCCTGGACACAAACTGCACTATCTGCCATTTGACAGGTTAATAGGGAAAATGCAAATATATAGAGCTTTCTTGAGTCTCTGTAGATATAAATGCCAACACTCAGCTCAGTTGATTTTCTGGCATCAAATTCCTGTTAATTTTCAAATGTTTCTCCTCCGGTATTTATCTCCCTTAAGCTGTTTCCCACTCTTTCCTCAGAGGTACAGCATTTAACTTTTCTAGCACCCAAGTAAGAGGAGAAGAAAACAAAGACTGGGAGAGGTTGCTGAGTTGCCTCTTGACCCTGCATTCTGACTCCAACCTCCCTCCTCCTCCCTTTCCTTATCTCGAAGAGATCACAATGTCTGGAGCTATTTCCTTCTTCCTTTGCCTAGATTTATGTCTTCATGTAAACACACAGAGAGAATGGAGATCGGTAGATATACAGGCATATGACTGCCCTCTCTCCAGAGTGAGAAATCTGGCTTTCAAATTTCTTCCATTTGACATTCTTAGGCACAGCCTCTATCCTCCAGACCCTTTCATCACCCCATGGCTTCCCCACAAAGGCCCGCATTTTCAACTCCCTGCTGCCCCAGTCACTCTCTTGACTTTGTTTTCTTCTTTCAAATAGCCACTTTTCTGTTCTACCCATCATTTCTGCTCCATAGACGCTGTTTCCCCAGAGCCAAAAAGGATTGAGTTTAAGTAATGCTTTTCTGAAAGGGGGTAGTGAAAGAGAAGGTTCTGATTTCAGGCTTGCCTCTACCGCCATCTTCTGACTGGTTCAGGCCTCACATTTCCTTGAAGAAACTGATCAGTTCACTTCAGTTCAGTCGTTCAGTCGCTCAGTCGTGTCTAATTCTTTGCGACCCCATGGACTGAAGCACACCAGGCCTCCCTGCATCATCAGCTCCTGGAGTTTACTCAAACTCATGTCCATTGAGTCGCTGATGCCAACCAACCAGCTCATCCTCTGTCGTCCCCTTCTCCTCCCACCTTCTATCTTTCCCAGCATCAGGGTCTTTTGCAATGAGTCTGTTCTTCACATCAGGTGGCCAAAGTATTGGAGTTTCAATATCAGTCCTTCAATGAATATTCAGGACTGATTTCCTTTAGGACGGACTTTAGGATGAACTGGTTGCAGATGACACCACCCTTATGGCAGAAAGCGAAGAAGAACTAATGATGAAAGTGAAAGAGGAGAGTGAAAAAGTTGGCTAAAAGCTCAACATTCAGAAAACGAAGATCATGGCATCTGGTCCCATCCCTTCATGGCAAATAGATGGGGAAACAGTGGAAACAGTGAGAGACTTTATTTTGGGGGGCTCCAAAATCACTGCAGATGGTGACTGCAGCCATGAAATTAAAAGACGCTTACTCCTTGGAAGAAAAGTTATGACCAACCTAGACAGCATATTAAAAAGTAGAGGCATTACTTTGCCAACAAAGGTCCGTCTAGTCAAGGCTATGGTTTTTCCAGTGGTCATGTATGGATGTGAGAGCTGGAGTATAAAGAAAGCTGAGCACTGAAGAATTGATGCTTTTGAACTGTGGTGTTGGAGAAGGCTTCTGAGAGTTCCTTGGACTGCAAGGAGATCCAACTAGTCCAGTCCTGAATATTCACTGAAGGACTGATATTGAAACTCCAATACTTTGGCCACCTGATGTGAAGAACAGACTCATTGCAAAAGACCTTGATGCTGGGAAAGATTGAAGGCGGGAGGAGAAGGGGATGACAGAGGGTAAAATGGTTGGATGGCATCAGCGACTCAATGGACATGAGTTTGAGTAAACTCCACGAGCTGGTGATGGACAGGGAGGCCTGGCGTGCTTCATTCCATGGGGTCGCAAAGAGTCAGACATGACTGAGTGACTGAACTGAACTGATAATTTCCAGGAAAGGAACCTGTCTTCTCCTGGAGCAACTATTTCAGTTTATACTTCTTTATCTTCTCTCAGAATATAAGGCAACAGCCCATCACTTCACTTCCCCTCCACTCAGTCACTGATATCTGCCATCTTTCTTGAACCCATAAAAACGAAATTTCTTGAAATAAGGCATAGAGAGTGAGATAATTTAGATACTTTTTATAGCCTCTGCTTATATTCTTGGAAATATTGTCTTTTAAAAAAGATATACATGTTTTTATATGCATAAGGAGTTTTCTAAAGTGATTTTTGCCAAAATGTCACCACTGGTTATTTCAGATATATATTTAAGGCATAATACATTCTAGGTATTGTGCCAACTGCTAAGGTCAATGGGACATCTAGATGAACAGATTTGTCTCTTGGTAATGATCACCCAGTTTCTCAGACAGGTCCCTACAAGGCAGCATTTACTTTGCTGAGTTCACACACTCCAGGATCTAGATCTTAATTTTGTCTTCAGACTAAAATTATGCACAACTGATGACCTTATGCACAATACAAATGCATACATATGTTCACCAAAAGACAAGGATAAGAATGTTCATAGTAGCACTGTTCATATTAGCCCCAAACTGGAAGCACCCCAAATATCCATTAACAGTAAGAAAGATAAATGAAATACAGTAAATACATGTGTGCTACATGGTAAGTCGCTTCAGTTGTGTTCAACTCTTTGCAACCCCACGGACTATAACCTGAGATGCCCCTCTGTCCATGGGATTCTGCAGGCAAGAATACTGGAATGGGTTGCCATTTCTTCCTCCAGGATATCTTCCTGACCCAGGGATTGAACCCCCATTTCCTGTGGCTCCTGCATTATTAGGAGGATTCTTTACCACTAGCACCACCTATAAGTGGTGTTTATAGTCATAAATGGCAATGAGTATTATATATGCAACAGTATGGATTAATCTTACAATGTCAGCAAAAATTAAAGAGATACAAAAGAATACATACTGTGTGACTTTGTTTACAGAAGGTTTAAAACACACACACACATGAATTCAGCAACACATCAAAAAGCTCATACACCATGATCAAGTTGGGTTTATTCCAGGGATGCAAGGATTCTTCAATATATGGAAATCAATCAGTGTGATACACCATATTAACAAATTGAAAGATAAAAACCATATGATCATCTCAATAGATGCAGAAAAAGCCTTTGAAAAAATGTAGCACCTATTTATGATTAAAACTCTTCAAAAAATGGGCATAGAAGGAACCTACCACAACATAGTAAAGGCCATATATGATAAACCCACAGCAAACATTATTCTCAATAGTGAAAAACTGAAAGCATTCCCCCTAAGATCAGGAACAAGACAAGGGTGTCCACTTTGGCCACTATTATTCAACATAGTTCTGGAAGTCCTAGCTACAGCAATCAGAGAAGAAAAAGAAATAAAAGGAATCCAAATCAGAAAAGAAGAAGTAAAGCTCTCATTGTTTGCAGATGACATGCTACTGTATGTAGAAAACCCTAAAGATAGTATCAGAAAATTACTAGAGAATCGATATTGTGAAAAGGACTATACTACCAAATGCAATATACAGATTCAATGTAAATCCTATAAAATTACCAATGGCATTTTTCACAGAACTAGAACAAAAAATTTCATGATTCACATGGAAACACAAAAGACCCGGAATAGCCAAAGCAGTCTTGAGAAAGAAAAATGGAGCTGGAGGAATCAACCTTCCTGACTTCAGGTTATACTACAAAGCTACAGTCATCAAGACAGTATGGTACTGGCACAAAAACAGAAATATAGACCAATGGAACAAGATAGAAAGCCCATAAATAAATGCATGCACCTATGGGTACATTATTTTTGACAAAGGAAGCAAGAATATACAATGGGGCAAAGACAGTCTCTTCAATAAATGGTGCTGGGAAAACTGGACAGCTCCAGGTAAAAGAATGAAATTAGAACACTTCTTAACACCATACACAAAGATAAACTTACCTCTTGGTAAGATTTTGATTCTAATATCTGTCTCTCTAGTCCCCCAAGACTATCCAAAACTCTACATAGCCTCTCAATAGTTCCCTCAATAACTGAATATGAGCAAAGGGAAGATTTGATGGTAAGGATAAAAGACTCAGATTCTTCAAGCCCTGAGTTCTTTTGTAACACATTTCTGCATGTGCCGGTGTCATTTGATTCTCTTCATATCACCTGGTGGGAATTGGGATCCAGCAATTGATGTAAAAATGGGGTTCAGGATAGGGGGACACATGTGCACCTGTGGCTGATTCATGTCAATGTATGGCAAAAAACCATCATAATATTGTAAAGTAATTATCCTTCAATTAAAATTCGTTGATTAAATTTTTTTAAAATGCTGATACTCCAGTTACTGCTGTTGATGTGAGTAATAAATGGTCTTTTATCGCTGAAAAAAAGACGATGTGGTATATAAAACAAAAACGGACAGAACTGTAAGAAATAATAGAGGTACCCAATCATAGTGGGAGATTATAAAATGTCTTTTTTTTGGTAACTGACAGAATAAGTGGATAAAAATAGCAGAAATATTGAAGATTTGAACATGATTAGAAAACATGACTCATTTAGTTCAGTCGCTAATTGGTATAATACCACATTCAACAATCACAAAAGATTCAGTCAAAAAAACATATGGAACATGTACAAGGCTTACCTCATTTTATTGTACTCCCCTTTCTTTCACTTCACAGATGCTGCATTTTTTACAAATTAAAGGTTTGTGGCAACCCTGTGTCAAGTTTATTGGTACCATTTTTCCAACAGCATTTGCTTACTTCATGTCTCTGTGTCACGTTTTAGTAATTTTCACACTAGTTTAAACTTTTTCATTATCATTATATTTGTTAATGGTGATCTGTGATCAGTGATCTTTGATGTTACTATTGCAAAAAAAATAAATAAATACACCTCCCTGAAACAGTTGTCTAGAGTTTTAGACATAACTCTATTGCACACTTAATAGACTATGGTATAATGTAAGTCTAACCTTTATTTGCACTGGGAAACTGAAATATTGGTGTACCTTGCTTTATTGTGCTATTCGTTTTGTTGTGGTGATCTGGAACTGAACCTTCAATATCCCTGAGGTATGTCTAGGTCAAAATTGATCCTACACTGGGACATAAAGCAAGTGTTAACAAATTTCAAAAGATTAAAATTATACGGTGTGTGTTCCCTACCCATGATGCAATAAACTAAAAATCAATAATAAAAATATGGCTAATAATCTGTATATTTTTAGAATTAGGAAATACATTTATAAATAACCCATGGGTCAAAGAAAAAAATCACAATTAAAATTTGAAAATATTTTGCATGGGATGGTAATGAAAATATTATATTCAAAGTTATAAAGGATAGTTTGTTTCTGGCTATGACAGCCTACTAATAGAAGACAAATCCTGTCCTTTTGAAGGACAAGAAAAGCTGAAAAACAAATTGTATATTATATTTAAACAAATTAAATTCTTTAAAGACACTGGAGAGCTAGGAAAGCAGCCAGAATTTGAAGTATCAAATCATGGCGAGAAGGGAAACTTAAAGAAGTGAAACATATTTGACACCAATTTTCCTCTTAAAGCATTTGTCAATTAGTAATCAACATGGGTGTAAAGGCTGAAAAATAAGCTACCAAGAGTCAAAAAACCTGAGTAGAACTTTCAGCAGTTATACAGAGTTAAGGATTCAAAATCTAAAACTTAGGGCTACCTACACATCCAGAATTTGATGGGCTATGATCCTGGAGAAAGGAAATTACAAAGAAAGGAAACAAGCAGTATGAGCTGATTTTCTCCTGGAGGCATTCATCAATTCTTTTTTTTCCAGTAGAAAGCTTCCCTTTTTATTCCTATTATATAGCAATCTAAATCAACAAGAAAAGAACTTCCTAAAAAAATTATGAACACTAATTTAATTAAACAGTAACTTTTAAAAACCAAAGACAAACAATATGACACACACTGTTTTGGTAAAAAACTGAGAAACAGAATATTAACCAAGAATATTAAACAAAAACAACTTTTAGTCCCCCATCCCCTGTTCCTATATCAACTAAAGATTCTTAACTTAAAGCACTTGGATATTCTTGGAAAGTAATATTAAAATGCACAATAACATTTCTGCATTACATTTTCATAGTATTAGAAGAATAGTAAATTGCATATTCTTTTATTCAAAATATGGAAATCTGAAATATTAAAACAAATTTGACAAAATTATAATTGGTTTGTGCTGGGTTTTATCTAGTTTTAACACAAATAGTGATTTTTATTACGTACCACATATATTTGAGGGCATAAGAAATATATTTTTCTTGATTGTACAAAATGCTTCACAGCAAAAAGCTTAAATACAACTCTCTAGGAACACTTCCATGTTCTTATCAATGACCATAAAGTGAAGAGAGGATATTTCAAATTTCTGAGTGTCAGTGTAGGGGAAAGTGGGATGGAAGGTGACTGAAATCCACAGTTAGGTGACTGGCAAGGTCATCTAATTAGGAGGCTGCAGAGTTGTGGATGGAACCCAGGATTTTCTTATCTAAAAATGCTGCAGATTTGTGTACTCAAGAAGAAGGGGCTGCTGCTGCTGCTGCTAAGTTGCTTCAGTTGTGTCCAACTCTGTGCAACCCCATTGACGGAAGCCCACCAGGCTCCCCCGTCCCTGGGATTCTCCAGGCAAGAACACTAGAGTGGGTTGCCATTTCCTTCTCCTCATCAATTCTTAATAGGTGTAGAGTTAGAAGCAAAGAAACCAAGTAGAAAAAGGCAATTAAGAGTCTAGGAAGATAAACTGAGCTATTTGGCAACTTCACAGTGTAGGGAAGATAAAAACTGGAGCTTGTAGATTTCAAAAGGTGGGAGACCTGATAAATTCCCTAGGCTGTCAGTAAGAACCCCTGAAGAATTACACCCTAGAAATGAATGAACTGGAAACAGACTAGATCAGACAAAGATCAAAATCCAACCTCATACCATATAGCACAGGGAACTATAGTCAGTCATGGTGGAGAGGTCTGACAGAATGTGGTCCACTGGAGAAGGGAATGGCAAACCACTTCAGTATTCTTGCCTTGAGAACCCCATGAAGAGTATGAAAAGGCAAAATGATAGGATACTGAAATAGGAACTCCCCAGGTCGGTAGATGCCCAATATGCTACTGGAGATCAGTGGAGAAATAACTCCAGAAAGAATGAAGAGATGGAGCCAAAGCAAAAACAATACCCAGTTGTGGATATGACTGGTGATAGAAGCAAGGTCCGATGCTGTAAAGAGCAATACTGCATAGGAACCTGGAATGTTAGGTCCATGAATCAAGGCAAATTGGAAGTAGTCAAACAGGAGATGGCAAGAGTGAACATTGACATTCTAGGAATCAGCTAACTAAAATGGACTGGAATGGGTGAATTTAACTCAGATGACCATTATAAATGGAGTAGCCATCATAGTCAACAAAAGAGTCTGAAATGCAGTACTTGGATGCAATCTCAAAAACAACAGAATGATCTCTGTTTGTTTCCAAGGCAAACCATTCAATATCACAGGAATCCAAGTCTATGCCCTGACCAGTAACACTGAAGAAGCTGAAGTTGAACAGTTCTATGAAGACCTACAAGACCTTTTAGAACTAACACCCAAAAAAGATGTCCTTTTCATTATAGGGGACTAGAATGCAAAAGTAGGAAGTCAAGAAACACCTGGGGTAACAGGCAAATTTGGCCTTGGAATATGGAATAAAGCAGGGCAAGGCTAATAGAGTTCTGCCAAGAGAACGCACTGGTCATAGCAAACACCCTCTTCCAACAACACAAGAGAAGACTCTACACATGGACATCACCAGATGGTCAACACCGAAATCAGATTGATTATATTCTTTGCAGCCAAAGATGGAGATGCTCTACACAGCAAAAACAAGACCGGGAGCTGTCTGTGGCTCAGACCATGAACTCCTTATTGCCAAATTCAGACTTAAATTGAAGAAAGTAGGGAAAACCACCAGACCATTCAGGTAAAACCTAAATCAAATCCCTTATGATTATACAGTGGAAGTGAAAAATAGATTTAAAGGACTAGATCTGATAGAGTGCCTGATGAACTACGGACTGACGTTCGTGACATTGTACAGGAGACAGGGATCAAGACCACCCACACAGAAAAAAAATGCAAAAAAGCAAAATGGCTGTCTGGGGAGGCCTTACAAATAGCTGTGAAAAGAAGAGAAGAGAAAAGCAAAGGAGAAAAGGAAAGATATAAGCATCTGAATGCAGAGTTCCAAAGAATAGCAAGAGGAGATAAGAAAGCCTTCCTCAGTGATCAATGCAAAGAAATAGAGTAAAACAACAGAATGGGAAAGACTAGGGATGTCTTCAAGAAAATTAGAGATACCAAGGGAACATTTCATGCAAAGATGGGCAAAATAAAGGGCAGAAATGGTATGGACCTAACAGAAGCAGAAGATATTAAGAACAGGTGGCAAGAATACACAGAAGAACTGCACAAAAAAGATCTTCATGACCCAGATGATCATGATGCTGTGATCACTGACCTAGAGCCAGACATCCTGGAATGTGAAGTCAAGTGGGCCTTAGAAAGCATCACTATGAACAAAGCTAATGGAGGTGATGGAAGTCCAGTTGAGCTATTTCAAATCCTAGAAGATGATGCTGTGAAAGTGCTGCACTCAATATGCCAGCAAATTTGGAAAACTCAGCAGTGGCCACAGGACTGGAAAAGGTCAGTTGTCATTCCAATCCCAAAGAAAGGCAATGCCAAAGAATGCTCAAATTACCACACAATTGCACTCATCTCACACGCTAGTAAAGTAATGCTCAAAATTCTCCAAGCCAGGCTTCAGCACTATGTGAACCATGAACTTCCAGATGTTCAAGCTGGTTTTAGAAAAGGCAGAGGAACCAGAGACCAAATTGCCAACATCCACTGGGTCATCAAAAAAGCAAGAGAGTTCCAGAAAAACATCTACTTCTGCTTTATCGACTATGCAAAGCTTTTGACTGTGTGGATCACAATAAACTGAGGAAAATTCTGAAAGAGATAGGAATACCAGACTATCTGACCTGCCTGTTGAGAAACCTATATGCAGGTCAGGAAGCAACAGTTAGAACTGGACATGGAAAAACAGACTGGTTCCAAATCAGGAAAGGAGTACGTCACGGCTGTATATTGTCACCCTGCTTATTTAACTTATGTGCAGAGTACATCATGAGAAACCCTGGGCTGGATGAAGCACAAGCTGGAATCAAGATTGCAGGGAAAAATATCAATAACCTCAGATATGCAGATGACACCACCCTTATGGCAGAAAGCGAAGAAGAACTAATGAGCCTCTTGATGGAAGTGAAAGAGGAGAGTGAAAAAGTTGGCTAAAAGCTCAACATTCAGAAAACGAAGATCATGGCATCTGGTCCCATCCCTTCATGGCAAATAGATGGGGAAACAGTGGAAACAGTGAGAGACTTTATTTTGGGGGGCTCCAAAATCACTGCAGATGGTGACTGCAGCCATGAAATCAAAAGACGCTTACTCCTTGGAAGGAAAGTTATGACCAACCTAGACAGCATATTGAAAAGCAGAGATATTACTTTGCCAACCAAGGTCCACCTAGTCAAGGCTGTGGTTTTTCCAGTAGTCATGTATGGATGTGAGAGTTGGACTGTGAAGAAAGCTGAGCACTGAAGAATTGATGCTTTTGAACTGTGGTGTTGGAGAAGACTCTTGAGAGTCCCTTGGACTGCAAGGAGATCCAGCCAGTCCATTCTGAAGGAGATCAGCCCTGGGTGTTCTTTGGAAGGAATGATGCTAAAGCTGAAACTCCAGTACTTTGGCCACCTCATGTGAAGAGTTGACTCATTGGAAAAGACCCTGATGCTGGGAGGGATTGGGGGCAGGAGGAGAAGGGGACAGAGGATGAGATGGCTGGATGGCATCACCAACTCGATGGATGTGAGTTTGAGCGAACTCCGGGAGTTGGTGATGGACAGGGAGGCCTGGCGTGCTGTGATTCATGGGGTCGCAAAGAGTCAGACACAACTGAGCGACTGAACTGAACTGACTGATAATGGAAAATAATCTGAAAAATAATATATGTGTATATGTATAACTGAGTCACCTAGCTGTGCACCTGAAACATTGCAAGTTAATTATATGTCAGTTAAATATATATTTAATATAAAGAAAGATAAATAAAGTCCAACCTCAAATTAGTTCAACTCTTGATGCTTAAAGTATTGATAATTTACTCTTATACTGCATTCCCAAAGCCAAAGCAAATCTTTTTCAAATCAAGAAAAACTCACCCATTTTTTCTAGAATTTTTCATTCATAATGTTTAGCACTCAAATAAAAGCATACCAAGAGATACTACAAACAAATTTTTAAAGGAGAAAAGGAAATAAACAATAGAAATGGACCTATAGAAGATTAAGCTATTAGAGGTATCAGGCATAGACTTTAAAGGAATTGTAATAAATATGTTCAAGAAAACCAAGAACAAGAAAGAGAATTTCACCCAAGAATTGAAATGTGGTGGGAAAAGAATCAAACGGAAATTCTCAAAGTAAAAAATGTAATAGTGACCTTCAGTTTCAACTCCAACATATAAAATGTTTGAAACTCCTCGTTACTCTTCTTACAATAAGAAAAATGTTGAATAAACAGGAAATCAACAACTTTTCTAAGATACATCAAATAATTGAGCTCACAGGGCAAAACACCACCCCCAAAGTCTGGAGATACAGGAAGAATCACAGTTACAATGAGATTACTTGAAGCAGAAAGCTCAGGAGCCAGTAACTGGTCAGAACATCTTAAACGGTTGTTTTGAATTGCTAGAGAATGGATGTGGACTAGCTTAAGAGTTAAAAATCTAGGGGTGGGGATACTTTTGGGAGGGTCATCACATTTCCATTATTTTTTTTATCTGAAGGAGCCCAACAGGTTATCACAACAAAGATCAGAGAAAATTTCCCTCATGTTTCTGTCGGGGGAGGGGAAAATAACCATTTTGAATTATGCCCAGGGGAAAAATAACCGTTTTGAAATACATCCAAAATGTTCTCCGTAACAAAGGCTATCCTGAAAGGGAAACTATTTTACCAGGGCTTTATCTGACCTAGGGGAAGGGCAACTTGCTGGCTCCAGCTCCATCTAGACTTCCTGTCTCATGTAAAGGGAGAAAAAAAAGCACCATTAACCAACTGGATATAATTAACATTTGTAGAATATTTAATCCAACAACAGCAAAAAATACACATACTTCTCAGGCTCACATAAAATATTAACCAAGAAGGACCACATTTTAGGCCATAAAACACACCTTAACAAGTTCAAAAGAGTAGAAAGCATACGAAGTATTCTCTCAGACCATATGGAATTAAACTAGAAATCAATAACAGAAAGATGCAAAATCTCAAAATATTTGAAGATTAAACAAAAACACTCCTTAAAACATGGGTCAAAGAAGAAGTCTCAAAAGAATATTTTAAACATTTTGAAATAACTGAAAGTGAAAATACAACTTATCAAAATTTATGGTATCCAGTGAAAACAGTGCTTAAAAGAAATTTATGGAATTTAATGCATATACAAATTTCCCCTGCTTTTTGAAAGTTTGCTTTATAGTACTTGTGGTTTTTGTTTTTGTTTTACAAAAGACCTACATTAATACTTGTTTTTGCTAACTGAAAGAAATCCAAAGGCAATTTTTGCTTTTATGGAAAAGGTGAAAAGAGGAAATAGCATTCAGCATTTGTTTTGCAGCAAGCTGAGCTATTATGGAAGCAGCATTTACCCCAAGCAGTGAGAGTAGCATTCACTGCCAAGCTCCTTCCCTGTGAACTACACTCATCATCTCAGCATCGAGCTGCCATAGCTTTGTACTGTGCCATAGTACAGAGGCTTTATCTCAATCTATTTTGTGTGTCCATTAATCATAATAATACTTATCCTAAGATAATTGGTCTTCACTTTAAGCCATTTTGGCTTGTGAAAGGTTTCACATGAACACCGTACTTTTGGACAGCAGGGGAAACCTGTGTTAGAAAATAAGAGGAGAGCTATGACCAACATAGTAGGATTGTGGAAGCCTGTGAACTCACCTCCTCCCATGGGAGCATCAAAATTACAGCCTTTAGAGCACAAATATCAATGGGAATGACCTGAAGACTAACAGAAAATAGTTTCCACAATTGAAGATACAAAGAAGGAACCACAGTGAGATGGGTAGGAGGGGAAGACACACAATACAGCCAAAACTCATGTCCCTGGGTAGGTGACCCACAAATGGAAGGATAAACACAATCACAGATGTTCCCTGCAAGGAGCAGAGGATCTGAACCCCATATTGGGCTCCCCAGCCTGGGGGTCCTGTGTCAGCAAGAGGAGCCTCCAGAATGTCTGACTTTTAAGGCCAATGAGGCTTGCAAACAGAAGAGCCTGAGAGCTATAGGAACAAAGATTCTGCTCTTAAAACTTGTACAGCTGTTTTGGGGAGTTCTTTCTCCTACGAGAGCACTGATGCTAATGAGGACCATTTTGGAGTCCTCCAGACAATGGCAACCCACTCCAGTATTCTTGCCTGGAAAATCCCATGGATGGTGGAACCTGGTAGGCTACAGTCCATGGGGTTGCAAAGAGTCGGACACGACTGAGCAACTTCACTTTCACTCTCTAGCCTATTAGTACCAGGGGCTTACTCACCACCAGCAGACAGGCCCAAGTCCTGGGACACCACAAGCTGAGCATCTATCTATTTGCGAACCTGGCCTCAGCTACTAATTGGTTGGCACCAGCCCTGGAAACCCTCAGGCATGCGCTCAGCTGCACCAAGACCCAGCCCCACCTTCCAGTGGGTTGACAGCCACCATAAGAGGCAGAGAGTGGTAGTCAACCGGACCAGGAGCCAGCCCTACCTATCAGCATGCCCACAATAGGCAACCCTATCACAACAGAAGGGTCCCAAGTAGTTCATTCCCAACACAGGGATCAAACCCAGTTCTCCCACATTGCAAGCAGATTCTTTACTGTCTGAGCTACCAGGGAAGCCCAAGAATACTGGAATGGATAGCCTATTCCTTCTCCAGGGGATCTTCCCGACCCAGGAATCAAACCATGGTCTCCTGCATTGCAGGCAGATTCTTTACCAGCTGAGCTACCAGGGAAGCCTCTTATATGGGGTAACCCTAGAGCATATAATTCTGGTGACCAGAGAAGAATGCACTGCTGTGATCTATAGAACATCTCCTACATATGGCCACTTCTCCAAGATTGGGAAACATAACTGACCTACTGAATATATAGAAATAAACAGAACAGTTAGACAAAATGAGGAGACAGAGGAATATGATCCAAATGAAGGAATATGACAAAGCCCCAGAGGAAGTAAAGATAAAGATAAGTAAAGATAAGCAATCTATCTGATAAAGCATTCAAGGTAATGCTTATAAAGATACTCACTGAACTCTGGAGAAGGATGAGCACAGTGAGAATTTCAACAAAGAGGTAGAAAAATAAAGAAGAACCAAATAGCTGACGAAAAGAATTGCATATATATATGCATATATATATAATACCCAAATCACTTTGCTATACACCTGAAACTAACACAATATTGTAAATTAACTATACTTCCATTAAAAACAGTTTTTAAACTTTTAGCCATCCGGAAATAAAAAAGAAGCTTCCATAATTTGATTAAAAACTACCTACAAAAACAAAGGAACAAATATCATAGTTAATGTTAGAGTATCAGGAGCTTCCACCTGCGATACATAACAAGAAAAGGATGGCCACTATCACCACTTTTATTCATTACCATGCTGAGGATTCTATGCAGTGCAACAAGGGAAGAAAAAGAAATGAAAGTTCAAGAAAACTGAAGAAGAAGGAAGACTATTTGCATACAAAAGTATTACATATGGAGAAAACAAAAAAGAATCTATGAACAAACTATTAAAATTAAATTATTTCAACAAGATCACGCAACACAATGTCAGTATAGTTTTTACAATCAGCTCTATTCCTATATCAGCAGCAAGAAATCAGAAAATGAAATTCTAAAAACTAAGTCACTTAGAAATAGCATTGAAAAACTACCAAGTCTTAGAAATATTAATAATTCAAACAAAATACCTGGAAGACTGAAGATGGAAGTTCAGACATTATTGAAAGATGTTAAAGAAGACATAATTAAAGGAAGGAATATATCATGTTAATGGATTGGAGAACTCAATATTGTAAATATGTTCTGGTTCGTGTTAAGTCACTTCAGTAGTATCCAACTCTTTGCCACCCTATAAGCTGTAGCCCACCAGGCTCCTCTGTCCATGGGATTCTCCAGGCAAGAATATAGGAGTGGGTTGCCATGACCTCTTCCAGGGGATCTTCCAGACTCAGGGACCAAACCCGTGTCTCTTACATCTCCTGAATCAGCAGGCTGGTTCTTTACTAATAGTGCCATCTGGGAAGCCCCTGTAAATATGTTAATTATTTCTAAATTGATTTCTAGATTAATTGCAATCCCAATTAAATTCCAACAGCTGCAGTGTGTGCATGTGTCAGTGTCTGTGTGTGCATAAATTGGCAAGTTTATTTTTAAAATCTATATGGAAACACAAAGAGCCAAGAATAAGAGAATCCTGAAAAAAAAATAAAGATTTATACTACTAAATATCAAGATGTATTATAGTTTATTTTTATAACTTGGAGGTAGGAAAGTCTTTCCTCAGAATGAACAAAAACCCAGAAGCCAGAAAGGGAAAATATGAAAAATTAGATCACCTATAGGTGTTCACCTATAAAGGGAAAAAAAGAATAACACCAAATGAATTAGATATCAATCTACTTTGACAGCACTAACATCTAGGTAAGTCAGCTCGCCCCAATTCCCTGAGCACTAAATAAACAACCTTCTGATGATAATGTGATTCCTGATGTACATCAATCTTAGGGACAGAATATTCTGAGCAACCAACACTAAGAATCTGTTCTACTTGGTAATTACATTTCTTAGAGTAACATAGACTCTCACTCTCTTTTTTTTTTCCAAAATGAAAATCCACCCAATTTAATAACGTTATGTCCATGTGCAAACTTAGAAATACTCAATAAACAGAAGGCTCTAATACCCAAAGATATTTGTACTACACTTACTCTTTCACTTTTTAAAATGTAAATGGTCAACAAGGGTCAAAGAGTTACACTTAGCCCACTGTCAGTGCTGGATCAAATTCCTTTGACATGAACCTGTTAGAATGAAGCTACCCCCAGTAAGGCTTCTTTCCCACTCCCTCCCTCCCCTCAGGCTTGTCCCCAAACCCAACAATGCCCAAGCCCTTAACACAAGGCCTGAGAAAGACACAGTGGAGAGGGAAAAGCATGGAGATACACATCTCTGAAAGTAAATATGTGTTATCCTGCTTGATACCACACCTCAGGGGTCAATATCCTAGTCTTCTGCATCCAGAGATGGCAGCATGATAGTTCTGGTTTAAAAGCAAGAAGAGCCACAGTTTGAACAGAGAAATCAGGAAAAAAAATTTTCAGTCTGGGATATGATGAAGAATGAATGTAAAATGTTAGCATTGAAAATAGTCATAATCATTCTTCAAAAAAACACTCTCAAGGGAATAGAGTAGAGAAATTAACCAAACAGAGGCATAAACACAAAATTTCCCTGAACCACATCAATTTGCTAAATCTACACTTAGAATCTCTTTTGAAACAAAGCAAGTAAAATAAGAATTTAAAAATAGAAAACCAGTTTCCTGAGCTTTAAATATTATGCTTTGGGTGACAATTTATAAGAGAACTACACTCCATCTTTGTAAAATTGCCTTTGAACACACTTGACTGGAATAGATCCACTCAAATTCCTAAAATCATTGATGTTGTTCTGTCACTAAGTCATGTCCAACTGTTTGCAACCCCATGGGCTGCAGCATGCCAGACTTCCCTGTCCTTCACTATCTTCTGGAGTTTGCTCAAATGCATGTTCATAGAGTTGGTGATGCTATCTAACCATCTCATCCTCTCTCTTCCACTTCTCCTCCTGCCCTTGGTCTTTCCCAGCATCAGGGTCTTTTCCAATGAGTCAGCTCTTCGTATCAGGTGGCCAAAGTATTGGAACTTCAGTGTCAGCATCAGTCCTTCCAGTGAATATTCGGGGTTGATTTCCTTTAGTAGTGACTGGTTTGATCTTCTTGCTGTTCATGGGACTCTCATGAATCTTCTCTAGCACCACACTTCAAAAGTATCAATTCTTTGGCACTCAGCCTTCTTTATGGTCCAACTCTCACATCCATACATGACTACTGGAAAAATCGTAGCTTTGACTATATGGACATTTGTCAGCAAAGTGATGTCAGCAAAGCTTTTAAATGTGCTGTCTAGGTTGGTCATAGCTTTTCTTTCAAGGAGCAAGCGTCTTTTAATTTTGTGGCTGCAGTCACCATCCATAGTGATTTTGGAGCCCAAGAAAATAAAATCTGCCACTGTTTCCACTAAAATCATTGGATGAGATAAAAACCAAAATAGCAGAATATCCTGAGTTTCTAATTTCCTCAGTTTCCAAGAAACTGCCATCCTTTCTAAAGAAAGGACACTGGCTCCTCCCTGCCCCCATGAGCTGCCACAATCACGGCTACTATTCTAGAAGGGTGCCCTTCCCAAAATGTTTGAGTGGCACCTCTGATGTGAAAGCATCAGGACATCAGAGTGTGGCTGGGCCGGCCCTGTGTCTTCCCTGGACCAGGCAGTCACACATCTGTCTCACACAGCACTTCCCAAAGTCCGGGTGACTCAGTTTCAAATAATACCAGGTATGGGACATCAAAATTCATGCAATGCACACAGGGCTGATCTGCACTAAGACTGGTGCTTTCTCAGTTTCTGTTCAACAACGGTCTGAAAAGTCTTGGCATCCAGCCATACATACCCAGGGTCATCTTGTTACCACAGCAACGACAATTATCATTCTGTATCAAATGCCCACTGGTGCATGACCTGGTGTCATGGAGATGAAACGATCACCCCCAAAAGACACAGAAGCACAAAGAGACTACTGTCAATGGTCTCTCAGAGGAGGAAATAAGAGAAAAGTGTGAAGGAGGGAAAGGGAAGGAGAATGGGAAGGGAGGAGAGGATGAGAAAAGAGACCTGTGGAGCAGATGGACACTAGTCAGGCCTGTGCCCCTGCTGCAGGGTGGCTTTTTATTACCCAAGTTCACCTCATTGCCACCCCAGGTCGAAAAGTCACTCAGCACTACAAGTTCAAGTTATCAATATAGAAGTTTTTTATTATTTACTCCAATCTCCAACTATTCACCCTACCTGACACATAGGAGCAGTAATATACATATCAGTATCTTTGTTTCTTACCCACCCAAGCCTCACCTATAGGCAACTTCTAAGACTTTACTCTTTCTTCTACATCTTGCTGTGTGGATATCTACAAAGTTATGTAATCAATATACAGAACCTCATCTCCATCTCTTTCTTCATCAAGAGGAGTTTTGTGCTGGGTATCTATGGAGGCATTATACTGATGTTTGGCTCTATAATGAGGATTTTAAAGCAAACAGTTGCTTGTTTGGAAGGCCACAGGCTCTACCTCTTGCTGAGTCATCTTGGGAATCTTACCCAACTTATCTACATCTCATTTCTTCCTTAGCAAAGATATAATATTTACTTGACAGGATTATTGAGATTAAGGTGGAGGTGGGAGAGAAATATATAAAATGCTAGTGTCTGATAAATGCTAGGTACCACCCACCTCTTTTTTTCTATAACATACATGTCTTGGACATAAATACCCTGCTTACAAAATTTGAGTAATATTATTCTAATTCCCTTTTCCCTAATAGGAATCTTTCATTTTTATCAGTTTTTCAATAATTGGGAGACCACCCAATTCACGAATGGCATTTTGGTTAAATGAATATGCTACATTGTTACCCTGAGTGACCAAGGCTACTTCTTGAATAAAAGGATCTTTAGATCTTTCTAAGGTGTTAAGGACCTTTTGAAGGTCAGTAGCATCCAGAATATGATCAATTTTATAGGGAAAGTTGAATTTGCCCTTTTGAACAGGCCATAACAAAGCTGGAATCCTGGTGCTCTTAATTCTGGTCCTTCCCTTGGACTTTCCACTAGCCTTGCTCTCAGCCCTAGCTCCATTCCTCACAGGGTGGCAGCTTCCACCTGAATCAGATTCTCTTGATTTAGACATTCCTTCAGTAGGGTGAGTCTGAGGACTACCCCTCAACCCTCTGCCAGTTTCCTAACTACCCCTCAACCCTCTGCCAGTTTCCTAACTCAAACTACTGCAAAATTTCTTATCAGTAGAAAGTGATACTTATCATGAAACAAATGCATCTTCTGTGTATTAAGTGTCTTTACATAGTCTCATTGACAAAAAACAATTTCATTGATCTAAGATGCCTTTGATTATTAGATACATCATTATTTTATATACTACTGAGAATGAAAAAAATACTTTTAAACTATGACAAGACTGTAAGACCTATCATAACTTCAGAAATACTAAAACTGGGGGTGGGGTAAGGAAATGTCCATCTTATGATCACTGAATACAGTGGCACTACTTAGTGCCATGACAATATTTTAACATAAACACAAAATTTGACTCTCAAGTCACCAAGTGACACTTGAAAATACAGAGTATACTTACAATGAATTTCTTTAATGAAAACAGAACACTTAAAAAACATATTTAAGGAATGTGTTAAATCCAGAAACATGTATGTGTATTTCCAAAATTCCACCACTCCTACTCTTAGAAACACTTATGCTTCATGTCTTCATGTCTAAACCCATACAATGCTGTAAAAATTGATGAGATGGAATTGAGGAAACATTTTCAGCTCTCAGAAGGGAACAAAGATCCTATTTCTCTGAGGAATGTATCAGTTTATTTAAAATCTACAAGGCCAACAGATACACAAAAAGGTACTCAACACCTACTAATCATCAGGGAAAGAGAAATCAAAACCACAACGAAGTATCACCTCACACCTGTTATAATGGGTATCATCAAAAAGACAAGAGATAACAAGTGTTGATGAGGACATGGAGAAAGGGAACCCTTGTGTACTGCTGGTGGAAATGCCAGTTGGTACAGTTACTATGGAAACAGTGTGAAAGTTCCTTAAAATTTGATAAACAGAACTGTCATGTGATCCAGAAATCCACTTATGGATACATTTCCAAAGAAAATAAAAACAAGATCTAAAAAAGATATCTGCACACCCATGAGCATTGCAGCATTATTCAAAATAGCCAGGATATGAAAACAATCTACGTTTCCAACAACAAATGAATGGATAAAGAAGATGCAGTATATATACCACAGCTATGAGAAAGAAGGGAAACTTACTGTCTTCAACAACTTCAGTAAAACTTGAGGGCATTTATGCTAGGTGAAATGTCAGACTGTGTAAAATAAAATGCTGTATGATATCACTTGCATGTGGAATCTAAAAAAGACAAAATCAGAGAGTAGAGTGGTATTTACTGGGAGCTGGGGGGTGGAGAAAACGGGGAGATATTGGTCAAAGGGTGCAAATTTCCAGTTATAAGATTAACAAGTTCTGGGATCTAATGTATAACATGGTGATTATAGCTAGTAATACTGTATTATATACTTTAATATTGCTAATGGAGTACATTTTAACTGTTTTCACCAAAAAAAAGAAATGGCAATTATGTGACAGGATGGAGATGATAGCTACTCATTTTGATATAGATGAAAGAAAAGATTTAATATTAAATTCATTCATTATCCTGTTACTCATAGCCATTTTTCATATTTTGGTATATAACCTTTCAGAAATTATAATATATGTAAATATTTTATGCTTATCAAAAATTGAATATAGTATATGGTAATGTAATTGGCTATTCCACTTAAGATTATATGCTGAATTTTTTCCATGTGAAAAAGCGTAGTTGACCATCAACATTTTCAAGAGTTAAATAATGTTTAATGCATAGACATACCTTAATTTCTTAGCCAAGTGCCTCTTTCAAGACAAATTTCTACAGGTAGAATCTCTGGGTCAAAGAGCATGCACATCTTGAAAGCGTCTGAAACATGTATCCAGATGGATCTTGTACCAAGTATGGTCCCACTAGCACAGTTTGAAGGTGCCCCTCCTACACTTCACCACACTCTGGGATGGAAGGGAGGTAGATCTCCAGTATGGATGTCATCAGCCACCTCGATGGTTCCATAAAGGCCCTGCCCCAACTAACCTTGTAAGGGAAAGCTGATAGAAACACTAAAAATTATTTATTCTATTTTCTCATAACTTCAGAGTAATAACTAATGTATTCACTCCCATAGACACCAGAATTGGACAAAAAAGAGGATATTTTTCTGTCAAATGCCCTCAGGACCCTACAATGAAATTTGTCCCTTTCTGTATGTTCCCAGGATAGGTTGCAGCACTTCTTCACTCAAAGCATCTCTCACATCCTTCCTCCCCTTACCACTCCCATGGTCATCAGTGAAATTTCACACCTTTAGCATCTATGACTGAAATATGGTGATAAATTCCTTATATGATGTTGCAATTTCCAGTGGCTACACCTGTCCCTAAGCCAACTGACTCATTCTGCACACAAGTCAGTCACATAATTTCCCTTTCATCCTGTCATTCATTCCTCTGGTCACAAAAGGCTTTGGTGTCTCCCAGGGGTGTGTAGAATAATACATAGATACCTCAGTTTAGAAATTGGGGGTCCTCAATGCATGGGACTTCCCCAACTGCTGGACTGTATTTCCCATCACTCCCCTCCCCACACTTTGTATTCCATGCAGGCCAGCCTCCTCTGGAAAGTTACAACCTCCATGCCTTTCTTCCCACAACTCCTCCCTCCTCCAATGCTCTTCTGCCCTGTTCTTATCCCATCTTTCATGCCCACTACTTAAGCAATCCCTCTTTGGAGGAGAGCATTGTTGCTTGCATAAGTGTCTGCCATAGGAAAGAGCTGGCCATGATTAGAAGCTCCCAGGTTTGTTACCACCATATTGTTTCCATACATCTTGTCTCTCCATATATATCATCAACTCAAGAACATGATAATTTTTTGCTGGTTAAAACATACAACTTTATTGATGAAACACAAGATTAACAGATGTAAACCCATACAAAAGTATAGTTTATTTGTGGTTAGTTTGCTGTCAGTTTAAGTAAAGAGTAAAAATATCTCAATCTAGGTAGCAAGATAGAATCAATAAATGCTTTCTTTGTACAATCTCTATTATTCATCTGACATCCTTAAAATGATCTAGCCTAAAACAAACCATCACAGTCGGCATCACTGTTGATGACATGTAATAGTCATTATTCTAAAATAGCAGCTGAGAGGATCTCTTTGCCGTATAAGCACAGTGAAAAATAAAGAATTTACAAAATGCATTGTTCCCAACTGCAAACTAAAAAAATTTCCTCGATATTTTTTGGGACAATCTCCCAATTAGAGTTTGGTCAATACCTTTAAGACTTTTACTTTCACGACCAGATCACTGTGATTTGCTAATGCTTTGATTTTCTTGACACACACTCCAGATTCTTTGAATAAGAAAAAAAGTGAACTTCTGCTGAATTCTTTCCTGGATGAGGCAAGCCCTTCATTTTTTATGTTGTCATTTATATTCTCGAATAGGGTAAGAATATTAAGAAGAATCTCTCTGTCCCATTCTTTATTAAAGAGGGAAATCAATTCTGACGGCACTTTACAACTCACCAGTTCTCTTGTCATGGCTGGATTTTCAGTAAAGTTTATGATTAGTTTCATAATCTGAATCTTGGTGAAGTAATTTCCCAGGAATAACAAAGCAAAAAAGTCTGGAAAAGAATAGGAAAGCAAATGCTGGTAATGATTAGTCACAGTCATGTTGGTTAACAGTCTTAGACCAGCCATCTGCACAGCTGAGTCCAAACGACAGATCATGGTGTCATCACACACTTGACTGATATATGTCTTAATCTTGCCCTGATTTTCCGAATTCACACTCAAGTTATTAAGGGCATTGTATGCCTTTTCCCTAATAATGGGATCTTTCGTTTTTATCAGTTTTGCAATAATTGGGAGACCACCCAATTCACGAATGGCATTTTGGTTAAATGAATATGCTGCATTGTTACCCAGAGTGACCAAAGCTACTTCTTGAATAAAAGGATCGTTAGATCTTTCTAAGATGTTAAGGACCTTTTGAAGGTCAGTAGCACCCAGAATATCATCAATTTTATAGGGAAAGTTGAACTTGCCCTTTCGAACAGGCCATAACATAGCTGGAGTCCTGGTGCTCTTATTTCTGGTCCTTCCCTTGGACTTGCCACTAGCCTTGCTCCCAGCCCTAGCTCCATTCCTCACAGGGTGGCAGCCTCCACCCCTGACTCCTGGGCAGGGTAAACCAGGTGCAAGGGCCCTGGTCCCAAAGATGGTACCCAACTTGGCAGCTTTAACTGCCTTTGCACTTGCCTGTTCCTTCAGGGTGCTGAAAAGGGCCTTGGCCTTGGCCTCTAGGCCACCTCCACACTCGGCCTTTGAGTGGGCCTCTGCCTTTACATCAGGTCCACTCTTGAGTTCCACGGCTACCTCAGCCTTGGCCTTTGAGTCACCCTGAAGTCTGGCTCCAGCCCCCGCCCCAGCATTAGCCTTAGCTCCTTTCCCAGTCTCTGAAATATCGCGAGATTCCTCCTCCTCATCGTCGTCCTCGTTCCAGATTATCTCGTTCTCATCTCTTCCCCAGGTCAGCCTGTATACACAGTAGCAGGCTCCAGCCCCGATCACCACACCAGCAGCCACGCAGCCAGCTTCCCGAGTTCGGCCCATGATACAGGGAGTGTCTGGAGGACTTGCTCTGGCTGGAGGAGTGCTCCCAAGTCGAGATGCGGGGGGAGACGGGGCTGCGGAGTCTTCAGCTACAGCCAGCAGGCTCTGCTGCAGCTACAGGTACTTGGGGACATAAGGATAAAAGATTTAAGGCTTCAGTCTCCTCCTTTTTGCGCCTTTGCATGCAGACAGACTGACCTACAGACCTACAAACAGACCAAACAAATAGAGACATGGCAGGGACTCAAAGTGAGATCACTGATTCCTTTCTTCAATCAGGAATTTTGGAAGTTTCCCCACCTCCAGATTCTCCAACGTCCTCTTCAACTACCCCACTCCAGTACGTTAAATTTAAGACAACTAATCAGTTCCCTACCTTCCCTGCCCCTGCAGATGTCCCGGGGGCAGAGGCACCCCCACATACACCCGCACAGGTCCAGGCAGTTTCTTCCTTCGATTTCTGGCCTGGAGTAACACCGATTTCCTGCAAACCTGCGTACAAAGCGGGTGGGGAAAGTGGAGCTGAGCGCTCAGGGGACAGACAGATGAACCTCACCCGAGACGGGACACACGTTCCTCTCTGGCATCACTGGCCCTAGTCCTGCGGAGCCCAGTATTTCCCATCTTCGGTTACCCTCCCCTCCTCACTGAGCTGCGGCTTTGATTTGAAAGTTTGTTTTGACCCGTCACCCCTCCCCCCACTCCGCTCCTACGACCTCCTCCAAACCTCCACCCTACCCCCTCCCCCGAAAAAGTCACCGCCTTCGAAGGTGACTGCCACAACTCCTTCCCTGTAACAAAATGGATGGTGGTGGAGCCAGAGTGAGTATCTAGAAGCCAGACAGGCGTAAAATGCACAAAGCTCTCGAACTCCGCCCTGGCCTCCGCCACCCCCACCATCTCAGAGGTACCAGGATACTCCTACCCCCACCCATTACATTCACTGCTCCGGAACAATTTCCTTCCTTCCTCGTCTAGGTTTCCGCCTCCATGTAACCTAAGGACTGACAACTCTGGGACAGAAAAGTAATTTGGAGTAAGGTCCTCCCTACCCCCACTCCCACCCCAGGACTCTCGCAGACACCTACGTCCTCCCAGCCACTTCTTTCCCTGCAGAGCGCTTTCTTTTGCAAGCTCTGCAGTGGTCCAGAGAGAAGGAGGGGTATGAGGGGGATGTCCATAGGCCCACTGGAGTTTGCAGTCTTCACCTTTCTCCACCCCAGGGATCCCTAAATAGTGCCACCACCTTCACTCTAACCTACCTGTTTCAGGGCAATTTTCCTCTTCTTCCTGCTCCTAGGGTTGAACTGGCCTTCAGGCGCAAGATCCACAGACACAGACAGGCGACACAGCAGAGATGGGATGGCTAGGCAGACAGAACAGGACTTCAGACAGTCCCAATACCAGCTTTTCTGAATCCAAGGTCCTGGTTGTCAAACGGATTTCACTTTTTGGTCTTTCACCCTACCCCCACTTCTCAGGACTCTGATAACAGCAGCCTTCTCCAGCAAGGGCGTCCATCCACCCCATCCCCCAGCCCCGAGTCTCAGCCTCAACTCCAGCGGTCAGCCATTTTCCCAGGAAAAACCACACCCCTTTGGAACAACTGGAAAGAGGGGAGGCGGGGCGAAGGAGTGCGGATAACCAGACGAGCGAAAGAAAACCCCAAGATCTGATTCCCCCTCCCCGATGCATTCGCGGCCCCAAAGACAACTCTTTTTCCTGTACGCGTTGTCATATCCTATTTCCTGTATCAAATAGCAGGGAGGTAACTGGGAGTCAATAATGCGCCCGGGTTAGAGCGAGAAGCCCAGCCATCCTCATCCTTCTAGGAGTCGCAGAGCAATCCCACCTTTACACGGACCTGCTGGGCTTCGGGGCAGATTCTTTATTCCTTTGCTCGGAGCGGTACAGCGCCCTACTGAAAGACACGGGGAATGACAAGACAGACGCACAGCTCCAAGATTCTGGTTGCTAGATGGAGCAGCACACCGGACAAGAATCTTAACACGGGTCCTTCCCGATACAAGGCCCTGGATGTCAAAGGTTTCAGGTTTCCCCTTTCCTGGTCTGGGATGTCCCCTGGAATCTGGCTCCCAAGTGTCCACCATTTTTGTTCTTGGAAATGCCGAGGAAACAGTGCAAGGGTGTGGAGAAAGCGAGCCGTGTCCCTCTGTAGCCTCCACCCTCCGCTACCAGCACCGCAGGAATCCCCCAGGCAAGAGCCCATCCACACATAGACCTGCTGGCAGCAGGGCAGAGTTACCTCCTCCTCCTCCTCTTCTCCTGGCCACAAGCCCGCCCGCCTTCGAGGTAAAAGGGAGATGGCAACCGGACCAAACGAAGACCAGGATTAGAAGGACGTCTGCAAATGTCTAGCTCCTGCTCACGTGAGAGCCACGTCACTCGTGAGCTCAGGACCCCAATTACCACTCCCACCAGCAGTGCGGCAGGAGCTGGCCCACCCCCCTTCCTTCCCCTCCACAGCAGGTCCTGCCACTCATGTTCCTCTGCTGATCCCAGAAACCAGAAGTAGCTTCTCTTGTAGTTGGCATTTGCCTTTCTTTGGTTAACAGAGACAACATCTGTTCCCATGTCCATCGGTCTTTTCTTACTCTTTGAGGAGTAATTTTTCTCTCCTCTACTCCCTGTCCACCCACCTCTCCCTTCACCTCCACCCCTTCCCAGCCTCAAATGAACAGCTTCTCTCCTACACCCCTCTATGAAATTAGATTTAAGATCTCAAAAAAGGAGATGGGCAGTGGGAATATCTTACTTTCTTAAACTTTTCTGTTCATTTTTAAAAAATCAGTAATGCATTATTCCTATATAGAGAAAATGATGCTATTTTTGTTTGAGTGGAGAAGAATTTAAGTGTGAGGGAATAACCCCAAAGTCCTCATTAAATTTATTATATTTATTTCTAACACAAGGAAAATGTTTCCACTGGTTACAGTCAAAAAGAAGCTTTCTAAATATAGAAAGTTTCTAAATATAATACAGTTTTAAAATTGAAACTGTTATTTTTCACATTGTCTATGTATTAGTCCACAAAGATGACTGGTTGTCTAATCTTGGCCATTTTAAACAAATGATCTATTTTACTTTTTCAAATTTTGGGTCAACTTACAATTTGATAAAAGCAATACAATCATATCTAGTTTGATTAAAGAAAGAAATACATTCAGTTACCTCAAAGTTTTGACTGACTGCTGTGTGAATCTCTTGTGATTTTATGGCTTTTCTAAATACCTATCCCAGATTAACTTTTTATCTACTAGGGCTTCCCTGGTGGCTCAGTGGCAGAGAATCCACCTGCCAATGTAGGGGACACAGGTTTGATCCCTGGGTTGGGAAGATCCCCTGGAGGAAATGGCAACCCACTCCAGTATTCTTGCCTGGGAAATCCCATGGACAGAGGAGCCTGGCAGGCTATAGTCCATGGGGTTGCAAAGAGTTGGATTCAACTTAGCAACTAAACTACCACCTACTATGGCTGAAGAAGTTGAGGGTGTGAGGGATGGAGAAATTGTCCCTGCCTTGTCAAGAGGGGAGGGAGGAAGGTGATGCCTTCCCACCTCCCCTATATTCCAGAGTTTCTTATCCCCTGCATTCTGGCACCTGACTCTCTTTGCTCACTCTTAAAATATACATGGACAGGTGACCAAGGTGGTAAATGCCACTTTACTCAGGTGACCAACCTGAGTAAACACCTTAGACTTCTTTCCTCCCTCCATACTTCACATTCCCACCGAGATAACTCAGGGATGCAGAGAAGGGATGGCTGTTCCCACCTACTCCTGCAGAGTTCCATGAAGCCTAAAGAAGCAATTGCGGGGGGGAGCGGGGGGGAAACATCCAGGCCTGCCAGTCGTGTTCTGCCCTGATTCACGGTGGCCCAGTTATCCTTGTTCCTTATGCTGTCTGCTGATACCACCTGACCTGAGAGATGCAGCCTGCTGGCCTCACACCTCCGGCCTTCTTACATCAGGGCATCCAGGGGGAACCCAGCCTTGTTGCTGGGTCACTTGCCCACAACCTACACTCACCTTGGTGCCCCCTCAGCCGTATGTACACCTCTCCCCACTGACTGTCCTGATAAATGTAGAGTAGGCGTTCTCAACTGGCCGCCTCTGTGCTCTACCTACAATTGTATCAAAGTGAAGTGGATGCATGTGTTCATTTTAGTTCAAAGAAGGGTCATAACTCTCATCAGATAGGCATCATTTATGACTTAAAAAATCTAAGAGGTACTCTCTTAGGAAAAAAAAAAGATATATCCTTTTAGTGGTAATCAACCTCTGTTTTTCTCTCTCCTACGTTATACACATTCTTTATATTTTTTAATGTGCAAACAATGCAGAAATGTATAAAGTGGAATGTGAAAGTTCCCTGTAATGCCTGTTCCACCAGTAACTGTTCCGAAAGCAATCACTTTTAACAATCTCATTAAAGTGCAGTGAATCTGCACTTTAATTTTAGAACTGATATCTTTAAAAATTGGGTCTTTCTATCCATATCAACCTTTGCTTGTTGTTGTTTAGTTGCACAGCCGTGTCCAACTCTTTGCAACCTGATGGACTGCAGCATGCCAGGCTTTATGATCGTCAATAAATTTTATGTTTCTTCAGGTAGTTCATACTCATTACTTGTTAAGTTTATTCTTAGGTGTTTTATGGTTTTGTTGCTTTGGAGGGATGATATTCCTTTTATGATTATATTTTCTACCAGGTTATTGTCAAAGGAAATAATTCTGACATGTTTACTTTTAGTGACCTTTCTTAATATTTCTAATACAAGCATAACTCATTTTATTGTGCTTTGTTTTATTGTGATTCACAGATATTGAGTTTTTCACAAAAGGAAGGTTCGTGGCAACTCTGTCAAGCAAGTCTATTGGTGCCACGTTTCCAACAGCATGTGCTCACTTCATGTCTCTGTATTACAGCTTGGTAATTCTCGCAATATTTCAAACTTTTTCATTATTATTATACTTGTTATGGTGATCTGTGATCTTTGATGTTACTATTGCAAAAACATTACAACCTATTGAAAACTCAAATGATGATTAGCATTTTTTACTAATAACATTTTTAAATTAAAGCATACACATTTAAAAAAAATTAGTTATTTGGTTGTGCCAGGTCTTAGTTGAGGCACACAGGATCTTTAGTTGCAGCATGCAAACTTTTAGCTGGGGCATGTGGGATCAGTTCCATGACCAGAGATCAAACCTAGGCCCCCTTTATTGGGAGCCCAGAGTCTTAGCCACTGGACCAGCAGGGAAGTCCCTAAGTACATTTTTTTTTTTTACTGCTAAAACTTTGTTTTATTCACAAACTTTTTTTTTTGTTGTTTTTGTTTTGTTTTTTATTTTTTTTCTTTACTTTACAATATTGTCTTGGTTTTGCCATACATCAACATGCATCCGCCACGGGTGTACACATGTTCCCCATCCTGAAACCCCCTCCCACCTCCCTCCCCAGCCCATCCCTCTGGGTCATCCCAGTGCACCAGCCCCAAGCTTCCTGTATCCTGCATCCTAAGTACATTTTTAAAGACATAATACTTTTGTACACTTAATAAGCTACACTATAGTGTCAGATCAGTTTATTTTTCTTCTTCTGTTCTTATCTCATTATAACAAATATTTGGAATGGTGGACTAAAGGGTTTTAAACACCAGGCAGGTTACAGCTCAGTTTAGCTCAAGCAGACAGATCTTTTATTAGACAGACACTCCCAAGACATGGGAACAGGCCAATCCCAAAGGAGTTGTCCTCATAATCTCTCTTGGCTTCCCCCTTTATATACTTTCTTGGTTTCCCCTTTTTTATACTTCCTTGGCTCTCCACCTTTTTATACTTCCTGTCTCCTCCTTTTTATACTTCCTGTCTCCTCCTTTTGGTTATGCCCTGTACAAAATAGGGCTTGTACCCACCACCAATCAAGGAAAGGGAATGCAAATGGGCATACACTCACGGCCAGTTGACAACTGCAAGTTATATAACGGCCTATGTATGTCTTCCATTAATTCAATCTGTTATCAGTTTCAGTTCAGTTCAGTCACTCAGTTGTGTTGGACTCTTTGCGACCCCATGAACCGCAGCACGCCAGGCCTCCCTATCCATCACCAACTCCCAGAGTCCACCCAAACCCATGTCCGTTGTGTCGGTGATTCCATCCAACCATCTCCTCCCCTGTCGTCCCCTTCTCATCCTGCCCTCAATCTTTCCCAGCATCAGGGTCTTTTCAAGTGAGTCAGCTCTCTGCATCAGGTGGCCAAAGTATTGGAGTTTCAGCTTCAACATCAGCCCCTCCAATGAACACCCACGACTGATCTCCTTTAGAATGGACTGGTTGGACCTCCTTGCAGTCCAAGGGACTCTCAAGAGTCTTCTCCAACACCACAGTTCAAAAGCATCAATTCTTCGGCACTCAGCTTTCTTTATAGTCCAACTCTCACATCCATACATGACTACTGGAAAAACCACACCCTTGACTAGACGGACCTTTGTTGGCAAAGTAATGTCTCTGCTTTTTAATATGCTGTCTAGGTTGGTCATAACTTTCTTTCCAAGAGCAAGGGTCTTTTAATTTCATGGCTGCAATCACCATCTGCAGTGATTTTGGAGCCCAGAAAAATAAAGTCAGCCACTGTTTCCACTGTTTCCCCATCTATTTGCCATGAAGTATATATGTGTAGAATATTTATGAGCCTTTAATGGGCTCCTGCTTCCCAGGTGGGTCAGTGGGTAAAGAATCTGCTTGCAATGCAGGAGCTGAAGGAGATGTGGGTTTGATCCCTGGATTGGGAATATCCCCTGGAGAAGAGAATGGCAACCCACTCTTGTATTCTTGCCTGGAGAATCCCATGGACAGAGGAGCCTGGCAGGCTATAGCCCATAGGATGGCAGAGTCGGACTGGACTGAAGCGACTCAGCACAGCACAATGGGCTCCTAGCTGCCTAAGGTTACTTGGAGAAGCCCCTGTGGTTAGTTTGTATCCACTGTGTGCTTAGGGAACATGTGCAGGAGTTGGAAAAGTCACTGCGGTTATTTTTGTAGGGATTTGTGAGCTCTCCTGGGGATGTCTGGGATGGGGTTTAGAGATCAGCTTGCATCCTTTTTGGCTAGGCCACCCCTCCTTACTCATGCCTAACTTCCTACCTAACAATAGTATAAACAAAACTTCTTTGTGCACTGAGAAGCCAAAGAAATACATGACTCACTTTATTGAAATACTAGCTTTATTATGGTAGTCCGGAAATGAACCCACAATACTCAGAGGTATGCTGGTAGTTTTTCAGTTGATAACTTTGGTTTTTCTAAGTATGCATACATGATCATCTGAAAATGATGATTTTTTTTTAATTTTGCCTTTTCCAATCATTATATCTCTTATTCTTTTATTTTCTGGATGTACTACATCAGCCAGAACCTCCAGAACTATGTTGAATAATAATGGTGACTGAGAGCCTCCTGACCTTGTCTTTGAGAATGCCCCTAAAATTTCACCATTTAGTGTGATGTTTGCTATTTGTTTCTGCTGTGTTTTCCTTCATCTGTGTTTGTGTGATGGAGATGTTTAACAACTGCACTCTCATAACTCTTTATGTAAGACTGAGAAGATGTAACTGTCTACATCAAAATATTGGGAGTGGGAGATGAAGAGGGAGAGTTGTCACAAATACTGTGCTTATTGTGAATAAGTTGATGAGCAAAAGCAGACACTAACTCTGCTCTCATAGTGAAGAAAATAATGAAATAATCACATATACATACAAACTGAACAAAATACTTTGAAGGAAAGGAACACTATTAATATGCTGAAAGAAGAGGCAGTGTCTGGGGATTGGGTAAGGTTTCCTTGCTGAGTGAAAGGAGAGAAATTTTGAATTGACATTAAGGAAAGAAAGTGTTAACTAGGAAGAGAGAAGCAGAAAATAAAAATGTCTCAAATTTTCCACTCTTCTTATAACCACCATGATAACCCATCTACCTCAATCCTAGGATAAATCCTGTGAAAACTGCTGCTAACTTTTCAATTGACTCAGGTTTTTTTTTGTTTGTTTCACATACACCACCAAAAAGAAAATAATGTAGATATGTTATATGTGAGTGTGTGTACACATGTGCCTTTTTAAAATAATTTGAGATCATACTATGCAAATTATTCTGCACACTATTTTTCACCTTATATACCATGTACAACATTTTATCAGCTGCAATAGTATTCTGTAGTGTGAATTTACTAAAATTCAACTGATCTATTACTGGTTGATATTTAGCCTCTTCCCCATCTTCAGTCAGTTCAGTTCAGCTCAGTCGCTCAGTCGTGTCCCCATCTTTGTCTATTACAAAACTGCAACAGTGGGGACCTTTGTTTACATATGCATGTGTGCTCAGTTGTGACCCACTCTTTATGACCCTATGGACTGTAGTCTGCTAGGCTCCTCTTTCCATGGGATATTCCATGCAAGAATACTGGAGTGGGTTGTCATTTCCTCCTCCAGGGGATCTTCCAGACCCAGGGATTGAACCCTGTGTCTCCTGCATGGGCAGGCAGATTCTTTACTGCTGCACCACCTGGGAACCTTTGTTTACATATATATTTTACAATTGTAGCACTATTTCCTCAGTAGAAATTCATAGAAGTGAAATAACTGGGTCAAAGTGGAAGTTCATTTTATTTATTTTTTCTTTTTTTAAAATTTATTTTAATTGGAGGCTAATTACTTTACAATATTGTGGTGGTTTTTGCCATACATTCACATGAATCAGCCATGGGTGTACATGCATTCCCCATCCTGACTCTCCCTCCCACCTCCCTCCCCATCGCATCCCTCAGGGTCATCCCAGTGCACCAGCCCTGAGCACCCTGTCTCATGCATCAAACCTGGACTGGCGATCTATTTCACCTATGATAATATACATGTTTCAATGCTATTCTCTCAAATCATCCCACCCTTGCCTTCTCCCACAGAGTCCAAAAGTCTGTTCTTTACATCTGTGTCTCTTTTGTGGTCTCACATATAGGGTCATCATACCATCTTTTTAAATTCCATATACATGCATTAATATACTGTATTGGTGTTTTTCTTTCTAACTTACTTCGCTCTGTATAATAGGCTCCAGTTTCATCCACTTCATTCGGTTCAGTTCAGTTGCTCAGTCGTGTCTGACTCTTTGTGACCCCATGAATCACAGCATGCCAGGCCTCCCTGTCCATCACCAACTCCCGGAGTTCACTCAAACTCATGTCCATCGAGTCGGTGATGCCATCCAGCCATCTCATCCTCTGTTGTCCCCTTTTCCTCCTGCCCCCAATGCCTCCCAGCATCAGAGTCTTTTCCAATGAGTCAACTCTTCACGTGAGGTGGCCAAAGTACTGGAGTTTCAGCTTTAGCATCATTCCTTCCTAAGAACACCCAGGGCTGATCTCCTTTAGAATGGACTGGTTGGATCTCCTTGCAGTCCAAGGGACTCTCAAGAGTCTTCTCCAACACCACAGTTCAAAAGCATCAATTCTTTGGTGCTCAACTTTCTTCACAGTCCAACTCTCACTTCCATACATGACCACTGGAAAACCATAGCCTTGACTAGACGGACCTTTGTTGGCAAAGTAATGTCTCTGCTTTTGAATATGCTATCTAGGTTGGTCATAACTTTCCTTCCAAGGAGTAAGCATCTTTTAATTTCATGGCTGCAATCACCATCAGCAGTGATTTTGGAGCCCAAAAAAATAAAGTCTGACACTGTTTCCACAGTTTCCCCATCTATTTCCCATGAAGAACTGATTCAAGTGCATTCTTTTTAATAGCTGAGTAATACTCCATTGTGTATATGTATCACAGCTTTCTTATCCATTTGTCTGCCAAAGGACATCTAGGTTACTTCCATGTCCTGGCTATTGTAAACACTGTTGCGATGAACATTGGGGTACACGTGTCTCTTTCAATTCTGGTTTCCTCAGTGTGTCTGCCCAGCAGTGGGCTTTCTGGGTCGTATGGCGGTTCTATTTCCAGTTTTTTAAGGAATCTCCACACTGTTCTCCATACTGGCTGTACTAGTTTGCATTCCCACCAACAGTGTAAGAAGATTCCTTTTTCTCCACACCCTCTCCAGCATTTATTCTTCGTAGACTTTTTGATAGCAGCCATTTTGACCAGCATGAGATGGTACCTCATTGTGGTTTTGATTTGCATTTCTCTGATAATGAATGATGTTGAGCATCTTTTCATGTGTTTGTTAGCCATCTGTATGTCTTCTTTGGAGAAATGTCTGTTTAGTTCTTTGGCCCACTTTTTGATTGGGTCGTTTATTTTCTTGGAATTGAGCTGCAGGAGTTGCTTGTATATTTTTGAGATTAATTCTTTTTCAGATGTTTCATTTGCTGTTATTTTCTCCCATTCTGAAGGCTGTCTTTTCACCTTGCTTATAGTTTCCTTCATTGTGCAAAAGCTTTTAAGTTTAATTGGGTCCTATTTGTTTATTTTTGCTTTTATTTCCATTACTCTGGGAGGTGGGTCATAGAGGATCCTGCTATGATTTACGTCAGAGAGTGTTTTGCCTATGTTTTCCTCTAGGAGTTTTATAGTTTCTGGTCTTACATTTAGATCTTTAATCCATTTTTAGTTTATTTTTGAATGTGGTGTTAGTATGTGTTCTAGTTTCATTCTTTTACAAGTGGTTGAGCAGTTTTCCCAGCACCACTTGTTAAAGAGATTGTCTTTTCTCCATTGAATATTCTTGCCTCCTTTGTCAAAGACAAGGTGTCCATAGGTGCGTGGATTTATCTCTGGGCTTTCTATTTTGTTCCATGGATCTATATTTCTGTCTTTGTTCCAGTACCATACTGTCTTGATGACAGTATGGTATATTGTCTTTGTAGTATACTACAGTATACTATATCTTTGTAGTATAGTCTGAAGTCAGGCAGGTTGAGTCCTCCAGTTCCATTCTTCTTTCTCAAGATTGCTTTGGCTATTCAAGGTTTTTTTGTATTTCCATACAAATTGTGAAATTAATTGTTCTGGTTCTGTGAAAAATACTGTTGGTAGCTTGATAGGGATTGCATTGAATCTATATATTTCTTTGGGTAGTATATTAATTTTTGCTATATTGATTGTTCCGATCCACAAACATGGTATATTTCTCCATCTATTTGTGTCCTCTTTGATTTCTTTCATGAGTGTTTTATAGTTTTCTATATATAAGTCTTTTGTTTCTTTAGGTACATTTATTCTTAAATATTTTATTCTTCTCATTGCAATGATGAATGGAATTGTTTCCCTATTTTCTCTTTCTGTTTTCTCATTGTTAGTGTATAGGAATGCAAGGGATTTCTGTGTGTTAATTTTTTATATCCTGCAACTTTACTATATTCATTGATTAGCTCTAGTAATTTTCTGGTGGCATCTTTAGGGTTTTCTATGTAGAGGATCATGTCATCTGCAAACAGTAAGAGTTTTACTTCTTCTTTTCCAATTTGGATTCCTTTTATTTCTTTTTCTTCTCTGATTTCTGTGGCTAAAACTTCCAAAGCTCTGTTGAATAGTGGTGAGAGTGGGCATCCTTGTCTTGTTCCTGACTTTATGGGAAATGCTTTCAATTTTTCACCATTGAGGATAATGTTTGCTGTGGGTTTATCATATATGGCTTTTATTATGTTGAGTTATGTTCCTTCTATGCAGAAGTTCATTTTAAATTTTATCCATGCTCCCAACTCTCACCTCTTAAATTTTGGTTTTATATTCCATGTTGAAATTCAAAATTTTTTGATTTCTTAAATTATAAGTGGGATTAAACATCTTCCCCTAACTTTAACTATTTGTATTTCTCTTTCTGTGAACTACTTTTCCCCATTTTTCCACTAGGATTTTAATCTTTTTCTTATTAATACACAAGAACTTCCTGTATATTAAGAAAATGAGCTCTTAGATTGTCATAAGCATTATAATTATTTTCCCAGTTTATAATTTTCTTTGGACTTATGCTTTATAGATTTTTTGTATTTTTAAAATCTTTATGATACAAAATTTATCAATTCTTTCTTTACATTTTTTGAGTTTTGTGTCCTGCTCAGGAAGACTTGTGTGTTCTTCTAATTTGTAGATGTGTTTTTTAATGTTTAAATTTTGGTCCATATACAATTTTTTTTGGTTGTATTGTCTCTGTTATCAGTAAGCTAGAAATTTTACCCAACATTCCTTTTGCACCATTTGTATAAATGTCAACACAGTGAAAAAAGCAAATGACATCTCAATGTTATTATGAATATATTTTTACAGTTTTATTAACATATGAATTATTTCTTTCCAAATAGTTAGCAAATTTTCCTAATATCAATTATCAAATAATACCTCTCTAGTTACTGATTTTAAATGCCACCTTTATCATGAGCTAAATATCCACATATATTTGGATCTATTTTTTGATTCTCTGTGTTCCTTTAATCTCTTATTTTTTCTATGTACAAAACTGTTTTAATTATAGTGTCTTTATAATATGTTTTAATATCTGGAAGAGTAAGGCCTCTCTATCCTTTTTCATGATTTACCTTCTCAGTCATATGTGTTTATTTACAGATAAAATGAATTATTTTGTTAAATTCCCTTAAAAATCTTGCTTTTATTTCCACTTGGATTATAATTAATTCGAAAGTCAACTGAAGGATAATTGGCATTTTTATAAGACTATGTTACAGAACACACAAGGGAACTTGTTTGCTCTTGATCGCCCCATCCTGACCCCTCCCCCACCTCCCAAGACAGCACAGGGGCCAATAAACTCTTGCCTGGATTTCCTGTCTGACCTCTAGTCAATTTCTATTGCTTGAGGAAGGCCAAGAAACCTGGTTGGTATCAGATTTATGGCACCCAACATGGGGCAGTTGTACTTTCTGGGAAGAGGATCTGGGCACCTCCAGGACCACTAATACAGCTTCCCCATGAGTGACAAGTAGCCACCTGACCATCTTCAGTGTCATGAAGGTTGGTAAGTCTGCCTTCCTGGGCCCTGGGGGCCTCAGTACCCTCACTCAGGCAATGCTTTCCCCTCCCACTTGTCCTTTTCCCTCTCTTGAAATCTCTCTACTTCTCTCCGTCCTCTCCTTCCAAGAGAGTGGACATTGGGCAGCTACAGTATCACCCCTCTAAGCTTGTGAGACCATGCTTCCTCTGGCCAGCAATTGACAGGTGACAAGTAAAGATGGGAAAGGCTCACCTCACACCCTGCAGACCAGACTGCTCAAGGAGAGCAGTCCAGCATGCTCTCCTTGATGGGACATTTAAGAAAGTAATAGAGGTTTAAACCTCATATCATGTAGTGGCTGGAAGTCCTGTCATCCCAGTATTCTCACCTTTATTTCTCTGTCATCTCTTTCTCTTTTTCAATCTTTTCTGTACCTCCTCCCTTTACTTCTCCCTTGATCCTTATACCTACACTCCCATCCCCTTTATCCTGAAAACTACTTGTTTGTGTCTGTAAGTTTTTGTAATTGGTATCTTTGTTTTATGTAGTTTTGTTTGTCCAACTGCTTCTGCAAGTCTCTGCCAAAATTTTGGGCACAGTGGAACATTTAAACCTTGAAATACAAACACAGCCCACCTTGCCTGAGACTCCAGCCTTGCATTACTTAGTGGGATAAAAAAAAAATTATTTTTGGCTGTGCTGGGTCTTTGTGGCTACAGACGGGCTTTCTCTAGTTGCAGCAAGTGAGGGACTCCTCTAGTTGTGCACTGGATTCTCATTGCTCTGGCTTTTCTTGTTGTGGAGCACTGGCTCTTGGGCACAAGTCCTTCAGCAGTTGCAGCATGTGGGCTCAATAGTTGTGGTGCACCCCGGCTTAGTTGCTCCGCAGCATGTGAAATCTTCCAAGACCAGACATTAAACCCTTGTCCCCTGCATTGGCAGGCAGGTTCTTAACCACTGGACCACCAGGGAAGTCCCCTTGGTGGGATGTAAAAGAACAAAACGAAAGGAAAGGAGCTTGCATTTTCCCCTCCTCTGCCTTTGCAAACTAAGCTTTTAAACTTGGCTCCAGGAGCTTGCATCTCTCTTCTCTGCCTTTGCAATGTAACTATTCTCCCTGGGCTCTCAGGAACTACCTGATCCACCTGTAGTCCCCCAGACGGAGGTGGGGAAAGGGCCATTCTAAATTCAAGCAGAAAAACTATGAGGTCTCTGGTTCTGTTTGTTTCTATGTAAAAATTAACTTGTAAATGAGCTGTATTTAATTAGCTTAAAGGAAATTGAGTGTTTATACACATTCTTAGAAATATAAAAGAAAACTCACCAGAATACATTTTGCATTCACGTGGTCTGGGAGATAGTCAATATTTAGTTAATATCTGTTATTAGAGCTAGCTTAAGCTTGTGGGTTTAATTAATATAGTCTTGTTTTTAGAATCATCAGTGTCAAGTACAATATTCTTATTGCAGCGAGGGTTACTGAAAGTCAATAAGTGCACATTCTTTCTGTTATGAGATTTGTCAACAGGGAAAACAACGTGATATGATTACATTTTTAAGTAAATGTAGTAGGATAGGAGCTTTTTGGTTAACTCTACAAGAATAATTATGCTTTGGAAATGTCCATCTAAAAATAGTCTCTTCAAATTTTGGTAACCTAAATCAAGTTAAAAAATAGGAATTCATTGAATATTCATTTTAAATAAACTATTGGGCTTCCCAGGTGCTACTAGTGGTAAAGAATTGGCCTGCCGATGCAGGAGACACAGGAGTCATGGCCTGGGAAGATCCCCTGAAGAAGGAAATGGCAACCCACTCCAGTATTCTTGCCTGGAGAATCCCATGGACAGAGGAGCCTGGTGGGCTACAATCCATAGGGTTGCAAAGTCAGACACAACTAAAGCAAAGGAAGCAAGCAAGCAATTGGAACACTAATTGCAAAATAGGTCTAAATTTACCTACTTTTGAGAAGGTAAATTTACCTTCTTCTGAGAAGAAACTAAAGCTATTTTGTGTCATCTTGAGATTTTCTTTACCCATCTGTAGAATGTTAATGTAAAAGACAGTTCATGGTTGCCTAAGGAAAGTAGGATGTGTGTTTTCAGAAAAGAGGGTATGAGGAATGGAAATATATATATTTTTAAAGGAAAAAGGGGTGATTTTGTCCTAAAGCTTGTTAATTCTAAGTGGAAAGAATAAGGCACAAAGTATGACTACAGAAAGTTTGCAGAAGAGGAAGTTGAGAAAAGAATTTTGTATGTGGCTAGGGTTTTCTAAAGTTGGATTAAATTTAATTAAGTAAGTGAATTTTATTAGGAGTAGGTTGATGAAAGTCTGGTTTTGGTTTCTCTCATAAAAGAACAGTTTTCTTGGAATGCTGCTCTTGATAACAGATTATGTGAGTTTCTGTGCCTTTAAGTGATCTGTATTAACTTTTTTTTTATTTTATTTTATTTTTAAACTTTACATAATTGTATTAGTTTTGCCAAATATCAAAATGAATCCGCCACAGGTATACATGTGTTCCCCATCCTGAACCCTCCTCCCTCCTCCCTCCCCATTCCATCCCTCTGGGTCGTCCCAGTGCACCAGCCCCAAGCATCCAGTATCGTGCATCGAACCTGGACTGGCAACTCGTTTCATACATGATATTTTACATGTTTCAATGCCATTCTCCCAAATCTTCCCACCCTCTCCCTCTCCCACAGAGTCCATAAGACTGTTCTATACATCAGTGTCTCTTTTGCTGTCTCGAGAATTTTTTTTCACCTTGGCTCAGGGAATAATTGTTTCACAGCGACCTATGATCCTATCTGACCAGGTAAAATTTTTGCTATCTTTTTTTACAAACTTCCCAAATATTAAATTCTAATTACAGTACTTTTGACCTCCAACTAACTTTGGATGCTTCAAAGGATCTCTGGAGCATCCCAAAGAGAGATCCTAAACTGGTTCATTTATTATGTTAAATTACATGAGAAACATGGTCCATACTTGCTGCTGCATGTATCAGATGGGATCATCAGGCTCTCCCCAATTTTATCACAGCCACCAAACAGATAGGGGAAAGGGTTTGGGGTTCTTCTGCTGTTTAGTCTTTCACCTTACTCTATGTTCAAAAAAATCCCCTGTGGGAATACTCCCACCTCTAGGCCTGATCCTGTGGCATTGTCTATTACACCCAACTCTATTTCCTCCAGGAGTTCCTTTTTGTACCCCAGGGACCCCCTTTACTCCAGGCCTTGGCAGCCCATACACTGTTACAGACTACCTATTGCTGGGCACTTCCAAGCAGCCCACATCCTTTAGGCTTCATAAATGTTCAATCTCAAGGAATACACCCCAACCTAGGGGAAATTGTTGCTAGTCCATAAGCCTTATAGACAACAGATCCCCCTCAAAGAGAGCCCTGGCAATGCACTGGCACTGGTTCAAACATCCCTTATCACAGAACTATGGCATGAGGGGCTGGGTCAACCAGAGATATCTGGTTATGTGATGGGAGAGTAGTGGAGGCTCAAAATCCCATTAGGTAAGAAGGGAATTCAGAGAACTCTCTGACTCCCTTCTGACAAAAGCTTCCTAGTAAATGTCTCTGAGATGCTGGACATCATTTCTAGGAGCAGTCTTAGTTGCAAGTTACTCAACATGGGAGAATCCTCTTCTAAGCCAGAAGAAACACCTCTGGAATATATCCTCAAAAACTGGAAATTGCATAAAATGGAAAAAATTAAACTCTTAACACTGTCTGGCCTTTATATAAGTTGGAGGGGTGGAGAAAAATGAGTCTCTAAATTACAATACCACTGTGCAATTGAATCTTTACTGTCCCAAGATAGGAAAATGGACTGGGGTTCCCTATGTTCAAGCCTTCATGGTCCTTTACCAAAACCCTACTCTATGTGGCTCCTGTAATTGAAAGCATGGGGAATCAGAAAACACTTTTGACATTTTAGATGATCCTCCTTTAATCACCCCAATTTTCAGGGAGGAAACCAAGTCTCCCCTGCTTTTCCAGGGCTACCTACTTCCCTAGAAGCATCTATTTCTTCAGATTCCTCTGACCAATTCCACACTTCACCTCCCTATGTCCTTTTATAGCCTCCTTTACTTCAGAAGGGAGATACTAGTCCTTCTGGAGCAACTCGTAGTGAAACTTCCTGTCACCCAGGATCAGGAAAAATGTGCCTTCTTAGGGAAGTGGCAAATGGTGAAGGGACAATCAGAATATATGCCCCCCCCCTTGTAACCAGTTTAGACCAACCCAAACAGAGACTGGAAGACCCTAGTAAGTTTGTTGAAGGGCCTCAGGCCCTAACTATGGCCTTTGATTTAACTCAGAAGGATGTTCAAATAGTCTTGTCTACTTGCTGTATCCCTGAGGAAAAACAAAGAATTTGGGCAGCAGCCCAGGTGCATGGTGACCAACTTGGCAGGTACTAACTCAAACATTTCATTATGGGTGGAGATGAGTCCCAAATCAGGAGCCCCATTGGAATTATAAGTCCCAGGATGGAAGAGAAGCCAGGAAGCACACAATCCAATGTGTATTAGAAAGGATGAGAAAATATATCAAAAAGCCATTTAACTATGAAAAAGGTTAAAGGAGTAACCTGAGAAAAGAAAGAAAATCTAGCCCTCTTTCAGGGTTGGCTTGTGGAAGCTTTTAGAAAATTTACTAACACTGATTCATCCACTCCCAAAGATCAGTCCCTGCTGGGACAACACCCTATCAGACAGTCTGCCCCTGATATTAGGTAGAAACTCCAAAAGTTAACAATTAGGCCCACAAACCCCAATTACACAACTCCTACAGTTGTCCTTTGGAGTATTTAATAATAGAGATCAAGCTGAGGAGGAAGAGAGAACCCAATGTGAAAACAGGCAGGCCATGGCTCAAGCTAAACTGATGGCTATAGCTGTTAGCCATGCGTTGCAAACTCAGGACAGCCCAAGGGGGCTGAGGAAGTTTAACCATCCACCTCAGAGGTAAACCAGCAAGGAAGAATGCTTCAGATGTAAGTCAACTGGCCATTGAGCCCCAAAGTACCAAAAGAACCCCCTGGTCCATGCCCAGTCTGCAAACAAATAGGTCATTAGAAGTAGAACTGTCCCCAGTTCTGAGGGTGAAAGGGGGCTCCTGCTCCCGATATGGCCATGCTGGATGACTGAGGTGGCCCAGGGATTCTGGTGGCAACCCCCAACTAGATGTGTACCTCCACTGAGGAGCCTTGGATGGTTCTTGACATGGCAGGTGTGTGCTCAGTAACTTCAGTTGTTGTGTCCAACTCTCTGCGACCCCATGAGCTGTAGCTTTCCAGGCTCCTCTGTCCATGGGGTTTCCCAGGCAAAACTACTGGAGTGGGTAGCCATTTCCTTCTCCAGGGGATCATTCCCAACCCAGGGATTGAACTCAAGTCTTCTGAGTCTCCTGCGTTGCAGGCAGATCCTTTTTCCACTGAACCACCAGGGAAGCCTAACATAGAAGGTAAGAAATTCAATTTTTAAATGGATGCAGGAGCCATTTACTCTGCTCTGATCTCTTGCACTGAGCATCTTTCCTCCAAAAGCTGTACTGTGACTGGTGTTGATGGAAAGACTCATGCCTGTTACTTCACTGGGCCTCTCACTTGCCAGTTTGAACAGTTTTTGATCTCACATGCCTTTTTAGTTGTGCCTGAGTGCCCTACTCCACTACTAGGGAAGACCTCTGGGATCCATGTTATTATTAGGAGCCATATTATGATAAGGAGGCCCTGAGCAGTCCCTTTTCTTGACTCTAAGACAGACCAGCTGGAAGAGCAAGGTGCTATTCACAGCCACATTCTATATGCAGTAAACCCTGCTGTTTGGGACAAAGGAATCCCTGGGAAGGCTATAAATGTCCAATCTGTAAAAATTAACCTTAAGCCATAAGTTGCTTATCCTAACAAGACAGGATCCCATAAAGTTGGAAGAAAAAAAGGTTTGCAATCCCTCATAGATAAATACTTAAAACATCACCTCTTAGTACCTTGTCAGTCTCCATGCAATACCCCTATTCTGCCAGTTAAACCAAATTGGGAATATAGAGTGGTACAAGACCTTAGAGTAGTAAACGATGCAGTGGTCCCTATCCATCACCTGTGGCCAATCCTTATAATATATTAGTCCAGATTCCTGGAGATGCCAAATATTTTACTGTGCTTGACCTCAAGGATGCTGTCTTTTGCATCCCAGTTCATCTCTCACTTCAGTATCTATTTGCCTCCAAGTGGACTAACCCCCACTCTGGCCAATATAATTGGACAGTATTGCCTCAGAGTTTTCAGGACAGGCCACACTTGTTCACCTAGGCCCTGGGTGAGGGAAATACACCTAAAAGAAGGGGCCATTCTGTAGTATGTAGAGGACATATTAATATGCATCCCCACCATGGAGGCCTCAGATCAGAATACTATTGAAGTCCTTAATTTCCTTGGAACCCGGGGCACCAGGGTTTCCCAGAAAAAGCAACCCTGATGCCCATAACAGGTAGAAACCAACACTGAGAAAATTCGACAAGCCGCTTGGATTTCAGCAGGCAATTAACCACCAATCCTCACTATTCAATATGGGTGGGAAAACTCAAAACTAGTTCTCTAGTTTGTTCTCTTGGATCTCACAAGGTATAAAAAGATTTCTGGCAGGAGATTTTCATTTTTTTTTTATAACGCTTTTCTTTTCAGTAAATCAGTCATACTGATTTATACTGTATCTTCTCTAGTGCTCTGTTGTCTTCCTTACTATTGTAAACCTGTGACTAAGACTTTTCAGTCCAAGGGAGAACTCCTGGGACCAAGAAGTCCAGATCTTCCCTTCTAAAATAGATAAATATGTTAAGCTTTAACCCTGAGATTAACAAAAATATATACCTAAGCGGAATGGTTTCCTGACAGGGGCAACATCACTTCCTCTGTCTGGTCAACAGTTAAGGGAACCCTCCCAAAGTTAACCTGGTTCCTTCCCTTTCTAGGCCCTTTAATGGCTATTATAGTTCTCCTTTTTTAGCACTTGTTTGTTTAACATTTTGGTTAAGTTTGTAAGTTTGTGTCTTCTAGGATACAAAGCTTGAAGTAAGGCTCCTGATGGTTCAAGTTCAACCTATTCCAGCAGTTGGCCCAGGTCAAAACAGATCCTTGAAACAGTCATTGAGGGACTTCTACACCTCTAGGATAGGCTAGTGTCTGTGGCCCCCATCCAGTTGGAAGAAGTGTCAGAAGAAGAGACAGTCAAGTCCTTACCGATTAAGAATAAGGATGTGGAGTCTCTCAGAGGGGAAAGGGACAGGCAGGGACCTGAGACCTTTTGCTGCAGTACTGCAATGCTTGTACTTAGACATACCTCTCTTAGAGCAACTCAATACAAAGACACTATGGGACTAAAAGTAACTGCAAGAATACACGGCTGGGGCAAATTGTGGACACAAGATACAGACAAAAAAACTCAACTGCCACTTTTGAAGAGAGTGGAGCAAAAACAGGGTGTAAAAGCAGGGTACTGAGCATGCCCCCTGCAAACCACCTAAGCCACCCCTCTGGCCCAGCCCCTGAACACACCCCTACCCTCACCCCATATAAGGAACAAGTTCACCTCCCCTCAGGGACCGAGCAAGCAAGGCAATCTATTGTTTGTTCTTGCTCCCTGCTGCTGCTGCAGAGGCTCCAATAAAGCCTTGCATTAAAAACAATGTTACCACTTCACATCAGTTAGAATGGCTATTTAAAAAAAAAAAGAGAGATAACAAGTGTTGGTGAGGATGTGGAGAAAAAGAAACCTGTTATTATGTAAAGTTTAAAAATAAAATAAAATTTTAAAAAAAGAAAGGTATAAGGATTAAAAAGGGGGGAAAAAAAAGAAACCTGTTAATTCTTGAGTAGCTTATTTTTATATATATATAACGGAATATTATTCAGCCATAGAAAAGAAGGAAATTCTATTTTTGACAAGATGGATGGTACTATATGTAGAACCTAAAAGCCAAATTCATAAAAACAGAGTAGAATGGTGGGTGCTAGGGACTGCAGGAAAGGGGAAATGGGGGGGACTGTTAGTCAAAGGGTACCAACTTCCAGTTATAAGATGAATAAGTTCTGAGGAATCTAAATGAAGTTACAAGATAAATAAGTTTCTGGGGAACCGAATATTTTTTCCCCTTGGGAACCCAGTTTTTCTAGTTATTTGCCTTCATTTATTTTCCCAGCAGAATTTGTACGTTAAAAATATAAGACTCCCAGATTCCTTTCCCAGAATGCCCCGCGCTGAAGAAGAGGCTTCTGGGAGCTGCAGACATATTGGGTTGGCTGGTGCCGGACTACCAAGATGGTGGCGTTTGTGGTGTAACGGAAGTCCCTCAAGCCCGTGGAAGCGGTTTCGCGGCCTAACTCAGTGCTCCCCTTTTTCACTGAGAAAGTGAGGCAGAGGTGGCAACCACCAGAAACCTAGTAACCTCGAGAACCCCCTCAACCATCAGCGGCTTGGCCAAAAGAAACTGACGGCAGCAGTGATCCGGTTCTGCTTGGCCTATTTTGGGGTCTGTAATCCCAAGAAAGAGCCAGCGGTTTCGGTTTCCTGCCGGTTTCCTGCCGGCTTCCGCTGCTTTGCTCGGTGGACGAGCCCTCGAGGCCTCTATCCTCCCATTTGACGTGTCCGGGTTTAGCCTCAGCCTCCATCTTTGTCTCGAAGAATGGCGAGCAGCAGTGGCTCCAGGTCCGAATTCATTGCTGGAGGGAATTATAAGCTGGTAAGAAAGATTGGGTCTGGCTCCTTCGGGAAAGTCTATTTGGCGATCAATATCACCGACGGTGAGGAAGTGGCGGTGAAGCTAGAACCTCAGAAAGCGAGGCAGCCCCTGTTGCTGTATGAGAGCAAACTCTATAAGCTTCTTCAGGGCGGGGTTGGCATTCCCCGCATACGGTGGTATGGTCAGGAAAAGGACTATAATGTGCTAGTCATGGATCTTCTTGGCCCCAGCCTCGAAGACCTCTTCAATTACTGTTCAAGACGGTTCACAATGAAAACTGTACTTATGTTAGCTGACCAGATGATCTGTAGACTCGAATATTTGCATACAAAGGATTTTATACACAGAGATATTAAACCAGATAACTTTCTAATGGGTGCTGTGTCTCACTGTAATGTGTGTTTAGAATGTCAAGCAAGGAAGAGGAAAAGGGACATGACTGAAAGTACTTCTCAGGACCCAGCTTCCCTAAGGTCAAACCAGTTATTCCTTGTTGATTTTGGTTTGTCCAAAAGGTACAGAGACGGCAAGACAAAGCAACACATACCATACAAAGAAAATAAAAGTCTCACTGGTACTGCTCGGTATGCTAGCCTCAATTCACATCTTGGTATTGAACAGAGTCGCCGAGATGACATGGAATCATTAGGATTTGTTTTGATGTATTTTAATAGAAGCAGCCTGCCGTGGCAAGGAATAAAGGCTGTAACAATGAAGCAAAAATACGAAAAGATTTGCGAAATTAAGATGGCCACACCTATTGAAGATTTATGTAATGGATTTCCCGCAGAATTTGCTACATACTTAAACTATTGTCGTGGACTGCGCTTTGGGGAAGCCCCGGATTACACCTACCTGAGGCAGCTTTTCCGCACTCTTTTCAGGACCCTGAATTACCAATATGACTACGCATTTGATTGGGTAGTAAAGCAGAGAGCAGCACAGCAGGCAGCCTCTTCAAGTGGGCAGGGTCAGCAGGCCCAAACCCCCACCCCCACAGGCAAGAAAACTGACCAAAAAAGAGAGTAACATGAAAAGGTTTGTAAGCCTGAGTCAAGGAGCAGAAGAAGCAGAGTAAGGTGATTGCAGCAGCATGTTTCTCCCCAAAGCTAGAAATTTTCGTTCATATGTACACTGGCCAGTGACTGTGGACAAACGTTCACTTGGGGTAAAGAACGTAATTTAAGTATAAACTGGCTCTGGGCAGCATTGGTGATGCAGTGTGCTGAGTTGTAGCCGCTGTAATTGTGAATATTAATGAGATTGTGAAACGTGTTGTCCAGTTTTTTGTTGCTTTCTTACAGGTGGAAAAGTTAACTAAATGGTTCACACACACATTGGTGGAGAAATTGTGCATATGCCAGTTTGTTGTTAACATCGTTTATTTTCAACTATGTTGCTTTGAGATCTCGTTTCAGAAACGGCATGAACAGTCTTCTGCCACAGTTGAGATGGTTGTGCTACTTCTGCTGCTGCTACGTAGCGTCAGTCGTCTCCGACTCTGCGCGACCCCATAGACGGCAGCCCACCAGACTCCCCCGTCCCTGGGATTCTCCAGGCAAGAGCACTGGAGTGCGTTGCCATGAGACGGTTGTAAATGCTCACAATTGTGCATTCTTAAGGTCTATTCATCCCTGGGGTCCGCAAGTTGTTCACTTAAAACATTTTTTAAATGGTTCGTTTCTTGTTTGCAAGGCAGCTGATACGGTAGCAACCAAGGATTCCAGTGTTCCAGCATGTGAAAAGACTCTGCTTGCTTACCTGTGCTAAAATAACAGCGTTAAAGTGAAGACTTAAGAAAAACACATTGACTACTAGATTATCTGTAGGACTCTTGTTAACTCTGTAATGTTCTTGGTATTTAAAAAAGCATATTTGTCACAGAAATTTAACATTTTACAACTGAACATGTATGTGTGTTGCTTAATTATTATAAACATTTGTATGATGTGGGATTTTGTTTTTATTTTGAAATGTGTTTTGTACAAATTATAAACAAATGTAGAACATTGCTTGGCACACTGTAGGCTATCACTAAATACTTGTGTGAATGAATATATTTTGCATATTTTTAAACTTTATTCTTAAGTAGCTTATCTTTCCTCATGATTATTAGAAATTGAATATCTTACATGCTCTGTTTATTTTTATATATGAAACTGATTGTTTTTTGTTATTAAGTAGTTTATCTTTCCTCATGATTATTAGAAATTGAATATCTTACATGCTCTGTTTATTTTTATATATGAAACTGTTTTTTGCATAGTGATTTTATAAGCAACCTCTTTATGAAGGTTTTAAAGTTTCAAATAGTTTTTAATTGATTCTCTCAGCTTTGTTGCATTTGCATTAATGATAATCTTGCCTCCTTTTCAATATAAATATAAAAAACATAACTCTTAAAACATTGCTAGGCACACTGTAGTTTATCAGTAAATACTTGTGTAAATGAATATATTTTGCATATTTTTAAAGTTTATTCTTAAATAGCTTATCTTTCCTCATGATTATTAGAAATTGAATATCTTACATGCTGTTTATTTTTATATATGAAAGTGGTTGTTTTTTGCATAGGGATTTATAAGCAACCTCTTTATGAAGTTTCTAAAGTTTCAAATAGTTTTTAATTGATTCAGCTTTGTTTCATTTGCAGTAATGATAATCTTGCCTCCTTTTCAATATAAATATAAAAAAAATAAAAACATGACTCTTAGAACATTGCTTGGCACACTGTAGTTTATCAGTAAATGGTTGTGTGAATGAATATATTTTGCATATTTTAAAAGTTTATTCTTAAGTAGCTTACCTTTCCTCATTATTAGAAATTGAATATTTATCTTACATGTACCGTTTATTATTTTTATATATGAAAGTGATTGCTTTTGCATATTGATTTTATAACCAGCCTCTTTATGGAGTTCCTAAAGTTTCAAATAGTTTGTAATTGGTTCTCTCAGGTTTGTTTCATTTGCAGTAATGATAATCTTGCCTCCTTTCCAATATAAATACTATGTTTAATTCTGTGAACGTGTATACCTGAAGCCAGTTCATGTTGATGTATGGCAAAAACCATCGCAATAGTGTAGTTATTCTCCAATTAAAATAAATAAATAATTGTGTGAAAACTAACAGCCTTGTCTTCCTGATTTTTATGGGAATGCTTCTAGTATTTATTCCTCAAGCATGAAGAACTTCTTGTTAGAAGTTCATATATATTTTTATCATATTAAAGAAGTATCTACCTGTTCTTACTTCAATAAGCTGTATTCAGAAGATATATGGCTTCAAGTACAATTTGATTAATATTCTCTGTCATGCTCTTACTTACATATAAGCTTCACCCTTGAGCTGACCACTCTAATGGAACCAAAATAGCGGCAATAGATCTAGGCCCTATATCAGCACATCTTTATCAGCATAGATTTCCAGCAGGAAAAAGAATCCAACTCGGCTGGCTCAAGAAACTTGAATGTAGGGACTATTCAGAGAGATATGTGCAAGATTAAGAGACCAAATTAGGGATTTTGAGATACCCAGAGACTAGCAATAGCAGGCAGAGAAGGCAATGGCACCCCACTCCAGTACTCTTGCCTGGCAAATCCCATGGACAGAAGAGCCTGGTAGGCTGCAGTCCATGGGGTCAAGAAGAGTCAGACACACTGAGCGACTTCACTTTCACTTTTCACTTTCATGCATTGGAGAAGGAAATGGCAACCCACTCCAGTGTTCTTGCCTGGAGAATCTCAGGGACGGGGCAGCCTGGTGGGCTGCCGTCTATGGGGTAGCACAGAGTCGGACACGACTGAAGCGACTATGCTGATAAAGATGTGCTGATGTAGGGCCTAGATCTAACAATAAAGTTATTGGTAATCACTGCTAATAAAATACAGCCCAAATCGGGGAGGGAGCAAGAAAGAAATATGTTGTCTTCTCTCTCTGCCCTCCAAAGTTCTGTCAGTGTACTTCATTGGTCAAACCCAAAGAGACTCCAACCAGAAATGAAGCCTGAGGATATAATCGAAAAGGATTGGCCTCCTAGGGCATAGAACAGAACTGAGGAGGGCAGGAATAGATCCTGAGGTGGGGCAAAATATTTTTGTTCTCTTAGGGTCAGAATTCTATAAAAAGGTGTTTTATCAAGCAAGGTTTCTCTTAACTGCATATGCAAAAAAAACTAGTTTTGGAATTTCAAAAGTGTTTCATTTCATCTTATTTTTTTCCTTAGTCATAGGTTCATAGCTGTAATCAGACCATTTTTCCCAAATGTGCTCCAGAAGACTTTTCCTTAGGAACAGATGAAACTTTTACCATCCTTTAAAAACAGAAAGATAAAATACAAATGGCACCTCTAAAAGCAAACCTTAGCATCCAAAGAAACAATGAACCAGTTCACAAATCAGGTAGAAGTTCAACAACTATTCCCCATTCCAACAGGGTAAACCCCCATAAATACAAAATGATTGGGCTTATTCTGGAGAGGAAGGGAGTTTTCAGTTGTACACAACAATGAGATTCATCCTATTTTGAGTCCATCAACTCCTAAATGCTGGTTGATTAGCAGAAAAAGATCAAGAGTGGGTATTACCAGAAACAAATTAAAACCAGAGCCTTGTTCCCTTTACCACAGAATTGAAAGCACTGTGGACCAGCAATACCTGGTTAGTGTCAAGCACTCAGGGCTGTCCCTGAGACAAAGGGAAGTCAATGCCCTCAGGCAGAGCCTGCCTTTTCTCCTGGGAAGAGCCTGAAACACTGCAGGAGAGCTGAAGGCAGGGACCTGCTTTTACTTGAGTGACACTCCTGCTCTGTGAGATGGTGCCGGGAAGGGGTGGAAAAGGTAGTAGAAAATTCCATGCTTATAAACATTGTCAAAAACAATGGAGATTGTGGTGGAGGATAATTAAGAAGAGGCTGGTAGCACTAACTCAAGGAAAATGTCAGAACAGTCACAAGTTTACTGAAGAGAAACCAGGGAAAGACAACCAATCAGAGCCCTCCTGGAATTACCCACAATTGTGAAGGTCAGGAAGACTGTGTGCATATGCTAGGCTGCATCCACTTAGAATCAAAGAAAGGCATGGAACAGGCTTGAAGGGTATAAAACAAAGAAAAGCAAAGAATTTGTTGCCCATTATTTGTTTCTACAAGGTTTAAGTCAAGTCACTGCCATTGCTGACCAACAATACACCCTGGAAAGAATTCAGGATGAAAAACAGGATGAGGCACTCTGTGCTTTGGAAAAACAGGCCCCCGAGATAGCTAGATATCATGGAAGTTGTTGAATCAACCCAGATTCTTATATCTTCTCATACATTAAAAAAATTAAAATCATTAACTGAGATACCTGTTCCTCATGACTCTCCAGTGAAGTTGCTCAGTCGTGTCTGACTCTTTGTGATCCCATGGACTGTAGCCTACCAGGCTCCTCCATTCATGGAATCTTCCAGGCAAGAGTACTGGATTGGGTTGCCATCTCCGGGGGATCTTCCCGACCCAAGGATCAAACCCAGGTCTCCCGCATTGCAGACAGATGCTTTACCATGTGAGCCACCAGGGAAGCCCTCATGATTAGCAGTAAGCTTTTACTGAAATGTATGCTTGACTGTACATATTCCCTCAGTTTAATTCAGTTCAGTGACTCAGTTGTGTCCGACTCTTTGCGACCCCATGAACTGCAGCACACCAGGCCTCCCTGTCTGTCAACAACTCCCAGAGCCTACCCAAACTCATGTCCATCGAGTCGGTGATGCCATCCAACCATCTCATCCTCTGTCATCCCCTTCTCCTCCTGCCCTCAATCTTTCCCAGCATCAGGGTCTTTTCAAATGAGTCAGCTCTTTGCATCAGGTGGCCAAAGTATTGGAGCTTCAACATCAGTCCTTCCAATGAACACCCAGGACTGATCTCCTTTAGGATGGACTGGTTGGATCTCCTTGCAGTCCAGGGGACTCTCAAAAGTCTTCTCCAACACCACAGTTCAAAAGCATCAATTCTTAGGTGCTCATCTTTCTTTATATTGCAACTCTCACATCCATCTATGACTACTGGAAAAACTATAGCCCTGACTAGACGGACCTTTGTTGGAAAAGTAATGTCTCTGGTTTTTAATATTCTGTCTAGGTTGGTCATAACTTTCCTTAGTCAAAATCATATATATCCTGGCTTCTGTGCCTACCTCTTCAGAGCTGACCTCTCAGAGCTACAGAGAGGCTGTTTCCTGGGATACAGTCCTCAGTAAAACACTGAATAAAAGTTAACTCACAGCTTTTACATTGTGCCTTTTTTCCTTTCCATTGAAAAAGGATTCACTTAGCTATACACAGACCCCTAAACACCTGGCAAAAGTCTTACTGACACAAGGAGCTTAAACACAACCTCTGACCAAGCACTGACTGAACGATAGTTTACTCTGTTGTTGTTCAGTTGCCAAGTCGTGTCTGACTCTTTGCAACCCCAAGTTACTGTGACCCAGGGACAAATCCTAAAAAGCCAAGGTTAAAAATAAAATCACAGGGCTTCCCTGGCAGCTCAGTGGTAAAGCATCCGCCTGCCAATGCAGGAGACATGGGTTTGATCTCTGATTCAGGAAGATCCCACATGCTGTGGAGCAACAAATCCCATAAGCCACAACTATTGAGCTGGTGCTCTAGAGCCTGGGAACCGCAACCATTGAGCCCATGTACCACAACTATAGGAAGCCCGTGCCCTAGAGCCCATGCTCAGCAACAAGAGAAGCTACCACAATGAGAAGCCCATGCAGTGCAACTAGAGAGTAGCCCCTGCTCCCCACAACTAGAGAAAACCCACACAGCAACGAAGACTCAGCACAGCCAAAAATAAATAAATAAAATTATTATAAAAAATAAAAACAATCACAGTCATTCATGGCAATACGGAAGGACGTGTGAATGCCCAAGGCATACCCTTTCAGGAGTAATCAGAGAACATCTGAGCTAGTAGTCCTTGGCTGAATTAGCTATAGGCAAAATATATAAACTCGCTGAAACATTGTTGCTTATGGTACAATACAACCAGAAAAATTACATTTAATAAAACCAGGTTCTGAAACTGAACATAGAATAAGACTCCAATTCTGTACCAAAAAAAACTCAAGGACTTTTATGGGCTGAATGTGTGTCTCCCCAAAATTTATACTTTGAAAGCCTTACCCCCAGTATGGCTGTATTTGAAAATAGGTCCTCTAAATTGAAGCTCCAATACTTTAGCCACCTGATGCGAACAGTTGACTCATTGGAAAAGACCCTGATGCTGGTAAAGACTGAAGTCAGAAGGAGAAGAGGGTGACAGAGGATGAGATGATTGGATGGGATCATCAATTCACTGGACATGAATTTGGGTAAACTCTAGGAGATGGTGAGGGACAGAGAAGCCTGGCATGCTACAGTCCCTGGGGTCTTGAAGAGTTGGACACAACCTGGTGACTGAACAACAGATGAGTCCATAAGGATGGATCCCTTATCTTACAAGATTAGTGTCCTTATAAGAAGGGATATGAGAAAGCTCACTTGCTCTCCACACACATGCACCAAGAAAAGGCCATAAGAGGTCAAAGTAAGAGGGCAGCTATCCACAAGCCAGGAGGAAAGCTCTCATGGAAACTAAATTTGCCAGCACCTAATCTTGGACATCCCAGGCTCCAGAACTGTGAGAAATAAATTTCTGTTGTTTAACCACCCAGTCTGACTCTGTGCAACCCTATGTACTGTAGCCCACCAGGCCCTTCTGTCCATTGGGATTCTCCAGGCAAGAATATTGGAGTGGTTTAAAACTGGCTATAAGACTACTTAATTTTCCAAAACATCTAGGAAAGTTATCCATTTCTATCTTAGCTTCAGTGCTACCCCAAGAGCTAGACACAAGTCCCCCCTAAACCCCATGCTTTCAAGGGTCTTGCATATCACACACACACACACACACACACACACACACACACTTATTAAAGAACATATGGGTGCCTGTGTCACATGGGATCTGGTGCTCATTGGTGGTACAGTGCAGCTTATAAGCCCAAACATCTGTACTTTGACTAACACTTTCAGGCTTCAGGAAAATGCTTCTCCACATCTGTTTCCCTGTCTCCTCTAAACAATAGGCAACTGTGTCCAAATGCCAAGAAGATTTGTGGGTTGTGCCACTGCTGACATAAGAGACAGACATTATTTCAGATTACAGGGAAGATTTTAGCAGTGAACCACTTAAGAAAGAGAAAAAACAAGCTAACTTATCAGAGCCTTCTTCTCAGATACATGAATTCCATAGGTTTTTGCTTACAAACTTTCATATCCCAATAGTGTCCATTTTCTGGCTTGTATTTATTTTCTGGTTTGCGGTTGCAAAAATGAATGTAATAAAAACTACATAAAATGTAATAAAAATGAATGCACTATTTGCAACTGTTGCATATAGAAGCTGAAGAATATTTCACAGTATTAAACAACAGATATTACTCTTGATTTGGGGATTTATGAAAAAAGAGAGAGAGAGATGCATGAATCACTGTCACAGATTGGATCCCCAGGAAACAGATTCTAAGGCAAAGATTAGTATAGGAGGTTTATTGGTGAGAGCTCCTGGGATCAACATTTAAGAAAGAAAAGGGAGAAAATAAGAAGGAACGAAAAGAGGAAAAAATCAAATGTCAGTGCACTATTGATACAATGCCTCAGCATATCCTGTAAGGAATTCTGAAGATAGGATGAAATTTAAAAGCCATCTCAAGTGGGGCAAGAAGACCGGGTCTTTATACACAGCATCAATGAGCCACTGCATGTGGGACATGCTGAGAATACAGTGTGATCTTGAACAAGACAATTCTCAGCTGATGCAACGCCTGAATGGGGCTAGCAGCCAAGGGCTCTCTGATGGCAGCATTCCTAACAACTGAAGTAATAAGGTCTTTATTGCTAAAGGAAACTCTGGGCAGGGCATTGCAGCATCCTCCAGAGTCCACTCCTTGTGCCTCCCAGATCTGCTTTATATAAGTTCCAGGATCAGCTCTTCCAGGGGTCTGGTGGGTCTCTCTTCCTAGGGAAAACTTAGGACAAACTATAGCCTCCACATTGCAATTGGTCTCAAAGCTGAAAATGACCATCTTGCTCTCCCACTATCAATTATAGATCCCAATCACTCTTACGGTCTTGGTGGATTGTCTGGTGATATGATCCAGACCCTCATTCCTGATCATCATGACTTTTTCAGGCTGGAATTGCTTTCCTTGTTGATACTCACACACCAAGCCCACCAATCTATAAATAATGCTTGGGTTTTTTCTTCTCAGTCAGCTTGTCAAAAAAGAGTCCCTATGAGGCCACAGGTACAACGTGAGTGAAAGATGCTAGTGCAACAGTGGTGGATATCGTGGAAGGGCTGCTTTAGTTGATTGTGCAGGTGTGCAGGGAAAGAGCAAATTTGCCAAAATGGTGTGGTCAGGCTCTCTCATCCCACAGCCTCTCGCTCTTGCCCCACGTTTTGTAGATAATGATTATGTAACAGCTGAGATCACTTATAGCACTGTGCATGCATGTCACAAGGTACTCGCTTGGTCACGGATGTGTGTGGTTATGTTGTGTTATGTTATGTCTCCTGCTACGGCTGCTGTGCCAGGCAGAAGAGAATAAATGGTCTGCAGTTCTTATGGCTACTTGCATTTTCTTCCAGCCTCTTAGCTCACACCTTGCCTACCATGAATTCAGGGAACAGTGCCCACAGTGAGATACAGCGAAACAACGGGCACTGTGAGCAGGGTCAGCAATACGAGGTGCTTAAACACTCCATTCCTGCTTGTGTGTAAAACTGCCATCTTGTTACTGGGCCTGCCCATCCTTATACCTTGGAGGATCTGGCAGAACTCAGTTGATGATGAGCAGTTCTGGCTGTATGGTCACTTGCATAGTCACTTGATGTCCTATGGCTGGGTATTCCAACTCTATCAGGATACAGTAGCATATCAGGAGCTGTTGTTTTTTTTTTAATACTTTTAAAATATACTTTTGAGTATGTAATTCTCCACTGCATGTGGCATGACTTTGTTGCAGAATCTGAGTTCTGGTATAAGTTGTGACCTTCCCATCAGAGCTTACCAAAAACTCCACATGGTATCTTCTGCCAACACAGACACTTCTAATCCTTCAGTTCAACCGCTCAGTCGTGTCTGACTCTTTGTGACCCCATGGACTGCAGTACACCAGGCATTCCTATCTATCACCAACTCCCGGAGTTTTCTCAAACTCATGTCCATTGAGTCAGTGATGCCATTCAACCCTCTCATCCTCTGTCATCCCCTTCTCCTCCTGCCTTCAATCTTTCCCAGCATCAGGGTCTTTTCAAATGAGTCAGTTCTTCAAATCAGGTGGCCAAAGTATAGGAGTTTCAGCTTCAGCATCAGTCCTTCCAATGAATATTCTGGACTGATTTCCTTTAGGATGGACTGACTGGATCTCCTTGCAGTCCAAGGGACTCTCAAGAGTCTTCTCCAACACCACAGTTCAAAAGCATCAATTCTTCGGCGCTCAGCTTTCTTTATAGTGCAACTCTCACATCCATACATGACTACTGGAAAAAGCAAAGTTTTGACTAGACAGACCTTTGTCGGCAAAGTAAAGTCTCAGCTTTTTAATATGATGTCTAGTTTTGTCATGACTGTTCTTCTAAGGAGGAAGTGTCTTTTAATTTCATGGCTGCAGTCACCATCCGCAGTGATTTTGGAGCAAAAAAAAGTAAAGTCTGTCACTGTTTCCATTGCTTCCCCATCTATTTGCCGTGAAGTGATGGGACCAGATGCCATGATCTTAGTTTTCTGCATGTTGAGCTTTAAGCCAACTTTTTCACTCTCCTCTTTCACTTTCATCCAGAGGCTCTTTAGTTCTTCGTTTTCTGCCATAAGGGTGGTGTCATCTGTATATCTGAGGTTATTGATATTTCTCCCTGCAATCTTGATTCCAGCTTGTGCTTCCTCCAGCCCAGCATTTCTCATGATGTACTCTGCATAGAAGTTAAATAAGCGGGGTGACAATATACAGCCTTGTCTTACTCCTTTTCCTATTTGGAACTAGTCTGTTGTTCCATGTCCAATTCTAACTGTTGCTTCTTGACTTGTATACAGATTTCTAAGGAGGCTGGTCAGATGGTCTGGTATTCCTATTTCTTTCAGAAATTTCCACAGTTTGTTGTGATCCACATAGTCAAAGGCTTTGGGATAGTCAATAAAGCAGAAATAGATGTTTTTCTGGAACTCGCTTGCTTTTTCGATGATCCAAAGGATGTTGGCAATTTGATCTCTGGTTCCTCTGCCTTTTCTAAATCCAGCTTGAACATCTGGAAGTTCACGGTTCATGTACTGTTGAAGCCTGGCTTGGAGGATTTCGAGCATTACTTTGCTAGCATGTGAGATCAGTGCAATTGTGCAGTAGTTTGCACATTCTTTGGCATTGACTTTCTTTGGGATTGGAATGAAAACTGACTTTTTCCAGTCCTGTAGCCACTGTTGAGTTTTCCAAATTTGCTGGCATATTGAGTGCAACACTTTCACAGCATCATCTTTCAGGATTTGAAATAGCTCAGCTGGAATTCCATCACCTCCACTAGCTTTGTTTGTAGTGATGTTTCTTAAGGCCTACTTGACTTCACATTCCAGGATGTCTGGCTCTAGGTGAGTGACCACACCATCGTGATTATCTGGGTCATGAAGACTTTTTTGTATAGTTATTCTGTGTATTCTTGCCACCTCTTCTTAATATCTTCAGCTTCTGTTAGAATGAAAGCCACAATCACAGAAAACTAATCAATCTGATCACATGGACCACAGCCTTGTCTAACTCAGTGAAACTATGAACCATGCTGTGTATGCCCACCCAAGATGGACAGGTCATGGTGGAGAGTTCTGACAAAAGGTGGTCCACTGGAGAAGGGAATGGCAAACCACTGCAGTATTCTTGCCTTGAAAACCCCATGAGCAGTATGAAAAGGCAAAATGATAGGATACTGAAAGATGAACTCCCCAGGTCGGTAGGTGCCCAATATGCTACTGGAGATCAGTGGAGAAATAACTCCAGAAAGAATGAAGAGTTGGAGCCAAAGCAAAAACAACACCCAGTTGTGGATGTGACTGGTGATAGAAGCAAGGTCAGATGCTGTAAAAAGCAATATTGCATAGGAACCTGGAATGTTAGGGCCATGAATCAAGGCAAATTGGAAGTGGTCAAACAGGAGATGACAAGAGTGGACGTCAACATTTTAGGAATCAGCAAACTAAAATGGACTGGAATGAGTGAATTTAACTCAGATGACCATTGTATGTACTATTGTGGGCAAGAATGCCTTAGAAGAAATGGAGTAGCCATCAGAGTCAACAAAAGAGTCTGAAATGCAGTACTTGGATGCAATCTCAAAAATGACAGAATGATCTCTGTTCATTTCCAAGGCAAACCATTCAATATCACAGTAATCCAAGTCTATGCCCCAACCAGTAACGCTGAAGAATCTGAAGTTGAACAGTTCTATGAAGACCTACAAGACCTTCTAGAACAAATACCCAAAAAAGATGTCCTTTTCATTATAGGGGACTGGAATGCAAAAGTAGGAAGTCAAGAAACACCTGGGGTAACAGGCAAATTTGGCCTTGGAATATGGAATAAAGCAGGGCAAAGGCTAATAGAGTTTTGCCAAGAGAATGCACTGGTCATAGTGAACACCCTCTTCCAACAACACAAGAGAAGGCTCTACACATGGACATCACCAGATGGTCAATACCGAAATCAGATTGATTATATTCTAATACCTTAGAGTTTATTTTTCACATGGTCCAAGTGGCGGCTGCTTGAAACCCCTGGACCTTCTATAGGCTCTTCTTTTGTTCTAGGCCCCACTCAAAGTTGGCAGCTTTTCATGTCACCCAATATATGGGTCAAAATAGTAAATTCCAGATGTAAATGTGCTGCTTCCAGAATCCAATAAAGCCTACAAGATGTTGAGTTTCCTACTTCATGGGATGCCCCAGACCATTCAGCATCTAAAAACTGCACCTAATGTAGCCAGGCCCTGCATCTTTGTAAGGTTTACTTCCCATCCTCCAGAGTACACATGTCTTAGCCTCCAGTGTGCTAGCCATTTCTTGGCCGTTTGGTCCAATTAACATGATATCATCAACATAGTGGGCTATTAACAGTATTATATTCAGGTGGTCCAGATCTCTTCAAATTATGTGATGACAGAGGACAGGGAGTTAGTAGAGTCTTGAGGAAAAACTATAAATGCATACTGTTGCCATCTATGTGAATGCGAACTTTTAAGATGTTCCATTCTGACAGGGATAGGAAAAATAATTTTCCAAACCAATACCTGATTACTAGGTACCTAAGGCCATATTGGAGAAGGCAATGGCACCCCACGCCAGTACTCTTGCCTGGCAAATCCCATGGATGGAGGAGCCTGGTAGGCTGCAGTCCATGGGGTCGAGAAGAGTCGGACACGACTGAGCGAATTCACTTTCACTTTTCACTTGCATGCATTGGAGAAGGAAATGGCAACCCACTCCAGTGTTCTTGTCTGGAGAATCCCAGGGACAGGGGAGCCTGGTGGGCTGCCGTCTAGGGGGTCGCACAGAGTCAGACACGACTGAAGTGACTTAGCAGCAGCAGCAGCAGCAGCAAGGCCATATTATTCTGTTCTAGCAAAGATATTGTATCTGACATGAGAGCTGCACTTGTGCCACTACTTGGTTGAGTTTGCAGTAGTCTATGGTCATTTACTGGACTCTGTCCCCATTTTGCAGGGGCCCAAACTGATTTAATGGAGATATGATGGGGACCACAGCCCAGAATTCTTTAGGTCTTTAAAGGTGGCACTGACTTCTGCAATCTCTTCAAAGATGCTATCTATATGTTTTCATTTACTGTCTTTGCCAAGGAAGAGCAAGGAAATTTCAAAGCTTCCACTTGACCTCATCTACAAATAGCTCTGTCTCCACATGCCAAAAAGGGGCTTACCAGGTGGCTCAGTGGATAAAGAATTCACTTGCACTGCAGGGGACACAGGAGACATGGGTTCGATCCCCAGGTTGGGAAGACCTCCTGGAGGAGGGCATGGAAACCCACTCCAGTGTTCTTGCCTAGAGAATCCCATGGACAGGGGAGCCTGGCTGGCTACAGTCCATAGACTCACAAAGAACTGGATATGAGTGAAGCAACTGAGTGGTCATGCCACATGCCAAGGAACCAATATGGGACTTGTACCAACTATCGTAATGTCTATTCCAATTATATATTCAGAAACCAAGAAAATAACCATTGAGTGAGTCTGTGGACCCAGTGGAGCTACTGTAAACCCAACAGAGACCAAGAGCCTATCTAATTTCTGGCTCCCATCTGCCCCTGTTCTAACAAGGTGAGGCCTGATGACACGTTAGTTCTCTGGATATCAATAGCAACTCACAGCCAGGGTCCATCAGCCCTCAAAATGTTTGGGTATTCCTCTTTCCTCAGCACACAGTTACCTTAGTAGAGGGAAGGACTGGATGAAAGGGAAGAACTGGGATGCCCAGGACTGGGTACCCCACTCCTTTAAACAGTGCACTCTGAATCAAAAACTGACTTAGGGCCAAAGCTGAGCAAGGAGGAATGTAATTCTTATTGAGGCACATTCCCTCAGGCTCCTGAGCATCTCTGATTTTTTTTTATTGCATGGATTGAATAAAAATTGTCAGATTTTTTTTCCTAGAGTAATGTGTTATATTGACCACCACATTCTATTAACTGTCTTAACCATCTCAACAACCTCAGATATGCAGATGATACCACTCTAATGGTAGAAAGTGAAGAGGAACTAAAGAGCCTCTTGATGAGGGTGAAAGGAGAGTGAAAAAGCTGGCTTGAATCTCAACATTGAAAAAACTAAGACCATGGCAACCACTTCATGGTAAATAGAAGGGGAAAAAGTGGAAGCAGTGACAGATTTTATTTTCTTGGGCTCCAAAACCACTGCAGACTGTAGCCATGAAATTAAGACACTTGTTTCTTGGAAGGAAAACTACGATAAACCTAGACAGTGTGTTAAAAAGTAGAGACATTATTTTGTAGACAAAGGTCTGTATAGCCAAAGGTCTGTTTTTTTTTTTTAATAGTCATGTATGGATGTGAGAGTTGGACCATAAAGAAGGCTGAGCACCGAAGAACTGATGCTTTAGAATTGTGATGCTGGAGAAGACTCTTGAGAGTCCCTTAAACTGCAAGGAGATCAAACCAGTCAATCCTAAAGGAAATCAGCCCTGAATATTCATTGGAAGGACTGATGCTGAAGCTGCAGCTCCTATACTTTGGCCACCTGACTCGAAAAGCTGACTCATTAGAAAAGACCCTGATGCTGGGAAAGATTGAGGGCAAGAGAAGGAGGCGGCAGGGGATGAAATGGTTGGATAGCATCACTGACTCAATGGACATGAGTTTGAGCAAACTTTGGGAGATGGTGGAGGACAGAGGAGCCTGACATGCTGCAGTCCATGGGGTCCCAAAGAGTTGGACACGACTGAGTGACTGAACAACAACAACTATCGATCCACTGAGAGCACTGTGTTTGTTCTAATAATCCTTTCCAAAGCTTTCTGCAGATCAGGCTTCCCTATTACGCTGACCCAGTGGTGCATTATGGTATTTGCATCCACCTGACTTCTGACAGTTGAGTACAGTTATCTTGCCTCTATTGTTTCAGGTACATCACCATTTCTATCAGTGATTTTTGTCCTGTAACACCCTCTCCTACTCTGAGCCCTGAACTGCAGGAGCTAGCCACCACTGCACTTAGTGATGCTGGTACCCCTTTAACCAGTGCATTCCTTATAGCTTTAGCAAATTCTTGCAGCACATAGTCCTCTGGAGGGATTTCTGACTTTATTCTATTCCTGCTTCCCTGAGCCTTCTCCCACCATTGATGTTGTTGTTGTTCGGTTGCTCTTTGTGACTCCATGGACTGCAGCACACCAGGCCTCCCTGTCCCTCACTACCTCCCGGAGTTTGCCCAGGTTCATGTCCATTGAGTCAGTGATGTTAACCAACCACCTCTGACCATCTACTATTGCAACTCTGGCATTTACATCTCACTTAAAGCGGGGAATTTTTGTTTTTTTCATTCTTTGAGGAGTCATTCTAGTAGTGAGCTCATATTAATCCCCTAGGGTCTTTTCCAGAGTGTTAAATCCTGTATCTTGGGAAAGGACTCTCAAATCAATTCATTCTCCCTTATTCAATTTTTTATTCTAGCTGCCCTGATCAAGGCCCTCAGAATTCAGTCCTGTGCTTACTCCCTCAGTACCTGCTAAGTCCAGCATGCTGGCTAGGTCCTGCTGCTCCTTCCTGAGGTATTCCCTTTCCTTCCTTATTAAGCCCAGCACATCACCAGTGCAGTAACGTTTTGATTTAACCCTAGACATAGACCCAGTGACCAGAACGGGAGGTGGGGGAAGATTCTGCAGAAAATACACATTATCTTACCCGGGAAAGGGCTCTGCATATTCAAGCAAGGTGAAGCACTAACCCTTAAAAGGAAGGACCGGGACACTTCTGAATGCTCAAGGGGCTCAGGGAAAGCAGAGGAAGTAAGACATCTAGGGACATCAATCCAGATGTCCCCATTCCATGTGTCAGGGTCATATTCCCTCCTAACGAGGGCCCTGATCTTGGAATATCAATAACCACTCAATTTTCTGGCCTTCTTTATATTTAATATTCCTCACAAATTTCTCAAACATCTACCACACAGCACCAGTTAATAATGCATTCCCTTCCACCAATGCCATTCCAGTTCACTACCAGTGAAAGCTCTAACAACTCCTCTGCTAGATGTTCCACATGCCTATCTACTCCACCTACCACAAATGATGGAATCCTCATTGCCAGCCAGGCAGCAGGTGATCCATCTCCAAAATTTCATCACAGTGTATGCTTTTCTGAACCTCTTCTTGTACCAACTGTTGTAGGTTGGCTTCCTGGAGGGCAGACTCAGAGATAGGATTCAGCATGAAGGGTTTTTATTAAGGAATGTTCTTAGGATCAAAACCTGTAGAAAGGAAAATAAAGAAGAAGGATTGGACAGAGGGAGAAGTTAAGCTGTCTCATTTGGGGCAAGAAGGTCATGTAGATCAGTCATTGAATGTGAAGTCCCCCAGAAAGGAGGTATGACCTTGGGGGAGGTGGCTTTCTAGCTGAGGCAATTCCTGAAGAGAGTTGACAGCTGAGGGCTGTCTGCTGGAAACACTCCAAGCAACTGAAATAATAAACTCTTTATTCCTAAAGGAGGATTAGAGTAGCAGATTGCAGAATTCACTGCAAGTGTGACATCATTTTTTCCACTGGAAAGTTGGTGACCATCAAATGCTAGAATTGAGAAGAGCTTTACTTTCAAAACAGTTAATGAAATTTAAAATTTCAAACATTTATACTTATATTTACAACCTTACTTAAGCAATGCTTATTTTAAATTTTTAATTTATACCTTCCAAATACTTAGAGATGAGTATGTGAACCTCTATGTATACTTTTGCTCTAGTTCCCCAAAATGCTATTGACAGGTCTGCTTAGCCTGAATTCATCCATTTCCCTCTTGGCAAATTATGCAAAAGTCCTGGTTTACATTAATACAAGAAAATACATAAAAGTGAAAACAGGTAAAATTATCCATTAATCTTACACTCATAGGGAACTATCCACATTCTCAGAATATACACACCAAATTTTATACATAGAGCTAATTTAAATATATGCTCTTTCTTCATAAAAGTTATAGAATATGCCTTTGCAGCCTATTTTCTCCATTACATATATATATATATATATATATACACACATATACACACACACACACACACACACACAGAATTTTCCCATGTAAATAAGTGTAGTTGCCTATCATCACTTTCAAGAGTTGAATAATGTTTCACATCATTCATTATTCATAATGTGTAGACATACCTTAAGTGCCTATTTCAAGACACTTGGGTCATTCACAATCTTTCACTCTTCAAAACAGTGCAAAGATGCACAGCCTAGTACAAGACAATTATTTGAGTATCTCCTAAGGATACATTAGTATAAATGGAATTACTGGGTCAAAGAGCATGCACATCTTGAAAGCTTCTAAAACATGTATCCAGATGGATCTTGTACCAAGTATGCTCCCACTAGCACAGTTTGAAGGTGCCCCTCCCACACTTCATCACACTTTGGGATGGAAGGGAGGTAGATCTCCAGTATGGATGTCATCGGCCACCTCAATGGTTCCATAAAGGCCCTACCCCAACCAACCTTGTAAAAGAAAGTTGATAGAAGCACTAAAAAGCATTCTTTCTTCTATTATGCTCTGCGTGCTTAGTCACTTCAGTTGTGTCCAGCTCTTTGCAACCCCATGAACTGTAGCCTGCCAGGCTCCTCTGTCCATGGGATTTTTCCCAGCAAGAATGCTGGAGTGGGTCACCATACTCTCTTCCAGGGGATCTTCCCAACCCATGGATCAAACCCGTGTCTCCTGTGTCTCCTGCATTGGCAGGTGGGTTCTTTACCACTGAGCCATGAGGGAGGCCCTTCTTCTATTATATTTTCTCATAATATCAAAATAATAACTACTGTATTCACTCCCATAGATACCAGAGTTGGACAAAAAAGAGGATGTTTTTCTATCAAATGCCCTCAGGATCCTACAATAAAATTGTCCCTTTCTGTATGTTCCCAGGATAGGTTGCAGCACTTCTTCATTCAAAACATCTCTCACTTCCTTCCTCCCTTTACCACTCCCATGGTCACCAGTGAAATTTCACACCTGTAGCATTTATGCCTGAACTATGGTTATAACTTCCTTAAGTGATGCTTCAATTTCCAGTGGCTACTCCTGTCCCCACCCCAACTCTGACCCATTCTGCACACGTCAGTCACATAATCTCTTTTTCATCCTGTCATTCCTCTGGTCACGAAAGGCTTGGTATCTCCCAGGGGTGGGTGGAGTAATTATATAGACACCTCAGTCTAGAAATCAGTCTAGAAATCCCTCCATGCATGGGACTCACCCCAACTGTTAGACTGTATTTCCCATCACTCCCCTCCCCACACTTTGTATTCCAGGCAGGCCAGCCTCCTCTGTGGAGCAAAATTACCACCTCTATGCCTTTCTTCCCATCACTTCTCCCTTCTCCAATGCCCTTCTGCCCTGTTTTTAGCCCATCCTTGATGCCCAGACTACTTAAGTGCCCCCTCCTCTGTAAAAGTTTCCCTGAACACTGTTGCCTACGGAAGTTTCTGTTGCCTTTAAGCACTCATAGGAAACAGTTGGCCATGACCAGAGGCTCTAACATGCTGCTAGTACCTTTTTGTTTCCATACATCTTGCCTCTCCAAATAGATCACAGGTTCAAGGACAAAGATGTGGCTTCTTTTTTTTCTGCTTAAAACACACAACTTTATTGATGACATAAAAATAAAGTCTCAAATGTATAAACGTAAGTCCACACAAAGGACCAAAGATTACTTATGAAGAATCAGTTCAGTTTCTGCTCATGAAGCATACCAAAAATATCTCAATCCAGACAAGGTAAAAATCAACACATGTATTTTCAGTACAAGATTGAATTCATTTGGTGTTCATAAAATGGTCCAGCTATCGACCATCATAAGCAACATCACTTTAGAAATTATAATGCGATTTACAATGTGCATTACTTCCAAGCTGCAAAACCAAAATATTACTCAAATTTGTTTGGAAAATTACAACTAATCATAGTTTACTTAATAACAGCTCAACTCTTTCTTTCACCTCAGGGTCATTGTATTCTGCTGCTAAGATGCGAAGTTTCTTGGCACATGCTTTAGGTCGTTGGAATATGAAATAAAGGGAATTTTTACTGAACTTGTCTTGGGTAAATACTTTTGCTCTTCTTTTAAAATGGTAATTTATATTTTCAAATAGTGAAAGAGCATTAAGAATATTCTCCTTTGTCTCTTTCTTGCTAAAGATATTAATCAGTGATGCTGGTGCATTGGCAATGAGCAAGTCCTTTGTCATAGAGGGATTTTTAGAGAAATTTAAAAGCATTCCCAAAATATGGTCTTTAGTTTCTCCACTTCCCACAGTTAACAAACGAAGAAATTCTGAAATGTAATTTGTAACCATATGCTGATACTCACTGATAATAGTCAGGTGCTTTATCAATCTCAGTCCAGCCAGCTGCACATTTGAATTCAAGGGATAGGTGATGGTGTCTTCACATACTTGATTTAAGTATGTTTTAACCTTCCTATGGTTTTCAGCAGCCACTGAGATGTTATTCAGTGCATTTAAAGCCTTCTGCCTAACACTAGGGTAGGGATTATTAAGCAAGCCTTCAATAATTGAGATTCTACCTGCATTACGAATTATTTCATGGGAAAATGGGTAATCACGACTGTTATATAGAGCATTATTGGCTATTTCATGAATAGAAGGATCTTCAGTCATCTCAATCATGCAAATGAGTTTCTCGAGCTCTCGTGGATCCATGTTATTTTCACGTTTACAACGGCAAACCCAGGGCTGAGTTTTCTCCCCAGACCTGATTTGCTTTCTGAGTTCATCTTCAGGTGGGAAGCAAGACTCATTTTGGTATGGAAATTTCATTTCTGTCCAGATCATGGCTCCTGCCCATGACCCCATTCCTGCCCCAGGGACCATGGACGGACATGAGACTCTTGACTCAGCTGTCTTTTTGGCTTTAGTCTTAGGCACAGATTTATCCTCACTTCTGTTTCTTTTACCATCCCAGGAACAAGACTTTACATCGACTCCACCAGCAGCCTCCAGCTTGTCCTTGTTGCTGACCTTATGTCTAGCCCCACGTTCAAAACTGACATCTTTCTCACACTTAGATCTGAGTGCATTACTGTTCTCACTGTCAGCCCAAAACAAGGACCTTAAACTGATCTCCTCAATATCAGGGCTAGATGCTCTACTTAGCTCATCCTCATCTACATCTCCAGCCAAAGTCCAGGACCGCCCACTAGCCTCTGCCCCAGCCCCAAGCCTAGACCCTGTAGTGGCTACATCTCCATCCCACAGCCAAGACTCCTGCCTGGCCTCAGCTCCAGCCACAGCTCCAGACTCAGCTCCCAAACAGGAATCCATACAGACAGCCTCATCAGATTCCATCCAGGACCCAATATTGGCCTTGTTCTCAGCCCCAAATCTGGAATCAATGATGGCCTCTTTCCCAACTACTGAGCTGGATTTAATACTGGCTTCATTTTTATCCCCAGGACTAGATACAATACAAACTTTTTCCCCTCTCCAGAACCAAGACCCTGTGCTAGCCTCACTCTCAGCTCCAAACCAGGATCCCTCCCTAGCCTCCACCCCAGCACTTACCTGAGACTTTCTACTGGGCTGATCTCCAGGGCTTGTCCACGACCCTCCACTCGCCTGATCTTCAGGCCCCATGCTAGATGCTCTACCAGCCTCATTCGCAGGCTTAGATCCAGTCTGGGATTTTCCACAAGCCTGATCCCCAGTGCCAACCCAGGAGCCTCCTCCACTGGCCTGATCCTCAAATCCAGATTTGGAACAGCTACTTCCTTGATCCCCAGTCACAATCCAGGACCTTTCACTGGCCTGACTCCCAGTGCCAGTCCAGGACCCACCACTGGCCTGGTCTGCAAGCCCTGGACTAGACCCTCCAATGGCCTGGTCCTGAGCACTGGACCAGAACACTCCACCACTGGCCTGATCCTCAAATCCAGGTTTGGAACAGCTACCAGCCTGAGCCCCAGCCCCAGCCCAAGACCCTCCACTGGCTGGACTCCCAGTATCAGCCCAGGACCCACCACTGGACTGGTTCATGGGCTCGAGCACAGGACCTCTAACCGCCTGGTCACCAGCCCCACCCCAGGACCCTCCTGCATTGGCCTGACTCCCACTGCAAGCATAGAACCATCCACTGGACTGATTCTCGGGCACTGGCCTGGATCCTCCACTGGCTTGGTCTCCAATAGCAGCCCAGGAATCTCCAACAGACTGGTCCCTTGGCCCCAGTATAGACCCTCCACTAGCCTGACCTGCACTGTCAGCCCAAGATACTCTTCCAGATTTGGCCTGATCCTCATACCTAGGCTTTGCCTCACTACCAGCCTGATGCCCACCAACCCAGGACCCTTCATTGGCCTGGTCCACAGCTCCAACCAAGAACCCTCCACTGGCTTGGTCCCCAGAGTTAGCCCAGGACCCTCCACTGGGCTGGTCCTCGGGTCCCAACCTAGACTGTCCATCAGCCTGACCACCAGCACGGGCCAAAGAACCTTCTTCACTGACCTGAACCTCAAATCCAGGCTTGGAGCCACCACGAGACTGATCACCAGTCCCAGTCCAGGAACCCCCACTGGCCTGCTCCACAGTCCCAACCAATAATCCTTCACTGGCCTGGTTCCCAGTGCCAGACCAGGACCCAACACTGGATTGGCCTACAATCCCTGGCCTAGCCCCTCCACTGGCCTGTTCTCCAGTTGTAACCCAGGACACACCACTGGACTGATCCACAGACGCTAGCCCAGACCCTCCGCTGGCTTGGTTGGCAGTGACAGCCCAGGCCTTTCCACTGGACTGGTTTTCAGGCCCCAGCCCAGTCCCAGTCCAGGACACATTTTCACTGGCCTGAACCTCAAGTCTAGGCTTGGCCAGATCACTAGTCCCAACCCAGGTTGCACCACCAGAGAGATCACTAGTCAGAATCCAGGAACCTCCAGTAGCCTGGTCCACAGCCACAGCCCAGTACCCAATGTTAACCACATTCCCACCTGTAGCCTGAGCCCAGGAGGCTCCATTAGCCTGAATCCCAGCCCCATCCTGGGGCCTTCCACCAGCCTGTGCCTCAGCCCCAGTCCAGGATGCTCCATTGGCCTGGTTCTCAACCACAGCCCAGGATACGCCAATGGCCTCTCCCCCAGTCCAAGATACCCCACTGGTTTGGCCCCCAGCCCAGGAACTGTCACTCACCTGAGCTCCAGTCCAGGGCACCACAACAGCCTGGTTCCCAGTGCCAGCCCAAGAAGTCCCACTGGCCTGGTTCTCAGCTACAGTCCAGGACCCTCCAACAGCCCTGTCTGTAGCCTCTACCCAGTAACCTCCATTGGCCTGTCCCCCAGCCCAGGACTGTTGACTGGCATGACTCCCAGCCCAGAACCCTCCACTGGCCTGGTCCCCAGCTCCAGCCCAGGACTGAATACCAACCTCATTCTCACTCTTAGCCATACTCCAGGACTCAGTATTGGCTTCATTTTCATCATCAGCCCAGGACGTGCTATTCTCCCAGTATCCATCCCTAGCCTGAAACCTAAATTTGATCCATCTCTCTGAAGCAACCCAGTCCTCAACACCAATCCCATTCCAGTAGTAGTCGTGGACCTTAGACTGAGACTTTGTGCAGGCCTGAGTGCCTGCCCCACCTTCATTCTCTGAAGTGGGCGTGGCCTTAGCCTTGGGCTTTACAGAGACATCTCCCTTGGCTTCTGCCTCGCACTTGTGCTTAGCCTTGTCCTTTGCCCCCAACGAGGTCTTGCTCTGGGAATGGGCTAAAGATTGACACTGGCCAGAGCCCACCATACCTGCTCCAGCCTCTCCCTTAGACTCAGTAATGCGATTGCCCCTGACCTTACTCCTGGCACCAAGCAAGGCCTCTGCCTGGGAACTGGCCACGGCCTGGGATGGAGCAGAGCCTGTTGTATCTGTTTGCAGCTGCAGAGAGTCCACTGCATGTGGCCCAGCACCTGCCTTAGATGCACCACTGGCAATGCCCCGAGCCTTCTTCTTAGTACCACATGAGGTCTCACCCTGGGAACTGGCTGTAGCCTGGGGCTGAACACAGCCCTTGGTATCTGGCTTAGACCCTGCCTTGCATGCCGTACTGGCACTATCCCGAGCCTTCTTCTTAGTACCACACGAGGTCTCACCCTGGGAACTGGCTGCAGCTTGTGGTTGAACACAGCCTTTGGTATCTGATCCAGAGTCCACCTTAGACACAGTACTGGGATTGCCCCAGACCTTACTTCTGGCACTAGGCAAGGATTCACCTGGGGAATCAGACTCAGCTTGGGGCTGAGCAGAGCCCACTGGGTCTGCTCCAGCCTCTGCCTTGCACAAATTGTTGGGATTACCCTTGACGTTATTCTTGGCACCAGGCAAGGCCTCACCCTGAGAACTGACCATACCTTGGGGCTGGGCAGTGTTTGTTCTATCTGTTTGAAGCTGGGCAGAACACGTTGCGTCTGGCCCAGTTCCTGCTGTAGACATGGCATTGGGATTCCCCTGGGCCTTATTCTTAGTAACAGGCAAGGCTTCACCCCGGGAATTGCCCACAGCCTGGGGCTGAGCAGGGCCTGTTGTATCTGTTGGAGTCTGAGCAGAGGCCTTTGCATCTGACCCAGCCCCTGCCTTAGACGCAGCATTGGGATTGCTCCGGACCTTATTCTTAGTACCAGCTGAGGCTTCACTCTGAGAACTGACCACAGCTTGGGGCTGAGTAGGGCCTGTGGTATCTGACCCAGCCCCTGCCTTAGACACAGCACCCGCATTGCCCCGAGCCTTCTTCTTGACACCAGGCAAGGCCTCACCCTGCGTACTGGCCACCGCCTGGGGCTGGGCAGAGCTCTTTGTATCCTGTCCAGTCCCTGCTTTAGACGCAGCAGTGGCATTGCCCCGAGCCTTATTTTTGACACCACACAAAGCCTCACCCTGGGAACTGGCCACAGCCTGGAGCTGGGCAGGGCCTATTGCATCTGTCGGAGGCTGGGCCGAGCCCTTTGCATCTGGACCAGCCCCTGCCTTAGACACAGCACTGGCACTGCCCAGAGCCTTCTTCTTGACACCAGGCAAGGCTTCCCCCTGGGAACTGGCCACAGCCTGGGGCTGAGCAGAGCTCTTTGTATCTGACCCAGTCCCTGCCTTAGAATCAGCATCGGGATTGTCCTGGACCTTATTCTGGGCACCAGGTAAGACCTCGCCCTGGAAAATGGCCATATCCTGAGGTTCACCAGAGGCCCTCAGTTCTGCCTTAGCCCCTGGCCCAGAAATGGCATCAGGATCACCCTTGCCATCAATTCTGGAATCAGGGAAAACATCAGCTTGGGCCCTGACCCCAGATTGAGGCTGTACACAGGTTTTCATCTCTATTCCAAGCCCTGCCTTACTCTTGCCTTTGGCTTTGCTCCTAGCTTTACGTCTGGTGGTAGGTGGAGCCTCAGCCTGGCTCTTGGTGGAAGTCTGAGACTGTGCCTTTTTGTCTGTCCCAGCTTCTTCTTTAGACTTGGTGTTGGCATCATCTTGAGCCTTAACCCTGTCATCAGGCAAGGCATCAGCCTGGACACAGATCGTAGGCTGAGGCTCCATATAGGACTCAGTGTCTGTTCCAGCCCTCACCATGGATACAGCATAGGGACTGCCTCTACCCTTAACCCAGGCATCAGACGCAAATTCAATCTGAGTATCGGCTACAACTAGAGGCTGTGTGGCAGCCATCATGTCAGCTCCCATCATTGCCCTAGATATGACATTGGTATTTCCCCTGTCATCAACCCTGGCACCAGACACTGTCTCAGCCTGTTTCTTGGTCACAGTCTGAGATTGTATAGAAACACTTGTATCTGCCCCAACCCCTGCTTCACACATGGCCTTGGTATAACCCCCAACATCAACTGCCACCCCAAGCATGGCCTCAGTCTGGGCCTTGGCTACAACTTGAGGCTGAACAGAAGCCCTCATATCTGCCAAAGACCCTGCCTGAGACATGGTTTTGCAATTCCCCTTGGCCTCAACCTCAGTACCAAGAACGCTGTCAATCTGGATCTTGGCCACAGCCTGAGACAGTGAACAGGGCTTCATGACTGCTCCAGCTTCTGCCTCAGACACAAAATTAGGATTTCCCTGAGCATCAACTGAGGTACCAGACCAGACCTCAGACAGAGTCTTAGCCACACTCACAGTCTCTTCCAGGGCTCTTGACTTGGTGTCAGCCACACTTCTGATCTTGTTTATGGCGCCCGTCTTGGTCACTTCCCTGATTACTGCCAAGGCCTCATTCTGTGTCACCACCACTCTGTTCATTTCTATCTCTTTTTCAGCCAATATATGAGTTTCTGCTTTGGTCTGGGTCATTGCTTCTTTCTTGGTCTCTACCTTAGTACCAAGTGCCCAAGCTTTAGTTTTGGTCTGGGTCACTGCCTCTTTCTTGATTAGTTTCCCAGACCCAGAGTCAGTTTGGGTCACTGCCTCTTTCATGGCCACTTCACTGGCTTTGGCGTCAGTCAGAATCACTGCCTCTGTTATTATCACTGTTCCAGCCACCGTTTTGGCCGCAGATTGGGTCTCTGTCTTTGCTTCAGCCATTGCCTTGGCTTGAGAATAGGCTTTGCTTCTGTCTGTAGCAGTGACCTTAGTCTCTACTTCAGCTCCAGACCTATTTCTTGCTCCAGTTTCTGCTCCGGTCTTGGGCTTGGGTCTAGTCTCAATTTCTGTCCCCACCATGGCTTCACACATGGCCAAGGTCTGGTTTTGTATCCCAGCCACAGTCTCCATCTTGACTTTGGAGCCATTTCTGGCAAGTCGCCTCACACTCTGGGCTCTTCCCTTGGTTAATCTGTAAATGCAGTAGCAGGCACCAGCCCAGATCATCAGTCCTGCAGTAACCAAGCCCACTTCCTGAATGCGACCCATGTAATCACCCTTGACGAAGGCAAGAACAAGATACAAAAGGGCTCAATTAGACTGGGAAAAGAGGGTAGTAGGTCTGCATGTAAGCCTGCAAGGGTGCTGGTCTTCAGCCACTCAAAGGCCACCAGAGCTGCCACTGGAGATGGACCTAGAAGTGGAGGAAGGAAACTGGCTAAAGTTTCTCTTCTAATTCTGTGCATCACACAGACAGATACACAGAAGAATAAGCAAGTGTAAAAATGATGTGCTTTGTGCGAGAAGAGGATAATTAGCAAATTCTCTTTCCATCCCTTTATCTCCTCTCCCTTTTTCCCAGTGCCCAACAATTTCCCCCAGGGTACTTCCATACACATTTTCTTACATCAAATGAACAGTGGAAAGGATGGTGGTAGCATGACTATGGATGGTAGACTGAAGCCCTCACACCGTGATTTTTACTGGACCTACTCTGGTCACCACTCCCACAGGTCCCCACCCTCATACCAACCTGTAATGATCAAGGCAGTTCCCACCTCTTTCCTTCTCTTGATTGGAGGTATATCCTAAAGGAGATCTATAAACTCATGAGATCTGTGGACCTAGAGACAGACAGACAGATGGAGGAACAGACAGGAGTGAAGATTTTGTTTACCATGACATATATTATTAACAAACCCCTCTCTATCCTCTTCAATTCACCCCATTCCCTGTTATCACAATAAAGGTGAAGGTGTGGGGTAAGTGAAGGGATGGTGGGGAGAGTGCCTGGAAAAGGGGACGGCTGAGTATCCTCCAGACTGGACACTGGATACCTCCAGATAGACACTCACCTCCAACAACCCACCTTAGATGTCTACCCAGGCAATCCCCATCCTCTTACCAGCATATACTGATCAGGAATAATTTCCTCCGTATTTCTTTGCTTCCAGTGATCTCAGGCCTTTCAGTCCTGTAGACCCAGCTGTGGACAAGTAAACAAACAGGGACTAGAGATCAGATCCTTCACAGAATGGACAAGTACCCTGATCCCTGACTCCAATCCCTGCCTGTGAGAGCCCATGTCAAATTTGTTAATATGATCCATCCTCTCAAGTCTTCTCTCAGTCCCATTGCAGCCCACCCTTACCCCAATGTTCCTACCATTTCCTGCACTGATATCAGCAGGGAGGATGGCAACACTGGGGAAATCTGGCAGAGTGCAGAAGTGGAAGAACCCTCCACTGAGACTCTCTCAAGTCTCAGCCATCTTATATGCCCACCCTCTCTTGTTACCCCTATGCACTGCCCATCTTCACACCAACCTCCACAGTCCCAGGCCAGTCTCCCACTTCCCTTTGCTTTCAGTGGTAAAGAGCCCTACTGTTGCCCTATGGGAAGACCTAGGAACAAATAGAGAAAAAAAGAAAGGTAAATGTTGAGTACTTATGACATTTCAGCATCTAAAACATGGGTCCCAGTACCTGCCTTACTGGGCTTCCCTGGTGGCTTGGTGGTTCAGTGGTAAAGTATCTGCCTGCCAATGCCTGTCAATGCAGGAGACTTGGGTTCAATCCCTGGGTCAGGAAGATCCCCTGGAGAAGGAAATGGCAATCCACTCCAGTATTCTAGCTTGGGAAATCCCATGGACAGAGGAGTCTGGCTGGCTACAGCCCATGGGGTTGCAGAAGAGTCAGACACGACTTGGCGGCAAAACAATAACAATCTGGATTTAGACACCTGTTCTCTGGCAAACAAAACCTAGGGCTTCTCCAGCACTGAAACAGGCAGGGTAAAAAAGGGAGGCAGGTAAAAGGGGAGCAACAGAGGCGAATTATTCTAAAACCACCTGTAGGATTCTAGGGCTTCACCTGTGCCAACAGGTGGAAGAATCTGGAAAACTGGAAAACGGGGAGACAGATGGAGGTCCTTAGAGCCTATACTCTAGAATGACAGTCTACTGCCATCTATTTCTCCTTAAACCCATCTCTAGCAGTTCTCCAACAAAAATGACAGGATGTGTGTTGGGGTCGGGGGCTTTTGCTTCTGCAAAATCTCCATCCCTCCCCCGCAAAGGTTATCTCCAAAAAAAAAAAAAAAGTAGTTCTTTGAGACAGCAATTTGTATTTTCGCAGTATTATATGAGATGCAAAAAAAAAAGCATCCATAGAAAAGTTGCTGTCTTTATTGGTCTTCAACATACACTTTAAGTTAAAAAGCCCAAGCTTGGTAAGTTTGGTAAGTAAACACAGTTTAGAGAAAGTCACCTATAGAGCCACCATCCAGATAGCGGCGCCTAAGTTCCTGTCATAGGGAATATTCATATAGCACTTCAACGGTTCACAGCGAGTGTCCGTACCCACACTAACCTCCGCAGATCCTGTGCAGTTTGCTCTTCTTCCCTCGCCTCGCTACAAACACTGCCACACGAATCACTGTCGTCAGACAGGAGAGAGGAAAGGCACTGAGTGCTTGGACTAGCACCCACGACACAGATCCCAATATTCGCTTTTCTGGATTCAGGAACCCGGTTATCAAACATCCCTCCGCACCTTGCGAGACGCCACTCGCACCAACTCCGCCGTCCAGTCACTAAGGCCCACCATTTTCTCTGCAAACGCCACCGTGGCGGCGTGTCCCTTCCACTGAAACTAGCAGGAAGCGGAGCGGACGTGTGCGATCAGTGATTAGAGTCAGAGAAGAAGGAACATCTCAATCTCTGCATTTCCCTCTTGAGACACTCCCCCCACCATCCGCCCTGTCAAAGCCCAGGGTTCCCCAGCACAGACTTAGGCAGGAGGAGCAGGGATTGGGAGAATCGAGCGAAGGTTCCGGGAACTTGAGCCCGCTTTCTCCCCCATCCCCGGACCAGCTTCGTGGTTGGCAGTCCGCTGCCGCCCTGGCTGCGGTGCGCGGGGCCCTTACCTGCTCCGCTTGCCGCGGGGCCCGATGCCAGCCCGCCGTGTGCAGGGAAGCGGGGAGCTGGTACCCAGACTGGAGTGACGACTGCACCGAAGGCTGCGTCGCTCTGCAGCTCGCGGTCACGTGAGGGCCCCGCGTCACCGCCGAGCTCACCCTCCGATCTCCCCTCCCAGGGGCTGGTGGGGAGTTCAACAGGACCCTCCCCTCCACCTCCGCACGCACGGTCTCTCCCTCCACCCAGCTGTGCGCGAGGCCCCGTCACTCAGCTCGTTTCCCTCCAATCTGAGAGCCCACAAGTGGCATCATCTCCCTGCGGTTGGAGTTTGCCCTTCTCTTGTTGCCAGGGAGGGTCTGCATCCCCCCTTCCACCTCCAGGCCTTGGCTCCGGCCTTTTCTGCAGCTTCTCTGAGGACTGTCTCTAAGACAGTTGCCCTAGGGTAGTTGCCGCACCTACAGGGGCCCGGAAAGGGGTGTCAGGAAAGGGAGTAGAGAGCGCAAGGAGAGGTTTAACTTTCTTTTGTTGTGCCCCCTTTTTTTTCCCGTTTTTACGTCACATTCATTGTTTTTGTAATGAGGAAATGGCGTCAAGCCATTTTCTTTTGACATTTACAAATTAGGTTGTAAAAATAACAAAAGACTCATTCATTTATGCCACATTAAGAATGCTTTCCAGTTGCTGTAAACTATTTCACAGCTTTGAAAACAGACTAGTAATTATTAACATTTTAAATATAAAGTTTTCCTAAACAAAACCAGTAGGTTTTCAGTGGGACCTATAAATTCGTCTTTGGAAGGACATTCAGCTGTCCAATCTTGGCAGTTTTGCACAAGTGGTTTACAACTTTTTGAAGTTCTAGCTTCACTGATGATTTTCCATCAAGTGTCTGAGAACTTCATAGATGACTCCTGGTTGATGAACCCAGTGCCTGAAAAAACAGTGACTTCCCAGATTAACCTGTTTTCCATTCAAGGAGTTTTATTGGGATTTTGCATAAGCCTGTAATCAAATGAGTCTCATCACACCCAGGAAAGGACCAACTGTGCTATCCCACTAATGGAAATGAGGCTCAACAGGTGGATTTTCATTAGACCATGACAGTGGTGAGATAGCTCCACTGTCTGCCTTTCATGCACTGTAGGTCCCCGAGTCACAGGAACATACACTTTTCAGCACCTTCCAGTAGAGATAGTGGGTAGGGCCTGTGGCCAAGGTAAAGGTCTGTGGGCAATATCCTTGAAATCCATGTCCTTTTTCTCTCACAAAAGGCACAATTCACAGGATCCCAAACAGCATCGCCAGGAAAAAAGAGGTTTTTTTCACCCTCTGCCTTCTGTTACAATTTCATTGTACCATCTATACAAGCCCCTCAAAATAATCCCATAAGGTAGGGACAAAGTCTGCAGAATTCAGTCCCCAGACATCCAGCTGTCTGGGCTGGGGAGTCCTACACTAAATATAAACTCTTCAGGCAACCTCTCTCTTAGAACATTGAAATATGACACCCCAGAAGGAAGCTCCCTGGGTGAGGGGCCCCTGTGTGGGGGAGGCCTTTTCAGGAGGTGAACTAGTAAGCCCAGAGTGCCTTAGACCTACTTAATGGCTTTTCAGAACTCAATCGACTGTGACCAATTTATGCTCTCCATCAGAGGGAAACATTTAGAAATTCATTATAAAGACATTTAAAACTTATGTAAAATTGTAAAAAACAAAGAAACAAAAAACTCAGGAGCATAATATCAAACAGCTCATTTGCAATAATCTAAAAACTCTTACTGATCATTAATAACATGATAACCCAATAGAAAGTGTGCCAAAGACTCGAATGGATTTGTTCGCAGAAAAGAAATACCAGTGACTGAAAAACATACGAAAAAAAGACTCAACTTCAAAGAAATGCAAATCCAAACCACTATGTGTTGCCCTATTTCAGCTATGAGTATCAAAATTTAGAAATTTGATACTTTTGTTGACTGGTTTATGGGGAAATGGACACTTCCACACTCTGTTGGATGCAGATGCTGTGATGCAGCCTTTTTACTGAGAGCAGTTTGGCAAAATCTGATATCCCACAGATTCCTTAAGCAATTCTTAGGAGTTTAGCTAGCCTAATAACACAGTTTCACAGAAGATACATACAATAGGGTATCTCTTGCAGTGCTTGCAAAGGTTAAAAAAAATGAAACATAAAAAGTTCATCAATAAAAACCCCTGTTATGAAAAAGGGCTGAAATATAGGACTGATATTATTAGGCTTTCAAGGCAAGTATACACAGACAAAAAAAGCACAAGCTTCAAAATCACAATGGGAGTAGGGAATGCAAGCAAGGAATCAAGTATTAAATTTAGAAGTTCTTTATGTCGGACAGTGTAGTAAAGTTATCTATATTTAGACTTTAATGAATTTTGTAATCTCTAGAGTGACCACTAAAATTACAGTGACAAAAGTATAATTAACAAGGTAATAGAGAGGGAAAACAGAATTTAAAAATTACTAAGCAAGAGAAAAGAGGAAGAGCAATACAAAATAGGCAGAACAAATAATCAAATAATAAGATTATAGATTTAAGTGCAAATATATCTCTAATTTACTGGTAAACAGCCTAAACATTCCAATCAAAAGACAAAACTTGTCAGACTGGGTTTTTTAAAAATAACTATATGCTGTTTAGAAAAGATTCACCTTCAATATCAAGCCACAGAAGGCTGAAAGGGAAAAAATGGAAAAAGATATACCATGCAAATATTAATAAGAAAAATCTTATGTAGCAATGGCAGCATCAGATAAAGTAGATTTTAAAGCAAGGAGCATCAGTAAAGACAAAAAGAGACATTTCACAGCTGTTAACATTTTATTTTATAAGTATATATATATCCATCTAGAGTTTTCCCTGTTTATATATATATGTGTGTGTGTGTATACACATGTATTTGAATTAAAAACTCATACATATCATCCCTTTACCTATTTTTACTTAAAAAATGTATATCATAAATGTATTTCCACTGGAAACTTTTGGTTCTCTTATAGTTTGTAAAGGCAACACTGTACTCTATGATATGACAGTATCATGACTTCTTTAACCTATTCCCTATTGAATATTCAAGTTGTTTAGCATTATAAATAACACTGCAATGAGCATTTTTATGAATATATGTTTGTGCATTTGTCTTATCATTTTGGCAGAACGTTGTTCCAGAAATTAAATTCTTTAAAAAACATTCTAATATGCATTCAACAAACTTTATTAGTTTATACTCCTGACAATTATGTAAGTGCTGGCAAAGGTTAAAAAAAAAAAACTGAAGCAACATAAAAAGACCATGAAGAGGGAAAACTTTAAGTAAATTAGGTTAAATTTATGTAATAAGGCTGAAAAAAAGATTGAGGTCTGCATATCCTGATGGAAAGATACTTAGGGAATGTCACTATTTGCTTATTTTCTGTTAAACTATCTGTTTATTTGTCACTGCGTGCAAATGCCACAAGAATACATTCTAGTACAACATTCAAACCCAGAAAAGCATTAGTACCGCTTTAATGCCACTGTCCTCATCAAAGCACAGTTACCTCCCCAGTTTATAAACTTTTTAAAATGCTTTTCTACACATTACACGTACATGTCTTATTAAAATATATAAATGAGTCTCTTCAGTAAGTGGTGCTGTAAAAACTGGACAGCTACATGTAAAAGAATGAAATGAGAACATTCTCTAACAACATACACAAAAATAAACTCAAAATGATTTAAAGACCTAAATGTAAGACAGGATGCTATAAAACTCCTACAGGAAAGCGTAAGCAGGGCACTCTTTGACATAAATTACATAAATATCCTTTTTGGGATCTGTCTCCTGGAGTAATGGAAATAAAAACAAAAACAAACAAATGAGACCTAATTGAACTTAAAAGCTCTTGACAGTAAAGGAAACCACTGACAAAATGGAGACAGCCTACAGAATGGGAGAAAATACTTGCAAATGAAGTGACCGACAAAGGATTAATCTCCAAAGTATGCAAATGGCACTTGTAGCTCCATATCAAAAAAACAAACAACTCAATCACAAGAAGATCTAAATAGACATTTCTCCAAAGAAGTCCTTTTGGATGGCCAAAAGGCACATGAAAAGATGCCCAACATCACTAATTGTTAGAGAAATGGAAATCAAAGCTACAATGAGGTATCATCTCACACTGGTCAGAATGGCCACCATCAAAAACATCTACAAACAATAAATGGTGGAGAGGGTGAGCATGGGTTCCTTAAAGAAAACTAAAAAACAGAGCCACCATGTGTGTGCTTAGTCGCTCAGTCATATCTGACTCTTTGCGACCCCATGGACTAAGCCCTCCAGGCTCCTCTGTCCATGGGGATTCTAAATATGACCCAGAAATTCCAGTCCCAAGCATGTAATGAAAGGAAAAATGCACCCCAATGTTCATTGCAGTGCTGTTTACAATAGCCAGGACTATTCATTTAGGATGAAAGCATCCTAAATGTCCATAGGCAAATGAATAGACAAAGAAGATGTGGTACATATCTACAATGGAATATTACTCAGCCACATAATAGGATAAAATGTCATTTGCAATAACATGGATGGACCTAGAGATTATCATACTGGGTGAAGTAAGTAACACAGAGAAAAACAATCTATGATATTGCTTATGTGTGGAACAAAAAAAATGGTACAAATGAACTCATTTACAAAATAGACTCACAGATATAGAAAACAAACATGGTTATCAAAGGGGTGTAGAGGGATAAATTAGGAGTTTGGGATTAAAACATGCATACTACTACATATAAAATGTGAGTTAAAAGAATAATCTCTTACTTTTTAAAACATCTTATATTGCCACTAATTACTAATTTACAGTGTGCACGAGAACATGGAGAAGGTGGTTCTGTCATGTGCTTGAGGGGAGTGTAAACTGCCTAGTCTTTCTGGAGGGCACTTTGGTGGTATATTCGCTAAATATATAAAATCTCACATCTTTCTTTTGCCAGTGTCAAATGTATTAAAATCTCTTACCCTTAGTTGAACAATTTTTTTTGTAGTAGAATGTCCTAAAGCAAGACCACCTGTGGGCAAAGCTGTACATATCAGGTTGTTCATTGTTACCTTATTTTTATTAGCTCCAGACTCAGAACAATTTCATGTACATCAATGGGAGGATGAAGGTGGAAGTAAATAAGCAACAATGTAAACAAGCTGTGGAAGAGTATGCAGCAGTTAAAAAGAATAAAGCAACATTATATGTACTGGTTCATGTACATTATATGTATAAGCTCTCTGAGATATAATTTTAAGTGGAAAAAAAAAAGAAATCGGGGAATTCCTTGGCAGTCCAGTGTTTAGAAATCTGTGCATTCACAGTTTTTTTTTTAATTTTATTTTTTAACTTTACAATATTGTATTGGTTTTTCTGTGCATTCACTGTTATGGTGTGGGTTCAATTCCTGGTCAGGAAACTAGGATCCAAGCCTCATGGCACACACACACACAAAAAGGGACTTGTGAAACAGCATTTTAAATATGATCCCAAATATATATATATATATATATATATATATATTTTATTGAAATATAGTTGATTTACAATGTTGTGTTAGTTTCAGGTGTATAGCAAATTGAGATATATATGTTCTTTTTTAGATTCTTTCCCATTGTTGGTTATTACAAGATATTGAGTATCTTGTGCTATACAGAAGGTATGATTGTTATCTATTTCATATATTGTTGTGGTTGCTTAATCACTAAGTCATGTCTGACTCTTTTGTGACCCCATGGACTGTAGCCCACCAGGATTCTCTGTCCATGGGATTCTCCAGGCAAGAACACTGGAGTGGGTTGCTATTTCTGTCTTCAGGGGATCTTCCCAACCTAGGGATCAAACTCATTTCCTGCTTGGCAGGCAGATTCTTTACCACTGAGCCACATGGGAAGCCATTTTATAAGTAGTAGTATGCATGTTTTAATCCCAAACTCCTAATTTATCCCTCTACATCCCTTTGGTAACCATAAGTTTGTTTTCTATATCTGTGAGTCTGTTTTGTAAATGAGTTCATTCGTACCATTTTTTTAAGATTCCACATATAAGTGATATCATATGATATTTGTCTTTATCTGATTTACTTCACTTAGGATAATCTCTGGGTCCATCCATATTGCTGCGAATGGCAATATTTCATTCTTTTTCTACTATTGGATACTATTGCATTGTGTATCTGTACCACATCTTCTTTGTCCATTCATCTGGCAATGGACACTTATGTTGCTGCCATGTCTTGGCTGTTGTAAATAGTGCTGCTCTGAATATTAGGGTGCATATATCTTTTTGAATTATAGATTTTTCCAGGTATATGCCCAGGAGTGGAACTGCTCAATCATATGGTGATTCTATTTCTTGTTTTTTTAAGCAACGTCCATAGTGGCTGCACTAACTTACATTCCAACCAATAGTGTAAGAGTGTTCCTTTTTCTCTACACTGTCTCCAACATTTATTATTTGTAGACTTTGAAAAAATTATTGAAATATAGTTGATTTACTAGGTTGTGTTAGTTTCTTCTGTACAGCAAAGTGAATCAGTCATCCATATACATATATCCACTCTCTTTGGAATTCTTTCCCCATGTACATCATTACAGAGTACTGAGAAGAGTTCCCTGTGCTATACAGTACGTCCTTATTAGTTACCTATTTTATATATAGTACGGTGTATATATCAACACCAATCTCCCAATTTATCCCTCTCCCCTCTTTCCCCCTGGTAACCATAAGTTTGTTTTCTACATCTGTAACTACTCTATGTTTTTTAAAAATATGTTTTTGTTGTGTTTTATTTTTCGGCCATGCCGCATGGCATGTGGGATCTCAGTTCCCTGAATAGGGATCAAACTCATGCCCCCTGCATTGGAAGCATGGAGTCTTAAATGCTGGACTGTCAGGGAAGTCCATCTATTTTTGTTTTGTTGATAAATTCATTTATATCATTTTTTTAGATTTTGCATATAAGCAGTATCATAGATTTGTTTTCTCTGTCTGACTTACTTCACTCGGTATGATAATCTCTGGTCCATCCATGTTCTGCAAATGATGTTATTTAATTCTATTTTATGGCTAATAGTCCATTGTAGATATGTACCACATCTTCTTATCCATTCCTCTGTCAATGGACATTTAGGTTGCTTCCATGTCCTGGCTATTATAAATAGCGCTGCAATGAATATTGGGGTGCATTAAATTTTCAAATTATGATTTTTCTATGGATAGATGCCCAGAAGTGGGATTGCAAGATCCCATGGTAGCTCTATTTTCAGTTTATAAGGAACCTCCATACTGCTGTCCATAATGGTTGTATGAATTTACTTTCCCACCAACAGTTGTGGGAGGGTTCACTTTTCTCCACACCCTCTCCAGCATTTTATTATTTATAGATTTTTTTGATAATGGCCATTCTGACCGGTGTGAGATGATACCTCATTGTAGCTTTGATTTGCATTTCTCTTGCCAACATCTCTCGGATAATTGAAAAAACAAGAGAGTTCCAGAAAAACATCTACTACTGCATTATTGACTATGCCAAAGCCGTTGACTGTGTGGATCACAACAAACTGGAAAATTCTTAAAGAGATGGGAATACCAGACCATCTAAACTGCCTCCTGAGAAATCTGTATGCAGGTCAGGAAGCAACAGTTAGAACTAGACATGGAACAACAGACTGGTTCCAAATCGAGAAAGGAGTACGTCAAGGCTATATATTGTCACCCTGCTTATTTAAGTTATATGCAGAGTACATCATGTGAAATGCTGGTGTGGATGAAGCACAAGTTGGAATCAAGATTGCCAGGAGAAATATCAATAACCTCAGATATGCAGATGACACCACCCTTATGGCAGAAAGCAAAGAACTAAAGAGCCTCTTGATGAAAGTGAAAGAGAAAAGTGAAAAGGTTGGCTAAAAGCTCAACATTCAGAAAACTAAGATCATGGCATCCAGTCCCATCAATTCATGGCAAATAGATGGGGAAACAGTGGAAACAGTGGCAGACTTTGTTTTTCTGGACCCCAAAATCACTGCAGATGGTAACTGCAGCCATGAAATTAAAAGACGCTTGCTCCTTGGAAGGAAAGTTATGACCAAACAAGACAGCTTATTAAAAAGCAGAGACATTACTTTGCCAACAAAGTTCTGTCTAGTCAAGGCTATGGTTTTTCCAGTAGTCATGTATGGATGTAAGAGTTGGACTATGAAGAAAGCTGAGCACTGAAGAACTGATGCTTTTGAACTGTGGTGTTGGAGAAGACTCTTGAGAGTCCTTGGACTGCGGGGAGATCCAACTAGTCAATCCTAAGTGAAATCCGTCCTGAATATTCATTGGAAGGACTGATGCTGAAGCTGAAACGCCAATACTTTGGCCACGTGATGCAAAGAACTGACTCATTGGAAAAGACCGATGCTGAGAACGATTGAAGGCAGGAGGAAAAGGGGGCAACAAAGGTGGAGATGGTTTGATGGCATCACTAACTCCATGAACATGAGTTTGAGTAAGGTCCGGGAGTTGGTGATGGACAGAGAAGCCTGGTGTGCTGCAGTCCAAGGGGTCACAAAGAGTCAGACATGACCGAGCAACTGAACTGAACTGAACAATTAGTGATGTTGAGCGTCTTTTCATGTGCCTTTTGGCCATCCAAAAGGACTTCTTTGGAGAAATGTCTATTTAGATCTTCTTGTGATTGAGTTGTTTGTTTTTTTGATATGGAGCTACAAGTGCCATTTGTATACTTTGGAGATTAATCCTTTGTCGGTCACTTCATTTGCAAGTATTTTCTCCCATTCTGTAGGCTGTCTCCATTTTGTCAGTGGTTTCCTTTACTGTCAAGAGCTTTTAAGTTCAATTAGGTCTCATTTGTTTGTTTTTGTTTTTATTTCCATTACTCCAGGAGACAGATCCCAAAAAAGATATTGCTGTGATTTATGTCAAAGAGTGCCCTGCTTACGCTTTCCTGTAGGAGTTTTATAGCATCCGGTCTTACATTTAGGTCTTTAAATCATTTTGAGTTTATTTTTGTGTATGTTGTTAGAGAATGTTCTCATTTCATTCTTTTACATGTAGCTGTCCAGTTTTTCCAGCACCACTTACTGAAGAGACTCATTTATATATTTTAATAAGACATGTATGTGTAATGTGTAGAAAAGCATTTTAAAAAGTTTATAAACTGGGGAGGTAACTGTGCTTTGATGAGGACAGTGGCATTAAAGCGGTACTAATGCTTTTCTGGGTTTGAATGTTGTACTAGAATGTATTCTTGTGGCATTTGCACACAGTGACAAATAAACAGATAGTTTAACAGAAAATAAGCAAATAGTGACATTCCCTAAGTATCTTTCCATCAGGATATGCAGACCTCAATCTTTTTTTCAGCCTTATTACATAAATTTAACCTAATTTACTTAAAGTTTTCCCTCTTCATGGTCTTTTTATGTTGCTTTAGGTTTTTTTTTAACCTTTGCCAGCACTTACATAATTGTCAGGAGTATAAGCTAATAAAGTTTGTTGAATGTATATTAGAACGTTTTTAAAATGTGTATACCTTTGAATCCAAGAATTTAATTTCTGGAACAACATTCTGCCAAAATGATAAGACAAATGCACAAACATATATTCATAAAAATGCTCATTGCAGTGTTATTTATAATGCTAAACAACTTGAATATTCAATAGGGAATAGGTTAAAGAAGTCATGATACTGTCATATCATAGAGTAGTGTTGCCTTTACAAACTATAAGAGAAGCAAAAGTTTCCAGTGGAAATACATTTATGATATACATTTTTTAAGTAAAAATAGGTAAAGGGATGATATGTATATTATGGGATTTTATTCAAATACATGTGTATACACACACACGCACACACATATATATATATAAACAGGGAAAACTCTAGATGGATATATAAATATATATATATATATATATATACTTATAAAATAAAATGTTAACAACTGTTAAATGTCCCTTTTTTTCTTTACTGATGCTCCTTGCTTTAAAACTTTATCTGATATTGCCATTGCTACATCAGATTTCTGTTGTTAATATTTGCATGGTATATGTTTTTCCATTTTTCCACTTTCAGCCTTCTGTGGCTTGATACTGAAAGTGAATCTCTTCTAAGCAGCAAATTGTAACTTTTAAAAAAAATCCACTGACAAGTTTTGTCTTTTGATTGGAATATTTAGTATGTTTACCAATAAATTACTGGTATATTTGGGCTTAAATCACCATCTCATTATTTGTTCTGTCTATTTTGTATTGCTCTTTCCCTTTTCTCTTGCTCTTTTTTGGATTGCTTAATATTTTTTAAATTCTATTTTCCCTCTCTATTACCTTGTTGATGATACATTTTTACTGTTATTTTAGTGGTCACCATAGAGATTACAAAATTCATCCTAGACACTATTAAAATCTAATATAGATAATTTTACCACACTGTCTGACATAAAGTGCTTCTAAATTTGATACTTGATTCCTTGTTTGCATTCCCTACTCCCATCTGTGATTTCCGAGCTTGTGCTTTTTTGTCTGTGTATACCTGCCTTGAAAGCCTAATGGTATTGAGAGGGTAACAGGCAGGAAGGCTAGGGGTCTCCAAAGGGAGCAAATAACGTTGCAAGTGTCAGCCATTTTTCATCTCTCTTAAGCGGCAGGAGGAAACAAACTGCAAGTGTCAGATTATTTTCCTTCTCTATACAAAATTTAAAGGTTTCTTTTAAAATTCTGTGTTGCCATGATGACACCTGATTCCACCTGACTTAACTTTTCTCAAACCTTGAGCTAACCAATGTGTTTTTCTTATGGAAATGTTTTTCTTAAGCTATGTTAATGAACTATGTATTTACCCTAGACTCTTTCTTCAAATCCGTTCCACTTAAGAGATTCAGAACCTATAATGGCTCAACAAACCAGTATATTTTACTCATACAATTATTCTCTTAATCTATGCTAATGAAACTATATATTTGCTTAGAAACCTGCCTTTCTTCAAGATTCAAGTCAATCATTTTATGGCCCCAAGCAACTCACCTTGTGCCAATGTTATCTCAAAATGCATGTTGTGGGAGAGGGGCCTGGTGCCAGTCTCTGAGTTTTGAGATATTTCCTTTCTCGACTTAGCAGTCTTCTAGTAGCTGTGCGGCTCTGGAGCAGGGAGCGGCCGAGAGGAGATATACTACATCCAAGGTCAGTTGCAGCGGCTGTGAGGAGATACCCCACGTCCAAGGTAAGGAGCAGTGGCTGCACTTTGCTGGAGCAGCCGTGAAGAGATACCCCATGTCCAAGGTAAGAGAAAACCCAGTAAGAGAGTAGGCACTGAAAGAGGGCATCAGAGGGCAGACACACTGAAACCACAATCACAGAAAACTAACCAATCTAATCACATGGACCACAGCCTTGTCTAACTCAATGAAACTAAGCCATGCTGTGTGGGGCCACCCAAGACGGACGGGTCTTGGTGGAGAGTTCTGGCAAAATGTGGTCCACTGGAGAAGGGAATGGCAAACCACTTCAGTATTCTTGCCTTGAGAACCCCATGAACAGTATGAAAAGGCAAAAAGATAGGACACTGAAAGATGAACTCCCCAGGTCAGTAGGTGCCCAATATGCTACTGGAGATCAGTGGAGAAATAACTCCAGAAAGAATGAAGGGATGGAGCCAAAGCAAAAACAACACCCAGTTGTGGATGTGACTGGTGATAGAAGCAAGGTCTGATGCTGTAAAAAGCAATATTGCATGGGAACCTGGAATGTTAGGTCCATGAATCAAGGCAAATTGGAAGTGGTCAAACAGGAGATGACAAGAGTGAATGTCAACATTTTAGGAATCAGCAAACTAAAATGGACTGGAATGGGTGAATTTAACTCAGATGACCATTGTATCTACTACTGTGGGCAAGAATCCCTTAGGAGAAATGGAGTAGCCATCAGAGTCAACAAAAGAGTCTGAAATGCAGTACTTGGATGCAATCTCAAAAATGACAGAATGATCTCTGTTCATTTCCAAGGCAAACCATTCAATATCACAGTAATCCAAGTCTATGCCCCAACCAGTAATGCTGAAGAAGCTGAAGTTGAAGGGTTCTATGAAGACCTACAAGACCTTTTAGAATTACACCCAAAAAAGATGTCCTTTTCATTATAGGGGACTGGAATGCAAAAGTAGGAAGTCAAGAAATACCTGGAGTAACAGGCAAATTTGGTCTTGGAGTACAGAATGAAGCAGGGCAAAGGCTAATAGAGTTTTGCCAAGAGAACACACTGGTCATAGAAAACACCCTCTTTGAACAACAGAAGAGAAGACTCTACACATGGACATCACCATGTGATGGCTATCACCAAAATCATACTGATTTTGATGATAACACCAAAATCAGACTGATTACATTCTTTGCAGCCAATGATGGAGAAACTCTATACAGTCAGCAAAAACAAGACCAGGAGCTGACTGTGTCTCAGATCAACTCCTTATTGCCAAATTCAGACTTAAATTTAATAAAGTAGGGAAAACCACTAGACCATTCAGGTATGACCTAAATCAAATCCCTTACGATTATACAGTGAAAGTGAGAAATAGATTTAAGGGACTAGATCTGATAGACAGAGTGCCTGATGAACTATGGACAGAGGTTGGTGACACTGTACAGGAGACAGGGATCAAGACCATCCCCAAGAAAAAGAAATGCAAAAAAGCAAAATGGCTATCTGAAGGAGGCCTTACAAATAGCTGTGAAAAGAGAACCAAAAACCAGAGGAGAAAAGGAAAGATATACCCATTTGAATGCAGAGTTCCAAAGAATAGCAAGGAGAGATAAGAAATCCTTCCTCAGTGATCGGTGCAAAGAATTAGAGGAAAACAATAGAATGGGAAAGATTAGAGCTCTAATATTAGAGATACCAAAGGAACATTTCATGCAAAGATGGGCTCAATAAAGGACAGAAATATTATGGACCTAACAGAAGCAGAAGATATTAAGAAGAGGTGGCAAGAATACACAGAAGAACTGTACAAAAAAGATCTTCATGACCCAGATAATCACGATGGTATGATCACTCACCTAGAGCCAGACATCCTGGAATGTGAAGCCAAGTGGGCCTTAGGAAGCATCACTACGAACAAAGCTAGTGGAGGTGATGGCATTCCAGTTGAGCTATTCCAAATCCTGAAAGATGATGCTGTGAAAGTGCTGCACTCAATATGCCAGCAAATTTGGAAAACTCAGCAGTGGCCACAGGACTGGAAAAGGTCAGTTTTCATTCCAATCCCAATGAAAGCCAATGTCAAAGAATGCTCAAACCACCACACAATTACACTCATCTCACACGCTAGTAAAGTAATGCTCAAAATTCTCCAAGCCAGGCTTCAGCACTATGTGAACCATGAACTTCCAGATGTTCAAGCTGGATTTAGAAAAGGCAAAGGAACCAGAGGTCAAATTGCCAACATTGACTGGATCATCGAAAAAGCAGGAGAGTTCCAAAAAAACATCTACTACTGCATTGTTGACTATGCCAAAGCCTTTGACTGTGTGGATCAGCACAAACTGTGGAAAATTCTGAAAGAGATAGGAATACCAGACCATCTGACCTGCCTCTTGAGAAATCTGAATTCAGGGCAGGAAGCAACAGTTAGAACTGGACATGGAGCAGCAAACTGGTTCCAAATAGGATAAGGAGTACGTCAAGGCTGTATATTGTCACCCTGTTTATCTAACTTATATGCAGAGTACATCATGAGAAATGCTGGGCTGGATGAAGCACAAGCTAGAATCAAGATTGCCGGGAGAAATATCAGTAACCTCAGATATGCAGATGACACCACCCTTATGGCAGAAAGTGAAGAAGAACTAAAGCGCGTCTTGATGAAAATGAAAGAGGAGAGTGAAAAAGTTGGCTAAAAGCTCAATATTAGGAAAACTAAGATCATGGCACCTGATCTCATCACTTCATGGCAAATAGATGGGGAAACAGTGGCTGACTTTATTTTGGGGGGCTCCAAAATTACTGCAGATGGTGACTGCAGCCATGAAATTAAAAGACGCTTGCTCCTTGGAAGGAAAGTTATGACCAACCAAGACAGCATATTAAAAAGCAGAGACATTACTTTGCCGACAAAGGTCTGTCTAGTCAAGGCTATAGTTTTTCCAGTAGTCATGTGTGGATCTGAGAGTTGGACTATAAAGAAAGCTGAGTGCCAAAGAATTGATGCTTTTGAACTGTGGTGTTGGAGAAGACCCTTGAGAGTCCTTGGACTGCAAGGAGATCCAATCAGTCCATCCTAAAGGAGCTCAGTCCTGAGTGTTCTTTGGAAAGACTGATGTTGAAGCTGAAACTCCAATACTTTGTCCACCTGATGCGAAGAGCTGACTCATTTGAAAAGACCCTGATGCTGGGAAAGATTGAAGGCAGGAGGAGAAGGGGACGACAGAGGATGACATGGTTGTATGGCATCACCACCTCAATGGACATGAGTTTGAGTAAACTCTGGGAGTTGTTGATGGACAGGGAGGCCTGACGGGCTGTGGTCCATGGTGTCACAAAGAGTCGGACACGACTGAGCGACTGAACAGAACTGAGTAGCTATATAACATCCGGCTAAAGATTAGCAGGAGGCACTTTTTCTGCCCTCTTCTGATGTCTGTGTCAGAAGCTTTGTCTATCTCTTTTATACTTTAATAAAACTTTATCACACAAAAGCTCTGAGCAATCAAGCCTCATCACTGGCCCTGGATTGAATTCCTCTCCTCTGGAGGCCAAGAATTCCAGCATCCTTCATGGCTCAGCAACAACCTTTCAATATCAGTCCTGCATTTCAGCCCTTATCACAGTGTAGGGGTTTCCATTTACCTTTCCTCATCTCATCATGAAAGGTTGTTGCTGAACGACACAAAGAGGCTGGGATTCTTGGTCTCTGGAGGAGAAGGATTCAATCCGGGGCCAGAGACGAGGCTTGATCACTCAGAGCTTTTGTGTAATAAAGTTTTATTAAAGTATAAAGGAGATAGAGAAAGCTTCTGACATAGGCATCAGAAGGGGGCAGAAAGAGTACCCCCCTGCTAGTCTTCAGCTGGATGTTACATAATCACTAGCAGTCTGTTCATGAAAGAAAGGAATGTCTTAAAACTCAGAATGGCACCAGGCCCCTCATCCATAAGATGCATTTTGGGATAATCTTGACACCAGACAACTCATCCTGGGCCATAAAATGATTAACTTGAACCTTGTAGAAGGGCAGATCACCATACAAATAGTTTCATTTACATAGATTAGGGGAACAATATCTGAGTATAACATACTGGTTTATCAAGTAGGTTCTGAGCCATTAGGCAGAACCAACTTAAGACAGAGTTTGAGGTAAATGCATAGTACATTAACATAGCTTAAGACAAATATTTCCATAAAAAAATGTATTGGTTAACTCAAGGTTTGCAAATAGTTAACTTCAGGTGAAACCAAGTGTCATTATGGCAACACAGTGTCTTAAGAGAAAATTCTTTTTAAATTTGTATAGAGAGGAAAAAAATATCGCTAGTTTATTTCTTCCTGCCGCTTAAGAGATACAAAAATGTCTGACACTTTCAGCCTATTTCCTCCATTTGGAGACCCCTGGCCTTCCTGCCTGTTACCCTCTCAATCAAGAGAAGTTGATGAAATGGTACTGATATAAATGTGTTACTCCCAAGCAGCAATATCACAGTCAGATCTTGATCCCTCGAATTCCATCATCTAAAAGGGGAAATAATGTGGTAAAATTGGCAAGTTGTACATATCAAGTCAGGGGAAGAACCCAGACTGGATTCAGGAAACCTGGAAATGTTTTTACCCCATCTTGACCTATCTTCATTTATAGTGTTATTCACTCGGTCAGTCATGTCCAACTCTTTGTGACCCCATGGACTGCATCACACCAGGCTCCTCTTTCCTCCACTATCTCCCAGAGTTTGCTTAAATCCATGTCCATTGAGTCAGTGATCTTATCTACAAAACTCATTGGATTTCCAAGATGGCAGAGGAATAGGTGGACGTGGAATACATATCTCTCCATGGATACATCAGGAATACACCTTCAGACACAGAAGTGCTTGCAGAACACCAGCTGAGAGCAGGCAGGTGTACCAGAAGAATATATAGAACCACACAAAACTCAGTAGGCCAAAGAAACTAGGGGGAAAAAATAGGAGTGTTAGTAGGACTGGATCTGCCCTTGGACGGTGGGGGAACTGAAGCAGGGGTCCAATCACCACATTGGGAGAATTGTCTGGGTCAGAGAAGAAACAATTGAGGCTGAAAGTTAAACAGCTGATTTGTGATAGCCTAAATGGAATGAAAATCACACAGACAATTCTTGCCGCAGCCATACATACCCCAGACAGGGATGTGGGTCCCCTAGAAGGCACAGAAAGCTGGGAGCTGTAGCATGGGGATTTTGGAGCAGTTCCAGGGCAAGAGCTGCTGTTGACTGCTGGGAGATGGCCCGAAGGGATATGAGGCAGGAGATTGTTGTGGGAAATGCCTGTGGAGGAAAGCCAGGCAGCCATGGAAGCAAGGTGATACTACTGAGTCATATGTAGGGGGAGGGAGCCTTCACCATAGCCTCTCTCTCCCCACATGTCAGCACCAGCAGCTGAACAATAGGCTGGCCCTTCAAGCACCTGACATGCGGAACAACAGAGTAAGACCCTAGCCAGGGGGACCCCTTTATGTGCCAGATGCACCGAACAATAGAGAAGGACCCCAGGCAAGGGAACCCTCTAAGTGCCTGAACAGGCAGAGTAATGCAGAAAGACTAGCCAAAGAGGCCTTCTGATCGCCAGCAGCCAGTGTGTGTGTTAGTTGCTCAGTCATGTCCAATTCTTTGCAACCCCACGGACTGTAGCCTGCCAGACTCCTCTGTCCATGGGATTCTCCAGGTACGAATACTGGAGTGGATTGCCATTCCCTTCTCCTGAATTGCAGGTGAATTCTTTACCAGCTGAGCCACCAAGGAAGCTCTGAGACTAAAAAAAAAGACTCTGATAGGGCCATAACTCCTGTGGCTGAGGCAGTCCATGTCCCTGCACACTTGGTGCCGGCAGGATCCCCAAGACCCAAGGAGCTGTGCCACCTTCACACTCAACCTTCACTGGACCAGAGCTGCCACCTGCAAAAAACAATCTTGCATCTATGCACACAGGGTTGCTTTGGTTGTGTCCAACTCTGCAACTCTGTGGACTGTGGCCTGCCAGGCTTCCCTGTCAGAGGGTTTCTCCAGGCAAGAATACTGGAGTGGGTTGCCATACCCTTCTATATTTCTTGCTGCCCTAGCCTCCAACTCCCCTGAGTACCTGGTGCTGCAAGAGCCCCTGCAACCCAAGCAACTGTACCACCTCCACACCTGGCCCTCACTGGGGCAGACCCAAGTCTTCCAGGGCAGCCTCAGGAGCAAATCCCAGTGGATGACCCACATGCAAAGGTGAAAATAAAACCACAATTGAAACCCAGGGGCAGTGTGGCTAAGAAAGAGGGCCCAAAATCTTCCCACCAGCTGTATAAGCTGCAAATTAAATCCACACAATCAACTAGGAAGACTCTGTGTCTATGGAATATATAAAATGACATTGAGAGCTCCCACAAAAGAAAATGCACCAGTTCTAACAGCTGTGAACATTGGAGGCAAGAACACAGAGTAGGACCAGAGTCGAGTCTGAGCTGCCCCTACAGCAGGTCCAGAGACCAGTGCAGTGTTGGAGGGCATCCTAGGGAGGTGAGGTGGACGGTGACTCCCAGTGAGGAAAAGGACACTGACAGCAGAGACCCAAGGACAACATTTATTATTCTTATATTTTGACTTGTTCTGTAGTTTCGTTTGGATTTTTTTCACTTATTTTTTTTCTTTTTTTCCCCAGTCTGTTTTAGTTGTTGATTTTACTAGCACTTATGAAATATATTTAAGCTTTTGAGATATTTTTTCAAGCACAGATTTTATTTCTGTTATAAACTCTGCCTCTGCATTGGCCTTTTGCAGTTCTGTAGAGTTTTCCCTTTTTTTCCTATTTTTTAATTTTAATTTTTAAATTTTTAAAGCATTAATTTTTCTACATTTATTCCTTTGTTTGCTTTTCCTACCATTCATTTTCCCTTGTAGTTAATCTTTAATATATATAAATCTCTATCTACCTCTATTTAACTTTGCAATTCTATTCTTTCTTTCTTTTATTTCTTTTTCTCACCATATTTGTTAGTTTTGTTTTTGTTGCTTTATTCCCCAGCTCATACCTTACCTTAGATTCATTTTCCAGTTTGTGCTTTAGTTAGTTTTGTTCTTAACTAGTTGATATTATTTTTGGTTTCCTTTGTTCACCAGGTCAATCTACTGTACTTTATTTTTGTTGGACTGCTTTGATTTTGCTTATGGGTGTATATGTATGTGTGTATATTCCATTATTTTAATGAGCATTTGACTAATTTTGTGATTGCCATTTGTCTGGGGTTCGTCTTTGGTTTCTCATTTTGGGTATTTGTTTAATCCCATTTAATGCCATAACAAACCACCTGTGGAATCTCCGTTCCTGGTCAGAGATGAAGCCCTGAGCCTTTGGAGTGGGAGTGCTGACCTCAAGACCCTAGACTACTGGAGAACTCCTAACCCTAAGGAGTATCAAATAGTTAGAACTCCCACAAAGGCAACCACTTGTATACAAGACCCAGTATCACCCAACTACCAGTAGCACCCTGTGCAGGATGCTTCATCCAAAGAATAAAGACAAAAATACGAACCCAATCATCAGCATACAGAATTACCACCTCTTTCAGCCCTGCCCATCAGAGGGGAAAAAAAAAAAAAAAACACCTCACCTCTTCCCACCAGAACACACGCACAAGTTACACTCTACATGAAGCTTACACAAACCACTAGACCAAACTTACAAGGGCAGAAACCAAAAGAAAGAAGGAATTCAACCTTGAAGTCTGGGAAAAGGAGACCTCAAACACAATAAGTTAAAAAAATAATAAAAAGGCAGAGAAATACTGCACAAATGAAGGAACAAACTAGAAATACACAAGTCTAAATAAATGAAGAGCAAATAGGCAACCTCCCTGAAAAAGAATTCAGAATAATGATAGTAATGTTGATTCAAAACCTTGAAAATAAAATGGAGAAAATGCAAGAATCAGTTAACAAAGACCTAGAAGAATTAAAGAATAAACATACACAAGATAAAAACAGCACAATTACTGAAATTAAAAATACTCTAGAAGGAATCAATAGCAGAATATCTGAAGCAGAAGAAGGGATCAGTGAGCTGGAAGATAAAATGGTGGAAATAATTGCTGAAGAGCAGAATAAAGTAAAAAGAATGAAAAGAACTGAGGATAGTCTCAGAGATCTCTGGGACAATATTAAATGCACCAACATTTGAATTATAAGGATCCCAGAAGAAGAAAAGAAAAAGAAAGGATACAAGAAAACTTTTGAAGAAATTATAGTTAAAAATTTCCCCCAAACGGAAACGGAAATAGTCAATCAAGTCCAAGAGGCACAAAAAGTCCCATACAGGATAAACCCAGGGAGAAACATGCCAAGACACATACTAACCAAACTAACAATGATTAAACACAAAGAAAGAATATTAAAAGCAGAAAGGGAAAAGCAACAAGTAATGTACAAGGAAAACCCCGTATGCTTAACAGCTGATCTTTCAGCAGAAACTCTGCAGGCCAGAAGGGAATGACAGGATATATTTAAAGTACTGAAAGGGAAAAAATCTACAACTAAGATTACTCTACCCAGCAAGGATCTCATTCAAAATTGATGGAGAAATCAAAAGCTTTTCAGACAAGCAAAAGTTAAGAGAATTCAGTACCACCAAACCAGCTTTACAACAAATGTTACAGAGACTTATGTAGTCAGGAAATACAAGAGAAGAAAAAGATCTACAAAAACAAACCTTAAATAATTTTAAAAAATGGCACTAGGAACATATATATCAATAATTACTTTAAATCTAAATGGATTAAATGCTCCAACCAAAAGACACAGACTGGCTCAATGGATACAAAAACATGACCCATGTATACACTGTCTATGAGAAACCCACTTCTGACCTAAAGACACATATAGACTGAAAGTGAGAGGATGGAAAAATATATTCCATGCAAATGGAAGTCAAAAGAAAGCTGGAGTAGCAATCCTCATATCAGAAAAAGTAGACCTTAAAATAAAGATTATAAGAGATAAGGAAGGGCACTACATAAACATCAAGGGCTCAATCTAAGAGGAAGACATAACAATTTTATGTAAATATCTATGCACCCAACATAGGAGCACCTCAATGCATAAGATAAAAACTAACAGACATAAATGGAGAAACTGATGGTAACACAATAATAGTAGGAGACTTTAACACCCCACTTACACCAATGGACAGATCATCAAAACAGAAAATTAATATGGAAACACAAGTCTTAAATGATACATTGGACAAGATGGATCTCATTGAAATTTTCAGGACATTCCATCCAAATACAGAAGAATACACCTTCTTCTCAAGTGTACATGGAACATTCTCCAGGATAGACCACATCTTGGGTCACAGATCAAACCTCAGTAAATTTAAGAAATTTGAAATCATATCAAACATCTTTTCTGACCACAATGCTATGAGACTAGATATCAATTACAAGAAAGAAAACTAAAAAATTCAAGCACATGGAGATTAACAATACACTTCTAAATAATAAATGGGTTATTGAAGAAATCAAAAGGGAAATAAAAAAATTCCTAGAAACAAATGACAATGAAAACATGACAACTCAAAACCTATGGGATGCAAGAAAAGCAGTTCTAAGAGGGAAATTTATAGCAATACAATCCTACCTCAGAAACAAGAAAAACATCAAATAGACAACCTAACTTTACACCGAAAACAACAGGAAAAAGAAGAACAAACTCCCCCAAAATTACCAAAAGGAAAGAAATCATAAACACCAGAGCAGAAATAAATGAAAAAGAAATGAAATTAACAATAGTAAAGATTAATAGAGATTTCCCTGGTGGTACAGTGGCTAAGACTCCACACTCCCAATGCAGAGAGCCTGGGTTCATTCCCCAGTCAGGGAACTAATCCCACATGCTTGCAACTAAGAGCCGGTGCAGCCAAATAAATAAATGAATATATTAAAAAAAGATTAATAAAACTAAAAGCTAGTTCTTTGAGAAGATAAACAAAATTGACAAACCTTTATTCGGACCCATCAGAGAAAAAGAGAGGAGAATCAAACCAACAAAATTAGAAATGAATGAAGAGAGGTTACAACAGACAACACAGAAATACAATGGATGATAAGAGACTAATATATGGCAATAAAATTGATAACCAGGAAGAAACAGACAGATTCTTAGAAAAGTTCAATCTTCCAAGACTGAACCAGAATGAAATAGAAATTATGAACAGCCCAATTACAAGCACTGAAGTTGAAACTGATCAAAAATCTCCCAAAAAACCAAAGCCAGATGGCTTCACAGATGAATTCTATCAAACATCTAGAGAAGAACTAATACCTATCCTTCTAAAATTCTTTCAAAACATTGCAGAGGAAGGAACACTTCCAAACTCATTCGACGAGGCCACTATCACCCTGATACCAAAACCAAAGACAAAAAAAAACCTACAAGCCAATATCACTGATGAACATAGATGCAAAAATACTCAGCAAAATTCTAACAAACAGATTCAACAACACATTAAAAAGCTCATACATCATGATCAAGTTGTATTTATTCCAGGGATGCAAGGATTCTTCAATATACAGAAATCAATCAATGTGACACACCATATTAACAAATTGAAAGATAAAAACCATATGATCATCTCAATAGATGCAGAAAAAACCTTTGACAAAATTCAGCACCCATTTATGATTAAAATTCCTCAAAAAATGGGCATAGGAGGAATCTACCTCAACATAGTAAAGGCCATATATGATAATCCCACAGCAAACATTATTCTCAATGTTGAAAAACTGAAAACGTTCCCCTTAAGATCAGGAACAAGACAAGGGTATCCATTCTCACCACTATTATTCAAAATAGTTCTGGAAGTCCTAGCTACAGCAATCAGAGAAGAAAAAGAAATAAAATGAATCCAGATCGGAAAAGAAGAAGTACAACTATCACTGTTTGCAGATGACATGTTACTGTACATAGAAAACCCTAAAGATAGTATCAGAAAATTAGTAGAGCTAATTAGTTAATTTATCAAAGTTGAAAGATACAAAATCAATACATAGAAATCACTTGCATTTCTATATACTAACAATGAAAAATCAGAAAGAGAAATTAAGGGATCAATCCCATTCACCATTGCAACAAAAAGAATTAAATATTGAAGAATAAACTTACCTGAGGAGACAAAAAAAATGTACACAGAAAATTATAAGACACTGATGAAAAAAATCAAAGATGACATAAACATATGGAGAGCTATTCCATGTTCTTGAGTAGGAAGAATAAATATTGTGAAAATGACTATACTACCAAATGCAATCTACATATTCAATGTGAATCCTATCAAATTACCAATGGATTTTTCACAGAACTAGAACAAAAAATTTCACAATTCATATGGAAACACAAAAGAACCCAAATAGCCAAAGCACTCTTGAAAAACAAGAGTGGAGCTGGAGAAATCAACCTTCCTTATTTCAGGTTATACTACAAAGCTACAGTCATCAAGACAGTACGATACTGGCACAAAAACAGGAATATAGACCAATGGAACAAGATAGAAAGCCCATAAATAAACCCATGCACCTATGGGTACCTTATTTTTGACAAAGGAAGCAAGAATATACAATGGAGCAAAGATAGCCTCTTCAATAAATGGTGCTGGGAAAGCTGGACAGCTACATGTAAAAGAATGAAATTAGAACACTTCTTAACACCATACACAAAGATAAACTCAAAATGGATTAAAGACTTAAATATAAGACCAGAAACTGTAAAACTGTTGGAGAAAAACATAGGCAGAACACTTGATGACATAAATCAAAACAAGATCCTCTATGACACACCTCTTAAAGTAATGGAAATAGAAACAAAAATAAACAAGTGGGACCTAATTAAACTTAACAACTTTTGCACAGCAAAGGAAACTATAAGCAAGGTGAAAAGACAACCCTCAGAATGGGAGAAAATAATAGCAAATGAAACAACTGACAAAGGATTTGTTTCCAAAATATACAAGCAGCTCATACAACTCAATGCCGGAAAAACAAACAACCCAATCAAAAAGTAGGAAAAGACCTAAACAGACATTTCTCCAAAGAAGACATACAGATGACTAACAAGCACATGAAAAGATACTCAACACTGCCTATTATTAGAGAAATGCAAATCAAAACCACAATATCACCTCACACCAGTTAGAATGGCCCTCATCAAAAAGCCTACAAACAATAAATGCTGGAGAAGGTGTGGAGAAAAGAGAACCCTCTTGCACTGTTCGTGGGAAATGTAAATTGGTACAGCTTCTATGGAAGACAGTATGGACATTCCTTTAAAAATTAGGAATAAAACCACCATATGACACTGCAATCCCACTCCTAGGCACATACCCTGAGGTAACCAAAGCTGAAAAAGACATGTATCCCATTGTTCATTACAGCACTATTTACAATAGCTAGAATATGGAACAACCTAGATGTCCATCGACAGATGAATAGATAAAGAAGTTGTGGTACATATATGCAATGGAATATTATACGGCCATAAAAGGAATGCATTTGAGTCAGTTCTAATGAGGTGGATGAACCTAGAACCTATTATACAAAGTGAAGTAAGTCAAAAAAGTGTTTTAGTCACTCTTTGCGACCCCATGGACTGTAGCCCAACCAGGATCCTCTATCCATGGGATTCTCCAGACAAGAATACTGGAATGGGTTGCCATTCCCTTCTCCAAAGTCAGAAAGAAAGATAAATATCGTATACTAATGCATGTATACAGGATCTAGAAAGATGGCACCGAAGAATTTATTTGCAGGGCAGCAAGGGAGAAACAGACATAGAGAACAGACTTATGGACACAGAGAGGGGGAGGAGAGGGTGAGATGTATGGAGAGAGTAACATGGAAACTTACATAATCATATGTAAAATAGATAGCCAATGGGAATTTGCTGTATGTCTCATGGAATTCAAACAGGGGCTCTGTATCAACCTAGATGGGTGGGATTGGGAGGGAGATGGGAGGGAGGTTCAAGAGGGAGGGCACATATGTACACCTATGGCTGATTCATGTTAATGTTCCACAGAAAACAATAAAATTCTGTAAAGCAATTATCCTTCAATTTAAAAATTAATAAAATTTTTTTTTAAAAACCTCATTCTTTGCCACCCCCTTCTCTTTTTGCCTTCAGTCTTTTTTAGCATCATGGTCTTTTCCAATGAGTCATCTTTTCAAATCAGATAACTGAAGTATTGGAGCCTCAGCATCAGTCCTTCCAATGAATATTCAGGGTTGATTTCCTTTAGGATTGACTGGTTTGATCTTCTGCAGTCCAAGGGACTCTCAAGAGTCTTCTCCAACACCACAGTTTGAAAACATCAGTTCTTTGGTGCTCAGCCTTCTTTATGGTCCAACTCTCACATCCATACATGATACTGGAAAAACCATAGCTTTGGCTATATGGACCTTTGTTGGCAAAGTGATGTCTCTGCTTTTTAATATGCTGTCTAGGTTCATCATAGCTTTATTTTCAAGGAATAGGCACCTTTTATTTCATGGCCGCAATCCTCTGTGATTTTGGAGCCCAAGCAATCCATTACTGCTTCTACTTTTCCCCTTCTATTTGTCATGAAGTGACCAGATGCCATGATCTAAGTTTTTTTAATGTTGAGTTTCAAGCCAGCTTTTTTACTCTCCCTTTTCACCCTCATCAAGAGGTTCTTTAGTTCTTCTTCACTTTATGCCATTAGAGTGGTATCATATGGATATCTAAGGTTGTTGATATTTCTCTCAGCAGTCTTGATTCCAGCTTGTGACTCATCCAGCCCAGCATTTTCTATGATGTACTCTGCATATAAGTTAAATAAGCAAGATGACCAATATATAGCCTTGTTGTACTCCTTTCCTAATTTTGAACCATGGAACATTGTCCCATGTCCAGTTCAGTTACTTCTTGTCCTGCATACAAGGTTCTCAGGAGACAGGTAAAGTGGTCTGGTACTCCCATCTCTTTAAGAATTTCCCACAGTTTGTTTTGATCCACACAGTCAAAGGTTTTCTCATAGTCAACGAAACAGAAGTAGATGTTTTTCTGGAACTCCCTTGCTTTCTCCATAATCCAATGAAGGTTGACAATTTGATCTCGGGTTCCTCTGCCTCTTCGAAACCCAGCTTATACATCTGGAAGTTCTCCATTCAAGTACTGCTGAAGCCTAGCTTGAAGGTCACTTGATATTCTTGGCTCTACCACTAGATGTCAGCAAATCCTAGAAAAGGATGGGCCTTTAAGGGTGTGGGATTGGGGCGTGTTTATTCCTATTTTCTTTCTGTTTTAATGTATTATCCAAATGTTCTACTGAAAGAGTATCGCTTAAATTCTAGGGAAAATAAAATTAATATTACTCATACAGGCACTTACTAGTGGTGCGCACCATATCCTCTTTGTTATAGAGCAAAATAATACCATTCATTACCACTTTGAAGCTATCGGTCGATATCTTACTTCTGTAAAGTGTTAGTCGCTCAGTTGTGTCCATCTCTTTGTGATCCCATGGACTGTAGCCCTCCAGGTCCCGCTGTCCAGGGAATTCTCCAGGCAAGAATACTGGAGGGAGTTGCCATGCCCTCCTCCAGGGGATCTTCCCAACCCAGGGATTGAACCCATGTCTTCTGCATTCTAGGCAGATTCTTTACGGTCTGAGCCATCAAGGAAGCCAAACCCAACATCTTTCCCAAAGACAAGACTGGTTCTCACTCTCCCAAGACTCAGTTTCCACATCTTTAAAATGAGGATAGCAATTCTCCCCCAAAGGGTTCATTGCAGTATGTAATGCTGCCATGTAGGTGCTAGAGCCAGTTCAGTTCAGTTGCTCAGTCATGTCCGACTCTTTGAGACCCCATGGACTGCAGCACACCAGGCCTCCCTGTATATCACCAACTCCCAGAGTTCACTCAAACTCACATCCATTGAGTCAGTGATGCCATCCAACCATCTCATCCTCTGTCGTCCCCTTCTCCCCCTGCCCCCAATCCCTCCCAGCATCAGGGTCTTTTCCAGTGAGTCAGTTCTTCGCATCAGGTGGCCATAGTATTGGGGTTTCAGCTTCAACAACAGTCCTTCCAATGAATATTTAGGACTGATTTCCTTTAGGATGGACTGATTGGATCTCCTTGCAGTCCAAGGGACTCTCAAGACTCTTATCCAACACCACAGTTCAAAAGCATCAATTCTTCGATGCTCAGCTTTCTTTATAGCCCAACTCTCACATCCATACATGACTACTGGAAAAACCATAGCCTTGACTAGACGGACCTTGGTTGGCAAAGTAATGTCTCTGCTTTTGAATATGCTATCTAGGTTGGTCATAACTTTCCTTCCAAGGAGTAAGCATCTTTTAATTTCACGGCTGCAGTCACCATCTGCAGTGATTTGGGAGCCCAAGAAAATAAACTCTGCCACTGTTTCCACTGTTTCTCCATCTATTTCCCATGAAGTGATGGGACCAGATGCCATGATCTTAGTTTTCTGAACGTTGGGTTTTAAGCCAACTTTTTCACTTTCCTCTTTTATTTTCATCAAGAGGCTCTCTAGTTCTTCTTCACTTTCTGCCATAAGGGTGGTGTCATCTGCAAATCTGAGGTTATTGATATTTCTTCCAGCAATCTTGATTCCAGCTTGTGCTTTCTCCAGCCCAGTGTTTCTCATGATGTACTCTGCATTTAAGTTAAATAAGCATGGTGACAATATACAGCCTTGATGTACTCCTTTTCCTATTTGGAACCAGTCTTAGGGATATCAAGATTAGAGATACCAAGGAAACATTTCATGCAAAGATTGGCTCAATAAAGGACAAAAATGGTATGGACCTAACAGAAGCAGAAGATATTAAGAAGAGGTGGCAAGAATACACAGAGGAATACACAAAAAAATCTTTACGACCCAGATAATCACAATGGTGTGATCACTCACCTAGAGCCAGACATCCTGGAATGTGAAGTCAAGTGGGCCTTAGGAGGCATCACTACGAACAAAGCTAGTGGAGGTGATGGCATTCCAGTTGAGCTATTTCAAATCCTGAAAGATGATGCTGTGAAAGTGCTGCACTCAATATGCCAGCAAAGTTGGAAAACTCAGCAGTGGCCACAGGACTGGAAAAGGTCAGTTTTCATTCCAATCCCTAAGAAAGCCAATGCCAAAAATGTTCAAACTATCACACAATTGCACTCATCTCACATGCTAGTAAAGTAATGCTCAAAATTCTCCAAGCCAGGCTTCAACAGTATGTGAACTGTGAACTTCCAGATGTTCAAGCTGGATTTAGAAAAGGCAGAGGAACCAGAGACCAAATTGCCAGCATCTGCTGGATCATCGAAAAAGCAAGAGAGTTCCAGAAAAACATCTATTTCTGCTTTATTGACTATGCGAAAGCCTTTGACTGTGTGGATCATAATAAACTGTGGAAAATTCTGAAAGAGATGGGAATACCAGACCACCTGACCTGCCTCTTGAGAAATCTGTATGCAGGTCAGGAAGCAACTGTTGGAACTGGGCATGGAACAACAGACTGGTTCCAAATAGGAAAAGCAGAACGTCAAGGCTGTATATTGTCACCGTGCTAGAGCCAAGTTCTGTTCAAATCAATCCCCACCCAGTTCAAGAGATACACAGTGAACACAGGAGTCCTTTAGGGAGTAGCCCACAGTGCAGTTTTCCCAGAACACAGAGCGGTTGGGAGACAAAACTGGAAACCTAGTCTGGATTCATGGGATGGAGAGTACAAGCTGGGGAAGGGAGTTTGAAGTTCTCTTTGCAGGTACTAAATTGCTTCTGAGAGCGTTTGTGTAATGATATCAGGGTCCACGTCAGGGAAACTACTGTGGGAAGCTATATGTAAAGTGGCCTGGGGAGAGGCAGGTGGATGGTTTAGGAAGCCATTACAGTGCTATGATACCTGGGGGCTTAAACTACCTGCTTTCTACCCAGGAGACCCTCTCTACAGTGTGGACAGGTCAGCAGACCTTGATGAAAACAGGGGTGGGGGGGAGGGGCAGGGCAAGAGAGGTTGATAGATTTATGAATAACACATATATGAAACTAAATTGATATTCGTTTGGTCTTTTAATTTAAAAAAATCTTTCAAGCCCAATTTCAAGCATATATACAATAAGTATATGAACTGCTTAATAAGCACTTTTAAAAATAACATTTTGTTTACTCTAAAAAATGCCTTTTCATTATAAAAACAGAAAAATATGAAGGTAGATGCCACCTAGTAATCAGAATCAGAGTTGCAATTCTGAATATCTGGGCTTTGAGATCCAGAGGAAGGGGAGGAAAGAATGGAGGGACTTGGCCTTGGCCTTGGCCTTGGCCTCAGCTAGGTCTTTCCAGAATTTACCACCCACTGGCAGCAATCTCTCTGAATATAAGACATTTAGAGTTCTCTAAGCCCTAAAACTAGACATCAACCTCCTTTGTGAGTGCAAGAGAAAGCTGCATGTGTGAAGATGTTTGAGCCATAGAAACAAATACATACACAGATATACTATCAAATCAGATGCTTTATTCTACTATTTTCTTAACAAACCAGAATGTCGTGAACACATTTCCAAAATAAAACCTATGTGTACATAATTTTTGTCAGTTGGGTTACATATTTTGGCTCTTTATTAATTTTTATCTTAATAAATTTTCCTGAATATAAATTTCAAACAGTATAAAAATGTATATGTGTAAATTGAAATCATCCTGTAGTCTCATCTGCCTGAACCTCAGTCCTTGACCCAAAGATATTCACTGAAAATAGACGGATGACTATTCTTCAGGTGTATTTCTCTGTATATAATTTATTAATGCATTAATTACATATAATCAAATATTTACATTAAAATATACTAAAATTCACATATTCTTCAAAATTACAATTGTGTTATGTATATTATTCTGCATTTTGCCTATTTCACTAATATGATTTCTATGATTTGCTAATGTTTATTGGGGCCTCCCTGGTGGCTCACATGGTAAAGAATCCGCCTGCGATGCAGGAAGGAACAGTGAAAGTGTTAGTCACAGAGTTGTGTCCAATTCTTTGTGATCCCATGGACTGTAGCCCACCAGCCTCTTCTGTCTATGGAATTCTCCAGGCAAGAATGCCAGAGTGGTAGCCATTCCCTTCTCCAGGGGATCTTCCCGACTCAGGGATCAAACCCGGGTCTCCCACATTGCAGGCAGATTCTTTACAATCTGAGCCGCCATCAGGAACCTGGGCACAATTATTGGTTCTTTAGTGAATTTTCTGTTGACATCATTGACTCACCTGTCTGTTGATTAGTAAGTCTACCTAACATACCAGAAATGTAAATCCCACAGAGTTTGAAAATATTTTCTCTCTACTTTTCTCATAACTGTTACTTTTTTCCTACCATTCTGGGTGTTTTAAATTTTTCAATAGTATTAAAATTATACAGTTATGTAATATAAAATTATTCAAAATAAAGTTTATTTTAAAAATAAATAGTAAATCACACCTATTAGTATAGCTATTACATTTCTTAAAACAGAAAATAACAAGTGTTAGTGGAGAAATTGGAACTTTGTGCATCACTGGTGGGAATGTAAAATGGTGCAGCTATTGTAACAGTGTGGAAGTTCCTCAAAAAATGAAAAATAGAATTACAATATGATCTAGAAATCCCACTTATAGGTATACACCCAAAAGAAGTGAAAGCAGGGACTTGAACAAATGTTTGTGCACTAATGTTCATAGCAATATTATTCACACCTACAAGACTTACTCCTCACCAAATTTTAATCAGGTTCCTCTGAACCTTTGTCTCAACTAGATCTCAACCTTTGAACTCTTGTTCATCTTTGAATAGCCTAATTTTTAGCAAAAATCCTGCTAGGTCAACTTAGCAAGAATCCCCACCCTCAATATCTGATCAACATGGCCTACCTTCAGCAACAACACTGGTCAGGTCGGTTTAATCAGAATCCGCCCCGCCCCCACCCCCAATCCTTATCTCTGATGTTTCTGCTTTGGTTTTCCATCCACTGACTCCCCAGTCTGCTCCTTAGCTATGAACCCATGTTTTCCCATATTGTACTGAGAACTGAGCTCAGTTATAATCTGAGGTTTCTTTACTCTTATTACAATACTTTCTGAATAAAATCTGTTCTAACACTTTAACTACTGTTAACTAAATACAGCTCTGGTTTTAACAACAGTAGCCAAAAAAGGGAAACAACTCAAATGCCTACCAGTGTATGACTATCTTACAGTGGAATCTTATGCATGTGTGCTAAGTTGATTCAGTCGTGTCCAACTCTTTGTGACCCCATGGACTGTAGTCCTCTAGGCTCCTTTGTCCATGGGATTCTCCACGCAAGAATACTGGAGTGGGTTGCCATGCCATCCTCCAGGGGATCATCCCGATCCAGGAATCAAACTCGTGTCTCCTGTAGCTCCTGTGTTGCAGGCAGATTCTTTTACCTCTGAGCCACCATGGAGGCCCCATAGTGGAATATTATTCAGCCTTAAAAAGAACTGAAAATCTGATACATGCCAAATGAAAGAAGACGCACACACACACCCCAAATACTGTATGAGTCCACTTCCATGAGGCACCTGGAGTATTCAAATTCATAGACAAAAAGTAGAACAGTGATTGCCAAGGCTGACGGAAACAGGAAATTATTGTTTAATGAGCACAGAACAAGATGAAAAGAGTTCTGGAGATGGATGGTGATGATGGTTGTACAATAATCTGAAGGTACTAGATACCACTAAACTGCACTTTAAAAGGATTATAATGGTAAATATTATGTGTATTTTACAAATAAATAATACAGTCCATTGTAATAGAAATTGTGCAATACACTGGAGAGTATCAAGCTCCAGCCCCTAGGGAGATTAGAGCACTCAGAGCCCTGGCAGCTTCAGAACACACAGGAAAAGCTTTACAGTGATTCAAGGCTTCAGTATTTATCTCTGTTAACCCAGCCCACACTCAAGTATAAGGATTACTCATTCACATGCATGAAAACTGGGAGGCGTGGCTCATTAGTGCCATCTTTTTTTTCACTGTATATATATTATCTTTACCATTGAGCCACCAGAGAAGCCCACCTCTATCCAGAGTCACTATCAAATCTTGTTTTATTTTGAAAATGGTTAACCTAAGTAAGTAGTTCTTTCTCACATTCATGGCCCTTTAATATGTCTTCTTCCTAGGTTCTATGTACTGGACTAGTGGATATATGGGGCTTCCCTGGTGGCTCAGTGGTAAAGAATCCACCTGCAATGCAGGAGACTCAGGTTTGATCCCTGAGTCAGGAAGATCCCCTGGAGAAGGAAATGGCAACCCACTCCAGTATTCTTGCCTGGAGAATTCCATGGACAGAGGAGCTTGGTGGGCTACAGTCCACAGGGCCGAAAAGAGTTGGACATGACTTAGTGACTAAACAACAACAGTGGATATATGGTGCTTCACTTCTACAGACATCATAAGCCAGAGGGGAAGAGGATGGGTAAATGTGAAAGGGATTAAGAGGTACAAACGTATAGCTATAAAATAAATAAATTACTTGAGTATAGTGTACACATTGGAGGAGGAAATGGCAACCCACTCCAGTATTCTTGCCTGGAGAATCCCATGGACAGAGCAGCCTGTTGGGCTACAGTCCATGGGGTCACCAAGAGTCAGACATGACTGAGTGACTAAAACAACAACAACAATGTGCACATAGAGAATATAGTCAATAATATTGGTATAAGTTTGTATGGTGACCGACAATAACTGGACTTATGGTGGTGATCACGTCATAATGTATAAACTATTGAATCACTATGCTGTGGTACACCTGAAACTAATATAACATTATACATTAATAACTCAACTTTTATAGAAAACATAGGTTTGCTTTTTTTTAAATTTTATTTTATTTAACTTTACAATATTGTATTGGTTTTGCCATATATCAAAATGAATCTGCCACAGGTATACATGTGTTCCCCATCCTGAACCCTCCTCCCTCCTCCCTCCTCCCTCCCCATACTATCCCTCTGGGTTGTCCCAGTGCACCAGCCCCAAGCATCCAGTATCGTGCATCGAACCTGGACTGGTGACTCCTTTCATATATGATATTATACATATTTCAATGCCATTCTCCCAAATCATCCCACCCTCTCCCTCTCCCACAGAGTCCAAAAGACGGTTCTATACATCTGTGTCTCTTTTGCTGTCTCGCATACAGGGTTATTGTTACCATCTTTCTAAATTCCATATATATGCATCAGTATTTTGAAAATAACCTAGACTGGAAGAAACAATCATATCAAGTTCATAGAAGGAGATGAAATACAGAATCAAAATGATGATCTTTTTATAGTTGCTCTCGTCTCAGGGCTCATTTTTAAATAGGCTCTTCATAATTTATATTTTTTATTAGAGTCCACAATCTGCTAAGTAAAAGCAGCAATAAGATATTTCATAAAGTATCATACAATTTACATCTTATGAACCTATTTTCATAAAAAATTAAGTGCATATTCATATTGGCTAACCTAAAAATGATATGACTCATCTATGCTCTAAAATAATATATAAGAGATTTAGTTCCATCACTAAAAATGATCCCCTCACTACATTTTTTACATATTTTACAGCATAAAGGTTGTGCTCTTAATAAAAAAGATTCACAGACTAATTTAGAATGTAAAAAATAATTTTATAAAAAGCCCAAGAAAATCTTTCAAGTCCACTTTTATTCTCCTTTTTCCTCTTCACATACAAAACTTCTCCACACACTGCATTTCTTGCAACTATGAAGTCATTTGATGTTGGTCAGGTACCATTTTCTCTCCTAAAACTTTGCTGACATCAAAATATGACAGTTAACCAGTGTTAAATCTATAAAATATTTATATAGGGCAGCACATTAAGCTTTAGATGTTTGGCAATTAAACCACATAAAAATTGGACAAGACCCCCATTCTATATATTCAGAATCAGGTGTTCACAGTCCCTATCGGCTGCCTGTATAAAGCTCAACAGGCAACAGAGGCAACTGGCAGTTACTTTGAAAGACATAGAACACTATGATCTGGAAGCACATTATGAAGTGACCACAGTGTCATGTAGCACCCCCGCCTTTGTCCCAGGTGATCTCATAATTCTAGAATGGCAGGTCCAGCTGATACAAAATAAAGACAGACAACACAACATTTAGTCTGTGGAGACACCCTAACTCATCACTAGGCACGCACTGATTCTGAACACAATTCGTCCTGAAAAATTGTCAAGAACACCCTGATGTTTTAGATTGAGTAAAATCCATCTGCCTTGCACTTCACTGTAACTTTTTTGACAGTACTCCATGGGTCAAAGGTAATCTAGATGGCAACTAATGATTGTAGATGCCTCATATGCAGTTTTTTTCTCATAATATGGAAAATATTTTAATTCCATCGGGAAGATAAGTTAATACAGTTGCTATGTTTTCATCCTTCAAAATATATTCTATAGTTGATTCTCTTTGAAGCTTTAATCCAATTACTCTGCTCATTTTCACATGAATACAAGGGTTTCCTCTGATATAGCCAAACTCAGGATCATCCACAGCACTGCATGCTTGAAGTAAGGCAATAAGAAACATGACATACAACATAAATTGGACTTCTCTGTTCAAAAGGCACTTCATCAGGGCAAACTGTGAGATTCTTTCATTTTTCCAAGTCATATGGCTTTAGGTCTTCAATGTACCCTTTATAGGAGTCTGGATCAGACAAACTAAATGAATATTCCAACACAGTCACTAATTTTGGGAAAAAATGGAAGTCCTGGACTATCTGGTCATGGTATTTTGGAAACTCATGGTTCAGATTCTGCAACAGCCCACATTGTGAATGAGAAACGTGCAGCCAGGAACCCATGGGTAAAAAAAGAGCAAGATCAAACCTTTTTAAAGGGTCTTTTCACTGTTCAAATACAAGAGCATTTTCGTGTATGATGTACTTGTATGACTAACTCACTACTGTACATTCAGGCAAATCACATACTTAAGACTCCTCTGACTGGTTGGGGTGGCAGTGTGAGTCACAAGCCGGCTGCAGTAGTGGAAATTTTCTCTTCCTGGGAGTGGGGCAGGGTCTGGCTTCCTTGAACTGCTTAGTGCCTCCACCAGGACCTCTCAGGACAAAGGCGGGCTGTGTACAAAGGAAGCCCATGGTGCTCCGGTCACAGGCTCCGGGCTCCAGGAAAGGGTTCCCCAGCTTCCCGGCGCCACTCAGGAAGGGAGGCTCAGGTTCACTGGAGCTGTCTTAGAGGCTGCCTACTGCAACATCATTTGCTCATCTCTTTATATTTTGGTTCCTGAGAATGCTTTCATATATCATGAGAATTAGCCCTAAATAATTTCCAAGTATTTAACCATTTCAGACAAGCTTTGCTGGGATGTTGTTGTTTGTCATAGACTGCTTTAAATTTTTCAGTAATAGAATCCTTTAAAAGTAATACAGCTGGGCTTCCCTGGTGGCTCAGTGGTAAAGAATCCACCTGCCAATGAAGGAGTTATGGGTTCCATCTCTAGTTCCAGGAAGATCTCACATGCCTCTGAGCAACTAAGCCCATGCACCACAACTACTGGGCCTATTCTCTGGAGCCCAGGAACCACAACTATGGAAGCTGGAGCACCCTAGAGACTGTGGGAGAAGGCTCTGCAGTAAGAAGAGAAGCCGCCGCAGTGAGAAGCCCATGCACCGCAACTAAAGTAGCCCCCTCTTTCTACAGCTAGAGAAAGCCTGCACGCAGCAATGAAGATCCACTGCAACCAAAATAAACAAATGCAATTATTTCTTAATTAAATAAATAAATAATTTTTAAAGTAATACAGTTCACTATAAAAAATAACAGAAAAGCATTATCCTGGCCACCATTGGTTGCCCAGCGAGATTAGAGTATTCAGAGCTTGTAGCGTTGGGACACAGTGAGAAAGCTTTAGAGTAATTCCAGGTTTCTGGAATTACTGGTTTACTGAGCAGGCATTTATAAGACAGTTTCCTTGATTTACTTAACCTCTCCTAATTTCCCATAGCCTGGTCTGAATTAAGGGTTGAATAAGAAGTAGCTTGACAAAGAGCTCTTAAGATCAACGGAAATCTTGAGAGCCTGGGGCTTAATCCTTCAGCTACAGGGCTCCCCACATGGTGAAATTACAATGCTATACGAACTGTTCTGTGGACCAGTGACTGGTCCCCTCACACTTCAGGAGAGTGGAATAGTGTCCGCCACTCTCCAAGTCTGTGGCCCCAGTCATGGGCCTGGGCACACTGCACACTGTGTCGCCTTGGTTGTGACCCCAGGCCACGTATCTCCACAGTCCTCTCAGCTCGCGGTGATTTTCCAGGTACTCATAAAAGGTAAATGTCACTTTTGTTTATTATTATTCTCATCAGTAGTTCTCCAGCTGTGATCCCCAGACCAGCAGCGTCAGCATCACCTAGGAACTTGTTATAATATTCTTGGCCCTCAACCAGAGTTGAGTGTTTATACAAGCTACAGATGACACAAGGTAGTTTGAGAACCACTGCTCTAAATCTAGAAATGACTGCTAAAGTTGTATATGTTATCACCTCTCTGAACCTCAGTCTTCTCAGTGGATATGACAAAATCCCCCACTTTACCACAGTGGTGTGAGGAATAAAAGGGAAATCCTTTGCAAATGGTATCTGTTGACACTTCTGTGTTTTAAGACAAATTACCTCCTGGAGCTGGGAAAATAATAGAAAATCCTTATACTATTTCCTTTTTAAAAATGCTGTAACTGTCCTAAAAAAATACAGTCTTTAAAAAATGTGCTTTCTTTTCCTCCTGACTTTATCTTCCAGGAGACTATAATAGTGAGAAGATCTATTTTTAAATGTCTGGCACACAATAGGACTTCAACAAACATTAGTCCTGGCCTGCCCTGCTTTCTCTCTCACATAAAACTAACATAGAATAAGCTATATTGACATACACTACATAGAATATAGATATCAGAGACAGCATCCGGAAATGTAAGCAATAGGTAAAGTATACATAAACTTGCATAATGTATGAAACTTTGGTGTAAGTGTCTTCATTGTAGGAGGAGTCCTAAGAGAAGAAAATACTCCCACCATTTCCTTTTATTCCTGGTGGTTACTTGGCCATATTAGTTTAGCTAAAGTTTAACACTGGAGAGGAAGCATTTCTGCCTGATCAGTGTGGCTAGAGGTTTCACTTGAGCCATAGGCTTAATACAAACATTGCCATCTTGCCTAGAACATTGTCTATAACATACCACCCACTCAGTACATTAGAATGAATGAATGAATGAATGAATGAATGACAGTGACTTGAGCTCAGTCTCTGGATGATCACCCATCTCTTCATACAGAGGGCTGCAATCATGACCTCTGGTAAATGGAAAGAAGCGGGAGTTTTTTAATATTATTATTTTTTTTATTTTTGGCCTCTTGACATGTGGCATCTTAATTTTCAGACCAGGGATTGAACCCATACCCCCTTCAGATGAAGCATAGAAATCTTAACCACTGGACCACCAGGGAAGCCCATGAAGCAGGTTTTGACGACCTCTGTGTATCAGGCTTTGTTCTAGGTGTTCGAGATACATTAGTGAACAAAACAAAATGTTTTCCCTCTATGCAGCTTACATACTAAATTCTAAAGGTGTAGAGGATGAAGCAGACAATATACACCATAATGTCAGGTAATGATAAGTGCTATGAATGTGTATGTGGTTATGAGGCTTAGCAAATAGAATTATCATTCTGTCAGCAGCTTAGAGAAATGACTGATGCCAGTTCTGAGGTATTTAATGTACAATGTAAGTCTAGAATATCTTGTCATATCATTTAGCAAAGAAAGTGAAAGTGAAAGGGAAGTTGCTCAGTTGTGTCCGACTCTTTGCGACCCCATGGACTGTAGCCTATCAGGGTCCTCTGTCCATGGGATTCTCCAGGCAAGAATACTGGAATGGGTTGCCATTTCCTTCTCCAGGGAATCTTCCCAACCCAGGGATCGAACCCGGGTCTCCTGCATTGCAGGCCGGCACTTTAGCCTCTGAGCCACCAGGGAAGCCCATCGTTTAGTGAAGAAGCTGTCAAAGATTACTGGGGAAAAAATAAAAGAATACAGAGGTCATGTCAAAAGGACACAAGATATAACCTGACAAGTCTTCCACTGCCTAAGATAGAGCTTGAGCATAGAAAAAGACCATAAGAGGGACTTCTCTGGTGGTCCAGTGGCTAAGACTCCACACTCCTTATGCAAGGGACCTGGGTTTGGTCTTTGGTCAAGGAACTAGATCCCATATGCTGCAACTAAAGATTTCACACCCTGCATGCCACAACTAAGACCCAGCACAGTCAAATAAATAAATATTTTTAAAAGACTGTAAGAGATTGAAACATATTGAATATATTTTCTAAACTGTCAAGACACTTCTCAGAAAAAAAGATATAAATGACTTAAATATATGAAAGAATATTCAACCTCACTCATAATAAGAAAAGTATAAATTAAAACAAAAATGAGATATAATCTCTCACTTATCAGATTGGCAAAAAGTCAAAGGTTTGACCACATAGTATTTGGTGATGCTGTGAACAGGAACTCCCATGCTTTGATCATGGGAATGTAAAATAGTACCACCCCAGTGGAGGAAAGAAAGTGAAAGAAAGTGAAGTCGCTCAGTTGTATTCAACTTTTTGCGACCCCATGGACTGTAGCCTATGAGGGTCCTCTGTCCATGGGATTCTCCAGGCAAGAATACTGGAGTGGGTTGCCATTTCCTTCTCCAGGGGATCTTCCCAACCCAGGGATCAAACCTGGGTCTCCTGCATTGCAGGCGGGCGCTTTATCGTCTGAGCCACCAGGGAAGCCCAGTGGAGGGGAAGTTGTCAAATCTTGCAAAATTACATATGGCATTTTCCCCTTTACCCAGTAATCCCACTTCAAGGAATGTATCCCAAGGATACACTGGCAAAAATACAATAAGGAACATGAAGTAGACTATTCACTGCAGTTCTATATATAATGGCAGAAAGTTACCCAAAAAATTCATCAATAAAGGACTGAGAGTATTATGAAGCTGTAAAAAGAATGATGAATATATACTCTATATTCTACTTTGGAATGACTCCTTGGTATATTGTTAAGGTGGAAAAAAAATAGGTGGAGAAAAGCAAATATTACTATAATATGCTACCATTTATCTAAAAAGGAAGAGAGGGATAAGTACTGTCGTCTAAAAAAAGATGTACAACTTGAGAGTTGTGAGTTAAGTTTTATTTGGGGCAAAATGAGGACTGCAGCCTGGGAGGCAGCATCTCAGATAGCTCCGAGAGACTGCTCCAAAGCAGCAGTGGGGGAAAGTCAATATATAAGGTTTTGGTGAAGAGGGAGTTCAGTACCATGAAGTATTCATTTTACAAAAGGATTTTTGTTAGTCATGAGGGTCTGATGGCACCATGAAGGGATTTAGTGCTTCTCTAGATATGAGGAGATGTAAGGATTGAGATCATAAAATCTGTTCCTAAAAACATCCAACTATCTAAAGACCTGTCCCACCAGATTCCCTGGAGCACAGAGTGCCTCACTCCACCCTGAACTCCCTCAGGGATTGTTGAAGGTCAACAGCTACAGCAGCACGGGGCTCAATCTCTGTAGAGGCAGATGGCAAATGCCTTTGTTGCTCAGTCATTGGCAATGCTCTTCAGTTCAGTCAGTTCAGTTGCTCAGTCATGTCCGACTCTTTGCAATCCCATGAACCGCAGCATGCCAGGCCTCCCTGTCCATCACCAACTCCTGGAGTCCACCCAAACCCATGTCCATTGAGTCGGTGATGCCATCCAACCATCTCATCCTCTGTCGTCCCCTTCTCCTCCTGCCCTCAATCTTTCCCAGCATCAGGGTCTTTTCAAATGAGTCAGCTCTCTGCATCAGGTGGCCAAAGTATTGGAGTTTCAGCTTCAGCATCAGTCCTTCCAATGAACACTCAGGACTGATCTCTTTTAGGATGGACTGGTTGGATCTCCTTGCAGTCCAAGGGACTCTCAAGGGTCTTCTCCAACACCACAGTTCAAAAGCATCAATTCTTCGGCACTCAGCTTTCTTCATAGTCCAACTCTCACATCCATACATGACCAGAGGAAAAACCATAGCCTTGACTAGATGGACCTTTGTTGGCAAAATAATGTCTCTGCTTTTGAATATGCTATCTAGGTTGGTCATAACTTTCCTTCCAAGGAGTAAGCGTCTTTTAATTTCATGGCTGCAATCACCATCTGCAGTGATTTGGGAGCCCAACAAAATAAAGTCTGACTGTTTCCCCTGTTTCCCCATCTATTTGCCATGAAGTGACGGGACCAGATGCCATGATCTTCATTTTCTGAATGTTGAGCTTTAAGCCAACTTTTTCACTCTCCTCTTTCACTTTCATCAAGAGGCTTTTTAGCTCCTCTTCACTTTCTGCCATAAGGGTGGTGTTATCTGCATATCTGAGGTTATTGATATTTATCCCAGCAATCTTGATTCCAGCTTGTGCTTCTTGCAGCGCAGCGTTTCTCATGATGTACCCTGCATATAAGTTAAATAAGCAGGGTGACAATATACAGCCTTGACGTACTCCTTTTCCTATTTGGAACCCGTCTGTTGTTCCACGTCCAGTTCTAACTGTTGCTTCCTGACCTGCATACAGGTTTCTCAAGAGGCAGGTCAGGTGGTCTGCTATTCCCATCTCTTTAAGAATTTTCCACAGTTTATTGTGATCCACACAGTCAAAGGCTTTGGCAATGCTCTTGGTAAGTGCCAATTTGTGGTTGACAGTAAGTAGACGACAGAGATAGACAATGATAGATAGATAGATTCCTGACATTAAATTAAAATGATGGGCAGACTTCTCATCCAATTTCATCTGGTTCTCCCATTGCTCCCATCTTGGGCCCCTGGAGTTCAGGCTATGGGATTGGCAGCAGCAAAGTATCCCAGCCTTGCTAAGACCCCTAGGCACCCAGCCATACATCTTCCCCATTGAAGCCACCACCTAGATTTCTAAGAGGGTCAGTTTAGCTGAAGAGGCAATAAGGAAAGAGGCCAAGAGGAGATTCACAGATTATAGCCAAACCTGTCCCTTCCAACATTGAAACTAAGCCAAAAACAAAAGGCAACAAGAAAATGTGCAAGCAAGAGGCAAAGGAGGAGAAAAATGGAAATCTACTAGGACTGGGGTGGTTAACCAAGACACTAAAGACTGCAGGAAAGAAAAAACAACAAAAAAAGGAGAGCATGGCCTCTGATGCAGCAGGATGTAAAGAAGTCAAGTCAGTCTGGCATACTTAAACCGAGTCTTATCGGTGGTCCCAGCACCTTCTTCCTTCAACAATATGGAGGAAAGGTTGTTTTTTTTTTTCTTTAATCACCTATTTAGAATATGTAAATGTTTGGTAGTTCCAGAAACATATTTTTAATATAAATTTATTTATTTTAATTGAAGAAGGAAGAAATTCCACTTCATCTTATTTAAAAAGTGTGTTTATATAAGTATAAATGCTTCTTTTTGGAGGTGAAGTCATGAACTGGCTGTTTGTTTTTCTGTAAAGCCATAAATTAGTGAGATATTGAATTAAAGGAAGCTTTGACTGCCTGTGTGTCAGCTTAGCATTCCATAGACTGAAGGCAAGGGTAGTGTTTACATCCTGTTACACAAAGTCTATCTAAATGGTAATTTAGAGCCACAATCAGGCAGTTAACTTTGTCATAAATAATTAAAACCATTTATTTATGTTGTTTCATCAATTATCATATCAGAAAGCAAAGAAAGCTGTCAAAGACAATTTGGATAATGTCAAAAGCATTCAGAAACTAACTTGAAAAGGGCCACAATGCCAATTAGAATATCATTAAGAATAAAAACTGCAATCACCTCATGAATTGAAACACATCAAAAATGTTAAAAACCAATGAGTTGATAACGATTCCAAAAAATATATCCATTGGTCACCTTTACAGGATGATGCTAAGGGAATCCAAGCTGCCCCTCAGAGTGACAAAATAGTTTTCGAGAGGAATTTTTCCTTTATAGACATATCCCAACTGGTAAATGAAGAATTATAGAACTGGAACATCACCATCTTATAAACCCCTAATGAAATAATGAATGTGGGTAATGATTATCAATGGCCACTAATATCCTAGAAAAGAGACTCAGCAAGATATTCTGCACCTCGTGATAGAAACATACACAAAATTTATGAAATATTCCTGCTCCCCCAAAAATCAATCTTGAATCAGATCAAAGCTCTAGGTCTACCAGCTTACAGGAAGTATAAGGAACAAAAGAATATGCTAATCAACATTTCAGAGATATGATCCGCAAAATCCAAAATGTGAGAAACTTTACAGGATAAACGACCTTTTTCTTCAACAAATAAATTGAAATGATAATTTAAAAATAAAAACAGAGACAGGGAACCAATGAATTGAGAGACCTATGAGACATCAACGAAATACAACATATGGAGCTTATTTGATTCCTGTTTCAAACAAACTATAAAAGAAAAATTAGTCATTCAGGAAAATCGGAATACTAAATGGAAATATCATAATATTAAGAAATATTGTTAATTGTTTTATGTTACTCATATCCAATTTTTTCTTTAAAGTCTATACTGTTTGGATGGATTAAATATGATTGACTATAAATTGATAATTATTGAAGTTGGTTGATGAGAATATGGTAATCCATTACTATCTACCTTTATGTATATATGTTTGAAAAGATCCATAAGAAAAAATAAGAAGCATACATCTATAGTGTCCCTACTATAAATAAATTCATGTCCTTACTAAGAGTTGAACTCATCCTGAACATAATAGCACCATTGCTCTAGTTTGGTAGAAATGCAATAACAAGATCAGAAAAAGAAGTATAATTAAATGAATTATGAAGGTCAAGCACAGTAAAAAAAAAAAAAAAAAAAACATAAGCTAAACCCTTTGGCCATCCATAGGCACTAAAGATATTAACACGATAAAAGGAATACTAGAACTTTTTGGGCTTCCCTGGTAGCTCAGATGGTAAGGAATCTGTCTGCAATGCAGGAGACCTGGGCTTGCTCCCTGGGTGGGGAAGATCCCCTGGAGAAGGGAATGGCTCCTCACTCCAGTATTCTTGCCTGGAGAATTCCATGGACAGAGGAGCCTGTTGGGCTACAGCTGTGGTGTTGGAGAAAACTCTTGAGAGTCCCTTGGACTGCAGGGAGATCAAACCACTCAATCCTAAAGGAAATAAACCCTGAATATTCATTGGAAGGACTGATGCTGAAGCTGAAGCTCCAATAAATTGGCCACCTGATGCCGACTCCTTGGAATAGACCCTGATGCTGGGAAAGATTGAAAGCAGGAGGAGAAGGGGACAACAAAGGACGAGGTAGTTGGATGGCCCCACTGACTCAATGGACATAAGTTTGAGCAACTTCCAGGAGATGGTGAAAGACAGGGAAGCCTGGCATGCTGCAGTCCTGCAGTGGGGTCACAAAGAGTAGGACACAACTGAGTGACTGAACAACAACAGAACTTTTCAGATATTTTTGCAATTGTATTTGGAGATTTACCAGATGCAGTGGTAAGAGAATGATGACAGCAAGTTAATTCTTCTAAAAACCAAATTTGATCATCTGTAGTCTCTACCATCACCCCTAGTCGCCTCCTCTGCCTTTCTTCTCTCAATAACAGCTGCCGTTGTCTCATCTTGAACCAGTCATTCAAGCCAAAAACCTGAGAATCATTGACTCCTTCTCCCTCATTCTCCACATCCAATTCTTTACCAAGAGCTGTTAATTTGCAAATAATTCTAAAATACTTCTACTTCTCTCCATCTCTACTTCTATAATCCTAGCAAATGCCACCGTAATTTCTCATCCACACTACTGCAATGGCCTCTCAATTCTTTTAGCCATCCCTCCACTCTTGCCCCCTCCAATCAATTCTCAGCAGTGCAGCTAGAATGTTTGCAAAATGTAAATCCTGTCAGGCTCATTTCCCTGCCTAAATCCCTTCTATGTCTTCCGCTGCGTCTTGAGATAAATACCAGAATCTTAAACATAGTATGGCTTCCCAGATGGCTCAGTGGTAAAGAATCTGCCTGCAATGCAGGAGACACAGGAAATGTGGGTTTGATCCCTGGGTCAGAAAGACCCCTGGAGGAGGGCATGGCAACCCACTCCAGTATTCTTGCTGGGAAAATCCCATGGACAGAGGAGCTTGGTGAGCTATAGTCCATAGGGTTGCAAAAAGTTGGACGTGACTGAGCACGCATGCAAACATAGTATATAAGGCCCTGCATAATCTGGTTCCTATTACCTCTCCAGCCTCATCTCCCACCATTTTACCTCCCACTCTCTGCAGTCCAGTCACAATGACTTTCTGTTCTTCAACTGCATCACACTCCATCTATGTCAAAGTCTTCATGCATATGGTTACCTCTGCCTGGAACTCTTGCTCACACCCTACTTTCTGACCCTATTCTTCTGGATAACTCTTATTTATCTTTCAGATGGCAACCTAATATCTCTTTCTAGAAGTCCTCTAATCCTAACTCCTCTGCTCCCAGATAAGGTAAACTACCCTTCCTAAGTGTTAGCGGAGTACTTCTCCCATCATAGCCCTTATCACATTGCATTACAAATATTTTTTAATTTAAATAAAGTTTAATATAATTTTCTCCCATTAGACTCTAAGCTCTATTAGGGAAATACTCAAGTATAACTTGTTCACTATTTTATTTCCAGCATTTAGAGCATTGAATGGTAAAATTTACTCAAAAAAATTGTTGAAAAAAAAGAAAAATATGTTCTTTGTTGTTTTGAGGGGTTCCCTGTTCTGAAAGTGACCCAACTGCTTTATTATTAATAATGAAGAGAATGGGGATATTGGTTTAAAAAACACCAGAAGTGCCTAAGTGTTACAATATTTTCATGTCCTGATGGTCCACCTATCCACAAGACTGTGAGGCGTTCTATCGATAAGGTCTATGCTAAGAGTAAGTTTACACATTATGAGTGTCTGCTGTTTAAGGCCAATTGTACTCTGCATCCATTCCTGTCCAGTATCTTAGAGACTTTGCTACATCCCTAATCTCTCTCTAATAGATCATAGTGCATGCCCAGCGAACCCACAAACTATAGCCCTCCAGGCTCCTCTGTCCATGGGATTATACTGGAAAAAATATTGGAGTGAGTTGCCATTTCCTTCTCCAGGATATCTTCCTGACCCAGGGATTGAACCCAGGTCTCCTGCGTCTCCTGCATTGGCAGGAAGATTTTACCACTGAGCCACCTGGGAAGCCCAATAAATCATAGTAGCATCTAAGAATGCTCTAGTATCACTCACCTTTGAAAGCTCTCCCTTGACCCATATTCTTCTCCACTCAATTTCTCAAAGTTCTTGAGAGCAAAATTTTTCTAAAGAATTATCTATTTTCATTGATTCCTCTTCATAATCTCCCATTCACTGTTCAGTGCACTCTGGAATGGCTCCTGTCTATATCACACCACTGAGCCTGCTCTTGTCAAGGGTACTGAAGACCTCTATGTTGCCAAATCCGATGGACATATCTCTGTTGTCTTCTTACTTGATGCCCTAAGAGCTGATGAAGCCCTTTTTGAAACAGTTACCTCTCTTGAATTCTGGGATATCACTGACTACTAATTTACCTCTTATCCCACTTGTCCTTATCAGTCTCCTTTGCTGGATTCTTCTATATGTTGGGGTTCCTCAGGGATCTTTTCTTGACCCTCTTCTTATGTCCCACTCTATATATTTTCCTTAAAAGTCATTCTCATGATACTGCTATTGCTAAGTCATTTCAGTCGTGTCTGACTCTGTGCGACCCCATAGACGGCAGCCCACCAGGCTCCCCCATCCCTGGGATTTTCCAGGCAAGAACACTGGAGTGGGTTGCCATTTCCTTCTCCAATGCATGAAAGTGAAAAGTGAAAGTGAAGTCGCTCAGTCGTGTCCAACTCTTAGCGACCCCATGGACTGCAACCTACCAGGCTCCTCTGTCCATGGGATTTTCCAAGCAAGAGTACTGGAGTGGGGTGCCATTGCCTTCTCCTTCTCATGATACTGGTGACTCCCAAAACCATAACTCCAGCCCAGTCCTCTCTGCTGAGCTTTAAATTCATATAGCTGACTGCCTACTGGACATCTCCACTTAATGTTCTCTGAGTACTTCAAATTCAAACATGTCTTATGGTAGAGTCATTATCTTCTTTCCAAATGTATGCTCCTTTCCAAATGTTACCTATCTCATGGGTACTACCATCCAATCACTTGCAGAAGCTAGAAAACCGAAGTAATTCTTGATTTATTCTTCTCCTTTATCCCTAATCAGCCACAAAACTATTTCTATAGCATTAATATCTTTTGACTCTCTCCAAATATCTTTTCCCCATCCCCAGAACCAGAAGCCATAAGAATTAAAAAATATTGTGGTACTCTCATTTCTACTATAATTCAATAGTATGAAACTCATTTGTATGTCAAAATTAAAATAGCTTCTGACAAAGACTCCCTCCTTGACCAAACTTTAATTAGGCTTCCCTGAGCTCTCTTCTCGACTAAGACTCAACCCCAGCCTACCTTTAGCAAAGAATCCTGTTAAGATAGTTTGCATGTCCTGGCTATTATAAACAGTGCTGTGATGAACATTGGGGTAAATACAATTATGTAAAGTTTAAAAATAAAATAAAATTAAAAAAAAAAAAGGTAGTTTGCAAAGAATATCCATACCCTTGATGTCTCCTCTTAGTAATTTTCTATCCAGTGACCCCCCTCACTGTGCTCATAGGGTATAAATTCCCAGTTGTCATTGTTGTATTTGGAGTTGAGATCAGTCTCTCTCTCTTACTGCAATAGTCTTTCCTCTCTTGCAATAATTTTGAATAAAGTCTTCCTTACCATTTTAACAAGTGTTAAAATAATTTCTAACATTCCTTCAAAATTTATTGATTGCAAGCTTAATAACTTCATCATAACTAATTTTTTTCTTTTTCTTGGTTCTCCTACATTGCTAGTGTCCTAAATATGTGCTTAGTCCGCGTACTAGGAAATTTAACACTATTCACTCCTACACTTAAATTCAGACTATCAACACTTAATTCCAAAGCAACATATTTCCTATGACATTGATTCATTTGTATTTGCTGTTTCTTCTACCTGGAATCCCTTGGTCTGTCCTGTGCATTTGATAGACTAGCTTCAGCTTTCCTTTAAATCTCTTCTTAGACATAATTCACTTTGGGATGACTTCTAACCCAATAATGTGCTAGAATTAACTTGCCCTGACTTTTAACAGCCTATTATGTTCAGTGACATCATTTGGTAGCTTGAAACTGGTGATAATGGAAGCATTTACACCATAAAAATCAGCATGCACTAACAAATCAGGGTATTTTCCCCCCAGAGAACTGATTGTTAAACATTAACCAGTACCTTTAACTGCCCTGCCTCCTCCAAATTTGGTTTTATGGCTCTGCTATGGGCTCTGATGATAACCATAATACCCATCACTATGCACTGCAGGTTACTTATCTGTGTCTCCCTCCAGGCTGAAATTTTCTTGATGGTAGATATACTATACATCTAGAATCTTATCCAGTATTTGGCTCACAGAAGTTACTAATCAGTATTATTCAGTTCAGTTCAGTTCAGTCACTCAATCGTGTCCGACTCTTTGCAATCCCATGAATCGCAGCACGCCAGACCTCCCTGTCCATCACCAACTCCCAGAGTTCACTCAAACTCATGTCCATCGAGTCGGTGATGCCATCCAGCCATCTCATCCTCTGTCGTCCCCTTCTCCTCCTGCTCCCAATCCTTCCCAGCATCAGTCTTTTCCAATGAGTCAACTCTTTGCATGAGGTGGCCAAAGTATTGGAGTTTCAGCTTCAGCATCAGTCCTTCCAATGAATACCCAGGACTGATCTCCTTTAGGATGGACTGGTTGGATCTCCTTGCAGTCCAAGGGACTCTCAAGAGTCTTCTCCAACACCACAGTTCAAAAACATCAATTCTTCGGCGCTCAGCTTTCTTCACAGTCCAACTCTCACATCCATACATGACCACTGGGTAAACCATAGCCTTGACTAGATGGACCTTTGTTGGCAAAGTAATGTCTCTGCTTTTGAATATGCTATGTAGGATGGTCATAACTTTCCTTCCAAAGAGTAAGTGTCTTTTAATTTCATGGCTGCAGTCACCATCTGCAGTGATTTTGGAGCCCAGAAAAATAAAGTCTGACACTGTTTCCCCTGTTTCCCCATCTATTTGCCATGAAGTGATGGAACCAGATGCCATGATCTTCGTTTTCTGAATGTTGAGCTTTAAGCCAACTTTTTCACTCTCCTCTTTCACTTTCATCAAGAGGCTTTTTAGTTCCTCTTCACTTTCTGCCATAAGGGTGGTGTCATATGCATATCTGAGGTTATTGATATTTCTCCCGGAAATCTTGATTCCAACTTGTGCTTCTTCCAGCCCAGTGTTTCTCATGATGTACTCTGCATATAAGTTAAATAAGCAGGGTGACAATATACAGTCTTGACGTACTCCTTTTCCTATTTGGAACTAGTCTGTTGTTCTATGTCCAGTTCTAACTGTTGCTTCCTGACCTGCATATAGGTTTCTCAAGAGGCAGGTCAGGTGGTCTGGTATTCCCATCTCTTTAAGAATTTTCCACAGTTTATTGTGATCCACACAGTCAAAGGCTTTGGCATAGTCAATAAAGCAGAAGTATATGTTTTTCTGGAACTCTCTTGCTTTTTTGATGATCCAGCCAAGAGGAGCAACCCCACGTCCAAGAAGTGGTGGCTGCGCGGGCGCAGGAGGGCCTAGAGGAGCTATCCCACGTTGAAGGTCAGGAAGGGTGGCAGTGAGGAGATACTGCTCGTCCAAGGTAAGAAGCAGCAGCTGTGCTTTGCTGGAGCAGCCATGAAGAGATACCCCACATCCAAGGTAAGAGAAACCCAAGTAAGATGGTAGGTGTTGCCAGAGGGCATCAGAGGGCAGACACACTGAAACCATAATCACAGAAAACTAGCCAATCTGATCACATGGACCACAGCCTTGTCTAACTCAATGAAACTAAGCCAGGCCGTGTGGGGCCACCCAAGACGGGAGGGTCATGGTGGAGAAGTCTGACAGAATGTGGTCCACTGGAGAAGGGAATGGCAAACCATTTCAGTATTCTTCCCTTGAGAACCCCATGAACAGTATGAAAATTAGTATTATTAGTCTTTGCTTATCTAAATGAATGACTAGAAGGCATGTTTGTTAAGCACTTACCAACCCTGGGAGAAACATTAGCAGAGATGATGGTTCTTGACTGCCATCTTCAGCGATCACTTATTTGCCCAAAAAGCATGGAATCGGAGCAAGGGGACTGAGTTGGATATTTTCCATGGCCTGTGCCATAAGCTGTGAGTTGATGCAGTTATTTCATTTATACTGCAGGTGTATGTTTGCCCTACAGAATGTACCATGCTAGCCACGGTCCAGGGGTCCCTCTCTCCCCTGCCTCTCAAGCAGCAGAAAAGACTGTAGTGTTTGCCTCTCTGATTCCCTCTCTTCTTGGCCTCCATTGCTCATCAGACAGCACTTGTTAACATCAAGGGACTGCAGTAGCTTGCAGATCCAGTAATATCTGACATGGCAGATTTCCAAATCCACTCATATAATGATACAGAAATGATACCATAAGCAGAGTTCTGGTGTAGAGGAGAACCTCTCTAAAAATAGCTATGATCAGAAACTTAAGAGTTCTAACTCCTTTATATGGGACTACAAACTCCCAGATAGCTAGAAGCACTCCCTGGGGATTCCAAAAATAGTTATAGCAGAATAATCCATACTCTAGCTATTCAAAGTATGATCTGAGAGACTTTTCTGGTGGTCCAGTGGCTAGGACTCCATACTCCCAGTTCAGGGGCCTTGGGTTCAATCCCTGATCAGGGAACTAGATCCAATATGCCACAACTAACACCCAGCACAGCCAAATAATTTTTTTTTCAAAGCATAATCTGAGATCAAGAAGCATCAGCACCACCTGAAAGCTTGTTAGAAATGCAGAATCTTAGGCTCCAATCTGTACCTATTGGTTGGATTAGAGTCTGCATTTTAAACAGGTTCCCCCAGGTGATCTGTATGCATATTTAAGTTCGAAAGGCATTGATCTATAGAACACTGAATTTTTTATAACCAAGCAGTTACAGAAACCATGGAGTTTCTGTACTTCAAGCAGTTACCCTAAACCATGGAGTTTAGGGTGTTAATGCTAATGGCACTTTATAATAATAAATACTATTTATGTACAATAGAGATATTTACATTCATTCTGTCATTGAATGAAAAAATAACTCTACTACTTAGCCAATTAAAATCAACCTGATGCTCAAGCTTGAAAGCTCACCATCTAAAAAAGAAGTGGAAGAATCAATATAATGAAAATGAGTATACTACCCAGAGCAATCTATAGATTCAATGCAACCCCTATCAAGCTACCAACAGTATTTTTCACAGAACTAGAGCAAATAATTTAACAATTTGTATGGAAATACAAAAAACCTTGAAGAGCCAATGCAATCTTGAGAAAGAATGGAACTGGAGGAATCAACCTGCCTGACTTCAGACTATACTACAAAGCCACAGTCATCAAGACAGTATATAATGGCACAAAGACAGAAATATAGATCCATGGAACAAAGTAGAAAGACAAGAGAGAAATCCACGCACCTATGGACACCTTATCTTTGACAAAGGAAGCAAAATACACAATGGAGAAAAGACAATCTCTTTAACAAGTGGTGCTGGGAAAACTGGTCAACCACCTGTAAAAGAATGAAACTAGAACACTTTCTAACACCATACACAAAAATAAACTCAAAATGGATTAAAGATCTAAACGTAACACCAGAAACTATAAAACTCCTAGGGGAAATCATAGGCAAAACACTTTCTGATATAAATCACACTAAGACCCTCTATGACCCACCTCCCAGAGTAATGGAAATAAAAGCAAAAATAAACAAATGGGACCTAATTAAATTTAAAAGCTTTTGCACAACAAAGGAAACTATAAGCAAGGTTTTGAAAAGACAACCTTCAGAGTGGGAGAAAATAATAGCAAATGAAGCAACTGGCAAAGAATTTATCTCAAAAATATGCAAATAGCTCATGCACCTCAATATCAGAAAAATAAATGACCCAATCAAAAACTGGCCCAAAGAACCAAACAGACATTTCTCCAAAGAAGACATACAGATGGCTAACAAACACATAAAAGATGCTCAACATCACTTATTATCAGAGAAATGCAAATCAAAACCACAATGAGGTACCATCTCACGCCGGTCAGAATGGTTGCTATCCAAAAGTCTGCTGCTGCTGCTAAGTCGCTTCAGTCGTGTCTGACTCTGTGCGACCCCATAGACGGCAGCCCACCAGGATCCCCTGTCCCTGGGATTCTCCAGGCAAGAACACTGGAGTGGGTTGCCATTTCTTTCTCCAATGCATGAAAGTGAAAAGTGAAAGTGAAGTCGCTTGGTCATGTCCGACCCTCAGCAACCCCATGGACTGCAGCCTTCCAGGTTCCTCCATCCATGGGATTTGCCAGGCAAGAGTACTAGAGTGGGGTGCCATTGCCTTCTCCGATCCAAAAGTCTACAAACAATAAATGCTGGAGAGGGTGTGGAGAAAAGGGCACCCTCTTGCACTGTTGGTGGGGATGCAAAGTAGTACAACCAGTAAGGAGAACAGTGTGGAGATTCCTTTAAAAACTGGAAATAGAACTGCTATACAACCCAGCAATCCCACTGCTGGGCATACACACTGAGGAAACCAGAATTGAAAGAGATCTGTGTACCCCAGTGTTCATCACAGCACTGTTTACAATAGCTAGGATGTGGAAGCAACCTAGATGTCCATCGGCAGATGAATGGATAAGAAAACTGTGGTACCTATACACAATGGAATATTATTCAGCTATTAAAAAGAACACACTTGAATTAGTTCTAATGAGGTGGATGAAACTGGAGCCTATTGTACAGAGTGAAGTAAGTCAGAAAGAGAAACACCAATACAGTATATTAACGCATATATATGGAATTTAGAAAGATGGTAATGATAACCCTATATGCGAGACAGCAAAAGAGACACAGATGTAAAGAACAGACTTTTGGACTCTGTGGGAGAAGGTGAGAGTGGGATGATTTGAGAGAATAGCATTGAAACATGTGCATTGGGATTCCCTGGTGGCTCAGAGGATAAAGCATCTGCCTGCAATGCGGGAGACCCAGGTTCAATCCCTGGGTTGGGAAGATCCCCTGGAGAAGGAAATAGCAGCCCACTCCAGTATTCTTGCCTGGAGAATCCCATGGAGAGAGGAGCTTGGTGGGCTACAGTTCACAGGGTCACAAAGAGTCGGACACGACTGAGCGAGAGTGGGATGATTTGAGAGAATAGGATTGAAACATGTATATTACCATATGTTAAATAGATGACCAGTCCAAGTTCGATGCATGAAACAGGGCACTCAAAGCCAGTGTACTGGGACAACCCAGAGGGATGGGGTGGGGAGGGAGGTTGGAAGAGGGTTTGGAATGGGGGACATATGTACACTCGTGGCTGATTCATGTCAATGTATGGCAAAAACCACAATATTGTAAAGTAATTAGCTTCCAATTAAAATAAACTACTTAATTTTAAAACAAACAAACAAAGCACCCTAATAAACACCACAGGCTTGGGAGTTAAAGCCTGCATGTGAGTCCTGCTTATTTGACTCAGTGGTAGAGTGATCGTGAAAGAACTACTTAACTTCTTTAAATATTTATTTTGTCAACTGTAAAATGGTGATAATAATAGTACTTTATTTTCAGAGCTGTAGTGAGAATTAAATGAGAAAGCATATATAAAGTGTCTGGCATATGGTAGTTGCTCATTAAATGTGAGTTTCCTCCCTCCTCAGAACCTCCCTTCTGAAAAGAAATTAATTCAGAATAAAACAACCATCCCAATGATGCTCTGGAGAGCCTTCAGAAATTTAAGAGCAAAAAGGAAAATAAGTTCTATTTTGTACATGATATGATAAATTCAATACCAATTCTGGAGAAGGGCATTAAAACATGTATAATATCATATAAGGAAAAAAATACCAATTCTGTGTGGCACAATGAATTGGTCTGATTCAACTAGGGTTGAAAGAAAGACTTAACATTCTTTTCAAATGCATTGGTGGGATTTCCTCTCAGTTGTTTTGATTTCCTTGGTTATCATCAGAAATGCATATTGTATTCATCCATGCTATATGTATGGGAAGCATATTTTGGCCTGATGTCCTTACCTATCAAACCCAGACACAAGCATAGACAGACAGAACAGAGTAAATACTGAATACGGAGTGGACAACCCAGGTCCCACATAGTCTTTCCCAATCCAGGGCCACCACCATTAGAGCTTCTTCTCTTTACATTTGTTTCATCATCTGATTATTCTCTGATACCCTTGTTCCCACATCCTACCCTGTTCTATAAATATCAGGAACAAGTTCTTCAGGGTTTTGTTGTTTTTGCTTCTGCTGCAAGGAAACAACATGATGATGACAGCAGCAGCTTCTCCTCTCAAGTGTGGGCTGGACTCACTCCTGTGCCTCCCAGGTGGTGCTAGTGGTAAAGAATCTGCCTGCCGATGCAGGAGGCATAAGAGGCACAGGTTCAGTCTCTAGGTCGGGAAGATCCCCTGGAGGAGGGCTTGGCAACCCACTCCAGTATTCTTGCTTGGAGAATCTCATGGACAGAGGAATCTGGCGGGCTACAGTCCATAGGGGCACAAAGAGTCGGACATGACTGAAGCAACTTAGCAGGCATGCATGGACTCACTTCTAACTGAAAGACTAGGGCATAAGTAAGGGTGTGTGTCTAGGTCACAAAAGGTCTCACAGCTTCCTGCTTGATCTCTTTCAGGTCATTCGCTCTGGAAAAAGTCAGTAGCCATGTTATAAGGACACACAACCAACTCTGTGAAGAGAGTACATGGTGAGGGACTGAGACATCTTGTAAACCCCGTGAACCATCTTGGAAGTAGAGCCTTCAAATGCAGTCAAACCTTCAAATAGCTGCAGTCCTGATTAACATCTTATCTGCAACCTCATGAGAGACCTGGTGTCAACATAGCCACTCCCAGATTCCTGACCCTCAGAAATATGTGAGATAATATATTTTTGTTGTTTTAAGCTGGTACATTTGGAAACAAGTAGTTATGCAGCCATAGATAACTAATAAGACTTCATGATAATTTGCTCCCTTCAAAAGGCAAACATATATATTAGTGGAAATGATATATGAAGTTGCCACTTTTTGTCCCCTGATTTTGTTTAACAATTCTCCCCATAAGAGACATCACATATCTGCTCTTCTTCGTGTACTACTCAATCAGTTTTTTGTGGAAGCCATAGCATTTGCTTAGGGGTAAAACTGAATGAACAAGATGAGTACACCTGAAACTATAAGACCCAACCAAGGGGGACTTAAAACCTGCCCCCAAAGAACCAAGAGATAAGAAATCAGCGTGGCTGGAGAAGGAAAAAGTGGCTTCAAAGAGGAGGTAAAATATTTTCAGTATATTCTTCATAGAATAAAAATGTTTTTCTAACCAAAAATAAAAAAGTAAACTAATATCAATTGAGAAATACTGAACTGGAAACAAATGGAAGACTGGACATTTTATGTAGCAAATTTTCCTATCCAGTTCACATACACTTCTATAAATTTGAAGAGCATGCTGTAACAGTTTGTGAACTATTTGTCCTTGGTCTAGTCAACAAAGAAACCTTATAGAACAGAAGGAAAGTGTGTCATCACAATCAATAAACAATAAAGCCAACTTGTCAACTGAGAATAAACATATACTGAGCACCTACTGTGTGCCAGGGAAGGGACTCTGCATGGAGAAAGGTGACTTGCCTTAACCACCCCTACTTGGTAGCTGCAACCCAAGTATAGACTCTTCTCCCCAGGGTTGGCACATTTCCTATTCTTGCTCTTTGACACTCTTCCTCCACAAAATAGATACGAGCAGGGGCAAGGAATCTGGAAATTGAGCTAAATGGGAAGGGGCAAATTCCTTTCACTGCCACAGACTTCATAATAAACATCAATTATGTAACATGAGTATAAACTAAAGATCGTATTCATTTTGTCATTTAATCTAAGAACAACTTCATTTTCTCCAGCAATCTGTTTCTTTACCAAACTAAGACTGGTCCTTCCCCCTCCTTGATACTTGGTTTCTACTTCTTTGAAATGAGAGTAACAGTGTCCCCTCCTGGGGTTGATCTGAAAATGAAATGGCATCATACGTGTGGGAGAGCAAAACCCTGTGAAAATTGAACTCTAGCATCTTAAAAGGGTGTGGAGAAGGCAGGAGTCTCTTGAGGGAAACAGACAATGGTGTTGTTTACCAAGAGCACAGAGGACTTGGAAGAGAGGACTGGAAATGTAGTTGGGATCCATGGAGTGGGAAGCATTGAATGCCAGCTCAGGACTCTACAAATAACGTCAGGAAATCCAGCCTGGATAATGTGCTTTTGGTTGGAGCAGGGGTAGGAATATTTTGGCATAAGAATGCCAAAAAGAATATTATTTCAAGTGATAACAGCATACAAGTGTTATCTTTTGTCTCCTTCCACTTATTTCAAGATCTTATTTGTTGTGGTTAATATGCATCATGCTTTATTTTCTAGACTTTTAAGTCCTAAATTTCATCTCAAATGAAGCTGTACACTTATATAACATTTTTATTTTACTCACAACTTTCTGACAACAGTATTATTCCAAGACCTTGGGAGATGGAGGGAGGTGACAGCTAGGTAAACAGTATGTCCTTCTGTTGATAGGCAGTGGCATGTCTCTGAGAGTGTCTAGGTGATGAGATCACACCAACTTCAGGAATCCTCTTGGGGTTTAATGTGCTTCCCAGGATCCCATGGAAGTGACACAACCCATGCTCAAGAAATATGACTTTTCTTCCATCTGAGACTCCAACCCCACTTCTTACCTTAACCCCAAACCTGTTCACTCCTAACTCAGGCCCCTGTAGGGTCCATGCTTTGTGGAAAATAAATGGTTCCACTTTGGGGTCAAAATCACACCTCACATGAGGTTTAGCACATGATCAATGCTCAGTAGATATTTTTTGAATGAATGAACAGTGGATGGATAGACAGATGGGAATTGGCCCCAGTGCCCTCTCACTGTCTCTTGCCTCCAGCCGTATTGGCATTCTCTCAGTCTCTTTTACTGCCTGCTCTCTCTGAACACACAGCCTTAAGCCTTCTCCTCAACCTCCAGCTCCAATCCAATTAGTCTCTATTCTTCTGTGACTTCTCAGCTCAATAAACACATTCTTAGAACAACATTCCTGACAACCTTGACTAGTCAAATCTCCCCATTTCACAGGCCCTCATGGCATCATGGACCCCCTCTTCCCTGTACTTATCCTAACTGCAAGTGCACAGTTGTATAGATATTTGCATGCTATTTGGCTCCCCTACTAAGCTACGAGCTCCATGAAGACAGAGACCTTGTAGATGATTTTTGCTCACATCTGTTTCCTCAGCATCCAACATGCTTGGCAGTAAGTTGGCCCTCAATAAGTATTTTGTGAATGCATGAGTAGGCATTTTTAGCTGGTCTTTAAAAAATATTTCCCCCTGTCCAGCAGGTTAGACTGATATATACTACTAGAAGCACTGTCTGAGAATGCCTTCTGTCAAAGAGGAACAGATCCAGCCAACAGATAAAAGCAGTAAAGACAGATTTTATTCCTTACCTTGCAATAGGGGAAAAGAGACTTCAGTATAGAACTGGGCTCAACTCTGAATATAATAGGACAAGTGGGGGTTTATAGCCAAAGAACAGAGTGAGAGAATCAGAGGATAGAAAAACTACTGAGAGGAGACATGAAAGGGAGAGAGATTCTTGCTAAACTGACAATGAAATTCTTGCTAGAAGCAGGCCAAGATGATCAAATATCAAGGATGGGGGGTGATTTTGCAGGATTCTTGCTCAAACTATGAGAGCCATGCTGAGGATATGACCACAGGATAGGGTCCCAGAACCAGGCCTAATTGTAAAGGAGACTTAGAAGAGCCTGGTTAAAGTTTGGTCAAGGAGAGAGTCTTTGTCAATTCTTCAGGCAGTTGTATTTTTATCATTATGACCTACCTTTCCTGTTAGTCTCCCCTCAAAACATACCATATCTCCACTATACTTATTACTCCATAAGCATTTTAAATATTTATTTCAGATATAATTTATATTCATAAAGTTCACCTGTTTTGTCTATAATTCAGTGGTTTTTAGTAAATTTACAGAGTCATACAAACCATCACCACAATCTAAGCTTAGGACATTTAATGAAATGTCTCTAAAAGACCTTTCATGCCCATTTGCAGTCACTTTCTCATCCCCACCCCATAGGCACTTTGAAGACCCTCATGTTTGCCTAAGGATAAAAAATGCAGCCTAACTAGCAAGCAAAAATCAAAACTACCAATGTGAAATAATTTGAGAACCACCAAGTATGAACTGTATTTCATTATTTGCTCAAAAAGATTTAGGAGACAACAAAAAAATATGAACTGAGGAATGAAAGAATATTTCAGGAAAGATGTAGAATATCTTAAGGCTTTCTTGCAGAGAAAAAAATGCAAAAAAAAGAGGACAATAATATGAGTTGAGGAATACTAAAGCAGAAGATCCAAGATGTTTTCAGAACTTTTTAAAGTTCCAGTGTGGTGCTATGACACCTGGCCAGTCAACAGTGGGAGCTTCTAGAACAGAAGAAAGAGGGTTAATCACAAGCCATAAAAGTTGAATCAACACTCAACTGAAAATAAGCATATTTTGAATGCCTACTGTGTCCCAGGCCGGCTTCCCTGGTGTCTCAGTTGATAAAGAATCCACCTGCAATGCAGGAGATTAAGGAGGCCCATGTTCAATCCCTGGATCAGGAAGATCCCCTGGAGGAGGAAATGGCAACTCATTCCAGTATTTTTGCCTGGGAAATCCCATGGACTGAGGAGCCTGGGGAGGCTACAGTCCATGGGGCTACAAAGAGTCAGACATAACTGAACCACCACCACCACCATCGTGTCCCGGGCAAGGGGCTCTGCATACAGAAAAATAGATCACCACCTGCTCTCTGGGCTGCCCTGGGGTGGGGGAATGCTGGGCACGAGAAGCACAACTCCCCAGAGGATCAGCCCAAGATGACCCATGGAGGAGGCTCCAAGGAGGCTCCAGGGCCATTCCTTCCCTGGCCAGTATCCTGGTTTGGCCTTGGGCCTCCTACTTCTAGTGCCCAGCAGGACCAAAGGGAGCCAGTGGGGCTTGGGAGGGGAAGTGAGGTTTCCAGGTGATGAAATTAAAATTTATATTTTAAGTTAAGATCTTAAAATTCATATTTTAAGTTAAGTTAAAATCTTTTCTTTTTCATTTGGCCTCCTCCCTGCCCTCCAGTATATATCTGCTTTCCACGTTAACCAGATATTGCCAGTGGCAGAAATACCTGCCCAGTCATAAAGATCAATTTTTTTTACTTCTGATGCCAGCCATGTAACTCCTTAGAAAATAGCATTCCTTTTTCAATCCTGTAAAGGTTCGCAATGACCCACCACTCACCTTGTATGTGTAGTCATCTTTGCTGAATGTTATGTACAGTATACATGCTAATATATCATTTTCCTTAAAGATAGTACAGAACAGACTGGTCATAGGACCTGGAGAGATACTGGGCCATATTTATGGCAAGTTCTTAAGTTAAATATTTACTTATTAACTTATTAATCTTACTAGCTATATTCAGTTCAGTTCAGTTCAGTTGCTCAGTTGTGTCCGACTCTTTGCGACCCCATGAACGGCAGCACGCCAGGCCTCCCTTTCCATCACCAACTCCCGGAGTTCACTCAGACTCATGTCCATCGAGTCAGTGATGCCGTCCAGCCATCTCATCCTCTGTCGTCCCCTTCTCCCCCTGCCCCCAATCCCTCCCAGCATCAGAGTCTTTTCCAATGAGTCAACTCTTTGCATGAGGTGGCCAAAGTACTGGAGTTTCAGCTTTAGCATCATTCTGTCCAAAGAAATCCCAGGGCTGATCTCCTTCAGAATGGACTGGTTGGATCTCCTTGCAGTCCAAGGGACTCTCAAGAGTCTTCTCCAACCCCACAGTTCAAAAGCATCAATTCTTCGGCGCTCAGCTTTCTTCACAGTCCAACTCTCACATCCATACATGACCACTGGAAAAACCATAGCCTTGACTAGCTACATTACTTACATGCTATTTTACAAGATTATTGTTTCTTACATTACCAAATGTATGACTGAGCCTCCAATAGAAATAATGATGACTAGGCTACTTGAAAAAATTGACCAAATATAATTCTGTAAGATTAATGGTTGTAATAGTGTAACTCTAGATATGGGAAGAAACAACAAGAGAGAATCTTTTCCTGGATGATAGCTGTCTAGTAAGACAGGTGGTCCAGAGACTTTTGGCTACTGTTAACAGGGCCTAGTCTAGGAATAGCACATTGAGAGACCTAACAATGAAATCCTGGTCTGACCTAGGAATGAGCATTCCTAGTTCTGTGGGACAAAATGAAATGCCTCCCAAACTTTGGTCAAAATGAAGACCAAAGGGGAGGGTAATCATAAAACAATGTTGTCCACTATTCAGTTCTACAAGAATCAAGTTATTAGCCACTGAAGTCACTGACCTACAGTACACCCTGAAGTGAATTCAGGACAAATCTCAGGATGAGGCACATTGTTCACTGGGAAAACTGGCAAAACTGGCCCTTAGAGAGTTACATATTTCCAAGAGAAAATTTTATGAACCCAATTTATTGCATCTTCCTATATTTAGAAAAGCACACATGCATGCGTGCATGCATGCTCACTTCAGTAGTGTTCAAGTCCGTGACCCCATGGACTGTAGTCTGCTGGGTTCCTCAGTCCATGGGATTCTCCAGGCAAGAATACTGGGGTGGTTGTCCAGCTTTGCCAACACTACTTACCGAAGAGACTATCTTTTCTCCACTGCATATTTTTGCTTCCTTTGTTGAATAATAATAATCAGGTCCTTAACTGTGTCATTCATTGACAGTTATTGTCTACTCTGATGCCTTTGCAAAAAAGCTTCATCTTCAAGAAGATTCATAGAAAGGACTTTTTGACAAGTATGTTCCAACAAATTTCAGATCATACCACTAAATTGGGTAAGAAATTAAATAATTCTAATGGAAACCCATTAGAATTTAATGGAAGCAAAGAAGAACTAAAGAGCCTCTTAATGAAAGTGAAAGAGGAGAGTGAAAAAGTTGGCTTAAAATCCAACATTCTGAAAACTAAGGTCATGGCATCTAGTCCCATCACTTCATGACAAATAGATGGGGAAACAATGGAAACAGTGAAAGACTTTATTTTGGGGGGCTCCAAAATTACTGCAGATGGTGACTGCCGCCATGAAATTAAAAGACACTTGCTCTTTGGAAGGAAAGCTATGATCAACCTAGACAGCATATTAAAAAGCAGAAACATTACTTTGCCAAAAAAGGTCTGTCTAGTCAAAGCTATGGTTTTTCCAGTAGTCATGTATGGATATGAGAGTTGGACTATAAAGAAAGCTGAGCACCGAAGAATTGATGCTTTTGAACTGTGATATTAGAGAAGACTCTTGAAAGTTCCTTGGACTGCAAGGACACACAACCAGTCCATCCTAAAGGAGATTAGTCCTGAGTATTCATTGGAAGGACTGATGCTGAAGCTGAAGCTCCAATACTTTGGCCACCTGATGTGAAGAACTGACTCACTAGAAAAGACCCTGATGCTGGGCAAGATTGAAGGAGGGAGGAGAAGGGGATGACAGAGGATGAGATGGTTGGATGGCATCACCGACTCGATGGACATGAGTTTGAGTAAACTCTGGGAGTTGGTGGTGGACAGGGAAGCCTGGCATGCTGAAGTCCATGGGGTTGCAAAGAATTGGACATGACTGAGCGACTGAACTGACTCAATGGAAACCTGATGGTTTCATAAAACTGTTAACAAAAGATCAAGAATTAGCTGCATGTGACTGAGTGAACTGATAAATATGGTTATAACTTTATGGGATTTTTTGGTCTGAAATATTATTGGCTTCTAATCTGTGTTCTCCAGACATAAGGAAACCTTTCTCCTTAAGCTAATTACGAAAAAAAGTGAAAGCACTAGTCACTCAATCATGTCCGACTCTTTGCAACCCCATGGACTGTAGCCCACCAGGGTCCTCTGTCTATGGAATTTCCCAGACAAGAATACTGGAGTGTGTTGCCATTCCCTTCTCCAGAGGACCTTCCCAACCCATGGATTGAACCCAGGTCTCCTGCATTGCAGGTGGATTCTTTACTGTCTGAGCCATCAGGGTAGCCCTATATTAATACCTTTGTAAGCAGAATTGATTCCCAGGTAGCACTAATGATAAAGAATATGCCTGCCAATACAGGAGACACAAGAGACTCGGGTTTGATCCCTGGGTAGGGAAGATCCCATGGAGAAGGAAACGGCACCCACTCCAGTATTCTTGCCTGGGAAATTCCAAGGACAGAGGAGCCTGGCAGAGTACAGTCCACAGGGTTGCAAAAAGTCAGACATGACTGAGCACACATACACACAAAAGCAGAATTGTAAAATTTATCTTTTCTCTCTGAATGATCCCTCCATAAATTGGAAATTCTTAGGTTTCCAACTGCCTTAACAGGCTGTTATCAGGCTTAAGTAGGCCACCTCCTGACAGATGAAAGAATTTCAAGATATCTTGGGGACCTCAAAAAGAGAGGAAGTCATCCAAGTCTATAGATACAGAAGGTGATAACTGATCACAAGTCCATGCCATGGCTTTCCTGGCCTGAAGGCCTGTTGAAATTTGAATCTAAGATTATGAAAAGTTTCAGCAAAGCCAGGTTTTTGAAAAACTCTGTATGCTCAATCACTTATGTAAATAATCAAGCCAAGTTTATCGAAATCAGACTTATTTTACACACAAAATAGTCTTAATTTAGCTATAGTTAGTAGAAATAAGGGTAATTTTAGACAAAGAAAATTATGTTTCAATAATACAGCTTTGTAAACATTCTTTGACATAAATCATACCAATGTTTTCTTAGGTTAGTCTCCTGAGGCAATAGAAAAAAATAAAATAAAATAAACAAATGGTACCTAATCGAACTTACAAGCTTTTACACAGCAAAGAAAACCATTAAAAATGGAAAGACAACCCTATGGAATTGGAGAAAATATTTGCAAATGATGTGACAGACAAGGAGTTACAACTCGTACAACTCAACAACAAAAACCAAACAACCCAATTGAAAAATGGGCAGAAGACCTTAATAGACATTTCTCCAAAGAAGGCATACAAATGGCCAGTAGGCACATGAAAATATGCTCAACATCGCAAATTATAAGAGAAATGCAAATCAAAACTACAGTGAGGTACTACCTCACACCAGTCAGAATGGCCATCAATAAGAAGTTTACAAATAACATGGACTTCCCTCATGGTCCAGTAGTTAAGACTTCACCTTCCAAAGCAGGGAGTACAGGTTTGATCCCTGGCCAAGGATCTAAGATCCCACATGCCGGCCAAAAAAAAAAAAAAAAAAAAAAAAACATAAAACAGAAACAATATTGTAACAAGTTCAATAGACTTTAAAAATGGTCCACATCAAAAAGTCTACAAATAACAAATGCTGGAGAGGATGTAGTGGAAATGTAAGTTGGTACATCCACTATGGAAAAAACAGTATGGAGGTTCCTCATAAAACTAAAAATAAAATTACCATATTATCCAGCAATCTCACTCCTAGGAATATACTCGGCCAAAACTATAATTCAAAAAGATACATGCACCCCTGTGTTCACAGCAGCACTGTTCACAATAGCCAAAACATGGAAACAATCTATATGTCTATAGACAGATGAGTGGATAAAGATATATATACATAATGGAATACTACTCAGCCATAAAAAAGAATGAAATACTGCCATTTGCAGCAACATGGATGCAACTAGAAATTATCATACTAAGTGAAGTAAGTCAGAAAAAGAAAAATACTATATGATATCACATATGTGTAATCTAAAATATGACACAAATGAACTTATCCACAAAACAGTAATAGACATGGAGAACAGACTGATGATTGCCAAGAAAGGGGTGAGGGAGAAGGATGGACTGCAAGTTTGGGAGTTTGGGGTGGGTACATGAGAATCCCAGGGACGGGGGAGCCTGGTAGGCTGCCGTCTATGGGGTTGCACAGAGTTGGACACGACTGAAGCGACTTAGCAACAGCAGCAGCAGCAGATGAGAACTATTACATTTTGAATGGATAAACAACAAAGTCTTAATGTATAGAACAGGGAATTGTATTGAATATTCTGTGATAAACCATAATGGAAAAGAATATTAAGAAAAGAATGTATATATGTGTATAACTGAGTCATTTTGCTGTACAGCAGAGATAGGTACAACATTGTAAATGACTACACTTCAATTTTTTTTTAATTTTAAAAATAATACACTTTTGTGGATATTAAGTTCTAGTGCTGAGGTTTGGTTGTTGTTGCTGTTTTAGTCACTAAGTCATGTCTCTTTTGTGACCGCATAGACTGTAGCCCACCAGGCTCCTCTGTCCATGGGATTTCCCAGGCAAGAATACTGGAGTGGGTTGCCATTTCCTTCTCCAGGGGAATCTTCCCAACCCAGGGATCAAATCCAAGTGTTCTGCACTGGCAGACGGATTGTTTACTACTGAGCCATCGGGGAGGCCCCTGAGGTTTGGCATTCACTGACTAAGACTCACTTCCTAGATGACTCCTTATTGCAGTGTTACACTATTATAAAGTTTAATTAAATTACTAAAAGGATATCCTATAATAAGTTTCTTTCTGAACTTATCATAGTAATCTATCTTGGAATAAAGATCAGATGCCTCATGACCTGCAACTAGGATATTATGCATACTGGAAAAGATACCATTTAAAGGACTGCCTCCAACCTAGAAGGAAGGACCCTTATCAGGTTCTCTTAACTAGCTCATACACAGCAAAACTGAATGGAATTGACTCTGGATTCATATTTCTCACTTAGAAAGTGCTCCTGCATTGGACTGGTCTATACAGAAGACTGCTGATCTCAAAATCACCTTAAACCAATGCTCCAACATAGGAGGAACTACACCCATATCATGATGAGAAGATGATATCAGAATCAGAAAACTATCCCAAGGTACTGGACCTGACCTGTATATTTACAGTGCTTTCTTAATTTCTTGGTTGTTGCTGCTTTGTCACTAAGTTGTGTCCAACTCTTTTGCCCCCATGGACTCTAGCACGCCAGGCCTCCCTGTCCCTCACTATCTCCCAGAGTTTGCCCAAGTTCTATTTCTTGGACTTTTGCATTAACTAATGTTTTTTCTAGCTGTTCCTCTATCGCTCCTCAGACTTCAGTCCCCTTTCCCCAAGCTAGCCCACTGAGTGGTGGGGAGAGGGTCAGGTAGGGGTGCCTCTGGAGGACAAAGAAAGAATCTGATAAGAATTCATTCTTCCCTCTCCTTGCCTGTTTTCCATAGATCCTCGATCCCACACTTACCTACATCCAATACTTTTGGGTTACCTTGATGGATTTCTCCTCTCCAAGGCTCTAATTGGATGGCCCTTAGGAAATTTATTCTAGAAGAAAGAAGTTATAGTTCTGTTTTGGCCAGTATTGATAATTAGTAGATGGGATTCCCTCACTTGGCCAATCAATCATACTTGCTCTGAGCATGACCATAAATGACTTTTCTTTTAAAGTTACTCAAGCTCAGTCAGAGAAACTAGCTAAATTTCAATCAAAGAATATAACCTTCTTCAGTTATGGAATAGATTAATATGATTAACATCAGGCTATGATCATCTAAGTTTACAGCCCCCAATGTTAGGAACAAATGAATCATACTAAGGATAATCAGCCTAATGACACTAGGTAATTGAGCTGGGTGCCTTATGGGCAATGCCAAAATAATCATTACCTTGAAGATAGAGATTGGTATGGAACAGACCTGGGGATATACTGGGCCACACTTAATCAAAGTTCTTATATAAGTATGTACTTACAACCCTATTAATGTTACTAGCTAGGAATTCCCTGGTAGTCTAGGGGTTCCGAATCCATGATTTCATTGCTGAGTTTGCAGGTTCAATACCTGGTCAGGGAACTAAGATTTGGCCACATGGTATGGCCAAAAAATAAACAAGCAGAAAAACAACACAATGTTATTAGTTATATTACTTGTAGTCTGCCTATTTTACAAAACTATTGTTTTCTACATTACCAAAGTATGATTGAACCTCCAATAAAAATAATGATGGCTAGGTAACTTGGAACATTTGACCAAATATAGTTCTATAAGATCAATGATTGTAATAGTGTAACTCTAGTGTAACTCTAGATATGAGACTAAGCAACAAGAGGGAACCATTTCCTGGACCAGAACAGACTAGTACATTGCATGGCTTATCAATGAAATCCTCGCCTGACCTGGGAATTAACATTCCTAATAGTGTGGAATGCTAAATGGTCATAAAATGCCTGCACTTAATATGCCAGCAAATTTGGAAAACTCAGCAGTGGCCACAGGACTGGAAAAGGTCAGTTTTCATTCCAATCCCAAAGAAAGGCAATGTCAAAGAATGCTCAAACTACCACACAATTGCTCTCATCTCACACGCTAGTAAAGTAATGCTCAAAATTCTCCAAGCCAGGCTTCAGCAATATGTGAACCATGAACTTCTAGATGTTCAAGCTGGTTTTAGAAAAGGCAGAGGAACCAGAGATCAAATTGCCAACATCTGCTGGATCATCAAAAAAGCAAGAGAGTTCCAGAAAAACATCTATTTCTGCTTTATTGACTATGCCAAAGCCTTTGACTGTGTGGATCACAATAAACTGTGGAAAATTCTGAAAGAGATGGGAATACCAGACCACCTGATCTGCCTCTTGAGAAATTTGCATGCAGGTCAGGAAGCAACAGTTAGAACTGGACAGGGAACAACAGACTGGTTCCAAATAGGAAAAGGAGTACATCAAGGCTGTATACTGTCACCCTGTTTATTTAACTTATATGCACAGTACATCATGAGAAACGCTGGACTGGAAAAAACACAAGCTGGACTCAAGATTGCCGGGAGAAATATCAATAACCTCAGATACGCAGATGACACCACCCTTATGGCAGAAAGTGAAGAGGAACTAAAAAGCCTCTTGATGAAAGTGAAAGTAGAGAGTGAAAAAGTTGGCTTAAAGCTCAACATTCAGAAAACGAAGATCATGGCATCCGGTCCCATCACTTCATGGGGAATAGATGGGGAAACAGTGGAAACAGTGTCAGACTTTATTTTTCTGGGCTCCAAAATCACGGCAGATGGTGACTGCAGCCATGAAATTAAAAGACGCTTACTCCTTGGAAGGAAAGTTATGACCAACCTAGATAGCATATTCAAAAGCAGAGACATCACTTTGCCAACAAAGGTTCGTCTACTCAAGGCTATGTTTTTTCCAGTGGTCATGTATGGATGTGAGAGTTGGACTGTGAAGAAGGCTGAGTGCCGAAGAATTGATGCTTTTGAACTGTGGTGTTGGAGAAGACTCTTGAGAGTCCCTTGGACTGCAAGGAGATCCAGCCAGTCCATTCTGAAGGAGATCAGCCCTGGGTGTTCTTTGGAAGGAATGATGCTAAAGCTGAAACTCCAGTACTTTGGCCACCTCATGCGAAGAGTTGACTCATTGGAAAAGACTCTGATGCTGGGGGGGATTGGGGGCAAGAGGAGAAAGGGACGACAGAGGATGAGATGGCTGGATGGCATCACTGAGTCGATGGACGTGAGTCTCAATGAACTCCGGGAGTTGGTGATGGACAGGGAGGCCTGGCGTGCTGCGATTCATGGGGTTGCAAAGAGTTGGACATGACTGAGCGACTGATCTGATCTGAAACTTTGTGCATATGCTGACAATAATGGAGCACTGCCAACTAAAGAAGGGCTTCCCTTGTGGCTCAGTTTGTAAAGATCCCCTGGAGAAAGAAATGGCTACCACTCCAGTATTCTTGCCTGGAGAATTCCATGGACAGAGGAAGCTGGTGGGCCACAGTCCATGGGGTCTCAAAGAGTCGGACAGAACTGAGCGACTAATACTTTCACTTTCATGCCAACTAAAGAAGGTCATTCACCACCTGCTTCTACAAGAATTGAGTCATTAGCCACTGAGGTCACTAACCTTTGTTGTGCTGTGTTGTGCTTATACATATTGACCTCCCCCCTTAAACTCTTGGGAGCAGTTCCTCAGAACTTTCTGAGAAGCCATCTCCAGAGCTATAGTCTTCAATGTCTCCAAATAAACCTGAAACTCAACAGCTCTCGCTCTTTGTTTCTCTGAAATCTTCCCCTTCACCTCTTTGGAGCAGTGCTCAAAGTTCTTTAAGAGGTGGTCATCCAGGTTATAATCCTCGAGTTGGTTCAATAAAAACTCCCATTTCTTTCTTAAATTGACTATGATTTAATTTTTTTATCTACGGGGGTCTGGATTTAGCATGCCCTAGAATGGCAATCCACTCCAGTGTTCTTGCCTGGAGAATCCCAAGGACCGGGGAGCCTGGTGGGCTGCCGTCTATGGGGTCGCACAGAGTCAGACACGACTGAAGTGACTTAGTAGCAGCAGCAGCAGCAGCAGATGGTTACCAAAGTAGTTTTCACCCCTCTCAGAGATGGGCAGGGAGACTCCGGAAGTCCCTTCCCCCTGGAAGCCACCAACTGTCAGTCATCGCGCTAACCACGCCCCCTCGTACAAGGCCCGTGCTTATCCCAGAACGGCCAGGGCCAGACTTCTTCCTTATACCTCTTGGGAAAGGAAATACACTAGGGGGTTGGATGGGGAGTGTCGAGGGTCTCTGGAAAGCGGACGGTGAGAGGGAACAATGAATTCTTTCCAAATTCTTTCTTTGTCTTCCAGAGGGGCTCCTACCTGATCCTCTCACCGTCACTCGGCGGGCTAAGCCGTGTGGAAAGGGGACTGCAGTCTGGGGAGATATAGAGGAGCCGCTGGACCCAGCGCTGGTCAGCGCCACCCTCCTGACTCACGTCCAGGGCAAGACCACCCTTACATCATCCCCTGAGGATCCGAGACATTTCCTTCTCTTTCCCTGGCCAGACGTCATTTCCTCTCCCTCCAGCATCCTGCTTCTTCATTAAAGACAAGGTTGATTCTTACTCTCCTAGAGACTCAGTTTTCTCATCTCTAAAGTGGGGATGGCCTTGACGTGATGACATGCGTGCTTGACAAATGAGCCCTGTGCAAAGGAGGGAGGGAGGGAGAAAAAGGACTCTTGGAAAAAGCATTTCTACAGAAGCTCCAGGCGCAAAAAAACACCCTCTTTTCCCAAACGAGGTCTTGCACCACGCTAAGCTTGTGACCCCAGGCACATGTGTGGGGTTTTGTTTTTTTTTTTTTTGCCTTCACAAGACCGAATTTTGATCAATGTGGGAGCAAGTTGTGAAATGGCCCTTGTGACAATCTCACCCTGGTATCACACACAGCAAATGGAATTTCATTCCATCAGCAGCTGTTTTGCAACAGTCCTCGAGGCTCAGCTTGGAGAAATCCTCATTTTTGCTGACAGAATTTTCCCTGAAGGAAAAGACCTTGATTTGTAGATAAAACTTACAGTGCAATTGTGTATCAATTCACAGGGTGGTTGGGGTGGGGTGGGCCGGGATCAGCCAAGGCTATCCTGGGGTTTGGTGACATCTAGTGGCTAACTGAAGAATCTTTGCTTATACTGAGAGAATGTTCTGGAAAATTAACTGAGCAGCCTGGAAAGCAAAAACTCCTACTTGTGAACCCTTTGAAAAAAGCCTCCTGAAAGCCTTAGGAGGGCAAAGTAAATAACTGGCTTGGTATGACATGAGTTGAAATGGTATCTTGCTTTCTTAGCAACTTTGACAGAAATTAGAAGTCATTGAGAAGACAATGGCAGAAGGCAATGGCACCCCACTCCAGTACTCTTACCTGGAAAATTCCATGGATGGAGGAGCCTGGTAGGCTGTAGTCCATGGGGTCGCTAAGAGTCGGACATGACTGAGCTACTTCCTTTTCACTTTCATGCCCTGGAGAAGGAAATGGCAACCCACTCCAGTGTTCTTGCCTGGAGAATCCCAGGGATGGGGGAGCCTGGTGGGCTGCCGTCTATGGGGTCGCACAGAGTCAGACACGACTGAAGCAACTTAGCAGCAGTAGCAGCAGAAGTCATTGAAGAATTTCAAATCACTACCCACTGTATCCTCAGCATGGTTTTCAATAAAAAGTGTCCTTGAATAAAATGGAATCAGGTAATACCAATTTGGTAGTTGCTTCCGACTTCAGAGCGTTTCTCTGGGCTCAAGCTCTAAACAGACCAAGGATTTCCAGGCTAGGCAGGAAATCTACAAAAACATCTATCAAAGTTCAGGTGCAACTGGTATTGGCCTGAGGGCATCTAGAAGTGTAATGGTTAATGACCACTATGATATGGGCAGAAGTGTAAGGTAACCTCAGATGTCACAGGTTTTCAAAGTCCTCACGGGAGATACAAAGTATTATAAATAGCCATACACAATTTATACTTTCATAGAAAGTTTAAACTACTTGATACAGGATAGTGGGGAAGGCAATCAAAAATCAGGGAGCAAGCAGCTTCTTAGAGTTGCATTTTAGGGTTTATAGGCTTGTAGCCATTAGAGAACTATGATGAAGCACAAAACATGGTCTTGAGACCAGCCACATCAGCAGATTCTCGAGCACCACCCCCGAACTACTGAATTTCAGAAACTCTTAAGAGTGGGCCCCAGTAACCAACGTTTTAACAAGCCCCATAAGATGATTCTGGTGCATACTAAAGTTTGAGAACGAATGATTTAAAACAAGCTTTAAATGCCCCCTTAAAAACCTTAAACAGCTGATTCATCTCATTGTACAGCAGAAATCAACACAATTTGTAAAGCAATTATCCTCCAATTAAAAAAAAATACCTTAAAGAGTGTTCAGAGACTATTAACGAATTCATGGAGGACACCGAATTGTTTCTGTAACATAGGTTTACTTCTTCTTTTAAACATATAAAGGTGTCTCAGATCTTCTGAACTGACAGTTAAATGAAAGAGGATTATTTATTGGTCTTTACTTCTTTGGATTTTGGAGCATGCTGCCCTGAAAAAGTACAATGTCTCCAGAGTAGCTCAATAGTCCTGTGGATGTGATGAGGATAAACATAGAAACAAACACAAAGATGCTCCATCTCAATATTAGTCTAAGGAAGACAAAAGTAAAATAATAATGGGATACAACTTTCAACTAACAAACTGGCCAAGATCAAGGAGAAAAATGTGCTTCATTGAGGATGCTATGGGGATCCTATGAGGATTCATTCATATGAGGATGCTAAATTTTTTAAAATACACTCCTAGTGGAAACACAAAGTACCATAATCTTTCTGGCAATATAAATCAGAAGTCTCAAAAATGTGTGGACCTTTGACTAAGCAATTTCACTTCTAGGAATATATCTTAGAAATAAATAATGTGCAATGATGTATGTATAAAGATTTGAAGATACATTTATACTAATTAAAATTAAAACCAATTTAAATTCCACCAGCAGAGGACTGTATAAAAGAAATGGCTTCTAAGACAGTAATAAAAATGAAGCTGTACAAGATTTTTCCAGTTTTTAAAAGGAAGATTTATTTAACAAGTTTCACTTAGTACAATACATCTAATGGAAATCACAATACAAGGAAAGATTTAAATCAAAGCCTCAGAATTTCATACAAACAACATGACCAAACTCCTAAAGTATTGGTATTACATCTCAAAATTGTCCCAGAGCTTTTTTAAAAAAAAAATTAAAAGTGTACACTCACGTGCCTTACAGGATATTAAACCAAAAAGCTAGAATTAACAAACATGCCAAATGTTTTCACTTGAAATCGTAGACACAGCTCCTATATTTGAGTTTTTACAGAAAAGCATGTTTCTCAACATGCATCCAAAGTTTTCAATGTATCATGGTATAAGAGCAACATTTAACATAAGTGAAATTGCTTTAACCTAAATACGCTTACTGCTTAAGTACACTCCTATAACATAACTAACTTGAAGAAAGCTGAAAGTTGTTTTAACAGTTATGGTCAATACTGAACTTTGTTATTACATCCTAAGTGAATGTTTCAGTGTTCAAAATTACTGAGCTTGAAGTTTTAAAACAATCCTGACTTCCACTTTACAGTAAGCATGAATTACAAGCCTGTAATGCAAAACTGTTAAACTTAATTTTTGTTTCTTAAAAAAAGAGAAAAAAGAAACAAAGAAAGAGGGAGGGAGGGTAAGAGGGAGGGAAGGAGAAAGGAATGAAAGGAAAAAAAAAAAGGAAGCTAGCTGACCAAGAGTGATCAGAATCAATGATAATTCCCATGTACCAATCATACTGGATATGCCTGACACCATTCCTATTCTAGTTAACTCCCATAAATGCACGGCTGTTATTTCTGTTGTTGTTCGGTACTCCTTCTCTGCCTAAGCGAGGTTTGATTGATAGTCACTGGAGTTTTCCTGCAGAACTTGGTCATATCCACTCATACTACTCTGACCACCATATCCACCTCCGTAACCACCACTCAGCTGCTGACTGGCAGGACCTCCATAACTAGACTGGTTGGATATGCCCATGCCTCCCATCATTTGGCTACCATAAGCTCCACCACTTGCCCCGGCTGTAGAATTCAAAAAGAGTTCTACGTAGCTGTGATCATAGGCTCCCCCACTCGTGCCTGCGGTAGAATTCAAGAAGAGCTCCACGTATCTGTGTTGCATGTTAGCTTTGTCTTTTGCCATAGCTGCCACAGCATCTTCATGAGTAGCAAATTCAACATCTGCCTCACCAGTAACTCTGCCATCAGGTCCAATTTCAATGTGTACTCTCATGGGATTAAGAGGTGAGAAGAAATTGTAAATATCATTCTCAGTGGCTCTGTAAGGTAATCCCCTCATGTGTACACAGTGCCCTGTGGTGCTCTGAAAACTGGACCCACCATCTCCATATCTATGATCAGACATTCCTGAAAAACAGTAATTGAGGTCTCTTCCAAATCTATCAGATCCAAAGCCATATCCATCATTATAGCCACCATAGTCGTCATAGCCTCCATACCCTCCACCATAGGCACCCCTCCTCATCCTTTCAAAACCAGCCCCTCTGCCAATGCTATTATACCCTCTGCCAGCCCCTGGCCTGTCATAGGGACCTGGCCGCTGCATAGCCATGAGCTTTCGAGGGGGGTCATAATGGGTTCGGACTTCAGCTCGGCTACTCTTGAAGATTTCAATGTACCGGTGCCCTATTCTTTCCTTGTGTTTCTTTAAGGCCTTTTCAGCTATCTCCTGCGAAGCAAATTGCACAAAGGCCTCCCCTGTGCTCCGCCCCTGAAAGTCCACCGGCAGTGTCATCCCATTTGGCACAATTTCCAACCCTGAAAAGAACTGAACAATCTCTTCCTTGCTACAGCCAAATGGGAGTCCTCTAAGCCGGACGAAGCCATCATTGGCAGTATCAGGACTATTCGGACCTGTGTGCTTCAACACCCAATCCATTTCAACACTGTTGGACTTGAATACTTCAACATATCTGTGTCCCATGGTTTCTCTGTCCTTCTTCAGAGCCAATTTCACTTCATCTTCAGACTCAAGTTCGACAAATGCTTCACCACTTGGTCTGCCTTCTCTGGTGTAGATGAAACGAATACCTGATGTGCCGTTTTGGATTTTACAATCGGAGAAGAAGCGCATCACTTCATCAGCTGAGCAGGACCAGGGCAGGCCCCTGACCTTCACCACGAACCCCTCCCTGCCTTCTGTGCTCAGCATCATGGTGGCTGTTGAATTCTTGCTGGCAGGTTCGGTTCAATGCAATTTTGGTATAGCTGAAAAAAAATTAAGACTACTGTCATGGAAAAATGTTCATAATATGGTTAAGAGAGAAAAAGAAAACTATTAATAGAAAATTACACTGATAGCTTTTTCTTAAGACACTTGTATATAACAGAAAGACTTCACCAAATTTCTAACTCATTCATTCATTCAACAACTATTTGATACCTATTTTATGTGCTGGATACCATTAATGGTGGCTATTTCTGGGTGGTAAGATTATGGGAACTTTGTTTCAGGGAATGTTTTCTTTGGCTACTTCTGTATGTTCTAAGTTTTCCACATTCATCATATATAAACACAAAGTCAGGAAAGATATACAAAAGATGAAAAGATACACAACATGAATGGCAACTAAATCAGTGAGAGACATCAAGACATAAAAGACAGCTACATCTGATTATATAAAAATGGAAAACTTCATTACATCAAAAGATTAAACATAAAAAACAAACAACAAACAAGGTAACTACAACAAATACATTACTATCTTTATTATATTGAAAAACTCATATAAATTAAAAAAAATCAAGTAAATATTAAGGCCAAAGAGATAAATGGAAAAAAGACACTACAGGGAATTTACATCTTCATTTTACGTTGTTCAGTTGCCAGATCCAGTACCAGGTTCTGGCATATAAGGATCAATAAGCCCAGAAATGACTCATGGTCCTACAGAGGCACTGTACATCTGTACTGAAGACAAAATGGGCAAATAAACATTTCTCTACTATGACATAATTATGGACAGGGTGAAAGGGTGTTATAAAGCAGGGATTGACTGGTCAATTCTATCAGCGTAGAATAGTTAAGTGAAAAGGACTAACCGGCTCAGGGATCCACAAATTCTAAAAATTATGATGGAGCATAAAATAGGAGGAGGCAAGGCAGGAGATACGGCTGGCAAGGTATTCATCCAGGAGGTCTTATCAGACAGACAAGGGCTAGAGGCCTTTTAAGGGTTTTACATGGGGCACTGAGGGGAGGAGAGAGGCAGGGAGGGAGGTAAGGAGAGAGAAGTGAGGGGAGGAAGGAGAAGAAGGAAAGTGAGGGGAGGAGAGTCAAGTAATCAGAACCTTTCAGAAAGATCACCATGGCAACAGTGTGACGCTCAAACAGAGGGGGTGGGGGTGACACTACCAAGAGCAGCTAGAGCTCTGTTAGAGATATGTTAAGGTATTTATATAAGGCAATGGCACTTTTAAAAGGGGGGGGGAGGCAAGATACTTTTTAAAAGGCGGGAGAGGCAAGATAATGATCTATGCATTCAAAGCAGTGGACTCTGGGAGACTTGGTAACAGATTAAATGTATGGGAAATACAGATGTGAAGATACAGAAGAGTCTGGGAAATGTTCAATCCTCATCAATCATCAGAAATACAAGTTAAAACTACAATTAATTGCCATTTTTTATCCATCACCACAGTGAAAGTAAAATAGGAAGGATAAGTTGACACTGATATTCAGGGTTCCCAAATTAGTTTCTAATATACTCCCAGAGCAGTGAAAGTTGATGCAGTATCTCTGGAAAGCAGTTTGGAAATATGTCATGCCTTTTGCTACATGTAACTTCTGGTTATATGCCCTAAGAAGATCTGAAATTCAGACAAAGGTTTATGGAGCTAAATATTTTTTGAAAGATATTTTACTAAGAAAGATGAAATATTACCCACTTTAAAAATTGGAAATCGAATAACATAAGAAGCTACTTATGCTATAATCTTAAGTGACCTAAGATCATAACTGTTTTATAACCACAACTGTGAGAAAGATATATGTTCACATATCCTTCGACCATGCTAGAATTCCTTCCAGGAACCTGGTCAACAGAAATACTCACAAATGTTCACTGTTGCATTGTTAGTGATGGCAGAAAATTAGAAACCTAATTATCCATTAATAGGGGAATGACAGTGAAGTATACTTTAGCCTTAAAACAGAAAGCCATGTAGCTGTATTTTTTTTTTAAATCTTCCCTGACCCTGGAAGATTTCCCAATTAAATTAAATGAAGGAATAATGTACAGTATGAACCTACTTATTTTAAAATATAAGCAGGCACATCTATATGTATGTAAATGCAGAGAAGTTCTGGAAGCACGTAAGTTGTTTTTTGAGAAAAGGAGCACTATAGGGTAGCAAGAATGTAGAGGAATTTCACTTTTTACCCTATATACTTCTAAATAGTTTAATTTTTAAAAATCATTGTAATTGGAATTCTTTTAAAAGTTAGGAAAGTACATGCATGGGGAATTTGCCACATGTTAATAGAGGCTACTCTGAGTAGTAAGTTTATGGTTTTTTCAACTTTTTTCAATTCTTTTGTGCATTCCTAATTTTCTATAGAGAGAAATTTTATTTCAGCAAAAAAAAAAAAAAAAAAACCAGAAAACAAATTAAAATGTTTACTTTTGTGATATTTCGTATAGCAAATTTGATAAAAATTTCTATTTTTGTATGTGTATGGCTTATCTGACATGGTCTGGGAACAGTGGGCCTCTTGGAAAGAAAGTACAAAGTGTACTAACGTCCCTAATACTACACCAAAGATTAAAGTCAACATTCACTAACTCCCTAAGATGTGCCTGGAACAATGCATGTGCAGTGCTGTCTTCCTATAGATCATTTTCAGGTCTGAGTGACAGATTTACACACTGGTTTTTTGCTTGCCTTAACTCTTGGACGACCCATTCCATTTAATGTCCCTACAGCCCTCTAGGCCTTAACATCCCGTGTGGGGACACGGAGGTTCTGCTTCATCACTGTGTCTCCTGGGAAGGCCACGAGGACTCTGTTGCCTGAAGTAGAAACCCGGATTCCATTCGTGAGTTAAGAATTTGTGCATTTATGTGCGTGTTATATACAGACGTTTTACAGACCGAAATGCTGAGTAGTTATCTGCGAGTGATGAATTACGTGTATTTTTTTTTTCAATTTATAGCATACCGTTATTTTTCCAAAGTCCAAAAATTGAACATGTAGCTTGTTAAAAGCCGGAAAAATAAACGTTATTTAAATATTTAATTCAGTAAAAACATTCATTGGGCGCCGCGGTCAGGCACGCAGTATTTGCCTAGATGTGACTCTACAGATCAAATTCGCTTGGTGCCTCTCCCTACAAACAATCAGGCACTGGAAACTGGGTGCCTGAATGGGTGGACTAGCATTCAGACCACTGGACTCAAGATCTGTTTTTCCTAATCCGGGGACGTGGTTTTCCAATGTTTTTCAGCTTACGGTTTCTCTTAAGGGTCCTTTGAGACCCGCCCAGACAGACAGATATACAAAAACACAGACAGTCACGAGCGTCCACCATTTCCCCACCAGGCGCAGCAAAGGCGGCTTCCCGGCACTGAGATGGGGGAAGGGGGAGCGGGGGAGGGGAAAGCAGGAACGAAAAAGGCGGAGGCGGCCCGCGGACCCCGCTTTGGTCTGCATCATCACCACCCCCGGGTCCCCGGTTCCCACCCACACACCAACCTCTAACGATACCGGATAATTTTCCTCTTTCTTCCCTCAAACGGCTTATAGCGAGACGGTAGACGACGACCAGAACTACTTCTGCTCACGTAAGCGATAGGTCACGTGAGGATCTACGTCATGTGAGATCTCGATCACGTGAGCACCGCTAGGCTCTAACCCCGGATCATTAAAGTGCTGCACTTCCTTCTGGTATAAAAATAGGGCGGGTCGACATTCAGAAAGAGAGAGGGTGGTTGGTGGCGGTGCGTCTTCTGTGACTGGTCATTGGTCAGCCTCTGGGGATAACCATCCCAGTTACTGGAGAAACAGTCACGTCACGGCTTAATTACTCACCAGTGATTGGTGATGGGGACCAAAGCGGGTTCTGCGGACCGTCTCCGACTTTTTACCCCCGTAGGTTAAATTTAAAACCCCAGGTGACTCTTGGAAATCTGTGCTGTATGATGACAGCGACGATGAAACCGGTGAGCAGAGTCCTGCGGCTGGGCTGCGTGCTGGCCTTTTGCTTCCAGGCCCTGGTTCCCTACGGGCTCCCTAGGGCTTGGGGCCTGGACAACGGCTTGGCGATGACCCCTACCATGGGCTGGCTGCACTGGGAGCGCTTCATGTGCAACGTGAACTGCCAAGAAGAGCCGGATTCCTGTATCAGGTATCAGAGATATTGGGTACCTTCTTCTCTTCGCCTTTCCATATATTTGCCTGGATGTGTTTGGAAGGATGGAGGGTCTCAGCAAGAAAATTTTGAGCCGGAGGGAGAGCTCCCCTATCACTGCTGCTTTTTTATCCCCAGCAAACTGCCCTGGATGGGGACTAGCTCTAGATTTTCTCCATGGGACCCCTTGGGGTGGGAGTCTGGCCAGCGACCTCTGCTTCTCCACTTCTTTCTGCCTGTTCACCCACCTAAGGTCTTTCTTCATTTACCATCCAGTTGGTTCAGACCCTTATTGAAAGCTACTGCTCTGTCTTTGGAGAAGGCAGTGGCACGCCACTCCAGTACTCTTGCCCGGAAAATCCCATGGATGGAGGAGCCTGGTAGGCTGCAGTCCATGGGGTCGCTAAGAGTCCGACACGACTGAGCGACTTCACTTTCACTTTTCACTTGCATGCATTGGAGAAGGAAATGGCAACCCACTCCAGTGTTCTTGTCTGGAGAATCCCAGGGACGGGGGAGCCTGGTGGGCTGCCGTCTATGGGGTCGCACAGAGTCGGACACGACTGAAGTGACTTAGCAGCAGCAGCTCTGTCTCTGCTGGGACTAGTACTGAGAACAGCTGTGGTGAGTAGGAGAGACAGGACTAAGACGTGTGTCATTTCTTCCCCTTTTGGGGTCACGGGTTCCTTGGCTCTAATTTGAGGGAATTTAGAGAGACCATAGTGTCTCCTAGATCTCCACACCCCATAGCCCTTGGGTATGGCCTCTGGTTGGAAGGTTATGCAGAGGATCTTTAGTGGATAAGACAAGTATTGATCCTATCAGACCCACACATCCTTTGTCTGCAGATTGGGAAAGCAACTCTTACCTCAGGGAACCAACTCTGGTGATCTGCAAAACAGTTCTTATCTCACACAGGTTGACTTTCAACTAGATAACCCATCTGAAGGGTTATTGCACAGTGCAATACCAAACCCCCTCAATTAGGCATATGGAAGGAATGTTCTTATCCCATGCTCATGCTCAGCCCACGTGTCTGACTCTCTGCGAGCCGGTAGACTGAAGCCTGCCAGGCTCCTCTGCCCATGGAATTTTCCATGCAAGAATACTGGAGTGGGGTGCCCTTTCCTCCTCCAGGGGATCTTTCTGACTCAGGGATGTAACCTGCATCTGTTGCGTCTCCTAATTGGCAGGCGGATTCTTTACCATGGCTTCCTAGGTGGCACTAGTGATAAAGAACAGAGACACGGGTTCAATCCCTGGGTCAGAAAGATCCCCTGGAGGAGGAAAGTGCAACCCACTCCAGTATTCTTGCCTGGAGAATCGCATGGACAGAGGAGCTTGTTGGGCTACAGTCCATAGGGTCACGAAGAGTCGGACACGACTGAATGAGGGCACAGGCAAGGAATGTTCTTAGCCTGGAATCTATGGGGAAATTAATGCAAATCTGCAAATGTGAGTATATGTGTTTTTCTGGAGAGAGGATCTTGAGCTTTGTTCAGATTCTCAAATAGATCTCCATCTAGAAAAGGTTAAGAATCACTGATAGATATTGTTTAAAAACATAATAAAGACACCCTTGGTGCAGAGGCCCCTCTATAAGCAGTGGTCATGGTACATCCCAGTGGCCATAAGTTATTCCTTTGAATGTCTTTACAGATGTTGGTCAAACATGACAGAGTTAATTGGCTTTCTAAGTTTCAGACTAAATCCATCATGACCCTGGAGTAAATTACGGCCATCCCATATTTCTTTCTATCTTTTCCTTTTTTTCCTGAGTGGTGGTTGTCTTATTTTTGTATCTGATTATGAAATTAATGCACGATTATGGCAAAAAATGTGGATAGTAAAGAAGAGTATAAAGAAAATAGATTCCCCTCATTTCACCACCCAGAAATAATCATGATTAAAGTGTTAATATGCAACCTTTCCTTTTTTTTCTATGTAAATAAAAACACAAATTTCTTTTTAAAGTGTTTTTCAATAAAAATGAGATTACGTTTATGTCGCGAGCAGTTAACAAGACTCTGAAGTCTGCCTGCCTGGGTTCAAATTCTAGCTTATTATTACTTTGCCAGGTGATCTTGGGCAAACTGATGATCCCTTTGTAAATTGAAGAGTGAGTGCCTGGCACAGAATGGGAGCTTCATAAGTGCAGATTGTATGTATTCGCCATACTTTATTTAAACAATCTCCTGTTCATGACTACTCATCTTCAATTTTTCATTATTATGAACAAAGCTTACTAATAACCACCCTTGTACATCATCTGATTTTTTTCCTTAGAAGTCTAAATCCTGGGTTCAAGGGTATGCTCATTTTGTTTCATATCAAACTGTCCTCCCCCAAAAGTTTTGCAAATGCACCTTCCCAACAACCATGTGGGCTTCTGTGGTGGCTCAGAAGGTAAACAATCTGCCTGCAATGCAGAAGACCTGGGTTTCAATCCCTGGGTTGGGAAGATCCCTCCGGGAAGGGAATGACTACCCACTCCAGTATTCTTGCCTGGAGAATTCCATGGACAGAGGAACCTGGTGGGCTACAGTCCATGGGGTTACAAAGAGGTAGGACTGAATGACTCACACTTGTGTATGAGTTCCTGTTTTCCCCCACAGTCTGGCCAACACTGCATTTTTGTTATTCTTCTGAAATTTGCCAGTCTGGTAGGTGTTTTTATTTTCATTTATTTGATTACTGATAAAGTTGAACATCTTTTAATAAGTTAAATTGGCTGTTTGTTTGCATGATTTCTTTTCTGCGCTGCTTGTTTGTTCATATTTTTCAATTGGAGTGTTTGGGGTTATTTTGTTTACTTTTTGGTTTTTATTTGTTTGGGGTCTACCATAAGTTGTGAATTCAGTGGTTCTTTTTTTTTTTTTGGACAATTTCGCGCAGCTTGTGGGATCTTAGTTCCCCAACCAGAGATCCAACCTAGGCCCTTGGCAGTGAAAGCTCAGAGCCCTAACGACTGGACCACTAAGGAATTCCCAAAACAGTGATTCTTGCTATATGTTGGTTTTGATATTTATGTATCAAACACTAGGTTTTTCCTTTATGATTTCTGTCTCTGGCATCATGCAAAGAAAGTTCTTTCCTATCTGAATATAAAATGGAATACAAAATTTATATTTTCTACTAGCATTTTTATGGGTTTTTTAAGTATTTAAATCTTTAATCCAGCTGGACTTTGTTCTCCTATAAGCAATATTATATTTAATATGTACTAAATTTTATGATATCAAATGGCTTGAAGGATCTCTTTTTTGAACTTTCTCTTTGATTCTATTTATCTGTGTATTCTAATGCTAATAGTACAGCACCAGCTTCATTTATCTTTGGTAGACTATTCATGTATATAACTTTTGAGGTGATGTTTTTGAGTCATGTTGCAAACTTCCTTAAAAAGTCCTTTGGGGATTAGTTAAAGGTTTTAGTAAATGTCTAGAAGTGTACAGGGAGAGTTTGCTTTTTTTTAATACTGAGTTTTCCTATTCAAGAACAAAATAATGTGTCTCCATTTATTCTCATAAATTGGAACATCATCAGTCAGTCAGTTCAGTCGCTCATTTGCGTCCGACTCTTTGTGACCCCATGGACTCCAGCACGCTAGGCCTCCCTGTCCATCACCAACTCCCAAAGTTTACTCAAATTCATGTCCATTGACTGGGTGATGCCATCCAACCATCTCATCCTCTGTCATCCCCTTCTCCTCCCGCCTTCAATCTTTCTCAGCATCAGGGTCTTTTCAAATGAGTCTGTTCTTCGCATCAGGTGGCCAAAGTATTGGAGCTTCAGCTTCAGCATTAGTCCTTCCAATGAATATTCAGGACTGATTTCCTTTAGGATGTACTGGTCGGATCTCCTTGCAGTCCAAGGGACTCTCAAGAGTCTTCTCCAACCCCACAGTTCAAAAGCATCAATTCTTCAGCGCTCAGCTTTCTTTATAGTCCAACTCTCACATCCATACATGACTACTGGAAAAACCATAGCTTTGACTAGACTTTGTTGGCAAAGTAATGTCTCTGCTTTTTCTTTTTTTTTTTTTCTCTGCTTTTTAATATGCTATCTAGGTAGGTCATAGCTTTTCTTCCAGAGCAAGCGTCTTTTAATTTCATGGCTGCAGTCACCATCTGCAGTGATTTTGGAGCCAAAAATAAAGTCTGTCACTGTTTCCACTGTTTCCCTATCTATTTGCCATGAAGTGATGGGACCAGATGCCATGATCTTGGTTTTCTGAACGTTGAGCTTTAAGCCAACTTTTTCACTCTCCTCTTTCACTTTCATCCAGAGGCTGTTTAGGTTTTCTTTGCTTTCTGCCATAAAGGTGGTGTCATCTGCATATTCAGATATTCTGCATATTCAGAGGTTGTTGATATTTCTCCCAGCAATCTTGATTCCATCTTGTGCTTCATCCAGCCCAGCATTTCACATGATGTACTCTGCATGTAAGTTAAATAAGCAAGGTGACAACATACAGCCTTGACGTACTCCTTTTCTGATTTGGAACCAGTCTGTTGTTCCATGTCCAGTTCTAACTGTTGCTTCCTGACCTGCATACAGATTTCTCAGGAGGCAGATCAGGTGGTATGGTATTCCCATCTCTGTAAGAATTTCCCCCAGTTTGTGGTGATCCACACAGTCAAAGGCTTTGGTATAGTCAATAAAGCAGAAGTATTTTTCTGGAACTCTCTTGCTTTTTCCATGATCCAGCAGATGTTGGCAATTTGATTTCTGGTTGCTCTGCCTTTTCTAAATCCAGCTTGAACAACTGCAGGTTCACGGATCACAAACTGTTGAAGCCTGGCTTGGAGGATTCTGAGCATCATTTTGCTGGTGTGTGAGATGAGTGCAACTGTGCTGTAGTTTGAGCATTCTTTGGCATTGGCTTTCTTTGGGACTGGAATGAAAACTGACCTTTTCCAATCCTGTGGCCACTGCTGAGTTTTCCAAATTTACTGGCAAATTGAGTGCAGCACTTTCACAGCATCATCTTTTAGGATTTGAAATAGCTTAACTGGAATTCCATCACCTCCACTAGCTTTGTTCATAGTGATGCTTCCTAAGGCCCACTTGACTTCACATTCCAGGATGTCTGGCTCTAGGTGAGCAATCACAGCATCATGATTATCTGGGTTGTGAAGACCTTTTCTTGTGTAGTTCTTCTGTGTATTTTTGCCACCTCTTCTTAATATCTTCTGCTTCTGTTAGGTCCATACCATTTCTGTCCTTTATTGATCCCATCTTTGCATGAAATGTTCCCTTGTTATCTCTCATTTTCTTTTTTTTTGTATTTTTTTTAATTTTATTTTATTTAACTTTACAATATTGTATTGGTTTTGCCATGTATCAAAATGAATCTGCCACAGGAATACATGTGTTCGCCATCCTGAACCCTCCTCCTTCCTCCCTCCCCGTACCATCCCCCTGGGTCATCCCAGTGCACCAGCCCCAAGCATCCAGTATCATGCATCGAACCTGGACTGGCGACTCGTTTCATATATGATATTATACATATTTCAAATTCTTGAAGAAATCTCTAGTCTTTCCCATTCTATTGTTTTCTTCTATTTCTTTGCATTGATCACTGAGGAAGGCTTTCTTATCTCTCCTTGCTATTCTTTGGAACTCTGCATTCAAATGGGTGTATCTTTCCTTTTCTCCTTTGCCTTTTGCTTCTCTTCTTAGCTATTTGTAAACATCATAGTTTATTCATATGAGCCCTGCACTTAGTTTTAAAATTACTTCTGGGTATTTTAGGTTTTGTCTGTTGGTTTTTTGGTTGCTCTTGTGAATGGTGTCTTTTTCTCTGAATAGGTTATTGTTAATATCTAAAGAAGCTACTGATTATGTTAACTTTGTAGTTTTACTTTACTGAACTGTCGTCTTAGTTCTAATAGCCTTTTCAGTTTCATGTATTTCTCATTCCTCTTTTAATTGTTTGGGGTTCTTAGGGGTAGAAGGGGAAGGCGTGAGAAGAAAAAGGGCCAGTCCATTTTACCCTCATTGGTTGTAATTACTACCAAATTATTACCGGTTGAAAAATAAATTGCAAAACCTTGAGATGCCTAATAAATCGGAGTGCCCAAGCATTTGTCTAATGAATTGTAATGATTCTTGGAATTTGTCTTTCAGCGAGAAGCTCTTCCTGCAGATAGCTGAGATCATGGCCTCAGATGGCTGGAAGGATGTAGGTTATGAGTACCTCTGCATTGATGACTGTTGGATGGCTCCAGAAAGAGATTCAAAAGGCAGACTTCAGGCAGACCCTAAACGCTTTCCTGGTGGGATCCGCCGCCTAGCTGATTATGTGAGTGTATGGGTAATTCTCTTTTTCATTCAGGTGACTATAAGCATTTCTGTACATAATCTTGCTCAAAACACTTGGAAAGTAAAATAGCTGTTACTATCCAAATTGTAAGGCTTATTGGGTGGAATTTTCATCCCATCAGCAGATCTGTGTTTCACAACAGTTCTTGAGGCCCATCTTGGAGAAGTTCTCTTTTTGCTGAAACTACTGAATTCTCTAGGAGAAAAAAGGAACTTGGTTCTTGACATGCGTGCATATATTTCCATATAAATTTTGAGCAGTTATCACAATTGTACTATAGATTACAACTTTAGAAGTAGAAGGAATATGTTCTAGAGATTGTTAAAGAGTAATGGAGCCGAACACTAGTTAAAGGCAGTGAAGACGGATACTGAGTACAATTCAGTACTGTTGTAATAGGGGAAAGAGCCAAGTTCAATCCAGAATACACCAAAGATGAGTGGGGTTTTAAATAGCCAGATTGTGGGGGTCAGTGGATGAACAGTTACTAAGAGAAGATATCAGGAGGAGGGGAAGCAAGCCAAGGACTTAGACATCAAGGGTGGGGCATAAGGAATTTGATCAGATATTAAAAGGTGGAGGGGGGAGGGTGACTTTGCAGGATTCTTACTAAAACTAGACAGGGTAAGCTAAGGTAGAGGCCTGCTTGAGAGGGGGTTTAGAGGTACCTAAGGTTCAGTCAAGGAAAGAGTCTTTGTCCAGATAAATCTATCATTGCCCTGAAAATGTAACTTTTAAGATCCCGTCAAACGAAGATCAGAGCAACTGACAGCTTTCACATCAGTTCTATGCTATTGTTACATGTAGAGTTTGAACTCAGCAGAACTGGGGTCTTTGTTCTTTATCTCCTGACAAACTAATCTGGATGATTTTATGGGCCGGGGGGCAGGGGAAAGCCCCCCAGTATCTACCTGGTGAAGGGTACTGGTCTCTGCCTCCAGCCTGAAGTGGTTCTCTCTATTTCATGATTGCCCTTCTAGCAAGGTGACTCTTTTCTCTCATTTCAGGTTCATAGCAAAGGACTGAAGCTAGGGATTTATGCAGATGTTGGAAATAAAACCTGCGCAGGCTTCCCTGGGAGTTTTGGATACTATGACATTGATGCCCAGACCTTCGCTGAGTGGGGAGTAGATCTGCTAAAATTTGATGGTTGTTACTGTGACAGTATACAACATTTGGCAGAGGGTATGTTTCATCCACAAGATCTAGCCAAGAGCAAAAAGCAGAACTTTGAGGACAAGGTAGCTAAGCATCCAAAGAACTACTCCTCACTTTGGAAATATCCAGTCACGACACTGGAAATAATGATTCTCTGTGTGCCAGAGTTCCTGCCTCTTCTTTCAGCTTGTCCATGCATTTATTCATTGATGCATGTAAAAGCCACATGTGCCTAACCACAGCTAATGGTGTGAACTTTTCATGTAAGAGAGCTCTGAGTTGACTCCAGATAATTGTTAACTCTCTGTCCATCACTGGGAAAAGAATCCCAGATGTCAGGCACAGTCACAGAGAGAAGAACATCTCCCTTCCTGCCCTTCTTCAATATAGCCACCATCCTGCACTCTCTCCTCAGAACAATCCCAGCAGTCTGGGTGGCACTCCACACAGTGTAAGCACAGAACAGTCACCTCTCTGTACTGCTGGTTTAAAATAGAAACGTGGCCCTTCCAGGCAGCTTCTATTAAAAATATACAGTCCCAGCTGGAAATCCCTTTCTTTATTTTACACGTTGTTTTCTCATACAGGTTATAAGCAAATGTCCTTGGCCCTGAACAGGACTGGCAGAAGCATTGTGTATTCCTGTGAGTGGCCCCTTTATGTGTGGCCCATCTTTAAGGTGAGCTAGTGAGCCCAGAATCCAGTAGAGCCTTGCTGATAGATTTTCAGAACTCAAGAGCAAAGGAGACGAAGGTCCCTGTCAAAGTCCAGCCTTACTTAACAGTCTCATCCTGCCATTCCTCCCAGGATCCATCCACTTCTCACCATCCCCACTGCTGTAATTGGAGACTAAGTCGCCATGAACTGAGAAGCCAGTCATCTTTGATTGTTCATTTTTGTCTCACGGTTCACAACCTATCTGCAGCAATCCTTTTAGTACTGCCTACAAAATATATCCTGAATCAGCCCACTTCATTATCATGTTAACCTATTCAATTTCCTTCTATGAGCTTAACATTATATGGAATTATTTGTTGATTTACGTATTGTCTGTCTCCTCCATTAAAATGTAAGCTTCAGGAGGGCAGGGACCTTTTCTGACTTTATCAGTGTATCCCTACCTTATGGTAAGTGGTGAATAATTACTTACAGAATGAATCCGTTACCTCCTTCTAATCTCTGCAAATTTCTCTAACTTCTTTCTAAACATCTTAAACCTCAGATAGCCCACCTGCCTATCTACAAATTTTTATTTCTAATTAAACATAACAAATTATATGCCTGGGATTCAAATTGCCTTATCATCTGCTGGCTGAGTCATGTGTAATTTGGAACTTTTACTTATTAAGATTATTTTAGTTATTTTTTAATTGAAGTATAGTTGATTTGTAGTATCATATTAGGAAATCACTGTATTTTCTTCTGATTATAAAAGTAATACATGTGCATTTTGGAAAAATTTGACCGTGAACTATAGAAAAAATTAAAATCCTCCATAATCCCAATACAGTAGTCCCCCCATCCCACAGTTTTGCTTTCCACAGCTTTGGTTACCAAAGGTCAACCACAGTCCAAAGTATTAAATGGAAAATTCCAGAAATAAACAATTAATAAGTTTTAAATTGCACACATTCTGAGTATTGTGATAAAATCTTACACCATCTCACTCTATCCCACCTGGAACATGAATCATCCTTTTTGTCTGGCATATGCATGCTGTGTACGCTACCCACCCATTGGTACCTGTATAGGAAAAAAAAGTAGTACATATAATAGTACTATCTGTGGTTTCAGGCATCCACTTGGAGTCTTAGAATGCATCCCCCACACATAAGGGGGGACGGCTGCACCTAGTTACTGTTTGCTAAATTTCCAGCAAAAACACTGTTAGAACCATTTTAAGTTATATAGCCTACTTCTGAAGCAAACGTCTTATAATGAAAGTCCATTATATTAATGATAAGGATTTAGCTCTCCTCATAGAGACCTTTAATCTGTAAACTAAGGAAGCTACAAGTGCCTTTTAAAAACATGATTGTTTTCCTATCACAAGAATGTTAGTAGAAAGTAAACAGAAGAGTTCTCTCTGTTTTCACAGCCCAATTACACAGAAATCCGAGAGTACTGCAATCACTGGAGAAATTTTGCTGACATTTATGATTCTTGGGAAAGTATAAGGAAAACCTTGGACTGGACATCTTCTAACCAGAAGATAATTGTTCCTGTTGCAGGACCAGGAGGTTGGAATGACCCAGATATGGTAAGAACCTGAGCCCTCTGGTTCAAGCTCCTCAGGTGGACCTGTTTCCTTCCTACTTGACACCCAGGATAAATCAGAAGGGAGAAGTTCCTGGGAGGAGGCTTTATGTGAGAGTAATCAGAGCAGGATGCCCTGGAAGGTGACTTGTCTTTATGCTGCTGCCGCTGCTGCTAAGTCGCTTCAGTCGTGTCCGACTCTGTGCAACCTCATAGACGGCAGCCCACCAGGCTCCCCCATCCCTGGGATTCTCCAGGCAAGAACACTGGAGTGGGTTGCCATTTCCTTTTCCAATGCATGAAAGTGAAAAGTGAAAGTGAAGTCGCTCAGTCGTGTCCGACTCTTAGCGACCCCATGGACTGCAGCCCACCAGGCTCCTCCATCCATGGGATTTTCCAAGCAAGAGTACTGGAGTGGGCTGCCATTGCCTTCTCTGTGTCTAGGTAACTTTAAGAATGTTTTATCTCCCTTGAATTCTTACTTCATTCTTTGTCCCAGTTGGTGATTGGCAACTTTGGCCTCAGCCGGGATCAGCAAATAACTCAGATGGCCCTCTGGGCTATCATGGCGGCTCCGTTACTCATGTCCAATGATCTCCGACACATCAGCCCTGAAGCCAAAGCCCTTCTTCAGGATAAGGATGTAATTGCCATCAACCAGGACCGCTTAGGCAAGCAGGGTTACTGGCTTAGAAAGGTATAGTAAATAATGTTCTATGGGAGAAAGTAGGAATTGGCCAGGAACATCTTCTCTTGCTTTATCATTTACAATTCATCCAAATGTTTATTTGGGGTGTGTATTTTAAGATGGTTTAATACTCAAGTACCAAGTTTGTCTTGGACTGAAATGTGTTACTTTATGGAGGATATGCACTGATCTTTTAAGAAGGCATTTTTTAATCTTGATATCATAATCGGTAATGAGGCTCCTTTGTGCTACTTTTCTCTAGAAGTGCTCGATAATTCTAAGACATAATGCCACAAATAATATGGCAGCTTATTGCTAGTTACCAAACTATCACAACTCTTTTCCTGGCTTGCTTTTCAGGAGGACAACTTTGAGATGTGGGAACGCCCTCTCTTGAACTTAGCATGGGCTGTGGCTATAGTAAACCTGCAGGAGATTGGTGGACCTCGTTCTTACACCATCTCTGTTACTTCCTTGGGTCGAGGACTGGCCTGCAATCCCAACTGCCTGATCACAGAGCTCCTGCCTGAGAAGAGGAAGCTTGGGATTTATGAATGGACTTCAAGTTTAAAAACTCAAATAAATCCCACAGGCACGGTTTTGCTTAGGCTAGAAACAACAAGCTCAGCTCAGTTCAGTCACTCAGTTGTGTCTGACTTTTTGTGATCCCATGGACTGCAGCATGCCAGGCTTCCCTGTCCATCACCAACTCCAGGAGCTTACTCAAACTCATGTCCATTGAGTGGGTGATACCATCCAACCATCTCATCCTCTGTCGTCCCCTTCTCCTCTCTCCTCAATCTTTCCTAGCATCAGGGTCTTTTCCAATGAGTCAGCTCTTCGCATCAGGTGGCCAAAGTATTGGAGCTTCAGCATCAGTCTTTCCAATGAATATTCAGGACTGATTTCCTTTAGGATGTACTGGTTGGATCTCCTTGCAGTCCAAGGGACTCTCAAGAGTCTTCTCCAACCCCACAGTTCAAAAGCATCAATTCTTCAGCGCTCAGCTTTCTTTATATTCCAACTCTCACATCCATACATGACTACTGGAAAAACCACAGCTCTGACTAGACTTCGTTGGCAAAGTAATGTCTCTGCTTTTTAATATGCTATCTAGGTTGGTCATAGCTTTTCTTCCAGAGCAAGTGTCTTTTAATTTCATGGCTGCAGTCACCATCTGCAGTGATTTTGGAGCCCCCCAAAATAAAAGTCTGTCACTGTTTCCATTGTTTCCCCATCTATTTGCCATGAGGTGATGGGACCAGATGCCATCTTAGTTTTCTGAATGTTGAGTTTTAAGCCAACTTTTTCACTCTCCTCTTTCACTTTCATCCAGGGGCTCTTCAGGTTTTTTTTGCTTTCTGCCATAAGGGTAGTGTCATCTGCATATCTGAGGTTATTGATATTTCTCCCAGCAATCTTGATTCCAGTTTATGCTTCATCCAGCCCAGCGTTTCTCATGATGTACTCATGCATATAAGTTAAATAAGCAAGGTGACAACATACAGCCTTGACGTACTCCTTTCCCAATTTGGGACCAGTCTGTTGTTCCATGTCTAGTTCTAACTGTTGCTTCTTGACCTGCATACAGATTTCTCAGGAGGCAGATCAGATGGTCAGGTATTCCCATCTCTTTCAGAATTTTCCACAGTTTATTGTGATCCACACAGTCAAAGGCTTGGTATAGTCAATAGAACAGAAGTAGATGTTTTTCTGGAACTCCCTTGCTTTTCTGATGATCCAGCAGATGTTGGCAATTTGATCTCTGGTTGCTCTAGCTTTTCTAAATCCAGCTTGAACACCTGGAAGTTCATGGTTCACATACTGTTGAAGCCTGGCTTGGAGGATTTTGAGCATCATTTTGCTGGCATGTGAGATGAGTGCAACTGTGCTGTAGTTTGAACATTCTTTGGCATTGGCTTTCTTTGGGATTGGAATGAAAACTGACCTTTTCCAGTCCTGTGGCCACTGCTGAGTTTTTCACATTTGCTGGCAAATTGAGTGCAGCACTTTCACAGCATCATCTTTTAGGATTTGAAATAGCTCAACTGGAATTCCATCACCTCCACTAGCTTTGTTCGTAGTGTTGCTTCCTAAGGCCCTGTTGACTTCTCATTCCAGGATGTCTGGCTCTAGGTGAGTGATTACATCATCATGATTATCTGGGTCGTGAAGATCTTTTTTGTATAGTTCTTCTGTGTATTCTTGCCACCTCTTCTTAATATCTTCTGCTTCTGTTAGGTCCATACCATTTCTGTCCTTTATTGTGCCCATCTTTGAATGAAATGTTCCCTTTGTATCTCTAATTTTCTTGAAGAGATCTCTAGTCTTTCCCATTCTCTTGTTTTCCTCTATTTCTTTGCATTGATCGCTGAGGAAGGCTTTATCTCTCCTTGCTATTCTTTGGAATTTTGCATTCAATTGGGTATATCTTTCCTTTTCTCCTTTGCCTTTAGCTTCTTTTCTTTTCTCAGATATTTGTAAGTCCTCCTTAGACAACCATTTTGCTTTTTATGTTTCTTTTTCTTGGAGATGGTCTTGATCACTGCCTCCTGTACAATATCACAAACCTCCATCCATACTTCTTCTGGCACTCTATCAGGTATAATCCCTTGAATCTATTTGTCAATTCCACTGTATAATTGTAAAAAATTTGATTTAGGTCATACCTGAATGGTCTAGTGGTTTTCCTTACTTTCTTCAACTTAAGTCTAAATTTGTCAATAAGGTGTTCATGATCTGAGCCAGTCAGCTCCCGTCTTGTTTTTGCTGACTGTATAGAGCCTCTCCATCTTTGGCTGTAAAGAATATAATCAGTCTGATTTCTGTACTGACCATCTGGTTATGTCCATGTGTAGAGTCTTTTCTTGTGTTGTTGGAAGAGGGTGTTTGTTATGACCAGTGTGTTCTCTTGGCAAAACTGTTGGCCTTTGCCCTGCTTCATTCTGTAAGGCCAAATTTGCCTGTTACTCCAGGTATCTCTTGACTTCCTACTTTTGCATTCCAGTCCCATATAATGAAAGGGACATCTTTTGGGTGTGTTAATTCTAGGTGGTCTTGTAGGTCTTCGTAGAACCATTCAACTTCAGCCTCTTCAGCATTGTTGGTTGGGGCACAGACTTGGATTATTACTGTGATATTGAATGGTTTGCCTTGGAAATGAACAGAGGTCATTCTGTCCTTTTTGAGATTGCAAGCTAGACTGCATTAAAAAGCTTCCTTTACAAGTGACCACCCTGCTTTGGTCCATCTTCAGCTGTTTTTATTTCCTTGAGTAAGATTTTCCACATTTGAGCCATCTGAAAACATTTTGGGGAAAAGCCTTTGAACCAGATATAAATAGCTGAGAAAGAATAGCTTAGTAATAAGTAAAATAATAATTAACAGACATACCTCATTTTGTTGTATTGAACAAATACTGTGGGGGTTTGGGTTTTTTTTTGTTTTTGTTTTTCACAAGTTTAAAGTTTGTGGCAACCCTGCGTCTGTCACAAGTCTGTCAACCCTGTTTTTCCAACAGCATTTACTCACTTCATGTCTCTGTGTCACATTTTGGTAATTCCCGCAATATTTCAACCTTTTTCACTATTATTGTATTTATCATGGTGATTGTGATTTACTATGGCAAAAAATATTGACTCACTGAAGATTTAGATGCTAGCTAGCAATAAAGTATTTTTAATGCATCCGTTGTTTTACGCATGATATTGCTAATATTTAATAATTACAGTATAAATGTTAAGTTCTATATGCACTGGAAAACCAAAAAACTGGTGACTACCTTTTTATCTGTTGCCTGTATTGGAACTACAGACCAGGCACTATTCTAGATGCACAAGGTGTACTGACCTCACAGCAACCCTGATGCAGGTGCTTAATCACTGTAAATTACAGCCAGGAATTTAAACCAAGGCTGGTGGCTCAACTGGTGAAGAATCCACCTACAATGCGGGGAGACCCCAGTTCAATTCCTGGGTCGGAAGATCCCCTGGGGAAGGGATATGCTGCCCACTCCAGCATTCTTGGACTTCCCAGGTGGCTCAGCTGGTAAAGAATCCACCTGCAGTGCAGGAGACCTGGGTTCAATCCCTGGGCTGGGAAGATCTCCTGGAGAAGGGAACAGCTATCCACTCCAGTACTCTGGCCTGGAGAACCCCATGGACTGTATAGTCCACGGAGTGCCAAAATGGACACAACTGAGCGACTTTCACTTTTTAACCCTTACACCGCTACTTACTTGGATGACACTAATTTTTAGCCTAAAGGCCAGTACTTTGGCCACCTGATGCAAAGAAAGAGCCAACTCATTGGAAAATACCCTGACGCTGGGAAAGACTGAAGGCAGGAGAAGGGGGCGATAGAGGATGAGATGGTAGGATGGCATCACCAACTCAATGGACATGAGTTTGAGCAAACTCTGGGAATAGTGAAGGGCAGGGAAACCTGGCATGCTGCAGTCCATGGGGTCGCAGGGTCAGACACAACTGAGTGATTGAAATGAACTGAAAGGGAATATAAAAAGAAAACTACTTTCTCAGTTGAAGGGAAAAAAAAAAAACCTAGCAGGAATACCCTTCATAATGGATGATTTAGAGGCAACCCATGCATGTGTACTCATTTGCTTCAGTTATGTACTACTCTTTGCAACCCTGTGGACTGTACCCCACCAGGCTCCTCTCCTTGGGATTCTCCAGGCAAGAATACTGGAATGGGTTGCTATGCCCTCCTCCAGGGGATACTCCCATCCCAAGGATCGAACCAGTGTCTGTCTCCTGCAAAGGTGGGTTCTTTACCACTCACTATGCCATCTGGGAGGCAATCCAACAGACCACATTAATGAATTTTTATGGAAGAATCTTGTCAGGAAACACCCCTACACACACACTTAACTTTCTAAATCTAGAAACAGTTTTTATAATCTAGGTCCAACAAATGCAAATGGCTTGCTTTCACCAACAACAGTTGGTACATTATGACCTAAAATACCAAACATCTGGACAGAAGACCTCCTCCACTCTAAGATGAATTGCCTTGAGGTCCCACAGTGAGTCAATGAACTTCAAATTGGAGTATGGAGGAATGAGTCACTGGAGGATTTCCAACCTTCCTTTTCCTCATTGGTTTACCTAAAGACCAACCTGTAGCTAATGCTTCAGGCCTGCCCCTTCTCCACTTCCCCTTTTACCATTACCCTTTTCCCACATAAGCAAAAAAGCTATTCAGCTCACCCATCATGAATGCAGGACAGTACAAAAGGCCCACTCAAAACACAATGTGCATGTTGTAACAATTCTTAGGCTGTCAGGTGATAACCAATTTTTTTTTTTTTTTCATAAAACTGGAGGACTATTAACTGACTAAAATTGTCAGTTAATAAAATTGGAATAGAATTTGCAAATCCAGACTTAATTCATCCACAGAAACTAATTTGGAAGGAAACACCTCCATCTCCAGTTACCAAAATGCATAGCTTATTTGCTTCACCTCCAGTTTTGCTGCACAAGAATGAAGAATACAAAAACATACAGAGGATTCCAACTGCTAGGCATTTTACAACGTGAATAGGTCATTCCCCATAGATTCCACTGATTAAAATAACTTTTTTATCTACTTTAAAATTTGAGCAAGTTTAGGTGGGATGAGAGTAAGTCTAATACATATAAGGGCTTCCCCAGTGGTGCAGTGGTAACGAATCCACCTGCCAAGCAGGAGACTGGGATTCAATCCCTGGGTTGGAAAGATTCCCTGGGAAGGAAACGGCAACCCATTCCAGTTTTCTTGCCTGGAGAATCCCATGGACAGAGAGAGGAGCCTAGCAGGCTACTTATTAGTAAACATGTGAGACAAATTATGTCATGCCTGGTGAACCCCATATTCAATATGGACATAATTGGTACTAATCTTGTCCTATTAGCAAAGTTTCAGGTCTCTACTTATATTCCATGATAACCAGTAACAGCTTTTTAACAATAAGTACTGAAAGTACCAAACCCATCACAGTATCTGATGTGAGTTCAACCAGTCAGATTGAACTCCTAATGAGTCAAGAATCCAAAACCATCAAGCATAAATAAGAGGATTTTATTGATGGCATTTTTATTGTCTTCATAATAAAACAAAATATGAAGCTCAAAACTGGATCACTTGGCCCTGCAATAGAACAGGAAAAAAAAAGTGAGTTTTTATATTTTGTGACGAATCTTTACTCCATCAAGAATAGTGTCTGTTCCTAAAAGGATCACCATCCCTAATTAAAAACCAGTCTTTTCATTTCCCCCTTCTTATGTCAAAACTCCAAAATCTATGGATCTTAGTTATATTGAGAGGAATGACTGCCCCTGATCTTAATGAGGGGCCACAAAAAATGAGTAGGCAGGAATCTTCACCTCTCAACATTCCAATACCTCTCAACATCTTCCCTGGTAGCTCAGATGGTAAAGCATCTGCCTACAATACGGGAGACCCAGGTTCAATCTCTGGGTCAGGAAGATCTCCTGGAAAAGGAAATGGCAACCCACTCCAGTATTCTTGCCTGGAAAATCCCATGAATGGAGGAGCCTGCTAGGCTACAGTCCATGGGGTTGCAAAGAGTTGGACACGACTGAGTGACTTCACTTTCTTTTCTTTCAACATTACAAAACCATATAGAAAAGATTGTACCTTTCACCCCATAATTACATACCTTTCTCTTCTTATCACCTCCCAGCTCAAAATGCTTGCATCTCTTAATAGCCAGCATTCTCTTTGATCTACAGTTGGGCTCAACACATTCAAGCCTCAGTACAATCTTCTTTGTAGTTTTAGCCTGGAAAAAGAACTCAAAGCCTTTGTAAATCACCGCAGAAAATCCTTCTTCAAAAATATGACTATGCTGGGTCAAGTACTACGTAAAGCAAAGCTCTGCAAATTTTAAGAGTTGTGACAATTGTGAAAGTAAGTAGATGCTGTGGTGACCCAAGGAGGGTCTTGGAACGCAGGAACAGAAAAACAAGACCCTCATCATCCTTCCCTCCATGTTGTTACTATTAATGGATTTCAGTTCCTCCTGAGCAGGATAAACTGTCTCCCTTCCTACCCCATAGGGAGAAGGTATTTGCCTTACTCTTCCCCCTACCCAGTATACATGCCTCATCCAATCAGCAAATGACCCACAAGACCCCTATCCCACTCCTTGTACCCTGAGTATAAAAGTGGACTAAGGACCCCTGTTCAACGTCGGTTCTCCCTTGAGCTAGCCTGCTATTCTAACAGTGTCTCCCATTCTAATAAACTTTATTTCCCACTCATTCTGTCTCATGTCTTGAAATTCTTTTCCAACCCACACCTGAACCACGACAGATGTAAGAGAAAATAGTGGCACTATCTACTTGAAATCAAGTTCTCCATTCAAATCAAATATCATAGAGGTTTTCTTATCAAATAGGCCCTCATCACACCACCTTGGCCTTTTAGCAGTTAAGTATTCTCCACAGGCAAAAATGGGTCAACTGAGTCCATGCAACTATACTTCAGACAGCGTTTGCAACCCATTAAACAAGGTTAATAAGTATTACTTTGGGACTTCCCTGGTGGCTCAGATGGTTAAGCGTCTGTCTACAATGTGGGAGACCCGGATTCGATCCCTGGGTCGGGAAGGTCCCTCCACTCCAGTACTATTGCCTGGAAAATCCCATGGACAGAGGAGCCTGGTAGGCTACAGTCCATGGGGTCACAAAGAGACACAACTGAGCAATCTTCACCTTAAATCTACTCTTCAGAGACTACTAACAATTACATCGAGATTTTATGTGATATTATGTAACTCAGAAAGTACACTTCCCACAAATACTCAACTTTTAAAGCCTGCTCCTGTAGTCAGAATTCTATTGTTACTCGTTTGCAGTTCTCAAAAGGGCAAAAACATAGATATAATGTCCCCATCTTCTAAACAAGCTATCCAAATGTGGAAATGGAAATTACCACCTTGGGATCAAACCATTTACTCTATCTAAATGAACACTGAAATCATTCCTGAATACTTTCTGAAAGCAGGCTGAATGAGGAGCTAAGTGCCAAAAGAAATACTGTTTGTGGGAAGGCTATGCTCCAAGCATTGTGTACTTTAAGGGGTAGACAAATCAGAACAGAAACTCAGAAATTCAGACTGAGAACCACAGGTTATTCAGGAAGTCAGTGGCAGACCTAAATGGCTATTTTAAAGAACTTTTAAGACTTCGTCAGGTAAGTAGCTGACTTCAGGCTTCTGAACAGAACTGAAACACAAAATAAGATTCTTACTGCAAGCATGAGGACTCCTTAGGACATGACAACAGATAAGAACAGGGCAAAGGAAAGGATTTATAGTTGTACTCAAACTTCAGTCCTTAGGAAAGCAGGTCTCATTCCTTGATGTTTGCCTCTTCACAAAGAGGACAAAAAATATAAAAAACAGTGAGGCAGTGCAGTACTGTACACTGCAGTAAGACCTGGACTGCACTCCCAGCTACTAGATGTCTCCACCGGTAATTGAGGTAACCACTGAAACTATAAAAACACACACCTATACTGTAGACGTGTGTGGGCTAAAAACAAATGTAAAGTCTCTGCCGCGGTCAGTGAGAAAAGCATATCAAACAGTAATTATTACGAACCTTTTTCCGGAAAATCGGCTTAGTCTGCCCACCATAGCCACTCTGTTTCCTGTCATAACGCCGCTTTCCTGGGAGAATGCAAGGTATTTGTCAGGGTTTATCAAACATAACCAATCAGAACAGACATGTGAAAAAGTCTTCTCATCGATTGTATCTTGGACTTTCCAGCAGAAATATCAATGCCCAAGTGGGAAAGGGAAGGGAGACTGGGCTCGCGTATTCTATTACTACACAAATACCGCATTAAAACCAAATCACGTACAAACCATCTTACCCTGGGCATACAGAGAATCCTTGCCCTTCTTGTACTGTGTCACTTTGTGGGGCTGGTGCTTCCCACACTTCTTACAGAAAGTCCGGCGGGTTTTTGGAACGTTCACCTAGTAAATAAACCGTTCAGAACATACAGTGTTATCATGGGCACAAAGCCCAACCCGACCCAGCTGAAGCTAAGGTATCCCACGAGGACTCTCAAACTCCTCGCCAACATACAACACTGACTATAAGGTGGTCTAGCCCCATGTACGTGAAGTATAGCGGCCTCTACCGAGTCCCAAACTAAAACAAGAACATATTCCCTCTACCGCTGCCTAAGTCTACCCCTTAGATCTCATCACTTCAATTCCTGGCTCCGAAGCTCAGTCCCTTTGGGATCGATCCTGCCAACACTGTGTTCCTTTGGTACAACGAGTCCACGCAGGAGCCTGGACGCATCCCGAGACAACACCATCAACAGAGAGGCAAAGATTAAACTGGATGTTACCAGACCCCACTCCAAGGTCCTACCATGTTTGCGAGAGCGATACCAGCACAGAAAGAAAGAGAGCGGGCCGGAAACGGAAGTATATAGGAGGTTTCTTTTCGCGCTTCCTCATGGGAGTCGGTGGGAACAACCATAGAGTCTCAGGCTCTGTGCGCATCTCCCTCTGGCGTCTGAGAGGACTCACTCAACTCAGAGCTGCAGGCGCAAGCTTAAAGAAGGGCTCCGGTTGAGGCTGATCCACTCTCTTCAACTTCCTCTCGCCCCGCTCCAGCTTTGCAACTTTTCCTCACTTCCTCACTTTTGGCGGATACTGCTGCGTAGCAGCGTTAAGTGAAGGAAGCAGTGCTTCCAGATCGTCTGGCTTCCATGTGCCTATCCCCGAGGGAAGCCAGGACCAGAGTGAACTGGACGAGCCTTCCACCTCCATGTCCGATTCCTGTTCCACTTCGAGGTCACTGGGAACAACATGTTTCAGTGAACTGTCGGTTCACTGAAGGCTTACAGGGAACCAGTGCTCTAGTTCATCTATCACATCGCTAGTTGTTGCATTCAACAAATGTTTATTGAATGCCTATTCTGTGTTGGGCACCATTCTAGCGGAGGGTGGGCAGGCTTAGTTGCTTCAGGTGTCCCACTCTTTGCCACCCTATGTACTGTAGCCTGCCAGGTTCCTCTGTCCATGACATTCTCCAAGCAAGAATACTGGAATAGGTTTCCATGCACCACTCCAGGGCATCTTCCCAACCCAGGGATCAAACAGGCAGTCTCTTAGGTCTCTGCATTGGCAGGTGGGTTCTTTACCACTGAGCCACGTGGGAAGCCCTCATAAATGTATAATCACAGACTAAATACTTTGTAAGAAAGGAACAGTGCTCAGCATTAAACAGCCCCCGTTTGTTTAGGGAGCAAGTTGGCTGCCATAGGTTCTGCAAAGTGAGGATGAAATTGTTCAGCTCCAACAACAGCAATAACCAGGCCAAAAGATAGAACATATCCAGCAGCTCACTTCTCTGCACACCTGGCAGAAGGCATGTGCCAGGTTTCAAGAGAGTGCATCAGAGAAAGACTGAAGGGTTCTGGGCATTTTAAGTGAATTGTCCCATAAAATTCTCACAGTAATTCTAGGAGGTATTTGATACTATTATTCCCATTTTACAGTAGAGGAAAATGAGGCCATAGGGTGTTAAACAATTTGCTTGATGCTGATAGTATTTAGTCTGGAGGAGGAAATGGCAACCCACTCCAGTATTCTTGCCTGGAGAATCCCACTGACAGAGGAGCCTGGCAGGGGTCTCTAACAGTCCATGGGATCTCAAAGAGTTGGACACGACTGAAGGGACTTAGCACATACAATAGTATTTAGTAGAACCAAGGTACAAACACAGGTGATCTGACTCCAGAGCTTGGGTTCCTTTACCATAATATAATATGATTGTTGTGGCCTGGTAATTATAATCAATCCATCAATCAATTCAGTCACTCAGTTGTGTCCAACTCTTTGTGACCCCATGAACCGCAGCATGTCAGGCCTACCTGTCCATCACCAACTCCTGGAGTCCACCCAAACCCATGTCCATTGAGTCCATGATGCCATCCAACCATCTCATCCTTTGCCATCCCCTTCTCCTCCTGCCCTCAATCTTTCCCAGCATCAGGGTCTTTTCCAATGAGTCAGCTCTTCGAATCAGGTGGCCAAAGTATTGGAGTTTCAGCTTCAGCATCAGTCCTTCCAATGAACACCCAGGACTGATCTCCTTTAGGATGGACTGGTTGGATCTCCTTGCAGTCCAAGGGACTCTCAAGAGTCTTCTCCAACCCCACAGTTCAAAAGCATCAATTCTTCAGTGCTCAGCTTTCTTTATAGTCCAACTCTCACATCCATACATGACCACTGGAAAAACCATAGCCTTGACTAGATGGACCTTTGTTACAAAGTAATGTCTCTGCTTTTTAATATGCTGTCTAGGTTGGTCATAATTATAATAGCTAACATCTATTGAACACTTATTATACACCAGGCATTTTCCTAACTACGTCACATACTACCTGCTTTTATCCTAACAACCCAGGTGATATATACCTTTATTAGTATTTAACAGGTGAGAAAAACAGGCATGAGACATTAAAGTTGATTTAATGGTATGACATTACCTAAAGTCACACCAGTGGTTATTATATGGAGCTGGAATTTGATCCTGGGTAGTTTCAAGACCACAGCTTTGTACCTCACCATGGCATCACAAGGCGCAGCAGGAGCATCTACAGAGAATGATGAAGAGACAGAATTGGCAGGGACCCAGGAGGAGGTGTCGCTAGATTAGAGGCTAAGGAACCTTGACAGCCTGGCGTCTCATGCTTGCATTACCCTCCAGGAACACCCATGAGTCTAGAGCTGACTCTCTGATCAGCTCTATTTTGTTGAACAGTGTCTGGGAATGAGATAAAAACATTACCACTGCCTACCACATTTCCCAAAAGTTTCTTTGCCCAACAGCCAGTCTATAGGCTCAGAGCATTTCCTTCTTCTCCTCAGGCTCTTAGGCAGTGTTACTGGCCTTCAAGGTGTTTCTAGAGATTTCTGACGTTAGCAACATGGAAATATGAAGACAATGGACATGGCCCCTCTTAGTCTAATGGACTTTAGTTCTTTCTATCACACCTCATGTGGCATAGCTTTGGTTTAGATTCCTTCACCAATCCTGGTCTCTGGTTTGAACATGATTCTGCTCATTGATTTCCCTTAAGATGAGGAACTCAGAATTGAACACAGGACTCCTAGACGTAGCCTGGCCTCACAGTGTATGCGACTTGTTCACTTACCTACATCTAGACATTGGCACTGTTTGGGTGCACTCCTTCTGTCACCTGGACAAGTGTGTGAGGGGAACGCGCATGGGCAGAGTAAGGGAAAGTAAGTGTCTGTGACCAACTCTCAGGCAGACCCCTGGAGCAGCTATTCAGAGGTGACTAGTGAAAGGATAGAAATTTTCAATAAAATAGATCGTGCAACACTGGCTGCCCCTTTATCTTGGGTGGATCTGAGGATTAACTAGTCAACTAGCCTACAAATACTTTTGAAAAATGTCTTGTTCCCTTAAAAATTCTGACAGACTTCTAGTGGGATTTATAATCTGTTTCTACATATAGCACCTGTGCTGTGCTGTGCTTAGTCACTCAGTCGTGTCTAACTCTTTGCAACCACACGGACTGTAGCCCACCAGGCTCCTCTGTCCATGGGGATTCTCCAGGCAAGGATACTGTAGTGGGTTGCCATGCCCTCCTCCAGGAAATCTTCCCAACCCAGGGATTGAACACAGGTCTCTTGCATTGCAGGCAGATTCTTTACCAGCTGAGCTACCAGGGAAGCCCCACATATGGCGCCTCAGTTCAGTTCAGTTCAGGTCGGTCGCTCAGTCGTGTCCAACTCTTTGCGACCCCATGAATTGCAGCACACAAGGCCTCCCTGTCTATCACCAACTCCCGGAGTTCACCCAGACTCACATCCATCGAGTCAGTGATGCCATCCAGCCATCTCATCCTCTGTCATCCCCTTCTCCTCCTGCCCCCAATCCCTCCCAGCATCAGAGTCTAGGACAAGTAAATATGGCAGTGGCTGATATGTCAAGATGGGCAAGCAGATCAGTCACCCGGGGCTCTGTGGCCCTCATGGTCTATAGCCAGTACTATCTGCATGTCCTAGGAGAGCCCTCCTGGAGACGATCTCTGCTAGAACGTGAGCTAGAAGGTAGCTGAGGAAACATTTAGGTTTCAAGCAACACGTCTAGTCGTCTTTTATGAGACGAAAGAGAAAATTGTAAATGAAGAGTTAATCCCCGAGGCCGAATCTAAAATGGAGAAAATCAACATCCACAGAAAATGGGAAGGACACATGTCAGTGTGTGGGCTTACCCTCAGACATTTTTATCTGTAGAAAAAAAAATGCTTTCTTAGAAAATGACTCAGCAGGGGGAAGTCTTGTCTCTACCTCTGTCAGGATCTGTACTTTGGGGTCCCTTCATCAATAGTCTCCATCCTTCATTGTCAAGTTTAACTGTGTGGCCTCGAGTCTCTGCCTTAGAGGACACGAGAAGCTAAAGACACCCTCCCTCTCCAGTCCCTTTGTTTTGTCTCCACAGATCTGCATGTCTCCTCTTTTCTGAAAGTCTCTGCTCCCTGTGTCCTCCCAATGGTCCTTTAGCGATGTCGTCCCTTTATGTTGAGGAGGTTGGCCTGAGGACGTGTCTGCTCAACCCAGCCCAGTCTAGAGTCTCAGTGGCCCCAGTCAAGTAGAGAAGAGTTCTTTCAGAGCAGACTCAACTAGTACTGTCAGAGGTCCCAAGCAAATGAAGGGCGGGGACTGCTGGGGGGGTGGGTGGAATAAGGACAGCAGCAGGGAACCAGATACCATGCTGCTGAGAAGAAGAAAAAAAAAAGACATTGGTTTAAGTCAGGAAACAAAAAAAGGGAACTGAGTGGCTGTGAAAGGGTGGGGTTTGCTCAGACTGTCCTTCCTCTCTGGACTGTAAGAATATGTCTCCAGGGCCAGTGTCTTCTGACATCGAGTCCCAACTTCCAAGTCCCGGCATCTCAATGCATCCGGGGAGCTGCCTGCATTAAAGTCAGAACTGAGGTGGGTCCGGGGCATGGCCAGGGCTGGACAGCAGCAGCAACTGCCTTTCCTAGGACCTTGAAGGTTAGGACCTTGAAGGTCAGAGAGAAAGCGTGGCTGGTGCCACGTAGTCTGAGGCCGGAGGAGGCTGATGGAGGCTGGGAGTGTCATAGCCCAAGGCCCTGGTAGTCCCTTCTGATAATCAGAAGAGGCTGGAAGGGTCCTTTCTGGGGAGGTCATAGTTGGGTGGAGACAAGAAGAAAAAAAGTGACATGAGGTGACCATCTGAACAGGTAGCAGATGTTGGAAAGAGGCAACTCTGCACAATTTGGCAGAAAAGTAAGCTTTCATGCCTGCGGCTAAATAAGCCAGGATAAAAATAAACTGTTTGGGTAATATTGCCAGAAGACCCCAAATGGATCCTTGTGTCAATGAGACCTTTGGAAAAAGAAATTTTTAAGAGGCAGATTGTCTAAAAAAACTGGTCAAAACGCATATGCTTTTGAGCTCTGTAAGCTACAGAAAGGGTCAACCAGAGTGGAAAGCCTCTGGCTGCACTGGGCCAGTATTGCTGGGATCAGAGCTGCCTTGTTGGAAGGACTGTGTGTGCCAACCTCGTGGTAACAGTGGGTAAGAGACTGGGCCAGAAGTCAGCCTCAGCCTCACGGCCCAGACAGTGTGGCCAACCCCTGAGGTCGCGGGGAAGCTTTTTCCTATTACCATCGCCTGCCATGTGCACAGCTCTCTTTTTTTCTAGGCTCCATCATTTGCTTCTCTCCTTTCCTCTCCTCTCCATCTGTCTCCCCCTTCTCCTCCTCTTCCTCCTTCTCCTTTCTCTACCTGTATCCCCTCTTCTTTATCCCCTCCTTTATTTTGTTCATTACCAACCCGGAACAGAGTCAGTGCTTAATAAATTCGTGGGGAATCTCAGTGAATTCTTCTTGCCCCTTTCTTCCCCTGCTGTTTTCCCTTTGCCCTTTCCCCCTACTTGCCTAGTGCCTTCCCCCATAGGATTGTCATGAGCAGTGTGTTATCCTATGTAAAGTAGTTAAAATGGGGCCCAGCAATAGTCAGTGTGCCTATCTCAGTGTTTGCTACTATTTGTATTCTGCCTGAGACCTGTCAGGGTCCCCAGAGGGCCTGCCTAGAACAAATATGTGACGTCTAGAATAAAAGGGACGTTGGGTGGCCCTGACCAAGACATCCTTGGGTGAGTGTGGGACCTCCAAATGGAATTCCAGTCCAGTTTCCCGGTCACCCTGCTCTCCAAGCTCCAAGTCTCTGTCTCGTGTTGTTTGTTTCTGAAGGTAGGGCAGCAGCAAAGCCCAGAAGCAGGGCTCTGTACAGCTCAGGGGTTATCTTCTGTGCTATTAGTTACATGCTGCTTCTGCTCCTTCCCTCATTTTGCATGCCAAGCCCCTGACCAAGGGTGCTACAGCCTCTTGGAGCCTCAATTATTTGATAAAAAATGTCACCTACCAAATAAGCCACAAGATGCAAATACCCTAAATAATCTAAAGCATTCTACTGAAATGGAATCCCTTGGCGTTAGCCCTATCTGGTCTATTCTGACCCCTTCAGACTACTTAAACTGTCTACTTGCTTTCAAGTCCAAATTCCTGTGGCTTATGGCTAGCGATGTGTTTGTTTAGAATCTTTTGTAAACTCCTCATGGTGAGAACTAGTGCAACTTTCCATCCACTTCTAGGGTCTGGGTGCAATTTAAAATTATCATCAGTATGATTTACTATTTCCATTCGAGCAAATTTCCTATAGAGAGTTTCCTTTCAGGGGACTAGACCCATACCAGGAAGTGACTTAGGTATAAGGGGAAGACATGGCTTTTGAAAACCAGTCTGAATGTTCTCCAAAGAGTCATCAGACGCCTGCTGCTTTTTGCCTGTGGATGCTATGCCGATATCCGATGGCTAGGACCTGGGAATAAGAGTGACGTAGAATTTTCAGGGAGGCAGTGCTCAGTAAGAAGTTAGAGACAGACCTTGACCTAATTCACTCCAAAACTGCTGGGTTATGCAAATGAAGCCATCAGGGGGAGGGGGAGAGAGAAATGCTCTGAGGACCCTGAAACAAATGGGCCACGTGTGACTTTCGGTTTCTCTGGAGGTTCATGTGCACTGGCTGAGGGTGTTGGGAGAGCATTTGAAAAGCAAAAGCCTTAATCCCAGGCTTTCCACCTCCCTCTCTGTGAGCAATTACCACATGCCCTTAGGGTTAACATCAGTTAGCTGAACTTCCAGGAGAAGCTATTCTCGCTGCCTCGCATCCCCAAAATGAAAATGAATTATAGTCTATTAACTCCTTCCTACATATTTATCTGCAATAGAAAAAGAATAAAAAGAAACTGATTAGAAGTGGAGCAGAAAAGAGACAAAAGTATGGAAAAACAGGTTCTCCAAAACTGCTATTTGGAGTGGAAATCAGTTACAGTGTTTCTGGAAACTATTTTGTCAATATATTTCAAAATTTAAAAGGCACAAACTTTTTGACTCAGCATATGATGTTTATATAGAGATTTTAACAACATGGGAAAACATCTGGAATAATGTTAAACAAGAACTTTAGATATTTTGTGGACAACATATGTTGGGTGAATGGATGGGTAGATGGATACTTAGGTAATGCTGCTGCTGCTGCTTAGGTAATAAGTATCTAAGTATAAGAATAAGAAAAATAAGCAAACTATAAATATTAGGTGCAATATGATCTCAAATATAGTCAGAAAAACACAGAGAAAAACAATGGAAGGAAACATGCCTAAAGATTAATGTGTCTGGATAATGAGCTTGTAACTGATGTTTCCTTTTTAATATCCCTGTACTTAAAACGTTTTCTATAATGAACATGTTTTACTGTGATATTGAGGGAAAAATAATATATTTAAACCAGGGAAAACAAAAGCTAAATTGAGAAAGAAGGCCAAAGGGTCACACAAACCCAGAGTGAAAGACTGACATGCTAGCAGTCACCCTCAGGGCAAAGGAGCAATGCTGAAAGGATCACCACCAACCTGTTGCTCAAGGTAAACTTGCAGATTGGTTATCTGGCTCTCCTTTCATCACTTGGCCGGAATCTATTGTGTCTAGTGCAGGGCAGAAGAGCTGACAGAGACCCAGAAGTGTCCAAAACCATAGAAGAAAATTGTAAAATGTTAACAACATGAAATGCTGAAGAAGAACCAGAGTGCTGAGACCTCTTAGAAACGATTGCAGTAGATGAGAATTTCCCAGGTTAGCCAGCAGCCGGAAAACTGACTTTGCTGGAAGTCTTCATCAAAAATTTGGTCACCTGTAGCAATGACCCTGAAACATCATCAAATATTTAGCTTTCACTGGGACCTGAACAGACCTTCTTGAGGACTTAATAAGAGTAATTATGGCTCTTTGTTGACATGGGTATGATATTTTAATGACAACTTCTCTTCTGGTTCCAAGATGGGGAAATTCTTGATCAAAATCTCAATCAAAACCTGAGAGATGCTTCTTGGACCTGAGAAGAGATTTTTAGTAGGCCTATCAGATATACTCTACTCTACTTAGAGACCCCTGATAATTCTACCAGATTTCATAGAAAACGCTCAGGAAGATTGAACTAAAAAAAGAACAAGGGATTACATGAAGTGCATAGTCCAACACACAAGCTGGACTGGGTTTGCCACTTTGGCTTAGTAACTGAGAATTCATTCTGAGAGTGGAAAACTATGACCACAGGTACAAGAATGTTCATGGTAGCATTCTTTATAATTGAAAACCTAATAATTAACCTAATAAACCTAATAAATAACCTAATAAATAACCTAAGTATCCATCAATAGGAGAATGGATAAATGTGATGTATTCATCATATAGAATACTTGATACATATCAAAATGAATTAAAATGTATGAACTAGAGCTACCAAGGTAAAAAAAAAATCATAAAATGTTACATTGAGAAAAAAAGCAAGTTGCTAAAGAGTATGTAACACATAAATTCAAATGTGAAACACGTAAACCAATGCTAAATATCTCTTTTGGATACTTACTTAGTATTACCTATTACATAGTAATACCTACTATTACCTATTACATAGTAATAATATAAAAACATGCCTAGGAATGCTAAATGCTAAATTCCAGATATTAGTAGCCTGTAGGGAGGGAGGGGACTAAAATTGTGGAAGAGCACACAAGGGAGTTTTGACTGTATGGATAGTATTCTAGTTCTTAAAAAAAAAAACAGAAACAAAGTGGCACAATGTTAGGATTCTATTAAGCTAGTGGTGAGCAAATGAGTGTAATGTTATTCTCTTTTCTTTCTGCCTATTTGCAATATTTCATAATATAAAAGAAAGTACATTCAAACAAAGTTTTATATGCACAGTAAGCAATAACAACCCTAGAACAAACAGTTGGTGTTCCACCTAAACTCTATGCTTTTATCCCTTTAACAATGAAAAATCCTGAAGGAAAAAAACAGCTGGTGAATCTAAAAATCAACCAGTTAAACAAGATCTCCTTAGAGAGGATTTAAAGGAAAACGTAAGAAAACCCTGGTGGAACTGAGAAGAGTCCTCATGTGGGAAAAAGTACTGTCGTCAGTTAAATAGGACAGACCATCCTTTCATGTGTAGAGGAATATTGCAGAGGAAAGTGCCCCTGGATCCTGAATTCTTTCTTACTTATCCCCACACTTAGCACCATTTCCTCCTTTGTCTAATGTTCTTAGAAGATGGAGAGGGTTCTGTCCCCACTGCTCTTTGATGATAGCCAAGGGCAGTGACCGGAGAAGGCAATGGCACCCCACTCCAGTACTTTTGCCTAGAAAATCCCATGGACGGAGGAGCCTGGTAGGCTGCAGTCCATGGGGTTGCCAGAGTCGGACACGACTGAGCGACTTCACTTTCACTTTTCACTTTCCTGCATTGGAGAAGGAAATGGCAACCCACTCCACTGTTCTTGCCTGGAGAATGCCAGGGACAGGATGCCTGGTTGGCTGCCGTCTATGGGGTCACACAGAGTCGGACAGGACTGAAGCGCCGCAGCAGAAGCAGTGACAGAGTGCTGAGGTGAATGACATCACACTTAACTAAAGGCAAAAAACAAAATTTCCTCTGGGAGGCAATGAGGTACAACAGAAACAGCAAGGGTGTGGAGTCACAAATAGATAGATCCAGGCAAGTCACATAACCTCCATGAATCTTGCTTTCCTGTTTGTCATAACGAATAAATGAAAGAATGTGTGTAAAATGTCTGATAATGGACTGCGCTCAGAGAAGCAGGAGTTTCCTCCCATTCCCCTGGGGAGAAAAGGGAATGGCTAGAATCTTGCTGGGCAATTAAGTAATGCTTTAAAGGAGAAATAAACACAAAATGCAGCTTACTGGATATTTCTGTCTTAGTAGTTATTTGAACTATGACTGACTGTTTCTAACTAGCATCTTCTAAGACCTTTCCTAATCATAGTCAGGCTGAGCCGTTTTCCGATTTTTGCTCTGATGTTGTCCCTAATAATCAGCAAAGATAGGAATCAAAGGTGGTTTACTTGACCAATTCTGCAAGTGCTATTTATATTAATTCCTTGGCATAGGGCAGTTTGTAAAATGGCTGAACTCTTACTACTAAGCATTCTCTTTTTGAATTTTACTGCTCCATAGGGCGGAAAAGGCAATGGCACCCCACTCCAGTACTCTTGCCTGGAAAATCCCATGGACGGAGGAGCCTGGTGGGCTGTAGTCCATGGGGTTGCTGAGGGTCAGACACAACTGAGCGACTTCACTTTCACTTTTCACTTTCATGCCCTGGAGAAGGAAATGGTAGCCCACTCCAGTGTTCTTCCCTGGAGAACCCCAGGGACGGGGGAGCCTGGTGGGCTGACGTCTATGGGGTCGCAGAGTCGGACACGACTGACGCGATTTAGCAGCAGCAGCAGCAGCAGCAGCAGCTCCATAGAGAGACTAGAGGCTGCACAACATGGCCATGTGAAAATCCTGCATCTGTAGATTAATAAAGAGAATATCATAACACTGTAACTTTATGTTTTAAATGAAGAGCCATGTGTGTCTATTCTTTTTTCTCCTCTTTCTTTTCCTATATGAAGTGTGTGTGTGTGTGTGTGTGTGTGTAACATTCATGTCACTTCCGTTTCCACCCCACCCCCACCACTTGAGTGAGGTGCAGGGTCAGCCCTCACTGTGCATCTTTTGTGGTCAGTTGACTCTGTGGGCTGCTGAAATTGTTAGAAAAAAATTAGGACTTTCCATAATAAGTACCCAAAGAAGCTGCAACTATCCTCTAAAGCAAAGTGTCCATTACACACCAACCTTCAGGAAGATATAAAAGCAGATGCCTCTCCTTTCACCATTAATGGACCAGTGGTGACTAAGGAAGAGCTACAACATTGTCAAACCATGTGTGTCTTGAATGGATCACAAGGAATAGCGGGAAACAATCGAAGAGGGAGCAATCGGGCCGTGGAAATCCCAGCAGTCCTCCAGCTCAGTGATCTACAGGTAGAGGCCATTTCACCCCACGCTCAGAGGGGCGATGGCTAGTGAGAGGCTTACTTCCTCATACTTAGACCAGCTCTAAACCCTACCCCAACACAGATACTTGAAAGAGAGGAAGGCTTCCTCTTGTACAAACTGGATTTGTTCTGAAAAACAAAAAGAACAGAGGCAGCTTCCAGAAGGACCTGTCTTATGGGAAATAAGAGGAGAGGCCAAGGCTGAAGCAGATGCTGTGTCCGAGCAGGGAGTGTATTCACCAAGAGCTTGCAACAAACCTAAAGGTAAAATGAAGGGTGTGCTTTACTCAGCTAAAAGAGGAGCAGCTGGACGTGGTTTGTTCAGATGATTCAATTTACTGGTCATGTTACTTGATTTCTTTAGGGTATTACTTTCTTTTTTCTAAGTTGAATCTTTGGTTGTGAATAGGTACTTAATTGGGATTCACCATGGGAACAAACATGATATTAGTACAGGATCTCGATGAGTTGGCAGTACCTGAGAGCCGACCATTATTAGTTGGTTATCACTACTTCTGAGTAAATGAAAAATCTTAATGTTGCAAGAAATCTCTTTGGGGATTGAGCTGGATCTGAATGCTACAACTCTTATCAGTTTGTCAGTCCTGTGAGAGATGATTTAAACCTGGGAATCAGGGAAGAGAGCTGTGTAGCAAGGTGTAGGGAAAAGTGTACTTCTTGGCCCAATTTTCTCAAAAGATCATTTATAAAAAGTTGAACAAATCTATCACCAGAGAACAGTGGCATCCAGATGATGAACAAGTAGCAAAGTGATCATTCTGAACATCCCTGGTGTTCCTGTAACCTATTTTTGTCTCCTCAGTACAATAATAGAACTGTTTACACCACAAGAAAGAGCAAAATAATGGTGTGGATAGCCTCAGACTTCGATACAAACCATTCCCTTGCTTTCCTCGTGTGAGAAGTAACTTATGCTTGTCAAGTAGGAAAAAACTACTGACTTTATTCTGCCACCAAAAGCATAAGGAATTTAGTTAAAACAAAACAAAATCTATCCCCTTCAGGAAAAGAACTTACCTTCAACAAAACTGGATGGGGAAGGGGCTGATCATTTGGCGATTTTTTTCAGAATTTTTTAGTGCTCTGTTTTTTTGTCAGTATTTATGTCTTCATTTTATCTTTCTAATGAAAGTTGTGGATTAGTATTACAAGATAGTGCATTTAAGTGAATAACTGTGTGCTTTGTTTGAATTTTTTAAAAAAAAGCCAAGGGTGACTGTGTAACTTTCTTTGCCTTTGTATGTTTCAGTTACCCAAACTGAATCTTTCTGAATTATCGTTAAGTTTGGAGAGACTAAACAAGTTACTTTTCATAAATGATCAAAGATGGCATCTCTAAGTTGATGATCCTATCTGAAAGAATGAATCTAAGCAAAAAGGAAGGGAAAAGCAAAAACCAAGCAAAACAACTGCCTCTCAAAAATTGTTTTTCAATTTTAGAACAAAGCTCAGCCAGAGCTACAAAGGATGGGCAAAATCGGTTGGGTGGCAGTTAGTATATGTCCACAACTGCAGGTGCAGCCTCCATATCCTTATTAGACCCCTTGGTTACAGACCCCAGTGGGACAAGGTATGAAAAATTACACTCACTGTCTAGGAAACTGGGAACTGAAAGTCCAATATCTGCCTCAGTGGAGTTCTGGCACCTGCATTATACCTTCTGGGGATATTAGGGCCAACAGCTGCACCAAGACTTTTTTATTGTTCACAGATTCTGCACATTTAGTAAAAGGGTGGTTAGGGTAGAGTTGCTTCTAGACATTACCAAGCACATGGTACATGTCGTTGATATCCAGAGCACTCCATTGACTTATGCAAGAACCCAGTTTATATGAACTCATGATGTAGAACCAATCACCCCAATTCACTGTGCATCCATTACACCTGAAAACTGGCAGAAATGAGGGTTATGGAAGGAGGACGTCAAGGTAAGATGGTTCTTTGTTAGCTTTGAACATTTCTCTTCTATTTGAAAGTAGGTGGCTAGGCTGAGGGGGAACCAGGAGGGATGAGGAGGATCAATGTGCTGGGTCCTCAAGAACTTTCATTATCAATAGCACCCAGTGAGCTGCAGAAAGAAGCGATGGCTACAGTGATATTGGAGAGCATCTTTCTGAAGCGATCCCAGCAGAAAAAGAAAACATCACCTTTAAATTTCAAGAAGCGCCTCTTTCTCTTAACCGTGCAAAAACTTTCCTACTATGAGTATGACTTTGAACGTGGGGTAAGTTTCTGTGCTGTGAAACCTGAGTTTTAAGGACTTGGCCTTAAATCTGCCTTGGTGAGGATGTAGATCCTTTTTGGTTGGAGTTGGGGGTGGAGCAGGGTGGAAGGGACCTAAGTACACTTCAAACTCAGCAAAGTATTTCCTAACCCAGAACTGGGAAGTCATACTGGAACAAAAATTTAAAGGTGCTAAGAAGCTATCAGGGAAATCTCACCATGGATTTTCAAAGTTGGTGAGCACTCATTAAATGATTGTTGAGAATGAAATCCAAGAGTTGGAAATTGTTTCCTTATTTTTTTTATGTTAAAATAAAAAAAAGCACACAAAGTCAACCACTCTTCTATAGCATTTGCTCTCCATCTGGTAGTCAAAAAAGATCAGGTTAATAGATCTGGAAGTTGTTTGGGTTTGGTTTGTCTGTTCATTTTTTCAAAATGACAGGTCCTGATATAGAGTGTGGGTGTCACCTCACTATGTTGAATGATGAAATAGCAAAATCTAATCATCTGGTTGCTTAATCACTCTTAACTTTTCTCCATTTCTTCCTCATTCTCTTTCTCAGAGAAGAGGCAGTAAGAAGGGTTCAATAGATGTTGAGAAGATCACCTGCGTTGAAACAGTGGTTCCTGAGAAAAATCCTCCTCCTGAAAGACAGATTCCGGTGAGAAGAGACCATTGTTAGAACCAGGCGCAGGGGGTTGGGTGGAGTTCAGAAACTTGGAACACTTCAATTCTCTGTAAATAAACTGGTGATATTGTGTAGTGTGGGACACATAAAGGTCCCTTATACCAATATGCTCTTCACTCCGCCACATATTGGTTATGCTGAGTCTCAACGTCTTTTTCCCCAGATGCAGAACAACTCACTTAACTGGAAAACTTGTGACACCAATTTTAAGATGATATCACATCAAGTGTTCAAGCTGATCAGAGATGATTGGTTTTACTCCCTCAGTCACCGGGATCAGATTTACAGACTTGAATTAGTCTGCAAGCCAGAACCCTAGGGCTCTGAGTCTTGAGATTCTCACTGCTTCTTCTCTCATTTCCCTGAGGACATAAAATCTACTGATTTCCTGATTTTTTTAAATATGATTTTTTTCTGATGACAAGAGTATATGTATGTTTATTATAGAAACTCTGCAAAATACAAAGAAAGCACATAAAGAAGATAAAATTATGCATAATCTCATTAGTCAGCTAAAACAACTATTAACATGCTCATGTACAGACTTACTGATGTTTTTCTCCATTAACAACACATACACTCACACTAATATATATGTTATATATTTAAAACACAGAATCATACTAAACACCTTGCTTTGCCACTTACATTTAAAATTTTCCCCAGGACAATAGGTAATCTTTAATAATATGATTTTAATGACTATATAGTGTTCCCTATTGTGGATATATTCTAATTTGTTCAACCAATCTCCTATTACTAGACATTTAAATTGTTTCCAATTATTTTATATCAGAAATCATGTTGAGGGTAACATTCTTGCAAACATCTTTATGTATTTTTGTTATTCTTTTCTTTATAACGACTTCCTAGGAGTAATATTTTGTTCTTTTCTTAATGAAATCTGTACACTTTGGTTATTTTTATAGTTTTATTCTATTTTGTAGAAGTAGAATTTGAATATTATATATTCCCACAAGCTGAATATGAGAGTATCTATTCCTCTACATTCTTTTCAACACCAGATAGTTTAAATATTAGCTAATTTGAAAGCCAAAAAAGATTTAATTTTTAAATATTTAATTGCTGACTTATTTTGTCATTTTTTTTGCTACTCAATTATACATCCACAGCTCATTTATACTTTTTTCATTTGTGAATTGCCTGTTGAATTTTTGGCCCTTTTTTCTATTGAAATATTTACCTTATTCCTAGCACTTTTTAAGAGATCTAGATATATTAACTTTATAATATATGTTGAAAATATTTTTCCAGTTTTTCATTTATCTTTGAATTTTTTTTTAAACCATACTGGGTTTTAAAGTCTATGTCATCAAATTAGCTCATCTTCCTCTCAATGGTTCTAACTTTTAGCATTATATCAGAAAGGCCTTGCCTCTCACAAAATTATATAAATATTCACCTTTTTCTGTTATTCATAGTTTCATTTCTTTCATAAACTCTTGAATCCATCAAGAATTTACTCTGGTGTATAGTGTGAAATAGCTACCTTAACTATTCTCCTACCTCTGCCAATATTAGTGGTTAAATGTTTGTCCCAGCATCATTTATTGAGTAACCTCCCTTTCCTCAGTAATTTGAGATTTTTTTGAATGAGGGTGTGCTGGATCCTATGGCTATGTGTCCCCACTGGAATATAGGAAGCCATCACTAAGGATTAGTATGGTCCATGCAGGATAGTCTTGTGGAACCACTGCAAAAGACTCCCAGTACCTAAGGAAATCCAGAAAAGAGTAATGAATCAACCAATAACTATGATTTTTTCTGTCATTGCAGAGAAGGGGAGAAGACTCCAGTGAAACTGAGCAGATCTCAATTATTGAAAGGTTCCCTTACCCCTTCCAGGTGAGGTATTTTCTCTCATCAGCTCACCTGTAATGTAATCATCAGGGATGGCATAGGCTGAGGGTGTTTGCTTTTCTATTTCCCAGTCAAACATAGTTTCTTTTACTCTTTACACCTCAAAGAGAATCCATAATGGCACTAATTCTATTATGGTGTGTCTTGTCTGTGATAACTGCGTTGAGAAAGATGCTGTTTGTTGAGTGAGCATTTCACTTCCTTCTGGTTCTGCCTATCTATCTAATGGTGGTCATGTGGGTTGAAAAGACAGAAAAGGGGAGGGAAGGAGTAGTATTAGGAAGTTCAGTGTGGGGAAGCCTTATTAGATTTACATATAAACTTAAATTCTATTCAAGTCTGGGATAACTGAAGAGCCACATAGACATCTGTTTGACAGATGCAATGTAAGCCATCAGAGAGAGCAAGAGCTTCAGATTCAATCAATCTCCGATTTGGTTTGCTTATGTCCTTAGAACTCTGTAGGCTTCATACCGTGAATAAAGCAGTCTCTGCAACAGTGAAAGCCAGAAAAGGAAGTGGAAAGTCTCAGGGGAAGGGGCTTTCTGTCATGGATTTATGAGCACAGCAAGACTAACAAGCAAAAAGAAAAAATGTAAAAGGATCTTGTTCATGTCCCTGACTATAACAAAGTTTACAAAACCTGTAAAGGGAGAGGTGTTTCAGACACAGTTTTTACTACCATTGTTTTTCACTAAGTTGATGTTGTGACTGGCCTGGTGGATAATGGTAAATAGCAGATAATTCAAAATTAATTTACATTTGACTTTAGAACCTACCGTGACGTCTACTAAATCTGTGAGGGTTGAAACCATGTTTTATATGTTTTGTACATCTCCATAACACCTAGCACAAAGTCTTGTACATGTGTAGTGTTCAAAAACTACTGACTGATTTGATGATGATGCTTAATATACTTCACTCTTTTTGAAGTAGGTCTGTAATTCCAAACTTAGTTTATTTTGGCAAATATTGGCTAGGGGATGCCACTAGGCATTGGGGGGAAAATTAGCCATGAGTTAAAATTTTGCTCATATTGATGAAGTTTATAATTCATATGTACTAATCAACATTTGTTACATAAATCATTACTTCAATTATCTTCTATACAAAGTTTAATAAGATCATAAAATATCTTTCATTGGATAAACACAAAGATTATGAACTAATTTTACACACAAATTGAAACACAATTCAGGAGGACCTAGGAGAACTCACAAAGCTAAGAGTTTCTTAATCCTACATCTTTGAATATGAATTGTTCAGGAATTCTTCGCATGACACCAGCCCCACTGCTCACTGAAGATCCTGCCTTTTTGTATTCACTGTCATTATACAAAGCTGTAGCTTAAGATTAGTTCCTTCAAGGTCTTTATTTTTTTTCTGACTCCTAACTGCTGAAGTCTGTGTGTCCATTGCCCCAGGTTGTATATGATGAAGGGCCTCTCTATGTCTTCTCCCCAACCGAAGAACTGAGGAAGCGTTGGATTCACCAGCTCAAAAATGGTGAGAATTACTTGGAAAATAAACTAGTTTCCAAAGGAAGGAAGGGAGGGAGGAAGGAAAGAGAGAAATTGAGAGAGGGAGAAAAAGATAGAGAAAGAAAGAAGGAAAGAAAATGGGGACAGGGAGGAAAGGAGAGAGGGAGAAGGAGAGAAGAAAAAAGAATGGATGCAAGAAGGGAGGTGAAAAAAGAAAGGGGGGAAAGGGAAGGAGGGAGAGAATGAGAAAGGAGAAGGGGGGCAAGAAATATTTCATTTTCTTCAATATTAGTGATACAATTGACAATAATATTCCTTCATATTTGATGAAAGATCAGGTGCTAGACTAAGAGTTTCAACTCAGTTCTACCACTGTCTCTTTAATGCAATTCTGTAATTATAGGCTCCTCCATTTCCCTACTTATAAAAAGGTCCCATTCTTCACACCAATTTACAATAGTGGTGTGGTATGGCACTCAATGGTTATTTCAATATTTTGAATCATAGATATGAAATATCTGGTTCCCAAAAAATTAATATATGATTGTAAGAGTTAGGGTCAGAGTAAAGACCCTGGTTCCAAGTCTTCTTCTACCACTGATAAGCTGGGTGACTTCTGGTAAGTAGGCCGATAAGCCTCTTTGAGGTTCAAGTTCTTTTTCTGAAAGAGAAAGATGATGATAATAATGATGATGATGATGATGATGATGTTAATAATGATGATGATAATAATGATGATAATAATAATGATGTCCATGGTACTTACCTCTGGGAGGTAATGTATGTGAAAGCACACGGCAACTGTAAAGCACTGTACAAGAAAGCACTGTACATCTTTTCATTGTTGGTAAATATTTTCCAAAGAGCTATTTTCTGTTCCTTGCTTTGTGAGGACCTCAATTAAACATAATTCAGTTTTTCACATAGACCATATAGTGTGCTCAGATAAACTTGACTGTAAATGCTTACAGTACAGGATGCATGCACACATATTTGTGTGTATATATAGCCACATGTCAAGTGACTGAGAGATTAACTGGTTGAGTTGACATCAGGAAAGGCTGCCTAGAGAAACAGGAAGGATGGCAGACTGATAACAGCATGGTTGGGTTATTGCATGACAGCCCTTTGTCTTAATAAACATGTAGATTCTGATATTTGGTGGTTGACTACACCAGCTTTGTTCAGTCCCTTGAATGCAAGTCTGAGGGGCCAATACAAAAATCATCAGATCTTTCGAGCCAAAAGAGGAGAAAGAAACAGAGGGGTCATTTACTTAGTTCTTTTTGTGTGCCAGACACTAAGCTAGATATCTTGTAATCATTATCTCATTTAATTCTTACAGCAACCTTGGGCTAAAAACAACTAACACCTAATGAGCATTAACTCTGTACCATGCTCTATGCCAAGTGCTTCAAACATACTAGCACATTTAATCCTGCCAATAAGCTTATTTAGTATGTATTATACCCCTAATTACAGATGAGGGAACTGAAGCTCTAAGAGGTTAAGTAAGTTGCTCAAGGGCACATAGCTAGTGAGCGGTGGAGCCTGGGTTCTTACTACATCCCTAAGTCTGTTTGACAGTAAAGCCTAAATTCATTGCAGAGTTTTGTGCTGCCTGGTTCTCAAGCCCAGAAATTGCACCTGTAGTTGGCTGCAAGATATTTTAAGAGTAAGGCCATGTGGACATTACAAATAGGCAATATCTTGCACCATGTAGTTCAGTTTCTGGCGTGTTTTGAAGAGGTCACCTTTAGCCTTGAGGGTACAAAATGTGCAAACACTTCAGTAATGCTTATTATGATCCAAGATCTTAAGTCCTTTATGTACGTTAACTGATTTCTTCTTCCTATCAGCTACATGAGGCAGTTAATTTCACCATCCTCATTTTAGAGACAAAAAAAAAAAAACAAAAAAACCCCAGAGGTATAGGAGGTTAAGTAACTGGCCCAAAGGCACTCAGTTAGTAAGTGGCATGGTCAGGCTTTGAACTCAAGCTCCAAAGTCTGTGCTCTAAACCAAGATGCCACCTCCAAGGCAGAGAAATACACGCAGAGGCTGAGCTGGAGTTTCAGAGGGCATATATATTTGTACTTCTTTGGTTCTCTCCACAGTACCTTATACATCGCCTTGCACACAGAAGGCGACCAACGAATAGATGTGTTAAATGATTTTTCTGCAGAACAACCACCACCAACTTGGAATCCACACTGATGGGCAGCTAGGATTTAGTTTGGAAATAGGGGAAGGTGGGACATACTAGATGAGCGAGAACCAAAAGGGAAAAAAATGTGGTATGTATAAGTTAGTAATTCCTTTAACACTTCAAACACCAATTTCAAAACCAGTTGTAGTTTAGCTCAAAAATATATAGAATGCCCACTATATTCAATTTATGAGTAATGACTGAGGATAAGACTATTCAACATGTAAATTTGTTTTATTGACTCTGATATTAACCTTACTATGTTGATTATGCCCTGCTATTAAAGTTTCATAGGTAAGTAAAATTCCAACAGTAAAAACAAAACCAAAACAAACAGAAACCACTACTACTTCAGTTGGTTCATTGGTTCAATTTTGCCTCCTCTTCCCTTGTGTCTTACTGAAAGCATTTTTTTTTTCATTTACTCCAGAATCTACTTGGGCTGACAAGCCCCAAAGTAGCTGCCTTGCAACAAACACCACAGTTGTTGGGAGATTTAGATGCAAATCCTAAAGATCTCAGAACAGCCCCAGATGCTGTCAATGCCAATAATGAGATACTCTGGAAACTGTAAAATCCCACTCTAGTGATGTTATCCTACTCTGGAGTAAAATGCACCAATTGCAAATCACTAACATGGGAAGGGGGCCTCATGGTATACAGGCTACCTCTGTAGTAGTATTGGCTGTGAAGAGGCACGAGGGAGCCTCCTGAGGTGCTGGATCTGAGTGGTGGTTAAATGGTTTTACACAAATGTGGCTAGCTGGATACCTCAGATTGCATGTTTTATTATATATTAGCTATACCTCAATTTATATATTTATATGTAAGCTATACCTCAAGGGCTTCCCTGGTGGCTCGGATGGTAAAAAAAAAAAAAAAAAAAGCTGCCTGCAGTGCAGGAGACCTGGGTTCTACCTCTGGGTTGGGAAGATCCCCTGGAGAAGAAAATGGCAACCCACTCCAGTATCTTGCCTGGAAAATCCCATGGACAGAGAAGCCTGGCAGACTACATGGAGTTGCAAAGAGTCGGACATGACTGAGTGACTAACACATTCACATTCATACCTCAATTTAAAAAGTAGGATGTCAGGTATCTCATATTGAACAGCCATCTCTTTTCAGTGGTACTTTTCATGCAAACCTTGTATCCTTGAGCCCTGAGCCCTCTCCTTCCATTTCCTTGAACATGGCAGTGGGCACTTCAGTATTACAGCACCACAGACACTTGTCTTCATTTGGTCAAGCTCAATAGAGCCTATCCTAACTGTAGCTTCAAAAATGAGCAAAAGACCTGACCTCACCAAAACGAATGAGTGGCATTTGGGAAACTCCAATGATGCATATGGAGGGAAATCAATCACTCATGCCCCAAGCAGAATTTGAGCCATTATCCTGATAAAAATGGATATGAGAGATCAGTCCATGATATACTTGGAATGCGCATCAACCATTAGTGTTTCCTGGCTCCATGCACTGGTGAACTAAGAAGTTTTCTCCTAGTTCTCCCACTTGGATGTTGTCATAATCAGCTTGGGATGCCACAACAAAATATCATAGATCAAGTGACTTAAACAACAAACATTTATTTCTCACAGTTTTGGAAGCTGGGAAGTCCAAGACCAAGGTGTTGGCCAGTTTGGTTGCTGGTGAGAACTTTCTACCTGGCTTGCTGACTGGTCACTTTTCTCACTGGTTCTCATATGGCAGAGAGAAAGAATTTCTCTCCAGTCTCTTCTTATAAGGGCACTAATCTCATCTTGGTGGCTCAGATGGTAAAGTGTCTGCCTGCAATGCAGGAGACCCGGATTTGATCCCTGGGTCAAGAAGATCCTCTGGAGAAGGAAATGGCAACCCACTCCAGTATTCTTGCCTGGAAAATCCCATGGATGGAGCCTGGTAAGCTACAGTCCATGAGGTTGCAAAGAGTTGGACATGACTGAGTGACTCCACTTCTTTACTTCACTTTAATCTCATCTTAAGGTGCCACTCTCATGACCTGAGTACGTTCCTAAGGCCACATCTCCTAATATCACATGGGGGGCATCATTATATGAATTTCAGTTCAGTTCAGTTCAGTGGCTCAGTCATGTCCGACTCTTTGTGACCCCATGAATCGCAGCACACCAGGCCTCCCTGTCCATTACCAACTCCCGGAGTTCACTCAGACTCACGTCCATCGAGTCAGTGATGCCATCCAGCCATCTCATCCTCTGTCGTCCCCTTCTCCTCCTGCCCCCAATCCCTCCCAGCATCAGAGTCTTTTCCAATGAGTCAACTCTTTGCACGAGGTGGCCAAAGTACTGGAGTTTCAGCTTTAGCGTCATTACTTCCAAAGAAATCCCAGGGCTGATCTCCTTCAGAATGGACTGGTTGGATCTCCTTGCAGTCCAAGGGACTCTCAAGAGTCTTCTCCCACACCATAGTTCAAAAGCATCAATTCTTCGGCACTCAGCTTTCTTCACAGTCCAACTCTCACATCCATACATGACCACAGGAAAAACCATAGCCTTGACTAGACGGACCTTTGTTGGCAAAGTAATGTCTCTGCTTTTGAATATGCTATCTAGGTTGGTCATAATTTTTCTTCCAAGGAGTAAGCATCTTTTAATTTCATGGCTGCAGTCACAATCTGCCGTGATTTTGGAGCCCAAAAAAATAAAGTCTGCCACTGTTTCCACTGTTTCCCCATCTATTTCCCATGAAGTGATGGGACCAGATGCCATGATCTTTGTTTTCTGAATGTTGAGCTTTAAGCCAACTTTTTCACTCTCCACTTTCACTTTCATCAAGAGGCTTTTTGGTTCCTCTTCACTTTCTGCCATAAGGGTGGTGTCATCTGCATATCTGAGGTTACTGATATTTCTTCCGGCAATCTTGATTCCAGCTTGTGTTTCTTCCAGTCCAGCGTTTCTCATGATGTACTCTGCATATAAGTTAAATAAGCAGGGTGACAATATATGAATTTAGGGGGACACAAACATTCAGTTTGTAACAGACACTGCCTTTGCAATTCTAAGGAGTTGGAAATACCATCTCTGCATTAACCAACAGAAGAAGAGTGTCATCTTCAAGGGACCTCTTAATTATTTGGAAATGTAGGGTGGGTTCTTAATGACTGTGCTGGAGGTAGCGGGGTAGGAAGTCCTATAGCCTCTCATTAGCATATTAGGATAGCTTAATTTATCAGAGCAGCTAGTTGTTGATTAAGAATTTTGAAATGTCTACTGGTGCTGAAGCCTGCACCCAAGGTTCTTCAAATCCCTCAGTGATGGGCGTGGCACGAGGGAGGGGTGGGGCGGGCAGAGGGTAGGAGCAATCAGTTCTAGCTAGGAAGAGTATCTGAAACATTGTTCAGAATTGTTAGAGTTCAGTTCAGTTCAGTTGCTCAGTCATGTCCAACTCTTTGCGACCCCATGGACTGCAGCACGCCCAGCCTCCCTGTCCATCACCAACTCCTGAAGTTTACTCAAACTCATGCCCATTGAGTCGGTGATGCCATCCAACCATCTCATCCTCTGTTGTCCCCTTCTCCTCCCGCCTTCAATCTTTACCAGCATCAGGGTCTTTTCAAATGAGTCAGCTCTTCGCATCAAGTGGCCAAAGTATTGGAGTTTCAGCTTCAACATCAGTCCTTCCAGTGAATATTCAGGACTGATTTCCTTTAGGATGGACTGGTTGATCTCCCTGCAGTCCAAGGGACTCTCAAGAGTCTTCTCCAACACCACAGTTCAAAAGCATCAATTCTTCGGCGCTCAGCTTTCTTTACAGTGCAACTCTCACATCCATGCATGACTACTGGAAAAACCATAACCTTGACTAGACAGACATTTGTTGACAAAGTAATGTCTCTGCTTTTTATTATGCTGTCTAGGTTGGTCATAGCTTTTCTTCCAAGGAGCAAGTGTCTTTTAATTTCATGGCTGCAGTCACAATCTGCAGTGATTTTGGAGCCCCCAAAAATAAAGTCTGCCACTGTTTCCACTGTTTTCCCATCTATTTGCCATGATGTGATGGGACCAGATGCCATGATCTTAGTTTTCTGAATGTTGAGCTTTAAGCCAACTTTCTCTTTCACTTTCATCAAGAGGCTCTTTAGTTCTTCTTCACTTTCTGCCATAAAGATGGTGTCATCTGCATATTTGAGGTTGTTGATATTTCTCTTAGCAATCTTGATTCTAGCTTGTGCTTCATTCAGTCCGGCATTTCACATGATGTACTCTGCATATAAGTGAAATAAGTATGGTGACAATATACAGCCTTGATATACTCCTTTTCCTATCTGGAACCAGTCTGTTGTTCCATGTCCAGTTCTAACTGTTGCTTCCTGACCTGCATGCAAATTTCTCAAGAGGCAGATCAGGTGGTCTGGTAGTCCCATCTCTTTCAGAATTTTCCACAGTTTATTGTGATCCATACAGTCAAAGGCTTTGGCATAGTCAATAAAGCAGAAATAGATGTTTTTCTGGAACTCTCTTGCTTTTTCGATCATCCAGTGGATGTTGGCAATTTGATCTCTTGTTCCTCTGCCTTTTGTAAAACCAGCTTGGACATCTGGAAGTTCACAGTTCACGTATTGCTGAAGCCTGGCTTGGAGAAGTTTGAGCACTACTTTACTAGCGTGTGAGATGAGTGCAATTGTGTGGTAGTTTGAGCATTCTTTGGCATTGCCTTTCTTTGGGATTGGAATGAAAACTGACCTTTTCCAGTCCTGTGGCCACTGCTGAGTTTTGCAAATTTGTTGACATATTGAGTGCAACACTTTCACAGCATCATCTTTTAGGATTTGAAATAGCTCAACTGGAATTCCATCACCTCCACTAGCTTTGTTCGGAGTGATGCTTCCTAAGGCCCATTTGACTTAACATTCCAGGATGTCTGGCTCTAGGTGAGTGATCACACCATCATGATTATCTGGGTCGTGGAGATCTTTTTTGTACAGTTCTTCTGTGTATTCTTGCCACCTCTTCTTAATATCTTCTGCTTCTGTTAGGTCCATACCATTTCTGTCCTTTATTGTGCCCATCTTTGCATGAAATGTTCCCTTGGTATCTCTAATTTTCTTGACAAGAGCTCTAGTCTTTCCCATTCTATTGTTATCCTCTATTTCCTTGCACTGATCACTGAGGAAGGCTTTCTGATCTCTCCTTGCTATTCTTTGAAACTCTTCATTCAAATGGGTATATCTTTCCTTTTCTCCTTTGCTCTTTGCTTCTCTTCTTTTCACAGCTATTTGTAAGGCCTCCTCAGACAGCCATTTTGCTTTTTTTGTATTTCTTTTTCTTGGGGATGGTCTTGCTCCCTGCCTCCTGTACAATGTCACGAACCTCTGTCTGTAGTTCATCAGGCACTCTATCTATCAGATCTAGGCCCTTAAATCTATTTCTCACTTTCACTGTATAATCGTTAGAGATTTGATTTAAGTCATACCTGAATGGTCTAGTGGTTTTCCCTGCTTTCTTCAATTTAAGTCTGAATTTGGCAATAAAGATAATAGAAGGCCTACAGACTTTTGGTTGGCTTTATTATTATTTTAAAATCCTCTACAGACAATGTAGCCCCTTTTAGCTTGCACTCCATCTGATCAGCTCCCACCACTCTGCATTTGGTGCAATGGTGAAGGGATATGCTGAAAAAGTGAGGGGTGAGTGTGTGGGCAGGAGATACTGGTTAGAAGTCTTCAAATCCATGTTTAGAAAAGCATCAAGATGGCACTTAAAAAAAAAAGAGAGACAGCACTTTTTCTTCATTTGCCTGTAAAATGCACCTGGCCACCAGTAGCTTCTAGGCCTCCTCCAAAGTCTTGAATGAGTAGAGTGTGGCTAGCAAGCTCTTAAGGACTTAAGGTGATCTCTACAAAGGAAGGTTTTATTTTGTTTTTATTTTTATCTTTAAAAAAAAGTTATGCAGGGCTTCTTTTTAGCATCAAATGCTGAAATGAGTATGTCCTCAAATATGCATATTCTTAGGCTAGCCTAGATCTTTGGCCCAAGGCTAGCTATTGTCACTTATTTCCTTTGCCTTTGCTTCTCTGTCATCTGGCAACAGGATCCCAGGATGACTTGTCTAATCAACTTCTGGTTAAAATTCTTGCAATACCACAGTATTAAAAACTGTAAAACGAATTCCTCTTATCTGAACCCACCCTGTTGTCTTTTCTGAGAGATCTTTTGGGCCTCACAACCCTGTGAGGGAAATAGAACTGCTGTGTTTGTCTCCCACAAGGAGCTCAACCCACGTCAGTGGCCCTAGGAAGATTGAACTATGTTTATTCTAGAGACAAAATCACCTTCCTTTGATCCTGAGCTCTGTTCTGTTGACTGTTTTATGAACACAGAAAGTACAAGGCAGGAGTTTTCACAAAGACAAATAGCTCTCAAAGAGCACTCCAGAAGCTGGGGCATTGGTATATTGAGAGCTGGAGTGAGAGCTGACTTGTCACATTGTTTCCCTTTTCTGGGAAAGACCACCAGAGTCAACACCTGCTTTACAGGAAGATTGTAATGGCTGCTGGGAAACCATAGATAACATATTTCTGTTCTGGGCCTCTGGAAACATCAGATATTCTTATCGCTTTGGTCACTGGTTGGGAGATAGTCATCGTAACAGAACCACTGAAGAGAATGACACAGAAACTCTCCACGTGAGCCAACTGGTCCTGTGTTTGCTTCCCTTCAGGGTGGCTGAGGAAGGGGCAGTTGTCTGAAGCTCACCACTATACTCAGAGGAAAACATGCCTATGGTAGCTTCTCCCACAAGTCAAATGTCACCTCTCTCTCTCTCTTTTCTCCTCTTACAGTAATCCGGTACAACAGTGATCTGGTACAGAAATATCACCCTTGCTTCTGGATTGATGGGCAGTATCTCTGCTGCTCTCAGACAGCCAAAAATGCTATGGGCTGCCAAATTTTGGAGAACAGAAATGGAAGTAAGAGATCTGATCAGTATAATCTCTCCCTCCTTTGACCATATCCATCACTTTCTCAGGGTTCTAGCAAACCCAGGTTTGTATATTTTGGCCAGTGTACAAAGGAGCCTGGGAGAGGGGATGGGTGGGAACCAAAATCCAGCTGATGCTCTGTTCTTTCTAGCTGGGAAAACTGGCACTGGGCTGTAGCCATCAAGACTTTTCATAACTTATGTAAAGGCACCAAATACAAGAGTAAAGTTCCTGACCAAACCTGTCCCTGGGCCCTTCCCAAATATGCACTCTGTAGCTATTATCACTGGTTTCTTACTTTGCAGGCTTAAAACCTGGGAGTTCTCACCGCAAGACAAAAAAGCCTCTTCCTCCCACACCTGAGGAGGACCAGGTATACAGGGAAATTGGGTGCTGCTTCAATGGAAACTTAGTCACACCCAGAAAACAGACCAGAGTCTTAGAATTCTCCCTGGGATATGGCAGTGTAAACTGGTATTCTTGTTGAGATAGGGGATTTGGGCTTCTAAGTAGGACTTCCTCTTCGGTGGAGAGACAGAGGCTTATTAGGAAGCTCTTGGCAACCATGTAATCAAATCACTTGTTTAGAACAAAACAAAGCCTGATTTTTTTAAATGAAAAATATTTTCAAACATAAAATTGAAAATTTTTAACATTAAATGCCCCCCCCCAAAAAAAACAGTGAATGCCCATATACCCAATATCTTGATTTTACCACTAATATATTACTTTAAAACTTGATTTCGGGGGTGACTTTTGGAGGTCTAGAAAGGCTTTTCTCATATATTGTAGGTAAGCAAGGCAGGAATTCTCATTATGTTCATTTTACAAACAAAGAAAAGATTCAGAACCACTTAGTGGGTCCATGTACTAGTTTAGTGCTAAGTTTTCCAGATGGTGGCTGTACATGGTTTTTGCCCAAGAAGCTTTATGAACACTGATGCCTGGGTCCAACCCTCAGAGATTTTGACATAATTGGTCTTTGAAACTGCTTGGGTGTTGGGATTGTTAACTGCTGTCAAGATGGTTTTGATGTGCATTCCATGCTGAGAGACCCTGCAGGGGTGCTTAAAAATGGTTGTTGAGTGAATGTTGAATAAACCTTTTATTTTGCCTGATTTGGGTTAGAATGGTTGGGGAACAATAGGAGAGTGCCTGATATCTAGCCAATCTCCCCAACTTTTTTTTCCTAACAACACAGATCTTAAAAAAGCCACTGCCCCCTGAGCCAACAGCAGCACCTGTCTCGACAAGTGAGCTGAAAAAAGTTGTAGCCCTTTATGACTACATGCCAATGAATGCAAATGATCTACAGCTGCATAAGGGCAATGAGTATTTTATCCTGGAGGAGAGCAACTTACCCTGGTGGCGTGCCCGGGATAAAAATGGGTGAGTTCATGTCCGCTCTCCCTGAGCCTTGTATCCATCTGCTTTGTGCTTAGTCGATCAGTCGTGTCTGACTCTTTGTGACCCCATGGACTGTAGCCCACCAGGCTCCTCTGTCCATGGGGATTCTCCAGCCAAGAATACTGAAGTGGGGTGCCCTCCTCCAGGGGATCTTCCCAACCCAGAAATTGAACCCAGGTCTCCCAGATTGTGGGCAGATTCTTTACCATCTGAGCCACCAGAGAAGCCTAAGAACGCTGGAGTGGGTAGCCTATCCCTTCTCCAGGGGATCTTCCCGACCCAAGAATCGAACCAGGGTCTCCTGCATTGCAGGTGGATTCTTTACCAGCTGAGCTGCCAGGGAATCCCTCCAACCTACTCTGCTGCTGCTAAGTCACTTCCAACTCTGTGCGAACCCATAGACGGCAGCCCACCAGGCTCCCCTGTCCCTGGGATTCTCCAGACAAGAACACTGGAGTGGGTTGCCATTTCCTTCTCCAGTGCATGAAAGTGAAAAGTGAAAGTGAAGTCGCTCAGTCGTGTCCGACTCCTAGCGACCCCATGGACTGCAGCCTACCAGGCTTCTCTGTCCATGGGATTTTCCAGGCAAGAGTACTGGAGTGGGATGCCATTGCCTTCTCCGCCCACCTATTCTACACACATGCAAAATCCTGCATCATAACTCCCCTACGGAGTATCCTGATCAGAAATTGTTCTTCCCAGATCAAAGGGAATATGCTCTCCCTCCAAGTACTTCCCAGAGCGCAGCTCTGCACGTGGCCCCCTCCCTGAGCCCATGTGTTGTGGAGCATATGTAATCAATGCTGCAAATGCAGAAGCTACACACTTCACTGGCCTAGCTGTGCATTGGCAACATGATCCTCTTTGAGGGCAGGACATTTTATATACCATCATTTGAGACTGGTTCTGAGCCCCAGGATACAAGGTAATCAAATCTGTCTCTCACCCAGATTGGGGAGTTTTGGATGATCAACCCTGTTGTCTCCTCTACAGGCAGGAAGGCTACATCCCTAGTAACTATGTAACTGAAGCAGAGGACTCCATAGAAATGTATGAGTGAGTATGCTTATGTTCCCAGCACAGAATCTTCACAATACAGTATAAACCTTTTTCATACTTTCAACAAAATTTTGATATCAAGATACTTATTAAAATCAGCATCAACTGGGTCAGATGATGCCACCAGTTCAAGTGATAGTGCCTACATCTTACCCTTATCCCAAACACCCTGTTGATGGAAGCTGGAGAGGTCACCATACCCCCTCCTCTCCAAATCCGAAGAACTACTCAAAGAAAAACACAGCCTGATAAGAAACATCTGAAAGGGTGAAAAAAGGCCAACTGTTCTGGTTGTCCATTCTCCTGAATCATGGAAGTGGATTGTCTTTGAAGGCCCTGACCCTCATCTGTTCCCTGCAAACTTCTGCCACTTGCTCTCCATTTCCACAATTCTTCAGCAACAAGCAGGCTTTAGGAAAGGGATATAGTGTGCTATGCACATGATAGGCACTCAGTAAATAGCAGTTGAGTGAACTGACTGACTCAATGGCATGGATGAGCCACAGACAGCACTCTTAACAAGCCACTCAGGCCATGGCCTAGAAGCCAGCCAAGCACTCTCCCTTTCCAGGTGGTATTCCAAGCACATGACTCGGAGTCAAGCTGAGCAACTGTTGAAGCAAGAGGTAAGTGTGTGACCACAAGTAAATGGCAGTCTCTTTGCACTACAAGCAAGGATCCTGAATTGAGGGCTTGCTGCTGTCCGCAACTCCAGGCAAGGCAGCGTCAAGACTCTCATTTTATGGGGTCCCAATTATACTTTGCAGTGTCAAAAGCAATGAGGCTGCAGCTCAAATGTGGAATTTGGCAGTGAAATCAGGGTTTCTGTTTTGTCTTGGGTTTGGGCAGTTGGGATGCTGGTGGCAGTGCCATTTCCTCCTGATGGTCAGCTTCTTTTCCCATCTTTTCAGGGTAAAGAAGGAGGCTTCATTGTTAGAGACTCCAGCAAAGCTGGAAAATATACTGTGTCTGTGTTTGCGAAATCTACAGGGTGAGTGTTACTGTTTTAAGGCTCTGGGGACAAAGAACAGGGGCACCCATCCAACAGTTCCTTAATGAAGTGCTTCTCCCACTTCCTCTGTCGCTTCAACTCAAAACTCACCTCACTTCACTTCTTGGGTCCTTTGAGCCCTTGTTCCTGAGTTGCTGACTCAGCGTCCACTTCTTCAGGGAACCTCAAGGGGTGATACGCCACTATGTCGTGTGTTCCACACCTCAGAGCCAGTATTACCTGGCTGAGAAGCACCTTTTCAGCACTATCCCTGAGCTCATTAACTACCATCAGCATAACTCTGCTGGTAAGTACCAGGGAAACCAGAGAAGAAGGGTGTGACAAGTAGCAAGAGAAGGAATTTAGGACAAGGTGGTTGGGTGAAACATTAAGCCTCATAGGGTAGTGAGACTTAGCTGTGAAAATGAACCCCTGTGATGCTGGATTGAGGTCAAGTGAAGAGGTGGTCAAAGGCAGACCTTACACCCAGTAGGGACTGACTTCTTATTTGGTGATTGATGCTCAGTGCTAAGGAAGGACATAGAAGATACTGGTAATTAATCAATCAGCAATATTCATTGAACTCCTAGTGTCTACTCCGTAATTTTCTTGTTACTAGAGAACACAAAAAACTATTACTTTAGGTCCTTGCCCTTAAAGAACATACAGGTTCAAAAACATCAGAAGAGAATTTCTAAGCAGTGTAGACATTCTAAAAACTGGGAGATTGGGGAGAACATGAATACATGGGAAAAGCTTCATCAAGAAGGCTTGCAGCTGTCCACCATGTCCAGGCAAGGCAGTATCAAGGCTGTCATTTAATGGGGTTCCAATTATACTTTTCAGTGTCAAAAGGAGAAGGAGGATGTGAGTTAAGCCTGGACTGGGAGGTGGGGATATATTTAGCTGGGGAGCATACTTCAGTTAGCATTTTATTTTTTTTTTGTCCCTGAAAAACATTTATAAGAGGAGAAACTTCCAGAAAAATTCAGGTTCATGGCAATCTTTTGGGATTCAAGATGTACTAGAAAGATGAATACTGGAAGTGTGAGGCATTAAGTGTGCAAGGCATCTCACTCCCTGCTCTGCACCAGCAGCATGACCCTCTCTGTATGTTTTAGGACTCATATCTAGGCTCAAATATCCAGTGTCTCAACAAAACAAGAATGCACCTTCCACTGCAGGCCTGGGATACGGTGAGTGCTTATTTCTCTAGGGCAGGGTGGACCAGCCAGTTGCAAGCACTACTGCATCTGGCAGACCCAACCAGACCTTGCCGTCCAATCATTCTTGCAATGCACTGTTCCATCCCAGCTGCCACAAGGAATGTTAACACATTATAAATGTTAACACCTATAAATGCCGGACGCGTTAGTTTCTGCAAAAATCTCCCAGTCAATAATGTGTTATGCTATGCTATGCTAAGTCACTTCAGTCGTGTCTGACTCTGTGTGACCCCATAGACAGCAGCCCACCAGGCTCCCCTGTCCCTGGGATTCTCCAGGCAAGAACACTGAAGTGGGTTGCCATTTCTTTCTCCAATAATGTGTTAAGACAGAGCCAAATCAAAGTTATCTAATGAGTTTTCTCCCTCTGGTGGCTCCTACTGAGACTGCAAAAACATAGATTCATAAAGGTTTGTTTTTTTCCAATTGTGGGGAAAATATCGTAAAGGGATTTTTTAAAGTTTTCTAGTTGATCTTCTTGCTCTATGCCTGACTTGTACCAAAAATTCCCAGACTCCTCCAATCAGTAATCCCCTGTCCCTGAGATTTACCTGAGCAAAGATGAATTAGTACCCCTGAGAATTTCCCTTTTACTGCTTGTCTATTTCTACTCCCAGTAGGGATTCTAATCTATTGTAGAAATTATACATACATGACTCAAAGAATCACATCAAGGCATTGACATTATAGGATCATGGGAAATCGATCCAAAGGACTTGACCTTCTTGAAGGAGCTGGGGACTGGACAATTTGGAGTAGTGAAGTACGGGAAGTGGAGGGGCCAGTATGATGTGGCCATCAAGATGATCAAAGAAGGCTCCATGTCTGAGGATGAGTTCATTGAAGAAGCCAAAGTCATGATGTGAGTTACAGTCCAAACTCAACTCTCCATCCAGTCTAGGAATTACAAGGATGGTTCCCACTGTGGTTTAGGGTGATTTATAATAAGGGAGATTTGGCACCTGGGCCTGAGGTCAACCTTTGGTGTGAGTCCTAACTGCTAAGGTACTCATTTCTCTTTGATACTGATGGAGAATGGTATTGCTCATGGGTGGGTATCATCTTGATAGCATTTGAGGGTAAATGTAGAGAATGAGACTTTCAAAAGGAAGACATTCTAATGTACCCTTAGCGTTCACTCAGCCCTGGACTTGTTTCCTGTTCTATCGATGGCTCCAAATCCTGGTTCACCCTCACATGTTAGGCACTTTCAGAGTTTAGGGTAGGAAAAAGGTTATGATTTCTCATTTGACACTCTACTCCAAGGCCAACTCCTTTCCTCCTCAGTTCCTTTCTGAATGATATTCAGAGTCAGAAAGGGAGGACTGGTTCATTGCCTCTCCTGTAGGAATCTTTCCCATGAGAAGCTGGTGCAGTTGTATGGCGTCTGCACGAAACAGCGCCCCATCTTCATCATCACTGAGTACATGGCCAATGGCTGCCTCCTGAACTACCTGAGGGAGATGCGCCACCGCTTCCAGACTCAGCAGCTGCTGGAGATGTGCAAGGATGTCTGTGAAGCCATGGAATACCTAGAGTCTAAGCAGTTTCTCCACCGAGACCTGGTAGGCTCTCAGAAGGCTTGGTCTGGGTCCGAGGGATGAGGGGGTGGAAGTAGCACAGGAAGACATATCATCCATGGCTGAGGAAGGTGGCTGGAGCCGTGATTTCAGTTTTATCTAGAAAATACTAAAAGTTTGGTGAGCCTCTAGCCCAGTGGTCAGCCAGTCAAGGAACTCCAGCCTCAACACCATAAGTTCCGCCACAGTGGAAGCTGGAATGCTCACTCCCAACCCCTCCTACTGTGACAAGGAAATGGTGGGAGTCCTCCAGGGGCAGAAGGGCAGCCCTCATCCTGATGAAACTGCTTTTTAGCACAGAACCATCATTTTGGTTATATGAGAATCACAAACTGGGTGTCTGTTGGTGCATTTTTAAATGTTATATTAATATATTAGTTAGCAAACACTTAAAAACATTTCACATTAAAGAACTGAATTTACAGCTTCTCATGAAAATTGACATCATCTTGTATCACCAGACCCATATTCTCATAGGCCATCTTAACTGTCAGCCTATAAAATATGGGCCTGGTATTACAAAATGGTCTAGCTGCTCACAGGAAAGTGGCTGGCCTCCCTTAGACCAGACACTTATCTGACATCTCCACCTACCCACTTCACTCTATCACTTCCCCTGCCTGGCCTCCCAGGGCATGTTTATTTCAGCCATGCCAAGGCGGAAATAGCCCTAGTCCTGTTGGTAGAAAAGCAGAAAACAAAACACACTTGGCTTCTGTCCTCCCTTAATTCTCTCGACATTTCAATGCACGAAGGGTTGTCATGGAATTATCAATGTGAGTGAAATCATGCTGCAAGTCCTCAGTGCTTTACTTATGACTTTACTTATTATGGGGGTTGCTCTATATGTGATGGAAGCATATCAAAATTCTTCAGTGGCATCAGCTGACTCCTGTTAGGTGGGAAGGTGTCTCTAGATAAAGGAGATGAGGCTTCCCTCCCCTGGTGGGCAGAAGCTTTGTGCCCTTAACCTGTGCACCAAGGACAGAGTCTCACTGGTATCTGTTGCACTACAGGCAGCTCGAAACTGTTTGGTTAATGATCAAGGAGTTGTTAAAGTATCTGACTTTGGCCTGTCCAGGTGAGTGCAGTCTTTTTCACCTTTCCCTTTAAAAGTAAAACTGGCACAGTACAAACGTGAGGTGACACTGTAACTTTTAATTGTCTCCCTTTCCCCCTATAATTCTAGTTTTTTCCACCATCTTTCTATACCTTTTCTTTCTCTGAATGGTTTAAGTCACTTTTCATCCTTCTGTTTTATTGTTATAGCCCTCTCTTCTCCTTTCTCCTTTGCTCTTTTTTTTAAAAGCTAATTTCCCCGATACTCTGTCTTGTTCTGTTAATCCTGTTGACTTTACTCTGTCTCCTTTCCTAATGAGCCTAATTGCCATTGTTGACTGCAGAATTGAAGGAAGGGAAGGATGGGAAAAGAGAAAAGAGGGAAGGGAATACCTATTAGACCTTATGCCACTTCATCCTTGCTGTATCTATATTGTCAATCTGGAAAGCTAAGTAGGATATGAAAACAGGAATATGTTAGTAATGGCATTTGTAAAAGACACTGGTTGGCCTGTAGTATTTGTGCAACTCTTATGGCTCTGCCAAGAAAATTTAATCAAATATCAAACTCTCCAAATTGTAACAGCAACAAGTCCTGAATCCTTTGCAGGTATGTTCTGGATGATGAATATACAAGCTCAGTAGGCTCCAAATTTCCCGTCCGGTGGTCTCCACCAGAAGTTCTTATGTACAGCAAGTTCAGCAGCAAATCTGACATTTGGGCTTTTGGTGAGTGGATACGATTACATGGATTATACAGCTCAAAGGAAAAGGAATGCTGTTGGGAAGTTCACACTCTGCAACCTGCACAGAGGTTTCATTCATCTAATCGTTAGGGAATCGGGCACCACAGGGGCTTCTGGGGATTAAAAACAGTAAAGTAGACACGATTCCTGCCTTCTTAGAACTTAGAATCTATTGAGGGAAAACAATTCATTCAGTATTCCACAGCTTCTGAATACTAATTATGTACCAGGGACTCTGCCAGACTCTATAACCACAAAGACAAATAAGATGCTGTCTCTCTACTAGAGGAACTAATGGTCCAGGGCAATCCTGATTACCTCCAGCGTACTCAGTACTATAGCAGAAGTTTGAACAAAAATTTTAAAAAGCCCAGGGGTGGGGTGGGGGTTGGAGCCAGCTGAATGTAATGTTTGAAGTTGATCTAGGAACACTAGGATCCCTCCTACCCAGAAACAACACATTTTGTTTTTTCATTGTCTAGGGGTGCTGATGTGGGAAATTTACTCTCTGGGGAAGATGCCATATGAGAGATTTACTAACAGTGAAACAGCTGAACACATTGCCCAAGGCCTACGTCTCTACAGGCCTCATCTTGCTTCGGAGAGGGTATATGCCATCATGTACAGCTGCTGGCATGAGGTAAGTGTTTTAGTGGGACCGCTTAAATTATTTCCTTGAACGTACTTTCCCATGTACCTGACCAAGCACTGACACCCTACTCTCCCTCACCATATAGCAACTGAGCACAGACAGCTGTACACATTCTCAAACCCCAGCCTACATCCCAATCCTTTCATGACCAGAAGTTTTTCCAGGCCCACTCCAATTCTCACTAGAGGATCATTCAATTCAGTTCAGTTCAGTTCAGTCGCTCAGTCGTGTCCGACTCTTTGCGACCCCATGAATTGCAGCACACCAGGCCTCCCTGTCCCTCACCAACTCCCGGAGTTCACTGAGACTCACGTCCATCGAGTCAGTGATGCCATCCAGCCATCTCATCCTCTGTCGTCCCCTTCTCCTCCTGCCTCCAATCCCTCCTAGCATCAGAGTCTTTTCCAATGAGTCAACTCTTTGCATGAAGTGCCCAAAGTATTGGAGTTTCAGCTTTAGCATCAGTCCTTCCAATGAACACCCAGGACTGATTTCCTTTAGAATAGACTGGTTGGATCTCCTTGCAGTCCAAGGGACTCTCAAGAGTCTTCTCTAACACCACAGTTCAAAAGCATCAATTTTTTGGGGCTCAGCTTTCTTCACAGTCCAACTCTCACATCCATACATGACCACTGGAAAAACCATAGCCTTGACTAGGTGGACCTTTGTTGACAAAGTAATGTCTCTGCTTTTTAATATGCTATCTAGGTTGGTCATAACTTTCCTTCCAAGGAGTAAGTGTCTTTTAATTTCATGGCTGCAGTTACCATCTGCAGTGATTTTGGAGCCCCCCAAAAATAAAGTTTGTCACTGTTTCCACTGTTTCCCCATCTATTTCCCATGAAGTGATGGGACCAGATGCCATGATCTTAGTTTTCTGAATGCTGAGCTTTAAGCCAACTTTTTCACTTTCCTCTTTCACTTTCATCAAGAGGCTTTTTAGTTCCTCTTCACTTTCTGCCATAGGGTGGTGTTACTCCAATACCATCTCGGCTTTAGGGAGAGGGGTGTCATGGGGCCATGTCACCTAGCATAAGTAGGCAGCCAGAGACATTCAGACAAGTGTATGGACATTAAAAAAGAAAACTAATTAAAATTTGTGTTCATTCCTTTGGGAGTCATTGGCCCTTTCTTCTGCTTTACTAACTGCACACTTTCTCTGGCTGTGGTCCTAAATAAGATTTTTTTTAAAATGCTAACACCTGAAAGGGAACTAAAATAGGTAGTTCTCGTGGTTTTTTTTTTTTAAATACAGTGCATTATGGGATATGTGGGTAGATGTGGTATTTTGAAAATAAAGAGCCTGTCCCACTATTATTAAAATCCTTTGCTGCTTTGGGTTCTTCACAGGTACCTACACCATTTTCAATAGATCCTTGGCAACCTTAATTTGGCAAACTAAATCTCTAGTAGGAAATGAATGCTCAACTCTTAGTTCTGCCCCATTAGTAACAGGGAAAGACTGACAGTGTCTAGCAAGCACGTATGTGAATCTGGAGCCATCCTTGTGGGGTGAAAAGTAGGCATTTGGATCAGAGCATGGCTCTTTTCCCTTTGACAAATGACTCAGGTCAAAGAAAGTGTGGAGAAAGGGAGAACCCTAAGAGCCATTTCCCTTCTCTCTCCTGTGCTGGGTAGGATTGAGGGTAACTGACTCTGCTGCTCTCTCCCAACTAGCACATCCTCACTCTGCTAGCTAAGTATTTCAGATAGGCACTTTCTCCACAGCCTGTTAATGTAGTCATGAAACTGGAATCACATCAGAATCTCTGTGGAACTCTTAAAACTACAGATGACTGGGCCTTACCTCCAGAGATTCTGACTAGGTATGTCTAGAGTGGGCCTCAGGTATATCTTTTTAAACTTCCCAGGAAATTCTGATACTCAGGTTTGAGAATCACAGATTCAAAGGAACAAGAAGTTGATGACTTTGGGGTTCTGATGGACTGAGACTTTTCTTGCATGAATATATCTTGAATCACTAAATACCTCAGAGGCTTATGGACCATGGCTGTCACAAAAGGCCTTAGTCTGGAGGCCAGATGGTGGTAATAAGAGGTTCCAGGTGCTTAGGATGCCTGCCCAGTGAAGCAGCTCCTGCTCTTGACATGTTCATTCCTTTGTTAACTTTGGCTTTAGGATGGTTGAAACCAAACAAAAATTATCACAGCTTATAGGATTTCAGTTCAGTCAACCACTTAAATTTGTTTGGTAGCCACTTGAGGGTCCAAAATAAGAATGCGTTGGTGTAATGAATTTGGCTTTAGTTTCAATCAGTGTTTGTAAGAATAATTTTCAAAATTTCCTCCCCACATTAATAACCCAATTTACTAAAGATTTAAAGTGCACAAGGACTTTATGGAATACTTCTATTTCTCCTCTCTCTCTCTCTCTCTTTTTGGGTAATCCACAGGGTATGCTACTGGGCATATAGCATAAACTTCATAAACATTTGCTGTTTCCTCATTGTGTTTCCCTTGAATTCTGGACTCTAGCCCACTATAACACTCCATTTTTTTCTTTGGTTTTAGAAAGCAGATGAACGTCCCACTTTCAAAATTCTTCTGAGCAACATTCTAGATGTCATGGATGAAGAGTCCTGAGCTCACCAATAAGCTTCTTCGTTATACTCCTCTCCTCCACAATCTCAATTTCACTTTCTCTGAGGAAATCCCAGGCTCTTCGTGCCCTTGCTGAATACACAGAGGCCCCTCTCCACATATAGGAATGCCTTTCTATCTCTTCCCTGGGATACTATTAATACCTTCTGAGCAAAGGCCAAGGTATTTTTGTGCCTGGTATTTCCCCCCAGAGAGGAAATTTCCCAAAAGTATTAAAACAGACTGAATGTGGGATTGAATCATTTGGAGGGAGGGAGGGATGTAAATAGCCTCACAATGGGGGTCCAACAGCTCTTTGGGTAGGCAATAGAGCTAGGGGGGAGGGAGGTAGAACTTGGCAGGAATAAAATGGTGTCATAAAAATGGAAGGGGAGGGTGTTTTGATAAAATAAAATTACTGGAAAGCATGAAGGTTTCTTGCTATTTCGATTAATCATGCAGCCTTCCCGAAGCGCCCTATCTCAGTGTTCTGGGAAACTGCTGTGTGGGATTGGTGTGTCACATTTCTACTTTCGGAACTCCATGGGATTCTCCACATTTAATCCCTCTGTGTTAGTCGCTCAGTTGTATCTGATTCTTTGCGATAGGAGGGACTGTAGCCCCAGGCTCCTCTGCCCCTGGAATTCTCCAGGCAAGAATACTGGAGTGGGTTGCCATGCCCTTCTCCAGGAGATCTTATCCACCCAGGGATGGAACCCAGATCTCCTGCATTGCAGGCAGATTCTTTACCATCTGAGCCATCAGGGAAGCCCCTTTAGGCCCTCTGGCTCTTGGTAGATTCTGCTTCTGAATCAGGTGGTGGTGGTTTTGTTGCTAAGTCGTGTTCAACTCTTGCGACCCCATGGACTGTCGCCCGCCAGGCCCTTCAGCCCATGAAATTTTCCAGGCAAGAATACTGGAGTGGGCTGCCATTTGCTACACCAGGGGATCTTCCTGACCCAGGGATCAAACCCGCGTCTCCTGCCTTGTAGATGGTCCCTTGTATTGCAGGGTGATGCTTTACCGCTGAGCCCCCAGGGAAGCACCTGAATCACAGACAGCGATCACAAACCAGAGCTCACACCCTGGCATGCGGTAGGCATTAGATACCATCGGAATAAATCTGACAGGTGAAGACAAAATCTGCCAGCGCCACTTTTTGCTACGTCAGGCGGGGTAAATTCCATTAAAGAACTAGAGCCAGGGGCCCAGGACAGCAAAGCTACGGACCCAGCCCTCCCTGCCGAGCACCAGCGCAGCAGCGGGGAAAGCGTGGGTCAATTTGGAACCCGACTGGGGCGGGGCTGTTGGGCCGGTAAGGAACGGGCCACATGGTCCGAAGTAACTTCCTTTTTTTAACCTTTCTTTTCTTTTTGAAATAACGTCTCAACAGCGCCACGGAGCTGGGCGGACAGTCCTGAGACCTCCGGTCGCAGACACGGCGCCGCCGCAGGGTCGCGTACAGGGCGGAGCGAGGCGCGCGGACAGCTGGAAGGAGAGCCCAGAGCCCGAGATGGGGTGGGGGCGGGGGCGGGGGCGGGCCCCCGCCCAGGGTCCCGCGCCCGCGCAGTGCGCGCGCGGGGCGGTCCCAGAGGCAGCGGGTTGTGGTTCCGGTTCCGCCGCGGAGACACGTGAAGGTCGGTGAGTTGGTGTGGAGTTCGTCTCCGCACGCGTGACCGCGCTGGGATGGATTCCTCCTCGTCTTCCTCCGCGGCGGGTTTGGGCTCGGTAGACCCGCAGCTGCAGCATTTCATTGAGGTGGAGACTCAGAAGCAGCGCTTCCAGCAGCTGGTGCACCAGATGACGGAACTTTGTTGGGTGAGGAGCCTGGGGCTGGGACCTGGCCACGGTACCTACTTGCCTGTCCTTGCCTCGCGCAACCTGCCCCGACGTCTAGAATTCGGGGAAGGGACAGGACCCGGCAGAACCCCTTGGTTTCCTTAGGTTCCTCAGGCCAGGCCGGGAGGGGAAAAGGGTGACTCCGCTTCTCAGGGGGGTGTCGCTCCGGACCTCGGCTTTGTTAGTGCAGAGGATTGGGTATTGTAGAAGACTTATGCTGTTGTCTCAACCAGAACTGTAGGCATTCAAGGTTGAAGCTACCTAGTGCTGGTCACTAGGACTGATGAGCGCCCCCACTATTGGTATTTAATGTTTGGTATCCTGAGTCCCAGAGAATCAGTGAATCTCCCGTCCCTGCACTCCTCAGAGTTTGCCGTAATTACTTAGTTGCTCTAACCGTCCCTGCCGAGGAGTGGCTCTAACCCACGAACCAAAAAACTGGAGTAATCTCTACCAACCTACACACTTTTTTTGCCTTCTTGTTGGATTGTTGTGTAATGCCAAGCCGTTTCAGGTCTGAAGGTTGAGGAACTGAGTATGCCCTGTTAGGGGACTTTGGCAAAAGGGTAGAAGGCATTTATTTGCAGCTTGGAATCAAAGTGTTCTCTGGCTGCCAAGGACAGCATAACTACTCTGCCTTGACATACAAAATCCACAGAATTCAGAAGCCAAGGATAAATTTCCTTGGAAGTGGAAAGACTGAGGCTTGTGTACACAACAGAATAATGAACGAAATTAATTTGAATTATAAACTTATGGTATCGCTGGACTCTGACCCTCAACAAATGATTACTTAGCTCCCATCTGCCCTGAACTAGAGCGGTTTGATTCTTTTAAATATCTGGTTCCTTACATTTGGACCAGGCGGTGGTGTGGTTCAAGACTCCTTTAAGAATCTGAAAGCAGTGGGCACTTTAGGAAAATTCATACAATTTTCCATTCGTCTTGAGAGAGAGGATTCAAGAGCCTCTGGCTTAAGTAGATATTATAGAGTCTCCAGTCGTAAATATTTTTTTTCCTTTGGTAGCTTCTATGGTGTCTTGCTGCAATGATCTATCCTTTCACCCATTTATCCCGCAGTTAGTTTAAAGGCATTTAATGTAAGCAGCATTGTAGAGTTGTAAGCAAATTCAGGAAAGGGTTAACTTCCCTAGTATTTTCCTTGCATTTTGTCATTTGTCTTGCTCTGTAATATTTCAGCACCATCATTTTCTGACTTACTATCTCTGTGCCACAGCTTCCCTCTTTGTAAAATGAAGATTAATAATAAACTGAATCTGTTCCATAGGGTTGCTGTGAGAATTTAAGGCTGTGGAAAATTGCCACACAGTAAACTGCTGAATGTGAACTGTGATTAACATATCAGATACTGTTTTTAGGTGAAGTTTTTCCTCTAAGCAACAAGAAGCTCCACCTCCTTTTTTTTTTTTGCCAAGTTCCCTTTGTGATTCTGTATCTTGTCCTGAGCAGGAAAAGTGCATGGACAAGCCTGGGCCAAAGTTGGACAGTCGGGCTGAGGCCTGTTTTGTGAACTGCGTTGAGCGCTTCATTGACACAAGCCAATTCATCTTGAATCGACTGGAACAGACGCAGAAATCCAAGCCAGTCTTCTCAGAAAGCCTTTCTGACTGACCTCAGCATTACCTCTTTGGAAAAGGAAGGTAGTTCAAGAGATGAAGAGCAGTTGATGAGATAGTTGAAGAAAAGGCTATGGGGGAGTTGGCCCCCACCTTTGTCACTCTTGGGACAGCCTGTCATCTGAGAATGAACAAAGACCAATTTTTGATGTGGGGGATTTGAGGGTCAGATGTATTTGGGGTTGTGTTTTTTTAATGCTAATCTTGTGAAACAATTGACAGATGAATGAAAAACTCTACTAGATGCATATTACTGTTTGTGGGATGATGCTTTTCTTGTAGTCCCATTAACTGCTTCCTATAATTTTAATAGTGGAATTGCTCTATAATTTGATACTGGGACCAGATAGGTAATAATCTGTTATTTGTGTGGATTCATTTCAGATTTTTGGGGAGATCAGTATACATCTTTGTGTCTCTCAGAAATGGCAGCAGTAGGGGAAGAGTAATTTGGTACTCAACTGTAGGCCTCCTTATCCAGTGTGTAATTATCAGTGCTGGAAAAAATATATATCAACTTTCTAGATTCTCTGTCTCCCTTACACCATGATTCACTTAAATATCTATATGACATACGATCTCGAGCTAGTACAGGTTGCCTGAGAGTCTAGAGGCCTTTAGTTAAAGGAATCTAGCCAGTGAACGTAATTTTCATACTAAACTGCCACAAGGAAGAAGTTAACTTACCCTGTGTATCAGGGTTCAAAAAATTTTAACGATGTGCCTCAATGAAAAAAATTAAGATTTGGGCCAGTCAGAAACTAACAGCAGTATCAGGTTGAGGTGCATGCCTAATGTAAATCAGTGTAGTTTCCATTTACTGCGTCTTTTAATGACTGAAATAAAGGCTACAAGATTCAAGTCTGTGACTGAGAAGGCTTTCTATTCTGATTATCACCTGCACCCTGGAGAGATTTGGTTCCAAGTGGGCTGGTTCCAAGGCTGAAATGTAGTCAGCCTGGGTACCTGTTCTGTGCAAGTTATGGCACGGTATTACAGCAACCCCTGACCTTTCTGAGAGAAAAGAGGACTTTGAAATGAGATGGAGGGGAAGGAGTTCAGTACTGACGGTCAGTTCCCTGAGTGTAGTGGAAGAGATTCTCGAGACTGGATTCCATTCCTCTTACTTCACATCCTAGTGGAATGGAGTGTAGACCTAAATTGGAACTCTTGTTGGGAGCCTCTGGTGCCAATCCATGAAGATTGGGAAATACACATTTCTAGAAGCCTCTAGTCCCTGCTTAACTTCCCACCATATAGGCACTACAAGGAAAGTTTGAAAACTCTAGAAAACACAATAAAATAAACATTTAAGTACTTACTCTGCCACATACCGTTTTGGGGACCAGGATGTAAGCAGTGCTCAGAAATAGTCCCTGCCTTCATGTAGCTTCTGTTTTCGTGAGGGGAGACAGGCCACAAACACATCCATGTGTCAATATAGAGTGCCATGCAGAAGAAGCAGAGTAAGGGTGTCAAGGAATGTTTGTGGGGCATTGTTATTTTAGCTAAAGATGGTAGGAGAAGGCCTCCTGGGGGAGGTGACCTTTCAGCAGAGACCTGAAAGAACTAAGTAACCAAGCCATGTAGGTACCTGAGAGAAGAACATTTCAGGTAAGGGTGATGCCAAGTCCAAAGGCCCTAAGGAGGGAACACCAGTGTAGTAGAAGAATCTGAAAGTCAGTGTGGCTGAAGGTAAAGTGAATAAAGTGAAGTCGCTCAGTCGTGTCCGACTCTTTGCGACCCCATGGACTGTAGCCTATCAGGCTCCTCCGTCCATGGGATTTTCCAGGCAAGAGTGCTGGAGTGGATTGCCATTTCCTTCTCCAGGGGATCTTCCTGACCCAGGAATCGAACTCGGGTCTCCTGCATTGCAGGCAGACGCTTTACTGTCTGAGCCAATGCAGGATAGTAAGAAATACATCAGAGACTGATTGAAGATGGGGCCTGGGGACGTGCACTGATCTTTTTTTGTTGTTGTTGTTCAGTCACTAAGTTGTGATTCTATGTAACCCCATGGACTGCAGCATGCCAGGCCTCCCTATCCCTCACAGTCTCCTGGAATTCGCCCAAGTTCATGTCCGTGTCCCACTGGAGGAAGGAATGGCAAACCACTCCAGTATTCATGCCTGAAGAATTCCATGGACAGAGGAGCCTGGTGGGCTAGAGTCCATAGGGTCACAGAGTCGGACACGACTGAACAACTGCCATACACATGTATTTTTTTTACTGTATCATTTCTTATTTTACTGTATCAATATTTCTTATTCTTCATTACCTTTGGACACAAACCAATTTTTCTGTTCTTACAAAGTAGCATTGCTTGCTCAGCTAACATACATAGTAAGAAAGTGGGTCTGTCAGATTCAGGCAGTACACTTGAGCACCAGGTATATGTTCGCTGCTGCTAGACACAAGGGGAAAGAAAAAGTAGACCATTTGCCCACATCCTCTTGGAGGTTAAGTCCAAGAGCAACAATTTGAGCTCTTGTTTGTCAGTCTCAGAAATTTATTTCAGAACCTTGATAGAAAGGGTACTGTCAGCCCTAATGACATTCAAAGTCCTCATTTCAAATATTGAGGGTAGAAAATTCAAACCTCAACTGTAAAACAAGAGGACTGGATTAGTAGACTTTTCCTTAAACGAAAAGGAATCTTAAGATATAAAATAGAAACACAAAGCTGCTCTGGTGGTGGGGGTATCTGGAGGCCTTCTTATCTCCTCCCCCTCCCTGTGCAGCAGCTCCCCCTGGTGACTAAGGCACTGTCTCTAGGGTCTACCCAAGCATTCTGTGAAAACTGGAACCATACTATCCCTAAGGCCCTTGCACATGAATGAGCATCAGGGATAACTGATACACGGAAATCAAGCAAGAACTTGGTATTTATGCTAACAAATCATGAGGAGTGTTGAGTTAAACAATTCAGTAAACCCCATGTAAAATAGCCTTTACATGGAAAGCAGTCGATAGCCCTTTTTTAATCCATTTTCCCTTAGTACAAAATTTTGGCCTAGGGAGATTTTAATTCAGTCCTCCCAGTAGGGCTTCTTTTAAGGTTCCTTATTCTCTCAGCCTCATTTTTTTGTTGTCATTTTGCTGGACTCAAAAGAGATTGGTGGAAAAAAAGTCTGGTAACTTTCATTTTCATTCCATGGAGGAGTAAGGGTATTGTTTAGATTTATTGATCATAGACAATAGGGGCTTCCCTGGTGGTTCAGATGGTAAAGAACCTGCTTGTAATGCAGGAGACCTGGGTTCGACCCTTGGGTCGGGAAGATCCCCCTGGAGAAGGGAATGGCACCTCACTACAGTATTCTTGCCTGGGAAATCCCATGGACAGAGGATATAGTCTATGGCGTCACAAAAGAGTTGGACACAACTGAGTGACTTTCACTCCATTCACAAAAGACAATAGGTATGGACCAAAAGGAATATCTTAAAAGGTATAGAGGAAAAACGGCCAAGAGCTGTGGAAAGGAAGCCACAGGAGGTACCACTAAAGTTGTTGAGGGCCACAGGCTACCATTTCTTGAAAAGAGGTCATGACAGCAGTAGGGAAAAGGAAATACTATATGGAATGACTGCATAGGTACTGAAAATACCCAAGGCCCTGTTCAGATAGTATATCTGAATGCTTATACAAAGCACAAGACAAATAGTATCCAGCCCAGGGCTGGTTTTGTGATTGGCTTCCCTAAAAGAAAGGGTTGCAAAGAGTCAGACATGACTGAGCGATTTTCACTTCAAGGCAATGTCCAAACTTAATACCTGACACAGAAAGTGAGCCAACAGAAGAGCAGATTAGAATACACACGAGGAGGTTACTCTGGCCATCCTGAGGTTCCACTATGAAGACAAGCAAGTAGAACTACACACAGGACAAAAAAAGGTGAATGCTGCAATACAAGAATTACTGTTGTTAGCATTTATATAAGAAATGCTAAAGCAACTTGACAATTAAATCACTACATTCTTAACACCCTAACAAGTGAGCAGCATTTGAGCAATTAGCTGTTTAATGTATGAATTAAAATTAGTGTATCTAGAGCTATGTCTTAGAAAAATCACTCAAAAAGGAAAGCCTATACAATATAATTATGCTACACAGAAATGCATAGAAGGGACAGTTAGGGTATGGCAAATCAGGATTCAGATGTACTGACCAGGAATTTTATATGAACAAAAGGGACAACAGAATTTTGAGATACACCTGCAGTATAATGATAATAATAGCTATGCTTTATTGAAGTTATGCATACTATTTGCCACACATTGTACTAAGTATTTTATATTGGATCATCTTTTAAAAACAATTCTGAGTGAGAAGATCTATTGTACTCATTTTACAGATGGAAAAGCTGAAGTTTGGAGAAATTACCTTATTCAAGGTTACACAGTTAGTTGGTTGTAGGGCTAGCATTTGAACCCAGGTAGTTTGCCTCGGAGAAGGCAATGGCACCCCACTCCAGTGCTCTTGCCTGGAGAATCCCATGGATGGAGGAGCCTGGTCGGCTGCAGTCCATGGGGTCGCTGGGAGTCAGACACGACTGAGCGACTTCACTTTCACTTTTCACTTTCATGCATTGGAGAAGGAAATGGCAACCCACTCCAGTGTTCTTGCCTGGAGAATCCCAGGGACGGGGGAGCCTGGTGTGCTGCCGTCTATGGGGTTGCACAGAGTCGGACACGACTGAAGCGACTTAGCAGCAGCAGCAGCAGCAGCAGCAGTTTGCCTCGAGCTCATAGTCTGAAATACTATACTAAGCTGCCTCCTAAAGTTTTAAAGATAAGAAGTAATGTTCCTCTAGATGATGGGGCCAGAATGCTGGGAACATTTCATTCTAGAATTAGCATGGAAGAGTGGAAAGAGCCTAAGTTTTAGAATTAGGCAGAACTGGGTTCAAATCTTACCTCAGCCAGTACCTGTGTCCCATTGGGGAAGTCACTTAACCTTGGATCCTCAGTTTCTTCATTAAAAAAAAAATTAGATGGTAATGCCTGCCTTACAGGGTTGAAAAATGAGATTATATATAAAGTGCTTGACACACTGTAGATACTTTAATGTAGCTATTATTCAGAACTGAGCATCTTTTTACAATTTTAGTTATTTTTTTTTTTTTGGCTGTGGTGAGTGGCATGCAGGATCTTAGCTCCCCAACCAGGGATGGAACCTGGGCTCCCTGCATTAGGAATGCAGAGTTTTAGCCACTGGACCACCAGGGAAGTCCCAGAACTGAGCATCTTTGATAACCCTAGCAGAGTTGTTGTCTGGGAGAAAAAGAGAAAAGCAAGGCGTCACTTCGTGAAGGTAACTGATGAAGCGATAGAGCTAACGGAGACTGTAATGTTAAGTTTGAGTTTTATCTTGCAACCATTGGATAGCTGTTGGAAAATTTTAAAGTGGAATAATAGGATATTTGTGCTTGTTTCATGACAGAAGTACTAAATGCATGGTTTTAAAAGTTTCAAACAATATAGAATTGCTTAGAATAAGTGAAAATCCTCCCCTTACCCTCTTATATACATTTAGAAAGATCATTTTCGCAGTTCTATGGTAGTTGGATTAAGACTGGGAGAATAGTAAGTGTATTTATTTTGCTAGTTCAGGCAAGAGGCTGGAGGATTGAATTCAGAGTGAAAGTGGGGATGGACAGGAGGGCACATTTTAGAAATATGAGAGCTGTGAGAGGAGAAAACTGGAGTAAAGTAGAGAGCATGATAGGGAAAGAGGTAGGGGATAGAAAAATATGCCAATGAGATGATGCCTTGGGATTCAAAGGGGTGCAAAAATGACTGGGAAGAGAGGAGGATAACAGAACTTACCCTGTTGAACAGACTACAGGAAGCAAGTTATACAAATGGTCATTCTCAGTGTCTGGGTAACCCATGGAATTTCTCTCTGCCCCCAAATTTAAGGGACAAGTAAACTTTTCAAAGGAAAAGTTAGAAGCAAGCTAAGAGGGAAAAATATACTAGTTGAGTTTTAACTCTGTATTCTGATAAGGAAGAATGAGTAGAAATACAACAAGGAAAAAGAAAAAGAAGAGGTTGAGGAGTCAGCCATACAGGCATCCCTCCAGGGGTATTGGTTCCAGGACACACACCCCCACTCCTGCAGAAAGTAAAATCTCCAGGTGTTCAAGTCCCTTATAGAAAAGGTAATATTTGCATATAATTTACACACATCTTCCTATGTACTTTAAATCATCTCTAGATAATGTATAATGCACAATACAAGGTAAGTGCTATGTAAATAATTGCCAGAGTGCAGGAAATTAAAAGTTTTGCTTTTTGGATTTTTTCCAAAATATTTTCAATCTTCAGTTGGTTAAAATCCACAGAAGCAGAACCTGTGGACACAGAGAGCCTGCTGTTAAACTGTACTTCAGACTTGGGGCTTCCCAGGTGGTTCAGTGTTAAAGAAATAATCTGCTAATGCAGGAGACGTGGGGTCAATCCATAGGTTGGAAGATCCCCTGGAGCAGGAAATGGCAACCCATGCCAGTATTCTTGCCTGGAGAGTCCCATGGACAGAGTCTGGAGGGCTACAGTCCATGGGGTCGCAAAGAGTTGGACACGACTTAGTGACTAAACAACAACAAACTTCGGACCTATAGTTATTTCCTTATAGCTTAAACCATTTGCTACATAACATGACTGACCTGTGCACTAAAACAGTATTATTCAAATTAAAAATCTCAGGTGGTCATGATATTGCTGGATGTACCTTGATACTACAAAAGAAACATCAGCATGGCCTAGTTGCTTTTCTGAACACCTATCCATCATTGTTTGGCTGCATACACCACCAGGTCGCAAGAGTTGATCACTTCTTTTCAAGCATTTTTTTTCCGTTCCCTCAGGCAGATTCCAGGGATGCTTTATTTTCTTCTTTTTTTTTTCTTAAAACTGCCAACACTTTGAGGTTCTTTTCCCCATCAGATTAGTTATTATTCCTATTTCACCCCATTCTCCATAAGACAAGCACATCTTAAGGGTTTTCTTATAGATATTAAGAGTTTTGCTTTGAATTACCATGGGAGAATAGCCATGGGACAACACACAGAATAAATATGGGTAATTGCAAAGGTTCAGAATTTTACAAGTTTTAACAGTCAACTCTGATTCATATTCTCTTCCTTACTGATAAGGTGATTAACAAGCTCTCTCTTGGTCTTTATTCTTTAGTGGGCTTCCCCAGTTCACACAAAACTCACAAGCCAAAAAAGAAAAGATTATTAATTTTGTCTACATAAAAAAATATCTGAACAGCAAAAGCTTCCATAAGCAAAGTTAACAGGAAAACAAATGGGGAACAAATATTTGAAAAATTTCAACAAAGGACCAATTTACTTATTATATAAAGGGCTCCTTCTCTGGTGGTGCAGATGGTAAAGAATCTGCCTGCAACATGGGAGACCTGGGTTCGATCCCTGGGTTGGGAAGATCCCCTGGAGGAGGGCATGACAACCCACTCCAGTGTTCTCGCCTGGAGAATTCCCATGGACGTAAGAGCCTGGCAGGCTACAGTCTGTGGGGTTGCAAAGAATCAAACATGACTGAGCGATTAACACTACTAAATCTATTCCAGAAGTCTGACTTATAAGAATTCATCCTACAGATACACTTAATATATACAAAATGAGGAACCACTTTATATATTGATATGGAATGAGCTCCAATACATATTGTTAAATTAAAGCAGCAAGATTCAAGTCACAATATGCTGCAATTTGTGCAAAAGGGGGGATTAAAATAGATGTACACATTTGTTTGAATAAGCATAAATTATCTCTTGAAAGTGAAAGTTTTAGTCGCTCAGTCATGTCCGACTCTTTGCAACCCCTTTGTAGCCCATGAGGTTCCTCTGTCCATGGGATTTCCCAGGAAGGAATAATGGAGTGGGTAGTCATTCCCTTCTTCAGAGGATCTTCCTGACCCAGAGATCGAACCCAGGTCTCCTGCATTGCAGGCAGATTGTTTACTGTCTCAGGCACCAGGGAAGAAGGATATTGTTAACATTGTTTTCAGGGAGAGGAACTGGGTGGTTAGAAGGTAGGAGTGACAGGGAGACTTTTTACTATGTATCTTTTCTCTGTGTCTTTTGAATTTTGAATCATGTGACTATATTCCCTATTAAAAATAAATAATATTTTAAAGATAAAATTTCTCCCCACTTCAGAACTCTGAAATGTATACTAAGAGAGGTGATAGAAACAACTTCTAGGAATAAAAATCCTATATCAGCTACAATAATTTCAGATGCCCATTAGTTACAAATGGATTATTTATATATCTAAAGACATCAAATAGGGATGGGATAAGGGTGGGGTAAGTAAGACATTCACCTTGTGTGCAAAATTTAAAGGGATGCCAAAAAACTCAGTGATCAGGATAAATATTCTAATGTAATAGTTTAAAAATTAGTGCAAAAATCCATGATGAACAAAAATGTAAAAAAATTTAAATAAAGACAATGCCATACCAAGCCATACCGGACTGTGAGGAAAACAGAAAAAATGTGGACCCCATGTACATGTTTTTGTGTGTTCTTGAATGATTAATTTTTTTCCAAAAAATTAAAGCAGCTGGAAAAATTGAAAAGTAGATACATTAAAACTCACAGCGTTGTTTAAATAGCTTATCTACACTAAAAGCCGAATTAAATTTTACTTTCCTGACTTTAATGGAAGCAAACTCATCAGTAATATTTTCATTAAAATCAATAATATTTCATTAAATATTTTCTTAGGCCTAATAAGAATATGTAGAATTTGGGGAGAGTGCTAATACACTGGTGGAACTTAAATGCAAGATAGATATTGGAGAATCTCTGGAAATAAGAATTGCAAGGTAGACATGGACTATTTAGTTATTCCATGCTAAGGAGTTTAGATTTTATTTTGAAGGTGATGGTGAACCTCTAAAGTATTCCTGAAGTATTTCAATCTTCTTGTAGGAAGATTACAATCACACCAGTGACAAAGTCCAAAAAAGTGTTAAGACTGAAAGTAGGGACCTGATAGATTAAGTTAGAAATGTAATTGTAAGGTAGACTGGGTAAATTCTGATGACTAAATAAGAGGAGCAAGGGACTTCCTTGGTGGTCCAGTGGTTAAGACTCTGCACCGCAAGGGGGAATGGTTGGATCCCAGGTCTGGGGACTAAGATCCCACATGCCTCAGAGCGTGACCAAAAAATACTTAAAATTTTTAAAAAAAATAAGAGGAGGAAAAGGGGAAAGATGAGAAAAGAACAAGAAATTTTTTAAAAAAGATCAAATAATTTTGAAAGAGAATTCTAGAAGTTCAAAAAAAGTTTTAATATTAAAAACTCAGTGAATAGATTAAACTATAGATTGGGCACAGTTAAAGAGAAAAAGTGGTAAACTGGAACACAGATGTACAAAATATAACACAGAGAGATAAAGAATTAAAAATATGAAAGACGTAAAGAGACAAAGAGGACAAATGGGAAGAAAACTAATATTCAAAGAAGTAATGGGTAAGAGTGTTCTAGAACTGATGAATTAATGATGTGAATTCTGACTCAGGAAGTCTGAGTCCTGAGCAGGAAAAATACAAACTAAATTCACGTTTAGACCATTTCTTATATCTTAGAACATCAAAACAAATGATCCCAATGATAATACTCTACATTTTCTATGTGCCAGGATTGTTCTGAACATTTCACTCAAAAGACAATCATTGATGCTTGGGGCTGGTGCACTGGGACGACCCAGAGGGATGGAATGGGGAGGGAGGAGGGAGGAGGGTTCAGGATGGGGAACACATGTATACCTGTGGCGGATTCATTTTGATATTTGGCAAAACTAATACAGTTATGTAAAGTTTAAAAATAAAATAAAATTTTTAAAAAAAAAAAAAAGACAATCATTTTAATATATTGGGGTATTTTTCTTCCAGTCTTTTATCCATGCATGTTTATGTATAAAAACAAAAATTTTGAAGAAAAATATACTACACATATAATTTTGTATTCTAGTTTTTTACTCAGCATCTTTCCATAAGCATTTTCCCATGTCATTAAGCAGCAGTAGCAATAAAGGCATAAATAACAACTAACATTTTACTGTTGTGGTTATGAACATGGGTTTTTGAAGTCAAGCTTTCTGTATTTGAATCCCAGGTCACTACATACTAGCTGTGTGGCTTTGGATAAGTGACCCATTCTCTCTCTGCTCCCATTTTCTCATCTATGAGAACCTACATCCTAAGAGTTATTGTGAGTTATTGTTTACTAAGCTATCTGCCAGGCACTGTGCTAGACACATGAATAATCTCATTCAGTACTCACAAAGTTCCTGTGGGTTAGAACTGTTATTGCCCCTGTTTTACAGATGAGAAAAGTAGGGCTTAGAAAGACTGTTAAGTGATTTGCCTAAAGTCACACATCCAGTGATGGTGCTTAAACTTGAATTCAGATGTCTCCAAAAACTATTATCTTGATTGTCATGCTACACTCTTCTTCAATATGTTTGAATGGCTTCATAGTATGTAGGGATCATAAAGCTCATCACAATATCCCCCAAATGTTGCACATTTAGATCTTTTCCACTTACTTCCTATTACAAAAAACCCAGTGAAGAACATCTTTGCCCATAAAATATTGTGTGCACTTCAGGTAAACTGTTTAGGGTAGTTATTCTGAAGTGGACTTAGACTAAGTCAAAAAGTTTGAACATTTTAAGGCTCTTAACAAAGTTGGCAAACTGTTTTCCAGAAAGGTTGAAACTATTTACATATCCATAGGTAGTTAACAAGAATAAAGTTGAATATTTTTTTTTACATATTGACCACCTACTTAAATGCTTTGCCCATGTTTCTTCAGAGATGTTAATTTTTCTAATTTGTATGCTATATAGTTATATATTATGTGAGGGGTATATATTATATAGGCTTCCCAGGTGGTACAGTGGTAAAGAATCTGCCTGCCAATGCAGGAGATAGGAGTTTGATCCCTGGGTCAGGAAGATCCCCTGGAGGAGGGCATGGCAACCCACTGCAGTACTCTTTCCTGGAGAATCCCATGGTCAGAGGAACCTGGTGGGCTATACAGTTCATGGGGTTGCAAAAGAGTCAGACATGACTGAGCAACTGAACAACAGCAAATTTATTCCCAGGATGCCTATCTTATTTGGGTAATTTTCCTAGCAAAGTTGCTCCATCCTCAAAATAGAGTAAATATTCAGACTGGGACAATCTCTCTTCTACTTCCTCCCTCCCCTCCTTCATTCCTTCCTTTTAAAAAAGTTTCTTCCTTATAGTGCAGGCCTTGAGAAGTGAGATTCAACTGTAACTCTAGGCCAAGGCAACAGGAGCTGAAGTTAAATTTGGTTTTGCTTAGCCACACAGAAATGGATCTGAATGTAGGGCAGAGACAGAAATATACTCTTGAGATGATTTTTTATTATGTAAAAGTAAGTAAATGTATATCTATGCTTATGTAACTATGTCTGTGTATGTGAATGTACATGTAATTATGGGAGGAAATGAGGTTTTACTGAAAATATCTGGGCAAAAGAGAAACCCTGAATGCTTGTTGGCTTATTCTAAACCTGACTGTGATCCATGAAAAAAAAATTTTTTTTTAATCTGAGCATTGAGTTAAATATAATTCCAATAGGTTGTACATTGAAGAATGCTTACTGAATATTAGTCCAACCCACATTCCTTCAGGTGTGTAGCCACTATGACCTAAATAAAGGCAGAAGTATTATTAGTCTATTAATTCTAAAACAGTATAATATAATAAGCTTATATTGCAACAGTTTATATTTTTCTTCAGGTGAAAAGAGAATTGAAAAATGTAACTTGTTTATAAGCTTTAGTAAGGAACTTGGATTTTTTTCTTATTAATATTAGTTAAATTTCTTTTATTCCATTTGTGAAACAAGATATTTACCTGATTTTTAAAAAGCTCAATTGTTTTTTCTGATTATTATTAACATGCATATTAATTGCAAAAATAAATCAGAAAATACAGAAAAGTGCAAGGAAGAAAATGTGCTAATGGAAAGAAAAAAAAGAAAATGAGAAGAAAAACTAAACAATCACTTTAAAAATGTTGGGATTGCTCTAATAGAACTGCTGCTGGTCACTTTAATAAGGCCTATCTTCTATAAGACAAAGTTTCCTCCAATGAAAATACTGGAGGTGAGAACCAAGACAAGGCCCATGCAGAAGTCAGAGTAGCCAGACCCTGTGTCCTTCTAGCAATGATTCTCTGTTGAGATAAAATACTAAGATGGGCAGTTTCTCTTGATTAAAACATAAATCCTGTGTTTGAGTTACATCTGTGAAAAAATGGCAGATTAGGAAACGTCAAAAATCCTTCCCTTCACAAAAAAGTAAATTGTCAAACACTGTCAAAATCAACTTTATAAAAACTCTGGAAACAAAAGTTTATAGCAACTGTAGCTGTTGAGTGACATCACCAAAAATGGCAGAATAGGGAACTCCAGGGTTGTATCTACACAAAAACAAATAAGACATCAAAATCTGTCAAAGTTTTGCAAAATTCTAGAATCTAATTAAAAAATACAACAAGCAGTGGAAAGTTTAGTGAAGAAAAAAGTGGCTACATTGCAGTAAGAGTGCTCTGGTGCTTTCAATCACCTGCCTACCAACTCTTCACTCCCCAGGTCAGTGGCGGCAATGAAGAATGACGTCCTGCACTCTTGGCTCAGGTTGATATTGCCAGAATGAGCAATACACACCTTGTTCCCAAACATTATGGGTTTCCCTGGTGGCTCAGATGGTAAAGCATCTGCCTGCAATGTGGGAGACCCGGGTTTGATCCCTGTGTCAGGAAGATCCCCTGGAGAAGGAAATGGCACCCCACCCCAGTACTCTTGCCTGGAAAATTCCATGGATGGAGGATCCTGGTGGGCTACAGTCCATAGGGCTGCAGAGTTGGACGCAACTGAGCGTCTTCACTTTCTTTCTTTCCCAAATATCGTGATTGTTTGTTTCAACCTGACTAGTGGCTGTCTGGTATAAGGACCTGACTTTATTTCACCTGAATTAGAGCATTCCCATGGCTTCCTTGGTGGCTTTTGCCAAAAGCATTTAAAAGCAAAAGTGTTGTCTGGAGTAGCCCAGGAAAAGGGATGACAGTAGGGATAGGAAATAGACAGCTTGAAAAGCCTGGAAAAAAGAAGTTCAGAAAGGAAATGTTCCAACAGTTCTCATATATACCAGCGAATTGAGAAAGCTACATGTATACCAACAGCTGGACTCATGTTCAAAAAAGGCCATGAGAAGATCTAAGCTTTCACCTCTGCCTGATCTTCAGGATTTGTGCCAAACAGGAACCGACAGTTCAGGCAGAGTTCTAAATGTAGTGGCTAAGCATTTATACAATCCCCAAACACACAGCCAGTCTACAAACATTGGGAGAGTACTTTTTTCTTTCTCTTTTTTCCTTTCTGTATTTCTTTTCTTGACTCCAAACAATTAAGCAAATTCTGTCAGAATACTAGTTGACCACTCAGTTAATGGAATACAAACCTGACTGGCCACATTACACACTACAGTAGTTCCCCCCTTACCTATGAAGGATATGTTCCAAGACCCCTAGTGATGAAATCCTATATATACTATGTTTTTTCCTATACATGCATATTTATGATAAAGTTTAATTTATAAATTAGGCACAGGAATCCCTTAGAAGAAATGGAGTAGCCATCAGAGTCAACAAGAGTCCGAAATGCAGTACTTGGATGCAATCTCAAAAATGACAGAATGATCTCTCTTTGTTTCCAAGGTAAACCATCATGTAATTCAAGTCTATGCCCCGACCAGTAACGTTGAAGAAGCTGAAGTTGAATAGATCTATGAAGACCTACAAGACCTTCTAGAACTAACACACAAAAAAGATGTCCTTTTCATTATAGGGGACTGGAATGCAAAAGTAGGAAGTCAAGAAACACCTGGAGTAACAGGCAAATTTGGCCTTGGAGTACAGAATGAAGCAGGGCAAAGGCTAATAGAATTCTGCCAAGAGAATGCACTGGTCATAGCAAACACCCTTTTCCAGCAACACAAGGGAAGACTCTACACATGGACATCACCAGATGGTCGACACCAAAATCAGATTGATTTTATTCTTTGCAGCCAAAGATGGAGAAGCTCTATACAGTCAGCAAAAACAAGACCGGGAGCTGACTGTGGCTCAGATCATGAACTCCTTATTGCCAAATTCAGACTGAAATTGAAGAAAGTGGAGAAAACGACTAGACCATTCAGGTATGACCTAAATCAAATCCCTTATGACTACACAGTAGAACTGAGAAATAGATTTTAGGAACTAGATCTGATAGAGTGCCTGATGAACTATGGAATGAGGTTCGTGACATTGTACAGGAGACAGGAATCAAGACCATCCCCAAGAAAAAGAAATGCAAAAAAGCAAAATGGCTATCTGAGGAGGCCTTACGAATAGCTGTGAAAAGAAGAGAAGCGAAAAGCAAAGGAGAAAAGGAAAGATATAAGCATCTGAATGCAGAGTTCCAAAGAATAGCAAGGAGAGATAAGAAAGCCTTCCTCAGTGATCAATGCAAAAAAATAGAGGAAAACAACAGAATGGAAAGAGACTAGAGATCTCTTTAAGAAAATTAGAAATAACAAGGGAACATTTCATGCAAAGATGGGCTCGATAAAGGACAGAAATGGTATGGACCTAACAGAAGCAGAAGATATTAAGAAGAGATGGCAAGAATACACAGAAGAACTGTACAAAAAAGATCTTCATGACCCAGATAATCATGATGGTGTGAACACTCACCTAGAGCCAGACATCCTGGAATGTGAAGTCAAGTGGGCCTTAAAAGCATCACTATGAACAAAGTTAGTGGAGGTGATGGAATTCCAGTTGAGCTATTTCAAATCCTGAAAGATGATGCTGTGGAAGTGCTGCACTCAGTATGCCAGCAAATTTGGAGAACTCAGCAGTGGCCACAGGACTGGAAAAGGTCAGTTTTCATTCTAATCCCAAAGAAAGGCAATGCCAAAGAATGCTCAGACTACCACACAATTGCACTCATCTCACATGCTAGTAAAGTAATACTTAAAATTCTCCAAGCCAGGCTTCAGCAATACGTGAACCATGAACTTCCAGATGTTCAAGCTGGTTTTAGAAAAGGCAGAGGAACCAGAGATCAAATTGCCAACATCTGCTGGATCATCGAAAAAGCAAGAGAGTTCTAGAAAAACATCTATTTCTGCTTTATTGACTATGCCAAAGCCTTTGACTGTGTGGATCACAATAAACTGTGGAAGATTCTGGAAGAGATGGGAATAGCAGACCACGTGACCTGCCTCTTGAGAAACCTATGTGCAAGTCAGGAAGCAACAGTTAGAACTGGACATGGAACAACAGACTGGTTACAAATAGGTACAGGAGTAGGTCAAGGCTATATATTGTCACCCTGCTTATTTAACTTATATGCAGAGAACATCATGACAAACGCTAGGCTGTAGGAAGTGCAAGCTGGAATCAAGATTGCCGGGAGAAATATCAATAACCTCAGATATGCAGGTGACACAATCCTTAGGGCAGAAAGTGAAGAAGAGAGAGAGCCTCTTGATGAAAGTGAAAGAGAAAAGTTGGCTTAAAGCTCAACATTCAGAAAACTAGGATCATGGCATCCGGTCCCATCACTTCATGGCAAATAGATGAGGAAACAGTGGAAACAGTGGCTGACTTTATTTTTCTGGGCTCCAGAATCACTGCAGCCATGAAATTAAAAGACGCTTACTCCTTGGAAGGAAAGTTATTCCTTGGAAGGAAAGTTATGACCAACCTAGACAGCATATTCAAAAGCAGAGACATTACTTTACCAACAAAGGTCCATCTAGTCAAGGCTATGGTTTTTCCAGTGGTCATGTATGGATGTGAGAGTTGGATTATAAAGAAAGCTGAGCACAGAAGAATTGATGCTTTTGAACAACTGTGGTGTTGGAAAAGAGTCTTGAGAGTCCCTTGGATTGCAAGGACATCCAACCAGTCCATCCTAAAGGAGATCAGTCCCGGGTGTTCATTGGAAGGACTGATGTTGAAGCTGAAACTCCAATACTTTGGTCACCTGATGCGAAGAGGTGACTCATTGGAAAAGACCCTGATGCTGGGAGGGATTGGGGGCAGGAGGAGAAGGGGACGACAGAGGATGAGATGGCTGGATGGCATCACCGACTTGATGGACATGGGTTTGGGTAGACTCCGGGAGTTGGTAATGGACAGGGGGGAGGCCTGGCATGCTGTGGTTCATGGGGTCACAAAGAGTTGGACACGACTGAGTGACTGAACTGAACTGAACTCAGAACATGGTGTAATTTAAAACCTATGAATTGTTTATTTCTGGAATTTTCCATTTAATATTTTCAGATCATGGCTGATTATGGGTAGCTGAAACCATGGAAAATGAAACTTAGCATGCTGCTGCTGCTGCTAAATCACTTCAGTCATGTCTGACTCTGTGCTACCCCATAGACAGCAGCCCACCAGGCTCCCCCATCCCTGGGATTCTCCAGGCAAGAGTACTGGAGTGGGTTGCCATTTCCTTCTCCAATGCATGAAAGAGAAAAGTGAAAGTGAAGTCGCTCAGTTGTGTCCGACTCTTAGCGACCCCATGGACTGCAGCCTACCAGGCTCCTCCGTCCATGGATTTTCCAGGCAAGAGTACTGGAGTGGGGTGCCATGGGGGCACTAATGTAGAGATTTTACAAAATAGTTTAGAAATGTTGTTAAACAAACACGAGCCACAATAGGGAGCAAAAATACACCCTGAGGAAGGGGAACAATCATATTTCAAAATTTACCATATTGTAACATTCAAAATATCCAATTTTCAGCAAAAATTACAAGACAGGCAAAGAAAGAAGAAAGAATGGCACATTCACAGGAAAAAAAGAGAAATTAATAGAAACTGTCCCTAAAGGAGCTGAGACTAAGACTAGACAAACAGTTTAAGACTTTAAATCAACTGTGTTAAATATGCCCAAAGAACTTAAGGAAACCAAGAAAAAGAAGTAAAGGAAACAGTAGAACAATGTCACATAAAGCACAGAATATCAATAAAGAGATATAAATTATAAAAAGAATCAAAAAGAAATTCTGGAGTTGAAAAGTACAATAACTGAAATAAAAATTTCACTAGAGTAGAGAGTTTTTAGCAAGATTTGAGGAAGAAGAATCAATGAAATTGAAGATAGATTGATCCATATTATCCACTCTGAAAAGCAGAAAAAGAATGAAGAAAAATTAATAGAGCCTAAGAAACTGATGAGACACTATCAGTCATACTAACATATGAAAAATGGGATTCCTGGATGGAAGGAAGAGAAAGGAAAGGGAATAAAAAACATTTAAAGAAATAATAAATGACCGATAACCTCCAAAATTTAATGAAAGACATGAATCTATATATACACCAAGAAGCTAACAACTTCCAAGCATGGTAAATTCATGCGATTCACACTGATACACATTATAGTCAAATGGTCAAAATACAAAGCCAAAGAGAGAATTTTGAAATATCACCAAAAGTGACTCAAAATGTGCATGAAAGCCTCAATAAGATTTCAGCCTATTTCTCTTCAGAAGCCATGAAGGCCAGAAGACAATGAGGTTATCTATTCACAGTGCTTAAAGAAAAAAACTGTCAAGCAAGAATCCTATATGTGGTCAAACTATCATTCAAAAAGGGGTAGAAATTAAGATATTTCCAGATAAGCAAAAACTGAGAGAGTTTATTACTAGTAAACCTGTCCTACAAGAAATGCTAAAACTCATCCTTCAGGCTGAAATGAAAAACGACTAGAGCATAACTCAAAGCCATATGAAGAGATAATGAACAACACAAAGATAGCTACAGAGGTAAATGTATAGGCCAGTATTATTTCATTTTTCATTTGTAACAAAGATGGGGGACAGGGCTATATAGAAGTAGAGTTTTTACATGCCATTTAAGTTACATTGATATCAATTTAAATTAGATTATTATAACTTTAGGATGTTAAATGTCTTCCCCATGGTAACCACTAAGAAAATATCTATAGAATGTACACAAAAGGAAATGAGAAGGGAACCTAAATGTGTCACTACACAAAATCAACCAAACACAAAGGGAAATGAGGGATAAAAAAGCTTTAAGACATATAGAAAACAAATAGCAAAATAGCAGAAATTCTTTATTTTTCCTGAGGAGTAAGGGATCTGAGCGCCACACCAGGCACTCTAACTCTGATCCTGCACAGGAAAGAAAAGACCCTCAAAGTCCTGGCTTTGAAAACAAATGGGTAATAATCCAGGAAAACTGTAAAACTACAGAGAACAGAAACCCACTCTTGAAGGGCTCATGTGTAACCATAGCCCTGGCACAACAGGAGGGTGCAAGCAACCCACATAGGGGACATCCCTTGAGTGCCTGGCTCTGGTGACCAGGTGGGACTGAACTTCTGGGCCCCACAGACATCTACGTAAGGCCATTCCTTCAAGATTGCGAGAGGTAACCAATTTACTAATGCATAGAAACAAACGCAGCAGCTGCTGCTGCTGCTGCTAAGTCGCTTCAGTCGTGTCCGACTCTGTGCGACCCCATAGATGGCAGCCCACCGGGCTCCCCCGTCCCTGGGATTCTCCAGGCAAGAACACTGGAGTGGGTTGCCATTTCTTTCTCCAATGCATGAAAGTGAAAAGTGAAAGGGAAGTCGCTCAGTTGTGTCTGGTTCTTCGTGACCCCATGGACTGCAGCTTACCAGGCTCCTCTGTCCATGGGATTCTCCAGGAAAGAATACTGGAATGGGTTTCCATGCCCTCCTCCAGGGGATCTTCTCAACCCAGGAATCAAACCTGTATCTCCTGTATTGCAGGCAGATTCTTTACCTCTGAGCCACCTGGGAAGCCCCGTATGATAACTCTACTTTCAGCTTTTAAAAGAACTTCCGTGCTGCTGTTCTCCATAGTGGCCACACCACTTTTTATTCCCACCAACAGTGCAGGAGAGTTCTCATTTCTCCACACCCTCTCCAGCATTTATTTTTTGTTTTTTGCTTCCTTTTATTTGTTTTTTGACAATAACAGAAAATCTGACATTTATTGCTAGTGAAAAACCAGGATAATATTTAATAGATTTAATTCTCATTTGAAAAATTCAGAAAACTGAGGTTTCCCTAAAGGAAAACTAATCACATTCAGAATGTTTTTTAAGCATTCTGTTGAATTCCTTGAATTTCTGCTTACAACTCTGTCCTTGGGGAGTACAAGTGGAACTAGCAGATGATAACAACATTTATTATTTGTAGACTTTTTGATGATGGCAATTCTGGCCAGTATGAAGTGGTACCATGCTCATTGTATTTGTGATTTTCAGTTCTCTAATAATTAGTGAGTTTGAGCATGTTTTCATGTGCCTGTTGACCATCTGGGAGATGGTCTTTGGAGAAATGTCTATTTAGGTCTTCTGCTCATTTTTTATATTGAGCTTGGAAGTTGTTTTCATATTTTGGAAAATAATCCTTTGTCAGTCACATTGTTTGCAAATATTTTCTCCTATTCCATAGGTTGTCTTTTCATTTTGTTTATGGTTTCCTTTGCTGTGCAAAAGTGTATATGTTTAATTAGGTATCATTTGTTTATTTTTGTTTTCATTTTCTAGGAGATGGATCCAAAAAAATAAAGCTGTGACTTATGTCAAAGAGTGTTCTGCCTATGTTTTCCTCTAGGAATTTTATAGCATCCAGTGTTACATTTAGGTTTTAATCCATTTTGAGTTATTTTTGGGTATGGTATTAGAGAATGTTCTGATTTCATTATTTTACATGCAGCTGTCCAGTTTCCCCAGCAGCACTTATTGAAGAGACTATCTTTTCTCCAGTGTATATTCTTGCCTCCTTTGTTGTATATTAATTGATATGGTCAGTTGATTTTCCACATGATTGCCAAGACCATTCAATAGGGGAAAGGACAATCTCTTCGACAAATGGTTTTGTGAAAACTGGATAAGATGTCCACATACAAAAGGATGAAGTTTGACCCTTATTTTACACCACATATAAAAATTAGTTCAAAATGAATCAAAGACTTAAATATAAGACACAAAAATATAAAACTTGTAGAAGAAAACATAGGGGAAATCTTCATGATATTGGTTTCAGTAACAATTTCTTGGATATAACACCAAAGGTACAGGGAACAAAAGAAAAAATAAATTAGATGCCATAAAAACTAAAAAAAAAATTGTGTGTCAAAGGATTCTATCGTGATTATGAAATAGTAATCCACAGGATGGAGGAAAATATTTTCAAAGCATATATATGATAAGTGATTAGTTTCTAGAATATATAAAGAATGTCAACAACTCACCAACAGCAAAAGATAAAAACCAACCAACTCCACAGAGTGTACATACCTCAACATAATAAAAGCCATATATGACAAACCTACAACTAGCATTATACTCAATGGTGAAAAGCTGAAAGCATTCCCCCTAAGATCAGGAACAAGACAAGGATGTCCACTCACCACTTTTATTCAACATAGTTTTGGAAGTCCTAACTACAGCAATCAGAGAAGAAAAGTAAAGGGAATCCAAATTGGAAAAGAAGTAGTTAAACTATCACTGTTTGCTGATGATATGATACTATACGTAGAAGATCCTAAAGATGCTACCAGAAAACTACTAGAACTCATGAATGAATTTGGTAAAGTTGCAGGTTACAAAATTACTACACAGAAATCTGTTGCATTTTTATACATAACAATGAAAGATCAGAAAGAAAGTCAAGAAGCAATTCCATTTACCACAACATCAAAAAGAATAAAATACCTAGGAATAAACCTACCTAAGGAGACAACAGACCTGTACTCCAAAACTGTAAGATGCTGATGAAAGAAATTGAAAAAGACATAAACATATGGAAAGATATACCATGTTTGTGGATTGGAAGAATCAATATTGTCAAAATGACTATACTGCCCAAGGCAATCTACAGATTCAATGCAATCCATCTCAAATGGCATTTTTCACAGAGCTAGAACAACAACAACAAAAAAATCTCAAAACTTGTATGGAGACACAAAAGACTCCAAATAGCCGAAGCAATCTTGGAAAAGAAACACAGAGCTGGAGGAATCAGCCTCCCTGAATTCAGACTATACTACAAACTACAGTCATCAAAACAGTATGGTACTGGTGCAAAAATAGAAATATAGATCAATGGTACAGGATAGAAAACCCAGAAATAAGCCCATGCACCTATGGTCAATTAATCTATGACAAATGAGGCAAGACTACACAATGTTGGAAAGACAATCTCTTCAACAAATGGTGCTGGGAAAACTGGACAGCCACATGTAAAAAAAATGAAATTAGATCATTCTTTAACTCCATACACAAAAATAAGCTCAAAATTAATTAGAGACCTAAATGTGAGACTGGACACTATAAAACTCCTAGAAGAAAATGTAGGCATAATATTCTCTTACATAAATCACAGCAACACCTTTCTCAATCCATCTCCCAGAATAATGGAAATAAAAGCAAAAATAAGCAAAGGAGATCTATTTAAATTCAAAAGCTTTTGCACAGCAAAGGAAACAATGAAGAAAACGAAAAGACAACCCACAGATTGGGAGAAAACATTTGCAAATGATCTGACCAATAAGGGATTAGTCTCCAAAACTTACAAACAGTTTATGATGCTCAACAGCATCAAAACAAATGACCCACTAAAAAAATGGGCAGAAGACCTGAATAGACATTTCTCCAAAGATAACATACAGATGGCCAACAGTCACCTGTCCAACATGGCTAGTTATTAGAAAAATGCAAATCAAAACTGCAATGAGATATCACCTCACACTGGTCAGAATGGCTATTGTCAAGAAATCCACAAACAATAAATGCTGGAGAGGGTGTGGAGAGAAGGGAATCCTCCTACACTGTTGGTGGGAATGTAAATTGGTACAGCCACTATGGAGAACAGAATGGAGGTGCCACAAAAAACTAAAAATAGAGCTACCACATGACCTTGAAATCCCACTCCTGGGCATAAATCTGGAGAAAAACATGATCCAAAAGGATACATGCAATGCAGTTTTCATTGCAGTACTGTTTACAATAGCCAAGATTTGGAAGCAACCTAAATGCCCACCCACAGAGGAATGGATAAAGAAGATGTGGTACATATATACAATGGAATATTACTCAGCCATTAAAAAGAATGACACCACACCAGATAAAAATAATTAGGGATTGGGAGAGAATGTGATTATTTATTTAAGACAAGGGACCTATCAACAGTGATGGCACCCCACTCCAGTACTCTTGCCTGGAAAATCCCATGGATGGAGGAGCCTGGTGGGCTGCAGTCCATGGAGTCGCAAAGAATCAGACCTGACTGAGGACTTCAGTTTCACTTTCATGCATTGGAGAAGGAAATGGCAACCCACTTCAGTGTTCTTGCCTGGAGAATCCCAGGGACAGGGGAGCCTGGTGGGCTGCCGTCTATGGGGTCGCACAGAGTCTGACACGACTGAAGTGACTTAGCAGCAGCAGCAGCAGAACAGCCAGTAAGGTTCACAGTTGTTAAGAGGTGGATGGAAATTGGGTCTGAGTTTCCTAGCAGCCATAGAAAGGAAAGTTAATTACATAATTCACACTGTCCATAGGATTCTTTTTTTTTTTTTTTTGCATTGTACTTTTTAATTGCACAGGTAGTTTTAAATAAATGGAGAAAGCACCGTCCAAAAGTTACACTAGCACGGAAAGATTTCATCGAGCATTTACATAGTAGTTTTCCATAATTTTACAAAAGATTCTTGATCTTTACTTGAACTGTACATCAGGGAAAAGGAGCCCCCTCAGGTAGGTGTTCTGCTTGCAGAAGCAAACTAAAGGACCTAAAGTCGGAGGCAAGCCTGGGATGCTGAGAAGGGAAAAGAGAAATTGATAAAGGACCATTCGTTAACTCCATGTCTGAAACACATCGCGTGACCCTTGTGTAAGTACTTCAGGGCAAACCACCGCCCTTAAGATAAAGATACACCCTCAGAAGCTGTAATTCTGGATCATAGTAATGTATCTACGTACCCTGGACCACTAAAGGTCAAAAGACAATACTTGGGGTGACCTAGGAGGCTTGAACAAATACTTTAAAGGAATTCTCTAGGACCACACCCCCTCTACTTTGGCTTTCTGGGTGAAGCACAGGCCTTTGTGCTGTCCTCCAGGCAGTGCCACAGTCAGAGCATCAGCACTGGATCACTCCTTAGACACTAATCAGCTGGGGAAAGAGTTCACTGGCAAAAGGGTCCTCCCAAGAATGGTCTGCATCAAGCAGGGAGGACATGTCGCTCAGGGGAGAAGGGGAACCCTCACAGCTACAGTCACTGTAAGCATCCAGCAGGCAGGAAGATGGCTTCAGGCAGTTGCTGGTTGAAAGCAGATCTGAGATACCCAGCTCTGGAATGAAGTCATCTTCTACAAGTTCTTCCTTCACTGAGACAGTGAATTCAGGGTGATCTTTCTCTGAGGGGCTGAAAGGTGCTTCCTCAATTTTCACTACCACATTGGCTTCGCTCTCTGTCTCAGAGGGCATCTCTAAGACGAGGGGCTTTGTATATACGTGATCAAAACGAATCAGTTCATTAATGGCTTCCAGCTTGGCTGATGACGTCCCCAGGGATGGAGAAGGGGAGGCCGGTAAGGAACTGGGTCCTTCTGGGTCCACTTCTGGGAGCTGCTCCAGGCTGCCAGACTCTGGGGAAGGACATCTGAGGAACATGACTGGGTCCAAGTTGAACAGAATGCCCAACAGGATATCAGACTCAGAGTCTGAAGAGTCAATGCCATCAGAGTCCATGGGGAGATGTTCTGGAGGGGTGACAACTGGGCCTGCACCTGCTGCAGACTCAGCAGACCTGGCCACCAGCCCCACTCCATTCTCCTTGGTCTCTGCTTCCTCTTCAGTCATTAGGGCATCCATTCCCAACCGCTGTCTTAACTCCTGATTCTCAACTACAAGGCCATGAGTTTTCTCTCGTAAAAGCTGATTTTCTAACAAAAGTTTTTGGTTCTCTTCTTCCAAATCTACCACTTGTTGCTCCAGCTCACTCATTCGAGCTTTCTTCCGGTCTCTGGCAGTCTGAGCTGCTCCTCTGTTTTTCAGTTTCCTCCGCAGCGCCTTCTCTTCCGGGCTAAGGTGCGTGAGGCGCTGTCGCTTGCGCGCCTGGGGCAGAACCGCGCTCGCCCCCTCCGGGCTGGCCCCTTGCTGGCCCGGCACCATGACCGGCAGAGCCCGGCCTGCCGGGGCTCCGGCGACAGCAGCGGGCTGGCCGGACAGAAGGAGTACTTTAGGGGCCCCGGCGGCCAGGCTCTGTGCCCATAGGATTCTAAACACATGATTACTTAACTATCTCAGTTATGGAAAATAATTTTCCTTTGAATTATTATTAAATATTTTTGATATAATAAATGCCATCAATAATTTTCTACAGGAAATAAAAAAACTAGTTTCATCGGTCCGTTTTGTATTGCAATCCTCAATGTACCCCCACCAAATAACGCTAAAGTTCAGTGGCTGAATTCTCAAAGGGACAAAAACGGTTCTGCGTAGATCTGAAGCTCTGGCAATTTAGCTTCATTGAAGGAAAAAATCGCGTATCCAGAAGAAATGAGGATACAACAATTAGTTTTCTAAAAATATTTATTTCTTACCATGAAGTTTAGATAAGTGAAGGCAACAGAGACATCATGGCTATAATCTTCTAACAGGCACCCCATAATATTTCTAATATTACCCCTGTGTCTTTAAGGGGGATACCTCTGACATCATTTTAGGAAATCCTGGCTTCTGTTAGATCTCGTGACGCAACAGGAAGCCATTTTAACAATCTCAACGACGTAGACCACAGAGCTCCCTGAGGCACGTCCCCCCAGTTTCTCGGAATTTAATCCAAAATCAGGAGTAATGAGCCTCCAAGATTCCCAGATTCCTGCTGACCATGGAGCTGAAACTTCTGGCGATCATGGAGCCCAAACTGCTAGTGACCAAGGCATCCAAACTCCTGCTGATGACCCTCCCGGTGATGCCGCCATTGCTGCCGTTGGCACCCAGGCCGCTGCCCAAGCCTCTGTGGAAAACTTACTCCAAGAGAAAGGTAAGATGTTTTTTTCCTCTAAGAATCTTTGTCAGAAACGGACTATTAGAAGTTTGAACTGTGGTGACCACAAGAAAAAATAAACGGACTACCTGCTATCTTTTGTACAAACGATATAAAATAGTGACTTCGTTGAGAAGGGATCAGTTAATTCCGTTAAAGTAGCTGGGACTCGGATTCTGTTATTTAATGGGTTTGCGCGGCAGTGTATTTGTCACCAGACGAGGTCACCTCTCTAACAAATCTGTCGAACCCAATGGATTTTGCAGTGCAACCGATTGTGCCAGCCCTTGTACAGATATCACTGTGTACTGGCAAAACTCCCACGGCCGTTCCAAGGGTCGTCCCTGGGTCAAGGGTGTTTGTTCTGCAGCCTTGTTCCGTGAGGCCCCAGAGAGGCCGTTTCCCCGTGGCGATCAGAACCCTTCGTGCCGCCCCTCCCAGGCACGCGGCGAGCTAGCCGCCGCCTCGAGGCCACCCTCCAGTACGCTGGGCTGGCGGTGGAGGAGGCGTGGCGAGGTGGGGAGGGGTGGCGCGCGAGGCTCCTACCTGTGGCTACAAAGTCAGCCGGTCGCCTGCATCCCGCCAACGCTGGACGCAGCCTGGTAGCCCGCTCGCCCTCTGGAAACCCTCTGGGCAGAGAGGCGGTCCCAGCGCCAATCAGCGGAGGAGCGGGTGAGTCCGTCGGTCGAAGGGCGCATGATGGGCACCAAAGGGCTTCGTGCTGTGCTACCCTTCCAAGCTGGCCTGGGGTGACGCTAAGGCTTAGGGCCCCTTGGACCCGAGAGAGATTTTCTAGGGAAATGGGATCAAAGACTCGGAGCCGCGCTCTGCCTTTGGGAGCTTAGTGCCCTGCTTGGATAAGGATGGAGTGGTCATTGCCTCCAAACTGCAGCCAGCGGCAATGAACTTGAGAAAGTACCAGCTTAGGCTTGTGCTGAGTTATGCTGCTGGGAGCACGCGATCAGGCACTCTCCATCTAGCTATAATTCTAATTCCAGTTCTAACTCTGGTGAAATGAGGTGGAGCTAGTGAAATGTGTGTGTGTGTGTGTGTGTATGTGTGTGCACACGCGCGTGAGAGAGAGAGAGAATGGTGAAGAGCGGTCCTGTTAATTTAATTCGGTATCAAAGAGTGCTTGCTGCAAAAAAGTGGATGCTTTTCTTGAAGATGATACAACCAGTTCATTGTATAAAGTGAAACTGTGTTAGTCATTCAGTCATGTCTGACTCTTTGCAACCCGATGGGCTATAGCCCGCCAGGCTCCTCTGTCCATTGAATTCTTCAGGCAAGACTACTGGAGTGCATAAGCCATCCCCTTCTCCAGGAGATCTTCCCGACCCAGGGATCGAACCCGGGTCTTCTGCATTGCAGGCGGATTCTTTACTGTCTAAGCCAAATTTTCAGGTAGCAGATCTTTAAAAAAATTCATTAAAACTCATTTCAACTAAGGGTGATTACCTTCTTTGAAATGATTCCAAGTTCTTACATTCTTTCTTTCATAAGAGAGGAGTTGCCAGAAAGCACTGAAATGAACAAAATGCCCTAGTCTTAGTTCTGCTGAGAAATCTAAAAGTTACTACTGATCTGATAAAATCTTGCTTAGCAGCTAGTTCTTCTGTACTTCTGCTACTTCTGTGAATCTGTACTTCTGCTCCCTATCATAAATGTTTGTTGCTTTTATATTAGGCAGTGTACCCAGTTCCAAGATTTTTTAAATTAACTTTTCCCCTTACCTTTACATTTAGTTTTTGTATTTATGAGTTGCATGTGTTTGTATAACTGTATGAAGCAGGAAAAAGAGAGAAATGACTATCACAAATCATCAGTCCCTTTTTTCCCTTTTTCTTTCTCTCTCCCTCTCCCTTCCCTTGCTGTCTCATCCTGGATGTCTCATCTCAGTTCTTGATTTCTCTTGTGCTCCTGTGCTCTTCTGGTAGTTTCTGAAGTCAACCTAAAGGACTGAAACCATAACTAGTGAATGATTTACCTATAAAAGTGTCTCAGACTCACTTGTTTTTGTTTTTTTTTGGTTTTTGTTGTTTTTTTTTTCCTTTTTCTCTATGTTAACTGATAATGTTAAATATTCTTTGTCCCCTCCTTTCCAATTTCTTCTTTTATTGAAGTATAGTTGATATGCAGTACTATATGTTACAAGTGTACAATATAGTGATTGAGAGTTTTAAAGACTATGTTCTGTTTATTATTATAAAATATTGGGTACATTCCCCGTGTTGTACAGTATATTCTTGCAGCTTATTTTTATACCTAATAGTTTGTACCTCTTAATGTGCTACCTCCAAATTTCCCCTTCCCTTTCCCTCTCTCCACTGGTAACCACTACTTTGTTCTGTGTATCTGTTAGTCTGCTTCTTTTTTGTTATATTCACGTGTGTGTTTTTTTAAAAAAGTTCCCATTGCTTTTAAGTGAGATTTAAATAGAAAACTCAGAACTCAATTAATGGTTTACAGAGTATTAGGAACTGTACATTATCTGGAGCTTTTTGTCTAACTTAAAAGTATAAGATTTTATAACTTGATGTATAGCACAGTGTCCTTAGAACATAAGAAAACTTTGTCAGATTTCATATATGTACATGGCTTTATTTCCATTTTTGAGAAAAAATTCCTCAGAAGTAGTGTGGATCCTGAAACCCAAAATGCAAGCTATTACAGATGTATCTCAAATAGAAGTTAAAATAAGATTTAAAAAATGAAGATTAACTTGGAGATTATTCACTTTACAGAAGGTGTATTTTGCTTCAGTCGTGTCCGACTCTGTGCGACCCCATAGATGGCAGCCCACCAGGCTCCCCCGTCCCTGGGATTCTCCAGGCAAGAACACTGAAGTGGGTTGCCATTTCCTTCTCCAGTGCGTGAAAGTTAAAAATGAAAGTGAAGTTGCTCAGTCGGGCCTGACTCTTAGCGACCCCATGGAATTTCAGCCTACCAGGCTCCTCCGTCCATGGGATTTTCCAGGCAAGAGTACTGCAGTGGGGTGCCATTGCCTTCTCCTTATGTGTGTATGAAGTGAAGTGAAAGTTGCTCAATCGTGTCTGACTTGTTTGTGACCCCATGCCAGGCTCCTCTGTCCATGGGATTTTCTAGGGAAGAATCCTGGAATGCCTTGCTATTTCCTCCTCCAGGGGATCTTCCTGACCCAGGAATTGAACCCACATCTCCTGCGGCTGCTGCATTGCCAGGTGGATACTTTAACACTTGAGCCACAAGAGAAGCCCATATTTCGTTGTGTGTGTGTGTGTGTGTGTGTGTGTATAGCTTCCCAGGTGGTGCTAGTGGTTAAAGAACCTGCCTGCCAATGCAGGAGACATAAGACACACAGGTTCGATCCCTGGGTGGGGAAGATCCCCTGGAGGAAGGCATAGAAACCCACTCCAGTATTCTTGCCTGGAGAATCTCATGGACAGAGGAGCCTGGCAGACTATGGCCCATAGGGTCCCAAATCTTTGGACACGACTGAAGCAACTTAGCTCACATGCTCGCAAGATGGCTTTTAGAAATAATCAAGATATATCAAATAAGATGTTTCCAAGCTGTATACACATCATTCCAGTGAGGGTTATTAGCAAGATATCGTATAATTTAACCAGTACTACCAGAAGTGGTCGGTAGAGGGAGCAAGAGGAATTTTTAGTAACTTTCTGTTGGTTTTATTTCTGTTTTCAAGAACTCGAAAAAAAAGAGATGAGTAGCAGCCAGGATGAACCTCCTCACGAACTTGAGAACCAGTTTATATTGCGTCTGCCTGTGGTAAGAAACCCTTGTATCTCAGACCAGTTATCTTCACTGCATAGGTATTAGCTTTGCTTGGATTCTTAAATATTTCTGTTTATTTAAGATAGGCTATAAAACCAAGAACATTTGTTTCCCAGGAGTCATGTTCTATTGGCAGTTCTATCCCAGCAAGTACTCTTTTAAGTGGTATTTTTTTTCATCCTGCACATGCCACTTATCTTCCTGGTTGAATTCCTGGCAAACGGGTAGGACGATGATGGACTCAGTCACTTATCACCGATGCTAAGAGCTTTGCTCACTGGACAGCCAAGACAGGACTCTTCTAAAATAGAGTTCTTTTCTGTCACCTCAAAAGGGGCAGTCGAGTGGTCAGCACTGTCTCCTCAGATTCATCACCATGCGAGGCTGTGGAAGTTCACCTCAACATTGTGTTAGGGTTTCTTCCCCTGTTGATACCTGTGTTCAAGTATTATTTAGTCTAAGAAAGGTATATTAAGGATGGGCTTCAGAAAGGTATTTCCTCACTTGGGGTTAATTAATATACCCTATAATTAGCTGGACATGACTGAGCGACTGAACAACAACAACAACAAATATACCCAGTAAACTGCAGCTAAGCCTTCCCTTAGCAACTACCACTGAAGGAACAGTGAAAACCAGGAATGTACAGCTAGGAGAAGGCGTTATCTGTAGCTACTGAGAGACAACAGTGAGATTAGAGTCAACTTCTTCCTAACTTGACTTCACAGTGCACAGTATCACATGGTACATGGCACTCTTCCTAAAGTTTGAGAAGTTTAAGGTTTTATTTAAAGGAGGACTGTCTCTGACATATCTTTCTATTAGCTGCTAAGTTGATGGTTGATCCTTCTGATTTTTCAATTTACCTCCTTTTTAGGAACATGCTTCCACTGTCAGAAAGATGGTGCATTCTGGAAGTTCCTCCATGAATAATAAACTAAAAATTGACTTATTTTGTAAGTAGTTAATATCCATTCACCATACATTGAATAGTAATTCATTAAGGGATTGCTGTGTGTCAGGCATAGTATTAGATGCCAAGGATGTGGCAAAGAATACAATGTGGTCTCTGCCTTGATGAACTCAAAGAGAGGCTTCAGTCACTCCCATCTCTTCTTTTTAAGAGGAAAGAAAATAGAACTTGCATAAAACTCGAGGTAATTATCATGGTGTGTATAAGAAAGAACTTGGAGGTCAACTGTGGGATTTACATACTGGTGATTGTCTTCTAGATGCAAGTTTTTCTGACTGTCTAGGGGAATAACAAGTGAATTTACTATTTTTTGTTCACAAAAGTGACGTATCTTTATAGTATTTATTAGATTTTTAAATATGGAAAGGTATATGAAGAATAAAATTTTAAATGGCCCATAATCCCAGCACTCAGGTAGTGTATTGTTTCTCTCTCTCTCTGGCTATTGTATAGAATTTTACCTTTGTGACTTTAACTAGAGATTATAACTTGAGACTTACTAGTACTATTCTAGAATCAACCCTTCCCTTTGAAAACACCCACGTTCAGTGACATGATCAAGTGCTCCTAATGGTGTCCAAATGAATGGGTTTGAATGAATGGAGTTGGTCTTTCAAGATGAGAATGAAGATTTACTGCTTCATTCACTTTTAGTTCACAACCATTACCAAGAAACTTATCTACTTTTGATTGAGTGACATAAAACTGGAAAAAAAAAAAGAGCTCCATATACTCCATTTTCTTTGCTCTGGGAAGTTGCTGGTTGTGTACCCAGTTCTAGCATTATGAGAAATAATATTTCAATGAAAGACTCATCTGTCTCACATAAGTCTTCATTATTCAAACCATCAGTTTTAAGAGTACATTGGGAAGATGTGAACCTTAATTTTTTCTACTTTTCTTTAGCTGACGCACGTCATGCAGTTGTTGAGGTAGACAATGTCTCACTAGCTGCTAAGCTGGTTGATTTGCCTTGTGTTATTGGAAGCCTAAAAACTCTGGATAGACAAAGTTTTTATAAAACGGCAGATGTTTCCCAGGTATGGACAAGCTTTCTTAATCTATTCACCCTCATATCCTTTTAGGATTTCCTTTCTTCCTCCTTTTCTTTCTTTCTTTCAATTCTCCTTTCACCTGTTTGTCATTTCTAATTTCCAGCTCAATTGCACAGGAATACAATGTCATGTGCTAGTTTGGTGTTTGATCCATCACTTTTCACTACTTAATTTTATCCAAATAGCTTTTAGAGCCTCCTGTTTGCCATTTATCATTATTTGAAAAATATGAACATCTGGGATCTTCGTCTGAACTTCCTGCTAACTCGGGAGGTTTACACTGGTTCTTGTTCATCATCTCTACTGTTGATTTTTTTATTTTCTTTCTAAATCAGAATGCTAAGATATATCTTTTTTTTCAGCCGTATTCCTTCTGCAGTGGTAAGCACTTGAGCAAAAAACAAAACAAAACAAAAACCCCTCAGCGTCCATATGCAGTGCTGCTGAGATAGAGAGGGAATGAATATGAGAGTATGTAATACTTGGTTTTCTGGAAATGCCAAGTATCATTCTCCTTCTGTGCCCCAGGATTTCTGGTGGTAAGAATGATCATGATCTATTACTAACTGAAGATTTGTGGCCATGGTCAGCTTCTTTGTCTTTGTCAAATGTAGATGCTTGTGTGCACTGCTGATGCTGATATTCACCCTTCTCCTGAAGAACCAGTAACCTCTACTGATCCTAAAGCAATCAGGAAAGCTGAAAAGCAAAGAAAGAAAAAATATACCTGGAAGCATGGCAGTAAGTCAACAACAGTCCCTTGCTCATTCTGGCTAACTATATTTATCTGCTGAGTTCTGATTACTTGTGAGCCAAGGATCTGTTGTCGCACTTAGGTATTTGGTTCAGGAGGCATCTAGACACTCTTAAAACAACAAGTCGTGTCATGAGTCTGTAGCTTATAGTGTGAGCTTTCTCTGTCCAATTCAGATAAATATGTGACTACCATCAATCATACATACATTTCACCATGTTGAATTTATTTCAGTTACTCCACCACTTAGGAATATCAGAAAGAGAAGGTTCCGCAAAACAATAAAAAAGGTTTGTGGCATGCAATTTCTGTGTCTTCTGGGTGGATTGGGAGAGGATTATGTGGGGGAGGAGGGAGACAGTCAGTTGGATGTTCATTTGTTCACTCATTTATATGTCCAGTAAACATTTATTGAGTGTGAGCAACATGCCAGGCACTGTGTGCTAACAAATGGAAATATGTAATGAACAAAAACAGACTTGACTCTTGAAGTTATAGGCTAGTGTTTAGGAATCTAGGTGTGTCATGAATTTGAAACTTCTGCTAACACTTTCAAACATTTCCAGCTTCAAAATCTTATTTTAAAGTGAACCCAGCCAGAACCTGAGGATTGGGAAATGTGGTTGTATTCCTAACCTTACCTCAGATTTGTAGAACCCTGGAAAAACTACAAGAGTACTATGCCTTGGCTTCTTTTTTAATTAAATTTTTTATTTTGAAATAATTGTAGATTCACATGCAGTTGCAAGCAATAAAAAAGATACACCATGTACCCTTGACCTAGTTTTTACCATTGTAACTTTTTGCAAAACTGTAGTACAATATCACAAACAAGAAATTGACATTATCACTATTCACTAATCTTTTTCAAGTTGCTCCAGTTTTACTTGTACTCCTCTGTATGTGTGTGCATGTGTTTGTTGTTGTTGTTTAGTCACTAAGGCATGTCTGACTCTTTGCAACCCGATGGACTGTAGCCTGCCAGGCTTCTCTGTCCATGGGATTTCCCAGGCAAGAATACTGGAGTGGGTTGTTGTTTCATTTTCCAGAGGATCTTCCCGATCCAGGGATCGAACCCATGTCTCCTGCATTGACAGGCAGATGCTTTACTGCTGAGCCACCAGGGAAGTCCTTGCATGTGTTTAGTTCTATGCAGTTATCCCGTGTGTATGTTTGTGTATCTACCTACACTGTCAAGATACTAAACAGTATCGTCACTACCAGGATCCCTCATCTTGCCCTTGAAAGCTACACCCACCTCCCTCCAACCCCCACCACCAGGCTCTAACCCCCGCTAATCACTAATATGTTCTCCATCTCTATAATTTTGTCATTTTGAAAATGTCATATAAGTAGAATCATACAAAGTATAACATTTGAAACTGGCTTTTTTTCCACTCAGATTAATTCCCTTAAGGTCCATGCAGACTGTTGCATGTATGAAAAGTTCCTTCCTTTTTATTGCTGAGTGGTAGGCTGTGTTATGAATGTACCATAGTTTGCTTAATTGTTCGCTCATAGAGGAACATCTGGGTTGTTTACAGTTTTTGATTGTTATAAATAAAGCTGCCAGCAGATTTTTGTGTGAACATAAGTATTCATTTCTTTGGCATAAATACCCAAGAGTACAATTACTGGATATGTTGCATATTTAGTTTTATAAGAAACTACCCATAGCATTTTCCAGAGTGGCTGCACCATTTTACATTAGCACCAGCAATGTTCACACAATCCAATTCTCCATTTTCACCAGCATTAGGTGTTGTCGCTAGTTTTCAGTTTTAGTCATTCTGATATTGTGTAGTGATCTCACTGTGGTATTTACTTTTCCCTCATGGCTAATGATGTTGAGCATCTTCTCAGGTGCTTGTTTTCCATCTGTATGTCCATTTCAATGAAGTGTCTGTTCATGCCTTTAGTCCATTTTCTAAATGGATTGTTTTTATTGTTGAGTTTTGAGAAGTTCTTTTTTATATTCTAAATACTAGTTTTCTGTCAGATATGTGGTTTGCAAATATTTTCTCCCAGTCTGTAACTTGTCTTTTCAACTTCTTCACAGGGTCTTTCAAAGAGCTAAAGATTTTTGTTTGATGAAGTCCAATTTATTGATTTTGTTTTCTTTTAAGGATCTTGTTTTTCATGTCAATTATAAGAACTATTTGTCTAGCCCGATCCTGAAGATTTCTCCTATTTTTAAAAAAAGTTTTACATTTAAGTTTGCAATCTATTTTTGTGTTAATTTTTGTACTTGAAGGTTAGTTCAAGATTCTTCCTTTTTTTTCTTTGCATGTCCAAAATCTGCAGCACCATTTGTTAAAAAGGCTGCCCTTTGTCCATTGTATTGCTTCTGCACCTTTGTCAAAAATAAGTTGGGCAAAAAAAAAAAAAATAAGTTGGGCATATTTGTGTGAGTTTTTTTCCTGGGTTCCCTATTCTGTTCAACTGATCTGTGTGTTGATCACCAATTCCACAATGTAGCTTTGTAATAAGTCTTGGAATCAGGAAGATTTATTTTATTTTATTTTTTATTCAAGATTATTATAGCCATTCTAGAGTCTGTACCTTTCCATATACATTTTAGAATAAGTTTGTCATGTATTACATAAAACGTTGTTGGAATTTTGATAGGAATTGCATTAAAGCTATAGATCAATTGGGGAAGAATTGATAGTTTTACTATGTTTAATCTATGAACACAGTTGCTTTGGCTTTATACTGTTAGTCTAGAGCATTTATTGAGTGTCTACTAAATAGAAAACTATGTTAAGAATGGGTCTAGAACTCTTTAAACTTTAGTAAGATAGAACAACTTCATTGTTTACTGTCTTCTCATTCATAGGTTGCTGATTTCAAACAAATTGAAGAAATGGACCTTTCTGAGGTAGACAAATCATAATATAACCTTATTGTTTACCTAGAGTGGATTTTATTTTGCAGCTTTTAACAAACCCAAAAAATTATCAAGTTTACTTTTGAGCCTTCCTTCTCACCTGTAACCCCCACTCCCATACACATAGACTGAATTTGATTCACTGAAAAATGAAGAATTCATTGTTTAATGTTTGACAGCTCCTAGAGCAGAAGATGCAATTTGATCAGTAGTCTTGGTATCTTAATCTGCTTCTTTTCTGTGATATTTATTTTAAAAAATTTTCTTGGAAGCCAGAGTTCACTTTTACCAGCAGTTTTTTTGGAATTGCTTATTCCCCCTCAAAGTTCTAATTTCTATTTGTGGCACGATGAATTGGTTGCCATGGAGATAATTGTCTAAAACTGGATTTAAGTGAGAATGTGTATAAAAACAGGCTAGGGTCTTGTTTTTATAGGAAACTCTCTAATAAAGATGTGGGAAAGTAGAATCTGGGAATTTGGGTCTTTACACAAAATTATGTCTAAGTAGCAAAAAATTGTAGTTTTTTGCTAGTAAGGGTCAATGCAAATAATTAATAACTGCAACTTAAGGGTGGTACTTCTGAGAGAGCCTTTAGAGTTGCCGATTGAAAAGATTAAATGTCTCAAGTAATTGATTGGGAAAAATAAGCTTGCTGTACAAAAATATAGACCCCGATCAAAGTTTCCTTCATAAACAGCATTGTTTAAAGTAGAAATTTGATTGGATGTATCTTAAGCCTAAATTTTTTAATTCCTTCATATGTAGGAAAAGGCCATTCCTGCAAAACACAGGGTGTTAAATGACATTATTGGTATTCCTTTTTTCCCTACTGTGGTTCAGCACGTTGAATCTCCTGAGGTGGAAAAGGAAGTGAAAAGACTGCTGTGTTCAGATGCCGAAGCTGTCAAGGCCCGTATCCTTTTATACTAAATATTTTCTGTGCAGTTTGTTCCACCTCAAATGCACTTGGTGACAAGCCCTCATTTCTGGTATTTGTGTGCTGACGTTAATGTATAGAACTTAGAATTTGGGGTAATGTTACTTTCTAGCTAGGAACAGTACATTCATATAATAGAAACAATCTACTTGTGTAATTCAATATAAAACATTTATCCATACTAGGAATCCAGCTACAAATGGCCTGAAGTTGGACTAAATTAAATAGCACTTTCAGATAGAGAGCCTTTTCCCTTTCAACATTGCCTTCTTTCTTTCTGCCTTTTCCTTGACTTCCTCTGCTTTTAGGGTGGGAGGTCATTGCTGACGATGAAACCAAGGAAATAGAAAGTCAAGGCTCCATTCCTAGCTATGCAATAGCCTCAGGAAGGAGCAGCTATAAGCGGTGTCATACCTTACCAGGTGTGCTAATAAAGGCCAAGCAGAAGATTCAGAGAGAGCAAGTGTTGACTGTGTGTAGGCCCATTCTCCACAGACTCACAGGCCAATCACAAAGAAATGATCCCTTTGCCCTTCTTGCCTCTTATTGGTCCCTCAAGTTAAGGGGTTTTATATTGGGGTTCTAATATCCCATCCATCACTGCTATTCTAAAATTCCTATGGGCCCTTGGTTGTCTAAATATTTTGATCATTGAATACATGAATGAGTCTTACACTGTTTCGTATTTTCTGTCCTTGTTTTATAAAGGGAATCATCTTCCTGTGAGAAAAATTATTTATGAAATTCATTGGTTGCCCAGTAAACTTGAGGGGGAGTATAATTGCAGCTGGAGTGGGAGTCATTTGAAAAGCTTCAAATGTTTTCACCTTCCTCTTTTTTAAAACCCTTAGAATATTATGTGCTTCAGGAGATGCGCAATGATTCTAGCAATAACACTGAGGAGGATGATAAAGAGGAGGAGGAGGACTATGATGATGAAGAGGAGGAAGATTGTTATGACGAGGATATGGAAAGGGAGCTACGAACCAAGTTGATTGAATATGACCAGTATGAGGCAAAGGAGGGAACCAGCTCAATGGGTAAGTTAGAGGGAAAAACAAAAGGGTGGGCCAGAGTGAGTGCCAGTACTAAAGACTGACTTTGAACTTGCATTAGATGCAAAGTTAAGTTTGAGAAATTATTGCTCAAATATGTACTGGAGTTTTAGTTGATTTGGACCTTGGTCCACTAGTTTAGGCCTTGTTTAATAGATACCTGAGGTTTTTGTCTCTCTGTGTTAGTCATGGAAATTCAGAAGTACACTCAATACGCAGAGAAAATGCTCCATGAGATTCAGCACAGGGCACAAAGACAGAAGGATCTCATCAAGAAAGTGGAAAACCTGACACTCAAGGTAAATTCTTGTTGGCTGGTATAAAGATATCTAGATATCTTACTTTCAAAATCCCATCTCTGTGTTTTCCACTCATCTCATCTCTGCACAGCATTCTAGTTCATTCATGAACCTGAGCAACCGCTTTAGAAATCCCTAATAAAAGATAGCCATATTTTGTTTTACCTGAGTAATTTTGTTCATCCTATATAAGCATTTGGGGGAAGGGACCAGCAGACTTGAAATAATAATTGCCAATATGAAACATTTAACAATGTGAAAGGCATACACAGAGCTAAGCATTTTACATGTGTTACTACATTTCATCCTGACATCCCTGAAATACAGGTACTGTCACTATTCCCATTTTATAGATAAGAAATTGAAATTCAAAGTTCAGTAATTTGCCAGGGACCACAGTAAGTGGTAGAGCATAGATTGAATTCTATTCCTCTGTATCTCTGTATCAAAATGTATTCATTGCAATGAAAGAGAATTAGTTAATTTTTAAATTTCATGATGCCTGCTTGAATAAGAATTAATATCGTGCTTGAGTTTTATTAATACAAATTAATGCATATATTACTAATACACATTTCAGCAAAAGGAAAATGTATGTCTAGGCCATGTTTCTTCCCCTTTTATAGTGAGGGAAATTCTGAAGCATTTGGGGAATTTCTTGCCAGATTGTTTTTCTGTAGAGCTTTTCTCATTGAAGGGGAGAAACTTGATACAGAACTGTACTTATTCAGAGTGTTGTCCTTCAGAATAACCAAGTGAGATAATAGATGTGGACATACTCTGAAAGATACAGATATCGTGATTACTATTGCATGCAGTATTAGTTAAGAATGATAATATTCTGTCCGAGTGCAGGGGAATGAAAGAGTCAGCAACTAATTCCAGGCCAGCTTTTTAAATGGTTCACCACAGTCAAAGGATTTGTGCTAAGCTAGAGAAAGGTAAAATGGAGGCATTTAACTGTTTGTTTTAGGGCAAGAAAAAAACTGCTTTGTAGGGTCAAAAAATCAAATCAAATGTCCCTGTAGTTGGAGAGCATAGTTTTTAAACTCTAAATCCTTTTTAAATTTTTTTTATTGAAGTATAGTCGATTTACAGTGTTGTGCCAGTCTCTGTTTCACAAAGTGATTCAGTTACACACATAAAGACAGTCTTTTTCTAAATCCTTTTTAAAAGCCTTTTGTTACAACAGTTTTTTTTTTTAATTTATCAAATTATTTGCCAAACTCTTTGTCTCTCTTGGTTCTCTTTTCCTTTGAGACTCAGCATTCATCATTTATATGATTTGCTTTCCAGAATCATTTACACTCTGTGCTGGAGCAGCTTAAGTTACAGAAAGAAGAAAAAACTGAGCAGGTGAGAAGTGTGTTTTCACATCAACCAGAAAATTATTTGTTTGATACAATAAATTATTTGATAGAAAGAATCCCCCAATCTCATTTCTGGCTGTTCTTTTCATAGGAATAGTAGTGGCCCAAATCTTCTAAATGAGGGTAGCAGGTTGAAACAAAGTCTTTGTGAAAATTCACTCATTCAGCAGGTATTAAATGCCTATTAAGTGAAAAGCACTGGATGTACACACAGTGTTGAATAAGACAGATACAATACTTGTCCTAATGGAATGAACAGTCTAGCAGGGAAGATCAATAGTAAACAAATTATAATACAAATATAAAGGTGCAAATAATAAAGGAGAGCTATGAAGGAGAGTCCGGGGTGTGCTTTGAATAAAGAGAGTCCTGAATTAAATTTGGAGGGGGGATCATAATCAGCCTTTCTGAGGAAGTGATATTTAAGCTGACCTGAAGGGTAAGTCCAAGCAAAAAGGATATGAAGAGCTTCTTGGGTGGAGCATATGCCAGGTCCCACACTGGGAAAAGAGCTTGGTCTCTTTGAGGACCTCAAGTATTTAAAGCAAGGAAGTGACTCAACGTGAGGTTGGTGAAGTATGCAGAGGCCATATTGTATGGTCCCTTGCAGGCCATGATAAGGAGGATGGGTTTTAGTCTTAAGAATGCAATGGGAAACCTTGGAGAGTTTAAAGCAGGAAAGTGACATTTAATTTAAAAGTTTTAAAGATCCCTTTGATTATTGATATCTGGAGAATGGATTGTGGGAGGACAGGACTAGAAGCTGAGAGGGCAGTTAGGAGGCTGTGTTGTAGTCTAACAAAAGATGATGGTAACTTGAAATAAGGAGGTGGAAATGGAGATAGAATAAATATTTTCTCTTTTTTTACTGAAGTATAGTTAACTTACTATGTTGTGTCAGTTTCAAGTGTACAGCAAAGTGATTCAGTTATATTTGTGTGTATGTGTGTGTGTATATATATGTGTGTGTGTGTGTGTGTGTATCCATCCATCCATCATGTGCTCAGTTGTGTCTGACTCTTTGTGACCCCGTGGACTGTAGCTTGCCAGGTTCCTCTGTCCATGGATTTCCCAGGCAAGAATACTGGAGTGGCTTGCCATTTCCTGCTGCATGGGATCTTCTCGACCCAGGGATTGAACCTGAGTCTCCTGAGTCTCCCACATTGCAGGTGGGCTCTACCACTGGAGCCATCTCTTTCCAGACTCTTTTCCATTATTGGTTATTACAGGATACTGAGTATAGTTCCCTGTGCTATACAATTGGTCCTTGTTGTTTATCTAGTTTATACATAGTAATATGTATATGGGGTTCCCTGATGGTTCAGTGTTAAAGAATCCACCTGCCAAACAGGAGATGTGAGTTTGATTCTTGCCTGGGAAGTCCCATGGACATTGCAAAAGTCAGACACGACTTAGCTACTAAACAGCAACAAACACGTATATGTTAATCCCAAACTCCTAATTAATCCCTCCCCACTCTTTCTCCTTTGGTAACCATAAATTTGCTTTTATGTCTGTGGGTCTATTTTGTTTTGTATATAAGTTCATTTGTACCATTTTTTAGATTCCACATACAAGTGATATGATATTTGTCTTTCTCTGACTTAATACTTCACTTAATAGGATAGTCTCTAGATCCATCCATGTTGCTGAAAATGGCATTATTTCATTCAGAAAGAATATATATATTTTTAAATGCAATAAGATGTTTTATAACTGTTTATTGGGATATAAATTCATGTGCCATACAATTCACCCATTTAAACTGTACAATTCAGTGACTTTTAGTATGTTCACAGAATTGTGCATTCATCACCACAATCAATTTTACATTTTCATCACCCCCAAAAGAAACTTGTACCCATTAGCAGTCACTTCCCATGTCTTCTGACCCTCCCACACACTCCATACCCATCCCCACCCCCCAGCTCTAGGTAACCACTAATCTTCTTTCTACTAGCCTACTTTGCCTATTCTGATTATTTCATATAAAAGGAAATATAAAATACATGGTCTTTGTGTTTGGCTTCTTTCACTTGGCATAATGTTTTCAAAGTTAACCATGTTGTGGAATATGTCAGTACTAGATTCTATATTATGGCTGAATAATATTCCATTGTACAGATATACAACATTTTGCTTATCCATCAGTTGACACTTGGGTTGTTTCCACCTTTTGGTTATCACGAATAATGCTGCTGTGAACATTTATATATGAGAGAATATATTTTAAAGTTAGAATTGATGGGACTCAGGTCAGTTTCTGGGCATTGAAGGAGAAGGGAGCGTTAAGGGCATAGGCTTGATTTCTAACTTGAAAGACCATTATTTAAAGCCCCCAAAGAGTGAGCAGAGAGAAGAGAGCAGTGTGGGATTAGTGAAGGTCAAGCAGCTGTACAGAAATGTATGCTGGTTAAGAATAGGATAATGGTTTTAAAGAGACTGGTGGTCTTATTATGAGGATGGACTTAGCATGGGGCTCTTTTTAGTTATTTATTTTGGCTGCCCCATTCAGATTGGGGAATCTTAGTTCTCTGACCAGGCAATGAACCTCAGCAGTGAAAGTGCAGAGTCCTAACCACTGGACCACCAGGGAATTCCCTAGTATGGGGCTCTTAAGGTAGTGATGCCATTCCCCCATGTCCATCCCCATACCAACAAGGTCAGGAGAATTCCCACGTTCTGTATATGCCCTTCCCCTCGGCACATCACTCACCCAAGTACTGCTTATATACAACCATGTGAACAGTTAATGCCACGATTGCTTCAACACCCACTAAACATCTTCATTTTCCTCCATGTAAGTAGTTAATATTGGGGAAGTGCTATTTTCAACATAGAACTATTGCTGTACTCTATTCACTTAGAGTCCTTTGTGTGCTGTGTGCTGAGTCGCTCAGTCATGTCTGACTCTTTGCGACCCCATGGCCTGTAGCCCACCAGGCTCCTCTGTCCATAGCGATTCTCCAGGCCAGAACACTGGAGTGGGTAGCCTTTCCCTTCTCCAGGGGATCGTCCCAACCCAGGGATCAAATCCAGGTCTCCCACATGGCAGGTGGATTCTTTACAAGCTGAGCCACCAGGGAAGCCCTTTATGTTAGCTCATTTATTCAACACAGATTCATTGCGTGCCTACTTAAAGCTAGGTTCTGCAGGGAACTACAAAATGCTTATGACACAATCTCTGCCTCCAGTTGGGGAGAAATCCATGAGAGGGATAGGAATTTAAAGGAATGAGAACTCACTTTTCTCCATGGAGATTAGAGAAAACTTCATAGAGAAATGGTGTTTAGGGCCTTAAGAGGTGGGTAGGGTTTTAATAAGCTTCCCAGGTGGCCCAGTGGTAAAGAATCTGCCTGCCAATGCAAAAGAGACTGGGTTTCGATCCCTGGGTCGGGAAGATTCCCTGGAGCACAAAATGGCAACCCACTCCAGTATTCTTGCCAGGAAAATCCCATGGACAGAGGAGCCTTTGTGTCCATGCGGTCATAAAGAGTCGGACACGACTGAGCAACTGAGCACACACAGACACAGGGTTTAATAAAGAGACAGAGAAACAAAGGCATTCTGTATAGAAAGTAGCATGCACAATGGCTCAGAGGTGGTGATGCCAGGCTTAAGAGTTTAGATTTTTGGTGTAGTTCATAATAAACCTTAAAAGCTTTTTCACCTGGACAGTAACTCAGAAAAACTTCTGTGCTAGAAGTATATAGGAGAAATTGAGGTAGGAAAAGATTAGAGGAAGATGCAAGTGATGGAATCTGAACTTAAAAGTTGACTGGCACTGTTCTTTTTTAACATTTTAAGACTAAGTAAGATAACCTTCAGTTCAGTTCAGTTCAGTTCAGTTGCTCAGTCGTGTCCGACTCTTTGTGACCGCATGGACACAAAGGCCTCCCTGTCCATCACCATCTCCTGGAGTTCACTCAAACTCACATCCATCAAGTCAGTGATGCCATCCAGCCATCTCATCCTCTGTCGTCCCCTTCTCATCCTGCCCCCAATCCCTCCCAGCATCAGAGTCTTTTCCAATGAGTCAACTCTTTGCATGAGATAACCTTATAAATGCCAAATAACAGTCTTTCCATTTGGTTTACATAAGTAAATTCTAGATCAAGTAATGGAACTTAAGATTTCAGATGAATTTTTCATGTTTTTTCTCCCTCTCCCTACAGCTCAGTTATCTACAGGAAAAACTGAACTATTTCCTGAAGAAGTGAGGAGAGTCTTCAATCTGGCACCCAGGCCTTCGATTCACCATCCAGACTGAAGTCTAGATAAACTGTGCCTGTTTCTTTTCCTTTCATTGCCTTATGCCAAATCATTTGTATTTGCTTCTCTGAACCTTTTTTTTGGCTAGTTCTGTAGGACCTGAAGACCCAGCTCAACTATGAGACTTGGCTTCTTTATAAAGTTTTAAGAATTTCTTAAATGCTTCTCTACTATGGTGCCATCAGATAATTTGGCCATGCTTGCCAAAGGCAGACAGTCTTAATCCGAAGGCTATATAGCCAGTCTGCATAGATTTTACTTTTTCTTCTGCTTGTTTCAAATATTTACTGAAACAGAACAAAGTCAAACCATTTCTGCCAAGTGCTAGAACCCACCACAGTGAATTTAAATGCCTTCCTGGCAGCAGTTGATACTAAATTGTGAGATATCTTTGTTGAGGCATTAGCAGCTGTTTTCCTGCTCAGGGGAAATTTCTTGCTGCCACCATCTTCTTTCCATTGTTAGTATTTTTAGAATTGTGCCTGGTTGTTATTTGGCAGCTATGGGAATAGTTAGAGCAGAGGTGAAATTCTGAGCTGTTATCCTTATGCTGAACCGCTTCATCCTAACCCCCACCAGAAAAGGTTAGGAAAAAACAGATACCTGTGAGTGTTCCCTGGTAGCCTACTGGTTAGGATTCCAGGCTTTTCACTGGTGTGGCCAGGGTTCAGTCCCTCGTCTGGGAACTCCTGCAAGCTACATGACCCAAACCAAAAACAGATGCCTGTGAAAACATCCTTAAAAACCCTGGGCCAGTTCATTTATTTCTAGCTGTATTAAGATTTTCTAGTCTGTGTTTTTTTTTTTTTTTCTAGTCTGTGTTTTTAAGCAATAAAATTCTTTAAGTGGATTACTGTCACTTTATTAAAACAGTTCCCACGAGAAGTACATTCAAATCCAAAAGGAAACTGGTGAGACAAGCAATAAATTCTGCAGTTAGGAAATGACAGAAGATGCTGTCAGCACTGGGGCATCCTTCTAAAGAGCTCTTAGGATGATTCCTAATGAACTAAGCAAATTCATATTCACAATACATCATTGGGCTTTTGAGAAAAGGTACAGAGAAGTGATTAAAAATGGCAGCTCCAATATTTGCACTGAATTATGTTGTAGTCAAAGGAACACAAGGTTAGAATCCTGGCTCTGCTACCTAACTTGGGCAAGTCCCTACACCTCTTAGAACTTCTGTGTCCTTATGTGGAAATTAAGGGTGATAATGCTTATCACCAAAAGGCAGCTGAAGGTTTTCTGGAAGTAGCCCAGCTTGACCCAGGTCTGGTCTCAATTGATGAGGTTGGTGCCACTCTAGGAAATGAGCCCCCAAGTCTTCTCTGCCACTTTTAGTGCTCCCATTCCAAGTTGAAAGTAATAAGCCAAGGGCAGAGAAGGGGAAGTCAGTATGTATGGGCTGGGCCTGTGCAGAAGGGATGAAGACACAAGGAATGCTTGGGGGAAAATGCAGGGGAAAAGTGGGACTAAAGGGAAGGAGAAAATGAAGCCAAGCTTAGGAGAGAAGTTAGAGGACAGTTTGAAAACCAAGATGTTTTTTCAGAAACCCAGAATTTAAAAGATGAAAGAATAGGGAAAAGGAATTGTCATAGGCAGACTGTGGGAGAAGAGGCAGGATTTGAAAAGAAGGTAGGCCTTTCCAGGTGAAAGATGGCAGAGGACTAGGGCAGAAATATAAACAGTGCCCTGGGGACATGGCTGGAGAGACTGCGACCAGAGAACGTGGCACATATGCCACATATGGGGCCGTCGTGTGGGAGTAGAAGAGCCTTGTTCCGGCCTCTGTCCGATACTGCACCCCAAGAGCAGCCAGAGCTCTGGTGAGAGGCCGTGGGGAAGAGAAGACAACAGGAAGGAGCAAATTCATGCATCTGTGGCGCCCTTCTGTTCCCTCCACCACTACATCTCCTAACCCTGGGTAACTGCTTCACCACTGTCCTCCAATCCCCCCTGAGGCGGCAGCAATAAGCTGCCCTGACTCCCTCCTCACCCCCAACATACACACATGATACATCATGAAGTTTTCCTTCTCTACAGCCCAGTGGTTCTGACTTTGGCATGTTACACAACTGCACTGTCCAATATGGTATCCACTAGCCACATGCAGCTTTTGGGCACTTGACCTATGGCCAGGCAAAATTGAGGTGTGTCTTTCCACATAGGCAAGGCTCAACTGCAGGAAGTCCTAGGCCTTGGCAGAATGCTCCATGAGCCTCCTGGAACCTGGAAAGATAGGCAATCTCATGGGGATTCAAGACACTCAGCTTTCTGTTTGGAGGGAGGCTGTCATGGGGCAGTTTCTCATCTGCCTCCCTCATTCTGGTGAGGCATGGGATTTTTCTGCCTGCCTCCCTTCTCCCTTGCCCTTGCCCCAGAGGGTTCTGCTGCAAGCCATAGAGCTGCTTAGCGGAGGTGTGGAGTTGCTACTCAGGAACGCAGTGTGCCGCCATTCCGGTTGCATGTCATCTGGCCCCTTTTGTTTCAGTGTCATCCTGTGCAACAGGGACACAGGGAACAGATCCCATTGCTGGCCTTGCTTTTACTGCCTCTTCAGTAATAAAGTGCCTGACTCTATGTGGGTTTCTAGTTTTTTACCAGCTGAATTTGTACCCTGCTTGACAATTTCTGAAAGTGTAAGTGAAAGTCGCTCAGTCGTGTCCGACTCTTTGCGACCCCATGGAGTGTAGCCCACCAGGCTCCTCTGTCCATAGGGATTCAGGCAAGAATACTGGAGTGGGTTGTCATGCCCTCCTTCAGGGGATCTTCCCAACCCACAGATCATACCCAGGTCTCCCACATTGCAGGCAGGTTCTTTACCTTCTGAGCCACCAGAGAAGCCCAAGAATACTGGAGGGGGTAGCTGTTCCCTTCTCCAGGGGATCTTCCTGATCCTGGAATCAAACTGGGGTCTCCTATATTGCAGGCGGATTCTTTACCAGCTGAGCTACCAGGGAAGCCCCTGACAATTTTTAAGGCTTATGAAAAAAACAATATAAAATATGTCAGTAATGGTTTTATACTGATTACATGATGAAATGAAAATATTTTGGATATATTGGGCTATTATTAAAATTAATTTCATTTGGGTTTGTTGGGCCTTTTTTATTATGGCCGCTAGAAAATTTTAAGCTGCATATGTGACTCACATCATATTTCATGTCAACTTCATTGACAATGAAGTCATAGATTGGTGAGAAAGAAGATTGGTGGTGGGGAAGAGGGACTGACGGGGTTTTATTTTGCCAGAAAAGTGTATTAAAAAAAACTTACCACCAATTCACAGGGACATTTAACACAGACATTCCCCCAAAATATATAACCATAATCTCAGAATAAAGGATACATTTTTAAATTGAATATATGTAACTTTATGGAAACTCACTGCATTGTCCATATTTTTCTCTTACTGCTTTAGGGTGGTGAAATATTCCTCAGACTGATGAGGACAGTGTTGAAGAACCATTGCTATAAAGAGCTAATTCCACGAGTGAATAACTAGCTAATTTTTATGGGACCTTTAGAGGTGACCACTCCAGGTAACAGTGGTGGATGAGGCTAGTGGGGTGTGTCTTTTTTGTCCTGTAGGTGTTGGACTCTTCTGGTGTGTTTTGCAGTGTTCTTGTGGGTTTGTGGCCCCACCCTCTCCTCCTCCGCGCAAATAAGGGAACAATATAGAGTGTTAGAGTCAAAGAGCATAACCAGAGGAACCAAAGTAAACAAATACGAATTTATTCTTTCAATGCAGAATTTAAGGGAAAGGGGGAAAAGCACCACGGTGAGTGGCAAAGTTAACCAATTTGTTCCCAGCCCTGCCCTTTCATCCCATATTTTTCTAGACTAGTATGCCACCTTTTCTGCTTCCCCAAATACCACCCTTGTGACCACCAGCTCTTGTAGCCAGCGAGCAGCATCACAGGCTTCAATCTGGCCTCAAGACTGCCCTAGGGACACCAAAGACATTAAGCAGGTGCCCCTCCAAATGCGGCAGCTGTGGGAGGAGATGAAGCCTGGGAGCTTAGCCTTGGCCTTGAGCCTTTTGCTCTCCCACAGTCACTGGTGTTTAAAGAATAACAAGGAGCTGATGTATTCCTTTGTTCTCAGAGTCAGCTTTTGGCAGGAAGGCCCAGAGATAGAGGTGCCCAGCTGAGTAACTATGTCTCCACAGCCCTAGGGCAAGCCCCCACCTTTCTCCTCCAGAACTGTTTGTCTCAGGACAGTTACATTCTTAATTATCTGTCACTTACGTCAACGGAACTTTGATGAGAGTCCTGGCTTGAAATGGTCTCAGAGGCCATGATTCTGTCATTGAGAATGCCTGTTCAAGGAATGCTCTAGCCTGAAGTTGAATATGGAGCCCAGATCCCAAACACACACCGCAAGCATCATAGGTATTCCTTAAAATTTATCTGGAAGGAAATCATCACCCAGGATTGGCCTCTGTTTGACCTCAGGGTTTCTCATTACCATGGCCTACCAGCCCAGCCCCTAAAGTACGACAAACTCAAGCAAGTTTCTCTACAAGGAAATATCTCCAAATTTTGGGCCTTGAAGGAAATGGGCATTTGAGGGCCTTGGTTTCAGCCTTTTATCCTGGAGGGAAGGGTGCATATCCTGGGTTGGACCCTCTCTAGGGAACCATGCAACAAACAGCTGGATGTCCTCCAACCAGTCAGCCTTCCTTAATAATTTCCCAGTCAACCTGACTCCACTCTGCTCTCACTGGAAGCAGAGGTACCCTCCTAATGGCTTTTTGGCCTCTGTCAGATTCTGTCAAGAATATATCACCTATCAATCCTAACTGTTCCCCATACTATATGCCACAACCCCAGCAAACACTCACTTTCCTTACCACTGATGCTAATCCCACAAATCAGAGGTTTTCATTAGGCCGCCTACCCAGCAACCCCCTTCACCACCCTTCCAGTGCGGGGCCATAAACTACGTAGCATCACACACTATACCTCTAGGAGATAAGACACACAACAGATGGCCTAACACACAACACATCTCAGGAAATCTCACCTTCATCTGAATTCACAGTGCCCAAAGATCTGTTTACTTCACTGTGGGCAAACTGTGAAGTAGTGTGGGCAAACTGTGCTGCCGTGACTATCACTGGACCCTTGAGCCATATACTCACCTCAGGCATCAAGGTGAACACAGGACCACAAAGTGTCAGTGACCCTATTACTGAGAATTCAACTCTTGACCTGCTGCTTCAGTCCACCTATAACACAAATCCTACATAACGAGAGCTACATCTTCTCTACCATGACCCACTGCAGTTGTCATAGGCCCTCAAGAGCCCAAGATCTCTCAGGCGGAGTAGAGATTATGGAAAAAGAATTTGCAGAACTTTCCTGGTAAGATTGTTTCATAACATGTGCTTTCTTCAGGCTTAGGCAGGCATATGCCTCAAAGATCCTGAGCTCTCAGTCCTATAGAAAATTTCTCCTATCCTTAATGTGCTCAGTTGCTCAGTTGTGTCTGACTCTTTGAACTACAGACCCCATGGACTCTAGCCCACCAGGCTTCTCTGTCCATGGAATTCTCCAGGAAAGAATACTGGAGTGGGTTGCCATTCCCTTCTCCAGGATATTTTCCCAACCCAGGGATCGAACCTGGGTCTCCTGTATTGCAGGTGGATTCTTTACTGTCTAAGCCACCATAGAAGCCCCTACCTATAATCTTGGAGAAGGCAATGGCATCCCACTCCAGTACTTTTGCCTGGAAAATCCCATGGACGGAGGAGCCTGGTGGGCTCCATGGGGTTGTTAGAGTCGGACACGACTGAGCAACTTCACTTTCTAGGCTCCTACAAATATAGGTCCCTTGCCAAGCCTGCTAACCGATGTCCAGGCTCTTTGTTTGATGCCTACCTGCCACCTGCTCACCATATATTACCAGTTCTCCTGCCCTGAGACCTCATGAGCACTAAGGCAATTGTCATGAAAAAGTCTGACACCCTGAACCTGTGGCTTAGTGCCCCTTGGTGATTCTAGAAGGAGGCAATCCTAGGTTTCTGGACCAAAGCCACTGCCTTCCATGCCCTGCAGTAGATAAATCTAGTTTCCCAGCAGTTCTACCCACTGGCTACTGCTTGATTATAAGAGAGCACTCCAACCATCTCACACCCTTCTAACCTTGGTAGCAATTTCTACTTTCTTTAAAGCCCTGAGTCAGACTTAGAAATTGGAAGGGGCAAGAAGATGTACTCTGTGTCTTAGCCTGGCTATTTGTTCCTCCCTTTATGCACAGGGTGGGTAGAGCTTAGATTTGCTCCATTTTGGCCCCTGAACCATTATTCAGAGAAGCCCAGAAAAATTCACCCCAGGACCAGGTCTTCAGGGAACAAGATTTGGAATGAATGAAGAGAACAGAGTGACTCTTCCTGTTAGATTCCTCGGTGGCCACAGGCTTTCTGTTGCTTTGGTCTTGAGGATGGCTCACCTCAAATATGAATGGAGAGACATCCTAAATGAGCAGCTAGGAGGCATCTTATCTGTCCATCCAGAGGCAGGGACTAACAAAGAGCAAGGCAGAACATTAATACTTCAAGAGGTATTAGAATTTAATGTGTAAGTGAGGCTGGGGTAGTACTGATGTACAGTAGATATGAAGGATAGCTAAGTATCTATATAAACTTAGGCAAACTAAGTCAGTTGCAGGATTCTAAGTTATAAAGTTCCTTTTGACAGAAATCTGCCTAAATGAGACCTGACTCTGTTCAAAGTTCCCAAGCCTGCTCCCCCGATGCTCCCCCCTCCCATTATCTACTCTGAATAGTTTCTGGATAAAGGGATCATGGTATGTGTTGCCTAGGAAAAGTTAGATAAAACTGCCTAGGCAGATTTATCCAGAAATCTGTCTAAGAAATTTGAGGATTGGGTTCATTTTCCAGAGTTAGAAAGAAAGGCTTTATGCAAAGGAAGGCCTTGCTGTTGTCTGTGTGGAAAGTGGCCAACTTGCTGATCTGAAGCCTGTGGACCCTAGGAAAGGGCTGCTATTCAGGGTGGACTGTTGCATCTGCCTTCTGATTAGCTGAGGGATATCAGCCACCTCATCTGATTTAACTTAAGAGAAAGAAGGGTCACATCTGTCAAGGGTGTGGGACAGTCACACTCCTCTGGTTTAGAGGAGGGCTTTCCTTTCCTCACCCAAGGAGAAGACCCCCTTGCTGAGAAGCTGCCAGCCCTCCCCCAGGGCTGTGAGGGCCGACTCAGAAGAGTTGGTCTCTCAGGACGCTGAGCCTTTCAGGAAAGAGGAGGATCCGGGGAAAATATCTAAGCCCCTACATATTTCTTTACTGTTTCCCAAAGTAAGGTGAAAATAGGAACCTGAATGAACTGTTTCCCCTTGAGAAAGGTCTGCCAGGGACTGAGGCAGAAGAAACTGAAAATATTCACAGAGGAAACAACATCTAGGTAGCATCAGGAGGACTAGAGCTATACTCTCAAGCTGAAGTTACATGACACACATTGCCCAGATTTTTCAGGGGTACTTTGGGGGGTGGGAGTGTCTTCAGGCTACCCCTTCACTTCCCTTGTGTTGGGTCAGAGAGTAGGGCTAAGTTCTGTGTATTCATAGTGCTGGAGCCTTGGGGTCATTAGGTGCCCTCCATCTCCATCATTCCATGGAGAATGGAAAGGGACCAATGGGCACTGCTTCACAAGGCAACCCATCTGAATGGCTTCCAAGTGCCATCAGCCTGGGCTGCAACAGAAGCGTACTGAAGGGACTGACCTCAAACTTGAAGTAAAGGGCACATTTCTAGAATCAGAGGAATCATGCCTCTCCCTCCCCTAGCCCCTCTACCCCCACCTCGCATACCACCAAATCTCTGCTGCTGCCCCGAGCACAAATAACTCCAGCTGAGGAGAGTGGGGCCAGCGGGGACTGGGAAGGTTGGGTGAAGTCTGAGGGAAGCCTTTGGCCAGACCAGGAGAGGACCATGGACTATAGGATGGGGCTCTGGTTCCCTCAAGAGGCCAGCAGTGTGTTGGCAGTCACATCAGAACTTCGTACACTGGGGAAGGCATGGCGGAGCTTCTCCATGATGTCCTCCAAGCAGAGGCTGACATCTTGGCTCTTCAGTCCCACATCATCTGAATTGGAAAAGAGAGATTTGGGAAGACAACTAGAGATCCCCTTATGAGGTCAAGGGGCCGAGGTAGGATGCTGCCTGCTGAAAGATAAACCTATAGCATGTGTATCTTCCCAGCAAGATGCCTAGGTACATATGAGGTAATCAATATACATTTGTAGAATAAAGAAATGAATGAATCAGTCAATAATCCAATCATCCCTGACCCTAAGCTCAAAGACATGAGGAGGAACCAGTCCCAGCCCTAGCAGAACCTTGGGCAGGAGACCTGAGGCAAGACAAAGCCATGGAGGAAGGGGTTGAGGGAACTCACCTGCAGCTTCAGTGTCTGGAGTAGTTTGTCCTTTCTCTTGGGGGTGACTGCCTTCTGACTGCTGTGGAGAGGAAGCCAGAGACGAGCCTGCAGAGCCATTGCCATTGGATTCAATAGGTGGCTGGAAAGAGGTAAGGCATAACTTAAGTGACTTTGCCTTCCTGACCTTACTTTGACAGACTCTTGAGCTTAGAAAGGTCCTTAGAGACCTCATGCCCACCTCTTTACCCTAGGACTTGAAGAAACTTTTGACGGTGCCCCAGTCAGTGGCTTCTCCTTTCAGGAAACTTCTTAGAATATTTAACTACCAAATACCTTCTTCCTTCAACACCAGGTATCAGAGGCTCCCAGTTCTTATAAGGATGGCATTGCCCCCAGAAGATCTCTTGCTTGTCATTTCAGCTATAATTAAACTATTTAGAACCCAATTCCATCTGGAAATATAGAGTTGCACCCCTGATCCTTGGTTCATGACATAATATCATTTGTTAAGACCTCCAGAAATTGATCCAGAGGTCATCCCTTGGAAGATCTGGTGGTATTCCCTGGTATGGATAATGACAACAATAGGTAACACTTATGAAGTGTTTACTAATATTTCTGGCACCATGCTAAATTCAATAAATGTATTATCTCATTAGATTTTTACCACAATTCCATGAAGTTGGTATATTTTTATCCCTGTCTTACAGATGAAGAAACTGGGGCTTAGTGAGGCTAAGGATGTTGCCTAACATTCTAAGGCCACTAATTGGCAGAACCATATTCAATTCCAGGGCTGTTGAACTCCTGAACCACACTACATCCTATACACTCCCTCTCAAAGAGGAAAGGGATAAAAAGTAACAAGTGATCTGTCCACGGCTAAAATCTTTCTTTCCCCAAGCATGCCAATTTGCTTCTTTCCAGCAAACATCAAAGCAGCAAAACCAACCTTTTGGATGGTTCTTTGAATTTGTTCTTTTGACATGAGCCCCCAAAAGCCCTCCCTCTGCCCAAGGCCCCATGGTGACTTGAAAGTAACACAGAAGGATAGAGTGGAAGCTCAGTGCAAGAAAATTGGCCGAGCGCTGTGATATAGTGGCTCCTTCATTACCCCATCTTTTCTGATTGCCAGCTCAGTGCTCTTTAGAAAGTCTTCCCATCCCTCCCGTGCCCAGAGGCTGCTCTGGTTCTTCCCCTGGCCCCAGACCCACCTGTAGGAGCAGCTCCCTTAAGCGCTGCAGCTGGGACTCCAGTTGCTTGTTGTGGTCTTCAAGAATCTGCATGCGCGTCTCCAGGCGGCTCTTGTGCTGCCGAAGGATCCGGGCCTCAGCCAGAAGCTCCTCATTGCAGTGGCCCTGCGCCACCTCGGCAGAGCCCTCAGTCAGGGCGGGTACCTCAGTGGCCTCTTCATGCTGCCACTTCAGGCGCCTCAGCTCTCCCTGGAGAATCCTGTCAAGGATGGAGAAGCCAAGGCTGAACGTCCTCATGGGGTATTGACTGTCCAGGGCCCAGTGTCCCCTCAGAGCCATGTGTGAACAATCCCTTTGTATTCCCATTCCCACCCCCACTCCAGCCGTGCTCTTGCCTTAATGGCCATATCCATTTCCTCTCCAGCGTATGTGTCATTTACTCTGCTGTTCTTAGGCTGCAGCGCAGAGAGCTGACATTTAGTATAACAAATTTCTCAGCACTTTGATGTGCTGCTTTGGGGATTAATTCTGACCTTAAAGCCAGGCAGAAACACATTCTGCAAAAAAATGAGGCATTCGAGCCGCTGACTCACCTACTCCACTTTTAGATTTTTAGATTACAGAGGAAGACATAACATAAACAAAAGATCACCCATCTTTCCTCTTCTCTCTGCCAGCCTCCTCTTTGGCCCACTTTAAACACCCACATTGGGTCATCAAGGAAACAGATTCCAAAGAGATGGTCTCCTTTGGGAGATATTACTTTTTTTTTTTTCCTTTTTTACAATAGAATCACTCTCTCTCCAGTGCTTCCCAGGGCCTCCTCACCACTGCTCTAGCACAGCACTTCTCAAAATACCCATAAGGAGAAACCAGGGGGGTTTTTCAATCCATTGTGGATCAGTGTTTGGTCTGAATGCATATGGCTAGTACACTGGTCATGCCACACAGCACTTGCCACACAAAGTTCAACAATACTCAAACTGGTCTACATCCTGTTCAATGAAGACAAGTCCACTCATTATATGCTTGGATATCATGGCAATGTCAAATTGCCATGAAAGTTTCTAAAAGTTCACTCTGTATTTATATATTTATCTTGTCTTGAACCAGTAAAAGATACTTTGCAAACAGGCACTGTTCTAAGGACTAGCGACTCCAGACACAGTCTGTTAGGCCAGCAGCATGGGCAACTTCTAGGTTAGAAGAGCAGGAACTGAGGCCTCACCCCAGGCCTGCAAATCAGAACCTGCATTTCACCGAGCTTCCCAAGTGGCCGGTATGCACACTGATGTTTGAGAAGCACTGTTCTGGGGGTTGCTATTTATTCTAGGACACACCCCCAAAGTGGCTTAGATGCTCTTCAGACTCCTGCTGCCCTCTGTGCTTTAGGGAGATCAGTGTAATCCCTGTAATCATCTTCACCTTCGCTCTTCCAGTCCTCACATGCTCTATGAAATATCATCCTCCTCTTACCACTTTCACTAAGTGATAAGGATTTCTTTCCAACAACTGAAAGTTCCTTGAGGGCAGAGACAAGCAGCATCTCTTCTGTATTCTCTGTGTTTGCATTCTCTGTGCCGGCATCTCCTGGGTACTTGGAGATACTCAGCTTGAGTTAAAAGGATTCAAATAATTATTAGTATTGTGTGTGTGTGTGTGTTTATTTGCTCAGTCATGTCTGAATCTTTGTGACCCCATGGACTGTAGCCCACCAGGCTTCTCTGTCCATGGGATTCTCCAGGCAAGAATACTGGAGTGGGGTGCCATGCCCTCCTCCAGGGGATCTTCCCAACCCAGGGATTGAACGCACGTCTCCCATGTTGCAGGTGGATTCTTTACCATCTGAGCCACCAGAGAAGCCCAAGAATACTGGAGTGGGTATTCTAACCCTTCTCCAGAGGATCTTCCTGATCCAGGAATTGAACCGGGGTCTCCTGCATTGCAGGCAAATTCTTTATCAGCTGAGCTACAACAGGAAAGACCAATTATTAGTATAGCTAGCTTTTATTTTAGCTATTGAAAGGGCTATTTTATAACCCTTTCAATAAGACAGACACTGGCTAACACATTATATGCCTGATCATTTTATCTTCACAAATGACTCTCATACATAGGTATTTTACAGCAGCTCCTCATCCCCATTTTATAGATGAGGAAATGGAAGATCACAGAATATAAGTCACTTGTTCAAGGCCACAGAGTTAGGATGTGGAAGTCCAGGACTTGAGTTAAGCTGTCTGTCTCTAGAAACAACACAGATCTCTGCCTTTGTCACACCCACCGGTTCTCATCCTCTAGGTGGGCTAGGATCTTCTCAAGCTCCCCTTTGCTCCCTGTGGCCATGTTGTGCGAAGCCTGCTGTCTGAAGGCCGGCTCCCGGTCTGTAACGGGGCTGGAGTGCCGTAGCAGGTACTGGTCCTCATCTCTGTGTGCGTGTGGGGAGAGGAAAGAGGGGCCGGGCATTGAACAGGGAAACAGCTCAGGGTGTGAGTTCTCAGCTCCCAGCTCAAGCCCCAAGACACACGTTGGGGAAGTCCCTTTTTAAGTTGCACACGGCAGTAAGAGGGATCAAAGTATTCAAAGGTGCAAGGGTCATGCTTGGGGGTGACAGGATGCTGGGGCTTCTGGGTTCTATTTGTAGTGATCTGGGAAACAATGAGCAAATCAGTTCCCTTTCTGTGATGTTCCCCCACTCCATCCCCCTTCACTTTCCCATCCCCAAGGGAATTGTGGCCTGCCTGAGTCCCAGTCCCAGGACTGGATTTTTCCATGTAACTGACAGTTCCTAGGTCCTCTGAGAAAGCTGGGAACCTCCCTAGAAATGACAGGTCCCTTCTCTGGGCTAGAGAATCCAGGAATCTCTCTGGCCACACTTTAGTCAAGCCCCTAATATCTCCCCAGGGTTGATGTGACCCAAGATGGGGCACTGGCATTTTGAGCATAAGATATGGCTCATTTATGCAACTTTAGATGAGGGCATATTATTCTTCCCTCAGAGTTGGGAATAGAAGGATGGGATCTTACAACAGGAAGGGACCTTGACGGATGGCAGGGAGGCAGTACATCCTTCACTGCCCAGTTCAGCTGATAGAGGGCACACTGCTTCTCTCATTAAATACCGTGCCCAGAAAGCAGCCTTCTTTCCTTAGGGTGTCAAGGACCCTAACCACCACACCCCTCTTCCCTTGAGGATATACCCTTCCCAAATAGTGGCCAAGGAGAACTATTCTTGGCAAATAAGCAGCTGTGAAAACTCACATGCTGTCATCTGGGGACAGGCTGTCATTAAAGAAGGAGCAATTTTGACTTTCCATCTCAGCAAGCCTGGGAAGAAAGAGCAGGAACATAAGGGAACACAGAATATGAAGCTTGCTTTCATCTCAAGGACTCTAATCACACAAGAGGATAATCAGGGAGTTTGGGGGGCTATCCCAACTCTCCCTCCCCTCAAACATTGGGCCTTGCTGGCTGCTGCATATACTCACTGTGCCCATCCCCCTGGCTGTGGTGCCATTCTCTTGCCCCAACTGAAAACCCCTTCCCCCTTGGACTCCTTACAATTCTCTTCCCCCAAATGTGGTGGTACCTGCTGGCAAAATGCTCAATTCGGGAGTGTGTGTCAGCGTGTGGCAACATCGGGGAAGAAGCTGGCCTAGAAAAAAGCAGCAAAGGCTCAGAAGACCAAAGAGAGCGTAGCTGGGCAGCCTGTCTCCTCACCACCACCCATCCACACACACCCCATCACCACCACCGAATTAGAGAGCTGGGCAGGAGCTGATGGGAACAAGATCCAGAGACTGGATTCAAATCTGTTTCTCGGGTCAGATTCCTGGTCAAGCCCCAGCTGAATTGTGCTGTCACTAGTTGGGTTTGTCCTGGAGCACTGCCCTAGCCCACGCAGGACTCGGCCCCTTCACAGCACACCCCTAGGCTCAGTGAGGATGCCTGCAGCCCCTGCTCAGCCTCCGGTACTCACGTCTCACTGTAGTCAGCCTCCAGCACCGATTGAACAGGCAGATAACCTCGCTGAGGGTGTTTGCTGAAATAATGCTTTGAGCGGAATTTGTTCTTTAAGGTAGTGGCAAAGTCCCTCATGTTCTCACTGGATGTGGTCTGGGGGGAGACAAGACAGGGGGACTCACCCTAATGGGCTTTTCTATGGAGGTGTGGCTACTCCACTGGAGCAGGAAACGTGACTGGTAATCAACTCTCATTCATCTTTACCACATCTCACTCCTAGAAAAAGATCTAGAAGGGTATGTGCCAAACTATTAACACTGGTTGCCTCAGGGAAGTTGGGCTGGAGGGGTGGGGAACATACTGAGAAAACGGGACTTTGTTTTATACTTTAAACACCTCTAAAAATTAGAATCTTTTACAATGATCATATATTTGTTAACTTTTAGATATCTTTTACATAAATTCTAGAGATGCAGAAGATGAGCAGGAGTTAGAGGATTATTGGTCTACCATCTCAAGCCAGTTTTCATGTATGATTTTAATAAATGTTTATTTTTGCAGTGCATGGTAAGTCACTTCAGTTGTATCTGACTCTTTGTGACCCCATGGACTGTAGCCCACCAGGCTCCTCTGTCTATGGAATTCTCCAGGCAAGAATACTGGAGTGGGTTGCCATGCCCTCCCCCAGGGGATGTTCCTGACCCGGGATTGAACCCACATCTCTTACATCTCTTGTATTGGCAGGCAGGTTCATTACCACTAGTGACACCTGGGAAGCCGAATATTTATTTTTAGATGATAATAAAAGAAAAAATTTAAAGGGCAACATCACTGCTTCCATTGGGTCACACATGTTTCTGTGCCAACAAAACATAGAGAAGAAATGACAGCTCATGGAGATGGATTATGGAGATGAGGAGAGGAGATGGGACAGAGCAGTGGGGAGAGCTAGGGATATGCTTGGGACTTTGGTCTTATCTGTGGGGAGAGGGATAAAAGAGTTTAGGAAGCAGAGTTAGCTCAGGAAGCTAAGCCTGGAGCTGTGGGTCCTGAACACAGCAGAGGAGAAACTCTGTGGCTAGAGTTCAGGGATGCTGACCAACCTGGTCTCAGGAGGCTATGAAGGGCCCAGTTTTCAATGAAAGCCAAGTCAGTTTTGGAGACCCAGGTAAAGCGCATTCCCTCCCTTTCCCACAAGGGACTGAGTAATGAATCTGAGCACAAACTTTAAACTTTGGTGTTGACTAAAAGAGATAGAAGCAATGACAAAGTAGCAAGTAAAGACCAGGGAACAGGAATGATTCAGGAAGCTAAGCAGGAAAAACTAAATAGAGGGATCAAAGGCTAATCACCAGGAACTGCCTTGCTCTATTTTTTTCCTAGACTTTTCTCTGCAGGAGAATAGTGAGTGCCTTTTAGATGACCAAGAATGTCCTGGGCTGCTCCAACCAGTTGCAGCCCAGGTGAGGATGAAGGACAAGCTCTGCTAGAAGAACAGGCCTGGATCCCTCAAACCAGTCAATCACCAGGCCTGTATGGAGGATGCTCCCCAATGGAGAGCACAATACAGTTAGCCAATGCTGGGCAAAATGGATCAAGCACCCAGAAGCTGAGAGCTGCTGGCCCCTCCCACCCAGCCCAGAGGCTCCATACCGGGGTGTAATACTCCATGATGGGGTAATGAAGTTTGTTGCCCTTGCTGGCCCTGCCAGTCAGGAAGCAGGTCTGGCAGATGTCCACGTTAAACTGTTTCAGACTCCGGTACCTTGGGGAGAGGAGAGGTGGTGGGAAAGAGGATACAATGTACTCTAGTGACCTTCCCCTCAATTCACACCTACATTAGAAGAGGGTGAAGCATGGAACTATAACCTCCTGTACATGGAGCATTTAACCTCCTACACATAGCAGTGGCAGAGTCCTCACTAGCTGACTAGTCTTACTCCAGAGACCATAGATCTCCATGAAATCACATGCTCAGAGTTACAGGAAGTTTGGGAAATAGCATTGTCTCACCATCTTTTTTCAAAGGGAGGGTGGTATAAACAACAAGGTCCCACTGTATACAGAGAACTAAATTCAATACCCTATGATAAACCATAATGGAAAAGAATATTTAAAAAAGAATGTGTATATACACATATATACATAGATGTGTATATATACATTCTGAATATATATATAATGTATCCAAGTCACTTTGCTGTACAGCAAAAATTAACACAATGTTGTAAATCAATTATACTTAATGTTGTAAATCAATTATACTTTAATTAAAAATATATAAAAGGGAGGGTGGGACAGGGTAAAGAGCTCATTATATCAAATGGCCTTCTAAACAAGGGTGGCCTGAAAGGGTACAGTTTCACAGGTATGACCAGCTTCCTTGGAGAAGGTACACCTTCATTATGAAGACAACTGATTCTGCCAGCTGTGGGCATGTTGACTAAGTTATTCCTCAAAGTTATTTATAATAACTCTATTATGACTGAATACAGACTAGCCATTCAGATCCAATTCCAAAGCCTTCCTGGACTGCCCAGACCTAGTAGCATAGCATGGTGAAGTATCTAGACTTAGAGCAGTCAGAGGGTCTGACATCTTGTCCTAGAGCTACACCAGCCAGTGGCGTAAACTCCACCTCTGTGCCTCATTTGCTTATAGAAAGCAGATTGGTTGTAAAAAGAGTATGTGCTAGAGCTTTTTCTCTAGCACAAAAAAAAGTTATTATTTAGTCAAGAGGTCATGTCCAACTCTTTTGTGACCCCATGCACTATAGCCCTCCAGGCTTCTCTGTCCGTGGGGTTTCCCAGGCAAGAATAGTGTAGTGGGTTGCCATTTCCTTCTCCAGGGGATCTTCCTGACCCAGGGATCGAACCTACATCTCCTGCATTGGTAGGCATATCTTTATTGCTGAGCCTCTAGGGATAAAAACAAGCATTTTATGATGAAAGCCAAATTCAGGACAGTAGTTATCTTTGTGGGAGTAGGAGGGAAATTTCATCAAGGAAACTTCAAATATATTGCATATTATATAAATATGTTTATAATATATAAATTAGTAGACATAAAATATATAAATATATAATGTATATATAAATGTATTGTAAAATCTTCTTTATTTCTTCAGCTTGGTGATGGGTGCCCACCATGGGGTACTGGAGCCAGCTCATACCAGCTCATGGGAGTCAGTTGTTAACATTTCAGGAATTTTCCAAGTCGGTTGTTAACTATAGCTATTATTTTAAAATTTAATCATATAAACTCACAACTAAGCAAAGAGTATTAAAAACTAAGGTGATAAATACTCAAGCTTATCACTTCCTATTTCACTATCATTTATGCTCTGGAGGTTGTCTACATCTATTGTACCCTGTGGTGGAAATACTATAAATGGTGTACAACTGTGCATCTCTTCCTGACCTCCTGTGGGTAGATTGACTTTGGCCACGGTGGGAGTATCTATATCATGGAAATTAGCCAATGCTCTATCAGGTTTCTCTTCTGCTTTCTGGAGAGTAGGCTGTGAACCATTTGCCAGCACACCTTTTGGTACATAGGTGTTGTCATAGGTCAGGATGCTGGAGCTTTTGGGTTCTACTTAATGCTCCCTGGGAAACAAAGAACAAATTACTTCCTTTTCTGGGCTGTTCTCCCACTCTGCCCCCACTTTGCTTATCTATACATTTTTCTAGGTCTGAATACTTCATAATATAACTGGAAAAATATTCCATCTTTTTTTCTTTTTCAAAAATTAAACAGAATGCAATAGAAAGAATTACAACCATATACAACAACATATATATATATATATATATATATACACACACACACACATAATGGATTAGTTGTAATTATATAACTACATCCTGCATCGTTTTGCAATATATGATTTATATGTGACATTGCCTATTTTTATTAGTATCACTCCAGCAGGTATTGTTTTCCCTACCTGAAGCCCTTGATGGGGCACTGCCTACAGATAGAGCACTTGGTCTGATGCTTTACTTGTTCAGCAATGGTGACCCGATGCAGAACAGCCAGCCACACCATGGATTGGGGCTCCAAGTTGACCCATTCCAGGAACTGTGAAGCTTCAATGACTGGCTTCCCAGTACTCTAGGGAAACAAGAAGCCCGACGGTGATGTCTGAGGCCCAAAGCATCTTGAGCCTAGCATGGCAGCCCTCATGGGAAGAAGAGAAACAGCAAGGCCTGGGTTTGCCTGTTCTTTAGAGGTGTCCACCTTCTACCCTGTCCTAGTGGGCCTGGTGGTCCTAGTGGACTCTGATCCTAAAAGCCCAGAGAACCCTCTGCCCTGTTGTTCCAGCCCAACAAACTCCCTTCCATCTGAGTACTTTAGCACAGGAAACTCTACTCAGTACTCTGTAATAACCTGTATGGGTAAAGAATCTGAAAAAGAATGGGTTAATGTGTATAACTGAATCATTTTAATGTACACCTGAAACTAACAAAACATTGTAAAGCAACTATATGCCAATAAAACTTGAAACAAATATCTGAAGCAAAGCAAAACAAGAACAGAAGCCCAGCTTTGAGTCCTCCCTCCCTTCTTCCCAATCTTAGTCTCCTCATCCCTCCTTTCCTCCCTCCCTAGCTCCATACTCACAAAACGGAAGCAACTACGGACACTGGGCTCCACGTTGCTGCCACCAAAGGCTGCCACTTCCCCCAGCTGACGGGGCACCTGGATGGCCTCATGAAGCAGGACACCAAGATGGCGTTGGTCACACTGGCTGCCCGAGTTGGCCACTTGGCTGAAGAGGTCTGCTGGCCCCACCATAAGTCATCGCCAAGCCCACAACAGAAATGGCCAGGGAATGGTGTGAGGAGAAAGAGGAGAAAAAGAAGAGAGGGTAAGAGTGCACTGACTTAGCTAATGACTTTTGAAACTGGAATACCTAAAGGTCCCTGATCTTCTAGAAGCCCTCTAAGAACATTCTAATGCTCTCCCTCTTTGTGTCTGTCTCACTTTTTCTCTCTGAACACAGAGAGGAGGAGGGATGGGTGAAGAGAGAGTGAGCTGTGCGTGAGAGCAGTGCCAGACACAAATACACTGCCAGGAAAACAGAGTCTCAAGAAGCAAGATCAAGGGGTTGAGGGTTCAAAGGTGCCTGAATATGAATCAAGGTCGGTCTGCCCTATCCCCTCCTGTTCATGTAGCCCATGTAGTCTCATACTGCAGCAATCTCTCAATTATCCACACAAATGAAAAGAAACACTGCACAGATACTCTATAAAGAGGACATAATTCAACCCGTTTGGTCATCTAAGAATTCACTCTAAGTGACTGTGGAACAGCCTATGGGACTTATATTTGAACACTGCCCTTGTGGAAACTCCCCTGCTGCTGCTAAGTCACTTCAGTCATGTCCGACTCTGTGCGACCCCAGAGATGGCAGCCCACCGGGCTCCCCTGTCCCTGGGATTCTCCAGGCAAGAACACTGGAGTGGGTTGCCATTTCCTTCTCTAAGGAAACTCCCCTATTCCAACCCAATTTTAAAAAACCTCCTCCAGAGTTTCTTTTTTATTTTATTTTATTTTATTTTAAAATTTTACATAATTGTATTAGTTTTGCCAAATAGCTTCATGCCTCACCTAAGGCCCAGAAAACAAACAAAACTAGAAGGCAGAGGGCCTGGGGTTTAGTTCTTGACCCATTACTAACTAGCTTGGGAAACCCTGGGTAGGTCATGAATCTCTCTATGCTGAAGTTTCCTTACTTATAAATGAAGACTACATCATCACTGTCCATCCCATCTGAAAGGAATGTTGGGAGAAATAAATTACATCATAGCTATGAATGTACTTTGAAAAGTCTTCTTCCCTGTAAAGCTTTCCTAGATTGCTGTCCTTACTCTTCTGTGATCTGATATAGCACATATCCTTTACCATTCAGGTTATTCTAATTAGCACTCTAAGAAGTGCTTTCTCTGTACTTCTGTCTCCTCACCTGGACTATAAACCACTTGAGACAGGGACCACATCTAACTGGATCTTGTACTCACCACATTTAGCACAGTGGTCAGTGAACATTAAATACCTGACAACTAATGATGCTGCTGCAGAAAAATGCAAAATGCTGTACAAATGATGGAGGATGGAAGGGAAAACAAAGATACTGTACACCAGAGAGGTTTAAACTTACAGAATTACATGCTGTCCACCCCCCAGATAATGGGATTATTGCATACTGCCCATGTTATCCTATGGAAAGTCTCTAGCAGAACATGTGACATAGTTTGAGCATCAGATTGGGAGAGGGCTAAGCCTGGTGATCCATCAGGAAATGGAACTAGGAAGTCCAGGTCCTGGGTATCCCAGGATCCCAACTCAGATCCCCATCAAGTAATTACACCAGATCAGAAGGAAGCAATGTCCTTGGAGTGACAGTGGGAATGATAACGGGCCTTAGACCCATCTTGGCCTTTGGCTGTTATAGATTCTTTGCAATAGCCTGTACCAGGAAGCATTACAATGTAGCCTGATTTGCCCTGTGCTGAGTCATAGGACTGGACTTCTGCTTATCTTGCACCTTTCTTTCTCCCACCACAACCCTCCCTCCACCCAACTCCTCTTCCGGACTTTGGAGTTGTACTCACACTGCAGTTTTTCCTTCACTTCCGTGCCACACAGGCAGGCAATGCCAGTCTTAAAGGACAATGCCCGCATCTTTCCACTGCGACCACTAGGTTTAAAAGAAGAGACTGAGAACTTGAATATCTGTAAAGGGTTAACATCTTGGCAGTCATTTCCCTCACGGGGTGGATCCCAGCAGGGCTTGGTGCCACCCATACCACAAGCTGAGCTGAGTCCAGATCCACCAGGGGAGCAAACCCTTCCCACTGTGTCCACTCCAGATATCCCACTGGAACTTCATCCTGGAGGCTGCCAGGGCAGCAAGCCCTTACCTATCAAAAACATTGAGGAGCCAGTTGAGACTCATGTCCACACAGAGTGGCACATTGACCAGGATGCCTCTTTCCTCCTCCAGCCGTTCATATAAGGCAGTCAGACAGTGAATGACCTCCACCACATCCATCACATGCTCACTGGCCTGCAGATCATGCTCATTGAAGATCTCCAGGGCTGTGGTTAAAGTTACCAGGTCCACTGGGGAGGAAAGGAGAGAAAGAGAAAGTAAAGGCAAAAGTAGAAGCCCAGGGACTAGACAGGGAGATACGGACACCAGCATCACCAAATCTGACTCCATCTCCAGACTAACCATTTGTAAGTATGAAATAAGCTTGCCCTTTACCAAGACACACAACCCAAGTAGGGAGAAAGCAGCAGAAAACCCCTTAAATTAACTCCAAGTATTTCTATACCCAAATGATCCTTGACATCAGTTTCAAGAAGATGGTGGGGTTTGGGTAAACTCTCAGGGATCAAATACCATACCATTTTTTCAGTTTCTCTGTCCTTGCATGCATTTCAACTGCAAATAGGTGGGTCCATGAACCTTGTTCTAAAAACCTAGACACTGGTTATGAAGGCTCATGTATGGCTGTGTGAATGTGACATACCTCAGGAGGATTTTTTAATTACCCCAAATGCTGGTATCAGCCTAGCCAGATACACTTGGTCCAGGAAGAATGGATGGACAGTGTCTCGGAGAGGAGACAGAGGCACATTATATCTGCAGCCATGTTGTCCCCTAACCATTGGCATTTGCTTCAACTGTTCTGCTGCTACATCCAATAACCCCAAGATAGTGAAAGAACACAAGCCTTTAATGGCTCCAAACCATTTGCTGGATACTTCTTGCCATAAAACACTAGATTGCTTGTCTGTGTTGGGCAGGGAAGAAGGGACAAGGAAGAGGAGAGCTGTGCTTTAATTTGGAAACAAGTCTGGAGGCTGGAGAAAATAGAAGCGCCCTAGAAAGATCAGGTGTCCACAGCCAGCATATCCCAGCCTTTGCAGAGTCCCCACAAAGCTGACCAACAACCTTGGCCAAGGTAGGATGGGAGTGGGAAACAGCCAATGGATGAGGAAGTATGAAGGCCATAAGGCAAGTGTGATGGGAGACGTACAGCGCAGTGCCTTCTGGACTCTGCGTAGCTTCATGGCAGTACGGTAAGCTGAGAACTTAATGTTGTTCAAATCAGCTGCAAAGAATGGAAAGAGATCCACTCAGATCAGGAAATGCAAATTAAGAGCACAACAATATATCATGTTACACCTGTCTGATTGACAAAAAATAAAAGTGTGACAGTAGCAAGTGTCAGCAAAGATGTGGATGAATGAGAATTGCTAGTGGAAGTGTAAACTGACACAATCATATTGGAAAACAACTTGGTATTACCTAGTAAAGCTGAACACTCATATATCCTACAACCCAGCCAGCTGTATATATTCTAGAGCAGTGAGTTTCACATTTTTTTTTTACCAAGCAGCACTGTTTTTGTTAGCTCCAAAGTAGAAGTGACCCAAATGTCCATAACAGTAGGATGGATGAGGAAACTGTGGTATGTACAATGGAACACTCAATGGCAGTAAAAATGAATGAAATATAGTCACGTGCATCAACATGGGTAAAATCTACAACATAATAGTGAGTCTCTCTTAGCAGTGAAAGATAAGGCACATGAGAGTCACATTCATCTTAGCCTTGATAATGTCTTTCAAAGCAGATATAGCATATATCTATAAGCATATTCCCTGATGTGATGATAAAATTGCTCAGGGGGAGAATAGAGCTTCCTGTTGAGGGAGGTGCAGAGAGGAAAGGAAGGAAGCTACTGGAAAAAGGACAAGGACTCACTTCTACCCTCATATGCTTATTGGATGGGATTCCCTTGTGTTCTTTCTTTTTATTTTTATTGAGACAACATTGGTTTATAACATTATATAAGTTTCATGCACACAATATTTTATTTCCACCTGTCACCATTCAGTCAATCCCCTTACCTATTTTGCCTTTCCCCTACCCCTTCTTTTCGGGTAACCACTACTCTGTTTTTTGGTATCTATGTGTATTTGTTTGGTTTGTTCATTTATTTTCTTTTTATATTCACATATGAATGGAATAATATGGTATTTGTCTTTTTCTATCTGATTTATATCACTCAGCATAATATCCTGAAAGTCTATCCATGTTGTCACAAGTGGCAAGATTTCATCCATTTTTATGATTGTGTTCTACCATGTGTATGTGTGTGTGCGTGCATGTATGGGTATATGTATGATTCAGCCATCCCCACTCCTGGGTATTTACTCAAAGAATATAAAAACACTAATTCAAAAAGATATATGTACTCCTATATTCATCACAGCACTATTTACAATAGCCAAGACATGAAAACAACCTAACTGTCTATCAGCAGATGAATGAATAAGGAGGATATGGTATACGTACACGCTAGAATACTATTCCCCTATATTCTTATAGGACAAAGGCAACTGTATAGATCTCCACCCTATACAGGAACCTTGAATTCTTACCTAGAGTTTGGTATAACTCGGTCATCTTGGGATGGTCCCAGCATGTGGTTTGAGCCTGGTGGCTATAAATAAAAGCATCAATAGCACCAGGGTCCATATCACCCCCCACCCCACAGAAAAACATGCACATATCCATCAGTGATAGGTTGGATACAAGGAGCAGCAGGATCTAAGGGTGAACCCTGAAGATCCCAAAGCACAAGGGTTCACCTTTACCCAGGTAGAATATTGAGCTCTTGAGATGAGTAAGAGGAAAAACTGGATTGGATTCAGGAATCCCAACAGATAGGGGTGAAAGGAATAGGTAGAAAAAAAGACAGGGGAGGGAGAGGGTGGGCAGATGATTGACCTGTTTCCGATTCAGATGGTCACTCACTTGATGTAGTAGGGAACTTTATTGGGTGAAATTGCTCTTTCCCAGGGAACCTGAACAGAGGCTGGTGAGGGAGAAGAGAAAGAGAAAGAAGCTGGCCACTAATGTTCTTCAGACCCCTGATTACTCCCCTGTACTATCCTCCCAAAGAAATAGCTAAGCCCAAAAGGGGATGCCCGAGTCTCATTGCAGCTCTTAACAGGACCTGAGCATGGGGCAAACACTTCTAATGAAGACACTTCGTTCCCTGATGTTAGGGTGAGGGACGGAGAAGAGGTTGTCACTGATATCCTCATGTGCCAGAGAAACAACAAGGGCATGAACAGGTGGCCTTGGCCACCCTGGCAATCTTTCCCCTGAGCAGGCTGTCATTTTGTCCATTCAGCTGCAAGCAGCTGGTGTGCTACTGTGGATATGAAGTGACCCTACTTTCCTCATGGGACTCAAAGCCCTTCCCCCAGAAGGCCCAGCTTCTCAGTTCTGTGAGACAATGGGGAACAGGACTGCCCACTCATCTATGGTGAGAAACTCTGGAAAATGATGCTTCTCTCTGTTCCATGTCTTTAACTTCCAGATGTTCCAGGACAGGCTCAGTCATCTGGTCAATCTCTTCCTTGCAGTTTCCCTGGGTACAAGAGCCTTCTGCAGGTGTAGCTGCATGCCAGTCATTATAATTGAATAGTTCGAATTGCCATTAACATTTATTGAGTTCCTACTATGTGCCAGATACTCTGCTGAATGCTCTGTGTGCATATCTAATTTTCATATCTAGTTACATTTCCACCATCTCCACTCTGATTGGGTCACATCGTCCCTCATTTAGATTATCACAATATGTACCCTAACAGGTCTCCCTCTTCCTATTCTTGCCCCCCAACACTCTGTTGAAACAGAAGTTGGATCATGTCATCCCTCTGCTCAAACCCCTGCAAGGGTTCTTCATTCTACTCAGAATAAAATCTTAATTCTTACCATAGCCCTCCAGGCCCTCCATGCTTTGGCTTTCTGCTCCCATTCTGATCTCTTGCTCTCTCTCCTCTTCACTCACTTCTATACTGGTCTCCTTGCTGTTTCTCAGGTATGCCCCTGCCTTAAGATCCTGGAAGGTATTGTTTCCTCTGCCCAGTCTGCTCTTCCCTCAGATATCTACATGGCTCATTCCCTCACCTCTTTGAGGTTTCTACTCAGTTGCCATGATTTCAGTGACAATACTCCTAACCACCCTATTCAAAATTGCAATGCCTCCTCCATTAAGTCCAGCACTCCCTAACCCATAACTTCCCTGCTTTACTTTTTTCTGGAACACTTGTCACCAACTGATATTTTACACACACACACACACACACACACACACACACACTTATTTGTTTATGGTTTGGCTTCTTCTAGCAGAATGTAAGCTCTCCAAGTCTAAGAATTTCTGTTTTGTTCACTAATGTAGCCCCAGTGCCTAGAATGGTACCTGGCCTGTAGTAGGCCATCAATAAATATTTTTGGAACAATAAAGTCATTTAATTCCCATAACTCTATGAGCTAGGTCATATTTTCCCCTCTTTTTATATATGGGAAAATTGAGGTTCAGAAAGGTTAGGCTATTTTTTTCAAGCTTGCACAGCTATGAAGTTGAGGAGCTCTGACTCAGATCCAGGTCTCTCTGGCTCAAGAGCCTGTCCTTTTAACCACTATCCTACACTGCTTTATTCTACTACTTCTTAGATGCCAAGGTACACTGGGCTCCCACCAGGCCCCCAACAGACAACAGTAGACTCTCTTGGAAAGTGTCTGAGCTTCTACAAAGTGAAGTACAGCTTGTCTCACATACAGGAGAGGAAGTGTTGTGACCCAGGCCCAAAGTCCCGGTGAGCATCCTGAAGCTGCTTAAGCCTCTCGCCAACTGACACCTATGGAAAGAATATGCAGGAAGTCAGTGGCCTCATTCCACATATCCAGGGTGGGATTTCCAGGTGCCTCCAGCCATCTTTGTGAATTCCCTCCAAGGCTGCCTCTTCTCCAGTTCCAGATCCTCCCACCATTCACCCAAATCTTAGTTTTCCTGTGTCACTCCCAGAGGTCAGAGAAGAGCATCTCTAACTCCAGGTCACAGTCACTCTTCATCTGCCCGTCTACTCTGAGTGCTCAAATGCAGACAGGCCCCTCTCAGACTATTTTAATTACTTCCTGCAGTTTAGAGGTTGAGAAGCTTGTTTCCTGGCCCCAAATTCTATACAACTCTTTCCCCACATAGATCCCATTTCAATGCCCCTTTACTTCCTGAAGGCGTGGAGGAGTCCCCCCATCACCAAGCCTAGTTACACCGAATCTTTCTCCCATAGCTCACTTTAGGCTTCTCCTTTACCTGTAGCTGTTTCCACCGGATGTTGATTTGCTCCAAAGCCCGGGAGTTCTCCATTGACAAGTGCACATCAGAAATGGCCAGTTGATGGGCCAGATCATTTACTAACTTCACTCCATCTTTCATGGGGGAGAATTCTTCCTTGAATAGCTATGGAACCAGGATCCAAGTCCCACAGCAGGTAGATAGTAGGAAAGAGGAACCATTAGTCATTCACACCAACTCCTTCCTCTTTACCCAGAGATTTTGTTTTAGTAGCGCAGCTTCCATGCTTGCATATTAGGGCAACCAGACTAAGATGTGTGTGTATGGGGGATGGGGGTGGGCATTGTCCTTACTTCCTTTTCTTCTCTCAGAAAACATCAGGGAAAGAGAAGATAGTAGGACAGAGGAGACCTCAGCTAAGTGTGTTATTCGTTCAGTCATGTCTGACTCTTTGTGACCCCAAGGACTGCAACCCACCAGGCTCCTCTGTCCATGTGATTCTTCAGGCAAGGATACTGGAGTGGGTTGTCATGCCCTTCTCCAGGGGATCTTCCCAACCCAGGGATCAAACCCAGGTCTCCTGCATTGCAGGGGGATTCTTTACCATCTGAGTCACCAGGGAAGCCCTTCCCCAACCAGGGAAGCCCTCAGCTAAACCAGCCCCCAAATCCAGCAGAGAAACTGGGAGAGACTCTGTTGAAGTCCAGGGTAACAATGGAGCCTCAGCATCAGGAACACTGTCAGGGTCTGGGTGGAGTATCTGGTCTCTGGGTAGCCAGGGAAGAGGGCCTGCATACCTTAAGAGCCTGGATATGCTCGGGAAGTGAATCAATGAAGAGATCCCCGATGGGCTCCCAAGTGGCTCGGACTCCCTCGGCCTGGGTCAGAGTTGCATTTAATTCCTCCATTGCCCCTTGGATCTCCAACAGCTGCTCCAGAGTGCGCTCAATGTGGCGGTGCTGGTCCACGCAGCGGGCTGTCAACTTCTCCCAGAGTTCACTGGCCACTGTTGCCTGCTTCCACACAAAGCGGCTAAGATTCTGGATCCGCTGTCTAGGAGAGGTATCTGCAAGGGCAGTCATAAAGTCAGGTCAGGCCAGCCAGGCAAGGGTGGCCCACAGAAAGACAAAGACAGCCTTTTGTAAACAGGTGTGTGCTGTGTGTGTTTTCATTTTTTTTTTTTTTTAAATTTTATTTTATTTTTAAACTTTACATAACTGTATTAGATTTGCCAAATATCAAAATGAATCCACCACAGGTATACATGTGTTCCCCATCCTGAACCCTCCTCCCTCCTCCCTCCCCATTCCATCCCTCTGGGTCATCCCAGTGCACCAGCCCCAAGCATCCAGTATCGTGCATCGAACCTGGACTGGCAACTCATTTCATACATGATATTTACATGTTTCAATGCCATTCTCCCAAATCTTCCCACCCTCTCCCTCTCCCACAGAGTCCATAAGACTGTTCTATACATCAGTGTCTCTTTTGCTGTCTCGTACACAGGGTTATTGTTACCATCTTTCTAAATTCCATATATATGCGTTAGTATACTGTATTGGTGTTTTTCTTTCTGGCTTACTTCACTCTGTATAATAGGCTCCAGTTTCATCCACCTCATTAGAACTGATTCAAATGTATTCTTTTTAATGGCTGAATAATACTCCATTGTGTATATGTACCACAGCTTTCTTATCCATTCATCTGCTGATGGACATCTAGGTTGCTTCCATGTCCTGGCTATTATAAACAGTGCTGCGATGAACATTGGGGTACTCGTGTCTCTTTCCCTTCTGGTTTCCTCAGTGTGTATGCCCAGCAGTGGGATTGCTGGATCATAAGGCATGTCTATTTCCAGTTTTTTAAGGAATCTCCACACTGTTCTCCATAGTGGCTGCACTAGTTTGCATTCCCACCAACAGTGTAAGAGGGTTCCCTTTTCTCCACACCCTCTCCAGCATTTATTACTTGTAGACTTTTGGATTGTCACCATTGCAACGGAAAGAATAAAATACTTAGGAATATATCTACCTAAAGAATCTAAAGACCTATATATAGAAAACTATAAAACACTGGTGAAAGAAATCAAAGAGGACACTAACAGATGGAGAAATATACCATGTTCATGGATTGGAAGAATCAATGTAGTGAAAATGAGTATACTACCCAAAGCAATCTATAGATTCAATGCAATCCCTATCAAGCTACCAACAGCATTCTTCACAGAGCTAGAACAAATAATTTCACAATTTGTATGGAAAAACAAAAAACCTCGAATAGCCAAAGCGATCTTGAGAAAGAAGAATGGAACTGGAGGAATCAACCTACCTGACTTCAGGCTCTACTACAAAGCCACAGTTATCAAGACAGTATGGTACTGGCACAAAGACAGAAATATAGATCAATGGAACAAAATAGAAAGCCCAGAGATAAATCCACGCACATATGGACACCTTATCTTCGACAAAGGAGGCAAGAATATACAATGGATTAAAGACAATCTCTTTAACAAGTGGTGCTGGGAACTCTGGTCAACCACTTGTAAAAGAATGAAACTAGAACACTTTCTAACACCATACACAAAAATAAACTCAAAATGGATTAAAGATCTAAACGTAAGACCAGAAACTATAAAACTCCTAGAGGAGAACATAGGCAAAACACTCTCTGACATACATCACAGCAGGATCCTCTATGACCCACCTCCCAGAATATTGGAAATAAAAGCAAAAATAAACAAATGGGACCTAATTAACCTTAAAAGCTTCTGCACATCAAAGGAAACTATTAGCAAGGTGAAAAGACAGCCTTCAGAATGGGAGAAGATAATAGCAAATGAAGCAACTGACAAACAACTAATCTCGAGAATATACAAGCAACTCCTACAGCTCAACTCCAGAAAAATAAATGACCCAATCAAAAAATGGGCCAAAGAACTAAATAGACATTTCTCCAAAGAAGACATAAAGATGGCTAACAAACACATGAAAAGATGCTCAACATCACTCATTATCAGAGAAATGCAAATCAAAACCACTATGAGGTACCATTTCACACCAGTCAGAATGGCTGTGTGTGTTTTCATACACACACAAATACATACTTTTTATGGCTGAGCTCCTTTTATAAATGTGGCTTTTTTAAAAATTAAAACTTTAATTTTGAGTTCATAGTAGATTCATATACAATTGTGAGAAATAATAGAGATTTCATGTACCCTTTAGCTGGTTTCCCCAAATAGTCACATCTTGCAAAATTATAGTATAACAATCAGGATATTGACATTGACACAATCCAGAAATTTTTTTCCAAATTCCCCAATTTTACTTTTACTCATTTGTGTATGTGTGTGTGTGTTCTGTTCTATGTGATTTTATCACATGTGTAGGCTCATGGATCCACCACCACAGTCAAGAGACCATATTGGTGTTTTCCACCTATAGTATCATGAGGATTTCCTCATATTCTTAAGAAATGGGCAAGGTAAAGAGTAAGTAAAATATTTAAGAGGCACAGTAAGGCCAATCATCCAGAGTTCTATTCACATGACCTTGGAATGTAATTTTGCATTAGTGTCTATTGTGTGTGTGTGCTAAGTTGTCTCAGTCACATCCAACTCTTTGTGACCCCATGGACTGTAGCCCATCAGGCTCCTCTGTCCATGGGATTCTCCAGGCAAGAATATTGGAGTGGGTTGCCATTTCTTCCTCCAGGGGATCTTCCCGACCCAGGGATCGAACCCACATCTCTTACATCTCCTACATTGGCAGGTGAGTTCTTCACCACTAGCGCCATGTGGGAAGCCCAGTGTCTGTTGTGCGGTTCCTTCCAAAGAAGGGGGGCATTTTATGAAGGTCTAGCAGAGGAGAGGTTAGTATAACTTCCCCAGTCTTTCCACCTAGGCTCCTAAATTGTAATTTTCCTTTTCCTCCCTCAGACCTCCCCTCAAAAGTAGATTTAGAGCCCCCAAACTCCAGGCTAATTGGAATTGCCCTGCTCTCTTGAGCTTGTTCTATCTGAGGCCCATTGGGTGGTAAATTGAGTACTGGTTAGTACTCAGTAGGAGGGGCTCAAGGCAAACTAAGAGGGTCAACAGCATCGACAAAGGGCTCCATTAATGAAGGGTCCTGTCAGGTCATTCATAGCCAGTCTCAGAGTGTCATAGCTTCTATCTGAAGAAGAGGGCTTGCTGGGCCATCACGTGGAGCTAAACACCATGGATCCCACCCTGATGCCTTATTTAAACTTAGACCTACAGTGACCCACTCCATCAGAGAAAGAGAACCAGAAATCATCAGGGTCAGAATTAAAGAACCACACTCAGTTTTCTTCTCAAGTATCATCACCTAATTTTTAAAGATTTTTTGAAAGGATTTTTATTTGCTAGTTGATTGGAGCAGTGTCACATGCCTCTCTATACTGGAATAAAGCAGTATGTTTTAAAAGAACACACTACTACTTTTATTTACTGAGTTTGTTTAATGCATTTGAGTCTTTTTTATTTCTTTTTCATGTCTTCTTAGATGGCCATACACGATGCTCCAGAGAGCCACATAGAGCTTTGGGCCAAACACTCAACTCCCCTGCTCCAGGGTCTTCTCTTTGCTTTTCTTAGAGTATGAATCTTGTTCCTTCCCAATTTTGGACTCCTAGGAATAAATTATCCTCCTAGGTAACAGCTGAGAAAATGAGTTTGGGATGGACATAAAGGTGTTTAATTGTTCATAGCTCAAGAAGAAGATGAAAGAGAGGAAGACCACCCACCTTTGCTCTCAGAACGAGGCTCTTCTAATTCATCAAATGGGTGCTGGGACAGGAAGGCCTGAGCTGACTCCAGCACAGAGTAAATATAGGGGCCTCGAGACTTGACATCTTCCATAAAGGCCTGTGAAGTTTAGCAACATGGTCAGTGGGGAGGGAGAGTGTTTCAATTGCTTTGAATTCCATCCTACAATTGACAATCTTTCTTCTCCTCAGTGCAATTTGATATCCTGTACCTTCAGGCTACTCTGACTAAAAGAGGAGCAGTCTTCTCTATAGGCAAGAGAATAACTTTGATACTGGAAGGTCTATTTACTCTGAAATGGATCTGTTTATGCCACAAGGTAGAGAGAAATATGGGGACTTGGGGCTAGGAATCTTGGTTCTCTGGAAGACTCAGAAAGTCCTCTGAAAGGGGCTTTAAGAAATAAAAACCAGGATGGGCTAGATTTATATGAAAAGTTTAATTAAATTTTTGTTGAAATATACATGAGTATGCAAATCAAAAGTGTACTTTCATCACAGCTTGATGAATTTTCATAAAGTGATTCCATATCTGTAACCAGTACTGAGATGAAGAAACAGAACTCCACCAGCATCCCAGAACGCCCTGTCATGACCTCTTTCAGTCACTCTCTCCTCCTCCCCTCCCCCAAGGTAACAACTATCCTGACTTGTACCACCACTGATTAGTTTTGATTGGCAAAACTAATATACATGGAGCCACACTGTATGTACTCTTTTTTGTATTTGACTCTTTTTTTCACTCAACATATTGTCTTTAAAATTCAGCCATACTGTGGCACACATTTATAGTTTGTTTATTTTCTTGCTGTATTGTATTCATCTTTTAAATTGTGCTATAATTGACCTATAACAATGTGTAAATTTAACACAATGTACTGATTTGATTTAGTACAATATACTGATTTGATACATTTGTATAATATGATTGCCTTTGTAGTGTGAGCATCACATCACATAATGATCATTTCTTCCAGTGCATCTGTGTTCATTTTAAGAAACATTTGTTGTTATTTTCTGATTATAGAGGAAAGATATGTCACAGAAATCTTGGAAATTTCAGAAAAGGATGAAAAGAACAAAATTAAAAAGAACTAATTTCATCACCTGGAGTTACCCATTGTGAAGATTTTGATAGAGTTCCTTCTTATGTGTGTATACACACATACACATCTACACATCTATATTGATTTTTATACAATTGAGATCTACTTATAAACAGTTCTGTATCTTGTGTTTTTTTCACTGAATATTATTTTATGTTCACTTCATTTTCCATGTCCTCGTTAAAAATCAGGGAAGCGTTTTAAGGGAGGCCAATATTGGATGGGATGTATAGAGGGGGGAGATTTGACTCGTTCTCTGGAGTGCCATCCACAGACCAGTAGGACTGCATACAGCTTCCAGTGACTTTAAGTATCTAAGCAGAGTCTGAGCATCCGTCTGTCAGGGTGTTGCAGAAGACATCCCTTCCCAACCAAGAGACTACACACCACACCCTCTGTAACTCTAACCTACCGCATGTGTCTCCTTCTCCTGTTGAACCAGGACCACATCCCCTTGTAGGGGCAGCTGAGCTGACAATTCCTCATCCTTTTGGCTGAGCCAGTCAATTATCTCTTGGAGAGGGAGCTGAAGCTTTCCACTGTGGTCTGAGAAGGCCTCTAGCCGGGCACTGCACACAATGGTAAGACCAGTGATTTTCAGTCCTCTTGTTAAGCAGCAAAACATTTTTCCCCAGCAGATATGTAAGTGGAATCTTACTATATAAACAGATGAAAGAGGTGCTGCTCTGGTTGAAGTGGGAGAAGGCCCAGAACCCAGCCTCTGACCCACCCTCAGAGCTTCCCAAGACACCTCCCCATAGAGCGTGGTACCAAAACATTTGGTGGACTTCAGTTCATTCAGCTGTGCACCCAGAATCAGGCTGTGAAAGGTAGTGAAGTAAGCAAGAGCGTTAGTGGAGACACTGTCGTGTTGCCCTCTTGTCCTGGAGGAACTCAAGTCATGCCAAACTGTTCATCATCAGAGGCTTCCCAGAGGCTGCCTTCTGAGCAGGAGCGATGCAGTGGGTGGAAAGGGTGTGCCAGGTGGCTGAGTGTGGGCACACATGTGTGTGAGGTTGCATACAAATACAAGCAGCCCAGGGGTCCCAAAGGATGAGGGCAACATAGGCTAGAAGCTTGACATACAGAAAGAGGAAAACATGTGCAGCATAGTCATCTCTGTCTGCCTTCCCCTCTCCCCACAAATGAGCCATGAACTGAAGTCCAAGTGGTAGGAAGCCAGAGGCCAGTCCAGGCTGTGTGCAGCCATTGAACCCATTCCCCTTAGATGACTGGTAACTGGTTATTCCATCCCTACCTCTTTGGCCAAGGCTTTTACATAAATTTTTGCTTCTACTAATTCTCAGAGCAACCTTGAGAGGTAGCCACTGGTGTTGACCAGAGAAGTTAAGTAATTTTCCCAAGGTCACACAGTAAAGTCACTGGATTTAAACTCAGGGTTGTCTGATTTCAGAGCCTGCATTCCTTCAACTTCTGTACACTCCTCATCTCCACTAGAACCCACCAGAAGCCAGGAGTTTGGTCTTTGATGACAGAGAGTAGAGAGGAAAAGTGTGTGTTTGGGGTGGGGTAGTGGGAGGGGAGTTATAGAGAAGGGTAGAGGAAAGAGGGACAACTGAGTTACTGATTTGCTCTTAGTTGAGGGAGGCATGGGTGGGGGATAAACAGTGGATGGGAAGAGAAGGCTAACAACCACTACAATTATCCTGCAATTAAAATAAATAAATAAAATTTTTTAAAAGATGTGAAAAAGCAGATGACAGCTAAGATAGAAGACAGTTATGAGAGGAAGGCAGGCAGTAATCAAATCCTCCATTTATACATCAGCGCTTTTAAGTGCAGAAAGCGTTTTCATATCTCATTTGAGTCCTCATAACAACACTGGGAAATAGAACAAGCATTATTCCTCTACTTGTTTTGTTGTTGTTGTTGTTGTTGTTAAAAAAAATCCAAACAAGTGGAAGCCAACATTCAGGGATTACTGAAACCAATTTTCCAAGGTGACACAGCCGACTGAGGCTCTGGATGGGAGGGGAGTTTGGGGGAGAATGGATATATGTATATGTATGGCTGAGTCCCTTGGCTATTCACTTGAAACTACCACAGCATTGTTAATCGGCTATAACCCAATACAAAATGTTTTTGGTGTTAAAAAATAAATAAAAATAAAGGAAAACGACCGAGACTCAAATCCAAGTCTCCTGATTTCTGACCCAGGGTTCTTCCCCCAGCACCAGAGCATGAAAAGGAGGAAAAACAGAGGATGAAGCTGACAAGAAGGCTGAGAAGAGGGTGACGAGCAAGAGGAGCCCAACATCATCCCCACCAATGCCCCAAAGCCCCTGTTTCAAGGCTCCAGGCCTTACCGGAGATTGTGAGACTTCTTTTTTATTTCATTCCAACACAGATTCATGGCTGGTGGTTCCAGGGTTCTGGCGGCAACAACAGACCCGTTGAATAGCTTTGGACTTAGGCAGGGTACCCCAGCACCATTGTGAGGAGGCGCAGGGGTGGCGGCAGCAGCTCTAACCTGTACAGAAACACAGACACCTCTACAATCCCTGGAGTGTGCCACACCCTGGTCTGTGCCAAGCCAAGCATAGGACAAGTGTGAACGGGGCGGGGGGGGTGTGGGGGTGGGGAGGGGAGAAGGGGCTGGTTCTAGGATGTGTTTGAGTGGTTGAGAGAAAGAAAGACTCTGTGGTTCTGTTCATGGCAAGGTCCTCTCTTAGTGCTGTGCTGTGCTCAGTTACATCCACCTCTTTGTGACCCCATGGACTGTAGCCCACACACACGGGCTTAACACATGTGTTAAGCACTTTGAGCTGTGCTTCTAATGGGAAGATTGGTTTCCCAACTGGCCTGGCGAGTCTTGTGTGGGAAAGATGTATGGTTTAGGGGTAAGGAGAGACTAGAAGAAGCTCAGCCACCAGCAGGACCATTTTCCTTCCACAGAAGGGGAGCAGGTAGACAGGCAGGCATGCAGGTGGGTTTCCCCAGGCTGAGATTTCCTCTCCACACTCCCTTGTCCTTCACTCCCTTCTGCTTCTGCCTGAGCATGTCTTGAACTCTGAGGGAGACAGCTAACTCCTGAAGGGCTACTTGGTACAACCCCCATTCCCCCAAACCCCATAATACCCTACAGGGTGAGCAAGTGATGGGAGCCTCTTAGCTGTTGACTCTTGTCAGAGTTCTTTGGAGATCAGGACCCTGAATGCTGCCTTAGCCCTTTCTCAACCCATTGAAGATGAACAGTGCTCTTTAGGACTCTCCTGACTGTGGTGGGAAATACGAGTGGTGAAGAGGGAGAAGAGGGCACCAAGGCCCCCTTGGAAGTAGGACATCTACTACAGATAGCTCTCTCTCTCTCTGCCTCTCTCTCTGAATTTGTGGGACAGCCCTTCAGCTTTCTTTTCTAGAAGGCTGGGTAAACTCTGGAACACTGAACTATGAGCCTATGGCTTACCTTGAATGCCATGGTTGCCAGTGTGTGGGCAATTTGAACTTAACTAACTTAACACAAATACTTCCAGGATCTCATCTGGGCAGTAGTGCTGGCAGAATTTGTCATAGTAAGAGTGATAATCATAGGAGTCAGCAGTTAAACATAACCAACCTGTACTAAGAGACGGCTTCTTTAGTACTAGTGCTAAAGAATCCGCCTCCCAGTGCAGGAGACAAAGGAGATGCAGGTTCGATCCCTGGGTTGGGAAGATCCCCTGAAGAAGGGTATAACAACACACTCCAACATCCTGAAGAATCCCCATGGACAGAGGAGCCTGGCGGGCTGTAGTCCATGGGTCGAAAAGAGCTGGACATGACTGAGTGACTCAGCACACATAAATCTATAGAATAAAGAATATTCAAGATTTAAAAAAAAAAAAACAACTCCCACAGCTCACAGCCATACACAGAAGGAGAAGTGGGAGAACAGCCAAGCTCCAGGGCACAGCTCTAGAGTCAGTTGCTCTGCATTCCCATGAGTGGACCCTACCTGTGCCGCCTGGGGACCCGCTTGCAGGATTGGGCAGCCGCATGATGCTCCTCCGAATGAACCCAGACCCAGCGCTTGGTGAGCTGCAGGCAGAGTCCAGACAGCCTCTGAGCAGACTCCCTAAGGGAGGGCGAGCAGAGCTGAGCCAGGCCAGGAGGCGGGATCTGTCACCCTGTTTGTTTACTGACCCCCCAGGAATCCAGAGGGGGCGGCTATGTCAGGATTGGGGACGGTGAATCAGGGCTTTGTCCCTGGGGAATTCCGGCTCGCTCCCAACTGGGCCCGCCACACCGGGGCCAGGAGGGCCCTCCCAGGCTGGCAAGGATGGTGAGAGTGGGATTGGGCATTCCATGGTGCTGAGGAGGGGTGCGCAGAGGGGAGCTTCTGTTGATTTATGTTCCCTTTGCCTGGAAGACACAAAGAACTCACTCTGCCTCTAGTTCCCTCTCCCCTACCCTGAGGTGGAGGAAAAGATCAGATCATTTTGGTGACAAACCTTTGGTAAGCAGTTTCACCAAGGCCTGGAAGGACAATGAGCTTGAGGATCAGCCTTGTCCTTTAGCATATAAGCATCCTCAGAGACAGTGAGGGATGTATGCAAGGACAGAGCCGTGGGATGGTGAGCAGGAGAAGACTGACTCAAGCCAGCAGTGAAAATGAGGGGAGGGGCTCTGCCCTGCCTTTGGGAAGAGAGGACAGAGAGCCTTGTCCCCACAGACCTCCCCCTGCACTCTAAGGCCAGGGGGAAACACATGGTCTATGGGCATGTGCCCTGGACTTCCGCAGGGTTGGGGAGGGCAAGAGGGAACCCAGGAGCTCGGTGCATGGAGCCTCCTGTGCCCTGCCTCTGCTGTCCTGGGCTACTGGCCTGAGGGGCGCTTCTGGAGGTGGCCACTCCTTTTCCAGAAGACTTGCCTGGGGAAAGGTTAACATTCCCAAGCTGACCCCCACCCCCCGCCCCAGCACTGAGGGAAAACACTTCGTTTCGACCAAAAAGGGTTCTGTTCCCATCCTCATTTATCTCCCACAGAGTCTTCTGGGCTTTCCACAGTTCCACATTGTTTCCATGCTGAGGCCCACCTACAGGAATAGTTACAGCAGCTGCCTGAGCCTTTCTTGGGGTCCAGGGTGGGGCCATGTGGGGTGGATGGCAGAATGGCAGGGGACAGCAGGCAAAGAGCAGGGAGCAGCTCTAGCTCTGGGTCGCAGCTTGGTTTATGCTGGGGTAATTGGTTGGTTCCAAGCCATCCTCACAGAGTTCCCTAGGCTGGGAATGCCCTAGAGTTAGAAATGGCCTCTTGTGATCCAGCCACAATGAAATTGTCATGGTTCTGATGGAAGCACCCATGATGAACTGGGCTCCACCCATGTTAGCCTTTCAGTCCCTCCAGCCTTCTTAGTTTCTTAAGTGTGAAAAGTGTGAAAGTGTTAATCACTCAGTCGTGTCCGACTCTTTTGTGACCCCATGGACTGTAGTCCACCAGGCTCCTCTGTCCATGGAATTCTCCAGGCAAGAATACTGAAGTGGGTTGTCATTTTCTTCTCCAGGGGATCTTCCTGACCCAGGGATCAAACCCTGGTCTCCTGCACTGAGGGCAGATTCTTTACCATCTGAGCCACCAGGGAAGCCCTAGTTTCCTAAACGCCACCCCCCCAATTTGGCTCCCTTAATAGACTCCCTCACCCTGTTCTCCCCTCAGAGTTCCCCCTACGAATCACAGTCCTCTGTAGCATAGCCAGGCCCTCAAGCAAATGATGACTAATCCTTGATTTCTTTCCCTATCAGTAGCCTTCTACTTCTGTTTTTGTGACCAAGATGTTTGGTCTCCCCGTTCCCCATAGGACTTGCTCCTCATCTCTTGAAACTTTAAGACAAAGTCAGAGCTGTAGAGAAAGAAGAGAAGAAACTCGACGGTAACTGAGAGGACTTGATCTCACCATTCTCTGTCACAAAATTAAGCCCTCATGTCCCACTGCCTAGGTAGTGAAGCTTGCAGGGAGTGGGCAATGAGTAGGACAAGCCTTCTGGAAGGACCCATGGTTTTCAATCCCTCGACCCTCTGAAAGTCCCACTCTAGGGAAGGGGTAAGTTTGCTGGGGGACTCTCAGCTGACACTGGCTTTGAGAATATGTTACGAGCAGTGAATTCTTTATGGTTAGATGTGTCAAAACAGCTTGGGAGGCCTGGAGCTTATGACTGTCTGGACCTTCATTGTCTCTCATTCTCTGCCCACATGGGCTCCCCAGTACCTACATTCTCCATCCCTGCCACCTTGGTATCTCACTTCCTCCACCATATACATTCAGTGGCTGTTCACACCCATAGTGACCCAGCATCGCAGCCCATCTGCGAGATCCTAAGAAACATAGTACTTTCACACACTCCCATAGCCTCTGAACCCCAAAGCATTATGTGTGCTAAGTTGCTTCAGTCATGTCTGACTTTTTGCCACCCCATGGACTGTAGCCCACCAGGCTTCTCTAGGCAAGAATATTAGAGCGCGTAGCCATTTCCTTCTCCAGGCGATCTTCCCCACCCAGGGATTGAACCTGAGTCTCTTGTGTCTCCTGCACTGGCAGGTGGGTTTTCTACTACTGAGCCACCTGGGAAGGTTAAGCATTATAGGGCAAGCCAAAATATGCTTATACGTCTCCCTTGTCTAGTCAACTTTCCCTTGGACTTCCCTCATTGCCAGAAAAGTGGGTTGCCCTCTGGGATTACTGCCTCTCACACACCCTCTGCCCACCTGGCACCACACACAGGCTGGCACACTCAGCCCCACCACTCCAGTCGTAGGGGAGGAGAGAGAGAGGACAGGCCAGTAGGAAGCTCAGGAGATCCTTAGTGGGGTTAACCCAGAAACTGTGAGTAGGATCAGGGACTTGAGAGGAAGAGCCAATGGAGGGAGAGGAGATATTCTGCAGGTACAGAATAAGAGGAAACCACAGAGAAGTCAAGACAATGGAAGGTCCTGCCTTGTCCTAGGCTATTCCCTGAAGGAGCACACTCTTCCGGGACCTCCCCTGGAAGCTTAAATGAAACCAGCCACCGTAACCATTGTGGGCTCTTTGGCTTGTCCAGATCAACACACTTCCTTTGCCCCATAAAAGGCCTCATGAATGACAGGGATGGGCCAGAGGAGGCCTCGTTCTGTGCAAGGGGTTTCATGTGTATGAAGACTACCCTTGAGCCTTAAGAAGCATGGATACCCACAAGAACACACACAGATCCTACGTCCACCCTCTCTCCACAGTTCTGTCTTTTGCCCTGAGCCTCTTACCTGAGGCTGGGGGCAGGTGCTTCGGAGGCTGCGGCTATGATGGAAATTGTCAGCTGCCCGCCACTTATGACATCGTGGGAGGGTGTAAGGGCATCCCTGCATGACCATAGGTTGCATCAGAACTGAGGCTCATGGGGGTGGGTGGGGACAGGCAGTACGTCAACTGTTGAGCATAAGCACCTGGAAGAGTAACAAGGACAGATTTAGAGTCAAAATATAGAAAAGGCTTGTAAATGCAGCACTTACCCAGGGGTGCCTTGACCAGTTATGTCAATAAGTATTCAAAGATTACTGACCTATCCAATAGTTTTTCCCAGGCCATAAAGCACCATAAAAGACTTGAGTTAATAATTGATCAAGGAAGTATCTATTGTTTCTCTATTGTGCTTTGTGCTAGACACAGTGCTGTCTGAGATCTCATTGCATGGGGATAAAGTGTGGGAGATGGAGGGGGACAGTTGTGTAAGCTGATTGTCGTTTAGTCGTTATGTCTGGCTCTTTTGTGACCCCATGGACTGCAGTGTCAGGATCCTCTGTCCATGGAATTCTCCAGGCAAGAATACTAGAGTGGTTTACCATTTCCTTCTTCAGGGGATCTTCCTGACCCAGGGGTTGAATCTGTATCTCCTGCATTGGCCAGCAAATTGTTTACCACTGAGCCACCAGGGAAGCCCATGTAAGCTGATAATGATAATAAAATACTTATGCAGCAGATGCTATAAATGAGGTTTCACCAGAAGGTTAGGGGAGCAAAGAATATGGAATAATTAACTCTATCTGAGCATATGCAGAGATTTCAGACAGATTGCATTTGAGATGAGTCTTGAAGGGTGAGTAGATATTTGCCTATGCAGAGAAGGGGATAAAGGGAGAAGTGCATTCCTAGCAGAGGGAGCCACCTGTGCAAAGGTGGATGTCACCCCAAAAAGCACAGCATGCTCAGAGAACAGTAAGTTCAGTATGGCTGGAGTTTGGAAGATGAAAAGACATGGTGAGGAGCTCACATACAGAGAGAACAGACATGGGGAAAATCAAGCCATAAAGTGTTACTGCATTAATGGCAGAAGTATTTATGGGATGGAGTGAAGGGATGGATGAAGTGAGCCCTACCTGGTCATGTCAGGAAGTCTCCCTAGAGGAAATATTCTTGAGGTGAGTCATGAAAGAGAAATTGGATTGCCATTAGACAGAGAAGATAAAACAAAAAAGGACCATTCCAAACAGCAGAAAATCAAATGTATGGTGCAGATCAGAGTACAGGTAGGTGCCTTGTCGGGGAGTACCAGATGAGGCTGTGGCCAGATTGGGTCATGGCTTGAATGATAAGCAGAGGATTCTAGGCTTTATCTTATAGACAATACGGAGGTACTGAAGATTTTCAGCAGGGGAGTGATACAACCAGATTTCCATTTTCGTAGGAGCCCTCTGTTTACCTTGTGGAGTGAGTCTCCCAAAGGAAGAATCCATTTAGAAGCTGTCAAAACAGGCAGGCAATTGCAGGGAGGAGGGAGCAGAGAACATGGCATTGAGATACATTGAAGAGGTAAAACACAGTGGATTCGGTGATCACTTGGATATGAAAAGTGAGAGAGGTGAAGGAGTTAAAGGCTTATAATTTGGGAGCTGGATGAATAATGTTGCCTACAGCAGGAGGGGAAAACAGAAGAAGCAAATTTGGTGTGGTAGGGGAGTGAGGTCAGTGTTCTGTAATAAGCTATTCTTGAGACATGTTCAGCTTTTGAAGTCAACAGCTAAGACAAGAGTGAAAAAGTTAAATGTACCAAACCAATTGACAGTTTGGTGAATGTACACACGTCTGATTAGGATGGGTGGCTAAGACAATGCTTGCAGGTGACATAAGTGGTATCTTTTAGTGCTGGACAAAGATGTGCAAACTTTGATCCAATGGCAAGAAGTGAACATCTCTCTTTTTTTAACTTTTTAATTTTTATTGGAGTATAGCTGATTAACAATATTGTGATAGTTTCAGATGGACAGTAGAGGGACTCAGCCATACATATACATGTATCCATTCTCTCCCAAACTCCCCTCCCATCCAGGCTGCCACATAACTTGGAGCAGAGTTCCCTGTGCTCCATAGTAGGTCCTTGTTGGTTATCCATTTTAAATATAGCAGTGTGTACATATCCAAACTCCCAAACTATCCTTCCCCCATCCTTTTCCCTGGCAACTATAAGTTTGTTCTTGAAGTCTGTGAATCTGTTTCTGTTTTGTAAATAAGTTCATTTGTATTATGTCCTTTTAGATCCTACATATAAGTGATGATTCCTGATACTGCTGATTAAATAACCACCATTTTTAGTTTCTACTTCAGTGGTTCCCAACATAAGGGCCCCTTCTTAAAGATAAAAAAAAAAATCTCACTTCACCCACTCACACCTACAAAGGAGCTGTACTTTTAGTACTTACAGAGTGAGAAAAACACTTATACATTTAAAGATCTGTGGACTCCTTGAACTAAGTTACCCTTCCCTCCTCCTCATGGGTCCATGGTCCAAAAACTGGGGACTATTACAGATCACACAAATGCAAGAACTTACGGTCTGAAGGACATTTTATTGTGGTCAAAGTCCCTAGATATCACACAGCTACATAATTCCTCATCCCTAAAGAGATTACCCCAAAGAATGATTGAAAAGATGGCTCCTCTCTGATCCAACACCAATATAAAAGAATTAATACTTGCCACAACAACTAGAGAAAGCCCACACTCCAATGAAGATCCAGTGCAGTCAAGAAAAAATTAATTAATTAAATTAAAAAATTAATCACTCAGATAAAAAATGAAGTATTGCTATGGACATATTCTAAGCATGAAGGCTACAAAAGTTTTGCTTTCAGATCTCTTTTTACATTAACATTTTTAATTTTTACTGATTATATAAGCAATACCTGTTCTTTATAGAAAAATGGAAAATACAGAAAATCATAACTGAAAATAAAAATAACCTATACTACTACTATCCAGAGGTAACCAGCCATTACTAACAGGTATGACTCCTTACAGTAGTTTTTCTGTGAAAAATATATACTTGCACTTTGGAAATAAAATTGTCATATTATTTATATATTAATTATATAGTTATAATTTTATATCATGCTTTTTAAATTTGCCATTTATATCAGGATCAGTTTAAAATTTCATTAACTATTCCTCTAACATATGACTTTTAATGGTTGCAAAGGTTATAGAGTCCTATGGTTGAGGTCATGGGCTTTGGCATCAGATAGACCTAGGGTCAAACCCACTCTATTCAACCTATTAGCAGTGTGGCCTGGGAGAAATTAACCTCTCTGAGCTTCAGGGCCCTCATCTGTAAAATGGGGATGACTGCCCTTGTAGTCTTGTTCTAATGATTAAAAATTAATAATGCATTTAAATAACTTAGCACAGTGTCTGGCAATAGTACACTATTCAATAAATGTTAGCTTTAATCATTGTTGTATAATATTCCACAGAATAGATAAAGCATAATTTATTTTAACAGTAAAACATGTCACACTGCAGTTTGTAGCCTTGTGCATATTTGTGATTCTTAAGATAATTTTCTAGAAGGGAGAGTTTCTGGATTAAAGGGCATGAACCAATTTCAGACTTGTATTAATAATGAAAGTGAAAGTCTCTCAGTTGTGTCCAACTCTTTGTGACCCATGGACTGTACAGTCCATAGAATTCTGCAGGCCAGAATACTGGAGTGGGTAGTTGTTCCCTTTTCCAGGGGATCTTTCCAACCCAGGGATTGAACCCAGGTCTCCCTCATTGCAGGCAGATTCTTTACCAACTGAGCTATCAGGGAAGCCCTGTATTAATAATACATCCTTCTAAATTGCCCTAACAAAAATTAGATCACTTTATACCACCCTCAACAATCTATGAGAAAGCCTGTTTCCCAGCACACTTGCCAACAGTGAGTATTCTTTTTTTTTTAAATATCTTTGCCAATTTTGTAAGTGAAGATGGCATCTTGAGAATTACTTTGTATTTCCTTAGTTACTTGAAATGCTTAACTTTTTCCTTACATTTTTAGTGGCCAGTTGTATTTCTTTTTTCATAAACTTTTTCTCTTTTGAGGTTCACCTCTGTACAGATTAAATTCCTTCCTTCATATTCTCCTCTACTGACTTGATATGAGTTTGATGCTTCACAAAATAACAAATCCAGGTATCAGGGAATTCAGATTTTCTAATCCCAATGCCGGCAAAAAAGGAATAAATTCTTTCTCATCCTGGCATGACTATCCTCTGCTCTTTTCAGACTGTTCCATTGACTGTGACTTCAAGTCATTTCACCTCCTAGACCTTGATTTGCTAAAATGTTAATGGTTAACAGTTGCCACACATCAAAATGTTTGCTGTTTTAGTAGAACATACTTTTGTAGCCTCCTGTACTGTCTGTCTTTCTTGGTCCTCAAAGGACCCAACCAGAATTATGATTCCATCTGACAGATGAAGAAGCTGAGACCCAAGTGAACCTGGACCTCCTGACTTCTGGCCAGTGCTCTTTGTTCTACATACAGATTCTTCTTTCTGCCTCTTTATTTATCTCCATTCTGTCCTAATTACCACCTGAACATATTGATTCTCTTCCTACTCCTCCTTTTAACTTGCTGAAGCTGTGAGGAATTGGAGATGAATCTGAATTGGTCCCCAAATGGCCAAGTGTAGAAAATAAGACATGTAAACAAAAAAAGTATCACTTAAGGGAGAAATGATTCATACCTTCTGCAGGACACAGACATCAAGTTATGAGAGGTCACAGAGCAGGAACTGTTCCTTTCAAGTTGAAGGGATTTAGGATGTATTTATGGAAGAGATGTTTTTGAGCTAAGGTGAGAGAGAAAGATTTGGATGTATGAAGTAGTATGGAAGATGCTTTTGGGGTAGAATTCATTCATCTGTGCTCTCCCCTAGGGATCCCGCTAGATATCCAGCTGTGACTTTTTCCCACTAGGAATACTCTTTTCCTAATTGTCAAAACCACACACAGGCCCTTCCAGGAGGATTCAGCGGGAGACATCGTTTAACTTGGGCAGAGATAAAAGCTTTAAAAACATGTGGGGGAATACCAGGATTTTAGCATGAAAGCAAGATTGTGGGCTAGTGGAGGACAAAATTCATGCCCATTATTAATTTCTATTCCACACATTTTTAAACACAGAGCCAGACACAGAGCAGGTACTCAATGAATGTCTCCTGACTTGATTTTTTAAAATGGAAGTTTAGTTGGTTTACAATATTACATTAGTTTCAGGTATACAACATAGTAATTTAGTATTTTTATAGATTATCCTCCATTTAAAGTCTTATCAACTAATGGCTACGTTCTTTGTGCTGTACAATATATCCTTGTTGATTATTTTATGCATAGACAAGTACTATGTGAAATCTAAAAAATAAAACAAACAAGTATATATAACAAAACTAAAACAGATTCCCCAGATTCACAGATATAGAAAATGCTAGTGGTTACCAGTGGGAAAAGGGAATCAGGAAGAGACACAAATTGACTTGATGTATTGAATTGAACTCCAGTTAGGTGAGTGTACAGTCCCTCAATTTTGTAGGTACAAATTCCAGGGAACATGAAGAGAAAGGCTTTGGATATACACATTTCTTGTGTTTGTGTGAAATGATGTATACAGAATGTTAGCATTTGAAGCAAGGCTCGAAATGAAAAAAACAAAAACAAACTGCAAATGACCTAAATGTTCATTACTTGGGGATTTGTTAAATAAATAATGGTGTATGCATACAATGGAATTCTATATAGCTATTAAAACCAGAATTAAGAACTCTTTATGCACCAATATAGAATGATCTCTTGAGGTAAAGTTTTAAGTAAAAAGAAAATAAAAAAGTGGCTAGTTTAATCTGTTTTAAAACAAAACATGTGCTTATATATACAATAAAATACCTTTGGAAATATACAAAAGAACCTGTTAACGTTGATTGCCTTTGGAGAAGGGAACCAAGTGGCTACTAAACAGAGATGGAAGAATTCCTTCCACTCTTTTGAAATCTTTTCCCTTATTTTCCCTCTTTTTAAAACTGAGAAATATAACTTACAAAAAGTACATAAAATATATGTGTAAAATATACTGAATTATTACAAAGTAAATCCCCATGTAATCACTGCTTGGGTCGAGAAATAGAATAATTATTTACATCCACAAAAGCCCTGTGTCTCCGGGACTTCCCTGGTGGTGCACTGGATAGGAGTCTGCCTGCCAATGCAGGGAACACAGGTTCAATCCCTGGTCTGGGAAGATTTCACATGTCGCAGAGCAACTAAGCCCGCAGCCGCAACTACTGAGCTCGAGTGCCGCAACTACTGAAGCCCGCATACCTAGAGCCTCTGCTCTGTAGCAAGAGAAGCACTGCAAAAAGAAGCCTGTGAACCACAACTAGAGAGTAGCCCCCACTCACTGCAACTAGAGAAAGTCTGTGCAAAAGCAACAAAGACCCCACGCAGCCAAAAATAAAAATAAATAAATAAATACAATTAAAAATCCCTGTGTCACCAATAGGAGATATAGTTTTTACTGAATATCCTTTTGTACCTTTGGAATTTTGAGGTGTGTGAATACATTAGCTATTTAACAGTTACTTTCTCCCTTCTTTCCCACTCCTCACCAAAGTGCCATAGACATCATCAACGGTTTTATGGAAAGGTTGATATAGCAGCTTTTCCATAGCCAAAAAGCAGTAACAGTTAAAATTTACTTTATTCTATGTTTTGCATATATTAACTAATCAGTCTACATACAGGAAGTTGTGGAATCCTCAGGACAATCTTATGAAGTAGTTACTACTGCTGTCTATATTGTGCAGATAAGAACATGGAGGCACACAGCAATAAGTAACTTGTTCAAAGTGATATTGTGACTATGAGGTAGGGAACTGGGGTTTATATCCAGGCCAGTGTGTCCCAGAATACAAGTTCTTTACTGCTATACTCTTCTGCCTTTGTAAATTCTAGAACTCGGGCTCTGAGGCACTGTGGTCACCAACACTTAGCAAGTAGAGAAAATTCATGGCTCTGGGCCACCAGCTGGGAGCCCAAGGGCTGACTCACACATGCCACTACCCAGGCAAAGACACAAGCAATTAAGAATGGACAGGATGCAGTGGGTATGGGGTATCACCCAGCTGGCAAATCCTACAGACCATTTAAATGACCTTCCTAGGACATCTGGGAAGTAAAATGCTGGTCAACTCTCCCAGTCTGACCTCAGAGCTTCCCCAGTGCCTAAGAGCTAGGTAAATATTTTTTGAATGAATGAATAAACTCTTTCTACCTATAAACTGGGGAAGTTTAAGAACCTATCCTACAGAAATATCTGCAGAAGTGGATGAGGGTATCTGCTGCAGTTTTGGTTGCAATAGCAAGACTGCAATCAACTTGGATGTCCATCAGCAAGGGACTAGTTAAGTGGACTGTGTCAGAGAGGTGGCACAGCCTGACAGTGAAGGGTGTGGGCTCTGAGCCAGCACACTTGGGTTTGCATCCTGGCTCCTCGACCTATCAGCGCAGGTTTGGACAAGATCCCTGACTTCATATTTCAGTCCCTGCATCTGTGAAACAAGAATAACAGAAAGATGTACTTCATAGCCTTGTTGTAAGGACTTAGTTCATAGTTACCATCTAGCAAGCATTCAAATCTTTTCTCTTATTGCAGTCACTCATGCCATGAAGTGACAGGGGCTTCACTGATAGCTCAGTCAGTAAAGAATCTGCCTGCAGTGCAGGAGACCTGGGTTTGATCCCTGGGTCAGGAAGATCCCCTGGAGGAGGGCATGGCAACCCACTCCAGTATTCTTACCTAGAAAATCCCATGGACAGAGGAGCTTGGTAGGCTACAGTCCATGGGGTCAAAAGAGTCAGACACAACTTAGTGACTAAACCACCATGCCATGAAATATTATGTAGCTGTTAAAAAAAGAAGGAGGTAGGTCTGTACCCACTGATTTGAACAGATGCCAAAGATATGTGTTTTAGGTTTTAAAACAGTTTCAGAGTGAATGTGTCTGGTATAACTTTAATTTTGTAAAAAAAAAAAAAAAACACAAAAAATCTCTTCTTTCTGTGTATGCACAGAAAGAAAGCCTACTGCTGCTGCTGCTGCTAAGTCGCTTCAGTCGTGTCCGACTCTGTGCAACCCCATAGACGGCAGCCCACCAGGCTCCCCCATCCCTGGGATTCTCCAGGCAAAAACACTGGAGTGGGTTGCCATTTCCTTCTCCAATGCATGAAAGTGAAAAGTGAAAGTGAAGTCACTCAGTCGTGTCCGACTGTAGCGACCCCATGGACTGCAGCCCACCAGGCTTCTCCATCCATGGGATCTTCCAGGCAAAAGTACTGGAGTGGGGTGCCATTGCCTTCTCCAAGAAAGCCTACAAGGATACACAAATTGTTCAGCGACATTTCTTCTGGAGAGTTGTATTAAGGGGACTCTCATGTTGATTTTATACACTTTGTGTGTTTGTGTGTATAAAGTTTTTTATAACAAGGATTTATTGTTCTTGGATGAAAATAAATAGGGAGGCTCAGGAAAGAACAAGGCAGTGAAAAGAAGACCCTTTTTTGTGAGTACAGATTCTTCTCTCCAATCCAAGGTGACACTGCACGATGACTCTCCCTCTCACAGCACTGCCTTTCTACCTGACAGCATGGCACTAAGATATGAGACACATTTCATTCGTACCAAACCTTATTATGTGTTCCTAAAATAATTCCTCCAGTGTAGCCAAAAACCAAGTTTCTGCTTCAGATGCTCTCACTTAATGAATAAATCATGGGCCACAGATTGTCAAGCTGGTAGAGACCTTAGAGATTATCTAGGCCAACCCTCTCATTTACAAATAGAAACAATGAGATGTGTTTCTGAGAAGGTAGCTGTCAAGCAATTTCGAGAAAGAAAATTTCTTTTCCATTGGGAAAAAAGTCAGAGATGCATCCTTATGAGGAGAATTTTATTATAAAAACCAATTAATAAACAAACTTATGGTTACCGCCAGGGAAAGCAGGGAGGGATAAATTAGGAACTTGGGATTAACATATACACACCTATATATAAAATAGATGGCCAACAAGGACCTACTTATAGCACAAGGAACTATACTCAGTATCCAATAATAAGCCATAATGGAAAAGAATATTAATACATATGTATATGTGTGTATATAACTAAATCACTATGCTATATGCCTGAAACTAAAACAATATTGTCAATCAACTATACTCCAATTAAAAAAAGAAGAAAGAAAACCAAATGAAATAAAAGATATAGGAATTAGAAAGGAAAAAAGAAACAATTAATGCAATGTATCTGAAACCTTTATACACTGCTGGTGGGAGTATAAATTATTAACCATTTTGGAGAATAAACTGACAGTATCTCCCAAAAGTGAAGATTCTCATATCCTGTGACAGGACAATTCCCTTCTAAATATATACCCAATGGCAATAGTCACATAAGAATATCTCCTCAGAAATGATCATAGTAGCCCTAATTGTGAGCCCCAAACTGGAAACAGCCCAAATGTCCATCAACTGCAGAATGGATAAATAAATCATGGCATATTTCTTAAATGGAAAGCTATATAATAGTGAAAAGTGGATGAACCAGAGCCACATGTCACAATGTGGATGAATTTCACAAATATAACATTGAATAGAAAAAAAAAAACAAATTGAAGAAGGATACATACCATTGATATACATTTTTAAAACATAAAGCGGTGGCATATGGTGCTTAAAGACACATACATATGCAGTACAAATATAAATAAATGCATGAGAGGAACTTTGATCAGAGGATAGACAGGGGATTTCAAAGTCTATTGGTGATGTTTTTTCCTTAAGCTAGGTGGTGAATATCCTGATTTTCGTTATTCTTTACATCTCTTTGAATGCCCCCAAATTTTCTAGCACATTGTTTTAAAAAATGCAACAAATCACATGCTGAAAGGGAAATTCAGAATTTTCAGATACAACAAAATAATGAAAGAAATCTGTAAGGTACAAATGTCTCAGTAAAAATGACAGGATCGTTCCTTCAACCTGCTTCTTTTCCCTGGGACTATTTTCACAGAACGGAAACTGCTGCATGTGTGCTCAGTCGCTCAGCTGTGTCCGACTCTTTGCGACCCCATGGACTGTAACCCGCCAGGTTCCTCTGTCCATGGGATTTCCCAGGCAAGAATACTGGAGTGGGTGGCCGTGCCCTTCTCCAGGGGATCTTTCTGACCCAGGGATTGAACCTGAGTCTCCTGCATTGCAGATGGATGCTTTACCACTGAACCACCAGGGAAGCCCAGGGAACCTGCTAAAGGACAGCAATTGGGCATAAAGGACTGAGAATCGGGATATATGGGTTCCACTCTCTCAGATACTCAAAAAGAACAATTTCATTAAGCTTCTCAAATTTTTACCCTTCAAACTGTGGTGCTGGATTAGATTATTTTATAAGTTTTTTTCCATATGTCAATTTATTCCAGGATTTTTTTTGAGCAGCAATTCCTAACACTGTATGTGCAAGATACAAAAATTTTTCCATGGAGAAAAGAGGTCCCTGATCAAATCCATGTGGATTTCACTGGGTTGAACAGAATTAAACAGATTTCTTTACAGCAGTACTTCTCAGAGCCTTTAATACATTTACATACATGTTGACTCTCCAAAAGGAGAATTCAGTTATGAAGCATTTTCAAAAAAAGAAAAAGATTGGACCATAGAATACACCCCACCCCCCACCACCACTCCTTATTTTAAAACAGAATCTATTAACATTCTCTGCAAACAGTGTTCTGTGGAACATCGGTGGTTTGGTAAATGTCATCCTAGAAGGATTCCTCTCACTTGCTCTTTCAGTCACTGATGTGTGTGTAGAAGAATCTTTCCTAAGACAGGAACGTAGTTTCCTAGTTTAACTTCCAGAATGGGTTTCCTGTGAATGTCCCTGACCCGTGTAGAAGGCTGTCTTCTCAGGCTTCATTAGTGAGAGCCTATCCTCTCTGACTGTTCATGGGGCTCTCAAGGCAAGAATGCTGAAGTGGTTTGCCATTCCATTCTTCCTTTGCAGGAGGGGAAGGGGATGACAGATGATGAGATGATTGAATGGCATCACCCACTCAATGGACATGAGTTTGAGCAAACTCTGGAAGATAGTGAAGGACAGGGAAGCCTGGTGTGCTGCAGTCCATGGGGTCACAGAGAGTCAGACACGACTGAGCGAGAACAACAGATCCTCTCTGACACTGTGGCAGATTTCACATTAGAAACTTTTGTACGTCTGTGGTTAGAAGTGCTTCCTGAATGTCCCCTCTGTACCTGGCTCTTGAACCTTTGCTAACTTCACTGCTTCGAGCCATGCTCCCTCCTTTGGGTGATGGTGGAGCTGAAGTGTGCTCGGACCCACAGTTCAGGCTGAATGCATGGGGGACAAGTCTCGTGGGAAGAGGAGCCCTGTCCAAGTGCCCTCATTGTACGGCACTGGTTTACAGGAGGCAGAACTGCAGAGTCAAGGCCAGCCCACCCAGGAAAAGAGGGGCTCTTTTCTTCTTTCAGGGACAGGACACTTATCACTTCCACTGGCAGCACTGCCTTTTGGGGGGAGGGGTTCCTTGGATGGTCCCAGGGTTTTCTGGAACCATCTCCCCATCCTAAGCCCAGAGAGGAAATCTCCTGAGGTTTGTGGCCCCCACTGGACCTTTTAAAAGGTGATTTACTTGAGGGCCTTTAATCTAGAAACAAGGATTCCATTTGGAAAAGTCAGGCGCTAAGGTGGACGAGACAGAGAGGTTTTTTTTAAAAGGTTTTTTTTTTTTCTTTTGAACAATCAAAAAGAAAACATAAGAGAAAAGTATGTTCTTTTCCAGGCTGTGGGAGCTACCCTTCCTCCCTCTCTACCTCGCTCCACCCCAGCCTGACCCAGCCCCGGCTACCGGCTGGGACCCAATCCTTCTGAGGCCTGGCTCTTTCTACCAAAAAAAAACCAAGATAAGCCTTAACCCACACAGTCTCAGGCCCACTTACCAGGCTGGGGCACAGGGCCTGAAGCCGGGGAAAGCTGAGGAGAGCACAAGGAACAGGGTGTTCGATTCCAGGTAGAGGTGAGCCTGGTTTCAAAGCTCTCCAAGCTCCACTCTCAAGAGCGGAGAGGTGCCTCTTGGTTACAACGGGGTAGAAAGGAAATCAAGGGGAACAGCCAGGGGGAAAACTGCAAGAGGGGAAGCTGGACTGAGCCAGGAAGTAAATGCGGAGATTAGGATGTGCCTTCAAGCCCAGCCTCCTAGGTCAGAGCCCAGTTTGCTCCAAGGAAGCACTCCTGTGTCCTGTCTGCTGGCCAGACAATCATTTGTTCAGGGCACCTGCTCTGAGGTCTCACGTTTTCTCTGTCCTCCCTTTTCAGCCAATACTTTCTACACCCCTTCCCTTCCCTCCCACCAGGAGATCCATCCATGGACAAAAAGCCTGTCATTGAGAACAGACAGAAATAAATAAACAAACGAGTCAATCAATAAATACCCCTCTCCTCTCAAAGCAGCAAACTGTGGACCTTCCTCTTATTCATTTTTAGACCCTACTTGCTCAAATTGGCTGGAGTTTCTATTCCTGGGCATTTTTTTTTTCTTCTATGAATCTAAGCGGTAGCTACTTCATTGTGGGCATTTTTTAATGTAAGTCTTCCCCCAAAGGCACAAGCAGATGGCTGGCAGGCAGGTACGTACACACACACACACACACACACACACACACACACACAGAGTACCTCTGGAGCTTCCCCTCCCTCATTCATTCCCCCTATGGGCTGAAAAAGGGCGAGGCTCAGAAATCATTTCTCTGTGGCCTACCTTCTGATTCCGGCAGGTCTGAGGATCAGGCGGCAACTGGGAGCTGGGTGGCTGGAGCTGGGCTGCTTCTGTGAATCAGCAAAGAAGTCCCTGAGACAGGAATGCCGACAGCTGCTGTATGCACACTCTCCCTCCGTCTCTCCCACCTCCCTGTCCTCCTTCTCCTGCCCCTCCTCCCCTCTTTCGGAGCCGCTCTGTGTTGCTATGCAATCATATCATTGGCACTAATAGCATCCATCCGACCTCAGGCAAAGATACCCTTGACCGGGCAGATGCAGGAATAGCAAGGACAGTTCTGTGAAACTACCAGAGCCTTGGCAGCTCTGGGAGATTTCAGTTCATTAGAAGCTGAAGAGGAAAGCGGAAGAGGCTGAGAGGCAGAGGGGGAGAGGCTTCCACTGGGGAGGAGGAGACAAAAGAGGCTGGGAGATCAATACAAGCTGCTGAGCCAGGAGCCAGGGGCCTGGGCCCCAACTTCCACAGATCGAGCTCAGAGCCAAAGCCAACTTCAGAGCCAGCAGCTGGCATGATCCCTTGGTAGCCAGTCCAGGATTCAGTTTCTGTGTTGGAGGTTGAAACACTCTGCTCTAGAATTGTCACTGGTACCCAAGGTAGAGCCTTGGGCCCAGGGCAGTCTGCCAGTCACCCGTTATGTTCCATCCTCACCTCCTCTTAGATCTAAAGATGGAGAAATCCTTGCCCATGAGGAGAGCAAAATGCACCCTGAATGATTTGAGAAAACACAGCTCCTTCGTGCCTCCACTCAGTCACTACCCCAGTCACTCTCCTTCCTTCTGTCCATACTAGGCTTTACTCTTTTAACTGTCACCTCTGTTTAAGAGAAGAGGGTATGAATGCCAAACACACTGCCAGACATGGGAGAAACAACTGAAGAGATGGAGACAATTATGTCCCTTTATAGGGTGCCCAGAGCACAGTACATTAACTCAATAAAGATTTACCAAATGAGTAAATGGGGTGGATGGATGGATCAATGGCAGTCAGAAGGCCCCCAACCCAATCCTCTTACACAAACACACTCATACTTAAAGCCCCCGTAGCTCCAGACCAGGGCAAAGAATAAGAGAAGCATTCTTTTTTCCTCTCTTCATTTCTGAGAACAGGGTGTGTATGACAGGGAGAAACAGATTGGTTTGGGGGTGGGTTGCTTAATTTCACTCATTTGCCTCTAAGAACTTTATAAGCTCTGATGGCACTGCAATTTAGAAGAGAATACACTTCCTGGCTCAAAGGACTTGGCACTAGTGTTGACAAAGTTTCTACAAAGACTGAGAATTAATACCATTATTATGATTGTTAGAGAAAACTCTCAGATAGATAGGAAATAACTAGCACATGTGTGTGTGTTTTCTTTTGGGATAAAATGTTAAAAACTTAAGCTGCTGGTTTCAGTGAAAGATTAGCCATAGGCCTGATCTCTTTAAAACAAACAAACAAAATTGGAACCAATTGCTCCCTCCAGCAAACAAGGCTTTCAGAGCTGAGTGAGTGACCCCTCCTGCCTGGCCGAAACAGCAGCAGCCAGGCCCCCATGCCAGTGCAGAAAAGGCCTTTGATTTCTGAAGGGTTTTTGGAAGCACATCCCAGCTTCTCAACCTACACACCCCCAACAGAGCATTTCTGAGCTCTCCAGCCTTGCCCTGCCTGGCCCCAGTCTTAGCCCTGCCAGCATGCAGGTTTTCTCAGCACCATCCTGACCCAGGGCCCCAGGAGCCCTTTACACCTGACTTGGAATGACTTGCGGATAGGGGGAGATGGCTTGAAGAAAGATTAGAGAAACACTCTCAGAAACTGTTTGGGTTGGCACAGTGCAGAACACACACCAAACACATGCAACCTAACTTCAATCTCACCCCTGGCACCAGTAGGCTGGTGGGTCAATCCAAAGCCGAGCTTAGATATAGAAGGAGGAAGGAGAATGAATCGATGGGATACTTGTTCCCCACCTTGACTGCACTTGGAACTGCCCAAATCACCATAAGCACTCAGAATCCTTCTTCATTTTTCTATCTCTAGAGAAAACATTAAGGCAGCAGATTCAAAAAGACAGTACCAGCCTCCAGGAAAATAAACCCATAGAGTTTCTTTCACGGGATACAACAAAATCTTTCCCCAGATCTCCTCCCCACTGACCCAATCATCATGGAATCATTGTTCCTTTACTTCAGGCACTCAGACCTCCTGTGAAAAATGAGGATATTAGCATGAGACAAAAAACATTAAGGTATTATCAGCGACCAACAATTAAGATTTAATTATTGGATTATAATAATGGTTAACATTATCGAGAATTTACTTCAGGCTAGGCACTGTTCAAAGTGCTTTGCATACGTTATTAGCTCATTTCATCCACATAGTAGATTAAAAATAGCTTCTATTATTTGCCCCACTTTATAGATAAAGCTCTATAACATGGTGAGGTTACATGACTTGCCCAAGGTCACACAGCCATGCATTATGGAGCTAAGACTTACACTAGATCTCTCTAGACAATGCCCGCATTTTTAACCATGATACTATACTGCCTGAATCTATGTTCTAGTGGTGGCCTGATCAGACATCAAACCTAGGTAGGTCATTGAGACAACTGTGACTAGGACAAAATCCCCGGATAGTTTTTCTAATCTTTTGTGCCTTTCTCAAGCTATTTTCTCTACTCAAAATGCCTACCTTCCCTTTAGAGGTCAGAAACACAAGGGACCTCAGACATAAGACTTCTCTCTCTATGAAGTCCCGAGTGAGCAGACTCCACACAAATTTTGATTAAAACTATGAATGGAGTATGAAAGGGAAAAGACAAGTGACCTTGAGATGAGGTGGATAGCTCCAGTTTGCTATAGTTCCCACACAGCCCACTGTACTCTAGTCCTTTATATTTCCTGTTTAGCTCCTGTGGTTTTTCAATGGGTGCCATCTCATAGGCTACCCAAGGTGCACTCTTTACTGTGGTTGGTCTTTTGTGGGTATTTGGAGGAGGACTGTTTGATTTTTGTTTCCTGGAGGGTGTTGAGATAGTCTCTATAGTTGTGTTTCAGGAGAGGTAACATCTTTGCTTGAACATTGCAATTCGAGAGAAAATTTCACTCTGACATTTAAATCCCATGCATGCTCAGTTGCTCAGTCATGTCCAACTCTTTGTGACCCCATGGGCTGTAGCCCGCCAATTTCCTCTGTCCATGGGATTTCCAAGGCAAGAATACTGGAGTGGGTTGCCATACCCATCTCCAGGGGATCTTCCTGACCCAGGGATCGAACTTGAGCCTCCTGCATTGCAGGTGGATGCTTTACCCCTGAGCCACCAGGGAAGCCCATTTAAATCCCAGGGACAATCATTTTCACCCAGGCGACATTTGGACAAACCAAAGCAAGCACACAGGCTAGCTTCAACTATTTTTCTGAGGAGGACAAAGAAAGATCAAAGGACATCAGGCCACAAGCTTTGATTGTAGCTCCACCCTGGTAACCTGTAGGAGGATATTTGAGACCCATCCCAATATCACTGAGCATGGCTTTGCTCAGTGGACAAGGATAGGTGGGGCATTTCAGGCAGAGATAAAACATGTGCAAAGCTACAAAGTTGACATAGCACTGCTTGCTAAGGGATTGTAAGTACTAGAGCACTAAGCTAGGATGGGGTTGCTGGTGGGAAACAGCAGGGAGTGGCAGGAGATGAAGCTTTGCAAGCACACATGACGGCACTAGTGTCACTTGTGTTTTTGTTGTTCTTTTTTCAAGTAGTGAAGTGGCAGGGTAAGATTTACATTTTAGAAATATTAATATCATTCTAATGGCTTCCATGGAAAAAACAAGCTTTTACATGGAAGTATAGCTGATTTACAATATTAGTTTCATGTGTACAACATAGCGACTCAATTTCTTTCATAGATTATACTCCATTTAGAGTTATTACAAAATAATGGCTATATTTCCCTGTGCTGTAAAATATATCCTTGTTGTTTATTTATTATATATGTAGTGCGTTGTGTCTCCTAATCCTCTACCCCTATCTCACTCCTCCCACTTCCTCACTGATAAATACTAGTTTCTTCTTTATAGTTGTGAATCTATATCTGATTTGCTATATTCATTAGTTTGTTGTATATTTTAGATTCGACATATAAGTGACATCATACAGTATTTGCCTTTCTCCATCTGACTTATTTTACTTAGTACAATACCCTCCAGGTCAATCCATGTTTCCGCAAATGGCAAAATCTCACTCTTTTTATGACTGAGTAATATTCCATTGTATATACACCTTCTTTATCCATTCATCTGTTCATAAGCACTTAGGTTGCTTCCATATCTTGATTATTGTAAATACTGTTGCTATGAACATAAGGGTGTATGTTCTAATTAGTGTTTTTTTTTCCTTTTGGTTATATACATAGGAGTGGATTGCTGGATCATATTGTAGTTCTAGTTTTAGGCTTTTGAGGACCTCCATGCTGTTCTCCATAGTGGTTGTATCAATTTAGAATCCCACCAACAATGTCTTAAGATTCCCTTTTCTCCATATCCTTGCCAACATTTGTGAAGAATAATTATTGAGTGCTTGCTGCACACTAGATCTGTGCTAGAACTCAGGACCACAGAGAAAATTTGGAAACTACCTTCAGGTTGCTCACAGCCTAATGGGTGAAACAACTAATTAAACAGAAATACAGTTGACTGCAATGAAGGATGAATTGGAGGGGAGGAAGGCTGGAAGCTTGAATACTTGGTAGGAGGCAGTTGTAGTACTCATCTGATGAGGACCTGAAAACAGAGCAGTTGGTAGTGAGGATGGAACAGTGCCCCCATCCCTAATGGATCTTCCTCATATTATCCTTTCCTTTTATCATTTCTTCCTAGCTTTACTACTTGCCGAGTTCCTAAAAGAGAAATAAACTGTGAATATGGTAGGTGGGGGAGAGGTGGTGTAGGTTACTCCCATTGTCATTCCACAACCTTATTATTGGCCCCCAAACATGTTTACCAAAAGTACTACTTGAAATTGTTTCTACTCTTCTCCAACACCCAACCCAAGCTCACTTACCTCAGCAAATAACCACATTTTTGTTTGGCTGAGTGGTGAAAGATATCCCTGTAAAAGTCCTTTCTACTTCAGAATTTCATCCCATCTTCTTCCCCTTCCACCATCCCCTGACAAAGGACCTCCATTCACTTTTTTCTCACCAAGGTCAATACCTCTGCTCATGACCTCACACAATTCTCTCTCTATTTTCTCTAGGAGCTTCATGAATTTTTGTTTTTCTCTGGTTTTCATCTTCCTTGCTTCTGACACTTTCGCTTGCTATCCAAAAACATGTGAGGAGAAGGAAGATTGCTGACTCCTGTGGGCTAGGAAATGGGAAGAATGTTTCCCTATTAGAGAAAGCCCTCCAATTCACTCTACAGGAAACCACTGCACACACAACCAGGTCAAGACTGTCTTATCAACAAGGTAGAGAAAGTTTGAAGGGAAGAAACATCATCAGGGTAAAGAATTACTAGGTTTCCAGTAAGGCTGTGAAGTAAAAAGTCTCACTAAGAAAATGCAGAGGAGGGCTTCCCTGGTGGCCCAGTGGTAAAGAATCTGCCTGCAAATGCAGGAGACACAGGTTTGATCCCTGATCTGGGAAGATCCCACATGCCACAGGCCAACTAAGTCCATGCATCACAACTACTGAGCCAGTGCTCGAGAGCTGAGCTGCAACTAGAGAAAGCTCACATATAGCAATAAACACCCAGGGCAGATAAAAATAAATGAGTAGATAAATAAATCTTAAAGAAAATGCAGAGGATAATAATAATAATAATAATAAACTTTTTTACCAAAGGGGAAAGGGAAGAGAGATAAATTGGGAATTGGGGATGTTAACATACACACTACTATATAGAGAGTAGATAACCAATAAGGACCTACTGTATAGCACAGGGAACTACATTCAATATCCTGTAATAACCTACAATGGAAAAGAATCTGCAAAAGATATACTTTTGCAAAAGGTATACTTTTCTGTATACCTGAAACATTATAAATCAACTATACTTCAATAAAAATTTTAAAATAAAGAATTTGCAGAGTGTTTTTTGCCACATTATTTTATTTACCTAGAAGAAATTGCTTCCAATGAATGGGAATTTCATGCAGCAAAACTGAAAGGGTTAAGTAGAGAGACAGAGGTGAAATGCCTCAGAAGAAGTTGGGATTGTGAGAATGAGTCAGACAGTAGGAGGGAGGGAGTTTCACCAAGTGTGTATGACAGACAAGGGAGCAGAAAACTGGGTGCTATGTTGGAGGAACACATTTGAAATGTAGGGACACACTGCTGAAAAGGCTGGGTTTTGTCACTGAAGTCGGTAAAGAATAAGGTGAAACCACAACAGAGAAGGGTTGAAGAATCAGTGTTGTCCCAGTCAATAGTCTGAGCACCCTCTGCTCTTTCTGCTGAACATCTCAAAATGTAGAACTCATCTTACACACTTGGCTAACTCCCACCCTCTTCTTCTGCTTTTCAAGCTTCTGCTACACCAGACCCAGCAGCTGGGATGTTATATAACCAACTATTATGTTCTATTTATGTTCTTAAATGTGTTCCATTTAGACCAAAACCATTCAAGCTACAGTAAAGGTGGTATAGTGGAAAGAACACAGAATTAGGGGTCAGAAGGCAAAGGTTCTAGTACAATTTTGCTACCAAATTGCTGTTAACCTTTTTGAACCTTGGGTTTTTTTCCCCTTCACCAGAAAGAGGATAATATCTGCTCTGTTCACTTGATTAGGTTGAGAATCAAACAGAATAATGGATATTGGTATATATTGAATATACTGAAATTATAAAATGCTGCTCAAAATAAGAGATTATTTCCATTGCTTCAAGGTCCTGGTGGTTCTCCTATCTGCAAAAGACATAAAGACTCGGAGTAGATTATAGCAGCTAAAGAAGCAGAGCCAGAAATGTAATTAGCTCCCTGTTTCCATAATAGATCAGATACTATATGCTTTAAGTAGACATACCAACAAGGCACATCAGATAATTTATCATCCTTCACATTATTAACATTCTCATCCTCTTTCCAGCTGAGAAGGCTAGATATACACACACACAGTAACAACCTTCACATATGCAATTCTAGGCTAGGATATACAACACAATGGTAACTCAGATGGTAAAGAATCTGTCTGCCTGCAATATGGGAGACCTGGGTTCAATCCCTGGGTCTGGAAGATCCCCTGGAGGAGGAAACGACAAATCACTCCAGTATTCTTGCCTGGAGAATCCCATTGACAGAGGGGCCAGGAGGGCTATAGTCCATAGGGTCGCAAAGAGTCAGACATGACTGAGCGACTAAGCATTCACTCAAAGTGAGACTCTGTCAGTGATAAAAGGATGCCTCACACAGTGTTTCCTGGCCAATAACCAAACAACTCACAGCTACTGCATGGGCCCCTCCTTAGATTTGATCTTAAATGCAGTCTTATAAGGGTGAATAAAGTCAGTGGGTATCTACTTGATATGACTTGAGGAAGACTGAAATGTTATCACTAATCAAAATGATTTCCCCTGCTGGCCCTGTCATGAGACCTGCAATTCCCTACTAATCTCTTCTTTCAGGTTAAGGCATCTGTCAAAATGTAAGTGCTATCTTCAGTCATGATACATTATAATCAGTAGTTTATCACTTTCATTCTGATCACCAGACAGGTATGGAATACAGAGCAAATTATATCAAAGAGGAAGGCAGAGAGGAAGCTTCAGTATGATGTATGATGGACAGCTAGAGTCCAATGAGTCCAGATGAAGACAGTTAGAAACATCAAGCACCAAAGAGGTAATGTTCAGTTCAGTTCAGTTCAGTCGCTCAGTCGTAACGTTACAAACCCTATATGCTGTGCTGTGCTAAGTCGCTTCAGTTGTGTCCAACTCTTTAAGACCCTATGAACTGTAGTCCACCAGGCTCCAGTGTCCATGGGGTTCTCAGGCAAGAATACTGGAGTGGGTTGCCTTGTCCTTCTTCAGGGGATCTTCCCACCCCAGGGATCGAATCCGCGTCTCTTATGTCTCCTGCATTGGCAGGTAGGTTCTTTACCACTAGCGCCACCTGGGAAGCCCCACAAATCCTATTTGCCAATATATAATCCAAGATAAAAATAATATTAACCTATAAAGCAGGCATAAGATGGTTTAACAAAATCTGATTTTTCCCATAATTTATACTGCAATTCTTTTCTACTGCCATACAATTCATACTTCAAAAGTATACACTTCAATGGCATTTAGTATATTCAAAGTTGTGCAACGACCACTATGATCAATTATCGAATATTTTCATCACCCTACCCCCTACAAAATACCTTATCAGTCACTCTCTATTTCCCTCGTCCTCCTAGCTCTAGGCAACCACTAATCTACTTTCAGTCTATGTAGATTTTCCTATTCAGGACATTTTACATAAATGGAATCATACAATGTGTGATCTTTTGTGTCTGGCTTCTTTCACTCAGCATAATGACATCAAGATTCCTTCTTGTTGCAGCATGTATCAGCACTTCACTCCTTTTATGGCTGAATAATATTCCCTTTTATGGATATAACACATTTTGTTTAGCTATTCATCAGTTGATAGACATTTGGGTTGCCTCCACTTTTAGGCTATTATTGAGTATTGCTTCTATGAACATATGTGTATAAGTTTTTGTATGCACATATGTTCTAAATTCTTTTAAGTATATATCTAGGAATAGAATTGCTTGGTTATATAGTAACTCTATATATTTCACTTTTGAGGGACTACCAGACTCTTTATCAAAGTGGTTATATGATTTTATGTTCCCACCACACCAATACTTGTTATTGTCTTTTTGATTATAGCTATCCTAGAGAGTGGGCTTCCCTAGAGGCTTAGCGGTAAAGAATCTGCCTGCAATGCAGGAGACCCGGGTTTGATCCCTGGGTCGGGAAGTTCCCCTGGAGGAGAGCATGGCAACCCACTCTAATACTCCTGCCTAGAGAATCCCATGGACAGAGAAGTCTGGCAGGCTGCAGTCCATAGGGTTGCACTGAGTTAGACATGACTGAAGCAACTAAGCAGCAGCAGCAGCATCTTAGAGAGCATGAAGCTACATTTCATTGTGTCAATCCTTTTTTGAAATATCCAATATCCAATTCTTAAAAAAAAAAACCCTTTAGTGCTTCTATTTAGCTGGTTTCCAGGCATATGCTTGATCTGCCCATTTTTAGAGCATCCAGGACTGAGATCAACTAGAATTGATTTGGTTTCTGGGGTTGGAGAGCACATAAGTGAGGGCCTGCCAGGTAAAACATTTCCAACACCAAACTAAGATACAAAGATGACTAAGACACACTTCCTACTCAACCAACTACAAAACAAAGTACAATGAGGGAAGTGCTATAATAAGGCAATGGAAGCACAGAGGGGTATCAGAGCAAACCAGATGCAGTTCTCTCAAAATACAATGCTAAGCAACCCCAAATATCACCAGAGAAGCCTAACTCTCCACTCCTACCCAGTTACAGTGTGAATCCAGAGTCTTCTTGGAAACAGTTACAAAGGAAGGGAACAAGGCTCTTAGAGATATACTGTACTGGGCCTGAGAGGTATATTTGTCATTATCTCATTTCAATTACCAATCATACTTATTACCCACTGGCTGGCTCTTTCAGACTTGCCCTCATTATTTTCAGTCTTACATCAATTTGTAGGACTGCACTGAAGAATGCTTGTAAAGTGCTTTGTAATTCTAAAATGTGTTATTAATGATAATCTCCCACTGCAACCTTCTCAGCAACAACAAACAAATCCTATTCCAGCAGTTCATTGCCCTCTCCCCAATCTACCATTTTACCTGAATTGTTCCCATTATACCTCTTTGCATCAGTACACCCTAACTTCTGGAGATAATGCTTGCAATCAGCTAAGCCTTCAGAAAGCCTTGCAGTCTTAGAAGCACTTTGATTCTGAATTTTGCTTTGGAAATAGAAAGCAAGCCCAAGAGACTGCTCCCATTTCATCAGGGAGAGGCTGAGGCATATGAAGATTGTGACCCAATAATTTAAAAGAGATCATGTTATCAGACTGATGTTCTGTGTGTCCTCCCTGTTTTACGCCCACCTTTAGCCATGAGAAAACTGCAGCTCTTGAGGTTGTGGGTTTGGGATACCTATTCCCCAGGTCTCAAGACTTTCTCCTGAGAGTAGTTAAGAGTAAGCCAGCTGCCTGAGCACAGCTAATTCATATTCACAGACCAGAGAACACAATTTCACTTTTGAACTGCTCTCTACTTTTCTGAAGTGGGACTCAATTGTGCTCAAGAGTCAAGCACAACCTAATCGCCCTCAACCATCTGTCTAAACCCTGCTCAGAGCAATGGGTCAGGGTGTTGTAAAAACATGTGATTCTGCCTGAGGGAGGCCTTGGAGGAAGCCCTTTGGAAAATAAAGACCTCTCATCATTGCTTTATTCAAATATTTATTGAGTACTTACTAATTTGAATACTTCAGAGTGGTAATAGCATAGGGGTCATCAGCACAGGTTCTGAAGGTCAACTGCCTGTGCTCAAAGCCTGACTCTAATGCCTGCTTAGTGACTTCAGTTTCTCTCTTGGTAAAATGAAAATAATAAAATTACTCATGCCATAAGCGTAGACATGAGGACATATCCATATGAGATCCCTATCTGAAGTGGCTAGTGCATTGCCTGGTCTGTAAGAAATTTTCAATAAATACTATCTAATATTGCTATTCACACAGAATCAGAGCAAACCTGTCCTGGAGCCATGGTGGGAGTAAAATTTGACAGACCTTAAGCCAGTTTCACGGGCCCATTGCTGGAACTGCTCTGGGGAAGAGTCAATGTGCTGAGAAGAGTGGTAGGAAAAATGCCATGATTGGAGGAAGTAAAGTAGAAACCATACTTGGGTGCCAGGGAGCCACTTGCTGCACTACAGAAGTTTCAGAAGAAGATCAGCACCAAAGAGGAAATTATTGCATATCAATACCTTCTGTTCTAGGGTAAATGATTCCTGCTAACACAACTGAGCCCCTCCCAGTCCCATTTTCCATCACACGACAGAGGACAATGAAAATTTAGGGAAGTGATTGTTAGGTGCAAAGTCTGGAACCTAATAGTATTTTAACTTCCTCCCAGCAGCACTTTTCCTGGAATTAGTCCTGTGAGTTGGGGTACCCCAATTGACCCCAAGACAAATATGCAGAAGAGAAGATCCAGTTGATGAGCTAACTGAGAGGTTTGATTTAGGACTATCTTGAAGGGGTAGAGGGTCTTTTGCTGGGACAAAGCTCAAAAGAAACTTAAGGAGGGTGGGGAGTGAAAGTGAGAATACTGTTTTGACCATGCTGATTGCTGTCATGCAGGAATCTTTTTAATTAGTTTATTTATTTATTTTTGGCTGCTCTGGATCCTCACTGCTGTGCATGGGCTTTCTCTAGTTGAGGCAAGCAGCAGCTACTCTAGTTGCAGTGCACAAGCTTCTCGTAGGGGTGGCTTCTCTTGTTATGGAGCATGGGCGCTAGAGTGCGTTTGTTGTTGTTTAGTCACTAAGTCACGTTAGACTATGAGATTCTATGGACTGCAGCACACCAGGCTTCCCTGTCCTTCCCTATCTCCCAGAGTTTGCTCAAACTCTTGTCCTTTGAGTCAGTGATGCTATCTAACCATCTCATCCTCTGCTGCCCTCTTCTCCTTTTGCCTTCAATCTTTGGCAGCATAAAGGTCTTTCTTTTTCAATGAGTTGGCTCTTCGCATCAGGTGGTCAGAGTATTGGAGCTTCAGCTTCAGCATCAGTCCTTCCAATGAACAGTGATGGTTTATTTCCTTTAGGATTAACTGGTTTGATCTCCTTACTGTCCATGGGACTCTCAAGAGTCTTCTCCAGCACCACAGTTCAAAAGCATCAATTCTTCGGTACACAACCTTTTTTATGGTCCAACTCTCACATCTGTACATGACTACTGGAAAAACCATAGCTTTGACTATATGGCATGCAGGCTTTAGTAGTTGTGGTGCACTGGGCTTAGCTGCTCTGTGGCATGTGGAATCTTCCCAGACCAGGGATCAAACTCGTGTCCCCTGCATTTGCAGGCAGATTCTTAACCACTTGACTACCAGGGAAGTCCCAAGCAGGAATCTTTAAACCCATTCCTGGCTTTCATGCTTATTGAGTCTCTCGTGTGTGCAGAGTAGTGCTGAGAATTGCAAGGGACCCCAAAGAAGCAACAAATGAGCTTGCTGCTTCCAAACTGTGATTAAACTGAAGTGGAAAAAAATAGTCTGTAATTTCCGCCTGTAACTTAATTCCAGATTGGAGAGTACAATAGTAACAGCTGCACTAACTGCTTTTATTTTACATACAGCGCTTAGAGTCAGAACCCCTTGAACTCAATTCACAAAGTGACAAAAAATCATGTGTGGGAACTTCTGTTTGTTATAGGATTGCTGCCAGAACTGTATAAAATTCTATGTTTATGTTCTCTGCTGCACCAGTCTCTCACTGGACTTGCATTCCATAGTCTTTAAACAACAACCAACCCAGTGAAATGTCTCTGGTTTTCCCAGGGAAGGACTGGAGGGACTCAAGGGCATTCACACAGTGAGTTAATATCATTGGGCATTCCAGTACCAACTCTGCTGTTTTCTCTCAAGTCCCTTTGCCATTTGAAGGCCCCGTTTTTGTTTTTCACTCCTGATGGGCTGAACCTCAGAAACAGTGGACAGGTGAACAACCATTTGTGAACAATCTAATTGTGAGGAAATCAGGGCAATGGCAGACTGAGCAGAATGAACCTGAAGCTCCAATGAGCTACCAACCCATGCATCGGTACACTCTCTGGATTCCTGTGTCCCAGTTCCTTGCACCTCCCACTTAGGGTAACAAAGCTCACAGTGAGAGGGAGGTACTAGACAAGGCAAGCTATTTGTTAGGATTATTTTTTCTCTTCTACAAGACATTCTCAAAGAGTTCTCCTTTGCTGGTCTAAGGTGGGTTAGGTGCAGTTCTGCTGAAAGCAGAAATAGCCTCTTCCAGCCATGTGAATCTCTGGGTATGTTTCCTGACCCCCACAGAGATGAGCCACGTTTAGCACCCATGCTATGTATAGTCCTTTTTTATATTCAAACCTAGCAAGGGCCAAACTATACAAAAGATCTCTGCTTATTGAAAGCATGCTGCTACTGCTATTACTACACCTTTCATCACTGCTTCCTCCTCGGGGAAGCTCAGCCTGATAGCACAGTCACTAAAAATTAACTCTGACTACAAGTGGAGAGAGTCTGTGAGACTTCCAACAGGGACTGATACTTAAACTGGTCACCAGGCAGGGAAGGACATTCCAGGCTGAGAGCAACATGAGCAAAGATTCAGGGTTCTGTAAGTGCATGGTGGATTCAAGAAAGTGGATAGGGACTTCCCTGGTGGTCCAGTGGCTAACACTCCAAGCTCTCAATGCAGGGGGCTGGGGTTCGATCCCTGGTCAGAGAACTAGATCCCACATGCCACAACTAAGTGTTCGCATGCTGCAATGAAGATCAAAGATCCCATGTACCCAGGGCAGTCAAATAAATACATAAATAAAATTTTTAAAGAAAGAAAGAAAATGAATAACTGAGTGGGACACATTGGAAGGTATCAGTGAAGTGAGACTGATGCCTGAGAGACTGGAACACTGTAGGGTGGGGCGGAACATGCAGGGCATTGAATGCCAGGTTAAGCAGGTGGATTTACTCCTCTAGGCCATGAGGTGTTCTAAGCAGGTGAAACACAATCCAACTCACATTTACAAAGGGAGATCTGTGGGAGTATTGAAGCTTGATAGGCAGAGGTAAAGAGACCATTGAGGAGGCTTTAGGCAAAGGGCTGGATAAGAAATGAGAGCCATGTCTAGGGTAGTGGTAGTGGGAACTGAAAGGTGGCAGATTTGAATGCATTAAGAAGCAGTCATGTGCTGGTAAACAGCTGGCTCAGAAAAGAAAAGGGGGGAAAAAAGCCCTGATTTATAGTGTTCATTGATTTCCATAGTGTAAATACTTTATCATGGCTGATTTTAAGCTATCCACTAGACATCACTGGATGTGAAATTGGGAAGACGTGTGCTCAGTCAGCTCTCTCGGGCCAGCGTGAGCTGGTGTACCACTATCTAGTGACCAGTTCAATGTGGGGGAAGACAGAGAAAAACCAAATGTGATGAATATGTCTAATCTGGATGACTCCTTAGATGTTAACAGATAAAGGGAACCCAGGAAAAAAAACAGGCTTTATTTATCTGTTTGTCTGGAGTAGGGGATAATTAAAAGGCATATCATGAGGGAATTGTGACTTTGATTTTGGACATGTCGGTTTGGAATTCTTAGCCCTGGAATTCAACTTTCACTGAGTTTCTACCTTATAACAATAACTCACATTGATGAAATATTTATATTGTGCTAAGCACATTATATATGTTTATAATCTTTCAGTAATGCCACAACCCTATGGATCTAGTAGAAAAGCTGTCAAATAGTAGTTACACAACAAATATCTTTTAAATGCGTTTTTAAAAATTTATTTATTTTAATTGGAGGCTAATTATTTTACAATATTGTATTGGTTTTGCCATACATCAACATGAATCCGCCACGGGTGTACATGTGTTCCCCATCCTGAACCCCCCTCCCACCTCCCTCCCCATACCATCCCTCTGGGTCATCCCAGTGCACCAGCCCCAAGCATCCTGTATCCTGCATCGAACCTGGACTGGCGATTCATTTCTTATATGATATTATACGTGTTTCAATGCCATTCTCCCAAATCATCCCCCCCATCACAGAGTCCAAAAGACTGTTCTATACATCTGTGTATACATCTGTGTCTCTTTTGCTGTCTCACATACAGGGTTATTGTTACCATCTTTCTAAATTCTGAATTAGGTAGTCTTATTTTCTTCATTTTACAAATAAGAGAAAGGAGACACAAATTGATAGTAACTTGCACAAGGGCATACATCTGGGACTCAAACTCAAGCCTGTATGATTCCAAAACCACTCTGCTATACTATGTATGTGTGCTGTGGAAATGAAACATGAGAGTAAAGGAAAAAAGATAGTGTTAGGCACTCACTCATGTCCAAATCTTCGTGACCCCACGGACTGTAGCCTGCCAGGCTCCTCTGTCCATGGAATTTTCCAGGCAAGAATACTGGAGTGGGTTGCCATTCCCTTCTCCAGGGTATCTTCCTGACCCAGAGACTGAACCCAGGTCTCCTGAATTGCTTACAGATTCTTTATCATCTGAGCCACCAGGGAAGCCCATGGATCCCATAGACATCTTTTTTTTTTTTTTTTGTCTCAAAGAACACTCCCATAGACATCTTTATCCCTACACTTAGTCTCCAGGAGCAAATCCCTTTTCTGTTTGTAATAGAAAGATACTTAACAAGAGTGGACTACTGACATGTCATCCCATTTCTTTCCCAATGCTTCTCTTTCCTTTTTATTTTAGTAGCTATTCACTGGATTGTCAGTTTTACTTTCACTGTATATGTTTTTCTGACAATATATATCAATATCAACCATTAGCAAGAACAAACTTAACTATTTTCTCTATCTCACAACTCCTTCCTGCAAATCTTCAGCTTCTTCTTGACTAAAGATTCTCACTTCAAAGAAAAGTTGCTGGGTAAGGATTCTGAGTTCATCAATTATTATCATGTTAAGCAAAATATTTCCTTGAAAACCAACAGGATATAGGAAAAATGAAAGCTTACTGCTTTCTCCATAGTACTTAATGGTGGTAAACTGGGGGAAGAAATAATAATGGTTAACATTCATCAAGTGACCATTATATACTAAGCACTGTTCTAAGTGCTTTACATGTACTAATTCACATAATTCTTACAACAGCCCTAAAAGGAAGGTGATATTATTATCCCTATTTTACATATAAGGAAACTGAGACACAGAGAAATTAAACAGCTTGCCCAAAGCCACTCACCTAGAGTGTGGCAGAATCTAGATTCTAAACTAGGCCATCTAGCCTCAGAGTCCACTCTCTTAACCACCATACTATTAGGTCAAGTTTTTATTCAAAGTTTCTAGATTCTCAAGCTTTTAAGAATGGAATAGAAAAAGTAGAATTACCCACTATCTATTTTTCTCCTATTTTCTCCTATTTTACTGGACCTGTGCCAGTAATTTACTCATTGCCCTGCAACTCTACTCCTACCATTCTAGACTTTGCTCTGTGCATTTCCCAGACTTTTTTGCTAACTTAGCTTGCTGTTCAGGTCTGCAAATAAGAGGCAGTGACAGGAGAACAGAAGGTGGAGAAAGAGAGATGCTTCCTGCTTTTGGCTCTGATGGGTAGCAATTGGTGATAGAAGATGTAGTTGCAGAAATAATAGTTTTTAGCCCTGGCTAACCAGGTGGTGATAGCGGTAAAGAACCTGCCTACCAATGCAGGAGACATAAGAGACACAGGTTCAATCCCTGGGTCAGGAAGATCCCTTGGAGGAGGGCAAGACAACCCATTCCAGTATTCTTGCCTGGAGAATCTCATGGACAGAGGAGTCTGGAGGGCTGCAGTCACTTTAATACTCTTGTCTGGTGAAGCTCATGGACAGAGGAGACTGGGGGGCTGTAGTCCATAGGGTCACACAGAGTCGGACATGACTGAAGCAACTTAGCACAAGCATGCAAAGTGATACTACTGCTTATTTAACTTCTGTGCAGATTATATCATGCGAAATGCCGGGCCGGATGAATCATAAGCTAGAATCAAGATTTCTGGGAGAAGTATCAACAACCTCAAATATGCAGATGATGCCACTCTAATGGCAGAAAGTGAAGAGGAACTAAAGAGCCTCTTGATGAAGAATCAAAGAGAGGCGTGAAAAAGCTGGCTTAAAACTCAACATTCAATAAACTAAGATCATGCATCCGGTCCCATCACTTCATGGCAAACAGATGAGAGAATAGCATTGAACATGTATATTACCATATGTAAAGTAGATGACCAGTGCAAGTTTGATGCATGAAGCAGGACATTCAAAGCTGGTGCTCTAGGACAACTCAGAGGGATGGAGTGGGGAGGAAGGTGGGAGGGGGGTTCAGGATGGGGGGACACACGTACACCTGTGGCTGATTCATGTCAATGTATGGTAAAAACCACCACAATATCATAAAGTAATTCGCCTCCAGTTAAAATAAATTAATTAATTTTTAAAAAGACTGGTGCAGCCAAATAAATAGATATTTTTTAAACCATTGGGGAAAAACCCTCAATATTCAATAAACTAAAATCATGGCATCCAATCCCTTCACTTCATGGCAAATAGATGAAGAAAAGTGGAAACAGTGGCAGATTTTATTTTCTTGGGCTCCAAAATCACTGCAGATGGTGAATGCAGCCATGAATTAAAAGACACTTGCTCCTTGTAAGAAAAGCTATGACAAACCTAGACAGTGTATTAAAAAGCAGAGACATCACTTTGCCAACAAAATTCTGTATAGTCAAAGTTAAAAAGGTTAAAAGTGTTAAAAAGGTTAAAAAATCCACCTGCCAATGTGGTGGACACGGGTTCAATCCATGCCACAGAGCAACTAAGCCTGTGCACTGCAAATATTAAGCCTGTGCTCTAGAGCCTGGGAATGTAACTACTGAGCTCACATGCCACAACTACTGAAGCCTGCCTGCCCTAGAGCCTGTGCTCCACAGCTAGAGAAGCCACTACAATGAGAAGTCCACTCCCCACAACTAGAGAAAAGCCTGTGCAGCAACAAAGACCCATCACAGCCAAATTAAAGTTTTTTTTAAAGTAAGATCACTTTTTACAAAATGAAAAATAACAAGTGTTAGCAAGGATGTGGAAGAAAATGGAGCTCTCATACATTGCTAATGAGAATGAAAAGTGGTACAGACACTTTGGAAAACAGTTTGGCAGTTCCTCAGTAAGTTAAACATGTAATTACCATATAACTCTGCAATACACACCCCAAAAAACTGAAACACAGGTGTTAAAATAAAAATTTGTATAAAAGAATTTTCATTGCAGCACTATTCACAATAGCCAAAGGTGGAAGCAACTCAAATGTCCATCATCTGATGAATAAACAAAAGTGGTGTGTCCATACAGTGAAATATTATTCAGCCATGAAAAGAAATGAAGTTCTGATACATGTTGCCACATTATGCATGTGAAAGAAGCCAGATACAAAAGGCCACATATTGTATGATTCTACTTATGTGAACTATGCAGCATATTGGGCTGAGAGAAGAGGGGGAAGTGAGGACCAACTGCTTAATGGGTGCAGGGTTTTCTTTTTGGATGATAAAAAGTTCTGGAAGTAGATATTGCTGAAGATTGCACAACATTGCAAATATACTTACTGCCACTGAATTGTATAATTTAAAATGATTAAGGTTGTAAGTATTATGTATATTTTATAGAATAAGAAAAAAGCAGCAAATCTAAAACAGTTATCTTACCAAAACTAGTCTTACAGAGTTCTTAAATAAACCTGATAACACAAAAATGCAAAGTATGAAAAGTTGTCAAAGGTATTTGGTACTAGAATGATAAAATGCTAAGAAAAGAATCCTTATTAATGTCAAGCAAAAATCTGAGGTTTAGGGTAAAACGATCTAATGTAGCTATTAGTCAGTATGTCTGAGTGAAATTTACTCAGTCGTGTCCGACTCTTTGCGACCCCATGGATTATACAGTGCACAGAATTCTCCAGGCCAGAATACTGGAGTGGGTAGCCTTTCCCTTCTCCAGGGGATTTTCCCAACTCAGGGATCAAACCCAGGTCTCCCACATTGCAGGCGGATTCTTTACCAGCTGAGCCACAAGGGAATGGCTAATAGAGGTAGGGTTTTTCAAGAGGTATAAAACCCAGCAAGATTCAATTACTGTCTGACCCCTCGACCCTAAGTCTATATCAAGAATCCTCAAGTTGAGGGAAGCTCAATTTATTTCCAGACACAAGGGAAAAGGATCTTTGTAGTCAAGAAGGGCAGAAATCAGAATTGTACTCTAGCTCCCCCATTCAGCTCAACACACTCATTTTCCTTCCTCTGCACTAGCAGAGGCTAGTGAAAGTGAAAGTGAAGTCGCTCAGTCATGTCCAACTCTTTGGGACCCCATGGACTGTAGCCCACCAGGCTCCTCCATCCATGGAAATTTCTAGGCAAGAGTACTGGAGTGGGTTGCCATTTCCTTCTCCAGGGGAGCTTCCCAACCCAGGGATCTGCTGCTGCTGCTGAGTCGCTTCAGTCGTGTCCCACTCTGTGCGACCCCATAGACGGCAGCCCACCAGGCTCCCCCGTCCCTGGGATTCTCCAGGCAAGAACACTGGAGTGGGTTGCCATTTCCTTCTCGAGTGCATGAAAGTGAAAAGTAAAAGTGAAGTTGCTCAGTCGTGTCTGACCCTCAGCGACCCCATGGACTGCAGCCTACCAGGCTGGATGGGATTTTCCAGGCAAGAGTACTGGAGTGGGTTGCCATTTCCTTCTCCAGTGGACCTTCCCAACTCAGGAATCTAGCAGAGGTCAAATTCCTTGTAGTGGGGTAAACATCCAGCAGGGGGAGATGCTAAGTTATTCTAAATTCAATAGCAACATGGAATTCTAAACACAACTAAGATTCCTTAAAAAACTGGAAATAGAACTGGCATATGACCCAGCAATCCCACTGCTGGGCATACACACCGAGGAAACCAGAATTGAAAGAGACACGTGTACCCCAATGTTCATCACAGCACTGTTTATAATAGCCAGGACATGCAAGCAACCTAGATGTCCATCAGCAGATGAATGGATAAGAAAGCTTTGGTACATATACACAATGGAGTATTACTCAGCCATTAAAAAGAATACATTTGAATCAGTTCTAATGAGGTGGATGAAACTGGAGCCTATTATACAGAGGGAAGTAAGCCAGAAAGAAAAACACTAATACAGTATAATAACACATATATATGGAATTTAGAAAGATCGTAATGACAACCCTGTATGCAAGACAGCAAAAGAGACACAGATGTATAGAACAGTCTTTCGGACTCTGTGGGAGAGGGAGGGGGGGGATTATTTGGGAGAATGACATTAAAACATGTATAATATCATATAAGAAACGAATTGCCAGTCCAGGTTCGATGCAGGATACAGGGTGCTTGGGGCTGGTGCACTGGGATGACCCAGAGGGATGGTATGGGGAGGGAGGTGGGAGGGGGGTTCAGGATGGGGAACACATGTACACCCGTGGCGGATGCATGTTGATGTATGGCAAAATCAATACAATATTGTAAAGTAAAAAAAATAATAATTATAAAAAATTTTTTTAAAAGAAAAAAAAGAAACACAACTAAGATTTTCTTACAGAGAGCAGCTTAGAAAACAGGTTAAGTAATTGAAATAAACTTAATTTTTACAATTCTTACCTGAAATTAAATAGGTTAATAAATTTTTCTTCACAATTATCCATATAGAAATGTGAAAATTTCCCATTTCTATTTAAAATATCATTCACTCTGACTGTATCCTCATTCAGAATAAAGAAAATTAAATATTTCATTAGAAACTCAGTTGCCCTTATTTGAATATATCTATTATATTATATATTCTATTTTTGGTAGAAAAATATGCAAATACCCCTAAAATTGATCAAAACCTTTTTTAAAGAGAAATAATATTACAGTGATTTTTACCCACAATTTCATAACCTACTTCCACTTACCTATCTATACTTTAGAAAATTGTTCCAGCTTATCCTTTTTCCTTGCTGATCCTAAAATATCTTCAAAAAACATGCAAATCTAATATCTACCTTTAAAAATTCTTTAAAATATTTGATAGCTATGCAGTTATCATATAAAATTCTCTTTGCATAGGCCTAATTTCCTAGACTGGAAGAGAACAAGGTATGAGAAGACACACAAATAGTGATTTTATGACTATAATTTTTTCAAATTCGTTATTATACAGTTAAGATAATCATTATCCAAACATGAGATCTTTAACATTACTTATCTCATCCTTTTCAAAAACAGGACTTAAGACAGTTCTATAAGCTTTTTTTAAAGAACTTTAGTGATATACTTAATAACATAAAATTCAGTGGTTTTTATCATATTTACAGAGCTTGGAACACTTTTATCATCTTAAAAAGAAACCTCATAGAGTGCCAGGCTGGGCTCCCTGTGTTGTATAACGACTTCCCACTCTCTATTTTACAATGATAGTGTACATATGTCAATGCTACTTTCTTAATTTGTCCCACCCTCTGTGATGACCTAGAGTGGTGGGATGAGGGAAAAGGAGGGAGGCTCAAGAGGGTGGGGATATATATATATATATATAAAATTAGGACTGATTCATTGTTGTGTAGCAGAAACCAACACAGCATTGTAAAGCAATTTTCTACCAATTAAAAGTTTTTTTAAAATGAGAAGTCATTTTAAAAAAACTTTTAATTGGTAGAAAATTGCTTTACAATAGCAAAAGAGACACTGATGTATAGAACAGTCTTATGGAATCTGTGGGAGAGGGAGAGGGTGGGAAGATTTGGGAGAATGGCATTGAAGCATATGTAATGTCATGTATGAGGCGAGTCGCCAGTCCAGGTTCGATGCACGATGCTGGATGCTTGGGGCTGGTGCACTGGGACGACACAGAGGGATGGTATGGGGAGGGAGGAGGGTGGAGGGTTCAGGATGGGGAACACATGTATACCTGTGGCGGATTCATTTTGATATTTGGCAAAACTAATACAATTTTGTAAAGTTTAAAAATAAAATAAAATTTAAAAAAATGAGAATTAAAATAAAAAGAAAACCTCATATCCATTAGCAGTCACTTCCCATCTTAGTCCTTTGGGGCTGCTATAACTGGGCAGCACATAAACAAGAAACTTATTTCTCATAGTTCTGGAGGCTGGGGAGTCCAAGATCAACATGCTGAAAGATGCAGTGTGTCTGGTGAGGATGAGCTTCCTGGCCCATAGACAGCCATCTTCTTGCTATAACCTTACCTGATGAAAAAGGCAAAGAAGCTCTCTGGGGTCTCTTTTATAAGGGCATTCATCCCATTCATAAGAGGTGCACCCTCATGACTTGATCACCCTCAAAGGCCTCACTCCAAATATCATCACCTGGTAATTCAGCATATAAATTTTGAGGGAACACAAACTTTCAGTCTATCAGTTCAGTTGCGTCGCTCAGTCATGTCCAACTCTTTGTGACCCTGTGAACCGCAGCACGCCGGGCCTCCCTGTCCATCACCAACTCCCAGAGTCCACCCAAACCCATGTCCATTGAGTCAGTGATGCCATCCAACCATCTCATCCTGTCGTCCCCTTCTCCTCCTGCCTTCAATCTTTGCCAGCATCAGGGTCTTTTCAAATGAGTCAGCTCTTCGCATAAGGACCAAAGTATTGGAGTTTCAGCTTCAACATCATCCTTCCAATGAACACCCAGGACTGATCTCCTTTAGAATGGACTGGTTGGATCTTCTTGCAGTCCAAGGGACTCTCAAGAGTCTTCTTCAACACCACAGTTCAAAAGCATCAATTCTTCTGCACTCAGCTTTCTTTCTAGTCTAACTCTCACATCCATACATGACTACTGGAAAAAGCAAAGTTTTGACTAGACAGACCTTTGTTGGCAAAGTAACGTCTCTGCTTTTTAATATGATGTCTAGTTTGGTCATGACTTTTCTTCTAAGGAAGAAGTGTCTTTTCATTTCATGGCTGAAGTCACCATCTGCAGTAATTTTGGAGCAAAAAAAGTAAAGTCTGTCACTGTTTCCATTGTTTCCCCATCTATTTGCCATGAAGTGATGGGATGAGATGCCATGATCTTAGTTTTTGGCATGTTGAGTTTTAAGCCAACTTTTTCACTCTCCTCTTTCACTTTCATCCAGAGGTTCTTTAGTTCTTCTTCGTTTTCTGCCATAGGGGTGGTGTCATCTGTACATCTGAGGTCATTGATATTTTCCCCGTCAACCTTGATTCCAGCTTGTGCTTCCTCCAGCCCAGCATTTCTCATGATGTACTCTGCATATAAGTTAAATAAGCAGGGTGACAATATACAGCCTTGACGTACTCCTTTTCCTATTCGGAACCAGTCTGTTGTTCCATGTCCAGTTCTAACTGGTGCTTCCTGACCTGCATACAGGTTTCTCAAGAGGCAGGTCAGGTGGTATGGTATTCCCATCTCTTTCAGAATTTTCCAGTTTATTGTGATCCACACAGTCAAAGGCTTTGGCATAGTCAATAAAGCAGAAATAGATGTTTTTCTGGAACTCTCTTGCTTTTTCCATGATCCAGCGGATGTTGGCAATTTGATCTCTGGTTCCTCTGCCTTTTCTAAAACCAGCTTGAACATCTGGAAGGTAACAGTTCACGTATTGCTGAAGCCTGGCTTGGAGAATTTTGAGCATTACTTTACTAGCATGTGAGATGAGTGCAATTGTGTGGTAGTTTGAGCATTCTTTGGCATTGCCTTTCTTAGAGATTGGAATGGAAACTGACCTTTCCAGTCCTGTGGTCACTGCTGAGCTTTCCAAATTTGCTGGCATATTGAGTGCAGCACTTCCACAGCATCATCTTTCAGGATTTGAAACAGCTCAACTGGAATTCCATCACCTCCACTAGCTTTGTTCGGAGTGATGCTTCCTAAGGCCCACTTGACTTCACATTCCAGGATGTCTGGCTCTAGGTGAGTGAGCACACCATTGTGATTATCTGTGTCATGAAGATCTTTTTTGTACAGTTCTTCTGTGTATTCTTGCCACCTCTTCTTAATATCTTCTGCTTCTGTTAGGTCCATACCATTTCTGTCCTTTATTGAGCCCATCTTTGCATGAAATGTTCCCTTGGTATCTCTAATTTTCTTGAAAAGATCTCTAGTCTTTCCCATTCTGTTGTTTTTCTCTCTTTTTTTGCATTAATCGCTGAGGAAGGCTTTCTTGTCTCTCCTTGCTATTCTTTGAAACTCTGCATTCAGATGCTTATATCTTTCCTTTTCTCCTTTGCCTTTCGCTTCCCTTCTTTTCACAGCTATTTGTAAGGCCTCCTCAGACAGCCATTTTGCTTTTTTGCATTTCTTTTTTTGGGGGATGGTCTTGATTCCTGTCTCCTGTACAATGTCACGAACCTCCATCCATAGTTCATCAGGCACTTTGTCTATCAGATCGAATCCCTTGAATCTATTTGTCACTTCCACTGTATAATCATAAGGGATTTGATTTAGGTCATACCTGAATGGTCTAGTGGTTTTCTCCACTTTCTTCAATTTCAGTCAGAATTTGGCAATGAGTTCATGATCTGAGCCACAGTCAGCTCCCAGTCTTGTTTTTGCTGACTGTATAGAGCTTCTCCACCTTTGGCTGCCAAGCATATAATCAATCTAATTTTGGTGTTGACCATCTGGTGATGTCCACGTGTAGAGTCTTCTCTTGTGTTGTTGGAAGAGGGTGTTTGCTATGACCAATGTGTTCTCTTGGCAGAACTCTTATTAGTCTTTGCCCTGCTTCATTCTGTACTTCAAGGCCAAATTTGCCTGTTACTCCAGGTGTTTCTTGACTTCCTATTTCAGTCTATAGTACCCCCCATTATCTGTACCCTCTCTCCATCAGCCCCAGATAACCACTTAACTATTTTCTGTCTTTACTGATTTGCCTATTGTGGACACTTTCATATAAATGGACCATACAATATGTGCTCTTTTGTGACTTATTTCACTTTGTATAATGTTTTTGAGGTTTGTCCATAATATGTACTACTTCTTCACTCCTTTTTTTTTATTTTTGCTAAACAGTATTCTGTTCTATGGTAATGGCATATTTTATTTATTCATTCATCAGCAGGACATTTGGGTTAATTCCACTTTGATGCTATTAAGAATAATGCTGCTATGAACATTTGTGTACAAATTTTTGCAAAGACATGTTTTCATTTCTCTTGAGCATATATCCAAGCGTGGAATTACCCAGTCATACAGTATCTCTATGTTTAAGATCTTGAGGAACTGTCAAATCATATTCCTGAGTGGCTACACCACTTACAGCCCAGTCAGCAGTATATAAGTTTCAATTTCTCCACATCCTCACTTGTCATGTCTTTATTATAGTCATTTTAGTGGGTGTGAGGTGGTATTGCATTATGGTTTTGGTTGAATTTACTTAATGATGAACGATGTTGAGCATCTTTTTCATGTTATTATCCATTCATACACTTTACTGGGAAGAAATATCTACTCAGGTATTCTGCCCATTTTAAAAACTGTATTGTCCTTATTATTGGGTTGTTAAGTGTTAAGTACTCTGTATACAAGACATTCATCAGATACATGATTTGCAAATATTTTCTCTCATTCTGTGAAGTTTCTCTTCACTTTCTTGGTGGTCTCATTTGAAGCACAAAGTTTTTAATTTTGATGAAGTTCATCAATTTTTTTGTTTGTGCTTTTGTTATCAGAGCTACAAAATCAATGACTAACTTAAGGTCATGAAGATTATTCCAATGTTTTGCCTAGGAGTTTTATAGTTTTAGACATTAATGTTTCTCATCCATTTTGAGTTAAGCTCTGTATTTGATGTGATATATGGTCCAACTATACTCTTTACTTCCCAGGTGGCATGGTAAAGAACCTGCCTGCCAATGCAGGAGACATAAGCAATGTGGGTTTGATCTATGGGTTGGGAAGATCCCCTGGAGAAGGGAATACAACACTTCTGTATTCTTTCCTGGAGAATCCCATGGACAGAGGAACCTGGCGGGCTACAGTCCATAGGGCTGCACATAGTTGGACACGACTGAAATGACTCAGCACAGCACAGACTCTGTTGCATGGGAATATATCCAGTTAACCCAACACCACTTTCTTTCCCCATTGAACTGTCTTATCATCCTTGTTGAAAATCAAATTGACCCACGATGAACTGGGTTTATTTCTGGACTCTCGATTCTATTCCATTGATCTTTGCTTATCCTTATGCCAGTACAACACTATCTTGATTAGTAAGCTTAGCAATCAGGAAATGTGAAGCCTCCCAATTTTGTTCTTCTTTTCCAGTATTGTTTTGGTTATTCATGGTACTTTTTGTTTCCATTTGAATTTTAGGATCAGCTTATCAATTTCTGCAAAATACCAGGTGGGGTTTTGATAGGGACTGTATTGAAAGTGTAGATCAGTTTTGGGAGTACTACTATATTAACAATATTCAGTCTTCTGATCTATGATCATGGGATGTCTTTGCATTTATCAGATGCATTTTTACTTTCTTTAAACAATATTTTGGGACTTTCCTGGTGGTCCAGTGGTTAGGACTCCATGCTCCTAATGCAGGGGGCAAGGGTTTGATCCCTGGTTGGGAAACTTAAGATTATTCCCACATGCTGCATGGCATGGCCAAAAAAAAAAAAAAAAAACAAAAAAACAAAAAACAAAACACCCAATGTTTTGACACAGTGTATTACATTAATGTTAAACCATCCTTGTATCTGCACTACTGGGGTAAATAAATCCCAGTTGATCATGTTTATATGTTGGATTTGCTTTACTAGTATTTTTCTTGAGCTTCTTGAACATATAGATTGCTTTTCATCAAATTTAGGGCAGACATTATTTCTTTAAATATATTTTGTCTCCTCCTCTGGTATACCCATTATGAGTGTTTGTGTGCTTAATGTTGTACCACATTTTTATAAGGCTCTGTTCATTTTTATTCACTTTTTTCAAATGAAAAGTTCAGCATTTCGACTTGGGGTGTGGGGGTGTATTCTATCCTTTACTAGCATTTTCTTTTTTCCCACTTGTTTTTGGCTGCACTGGGTCTGTGTTGCTGTGTGTGGGCTTTCTCTAGTTATGGCAAGTAGGGGCTACTCTCTAGATGTGGTGCATGGGCTTCTCATTGCAGTGGCTCCTCTAGTGCTGGAGCACGGGTTCTTGGCATGTGGGCTTCAGTAATTGTGGCACATGGACTTAGTTGCTCTGTGGCACGTGGAATCTTGCTGGACCAGGGATCGAACCTGTGTCCCCAGCATTGGCAGGAATGGATTATTAAAGACTGGACCACCACAGAAGTCCTGGTATTTTCAATGAGTCACTGTCATCACATATTCCTTTAATTATTTAAACATGGCTTAAGTTCTTTGAATGTATTTAAAATAGATGCTTTGAAGTCCTTAGTCACCAAGTTCAACATGTGACTCCCCCTCAAAGGCAATCTTTTTTCCCCCTGCATATAGGTCACACTCTCCTGTTTATTAATCTGAAGTTAGGTAACATATTGTAGCACCACTGGATTTGGTTGTCTCTGCTCCAGAGTCTGTATAGTAACTTGGCTGGACTAATTCCTTGTGTGCAGCCTCTAATTTTTGGATTTTTAATTTTTATCTTGATACCTAGGTTCCTAAAGTAATTCCCTGGGTCAGAGGTATTGTTTAGCAGTCATCCACTGATTGATTGGAGTTGTACCATAGCCCCTAAGTACAACAGAGCCAATAAGATTTTCTTCTTTTGCTGCTTGGCCTGTGTGGTTTAGAGATTGCTTTCACACTTCAGGGAGTCTGCAAATTGTCTCACATTTAGTCAAGGACTAATAGCAAGTAAGTTTCCTCTTCAATTGTTCCTGAGAAAGCGGGGCCTTAGGTACACTCATCCATATCACCAGACCTCCTTTGCTGGCTCTTTCTCTCATGTTAAACTTCTGGCTGGTCTGCCTCTATAAGTATCATACCATGCTTTTGATTGATATCATGCTCCACTGATTGTTTGCTGATTTTTACTTTGTACAATTCCTTGAAGGCACAAATTGCTACACAATCCAAATAAAGTATGGTCCCTCAGGCAGGACCATGGTGTTGCCAGTTTTTGAGTTTTTCTATGACCTTGTTGGAACCTCTTTATGGACAGTACCTAAGGGAGATAGGAGCTGCCACTTGGCTGCCAAGCCCGCTGTAACCTGTTCTGCAACAAGGAGCTGGGTGGGGAAATGGGTGTAACCTCTAGCTCACATGTTAAGACTCCTATTACTGAGCTTTGCAGATATTTAGTAAACGATTTTCAATTTGCTGCAAATCTCTTTACCATTCTTTAGAGACTCTGAATGATGGTCTTGGCTAATTTTAATACCCACTAGGCAAATATTTTTCTGGGAATTTCCACTGATCTTTTCATATTGCCATCTAGAATTCCTCCCCATTACAGTTTTCAATTGACTATGTAGAAACTGGTGATCAAGTTTATGAATTTAACCTAGTTCACAAACCTGATTACAAAAAAGGATTCAGTTCTATTGTTGAAATTAACATCTAATTAAAAATTATATACTATTTTTTCCTCCATTACCCCAAGTAACAGAAAGTACATCTACATATAGATACAAGGGGAAAGTATAGCATATAAAATATTCACTCTTGTTCTAATGCTTAGGATGGCAAACTATTAAGTAGGTGCTTATTCATTCATACTCCAGCACTTTTCTCAGAAAGGTTCAGGAAAACTCTGTTCACACAGAGAGTAAAGTATAGAGAAAATACATTATTCCAGTAAGCTACTATCTCCTGTTGTTGTTAAGCCGTTAAGTTGTATCCAACTTTTTGCAATCCCGTGAACTGCAGCATGCCAGGCTTCCCTGTCCTTCACTGTCTCCCAGAGTTTGCTCAAATTCATGCCCAGTGAGTCAGTGATGCCATCCAACCTACTTCCTAAATCTTTAATTTAATTTTTATAAGATAGTATACTTTGATCAAATACAGCTTGCAAAACAGGAAAAACCTGTATATCATTTCTCCTTTTTGGCTTTTCAATGAAAATTTTATAGGCTTTCTATCATTTTACATGCCAAACCTCTGAAAAATAGATCTCAGAATCTAAATTTTACCAAAGAAGGAATCAAGAGGCAAAATACTTAAGTGACTTCCAAGGCCATTTTGTTGTTCGGTCCCGAAGTTGCATCCGACTCTTTTGTGACACCACAGACTACAGCTTGCCAGACTCCTCTGTCCATGGTATACTGCAGGCAAGAATACCGGAGTGGGTTGCCATTTCCTTCTCCAGGAGACTTTCCCAACCCAGGAGTCAAACCCATGTTTCCCGCATTGCAAGCAGATTCTTTACCACTGCGCCACCAGGGAAGCCCAAGGTGATACTAATGACGAATCAAAAACTAGAAGCAATGAAAGGTTTTCTTAACATCCAGCCTTCAGCTCGGAGAAGGCAATGGCAACCCACTCCAGTACTCTTGCCTGGAAAACCCCATGGATGGAGGAGCCTGGTAGGCTATAGTCCATGGGGTCGCTAAGAGTCGGACACGACTGAGGGACTTCACTTTCACTTTTCACTTTCATGCACTGGAGAAGGAAATGGCAACCCACTCGTGTTCTTGCCTGGAGAATCCCAGGGATGGCGGAGCCTGGTGGGCTGCAGTCTATGGGGTCGCACAGAGTCGGACACAACTGAAGCAACTTAGCAGCAGGAGCAGCAGCCACCTTCAGCTCTGTGCACCAAATCAAACTAGATAAGCTAATATTCTTCCTGACAAGCTGAAAGTCTGCATTCCTGTACCTACTTTAAAGTGGACTTTAATTCACATATACTATTATGTTCCTTGGGAAGATACCCTTTTCCGAGTATTATAAAAATAAAGTGTTAATAATGTCAGTGGTACATTCTGTTAAACACTACTGCCCATTGTCTTAGATCAGGCTGCTATATAATAAAAATATCACAGACTGGGTGGCTTTAAAAAACAAATTTACTTCTCACAATTCTGAAAGCTGAAATTCCAAGATCAGGGTATCAGCATGAATCTTCTTCCAAGCTTGTAGACAGCAGCCTTCCCTGATGGATCTTCACAAAGGGGAGGGAAAGATTATCTGTTGTCTTCTCCATTAAAGGCACTCCTGAACTTTCTGGGTCTCCTGGAGTCAGGACCCAAGAGAAAGGATCAGTGACCCCCCAAGAGACTGAGCCAGACCTGTCTGTGAGTGTTTGGGAGTCTCTGGTGGAAGCACGGGTTGACACTGGCCTGCCAGGGGGTCAGGGACACTGACAGCAGCAGTCCTGGGAGGTGTGGCATGCTGGTATAAGTTCTTTTGGAGGGGGTCACCATTACCGCCATAACCCCTACCATTGATGAAGAACTGATGCTTCTGAATTGTGGTTCCAGAGAAGATTCTTAAGAATCTTGGACAGCAAGGAGATAAAACGAGTCAATCTAAAGGAAATCAACCCTGAATATTCACTGGAAGGACTGATGTTGAAGCTGAAGTTCCAATACTTTGGCCACCTGATGTGAAGAGCCAACTCACTGGAAAATACCCTGATGCTGGAAAAGACTGAGAGCAGGAGAAGAAGGGGACGACAGATGATGAGATGAATGGATGGCATCACCAACTCAATGGACATGAGTTTGAGCAAACTCCAGGAGATAGTGAAGGACAGGGAAGCCTGGCATGCTATAGTTCATGGGGTTAGAGTTGGAGGCAACTCAGTGATTGAACAAGAACAATCCCTACCATAGTTTTGTCTCAGGCCAAATTACAGGGAGGGAACACAGCCCCATCTATCAGCAGAAAACTGGATTAAAGATTTACTGAGCAAGGCCCTGCCCACCAGAGCAAGATTCAGTTTTCCCCACAGCCAGTTCCTCCTATCAGGAAGCTTCCACAAGCCTCTTATCCTCATCCATCAGAGGGCAGACAGAATGAAAACCACAATCACAGAAAACTAACCAAAATGATCACATGGACCAAAGCTTTGTGTAACTTAATGCAATTATGAGCCATGCTGTGTAGGGCCACCCAAGACAGATGGGTCATGGTGGAGGGTTCTAACAGAACGTGGTCCACTGGAGAAGGGAATGGTAAACCACTTCAGCATTTTGCCTTGAGAGCCCCATGAACAGTATGAAAAGGCAAAAAGATATGACACTGAAAGATGAACCCCCCAGGTTGGTTAAGTGCCCAATATGCTACTGAAGAAGAATGGAGAAATAGCTCCAGAAGGAATGAAGAGGCTGTCAAACCGGAAATGACGCTCAGCTGTGGATATATCTGGTGGTGAAAGTCAAGTCAGATGCTGTAAAGAACAATACTGCATAGGAACCTGGAATGTGAGTGCCATGAATCAAGGTAAATTAGAAGTGGTCAAACAGGAGATGGCAAGCGTGAACATCAACATTTTAGGAATCAGTGAACTAAAATGGATGGGAAGGGGTGAATTTAATTCAGATGACCAATATATCTACTACTGTGGGCAAGAATCCCTTAGAAGAAATGGAGTAGCCCACATAGTCAACAAGAGAGTCCGAAATGCAGTACTTGGGTGCAATCACAAAAATGACAGAAATGACAGAAAGATCTCGATTCATTTCCAGGGCAAACTATTCAACATCACAGTAATCCAAGTCTATGCCCCAACCATTAATGCTGAAGAAGCTGAAGCTGAACGGTTCTATGAAGATCTACAAGACCTTCCTTTTCATCAGAGGGGACTGAAATGCAAAAGTAGGAAGTCAAGAGAAACTTGGAGCAACAGGCAAGTTTGGCCTTGGAGTACAAAATGAAGCAGGGCAAAGGCTAACAGAGTTTTGTCAAAAGAATGCACTGATCATAGCAAACACTCTTCCAACAACACAAAAGACAACTCTATACATGGACATCACCAGATGGTCAATACCAAAATCAGACTGATTATAGCCTTTGCAGTCAAGGATGGCGAAGCTCTACAGACTCAGCAAAAACAAGGCTAGGAGCTGACTGCAGCTCAGATCTTGAACTCCTTATTGCAAAATTTGGACTTAAATTGAAGAAAGTAGGGAAAATCAGTAGGCCATTCAGGTATGACCTAAATCAAATCCCTTATTATCCAGTGGAAGTGACAAATAGATTCAAGGGATTAGATCTGATAGACAGAGTGCCTAAAGAACTGTGGATGGAGGTTTGTAACACTGCACAGGAGGAAGTGATCCAAACCATCCCAAAGCAAGCAAGAAGGCAAAGTATTTGTCTCAGGAGGCCTTATAAATAGCTGAGAAAAGAAATGAAAGGCAAAGGAGAAACAGAAAGATATACCCAACTGAATGCAGAGTTCCAGAGAATAGCAAGGAGAGATAAGAAAGCCTTCATAAGCGAATTATGCAAAGAAATGGAGGAAAACAATAGAATGGGAAAGACTAGAGATCTCTTCAAGAAAATTAGAGATACCAAGGGAACATTTCACGCAAAGATGGGCTCAATAAAGGACAGAAATGGTATGGACCTAACAGAAGCAAAAGAGATTAAGAAGAGGTGGCAAGAATACATAGAAAAACTATACAAAGAAGGTCTTAATGACCCAGATAACTACAATGGTGTGGTCACTCATCTAGAGCCAGAAATCCTGGAGTGTCAAGTCAAGTGAGCCTTAGGATGTATTACTACAAAGCTAGTGAAGGTGATGGAGTTCTAACTGAGCTACTTAAAATCCTGTAAGATGATGCTGTTAAAGTACAGCACTCTATATGTCAGTAAATTTGAAAAACTCAGCAGTGACCACAGGACTGGAAAAGGTCACTTTTCATTTCAATCCCAAAGAAGGGCAATGCCAAAGAATATTCAAACTACATTGTATAATTGTGCTCATTTCACATGCTAGCAAGGTAATGCTTAAAATCCATCATGTTAGGCATCCACAGTACCTGAACTGAGAACTTCTAGATGTACAAGCTGGATTTCGAAAAGGCAGAGGAACCAGAGATCAAATTGCCAACATCTGAATCATAGAGATATCCAGAAAAACATCTTCTGCTTCACTGACTACATGAAAGCCTTTGACTGTGTAGATCACAACAAACTGTGGACAATTCTTAAAGAGATGGGAATACCAGACCACCTTACCTGCCTCCTCTGAAACCTGTATGCAGGTCAAGAAGCAACAGCTAGAACTGGACACGGAACAACGGACCAGTTCAAAAATGGGAAAGGAGTACATTAAGGCTGCATATTGTCACACTGCTTATTTAACTTCTATACAGAATACATCATGCAAAATGCCAGGCTGTAGGAATCACAAACTGGAATCAAGATTGCCAGGAGAAACAACAACTGCAAACATGCAGATGACACCACCCTAATGAAAGAAAGCAAAGAGGAACTAAAGAGCCTCTTAATGAAGGAGGAAGGGGAGAATGAAAAAGCTGGCTTAAAACTCAATATTCAAAAAATTAAGACAATGGCATCTGGTCCCATTACTTCATGGCAAATAGATGGGGAAACAATGGAAACAATGACAGACTTTATTTTCTTGGGCTCCAAAATCACTGTGGACAGTGTCTGTAGCCATAAAACAAAAGACACTTTTTGTGAAGGAAAAGCTATAACAAACCTAGACAGTATATTGAAAAGCAGAGACATCACTTGGCCCACAAATGTCTGTATAGTCAAAGCTATGGTATTTCCAGTGGTCATGTATGGGTGTGAGAGTTGGATCATAAAGAAGACTGAGTGCCAAAGAATTGATGCTTTCGAACTGTGGTGTTGGAGAAGAGTCTTGAGAATCCCTTGGACAGCAAGATCAAGCTAGTCAATGCTAAAGGAAATCAAACCTGAATACTCACTGGAAGGCCTGATACCAAAGCTGAAGCTCCAATACTTTGGCCACCTGATACGAAGAACTGACTCACCAGAAAAGACCCTGATGCTGGGAAAAATTGAGGGCAGGAAAACGGGATGACAGAAGATGAAATGGTTGACTATCATTGATTCAATGGACAAGAGTTTGAGCAGACTCTGGGAGACAGTGAAGGACAGAGAACCCTGGTGTGCTGCAGTCCATGGGGTCACAAACTGTCAGACAGGACTGAGTAACAACAACATAAAGGCACTAACCCCATGTCATGAGAGGTCCATCCTCAAAATCTAATTACCTAAGGCCCCACCTCTAAACACCATCACATTGAGAGGGAGGGACCAGAGTTACGACTTCAACAAATAAATTTGAGGGAAACAAACATTCAGTCCGTAGTGTCCACCTTTGTTAGATTTTTTTTTACATGACAGAAATAGAGGTTCTCTATACATTCATAGCTCAGAAGGTAAAGAATCTGCCTGCAAAGCAAGAGACCTGGCTTTGATCCCTGGGTTGGGAAGATCCACTGGAGAAGGAAATGGCAACTCTCTCCAGTATTCTTGCGTGGAGAATTCCATGAACAGAGAAGCTTGGTTGGCTACAGTCATGGGGATGCAAAGAAGACATGACTGAACGACTAACACTTCCACTTTCATAAGTTTAAAAACCTAATAATTTAAACAAAGTGAAAAGTAGTATCAGTTTAAAAAAGATCTTAAAAATATAATAACAAGTGGTGATGGGAAAACTGGTCAACCACTTGTAAAAGAATGAAACTAGAACACTTTCTAATACCATACACAAAAAGAAACTCAAAATGGATTAAAGATCTAAATGTAAGACCAGAAACTATAAAACTCCTAGAGAACATAGGCAAAACACTCTCCGACATAAATCACAGCAGGATCCTCTATGACCCACCTCCCAGAATATTGGAAATAAAAGCAAAAATAAACAAATGGGACCTAATTAAAATTAAAAGCTTTTGCACAATGAAGTAAACTATAAGCAAGGTGAAAAGACAGCCTTCAGAATGGGAGAAAATAATAGCAAAGGAAGCAAGTGACGAAGAATTAATCTCAAAAATATACAAGCAACTCCTGCAGCTCAATTCCAGAAAAATAAATGACCCAATCAAAAAATGGGCCAAAGAACTAAACAGATATTTCTCCAAACAAGACATACAGATGGCTAACAAACACATGAAAAGATGCTCAGCATCACTCATTATCAGAGAAATGCAAATCAAAAGCATAATGAGGTACCATCTCACGCCAGACAGAATGGCTCCTATCCAAAAGTCTACAAGCAATAAATTCTGGAGAGGGTGTGGAGAAAAGGGAACCCTCTTACACTGTTGGTGGGAATACAAACTAGTACAGCCACTATGGAGAACAGTGTGGAGATTCCTTAAAAAACTGGAAATAGAACTGCCATACGACCCAGCAATCCCACTGCTGGGCATACACACTGAGGAAACAAGAATTGAAATAGACACGTGTATCCCAATGTTCATCGCAGCACTGTTTATAATAGCCAGGACATGGAAGCAACCTAGATGTCCATTGGCAGATGAATGGATAAGAAAGCTGTGGTACATATACACAACGGAATATTACTCAGCCATTAAAAAGAACACATTTGAATCAGTTCTAATGAGGTGGATGAAACTGGAGCCTATTATACAGAGTGAAGTAAGCCAGAAAGAAAAACACCAATACAGTATACTAACACATATATATGGAATTTAGAAAGATGGTAACAATAACCCTGTGTACAAGACAGCAAAATAGACACTGATGTATAGAACAGTCTTATGGACCCTGTGAGAGAGGGAGAGGGTGGGAAGATTTGGGAGAATGGCATTGAAACATGTAAAATATCATGTATGAAACGAGTTGCCAGTCCAGGTTCGATGCACGATACTGGATGCTTGGGGCTGGTGCACTGGGACGACCCAGAGGGATGGAATGGGGAGGGAGGGGGGAGGAGGGTTCAGGATGGGGAACGCATGTATACCTGTGGCGGATTCATTTTGATATTTGGCAAAACTAATACAATTATGTAAAGTTTAAAAATAAAATAAAATTAAAAAACAAAAAAAACAAAAAAAAAAAAAAAAAGAAAAACACCAATACAGTATACTAACGCATATATATGGAATTTAGAAACATCGTAACGATAACCCTGTATGCGAGACAGCAAAAGAGACACAGATGTATAGAACAGTCTTTTGGACTCTGTGGGAGAGGGCGAGGGTGGGATGATTTGGGAGAATGACATTGAAACATGTGTATTATCATATGTGAAATAAATAGCCAGTTCAGGTTCGATGCATGATACAGGGTGCTTGGGGCTGGTGCACTGGGATGACCCAGAGGGATGGGATGGGGAGGGAGGTGGGAGGGGGGTTCAGGGTGGGAACACATGTACACCTGTGGCGGATACATGTCAATGTATGGCAAAACCAATACAATATTGTAAAGTAATTAGCCTCCAATTAAAATAAATAAATTTATATTAAAAAAATAAAAGATCACCTAAAAAATATATATATAATATCAATTTTAGAGAATAATTTTTCTTCTAATAAACTATTTTGTGATAAAATGTAACTGATATAAAGACAATTTCTACTATGCTAATAAAAGTTTATGAGGCACCATAGTTATCATTTTTTCTTTCCAGATTGTCCCCAAGACCAGAGGAAGAAGTTATGATAAAAAAATGTTGGAAATCTAATAGCATTGTTATTGAATATTAAGTCAATATTTAACATATTTAAATATTTAAAATAAAAACAATATTTAACATCAGCAATTTTACACAAATACTGGGTATTCTTTTTGTACAATTAGGAAAACAAACCACATTTTCTATTTCTTTTCTTAGACATGTTTTGCATGCAAGCAAATACTCTTATTTTGTTTTTCTTTGCCGTGAACATTCTTCAAAAAAGACTTTTCAAATAACTAGATTTGGCATATTTGCACAGCTGTATATCTAATTTTAAGTGTGTTAAATAATTGATCAAGAAGAATATGGTCAAAGAGGTACCCAGGGAATAATTATTGAACAAAAACGCAAACTAAGGGGAAAAATTTTTTTCTCCCAGAATATAAACTCAAGTTTAGAGAAGTTTCTTCCATGATATGAGATTGTTAGGGGTTAAATTTTCATAAAAACTAATCAAACCCCTTCTCACAATTTAAACTTCTACATGATCTTAAGGACCAAAATAATATGTTGTGAAAAACAATATGGGAAGTTACTTGGAGTACGAACTTAAAAGCAAATTTTCTAAATGACAAGGGCCACCCACTGGGGAAGCTATCAGATTTACTTCAAAGCAGCTAAAGCTTCTTTTATCCAGGTATATGTAAGCAACATTCCATACCATTAAATATCCCCTCCTTTTTGAAACATTTTCTTTACTTGGCTTCCAGCACATCAGTCTCCTAACTTTTCTTCTAGCTCACTAGTGAGTACTTCTCAGTCTCTTGCTGGTTCCTCCAGCATGAAACTTCTTAATATTTGCCTGCTCCAGGGTTCAGTCCTTTGCCATTTTCTCTTTGCAAGCTGTACTAAGTGATCTCATCCAATATCACGGCCATGAAATAGACTCCCAAATCAATTCTGTCAGAATCAAAATGTACCCTGAATTCTAGACTTGGATATCCAACTGCCTATTTAGCATCTCCAAACTAACATGACCAAAAACCCTCATGACTCCACACTCCTTCAAATCTGTTCCTCATCTCTCCATTCTAGCATTCACCCAGTTGCTCAATCAAAAAACTAAGTGTCATCCTTTACTCCCCTCCCCTCCTTCATATCCAAGCTATCAGCAGAGCCTTTAAAATATAGCTTGAATCCAGTATCTGACTACCCACCCACCCACCCACCCCACCTCCCCCATCATCCACCACACTAGTCTAGGACTCTTGCCTGGAAAACTGTAATAACCTAACTGTTCTCTCTGCTTAATCCTCTTCAATCTAAACTCTACACTGTAGCTCTATAGTTCAGTTCAGTCACTCAGTCATGTCCCACTCTTTGTGACCTCATGGGCCACAGCATGCCAGGCTTCCCTGTCCATCACCAACTCCCTGAGCTTGCTCAAACTCATGTCCATTGAGTTGGTGATGTCATCCAACCATCTCATCCTCTGTCGTCCCCTTCTTCTGCCTTCAATCTTTCCCAGCATCAGGGTCTTTTCTAATGAGTCAGTTCTTCACATCAGGTGGCCAAAGTACTGGAGCTTCAGCTTTAGCATCAGTCCTTCCAATGAATATTCAGGACGGATTTCCTTTAGGATGGACTGGTTGGATCTCCTTGCAATCCAAGGGGCTCTCAAGAGTCTTCTCCAACACCACAGTTCAAAAGCATCAATTCTTTGGCGCTCAGCTTTCTTTATAGTCCACCTCTTACATCCATACATGACTACTGGAAAAACCATAGCTTTGACTAGAGAGACATTTGTTGGCAAAGTAATGTCTCTGCTTTTTAATATGTTGTCTAGATTGGTTGTAGCTTTTCTTCCAAGAAGCAAGCGTCTTTGAATTTCATGGCTGCAGTTACCATCTTCAGTGATTCTGGAGCCCAAGAAAATAAAGTCTGTCACTGTTTCAATTGTTTCCCCATCTATTTGCCATGAAGTGATGGGACTGGATGCCATGATCTTTGTTTTTTGAATGTCAAGTTTTAAGCCAGCTTTTTTACTCTCCTCTTTCACTTTCATCAAGAGGCTCTTTAGTTCCTCTTAGCTTTCTGCCATAAGGGTGGCATCATCTGCATATCTGAGGTTATTGATATTTCTCCCAACAATCTTGATTCCAGCTTGTGATTCATCCAGCCTGGCGTTTTGCATGATGTACCCTGCATGTAAGTTAAATAAACAGGGTGACAATATATAGCCTTGATGTACTCCTTTCCCAATTTGGAACCAGTCTGTTGTTCCATGTCCAGTTCTAACTGTTGCTTCTTCTTGACCTGCATTCTCAGGAGGCAGGTAAGGTGGTCTGGTATTCCCATCTCTTGAAGAATTTTCCAGTTTGTTGTGATCCACATAGTAAATTTGTGATCCACAATGTCAAATTATGCCACTCCTCAGCTCTCCATCCCAGCTACAAGGATCGTCATGAACTACTCTCTGGCTTTCTCCCATTTCATTTCTTATCATTCCTTTAATCACTAGGTTGTAACCCTACTGGCCTCTGCTATTCCTCAAACATGCCAAGTTAGTTAACATTTTCAAATCTTTTTACTTGCCTTTACCTCTTCCTAGAATGCTCTTTTCCCCAATATTCACACGGTTCATACACTTATTTCATTAGGGACTCTGCATATGTCACCTCTTCAAACAGGCCTTCCTTAAGCATCTTACGTTGCAACCCTCTCAAACATGTATATCTATTTATGTATAATTTGGTGGAAGGCAGAGTCTGATGATGAAGTTATTTTTCACTTGCTGGCTAAAGAACCCAGATCCTGCAAATCAAAGTTGGCCATATTGAAGGTCTCCTGAACCATGGATAGAAAGACAATTTAAAGGACTCCCTGAAGATGGCAGTCTGTTGCTGAAGCGAATATGGAAACTCAATGAGCCACTGGGCCTCTACCAATGAGGAAGGAATTTAGTCCCATACACTCAGTTTGTTTCTGTCCCTATTCTTTGCTTTTTCTTTATAGCATCTGATATTAGACATCTATTTACAACCTGTATTATCTGTCTTCTCCAATGGAGAAGTAAATTCCACAAAAGCAGGTACTATATAACCAGCACACAGAAGAATTCACAACACATGGTAAGCTCAGTAAATATGTATAAAATTAAAAATGAGTGAATAAATAGGATTCTAGTCTGAACACCTTCCAATAATATAGTTCAGGGTTGTTTTGCTTTACAGGAAAAAAAGAACTGCAATGTGCTCTTAAATACAAAAGTAAATTCAGCTTGATTTCTCTCAAATGATACAAATTTTATTAAAAGGTGCAGAATTTTTCTGTAGCACTGAAGCAAAATTCTGTGGTAAATTTTCAGCAAGATATTCTAGCTATTATAAAAATTTTAAAAAGCTTCAGAATTATTCCTCAAAATAAGTTACAGTTAATTTATTTGAACCCAAACATTTAAAAATGGGATATATATACACACATACATGCACATGCACAAAATAGAGCAGTCTCGTAAAATCAAACCGGTAAAACTCCAGGAATGTGCATTATCCCACAGTTCTCTCCCTTTCCTTCTCTCATCAAATTTCTACTACCAGTGAAGGCCCAAGAATCTACCAACTACCTAAAGTCAGCTTTTAGAGTTAGAAATATATCCTGTTAACTTGGTGTTGGTATGGTTGTCCAAAATCAGTAAAAGGGCAACATTCTCAGAGGTTTCAGAGGCAGCTGAGTATTTTCCATAAATATGTCTGGCTTAGCTGCCACTGTATATTATCATCTGCTCTCTTCCATAAAAATGCAAATCATAGTTCACAAAAATGTGAAAAATCCCACCACATAATGGATATATCTCTTTATGCATAATTTGGTGGACGGCAGAGACTGATGATGAAGTCATTTTTCACTAGTGGGCTAAAGAACCTAGATCCTGGAAATAACATCAGCCACACTGAGGCTCTCCTGAGCCATGGGTAGAAAGCCAGTTTAAGCACTCCCTGAAGGTAGCAGTCTGTTGGTGAAACGAGTATGGAAACTCAAGTTGAGCCTCTTGATCTCTTCAGCAACAAGGAAGTTTAGTCCCATATGCTCAGTTTGCTTCTGTCAACATTCATTTAATGTTGATCAGGTGGAGAAAGGAAAAAAAGCCCCTTTGACCCAATGCTGTCAGACAGCATAAATCATAAAGTTAATGGATTTTCATTTTTACAAGAAGTGCATAAGCAATGTCCACTCTCCTCCTGAACTAGCAATTGGGGATTCTAAAAGTGGTTGCCAACTTTGTAAAGCAGTTAACTCCTGCAAACAGTTTGCTACATGAAAAGTCAAAGGCTATACTTACCCTGTTCTCAGTTTTACAAAAGCTGATGGCAGCCACAGCAAAGAATGAGCAGCTAGTAAGCCGGGTGTACCTCTGCTCCTGTGCAAAAGGCCTGAAAAACTCTGAAGCTACACTTGTACACATGTGGTCCAATGATGCCATCTCCGTGGCAACCAGATGTCTTAGTTATCTAGTCCAGTGCCAGGTTTGGAGACCCTGGTAAAATTCAGAGGCTTTGTAACTTGCCTGAGGCCAATGGTGGCTAAAATAGTATCACTCATCCAACATGGTCTTCTAGAATAGAGGTCAGGAAACTTTTCTATAAACAGTTGTACAGTAAATATTTTTGGCTTTGCAGACCACAGAGTATCTGTCCCAAACACTCAGCTTCAACACCGTGGCAAAGCCAGAGACAAGACGTAAATGCCCAGACACGACTGCCTTGGAGAGGGAGCCTGATTTCATCCAAGGGTCATAATTTGCCAACTCTACTCAAGAACTCTGCCATTTCCCATCATGCTCTGCTGCTGCTGCTAAGTCGCTTCAGTCGTGTCCGACTCTGTGCGACCCCATAGATGGCAGCCCACCAGGCTTCCCCGTCCCTGGGATTCTCCAGGCAAGAACACTGGAGTAGGTTGCCATTTCCTTCTCCAATGCATGAAAGTGAAAAGTGAAAGTGAAGTCGCTCAGTCATGTCTGACTCTTTGCGACCCCATGGACTGCAGCCTACCAGGCTCCTCCATCCATGGGATTTTCCAGGCAAGAGTACTGGAGTGGGGTGTCATTCCCATCATGAGGTGGAGTCTAATACCCCTCCCCGTGAACTTGCGGAAGTGTGTGATTTGCTTGTGACCAAGAGAGTATGAAGGAACTGAGAGTGCATGACCTCCAAGGCTGCATCAGAAAAGGTGATGTTTTTTGTCCCTGAGACATCTGCCTGCCTGGAGCCCCAAGCCACCACAGAAGCATCCAGTTGTCCTGAGGCCACCATGCTGTAAGGAAGCCCAAGTGCGCCACATGGAAAGACCACATGAAGAAGCCTTGAGACTCTAAGAAGAGGGAGAGATTAACTCATCCAGCCTCCAGAGTTCTAGCCCTCCATCTACCAGACTACAAGTTTGAGAAAGACCCTGAGGCAGAACCACCCAGTTGAAGCTCTCCCCAAATTTCTGCCTCGCAGAAATAGAAATATTAATAATAAATGATTGCTATTATTTTAAGGCACTAAACAAAAAAACTCAGAACACAGTCTCAAAACTAATGAGTGGCAGACATGAGATTCAAACCTAGGTTGGCTTGACCCCAACACCACGTCTGTTCTATTACATGACTGCTAACAGTTTTTTAAAAATATCATGCTAAAATATCCGTGACATGAAACATAAAAAATAAATGTTGATCAAGTGGTTTACACTCTCTGCTCAGGGGACAGAAGAACGATGAATACTACTTCTTATGAAGTGTTTCAAGCCGTGTAACCCCTCTGAATATAAATAGTCCAAATACAAGTTCCATTTCTTCCCCTGCAGGCACAAAAATAGGAAAATTACTCATCAGGTATTTACTTTGCTTATTCTCTACCTCCTCTTCTTTGCCTAGAAAAAGTTCCCAGCATCCTGGATGTGCATACCAAGAGTAAGCTCGAGTAGCTATGTTCTTTACTAAAACTCAGTCACTAAAGCAACATTCAAACTAGAGCATACCCAAAATTTAAGGGCTAAATATTCCTTTTATTATATTGACAAAAATATTTAGCTGTTCAGCTGAACAAGTACTGTGAAATGGAAATGGGTCATCATTCCTGCACTCTAGGAATTTAACATCTAAAGTACACAGCACAGGAGCAGACATTATTACATTACTGTCTATATTAAATATGTACACAGCAGAGTTTCTATACTGAGACAACTGTGTTTGGTTTTGTTGCAGTCACACTTTGACTACATGCAAATGTATTATAAAATAAGACGATGCACAGACACAACAGCAAAAGTCAAACTATGAATAGTTTCATCTATGTAGAGGGTATGTGCCAATGAAGTCACATAAAAGTCACTGGAATTAATTCAGAAAGCAAATACTTTACTTTGAATTTGCCTAGGCAGCAGACACGGGATTTGGGGGAAAGCAAAGGTATAAATTCTTTTGATGAAATGAAGCTTTATCCCTGCTGCTGCTGCTGCTAAGTCGCTTCAGTCGTGTCCAACTCTGTGCGACCCCATAGACGGCAGCCCACCAGGTGCCTCTGTCCCTGGGATTCTCCAGGCAAGAACACTGGAGTGGGTTGCCATTTCCTTCTCCAATGCATGAAAGTGAAAAGTGAAAGTGAAGTCGCTCAGTTGTGCCCGACTCTTAGCGACTCCATGGACTGGAGCCTACCAGGCTCCTCTGTCCATGGGACCCTCCAGGCAAGAGTACTGGAGTGGGAGCTTTATCCCTGCACATGATGAAAATAAATTTCCTTACCCGAATAGAGCTCATGTTTACTTTCCTTTCTTCTGGGCATTCCTTTAAAAACAAAAAAACAAACAAAAAAGGAATGGAGAGAAATGGGGATGAAAATATTTGGTTAGCAGAAATTACCAAAAAATTAAGATGGCTCTTCACTGTCTGATTCATTTGCTACGTTCTATTCCTACCAACATTCTTGGAATCCTTTTGAATAAACACCCACTATAACCTTTCATATTTTTCCCTAGAAGCACAAACAGAAAGAACATAAAATCGCAGTAGATAAAGTGAGCACCATTTTGTTAATCTATGGCCTCATTTTTAAAAATTCTGGACTCAGTCACGGGTGGAGATGGAAGGTGTTATAGAAGGTTTTTCCTGAGGAATATGATTATCTGAATTGAGTTTTGAAGGATGAGGACGAAGTCTGGTGAGGCAGTCTGTGTACACAGTAGATTTCTGAAATTGTAATTTTTTATGTAAACTCAAGAGCTAGGTGAGCTAGCTAGTTATTCTCTGGTTTTAACTATCACCTACGGTACTTCACTGAAAAGCTATCAATTCTAACGATCTTTTTTATGAATCACTGAGAAAAAACTCTGCCGATCAAACCATGTATAACACAATTAGAAGTTTATATTTTACAATGAGTGAGTTTTAGATGTAGGCAGATTTTGAACATATATCATTTTTACCAACATGAAATGGTAAATGCAAACAAAAATCAATGGTGAAATTTTGAAATGGTGAAAGTTATTTCTAAAACTTCACATTCAGAGTCTAACTCTTCTGAATTACTTTTTTACTTGAGGGTTGTGGACATCTATGTTTATCTTCACACAGTATCATTCTCTGTGCCAGAGTGTGCATTATGCAGCATTTCTTAAAGGAACAGAAAGCTACGGTGCTTGGGTCTCAACTGCAAAAAGCTAACCTACTTTTGGCCCTTGCCTCAAGGAAATGTCCCTAACATGGATGGTTCCAGCTCTTCCCTACCTTCTTACTTTGAGTCATTTGATTTTAAGGGCTTAATATAGTTCTCCAATATCATCTCCAATTCTCCCCCATGCTGCTGCCATCCAATCTGCAAGATCTGATTCTGGCCATCTGCCAGTACACTTAAAACAGCAAATGACAACTCTATCATGACTGCTACCTGGCGGACATCAATCACAAGATGCACCCTGATCTCTGAAAAGTTAAAAAGCAAAAAAAAAAAAAAAAAAGTAGTTTTGCAACTGATGAAGTATCATCCATGCTGATGAATTTCATACTTATTTCTCGCATTCCAACACCTCTCTTGAGCTCTAAAGGTCCCTGTTTCAAGGTGCCTACTTAAACTTCTTGGATATCTAACAGGCATCTCAAACTTACGTAGGTCCTACTTAACTGATTCTTGATTCTTAACCTGCCCTCCCTGCAAAAACAAAATAATCTATCCTGTTCTTCTATCAGTCAGTCAGTTCAGTTGGTCAGTCGTGTCCGACTCTTTGTGACCCCATGAACCGCAGCACGCCAGGCCTCCCTGTCCATCACCAACTCCCAGAGTCCACCCAAACTCATGTCCATTGAGTCGGTGATGCCATCCAACCATCTCATCCTCTGTTGTCTGTCCCCTTCTCCTCCTGCCCTCAATCTTTCCCAGCATCAGGGTCTTCTCCAATGAGTCAGCTCTTCACATCAGGTGGCCAAAGTATTGGAGTTTCACCTTTAGCATCAGTCCTTCCAAAGAACACCCAGGACTGATCTCCTTTAGAATGGACTGGTTGGATCTCCTTGCAAGGGACTCTTAAGAGTCTTCTCCAACACCACAGTTCAAAAGCATCAATTCTTTGGCGCTCAACTTTCTTTCTAGTCCAACTCTCACATCCATACATGACTACCGGAAAAACCATAGCCTTGACTAGACGGACCTTGTTGACAAAGTTATGTCTCTGCTTTTTAATATGCTGTCTAGGTTGCTCATAACTTTCCTTCCAAGGAGTAAGCGTCTTTTAATTTTATGGCTGCAATCACCATCTGCAGTGATTTTGAAGCCCAGAAAAATAGTCAGCCACTGTTTTCCCCATATTTGCCATGAAGTGATGGGACCAGATGCCATGATCTTAGTTTTCTGAATGTTGAGCTTTAAGCCAACTTTTTCACTCTCCTCTTTCACTTTCATCAAGAGGCTCTTTAGTTCTTCTTCGCTTTCTGCCATAATGGTGGTGTCATCTGCATATCTGAGGTTATTGATATTTTTCCCGGCAACCTTGATTCTAGCTTGTGCTTCCTCCAGCCTAGCGTTTCTCATGATGTACTCTGCATATAAGTTTGTACTCTGCAAATAAGCAGGGTGACAATATACAGCCTTGATGTACTCCTTTTCCTATTTGGAACCAGTCTGTTGTTCCATGTCCAGTTCTAACTGTTGCTTCCTCTTGTTCCTTAATCTAAGTCACACTGGCCTTCCTTTTTTCCCCTGAATCCTTTAAGTACTGTCCCCACTGCCTAGAATGCTCTTCTTCTAGCTATCTTTAGGTTGGTTTATTCTCATCTTTTAGAAGAAATCTCAGATCAACTGTCACCTCTTCAAACAGGCCCTCTTTGAACACTCATCCCTGACAACTCCCCAGGCACACACTCTCACACCACCCTGTTTATGCCTTTCATGGCATTTCTCAAAGTTTAAAATTATCACATCTACTTATTTCATTACTTGTTTTTTGGCTTGTTCTCATTAGAATAAACTCCATTTGGACAGAGATGGTAGCTATCTTCTTAAGCACTGTATTCCTAGTGTCAAAAGCATGCTATGCTGTGCTGTGCTTAGTCATTCAGTCCTGTCTGTCTCTTTGTGACAACATGGACTGTAGCCTGCCAGGCTCCTCTGTCCGTGGTGATTCTCCAGGCAAGAATATTGCAGTGGGGTGCCATGCCCTCCTCCAGGGGACTGTCCCAACCCAGGGATGGAACCCAGGTTTCCCACACTGCAGGCAGATTCTTTACCATCTGAGTCATCAGGGAAGCCCAAGAATACTGGAATGGGTAGCCTATTCCTTCTCCAGGGGATCTTCCTGACCCAGGAATCAAACCAGGGTCTCCTGCATTGTAGGCAGATTAAGCCTGTCAAAAGCATAGTGGACACCTAATATTTGTTGAATGAATAAACAAAGATATATCTAATTATTAGTTCAAAAGTAATTGATAAGAAAACCAAGAGCTTCAGAATTTCCTGAAACATAAGCTTGACAAATGTCCAGACGCATGGAGTAACTTGAGCTCTTCTGATACTGAGAACTGATTGACCAAATTAAGTTTACTAAATTATCTCTAAAAATATGGCCAATTTGAAATATTTACAATGTGATAATTCAGCAAAGTAAAACTGTCAGAATTAAATCACACTAACATAGTATCAGAGGTTATTTTTATCACCTCAAAGGTATAATCATTAGATAATGAGCAGTAAGTTGGTGACAAGGCTCAAAAGGTATTTTTTTAAGAGAAAGGTTGACATTAAAGCCCAGTATTTTCAGAATCATACAGAAACTTTAATTACAAAATGCTAGTTACACATTTTGCCAAATGTGCACAATGCTGTTAGAATTAAACTTTCAAGGATCAGCCTTCCTGCTGTATAGCACAGGGAGCTCAATTCAGTGTTCTGTGATGACCTAGAGGAACGAGATGGTGGCGGTGGAGTTCAAGAGGGAGGGGATATATGTATACACATAGCTGATTCACTTTGTTGTACAGAAGAAACTAACAACATGGTAAAGCAATTATATTCTAATCTTAAAAAAAAAAGAATCAACCTTCCTAAAATATTTTTTAAAACACTTCTGATTTAAAAGAATATATTAATTCCTGAACCCCCAAAATAAGTTTGCTTACCTATGTCTAAGCTGATAGCATTTACCATTTTAGAGACTGAATCTTATAATTAAGACCCACACACACACACACACACACACACACACACACAGTCTGGGAAGAAAAAAGAACTAACTTAAAGAAAATTAATTCTATTCTGTGATTCATCATGTAGTATTCCAAGTAAGAATTGGATGCAACTGGACTCCCATTTATTGTTAGCAGTAATGTAAGTTGGTATAACTTCTACTGAAAGCAATTTGACAACACCTAACAAAATTACACCTAACAAAACACCTAACAAAAGAAGCGCGCCGGTTGTGACAGACCTCGCAGAAGCATGGTCCAGAGGAGCTACCCCATGTCTGAGGTCAGGGGCGGCGGCCAAGAGTGCCAGGCTGCGACAGCACAGGAGCGGCTGAGAGGAGCTACTCCACATCCGAGGTCAGGGGCAGTGGCTGGGAGGAGCCACCCCATGCCTGAGGCCAGGGGAGGCAGCCAGGAGGAGCTACCCCACATCCCAGGAGTGGTGGCTGCGCGGGTGCAGGAGGGCCGAGAGGAGCTACTCCACCTTCAAGGTCAGGAGGGGAGGCGGTAAGGAGATACTCCTCGTCTAAGGTGAGGAGCAGTGGCTGCACTTTGCTGGAGCAGCCATGAAGAGATACCCCACGTCCATGGTAAGAGAAACCCAAGTAAGACAGTAGGTGTTGTGAGAGGGCATCAGAGGGCAGACACACTGAAACCATAATCACAGAAAACTAGTCAATCTAATCACACAGACCACAGCCTGGTCTAACTCAATGAAACTAAGCCATGCCCTGTGGGGCCACCCAAGATGGGCAGGTCATGGTGGAGAGGTCTGACAGAATGTGGTCCACTGGAGAAGGGAATGGCAAACCACTTCAGTGTTCTTGCCTTGAGAACCCCATGAACAGTATGAAAAGGCAAAATGAGAGGATACTGAAAGAGGAACTCCCCAGGTCAGTAGGTGCCCAATATGCTACTGAAGATCAGTGGAGAAATAACTCCAGAAAAAATGAAAGGATGGAGCCAAAGCAAAAACAATACCCAGCTGTGGATGTGACTGGTGATAGAAGCAAGGTCCAATGCTGTAAAGAGCAATATTGAATAGGAACCTGGAATGTCAGGTTCATGAATCAAGGCAAATTGGAAGTGGTCAAACAGGAGATGGCAAGAGTGAATGGCAACATTCTAGGAATCAGCGAACTAAAATTGACTGGAATGGGTGAATTTAACTCAGATGACCATTATATCTACTACTGCGGGCAGGAATCCCTTAGAAGAAATGGAGAAGCCATCATGGTCAACAAGAGTCCTAAATGCAGTACTTGGATGCAATCTCAAAAACAACAGAATGATCTCTGTTCGTTTCCAGGGCAAACCATTCAATATCACGGTAATCCAAGTCTATGTCCCAACCAGTAATGCTGAAGAAGCTGAACAGTTCTGTGAAGACCTACAAGACCTTTTAGAACTAACATCCAAAAAAGATGTCCTTTTCATTATAGGGGACGGGAATGCAAAAGTAGCAACTCAAGAAACACTGGGGGTAACAGGAAAATTTGGCCTTGGAATACGGAATGAAGCAGGGCAAAGGCTAATAACAGTTTTGCCAAGTGAACACACTGGTCATAGCAAACACCCTCTTCCAACAACACAAGAGAAGACTCTACACATGGACATCACCAGATGGTCAACACCGAAATCAGATTGATTATATTCTTTGCAGCCAAAGATGGAGAAGTCTATACAGTCAGCAAAAACAAGACCAGGAGCTGACTGTGGCTCAGATTAACTACTTATTGCCAAATTCAGACTTAAATTGAAGAAAGTAGGGAAAACCACTAGACCATTCAGGTATGACCTAAATCAAATCCCTTATGATTATACAGTGGAAGTGAGAAACAGATTTAAGGGACTAGATCTAATAGATAGAGTGCCTGATGAACTATGGACTGAGGTTTGTGACTTTGTACAGGAGACAGGGATCAAGACCATCCCCAAGAAAAAGAAATGCAAAAAAGCAAAACGGCTGTCTGGGGAGGCCTTATAAATAGCTGTGAAAAGAAGGGAAGCGAAAAGCAAAGGAGAAAAGGAAAGATATAAGCATCTGAATGCAGAGTTCCAAAGAATAGCAAGGAGAGATAAGAAAGCCTTCCTCAGCAATCAATGCAAAGAAATAGAGGAAAACAACAGAATGGGAAAGACTGGAGATCTCTTCAATAAAATTAGAGATAGGAAGGGAACATTTCATGCAAAGAAGGGCTCAATAAAGGACAGAAATGGTATGGACCTAACAGAAGCATAAGACATTAAGAAGAAGTGACAAGAATACACAGAAGAACTGTACAAAAAAGATCTTCGTGACTAAGATAATCACAATGGTGTGCTCACTCACCTAGAGCCAGACATCCTGAAATGTGAAGTCAAGTGGGCCTTAGGAAGCATCACTACAAATAAAGCTAGTGGAGGTGATGGAATTCCAGCTGAGCTATTTCAAATCCTAAAAGATGATGCTGGTGAAAGTGCTGCACTCAATATACCAGCAAATTTGGAAAACTCAGCAGTGGCCACACGGCTGGAAATCGTCAGTTTTCATTCCAATCCCAAAGAAAGGCAATGCCAAAGAATGCTCAAACTACTGCACAATTGCACTCATCTCACACACTAGTAAAGTAATCCTCAAAATTCTCCAAGCCAGGCTTCAGCAATACGTGAACCGTGAACTTCCAGATGTTCAAGCTGGTTTTAGAAAAGGCAGAGGAACCAGAGATCAAATTGCCAACATCCGCTGGATCATCCAAAAAGCAAGAGAGTTCCAGAAAAACATCTATTTTTGCTTTATTGACTATGCCAAAGCCTTTGACTGTGTGGATCACAATAAACTGTGGAAAATTCTGAAAGAGATGGGAATACCAGACCACCTGACCTGCCACTTGAGAAACCTGTATGCAGGTCAGAAAGCAACAATTAGAACTGGACATGGAACAACAGACTGGTTCCAAATAGGAAACGGAGTATGTCAAGGCTGTATATTGTCACCCTGCTTATTTAACTTATATGCAGAGTACATCATGAGAAACACTGGGCTGGAAGAAACACAAGCTGGAGTCAAGACTGCCAGGAGAAATATCAATAACCTCAGATATGCAGATGACACCACCCTTATGGAAGAAAGTGAAGAGGATCTAAAAAGCCTCTTGATGAAAGTGAAAGAGAGTGAAAAAGTTGGCTTAAAGCTCAACATTCAGAAAACTAAGATCATGGCATCTGGTCCCATCACTTCATGGGAAATAGATGAGGAAACAGTGGAAACAGTGTCAGACTTTATTTTGGGGGGCTCCAAAATCACTGCAGATGATGACTGCAGCCATGAAATTAAAAGACGTTTACACTTGGAAGGAAAGTTATGACCAACCTAGATAGCATATTGAAAAGCAGAGACATTTCTTTGCCAACAAAAGTCCGTCTAGTCAAGGCTATGGTTTTTCCAGTGGTCATGTATGGATGTGAGAGTTGGACTGTGAAGAAGGCTGAGCGCCAAAGAATTGATGCTTTTGAACTGTGGTGTTGGAGAAGACTCTTGAGAGTCCCTTGGACTGCAAGGAGATCCAACCAGTCCATTCTGAAGGAGATCAGCCCTGGGATTTCTTTGGAAGGACTGATGCTAAAGATGAAACTCCAGTACTTTGGCCACCTCATGCGAAGAGCTGACTCATTGGAAAAGACTCTGATGCTGGGAGGGATTGAGGGCAGGAGGAGAAGGGGATGACAGAGGATGAGATGGCTGGATGGCATCACCGATTCAATGGACGTGAGTTTGAGTGAACTCCGGGAGTTGGTGATGGACAGGGAGGCCTGGCATGCTGCAATTCATGGGATCACAAAGAGTCGGACAAGACTGAGCGACTGAACTGAACTGAACAAAATTACAAAGATATACCCTTTGAAATCAATTCCATGTGGAGCAATTTTATCCAACAGACACACTTGCACATGTATGAAATAATGTATATAGTTCAAACATATTCATTAGAGTATAATTTAATAATGATTGGAAATAACTCAAAAACTCCATTTATAAGTTATATGCTTAACTTGTACTACATCCATACAATGAAATACTACAGAGACAACAAAAAGAATGAGGCAGTCCTTAATGTACAAATATGAAACAAAAGGGATTCTCTTGTGGCTCTGTGCTGAAGAATCTGTCTACCAAAGCAGGAGACGCAGTTTTAATCCCTGGGTTGGGAAGATCCCCTGGAGAAGGGAATGGCAACCCACTCCAGTATTCTTGCCTGGAGAATCCCATGGATAGTGATGTCTAGAAGGCTATAGTCCATGGGGTAGCAGAATTGGATACAACTGAGCAACTGAGCACACACACACACACACAGGCAAAACAAAAGCCAAGATACTAAGTCAAAAAAAAAAGTCAAGAGACAGGAAAGTATGTATAATGTACAGTGTTGAAAAAGATCATTTACACAGAAATATACTATACACATCTGGAAGGATATTCAAGAAATGGAAGATGGCTGTTCTATAATAAGTGTCCACATGGAGTTCCACTTCCAGGATGGGATCACGAGGAATTCTGTGGAACTACTCACCAGCAAAACAGGCAAAGTTGGCAAAGACTGTTTTTATAAACCCAGGATTTAAAGTCTCTTGAAATTATCCTAATGACATACAAAAAATATAAAAATATTTATTCAACAAGATCTACTAAAATTCCATAAGAATAGCAATGTAAGCCATTGGTCCTTCCTAGTTAGTGTGGCAGATAAATCAGGGCTGTAAATATTTACATTAAAAATGAAGATCTCAAATTGATAATCTAATTTATAGCCAAGAAACCAGAAACAGGAGAGCAAACTAAACCCAGAGAAAGAAAGAAAGAAATAATAAAGATCAGAGCAGAAATAATAGAAATAAAAAGTATATAAAGAGAGAGAATATCACACTTCCTGATTTCAAAACTTACTACAAAGTTTCAAATTAAAATAATGTGTTACTGGCATGAAGACAGACATATAGACAAGTGTAAATGAACAGAGAGCTCAGAAATAAACCATCATGGATATAGTCAAATGATCTTTGACAAAGGTGTCATGGCCATTCACTGGGGGAAAGAACAGTCTCTTTAACAAATGGTACTGGGAAAACTGCATCTCCACATGCAAAGGAATGAAGTTGGATCCTTTATACCATATACAAAAATTAACTGAAGGAAGGGAAGAAAATGGACTAAACATCTAAACATAAGACTAAAAACTATATGGATTTCTATATCCGTAGAAAACTATATTTTTCAATGGATTAGAAAAGTCCATAGGGGGAAAGATTTATGACACTGGATTTTACGATTTCTTAGATATGACACCAAAAGCACAAGCCAAAACAGCCTACATCTATATCCATATATACATATCCAAATGGCCTTATATCATGCTTAAAACGTCTATGCATCAAAGGATGCAATCAAGCAAAATGAAAAGGCAACCTACAAAATGGGAGGAAATATTTGCAAATCATATATCTGTAAATAATTAATATCCAGGCTTCTTATATAAAGAATTCCTACAACTCAAAAACAAAAAAATCAAATAACCCAATTAAAATCACAGCAAAGGACTTGTAGATATTTCTCCAAAGAACATAAACAAATGATCAATGAACATATAAAGAGATGCTCTGCAACACTAATCATTATGGAGATGTGAACCAAAGCCACAATAAGACGTCACTTCATACACATTAAGATGGATATTATGATTGCTATATTTAAAATGGATAACTGACAAGGACCTACTATATAGCACATGGAACTCTTCTCAATATTATGTGGCAGCCTGGATGGAGGGGACTGGGGGAGAATGGATACATGTATGCTGCTGCTAAGTCACTTCAGTCGTGTCCGACTCTGTGCGACCCCATAGATGGCAGCCCACCAGGCTTCCCCGTCCCTGGGATTCTCCAGGCAAGAACATTGGAGTGGTTGCCATTTCCTTCTCCAATGCATGAAAGTGAAAAGGGAAAGTGAAGTTGCTCAGTCGTGTCCGACTCTTAGCGACCCCATGGACTGCAGCCTACCAGGCTCCTCTGTCCATGGGATTTTCCAGGCAAGAGTACTGGAGTGGGTGCCATTGCCTTCTCCAGGATACATGTATATGTATAGCTTAATCCCTTCACTGTTCACTTGAAACTATCACAGTATTGTTACCCCAACAGAAAATAAGTTTAAATTTTAAAAAAGATGGTTATTATGAAAAAAACTAGGAAACAATAAGTACTTATGAGGAAGATATGGAGAAATTGGAATTCTTCTGCACTGATGATATGAATGTAAAATTCATATGAAAATAGAATGCTGTTTCCTCAACAAAGTAAAAAAACAATTACCATATGATTCAATAATTCCACTTCTGTGTATATATTCAAAGGAATTGAAAATAAGAACTTGAAGAGACAACTTTACATGCATGTTCATAGCAGCATTATTTACAACAGCCAAAGCTGGAAGCAAGCTAAATGTTCATCAAAGAATAAACAGACAAACAAAATGTGGTGTATACCTACAATGGAATATTATTCAGCCTTTAAAAAGGATATTTCAAAACACTGCTATAACATGGATGAACCTTGAAGACGTTATACTAAGTGAAGCAAGCAAAGATATGATTCTATTTATATGAGCTACCTGGAACAGTCAAACTCACAGAGACTGAAAGTAGAATGAAGGTTACAAAGGCTGATGTGAGGAGGCAGGAGGGAATAGGGAGTTATTGTTTATTAAGTACAGAGTTACAGTTTTACAAGATGAAGAGTTTTAATGCCAGTGAACTATATACTTAAAAATGGTTAAGTTTTATATCATGTATTTAACCACAATTTTTAAAGCTTTTAGTTTTTAAGTAGAGAAAAATCAATGACACCAAAAGTTTGTTCTTTGAGAAGATCAACACTGACAAACTTTTGGCTAGACTAAACAAGGAAAAAAAGAAAAGATTCAAATTACCAAAATCAGGAATGAAAGGGGGAAAACATTACCAACTTTATAGAAATAAGTATTATCAAAACAACAAGATCCTATTGTATAGCACAGGAAACTATATTCAATATCCTGTAATAAGCCACAATGAAAAAGAAAAGAAATTATTTAAAAAAGTTATTATCAATAAATTAGATAAATTATATAAAATGGACAAATTCTAGAAGAATAAATGTTGAAAGTGACTCAAAAAAAATAGAATATCTGTATAGACCTATGATAAGAAAAGAGGTTGACTAGTAGGGGACACATGCACCCGTGGCTGATTCATGTTGATGTATGGCAAAAACCACCACAATGTTGTAAAATAATTATTTTCCAATTAAAACATAAATTAATTTTTTAAAAAACCTTCCCAATAAAAATGCCCATGACCAGATCGCTTCATGGGTAAAATTTACCAAATATTTAAAGAAGAATTAATGTCAATCCTTCACAAACTTTTCCAAAGAGTAGGAGAGAGAATATATCCTAACTTATTCTTTGAGGCCAGAATTAACCTGAAACCAAAACCAGACAAAGACATCATGAGGAAAAACCAATATCCCTATCCACCACAATTTACTGGAAGACCGAATTTGAAGAAAATTATGCTAGGTGAAATAAGTCAAACACAGAAGGACAAATACTATAAGATACCACTCATATGATGAATCTCAAATAATCAAACTCATAGAAGCAGAGAGAGTAGACTGGTCATTGCCAGGGGCTGAAGGGAGAAGGAAAAGAGGAAGCATTAAAAAAAAGTACACGTGATAAACTAAAAAATTAATAAATTAAGAGTTCATCAAAATTTAAAACTTCTGTCCTTCAAAAGATACCAAAAAATGAAAAGAAACCCACAGACTAGGAAAGAACTTTTGCAAATTATATATATATATATATATATGATTTGCAAATCATATGATAATCAACTGGAATTTAGATTATAGAAATGAGTCTTACAAGCCATTTAGACAAATAACCTAATTTAAGAACGGGCAAGGGTATAAATAGACATTTCTCCAAAGGAAATATACAAATGGGCAATAAGCACATGAAAAGATGCACATCAATAGCAATCAAAAAGCACATCAATAGCTATCAGGGAAATGCAAATTAAAACCACAATGAAATACTACTTCACAGCTTCTAGGATGGCTAGAATAAAAAAAAAACCCAGACAATAACAAATCTTGAGGAAGGTATGAAGAAAATGGAATCCTTACACACTGCATACCCATAGATGAACCTTGAAAACATTAGAAAGAAGCCAGTCACAAAAACCCATATATTATTGTATGAGTTCATCTTTATGAATTTCCAGAATAAGCAAATCTATATAGATATAAAGTAGATGAGTGTTTGCCTAGGTCTTGGGAATAGGGAAACTGGAGTGTGATAGCTAAGGGACAAGGGGTTTCTTTTGGGAATAATAAAAATATTCTAAAACAGATTGTGGTAATGGATGCAAAGCTCAGTGAATATACTAAAAGCCACTGAAGTGTATACTTTAAATTGATGAATTGTACTGTATTTGAATTATATCCTAATAAAGTTGTGAAAAATAAGAAGAAACAGAAAAAAATTTTTAAGTGCGCATATCTTTTAGAGACATAGAATGAAACATTTATGTAAAATTGTGTAACATTTGGTATTTGTTTCAAACTAACTGGGTCAGGGGAATGTATGAAACTGGAGGGGAATAAAGATGAGCTGGGTCTACAGGGGCTTATTATACTATACATTCTCTCTCTTTTTGTATTTTTAAAATTCACAAAACATGGGACTTCCCTGGCCCTCTAGTGGTTAAGACTCCACGCTTCCACTGCATAGGGCACAGTTCAGCAAACTAATCCAATATGCCACAGAATGCAGCCAAAACAGAAAATAAATAAATACAATTTACAAAATAAAAAAAGTTATGTTTAAAAAAAGTAATACAGGGGTATTTTAATAAAGGGAATGCCAAAGTCGATGGTAAGGTTAAGCCAAAATCTAGAAGATGAGAGCCCAGAGGGGTAAACCTAATACTCAAAGGCACTCCTGGCTTAAGGGAATTTGCCAATCCAAAGGAGTCAGCTGCAAAACTGAGCTGCATCTCCACTAAGGGGTCACGAAATCAATCAATGGACTTCAACCAGCATTTAAAAAAAATTAGAATAGAATGGAATGGAATAAATCAGAGTATGTTATACACAGTGGAAAACAAACAAACAAACAAAAACCTGAGCTGCACTTCCACAACCTCCAAGGGCTAAGGTGACTAAAGTCAAAGCAAAGGGTTTGCCGAAAGTGGGAACTCTCATAAACTAACATTCACTTTAAACTAGAAACCCAAAGGGCTACCCCTTCAAGGTAACAGTTCACCAGAAATAAATTAGCCTTCTCACAGGCTTGCAGTCTGTCCACCAATCATGTAAGGAATCTCAATTTGCATTAGGTTAGTGCCAAAGAGGGAGAAGGCAATGGCACCCCACTCCAGTACTCTTGCCTGGAGAATCCCATGAACAGCAGAGCCTGGTAGGCTGCAGTCCATGGGGTCGCTAAGGGTCAGACATGACTGAGCGACTACACTTTCACTTTTCACTTTCATGCACTGGAGAAGAAAATGGCAACTCACTCCAGTGCTCTTGCCTGGAGAATCCCAGGGACAGGGGAGCCTGGTGGGCTGCCATCTATGGGGTCGCAGAGTCAGACACGACTGAAGCGACTTAGCAGTAGCAGCAGCAGCAGTGCCAAAGAGCATCCCTATGCTTGTATGCTTAGTCGCTTAGTCATGTCCGACTCTTTGTGACCCTATGGACTGTAGCCCACCAGGCTCCTCTGTCCATGGGATTCTCCAGGCAAGAATACTGGAGTGGGCTGCCATTCCCTTCTCTAAGAGTATCCCTAGGTACATGCAAGAAGCAAATGAAAGTTATCTCTGCAGGAAGATATCATTCTAGTTTTCTGATTCTTTCTACAAATGATAGTCCGGGTGTCTATCACAAAGTTGAAAGTAAAGAGGACACACCAAGGAATTAAGCAATATGAGGAAGAAACAGTAAAAGAAGGAGGCCACAGAGACAGACACACAAAACTCCTGATAATGGAATTGTAAGACACAGATTACAAAACAATGTTGGACTTCCCTGGTGGTACAGTGGATAGGAATCCACCTACCAAGGCAGGTTCAATCCCTGGTCTGGGAAGATTCAACACACCCTGAGAAACAAAGCCTGAATGCCACAACTACTGAGCCTGTGTGCTGCAACTACTAACGCCTGCACGCCCAGAGCCTGTGTTCTGCAACAAGAGAAGCCACCATAATGAGAAGCCCACGTACCACAGCTAGAGAGGAGCCCCAGCTTGCCTTAGGGAATGCTGTACACAGTAATGAAGACCCAGTGCAACCAAAAACAAATAAATTATTAAAAGAATAAAACAAAACACTGGATGAACAAATCAAGAAGCAATAAAATGGCTACCTAAAAAAAAAAGTCTCCCTAAAGATAAAGATAGGATGGAGGAAATAAGGATGAAATTCCTATAGTTAAGAATTTGGAATCATTTAAATGTTTTATATATTTCAAGAATAAAATTAAATAAAAAAATCAGATCAACAACAAGTTCCTACTGTATAGCACATGGAACTATATTCAATCTCCTGGGATAAACCATAATGAAAAATAAAATAAGAATGCATGTATGTGGATAACTGAGTCAGTTTGCTGTACAGTAGAAATTAGCACATTATAAATCAATTATACTTCAATAAAAAAGATTTCTAATGATCAAATAGAAAGAAAAAAGCAATCTCTAAAACATGAAAACAAACTGAAACAAATGTACCTAATTGCATATAAAACACAGTATATGCAATGTACATTTTTCATAGGATTTAGTCCAGGAGCAAAAACTAAAAATATTTCAAATTTCATCCAGTCTCATTATTAATAGTAATATATCATTAATTTGAAACAAGTTTTTATATATTGTATGATACATCAGGCAAGTTATTATGAAAGGAAAAGAGAAAAAGGAAAGAATATCTGAAAATCACAAAACTATACTGCCTCTGTGTATTTGAAAACGAAGTTTTATTCAATTATTGAAATCAATCAATATGTTTTTGAAGGTCTACCTGTTACTTTTTTCACCATCTGGTCCTTGACTACATTTTAAAACATTATCTCCTACCATGCTATAGCATACTCTAGTGACTCTTGAGGGCCTCCCTCGTATCTCAGCTGGTAAAGAATCCTCCTGTGATGAAAGAGACTCTGGTTCAAACAATTATTCAATGACTATCTCTCCCATTCTATACATTTTTTTCATTTTGTTAGATTTCTTAATGCTCTAGTCTGTTCAGGGAATTCTGAATCCAGAGTCTATCAGTGTATTTGTAATTCCATCCTGTTGTGTCATCCACACACATATGATATGCACACCATTTGAGGTAAGTCACTCACAATGTTGAAAATGACAGGGCTGGTGATAAAGTCCTAAGAAGACCCCTTTGCCTACATACTGATATCAACCCATTAGATCAGTAGTCTTTGGCTAAGACTTCAACTCTAATTATAATATTGTCTAGCTTACTTTTTCCATCTTGTCTAGAAGGATTTTACCAAAGCTTCAACTTCTCTGTACCCTTTTCTTACCTGGCACCACCTCTACCCAAATAGAATTGAACTAATATTCCCTCCCCCTATTTCTCACAATTGTACTTCTTATTTCATCTAACTATATTGCAGTAATGTTCACAAATCTGTCTCTGCCACAAACCCAAGCCCTCTGTGGGTAGAAACTAACTTTGAATCCCCAGAGCCTAGCACAATACCTAAAAGTTAGCTGATACTCAAAAAGTATGACTGAACACATGTCTTGCAATTCAGACACACTAAATTTATGAAAGGTCCTATTTGTGCCATCATGGTACTCCCACAGAAAATCTAAAAACTGTTTAAATATTCTTACCTGTAGCAGAAAGGAAACAGTGTAACTCAAAAAAGCAGGATGATGGACTAAATTTAAACTTTTTTTATACTCTGCTACTGAAGCATTTCCTAAGACTTCAGGGTCAATATATAATCCTTTCTGGAAGGGTCTGGATGTCCATAAGCAACCAACCATCGCTGTCAAATACTGATTAAATTCTTGATAGGTCTTACTGCTGAAGCTGAACTCTGATTTTGTCTATTGGGAAAGGAAAAAAAAATTGTCATTATCACCTATTCTCCCTTCGTTTTTATTCCCAATAGATCTTATATCTCTACAATGGTGACTTAATACAGAGATTCATCATCCATACCTTGTGCACAAACTCATTTTTCTTTGCAGCAGTCAAATTTTTATGATACCTAAAAGACAGAACAAACAGAATAAAACTTTTACCATTAAATGCCTTTCCTATGTAAATATAAACAAAAGTTTACATTTTAAATGTAAATATATGTACATACACAAATATCCAGCTGCCTAGTTAAATATTTTTTTCCCTTTGTGGTACATTTTCCTCAAAGAATAAAAATTGACAGAGGCTCAAATATTGAATTATACACTTAAGATATGCACTTGACTCTGTAAATTGTATTTTAGTAAAAAACAAAAGGCAATGTTTTTAATGTTTCAGTATTAAAAATTAATAAGTCTCAAAAGCAGCTACTGATACATAAACATTTTCTTAATGTGGAAAAAAAGGTGCAGTAGACAGGCTAAAGGGAAAACTTAGAAATATAATTTTTTCTTGACTGAGAACTATTCTAATTAGCTTTTGAACATTTCAGCTCAGTTCAGTTCAGTCGCTCAGTCGTGCCCGACTCTGCGACCCCATGAACCGTAGCACACCAGGCCTCCCTGTCCATCACCAATTCCCGGAGTCCACCCAAACCCATGTCCATTGAGTCGGTGATGCCATCCAACCATCTCATCCTCTGTTGTCACCTTCTCCTCCTGCTCTCAATCTTTCCCAGCATCAGGGTCTTTTCAAATGAGTCAGCTCTTTGCATCAGGTGGCCAACGTATTGGAGTTTCAGCTTCAAAATCAGTCCTATTTAAACTTTAGCATAATCCTACAAGTTATGCCAAGAGTCTACACTTACGGCCTAAAAAGAGCAATTTCAGTCCATAAGTGGAAAAATTGGAAGGTATCATAAATTTAATACTTACAGTTTCATATAATTGGTAATAGCTCCCCTTTATCTCCCAGAAAATGTTCTTTTTACCAAAGAAGCTAGGTAGACTTAAACCAGTTGTTAGTTGTCAGTAAATGACTAATTTTTCTTTGCAACACAGCAACAAGAATTAACAATGCTGAGTGCAACATTACCACTGCACAGAAAGATCCTTAACTATAAATTCTTTTATTACATGTCCCTCATTTTGACATTTTAAGAACACAGTTAAAATAGTTCCACATTGGAAGGTCATTCCCAAAAGAAAGCCAGGTTTCCTATTTCCAAAGGCCCTGGCAGAAAATAGATAACCATCTTATTGTTCTGAATATTTTTACTGCATTATATATAATAAGCTTGTATGTGTGTGTGCAGTCGTGTCCGACTCTTTGAGACCCCGTGGGCTGTAGCTGCCAGGCTTCTCTGTCCATGGGATTCTCCAGGCAAGAATACTGGAGTGGGTTGCCATTTCCTTCTCCAGGGGATCTTCCTCATCCGGAGACTGAACTGTATCTCCTGCGGCTCCTGCATTGCAGGTGGGTTCTTTACCACTGTGCCACCTGGGACGCCCATATAATCTTACTGTAGTATATTTATATACTTTATTTTATAGCTGGAAAACGAGGATGGAATTATGATATAAAAATGGGGAAAAGGCTTCATACCTGTCCATAATGTAACAGAGTTGATTCAGGATACTGGAATCCAGGCTGAGGAGTACAGGATAGAAGACCCCAGGAGGAAACAACACCACTAATGGAAGGTTATAATTTATATATATGTCACACACCTTTTGGGAAGAATGATAACATCAGTATATAAATTACTCCTCAGAACCCCTCAACCAACTTCACCCAAAGAATCATCACTAGAGAATAAGCAATAACATTAGAGATGGTCCTGCCTGATTCATAAACAGAATAGGTAGCCACAACTTTTGCTTAAAAATGTACCTCACCAAACAGTAACCTTATGATAGAGGATTATTTCTGGGAGGCTTTATTATTAAAATCTCTTTTTTTCTGGGGAGAAATCTTAGAGTTAGGGAGAAAGGGGAAAGGAACACTTCTTTCTTAAGTCCTATGCGTGCTAAGTCGCTTCAGTCATGTCTGACTCTTTGCGACCCAATGGACTGTAGCCCACCAGTTTCCTCTGTCCATGGTATTCTCCAGGCAAGAATACTGGAGTGGGTTGCTATGCCATCCTCCAGGAGATCTTCCCAACCCAGGGATTGAATCCGCCATCTAGTATGTCTCCTGCATTGACAGGCAGGTTCTTTACCACTAGTGCCACCTGGGAAGCCCTAGGTGGGCTTAAGTCCCATAAATACTGATTTATCACATTAGTTAGCTGTCAACCTGGAAAACAAGCAAGCAATCTTCTAAGCAAATATAATACAACTAGGTATCAGTGAAGGGAAGAAGCCAGGAAAACCGAGATTAGTGGGTACTTCCTAGAAATAGTTCTGTCTAGGCTGAATACTACAAAACAACAGAAGAGGACCAGAATCATAGGTACTGGCAGAAATAAGGCAGCTGAAAGCTGGGGGTAGAGAGCTAAGGAAACAGTGTATTTTTTTTTTTTTTTTTTTTTTTACCAGGGGTTAGAGATCTATAATGGATGAGCAAAAAGACAGACTTCTGTCTAGGGTTAACATTATTCAGGGGAATGTCTATTAAAGTGGTAACTGCAATTCAGAAAAAAGCATTTGCTTTTTCTCCTTGTCAATTATTCAGGCCAGAATATAATCATTAACTTCAAAATTAACTATGTTTAACTTTAGTTTATTAGCTAAAATTAACTATGATAATAAGATCATAGCCCAACTTAATAGTTGTGCATAAAATTTAAACAACAGAGTAGTAAAGCAGACAGCTATCACAAAAATCTAAGTAGGGGAAATGGGATGTGTACTACCTTCTCATAGAAATCCAAAATAAAGTGCAGCAAGAAAGTACGGTTGCTTTCCAAGCGCACTGCAGTAGTGGACAGCCATCCTACGTAGTGAATCAGTTCAGACACAGAGTTCATGGATCCACCTAAAGTTGTCTCTCTGCAATAAGAAACCGTGACATGCAGATCCATTAGCAAAAGTCCTCACAATTTCCCAGCTAAAGCTGGATTAAACATACAGCAAAAAGTTGTTGGGAATTTCAGAAAATGATCGGCGCTCCAAAGTATAACTCACTTTTTTTAAAACCACAGTGATTACAACTATACAGCCATCTAGGGAACCATTAAGACCAATTCATAGAATATCCTGAGCAACTACTCTAATATTAGTAAATAACAGAGAAAGAAAGGATTAAACTCCAGACTTTAGATAATATTACCAATGTCCAGGGACCACAGCAGTCAGCAAATTAGTTTCTAAGTACACAAATCCAAAACCAGTTTTGCCTGAATTTCTGAACTAAAAATGCTGTTAAAAGTATATTCACTTTAACTGGAATTCAATTTTTAAATTGAATGAGTAAAAATTCTGGCATCTTTAATTCTTCTAGTAAAAACCAGATCTAGATATTTTATACTCTAGCCAAATCAATGAATCATGTCTCTTTAAATGACACATGGATATAATTGGTTCAATCTATCCATCCATTCACCCTTGTCCTACAATCCACTGTTGACTGGATTAGGAAAAGACTGGGAAATGTGATTTCATAGCTTTACCCTCAGACCTAGGTAGCCAACAATGACTACGCGCAAGGAAAAATGAATCATATATAGTCTTAAGAGTTTGAAATGATGACAACTCTACCATTACCCACCACCGTGACATAATTCAGTGGCAGAGCAAGCAGGAAAAGATTAAGAGACCATTCAAATAGGTGGGGATACATACAATCAGACTGTCACTTGCAAAACTGTACTTTATGATTTCTGGCAGCACTTGACAAATATGTCTGAAATAATCTGCACAATAATGACTGCTCAAACAGCATCCTTTGAAAGTGTTTCTCTACAGGACATTACCACGGGCATTTTAGATGACACAATTCACCATTCAGGATTGCCTTCTACTCCCTACTGACTACAGCACGTTTAGCACTTCTGGCTCCTACCTATTAAAAGATGTTAGCACCCTCCTTCCAGTCACTGTGCCAATCAAAAATGCCCCCTAGAGAACCACTGCTGAGAACAGTTTCCCACCCTCCTCTCCTTGTTATCTACAACTACAATTTACTCTCTCTATGGTACATGGTCATATGATGGAGACATAGCATTACACTCCTGTCTCCAAAATGGAAGGAATTATAGAGAACTTAAGAGCTATATTTTATAATGCCAAGTAGTATTAAGATAAGCAAAGTTACCTACAATTATGTACATTTATTTGTTTTAAGAATTTTAGAAAGCAGAGCCCCTTTTTAAATGCCCTCTCAAAATTTATGACACTAATTAAAAAGGATCTAGGAATTTTAGAAAGTACAGAAATTGTAAATCACCTGTATTAGGGTACCTAAGACTTAACTGCAAATTGGCTAAAGATTATAAATGTAAGCATACTATTCTTAATAGAATTGAGGTATTTGAAGAGATTAAGCATTCAAATGGAATTTCTTATGATAGGGGTTCTCAAACTTTAGCTTGTACCAATGGAGGCATTTGTTAAAACACATATTTCTGAGCTCTACCTCCAGTAGTCATGTACGGATGTGAGAGCTGGACCATAACAAAGGCTGAGCACCAAAGAATTGATGCTTTCAAACTGCGGTACTGGAGAAGACTCTTGAGAGTCCCTTGGACAGTAAGGAGATCAAACCAGTCAATTCTAAAGGAAATCAACCCTGAATATTCATTGGAAGAATTGATGCTGAAACTGAAGCTCCAGTACTTTGGCCACCTGTTGCGAAGAGCTGACTCACTATAAAAGACCCTGATGCTAGGAAAGACTAAAGGCAGGAGGAGAAGGAGGTGGCAGAGGATGAGATGGTTGGATGGCATCACTGACTCAATGGACATGAATTTGATCAAGCTCTGGGAGATGGTGAAGGACAGGGAAGCCTGGAGTGCTGCAGTCCATGGGGTCGCAAAAAGTTGGACACAACTGGGCGACTGAATAGCAACAAGTTCCCAGGTTATGCTGATGTTGTGGGTCCAGAAACCCCATTTTGAGAAGCACTGCTTTACAAGATACTTTCACTACTCACTAATGCTTCATTTTCTTCTAAAAGTGATCAGACATACATGATATATGGAAGCACTATAATAATGAATATGAAGAAACAAAAATTTTCCAGGCAACTTCCAAGAATCTTGTTTTCTCCATTCTCATAACAAATTTGGAGATAACTATAGGGAAAAAAACACAGAGAAAAATAGATTTAGACTAATCTCACCAAACTAACCACCAAGTATTTGCGATTGAAGCTAAGGGATCCTTATGTTATAAAGTAAGAATGTGACTGATAATATAGGGAATCTGAACACTGATTAGATATTTGAACATATTATAAACTATTAATTTTTACATGTTATACTGATACCAGTTTTCAACTGCTGAAATGATATCTGGGTTTTGCTTAAAAAATATCTAGTACAAAGGAGGAGAGACATGAAGGGTGTTAAAGATGAGAAAAAGTTAACCACGAGTTGGTAACTGTTGAAGCTGGATGATGCATACATAAGGGTAATAATTGTACTATTTTCTCTACTTTTGAATTTGTTTGGAATTTTCTATAATATAAAGTTAAAAAAAATAATGTTAAAAAAGAATATAGGAGAACCCAAGACTCTAGGTAGAAAGAATCAAAGCAACCTGGTTTAGGCAGTTCCTTGAAATTCAGTTAAGTCTTTGACTTCCACTTTAAGGTTTTCTATTTAACAATAATGAACATAATGGAAATTCAGGGCTCTTTTTAAATTACAAAGTGAAATTAAATTAATGTATACAAGCAAAATATATCAGGGAAACAAAAAAAAATCTGTACAGCAAAATAACAGATTTTCCTAGCCATCATCAAAATTGACTTCACATATAAGCAATAATACATTTTATAAAGTGAGCTAAACCGAATGAAAGCCAAAGTTGTAAGTTCTAACGTTAGAGGCTTAGGGGTTGCTTTCTGATTTATATAATAAAACTTGAAGAATTAATCTTTCTCACAGGATTGTGGGGAAGGGTGAAAAGTAGGAAAAAAAAAAAACCTTAGAAAAGTACGATTCAGTATTTACATAGAGCAATTAGGTTTCATGTCACACCGTTAAACTCCATATGCAGTTTTGCACAGATCAACTCTTGTGGAGGGTTATAAGATAACTCACAGAGGACTGTTCCTCACAGATTTCACATGGATGTCCATAGAAAGCCACAGCAGCCAATTCTGCAGTAGTTCTTTCAGACACTGAAGAACACTACACTGCAGAGGCAAAACAAAAAATCATTCAGTTATACCATAGTGTTGAGAACTAACAGACTAAACCAGAGACTTAGAGATAGAAGGGACTATGGAGACAACCACATCCAATTCAGAACCCTGTAACTGCTGCTCCAACCTGACCGGTCTCCAAGAAACAGATTAATGCAAGTACAAGTTTATTTTGCCATTTTCTCTACAAGCTGGCCCCCAGCTTATCAGCAAGGAATAGACTCTTGTTTTTCCAAATTATATTCATTCATAATATATTATATCATCAAATATAGCATCACCCACCTCTTATCATCTCCCCTCAAAGATCCTCTTATGTTGTTTCAGATATGTGTTTCCTACTCTTTTCACCTTGGGTCTACAACTGCAATTTATTCTTTTGTTGGTCATAAAATTTATCTTCTATGACTGTGGAAAACAACTTTATAGTTTTCCTTTCTCAGGCTTTGCCTTGATATCCCAGGAACTTACTCACATATAAACAATATAGTCTTGAAACAAGTGTGCCTGGAACACTTGTAAGGATAAATTGTAATATCTACAAATTTGAAAGCAATCCACACCATCCCAAAACCTAATACATGAAATCTTTCTCAAACATCCTTAATAATTAATGGTCTAGATACTACTTGAATACGTGCAGTGATACAGTGCTCATTGCTACTTCATTGAAGAGTTCAATTAATTTTTTTTTAGAAACTGACATTCCTCACATTCAGATTATAAATATGTTTGAGTTGAAATCAAACTTGGAATCATCTAAAATAATCTATTTTGGTGCTAATTTAACATATGGAAAGATATTCAATATTACTATGTCATATTCAGAAAATCTCCACTCACCTACTCTATCGCATCCAGCCTCCATATTAATGGAAGGCATGAGGTTTTTATCTTTATGAGAAGGGGGCATGGGTTTAAAAAAAAAGATTGAGAAGCACATCTCTACACCACTCCTAAGTTATGGTCTCCAACTTCATCTGGGTCCTTAATGAAGCCCAGTGATCCTTTTACCATACTTCTCTTCAATCAGCTATCTCTCTCTCCCATTTTTTTAATGGCTGTTCTCTTCACATAACACCCTCTTGAAGCTCCCTGCTCAATTCTGTCCTCTATAATGCACTTATTTTGAGAAATTTAACATTTTTAGGAAAAAGCATTTCAATTTCTTGCTCTATTCAAACTATACAAATATATCTCTATGTGCACCTATCTCTACATCCTTGTCCTCAACCTTAGAAAACAGTAGTACCTCCCAACCCCTTACCACCATTCAGGCAAATCACTCTACCTAGTCTTAAATCAATACTATCGTGCTTTTTCTGAAGCCCTGCACTGTCAATTATCCCCCATCTTTCCCCCATTTTCAACCTCTCTCTCTTCTCATCTGGCTCCTTCTATCCTATCTATAAACATGTTCACGTTTTTCTCACTCTGGGGACCAAAAAAAAAAAAAATTACAACCTTCCCTTGATTCAAAGTCCCACTATAGCTCTCTTTCTCTATCCCTCCCTTAGCCAAAGTTTTGGAAACACAGTCAATACTCATTGTCTTGTCTTCATTTCTCATCAACTCCTCAAGCTCCACAATTTGGTTTTTACCCCACACTCCACTGAACCTGTTCACAAAGGTAGCCAAGACCTCTGTATTATCAATTCTAAAAGAAACTTTTTTGGTCCTTATCTTTCTGGACCCTCTTGGGATATGTGGCAACATTAGCCCTTCACTCCTTCTTGATAGCCTGTGTCTCTCTGTTTCTTTGGAACTACTATTGTCCTGGTTCTTTTCATACTTCTTGAAAATGTTCCTTTATAGACTCTCCTTTTCAGTGAGAATTAAGTAGTAAGTATTTCCTTGATTTCTGTCTTTGGCCCACTGTCTGTTTCCCTTCCTCTCTCCACCTCCTACTCTCATATATGAATATATGCATGTGTTTATAAATGTATACTTGTTAGGCTGGAACATATGAAACTGCCAATTGTCAAACAGCTTTGACCTATCAGATTAAATCTATTCAGATGGTTTAATCTAATATTTACAGATAAACAGCACTCTATATTGGTAGAATAAGAGAAAAAATAAAGAATAACCAAGGGACTTCCCTGGTGGTCCAGTGGCTAAGACTCTGCACTCCCAATGCAGGGGCCCAGGTTCGTTCCCTGGTCAGGGAATTAGATCTCACATGACACAATTCAGAGTTCACATGCTGCAACTAAAAACCCTGCGTGCCATAACTAAGACCCAGCACAGCCAAATAAACAAAAATAAATATTTTAGAAAAAAAAAAAAAGAATAACCGAATTAGAAGTTTGGGATAGGCAATTAATAAAGTACCATTTGACTAGGATAAACACTAATCAGGACAATATATCTTTTCTGTAAATGTGGCCAACAATAAATGATTTAAGGTGAAAAAAATTACAAAGGAACATTACTTATACTGTCACTCTTTTAGAATAGGAATAACCATTCTATTAGAAAGTGGCTCTCAAACTTAGATAGAACTCCTGTAAACCACAGTGGTCTTTTTTTTGGAGAACACTTCAAAATAGTAACACATTTTAATTTTATTATATAAGGTTAGAACAATTTTATTAACAGAAAATGACTATTATAATACATAGTGTGTGCTCAATATATATTTGAGAAATGAAAAAGTGTATCTACAAAACTATCAACCATAACAATCAAACTAAGTATGCTTAAGTTATTTCCTAGTTTGTTTTTAATACTGATTTGCCACCTGTTCATTCACTTCATCATCTGCCACAAGTGGAAACAGCTCAGGAAAATTATATGTGACAAAACCTTAAAAACAGAAAATTCTACACATTAACTTTGATTTGAGTGATGGAGCATCTCAAGTCCGGGTTCTAGTGAATCCTATTAAAAAAACTACTGTTGTAATGTGGGTTTGAAATTGTGTACCACCAGCCATAGACTAAGACAAATTTTTCTTTACCTTGAAAAAAATAGATGATGTAAAGAAAAGCCGTGAAAGATGGTCAAAAAGAAGTGGCTTCATCTCTAAAAATCAGAAAAGAAAAACATCATTCAATTCTTTTAATTAATATTACACTGAATTAAATGGCTCCAAATTTTCATGATACATACCAGAGAAGCTACTAAAAGGAATCCAGCTCACAAGTTGAAGGAACTGTGATCGACAACAGAGGCCATCCCAGAGAGGAAGGCTCTTATACAGGAATGCTTCACAGGAATAAAACCCCTCCTATAACACAAGTTGATGGTAAAACCTTACGTGGAGCTCTTCAGTCATAACTACACTCAAAACAACCAATTTATATTGTGCAATAGTTGTTTTACTCTTAATTTTTTTGTCATAAATATAATTAAAAGCCTTGGGTTAGGTATCAGACTTTCTCCTAAAAAGAACCAGATGATTAATATTTGAATACTTTAACATCTTTATCAACATAGTTTTCAAATACCATAAAACTTCACCAACTTAAAAGAAGGTAAGAAATCAATTATGAAATATTTTTCAAGATAAATGAAACTATTATTTTGGAGTACATGCAGACACTCAAATAGTCCATAAAGTTGCACAGTAAGTCTGGAATTTCAATAGGAGCCACAGACCAAACCTGAACTCTGGGCAACACCATCTGGAGAGGGCTGAGTGTTTAGCTGCCTGTGTTTTCACCAGTGAGTAAGGATCCAGGGCTTTCCCTTTTAATTCTGTCATCCTGAGTCTTAAATAGTGGCATGCACCAAGACTCTATTCTGCACCTTCTTTTCAGACATGAATTCTCTGAACAATCACATCTATAACACAGCTAAAACCATCACCTATATCAAGAGGAGTCTTACATTTCTGCATTTCCAGCCCAAATCTCATTTTGATCCCTAGACTTATTATCTAACTGCTTACTGAACCTCTTAGATATTCCACAGGCATCTTTTAAACCAAATATATCTTTCCTTTTTAGCCTGCTTTTCTTATACTCCCATCATCATCCTCCCAAGCAGAAAATCTAAAAATTCAACCTAAATTAATTCTTTTATTCTCACCACCATTATCCATACCCAACTTCTAATTCAATGGTTTCATATAAAATCCTTAAGATTTATTCAACAAACATTTATTGAGAGTCTCTTTTTTTAAAAATTTTGCACCAGGTACCAAGTTGAACACCCATACATGAAGAAAAGTTGGACATGGTTCCCACCTCTCTGGAGCCCATAATGTGTGGAAAAACAGATGCTTCAAGATACCACGATACAGGAAAACACACAAGAGCCAAGGGAGCACAAAGAAAAAACATCTAACCCAGATTGAGTAAAGGCTTCTTGACCATGCTGATACCTGAGTAGCAGCTTAACAGTACAACTCAGGGTTACCCAGGCCAAATAATTAACTGGCTTAACATATTCAGCAATCAAAAAAATGCTTGTTGATTGTAAGAACATAGGGTCACTGCTTGTGACTAACAGGGAGGGAACACAGCCCTACCCATCAGCAGAAAATTGGATTAAAGATTTACTGAGCATGGTCCTGCCCACCAGAGCAAGATCCAGTTTTCCCCACAGCCAATCCCTCCCATCAGGAAGCTTGCACAAATCTCTTATTCTCACCCATCAGAGGGCAGACAGAAGAAGCAGGAACTACAATTCCACAGCCTTCAAAACAAAAACCATAACCACAGAAAGCTAACTAAAATGATCACATGGATCACAGCCTTGTCATGGCAAAGGGGCTTGCATGACTCAATGAAGCTATGTGCCATGCCGTGTAGGGCCACCCAAAACAGACGGGTCATGAGGTGGAGAGTTCTGACAAAACATGGTTCACTGGAGAAGGAAATGGCAAGCCACTCAGTATTCTTGCCTTGAGAACCCATGTATAGTATGAAAAGGCAAAAAGATGTGACACCAGAAGATGAACGCCCCCAGGTCAGTATGTGTCCAATATGCTACCAAAGAAGAGCAGAGAAATAGCTCCAGAAAGAATGAAGAGGCTTTGGGCAAAGTGGAAACAGCACTCAGTTGTAGATGTGCCTGGTAGTGAAAGTCAAGTCCAATGCTATAAAGAACAATGTTGCATAAGAACCTGGAATGTGAGTTCCATGAATCAAGGTAAATTGGACGTGGTCAAGCAGGAGATGGCAAGAGTGAACATCAACATTTTAGGAATCAGTGAACTAAAATGGATGGAAATGGGCAAATTTAACTCAGATGACCATTATATCTACTACTGTGGGCAAGAATCCTTTAGAAGAAATGTAGCCCTCATACTCAACAAAAGCATCCAAAATGCAGTACTTGGGTGCAATTTCAAAAACAACAGAATGATCTCAGTTCATTTCCAAGGCAAACGATTCAATATTACAGTAATCCAAGTCTATGTCCCAACCACTGATGAAGAAGCTGAAGCTGAACAGTTCTATGATGATTTACAAGATCTTCTAGAACTTACACTAAAAAAGATGTCCTTTTCATCTTAGGGGATTAGAATGCAAAAGTAGGAAGTCAAGAGATACCTGGAGTAACACATAAGTTTGGCCTTGGAGTACAAAACGAAGTAGGTCAAAGGTTAACAAAGTTTTGTCAAGACAACACATTAGTCATAGCAAAAAATCTCTTCCAACAACACAAGAAACAACTCTACATACGGACATCACCAGATGGTCAATATTGAAATGAGACTGATTATATTCTTTACAATCAAAGATGAAGAAGTTCCATACAGTCAGCAAAAACAAGATCTGGAGCTGACTGTGGCCCAGATCATGAGCTCCTTATGGCATTTAGGCATAAATTGAAGAAAGTAGGGAAAACCACTAGGCTATTCAGGTATGACCTGAATCAAATCCCTTATGATTATACAGTGGAAGTGAAACATAGATTCAAGGGATTAGACCTGATAGAGTGCCTGAACAACTGTGGATGGAGGTTTGTACACGGTACAGGAGGCGGTGACCAAAACCATCCCAAACAAAAATAAAGCAAGAAGGCAAAGTAGTTGTCTGAGGAGGCCTTATAAATAGCTGAGAAAAGAAGAGAAGTGAAAGGCAAAGGAGAAACAGAAAGATATACCCAACTGAAGGCAGAGTTCCAGAGAATAGCAAGGAGAGATAAGAAAGCCTTAAGTGAATGATGCCAAGAAACAGAGGAAAACAATAGAATGGGAAAGATTAGAGATCTCTTCAAGAAAATTAGAGATACCAAGGGAACATTTCATGCAAGGATAGGTACAATTAAAGGACAGAAACAGCAAGGACCTAACAGAAGCAAAAGCGATTAAGAAGAGGTGGCAAGAATACACAGAAGAACTGTACAAAAAAGGCCTTAATGACTCAGATAACCACGATGGTGTGGTCACTCACTTAGAGCCAGACATCCTAGAATATGAAGTCAAGTGGACCATAGGAAGCATTACTACAAACAAAGCTAGTGGAGGTGATGGAATTCCAGTTGAGTTATTTCAAATCCTGAAAGACGATGCTGTTAAAGTGTTGCACTCAATATGTCAGCAAATTGGGAAACTCAGCAGTGGTCACAGGGCTGGAAAAGGTCACTTTTCATTTCAATCCCAAAGAAGGGCAATGCCAAAGAATGTTCAAACTACCACACAATTGCGCTCATTTCACATGCTAGCAAGGTAATGCTCAAAACCCTTCAAGCTAGGCTTCAGCAGTATGTAAACCAAAAATTTTCAGATGTACAAGCTGGATTTCGAAAAGGCAGAGGAGCCAGAGATCAAATTGCCAACATCTGTTGGTTCACAGAGAAAGCAAGGGAATTCCAGAAAAACATCTACTTCTGCTTCACTGACTACACTAAACCTTTCATTGTGTGGATCACAACAAACTGTGGAAAATTCTTAAAGAGATGGGACTACCAGACCATCCTACCTGTCTCCTGAGAAACTTGTATGCAGGTCAAGAAGCAACAGTTAGAACCAGGCATGGAACAATGAACTTATTCAAAATTGGGAAAGGATTATGTCAAAGCTATTTATCAACACTCTGCTTATTTAACTTACTTGCAGAGTACATCATGTGAAATGCTGTGCTGGAGGAATCACAAGCTAGAATCAAGATTGCCAGGAGAAATATCAGGAACTTCATATATCTGTATGATACTACCCTAATGGCAGAAAGTTAAGAGGAACCAAACAGCCTCTTGATGAAGGAGAAAGGGGAGACGGAAAAAGCTGGCTTAAAACTCAACATTCAAAAAACTTAAGATTTTGGCATCCAGTCTCATCACTTCATGGCAAATAGATGGAGGAAAAGTGGAAACAGTCACAGATTTTATTTTCTTGGGCTCCAAAACCACTGTGGATGGTGACTGCAGCCATGAAATTAAAAGACACTTGCTCCTTGGAAGAAAAGCTATGACAAACATAGACAACATATTAAAAATCAGAGACATCACTTTGCCAACAAAAGTTGGTATAATCAAAGCTATGGTTTTTCCAGTAGTCATGTATGCATGTGAGAGCTGGACTGTAAATAAGGCTGACTGTGGAAGAACTGATGCTTTCAAATGTGGTGCTGGAATAGACTTGAGAGTCCCATGGACTTCAAGGAGACCAAACCAGTCAATCCTAAAGAAAATCAACCCTGAATACTCATTGGAAGGACTGATGCTGAAGCTCCAATACTTTGGCCACCTGATGCAAAGAGCCAACTCATTAGAAAAGACCCTGATGCTGGGAAAGTTTGAGGGCAAGAGAAGGGGGCAACAGAAAATAAAATGATTGGATGGCATTACTGACTCAATGGATAGGAGTTTGAGCAAACTCTAGGAGATAGTGAAGGACAGGGAAGCCTGGCGTGCTGCAGTCCATGGGGTCGCAAACTGTTCAGACACAACTTAGCAACTGAACAACAGTCACCTTGTGAGATTTTTCTTACTGGCCAATTCAATTAATTTAATGCATTCAGTTACATCTTCAGTTTGTTCTCTTAAATTACAGACCTCTTTCTCTGTTTTTGTGTGTGTGTGTCAGCCATGCCATGTGGCTTGTGGGACTTTAGTTCCCTGACCATGGATTGAATCCAGGTGTTCAGCAGTGACAGCATAGCATCCTAGCCACTGGACAGCCAGGGAATTCTCTAGATCTTTTTCTCTTATTTGGATAATTCAACAACTTCTTTCTTCACAGCCAACAGTACAAAGATAAACGTCAGTTCAATTGGCTCTATCTATAATGAATTTTGGGCTTCCCAGGTGGCACTAGTGGTAAAGAACTCGCTGGCCAATGCAGGAGATGCAAGAGACACAGGTTCGACCCCTGGGTCAGGAAGATCCCCTGGAGGAGGGCATGGCAACCCACTCCAGTATTCTTGCCTAGGAAATCCCATGGACAGAGGAGCCTGGCGGGCTACAGTCCATGCGGTTTCAAAGAGTTGGACACAAATGAAGCAGCTTAGCACACACTCATGATAAATTTTGAATTGAGCAAATATTGTTTACAAAAGATGTCAAGCACCAATGAAAAGGTTTTCAATGAATATCTAAATAAATTAAGAAGTGATGAAGTCATGGAACTCTGCTCAATGTTATGTGGCATCCTGGATGGAAAGGGAGTTTAGGGGAGAATGGATACATGTATATGTATGGCTGAGTCCCTTTGCTGTTCACCTGAAACTATCACAACATTGTTAATTGGCTATACCCCAGTACAACATAAAAAACTAAAAAAAAAAAGAAGCAGTGATATAAGAAGGAAACAAGCAGAACCTTACTTGTAAGAAGCATTCTGCCCTGAGGACAGTGTCCAGGAAGTTGGCAAATTCTTTTCCATGATCATAATTATTCACCTTGTACCAATTACACTCTAGAACAGAAATATTAAGCATAAGGCTCTGGTTGCACAACAGTAAAAGCTACACAAAACATCACCACAACTCTAAAGTGACAAATAAATGATAAAATATAAACAAGCTATCAGTCTCATACATCTCAGCCAACTCACACTGGAGACTGTAACATACACATGGAGATGATAGTTCAATGTTTCTCAAGAACTTGGTAATACAGGGGGAAAGCTTATAGTAAAAAAAATAAAGTGGTAAAAGTCATATATAATGAATACGGTTAGCTTTATGCCACACAGTAATCCAAAAGAATGTAAGTATATGAATTAAAAGCTTGAGAATGGCTAAATTTCAATTAGGGTGAACTGGGGGTAATCTAAGAGTGGTAGAACTTTAGTGAGTGGAAATTTAACTGTATCATACCCTATGTAAAGAAAGACTCTGAGTAGGAAAAAGAGAGCTACCCTGGAACTGACTAATACTGACCTTAAACACTCGAAGAGTCAGGATTTGCTTATCCAGGAAAGAAATAATCTGGTGAACACAATACTATTTTTAGAGAGACTGACTCCCTCAAAGGAAATGAAATGATTGGGTTTTACTATGGCCTGGATGAAAAACTCTCTCACTTCCCTTTCCTTCAGTTCAATAATTAAGAAACCTTCTGATGACTAATGTGGCTCCCATATACACTGATAGCAGAGAAGAGCTGTTCTAGTCAGCAAACATGAACACTTTGGTCACCAGTAGGAATTACTTCTATCATGAAATAATAAGTTGACATTCTGGCTTACACAATAGTCTCAGAGTTTGGTTAGCACTAATCTGATGATTCTGTGGGCTTAACAGCAAGTTTCTGAACATACAAAAGATAGAGAGGCCTTGGACTGTGACAGTCATCAAAGTGGAGGCACCCATCGAGTTCTGGTGACCATGCAGTAGTGTTTCTTTAACAACATATCTCCTTTCTTACTTTCCCTTGAAATAAGAACAATGGCAGCATTCAGGCTCTGAATATATGATCATCAGAAAAAATTATTATAGCTTATGAAGGCTCCTCCTGTCTAGACATCGTCATTCTTTTAAAAAAAACCTATTTCTAAACCATCTTGCTCCTTCTTCATTCATCTAACAGTTAAAAAGCATCAATTTTTACCTTCTTGTAATGTTTGACTCAACCAGTGATAGAGCCTCAGTAAGACTGACTCATCTCTGACACAGTTAATATAGTGAAGTAGCAGAGAGCTGTTCAGCACTGCGCCCATCTGAGAAGGCAGCTGCAAAGACAGAAAAATCAGTCAACTGTAAGTATATAAAAAGGAGATCAGAGCAACAAGGAAATCATCAGATAAGAAATACATAACAAAAATAAAGGCCATGAAGATCAAATGGATTATGTAAATAAGCATGTGGCCCAGTTATATACCTCTAAGCAATGAATGTTCTGTAAGAGTTGAGGGAAGCTTTTAAGCTGTTCCAGTGGAAATGATCCATTGCTACTGAGGTAATCAGAAAGATTCATCCTTTTTTTTCTACTTTCTTTACTGTAGTTACAGGAATTTAGCACGGGTATAATTGAGTGAGAATTCCATTTCTAAAAAAGAAAGATAATGAGACAATCAGTGGATCAAACAGATTATAAACTATAAATGTAAAAGCACTTATTAAGGTGATCTAATGAATGGAGTCTGAATGTGGTTTGCATAGAATCCTAATTAAAGTAATTAAAATATACTCAGACATCTGTAATCTCTTCCAACATCTGAAACCTTATGGTTTGAACCTAACAATAAAGAAGGCTGTGGAAGTTACTTGGGGTTTTAAATACTTACTCTTTTTATAGGACAGACGTTAGCTAACATCAACTTTAGAGGTTCTGAAGGAAATCCTTGATTCCTTGGCTTCAGAGCAAGTAGAGCGGTCTTCCACAGATTCTCTGAATTCTTAAAATAGATCTGCAAATTTGAAACCAGTATAATATTGTAAAGTTAAAAATAAAATAAAATAAATCCAAAAAAAAAAAGAAAAAAAAAGTACATGAGAGGAGGTATCCACAAGTTAGAACGGTATAAAATCTAAAACTCTTTATTAACTGAAAATAAATTAATTATGAAATATTTTGCACCCATGCAGGTCCATTTAAAGTATAATCAGGAATCTATTAAGAACATTGAATAGAATCAAAACGAAGTGTTAATCCCTAAAAAACTTCTCAGAAGCAACACTACAATATTAAATCTTAAACAGCATGCTATAAACATTTTAGTCAAAATCTATACATTAACTTACTCAAAATAACATATTTCTATCCAAATATGACTTATCGCTCCTTAATCCCTTACCTTCTTTCTCATAGGCAAAGATACAGAAATCAAAGTAGGAACAAAGAATTTATACAGTGACAACAAAGCCTGGAGATGAGGCTGCATTCCCTGAAATAAAATAAGAGTTTTCAAATCTGTGGCCAATAATAAAAAAAGAGTAACAATAAAATAAAAAGATTAAATGAATATTCAGATCCTAATTTTATTATGTGATTATAGCTATACGAAGATGCTATAGAAAATCGAGGAACAGAAACTCAAACATTTAAATCAACTATGATAAAGCAACCCTCACCGACTTGACATGTTCTCTTTTATGATCTTTTCCCATATTTTACTTCTTCCCTATATTTTCTCTCTTCTCTGCCTGATTAATATGAAATAAAATTAAATTTAGACAAATCATTATTATTACTATCCTTAGAGAGCTATCAGCAGATACTGCATGCACTCAAAGAACTGAAACAGGAAGCTATAAAACAAGAAAGTGAAAGTGGTAGTCGCCCAGTCTTGTCTGACTCTTTGTGAATCCATGAACTACAGCCTACCAGGCTCCTCTGTCCATGGGATTTCCCAGGCAAGAATATTGGAGTGGGTTGCCATTCCCTTCTCTGGGGATCTTCCCAACTCAGGGATCAAACCCAGGTCTGCATTGTGAGTAGATTCTTTACCATCTGAACTAACAGGGGAGCTCCTAATAAAACAAAAACAATCACTGAATTGTAAATACCAACAGGAAACCTCATACTGGAGAAGCACAAATGTGCACACGTGTTTGTGTTTTTCATGAAAACTGAATGCCTCTGTGTAGGTCATGCAGGCTTCAATAATTAGGCATAGGCACCACAACTTCCCTCGGTTTTATACCCAAAGCTTCTGTTACCTGGCAGGTATAGTGGAAATAACAAGGCAAGAGGGTTGTAAGGACAAGAGATAATGGTCAGGATATATACTGAAGTTTAAGCATCCAGAGAAGAATGCTTTCCTAGATCACAGCCACAGAATAAATAAGCTAGTCACTTTAACAAAACAGTCATTTTTTATTACTCCCTAACACTTAATTTCCAGCCATACCAACCCAATTCCATAAACAGTTGCTGCTATTTGATATCTACCTGGCTTTTGCTCATGCTGTTCCCTGCCATGAGTGCCCTTCTTTTCCTTCCTGGCCTAGTTAAATTCTACTCACCATTATCACTCCTCCCTTGACCCCAGTCTAATTCTGATTTTTATTTTGTTGACTCAGCTCCCCAGGCAATAAGTTTCTTGAAGATAATGATGCATTCAGTTTTACATCCCCAAAGCCTAGCTCCATACCTAGCACAGAGTACACTGGCCAGTTTTAGGTTGAGTACTTACCATTTTGGCCTGAAGATCAAGCAGTTTTCTCACACGAAATGGTTTGACTAGTGAAGGTAAAGAAAAGAAGTTTGTGGTTCAGAATAAAAAGAAATGTTGTCCATGTAGCTTCTCCTTACAACACATTAAGACTATAATTACCCTGCTCAGTTAAGCCATTAAGCAGATGCTCTTAGGTAAAAGTACTAAAAAGCAATTCCCACAAAACCTTGCCATAGAACTAATGCTAATAATTAAAACTTTATAAAGGCCAATACAAATGCTAATTCCACAGAGTGAATGTAATACAATTGGAAAGAAAATACTCACCATTCTCTTTTTTGGTAAGTAAATATAACAAATGGCAGACATAAGGGCACTGTCAAAATATAAAAATTAAAAGAAAAAAATTACAATATATCTTGAAGAGAGCAACAATACATTTTCCTTAAATGTCAATTCTACAATGATTAAGTAAAAAGACTTCAGGACTTGATTGAACAATAGTTTTAATTAGCACGTCTTTATGCTATTTAGGGGCTTCCCTAGTGGCTCAGCTGGTAAAGAATCTGCCTGCAATGCAGGAGACCTGGGTTGGGAAGATCCCATGGAGAAGGGAAAGGCTACTCACTCCAATATTCTGGCCTGGAGAATTCCACGGACTGTATAGTTCCTGGGGTCACAAAGAGTTGGACATTACTGAGTGACTTTCACTTACTCACTTACACTATTTTTTTTCTTTTTTTTTTTAATTTAATTTTATTTTTAAACTTTACATAATTGTATTAGTTTTGCCAAATATCAAAATGAATCCGCCACAGGTATACATGTGTTCCCCATCCTGAACCCTCCTCCCTCCTCCCTCCCCATTCCATCCCTCTGGGTCGTCCCAGTGCACCAGCCCCAAGCATCCAGTATCGTGCATCGAACCTGGACTGGCAACTCGTTTCATACATGATATTTTACATGTTTCAATGCCATTCTCCCAAATCTTCCCACCCTCTCCCTCTGCAACAGAGTCCATAAGACTGTTCTATACATCAGTGTCTCTTTTTAAAGTTATTTTTGGAATACAACAATGCAGACAACTCGAAAACCACAAACAGATTCTTCTGCCTAACAAAAATTCATGTATGCCTTCTAGTGCGTGTGTACATGCTAAGTTGCCTCAGTCATGTCTGACTCTTTGCCACCCTCTGGACTGTAGCCTGCCAGGCTCCTCTGTCCATGGGATTCTCTAGGCAAGAATACTGGAGTGGATTGCCAATTCCTTCTAGTGCTGCTACTGCTGCTGCTAAGTCACTTCAGTCGTGTCCGACTCTGTGCGACCCCATAGACAGCAGCCCACCAGGCTCCCCCGTCCCTGGGATTTTCCAGGGAAGAACACTGGAGTGGGTTGCCATTTCCTTCTCCAATGCATGAAAGTGAAAAGGGAAAGTGAAGTCGCTCAGTCCTGTTCCGATTCTTCGCGACCCCATGGACTGCAGCCCACTAGGCTCCCCCATCCCTGGGATTTTCCAGGCAAGAACACTGGAGTGGGTTGCCATTTCCTTCTCCAATGCATGAAAGTGAAAAGGGAAAGTGAAGTCGCTCAGTTCTGTTCCGACTCTTCGCAACCCCATGGACTGCAGCCTACCAGGCTCCTCCGTCCATGGGATTTTCCAGGCAAGAGTACTGGAGTGGGGTGCCATTGCCTTCTCCCTTCCTTCTAGTAGTCCACAGCTATTTAGATACAAACTTAAAACTGTTATCCTGATTTCCCACCTGAAAGTATTTTCCCATGTTACTTGGTCTTCAAAATGATCATTTTCAATGATCTTAATATTCCAGTGAATATACCAGAATTTAATTAGCCATTTAGACCTCAGTCTGGCAAAATAGCACACACTCAATAAATTTGAACTTAAAGTACTGAAGGATTGGTTCCTTATACCACATCATTTTGAGTGACCACTTGTTGAGGTTTTATTCTAGATTAGAGGTCAGCAAACTATAGTTCACTTTTTTTGCAAATCAAGTTTTACTGCAACACAACTGCACTAACTCATTTATATATTGGCCATGGCTGCTTTCCTGCTACAACAGCAGAGCTGAGCAGTTGTGACACAAACTGAGTGGCCTGTAAAGCCTAAAATATTCACTTCCTTTTCTTTATAGGAAATTTGCTGTTACTTGTTCTAGAAGAAAACAGAGGAGAGTATCTTCATGAGCAGAGAGTAGCAGTTCATTTTTTCCATTAAAAAAAGATAACCATAAAATAAAACATAAAAGAAAAACCCCAATAAATTAGAGTTCATGAAATTAAGAATATCTGTTTATCAGACAAGAAAACAATATTCTATTGGAGGGATGGGTAAACAACAACCTATGGATCAAATTCAGCCCACTGCTGGTCACTGTGAATAGTTTTCTTGGAACACAGCCATTTGTTTATTGTTTGTAGCTGAGTTTGCACTGCACCAGCAGAGTGAGTACTTGTGAAAAAGACAGTATGACACTCAAACCTAAATATTTACTACTTGGCCCTTTAAGAAAAAATTTGCCAGTACCTGCTTTAGAATATAGGAAATTGAAAAAGTAAATTATTAAAGGGGGCGACAGAGGATGAGATGATTGGATAGCATCACTGACTCAATGGACACGAGTTTGAGCAAACTCTGGGAGACAGTGCAGGACAGGGAAGCCTCGCGCACTGCAGTCATTGGGATCACAAAGAGTCAGACACGACTTAGCCATGAACAACAACAACGAATTATTAAATGGGACTAAAGAAGCTGCAAAACCCAAGATTTTTTTAAACAAAGTTATATTTTTGTAGTATGACTCTATACTTTAAAGTACAGAATTCCATATTGCCACTCCTCTACTTAGAAATGAGTTGATAAAGACTGAACATACTTATAAGAAGTGTGAATTTAGATATAGGATCTTCTTTTTTTTTAAGGGAAGAATACATATTATGACCAAGTTGCCATATTCTACACAAAATATAGTAACTTTCTATAAAAAAAATTCACTGCCTCACATCCTTAGGATATGAACCATTGAAAGCTGAAGTGTTAGTCACTCAGTCATGTCCGACTCTTTGTGATCCTATGGACTGTAGCCCACCAGGCTCCTCTGTCCATGGGATTCTCCAGGCAAGAATACTGGAGTGGGTTGCCATTTCCTTCTCCAGGGGATCTTCCCAACCCAGGGATTGAACCCAGATGTTCTGCATTGCAGACAGATTCTTTATTGCCTGAGCAACACAGGGAAAGCTGTGAACCATTAGCAATACATGTCGGGTATAAAATGAGTGCCAACCTAAGCTCCAGTATTCTATCTGATACTGTCCTTTAACCACATCTAGAAAGGAAAAATTCATGTGCATCTGAGACTTTACAATTGCTTTGCTGACAAATAGCCACCACATCTCAGTCACTACAGAGTCAAGCGTCCATCAAGTTGTGACTTTTTTACTTTTTGGCTGCACCACATGACATATGGGATCCTAGTTCTTGATCAACGATTGAACCCACACACCCTGCAGTGGAGTCTTAACCAGTGGACCACCAGGGAAGTCCCAAGTTGTAACTTTTTTTAATGCTTTTTATAGTTAGGATCCTTATTTCTTCTGGGTGATACTTATACAAATGTGTTCAGTTTATAAAAATTGATTGAACTGATTGAGCCCACGTCTCTTTTGTCTCCTGCATTGGCAGGCAGGCTCTTTACCACTGGTCCCACCTGGGATACTTCGATAAATATTTTTAGGAGAAGAAGAAGGAAAAAAAAAGGAAGCCCCCTTCTCACCTGCCACGCTGAGCAAGAAACTCTTTAGTCAGCATCATGAAAACTACTCAAGCATACTGAAATTATTTGACAAACATTTATGAATAGATCTTATTCATTCATTCATGAAAGAAGTATTTATTAAGCAGTAGATAAAACAGACAAAAAGACCTGCTCTTATGAAGTTTACAATACTAGATATTTTGGTTATAAAAGGTTCAGTCCCTGCCTGAAAGAACTCCTAAGTATGCATCCAAAAGAATTCTAAGCAGGGACTTGAACAGACACTTGGATGCCAATGTTCACTGCAACATTATTCTTGTTAACCAAAAGGCAGAAACAATCCAAAAGTTCATCAACAGATAATGGTATATACATACAGCAGAATATCATTCAGTCATAAAAACAAAGTTCTGATATATGCTATAACATGAATGACCCTTGAAGACATGTTAAGTGAAAGAATCCAGACACAAAAGAACAAATACTGGATTATTCAACTTATATAAGGTATCTAGAATAGGCAAAGCATTATGCTTTCAAGTAAAAAGTAAAGTAAGTTAAAAGAAGCCAGTCAAAAATGACCCCACACTGTATGATTCCATTTATGTGAAATGTCCATAATAGGCAAATCTCTAAAGACACAAAATATATTAGGAGTTGCTTGCATGCATTCATACAAAGTCGTTTCAGTCATGTTCAACTCTTTGCGACCCCATCAATGTAGCCCACCAGGCTCCTCTGACTATGGGGATTCTCCAGGCAAGAATACTGGAGTGGGTTGCATACCCTCCTTCAGGGATTCTTCCCAACCCAGGGATTGAACCTGCATCTCTTATGTCTCCTGCATTGACAGGCAGGTTCTTTACCACTAGTGCCACCTCAAAAGCCCTAGGAGTTGCTTAAGAACCTCTAAACAGAAAGATAGGGGTGATAGCTAAAATGTATGAGTTTTTTTTTTTTAAGTGTAAGAAGGTCACAATAAAGCAAGCCACATGAATATGTTGATTTCCCAAGGGGTATGAGATTTTTGAAGTGATAAAAATGGTCTACAATTGACTCTGCTCATGGTTGCACATATCTATGAACATACTAAAACCCAGTAGATTTTACTTTGAGTGGACTGTATGGTATCTAAGTTATCTCACAAAGCTGCTTTTAAAAAGTATTTAGAGAGAAAAGAAACAACATATTACAATTAGACTGATTCAACAACAATAGAAAGGAGGTGCCAGTGGAATAATACTGTCAATGTCTTGAGAGAATTTAACTGTCACCCTAGTGTTCTACGCACAGCAGAACCAAATTTCTTTTTTTTCCTACATATACATATATCTGTTCTTTTTCAAATTCTTTTCCTGATTAGGCAGAACCAATTTTCAAGAACATGGGCATAGTAAAAGCATTTTTAGGCAAAGACAGAGTTTACCATCAAAGATTCTACTCTCAAACTGGGGCGCTATGACAACCCAGAGCGGTGGAATGGGGTGGGAGGTGGGAAGAAGGCTCAAGAGGGAGGGGACATATGTATATCTATGATATATGTTGATGTATGGCAGAAATCAACACAATATTGTATTATCCTTCAATAAAAATTAAAAATATAAAGATTCTACTGAAAGAATATTCTAGGGATTTCCCCAGTGGTCCAGAGGTTAAGACTCCGCACTTCCACTGCAGTGGGCACAGGTTTAATCCCCAGTTAGGGAAGTTCTATATGCTGGGTGGTGCAGCCAAAAAAGGAAAAGAAAAAAACCTAAAGAAAATATTTTCAGAGGAAAATAATCTCAATTAAAGGTCTGAGATGTAAAAACAATGATGAGCAAAGAAACTGGTAAATATGTGGGCAAATCTAAACAAATATTAATTGTGAAGAAAATAATAATGTCTACTACGTGTGTATGTGGAGGAGGATGGTGAAGAGTCAGAACTAAAATCAGATAATAGTGTACAATGTGGGAGGGATATGATCAGAGTTAAAGCATTCTAGGGCCCTGTATCTTTCAAGATGAAGATAAAGATATTGGTTACCTCTAGACTTTAAGAAAAGCCTTAAAGATTTCAACTGAGAAAATTATAAATAGTTATTAATTCATTAAAAAATAAACCCATTACATGATAAATGACATATTTGATGAAAAATAACTATATCTTCCAAACAAAAGAAAAATAGTAAGAAGGATGACTTTTTATATATTTTACATTTTATACTATATATGCATATTAAAATAGGTACAATAACAACACCACACATAGAGTATGTAATTTCCAACCAAGAATGGGGGAAAACCACAATCAATCCAAAATAAGAGGTATGAGGAAAAGAATCAGAAAAAAAGCAGATCATTTAGAAAGCTCAAAATAAGAGATCTCAGGGCTCCCCTGGTGGCTCAGTGGTAAAGAATCTACCTGCCAATCCAGGAGTTCCACTCTTGATCTGGGAAGATTCCACATGCCATGGAGCAACTAAGCTCATGCACCACAACTGTTGAGCCTGTGCTCTAGAGCCTGGGAGCTGCAACTACTGAAGCCTGTGCACCCTAGAGTCTGTGCTGCGCAACAAGACAAGCCCACGTACCACAGTTAGAGTAGCTCCTGTTCCCTGCAACTCTAGAAAAGACTGCAGCAATAAAGACCCAGCACAGCCCAAAATAATAAAATTAAAAAATAAGGTATTCCTACTTATTTCTACAATATCAATAATCACTACAAAGGTAAATAAACTAATTTTCCAGGCAAAAGTGAAAAATCATTAAACAGGATTTAAAAATAAAATCTGTGCTACACTAAGTTGTTTCAGTCATATCCAACTCTTTGCAACTCTACGAACTGTAGCCAGCCAGGCTCCTCTGTCCATTGGATTCTCCAGGCAAGAATGCTGGAGTGGGGAAGTGTCTAAGACATGAGGGCAAAGGAAGATTTTTCAAAAAACCAAAAGACAGAAATACACCAAGCCATGTTGTTGCTGTTCAGTCGATAAGTTGTATCCGACTCTTTGTGACCCTATGGACTGCAGCACAGCAGGCCTCCCTGTCCCTCATTATCTCCTGGAGTTTGCCCAAGTTCATGTCCATACCAAGCAACATACTAGCCAAAATAAAGCCTGAGTTGACAATGTCAATATCAAACAAAATGACTAAAACAAAAAGCATTTTAACAAAATGCTACTCATGATACAGGTTTGACTCAGCAGGACAATATGAAAACCATAATTCTGCCTTTACCTAATAATAGACTTAAAATATATAAAGCAAAATTTGACAGAACTTTTTAAGGAAAAATTGACAAGTCTGCCTTCTGAGTGGGAGATTTTCAACATATTTCACTTGGTAATTGACAGATGAGCAGCAACAGCAACAACAAATCCATAGGATATGGAAAATTTCAATTCCAATAACCTTCATTCCCTTACTCTAGTCTTCAACAACTCACCCCACTGTCACTCTAAATCCTGTCATCACATTGAACCAGTCCCCCCCTGCAATCTTAAACTCCAATGCTACAACTTATATCATTCCAGTTTTTAATCCTAATACATGCCTTTAATGTCACCAAGGCAACCTGAAACTCAGCTGTTTGTGCTCCCAATCTGCTCTCCTTTGTCTTCACCTTCTCCCTTTTCTCTCTAGACTTCCTGATCCATTAGCTCAGTCACTCTCTTGCCTTCATGTCCCACCCTGAAGGAACTACGACCCTTGACATTAGCAACATCACAAATTCGTGCTCCCTAAACTTAGAGTTGGACTGTGAAGAAATCTGAGCGCCGAAGAATTGATGCTTTTGAATTGTGGTGTTGGAGAGGACTCTTGCGAGTCCCTTGGACTGCAAGGAGATCCAACCAGTCCATTCTAAAGGAGATCAGTTCTGGGTGTTCATTGGAAGGACTGATGCTAAAGCTGAAACTCCAATACTTTGGCCACCTCATGTGAAGAGCTGACTCATTGGAAAAGACTCTGATGCTGGGAGGAATTGGGGGCAGGAGGAGAAGGGGATGACAGAGCACGAGATGGCTGGATGGTATCACCGACTCGATGGACTTGAGTTTGGGTGAACTCCGGGAGTTGGTGATGGACAGGGAGGCCTGGCTTGCTGCAATTCATGGGGTCACAAAGAGTCGGACACGACTGAGCGACTGAACTGAACTGAAACTTATCTGGGCCTTCAGAACTGTGTCTCTTAATCTATCTCTATTTTCACCAAGAGCTATTTCAAAATGTATACTCTCAAACATAACATTCTATCTTTTCCTCCTCATTCTCAGCAGAAGACCTTGCCTCCTACTTGAGTGAAAATTTGAGAAAAAAAAAAATCACTAAAACCACTGGGCAGGAATTCCCTCAATCACATCCCTTACTAACTCACAAATTTATGGACATCAACACCCATCTCTCTCTTCCTATTGAAAAGAAATCCCTATAACTTTAACCCTGAAAGTGATAGTCATTCAGTCGTGTCTGACTCTTTGCAATCCCTAAGGACTGTAGCCCACATTCTCCAGGGAATACCGGAGTGGGTTGCCATTTCCTCCTCCATTAACCCTGATCCCTAGTCTTATTTTGATACTGCTCCTCTATATTCCCATGGAACTCTGTGGATACTATCACAGGATTTATCACACTGTACTTCTCTCTCCTACTACATTTAAAGATCTTCAAGGCTCAGCCTCTTACTAGGTAGGTTACCTTAGCAAAGTTACATAACTTTTCCAAGCCTCAGTTGTCTCATCTGAAAAATGGGAATAGTATTTCCCATAAAGCCTGCCTCTAGTCACATGACCCTGGATAATTATTTGACTTCTCTGTGACTCAAACTCCTCCTCTTTAAAACTGTATATGTCACAAAGGCTATAAAGAGGTTTAAATGAGTTAAAACCACTTTTTATCTGGTGTGTTTTACATTTACAGCATATTTCAGTTTGGCCTAGCCACATTCCCAGTGCTCATTTAGTCACATGAGGTTAGTGGCTACCACACTGGAGAGCACAGTATAGAAAATAGTAGGTGCTAAATAAATGTTTATTTTGAATTGAGGTTAAGAATAAAAAGAACTTTCAGACCCTCAGAACTTGGAAAAAATACATAGTCTGACATTTCATTTTCTACATTTTAACATCTCTGAAAACAAAACTAATCCTAAAATCAATATCAAGTGACAATTTTAATGGCAACATTCCATTGTAATGGTTTGAAAGATAATGATGCATCTTAAAACTGATGGCATCTTAGAGTTGGTGAAATACTGTGTAAAGCACTTGGTCCATGGTATCTAAGGTTCATATAAGTTAACTATATGAGGCTTATAGTTAACTTATGTGCTACATTGATTTGGTCGTGTCCGACTCCTTGCAACCCATGGGCCATAGCCCACCTGGCTCTTCTGTCCATGGGATTCTTCAGGCAAGAATACTGGAGTGGGTGGCCATGCCCTCCTCCAGGGGATCTTGCAGACCCAGGCATTGAACCCGGATATCTTATGTCTCCTGCATTGGCAGGCGGGTTCTTTACTACTAGTGCCATATGGGAAGACCAATAGTTAACTTACTTTTACTCATATTTGTATCTCCAATACTAGTTCAATGACTCTCACATTAGTTAATAAATGTTCACTGAGTGAATTTCTACAGGATGTAACCTCAAACTTTGTACATCTAAAGCCAAACATATTATGTTCCTTTTAAAACTACCTCCTTTTCCACAAATTTCCTTTTATGGTCAAAGGTACCATCATTTTGCATCATGCTGACTTACAAACTCTATCTTTATATCGTGACCTTTCCCTTAATCCAGTTTAGGTACTAGATTATGTCAATTCTTCCTTTACAGTCTACTTTAAGATTTGTCCCTTCAATTTTTCATACCCCTTAATCTCTGATAGTGATTCTCAGACTTTTTGGTCTCAAGACTCTTTATATTCTTAAAAATTAGAAGATCCCCAAAAGCTTTTGTTTATCTGGTTTATAGCTGTTGATATTCACCATATTAGAAATTAAAGCTAGGAAATTTTTTTAATGTTTAGTAACTCATTTAAAAAATAAACTCATTACATGCTAAACATAAATGAAATATTTTATGAAAAATAACTATATTTTCCCAAAAAAAGGCTTAGCGTGACATAGTTTTACATTTCTACAATCTCTTTTATTTTTTTTTGAAAGAATATAATAATTTATTTATTCTTAATATTTCTCTTATATTACATCAAGTCATTTCTACAATCTCTTTAATGTTTCTGACTTAATAGAATATAGACAGATACTCTGCTTATGCATTAAATGTAACAATATATTGTTATGATTGAAGCACATGAAGAAAAGTTAGCCTCACACACATATGTAATTGGAAAAGAAGGAATATTTTAATAGCCTTTTCAAGAAAATTGTGGATATTAGTCTTTGATACTTCACCAAAACTAATAAATGGTAGTCTCTTAGGAAATAGCTGCAATGTGGATTCTGAAATCTTATCAATGAACTCTTTGTACTCTATTCCATTAAAATTCATTGATATATCTTGCACTTTGGATGGCTTTTACCCATACATAATTTCAAACGAGATCATTTGGAAATTAGTTATACCTATCTCCCAAATGTTGACATATTTCATTATATAATTATTAATATAATTATAATATAATTATAATCATTATATAATACTAAAAATCACAGTCATTAATATTGTCCTTCTCATCAGCAAAGTCTTTTAAGTATTGGGAAGCTGTCAGGTTCACAATGACAAATACAAATTTTTCAAACTTGTCATTTTTGCTTAAAAGCTCAAATTTTACCACTTGCAACAAATAGTGCCAGTTGTTTTCTATGAAATGACCAGCTCACTTTGTTCATTTTCAAGAAAACATATGCCAAATACCAAGTCTGAATAACCATAGTTTATATGTCAGTCATTCTTTGAAGTAAAAATGGTATTCCATGGAAAAAAGCAGCTAGTTTGGCTCACAATTCAATCACACAAAGTTCCTTTCCTCATGACAACTGTTGTGCTTTAATATGCAGAAGGGATTTATTTATACTTCCCATTTCATCAACAGAATATTAAAGATATGTCTCACAGGTTGAAGTTTAATATAATTAATGAATTAATCTTTATTGCTTCATTTGGGGCATTATTAAGTAAAACTTGCATTTTTGTTTTTTACTACAGTAAAGAACACAACAAACCCTTCTACAGTGTGGACTCACTGCCCTGAGTGTGTCAGAAGTTTTATCCATCATCAGTACAAATGTCAACACAGTGAAAATAGCTACTAACATCTTGATATCACTATAAAGATAATTTTAACCTCTGAGACCTCCTGAAAGTTCCTCAGGAAGCATCAAAGGATCCACAGAGCATATTCGAGAATTGCTAGTTTAGGATATCATCATCATGTCAGTCTCCTAACTAGTCTTCCTGATTCTAGCTTCCATCCTAATTCATAATGTTTGGCATTATTAGATACAACTTCCTACAATGTTGCTTTCAACATGTTCTGTCCCAAGTTTTTCAGTGATTTCCCCACTGGATAAAGTTCAAATTCCTTACCATCATATTTAAAGACCACTACAATTTTTCCTCACCCAATTTTTTCAGCCTTATCACCCACCACTGCCCGACATCAAATGTAATTAAGTCAGTCTGATCTGTTTAAGGTTTCCTAAAACACAATTTACAACTTTTGCTTGAAATATTCCTGTCATATCAAACATCAAATCTCAAATCCTACTCCACCTTCATGGCCCAGTTCAATGCCCACATACTTTATGATGCTTTTTCTAATCACTCTGGTTTACAGTGTTCTTTTCTTCCTGGAAATATCACAGCAATTACTATCCTCACATTAACATACACTGTCTTTGATAATAGAACTTATGCATTGTCATTTAACTTTATGTGCTTTTCTTAGTCTCTGAAATAGATTACAAACCCCTGGAATATAGAAACTCTCAGCTAATCTTTGAATCTTCTACACTGTCTCATATAATGCAACAAACATAGTCAATTTTTGAAAATGAAATCAATAAATTAATTCCCTCCCTTCCCCAAAGCAAGAGAAGTTCTGTTAGATGAATGGTTCACACGGTCTGTGAACTACTGATGGTCCTTGAAAAACTTCCAGGTGGACAGTAGATTGATTTCTTAGTTATTAATGCTTTCAATGGGACTAATTATGCTATTTAATCAAAATCAGTCCACTGGCATCTCATGAAAAGTAATCCTCTCCTTCTCATTAATTCTGATGAGGTTTTCACAGTGTTAATCAAGAAACTGTAGAATAAGTGACCCAAAGGACCCTGTTGAAGTGGTTTAAAAGGGAAAAGATGGCAATCATTGCTCTAGATCAGCAAAGAGACTCCAATGTGAACTCAATTCTATCTGTAACAATTATTTCCTTAAAAGAAGATAAAAAGCAAATGTGGGGAAAATTTCATTTGTTAATCTGAGAGACGGGTATAACAGTGTTTGTTATGCTACTCATTACACTTTCCTGTTTCATACATTTTAAAATAAGTAAGGAAAGTTGTTTGGCACTTTGAAGCACATATGGTGCATCGATATACAAGCACGTACCACTGATCAATGCATAATGCTGTTCAATTTTTACTTACCAGTGCATCATCTTGCAATGAAGCAAAAAAGAAGCCATAGAGCAAGTTAATTTGCTCCTTGTGATCAATGAAGTCAAACATTGCAACCAGCCAACGATAAAAAAGCACCTATTGAGAAACAAAATGCTTATCTTTAGAGAAATATAACTGGCACAAAAGAGCTTAATTACCCCCCTCAGGACTGTTTTAGAAGCCTCTAGCACAAAGAAGGATAATAGATTTTATTTCTCAGTAAAAATTTCTATTTGAACAGAGTTCTTGCATCAAGCTTTATTGTTCCAAAACTACAAGCTTTGCACAAAAGGCCACTACCATTACTTCATAAGTGGCTCTTCCTTGCCAGCCCTTAAGTGGCTCTGAAGGACTTATCATCAAAGTGTTTAAAAAAATTACCTTGGTGCTACCAGAACACTTGCCAGCACAAAGCCAGGAGACCGCCTTAACCACAGAATCTTCTGATATTAGAGTTGCTGGAATCATACACTTGAATATCCGAGTGTTTACAGCACTCCCTAGAAAGTAGACAAAGTCCAAATTAAACTACATTTTAGGGTCTTGATTGTCCCTTCACTGTAATTAACTCTTGGTCCTAAAACTTTCACTTTACGTTGAAGGCAATAAAGTAATATTCAATAACTCTTATGGCAAAGGCAATGGCAACCCACTCCAGTACTCTTGCCTGGAAAATTCCATGGATGGAGGAGTCTGGTGGGCTACAGTCCATGGGGTCCCTAAGAGTTGGACACGACTGAGCGACTTCGCTTTCACTTTTCACTTTCATGCATTGGAGAAGGAAATGGCAACCCACTCCAGTATTCTTGCCTGAAGAATCCCAGGGACGGGGGAGCCTGGTGGGCTGCCATCTATGGGGTCACACAGAGTCAGACATGACTGAAGCGACTTAGAAGCAGCAGCAGCAGCAGCAATAACTCTTATCATCATTACAAAGCATAGTTTGAAACAAAAATGTACCTTTAACTTCTAATAGAAACTATAAAGCAAATTCTTTGGCTCTAATATTTCTATCTAACAATGGAGGATGAATACAGGATCTCTTCTTGGAAGGATGAAAATGTTTCGACATTAGATAGTAGTGATAATTGCCCAACTCTATGTGCTGTGCTTAGTTACTTAGTCATGTCCGACTCTTTGCAACCCCATGGACTATACAGTCCATGGAATTCTCCAGGCCAGAATACTGGAGTGAGTAGCCGTTCCCTTTTCCAGGGGATCTTCTCAACCCAGGGATCAAACCCAGGTCTCCCACATTGCAGGTAGATTCTTTACCTTCTGAGCCACCAGGGAAACCCAAGAATACTGGAATGGGTAGCTTATCCCGTCTCCAGGGGATCTTCCTGACCCAGGAATTGAACCAGGGTCTCCTGGATTCCAGACGGACTGCATTGTAGGCAGACCTGGGAAGCCCACCCAATTCCATGGATATGCTTAAAAAAAAAAAAAAAAGAACAAAACCAACCCCATATGCTTCCAAAGGGTGAATTTTATGGTATGTGAATTACATCTCAAAAATAGTGTTTTACTCCTAGGAAAATTTAAAGGACTTTTTAAAATGGCATAATAGATTCTGATTTATGTAAATCTCCTGAAAGACATCTTACATCAGCTGCTACATTTAAGAATAGATAGATTCATTTGTATTCTCCATCCATGCCCCAAAAGTGGAAAGGATACCAGAATGAAACAACTACCCTATTAGCTGGTAGTATTGTCATTCTATATTGGTCCAATCTTTCCATCATTCTCTGGCTTCCATGCTATTCTCCCATCTGCTAATAGAAGTGATGTGACCAGTAGCTTTGTCTTAATATACACCCTATATCAGCTTCTGCTTATTCAATAATTTTATATATACATACATTATCAATTTTTATATTTAAACATTGTTTTATTTGCATTATACTGTGGTGATCAGAACCATTCACTGAAAAACTAGTGTTCTCAACTTCTCATACAAGTAGAAGCCACAACAGTATCTTGGATACATGTGTTTTTAACCAATGTTTTAAAGGCATTACAGTGTGGTAATCACATCCATTCAGTATAACACTATTCTCAATTTCTCCCGAGAGTAGCATTCTTAGAAATATACAGGTCTTTAAACACTGTCTTAAATGCACTATAGCATGGTGATCACATCCATTCACTAAGATAACACTGTTCTTAACTTCACCCATAAGTAGCATTCTCAGAAATTTCTTATACATGTCTTTTATTTTCCTACAGGTGCAGACCTCTTGTTTTTTTTTCCTTAGTAAAAATTGTTTATATTTAAGATGCACAACATGATGATATGATATAATCAGCCCTCCATATCCTCAAGTTCCACATCTGTGAATTCAACTAAACACAGAAAGTGTTCCTAAAAAATATTACATAAAGTTCCAAAAAGCAAAGCTTGAATTAGGCATACACAGGCAACTATTTACACTGCATTTACATTGTATTTACATTGTATTTACAGTTGTATCATTGGAAAAGACTTTGATGCTGGGAGGGATTGGGGGCAGGAGAAGGGGACGACAGAGGATGAGATGGCTGGATGGTATCACCGACTCGATGGACATGAGTCTGAGTGAACTCTGGGAGTTGGTGATGGACAGGGAGGCCTGGCGTGCTGCAATTAATGGGGTCGCAAAGAGTCGGACATGACTGAGCGACTGAACTGAACATGTAAACACCTGGCAGATACTGTATACCTATTATAGTAAAATGACTACTATAGTCAAGCTGATCAACATTTTATTTCCTTACATAGTTACCATTTTCTTCTCTGTGATAAGAGCACCTAAAGTCTATTCTCTTGCAAATTTCCAATATTCTATACAATATTACTAACTTTAGTCATCATGTTCTCTAGATTTACTTATCCCACATAACTACAACAATGTGTCTCATCAATTTCTACCCCATTATTTTGTGTTGAAAAAAGGAAGCAGTGATGGCAGGTAATGAATAATAAGAATAAAAATCTCTGCTTTCCACTCAGTGATTTCTTGTTTTTACCTCTCTTCTCCCCTATTCCCATCCCCCAATTCTTGTAAAGTTTATAACAGTCTGACCACTAATACTCTATACATATACCACATTCAAGGGGAGAATTCTATGTTGAATAGAGTCCTATATTGACTCTATTCTTACTTCCCAGTGACTTTTTAATTACTAAAGAGTACAAAGTCCCTTTGTACCTAATTATGACATTTCTAGCATACCTGCCCTTGAATATGCATTTCAACTTAGCAAAGGAGTTACATACAAAGATCTAATAGTGATGGGGGATATTATAAAAATAACTAAAAGGAGAAAAGCAATTAAGGAGGCTACCTTTAATATCTCTAAATTCCAGCTTAATAGAAAAGTGAAATTAGACTAGAAAGGGAGATTATTTTACAAATTGTTATATACAAGTTTCAAAGCCTGAGGCATGCATTTTTAAAAACACATGCATTTGCTACAAGACCTAGCAAACATCACAAAAACCTAATCGTTCATTTCTGAGATATCATAAAAGAAAAGAGAAATTCCAAAGTAGAAGACATCTGTATATTCTATACATGTTTTAAGGGGAGAAGGAATAGATAGAATTGTTCTCGATGGACACTAATTAGTTAAATATGAATTCATGGATATTTGTTAGAAGCAAACAATCTGAAACCACTTACAAGAAGACCAATTTTATTAGGTCAAATTTAACTTTCTAGGAAAACAGAGAGCACTAATCAGGTAAAAATAGAGAACTAAAATACCCAGAAGTCATATACTGAATTCAGCTAGTCATTCATTGTTTCTTTAAAATACACACACATACCCTTGCAAATGGCAACCCACTCCAGTATTCTTGCCTAGAGAATCCCATGGACAAAGGAGCCTGGCGGGCTACAGACCATGGGGTCGCAAAGAGTCGGACACAACTGAGGGACTAACACACACCCTTGCAAACATGATAGGATATGCACAAAGGAACCCAATATGCAAAATGGTATATTAAGTATCCAATTTTGATAGTTGTCTTAAAGAAAAAATGTAGAAAATCTGATAGCAGTGTAGTGCACTATAAACACTAGAAGGGGAATAAGGAGACCAGAGTTTCCCGGTTCTAGCTCTGAGATGAAGCAAGTCTCTTTAACCACTCTGGGCTTCAGTTGCCTCACATTTAAAATGAGAATGTTCAAGAGCTAAAATACTCTCTAAGTCTAAATTTGGATGAGGGTAGGTTAAAAGGTTCTTAAGTGAAAAGAATAATGGACAGATACTATTTCTTTCTAAGATTCCCCCCACCCCCATACAAATGAACTTAGAACAGAAAAGGAAGCATTTGCTCCAAAGAAAAAGCATCTTAATGGTTACAGCCACAGACACTGGAGTGGAGACAATATCAACACCAACTTGTTGTCACTGATAAGTGAAACTAAAGGCAATAAAGTACACTAGTGATCTCTTAATGTGCCTTCCAGCAACACTACTTAAACTATTATCTACCCTTCCTAACAGAAATACTAAAAATCACTTCTAAGCATTTGGTAACAAGAATCCATTTTAAAAATAAAAATGTGATAACTAGCCATTTTCAGCATATGCACATAGCAACTTTTCGTTAAGGTAGTTTCAATATAGTGAGTGAAAGTGAAAGTCGCTCAGTTGTGTCCGACTCTTTGCAACCCCATGGACTTCTGGGCCAGAAAACTGGAGTGGGTAGCCTTTCCCTCCTCCAAGGGATCTTCCCAACCCAGGGATCAAACCCAGGTCTCCCGCATTGTGGGCAGATTCTTTACCAGCTGAGCCACAATCGAAGTTTGGACATAAGAAAGGTCCATTTGTATAATCTTAGATTGGTTTTATGAAGAGAATAGGAAAAATATACAGTTCTTTAACTGCATCTGATTCCAACCAACAATGTAATTCAAATTCTGAAAGGCAAAACTAATGCTGAAAAATTTATCCCCGTGACATACCAAATTTGCCACTGAGTGCCACACTTAATAGAATGTCGATTCCTTCTGGAGCTAACCCATTCTTCCATGCCACATTTTCCACAGTTTTCAAGTGTTTCTCTTTATTCTGTGAAGTTTTAATGGGACCTGAAAGAGGAACAATAGCAAACAGTGAGGACTTTAAAACTCTCTCACTCCTCAGCCTCAACAGTTACAATTAGACTACTTCAAAGGAACAGCTTTATGTAAAAAAGAAAAAGTCTTTCTAAAAACCCTTCAAAGCCCTTACAACCCTAGAATATTTGACAGCAGGAAAACTGAGTCCTGCCCTGGTTTCTTTGCTCTAAACTAACTAAAGGCACCAAGACTAAGGTGTTTTCAATAACTAAGACAGTGGTTCACAAGCTTTCCTACACATTTGAATCACTTAGAGAGCTGCTGAAAAATTCCAATGCCCAAGTTGTGTCCCATACTAATAAAATCAGAAAATCTAAGAGTGGATGCCAGGCACTAGTGGTTTCTAAAGATTCTCGGGTAGGGGACTTCTCTGGTGGTCCAGTGGTTAAGAATCTGCAGTGCAATGCAGGGGACTTGGGTTCGATTCTCAGTCAGGAAACTAAGATCCCACATGCTGCAGAACTACTGAGACCTCGTGCCACAACTAGAGTCTGTGAAACGAAAGACCCCACATGACACAACAAAGATCCCGAGCACCTCCCGTGACAAAGCTGCATCCATGATGCGGTCAAATAAATCAATATTAAAAGAAAAAGATTCTGAGGTAATTTAATCCCAGTGTGCAACAGTTTGAAAACCACTCTGCTGGAACATTCTTTGCTGTTGTATCCCTAGTACCTAGCATACTGATATGTAGTTAAGTGCTCAATAAATGTCCATTAAATAAACAAAAATCATGAATGAGCAAAAATATGCTTTCCTTTAAAAATCCTTACCAAAAGAGTCTAGAAATTTTTCACAGGAACAGGCCTTACACAAGGAAAACAATCTCTTACCTTTCTCAAAGTATCTCAATGCTATCTGCAGAGCGTTTTCTGCTTGATCATCAGCACCTTCATAATCTTCCACAGTATTGTTCTGTCCACATTTTGAGATGCTCTTTGAGTCATTTAGGTCCTCTTTTACTCTCCAGGCCGAGAGTCTAGTCTGATAGCTACTACTATCCTGTGAAGTCCTCTTTTGTGCCCAAGAGTTAACTTTCTTTTGAGATGACATTACTGCACATGTTCTATACAAAAACAAGTGTCAAGGTGTCACTAACCAGCCAAACAGTCCCTCCCTTTTTACTCCAAAGACAGGGACCACACCTATCTGTACTCCCCACATTTAGTACAGAGCACCTAGCATACAAGTACACAATAAAAAATGACAGCAATCCAGGCAACAAAATCTATAGGTTAACTTTCTCAAAAAGCCCTTTGACTTAAAGAGGAACAGAGAGAAACAGCTCTCCAAGGTAACATTCACCAGCTGAACCGGCCCTGTGGGAGGGGGGATAAAAGATGGTAAAAGTACAGGGAACATAACAAATTCTCCTAAAATGGCTATATCACATAAGTGAGTCTAATACTAATTCATCTCATGAACTCAATGTTACTTTCTCCACTCCTATTTCTCTCCACTTTGCCTTGATTTTGCTTTTAATCTTTAATGCTTCCTGCCTTGTCAGTGCAAAGTTTGGTTGCCAAACTAAGGATTCTCAGAACAGAAACATGCCTCGCTAATTCACTTATTCAGTAAATAATTACTAAGCATCATCTATATGCCAAGCACAGTTCTACTTATCAGGGATAAATAATAAAAGTCAAGGCCTCTGCTACAGTGAAACTTACAGGGGGTGGGATGGGGAGGCACACGAGTCAATAAATAAGTAAATAACTAATAGTGAACATAATATACAGTGGTGTGATTAAAAAAAGGGTGGGTGAGGTGACAGTGACAAGCTACTGTGGAACAAGTGTTCAGAGAAAGTCTCTCTGACGTGACCTTTAAGCTAAATTCAAATGCCAGGAGGAACGAACTATGTTAAGATCTGGTCAAAGAGTATTTCATGGAGAGGAAAGAGCAAGACATACTAAGATCTTGAAGCAAGGTCTTTGTGTATTAAAGAAACAGCAACACCACCAGTAAGAGGTGAGGATGAGTAGTGGCATGAAAGAGGTACAGAGTAGTGGGAGACAAAGTCAGAAAGGCAGACAGGGACTGCTATATTGGGGTTTGCCAACCAAAACAAGGAGTCTGGATTTTAAGTGTCATAGGCAACTAACTATAAAGGGAAGGGAAGAGTGTCAGAGAGGAAGTGATACCATCTGATTTAGGTTTTAAGATCGTTTTAGCTGCAGCGCAGAGAATAGAATGTCAGGGGTCCAGGAGTGGAAACAGACAATTTAAAAAGTTTAGCAAAGGGCCAGAAGAGATGTGACTGTGGTCTGAACCTGGCCTAAAGTGTAAACAGTAAGAGAGACAGAAGATGATTGCATTCGTGAAATGTTTTGGAAGGAGATTGATCAAAGCCGTAACAAAAGAATTGGATGAAGGGAAAAAGAGAGAAAGCCAGAATGACTTCTAAATTTGGGGCTGCAAATGGGAAAAATGAAAGGAATGGTCGTAATGACACTCAACCCCACCTCCCTTCAACAGATAAGGCCAGAGCAGGAAGGAGAGCAATATGTGTGTCTAGACCACCAGGAAGTTCCAGGTTGCCAGTTGTTTCCTCGGGTCCTACGTAAGAAGGGCGGGCGACCAGCTTCTGGCCCCTTCTGATGGAACCTTCCAATCGCTCCCCAAGAACTCCCCTCTCACAGCCTGTGTCAACAGGGAGCAAACCTGGCCGCGACCACGGACCCACTGGGCAGATTCCTGGTCTAGGGGAAACCCGACACCTTGGAGGACTGCCTTGCTCAGAAATCAGGAGATTAATTCTCTTCGGTACCTGGGCTCCCATTTTGCCGTGTGTTTAAAAGTACCTCACCTTATACACTCCGCGATCCCAAATCCTCCGGGTTCCAAACACCACCTCTCGGATTCAAATAAACTGGCTCCACCCCGCGCATGCGCTTCCACGGGGATGCGGGAGGCGGCGGGGCGGAGCCACGTGCTCTGCTGAAGCTTGATTGGTTGAGTCACAGCTCACTGGCGCGAGGCAGTGCGCGCGCTGACGCTGACGCAAACTCAATTCCTCAGAGCCGCGCGCCCCACCCGCCCGGGCCCGGGGACGCGCAGCAAGTCGGCGGTTGCTGCTGAAATCAGCTGATTGGCTGACGTTCCCCTCGTTCTAATATTGTTCGCATTCGTCACTGTGCGTAAAACAAAATGATTAGTGTCTCGGTTCTTGAATTTAACAAGACCACTTATAGCGATCCTTTTGCTCAGGCTGATTCCAAATGTCGGGACTTTGTAGGAAAATATGAAACTGCAAACTTCTCAATAAAGGCTGTTCTCCCTTGCTGGGCAAGAGAATTAAGCTAAAGGGCCTGAGACCTCTGAAGCTGTCTCTAGGAGGTGAGAGGAAAGGACAGCAGAATTTTACCGAGAATGGGCATGCATACCTTCGAGGGTTTGCTGGAAACGGCGTCTTGTATGTAGCTGGCCAATCAAAATGCAAAGGTTCCTAACTTTGAGGAATCGATGGACTTTACAGACACTGGCTAAAACAGCAACAAGGGCTTAGTCTGAGACCTGAGATTAGTCCCTGGTTTAATCTTCCTAGAGTGGGGAGTGGCGAGAAAAGATAAAAATTTAGTGACTCTCACAGATTTTTTTGAGGCCAAAACAACCCATAAACTGTAGGCAAAACTGTGGGAGGAAACTTTGCAATCTTAGGGAGAGATGAAGAACCAGATTATGTTGATGTATTTGGGAAAGACTACAGCAAAAATGTGAAAGTTGGACTGTGAAGAAAGCTGAGCGCCGAAGAAGTGATGCTGTTGAACTGTGGTGTTGGAGAAGACTCCTTAGAGTCCCTTGGACTGCAAGGAGATCCAACCAGTCCATTCTAAAGGAGGTCAGTCCTGGGTGTTCTTTGGAAGGACTGATGCTAAAGCTGAAACTCCAATACTTTGGCCATCTCATGCGAAGAGTTGACTCATTGGGAAAGACTGATGCTGGGAGGGATTGGGGGCAGGAGGAGAAGGGGATGACAGAGGATGAGATGGCTGGATGACATCACCAACTCGATGGACATGAGTTTGGGTGAACACTGGGAGTTGGTGATGGACAGGGAGGCCTGGCGTGCTGCAATTCATGGGGTCGCAAAGAGTCGGACACGACTGAGCGACTGAACTGAACAGCAAAAATTGTTATTTGACACATCTTACATGGTTTTCAAAGTACTTTCAAGAACTGGTGTTTAATCATGCATGAGAACGGACTTCAATATTTTCTATGATAGCTGCTCTTCCTTATCTAGTAAAACTGAAAAATTCTTGAGACACATTTTCATAATTTTAATCATTTCATAGACTCATATGTAAATTGGAAAGAATTTAAGCCTTCAATCACCTTGTTTTTGTAAATGAAATTGGGGCCCTGAGTGGTAAAATAATTTGCCTAATGTGACAAGTCTGTGGCACTGGAATTTGTGCAAGTTTGTGGGTACATATATATTCATCTGCAATTTTTTTGTGTGAAATCATTCTTCAACCTTCCCTTGGCACCACCAAACCTGGGAATTGTATTGAGATCTTAATTTTGTGGCTTTCTGTTTCATGTGCTGACATCACAAAATTGTGAGGAACTTAAATGAGATTAGAAAGTTTGTAACCTGACTAGTATATTATTGTACTCCCCCTTGTCTTTATTTTCCTCCCACATCCACTCAAAAATAAAACAGCCTGAATCCCATGATATGACCCTTTCTTTCCAGACTTTCATTATTTGTCCAGACTATTTCCTCCAAACTTCAAAAATGTTTATTTTGAAAGAATGAGAGAAATAAGACAGAGAGGTATCAATTAACAAGAACAATGACACTGAAGAAAATACATTAATTTGTACTCCCCACGCACAACACCCCCACCCCTTTCCCCATCCCTGGCACAATGATATTTAAACCATCAGAGCACATCTAACAAGGAGAAGCAGCAGTATATAATGAAGAAAGCAAATTTTCATACTGCTCAATCCGACTAACCCATATTGAATGTCCTTCCCCCAGCTAAACTCCACCCACTGAAAGAGGTGTAGTAGAGGAGACAACCATGGGGGTAACTTGGATCTCTGCTTACACTAGCAAAGTTCAGTGAAAATTCAGTAAGAATAGTGAATCTGATTGGCAGGAAAGACTGGATACAGCTCCTCTGTCAAATTTCAGATGATTGAAGAGAACAGCTAGAGTTGAAGAGTCACAGACTTGTAACAGGACTAATCTTTGCTCCCTCAACTGCAACAGTGGAGCAGCTGCCAAATCCTGGTTAGCTGCTGAGAATAGTGGAAATGAGGCAGCTTTTGGCTTAAGAAAATCCAAAACAGATGTCTGATAACAAGTTTATTGTTTCAGTTTCCAACTGTGAATAAAGGAGCTTAGTAGGCTGGACTCCGACAAAGGCAAGGTGAAACTTCCAATTTTATCACTTGAAGAATTAGACTATCTACTGACTGCATTATTTCCCTTATTTTAATTAAACTCAATATGGAGTATTTACAATTTAAACAACTTTTAAAGTAGAGGTTAATTCATTTTATGTGTAACTCAGTGTCTCAAATTGAAGGAACTTTTTCCTAAAGCGGGAGGTTTAAGTTTTCAGCTTAATCTAGTGAGGCATCCCTGTATCCCATGGGAATACATAGTTTGTTTTATACCAAGAAGTAAGTGGGATTCTCTTTATAGGAGATTTGTTTTATTCTGCCTTTACTAGAATCAGTCTATAAAGGAAAGGATACCTATGCAGGATTAGTTCAAGATCAGAGCCTTTTCCTTCACACACGCATGCGAACACACACATACACACACACACACACACCCACCCACCCACACACACACAGTAAGTAACGTTTACCCACACATAATCTCACAGTCACATGCTTGCTGGAATCCATCTCACAAATACACTTCAATAGTTAGCCATATACATGTACATGCAGCAAGATGTGAGAGTTGCCCCAGAGTGATTAAAGGTGGTGCACACACGTCTATGTGGGGAGGTCATTTTAGGGTATAGGTGTACACAAGCCAATAGGACCATCAACTTGCAGGTTATATGTGTCCCTTTTCCCCCAAGATAAATAAATCAAATGAAAAACACACACTGACATCTTCCTGGGTGTCATGGAGGCAACTGCCTGGAAGGTCCATTTTTTGCACTTCTGCTCTCCTACGACAATTTCATTTTGCCCTGAGGGGCCTTCTCGTATAAGGACGGCTGCTCCTCGGTATTCCCGGCATTGCCGTCACTCCCCGCATTCCCTGGTGGCGAGGATTTCTTCTCAGAAGACCGGTCTTCAGGCTTGCGGGCAATCAGCAGGCGGCAGGTGAGCAGGATTCCAAACACCAGGGCATGGGCGTAGCGTTTGAGAGGATCACCGACTAGCTGGTGGAAGAAGAGGACCGCCAACACCAGCAAGAGGAGGAAAAAGTTGGCCACATCTTTGGGACGCCCAGGCACAAGAGTCATGACAATGCCACAGGCCACCTCAAGAGCACCAATGCTTTTGCGGAGGAGAATGGAATTGATCCCCATTTTCTTCAGCAGAGGGAGGGCTCGCACATAGCTCTTGTAAGCACGTTTCTAGAGTGGAATATCATAAAGAAATAAATCGCTGCATTAACCATGATTTTACCATTAGAATGAAGAGCACACAAGCAAGGTCCTTCTTCCCCACTATTCCCTTTCCACACCAGTCAAGGGTGTCCTGTTCTTTGTTTACCATGTCCCCTAAATAAAAATCTTATAATAAAGGGAAAAAAGCAAGCAATCTGCTGAGATCCTTGTGATTTAATCCTTAGTAACACCATCAAAGGTAACAGAATTTGACTTTATAGTTTAAAAACACTTTTTTTCTGCCAAACCGAGTGTCAGCACTGGGGATTTGGGATCTTAGTTCCAGACCAGGGACCAAACCCAGGCCCCCTGCAGTGGAAACACCCTTGAAAAATATTTTTTTTCTGATTATAAATCATAAACAACATTAAGAATTTAAAAGAAAATTCACTGGGCCCATGAAAACTGGTACAGATTAGCCATATCCACATTTTCCAGTGCCTGCTGCTACTGCTGCTAAGTCACTTCAGTCGTGTCCGACTCTGTGTGACCCCACGGATGGCAGCCCACCAGACTCCCCTGTCCCTGGGATTCTCCAGGCAAGAACACTGGAGTGGGTTGCCATTTCCCTCTCCAATGCATGCAAGTGAAAAGTGAAAGTGAAGATGCTCAGTTGTATGCGACCCTCAGCGACCCCATGGACTGCAGCCTTCCAGGCTCCTCCATCCATGGGATTTCCCAGGCAAGAGTACTGGAGTGGGGTGCCATTGCCTTCTCTGTTTCCAGTGCCTACTTTGTCCAAACGCAGATACATATGAGCAACAACAAAAATGAAACAAGACAATCAAGCCTCACTAATTTGGACTTCCCCAATTTGGAATTTTTGATAATTCAAAAAATATCTGAGTCGGAATTTACATTTGTGGAATCTGTAAATTTTTTTTAAAAAGTGTGCTAAGCAAATAGAAAAATTTAAATTTATGCAAATGTTAGCCCCTTATATATCTTTAAGATATAGTAAGCCAAAAATCATTCTTATGGTCATTGACATAAATCCCTGGGCTTTTACAAGGCACTGATTAATTTTAATTCAGTAAACACTTATTGAATACTTATTATGGATTATGTAATGGAGATATAGAGATGAATATAACAGGGTCAAGAAGCTGTCGTTCTAGGTGGGGGGAAACATGCATAAAAACATCATGGAAGCAGCATGGTTAGTGGTATATAATAGAGTACTGTATAAGGTCTAATTGTAGCCCAAAGGCAGATATCATGGAACAAAGAAGGGAGGCACTGGTTATATTACAAAGTAATAGAATTTTACTGACCTTAGAGTAATAGATAATAATATTTTTCACTATTCAGATGGATCCAATCCTCATCTTGTAGTAAATTGATGAGATTTTATCAAATCTGTTTTTTCCTGGTTTTGCCCAGTACTTTGTTTTCATGAAGTATCCATTAATTCATTCAATATTTATTAAGCACCTCCTTGTGCTAAGCATTGTGCTTGGTACTCTGGATACAGATTTCATTCAAAAGCCTTGCCTTCCTGAAGTTTGCACTTATAGGAAGAAAAGTTGTGGAAGTACATAAATACAATGTAGCATTATGGTCGTAGGTACAGTGGAGATGCACTGGAGTGGTCAAATTTCCCTAGATGGGGACTGAGAAAAGCTAGAATGGAATCTTAAAGAAGAGCAGGTGTTTTGAGAATCAATAAGGGAAGGGCAGTGCAGGCAGAGGAAGCTAGATGAGTAAAGGCCCTGAAGGACATAATAGACTGGTGTATTTCAAACACTGCCCCAGCTCAGCATAGGTTGGGGGAGGGAGAGGTAAGGGGGAGACATGAGACAGAGACGACAGATATGAATCAGATCATAGAGTGTTGCATTGTGGAGCTGGACTTTATCCTATAAGCCAAGAGAACAACATAATTTGCTTTTAAGGAAGATCTCTCTGGAAGTAGCATCATGGATGGATTGGGAGAGGTATGCCTGGAAGTGAGGAGATCAGGTGAGAGACCTGGACTAGAGTAATGACAATAAGGATAGAGGGAAGGGATGGAGTCAAGGATACTTTGAATGCAAAGTCAATAGGAATTGATGTTTTATCAGATGTGGCCATGGAGGGAAAGGGAGAAGTCAAGACTGCATATGGAAGAAGAGGGGGAAGAGGCAAGAAGGAATGAGGAACTCAATTTGGAGTTTTTTAGTTGAAGTTATCTCTAAGACATCTCTAAGTGGAGCTGTCTCATAGGCAACTCAGTAATAGAGGTCTGGGGTAAAGATACAGAATTGATAGTCATCAGTATTCCCAGGTAGAATGTATACAGTGGGAAATTTTGTGTGACAGACATTTTAATAAGGGGAGGAAGAAGAGAATCCACAACATAGACAGAGGCAAGTGTGGTTAGAAAAGTAGGAGGCAACACAGGAGAGGTGGGGTCATAAGGGCCAAGAATTTTAAGAAGAGAATAGTCAAAAGCACCAGATGCAAGACAAATATTATAAGAATCAGGCAGAAAGCCAACTTGACCTGTCGGGAGCATCTGGTGCTTAGAATAATGTTCACACACTCTAGTTTGGAACAAATGTTAAGTCATTTCTCTAGTGAATGCACCTTTATTTCATGGACTAATTATCATGAGTGGCACAAGATAATCCTTTATGAGTACTGTTTTAAGATCCATGGTTTAGATTTTTTTTTTTAAAAAAAAAGCATGGGTTTGGATTCAAACAGGCTTGACTTCAAATTCTATCTCTGTTACTTTCTAGTTGGGTGCCCCCTGGGCAAATTACTTGCTTCTCTGAGTCTCATTTTCCTGAGCAAAGCTGGGACTAAGATGAAATGAGTTAGGCTATGTCCCCTGAGTACAAAATTTAAGAAGGCACCAAAACACTCATTGATTAAGGTAAATAATATCCACACACACACAAAAAATCACAACTTTAAACAGAAGCAGGATCCAATTTTGCACTTATATGACCCTGCCTCACACCTCTTCCTAACACTGGCCCTGTCAGATCCTGTCTTAGTTGTCTTTATTTACCTTTATTTACCTCTGACTGGTTTGATCTCCTTGCTCACAGCATTCTCATTTTTGGTGTATCCTTGACTCTTGAAGCTTCCAAATAATTTGGGTTCCTTGGTAGCTCAGATGGTAAAGAATCTGCCTGCAATGTAGGAGACCCAGGTTTGATCCCTGGGTTGGGAAGATCCCCTGGAGAAGGGAATGGCCACCCACTCCAGTATTCTTGCCTGGAGAATCCCATGGACAGAGGAGCCTGGCAGGCTACAGTCCATGGGGTCACAAAGAGTGGACACGACTGAGCAACTTTCACTTCATTCACCTCTAGTACCTACCCTGTTACTGAGCATATAAGAAAACTCAAAGTATCAGTCCTTCCTCCTCCTTCTCATTTTAGGTTAAATCAGGGATTTTCAGAGAGAAATTAGGAGAGGTTGACCAGTAGGATGAGTAAAACTCAGGGTTTAACTGAGCTAGACACATATGGATCAGAGTTGAGTCAAGGGATAGGGCATTTTGTGGTTTCCTCTCACTATTAGCCTAGATGCCACCTGCTCACTCTCTGTCTCTCTACACTCTAGTGATGGTAGCAGGGGACATGAGGGAAAGAAATCTAGACCCAAGAGTTTTTCTTATCACTCTGAAGGTAGGACTTTTTCTAATTAGCAACACAAAGCTCCCCAAGAGGCAGATCCTAAATCCTAAGTGTAACCTTCTAACACAATAAACACAGGAAGCAGGATGATTTTCTTACAATCAGTTCAGAGTGAAGATTTCTAGATGGTGACTGAGTGGCTTCTGGAAACATTCCTTTGTTTTGCCTAGGGCTAAGCACCCATCATTGAAGAATAGATTTTTATCTATACTATAGTAGAATCTGTAGGCCAAATTCCAGGCCTTTAAATCAAGTTCCTATGACCTCGATGAACACTTTTCTCTCCATTTGGTGTAACTCCATATTACTTTTTCAGTTTATCTAACCTCTGGAACTGCAGCTGTGGATATTTGTATGCAGCAGTTGCCTCTTTCTTTCCTTCTTTTCTCAAGAGGAAACTGCATGTGGATAAGTCATTTCATCACATCTTTGGTTCAAAGCTGAGTAGGTACAGATAGCATCTCTTCTCCAGGACTCCAGACAGTTAACGTCTAACTTGTTAGAGATGGGACTCAGCTTGGATAGGGTCTTGACAGTATAGGAAGCCCTTTATTCTTTCTCCTGTGGAACAGGATAGAGACATCAAAAGTATCCTACTATTGCCAGCCCCCACAAGACTTGGGCCAGGTCACCTCAATTCTAATAGAAGGGTCACCTGTCTATAGTAATTAGATCTCTAAAGACTTTAATTGTTGTGACAGTAAGAATAAAGAGTTAACTGAGTCACTCTCTCAAAAGGCTCTCCCAGTTCACTTTGTTAGGTCTGTTTCTTTCTTGCAGACTTTGTATAGGTCTGTTTCTTCTTCATTGCCATGACCCAGACCCTGTAACCATAGTTTCCTTATAGTAAAAGGAGAGAGAAGGGTTTAGTCAACTTTTTCAAATACCTTTAGTCAAAGACAGTCATCCAGAAATATCCATATTAGCTAAATTCCAATTCTAGTTTTCCCCCTAAATTGCTTGGAGAAAATTAGTTAAGTATTGTATTACCTCAGTTTCCCCCCTTTTGAAATTAAATGAGCATTTTGGAGATTTGGTCAAAGAATCATAACATCATAGCATCAACCAAGGGCCACATACACGTATTTTATCATTACTGAAGCACACAATTAGAAATCCATATATTTGCAAGCCACAGTAATTACTTTAATGATAATAGCAATGTTCAAGCCCGTTCATTTGTATAGTATGAGATGGTATGATTCAGACATGAATCAAACGCATATGGAACCTTTCTTTAGTCATATCTTTTTGCTTTTTATCATTTAGTCTTCACAACACTCCAGGGTTCATGATCTCATATTAATTACATTAAACTTGAACACCTCACAACTGTCTAATAATACTCATCTTCAATTACAGTTAATTACCCATCCAAGCCAGCTAACAGGACAAAATGGGAAGAGAGGGCAAATAATTTGTTCCACTTTAGTTCACTTACACCAGTTAGGCAAAGGAAAAAAAAAAAAACTTGGCTAATATACTGTATAATTCCATTTATTTGTTGCTGTTCAGTCACTCAGTCATGTTTGATTATTTGCAACCCCACGGACTGCAACACGCCAGGCTTCCCTGTCCTTCACTATCTCCCAGAGTTTGCTCAAACTCATGCCCATTGAATTGGTGGTGCCATCCAACCATCTCATCCTCTGTTGTCTCCTTTTCCTCCTGCCTTCAATCTTTCCCAGCATCAGGGTCTTTTCCAATGAGTCAACTCTTTGCATGAGGCAGCCAAGTAAAAACAGTAAAACTAACTTATATTGTTGGAAGTCGGGATTTATGCAGGGAGTAGGTGTAGGTACTAATGGGAAGGGGCCATGAGGGAAGTTTCTGGGATGCTGGTCATGTTCTATTTCTTGATCTAGGTTACACAGGATTCTTAAAATTCCTTGAGCTGTACACTTAGGTGTACATTTCAGTATGTATGTTATACTTCAATACAATTTATAGGGGAAAACTATATGAAAGCAGAAGAGGGCATTGACAAAAATATATTTTGGCTAAAAACCTCAGTCTGGTTGCTATATTAGATCATAAAGGCTACATAAGTGCTGAAAAATTTACTGACTCAAGTATGATTTTCCTGAATCTCTGTAGGGAAAAAAAAAGCCATATGTGAATCATAGATCATCTCTTAAATGCATTAAAAAGCCATCACATGCTTAATTGCCAAATATCATGTGAATAAAAACACCTTTTAAGCAGTTCTACTTTCCACTATCATATAATGTCCACCTAAAAAGGAAGCTGCAAGCCTGACCCTACTAACCAGAGTGGATCCCTCCCAGATTGCATCTAAGGGGAGAAGGGTGTGACTTCCACTCAGTCAAAAGTTGCTCTAAAACAAGCACAGTTGTTGGCCATTGGAGGCTACAAGCTCCCTGGCATAAATTCCAATGTAGTTTAGCTTAGGCTAGCTAGCTGTGTAAACTAAGCAGTCACTTCACATCTCAGGGTCAGTCGCCTCTCTGAGGGAATAAACGTATTGTACCACCTCAAAGAACAGTCTAAGCATTGGTAAATTACTATCTTATTATGTAGTTGGAATGCAATTAATAGTGTGATTGGAAGCATAAAAGATCACCTGTGGACATTAAATAAAACCCTAGGGAAATACTGAAGGGCATTTAACTACAAATAAGCAAATCATTCAAATCAACAACAAACCTTCCCTATGAGGGGCTGCAAAGAAGCTGCAAAGACTTGCCATGTCTTCTTCAGGGTCAAAAATCCTTTGGCTTCAATGTGACAGGATTTTTGGTGTTTTCTTACTGTTCCATTTGTGGCCCTTTGTGCGTGCAGGATAGAACCACTGCTAGTGAACCCCTGCTACAAAGAGCTGAATACCAAATAGAGAGCAAGTCAACCATTCATATGTTAAACTGCCTAGCAGCATTTCTGTACTGTCTCCCAATTCCAAGTGAATTAATGAAGGCACTTAGTCAAGGGAATGGTCGGTCGTGTTGCATTCACGTGGGATTTAGAGTACTCTATAGTGACACTTGCTAAATTGGGAGGAGGTATGGAGTGACACATACCAAACAGGCTATTCAAGAGAGGCATCCAGAAATTCTGCACGAGATCCACTATGCACTACCCAGCAGCAAGTGTAAGGTTTTCTATATTAGCTGATTGCATAGAGGTCTGTTCACCAACACATGTAAAAATAGCAACCTGCTCTTTTAAATGCCTGATTTCAATCCCTTAAACTGGTCCTTCAAATTAGTCAGGAAATCACTGCATAACATAGTGTCAATTATATCATCACCTGAACCCAGAGCATTTCTTGAACACCTACCATATTCATATATTGTACTAGATTCTTCCATATGCAACCTCAGTTAATATTTACAACAACCTCCTGTGGTAGGTATTATCCTCATTTTACAGATGAGGAAACTGAGGCAGACGCTTCAGGAGTGTCAGGTCTTGAACCCAAACCAATATGACTCAAAGTCTGTACTCTTTCCACTAACCTTTCCTGGCTTCCCCAGTAGAGACAGGAAAGAAGTTCATATCCATTTGTCTGTCTAGTTTTTAGCAGTGATTCTCCATGGACGGGATAACACCTAAACAGAACACTAATGGCTTTAGAACAACACCAACAACAAAAATAGTTGACAGAAGAACAAAAAAAAATACAAATTAAAAAAAATTGGTTTCAAAGTAAAATGAAACCCCAAAATATGGGATTGGGACAGTTGAACTGGTACCAAAAAAGGAGAAAGAATGTGCCACATATTTTCAAGAATCGGTCGTAAGTTCTGACATCCAAAAAAGCAGTTGTAACCATTAATGATTCCTCTACTGGGAATATTGAGTCACAGATTTGGTTTCTAATCTCTGCTCCAGCAGCAGCTTAGCCTAGCATCTTGGATAAGTCATTAAACTTGCCTCGTTTCTGTTTATCCATCAATAAAATAAGCATAACTTTAAAAAATGAATCTACCTCACTGAGATGTTTTAAAGAACAATCAAACAATAACAACAACAACAACACCTTGAGATTTTATATAAAAAGCCACTGCAGTCAATACATGACTAACTCCATCAATGCAGAGGAATCACTCCTCAATGGAAAACAGAAAATCCCAGATCATTATCCCAGCTGATCTCTGGTTGGAGTCCTGAGGGGCTGTAACCTGCTTCTAAGAGGCAAGAAATGACTTCTGAACTGCATCATCAAGAGCCAACCAGAGAAATCTGAAGGGTGGTGACCAGCCAAGACAATGCTACAATGACTCATTCATTTACCCAGCCATTCAACGAATATAAACTGAGCACCTTCTTTGTACTAGAACTGAATTGTCCCCCCTTTCTATGGGTTCAGCAATAAAGCTAGGCTGGCCCAGGCACAATGCAGTGGGCCCTATGCCAGAAAGCCATCTCTAGCCTGGGGCCTAATACTCAATACAGGAGAGAACTCTGGACAAGGGCAGTCTGAAAATTCTCCTTAAGCTTCTTAGTACTGTGATGTTTACCTCCCAGCTATAGTTCTTCCATTTCCTCCAGATGCCCTTAAGCACAGAATTGTGCATGCATGCGCGTGCACACACACACACACACACACACACACACACACCCCGGCTTCCCAGGTAGCTCAGCTGGTAAAGAATCCGCCTGCAATGTGGGAGACCTGGGTTCAATCCCTGGGTTGGGAAGATCCCCTGGAGGAGGGCATGGCAACCCACTCCATTATTCTTGCCTAGAGAATCCCCATGGACAGAGGAGCCTGGCGGGCTACAGTCCATAGGGTTGCAAAGAGTCAGACACACACACACACAATCATTCTGTACTGCTGTATTAGATTACACCTATTTAAATATCTTCCTTTGTATGATATGGAATCTTCATATATTCTGCCTTTCACTAGACCATAACAGACAGCTCCACTCCCTGGGAAGAAACCTACTGTAAACCCATTTGTGGCTGATCCTCCTCGTGAGCGCCTGCCAAGCTGATCGGAAGCTTCCTGGTGACTCCATCTTAGTTGGATTGCCTGCAGAACCTAACACTGTACTTAGGGTGCAGCTTGGATGGCCTCTAAAGCAGCTGAGCAGGGTCTAGGGAGACAGGGAGTACACTGAGAAAGGGTACTATGTCCCTACAGAAAGGCAAAGCTTAAATATACCTAAGGCACACACACACGAACATATAAATGTATGTATATATGAAAAGGAAAGAAAATCAAGAGCATATGCATTTATTTATAACCTAACGCCAAACTACTACTGCCAAGATAAAAATATAGTGGCAATTCCCCTCCACCCTTTCCCTCTGCCTTTGGTGGCTTCTGCTACCCCACCTCCTCTCCCCTCCCCTCTTCTCCCCAATGCAGGCTGTCTTGGATACTCAATTTGACCTGATTTCATTTCCATCTGGTCAAATGTTATGGGAGGAGAAAAGCGGGAAAGAGAAATGCATTAGGATTTGCCACTGGGGCTAGCCCTTGGTCCTTGAGTGTCAGCTGCCCTCCCTGACCCCAAGGTGATCCTGTGATGAGAGAGACATGGGAAACACAAGCTTAAACCCTGAGACTGAAGCCAGAGCTTCTTGCAAACATTTCCAAATATCTATGATTTGCCAGGCTCCATCCATTTGCAGCTCACGGTTGAGGGGCTCTGGAAGGCTCCGCAGTGAGCTCCAGGAGAGCGATTTATTCCTGTCAACTGTCATCGTGTGGGGCTATTCCTCCTTGCCTCAGCCCTAATGGGGAGTCCCTCTTGCCTCTTCTCTCCTCCTTTTTCTCTCCTAAGCTCCTTTCCTTCTTGACCTTGAGAGCCCAGTAATGGGTTTCCTCCCAGGACTGGAAGTCCGGCAGAAGCAAAGAGAAGCAGGTTCTCTTCAGCTGGGGTGGGGTAATGAAGAGGCAGAGTGACTGGAGGAGAAGCGAGAGAGCAAGAAAGTGCTGGAAACATCCCCTGTCATCTCCTTCCTACTCCACAGCCTGGGAACAAGTCCTCTTCACGCCCAGCTGGGGAGTGCAGCCCAGCCCCCAGGTTGCAGAGGAGATGTTTTGGTCAGTCACCTTCAGGTGATTTGAACTCTGCAGAGGGAAACCCTGCAGAGGGCCTGGCCTTGGGCATCCACAGGAGCCAAGATGGGGATTATGGACTATTTTGCGGGAGGGCAAAAGCAGACTGCAGATTAGCCCAGAAATAACACAAAATAAAATAAAACATCCAGCTTTCCCTTGAGAGAAGAAGCAGCAGGGTTTCAGTGACCTTTATTTGGGCCATGTCTGCTTTTGTCTCGAGGATATAGACACACGCCCAGGCGGCTAGGGGAATACCATCCGCTCCCCATCTGGGATGAGGGATACCATCTCCGCCCCTAAAAATTGCTTGTATTAGTAGCCCATTCGCCCTCAGCTCTTTCCTCCTTCCCTTTTGTTCTTCCCCAAGATAAATAAACTCTCCAGCTTGCTAAACTCTTAGCTCCAAGGGAAGCAATCAGACTTGCAGACTGGTTACCTGGACTTTGGTTGTGCTGGAAGGAGGAAAGGGCTCCTGCCGGTGACAGGTGTTACGCAGGTCTTAGCCCTCGGGTTTACTTGGGGGTGGAGGGTTTACTTGGGCAACCCCTCCCCCAACTGGCATTCAGTGGCTCCCAAACAGTTGTTCCCGGCTAGCCCACAAACGATCTCCCTTTCGTCCAGCTGCTCCTTCCCAGCTGCAAAGTTGTTGGGGAGAAGGGAGGGTCCGGGGTGGGGGTAGGGGTGAAAGGGCTGGGACCTTGGACCAAGGAGGAAAGAAGGGGAGAGGTACTCTCCATCCCTTGGAGTGTGCTCCTCATCACCCGTTGGCTTCACTTACCATCTCACTGTAGGCATCCTTGCTGAGCCTGGGGGTCAACTTGATAGTCCCCATGAAAACAAAGAAGAGTCCCAGGGCCACTGAGAGGGCCACGACGGTTACGGTTCTAGGGGATGCCATGGGGTCACCAAGGCAGGTCCGGACTAATCGTTCTGCTTTGCGCACCCTCTGGTCTAAAGCGCAGGCATTTAGCGCAGAGAGAGCTAGAGGGACACTGCGGAGGCAGCAGGCAGCTAGAATGACAAAGGGAGAGGAGGGAGCTCGAGGGAAAAATTGAGAGATCGAGATTCAACCTCTCTCACTACAACAATCGCTGGGTCCTAATGCCCTACGCTTGCTCCTCACTGGCCGGAAAGCACAGTCTCGAAATTAAACGAAGTCCCAAACTGAGGTAGAAACTTCAAGTCTTAAATGGGGAAATAGGTAGGTTATGTTGCGAATTCAGTCCCCGGGCTGCCTCTGAAATGAGGAATGAAGGAAGATCATTCTATCACTTCCCCCCAGGAGCACTTTCGATCTCTCTAGTTCTTTAATTATTCACTCTCCCTTTTCAGCCTCTCTCCTCTCCACTGTTCCTTCCTCTCTCCTTCTCTCCCCTTTTCCTTTCCCTCACCAAAACATGAGTCCTAGGAGTTGCTAGTTTCTGCAGTAGGTAACACTCGAGGACGAATCTGCAAAGTTTTCAGGCTTGATTGTTGCCAAAGAAAGCTTTATCTTCCTCTTCCTCCAAGTTTTTTCATGGCTCCTATTGCTCAGTGGTTGATTTCAGAGTTTTAAAATTGACATTTAAGGCCCTCCACATTTGGACCTCTGCCTCTCTTTGGAGGTTTGTGTGTTCAGTCGTGTCCAACTCTTTATAACCCCATGGACTGTAGCCCACCAGGCTCCTCTGTCCATGGAATTTCCCAGGCAAGAATACTGGAATGGGTTGCCATTCCCTTCTCCAGGGGATCTTCCTGACCCAGGGATCAAACCCCCGTCTCCTGCTTGACAGGCAGATACTTTACCAATGAGCCACCTGGGAAGCCCCTTTGGAGGTTTATCTTCCAACAACCTCCACTGCCACCCCGTCTCCTTTCTACTCATGGTCCCATCCAAGCTGAGATGTCCCACCTCCCCTACATTCGCTTTCCCTGCTCGGTCACTCTTCATTAGCAATCAGCCTTTTCTTCAGTGCTACCTCCTCCATAAAGACTTCCCTGATGCGCTCCCAGCTGGATATGATTTCTCCCTCTGACTTCCTGTTCTAGTAACCAATATTTATTGGCTGTTAACTAAGTGCTAGACACTACCCTTGACTTGTATTAACTAATTTCGTCTTAACAACATCAGTGAGTTAGATGAGTTCCCATCTTATGGATGTGACATTGAGGCAAAGGGAAGTTAATTAAGTAACTTGCCCTAGAGTATATGCTAGTAAGTGGAGAAACAGAATTCAAACATGGGCAGTCATTTCCAGAGCCCAGGTTCTCAACCATTCATCTGCTGCCTCTCTATATAATATTTTGCATCATAAATATGGCACTTACCTGATACTGCTTTCCTAATCCACACTACAACTAGCTATGATTGTAAGCATTTAGATGGTAGGAATAGGACTTACCTGGTGGTCCAATGGTTAAGAATCCACCTGCTAATGCAGGGGACACAGGTTCTATTCCTGGTCTGAGAAAATTCCACATGCTGCAGGGCAACTAAGCCTGCATGCCCTAGAGCAAGTGTTCTGCAACAAGAGAAGCCATAACAATGAGAAGCCCGTACCTGCAACTAGAGAGTAGCCCCCACTCGCCTCAACTAGAGAAAATTCACATGCAGAAACGAAGAGCCAGCACAGCCAAAAATACCTAAATAAATATTTTTTTTTTAAAGGTAGGAACAACTTCTGCATATCTCCCACAATACCTAGAACAACCCCTGTTGTGCACCAGAGCCTTATATATCTTGACTGGGAAAATTTTGATGAATTTAAATGCAGCTATTCTGGGGAGTGGGCTTCCCTGGTGGCTCAGACAGTAAAGAATCCACCTGCAATGCGGGAGACCTGGGTTTGATCCCTGGGTTTGGAAGATCCCCTGGAGGAGGGCATAGCAACCCACTCCAGTATTCTTGCCTGGAGAATCCCCATGGACAGAGGAGCCTGGTGGGCTGCAGTCCATGGGGTCACAGAGTCGGACACAACTGAGTGACTAAGCACAGCACAGCATGTTCTGGGGGAGTTTTAACACTTTATAGCTTTAGCCATCATTTATATCTTATGGTGGAAGCATTTTTGACTCTTTTCTGATTATGATTCAACCTTTAAATTAGTGAGTGACTGCAACGTACATACAAGTTAATTAGGCACGGTGACGGTGAAGTCAATCAGTCATGTCCGACTCTCTCTGACCCCGTGGGCTGTAGCCTACATGGCTTCTCCGTCCATGGGATTCTCCAGGCAAGAATACTGGAGTGGTTTACCATTTCCTTCTCCAGGGGATCTTCCCAACCCAGGGATCAAACCTGGGTCTCCCGCATTGGAGGCAGATGCTTTAACCTCTGAGCTGCCAGGGAAGCCCAATTAGGCATTATAGGAATACACAAATAAATGAGGCATAGATCCTGCTCCCAATGGGCTTGTTGCATAGTGGAGAGTAGGATTTGTTAGGAGAAAATTTCTTCATACATAAAGAACTGGAAAGAATAAACCAAAATGAAATGTTTGTCCTGATAATTTGTTTTCCAAATGTCCTACATTGAACATGGCAGTAAAATGAGTACTTAGGGAAGTCCATCCATGTAGTTGAGTAACTGATTAAAAAAAATATATATATATATATGCTATTTTCCTTTCAAATTACATGATATTGGGTATAACACTATTAATTATAAAAATGTATAAAATACTGAATAATAAATAAAATCCTGAATAAGGAAAAAGTTACTCATGATTCCAGTGTGCAGAGATAAATATTCTTAATATTTTGATGGGTCGATATTTTCACTGACATTTTTCTTAAATACCTCTCTATGTACAAAATATTTATGAATTAGTTTTTCAAAATTTGATCCTACTATAGAGTCAGCTTTATGCCTTGCTTTGTTTTTAACTTGTTAGCATTTTTTCTGTATCAATAGACACATTTTTAAAAAATGATCGCATAGTACTTTAGCATCTTTTGACACTGCAATTCATTTAACTATTCTCCTATTACTAGATGTTGATGGTTGATGTTTCCATGTTTTTTCCCTGTGCATATCCTTATATATCTTTATCTGAATTCCTGAACTTTTTCTTAGGATAAATTCCTAGAAGATGATAGGTCAAAATTATGAAGTTTTCAAATATATACAAATTTAATTAGAGCTAACATTTACTCATCAGTTAGAGGATACCAGGCACTATGCTAAGTGACTTGCAAGTACTGTGAGATTAGTACTATTAATTGTCTCCATTTTGTGAATGAGGAAACTGAGCCAGGAGGGAAACATCTCAAGTCTAGAGCATGGCTTCCGCCTGTTAGGGTACTCAGGCCTGTACTGTTCCTCAGTTTGTTGTTGCTGCTTCTTTGATTGGGCATTCCAGGTGGGGCTAGTGGTAAGAACCTGCCTGCCTACTTATACAGGAGATCTGGATTCAATACCTGATCAGGAAGATGCCCTGGAGAAGGGAATGGCTACCCACTCCAGTATTCTTGCCTGGGAAATTCCATGGACAGAGGAGCCTGACAGGCTATAGTCCATGAGTTCACAAAGAGTCGGACATGACTGAAGCTACTTGGTGTGCACACTCCTTTATTTCATTTAGAAGATATGAATATTTAAAAGACTCTTGGTACATATTAATACAGTGCTTTCCAGAAAAAAATTGGACCCTCTGATCAGCAACATAGAAATATATACACACTACACATCAGATCTGGACCAAGAGTATCAGTGTGGTTTTCATCTTCACCAATTTCATTGTGTAGAATTTTGTATTTCATGGATTATTAGTGTGTTAGAACATTTTCATATATTTATTAGTTGTATGCATGTCTTCAGTTTATGTCCTCTTCCATTTCTATTTTGAGTTGTTAGTGGGTTTTGATTGATTCATAAGAGCTCTTCTTTGTCAATAAATTTGGTAGAGTCAAATCTAGGAATCTTTTTGTGATTTTATTCATTGATTTTTGCTTAGAAAATTCATCCCAATCTCAAGAATAAACATTTGTCTATATTTTCTTAAAGCAGTTCTAGTTTTTCATCTTTTTTACATTTAATATTGTTGACGAAATCTGTGCTCATTGGTCTGTGATGCTTCTTTTTCTTTTTGAATTGGAAGAAAATTGCTTTACAATGTGATGTTGGCTTCTGCCATATAAGAATGCAAATCAGCCATAAATTATTGTATATCATCAGGTTCTTGTTTTGTTTTAGGTCAGTCTCAAGGCTTTCTGTTCAATCCTACTGATTTTGTTCACTGATTCTTGTGACAGTATGTGCATGCATGCGTGCTAAGTCATTTCAGTTGTGTTCGACTCTTTGTGACCCCCATGGACTGTAGCCTGCCAGGCTCCTCCGTCCGTGGGATTCTCCAGGCAAGAATACTAGAGTGCATTGCCAGGCCCTCCTCCAGGGCATCTTGCTGACCCTGAGATCAAACCGTTGTCTCCTGCATTGGCAGGCGGGTTCTTTACCACTAGGACCACCTGGGAAGCCCTCTTGTGACAGTACTGTATTTTAAATATTATAACTTATGCATACATTTTAATATTTTATAAGCCAAGTCTCTCATCACTATTATTCTTTTTCTAAAATTTCTTTGCCATTCTCCCCTCTTTATTGTTTTACATAAACTTTAGAATCACTTTATCAAGGTAAAATAACTGAATTTTGACTGGATTGAATTAAACATGTAATTAATTTTAAACCTTGATATCATACAAAATTTAGCTTTCCCATCCAGAAATATGGTATTGATGTCCATTTATTCAAATCCTAGTTGCTGAGAGATGTACAAACATCCTTGTTTTCTCTGTGTAAGGCCTATACTTTTTAAAAAGATATTCCTATGGATTTTATGCTTTTCTTGTCATCATGAATGGATTTTTTTCTCCATTATACTTCTAACTAGTTGTTGCTGACTTACAGGAAAACTATTGATTGGTATTCAGCCACTCTGCTGAACTCTTCTGAACTCTTGTTAAATCTATGGGTTTCAATTGATTCCCTTGGGTGTTCTCTGGATAGACAACCAGATCAGCTGCAAATAATGATGATTTTTGTCTCCCTTCCAATACTTATGCCTTTTTTCTTTTTTATATCTTCCTGTTTTAGCTACAGATCAGCTTCTTACATTTGCCTGTCCTGGGGCAAGAGTACAAATGGAGGCCCACTTATTGTATGTCAAGGAACCATGGATTGGAACACAAAAAGAAGCATGAAAGCCAATGCTTGTTACTACTGGGAAACAATCATCATTATGAAAGAATCTATTGCTATTGAGAGAGGAAGGACTTGACAAGTTAATTTGTCTTTTCTCTTACTAAGCACTTCTGCTACTCAAATTTTCCCTATACACCAAACAGTGTCTGACATCAGTGGCAGCATAACTCACATCATGACATTTGGATGCATTTGCCTTTTATTTCAAGTTAGTAAAGAACTATCATTTATTGAGGACTCGGCATGTGCCAAATGCCATTCTAAGCACTTTACACATGTAAGCTAATTCATTCCTTATGGCAACCCTAAAAAGTAGCAACTATTATTGTTAGGCTTTGACTGATTATGCAATTTGCTCAGTCACTTGCCTGTATGTCCCTGAGCCGGCATTTGAAACCCAGGTAGGTGTGAAACCAAAAGTTCATTTTGTTAACAACTACTGTTTTGCTAACTTCTGTTTTATCATTTGTCATGATGTTGGCTGTTGGTTTGAGATGGATATTCTTTATTGGGCTCTGAATGTGAAATAGAATACTAGATTTTTCGCCTTGAACTTGAAACTGAGCTGAGATATTATACCTTGTTCCTTCAAAGAGGTAGACGTCTTTGTTATTTCTTAGGGCCTGAGAAATTCTTTTCTTGATCCATCTCTTTCCTTACATCCTAGCACTTAAATATTGGTAGGTTTTTGCTCCAACTGTAGAGGTCTCTGAATGGTGACTGCCTAAGGCATTGCAAACTCACAAGCCTGCAGACAGTGAAGAGTTAACATAAATGTGTTAATTGGTGAGACATTAGGCTGCAGATACTAAGTTTTTATATTGTGACCTCCTGAATGCTCTGGAAATTTGGGGGTGACTGCTAATGAGGGCACCAATTATAGCACAGATCACTCATATTCTTTTGGTGGTTCTCAAATAGTAGTTTGAGAACCTCAAGTGGTCCATTATTTCCTTGAGGTATTTTGTGGGCTGATCTCTTAGAGGATTAATATTATTTTGTTTCTGATTTGCTTTTACTTGTGTCTTATCCAAAGAAGTGTCATTTCCCCTACTTGTTATGGGAGAGGTTTGCGGTGATGTACAGTAGATGTCCTGCTGAGTCATTTGCCTTGTTATAGTGGTCCTGATTGAAAGACTGAGAGTCACAGCAGCATGTGTGCAACACCCACACCTCCCATAGGGTCACAACATGATGACTGGCTCTGTAGACTGAAGTGGGATGCCTTAATTTTATCACTGGCTACCAGCCTGGCGTCCTGCAGTCCATGGGGTCGCAAAGAGTGGGACAGGACTTAGTGACCGAACAACAACCATCTTGACAGCAATCATTCTGTGTTAGGCACTGTATCATTACAGTGCATTACATATACCAGCCCATTCAATCCTCCAAATAGTCCTATGGAACAAGCCCAGTGGATTCAGTCATTATGGGGGAAATTGAGGCTCAGAGAGTTTAGGTCATTTGCCCAAGATCATCTTTTCCTAAGTGGCACAGTTAGAAATGGAGTCTGAGCCACAGCAGAGCCTATATTTTTGGATCATTATTGATCCTTAACCTTGACTAGCATTAAAATCACCAGGAAATGGGTTTTTAATGCATATTAGTGGGGCTCAGAGGCCCTGATATTCAGTCCCTCCCTGAATATTCACTGGAGGGACTGATGCTGAAGCTGAAGCTCCCATACTTTGGCCTTTTGATGTGAAGAGCTGACTCATTGGAAAAGACCCTAATGCTGATTGAGGGCAGGAGGAGAAGGGGATGAGAGAGGACGAGATGGTTGGATGGCATCACCGACTCAATGGACATGAATTTGAGCAAGCTCCAGGAGATGGTGAAGGATAGGAAAGCCTGGCATGCTGCAGTCCATGGGGTTGCAAAGAGTCGGACACGACTGAGCAACTGAAGAACAACAACAACAGAGGCTTCCCAGGTGGTGCTAGTGGTAAAGAATCTGCCTGCCAATTTGGGAGACATAAGAGACGTGGGTTTTATCCCTGGGTTGGGAAGATCCCTTGGAGAAGAAAATAGCACTCCATGCAGGTATTCTTGCCTGAAAGAGTCCTCTGGCAGAGGAACCTGGCAGGCTACAGTCCATGGAGCTGCAAAGAGCTGGACACTACTAAGCCCTTGAGCACCAGCAGCAGTGGGACCCTCAACAGAGACTGATTTAATTTGTCTGAGGTGGGATCTCCAGCAATGGTATTTTACAAAGCTGTTCAAATGCTTCTAATATGCATCTACACTAATGAACACTGCATTCTGCTGTCTTAGAACTCAGTGGCCTCAGCTGTATCTCAGGAAAATACGAGACACGTGGTGGAAAAAGTGAAAAGAGAAATAAGGTCATGGTGGGGTGAGTGTTATGTTCAATGTGTGCCTCTGTTGGTCTACTGTAGGCAACAGACATTCTTTATAAGGTAGGTGTGAACAACCAGCTCTGAGGAGAGCTTTCACAGTAATGGCTCTTTCCTCAGCTTCACAAATGGTGCTAATCAAGCCCCTCCACAGCCTTGAACTGAATGTGTGAGTTATATCAAAATCCCAACTGACAGGTAGCTATACTGGGCAAATACTGAACTTCCTCTTTAACTCTTCAGGTTACTTCCAAAGGAGAACCAAGATCACACGGTACATGCATCAGGCTTCCATAATTGTCAGGACTAAGAAACTGAGCCTAACTCAAGATATGTCTAGCTGTTTCCAGAAATATTATATTCTGTGACGGCAGCCAGTGCACTGTTTTTTCACCCTTGGTGGTGTCTCTAGCCAGTTGTCTGGTCTTCCTGGAGAGGCAACTGAAACCTGCAGATCAGAACATCCCCAGGATCCCTGAGTACTGAGCCATGAGGCAAACACAAACCACCTACAGCTCTTTTCAGCTCTAGACTCTTCTGTTCTTGACCAGAGGCAGTAGAGTACAGAGTGCAGTTCCTCTGCTCCAGCAACGCCAGCATCACTTGGGGATGTCTTACAAATGCACGTTCTCAGGCCCTGCCCCCAGACCTACTGAATCAGAGTCTCTGGAAGATGGAACCCAGCAATCTGTGTTTTAAGGAGCCCTCTAGGGCATTTTGATGCATGCTAAAATTTGAGAGCCACTGGCCAAAAGTTAAAAGATTAAAAGTGGAGATGTGGCCTCAGACTGTTGAATTCAAGTTCTGGTTCCATCACTTACAGTGTGACCTTGGGCAGGTTATTGATGCTTCTCTAAGCCTAAGTTATCACATCTGTAAAATAGAGCTGCTAATTTTCTTCTCTGTAAAATAGGTACTTACACAGAATGATGTGTATAGAACACAGAGCACAGTATGAGGCACAAAGTAAGGATTCAATAAATGTTGGATACTTTGGCTCAGTGAATAAAGAACACACCTGCAGTTCAGGAGACACAGGAGACTCAGGTTTGATCCCTGTGTCAGGAAGATTCCCTTGGAGGAGGAAATGGCAACCTACTCTAGTATTCTTGCCTGAAAAATCCCAAGGACAGGGGAGCCCAGGTGGGCTACAGTTCAGAGAGTTGCAAAGAGTTGGACACAACTGAGTGACTAAACATACACACACACACACACACACACACACACACTCATTTTTATATGGGCTGTTCTGGATGCAGTAAGTCCTTTACATTGAAACCTTCACATTGAGAATTTTTAAAGATGCAAACATAAGTTCGCATGTCCAAACCCACAAGTTAGTTCACATGTCTGGCGTACATTGTCATATGCGTGCATCCTTTACTAAGTGGTTGTGCTTTTGTGCACTTTACTGTACAGTAATATCTAGAGTACAGTAGTACAATATCTCTAATTCAAGCTCCAGATGTCTAGAAGCAAGCATAAAAACAGTGGTGATGTAGCTGGTACTACTGTACTTTTCAAGGTATTGTACTGTAAGATTAAAATGTTTTATTTATTTTTTGTGTTTGTTTTATGTATTATTTGTGTGAAAAGTATTATAAACCTATTACAGTATAGTACTATATAGCTGATCATGTTAGTTGGATACCTAGGCTAAATTTGTTTGACTTACAGACTGGACTTACGAACGTGCTTTCAGAATGAAACTCATTTGTATGTAGGGGACTTACTGTAATCACCTTTCATTTCCAATATGACTGGGTTCCCTTGGAAAAGATCCTGATTATAAGATCATAATGGAGAAGGCGATGGCACCCCACTCCAGTACTCTTGCCTGGAAAATCCCATGGACGGAGGAGCCTGGTAGGCTGCAGTCCATGGGGTCACGAAGAGTTGGACACGACTGAACGATTTCACTTTCACTTTTCACTTTCATACATTGGAGAAGGAAATGGCAACCCACTCCAGTGTTCTTGCCTAGAGAATCCCAGGGACGGGGGAGCCTGGTGGGCTGCCATCTATGGGGTTGCACAGAGTCGGACATGACTTAGCAGCAGCAGCAGCATAAGATCATAAACCTAGTAGTGTATCTTAACTCAGTGAAGTGAGTGAAAGTTGCTCAGTCGTGTCCAACTCTTTGTGACCCCATGGACTATACAATCCATGGAAATCTCCAGGCCAGAATACTGGAGTGGGTAGCCTTTCCCTTCTCTAGGAGATCTTCCCAACCCAGGAGTCAAACCCAGGTCTTCCCCACTGCAGGTGGATTCTTTACCAGCTGAGCCACAAGGGAAGCCCAAACAACTCAGTGGGGATGGGGCAAAAAGTATTTCATCTACCAGTTTCTTCAGCGATTCATGGAACATAAAAGTGGGGGCATGACCCAGAAGCAATCTAGTTGTACCATTCCATTCAACCTAATAATGGCTCTTAAAAGAAATCCAGGCACACAGCATCAGGAAAGAAAGTAGAGATGAGTGTCTGTGTTATTGAGGGTTTACTGAGGATGGCAATTTGGAAAGGATTGAAATTTTAGCCTCTAGGTAGTTGTAGAATTTGTGCCCTTGGTGCTGAGTCCCAGGCATAAAGCCAAGGCTCATGTACTGATAGCATTCCAATGTAGAGCAGGACATGGAATAGGTGTCCCCATGTTATTTCTCTACATCTAGCTCTAAGGGATGAGCTGTCAATCCTGGAATGCTATTGACATTGAATTGCAAATTTCAATGCTATATAAAAGCAAAGGGTTGAGACCTTATTAAGTGAGAAAATGAACATTAGCACCACCCATGTAAATGTGAGGTAGTAAATATCTGTGTTACCCTAGAAACCAGAACATAAAAGTAGCTAGGTAGTTTGGTGACAGTTTCCAGGGTAATTCCTCCCACCTCCGACATAAGAGCTTTCCTATTATGTTAACTCTTTTTTTTTTTTTCTACATGCCCACTGGACCTTCACTTGATGTTCCACTATCACCTCCTTCTCCCAAAAGCTTCCCTTTCTGACTTCCCTATTTTTGAAAGTGCCATTCTCCTAAGTACTATCATCCAAAATGCTTGATGTTTATCAGGTAATTGAAGGGCCCCCAAGGCAATGTGTATCTCCAAACCTAAGAGGTAGAGTTTAGAAAAAATTAGACACATATATCAGAAAACGATAGACTCTTCAATTGAAAAAATTTTAAAAGCTCACAGTGGATGAAACTAGCCATCTGTGACTCTTCCTTGAAGCAACTTCTTGTGAATATAATTTGCAGATCTACTGCCAATGAGATTAAGATGCCTCCCAATACCTCACTTGGGAGCTACCAACCTAGAATGTAATTCATGTAAGATGAGCTGTTACCTTGGCAACTGTGACATGTAATAATGCTAGGAGGCAGTTAATAATGTAATGACAGAAGATTCTGGTAACTAGTTAGAGATGGTGGGAAAAGACCATTGGAAAGTCAGTGTTTATCCATCTTTGATCAAGTAACAGAAACACTGATCTGATAAATGTGTTACATATAACCCAGTCAAAGAGCTCCTTAAAACCATTTAGCTCCATATATTCAAACTACAAATGATTGTTAGTTTGGTTTCTCAGATACATTCATGGCTGGTAGGTATAACCTTATATAGGAGATAAGAATGTTTCAGTCTCTAGAAACTATATTCCTCACTGGCACTATGTCTCCTATAAATCTGCTTAATGTAAGTTAGTCCCTCAGAGTCTAAACCACTTCCCTGGGAACTGATGAAATCTAGTTCTCAGTTTCACATACTATGGGAGTTTCACTAAGATTCATCAATTCACTTTTTCTCTGATATTTTAGGTGTTTTCTCCCCTAATTATCAATGTAATGACTGTTCATTGTAGAAAACATTGGAAAGTACAGAAAAGGAAAAATGGAAGAAAAATTTTGTAAATGGTCACCCCAAGTTCACTCTTTAGAAGCAACCATTGTCTTCCAATGCATTTTTTCTTTACAAATTTAAAATTATACTGAGTGCACGATTATTTATCCTGCACTTTTCACTTCAGATTGCCTTCTACACACACTTTCATGTCATTATAGGCTTTTCAAAGACACAATTTTAAGTAAATTTTTTATTGACATATAACGTGCATACAGAAAAGCACACATGTCAAGAGTATAACAATGAATTTTCACAAAGTGAATATGTCTTTATAACCAGCACCCAGATAAAGAAATAAAATACTATCTGCACCTCAGAAGCCTCTTCATGCCCCCTGACAGCCACTCCCTGTACCCTAAGGTACAAGGTACAAGGATGCATTCTCCTTGAACTGAACTGAACTGAACTGAATCGTCTATGGACAGACCATATTTTATGTAACCATTCCCTATTCTTCTAATGTTGGATCTTGAAGATGGTTTTTTATTTTTAACTTTGAGACCCTCTGGTCATATATCTTTGTTCACATCTCTACTTCCTTAAAATAGATGCCTAGAGGTGGAATTTCTGGGGCAAATAGTATGAAAATTTTAGAAGCTCTGGGTTCTAATTGCTTTCCAGGGAATTTGTATCACTTTACAATTCCACCAGCAATGTGTGAGACCATCTGCCTCACTGTCCATGGACTAGTTTCAGTAACATCGGTTCTTTTTTTTCCATTAATTTTATAGATAAAATAATATTATCTACATGATGTAGTTGGCATGTTCTATCATTATTAGAGAGGTAGAACAAAGCAATTTTTGACCACTTATGTTTCTTTTCCTGTGAATTATCTCTCCGTGCCTTTGCCAAGGTCTCTGTTGGGGTCATTGGGTTTTTCTTATAAGTTTATATAGCTCTTTATGCAATAAAATAATGCTCTTTTGCCATAGTCATATATATTTTTCTGTTTATGACTGAATTTGTTAATTACATTCTTGTCATATATAAGTTTTTCAGATTTGTGTCGTAAAATTTACCTACATGGTGGTTTTTCGCACTGCTAAAGTTTCAGTTCAGTTCAGTCGCTCAGTCGTGTCCAACTCTTTGCGACCCCATGAATTGCAGCACGCCAGGCCTCCCTGTCCACCACCAACTCCCGGAGTTCACTCAAACTCACGTCCATTGAGTCGGTGATGCCATCCAGCCATCTTATCCTCTGTCGTCCCCTTTTCCTTCTGCCCCCAATCCCTCCCAGTATCAGAGTCTTTCCCAATGAGTCAACTCTTCGCATGAGGTGGCCAAAGTACTGGAGTTTCAGCTTTAGCATCATTCCTTCCAAAGAACACCCAGGACTGATCTCCTTTAGAATGGACTGGTTGGATCTCCTTGCAGTCCAAGGGACTCTCAAGAGTCTTCTCCAACACCACAGTTCAAAAGCATCAATTCTTCAGTGCTCAGCTTTCTTCACAGTCCAACTCTCACATCCATACATGACCACTGGAAAAACCATAGTCTTGCTAAAGTTTTCCTATGTCCAAATTTCAGAGGTATAATCATCTATATTTTAGGGCTTTTATGATTTGATAATCTTTTGACCTTCAGTTGATTCATCTGGAATTTTGAGTTGTTGCCTGGTAGTGGGCTCAAATTTTCATGGGTATCACTGGAGTGCTTATTAAAAGCCCAATATGCCTTAGCCCTAACCCCCCTGGGATTTCGATTCTGTAGGTGTGGAGTAGGGCTCAGAAACATACGTGTGTTACAATCACCCCCTGCTTAAGTTGCTCATGGGCTTCTGTGCACATGTTAAAACACTTACAGAATACAGTGTAGCCTGCCTTAGTACAAAGACTCAGCACCTCTCATCTTGATGACACAGCTCCTAGAATTCCCTTCCAGGAACATCTCATGAAAAAACTCTTCACCAGTTGCCTGTTGTTAAGGGAACTAGATCAAACCCTGCATCCCAGCACTCCAACTCCAGGCCCTTCTTTTTTATTCTATTTAATAAAAATATTTAATCTGCCAAAATGTATAAAAATACAGTAGGAGGAATTCCCTGGCAGTCCAGTGGAACTAAGATCCAGCAAGATGCATGGAAAAAAGGCACCACAATCTTTTCCAACCTGGCCTGCCTCCTCCTGGGCCTTGGACCTTGGACACATATGGACACATATTGCTCATTCCTGTTTTCATGTTGCAGCCCCCACCTCCTCTCAAGTGATTAAAATTCTATGCATTCAGTTCAGTTTTCATTCACTTTCTTCCTTAACTACCAAGAAGATCTGCTGCTTTCCTAGAATTACCAAAACCCACGGTTGTGTATTCTGACTTTGTGTGTCTTGTCTTTCCATCAGGTCACACACTCTCAAGGACGCAGTCTGTGTCTATCCGTCGTGGCCTCTAACACAGGCCAAGAGGCCAGGAAAGCACACCTAAAGAACGTGGTTAATGGAACCAAACCTGACCTCACTGCCAAGTGATTTTAATACATGTTATTTCTGAGAGCTAATGCCGTAGCCTCAGAAATTCTTTCCTTGTCCAAAATGAGAATATTTGACAGTTTTCTAGAGACTTCACTTTGTAGTGATTTGGTTTGCTGATAACAAAGTTAAGCAAAGGTTATTTTGGTTTCAGCTCTTATTTAATTTAACAATATTGCTTATCATCTATGACATGTTCATTTATTGACTTGCCAGTTGAAGAGTCTAACCTTTTCCATAATATGGGATATTTCTTCCCCCTATTACATATGTAATGATTTCTCTTGTAGAGTAGACCATGGTTTATCAGATTAAACATATATAAAAGTGTTAATGGCTAAATAATTACATTATAGCTTCCTTAATCTCTTTTCTCTCTGCACCCCTCAGGGTTTTCCTTTCTCAAATAGCAGACCTGCTTTAAATGAGTTTGCTTGGATGCTCAGAGCAGGTAGGGGAGGGGGTGACCAAAGATGCACTTTTCCTTTCAGTAGAGGAGGTGGGATTCAATTCAATTCATCAAATATTTATTGAGCTCCTATTGGGCACCTGGCTCTGGGATAGACACAACAAAGGATGCCAAGATGAGGAATGATAAAGGATCAGAGGGCATCAGAAGGAGCAGAAATGGGAAGAAGAGGTGAGGAAAAGAGTAGGGCTGACTTTCTGAATAAGAGAGAATTAAAAGGAGAGAGAGAAGAGACCCGAAGGTGCAGTCTCTGGCCTGGTCTCCCTTACTAGCTCCACATAGAATTAGAAACCTGAAGCAACAGTTTGAGTCCCGTTTTGCTCAAGAGCCATTAGAGCAGTTAGCATGGCCACAATTTGAGTCAAGCACTTACCTGCTCAAGTCTTTAGAAATGGAAGGCAAAAGTCTATTTTTCTTTTCTTTTTTAGTGGATTAATTTTTTTTTCCATTGGGGTATAGTTGATTTGCAATACTCTTAGTTTCAGGTGTACAACATAGAGACTCACATTTTTTATATATTTAAAAATATAAAATTCCCTGTGCTGTCCAATACATCCTTGTAGCTTATTTATTTTATACATCATATAAAGACCTCTTTTTTAAAAAGGTATATATTCACATGTGTGCACGTGTGTGTATACACACACAGTATATACAATTATTTTTGAATGATAATAGCTAATATTTGTTGAGTGTGTGCTTACTCTGTTCTTAGCACTCTGCATGTATTAACTTTGTTAATCTTTCTCACAACCCAGTGAGATAGGTGCAATTATTATGGACATTTTTTCAGATGAGAAAACTGAGGCACTCAGCAATTATGTAATTGGCTCAAATTCACACAGCTTATAAGTGGCAGATCTGTGCTTTGAACCTTGGTCTGGTGGACAGCGGGCTTCCCTGGTGGCTCAGCCTGTAAACAATCCGCCTGCAATGCAGGCGACTTGGGTTCCATCCCTGGGTCGGGAACATCCCCTGGAGAAGGGAATGGGCTACCCAGTCCAGTATTCTTGCCTGGAGAATTCCATGGACAGAGGAGCCTGGTGGGCTACAGCCCATGGGGTCGCAGAGTCGGATGCGACTAAGCGCGCAAGCGCTAGCGGACAATGTTGGCTGTTAAGCGAGTTACTGGTCCATGTTTAATTTTAACTGCTGTACTCACTAGGGTAATACATTGCCTTACACATAATAGGCATATTTTGCTTTGAATAAATAAATAACTGAAATACTGACTATAAAGTGCTTTCATTTAAGCCCAATTACAATTAAGCATACAAATCAAGTGTTATAAAATGAGATTCGCTTTGTTGTAAATTTTATTGTGTTGAAGTAACTGTTTTTTGCGATTCATGGGGTCGCAGAGTCAGACACGACTGAGTGACTGATCTGATCTGAACTGTTTTTTACAGCACACACGTGTGCATCCTTCAACATTATGATTTGAGGAAACCACCAGACTCTACATCTCCCAATCTTCTATTCCATTAAGGATCTGATGCCTGTGATTCTACCACTAGAAAACTATTCTTTCAGTTGAAAGAGTTAAACGGCAAGCACCCGGGACAGGCTAAAGGCTGTTTACACCACAGGGGGATTTCTAAAAGATTTTGGAGGTTTATCCAGGTCCACCAATGGGAGGGTGAAGAGAGCAGGCAGGGGGCAGGGTCGCGCAGAGGGGTGGGGTGGGGGGAACTTGGGCGCGGAGGCGCCGGGCTGTAGGGCCAGTAGTGCTTCGGCGGAAAGGCTGCAGAGGAACTGCCTCGGGCAAAGTCGTGGGACTGGATCCCGAGACAGGCTGCCCGGGGGCCGGGCCGCTAGTTCCGGGCAGAAACTCCCGCGTCTTGCCGCGCCTGCTCCCGGGAACTCGCGGCGCCGCGCGCACAAGGAAGTGACTCTCCCCAGCGGCTGCGATCCGGACACTTACCTTAGTCTTTTCGTTGACAGCCTCCGGGTTGTATTGGTTACAGAAGGTAAGAGGGGTGCATGAAGTGTCCGAAAACCCGACTTGAATATTCCCAACAGTACAGAAAACTGCTTACTGCGCCAAACTGCCCTCCAGGCGGGGAGTGGGGAAGGTAGGCGGGATGGGAGGGGACGACCCCACGCTGGCTGCACTTGGGCGCGTCCTGCCCTGCGTCCGTCTGTCTGTGCTCTGACCTCCGGGTTCCCGGCTCCCCTGGTCCTGCAGCCCGCCAAATTTCAGTAGTTGCCTTTCCTAGTGTCTCTTCTTGTTGGGCTTCTTACGGACTCGGTGGGCAGAACTTGCCCAAGAGTAAAGGGATGGAGGGGCTGGTGAATGGGGGTCTGGTGGGGAAGGAAGGACCTGACGGCACGAGGGCTGCAGTCAGTCACGGATGTGGCAGTAAACCCGTCTGTCCATCTGGTTTAGCCAGGAAGCATGTCTGGGACCAGGTCAACTGAAAGAAAGGTGAATGGAGAATGTAAGCAGAATCTTTTCCCTCTGGTGAACATTTGCTCCAAGGAGATCCATGGCTCTGTGAGGATCAGACCTACTACATAGTCTCTGCTTTGAACCTCTCTGAGCATTTCAGCATTTCAGGCTGGTTCGCTCTTCAGCCCTGGAGACTTAGTTTACCTCCGTGTCTGGCGGCTTTGGGTCTTGGGTGCCCTTTCTGATAAATTCCTGAGGCAGAAATAGATTGTCACAGTCTTTTTTTTTTTTTTTTTTAACCCAAGCATTTACTTAAAACAGGAAACACTGTAAAAACAAAATAGTTTTTTTCTGTGAACAAATGCCCCCTCTGTCATCAAGAAACAGATATAACTCACTTTGGTATTACTGTTCTGCCTTGAAACATGTATTTCACTACAGAAATTTCTGAGTATGATGAGAGGTTCTTTACCAGGAGAGATGTCTCGTTGGCACCTTGAAATAGTAGAGTCCTACTGTAGACTATATCTGATCATTTGGAGAAGGAAATCTGGAAAGACAAGGGGTACAGGGCAAATGGAGCACAGTCATTGTGGCAGTCAGGAGGGAAAGGGGCCACACTTTCCCCAAAAGTCTAGATGTTATGGGGTAGAGATAGCTGTCTTCAAATACCTCAGCGCCCCTGCCAACCCCACTAAGGCATGCAGCTTCCCTCTTCCTTCCTTGCCAGCTGGAGGGACAGTGCCCCTTTCCTGGATAAGCACTGCTCCCTCTCTCTGTAGTGGGGCCTCCTCAGTGTCCCCCTCCAAACCATTCTTTATTCTTTGTCTCCTGCACCTTCACTCACTTCCTCTCTCTGGCTTTTGCTTTTCCTTATATCAAGTACACACATGTGTCTCACCTTGGAAAAAGGTCTCTCAGAGGTCACACATTTAATAATATTAACAGGTGGTCCAGAGTGAGCCTTAAGTTCATCACACACCAGCAAGCACTGAGGTTAGGAAAGTTTGTGTGTGTGTGTGTGTGTGTTTTAATTAATTAATTAGGCTGTATCAGGTCTTAGTTGTGGCATGTGGGATCTTTCGTTGCAGTGCACTGATTCTCTAGTTGTGGCACACGGGCTCAAATAGTTGTGGTGTGCAGGCCCCAGAGTGCATGGGTTTTAGTAGTTGGAGCACACAGGCTCTGTAGTTGTTCTGTGCTGGCTTAGTTACTCCGAGGCATGTGGGATCTTAGTTCCCCAACCAGGGATTGCACCCATGTCCCCTACAGTGGAAGGCTGATTCTTAAGCCCTAAACCACTAGGGAAGTCCATGTGTGCTGTTTTTTAAGTTTCCACATAATTGTTTTTGAGCTTTCCATGTGGCTCAGTCAGTAAAGAATCGGCGTGCAATACAGGAGACCCACATTTGATCCCTGTATCGGGAAGCTCCCTGGAGAAGGGAATGGCTACCCAGTCCAGTATTCTTGCTTGGGAAATCCCTTGGACAGAGGAGCCTGGCGGGCTACAGTTCATGGGGTTGCAAAGAGTTGGACCTGACTTAGTGACTAAACAACAACAATAATAGTTTTTACCCTCACAGCACTCACATACATTGTTACATCTTGCCAGGTTTGCTGGTTGGACACATAGAGGCACAAAGAAGTCAAGTGACTCACTTTGAATCAGAGCCTGAGGCAGGATGGTGATAGATGTCGAACCCCTGCTGTGTTAGGCCCAGTCCTGAGTGCTTTCCATATATGAGGTCATTTAATTCTTACCACCCAGGACTGATCTCCTTTAGAATGGACTGGTTGGATCTCCTTGCAGTCCAAGGGACTCTCAAGAGTCTTCTCCAACACCACAGTTCAAAAGCATCAATTCTTTGGATGAGATGGCTGGATGGCATCACCGACTTGATAGACATGAGTTTGGGTGAACTCCTGGAGTTGGTAATGGGCAGGGAGGCCTGGCGTGCTGCAATTCATGGGGTCGCAAAGAGTCGGACATGACTGAGCAACTGAACTGAACTGAACTGAATTCTTACCACAACCCTGAAAGGTAGGTGTTACCAATTCTCATTTTATAGATGGGGACACTGAGCTTCATAGCACTTAAGTAACCTGCCCAAAGTCATAGAGCTAGTAAGAAGCAGAGCTGGGGATTGAACATGACCCCAAAGCCCATGTTCTTAATCACATGCCCTTTTCTGGGAATTGGTTGAAGTATGTTCATTTCCAAGGCAAACCATTCAATATCACAGTAATCCAAGTCTGTGCCCTAACTAATAATGCTGAAGAAGCTGAAGTTGAATGGTTCTTATGAAGACCTACAAGACCTTCTAGAGTGAACACCCAAAAAAGATGTCCTTTTCATTACAGGGGACTGGAATGAAAAAATAGAAAGTCAAGAAATACCTGGAGTAACAGGCAAATTTGGGCTTGGAGTACAGAATGAGGAGAAGGCAATGGCATCCCACTCCAGTACTCTTGCCTGGAAAATCCCCATGGATGGAGGAGCCTGGTGGGCTGCAGTCCATGGGGTTGCTAAGAGTCAACACAACTGAGCGACTTCACTTTTATTTTTCACTTTCATGCATTGGAGAAGGAAATGGCAACCCACTCCAGTGTTCTTGCCTGGAGAATCCCAGGGACGGGGGAGCCTGGTGGGCTGCTGTCTATGGGGTCACACAGAGTCAGACACAACTGAAGCAACTTAGCAGCAGCAGCAGCAGCAGTACAGAATGAAGCAGGGCAAAGGCTAATAGAATTTTGCAAAGAGAACGCACTGGTCATAGCAAACACCCTCTTCCAACAACACAAGAAAAGACTGTACACATGGCCATCACCAGATGGTCAATACTGAAATCAGATTGATTATAGTCTTTGCACCCAAAGATGGAGAAGCTCTATACAGTCAGCAAAAACAAGACCGGGAGCTGACTGTGGCTCAGATCATGAACTCCTTATTGCCATATTCAGACTTAAATTTCTTTCTTAAATTAAAGAAAGTAGGGAAAACCACTAGACCATTCAGGTATGACCTAAATCAAATCAGGTCATTGTATAGTGGAAGTGATTGTACAGTGGAAGTGAGAAATAGGTTCAAGGGATTAGATCTGATAGACAGAGTGCCTGAAGAACTATGGATGGAGGTTCGTGACATTGTACAGGAGGCAGGGATCAAGACCATCCCCAAGAAAAAGAAAAGCAAAAAGGCAAACTGGTTGTCTTAGGAGGCCTTACAAATAGCTGTGAAAAGAAGAGACGTAAAAGGCAGTGGAGAAAAGGAAAGAGATACCCATTTGAATACAGAGTTCCAAAGAATAGCCAGGAGAGATAAGAAAGCCTTCCTCAGTGATCAATGCAAAGAAATAGAAGAAAACAACAGAATGGGAAAGGCTAGCGATCTCTTCAAGAAAACTAGAGATACCAAGGGAACATTTCATGCAAAGTTGGGCTCAATAAAGGACAGAAATGGTATGGACCTAACAGAAGCAGAAGATATTAAGAAGAGGTGGCAAGAATAAACAAAAGAACTGCATAAAAAAGGTCTTAATGGCCCAGATAATCACGATGGTGTGATCACTCACCTAGAGCCAGACATCCTGGAATGTGAAGTCAAGTGGGCCTTAGGCAGTGTCACGACGAACAAGGCTAGTGGAGGTGATGGAATTCCAGTTGAGCTATTTCAAATCCTGAAAGATGATGCTGTGAAAGTGCTGCACTCAATATGCCAGCTAATTTGAAAAACTCAGCAGTGGCCACAGGATTGGAAAAGGTCAGTTTTCATTCCAATCCCAAAGAAAGCCAATGCCAAAGAATGCTCAAACTACTGCACAATTGCACTCATCTCACACGCTAGTAAAGTAATGCTCAAAATTCTCCAAGCCAGGCTTCAACAGTATGTGAACTGTGAACCTCCAGATGTTCAAGGTGGTCTTAGAAAAGGCAGAGGAACCAGAGACCAAATTGCCAACATCCGCTGGATCATCATAAAAGCAAGAGAGTTCCAGGAAAACATCTACTTCTGCTTTATTGATTACACCAAAGCCTTTGACTGTGTAGATCACAACAAACTGTGGAAAATTCTTCAAGTGATGGGAATATCAGAGCACCTTACCTGCCTCTTGAGAAATCTGTATACAGGTCAAGAAGCAACAGTTAGAACTGGACCTGGAGCAACAGACTGGTTCCAAGTAGGGAGAGGAGTATGTCAAGGCTATATATTGTCACCCTGCTTATTTAACTTCTATACAGAATACATCATGAGAAACGCTGGGCTGGATGAAGCACAAGCTGGAATCAAGATTACTGGGAGAAATGTCAGCAACCTCAGATATGCAAATGACACCACCCTTATGGCAGAAAATGAAGAAGAACTAAAGAGCCTCTTGATGCAAGTGAAAGAGGAGAGTGAAAAAGCTGGCTTAAAATTCAACATTCAGAAGCTAAGATCATGGCATCTGGTCCCATCACTTCATGGCAAATACATGGGGAAAGAATGGAAATAGTGACAGACTTTATTTTTTGGGACTCCAAAATTACTCCAGATGGTGGCTGCAGCCATGAAATTAAAAGATGCTTGCTCCTTGGAAGCAAAGTTAGGAGCAAACTAGAGAGCATATTAAAATGCAGAGACATTACTTTGCTAACAAAGGTCCATCCCAAAGCTATGGTTTTCCCAGTAGTCGTGTGTGGATGTGAAAATTGGACTATAAAGAAAGCTGAGCACCGAAGAATTGATGCTTTTGAACTGTGGTGTTAGAGAAGACTCTTCAGAGTCCCTTTGACTGCAAGGAGATCCAACCAGTCCATCCTAAAGGAGATCAGTCCTGAATGTTCATTGGAAGGACTGATGCTAAAGCTGAAACTCCAATACTTTGTCCATCTGATGTGAAGAAATGGCTCATTTGAAAAGACCCTGATGTTTTGAAAGATTGAGGGCAGGAGGAGAAGGTGACGACAGAGGATAAGATGGTTGGATGGCATCACTGACTCAATGGGCATGAGTTTGAGTAAACTCAGGGAGTTGGTGATGGACAGGGAGGCCTGGCATGCTGCAGTCCATGGGATCACAAAGAGTCAGACACAACTGAGGGACTGAACTGAACTGATTAACACCTGAATTCTGGGCCAGCTTACATTTATCCTGTTAGAAATTTAACTCCCCCCCGCCCCGAATGCTTCCGTGTTATGACTGTTACCTTCTTTAGTACTTTGTAAACATACAGAATGTTATATGGCTAAATATTACAGCACGCCTGTCAGCATCCTTTAAATTACCTAGTGATCATGCATACTAATTTTGTGGTAATAGAGAGCCATGGAAGAATCTTTGTTAATAAACCAATTCCATAATTAAACTTTAAATATATTTCATTCTGAATTAAAGTATGACTTAACATGAAATCCAAGGTAGAGGGCAAGGGCAAAAAAGTTATTTCATGACAGATCAGTGAGGTGTCTGAGTCCATTCACGTGTCCTGGGTGTTTAAAAAAGTTACACGTCAATGATCATGCACCATTAGGTAAATAGGCAACAACACAGAGTCTTGTGTTGGGAAAAAGGGATTACTTCCTCTTTCCAAAGTGAGGTTGTTCACCTGTTCTAACTCTTCCAGTTTTTGATTCATAGTTACTCCCACTATTCTTTCCCCTTCTGCTCCCTTCCGTTAATATTGCCACTCCCACTCAGTCCAATACTGTGTTTAAACCTTATGACAGTTATAATTAACATGTACTGAGTTTTTCCCAGGCACTGGACACTGTGTTCTGAGCTTTACAAACATCATCTCTAGTTAATGTTCTGTTAAATGCTTTTTATTAATTATCCTTTATTAACCTTTGCAGCTACTCTATAAGGTAGATGCTATTATTATTTGCATTTTGCAGATGAAAAAGAGGAGGATCAGAAAGAATGATTAACCTGCCAAAGGCCACCTAGCTAGTAGGTGGTGGAGCCAGGGAATTGCCGAGGTCTTCCTGACTCTAGGGTCTGCACTCCTAAGGTCTCAAACTTTCTTTTGTCCCTACTGCCTACCATTTCCCATTGCCTTATTTCCTGTTTTTCTTTGGACTCAGACTTATTGAATGTGTCAGTGCTCTTGCCAAAAGTCATCTCCCTTGGCCACCAAGCTCTGTAATCCCTTGATTCAGCTGGGTCACCAGCATCTCATCTTGCTTTCCAAATATTGCCTTTCTCCCAGGTTTTGTCATTTTGCTCTTCTCTTTGCTAAAAGCTCTTTTTTAATGTTGTAGACACTTGACCAAATCTCTCACCCTGACTTCTCTCTTGAATTGTACTGCTTCTCTACTTACTTGTTAGATGTTTCCGCTTGGATGTTTCCCTGTCATTTCAAACACGTGCCTCAAACATGACTTTGCTTTTTATTAACCTCTGAGTTTCATCTTAATTTTTCTATGTAAAGGCTCCATCAGCTCACAGTTGGCTTCACAATAAAGTCCACATTTTACTCACGCATTAAAGTTCTTCCAGGGCTTCCCTGGTGGCTCAGAGGTTAAAGCATATGCCTGCAATGTGGGAGACCTGGGTTCGATCCCTGGGTTGGGAAGATCCCCTGGAGAAGGAAATGGCAACCCACTCCAGTATTCTTGCCTGGAGAATCCCATGGACGGAGGAGCCTGGTAGGCTGCAGTCCATGGGGTCGCAAAAAGTCAGACACGACTGAGCGACTTCACTTTCACTTAAAGTTCTTCCAGATAACCCTTTGGTGGAACTTTTCAACCTGATTTCCTCTGTTCCCTAAAATGAACTACCATTTTAGCCAGACTGATCGAGCCACTGTCCTCCAAATACTTGATTGACCTCCCTGCCATCTTTTAAGACCCAGTGCATGGTCTGCTTACTGTGAGAAACCTTTCCTGAGCACTCATCAGGAACCAGGCATAGGGTGTTATTTCATCTTATCCTGTGTCCATTCTTGATCTCCTAAATTACTCAATAGATTATGACCTTTGTAACCTCTCTGGTATCTAGTGTGGCACAGTGCCTGGCACATAGTCACTACTTACTAAATATTAGTTGATTGATGGGTTGTTTAGTAGGAGGGTAGAATGGAGAGGGACTGGCCACAAAAGTGTATCCAGAGAGTTGAACCCTTTTCTGGAGGACAGATACTATCTTTTCCTCATCTTTTTATATTGGGAGCCATAGCCAGTGCCTGGAGTGCAGTAATTGAGTTCAGCCAAGCAGTGACTCTGTGCCAGGCGCTGTGCTAGGTGCTGGGTAAAGTTTCTAAATGAATGAAGGACTTTTGAAGTTGTGCCTCTGTTTCCCAACTTCTGTTTGTCCACCTTTCCTGCTGGTGAATTTCAGTGTTTCTGTGGTTGTCAGGTATTAAGAGTCCCAGTGCACAGCCCAAGATGCTTCCTCTCCAGAATGGGTCTCTTCTCTAAACTGGGGCTGTTCCCCTGGTATGCCAGAAAACCTCCAGGTTGGTCACAGCTCTTTCTGGGCTCAGCATGTAAGGAAAACTTCACCCAGGTGATAGCCAAGAAGCATCAAAGAGGACAGGAAAGTCAGAAGAAACCAAGACATCTTGGACCACTAGATGATTCCTGGCAGGAAAGGTAAGGCCCTTCCCCTTAACAAGTCTGAATCTCTGGGCCTGTTGAAATTCTGTAGGCTTGATGTGCAATGTGGTGTTGCAAGGATTCAGAGGGCACCTCAGGTAGGATACCCAGGACAAACTGAAAACATCTAAGGAATACCGGCAGAAATGCTTTGGGATTGCAGAAAATACTCTTCTTGCCTTTATGTGTGTTTTTGGCAGAAAGGGGATATTGAACTGTGATCCTCTGTCTAAAAAGGTCCAGGATAGGTCTGCTGAAAACAAGGGACTTGGAGATGAGATGGATTAGAAATGAATAGTCCCACTGCAGTCATGCAAATACAAATATACCTCATTTTATGCAACAACTGTATTTTCTAAATCAAATTATATTTTAAAAGCGTTAGGGAGGTGAGCTATTTAAAGGAACCCAACAGTGAAGACTTTTTGTAATATGATTAATTACCTCCTGATAAATCTGGATTTTTCTTATATTAGGTTTGCCCATCTGTTCAGCTTTGTTAAGCAGATAGCACCAAAATGGGCTCTCCTCCCAGACTCTTATCTCCCCGGGGGCCTGAGAGTTAGGTCTTCTGAATGACAAGTAAAATGCCGGAGCAAATGGCAGCAGGAAGTACTTTTGTGGAGTAAGAGGCTCAGTACATATTTAGATAATGAATTAGGTACCTGGTTTATTTTATTCAAGGCTGGCTGATGTTGTGATGCCACTCTGGAGGCGGAGCTATGAAGAACAGTTCAAGGTTGGGACCCAGCTCAAGTCTTCACTACTCCATTCCATCAGGTACTAGACTTGTAGGAAGCTTGGCTGGACAGCTCTACCCAGATGCCCCAACAGGTCCTTAAAAAAGCAATATGCTAATGAATCTGAAATTTTCACTTTAGGCCAGTTATGTCTTCCAAACACTAGAGCCTTATATCCAAATGCCTGTTTCCTTTCTTCCTTGATTTTGTGTGTGTGTGTGTGTGTGTGGTACTTATAGCTCTGTGTATGTGTGTAGCAACTGTTCTTGCTTCATATATAGCTGTACTTTCCAACATGGTAGCCACTAGCTACATGTGGCTATTTAAATTTAAATACAGTCAATTCTGCTCTAATGCTTGTTTTGAAAGTGAAAATTTGTTCCAACAGATTGAGGTCTTAGGGAACAATTTGAACATAATGCAGATTTCATGTTTGCTTAGGAATGACTTCATCCATAAGAAACGCAAGATAAAAGGGTATCCGTACCTAGCTGAACTGAGCTGAGTATGAATTCATAAAATGAACACGTGTACACATATCATACATCTCCTGGCTTCCTCAGTTCAGAGTGTGTTATGAGCCACACCCATTCACATCTGCTGTGAGAACTTTCTGTTTTGCCCACATAACCCTCTTTTCACCATCTCATGTCTCACAAGTGGACAGCCACTTCCACAAGCAAGTTTCAGGTCATTGTGGTAAGGTGCCATCCCATTTATACATTGCTTAACCATTTAACATGCAGAAAACTGTTGTTTTTATTAGTTTCCTACATTTTCTGTGAGTGTAACTGATAAAGGTTTGGAATGTGAGTGTGCAACCCCATTTTCCCATGAGCCCTGTGATTTGTTTGGAGTATTGTGCATAGTATGGAGTAAGAATGCTTGTCATACGTGATAGCAGAGCCAAGTGCTATTAAAATGAAATAAGATGAAAAATTCAGTTCCTCAGTTGCATGAGTCACTTTTCAAGGGCTCAGTAGCCACCTGTAGCTAGTTTAGGCTGCCGTATTATAGAGAACATAACACCAATAGAGAACATTTCCATTATCACAGCAGGTCTACTGGACAGCACTAACGTATAGCTGGAATGTTCAGTCTGAAAGGTCATATAGAATGATGAGTTTACACAAGAGCTCACTTAACCTTTTCCCAATACCATGTTAGATCTGTGGCTGTCCCATCATTCTGAGTTCCTTATCTGCTGAGACCATGACCCAAGGATTCATGGGACCACTTTCTCTCATCCTGTCTGTTTTCTGTTCTTTGAGTTGATACTGCTGAAGTTGTTCGTTTCATTGCTTATGTTCTTTTGCAGGTGAAATTTGAAGCTCAGAAGAAAATTTTAGAGAGACTAGAATTTTACCTCCAAGGGCTAAATGGAGTCAATATGACAACAGCTGGACCCAGATCCAAGGGGCTCTGTTGTTTTCTCCATCCTATTATACCTTCTGTAAGTCCATACTTCCCTATCCTTTATCTACTAAGTCTCCTTAATAGCTAATAATATCAGCCAATACTTAACTGGGCACTTGCTGGGGACCAGGCTCTATGCTAAGTGAGTAACATGCATCATTGTCTTGTTTTACTGTTTCCAGTCACACTGAGGGTAGACACTATCATTTTACGGATGAATACTTGAGGCTCAGTGATTTTATTATTTTTGTCTATTTTAAATTTTTACTTTTTGGCTGCACTGGGTTTTTGTTGGTGCACACAGGCTTTCTCTGGTTGCAACAAGCAGGGGACTATTCTTTAGTTGTGTTGTGTGGGTTTCTCATTGTGGTGGCTTCTCTTGTTGGCAGAACATGGGCACTAGGGCATGCAGGCTTCAGTAGTTGTGGTGCATGGGCTTAGTTGCTCCATTCCATGTGGAATCTTCCTGGACCAGGGATCAAACCCATGTTCCCTGCATTGGCAGGCAGATTCTTAACCACTGCACCACCAGGGAAACCCAAGAGATTAAATGATTTGCTGAAGGACACACATCTAGAAAGTGCCAGATCTAAGGTTTATACTTAGGTCGATCTGATGCAAAGCCACTTTTTCAACCAGTACACACTGCTACCTCCTTAGAAAGATCTCAGACTTTGGAAAACTTCTAATGAGGCTGCAGAGAGGCAGAATTTACTTTGTGGCAGAGGTTGACAAACTATGGCCCAAAAGCCACATCTGCTCTGCTGCTTGACTTTGTAAATAAAGTTTTATTGGAACACAGCTGAGCTCACTTGTTCATGGATTATCTGTGGCTACTTTTGCACTGCCATGGCAGAGTTAAATAGTTGGGATAGGGACCACACAGCCTGAAAAGCCTAAAATTATTTACTATCTGGCCCTTTATTGGGTTTCCCAGATGGCTCAGTGCTAAAGAATCTGCCTTCCAATGCAGGAGACGCCAGAGACATGGGTTTGATCCCTGGGTTGGGAAGATCCCCTGGAGAAGGGAATGGCACACCACTCCAGTATTCTTGCCTGAAAAATTCCATGGGCAGAGGAGCCTGGAGGGCTATGGCCAGGGGGTCACAGAGAGTTAGACAAAACTAAGCACACATGCACACTTCCTTTATTGAAAAAGTTTTTCAGCTCCTGCTTTATGGAAAGATTGGAGCTCTTTTTCTTCTATACAGTGTCTATGGAGTGCTTTTATCTTCTCAGCCATGGACTTTCATGTAGTCATACCTCCTAATCAAGCATCTTTTATTTTTTTCTCATCCAGAGAACACTCTTTCATTCTTTGTATTTTGTCCTGCTTGGTTTTAATTGACCTGTTGTCTCTATCCTGTCCTTCTGCCTTCTCCAGCCTGTCATTGATGGCTACTGAAATAAGTCTACCTTCTCTGTGAACCGAGGTCCAGGTGGCAATCCAAAGACTGTGGGGTACTACCTGGGAACTTGGAGAGGTCAGCTGAAGCATGTGCCTAGTAGAAATAACAAACCAAACACTGAAAGGAAAGGGGAGATTGCAGAGAACAGTGTTTGTGGGAGTGGAGAGGAGTGGGAAATATGGTGGATTTAAAGGAGAAGGTTGAATTTGAAACCTTTGATGCCCCATGGACTGTAGCCCCATCAGGCTCCTCAGTCCATGGAATTCTCCAGGCAAGAATACTGGAGTGGATTGCCATTCCCTTCTCTAGGGATCTTCACAACCCAGGGATCGAACCTGGGTCTCCTGCATTGCAGGCAGATTCTTTACCATCTGAGCCACCAGGGAAGCCCAAAGAAGAAGGTTGAATTGGAAGCCTTGGATTTAGAGCATGATCACAAGGTTAATTGGAGATGTGGTGTGTATAGATACACAATGGGATATTACTCAGCCACAAAAATAATGAAATAATGCCATTTGCGGCAACATGGATGGACCCAGAGATTATAGTATTAAGTGATATAGTTCAGTTCAGATCAGTCGCTTAGTCGAGGCTGATTCTTTGTGATCTCATGAACTGCATCATGCCAGGCCATCACCTGTCCACCACCAACTTCCAGAGTCTACCCAAACCCATGTCCATTGAGTCGGTGATGCCATCCAACCATCTCATCCTCTGTCATCCCCTTCTCCTCCTGCCTTCAATCTTTCCCAGCATCGAGGTATTTTCACATGAGTCAGCTCTTTGCATCAGGTGGCCAAAGCATTGGAGTTTCAGCTTCAACATCAGTCCTTCCAGTGAATACCCAGGACTGATCTCCTTTAGGATGGACTGGTTGGATCTCCTTGCAGTCCAAGGGACTCTCAAGAATCTTCTCCAACACCACAGTTCAAAAGCATCAATTCTTCGGCACTCAGCTTTCTTTATAATCCAACTCTCACATCCATACATGACCACTGGAAAAACCATAGCCTTGACTGGATGGACCTTTATTGCCAAAGTAATGTCTCTGCTTTTCAATATGTTCTCTAGGTTGGTCATAACTTTCCTTGCAAGGAGTAAGCGTCTTTTAATTTCATGGCTGCAATCACCATCTGCAGTGATTTTGGAGCCCAGAAAAATAAAGTCAGCTACTGTTTCCATTGTTTCCCCATCTATTTGCCATGAAGTGATGGGACCAGATGCCATGATCTTAGTTTTCTGAATGTTGAGCTTTAAGCCAACTTTTTCGCTCTCCTCTTTCACTTTCATCAAGAGGCTCTTTAGTTCTTCTTCGCTTTCTGCCATAAGGGTGGTGTCATCTGCGTATCTGAGGTTATTGATATTTCTCCTGGCAATCTTGATTCCAGCTTGTGCTTCTTGCAGCCCAGCGTTTCTCATGATGTACTCTGCATATAAGTTAAATAAGCAGGGTGACAATATACAGCCTTGACATACTCCTTTCCTTACTTGGATCCAGTCTGTTGTTCCATGTCCAGGTCTAACTTTTGCTTCCTAACCTGCATACAGGTTTCTCAAGAGGAGGGTCAGGTGGTCTGGTATTCCCATCTCTTTCAGAATTTTCCACAGTTTATTGTGATCCACACAATCAAAGGCCTTGGCATAGTCAATAAAGCAGAAATAGATGTTTTTCTGGAACTCTCTTGCTTTTTGGATGATCCAGCGGATGTTGGCAATTTGATCTCTGGTTCCTCTGCCTTTTCTAAAACCAGCTTGAACATCTGGAAGTTCACAGTTCACATATTGCTGAAGCCTGGCTTGGAGAATTTTGAGCATTACTTTACTAGTGTGTGAGATGAGTGTAATTGTGCGGTAGTTTGAGCATTCTTTGGCATTGGCTTTCTTTAAGATTGGAATGAAAAGTGACCTTTTCCAGTCCTGTGGCCACTGCTGAGTTTTCCAAATTTGCTGGCATATTGAGTGCAGCACTTTCACAGCGTCATCTTTCAGGATTTGAAATAGCTCAACTGGAATTCCATCACCTCCACTAGCTTTGTTTGTAGTGATGCTTCCTAAGTGGCATAAGCTAGACAGATAAAAAAATATATATTATATTGCTTATAAATAGAAACTAAAAAAAATTATACAAATGAACTTATTTGCAAATTCGAAATAGACCCACAAACACAAAACAAATTTGTGATTACCAAAGGGGAAAGTGAGGGGAAAGGATAAATTAGGAGTTTGGGATTAACATAGACACACTACTATATATAAAACAGATAACTAACAAGGACCTACTGTGTAGCACAGGTCCTTGTGCTATATATTAGACTCTACTGAATATTCTGTAATAACCTGTAAAGGAAAAGAATCTGAAGAAGAACATATATATGTATGTGTGTATATGTGTATATATCTGAATCACTGTGCTGTACATGTGAAAATAACACAAAATTGTAAATCAACTATACTTCAGTTAAAAAAGACATAAAAAACCAAGGTTAATTGGGGATACTTTTTGGTGAGTAATCATTCTATTATAGTGCTAGCAATCAACCTCCACCCCCAGCTTTCTTCCTCTAAAAACCATATGCCTGAGACCTAGTAAGCACTTCATCAGTGTTAATGCTGGTACTGTTGCTCTCTCATTATCATCGCTGTTGTCATCATTGTCGTCATTATTTGTCTTCATTTTATGTTGCTTTCTGTACTAACAGCGGTCTCCTGCTTATTAGAGATGCCCTTTGTATTTCACATCCCTAAATCCCTGAAAATCAGAGCTTTCTGTGATAAATCTACCTTAAAATAATTGATAGGGAAGGTGAGTTCTGTGAGGGAAATCACAATGTCATATTTCTGAGACTTAATTCTAGTATCCATTCCCAGATTCCATTCCTGAACTTTCCATTTGCCCATTTTCAATAAATTCACTTGAAAAACCATGTTTTTATATTAGTCACACTGTTTAATATCCATATGCCTTAGACTACAGTTCATTAGGGCAGGCACTTGGGTTTCTTTTTTTCTCTCTGTGTACTGAATTAAATGAGTATATGACGTCAGTGTTCTGTTATTCACTAACAGAAAAGCAAAACCCATTACATTTTATTTCCCTCTTAAAATCTGAACAGAAAGCATACATTGTCATATCATGCATTTGTGGCAGGAGAGAAAATATTGAGAACTAGCTCTGTTAAGAATAGGTGTTTTAATGGCTAGACCAGGAAGCAGGTTTTTCCTCTGAAAAATGGCCTTGAGCATGAATTAGGTACTTTGCTTCTTCACATCTGCATATGCCTCTGTGGAGGAGAGGATTTGAGTTGCCAGATATTTTCTTCTAAATTATCTTTTAGGAAGAAACTATGTAAATGAAATTCTTTTTCTTTCCATAGACAGGGATGTAGTCTGTGGTTTTGTAGTCTGAAAAACATCCCCGAGAAACACAATCAAGTGGCACAGGTAATAAGGAACAAAGAAAGGCTGGTTGAAGATGACCCCGGGCATTGCAGTCTAACTACAGCAACCCTGACGTTTTAATAATAGAGCCGCATCTAGTGCTGCAGGGGAGGAGGGGTTCTGTTCTGAAAGTGTACCTCTTAACGTCAGAGAGAACATTTCTAGTGTTTCATTTCAGAGAGGATGGAGAGGAGGAGAGAGAACTGCATCCATTATTGCAAATGTCAAATGTCCAAACAATTTAATAGGGGGAAAATTTAGAACAGAGAGGTACTGATGAGGACAGGATAGCAAGTAGCATGTGTCTGAAATAGTGGGAAGGCTAGTGTTTTCAGCAGAACAAGGTTGAAAAATATGATGAGAAATGTGGAAGTGGGCATAAGACATCTACATCATGACATTTTTACATCCTTCTGTTTATGTACCCATTATTTACTGAGTACCTACTATGGGTCAGGCACTGTAATAGGTGCTGGGGATCCACGGGTGACTCAAACATGGTGCCTGCCTTCCTGGAACTTAAAAAAGGAAAAGCCTTACTTATGAGGACTAAACAAGACTCCCAACTGAGATACTTGTTCCCTATTTATACTTACTAGTATCCATCAGCTTTATGAGACTTGGTGGTTCCTTCTGATAGGATACATCTTGGCCTCAAAGATTTCCTGGCCAGGACATAGCTCTCATCATAGGATCATTTTCCAGAAATCTTCCTACATGACCCTTATCAGCATCTTCTCCCATTGTATTCAGTGACTATTCTAAATTCTTACCTCTCCTGGAATTTCCTATCCCATCACGTTTACCCTTGCTTTTGACAGATGGCTGTGCCTGGTTCTTCGCTGGAAAATTAAAACCATCAGATGAGAACTGTCTTAGCTACTTCCCCTACCATCTACCAATTTTGCTGAAACCTTACCCCCCTTTTTCCTCCTGTCTCAGTGAAATGCTGTCAGTTCTCCCTGTCCAAGGTTGTTCTTCTTGAAACACCATCTTGGACTCATCTCTCTCCCCAGGATCCTTGCTCCTTCATTACATTCCCTCTTTCTCCTATTTCTTTACCTCTTTTCCCCCACCTCTGTAAGCTCTTTTCTTTCAGTTCATAAGCATGTTCAGTATTTTTCATCTTTTTAAAAAAAATCTGATGGTTCTTGCTTCTGCCCCCAATAATCCCTAGAAATCAATCTTTCCAAAGTTATCAATGACCTCTGTTTTGCCAAATTTAATGGAAACTTTCTGCCCCTAACTTATTCAACTTTTCTCTGCCTTTGGCACCACTTCTTCTTCTTATTTTCCTCCTTGGGAACACTGTTTTTGTTTGGTTTCTATGATACCATTCTCTGATGGTTTTCCTCCTGTTTCTCTGGCCAAAATCTCTTAGTCTTTCTTATGGGATCTTTTTCTCATTTTCTTTCCCATGGTAAGTGTTGGTATCCTCCAGGACTCTGCCCTTGGCCTTGTTTTTGAATATATTCATGGGAGACTGAACACCCCTATAGCTGATGATTGGAATCAGTCAGTTAAATCACTCTGTTGTGTCCAACTCTTTGCGACTCCATGGACTACAGCACACCAGGCTTCCCTGTCCATCACCAACTCCCAGATTTTACTCAAACTTATGTCCATTGAGTCAGTGATGCCATCCAACCATCTCATCCTCTGTCGTCCCCTTCTCCTCCTGCCTTTAATCTTTCCCTGCATCAAGGTCTTTTCAAATGAGTCAGTTCTTCACATCAGGTGGCCAAAGTATTGGAGTTTCAGCTTCAGCATCAGTCCTTCCAATGAACATTCAGGACTGATTTCCTTTAGGATGGACTGGTTGGATCTCCTTGCAGTCCAAGGGACTCTCAAGAGTCTTCTCTAACACCACAGTTCTAAAGCATCAATTCTTCAGTGCTTAGCTTTCTTTATAGTCCAACTCTCACATCCATACATGACTACTGGAAAAACCATAGCTTTGACTAGATGGATGGATGATTGGAATGACCACCTATAAATTGACAACTCCTAAACTTATATTTTCATTCCAGCTCCGTCTTGAGCATTGTCCTGCAGAGCTCTTCAAGTCAGCATTGGCCCACATCAAGATTTCTCAACCTCTACACTATTTACATTTTGAATTGAATAATTACTTATTGTTTGGGGCTGTTAGGTGCACTGTAGGATGTTTACCAGCATCCCTGGCCTCTGCCCTTAGGGACCATCAATCCGTTGTGACAACCAAAAATGTCTCCAGATATCTTTTGTGCGTACAATCACTTCTGGTTGAGAACCATTGCCCTAAACTAAATATATCCTCTTCCCTTTCCAAGTGTGCCTGTTTTTTCTCACCTTAGTAAATGGTAGCAACATGTACTAGAAACATACATCATCTTTGACTTCTCTGTCTTTTTTATGGCTGGGCCATGCAGCTTCCAGGATCTTAGTTCCCCAGCTAAGGATCAAACCCATGCTCCCTGCAGTGGAAGTGCAGAGCCCTAACCACTAGGCAAGTAGGGAATTCCCCTAGATTCCTCCATCTTAATCCCACCTCAGCTGCATCTAATTATCTCCAAGTCCTTTCAGTTTTCCTTTCCTTTTTTTTTTTTTTTGGTGCTGTGGGGCAGTGATAGGGGAGTTTTGTTCTTAATTTGTTTTTGGTTTTGTTCTTATTTATTTACTTGGTTCAGTTTTTCTTTCTAAAAATATCTTGACTCCACCCTCTTCTATTTCCACCACCATTATCACTATCGTGATTACTACCACTCCAGTCCAAGCTTCCATCTTCTCTCAGACTGCTGCAATAGCTTCTAAATTGGTCTCACTATTATTTAGGGTCTGTTTGTTATGCATGTGTTTGTTCTCAGTCGTTCCAGTCTTATTTGACTCTTTGCGACCTATGGACTGTAGCCGGCCAGGCTCCTCTGTCCATGGGATTCTCCAGGGAAGAATACTGGAGTGGGTTGCCATGCCCTCCTCCAGGGGATCTTCCCCATCTGGGGATTGAAGCTGTGTCTCCTGAATTGAAGATTCTTTACCCACTGAGCCACCTGGGAAGCCCCTATATTGTTATGATTCTATAAATATTCACTCCTGAGCTAAGTAGATGTATTAAGATTTTGTTTCCTTTATTGTATGTACTATTTTTTCTTTCATTTTGTATTATGGAAAGTTACAAACATATTAAAGTATAGAATGATATAACAAACCACATAAACCCATTACCAAGCTTCAATAACTATCAACACGTGGCCCAATTTGTTTTCGCTGTACTCTCACCCACTTTCCACTAACCCCTTTGGATTTGATTGAGGCAAATTCTAGGCATTGTATTATATAATATGCAAATACTGCAGCTTGAGTTTTAACAGAAAGGCCTTAAATTTTTAAGCATAATTTTACACTCTTTTCACATCTGAAAATAAGCATTTATCCCTTAATATCATCAAATACCTAGTAAATGTTCAGATTTGGCACTATATTATCTCATAAAAGGGGCTTCCCTGCTGGCTCAGATGGTAAAGAGTCTGCCTGCAGTGTGGGAGACCCGGGTTTGATCCCTGGGTCGGGAAGATCCCCTGGAGAAGGAAATGGCAACGCACTCCAGTATTCTTGCCTAGAAAATCCCATGGATGGAGGAGCCTGGCAGGCTATAGTCTATGGGGTTGCAAAGAGTTGGACACAACTGAATGACTTCAACTTTCTTTCTTATCTCAAAAAGCTTGATTGTTATAGTTGGTTTGTTCAAGCCAAGATTCAAGCAAGGTATACACATTGCATTTGATTAACATGTCTCTTTAGCCTCTTAATTTATAAGTACCTTTCCCTATTAATTTCTTTGTCCCTGCAGTTTACTTTTTAAAGAAACTGGTTTGTTTTCATGTGGAGATTCTCACTTTCTGGATTTTGCTGATTGAATCTCCTTGATATCATTGAGTGTTCTTCCTCTGTCCCCTGTATTTACTATGAGCTGGTAGATGTAGAGTGTTTATCAGAATCACGTTTGATTTTTGGCAAGAATGTTTTTATACATAATGTCTAATGGGCTGTCTTTTGGTGATGTTAAGATTGAACCGTTGATTCAGGTATCATCAGTCTCATCCACTCATTGAAAAGTTCCCTGTCAGCTTTTTACCTAATGGTTTAGCTGTCTTTGGTGATCATTGCCTAGATCCATTATTTCAGAAATGGGTTGCAGTGTAGTGATATTCTAAATCTATCATTTATTAGTAAAAATCCTTATAGAAATAACTTTTCCCTACCAATCCTTTGATTAAGGTACTCTTACAAGAAAGGCAGGATAAATCCTTGTTTCTTTGTCCTTCCTCAAAAGATGATCAGTTAAATGTGTTTGTTTTGGTACCATTATGAATCATAAATTTTTTTAGCATACTTGATAAATTTTAATCTACTACAGCTATTAGAGTTTTCTTGGTACTCAAAATATTCCATTTTTGGCCAGTTGAAACCTCTTTAGGTTGCTTATGAACCCTAGATGGCCCTGATAGTTCTAGAATGATAAGATATTTCTAGCACACCTAGTCCATTTTCTGTTTAGGAGCTGAAATCAGCCATTTCTTCAAGGAATCCTTGTCTCGTTTAATGGGAAATGGTAAGGTGCTAGGTGGGTGCTTATTTATACTAAGTTGGTCATATTTCAAAGCCTCTTAAGTGGACAGTGCTAGGAAATATTTTTTAAAAGAAAATATATCATGAATTTATAGTGATATACCCAAATCAAATTAAAAATTACAGAGTTTTTACTTAAATCCTTTGATTTTATATTTTTATCTCCTGTCTCTTACAGTAAAAACTTTAGTCCTGACAACATTAGTATAATTACAGTTGACCCTTGAACAAGGTCATAGTTAGGGGTGCCAACCCCAGTGCAGTTGAAAATCCACCTCTTATCTGTGATTCTTCATCTGTGGATTCATTCAGCCATGCATCATATAGTCCTGTAGTACAGGTTTAGTGAAAAAAATCCTCCTATAAGCGGACCTATGCAGTTCAAACCCATATTGTTCAAGGATCAGCTGTACCTATTTATTCTATACGAGTCTTTATGTACAATTTCAGAACAATTGTAATAATATTACTAACAAATGGTTATTGAAAAGAGTTCGAGATCTCTGTCCAGTTCTTTTTGTTAAATTATTGTGATTGTGAAGGAATTCATCTCTTTGTAGTTACATCACCAACTTGACACTTAATACATGGGTTGGTTTTTTCTTTCCCTCATTATGCTTGCTTTCAAATTATAGGGATGGATTTTTTTTTTTTACTTTTTCCTTTTGATTGAATTCTTAAAATAATTTTATAGGATATTTACATGGTTTCAAAGTCAAATCTACAAAATGAAGGTGTATTTAGAGAGTTCTAGCTTTTACCTCTGACCCGTCTACCCAGTTCGCTTCCTTCGTCTAAGGGTGACATTATTTTTCACTTTTATTTATTTGTGAAAAATGGAAACACATTTGTATCTCCCCCTTTCTTAGCTAAAAGGTAGCTTAATGTGCACATGGTTCTGTATCTTTTTAAAAAATTAATTTATTTATTTTAATTGAGGCTAATTACTTTACAGTATTGTACTGGTTTTTGCCATACATTGACATGAATCAGCCATGGGTGTACATGTGTTCCCCATCCTGAATCCCCCTCCCACCTCCCTCCCCATCCAATCCCTCAGGGTCATTCCAGTGCACCAGCCCTGAGAACTCTGTCTCATGCATCGAACCTGGACTGGCGATCTATTTCACATGTGATAATATACATGCCTCAATGCTGTTCTCTCAAATCATTCCACCCTGGCCTTGTCCCACAGAGTCCAAAAGTCTTTTCTTTACATCTGTGTCTCTTTTGCTGTCTCACATATAGGGTCATTGTTACCATCTTCCTAAATTCCATATATATGCATTAATATACTGTATTGGTGTTTTTCTTCCTGACTTACTTCACTAGGTATAATAGGCTCCAGTTTCATGCACCTCATTACAACTGATTCAAATGCGTTCTTTTTAATAGCTGATTCCATTGTGTAATATTGTAATATTCTATTGTGTATACATACCACAGCTTTCTTATCCATTCCTCTGCTGATGGACATCTAGGTTGCTTCCATGTCCTAGCTATTGTAAACAGTGCTGTGATGAACATTGGGGTACATGTGTCTCTTTCAATTTTGGTTTCCTCAGTGTGTATGCCCAGTTTTTTTTCCATTTAATAATGTACTTTGTTTTTTTAAAAAAATAGCTTAGCTTTATGTAATGTGATGAATTTTAAAACTTTTGGTTTCATTGGCTTGATTAATTACATCATTTTCTCATTGGCTTAGTTTTCTATGAACCTATTGCTTTTTGTTTCTTCTGTGTGCTCTAAGAGCTCTGTTGAACATTCATCAATATTATCCATATGGCCAAAAACTTGAGTTTAGTTTTTTTCCCTGAAGAGCTTTTCTCTGGAGAATCCATGCTAGGCTCCTGAGGGCTTCTGCTGGACTGTTACCTTGGGACTCCTTTTGTTATTCTCCTGTCCTTCCCCCTGTTTCTGAGATCCTCTATGTCTTTTTCTGGTTTACATCCTTATTTGGTTGGACTACAACCTCCATTAGCTTCCTGAGGAAGGATGCCCAGGAATAAGAGTCTTTGCATGTCTATAAATGTCTTACTTCTTTCCTGACATGTGATTAAGAGTTTTTCTAGATTTCAAATTCTAGATTTGAATCATTTTCTTTTATAAATTTGAAGACATTGTTTCATTGTCATCTGACTGCTAGTGTGGTGTAAATCTAAATGCTACTTGAAGTTCTATTTCTTTGTAGATAATCTCTACCCTGTTTTTTGGTCTAGAAGCTTTTAGGAAATCTCTTTATCCCTGAAACTTCATGACCATGTGGCTCTTCTTTCACTCATGGTGGTGGGCACTTTGTAGCCTTTTTTAACCTGGAAGCTAGTATTTTCAGATGTAGTGAATTTTTCTGTGTTATTTCTTTAAATATTTTTTTATTTTTATTTTCAGTCCATGCCACTCAGCTCATGGGATCTTAATTCCCTGACCAAGGATTGAACCCTGGCCTCTGCAGTGAAACCGCCAAGTCCTAACCACTGGACTGCCAGGGAATTCCCTATTTTTATTTTATTTTTTGAAGTATAGTTGATTTGCAATGTTGTGTTAGTTTCAGGTATACAGCAAACTGATTCAGTTATACATATATATTCTTTATCATATTATTTTCCTTTATAGGTTATTATAAGATATTGAATATAGTTCCTTGTACTATATAGCAGATCCTTGTTGCTTATCTATTTTATATATAGGAGTGTGTATAAGTTAATTTCAAACTCCTAATGTATCCCTCCCCCAATCCTTCCCCGTAGATAAGTTTGTTTTTATATCTGTGAGTCTTTCTATTTTGTAAATAAGTTAGTTTATATCATTTCTTTGAGATTCTGCATATAAGTGATAGCATATGATATTTATCTTTTTTCTATCTGACTTAATATGGTAATCTCTAGGCTCATTCTGGAATGTGAAGTCAAATGGGCCTTAGGAAGCATCACTAAGAACAAAGCTAGTGGAGGTGATGGAATTCCAGTTGAGCTATTTCAAATCCTGAAAGATGACGCTGTGAAAGTGCTGCACTCAATATGCCAACAAATTTGAAAAACTCAGCAGTGGCCACAGGACTGGAAAAGGTCAGTTTTCATTCCAATCCAAAGAAAGGCAATGCCAAAGAATGCTCAAACTACCGCACAATTGCAGTCATCTCGCACGCTAGTAAAGTAATGCTCAAAATTCTCCAAGCCAGGCTTCAGCAATACATGAACCATGAACTTTCACATGTTCAAGGTGGTTTTAGAAAACGCAGAGGAACCAGAGTTCAAATTGCCAATATCTGATGGATCATGGAAAAAGCATGAGAGTTCCAGAAAAACATCTATTTCTGCTTTATTGACTATGCCAAGGCCTTTTACTGTGTGGATCACAATAAACTGTGGAAAATTCTGAAAGAGATGGGAATACCAGACCTCCTGACCTGCCTCTTGAGAAACCTGTATGCAGGTCAGGAAGCAACAGTTAGAACTGGACATGGAACAACAGACTGGTTCCAAATAGGAAAAGGAGTACGTCAAGGCTGTATATTGTCACCCTGCTTATTTAACTTATATGCAGAGTACATCATTAGAAATGCTGGGCTGGACGAAGCAAAGGCTGGAATCAAGATTTCTGGGAGAAATATCAATAACCTCACTATGCAGATGACACCACCCTTATGGCAAAAAGCGAAGAGGAACTAAAGGGCCTCTTGATGGAAGTGAAAGAGGAGAGTGAAACAATTGGCTTAAAGCTCAACATTCAGAAAACTAATATCATGGCATCTGGTCCCATCACTTCATGGCAAGTAGATGGGGAAACAGTGGAAACAATGTCTGACTATTTTTTTGGGCTCCAAAATCACTGCAGATGGTGATTGCAGCCATGAAATTAAAAGACGCTTATTCCTTGGAAGGAAAGTTATGACGAACCTAGACAGCATATTGAAAGGCAGAGACATTACTTTGCCAACAAAGGTCCATCTAGTCAAGGCTATGGTTTTCCAGTGGTCATGTATGGATGTGAGAGTTTGACTGTGAAGAAAGCTGAGCACCAAAGAATTGATGCTTTTGAACTGTGGTGTTGGAGAAGACTCTTGAGAGTCCCTTGGACTGCAAGGAGATCCAACCAGTCCATTCTAAAGGAAATCAGTCCTGAATATTCATTGGAAAGACTGATGTTGAAGCTGAAACTCCAATAGTTTGGCCACCTGATGCAAAGAGCTAACTCATTTGAAAAGACCCTGATGCTGGGAAAGATTGAAGGTAGGAGAAGGGGACGACAGAGGATGAGATGGTTGGATGGAATCACCAACTCAGTGGACATGGGTTTGGGTGAACTCCGAGAGTTGGTGATGGACAGGGTGGCCTGGCGTGCTGCGGTTCATGGGGTCGCAAAGAGTTGCACACAGCTGAGTGACTGAACTGAACTAGGCTTATCCCTGTTGCTGCAAATGGCATTATTTCATTCTTTTTTTAATGGCTGAGTAGCATTACATTGTATACATGTATATACCGTATCTTTATCCATTCATCTGTTGCTGAACATTTGGATTGCTTCCATGTCTTGGCTATTGTAAATAATGCTGCTATGGACATTGGGGTGTAAGTATATTTTCAAATAATAGTTTTATCCAGATATGTGCCCAGGAGTAGGGTTGCTGAATCATATAGAAACTCTATTTTTAGTCTTTTAAGGAATCTCCATACTGTTTTCCATAGTGGTTGCACCAATTTACATTCCTACCAACAATGTAGTAGGGTTTTCTTTTCTCTACACTCTATCCAGCATTTACCATTTGTAGATTTTTTGATGATGGACATTCTGACTGGTGTGATATATTATTTTTTAAATTATCTCCTTTCTCTCATTTTATATGTGCTGTCTCTACTTCCTGTTATTTAGACTTTGGACTTCACAAATTAATTCTGTAGTCTGCTACTCACTCCTCTTCTATTTGCCATCTCTTTCCCCTTTTGTTCTTTTTATGAAATTTTCTTGACATAAATGCCAACATTTTTATTGTTTTTTTTCCTACTACCTTTTAATTTTCAAAAGCTTTTCTTGTTCTCTCATTGGTCCTTTTGTATAGCATCTTCTTTTTTTTAGTAATATATGTATGTATGTGTGTGTGTGTATATATATATATATGTGTGTGTGTGTGTGTGTATATATATATATATATATATATATATATATATATATATATGTATATATATAGTTTGTTGTTGTTCAGTTGCCAAGTCATGTCCGACTCTTTGTGACTCCATGGAAGCATGCCAGGCTTCCCTGCCCCTCACCATCCCTTGGAGTTTGCCCATATTTTGCTTTTTTCCCCTGTTCACTGAATTATCTGCTTTCTTTAGGAATATTTTTCCTTGTTTGTTTTGGGCACTGTCTTTTGCAATGCAGGCTTTAATCAAATAGCTGGTTGGTACTTGCCTGACTTCATATTTAAAAATGAGGCCTTAAAAAATTGATTGGCAATTCATCTTGAATGGGTTTGTTGATTCTTGACTTCACTGCTGGTGCTTATGGGTGGGGGCCCATGTCTCTGTTTTGGGAGATCATTACTCTGAGACTTTTCAGTTTCTTGAGAGAATTTATATTGAATTTTCCAGTGTCCATTCCTCTGCCACCACTCCGCCTGGTATTTCCAAATTCAGAGCTTTTATGTGTTCATTTTCTCCTGAGGAAGAAAGAATCCCCAATCTCCTGCTATAGAAGGATAGAGATTTTTGGTAGGATGAGGTTATTTACCAGTTTTATGTCCAGACTTTCAACTAAATCCTGTTTTTAGCTCTATACCTTATTCCACCTCTGCCTCCTACAATACCTTGCACTTCAAGTTTCAGTCTTTCCAGCTTGCGTGGAGCAGATAAGCTTTATATCTCATCAGATCCCCCTTTGTAGGTAGTCCAGATGTAGCTTCCTTCATCTTGCTAAGTCAGTTGCCACGACAGTCTGCTTTGCATCTTTTAAAACTTTATTTAGTTTGCTCTTGTTGTCTTCTCTCCCATTATCTCTGTTCTTTCTTTCATTTATTCATTCAACAAGTACAATTGAGTACCAAGTGCCAGGCACTATTCTGGGTGCTTAGGATATAATAATGAAGAAAATATCCCTTCCCTTGTGGAACTTACATTTTAGTAGGGGGAGACAGATTTTTAAAAATAATAAAGTAAATTATATAATATATTAGAATGTGATAATTATGGCTGTGGTCTGAATGTTTATGTCCCTCCAAATTTTATATGTTGAAATCCTAACCCTCAGGGTAATAGTATTAGGAGGGTGGGTCCTCTGGGGGTACTTAGATCATGAAAATGGAGTTCTCATGAAAGAAATTGTGCCCTTATAAAAGAGGCGCCAAAGAACTAGGTTGTCCTGTCTGCCATGTGAGGTTACAGTGAAAAGACAGCTATCAGTGAGGAAACTGTCACCAGACACTGAATCTGCCAGTATCTTGAGTTTGGATTTCCCAGTCTCCAGAACTGAGAAATTTTTGTTGTTTATAAGTCACTTAGTTTATGGTGATTTTGTTTTAGCAGTGCAGACAGACTAAGATAAATGCCATGGGAACCCTACAGCAGGATAAGGAGGATGAGAATTCGTAGGTTTGGGGGAAATGTTGGTTGTAATTTTAAATGGGATCAAGGCAGGCTTCATTGAGAAGCCTGAATACTTGACATATATACTGATACTTGAATAAAGCAGTTTTCAACTGGGTGTGTTCAGTTCAGTTCAGTCGCTCAGTCGTGTCCGACTCTTCGCAGCCCCATGAATCGCAGCACGCCAGGCCTCCCTGTCCATCACCAACACCCAGAGTTCACTCAGACTCACGTCCATCGAGTCAGGGATGCCATCCAGCCATCTCATCCTCTGTCGTCCCCTTCTCCTCCTGCCCCCAATCCTTCCCAGCATCAGAGTCTTTTCCAATGAGTCAACTCTTCGCATTGAGGTGGTCAAAGTACTGGAGTTTCAGCTTTAGCATCATTCCGTCCAAAGAAATCCCAGGGCTGATCTCCTTCAGAATGGACTGGTTGAATCTCCTTGCAGTCCAAGGGACTCTCAAGAGTCTTCTCCAACACCACAGTTCAAAAGCATCAATTCTTCGATGCTCAGCCTTCTTCACAGTCCAACTCTCACATCCATACATGACCACAGGAAAAACCATAGCCTTGACTAGACGGACCTTTGTTGGCAAAGTAATATCTCTGCTTTTGAATATGCTATCTAGGTTGGTCATAACTTTCCTTCCAAGGAGTAAGCGTCTTTTAATTTCATGGCTGCAGTCACCATCTGCAGTGATTTTGGAGCCCCCAAAAATAAAGTCAGCTACTGTTTCCACTGTTTCCCCATCTATTCCCATGAAGTGACGGGACCGGATGCCATAATCTTCGTTTTCTGAATGTTGAGCTTTAAGCCAATTTTTTCACTCTCCTCTTTCACTTTCATCAACAGGCTTTTTAGATCCTCTTCACTTTCTGCCATAAGGGTGGTGTCATCTACATATCTGAGGTTATTGATATTTCTCCCAGCAATCTTGATTCCAGCTTGTGTTTCTTCTAGTCCAGCGTTTCTCATGATGTACTCTGCGTGTAAGTTAAATAAGCAGGGTGATAATATACAGCCTTAATGTACTCCTTTTCCTATTTGGAACCAGTCTGTTGTTCCATGTCCAGTTCTAACTGTTGCTTCCTGACCTGTATACAGATTTCTCAAGAGGCAGGTCAGGTGGTCTGGTATTCCCATCTCTTTCAGAGTTTTCCACAGTTTATTGTGAACCACACAGTCAAAGGCTTTGGCATAGTCAATAAAGCAGAAATAGATGTTTTTCTGGAACTCTCTTGCTTTTTCGATGATCCAGCGTATGTTGGCAATTTGATCTCTGATTCCTCTGCCTTTTCTAAAACCACCTTGAACATGTGAACGTTCATGGTTCACGTATTGCTGAAGCCTGGCTTGGAGAATTTTGAGCATTACTTTACTAGCATGTGAGATGAGTGCAATTGTGTGGTAGTTTGAGCATTCTTTGGCAATGCCTTTCTTTGGGATTGGAATGAAAACTGACCTTTTCCAGTCCTGTGGCCACTGCTGAGTTTTCCAAATTTGCTGGCATATTGAGTGCAGCACTTCCACAGCATCATCTTTCAGGATTTGAAATAGCTCCACTGGAATTCCATCACCTCCACTAGCTTTGTTCATAGTGATGCTTCCTAAGGCCCACTTGACTTCACATTCCAGGATGTCTGGCTCTAGATGAGTGATCACACCATCGTGATTATCTAGGTCATGAAGATCTTTTTTGTACAGTTCCTCTGTGTATTCTTGACACCTCTTCTTAATATCTTCTGCTTATGTTAGGTCCATACCATTTCTGTCCTTTATCGAGCCCATCTTTGCACTAAATGTCCCCTTGGTATCTCTAATTTTCTTGAAGAGATCTCTAGTCTTTCCCATTCTGTTGTTTTCCTCTATTTCTTTGCACCGATCACTGAGGAAGGCTTTCTTATCTCTTGCTATTCTTTGGAACTGTGCTTTCAGATGCTTATATCTTTCCTTTTCTCCTTTGCTTTTCGCTTCTCTTCTTTTCACAGCTATTTGTAAGGCCTCCCCAGACAGCCATTTTGCTTTTTTGCATTTCTTTTCCATGGGGATAGTCTTGATCCCTGTCTCCTGTACAATGTTACGAACCTCAGTCCATAGTTCATCAGGCACTCTATCTGTCAGATCTAGGCCCTTAAATCTATTTCTCACTTCCACTGTATAATCATAAGGGATTTGATTTAGGTCATACCTGAATGGTCTAGTGGTTTTCTCCACTTTCTTCAATTTCAGTTGGAATTTGGCAATAAGGAGTTCATGATCTGAGCCACAGTCAACTCCCAGTCTTGTTTTTGCTGACTGTATAGAGTTTCTCCATCTTTGGCTGCAAAGAATATAATCAATCTGATTTTGGTGTCGACCATCTGGTAATGTCCACGTGTAGAGTCTTCTCTTGTGTTGTTGGAAGAGGGTGTTTGTTATGACCAATGTGTTCTCTTGGCAGAACTCTTATTAGTCTTTGCCCTGCTTCATTCTGTACTTCAAGGCCAAATTTGCCTGTTACTCCAGGTGTTTCTTGACTTCCTACTTCAGTCTATAGTACCCCCCATTATCTGTACCCTATCTCCATCAGCCCCAGAGAACCACTTAACTATTTTCTGTCTTTACTGATTTGCCTATTGTGGACACTTTCATTCTTTCTGGAATTATTTCTCCACTGATCTCCAGTAGCATATTGGGCCCCTACTGACCTGGGGAGTTTCTCTTTGAGTATCCTATCGTTTTACCTTTCCATACTGTTCATGGGGTTCTCAAGGCAAGAATACTGAAGTGGTTTGCCATTCCCTTCTCCAGTGGACCACATTCTGTCATCCCTCTCCACCATGACCCACCCATCTTGGATTGCCCCACGGGCATGGCTTAGTTTCATTGAGTTAGACAAGGCTGTGGTCCTAGTGTGATTAGATTGACTAGTTTTCTGTGGGTGTGTTAGTTGCCTAAAATGGGTAGCTCTTTCCTTCTCCAGGGGACCTTCCTGACTGAGGGATCAAATCCGGGTCTCCCAAGTTGCAGGCAGATTCTTTACCATCTTTTATTTTTTCATAGGAGACATTTAGCAGTGTTAGAGAAATTTTTGGCTGTCACCACTAGGGGGTGGTTGGGCAGTGCTGCTGGTATCTGTCTAGTTAGTAGAGGCCAAGGATGCTGTTAAACATCCTGCAATGCAAGGAGTTGACAATAATGCCAAGGTTGGGAAGCTTTGGAATTAAGACTTAAAGGAAATGAGGGTATCCGCCATGTGGAGGTGAGGGAAGACCATTCAAGGCAAAGAGAACAGCCATGGCAAAAGCCCTAAGGTAGGAGTGTGGCATGCTTTCTGGAGGAACTGAAAGTACACCCAGAAGAGGAACAGGAGATGAGGTAAGATGATTAGTATGGGCCAGAACATGTAGTACCTTAGAGGTCGTTGTGGGGACTTTGGCTTTTATTCTGAGCTATTGGAAGTTGGTGGGTCAAGATGAGGACTGCAAATTAACCATAGGGGCCATTGGTGACTACAGCAGAAGCTGTTTTGGTGGAGTAGTGGGGACCTGATTCAAGTGGGTGAACAGGAAGTGAGGAATGGGAGGCAGTGGGTATAGACAATTCTTTTGAGAGTTTGATACAAAGAGGAACGTAGAGATGGAACAGTGGCTGGTGGGGAAAGTGGGGTCGAGAAGGTCAATTTTCTTTTTAAAGGTAGGAGAGTAAGAAAGGCATGCTTGTATATTGATGGGAATGATCCCTTAGTGAGGGATGAAAATGATGTAGGAGAGAAAGAAGGGAGAATTGGTGGAGCAATGAGTTTAAAGAAGTTTATGTTTTTTATTCCTGTTTCATTTTAGTGGGATTTTTAAGAGGAATAGTCTGTTATTTTAACCAAAAGGCCCTTTCACTCTTAAAAAAATTATTTTATTCTGGTATAATTGACATGCAGCATTGCATAAGTTTAGGGTGTACAGTGTGTTGATTTGATGCATTTATGCAGTTGACCCTTGAACAACACAGGGAATTCGCACTGACATTCTGCAGTTGAAAATCCACCTATAACTTTATAGTCAGCCCTCCATATCCTTGGTTTTCCCATATCTGTGGTTCCAGATCTCGAGTTCAACTAACCCCAGATTAAAATAATCACAGATAGTGTAGTACTTCTTTACTGAAAAAATCCACATGTAAGTGGACTCACATAGTTCAAACCCATGTTGTTCTAGGGTCAACTGTATATTGTAATATGAAACTTGGCATTTCCATGTAAGAATAAGAGTTTCAGCCTCTATTTTGTAAATAAACAAACCAAGGCCTTGGCTCATACAGTGGAGAAGCTGTATTTCATATTTACTTACCCATTGTCTTCCAGGTCAGATTCAGTTGTTCAGTTCCCATCCTTCTAGGACCTCAATGACATTTGAATTTTGCCTCCAGAAAACATTAATTTCCAACCAGCAAGTAAACAGAAGTTGAACCAGTCTTTTAATTTTTTTTAACAGTTTAAAAAATATTTACTTTTTGGATGCATTGGATCTTAGTTGCAGTTCGTGGGCTCTTCGTTGCATCATGCAGGCTCAGTAGTTGTGGCGCTTGGGCTTAGTTGCCGTGTGGCATGTGGGACACTAGTTCCCCGACCAGGGATTGAACCCATGTCCCCTTAATTGGAAGGTGAATTCTTAACCATGAGACTACCAGGGAAGTCCCCAAACCAGTCTTTCTTTAAATCACCAACTTCAAAATTTGGGAAAATATGTTCAGTATAGTTAAGCATCTTATGTCACATTTATATGAAATTATAGCAAAAGTAATCAAGTGCACCCTTAATTGATTTTTACCCTTTCAGGCAGTACTGGTTTCTGGTGTAACTCTTCTTTCCATGCACAATTTTGGGTTTGTTTGAAAATAGAGTGGACCCCGAACACATGGATTATGAAAACAAGAGGACCTAGTAAATCAGATAATGTGTCCTATTGTCATAGCAACTGGCTTTTGTTTGAAGGTTGGCTTTAAGGATTTTTGATATCTCAGCAACTCAATCAGGACTGCTTTTGACCTGTGTTTACCAGGACAACATGAAGGATCTGACTAAGCTATGGTATAGTTGGCACCTGGTTACATGAAGAAATACAGAAACAATGGGCTTACATTAGGAGGTTATAATAAAAATGGAATTATAGCAGCTTAGTAGTATATTAGGAATTGCTGCTAGGAGGAATTCACAGAAATGGAAGATTATTGTTTGCCACATTATGCATACAATAAACTACATTCTACATACAAATTCTACATACAAATACCTTTCCTGTTCTTTCATACCTTCTCTCAATAATCATTATTGAGCACCTGTTGTATGCTAGACTCAGGGTACAATTCTGTGTCTTCATGGAGTATACTGTTTGAGCTACAATGGGTAGGATCCCTTTGTAAGGTCATAGGCAAGGATCATATTTCTTGTATCACTGCATTAGTTTGCTAGGGGCGCCATAACAAAATACTGCACAGACTGGGTGGCTTAAACAACATAAACTTGTTTTCTCATAGTTCTGGAGGCTGGAAGTCCCAAGATCAATGTGTCAGCAGGTTTGGTTTCTTTGGAGGCCTCTTTCCTTGGCTTTCAGATGGCTGCCTTTCTGCTGTGTTCTCATGTGGTCTTTCCTCTGTGCACATGTGCATCCCCAATGTCTCTGTGTATCCAAATTTCCTTTTTGTATGGAGATAACAGTCAGATTAGATTAGGGCCCACCCTAATTGCCTCATTTTAACTTAATCACGTCAGTTTAGCTCATAATACTGTGTCCTCTGGATCCTCAAAATTCATGTTCTTCTCATATGCAAATACAATCATGCCCATCCCAGCAGCCCAAAATTCTTAACCCATTCCAGCATCAATTCTTAAGTCCTGAATCTTATCTAAATGAAGTATGGATGAGAGATACCAATCAAGGTATAAGTCATCCTGGGCTTCCCAGGTGGCTGGACAGAGGAGCCTGGCAGGCTATAGTCCATGGGGTCACAAAGAGCTGGACACAACTGAGCAAGTGAGCATGCATGTGCAGCCCAGGAAGCCCTCACCCACATTGGGCTTCCCAGCTGGCATAGTGGTAAAGAATCTACCTGCAATGCAGGAGATGGGGATTTGATCCCTGGGTCGGGAAGATGCCCTGGAGTAAGAAATAGCAACCCTGTCCAGTTTTCTTGCCTGGAAAATTCCATGGACAGAGGAGCCTGGCAGGCTGCAGTCCATGTGGTCACAAAGAGTCGGACATGACTAAGTGAGCACACACACACATAATTCATCCTAAGACAGAATTTCTCTTTAGCTGTGAACCTGTGAAATGGAACAAGTTAACTGCTTCCCAAGTATGGGAAGCAGAGGATAGTCATTCCCATTCCAAAAGGAACAAATTGGAAGCAAGAAAGGGGTCACAGGTCCCAAGCAAATTTGAAGCCTAGCAGGAAAATTCCATTTTAAGGCTCAAGAATAATCCTCTTTGGGTTAATACTGTCCTCCAGGCCCACTGGTGTGGTGGGCCCACTTGGGTGGCAGCCTTGCCGACTGAAACCACTGGGGTTCAGACACCCTAATGGCCTCATTTTAACTTAATCATCTCTTGAAAGACTTCATCTTCAAATCTAGTCACATTCTGAGGTACTGAGGGTTCAACATTTGAATTAGAGGGGAGGGATGTATTTTAGCTCATAGCAGTCACTCAGTATGAGTAATCAGCTGTCAAACTTTGTTAGTTTTGCCTGTGTAATAATACTGTTTTCTTCCAATACTATAAAGTATTCGTTTGACAGTCCCCATTGGAGCCCTGCCTTCTGTTTCATGAAGGTGGGTACTGGCGTGAGCTCATAGTCTGCACCAATAACCAAGGGCACACAATGGCCATCATCATTTTTCATCCCCAGCAATTAACGCAGAGACTCAAGGAATGACAAGGGGCAGCTTCTATAGTAATCCTTACTATCAGTATGCTCTAGTTGGTGTTGAGAGGTTTCAGGGTAAATAGCAGATACAAAGCATCCATGGAATGTTTGTATGCGTTAGAAGGGTTAGGGATGGTGATGAGGAGGAGATGGCCAGGATTCTCTTAACCATGCTGCTGGCATAATCAAACCAAAGGGACAGGCTCCGTTACCAAGTTAGTTATCACGGAAGGACTCCTAAGGTTTTTCACAAGAACTTTGCCCACGGAAGTTATTAGGTGCTCTACCAAATTCAAAAAGCCAATTTAATAGAGACTAGAATATAGAGCTCCAGTGGCTCAGATGGTAAAGAATCCACTTGCAATGCAGGAGACCTGGGTTTGATCCCTAAGTCTAGAAGATCCCCTGGAGAAGGAAATGGCAATGCACTCCATTATTCTTGCCTGGAGAATTCCATGGACAGAGGAGCCTGGAGGGCTACAGTCCAAGGGGGTCGCAAAGAGTCAGACATGACTGAGAGACTAATACTTTCACTTTTTTTTCAGAATATGGTCAGAATTTCATAATCCACATAATACTTTTACATTTGTAATACCCTTAGAACTTTCAAACATTCCAACATTAAAACATTCTTATGTGATCATCTCAAGTAATTTGTGAAGTAGACTAGAGAAGGAGAGGGCGGCATAGAGGTACCCAAGGTTAAAGGGCCAGTAAATAAATGCCAAGAGCCGACTCATTGGAAAAGACCCTCATACTGGGAAAGATTGAGGGCAGGAGGAGAATGGGGTGACAGAGGATGAGATGGTTGGATAACATCATCGAATCAATGGACATGAGTTAGAGCAAGCTCTGGGAGATGGTGAAGAACAGGGAAGGCTGGCATGCTGCAGTCCATGGGGTTGCAGATTCGGGCACGACTTAAGAGACTAACAACAATAACAACAGAATAGCAAGGCTAAGGCTTGAACCTACATCATTGATTCCTGGCCTTTTAACTCTATAGCTCAAACATTGTTTATTTTCATATGTCCTTGTGTCAAGCTAATGGATAGGGCTCTCTGTAGAGATAACAAGAATTTTAAAACATTTGGGACTCGAAGAAAGAATTTAGTTACTATCGTCATTCTCTTCCATGCCCTTTCTTTCCTTTCTCCTAGGATGCATGTCTTCTGAGGTGGCATTTGGATGGGTGGGTGGGATATTTGAAACAGAAGTATGAAGCGAATTGAAAGGTCATTGTTTACTTGAAATGGAACAAAAGCTTAGTTTAGCTCCTTGGTTACAACAAGAATAAGTGTCACAGTTTCTTTCGAGAATTATTAAAGATGCTCAAACCAGAGAAAGTGCCATGTCTATGACACTTTAGGATTTGTCAAAACCCAATAAGCAAAGCAACGCTTCTGCTGAAATGTGAAAGTAACATTTTTTTTTGGTTCTACAGAACATTGCTTTATGTTAAGTGTTATTTATAATAGGATTTGAGAAATGTACCTTCTTGTCTGACTGCTGCAGGGCTGATTACCATAGAGCTTGGAGAGAAAATTATCAGAGATGAGTTTTTCTTTGACTCCTGATTTTGTGCTCTGGGCATGAGGAGCTCTGTGTTCAGGAGGAGCTCTCTGTTCAGAAGGAAGCTGTAAAGGAGTTTTTCACCAAAGGGCCAGGAGCAGTCTGTGGCTTAACATCACTTTACCTCCAGGAAAGGTAAACCTGGGATAGCCCCACAGCAAGCCAGAGGCTGATGGCTTGGTATATCCTGGGTTGTGGATTAGTGAGGCAGAGCTGCTGACGGCTGAGTGACTGCATGTACCTCCATCCCCTGAGAGGGGAATACCAGCAGAGCTCTCAGGGCCATGCCATGGAGGCTTTGTCTCCTAGCTGAGATGCTGGGGGCTCCTTCTCCAGCCAACCACAGAGATAGGTTGGCCTGCCATTCCAAAGTGTTGTCTTCTTTTATTCTTTTGTAGCACAATGACCCATTACAGCCATCAGCAGTTCCCCTACTAGCTCTTCTTTGGGGACCCCCACATCTTTGAAGATCTCCTAGGCTTGAAGTTCTGCATGTCTCCGGATGCCTTTGTCCAGGTCAACACTGCTGGTGCAGAGATGCTGTATCAGACTGTGGGCGAGCTGAGTGGAGTGAACTCTAACACCATCCTCCTTGACATCTGCTGTGGAACTGGCAAGTGGCAGCCCAGGTCAGAATCTGCATGCAGCTTACCTCCCTACCATCTACCCTGCACCCAGGGCCCTTGCAGACTGGGAGGTTGTGGTAGTGGTATAGGCATAAGCTCACTGGTCTCATACCCTAAAATACCCTCCTCTTATTCTCTCCTACTTCTTCAGGTGTGATCAGCCTCTCTGGCCCAGTATACCTCCTAGGTCCTTGGGATTGAGTTGGTGGAGCAGGTGGCAGAGGATGCCAGGTGGACAGCAGCCTTCAACGGTACACTGCTTACCTTCTGGGGAAAAATTAAGAGTTGTTGTTGTTCCTCTGCCATGGGAAAGAGCATGCACTGTATCCACGACTGTGGGGAGGAAGGGAAAGTATTCTGGAGTGGTCAGAGTTGGATCCTGATGGTTTTCCAAAAGAGGTCCCAATAACTAATCTCCTCCCCCTTTTATTTTTAAATTGAAGTATAGTTGATTTATGTGATGTGAGTGAAAGTCGCTAAGTCGTGTCTGGCTCTTTGTGACCCCATGTGCTGCAGCCTGCCAGGCTCCTCTGTACATGGAATTCTCCAGGCAAGAATACTGGAGTGGGTTGCCATTTCCTTCTCTAATAGTTGATTTATAGTGTTGTGTTAGTTTCAGGTGTATAGCAAAATGATTCATATATATACACACACACACACATATATATATATATTCATTTTTAGATTATTTTCCCTTATAAGTTATTACGAAATATTGAGTGTAGTTCCCTGTCCTAAACAATAGGTCCTTGTTGGTTACCTATTTTATATATAGTAGTATGTATCTGTTAATTTATCCCTCCTGAAGTTATCCCAAACTCCTAATTTATCCCTCCTGAACCATTCTTTTTTTCTATCCAGAAAAAGCCTAAAGAAAGGAATAAGCCTAGTTGATAGAAAGGGAGCTTGGCAAAGCTTTAATATAAAAGAGCCTTCTTGACATTAGACTTACGAGGCATCATAACATAATACAGTCAGTTTCAAACTATTTTTAGCAATAAGATCTTTTCTTTGAACAAAGTCTTCTGCCAAATGCAACATAGAAAAAAGATTTTATCTCCCCCTCTACCTCACCCCCAGACAGTTCCTGAGGCTCTGTGTGAAAGCCTCCAACATAGCAGAAGGAGCACTTGAGTTATAGTCAAGGTTTTCTTCTTGGTATAGGTCCTTAAGTACTGTGTGAGTTGCTGAATTGTAAAATAATACATCTAGTCTCTCAAGGTGAAAGTCTTACTGAGATACTGCAAGGGAAGCGCATTGGAAAAAATGAATCAGGTGTAAAGCATTTCTTTCATTGTTAGGCAGAAATATGCTAGATCCAATGGGAAGATCCCTGGCTTCTGCATGTTTCCATAAAGCTGAAGTTCCCCACCCCTAACTGCTGGGCTTGTTCTTTTTTTTTTTCATTTATTTATTTTTATTTGAAGGATAATTGCCTTACAATATTGTGTTGGTTTCTACCAAACATCAGCATGAATCAGCCATAGGTTTGCCCATGTCCCCTCCCACTTGAACATCCCTCTCACCTCCCTCCCTGTCCCACCCCTCTAGGTTGTTACCAAGCCCTGGTTATGGCATGTGGGCCTCTCTTTTGCAGGCATCACCAACTGTGAATTCCACCCTGGTCAAGCAGAGATTTTGCCACAGCTACTAAAGTCAAAGGAAGATGGGCAGTCAATTGTTGCTGTGGTGAACCCAGCCTGGGCAGGACTGTGTAAGGATGACTAGCTTTCCTGCTACAGAGCAAGTTAGGCGTTTCCATGATGTCTACCGGCTCTGGTTCCTCGCATCTACACCTTGGTAAGGCTGCTCTTAGTGGGCTGGCTCTGAACCTGCTTCTCCTCTTTATTCCTAACCAGTCCTGTGTGCTCACCAGTTGGGAGTTTGTGATAACCTGGACCATGATAGTTGAATTATATTAATAGCAATGTGTTTCCTCCTTCAGACTACCAGGTGGTTCAAGCCAATCACAACTGCGGGGCCATCCACACTCTAGTTTTTGTTTCCTACAAGCCCCATGGTGAAACCACAAGGAACATCATTGAGTGAGTCTTGACTTCATTTTCAGATTATCTTTTCCTGATGATCAAAGTAATCCTTAATGATATGTTTATTGTACAGAATTTGGAAAGCATAGAGAAGTGAAAAGAAATAAAAAAGTCATTATACTATCATCAAGTGTTAGTTATGGGGCCAGATCATGGATGAGGCAAGTAAAGCAACCCACATTGGGTATAAAATTTAAGAGGATACCCCAAATCTTAGTAATCAAGACACATTTAAAAAATTATTTATGTATTTATTTATTTTTGGCTGCACTGGGTCTTTGTTGCTGTGCAGGGGCCTTCTCTTAAGACAGAGCATGGGCTCTAGGTACGAGGGCTCAGCAATTGTGGTGCACAGGCCCAGCTGCCGTGAGGCATGTGGAATCTTCCCAGACAAGGGATCAAACTGTTGTCCCCCTTGTTGGCAGACAGATTCTTAACCACTGGACCACCAGGGAAATCCTCAAGAACATTTTTAATGCAATATTTTAAAAAATTAAAATTAGTCCAAAATATCTGTGAACAAAATACTAAGTTTTTTACTAAGTGAGATTCATTCCTGTACTTGCTAAACCATGCCTTATTCATCTTACTCTAGTCCTGGCCCTACTTTCAATAAAACTTTATTTATAAAAGCAAGCAGCCAGTCTGCAGGTCATAGTTTTACAATTTGATTTTCCAGATTATTGTATGAAGATATCATTTGTCTTGATTACTGAGTTTGGGGCACCCTTTTACATTTTGCACCCACAATGAATGCCTCCTGCTTTATTCCCAGTTCTGACCCTGGTCAATTATTTTGATCTTTGAAATGTTCTTTTCTTGTAATCTATCTCTCTCTCTCATTTTACATAAGTAACATAACTTCTTTGTAATATTCAAACAATATAGGTAAGCATAAAGTACAAATGAGGGAATTCCTTTGCAGTCCAGTGATTAGGACTCTGTGCTCTCACTGTCAAGGGCCCGGCTTCAGTCCCTGGATGGGGAACTAAGATCCTACAAGCTGTATGGTGTGGCATAAATAGATAGGCAGACAGATAAATTAAAGATGATATACCTAGGTGAAAGTGCAAATTAAAAGGAAATAAATTGAGCTTTCAAGTTAGTGAGCTAGAAAAAGAACAGTGATGTTAAGAATAACTGAAGGAAGAAATCACTAACATTTAAAATTCCAGAAATTAATGAACTACAAAACAAAAAACCTATAGACTTCAACAAATAAACCAGAAGGTATCATTGAAAGAAGAAAATGAAATAGATAAGTAAACCTAATCAAGAATATAGTCTTAAATGAGAAAAAGAGTATAACTATGGGAGAAGGCAATGGCAACCCACTCCAGTACTCTTGCCTGGAAAATCCCATGGGCAGAGGAGTCTGGTACGCTGCAGTTCCATGGGGTCGCTAAGAGTCGGACACGACTGAGCAACTTCGCTTTCACTTTTCACTTTCATGCATTGGAGAAGGAAATGGCAACCCACTCCAGTGTTCTTGCCTGGAGAATCCTGGGGACGGGGGATCCTGGTGGGCTGCCGTCTATGGGGTCGCACAGAGTCGGACACGACTGAAGCAACTTAGCAGCAGCAGCAGCATAGGTATGAAGACATTTTTAAAAATTTAAAGAAGTACTTTGTATAACTCCCTCCTAATACTTTGAAAACCTAGGTGAAATGGAAGATTTTCAAGAAGAATGCAAATGGCTAATATTAATTCTAGAAGCTATAGTAAACTTTTAACATACCAGTACCCACAGGAAAAAATTAAGAAAGTAGTTAAAGAGCTTCTTCTGACCAAAATAAAGTCATGAAGCCCATATATTTTCACACTCTTATTTCCTTCTCTTTTCTCGAATACTCTTCCAGTTGTCCTTTATTTTCATTATACAGTTTAAAAATGTTTATATATATGTTTATGAAGATGGGACCTCAAATCACTGAGGAACAAATGAACTACTTAATAGATTAGATGGTGGTTGACAACTGGGGAGCCAAGGCAAAAAAAAAAAAAATGATTGGATCCATATCTCATGCTGCAGACCAGGATAAATTATAGAAGAGTTGAAGATTTAAGTGTAAAAGGAAGAAATCAAAAATATACCCTAGGAAATCAGAGAATTTTTAAAAATAATCTTGAAGTGTAGAAACCCTAACTATGAAAATTCAGAAGCCATATAATAAAAGGTGGTTAAGTGTGGCTACATAAAACATAATTTCCTTTATTACACAATACACAAAAATGATTTCAAAATGGATTTAAGGAACTAAATGTAAGAACCTGAAACATGGGAGTACATCTCTTTGACCTTGGGTTAGGCAAAGCCTTCTCAGAAATAACATCAAAGACATAAGGAACAGTTACAAGAATGTGTGTGTGTGTGTGTGTGTGTGTGTGTGTGTATGTGTGCGTGTGTGTGTGTGTAATGGAACATCATCAAAGGTTAAAGAAAAAAAACTTTTTGTGCTACAAATGATACCATCAAGAAAGTGAAAAGAATCCACAGAATAACAGAATAGGAGAAAATATTTGAAAAATCATTTACCTGATAAGGGACTGGTGTCCAGAAGCCAGGCACAGAAGGTCACATAGTATATGATTTCATTTATAGGAAATGTCCAGACTAGACAGATCTCTAGAGACAGAAAGTAGATTTGTTGCCTAGGCCTTAGAGTCGGAGAAGGCAATGGCACCCCACTCCAGTACTCTTGCTGGAAAATCCCATGGACGGAGGAGCCTGGTAGGGTGCAGTCCATGGGGTCGCTAGGAATTGGACACGACTGAGCGATTTCACTTTCACTTTTCACTTTCATGCACTGGAGAAGGAAATGGCAACCTACTCCAGTGTTCTTGCCTGGAGAATCCCAGGGACGGGGGAGCCTGGTGGGCTGCCATTTAAGGGGTCGCGCAGAGTTGGACATGACTGAAGTGACTTAGCAGCAGCAGCAGTAGGCCTTAGAGTGGGGCTTCCCTGGTGGCTCAGCAGTAAATAATCTGTCTGCTAATGCAGGAGACTCCGATTCGATCCCTTGGTCAGGAAGATCCCCTAGAGAAGGAAATGGCAGCCCACTCCAGTTTTCTTGCCTGGGAAATCCCATGGAGAGAGGAGCCTGGTGGGCTACAGTTCACGGGGTTGCAAAGAGTCAGATACGACTTAGCAACTGAACAACAACAGGGCAGAGGATCGGGGGTTTGAGGAGAAATGGGGAGTAACTGCTAAGGAGTTAATGAAAATATTTCAAAATTGATTGTTGTTATAGATGCATAACCCTGTGACTATACCAAAAACCACTGAACTGAATAAATGATTGTGCTTTATGGTATCTGAATTATATTACAATAAAACAGTTTAAAAAATCAATAACTTGCTTGATAAAAAACATCAAAAGCAAAGAGAGGAGAAAACGTACAAACTGGAAAAAATTTGCAGTTCATATCACAAAGGCTTTTTTCCTTTATTTAGGGGAACACATGTATACCTGTGGCGGATTCATTTTGATATTTGGCAAAACTAATACAGTTACGTAAAGTTTAAAAATAAAATTAAAAAAAAAAAAGAATAAACTCCTGGAAATAGATAAGAAAAAACACAATAGCCTAAAAGGAAAATGAATGCATGATATAAAAAGAAAACATAAATGTGTTTATGACCCATGAGAGGAAGTTCAGTGTCTTCCATTACAGTGAAAATGCAAATTAAAACTACCCTGAGATACCATTTTTGTATCTTAGATTGGCAATTTCATAAATTTGATAATGTACTGTTGGCAGTACTGTGGGGAAACACAAATCCTAAAAATCTACCAATCAGAGTGTAAATTAGCACTATCTCTATGGAGGGAAATTTAGCAATATGGATTAAAATTATAAATATGTACATACCCTTTGACACAGTAATTCCATTCCTGAGGCTTTTTCCTACAAATATACTGATATACATTGATTGATTGATTGCAATATTGTAACAGCAAATGATGAAATAGCCTAAAAGCCCCATCAATGAGCAACTAAGTTAAATTAAATATGCTACATCCCATACAATCGAATACCATTTTTTCCTAACTTCTGGCCCTCAGTTCAGTTCAGTTGCTCAGTCATGTCTGACTCTTTGCGACCCCATGAATCGCAGCACGCCAGGCCTCCCTGTCCATCACCAATTCCCGGAATTCACTCAGACTCATGTCCATCGAGTTGGTGATGCCATCCAGCCATCTCATCCTCTGTCGTCCCCTTCTCCTCCTGCCCCCAATCCCTCCCAGCATCAGAGTCTTTTCCAATGAGTCAACTTTTCACATGAGGTGGCCAAAGTACTGGAGTTTCAGCTTTAGCATCATCCCTTCCAAAGAAATCCCAGGGCTGATTTCCTTCAGAATGGACTGGTTGGATCTCCTTGCAGTCCAAGGGACTCTCAAGAGTCTTCTCCAACACCACAGTTCAAAAGCATCAATTCTTTGGTGCTCAGCTTTCTTCACAGTCAAACTCTCACATCCATACATGACCACTGGAAAAACCATAGCCTTGACTAGCTGGACCTTTGTTGGCAAAGTAATGTCTCTGCTTTTCAATATGCTATCTAGGTTGGTCATAACTTTTCTTCCAAGGAGTAAGCATCTTTTAATTTCATGGCTGCAGTCACCATCTGCAGTGATTTTGGAGCCCCCCAAAATAAAGTCTGACACTGTTTCCACTGTTTACCCATCTATTTCCCATGAAGTGATGGAACCAGATGCCATGATCTTCATTTTCTGAATGTTGAGCTTTAAGCCAACTTTTTCACTCTCCTCTTTCACTTTCATCAACAGGCTTTTTAGTTCCTCTTCACTTTCTGCCATAAGGGTGGTGTCATCTGCATATCTGAGGTTATTGATATTTCTCCCGACAATCTTGATTCCAGCTTGTGCTTCTTCCAGCCCAGCGTTTCTCATGATGTACTCTGCATAAATAAGCAGGGTGACAATATATAGCCTTGACATACTCCTTTTCCTATTTGGAACCAGTCTGTTGTTCCATGTCCAGTTCTAACTGTTGCTTCCTGACCTGCATATAGGTTTCTCAAGAGGCAGGTCAGGTGGTCTGGTATTCCTATCTCTTTCAGAATTTTCCACAGTTTATTGTGATCCACACAGTCAAAGGCTTTAGCATAGTCAATAAAGCAGAAATAGATGTTTTTCTGGAACTCTCTTGCTTTTTCGATGATCCAGCGTATGTTGGCAATTTGATCTCTGGTTCCTCTGCCTTTTCTAAAACCAGCTTGAACATCTGGAAGTTCACAGTTCACGTATTGCTGAAGCCTGGCTTGGAGAATTTTGAGCATTACTTTACTAGCATGTGAGATGAGTGCAATTATGCGGTAGTTTGAGCATTCTTTGGCATTGCCTTTCTTTGGGGTTGGAATGAAAACTGACCTTTTCCAGTCCTGTGGCCACTGCTGAGTTTTCCAAATTTGCTGGCATATTGAGTGCAGCACTTTTACAAGAGGGCATCAGAGGGCAGACACACTGAAACCATAATCACAGAAAACTAGTCAATCTAATCACACTAGGACCACAGCCTTGTCTAACTCAATGAAACTAAGCCATTCCCAAGGGGCCACCCAAGACAGGCGGGTCATGGTGGAGAGGGCTGACAGAATGTGGTCCACTGGAGAAGGGAATGGCAAACCACTTCACTGTTCTAGAACCCCATGAACAGTATGAAAAGGCAAAATGAAACGATACTGAAAGAGAAACTCCCCAGGTCAGTAGGTGCCCAATATGCTATTGGAGATCAGTGGAGAAATAACTCCAGAAAGAATGAAGGGATGGAGCCAAAGCAAAAACAATACCCAGTTGTGGATGTGACTGGTGATAGAAGCAAGGTCCAATGCTGTAAAGAGCAATATTGCATAGGAACCTGGAATGTCAGGTCCATGAATCAAGGCAAATTGAAAGTGGTCAAACAGGAGATGACAGGAGTTAACGTCGACATTCTAGGAATCAGCGAACTAAAATGGACTGGAATGGGTGAATTTAACTCAGATGACCATTATATCTACTACTGTGGGCAGGAATCCCTCAGAAGAAATGGAATAGCCATCATGGTCAACAGAAGAGTCCTAAATGCAGTACTTGGATGCAATCTCAAAAACAACAGAATGATCTCTGTTCGTTTCCAGGGCAAACCATTCAATATCACAGTAATCCAAGTCTATGCCCCAACCAGTAACACTGAAGAAGCTGAAGTCGAACAGTTCTATGAAGACCTACAAGATCTTTTAGAACTAACACCCAAAAAAGATGTCCTTTTCATTATAGGGGACTGGAATGCAAAAGTAGGAAGTCAAGAAACACCTGGAGTAACAGGAAAATTTGGCCTTGGAATACGGAATGAAGCAGGGCAAAGACTAACAAGAGTTTTGCCAAGAAAATGCACTGGTCATAGCAAACACCCTCTTCCAATAACACAAGAGAAGACTCTACACATGGACATAACCAGATGGTCGACACCAAAATCAGATTGATTATATTCTTTGCAGCCAAAGATGGAGAAGCTCTATACAGTCAGCAAAAACAAGACCAGGAGCTGACTGTGGCTCAGATCATGAACTCCTTATTGCCAAATTCAGACTGAAATTGAAGAAAGTAGGGAAAACCACTAGACCATTCAGGTATGACCTAAATTAAATCCTGGCCCTAGGTAACCACTAATCTATTTTGTCTTTATGGATTTGCCTATCCTGCACAATTCATACAAGTGAAGTTCTTTGCAAATATGGTCCTTTGTATCTGACTTCTTTCTCTTAGCATGATATTTGTAGGGTTCATCTCTGTTGTAGCATGTAGCAGTACTTCATTCCTTTTTATGGCTGAATAATATTCCATTCTATAGATACACCACATTTTATTTGTTCACTCGTGAGTTGAGGGGCACTTAGGTTGTTTCCTTATTTGGCTATTATGAGTGGTATTGCTATGAATATTCATGTGCAAATTTTTGTGAGAACATATATTTTCATTTCTCTTGGGAAGATACCTAGTAGTGGAATTGCTGGGTCATATGATACCTATTTTAACCTTTTGTGGAACTGCCAGACTATTTCTAAAGCAGCTAGCCCATGTTATATTCCCAGCAGCAGTATGTGAATGTTTCACTTTCTCTATATTCTTGTCAACTCTACTGTCTGTGTTTTTTGTTATATACATCCCAGTGGGTGAGAAGTGGTATTTCTTGTGGTTTTGATTGCATTTCCCCATGGTTAATGATGTTAACCGTGCATTTCCCTGTGGTTAATGGTGTTGAGCATTTTTTCATGTTTGTTGGCCATTTGTATATATTCTTTGGAGACCTGTTTATATAGATGTTTTGCCCATTTTTCAGTTGGGTCATCTTTTTATTATTGAGTTTTAATAATTCTTTTAAAATTATAGATACAAGTTCCTTATCAGATACATGATTTGCAAAAATTCTCTACTATTGTGTGGGTTGTCTGTTCACTTTCGTGACATTATCCTTTGAAGCACAAGATTATTTAATTATGATGATGTCCAGTCTGTTTTTCTTTTGTGGCTTCTGATTTTGGTTATAAGGTATGTTACTAAGTGGAAATAGCAAGGTATTCATAATATTTTTGTAAAAAAGGGCAAAAGATGAACAGAATATTTATTTGTATTTGCTGTATATGCATAGAGAAATTGGTAAGTTTTATAAGAAACTGATAATTGAAAAAAATTAAAATGAAAAGGATTTCCCTGCATTCTAGTGGTTAAGAGTCTGCATTTCCACAGCAAGAGGCACAGTTTTGTTCCCCGGTCAGAGGACTAAGATTCCAAATGTCATGCCACATGGCTGGAGGGGGGAAAAAAAAGAAACTGATAATAGTAGTTACCTACTGTGGAGGAAAACTACAGGGATGGGAGTCAGAGGTAGGGAGAAACTTCATTATATATCTTTACATGTTGCTTCACTTTGGAATAAAATGAAAATATTTTGCAAAACAGCAGATTAAAAATGCAATGATTTAGAGTAAGCCTAGGATTCTGCTAATGGTCAGACTGAGTAAAACAAGCAACATGGTGTCAAAAAGGCAAGAAAATTTTATTTTGAAAAGATGGTATGTGCACGTGGTAGAAAAATTAAAACAGTATAAAAAAGTGCTTGTGCATGTAGTTAATGAGTCTTTTTTATTCCTGGCTCCTAGTGCTTCAGATGTCACTACTCTTACTAGTTTCTTGTATAGCCTACCAGAGATATTCTGTGTGTGTGTGTGTGTGTGTGTGTATGTATGTGTACACATCCTTCTTTATCTCTTTTTGAAACAAGTGGAAACAGACTATAAACACTGTTCTAAAGGACCTAGAGATTATCATATTAAGTGAAGTAAGTCATACAGGGAAGGACAAATATCATACGATATCTCTCACTTCAGTCAGTTCAATTGCTCAGTCGTGTCCAACTCTTTGCAACCCTATGGACTGTAGCACACTAGGCTTTCCTGTCCATCACCAACTCCCAGAGCTTGCTCAAACTCATATCCATTGAGTTGGTGATGGCATCCAGCCATCTCATCCTCTGGCATCCCCTTCTCCTCCTGCCTTCAATCTTTCCCAGCATCAGGGTCTTTTCCAGTGAGTCAGTTATTCGCATCAGGTGGCCAAAGTATTGGAATTTTAGCTTCAGCATCAGTCCTTCCAATGAATATTCAGGACTGATTTCCTTTAGGAGTGACTGGTTTGATCTCTTTGTAGTCCAAGGGACTCTCAAGAGTCTTCTCCAACACCACAGTTCAAAAGCATCAATTCTTCATCACTCAGCTTTCTTTGTAGTCCAACTCTCACATCCATGCATGACTACTGGAAAAACCGTAGCTTTGACTAAATGGACCTTTGTTGGCAAGGTAATGTCTCTGCTTTTTAATATGCTGTCTAGGTTGGTCATGGCTTTTCTTCTAAGGAGCAAGTGTCTTTTAATTTCATGGCTCCAGTCACCATCTGCAATGATTTTGGAGCCCAAGATAATAAAATCTGTCACTGTTTCCATTGTTTCTCCATCTATTTGCCATGAAATGATGGGACCAGATGCCATGATCTTAGTTTTTTGAATGTTGAGTTTTAAGCCAGCTTTTTCACTCTCCTCTTTCACTTTCATCAAGAGGCTGTTTAGTTCTTCCACTTTTTGCCCTAAGGGTGGTGTCATCTGCATATCTGAGGTTATTGGTATTTCTCCCAACAAACTTGATTCCAGCTTGTGCTTCATCCAGCCTAGCATTTCGCATGATGTACTCTGCATATAAGTTAAATAAGCAGGGTGACAATACACAGCCTTGACATACTCCTTTCCCAATTTGGAACCAGTTCATTGTTCCATGTCCGGTTCTAACTGTTGCTTCTTGACCTGCTTACAGGTTTCTCAGGAGGCAGGTCAGGTGGTCTGGTATTCTCATCTCTTGAAGAATTTTCCATAGTTTGATGTGATCTACACAGTCAAACTGTGGGGCTTCCCCTGTGGCTCATCTGGTATAGAATCTGCCTGTAATGTGGGAGACCTGGGTTTGATCCCTGGGTTGGGAAGATCTGTTGGAGAAGGGAAAGGCTACCCACTCCAGTATTCTGGCTTAAAGAATTCCATGGACTGTTTAGTTCACGGGGTTGCAAAGAGTCAGACAGGACTGAGCGACTTTCACACTCACACAGTCAAAAGCTTTGGCGTAAATCAATGAAGCAGAAGTAGATGTTTTTCTGGAATTCTCTTGCTTTTTCTATAATCCAATGAAATCACTTATATGTGTAATCTAAAAAGGTGATGTAAACAAACTTATTTGCAAAACAGAAATAGACTCACAGACATAGAAAACAAAATTATGGTTACCAAAGGGGTTAGCAGTGGTTAGTGGGGAGATAAATTAGGAATTTGGAATTAACATATATACACTACTATATATAAAATGGGTCTTCCTAAGTGGAACTAGTGGTAAGGAACCTGCTTACCAGTGCAGGAAATGAAAGAGATGTGGGTTCGATCCCTGGGTTGAGAAGATCCCCTGGAGGAGGGAATGGCAATGCACTCCAGTATTCTTGCCTGGAGAATCCCATTGACAGAGGAGCCTGGCAGGCTACAGTCCATGGGGTCCAAGAGAGTCAGATGCAACTGAAGCGACTTAGCACACAGCATGCACATAAATAAAATAGATAAACATCAATGACCTACTGTATAGCACAGGGAACTATATTCATTGTCTTGTAATAGCCTTTAATGGGAAAGAATTTTAAAAAGAATATATATTGTATATAATATATAAGTATAACTGAATCACTTTGCTGTACACCTGAAACTACCACAATATTGTAAATTAGCTATACTTCAATTAAAAAAGTTTTAAAAGCCATTGTTCTGCACCATGCTTGCCACTTAACAAAAGACTTTGGAGATTGTTCTACAATGATGTAGAATCTATATCAGTACTTATAGGTCTACTGGATTTTTTAGTATAGGCTATATAGTTTTAACTTCCATAAATATGTCATTTAACTTGTCTGTTGCTATTTGTGATGTGTGGGCTTCTCACTGTGATGGCTTCTCTTGTTGCAGAGCACAAGGCTCTAGGGTGCAGGCTTCTGTAGTTTCATTGTGCAGGCTCAGTAGTTGTGGCACGTGGGCTTAGTTGCTTCAGAGCCTGTGAAATTTTCCCAGACCAGGGATTGAATCCATGTCTCCTGCATTGACAGGCAGATTCTTAACCACTGGACCACCAGGGAAGTCTAATACAACATTTTTAAACAACTGTTTGGTCATACATATCTTAGGGCCTTAAAAACATACAGACTCTACTTAAAAACATACAGTTCTACTACATAACTAAAAATGTATGCAAAAATTTTACTGTCAGAGTATTGATGAAGAAATTTTTTGAAATAGCAAAAGGTTAGAAACAACTTATATTTCCAGAGGCAAGGAATTAGATAAATAAGCTACATTACATTTATTTAATGAAATACCATATAGCCAATAAATAAGAGGTAACTACATATAATATAGTGGAAAGATGCTCATGATACATTATTACTTGAAGAAATTGTTGTAAAGCAATATGTATAATGTGTACAGTGTGATTCCACTTTAAGACACCAACTTAAATGTACATACTTGGGAAGATATATCCTAAAAAGTTAGCAGCAGTTATTCTTCACTGAATGGTGAGCTTATAGGTGAATTTTTGTTCTAAATTTTCAATAGAGTAAGTCAGTAATATATATATTAATTACATAGTGTTTGCAGATTATACAAAAATGTGTGATGCTCCATTTACCATTGAGCCCCTACTTTGTGTTACACACTAAGAACACAGAGATGAATAATAAGCAGTTTTGGCCTCATTTCTACCCTTAAAAAGATTATATACTCCCATGAGGAAGATGGTTTAAAAAAAAACAAACCCAGGTAGTTATATTAAATATGATAAGTGCTATTACAGAGAGAAACATGGGGCTGTGGGAACACAGAGCAAGGGCTTAAATTATAAGGAATTGGATTCCTATAGTTTCTCCTTGGTTTATTAAACTGATACTAGGATTGCTTTCTACAGCTTGTGCTGTCTTCCAGACTCCACTAAGAAGCTCCTCGGCAAGCCTTTCATCCTGAGACAAGCTGTGCCCGTGGATCTATTCCCCCACACCCCTCACTGCAAACTGGTGCTTCTCTTCACTCGATAAGCAGCCTCTTACAACCCTGTCGGCTCTTTGTTAAGGTTGAAGTGTCAGTAACTTCCAGGTTTGGCATATTGTGACATCACAGACCCTGAAAACATTACTGAGGAAACCAATCTTTGGATCTTGAGCAGGAAGACTAAGTGGGCCTCCTTCCCAAGGCAGATTTATAACCTTAGTTTTCAGGTTAACTGGCTCTCATGCAAATTTGCCTGGTTGTGACCATTCTTTGGATGTGGATCTGGACTATTCCTTCCTTTTGCTGTCAGCCTGTCATGGCTCGCTTGATCCCAGTTTATAGCCTGTCTCCTCCGTCTGGTTCTGCCTGTGGTGGGGTGACAATTGAGCTTTTCTCTGTATGTGGTCATAATTTCACATTGACTTGGGTATCTGTATTTACCCAGAGATTTTACTAGATATGTTCTGCATTCATGAGGTAGCCATGGATTAGAATTAGAAACAAGTCTAGCTTTTTCAAAAAGCAGAGTAAGCTATGAAGTGATTGCAGAGTGGCTGTGTGATCTCAGTAGAGCTTCATTCCTTTGGGTTTTTTAGGCTAGAACAGCCTTTAAAAGTGTGGTTATCCTTAAGAGCAATACCCCCAATTACCTCTCACCTATGGAAGGAGAAGTGATTGTAGTAGAGACCCTATGGGAAAGGAGAGCTTCAAAGAAGAAACTGAATACCTATAATTGTGCTGTGTAGTATGGAGGCAGAAAGTTCCAGAACCCCCTAATGATCCAGTATATACTATAACAAACTGGATATTGAAACTGACATTCTCTAGTCATGATTTCTTCAACTCTGGAGTTGTTCTTGGATATGTGCCCAACAATTTAAAAAAAAATTTTAATTGAAGTGTAATTGCTTTACAGAATTTTGTGGTTTTCTGTCATACATCAACAAGAATCAGCCATGTTCCCTTCCTCCAAGACCTCCCTCCCATCTCCCTTGCTATCCTACCCTTCAGCCTGTTAGAGCCCCTGTTTGAGTTCCCTGAGTCATACAGCAAATTCCCATTGGCTATCTATTTTACATATGGTATTGTAAATTTCTATGTTACTTTCTCCATACATCTCCCCTTCTTCCTCCTCTCCTCCCCCCATGTCCATAGATCTGTTCTCTATGTCTGTTTCTCCATTGCTGCCCTGAGAATAAATTCATCAGTGCTATCACTTTAGATTCCATATATATGTGTCAGGCAATGGCACCCCACTCCAGTACTCTTGCCTGGAAAATCCCATGGATGGAGGAGCCTGGTAGGCTGCAGTCCATGGGGTCGCGAAGAGTCAGACAGACTGAGCAACTTGACTTTTACTTTTCACTTTCATGCATTGGAGGAGGAAATGGCAACCCACTCCAGTGTTCTTGCCTGGAGAATCCCAGGGATGGGGGAGCCTGATTGGCTGCCGTCTACGGGGTCGCACAGAGTCGGACACAACTGAAGCAACTTAGTAGCAGCAGCAGCAGCAGCAGCATACAGTATATATATTTCTCTTTCTGACTTACTTCACTCTGTATAATAGGCTCTAGGTTCATCCACCTCATTGGAACTGGTTCAAATGCATTCCTTTTTACGGCTGAGCAGTATTCCATTGTATATGTGTACCACTGCTTCTTTATCCATTCATCTGCTAGGTTGCTTCTATGTTCTAGCTATTGTTAATAGTGCTGTAGTGAATATTGGGATACATGTGTCTTTTTCAATTTTGGTTTCCTCAGGGTATATGCCTCAGAGTGGGATTGCTGGGTCATATAGTGGTTTTATTTCTAGCTTTTTAAGGAGTCTCCATACTGTCTTCCATAGTGGCTATATCAATTTACATTCCCACCAGCAATGCAAGAGTGTTCCCTTTTCTCTACAACCTCTCCAGCATTTATTGTTTGTAGACTTTTTGACGGTGGCCATTCTGACTGATATATGGAGAAGGCAATGGCACCCCACTCCAGTGCTCTTGCCTGGAAAATCCTGTGGACGGAGGAGCCTGGTGGGCTACAGTTCATGGGGTCGCTAAGAGTCGGACACGACTGAGCGACTTCACTTTCACTTTTCACTTTCATGCATTGGAGAAGGAAATGGCAACCCACTCCAGTGTTCTTGCCTGGAGAATCCCAGGGATGGGGGAGCCTGGTGGGCTGCCGTCTATGGGGTTGCACAGAGTCGGACACGACTGAAGTGACTTAGCAGTAGTAGTATTCTGACTGATGTAAGGTGGTATCTCATTGTAGTTTTGATTTGCATTTCTCTAATAATGAGTGATGTTGAGCATCTTTTCATGTGCTTGTTAGCCATCTGTATGTCTTCTTAGAATAAATGTCTTTTCATGTCCCTTTCCCACTTTTTGATTGGGTTGTTTGCTTTTCTGGCATTGAGTTGTATGAGCTGCTTGTATATTTTGGAAATGAAGCCTTTGTCAGTTGTTTCATTTGCTATTATTTTCTCCCATTCCAAGGGTTGTGTTTTCACCTTGTTTGTAGTTTCCTTTGCTGTGAAAAAGCTTTTAATTAGATCCCACTTGTTTATTTTTGTTTTTATTCCCATTACTCTAGGAGGTGGGTCATAGAAGATCATGCTTTGATTTCTGTCCTCGAGTGTTCTGCCTATGTTCTCCTCTAAGAGTTTAATAGTTTCCGGTCTTACATTTAGGTCTTTAATCCATTTTGAGTTTATCTTTGTGTATGGTGTTAGGTAGTGATCTAATTTCATTCTTTTGCACATGGCTGTACAGTTTTTCCAGCACCACTTATTGAAGAGGCTGTCTTTGCCACATTGTATCTTCTTACCTCCTTTGTAAAAAATCAGGTACCCATAGCTGCATGGTTTTATCTCTGGGTTCTCTATCTTGTTCCATTGGTCTGTATTTCTGCTTTTGTGTCAGTACCATACTGTCTTGATGACTGTAGCCTTGTGGTATAACCTGAAGTCCAGCTCCATTCTTCTTTCTCAAGACTGCTTTGGCTATTCGGGGTCTTTTGTGTTTCCATATGAATTGTGAAATTTTTTGTTCTAGTTCTGTGAAAAATGCCATTGGTAATTTGATAGGATTCACATTGAATTTGTAGATTGCATTTGGTAGTATAGTCATTTTGACAATATTGTTTCTTCCTACCCAGGAACATGGAATATTTCTCCATCTCTTTATGTCATTTTTTATTTCTTTGATCAGTGTCTTATAGTTTTCCATATACAGGTCTTTTGTCTCCTTAGGTAGATTTATTCCTAGATATTTCTTTTTGTTGCAATGGTGAATGGGATTGATTCCTTAATTTCTCTTTCTGATTTTTCATTGTTAGTATATATCCTATATACTAACAATGCAAGTGATTTCTGTGTATTAACCTTGTATCCCGTGACTTTGCTGTATTCACTGATTAGCTCTAGTAATTTTCTGATAGTTCCTTTTGTGTTTTCTATGTATAGTGTCATGTCATCTGCAAACGGTGAGTTTTACTTTATCTTTTCCAATCTGGATTCCCTTTATTTCTTTTTCTTCTCTAATTGCCATAGCTAGAACTTCCAAAACTATGTTGACTAATAGTGGTGAGAGTGGACACCCTGGTCTTGTCCCTGATTTTAGAGGGAATGCTTTTAGTTTTTCATCATTGAGAATAATATTTGCTGTGGGCTTTTTGTGTATGGCCTTTACTATGTTGAGGTAGGTTCATTTTATGCCCATTTTATGAAGCGTATTTTTATCATAATGGATGCTGAATTTTGTCAAAGTCTTTTTCTGCATCTATTGAGATGATCATATGGTTTTTATCTTTCAGTTTGTTAATATGGTGTATCACATTGATTGATTTGTGTATATTGAAGAGTCCTTGCATCCCTGGAGTAAACCCAACTTGATCATGATGTATGAACTTTTTAATGTGTTGTCGAATTCTGTTTGCTATAATTTTGTTGAGGATTTTTGCATCTATGTTCCTCAGTGATATTGGCCTGTAATTTTCTTTTTTCATGTTGTCTTTGCCTGGTTTTGGTATCAGGGTGTTTGTGGCCTCATAGAATGAGTTTGGAAGTGTTCCTTTCTCTGCAATTTTTTGGAAGAGTTTCAGAAAAATAGGAAAATTATGTTTTGAATCTTAACAGCCTAATTTAATTAAATTTAATAATTTAAAAATAGTTAAATTATGTCTTGCATCTTAACAGCCTAAGGACATGTAACTTAGCAAGCACTGTCTGATTTACAAAGTGATATCAGGTCACCTAGTGTTTCTAATTCTTGTCAACCGTAAATACCTCTAGAGAAGCCTCTTTGTCATAAAAATACGGCTTTTAAAGCTACTGTGTGAAAGGAAAAAGCAAAAGTCACTCAGTCGTGTCCGACTCTTTGCAACCCCATGGACTATACAATCTGTGGAATTCTCCAGGCCAGAATACTGGAGTGGGTAGCCTTTCCCTTCTCCAGGGGATCTTCCTAACCCAGGGATCAAACCCAGGTCTCCTGCATTGCAGGCGGATTCTTTAACAGTTGAGCCACAAGGGAAGCCCCATTGTATGAATATCCATATAAAAATGTTAGAAGGAAGTAGTCTCAAATGATAAAGAGTGTTGACTAATGGTAGTCAAATGTTTTATTTCCATTTCCCTATTTCTCATTTTATGAAAATAATATATGTTTATATATTATAGACATATATTTCCATTTCCCCATTTTTATTTTATATAAATAATATTAGTATATTATTTCTTTTTAAAAAAATTTTCCCCCAATTGTTTATTTTGGAGGTGATATCTTTCCTCTTTATTTTTTTTATAAATTTATTTATTTTAATTGAAGGTTAATTACTTTACAATATTGTATTGGTTTTGCCATACATCAACATGAATCCGTCACAGGTGTACACGTGTTCCCCATCCTGAACCCCCCTCCCTCCTCCCTCACTGTACCATCCCTCTGGGTCGTCCCAGTGCACCAGCCCCAAGCATCCAGTATCATGCATCGAACCTGGACTGGCGATTCGTTTCATATATGATATTATACATATTTCAATACCATTCTCCCAAATCATCCCACCCTCTCCCTCTCCCAGAGTCCAAAAGACTGTTCTATACATCTGTGTCTCTTTTGCTGTCTCGCTTACAGGGTTATCATTACCATCTTTCTAAATTCCATGTATATGCATTAGTATACTGTGTTGGTGTTTTTCTTTCTGGCTTACTTCACTCTGTATAATAGGCTCCAGTTTCATCCACCTGATTAGAACTGATTCAAATGTATTCTTTTTAATGGCTGCGTAATACTCCATTGTGTATATGTACCACAGCTTTCTTATCCATTCATCTGCTGATGGACATCTAGGTTGCTTCCATGTCCTGGCTATCATAAACAGTGCTGCGATGAACATTGGGGTACACGTGTCTCTTTCAGTTCTGCTTTCTAGCTTGAGTGACTGAGTAGATTGTTATATTCATCAAGATTGAAAATACAGAAGCAAGAACAGGTATGGAGGAAAGATGTAAAGTACATAAATTAGATACTTTGAGTTCAGAGTACCTAGACGATATCCAGGTAGAATCTACCTTGTAGGCAGTTGAATATGAGAATGAGAAAGATAACTCTGACTTCCAGTTTACATTTAGCAGATAGGGAACAAAGAAGGAGAAAATAAGTAAACTGGAAGTCAGAGTTATCTTTCTCATTCTCATATTCAACTGCCTACAAGGTAGATTCTACCTGGATATCTTCTAGGTACTCTGAACTCAAAGTATCTAATTTATGTACTTTACATCTTTCCTCCAAACCCGTTCTTGCTTCTGTATTTTCAATCTTGATGAATATAACAATCTACTCAGTCACTCAAGCTAGAAGCCTGGGAATTACATCTGAGTCCTTTTCCTGTACCCTCTGCCTACATGCAGCTGGCCACCAAGTCTCCGTCCTGCAGGTTACATCATCTTGCACCAGGTTATTATTGAAAGGGCCACATCTTTCCAACTTGTGCTGCTGTATTCATGCTTGCCCCCATCCATTCCATTCTCTGTAGCCAGAGTGAGTTTTCTAAAATGCCATTCTCATTGTTTCTCCAGTGCTTGAAATCTGTCTGTCATGGGCTTCTTGTTTTTAAAATAAAGTCCTAAATAAAATAAAGACCCTTCTTCATAGAGCCTCACAGCCCTTTCATCATCTGGGTAGCCTCATTTTTCTATATACATTGAGTTCCTTTCCTTGAAAAAAAACAAATTTATTCCATTCTGGTCCTTTCTACATTCTGTTTCCTCAGCATGGAATGTGCTTTTTTCTTTTGGCTAACTCATTTTTCTATTTTTAACTTAGCTATTCCCTGAGGGATATCTAATGAATAAATATAGGATTAGTTGTAGATAATCAGCTTTGTGCTAATTGTGTTAGTGTACATTGTGTAAGTAATATGATTTTAGAATTTGTGCTTTCATCATTTTTATAATGCAAACTTTTAAACATACAGGAAGGTTGAAAGAATAAGTATTGGGTTGGCCAAAAAATTTGTTTGGGTCTTTCTGGAATATCTTATGAAAAAACCTGGATGAACTTTTTGGCCAAGCCTGGTACACTGGAGTCCATGAGGTTGCAAAGAGACACCACTGAGTGACTGAACTGATCTGAATACAATGAACGGCAGTATACCCACCACCAGGATTCAACAAATGTTAGCATTTTGCTAAGATACGGAGCTTGCACCAAGTGTGTATCAGTGCACCACATCCTTCATTGAGGAAGTTTCATTTCCAGAAATATGTCAGGCGGATTAAATACTGTGCTTAGTGACATGGTTCATTTACATCTCTGGGCTGCCTGAGTAGTACTGCTCTATATTCAGATTTCCCCAGCTGTCCACCGAATGTCTTTTATGGTCAGTTCACATGTTGCATTTGAGTATGGTCTCTCTTTAGTGTCTTTTAATCTAAAACAGTTTGCCCACTTTTTGTTAATGGCGTGGACTTTTAGAGACCAGGTCTATCCCACTTATGAATCTGTCTGATTGTAGTGTGTGTGCCCAACTGTCCTGGTTTGCCTAGGATTCTCCTGGTTTAACACTGATCCTACATCCTGGAGAGTCCTCAGTCCTGGGCAAACCAGGATGGTTTGTTTTCTTAAGAAAAACTAAAGTGTTTAGCTTTCCCTTCCAGCCCCTGAATTTCCTATAAACTGGAAATTGTTGGATTTAGAGGCTTGATTAGATCCAGTTTTTTTAAAATTTATTTTTAAATGGAGGATAATTGCTTTACAGTGTTGTGTTTACAATATTTCTGTTGTACAACAATGTGAATCAGCCATAATTATATATATATCCCCTCCCTCATGAATCTCCCTCCCCCTTCCCATCCCACCCCTCTAGGTTGTGACAGAGTGCCAGGCTGGGCTCTCTGTGTTATGTAGTAGCTTTTCCATTAACTATTTTATACCTGCTAGTGTGTATATGTTGATTCTAGTTTCTCAATTCATCCTACCCTCTCCTTCCCCTACTGTATTCACAAGTCTGTTTTCTACGTTTGTGTTGCTGTTCCTTCCCTGCAAATAGATTCATCAGTACCATTTTCCTAGATTCCATATATATGCATTAATATTTCAGCTGGTAAAGAATCTGCCTACAATGTAGGACATACCGGTTTGGTTCCTGGGTCGGGAAGATCCCCTGGAGAAGGGATAGGCTACCAACTCTAGTATTCTTGAGCTTCCCTGGTGGCTTAGACAGTAAAGAATCTGATTGCAATGCAGGAGACCTGGGTTTGATGCCTGGGTTGGGAAGATCCCCTGGAGGAGGGCATGACAACTCACTCCAGTATTCTTCCTGGAAAGAATCCCCATGGACAGAGGAGACTGGTGGGCTACAGTCCATGGTGTCACAAAGAGTCGGACACAACTGAGCGACTAAGTACAGCAGATGATTTTTTTTTTTCCCTTTCTGACTTAGTTCACTCTGTATAACAGGATCTAGGTTTATCTCCCTCACTAGATTCAGTTTTGATAAGAATGCTTCATAAATATTCTGCATACTTCATGTAGCATCCCATTAAGAGGTACACTGACAATTGTCCACTCATAGTAAAGGTGGTGGTTAAGGTCGTGGCCCTCAGAACTCTGTATGTAATTTTAATTTTCTCTTCCCAATTAACAAGAAATCTGGGCTTACTTTGGTACCATGTGACTGTCCTGTTCCTCAGTTACCTCTCACCTAAAAAATTCAGCATTATTGTTTCCTGACTCAGTAATTTTTTTTTCTAATTTTTAAAATGTATTTTCTGATTTTGTGATTTAATTGGGGTTGCAAAATGATGACTTTCTAATTCAGTCATCCAGTCTACATTTGTTAGCTGGGATTCTTCTGTAAAGATGAGCTTTTTCTTATCCATAGAATATCACCCAAAAGGGCCAGGTAAAAGCCAGATTCTTTCCCCTCAAATACCAATTTTCAGAGCAAGTTGATATAATAGTTACTTTCAGTAGTGGAGAGGTAGATTTATTTATTTTTTTGGATATCACTTAATTCAGTGTTACTTAAATTTAATGTTTTCCATCCAGTTCTGTCATTTTCTTTGTAATGCTCAAATTTTCTCCGGTTTGGCCAATGGGAGTCCCTTTAGTCCTTTAGACATGCTTCCGTGAGTCTTTGATCACTAACTTAAATTCTGACAGAAAATTCCTGGGTTTGTCATACATTTCTCTGCCTTAGTCCTGAAATCAGCCATTTCCAAGGAGCCCTGATCCCTTTTATTAGAGAATGGTATTTAGAAACCAAGATCTGGATGCTGGATGTTAAAAGCAAAATCTAATAGTATTGTATTCCAGTCTGTGAGCTGCAAAATGTAACAGTAATGACCAACTCTCCTGATTTACTTTGAATCTGGGATTTTCAGTGCTAAAACCAGGAGTATCCTAGGCAAACCAGGACAAGTTGGTCACCCTAAATTGGTCACATTGATTTTTATTATTATTTTTTCTTGAAGTATAGTTGATTTACAGTTCACATAGTTAATACCTAGTAATGATTAAGAGAGAATAGTAGAAATTGGGGGTTGTGGACCAGTAGTAGCTAAAGTACCTCTAAATTCTCAGGAAACTCAAGGGTTTATACTAAATGATCTCTTGCAACTGTAAATATCTAGGTCTAGGATAACAAACTTCAGTGCACATTAGTATCACCTTTAAAAATACTGATCCCTGGACCTCAGATATTCCAGTTTAATTGGTTTAGGGGGGGACTCAGGCATCTGTATTTTTAAAATGAACCCCCTCCCTGGTAATTCTCATGTGCAGCCAAGGCTGAGAACCAGTGGTCCATATGGGGCTCTGCCTTTCAAGGTGTGGTCCCTAGACCAACAGCATTGGCATCACCTAGGAGCTTGTTTGAAATGCAGACTTCCAGGTTCCACCCTAACTGGATTAGAACCTCTGAGGGTGAGACCCAGCTTTCTGTGTTTTACTGAATGTGTGTGATTCTAATGTACACTCAAGTTTGAGAACCACTGGTTTAGAATGACAGTTTGCTGCCTTGGTTGTGTCAACTGAAATAAAAACACACAACCTGTGAGCTGTGAGTTCAGTTTTATTTGGGGACTTACTGAGGGCTATAGCCCAAGAGATAGCCTCTCAGATAGCTCTGAGGAACTGCTCTAATGAGGTAGCCGGGGAGAAGTCAGCATTGTATGTAATTATGGAGGAGGGGGTATGAGCGATCAAGCACACATCCTAGTAGAAGGTTGTTGCTTGTCATGAGGAACAGATATCTCAGTTAATGATTTTATTGCTTTTATGGGTATGGGAAGATGCAAAAACCTGAGGACATAAAATTTTTTCCCGAAAATATCTAACTGTAGGCCTTTTTTCCAAGAGCACAGAGTGCCTCATTCCTGACCTTTGCCCTGAATTCCTTGAGGGGTACTTTAGGATGGATGGTGGGCAACATTCTTTGTTTTATGGTTGCAACATTAGAATCATCTGGGGACCCTTTTTTTTTTAAAGCAATTTTTACTTTTAAAAGTATTTTTAACCAAGGTATGTGTTTTAATTTTTATTTTTATTGGAGAGTAGTTGGTTTACAATGTTGTGTTAGTTTCAGGTGTAAAGCAAAGTGATTAAGTTACACACACACACACACACACACATATATATATACACATACATATGTGAAAGTGAAAGTTGCTCAGTCATGTCTGACTCTGCGACCCCAATTACTATACAGTCCATGGAATTCTCCAGGCCAGAATACTGGAGTGGGTTGCCTTTCTCTTCTCCAGGGGATCTTCCCAACCCAGGGATCAAACCCAGGTCTCCTGAATTGCAGGTGGATTCTTTACCAGCTGAGCCACAAGGGAAGCCCATACGCGCGCGCACACACACACACACACACACACACACACATATATATTCTTTTTCAGAATCTTTTCCCATATAGGTTATTACAGAATATAGAGTTCCCTCTGCTATACAGTAGGTTTTTGTTGATTATCTATTTTACATATAGTATAAATATATAGTGTGTATATGTTAATCCCAACCTCCTAATTTATCCCTCTCCCTCACCTTTCCACCCGGAGACATTTTAAAACAGATTTCTGGTTGTCATCCCCTCAGAGATTCTGATTTAATTCACTTTGGGTGTGGCCCTAGCATCATTATTTTAAAATCTTCTCATATGGCTCTAATGTGTAGGTAAGGATGAGAATCATGTGCTAGGGTTTCTTTTTTTTTCCCCCTCCAAGCCCAGCATTTGGCTTGATGAGTAAAAATGCACATCAAGTTGCAGATAAAAACTAACTAGTTGAGGTATATGTATAACAGATTCACTTTGTTGTGCAGCAGAAACTAACACAACATTGTAAATCAACTATACTCCAATTAAAAAAATTTTAAAACCTAACTAGTTGGGTAATGTGTAGGCCAAATGACTTGCTTTTGTGGTTTCTCCTTGTCTATATCCATGCAGGGTCTCTGAGCACTGGTTCGCAGTCCTTTGCAAAGGTTTTCATCCCTTTAAAGCACTTCCTTTTCCATTCTCTCTGCAGTTATTTTGGTAGGTGTGATAGGGAGTCAGGCATAGAACCTTCAGTTGCTAGTGGTCCTAGATAAGCCTTAAAGTTGACTCGCATACATGACAAGAAAAGGTGAGCTCATTTTATTGATATTAAAATAGGACAATTATTCTAAGAGTTTGTCCTCAGCCTGCTTCCTACCTGGTGTCTAGAACTGGCTTCTCATTAGGCTCATCTTAGAGTTGCTGAACCTCTGAGTGCAAATTTTACCATCACCTTTATTACAGCTGTGAAGTTGCACCCACAACCATGCTTCCCAGTCTTGGCTGCACATTGAACTACTTCTGGGAGCTTTTCAGAAAATCCTGGTTTCTGGGACTTGGGCGCTACCCCTAGATCTTCTAATTTAATTAGTCTGGGATGTGGCCCAAGCATAAATTTTGAAAATATTCCCTGAACGTGATTCTAATGTGAAGCCAGTGTTGCTTACTTGCTTGCTTGCTTTCTAAGTTACTTCAGTCGTGTCCAACTCTTTGTGACCCTACGGACTGTAGCCCACCAGGATCCCCTGTCCATGGGATTCTCCAGGCAAGAATACTGGTATGGGTTGCCATGCTCTCCTCCAGGAGATCTTGACCCAGGGATCGAATCCGCATCTCTTACATCTCCCGCATTGCGGATGGATTCTTTACTGCTGAGCCACAGAGGAAGCCCACAGCCAGGATTGCATGTGTGTGCTAAGTTGCATCAGTCATATCTGACTGTGTGACCCAATGGACTGCAGCCTGCCAGGCTCCTCTGTCTGTGGGATTCTCCAGGCATGAATACTGGAGTGGGTTGCTGTGCCCTTCTCCAGGGGATCTTCCCGACCTAGGATTCGAACCTGTGTCTCTTCTGTCTACCTGCATTGGTATGTGGGTTCTTTACCACTAGAGCCACCTGGAAAGTCTGCAGCCAGGGTTGTGATCTTCTAATAAGGGCCATTGTTCCCAAATTTGTCTGCACATTAAAATCCCCTGGGGCTCTTTTAAAACTTCCAAAACCCAAGCCACACCCCAGATAATTAAATCATTTCAATCTCTGGGGATGGACACAGGCATTAGTAATTTTGAAGTTTTGCCAGTGAGTCCCATATGTATATGCAGTCCCATATGCAGCCAGGATTGAAAACCACAGGGTTAGGATATTTGATGTTTGGACGTTGGGAGAGAGGAGAGAATGATTGTCATTTGCTGAGATTTAAGACTTTCAGCCCTTCATTTTTAAAATCACATTTCCAGTTTATAATTTACAGGGTCATCATTGTCATTTTTCTGAGAAATATATTTCAAAATGGCATGCCATAAAGTACAGTCATGAACCAATTAAAGCTCCCTTAGAGCTCACCAATTATTGCAAGTGCAAAGGACAGTTGAAATGGAGTATAATTATTATGTACCAGACTTAAAAATTTCCATCAGCTGATTTGATTTCATCGTTGTATGCATTTGCATATATATTTTTCATCAAAGGAGACTAAGTGGGTGGGGAGGGATGCTGACACCTAGCCCAGAGCCACAAAATGGAAGAATATGTCAATATCCTCTAGTCCATTTCTGTCAGAGATCCTCAGGGTACACGGAGGGAATTTAAATATATAAAGGTGTTGGGATTCACTGTTTGCATTTACTACTCACCTTGTAACCAATCCAAGGAATACCTAAGGAGAAGAGAGGGCTGTTATTTAGCTATTTTAGGGTCTCTCTCCTTCAACTAGAATAAGATTTGAGGGAATAAAGACCGTTCACTATTCTATTTCTGTCCAGCACCCAAGCCAGTGTATGAAATGCTGCAGGTGCTCAGAGCAACAATATAGCATACTGGCCAAGATGAGCAGCTGTGGAATCAGGCTGACCTAGTCTTGAATTCTGGCTGCATCACTTTTACATGCTGTATGACTGGGTGAGTTACTTAACCTCTGTTCCCTGCCCCTCTATCTGTAAAAGAATGGTAATGGTACTTTCTTCATGAGATTGTTGTGATTTATTCAGTGAAACAGTATTTGTGAAGCACTTTGCAAATTGCCTGGCACCTAGTTTGCATGGATTAAGGGGGGAATTATTCTTAATAATCCAATTATTCATTGAAGGAATAAATGGATATCATAGCCTCATTTCCCTTTCCTCTCTTGAGATTAACAAAGAGTCAAAATAACCTATTCAGTTTGGTTTCTGTAAGATTTCAGTACTTCATTTCAGGCGAACAAAACCAAACACACATTGGAGAGAGTCCCTTCTGTGCTGGTGTGGGTGTTTCTCAGCATTTATGTTACAGTCAAATATTACAGCTTCTAGTTAGACGTTTAACTACAGTTTGAAGAAAAAATGACACATAGGAAACAGATAAGGCCATCCCGCTCATTTTGTCACCCTCATAATATTGGTTGCTAAAATAACCCACTTGTCAAATCCCTTTGTACTCTGTGAGAAGTGCTGATGTAAGACATGTTTTCTGAAAATAACCATGATGAGAGGTGTCGCAAATTCAGAGCTTTGGTACAGAAGTAATAGAGTTCCCTCATGAGCTTCTTAGAATAGCTCAGGATCATAAATTGGCCATACACCTACTGGCTTACCTGTTTCACCTCCTAAAAGGAGAATCGTTTCTAGGTGTTTGTTTTTTTTTTTAAACTAAACTATTATAATTACTGCATAGGATCCTGGATTAGACCCTGCACAGAAGAAGGACATTATTGGAGAAACTGGTGAAATCTGAATTAAGTCTATAGTTTAATAAATAGTATTGTGCTAATGTTAATATCATAGTTTTGATCAATCTACCAGAGTTATATGCATCTTAACGTTAGGGGAAGTTGGGTGAGGGGTATATGGGAACTCTTTGTACTATATTTACAAATCTTCCATAAATCTAAAATTTCAGAATACAAAGTTTTTTTTTTTTTAATAAAGAAAAGACTACACATAGTCTTTTAAAAACTAGATGTACTGATTAAAAGTTAATTATAAAAAAAAAAACCAAGTCTGGGCAGGGCTTGATGCCAGGGCTCCAGAAAGAGAATAGTGCTTACCCAGACACCCATATATGTGCTAGATGTTTGGCTAAGTGTAATAAGCACTACCGGAGACAAGGATGGGGCTGGGGGAAAGCATTTAGCAATTCTTCTTCAATGAGGGATTTCTGGAAGCCTATCCAAAAATAGTTTCTTTCTCTCCTTATAAGCTAGCTTAGTTCAAAACACAGCAATCCCACTTAAAAGAGGTCCAAACACATGTTTCCTTAAACTCCCATATTGGAGCTTTGTGGACTAGGTGTTTTGAAGGAATTTTTCATTGGAGTGCTAAACCTGAAATGGCGTATATGTGCTCAGTCACTCAGTCATGTCCGACTCTTTGTGACTTCATGGACTGTAGCCCACCAGGCTCCTCTGTGGAATTTCCCAGCCAAGAATACCGGAGTGGGTTGCCATTTCCTACTCCAGGGGATCTTCGCAACCCAGGGATCAAACCCATGTCTCTTTTCGTCTCCTGCATTGGCAGGCAGGTTGTTTACCACTGTGCCACCTGGGAAGCCCATTTTAAGGCATCAGCCCCCTTAGCATTAAATTCTTATTTATTCCCTGAATCAAATAATCTGCAGAGTTAACTCCTGTGTCACTTAAAAGGCAGATGCCTTAGTAATCTAGCATGACCAGCACAACAATTTTAAAAAGTGTATTATAATACAAGGTGTTGTTGGGGGTGGGGTGGAAACTCAAAGGACTGTGGTGCTCTTCATTCTCTTTGGTACTTTAGGGATGAATTATTTGATGTGTGTTTTCCATAGTTCTGATCAGCATGTGTACCTATTTCCTATTGTGCTGTTTTCGTGTAACATTATTTCACATTCTGGTTCCCACCTGCACAGTGCACATAATTGGCATCTTTAATGGCTGTGTAATATTCCATTGTATCAAATAGCAGGATAGTCCTTAAGGCTGGGCTCATTTTTTTGAGCAGATATAAAAGGCCTGCTGTCTCTTAGCACCAGAGGTCTATTTTAATCCCTGGAAGTGGTGACTAGCAGGAGCGTGGGATTGCGTGGGATTCTTGAGTCATCATCGCCCAGCAGTTTGAGCGCTTTGTTAACGTCGCTTTGCCCACCACCAACCAGCAGAGCCTCCTGGGCTCCTGGGACCTGAGCCAGGCACTCCAGGAGCACTGGAGTGGAAGTACAAGCCCCCTGACTCCCACAGCCCTAAGCTGATACAGTCTCCCTCCCAACAGCAGGAAGTTTCTGCTGCTTTCTCTCTCGCCTGGGATAATAACTCCACCTGTGTTTCCCATAGAGCTTGATATAAGAGAAAAAGCCAGGGATTATTATAGTTAAAGGAATAGGCATGGGTCAGAGGTGCCATGGCTATAGTTCTTTTAAGCGCACCTGTGAAAATGAAGTGGGATGTTGGGATGGTGGGCGATAGAACACCTATTCTCTACACCCTTTCCTGTCAGGAATCCAAGTTTGGGCTATCCAATGAAGAGTTTACAGGGGTGAATGACAAAGCAGTGAATCCCGACTTGAGCCCTACCTCACCCATAGCCAATGGTGTTTTATAGTTAAGGATGCTAGTTGGCAAAATTCTCCTGAGTGGTGTATTTAAGTCTTGCCAGTTGCAACTGCCTTGAAGATGAGTGGTTTTAATAGGATACTGGGAGGAAAGAGTGATATTTGAAACACAACTGGGATGGTTCAGGCACCAGAAGCTCAAATTTCCAGGGGATTTGTGACTAGGTTACCTGTTCTTGGTTTCCATATCCAATCCCAAATCATCACAATTCTTCCTTAACTCTTAGTGTACTGAATCTCTGACCCATGTTCTGCAGATCATACTGGATAACAACCCTACTGATTGCACACTAGGATGGGTAGTAACAGTATATAAAGAGTGGTGACAAGATTTCAGGAGTAAAAACCATTCAGAACATAGCATCTCTACCTATACACCTGGAATTCTCTAATCCAAAAGCCCAGGCCTGTCTTGCAAGACGAAATGGACAAGTACCCAGAGCCACATAGGGCTCATTGAATGATGAGCCAGGGTCATATATTTGAAGTGTCTCTGACAGGAGCTAGACTTTAAAAGTCTTGGAGGAGGCAGGCCAAGACCTTGACAATGAAAGGAGAGAAACTCCAAGGCAACCATTTGCCTGAAAGAAAATTTGCCCCCAAGGCTCAAGAAGCTCTCATTAATCTTGGTCCTTGAGCTGCCACACTGAGACAGTTTGTAAGACCTTTGTTTTTTTGGCAGATTTTAGGATTCTCAAAGACGAGGCTCTGGGAAGTGGTGGTTGGCAGTGGTTATAGTCACCCTGTGCTGTGCTATATACTCAATCGCTCAGTCATGTCTGACTCTTTGTGACCCCATGGACTGTTGCCCATCAGGCTCCTCTGTTCATGGGGATTCTCCATGCAAGAATGCTGGAGTGGCTTGCCATGCCCTTCTCCAGGAGTTCTTCCTAACCCAAGGATCAAACCCAGGTCTTGCAAGTGGATTCTTTACTGTCTGAGCCACCAGGGAAGCCCATGAATATTGGAGTGGATAGCCTATCCTTTCTCCAGGGGATCTTCTCAACCCAGGAATCGAACCGGGGTCTCCTGCATTGCAGTTGGATTCTTTATCAGCTGTGCTACCAGGGAAGCCCTATAATTACCCTAGATTCCCTATACTCTTTGTACTTTAGAATCTAAGACATCTCTCCTTGGGTTATTCTTTGCAGAAAAGAGGATACTTCTCCCAGTATGGAAGTATAGCTATCTGATGATCTAAGATCCTCCCCTAATTATAATAATAGTTGGTAACATTTCATGAGCTACTTATTATGTGCCAGGCACTCTGCCTAGCATTTTGGCCCTGGCTTGTCCTCTTTGATCCTCAAAACAAGCCTGTGAGGTATGTGCTCTTCTTCTTGTCTTCACTGAGGGTAATTGCCAGGTCTTTCAGCTTGATAAGGGGTTTGGAAAGTATGGCAACACCCTGCAGCAACCAAATTATTCACTCAAAATGAATAAGGTTTTCCTGGCTGTATTGAGGGGATATTCTTTAAATATTTTTGATTAATAGACTTTCTGTAGGAAAATTTGGTTGACACCCAGGAACACGTATATTGTAGAAAGGAAAGTATGCCAATATATTGAAATTCAGTTTTGTCAGAGGTTGTTTCAACCTAAATTCTCCACCCTGCTCATATTCATAGATAGCACTCCTAATCCCTTTTAGCCATACTTTCTTCCCCTCTTGGCCGAGAAAGTATGCCTGCCTCAGACATAATGCTGTAAAGAGCAACATGAGTGAAGAACCTTGGTTTGTTGAATTATAGTCTCCTGTCTGGTAAACTCCTCTTGTAGAGACATTTGATATATCCCTGGGTTGGAATGATTGTCAGCAGAATTTTCCAGTAATATTTATTAGACAAATTGAAGGGAATATAGGTGGGGTCAAGATGGGCTTCCCAGGTGGTGCTAGTGGTAAAGAACCCACCTCCCAATGCCGGAGATGTGGAAGAGATGTGGGTTCGATACCTGGATTGGGAAGATCCCCTGGAGGACAGCATGGCAACCAACTCCAGTATTCTTCCCCAGAGAATCCCATGGACAGAGGAGCCTGGTGGGCTATAGTCCATAAGGTTGCACAGAGTCAGACATGACTGAAGCAACTTAGCAATTATGCAAGCACAAGTACAGATGGGTCAAGAGTGTCCAGAGAAGACCCAGAGAGGGTGTAGTATATTGGGGCAGGGAAGATAGCACATTGGCTTAGGCACACAGGAGATCTGGATTTCAGGAGCATGTCTGTCAGTGATCAGCTCTGCAGCCTTCAGCAAGTCACTTAACCTCTCTGTACCAAATGCCTAATCTGTATAACAATTGGGATTGGACTAGAGTTTCTTTAAGATTGCTTCCAGTGCCATGACTAGTAAGCCGAACCTTAGAATCCTGTCAAAGACCCACAAAGTGCCTGAGGTGGTCCCCTTGGACATAAGGCCATAATAAGGCATAATAGCAAATGCTGCAGCCTTAGACAGTGTCTGGCCCTCCAGATGGGGTTGTGAGACTGATGCTTATTATGTGCCAGGTTTCTCTCTCAGAAACAATTATAGGCTAGTTGGTTTATATTTCCTGGTGAGACCATATAGGTAGGAGTTAAGACCATGAGTTATGGAGTTGGAACTTGGTTTAGTCTGAAGAGCAGTTCTGTCATTTCCTAATGGGTGCCTTGGGACAAATTGTTTGACCTCTTTAAACACCAGTTTCTGCCTCTGTAAGATGATGGTAGGACTGATCTCAAAGCCTTGTGAAGATGAAAGGCAGTAATGTACGTAAACCACTTAGCCTAGTGTCTGGCAGAATGGAAGTCCTAGCTCACCTGGGTCTGCCACTACCATCAGTGTGCTTACTGCAGTCAACCTAATTCTTCTAACATGGGCATGATGAAGCTTCAACATTTTCCCTGGATATAGCTTTCTCTTTTGGGTAAAGTTTGAAACAAGCTTAAGAAGATCTTTCTGGCCTAAAGTAGCTTCAGAGTCAGATCTGGGTTTGGTTCCTTGTTCTGCATCTTACAGCCTCTGGGACCTTAGATAAGTTATTTTTCTCTGCCCCTTAATTTCTTCATCTGTAAAACAAAAACAAATACGCTGCCTACACCCATGGGTTGTTGTGAATAAAATAATGAACGTGAAGAGCTTAGTGCTATGTCTGACAACCAGAAGGCACTCAGGAAATGGGGGCTGTGGTACTGATGGTGAAAGTAGCAGCTGTAATCATAGTGAATGATGATTCCCACCACTAACACTGCCCTCTCTGGAATGGACAGTTGAATGTTTTTAAGCTCGTACAGTTTTTGCACACCTAACCTAAATGTTAGGAGAGACATCAGTTGCTATTCCTGAAGGGGCAGCAGAAGAATTGTTGCCAGGCTTCACAGACAATGGCTGGGAATTTAAAACCGAGTTGTTTTCGGAGGCGTGACTAAAAATGATTCCGTAGAGCATAATTCTCAGAATAATTTACTTATGCCAGTCCCCTTCCACCCAAGAACACAAGGGGAGAAAATGTAGTTCTAAACTGACCCTATACTTCTAAGACTCAACTGAAGTTGGTTACCCTTGATATGTTGCTCACAGACGTCATCAGGAGCATTTGGATACAAAGATCTTCTGATCTTCTTTGCCAAGGTCGTCTTCATTCTTAAACTATTTCAAACTATTCATTCCCCCTAACTATTTTTGGGCCTCTTGGTGGGGATAAGATTCATTTGATGGCTTGAAGATTGATGTATGGGCACAAGAGGAGTTCTAAGGGATATTATGTTAGAGTAGGTGGAATTATAGGGGGACTGTGGAGGTATTAACAGACAGAAATTTGAAAACTGAAAAATCCTAATGGTTCTGTAGATGAACCCATTTACTAAAGGAGGAATATGAGATGTTTCTTTTGACGTTCCTTCATTTTTCTCTTTAGCTCTCTGTTAAAAGTCTGCTAAAAGAGAAAGAAAACAGGCATCATTGCAAGCGAAGCTAGGCACAAGGCTTCCTGTCCTTCCAGGTGAGGAGGCTGTTGCCTACTTTCCAAGGGGTGTAGATTGCATCCCACTAGGTGTCCCCCTCTGCCCTGACCTCATACTTACTCTCCCTCTTGCTCTCTTCCCTTCACCTAAGGAATACTAACCACATCAAAGGCTTCAAAGGCTTCATCAGAGATTATCCAGTAACATGTCCTCTGGGTCCCAGGGTGCCCATTTTCCTTTTTACTGTTGGCTCTGAGGTTATAGAAATGAAAAATGGGTTTCAGTTTTGGACACAGACTTAGGAGTAGAATCAGACATCTAGAAAGACATTTCCTCCCCTCTTCTGCTGGATTCCTGCCACTCAACTTTCATCCTCCTTCCCAGAGCAGCACCTCTGTCCTCAGTGTTCCTGTCCAGGTCATCTTCATTCTTAAACTAACTATTCATTCCCCTTAACTATTTTTGAGCCTCTTGGTGGGGATAAGATTCATTTGATGTCTCGAAGATTGATGTATGGGCACAATGGGAGTTCTAAGGGATATTATGTTAGAGTAGGTGGAATTATAGGGGGACTGTGGAGGTATTAACAGACAGAACTAACAGCCCCTCTGTGTAGGTGTAACAACCCAAGGCTCTGAGGTAGCCTGAAGGGCAGATTCTTTGGAGAGCAAAGGTGACATTATAAAATTGACAGTTTACCGTCATGGAAACTGGGGCCAAGGAACATTTGAGATGGAGTAGCCATTAACAACAATGGGCCTTTAAATCCTCACAGCTTTCTTTTTTTAGTGCCTTTAGATTGGGAGAAATCATATATGATTATTAAAAAATTTCTGATAATACAAAAATTCTAAGAAAGGTACCTTGGATCTTCTAAAAATCACCTAGAATCTTACCCTTAGAGAAAACCACTGCTCATGTTTGGTGATTTCCCTCCAGATAGTCTATGGACATATATACATCATGCTGTACATGCTGTGCTCTGACTTTATTTTCTCCAATAAAACACTGGGTTGTGGAAAACTTTCCATGCCAGTCAATATGTCAACATTAGCCCTTTTAAGGTCTGCATAGTATTCTATTGTATTGGCGCACCATAATTTATTTAGCCATTCACCACTGTTAGAGCTTTAGCTTGTTTTCAGCTTTTAGCTGTTATGCACAATGCTGTGATTGAACAACTATGAGCATTCTTTTTTGTGTACTTGTGTAATTATCTTTGGCTACAATTCAAGATATAAAATGATTGGCTCATATGGTTTCCACAATTTTAAAGTTCTCTCTCTTTCTCTCTTTCTTTCTTTCTCTCTCTCTCTCTATATATATATGCTGTTCTTGTTGTTCAGTTGCTAAGTTATGTCCCACTCTTTCACAATCCCATGGACTGTAGCCCACCAGGCTCCTTTGTCCATGGAATTTCCCAGGCACAGATACTAGAGTGGGTTGCCATTTCCTTCTCCAAGATATATATACATATGGCACAAGAGACACAGATTTAATCCTTGGGTTGGGAAAATCCCCTGGAGTAGGAAATGGCTACCCACGCCAGTATTCTTGCCTGGGAAATCCCATGGACAGAGGAGCCTTGCAGGCTACAGTCCATGGGGTTGCAAAGAGTTGGACATAACTGAGCATGTGCACATGTACACACACAGGCACGCGCACACACACACACATAGAGAAAGAGGGATGGAGAGTAGGAGGGAGACAGACAACCAAACTACTCTCTGTAAAGATTGTACCAATTTGTACATCTACCACTGGAAATCATAACCTTTAAGATAACCCTACAGCCATCCAGACAAAGATCTTGGAGCATCATACTGGGCTGCCAGATGGTACTCTCCAAGCACTTCATCTGCTTCTCTCCTGATCACCAACCATAGCATGAAAAAAGAGTTTGGGGCTCAAAACTCCTCACTTTAAATTGTGAGGAAAGGCCTTTATATCTTTTCTACCCTAACTAATCAATGTTCCAGCCTTACATTCAAAAAGATCATCCTCAGTATATGGGGCTGGGGGCTGAAAGTCATCACTTGGACCATAGCGAAGCTTGGGTGTGTTACAAGCTCTTGCGATGATACGAGCCCCAGAGATGATACGAGCCCCAGCAATGATACGAGCCCCAGTGATGATACGAGCCCCAGAGATGATACGAGCCCCAGCGGTGATACAAGCCCCAGCGATGTTACCAGCTCCAGCAGTGTTACCAGCTCCAGCTATGTTATGAGCTCCACTGGTGTTATGCAGTCCAGCAGTGTTATGAGATCCATTTCCCCCAGAATATTCACCTTCCTCCATGGGTTCATCTAAGGCAAAGGTTACTGATACGTTCTTCTTGGGTCTTATTCTTACACCTTCTTTCTGTATATCAGCAAGATGGAGGAGAAAGTCAATTGGTGCCCAAAGAGTTTGGAGATTGGTCCCTGAGGTAATAACATTTAATGAGCCACTTACTAGCAGGATTGACTTCAGAGGCTTAGGTTCCACTGAGTGTTGTCCTACATGCTGTCTGTTTTCTTTGGACATTCCCATCTGGGTAGCAAAGCTGGAGAAGATAGAGAGGATAAAGCCATAGTGAAAACAGATGCGAGCTCCTTAATCAAATTCAACTATCCCCCCATCCCTGCCATGTGTCTTCAGACAATTAGAGGAACAACAGAGGAAGAGGACATTTAGTCTTTTTATTCCTCAAAACCTTGATCACATCCTGTTTCTTTTTCTTCTCCTTTTCTATATTCCTGTTCTCTCCCACCTTGCTGTATTATTGGAATGATCAGAGAATGGGAAGCAGAGAATGTGGAGCAGCTCCAGGATAGTTATCCATAGAATGTTGCCAATAAAATCCTTAAGGGGCTTGTGTTCCTTTTCTCCTCTGTGTAACAAACCAGAGAATATGGCATTGAAACATGTATAATATCATATAAGAAACGAATCGCCAGTCCAGGTTCGATGCAGGATACAGGATGCTTGGTGCTGGTGCACTGGGATGACCCAGAGGGATGGTACGGGGAGGGAGGTGGGAGGCGGGTTCAGGATTGGGAACACGTGTACACCCATGGTGGATTCATGTTGATGTATGGCAAAACCAATACAATATTGTAAAGTAATTAGCCTCCAATTAAAATAAATTTAAATTAAAAAATATATATATACAGTTCAAAAAAAAAAAAAAAAAAAGAAACCCTGTTTTGGAGAAACTCTACTACTGATGATTTAATTCATCCCACTCAAATTGTGCCTAGGGGAGGATGTACCTAACAGTGTTGGGATGTTTGTGGTCACTGCCTTCACCCCATTTGGGCCAACTGATCTTGAGAGACTTGCTCAGCACCTCACAGAATTCATGCTCCTCCCAGAACTCCCTGCTTATGTTGAAGATTAACTCCCGCATCTGTTCTTATCAGTACACCTAACAGAGGCAGCTCGGTACCTGTCTGCTGGGGCTCTTTCCTCAAATCCTCTAGTGCTACTGGAGGCTGCAATGGTTGGTGGCAGTGGCTGTTGGCGAGTACACAGCTCTTCATATTTCTCCCCAATGGCAGATAACAGCCAGTACAGGCCATCAACTATAGGTTGACGGCGCCTTTGGAGTTGTTTGACAACTGAACAAGGTTCCTGTGACAAAAAGAGAAGACTCTAGCCCAGGAGCTTGGGACCTCTGGGGCCCATAGTCTCAATCACCCTCAGCACACAGGTACACAGAAGCTCTGCTGTACCTAGAGAGGTTCTTAAGACTTCCTAAGAGATACTCAACATTTACTCCTGAGAAGGTAAATGAAAGGTACAAAAGCTAGGTCCTTTAATCAAGTGTCACGTCTTGGATGTATAACCTTGGACAAGGCACACAGGGTCTCTGACCCTTGGCTTTCTTAACCATAAAATGAGACTACTGAAACTTCCAGCTTTAAAGAGCTGTTTTACAGGCCTAATGAGAAAACAGATGCAAAAGTGCTGTAAGTGAGTGGTACTTATTATCACCGTTGAGTCAGAAATCATTGCCATACTTGTGTCAGGGAGAGACTTTGCCTGAGATCTGGCATAGGAGACTGATTATGGGCTGTGGAAGGCATCAGCCTTGGTTGAAAGGACAAGGTAAGGGAGGGCAGGACACTTACCACTCGGCACGGAGACTTGTTCTCATTCATAAGTCTCTCCAGCCGCAGATATTCAATGATCTCACCAGGCGTCAGGGCATCCATCTTATCCTGCTTGTTGGCCAGGCTAAAACCAGCATTGGAAGATTTTGAGGGAAGAAGAGAGGATGAGTGAAACTGAGATAGAGACCAAGGGCAAGAAAAGAAAGGAAAGAGGGGGATATCCAATTCTGGTACAGCTGCTCCATATCCAGGGACTAGCTTTTAAGCCATACCCAGTAAGGTGATCCAGACATTTTTCTAGCCAGCTCTCAATGGAGGAAAGAAGAGCACAAGTAATTTGAATCCGAGATAATCCCCAAGCCTCATTTCTCACTTCTACACTACACCATCAAACTTTAATTAGAATTTCTAACTGGGATAGGAACAAATTTGGAGCTTTTACACCCTTCCCTAAACTCTGTTCATGCTTGAGCTGGGGGTGCTAACAAGGAATAAAAAAGGCTTAAAGGGCATGGGGAAGATTGACAGGCCACCTGAAATATCACCCTGGAATAAGAGGTAGTGGCATAAATCTCGGGCACTCTGCCAAGGGAGCAGGCCACTGGCATTGAATATACAACACAGGAGTTTTCTGCCTTCATCTCAGGGTCAGAGACTGAAGCCAGAAAAGAGAAGCAAATGTAGGGAGGCAGTCTTCAGGAAGAGTTGACAAATGGGTGAGGAGGGTGTGTGCATTTCCCTTTGATGCTTGCCTTCAAAATTACCTTTGCACAATTAGATAATAGGTTCCCCCATGGCAGTGTCTGGTAGAAAGTGGCTCTTGAAAACAGCCCATAGAGGACTGGGCCACTACCCCTCAGCCAAAGAGGAGAGGCGGTCTAATTGGACGTGATAGAGGGACCACCTAGCCCTTCCTCTGTCTACTTCTCTTCTAAAGGCTCAGAATGGAAGGGGAAATTGGACACAAAGGTAGAGTCTTACAGTAGGATGGGTTTCCCAGCCACTCTTTCATCAGACAGCATGTTGGGTAAGATGACCTTCACTTCCTGCATGTGCTGCAAGTCACTGGAATCCAGAATAAAAACCAGCCCATGTGCCTGAGCATAGTAGTTTGGCCAGATTTCGCGGCCCTGCATGTCTCCTTTTAGGTCATAGATGGAAACTTCATAATTATCCACCAGGAGTGTGGTTAGTTCAGAGTTTGAACAACTGTCCATCCTACTCCTACTAGGGAGTTCTATGCATAGGGAAGAGAGAAGGAAAGAATTTGTTAAATGATTATCTGGACCTTGATTACAGCCTGCCCTCAGGAATCCTATGGAGGTGTCCTGGCATCCTGCTCATGCTGATTCATCCTAAACCAGCACTTTGCCCACACTACCCTATCCTGGCTCAGTAACCTTCCTTGAGTGCCTGCTGCTCTGAAGACAGAATACAAACTCTTTTACCTCCTAACCTGCCAGATCCATTTCTTCCCTGACTGGTATCCAGGGTCTCTGGTACCCAGCCTCTTCCTCCCTCTGCTTCTTGACTCGTGTGCCTCCCTATCCCCCATTCCACATGCATGTCAGGCTCTCCCTTGCCCCGGGCCTTCACAAGATACTATTCCTACTGGTTAGAACACTTTCCCACTACTCTGCTTGGTTAAAACCTATTTTGTTTTTAAAAGGTCAATTCAGATCTTGTTTCTTCTAGAAAATTTTCTTAACTCACACTACCATCCCCAAGTCCGGATAAGGTGCCTTTCTTCTGGGCTTACCACTACCACAGCACATGTATGCTTAGTCACTCAGTCATGTCTGACTCTTTGTGACTCCATGGACTGTAGCCTGCTAGGGTCCTCTTTCCATGGGGATTCCCCAGGCAAGAATACTGGTGTGTGTTGCCATGCTGTCCTCCAAGGGATCTTCCCAACTCAGGGACTGAACCCAGGTCTCCTGCATTGCAGGTGGATCCTTTACTGTCTGAGCCACCAGGGAAGCCCATGTTACAGTGTTATAAATTCTGTGATTTATTTATCTGGGTTATAAACTGCAACAGGATAGAAACCCCTTCAGTATTTGCTATTATATATTCACAATGTCAAGCACAGAAACTGGCAGACAGGTGTTCAATAAATATTTGTTGAATGCATCTGTTGAAGCTCTTCTCTCCCATCCTTTCTTTAAGGCCCAGCTCAAGTACCACTTTCTTTAGGAAGCCTCGCTGACTGGCCCAGCTCTCACTTCGATCTCTAGTTAAGCACATGATGTGTTAAACTGGTCCTTCACCTCATTCTGTGCATATCCTGCCTCCCCAGTGAAAATATAAGCTCTGTGAGGGAGGGGCTCTGCATTCCCTTACACATAGTAGGTGTTCAGTAAATGTTTATGGGGTCTGTTACTGTGGAGGAGAGTATGAAGTCCTCTTCCTCTCATATCTCCTAGAAACCATGCCAAACTCAGACACCTTTGCCCTTTCAAGGCTATGGCCAGACCATACAGTCCCACAGGGCATTCCACCTCTCACTCAGCCCCCAGAGAAATGCAGTTCAGCATTTCTGTAGGCACATTCCAGTCTATTAAACCGACAGCCTGGCTTAGCTCTCTGCCCACATTAGTAGCAAGATGATTTTACAGATTCTCTACACTCATATCTGGGAGTTCTAAGACCAGAATCAGTAGCTTCTTATCTCTAGTTTCAGATTTACATGGGACATTTTCTATAGGATTGTTAGAATAAGTTGCTTAGCTGAGAAGTTAACAGGATGCTTTCAGATCTTTGGAAATGTATGACTATACACACATGTATGAGTATACATAATATGCCTCTATATGTGTGTATATGTACATATTATTACATTTTACTATCATCTCATAGTGTCCTCTTCTGATTTTATGTTAGTCAATGATTTAATTATAGCTTTCACAGAACATATAATTTTCATTCACAATTTTATGTTATTTGTTATGTCTATATTAGACTACTTAAAAATAATAAGTGAATAGGTTAAAACTCTAAAGGTAATTTCAAAGCAAACTTTATGTTTTTTCCTTGTTATTTCTTTGTATTTGCAGCCTTACCAATTCTCCAATAATTCAATCTATTGTTGGCAAACCCTAAAAACCATCAGAACTTGCTCTCTGACAATGTACATTTCTCTTATTTCCTCTATTAATTTATAAACACTCTGAGGACAGATACTGAATCAAATCCATCTCTATATCCCTAGCAGAATGCTACATAAAGCATAGTTTGGGGATCATCTGCTTTAGAGTTACATGGGGGTGATGGTTAAGTCCCCCCCTGTGCCAAATGAATAAGAATCCATACATTTGGGACACAAGCATCTGTATGTTTAGCAAACTCCTATGTTTAACAAAATCCCTAGGTGATTCTTCTTACCTTATATTTTGAGACTCACTGCCTTAAAGAGCAGTAGAATTTATGCCTGTCTCAGAATTATCTGGTGCACCTGTTAAGATTTTTGATTCCCTGGGCCTTCTCCAGGCCCAAATATCTGAACCTTCAGGTCCCCTGTGAGTTGGTGTGATTCTGATTTTTGGCTCTCAGTACCCACTCTGCACACCAGGATCACCTGTGGAGCTCTTAAAACCTATGACACTAGGCCTCATTCTTTGAGAGAGAGAGATCTGGGGTGGGGCTAAGACAGCATTTTCTTTTCAAGTTCGAAATATATATCTAGGTTTGAAACTGCTTTAAATGCCCTCACTTGCCCCATATGACCATGCCAGACAAAATAGTTATAGTGAATGATGTTGTTGATAATAATGGCTTATGTCCCAAAATATTTTATAGCCAGCGTCTTCAAATGTTTACACAAGTTACTGCTTATAGATTGGAACTTCCTCCCTAGGCTATCATCTGTTTTCAGCAATTAAACATTTGCAGGAGCTTATAGGGGGCAAGCTATTGCATTTTGGGTACAGAGGAGTCTACTAGTCTCTGGAAGTCTTACATGGACAGAGGTGGCCTGAGATAATTCTTCAGAATGTGACATTAGTGGAAATTTGCTTCTTAGCCATAAAAACGTCTCTGTGAATGAAGTTTATGAATCAGCCCCAAGTTATTCATCAACCACAAGGCAAGTTAAACAGTAACAAATTAGACTGCAAGCTCTATCTTCTAGGAATTAGAATGGAAAGCACATGCTATTCTCATAGGCAAAATAGCATAAGGCTAATTACAATTGAGTGCTTCCCAAAGATGGCTATTAGAAAGGCCTGGGGTGTTCTTCATATATTCCCAGGCCCCACCCAGACTGGATGGGAATCTAGGGGTGGTGCTGAGTTGGGCTTTAAAAATTATTCCCTTTATCAGTAACCTTGTGATTTATCTTGGTTCCTTGATTTTCTTGCTGCTGCTTACCTTTTTTTTTTTTTTTAAATTATCATTTCTGCCAATCAGAGATTTGGGAGAGGCAGAATCAAGTTTGCTGCCTGTAAGGTGGAATACCAGGCTGAACCACTGGCTGAAATGTCAAGGTATTAAACTGGAGATTTGGTATTAAACTTGCCTGCCTTTGAACTGACACCATTTCTCAAGCTCCAACCCTCTATATGAACTGTCAAAAAGAGTTTCACGTTATTAAAATTGTTCATCATCCCACACTTGTCTCTCTTATCTAGACCAAATTCCACTTTAATTGAGCTCTGACACTAGACACTGTTTCAAACTTGCTCTCCTTCCTTATCAACTGCAGTGCTTTGCATAGTCACAGTTCATTCATACTGACACTATGAAAAGACCTTCAATTAGGATATCTTGTAAAGGGAGCAGGTAACAGACATTACATAAACAGGCTGATAACACCTGAGGAGAGGAGTATATGTGTGTCTCTGTGTGTGTGTGTGTGTCTTGTTCGTGTGTGTTAGGAAGTGTTTACCTTCAAATGAGGTAACTTGAGTGCCATGAAGTAAGGGTAGGAAGGAATGATATTTCATTGGTCACTGGGACCCAGGGGAGACCTAAACTAGTATCTAATGCTCTCAGTTCCTTACGTCTCTGGAACGCCTCCACAAGAACAGTTTTGCCTGAGTTGTGTAGTCCAAGGATGATGATGGCTACATGTCTAGAAATGGAAAAGAAAAATGAGTCAAAGCCTTAAAAGTACTGTTAGTTCTCAGTCTAAAAAAGAATTATACTCTTGGTGTTTGGGGCTCTGCCTGCAGTAGTCCCAATGCAGTCATAAAGGCACAGCCAGGTGGTAGAAGGTGGAGTGGGAGCTACTCCCCAAAGCCTCCAAGGACACTTTGCTTCCCTGATTCACTTGCCTTGTAGAACTGGCCATCCTCCCCCAACCCTGCCCCTAATCTTGTAGACACTACCTAGTCATGCCCCCTAATAATATATATCATAAGGATTTGTCCTGTGAGGGACTATGGCTAGGCACATTGGAGGAAATGGTGGAACAGGTCTAAGGAAATAATTACAGTATTACCTTTGGGTCTCTTCAGTTGTCTTTAGATGACACCAGCAGGAGGTCAGAAGCCGGAACATGATTCAGCTTAGTTCTTTAATATTAAGGGAAATAAGAAATCATCCCATGGTTAACTCTGAACCTAAATTAGCTTATGAATACACAGAAACTGATAAACAGACTGGGACCGTCAAAAGTCCATTATTTCATTCTGTCCAACCTTGTTTATGTCATGGATGGGGTGCAGGGGAACCGATTATCATCAACTCTAGTGGCAAAACAGTGATTTCTTATTAAAGCAACCTACACCAGCATGATGGCATTAGGTGTGGCCTATCCCTTCAGCCATAGTTCATCCCTGTTAGGAATATCTTTATTCAACCTTGGAATTGGGGATGGGGTGGAGAAATGCGTTGCCTAAGTAAAAAGGGTACTTTAGACAATTGCTTCACAGTTAATCCATGTTATAGCATGTATTAATATTTCATTCCCTTCTATGGCTAAATAACATTCCATTGTATGGATATACCACATTTTGTTTATCCATTCATCAATTGATAAGATGTTTGGATTGTTTCTACTTTTTGACTCTTATGAATAATCCTGCTATATATATATATATGTGTGTGTGTGTGTGTGTGTAGGATTGTATAAGTTTTATATGGACATATGGTTTCAGTTCTCTTGAGTATATACCTAGGAGTGTAATTGCTGGGTCATATGATAACTCTGTGTTTAACATTTTCAGAAAGTGCCAGATTGTTTCTATATTTTACACTCCTACCAGCAGTTCCGGATGGTTCCAATTTCTCCACATCCTCATCAACCGTCATTGTCTTTTTGTTTAATATTAGTGGGTGTGAAGTGTTTGTCTATTGGGCTGGTCAAAAAGTCCATGAGATCTTAAGAAAAGCCCAAATAAACCTTTTGGCTAACCTAATGATTGTGGTTTTGATTGACTGTGTGGATCATAATAAACTGTGGAAAATTCTGAAAGAGATGGGAATACCAGACCACCTGACCCGCCTCTTGACAGACCTGTATGCAGATCAGGAAGCAACAGTTAGAACTGGACATGGAACAACAGACTGGTTCCAAATAGGAAAAGGACTACATCAAGGCTGTATATTGTCACCCTGCTTATTTAACTTCTATGCAGAGTACATCATGAGAAACCCTGGGCTGGATGAAGCACAAGCTGGAATCAGGATTGCCGGCAGAAATATCAATAACCTCAGATATGCAGATGACACCACCCTTATGGCAGAAAGTGAAGAGGAACTAAAAAGCCTGTTGATGAAAGTGAAAGAGGAGAGTGAAAAAGCTGGCTTAAAGCTCAACATTCAAAAAACAAAGATCATGGCATCTGGTCCCATCACTTCATGGGAAATAGATGGGGAAACAGTGGAAACAGTGTCAGCCTTTATTTTTGGGGGCTCCCAAATCACTTCAGATGGTGAGTGCAGCCATGAAATTAAAAGACGCTTACTCCTTGGAAGAAAAGTTATGACTTTAGTCATATGCTATGACTAGATAGCATATTCAAAAGCATAGGCATTACTTTGCCAACAAAGGTCCGTCTAGTTAAGGCTATGGTTTTTCCAGTAGTCATGTATGGATATGAGAGTTGGACTGTGAAGAAAGCTGAGTGCCTAAGAATTTATGCTTTTGAACTGTGGTGTTGGAGAAGACTCTTGAGAGTCCCCTGGACTGCAAGGAGATCCAACCAGTCCATTTTAAAGGAGATCAGTCCTGGGTGTTCTTTGGAAGGACTGATGCTAAAGCTGAAACTCTCATGCGAAGAGCTGACTCATTGGAAAAGACTCTGATGCTGGGAGGGATTGGGGGCAGGAAGAGAAGGGGATGACAGAGGATGAGATGGCTGGGTGGCATCACCAACTCGATGGACTTGAGTTTGAGTGAACTCCGGGAGTTGGTGATGGACAGGGAGGCCTGGCGTGCTGCAATTCACGGGGTCGCAAAGAGTCAGACACAACTGAGCGACTGAACTGAACTGAATGTCTATGTATGGGGCCCAGAGCTGGGGGAAGCTCTGGTTGGGTTACCAAAGTACTTAGGCTGATACTCAGATGGGCTTTGGTTAGCTCTCTGATGATTATGGTGAGTATGTATCTGCTTATCAATGGATAACTTAGCAGGATTCTGCAGAATCACCCACTGTTTTAGAGAACTGCTATCCCCAAATAGAGACTCACATTTCATAGCATTTCTTATTAGAGCATTGTTCATTCCCTAGGAAATCATTCAGATTCCCATAAGGACCTCCTGGAAAATAGGTCTGGCTTATGCCCTTCCAAAGGAAAACCTGATATGTGGCCTGTGATCAAAACCAGCCTTATTCCAGCTTTGCTCATGATGCTGATAAGACCAGGAGCCTGAAACACCACTGTCTGATTGTCTGGGTTCCATGGTAGCCATCTCCCTTTAAGACAGAAGTAGCAGCTTCATGTCTGTTTCCTGATAATTGCAGAGCTTCCTAGCTTGATCTCAGACAGTCTGTATTTGTTAGTACCACTAAGAGAGGTCCAACTGGCATCACACAAATTCTTCCTTAAGAACATATCTTAAAGAAGGATAAGTAGGATAACCAAGAAGGAAAATAATTGGACTAGGGATTATCAGGTCCTTTCACTTCCAGCACCTCTCCTGGGTACTCTAGGATGAAATCATCTAAATTAAACCTACCATTTTCAGAATTCTTAGCTACAGAATGGAGATAATGATATATTTTGCTTACCTTGAGGTGGTTAATTATGTATCTGATTAGAAGTTGGTTCTTTTTGAGAGAAAGACTTAAAATGGGTAGAGTAATAGGAAGATGTGTTGCGCCTTCTAGCTTTCTTGCCAGAGTAACACAGCTCAGTTGCCCCCTTATGCTGGCTGTCAAGGTTCTGACATATCCATGGTAACCACTGCTTGGTTTATAGCAACCAAACTCCTATCTCCCTACCTTGTCTGATTATATAGCTAATTACTAAATTACTGAATTTTTAGTCATCGTGTTTTTAAGTTTACAGAGTATCTACATAGAACTTACAGTGTGTCAGCACTCATTTAAGCAATCTATACATACTAAACTCATTTAATACTAATAACATGGCAAAAAGTAGGGGCCATCATTCACAAAAAGGTTAAGTAATTTGCCCAAATGTACCCATTTAGTAAGTGGTAATGCCCAGAATTCAAACCCAGGTGGTCTAGTTTCAGAGACTGTGTATTAAGGGTCTCACAGGCTGTGTGAGTGAGATTTTCAGGGGCCAGAGAAACTACCGCAGCTCTGGGCCTTTCCATCTTTTCTGGACAAACTGTATTGTACTCCTTTTTAAGTCAACTTTAAAATAAACTTTTGTAAGAACAGTTTTAGATATACAGAAAAGTTACAAAGACAGTACAGAGGGTTCACATTATACCCTGCACCTGTTTTCCCCCTTTATTAATAGTATTGATCTAACACATACAGACTACCAGTTATTTTTCCAGCAAAAATGGGTTATTTGGGATCAACAAAGAATTACAATTTGGGGTCTGCCATCATAGCAAGTCACACACAAGTACCCCTCACAGCAAGGAGGGGGAAAGGTAGTTGGTTGGGCTATACTAAACAAAAGAGTCTACTGGGGGAATTTAGAGCTTGAAGTCAGAGAAGGCAATGGCACCCCACTCCAGTACTCTTGCCTGGAAAATCCCATGGACGGAGGAGTCTGGTAGGCTCCAGTCCATGGGGTCGCCAAGAGTCGGGCACGACTGAGCAACTTCACTTTCACTTTTCACTTTCATGCATTGGAGAAGGAAATGGCAACCCACTCCAGTATTCTTGCCTGGAGAATCCCAGGGACAGAGGTGCCTAGTGGGTTGCCGTCTCTGGGGTTGCACCAAGTCGGACATGACTGAAGCAACTTAGCAGCAGCAGCAGCAGAGCTTGAAGTATAGTGGCTTTTCATTGGCTGAGTTGTGGCAATCTCTCATTGGCTGAGTTGTAGCAATCTCTCACTGGCTGAGCTCTGGCCAGGCAACAAATGGAAGTCTTCCTGTTGGGCTCTGCTGTTGTCATAGGGTGTGAGAGCTCCTCTTCCTGATCTCCTGTTCTAATTGTGATTTTTATTAATTTTTACATTTCCTCCTTTTGATCTTGATCTTTCTCTGAAAGGGCTTCCCTGATGGCTCAGTGAGTGAGGAATCTGCCTGCAGTGCAGGAGACACAGGAGATGTGGGTTCGATCCCTGGGTAGGGAAGATCCCCTGGAGAAGGAAATTACAACCCACTCCAATATTCTTGCCTGGCAAATCCAGACAGAATAGCCTGGTGGGCTATAGTCCATGGGGTCACAGAGTTGGACACAACTGAGCACACTATCCAGATGATCTTCCTCTGAAAGCAGTGCTGGTTAAGACTTGGGTTTTCTGGTTTCAGTGACTTTTTGTCCCTCAGTGCCAGAAACGACCTTTCCTGGGTGTGGTATTCAATGATGGAGGGAAAGCATACACACTGGAAACCTATTGAGGTCACATTTGAGTAACAAGGAAGGGTAGAAGGGACAACTCTGAGGCTACTTACTCTTGAGAGTCCCTTGGACTGCAAGGAGGTCCAACCAGTCCATCCTAAAGGACATCAGTCCTGGGTGTTTACTGGAAGGACTGATGCTGAAGCTGAAACTCCAATACTTTGGCCACGTCCTGCGAAGAGTTGACTCATTGGAAAAGACCCTGATGCTGGGGGGGATTGGGGGCAGGAGGAGAAGGGGACGACAGAGGATGAGATGGCTGGATGGCATCACCGACTTGATGGACATGAGTTTGAGTGAACTCCAGGAGTTGGTGATGGACAGGGAGGCCTGGCGTGCTGCGATTCATGGGGTCACAAAGAGTCGGACACGACTGAGCAACTGAACTGAACTGAACTGAAAGTCCATATATTGTCAAGATCATAAACATTGGAGATCATATGAAAGATTTGGCAGACAAACTTCTGACAAGCCTGATCTAACTATCTTGGGAAAGCTGTTCCATCAGATGTTGTGTGCTTCAATTCTGGGAGCTATTTACTGTCAGGTCACCAGATGATGTGCAGGTCCACTCAGGGTGTGGTGCTTTCTCTCCATGTGCCATATGAATCCAAGAGTCTGTTGCCTGGAGTTTCATGGCACAAGGGTTGGTTAGCAGTACCTGATAGGGGTCTCTCCAGTGAAGTTAAAGAGAATCTTTCTGAAGGTGTCTTTTCCAGTATATGAAATCTCCAGGTTGCAAGGGTGCTTAAGGTCTTCATCTCCGGAGAGTGCACTGTGAAAACATTGCTCTAGCAAAACATGGTTATTTTTAATAGAAGCAATTAGGCCTTTGCAACACTGGAATATTTCTCATTTCATCAGCTGCAGGTTAAACAATGCAAGAGCCAAGTGCATTGAGTGTCCTGTGACTGTCTCAAAGGGTGAGAGTTTGAATTCCACAAGGGATGGATATAAGATTTAGAAGGATCAGTGGCAGTGCTTTTGGCCAATATATTTGGAGGGCCCATACAAATTTTTCCAATTGAGTTTTAATAATTCCATTAGTGCATTTGACTAAACCAGAGGATTGAGGATGCTAAATGCAGTAAAAGTGTTGTAAAACTGGCCAAACAGCACAGATATCAAAATATCTGACCAGTAAAATGGGTCCCTTGATCGTTATGAATTGTGGGAGGATTTCCCCAGGTAGGGATAATATTTTCCAGAAAGACCAGCCACAGAAAAAGCAGTAGCCTGTCTGCAAGGGAAGGCTTAAGTCCAGTGTGAAAACATTCACACCATGACCAAAATATATTTATATCCCTGAGATGGGGAAAGTTGTATTAAATCCAATTGCCAGACCTTGCATGGTCCATTAAGACAGTTTAAAATGTTTGGAAGCAGTAAGAACAGGCTTCCCTGGGTTGTCCTTTGGATTAGTGGGGCAAGTGAGGTAGGCACTTTTTGCAACTTTGTAAATGTTTCCCCACCAATATTGATTCATGAAAGATGGAATTTTGTCAGTAGACCAACGATCTAATGCATGTACAATGGTTAGGAGTATAAATTTTGGAATCTGTAGTAGGACTGAGTTGTTATTTGATCTGAATCAGAGCTTTCTCTTTTTATCAAACCAAGAGTTGAATTTCCAGTCTTTTTTCTTTTTTGAGACCAGTTGTTGGGCTTCTCCAGCCAGTTTTTCTAAGTTATCATTTGGGGAAATACCCCTTTGTATCATGACAGAAGTTTGACTGCTTTTGATTCCTTTAAGTGCAGTGTTCCTTATGGAACTGTCAGCAAGGTAATTTCCTTTAGCTTCCAGGGAGTCAAGTTAAAAATGCCCTGGAATTTTAATAATAGATTAAGTGGCAGGTAAAAGTACTGCATTCACTAATGTTTGAACATAGGAGCCATTTTAAATTTTATCTCTACTGAAAGTTAGGAAGCCATGTTGCTTCTACAACATTCCAAAATCATGAGCTTCTCCGAAACCATATCTACTATCAGTATAAATTCTGGCAGTTTTGTACTTGGGTAAAGTATGAGCTTGTGTAAGATCACATAATTCAGACTTTGGGGCTGAAGTAGCCATTAGTAAAGATGCTGCCTCAAAAACAATGAAAGGAGTTGCTATAGCATGCCCAGCACAGTATTTACCATGATCACCTTTTAGATAAGAACTATCAGCAAACTTTGAGAAGTCAGCATTACCCAAATTATTTTCTTGCAGGTCATCACAAGGCATCAGGATATGATCCATCAGCATTAAGTAGTGGTGAGAGACTTCATTGGTGATGGAGGGCAGAAGAGCAGCAGGATTAAGGTTATTACAACCTAAAAGAGTTATGTGAGGAACTTAACAAAAGGACTTCTTAGGAGGTGAGGCAGCTGACTGAAAAATATTGAGTGTGATGAGAATTCAGAAGGGCTTCTACTGCATGAGGTACAAAAATGGTTGAAAGGAATCCCACCTCAATCTTTTTGATGACCTGAATCAAAAAGGCAGTGGCAGTAATGGCTCTAAGGCAAGTTGGAAAGACAACTTAGAAGGCTGCAGGCACCCAAGGTGCTTAATTGGTAACAATCTTTTTTCTAATATCCTGGCTCTTTGCAATAATAGCAGGGTAGACCTGTGCCACAGTGTACAGTTGCTGGCTTTAATACTCTGTGGATAGATGGTGGTTCTCATGTTTTTGGGTGAGTACCCCAAACGCATTATATTCCTTTTCATATATAAAACCGGAAGAGAGAACCTGATCATTGGATGCCCAAGAGTGTGTGGGTGCATCAAACTCTCCTTTAAGGCCTTAAAGACTATTTTGTCTGGTTCTTCCCATAAAATTGGGTTGAGGTTGCTCTTTAGTAAAATATACAGAGATTTGGCCATAAGAGAGAAATTTGGAATCCAGTTTGAGTAATATCCAACTAGCCCGAGAGAACCTCACATTTGGCACTTCATTTTGGATTTTTGGAAGCTTAGGACATTATGAAGCCTTCTGGGTTCAGGTATAGCCCTTTTTCTGGTATCAGGTGTCCTAAATATTGAAGGGGTTTGGGAAAACTGCAGTCTTCCCTTGGCAACCTTATGTCCCTCTAAGGCTAATAACTTTAGCAAGTGGATGCTGCTTTCCTGTGAGAAGGCTTGAGAAGGAGAACAAAGAAGCAAATCATCTACACAATGCACCAAAGCAGAACCTCTAAGGGACTTTGTATCATCCAGATCAGCCTTCAGGATTTCTGAGAAATAAAGGCTCTCAGTAAAACCCCAAGGCATTACTGTACGGATGCATTGTTTTGTTTTCCAAATGAGGCCAAAAAGGTATTGGTTAGAATGCACTGCATACATCAATTATAGTAAAGAATTTGCTTCTGTTGGAAATGGATGTTAGTAGCATGTGAGTTAGGAATAAAGGGTGTCGAGGGATAAGAGTCTTGTTTATTGCTCAGAAATCCTGGAAAAACTTCCACCCTCAGCCCTTAGGTTTCTCGATGGTAAAATCAGGGGATTATAGGGATTAGTATAGGGATAATGATGACTTGTTATCTTCTATTATAGGCTTTTTACCTCGAAGACCTTCTTTCCTTACAGGGTGTTGATTCATTCTGGAGAGAAATTTGGGGGTATTTATTTGGATCTTGATGGGATGTGCACTGTGAATTTTACCAATATCAGTTGGAGATTTTGCCCATAGGGGGGTGGTATCTGATCCAGTAGGAACAAATGATCAGTGTGTCCAGAATCAGCTGTAGTACCATCAAAGACAGAAGAAATAAAATATGTCAAAGGGTCATTTAACTTACCTGATTGACTGCTTTGATGACTACTGTCAAGTTGTAGAATTATTTCCTCCTCATGGGAGAGAAAAATTCTGGCATGATACTTCCCTAAGAAGTCTTGGTCAAATAAATAGGTAGGGGTGGAGGAACTGAGGAGAAAATGTTGTGTGTTTCTCAAAGGGCCTAGAGAAAAGAATGGCTTCAGAGATAGGAACCTTTTGAAGTTCATTAGAGAACCCTAGTATTTGAACTATCTTAGTACTCCAAGGCAGAGACTGTTTATTGTAGTGGAATTGAAGACCAAAGAGTGTGGCTCTGGTGTCACTTAGGACTGGAAAAAATTTATCCTTAACATGGAGAAATGTTATTCAAGATCATCAAAAGGGAGGGATTGGGAATAGCTCTTATAGTTCCTTTGACTCTTGTTATTGAGAATTAGGGGGATGTTGGAAAGACAACTTAGAAGGCTGCAGGCACCCAAAGTGTGAAAATTGCTAACAATCTCTTTTCTAATATCCTGGCTCTTTGCAATAATAGCAGAAACTAGGAGGGTTTTGTTTTTGTTTAGGGACCTCCATTTGCTTGAATTGAACATTAAGAATTTTAGCAGTTTTCCTTTTACATGACTAATCTAGAGTGTGAGAGACCTGGGTTGCCAGATTAACTAAATCTGGAGTGGACAAAGTTTCCCATTCAATCTTGGTCCTTTTTACTAGAAGAGAAAGATCCTGTTTCAGCCCACTAATAAAAATACAGTTGAAAGCTACCCAAGTGGAATCAACATCTGAAGGAAGGTAAGAATTTTCTTTAAGTACATTCTGAAGTTGATCATAATACTCATGAATAGGTTCATCAGATTTTTGTGTGCAAGTCTGAATTTTGTTCTAATTAACAGGCTTTTGGAAAGCCTTATGAATTGCTCTTGGAAATCACTTAGTGATCGCCTGATCTCCCAGTTATAATTCTAGAGAGCTCTCAGGATTTCCCCATTTGTGAATTTTCATCCAAATTTAGGCCTGGTCTTCATTGACAGGCATATGAACTAACTAATCTAAGTCAGAGTTGATAAGTTTGAATAACTATATTATATTCTTCACCAAGTCTGTAAGGATTTCAGTTACTTTGGGAAAATCTTTGACTATGGCTTTGTAGTTCCACTTTAGTCCAGGAGATGTAAAATAATTAAGAGTCTAGCCTCTGGATCCTCTCAAGACTTAATTTTAAAGAGATGGGTTCTGATAAGTTCAGAGGAAATGGCACAGGGGAGTTTCAGAGAAAAGGGAAAGTTTGGCAAGAGAATTAGTTTGGCAAAAGAATTAGTATGGGGGAACTGAGAGTTATAGATGAGGTATCAGATCAGATCAGTCGCTCAGTCATGTCCGACTCTTTGTGACCCCATGAATCACAGCACGCCAGGCCTCCCTGTTCATCACCAACTCCCGGAGTTCACTCAGACTTAAGCCCATCGAGTCAGTGATGCCATCCAGCCATCTCATCCTCTGTCGTCCCCTTCTCCTCTTGCCCCCAATCCCTCCCAGCATCAGAGTCTTTTCCAATGAGTCAACTCTTTGCATGAGGTGGCCAAAGTACTGTAGTTTCAGCTTTAGCATTATTCCCTCCAAAGAAATCCCAGGGCTGATCTCCTTCAGAATGGACTGGTTGGATCTCCTTGCAGTCCAAGGGACTCTCAAGGGAAGAAGGAGGATGATGCCAGAGGCAGAGTCAGAGGAAAGGAACAAGATGACACTGGAGACAGTATCCAAGATACAGAAGCCAGGGACAAGGAACATGAGGCTTTGGCAGCCATTTTGTCTTTGCTTGCCTCAGTTGATCTTAAAATCTTACATTGCAGAGATGAAATTTTAGGCTTCTGATAATGCATTATCAGGAAATAATGAAATATAATATAGGCATTCCATTCAGTTTTGGAAATTTTACAGATATGGCTGTCCAATTTTGTTTTAAGAAAAATAAGTTTGGGATTTCAGTATTTCTCCATAATCCCCATTGATGTTCTCAATTGCCTTTGGTTAGGTTGGTCCATTTACTTAGAAATGTGCATGAGGAAGGACTACAGATTTTTAAACATAAAATCAGTCAGAATTCTTGTAAGGGCACCCTCAAAGTATTTAGGTAATTGGAATCACATTTCTCAGAGGTTTTTCTTTGGAGTAAAACAGTAATTTTCTTTTTTTTTTTTTCAATTATTTTTTTTTAAATTTTATTTTATTTTTAAACTTTACATAATTGTATTAGTTTTGCCAAATATCAAAATGAATCCGCCACAGGTAAGCTATTTAGGCTGTTTGAAAATTACTGTTTTATACATGTTTTATAACGCATGTATAAAACAGTAATTTTCAAACAGCCTAAATAGCTTAAATGGGCTCAAACACCCTGCAGGCCTAGATCAGCAAGTTCTAAGGGAACAGTCTAGTTTTAAAGGAGCCAGAACAAAGGCTGCTCGGCACAGCCTAATACTGAACGAGGCAGGCTGAAGACTGAACAGCACAGTTGCAATGAAACAGCTCCTATTCCAAAAGAAATTCAGCTAAAGGCTAGCATAGTTTCATTTGGAATAGCAGGCCGAAGTGCTTAACTCACAGACAGAATAAGGCTTTAATCAGAATAAACCTCCGGGAGAAAAATTTACCCTCAGGCCTCAGAGCTGGTGATTGAAAAAAAAAATCTCAATGGACTTTTTAGGTAACTTACCTATCTGCTTACTAGCCTCAGAGTCGTTGTGGGGTCTTCTCTGTATCCCTGCATTGGACACCAAAATGTTCACCTTAAACAGTTTGCCAGTTACTTCTCCAGTAAAAACCGATTTACTCAGAATCAGCCAACAATTATACCCTAGGGTCTCCAACTATGGTTGCCACCAACAAAGCCCTCTGCCTCAGGCGAAAAAGACCGTTACGGAAAGGAAGTTGCGAAGTCTAATAAGAAGACAGATCATTGGATGAATTGAGAGTTCCAAGTATAGTGGCTTTTCATTGGCTGAGTTGTGGCAATCTCTCATTGGCTAAACTCTTGCCAGGTGAAAAAATGAAGTTTTTTTTTCTTCTTCCGGTTCCGGGCTGCTACTGTCCTAAGTTGTGAGAGCTCCTCCTTTGACTTGTTGACTGTTTTCTTTGAGGTTTCTGTTATTTATTTCTGTAACATCTCTCACACTAGTATGGTACATTTGTTAAAATTAAAGAACCAGAATCGATGCATTGTTGTTGCTGTTGTTGTGCAGCTGCTGAGTCGTGTCTGACTCTTTGTGACCCCATGGAGTGCAGCACGCCAAGCTTCCCTGTGCTATAGTATCTCCAGCAGTTTGCTCAAATTGATGTGTCGGTTGAGTCAGTGATACTATCTAACCATCTCATCCTCTGCCTCCCCATCTCCTTTTGCCTTCTATCTTTTGCAGCATCAGTCTTTTCTAATGAATTGATACATTATTACTAACTAAAGAACATACCTCAGTCACATTTCCTTAGTGAAGTTGCTTTTGCCTTTAGTGTCCCAGACTCCACTTCCAAAGTTAGTTGGGTCAACACTCTTAACCCTGCCTCCTTCAATGAAGTTGTTTTGTACATTCGTAATACACATTCTGTAATAAGTTAATTTTGTGTGTCAACTTGACTGGGCTGCGGTGTGCCCAGATATTTGGCCAAACATTATTTTGGGTGTTTCTGTGAGTGTTTTTAGGTGAGATTAACTTTTAAATAGCAGAGAAGGTAATGGCACCCTACTCCAGTACTCTTGCCTGGAAAATCCCATGGACGGAGGAGCCTGGTGGGCTGCCGTCCATGGGGTCGCACAGAGTCAGACAGACTAAAGCAACTTAGCAGCAGCAGCAGTAGCAACTTTTAAATAGACTCAGGAAAGCAAATTGCCCTCCCTAATTTGACCTCATCCTCAGTGGCTCATATGATAAAGAATCTGTTTGCAATGAAGGAGACCTGGGTTTGATCCCTGGGTAGGGAAGAGCTCCTGGAGAAGGGATTGGCTACGCACTCCAGTGTTCTTGCCTGGAGAATTCCGCAGACACAGGAGCCTGGTGAGCTATAGTCCACTGGGTCGCAAAGAGTTGGACATGATTGAGCGACTAAAAATCAGTTGGAGGCATGACTAAAATCAAAAAAGCTGACCCTTCACCAAGTAAGAGAGGAAAATGTCAGGCAGAAGTCTGACTGCTTTTGAACTGGATCATTGACTTCTTTCCTGCCTACAGACTCAAAGTGAAACAATGGCTCTTCCTGGATTGTGAGCCTGCTGGTCTTTGGACTGGAACTACACCATCTGCTCTTCTGGTTCTCAGGCTTTAGGACTCCTCCTGGAACTAAACAATTGACTCTCCTGGATCTCCAGCCTGCCAATTCATCCTGCTGATCTTGGGGCTTGCCAGACTGTATAAATGTATAAACCAATATCTTGTAATAAATCTACACACACACACACACACACACACACACACAGATATCCTATTGCTGGGATAGAACAGCTACCTGTTCTTGCAGCAGGACCTCCTTCTATATTATCTCTTATCTTTTGCCTCCAGTTCTCTGCCTCAAATACTCTCCTCCCATTCTTCACTTTCATGCTTTATTGTCATCTCTCAATTCTCTCGTCTTCTTGTCACCTCAAAAGAAGCCTTCCCTGACCCAGGCTATTCTCCGTTCCCCTTTCATCCCTTTTATTTTTATTTTAAACATTTAATTAAAATAAAGACACAGAAAACTACACAAAACTTAGCTTAAAGCTTTACTATAAAGTGAACACCCTAGTAACCATTATCTTATTTAATCTACATGTTTATGTTCTATTCCTTTCTTTTTTCTTCTCTTTTTAAAGTTTATCATACATTAACATAGACTTTAAAAACCTGCATCTATACAGTTTTGGTTTTAAATAAACTCAGACTCATGGGAATAATTATATTTGAAGAAACCGGAAAAAAAAAACCTGCATCTATACAGTTTTAAGACACATAAATTGATGTATCCACCACCACCATCTATATACAGAATAGTTCTGTCACCCCAAAAAACTCTCTGTTGTTATCCCTTTATAGTTTCACCTCTATCTCAACCTCCCCCCTACCACTAACCTCTGGCAACTAATAATCTGTTCTCTGTCATTATAGTTTTGTCATTTGGAGAATGTTATATATATGGAATCATACATTTGTGATTAAAACTGGCTTTTTTAATATCAGCCTAATGCCATCGAAATTCATCCAAGTATTTGTGTTTACTAAATACTTGGTTTCTCTTTATTGCTAAATAGTATTCCATTGTGTGGATGTACCACAGTGTATTTATTCTATCTTTTGAGTAACATTTGGATTACTCAAATAGAGCTAGAATAAACCTTTATATTCAGGATTTTGTTTAACAGTTTGGATGTTTATTTAATTATATTTTAAAATTGAGGTGTAGTTGATGTATAATGTGGTTCCCTGGTGGTTCAGATGGTAATGACTCTGGCTGCAATGCAGGAGACCCAGGTTTGATCCTTGAGTCAGGAAGATACCCTGGAGAAGGAAATGGCAACCCACTCCAGTATTCTTGCCTGGAAAATCACATGGACAGAGGAGCCTGACAGGCTACAGTCCATGAGGTCACAAAGAATCGGACATGATGTATAATATTATATTAATTCCAGTTGTACAACATGGTGATTCAAAATTTTTCTAGATTATATTCCATTTATAGTTGTTATAAAATATTGACTATTTTCCCTGTGCTGTACAATATATTGTTGTACCTTATTTTATGCATAGTAGTTTGTACTTCTTAATTCTCTACCCATCTCTTGCTCATCCCCCCTTCCCTCTCCTCACTGGGAACACTAGTTTGTTCTCTATATCTGTGAGTCTATTTCTTTTTTGTTATATTCACTATTTTTTTTTTTTTAGATTCTACATGTAACTGATGCAATACAGTATTTGTCTTTCTCTGTCTGATTTATTTCACTAAGCATAATACTCTCCAGGTCCATCTGCGTGTGCATGCTCAGCTTCTCAGTCGTGTCTAACTCTTTGGGACTCTTTGGACTGTAGCCTGCAAGGTTCCTCTGTCCATGTGATTTTTCAGGCAAGAATACTGGAGTGGGTTGCCATTCCCTCCTCCAGAGGATCTTCCTGACCCAGGGATTGAATCTATGTCTTCTGCATCTCCTGCACTGAAGGTTGGTTCTTTACCTGCTGAGCCATCAGGTCCAGGGACATCCACATTATTGCATGTGTCAAATGTTCATTTTTTATGTCTGATTAATAGTCCATTGTGTGTGTGTGTGTGTGCATATATAAGCCCATCTGGTCTAATGTGTTATTTAAGGCCATTGTTTTCTTATTGATTTTCTGTCTGGATGATATAGCCATTGGTAAAACTGGGGTATTAAAGTCCCCTAAAATTGTTGTATTGTTGTCTGTTGTCTGTTTCTCACTTTCAGTTCAGTTCAGTCGCTTGGTCATGTCCAACTCTTTGTGACCTCATGGACTGCAGCACGCCAGGCCTCCTTGTCCATCAACAACTCCCGGTGTTTACACAAACTCATGTCCATTGAGTCAGTGATGCCATCCAACCATCTCATCCTCTGTCTTCCCCTTCTCCACCCACCTTCAATCTTTCCCAGCATCAGGGTCTTTTCAGATGAATCATTTCTTTGCATCAGGTGGCCAAACTATTGGAGTGTCAGTTTCAGCATCAGTCCTTCCAGTGAATATTCAGGACTGATTTCCTTTAGGATGGACTGGTTTGATCTCCTTGCAGTCCAAGGGACTCTCAAGAATCTTCTCTAACACCACAGTTCAAGAGCATCAATTCTTTAGCGCTCAGCTTTCTTTGTAGTCCAACTCTCACATCCATACATGACTACTGGAAAAACCATAGCCTTGAGTAGATGGACCTCTGTTGGCAAAGTAATGTCTGTGCTTTTTAAATAGGTTGTCTAGGGGTTGGTCATAACTTTTCTTCCAAGGAGCAAGCATCTTTTAATTTCATGGCTGCAGTCACCATTTGCAGTGATTTTGGAGCCCCCAAAAATAAAGTCTGACACTGTTTCCCCATCTATTTGCCATGAAGTGATGGGACCAGATGCCATGATCTTAGTTTTATGAATGTTGAGCTTTAAGCCAACTTTTTCACTCTCCTCTTTCACTTTCATCAAGAGATTCTTTAGTTCTTCCCTTTCTGCCATAAGGGTGGTGTCATCTGCATATCTGAGGTTATTGATATTTCTCCCGGCAATCTTGATTCCATCTTGTGCTTCTTCTAGCCCAGCGTTTCTCATGATGTACTGTGCATATAAGTTAACTAAGCAGGGTGACAATATACAGCCTTGACATACTCCTTTCCCTAATTGAAACCACTCTTTTGTTCCATGTCCAGTTCTAACTGTTTCTTCCTGACCTGCATACATATTTCTCAGGAGTCAGGTAAGGTGCTCTGGTATTCCCATCTCTTTAAGAATTGTCCACAGTTTGTTGTGATCCACACAGTCAAAGGCTTTGGCATAGTCAGTAAAACTGAAGTAGATGTTTTTCTGGAACTCTCTTGCTTTTTCAATGATCCAACAGATGTTGGAAATTTGATCTCTGGTTGCTCTCCCTTTTCTATAACGAGCTTGAACATCTGGAAGTTCACGGTTCACATATTGTTGAAGCCTGGCTTGGAGAATTTTGAGCATTACATTACTAGCATGTGAAATGAGTACAATTGTGCAATAGTTTGAGCATTCTTGGCATTGCCTTTTTTGGGGATTGGAATGTAAACTGACCTTTTCTAGTCCTGTGGCCACTGCTGCGTTTTCCAAATTTTCTGGTCTATTGAGTGCATCGCTTTCACAGCATCATCTTTTAGGATTTGAAATAGCCCAACTGGAATTCCATCACCTCCACTAGCTTTGTACGTCATGATGCTTCCTAAGGCCCACTTGACTTCTCATTCCAGGATGTCTGGCTCTAGGTGAGTGATCATACCATCATGATTATCTGGGTCATGAATATCTTTTTTGTACAGTTCTTCTGTGTATTCTTGCCATCTCTTCTTAATATCTTCTGCTTCTGTTAGGTCCATACCATTTCTGTCCCTTATTGTGCCCATCTTTGCATGAAATTTCCCCTTGGTATCTCTAATTTTCTTGAAGAGATCTCTAGTCTTTCCCATTCTGTTGTTTTCCTCTATTTCTTTGCATTGATCGCTGAGGAAGGCTTTCTTATCTCTCCCTGCCATTCTTTGGAAATATGCATTCAAATTGATACATCTTTCCTTTTCTCCTTTGCCTTTCGCTTCTCTCCTTTTCACAGCTATTTGTAAGGCCTCCTCAGACAACCATTTTGCCTTTTTACATTTCTTTTTCTTGGGGATGGTCTTGATCCCTGCCTCCTGAACAATGTCATGAACCTCTGTCCATAGTTCTTCAGGCACTCTGTCAGATTCAATCCCTTGAATCTATTTCTCACTTCCACTGTATAATCATAAGGGATTTGATTTCGGTCATACCTGAATGGTCTAATGGTTTTCCCTGCTTTTTTCAATGTAAGTCTGAATTTGGCAATAAGGAGTTCATGATCTGAGCCACAGTCAGCTCCTGGTCTTGTTTTTGCTGATTGTATAAAACTTCTCCATCTTTGGCTACAAAGAATATAATCAACCTGATTTTGGTGTTGACCATCTGGTGATGTCCATGTGTAGAGTCTTCTCTTGTGTTGTTGTTTCTCACTTTAGGTCTGTTAATATTTGCTTTATCTATTTAGATGCTCTTATGTTAGGTGCCTAAATATTTATAAATGTTATATCCCCTTCATGGGTTGACCCTTTTATCATGATGTAATGACTTTTTCTCTTTTTACAGTCTTTATCTTAAAGTCTATATTGTCTGATATAAGTATAGTTATTCTAGTTTTCTTTTGGTTTTCATTTGCATGGAATATATTTCCCCATCTTTCATTTTCAGTATGTTGCATGCAGCATATATATGGGTCTTTTATTTGTATATGTACATTCAAACCATTTTGTGTCTTTTGACTGGAGAATTTAGTGCATGTACATTTAAAGTAATTTTGGTAGGTGTGTACTTATTGCAAATTTGTTCATTGTTTTCCCTGGCTGATTGTAGTTCCTCTTCTCTTGCTCTCTTCCTTTGTGATTTGATGATTTTCTGTCACCCTTTCTCTATATGTTTTGTGTTTAAGTTTCTGCTTTGTGGTTACCATGAGGTCTACATATAATAACTTATAACTGTCTTTTTTAATTTATTTTTAATTGAAGGATAATTGCTTTACAGTATTGTGTTGGTTTCTTCCAAATATCAACATGAATCAGCTTTAGGCCTACATATGTCCCCTTTCTCTTAAATCTCCCTCCCCCTCCCCATTCCACCCCTCTGGGTTGTTACAGAGCCTTGGTTTGAGTTCCCTGAGTCCTATAGCAAACTGTCTATTTTAATATGATCACAACTTAAGTATGAATTTATTCCAGAACTCTATATTTTTACTTCCCTCCCCATGTTCTTGATGTCACAATTTCCATCTTTTTATCTTGTGTATCCATTGACAAATTATTATGGCTATAGTTACTTTTACTACTTTTGTCTTTTAACCTTCATACTAGCTTTATAAGTGATTAATCCAGCCCCTTTACAATATTAGATTTTATGAATTTTACTATATATTTACCCTTACCAATGAAATTTTTGTTTCATATGTTTTCCTGTTACTAATTGGTGCCCTTTTGTTTTGGCTTAAAGAAGTCTCTTAAACATTTTTTTATCAGGCTGATCTAGTGCTGATGAGCTCCTTTACCTTTTGCTTGTCTAGAAAATTTTGAATCTCTCCTTCAATTCTAATCTAAAGTTTGCTGTGTAGAGCATTCCTTGTTGGAATTCACTCATCTTTCCTTCCCACCCCTAGTCTTGGTGACCACTAATTTACTTTCTATTGATTGCCTATTCTGTACATTTAATGTAAATGGAATCATATAATATGTAATCTTTTGTGAAAGGCTTCTTACACTTAGCATAATATTTGGAAGACTCATCCATGTTGTAGCATGTATTAGTATTTCATTTCTTTTTATTGCTAAATAATATTCAATTGCATTGGATATGCGACATTTGTTTATCCATTTGTCAGCTGATGCAGATTTTGGGTTGTTTTTATTTTTTTGGCTCTTAGGAATACTGATGTGATGACATGATGTTCAAAATTTTGTATGGGCCTATCTTTTATTTCTCTTAATCATACACCTAGGCATGGAATTGCTGAGTCATATGGGAAACAAATTGTTAAGGAACTGCCAGATTATTTCTCAAAGCAGTTACACCATTTACAATTCCACCATCAGTGTATGAAAGTTCCAGCATTGCCACTCTTTGATAGTATTTTTATTATCTATCCTTCTGATTATAGCCATCCTGTGGTGTGTGATGAGGTATCTCATTGTGGTTTTGATTTACATTTCTCTGATGTCTGATGATGTTGGGCATCTTTTTATGTACTTATAGGCCATTTGTATATCTTCTTTGGAGAAGTATCTATTCAAATCTTCCATCAATTTTAAAAGTTTGTTTGCTTGTCTTTTTATTGTTCAGTGGTAAGAGTTATTTATACATTTTTGATTCAAGAACTTTATCGGTATGTGACTTGCAAAATTTTCTCCCATCATATGAGTCATGTTTTTACTTGCTTAATGGTGTCCTTTGCAGCAAAATTTTAAAAAGTAGATGAAGTCCATTTATCTGTTATTCCTTTTGTTATTTGTGCTTTGGGTATCTTATCTAAGAAACCACTGCTTAATCCAAGTTCATGAAGATTTATGCCTATTTTCTTAGAAGAGTTGTATAATTCCATCCCTTATACTTAGGTTAAAACATTTAAAATTAATTTTCATGAATGGTATGAGCAAGTGGTCCAATTCATTCGTTTGCAGGTGGATATCCAGTTGTCCATAAAATTCTGGGCAATTTTAACACATGTATAGATTTTTAAAATTAATTAATTAATTTTAATTGGAGGCTAATTACTTTATAATATTGTAGTCGTTTTTGCCATACATTGACATGAATCAGCCATGGATGTACATGTGTTCCCCATCCTAAATCTCCCTCCCACCTCCCTCCCTAACCCATCCCTCAGGGTCATCCCAGTGCACCAGCCCTGAGCACCCTGTCTCATGCATCGAACCTGGACTGGTGATCTATTTCACATGTGGTAATATACATGTTTCAATGCTATTTTCTCAAATCATCCCACCCTTGCCTTCTCGCACAGAGTCCAAAAGTCTGTTTTTACATTTGTGTCTCTTTTGCTGTCTCGCATATAGGGTCATCATTACCACCTTTATAAATTCCATCAGATCAGATCAGATCAGATCAGTCGATCAGTCATGTCCGACTCTTTGTGACCCCATGAATCGCAGCACGCCAGGCCTCCCTGTCCACCACCAACTCCCGGAGTTCACTGAGACTCACGTCCATCGAGTCAGTGATGCCATCCAGCCATCTCATCCTCTGTCGTCCCCTTCTCCTCTTGCCCCAAGTATGCATTAATATACTGTATTGGTGTTTTTCTTTCTGACTTAATTCACTCTGTATAATAGGCTCCAGTTTCATCCACCTCATTAGAACTAATTCAAATGCATTCTTTTTAATAGCTGAGTAATATTCCATTGTGTATATGTACCACAGCTTTCTTATCCATTCATCCGCTGATGGGCATCTAGGTTGCTTCCATGTCCAAGCTATTGTAAACTGTGCTGCGATGAACATTAGGATACACGTGTCTCTTCAATTCTGGTTTCCTCGGTGTGTATGCCCAGCAGTGGGATTGCTGGGTCATATGGCAGTTCTATTCCCAGTTTTTTAAGGAATCTCCATACTGTTCCCCATAGTGACTATACTAGTTTGCATTCCCACCAACAGTGTAAGACGGTTCCCTTTTCTCTACACCCTCTCCAGCATTTATTGTTTGTAGACTTTTTGATAGCAACCATTCTGACTGGCATGAGATGGTACCTCATTGTGGTTTCAATTTGCATTTTTCTGATAACAAGTGATGTTGAGTATCTTTTCATGTGTTTGTTAGTCATCTGTATGTCTTCTTTGGAGAAATGTCTGTTTAGTTCTTTGGCCCATTTTTTGATTGGGTCATTTATTTTTCTGGAATTGAGCTGCAGGAGCTGCTTGTATATTTTTGAGATTAATTCTTTGTCCATTGCTTCATTTGCTGTTATTTTCTCCCATTCTGAAGGCTGTCTTTTCACCTTGCTTATAGTGTCCTTCATTGTGCAAAAGCTTTTAATTTTAATTAGGTCCCATTTGTTTATTTTTGCTTTTATTTCCATTACTCTGGGAGGTGGGTCATAGAGGATCCTGCTATGATTTACATCAGAGAGTGTTTTGCCTATGTTTTCCTCTAGGAGTTTTATAGTTTCTGGTCTTACATTTAGATCTTTAATCCATTTCGAATTTATTTTTGTGTATGGTGTTAGAAAATGTTGTAGTGTCATTCTTTTACAAGTGGTTGACCAGTTTTCCCAGCACCACTTGTTAAAGAGATTGTCTTTTCTCCACTGTTTATTTTTGCCTCCTTTGTCAAAAATAAGGTGTCCATAGGTGCATGGATTTATCTCTGGGCTTTCTATTTTGTTCCATTGATCTTTTTTGTGCCAGTACCATACTGTCTTAATGACTGTATCTTTGTAGTATAGTCTGAAGTCAGGCAGGTTGAGTCCTCCAGTTCCATTCTTCTTTCTCAAGATTGCTTTGGCTATTCAAGGATTTTTTTTTTATTTCCATACAAATTGTCAAATTATTTGTTTTAGTTCTGTAAAAAATACCATTGGTAGCTTGATAGGGATTGCATTTAATCTATAGATTACTTTGGGTAGTATATTAATATTATATTAACATTTCGCTATATTGATTCTTCCTATCCATGAACATGGTATATTTCTCCATCTATTTGTGTCATCTTTGTTGTTTTTTTTTTAAATCAGTGTTTTATAGTTTTCTATACATAGGTCTTTTATTTCTTTAGGTATATTTATTCCTAAGTATTTTATTCTTTTTGTTGCAATGGTGAATGGGATTGTTTCTTTAATTTCTCTTTCTGCTTTCTCATTGTTAGTATATAAAAATGCAAGGGATTTCTGTGTGTTAATTTTATATCCTGCAACTTTACTATATTCATTGATTAGCTCTAGTAATTTTCTGGTGGTGTCTTTAGGTTTTGTGTTTACTCTTTCATAGTGTGTGTCTTTCTCAGTGTGTGTGTGTGTGTGTTTGTCTCTCTCAGTGTGCATGGCTAACTCTCAGTGTGCGTGTGTCCCTTTCAGTGTGTGTGTCTCTGTGTGTGTGTTTCTGTCTGTGACTCTCACAGTGTCTCTGTTTGTGTGTCTCCCAGTGTGTCTCTCTCTCCATGTGTGTGCTTCTGTCTCATTGTGTGTCTGCCTCTGTGTAGTGGGTCTCTTTTGTAGTGTCTGTGTGTGTTGCTCAATGTGTGTGTCTCTCCAAGTTGTGTGTGTGTCTCTCAGTGTTTGTGTGTCTCTCTCAGTGTGTGAATGTTTGTCTCGCTCTCTGTGTTTGTTTCCCTCCCTCAGTGTGTGTGTGTGTGTGTGTGTGTGTGTGTGTGTCTAGCTCTCAGGAGTGTGTGTCTCTTCCTGGATGAGGGTGTCTCTCTCTGTTTGTGTGGCCCTCACAGTTTGCATGTCTCTGTGTGTCTCTCTGTGTACTTTTGTCTCTCTGTCAGTTTGTGTCTCTCTCTCAGTGTTTGTGTGTCTCTTTCTGTGTGTGAGTGTGTGTCTCGCTCTCCTTGTTTACGTTTCTCTCCCTCAGTGTGTGTGTGTATATCTCACGCTTAGGTTTGTGTGTCTCTTCCTTGATGAGGGTGTCTCTCTCAGTGTGTGTGTCCCTCTCAGTTTGCATGTTTCTGTGTGTCTATGTCTGTGTCTCTCCATGTACTTTTGTCTGTCTCTCAGTGTCTGTCTCTCTCGCAGTTTTGTGTGTCTCTCTCAGTGTGTGAGTGTGTGTCTCGCTCTACTTGTTTAAATTTGTCTGCCTCAGTGTGTGTATGTATGTGTGTCTGTGTGTGTGTGTGTGTGTGTATATATATATATATCTCCCGCTCTCAGGAGTGTGTGTCTCTTCCTGGATGAGGGTGAATCTCTCAGTGTGTGTGTGCCTCTAGTCTGCCTGTCTCTGTGTGTGTCTCTCATATGTGTGTCTCTCAGTGTGTTTCTGTGGCTCAGTATGTGTGTCTGTCTCAGTGTGTGTGTCTCTCATTGTGAGTGTGTCTGGTTCTTGGCATGTGTGTGTGTGTCTCTCTCTCTGTATTTTTATGTCTCTCAGTGTGTGTCTCTCTCAGTGTGTTTCTGTGGCTCAGTATGTGTGTCTGTCTCAGTGTGTGTGTCTCTCATTGTGAGTGTGTCTGGTTCTTGGCATGTGTGTGTGTGTCTCTCTCTCTGTATTTTTATGTCTCTCAGTGTGTGTCTCTCTCAGTGTGTGTGTCCCTCTCAGTTTGCATGTCTCTGTGTGTGTCTCTCAGTGTGTTTTTGTCTCTCTCTCAGTGTGTGTGTCTCTCAGTGTGTGTGTTTCTATGTATGTTGTGTGTTCACTCTTTCACAGTGTGTGTCTTTCTCATGTGTGTGTCTTTCTCAGTGTTTGTGTGTGTTCTTCTGTCTCAGTGTGCATGGCTAACTCTCAGTGTGTGTGTGTCCCTTTCAGTGTGTGTGTCTCTGTGTGTGTGTTTCTCTCTGTGACACTCACAGTGTCTCTGTTTGTGTGTCTCCCAGTGTGTCTCTCTCTCCATGTGTGTGCTTCTGTCTCATTGTGTTTCTGCCTCAGTCTTGTGGGTCTCTTCTTAGTGTCTGTGTGTTGCTAAATGTGTGTGTCTCTCCCTCTAAGTTGTGTGTGTGTCTCTCAGTGTTTGTGTGTCTCTCTCAGTGTGTGAGTGTGTTCTTGCTCTCCTTGTTTATGTTTCTCTCCCTCAGTGTGTGTGTATGTGTGTGTATGTGTGTGTGTGTGTGTCTAGCTGTCAGGAGTGTGTGTCTCTTCCTGGAGGAGGGTGTCTCCCTCAGTGTGTGTGTGCCTCTAGTCTGCCTGTCTCTGTGTATCTCTGTGTGTGTCTCTCAATATGTGTGTCTCTCAGTATGTTTTTTTTTCCTCTCTGAGTGTGTGAGTCTCTCTCAGTCTGTGTGTCTCTCTCATTGTGAGTGTGTCTGCTTCTTAGCATGTATGTGTGTGTCTCTCTGTATGTGTTTGTCTCTCAGTGTGTGTGTCTCTCAGTGTGTGTGTCTCTCAGTGTGTGTCCCTCTCAGTTTGCATATCTCTGTGTGTCTCTCTGTGTGTCTCTCAGTGTGTTTTGTCTCTCTCTCAGTGTGTGTGTCTCTCAGTTTGTGTGTTTCTCTGTATGTTGTGTGTTCACTCTTTCACAGTGTGTGTCTTTCTCATGTGTGTTTCTTTCTCAGTGTTTGTGTGTGTTTTTCTGTCTCAGTGTGCATGGCTAACTCTCAGTGTGTGTGTGTCCCTTGCAGTGTGTGTGTCTCTGTGTGTGTGTTTATCTCTGTGACTCTCACAGTGTCTCTGTTTGTGTGTCTCCCAGTGTGTCTCTCTCTCCATTTGTGTTTCTGTCTCATTGTGTGTCTCCCTAAGTGTTGTGCTTCTCTTCTTATTGTGTATGTGTAGCTCAATGTGTGTTTCTCTCCCTCTAAGTTGTGTGTGTGTGTCTCTCTCTCCATGTTTATGTGTCTCTCTCAGGGTGTGAATGTGTGTCTCACTCTCCTTGTTTAGGCTTCTCTCCTTCAGTGTGTGTGTGTGTGTGTGTCTGTCTGTCTGTCTGTCTGTCTAGCTCTCAGGAGTGTGTGTCTCTTCCTGGATGAGGGTGTCTGTCTCAGTGTGTGTGTCCATTTCAGTTTGAATGTGTCTGTGTTTCTCTGTGTGTGTCTCTCAATATGTGTGTCTCTCACTGTGTATTTCTCTCTCTGTGTGTGTGTGTCTCTTTCATTGTGTCACTGTCATTATGAGTGTATCTTGTTCTTAGTGTGTGTATGTGTCTGTCTCTGTATGTGTATGTCTCTCAGTATGTGTGTCTCTCAGTGTGAGTGTTCCTTTAATTTTGCATGTCTCTGTGTATCTCTGTGTGGGTCTCTCTGTGTTTCTGTCTCTCTCTCTCTGTGTCTCTCATTGTGTGTGTGAATCTCATTGTGTGTGTTTTTCTGTATGTTGTGTGTTCACCCTTTCACAGTATGAGTCTTTCTCTTGTGTGTGTCTTTCTCAGTGTGTGTGTGTGTGTGTTTCTCTCAGTGTGCGTGGCTCACTCAGTGTCTGTGTCCCTTTCAGTGTGTGTCTCTGTGTGTGTGTTTCTCTCTGTGACTCTCACAGTGTCTCTGTTTGTCTGTCTCCCAGTGTGTCTCTTTCTCCATGTGTGTGTGTCCATCTCATTGTGTTTCTGCCTCAGTGTTGTGTGTCTCTTCTTAGTGTCTGTGTGTCGATAAATGTGTGTGTCTGTCCCTCTAAGTTGTGTGTGGGTCTCTCTCAGTGTTTGTGTGTCTCTCTCAGTGTTTGAGTGTGTGTCTTGCTCTCCTTGTTTATGTTTCTCTCCCTCAGTGTGTGTGTGTGTGTGTGTGTGTGTGTGTGTCTAGCTCTCAGGAGTGTGTGTCTCTTCCAGGAGGAGGGTGTCTCTTTCAGTGTGTGTGTCTCTCTAAATTTGCATGTCTCTGTGTGTGTCTCTCCGTGTACTTTTGTCTCTCTCTCAGTGTGTGTCTCTGTCTCTGTGCTTCTGTGTCTCTCAGTTTGTGAGTGTGTGTCTCGCTCTCCTTTTTTACGTTTCTCTGCCTCAGTGTGTGTGTGTGTATATCTCACTCTGAGGACTGTGTGTCTCTTCCTGGATGAGGGTGTCTCTCTCAGTATGTGTGTCCCTCTCAGTTTGCATGTCTCTGTGTGTCTCTCCATGTACTTTTCTCCCTCAGTGTGTGTCTGTCTCTTTGTGCTTGTGTGTCTCTCTCAGTGTGTGAGTGTGTGCCTCGCTCACCTTGTTTACGTTTCTCTCCCCCAGTGTGTGTGTGTGTGTGTGTGTCTAGCTCTCAGGAGTGTGTGTCTCTTCCTGGAGGAGGGTGTCTCTCTCAGTGTGTGTGTCCCTCTCAGTTTGCATGTTTCTGTGTGTGTCTCTCCATGTACTTTTGCCTCTCTCTCAGTGTGTGTCTTTCTCTCTGTGCTTGTGTGTCTCTCTCAGTCTGTGAATGTGTGTCTCACTGTCCTTGTTTAAGTTTCTCTCCCTCACTGTGTGTGTGCCTCCAGTCTGCCTGTCTCTGTATCTCTATATGTGTCTCTCAATATGTGTGTCTCTCAATGCGTTATTCTCTCTCTCTCTCAGTGTGTGTCTCAGTGTGTCACTGTCATTGTGAGTGTATCTCATTCTTAGTGTGTGTATGTGTCTGTCTCTGTATGTGTGTGTCTCTCAGTATGTGTGTCCCTCTCAGTTTGCATGTCTCTGTGTGTCTCTGTGTGTGTCTCTCAGTGTGTTTTTGTCTCTCTCTCAGTGTGTGTGTCTCTCAGTGTGTGTGTTTCTCTGTATGTTGTGTGTTCACTCTTTCACAGTGTGTGTCTTTCTCATGTGTGTTTCTTTCTCAGTGTTTGTGTGTGTTTTTCTGTCTCTCTCAGTGTGCATGGCTAACTCTCAGTGTGTGTGTCCCTTGCAGTATGTGTGTCTCTGTGTGTGTGTTTCCTTCTGTGACTCTCACAGTGTCTCTGTTTGTGTGTCTCCCAGTGTGTCTCTCTCTCCATTTGTGTTTCTGTCTCATTGTGTGTCTCCCTGAGTGTTGTGCGTCTCTTCTTAGTGTGTGTGTGTAGCTCAATGTGTGTTTCTCTCCCTCTAAGTTGTGAGTGTGTGTCTGTCTCTCCGTGTTTGTTTGTCTCTCTCTGGGTGTGAGTGTGTGTCTCACTCTCCTTGTTTAAGTTTCTCTGCCTCAGTGTGTGTGTGTGTGTGTGTGTGTTTATCTCGCTCTCAGGAGTGTGTGTCTCTTCCTGGATGAGGGTGTCTCCCTCAATGTGTTTGTGCCTCTAGTCTGCCTGTCTCTGTGTATCTCTGTGTGTGTCTCTCAATATGTGTGTCTCTCAGTGTGTTTTTTTGTCTCTAAGTGTGTGTGTTTGTCTCAGTCTGTGTGTCTCTCTCATTGTGAGTGTGTCTGCTTCTTAGCATGTGTGTGTGTCTCTCTCTCTGTCTGCGTTTGTCTCCCAATGTGTGCGTCTCTCAGTGTGTGTGTCTCACTATGTGTGTCCCTCTCAGTTTGCATGTCTCTGTGTGTCTCTGTGTGTGTCTCTCAGTGTGTTTTTGTCTCTCTCTCAGTGTGTGTGTCTCTCATTCTATGTGGTTCTCTGTATGTTGTGTGTACAACCTTTCACAGTATGAGTCTTTCTCTTGTGTGTGTCTTTCTCAGTGTGTGTGTGTGTTTGTCTCTCTCAGTGTGCATGGCTAACTCAGTGTGTGTCCCTTTCAATGTGTGTGTCTCTGTGTGTGTGTTTCTCTCTGTGACTCTCACAGTGTCTCTGTTTGTGTGTCTCCCAGTGTGTCTCTCTCTCCAAGTGTGTGTCTGTCTCATTGTGTTTCTGACTCAGTGTTGTGTGTCTCTTTTTAGTGTCTGTGTGTTGCTAAATGTGTGTGCCTCTCCCTCTAAGTTGTGTGTATTTCTCTCTCTCAGTGTTTGTGTCTCTCTCTCAGTGTGTGAGTGTGTTATTGCTCTCCTTGTTTATGTTTCTCTCCCTCAGTGTGTGTGTGTGTGTGTGTGTGTGAGTGTGTCTAGCTCTCAGGAGTGTGTGTCTCTTCCTGGAGGAGGGTGTCTCTCTAAGTATGTGTGTCCCTCTATGTTTGCATGCCTCTGGGTGTGTCTCTCCATGTACTTTTGTCTCTCAGTGTGTGTCTGTCTCTTTGTGCTTGTGTGTCTCTCTCAGTGTGTGAGTTTGTGCCTCGCTCACCTTGTTTACGTTTCTCTCCCTCAGTGTGTGTGTTTGTGTCTAGCTCTCAGGAGTGTGTGTCTCTTCCTGGATGAGGGTGTCTCTCTCAGTGTGTGTGTCCCTCTAGTCTGCCTGTCCCTGTGTGTGTCTCTCAGTGTGTTGTTGTGTCTCAGTATGTGTGTCTGTCTCAGTGTGTGTGTCTCTCTCATTGTGAGTGTGTCTGGTTCTTGGCGTGTGTGTGTGTGTGTCTCTCTCTCTTTGTATGTGTATGTCTCTCAGTGTGTGTGTCTCTCAGTTTGTGTGTCCCTGTCAGTTTCTCTGTGTGTCTCTGTGTGTGTCTCTCAATATGTGTGTCTCTCAGTGTGTTTTTTTCTCTCTCTCAGTGTGTTTGTCTCTGTCAGGTTGTATGTCTCTCTCATTGTGAGTGTGTCTGGTTCTTCGCGTGTGTGTGTGTGTGTCTCTCTCTGTATGTGTATGTCTCTCAGTGTGTGTATCTCTCAGTATATGTGTCCCTCTCAGTTTGCATGTCTCTGTGTGTCTCTGTGTGTGTCTCTCAGTGTGTTTTTGTCTCTCTCAGTGTGTGTGTCTCTCAGTGTGTGTGTTTCTCTGTATGTTTTCTATGTAGAGGATCATGTTATCTGCAAACAGTGAGAGTTTTACTTCTTCTTTTCCAATCTGGATTCCTTTTATTTCTTTTTCTCCTCTGCTGTGGCTAAAACGTCCAAAACTATGTTGAATAGTAGTGGTGAGAGTGGGCACCCTTGTCTTGTTCCTGACTTTAGGGGAAGTGCTTTCAATTTTTCACCATTGAGGATAATGTTTGCACCACATGTATAGATTTTTATAACCACCACCATAATAAAAATATAGAACTGTTTCTTAACCAGATATATTCATCATTGTACCCTTTTATAGTCACAGTCATCTTTCTTTCTCTAAGTCTTGGCAACCAGTTATCTTTTCTTCATCTCTATAATTTTATCATTGAGAAAGGTATATAAATGGAATCATATACTACATAACCTTTTGCGATTGGATTTTTCACTCAACACAATTCCTTTTAGATCCATCCAACTTACTGTTTGTAGTATCAATAGTTTGTTTGTTTGTGTCTGTGTGCATGTGTGTTTGTCTTCCTTCAGAATTTCTACATAGACAATCATGTCATCTATAAATGGGTGGTTGTATTTCTTCCTTTCCAGTCTTTTTTCCATTTTTTTTTCATTTTTCTTGCTTTATTGTGTGATTAGAATGTCTAGTACTATGTTGAATAGCAGTGGTTAGAGGAAGACATTTTTACCTTGTGTCTGAAAGCATTCAGTCTTTCAGTCTTAAGGAAGATGTTAGCTCTGATTTTTCATGGATGTTCTTCACTAGGTTAATGAAGTTATCTTGTATTCCTTAATTGCTGAGAGCTTTTATCATGAACAGATGTTTAATTTAGTCAAACACTTTTTATATATCATTTGAAATGACAATATGTTTTTTGTTTTAAAGTCTGTTGATAGTTGGATTACATTGATTTTCAAATATTGAGCCAGCCTTGTATCTGGGGAATATACCTCACTTAGTCGCAGTGCATAATTATTTTTATATATTGGGGCTTCCCTGGTGGCTCAGATGGTAAAGAATCTATCTGCAATGCAAGAGAACTGGGTTTGATCCCTGGGTTGGAAAGATCCTCTGGATGAGGAAATGGCAACACACTCCAGTATTCTTGCCTGGGAAATTCCATGGACAGAGGAACCTGGAGGGCTATAGTCCATGGGGTCGCAAAGAGTCGAACATGACTGAGTGACTAATCATGATGCATAATTATTTTCATATGTTGCTGAATTCTATTTGCTCATATTTTGTTGAGGATTTTTGAGTCTTTGTTCATCAGTGGTAATGCACTGTAGTTTTCTTCTTTTTCTGCTGGATTTACCTGATTTTTATCTCAAGATAATATTGCCCTCATTAGGTGACTTGGAATTTCTTCCTCTTTTCTGAAAGAGATTGTGTAGTATTAATGTTATTTCTTTAAGTGGTTTGATAGAGTTCTCTAGTAAAACCATTTGGGCTTGGAGATCTCGCTTTCAGCAGTTTTTGAACTATGAGTTTAATTTTCTTAATAGTTATAGAACTAATGAAATTATTTCATGTTGAATGAGTTGTGATAATTTGTGCTTTTCAAGGAATTGGTCCATTTCATGTAAGTTGTCAGATATAGCTGTATAAAGTTGTTCATGGTATTCCCTTATCCTGTTGATGTATACAAGTTCTGTGGCAGTATTTCCTCTTTTTTTCCTTATGTTGATAAATTGCATCTTCTTTTCCTGGCTAATCTTTCTAAAGGTTTATCAAATTTGTTGATCCCCCCCCCCCAAAGAACCAGCTTTTTTCCCATTGATTTTCTGTAGTTTTTCTGTTGTCAATTTTATTGATTTCTATTCTTATCATTATGATGTCCTTCCTTCTTTGCTTTGAGCTTATTTTACTGTTGTTTTTATAATTTTAAAGTAGAATAGGAACTTAGATTATTTTTTGAGAGTTTTCCTGTTTTCTAATGTAAGGATTTAGTGCTATAAATTTCTCTCTTGGCACTGCTTTTGCCTGCATTCTGCAAATTTTTATATATTGTATTTTCATTTTTATTCAGTTCAATGTATTTTTTAATTTTCCCTTGGGATTTTCTTTTGACTCATTATATGTTTATATGTGAGTTGCTTAATTTCCAAATGTTCGGAGATTTTCCTGTTGTTTTTCTGTTACTGATTTCTAGTTTGGTTTCACAGTGGTCAGAGAACATACTTTTATATTTTTGGTTCTTTTAAATTTGTTCAGATTTATTTTATGGTCTAAGAAATGGTCTGTCATGGTCAATATTCCATGGGCTTTTGAGAAGACTGTCTGTTCTGCTATTGGGTTAAATGTTTTACAAATGTTGATTGATATTGTTGTTCAATTCTTCTATATCCTTGCTGATTTTCTAATAGTTCTATCAGTTGTTGAGAGAAAGATATTGAAGTTTCTAAGTGGAATTGTGTATTTATTTGTCTTTTCATTTAAATTTGTTTTTGCTCTATAAAATACTTTGCATCTCCATTGTTTAATATATACACACTTAGATTTGCTATGTCTTCTTGCAGAATTAAACTTTTTATCATTATGTAATTTCCTTCTCTGTCTCTGATAATTTTCTTTGTTCCAGAGTCTATTTTATCTTTTCACACTATTTGCATGGTATATCTTTTTACATCCTTTTCTTTTCAACCTAGCTATGTCACTGTATTTGAAGTGGATTTCTTGTAGACAACATAGTTGGGTCATGTATTTTTTTTTAAACCACTGTGCTGAACTCATTTTTTTAGTGGGTTTACTTAGGTCATTTACATTCAGTGTAATTGTTGCTATGTTAAGGCTTATATTTGTTGCTGTTTTATATTTGTTTGTTTGTTCCCTTTGCCTTTTGTTCTTCTCAATTTTTTTTACCTTGCTTTGTGTTACTTGAACTTTTTTTAAAGAATTTCATTTTGATTTGTCTATATAGGTTTTGAGTATTTTAATAGATTTTTTTAGTAGTTGTTCTCATTATTACATTTATATGTGAGTAACTTATCACAGTCTACTAATATCCATATTTTATCCTTTGGGAAGTTTTCAGCCATCATTTCTTCAAATATTGAATACTTTCTTAGTTCCATAGTCTTTTTTCCTTATTTTCTTAGACTTCACTGTTATAAATTCTGTCCTTTTTTCATTTACTCACAGCCCCCCTGAGGCTCTGTTCATTTCTTTCCAGTTATTGCTGGGAGGGGGTGGAAGTTTAGCTCCCTGCTAGATCCTCCCCAGCACCAGGGGTAAGAATGGAGAATGGGGATGTTGACTCTCACTACCTCACTGCTGCCAGGTGGGGATGGTTCCACTAACATTATTCCAGTGGGGAAAATGGGGTGCCAGTTATCACTATCCTGCATTGCCTTGTTCCACTTCTTTGTTACCAGGAAGGTGGGGTGGAATTTCTGCCCTCTGTTTGATCCCACTGATATTACCCCTGTGGGGGAGACAGAGGGCCAAGTCTCCTTGTCTAATTGCTGCCATGTGGGGCCAGACATGGGTGGCTCTATTTGGTACTGCTCACACCACAGGGAAGGAACATTTTTTCCTTTCATGTTTGGTTAGAATAGGTTGGGTATTATCAAAAAGATTTTCTGTTCTACTAGGCCACCATTCCCTTGATTATTTAACTAAAGGGAACAATATTTTCTTGGGACTTTTCTTGGTCTGGGCCTTTTGACAATTTCAGGTTGTAGGCTTCTCCAGTGCCCTATCTGTAATATATGAGAAGCAAAAAGAAATCCCAGGCAACTTACCACTGTAGTGTTCCTCACATCCTATAGTCTCCAGGCAGTCTACTTTCTTCTTTCCACTTTTCAGAGTCTTCTTATGCTTAATTGTTATTTTTGTCCAGGGTTTGTTTTTGTTGTAAGAAGGAAGACTAATGAGAAATGGGCCATTAATTTTGAAAAAATATTTAATTCTTTCCTTTTTTTATTTATGTGTATTCTTGAGTTGACTTTAATTCATTTTTGTCAGTCAGAATAATTCATATATTATCATTTGAAATATATTTGAATATATCAGAACAAATAAATGAATTTAATGTTACAGCTTTCTTATGCATACCACTTTAGCTGCTTATCATGGGTTTTGGTGCATGTTGATCTCCTTGCTCATCATTTCTAAACAGTTTTTAATTTCTGTTTTGATTCTCTATTTAACCCAAGGGTTATTTGAAGAGTGTTTTAAAAATGCCAAGTGGATAGATGAGAGCAAAGCTGTCCTTTGTGCTTGCATATTTCTACGTAAGGTCAGCAGTTCCTCAGAGAGCCTTTTTCTGAGATGCTCTCATAGAAAAATGAAATTAAAAATTTGAACTCAGCTATTCTTTTCCTATTCTTCATTCTTTAAGTGTTTATCATGGACTTACATTCAGCAAGTCTCAAGATGCTTGGTCTTGACAGGGAGAAAAAAATAAAGTTAAGACATAGTTCCTGCCTTCAAGAAGTATACTATCTAGTTGGGGCAATAGTATGCCTACCCCAAGCTGGTTAAATAGCAATACCTGACATTAGGGACTAAATAACTGGCAATGAGGGTCCAAGAAAAGGGAAATCACTGTACACTAAAGTAGCTGGGGGAAGACCTTTTGGAGAAGGGAGAAGTGTTTGAGTTACAACTTAAAGGTAAGTAGGTAAGATTTAAATATACAAGAAGGACAGGGAAGAATGTTTTAAGGCTGAGAGATTGACATATCAAAGACCACCTTTGATAGAAATGGGAAGGTTGGTTGGCTATGTTGAGTTTTGGGTGATTATAGAACATCTGATGGAGAAATACCCTGGAAGTGATGGAGAAATATGCTGGAAGTTATTGATCTTTGCATGTGTGCATGCTCAGTTGCTTCAGTAGTGTCCAACTCCTTGCAGTTCTATGGACGGTAGCCCACCAGGCTCCTCTGTTCATGGGATTCTGGAGTGGGTTGCCATTCCCTCCTCCAGAGGATCTTCCTGACCCAGGGATCAAACTTGTGTCTCTTACATCTCCTGCATTGGCAGGCAGATTCTTTACTGCCAGCACTACCTGGGATTAGTTGGTGAGAAGCTAGTTGAGTTTAGCTTTGTCTAAAACAGGCAACCCACTCCAAGATTCTTGCCTGGAGAATTCCATGGACAGAGGAACTTGGTGGGCTACGGTCCATGGGGTCACAGAGTCAGACATGGCTGAGTGACTAACACTAAAACAGTAGTCTGTTCTTTTTTGGCTTGGTCAGAAGAATAGAATTCTGTTCTGGATAGTAGTTTGGTTGAGTACATGTGTCATGAATTGTGCACCAAATATCTTTTGCCTATCCTTCCTGGTCCACCCTCTTCCCTCTTAGACCCTTCTCTGTGCCCCAGGAAGCTAATCTATATGGATTACATCAGTGTGTTCCCTTTCTTCCTTGGCCTCTGGTAGGGTTTGGGCAGTGGAGATCCCTGGTGGCACAGGAAAGGGAGAAAAGAAACTGCGGTCAGAGTGTTCCTGGCTTCTTCCAATAGGATTGCCTCTGGCTGGCTGCTATTCCTTAACTAAAAACAAAGGTCATAGTGCCTGCAAGGGGACCCTCTATACACCACAGTCTCTTTTTTCTGGTATGTGCCTCCTCCCATCATCCTTTTGGGTGTAGGGGTGGTAACAGCCCCAAGTTACTGCACTATCATATATCCTTTGTTTTCCTATACTCTGCTTACACTTTTGTGGATAGTACTTTTGTTAAACTTTCCACTAATTATGCTAATTTGAGTGTACCATCTGTTTCCTGCTGGCACCCTGACTGAAACAGATGAAGTCTCAATTTTCAAAGACTTAGAATATAATAAAGTAAGCCTAACATAAAGTATGACTAAATATGATTCAATCTGTCTCTCTCTGATTAATCTGGGCTCTTGCAGTGCTTCCACATAATCATTCTGAAGCACAGTCTTCAGAGTATCATAATGTGTAGGCGTGCCACTTCATAGAATATTAACAATAGCTGGCATTTATAAATTACTCTCTCCATACACAGCACTACACATGTTTTATATGCATTATTTTACTTAACCTTCACAAAAAGCCTATGAAGTCGGTAAGTGTTTTCATCTTTTTATAGGTGAGGAGACGTAAGGCTCGGAGAGACTAAATAGCTTACCAGAGATTTCACAGCTAAGAAAGCAGAGCTGGGATTTAAACGCAGATCTGTCTGATTCACAGCTCATGTTCTAAACACAAAGTGTGATCCTAGATCAGCAGCATGCAGGAGCTTGTTAGGAATGCAGAATCTCAGGCATCATCTCATACTTCCTGAGTCAGAATTTGTATTGTAACAGATATCCAAGGGATTCACATGCACATGAAGGTTTGAATACAGTACTTTAAACCATGTAACTTTACAATCTATTATTGAATACTGTTGAAAATTCTGTTTGGTGCTGAGGAAAAAGAATATTTGTTTTTTAAAAAAGTAACTTTGAGGTGATAGATATGTTAATTAGCTTGATTGTAGTAATCATTTCACAATGTTTCAGTTCAGTTGCTCAGTCATGTCCAACTCTTTGAGACCCCATTCACCGCAGCACGCCAGGCATCCCTGTCCATCATCAACTCCCGGAGTTTACACAAACTCATGTCCATTGAGTTGGTAATGCCATCCAACCATCTCATCCTCTATTGTCCCCTTCTCCTCCTGCCTTCGATCTTTCCCAGAATCAGGATCTTTTCAAATGAGTCAGTGCTTCACATCAGGTGGCCAAAGTATTGGAGTTTCATTTTCAGCATCAGTCCTTCCAATGAATATTCAGGACTGATTTCCTTTAGGATGGACTTGTTGGATCTCCTTGCAGTCCAAGGGACTCTCAAGAGTCTTCTCCAACACCACAGTTCAAAAGCATCAATTCTTCGGCCCTCAGCTTTCTTTATAGTCCAACTCTCACATCCATACATGACTACTGGAAAAACTATAGGCTTGACTAGATGGACCTTTGTTGGCAAAGTAATGTCTCTGCTTTTTAATATGCTGTCTAGGTTGCTCATAAATTTCTTCCAAGGAGCAAGCATCTTTTAATTTTATGGCTGTAGTCACCATCTGCAGTGATTTTGGAGCCCAAAAAAATAAAGTCTGTCACTGTTTCCACTGTTTCCCTATATGTTTGCTATGAAGTGATGGGACCGGATGCCATGATCTTCATTTTCTGAATGTTGAGCTTTAAGCCAACTTTTTCACTCTCCTCTTTCACTTTCACCAAGAGGCTTTTGAGTTCCTCTTCACTTTCTGCCATAAGGGTGGTGTCATCTGCATATCTGAGGTTATTGATATTTCTCCCAGCAATCTTGATTCCAGCTATGCTTCCTCCAGCCCAGCATTTCTCATGATGTACTCTGCATATAAGTTAAATAAGCAGGGTGACAATATACGGCCTTGACGTACTCCTTTTCCTATTTGGAACCAGTCTGTTGTTCCATGTCCAGTTCTAACTGTTGCTTCCTGACCTGCATACAGGTTTCTCAAGAGGCAGGTCAGGTGGTCTGGTATTCCTATCTCTTTCAGAATTTTCCACAGTTTATGGTGATCCACACAGTCAAAGGCTTTGGCATAGTCAATAAAGCAGAAATACATGTTTTTCTGGAACTGTCTTGCTTGTTCAATGATCCAACAGATGTTGGCAATTTGATCTCTGGTTTCTCTGCCTTTTCTAAAACACCTGGAATTGCACAGTTCATGTATTGCTGAAGCCTGTCTTGGAGAATTTTGAGCATTACTTTACTAGTGTGTGAGATAAGGGCAATTGTGCAGTAGTTTGAACATTCTTTGGCACTGCCTTTTTTTTGGGATTGGAATGAAAACTGACTTTTCCAGTCCTGTGGCCACTGCTGCGTTTTCCAAATTTGCTGGCCTATTGGATGCAGCACTTTCACAGCATCATCTTTTAGGGTTTGAAATAGCTCAACTGGAATTCCATCACCTCCACTAGCTTTGTTTGGAGTGATGCTTCCTAAGGCCCACTTGACTTCACATTCCATGATGTCTGGCTCTAGGTGAGTGATCACACCATCTTGATCATCTGGGTCATGAAAATCTTTTTTGTATAGTTCTTCTATGTATTCTTGCCACCTCTTCTTAATATCTTCTGCTTCTGTTAGGTCCATAATATTTCTGTCCTTTATTGTGCCCATTTTTGCATAAAATGTTCCCTTGGTATCTCTAATTTTCTTGACGAGATTTCTAGTCTTTCCTATTCTATTGTTTTCCTCCATTTCTTTGCTCTGGTCACTGAGGAAGGCTTTCTTATCTCTTCTTGCTATTCTTTGGAACTCTGTATTCTAATGGGTATATCTTTCCTTTTCTCCTTTGCTTTTTGCTTCTCTTCTTTTCTCAGCTATTTGTAAGGCCTCCTCAAACAGCCATTTTGCTTTTTTGCATTTCTTTTTCTTGGGGATGGTCTTGATCCCTGTCTCCTGTACGTCACAAATCTCCGTCCATAGTTCTTCAGGCACTCTGTCTATCAGAGCTAATCCCTTGAATCTGTTTCTCACTTCTACTGTATAATCATAAGGGATTTGATTTAGATCATACCTGAATGGTCTAGTGGTTTTCTCTACTTTCTTCAATTTAAGTCTGAATTTGGCAATAAGGAGTTCATGGTCTGAGCCACAGTCAGCTCCCGGTCTTGTTTTTGCTGACTGTATAGAGCTTCTCCATCTTTGGCTGCAAATAATATAACCAATCTGATTTCGGTGTTGACCGTCTGGTGATGTCCACGTGTAGAGTCTTCTCTTGTGTTGTTGGAAGAGGGTGTTTGCTATGACCAGTGTGTTCTCTTGGCAAAACTCTATTAGCCTTTGCCCTGCTTCATTCTGTACTCCAAAGCCAAATTTGCCTGTTACTCCAGGTGTTTCTTGACTTCCTGCTTTTGCATTCCAGTCCCCTATAATGAAAAGGGCATCTTTTTTGGGTGTTAGTTCTAGACAGTCTAGTATAGAACCGTTCAATTTCAGCTTCTTTAGCATTACTGGTCGGGGCATAGACTTGGAGTATTGAATGATTTGCTTTGGAAACGAACATGAGAGATCAAACGAACAGCAGAGATCATTCTGTTATTTTTGAGATTGCATCTAGGTACTGCATTTTGGACTCTTTTGTTCACTATGATGGCTACTCCATTTCTTCTAAGGGATTCTTGCCCAGAGTAGTAGATATCATGGCCATCTGAGTTAAACTCACCCATTCCAGTCCATTTTAGTTCGCTGATTCCCAAAATATTGACGTTCACTCTTGCCATCTCCTGTTTGACCACTTCCAATTGGACCTAAGATTCCAGGTTCCTATGCAATATTGCTCTTTACAGCATCAGACCTTGCTTCTATCACCTGGCACATCCACAACTGGGTGTTGTTTTTGCTTTGGCTCCATCTCTTCATTCTTTCTGGAGTTATTTCTCCACTGATCTCCAGTGGACACCTACCGACCTGGGGAGTTCATCTTTCCTGTCCTATCTTTTTGCCTTTTCATACTGTTCATGGGGTTCTCAAGGCAAGAATACTGAAGTGGTTTTCCATTCCCTTCTCCAGTGGACCACATTTTGTCAGAACTCCCCACCATGACCCATCCATCTTGGGTGGCCCTACATGGCATGGCTCATAGTTTCATTGAGTGAGATGAATTTATACATGTATCAAATGTATACATGTATCAAAACATCATGTTGTACACCTTAAATCTTTACAATTTTATTTTGTCAATCATACATCAATAAAGCAGGAAGGGAAGAATATTTACCATTCTTTACTCTTTAACATTGGCATCATGTGGTCTTGTAAATGGAATCTGCAAAGCCAGATCTGTCATGTTTTGAGATGAGTACCTTGAGAAACCATTGGGAGTTTGACCTGGTGAAAAGTGCCAGGAAGTATCCAGAGCTGCTGCTGTTGTGGAAAAGAGAACTTGATGTTTGATCCTTGCCAGACGTTTATGATTTACTTCAAACATGTTTAATATACACATTTGTATGCACCTTTATAACACCTTTAGCTGCGGAACTTAATCTGTATACACTTGCCTAGCCCTTTGAAAAAAACTGGTCTGCTCAGAAAGTGTAATTTACTGCCCTTAGACTCTCCTTTCTACAGTGTTCTTATCTCACCCTCATCCCTTAGTCTACCCCCATACACCCTTTCTCTCACCTCTTCCTTGTTCTTGTCCATATCTGCTTTAGGAAAGCATATCAGATGATAGACCTATGGAATGTGCTTCATCTCGGTAGTTGTCATGGGAATTAAAACTTAAAACCACAATGAGATCCTACCACACATCCACCAGAGAGGTTAAAATGAAAAACGATCTACAGTACCATGCACTGATAAAAACGTGGGTCAGTTAGAACTTTCTTCCACCATTGGTGGTAGTGTAAATTGGTGTAACTACTTTGGAAGAGTATTTGCCACTGTCTACTAAAGCTGAACTTATGCCTACCCTATGACCAAGTAATTCCACTCATGGATTTCTTTAATCATACATTTTATTATTAATTTATTGCTTGCTTACTTGATTGAAATATAGTTGATTTACAATGTTGTGTTAGTTTCAGGTGTGTACCACTCATGCACTTTCATTTTTTATTTTTTAAACTGTTATTTTATATTGGAGTATAGCCGGTTAACAATGTTGTGCTAATTTCAGGTGGACAGCAAAGGTACTTAGCCACCCATATACATGTATCCATTCTCCCCCAAACTCCCCTCCCATCCAGGTTGCCACATGAAATACTCATGGAGTTTTAATCAAGAGAAACTCTTCCACGTGTGAACAAGGAAACATGCATGTACAGATGTCCACTGAAGTATTTGGTTTGTGATAATAAAAAATGAAAAACAACCTAAATGACTATGAACAGAATGAATACATAAATTATAGTATGGTGTATTCATCTGACGAAATTCCATAAAACAGTTGAAATGAATTATAACTACATATAGCAACACATAACTGAGTAAAATGTATCAAAACCATACTATTGAGAAAAAAACTTGCATAAAATTCTGTATAATTACATTTATGTAAAATATATGGACACAAAACAATATCCTATAATGTTTAAGGTACATGAATGGATAGTGAAATGAAGAAAAGTCCTCAATAAATATTTACACACACACACACACGGAGCCAGTTAGTGGCAGAGCTAGGAAGAGAAACTGGTATTTCTCATTTTTATTTTTTTATTAAGACTTTATTTTGTACTTAGTTTTATTGAAGTATAGTTGATTTACAAAGTTGTGCTAATTTCTGCTATATAGCAAAGTGACTCAGTTATAAACATTCGTTTTCATATTCTTTTCCATTCTGGTTTATCACAGGATATTGAATATAGTTCTCTGTGCTATACAGTAGAACTTTGTCCTTTATCCACCCTCTAGTTTGCATCTACTAATCCCAAACTCCCAATCCATACCTCCCCAACACCCCCCAATCTTGGCAACCACAAGGATTTTATTTTTTTAGAGTAGTTTAATGTTCATAGCAGAACTGAGAGGAAGGTACAGAGATTTTTCCATACTCCTTATTCTTTTCTGACCTAAGTAATGAAGTCTTCAAACCCTGAAGGATCTTCACAATCATTAATGTAGCTCCCTGTCTCAAGTAACTATACCTTGTGTAGCTCTGAATACATTATGGGAGTCTGGTGAGTTTGGGGGATCCACAGGTTAACTGTCTGTTTTACATGAAGTCAGAGATCAAGGTTGCTATAAACTGTTTTTCCTGCATCCTCACCCTTTGTGTACTGGCCAGGAATGCTGAGTTTGACATGCTTAAGGGTATCAGTAAACAGGGTAACATGAAACACTAGCAAGCAGGTGACTGTTTCAACCTAAAGTCGAACTCCTCCAGCATTTCTCTGTCATGTTTGACTAGCTCTGGAATTAGCTGCTGGACACAAAGCCTAGGCCAGAGAACAGGAAAACTATAAGTGGTCTCCAGTGTAATTAAAATGGAATCAAAATTCTAAGTCCTAAATAACACAAGTTTTAATGTTAAGGGCCTACAGGGTATTTAGGAAGAGACAGAATTCCTGAAAATGAAAGGCAGTACATAGTCTCTTCTCTCCCTGACCTACTATGGTTTACTTTTTCTCAGTTACTTAGTAATGGTTTAAATTCCCCAGCTGCTAAGACCTTGAAAATCTACCAGAGAAGTATATGAGCCAGAATGAAAGAGAGTTGTAGAAAATCAGGGAGAAAAGAAAAGAAGAGATTCCCTTCAATGGGTTGTTTCCTTTCTTTGATTTTGGAATTGATGATCTGCCTTGCCTATTTGATCTAGCAATGACCTTAAGAGAGGTTTAGGGTTCTAGTCCCTGCATCAGCACTTACTAGTTCTGTGATCTTGAGCAAATCAATTAACTTCTTTGAACTTTACATGCCTCATCCATAAAATGGTGATAATAATAGTATTTACTTTATATGGTTGATGAGTCTATAAAATGCTTAACACAGTGCTAGACACATGGTAAAAGCTCAATATATTAATGATGATAGTTCTTGTTACAGCATCATGGAAGCAAAGGAAGAGAGCATTTTGAGTAGAAAAGGGAAATCTGCTCTACATAATGTCAAGTACAGCCAAGAGGTGAAGGAGGATGAGAATTGAGAAAAGGCAAGGGTTTTGAGACTTGATTAGAAATGCTGAGTGATACTTACATTTGAGACTTATCATCTGAGCTCCTTATTTTTACTGGAAATGGGAATCAGAGTTTAAAAATAAAACTCATTTCTTCTGGTCAGGATACATATTTATTTTAGCTTCAGAGCAAGCAATGTTTATAGGGAGTGTATGTAACAGGTAGCTGTGACTTGACAATCATAGCAGCCTCCTGCCATGCTGTCCATTAGAACTTTTTGTGATGTGGAAGTGTTCACCATCTATGCTGACTAAGACACGTGTGGCTGTTGAACACTTGAAATATGACCAGTGTGACTGAGAAACAGAATTTGTAATTTTATTTAATCTTAGTTCAGTTCAGTTGCTCAGTCATGTCCGACTCTTTGCAACCCCATGGACTGCAGCATGCCAGGCTTCCCTGTCCATCACCAACTCACAGAGCTTGCTCAAACTGATGTCCATTGAGACGGTGATGTCTTCCAACCGTCTCATCCTTTGTTGTCCCCTTCTCCTCCTGCCTTCAATCTTTCCCAGCATCAGGATCTTTTCTTTTTTTTAATATAAATTTATTTATTTTAATTGGAGGCTAATTACTTTACAATATTGTACTGGTTTTGCCATATATCAACATGAATCTGCCATGGGTGTACACGTGTTCCCCCATCCTGAACCCCCCTCCCACCTCCCTCCCCGTACCATCCCTCTGGGTCATCCCAGTGCAACAGCCCCAAGCATCCTGTACCCTGCATCGAAGCTGGACTGGCGATTTGTTTCATATATGATATTATACATGTTTCAATGCCATTCTCCCAAATCATCCCACCCTCTCTCTCTCCCACAGAGTCCAAAAGGATCTTTTCAAATGAGTCAGTTCTTCACATCAGGTGGCCAAAGTATTGGAGTTTCAGCTTCAGCATCAGTCCTTCCAATGAATATTCAAGACTGATTTCCTTTAGGATTGACTGGTTGGATCTCCTTGCAGTCCAAGGGACTCTCAAGAGTCCTCTCCAACACCACAGTTCAAATGCATCAATTCTTTGGAGTTCAGCTTTCTTTAGGGTCCAAGTCTCACGTCCATACATGACTACTGGAAAAACCATAGCTTTGACTAAATGGACCTTTGTTGGCAAGGTAACATCTCTGCTTTTTAATATGATGTCTAGTTTGGTCATAGATTTTCTTCCAAGGAGTAAGCATCTTTTAATTTCATGGCTGCTGTCACCATCTGCAGTGATGTTGGAGCCCCTAAAATAAAGTCAGCCACTGTTTCCACTGTTTCCCCATCTGTTTGCCATGAAATGATGGGACTGGATGCCATGATTTTAGTTTTTTGGATCTTGAGTTTTAAGCCAGCATTTTCACTCTCCTCTTTCACTTTCATCAAAAGGCTCTTTAGTTCTTTTTCACTTTCTGCCATAAGGGTGGTGTCATCTGCATATCTGAGGTTATTGATATTTCTCCCAGCAATCTTGATTCCAGCTTGTGCTTCTTCCAGCCCAGTGTTTCTCATGATGTACTCTGCATATAAGTTAAATAAGCAGGGTGACAATATACAGCCTTGACATACTCCTTTTCCTATTTGGAACTAGTCTGTTGTTCCATGTCCAATTCTAACTGTTGCTTCTTGACCTGAATACAGATTTCTCAGGAGGCAGGTCAGGTGGTCTGGTATTCCCATATCTTTAAGAATTTTCCACAGTTTGTGGTAATCTACACAGTCAAAGGCTTTGGTGTAATCAATAAGGCAGAAATAGATGTTTTTCTGCCGTCTATGGGGTCACACAGAGTCGGACACGACTGAAGCGACTTAGCAGCAACAGCAGCAGCAGATGTTTTTCTGGAATTCTCTTGCTTTTTCTATGATCCAGCTGATGTTGGCAATTTGATCTCTGGTTTCTCTGCCTTTTCTAAATCCAGCTTGAAAATCTGGAAGTTCTTGGTTCATGTACTGTTGAAGCCTGGCTTGGAGAATTTTGAGGATTACTTTGCTAGAGTGTGAGATGAGTGCAATTGTGCTGTAGTTTGAACATTCTTTGCATTGCCTTTCTTTGGGATTGGAATAAAAATGGAACTTTTCCAGTCCTGTGCCCACTCCTGAGTTTTCCAAATTTGCTGGCACATCGAGTGCAGCACTTTAACAGCATCATCTTTTAGGATTTGAAATAGCTGTAAAGAGCAATATTGCATAGGAACCTGGAATGTCAGGTCCATGAATCAAGGCAAATTGGAAGTGGTCAAACAAGAGATGGCAAGAGTGAATGTCGACATTCTAGGAATCAGCGAACTGAAATGGACTGGAATGGGTGAATTTAACTCAGATGACCATTATATCTACTACTTCGGGCAGGAATCCCTCAGAAGAAATGGAGTAGCCATCATGGTCAACAAAAGAGTCCGAAATGCAGTACTTGGATGCACTCTCAAAAACGACAGAATGATCTCTGTTTGTTTCCAAGGCAAACCATTCAATATCACAGTAATCCAAGTCTATGCCCCAACCAGTAACACTGAAGAAGCTGAAGTTGAACAGTTCTATGAAGACCTACAAGACCTTTTAGAACTAACACCCAAAAAAGATGTCCTTTTCATTATAGGGGACTGGAATGCAAAAGTAGGAAGTCAAGAAACACCTGGAGTAACAGGCAAATTTGGCCTTGGAATACGGAATGAAGAAGGGCAAAGACTAATAGAGTTTTGCCAAGAAAATGCACTGGTCATAACAAACACCCTCTTCCAACAACACAAGAGAAGACGCTATACATGGGCATTACCAGATGGTCAACACCAAAATCAGATTGATTATATTCTTTGCAGCCAAAGATGGAGAACCTCTATACAGTCAGCAAAAACAAGACCAGGAGCTGACTGTGGCTCAGACCATGAACTCCTTATTGCCAGATTCAGACTTAAATTGAAGAAAGTAGGGAAAACCACTAGAACATTCAGGTATGACCTAAATCAAATCCCTTATGATTATACAGTGGAAGTGAGAAATAGATTTAAGGGCCTAGATCTGATAGATAGAGTGCCTGATAAACTATGGACGGAGGTTTGTGACATTGTAGAGGAGACAGGGATCAAGACCATCCCCATAGAAAAGAAATGCAAAAAACCAAAATGGCTGTCTGGGGAGGCCTTACAAATAGCTGTGAAAAGAAGAGAAGCGAAAAGCAAAGGAGAAAAGGAAGGATATAAACATCTGAATGCAGAGTTCCAAAGAATAGCAAGGAGAGATAAGAAAGCCTTCTTCAGCGATCAATGCAAAGAACAACAGAATGGGAAAGACTAGGGATCTCTTCAAGAAAATCAGGGATACCAAAGGAACATTTCATGCAAAGATGAGCTCAATAAAGGACAGAAATGGTATGGACCTAACAGAAGCAGAAGATATTAAGAAGAGATGGCAAGAATACACAGAAGAACTGTACAAAAAAGATCTTCACGACCTAGATAATCACGATGGTGTGATCACTCACCTAGAGCCAGACATCCTGGAATGTGAAGTCAAGTGGGCCTTAGAAAGGATCACTACGAACAAAGCTAGTGGAGGTGATGGAATTCCAGTTGAGCTGTTTCAAATCCTGAAAGATGATGCTGTGAAAGTGCTTCACTCAATATGCCAGCAAATTTGGAAAACTCAGCAGTGGCCACAGGACTGGAAAAGGTCAGTTTTCATTCCAGTCCCTAAAAAGGCAATGCCAAAGAATGCTCAAACTACCGCACAATTGCACTCATCTCACATGCTAGTAAAGTAATCCTCAAAATTCTCCAAGCCAGGCTTCAGCAATATGTGAACCGTGAACTTCCTGATGTTCAAGCTGGTTTTAGAAAAGGCAGAGGAACCAGAGACCAAATTGCCAACATCCACTGGATCATGGAAAAAGCAAGAGAGTTCCAGAAAAACATCTATTTCTGCTTTATTGACTATGCCAAAGCCTTTGACTGTGGATCACAATAAACTGTGGAAAATTCTGAAAGAAATGGGAATACCAGACCACCTGATCTGCCTCTTGAGAAATTTGTATGCAGGTCAGGAAGCAACAGTTAGAACTGGACATGAAACAACAGACTGGTTCCAAATAGGAAAAGGAGTTTGTCAAGGCTGTATATTGTCACCCTGTTTATTTAACTTATATGCAGAGTACATCATGAGAAACGCTGGACTGGAAGAAACACAAGCTGGAATCAAGATTGCCAGAAGAAATATCAATAACCTCAGATATGCAGATGACACCACCCTTATGGCAGAAAGTGAAGAGGAACTCAAAAGCCTCTTGGTGAAAGTGAAAGTGGAGAGTGAAAAAGTTGGCTTAAAACTCAACATTTAGAAAACGAAGATCATGGCATCCGGTCCCACCACTTCATGGGAAATAGATGGGGAAACAGTGGAAACAGTGTCAGACTTTATTTTTCTGGGCTCCAAAATCACTACAGATGGTGACTGCAGCCATGAAATTAAAAGACGCTTACTCCTTGGAAGGAAAGTTATGACCAACCTAGATGGCATATTCAAAAGCAGAGACATTACTTTGTCAATAAAGGTCTGTCTAGTCAAGGCTATGGTTTTTCCTGTGGTCATGTATGGATGTGAGAGTTGGACTGTGAAGAAGGCTGAGCGCAGAAGAATTGATGCTTTTGAACTGTGGTGTTGGAGAAGACTCTTGAGAGTCCCTTGGACTGCAAGGAGATCCAACCAGTCCATTCTGAAGGAGATCAGCCCTGGGTGTACTTTGGAAGGAATGATGCTAAGGCTGAAACTCCAGTACTTTGGCCACCTCATGCGAAGAGTTGACTCATTGGAAAAGACTCTGATGCTGGGAGGGATTGGGGGCAGGAGGAGAAGGGGACGACAGAGGATGAGATGGCTGGATGGCATCACTGACTCGATGGACGTGAGTCTGAGTGAACTCCGGGAGTTGGTGATGGACAGGGAGGCCTGGCGTGCTGTTATTCATGGGGTCACAAAGAGTCGGACACGACTGAGCGACTCATCTGATCTGATCTGATCTGAACTGGAATTCCATCACCTCTACTAGCTTTGTTCGTCGTGATGCTTCCTAAGGCCCACTTGACTTCATATTCCTTGATGTCTGGCTCTAGGTGAGTGATCACACAATCATGGTTATCTGGGTCATGAAGATCTTTTTTTGTATAGTTCTTCTGTGTATTCTTGCCACCTTTTCTTAATATCTTCTGCTTCTGTTGGGTCCATAATATTTCTGTCCTTTATTGTGCCCATCTTTGCATGGAATGTTCCCTTGGTATCTCTAATTTTCTTGAAGAGATCTCTAGTCTTTCCCATTCTATTATTTTCCTCTATTTCTTTGCATTAATCACTGAGGAAGTCTTTCTTGTCTCTCCTTGTAATTCTTTAGAACTCTGAACTCAAATGGGTGTATCTTTCCTTTTCTCCTTTGCTTTTAGCTTCTTTTCTTTTCTCAGCTATTTGTAAGGCCTCCTCAGATAACCATTTTGCCTTTTTGCATTTCCTTTTCTTGGGGATGGTTTTGATGTATGGCAAGATGGCAGAGTAGAAGGACATGCATTCATCTTCTGGAGGACTCTGAAGGACTCTGAAGGACTCTGAAGATATCCTTCTACCTCCTCAGAGTAGAAGGACATGCAAGAACTCCAAAATACAACTTGCTGCTGAACATCCATCGACAGGAAAATGTTGAATCTCACCAAAAAAAGATACCCCATATCCAAGGGCAAAGGAAAAGCCCCAGCAAAATGGTAGGAGGAGTGAAATCGCATTTAGAATCAAACCCCATACCTGCCAGAGATGCTTGGAGGGCTCAGACAAAACCTTGTGCACACCAGGACCCAGAGGCCCCACAGAGACTGAGCCAGACCTGTATTTGAGTCTCCTGTGGAGGTATGGGTCAGCTAATCTTAATTAGCTTACATTTAAATAGCAACATGTGGGTAGTGGCACTCATCAGTCTAATTGGGGAAGCAAGGCAGATACTCTTGAAATCAGTTAAATACCAAAAGGATTGGGATCAGACAGTAGAGACTTGATGGTTCAGAAAAAGAGTGATAACATTCTGGGCTGGAGAGTTTAAGGATTTTAAGTCTTGTAGCAGAGGTGAAACTTGGGCTTCACCTTAAAGGATGTAGTGTTTGGATAGGAGGAAAGAAGGCAGGTGGTCATTCCAGATGGGTAGGAGGGTGTGGGCAAAGGTTTAGAGTTAGAAATGCCTCCCTCCATGAGAAGTTTGAGGATAGTGGCCTTTCTAGAATAGAGTGTTCCTATTAGGAGTTAGGTGGGTTGAGGCCAGGTCATGAACAGCCTTGAATGCTAGAACAAAGTGTTTAGGCTTTGTCTACCTAGGCCAATGTTTTGCAAAGCTTGCTAAAAGCACAGATTCCCAGGCCCCACCCAAACCTACTAAATCAAACTTTCTGGGTTGCAGCTTAGGAAATCAGTATTATAAGTAAGCTCTGCAGGTGTGTATGATCCACATTCAAGTTTGAGATCTATCAGGCAGAAAGACAGAGAAGGCAATGGCACCCCACTCCAGTACTCTTGCCTGGAAAATCCCATGGATGGAGGAGCCTGGTAGGCTGCAGTCCATGGGGTCGCTAGGAGTCAGACACGACTGAGCGACTTCACTTTCACTTTTCACTTTCATGCATTGGAGAAGGAAATGGCACCCCACTCCAGTGTTCTTGCCTGGAGAATCCCAGGGACGGGGGAGCCTGGTGGGCTGCCATCTCTGGGGTCACACAGAGTCGGACACGACTGAAGCGACTTAGCAGTAGCAGCAGCAGTAGACAGAAAGAAGCCCTAGGAAGCTTTTGATCAAAAGCGTGACATGATAGAGGAATCATAGGAAGCTTGATAAGGAGAGAAAGTGTTGGATACAGAAACTAGCTAAGGTAACCAGATGTGAACTTCAGAAATCCTGATCTTCTTTCTGGCTGATATCCTTGGACTTTTCAATCAATTTCTAATATTTCCCTGCAGGTCATATTTGAATTTTCCACACAATTTGTTTTCTGTTTTTAAATGACTGGGGCCCAAACACCACAGCCTGATTGCCTAGGTTCAGATACCAGCCATACTATCTAAGCTGTTTTAGCCCAGACAAGCCACTTAACTTTTCTTTGCTTCAATGTCCTTATCTGTCAGCTGGAGATGATTATAGCCCCATCCGATAAGGGCATTGTGAGTGTTAAATGAGATCATAAGTAAGATGGCTTACAACAGTAGAGTCCCCTTCGTGCGAACATTCAAACTTTGAACTTACAAAAATGCAAACATGCATACATTGTCATGTATGTGCATCCTCTACACGCAGTTGTGCTTTTGTGTCCTTTAGTGTACAATACTGTTGCTGTGCAACACGAGGAGCTTACTAAAGACCTGATGGAACTCGAAGCCCAGAGAAAGGGCAAAGAGAGACAAGAGGAAGAAGTAACTGGAGAACTAAAGAGTTTCATGACACAGGGAATGGCAGGGGGATTTTCTTTCTTTTTGTTTTAACCATTTATCATTTATTTATTATTATTATTTTACTTTACAATATTGTATTGGTTTTGCCATGCATCAGCATGCATCCGCTATGGGTGTACACGTGTTCCCCATCCTGAACCCCCCTCCCACCTCCCTCCCCGTACCATCCCTCTGGGTCATCCCAGTGCACCAGCCCCAAACATCCTGTATCGTGCATCGAACCTGGACTGGTGATTCGTTTCTTATATGATATTATACATGTTTCAATGCCATTCTCCCTAATCATCCCACCCTCTCCCTTGACTGGATGTTCTTTATTTAAGGAGGCACTGTTAGTTTTGAGGCATGGGACCTGAACGGAGAATGGTACAGGAAGGTTGCAGCAGCTGTTCAGAATGCAGTCCAGTGCTACCATGTCATCTATGATGCGAAAAAACAGATCTACTATCCAGATATCACTGGACCATTTTGTCAAAGAGGGTAGATAGAAGTGAATCCAGCAAGGAATGAGAACCTGTGCCATCAACATCGGGCATGGATGAAACTTCATTTTGCCCTCCATCTCCTATTGCTGACCATCCTTCAGCTCTACCATCTCCTACCTGCCCTTCCCCCTTCAGTCAGTAATCCTTCTTGCCTGTTCACTTGATGTCAGCCCCTGAATGCCAGCTGTTATACTGTACTACTGTACTTCTTAAGGTACTGTACTATTAGATTAAAAATGTTTTCTTTATATTTTGTGTTTGTTTTTGTGTATTATTTGTGTGAAAATTATTATAAACCTGTTACATACAGTACACCACTATATAGCTAACTGTGTTGGACTTATGAACAAATTGGACTTAGGAATGTGCTCTTGGAACTCATTTGTATGTAGGGGACTTATTGTACCTAGCACATACTAAGCACTCAGTTGATGGTATTAAATATTATTGAAACTAAAGAGCTCTTTAATTTATTCCAATTTCCATAACAAAAGTAATCTTCACCACCAACAAAGTCTTAAATTTGCCCATTCAGAATATTAAACCCGAGCCTCAGACTTTTTGATTAATGAGTTGTATTTTAAAGTATCAGTTCAGTCGCTCAGTCATGTCTGACTCTTTGCGACCTCCCTGTCCGTCACCAACTCCCGGAGATTACACAAACTCATATCCATTGAGTCGGTAATGCCATCCAGCCATCTCATCCTCTGTCGTCCCCTTCTCCTCCTGCCCTCAATCTTTCCCACCATCAGGGTCTTTTCAAATGACTCGGCTCTTCGCATCAGGTAGCCAAAGTATTGGATTTTCGGCTTCAACATCAGTCCTTCCAATGAACACCCAAGACTGATCTCTATTAGGATGGACTGGTTGGATCTCCTTGCAGTCCAAGGGACTCTCAAGAGTCATCTCCAACACCACAGTTCAAAAGCATCAGTTCATCTGTGCTCAGCTTTCTTTATAGTTCAACTCTCACATCCATACATGACCACAGGAAAAACCATAGCCTTGACTAGACAGACCTTTGTTGGCAAAGTAATGTCTCTATTTTTTAATATGTTGTCTAGGTTGCTCATAACTTTCCTTCCAAGGAGTAAGCGTCTTTTAATTTCATGGCTGCAGTCACCATCTGCAGTGATTTTGGAGCCCAGAAAAATAAAGTCAGCCACTGTTTCCACTGTTTCCCCATCTATTTGCCATGAAGTGATGGGACCGGATGCCATGATCTTAGTTTTCTGAATGTTGAGCTTTAAGCCAACTTTTTCACTCTCCTCTTTCACTTTCATCAAGAGGCCTTTTAGTTCCTCTTCACTTTCTGCCATAAGGGTGGTGTCATCTGCATATCTGAGGTTGTTGATATTTCTCGCAGCAATCTTGATTCCATCTTGTGCTTCTTCCAGCCCAGCATTTCTCATGATGTACTCTGCAAATAAGTTAAATAAGCAGGGTGACAATATACAGCCTTGATATACTCCTTTTCCTATTTGGAACCATTCTGTTGTTCCATGTCCAGTTCTAACTGTTGCTTCCTGACCTGTATACAGGTTTCTCAAGAGGCAGGTCAGGTGGTCTGGTATTCCCATCTCTTTCAGAATTTTCCAGTTTAATGTGATCCACACAATCAAAGGCTTTGGCATAGTCAGTAAAGCATAAATAGATGTTTTTCCTGAACTCTCTTGCTTTTTTGATGATCAGCAGATGTTGGCAGTTTGATCTCTGGTTCCTCTGCCTTTTCTAAAACCAGCTTGAATATCTGGAAGTTCACAGTTCACATATTGCTGAAGCCTGGCTTGGAGAATTTTGAGGATTACTTTGCTAGAGTGTGAGATGAGTGCAATTGTGCTGTAGTTTGAGCATCCTTTGGCATTGCCTTTTTAGGGATTGGAATGAAAACTGACCTTTTCCAGTCCTGTAACCACTGCTGAGTTTTCCAAATTTGCTGGCATATTGAGTGTAGCACTTTCACAGCATCATCTTTCAGGATTTGGAATAGCTCAACTGGAATTCCATCACCTCCACTAGCTTTGTTCGTCGTGATGCTTCCTAAGGCCCACTTGACTTCACATTCCATGATGTCTGGCTCTAGGTGAGTGATCACACCATCGTGATTATCTTGGTCGTGAAGATCTTTTTTGTACAGTTCTTCTGTGTATTCTTGCCACCTCTTTTCAATATCTCCTGCTTCTGTTAGGTCCATACCATTTCTGTCCTTTTTTGAGCCCATCTTTGCCTGAAATGTTCCCTTGGTGTCTCTAATTTTCTTGAAAAGATCTCTCGTCTTTCCCATTCTATTGTTTTCCTCTATTTCTTTGCATTGATCGCTGAGGAAAGCTTTCTTATCTCTCCTTGCTAATCTTTGGAACTCTGCATTCAAATGGGTATATCTTTCCTTTTCTCCTTTGCTTTTCGCTTCTCTTCTTTTCACAGCTATTTGTAAGGCCTCCTCAGACAGCCATTTTGCTTTTTTTTGCCTTTCTTTTTCTTGGGGATGGTCTTGATCCCTGTCTCCTATACAATGTCACAAACCTCCATCCATAGTTCATCAGGCACTCTTTTAAAGCATAACTCTTCACTTAATTTAACATGATTATCTTTCATAAAATAAGTCTAAATAGAGGGGAAATTGTTCTTCCCATTGAATGTGTTAATCTATGGTTAGTTCTTGGCTATGAATTATGTATCTTTTAATACTTTGTACTTTTTATATTGCTACTACCTTTCAGTGAACACTGTTTGGGGACTGATAATACAAAGATAGTTTCTTGTCTGGTGTCAGTGAGCTCACAATGTACTGTGGGTACAGAGCCCACTTTTTCAAGGAATGAGAAAATCTCTTTAGATGCCTACTTGGTAGTTTGTGAACTTTTGTTTTCTGCTTCACTTTTCTTCCAGGCCTCACCTGAATAGACGCTTCTCCTAGTCTCTCCAGTTTCAGTTGACAGTCAGCTGCTTGAAGCAACTCTCAGGATGCGCCTTCAGATCTTGAAGGCAGAGAGGGAAGAAAATAGCTGGACACCCATCATAGCCACCTATACATTTCTGAGACAGGGTAAGCCAGGAAATTGCCTTAGACTCTTCTTTCAGAAGCAAAGTCACTCCTAATTTTGTTCACTTGTGCTATGTTTAGTTTCCTCAGTCATGTCTAACTCTTTGCAACTCCATGAACTATAGCCCGTCAGGCTCCTCTGTCCAGGGGGATTCTCCAGGCAAGAATACTGAAGTGGGTTGCCATGCTTTCCTCCAGGGGATCTTCCCAACCCAGGAGTCTAACCCAAGTTTCCTGCATTACAGGTGTATTCTTTACTGTCTGAGCCACCAGGAAGGCCCAAGAATACTGAAGTGAGTAGCCTATTCCTTCTCCACAGGATCTTCCTGACCCAGGAATTGAATGCAATGCAGGGTCTCCTGCATTGCAGGAGGATTCTTTAACAGCTGAGCTACTAGGGAAACCCTTTTGTTCACTTAGGTTCTGTTAGGTAGTTGAAAAAGATGGTTCTGTGACATGATTGGTTAAGGTTCCTTTTTGATTTTAACAGATGAATATCTATTTTCCCTACTGCATGGATGCGTGCATGCTCAGTTGTGTCCGACTCTTTGTGACTCTGTGGACTCTAGTCTGCCTGGATCCTCTGTCCATGGGATTTCCCAGCCAAGAATACTGGAGTGGGTAATGAATAGCTCCCAGAATCACAAGTTGGACTGGAGAACCTGACCCAGGGCTACACAGTCAACATCACGGCTGTTATCATTACTACCATCATGCTATTACCATTAGTGGGTTAGCTCAGGTCCTCACAGATGCAAAACCCCAGCTGGGATTAGACAAGCGGAGCCTTATTGGGGAAAATATCTGTGAGAGAATGTAGGGAGGGAGCCAGAAGAAGCTGGGAGAGCTGTTAAACTACAATGTAAATCTGACCTTTATGGATGAGAGAAGGAAAGAAGAAGGTTAAATAGGAAGAGTCATAGACTGAAGTTTAGTGCTAATGAAGTTGGACCAGGCTGATGGGGAGTCCTGTTACCAAAGTCACAGGCCACATAGTCCTATGTCTCCCGGAAATGGGCCTGACTCCTTCTGTGCTTAGTCATTGGCTGGGAACAGTGGGGCTTCAGAGCAAAGCAGCAAATATTGGGGTGAATATAAAGCACATTAACTGGAGCAAAGGTCAATGACACTTCCCACATTGGAAGAACCAAGAGGCACACTGTCATGACTGTCTGAATTGGAGATTGTCCACTTCTTTGGGCCACTGGCTCCCAGTTCCTTGCATTAAGGAAGCCTAAGTTATAGGCCTGTGCCCCAACTATAAGGGGGCCCTACTTATTAGCAAGAGTCTTATGTCCTCACCCCCAAAATAAAGGGATTCTGCTGTACAGAAATGCCTGCAAAAAAGGGTCTATTATACTGTGTGAATTCCTTGAGAGCTGAGATCTTTGTCTTACTGCTATTACAAATAAATGTTTATTGAAATAAGTGGCTGCAACCAACTGGTGTTCAAATGATCTTACACACATACACACACTCAATTTACCCATCAGTCAGTCAGTTCAGTCGCTCAGTCGTGTCTGACTCTTTGCGACCCCATGAATCACAGCACACCCGGCCTCCCTGTCTATCACCAACTCCCAGACTTTACTCAAACTCATGTCCATCGAGTCGGTGATACCATCCAGCCATTTCATCCTCTGTCGTCCCCTTCTCCTCCTGCCCCCAATCCCTCCCAGCATCAGAGTCTTTTCCAGTGAGTCAACTCTTCACATAAGGTGGCCAAAGTATTGGAGTTTCAGCTTCAGCATCAGTCCTTCCAATGAACACCCAGGACTGATCTCCTTTAGGATGGACTGGTTGGATCTCCTTGCAGTCCAAGGGACTCTCAAGAGTCTTCTCCAACACCACAGTTTAAAAGCATCGATTCTTTGGCGCTCAGCTTTCTTTATAGTCCAACTCTCACATCCATACATGACCACTGGAAACACCATAGCCTTGACTAGAGGGCCCTTTGTTGGCAAAGTAATGTCTCTGCTTTTTAACATGCTATCTAGGTTGGTCATAACTTTCCTTCCAAGGAGTAAGCGTCTTTTAATTTCATGGCTGCAGTCACCATCTGCAGTGATTTTGGAGCCCCTCAAAATAGTCTGACACTGTTTCCACTGTTTCCCCATCTGTTTCCCATGAAGTGATGGGACCAGATGCCATGATCTTCGTTTTCTGAATGTTGAGCTTTAAGCCAACTTTTTCACTCTCCTCTCTCACTTTCATCAAGAGGCTTTTTAGTTCCTCTTCACTTTCTGCCATAAGGGTGGTGTCATCTGCATGTCTGAGGTTATTGATATTTCTCCCAGCAATCTTGATTCCAGCTTGTGCTTCTTGCAGCCCAGTGTTTCTCATGATGTACTCTGTGTATAAGTTAAATAAGCAGGGTGACAATATACAGCCTTGATATACTCCTTTTCCTATTTGGAACCAGTCTTTTGTTCCATGTCCAGTTCAGGGAAATGCAAATCAAAATCCACTAGGGGACTTCCCTGGTGGTGCATGGGATAGAAATCTGCCGGACAATGCAGGGGACATAGGTTCGATCCCTGGTCTGGGAAGATTCCACATGCCGTGGAGCAACTAACCTGTCACCACAACCACTGAGCCCACACTCCAGTGCCTGTGAGCCATAACTACTGAGCCTGTATGCTGCAACTACTGAAGCCTGCACACTTACAGCCTACACGCCACAGCTACTGAGCATGTGTGCTGCCTAGAGTCTACGCTACACGGCAAGAGAAGCCGCCACAATGAGAAGCCCTCGCACCACAATGAAGAGTAGCCCCTACTCGCTGCAACTAGAGAAAATGCATACAAAAGCAGCGAAGACACAGCATGGGCAAATAAATAATTTTTTAAAAATAAAACCACTAGGATGTCTATAATGAAAAAAAGATAAGTGTGTTGAGGATGTAGAGAAACACAGTGCTGATGGAAATGTAAAATGGTGCAGCCACTTTGGAAAATGGATGATGAACAAGTAGCCTGGAATAGGATAATCAAAAGTCTTTGTCCTCAAGGAACTCAGGGCAAAAAGAGAAGGCCCAGAGGATACCTGACTGATTTTGCACTACATATCTTTTAAGGATTCTGACAGTCCAAACTGAGCATTCTATAGACAGAAGCCATTCTTCCATCCTAACTACTACTTCTCCAGGCCTTGTCCATCACCTCCCACTAGGTAGTGTTGTGAGACTGGACTATCAGCCACTTCCTACCCATCTCTCTCTTTTCTCTCTTCCCTCATGAATGCCAGCTACCTCTTATGAGTCAGCTCTGGCTGCAGTGGCTTTGCAAGCTCAAACCTATCCTTGAGCCTTATGTCATTCAGAGGGGTTTTGAAAACTAATAAATATGCCAAGAGCTTTTCAATGGCTTTTAGACCCATTCTCTGTTCCTTCTGAGTCAGAGGTAGGGGGAGTGAGGAGTCAAATCTTGAGTCTCCCTTTCCTGCCCTACCAAACCCCTGAACACAGCCTAGCTAGCTCTCAGGGGGAAGCCTAGAGGTATCACTTCAGATTGTCAGTCCTTAGGAGATCAATGCTGTTAATGGGGAAGGGGTTCCCAGGGCCACAGTAGTCTTACAAATATCAACATTTCCAGCGTCTCTAGTCTTAAGAAGATAAAGGGCTGGAGTCTAGAGATTGCCTAAAAGAAGAAAGAGGTAGACAGAAACAGGGAAAATTCTCAGTTTCTCCCAGCAGGGCTAAAGGAACAAGGAAATAAGAGACCAGAGGATTTAGTGACCTAAAGCACCAGAGAATCCTAGGGCTGAAAATAGAGACACGGGTGAGTGAGGGGGATCAGAGAGCAGGAGATTTACAGGTCTATACCAACCTTAGGGGAATCAAAGAAATGTAACAGTAGCATCTCTGCCTTTAAGGAACTTCGAGTAATTTAGTGGTGAAATAAAAAATTATATACTTGAAACAATTTGTAATTTTGTGCTAAACTGTGGGATTGACCCCAAAAAAATGGAACTCGGCAAAGTGCTGACATCCTTTGTGAACTGAATGGCTGATTGAGGCATTAGGTGTTCCCACAGGACTTGATGCTCTAGCTACAGTGGCTACAAATTTTAGGGATGAGTGTGCTTGCATCTTGCATGTTTTACTGGAGGAAGCATGGGGAGGAAGCTTCACCATCATCACCACTTGTTAATCACTATCATCAACAAGAACCACAATAAATATTAATTGAGCATCCCTCCCTGAGTCTACACTTCTGTTTAGGAGGCAGGGCAAACACAGAGAGTCCAAGGACTAGCACAAGAGAGTATATGCCAGTAGCACCAAGACAGAGGGGAAAATGAGAGATGGGGAGGTGAGGAAAGGCTTCCTGGAGGAGGGAGTGCTTGAATTGCCCCTTGAAAGAAGGTTAGGGTTTGGACTGATGAAGAAAAGAGTGAAGGGGGTTGTAAATGGCCTCAACAAGGCACTGAGACATCAAGGCAAGTATGATTAAGTGAGAAAACCTGTTGGACTGGAGCAAAGGGTGTGGCAGGGTAACGTGGGTGATGAAGCTGGAGAGGAAAATTGTGTGATGATGATTATAGAGAGCCTTAAATGTCAGACAGAAAAAAGTAAGAAGGCAGTGAAGATTTGCATATTTGGGGAGTGACAAGGGCTCAGGGCTTCCCTGATGGCTCCTACAATGCAGGCGACCAGGATTCTGTCTCTGGGTTGGGAAGATCCCCTGGAGAAGGGAATGGACAGAGAAGGGAATACCCACTCCAGTATTCTTGCTGGGAGAATTCCATGGACAGAAGAGCCTGGTGGGTTACAGTCCATGGGGTCACAAAGAGTCAGACACAACTGAGTGACTAACACTTTGAAGGGCACAGGGAAGGAGGAAAGGATAAAAAGAAAAACATGGGGATTCTACGTTCTTCCTAGCTTCAGTCTCCCATGTTAGGGTGATCAACTCAGCAAACAGAAGAGTTTGTCACCCTACTTGTGATTCATCTTGGGAAAGGTTTCCAAAGAAGCCCCCAGGAAGCTTCATACCACATACTTACTGTTGGCAAAGAATTTGGTGCCTTTTGGAAAGCCCCAGCTCCTCAACCCTATGTGTGACGTGTTCTCTGATACCGTTGACCCACCTTGTGAAACAGAAAGGAGGCAGGATCAGTCTGCTAACCCAACTGCCACATGTGTCTCAAAAGGCAACAACCTTGTAGAAGCTCATCTGTGCCTGGATCAGCCCTGGAGGGAGGCAGCAATCACAGGAATGTTGAGAAAGCGCCACCACAGCCAGACTCAGCCTTTCTCCAGGCCATCCTGTTGGTGGCTGTGACTTGGCCATTCCTCATCTAGATTCTTTTTACTGACTTCCTGCAGCAAAAGGAGATTGGCAAGGCTCTGCTACATTTGTATTATTACCAAGAGGCAGATGTTTTCTCTTTTTCTCTGGGGTTTAGAATTATGCAAATGAAGGCACAAAACCAAAATTCAGCTAGGTGGGGGAGGATTACTGTTAAGAATCTAGGCAATTCTCAGAGCTCTTTAAGACACCCCTCTCAGTTTTTCTTAACAGCTCACTTGGCTCCTCTCCAGTCAATTTAGAATTTGGCACCTCTTCAGAACCTTCCAACCAAAGACCTGAAAGTTCGTTCTAAAGTTCCTACCTTGGCCTCATTTTTCAAGTGGAGAAATCAAGGCATATAATATGGGTCGGTGGGCTGACCTTGAGTCTCGACACCCCCTCTATCTTTTTCTTTCTCCCTTCGGCTATATACAGTCTCTCTTGGAAAGGAAACTCTACGGCCGGATTGCCTCCCAGGTCTGTCCTCCACCCAACAGTAACAAAATCTGGAGGGCAATAGGACCTAGGAAGATTCAACCCTGAGGCCGAGAGAGACACACCTGCTTAACCGCGTGGGTTGAGCGAGTGTGGGAGCGAGCTAGTTAGGGAGGGAGGGGTAGAAGTGGGCGTCTGCTGCTCTGGGGCAAGAGGAAAGCTGTAGCCCCCTCCAGGGTTCGGGGGTCATGATAAGAAATCCTTCTAAAGGTTGGCCCAAGCCCCCTTTTGTTGCTCCTCTACGCACCGAGCATCTTTCATCTGCCCGCCCTGGAAGTCGCAGACTGGTTTTGTTTGGTCCCAGCTGTCTCTCGCATTCCGCTCACCCCCGCCCTCTGTGTGCCTTATAAGTTCCTGAAGTCACCGATCTTTCACAGCTGGAACTGCGGGCCGGCAGGACCCCGGCAGCAGACGGCGCCCAAGAGTTTGGTGACGTTTGTCCGGCTGGGTTGGCACCCCGCACGTTGTGTTTTTCGCTAGCAAAGTTTCTCGGTGGAAAAGAAGCCCCTCCAGTTTTCTCTGGATCCTGTAGCGGACGCGCACGCCACTTTGCTCCCCGGTGACTGAGCTTGGGGACGGGGCTGTGGCTCTGCTCCTGCCTCTGGTCGGGCTGCCTTGGGCGCGGAGCTTGGGGAATCCGAGAAGCCGACGTGAGAACCTTTGACTAAGCGTGGGTCTGGAGAGAGCGCCCGCGAGCAGGCGAGCTAACAGCCGCAGCTTAGCAATAGCTAGGTACCTGGTCACTGAACTGAATCCCGAAGGGACATTCAGGCTGCAACCCCCACTTCTGACCTGGATCAGTTCTCGGCCGATTTGAGAGAGCACACTGGTTAGCGCTCCTCGAGAGCAGCTGCTGAGTGTGGGTGCCCGAGGAAATCGGCCTGCCCCGCTGCCTAGAGGGCTTCGAAAGGCGGAACCGCCACCGAAACAGCAGTTCCCATGGCTCCTTAGACGACTGGAATTGGACCCCTGACTGGGCGCTAAGATGTTTGCTTTTGCCTTGTCCAAATTCCACAGCACGTGTGTTGACGATTGGAATCCCGGCCTAATCAAGAGTCAAGTTCAAAGTGGTGCTCCTGGATCCTTCATCTCAAACTGCAACAAGTCTAATTTGAGACTAGAAGAGAGGGATCTCCTGCTCTAACTAGTAGATCTCCGTTCTGGAATTGGACTTGACAGCTTTCCTCACCAATACTTGGACTGCAGCTGTTGCACGTTCTTTGGGGGGTGGGGGAGGGGCGGTAGTTCTCTGAAAACCAGACCACAACAGTTGGAACCTCAACAATGGACCAAGTTTTTGAAATTCCCGAAGAGTCAAACGTGGACCCGATATCCTCTCTTGAGGAAGATGTCATCCGTGGGGCCAACCCCCGATTTACCTTTCCATTTGGCATCCTCTTCTCCACCTTTTTGTACTGTGGGGAGGCAGCATCTGCCTTGTATATGGTTAGAATGTACCGGAAGAATAGTGAAACCTACTGGATGACGTACACCTTTTCTTTCTTTATGTTTTCATCCATCATGGTCCAGTTGACCCTCATTTTTGTCCACAGAGACCTGGCCAAAGACAAGCCACTATCATTGTTTATGCATCTAATCCTCATGGGACCTGTTATCAGGTGAGCAACTTTTCCATCTTTTCCCTCCTCCTCTACCCCCACTCATTGTGCAGAGAAGGATGAATTTAATATTTTTTAAGACTGCTACTGTGCCTCTAATTGAATCGATTCTTCTATTCCCTCCCACTCTTGACTTCCCTGCCTGCCACCCACAAAGTCTTATCTGCAGTCTTAAGTGCCATCGCAATGAACATGTAGCATGTACCTGTGTTTCAAAACCATGTTTGGTACCATTAATAAGACTTCATCTGACAATGTTTGCTATCTGAATTTGAGACCAATTGATGTGATCACCTTGTGAACACCGGCCATAGCTTTGGAGTATGTTATTTTGACCCCGCCTTTTAGACGCTCTTTACATTGGGTGGAAGTTCCTTACCCTCTCCGTCCCATCTCACATTCAGTTTCTTTACCTTGAGCTGCTTGGGCTGCTGTGACTGCTATTTTCAAATTTTCTGGAGTTATTTGACATCTGGGAAATATTTTAAGCCATTTGTGCTCATCTGGTACCCCAACCCTTTGTAGTGTGTTTTCCCTGGCAGTTTATTGGTCCCCTGTTTATCCTTTTGTATCTTTCTGCAATAAAGGTACACGGTTAGAAGGGGCAAAGGAAGAAAGTCTATCTGGATGCTGTAGCACAATATAATAATATTGAGTCTTTCCATTCTGATTGCTTTGAAAGGATAAGAATGTGCCTTATCCTAAGGGGGACAGGCATCTGCATCAGAAGTCTCATCTGGATGCTACGGGATTTTCAAGATAGAGAGATGTTGCAAAATTTATGAGGTCAGTAGGAAAGAATGGACCAAGTTTATCTTGATTGCAAGAGAGGCAGAAATCTGCAGTCAGCTGAGGAATATGGATCATAGTGTTGATGTTGTAATTGCGATTGGGGAGATGTTTCATCATCAGAGACATAAACAGTCTGAAACTGGCTAAGGATGGAACTCTTTAAAGAAAAAATTTTATCAACATATTTAAACGGGGAGGAATTGATTATGCTCCATCAGTGAAAATTTGAGACATCAGTAGAAACAGTGGCCTGAAATTCAGGAGACCTGGAATCTAGTGGGCCCCCCTCACCCCCTCTGTCATTGACTAGTTATGTAGCCTTGGTGAAATCCCTGAGGATGCCTTGAGCCTCAGTTCCTTCATCTGTAAAATAAATGGCTTGGGCTAGATCATGGGTCTCAAACTCAAACACTTAACAGGGGTCAGGCAAGTATCATAAATGAGCAAGGGAAGACAAGAGAAAAACAGTAGCTTCATGTGTGATGATAAATAAAAATGAAGTTTCATTGTTAAAGAAATGATGGAGAGTAGTGAGTGCTATGGCAATCTGGAGTCCACAAGATAAGCCTAAAGGAGGCAACTGCTCCACAGCTCCAGTTCGTTGTTTCCTTGTGGGAATTCAGACCCAGTATCGCCAAGGCCCCAACTTTTCAGGAGAAGCACTCAAGACAGGATTTTGTGGGAAATAGAATGACTTAATATTTTGACAAGTGATTTTGGTAATTAAATAAAAACACTGTCTGAACCAAACAAGACACAGCTGTTCTTCAGATGTGACTCAGCTGGCCTATACAAGCTCTGGACTAGGTAATCTAAAGGTCCTTTCCAGGTCTAAATCTTTGAAGTTAAGCTGTGAAAGAAAGACCTCATCTTGAACTTTGAATCAAGATGTCATTTAGAGATGTCATCAGAGGAGCAAGGAAACCATTCTTCTCTCGCTTTTTAAATGCAATCTATTGAATTAAAAGTTCAAGTGCTCTTTTAAAAAAAATTATATCGATTGGAGGATAATTACTTTACAATATTTTGATGGTCTCTGCCATACATCAACATGAATCAGCCATAGGCATACATGTGTCCCCTCCCTCCTGAAGATGCAAATTTCAGTAAGTATTTCCCCAGCTCCCCATTTTGACTTCTCTCTTTGCTTTGCGGCCTCCCAAGCCATCTTTAATTTGGATCATCCATAGTTTTGAGTACTCTGTTTCATTTTTATCATTTAACTTTGACTAGATATGATTGGAAAGCATTTATAACCTCAGTCAGCTAACCCTACAGCCAGGAAAAATAATTAAAAGCTCATAGATCATATGCTTGATAATGCTTATTTTCAAGGCAAATTACATTTTTAGGTAGGTAGGAACTTGATTAGTGCTATTAGGCACATGAAGGTGTTTGGAGGGCCTGGCTTTCTTACGTGTAATGCAAAGATACCTCTGGAAGTGAAAATGTATTCTCATGTTGTGCCATTTATAAGCAAGGCAAACATGCTTACATAAACCAGTAAATAGCCTTAAGAATAGAAGCAGGAACAGGATTCTTCATGCAACCGCCCCCCCCCCCAATATTTTATTCAGCAATAACATTGATGGGCTTGGATTAAAATCTAAAATCTTTTGTTGGAAGTGAACATATGCATTTTTCCTGAATCAGAGGAGAAAGTTGCTTTTTTTTTTCTTCTCTGTTTTTTCCTTCTATCTTTTTCTCTCCTGGATTTCAGTTTTCCTTACAGTGCGGATGTTTCAAGCTACATGCTTCAAGCTGGCACACATGCACCAATGTCAAAGGCATCCTGTGGATAAATGATACAAATGAACTTATTTACAAAGCAGAAACAGAATCATAGGCTTAGAAAACAAATTTATGGTTACCAAAGGGGAAAGGTGAAGGGGAGAGATAAATTGGGAGTTTGGGATTGACATACACACTACTATTTTTTAAATAGGTAACTGGGATTTGGCTGGTGGTCCAGTGGCTAAGACTCTGTGCTCTCAATGCAGGAGGCCTAGTTTGGATCCCCAGTTGGGGAACTAGCTCCTACATACCACAAATAAGACCTGGTGAAGCCTAATAACTAAATAAATATTTTTTAAAAAATAGATAACCAACAAAGACTTACTGTATAGCACAGGGAACTCTGTTCAATATTTCATAATCTAAATAAGAAAATTTGAAAAAGGATACATGTATATGTAGAACTGAATCACTTTGCTGTACACCTGAAACTAACATAACATTTTAAATCAACTATAGTCCAATATAAAATAAACATTTTTAAGAAAAGAGAGATCCTGTGGAGAATGGCAGCCAGCCAGTGCTCTTTCCTATTAGGTCTAGAGAGCATATAAATCTCTGAACTTGTCTTTGGTCTCTTTATCTGTTAAATTTCATTGCCATTATCATCTTCTCCTTCCATCACTTCTCACTCTGTATTCTTTGCTTCCTTCTTATTCTTTTACTTACTCAGCAAATATTTATCAAATGCCCAATATGTGATAAGGGCAGTGGGTGAGATAAATATAGCCCTTAGCCTGTCAGGAATGGAGAAGGCAATGGCACCCTACTCCTGTACTCTTGCCTGGAAAATCCCATGGATGGCGGAGCCTGGTAGGCTGCAGTCCATGGGGTCGCTAACAGTCAGACATGACTGAGCGACTTCACTTTCACTTTTCACTTTCATGTATTGGAGAAGGAAATGGCAACCCACTCCAGTGTTCTTGCCTGGAGAATCCCAGGGATGGGGGAGCCTGGTGGGCTGCCGTCTATGGGGTCGCACAGAGTCGGACACGACTGAAGCGACTTAGCAGCAGCAGCAGCAGCAGCCTGTCAGGAAAGACAGCTTAAATTTCGACACAGCTGTTCCAACTTATCATAAGAAATAGTCCACAGTTTCCATTCATTTCTCTGTGTGTAGTGGTGGCGGTGGGGGGGGGGGTAGGGGATTCCAAATCAAAGTAAATTTTCCTCTTTTGTAGAGAAAGAATGAAGTTTAAAAGGCTGTTGTTCCCTAACAGGTCAAGAGACCCCCAGAACAAGCTTTAAAGAGGTCTTTTGAGGTTCCCTAGGTATATAGTACATTGGGTTCTGAGTTGCCAAGTCTTTTTAATTACCTTTGTTGCTAAATGGCTTTCCTGTGTATATTTTAAATTATTTAAATTTTTTATTGGAGTATAGTTGATTTATAAGCATCCCTGTGTCTTTGAGAGGTTTTTCCCCAGATCTCCTCCAAGACTTTTTGGCTGAGACAGTTACACCTGTGGGCTTTGTCTTGAAAAAGCAGAGCTCAAAAGACCTGATTATGAAGCTGAAAGGTTTGAATAAGCAACATTTTTCCTCAGGAACTTAAGGTGTTATGAAAACCAGAGCCTTTTGGAACCTTCATCATTTTCTCTCAACACATTATTAATGTTTTTGTATTCAAGTCTTTTTTCTGTCATAGGCTTATTATTAAGGAGACAAAGCAATATCTAAGTCCTCAAATACTTCTGAATTGGTATTCTTAGGTTGGTCGATGACCAAATGAACACAAAAGATTTAGATTCAAGTGATTTGTAGAAGGCATGACCAGCTGTTTGACTCATGAAAATTGAGAAGAACAGGAGTGAAAGAATGGCAAAAAGTAGCACAACCTTTCTGAGTTATTTATCCCCTCTCACCACCAATTTCTTTCTAGGACAGCTTTAGTTAAATTCCCATGATGCTTTACTTCTGCAGATGTTTGGAGGCCATGATTAAGTACCTCACACTGTGGAAGAAAGAGGGGCAGGAGGAGCCCTATGTCAGCCTCACCCGAAAGAAGATGCTAATAAATGGCGAGGAGGTGCTGATAGAATGGGAGGTGGGCCACTCCATCCGGACCCTGGCTATGCACCGCAATGCCTACAAACGTATGTCACAGATTCAAGCCTTCCTGGGCTCAGTGCCCCAGCTGACCTATCAGCTCTATGTGACTCTGATCTCTGCAGAGGTCACCCTGGGTAGAGGTGAGTGGGGTCAGGTGAGGGGTGGGTTCCACTGAAATCAGGGTCTTAGAAATCTAGACCTGAACTGTCCAATATACTGGCCACCAGCTTCCTGTGACTATTTAAAATTTTAAAAATGTATTTCCTCAGTCATACGAGCCACATTTCAAGTACTCAGCAGCTATGTATACCTCGTGATTACTGTATTGGTAGTATAGAACTTTCTGTTGGACAGCACCGATAGTCAACTTGCAGAGCCAGATATCTCAGGCCTGCCAGATTTCTTAAACCTGGGTAAGGTATTTAGACTAAAAACATCATAGATAAACCGTCTCTGGGCCCAGAAGTGAGTAATACCAGCAGCCAGTAGGACATGTTTCCTACCCACAGTGTTTACATTGCATTGAGGGTGTTTGGTTGGTTGGTATAGGGATGGCTGCCTTTTAATAAGAGTTTCCCTAGTATTCTGATCATGAGAAAACATAATCACTGGGTGAAAGCTCCTTTTACAACTTACATTCCATACTCAGACCTAAGTCAGTTAATACAGGAATCTGCATTTTTTGAAAGTACCCTGATTGATTCTGATCAGCCACTTTTGGGAATCACTGATTGAATCACTCCTTCCTTCCATCTCCAGTGGGGAGAAAGAAAAAGGGTATGGATTGAATACTGGTGAGGGTCAGTCCTGGCCCCAGTTCTGACCTTCTCTGTGTTCTTTAGAAGAAGTTACCAAAGAGGTCACTGTCTTAATCTCCCATTTGTAAAAGAGGGATCCTGGGATGAGTAAGCCTCTAGCAGAGGATGAAGTGTGAGTCAGTGTTTCAAAAGTTGAGATAAAGTACTGTTAATGACTTTTAACAGCCTAAGATTAGCTTCATCTACTTGGGCCTGAGCTGGTACAGCTGTGGGTATAGCTTTGGACCATTTCCTTATTATCATGTATTGACCCTGCTTCACAAAGCCCCATGTTTCAAATAAATGTAGGGAGGAAATATGTCCTCTTTTTTCTCTGCTAAGAATTGTTCATGAAGTTCTGCTGGTCTTGAAGCTTTTTGCATACCTAGAATTGACAGTAGTTGGGGAGAAAAATCTCTGGATGATTCCTCCTGAGAATTTTGAGGGTAATTAAACCACTTAATTAAAATATTATGCATTATAAAAGTAATACATGCACAGAACGAAGGGCCTGCAGGTAATTGTATATGCACAGACTATTTCTACGAAGATATGCAAGAAACGATTTACCTCTAGGGAGTGAAAATGAGCAGTCAGCTGGCTTTTAGCTTTTACTTTATACCCTTTTATATGTTTTGAATTCCTTTTCACCATGATCATGTATTACTATTTTTTGTCGTTATTTTTTTTTTAATTATAACAATCAGGCATGATTATGGTAAAGATTCAAAACTGTACAGAATATATGTAAAATAGGAGAGGTAATCTCATTTCCCAAAGGTAATCTGTTTACCATTTAATGTATATCCTTCCAGACTTCTTTTTACTGTGTAAATATAAACATACATACAATATATGTATGTGTGTGTAGCTACCCTTGTGGCTCAGATGGTAAAGAATCTACCTGCAATGAAGGAAACGTGGGTTCAATCCCTGGGTCAGAAAGATCTCCTGGAGAAGGAAATGGCAACCCACTCCAGTATTCTTGCCTGGGAAATCTCATGAACAGGAGGAGCCTGGCAGGCTACAGTCCATGGGGTCAAAAAGAGTCAGACATGCCTGAGCACATGACCCATATATGTTTGCCCAAAAAGGGCTGTATTAAACATTCTTTTCAGCAACATGTTTTTTCAAAAGTATACCATGTTTCTTCAATAGTTAATTATATATACATATATAATAATTATAGATACATATATGATAATATTGATAAATATACTATATATTTCTTTTATATGAATTGGACCATTCTTTCTTACTTCCCTAATCTTCTGTTGGTAGGATTAAAGTTAATTTATAATTTTTCCATGCAAAGTTTTTCTCTGATTACAGACTATGCTCCTTTGAACATCTTTATTTAAAGTGTCTGTGTACTGGAATGAGACTCTGTAGAATAACTTCTTAGCAGTAGAATTGCTGGGAGAAAAGATATGTATGTATGTTTAGAATTTCATCAATACTGTCAAAAGGTTGCATGAATTTGTATTCCCAAGTGTATGAATGTGCCTGTTTCTTCATATCTTAAGCTAAACACTTGTATAATTATAAGATAATTATTTTAATTGCTTTATGAGTGAAGCTGAACATCATTTCATGTTTGGACGTTCTGTTCTTATCTCTATATAGTACTCACTTTTTCTAGTGTGATGTTTGTGTTTTCCTTATTCATTTGGATGAACTATTCACTTATTCTGCCTATTAATCCTTTCCCAGCTGTGGATAAGTGTGTATGTATACATTTGTATAATGTTCTGTATGTGTGCACATACACACATTTTAAATGTGCATATATATATGTCATACATGTAAGAGATGTGCAGCACACTATATGTAAGGGGCAATATACTTGTAGTATTTTCTGGCATTTTGAAGTATTCAATTTTTATGTATTCAAATTCTGTATTGCTTTTAGGTCTTGTGCCTTTCTTACAAAGGCCTTTCACAGCTCATATCTGATAGAGCAGTTTAGCCTAATCTTCCAAACAGAATGAATTTTCAGTTTGTCAATTCCCTCACCAGAACACAAAGCAAAACAATAACAATGAAAAACAAAGCATTCTATTGAGAATGTGATTGAGATTGCACTCCATTATTTAGGTTATTTTGGAGGGAGTTTACATGTTTTGCAGGATCAGTTAATTTCATGTTAGAAGATAATTGAACTCTCCATTTCATTTAATATTTAGAAATGACTTTATTGAGGTATAAATGACAAAAACCTCTACCTATTTAATGTGTACAACTTGATGAGTTTGGAGATAAATATACCTCCATGAAACATCACTACACTCTATGCCATAAATATGTAAGAACTCTAGCAAGAAAATTACAGTCAATCCTGGGTATCTGCAGGGGCTTGTTTCAGGGACCCCCCCCCACGGATACCAAAATCTGCAAATGCTCAAATCTCTTATATAAAACGGTGTAATATTTGCATATGACCTGTGTACTTCCTCCCATATACTTTACAGCATCTCTAGGTTACTTATAATACCTAATACAATGTAAATGCTATGTAAATAGTTATGGATATGATGTAAATGCTATGTAAATAGTTGCCAGTACATGGCAAATTCAAGTTCTGCTTTTTGGAACTTACTGGAATTTTTTCCCGAGTATTTTCCATCCATGTTTGGTTGAATCTGTGGATGCAGAGAGCCAACTATATACAATTTGACTGAGGTACACTTCATTAAATATTTTTAAATATACTTCAGTAAAATTGTATCATTTTCTTGTTATAGGTCTTACACATTTTTGTGAGGCCTATGTCTAGGTGTTCTATCAGTTTTTAAATCACTTAATTTCCTAAGTGTCAGGGTAGTGCCTATGTAAATTAAATGCATCTCCTGCACTTTAGGAAATAGAGAATGGTGATGATGATGATAGGGGCTAGCAGATAGAGTTTACTATGTTCCAGGGATTTCTCTACTGTGATCATTTCATTTAAATCTTCACAACAATGCTATAAGATACTTGGTATTATCCACATCTTACAAAATGAGAAAACAGAGGCACTGAGAAGTTTAACAAATTCCCCAAGGTCCCATAACTAATGGATGGCAAAAAGGATTGGCATCTAGGACATCCACCTTTAGAACCTATATTTCTAAGTACGAAGTGACAGTATTAGTCACTCAGTCGTGTTTGACTGTTTGCAACCCCATGGACTGTAGCCCTCCAGGTTCCTCTGTGCATGTGATTCTCCAGGCAAGAATACTGGAGAGGGTTGACATGTCCTCCTCCAGGGGAAATTCCCAACCCAGGGATCAAACCTGGGTCTCCTGCATTGCAGGCAGATTCTTTACCACCTGAGCCACCAGGGAAGCCCAACTATATCACTATACAAAGGTTGTATGGGAAGCTTTCTGCAAGGCCTTATTTTCAATTCTTTGGTGATTTCTCCTATTAAAAACTTTCTGATGATACCGTCTCTCTTAAGGTTTTGTAAACTACTTTTTGGTTTCACTTTTCCTCATTTTCACCCACCCTCCTATCTTCTCCTTGCTACCCCTCTTTTTGTACCATTTGCTCTGGGAGGCCATCTGGATCAGCATAGATGAGCAAATTCACTAGCAGCATTATGACCTCTTACAGAATGTGTGTATTTGTAGGGAGACAGATGGAAGGTGTTTTTACATTAATTGGAAGCATCAAGCTTTCTGCCTTTTATTACACTACTATCAACAAACGAGTTCTAAGTTAAGGCAAAGCATCACCACACTTGGCCAGCATTACATCTGCCCTGAAGTTCCAAACTCCGTAAGGAGCATCGACTCTTGAGGATGGCACTGAGTGTGGTTTATACAGCTAAGAGTTTAATGAATAATCATTTTGTACTCCTTAAACTAATACAATGTTATATGTCAATTATATCCCAATACAGCTAGAAAAATTATAAATAATAAAAATAAAGCTAAGAGTAGGCACTTTAGTCTCCCATTCCAGTACTTGAGACTGCAACCCTATACTTAGGGCTGGAAAAGATCTTGGAAACAAAGCTCTGCTTCTTTTTGGCTTTCCATGTGGAGGTCTTTACTTCTCTTGCAGATTAAATTGACATTTCAATGGCTGTAATTCCCTGAATCCAGTGTTTTTATGAGAACAGAAAGCTCCAGTGTTTCTTTTGAATGAGTACACTTGGGCCTCTCATTCTCCTTGACAGCTCTAGATCTTTCTTAGTGACTGGTATCCTCTGATATAAAGGAAGGAAGAAAAAGAAAGGGTCACTGGAGTTGAGACTCAGGAGAGCAAGTTAAGGAGCATACTGATCCTTCAGTGATATGGATGTTATGGGCTAGGAAATTTTTTTTTAAACCACTCTGCCAGAAATTTGGGGATTCCTAAAGTTTACCATACCACTGATGTGATAAACTGGCATTGCTGGTGATTAATACAAGCAACTCTAGAATATCTCAGTGACCTAGGAGACCGAGGCAAGTAGATATTCAGTGATTTGCACAAGCTTCTGCACTGCCGAACCAAGGACTTCTAATTGTAGGTATTTTACTCTGCCTCTCTAAATTCAGAATTCTTCGTTAATTCCACAAACATTTGTCGAGCACCTATTATACTCCAGGCAGTGTGCTAGGTTCTGGTGACACAGCAGTGAACAAAATAGACATGGCCCTTTCTGCCCTCTTGGAATTTCCGGGATATATTTTATATTCTAGAAACACACACAAACAAGATTACTTCCTTGAAGAAGATATTCCTCAAAGCAGGGAATTCTATAACCAAAGGCATTCTCTCTGAGTCTTCTAAGACAGGATTTTTTTCAGATAGAGTTCTCTCTGCCTCCATCATTGTTTTCTCAGGTTTCTTCAGGTAGATGCTGCTTATCCCTTTATATGTACTCTTTTTGTGTTAGTGACCTCTCAGTGCTAGTTCTGAAAGTGTTAGTTATGTCCAACTCTTCTATGACCCCATGGGCTGTAGCCCTCCAGGATCCTCTGTCCATGGAATTCTCCAGGCAAGAATACTGGAGTGGGTTGCCATTTCCTTCTCCAGGGGATCTTCCCAGCCCAGGGATCGAACCCACATCTCCTGTGTCTCCTGCATGGCAGGCAGATTCTTTATGATCTGAGTCACCGGGGAAGCCTTCAATGCTTGTTCTGAGACTCACTTTTTAAAAACATTTATTTTGTATGTTTATATGATTATTAAAGTATTACAGTACATGTTCATTTGTAATTTCATGGGAAATTTAGAAACTAGAGAAATGTAGAAAAACAAAAACTACTACAGTCCCTATCACACAAAAATAATTAGTTTATTTCCATTTTTTTCTGTGAATGCTCCTGGTTTACACAGCTGTGTTCATTCGTAGGTTTTCTCTTAAGCCCTCAAGTCTTGCCTATCGTCTCTCTGGATCTCTGGGTCAGAGTACAAAGTTCATCAACATTGACTGCCTATTTTTTCTGTTTCTTTTCTTCTTTCTTACAGCGGTGCTCATAGTCTTTTCCCTGATATCTGTCACCTATGGGGCTACCCTCTGCAACATGTTGGCTATCCAGATCAAGTATGATGAATACAAGATTCGCCTTGGGCCACTAGAAGTCCTGTGCATCACCATTTGGCGGACATTGGAGATCACCTCCCGCCTCGTGATTCTCGTGCTCTTTTCAGCCACCTTGAAGTTGAAAGCTGTGCCCTTCTTACTGCTGAACTTCCTGATCATCCTCTTTGAGCCTTGGGTGAAGTTCTGGAGGAGTGGTGCCCAGATGCCCAATAACATTGAGAAAAATTTCAGCCGAGTGGGCACCCTGGTGGTGTTGATTTCCATTACTGTCCTCTACGCTGGCATCAACTTCTCTTGCTGGTCAGCTTTGCAGTTGAAGTTAGCAGATAGGGACCTTGTTGAGAAAGGTCAGAACTGGGGACACATGGGCCTGCACTATAGTGTGAGATTGATAGAGAATGTGATCATGGTCTTGGTTTTTAAGTTCTTTGGAGTGAAAGTGTTACTGAATTACTGTCATTCCTTGATTGCCTTGCAGCTCATTATTGCTTATCTGATTTCCATTGGCTTCATGCTCCTGTTCTTCCAGTACCTGCATCCGTTGCGCTCACTCTTCACCCACAATGTGGTGGACTACCTCCACTGTGTATGCTCCCATCGACACCCTCGGGGTACAGTTGAGAACTCAGAGCCATCTGCTGATGCTGAAGCAAGGCAAAGCATTGTCTGATTCTATCTTTCAGATATTTGGGGATGGGTTGGGGGATGCCAAGACCAACTGTAGAATTGAAGGAGATGATGAGGCTCTTGGGTGAATATCCACCAGGATATTTTTTTGAGTTTTCTGGTAAGCCTATCAGAAGAAAGAGCAGCCCCCAAATAGATTTTATTTCCTTAAGATTGACTGCTATGTTTGTCTTTTATATTTTGTCCTACCTCCTTTCTGAGACAATGGGCTGCTTTTGTGGGTGCCTGATGTCCTCTGCCAGCATTCAGAAGTTGTTTTGTGGAATTTACCCAGCATTTAAATGTTCTTTTGATGAATTTGTGGGGGAGAAAGTGGTCTCCCCGTCCTATTCCTCCGCCATCTTAGCTCCTCCTCAGATTGACTGCTATGTTTGAACACCAAGGTAACTACTACATATCTGGGAGGGTCAGAGATGTCATTCATATTCCATCCACCCTGGTCATCTGTCTGGCTGCCCTGTGAGATAACTTACATCCATGCACCTAAGGCTCTCTGTGACCTTTAAGCTCTGCTCATTCCCTTGAGCATTACTGAGCTTTCTGTGGACTGAACTGAATGACTCAGAATCCCACCAGAATATATCCTGACTGAATGGAGGATGTGACTGCTTACCAGCTATGGGTACTGCCCAGGAAACAGTTTGACTAATGTGGAACCTGTAACTGTGAACGGGGCTGGAGTCTTTCAATTCCAATGAGAAACAGTGATTAAGAGGTAAACCCTCACTATTGAAAGAGCTGTTAGGACTTTACTAGTGATCATTCATCAGGGATCTTTTTTCTTTTCCAGAAGCCCTTCAAAGACACACTGTGAGGAGGGAGTTCAGAGTAGGATTCATTCAAGGCATAAAGCAGCATGACTCTTTATCTCAGGGACCTGCATGAGCCTCCAGTGTGCTGAGTGGAGTGGTTGAGTCAAAGCTCTTACTTCTTGCCTCTTTATCAAGGATTCCCTCCAACCTGGCTTTGTTGTGCTCTTTGACCAACACTGATGTAGATCTCAGAGAAGCTGAACTGTAATTGAAAATGTTTCTAATGTGTGGAAGAAATGAAAATTGCTTTGTGTCTCCTACTTTCCTCAGTATTTTGTTGATTCATTTTTTTCAGAGAACAAGAGAGGTAATAATACCTAGGACATCACCTTTATGTTGTTTGGGGTTGGGAAAGTGGCTAACACCCCTAGGTGGAGTGAAGGCAGAGGAGGAAAACCAGATCACGTTAAATCATCATCAGTACTGCTTTCTGCCCACAAAATTTTATTTTCTAATAAGGAGCATATGCTTATCAACCATCTGCTCATTCCTACACCCCCAGTGGAGGAATGCAGATCTCCCTTCCTTATGTATCTTAATATTTATATCTCATATGAGTTGGATTGGGAAGATCCACTGGAGAAGGGATAGGCTACCCTCTCCAGTTTTCTTGGGTTTCACTGGTGGCTCAGCTGGTAAAGAATCCTCCTGCTATGCAAGAGACCTAGGTTCATTCCCTGGGTTATTAAGATCCCCTGGAGAAGGGAACAGCTACCCACTCCAGTATTCTGGCCTGGAGAATTCCATGGACTGTATAATCCATGGGGTCACAAAGAGTTGGACATGACTGAGTAACTTTCATTCATATGAGTTGGGTATTTTGATGAGAAAGTCAGCTGGATGCCTCTAAAGTCACCAAGGATATTAAGCTTCCATGGCCACTGACAATTGGGACTGAGTATCCTAGCATTTACCTAACTAATGGTTGCCCCTCACAGACCAAGAAAGTAAGATTAACTCCTAATAGCATGAATCAGTTGTGCCCACCACAATGCTGTGAGGAATTGTGAACAATCTAATCTAAGACTCCTCATTCTCATCCAGTCTTACTCTTGGCATCTTGGTAAGAATTTATCTTTTGCCATTTCTCCTCCTCTTATCTAATGTTGGAAGAACTCCCTCTGCTAAGCAGCAGGGTGTGAGCCAAAATTGTCCTATTTCCTGACATGTCTTGTGTGGTTTTGCCATCTTCAACCACTGTTTGGGGCTGAAAGGATTGGATACTTATTTTGGGGAAGAGTAAAGTGACTTGCTTTTGAGAAGTGGAGATTTCCTCTTTCAACATAACTCTCTATTCCTCATCCTCATCTTTCATGATGGAAATGTAGGTGGTTGTCATAAAAAGCACACACCACTGTCCTCTGATTGTTATTCAAGGTAAATTTGAAAGAAATAACCTACCAAATCTCCAGAAGAACACACTGCCTCTTTGGAATTCAAGCAATAATTTCTCTCTAGTGGTTAATGTGCCTTCCATTATTTAAGAGCAAGAGGAGTGTGGAGCTATAATTTAGTCCAGAAAAGCCATGTGAGTCAGCTACTTAAGGATCAAGTGCTATGAGAACATAGAAACACACAGTTGACCCAGGCAAGCCAATTGGAGCTGAAGTGGAGATACAGAGGGCAGAAAAATGTGGCTCATGCCAGACTAGACTTATTTTCCTGCATGTATCCTTTCCATCCTCAGTGACTTAATATGCCAGGAATGCAGAGTTTAGGGTGAAGATTGTGGAGCAAGTTCCACTTGAAAAACCAGCTGCTATGTTTTCCACAGAGAAGAGACACCAGTGATACATTACGCAAATGAACCTTCAGAACCTCCTATAGGTGGTGGCCTTTCTGTCCCATAGCAATCTTATAGATGCACAGGAGATGCATTGTGGAATATAAGAATAGAGCAAAGGAGTGTGCTCCTTTCCATCTGCAAATACTTCTTTGATTACTCTCTTTTTACCTTCTGAAATCTTAAAGCAACACAGGGTACTTTTAAATTTTATTTTTAATTGAAGGATAATTGCTTTATAATATTGGGCTCTGTAACAACATAGAGGGGTAGGAAGGGGTGGGAGGTGGGAGGAAGGTTCAACACAGGGTACTTTTGTAGGGGCAAGTCTGAGTGGGAGAGGAAGCAGAGATGGGGCCAGCAAATGGACCTTGGAAAAGGAGTACAGAATTACAAAGTGCAGGGGGGAATGCTAGGCCATTGTAGCAACAACTATTCTTATGTCATTGAAAATTCAGTAGGCTAAGTATGGACAAATGAACATATTAAGGAAATGTATTATTAATAAATAATAGTTGTCAATTTTAAAGACTATGGGCATAGAACCATGAGGCACTGTAGGAGAATTAAATGCTAGCTAATATTTATGAGCACTTACTATTATGTCTGGCATGGTGCTTTATATGCATTATTTCATTCAATCCTCAAAACAACTCTTTTGAGGGTAAGTACTGTGATTCTGCATTTTACAGATGAAGATTCTAAGGCATAGAAAAGTGAAGTGACCTGCCTGAGGTCACAGATAGTGTCAGAACCAGGATTCAGTCTTGGGCACTCAGGCCCCAGACCTTATACTCTTGATCATGATGTAAACTTGGCTAAGTCCTCTTAGGTCCTTTGTGAAATTATTTTAATGTGTTAGTGGTTTCAAGAATAGTTTGTGGGCTGTGGCTGGGTTTATATCAAGCATGCTTTTTCACAAATACTTATCAAGGGGTACCACTCAATTCACTCTAGAGAAGGGTCAAGTCCTGAAAAGCCTACGAGGAAAACCGAGAATGTGTTCACATGCACCTGTAGGCTGGAGACTGAGAGGGTTGGGAAGTGGGATTGGATGGGGAGGGGAAGGATGGTGAAGAGAATCATTTCCTTTCTAGTTTCAGGATTTTGACTCCTTATGTTGTTAGACACACACCTTCCAGATCCTGGTTGTGGAAGTAAAACTGGAGGGAGCAATTCCAGTCAGGATTGTATGACCACTTCCTCCAGAAATAACCAATCGGAGCAGGGGAGTGCTGAAGCCCATTCTCTTATACTTTTCTCTGGCCGACACTGCCCTTACTGCTATTGAGAAGCTGACCCACAGAACATGCTAGAGGATGGGGACACTACAGAATAACAGCCCTCCAGGAGCTGTCATAGCTCAGAGTCTATGTCAACCTTGAGTGCTCTTTCAGCTAGCCCTCCTCATGCCTGCACCTTACAAGGCCATAGTCTTTAGCTTTACAGAACTGATTACTAATTCCTGGGACAGGGTGAGCTGGATGGCTGTAGGGTTGGGTACTCCCCCAAACAGTCCATATAAATCCATGAGGCTCTGTCTCTGACAAATCTTTTAGCACAAAATCAGTTGACTCTGGACCCTCCAAAATATTTCCCAAGAGTGGAGATCCTCCTTCTCTGAAGTTTTTGCTTTTGGGCTTTATTACTGTTGGGAGGCAGGGATATTGAGTTATATCCTTTGAACTGAGAAGGAACTTTAAGACCGAAAAATGAAGCAGGCAACTCCATAAAGTGCAATTATGAAGTTTATTGTGGGCATAGGCAGGATCTGGTGGACAATGACCCAGGGATATTCAGAGCTGCACTCTGTGCCCCCGAAAGGGGTATGGAGGAGTTGAAAAGGGATCAAAGCTAAAAACAGAATCTGGCTACCAAGGGAGACACACATTTGCACCTATGGGAACCAGGGTTCTTTCCTCTCCCATCCAAGGAGTCTCATTATCATTAATCATCCAGATCAGCAAAAAGTATTCTTCCAGTTTTCATATCAGATGAAGGCAAAGCTAAAAGTTAATAGGGAACTCAACTGGCTTGGGTGCATTCCTAGTGAGTAGGCTAAAGTTAAGTCATGCAGAGAAGGAAGGGAGTAGGACTCTGGCCCTAAGAGCTGACAAAATGGGGTCAGTTTGATTCAGACACACAATTACTGTCTTCAGAGGACGCATATGCCCACAATTTTATGCCTTTCCTCCTGAAAGACTGGCACCATCAGTCATACACTTCAGGCCTTAGAAACTCTGCAGTGCACAGTAAAAGTATGTTATGGGCCTTGGCAACAAAACACATGCCATGTGAATCTGGGAAATAGCAAGGCCAGTCTGTGTAAGATATGAAAGCTACCTGCAAAAACCCATTTCCATATATGGAAATAACATCTGAATAGCACTTTATAATATTCAAGACACACTTACACATATTAGCTCTCTTACCAATGTGTCATTGTTAGGACAAGCCCTCTGAGTTGTGCACGTGGGTTTGCATTGTTCTAATGGGAGGAATCAGTTACGAGGATGGGATTAACGTATAGATACTACTATATATAAAATAGATGAGCAACAAGGTCCTACTGTATAGCACAGGAAACTTTACTCAATATCTTATAATAACCTATATTGGAAAAGAATTTGAAAAAGAATATATCTATATATGTGTGTCCATGTGTGTAACTGAATCACGCTATAAATGTGACCCTAACACAACATTGTAAATCAACTATACTTCAATTAAAAAAAAGAAGCCTAGCAAGGAGAATGTAACAAAGATAAATTCAGCCATGAGTATATTAAGTAAATACAATAACTAATTTTCAGTTCTGTTCATCAACTTTTAAATTCTTATTTTGTGCCTGCAGAGTCTATGTAGATATCTCAAAGAGCTACATAGATGCTGAAAGACAAGTGAATCCGAAATATTGAGTATAAGTGATGTTGGAGATAAATAGGCACCTTCATATTACTGGTATGAGAGTGAAGTATTGGCACAAATTTTCAGAAGGTCACTTGTCAGTATTTGTCAAAATTACATGGCATACTTTTTGTCTCAGAATTTTAACCTCTAGAAAATTTTCCCCATGGAAACATAGCCACAATTGTGCAGAGAAAGATGTATAAGGATATTCATTGAGGCACTGTTTGTCTCCATGAAAAATTATTAACTTAAATTTCCATCTATAAGGAAAAGATTAACTTCTTGCAACTCCATAATTGAAATATTATCCCGTCATTAAGAAGAATCGTGTAGGTATATACAGCATGTGCTGAGTGAAAAGACAGGTAAAAAAAGCAAGTTGGAGAACAAAATGTATAGGATAAGGTTATGAAGAATTACTCAAACTTGGAAACAAGGGTGTGATAGGAAGAATGATGCCCACCCCTTCCTGCTCTGCCATAAAGATCTCCATGTCCTAATCCTCAGACCTTGTGAATATGCCATCTTATATGGCCAGGGAGAATTGCTAATCAGTTGGCCTTGAAATAGGACCTTATCCTGGATTATCTGGGTATGATAGAGAACATGATGTGAAGATGGAGGCAGAGATAGTTGAAGATTTTATAATGTTGGGTTTAAGATGGAGAAAGAGAGGACTTCCTTAGTGGTCCAGTGGTTAAGACCCTATGCTTCCACTGCAAGGGTGCTAAGTCATGTCTGACTCTTTATGACCCCATGGACTGTAGCCCGCCAGGCTCCTCTGTCTATGGTATTCTCCAGGCAGGAATACTGGAGTGAGTTGCTATTTCTTCCTCTAGGAAATCTTCCTGGCCCAGGGATCAAACCCGAGTCTCTCCTGTCTTCTGCATTGGCAGGTGTGTTCTTTACTACTAGTGCCACCTGGCCAATATGAGGGCCACGGATTCAATCCCTGGTTGGGGAACTAAGACCCCATGGTGGTGCAGCCAAGAAAATATTAATTATTTAAAAAAGAAAATATGTTGACAACAATTTACAAAAAGATGGAGGAAGGGGCTACAAACTGAGAAATGAAGCTCTAGGATGAAAACAAGGAAATAGATTGTCCCATAAGGCCTCCAGAAGGAGCCAGGCCCTGCTGACACTTTGATTTTGGTCCATGAAGCTGGTTTTGGATTTCTGACTGTCATAACTGTAGGAAAATATTTTTTTAAAAAACCTACTTAGTTTTTGGTAATTTATTAAAGCAGCATAGGAAATTAATACAAAGGGAAGAGATGATTACTTGATGCTTTAATGTCACATTGAAAGCATTTTCCAAAAAAATAAAAAAATAAAAAAAAAAAAAAAAGAAAGCATTTTCCAACACACCTATTTAGGTGTCATCTGACTCTCTAGATCTAGAGAAGTATAATTTAGCACAACTGATGAGGATTTAGTCATTCTACAATTCTGTAAAACTGATGCAATGATGTTTTCTGTCCACCTAAAGAAGACATCACGATTTTGGTTCTTATTGCCCTTTTGGGCATTAATCAACTTTGATTCTAGCTTAGCAATGTTATTTTAGCAATCCTTTGTTTTTTAACTGACTGTATATAAATACCAGTTCTCACATCCTCTTTTGAGTTAACTTTACCATCCTGCTGGTTTCCTCCTTCATGAGTTAAAATTAAACTTTGACACATGCTCACACTCTTTGTATAAAACTTTTCCTGAACATTTTGAGACTCATACTTCAACAATGATCCCATTTTTTGTAAAAAAAACAAAACAAAAACAAAACAAAACAAAAAAACAAAAAACTAAAACAACAATATGGTGGTGGGAGGAGCTGGAAGAAAATGTTCCACACTCTTTACGGCAGTTCTCTGGATGGGAAAGTGGGGAAGATGATTGGGGATTTCTTTTGTGTTGTTTGCAATATTTGACTTTTGTATACTTTTATGTGGTGTTTGTAGTCTGAAAAATATATTACTTTAAAAAGTAAATATATGCTAAAAATGATTCACACAGTGTTTGTCCCCAACAAGTTTAATATCTGGTTGGAGAGGGAGAGATGTAATGCATACAACTCACTAGAAATATAAGGCCAAGTATGATAGATGCCTGTGAAGGAAGTGGGCTCCTATCTGTTTAGTGCTTGTTAGATACCAAGCTTCGTGTTGGATCATTTACATAATTTTATTTCATCACAACAGTCCTCTGAGGTAGATGCTATCTATCTCCATTTTTTCAGATGAAGAAACTGAAGTTGAGAGGGATTTGCCTAAGGTCACACAACTATTGTGCTGAGAGAAAGAGGCAGAATTTGAATCCTGGTCTTTTTTATTCCAAAGCTCACACCTCTCCCATTCTAATACACTGGCTCCCCATAGATGTTTGGTCCGATGGTCTAGACTGGGTAGGACTGAAGTCACTTGATACTTTATACTCAGCTTTGGCTCTTTAAAGGGGGCAGATGCATTTACAGAAGGGAATGAAGAAAGCTTATCTCTAATATTTACCCAAACTAGCCTATGGCTTAGCCTGCTCTATATAATTTCCTGTCCTCCATGTGCTCATATTCTTGGCTTTGGATATCAGTCCCTTCTTTTTCTCTGGACCCATTTGACTCTGCTTCTCTGGTTTACCCATCTCTGCCTGCCTCACTTGACCCTTCAATTTGCTCTTTCCCCATGGCTTGGCTCACTGCAATTAGGACAAAGAACAATTTCAATACCCAAAAGAATTTCCTGGGCTTCCCTGGTGGCACAGTGGATAGGAATCCACCTGCCAATGCAGGGGACACGGGTTTGATCCATGGTCCAGGAAGATTCCACACACTGCAGAGCAACTAAGCCCATGTGCCCCAACTACTGAGCCTATGCACCCTAGAGCCTGTGCTCCCCAACAAGAGAAGCCACTGCACTGAATCTGTGCAGCACAATGAAGAACAGGCCCTGCTCGCCACAACTAGAGAAGGCCTGCACACAGCAACAGACCCAGTGCAACCAAAAATCAATTAATAAAAGAACTTCCTTATACTACTCCTTTATAGTCACACCCTCCCCACACACCTAAACCCCGGCAACCACTGACCTGTGCTCTTTCCCTATACTTTTGTCTTTTTGAGAATGTCATACATATGGAATCACACAACCTCTTGCATTGAGAGTTTCTGAGCAGAGGAGTGATGTAGTTAGGGCTATTTCAGGAAGATCACTTTGGAGTTGTGTGAAGGATGAATTGCAAGAGAGTAAAACTGCATATCGAGAGACCAGCTTCAAGAATTTAAGTTGGAGATGACCATATGTGGTACATATTCATTAAAGGGCTTATTGTAATTAATCAAAGAGGTGTAAGGGAAAAAAGAAACTAGATCATGGTTACATATTTTTGTTTCCATATACTATAGTGTCCACTGATTACTCCAAGGGTATAATGGTACACATAGAGACAGAAAACAAAACAAACAAAAATAGGACACAAGAAGACACATACAGAATAGTTCAAATTTTATTTTTTAAAAAAGACAAGTGTATGTAGATAGTAAAATGTCTGGAAGGTGTATAAATATATACCAAGATCTTACTGTGTTTATTTCTGCATGATGGAATTACAAATGATAGTTTTCTTCTATATAATAAGAAGAAACTATTATATAAGAAACTTTTACATTATATAAGAAACTATTATATAAGAAACTTCTATATAAACTATTCTAACTATTCTATATAATAGTTTACATTTACAAAGCCATATTTCCTCTCCTCTAGCTCTCACACCCCAACCCTGATGCCTGGAGAATAGGATATATGCAGTTCTTTGTTCCTTTTTACCACTTGATATAATTCTAGGCACACATTAGACACAATAAAATTTATCATCATCATTTTATCAGTTATATTTCTTTTTTCTTTTTTTTAATTTTATTTTTTAACTTTACAATATTGTATTGGTTTTGCCATATATCAACATGAATCTGCCACAGGTATACACGTGTTCCCCATCCTGACCCCTCCTCCCTCCTCAGTTATATTTCTAAGTCATTAAGGAAACAGTTCAGGTACTGTAATGAAGTGACTTGACCAGAATTACACAACTAAGGGTAAATCAGAATGGGATGTAGGGCTCATACCCCTAATCTATATTTCTTTAAAAAATCCTTTTTATTATAAAAGTGTTCAAACATACATAAAAGAGGGAATATAATATACTCTTATGTACCACTACCCAGCTTCAACAGTTATCATTTTGCCATTCTTATTTCATCAGCTTCCAATCATTGTTTATCTTCATCTGACTGGAGGATTTTAAAGGAAATTTTACAATAATTACTTTGGTGTGCAATTTATAATTGTTAAAGGCATTAAGAGATACACATAAGCACTATGCCATCGTCACATCCAATGAAATTAACAATAATTCCTTAATTTCAGTCTGTATTCAAATTTTCTCAAATGCTTTCAAGATGTCATTGTACTGTTGGTTTGTTCAAATCCGGATCCAAACAAAATTTGTGCATTGCACTTGGGTAATGGGTCTCAAGTCTCTTTTATCCTGTAATAGTCCATACTGCCTTTTTTAAGTCACTAATTTGTTGAAGAAACTGGCTCATTTTTTTCTGTAGACTATCATGCACTCTGGATTTGGGCAATTGCTTTCTTACGATATTGTTTAACTTGCTGTCCTGTCACCTATATTTCCTATGAACCGTTAGGTCTAGAGATTATTGATTAAATTCAGCATCAATATTTTGGCAAGGACACCTGATAGATGGTGCCAGGTGCTTCCTACTGCAGCACCTTGAGGTTCATCATGTCTGCATATCTCCTTTTGATTGATGCTAAATCGATCAGTGAGTTTAGATGATGCCAGCTTATCTCCCCTATTGTAAAATTTCCATCAACCTTTTATCTAATAATCATCGCCTAGACTATTATGGAATTGTAAAATGGTGATTTTCTAATGCTAACATTTTTTTCTGCATTTATTAGCTGGAATTCCATAAATAACAATTGTCTCTCATCAGCTATGTACTTACTCTGAGACATCATTTATACAAGGAAAGGCAGGATAAATGATTCATTCGTTTTCTCTTTATTGGTTTTTTGAGTAATAAGTTGTTGCCTTAGCAATCTCCAATGGTGTTCAACAAAGTTTTTTTTTTTGTTTTTAGCATCATTATGAATTTATGTATTTTTATATGTTTGATGTGCTTCAATCCAATGCAGTCGTTGTTCTTTGTGTAATAAACTTTTTATTTTAGAGTAGTATTAGATTTACAGAAAAGTTGAAAAGATAATACAGAGAGTTCTCATGTATCCCTCATATAATTTCCCCTATTCTTTTTTCCCTTTAAAAGAAAAATTTAGCTTTTATTTTGTTTTAACAGTATACCAGTTCCTACATTTGCATTCGTGAACCAGTTTCTTTTTTTTCTTAATTGAAGTATGATTGCTATACAATGTTGTGTTAGTTTCTGCTGTACAACAAAATGAATCATATGCTTATCACTTATAATAAGTGATTTCATACATATGAATCATATATATATATATATATATATATATATATCCTTTCCTGTTCTTAATATCTTACATTACTATGGTACATCTGTCACAGCTATGAAACCATTATTGATACACTTATTAACTAAACTCCATCGTTTAATCAGATTTTCCTAGTTCTCCCCTAGAGCCCCTTTTCTCCCACGATCCCACCCAGGATACAATAGGACATTTAACTGTCATGTCTCTTTAAGCCTCCTTTGGTCTGTGACAGTTTCCCAGACTATCCTTATTTTTTGATGACCAAGGCAGTTCTGAGAAGTAGTGTTCATGTAATTTGTAGAATTTATATATATTTTTCTTATGATTAAACTGGAGTTACATGTTCTTGGGAGGAAGATCACAGAGATAAAGCTTGTCATCATCATATCAAGGATACATGCTAACAATATGACATAACTAATGATGTTAAACTTGATCACCTGGCTGAGGTAGTGTTTGCCAGGTTCCTCCGCTGTAATATTTCCCCCCATACTCTAGCTTTTGGAAGCAAGTAATAAGGAAGCAGCAGATTTGACAGGTCAAAATACACATTCACAATTCTTGGAGCGTAAGGTCTATATCATCGTTTCCTCTGGCACAGCAACTTGCACCAGGAGTACAGGCTGTTATCGCCACAGCTGCTGCCAATCTGGAGTGAGAAATGGCAAGCACACAATTTAAAATTCTGCTGTCCTGGGGCTTCCCTGGTGGCTCAGTGATATAGAAACCACCTGCCAATGCAGGAGACACAGGTTTGTTCCCTGATCTGGGAGGATCCCACATGCCGCAGAGCAACTAATCCTGTACACCACAACTGTTGAGCCGGTGCTCTAGAACCTGGGAACTGCAGCTACTGAAGCCCCCACGCCCTAGAGCCCATGCTCCGCAACAAGAGAAGCCATGTGCACTGCAGCTACTGAAGCCCCCACGCCCTAGAGCCCATGCTCCGCAACAAGAGAAGCCATGTGCACTGCAACTAGAGAGCAGCCCCCGCTCTCTGCAACTAGAGAAAAGCCTGAGCAGCACCGAAGACCCAGCACTGCCAAAAATAAATAAATACAATTTTTAAAAAATTCCACTGTCCTCTCGTGATGTAGCATCATTTTCATTAAGCTTTCCCATGGTTGGTATGAGGTGTTTTTTTGTTTTTTTTTTTTTTTACTAGATTCCAGAGATTCCAGAAAGTTCGTTCTGAAAGTTTAATAGCTTATTAATTGCTTTTGTGGATGGACCAAACCCTGGAATTACCTACTCCACCATTTTTGGTGCCCTCCATTGTTTAAAAAACTTTTGTAAGGATGGCAATTCCACTTCCAAGCTCTTAATATGCTTGAGCTAAATGGAAACTTATTATATAACACAGGGAGCTCAAACCTTGTGCTCTGTGACAACCTAGAGGGTTGGGATGGGATGGGGGGTGTGGGAGGGAGGTACAAGAGGGAGGGGACATACATATATCTATGGCTGATTCATGTTGATATATGGCAGAAATGAACACAATATTGTAAAGCAATTATCTTCCAATTAAAAATAAATTAAAAAGCAGATATCCATTCATTACTTTTAATGCACAAATTGTCTCATCATTGGCCAGTGGAATCTCCTTAAAAATGGCTTATTTTTCTTTTGACAGAATCCCAGTAATCTTTGATAGTTTCCTTGCTTTTTGCTACAAGATGTCTCAGGCTCATCTTATACATTTACTGACTCAGACCTGGACATTTGTTGCTACTGAGTTGTCATTCCTTCTAGGCTTGTCACTGGATAGAGTTAAGGAAAATATTTTGAAAACATAAAAAAATATGAGTTTATAATATTTCTAATTAAAATTTAATAGTATAGAGTTTTACCTAATTTCTTTATTTTGTACTTATATCTTTTTTTCTCTTACCCCAATAATCTTGGTTTCTAAATACATCATACTTACTTGCTTTCTTGTAAAAAAGCCGATAGTAATTTAAAAATAACATGCCAATATGAGATTAAAAATAAAACTACTGAAAGCAGTTTAAGATTTCTTTATGGGATTCTTTTTTGGGACATACTGCAAGGCTTGTGGGATCTTGGTTCCCAGACCAAGGATCAAACACATGTCCCCTGCACTGGGAGCCAAATTCCCATCTTTGTGGATCATTTTATTCTTAGACCATATATTTCTAGGGATACACAGCCAAAATACTGTTTTTTAAAGTCATTTGACATGATTCTTTCCTTTGTGTGATTATGCTATCAACTTAATATACAGTGAGGTTCAATTGTTTCAGTTTGTTTTCAGTTTTTAAGGTTTGCTTTTTTATTTTACTTCAGATTTAATTTTACTTTTAGTAAGACTTCCAACATCAAAACTAGATAACAAGGTACATTCAGAGAAGTTTAGCTTCCATTCCTATCACTGCACTCTTCTTTCCTTCTCCCAGTTTTTTAAAGAGCTTGGTTTATACTATTGATATTTCTTTTTGAAAAATATAAGCAAATATGATTTCTACCCTTTTTGTACAGAAAAATGGCAAACTATAGAAACTTCTCTTACTTTTTTACCACTTAGTATATCCTGGAGATCATTCTATGTCAATACATGAAAATTCTCTTTATCCCTTTTTGTAACTGTTGTTCAGTTGCTAAGTCATGGCTGACTCTTTGGAACCCCATGGACTGCAGCACGCCAGGCTTCTCTGTCCTTCACTATCTCCTGGAATTTGCTCAAAATCATGTCCATTGAGTCAGTGATGCCATCCAACCATCTCATCCTCTGTTACACCCTTTTCCTCTTGCCTTTAGTCTTTCCCAGAATCAGGGTCTTTTCAGATGAGCTGAATTTTTGTATCAGGTAGCCAAAGTAACTGTATATTATTCCATTTCATGGATGTACTGGGTTTCTTTCAGTCTTTTGCTATTACAGATAATATCACAATGAATACATTGGACATATGCCATTTTTGCTTTTTTTCCTCAGTATGTCTTTGGAATAGTTTCTGGAAAATGTGATTGGTTTATGTATGCACATCTAATTTTACTAGATTGAGATAAATTTCTCTCCATAGGGGCTATGCCATTTTCTATTCCCATCACCAATGTGTGAAAGGTCAAACCTCTTTGTATCTCTCCATATAGCCAGTGCAGATCAAATTGGTAACTCTGCCCTTCATGGCACAGGAGAGACTTCACCTTCATCACCATTCATCCCACAGATACATACCAGAGCTTGCATCCCATTATTTTCTCTATTACGTAGCCTGTGCTAAAAACAAATGGGTTGCCTGACAGTAATGAGGACCAAAGTAATGAGGCAAGCTTTGTCTTGTTATGAGCCATGTCACAAGCTGCCTGAGGTTGAAGTACATTCCAAAACACATTAAACAGCCCTGACAGCCTGATTGCAAACGAGTCTACATTGTCTGCTGCCTATACCAACCATGTGATTTTGCCTATGGCCCTGTGACTGAAGAGCATAGACCAGTAAGCACAAGGCCAAATGGCACATTAGATGTGCATCTTTAAACTTCTCTAAAATACTTGTTTTCTGTTTGCTATTGTCAACTTTGAAATAACCCCACTGGAGGCATCCAAAAGACAAATGCATCATTGTTATTGTGGTTGATATTTCTTCCATCTGTGGCACTTGTCTTCACTTCCATTCACTGCTTCTCCACATGTCTCCCTGGACTCCTGCCATCTTATTGCAGGTCAGCAGGCATAAGAATTGAAATATTGACTTTTCATAAGTGTGAAGAAAGTGTTTTCTAAGCTGTAACAGGCTGAGGCTCCACCCCTGCCAACTTTGACAGCACTGTGAAGTAGAAAATGTTCACTTCCAATGTTCCAAGTTTCCTTTATCTAGACCTCCGCTTATTCTTGTGCTCCCAGCCCTTCCTCAAGGTGCCTTCTCTCTGACCTCAAATACTCAGAACCCTGGTGGTCTCTGCACCCATCAATAGCCTCTTGTGACCATATGTCATCACATTCCTCTCCTGGAGAATTTGATCTTTGATTGTGAAAAGAAAGACTGTGTCTTTTGGCTAAAAGGATTTCAGGCACCAAGGAGGGTGGCAATGGCAGAATGAAGGGAGTATACAAACTTGAGAGTGAGACCTTTTCCTGAAATCATGTCATGCAAACATTGTCTATTTAGCCTCTGCAGGGACTCTGACTTAGCAAGCTGAGAGAGGTACTGAAAGCACTTTCCAATATAATGGCAAATTTTCACAGTATTCTATCAGTTCTTTCTCTCCATGATACATGCTGGGTACTGCTGCTCATTAAAGTTCTCCACAGCAGAACCGATGTTTCAGTGGTAGTCAAAAAGGTGTGACCCAAAGGGTTCTGTAAAGACTCCGGGGCCAAACAGATGTTTTCCATTAGACTTTTACACTTCTGGAAATTTTCACTTGTATGTGAAAATATGTATTTTAAATTGTAAAAGCAAAGCATGGTTCTACTTGAGGCTGGCAGATTGAACATATGAATTTGGTTTTGCTCCTTCACCAAGATCCATTTAAATGACAGTGAAAGCAAACCTCCAAGACTTGCAAAATAGTAACAAAAGGATTAGTATCCAGAATATGTGTTTTTAATATGTAAAAATGATAGTGAAAGGATTTTTAAAAAAAGGCATAACCCACAAGAACAACAACAACAACAACAACAACAGGAAAGAAGACAGCATAGATAGTATTTAAAAGCTGGAAACCAAATGGTGAAGTGGGTAATTTACTTAGCAGATCTGACAAGGCTGAACATTATAACAATAGTGAGAAAAAAACAATTTTCACTGACCCCCAAAAGGACTCAGGAATTGACAGCTCCTTTGAAAGTGGGAATGAAGATAAGGCTAAAAATAGGGGCATTGGTTGAAAGTCTAAGAAGCAAATCCCCAGAATCCTTCCTTCATTTCATGCATATAGCAACTGTCCTTTTTCCTAGCAAAAGATTGCAGATTTCTTTTATGGAAAAGATAAAACAGAGAACCTCCAGCTGGGGGGAGGATACAATTGAGGACAAAGTCATCCAACCATAAGCATAGAGATTAAGTGAATGTTTGGGCTTCCCTGGTGGCTCAAACAGTAAAGAATCCACTTGCAATGCAGGAGACTTGAGTTCAATCTCTGGGTCATGAATATTCCCCTGGAGAAGGGAATGGCTACCCACTCTAGTCGTCTTGCCTGAAAAATTCCATGGACAGAGGAGCCTGGCGGGCTACAGTCCAAGGGGTCACAAAGAGTCGGACATGACTGAGTGACTAACTTCTTTCTTACGTGAGTATTTACATACTGAATACTGATACTTTAGTCCTCTTCTCCACTCAGTTTCCAGAAAGCTGGTGGCCAGGTATGTGTCCTCCAGATAGGAGACTGAAAGACTCTTCTCTGGAGAATCAGAAGAGCCCCAAAATAAAGACCTAAATATACTGAAGTCAAGTGTTCCCCAATGAAATGGCCTGACTACATTATCCTACAGTGAGTGTCACAATTAACACCAACTGCAGGCTTTGAATTTCAATTAGCTTTTGAGTTTCCTGTTGTTAATTATAATTAGATGTCCAAAGATCAGTACACACCTGATCTAATAGGTCTCTAATACGACAGATAATGGCCAACATAGCAAAAATGGTATGTAAAGTTTTTCTGTTTCCTATACCCTGAAGCAGAGCTTGAGGTAGACTTATCTGCAGGTGATCTATTTGGGGATGTAATCCCAGGAAACAAGAATGGAGACTTGGGATAATAAAACAGGGAAAGAAAAAAAGGATGTATTATCAAGTAGTGACTGCTGTTGGCAACTGGGGTTCTATCTTGCCAGTGCCTTCTGAGGAGCTATGTTTAACCTACCTCAGAATTATCCTCCTGAGGCATGAAAAAGGACAGCATTAATCCACTGGCTCCAATTTCTCACTGGTCAAGGATGTCAACTACCCTGCACTTCTAGGTTGTATAGGCTGCAGTGGAGAGCTGATTTCCCCAAACATAACTGTAGGTCAGAAGAGCCCTAGGGTGTAAAGCAATGTTTGGTGCGGCTAAAGTGAGGCACTGTCAGATTACTCCTGTGAAAAAAACTAATTGCCATAGCGATGGCTGGGCTTAACTGTAGGCTGAGAGGATGTGAAGCAATGCATACCAGGTGTTTGCTACAAAGGAAAAGAAAAGACTTTTTATAAAAAAAACAAAACAAAACAAAAAAACTATTGTTAGTATCCCTAGAGTTAAGAGAACCCATAAACAAGATGAGTGGCACTTTTTTAAAAGGAAAAATCAGAATAACAAAGAGCTCTCTGGAAACAAAAATATAACAGCAGGAAAAATTCAATAGCCATGTTGAAGGTAAAGTTGAAGGAAACTCCCAGAAAGGAGAGCAGAACAACAAAGATTGAAATAGGAGAAAGAATATTTGAAAATTATAGGACTTGTCCAGCAGATAAATAGCTGAATAGGAGGCATTCTAAATGGAAGAGAAAATGATGGAAATAAAATATTTAATATGGTCAAGAAATTTCCCCCAAAGTGAAGGTCATGAGTTTTCAGGTTGAAATATCCTTGATGGATGAAAATGGACCCACACAGAGACACAGCTTCATAAAATTTCTCAGTTCAGTTAGTTCGGTTCAGTCGCTCAGTCGTGTCCGACTCTTTGCGACCCCATGAACTGCAGCACACCAGGCCTCCCTGTCCATCACCAATTCCCGGAGTCCACCCAAATCCATGTCCATCGAGTAGGTGATGCCATCCAACCATCTCATCCTCTGTTGTCCCCTTCTCCTGCCCTCAATCTTTCCCAACATCAGGGTCTTTTCAAATGAGTCAGCTCTTCACATTAGGTGGCCAAAGTATTGGAGTTTCAGCTTCAGCATCAGTCCTTCCAATGAACACCCAGGACTGATCTCCTTTAGGATGGACTAGTTGGATCTCCTTGCAGTCCAAGGGACTCTCAAGAGTCTGCTCCAACACCACACTTCAAAAGCATCAATTCTTCTGCGCTCAGCTTTCTTTATAGTCCAACTGTCACATCCATACATGACCACTGGAAAAACCATAGCCTTGACTAGATAGACCTTTGTTGGCAAAGTAATATCTCTGCTTTTTAATATGCTATCTAGGTTGGTCATAACTTTCCTTCCAAGGAGCAAGCATCTTTTAATTTCATGGCTGCAATAACCATCTGCAGTGATTTTGGAGCCCAGAAAAATAAAGTCAGCCACTGTTTCCCTGTTTCCCCATCTATTTGCCATGAAGTGATGGGACTGGATGCCATGATCTTCGTTTTCTGAATGTTGAGCTTTAAGCCAACATTTTCACTCTCCTCTTTTACCTTCATCAAGAGGCTTTTTAGTTCCTCTTCACTTTCTACCATAAGGGTGGTGTCATCTGCATATCTGAGGTTATTGATATTTCTCCCGGCAATCTTGATTCCAGCTTGTGCTTCCTCCAGCCCAGCGTTTCTCATGATGTACTCTGCATAGAAGTTAAATAAGCAGGGTGACAGTTTACAGCCTTGACATACTCCTTTTCCTATTTGGAACCAGTCTCAACATTGAGTTAAAAAGAAGACTTTACAAGCTCTACAAGTTAAAACAGGTCACATATAATGGAACAGGAATCACATGGCTTTGAATTTTTTAATATCAACATTAGAAACTAGGAGATTAGCAAAAATGCCTTCTGAAGAACAATTATTTTCAACCTAGAGTTCTGTTCCCAGCCAAGGTGTTGATCAAGTGTGAGGATAGAACAAATACATTTTCAGACAAATAATGTCTCAGAAATTTACTCCTCATACTAACACAACATTGTAAAGCAACTATACTTAAAAATTAATTTAAAATATTTACCCCATGTATCTCTTGAAACCAAGAAAGAAATCTCTTTAAACCTCTTGAAGCTCTTTATTTAACACATTTTTTATTGAAATATAATTGACTGACAATGCTGTGCCAATCTCTGATGTGGAGCAAAGTGATTCAGTTATACACACACACATATGTGTGTGTGTGTGTGTGTGTGTATATATATATATATATATATTCTTTTTAATATTCTTTTCCATTATTGTTTATTACAGGATATAGTTCGATGTTTGAAATCTCTTTAAACCAAGAAGTGAGTGAAGTCGCTCAGTCGTGTCCGACTCTTTGCCACCCCATGGACTGTAGCCCACCAGGCTCCTCAGTCCATGAAATTTTCCAGGCAAGAGTACTGGAGTGGGTTGCCATTTCCTTCTCCAGAGGACCTTCCTGACCCAGGGTTGAATCTGGGTCTCCCGCGTTGCAGGCAGACATTTTACCATCTGAGCCACCAGAAAGAAGAAGAAGAAATCAAGAAAGAAGAAGGAAATGGGTTAGTGGGGAGAGGATCCAGCCTAAGAAAGAGGCAAAAGGGAAGCTCCAGAGGAGGGTAAAGGTAGGTTCCAGGATGACAACTGCACACTAAGAAGGGATGGAGGTCAACTAGCTCATACAGGTCAGAAGACTTCAGGAGAGATATCTTCAAGATACTTGATACAACTAACCACATGTTGAAGAGCTGCAGTTAACTGATCAAAAATGTGAAGTTGAATTTCCTGCTAAGTACATAGAAAATTATTTGAAGAAAAAGCAAAATAATTATGAGTACCAGTAAAAACAAGAAGTTATGCAAGTAAGGAAAAGTATTTGTAACACTTCAAGGCTGTGAATAATATTTTCTTGGTCACCATACTGTAAATATTGAATAGAGGTCTAACCAAAATTATCATATGCCTATATTAGAAGAATATAGGGATAATAAGGGCCTTTGAGTGATTTGAGGGAGCAGGGTGAGTATAGGCAACGCCAATAAACAATGTCAAAAACTTAAAATACAAGAAATGGGAATAAAATAATGTTATTTAGAGAACCAAGGTAAATATAAAAAGAATCAGCAAAAAGTGTTGAAAGCTCTTGCCTCTGGTGAGTGGGAAATTATAGGGAAGGGCAAAGGATACTGTTTTTAATAACAAAACTTGTAGAACTTTAAAACTCAGTAAACTATGATAATGAATATAGCTTTGATAAAAAAATAAAAATAAATAAAAGTGATGCTTGCCCATTATAAAAATGTAGAAAACTTTTTAAAAAATCACCAAGAAGCTCACCACTTACCAATTGCCCCATTTAATATTTTGATATATTTCCTTTCAGGCTTTTCACCTGCCAAATTATACATTGTTTTGATTATTCTAATATCTTGTGCTTTTTTCCTCCATTAACTTCTAAGCATACACATTTTCCTGTTACATTATTTTAAATAACTGTGTAGATATACAACAATTGATTTGATTATTCTCTGTTATTGAGCATTTAGATTGTTTCTTTCTCTCTTTTTTTTAGACCACTATAGCTAATGCTGCAATGAACATCTTTTTTTTTTAATTGAAGGATAATTGCTTTACAGAATGTTATTGTTTTCATCAAACCTCAACATGAATCAGCCATTGGGATACATTATAACCCCTCCCTTTCGAACCTCCCTCCCATTTCCTCCCCATCCCACCTCTCTAGGTTGATACAGAGCCCCTGTTTGAGTTTCCTTAGACATACAGCAAATTCCTGTTGGTTATCTATTTTACATATGGTAATGTAAGCTTCCATGTTATTCTTTCCCTCTCCCCTCTCCCCATGTCCATAGGTCTATTCTCTATGTCAGTTTCTTCACTGTTGCCCTGTAAACAAATTCTTCAGTACCACTTTTTTAGATTCTGTATATGTGTGTTAGAATATATTTATCTTTGTCTTTCTGATCTACTTCACTCTGTATAATAGGTTCCAGGTTCATCCACCTCATCAGAACTGACTCAAATGTGTTCCTTTTTATGGCTGAGTAATATTCCATCATGTATATGTACCACTACTTCCTTATCCATTCATCTGTCGGTAGACATCTAGGTTGCTTCCATGTTCTAGCTATTGTAAATAGTGCTGAAATGAACAATGGGATACATATGTCTTTTTCAATTTTGGTTTCCTCAGGGTATATGCCTAGGAGTGGGATTGCTGTGTCATATGGTGGTTTTATTCCTAGTTTTTAAAGGAATCTCCATACTGTCTTCCATAGTGGCTGTATCAATTTATGTTCCCACAAACAGTACAAGAGCATTCCCTTTTCTCCACAAGACTTTTTAATGATGGCCATTCTGACCAGTGTGAGGTGATATCTCATTGTAGTTTTGATTTGCATTTCTCTAATAATGAGCCATGTTGAGTATCTTTTCCTGTGTTTGTTAGCATCTGTATGTCTTCTTTAGAGAAATGTCTGTTTAGGCCTTTTCCCCACTTTTTGATTGGGTTGTTTGTTTTTCTGGCATTGAGTTGTATGAGCTGCTTGTATATTTTGGAAATTAACCCTTTCTCAGTTGCTTCATTTGCTGTTATTTTCTCCCATTCTGAGGGTTGTCTTTTCACCTTGCTTATAGTTTCCTTTGCTGTGCAAAAGCTATTAAGATTAATCAGGTCCCACTTGTTTACTTTTGTTTTTATTCCCATTACTCTAGGAGGTGGATCATAGAGGATCTTGCTTTGATTTATGTCATCAAGTATTCTACCTATGTCTTCCTCCAAGAATTTTATAGTTTCTGGTCTTACATTTAGGTCTTTAATCCATTTTGAGTTTATCTTTGTGTGTGCTGTTAGGAAGTGTTATAATTTCATTCTTTTACACATAGCTGTCCAGTTTTCCCAGCACCATTTATTGAAGAGGCTGTCTTTGCCCCATTTTATATTCTTGCCTCCTTTGTCAAGAATAAAGTACTCATAGGTTCATGGGTTTAATTCTGGGCTTTCTATCTTGTTCCATTGGTCTATATTTCTGGTTTTTTGCCAGTACCATACTGTTTGATGACTGTAGCTTTGTAGTATAATATGAAGTCAGGAAGGTTGATTCCTCCAGCTCCATTCTTCTTTCTCAAGACCACTTTGGCTATTCGGGTTCTTTTGTGTTTCCATATGAATTATGAAATTTTTTGTTCTAGTTCTGTGAAAAATGGCATCTGGTCCCATTACTTCATGGCAAATAGATGGGGAAACAGTGGCTGACTTTATTTTTTGGGGCTCCCAAATCACTGAAGATGGTGACTGCAGCCATGAAATTAAAAGACACTTACTCCTTGGAAGGAAAGTTATGACCAACCTAGACAGCATATTAAAAAGCAGAGACATTACTTTGTCAGCAAAGGTCTGTCTAGTCAAGGCTATGGTTTTTCCAGTGGTCATGTATGGATGTAAGAGTTGGACTATAAAGAAAGCTGAGCATTGAAGAATTGATGCTTTTGAACTGTGGTGTTGGAGAAGACTCTTGAGAGTCCCTTGGACTGCAAAGAGATCCAAAAAGTCCATCCTAGGGGAAATCGGTCCTGGGTGTTCATTGGAAGGACTGATGCTAAAGCTGAACTCCAATAATTTGGCCACCTGATGTGAAGAGCTGACTCATTTGAAAAGACCCTGATGTTGGAAAATATTGAAGGCAGGAGAAGGTGACAACAGAGGATGACATGATTAGATGCCATCACTGACTCAATGGACATGAGTTTGGGTAAACTCCGGGAGTTGGTGATGGACAGGGAGGCCTGGTGTGCTGCAGTTCATGAGGTTGCAAAGAGTCAGACACAACTGGGCAACTGCACTGAACTGAACTGTAAAAAATGCCATTGGTAATTTGATACAGATCACATTGAATCAGTAGATTGCATTTGGTAGCATAGTCATTTTCGCAGTATTGATTCTTCCTACCCAGAAACATGGAATAGCTCTTCATCTGTTTATGTCATCTTTGATTTCTTTCATCAGTGTCTTATAATTTTCTGTATACATTTCTTTTGTTTCCTCAGGTAAGTTTATTCCTAGATATTTAATTCTTTTTGTTGCAATGGTGAATGGGATTGATTCCTGAATTTCTCTTTCTGATTTTTCATTTTTAGTATATAGAAATGCAAGTGATTTCTGTATATTGATTTTATATCCTGCAACTTTGCTAAATTCACTGATTAGCTCTAGTAATTTTCTGATACTATCTTTAGGGTTTTCTATGTACAATATCATGTCATCTGCAAACAGTGAGAGATTTACTTCTACTTTTCTGATCTGAATTCACTTTATTTCGTTTTCTTCTCTGATTGCTGTAGATAGGACTTCCAGGACTATGTTGAATAATAGTGGTGAAAGTGGACACCCTTTTCTTGTTCCTGATCTTAGGGGGAATGCTTTCAGTTTTTCACCATTGAGAATAATGTGTGCTCTAGGCTTATTGTATATGGCCTTTACTATGTTGAGGTAGATTCCTTCTATGCCCATTTTTTGAAGAGTTTTAATCATAAATGGGTGCTGAATTTTGCTAAAGGCTTTTTCTGCATCTATTGAGATGATCATATGGTTTTTATCTTTCAGTTTGTTAATATGGTGTATCACATAGATTGATTTGGGTATATTGAAGAATCCTTGCATCCCTGGAATAAACCCAACTTGATAATGGTGTATGAGCTTTTTGATGTGTTGCTGCATTCCTTTTGCTAAAATTTTGTTGAGGATTTTTGCATCTATCTTCATCAGTGATATTGGCCTGTAGTTTTCTTTTTTTGTGTTGTCTTTGTCTGGTTTTGGTATCAGGGTGATGGTGGCCTTGTAGAATAGGTTTGGTAGTGTTCCTTCCTCTGCAATTTTTTGAAAGAGTTTTAGAAGGATAGGCATTAGCTCTTCTCTAAATGTTTTATAGAATTCTCCTGTGAAGCCATCTGGTCCTGGGCTTTTGTTTTTTGGGAGATGTTTGATCACAGCTTCAATTTCAGTGCTTGTAATTGGGTTGTTCATGATTTCTATTTCTTCCTGGTTCAGCCTTAGAAGATTGAACTTTTCTAAGAATCTCTCCATTTCTTCCAGGTTATCTATTTTATTGCCATATAGTTGTTCATAATAGTCTCTTATAATCCTTTGTATTTTTTCATTGTCCGTTGTAACCACTCCTTTTTCATTTCTAATTTTGTTGATTTGATTCTTCTCTCTTTTTTTCTTGGTGAGTCTGGCTAAAGATTTGTCAATTTCGTTTATCTTCTCAAAGAAACAACTTTTAGTTTTATTAATCTTTAACATTGTTTCTTTCATTTCTTTTTCATTTATTTCTGCTCAGATCATTATGATTTTTTTCCTTCTACTAATTTTGGGGTTTCTTTGTTCTTCTTTTTCCAGTTGCTTTAGGTGTAAAGTTAGGTTGTCTATTCAATGTTTTTCTTTTTTCTTGAGGTAGGATTGTATTGGTATAAACTTCCCTCTTAGAACTGCTTTTGCTGCATCCCATAGGTTTTCAGTTGTCGTGTTTTCATTGTCATTTGTTTCTATAAGTTTGTTGATTTCCCTTTTGATTTCTTCAGTAACCTGTTGATTATTTAGAAACATGTTGTTTAATCTCCACGTGTTTGTGTTTCTTACAGTTTTTTTCTTGTAATTGGTATCTAGTCTCATAGTGTTGTGGTCTGAGTAGATCCTTGACACAATTTCAATTTTCTTAAATTTACTGAGGTTTGATTTGTGACCCAAGATGTGGTCTATCCTGGAGAATATTCCATGTGCACTTGAGAAGGTGTATTCTTCTGCATTTGGATGGAATGTCCTGAAGATATCAATGAGGTCCATCTTATCTAATGTATCATTTAAGACTTGCGTTTCCTTATTAATTTTCTGTTTTGATGATCTGTCCATTGGTGTGAGTGGGGTGTTAAAGTCTCCTACTATTATTGTGTTACCGTCAATTTCTCCTTTTACATCTGTTAGTGTTTGTCTTATGTATTGAGGTGCTCCTATGTTGGGTGCATAGATATTTACAACTGGTATGTCTTCCTCTTGGATTGATCCCTTGATCGTTATGTAGTGTCCTTTCTGATCTCTTGTAATCTTCTTTATTTTAAGGTCTACTTTGTCTGATATGAGGATTGCTATTCCAGCTTTCAATTGCTTCCCATTTGCATGGAATATATTTTTCCATCTTCTCACTTTCAGTCTATATGTGTCTTGATGTCTGAAGTGGGTTTCTTGTAGACAGCATACATATGGGTCTTGTTTTTGTATCCATTCATCCAGTCTGTGTCTTTTGGTTAATCCATTTAGATTTAAAGTAATTATTGATATATATATTCCTATTGCCATTTTCTTAATTGTTTGGGGTTGATTTTGTAGATCCTTTTTCTTCTCTTGTATTTTTTGAGTGTATAAGTCTCTTTAACATTTGTTGTAAAGCTGGTTTGGTGGTATTGAATTCTCTTAACTTTTGCTTGTCTGAAAAGCTTTTTATTTCTCCATCAATTTTGAATGAGATCCTTGATGGGTACAGTAATCTTGGTTGTAGATTTTTCCCTTTTAGTACTTTAGATATATCCTGCCATCCCCTTCTGGCCTGCAGTTTCTGCTGAAAGATCAGCTGTTAAGCATATAGGGTTTCCCTTGTATGTTACTTGTTACTTTCCCCTTGCTGCTTTTAATATTCTTTCTTTGTGTTTAGTGTTTGTTAATTTGATTAGTATGTGTCTTGGCGTGTTTCTCTTTGGGTTTATCCTGTATGGGACTCTTTGTGCCTCTTGGACTTGATTGACTATTTCCTTTTCCATGTTGGGGAAATTTTCAACTATAATCTCTTCACAAATTTTCTCATGCCCTTTCTTTTTCTCTTCGTCTTCTGGGACTCCTATAATTCAAATGCTGGTGCATTTGGTATTGTCCCAGAGGTCCCTGAGAAAATCCTCAGTTCTTTTCATTCTTTTTACTACATTCTGCTCTTCAGAAGTTATTTACACCATTTTATCTTCCAGCTCACTGATTTGTTCTTCTGCTTCAGATACTCTGCTATTGATTCCTTCTTGAGTATTTTTAATTTCAGTAATTTTGTTGTTTTTCTCCATATGTTTATTCTTTAATTCTTCTAGGTCTTTGTTAATTGATTCTTGCTTTTTCTCCACTTTGTTTTCAAGGTTTTTGATCATCTTTATCATCATTATTCTGAATTCTTTTTCAAGGAGTTTGCCTATTTATTTCCTCTTCATTTATTTGGACTTCTGTGTTTCTAGTTTGTTCCTTCATTTGTTGTAGTACTTCTCTGGCTTTTCATTATTTTTTTTAAATCTTATTGTGTTTGAGATCTCCTTTTCCCAGGCTTCAAGGTTGCATTCTTTCTTCGTTTTGGTTTCTGCCCCCCTAAAGTTGGTCCAGAGATTTGTGTAAGCTTTGTATAGGGTGAGGTTTGTATTGAGTTTTTATTTATTTGTTTGTTTTTCCTCTGATGGGTAAGGCTGAGTGAGGTGGTAATCCTATCTACTGATAATTGGGTTTGTATTTTTATTTTGCTTGTTGCTTAGATGAGGTGTCCTGGACAGGGTGCTACTGGTGGTTGGATGATGCCAGTTCTTGTATTGAGGTGGTTTCCTTTGTGTGAGTTCTCACTATTTGATACTCCCTAGGGTTAGTTCTCTCGGAGAAGGCAATGGCAACCCACTCCAGTACTCTTGCCTGGAAATCCCATGGACAGAGGAGCCTGGTAGGCTGCAGTCAATGGGGTCGCTAGGAGTCGGACATGACTGAGCGACTTCATTTTCACTTTTCACTTTCACTTTTCACTTTCATGCACTGGAGAAGGAAATGGCAACCCACTCCAGTGTTCTTGCCTGGGGAATCCCAGGGATGGGGGAGCCTGGTGGGCTGCCGTCTATGGGATTGCATAGAGTCAGACACGACTGAAGCGACTTAGCAGCAGCAGGAACAGCAGCAGGGTTAGTTCTCTGGTAGTCAAGGGTCTTAGAGTCAGCGCTCCCACTCCAAAGCCTCAGGGCTTGATCTCTGGTCAGGTATGAAGTTTCCACAAGTCGTTTGTTATGGCATTAAGTGAGAGTAAAGCAAATATCCAAAAACGGGAAACCAAAGATGAACCCCAAATGGCAGTTACAAAATCAGTCAGATAATAATTAAAATAATGTACAATACACATATACATATACACCCATGAGCAAAGTCAAAACAGTGAAATAAAATAACAGTACAACCCAGGGAACAACAGAAATCAAAAATTATATTTACCAGTTAAGAAAAAAACTAACTAAATCACAAACTGGAAAACAAAACTAAAGTAAGGTGCCAAGTGGGGAATAAAGCAATGAAAACAAAACTAACAAATATGTTGAGAGGAAAGGAAAGAAAGAAAGAATAGATATACAAAGTTAAATAGAGGTAGATGAAGAAGATTTATATACATTATAGATTAACTGCAAGCGGAAAAGAACAGTAGGAAAGGCAAACAAAGGAATAAATGTAGAAAAATATAATAGCTTTTAAAAAATTAAAAATTAAAATTACAAAAAGAAAAAAGGAAAAAATGGAAAAAGAAAGAAAAAAAGAAAAAAACATAGAACTGCAAAAGCCCAATGTAGATGCAGAGGTTTATAGCAACAGTAAAAAGTGTAACTGAATATACACATATACATGTACACTGATAAGCAAAATCAAAACAGTCCAACAAAAGCAAAGTACAGTAGATTGACCTGGCAAACAAAGGAAACCAAAAATTATATCTACCAGAAAAAAACTAACTAAAGTACAAACTGGTAAACAAAACTAAAGCAAGGTGCCAAGTGGGGAATAAAGCAATGAAAATAAAACTAGCAAATATTTGAGAGGAAAGGAAAGAAAGAATAGATATGCAAAGTTAAATAGAGGTAGATAAAGAAGATTTATATACATTAAAGATTAACTGCAAGGGGGAAAGAACAGTAGGAAAAGCAAACAAAGGAATAAATGTAGAAAAAATAATAATAGGTTTAAAAATTAAAAATTAAATTTTAAAAAAGAGAAAAGACTAACTGGTGATCAGAAGGCCTTTTTGGCCAGTCTTTTTCCATAGCTCTGCCCCTTCAGGCACTTAGATGGCTCCCTTGCCTCTAAGTGGGGTCCATCTCTGTTGTTCGGAATGTCAGGCACATAGAGGGACCCCCCTGGCTGGGGTCCTACTCTGTAGTTCAGTGCATCAGGTGTTTGATGGGCCAGCCTCTCTATTGTTCAGCTGCCGATGCTGGCATGTGTGTGGGTAGAGAGGCTCTGGTGATGGCTCCACCCACTACACGTGACTCAGCAGTATTGCCTTCCATGGCTGCCTGGCTTTCCTCCACAGGTGTTTCCCACCACAGTCTCCTCCCTCACATCTCCTCCATCAGTTTCTCCGCAGTCAACATCAGCCCTCACCCTGGGATTGTTGCACAATCCCTAAACTCCAGCTCCCAGCTGTTGCACCTTCCAGGGGATCTACGTCCCTGTCTGGGGTATGTATGGCTGCTGCAAGGACTATCTGATTCTCATTCCATTTAGGCTGCCACAGATCAGCTGCTTCACTCTCAGCCTTAAATGTTTCTCCTCTGACTCATACAATTGCCCCAATGTGGGTATCAGACCCCTGCTTCTGTTCCCCCACCCGCCAAGGGCAGGTCCAGTCCTACTAACACTCCCGTTTTCCCCCCTAGTTCCTTCATCCTACTGAGTTTTGCGTGGGTCTGTATATTCTTTTCTGCTGGTCAGGTACTCCTGTCCGCTCTCAACTGGTGTTCTGCATGCACTTCTGTGTCTGAAGGTGTATTCCTGATGTATCCATGGAGAGAGATGTACTCCATGTCCACCTACTCCCCTGCTGTCTTGTTCTCTGCACGTCTTTATTCATAATTTTTTCTGTACTTCAAATTATGTCCCTAATATATTCTGAAAAATCAGTCTTATGGACTGAACTGTGTGTCTCCAAAATCCATATGTTGAAGCCCTAACCCCTAATGTGACTGTATTGGAGATAAGGCACATAAATAGGTAATAAAGGTTGAGTTTGTAAGGATGGGGCCTTAATCTGTTAGGGTTGGTGTCCCTGTCTCCCTCTCTCTTTCCCTCTCTCCATTAACACAAAGGAGAGGCCATGTGAGGACACACCGAGAAGGTAGCTGTCTACAAGCCAGGAAGAGAGGTTCCACCAGGAACCAACTTGGTGGTTGCCTTGGTCTTGGACTTCCAGTCTCCGGGACTGTGAGAAAATAAACTTCTGTGTTTAAACAATCTGTGCTGTGCTTAGTTGCTTCAGTAGTGTCTGACTCTTTGCGACCCTATGGACTGTAGCCTGCCAGGCTCCTCTGTCCATGAGATTCTCCAGGCAATACTGGAGTGGGTTGCCATGCCCTCCTCCAGGGGTTCTTCCTGACCCAGGGATTGAACCCAGGTCTCCCACATTACAGGCAGATTCTTTACCTGCTGAGCCACCAGAGAAGCAATCTGGTCTGTGCTATTTTGTTAAGGTGGTGTGAACAAACTGATACACATATCTACTTCATATTTTAAAGCACCCATATGAAAATATATGAAAATATCAATGCCCCCGGGGAAGAGTTACACAAGGGGCTATTGTCAGTCATTCCTGCCCTTGTGCTAGTCATTCAGGCTGCTTTCTCCTTTACAATGAAGTGAAATACTGGCACCTGGAGGTGGAAATTAGCTGCAGACAGTACAAAAATTGGGCTTCCCTTCTGGCTCAGATGGTAAAGAATCTGCCTGCAATGCAGGAGACCCGTGTTCATCCCTGGGTTGGGAATATCCCCTGGAGAAGGGAACAGCAACCCACTCCAGTATTCTTGCCTGGAGAATCCCATGGACAGAGGAGCCTGATGGGTTACAGTCCTTGGGGTCACAAAGAGTCGGATACAACTGAGTGACTAAGCACAGCACAGCAAAAGATTGGTAGAGGTTCTGAAAGTCAGAAATTCTGTAGTACTGACTTAATAAATGCCAAAACAAGAGTTCAGAATTCTGGGAATTATTTAGATTTATAGCAATGTTTTGTTTTTGCTCAATGAGTTGTATACATTATCAATATGAATGAAATTACTAGTCCTCTTCCTCAAGTGAAAAGTGTGTTAGTTGCTCAGTCATGTCTGACTCTTTTCAACCCCATAGGCTGTAGCCCACCACTCTTCTCTGTTCATGGAATTATCCCGGCAAGAATACTGGAGTGGGTTGCCATTCTCTTCTCCAGGGGATATTCCTGACCCAGGTATCAAACCTGGGTCTCCTGCATTGCAGGCATATTTTTAGCCACTGATATCTCCTAAATCCACCCTTTCTTCCAACCTCCACTGATCCAAACTTAGACCAAGCCTCTCTGGTCATGTCCATCTCTCCCATAAGCTGTTCTTTGCACCACTACCAGGGTACATGTAGAAAAAAAGAAAACCAGATCACTTCTCTTCCCTGCTCAAAACTGCTTCCTATCACATTTAAGCTTCCCTTGTGGCTCAGCTGGTAAAGAATCCACCTGCAATATGGGAGACCTGGGTTCAATCCTTGGGTTGGAAAGATCCCCTGGAGAAGGGAATGGCTCCCCACTCCAGTATTCTGGCCTGGAGAATTCCATGGACTGAATAGTCCATGGGGTCACAAAGAGTCGGACATGACTGAGCAACATTTAAAATAAAATCCAGATTTTATTTAAATAAAATCACATTTAAAATAAAATCCAGTCTCTTTGACATGTTATATTATATGTGTGCAATGTTCTGTATTGCCTCTAATTGACTTAACACTTAAGTATCAGCTATATAATATACCTTCTTTAATCTAAGATGCATACTTGTCCCACTTTTTATCACCTCTGAAATTGGGATTAATTTTACTGTTAATGGCACATCATATTTTAATTGCAAGCAATTTTTCTCCTTGGTGCATAAGAGAAATAAGGGTCTTACAATGTATGGACATCTTGAATTCATAGAATCAATGATTTAATGAAATGGTGTATTGGTCTAAAAAGTAATCTCCTGAAATATTGGGCTACAGTGGGGGCAGTGGAAGTAAGAAGAAGCAGTGGGTTTAGTATATATTTTGAAGTAGAGAAAAAACAGGCAATGTTTATTCATATTGATAAACAATTTATTCAAGTCATTGTAAATTAGTTTTAATCTACACTCTGGGGGTGGTTAGTTAACATTTGAGTTATCCTGATCAGGAATATATACTCAGGGGGACTTCACATGCAGGGCGGTGAGGGGAGGGAATGCCTAAGCCTTCGTGTGGCAGTTACTGAGCCTAAGTTCCTTAACAAAAGAAGCCTGACGGCCACAGCTAGAGAAGCCCATGCACCACAGTGAAGACCAAATGCGGTCAAAATTAAAAAAAAAAAAAAAAAAAAGATTTAAAAGGAATATACACTCAGGAGTAGTTAGTTTGCATTTTAAAGATCCTACTCAGGTGACCTTACCCTAAAGATAGTCACACACACCCCCACTCCATGTACACAGTTTCCTATCTGAACCTGTGCTAAAGCAGTTCTTACACTTTCTTTGTGCCATGGGCCATTTTGGCCAACTGGTGAAGCCATTTCAGAGTCGTGTTTTTTATGCACAACAAGATGAAACACATACAATTACAATTAAAACCAACTAGTTGAAATGCAATTATAAAAAGTTTGACATATTATTATGTATACTTCTTTATTAACCTAGCAAATAACAAGATTTAGTGGCATGGTTAATAATCACCATAATTTTGAAATAGTGATGCGTTTAATCTTTTGAGATATCGGCAATAGCCATAATGTGATATGAAAATGTTTGGTACGTGTTGGTGACAAAATCACAGGTACTGCTAATAAGACTGTGGTTTTTGACTACATTCAATTAGAAATTGATAAAATAAAGACATTTTCCCCATCAAAGTCCCAGATCCCCCTGGATTCTATCCACAGGATCAAAGGTTAAGAAACCTTGCACCACAGCCTCCACTTATCAGCATAAGATTTGTAAAAAATACATTTCATTGGTGAAATGAATTGTGTTCAAAATATGTGGAGTCGCTAGAAATATTGTCCAGGTGCTTCCATCCTTGCATAAATACAATATAAAAATCTTGCAAGCCATTCTAACAGCTCAGCACTCTTTGGAGTAGCATTCTATACCTCAGACTCTGTGTGGTCTTATATCCCACTGCATGATCACCAGCCTGCCAGACAGTTCCCAGTGATTCTTTCCTTGTATGGTTACTGCCTTCCCACACTGAATAGGGAATGATATAACTACTGTACTGTAACCAGCAGAACATTATGGAAATGTCCAAGTGTGACTTCCCAGGCTAGGTTAGAAAAGACATTGCAGCTTCTGTCTTACCTTATCTTGGATGACTGCTCTGAACTTACACATTATGAGAAACGGAGAGGGCCATGTGGTGAGGAACAGAGATCTGTCAACCACTAACATGAACTTGCTAGGCATACAAGTGAACCACCTTGAAAGCAGATCCCCAGGCCCAATCATGCCTTTAGATGACTGCAGCCCTAGCCAGCATCTTGAGTGCAACCTCATGAGAGACTCTCAGCCAGGACCAGCCAATGAAGCTGTTTCCAGATTCCTGACACACAGAAACTATGGGAGATAATAAATGTTTGAAATAAATACGAAAATGTGCAGTAATTTGTAGCACAGCAGTAGATAACTAATGTATACCACTGAATGAAAGATTTTCCTGTTCCATCCAGAAGATAGGCTGATCCTGTCACCATATAATTAGGCCACCTGTTTCAGGTAAATGTTTCATGCAAGCAACTTGCTGGAGTTTCTAAAGACAAGAAGAGCCTATGTGACTGTTTGAACCCATGATTGCTACTAACTGTATGTGCCATAGAATTTAGTCTGATGCTTGCCTTCATTGTAATGTTCTACCTAGTAAGGGAGGTCAGAGAAGGCAATGGCACCCCACTCCAGTACTCTTGCCTGGAAAATCCCATGGACGGAGGAGCCTGGTAGGCTGCAGTCCATGTGGTCGCTAAGAGTTGGACACGACTGAGCGACTTCACTTTCACTTTTCACTTTCATGCATTGGAGAAGTAAATGGCAACCCACTCCAGTATTCTTGCCTGGAGAATCCCAGGGACGGGGGAGCCTGGTGGGCTGCCATCTATGGGGTCACACAGAGTCGGACATGACTGAAGCGACTTAGCAGCAGCAGCAGCAGTAAGGGAGGTTGTGGAAGAGGTAAATCCTATAACCCTCACTTACCTCTAATCTTCAGAGGCTCCCTAAGTCTACCAAAAACAATGGGTTTAAGTCCATTGCCATCACATTTGCAAAGGCCTGCATGTCCCTAGATAATCTGACTTTTACCTACCTTTTCTAGGTGGCTCAGATGGTAAAGAATCTGCCTGCAATGTGGGAGACCCAAGTTTGATCCCTGGGTAGGGAAGATCCTCTGGAGAAGGGAATGGCTACCCACTCCAGTATTCTTGCCTGGAGAATCCCATGGACAGAGGAGCCTAGTGGACTACAGTCCATGGGGTCACAAAGAGTCGGACACGACTGAGCTACTAACACAAGGGGTTTCCCAGGTGACACTAGTGGTAAAGAATTTCTCTGGCAATGAAGGAGATGCAAGAGACATGGGTTCAGTCTTTGGGTCAGGAAGATTCCCTGGAGGAGGAAATGGCAACCCACTCCAGTATTCTTGCCTGGGAAATCCCATGGCCAGAGGAGCCTGGCAAGCTATAGTCCATGGGGTCACAAAGAGATGGACATGACTGAGCATAAAAACTGGACTCATTGCTTACCCTGTTCTCTCAGTCCTCTTCATGGCTGCATTCATTTGCTAGGACTGCCATAACGAAATACCACACACTGAGTGGCTTCACCAGAAGTTTGTCTCACACTTCTGGAGGATAGAAGTTCTAGTTCAAGATGTTGGCAGGGTTTTTTTCTTCTCAGAGCTGTGAAGAAGAATCTGTTCCATGCCTGTCCCCTAGCTTCTGGTGGTTCACTGGCAATCTTGGGTGTTCCTTGGCTTATAGAACCATCACTCTAATCTCTGTTTTCATTTTCACATGTGTTCTCCCTGTGTACATGTCTGCATTCAAATTCCCTTTTATAATGACATTAGTCATATTGGACTGGAAGTTCACCCTACTCCAGTATGATGTCCTCTTAACAAATTACGTCCAAATAAATTTGCTTTCTGAGGTACTGGGGCATCTGCATATATATATACCAATCCTCGAGGCTTGTGGGATCTTGGTTCCCTGACCAGGGATTGAACCTGGGCCTTCAGCAGTGAAAGTGCTGAGTCCTAACCACTGGACCATCAGGGAATTCCCCTGCATATGAATTTTTGAGGAGACCCAATTCAACCCATAACACTGGCCTTCTTTTTGTTCCTCTAGCACACCAAGCTCATTTCTACTTCAGGTCCTTTATATGTACTAGTTCTCCCTCTAGAACCCCAAAGAAGCACAACTGTTCCCTTCTCAGCACACAAGTGTCATCTCATATGTCACCTCCTCAAAGAGGTCTTCCTTGATCATCCTAGCTAAAAAAACCCCTCTACCACACACATCATTGTCTACTCCCTTCCCTGCTTCAACTTTCTTCATAGCACTCATCTTTACCTGGTATATTTATTTTTACTTTCAAAAAATTTTTTGACTGCACTAGTTTGGTCACCTGATGTGAAGAACTGACTCATTGGAAAAGACCCTGATGCTGGGAAAGATTGAAGGCAGGAGGAGAAGGGGACGACAGAGGATGAGATGGTTGAATGGCATCACTGACTTGATGGCATCACCAAGTTTGAGCAAGCTCTGGGAGTTGGTGATGGACAGGGAAGTCTGGCGTGCAGCAATTCATGGGGTCGCAAAGAGTCGGACCTGACTGAGTGAGTGAACTGAGGTCTTCCTTGCTGCACATGGGATTTCTCTAGTTGCAGTGAGTGGGGGCTACTCTTTAGATTTGATGTGCAGGCTTCTTACTGCAGTGGCTTCTCTTATTGCAGAACACGGACTCTAGGCATGAGGGCTTCTGTAGTTGTGGCACACAGGCTTAGTTGCCCCATGGCATGTGAAATCTTCCTGGACCAGGGATAAAACCCATGCCCCCTCCATTGGCAGGCAGATTCTTAACCAATGGACCACCAGGGAAGTCCTCTTTTTATTTTTAATTTGTCTTTCCCATCAGAATATAAGTTCTATAAGGGCAGGGAACTTGTCCATCTTATTTACTGTTGTATCATCAGCTCTTAACACAATGGCTATTAGAAAGTAAATATTTAATAAATGTTTGTTGAGTGAACATTTGAATGAGCAAATGCTCACTTTGTTGATTCTCTGATTTAGTCTCTGGAAAGCTCAGTAGAATCAAGTTTTCCCTGAGAAAATGGAACTTACACCAAGATATTAATTTCCTCCTTGAAATGAACTAACTTATTATCCAATTATAAAACAGCAAAATGATATTCCTCCTCTCCTCCAAAGTTACCTTTTTTCCTTCCATTTGTACTACCAGAAAGCCACCTGAGGGCAGCAAAAATTCAGAGTGGAGAGAGGGCAGTTCCAAGGCAGAGGCACACTTTCAGTTTTTCCTCAAAGATTGTCTACCACATGCTCTGTCTCCAGCCTGGCTAGTTCTTTTCACCTCTAGTGCATGCTGCTGTATAGCATGTGGCGTGCATGCATACCAAGTCACTTCAGTCGTGTCCTACAATTTTTGACCCCATGGACTGTAGCCCTCCAGGTTCCTCTGTCCATGGGATTCTCCAGGCAAGAATACTGGAATGGGTTGCCATGCCCTTCTCCACAGGATCTTCCCAGCCCAGGGATCAAATCTGCGTCTCTCAAGTCTCCTGCATTGGCAGAAAGATTCTTTACCACTAGCGCCACCTGGGAAGCCTTCACTTCTAGTAGGTGCACATTAACAGGCCTAGCTGGACTTGATTCTGTGTGCTAAGTCACCCAGTCCTGTCTGACTCTTTGTGATCCCATGGATTGTAGCCCACCAGGCTCCTCTATCCATGGGATTCTCCAGGCAAGAATACTGGAGTGGGTTGCCATTCCCTCCTCCAGGGGATCTTTCCAACCCAGGGATAGAACCAGTGTCTCTTAAGTCTCCTGCATCGGCAGGTGGGTTCTTCACCACTAGTGCCACCTTAGGAAAAGTAGGGGATCCCTTTTCATTGAATCAGTTTGCTCAGAAAAGGCTAAGGAACTAAGTTACCTTCCAACTGAGATTTCTAGATTTAACAGCCTTAAGTCAGAGAAATGGCTATATTTTGTTCTTTATTTTATTTGTTTGTCTTTTAAAAAGAACAGTCCACTTTGAGATCTGACCTGTCAGGTATCTCCCAGCTCTCAGCTGTATGACTTCTGACAGGCACTGAGATAAAATGATATCTAAACAAAGTCTCTTGGATTTTTTTTTAATTGTTTGTTTTCCTATTTCCTTAATGATCAAAAGATGACTCCAAGCCAGAATTTTTGATGTTTATTCACCTAAACTCAGGCTTTTCCTGTCATAAAAAAAGGGAGTGTGTGTGGTTTATGATCTGGCAAGAGTCAAGCAAGAGCAGAGGGAGGTTCAGTTTCTAAAGTGAAAGTGAAGTTGCTCAGTCGTGTCTGACTCTTTGCAACCCCATGGACTGTAGCCTAATAGGCTCCTCCGTCCATGGGATTTTCCAGGCAAGAATACTAGAGTGGGTTGCCATTTCCTTCTCCAGGAGATCTTCCCAACCCAGGGACTGAACCCGGGTTTCCCATGTTGTAGGCAGACGCTTTACCACCTGAGCCACTAGGGAAGTCTTTCAGTTTCTAAACCATTTCTTAAAGGACAAGAAAGGAATCTAATTAAACCATCTTGCGAGATCAGTGCCCCAATTTTTTTCCCCATTTAATCTGTTCCCAAACCTGCTTAAATATTTGAGCCCTTGTGGGTTGCAGACTCTGTAGAGCAATGCTTCTCAAATTTAATGTGCACATGAATCACCTGGTGATCCTGTCAAAATGAAAATTCTGATTCAGTAGGCGTGGAGAGGATATTATAGGTGGATTAAGTGGGACTTCACGCATTCACTTTGGCTTCAGCCCACCTCTGAATAGCCAATGCACCCTTGTTTTCCAGAGTCCTCTGCTGCAGTGCTCCATTCTAACTACTCCTTACTGCCAGATGCCCCAGGGACCTGTAATAGGTCCCTTTCTCAGTGGACCCTACCTTCTGTGAAAATACAAGTTACAGGTGATAGTGGGCTGATTAGAAACTTTCCCCTCTCTCCCTAGAGCAGAGGGCCCATCCCCCACCCCTTCTTCAACACAAGATAACAGTGGAATTTAGTCACAGCCTCCGAGAACATAGTTTTCCCCAAAGGAATAATTCCAATCGTAAGAATTCTTGTCCTATGACAGACTAATAAAAAAGCTATTTTAGTAGGAGAGGGAAGAGAAATATCATTTTGAATTTCTGAAAAAAAAATTATACAACATAGGAGACTGTCAACCTGATTTACTTTCTCCTCTACCTGTCGTCTGCTTTGGTCTCATTAAAGGCAGCATTTTCTTATTTTAGAAGTAGAACCATGAAACTGTCATATTAGTGTCTATTTCACATTTATGTACAAAGGAGTTGCAATTCCATAGCAAGAGAAGCAACAGAAATCTGAATGAAGTTTCCCACTGGATGACAATACATTATTTGGTGTTTACTGAAGCTTAAAGGATCCTGATAATATTTGACCAATATTTCACCCAATAATTTTTATATAATTTCTTTATTTTGGTAGAATTGAAATTAGTTATCTAAAATTATTTAAACCTTCAAACCACAGCACAAAATATTTTATAGGGTAGTTTATTCTCATGCTCATTTATAAAAACAAAAATGGGCTCCTCAAGAGATAAATATGCCCTACTAGAGATGTAAATGATTGCCTGCTCTACCTACACCATGTTGTTGTATTTTATTCTCTCAGTCATGTCTGACTCTTTGTGACCCCATGAACTGTAGCCCACCAGGCCTTTCTGTCCATGGAATTCCCCAGGCAAGAATACTGGAGCAGATTGTCATGCCCTCCTCCAGGGGATCTTCCCAACCCAGGGCTTGAACCCTCGTCTCCTGTGTCTCCTGCATTGGCAGGCGGATTCTTTACCACTGTGCCACTTGTCCTTCTCCTGCCTCCGTGACCATTATCCTGCACTAATAATCACATTAATTGATCAGATGATCATATAACCCAAGGATAAGTAATCTCATCTAATAGAATGGCCAGCTATCACACCTGGCCTGTAGCATAAGAAAGGCTGGGCCAATCAAATTCTGTTCTCAGAAATATTGCTGAGGGAACAGAATAGATATAGAGATGAGAGGAAAAGTAATCCACAAAAAGAACAGAGAAGATAACACCTGAAAATAGGGCCTCTTTTTTTCTTGCCATGCATTGAATTGGTTTCTGTTCTTTGCATCAGAGTGAGAAAAGAAGCAATAACAAAGGAAAAAAAAAACACTGTAGCCTGGAGGGATAATGATGGTAGATTGTGAAGTTGGTGGCTTCTGCATAAATAAAACATTAAAGACATTCCTTCCATCCTTCTTGCTACACTGTGAGCTCCTTGAAGAAAGGGACTATGTCTTATTCATCTTTGATTTCCTTACACCTTGTGTAGAACAGATATCCAATAAAAATCAAATTCCATTTTTTTGATGCATGCAAGTCATCAAGATCTGATAGCATAGTTTGGTTGATCACAACCTTTTCATCACCTAGGACTTCTTTCTTTACATTTCCCTCGGTAGACCTTATATTTTGAAAAATATTGTTCAACTTGCATTAAGTAATAATGATTTTTCTTACAAGATGCCTGAACTTCATTAATTTTTAAATTGTAAAGTCTGAAAGAAAGTCCAGTTTAGTTATTAGAATTAAAAAGAATTGAGCTAGGCTCTTGGGTAATAATAAATATACCAATTGAATCCTATATAGATGACAAACAGATTAAAGATGAAATTTAAAATATTCAAAATATCAGGCAATAATAAATATGAACAATTAGTAATCAATATACAGAAAAATATGCAAGACTTCTATGGTTAAATAATAATAGTTCATGAAAGACATTTTAAAATACCAAAGTGCTCTGTCCCAGCCCTGGAGCTTAAGCTTGATCAGCTTGTATTTTCTCCCAGAGCAGATGCAGAAACTTACTTCCACTACCTAAATAGATGTCCAAGGCTTATAGGTTTTAAGAACTGAAAGGGCAGGGATTTTACCTTACAAACTAACAAGTGAGACTGTTTCGGATGGGTGAAGACAAGAGACTTCTGGTCAGAGACAGAGGATTTTATTATTCATGACACAGCAAGCAGCATGAACTTCATGCTGGTTTTGGTGAGCTCCCCACGCCTCTCAGGACCCATAGGGGAGACATAAGCAGAGTAAGGCGGGGCCAGGCTGATGCTGTACATGACATGGGTTTGCTTTGTGGCCAAGGAACACTTAGCTTGGGGGATTTATTGATTTATAGCAGGCAGAATCAAGGCCACTCTTTGTCTGTGAGGAGATATTAACTCATCTCTCAAGGCTGCTCACTGCCATAAGACTCAGAAATGGCCTCGGTAAAGAGCAGGTCAGGACCTTGCATTTTTGGCATAGCGATATTTGTAGGAACATGAGAGACTTGTGGAAGAGTAGTTCCCGAACAAGGGGTGTTTGTGGGTATTGTGAGGAGATATCTGCATAGGATAGGTGGTTAACGACAGAGCAAAATCTTTTTTTTTAAATTGAGGTATAATTGACATATAACATATTATTTTCAGATGCATAACACAATGATTTAACATTTGTATATATTGTCAAATGATCACCGCAATAAGTCTTGTTAACATTGGTTACCATATATAGTTAGAATTTTTGTTTTCTTATGGTGAGGACTTTTAAGATATACTCTTTTAACAGCTTTCAAATATGCAATCCAGTATTATTCATTATAATTACCATACTGTACATTACATTCCCTAGCAAAGTTTTATTGTAAGTGAGATGGTCCAGCCACTGTGGAAAGCTGTTTAGCAGTTCCTCAATATGTTCAATATAGAATTACCACATGACCCAGCAATTTTACTACTAAGTACATACCCAAAAGAATTGAAAACAGGTGTTCAGACAAAAATTTGTACATAAATGTTCATAGCAGCACTATTCACAATAGCTAAAAGGTGGAAGTAACCCAAATGTCCATCAATGGATGAATGGATGAACAAAATGTGGTATATTCATACAACAGAATATTATTCATTAAGGAAAGGGAATGAAGTCCTGATGTATGCTACAATATGGACGATCTTTGGAACCTTATGCTAAGTGAAAGAAGCCAGTCACAAAAGTCACATACGTTACGTATGTTCAAGCCAGCTCCGCTCACCATACAACAGGCCAATTAGCCAAGGAGATGAGGTATTTAGGAAAGACATGCACGCTCAGTTGTGGTAGGGGAAGCACACTGACTGAAACCACCAACCCTGGGCAGGCACCATAGTAACCATTTTCATGAGTTGTTTTATGACAGGAGGTCCTGGTAAGGAACTAATAAGCCACCACCAATGAGAAGACTTTGGGAAAGGTCAAAAGGAGACACCACGTGTCCAACCACCTCCCAGAATCTTTCTCGCTGGTGTCCATTTTACCTAAGCAATGCATGCACCACCAGGAAGGACTCTGAGTCAGAGTGATTGGTCAGGGACAACCTGGAAACTAATCCCATCATCATAAAACCCAAGACTGCACATGGCAGAGCAGTTCTGCTGGGTTCCCTTACCCTACTGCTCTCTGCCTGGGCACCCCTTCCCAATAAAATCTCTTGCTTTGTCAGCACATGTGTCTGACACACAATTCATTTCCGAGTGTTAGACAAGAGCCCACTTTTGGACCCTGGAAGGGGTTCCCCTTCCTGAAACAGTTGTGTCTGACTCTTTGCAACCCCATGCTCACCTGGGGTCTTCTGTCCATGGGCTTTTCCAAGCAAGAATACTGGAATGGCTTGCTGTTTTCTTCTCCAGGGGATCTTCCCCACCCAGGGATTGAACCCATGTCTCTTGCATCTCCTGCATTGGCAGGCAGATTCTTTACCACTGTGCTACTCAGGAAGCCTGTCGAGGTAAAGAATAACAACTTTATTTGGAAAGCTGGCTGACGAACAAGATGGTAGACTAAAGTCTCAAAATAACCATTTTGTCAGGGTCTGGATGCCAGGTTCTTTTATAGAACAGAGATGAGAGGAGGTGAGGAAATAAAGTTAAAAGGCCATTAATCCTGCAAATAACTTCTAGAACGGCAAGCCTTGGGAAGGGATGTGTTAATGTCTTCTTTCTTGCAGTCATTCACAGGTGGGCAGGGTCAGATTATCTCTGTGTGCACTGAACAAAGGCACTTTAACAGGCAGAGGGGCAGGATTCTCTGAGGCAAGCTATTATGTACGAGCTTCCCAGGTTGTGCTAGTGGTAAAGAACCTGCCTGCCAATGCAGGAAACGTAAGAGATGCAGGTTTAATCCCTGGATCTGGAAGATCCCCTGGAGGAGGGCATGGCAACCCATTCCAGTACTCTTGCCTGGAGAATCCCAGGGACAGAGGAGCCTGGTGGACAGTCCATAGGGTTGCAAAGAGTCAGACATGACCGAAGCAACTTAGCATGCATGTGCATAATAACAAAAGCAATGAAAAGCAAGTCAAAGAAACAGTTCCAATATAGAGTCAGAATTGGCTCTTCCCTGAAACACATACTGTAATGTTTCATTTATATGAAATGTCCAGAACAGACAACTCCATAGAGTCAGAAAGAAGATACCAGAGAGCAGAAAGCAATCACTAAGGACTAAGGGAAGGCAAGAATGGAGACTGACTGCTTACTTGGCACAAGGTTTCCTTTCATGGTGACAAAAATTCTCCAGAACTAGATACTGGTGATGATTTGCACAACATTGTGAATGTACTAAATGCCACTGAGTTGTGCACTTTAAACTGGTTAAGATGGTGAATTTTAATGTCATGTTTATTTTATCAATGAAGTGAAAGTGTTAGAGGCTCAGTCGTTTCCGACTCTTTGCAACGCCCTGGAATGTAGCCCTCCAGGCTCCTCTCTTCATGGGATTTTCCAGGCAGGCATACTGGAGTGGGTAGTCATTCCCTTCTCCAGGGGATCTTCTTGATCCAGGGGTTTAACCTGTATCTCCTGTATTGCAGGCAGATTCTTTACCATCTGAGCCCCTAGGGACACAGACACAAATCTTTTTGAAGTTCAAGTATTGCTCCCTCCAATAGGTTGATCAGATGACAGTAAAGCACTTGGCAGGACAGAGTCATGTTCTTGCCCATGCGCAGACTGGAGGACCGATGCCCTTTAGCAAGGCACGTCTCTCAGTTTACTCGAGCAGTTATAGACTTGGGGACACCACTCTAGGATTGAACTTCTGAGCACCTGTGCCGCCCTTCCCTGTGCCACCCTTTTCTCCTGCTTTTTCTTCCCTAACCTATCCAGCAATTCTTTTCCTTGTCTTTCCCACTCCAGATCTTCCCTAGGTTTCCAGATACTTCCTTTCCATCCAAAGCCCAGTTCTGTTTTCTTTACCAAGAGACTTTGATGACCCATGGTAAAGAACCTCAAACCAGAGTCTATGTCCTTAACAATGAAAAACCATTTTCTTGACAGCAAGAAAGTCTCAGTCTTCAAATTTTAGATAATCTTATCTTGTACACTTTGGAAGGGAGAGCCAAAATTTGCATCCTGTTCTGTGAGCATGTCCTTATACCTAGAAAGGTTTTTTAAAAAGCAGTTGCATTTCCTTGTTAAAAAGACCAAATCACTGGGCTTCCATGGTGGCTTAGTGGTTAAGAATCCACTTGCCAATGCAGTAGATGAGGGTTCGTTCCCTAATCCAGGAAGATCCCACATGCCTTGGAGCAGCTAAACCTGTGCACCACAAGCACAGTTGAGCTGTGCTCTGCAGCCTGGGAACCGCAACTACTGAGACTAGTGCCACAACTACTGAAGTCTGAGAGCCCTAGAGCCTGTGTTCCACAATAGAAGCCACCACAAAGAGAAGCCTGAACACCACAACTAGAGAGTAGCCCCTGATCACTGAAACTAGAGAAAAGCCCACACGGAAGCAAAAACTCAGCACAGCCACAAATAAATAAAATCATATATATTTTGACTACTGGGCTGCAGTTCTCATTTTGGCCCAAATAAAGCAATTCACAACTCTCAAGCTGTGCATCTATTTTTAGTTGACATATATTAAAAAGACCAATCATTAACATCTTGCTTTACTTGCAAACGAAACAGTTCTAGCTCATCTGCCCCACAGTACATGTTATTTCTTGAGACTATAGACTATCAACCTTTAGCTCTGAAAACTTAGGCCTTATTTTCTGCCTCAGGCAGAGTAGGAAGTTCAGAACCAGTGAATACAGTCACAGGAATAGCATTTCTTGCCATCTGTGTTAGCTTCCTGTTGTTACTGTAACATAGTACTACAAACTTGGTGGCTAAAAACAACACAAATTTATTATCTTACAGTTTCGGATGTTAGAAATCTGCAATAGGTCCCATAGGCTAAAATCAAGGTTTTGGCAGGACTGCATTCCTTTCTGTAGGTTCTAGTGTGCCTGGTGAATTTAAGGTTCCTTGTTCATCATGAAAGAATTCAGAGACAAGCAGTAGAGGTTAAGAGAATAAAGTGAAAGTTTATTTAAGGAAGGATAGGCCCTTAAGAGGGAGAGCAGTCAGACAGGTGAGGACCTGCTGCCTTGGGTTTCTTTGACAAGCGGGGAAATGAGAGGATTACAACTGAAGGGGTGGAATATTCACTGGGGAAGGAGAAATTTGGGGGTCTTTGTCCTGGCTTTTCATCCCAGCTCCATTTCCCTGAGGGGAGGAGGGATTTTTGTCCTCGTTTAGCTTAGATCAGAAATACATCTTATCTGCAAGGCTAATCTTACTGTAATGAGAGCATAAGGAGTAAAAGGTTCCATTCAGACTCAGGAGACTCCTGCTTTTCTCCACTTTTCGCTGTCTGCTACTGGAACTCTAATCACCCAAAACGTGTGGCTTCCTGTCAGTCTGAAAATTCCTTCTTTCCTCTGTCTGCCTGTTGATCCTCACTATTTACAAGATGTGTGATTTCCTGCCACCTGCCCCTGCCCCCATTTCTCTGATCATACCTAACTAGCTGCCTGCTGTAACACTAGGAGAGAACCCATTTCCTTGCCTTTTACTAGCTTCTAGAGGCTGCCGATATTTCTTGGCTCCTGGCCTTTTTCCTTCACCTACATAGCCAGGAGTAGAGAGCTGTGTTCTCATATCACATCACTCTGACCTCTTCTTCTGCCTCTCTCTTCCACTTTTAAGGATCCTTGTGGTTACATTATGACCATCTGCATAATCCAGACTCAGTTCAGTTCAGTCGCTCAGTTGTGTCTGACTCTTTGCGACCACATGAACTGCAGCACCCCAGGCCTCCCTGTCCATCACCAACTCCCGGAGCTTACTCAAACTCATGTCCATTGAGTCGGTGATGCCATCCAACCATCTCATCCTCTGTCCTCCCCTTCTCCTCCTGCCTTCAATCTTTCCCAGCATCAGGGTCTTTTCAATTAAGGCCTTTAAACTAATCAGACTAGATCTGATAGAGTTCCTGATGAACTATGGATGGAGGTTCATGACATTATACAGGAGACAGGGAGCAAGACCATCCCCAAGAAAAAGAAATGCAAAAAAGCAAAATGACTGTCTGGGGAGGCCTTACAAATAGCTGTGAAAAGAGGAGAAGCAAAAAGCAAAGGAGAAAAGGAAAGATATACCCATTTGAATGCAGAGTTCCAAAAAATAGCAAGAAGAGATAAGAAAGCCTTCCTCAGCGACCAATGCAAAGAAATAGAGGAAAACAATAGAATAGGAAAGACTAGAGATCTCTTCAAGAAAATTAGAGATACCAAGGGAACATTTCATGCAAAGATGGGTTCAATAAAGGACAGAAATCATATGGACCTAACAGAAGCAGAAGATATTAAGAAGAGGTGGCAAGAATACACAGAAGAACTGTACAAAAAAGATCTTCATGACCCAAATAATCACAATGCTGTGATCACTCACCTATAGCCAAACATCCTGGAATGTGAAGTCAAGTGGGCATTAGGAAGTATCACTATGAACAAAGCTAATGGAGGTGACGGAATTCCAGTTGAGTTATTTCAAATCCTAAAAGATGATGCTGTGAAAGTGCTGCACTCAATATGTCAGCAAATTTGCAAAACTCAGCAGTGGCCACAGGACCGGAAAAGGTCAGTTTTCATTCCGATCCCTAAGAAAGGCAATGCCAAAGAATGCTCAGACTACCACACAATTACACTTATCTCACACGCTAGTAAAGTAATGCTCAAAATTCTCCAAGCAAGCCTTCATCAGTACATGAACCATGAACTTCCAGATGTTCAAGCTGGTTTTAGAAAAGGCAGAGGAACCAGAGATCAAATTGCCAACATCTGCTGGATCATGGAAAAAGCAAGAGAGTTCCAGAAAAACATCTATTTCTGCTTTATTGACTATGCCAAAGCCTTTGACTGTGTGGATCACAATACACTGTGGAAAATTCTGAAAGAGATGGGAATACCAGACCACCTGACCTGCCTCTTCAGAAACCTGTATGCAGGTCAGGAAGCAACAGTTAGAACTGGACATGGAACAACAGACTGGTTCCAAATAAGAAAAGGAGTACATCAAGGCTGTATGTTGTCACCCTGCTTATTTAACTTCTAAGCAGAGTACATCATGAGAAATGCTGGGCTGGAAGAAGCACAAGCTGGACTCAAGATTGTCGGGAGAAATATCAATAACCTCAGATATGCAGATGACACCACCCTTATGGCAGAAAGTGAGGAAGAACTAAAGAGCCTCTTGATGCAAGTGAAAGAGGAGAGTGAAAAAGTTGGCATAAAGCTCAACATTCAGAAAACGAAGATCATGGCATCTGGTCCCATCACTTCATGGGAAATAGATGGGGAAACAGTGGAAACAATGGCTGACTTTATTTTTTTGGGCTCCAAAATCACTGCAGATGGTGATTGCAGCCATGAAATTGAAAGACGCTTACTCCTTGGAAGGAAAGTTATGAGCAACCTAGACAGCATATTAAAAAGCAGAGACATTACTTTGTCTACAAAGGTCTGTCTGGTCAAAGCTATGGTTTTTCCAGTGGTCATGTATGGATGTGAGAGTTGGACTATAGAGAGGGCTGAGCACAGAAGAATTGATGCTTTTAAACTGTGGTGTTGGAGAAGACTCTTGAGAGTTCCTTGGACTGCAAGGAGATCCAACCTAGGGGAAATTGGTCCTGGGTATTCATTGGAAGGATTGATGTTAAAGCTGAAACTCCAGTATTTTGGCCACCTGATGTGAAGAGCTAACTCATTTGAAAAGACCCTGATGGTAAAGATTGAAGGCAGGAGAAGGGGGCGACAGAGGATGAGATGGTTGGATGGCATCACTGACTCAATGGACATGGGTTTGGGTAAACTCTGGAAGTTGGTAATGGACAGGGAAGCCTGGCATGCTGCAGTTCATGGGGTCACAAAGAATCGGACAGGATTGAGTGACTGAACTGAACTGAACTGAAGCTAATCCAGACTAATCTTCCTATTTTAAGATCAACTGATTAGCAACCTTAATTCCATCTGCAAACTTAACTCCTCTTTTCCATGTAAAATGGCATATTAACAGGTTCCAGTGATTAGAATGTGAATGTCTTGGGGGGAACATGATACCTCCTACCATACCATCACTTGACAATGTTTATTGAACACTTACTGTGCATAGAGAGTTTCATACTCTGCCTTAGGGAGTCATTTGGGTGTGGCAGGATTAACTGAGAAAAGATTAAATAAGGAAGGTTTCACAGGCCACAGGAGAGGTAAGAAGATAAAAGGAACTTCTGCTATGAAAATTAGAACACAGTGTGATGTGATTGTTAAGGTATTCAGAGAAGACTTCCTGGAAGAAGCAGAACTTGTGTAATCGGTTTTAAAGAAAAGGCAAGACTGAAATATTGTTTCAATGACATTTAACCATTGAACTGAGTTCAATGAGTTGAACGTGTTACATACTGTTAAATTAATTAAACAAGCAGGCCATTAGACCGAGGTGGCTCTAATGCTTTCATGACTTAGGTGAGCAAATCCAAACCTATACCTGTACATGCTTCAGTGTTAAGAAATAGAAACTTAAGGATAACCAATCACAAATAGACAATGAGGCTTTAGGCTGTGGCCGAATAATATCCTTTCTTTGCTTCCATACCTTTTCTATATACGTCATTCCCTTAGTTCCTGTTGGTGGAGTGCTCCTAACCACTTCTGACTTGGTGCTGCTCTATCCAAATCATTTTTTCCTCAAATAAACTCTTAATATTTTTTTTTTTTACTTTTTTTTAAAAATTTTATTTTATTTTTAAACTTTACATAATTGTATTAGTTTTGCCAAATATCAAAATGAATCCGCCACAGGTATACATGTGTTCCCCATCCTGAACCCTCCTCCCTCCTCCCTCCCCATACCATCCCTCTGGGTCATCCCAGTGCACCAGCCCCAAGCATCCAGTATCGTGCATCGAACCTGGACTGGCAACTCGTTTCATACATGATATTTTACATGTTTCAATGCCATTCTCCCAAATCTTCCCACCCTCTCCCTCTCCCACAGAGTCCATAAGACTGTTCTATACATCAATGTCTCTTTTGCTGTCTCGTACACAGGGTTATTGTTACCATCTTTCTAAATTCCATATATATGCGTTAGTATACTGTATTGGTGTTTTTCCTTCTGGCTTACTTCACTCTGTATAATAGGCTCCAGTTTCATCCATCTCATTAGAACTGATTCAAATGTATTCTTTTTAATGGCTGAGTAATACTCCATTGTGTATATGTACCATAGCTTTCTTATCCATTCATCTGCTGATGGACATCTAGGTTGCTTCCATGTCCTGGCTATTATAAACTCTACTACAAAGCCACAGTTTTCAAGACAGTATGGTACTGGCACAAAGACAGAAATATAGATCAATGGAACAAAATAGAAAGCCCAGAGATAAATCCACGCACATATGGACACCTTATCTTTGACAAAGGAGGCAAGAATATACAATGGATTAAAGACAATCTCTTTAACAAGTGGTGCTGGGAAATCTGGTCAACCACTTGTAAAAGAATGAAACTAGAACACTTTCTAACACCACACACAAAAATAAACTCAAAATGGATTAAAGATCTAAACATAAGACCAGAAACTATAAAACTCCTAGAGGAGAACATAGGCAAAACACTCTCTGACATACATCACAGCAGGATCCTCTATGACCCACCTCCCAGAATATTGGAAATAAAAGCAAAAATAAACAAATGGGACCTAATTAACCTTAAAGGCTTCTGCACATCAAAGGAAACTATTAGCAAGGTGAAAAGACAGCCTTCAGAATGGGAGAAGATAATAGCAAATGAAGCAACTGACAAACAACTAATCTCAAAAATATACAAGCAACTCCTACAGCTCAACTCCAGAAAAATAAATGACCCAATCAAAAATGGGCCAAAGAACTAAATAGACATTTCTCCAAAGAAGACATACAGATGGCTAACAAACACATGAAAAGATGCTCAACATCACTCATTATCAGAGAAATGCAAATCAATATTTTTAATATGCCTGTTTGTCTGTAAATAATTCACACTTTTGAGTTCAGCTTTCCAATGCAACAGTTGTAAAAATGAAAGTACACACTGCTATTAAAGAGATGTCTCTGTAACACTTACCAGCTTAAAAAGCAATGTTATAAGGTCACTTGGCCACAGTCCTCTGAGGGAAATAGAGAGGACAAGAAAACACAAGAGCCTTGCCATAATCAAGTCGTCAGACCCCTTCCCAGGCCTAGGTCAGCTCGCCATGTTCCTTCTTCCTTGTAGCCGCAAGAACACACCTGTTTTCTCTTCTTTTGTTGTGGTCTTCCTAAACCTAGCTGCAGAATGATACATGGTCTCTTCACCTCCCCTACTTGTTTGCTGACATTGAAATCAAGCATAATGTCATTTAATTTTAAGGTTTCTCTGCTAACTACCCTGGAGAAACAGAGAATAAAGTTAACAGACATAAGAGAGTGGCAAACGTTCTATAATCTTACAAGGTTCATATAATTATGGCCTTTAAACTATAATTTCTGTTCCCCTTTTCAAAAGTAAAAGGAAGTACCATTGGGTTCAGGGCATCTGCTTATATTTTCTTATGGATCATCATCATCAGAGTAGTAAGCAACTATGGAGTGCATTGTTCTAAATGCTTTATATATTTTAACTCATAATCTTACAACAAGCCATTTTATGGAAAAGTAAAATAAGGCAGTCTTCAAACCCAGGTAGACTGGCTGTGGAATCTGTGTTTCCAACCATTATACCATACTGCTTCACTGTCTCTTTCTACCACCACCCCACCTTCTGCCTGTCAATGTAGGTTACTGCTTGGACAGTTGCTTCCTGAGGAACCAGAGCACTAAGTTATAGATGAATAAACTGAGTCCTAGAAAAGTTAGACTTTCCAGGGCAGCATTGGTTGTGACTGCGGAGTGGGGAGTTAAATCCAGTTCCATCACAACATGCTATCTTTTTAAAAATAATATTTATGTATTTATGTATTTTTGGTTGCTCTGCATCTTTGTTGCTGTATGTGGGCTTTTTCTAGTTGTGGTATATGGGCTTCTCATTTCAGTGGTTTCTCTTGTTGCAGAGCACAGGCTCTAGTTTGTGTGGACCCAACAGTTGTGGCTCTAGGGCTTAGTTGCCCCAAGGCATATGGGATCTTCCTGGGCCAGGAATGGAACCTGTGTTCCCTGCTTTGGAAGGCAGATTCTTAACCACAGCAGGGAAGTCCTATACCATGCTATCTTTATGTTCACTTTGCGAAGTCTGGTTCTGATCCAACATAGTGAAAATAATTGATTTCAAATGATTCCACATGCATCAACCCCTTTTATCATTATGGGATGTTTCATTTTTGCACACTTCAGTCAAGGCCAGATTAATACTGTTAGACTCTAAACTATAAAAGAGAAGGATTCCAACACCATTCTCTATGGATTCGAATTAAAAACCTTTATAAACACTAAAATAAATATAACAAAGTACCAATTTTCCCCATCGTGACTACTTAATCTTTTTTCTTTTTGAAACACCAACAATCAAATTTTTAGAAGAATTCTTAAAAACATTTTTCTGGATGTCCCAAGTACATGTTTAAACTGTTAAGTAATTCAACACTGACCATTACATATTAATTCCTGGGAATTGTATACAAGAGTTATAACTGTGAAAGTAAGTTTAGGACAAACAATGACAGAGACAAGTGATCAGAAAAGAGAGCAAGCAAGTCAGAGAAGGGCTCTGTGTTTGCAGTTTACAAAATCCACCTACGATGGGTGGAATCAACTGTCTACAGGAAATCCTTCAAAAAGACTGAAGCCTATTTATATCAATACCATAACTATGGATAAGTTACTGATGACATTTGAATACTCCCTAGAGGTCTCCAGGAAGCAGCCAATGTCACACTTAAGTAATGTCAGTCTATAAGCCTGGGAAATGCAAACATTAAGATAATCTAGTGAAACAAAGAGGGAGGGAAAGCATTGTAATATGTAGAACCAAAAGAAGGAAAAATATTCTTAGAGAATTTACAAGAAAGGGAATTTGATGCTAAAAAAGTTTTTAGTATGTTCAGCATTGCCTAAGGAAGAGAGACTTCAGTTTTGGGTCATGAATGTTTTAGTTGGATTAGCTGATATAATCTTGTTTTCAGAGGGCCCAACTGATCCTGCTGCTGTAGCTTAATAATATTCCATTAAGATTTGTTCAGATTCTGCGCTCACCAACTTATCAATTGACTTCCTAGCACATTGGGAATGGGGGTCCTCCTTGGGTTGTACATAAATTATCATCTAAATTATGTCATTCTCCAATGAATCACAAGATCTCAAGATTGGAGGGTACTTCAAAGACATTTAATTAACTATCCATCTGTTGCTGAAATTCCTCTTATAATGGCAAAGTGAAAATGAAGTCGCTCAGTCATGTCCGAGTCTTTGCGACCCCGTGGACCATAGCCTACCAGGTTTCTCCGTCCATGGGATTCTCCAGGCAGCTATACTGGAGTGGGTTACCATTTCCTTCTCCAGGGGATCTTCCCAACCCAGGGATCGAACCTGGGTCTCCTGCATTGGAGGCAGACGCTTTAACCTCTGAGCCACCAGGGAAGCCCTATAATGGCAAGAGGGTCATTAATTTTTCCTTGAGCATCTCAAGAAACAGGAAATTTACTATCTCTTTACTTCTTTGAACACCTGTGATAGGAAATTCTGTTTTATATTGAACAAAAGTATATCATTTTAGAGGCTCCAGTCCTAGCTTGCCTCCTTGTACCCAGCTACAAAACAAACTAAGCCTCCAAAAACAAGAAACCATAGATAAGCTCATGTCCCTGACAAACCTCTCTTTCAGGCCAAACTCTCCAAATTTTAAAAAAGTTCCTAATATAGGGTAGTTTCAAATCATTACAGCATCCTGGTCACCCTCTCATGGACAGGCTTTAATTATTCTTTTAAGCTGTGGTCTTAGACAGGGTCAAGTGTATTTGTAACATTTGCGAAAGTTAAAATATCTTCATCACAAATCGCTAAAATGAGTGTCTCTTTCCATTCCTCCTTCTCCTCTGTCACAATTCCCCTCCTGTCAGGCAATGCTGGAGTGGCCATGTGAATTCTGGAATACAGCAAAGGGGAAGTTGCATTGGTAATGTATTTAGTTTGAACTTAAAAGAATTTCGGAGAAGGCAATGGCACCCCACTCCAGTACTCTTGCCTGGAAAATCCCATGGACGGAGGAGCCTGGTAGGCTGCAGTCCATGGGGTCGCTAGGAGTCAGACACGACTGAGTGACTTCACTTTCACTTTTCATTTACTTTATGTGGTTCACTGATACTTTTGTGTACATCAACTGATTGTCCTAGTGTAGGAATGGTTTCCAGGAATACTCCTAGCACTAACTGTGCTAATTTCACGCAGCATTGCGACACTAGGTTGCAGGTGTGTTAGACAGTTAAGAAAGTGTTATATTATTTTATGAGCTTTGTGGTATTGAAGAAATTTTACAGCTTTTTAAAATATAAGATGTGCTATATGTATTGAGCTGTACCCTTACAATGGGGAAATTTTATGGTATGTAAATTATATCTCAAAAAAGTTGCTAAAATGTGCTGTAACTTCCTTTTTTAATTTTAAATAAATATTCACTTTTGTGCCTAAAGTGAAGTAAAGTAAGAATATATAGCCAGGTATCTATAAAAAGCTACACCAAACATCATACTTAAGGGTTAAATGTTGAAAGAATCCCATTTGAGACTGGGGATTAGACAAAGGAATTGATATTACTACTTTTGTTCAACATTGTGTTAGAAGTTCTAGTAAGTAAGATAAGCCAGGAAAAGAAAATACAGTGGACTTTTGAACAACATGGGAGTTAGGAATACCGACCCTCTGCCCAGTTGAAAATCTGCATATAGTCAGCCCTCTGTTTAGGGTCTGTGGTACTTCCATATCTGTGGTTCTGCATCTGCAGATTCAACCAACTGGGGATCAAGTAATACTGTAATATTTACTATTTAAGAAAGCCACGTTTAAGTGGACTCATACAGTTCAAACCCATGTTGTTCAAGGGTCAACTGTAAAAGATTTAAAAATCAGAAAGGAAGAAGTAAAATTGTTATTATACCAAAAAATATGACTGTTTATAGAAAAAGTGAAAGACTAAATGCAGGGATATTATTAGAATTAACAAGTGCATTTAGCAACATTGTTGGACACAAAAGTCAATATGTTGCACTTTTATATAATAACCACAATTTCAAGTAAAATATATAATTTACATTCTTAGAAAAATGTAAAGTAGCAATAAATGTAGCAAAAAGGTGCAAGACAGAAGAAGTTGAATCTAAAATTGACATGAAAGTGTAAAAGACCAAGAATAGCCAAATCACTCTTGAAAAACAAGATGGGGAATCTTGCCCTATCAAATGTCAAGACTTATTATAAAGTCATAAAAATTAAGGCTATGGTGTGGGGAAAACTAAATAGAGAGTTCAAGAACAAATCCACCTGTATATAGACATTTAATGTATAATAGAACTGATATTTTAGATCAGTGAAGAAAGTGTACTTTTCAAAAATGGTGCTGGAACAATTAGTTTTTCATATAAAAAAATAATTAATTGGACCCCTACTTCACACCATACACACACACACACACAAAACCAACTCCAGATGGATTCAAAGCATAAATGTGAAAAGCAAAAATATAAAATTTTAGAAGAAAATATAAAAGAATACCTTAATGATCTCTGAGTAAGTGAAGGATTTCTAAAAGGATACATAAAATGTATATATCATAAAGGAAAAGATGGTGAATCAGACTATATCAAAATTAAGAATTTCTACTTATCAGAAAACGCTATTAGGAGAGTGAGAACACATGCTATAAGCATGACCAATTAAGGATTGATATCCAATTATAAACAGAACTCTAAGAATCTTTAAGCCATTGAAAAACAAACCAACAGAAATACAGGCCAGAGGGCAAAGTGGCCAAGATGGCAGAGTAGAAATACTGTGAGCTCACCTCCTCCTGTGGGCACATGAAAATTACAATTATTTACAGGGAAACTATTGATGAGAAAAACAAAAGACTAGCAGAAAAGATCTTCTATTAATACAACTAAAGATATAAAGATAGACTCTTAATGAGGTGGAACAAAAGATGAAACATCAAGAAAAAAGAAAGAGAAGAAAAAGGGAAGAAACAAGTTCATATATCACCTTTCCAAGAGGGGCCCAAGACAGGTTGAACCTTTTGATTTCCGCAACAGTCACATGGTGTAAGGGGGCCAAACAAGGATGCAGAACCAAGCATGGTGAATCCTACAGAAACACTGAAGAGCTAGGGGAATACAATGTCTTTCCCATCACATCAAAACTCCTGAAATCAGTGACCACATCCTCTGTAACCACATGATAAAGACTTGGGAATTTACACAGAGAAAAAAGGAAGGAAGGAAGGAAAGTAAGTAAATAAAAGAAAAGAAAGGTCAAAAAGTAGAATAGGCAATTTCTTAAAGAAGAAAACTCAAATGGCCAACAGTTGAATTAAAAGATGTTCAACTGGGAGTTCCCTGGTGACCTAGTGGTTAGGATTCCAGGCTTTCAATGATGTGGCCTGGGTTCAATCCCTGTTCAGGGAACTGAGATACTACATACCATGGGAACTACATGTGCCAACATGTATGAATCTCAGAAATAATGTTGAGTGAAATAAGCAAATCACAGGAGCATATATACATACATACAAACAGCTAGATTCCATTTATTTAAAAGTTCAAAAACAGAGAAAATCTAAACAATATGTTGTTTAGGAATGCATTTAGTTAGTAAAACTATAAAGAAAAACAGGGCAATGATTACTCCAAATTTCAGGATAGTAGTTACATCTGGGGAAGAAGGGAGATTGTGATCACGGAGGGATGCACAGAGGACTTTAAGATACTGGAAATGAATATTCAATTTTTTAAACCTGGGTACTGAATACATAGATATTCACTCCTTAAAATTATTTTAAAATTACATATATATGTTTTACACATTCTTCTGCATATATTTCATCATTTTAGAAAAGGATAAATAGCAATGCCCAGAACTGAACACACAACTCTAGCTAATCCATCATACTAGAAGACAATCATCTCCCTCGTTTTAAATACTTTGCTGTTTTTGTTTAGTAACTCAATTGTGTCCAACTCTTTCTGACACCATGGACTGTAGCCCAACAGCCTCCTCTGTCCATGGGATTTTCCAGGCAAGAATATTGGAGTGAGTTGCCATTTCCTTCTCCAAGGGATTTTCCTGACCCAAGTGTCAAACCTGGTCTCCACATCTCCTGCATTGGATGTGCATTCTTTATCCCTCAGCCACCAGGGAAGCTCATAAACCCCAGCATTTACTTATGAAAATTAGTTGCATTCGTGGAGAAAAATTCAAACTTTATAAACTAGATGTTAAATGTTACTACTGCTGCTGCTGCTGCTAAGTCGCTTCAGTCGTGTCCGACTCCGTGCGACCCCATAGACGGCAGCCCACCAGGCTCCCCCGTCCCTGGGATTCTCCAGGCAAGAACACTGGAGTGGGTTGCCATTTCCTTCATTTTCATAATACCCCCTTATATAACAAATTGTCAGACACATTTGTACATATGGGTGTACTATCTTCTTAGAATATTTTTATAAGTAACCTAAAATCTGATTTGACAAATCATTCAACTGAAAAGTGTTGTACTGATTTTATTATACAGTCTTAACTCAACAGTGGCTTTCAGCTTTATCTATCTATGTAACATAAAAATTCCCAAATATTTTGAGACAAATACTTTGCCTCTATTTTCCTCTGAGCTGAGGTGTACATTTATACCTGCTAAATTTTCTTTTATTCTATGTGGCCATTCTTTTCACTTGTCCTTCCAACCAGTCAAGAGCTCTCCAGAACCAGGTCATCTTCCAGGAGAATTGGTAAACTAAGTTTCTGAGCTAGCCAAGCTGAGGTCCAAATTGCAGCCAGCAGAGGCAACAACTCTTCTGAAAACCCAGCTCAAGGCAGCTTCCTTAACATGCTTGTGTTCTGCCCTGTTTTTCCAGAGGTCATCTGTTTATAGCTTCAGCCTAAATTCTTCCTTCTGAGAAACCTTAGCGAATGTCTTATCAAGGAAGACAATGCCTCACGTTAAGTCATGTTGGTAAGTTAATGGGAGAGAATATCCTCACCTAAGAAGATTGTTATTTCCTGAAGGGATAAAACCCCACGAGGGAAAACCCCTGTGGTACTTATAGGTAGGGCTGGTTTACCAAGGCTGATAACATAGTTCTGACCAGAGGAGGAAGATAGAGTGCATTTATTCATTTCTGAAAGCTTTGCGGGTAGATGTGCATCTTTCTGTAATCTGCAATATTAAAGTTTCACAGACTCTGAGCTGGACAGAGGTGCTAACCCTGAAGAACCTCTCCAGAATCCAAGTTGCTGAATCTTCCTTGCTGCCTGCAGAGGCTCCAAACCACCTTTTGACAATGGGAAACTGGGTGGTTAATCACTGGTTTTCAGTTTTGTTTCTGGTAAGTGATTTTTCACTTTCTGTTAATTACTCTTAGAGTAAGAAGATGTTACATTTGTTAATATGTGTAGTTACTGGAAAGGGAAAAATTCCATGACAATATTGAGCTTTTCAAGGTCAGTTATCACTGAAAGGTCCAATCCTAGGATTGCATATATATGTTTAATATACTTTTCTGTGTATGATGTATTTCAGTATTTTAGAAACCAGTCCAACTCCAGAAATTGATTGATAAAGAGACAAGAATATAAACAACAAGTATTTGGAATTTCAATCTGTTTTCTTTTTTTTCTCTTTTTCTTTTCCATTTTACTTCTAACTACTGCTATGGAGCACTCATTTCTCTCCATTCTTTCTATCCTGCTCACACCAAGAAATCATAAAATCATTGAATGTTTGAGGTAGAAGTGATCTTAGAGATTATGGCGTAGCACTGTCCACTAGAAATATAATGTGAAGTCACATATGTAATTTTAAAATTGTCTAATACCTATGTTTGGATGTGAGAGTTGGACTATAAAGAGGGCTGAGCGCAGAAGAATTGATGCTTTTGAACTGTGGTGTTGGAGAAGACTCTTGAGAGTCCCTTAGACTGCAAGGAGATCCAACCAGTCCATCCTAGGGGAAATCCATCCTGGGTGTTCATTAGAAGGACTGATGTTGAAGCTGAAACTCCAGTATTTTGGCCACCTGATGTGAAGAGCTGACTCATTTGGAAAGGCCCTGATGCTGGGAAAGATTGAAGGCAGGAGGAGAAGGGGATGACAGGGGATGAGATGGTTGGATGGCATCACCAACTCAATGGACATGGGTTTGTATAAACTCCGGGAGTTGGTGATGGACAGGGAGGACTGGCATGCTGTGGTTCATGGGGTCACAAAGAGTCGGACACGACTGAGCAACTGAACTGAACTGAATACCTATGTTGAAAAAGTTAAGAAGAAAATGGTGACATGAATGTCCAGTAAAATATCTTGTTTAACCCAGTGTATTTAAAATGTTATCCTTTAAACATGTAATCAATACGAAAATATTAATGAGATAATTTATATTATTTTATTTTTACTGTTTTTGAAATCCAATGTGTATTTTATACTTACAGCACATCTCAATTAAAACTAGACATATTTCGTGTTCTTAGTTGCCACATGTGGTTAGTGGCTATGGCTTTAGGTAGTGCAGAAAGAAACCAACTCTTTGATTTTACAAGGGAAAATAAGACCCAGATGTCACACAGTTGGTTGCAGAGCCATCACTCAGTTCCAGCTCCCCAGCGTTCAAGCCACAACTCCTTTACCACACTACATGTACACAATCCCCTTCTCCTAACACACTCTCTAACTGAACTCTAGCTTCATTTCTGCTATTAACTGAATGACCAAGATCAAATTACATATCTTCTCTATACTTCAGGTCACCTGTGTTGTAGCTGGGGGAGGATTAATGAAAACTAGATTACATATAAATATGAGTGTTTCTAGCTCTAAAATCCTCTTTTTATAATTCCTTTCTTAGATGATGATGATTTAAATATCTTTCCACCTTGCACCAATCTCTCCAGAGGGCTCAGACTTCTTCTTATCTCTGACATGTACTCCTTTGCTATTTTTTTTAATGAAAAATAAATTACCCCCAAAATACTTTTGCTCCTCCTTCCTGCCAGGTCTTCTACTTGACTTTCTTTTCCATTTATAGTGGAGGAAATTATAGTCTATGTGGGGAAGGGAATGGAATTCCTTACAGATGTCACTGTATTTCATAATTCATCTTTCTTGCAGTTGATTATTTAGCTGACACAGTGTTCTTTGCCTCTGTGTCCCTGTCAGATTCTGAAATATTTTTGCTCTCTCTAAATAAGGTTCTCTACCTTGTCTTCTAAACTCTTGAATTATCTGTGGCTTTCACCTCTCTTTTTCCATTAAGGTCAAAGATCTCTGGAAGACACACAACTCTGGAAAGGGTGTGTGGGCAAAGAATGCAGAAATAAATTGAGTGGAAAAGCCAGTCTGGTGATGACACAGCCAGAATTTATTGAGCTTATACAATGCACCGAGCATTGTATTAATCACTTCACATGTATTATTTCATGTAACATTCACAGCATTGCTGTGGTGTAGATATTGTTATTATCCTCATTTTATAAGTGAAGAAATTGAAGTTCAGAAAAGTTAAATCACAGATCTAAGATTACAGAACTAGAAAGTGGTGGAACTAGAATTTGAGCCCAGGGAGTTTGACTCCAACATCATGCTTCAAATCACTATGTTATGATGCTACAGGTATGTGACTGGTCCAGATCTAGGGAATCTGAATGGGCCATATTCTAGACTAAAGGCCCTCTACCCATAGGGCTGAGATGATTCTGGACCATCCTAGGGCCATAGATATAGATTAGAGGTATATATTCCAGTGCCCCTAGAGTCCTGATCAATTACAGACTTTGTTCTCCAAAGCAATGGGGAGTAGGTTCCAAATTTCTCTCTTTGCCAATGGAGACAGATCTTGGGACAGACAAAGTCTTAAGTGCTCAAATGAGTCCACAGCAATGATAGGTTAATTTGAAGAAAAGAATAACAATCTAAAAACAGGGAGGTGTACGTCAGGGTATAATTAAAGAGGCAGGCCCATCTGGAATGGTTTATTCCCTTCAGATGGGTATTGTTACAGATGTTGAATTTATTCTTTCTTTAGAAATCCATTTATTCACTTATTGCCATCTTTTAGGTGCAATAGTTTGAATGATCTGGTCCAGGAGTTGGCGAATGTTTTCTGTAAAAGGCTAGATTGTACAATTTTAGGCTTTGTGGGCCATATGTTCTCTGTCACAATTTCTCAACACTTACTTTGAATCACAAAAGCAGTTATAAACAATACAGAAATAAGTGGGTGTGGCTAAGTTCCAATACCATTGTATTTATAGATACTGGAATTTGATTTTCATATAATTTTCGCATGTCATGAAATATATTCTTCTTTTGATTTTTCCAACCATTTAAAAATGGGAAAAAATATAAAACCCATTCTTTAGCCTGTAGGCTGTACAAAACAGGTGGTGAGCTAGATTTGGCCTATGAGCCTTGATTGGCTGACCTTGGTGATTAGCATCATTAGTGCATGTCTTGAAGTCCTGACTCACTCTGAGATTAAGTTTACTCATTTAAAATGAAAACAGATATAGGATTTCCCTGATGGTCCAGTGGCTAGGAATCTGCACTTTCATTGCAGGGGGTACAGGTTAGATCCCTGGTCAGGAAACTAAGATTCCACATGCCTTGCAGTGCACGCCCTCTGCCAAAAAAAGAAAACATACAAACACAAAATAGCCAAATGGTGAAACTATTCTTTACCCCTTATCTACTCCTTCCCATACCTAAATTTCACTTTATTCCTTGCTTCATTTTTCTTCCTCTAGGTTGCTTGGTTGGGGCTGAATGTTTTCCTGTTCGTGCATGCCTTCCTGTCATTTGAGAAGGCCACCAAGTACTACTACACAAGACAAATACTTGGGGTGAGTATCACAGTTGTGATGTGGGGAATCTCTCTTTTTTCTATAACTCTGGCTCCTTTGTGACCCAATGCCCTCATTTACCCTAGAGTTAGGGTCACCAGAAAAAATCTTCAGGCTACCCAGGTAAATTTGAATTCCAGAAAAATAACAAATCTTTTTTATTTATTTTACTTATGTATTTTTGGCTGTGCTGTGTTTTCACTGCTATGCGGGCCTTTTCTCTAGTTGTATTGAGCCAGGGCTACTCTTCTTTGCAGTGCCCAGGCTTCTCACTATGGTGGCTTCTCTTGTTGTGGAGTACAGGCTCTAGGGCATCTGGGTTTCAGTAGTTGTAGCTCCCAGGCTCTAGAGCACATGCTAAATAGTTGTGGCCACTTAGTTGCTCCACCACACATGGGATCTTCCCGGACCAGGGATTGAACAGGTGCCCCTTGCATTGCAAGGCGAAATCTTAACCACTAGACCACCAGGGAAGCACCAAATCTTTTTTTTTTTTAGTTAGTATTTATTTATTTGGCTGTGTCAGGCGTTAGTTGCGGCATGAGAGAGCTTTCCTTGTGGCTCTGCAGTGCACGGACTCTAGTTGTAGCACCTGGGCTCAGTAGCTGTGGTGGGTGGGTTTAGTTGCTGCATGGCAGGTGGGATCCCAGTTCCCTCATCAGGGATTGAACCGGTGCACCCCACTCATTGCAAAGTGGACTCTCAACCACTGGATCACCAGGCAAGTCCCAACAAGTATTTTTGGGGGGTATCATTTATTCCAAATATTGCATGAGACAGGGGCATATCAGAAAATGATTCATTTTTTAAAGTTCAAATTTAGCTGAGCATCCTATATTTTTGTTTGCTAATCTGACAGCCTTATCCAGGGCACACTCCATGGCTCCAATAATGAAAACACACAATAAAGAAATATTGAGTAATTTTTGAACCGGTTTCCATAGAAATCCAGGTGTCCCTGCAGAGTGTGAGGGGAAAGCTAACAGGACAGTGTCCCTACATCAACCAAAGCAGCATTTATCTGTCTTGTGGATTCCTGCTTATGATTTTAAGAAAGAGTTTGACTGAAAACAAATGAATGAACAACTTGAAAACCATTGCTGTGGACTGATCTCACAGAAAAATACCTATCAAACAAGAGGGATACTTGGTGTGGTGAGTTTTGTGGAGTGGGTGGTGTTTCCAAATTCAAGGCCTGTAGAATGATGGGGTCAAGTCAGAGTAACAGGATGGAGAAGCCTGGGGAAGGAGCAGATTATAAGGACAGGAGAGGAAGGGTGAGGTGGGTATGGCACGTTGGCATGGAAGTGAACAAGAAGAAGCTTGGAGATGAGAATGGTTTTCTCACAGGCTCGTCAATCTGGCCACTGCCTGGTTAAAGAAACAAATTTGACTGCTAACTTTTGTCAGTTATTCAGTAACATGTAAGGATTTGAAGAAGTCACTTTCATCTTGATGAAGAAGTCACTTTCATTAGCTCTCCAGGAAGACTCACCCGGTGTACATGTTTAAAGACAGCTTGTCCTTTTTAAAAATCCTTCTTGGCTCTTCATAATCAAACGATTTGTGTTGAGATCACAACTCATTTGAATGTTCTGTTCAGACTTATTTCACCCTGCTGTTTTCCATTTTAAATGTTGGTCCTTGATCCTTCTTTGGAAACTATAACTCCAAAGGAAGTGTTAATTTGTTTAAAAAATAGTTTTTTACTAAGAGAATGATGTGATAAATGTGACTAACTATTAACAGAATTGCTTTATGATCAAAAAGTCAGCAGCAGAAAAATGAATCATGCTGATATCCTGTGGACATTTCATTTTGTAAAATCCTTTCTATAAAAAATTAACTATAAATGATACTGCTTTCAAGGAGATCAAATGATATAGAAATGTTAGAATAAAATGTGAAAATTACTCTCCCATCACATTCCGTGGAGATAACCTTTGTTAATGGTTCGACTTGTGTGTCTCTAAAGACACACTGACGTATACTCACAAGTGCATCAGACGTATAGGTTTTGTTTTTGAGATAGGTAATATTTTTATTCACTTATTCCATATAAACAGTAAAACTTGATCTTTTTGGTGTATGCTTCTATGAGTTTTGATAAACACATTCAATAGAACACTTTTTAAAAAAATTAACCAAAGGAAAAAAAAAGGATCACATTGTAGATATTGACTGGAAATTTCTTCTTACACTTAGAGTATCTCAGATATCTCTCCATGTAAGTACATAACCAGTGATGTGCTGGAACTAGCTCATGCCAGTATGCAGTTGCCAGTTGTGTATCGCTTCCCAACCCTATAGCCAGTGTTGTTTAATGACATAAGCTTGGTATCTTGGAGTCTGCCATGGTGGGAGTATTTACAACAGGTAAATTGACAAACACTGGAAATCAAGAATCTCCCTTCCCCTGAAAACTGGTTGTGAAGCATTTACCAGCCTTCCACCATTGCATGTAGATAACGCTCATTCTTTTAAGAGAATAACAGTTCATGGCATTGAGGCACCATAATTTATTTAATCACTCCAAAGGGTATGTCTTAAATTTATGCTTCCTTTAGGAAAATACAGAGTTATTTTATTCAGAGGAATGAGTTTAAATCCATAGTCAATGAGGCATTAATGACAGCTGCAATTGAATTAAAACATCAGTTACTGTTAGTGTTGAAAAGTGAACATAAATTGGTGTATTTCAATGTGCTGCTATGGGGGAAAAAAAGATTTGCTCTGAAAAAAATTCATCCCATACAGATATCCTCAACAGAATATGAAGCTGTGAAATTGTAGTCCTATATTTTTTAATTTACTTGTCAATTTCAGCTTTAAGGAACCTCTGTGATTCAAATAAGCAAGCAGTGGGAACTAAGGTGGAAATGCAGGATCTTTGAGATGAGCAGAGGAAATTTACTCAGAAACAGAACAGGCTATCTCTACCAAAAACAGTTGGGATGTGACTCAGCAGAAGGAGAAAACACAGGTCATGTGGAAGAGTCAGAAATGGAAAACAGTAGGGCAGCTCGTGTTTACTGTACTGCCAGACATTGTAAGCCATTATGGATGTAGGCAGATCTTGACCTGGCTTATTAAGCCAGTCTCATGTTGTCTGGGTTTAGGTTGTGTGGAAAAATAGTCTTTGTGCCAAAAAGATTATTACAAAAAGGTGGGTGGTGGTGATGATTTAGTTGCTCAGTCATGTCTGACTCTTGTGACCCCATGGACTGTAGCCCACCAGGCCCCTCTGTCCATGGAATTTTCCAGGCAAAAATACTGGAGTGTGTTGCCATTACCTACTCCAGGGGATCTTCCTGATACAAAGTCAGTGACAAATTGTTTATTGTAAAAACCAATTGCATAACTAGAGGGGTTCTTTTTCAATACCATGGATTACTCTGTCTAGTGAAGCCTACCTACCAACTCCCTTTCAGAATAATATTTTTAAACATAGTCAATAAAATACATGGGATTATAATAGAAACCAATTATATTGAAATATAATCAAATTATACAATAAAACTAATTTGTGATAGAGTAATATATCTATCTGCTTCTTTAGTTGTTATTGTTTAGTCTCTAAGTCATGTCTAACTCTTTGACACTCCATGGACTGTAGCCTGCCAGGCTTCTCTGTCCTTGGGATTCTCCAGGCAAGAATACTGGACTGGGTTGCCATTTCCTTCTCCAAGAAAAAGGCAAAGAAATTGTTAACTCTGCCTCATCTTCTTCCTTTTAGCAAGTCATTGACAGGCACAAATGTAAGGCTGGCCAGTCAGATGAAGTGCAACAAAAATTGCCTGGCTGCTGCCACCACCTTTATTGCTGCTGTGAAATTGTCATGCTACATTGTATGCAGTCCCAAGTACATGGAGCTGACTCAGAGACCAGTTGTACAGTTGAGGAGAGAAATCGAAATTAGCTACCACAGAGTTGAACATATTCTGTCCAGTCTATACCTAATCAAGCCTGTTTCTTGGCTCAATACTTTGAAGCACTGATTCCTTGTCTCCTTTTCTGGCAGCTTCTACTATTAGATCGGATGTGGTCCACTGGAGAAAGGAATGGCAAACCACTTCAGTATTCTTGCCTTGAGAACCCCATGTACAGTATGAAAAGGCAAAAAGATAGGACACTGAAAGATGAACTCCCCAGGTCGGTAGGTGCCCAATATGCTACTGGAGATCAATGGAGAAATAACTCCAGAAAGAATGAAGGGATGGAGCCAAAGCAAAAACAACACCCAGTTGTGGATATGACTGGTGATAGAAGCAAGGTCTGATGCTGTAAAGAGCAATATTGCATAGGAACCTGGAATGTTAGGTCCATGAATCAAGGCAAATTGGAAGTGGTCAAACAGGAGATGGCAAGAATCAACATCGACATTCTAGGAATCAGCGAACTAAAATGGACTGGAGTGGGTGAATTTAACTCAGATGACCATTATATCTACTACTGAGGGCAGGAATCCCTTATAAGAAATGGAGTAGCCATCACAGTCAACAAGAGTCCAAAATGCAGTACTTGGATGCAATCTCAAAAACAACAGAATGATCTCTATTCGTTTCCAAGGCAAACCATTCAATATCATGGTAATCCAAGTCTATACCCCAACCAGTAATGCTGAAGAAGCTGAAGTTGAATGGTTCTATGAAGACCTACAAGACCTTTTAGAACTAACACACAAAAGGATGTCCTTTTTCTTATAGGGGACTGGAATGCAAAAGTAGGAAGTCAAGAAACACTTGGAGGAACAGGCAAATTTGGGCTTGGAGTACAGAATGAAGCAGGGCAAAGGCTAATAGAGTTTTACCAAGAAAATGCACTGGTCATAGCAAACACCCTCTTCCAACAACACAAGAGAAGACTCTACACATGGACATCACCAGATGGTCAACAACGAAATCAGATTGATTATATTCTTTGCAGCCAAAGATGGAGAAGCTTTATACAGTCAGCAAAAACAAGACCAGGAGCTGACTGTGGCTCAGATCATGAACTCCTTATTGCCAAATTCTGACTTAAATTGAAGAAAGTAGGGAAAACCACTATACCATTCAGGTATGACCTAAATCAAATCCCTTATGATTATACAGTGGAAGTGAGAAATAGATTTAAGGGCCTAGATCTGATAGATAGAGTGCCTGATGAACTATGGACGGAGGTTCATGACATTGTACAGGAGACATGGAGCAAGACCATCCCCAAGAAAAAGAAATGCAAAAAAGCAAAATGGCTGTCTGAGGAGGCCTTACAAATAGATGTGAAAAGAAGAGAAGCGAAAAGCAAAGGAGAAAAGGAAAGATATACCCTTTTGAATGCAGAGTTCCAAAGAATAGCAAGAAGAGATAAGAAAGACTTCCTCACTGATCAGTGCAAAGAAATAGAGGAAAACAATAGAATGGGAAAGACTAGAGATCTCTTCAAGAAAATTAGAGATACCAAGGGAACATTTCATGCAAAGATGGGCTCAATAAAGGACAGAAATGGTATGGACCTAACCAAAGCAGAAGATCTTAAGAAGAGATGGCAAGAATACATGGAAGAACTGTACAGAAAGATTCTTCATGACGCAGATAATCATGATGGTGTGATCACTCACCTAGAGCCAGACGTCCTGGAATGTGAAGTCAAGTGGGCCTTAGGAAACATCACTCCAAACAAAGCTAGTGGAGGTGATAGAATTCCAGTAGAGCTATTCCAAATCCTGAAAGATGATGCTGTGAAAGTGCTGCACTCAATATACCAGTAAATTTGGAAAACTCAGCAGTGGCCACAGGACTGGAAAAGGTCAGTTTTCATTCCAATCCCTAAGAAAGGCAATGCCAAAGAATGCTCAAGCTACCACACAGTTGCACTCATCTCACATGCTAGCAAAGTAATGCTCAAAATTCTCCAAGCCAGGCTTCAGCAATATGCGAATGATGAATATCCAGGTGTTCAAGCTGGTTTTAGGAAAGGCAGAGGAGCCAGAGATCAAATTGCCGACATCCGCTGGATCATCTAAAAAGCAAGAGAGTTCAGGAAAAACATCTATTTCTGCTTTGTTGACTATGCCAAAGCCTTTGACTATGTGGATCACAATAAACTGTGGAAAATTCTGAAAGAGATGGGAATACCAGACCACCTGACCTGCCTCTTGAGAAACCTATATGCAGGTCAGGAAGCAACAGTTAGAACTGGACATGGAACAACAGACTGGTTCCAAATAGGGGAGTACGTCAAAGTTGTATATTGTCACCCTGCTTATTTAACTTCTATGCAGAGTACATCATGAGAAATGCTGGGCTGGAAGAAGCACAACCTGGAATCAAGATTGCCGGGAGAAATATCAATAACCTCAGATATGCAGATGACACCACCCTTATGGCAGAAAGTGAAGAAGAACTAAAGAGCCTCTTGATGCAAGTGAAAGAGGAGAGTGAAAAAGTTGGCTTAAAGCTCAACATTCAGAAAACTAAGATCATGGTATCTAGTCCCATCACTTCATGGCAAATAGATGGGGAAACAGTGGAAACAGAGGCTGACTTTATTTTTTTGGGCTCCAAAATCACTGCAGATGGTGACTGCAGCCATGAAATTAAAAGATGCTTACTCCTTGGAAGGAAAGTTATGAGCAACCTAGACAGCATATTAAAAAGCAGAGACATTACTTTGCCAACAAAGGTCCGTCTAGTCAAGGCTATGGTTTTTCCAGTGGTCATGTATGGATTTGAGGGTTGGACTATAAAGAGGGCTGAATGCAGAAGAATTGATGCTTTTGAACTGTGGTGTTGGAGAAGATTCTTGAGAGTCCCATGGACTGCAAGGAGATCCAACCAGTCCATCCTAGGGGAAATCGGTCTTGGGTGTTCATTGGAAGGACTGGTGTTAAAGCTGAAACTCCAATACTTTGGCCACCTGATGCAAAGAACTGACTCATTTGAAAAGACCCTCATGCTGGGAAAGATTGAGGGCAGGAGGAGAAGGGGACGACAGAGGATGAGATGGTTAGATGGCATCACGGACTCAATGGACATGAGTTTGTGTAAACTCCAGGAGTTGGTGATGGACAGGGAGGCCTGGCATGCTGCAGTTCATGGGGTCACAAAGAGTTGGACATGACTGAGTGACTGAACTGAACTGAACTGAACTGATGTATGCTACCTGACCACCCAAGGAAATCATTTTGAAATTCTGTTCTTAGAAGTTCTCCCTTCTCAAATGTCTACCTAAGTTTAAATTTTTACTGTGAGGAGTTTCTTTGTTTTGTTTTTTTCAATTATTAAAGGGATTTTAAATATAAACAGTTAATTTTTTATTGTTTTATTACATTATTATTACATACTTATAACTGCAACATTTGAAAGCATAGAAAAGAGAAAAATAGTCACTATAATTATAAGTCAAAATATCTAAGCTATATTTAAAATGCAATATATATATTCAAGATTGTTTTACAAATGATGAACTAAATTCATAATTGACTGTATTAAGCAAAAATCCTGAATGCAAAGTGTTACATTCATAGAATTTATTTGTCAAATCATTAAATCCTGTTCTCTTTCATATTGATAAATGTGTTGTCAAACATTTCCAAACCACTGTCAAGAGGATTTCTCAATTAAATATTAAGTTCAGCAAATTTTCTGTCATTTGTAAACAGAGTTTGGACTCATTGTCCGGGTCTCAGACAAGTGGACCAGGCCCGTGCTCACCTGCTAGATGAGGAGATGAAGCAGCTGATGGTTTCTTCTCTCCTCTGTTCTAGTCAGCACTGGCCTGGGCCCGAGCCTCTGCTCGCTGCTTGAATTTTAACAGCATGCTGATTCTTCTTCCCGTGTGTCGAAATTTGCTGTCTTTCCTGAGAGGCACCTGCTCAGTGAGTCCTAACCACTTGTAGGTCATTTTTCACATTGAAGACAAAAGACTCTGTACATCTCAGTAGGACAGCTCAATACCAGGCCCCTAGGAATGGAAGCCAGAGATCTCCTTTGGGGGGTGAGGCTAGGGGGTGAGCAAGAGTGGGTGGGTATTGGCATTCTTTATGTAAGACATGTTGGTTATATATTGAAAGTGAAAGCGTTAGTTGCTCAGTTGTGTCCAACTCTTTGTGATACCACGGACTGTAGGCTGCCAGGCTCTGCTGTCCTTGGAATTCTCCAGGCAAGAATACTGGAGTAGGTAGCCATTTCTTTCTCCAGGGTATCTTCCCAACCCAGGGATTGAACCTATGTCTCCTGCATTGCAGGCAGATTCTTTACCATCTGAGCCACCAGGGAAGCCCATATAGTGAATTTCATAAAGCTTCCTGGAGACACCTGACCATGATTGTTTCACATTTGTAGTTTTATAGGAGTACCCTGAGAAAGCAACTGGATCACAACCTCGCCTTCCACAAACTGGTGGGATATATGATCTGCCTACACACAGGTAACTGGGGGAATGGATGAACCTGCAGGATTCCAGACATTCAGAATCTTGTTTCATTCATTCATGTGTATAAACATTCAAAATATATTTATTGAACACCTGGCACTATTTTCCAGGCACCGTTTTAGACCTGCTTTCATGGAATTTACATTCTGTTCCTTTGGGAGTGAATATAAAAAAAATCTTAATTCTCTCTGTAATCATTATTGGGCACTTTATGTGGACTCACCATTCTGCTTGGTACCACATGTTGGATTTTCCCTTTCTAGTGAGGCATGCCTGCCATGATGTTTCTGAGACAACTTTCACATTCCTTTCCATCTTTCCATTTAGCTATTCACATCATTGCACACCTGTTTAACCTTGAACGATATAGCAGAAGCAGACAGGCCACAGATGGATCCCTTGCTTCCATTCTCTCCAACCTACCTCATCAGGAGCATTATTCATGGCTAAATCCCATCCAGTCCCCAAACACAGTGAGTTGATTCAAGGGAAAAGCATCTGGGATCTGAGTGGGAAGGTCATGGTGTCCTTGGTGGACATTGTGTCTGGCTGAAATTTCTCCTTTCATAGACAGTGGTGTATGTGACATTCACCAGTATTGCTGGTCTCACTGGAGTGATCATCACAGTGGCTCTGGTTCTCATGGTGACTTCAGCTATGGAATTTATCCGGAGGAGTTATTTTGAGGTCTTCTGGTATACACACCACATTTTTATCATCTACTTCATTGGCTTAGGAATTCATGGTCTTGGGTAAGGTCCTCAAACTCCCATTTTTCATGCCCCAGTTCCTGATCTTGTACAATTCTTTGCCACATATTGTCCATTTTTTCTGCCTCAGTGGAATTGTCCGGGTCCAAACAGAAGAGAGCATGGCTGAGAATCATCCTCACAAGTGTGCAGAGTTTTTTGAGAAGTGGGATGATCCTGCCTCCTACTGCAAGCCTCCCCAATTTGAAGGGCTCCCTGCTGAGGTACAACCAGGACAAGGATAGTAGACTCTTGCTAGGAGATGTTATTGTCATTGTTGTTATTATCACTCTTCTTATAATCATTATTAGTTCAGCCTGGTGCTGACTCCTGTGGAGGACATATGCTGTAGGTTATTCATCTTATGGCTGAATGCTTATACTTTTTGACCAGCATCTCCCAATTTCCCTTACCTTCCAGCTCTCCCTTACTACTTTGTTTTTGAGTTCAACTTCTTTTTTTTTTAAATTGAAGTATAATTGACTTACAGTATATATTAGTTTCAAGTGTACAACAGAGTGATTTGGTATTTTAATATATTACAAAATGATCACTGTAATCAGATGCCATCTGTCACCATAGAGAGTTATTAAAATATTATTGACTATATTCCACATGCTGTACATTAAATCTCTGTGACTTATTTTATAACAGAAAGTTTGTACCTTTTAATCTCCTCACCTGTGTTATACATTCCACCCCCATACCCCTTCTGGCATCACCAATCTCTTCTCTGTATCAATGATTCTGTTTCTGTTTTGTTTGTTCATTTGTTTTGCTTTTTAGATCCCACATGTAAGTGAAATCCTGTGGTATTTGTTGTCTTTCTCTGACTTATTTAACTTTGCATAATACCCTCAGGGTCCATCCATGTTGTTGCAAATGGCAAGATTTCACTCTTTTTTATGGTCGAGTAATAATATGTATAATATATATATATGACATCCATTATATATGCACATATAACATCACATCTTCTTTATTCATCTATCAATGGACACTTAGGTTGCTTCCATATCTTGGTTATTTTAAATAATGATGCAGTGGATCTTTTCCAGTTAGTGTTTTTTGGTTACTTTGGAAAGATACAATTGACCCTTGAACAACAGAGGAGTTAGAAGTGACAATCCTTGGGAAGTAAAAAATCTGTGTATAACTTTACATTTGGCCTTTTGCATCCACAGTTTGGCTTTAGTAGACTCAACCAACCACAGATCTTGTAGTACTGTAGTATGTATTTATTGAAAAACCTGCATATAAATGGACATGTGCAGTTCAAACTCATGTTGTTCAAGGGTTAACTGTACCCAGAAGTGGAGTTGCTAGCTCCTATGATAGTTCTGTTTTTAATTTTTTGAGGAACTGCCATACTGTTTTACTAATGGCTGCACCAATTTGTACTCCCTCCAACAGTGTGTAAGGATTCTCTTTCTTACACATTCTTACCAACACCTGTTATTTGTTGTCTTTTAAATAATGGACATTGTGACAAGTGTGAGGTAATATCTCATTGTGGTTTTGATTTGCATTTCCCTGATAATTTAGTGACATTTTGTATCCTTTCATGTGTCTGTTAGCCATCTGTATATCTTTTTAAAAAAATGTCTATTCAGGTTCTCTGCCCATTTTTAAATTGGGTTGTTTGTTTGATGTTGAATTATATGAATTCTTTGCATAGATTGGATATTAACCCTTTGTTGGATATATCATTTGCAAGTATCTTCTCCTATTCTATAGGCTATCTTTTCATTTTGTTGATAGTTTCTTTCACTGTGTGAGTTTTTTATGTGATATAGTCCTATTTGTTTATTTTTGCCTTTGTTTCTCTTGACTGAGGAGACATATTAAAAAAATATTGAATGACTAAGACTGATGTCAAAGACCATGCTGCCTACTTTCTTCTAGGAATTTTATGGTTTCAAGTTTTACATTAAAGTCTTTAATTCATCATCATTTGAGTTTATTTTTGTTTATAATGTAAGAGACTAGTCCAATTTGATTCTTTTGCATGTAGCTGTTCAGTTTTCCCAACACCATTTATTGGAGAGAGTATGTTTTCCCCATAATATTTCCCCATAATCTTGCTGCCTCTGTCATAGATTAATTGATCATTTAACTGTGGATTTATTTCTGGGCTCTCTATTCTGCTCCATTGACCTATACGTGTTTTTGTGCCAGTATCATACTGTTTTGATTACTGTACCTTTGTAGTATAGTTTGAAACACAGGAGCTCAAGCTTTGCTCTTCTTTCTCAAGACTGTTTTGGTTATCTAGGATCTTTTGTGTTTCCACACATATTTTAGAATTATTTGTTCTAGTTCTGCAAAAAATGCCATTAGTACTTTGGTAGGGATTGCACTGAATCTGTAGATTGCCTTGGGCAGTATGATCATTTTAGCAATAATAATTCTTCCAATCCATGAGCACAGTATATCACCCCATGTATTGTATCCTCTTCAATTTCTTTCATCAATATCTTATAGTTTTCCGAGTATAGATTTTTTTTTTTTTTTACCTCTTTGGTTAGGTTTATTCCTAGTGTTTTATTCTTTTTGATACCATTGTAAGTAGGATTGCTTTCTTCATTTCTCTCTCTGATAGTTCATTTTTAATGTATGGAAACACAGCATTTCTGTTGTGTTAACAGAATACATAATTAACATATTAGTTAACATGTTGTTTATTCACTAAATTGTGTCCGACTCTTTGCAACCTCATGGACTGTAGACCACCAGGCTCCTCTGTCCATGGGATTTCCCAGGCAAGAATTCTGGAGGGGGTTACCATTTCCTTCTTCAAGGGATTTTCCCAACCCAGGGATCAAACTCGTCTCTTGCATTGGCAGGCAAATTCTTTACTACTGACCCACCAGGGAAGCCTACATTTGTTAGTACTTTTAGAATAAGATCTATTTAGGTTGAACTGGATGAAACTGCAATTTTTGTGGGATAATTGCTCAACATCAGCAGTTTCATCCACTTTGACCTAATAAGACAGGAAAGTAAGGCTGCAGTGGATTTGCCCTAACTAACTCATTCTGCTGAGTGGTCCAGACCCAAAGTTTCCCAGGTCCCCAGTTACATTGCCTGTGACCTTTCTAAGAGCCACAGTGCTTTCTTTGGCTATTACAGTGCATCCTAAGGAGTGTCACTAGGATAGGAAAAAAGAACTTCAAAAGTAAGAACAAAACTGAAAATGCCAGCCTGGCTGCAGCACCAGGACATGTGTCCCAGACATGCCAGCCACAGGCTGGGCCCATAGGAGGTAGCTCTTAACTTGTTAATATATATTATTGATATATTAATTTTGTATCCTGAAACTATACTCAATTCATTTATTAGTTCTAATAGTTTCCTGGTGGTGGCCTTAGAGTTTTCTATATATATTATTTTGTTACCTACACACAGTGACAGTTTTACTTCTTTCTTTCTAATTTGGATTTCATTTATGTATTTTTCTTGTCTGCTGTGGTTAATACTTCCAATACTATGTTGAATAACAGTGGCAAGAGTGGGTATCCTCATCTTGTTCCCGATCTTAGAGAAAATACTTTCATGTTTTCACTAGTGTATATAATGTTGGCTGTGGCTTTGTCATATATGGCATTTATTTTGTTGAGGTATGTTTCTTGTATGCCCACTTTTTTAATTAAGAGTTTTTTTTAATCATAAATGGATGTTGAATTTTATCAAAAGTTTTTAGGCATCTATTGATATTATCATATAATTTTTATTTTTCAACTTGTTAATGTGATGTATCACATTGATTGATTTGCAATATTAAACCATTCTTGCATCCCTGGGATGAGTCCAACTTGATCATGATGTATAATCCTTTTAATGTATTATTGAATTATGTTTGCTAATATTTTATTGAGAGTTTTCACATGTATGTTCACCAGTGATATTGACCTGTAATTTTCTTTTGTAGTGTCTGGTTTTGGTATTAAGGTGGTACAGGTCTTACAGAATGCATTCAGAATTGTTCCTTCTTCTGTGATTTTTTGGAATAATTTGAGAAGGGTAGGTGCTACCTCTTCAGGTGTTTAGTAGAATTCACCTATGAATCCATCTGGTCCTAGACTTTTGTTTGTTTGGAGTATTTTTTTTTTTTACTACTGATTTAATTTCATTGCTCGTAATCAATCTGCTCATATTTTCTATTTCTTCATGATTCATTCCTGGGAGATTATATGTTTCTAGGAATTTATCCATTTCTTCTACTTTGTCCATTTTATTAACCTATAATAATTTTTTGTAGTAATCTCTTATGATCCTTTATATTTGTATGGTGTCAGTTGTAACTTTTCTTCTTTCATTTCTGATTTCATTTACTTGGGACCATTCTTTTTCTTGATGAGTATGGTTAAAAATGTATCTATTTTGTTTATCTGTTTAAAGAACCAGCCTTTAGTTTCATTGATTTTTTTCCTTTAGTCTCTATTACATTTGTTTCCACTCTGATCTTTACTGATGCTGAGCTCTTTAAGCTTTTGCATGACTGTAAAACTCTATCTCTTTTTCAAATCTGAATGATAGCTTTGTCAGGTATTCTTGGTTGTAGATTTTTTTCCTTTCATCCCTTTGAATATATAGTGCCTCTTTCTTCTGGCCTGTAAAGTTTCTGCTGAAAAGTTAGCTGGTAGTCTTATGGAAGCTCCCTTGTACATAATTAGTTCCTTTTCTCTTGCTCCTTTTCAGATTCTCTCCTTATCTTTAATTTTGCCATGTTAATTATAATGTGCTTTGCTGTGGACATCTTTGAGTTCATCTTGTTTGGGACTCTCTGTGCCTCCTGGACCTGGATGTCTGCTTCCTTCCCCAGGTTAAGAAAGTTTTCATCTATTATTTCTTCAAATAAGCTATCTGCCCCCTTTTCTCTCTCTTCTTCTCTGAGACCCCTATAATACAAATGTTAGCCTTTTTGACAAGGTCCCAGAAGTCTCTCAAGCTTTCCTCATTTTTAAAAATTGTTTTTTCTGTTTAGCTCCAGTGATTTCTATTACTCTGTCTTCCAGTGTGCTGATCTGCTCTTCTGCATCATCTAATTTACTGTTAATTCCTTCTGGTGTATTTTTTATTTCAGTTACTTTATTTCAGTTCTGTTTGGTTCCTCTTTCTCTTTTCTAACTCTTTGCTAAAACTTCTCAGTGTTCGGTTTTTATTTTCCTGAGTTTATTGAGCATCTTTATGATCATTACCTTTAACTCTTCATCAGGTAGATTACTTATCTCTATTTTGCCTAGTTTTTCTGAGGTTTTGTCTTGTTCATTTGTCTGGGACATATTCCTCTGTCTCCTCATTTTGGCTAATTCTCTTTATTTATTTCTGTGTATTAGGTAGGTCAATTACATTTCCTGACCTTGAAGAAGTAGCCTTATATAGGAGACATCCTTTGAGGCCCAGTAGCACACGCCTCTCTGATCATCAGAACTATATGCCGTATGGGCACCCCCTTTGTGAGTTGCATGGTTTCTTCTGTTGTGATGAGGCTGACTACTGTGGGCCTGTGGGCATACTGGTAAACATGATTGGCCTCTGGCCCAGTTGACTGCCAGACCCTGCCTCTTGGGGTGGCTGCCAACCTACTGGGGGTCTGAATCTCCTATGTGGCTGCCTTCACAGTCTGGGGGGTCCCAGAGTTGGTGCCAGCCTGCTGTTGGGTGGGTCCATGTCCAAGTGTGACTACCTGTGCTGCTGGGGGGACATCAATGCCAGCCCACTGGTGGGTGGGTAAGCTCCCAGCACTAATAGCCTAGCGGTAGGACTCCAAAATGTCCCTTGCCAGCATCAGTGTCCTTGTGGAAGAACAACCTTCCTCAAATGGCTGCCACCAGTGTCTATATCCCAGAGGTTGGGCTCCAATGACCTCTTGCCTCTCTGAGAGGCTCTACAAGAACAGTAGCCTTCCAAAAGTAAGCCCCATTGGCCTTCAAAGCTAAAAAAAAAATCTAGGGGTTCATCTTCCCGGTACAAGACCCTAGGCCAGAGAGCCCAATGTGGGGCTCAGATTTCTTTCTCCTTGAGGAGAGCCTCTGCGGTTGTAATCATTCTCCTGTTTGTGGGTTATTCACCTGGGTAAGTGACTATAACATGACCCTACCCCTCCTACTCATTTCGTTTTGGTTATTTCTTTATATTTTTAGTTGTGGAAAATCTTTTCTGCTGGTCTTTAGATAATTCTCAAAGAGAGTTGCTCTGTAAATATTTATAATGTTGTTGTGTCTGTAGGAGGAGGTGAGCTAAGGGTCTTCCTAGTCCACCATCTTGGTCACAGTCTGCTGCCTCATGATTTCATAAAATGCCAAAAAGGACCCTCTGAAGGAAGATCTTCTCCTCAGTCCTTGGATGGGGAACCTGAAGCTCAGGGAGCTTAGTGTCCTATTTTGCCAAAGGTACCTTGCAGAGGACACACTGGAAGCCTCCTCAATTTAATTTTTAAAACATTCTTGAAGTTGGCTTTCTTTGCTGTTGTAAGAACATGCTTGGAAATTATTATTAAATCATGCATGATCAATAAACTGGGTTCCAGGAATCTTAAGGTGTGCCTCAAGTTAATTACCATAGATATTATTATGTTTTACCTTTGCTTGTTCATAATATGTTAGATTGAGGAAGGAATGGAAAGGAAAGTTTGACTTGTGGTGTCTTAAAGTGCTCTGAGGATAATTAAAATCTTTAAATCACATACAGAATTAAGAGCAATAGCTCAGTCCTCATATAGAAAGGGAAAAATGTTTTTTTAAGAATCCCCTAAAGTTGACATTTCAAATCAGTTGGAAGAAAAGATGCATTATTCAATAATTTTCTTTAGGATAGGATGGAAATCTAAAAAAAAAGCTGTCTCTGTATTCCACTTTACAGTAAAATATGGTCCAAGATACATTGATCAAGGATTTAAATTCTGAAAAAAGAAAGACATCATAGAAGTACCCTAAGTCCTCATGGGAATTTTTTCTAATACTAGAGTGTTAGTAAAAATACTCTAAATAACATTTTTAAAAGGTCAAGGCCAGAAAAGGAAAGATATTATATATTTTCTTAAAATTTATTTATTGTTTCCCTCTCTCTTTGCAAAACCCCCATCATAAATAAAGACAGGTAACAAATTACCAAGTAGGAAAAGTATTTACAATTCACAGACCATGAATTAATTTCCTAATATACAAATATAGAAATCAATAATAGCCCAACCTGATTAAAAGAAAGATGTAGAGGAGATGAACAAAGTGATCACAGAAATAAACCTAACAGATTAGCAAAGATCAAAGATTTTGCTCACATGCTGTGTTGGTAATGCTCTCAAGCATTGCTGGTGAGCATGTAAATCTATAAAGCTGCTTTCAAGTGTAATTTTACAGTATTTACCAAGCTTTAAAATTCTACTTCCAGGAATTTATTCTAAAATATGCTTGCATATGTGTTAAATTACATGCATTAGATTATTCATTGTAGCATTGCTTGATAGAGCAAAAGATTGAAAATAAGTGCCCATCAGTAGACTCTTTAAATTATAGGACTTTCCTACAATGGCATACTCTGTAGACATTGAAAAGAAAAAGGTAGCTTTATAGATATGAATATGGAGCAGTCTCTAAGATGTTGTTGTTGTTCAGTTGCTCAGTCATGTCTGACTGTTTGTGACCCCATGGACTGCAGCACGCCAGGCTTCACTGTCCATCACCATCTCCCAGAGCTTGCTCAAACTCATGTCCATTGAGTCAGTGATGCCATCCAACCATCTCATCCTCTGCCATCCCCTTCCTCTCCTGCCTTCAATCTTTCCTAGCATCAGGGTCTTTTCCAATGAGTTGGCTCTTTGCATCAGGTGGCCAAAGTATTGGAGTTTCAGCTTCAGCATCAGTCCTTCCAATAAATATTCAGGATTGATTTTAGGATTGACTGGTTTGATCTCCTTGCAGTCCAAGGGACTCTCAAGAGTCTTCGCCAACACCTCAGTTCAAAAGCATCAGTTCTTCAGTGCTGAGCCTTCTTTATAGTCCAACTCTCACATGCATACATGACTACTGGAAGATGTTAAATAAAAAAGGCAGTGCAGTGTGTATGGTCTGCTACCACTTGTACTTAATGAAATACTTTCACTTAAATATATATTCTCCAAAAGGATTCACAAAATAATAATATTGATTGCCTTGGGGAGCTGAGGACAGGGCTGGAAGGGAGATTTACTTTTTATTGTATACTCTTTCATAATTTTGAGTTGTATGACATGTCTGTGTATTACCTACTTTAAAAATAATTTTAAAAGGACATACCTCGCATATCTTAATAGCACATTTCATTTCTAAAGTCAGTGGAACTTGTAGGCTATGACCAGACACCTTTCATATTATTTGACCAGTAGACAAGAGGTCCTTAATGACAGAAAGCTATAAAGCTTGACTAGTCCCTTACTAGCTAAGGTAGTTAGTTACCTGTCTTATCTTGAGCATCAGCTTCTATCCTTTTCCCATTACCTGAGATAAAGGTATATTTGGCCTATTTGGTTGTATACTTAGAACTTGGGAGTTGCTTTGATTAGGCATGTAACACTGAAAGGGAGAGAATATCAGTTTTACCATCTGTTTGAATGTATTGGTTTATTTCTTTCATGAACGCACACAAAAATACTCTCTCATAGTCTCCCCATTTAAAAATTATAACAATAATATTAACACATGCTTATTGTAGAAAATTTGGAAAATACAGAAAAATATTTAGAAGAAAATAAAAATTTCTTTACCACCTAGAAGTAATAATTTTTTTCTTTAATCTATATCATGGATCCTTTCCTATATTGTCAAATATTCTTCTGAAACTTTTTTGTTGTTGCAATGCACTGCATGCAGAAGCTTAGTTCTCCAACCACGGGTTGAACCTATGCTGGCTGCAGCAGAAGCTTGGAGTCCTTACCACAGGACCAACAGGGAATTCCCCACAGCATTTGTTTTTATTTTTATTTTTTATTTATTTATTTTAATTGGAGGCTAATTACTTTACAATATTGTATTGGTTTTGCCATATATCGACATGAATCCACCACGGGTGTACACATGTTTCCCATCCTGAACCCCCCTCCCACCTCCCTCCGCATACCATCCCTCTGGGTCATCCCAGTGCATCAGTCCCGAGCATCCTGTATCATGCATTTGTTTTTAAAATGCCGTATGGTATACCATTTTGTCATTTTCCCCCCACCTAGTCAATTTTAATGACCTTGAGGGTATTACTTATTTTTAATTGTGCTAAGTAAAAATAAGTCAGACACAAAAAGACAAATGCTGTATGATCTCATATGTGGACTCTATTTTTTTTTTAAGTTTATTGTGAAGTGAACACAGGTACAGAAAACCACACAAAATAAACGTATGGCTTAATGAGTCATCTTATGGCAAATAACTTTGTAACTACATCCCAAGTTACTAAAGAGAACTTTGCAAGCACTCCTCTCCCCACAACGTTCTCCAGGTTTTCCTCTCCAATCTAAGCCCTCTCATTCCCCTGAAATGAATACATAGCCTGACTTTTATAGTTACCATTTTCTTTCTTTTTAAATAAATTTATTTATTTATTTTTGACTGTTCTGGATCTTCACTGTGGCTCAGGCTTTTCTCTAGTCCCAGTGAGCGAGGGCTACCCTCTAGTTGTGGTGTGCACACTTCCCATTGTGGTTCCTTCTCTTGTGGAACACAGGCTCTAGGGCACATGAGTTTCAGTAGCTGTGGTCCCCAGGCTCTAGAGCATAGGCTCGGTAGTAGCCACTGGCTCACAGGGAAGTCCCAAGAGCTCTTTCTTGATGTGATTGATACCCTCCCTGCTTTTATTTTAAAGAAAAAGGGAGATCTTCCCTCCTCCAACTTTTTTTTTTTTGTAACTTTATTTATTTTTGGCTGTGCTGGGTCTTTGTCACTGCTTGGGCTTGTCTCTAGTTGCGGCAAGTGGGGAATCCTATCTCTAGTCGCAGTGCATGGGCTTTATTTCGGTGGTCTCTCTTGGTTCAGACCACGGGCTCTAGAGCACAGACTCAGTGGTTGTGAGACATGGACTTCATTGCTCTTCACCACGTGGGATCCTCCCGGATCAGGGATTGAACCCCATCTTCTGCATTGGCAGGCAAATGCTTTGCCACTGAGCCATCAGGGAAACCCCAGTAATCATCTTCTTCTTTTTTTTATTAGCTATAATATCTTATTTAAAAATTTTTTTAATATAAATTTATTTTAATTGGAGGCTAATTACTTTACAATATTGTATTCGTTTTGCCATACATTGACATGAATCCACCACAGGTGTACATGTGTTCCCCATCCTGAATCCCCCTCCCACCTCCCTCCCCGTACCATCTGAGTCATCCCAGTGCACCAGCCCCGAGCACCCTGTATCATGCATCGAACTTGGACTGGTGATTCATTTCACATATGATAATATACATGTTTCAGTGTCATTCTCCCAAATCATCCCACCCTTGCCCTCTCCCACAGAGTCCAAAAGACCATTCTATACATCTGTGTCTCTTTTTTTGTCTCGCATACAGGGTTATCATTACCATCTTTCTAAATTCCATATATATGTGTCAGTATACTGTATTGGTGTTTTTCTTTCTGGCTTACTTCACTCTGTATAATACGCTCCAGTTTCATCCACCTCATTAGAACTGATTCAAATGTATTCTTTTTAATGGCTGAGTAATACTCCATTGTGTATATGTACCACTGCTTTCTTATCCATTCGTCTGCTGATGGACATCTAGGTTGCTTCCATGTCCTGGCTATCATAAACAGTGCTGCAATGAACATTGGGGTACACGTGTCTCTTTCAATTCTGGTTTCCTCAGTGTGTATGCCCAGCAGTGGGATTGCTGTGTCATATGGCAGTTCTATTTCCAGTTTTTTAAGGAATCTCCACACTGTTCTCCATAGTGGCTGTCTAGTTTGCATTCCCACCAGCAGTGTAAGAGGATTCCATTTTCTCCACACCCTCTCTAGCATTTATTGTTTGTAGACTTTTGGATAGCAGCCATTCTAACTGGCATGAAATGGTACCTCATTGTGGTTTTGATTTGCATTTCTCTGATAATGAGAGATGTTGAGCATCTTTTCATGTGTTTGTTAGCCATCTGTATGTCTTCTTTGGAGAAATGTCTGTTTAGTTCTTTGGCCCATTTTTTGATTGGGTCATTTATTTTTCTGGAATTGAGCTGTAGGAGTTGCTTGTATATTTTTGAGATTAATTCTTTGTCACTTGCTTCATTTGCTATTATTTTCTCCCATTCTGAAGGCTGTCTTTTAACCTTGCTTATAGTTTCCTTTGTTGTGCAAAAGCTTTTAATTTTAATTAGGTTCCATTTGTTTATTTTTGCTTTTATTCCATTACTCTGGGAGGTGGGTCATAGAGGATCCTGCTGTGATTTATGTTGGAGAGTGTTTTGCCTATGTTTTCCTCTAGGAGTTTTATAGTTTCTGGTCTTACATTTACATCTTTAATCCATTTTGAGTTTATTTTTGTGCATGGTGTTAGAAAGTGTTCTAGTTTCATTCTTTTACAAGTGCTTGACCAGTTTTCCCAGCACCACTTGTTAAAGAGATTGCCTTTTCTCCATTGTATATTCTTGCCTCCTTTGCCAAATATAAGGTGTCCATAGGTGCATGGATTTATCTCTGGGCTTTCTACTTTGTTCCATTGATCTATATTTCTGTCTTTCTGCCAGTACCATACTGTCTTGATGACTGGCTTTGTAGTAGAGCCTGAAGTCAGGCAGGTTGATTCCTCCAGTTCCATTCTTCTTTCTCAAGATTGCTTTGGCTATTCGAGGTTTTTTGTATTTCCATACAAACTGAAATTATTTGTTCTAGTTCTGTGAAAAATACCATTGGTAGCTTGATAGGGATTGCATTGAATCTATAGATTGCTTTGGGTAGTATACTCATTTTCATTGTATTGAGTCTTCTCATCCATGAACACGGTATATTTCTTCATCTATTTGTGTCCTCTTTGATTTCTTTCACCAGTGTTTTATAGTTTTCTATATATAGGCCTTTGTTTCTTTAGGTAGATATATTCCTAAGTATTTTATTCTTTTCGTTGCAATGGTGAATGTGATTGTTTCCTTAATTTCTCTTTCTGTTTTCTCATTGTTAGTGTATAGGAATGCAAGGGATTTCCGTGTGTTGATTTTATATCCTGCAACTTTACTATATTCATTGATTAGCTCTAGTAATTTTCTGGTGGAGTTTTTAGGGTTTTCTGTGTAGAGGATCATGTCATCTGCAAACAGTGAGAGTTTTACTTCTTCTTTTCCAATATGGATTCCTTTTATTTCTTTTTCTGCTTTGATTGCTGTGGCCAAAACTTCCAAAACTATGCTGAATAGTAGTGGTGAGAGTGGGCACCCTTGCCTTGTTCCTGACTTTAGGGGAAATGCTTTCGATTTTTCATCATTGAGGATAATGTTAGCTGTGGGTTTGTCATATATAGCTTTTATTATGTTGAGGTATGTTCCTTCTATTCCTGCTTTCTGGAGGGTTTTTTTTTTGTCATAAATGGATGTTGAATTTTGTCAAAGACTTTCTCTGCATCTATTGAGATAATCATATGGTTTTTATCTTTCAATTTGTTAATGTGTTGTATTATGTTGATTGATTTGTGGATATTGAAGAATCCTTGCTTCCCTGGGATAAAGCCCACTTGGTCATGATGTATGATCTTTTAATATGTTGTTGGATTCTGTTTGCTAGGAGTTTGTTAAGGATTTTTGCATCTATGTTCATCAGTGATATTGGCCTGTAGTTTTCTTTTTTTGTGGCATCTTTATCTGGTTTTGATATTAGGGTGATGGTTGCCTCATAGAATGAGTTTGGCAGTTTACCTTCCTCTGCAATTTTCTGGAAGATTTTGAGTAGGATAGGTGTTAGCTTTTCTCTCAATTTTTGGTAGAATTCAGCTGTGAAGCTATCTGGTCCTGGGCTTTTGTTTGCTTGAAGATTTCTGATTACAGTTTCAATTTCCGTGCTTGTGATGGGTCTGTTAAGATTTTCTATTTCTTCCTGGTTCAGTTTTGGAAAGTTCTACTTTTCTAAGAATTTGTCCGTTTCTTCCAAGTTGTCCATTTTATTTGCATATAGTTTCTGATAGTAGTCTCTTATGATCCTTTGTATTTCTATGTTGTCTGTTTTGATCTCTCTATTTTCATTTCTAATTTTGATTTGATTTTTCTCCGTTTGTTTCTTGGTGAGTCTGGCTAATGGTTTGTCAATTTTATTTATCTTCTGAAAGAACAAGCTTTTGGCTTTGTTGATTTTTGCTATGGTCTCTTTGTTTCTTTTGCATTTATTTCTGCCCTAATATTTTAAGATTTCTTTCCTTCTACTAACCCTGGGGTTCTTAATTTCTTCCGTTTCTAGTTGCTTTAGGTGTAGAGTTGGGTTATTTATTTGATTTTTTTCTTGTTACTTGAGGTATGCCTGTATTGCTATGAACCTTCCCCTTAGCACTGCTTTTACAGTGTCCCATAAGTTTTGGGTTGTTGTGTTTTCATTTGTTTCTCTACATATTTTGATTTCTTTTTGATTTCTTCTGTGATTTGTTGGTTATTCAGCAGCGTGTTGTTCAGCCTCCATATATTGGAATTTTTAATAGTTTTTCTCGGGACTCTACTTTTAAAAAAAAGGAAAAAAGAAGCTTATAGATACAGAGAACAGACTGGTGGTTATCAGAGGCAGGGGTTGGGGAGTAGGCTAAATGGGTGAAAGTAGTGAAAAGGTACAAACTTCCAGTTATGAAGTAAGTTCTGAGGACTTAATGTACATGGTGACTATAATTAATAATACTGTACAGGATATTTGAAAGGTACCAAGAAAGTGAATCTTAGGCTTTCTCATCACAGGAAAAAAATTTTTGTAACCATGCATGGTGCAGAAGGTTAACTAGAGGTACTGTGGTGATCATTTTGCAATATTTACAAATATTAAATCATTATGTTGTACACATAAAGCTAATATGTTATATGTCAATTATATCTCAATACAAAAATACATAAAATTAAGAAAAGACAGTTTAGTCTCCAAAAAAAAAAATCTATATAGTATGCCATTTTTATCATTTTTTCCCTTAATAAATAGTCATGACTATACTCATGTACTTTGTGCATGCCTTAATTATTCCTTTATGCTCCATTTCCTAGGAGTAAAATTCCTGTGTCAAAGAGAATGAATGCTTTCAAGGCTGTTAGATGTGTTGCCAAATTTCTCTTTGGGAAGATGCTACTTATTTGTACTTCCCAGGTACACATGTGAATGGTGCACATCTATTTCTGTGCATCCCAGTTAATGGTGGGCATCATTGTTTAAAGCTGTTTTCCAATTTGAGAGGCTAATATGCTATTTTGTTTTAATATTTATTTTCTCTGATTACTTTCAAAGCTAACATTCCCCTCCCCATTGGTGACTAGCCACTTCTTAAATATATTTTTTCATGTCTTCTGAATCATCTGGGGATTTTTTTTCCAAATAAGAGGTAGCATCAAATTTTAATATGCCCCTTCTCAGGTTTACTGGCCCTGTCTCTGCCCCTTTTTTCCCCAGAGATACCCAAGGAAGTATCTTGCCTGAGACAGCATAAGAAATCTCTTTCCACAGAGTACCAATGTATTGTGATTGAGCAATTGTGCAAAAAATAACATGACTTAGCATTGCTGGGAAACACATTTTTAGAAGCCCCTGTGGGTATGGAAGCAACCTTCTGCCTTTGAGAAGATCTAAGGAATAGAAAGGCTTTTTTTTTTTTTTTTTAAGTAGACAAGATAAAAAGTGTATTACTATGTTAGATGTTTTGAGCACCTGAGAAAAGAGGTGATGAATAAATACCAAGCTTTATATATTGCTGTTATCAATAGTGTGAGCCACACACTTTTTTGTTTGCCTTGTTTTTAATCATCTGCTTCTATTTCACATCAACCTTCTTTGTTGGCTTTTCAGATTGGACAAGTTGTCCTGGAAGAGAGTCTTCAGTTCTTTTTTTTTTAAAGTCTTTACAGCATTTCTTCTGTTTCATGTTTTGATTTTTTGACTGAGAGGCATGCAGGATCTTAGCTCCTTGACCAGGGATTGAAACCATGCCTCCTGGATTGGAAGGTGAAGTCCCAACCACTGGGCTGCCAAGGAAGTCCCAGCCTTAGATTCTAAAAATTAAACTTTAAATATAATTTTAAAATATATATTATTACCATGTAGTTTATTTCTCTGCTTTTCTCATTTCCTGGTGAGACCTGTAAAATTTCAGGAAATGATCTGCTTTATGAGTAATAGATTAATAAAACTGTTGTAGATTACTCCTTTCCATTTCCGTCTTCAAGTTTGGGTGAAATTAGTGGCTTAAAAATGATACACATCACTCAAAAATATTTATTTGTTGAATGAAAGAATGAACTGCTACACAAATAAATCCTAGATAAGAGATTAGTGTGTAACCTCACTTTTTATTGTCTCTGTGTGCAGTCTTGGAAATGGATCCTTGCACCAGGCATTCTTTACATCTTTGAAAGGATCCTCAGATTTTACCGCTCTCAGCAGAAGGTTGTGATTACCAAGGTAAAGAATATGCACTTTCTTCTTGCTGTGCTAAGAGTTCTGTTCTTCCTGATTATAGAAATAAATTGCCATGTTGTCACCTTCACAGGAATAAAAAAGAACTTGAGGGCAATATATTTGAGTTCCTCTGGTGCTGGACAGAACTGGAGAGGTTTGGCAGAAATCATCAGCATGGGTCTATGTCAGAAGTTGCTAACAGGCAGTCTACACCATATCTCTGTAGCCTGTCAGACTCCTCTGTCCATGGGATTCACCAGGCAAGAATACTGGAGTGGGTAGCCATTCCCTTCTCCAACACTTTGGCCACCTGATACGGAGAGCCAACTCATTGGAAAAGACCCTGATGCTGGGAAAAGATTGAGGGCAGGAGGAGAAGGGGATGACAAAGGATGAGATGGTTGGATAGCATCACCGACTCAATGGACATGAGTTTGGGCAAACTCCAGGAGATGGTGAAGGACAGGGAATCCTGGCATGTCCATGGGGTTGCAAAATGTCAGACATGATTGAGCAAATGAACTAGAACAACAACAACAACAATCTAGCCCACAGACGTATTTTGTTTGACCCTTACACCGATTGTTTAGAAAGTCGAATTGGTCGCTAACATTTAGAAACCTGGATGGAGGCTTTCACATCAAAAAAACGTCATTTCTTGTTGGTTTTCCAGCTTATCCAGTTATAGCACAGGGAACTGTATTCAATATTTTGTAACAAGATAGAATGGAATTTAATCTGAAAAATAACTGAATCACTTTGCTGTATACCTGAAACTAACACAATATTGTAAATCAACTATGCTTCAATTTAAAACTGGCATTTTTAGCCTCTCTTGAAGAATCAAGCAACTTGATAATGCTGAATCTCTGCTCCATAGTGCAACCATTGCCTGGACTTGGTAATTGCTGCCCCATTCAGAAAGGAGTTCTGTTTGCAATTTACTGTCATCACCAGCCCTCCAGCTTTACTCATTTACTTTATCTGCTTGCCCCTGTCACCATTTGAATTTGCCTCTTGGCCTCTGTGCTTCGTTCATAGGTTGTCATGCACCCATCCAAAGTTTTGGAATTGCAGATGCACAAGCATGGCTTCAGTATGGAAGTGGGACAGTATATTTTTGTTAATTGCCCCTCAATCTCTAGCCTGGAGTGGCATCCCTTTACCCTGACCTCTGCTCCAGAGGAAGACTTCTTCTCCATTCATATCCGAGCAGTGGGGGACTGGACAGAAAATCTCATAAGGACTTTTGAACAACAGTATTCACCAGTTCCCAGGTAGGTCCTTAAGAGCAATAGAGACCCAGACCAGAACGCAGCAGGCAGAAAAGAGAAAGTAATTCCTCACTGAACCTTAAGTCTGGTAAAAATGGAATATGATTAAAATAAACAAGCAACAATGAGCCGTGGAGCAGTTATGCCTCTGGGAGGACGTTTGAGGTTGCAGGTAGAGGTGAGACTTCACTTTTGCCCATTGTCTTTTGCCTTCTGCCAGGATCCAGGTGGATGGACCTTTTGGCACTGTCAGTGAGGATGTTTTCCAGTATGAAGTGGCTGTGTTGGTTGGAGCAGGAATTGGGGTTACCCCCTTTGCTTCTATCTTGAAATCCATCTGGTACAAATTTAAGCATGCAGATCACAACCTCAAAACACAAAAGGTACACTCCTGAGTACCATTTTTCATCTGATCTGAGCCTGACAGGTCCACGGTTTTCATGGGCTAAGCATTTTACAATTAGAGAGTAACCTCTCCCTGGAGTTACGAGAGTAAGTGATCACTTCTCCCAGCCAAGGCATCTGCTTCTGCAGACTTGCCATAAGAACTGGGTCTTCATCTTCAACTGGAGTTTAAAAGCACCTTGAACTGAAGCTGATGTTTCCATAAGGGAAGCTCTTTCCATAAGGGAAGTTGTCAGGACTCTGGACATTAATGCCACTTGAGGTCAGCAGCTCTGTAGAAGTGATTTTTTCCAGGTCACTCTTAGACTTGATCAACAAATATAGTATATATGTGCATAATCATGTCACCATAGTGCACATTGTAAGAGGCACTTAATAAGGCTATATTCTCTTTTGCTGATTTCAGATCTATTTCTACTGGATCTGCAGGGAGATGGGTGCTTTTGCTTGGTTCAATGACCTATTGGCTTCCCTGGAACAGGACATGGAGGAATTAGGCAAAGTGGGTTTTCTAAACTACCGTCTCTTCCTCACCGGATGGGACAGCAACTTTGTGAGTTCAAACAACACACTAATTCCCTAAGATGAAGGACAGATAAAACATAATGCATGCTGAGCAGAAATAATCATATCTTATGATTTCCTACCTGCTCTCACCTTCACACCCAAGTTTAAAAGTGGCTGAAGGAAGGGCAGCTATCAGGACCTGCTTTTTCTAACTTCCTATTTCTCCAACTCCAGGCTGGTCATGCAGCACTAAACTTTGATAAGGCCAATGACATCCTGACAGGTCTGAAACAGAAAACTTTCTTTGGGAGACCTATGTGGGACAATGAGTTCTCTACAATAGCTACCGCTCACCCCAAGTAAGTGTATTCTCCTCTAGTTGGTTGATTTTGCAGAATTAGGTTTAGGAAAAGTATTACAGCATGTTGAACACTCTTGGGAAAAGATTTCTGGGGCCAAAACTATTTGTACCAATCTTAGATTCTTGCTTAAAAGTGAGAAAATTTCATCTGAGATTTCAGCCAAATAGGGGTCTTGATCTTGTAATTGATGAGAAGACGTTTGTTGTCCCCACCTGCATTCGAACAGTGAGGCAAAGAAACTCAGTTCTGGCTGTATTACCAAATAAAAGAGAGAACTAGAACCATTCAAATGCATTGTTTTGGGCCAAAGCAATTCTGAAGAAAAATAACAAAGCTGGAGGAATAACTCTCCCAGACTTTAGATAATACTACAAAGCTACAGTAATCAAAACATCTTGGTATTGGCACAAACATATAGATCAATGGGACAGAACAGAGAGCCCAGAAATAAACCCACACACTTAGGGCCAGTTAATTTTTGACAAAGGAAGCAAGAATATACAATGGAAAAAAGACATTCTTTTCAGCAAATAGTGTTGGGAAAGCTGGACAGCTTCAGGTAAATGAATGAAGTTAGAATGCTCCCTCATACTATACACAAAAATAAATTCAAAATGGCTTAAAGACTAAAATGTAAAACACGACACCATAAAACTCCTAGAAGAGAATCTAGGTAAAACATTCTTGGACATAAATCATGGTAATATTTTCTTAGATCAGGCTCCCAAGGCAAAAGAAATAAAAGCAAAAAAAAAAATAGGATCATATCAAGCTTCAAAGCTTTTGCACAGCAAAGGAAACCATAAACAAAATGAAAAGATAAATATCCGGGAGAAAATATTTCCAAGCAGTGCAACTGACAAGGGCTTACTTTTCAAAATATACAGACAGCTTATACAACTCAATATCAAAAAAACAACTCTATTAAAAAATGGGCAGAAGACCTAAATAGCCATTTCTGCAGAGAAGGCATACAGGTGACCAACAGGCACATGAAAAGATTCTCAGCATTGCTAATTGTTAGAGAAATGCAAATCAAAACTAAAAATGAAGTATCACTTCACACCAGTCAGAATGCTGCTGCTGCTGCTGCTAAGTTGCTTCAGTCATGTCCGACTCTGTGTGACCCCATAGATGGCAGCCCACCAGGCTCCGCCATCCCTGGGATTCTCCAGGCAAGAACACGAGTGGGTTGCCATTTCCTTCTCTAATGCATGAAAGTGAAGTTGCTCAGTCGTGTCTTACTCTTCGCGACCCCATGGACTGCAGCCTACCAGGCTCCTCCGTCCATGAGATCTTCCAGGCAAGAGTACTGGAGTGGGGTGCCATCACCTTCTCTGACCAGTCAGAATGGCCATCATCAAAATGTCTACAAGTAGCAAATGCTGGAGAGGGTATGAAGAAAAGGAAATCCTCTGACAGTATTAGTGGGAATATAAATTAAAGCCACTATGGAAAGCAGTATGGAGGTCTCTTTAAAACTAGAGTTACCATATGATTCAGCAATCCCACTCTGCGGCATATATCCAGAGAAAAGTCTAATTTGCAAATATACATGCAATCCCAATGTTCATAACAGCACTGTTTACAATAGTCAAGACATGAAAGCAACCTAAATATTGATAGATGAATGGATAAAGAGGGTGTGATACACATACTCACACACAATGGAATACTACTCAGATAATGCCATTTGCAGCAACATGGAGGGACCTAGAGATTACCATACTAAGCAAAATAAGTCAGACAAAGATATAATATCACTTATATGTGGAATCTAAAAACTATGGTACAAATGAACTTATTTATAAAACAGAAATAGACTCAAAGATAGAAAACAAACTTATGGTTACCAAAGGGGAAAGGGGAGGGGGAGGAATAAATTGGGAGTATGGGATTAACAGATATACACCACTACATATGGGCTTCTCCAGTGGCTCAGTAGTAAAGAAACCACCTGCAAGGCAGGAGCTGCAGGAGACGTGGGTTTAATCCCTGGTCAGGAAGATCTCCTAGAGGAGGGCATGGCAACCCACTCCAGTATTCTTGCCTGGAGAATCCCATGGACAGAGAAGTTTGGCGGGCTACAGTCCATGGGGTTGCAGAGTCTAACATGACTGAGCACAAAACTAAAAAACTGATGACCTGACCTCAGTTTTCTGAGGGGTTTTGAGACATGCTAGAACATGAAAATCAGTCATAAAATCAGCCATTCAGATGGGAAGGAGATTAAGCTGATTGTATTAGATTCCAGTTCTGGAAACCTGAGCTAGAAAGAAAATTCTGAACTTCAGATTCCTCATCTGTAAATGGGGTTTATATTAGTAAGTGCCTGCTCTACTCACTTGCAGGATTGTCATGAATAATAGGCAAGACAATATATAAAAAATGCCCTGTAAACTGGAAAGCAGCATATAAACAAGAGATTATGTTAATTATTATTTCAGGTTGACCATAGTTGAAGCTGCATTAAGGAATGCTTACATTATGTGGGAAAAGAGAAAGATGAACCAGGGAAGAATTAGGAGAGTGGAGAAGCAGTGTCACAGAAAGAGAGGATGTTATTAGAGGAGTGTTGTCAGCACTGTTGGAGGAATGGCAGGGTCCAGCGAATGCTCAGTTTAAGGATGATCTAACCATATTTATAGACAGATCAGGAGCCAGTAGATAGGAATAAAATAAACATGCAAAATAAACATGCAAAAGGGGTTTCTCCCACATTGTTTATGGGAATGTGAAACAGTGCACCACTTTGGGGAAACTCTGGCATTTCCTCAAAATGTTAAATTCCATCACTACATGACTCAGCATTTTGACTCCTAAGTATATACCCAAAAGAAATGAAAACATATGTCCACACACAAACTTGTGTATGAATGTATGTAAAATAGCCAAAAAGTGTGGAAACAAAAGTGTCCATCAACAGATGAATGGATAAACAAAATGTGATATATTCACACAAGGGAATATTATTCAGTTGTAAAAAGGAATGCAGTACTGTTATATGCTACAACATGGGTGAACCTTGAAAACAGTACAGTAAGTGCAAGAAATCCAACACAAAAGACCACATATCATTTGATTCCAGATTAGGCAAATCTAGAGACAAGAAGTAGATTTGATTATCTAGGGCAGGGGTGGGGGCAGTTGGCAGAAAATGGCAAATGACTGCTAATGTGTATGGGTTTTTTGAGATGAAAATGTTCTCAGATTTTGCACAACTTGGTTTTGCTTGTGATTTTGCACAACTAAAAAGCACCAGCTGCACACTCTAAAAGGATGAATGTTATGTCATGGGAATTACATTTCAAATAAAAGAGAGGAGAGGAAGATATGAGGGAAGGAAGGAGAGAGTGAGGCCCAGAGCCTAGTTAGAAAGAGTATCTTTGGCAAGAAGAATCACCACCTCTTCAATGTGAGAAAACACTGGATGGCTTTAACAGCAGCTAACATAAGCACTTGCTATGTGCCAGGCATTTTTCTAATTGCTTTACACATGTTGTTTTTGTTTAAACCTCCAAACAAGACTATGAGCTGGATACTATTTTTATCCCCATTTTACAGGGTCGGGGGGAATGGTGAAAGAGAGATTAAGAAACTTGCCTAAAGTCATACAGCTGGGACAAATGTCAGTACAGGGATTAGAACCTAGACAGCCTGGCTTTAGAGTCCAATAGTTCATAGGGCACTGCTCTCCATATCCTATGGGTGTGCTCAGTAGAATAGGCAAGGCTAAGTACTGAGAGGGTTAAGGGCTGGGAGCATATTGGGGATTGTAAACAGAAAAGGTGAGATGAACATGAAGAACGTCAGACCATCAATGACTGAGTTTTTATGTAAGGTTGGTGGGAGGAGAGGCATAGCAGAGGTGGAAAACATTCCCACAAACCATCAGCAGCCTTTGCTGCCTTCTAGCTCTGGCTACCATTCTCTTCTTGCAGGTCGGCGGTGGGAGTCTTCCTATGTGGTCCCCAGACTTTGGCAAAGAGCCTGAGCAAATGCTGTCACCAGTACTCCAGCCTGGATCCTAGGAAGGTTCAATTCTACTTCAACAAAGAAAATTTCTGAGTTATAGGAATAAGGATAGTAATCTGCATTTAAGTCTCTTCATCGTCAACAATTTACTTGGTTTGGTCAGGTTGAGGCAACCACTTAAAGACAGTAACATGTTTCTTTCAAGGCTCAAGTCCCTGGCACTCTTTTTTGATTGGATTCAACTTAGTCATCACTGAGCTTCATGGACCTAAGAACTTTAGTAGTTATCATAATTGCAAAGCCCATGGATTCTTTCTTTGGAAATCACTGTAAATCCTTCTGGAATGTCCTGATTGCAGCAAGGCCTGATAGCAGATGCAGCTGACAGTTACATAATTTAACCTCGGGTGATTTTGTTGATTCCAAGTGTTAACCATATCCTGGACTCTGGGTCATTCTCCTAGTCCTCCTACCCACCAAGAAAATTTCTAAGTAAGGTGATTTTTTTTTCAAATAAAAATTTATTAAAGAATTAATGACAAAATATAATAAACATAAATAGTAAAACAACAAACATAAAATTACCAAGAACTCAATCCCTATATAACAGTATGTACATTCTGTTAAACATGATCTTATCCAGTGTGAACGGCAACTTATGCTTTACTCATTTTTGCTTATCAAAAAATGAAGGATTTTTCTCTGTTTAATGAATAAATCATTTGTTACTTTATCTAGGCTCTCCATTTAGGAAAGATAATCTTGAAAGTATGCTAATCATAACTGAAATTGTATCATAATTGAAAGACAGCTATGTTGTCATTAGCTTGCCTTGTTCTGTTGGAAATAATTGTGAAAACTTGAACTCCATCTTAGGATGATTATTTAGTCAACAAGGACTCTTTATTACCATTTTAATCAAGGGGAGTTATTAATGTCTTGTCTTACAAAGATAATTTAAAATTTTGACAACATTTCCTTGGCTCCTACGTACCTATTAAGGAATTGTTCAGTAACATAAGCAAAATGCCTTTTCTTTCTCCTATCAAAATACTCTTTTATTTCTTCCATCCACCTGGCTCTGGGGTGTCAGTAGTCACAGTGAATCAGTAGAAGGAAAGAAGACTGGGGCCCTTAAAAGAGGAAAAATAATACACATTTTGTTGTGCTCAAAGACAATTCAAATCATAAGATTTACAAGAATATTTCTACTGAATTAACATTAGTGCACCTCTCTCTCTACCGTTGTGACCAAAAATGAATGATTGCTTCTAATTCTCCAGAAATCTACATGACTTGAAGGATTAGAAAAACTGATTTTTTCAGTCACTAGTCTGAACAAAATAAAGGAAGGTCATGAACTCATGGTAGCTAATTGTGTTTCATGTATTAACTGGACATCAAGAAAAAATACTAATGGATGTTTCCAAGAGAATAGATTGGGATACCCCTGCTGTTACCAATTTCCTGGATTTCAGCTAATTTAAATTTAATAAGGCTTCAGGAACATGCACACTGCAGCCTTGATGATTTGGTTCCTGTTAGACAACTGCTGACCAAATTATAATTTGATCTCCAATGAGTCTGATTTGGAATCTTAGTGTTCCTTAAAACTTATTATAATGTGTTCCTAAGGAGAAAGACTGTATTCTTGGTCTTGATGTCTCAATATCTTGACACTTCAAGACATGGCTGCTGCTAAAATCAACATATCAAGGCCTAGAATGTTCATGGAAGCTAGCAGAAAAGGTAATGATAATAATAAATCCTACATACAATCAACATCTAAGCCCAAATTAGGGATGAGCAGGCTACCTAGAAAGCTTCTCAGCTGTTTTGATCAAGTTTTTCTTCCTAGGTTGCAATTATCGAGTATCTTTCTCAGTAAACTTTTGTTGTAGTCAATGCTTATATATGAGTAGAAAATCTCTCAATTTTAATGTCCCTCATAATTTTGATTATCTTTGCATTCTTTTGCTTGACATGTAAGCAATATGCTATTACATTCTCTACACCTATGGCAGGTTTTTAATTCACTTGACCATAATCCTAACGCAGAGGCTAGGACTTTGAGAATATAAACAGACTCAGGAGTAGTTCCAGTGGAACTTTACTAATTATTAAGGCACCTCTTAACCTCTTGAGGTTGGCCTGATGGAGATAAATCATGTTTCTCCTTAATGCCACTATGAGAGAGAATACTAGGCCGGAAGAGCTGTAGGTTATAGCCAGTGGCACTGACTGTGTTCACACCCATCTGAAAGGAAGAAGGCAGGGTCAGGCCTAATGGGCAATCTGACTGCTTATACATTTGGTCCTTTTGAAATAAATGAGAAAAATATAAATGTAAAAATTTTAGAATTTCTATGTTTTAATTTCCCAGAATAAATCTGGTTACTGGGTAGGGCTGCAGATTAGTAATTATTTAGAAGGCAAGATGAAATGTATTGTTTGTCTGTTCAGTGTTTATTTCATCTTGAACATAGGAAAAATTAGTAGCTTTCTAAACTTTTAAAGTTAACTACCCAGACTGAAAAGTTTTAGAACAAGAAAATGTCAACAGTCTCTTGTGTTGCTGACACATTAAAACCAGTGATCATACATCGTCCTTGTCTTAACTCTGAACTATGTATGGGAATAGACTTTAGTTCATTTCAGTTCAGTCATTCAGTCTTGTCCAATTTTGTGATCCTATGGACTGCAGCATGCCAGGCCTTCCTGTCCATTGCCAACTCCCAGAGTTTACTCAAACTCATGTCCACTGAGTTGGTGATGCCATCCAACCATCTCATCCTCTGTCGTCCCCTTCCTGGTACTGACCAAAAAATACATTTTTATATTTGGATTTTTCTAGACTAAATACACTGCTCTGCTATGTAGGCTCTTTGCTTTGCTGGCCTTCTGACCATTTTACAGCTGTAAGCACATGCTATTTTCTGAGTAGACTCAGAAGCTCTAGCAAGTTCTCAAAGGGCAAATATTATTATTCCTGTTGGAAGCAAACTAAGCAAAAACTAAGTTCCAGAAAACCCTGTTTCTGAGAAATTCTCAAATATCATTAAGAAGAATAAATGGTTAACTTAAAAGGAAAAACAGCTATGCAACATTAAAGTACAATATTGCAGTAAGGGTAGAAAACACGTGTGAGGTTTCACCCTTGGAGTTCAGCCTTTTAAAAGCAAAAAAGGTTATGCATATCAATTTGCAGTATACTAAAATTGTGTTCAAAGTTTATTTCAAGTCACAGAAAATATACAAACTAAGACAACAGAATGATCTGATTTTGTTCTGAGAGAAGGTGATAGGAGTCCTCCACCTGGCACCAATTTAAGTCGTTCAAGGGTTAGGATGCAGAAATCATCTTTTTTCAACATTTCAACAAAGTTATAGAATTAATTTCCGTATCTGTTGCCAGGTATTTTTGAAAACCTGTAAGGAAAAGTTGGGAGAAAGCCATTACAAGTGGAGACAAAGTTCTCTTCCCCAAACATCAGGAAGAAAAGAATTTAAAGGTAGGGGAAGGAGGCTATTCATAAGAACAAATCACCAGGAACAGATTCCTAAGGTCTCTGCCTCCTGCTTCCCCAAAATAATCATCTCTTACAGTGGAGTTTCTCAGCCTCAGCACTACTGACATCTGGGGCCAGATAACTCTTTGTTATCAGGGGGTGTCCTGAGCATTACAGGAGGTGTAGCAGTATCTCTGGTCCCTACCCACTGAAAGCCAGTAGCATACCATACCCGCTAAAGCTATGATAACCAAAAATGTCTCCAGACATTTCCCAGTATCGTGTAGGGGGCAAAACCACCTCTGGCTGAGAACCACTGACCTAATGGTAATGGTACATAAGCCTGTCAGTGATAGCAGAGCTGGATCACAACCAGTAAGGTATAGGATGGAGGGAGAGCCAGCCTCTTGGCTACAGTATGCACCAATACCAGCAAATACACATTCAAACCTTCCCAGTGGAAAACTGCAAAGAACTACATGCACCACATGTACATATTAGTGGAGGTTTAAAAGAGATAAAAGGTGAATAAGGTCTGTAGTCTAGTTAAGAGTAATGTACCAATGTACATTTCTTCCTTTTGCACTATAAACCAAAAAGGTATTGTGTACAATAGATTCCCAGAATTTTATCATTGTGGGAAGCTAAAGGAAAGGTGCATGAGGCTCTCTGTACTATTTTCCCAACTTCCTGTGAATTTCTAATTATTTCAAAATAAAAGATAAAACAAACAAAAAACCCTGCTCTGTGGTATATGTGCAAGGCTTTGAAATGAGGTACCTTATAAACAAGAATACACAAGGAGAGAAATTTCAGAAACGTTTTTTACCTCTACTATCCCAAAACATAATTTTCTCACATTCTAGGGGAAACCTTTTCTGGCATAAATAGATTAGAAAAAGTAGTTTTTTTAAAAAAATAGTTTTTAAAAAATCTATTCCTCTAACTATAATAGGCAGTCTACACTTTCACTAAAGAAAATAGAATGCCTTGGGTATCTGGACTAAAAGTTCTAGTTGCACTGTTAAGTCTGGTGCCATCCATCTATGACAGCTTCCCATTAAAGTTCAGTCAATTTAATGTCTAGATACAGATATAATACATATTTACAGTTTAAAAGTTTTAACAATATTACAAATATGGATTAAAATACAATATATTTAGTAAAGACTGCTAGTTAGTATAAATGAGACCACTGTTAAATAATATATGGACAGAAATTATTACAAAGAGGGAATAAAAAGCAGAAATTCAAAATGTGAAATTCCAATTGATATTGGGACAATGTAAAAAAGTAATTAGCCTCTAATTAAAATAAATAAATTTAAATTAAAAAAAGCAAAATAGTTTATGAAATACAAGATGTTGGGGAAAAACTTTTTTAAAAACCCTATACATGTAATCGGGTTAGGTCACATGATTATGTTCGTTTCTAGCTGACTGAAGAGCAAGAAAACTAAGGGCAGTAGTTTACAGCAACCTCTAAAATGTACAGGGACTGATGGTGATGGTGGACATTCACTACCCTAAATTATGTGCTCTAACAGTTTAACCTCAAAATATTCTATGTAAAATAAATATTTGAAACTAAAATGTTTACATATTTTATTGAAATGGTTTGTATTTTCATTTTGATGGGATAATTGGGAATAAAATAATAACTGATTCTGGAAGAATACATACCAAACTATATTTAGCAGTTATGTCTTTGGAATGAGACTGAGAAACCAGAGCTTTTACCCTGAACTTTCTACATTTCTGTATTTGATTAATTTGGTTAAATTGATCATATGTCACTTTCGCCCATTTTAGGAAAAAAAGGTTAAATGAGATTACAATCAATTCAACAACTGAACAAATGCCTATCACCTTCCCCTACCATGACAGGGACTGAGTTACTGAAGAGTGAAGGGTCTAGTCAAGAGGGGTACAGGCCTCGGGTAGTCTTGAGATCAAGAGACTCTTGTTGGTTAAGCTTGAAAAGTACATACCCCAAATGCACAAGGAGCTTGTCTGACTCAGGCACAGTAAGTCTGCTCACCTTTAAGGAGCTCCAGTAGATTTCTGTATTTGTTCTTTTAAGATCAGGATACTCTGCCTCTGCTCAGGAGGCAGCATGGCGATCTGGTCTGCAGTTAGTTGAAGAACCTGCATAATCAAAGCAGCCTGTGCAGAGGAAAAAAAACATAATGAGTTCTAACGATGGTGGCTAAAAAACTACCACCAGCTTCTGTCCAAGGCAGAAGGATAGTTCACATACATTAAACCAAAAAAAAAATTTAAAAAATGAAACCAAACCAGAGAAAAAACCAAAACTAGGTGGTGAGAAGAGGCAAAATGAAAAGCACAGGTACAATGGCTAAGATTAGAAGATTCAAAGCAGACACCTTCATGAACCCCAAATTCTTACAGATGAAGATGGTATTGGTAACCCCTGGGAAATCTACAGTTTTTAATCCTTTGAAAGAATTAAATCCTTTGAAAGGAGCTTTGAAAGTTGCTCCTTTTCACAAGTTTTGAGCTCCCTACAATGGTCAAATATAGAAACAGAAAGATATGCTTGTGGGGAATCTGCTATCATCTTTAGGGATAAGGTATAAAAGGGAGGAACAAAGACATTTGGATTTCCAAGTCAATCAGGCCTGCACACAAAATATCTATTGGCAGATGAGTCTGAAAAGTAAGACAAGCTACCACTGACATATAGCCATTTAAGAATTTTAGGACCTAGCCCACAGATTTTCAGGTAACAAGATCATAAAGAATTCTGAGTATAAGCATCATTTCCAAAGGGACTCTGAAGACCCGGGGCCTCCACATGGTGACTATGAAAAGAGGACTCCAAAAAGATTTGTGCAAATGGAGGCAGCTGGACAACATTACTTACCTTCTCATGGTCCTGTGGAGTGACTTGGTTCTGGCCAGGACTAAAGCCACCAGGCTGGCCTCCACCCTGAATGCTTGCTCCCTGCATGCCTGCTCCCTGCATGACTGGGACCTATGTGCACAGAGACAAGGAGAGATTTTCGGTACTTCTCATTTAGGTTACCAGAATCCAGTAATATTAGCAACGTGAAAAAATAGGATCAGATTGTGGAGACGAGTAAAAAAAGCAAATAAATGACTCTGAAGAACAGTTCCTACTGCTAGCAACCACAGAAGGCAGAGATCAACTAGTAAGTTGATACATTTGCTTATGACAGCACCAGCAGCATCAACAAATACCACAAAGCATAACTGCTGTTGCTGCTGCTAAGTCGCTTCAGTTGTATCTGACTCTGTGCGACCCCATAGACAGCAGCCCACCAGGCTCCTCTGTCCCTGGGATTCTCCAGGCAAGAATACTGGAGTGGGTTGCCATTTCCTTCTCCACAAAGCACAACTGGATACTATTAAATCAAGCAAAATTCAGCCACATAAGCACAGGGAAAACTGACAGCATCCGAGAAACTATTGCTCAGTGGAAACAGAAATGAAAGCTGACATATTGTAGAATAATGTATGCTGGCCCACTGGGGAGCTACATTCACAGGGATACTGCCTACCTCTAATTCAATCAAACACAGTTCGTCCCAAAGGGCCCTATCCCATAAGTAAGGCAGAAACAATCATCATGGCAGAGGCAGAAAGGAGACGGGAAGGTCTCTGGGGAAAAGACTACATTAGCCCAACATTTGTTTTTTTATAACTTCCCTCAGAGAATATGCAGCAGATGCTTTCTGCTAAATACAGACTAAAAAACATGACTGACCTGAGTTAACCAAGTGCAGTTATATCATTCTTACTGGTATTTAAGATCTTCAATGGGTTCAATCTTTTGGAAAACAACAATAACCCAAGGAAAAGGCCTCAGAGCGCCTAGAATACTTGTTAAAAGGTCCCTACGCTGGAATTATGTTCACACTCAAAGCATTCACCCAGAGCTTAGGTAGTGGTTGTTGATCAGTTGCTAAGTCATCTCTTTGTGACTCTGTGAACCCATGACCTTCGGCATACCAGGCATCCCTGTCCTTCACTATCTCCTGGAGTTTGCTCAAACTCAAGTTCATTGAGTCAGTGATTCTACCTAACCATCTCATCCTCTGCTGCCCCTTCTCCTCTTGTCCTCAATCTTTCCTGTCATCAGGGTTTTTTCCAATGAATTGGCTGTTTGCAATCAGGTGGCCAAAGAATTGGAACTTCAGCTTCAGCATAAGTCCTTTTAATGAATATTCAGGGTTGATTTCCTTGAGGACTAACTGGTTTGATCTCTGCTGTCCAAGGGACTCTCAACAGTCTTCTTGAGCACAACTCGAAAGCATCAATTCTTCAGTGCCCAGCATTTTTTATGGCCCAACTCTCATGTCCATACATGACTACCAGAAAAAATCATAGATTTGACTATACGGACCTTTGCTGGCAAAGTGATGTCTCTGCTTTTTAATATGCTGTCTAGGTCTGTCATAGCTTTTCTTCCAAGGAGCAAGCGTCTTTTAATTTCATGGCTGCAGTCACCATCTGCAGTGATTTTGGAGACAAGAAAATAAAGTCTGACACTGTTTCCACTGTTTCCCCATTTATTTGCCATGAAGTGATGGCAGTGGATGCCATGATCTTAGTTTTTTTAATGTTGAGTTTTAAGCCAGCTTTTTCACTTTCCTCTTTCAACCTCATCAAGAGGCTCTTTAGTTCCTTTTCACTTTCTTCCATTAGAGTGGTATCAGCTACATATCTGAGGTTACTGATATTTCTCCTGGCAATCTTGATTCCAGCTTGTGCTTCATCAAGCCTGGCATTTTTCATGATATACCCTGCATAAATGGTTGTCTGAGGAGGTCATACAAATAGCTGTGAAAAGAAGAGGAGCGAAAAGCAAAGAAGAAAAGGAAAGATATAAGCATCTAAATGGAGAAGGCAATGGATGCAGAGTTCCAAAGAATAGCAAGGAGAGATAAGAAAGCCTTCCTCAGCAATCAATGCAAAGAAACAGAGGAAAACAACAGAATGGGAAAGACTAGAGATCTCTTCAAGAAAATTAGAGATACCAAGGGAACATTTCATGCAAAGATGGGCTCAATAAAGGACAGAAATGGTATGGACCTAACAGAAACAGAAGATATTAAGAAGAGGTGGCAAGAATACACAGAAGAACTGTACAAAAAAGAGCTTCATGACCCAGATAATCACAATGGTGTGATCACTCACCTAGAGTCAGACATCCTGGAATGTGAAGTCAAGTGGGCCTTAGAAAGCATCACTACGAACAAAGCTAGTGGAGGTGATGGAATTCCAGTTGAGCTATTTCAAATCCTGAAAGATGATGCTGTGAAAGTGCTGCACTCAATATGACAGCAAATTTGGAAAACTCAGCAGTGGCCACAGGACTGGAAAAGGTCAGTTTTCATTCCAATCCCAAAGAAAGGCAATGCCAAAGAATGCTCAAACTACCACACAATTGCACTCATCTCACACACTAGTAAGGTGATGCTCAAAATTCTCCAAGCCAGGCTTCAGCAATATGTGAACCGTGAACTTCCAGATGTTCAAGCTGGTTTTAGGAAAGGCAGAGGAACCAGAGATCAAATTGCCAACATCCGCTGGATCATGGGAAAAGCAAGCGAGTTCCAGAAAAGCATCTATTTCTGCTTTATTGACTATGTCAAAGCCTTTGACTGTGTGGATCACTATAAACTGTGGAAAATTCTGAAAGAGATGGGAATACCAGACCACTTGACCTGCCTCTTGAGAAATTTGTATGCAGGTCAGGAAGCAACAGTTAGAACTGGACATGAAACAACAGACTGGTTCCAAATAGGAAAAGGAGTATGTCAAGGCTGTATATTGTCACCCTGCTTATTTAACTTATATGAGAAACGCTGGGCTGGAAGAAGCACAGGCTGGAATCAAGATTGCCGGGAGAAATATCAATAACCTCAGATATGCAGATGACACCACCCTTATTGCAGAAAGTGAAGAGGAACTAAAAAGCCTCTTGATGAAAGTGAAAGAGGAGAGCGAAAAAGTTGGCTTAAAGCTTAACATTCAGAAAACGAAGATCATGGCATCTGATCCCATCACTTTATGGCAGATAGATGGGGAAACAGTGTCAGACTTTATTTTGGGGGGCTCCAAAATCACTACAGATGGTGACTGCAGCCATGAAATTAAAAGACGCTTACTCCTTGGAAGGAAAGTTATGACCAACCTAGATAGCATATTGAAAAGCAGAGACATTACTTTGTCAACAAAGTCTGTCTAGTCAAGGCTATGGTTTTTCTTGTGGTCATGTATGGATGTGAGAGTTGGACTGTGAAGAAAGCTGAGCACCAAAGAATTGATGCTTTTGAACTGCAGTGTTGTAGAAGACTCTTGAGAGTCCCTTGGACTACAAGGAGATCTAACCAGTCCATCCTAAAGAGATCAGTCCTGGGTGTTCATTGGAAGGACTGATGCTGAAGCTGAAGCTCCAATACTTTGGCCACCTCATGTGAAGAGTCGACTCATTGGAAAAGACTCTGATGTTGGGAGGGATTGGGGGCAGGAGGAGAAGGGGTTGACAGAGGATGAGATGGCTGGATGGCATCACCGACTCGATGGATGTGAGTCTGAGTGAACTCTGGGAGTTGGTGACGGACAGGGAGGCCTGGCGTGCTGTGATTCATGGGGTCGCAAAGAGTCGGACATGACTGAGTGACTGAACTGAACTGAACCCTGCATATAAGTTAGATAAGCAGGGTGACAATAAACAGCTTTGACATACTCCTTTCCCAATTTGGAATGAGTTTGTTGTTCCATGTCTGGTTCCAACTATTGTTTCTTGTTCTGCATACAGGTTTCTCAGGGGACAGGTAAGGTGGTCTGGTATTCCCACCTCTAAGAATTTTCCAGTTTGTTGTCATCCACAGAGTCAAAGGCTTTAGCATAGTCAGTGTAGCAAAAGTACATTTTTTTTTCAATTCCCTTGCTTTTTCTATAATCCAATGGATGTTGGCAATTTGATCTCTGCTCTTATTAAACACAAATTGTTAATAAACATGTTACCTGCTTCCCCAGCAGATGAAAAGCAGCAAAAAAATAAAAGCACAAAAGAAATATGGATAAACCATTAGGAGCAGATATAATAGCACTGTGAAGAACCAGGTGACAGTCTGACAGTGAAGGACACCAGAAAGCAAAGCAGGAAATAACTATGATTTCTATTATAGCATATATAAAAATGAGTGGGTACATTTAATGATGACCTTGAGTAATCAAAAATGATCAAAATCATTTTTTGCATCCTGTTTAAGAAAAGAAGAAAGCATAGTATATTTTATAAATGATTTTTCATTAAAATAGTTTAAAAACTTGGTTGAATAATTCTATTATCTGGAATATTCATTTGCATGCATTAACTCAGTTCCCAAAGACACTAGAGACATGAAGCATTATAACAGCTTTGTACAGATTGCTAACATACTATCACTTTCAGTTCTTTATCAATACTGAATCCAGAGACCAGTCTGAACCTTAATGATCTGTTATGGACCTGAAATATCTATGAGAATAACATTTTTGAGGCTTCAGTCAATACTAATTTGAGGTACTGCAATGTGATCTAACCATTTAATAATGGCCATTTAAAGTTTCTAGAAGAACCTGTTCTAGGCAGACAAGTAATAATACAGGTGAGCATGAATCTAGGTTTACTAAGACAGTCCCAGTTTATGCTTTTACCTCACAGTAATTACTGACAGCACCCTCAAATGTATCTCTGTATAGACAATAAGTTATATAATTACCCTAGTAATAAGAAGCCTTTATCAACAAGTTTCCAACTAGGTGGACAGAAGTTAAATTCAAAATTTGATTTAAAATTATGAATTAAGGATATACTATTAGGTTTAAAAAAAACAAGGTGCAGAACAGTGAAAGGAGGAAAAAACAAGAATACATGTATATTCATATTTGCAAAAACAGTATGTATTCTGATTTGCTAGAAAGATACACTATAATAAAATGTGGTTATCTACAAGAGATGGGAGTCACAGGGAGACAGGTATAAGGAGGAAGGGAGGTTCTTACTGTCTATTTTTTATACATGAGTGAATGTATTTTATATTATTTGTTTATAAGAAAACACATTTTTAAAAGTTTGAAGATAAAATTTTTTCTCTACCTCAAATCTAATTGGCTTTACAAAATCTACTAATGAAAACTATGACAAATTTAACATTGCAGAGTAACAAGTCCAAGTACTAGAAGATAAAGGACCAAGGAATTATTGACAAACGGTCTTCCAACCATTATTTTTGACATTCTTCTCAAAAGACTTCTCAATAGAATTATATAAGGACATCATGCAATTATTTGTTATTTATCTCTCCACTAGAATGCAAGCTCTACAGGAGCAGGACTTTATTTTGCTCACCTTGCTCTATCCCCACTACCTATAGCTCTGTCTGATATACCGTAAGTGCTCAACAAATATTTGTTGAACAACTGAATGAAAGCATTAAAAACCCATTTTAAGTATGAAGCTTACTGACCACAGAGGGCACAATAAAAATCAAGCCCCAGAACACATTTTTAAAAAAAGTACAATTAGAAAAACAGTAACCAAGTTTTTTCCTACACATACCAGAAAAGAACATATTCACATTTCATATTAAAGAGGAGGGACAGATACACATATACACAATATACAATGTGCAGGTAACAGAGACATAGTAGTACAGTAGGAAACAACATAGGTTCTATTCCTTGCTCTACCACTTTTTAGTTTTGTGAATTTGGATAAGTCACCTGAATTCTTGGGTCTCGGTTTCTAAGCCTATAAAATGAGAGAACTGAATGTCTGACATGTCCCATTCCACTCGGACCATACAATTCTCTCATACACACGTACACATGCATGCCTGAGAGGGAATAAGGCACAGAAACATATGGGAGAGAAAAGAGAAACACAAGTACATAGAGGAAGGAGGAAGTCACACTGAAGAAATATGAAGGTGGAAGAGCTAGAGGCAAACAAAAGTATTAGCAGAAAAAAACCAAAACAAAATAAGCAAACAAACTCACGGAGAAGATACATGCATACTACCTGCAGGGTAAAAAGGATGGAGATGACAACATATAGATAATCATAGCCCATCATAACACATAGCTGGAGAAAGCCAAATAAAGAGAAAGAAGAGAAAATTCAGTTGCACAGCTTTTAAGGTGAGCATTAGTAAACTGCCGTTCAAACTCCACTGTTCACTTTAGGCTATGTGATGAAAGTAAAGTAAAACAGATTTCTGCAAACCTAAGATTAGCTAAATGACCACTAACTAATAGCTCTTCATATGCTTGAATGCAGTAGTTCTTAGGGCTATACATTAGAATCATTTGGGGGAGGCTTTTCAAATTATCCATGCCTAGATTCTACTAATGTACATGCTGTCCCTTAAAATCAGGGGCTCTGTTCTGAATGGAATTTGAAATTGTGGGACAAGGTTACACTTAGGGACTATACTCCTGGCAGTGAGAAAACCACCACAACCTAAGGAACAGAGAAACAAAAGGAAGGGAGATCCTAATCTTCCCCAACAAGCTCAGAAACCAGAAAGCAGTAATAATCAGCCTCAATAACCAATTCCTGAATAGATCAAGACTTCACATGGAAGTGAGAGTACTACACATACCTGTCTGGATCCCTGGGGTCCAACGGCCCCCATGTTAATTGGACTGGGACCTTGGATTCCACTAGGCATAGGGCCTCTTGGGCCTGGCACTGGGCCCCTTGTATCCATGCTTCTGGCCTCCATTCCTCTGACTTCCATTGCACGAGCCTCCATAGCACGGGCCTCCATAGCGCGGGCCTCCATTGCACGGGCCTCCATTGCACGGGCTTCTAATCCTCTAGCATCTAATCCTCTAGCCTCCATGGCTCGTGCATCTATGCCTCGGGGATCTCTTCCACCTATAAAAAAAAAGTTGAAAGAAAACTATTCGGTAGCTACCCACATTTACTGCAAGAAGAACCAATAATCAAAGAAAGACAGAAATCTATTTTCTCCAGTCACATGTCCCCCAGCTACATGAGATTGCTTTCTCCTTCTCAATTTCTCAAATTTGCAGATAAACTTGAAAAATGTTTGCCAACTCTACTGCCCCAGCATTCTGTATCCCAGATTGGAGCCTAAGACAGAGCATTCATCATGAGTCCACAACTACCAGTCAGCTTTGTGATATGGTTTCCCCTCACCTCTGCCATCCAAGGGTGGACCCCTCTGATCTATCATGGGTCCTCTTGGCTCTGCCATTAGAGGTCTGGGCTCAGTTAATGGCCCTCCCCTCATCTCATGTGGGGGTGGACCACGGCTGTCATGGCCAGGGACATGGTGCATGGGCGGACCCTGATGAGGTGGTCCCAGGTAACCTCTAGAGATGGAGAAAAAAATGTTATATTTTAAAAGAGAACAAAACAACATGAAAAGTGTCAACCAGAAGATCAGTATGTAAAAATTAGATAAAGAACTGATACAAACATCAGTTTTCAAATTCTAAGAGAATAACACAAAACAGGTCAAAGACAAACTATAGAGATGTAAACCCATGTATTTCAGAATTTCATATTTGGTCAGGGAACACATATTAAGGAGGAATTAATGGATATCCATTATATATAATGAATACACAGTATGGTGCTTAAGAACATGGGTTACTGTATAGATTCAAATATGGGCTTTATCACGTATTAGTTGTGTGATCTTCAGCACATTTGCTTAACTTCTTGATGCCTTGGTTTCTTCATCTGTAACATGGGACTGATATTAGTATCAACCTCAGGGTTAGTATCAACAACAGGGTTGTTGTGAAGATTTAATGAAATAATCTCAATAAAGTATTCAAAGCAGATTCAGAGGCATAAACCCCATTAATATCCATTATTATTATTATTGCAATTATTAGTAGTTTTTCCCCAGTCCAATATGTCTGCTAGAATTTCTAATTCCTGAGGATGAAGTAGCAACAGTTAGTTCAAAATGACATACTTCAACTACAGATTCTGCCCAGCAAGTGCTTCATTTTGGACAGTGGTCATGAATATTTATCTTTTGAAATAGGCAAACAGGCACAAATGGTAAAAGAAGACTTTGGTCTCAAAGCAAGGGAAAATTCGAATTCCTCCAATCTTTTTCTTCTGTGTCAGGGCTTACCTAGGTTCTACCTCTCCAGTTACAGAAAGTAAAGTGCCTCCACGTGGGTCATTTGGAGCATCTCCCAATAGACCTCGAGGCGTTGGGACGTTGGCAGGCAAGGGCCCACGCTGCATAGCTGCTCTGGGGTCTTGCATTGGCACTGACAGGGAAACAAACGGGGAGTTACTGCTGTGAAGCACACATACAGCAACAAGGAATGACTCTACCACTGACAATGTAGTTCAGACACTGTAGAGTGGATGAAATCTCACCACAGCAGAGTCCTCTTGCAGCTCAAGAACAGAAGCAGGGTATAGGCAGAATCTGTGCCAGGTCAGAGGTATGGATGGAATTATATAAAGAACAAACTGGGGAGCAACCTGCCAAGGCCTAGCACTACAATCTGAAGAAGAAACTTGGGCCCTTGGTTTTGCTTAGACTCAATCTTAGTTCAAGGACCAGAGCCACAAAAGAGTTAGGGTCTTGGCATATGTGAACACTGCCATGGCTCTGTGAGAACCGGCTATCTCCTTACAGACTGCTATTCCATCCAAGCCTCCTGACACCAGTAGGGAGGGAGTACAGCCTCAGACAGATGCCCATATCCTCCATGTTCTCTGCCCTGTGTGAAGACATCAATCTTAGGCCTGTGGCCCCAAGAGGAGAAAACAACCCCAAACGCTACCCTTTAGGGTTCCGAACGTGAGGATGACCGTCGAGCAGTCCTTATCCTCTCAATGTCCCACCCTGAACATCACAAGCAAAAGGAAACCCGCAGATACAATGGGTACCTTGAACTCGCTCAATTGATGCAGGCCCGGTGGGTCCCACGGGCGAGTGCTGTACAGTTCCTAAGTGAGCAGTAAGTTCAAAAGGAGAAAGAGCAGACACTTAAAATAGCTTGCATACACACATGCAGAAGCATACAGACACTGGAGATTTATACATAGTATCAGTTAAAAAGCTAAGAGGTCATTAGCTTGCCTTGGGCTACAAAATCTTCCTAAATTATATGATCTGAAACTGTCCTGCTTTGAAGAGATTGCTTCCTAAGGTAAAACCTGTGGGCCACTGATTTTATCTGGGCAGGAATAACCAGCCACTTGTAATTTTCACCTCTGCTACTAGGATTCCCCTTAAATCTTATGCTACTATGAAAAAAAGAAACAAAATATAAAACCGATGCTACTGAATCTCTAGTTAGGCAAAGAAGGCAAACATATTTTCATAAGCAAAAAATGGAAGAAATTGCAGTGAATCTGGAAAGCAAGATTTATTCTGGAAAAGTCCATAACAAAAGTGGGACAGTATTACTTCTGTCATACTTTAAGGCACACAAATTTCTGCTATCAAATGGGGAAATACAGTGAATGAACTTTAGATAAAGAAAGAGAATATCACTCCTCAAGAAGTACTCAGCCACTGTAAGTTTTCGATAAACAAACACCACAACATAATTAAAGACTAATAAGATGACAAGGGCACCAATGTAAGGCAGCAGAAGGCAAGAAGTCTCAAACATCTCACTGTCTCTTTTCACCTTTACAAATGTTCAAAAGAAGTAGGGATTGCAGGAAAAGAATGACAAACTGGGTACAAATGAAAGATTCTTGCTGCTTCTGCTGGGTACTAAAGGAAAACTAGGAAGGAAAGTCTCATTTTATCTCTTCATGAACACATCCTTGATATACCTTCAAAACTCAACTCATTTCCCTTTGTTAACTTTTGACCAGAAAGGTGAAGATAACTACATCAAGAGGGAAGATGTCTTATGGAAGTATGTATTAAACAAAGTTTGGTTTATTCATGGCTGGGGGAGAGGCAAAGGTATGACTGAAACTCTAATTCCTTCTTTCTAAATATTCAAAGCAGAAATACTTTGTGACACATACTAGTGATAGTGGCCGAGCTGGGTAGGGCACAACAGCACAAAAGCATGGGCTGCTCAGATGAGGTATTTGGACGAAAGCTTGTTCCACTGTCAACAGCCTGACAAGGTTATGCGTTGTCACTTCAGCCACCCATATCAGTATATAAACCACAGACAAGGAGTACAGTGCATAGACTTTTATCTTAGTATTTTGCTTAAAAAAAAAAAAAAAAAAAAAGGTTTGGGGAAATTCCCTGGCAGTCCAGTGGTTAGGACTCAGTGCTTTTACTGAAGTGGCCTTGGTTCAATCCCTGGTTGGGGAATTAAGGTCCCCCAAACCATGGGGCATAGCTAAAAAAAAAAAATTAAAAAATAATTCAAAAATGGGTCTTACTTATAGACCACAGGCTAATAATTAATTTAAGCTTCCCTATACTTATCCAAAGCAGTTCTTTCTAATCACAAGGACACAATGAACAGGAGTATGTGCTTAGTCACTCAGTTGTGTCCAACTCTTTTCGACCCCATGGACTGCAGCCCGCCAGGCTCTTCAGTCCATGGAATTTCCCAGGCAAGAATACTGGAGTGGGTTGTCATTTCCTCCTCCAGGGGATCTTTCTGACCCAGGAATTGAACTCAGCTCTCTCTCTCGCATTGTAGGCAGATTCTTTACCATCTGAGCCACCAGGGAAGCCCATGAATTAGAACAGAATACATTAAAAAGCATTTTTGGAAGTTAATAGAAGCAGTGTGGACTGACAGAGGAGAGATTTTAGAGTCAGAGACTTTGGAATCTTAGTTCTGCAACTTATTAGCTGGAAGAGAAGACGAGTGCACCAAGCCTAGTCTACATTATTCAGATACCAGTATTTACTTACCTTGTCCCCTTGAAACGGTAACTTAGAACTCTGAGCTTCCGGCTCTTCACCTGAAAACTGAAGTGCTGCCACCCCCACCTAACTCACAAGGTCGTTTATGAAAACTAAAGTGTGTGGCCTATAGGATGCACTCAGTTTTACTGTTAGTTCCTTCTGTATTTTTTTTTTCTCTTCCCGATATTGGTTTCAAACACATCACTGCATTCTTTTTCTTCAAACTTCAGTAACAGAGAGAAAATACGTGGTGATTTTGGAGTGGCTGTCGCTGTGGTGGTATCCAGTGTTACTACCACAGTATAACATACACTTACCAAGCAGGCATCACAGACCTTTGATTCCCACTCCCCCCCACCCACTTTTCTCTGGGGTTTAAATTTAGTCTTCCACATATCTAGCCACATGTTACATGCTCATTACTAAAATTCCTTACTCAGATCTCCATAGAGGGAGAGAGAATATGTGAATAGAAGCATTAAACCTCCCAGAAACTAACACAACATTGTAAATTAACTATACTTCAATAAAAAATAAAAACATAAAAAAAAGCATTAAACTACCAGGAAAATGTAATATAAGTTAAATAGAAACAAAGGATTCATTTGCTTCATCATTAATTCTTGTAGAGTTGGGCTCTAAATCACTGGACAGTGCTGTCCAACAGAATTTTCTGCAATGATAGGAACGTTTTATATCTGCAATATCCAGTATGGTATCCTAGCCATATGCAGCTCCTGAGCACTTAGAATGCAGCTAGTGTACATGAGGAACTGAGTTTTAGATTTTACCTAATTTCCATTTAATTCAGTTTAATTAATTTCATATTTGAATAGCCACGTGTGGTTTCTGGCTGCCATATCAGTGCAGATATAGAACATTTCCAAGTCTAGTCCACATTAATTGGATATTAGTATTTATTTACCTTGTCCCCGCTCCATGGACACTGGTCCACTTCCTGGCATTCCAACCTGGGCTTGCATTCCTCCTAGAAGATAAAGGGCACGAAAGAAAAACATAAAGACAGTAGGGTAAAAATTTGGACAGTGGCTGAGTTAACAAATTTCCTCTTTCTGCCCCACAAGCAGAAACCTACAAAGGAGGATCATTAACTACCACTAAACAATGGATTTATACAAAAGATGGAGTTTGTTAGTGTACTTAAGCTTCAGTGACAGAAAAGTGAGTTATGTGAGATTAAGTAAGATTAAGTGAGTTAAGATTAAGATTCTTAATCTCACTCATTACCAAAACCTTGGCAGGGGGTTCTGTAATACAACATAATGGCACATACTTCCTCCCACAAGACGTAGTACTGTTCCCAGGGTACTTTGTATTATAAATCTGTGAGTATACTGTTTCAGGGGTGACAAAGATTTGCGGGGGCACAGCGGGCATTTTATGAGAAGCCAATAGGTATACTATTAATAGATGTCCTGTAAGTGTGAGACAGTTCTATCAAATCGAGAATTACTCTATCTTGCAAAACTTTCACGTCTTGCTGAATATTCACATAAATGAAAATCTTTTTACAACCATCTGAACTTAGAACTTGTCTGATTTATTTGTAAGCAAAGAGCTTCTTTGCCCTGTTTCTACATCAACACATACACATACTGAATTATCCAAAAATGCAATTACTGAAGTATTATGGGTATTGTCTCTTGTTAATAACTTTACCAAGAGTTTTCATTTTCACCATTCAGAAAATCACATCATCAGTGTCAATGGTCCTTGTGCTATCTGAATTGCCAAAACATACCTGGATCTGTCTTTTACAGTATAGGTGCAAGCATCTGTTAATTTTTGTTTTCCAGTGAACTTGTCCTTAAATACTTGCATATTTATAATATTTTTTTATTATAAGTTAATTTCCTTTTACTTCCCCCTTATATTATAGTTAGGGTAACTATACTGAATTTTCTTGGAAACCATGTTAAGTATGTTATGTCATCTGCACATTTCATTTTAGGATATTAAAGCATCAGATAAGAAAAAGATAAGAGCTAGTAAAGTAATGCTCAAAATTCTCCAAGCCAGGCTTCAGCAATACGTGAACCGTGAACTTTCAGATGTTCAAGCTGGTTTTAGAAAAGGCAGAGGAACCAGAGATCAAATTGCCAACATCTGCTGGATGATACAAAAAGCAAACGAGTTCCAGAAAACCATCTATTTTTGCTTTATTGACTATGTCAAAGCCTTTGACTGTGTGGATCACAATAAACTGTGGAAAATTCTGAAAGAGATGGGAATACCAGACCACTTGACCTGCCTCTTGAGAAATTTGTATGCAGGTCAGGAAGCAACGGTTAGAACTGGACATGGAACAACAGACTGGTTCCAAATAGGAAAAGGAGTACGTCAAAGGCTGTATATTGTTACCCTGCTTATTTAACTTATATGCAGAGTACATCATGAGAAACGCTGGGCTGGAAGAAGCACAGGCTGGAATCAAGATTGCCAGGAAAAATATCAATAACCTCAGATATGCAGATGACACCACCCTTATGGCAGAAAGTGAAGAGGAACTAAAAAGCCTCTTGATGAAAGTGAAAGTGGAGAGTGAAAAACTTGGCTTTAAGCTCAACATTCAGAAAACGAAGATCATGGCATCTGGTCCCATTACTTCATGGGAAATAGATGGGGAAACAGTAGAAACAGTGTCAGACTTTATTTCTTTGGTCTCCAAAATCACTGCAGATGGTGACTGCAGCCATGAAATTAAAAGATGCTTACTCCTTGGAAGGAAAGTTATGAACAACCTAGACAGCATATTGAAAAGCAGAGACATTACTTTGCCAACAAAGGTCCGTCTAGTCAAGGCTATGGTTTTTCCTGTGGTCATGTATGGATGTGAGAGTTGGACTGTGAAGAAGGCTGAGCGCCGAAGAATTGATGCTTTTGAACTGTGGTGTTGGAGAAGACTCTTGAGAGTCCCTTGGACTGCAAGGAGATCCAACCAGTCCATTCTGAAGGAGATCAGCCCTGGGATTTCTTTGGAAGGAATGATGCTAAAGCTGAAACTCCAGTACTTTGGCCACCTCATGCGAAGAATTGACTCATTGGAAAACACTCTGATGCTGGGAGGGATTGGGGGCAGGAGGAGAAGGGGACGACAGAGGATGAGATGGCTGGATGGTATCACCGACTTGATAGACGTGAGTCTGAGTGAACTCCGGGAGTTGGTGATGGACAGGGAGGCCTGGCGTGCTGTTATTCATGGGGTCACAAAGAGTCAGACACGACTGAGCGACTGAACTGAACTGAACTGAACTGAAAGCATCAGTGTAAGATATCTGTTACAAAAAGGAGTCACTGGGTCTAATAGTGTTGAGAATGACAGGTCTACTCTAACCAGCAGGGGTATGATTGCTATACAAAGACTAAACATATACCATAAATACTTGTCTGGTTCTTCCCACACAGCAGTAATTTTCTTTTCCTCAAAACAGTAATATTTGCTGCAAAAGGGGAGAAAAGACAGGCTGAACTATTTGCAGTTCTTTAATACTTATCTAAAATACCCAAGAACATGTCACATTCTCTTATCCCATTTAACATGTCAGGCACCAAAGAGCCATAAATTGAGAACCTGAATCTGTGCTAGCCCTAAAAATGTTACTAAGTAATTGTCATTTTAGACAACTGATTTGATAAAATTAATATAGCCTCCAGGCTTGCTCATCTGTACAGGGAATGAGTATCTTCTCAGAACATGGTCCCCAGATGAGCAGCATCAGCATCACCAGGAATGTGTCAGAACTGCAAAGCCCAGAGCCCTACCTCAGACCTGCTGAATTAGAAAGTCTGGGTGTGGAGACCAGTAATCTGTGTTTTAATAAGCCCTTCTGGTGAAGCTAATGCACATTAACATCTGAGGTCTAAATGATTTCAAAGTTCTCTTTTAGCTATAACATGCTACGATTTATTCAGACCACTCACCAAAACAATACAAAGATGTAGGATCTGAGGTAAGCAGTAGCAGAAGGCATCATGGGCCTAATTTCTCATTACACTATTACATAACGGCACCTTTATTTGTACGGGCTAGCTTCCCTGAAGTGGAATTGGTGGGTTAAAGTGTACATGAATTTTTAATGTGAGACTATTAAAAGGATGAAAAACTTCACATTTCCACTAGCAATGTATAGTATCACTCCCTCCACCAAGTGTCATCTCTGAAAACTTCTGCTTGTCTGCTAGGCTCAAGTATAGTGAAATCTTGTTATTTAATTTGCAATCCCCTGAAAAGAAACCAATGTTTTTGTTGCCATCTGGCTTTGCTCTTCTATGAAGTGCCTACTCATTTTCTTTGCTTACTTTTCTACTAGTTTGTTTTCCCTTCTCAGCAATTGCCAAAGAGCTTCGTACAGGGTATCCCAAAACTTGTAGTGAAGTTTTAATAACTTTAGAACTATAAATGCTACAAACTCATTAAAAAAAAAAAACTTGAAAATTCAATTACTTAAATTCCTTTTACACTTACTTTCTGTTTCTAATACTCTGCTGCTGCTGCTGCTGCTAAGTCGCTCCAATCATGTCCGACTCTGTGCAACCGCATAGATGGCAGCCCACCAGGCTCCCCCGTCCCTGGGATTCTCCAGGCAAGAACACTGGAGTGGGTTGCCATTTCCTTCTCCAATGCATGAAAGTAAAAAGTGAAAGTGAAGTCACTCAGTCATGTCCGACCCTTAGTGACCCCATGGACTGCAGCCTACCAGGCTCCTCTGTCCATGGGAGTTTCCAGGCAAGAGTACTGGAGTGGGTTGCCATTGCCTTCTCTGTCTAATACTCTAGAACTAGCAAAGTTCCTTTATTCTTTAATAAGGTGTTAAGGATATTCACTTTCCTTTAAATACTGCTTTCACTATTTCCCCACACACTTTTTAATGGAGTGTGTTACTTTTTGTTGTATTTTTGATAATTTATAAATTTCTTTTTATTTCCTCTTTAATTCAAGGACTACCAAGAATATGCTCCTTAACTCTAAAAGGTTTTTTACAGTTGCTTTTTAATTATTTATTCCTATCTTTATTGGCTTATATGGAGAAGGCAATGGCACCCCACTCCAGTACTCTTGCCTGGAAAATCCCATGGATGGAGGAGCCTGGTAGGCTGCAGTCCATGGGGTCGCTGAGGGTCAGACACGACTGAGCAACTTCACTTTCACTTTTCACTTTCATGCAATGGAGAAGGAAATGGCAACCCACTCCAGTGTTCTTGCCTGGAGAATCCCAGGGACGGGGGAGCCTGGTGGGCTGCCGTCTATGGGGTCACACAGAGTTGGACACGACTGAAGTGACTTAGCAGTAGCAGTATTGGCTTATAAGCAAGGAATGCAGCATGTAAAATCTCTACATATTAAAACTTGTTTTTATTTTTTATGGCTAAGTAGTCACTTTTTAATGGGATGAGTATATTTTCTAGTTAAAATATGTAAGGCTGTCTATGTTAAATCAAGCTTACTGGTTCCATTATTTTATTTTTCAACATCCTTACTTATGTTTTGTCTACAGATGACAATGATTTATACACTGTATGTTAACAGTTCATAACAATGTTAAGTACAGAAATGGATAGCAGACATTTTTATAGAAACTTGACACTGCTGTGACATACAAATGCATGATGTGCACTAGGCTCACTGAACAGGGTATAGACCAGCTTAGGTGTTTCTCAACTCATGTAATGAGTTGCATGTCACAAGTTGCACACTTGCCATGTGTAGTAGGACCACGTTACATACAACTTGTGATATTTTAAGGTAAGCTAGGAACCTATAACACAAGAAAATATATAAAACATGGAATCTCTTTCTTTCAGTGAAAGGTAATTTAAGTTCAACGGTAACTCTATAGGATAAGGGAAAACTGTTTGCTGAAATTTATTTAAAAATCCCTTCTTCCAGGAACATACCTAAACATAATAAAAGCCATATATGATAAACCAACAGCAAACACTATCCTGTTGATGAAAAATGATGAAAAATTGAAAGCTTTTCCCCTAAAGTCAGGAACAAGACAAGGGTGCCCACTCTCACCACTACTATTTAACATAGTTTTGGAAGTTCTGGCTTTTCTTCATCAGAGAAGAAAAAGAAATAAAAAGAATCCAGATTGGACAAGAAGAAGTAAAACTCTCACTGTTTGCAGATGACATGATCCTCTACACAGAAAACCCTAAAGACTCCACCAGAAAATTACTAGAGCTAATCAATGAATATAGTAAAGTTGCAGGATATAAAATTAATACACAGAAATCCCTTGCATTCCTATACACTAACAATGAGAAAACAGAAAGAGAAATTAAGGAAACAATCACATTCACCATTGCAATGAAAAGAATAAAATACTTAGGAATAAATCTACCTAAAGAAACAAAGGCCTATATATAGAAAACTATAAAACGCTGATGAAAGAAATCAAAGACGACACAAATAGATGGAGAAATATACCATGTTCATGGACTGGAAGAATCAATACAGTGAAAGTGAGTATACTACCCAAAGCAATCTATAGATTCAATGCAATCCCTATCGAGCTACCAACGGTATTTTTCACAGAACTAGAACAAATAATTTCAGAAGCCAAAGCAATCTTGAGAAAGAAGAATGCAACTGGAGGAATCAACCTGCCTGACTTCAGGCTCTACTACAAAGCTACAGTCATCAAGACAGTATGGTACTGGCACAAAGACAGAAATACAGATCAATGGAACAAACTAGAAAGCCCAGAGATAAATCCACACACCTATGGACACCTTATCTTTGACAAAGGAGGAAAAAATATACAATGGAGAAAAGACAATCTCTTTAACAAGTGATGCTGGGAAAACTGGTCAAGCACTTGTAAAAGAATGAAACTAGAACACTTTCTAACACCATACACAAAAATAATCTCAAAATGGATTAAAGATCTAAATGTAAGACCAGAAACTATAAAACTCCTAGAGGAAAACATAGGCAAAACACTCTCCAACATAAATCACAGCAGGATCCTCTATGACCCATCTCCCAGAGTAATGGAAATAAAAGCAAAAATAAAACAAATGGGACCTAATTGAACTTAAAAGCTTTTGCACAACGAAGGAAACTATAAGCAAGGTGAAAAAACAGCTTTCAGAATGGTAGAAAATAATAGCAAATAATCTCAAAATTATACAAGCAGCTCCTGCTGCTCAATTCCAGAAAAATAAACGACCCAATCAAAAAATGGGTCAAAGAACTAAACAGATATTTCTCCAAAGAAGACATACAGATGGCTAACAAACACATGAAAAGATGCTCAGCATCACTCATTACCAGAGAACTGCAAATCAAAACCACAGTGAGGTACCATTTCATGCCAGTCAGAATGGCTGCTATCCAAAAGTCTACAAATAATAAATGCTGGAGAGGGTGTGGAGAAAAGGAAACCCTCTTATACTGTTGGTGGGAATGCAAACTAGTATAGCCACTATGGAGAACAGTATGGAGATTCTTGAAAAAACTGGAAATAAAACTGCCAAATGACCCAGCAATCCCACTGCTGGACATACACACCGAGGAAAGCAGAATTCAAAGAGACACGTGTACCCCAATGTTCATCACAGCACTGTTTATAATAGCCAGGACATGGAAGCAACCTAGATGTCCATTGGCAGATGAATGGATAAGAAAGCTGTGGTACATATACACAATGGAATATTACTTGGCCATCAAAAAGAATGCATTTGAATCAGTCCTAATGAGGTGGATGAAACTGGAGCCTATTATACAGAGTGAAGTAGGTCAGAAAGAAAAACACCAATACAGTATACTAATGCATATATATGGAATTTAGAAAGATGGTAACGATGACCCTATATGCGAGACAGCAAAAGAGACACAGATGTAAAGAACAGTCTTTTGGACTCTGGGAGAAGGCGAGGGTGGGATGATTTGAGAGGGTAGCATTGAAACGTGTATATTAGCATATGTGAAGTGGACTGCCAGTCCAGGTTTGATGCATGAGACGGGGTGCTCAGGGCTGGTGCACTGGGATCACCCTAGGGGATGGGATGGGGAAGGAGGTGGGAGGGGGGTTCTGGATGGGGAAGACATGTGCGCCTGTGGCTGATTCATGTCAATGTATGGCAAAAACCACTATAATACTGTAAAGTATTTAGTCTCCAATTAAAATAAATAAATAAATTAATAAAAATCCCTTTTCCCATTCCCTGTCAACTTAGATCTTTAGACTGGTTTCTTTATAAAGCAGAAAAATTTAAGTCCAAATTATCACCTATCAGTTGTGTTAGTTAATCTAACCCAGATTAGATAAAATAACAAACAAGTTTGTTGCATGCTGCTGCTGCTGCTGCTAAGTCGTTTCAGTCGTGTTCGACTCTGTGCGACCCTATAGATGGCAGCCCACCAGGCTCCCCCGTCCCTGGGATTCTCCAGGCAAGAACACTGGAGTGGGTTGCCATTTCCTTCTCCAATGCATGAAAATGAAGAGTGAAAGTGAAGTCACTCAGTCGTGTCCGACTCTTAATGACCCCATGGACTGCAGCCAGGCAAGAGTACTGGAGTGGGGTGCCATTGCCTTCTCTGAAATACAGGTCATATGTTCACACAGGTGTTTCATATGAGGAATCACTATTCCACCCATAACATTCTAAGTTACGGTTGCTGAATGATGAAAAGCTGTAAGTGTAATATTAATTCCTACATACACAATTTTAGTGAACATATTAATTTTTAAAATTCTTTTCTTCCTTTTGTTGTTGTCTCACTATGGGGTCACACAGAGTTGGACACGACTGAAGCAACTTAGCAGCACTATAGTTCATGAAATACAGTGTTATGTTTGTTAAACATAATGGTAACAACGAACATGACGAGGCATTTTGTTTTTGTTTCCCACCCCCAACCCACCCCATGTACTTTTTAACCTAACCTAACAGTCTCTGGCTCTTAGTGGGAGAATTCAGTCCATTCACATTTAGCAGAATGACTACATGAGACTTTATTCCTTCCACCTTAACTCTGTGTTTATTATTATAACTTCACAATGTCGTTTCCTTTTCTCTGTATTTGTTGATTTGGTCTAGTTCCCATTCATTCTATTTTTCTCCTCATTAACTTGGAATTTTATCATTCTTTGCCTTGCTCTCATAATCAGACATGTAAATTTGTATACAATAAATCAACTATTTCTTCCACCTAGGATATATACTGCCTAGCTATACATTAGTATCAAGATCTCATTGCCACATCATAATTTTGCTATATACTATGCCATTTGCTATAACGAAACTCTAGCAAAACACCAAAATGGCAAAGACTCTAAATGAAAACATACCTCCAGGAGCTAAGGAACCAGGGCCAGGTCCTGTTACAGTGGCTGGTATCTGACCTGGTGCTGCAACTCCAGCCTGCAGGGAAGCTTGCATCAGAGGAGGCGCACCATTGACATGCATTCCACTCTGACCAAGAGAAAAACCAGAGTATGTATATGCCTCTGTGGAGACTCAACATGCAAAGTCTTCAGATGGATACCACCAAATATTCTACCAAATACCCTTTTCCTACAGCATGTCTAATGCAACATTAGATTTATAACACTTTGAACAGAAGTTGCAATACATACAATGAGCCTGGTTACACAGAACACGACTAAGAGAGACCATATTCTAAAAGTAGAGATACACAAGTCTTGTTTGTGCAGTGAGGCCATTTTGTTCAGTGGCTCAGTTGTGTCCAACTCTTTGTGACCCCATGGACTACAGCACACAAGGCTTCCCTGTCCCTCATCATTTCCCAGAGTGTGCTCAAACTCATGTCCATTGAGTCGGTGATGCCATCCAACCATCTCATCCTCTGTCATCCCTTTCTCCCGCCTCCAATCTTTCCCAGCATCAGGGTCTTTTCTAATGAGTCAGCTCTTCGCCATCAGGTGGCTAAAGTATTGGAGCTTTAGTATCAGTCCTTCCAATGAATATTCAGGATTGATTTCCTTTAGGATTGACTGGCTTGATCTTGCAGTCCAAAGGACTCTCAAGGGTCTTTTCCAGCACCACAGTTCAAAAGCATCAATTCTTTGGCACTCAGCTTTCTTTAGGGTCCAACTCTAACATCCATACATGATTACTGGAAAACCATAACTTTGACTAGACGGACCTTTGTTGGCAAAATAATGTCTCTGCTTTTTAATATGCTGTCTAGGTTTGTCATAACTTTTCTTCCAAGGCCATATATAACACCTATTGCTGACTTCAAGACCAGGGCCTGGCAGTAAGAGGTTTTTTTTTTTTTTTTTTAAGTGCCTTGAAACCAAGAGGAAAGAATTTAGGACTTTTTCCTTTTAAAAATGGAACTGTTGGCAGTCTATATTTTTAAGGTGAAAAAAAAATTTTTGACCATTCTTTTCTCATCACTTTTCTTAGATACAATTCTTGTTTGAGGGGAATGTAAACAACAAAACAATTTAATGCTACATTAAAGCTCCTGGAGGGAAAGGGAATGTTATGTTTTCATCTGTGTATTTCCAAGAGAACTGAGGAGTCCCTTGGAATAGAAAGAGCTCAATAAATACAGAATAAAACTAAGGTATACAAGTATTTTAAAAATCACATGGTCTCAGAGAACACACACGAAACTCTAGAACAGAAAAAAGAAAACTGTATAGTGAGGTGGTTAAGAGAAAACAGGCTATGAGGACAGATAGAACCAGGTTCAGATCCTGGATTTGCCACTTAGATTGTTATTTTTGGAGCAGTTAACCTCTCTGGATCTTAATTTATTTCCACATTTACTGAATCAGAGCATGGGTTGGTAAACTATGACCCATGGAGCCAAATTTGGCTCACTGCTTGGTTTCATAAATAAAGTTTTACCAGAACACAATCATGCACATTTGTTTGCATATTGCCTATGGTTCATTTCATACTCTAATGGCAGAGTTGGGTAATCAAGACAGATCCCATGGCCTGCAAAGCTGCCCCCAAATTTACTATCTGGCCATTTAGAAGATGTTTGCTGACCCTTACCATAAACCTTTGTATGAGTCATCCAAGTTGTTTACCTCTGCCAATCTAATAGGTGAAAAATGGTAGCTTATTGTACTTCATTCACATTTATCTTGTTGTGAAGTTGAACAGTTTTCACACATTTAATATATATCTGCATTTCTATGCTTATGAACAGTTCATGTCCATTGCATAGTTTTCTACTGGGTTACTGGCAAGTTTCTTATTAATTTATTTGAGGTCTTTTTTGTTGTTGTTGTTTATTGTGAAAAATTCCAGATATATGTTATAGAGAGAATAAAATAACCATACATCTTAGGAAACATACTCAGTTGGTTCAGTTCAGTTGCTCAGTCATGTCTGACTCTTTGCGACCCCATGGACTGCAGCATGCCAGGCTTCCCTGCCCATCACTAGCTCCTGGAGCTTGCTCAAACTCATGTCCATTGAATCGGTGATGCCATTGCACCATCTCATCCTCTGTCGTCCTCTTTTCCTCCCGCCTTCAATCTTTCCCAGCATCAGGGTCTTTTCCAATGAGTCAGTTCTTCACATCAGGTGGTCAAAATATTGGAGCCTTAGCTTCAGCATCAGTCCTTCCAATGGACATTCAGGAGTGACTTCCTTTAGGATTGACTGGTTTGATGTCCTTGCTGTCCAAGGGACTCTCAAGAGTTTTCTCTAACACCACAGTTCAAAAGCATCATTTCTTTGGCCCTCTGCTTTCTTTAGTGTCCAACTCTCACATCCATACATGACTACTGGAAAAACCATAGCTTTGGCTAGAAGGACCTTTGTTAGGAAACTAACATCTCTGCTTTTCAAAATGCTGCCTAGGTTTGTCACAGTTTTCCTTCCAAGGTGCAAGTGTCTTTTAATTTCATGGCTGCAGTCACCATCTGCAGTGATTCTGCAGCCCAAGAAAATAAAATCCATCACTGTTTCCATTTCTTCCCCCATCTATTTGCCGTGAAGTGATGGGACCTGGATGCCATGATCTTAGTTTTTTGAACAATGAGTTTTAAGCCAGCTTTTACACTCTTCTCTTTCACTTTCATCAAGAGGTTCTTTAGTTCCTCTTTGCTTTCTACCTTAAGGATGGTGTCATCTGCGTATCTGAGGTTATTGATATTTCTCCTTGCAATCTTAATTCTAGCTTCTGCTTCATCCAGCCCAAAGAAACATATTTTATATATATATACACACACACACACACACATATACATACATATACACATACACATATACATATATGTGTATACATTTATATACACACATATATATATACAATTGAAATCTCCCATAGGTCTTTCCCAGTTGCACCCTGCATCTCCCTCTTAAGACAACCACTGAACAATTCTGATGGATATTTTGAAGTTTTAGGTAATCAATTACATACTGAACATATTCTTTGCAACTCATTCAACATGCTTTTGGGATATGTACAGACACATACATCCCATATTTTGGAAATGCTGCTGCTGCTAAGTTGCTTCAGTCGTGTCCGACTCTGTGCAACCCCACAGACGGCAGCCCACTAGGCTCCTCTGTCCCTGGGATTCTCCAGGCAAGAACACTGGAGTGGGTTGCCATTTCCTTCTCCAGTGCATGAAAGTAAAAAGTGAAAGTGAAGTCGCTCAGTCGTGCCCAACTCTTAGCGACCCCATGGACTGCAGCCTACCAGGCTCCTCTGTCCATGGGAGTTTCCAGGCAAGAGTACCGGAGTGGGGTGCCATTGCCCATTTACTTATTTTCACTTCTGTACGGCATTACATTTTTGAGTTATCTGTGTTGATAGCATGTATCCTAGTTCACCTTAACTGCTACATGAAACTACATTCTGAAAGTTATTCATAGTGACACAATGTATTTTATTGAACTGTTACAGAGTATTTCATTAAATAAATACACTTTTCTCCATTCTTCCATTGTTATACATTTAGGATGTTTCCAATTTTTCACTATTATAAAGTGGTGAGAAATATTCTAGAACATGACTAACTTAAGTAGTCAGCCTGCAGTGCATTATGTGTATGGCAAATACTTTTTTCCAATTTGTCGTTTGTCTCCGGTATTTATTTCTTTTTCTCCATACAGGATTTTTCAGTTTTCAAATATATTGATTTTCATGGCTCCAAGGTTTTGTGTCACACTTGGAAAATTAGCTTCACTTTTTTCATCGGTAAGAATGGAGATAAGATTGCCAACATCATACAATGCTCTAAGTATTAAATGAGATAGTATCTATGGAAGAACAAAGTGCCAACCACAGTGCCATGCATGCATATACACAAAATTAGCTTATAAAAAAGGGCATAAAGCAAGGATCTTTGTTTTACAAACTTGGCACCAAATATGTCTTCATTTAGATGTCATGTACTATGCAACCTTGTTAACTGTTTTTATGCCTGGAAATTGAAATTATCATCTCTGGCTGCTGAACATTCTTCTTTCAATATACCCTTCTAAAATGAAAATGACATTCTCAAGGCAGATTTAAAAAAATGTTAAGGGATAAAGTCTTACCAAAGTCTGGGCCTGAGGTGTCTGAGGATTCTGCTGGTTCATTGACACACTGGATCCTGAGCCAGGTCCAGCACTGTGGACTGTCTGAGGGTTGCCTGCAATCAGCGTAGGGATATTTGTCTGGCGATGCAAAATTTTCTAAAAAGTGAGAAGACAAATCTATGTGCTGTCTGTTTCTTTCCTACTCATGGTTTACCTTAGCATTTCCATAAAAGAACCAGAAGCACTTACCAAGGCAATTTCTGGATCCACAATTCTCATGACTACCTGTGCTTGTAGCAAAGCATAAGCCAGTTGAGGGTTCTGAAGCAGCATGTTCCGTGCTTCTTGAGGACTATTCTGGACACAGAGCTGTGAAGATAAACAGATTCATCATAGGTTCAATACTTATTACTCAGAAATTGACAGTGATTTAGAGCTATTCTCATCTGAGAAATGTAATATGCAAGAGGCTTTTAAAGCTATTACTGGGACTTTCCTGGGGGTCTCCTGATTAAGAATCCACCTGCCAATGCAGGAAACATTGGTTCCATCCCTGGTCCAGGAAGATTCTACATGCTGCAGGGCAACTAAGCCTATGTGCCACAAGTCCTGAGCCCGCATGCTCTAAAGCCCATGCTCTGCAACATCAGAAGTTGGCACACTGCAACTAGGTTAGCCCCACTTGTTGCAACTAGAAAAAGCCCGTGCAGCAATGAAGACCCAGCACAGCCATAGATAATTAATTACTTTTAAAAAAAGAAGCAATTATCAATTTTTACACAGCACAGAAAATCTTGGGCATGGCAGGCCAGAATAGGAGGAGGTATTTCAAATACCATAATACCACCATTTAGGGAAAAAAGCCACATTTTAACATCTACATATGATATCTATGGGCTACAAAAACCCAGCCAGATTGTGTAGGTGTGTCTGTGCACAAAAAATAGAAAACTCTTTGTATGAAATATATAATACACTGTGTACATGTGGAATATTGAAGGTGTAAGAAATGTTGGTTAACAGGCACATCTACTATTTGAGCTCAGGATATCATTTCCATTAACTTATCAATGACTCCTTGAAGAGTTGATATGATAAAATATGATTTAATCATAACCTAATCCCTCCTCCCACCTTCATCTGTTTCATCAGCTCAAACATCTGCTCTGGTGGAAGGCTGGCAACTGCTTTGCTAATGGACTCAGGGGCATCCTCAGGACTGATGGTCTCTCCATAAGGTGATTCAATGACAGGGGCACCAGTTCCAAGGCCTGATTGGGAAGAAGATACAAAAATGTTAAGGAGGTAAAATAAAGAGCTAAATCACTTCAGGTATCTACTTTCCAAGGCTGCTGTAAGAACTTGTTGATAACTTTAAATTTTCTGGAGCCTAGAAATCAGTGATTTGCAAATATTTTATTTCTGTGAAGTAAAGTCACAGAGTGTATTTTCTGTTCTCTGATGAAAGTTGAGACCAAGATCATACAGGTGAACAGTGTTAACCTAAATTAGGGACTAGGCATATCCATTTCCTTTCACAAGTCGTTTCAGAAGCAAAAGGTTCAAACAGAAAAAATTCTAATTTCAAAATGGAATTTCTGGATCTATTACCTTGTGAAAAAAGCCATGAGAATGCCTTGGTATCCCCACCAGTTACAGATCTGGCAACATAATTACAGGAGTGGCAAACACTAATGACAGTTAACATGACTTATGGCTTGGTAAGCCTGAAATTCATCTTCAATTGGAAATCAACTCCTTGGAGATGGAAGGGCTTAAGCCAATTTTACCTTATTTCTCAAAGACACACACACACTTCCCTAAGCACTAGGTGGGTCAAGTAAAAAGGCTGATAACCATTTCAACAGATACTAAAACATATCAGTGAGTGAGAAATCTTCATTGTTACATCTTTACTAACTCATGTTATATACAGCTTGGAAGTATACTCACTCTTCAGCTCTTCTTTGTTCTTTTCGCTGGCAGCATTGTCCACTCGAAGTGCTCTCCCACTAAATTCACGCCCATTTAGGTTTCGCATGGCACTAAGTGCTGTCTCCTGGTCTTGGTATTCACAGAAGCCATAACCTTTTGGCTTTCCTGTCTCCCTATCATAAACCAGCCTGGAGAGCAGAAGCAAGCATCAGGTGCAAATGTTACATACACACAGGGTTCCTACTACCATTACTGTTGTTTTAGTCGCTAAGTTGTGTCCAACTCTTTTGTGATCCCATGGACTGTAACCCACCATGCGATTTTTCAGACAAGAATACTGGAGTAAGTTGCTATTCTCTTCTCCAGGGGATCTTCCCAACCCAGGGATTGAACCCAAGTCTGCTGCATTGGCAGGCGGATTCTTAAGCACTGAGCCACCTGGGAAGCCCCTCCCACTACCACTGCCTTGTAATTTGGTGTACCTAAGACAGATAACCCCATTGCTGTGTCCCATTGAAACATTTTTTACACGTCTTTTTAAGTGAAAACAATATATCTTAGTAAAAATGAATGTGAATCCTATGGTATGTGAATCTCAATGAAGCTGTTACAAACTAACAAAGAAGAAGAATGCATGTGAAAACTCACCAGTAAAAATCTTACCATTATTACTAAGGGCCAAACCTGTGGTGATTCTTAAGAAACTTCCACCAAGTAGTAAAAGGGGATCTCACCTGAAACTAACAACAGGTCCAACCTCAGAAAAGATGTCCTTTAACTGCTCTTCAGTAGCCTCATAAGGAATGTTCCCCACTAAGGAAGAAAATAGATAACATATCAAAATTCTGATTTTTGTAACCTAGATCTTTAGTGACAAAGTATCTGAATATATCACTGACAATGTAATAACTGGTTCAAATACAATGTTCCTTCAATCCCAGTTTCCTGGTAGTCCCTTAGATAAGATTTTAATTTTGGCTGCTGACTTTAATTACAAGAGAAATAAAACCACTGAGACTGGACACAAAAAAGTAGGCATTCTTTAAGTATCAGTTTTCAGACTAGACTGACAAGTGTTAGATTTCCCTTAACTACGGTGAAAATAAATACTTAGGCATTGGTATTTATCTGAAGTTGTTTAAGTTTTATCATTAACTACTAAAAATGTCAATATTATAATTTTTAAAGCTGGCGCATATGTCTTTATTTTTACATATACATGCACTCAAAGGAGAATGACCATGAGTGTACTAGAGGATGTTTAAAAATTATTCTGTTGTAAAACAACTATAACAAAATATATTGGGAACTGTTTCCTCACGTTTCTTCCAAAAGATGCTTTAAAATCACCACGCGTACTTAAAAAACAAACAAACAAACAAAACCCCAACTTATTTCGGCTGGAGATTACTCAGAATAGACTTGACCCTCTTAAAAATTTCTTCAACTAGGTTTTAATCGTTCGTTCGTTCATTCATTCATTCATTCATTTACAATCTACCTTAAGACGCCAGGTAGCCACTACTAATAAACACGAACTAAAATGTAACCGGTAAAAAGCAGAGGATGAAAGCCCTTATGAGAGGGCGGGAAGTGAACACAAGGCTCTATACCCTCAGCACACAACCTGTATTCTAGGCTAGAGGGTGAGAAGTACCACAGGACATTGCCATGATCCCTCGCTTCTGGCTAATAATTGAAGCTCATGAAAAGAGAAACGCATAGAAGCTGAACGGTAGTTTTTTGCAACACGGTAGTTTTTGCTGAGAGACCTTGGGGGAAGGGGTGCATCACTCTGATCACGAGTCTATCAGGCTGGGGGCCCCACAGGATCGAGCTGTAAGCCCGACCTATGGCTCCCATGGCGATTCCTGAGGCGCAGGGAGGGGATTCGCCGTCGCTCCCTGTCTTTTTCTGTCCCTCCCCGATGGACAGTTCCACATAATTTCTCTCACCGAACACGGAACGTAGAGAACGATCCACCGCAGGGTCTCTCACAGTCAAACCCGCCATCGCTCTTTTCCTGCGGCTTCCGGTGTGCCGAAGATCACTTCTGTACAGTGCTTCAGCCCAGCGCGGACCACACTTCCCTACGGCCGGTGAGCCGGAAGCGCCTGAGACAGAGACGCTTGGGCCGGATGGACGCAAGGTCCCTCCCTCGGCGTCATTCCGTCACAGTCGGTACGTATTACTTTCACTAGAGCACTTGCCGTCGCCCCTGCCCCTCTCTCCCCGTACCCCGCTTGAGAATAACGGTTCTGAGCTAAAGCTCGGCTAATTTGAAGGCTTTTAGTATATAGAATTTCTTATTATTCATTTTTTCCTTAGGCTAACGCAAGTGAATGTCGACCACAAAAATGATTGCGGCGGCGGCTTTACCATAGTAACAGGGAAGTCATTTGATAAACAACCCTGGCACTTTAACTTTAGTTCCTCCCTGTTAGGGAAGGGAAACGCATGGCCCCGCTCCAGCGGCGTGAGTTTTATTCTTTTGCAAAAGCTGTGAACGTTCGGACTGAGAGAAAGAGAGTCGAGGCATCCTAGAGAATGAGGGTTGCTCAGTGTCAAGGCGTCAACATAGCTGAGGATATGGGGAAGTAAAAGCAGAACAAATTCGCCTGCTTTCATGTAGCCTGTGGGCTCCGTTTGCTTGGTGGTGAGGGGGCGGGGCGACGGAGGATATTGGCAGGCAGGGTATCAGAAAACATCGAAACTGGAAGTATCTTTGATCCCTGGTACACAGCAAGCAGCTAAGGTATGATTTTAACTCGGGTTGCTTTGGCTCCAGAGGATGAATGTTTATGTGTTATATCTACTACTTTCAAATATAACTCAGAATTTTAATGGCGTAACTTGAAATCATTTTGGGGAAAGAACTTAGAGCATAGGGCCCAGTGATGGTGGATCAATGGCTCATAATAATGAACCACTAAAGAACAGGTTGAGGCACCAAGGCTTGTTCTGCCTTCAGCCATTTGTGGAGAATGGACTGTTGGTTCTGTCAATTCATCAACCACTCCTGTTGGTTAAAAAAGAAGAGATGCACTGGGACGACCCAGAGGGATGGAATGGGGAGGGAGGAGGGAGGAGGGTTCAGGATGGGGAACACATGTATACCTGTGGCGGATTCATTTTGATATTTGGCAAATCTAATACAGTTATGTTAAGTTTAAAAATAAAATAAAATTTTAAAAAAAAAAAGAAGAGATGTGTACAAGGGATATTTCCTAAGCTTTTTTTTTTGGGGGGGGGGGGGAGGTTTCAGATACAGGCTAGATACCTATGACCCTACGTTTCATTGCTATTGTCCATGATTGTCTTTTCCCTTATATTGCTTCACTCCCAGAGAGGCACATTTGTTTTGCCTCCAGTTTGTAGCCAAATGAAGACAGAAGGTGTTGTCTGATGCTGTTATAGGTATAACATCTCAGAGAGTCATGGAATTACATCCCCCTCTGAAAGGTAGCAACTTCTGGATAGACGTCTTTTCATGGAAAAAGATTCAAAATAGCCCTTGTAGCATTACCTAAGTTAAGAAAATCCTCTAGGAGGCCTGCAGACATAAGGTAACTTGGGACCCTCAGAGAGCACCTGAATGTTGACACAGATCCTGATCAGTATCTGGCTATGGGTACCAATTGCCTTGCTTTCCAGAAAGAAACATCATTCCTAGGTTTTGCACTACTGCATTATCACACTGATTCTGCACCAGTGTTTATACTTTCTGAGAATGCTTGAGGGTTCAGCTCTGAGGCTACTCTACAGATAATTGTCTAATCCATCAAAGCTGGCTATTCAGTCTTTTGGTTTTAACATTTTCATTTTTTATTTCTTATCTAGCTACTTTTCTTAATTCATGCTTAATGAATATATTTTCTATATTCCTTTCCCAGAATCCTGTTCCTTCAAAGGAGGTTTGGGATTCTTCACCTGTCCAAAGGCTGCCTTATGAGATCTTTTGCTTGGTAGCAGACCAGGGAGTTGGGCAGTCAGCTGAATTGGAAGATTTCATTTGTTCTTGGCAGTGGCATGCTGACCTCTTGTTGCTGATTGAGGACTGCTTCCAAACTAAGCATTGGGGAAAACTGATTAAAAGGAGGAAGTCTTTTAGGTTTTTGTATATAGAAACCACCAGGCTTGTCTAAAACTTTTGTCAATTTGGGGTCTTGTTCTGTTTCAGAACCAGAAATCTGGGAGACCATTGCCTTGGCACATGGAATCCAGGGCCTAGTGAAATGAAGGTGGACATCACTGGATAGCACTTAAACTCCAACAGTATGCTGCTAGGTGAGCAGGGCTTGATTGAGCATGTGGATAATGGTATTAGGTTGGGATAAACAGGGTGATGATTAAAAAGAGTTACTATTTGTGAAGGGCCATATTTTGGGTTGGCCCAAAAGTTTGAGTTTTTCCACAAGCTGTTACAGAAAAACCCAAACTTTGGGGCCAATCCAATAGATTACAGAGCTTCTTTACATAGATCTCACTTGATTCTCACAAAACATGGGAGACAGTTTTAGTGTGCTGTCTTTTTTCTTATTGTGATAAAATATGCATAACAAAATTTATAATTTTAACCATTTTAAGTGTATAATTCAGTGGCATTAAGAATAGTCACTTTGTGCAACCATCATCACTGTCCATCTCCAGAACTTTCATATTTTCAAAAACCGAAACTCTGTACCCAGCAAACACTAATTCCCCCTCTCCCCAGCCCCTGTTAACCACCATTCTGTCTCTATGAATTTGAAGACATACCTCACATAAGTGAAATTATAGCACTGTTTTTATTTGGTTATGGTTTGTTTAACAGCATAATGTCTTCAAGGTTCATTTATGTTGTAGCATGTATCAGAATTTCCTTCCTTTTTAAGGCTAAATAATAGTCCATTGTGTGTATATACCACGTTTTGTTTATTCCTTCTTGCGTTGTTGAACACCTGAGTTGCTTCTACCTTTTGACTATTGTGAGTAATGCTGCTATCAACATGGGTGTGCAAATATCTGTCTGAGTCCCTGCTCTCAGTTCTTTTGGGTATATACGCAGAAGGTGAATTGCTGGATTGTGTGGTAGTTCTATGTTTAATTTTTAAAAATAATTTTATTTATTTATTTTTGGCTGTGCTGGGCCTTCGTTGCAGTGTGGCCCTTTCTCTAGTTGTGGGGAGCAGGGGCTACTCTCTAGTTGTGGTGTGTGGGCTTCTCATTGCAGTGGCCTCTCTTGCGGAGTATGGGCTCTAGGGCGGGGCTTTCCATGTGGCACTAGTGGTAAAGAACCTGCCTGCCAATGCAACAAGCATAAGAGTCATGGGTTCGATCCATGGATCAGGAAGATCCCCTGGGGAAGGGCATGGCAACCCACTCCAGTATTCTTGCCTGGAGAATCCCATGGACAGAGGAGCTTGGTGGGCTACAGTCCATGTGGCTTGGACAGTAAAGAATCTGCTTGCAATGCAGGAGACTGGGTTCGATCCCTAGGTCAGGAAGATCCCCTGGAGAAGGGAATGGCAAACCACTCCAGTATCCTTGCCTGGAAAATTCCATGGACAGAGGAGCTTGGCGGGCTACAGTCCATGGGATCGCAAAGAGTCAGATATGACTGAACAAGTAACACTCACAGGCTCTAGGGCAGAGGCTCAATAGTTTTGGCACACAGGCTTAGCTGCTCCAATGCATATGGGATCTTCCTGTGTCAGGGATCGAACCCGTATCTACTGCATTGGAGGGCAGATTCTTTACCACTGAGCCACCAGGGAAAACCCTATGTTTAACTTTTTGAGGAACCATCCTATTTTTACATTCTGTCATTTTACATCCTATCATTTTACATTCCTGCCAGGAGTACACAAGGGTTCCTATTTCATCCTCAGCAACATTGTTTGTTTGTTTTTTTTTTTAAATACAGTCCACCCTAATGAGTATGAAGTGATATTCCATTGTGGTTTTGATTTGCATTTCCCTATTATATTGGAAAAACCTACCATTCTCCTCTCCTGTGTGTCTCTTTTACTTTAACATAGAACACTTCACTTTTAATACTTCTGTGTTTTTCCCCACATGAAGCAATTCTCTGTGATACCAGGTGGGTGTCCTACAATTTAACTCAATTCTGACACTATCTGCTTGGAGATAGCATCAAATTCATAGGTTAAAGGCTCAGTCCCACAAGACTGCCTTCCACCTCCACTTAAGGTGCCAGTTGTAAGTTCAGGTTATCACCTGTACTTCTGACTAACTGGCTATATAAATGAGAGGTTCCAGTGACTCCCTCCTTGGTTTCAACTTATTAACTAGAGTGGCTCATAGAACTCCAGAGAACAGTTACTTACATTTACTGGTTTATTAAAGGATATGACAAAGGATACAGTTGAACATCCATATAAAAAGATACATAGGATGAGCTCTGTGAGGGTCCTGAGTACGAGAGCTTCTGTCTCTGAAGAGCTGGGGTACATCACCCTTCTGGTAGTTGGATGTGTTCTCCCACTGGGAAACTCTTTGAACTCCTACTTTGGGGATTTTTATGGAGGCTTCATCACATAGGTATGATCAATTATTGCTCTATTTCCAGTCTCTCTCCCCTCTCTGCAGGATAGGGAGAAAGTGGAGCCAAAAAGTCCAAGCTTCTGATCCTAGCTTGGTCATTCTGATAACCAGCCCGCATCTAGGAGCTCACCCGGAGTTGCCTCATTAGAACAAAGATACTCCTAGTGCTCTTACCACTGGGGTGAAAGACCAAATATTAGAATAAGAGGTGCTCCTAGTGCTCTTAGGAAAGGGTTTTAGGAGTTCTGTGCTAGAAACCAAGAATGTAACCAAATATATATGTTTTCTGTTATCTCACACCTAAGGAGTAATGAGCTTTTTGGCTGTTTGTATATGTTTGGAGAAATGTCTATTTAATTCCTTTCCCCATTTTTTAATCTGGTTGTTTGGTTTTTTGTTGTTGTTGAGTGGTAGTGGTTTAAAAAAATATATTTTGGATCCTAATCCCTTATCAGTTATATGGCTTGCAAATATTTCCCCCATGCTGTGGGGTGCCTTTTTACTGTGTTGATAGTGTCCTTTGATGCACATCAGTTTTACATTTTGATAGAGATCAACTTATCTTTTTTTTATTTGTTGCCTGTGCATTTGGTATCATTTCCAAGAAAACTTTGCCAAATCAAGTGTCATGAACCCTTTCTTCTATGTTTTTTCTAAGAGTTTTATAGATTTATCTCTTACATTTAAGTCTTTGGTCCAGTTCGAATTAATTTTTGTATCTGGTTTAAGGTAAAGATCCAACTTCATCTTTTAGCCTGTGGATATCCAGTATTCCCAGTGCCATTTGTTCAAGACTGCCCTTACCCCACTGAATGGCCCTGACACCCTTGTTGAAAATCGTGTGACCATTGACCATATGTGTGAAGATTTATTTCTGGACTCCCAATTCTATTCCATTGATCTATATGTCTGTATTTGCTAGTAACACACTGTTTTGTTTATTGTAACTTTGTACTAAGTTTCAAAATCGGGAAGTATGAGGTCTCCAACTTTTTTTTCTTCAAGATTTTTGTAACTATTCAAAATCCCTTGAGATACTATAGGAGTTTTAGGATGGATATTTTAAAAAATTTCTGCCAAAATGTCACTGGGATTTTAATAAGGATTGATTTTGGTGGCATCATAACAATATTGAATTTTCCAATTCCTAGACATGGATGGCTTTCTATTTATTTGTGTATTCCTTAATTTCTTTCAGTAACCTTTTATAATTTTCAGCATAAAAGACTTTCACCTTTTGGTTAAGTTTATTCCTGAGTATTTTATTTTTTATACATATGCATGTGTATATATATTTGATATATAGCATTGTATTTTTACATGTACATCACAATGATTCCCTATTTGTATATATTGCAAAATGATCACCACAATAAGTCTAGTTAACATCCATCACCCCACATAATCACACTTCTGATGAGAACTTTTTTTTTTATTTATTTATTTTAATTGGAAGCTAATTACTTTACAATATTGTAGTGGTTTTTGCCATACATTGACATGAATCACCCATGGGTGTACATCTGTTCCTCTCTTCCACCTCCCTCCCCATCCCATCCCTCAGGGTCATCCCAGTGCACCAGTACTGAGCACCCTGTCTTATTCATTGAACCTGTTCTGGCAATCTATTTCACATATGATAATATACATGTTACAATGCTATTCTCTCAAATCATCCCACCCTCACCTTCTCCCACAGAGTCCAAAAGACTGTTCTTTACATCTGTGTCTCTTTTCCTGTCTTGCATATAGGGTCATCATTACCATCTTTCTAAATTCCATATATTGCATTAGTATACTGTACTGGTGTTTTTCATTTCCAACTTACTTCACTCTGTATAATAGGCTCCAGTTTCATCCACCTCATTAGAACTGATTCAAAAGTATTCTTTTTAATGTCTGAGTAATATTCCATTGTGTATATGTAGCACAGCTTTCTTATCCATTCATCTGCTGATGGACATCTAGGATGCTTCCATTCCTAGCTATTGTATACAGTGCTGTGATGAACATTGGGGTACACATGTCTCTTTCAATTCTGGTTTCCTCAGTGTGTATGCCCAGCAGTGGGATTGCTGGGTTGTATGGCAGTTCTATTTCTAGTTTTTTAAGGAATCTATACACTGTTCTCCATAGTGGCTGTACTAGTTTGCATTCCCACCAACAGTATAAGAGGGTTCCCTTTTCTCCACACCCTCTCCAGCGTTTATTATTTGTAGACTTTTGAATAGCAGCCATTCTGACCGGCGTGAGATGGTACCTCACTGTGGTTTTGATTTGATTTCTCTGATAATGAGTGATGTTGAGCATCTTTTCATGTGTTTGTTAGCCATCTGTAGGTCTTCTTTGGAGAAATATCTGTTTAGTTCTTTGGCCCATTTTTTGATTGGGTCATTTATTTTTCTGGAATTGAGCTGCAGGAGCTGCTTGTATATTTTTGAGATTAAATTCTTTGTCAGTTGCTTCATTTGCTATTATTTTCTCCCATTCTGAAGGCTGCCTTTTCACCTTGCTTATAGTTTCCTTCGTTGTGCAAAAGCTTTTAAGTTTAATTAGGTCCCATTTGTTTTATTTTTGCTTTTATTTCCATTACTCTGGGAGGTGGGTCATAGAGGATCCTGCTGTGATTTATGTTGGAGAGTATTTTGCCTATGTTTTCCTCTAGGACTTTTATAGTTTCTGGTCTTACGTTTAGATATTTAATCCATTTGAGTTTATTTTTGTGTGTGGTGTTAGAAAGTGTTCGAGTTTCATTCTTTTACAAGTGCTTGACCAGTTTTCCCAGCATCACTCATTAAAGAGATTGTCTTTTCTCCATTGTATATTTTTTACTCCTTTGTCAAAGATAAGGTGTCCATAGGTGTGTGGATTTATCTCTGGGCTTTCTATTTTGTTCCATTGATCTATATTTCTGTCTTTGTGCCAGTACCATACTGTCTTGATGACTGTAGCTTTGTAGTGTAGTCTGAAGTCAGGCAGGTTGATTCCTCCAGTTGCATTCTTCTTTCTCAAGATTGCTTTGGCTATTTGAGGTTTTTTGTATTTCCATACAAATTGTGAAATTATTTGTTCTAGTTCTGTGAAAAATACCATTGGTAGCTTGATAGGGATTGCATTGAATCTATAGATTGCTTTGGGTAGTATACTCATTTTTCACCACATTGATTCTTCTGATCCATGAACATGGTATATTTGTCCATCTATTTGTGTCATCTTTGATTTCTTTCATCAGTGTTTCATAGTTTTATATATATAGGTCTTTTGTTTCTTTAGGTAGATTTATTCTAGTATTTTATTATTTCATCGCGATGGTGATTGGAATAGTTTCCTTAATTTCTCTTTCTGTTTTCTCATTGTTAGTGTACAAGAATGCAAGGGATTTCTGTGTGTTAATTTTATATCCTGAAACTTTATATATTCACTGATTAGCTCTAGTAATTTTCTGGTGGAGTCTTTAGGGTTTTCTATTTGGAGGATCATGTCATCTGCAAACAGTGAGAGTTTTACTTCTTCTTTTCCAACCTTGATTCCTTTTATTTCTTTTTCTTCTCTGACTGCTGTGGCTAAAACTTCCAAAACTATGTTAAATAGTAGTGGTGAAACTGGGCGCCCTTGTCTTGTTCCTGACTTTAGGGGAAATGCTTTCAATTTTTCATCATTGAGGATAATGTTTGCTGTGGGTTTAACATATATAACTTTTATTATGTTGAGGCATGTTCCTTCTATTCCTGCCTTCTGGAGGGTTTTTATCATAAATGGATGTTGAATTTTGTCAAGGGCTTTCTCTGGGTCTATTGAGACAATCATATGGTTTTTATCTTTCAATTTGTTAATGTAGTGTATTACATTGATTTGTGGATATTAAAGAGTCCTTGCATCCCTGGGATAAAGCCCACTTGGTCATGATGTATGATCTTTTTAATATGTTGTTGGATTCTGTTTGCTAGGATTTTGTTAAGGATTTTTGCATCTATGTTCACCAGTGATATTGGCCTGTAGTTTTCTTTTTTTGTGGCATCTTTATCTGGTTTTGGTATTAGGGTGATGGTTGCCTCATAAAATGAGTTTGGCAGTTTACCTTCCTCTGCAATTTTCTGGAAGAGTTTGAGTAGGATAGGTGTTAGCTCTTCTCTCAGTTTTTGGTAGAATTCAGCTGTGAAGCTATCTGGTCCTTGGCTTTTGTTTGCTGGAGGATTTCTGTTTACAGTTTCTATTTCCTTGCTTGTGATGGGTTTGTTAAGATTTTCTATTTCTTCCTAGTTCAATTTTGTAAGAATGTGTCCATTTCTTCCAAGTTGTCCATTTTATTGGCATACAGTTGCTAAAGTAGTCTCTTACGATCCTTTGTATTTCTGTGTTGTCCATTGTGATTTCTCCATTTTCACTTCTAATTTTGTTGATTTGATTCATCTCCCTTTGTTTTGTGATGAATCTGGCTAATGGTTTGTCTATTTATCTTCTCAAAGAATCAGCTTTTGGCTTTGTTGATTTTGGCTTTGTTGATTTTTGCTATAGTCTCTTTTGTTTCTCTTGCATTTATTTCTGCCCTAATTTTTATGATTTCTTTCTTCTACGAACCCTGGGGTTCTTCATTTCTTCCTTTTCTAGTTGCTTTAGATGTAGAGTTAGATTATTTATTTGACTTTTTTTTTTTATTTCTTGAGGTAAGCTTGTATTGCTATGAACCTTCCCCTTAGCACTGCTTTTACTGAGTCCCACAGGTTTTGGGTTGTTGTGTTTCCATTTTCATTCGTTTCTATGCATATTTTGATTTCTTTTTTTATTTCTTCTGTGATTTGTTGGTTATTCAGAAGCATGTTGTTTAGCCTCCATATGTTGGAGTTTTTAATAGTTTTTTTTTCCTGTAGCTGACATCTAATCTTACTGCATTGTGATCAGAAAAGATGCTTGGAATGATTTCAATTTTTTTAACTTACCAAGTCTAGATATATGGCCCAGGATGTGATCTATCCTGGAGAATGTTCTGTGTGCACTTGAGAAAAAGGTGAAATTCCTTGTTTTGGGGTGAAATGTCCTATAGATATCAATTAGGTCTAACTGGTCCATTGTATCATTTAAAGTTTGTGTTTCCTTGCTAATTTTCTGTTTAGTTGATCTATCCATAGGTGTGAGTGGAGTATTAAAGTCTCTGTGCTGCTGTTAATTTCCCCCTTCATACTTGTCAGCATTTGCTTTACATATTGCAGTGCTCCTATGTTGGGTACATATATATTTATAATTGTTATATCTTCTTCTTGGATTGATCCTCTGATCATTATGTAGTGTCCTTCTTTGTCTCTTTTCACAGCCTTTATTTCAAAGTCTATTTTATCTGATATGAGTATTGCTACTCCTGCTTTCTTTTGGTCTCCATTTGCATGAAATATCTTTTTCCATCTCTTCATTTTCAGTCTGTATATGTCCCTTGTTTTTAGGTGGGTCTCTTATAGACAGCACATATACGGGTCTTGTTTTTGTATCCATTCAGCCAGTCTTTGTCTTTTGGTTGGGGCATTCAACCCATTTACATTTAAGGTAATTATTGATAAGTATGATCCCATTGCCATTTACTTTGTTGTTTTGGGTTCGAGTTTATACACATTTTCTGTGTTTCCTGCCTAGAGAAGATCCTTTACATTTGTTGAAGAGCTGGTTTGGTGGTGCTGAATTCTCTCAGCTTTTGCTTGACTGTAAAGCTTTTGATTTCTCCTTCATATCTGAATGAGATCCTTGCTGGGTACAGTAATCTGGGTTGTAGATTTTTCTCTTTCATCACTTTAAGTATGTCCTGCCATTCCCTTCTGGCCTGAAGAGTTTCTATTGAAAGATCAGCTGTTATCCTTATGGGAATCCCCTTGTGTGTTATTTGTTGTTTTTCCCTTGCTGCTTTTAATATTTGTTCTTTGTGTTTTATCTTTTTAATTTTATTAATATGTGTCTTGGGGTGTTTTGCCTTGGATTTAATCTGTTTGGGACTCTCTGGGTTTCTTGGACTTGGGTGGCTATTTCCTTCTCCCTTTAAGGGAAATTTTCAGCTATTATCTCCTCAAGTATTTTCTCATGGCCTTTCTTTTTGTCTTCTTCTTCTGGAACTTTTAAGATCTACTCTCTTAGCAACTTTCAAGTACACAATGAAGTATTGCTAAGTATATTCACCATGCTGTACATTACATCCCAGGTCTTATTTATTTTATACCTGGAAGTTTGTATCTTTTGACCACCTTCACCCTTTTCACCCACTCACCAATCCTGGCCCCTGGCAACCACCAGTCTAGTATAACTGTGAGGATTTTTTTTTAAATAAGACTTCACATATAAGAGACCTCACATGGTATTTCTCTGACTTAATTCACTTAACATAGTGCCCTCAAGGTCAATCCATGTAGTCACAAATGGTAATATTTCCTTCTTTTTGTGACTGAATGGTGGCTCAAAGGTAAAAGAATTCACCTGCCATTGCAGGAGATATGGGTTTGATCCCTGGGTTGGGAAGATGCCCTGGAGAAGGAAATGGCAACCCACTCCAGTATTCTTGCCTGGAAAATCCCATGGACAGAGGAGCCTGGCAGGCTATAGTCCATGGGGTCACAAAGAGTTGGGTACAACTTAGTGACTAAACAACAGAAATATTCCATTGTATATGTGTATTACATTTTCTTTCTAGTCATCCGTACATGGGCACTTAGGCTGTTTCCATATTCTGGGTATTGTAAATAATGCTGCAGTCCACATTGGGTTCACATAATTACTTTCAACTTAGTGTTTCTGTTTCCTTCAGATAAATACCCAGAATTGGAATTGCTAGATCATGTAGTAGTTCTATGTTTAATTTTTTGAAGACCCTGTATACTGTTTTCCATAGTGGCCATACCAATTTACATTTCCACCAACAGTGCACAACAATTCCCTTTTCTTCACTCCCTCACCAATACTTGTTATCTCTTGCCTTTTTGAAAACAGCAATTCTGACAGATCTGAGGTGACATTTCATTGTGGTTTTATTTGCATTTCCCAGAAGACTAGTGGTGTTGAGCACCTTTTCATGTATCTGTTGACCATGTGTTTGTCTTCTTTGGAAAAAAGTCTATTCAGATCCTCTGCCCATTTTTAAATCAGATTGTTTGCTTTTTCCCCTTTGAGTGTTATGAGCTCTTTATATATTTTGGATACTAACCCCTTATCAGACATATTATCTGCAAATATTAAATTAAATATTACTTAATTAAATATTAAAATATTATCAGACATATTTCCCATGTGGTAGGTTGCCTTTTTCTTTTGTTGATGCTTTCCCTTGCTGTACAGAAGCCTTTTGGTTACATGTAGTCCCACTTGTTTATTTTTGGTTTTGTTGCCTATACTTACTCTTTTTGATACTATTATAAATGGAACTATTTTCTTAATTTCCTTTACAGATTGTTCATTATGGGTATATATAAATGCAACTGGTTTTTGTATGTTATTTTGTACCCTGCAAATTTACTGAATTAGTTTATTAGTTCTAATGAGATTTTTTTGGGGGAGGAATATTTAGAAAGTTCTACATACAAGATCACATGATCTGCAAACAGATAATTTTACTTCTTCCTTTCCAATTTGGATCCCTTTTATTTTAATTTTCTTGTCTACTTTCTGTGGCTAAAATTTCCTTTTTGATATTGAACATTGTTTATCTGAGAATGTTTTAATTCCTTCCTCATTTCTGAAGGACAGTTTAGTCAGATATAATATAGAAGTCTCAGTTAACATTTATTCTTTCAGCCCTATAAATATGTTATGCCACTTCTGGACTCTGAGGTTTTCACTTAGAAATTTGCTGATCATCTTATTGAGGATCACTTGCACATGAATCACTTTTTCTTGCTCCTTTCAGGATTCTCAGTTTAGCTGTTGGCAGTTTGATTATAATGTATCCTGGTGTAAGCTTCTTCAGTTAATCTTACGTAGAGTTCATTGAGATTCTTGGACTTGTGAATCCATATTTTCCCTCAAATTTGGGAAGGTTTCAGCCATTATTTCTTCAAATAACCTCTCTACTCCTTTTTTCTTTCAGTCTCTGGGACTGTCATAATGCATATGTTACTTGGTGTCCCATAAGTCTTTTAATCTCTGTTGACTTTTCTTCATTTGTTTTTGCCCCTCAGACTTGATCATTTCACATGATATCTTCAGTGTCACTGATTCTTTCTTCTTGTTTCAGTCTACTGTTGAGACCCTTTAGTGGATATTTTTGTTGAGCTCCTGTATTTTCAACTCTAGAATTTCTTTTTTTATTCCTTTTTATAATTTTTAACCTCTTTGTGATATTCTCATTTAAAAAAATATATCCCTTTCCTGATTCCTTTGGTTCTTTGTATTTTCTCTTAGTTCTTTGAGCATACTTAGGATAGTTGTTTTAGTCTTTGGTACTTCTGTGCCTGTGCTTTTTCAGGGACAGTTTCTGCCACTTTATTTTTTTCCTTTGAATGTGGCATTTCCCCCTATTTCTTTGTATGCTTTGTAATTTTTTAAATGGAAAATTAGTTTTGTTTTGTTTTTAAAAACAGCCTTGCAGATAGGCTCTCTTCTGGGAAAGACATTTGCTAACTAACAAGGCTCTGAGCTTTGGCTGTGGTTCCTTTACACCCTGTGGTGCCTAATCCTTATATTTTATTGTCCAAAATCCCTGAACCAGCCAATTATTTTTCAGTCATTGATTTGAAGGATGCTTTCTAGAATTAAGCCTATGCTAAATCATCCTCTAACTATGACTTTAAGACTATTGAGAGGATTCTTAGGCATTACAGGCTACTGCACGTTTGGATTCTGAGTTATGGGAAACTTGCCAGGCCTTTATATAAACTTATAACTGAGATAGTTATATAAAGTTTATAACTTTATATATACTTATAACAAGATCATGGCATCCGGTCCCATCACTTCATGGGAAATGGATGGGGAAACAGTGGAAACAGTGACAGACTTTATTTTCTTGGGCTCCAAAATCACTGCAGATGGTGACTGCAGCCATGAAATTAAAAGACACTTGCTCCTTGTAAGAAAAGCTATGACAAAGCTAGACAGAATACTAAGAAGCAGAAACATTACTTTGCCAACAAAGGTCTGTCTAGTCAAAGCTATGGTTTTTCTAGTAGTCATGTATGGATGTGAGAGTTGGATTCATAAAGAAAGCCGAATGATGAAGAATTGATGCGTTTGAACTGTGGGGTTGGAAAAGACTCTTGAGAGTCCCTTGGACTTCAAGGAGATCCAACCAGTCCATCCTAAAGGAAATCAGTCCTGAATATTCATTGGATATGAAGAAAATATTCATTGGATATAAAAGAAAAGAGGGGGAATGAGAGATACTTCTTAGGCAGGTTGATAAGAAGTCCAGGGTCCCTGAGGAGCAGAAAGGGGTCTGGGGCTGTCAAGAAGGAGAAAAGGACAAACATTTTTTTCTAGATTGCTTTGTCTTAGTATAGCAATGTATTTTGCTCAAGGACATGTTTCTCCTTAACAAGAACCTTCCGACTAATCTTGTTATCTTAAGAGGTATGTTGTAAGGTCTAGTAAGACCTTTCTATTGTTAGTTCTAATCCAGAAAGATGATGCTGTGAAAGTGCTGTACTCAGTATGCCAGCAAATTTGGAAAACTCAGCAGTGGCCACAGGGCTGGAAAAGGTCAGTTTTCATTCCAATCCCAAAGAAAGGCAATGCCAAAGAATGCTCAAACTACCACACAATTGCACTCATCTCAAACACTAGTAAAGTAATGCTCAAAATTCTCCAAGCCAGGCTTCAGCAGTACGTGAACTGTGAAATTCCAGATGTTCAAGCTGGTTTGAGAAAATACAGAGGAACCAGAGATCAAATTGCCAACATCAGCTGGATCATCAAAAAAGCAAGAGAGTTCCAGAAAAATATCTATTTCTGCTTTACTGACTATGCTAAAGCCTTTGACTGAGTGGATCACAATAAACTCTGGAAAATTCTGAAAGAGATGGGCATACCAGACCACCTGACCTGCCTCTTGAGAAATCTGTATGCAGGTCAGGAAGCAACAGTTAGAACTGGACATGGAACAACAGACTGGTTCCAAATAGGAAAAGGAATATGTCAAGGCTGTATATTGTCACCCTGCTTATTTAACTTATGTGAAGAATACATCATGAGAAACACTGGGCTGGAAGAAGCACAGACTGGAATCAGGATTGCCCGGAGAAATATCAATAACCTCAGATATGCAGATGACACCACCCTTATGGCAGAAAGTGAAGAGGAACTAAAAAGCCTGTTGATGAAAGTGAAAGAGGAGAGTGAAAAAGTTGGCCTAAAGCTCAACATTCAGAAAACTAAGATCATGGCATCCGGTCCCTTCACTTCATGGGAAATAGATGGGTAAACAGTGGAAACAGTATCAGCCTTTATTTTTTTGGAGTCCAAAATCACTGCAGATGGTGACTGCAGCCATGAAATTAAAAGACGCTTACTCCTTGGAAGGAAAGTTATGACCAACCTAGATAGCATATTCAAAAGCAGAGACATTACTTTGCCAACAAAGGTCTGTCTAGTCAAGGCTATGGTTTTTCCAATAGTCAAGTATGGATGTGAGAGTTGGACTGTGAAGAAAGCTGAGTGCTGAAGAAATGATGCTTTTGAACTGTGGTGTTGAAGAAGACTCTTGAGAGTCCCTTGGACTACAAGGAGATCCAACCAATCCATTCTAAAGGAGATCAGTCCTGGGTGTTCTTTGGAAGGAATGATGCTAAAGCTGAAACTCCAGTACTTTGGCCACCTCATGCTAAGAGTTGTCTCATTGGAAAAGACTCTGATGCTGGGAGGGATTGGGGGCAGGAGGAAAAGGGGACGACAGAGGATGAAATGGCTGGATGGCATCACCGACTCGATGGATGTGAGTTTGAGTGAACTTCGGGAGTTGGTGATGGACAGGGAAGCCTGGCGTGCTGCGATTCATGGGGTCATAAAGAGTTGGACACGACTGAGTGACTGAACTGAACTGAACTGAACTGAATCTTGTTAATTTAAGATGTATGTTGGGGGAGTGGGTCTGATAAAAGTATATAAGGCCTTGATAAGACTAGTGAGTAGGGCACTCTCCATCCCCTTTCTGATGTCTCTTGTTGGAAGCTTTCTCTGTCCCTTTTTGTACTTTAATAAAACTCTGCTACACCAAAGCTCTGGAGTGATCAAGCCTGGTCCCTGGTCCTGAAGCTATATCTTCTTCGGAGATCATGAATCTAACGTCGTTCACCATAAGCTATCAGGTGTATATAGAGTGGAGGCTACTCTGACCTAGCTGATGCCAATGTGCAGTTGTTTTTTTTTTTTCCCCCTCTGGGGGGTGTCCTATCTGATTGTCTATTCGTCACTGCTTCAGAGAAACAGAAGTATCAACTTTCTACCAATTTCTTCCTCAGAAGCAATGGAAGGATGGAGTTTTGACATCATCCTTGTTCTTTCTTTCCTGTTCTGTTTTTCTTCAAGGCCCTAGTTTTACTCTAAAAAAACCTCCTGTTGTGATTATTTTGAAGACCTACAGAAAGAGATACCATCTGAAAACTTTGACACAGGCCAGTCATAGGATTTAGAGCTCAGAGGGAACTAATCTTCTTCTTTAAGAAAGACCACTTTAAGTCCTCTAGCTAAATATCTTTCTTTTCTAAATCCTGTTGCAACTTTTCAGTTCATCCAGAGATGAGATAGTTATCAGTTTGGATGTGTGCTCTCTGTGACCCCATGGACTGTGGCTCACCAGGCTCCTCTGTGCATGGGATTTCCCAGGCAAGAATACTGGAGTGGCTTGCCGTTCCCTTCTCCAGGGGATATTCCTGACCCAGGGATCAAACCCACGTCTCTTGTGTCTCCTGCATTGGCAGGCAGATTCTTTACCACTGTACCACCTGGGAAGCCCCTAACTGTCAGTTTACTGAACTTCAAATAGAAAGATAGGAAAGGGTAGACACTCAGTGCACTTGTTTGTTTACTCAAAATTGGTGCTAGGACACAGAAAATTTGGTGAAGCTTCCCAGTTACTAGTTGCACATATAATTTTAATCTATTTTTGTCAGGTTTCATCCTCACATACCTTTGGCTACACACTGGAAATAGCCTCAAGATTGTCAATCAGGAGTGCAAGAAGAACCACAAAGAGAATTCAAAGAGAAAAAGCAGGGATTAAACCTAAGTGAAGAGATGTGCAGACAGCCCTTCCCTGTAAGTCTAAAGAGAGAAATTTTGAATTGCCTTATCAAAAAGGAATGGCAGCAGCAAGACAGATGGAGATGTGACCTCCAGATCCTTGAAGATTAAGCCTGTGGTATGAGAATTGATATAAGCAGAATGGGAGAGAGATCAGTAATGCAGGTTGTGGTATGAAATGATTAGACTATAGGCTACTGCATCAGCAAAAACTGTCCTTTGCTTGGAGGCATGTGGATGCTTAATTAACTGAGGCATTATAAGGCTAGCACAATCTTATTACGGTGACTACCATTCTTATGAAGCATTATATATGATGCTAGAACAGTCTTCTATAGTGTTCTTATTAACAACAGAAAAGCTGTACAATCCATGCTTTCCTCTGATTCTTGCCCGTGTAATAGTCACTTCCTGTAAGGGAAGGGTTAGTTTTGTGATGATATAACAAATTACATAAAATGAACTCCTGTGGTTGTCATCTAGAGTATTGAGATGGTTTCCCACTCTACAGAATGGTAGAATGGGAATACTGATGGGAACCTCAAGGGAATAGAAATGGCGGCAGCACTTTTGCAAAGAAGGAAAAGCAGATGGAATCCTAGGGACCTTTGGCTAGGGACTGGACCTGAGCCTGAGAAATGACACTAAAGTTGCATATTAGAAAAGCCTTTATGTGGGATATATCACACCTCTCATATCCTATTGTTATCATAATCAAACTTTATCATTTTGAAGGTGAGAAAACAAGGAACAGTGATGTACATGAGAATCACTTTTTTAAGCACACATGATTAATCGAATTGAGTTTATATCTTTTTGATTCTCAGCCCAGGCCTGATCCTTTTGGACTACAGTGCCCCTAATGGAAATGTACCAAAGGAAGATAGGTCCTACTCAAGTGTGAAGAATCAAGCAAAGGGTTAACTGGACTGAAGAGTGGATACCAAACTACTTTTTCTTTTTTAAGTTTGATAGAAGCAAACAAACTGTTGGAAGAATTAGAAGATATTTTCTGTGTTGAGAACTTGATTTTTCTATGCTTTCAGTACTGAATCATCCTAGCATGGTGTAATAGAAAGGTGTTGGATTTAAGTACTTATTCCTTCCTTTATCATTAATGTGTTACTTAACTTCTCTGTGGAGACGGCAATGGCACCCCACTCCAGTACTCTTGCCTGGAAAATCCCATGGACAGAGGAGCCTGGTGGGCTGCAGTCCATGGTATCGCGAAGAGTCAGACATGACTGAGTGACGTCACTTTCACTTTTCACTTTCCTGCATTGGAGAAGGAAATGGCAACCCACTCCAGTGTTCTTGCCTGGAGAGTCCCAGGGACGGGGTAGCCTGGTGGGCTGCCGTCTATGGGGTCGCACAGAGTTGGACACAACTGAAGCGACTTAGCAGTAACTTCTCTGAGCCACAGTTTCTTCATCTGTAGAGCAGAGATAGTAACATTGCCTAATTTATAGGGCTATTGTGAGGATTAAAAGAGATATGCATGTAAAGCCAAAAATAGTAGCTCTAAAGAGTTCTCTGAATCTAGTTAAAGCACTTTGGGCCATGTGTAGAATGGTACATCTCCCTGTAGAGAAAGTATTTTCCAAATATGAGTTTTAACACACACTGAAATGTGGTTTTGCTCATCCAGGAAAACCCAGGACCACAAGGGCTTCATCTTTATGACTCCTTTTTCCTCCTCATTGTTATCTTAGACCCCAGAAGACAGGACTGGATTTCATAGGCAGCTCTGTATTTCAGCATAAGAAAAACAAGGCTAGAAATTCCACCAGAGATGAGGGCTTTGCTTGTCCTTGGGTGGGGTTTCTTAGCTTCCATACTATTGATGTTTTCACCTGGATACTACTTTGTTGTTGCAGGGGTGGGGGTGGGGGTGGTGGGCTGTGCTGTATACTGGGGGCTTTCCTGCTGGCTCAGACAGTAAAGAACCTGCCTGCAATGCAGAAGACCTGGGTTTGATCCCTGAGTTAGAAAGATCCCTTGGAGAAGGGAATGGCAACCTACTCCAGTGTATACTACAGGTTCTTTAGAAGCATCCCTGGCCTCTACCTATTAGATGCCAGTGGCACCTCATTCCTTCCCCTAGTTGTGCTGGCCAAAAGTACCCCCAGATATTGCCAAATGTCCTGTGGGACAAGAGGCAACTTTGAGAACCTAGGAGAAATGAATCTGCTAGCTGTTTAGCACACAAACATCCTGTAGGATAAGCTAATGAAATCTTTAGGAAGGATTGGTAATTTAAAGGGCAAGGAAGAATGAAGAAAAGAAGAATTCAGGCGAGGAACACTCTGAACTTTGAAAGAGAACCTGTGTTATATTTCAGGTCTTACTGATACAGAGATTAATAAGACATAGGTTCTGCTCTCAAGGGGCTCATGTTTTAATGGGAAGGTCCACCACTTGAACAACGAGAATGCCATGGAGTGAGTGCTGCGTCCGAGATATATAGAAGGTGCTGTGGGGCAGTGGGGGCCCAGAGGTCAGGCACCCATATTAGTGGGGTACAGGAAAGGCTTTCCAGAAGAGATCATATGTGAGCTGAAGAATGAGAAAGGATTAGCCTGGCAAAGATAAAGGGAGGATGGAAGAGACGTAAGAGAATTTGGGGTTTGGTTGGAAGTGCAGATCATTTAGGTTGATTGGGAGAGGAGCATTCAAGAACAAAGAGTGTGGAAGAGATGGCATGTAAGAACTAGGAGGCAGGAGGGAAGGGATATATACATGGCTCGGTGGTAAAAGAATCCACCTGTGAAGGCAGGAGTTGCAAGAGATCCCAGTTCAATCCCTGGGTACTGAAGATCCCGTAGAGAAGGAAATGGCAACCCACTCCAGTATTCTTGCCTAGAGACTCTGATGGAGAGAGGAGCCTGGCAGGCTACAGTCCATAGGGTTGCAAAGAGTCGGACATGATTGAGCACGCACACACCATATATATATATATATATATATATATATATATGGTGTGTGTGTATATATTTATATATATATATATAATTTTGATTGTGTATATATTTATATATATATATATAATTTTGATTGGTTCATGTTGTTTTTCAGCAGAAACCAACACAAAACTGTAAAACTATTTTCCACCAGCTAAAAATATTAATAACATTTAAAAAATAGCTAAGAGAGCCTACCCTTTAACAAAAACTTTGAGAATATAAAAATAAAGCTGATTGAAAATTAAAAAAAAAAAAAGATAGGAAGCAGATCATGAAAGTCCCTCTAAGCCACATGAAAGACAACTCTGAGAACTATCAAGAGCCATTGAGTTTCTCCATTATCTTGTTTGACTTTAAGGAAGATTATTTTAGCTGCAGGGTAGAAGACAGATTGGAAGTAGGGTGACCAGTCAGGAGGTTATTATTGTAGTCCAAGTGAGAGATGATTATGACTTGACTTAGGGTAGTGGCAGTGAGAAGGATTTCAAGATTTGTGTATATGATGAGAACAATAGGATCTGGGGATGAGTTAGGTATGGGGACAATTTCTGGTTTGTCCTGTTTGTATGCTATTCACTACGATGGACAACATTGGGGATAGAAGAGGTTTGGTAGGCAGATGAAGTTTAATTTGGGAGAAGTTGAATTTGAAATAGTTGTGATCACTGAGGTGGGGATATCTAGTAGACATTAAATATATGAGCCTGAAGATCAGGAGAGAATTTAGGGTAAAGATTCAAGATTGAGAGTCATCAGGAGAAACAAGCCATGGAAATGGATGAAATAGTCCAAGGAGAATGTGTATACTGAAAAGGGATGAGGGCTAAGGATATTCCTAGGGCCTGGTTCTTCACTTCATTTGTATCACATCCTCTGAGAAACGTTCCTTCACTAACTTATGTAAAATATCACCTCATCACTCTATTCCTTTACCCTGCTTTCATTTGGTAACACATTACAATTGCACATTATGCTACATATATGACCCGTTAGCTTTTAGGCTACTCTCAGATATTTACAATAGTATAATCAATAGGCATTACAGAGTTCAACCACTAAAATTAAAATTTTTTCTCACATTCAATTTAAAGCTTCTTCATCCCCCTACCTCCAGTGCAGTTGACTGGAGATCCCACAGATCTTCAATGAAGAAAAGTGACTTAGTCTGTTCTTTCACTCTCCTGGCTCCTTCCTGCCCTACTTGCTCTGCTGCTTCACGTTCCTCTAGTGTTGACAGTCCCAGTAGGTAGGAAGAGAGAGTCTTAAAGGGACTGCTGCTGCTGCTGCTAAGTTGCTTCAGTCGTGTCCGACTCTGTGCGACCTCATAGACGGCAGCCCACCAGGCTCCCCCGTCCCTAGGATTATCCAGGCAAGAACACTGGAGTGCGTTGCCATTTCTTTCTCCAATGCATGAAAGCGAAAAGTGAAAGTGAAATCGCTCGGTCGTGTCCAACTCTTAGTGACCCTATGGACTGCAGCCCACCAGGCTCCTCCGTCCATGGGATTTTCCAGGCAAGAGTGCTGGAGTGGGGTGCCATTGCCTTCTCCGCTTAAAGGGACAGTGAGGCTTAACTGAGTGGATCTTTGAGTGGATCTGGTGTAATCTGGCTATCAGTGCCCCAGCACTGCCTTTTCTTGCAATGTATTTTTGTGGTTTCTTCAGAGACGCCTTCACTTCCCATTCCCCTAGTGGACCTCCTCCCTGTGCCATTCCTGATGGGAACAATATACACTGACTTGACTGTCTTCCCCTATGGCTCTTGCTCACACAACTTTCTCCTCATGGGATCCTCATTTTTCTGCTGGAGTTGCCAGATACACTCTAAGGAAACTACCTGGCCCATAGAAAACATGGTCCCTTGGAAGTCTAGACCTCTCTCTTTGTCCTGCTGTTGTGAACAACTTCAACCAGTTTTCTGCCTTCAGTTTTCTTCAGGTGAAAGTCAAGCACAAGCTTGCCTTATTCAAACACCACAGGACATATGTTAAGTTCTCCCACGAACCCTTCCTGCTTTAGTGGCTACATAGGCAGGCCTAAACATTTCTGTAGTGCAGCAAGCCTTCAACCTGAGATTAAGATACCAGTCTCACCTCTTGAAAGGTTTAACTGAGACCTTTTTGCTTGCTTTGAACAGAGCTTCCCTGGCCCAGGTAGTAAAGAATCTGCCTGCAATGTGGGAGATGTGGGTTCCATCCCTGGGTCGGGAAGATCCCCTGGGAAGAGAATGGCAACCCAGTCCAGTATTCTTGCCTGGAGAATCCCATGGATAGAGGAATTTGGTGGGCTACAGTCTATGGAGTTGCAAAGAGTCGGACATGACTGAGTGACTAACATACTTAACAGGGGAACCATAGTGCCTTCTACTCCCATGAATCCTCTTAAACATTCTCTTTCTCTTCCTCGAATTAATTTCTAGAGTTCTCCTGGATGTAAGGGAGGTGACTGGTGAGTAATGATAATTGAAATACCAGTTTAGCTACCTCTTAGTACTTATTTGATGTGATTATTTATAACTGAGAAGCAATATAAAATACTAGTTAAGAACATAGACTCTGGAGCCATTTTTCAAATCCCAACTTAAACCATTTGACCTCTCTGTGCCTCAGTTTTTTTATTTGTAAAATGGGAGTAGTAATGGTATCTATATCACAGGATTTTTTTGTGAGGACTAAATGTGTATGTGTGTGTCTTAGATTAATATCTTAGAATAGTAATTGGAATAATAGTAAGTGTGATGTGTGTTTGCTACTGTGCTACTATTTATTGTTCTTTGACTTAGAATGTAAGCTCCGTGTGTGCAAGATCTTTGTTTGTTTGTTTACTGCTGCATTTCCAGCTCCAAAACCAATGCATTTAATAAGTACTAGTAAATGTTAGCAGAGAAGGTAATGGCAACCCACTCCAGTACTCTTGCCTGGAAAATCCCATGGATGGAGGAGCCTGGTAGGCTGCAGTCCAGGGAGTTGCTCAGTCGTGTCCGACTGAGCGACTTCACTTTCATGCATTGGAGAAGGAAATGGCAACCCACTCCAGTGTTCTTGCCTGGGGAATCCCAGGGATGGTGGAGCCTGGCGGGCTGCCGTCTGTGGGGTCGCACAGAGTTGGACACGACTGAAGTGACTTAGCAGCAGCAGCAGTAAATGTTAGTGCCCACAGATTTCTCCTGAGTAAATGTGATGGTTAAGCCTTGAATGTTAAAGTGTGGGCAAAGTGTGGTCTGAGAAGAGTAAGAAAAACAGAGAGAGGAGAACCAGGAAGCTATGATATTCCAGAAATGATAGGAGAGGAGGAGAACTTCCCTGGCTCAGGCAGTAAAGAATCAGCCTACAATGCAGGAGACCTGGGATTGATCCCCGAGTTGGGAAGATCCCCTGGAGGACGGCATGGCATCCTATTCCAGTATTCTTGCTTGGAGGATCCCATGGACATAGGAGCCTGATGGGCTACAGTCCATGGGGTTGCAAAGAGTTGGACATGACTGAGTGACTAACACTTTGTCACTTTCATAGGAGAAGAGACTTAAGTAAGTAAGAAGCGGGCAATAGCATCAAACATTGCTAGAGTGGCAAAGGAAAATAAAACACATAGGTCATTACATTTTGTAACAAGGCGCCCCTATCTTTTGCTTTCATAGCCTGGTAAATAATGGATTTCCTTCCTTCAGAAATGCTTTTATTAGAATGAATGACCACTCAGAATAAATCTTTGAATAGTTCTTAAAAGTTACCAACCCTCAAAGAATAAACCAGTCCTGCATTTATTTATTTTGGCCATAATCACAAAGGACCCATTCTCAATAAAATTCAGAACATTTAACCCTGATGTCAACCCTCCTCTTGAATCAAACAGCAAAACCTGCTGTTAACATCTGCATTCAACTCCATGCCACTTCTCCTAAGAATGTCCTTCTCCCTTTTCCCTTCCCTCAACCCATCCTCTCTTTTCAAGAGTATAAGTAGTATATATAGAGAGCCCTAACAACTAATAATAAAAGACAAATAATCTAATTTAGAAATGGACAAAGGATTTAAATAGGCATTTCTTCAAAGAAGATATACCAATGGCTAGTAAATACATGAAAAGGTGCTCAACTCTTTAGTTATTGCTGCTGCTGCTGCTAAGTCACTTCAGTCGTGTCCGACTCTGTGCGACCCCATAGACGGCAGCCCACCAGGCCCCGCCGTCCCTGGGATTCTCCAGGCAAGATCACTGGAGTGGGTTGCCATTTCCTTCTCCAATGCATGAAAGTGAAAAGTGAAAGTGAAGTCGCTCAGTCGTGTCCAACTCTTAGCGACCCCATGGATTGCAGCCTACCAGGCTCCTCCGTCCATGGGATTTTCCAGGCAAGAGTACTGGAGTGGGGTGCCATTGCCTTCTCCCTTTTAGTTATTAGGGAAATGCAAATCAAAACTACAATAATAAACCCACTTCACATCCACTGGAATGTCTAATCAAAAAAAAACAACAACACAATAATAACCACTGTTACCAAGGATGTGGACAAATTAGGACTGTCATACATTGCTGGTGGGAATGTAAAATGCTGTAGCCACTTGGGAAACCAGTCTGGCTATTTTTGAACTGTGGTTCTGGAGAAGTCTTTTGAGAGTCCCTTGGACAGCAAGGAGATCCAACCAGTCCATTCTAAAGGAAATCAGTCCTGAATATTCAATGGAAGGACCGATGCTGAAGCTGAAACTCCAATACTTTGGCCACCTGATGTGAAGAACTGACTCCTTAGAAAAGACCCTGACACTGGGAAAGATTGAAGGCAGGAGCAGAAGGGGATGACAGAGGATGAGATGGCTGGAAGGCATTGCTGACTCAATGGACATGAGTTTGAATAAACTCCGGGAGTTGGTGATGGACAAGGAGGCCTGGTATGCTGTAGTCCATGGAGTTGCAAAGAGTCAGACACGACTGAATGACTGAACTGAACTGAACTGTGAGTGTCTGGGTTTGCTTGCATTGGACCCCTCACAATATTTGGTATAAGATTTAAGCACAATATCCTTGGGGCAAACAAGGAGGCTCAAACAGAAATAGACAGCAGTTTGTAAGGCATGGAATCTGTGTAAATAGGCCGCTGACTAACTGTTTTGGTTCATCGTTTATGTTTGTCCCTGTGTATTTGTAGCTGGTTCGTGAGACTGTCTTAGAGTAAAGGAGTCAGATCCTAACATTCTCCTTAATAAGGTAGACCTTGGAGAATAAGAAAGTGCATATACAGAAAGAAGTAAGAACACAAAATACTATTACTGAGGAATAAGGGGTTTGGACTAAATATTTTCTGAATTCTCTACTGGATGAAGGTATTACCAGCTCTGCCAAAGACCACCTGCAAAGAAGAAGCAGAGAAGTGCTTGGTCTGAGTTCCCCACAGGCCAGGATAGGGAGTTGAACACATTCATAGCCCAGGGCTGAGCAGCAGGCTTTGTGAGCTGAGTTGGCAAAGCCAGACAGAACAAAAGGATTTCCTTTTTGAAGTGGCTTCTTCACACTTCAGGCTGTAGGCAGGGTACTGAAGGACTAAAGTATGGAAGAAAAATAAGGGTAGAGCCTGGAAAAGCTGAATTTTGCCGTTTTGTCTGTTAGAATTAAAATAATTTTTTTTCCCTTTTAAGGTTTTTCCAAAAATTTTATATCATCAATGCCATATTTGCTCATTATAAGAAAGTTGAAAATTAAAATTTAAAAAATATAGTTCAGTTCAGTCAAACAGTCGAGTCCTACTCTTTATGATCCCATGGACTGCAGCCTTCCAGGCCTCCCTGGCCATCACCAGGTCCCGGAGTTTACTCAAACTCATGTCCATTGAGTCAGTGATGCCATCCAACCATCTCATCCTCTGTTGTCCCCTTCTGCTCCTGCATTCAATCTTTCCCAGCATCAGGGTCTTTTCCAAGGAGTCAGTTCTTCACATCAGGTGGCCAAAGTATTGGAGTTTCAGCTTCAGCATCAGTCCTTCCATTGAATGTTCATGATTGGTTTCCTTTAGAATGGACTAGTTGGATCTCCTTGCAGTCCAAGGGACTCTCAAGAGTCTTCTCCAACACCACAGTTCAAATGCATCAATTCTTCAGGGCTCAGCTTTTTTTATGGCCCAACTCTCCCATCCATACATGACCACTGGAAAAAACCATAGTTTTGACTAGACAGACCTTTGTTGGCAAAGTGATGGCTCTGCTTTTTAATATGCTGTCTAGGTTGCCCATAACTTTTCTTCCAAGGAGCAAGTGTCTTTTAATTTCATGGCTGCAGTCAACATCTGCAATGATTTTGGAGCCCCCAAAAATAAAGTCTGTCACAGTTTGTACTGTTTCCCCATCTATTTGCCATCAAGTGATGGGACCAGATGCCATGATCTTAGTTTTCTGAATGTTGAGTTTTAAGCCAACTTTTTCACTCTCCTCTTTCATGTTCATCAAGAGACTCTTTAGTTCTTCTTCCTTTGTGCCATGATGTGCTCTGCATATAAGTTAAATAAGCATGGTGACTATATACAGCCTTGACGTACTCCTTTCCCAATTTGGAACCAGTCTGTTATTCCATGTCCAATTCTAACTGTTGCTTCTTGACCTGAATACAGATTTCTCAGGAGGCAGGTCAGGTGGTCTGGTATTCCCATCTCTTTTAAGAATTTTCCACAGTTTGTTGTGATCCACACAGTCAAAGGCTTTGGCGTAGTCAATAAAGCAGAAGTAGATGTTTTTCTGGAACTCTCTTGCTATTTTGATGATCCAGCGGATGTTGGTAATTTGATCTCTGGTTCCTCTGCCTTTTCTAAAACCAGCTTGAGCATCTGGAAATTAATGGTTCATATACTGTTGAAGCCTAGCTTGGAGAATTTTGAACATTACTTTGCTAGTGTGTGAGATGAGTACAATTATGTGGTAGTTTGAGCATTCTTTGGTATTGCCTTTCTTTGGGATTGGAATGAAAACTGACTTTTTCCACTCCTTTGGCCACTGCTGAGTTTTCCCAATTTGCTGGCATATTGAGTGCAGCACTTTCACAGCCTCATCTTTTAGGATTTGAATTAGCTCAACTGGAATTCCATCACCTCCACTAGCTTTGTTCGTAGTGCTTCTTCCTAAGGCCCACTTGACTTCACATTCCAGGATGTCTGGCTCTAGGTGAATGGTCACACCATCATGATTATTTGGGTTGTAAATATCTTTTTTGTATAGTTCTTCTGTGTATTCTTGCCACCTCTTCTTAATATCTTCTGCTTCTGTTAGGTCCATACCATTTCTGTCCTTTATTGTACCCACCCATCTTTGTATGAAAAGTTCCCTTGGTATCTCTAATTTTCTTGAAGAGATCTCTGGTCTTTCCCATTCTATTGTTTTCCTCTATTTCTTTGCATTGATCACTGAGGAAGGCTTTCTTTTCTTTCCTTGCTATTCTTTGGAACTCTGCATTCAAATGGGTATATCTTTCCTTTTCTCCTTTGCCTTTCACATATCTATTTGTAAGGCCTCCTCAGACAACCATTGCGCCTTTTTGCATTTCTTTTTTGGGGGGGATGGTCTTGATACCTGTTTACTGTACAATGTCGTGAACCTACGTCCATAGTTCTTCAGGCACTCTGTCTATCAGATTTAATCCCTTGAATCTATTTGTCACTTCCACTGTATAATCATAAAGGGATTTTATTCAGGTCTCACTTGAATGGTCTAGTGGTTTTCCCTACTTTCTTCAATTTAAGTCTAAATTTGGCAATTAAGAGTTCATGATCTGAGCCACAGTCAGTTCCGGTCTTGTTTTTGCTGACTATATAGAGCTTCTCCATCTTTGGCTGCAAAGAATATAATCAATCTGATTTTGGAATTGACCATCTGGTGATGTCCATGTGTAGAGTTTTCTCTTGTGTTGCTGGAAGAGGGTGTGTGCTATGACCAGTGTGTTCTCTTGGAAACACTCTATTAGCCTTTGCTCTGCTTCATTTTGTACTCCAAGGCCAAATTTGCCTCTTACTCCAGGTATTTCTTGACTTCCTACTTTTGTGTTCTAGTCCCCTGTAATGAAAAGGACATCTTTTGGGGGTGTTAGTTCTAGAAGGCCTTGTAGGTCTTCATCGAACTGTTCAATCTAAGCTTCTTCAGCATTACTGGTAGGGGCATAGACTTGGATTACTGTGATATTGAGTGGTTTGCCTTGGAAACTAACAGAGATCATCCTGTCATTTTTGAGATTACATCCAAGTACTGCATTTCGGACTCATTTGTTGACTGTGATGGCTACTCCATTTTTTCTAAGGGATTCTTGCCCACAGTAGTAGATATAATGGCCATCTGAGTTAAATTCACCCGTTTTGGTCCATTTTAGTTTGTTGATTGCTAAAATGTGGATGTTCACTCTTACCATCTTCTATTTGACCACTTCTAATTTGCCTTGATTCATGGGCCTAACATTCCAGGTTCCTATGCAATATTGCTTTTTGTGGCATTGGACTTTACTTGCATCACCAGTTACATCCACAACTGGGTTTTGTTTTTGCTTTGGCTCTGTCTCTTCATTCTTTCTGGAGTTATTTCTTCACTGATCTCTAGTAGCATATTGGGCAACTACAGACCTGGGGAATTCATCTTTCAGTGTCCTAACTTTCTGCCTTTTCATGCTGTTCATGAGGTTCTCAAGGCAAGAATACGGAAGTGGTTTGCCATTCCCTTCTCCAGTGGACCACCTTTTGTCAGAACTCTCCACCATGACCCATCCATCTTGGGTGGCCCTACATGGCATGGCTCATAGTTTCATTGAGTTAGACAAGGCTGTGGATTAAAGATTTTTAATCTTATTGGATTAAAGATTTACTGAGCATGGCCCCGCCCATCAGAACAAGACCCAGTTTCCCCCTCAGTCATTTCCTCCCATCAGGAAGGTTCCATAAGCCTCTTATTCTTCTCCATCAGAGGGCAGAGAGACTGAAAACCACAGTCACAGAAAAAAATATAGTGTAAAAGAATATTTAAAAAAGAATGTGTATATATATATGTATAATTGAATTACTTTGCTGTATAACAGGAATTAACAACAATGTAAATCAGCTATACTTCAATAGAAATAAGAAAAAAAGTTGAAAATACAAAAAAAGGAGGAAAGCAAAACTTCATTTTGTTATACCACCTAGAGACAGCCACTGTTACTATTTTCCGCATTTCTTTTTAGCCTTTTCCACTCATTTCCACTAATTCTTGTGATCATATCTTATATTAAAGTTGTATTATACTTTCAGGGCTTCCTTGGTGGCTCAGACGGTAAAGAATCTGCTTGCAATGCAGGAGACCTGGGTTCGATTCCTGGGCTGGGAAGATCCCCCAGAGGAGGGCATGGCAACCCACTCCAGTATTCTTACCTGGAGAATCCCGCAGACAGAGGAGCCTAGCAGGCTACAGTCCATAGGGTTGCAAAGAGTCGGACAGCACTGAGCAAGTAAGTACAGCACATACTTTCAGTTAATCCTAGAGTATAAACATTTTCCTGTCATTAGGAATTATGTGTAAATATCATTTTTATTGTTTATATAATATTCTGTGACTATACTATAAGTTACTTAACCTTTGAACCATAAGAATTTTTTTCAACATAATTAAGTTTTAAACAATTTTCACATAACATTAGAAAACAAATTCTATTTGAGTTCTCACAGACTATATAAGCCAGGAGACACTGGAATATATCCAGGGACATAGAACAAGATGCAAAGATTCATGGTCTAAAGGTATTGAAATCATAGAGGGTCTGTTCTCTTATCACTGTGAACCATAAGGATTTTTTCTAGTATTTTATTATTCTAAGTAATACTGGGATTTACATCATTCTGCAAAAAATTTGTGTACGTTTCTGTTTCCTTAGGAAATATTCATTCATTCATTATATGCAAATATTAGTGAGGACTTACTGTTTGCCAGGTACTATGCTTGGTGCAAAGTTTCTGCCTCGGGTGACGTGTTGTCAGCTACTGAGATAAGGAGGAGGAGCAAATTTAAGAGAAAAGGTGGTGGGTTCAGCTTCAGATGTGCTGAGTTTGAGACATCCAAGTGGAAATGTCAAGAAAGCAGAGCTCAGTGAAGAAGTCTGGATAGAGGTATAAAATTACAGATGTGGTCATATAGATGGTAATTCATGCCAAATGAGTGAAAGATCATACAGGGAAAGAGTATAGGTAGCCTAGTCCTGAGAATGTCCAGCTTTCAGAGGCTAGATAGCAGAAGTGGAATCTGCAAAAGAGACCAAAGAGAGGGCAAAGGGTTTGGAGGCAAAGCAAGAGTGTGGCATGCCACAGGAAGACTTTCAAGGAGGAGGAAATGGTTAACAGTGTTAAATGTAGGGGGGAGGTCAAGCAAGATAAGCAGGGAAAACACCGCATTTATTTATTTAATATAGCTTTTCTGACACAGAGTTCATTGGTTGAGTATCTTGTTGAGCAGTTTCAGTGGAGTGTTGGGGGGAAGGAAGCCAAATTGCTGAGTAAGAAGGGGATAGAAATTGCCCATAAAGAGGAGCTAGAGAGGTACCTAGTGTGTAGGGAGGATTTTTTTTTCAAGGTGACAGAGACTTGAGCATGTTTAATTGCTGATGACAGATGGAAGGGACTTGAGCCTGGTTAATAGCTGATGAGAAGAATGAGGGGGAGTAGGGAGACTGGGGAGAGGAATCTATAATTATTGGGTAAATATAAACATTTTAATGTCTCTTGATATATACTGCTCACATGCTTTCTAAAAGGGTTTTAAGCCAAAACACACTCCTCCTAGCAATTATGAAAGAGCTTGTTTTGTGGCCACTTTGTCTTCATTAAGTGTTATACAAACAAACAAACAAAAACCCTTGCTAAAGAGTTTCATTATGGTTCTAATTTACTCCATTTAGATTACTAGTGAGCTGAATATTTTAACCAGTTGTGTCTGTGTGTGAATTTATTCTATGTCCTTTCCCCAAAACGTTTCTGTTTTGGACAGACACTTTTATTTGCCATAAAAAACTTAAAGTCAAAGGATCAGAATAGCATTGTATTTTTTCTTCCCAAATTATATGGTCGAGAGTCTTCGCTTCTTAGAAGTACACAACAATTTGTGGCTCAGCTGAACTGAAGAGAGACATGATGTATCATCTGAGAGAGGGACCACCTATGAAACCCAGGTCTAGTCAGACTCCTATGTCAGTCGTCAAGCTCCCTTTGCTAACCTGGGACCGCATCCCTCCAGTGCCTTAAGGATTTGGTCCTCAGAGCTCCCCTTCGGGTGGCCGGTGGCGCGGCCCCCTGTTATGGAGCCCGGAGTGCTGTGCGGCCCCTTTAAGAGTCCAGCTCCTCCCCGCTCCAGGGAAAGTTGCAGCTTTTTCCGCCTCCAGGGAGGGTGAGAAGGGCTGGCTGCCGGAGCGGGGCTGCGGTTTTCCCGGAGCAGGAGACCCTTCCCTGAATCCGGCACTGGGACGTCTCACCCTCTCGTGGCACCTGTTGCAGGTGACAGGTAGGTCCATGGCCCACAGCCGTCCCTCCGCACTCGGTCCGGGACGCCTCCTGGGCCCCCAGCCCCTTTTCACTGCCTAAGCGCCCCCACCCCCATCTAGGGGACCTGCGCTCTTCCCTCCCCGCTCCCGGTCTCCCAGTCTCGCTTTGTCAGGAGCTTACCCTCTGTCCCTTGGCCCCGTCCGCCTGGGCGGACCGCACCCCCACGCTTTGACTCCCGTCAGCTTGGGCGGTCCCTCCCCACCACTTTGTTTTACCTTAGTCTCCAGGCCCTTTCCCCGGCCCATCCGTCGCCGCCGAGGGCTGTGCCCGTCGGGGCTCTGCTTCCTCCAGTGTGGACGGCTTTTCCCGCCCTCGGGAGCCGGGGCACCTCCCGGGAGCTGGCCCTAGTGGCGGGGGTGGGGCCGATCTCCTAGTGGGAACTACGCCCTCCGAGGCGTCGAGTCACCTTTTCTGCGGTGTCTGGGCTCCTCATTGCTTCCGGACCTCGGCCCTCACGGCGTCCACTTCCCTGGTCTCCGCGGATCCACCGCAGGTAAAGGCTGGAGGCCGGTTGGCCCCTAGTCCTGCTTCAGTGGGCACCCTCTGCGCTTGGGGCTGAGGACCTGGCTGTGTGCTCTGGAGCTGAACCTCTTTATCTTGCCACCCTTAGGCTTCCCTGGTGGCTCAGCAGTAAAGAATCTGCCTGCCAATGCAGGATCCCTGGGTCGGGAAGATCCCCCGGAGAAGGGAATGGCAACCCACTCCAGTATTCTTGTCTGAGAAATCCCATGGAGAGAGGAGCCTGATGGGCTACAATCCATGGGGTCACACAAGAGTCTGACACGACTTAGCCACTAAAGGACAACTTACAGAGGTCAGCGAGGAACGCTTCTGAAAGAGGGTCCTCAGAGCCTTCAGAAGGGACATAGAACATTTCCATCTGTGATGGTTTGTAAAGGGGTAGAAAAGATGTCCCTCCAACTCTTAACGTTGAATAAGATGGGTTAGAATTTTGGCGACTGGAACAGGTGATGTTTCTAATTAACCAAACTTTTCTTCCTGAAGTATCCTGCCTGCTTCTCCAAGACCAGAGGACCTAGCATTCCAGAATACTGCTTTGGGCAGGGTTGATCCTAGACCTTGTACATTTGTTGCAGAAATTAGTCTTCAGTACATATTGAGACATGGGTTCGATCCCTGGGTCGGGAAGATCCCGGGGAGAAGGAAATGACAACCCACTCCAGTATTCTTGCCTGGGAAATCCCATGGACAGAGGAGCCTGGCAGCCTAATATTCCGTGGAATGGCAAAAGAGTCAGATATGACTTAGTGACTCAACAACAACATAATGAAAGGGGGACTCTGAGAGTTTAAGTACCTTGTCTCAAATCACCCAACTGATGAGGGCCAGAGCTGGGTCATCTGACTGCAGCTGAGCTGTATTCTTCTCCCCTATCACACCGACTCTGCTGTCTTAGATAGTTCAGTCCAGTTCAGTTCAGTTCAGTCATTCAGTCGTGTCCGACTCTTTGCGACCCCACGAATCGCAGCACGCCAGGCCTCCCTGCCCATCACCAACTCCTGGAGTTCACTCAGACTCACATCCATCGGGTCAGTGGTGCATCCAGCCATCTCATCCTCCATCGTCCCCTTCTCCTCCTACACCCAATCCCTCCCAGCATCAGAGTCTTTTCCAATGAGTCAACTCTTCGCATGAGGTTAGGAACACTAAATAGCTCACAGATGAGGGCTAAGTGATGAAAAATTTCCCTTCCAAGCTAAAGCCTAAGTTTTGGTCCTTGATTCCACCTGAGAGGGACTGCAGAGACTTTGGAGCACTTACCTCACTGATGGCTCACCCACTTCACTTCCACTGTGGGAATGCTTGCCACATTGCCACTATAAGCACATCCCCCCCACCTGGCCCCGTGTACCCAGGTGAGTGAACCTCCAGGGCTATCAGCTCAGAGGGAATTGTCCTGAAGTTAGAGAAGGTGACCCTTGATTCTAGGGATGTGTGCCTGGCTCAATTTTTTCCTTTTCCACTAGGTAGGGTGTGGAAAGTGGTAAGGATTTCCCAACAGCCAGGCCAGAATGTCTGAGGCTTAGCGTGGGCTTGTTTTATCATGGAATGGATGGACTACCTTAGGGAAGAACAGTCCATGAGAAAATTTCCCTCCTGATCCCATCTCTGGGTCTTTGCTTAAATTACTCTTTTTTTCCTCTCTCTCTTTTCTCTCTCTTTTTTTTCCCTGAAGCGATAACTTTGTCACCTGTACCCACTTCCCTGCCATTAATTCCTATTCATCAAGATTTAGCTCTAAAGTCACCTCCTGTGGGACAACCTTACTGAACACACAGTTCCTTCCCCTAAGCAGAATTTCCAGTTATTCTGTGTCCTAAAACTCTTTGTTTACACCTCAGGAAAATCTCTTAAAACCTCTCTCAGTTGATTTTCCTGGAAAAGGAAATAACAACCCATGACAGTTTTCTTGCCTGGAAAATCCCATGGACAGAGGAGCCTGGCGGGCTACAGTGCATAGGGTCAAAACATGACTAAGTGACTGAGTATGTGCTGACCACAGTTGGTTTTCCATCTCGAAGGTTGTAATCTAAGACAAGGTCTAGATCTTGGAGCTCCCTTTGTCTTGAGCACAAGAGATTAACAAATATTTGTACAAGGACCTGGGGATACCATCCCTTCAAGGGCCCTTCAAGGGCCTTAGGTCAGGTGATGATGGGACTGAAGTACAGAAGATGCTATTTTGAGGCACTTGAATCTACAGCTAGGACTTTGTACTTAAATGTCACCTTAGTGAGGTCATCCCTAACCACCCTAATTAAACTTATTTAAATAAGTTTTAAAGTTTTAAGTCCTTCCTTGAACATTCTGTTGATATATGCCCCTTCCCTACCTTATTACTCTAATGTAATATTTTGTGTATTTTATTCATTTTTCTTTCTTGTTATTCTTTTTATTTTCTTGTTTTCTTTCTTATTCATTTTAATTTTCTTCTCCCTCCATAGTGTAAGTTCTATGTGGGCAGAGATTGCTGTCTGTTTCATTCACCAGTGGACCCCAGCATCCATAACAGAGCCTGGCACATTGTAGGTGCTTGCTAATATTTGTTAAATAAATTAATATATGACATCACCATTGTAGGAATTGACACGCTTTTATGTTTTCCTGGACCAGAAACTTAAGTGTCCTCAGTCTGCCCCAGGCCCAGTTCTCATACAATTCTGCTTTGAGATTGCATGCCTGATGACAACTTTGACCTCCTTGGAAGTACTTCCTCTCTCTTTTTTTTTTTAAGGCATGAGTCTCTGGATGGAAACTTCTAAAATTTAAGGTGGAAATGTTAAGATGCTGTGTTCCTTGTGGTCTGCACTAGGAAGAGGGGTATGGCTTGTCAGATGTCTTAAGGCCTTTATCCAGTGAGCTCAGTAATAAGCTGGAGAAAGTTGCTGTGTGATAGGGAAGTGAACAGCTCAAAAGAATAAAAGATGCCTAACAAATTAAGCTTCTGGCCTCAAGTCACTCTTAGCCTTTTAGGCATGATGTGTTTATTGGATTATTAACTTTATGAAAAACCCATTGCTGATTACTGCTTGTGTGGTACTTGACAAGTTTTATACTAGGAGAATTATACCATGTGAGGGAACCACTATGTAACAGGAAAGAAAAAAAGTACTGTTCTATTTAAATGTTTTGAAACATTCAGAAAAAAAAAAAATAAGGCTAGAATCTTTCCAAAGACAGGCTGGAAGGAGTTGGACTCTTGATACACTGGTAAATATGTGATTCTCCACCATTTAATGAATGATAACTTCTCTGAAACTGGTTTGTACAAAAAACTTCTGCCCAACCTCTTCTGCTCAATTTTTCTCCTCAACTTCTCCATATAGTGTAGTGACCCAGGGCTCAGTCCATGGACTTTTCTCTATCCAGAATCTTTCTAGAAGCATTCATCCAGCCCAGTGGTTTTAAATACCCTGTCACTCCAAAATTTATGTCTCTGTCCCAAGTCTTTCTTCTAAGCTGCAGCCTCATAGATCTAATGAGCTATTAAGCATTCCTACTTGGCTATCAAATAGGCATCTCAAACTTAACATGGCCAAAACAATACTCTTAAAAAAATTTTTTTATTGACATATAGCTGTTTTACAATGTTGTGTTAATTTCTGCTGTACAACAAAGTGATTCAGGTATACATATATATAGTTATGTATACATACATATATATATATATATATATATATTTATACAGTTATATATATAGGCGCACACACATACATTATTTTTGGCCCTGCCACACAGCTTACGGGATCTTAGTTCCCAGACCACAGATTGAACCCATGCCCTTGGTATTGAAAGTGTGCAGTCCTAACCACTGGACCACCAGGGAATTCCCTATGCATTATTTTTTTAAACATTCTTTCCACTATGGTTTATCATAGGATAATTGAATATAGTTCTCTGCTATATAGTAGGTCCTTGTTGTTTATCTATCCTCTATATACTAGTTTTGGAGAAGGCAATGGCAACCCACTCCAGTACTCTTGCCTGGAAAATCCCATGGACGGAGGGGCCTGGTGGGCTGCAGTCCATGGGGTCACTAGGAGTCGGACATGACTGAGCAACTTCACTTTATTTTTTTACTTTCATGCATTGGAGAAGGAAATGGCAACCACTCCAGTGTTCTTGCCTGGAGAATCCCAGGGACAGGGGAGCCTGGTGGGCTGCTGTTTATGGAGTCGCACAGGGTCACACACGACTGAAGCGGCTTAGCAGCAGCAGCAGCAGCAGCAGCATATACTAGTTTGCATCACTACTTCCAAACTCCCAATCCATCCCTTCCCCAACCTCCTCCTGCTTGGCAGCCACCAGTCTGTTCTCTATGTCTCTGAGTCTGTTTCCAAAACAGGGCTCGAGTCTTCTCAAATCCCTAGTTCCTTCCCTCAACCCTCCCCTGTCTCAGTAAAATGACACCATCATCCATTCACACCAAAGACCTACAGTCACCCTTGATTCTTCTCATTCTCTCTCCCCCTCCCTACACTCAATTCATCAGCAAATCCTATCCATCATGTTATTATATTCTGCCATGTCTCCATCTCCTCTGCCTATCCCCCTAGTCCAAGCCACCACATGCTGCAATAAGCATCTTTGCACAGTGCTCAATGATGTATGTAGAGCTAGGTAAACACACAGGTATTTCTGCTGGACAGCTTTCTAGTAGGATAGTTGTTGGGTCAAAGGACATGCACATTTTAAAAATGTGAATAGGCATCAGAAAAGTGGCATCCAAGAAATTTACACTGTCTCCATTGAGAGTGTTTTTCCTCATTTCCTTGCTGAGGATGGACAGTCTTTTTAATTTTTGCCAATCTGACAATGAGAAATAGTATCTAACTGATTTAACTTTCATTTATCTGGTCACTAGTAAGGCTGAGTATCTTCATGTGTGTTAGCTACTTGTATTTTTCCTGAGACTTCCTCTCAACATCCTTCCCACATTTCTCTTTTGGATTATATATTTCATTTATTTATAAGAACACTATTTTTTAGGGATATTTACCCATTGTCTATTACACAATGCAAGTTTTTTTTTTCTCTTTAGTCTGCCATAGTCGTAACTTTGTTCATGATGTGTACCCCTCTTGTAATTAGATAAAGCATACTATAAAACATTTAAAAAACATGTTCATTAGATTTGGCAATTAGGATGTCAGTGATGATATCAATGCAGCAGGAGGAGAGAGGCAGATTGTAGAGGGTTGGGAGTAGCATTTAGAGGGACTGATAGGGAATATGATATACGTTTTGAAGAGGCTTGGCTCTGATGGGAAGGAGAGTGTTTCCCATAGACAGTGGAGCACAGGGGAGAAGAAAATGTTAATTTTGTTTCTTTTTAAATATAGGAGAGAGATGAACCCGTTTCAGAGCTTGATTGATGCCAGGTTGATTGATTTGGAGGATGAAGGAGGGTGGGGGCTTCAGCATGAAAGAGGTGAAAAGATGGGTCTTCGAGAAAGAGAGCTAGCTCTTCCATTGAGGCAGGAGGGAATGAGAGCAGGATTGTTGGAGCTGTGAAGAAGGAAGGAGCTGTGGAAGGACAGGATTTTGGAGGTGATCCCAACTGATGAGAGTGGTGATGGGTTGGAACAGCATTTGAGAAGGATGAATAGAGGAGCCCCTTAGCAGCAAATCATCCAGATTGCCACATCATAGTGAGCCCAGAGAGGCTTGGATAACTTGAATTTGTCTCCTTCCAAGTCACAGAACTCTGTATCCATTCTCTCCAGAAGCCCTCATCAGCCCAGGTATAGGAACAACGTGGAGACTATCTAGTTTGGGGGACATTTCTGGGTGGCTGTTTCAGAAATATAAGAGGGTAGGAAATTGGACAGTACTGCCAGAATAGTTGAAGTGATGGACCACTGTGGCTTTCATATCTGTGTCTATCTAAACCTAACTTGATGTTTAACAATTCATAAGAGATGGAAAATTTCCTTGACTTCTGCATTGTTTCTTGTTTGTATCTCTGTCAACTCAGGCATAAGAATAGCTTTAGTGGGACTTCCCTGGTGGTCCAGTGGCTAAGACTCCTCATTCCCAATGCAAGGGGGTCCAAGTTCGATCCCTGATCAAGAAACTGGATCCCACATGCCACAACTAAGACCCAGAACAGCCAAATAAATAAATAAATATTTTTTATAATAACTTTAGTATCAGTGTCTTTAAACTATTGCTTGTCACTTTTCAGAAAATATAGGTTTATTTGGGCTTCCCTGGTGGTTCAGTGGTAAAGAATCTGCCTGCAGTGCAGGAGATGCAGGATACTCGGGTTTGAACCCTGGGTCAGAAAGACCCTCTGGAGGAGGGCACAGCAACCCACTCCAGTATTCTTGCCTGGAGAATCCCATGGACAGAGGAGCCTGGTGGGCTATAGTCCATAGGGTCGCAAAGAGTCAGACACGACTGAAGCAACTGAGCATGCATGCATGCATGGGTTTATTTACTGAGAGTCAACAGGGTGCCAGTTTCTAGACTAGGTGCTTGAGATGGAGTGTATAAAAAGGTAGATGATGCCCTTTTTTGGGAGTAGAACTTATTTCAACCAGGGAGTATATGTTTTAAAAAGGAACATATTTTATAATCAATGATTTAATTGCAATTGTGATAAGTTGTATGAAGTTTGGTTTTTTATAAATCAAATTTAAATTTATTTATTTTAATTTTTATTGGAGTAGAGTTAAATTACTGTGTTAGTTTCTATTGTACAGCAAAGTGACTCAGTTATACACATATCTACTTCTTTTAAGGTTCTTTTCCCATTGAGGTCATTAGAGTATTGAGTAGAGTTCCCTATGCTATACTATACAGTAGGTCCTTATTAGATCAAAACTGTTTTGCATTTGCTAATGAAGTGTGAGAGTACTTCTTACATCTTCCCTTTTAAAATTGAATATTGTCTTTAAAATTTTGCTTAATTGATAGGCAAACATTAAAAAAATCTTTATTACCAGTAAGTAAGAGTGAAACTTTTTTCTCTTTTACATCTATTGGTCATTTGACCTTCTTCAAGAAATCATGCTCTTTATTTATTGTACACCTCCCTCTTCTTAGTTTTAGTAGATCTTTCTTTCCATGTTTAAAACCTTTAGCTACCTTTCTCTCTCTCCTACCTTATCTCTGGTACACTAAAATATACTTTACCCAGTTTCTCTGGCCATTCCCTTTTGATCTGCTTTGAACTTCTTTCTTACCTGCTTTGGAAATGTTGGTGTGCTTAGGGATCTGACTACATTTTTATTACTTGACCCAATAAAAGATAACATATAAGTAATCCATTCTCCTCTCCATATCCTATTTCCCACAGGTAACAATATTAAATTTGTATCCCCTTTCAGACATTTTCCCTGCCCATATGAAATATTTCCCTCCTTCCTTCCATTAGTCTATTCATCCATCCTGTCTGTAGTTACATGTTACAAAATACAAATGGAATTATCATACGTATGTTCTGGAATGTATTTTTTACTTAACATTTGTGGCATGCTTTCAGTGTTAGCATATGTAAAACTCTCTCTCTCTCTTTTCTTGGCTGCACTGTGTGTCATGTGGGTTCTTAGTTCCTTGACCAGGGATGGAACCCTTGTCCCCTGCAGTAGAAGCATGGAATCTTAACCACTGGGCCATCAGGGAAGTCCCTTACCTCTTTCTTTTTAACAGTGACATTGCATTCCATAATATGTATGTGCCATAGTTTATTTAATCAGTTTTGTATTGATGTTTAAATTGTATAATTTTTTTGCTGGTTTAAACACTGAACATTCTTAGAATATATATTTGTGTATCTACTCGAATATCAGGAGGATAAGTTTTTCAAGATGGAATGGCTCCATTAAAAAATAGTCAATGTTGCTAAAGATTCAGAGGTGTCTACGATAATAAAAACTGACTACTATCCATTGGATTTAGGAGGTTGTTGGTGACCTTCCAGCAATTTCAGGGAAGTGGGGTGTGGAATGCTAGACTTTGATGGGTTGGGAAATATTTGGGGATATGAGGAAGTGGAGGCAGTGGATATGGACAATTCCTTAGACAAATTTGCCTCTGAAGAGCAAAGAAAGGGTGGTAGTAGGGGAAAAATTGAAATCCAGAGAAGTTTTTTCTTTTCTTTTTTTTTTAAATTTAGGAAGACTTAGATGTCTTTAAAGGCTTATGGAAAGAGATAATTGATAGAGCAAAGTCCTTACCAAATCAAGTCCTTATGCCAGATGGGAGAGGATCCCAGAATGGAGTGGAGAGATTACCCTTAAACAAGAGGAAGGACATTACAGTTTTGAAGGAAAAAAAAAGTGAATAGATATAGATAACAATAAGTTTATAGATTCGGTGGCAGGAGCTTGTCTGAGGGTGTTATATTTCTCTATGATGGAAGAGGAAAGGTAATCCTCTTAGAGCAAGGGGTTGAAGTGAAGCAGGGTTTGGGATGGAGTATTGAGGTGCTTGTGGAAAGTTAGAAATACTGTAATGAACAGGAGAGCAAGCTAGGACCACAGAAGCATAGCTGGAGTGTCAGGCAGTGTTGAAGTGAGCTTGGCAACCAAGAATTCATATTGATCATAATCCACCATATTGTGATTTTTTTTTCTCCAGCAGATCTCAGTAGTCCCAGTGCGGCATAAAGCACAACAGTTGGGCTCCTCCAGGGTTACGTTTTTATTAGATACTTGCAATGAAATGGGTTATTGAGGATGATGACAAGAGTGCAGTTGAAACAATAGAATCCAAACTGTCTAGGAAAAGAAGTGAAGACAGGAAGGAGCTGACAGAGCGGAAGTGAAAGGTCTATGAGGACTACCTCCCCGCCATGAGGTCTGAGAACTGAGAACTGAGAACTAGGGCTGGGAGAGGTCATTGAATGAACAGGCCAGAAGGACAGGCGACTGTAGCTACAGTGGGGTATTTGACTTAATGATGTCAAATGTAGAGAAGTCCTGGGTGATAAACTTTTGGGTGTGGCTAAATGTGATCTATGGTATTTTTAATGCCAGCTCAGTCATTCAACAAGCATTTATTGTGGGCATATTATGTACCAGACAGCACTCTTGGCACTGAATGACACAGAGATGAACAAAACAAAGCCCCCTCTCTCATATAGTTAATTATCTAGTGAGGGAGATTATTCATTTTTATAAAGTGAAAGGGCACCTCATTGATATGCTGATTACTGATTGTGTAGTTCTGTTTAGAAATAATAGTAATACCAAGGTCAAATGTTTATGTATATGGGGCTAGGAAAGTCCATCTAGACTTAGTGCCTTGCTTTATTGTAAATTACATTAACTGAATAATGAAAATTAATTTATCTTCCCCCCTTGGAACTTTTAAAGGTACTTTATATGCTGTGTCACAATTGAAGATAAAACAAATATATGCACATGAAATTTGAATATTTAGCAGTTTTAATTTTTTTATACTTTTTTTAGTAGTTTTCATAGTATTTTTTACTATAACCATATGCTTTAGAAAATATATGAGCAAATTGCAGTTTTGACATCTTACTATGAAATTTGAGAAATCAAATCAGCATTCTTGCCCAGATAGAAAGTCACCATACGTCTCTGCAGGGAGGTAGCTGATAAGCATAAATATTAAACAAATGTTAGTAATTAGAAGTGATCAGTTTAAAAGATATTTATACACTGTCCCAGACTGCATTTAAAGTGACTCATAAAGATACATAGTGAACTATACATAAAAACTATTTTTAGGAGTTTTTATAGTATTTTTTAAATATTAGGATATTGCTTCTAGCTATTGACCAGATGTTGATAATACATGTACTAATCTTGTTCTAGGGATTTGATGTAATGTGTAATTATGATTAAGCAGTTTGGGAGGCAAAGAGAGCCTGTACGTTAATATTGTATGTTTATTTTATATTCTCCAATTTATACCTACTCTTCCACTTACATATACTCATATATACATTTATTAATGTTATATTTGAAGGAAATTAGCATTTATTTTATGTCTTGTAGGCCTTAAATAACACCGTAAAATTATCTGCCACATATATAGTTCAATTCAAGTTCAACTACAGGTTATTTCATTGTGTTTAAAGTTTCTGTGGCCATAGCTAGATCACAGCATCCCTAAAATTAAAAAAGAAACCAAATGCAGGAAATCACAGCTACGTGTGAACATGGGTTGGATTAGTCATGAACCATCATGATTTCTCATTTAAGGGGACTGCGTGGGTGATTTTTAGGTGATGTGTCCTGCAAGAAAAAATTAGATGCTAGCTAGAGTTCAGTTTAGAAATCCCCACCATCTGTGACCCAGGCATGAGAAGAAGATCTTCCCTGAGGGGCATGCTGGTTTATCAAAGCTGGTTGACTAAGGAAAGATAATGGAGTTTCACACGGTGATGGTGATAAGGCTTATTGAAAAAATGACACATCGACTCTCACTAGACTTAAAAGTGTTTTATGCATATAAATGACCTGGGTTTTAAAGCATTCTATTCTTTTTCGTGTGTGCTCAGTCATGTCTGACTCTTTGTGACCCTTTGGACTATAGCCCGCCAGACTCCTCTGTCCATGGAATTTTTCAGGCAAGATTACTGTAGATTTGTGTAGATTTGCTCCATTGGTGGGCTTGTGGGGGTCTGGAGACCCTCCTGACCACTGAGAAGCCTCAGTTGCCCTTTTGTTTTGAAGCCTTGATTTTTACTCTGTTTTGTCTCCGCTCTTGCTTTTCTTCTTTTTGATACTGGTTTTTAAATTTCTGCTATCTTGTTCTATATATCTTTATATTCTCCGGTGGCTCAGATGGTAAAGCATCTGCCTGCAATGCGGGAGACCCAGGTTCAATCTCTGGGTCGGGAAGATCTTCTGGAGAAGGAAATGGCAACCCACTCCAGAACTCTTGCCTGGAAAATTCCATGGACGAAGGAGCCTGGTAGGCTACAGTCCATGGTGTCGCAAAGAGTCGGACACGACTGAGCGACTTCACTCACTTCACTATGTATCTTTATGAGTCACTTTAAATGTAGTCTGGGACGGTGTATAAATATCTTTTAAACTGATCATTTCTAATTACTAGCATTTGCTTAATATTTATGCTTGTCAGCCTCTTCCCTGCATAGACGTATGGTGACTTTCTATCTGGGCAAGAGTGCTGATTTGATTTCTTAAATTTTGTAGTAAGATGTCAAAACTGCAATTTGCTCATATATTTTCTAAAGCATATGGTTAATAATAATAAAATTAAACAGCTACCAAAATTGAATGCTTATTCTAGACCAGGCACTATGCTGTGCCCTTTACTAGTGATTATACTTGAATCCTCACAGCTTTAAGTGGCTCTTATTATTAATCACTTTTTGCAGATGGGGAAACAGATTCAGGGAGGTTGAATAACTGGCCCAAGGTCACACAGCTAAAAAGTAGTGAAGCTATGATTTGAACGCTCTAGATCCAGTCCTTGTAGGCACTTTTCTATGCCATACTGCTCTTAATTAGAAACCTAGCAAATCAGAACTCCAAGTCCTAGTAGAAGAGGCTGTTCTGTGTTATAGAACATTCACAGGTCTGGCAGATTTTATCTCAGTGTTAAATCTTCAGTATGGCCCCTTTGCATCTCTTCTATCACTGCCCTCTACTTTGGGCTCTCATCATCTTCCCCCTGGATTTATACTAGATCCTCCTCAAATCTATATTCTGCAAAACTGTCAGAGTGATCTAATGAGTCCTTGCCTTCCTGAAAAGTCTTCAGTCATTCCCATTGTCCAAGGCTAATTATCCATGTCTCTGAGCATAGCATATCAAGCTCCTCCTTTGATCCCCATTTGCCTCTTCCACATCCTTCCTTACAATTTGCTATACAATATCAGTGCACTTCTTGCCTGTACCACATTGCTTTGTGCCTCTATGCTTATGCTTTTGCTTTTGTAAATGCTGTGCCCTCTACCTGGTTAACCATCTAGTAGATATTTACAACCATTTCATGTGCTACTGCTGTTTCATTCTAGTTCCCTTTCTGCAAGCTGGAATAGATGCCCCAACTTGGCATTCTCATAATACCCTGTGTGTATATTTCTTTGATTACCATGTTCTTTTATGACTGTCTCTCTAAGTATTTCCTTCGATAGACTGTGTGTTCTTTGTGGGCAGATACTCTGCATTGTTTTGTGAGCACGGCACTTAGCACATAGTTGGCCTTCCTAAATAGTCAGCAGTTCTGTAAACAGTGCAGAATACAGAGCTCCACGTCAGGGAAAGAAGTAGAATTTCAAAGGCCTGAAACCACACAGACATTCAGAGATAACTACCAGTACAGGAGAGGGAGATCTCACAGAATAATCTTTGGGGCCAGATACATTTACGTCATTTAATCTAGGAGCCAGCAGGGACTTCAGGGGATAAGAGTGGGAGTCTGTATCCAATAAAAATTGGAAAGATCTGAGAAACCAGACTTAGCACCTTTGCAGTTTGAATCTACCTTAAATTTGTCTGAGCAACCTTGACTAGATATAGAAGACAGAGACATTTTAATAAACATTTAGATTTCTTTTCTTGGACAGACATCACCTTAAAATTGAAAGGGACGATTGATAAAATAACCAACATAGTATCCTAATGTAAAACTTTTGACTATAAGCAATGTTGCATGTCACTCAGCTGTTACCAACTAAGAGGATGTTCTCAGTTGGTGCTTTTGTATATAGATGGCTGGATCCAAACAAGGGGATTTAGGGAAGCCCTGCATCCCTGGGAACTTTCTTTTCTACATGGAGACATTTTTGGGGGGCAAGGGTGAGTTTGGCAGACTCACCACATAACATGTTTTGGGTTTCATTTCTCCGTGCTCTAAAATCCTCTCTCTTTTGCCTTTAGATTTTAAAATAATTAGTTCTTTTCCTCCAAAGTGGGCTGGATTTTGCTAGGTATGCTTCACTCATGTTTTGGAAACCCGCACACATAATAAGGATTAATTCTGACTGTGATAGATTGGTCTGCTTCAGATACGGTAATTGCCTTCATCACAATTAGCTAATAGAGTCCACTGTGGAATGTACCTTGTGGCAGCATGATCTTCATTCATTAAGCTGCCCTGCTTGCATCTGGGCAACTGCATTACAGTCATCAGAATGATTTATTCTTTCCTAATTAACATATAACTATATGTAAGCAGAATCATGATAATACATGGCAATTAGTAAGAATTGTTTCTCTTCACCCTCCTTTAAGCAAATTGTTTCCCAACTTTTTGATCACTCGCCCTTACCAGCAAAATTTTTGATCACCTCTAATATACTCAAGGGCTTCCCCGGTGTCTCAGTGGTCAAGAATCTGCCTGCCAAGGAGGAGACCTGAGTTCAATCCCTGGGTGGAGAAGATTCCCTGAAAAAAGAAATGGCAACCCATTCCAGTATTCCTGCCTGGGAAATCCAAAGGACAAAGGAGCCTGGTGGGCTACAGTCCATGGGGTCACAAGAGTTGGACATGACTTAGCAACTACACAACAACAAAAAATACACATAAATTTATTTACAAACTATATATTTCTCACTGTCCCAATATTTTATAAGGCATTTACAAAAATAAAGAAGGGTATGAGATGAAACAAACCCTCTTTAAGATTAATTTTAATATTTATTAATAGTGTAACAACCGTTGCTGTCTCACTTTGAGAGCAGTGACACTGTGGTGCTTCATTTGAACAAAATCTTGGTTTATGGTATACGGCTACCTGAGGGTCTGATTCTAAGTTGTTTATCTTAATACTTGATTTTTTTAAAAAAATTATTTTTTGTTGTGCTGGGTGTTTGTTGCCACACAGGCTTTTTCTCTGGTTGCATCAAATGGGGCTACTGTTTGTTGCAATCCATGGCTTCTCATTGAGGTAGCTTCTCTTGTTGCAGAGCACAGGCTCTAGGTCACCCAATCTTCAGTAGCTGCAGCATGTGGGGTTAGGTGCTGCACAGCATGGGATCAGGTGTCAAACCCGTGTCTCCTGCATTGGCAAGCAGATTCTTTACCACTGAGCCACCAGGGAAGCCCTTATACTTGAGTTTAATGACTGTTGTAGCTGAAAAAGGATACCTCACAAAACTAGAGGGAGAGGGTGGGATGATTTGGGAGAATGGCATTGAAACATGAATAATATCATATATGAAACGAGTCGCCAGTCCAGGTTTGATGAACGATACTGGTTGCTTGGGGCTGGTGCACTGGGACGACTCAGAGGGATGGTACGGGGAGGGAGGAGGGAGGAGGGTTCAGGATGGGGAACACGTGTGTATCTGTGACGGATTCATGTTGATATATGGCAAAACCAATACAATATTGTAAAGTTAAAAAATAAAATAAAAAATACAAAAAAAAGTGCATTGTTGGATGCACTTACTAAATAACAGTATAAATATTAATTTCAGGAAACAGTTATACAGACGTTTTGTTGTTCCATCTTCTTAGCTCTCAGCATGCTGTCTTTTCGTCTTTTTAACATATGGTTCAATACTCATGGAATATCTTCATTTGGAAGGATTAGAAAATGAAATACATCTCTTAGGTAATAATTAAATAATAATAGAAAAAATTTCAAATCTACTCTGTATTCTTTATAAAAGCCCCTTTGATAAAAAAATATTTTACTGTTTGAATGCATTTAAAGTCTCCTACTGCCTTAGAGGTATTTTGGGGGTATAAAGCTGCTGGTTACAAAATGTTTAGTTACATTTAACCTTAAAACTTTAAAAAGTACGTTTTTAAGTCATCATTTACATACAATAAGCTGTGCATATTTAAAGTATACAATTTAACAAAATTTGACATCTCTGTATATCCATGAAACAATTACCAAAATCAAGAAAGTAATCATATCTATTACCTTCAGAAGTTTTGCTTTTGCTATTTTATAATCCTTCCTTGGAGGAACCTGGTGGGCTACAGTTCATGGGGTCATAAGAGTTGGATACCGCTTAGTGACTAAACAAACCACACCAATCCTTTCTTCCTGTTCATCTCTGTATTATATCCCTGTTTTCTCACAACCACTGATCTGTTTTCTGTCACTATACATTATTTTTCATTTTCTACCAGTTTTATGTAAATGAAATAATGTACTACTGTGTGTTCTTTTTTGTCTGATTTTTTTCAGTCAACATAATTAGTTTGATATTCGTCCATATTGCTGTCAGTAGTTCAGTCTGTTCTGTTGTTGAGCAATGTTCTATTATATAGATATACCTCAAGTAAGACAAATCCATTCACCTTTTCATGGGCATTTGGGTTGTTTCCAGTTTTTGGCTATTATGAATAATGCTGTTATTATCATTCACATGCAAGTCTTTGCATGGACATATGCTCTTGCTTTTCTTGGGTTAATACCTAGAAGTGGAAAGTCTGGGCCATATGGGAGATATATGTTTAACTTTTTGAGAAACTACTAAAATGTTTTCCAGCATGGTTGTATCATTTTATTAATACATTCCCACTGCAGTGTGTGAGAGTTCCAGTTGCTTCAAATCTTGGCCAACATTTGTTACATTTTTAGTTTCAGTCATTCTAATAAGTGAGTAGTGGCATTTTGTTGTGATTTTAGTTTGCATCTCACTAAGAATTAATGATGTTGAACATCTTTTCGGATGCTTATTTGCTATTTATATGTCTTTGGTGATACATTTGCCTAAATTTTTGGTTCGTTTAAAAAGTTTAGAATTTTTTTGTCTCAAAAATCTTTAAGTAAAGATAAACATTAACACACACAAAGCATTGATTTTTCTTGGCTCTTGTGTCCCAATCCTGTGTTTCTTTTTTTTTTTTGGTGGGGGTGAATAGCAAGAACTACTTTTTTTTTTTTTAATTGGAGCATAATTGCTTTACAATGTTGTGTTAGTTTCTGCTGTACAACAGCATGAATCAGCTCTAAGTATACATATATAGCCTCCCACTGGAGCCTCCCATCCCTCTAGGTCCTCACAGAGCACTGAGCTGAGCTCCTTGTGCTATACAGAAGCCTCACACTAGCTATCTATTTTACACAGGGTAGGCAATGGCACCCCACACCAGTACTCTTGACTGGAAAATCCCATGGACAGAGGAGCCTGGTAGGCTGCAGTCCATGGGGTAGCTAGGAGTCGGACACGACTGAGCAACTTCACTTTCACTTTTCACTTTCATGCATTGGAGAAGGAAATGGCAACCCACTCCAGTGTTCTTGCCTAGAGAATCCCAGGGATGAGGGAGTCTGTTGGGCTGCCATCTATGGGGTCACACAGAGTCGGACACAACTGAAGTGACTTAGTAGCAGCAGCAGCAATATATATATATATATATCAGTGCTACTCTCTCAATTTGTCCCACCCTCTACTTACCCCACACCATGTCTGTTCTCTACATCTGCATCTCTATTCCTGCCCTGCAAATAGGTTCATCAGTACTATTTTCTAGATTCCATATATATGTATTAATATATGATATTTGCTTTACCCTTTCTGACTAACTTCACTCTATATGGCAGATGATAAGTTCATCCATATCACTACAAATGACAAATTTCATTCCTTTTCATAGCTGAGTAATATTCTATTGTATATACATACCACTTCTCTTTATCCATTCATCTGTTGTTGGACATCTAGGCTGCTTTCATGTCCTGGCTACTGTAAATAGTGCTTCCATGAACACTGGGGTACATGTTTCTTTTTGAATTATGGTTTTCTCAGGGTGTATTCCCAGTAGTGGAATTGCTGGGTCCTATGGTGATTTTAATTTTAGTTTTTTAAGGAACCTCCATACTGTTCTCCATAGTGGTTATATCAATTTACATGTCTACCAACAGTGCAAGAGGGTACCTTTTTCTCCACAGCCTCTCCAGCATTTATTGTTTGTAAGTTTTTTAATGATGATGGCTGTTCTGACTGGTATGAGGTGATACCACATTGTAGAGTGTAGTTTTAAGAGTACCTTACATGTTCTGGATACAAGTCATTATCAGATATACTGTTTACAAATATTTTCTTCCCATATATATAGTTTTTAAAAATTTTTCTTATTAGCATTTTTCAAAGAGCAGAGTTTTTAGTTTATGTTTTTGCAAGTTCTGGATCACGCTTTTGCTATTATATCTAAGAAATCTCTGCATTTTTTGCATATGTCTACCCAGTTTTCTCAGCACCATTTGTTGGAAAGACTGTCACTTCTCCACTGAATTCCCATGCATCTTTAAAAAAAATTAATTTTTGACTGTGCTGGGTCTTCATCGTTGCATGCAGGCTTTCTTTAGTTGCGGTGAGTGAGGCTATTCTTCTTTGCTGTGTGCAGGCTTCTCATGTGGTAGCTGCTCTTGTTGTGGCGCGCAAGCTCTCGGCGGGTGGGCTTTAGTAGTTGTGGTGCTTTGGCTCAGTAGTTGTAGCACATGGGCCTAGTTGCTCCACGGCATGTGGGATCTTCCTGGACTAGGGATTGAACCCATGTCCCCTGCATTGGTAGGCAAATTCTTAACCACTGGATTACCAAGGAAGCTCCTCCCTTACATCTTTATCAGAAATTAAGGGACTATAAACATAAGGATTTATTTCTAGGCTCTGTTCTCTTCCAGTGTCTACCTGTATTCTACTAAAACACTCCCTTGATTACTGTAGATTTATAAGTCTTGAAAACAGATTGTGTAACTCTTTTAATTTGGTTCTGTATATGTCTTGAACTTCACAATATGTTTTATAAATTGTTTTGCTTTAAGGAGTCAATTATATTTTAAAGGAAACTTAAATAAGAAAATAATATTTTTTACCTGCATATTTTGGAGTAGGAAATGGCAACCCACTCCAGTATTCTTGCCTGGAAAATTCCATGGGCAGAGAAGCCTGGTGGGCTACAGTCCATGGGATCGCAAAGAGTCAGACACGACTGAGTGACTAAGACACACACATACCCACATATTTACTATAGCATGTGTTCTTCATTACTTTTTATAGATCCATATTTCTATTATTTCTATCTGGTGTTATTTTTCTTCTGCCTGAAGGACTTCCTTTAACATTTTTTATAGTTGCAGATCTGATTGTGATTAATTCTTTCAATTTTTACATTTAAAAAAAAGTCTTTATTTCACCTCTGTTTCTGAATGACATTTCACTGGGTTTAGAATTCTAGGTTGGCAGATATTTTCCTTTCAGTATTTTAGAGATGCTCTACTGTCTTCTCGTTTGCATTGTTTCCAGTGGTAAATTTACTTTCATCATTATCTTTATTCTTCTGAGTATGGTATGTTGTTTCTCTCCTGCATCCCACCTGCTGGCTGCTTTTAAGAATTTCTTATTATCTCTAGTTTTAAAAAATTTGACTATGCTGTCCCATATGGTGCAGTTTTCTTTCTGCTGCTTGTGAAATTCATTGAGCTTCTTCGATCTGTGAATTTATACTGTTCATCAAATTTAGAAAAAACTTAGACCAGTATTTTCTCAAATATTTTTTCAGTGCCCCCATTTCCTTTGATGACCCCAATGACATGCATATTAGGCAGCTGAAAGTTGTTCAACTGCTCAATGCTCTGTTTTTTTCTGTGTTTTTTTCTGTTTCATTTGAATAGTTGCTATTGCTGTCAACTTCAATAATCTTTTCTATTACAATGTGTAATCTGCTATTAATCCAATTCTGTGGACAGACATTGTTTTTTTAAATTAATTTATTTTAATTGGAGGCTAATTACTTTACAATATTGAGGTGGGTTTTGCCATACATCAACATGAAGACATTGTTTTTTATCTCTAGGTTTGATTTGAGTCTTTTTAAAAACACCTTTCATGTCTTTATTTAGCTTTTTAAAATATGGAATACAGTTACAATAACTCTTTTAATGACTTTGCTAATTCTAACATTTGTGTCCATTCTTGGTCAGCTTTTGATTAATTTTTCCTCTCATCATGAACTGTATTTTCTTGCTTTTTTGCATGCCTATTTATTTTTATTGGATACTAGATATAAATTTTACCTTGTTGGGTGCTGATATTTTTATATTAGTACAGATATGCTCGAGGTCTGTTCTTGGATGCACTTGAGTTACTTGAAATAGATTAATCCTTTCAGGCTCTTCTGTTTAGATTTGTTAGGCAGTGCACAATCTAGGACTAATTATTTCCCATTATATAGGCAAGATCCTTCTGAGTACTCTGCCCAGTACCCTGTGAATCATGCGGTTTTCCAGTTTGACTGGTGGAACAGGCACTATTTCTGGTCATGTTTGAGTGACAGGCACTGTTCTTTTGAATCCTTTCAGCTAGGGTTCTTTCTCTGGCCTAGTGTAATTTCCTCACAGGCATGCCACATTGTTGACCCGTCCTTTGCTGAATATGTGAGGGAGACCCTCTGTAGACCCCCTGCACTTCTCTCTCTGTGACTCTCTCAGGTACTCTGTCCTATGAACTCCAGCCAGACTCTCATCTCTGTCACCACAACTCAGGGAGTTCACCGGGCCCTGCCTGTATTTGTCCTCCCTGCACTATGGCCTGGAAACTCTCTCAAGACAATGAGCCTGAAAAGTCAGAGGGCTCACCCTGTTTGCTTCCTGTCTCCCAGGGATCACAGTCCTCCATTGCCTGATACTCCGTGTCTTCAAAATTACCATTGTTTTATATATTTTATTCATTTGGGGAGGTGGAGGGGGTTCAGGCAGGGTAAAAATCCATTCTTGGCCAGAAATAGAAGGCCACTGACATTTTATAATCCCCAATTTTCATGAGCAATTATAATTTGTAGCTCCATTTCAGTTCTAATTTTTCAAAAAATGTATACATCATCATGTTTCTTGACATAGCTAGATCAGTTTTAAATATCTGTTCAAAAGTATTCAGAATGACATGCAGCAATGCAAGTCTCTCCATATCACTTATCAGTTTCTGTGTAAAGCATACCATCATTTGCTTAATGATAGCAGTTTCATTCAGGGTTTCTTGGTTAAACTAATGTCCTTTGAAAGACACTGGTTCACTTTTTCATTTTCAGTGAGCTATAAACTTTACCAAAATTGTCCATTGCCCTTGGCCCAAACAGCAAAATGCTTTTGTTCTATCACTTAAATGGGACATGACTGATGATGGAATAGGATTTATATGCAAAACCATCACATAATTATTACCCATAGGTTTAGAGGAATAATTTAATACTGGTTCAGTCTTTTTGCCCTTAAGCATAGTTCAGTTTTTCTGGAATTCTCTGACATCTCTAAAGTTGTCAGCATAGTTTCTCACTGGAAAAAAGGCCTGAAACTTTAAACTTAAATGCAGTTTAACTCACAATTCATCTGTATTCTTTAATAGAAAATCAATGTCACTTTGTAAGACCCAGTTACATCTTAAAGAACAAATGCACATATAAAAACTGACAAAAATAAAAATAGCTAAAACTTAGAGTTTAGCACTCTCTCTGTTCACATTACTTTGCTGCTGCTGCTGCTAAGCTGCTTCAGTCGTGTCCGACTCTGTGTGACCCCACAGACGGCAGCCCACCAGGCTCCCCTGTCCCTGGGATTCTCCAGGCAAGAACACTGCTGCATATTTTAAAAACTCATGAATCTTTATAATAAACCCAAGACAGTAGGTACCGTTTTCTTCCTTTTACCAGTGAAGAATTTGGGAGCTTCCCATGTGGTGCTAGTGGTAAAGAACCCCCCTGCCAGTGCAGGAGATATAAGAGACATGAATTCGATCCCTGGGTTGGGAAGACCCCCTGGAGGAGGGCATGGCAACCCACTCCAGTATTCTTGCCTAGAGAAGCCCATGGACAGAGGAGTCTGGAGGGCTACAGTCCATAGGTTCACACAGAGTTGGACATGACTGAAGCAACTTAGCACACATGCACAGTTTTCTTCCTTTGACCAATGAAGAAATTGAAGCACTGAGAGGTTTAGTAGCTTGCCCAAGGTCACACAGATAGTCATTAATAAAGTTGGGATTCATACTCAGGCAGTTGGGGTCCAAAGGCCATGTTTTTGGCCTGATACCAGACTGCCACAAGAATATAAAAACACTTTGCTCTCAGCTCTAGTGCCACTCTTCAGTTTCTGTGAGTTTAAATTTAAGCATATAAATACAAATAGATTTCTGGGTGAAGACATTCAGCAAAGTTTATTGATTTCATATTGTGTATCAGACACTGTGCCAAGTAAGCTCTTGGGGGTACTAAGTCCCGATACAGTGCCTACCTTCAAGAAGGCCACATCTGGTAGAAGTTTCTAGTTTGAGCATAAGTATTACCATCTTCCCATTTACATGTGCCATGTGCATTGCATGTTTGAGAGAGGGAGGGGTACCGATGTGCCCACAAATTAAACACAAAAAAATCTGTTTTATTTGCTGGCCACTACACGGACATTATTTGATATTTTTCTAATTCACATTAGTTTCTGTTTTGGGAATACCACAAAGATTTTAAATCAAGCACTGTTCTTACAAGGCATTCTATGTCTTTGATGGTCTTTTTTTTATATTTTGGCCATTGCCCAAGATCATATAACTAATAAAAATCTTTGCTCTATTTAGCTGGTCTTCAGAATTTAAGGGGAGAAGACAATGGCACCCCACTCCAGTACTCTTGCCTGGAAAATCCCATGGATGGAGGAACCTGGTAGGCTGCAGTCCATGGGATCACGAAGAGTCAGACACGACTGCGTGACTTCACTTTCACTTTTCACTTTCATGCATTGGAGAAGGAAATGGCAATCCACTCCAGTGTTCTTGCCTGGAGAATCCCAGGGACGGGGGAGCCTGGTGGGCTGCCGTCTGTGGGGTCGCACAGAGTCGGACATGACTGAAGTGACTTAGCAGCAGCAGCAGCAGCAGAATTTAAGACAATTCAAGAGAGCTCCCCCACCCCTTCTTGAAAACTAGCTCTGTTAGTGTTGGTGTTAATGTTCTCTTAATCTACAGGAATAGGATATAAAATAGATATATCTCTTTAGATAAATAATTCTACATATGTTCATTATACCAAGATTATTGTGTTGTTTAAGTTTACACACATACACAAAGTTTTTATCTGCTGTGCTATCAGTAATTGAGAGATGTATATTAACCTCCCATTTTAAAAAACTAATTTATTTATTTTAATTGGAGGCTAATTACTTTACAATATTGTGGTTAACTTCCCATTTTGATGGTAGATTTTTCAATTCCCTCTTGCTTCCTGGTAGCTCAGTGGTAAAGAATCTGCCTGCCAGTGAAGAAGACATGGGTTCAATCCCTGAATTCCGAAGATCCCCCAGAGAAAGAAATGGCAATCCATTCCAGTATTCTTGCCTGGAAAATCCCATGGACAGAGGAGCCTGGCAGGCTACAGTCCATGGGGTTGCAAAAAAGTCAGACATGAGTTAATGACTAAACAATAGCAGCAACTTGATTTGTAGGTATTTGCATTACAATATTTTCCTGAATTTTGAGTAATAAGTATTTGTAACTTTATAACTCAATGCACCATCTTTCCTAAAATATCTTCTTGTGGGCAGGAAGCCCATAAGATGTTTCAGCTGAGTCTTGACACCCCACAACTAACGTGGAACAAACTGTCCATCAGAGCTTGGGTTTGGACACTCATGTTATCTGAGCTGGGGTTCTTTTCAGTGGATAATCCTTACACTTTTGACTGGATAGTGATAGCTGCTCAGTTGTGTTTGACTCTTTTTGGCTCTGTGGACTGTAGCCGCCAGTATACCTGTAATTGAATTTCAGTGAAGGACTAAAGTTTTCTTGGGCTTTGGTCTCTCCATTAAATCTTAGTACTGTGTTTGTCAATTGTGAGAAAATGAAAGGTCACAGGTTTTCTGTGATGCAAATCTGTCTGGCTTTCTTATTTGTGCCTCAGTATTTTTTTGATTTCTGTTTTTCAAAATGTGATATGCCATTTGCCATAAAAATATATCACTTAAGTCATTGCAAATACCTTGTTTTCATTTATGAATTTCTAGGAAACATTCTACCCTATGGTATGGGCATGGTGGTGGTGGTGAGGCAGGGAGCAGGTTTCTTCTTTAAGATGTTAATGATAGGTTTAGTACAGTTATGAAATTATGATTTCTTCTTTGGCATATGAATTATTAAGAAGTATCTTTAAATTTCCAAAAAGTATCAGGATTAAAGATTATTTTTTGTTGTTGACTTCATATTTAATTTTCTTGAGGTCAGAGACCATGGTCTGTATGAGAATGGGTTTCTTTGAAATCTACTGAGACTTGCATTGTAACTTAGTACATGATCATTTGGTGGGGTGGGCAGTAAATGTTCCAACTGGATATAGAATTCTACATATGTTCATTAAATTAGACCTATTTTGTTCAACTTGTCTTATATTTAGTAATTTTTTATCTGCTTATACTATTAATAATTGAAAGAAGTATGTTATTTCCCCTCTTTTTTTTTTAAATTCTATTTTATATCTTGACTACACCTATCAGTATAGTGCTAATTTACATAGATTGCATCATATTTTCTTTTTAAATTGAAGTATAGTTAATATTAAAGGAAATGAACCCTAAATATTCATTGGAAGGACTGATGCTGAAGCTGAAGCTTCAGTACTTTGGCTACCTGATGCAAAGAGCCAACTCATTGGAAAAGACCCTGATGCTGGGAAAGACTGAAGACAAAAGGAAAAGGGGACGATAGAGGGTTAGATGGTTAGATAGCATCATCGACTCAATGGACATGAATTTGAACAAACTCTGGGAGATAGTGGAGGAGAGAGAAGCCTGGCATGTTGCAGTCCAGGGGGTTGCACAGAGTTGGACACATCTCAGTGACTAAACAACAATAATAATAGTTAATATACTTTATTATATGTTACTGCTAAGTTGCTTCAGTCGTGTCCGACTCTGTGCGACCCCATAGACGGCAGCCCACCAGGCTTCTCCGTCCCTGGGATTCTCCAGGCAAGAACACTGGAGTGGGTTGCCATTTCCTTCTCCAATGCATGAAAGTGAAAAGTGAAAGTGAAGTCGCTCAGTCGTGTCTTACTCTAGTGACCCCATGGACTGCAGCCCACCAGGCTCCTCCATCCACGGGATTTTCCAGGCAAAAGTACTGGAGTGGGGTGCCATTGCCTTCTCCATTATTATATGTTACATATAGTTATATGTAAGGTATACAATATAGTGATTTACAGTTATTAAAGGTTAGACTCCATTTAGAAGTGACAGTGATAGAGTTAGTCACTTAGTCATGTCCGACTCTTTGCAATCCCACAGACTGTAGCCCACCAGGCTCCCCTGTCCATGGAATTCTCCAGGCAAGAATACTGGAGTGGGTAGCCATTTCCTTCTCAAGGGGATCTTCCTGACCAAAGGATTGAACTCAGGTCTCCTGTATTGCAGGCAGAATCTTTATCATCTGAGCCACCAGGGAAGCCCAGACTTCTTTTATAGTTATTATAAAATATTGGCTATATTCCCTGTGTTGTATCCTTTTGGCTTATTTTATATGATCTCTCATTTTGATGGTAATTTTTCAGTTTCTCTCTCTAGTTGTACATAATCTTCTGTTATATATTTGGAGGGACTTCCTGAGTGCATGTTAATAAAACATACTTGATTTTTTTTAACTCTATGTAGTAGTCTTTTATAATGATTTTATTATTTTTAAATTTTATTTTTTAGCTATTAATATAACTGTCTCAACTTTATTTTGGTTTTCATTTACCTGGTATATCTTTTTTCCATCTTTTTACTTTCAGTCTTTCGTGATCTTTATGTTTTAGATGTGTCCCTTGTGAAATGGCACATACCTGGATTTTTAAATTTTATGTAGTCTGTTGCTGCTGCTGCTGCTGCTAAGTCGCTTCAGTTGTGTCCAACTCTGCGACCCCATAGACAGCAGCCCACCAGGCTCCCTGTCGCTGGGATTCTCCAGGCAAGAACACTGGAGTGGGTTGCCGTTTCCTTCTCCAATGCAGGAAAGTGAAAAGTGAAAGTGAAGTCATTCGGTTGTGTCCGGCTCTTAGTGACCCCATGGACTGCAACCCACCAGGCTCCTCCGTCCATGGGATTTTCCAGACAAGAGTACTGGAGTGGGGTGCCATTGCCTTCTCTGATGTAGTCTGTTAACCTCTGTATTTTAAAGTATGAATTTTACTTATACATTTAAAAATGTTAGTTGATATATTGGAGCTTTTTTTTTTTACCATCTTATGTTTAGTTTTCTATTTATTTCATTTTTCTATGGTTTTTCTCCTTGCCTTTAACTTTTTTTTCCTTATTCTATTTCCCCATTACTGACTCTACAAGATCACATCTCAAGTGAGCTGGCTAGTAACAGGGTTAACACTGAAAATAGCAACCTATCATCTAAGGTGAGGTTGAGGATGGAATGTAGCTTTACTGAAAGTAGTCAGATTGGCAAGTGATAGGGCAGAGGAGGCAAGAAGCTGATGGAGGTCATGGCTTATATATTCTCCTTGGGAATGAGAATTAAGAGTATTTCCTCAAGACTACCTAAGAAAGGGCCTGTGAAAGAGGCTTAGCATCTTATAATTCAGTAAAGACCAAGAAATAGTGAAGTCAAGAAAATATTGATACTTCCAGAACCTGTGTAGCTTTGCTGTGATGTTTATATGCTCTATTATCTTGTTAATAATTAGTTTAATTACTTTTTATTACCTTTGTCATGCTGATGGATTCTAAAAGTCCACCAGGCTCCTCTGTCCATAATATTTCCCAGTCAAGCATACTGGAGTGGGGGGTTTCCTAGGTGGCTCAGTGGTAAAGAACCTACCTGTCAATGCAGGAATACTGGATTGGTTGCCGTTTCCTTCTCCAGGGGATCTTCCTGACCTAGAGATCAAACCTGGGTCTCCCGCATTGCAGACAGATTCTTTGCCATCTGAGCCACCAAGGAAGCCACCAACTGAACTAAAGGCAAGTAATAAGACTTATAGATGACAGTGAGGGTACAGCTGAGGTTGTAGACCAGGAATTATTTAGGACCTGGGTATAGGAGCAGACAAGGCAGACTATATAGCCTTGGTACAGGTTTGGGATTTTGATGGACAGTTGCTGCAGTGGGATGAAGGTGCATGGATATGGAAGATATTGGTGAGAGTGGTTCAAATGTTGCACTATCTGGAGTCCAGGATGGATAGGGAAGGAAGATAGATCAATGGGAGGCAAGTAGACCAAGAGAAAGTGGAGGGAAGGCTCAAGAGACTGTGGTCTTGGTAAGGTTGTAGATAGGTATAGTGGGAGTAAGCTGTAATTGAAAAATAGGGATTCTTGAATTTAAGATTTCAGAGAGTCAGTCCTGGTTGGTCAATTCCATGAGTGAAAAATAAAGGGAAGATGTACAGTATTAGCAGTTCCATTTTGTTGTCATGCTATCTTTGATTCCCCAATGACACTCTTACTTCCTTGGCTTTTACTACTAGTTGGTCTCATTATTGTGCCAGTGTGCTTGTCTCATCACAGAACTCTGCTGCCTCTCCATAAATATCAGTTGTCTAATAAATTTGGTTTTGCTTTCATTTCCAGTGTGTCTCTGCCATCCTTGGTCTTTAATTGCCGGTCAATTGGTGATACCTAGTTTATCCAGGAGCCGCTGATTTTTTGGGCCAGTTCTTCAACCATAATTACACGTATGGGAATTCATTTCCACAGTGCTTTTGATTGCTGTGTTCAATATTTTATAATTGTTTTGGCCATGATCCTGCCTGGATAGAGCCAGTGGAGCCCTAGCTCTTGAATGCAATTGCCTGGGCTTGAATCCTAGCAACCTTCAATTACCCTCTGTTTATTCTTGGGCCAGCTAACCTAACCTCTCCTGAGTCCTCATCTATAAAATGTGGATAATAATAGTACCTCATTCTTGGGGTTGTTGTGAGCATTAAGTTAATGTATGTCAAGTACTTGTTGCCTGGCATGTAATAAATTCTCAATGAATGGAACTGTTGGCGTTGATGATGACAGTGATGGTGATCAACAGTAGTGGTGACATATGCAACAGCACAATGTGCCAAATACAGTGTTAGGTGCTGGGCCAGATACATAGAATGATGTTGAAAAAGTCCTTGTTCTCATGGAGAGTATATTCTCCTTGAGGGTGGAAATTAAGGATATTTCCTCAAGACTTCCTAAGAAAGAGCCTATAAAAGAGGCTTAGCATTTTATAGTTCAATAAAGACCAAGAAATAATGAAATCAAGAAAGTGTTGATATTTCCAGAACCTGTGTAGCTTTGGTATGTTGTTTGTGCTCAGTGTGTTCAGTCATGTCTGACTCTTTGCGACCCCATGGAGTGTAGCCCACCAGGCTCCTCTGTCTGTGGGATTCTCCAGGAAAGAATACTGGAGTGGGTTGCCATTGCTTTGTTTGTACTCTCTATTATTGTCTTGTTGGTAATTAGTTTTAAAAAGTGAAGCACTTATGTAATTTCAAGGGAGAACAGAGAAGGTAAGTATGATCCTCATTTTTGACTCTCAATATGACTACAACATGGAGAAGGCAATGGCAACTCACTCCAGTACTCTTGCCTGGAAAATCCCATAGATGGAGGAGCCTGGTGGGCTGCAGTCCATGGGGTCGCTAAGAGTCGGACACGACTGAGCGACTTCACTCTCACTTTTCACTTTCCTGCATTGGAGAAGGAAATGGCAACCCACTCCAGTGTTCTTGCCTGGAGAATCCCAGGGATGGGGGAGCCTGGTGGGCTGCCGTCTGTGGGGTCGCACAGAGTCGGACATGACTAAAGTGAATTAGCAGCAGCAGCAGCATGACTACAACAAAGCTTCTTGCCTTACTTCTATACCTGTTTCTTCTCTTACAGCCCCTGTCACTGTTACAACTCTTACTAGCCAGGTGCTTAACTTTGACATGCACACTAGGCATCTTTGCCTTCACCTTCATTCTTTCCATTCAGTCAGTCACTCCATTTTGTCAGTTCTACTTCTCAAACCTATTTGTGTTCTCTTGTCTTCCTGTTCTGGTTTAGGTCTGCCCTGCAGCAGATTCAGTGAGTACATGTATTCCAAATGTGTGTTCCAAACACTGATGGGATTTTTAGCACACATTATTCAATTTTCTTGACACCTTTGAGAAGTAGTTCATTTTGTAGTTGAAAAACCAGAGGATGACAGAGACACAGTGACTTTGCCCAGTTGGTTAAAAGCATAGTTAAATAAACTTAGGTTGTCTTTTTGTCCAGTAATCTGTCTTCTTTGAATGTTTTCTTTCTTGAAATTTAAAAGTAAGACTTATCTGTAAAAAAAATCAGAGCTGTATAAAATAAAAAGTAAAAGTTGCCCCCCTCAGTTCTGCTTCTCAAGAGGAACCAATGATAATGGGTTTTGTTCTAGACTTTTTTCTTTGCATATACAAATGTATAGATAGATGCTTTAGCAAACAGATCATTCAAGTATAGTCCTAAAATGACTCTTATTTTTCACTCAAGATCTATTTTCATACAGATCTACCACATTTTAAAAATGGATGCGTAGTATGCCATCATATGGAAATATTATTTTGTTTAAAGATTTCTTTGTTAAAGAACTTGTTTTTGCTCTTACAAATAATATTGCAGTAACCTTCTTGTACATATACCTTGAATACACATTTATGTGAATATTTCTATTAGCTAGATTCTTAGATGTGGTATTGCTTGCTTTTGGAGTATGCACATTTTACAATGTGTTATTGAACCTGAAGCTCGAATAATTTGGCCACCTGATGCAAAGAACTGACTCATTGTAAAAGACCCTGATGCTGGGAAAGATTGAAGGCAGGAGAAGGGGATGACAGAGGAAGAGATGTTTGCATGGAATCACGGACTCGATGGACATGAGTTAGAGCAAACTCCTGAAGTTGGTGAAGGATAGGGAAGTCTGGCATGCTGCAGTCCATGGGGTCGCAAAGAGTCAGACTTGCTTGAGCAACTGAACAACGATGTGTTACTGTACTTCAATTTGTCTTTTGAAACAGCCTTTCATACTATAGCTAGAGTGATCTTTGTAAAACAAATTTGAGTATGTGACTTCCCAATATCAAAAACAAAGCAGCAACAAAGGTGTTTGATGGATTTTTATTCGCTGTGTCATCAATTTACAAATTCTTAGTTTTTAAGAGTATTTGAGAATTACATAATCAGGTTTCCAGCTATATTTCCTACCATTCTCCCCAACAAACAAACATATACTCTGTTCTATAAGGCAAAATCCACCTGTTCTATAAAACCTTCCACATGTATGTAGTTCTGTCTCGTCCCTCTCTAGGCAAGATAGAACAAATTACTCCCTTCTCTAAGTTCCCACAACAATTTATTATCCCTCTAAGAGTCGGACACGACTGAGTGACTTCACTTTGACTTTTCACTTTCATGCATTGGAGAAGGAAATGGCAACCCACTCCAGTATTCTTGCCTGGAGGATCCCAGGGGTGGGGAGCCTGGTGGGCTGCCGTCTATGGGGTTGCACAGAGTCGGACACGACTGAAGCGACTTAGCAAGAGTGCTTAGTACACTGTACTGTGTTTGTGTGTACCTTTCTCTTCTGTGATCTTCTTCAGCACAGGAACTGTACCTCACTCATCTTTGTATCTATAGCACTTTGCACAACGCCTGTCAGAGTGGGTTCTCAACAAATGTGGGTGAAATAGGTGAAGATACTCTTGAGGTAGTGTTAGCAATAAGAACTTTGGGAGATAGAGTAGGTGATGGCCATTTTGAAGTGTAGCAGAAAGCTGACTGAATCCAGAACTCTGGTCAGGAAAGGTTTGGAAGGAAATAGGCTTCAACTGGCAGAGGTCCCTGTGTGGTTTTCTCCACTACAGAGATGAGCTATCTGATTATTTGGCTTAATAGATTTGTGACTTGAGAACATTAAAAGTATTGAAAATTAGATAATTGAGGATCCACTTGGTAGAAGGAGAATTTGACTCAGCTGTTGTGTCCTCTTTCCAGACTAAGAAGCTTATGTTGAAAGACCCAACTGTTTGCCAGAGTCATGAATAAATTTTTCTTCTTGAAAACTTAGTCTCTTCATTTTCAGGGTAGGAGCTGCCTGGAAGTGGGAATGGCGCGTTGGTCACATGGGCTGTGTTGTCTGTTGAGCCTGCTCAAGGGGGAAATAGTTATCTGTGCAAAATTAGTTTTTATCTTATTTCAGGCAAATCTGGTGGCCTGGTAGATTTGAAGAAAGAAGAGTAGAAGGAAAAACTAGGACAAGTCATGTCGGAGATACTTGATCTCTCTTTTCTGTCTGAGATGGAAAGGGATTTGATCCTCAGTGTTCTACAACGAGATGAGGAACTCCGAAAAGCAGATGAGAAAAGGATTAGGTAAGAGTCCCAGAAAAATCTTGTTCCCAGGCCTTTAACCAATGATAACTGGACTTTTCCTTATACTTCTCATCTAACTTTCAGAGGAACTTGTGTATGAGGTTTACAACTCCTCACTGAGTCAGGTTGGGCTCTGTTGCTTTCACAGAACTAAATAGTCACTGTCTCCACCTCTCAACCCATCTCTATCCAGCCCATGCAGCCTTCAAATCACTTGTGCTTCTCTTTTGGGTATTGGCAGGCGACTGAAGAACGACTTACTGGAGATAAAAAGGAAAGGGGCCAAAAGGGGCAGCCAGCGCTATAGCAATCGGACCTGCGCCCGGTGCCAGGAGAGCCTGGGCCGTTTGACTCCCAAGACCAACACTTGTTGGAGTTGTAATCATCTGGTGTGTCGGGACTGCCGCGTTCAGGAAAGCAATGGTAGCTGGAGGTGCAAGGTGTGCGCCAAGGAAATGTGAGTGTTACTTAGAGTTGAGAGAAGAAAGAGGGCCCCAGTTGTGGTTAGCATTTCTCCCTTTGTCCTTTATTAGTTGAATGTCAAGGGCCATTTTTTAAAAAATCCATTTCTTGTTTTCTTCTATTCCTTCCCAGAGAGCTGAAGAAAGCAACTGGAGACTGGTTTTATGACCAGAAAGTGAATCGCTTTGCTTACCACACCGGCAGTGAGATAATCAGGATGTCCCTGCGCCGCAAACCTGCAGGTACCAGACCTGTTGGGATATGGTTCCTTGAGGTGCTTGACTTCAGTCATAGACCCTCTGGTGTGGAATCTAAGTGTATTCTTACAGGTGGTGTGTCTTCCTTCATTCCGTGGGCTCAACCCATTTGTGGGCAACATAAAGACTATGTTGCCATCCTTTCTGTAAGCATGCTGTGTTCCCCTTCCCCCACATCCCCCCCATCATCACCCATATGCCATGCTTTTGTTTGTCTTGAAGTGAATAAAAGAGAGACAGTGGAACAGTCTCTCCTTCATCAGTCACAATTGGGTGATATCTGGCCAGGAAGAAAGATCATTCAGGAGCAACAGAAGGAGCCCAGGTAAGAACCAAGCAATCATTTAAAGAAAAGACTATACATGCTTCTAATTGTTTTATTTTTTAACTTCTATTTATAAAATAATAGATATTCATTGTAGGAAAATTTGGAAAGTACAGAAAAGAGTAAACAAGGAAGAAAAAAAATTCCTAATCCTGTAACCTACATATAAACATTAACATTTTGGTATATTTACTTTTTTCTTTATAAGAACAATTTGAAGACAAAATACAAATAACACAAACTCATTATTAAACATTTAACCAGTATAGAAAACAATAAAGAAAACAACAAATCACCCAAAACCTTACTACCCCAGTATTCATATTATATGAAGTTATTTCAGATATGTTTTTTGCATATGTATAGATAAAGGGATGGGTGGATGGATAAATCAAAAAAACTTTTATAATATTGGATCATAATATATTAAATTAAAAGCTGTGGTTCATTATACTTGAATTTAACAGAATAAACACTGAAATAAAATACAGGAATCACTAATCTTCAGATGAATGTTTCTTTACTGTAAAGGATATTAATCATTAGTATCCCTCTAAACTTAAGAAAAAATATTATGAAAACCACCGAGCAGTTAGTCATTTTTGTGTAGTATCTTTCTGGTAACAGCCTTATCAAGCTATAATTCAGACCATGTAATTCACCCATTACTAGTGTACAATGACGTAGATTTTACAGAATTGTGCAACCACCACCTCGATTGATTTTATAACTTTCTATTACCTTAAAAACAAACCCTTGTAACCTTTAGCTATCACTGCCCCCCACCCACCTCCATATCATTCCCCATCCCTAAACAGTCTCTGATCTACTTTTAATTTCTGTGTTGGACATTTTATTTAAATAGAATCATAAAATATGTGGTCATTTGTGACTGTTTTGTCTCACTTAACATAATGTTTTCAAGGTTCATCCATGTTGAAGCATGTATCAGTACTTCATTTCTTTTTATTGCCTAATAATATTCTATTATATGTAAATACCCCCATTTGTTTATCCATTCATCTGTTGATAGATGTTTGGGTTCTTTCCACTTTTTGGACCAATGCTATTATGAACATTTGTAATGAGTTTTTACGTGGACATGTTAGTCCCTCAGTTGTGTCTGACTCTGTGACCCCATAGACTGTAGCCTGCCAGGGTCCTCTGTCCATAGCATTCTCCAGGCAAGAATACTGGAGTGGGTAGCCATTTCCTTCTCTAGGGGATCTTCCTGACCCAGGGATTGAATCTGGGTCTTCTGCATTGCAGGCAGATTCTTTACTGTCTGAGCCACTATACTTTAATTTAAAAATAAATTAAAAATAATGAAATAAAATACTTAGTGAAAAAAGGAATTGCTTTTTATATACTTCTTTTCTATAACCCAAGGGAGGGATTACAAAGGGATAGAGATACCAAGGGAACATTTCATGCAAAGATGGACACAATAAATGACAGAAATGGTATGGACCTAACAGAAGCAGAAGATACTAGGAAGAGGTGGCAAGAATACACAGAAGAACTATACAAAAAAGTTCTTCATGACCCAGATAACCACAATGGTGTGATCACTCACCTAGAGCCAGACATCCTGGAATGCAAAGTCAAGTGGGCCTTAGGAAGCATCGCTACGAACAAAGCTAGTGGAGGTGATGGAATTCCAGTTGAGCTATTTCAAATCCTAAAAGATGATGCCAGCAAATTTGGAAAGCTCAGCAGTGGCCATAGGACTGGAAAAGGTCAGTTTTCATTCCAATCCCAAAGAAAGGCAATGCCAAAGAATGTTCAAAGTACTGCACAATTGTACTAGCAAAGTAATGCTCAAAATTCTCCAAGCTAGGCTTCAAAAGTACGTGAACCAAGAACTTCCAGATGTTCAAGCTGGATTTAGAAAAGGCAGAGGAACCAGATTTGAAATTGCCAACATCCGTTGGATCATGGAAAAAGCAAGAGAGTTCCAGAAAATTATCTACTTCGGCTTTATTGGCTACTCCAAAGCCTTTGACTGTGTGGATCACAACAAACTGTGGAAAATTCTTAAAGAGGTGGGAATACCAGAGCACCTTACTTGCCTCCTGACAAATCTGTATGCAGGTTAAGAAGCAACATTTAGAATTGGACATGGAACAACAGACTGATTCCAAATCAGTAAAGGATTATGTCAAGGCTGTATATTGTCACCCTGCTTATTTAACTTATATGCAGAGTGCATCATGTAAAATGCCGGGCTGGATGAAGCACAAGCTGCCATCAAGATTGCCAAGAGAAATATCAGTAACCTGAGATATGCAGATGACACCACCCTTATGGCAGAAATAGAAGAACTAAAGAGCCTCTTAATAAAAGTGAAAGAGGAGAATTTAAAAGCTGGATTACAACTCAACATTCAGAAAACTAAGATCAGGGCATCTGGTCCCATTACTTCATGGCAAATAGATAGGGAAACAATGTAAGCTGTGAGAGACTATTTTGGGGGGCTCCAAAATCACTGCAGATGGTGACTGTAGCCATGAAATTAAAATATGCTTGCTCCTTGGAAGAAAAGCTATGACCAAGATAGACAGCATATTAAAAAGCAGAGACATAACTTTGCCAACAAAGGTCCATCTAGTCAAAGCTATGGTTTTTCCAGTAGTCATGTGTGGATGTGAGAGTTGGACTATAAAGAAAGCTGAGCAGCAAAGAATTGATGCTTTTAAACTATGGTGTTGGAGAAGAATCTTGAGAGTCTCTTGGACTGCAAGGAGATCCAAACAGTCCATTCTAAAGGAGATCAGTCCTGAATATTCATTGGGAGGACTGATGCTGAAGCTGAAACTCCAATACATTGGTCACCTGATGCGAAGAACTGACTCATTCGAAAAGCCCCTGATGCTGGGAAAGATTGAAGGCAGGAGGAAGAAGGGGACAACAGAGGATGAGATGGTTGGATGGCATCACTGACTCAATGGACACGAATTTGCACAAGCTCTAGGAGTTGGTGTTAGGGAATCCTGGAATGTTGCAGTCCATTGGGTCGCAAAGAGTTGGACACGACTGATCAACTGAACTAAACTGAAGGGAGGGGCAAAAGATAACTTGGGGATACTAGGTTTCAGTCTCCTGAAATTCTCATAAGTGTCTTGTTGTTTTTCAGTCTCTCAGTCATGTCCTACTCTTTGCAACCCCATGGACTGCAGCATACCAGGCTTCCCTGTCTGGCTCACTCAGTCTTAAGTGTCTGGTCTCACTCAATCTAGCTCTATATGCATCCTCTAGTTCATACCAGTGCCCTGAGAGATGACATCCCACAGAAGGCTTGTCTGCCTTGGTTGGGGTGCCCATTGATATCTGGGGTATAAATCTTGAGGATTTTTGTTTTCTTTATCTTACCCCAGGATTCCCTACTCATTCACTTAATCTGTACACATTGGAAGAAGTTTAGCCAAGCTAGATCTTTCTTCTGTTTTATTAGCCTTCACTTTTCAAACTTCATATCTTGAGGCTTTATTCCTTTCCTCATTTGGTTGCTGCTGGCGAAGTTTTGATTTTTTATTTGTGTTTTTCCCCCCCAACTTTCCCTCATCCAAAGAGAAACGAGATTTTATCATGTTTTATATGATTGATGAAAAGCAATATAGAAATATATCAAATGAGTCCCCAGTAAGTTTACTTTTTCTGCCCCAGACAGTTCTTATTGTCATTAATAATTCTGGTGTATAGACTACCACACTGTCTCAATGTACAAATATGAGTTGGATTCTTAAAATTTTAATTTCTTTTTACAAAAAGATCATACTGTATACATTGTTGTTGTTCAGTCGCTAAGTTGTGTCTGACTCTTTGTGACCCCATGGACTGCAGCATGCCAGGCTCCTCTGTCCTTCATTATCTCCTGGAGTTTGCTCAAATTCATGTCCATTGAGTTAGTGATGCTGTCTAACCATCTCATCCTCTGCCATCCCTTCCTCTTCCTGCCTTCAATCTTTCCCAGCATTAGGGTCTTTTCCAGTGAGTCAGCTCTTTACATCAGGTGGACAAAGTGTTGGAACTTCATCATCAGTTCTTCCAATGAATAGTCAGGGTTGATTTCCTTTAGGATTGACTGGTTTGATCTCCTTGCTGTCCAAGGGACCCTCAGGGGTCTTCTCCAGAAAATATAACATTGACATCTTTCTATGTCAATGATTCGACATAGAAATGATTCGAAAGCATCAATTCTTTGATACTCATCTTTCTTAATTCCTTTCTTTGGGCTTCCCTGGTAGCTCAGATGCTAAAGAATCTGCCTGCAGTGCAGGAGACCCGGGTTTGATCCCTGGGTCAGGAAGATCCCCTGTAGATGGGCATGGCAACCCAGTCCAGTATGCTCGCCTGGAGAATTCTATGAACAGAGGAGTCGAGTGCCTACAGTCCATGGGGTTGCAAAGAGTCGGACACGACTAAGTGACTAACACTATGCTTACTATGCTTTCTTAATTCCTTCAGTATTTTCATCACCCCACTTTTGAACTTGGTGTCTATTAGACTGAAGAGATCTATTTCATTGTTTGTTCCTTCAGGGGAGTTCTCTTGGTCTTTTAACTGGGAGTGGTTCCTCTGCTTCTTTATTTTGCTTATGTTTCTCTTTGTGAGTTTAGGAGAAACAAATATCTACTTTATTCTAGAAGGGCTGTTTATCTGCAGGAGTGTTCCTGCATAGCGTAGTGTGTTTAATATTTTTTTGGCATGAGGGCTGTTTTTGGTTTGGATGCTTGCTGTCTCTTTCCTCAGTGTGTTGGCTGTTATCCCCTTAACAGGGAGAGTGCAAGTGCGCTCCCAGGAAGGCAGGTACAGCAGTTGGCACCCGGTTGTGGGGCCCTCACTGTTAGCAGCAGACTGTGCCCTCTTCTGGGGTTTGAGATGGCAGTGGTGGCTCGCACCCATGCCTGGAGCTTTTGTAGGCAGTGCCTTGCCAATATGAGAGTACATGGTTGGGGAAAGAAGCTTCTATGGCGAGCCCACCCCTCTCCTAGCTCACCCCCCTCTAATGGCACCTTGGCTCTCTGGTGGGCCCAGGCTTCTTCTTGTACTACTGTTATGTGGCGCACCACACACTAGCCCCCTCAGACTGTCTTTATGCAGGCAACCCCAGTCTTCTCCCCAGCTCTGGCCTCTATAGAGACTCAGCACCTAGCCCCGACCCGCCCTAAAAGACCAGTGTCTCAGGCTGGGGAATGCCATTGGCACTGTCTGTGCAGGTCCCTGTCTGTTTTGCCCTCTGCAGACCTGTTACTACACTCTGCTCTGAGGCTCTAAAGCTGCTCCTCTGTCTTGGCTGATCTCTCGCCAGTGAAGGAACTTTCCTGTGGGTGGAACCCTTTTCACTTTCACAGTTCCCTCCCAGATCCCTCTCAGGGGCACAGGTCCCAGTCCTGATTCCTTTCTCTCTTCCTTTTTCCCTTTGTCCTGTCCAGTTATATGGAGATTTTTTTGCCCTTTTGGAAGTCTGAGGTCTTCTTCCAGTAGATATTCAGTGAAAATATTCAGTAGATATTCTGTGAGAATTGTTTCACATGTATTTTTTATATATTTGTGGGAAAAGGTGAATTCTACGTCCTACTCCTCTGCCATCTTGACCCGATCCCCAACCATACCAATTTTTGATGAGGATGTAGAGCAACTGGCATTCTCATACAGTGCTGGTAGGAACATCCAATGGTGAAGCCACTTTGAAAAAGAGTTTAGTAGTGTCTTAACCAGTTAAACGTACACCTACCTTGTGAATCAGCCTTTAAATTTCTAGATATTTACTCAAGAGAAACACAAGAATACGTCCATACAAAGACTTGTGCATGAATATTCATAGCGGCTTTGTGATTGCCAAAACCTAGAGATAACTCCAGTGTCTATCAGCAGGTGAAAGGATAAACTTTGCTTTGTTTATACAGTGGAATACTACTCAGCAATGGAAAGGAATGGATTACCGATACATGCAACAACATGGATGAATCTTGAAATAATCATGCTGAGTGAAAGAAGTCAAACAAAAAAAGAGGACCTACTGTATGACTCTGTTTATATAAAATTCTAGAAAAATCAAGCTAAATGTTAATGACAGCAGATCAGCACTTACTTGAAGACAGGTCTGAGGAGGGAGAAATGGACTATGAAGGGGCATGAGGAAACTTTGGGGAGTGATAGACATGTTCAGTAGCTTAATTGTGGTGATGGTTTCACAAATGTATACATATAGCTGATTCATGTCGATGTATGGCAAAAACCATAGTATTGTAAAGTAATTAGCCTCCAATTAAAATAAATAAAAAAACTCATCAAATCAAACACTTAAACACGTGCACTTTATTAATGTTAGTTATAGCCCAAGGTGCAAATGGAAAAAAAATGACAGAAAAATATAACATTGGCATCTTTCTATGTCAGCCCCAGGGGTCTGCCTCATTCTTTTTGTTCTCATATGGTATGTCATTGTATGTATGTACTATGATTTTATCCACACAGACTTGGTTGGGTGACTCATCTGTTTTAGGTGATGAGCCCCTCCCCTTCTTTTGTGGATAAAAATGGCTTTTATTTCCTGAACTTGATTGAACACATCTGACATCACTGGTCATAATGTAATTTCTGAAGCCCACTGCTTCTGGCTGTCTATGACTTCTTGTCTCATTGAACCCAGAAGACTTTCATTTATCCTAAACATGAAAACGGATTAAGTGGCCATAAATGATATTTTTCATAAAATTATGGAGCCTCACAAATAATCTAATTCAACTCCCTTATTTTTGCAGAAAAGAAAGCAGGGTAAGTGATTTACCTCAGATCATCAGATAGTTAGAGCCCAGGACTCCCATCTCTAAGTTTATTTTTCTACTGCACAGATGTCAAATAATTGCTTTTTTGCCCTAGAGTGGTTTGTATCAGCTTTGGATCAGTACGTATTAATCTTTAGGAAAAAATACAAGCAGAAAACACTCTCCATGGACCACTATTAAACTATCTCTCTAGAGGAATGGTTCTGCTTTGGGTTCTTTGTTCTTTGGAGCAAAGAGGGGAAAAAGAATGATTCTAAAGTGAAAATGAAATCAAGCTCCCTGCGTGTTTTTGACTATAAAGCTAATATATCTCTCAAGAAATGACACTGTTTCACCTCTGGCATGCCCTAGGATTTCAACCCCTGCTGTTTGTTTTCATAGAGATATCTCAAATATCATGTTATGATAACTTGGAAAATTTATTCTCTCCTGCCTAAGACGTTATACATTTTGGCTATTTCATTCTGTGTTCTTTTCTTATTAATTCCTTCATTTGTTTGTCTATGAATGCCTACTATTTTCCAGGCACTATTTTAGGCAATAGTATATACTGGTGACGACAACAAAGTTCCTTGCTTGAGGAGTGTAGATTTGGTAGTGGGGGACACAGACAGTAAGTGAATAATCAAGTAAATATATGTCAGATGTTGACAAGCGCTGTGGAGAAAACTGAAGGAGTCTGAAAGGGAGTACCAGGAAAGCATGTATGTATGCAGGCAGTTTTATCTAGGCCAGTGCAGGGAAAGATTTAATAATAATTAATAATTATTATACATAATTGATAATAATAATAAATAATAATAACATGACATTTGAGAGGAGACAAGCAAAGAGGACACAAACCCTGAGAGCATCTGGGGGAAAGAGATACTTTCTAGGCAGAGAAAGCAGCAGGTATAACAACCTTAAAGTGAGTTTGTGTTTGGCAGTATGAGTCATCTGGAACTGGCAAGCAAGGGGAGAGGGTAGGGGATAAAGACAGAGGCTGGGTGAGAAGCAGATCATGTAAGATTTTGACACTTGTAAGGACTCTGTCTTTATTCCAAGTTAGAAGGAGGGCTCTGAATTATGTGATATTATTTTTTTTAATTGGGGTAAAATTCACATAAGGTTAATCATTTTAACAGTTTTAAAGTATGCAATTCAGTATCTTTTAGTACTTTCAGAATATTGTGCAACCATCACCACTGCCTGATTTCAGAACATTTTCATCACTCCAAAAAGAAACACTGTGCCCATTAAGCAGTCACTCCTCATTTCTGCAGCAACTATTCTGCTTTTTGTTTCTATGGATTTGCCTATTCTGGACATTTCCTATAAATGGTATCATACAGAATGTGGCCATTTGTGTCTGGCATTTCACTTTAGCATAATATTTTCAAGGTTCATCTATGTTGTAGCATGTGTAAAACTTCATTCCTTTTTGTTGTCAATAAGATTTCATTTTATGGCTGTACCACATTTCCTTTATCTGTTCATCTGTTGATAGACATTTGGACTGTTTCCACCTGTTGGCTATTGTGAATAATGCTTCTGTGAACATTTATATACAATTTTTTTGTGTGGACACGTGCTCCCAGTTCTCTTGGGTAGATACCTATGAGTGGAATTGCTGGGTTTGTGTGGTAATTCTGTATTGGAGATATATATATATATATATATATAGTTGTATATATATATGTGTGTGTGTGTGTGTGTGTGTGTGTATTTAGTCCACATTGCCAGGCTTGCAGGATCTTTGTTCCGCAACCAGGGATTGAACTTGGGCCCCTGGCAGTGGAAGTGTGGAGTCCTAACCACAGGACCACCAGAGAATTCCCTGGGTTTATATTTTTAAAGCTCATTTTAGCTGCTGTGTTGAGGATAGATTGTATGGGGACAAGGGCAGAAGTAGGGAGTTCAGTTAGGAGATTATTATTACAAGCATTCCTTGAGGTAAGGGGTCCAGGAATTGTGTCCTTCCCTTTAGAGATGAGGACTGTTGTTTTGAATGCCCAGGGTCATCCTTCATTAAACTGAAAAGAAATTCTGGTCTTCTTAATAATATCTTCAAAGCATACTGCTTATTTATGAACATACTTTAAGCCCCACTGAAGGCATTTAGTCAAGAATTCAGTCAACAAATAATTGAGTGCCCAGTCTATGCTGGTTTCTCTGCTAGGCATTGGGAACATAGCAGTGAACAAAATATGTGATCACTGATCTCCTGGAACTTAGTCTAATGGAGGAAAAAGACACTAAACAAGTTGTTTGTTTATCAAGCAAATTATCAAGCAAATTAAATAATTTGTATAAAGGACATAATTATGCATATGATTACTACAAAGACATCAGGTTGCTTTAGGAGCACATAGGAAGGCTACTAATCCATACTTGGGGTTGGGGCATGGTCAGAGATGTGGAGGAATTGACATGTAAGGAGAGACTGGAAGAATGAGTAGATTTAGCCAGGAGTTTCAAGTAAACAAGAAAAATGGCCACTGTGACCATCCCAGGCAGAGAGAAGAGGGAAGAAAAGCAGTTTTGTCATATTCAGGGAACCAAGAGAGCTTCATCATTCCATAAATGTAAAGTATAAGGAGAGGTAGAGGGTGAAAAATGAGTCTGTAGAAATGAGCAGGGGGTCAACTCGTAAGGATTTTCTTGCCATGCTAAGGAGTTTGAACTCAATCCCAAGGGCAATAGAGAACCTCTGAGCAGTTTTAAAAGTGTACTCAGCTCTTAGAAAGATCACTTAGGCTACCACTGTGAAGGAGTTGGAAGGAAGCCCAACACCCAGCAGGAGAGCCCACTTTCTTTATGTGTTGGCTCTTGGTTTTTATTGTAGCATGTCATTTGAAGTGCCCAAGCTGAAAAGTGGAAGGAGTGCACTGGAAGCCGAGAGTGAGAGCCTGGATAGCTATACAGCTGACTCGGATACCATGTCCAGGTGAGATGTCCCCAGTCCCAGCCATTCTGCTCAACCGAGCTCCTGTTTTGTTCTCTAGAGCCAGGGTGTGGGGTTCTCCTGCCTTCAGTGTTCCTGACTTCTGTACTTGGTAAGGCTAATGAAGTATTTTCTCTGTTGCTGCAAGTCTCCCACTAGCACTTCTCTGAGCACAGCCTTCTGAAACACACTAACTTCCACAGGCTGCTGCATCTTGGAGAGTGTTCTTGGACCCCTGGACCAGCAGCAATGGATGCTGCTATCCCTTAGGCATGGGGGTGTGAGTGTTTGTATTTGTACAAAGCTACTTATCTGATTGTCTACATTCCTTCAAGGTAAATCAGATGTGAAGTTTACCTTCTGTATTTAGTTACTGACCTTAAGCCAGTGGCTTTCCTTCCACAGAGCTTGGGTCCCTAGATAGACAGGGAAGGGAGGAGGAGGTGATTTTATTACAGTTTCTGTATCTGCCCCCAGGAGAGACTCTCTGGATAAATCTGGCCTTTTTCCAGAATGGAAGAAGATGTCTGCCCCAAAACCTCAAGTAGAAAAGGTAAGCTTTAGTTACTGGTTGGTTGTTCTCTGTCTTTCTGTCTTTGTCTCTCTCTCCTTCCTTTCTCAGGAAGAATTTAAATTAAGAATTGAAGCAAACAAATTTTAGTTCAGATATCTCTGGTAGCATTTTCTAAGGTTTTGGTTGAAATGTGAGAAAATAGGTTTTAGAAAGACACTTAAAGAATGAACTTATGATTGCCAGGAGGAAAGATGAGGAGAAGGGATAATTGGGGAGTTTGGGATGGACATATATACACTGCTGTATTTAAAATGGATAACCAACAAGGGCCTACTGTATTACACGTGGAACTCTCCTCAGTGTTATGTGGCAGCCTGGATGGGATGGGAATTTGGGGTAGAATGGAGACATGTATATATATAGCCAAGTCCCTTTATTGTTCACCTGAAACTATCACAACATTGTTAATCAGCTATATCCAAATACAAAATAAAAGTTTAAGAAGTTAGTGTAAACCACAAACAAAAAAAAATAGATTTTGTGCAACTTCTTAGGATTAAGTTAAAGCCCTAAGATTAAATTAATCTTTAAGTTTGTCATAATTTAGTGAATATCTGAGTCTTCTCCCCTAATCAACTCTTCCACCTACCCAACTGTCTTTTTCCATTATTTCGCCCTTATCTGTTCCTAGGAAGCTCAGCCTAGGGGTCAAAATGTGGTATCTGTGGACGAGGGTGAAATGATATTCAAGAAGAACACCAGAAAAATCCTCAGGCCTTCAGGTAGCTGGTTTCCCTTCATGGCCTTTTGAGATTGATGTTCGGAATACTTGGTGGGTTATTGGTATGGAGAAGAGTATGTTTCTTTTGCTTTGGTTTTTGATTTTCCACTCAGAATATACTAAGTCTGTGATCGATCTTCGCCCGGAAGATGTGGGGCATGAAAGTGGCGCCTTGGGAGACAGGAGCAAATCTGTCCCAGGCCTCAGTGTGGATATGGTAAATACCCTTGTATTTCATTTGGTAACCATATGAAAAATTATATATATAAAGTTGACTTTGGGCCTCCCAGGTGGCACTAGTGGTAAAGAACCTGCCTGCTAATGCAGGAGATGTAAGAGACATGGGTTCAATCCCTAGGTCGGGAAGATCCCCTGGAGAAGGGCATGGCAACCCACTGCAGTATTCTTGCCTGGAGAATCCCATGGAGGATTCTGGGAGGAGCCTGGTGGGCTACTGACCAGAGGGTTACAAAGAGTCAGACACTACTAAAGCAACTTAGCATGCACGCAAGCAAAGTTGACTTTACTACCTGATACTCTCAATTTACCTGTTTAGTTCCTTAGGAAAAGGCAACATGAATTTTGATTTCTCTCTCAATTCTAGAGTAAATCTGATTGCTAAATTGCTTAAAGAAAGAGATTATATTTCACTATCTCTTTTGTCTTCTAAACATTGCTTGATATATGGTTGGAGGCTCAAGTAAATACTTCAGTCAGTCAGTTCAGTTGTTCAGTCATGTACAACTCTTTGCATGCCAGGCTTCCATGTCCATCACCAACTCCTGGAGCTTGCTCAAACTCATGTCCATCGAGTCAATTTCTCCTCTTGCCTTCAATCTTTCCCAAGCATCAGGGTCTTCTCAAATGCGTCAGTTCTTCACATCAGGTGACCAACGTATTGGAGTTTCAGCTTCAGCATCAGTCCTTCAAATGAATATTCAGGACTGATTTCCTTTAGGATGGACTGGTTTGATCTCCTTGCAGTCAAAGAGACTCTCAAGCGTCTTCTCTAACACCCCAGTTCAAAAGCATAAATTCTTTGGAACTCAGCTTTTTTTATGGTCCAACTTTCACATCCACACATGACTACTGGAAAAATGATAGCTTTGACTAGACGGACCTTTCTCAGCAAAGTTATGTCTCTGCTTTTTATTATGCTGTCTAGGTTGGTCATAGCTTTTCTTCCAAGGAGCAAGTGTCTTTTACTTTCATGGCTGTAGTCACTATCTGCAGTGATTTTGGATCCCAAGAAAATAAATCTGTCACTGTTTCCATTGTTTCCCCATCTATTTGCCATGAAGTAATGGGACCAGATGCCACAATCTTAGTTTTTTGAATGTTGAATTTTAAGCTAGCTGTTTCACTCTATTTCACTTTCATCAAGAGGCTCTTTAGTTCTTCTTCACTTTCTGCCATAAGGGTGGTGTCATCTGCATATCTGAGGTTGTTGATACTTCCTCTAGGAATCTTGATTCCAGCTGGCGCTTCATCCAGCCTGACATTTTGCATGATGTTAAATAAGCAGGGTGACAGTAACTATCTGCATGTAAGTTAAATAAGCAGGGTGACAATATACAACCTTGATGTACTCCTTTCCCAATTTGGAACCAGTCTATTGTTCCATGTCTTGTTCTGTTGCTTCTTGACATGCATACAGGTTTCTCAGGAGGCAGGTCAGGTGGTCTGGCATTCCCATCTCTTTCAGAATGTTCCACAGTTTGTTGTGATCCACACAGTCAAAGGCTTTAGTGTAGTAAATGAAGCAGACGTAGATGTTTTTCTGTAATTCCATTACATTTTAAGTGATCCAGCAGATGTTGGCAATTTGATCTCTGGTTCCTCTGCCTTTTCTAAATCCAGCTTGAACATCTGAAAGTTCTTGGTTCACGTACTGTTGAAGCCTGGCTTGGAGAATTTTGAGCATTACTTTGCTAGTGTGTGACATGTGTGCAAGTGTGCAGTAGTTGGGACATTCTTTGGCATTGCCTTTCTTTGGCATTGGAATGAAAACTGACCTTTTCCAGTCCTGTGGCCACTGATGAGTTTTCCAAATTTGCTGGCATATTGAGTGCAGCACTTTCACAGCATCATCTTTTAGGATTTAAAATAGCTCACCTGGAATTCCATCACCTCCACTAGCTTTGTTCATAGTGATGCTTCCTAAAGGTCACTTGACTTTGAATTTCAGGATGTCTGGCTCTAGGTGGGTGATCACACCATCATGGTTATGTGGATCATTAGGTCTTTTTTGTATAGTTCTGTGTATTCTTGCCACCTCTTCTTAATATCTTCTTATTTTGCTAGGTCCATACCATTTCTGTCCTTAATTTTGCCCATCTTTGCAGGAAATGTTCCCTTGATATCTCTGATTTTCTTGAAGAGATCTCTAGTCTTGCTCATTCTTTTGTTTTCCTCTATTTCTTTGCATTGATCATGGAGGAAGACTTTCTTATCTCTCCTTGTTATTCTTTGGAACTCTACATTTAGTTGGGTATCTTTCCTTAACTCCTTTACGTTTCACTTCTTGTCTTTTCTCAGCTATTTGTAAGGCCTCCTGAGACAACCATTTTCCCTTTTTGCATTTCTTTTTCTTGGGGATGATTTTGATCGCAGTCTCCTATACAGTGTCACGAACCTCCGTCCATAGTTTTTCAGGCAGTGTGTCTATCAGGTCTAATTCTTTGAATCTATTTGTCACTTCCACTGTATAATCATAAGGGATTTGTATTAGGTCAAACCTGAATGGTCTAGTGGTTTTCCCTACTTTCTTAAATTTAAATTTGAATTTTGCAATAAGGAGTTCATGATCTGAGCCACAGTCAGTTCCCAGTCTTGATTTTGCTGACTCTATAGAGCTTCTTCATCTTTGGCTGCAAAGAATATAGTGAATCTGATTTTAGTATCGACCATCTGGTGATGTCCATGAGTAGTGTCATCTCTTGTGTTGTTGGAAGAAGGTGTTGACTATGACCACTGCATTCTCTTGAAAAAACTCTGTTAGCCTTGCCCTGCTTCATTCTGTACTCCAAGGCCAAAGTTGCCTGTTACTCTAGGTATCTCTTGACTTCCTACTTTTGCATTTCAGTCCACTATGAAGAAAAGGACATCTTCTTTTGGTCTTAGTACTGGAAGGTCTTGTAGGTCTTCATAGAACCATTCAACTTCAGCTTCTTTGGCATTAGTGGTTGGGGCATAGACTTGGATTACTGTGATACTGAATGGTTTGCCTTTGTAACACGGATCATTTTGTTGTCTTGAGATTGCTTCCAAGTACTGCATTTCAGACTCTTTTGTTGACTGTGAGGGCTACTCCATTTCTTCTAAGGGATCCTTGCCCACGGTAGTAGATATAATGGTCAACTGAATTAAATTCACCCATTCCAGTCCCTTTAGTTCCCTGATTCCTAAAATCTCGATGTTCACTCCCATCTCCTATTAGACTACTTCCAATTTACCTTGATGCATGGATCTAACATTCCAGGTTCCTATGCAATATTGTTCTTTACAACATCGAACTTTACTTCCATCACCAGTCACATCCACAACTGGGTGTTGTTTTCTCTTTGGCTCAGCCTCTTCATTCTTTCTGGAGTTATTTCTCTACTCTTCTCTAGTAGTATATTGGGCACCTACCAACCTGGGGAGTTAATCTTTCAGTGTCATATCTTTTTGCCTTTTCATACTGTTCATGAATACTGAAGCCATTCCCTTCTCCAGTGGACAACATTTTGTCAGAACTCTCCACCCTGACCTGTTCATCTTGGGTGGCCCTACACTGCATGGCTCATAGTTTCATTGAGTTACACAAGGCTGTGATCCATGTGATCAGTTTGGTTAGTTTTATGTGATTGTGGTTTTCATTCTGTCTGCCCTCTGATGGATAAGGATAAGAGGCTTGTGGTAACTTCCTAATTGGAGGGACTAGCTGTGGGGGAATCTGGGTCTTGCTCTGATGGGGGCAGGGCATGCTCAGTAAATCTTTAATCCAGTTTTCTGCTGATGAGTGGGGCTATATTCCCTCCCTGTATTTTGGCCTGAACTATGATAGGGGTAATGGCAGTAATGGTGACCTCCTTCAAAAGGACTTATGCCAGCGTGCTCTGCAGCTCCCAGGTCTGTTGTATTTAGTGCCCTGACCCCGCAGCAGGCCACTGTTGACCCATGCGTCCACTGGAGACTCCTGGACACTCTTTGATATAATTGTTCTCCAGTTTGTGGGTCATCTGTTCCGTGGCTCAATGGTGGGGCTAATGGCAATCTCCAAGGGATTTATGCCACACTTAATAAAATGTAAAGAGATGGCTGGGTTGGGGCAGTCAAATTAGAAAGAGATATTCTTACTATTTTGTGATTTGAGAAGGATGGTTGGGATGTAGTTTGGGAGCCTGAAATAGGGAAACCCAAAGATAGAGATAAGCATGTATGTGTGCACATGACACCTCAGAGCTTAGCAACAATTATGGCCCCTACTAAAGGAAAGATATTCATTTTTGAACTTTTTATTTTTTCTATTAACTCTGAATGTAAATTTATCATTCCAGGAAGAGGAAGAAGAAGAAGAAGACATTGACCACCTGGTGAAGTTGCATCGTCAGAAGCTAGCCAGAAGCAGCATGAGAAGTGGTTCCTCCATGGTAAGTTCTGTTAGTTCTGTGGCTGTGGACATGTTGGGGTACCAGGTAAAATGGAACTACTTCCCTAGAGCAGAGTCAGGATGTGGGGAAGTTTTGGTTATTCTTTCTAGGTAAGTGAGATGCATTTGTTTGTTCCTTTTCTCAAGTTAGACCATAATTGCTTAGTGCAGTTAGGTGACTTTCTCAGTCTCTGCCCTGGAAATTCTTATTTCAGGTAGTTAGGGCTAGAGATGTTCATCACAGCTTTGTGAACAGTAACCTATAACTTCTACCCTAAAAAGGTACCCAGGCCACAAAGTGAGAAAGATCAGGTGTTCTCATCAGAGCACACCCCAAGTCTCACATTCAAGGGTGGTGAATGCCATGAGAAGGGTCTTGGCAGGGTTACCTAGCATCAGGATATGGCTAAGGGAAAACTATACCAATCGGAATCATAAAGTTAAAGGGACATTTAAGAATTGGGGCCTAGTTCTGTCATTAAGTATGAAGATTGATGTTTAGGGGAAACAGAGTCAGAAAGCAGGGTGAATAGATGATCACACTCACACACAGGAAGAGAACAGTAGGCTTGCAGAGTTGATTATTAGCTGAGAGGAACGTAGCTTTTCACCTCAGGTGGGGTTTTCCCTCCAAATCTGACACAGTCACTTTTCTCTGTAGGCCTTGAGAGGGATAAGGTGGATAAAAGAGACCCACAGATAATTAACGCTCCTTGTTTTAATTGATAACTGATCCCTTCTAACCAACATCGTAACATACATAGTATACACCAAAATCAGACTCAGCTGCACGCTGCCTCTACTCCTTGCCCACCTTCTGGGGCAGTTGAAAATTAACAATAAAAATGTATAAAAAGAGAATAAGAAGAGCAGCTCAGAGCCTAGGTGAGCTGATTGATAAACCTGAGCACTTGTAAGCAGTTGTGAGTGTGCTGTTAGCTGTCTCTTATATTCTGGGTACAAGACCATTGGCAGTACTGGTTAGTTGCAGGGGCTTTTGTTTTGTTTAGTGACTATGACTTTCTCATGAGTGAAAATGTGAACAATGTGGCAGGGACAGTGTGCCTTCACCAGATGTTTATGGGTGCTTTATCTTGTTTGTTTATTTCTTCCAGTTTTATTGAGATATAACTGACATACAGCACTGTGTAAGGTGTACTGCATAATGATTTGACTAACATACATTTTGAAATGGTTACCACAATAAGTTTGGGAACATCCATCATCTTATATAGATACAAAATTAAAGAAATAAAGTTTTTTCCTTGTGATGAGAACTCTTAGTATTTGTCTCTTAACCACTTTAATATATATATAACACACAGCAGTGTTAATTATACTGTGTGTGTGTGTATCATGTGTATTATATCCCTAGCACTTATTTATCATATAACTGGGAGTTTGCACCTTTTGACCACTTTCATATAATTCCCCCTCCCCTGACCCCTTGCCTCTTATAACAACAAATCTGCTATCTTTTTCTATGAGTTTTGTTTGTGTTTGAAGTATAATTGACCTATAACACTATGTTAGTTCCTGTTATACAACATAGATTTCTGTAAATTTAAAAATGCTCACCATGATAAGTCTAGTTACCACCTGTTATGTGGGTGCTTTATCTTCAGAGTACGATTGGCAGCATGATGAGCATCTATAGTGAAGCCGGTGATTTCGGGAACATCTTTGTGACTGGAAAGATTGCCTTTTCTCTGAAGTACGAGCAGCAAACACAGGCTCTGGTCATTCACGTGAAGGAGTGCCAACAGTTGGCCTATGCTGATGAAGCCAAGAAGCGCTCAAATCCGTGAGTGCTTCTGGACCCTGCGCAGTGCTTGGAGATGATCAGACCCCAACATCTCTCTGGGCACCCTTGAACCAAAGCTCTCACTTCCTGGGCAGACAGGGAGGTGTGATTGAGAGTGGTTAGGGGAGATGTGGGAAAGGGGCCAGGATTAGGAAAATCCAAGAATGGTGTGTAGAAGAGGGCTTGATGTGATATTTTCATTTCATCATGGCATATGTGTATGGAGGGCAGGAAAGTGAGAAGCAGGTTTCCAAAAAGACAGCAAATGACTCAGTATTCTCTTTGGCTTTTAGATATGTGAAGGCTTATCTTCTGCCAGACAAATCCCGCCAAGGAAAAAGAAAAACCAGCATCAAGCAGGACACTATTAATCCGTTATATGATGAGATCCTCAGAGTAAGTAGCTAGAGTCTAAGAGGATAGGAGAACTTGTTCTGTCTTGTGTGCTGAGCTGTAGCAATTCCTCTACTGTATGGCTGGTCAACATGGTTTTCAGCGGCCATGTCTGTGTTTGAGGATACACTGTGGGCATCTGTTCACATCCTGACTTCTCAGCAAACAAAGCTGGTTTGATTTTCTTGGATTCTGGTGAAGTTGGAGGGCCTCATGGTCACAAATCTCATTTTAAGGGGTCATTTGTGATCAGGAGTCTCCCTGGCAGTTCTTTTGCATATTCCAGTGTTCTCTCACTCACTGAAGGAAAAATTTATATCCCAGGTCCTCCCCTGGAGTATGGTAGGTTTTTGTGAAATGGGATAAGTAAAGGCTTTGAGGGATGAAGCTCAAAGTACTTAGGGACTAAAATGATTTGATCAGGACTATGGACTTTGAGTATGCTTGCTCAGATTTTGGAATAATATTTTTCTGAGAAATTACTGTGAACTAATCATCTTGGGTATCTCCTTTCCTTTCACAGTATGAAATCCCAGAATCTCTCTTAGCCCAGAGGACTTTGCAATTCTCGGTGTGGCATCATGGTCGTTTTGGCAGAAACACTTTTCTTGGAGAGGCAGAGGTCCAGATGGATTCCTGGAAGCTTGATAAGAAACTGGATCATTGTCTCCCTTTACATGGAAAGGTAGTCTGCTTTAACAACTCCTTGTAGAGTTTGCATCTGAGGTAGAATTATTTGCAGTGACTTCTGCAGGAACAGTTTTGATTGTAGTTTGTGGCGTTCTCGCGCCCCCTGCTGGGGTTTCCTAGTTTAACAGTAATTTCAGATGCTCTTGGATGGCAAGTGTCAGTCATCTCTTCTGTTACAAGCCAGGTGAACGATGAAGCCGTGGTTCCCCTTTGAAGTCTTTCATATATATGTGTGTCAAACTTTGCTTTCTAATCTTCTAGAGTCTGGGTGTATCCTAACATTCTGACTTGTGCCTTTTCTCCAAGCTAACCTTTTGGATGTATCCTAATCTGTGCTGTTTTTCCAAACTACCCTTTTCACTACAGAAATGGGAAGTAAACCAATTCATGGAGCTCCACTTCCCATGCTCTTTGTCATACAAGCCAGGGGAAGTATTACTTTGGAGATGGAATCCCAGGGGAGAGTGTAGCACAGTGTGTAATATTACCTGGGATCTGAGTGTGGACCTGGATTTGAGTCCAGACACTGTGATTTGACAGCTAAGTAAATTACCTAACTTAAAAACTAACTTAGGTAAGTCACCTAAATTCTGTGGGCCTTAGTTTCTTCATCTATAAAGTGGAAATGATGATAATATTCTCTTCTGCAGGATCGTATACAGAGTACCAATCAGTGCCTGGCACATTAAAGATGTTCAGTAGGTTACAGTCATTCAGGTTAAGATGAAATTGCTAAAACAGAGTTAGGACTTCTTGATTATCAGAACTTTTCAGCGGCAAGATTCTTCTGTAAAACTTTTTTTTTTTTAATTTCTTTTTTTAATTTTATTTTGTTTTTTAACTTTACAATATTGTATTGGTTTTGCCATATATCAACATGAATCTGCCACAGGTATACACATGTTCCCCATCCTGAACCTTCCTCCCTCCTCCCTCCCCATACCATCCCTCTGGGTCGTCCCAGTGCACCAGCCCCAAGCATTAGCATTTTCAATGCTAAAAATAGTTCATGGTAGATAGAATAACTTGGGAAAGATAGACATAGAAGTAGTAGTAGTGACTGCTTCTAAAAAGAGAAACTGAAGTGGGAGGGTGATTTAGTTTTCTCTATATGCCTTTTTATAACATTTGAAATTTTTACCATGTCTACATATATTGCTTATCAAGAACATTAAGAATAAAAGGATTTATGTATACATGGTTCAAAATTAAAACAATATCAGTTCAGTTAAGTTCAGTTGCTCAGCCGTGTCCGACTCTTTGCGACCCCATGAACCGCAGCACGCCAGGCCTCCCTGTCCATCACCAACTCCCGGAGTTCACCCAAACCCATGTCCATTGAGTCAGTGATGCCATCCAACCATCTCATCCTCTGTCATCCCCTTCTCCTCCTGCCCTCAATCTTTGCCAGCATCAGGGTCTTTTCCAATGAGTCAGCTCTTTGCATCAGGCGTCCTAAGTATTGGAGTTTCAGCTTCAACATCAGTCCTTACAATGAACACCCAGGACTGATCTCCTTTAGGATGGACTGGTTGGATCTCCTTGCAGTCCAAGGGACTCTCAAAAGTCTTCTCCAACACCACAGTTCAAAAGCATCAATTCTTTGGTGCTCAGCTTTCTTTATAGTCCAACTCTCACATCCATACATGACCACTGGAAAAACCATAGCCTTGACTAGACGGACCTTTGTTGGCAAAGTAATGTCTCTGCTTTTGAATATGCTATCTAGGTTGGTCATAACTTTCCTTCCAAGGAGTAAGCGTCTTTTAATTTCATGGCTGCAATCACCATCTGCAGTGATTTTGGAGCCCAGAAAAATAAAGTCAGCCACTGTTTCCACTGTTTCCCCATCTATTTCCCATGAAGTGATGGGACCGGATGCCATGATCTTCGTTTTCTGAATGTTGAGCTTTTAGGCCAATTTTTTTCACTCTCCTCTTTCACTTTCATCAAGAGGCTCTTTAGTTCTTCACTTTCTGCCATAAGGGTGGTATCATCTGCATATCTGAGGTTATTGATATTTCTCCCGGCAATCTTGATTCCAGGTTGTGCTTCCTCCAGCCCAGCGTTTCTTATGATATTCTCTGCATATAAGTTAAATAAGTAGGGTGACAATATGCAGCCTTGATGTACTCCTTTTCCTATTTGGAACCAGTCTGTTCCATGTCCAGTTCTAACTGTTGCTTCCTGACCTGCATACAGATTTCTCAAGAGGCAGGTCAGGTGGTCTGGTATGCCCATCTCTTTCAGAATTTTCCAGAGTTTATTGTGATCCACACAGTCAAAGGCTTTGGCATAGTCAATAAAGCAGAAATAGATGTTTTTCTGGAACTTTCTTGCTTTTTTGATGATCCAGCGGATGTTGGCAATTTGATCTCTGGTTCCTCTGCCTTTTCTAAAACCAGCTTGAACATCAGGAAGTTCACAGTTCAGTTATTGCTGAAGCCTGGCTTGGAGAATTTTAAGCATCACTTTACTAGCGTGTGAGATGAGTGCAACTGTGCGGTAGTTTGAGCATTCTTTGGCATTGCCTTTCTTTGGGATAGGAATGAAAACTGACCTTTTCCAGTCCTGTGGCCACTGCTGAGTTTTCCAAATTTGTTGGCATATTGAGTGCAGCACTTTCACAGCATCATCTTTCAGGATTTGAAAGAGCTCAACTGGAATTCCATCACCTCCACTAGCTTTCTTCGTAGTGGTGCTTCCTAAGGCCCACTTGACTTCACATTCCAGGATGTCTGGCTCTAGGTGAGTGATCACACCATCGTGATTATCTGGGTCGTGAAGATCTTTTTTGTATAGTTCTTCTGTGTATTCTTGCCACCTCTTCTTAATATCTTCTGCTTCGGTTAGATCCATACCATTTCTGTCCTTTATTGAGCCCATCTTTGCGTGAATGTTCTCTTGGTATCTCTAATTTTCTTGAAGAGATCTCTAGTCTTTCCCATTCTATTGTTTTCCTCTATTTCTTTGCATTGATAGCTGAGGAAGTCTTTCTTATCTCGCCTTGCAATTTGGAACTCTGCATTCAAATGGGTATATGTTTCCTTTTCTCCTTTGCTTTTCGCTTCTCTTCTTTTCACAGCTATTTGTATGGCCTCCTCAGACAACCATTTTGCTTTTTTGCATTTCTTTTTCTTGGGGATGGTCTTGATTCCTGTCTCCTCTGCAGTGTCATGAACCTCCGTCCATAGTTCATCAGGCACTCTGTCTATCAGATCTAATCCCTTAAATCTTTTTCTCACTTCTACTGTGTAGTCATAAGGGATTTGATTTAGGTCATACCTGAATGGTCTAGTGGTTTTCTCCACTTTCTTCAATTTCAGTCTGAATTTGGCAATAAGGAGTTCATGATCTGAGCCACAGTCAGCTCCCTGTCATGTTTTTGCTGACTGTATAGAGCTTCTGCATCTTTGGCTGCAAAGAATATAATCAGTCTGATTTTGGTGTTGACCATCTGGTGATGTCCATGTGTAGAGTCTTCTCTTGTGTTGTTGGAAGAGGGTGTTTGCTATGACCAGTGCGTTCTCTTGGCCAAACTCTTATTAGCCTTTGCCCTGCTTCATTCCATATTCCAAGGCCAAATTTGCCTGTTACTCCAGGTGTTTCTTGACTTCCTGCTTTTGCATTCCAGTCCCCTATAATGAAAAGGGGCATCTCTTTTGGGTGTTAGTTCTAGAAGGTCTTGTAGGTCTTCATAGAACTGTTCAACTTCAGCTTCTTCAGTGTTACTGGTTGGGGCATAGACTTGGATTCCTGTGATATTGAATGGTTTGCCTTAGAAACAAACAGAGATCATTCTGTTGTTTCTGAGATTGCATAAAACAATATAGAAGTATATAAAAAGAAAAGTAGGTTAGAACTGTTATCAACTACTTGAATATCTTTATAGAAATTTTGTATTAAGCAGCACAGATATATAAATATGGATTTAAAATTTTCCTTTTTACGCAAATGAGCTCTTCTCATTGTGTGTATATATATCTTGATTTTTTTCATTTGACACTTTGTCATTTATAATGGACATTTTTCTATGCCATCACTACAGGTTTATCTCATTTTAATTGCTGGATAGTATTCTTCGTGTGGGCTTCCCTGGTGACTCAGATGGTAAAGAATGTGCCTGCCGTGCAGGATACCTGGTTTCAATCCCTGGGTCCAGAAGATCCCACGGAGAAGGGGATGGCTACCTATTCCAGTATTCTTGCCTGGAGAATCCCAGGAACAGATGAGCCTGGTGGGCTACAGTCCATGGGGTTGTAAAGAATAGGACACATCTGAGTGACTAAGGACACATAACACATTCTTCGTGTACCTGTATTATATTTACAGTTCCCTCACTGATGGGCATTTAATTTTTTTGCCTCTTTTTTTCTCTGTTAAAACTATGGTATACTATATCTAGTCCTTCTTTTGTGAGTGTAACTGTAGGAGAAATTTCTGGTGGTGGAATTGCTGAGTCAAAGGAAATGAACATTCGATATTTTGAAGCTACTGCCCTCCAAAAATATAGTAACAATATTAAAAATCTCCCTTTAAGTACTAATAAAAATTGGAAAGCCATTATAATAAAACTATAGCATATTATTAGAAATTTAGAATTTCTTAAGCATTTGGCATATAAGTCATTCTCTCAAGGGCCTACAGTTGATACAATTATAATGGAAATGTCATTGTAAACCGTCATGAACTACTGCCAGCAAAGAATGCCTTCCATCAAAAGAAAAACCTGCACTGAAATGGAACTGTTTGCTCTTTGAAATTATTTTGAGCCAGAATGAAAATATGCTCTTGAAACAAATACGCCAATTATGCCAATTTCCAGCTAAGGTTAAACCCTAATTTTTTAGAGTCCACTGAAGCTCACAATCTAGAGACTAACAAATTGTATAGATACTTTATAAACAACAAAAAGACCACTCCAATATTGCATATTTATTTTAACTGAAAACATTCTCCATTTTTTGTCTCTGATTTTTCTTTTTTTTCTTGCCCTAGTGATCCGTTTGCTCCCATTCAGTTTTCTCTTCCTGGCATCCACCTCCCTATCCTTCTATGTCTCTTTCATCCATTACACTGCTGTGCATTCTTGGTATATGGTACATTTTTCCAGACTGATGGGGATTATGCCTTCCTTGTATTGCTATACTCAGAGCTGAGGCCCTATGTTAGAGGAGCCGCTGTGAACACAGGCAGTGAATGAGCACCTCTGATCTGCACCAGCTCATGCTCTGGATTCCAAGGCATAAGGAGCACAGCCATGCCAAGAGAGCCAGCAGAATGAAACCATCCTGCTCCTCATGGCCACTTACTGCTCATACTACCTGACACCCACTCATTCCCTCTTGCATTCATTCAGGAAATATTTGTAGAGCACCTATATATGCCAGGTACATTGCTAAGTGTCAGGCATGCTAGGATGAACAATGATAAAAACACTTGATTCCTGTCTCCTGGCATTTAGATTCTAGTGGTAGAGAGAGTCATTAACCAAAACTAACATAAAGTTAAAATTGTGGCATATTCAAATCTTAGTAACAAAGTTTCACTGAGCCCTCAAATATCTGCAAGCTCTCTTTTTAAAAAAGACTTCTGATCTTTGAAAATCATACAAGTGATAACTTGCCTTTCTCATTAAAAAAACACTATAGATGCATAGAGAGTAAAAAGTGAAAGCCGATTTTCCTTTGCCCATTCTACTCCCCTCTTTAGAAGATACAAGTGTTAAGTTTGTCTGTATCTTTCTGGGTTTTTCTATGCAGTGTAACATAGTGCTTAAAAGCATGGATTCCAGAGCCAGTCTGTCTGAATTTGAATCCTGGCTCTGCCAATTACTATGTGACCCTGGGCAAGTTACTTAACATCTCTGTTCCTCTGTTCCATAATCTGTAAAGTGGGGGTGATTATACTCATGTCATAGGGAGTATCTTGAGGATTAAACAAAATGATATACTTAAAATACTATAACAATACCTGGCAGATATAGTAAGTACTGTATGAGTGATAATGATAATAATCATTATTGACATATATATATATTCACATATACAAATAAGAATATGTTTAAATATAAGTGTGATACTTTTTCTGCATCTTGCTTTGTTGACTTAACAGTACATCTTGGATATTTTTCCCTGTTAGCGTGTAGAGATTCACGGCATCCTTTTTGAGGATCACATGCCATATGCCATACAAGGGCATTAAAATCACTCATTTAACCTTTCCTATATTGATTGACATTTAGATTGTTTCCACTTTGGGGCTATCACTAACAATGTTGGTAACAAGATTCTTCATCATGGTGTCGGTCCCACGTCATTTTGTATGGCAGCCTTGCTTGAAGACCTTCAAGGGTATTTGGAATCTAGTAACAGTATCCCCATAGTAGCAAAACAGTCAGCATCACAGAAGACTCTTTGTTAGTTCTTCTGCAGCTCCTTCTGAAGAAACTGCCTAGAATCCTTTGGTTTCCATGGCCTAGGGATCCAGGATGGTATTCATAAGGAGGAGGATAATTTTATGTTGTGAAGCTCTTCTTGAGGATAATTTTAGAATTGCCTCCGTGAGAGGTCTCAACAGTCTGAATAGCCCAGCCTGACCTGTTGGGTTTCCCTGTGTTTCAGATCAGTGCTGAGTCCTCGACTAGCTTGCCAGCACACAAAGGCGAGTTGGTGGTTTCATTGAAATATATCCCAGCCTCCAAATTCCCCGTTGGAAGTGACCGGAAAAAGAGTAAGTTTTCTTTGGGGCCTTGGATTTAACTCTTAGTTTTCTGCACTTGATCTGTGCAAGGTTGGTGCTGGCTAGTGGCTAGCACTATTGGAGAGACCAGATTATGATTCACACTGGATTGTCTTCTAAGGAAGATTTCTGTAGTAAGTAAGCCATTTCTGTTTTTCAACCAGAAGGGAATGCCTTCAAGTTGAAATTATTTTTTTGTTATGTCTTTTTTTGATGCCATTAAACTAACTTGGCCTTGGTCCAGCTCTAGAAGGCTACTAAGAGGTCAGAACAGAACAGAAACTTCAGGACTGAGAGAAGGTGGTTGGAAAGGGTGGTGTATAAGTATAAGGGACAGGAAGTTGAAGGCTGAGGAAGAGTAAGTCAACACACCAAGCACTGTACTAGTGACTGTGGATATGTAGGTGAATAAGACATGATTTTTGCCCTCCCTTGCACAGCTTATTTTAGAAAGAATGACAGTCATCTGCTCAAAGAACACAGATACAGGAGTGATGAATTCTGTCTGGTTGTATTTGGGAGAGTTTTAAAGAGGAAGTAATGATGATATTTGACTTAAGACTTTACCAGGCAGAAAAGGAAGAGAATGGGGTGAGAAGAGCACTTTCTAAGAAGAGGAGATAGCAGGAGCAAAGGTTTGAAAAAAGCATGGTAAATGTGAGGTGATGTGTGACTGTGAGGCAGTTAACTTCTTAGTTAAGTGGGGCTGGAGTTCTGGTATATAGATGTGGGAGTGGAGATGGAATTGTTGATGGGGTTGGAGCCTGGCTATAAAGGGCCATGGACGTAATGGTAAGAAGTTGAACTTGATGCTTTGGCAATGCAAGAAAATCAAGAAATTTAAAGAAAAATTTCTTAAAAAGTTACTTGCAGCAAGGTTTAATCTATAGGATTTGGGGAAGTCAATGAGATTTCCAAGGAGGGTGTGCAGGATGACTAGAGAAGAAAGGCAAGGAGAGAACCATGAGGAACAATTTAAAGTACGAAGAGGGGGAAGAGAAGCCAGCGAGGTAGAGGCTTATCAGAAGAGAGCCATGCTGGAAGAGAGCTTGAAGAAGGGAGCAAGGGTTGTCAACAGTATTGAAATACCTACTGGCCTGTCAGGCCCAATGAGAAGACACAACTCCTCGGCGTTAGATTACATTTTCAGTGGATCTCAGTGGAAGCAGAAGCCAGATTTTACTAGAAACTAGGCTGAGTGAATGAGGCAAAGAAGTAGAAGTGATGCATGTGGACTCTATTTTCTAGGAAAATTGATAGTGAAAGAAAAGAGAACAATGGAGGAGAGCTTGAAAAGGAGATAGGGTGAAGGGAAATATTCTTTCAAAAGAATTTTTTTAAAGCATAAGTGAGATTAGCATCTATTTAGACTGAAAGGAATGGAACTAGTAGAGAATGAGATATTAAAATGCGAGCTGGGGGTTGAAATTGATGATGCCTGATGAGTCTTGATGCCATGGGGATGGGATCCAGAACAGAAGTGGAGGAGTTTCCTTTTTTCAATCATTCAACAAATATCAGGCAACTTTATTTCTCTATGCCTCAATCTTCTCATGTGTAAAATGAGGACAATGATAGTCTATATCTCATATAATTGTTTTGAGGAATAAATGCTTAATGTAGAATATGGCACATAGCCAGTTTTCAGTAAGCCTTTATTGCTATTTTTATTATGACTTGAGTGCCTGTTGCTCATTGTCAGGCACTGTGCTGGGTACTGCAAATACAAGGCAGGTGTGGTCCGCTTATCGTGGAGCTGGCTGTCTTCAGGAACCAGGAAAGAAAGTGCTATGTAGATAAAGCTCGAGAGAAATGTGAAGGTATAAGAACTCATTTGCTTTGGCTGATATCCCTTCCAGGTAAAGGTGGGGAAGGGGGAGAGCTCCAGGTGTGGATCAAAGAAGCCAAGAACCTGACAGCTGCCAAATTAGGAGGGACTTCAGACAGCTTTGTAAAGGGGTGAGTCCATGGACCAGCACCAAATTAACCGGTTTCAGGACATGAGAGCTCAGAGAGGAATCTAGCTAAACCTTTCTCTGTGGATATTATCCCTGTGTGTCCTGCCACCTCCAGCAGCCAACTTTGTTCTTGAAATTAGGTAATGGCCCAACCTCCACTACTGTGTTGGCACTGGTTGGAGCTCAGTTTGGACTGGGCTGCAGTGCTGATTTCCAAAAAGGAGAGTGGTGGACAGTTAGATCCAACTTTTCCTTTGTTATAGATTTGTGCTCTTAATCCTGAATAAAAATCTGCATTCCTTGACTGTCAAGATGGGGACTCAGGACTTTGTTCCCCACAGTATTTAAGCAATGCCAGCTTTTCCCAAGTTACAGTTCACCCCCATTGACTTCAGTTCTCTAGCAAATATGAAATCATGTTTGGCAATGCCTATGCTTATTACAATGCCAATACTTTGGCCACCTGATGTGAACAGCCAGCTCATTGGAAAAGACTTTGATGCTGGGAAAGATTGAAGGCAGGAGAAGAAGAGGGCGATAGAGGATGAGATGGTTAGATAGCATCACCAATTCAGTGCAGATGAATTTGAGCGAACTCTGGGAGATGGGGAAGGACAGGGAAGCCTGGTGTGCTGCAGTCCATGGGGTCGCAGAGTCAGACATGACTTGGCAACTGAACAACAAGAATTGCTTATTACTGTTGCTTTTTACTAAAGAGGACTTTGCCCAATAGAGGTGGAACCAGATATTCAAAACGCATTTTTGGTGGAGTATAGACAACAGCTCCCTAATAACATTGTGTTAATTTTCTCTCCAGGTTAAAGGCATTGAATCAGGTGAATGATCTAGTGGAGGTGGTAGGAACTGTGCTTCCTCAGATTCAAAGGAGGGAATATGTGTTCTTGGATCCCAGTTTTGACTCACTTTCCTGGGCTAGGCCTGTGGGAGAGGAAAGGGGAATTTAGAAAGATGTTGCTAGCTTTGAGTAGGTTGTTGACTCCTCCACACTGTCTGCCAGATACCTCCTTCCCCTGAGGAACAAGGCCAGTAAGCGTAAAACTCCTGTGGTGAAGAAGACCCTGAATCCCCACTATAACCATACATTTGTCTACAATGGTGTGAGGCTGGAAGATCTCCAACACATGTGCCTGGAACTGACTGTGTGGGACCGGGAGCCCCTGGCCAGCAATGACTTCCTGGGTGGGGTCAGGCTGAGTGTCGGCACAGGTGAGAGCTTCTCCCCTCACCCTCACTGTCTTCAGGGCCTCTTAGATATTTCACTCTGAATAGACCCATCCCTCTCCCTGCATGGGCTTCCCTGGTGGCTCAGATAGTAAAGAATCTGCCCATAATGCAGGAGACACAAGTTCAGTTCCTGGGTTGGGAAGATCCCCTGGAGGAGAGCATGGCAACCCGCTCCAGTATTCATGCCTGGAGAATCCCCATGGACAGAGGAGCCTGGTGGGCTACAGTCCATGGGGTCACAAAGAGTCGGACACGACTGAGCCACCTTCACTGCATAGCTCCTCCCTGCATAGCTCCTCTATGTCAAGAGTTGTCTTCTTTCCTTTCAGTGAACATTCAGACAGGATGTACTGAGTGCCTACTATGTGCAGGGCTGGAGGGAGGCCAAGCTCATACACTGTCAGGTGTACAGATAAACGGTACCCTGAATGCCCAGAAATGCCATCAGCTTCCCACCAAAAACATCCCCAAATGTCCCTATATCTGTACCTCTGATTTCCACCTTCCATCCTGTTATATAAAAGAAGGGGTCCTTCCTAGCAAAGGCCAAGCTCTGTCCAAGTGTTCTAGATCACAACACCCTCACCTTCTCAGTGACCTTTCTTCTGGAATCTCCTGTGTCTCCTGTCTGATCAGTTTTATTCTCTCTACCTCCCTATTGGAGGCGAAAGTCAATATGCTCTGGTATTTCTAGTCTTAATAAACAGAAACAAACCTTTTCCTGAGCCTACGTCCCCCCTCTAATCCCTGAAAAAGAGTCATCCCCATGTCCTCGTGTCTTCTTTAGCCTTCAGTCCACTGTGATCCCACTTCTGTCCCACCACTCCACTGAGCAACTGCTTGTGTCAAAATTTTGTTTTCATCATTCTAGAATTTTCATGCTATTTAACATAGCTGATCACTCCCTTTTTCTTGAAATAACTTAGCTTCTGTTGACACCACACTTTTCTTTGGGGCATCCTCATTCTCTAGCCAAACTTGGAATATTGGTGGTTCTCAAGGCTTAGTCTTGAATACTTTTTTCTGTCGCTACAGTCTGCATTCCTGTGACTGTGACTATTACTTGTATATTGTTAATTCATACAAAGTATTTAACACAAAGCATGTAGAATGATGTTCTCACAAATGTAAGCCGGTTCATGTCAGTCCCCTGCTTAAAACCCTTCAGGAGCTCCTACTGTACTTAGAAAACAACCCAAAGTTCTCACCATGCCAAGAGGCCCCTGTGTGATCTGGACCCTCTGTTCATTTCTTATCTGTCCTGTAACACTGCTTGCTCGCTGTGCTCTAAACATGGTGACTAGCTTTCTGTTCTCCAAATATACCAAGTTTCTCCCTACTTTATAACCTCTGCAATTAGTGTTCCCTCTGTCCGGAAGGGCTGCTTCCTTTCTATCCTTCAGCTCCTAACTCAAATATCTCCTTCTCAGAGGGGCCCGAAGACCACTTCATCTAAGGGAGACCCTGATCTAGGCACTACAAATCACTCTGTTTATTCGCTTTATGATGCTTATCTCACTCTTGTTGGTTTACTTCTGTATTTTCTTTTTTTGTTTGTTTATTTTTTTAATTATCATTTTTAATATAAATTTATTTATTTTAATTGCAGGTTATCTATTCAAACATAAGCTGCCTGTAGGCAGAACTTTTTCTGTATTATTCACACTGTACCTCCAGAGCCTGGAAGAGTACTTAGTACACAGTAGCCACTTGATAAATGTTTCCTGAATGAATGAATGTACAAGAGAATAGAAATGAAGCCCCATATGATCCAAACTTCAAGCCTGGAGTCTACAGCTAGAAAATAAAAGTGTTTAACTCTCTTTCTTCCTTCCTCCCTCACCCTCTCTGTCTCCTTTCCTCCCTCCTTCCTTCCTCTCTCCCTCTTTCTTCCTTTCTTCCTCCCTTCCCTGCATTCCCCTCCTCTCCCTTTCCATCATAAGTCAACTTGGCAGTAACAGAATGGCCCTAGCTGTAATAGCCTTAGAATAAGAGGTCTCGAGCTACCGTGTGCCATTTGGAGCCCTCTTTTATCAACTTTAAGTCTCTTGATGGAATCTCAGGAGCAGAGAAATATGGCAGTGCAGAGTCAACAGGGAGCTGTTCCCAGAACACTGTCCCCATTAGCCCATCTTCATATCACACTGTCTTTTATGGGATGCTGCCCTTAATGCATAACCCATCTTCCTTGGTGGGCTGAGGAGTGGGATCTCTGTTCAGCCTCCTCTGGTGTTTTTCCTCAGGGATCAGTAACGGGGAAGTGGTGGACTGGATGGACTCGACTGGGGAAGAAGTGAGCCTGTGGCAGAAGATGCGACAGTACCCAGGGTCTTGGGCCGAAGGGACTCTGCAACTCCGTTCCTCAATGGCCAAGCAGAAGCTGGGCTTGTGAGCCCTGTCCTGCTCTGCAGGTCCATCCCTGTCCAGGGCAAGTCAGAGGAAGCGAAGAATCCAAGGGTGAAGATTTATAATTTGTGTGTGTGTGTGTGTGTGTGATGTATGTGTGTGTATATAAATGTGTATTTCTACAGATCTCATTATGCTAGAGTGATGTAGACTTCCCCTTTTTAAAGCAGGCTTAAGAATAAGGGTCTCTTCAAAATATTTTTATTTGTGCATTAACTACTATATATTTTCAGAATCCATGATTCTTACATCTTTATGAGATTTAATTAATTTATCTTTTGAAACAACTTTTTAATCGCCTGTCTTGCTATCCTGGTTCCTCCTTGCACTGGAAGCCCTGGCTGCCTTTGGCACTTGTACTGGTCTGTGTTTCAGGGTGTGCCTGGTCTGAGGCCAAGGCTCTGGGAGGCAAGGGTGGTTTACTAAAGACAGAAGAAGATTGGAGAGAGGTGACTGGGTCCCTTCTTTCTTCTCCACTTTATGCTTTTCACTCCATTTCTACCTTGACACATTTCTGAAACTTGGCTTTTAACTCTTGTTTGGAGCAGTTTCTGCCTTGCTTGGGTCTAATAGTTCTCCTGGAAATGGTAAGAAGATGTCTAAGTTGCTTCCAGTTCTGAACACCTTCCCTAGACCTCTGCAGGACCCTTATAATAGAGTTGCTTTAGAAGAGCACTTTAATTAGATAATGGCCTTTGGACTAGGTCACAGGCATGCACAGTACAGGCTTCTCAGTGGTCCCAGAGGACCAGCAATGGAGCATCTCTCAGCCCGTGCTGATTCTTTGCATTTTAAACTGATATAGCAGTCGTTAGAAAGCTCCTATGGAGAAGGCAATGGCACCCCACTCCAGTACTCTTGCCTGGAAAATCCCATGGACGGAGGAGACTGGTGGGCTGCAGTTCATGAAGTCGCTAAGAGTCGGACACGACTGAGCAACTGAACTGAACTGTTATATCAGCCTGAATAGCCAGCTATGGTCTAAACCAGTCCAGTGTTTTCTCTGGGCTGGGCGCTGTTAGTGTCCAAGAGAGTGTGTTCAGAGAACACAGCTTTTCTGACCTCCTTCTTGAAGTGGCTTCAGTTCCTATTTTTTTCTCTTGTTTCCCAAAGTTGACCTAGATGTAACCTGGGTGTGGTGGGCTGAAACCTTCCTAAGAAGGGTCTATTGACCTAAGGTTCATTTTCTGAAACCCACTGTCCCAAACTGACCTTTTAATTCTCACAATTGTACCTTCCCAAAGTCATCTGTAAAGGGAGTCTATACCGGAGAAGAAGTTCCTTTCAGTAGAGTCAGCTGCCAGCTGCCTGTCCTATGAGGCTGCAGGATTGAGGGTGGATACTGTGGTTTCTGTTGTATGTGTGAAGTGAACAAAATAGTATTTGGTGTGGATTAATATTGTACTGGAAAGCATAATTTGGGATCCTGGACTGTCACTTGCTCCTTTGTTCTCCAACCCCCCTGAAATGTCTGTGTGCTTCAATAAAACTTTCTTCCTTGTCAAGTGTTTGCATTCCCTAGTTCTCTAGACACTTTTGTCTCTGATGTCCTGACTTTGTTGTTGCTTTTCACATGGTTTGAAGGATAAGAACCAAAGTGACAAATGCCCTTCCCTAAGCATCATTTGCTGACTCAAAGAAAATTTCCCTCTCCCCACATTACTGCCCGATACCTCCTCTGAGGTCTGATGCATTGATCTGTGTTTGGTATATAGGGAGAGAATGAGAACCCACCTTAGGAGTGCCAATGCTTGTCTTTCTGTAAAGTATCAAAGGAACCCCTCCTTTAGTTTTGTAGCCACCCCCACCCCATCTCTGCAGCTTCAGGAAGGAGAGAAAAGTACACAGGGGAGGAAAGACATCCTCTGCTGTTTCTTTCTGGATCTTTTACTTTCTCTAGAAGGGGGGCCTTTTCTATCACTCCTACTTCCACTATGTAATTTTGAGAGATAAATAACCCAGATGCCTAGTGACCCATCTCAAAAATAAAGCTCTGGGTTTCTGGGTAAAGCCCAAGTGATTCTTGATCTCTTGTACAAAAGGGAATGAAAATATATTGAATGCCTCTTGGGTACAAAGCTTTCTGCTAGGCACATGTTATTTCCCTAATTACTCCAAGTCCTTATTGAAAGGTTGCTGCTATGAGCTGTGAACCACGCTACGATTTTTGGCCTCTGGAGGACAGGAATTTGATCTGGGGCCAGTGATGAGGCTTGATTGCTCAGAGATTTTTGTGTAATAAAGTTTTACTAAAGTATAAAAGAGATAGAGAAAGCTGCTGACATAGACATCAGAAGGGGACAGAAAGAGTGCCCCCTTGCTAGTTTTTAGCAAGGAGTTATATACCTATTAGCAAGCTGCAAAACTGAGAGAGTTGCACCAGGCCCCTCACCCACAACGTGCATTTTGAGATAGCATTGACACGAGGTGAGTCATCCATGACCATAAAACAGTTGACAGGAATCTTGAAGAAAGGCAGTTCAGTTCAGTCACTCAGTAGTGTCTGACTCTTTGCAACCCCATGGATTGCAGCACGCCAGGCTTCCCTGTCCATCACCAACTCCCAGAGCTTGCTCAAACTCCTGTCTATTGAGTTGGTGATGCCATCTAGCCATCTCATCCTCTCTTGTTCCCTTCTCCTCCTGCCCCCAATCCCTCCCAGCATCAGAGTCTTTTCCAATGAGTCAACTCTTCGCATGAGGTGGCCAAAGTACTGGAGTTTCAGCTTTAGCATCAGTCCTTCCAAAGAACACCCAGGACTGATCTCCTTTAGAATGGACTGGTTGGATCTCCTTGTAGTCCAAGGGAGTCTCAAGAGTCTTCTCCAACACCACAGTTCAAAAGCATCAATTCATTGGTGCTCAGCCTTATTTATGGTTCAACTCTCACATCCATACATGATTACTAGAAGAACCATAGCTTGACTAGATTTCCAAGCAAATACATAGTTCATTAACATAGCTTAAGGAAGACATTTCCATGAGAAAATGCATTGGTTAGCTCAAGGTTTGAGATAACGTTAAGTTCAAGCAGAACCAGGTGTCACCATGAAAACACATTAATAAATAAATCAAAAAAAAAAAAAGAGAAAAGATAAAAAGTTCTGCCACTTCTAGTTTTGTTTCCTCCTGCCACTTGGGGACCTCTGGCCTCCCTACTGAGGCTGTGCAACGGAAAGGAAAACTTTCTTTGCACAGGTGAGGAAAATCAACCAACTCTCAGGCAGTAGAGTGGGGATGTGAATCAAGGTCTGACTCTGCTGGAACATGCTGCCTCCTGTGAAGATGATATGCATGTCAGGGGCCAAGATTTGAAGGAAGGGATGGCTCTTCTGAAATATCTCAAAGGAGTTTTGCTCACAGGGCAGAACAATTAGAATGCTTTGATGTTACCTAGTCAGCAGACTGACGGAATAGCGTGTGTGTTTTTGTTTGTGTGTAGGCCCTAGAGGGTTGGGTCTAGTAACCCCTTTGGGTCTGGCTGGCAATCTGACTCCACTGTGTCTCCTTCCCCTATTTTAAGGAGTTAGAATTTCCTGACTAATAATCCAAAGGAAGTAACAGTAAAATTTGACTGAAATAAAGCAAAATTAATTTGTTTTGACTATGCAATAAAGTGAAACAAAACAAAAGCTCCTGAATTTTTTTAAGCTAGAGGAGCATTTATATAGAGAATCAGGCCCAGGTGGGAACTCTGCTTGAGAGGCCATAGGCCTCCTTGGGTTTTCACTCAGGCCTTTGACCCCCTGGCGTGCCCTGGCTTGCCACATGGAGCATGAGTGATAAAGACAAAGAAGGCATTAATTTTACCTGATGTGCAATCTTTGCCTTTGGAGCCACAGACCCTGTCTGACTGGAGATTTCCCACATTGACTCACTATATTTTGCCTTCTGCCCATAACTTGCTTCCTGCCTTTCAGAGCTCCTGTATTTCCCGGGAGGGAAAAGGGACCTTTGTGCTCCAAGTTGGATCATTTGCTATTTTTCCAATTCTACCCAGAAACTGCCTTTTAATTTTTCATTTTTAAAATGATTTTCACTAACCAGCTCAGTGGAATAGATTCTCTATGACTCACCACTGCATCCATAGGTCATGGACATTCGATTTCCATTCCATCATTCTGCTTGAGACAGTGAGTTTTATTGGGTTGAGAGCTTTTCTTTTCCCTCTTTCCTCCTGGGCAAACTCTGAGTTTTCCATCTGAGTGGAATTACAAAAGATGAAAACTTCTCCTTGCTTAGAGTTTTCAGCTGTCTTTAAATGAAAAGTAGAAAGAGAAACAGAAACAGTATAGCACCCTGTTTAGGAACAATGGCTCTGGAGCTAGGCCATTTTGGTTTAAATCCTGACTCTGCCACTTGTGAGCTCAGTAATGTTTGGCAAGTTTCCTGACCTCTCTGTGCTTCCACATCTGAGCTGTGTGATCTTAGGCAAGTTGCCTAACCTCTCTGTGCTTCCACATCTGAGCTATGTGATCTTTGGCAAGTTGCATAACCTACCTGGGCTTCCACTTAAAAGCTGTGTGATCTTAGGCAAGTTGACTAACCTCTCTGTGCTTCCATATCTAAGCTGTGTGACCTTAGGCAAGTTGCCTAAATCTCTGCTTCCATATCTCAGCTGTGTGGTTTTATGCAAGCTGCTTAACCCATCTGTGTTTCCACTTAAGAGCTGTGTGATCTTAGGCATGTTGCCTGACCTCTCTGGGCTTCTACATCTGAGCTGTGTCATCTTAGGCAAGTTCCCTGACTTCTCTGTGCTTAAATTCTGAGCTGTGTGATTTTAGGGGAGTTGCCTAACCTCTTTGTGCTTCCACTTCTGAGCTGTGTTATCTTAGACAATTTGCTTGACCACTCTGTGCTTCCATATCTCAGCAGTATGATCTTAGGTAAATTGTGTAACCTCTCTGTGATGCCATAGGTGAGCTGTGTGATCTTAGGCAAGTTGCCTGACCTCTCTGTGCTTCCACTTTTGAGCTGTTTGGTCTTAGCAAGTAGCCTTACATCTCTGTGCTTGCACTTCTGAGCTGTGTAATCTTAGGCAAGTTGCCTGACTTGTCTGTGCTTCCACTTATGAGCTGGGTGATGTTAGGCAAGATGCCTAACTTCTCTGTGCTTCCACTTCAAATCTCTGTACTTAGGTAAGTTGCCTGACCTCTCTGCTTCCACCTCTGAGCTGTGTAATGTTCGGAAAGTTGCCTGACCTCTCTGCTTCCATTTCTGAGCTGTGTGTTCCAAGGCAAGTTGCCTGACCTCTCTGTGCTTCTACTTGTAAGCTGTGTAATCATAGGCAAGTTGAGGGACCTCTTGTGCTCCATATCTGAGCTATGTTCAGTTCAGTTCAGTCGCTCAGTCCTGTTCCACTCTTTGAGACCCCATAGGCTGCAGCACACCAGGCTTCCCTATCCATCATCAACTCCTGGAGCTTGCTCAAACTCATGTCCATCGAGTCAGTGATGCCATCCAGCCATCTCATCCTCTGTCATCCCTTTCTCCTCCTGCCTTCAAACTTTCCCAGCATCAGGGTCTTTTCCAATGAGTCAGTTCTTTGCATCAGGTAGCCTAAGTATTGGACCTTCAGCTTCAACATCAGTCCTTCCAATGCATATTCAGAACTGATTTCCTTTAGGATGGACTGGTTGGATCTCCTTGCAGTCCAAGGGAGTCTCAAGAGTATTCTCCAACACCTCAGTTCAAAAGCATCAATTCTTCAGTGCTCATGATCCAACTCTCACGTCCAAACATGACTACTGGAAAAGCCATAGCTTTGACTAGATGGAACTTTGTCAGCAATGTCTCTCCTTTTTAATAAGCTGTCTAGCTTTGTCATAGTTTTTCTTCCAGAGAGCAAGCGTGTTTTAATTTCATGGATGCATGCACCATCTGCAGTGATTTTGGAGCCCAAGAAAATGAAATCTGTCATGGTTTCCATTGGTTCCCCATCTATTTGCCATGAAGTGATGGGACCCGGATGCCATGATCTTAGTTTTGTGAATGTTGAGTTGTAAGCTAGCTTTTTCACTCTCCTCTCTCACATTCATCAAGAGGCTCTTTAGTTCTTCTTCACTTTCTGCCATAAGGGTCATGTCATCTGCATATCTGAGGTTATTGATATTTCTCCCAGTAATCCTGATTCCAGCTTGTGCTTCATCCAGCCTTGCATTTCACATGATGTATTCTGCATAGATGTTAAATAAGCAGGGTGACAATATACAGCCTTGTCGTACTCCTCTCCCAATTTCGTTTCAGTCTGTTGTTCCATGTCCAGTTCTAACTGTTGCTTCTTGACCTGCATACATATTTCTCAGGTGGGAGGTAAGGTGCTCTTGTATCCCCATCTCTTTGAAAATGTTCCACAGTTTGTTGTGATCCACACAGGCAAAGTCTTTGGTATACTCATTAACACAGAAATAGGTGTTTTTCTGGAACTTTCTTGCTTTTTCTATGATCCAGAGGATGTTGCCAATTTGATGTCTGGTTCCTCTGCCTTTTATAAATCCAGCTTGAACATCTGGAAGTTCTCAGTTCATGTATTGCTGAAGCCTAGCTTGGAGAATTTTGAGCATTACTTTGCTAGCATGTGAGATGAGTGCAATTGTGTGGTAGTTTGAGCATTCTTTGGCATTGCCTTTCTTTGGGATTGGAATGAAAACTGACCTTTTCCAGTCCTGTGGCCACTGCTGAGTTTTCCAAATTTGCTGCTGTATTGAGTACAACCCTTCAACAGCATCAATTTCAGGATTTGAAGTAGCTCAGCTTGAATTCCATCACCTCCACTGGCGTTGCTCATAGTGATGCTTCCTAAGGCCCACTTGACTTCACATTCCAGGATGTCTGGCTCTTGGTGAGTGATCACACCATCATGGTTATTTGGGTCATTAAGATCTTTTTGTGTAGTTCTTCTGTGTATTCTTGTCTCCTCTTCTTAATATCTTCTGCTTCTGTTAGGTCTGTTCTTTATTGTGCCCATCTTTGCATGAAAAGTTCCCTTGGTATCTCTAATTTTCTTGAAGAAATCTCTAGTCATTCCCATTCTGTTGTCTTTCTCTATTTCTTTGCATTGATCGTTGAGGAAGGCTTTCTTATCTCTCCTTGCTATTCTTTGGAACTCTGCATTCAATTGGGTATAACTTTCCTTTTCTCCTTTGCCTTTCACTTCTCTTCTCTTCTCAGCCATTTGTAAGACCTCCTCAGATGACCATTTTGCCTTTTGGATTTCTTTTTCTTGGGGATGGTTTTGATCACCACCTCCTGTACAATGTCACAAACCTCTGTCCTTTGTTCTTCAGGCACTCTGTCTATCAGATCTAATGCCTTGAATCTCTTTGTCACTTCCACTGTATAATCATAAGGGATTTGATTTAGGTCATACCTGAATGGTCTAGTCGCTTCCCCTACTTTCTTCAATTTAAGTCTGAATTTTGCAATAAGGAGTTTATGATCTGAGCCACAGTCCATTCCTGATCTTGTTTTTGCTGACTGTATAGTGCTTCTCCATCTTCGACTGCAAAGAATATAATCAATCTGATTTAAGTGTTGACCACCTGGTGATGTCCATGTGTAGTCTTTCCTTGTGTGTTGGAAGAGGGTGTTTGTGATGACAGGTGTGTTCTGTTGGCAAAACTGTTAGCCTTTGCCCTGTTGCATTTTGTACTCCAAGGCCAAACTTGCCTGTTACTCCAGATATCTCTTGACTTCCTCCTTTTGCATTTCAATCATCTTAGATGAAAACAACTTCTTTTTTTTGATGTTAGTTCTAGAAGGTCTTGTAGGCATCATAGAACCATTCACTCCAGCTTCTTCAGTATTAGTGGTTGGGGCATAGACTTGGATTACTGTGATACTAAATGGTTTCCCTTGGAAATGAACAGAGTTCATTCTGTCATTTTGAGATTGCACCCATCTTAGGCCAGTTACCTAAGTTCTCTGTGCTTCCATATGTGAGTGGTGTGATCTTAGTCAAGTTGCCTAACCTTTTTGTGCTTCCATATCTTAGCTGTGTGATCTTAGACAATTTGTGTGACCTTTTCTGTGCTTCCACTTATGAGCTGTGTGATCTTGGGCAAGTTGCCTGACCTCCCTTTGCTTCCATTTCTGAGCTATGTGATCTTAGGCAAGTATCCTGCCCTCTCTGTGTTTCCATTTCTGAGCCCTGTGATCTTAGGCAAGTTGCCTACCTCTCTATGCTTCAGTATCTTACCTGTGTTATCATATGTAATTTGCCTGACCACTCTGTTCTTCTAATTTTGAACAGTCTTATCTTAAGCAAGTTGCCTAACCCCTTTGTGCTTCCACTTCTGAGTTGTGCAATTGTAGGCAAGTTGCCTGTCCTTACTGTGCTTCCTCTTCTGAACTGTCTTATCTTAGTCAAGTTGCCTGAACTCTCTGTGCTTCCTCTTAAGAGCTGTGTGATCTTAGGCAATTTGCATGATCTCTCTGTGTTTCCACCTATGAGCTGTATGAACTTAGTCAAGGTGCCTGACCTTTCTGTGCTTCCTTTTGACCTGTGTGATTTTAGGCAAGTTACTTAACATCTCTGTGCTTCCATATGTGAGTTGTGTGCACTTAGGCAAGATGCCTAACCTCTCTGTGTTTCCACATGAGCTGTGTGATTTTAGGCAAGTTACTTAACATCTCTGTGCTTCCATATGTGAGTTGTGTGCACTTAGGCAAGATGCCTAACCTCTCTGTGTTTCCACATGAGCTGTGTGTTCTTAGGCATGTTGCCTAACTTCTCTGTGCTTCCATATGGGAGCTGTGTGATCTTAGGCAAGTTGCATAAACTCTCTGTGTTTCCAAATTTGAGCTGTGTGGTCTTAGGCAAGTTGCCTAACCTGTTTGCCCTTCCATATCTGAGATATCCAATCTTACACAAGTTACCTAACATCTCTGTCCTACCATATATAAGCTGTGTCCTTTTAGGAAAGGTGACAGAAATCTCCATGCTTCCATTTGTGCTGTGTGTTCTTAGGCAACTTGCCTAATCTCTCTGTACTTCGATATCTGAGTTGTGTGATCTTAGGCATGTTGCCTAACTTCTCTGTCCTTCCACTGAGCTGTGTGATCATAGGCAAGTTCCTTGACCTCTCTGTGCTTCCACTTATGAGCTTTGTGATGTTAGGTAAGTTGCTTCACAGGTCTGTGCTTCCATGTCTGAGCTGTGTGATTTTAGGCAAGTTGCTTAACCTCTCTGTGCTTCCATTAACGAGCTGTGAGCTCTTAGGCAAGCTGCCTAATCTCTCTGTTTGCTGGTGAGTTTTATGTTCTTAGGCAAGTTGCCTAACCTCTCTGTGTATCCACTTTTGAGCTGTGTGATCTTAGGCAAGCTTCTTGACCTCTCTGTGCTTACACTTCTGACTTGTGTCATCTTAGGCAAGTTGCCTGTCCTCTCGGTTCTTCCACCTCTGAGCTGAGTGATCTTAGGCAAGTTACCTGAACTCTCTGTGCTACCACTTTGGAGCTGTGTGATCCTAAGCAAATAGTCTGACCTCTAGTGCTTTCTTTATGAGCTGTGTGATATTTGGGAAGTTTTCTGGCATCTGTGTGCTATGTGATACCCATCTGAGCTGTGTGATCTTAGGCAATTTGTCTAACCTCTGTGCTTCCATATCTAAGCTGTGTGACCTTAGGCAAGTTGTGTAAAATCTCTGTGCTTCCACTTCTGAGTTGTGTGATCTTAGGCAAGGTGCCTGATCTTTCTGTGCTTCCACTTCTGAGTCTCTTATCTTAGGCACGTTGCCTGACCTCTCTGTGCTTTCAACTTGGAGATGTGTGATCTTAGATTAGTTGCTACCTCTCTGTATTTCCACTTTCGAGCGCTGTGATCTTAGTGAAGTTCCTGATCTCTCTGTGCTTCTACTTCTGAGTTGTGTAATCTTAGTCAAGTTGCCTGACCTCTGTGTGCTTCCACATATAAGCTGTGTGTTCTTAAGCAAGTTCCTGAACATCTCTGTGCTTCCACATCTGAGCTGTGTGATCTTGTGCAGGTTCCCTGACCTCTCTGTGCTTCTAATTCTGAGCTGTGTGATGTCAGGGAGGTTGCCTGACATCTCTGTGCTTCCAAGTCTGAGCTCTGTGATCTTAGGCAAGTTGCCTTACCTCACTACGCTTCCACTTCTTAGCTTTGTGATCTTAAGCAAGTTCCCTGACCTCTCTGTGCTTCCACTTTTCAGCTGTGTGATATTAGGCAAATTGCCTGACCTCTCTGTGTTTCCACTTCTGAGCCCTGTGATCTTAGGCAAGTTGCCTAAACTCTGTATGCTTCAATCTTATCTGTGTGATCATAGGTAAGTAGCCTTACCACTCTGTGCCTCCACTTCTGAGCAATGTAATCTTAAGCAAGTTGCCTATCCCCTTTGTGCTTCTACTTCTGAGCTGTTTCATCTTAGGCAAGTTGCCTGACCTCTCTCTGTTTCCAACATTGAGCTGTATTCTTTTAGTCATGATGCCTGACCTCGCTGTGTTTCCATTTAAGAGCTGTGTGATCTTAGGCAAGTTTCCTGACCTCTCTGTGCTTCCACATCTGAGCTGTGTGCTGGTAGGCAAGGTGACTAACCTCTCTGTGCTTCTATTTCTGAGCTGTGTGATCTTAGGCAAGTTGCCTGACCTCTGTGTATTTTGACTTATGAGCTGTGTGACCTTAGATAAATTGTCTGACCTCTCTGTGCTTCCATATATGAGCTGTGTACTCTTAGGCAAGGTTTTAACCTCTCTGTACATTCACTTTTGAGCTGTGTGATCTTAGCCAAATTGCCTATCCTCTCTGTGCTTCTACTTCTTCTCTAGGTGATCATAGCCAAGTTGCCTGACCTGTCTGTTCTTCCACCTCTGAACTTTGTGATCTTAGCAAAGTTGCCTGATTCTCTGTGCTTCCATGTGAGCCATGTGTTCTTAGGCAGGTTTCCTAACCACTCTGTGCTTCTACTTATGAGCTGTGTGATCTTAGCCAAGTTTCCTGACCTCTCTCTGCTTTCTCTTCTGAGCTGTATGATGTTAGGCAAGTTGCCTGACCTCTCGGTGCTTCCACTTGTGAGCTGTGTGGTCTTAGGCAAGTTGCCTAACTTCTCTGTGCTTCAATATATGAGCTGTGTGCTCTTAGGTAAGGTCCCTAACCTCTCTGTGCTTCCACCTGTGACCTGTGTGATTTCAGTCAAATTGCCTGCCCTCACTGTGCTTCCACTTGAGCTGGATCATCTTAGGAAAGTTGCCTAACCTCTGTGTTGTTCCATATATGAGCTCTGTGCTCTTAGGCAAGGTGCCTAACCTTTCTGTGATTCCATTTCTGAGCAGAGTGATCTTAGGTTGCTTGGCCTCTCTGTTCTTCCACTTCTGAGCTGTGTTATGTTAGGCAAGTTGCCTAACTTCACTGTGCTTCCATTTCTGAGCTGTGTGTTCTTGGGCAAGTTGCCTCAACTCTCTGTGCTTCCACTTCAGAGCTGTGTGATCCTGTACACGGGTTGCCTGACTTCTATGTGCTTCCACTTCTGAGCTCTGTGATCTTAGGCAAGATGTATAAACACTCTGTACTTTCACTCCTGAGCTCTGTGATCTTAAGCATGTTGTCTAACTGACTGTGCTTCCACTTCTGAGCTGTGTGATCTTTGGCAAATTGCCACAACCCGCTGTGCTTCCATATCTGAGATGTGTGTGCTCTTAGGCATGTTGCCTAACCTCTCTGTGCTTCCATGTCTGAGCTTTGTTAAATTCAGATCAGTCGCTCTTTGTGACCCTGGCAGCACACCAGGCTCCCCTGTCCATCTCCTACTCCCGGAGCTTGCTTGAATTCATGTCCATCAAGTTGGTGATGCCATCCAACAATCTCATCCTCTGTCGTCCCCTTCTCCTCCTGCCTTCAATCTTTCCCAGCATCAGGGTCTTTTCCAATGAGTCAGTTCTTCATCAGGGGGCCAAAGAATTGGAGCTTCAGCTTCAGCATTAGTCCTTCCAAAGTATATTCAGGACTGATTTCCTTTAGGATGGACTGGTTGGATCTGCTTGCAGTCCAAGGGACTCTCAAGAGTCTTCTCCAACACCACAGTTCAAAAGCATGAATTCTTTGGCACTCAGCTGTCTTTATGGTCCAATTCTCACATCCATACATGACTATGGGAAAAACCATAGCTTTGACTAAATGGACCTTTGTTAGCAAAGTAATGTCTCTGCTTTTTAATATGCTATCTAGGTTGGTCATAGCTTTTCTTCCCAGGAGCTAGCATCTTTTAATTTCGTGGATGCAGTCACCATCTGCAGTGATTTTGAGTCCAAGAAAATAAAGTCTGTCACTGTTTCTATTGTTTCCCCATCTATTTGCCATGAAGTGATGGAATTGGATGCCATGATCATAGTTTTTTGAATGTTGAGTTTTAAGCCAGCTTTTTCACTCTTCTCTTTCACTTTCATCGAGAGGCTCTTTAGTTCCACTTCATTTTCTGCCATAAGAGTGGTATTATCTGCATATCTGAGGTTATTGATATTCGTCCCATCAATCTTGATTGCAACTCATGCTTCATCCAGGCTGGCATTTCACATTATGTACTCTGCAGGAGTTAAGTAAGCAGGTTGACAATGTAGAGCCTTGATGTACTCCTCTCCCAGTTTGGAACCAGTCCTTTGTTTTTTTCTGGTTCTGACTTTTGCTTCTTGACCTGCATACATATTTGTCAGGAGGCAGGTAATGTGCTCTGGTATTGCCATCTCTTTAAGAATGTTCCATAGTTTGTTGTGATCCACACAGTCAAAGGCTTTGGTGTAGTCAATAACGCAGAAGTAGGTGTTTTTCTGGAACGCTCTTGCTTTTTCTGTGATCCACCAGATGTTGCAATTTGATCTCTGGTTCCTCTGCCTTTGCTAAATCCAGCTTGAACATCTGGAAGTTCTCAGTTAACATGCTGTTGAAGCCTGGCTTGGAGAATTTTGAGTATTTCTTTGCTAGTGTGTGACATGCGTGCAATTGTGCAGTAGTTTGAACATTCTTTGGCATTGCCTTTCTTTGAGATTGGAATGAAAACTGACCTTTTCCAGTCCTGTGGCCACTGCTGAGTTTTCCAAATTTGCTGGCATATTGAGTGCAGCACCTAACAGCATCATATTTTAGGATTTGAAATAGCCCACCTGGAATTCTATCACCTCCACTGGCATTGTAGTGATGCTTCATAAGGCCCACTTGATTTCACATTCCAGGATGTCTGGCTCTAGGTGGGTGATCACACCATCGTGGTTATGTGGGTCATTAAGATCTTTTTTGTACAGTTCTGTGTATCTTGCCACTTCTTCTTAATAACTTCTGCTAAGTCCATACCATTTCTGTCCTTAATTTTGCCCATCTTTGCATGAAATGTTCCCTTGATATCTCTGATTTTCTTGAAGTGATATCTAGTCTTGCTCATTCTTTTGTTTTCCTCTATTTCTTTGCATTGATCACTGAGGAAGGCTTTCTTATCTCTCCTTGCTATTCTTTGGAACTCTACATTCAGTTGGGTATATCTTTCCTTAACTCCTTTGCCTTTCACTTCTCTTCTTTTCTCAGCTATTTGTAAGGCCTCCTGAGACAACCATTTTGCCTTTTTGCATTTCTTTTTCTTGGGGATGGTTTTGATCACAGCTTCCTGTACAGTGTCATGAACCTCCGTCCATAGTTCTTCAGGCAGTGTGTCTATCAGGTCTAATTCTTTGAATCTATTTGTCACTTCCACTGTATAATCATAAGGGATATGATTTAGGTCATACATGAACAGTCTAGTGGTTTTCCCTACTTCCTTCAAATTAAGTTTGAATTTTGCAATAAGCAGTTCATGATCTGAGACACAGGTAGTTCCTGGTCTTGTTTTTGCTGACTGTATAGAGCTTCTACAGCTTCAGCTGCAAAGAATATGATCAACCTGATTTCGGTATTGACCACCTGGTGATGTCCAAGTGTACAGTCTTTCCTTGTGTGCTGGAAGACAGGTGCACTCTCTTGTCAAAACTCTGTTAACCTTTGCCCTGCTTCATTTTGTACTCCAAGGTCAAACTTGCCTATTACCCCAGGTATCTCTTGACTTCCTCCTTTTGCATTCCAGTCTGCTGTGATGAAACTGACATTTTTTTTGGTGTTAGTTCTAGAAGTTCTTGCAGGCATCATAGATCTGTTCACCTTCAGCTTCTTCTGCAATAGTGGTTGGGGCATAGACTTTGATTATTGTGATATTGAATGGCTTGCCTTGGATACAGAGTTCATTTTGTCATTTTTGAGACTGCACCCATCTTAGGCCAGTTACCTAATTTCTGTGCTTCCGTATGTGAGCTGTGTGATTTTAGGCAAATTGTGTGACCTTTTATGTGCTTCTATGTATGAGCTTTGTGCACTTAGGCAAGTTTCCTGATCTCTCTGTGCTTCCATTTCTAAGCTGTGTGATCTTAGGCAAGTTTCCTGACCTCTCTGTGCTTCCATTTCTAAGCTGTGTGATCTTAGGCAAGTTTCCTGACCTCTCTGTGCTTCCCCATGTGAGCTGTTTGATTAGGTAGGTTGCCTGGCCTCTCCGTGCTTCCACTTCTGATGTGTCTTATCTTAGGCAAGTTGACTGACGACTTTATGGTTCCATATCAGAGCTCTGTGATCTTAGGAAAGTTGCCTAACTTCTCTGTGCTTCCATTTATGAGCTGTGAGATCTTATGGAATTATCTAACCTCTCTTTGTTTCCACTTTTGTGCTATGTGATCCCAGGCAGGTTGCCAGGCCTCTCAGTGCTTCCACTTATGAGCTGTGTGTTCTTAGGCAAGTTGCCTAACTCCTCTGTGCTTCCACGTCTGAGCTGTCTGATCTTAAGCAAGTTTCCTGACCTCTTTGTGCTTCCATTTATGAGCTGTGTGATCTTAGGAAAGTTACCTAACCTCTCTGTGTTTCCATTTTTGAGCTGTGTGGTATTAGGCAAAGTGCCTAACCTCTCTGTGCTTCCACTTATGAGCTGTGTGATATTAGGAAAGTTTCCTGACCTCTCTGTGCTTCCACCAAAGTGCTGTGTGATGTAAGGCAAGTTTCTAGACCTCCCTTTACTTCCACTTCTGATGTCTGTGACATTAAATAAGTGATCTGACCTCTCTCTGCTTCCTCATCTGAGCTGTGTGATCTTAGGGAGGTTGCCTGACCTCTCCCTGCTAACTCTTCTGAACTGTGTTAAGTTGGAAATATGCATGACCACTCTCTGCTTCCATATATGAGCTCTGCGACCTTAGGAATGTTGTGTAACCTCTCCATGCTTCCACATGTGAGTTGCGTGATTTTAGGCAATTTGCGTGACCTGTCTGTGCATACACTTATGAGCTATACTATCTCAGGCAAGTTGCTCACCACACTCTGCTTCCATATATGATCTCTGTGGTCATAGGAAAGCTGCCTAATCTCTCTGTGCTTCCACATCTGAGCTCTGTGATCCCAAGCAGGTGGCCAAAATACTCAATGCTTCCACTTATGTGCTCTGTGGTCTTAGGCAAATTGCTTGACTTCTCTTTGCATCCAATTCTGAGCTGTGTGATCTTAGGCAAGTTGCCTACCTCTTTGTGCTTCCATTTTTGAAATGTGTGATCTTAGGCAAGTTGCCAAACCTCTCTGTGCTTCCACTCTGAGCCGTGTGCTATTAGGCAAAGTGCCTAACATTTCTGTGCTCCCAACAAAGAGCTGTGTGACCTTAGGCAAATTCCCTGACCTCTCTGTGCTTCCACATCTGATGTCTGTGCCATTAAATAAGTGGTCTGACCTCTCTGTTCTTCCATATCTGAGCTGTGTGATCTTATGAAGGTTGCCTGACTTCTCCCTACTAACTCTTCTCAGCTGTGTTAACTTCGCAAGTTGCCTGACACTCTGCGCTACCATATCTGAGCTCTGTGATCTTACAAAAGTTGCATAACCTCTCTGTGCTTCCATATGTGAGTTGTGTGATTTCAAGCAATTTGCCTGACCTGTCTGTGCTTCTCCTTATGAGCTTTGTGATCAAAGGGAAGGTGTCTAACCTCTGTGTGCTTCCACTTATGAGCCCTGTGATCCCAGGCAGGTTGCTAGACCTTTCTGTGCTTCCACTTATGAACTGTGTGATCTTAGAGAAGTTGCCTAACATCTCTGTGTTTCCACTTCCGAACTGCGTGATCTTAAGCAAGTTGACTGACCTCTTTGTGCTTCCATTTATGAGCTGTGTGTTTTTAGGCAAGTTGCCTAATCTCTCTGTGCTTCTATGTATGGCTGTGTGCTCTTAGGCAATGTGCCTAACCTCTCTGTGATTCCGCTCAAGAGCTGTGTGATCTTAGAGAAATTTCTGACCAATCTTGGCTTCTAGTGCTGAACTACATGATTTAGGAAAATTTCATCACCTCTCTGTGTTTCCATTTATGAGCTCTATCCTGGTCGGCAAGGTGACTAACAGAGCTGTGAAAACTTAGGCAAGTTGCCTGACCTCTAAGTGCTCCACCAAACAGCTATGTGATCTTCGGCAACTTGCCTGATCTCTCTTTGCTTCTACTTCTCAGCTCTGTGACCTTAAATAAGTTGTCTGACCTCTCCCTGCTTCCTCTTCTGAGCTGTGTTGTCTTAGGCAATTTGCATGACCACTCTCTGCTTACATATGTTAGCTCTGTGATCTTAGGAAAGTTGCCTAACCTCTCTGTGCTTCTATATGTGAGCTCTGTGATTTTAGGCAATTTGCCTGACCACACTATGCTTCTACTTCTGAGCTGTGTGATCTTAGGCAAGTTGCCTACCATTCTGAGCTTCCACTTCTGAGCTGTGTGAACTGAAGCAAGTTGCCTGACCTCTTTGTGCTTCCATTTCTGAGCCATGTGATCTTCAGCAAGTTGACTAACCGGTCTGTGTTTGTATGTTTGAGCTGTGTGCTCTTAGGCAAAGTGCCTGACGTCTCTGTGCTTATACTCTAGAACTGAGTGCTCTTAGGAAAGTTGCCTAACCTCTCTGTGCTTCCATATGTGAGCTGTGTGATTCTAAACAATTTGACTGACCTCCCTGTGCTTGAACTTATGAGCCTTGTGACTTAGGCAAGGTGCCTAACCTCTCTGTGCTTCCATTTCTGATCTGTGTGGTCTGAAGCAATTTGCCTGGGCCCTCTGTGCTTCCATTTTTGAGCTGTGTGATCTTAGACAAGTTGCCTAACCTCTCTTGGATATGTATGAGCTGTGTGCTCTTAGGCAAAGTGCTTAAACTCTCTGTGTTTCCACTTAAGAACTGTGTGATCTTAGGCTTATTGCCTGAACTCTCTGTGATTCCAGCTCTGAGCTACATGATCCTAGCAAAGTTTCCTGACCTCACTGTGCTTCCATTTAGGAGCTGTGTGCTGGTAGGGCAGGTTATTAACCTCTCTGTGCCTCCACTTTTGAGATGTGTGATCTTAGGCAGGTTGCTTGGCCTCTCTGTGCTTCCACAAAAGTGCTCTTTGATCTTAGGCAAATTGCCTGACCTCTCTGTGCTTCCAATTCTGAACTCTTTGACCTTAAATAAGTGGTATGACCTCTCTGTGCTTCCACATCAGAGCTGTGTCATCTTAGGGAGGTCACCTGACCTCTCCCTGCTTCCTCTTCTGAGTTGTGTCAACTTGGTCAGTTGTCTGACCACTCTCTGCTTCCATTTCTCAGCTCCTGTGTACTTAGGAAAGTTGCCTAACCTCTCTGTGCTTCCACATGTGAGCTGTCTGACTTTAGTCAATTTGCCTGACCTCTCTGTGCTTCCAGTTTTGAGCTGTGTGATCTTAGGGAAGTTGCTTAACCACTCTGTTCTGCCATATGTGAGCTGTGTGATCCCACACAGATTGCCAGACTTCTGTGCTTCCACTTAAGAACAGTGTGATCTTAGTCAAGTGCCTAACTTCTCTGTACTTCCACTTCTGAGCTGTGTGATCTTAAGCAAGTTTCCTGACCTCTTGTGCTTCCATTTTTGAGCTGTGTGAACTTAGGCAAGTTGCCTAACCTCTCTGAATCTATGTACGTATTCTATGCTCTTAGGCAATGTGCCTAACCTCTCTGTACTTCCACTTAAGAGCTGTGTGATCTTAGGCACACTGCCTGACCTCTCTGTGTTTCCCGCTCTGAGTTGTATGATCTTAGGGAAATTTCCTTACCTCTCTGTGTTTCCACTTATGAGCTGTGTAATGGTAGGAGAGGTGACTAACCTCTCTCTGCTTCCACTTCCAAGCTGTTTAATCTTAAGCAGGTTGCCTAACCTCTGTGTTCTTCCATTTCTGAGTTATGTAATCTTAGCCAAGTTGTCTCCCTTCTCTGTGCTTCCACTTCTGAACTCTTTGACCTTAAATAAGTGGTCTGACCCCTCTGTGCTTCCATATGTGAGTTGTGTGATTTTAGGCAATTTGCCTGACCTGTCTGTGCTTCCATGTATGAGGTGTGTGATCTTAGAAAGTTGCCTAACCTCTCTGCATTTCCACTTCCGAGCTTTGTGACCCCAAGCAGGTTGGCAGACCTCTCTCTGCTTCCACTTATGAGCTGTGTGACCTTAAATAAGTGGTCTGATCTCTGTGCTTCCACATCTGAGCTGTGTGAATTTAGGTAGGTTACCTGGCCTCCTCTGCTTCCTCTTCTAATCTGTGTTATTAGGCAAGTTTCCTGACCAGTCTGTGCTTCCATATCTGAGCTCTGTGATCTTAGGTAAGTTGCCAAACTCTCTGTGCTTCCGTATTTAGGCTTGTGATTTTATGCAATTGTCTGTGCTTCCTGTTATGAACTGTGAGATCTTAGGGAAGTTGTCTAACCTCTCTTTGCTTCCACTTTTGAGTCATATGTTCCCAGTCAGGTTTCTAGACCTCTCTATGCTTCCATATTTGAGCTTGTAATTTTATACAAATTGCCTGATCTGTCTGTGCTTCCAGTTATGAGCTGTGAGATCTTAGGGAAGTTGTCAAAACTTTGTTTCCATTTTGAGTTGTGTGTTCCAGGGCAGGTTGCCAATCCTCTCTGTGCTTCCACTTAACGAGCTGTGTGATCTTAGGCAAGTTGCCTAACTTCTCTGTGCTTCCACTTCTGAGGTGTGTGATCTTAAGCGAGTTACGTGACCTCTTTGTGCTTCCATTTTTGAGCTGTGTGATGTTAGGCAAGTTGCCTGACGTCTCTGTGCTTCAACCTCTGAGCTGTGCACTATTAGGCAAAGTGCCTAAGCTCTCTGTGCTTCCACTTAAGAGCTGTGTGATCTTAGGCAAATTGCCTGAACCTCTATGTGCTTCAAGCTCTGTGCTACATGATCTTAGGAACATTTCCTGACCTCTCTGTGCTTCGACTTAGGAGCTTGACTGGTAGGCAACCTGACTAACCACTCTGTACTTCAACTCCTGAGATGTGTGATCTTAAGGCAAGGTTCCTGACCTCTCTGAGCTTCCACCAAAGAGCTGTTTGAACTTAGGCAAGTTGCCTGACCTCTCTGTGCTTCCACTTCTGATCTATGTGACATTAAATAATTGGTCTGACCTCTCTGTGCTTCTGCATCTGAGTTGTGTGATCTTAGGAAGGTTACCTGAGCTCTCCCTTCCTCCTCTTCTGAGTTGTGTTAACTAGGCAAGTTGCCTGACCACTCTGCTTCCATAACTGAGCTCTGTGACCTTAGGAAAGTTGCCTAACATCTCTGTGCTTCCATATGTGAATTGTGTGATTTTAGGCAATTTCCCTGATCTGTCTGTGCTTTCACTTTTTTTTTTTTTGTGCTTTCACTTTTGAGCTGTGTGATCTTAGAAATTTTACTAACCTGTATGTGCCTCCACTTATGAGCTGTGTGATCTTAGTCAAGTTGCCTACTTCTATGTGCTTCCACTTCTGAGCTGTGTGATCTTAAGTAAGTTGCCTGTCATCTCTTTGCTTCTCTTTTTGAGCTGTGTGATCATAGTCCAGTAGCCTAACGGCTCCGTGTTTCCACTTCTGAGCTGTGTGCTCTTAGGGAAAATGCCTAACCACTCTGTGCTTCCACTTAAGAGCTGTGTGTTCTTAGGCTAATTGCTTGACCTCTCTGTGCTTCCAGCTCTGTTCTACATCATCTTAGGAACCTTTCCCAACCTCTCTGTTCTTCCTCTTAACAGCTGTATGCTGCTAGGCAAGGTGACTATCTACTCGGTGCTTCCACTTCTGAGATGTGTGATCTTAGGCAAGTTGACTGGCCTCTCTGTGCTTCTAGAAAAGTGCTGTTTTATCCTAGGCAACTTGCCTGACCTCTCTGTGTTTATACCTGTGACCTCTGATCTTAGTCAAATTTCCTGACCTCTCTGTGCTTCCAATCTGAGCTGTGGGATCATAGACAAGTTGCCTGACCTCTCTGTACTTCCATATCTGAGCTGTGTGATCTTAGCCAAGTTGCCTATCCTCTCTGTCTTTATACTTCTTATCTGGGTGATCATAGCCAAGTTGCCTGACCTGTCTGTTCTTCCACCTCTGAACTTTGTGATCTTAGTAAAGTTGCCTGACTCTCTGTGCTTCCATGTGAGCCATGTGATCTTAGGCAGGTTTCCTAACCACTCTGTGCTTCTACTTATGAGCTGTGTGATCTTAGCCAAGTTTCCTGACCTCTCTGTGCTTCCAACAAAGAGCTGTGTGATCTTCAGCAAGTTGCCTGACCTCTCTATTCTTCCACTTCTGATGTCTGTGTCATTTCATAAGTAGTCTGACCTCTTTGTGCGTCCACATCTGAGCTGGGTGATTTTAGGGAGATTGCCTGACCTCTCCCTGTTTCCACTTCTGAGCTGTGTGAGGCCAGGCAGGTTGCCAGACCTCTCCGTGCTTCCAATTATGAGCTGTGTGATCTTAAATAAGTGGTCTGATGTCTCTGTGCTTCCATATCTGAGATCTGTGATCTTAGGTATGTTGCATGACCTCTCACTGCTTCTTCTTCTGATCTGTGTTTTCTGAGGTATGTTGCCTGACCACTCTGCTTCCGTAACTGAGCTCTGTGATCTTAGGAAAATTACCTAAACTCTCTGGGCTTCCATATTTGACCTGTGTGACTTTAAACAATTTCCCTACCTCTCTGTGGTTCTACTTATGAACTGTCATATCTTAGGGAAGTTGTCTAACTTGTCTGTGCTTCCTCTTCTGAACTTCGTGATCTTATCAAGTTGCCTGTCCTCTTTGTCCTTACATTTTTGAGCTGTGTGATCTTAGACAAGTTGCCTATCCTGTCTGTTCTTCCATGTATGAGCTGTGTGCTCTTCAGTAAAGTTTCTAACCTCTGTCGGCTTCCCCTTAAGACCTCTGAAATCTTAGGCCACACTCCCTGACTTCTATGCTTCTAGCTTGAGCTACATGATCTTAGGAAAATTTCCTGACCTCTCTGTGCTTTGACTTAGGAGCTGTGTGCTGGTAGGCAAGGTGACTAACTTTCTCTGCCTCCACTTCTGAGATGTGTGATCTTAGCCAAGTTCCCTGACCTCTCTGTGCTTCCAACAAAGAGCTGTGTGATTTTAGGCAAGTTGCCTGACCTCTCTGTGCTTCCACTTCTGATGTCTGTGTCATTTCATAAGTAGTCTGACCTCTTTGTGCATCCACATCTGAGCTGGGTGATTTTAGTCAGATTGCTTGGCCTCTCCCTGCTTCCTCTTCAGAGCTGTGTTAACTAGGCAAGTTGCCTGACCACTCTGCTTCCATAATTGAGCTCTGTGATCTTAGGAAAGTTGCCTAACATCTTTGTTCTTCCAATACTTGAACCGTGTGATTTTATACAATTTGCCTGACCTCTCTGTTCTTCCAGTTATGAGTGGCATATCTTAGGGAAGTTGTCTAACCTCTCTTTGCTTCCACTTTTGAGCTGTGTGATCCCAGGCAGGTTTCCCGACCTCTCTGTGTTTCCACTTTTGAGCTGTGTGATGTTACACAAGTTACCTAACTTCTTTGCTTCTACTTCTGAGCTGTGTGATCTTAGTCCAATTGCCTAACCCTCCGTGTTTCCACTTCTGAGCCATGTGCTATTAGGCTAAGTGCCTAACCACTCTGTACTTCCACTGATGTGCTGTGTGTCCTTAGGCTAATTGCTTGACCTCTCTGTGCTTCCACTTAAGAGCTGTGTACGCTGGTAGGCAAGGTGACTAACCACTTGTGTTTCCACTTCTGAGATATGTGATTGTAGGCAAATTTCCTGACCTCTCTGTGCTTCCACTTTTGAGCTGTGTGATGTTACACAAGTTACCTAAGTTCTCTGTGCTTCCACTTCTGAGGTTTGTGATCTTAAGTAAGTTTCCTGACCTCTTTGTTCTTCTATTTATGAGCTGTGTGCTCTTAGGCAAAGTGACTAAATTCTCTGTGCTTCTACTTAAGAACTGTGTGATCTTAGACAAATTGCCTGACCTCTCTGTGATTCCAGCTCTGAGCTCCATGATCTTAGGAAAATTTCTTGACCCCTCTGTGCTCCCATTTAGGAGCTGTGTGCTGGTAGGCAAGGTGACTAACCTCTATGTGAGACATGTGATTTTCTGCAAGTTGCCTGGCCTCTCTGTACTGCCAGTAAAGTGCTGTTTGATTTTAGGCAAGTGACCTGACCTCTCTGGGCTTCCACTTCTGAGCTGTGTGACCTTAAATAAGTAGTCTGACCTCTGTGTTTCCACATTTGAGCTGTGTGATCTTAGATAGGTTGCATGACCTCTCTCTGCTTCCTCTTCTGATCTGTGTTATCTTAGGCAAGTTGCCTGACCACTCTATGCTTCCGTATCTGAGCTCTGTGATCGTAGGATAGTTGCCTAACATCTCTGTGCTTCCGTATGTGAATTGTGTGATTTTAGGCAATTTCCCTGATCTGTCTGTGCCTCTGCTTACGAGCTGTGTGATCTTAGTCAAGTTACCCTACTTCTATGTGCTTCTACTTCTGAGCTGTGTGATCTTAAGCAAGTTGCCTGTCATCTTTTTGCTTCTCTTTTTGAGCTGTGTGATCATAGCCAAGTTGCTTAACAGCTCCTTGTTTCCACTTCTGAGCTGTGTGCTATTAGGGAAAATGCCTAACCACTCTATGCTTTCACTTAAGAGCTGTGTGTTCTTAGGCTAATTGCTTGACCTCTCTGTGCTTCCAGCTCTGTTCTACATTATCTTAGGAACCTTTCCTGACCTCTCTGTTCTTCCTCTTAACAGCTGTATGCTGGTAGGCAAGGCAACTATCTACTCTGTGCTTCTACTTCTGAGATGTTTGATCTCAGGCAAGTTGCCTGACCTCTCTGTGTTTATACCTGTGACCTCTGATCTTAGTCAAGTTTCCTCACCTCTCTGTGCTTCCACTCTGAGCTGTGAGATCATAGACAAGTTGCCTGACCTCTCTGTACTTCCATATCTGAGTGGTATGATCTTAGGCAAGTTGCCTAACCACTCTGTGCTTCCACATCTGAGCTGTGTGCTGGTAGGCAAGGTGACTAACCTCTCTGTGCTTCCATTTCTGAGCTGTGTGATCTTAGGCAAGTTGCCTATCCCCTTTGTGCTTCTACTTCTGAGCTGTTTCATCTTAGGCAAGTTGCCTGACCTCTCTCTGTTTCCAACATTGAGCTGTATTCTTTTAGTCATGATGCCTGACCTCGCTGTGTTTCCATTTAAGAGCTGTGTGATCTTAGGCAAGTTTCCTGACCTCTCTGTGCTTCCACATCTGAGCTGTGTGCTGGTAGGCAAGGTGACTAACCTCTCTGTGCTTCCATTTCTGAGCTGTGTGATCTTAGGCAAGTTGCCTGACCTCTCTGTGCTTCTACTTCTTCTCTGGGTGATCATAGCCAAGTTGCCTGACCTGTCTGTTCTTCCACCTCTGAACTTTGTGATCTTAGCAAAGTTGCCTGATTCTCTGTGCTTCCATGTGAGCCATGTGTTCTTAGGAAGGTTTTCTAACCACTCTGTGCTTCTACTTATGAGCTTTGTGATCTTAACCAAGTTTCCTGACCTCTCTCTGCTTTCTCTTCTGAGCTGTATGATGTTAGGCAAGTTGCCTGACCTCTCAATGCTTCCACTTGTGAGCTGTGTGATCTTAGGCAAGTTGCCTAACTTCTCTGTGCTTCAATATATGAGCTGTGTGCTCTTAGGTAAGGTCCCTAACCTCTCTGTGCTTCCACCTGTGAAATGTGTGATTTCAGTCAAATTGCCTGCCCTCACTGTGCTTCCACTTGAGCTGGATCATCTTAGGAAAGTTGCCTAACCTCTGTGTTGTTCCATATATGAGCTCTGTGCTCTTAGGCAAGGTGCTTAACCTTTCTGTGATTCCATTTCTGAGCAGAGTGATCTTAGACAGGTTGCTTGACCTCTCTGTTCTTCCACTTCTGAGCTGTGTTATGTTAGGCAAGTTGCCTAACTTCACTGTGCTTCCATTTCTGAGCTGTGTGTTCTTGGGCAAGTTGCTTCAACTCTCTGTGCTTCCACTTCAGAGCTGTGTGATCTTATACACAGGTTGCCTGACTTCTATGTGCTTCCACTTCTGAGTTCTGTGATATTAGGCAAGTTGCCTAACTTCTCTGTGCTTCTACCACTGAGCTGTGTGATCTTAGGAAAGTTGCCTGACCTGTGCTTTCATTTCTGAGCTGTATTATCTTAGGAAAGTTGCCTGATGTCTTTGTGCTTCCATTTCTAAGCTGTGTGATATTAAGCATGTTGCTTGTCCTCTTTCTGCTTCCATTTTCGAGCTGTGTGATATCAGGCAAATTGCCAAACCTTTCTGTGCTTCTTTGTATGAACTGTGTGCTCTTAGGCAAAGTGCCTAACATCTCTGTGCTTCCACTTCTGAGCTGTGTGATCTTAAGCAAGTTGCCTGACCTCTTTGTGCTTCCATTTTTGTGTTGTATGATCTATGGAAAGTTGCCTAACCTCTCTGTGCTTCTATGTATGAGCTGTGTGCTCTTAAGCAAAGTGCATAACTTCTTTCTGCTTCCATTTAAGAGCTATGTGATCTTAAGCAAATTGCCTATCCTTTCTGTGCTTCCAGCTCTGAGCTACATGATCCTAGGAAAATTTACTGACTTCTCTGTGCTTCCACTGATGAGTTGTGTGCTGGTAGGCAACGTGATTAACCTCTCTGTGCTTCTACATCTGAGCTGTGTGATCTTAAGCAAGATGCCTGACCTCTCTGTGTTTCCATTCTGAGCTGTTTCATCTTAGGCAAATTGCCTGATCTTTCTGTGATTCCGCTATTGAGCTGTGAGATCTTGGTCAAGTTGCCTGACATCTCTGTTCTTTTCCTTGTGAACTGTGTGATCTTAGGCAAGTTGCCTGACCTCTCTGTGCTTCCACTTTGGAACTGTGTCTTCTAATGAAAGTTGCATGAACTCTATGATTCTGCTTCTTGAGCTATGTGATCTTAGTCAAGTTGCCTGACATCTCTGTTTTTACACCTCTGAGCTGTGTGATCTTATTCAAGGTGCCTGATTTCTCTGTGCTTTAATGTGAGCTGTGTGATCTTAGGCAAGTTGCCTAATATCTCTGTGCTTCCATATGTGAACTGTGGCTCTTAGTCAAGGTGCCTGACCTCTCTTGGCTTTCACTTGTGAGCTGGGTGATCTTAGTTCTGTGTTCTTAGTCATGTTGCCTGATGTCTCTATGTATCCATGTCTGAGCTCTATGATGTCAAGGAGGTGTCCTGAATCTCTGTGCTTCCAAGTCTGAGCTTTTTGATGTTCTACTTATGAGGTATGTGATCTTTGGCAGTTGCCTGTCCTCTCTGTTCTTCCATTTCTGTGTTGTGGGATCTTAGCCAAGTTGCCTGACCTCTATGAGCTTCCATTTGTTAGCTTTGTTAAGTTAGGCAAGATGTCTGACCTCTCAGTGCTCCCATATCTTAACTGTGAGATCCTTCGCAAGTTTCCTAACCTTTCTCTGCTTCCAGATGTGAGATGTGTGATGTTAAGCAAGCTTGCTAACTTCTCTGTGCTTCCACATCTGATCTATATGATCTTAGGCAAGCTGCCTGACCTTTCTCAGGTGCCACTTCTTTGCTCTGTGATCTTAAGCAAGTTGTGGGACATCACTGTGTATCCATTTCTGCTATGTATGATCTTAGCCAGATTGTCAGACCTCTCTGTGGTTTCACTTCTGAGCTGTGATATTTTAGGCAAGTTGCCTGACCTCTGTCCCTCCACTGGCAAGCTATATTTTAGGTAAGTTGCCAGACCTCTCTTTGTTTCTAGCTCATAGCTGTGACCTTAGTCAAGGAGCATGACCTCTCTGTACTTCCACTTCTGAACTTTGTTATCTTAAGTACGTTGTCTGACTTCTCTGTGCTTCCTTATGTGAGTTGTGTGCTCTTAGGCAAGTTCTGTAAATTCTCTGTACTTCCACTAAAGAGCTGTGTGATCTTAAGCACGTTGCCTGACCTCTCTGTGCTTCTACTCCTTAACTTTGTGATCTTGGGCAAGTTGCCTGACCTCTCTGTGCTTTCTCTTCTGAGCTGTGTAATCTTGGGCAAGTTACTGAACATCTCTATGCTTCCACTTCTAAGCTGTGTGATCCTAGGCAAGGTGCCTGACATCTCTGTGCTTCCACTTCAGAGCTGTGTCATGTTAGTGCAGTTGCCTGGCATCTCTGAGCTTCCCATATGAGCTGTTTGTTCTTAGACAAGATGCCTAACCTCTCTGTGCTTCCACTTCAGAGCTGTGTCATGTTAGTGCAGTTACCTGGCATCTCTGAGCTTCCCATATGAGCTGTTTGTTCTTAGACAAGATGCCTAACCTCTCTGTGCTTCCACTGTTGAGCTGTGTGATCTTAGGCAAGTTGACTGACCTCTCTATACTTCCATATGTGAGTGTTGTGCTCTTAAGCAAGTTCTGTAAACTCTCTGTGCTTCCACTTCTGAGCTCTGTGATCTTATCCAAGTTGGGTAACCTCTTTATGCTTACACTTCTGAGCTGTGTGATTTTGGCAAGTTGCCTGACCTCTCTGTGCTTCCATATATAAGCTGTGTGACCTTAGTAAAGGTGCCTGACTTCTCTGTGTTTCCACTTTTGAGCTGTCTAATCTTAGGTAAGTTGACTGACCTTTCTTTGCTTCCGCTTCTGAGCTGTGTGATCTTAGGCAAATTGCCTAACATCTCTGTGTTTCCACCTATTAACTGCATGACCTTAGTGAAGGTGCCTGACCACTCTGTACTTCCACTTGAACTGTTTGACCTTCAGATTTGCCTAACATCTCTGTGATTCTATAAATGAGCTGTGTGCTCTTAGGAAAGGTGCCTAACCTCTCTTTACTTCCACTAGAGCTGTGTTTTCTTAGGCAACTTGGCTAAATTCTCTTAGCTTCCATATCTGAGTTGTGTGATCTCAGGCAAATTGCCTGACCTCTCTGTGCTTTCACTTTGGATCTGTTCGATGTTAGGCACGTTACTTGACCTATCAGTGTTTGCACTAGAGCTGTTTGATCTTAGGGAATTGCCTGACCACTCTGTGCTTCCACTTCTGAGCTGTGTGATCTTAGTCTAGTTGCCTGACCTCTCTGTGCTTCCACATCTGTGATGTTTGATCCTAGGCTAGTTGCTGGACTTCTCTGTGCTTCTACTATGGGCTATGTAATCTTAGGCAAGTCTCATAAACACTCTGTGCTTCCACATCTGAGTTGTGTGATCTTAGGCATGCTGTCTGACCTCTCTGTGTTTCCACCTGTGAGCTGTTTGAGCTTAGTCAACGTGCATGACCTCTCTGAACTTCCACTACAGCTGTGAGATCTTCGGCAAGATGCCTGACATCACTGTGCTTCCACTGAAGAGCTCTGTGATCTTAGGCAAGTTGCCTGACCTCTCTGTGATTCCACCTCTGAGCTGTGTGATCTTAGGCAAGTTGCATAAGCACTCTGTGGTTCCATATGTGAGCTGTGTGCTCTTAGGTAAGTTGCCTAACCTCTCTGTGCTTCCACGTGAGTTATGTGTTCTTAGGCAAGTTGCCTAACCTTTCTGTGCTTCCACTTCTGAGCTGTGGGTACTTAAGCAAGTTGCCTGACCTCTCTGTGCTTCCACTTCGGAACTGTGTGATCTTAGGCAAGTTGGCTAACCTCTCTGTGCTTCCATATGTGACCAGTGTGCTCTTAGGCAAGTTGCATAAACTGTCTGTGCTTCTACTTCTGTGCTCTGTGATCTTACGGAAGTTGTATAACCTCTCTATGCTTATACTTCTGAGCTGTGTGATCATGGCAAGTTGCCTGACCTCACTGTGCTTCCATATCTGAGCTGTGTGTCCTTAGTAAATGTGCCTGACCTCTCTGTGTTTCCACTTCTGAGCTGTGTGATCTTAGGCAAGTTGCCTGACCACTCTGTGCTTAGGTTTCTGAACTCTGTGATCTTAGGCAAGTTGCCTAAACTCTCTGTGCTTCTACTCTGAGCCATGTGATCTTAGCCTACTGCCTAACCTCTCTATGTTTCCACTTCTGATCTGTGTCACCCTAGGCAAGTTGCCTGAACTCTCTGTGCTTCTGTTTCTGAGATGTGTTCAGTTCATTTGAGTCATTCAGTCATGTGTGACTCTTTGAGACCCCAAGGACTGCAGCATGCCAGACTTCCCTGTCCATCACTAACTCCGGGAACTTGCTCAAACTCATGTCCATCGAGTCAGTGATGCCATACAATCATCTCATCCTCTGTCGTACCCTTCTCGTTCTGCCTTCAAGCTTTCCCAGCATCAGGGTCTTTTCCAATGAGTGAGTACTTTGCATCAGGTGGCCAAAGTATTGAAACTTCAGCTTTAGCATCAATCCTTCCAAATGATATTCAGGACTGATTTCCTATAGGATTGACTGGTTGGATCTCCTTGCAGTCCAAGACACTCTCAAGAGTCTTCTCCAACACCACAGTTTAAAAGCATCAATTCTTTGGTGCTCAGCTGTCTTTATGGTCCACCTCTCACATCCATATATAACTATGGGAAAAACCATAGCTTTGACTAGATAGACTGTTGATGGCAAAGTAATGTCTCTGCTTTTTCATATGCTGTCTAGGTTGGTCATAACTTTTCTTCCAAGGAGCAAGGGTCTTTTAATTTCATGGCTGCAGCCACCATTGGCAGTGATTCTGGAGACCAAAAAAAATAAACAAAGTCAGCCACTGTTTCCCCATCTATTTGCCATGAAGTGATGAGACTGGATGCCATGATCTAGGTTTTCTGAATGTTAAGCTGTATGCTAACTTTTTCACTCTCCTCTTTCACGTTCATCAAGAGGCTCTTTAGTTCTGCTTCTCTTCTGCCATAAGGGTGGTGTCATCTGCATATCTGAGGTTATTGATATTTCTCCCAGGAATCTTGATTCCAGCTTGTGCTTCATCCAGCCTGGTATTTCGTTTGATGTAATCTTCATAGAAGTTAAATAAGCAGGGTGACAATATACGGCCTTGTTGTTCTCCTTTCCTAATCTGGAACCAGTCTGTTTTTCCATGTCCAGTTCTAACTGTTGCTTCTTGACCTGCATACAGATTTCTCAGGAGGCAGATAAGGTGGTCTGGTATTCCCATCTCTTTAAGAATTTTCCAAAGTTTGTTGTGATCCACAAAGTCAAAGGATTTGGCATAGTCAATAAAGCAGAAGTAGATGTTTTTCTTGAACACTCTTGCTTTTTCAGTGATCCAACATATTGACAATTTGATATCTGGTTCCTCTGCCCTTTCTAAATCCAGCTTGAACATCTGAAAGTTCTTGGTTCACGTACTGTTGAAGCCTAGTTTGGAGAATTTTGTGTATTACTTTGCTAGCGTGTGAGATGAGTGCAATTGTGTGGTAGTCTAAACACTCTTTAGAATTGCCTTTATTTGGGATTGGAATGAACAGTGACCTTTTCCAGTCCTGTGGCCATTGCTGAGTTTTCCAAATTTGGTGGCATATCGAGTGGAGCACTTTCACAGCATCGTTTTTAGGATTTGAAATAGCTCAACTGGAATTCCATTACCTCCACTAGCTTTGATCATAGTAATGCTTCCTAAGGCCCACTTGACTCCACATTCCAGGATGTCTGGCTCTAGGTGAGTGATCACACCATCGTGGTTATCTGGGTCATTAAAATCTTTTTTGTATCATTCTTCTGTGTATTCTTGCCATCTCTTCTTAATATCTTCTGCTTCTGTTAGGTTCATACCGTTTCTGTCCTTAATTTTGCCCATCTTTGCGTGAAATATTCCCTTGGTATCTCTAACTTTATTGAAGAGATCTCTAGTCTTTCCCACTCTATTGGTTTCCTGTATTTCTTTGCACTGATCACTGAGGAAGGCTTTCTTGGCTCTCCTTGGTATTTTTTGGATCACTGCATTCAGATGGGTATATCTTTCCTTTTCTCTTTGCCTTTAGCTTCTGTTCATTTCTTATCTATTTGTAAGGCTTCCTCAGACAACCATTTTGCCTTTTTGCATTTCATTTTTTGGGGGATGTCTTGATGACCACCTGCTGTACAATGTCACAAACTTCTGTCCATAGTTCTTTAGGCACTCTATCAGATCTAATGCTTGGAATCTATCAGTCACTTCCAGTGTATAATCGTAAGGGATTTGATTTAGGTCATACTTGAATGCTTTAGTGGTTTCCCCTACTTTCTCAACTTTAGTCTGAATTTGGCAATAAGCAGTTCATGATCTGAGCAACAGTCACATCCTGGGCTTTTTTTTTTTTTTTTGGTGACTGTATAGAGCTTCCATCTTCAGCTACAAAGAATATAATCAATCTGATTTCAGTATTGACCATCTGGTGATGTCTGTGTGTAGAGTCAGGTCTTGGGGGCCTCGAAGAGGGTGTTTGCTATGACCGGTGCATTCTCTTGACAAAACTTTGTCAGGCTTTGCCCTGCTTCACTTTGTACTCCATGGCCAAAGTTGCCTGTTACACCAGCTATCTCTTGACTTCCTCCTTTTGCATTCCAGTTTGCTGTGGATGGAAAAAACATTTTTTTTTTTTTTTTGCTGTTAGTTCTAGAAGGTCTTGTAGGTCATCATCAACTGTTCAACCTCAGCTTCTTCAGCATTAGTGGATGGAGCATAGAATTGGATTACTGTGATATCAAGTGGATTGCTGTGGAAATGAACAGAGATCATTGTGTCATTTCTGAGATTGCACCCATCTTAGGAATGTTGCATATCTGCTCTGTGCCTGAACTTCTGAGCTGTGAGATCTTAGGCAAGTTGCCAGTCTCTCTGTGCTTCCACTTCAAGCTGTGTGATCTTAGGCAAGTTGCTTGAAATCTCTGTGCTTCCATTTTTAGCTGTGTGATATTTGGTAAATTGCCTGACCTCTCTGTTCTTCCATATCTAAGCTCTGTGACATTAGGTAAGTTCCCTAACATCTCCGTGCTTCTCTTTCTGACCTGTGTGATATTAGGCAAGTTCCATGACCTGTCTTTACTTCCATAAGAGCTGTGTGATCTAAGCAAGTTGCCCTGACCTCTATGTCCTTCCACTTCTGGGCTGTTTGATCTTAGGCAAGCTACCTGACCTCTCTCTCTTCTTCCACTTCTGCACTATGGGATCTAGGCAAGTTGCCTGACCTCTCTGTGCTTTCATACATGAGCTGTGTGACTTTAGCAAGTTGCCTAACCTCTCTGTGTTTCCACTTCGGAACTGTGTGATCTTAGTCAAGAAGTCTGACCTCTGTGTGCTTCCAAATATGAGCTGTGTGTCCTTAGGCAAGTTGCCGAACATCTCTATGTGTCCACTTTTCAGCTGTGTGATTTTGGGTAAGATGCCTGACCTCTCTGTGCCTCCAAATCTGAGCTGTGAGATCTTAGGCAAGTTGCCTAACCTCTCAGTGCTTCCATATCTGAGATGTCTGGTCTTAGGCAAGCTGCCTGACCTCCCCGTGCTTCCATATTTGAGCTGTGTGATTTTAGGCAAGTTGCCAACACTCTCTGTGCTTCCATATGTGAGCTGTGTGATCTTAGGCAGGATGTCTGACCTCTGTGCTTCCACTTCTGAGCTGTGTGATTATGTAAGCTGCCTAACATCTCTGTGCTTCCTCTTGTGAACTGTGTAATTTTAGGCAAGTTGGCTAAACTCTCTGTGCTTCCACAGAAGCTCTTTGATCTTAGGCAAGTTGCCTGATGTCTTTGTTTCCATATCTGAGCTGTGTGATCTTAGGTAACTTGCCTAACCACTCTGTGCTTCCACTTCTGAGGTGTGATCTTTGATAAGTTTCCTGACTTCTCTGTGCTTGCACTAATGAGCCGTGTGATCTTAGGCAAGTTGCCTGACCTCTCAGTGCTTCCACCTCTGAGCTATGTGATCTTAAGCAAGTTGCCTAAATTTTCTGTTTCCACTTCTGTGCTCTGTGTTCTTAGGCAAGTTGGGTAATCTCTCTGTGCTTCCAATTCTGAGCTGTGTGACCGTAGGCAAGTTGCCTGACATCTCCTTGCTTTAACTTCTGAGCTGTTTGATCTTAGGCAAGTAGCCTGACCTCTCAGTGCTTCCACCTCTGAGCTGTGTGATTTTAGGCAAGTTTCCTAACTTCTCTGTGCTTACACTTCAGCGCTGTGGGAACTAAGCAAGTTGCCTGAACTCTCTGTACTTTCATATCTGAGCTGTGTGACGTTTCACAAGTTGCCCAATCTCTCTGTGCTTCCACTAGTGAACTGTGTGATTTTGTCAAGTTGCCTGACCTCTCTGTGCTTCCACCTGTGAGCTGTGTGATCTTAGGCAAGCTGCCTGACCTCTCTTTGCCTCCATATTTGAGCTGTGTGATTTTAGGCAAGTTGCCTGACCTCTCTGTGCTTCCATATCTGAGCTGTGTGATCTTAAGCAAGTTGCCTAAACTCTCTGTTCTTCCACATCTGAGCTGTGTGATCTTAAGCAAGTTGCCAAACCTCTCTGTGCTTCCACATGTGAGTTGTGTGAACTTAGGGAAGTTTCATAACCTGTCTGTGCTTCCATATATCAGTTGTGTAACCTTAGGCAAGTTGCATACCCTCTCTGCTTCCATATGTGATCTGTGTGATCTTAGGCAAATTTTGCAACATCTCTGTGCTTCCACTTCTGATCTGTGTGATGTTAGACAAGTGGCCTGACCTCTCTGTGCTTCTGCTTCTGATCTGTGTATCTTATCAAAGGTTCATGACCTCTCTGTGCTTTCACATCTGAGCTGTGAGATCTTAGGCAAGTTGTGTAATCTGTCTGTGCTTCCATTTATGAGCTGTGTAATCTTAGGCAAGTTTCATAACATTTCTGTGCTTCCATATATGAGCTGTGTGATCTTAGGTAAACTGCCTGACATCTCTGTGCCTCCATCTTTGAGCTGTGTGACCTTAGGTAAGTTGCCTTACCTCTCTGTGCTTCGACTTCTGTACTACATGATGTTAGGCAAGTTACCTAAACTCTCTGTGCTTCCACATCTAAGCTGTGTGATCTTAGACAAGTTGCCTAACATCTCTTTGCTTCCACTTCTGAGCTCTGTGATTGTAAGTTGATGAGCCTCTCTGTACTTCCATATCTGAGTTGTGTAATCTTAGGCAAGTTGCATAACATCCCTGTGCTTCCACATCTAAGCTGTGTGATCTTAGACAAGTTGCCTATCCTCTCTGTGCTTCCACTTCTGAGCTGTGTGATCTTAGGCAAGCCACCTGACCTCTCTGAACTTCCACATCTTTGTTGTTTTATCTTAGGCAAGTTGTGTAAAAACTCTGAGCTTCCATGTCTGAACTGTGTGATCTTAGGCAAGTTGCTTAACCTCTCTGTGCTTCCAGTTCTGAGCTCTGTGATCTTACACAAGTTGTATAACCTCTCTATGCTTACACTTCTGAGCTGTGTGATCTTGGCAAGTTGCCTGACCTCACTGTGCTTCCATATATGAGCTGTGTGTCCTTAGTAAATGTGCCTGACCTCTCTGTGCTTCCACTTCTGAGCTCTGTGATCTTACACAAGTTGTATAACCTCTCTATGCTTGCACTTCTGAGCTATGTGATTTTAGGCAAATTGACATCTCTGTGCTTCCGTTTTGGAGGTCTGTGATCTTAGGCAAGTTGCCTAACCTCTCTGTGCTTCTGTTTCTGAGCTGTGTGATCTTAGGCCACCTCCTAACCTCTCTGTGCTTCCACTTCTGATCTGTGTCATCCTAGGCAAGTTGCCTGAACTCTCTGTGCTTCCATATCTGAGCTGTGTTTAGTTAATTTGAGTCATTCACTCATGTGCAACTCTGAGACCCCATGGACTACAGCATGCCAGACTTCCCTGTCCTATTACTGCATGGCAAACAGATGGGGATAATGGTAACAGTGACAGGCTTTATTTTCTTAGGCTCCAAAATCACTGCAGATGGTGACTGCAGCAATGAAATTAAAAGTAGCTTGCTCCTTGGAAGAAAAGCTATGACAAACCTAAACAGTGTATTAAAAAGCAGAGCCATCATTTTGTTGACAAAGGTCCATATGGTCAAAGCTATGCTTTTTCCATTAGTCACATATGGATGTGAAAGTTGGACCATACAGAAGGCTGAGAGCCAAAAAATCGATGCTTTCAAATGGTGGTGCTGGCAACTTTTAAGAGTCCCTTGGACAGTTAGGACAACAAACCAATCAGTCCTGAAGGAAATCAACCCTGACTATTCATTGGAAGGACTGATGCTGAAGCTGAAGCTCCAATACTTTGGCCACCTGATGCATAGTGCTGACTCATTGGAAAAGACCCCAATGCTCGGAAAGATTGAAGGCAGGAGGAGAAGACAACACAGTATGAGATGGTTGGATGTCATCACCAACTAATGGACATGAGTTTGAAGAACCTCCAGGAGCTAGTGAAGGATAGGGAAGCTTGGCATGCTGCAGTCTATGGGGTCACAAATAGTTGGACATGACTGAGGGACTGAACAACAATAAACGTTTCTACTACAAATAGATGAACTTTCCCTTATTGCTTCTGGATTTGAAGTCATCTTTTGAAAATTTTTCTTGAGTACTAGTTCATAGAGGAATTTCCTGTGATTGTACATTTGTGGGCAGGAGACAAAGAAGGGGATCATATTAAGATGTCAAAAAGAAGTGACTATCATGTGAGAAATCTGGGAAAACAATTTCACTAAGTCAAGAGAATTATGTGTTTGGACCAGATCTTAGTCCAATGTTTGTCTTGATAGCTCAGTCTCTACTCTTTTATATATATATATATATATATATATATAATTTTATATACTTTATATAACTGCTTGGGGTTTCCTGGTGGCTCAGATGGTAAAGAATCTACCTGCAATGCAGGAGACCTGGGTTCAATCCCTGGATCAGGAAGATACCATGGAGAAAGAAATGGCAACAGCCTCCAATATTCTTGCCTGGAGAATTCTATGGACAGAGGAGACTAGTGGGCTACAGTCCATGGGATTGCAAAGAGTTGGACACGACTGAGCAACTAACACACACACACACACACACACACACACACACACAACTGCTTTTCTATTTTTTGTTTTCTTTTCTTCCTTTTTTTTTTCAGCATGTTTGTTTGTTTTGGTTTTTGCTTTATTCCCCAGTTGGCACTCTGTTTCAGTTTTGTTTTCCAGTTTGTGTTTAAGTTATTTTTGTTTTTAATTGGTCAGTATCATCTTTGGTTTACTTTGCTGGCCAGATCACTCTTTTGTACTTTGTTTTCTTTGTCCATCTGTGGTTCAGTTTGTGTGTATGTGTGTGTTGTGTACCATTGTTTTTGTTATTAGTCTATTTGATTTTTTATTTGATTTTGTATTTACCATTTGTCTGGGTTCACCTTTTGTTTCTTGTTATGTTTTGCTTTTTGTTTTGTGTGTTTATTTTATCCCCCTTAATGCCATAACAAATTACTTGTGGAATCTCAGTTCCCTGGCCAGAGATCAGACCTGAGATTTTAGAGTGGGAGCACTGAGTCCAGGACCCTAGACTGCCAGAGAACTCCTATCATCAGGGAGTATTAATTTGTGAGAACTCCCATGAATGCCTCCACCTGTGTATAGGACCTGGAATCACCCAACTGGTGGCAGCACCCAGGGCAGGATGCCTCATCAAAGTAAAGAGAAAGACAAAAACAAAACTCAGTCATCAGCAGACAGGATTGTCACAAACACCCTAAAATATACCACTTCACATAACCCTGCCCATCAAGAAAGAAAAAAAGATTCACCTCCTCCCACCAGAATGCAGGAACAAGTTACTCCAATCACAAAGCCTACAGAAACCACTCAACCAAACGTATGCACTGAGGGCATAAACCAAAAGGAAGAAGGAACATGACCCTATAGTCTGGGAAAAGGAGGCGTCAAACACAGTAAGTTACAAAAAAAAAAAAAAAGAAAGAAAGAAAAGGCAGAGCAATATTGTGAAAATGAAGAACCAAGTTAGAAAATATCAAGACCAAATATAGAGGAAATAAGCAAACTACCTGAAAAATAATTCAGAGCAATGATAGTAAAGATGATCTGAAAAGCTTGAAAACAGAATGGAGAAAATGCAAGAATCAACACATTTAACAGTAGAAGTGACAAATAGATAGAAGGGATTAGATCTGATAGACAGAGTGCCTAAAGAACTATGGATGGAGGTTCGTGACATTGTACAGTGATCAAGAGCAGCCCCAAGAAAAAGAAATGCAAAAAGGCAAAATGGTTGTCTGAGGAGCCCTTGCAAATAGTGGAGAAAAGAAGAGAAGTGAAAAGCAAAGGAGAAAATGAAAGATATACCCATCTGAATGCAGAATTCCAAAGAATAGCAAGGAGAGATAAGAAAGCCTTCCTCAGTGATCAATGCAAAGAAATAGAGGAAACCAATAGAATGTGAAAGACTTGAGATCTCTTCAAGAAATTTAGAGATACCAAGGAAATATTTCATGCAAAGATGGGCACAATAAAGGACAGAAATGGTATGGACCTAACAGAAACAGAAGATATTGAAAGGTTGTTGTTGAATCACACAAAGACACTGGGATTCTTGGCCCCTGGAGGAGAAGAATTCAATCTGGGGCCAGAGACGAGGCTTGATCGCTCAGAGCTTTTATGTAATAAAGTTTTATTAAAGTATAAAGGAGATTGAGAAAGCTTCTGACATAGGCATCAGAAGGGGGCAGAAGAGTACCCCCCTGCTAGTCTTCAGCTGGATGTTATATAGTCACTAGCAGTCTGTTAATGAAAGAAAGGAATGTCTTAAAATTCAGAATGGCACCAGGCCCCTCACCCATAAGATGCATTTTGGGATAATCTTGGCGCCAAATGGTTTATCCTGGGCCATAAAATGATTAACTTGAATCTTGAAGAAGGGCAGACCACCATACAAATAGTTTCATTTACATAGATTAGGGGAACAATATCTGAGTATAACATACTGGTTTGTCAAGTAGGTTCTGAGCCAAGAGGCGGAACCAACTTAAAGACCGAGTTTGGGGGTAAATGCATAGTACATTAGCATAGCTTAAGACAAACATTTCCATAAGAAAAAGGCATTGGTTATCTCTAGGTTTGAGAATAGTTAACTTCAGGCGAAACCGGGTATCATTATGGCAATGCAGTATTTTAAGAGAAACCTCCTTTCAAATTTGTATAGAGAAGGAAAAAATATCGCTAGTTTGTTTCCTCCTGCCCATTAAGAGAGATAAAAAAAAAAAAGTCTGTCACTTGCAGGCTATTTCCTCCATTTGGAGACCCCTGGCCTTCCTCCTGTTACCCTCTCAATATTAAGAAGAGGTGGCAAGAACACACAGAAGAACTATACAAAAAAAGCTCTTCATGACCCAGATAACCACGATGGAGTGATCACTCACCTAGAGCCAGATATCCTGGAATGTGAAGTCAAGTGGGCCTTAGGAAGCATCACTACAAAGAAAGCTAGTGGAGGTGATGGAATTCCAGCTGAGCTATTTCTTTTTTTAATTAATTATTTTAATTGGAGGCTCATTACTTTACAGTGTTGTGGTGGTTTTTGCCATACATTGACATGAATCAGCCATGGGTGTACATGTGTCCTTCCATCCTGAACCCCCCTCCCACTTCCCTCCCCATCCCATCTCTCTCGGTTGTCCCAGTGCACCAGCTTTGAGTGCTGTTTCATGGATCAAACTTGGACTGGTCATCTTTTTCACATATGGTAATATACACATTTCAGTGCTATTCTCTCAAATCATCACACCCTCGCCTTCTCCCACAGAGTCCAAAATTCTGCTCTTCAGTCTTTTGGACTCTGTGGGAGAGGGAGAGGGTGGGATGATTTGGGAGAATGGTATTGAAACATGTAAAATATCATATATGAAACGAATCGCCAGTCCAGCTTCGATGCATGATACAGGATGCTTGGGGCTGGTGCACTGGGATGACCCAGAGGGATGGTATGGGGAGGGAGGTGGGTGGGGGGTTCAGGATGGGGAACACGTGTACACCCGTGGCAGATTCATGTTGATGTATGGCAAAACCAATACAATATTGTAAAGTAATTAGCCTCCAATTAAAATAAATAAATTTATATTAAAAAAACACACAAAATTCTGTTCTTTACATCTGTGTCTCTTTTGCTGTCTCACATATAGGGTCGTCATTACCAGCTTTCTAAATTCCATATATATGCGTTAATATATTGTACTGGTTTTTTGTTTCTTTCTGACTTACTTCACTCTGTATAATAGGCTCCAGTTTCATCCACCTCATTAGAACTGACTCAGATGCATTCTTTTTAATAGCTGAGTAATATTCCATTGTGTATACATACCACGACTTTCTTATCCATTTGTCTGCCAATGGGCATCTAGTTGCTTCCATGCCTTAGCTACTGTAAAGAGTCCAGCTGAGCTATTTCAAATCCTGAAAGATGATGCTGTGAAAGTGCTGCACACAATATGCCAGCAAATTTGGAAAACTCAGCAGTGGCTATAGGACTGGAAAAGGTCAGTTTTCATTCCAATCCCCAAAAAAGGCAATGCCAAAGAATGTTTAAACTACTGCACAATTGCACTCATCTTACACGCTAGCAAAGTAATGCTCAAAATTATACAAGCTCAAGAATTCTCCAGACTCTTCAATATTATGTGAACCGAGAAATTCAAGATGTTCAAGCTGGATTTAGAAAAGGCAAAGAAACCAGAGATCAAATTGCCAACAAATGTTGGATCATAGAAAAAGCAAGAGAGTTCCTGAAAAACATCTACTTCTGTTTCATTGACTATGCCAAAGCCTTTGACTTTGTGGATCACAAAGTCAAATTCTTAAAGAGATGGGAATACCAGACCACCTGACCTGCCTCCTGATAAGCCTGTATGCAGGTCAGGAAGCAACAGTTAGAACTGGACATGGAACAATGAACTGGTTCCAAATTGGGAAAGGCGAACAACAAGGTTGTATATTGTCACCCTGCTTATTTAACTTCTATGCAGAGTATGTCATATGAAATTCTGGGCTAGATGAAGGACAAGCTGGAATCAAGATTGCTGGGAGAAATATCAGTAACCTCAGATATGCAGATGACACCACCCTATGGCAGAAAGGAAAGAGGAACTAAAGAGCCTCTTGATGAAAGTGAAAGAGGAGAGTGAAAAATCTGGCTTAAAACTCAATATTCAAAAAATGAAGATCATGGCATCTGGTTCCAGCACTTCATGGCAAGCGATGGGCAAACAGTGGAAACAGTGACAGACTTTATTTTCTGGGGCTCCAAAGCCACTGAAGATGGTGACTGCAGCCCTGAAACTAAAAAATGCTTGCTGCTTGGAAGAAAGCATGCCTATGACCAACCTAGACAGCATATTAAAAAGCAGAGACATTACTTTGCCAGCAAAGGTCCATCTAGTCAAAGCAATGGCTTTTCCAGTAGTCATGTATGGATGTGAGAGTTGGACCATAAAGAAAGCTGAACACCAAAGGATTGATGCTTTTGAACTGTGGTGTTGGAGAAGACTCTTGAGAGTCCCTTGGACTGCAAGCACATCCAACCAGTCCATCCTAAAGGAAATCAGTTCTGAATATTCATTGGAAGGACTGATGCTGAAGCTCCAGTACTTTGGCCATCTGATGTGAAGAACGGACTCATTGGCAAAGACCCTGATGCTGGGAAAGATTGAGGGCAGGAGGATCAGAGGACAACAGAGGATGAGATGGTTGGATGGCATCACTGACTCAATGGACATGAGTTTGAGCAAGTTCCCAGAGTTGGTGATGGACAGGGAAGTCTGGCATGTTGCAGTACATGGGGTTGTAAAGTGTCAGACATGAGTGAGCAACTAAACTGAACTGAACTGAACAAAGACGTAGAAGAAATAAAAATGAACAGAGATGAACAACACAATTGCTGAAATTAAAAATACTCTAGAAGGAAAAAATAACAATAACTGAGGCAGAAAATGGTTAAGTAGGCTGGAAGATGCATGGTTGAAATAACTGCTGAAGATCAGAATAAAGGAAAAAGAATGGAAAGAATAGAGGATAGTCTCAGAGTCCTTTTGGACAATATTAAATGCAGTGATATTCAAATTATAGGGGTCCCAAAGAGGAATGGCTTCCAAGGTTCCTCTAATGGTAAAGAACCCAGCTGTCAATGCTGGAGACATAAGGGACACTGGTTCAATCCCTGGGTCAGGAAGATCCCCTGGAGAAGGGAATGGCAGCTCATTCCAGTATTCTGGCCTGGAGAATCTCATGGACAGAGGAGCCTGGTGTGCTACAGTCCATGGGGTTGCACAGAGTTGGACCTGAGTGAAGGGACTTAATACACAAAGAAGAGAAAAAGAAAGGGTCTGAGAAAATTTTTGAAGAGATTATAGTTGAACACTTTCCCAGGTTGGGAAAGGAAATAGTCAATTCGGAGGAGAGCCAATGCTCTCATTCAAGATAAATCAAAAGAGAAATACACCGAGACACATACTAATCAAACTAAACAAGATTAAACACAAAGAAAAAAGATTAAAAGCAGCAAGGGAAAAGCAACAAGTAACACACAAGTGAAAACCCATATGATTAACAGGTGATCTTTCAGCAGAAACTCTGCAGGCCAGGAGGGAATGGCAGGATATATTTAAAGTACTGAAAGGAAAAAAAATCTACAACCAATATTAGTCTACCCAGCAAGGATGTTATTCAAAATTGATGGAGAAATACAAGCTTTACAGAAAAGCAGACGTTAAGAAAATTTAGCACTACCAAACCAATTTTACAACAAATGTTAAAGGGACTTCTATAGGCATGAAACACAAGAGAAGGGAAAGATCTGCAAAAAGAAATGGAAAACAATTAAGAAAATGCCAATAGGAACATATATATCAATAATTATTTTAAATATAAATGGATTATGTGCTCCAACCAAAAGACAAAGACTGGCTGAGGAATACAGAAACAAGACCCATATATATGCTGTCTACGAGAGATGCACTTCAGACCTAAAGACACATACAGACTGAAAGTGAGAGAGTGGAAAAAGCTATTCCAATGCAAATATAAATCAAAAGAAAACCAGAGTGGCAATTCTCATATCAGACAGAATAGACCTTAAAATATAAAATATTACAAGAGATAAAGGACATTCCCTGCCGGTGCCAGCCAGCAAAGTCGATCAGGTCCCGAGAATGTGCACGGCGGGGCTGAGAAAAGAAACTAAAGCAAGAGAAATCTACAACAAAGATGGGGTCGAGAGGTTCAGACACGTCTCCACGAAGGGACGCAGTCTGACACCAACTTTATTCAGCATCTCATGTTTATACAGAAGAGCGTGAGAAAGACAAGATAGTTAACATTTTCTTTGTTTGACCTACACATCTTACAAACAGTCACAAGAAATCTTGAGAGCATGGGAATGGCACCCTGTTATTATTTCTTACACCAGATAACATTTCTCTGTGCGTGAGAAGTTTGCACAGAACTCCAGGTGCCTGCAGTAAATAAGCACCTAATCTCTGGGGTGGCGGGACAGAGAGCTATGTTTGCAAGCAAACCCTCAAGGACTGAGGCAGCTCCCAGAGCTGTGTCCTTCGGACAAAGGACCCCGTTCTCACGGGCAGCTCCCTGCAGTTCCCTAATGATCAAGTCATCAAACTGAGAAGGTAACAGGCAAGAAGGCTAGGGGTCCCCAAGTGGAGGAAATAGACTGCAAATGTCAGACTTTTTTTTTCTCTCTCAAGCAGCAGGAGGAAACAAACTACAAATTTCAGACATTTTTCCCCCTTCTCTATACAAAATTAAAAGGAAGTTTCTTTTAAAATTCTGTGTTGCCATGACGACACCTGGTTCCACCTAAACTTAACTTTTCTCAGACCTTGAGCTAACCAATGCATTTTTCTTATGGATATGTTTTCTGTAAGCTATGTTAATGAACTCTGTATTTACCTCAGAATCTACCTTTCTTCAAGTCAGTTCTGCCTAAGACTCAGAACCAATAATGGCTCAACAAACCAGCAGGTTTTACTCATGGAAATATTCTCTTAAGCTATGTTTATAAAACTATGTATTTGCTTGGAAATCTGTCTTTCTTCAAGATTCATGTCAATTGTTTTATGGCCCAGGATGACTCACCTTATGCCAAAGCTATCTCAAAAGGTATGTTGTGGCCGAGAGGCCTGGAGCCACTCTCTCAATTTTGAGGCATTTATTTTCTCTAATTAGCAGCTTGCTAATAGTTATGTACCTCCTTGCTAAAAACTAGCAAGGGGGCACTCTTTCTGCCCCCTTCTGATGTCTATGTCAAAAGCTTTCTCTATCTCTTTTATACTTTAATAAAACTTTATTACACAAAAGCTCTGAGCAATTAAGCCTTGTCACTGGCCCCGGATTGAATTCCTCTCCTCAGGAGGCCAAGAATCCTGGCGTTGTTCATGGCTCATATTAGCAGCAACCTTTCAAAACTGTGAAGAAGACATTTAAATTGTAAGTATTTATGCACCCAACACAGGAGCTCCTCAATACATATGCAAACACTAACAGACATAAAAGAGGAAAGTGACAGTAACACAATAATAGTAGGGGATTTTAACACCCCACTTACACCAATGGACAGATCATCAAAACAGAAAATTAATAAGGAAACACGAGCCTTCAGTGACACATTAGAGAAGATGGACCTAACTTTTATGTTCCAGGCATTCCATCAAAATGCAGAAGAATACACTTTCTTCTCAAGTGCACATGGAACATTCTCCTGGTCTATCATTCTCCAGGATAGACCACATCTTGGGTCACAAATCAAGCCTTATAAAATTTAAGAATATTGAAATTGTATCAAACATCTTTTCTGACTACAATGCTATGAGACTAGATATCAATCACAGGGAAACAAAACTGTAAGAAACACAAACATTAACATGTTTGCATATACTTGTGTGGTCACTAGTCACTCAAATTCACAGAATATTCTTTACATGAACACATTCACAGATTCACTGAGATATAAGAAATGTTCACATACATGCACAACAGACCCAAATTCTCTAATATTGAAGCATATTCACAGACTTAAAACATATTCACCAATCTATTCATGTGTATAGACACAGTCAGGCTTCTCTTGTCGCTCAGATGACAAAGAATCTTTCAGGAGAATCAATTCAGGAGACCTGGCTTTGGTCTCTGGCTTGGGAATATCGCCTGGAGAAGGGAATGACTACCCACTTCAGTATTCTAATCCAGAGAAATCCATGGACAGTAGAGCCTGGCAGGCTAGAGTCCATGGGGTCACAAAGTGTCTGAAATGACTGAGCAGCTAACACTTTCATAGACACTCATATACAATCGTACACATTCCCTCACACAAAATGCTCACATGCCACTAACACATGAACATGCTTACAATTTCAGATATGCTGACAACAATATACTCAGATGCCCTTACATGTGCATATTAATATGCTCACAAACAGCAACATTTTCACGTATATATGTGAGCACAAATTTTCTCACAGGCATCACTAAGCTCATACTTTCACACACACCAGCACTCATATAAACTCACAAGCACATACTCATATCATCTTTACAAAAATGAAATTACACATTAACAAGCTTATACTAATGAACAGTTACACACTCACTCATGAAAATGTCCTTACATATACATTTCCTCAAACAAGCTCACACATTCACTCACACACATTCTCATATAATCCCATCATATACAATTCCCCAGGTACGAGACACTCACAAACAGCATCATAATCATATTCTTACAGATGAATATGCTCACATTTACCATGAAGTTCACACATTTATACATGAAGAGATGTTCTAGCATACACACACACACTTGGACAATAACTCACAGAAATATACATCAATTTCACATGCTCACAAACATGCACATTCACTCACACATGTGAATATGCTAACATTCATGACCATGGTCACACATTCACTCATCCATATGAAAACTTCCATTCATTTCAACATACAAACTCATATGTTTAAATAGGCTCCCATGATCACTCACACAAATAAATGTGATTATGTACATGTCCAAGGTCACATTCACTTGCACAAACATGCTCCAACACCCATTCACTCATAATTACTGCTCACACATTCACCTGAATGTGACAACAAATTAAATCATACTAACATCCATACACTCATAGACACTCACATACACATTAATATGCTCAGAGGTAGGAATGTGATCACACTCACTGAGACACTCTCACATTCACTCACACAAATTCATTCAAATATACTAATATAGTTGACCATGGAGTGATGCAGAGGTTAGATGTGCTGTCCATTCATGTGTATTTGAATATGTTTGACATATAATCTGCTCTCACAATATGATGTTTCTGTCAATCTGGGTTTTGCCTCCATGGATTCAAATAATCTGTCATGTAGTACTGCAGTATTTGCTATTGAACAAATCTGTTTAATAGTAGACCTGTTTAAACTCCTCTTGTTTAAGAGTCAGATGTGCATTTAAAATATTAGAAGGGGAATTTCCTGACAGTCCAGTGGTTAGGACTCGACATTCTCCCTGCTGTGGCCCTATGTTCAATATCTGGTCAGGGAACTAAGATCCTGAAACCTGTGCAACATGCCCTCCCCAAAATATCAGACGAATAATCAAGCTTAAATTTACACACACACACACACACCCCAACATGGTAATATCCATTGATATGGTCACTTGTTCACTCATGCATATGAACATGCACAAATATCCTTAGTCACAAATTTATATTCCTATTAACACACTCACACTTGAAGAGGCTCACACATTCATTTTTCCACACAGACACCGCAATATAAAGGAACCATAGATGGCCTCACTTTACTTATTCACAGCAGGCTGTAACCCATTAGCTGAAAAGTCGGGCAGTACCAAACTCAGTTTTTACACACCAATTGGTTTAAATATTGGGTTGGTCAGAGTTCGTTCAGATTATCCTTACCATCTTACAGAAAAACCTGAAAAATCTTTTTGGCCAATCCAATATATTCCAAACAAGCAGATTTTAATCCATTAAGAGTACTCTCATGGTAAAGAAATCATTTACTCCCATGGTAAAGAATCCACCTGCCAGTGCAGGAGACACAAGAGACTCCGGTTTGATCCCAGAGTCAGAAAGATCCCAAAGAAGGAAATGAGAAGCCACTCCAGTAGTCTGCTTGGGAAATCCCATTGACAGAGAAGCCAGGAAGATTACAGTCCATGATGGATTGCAAAAGAATGTGACACCACTTGGCGACTAAACAACAACAACAACAATAAAAATGTGAGGTTTTTTTCTCTACATGTTGGGGCCAGAATGCTAGAGCATTTGAGTGGCATGCTCTCCAGGAGTTAATTGCCCTGAAGATATGATACACTGACCTTTACCTTCTTTTCCCCTTCTATGATGTCAGACAAGAACCTTCACTTCATCTTTGCCTCCTTTTGCAATGGGAGTGGGGTACTACTGGAGCCCAATTTCTGTCCTAATGAGGCTCAAGAGTCCTATCAAAAAACACATTGGCTGAACCTCTTCCATCCCTTCCCAAGGAGAGGGGAGGCACTCCAGTTCACTGAAAGCCCAAGGGTCTGGAAGTGATCCCCAGTCATCTATTTCCCAATCCGTCAAAGGTGTCCAAATCTTTCAGAATTCAAGCTGGGCAGTCAAATTATCCTTTCACTACACAAAGCAAACTCTTGGGCATAAGCTCTTTCAAGAGAAAAGAAGATTTTGTGTTTTTACAGAGGGTAGGTGCAGGGAGGGGTGCCCCACACCACCAACCCATAGCCCAGTGCTCCAGCTCCTCTGGAGCTGACCCAGGAATGACTATAGGGGCCAGAATGAGCAGAGGGCTGGGTGGTGCCTAAGCACAGGAGGAGGCAGGATTGGACATCATTTTGAATGGCTCCTGGCATCTGCAGGATTTACTAAACTGGCAATGCCATCAGGGTGGGCAGAACCAGTTGCGTGCTAGGCTTCCTGCTCCCTCGCTAGCAGCCAGAAGCGCCTCAGACCTAGCACTCTTAGAAGCCAAGGGATTGGTTTGCAGTGTGCTTCTGGAGTCAAGCTGCTGGGCAGCTGCTCTTTTCACTGCTCTGACGTTCAGGTTCCCTGATCGAGTCCCAGCTTCCCTGTCTCCCTTGCCCACAATGGTCTCAGGTGAGAGGCGGCTATTTGCGGAATAACAGGCTCCCAGCCCCATCTCATGGTTAGCCCACTCACCCCTCCTCTGTCTTCCACCAGCTCTCCAGCAGTCTCCAGTGTTTTCCAATTCAGAGCTATGGTGTCCAGATGAGTGGCAAGTCCCTGTGCCCATATTGCTCACCAGATTCCAGCTCTTGAAGGGTGATGACAACAACCCCAACTGGACATTCAACTTTGACATCTAACCTCTCCTCTGATGTTCCTAAAGTCATTCTGGACTTCTTTAATTGATAAGCAGGGGTTGCCAGGCTGCCAGGCGCTGGGAGGGCAGTGAACGAATATACATTTTAGAAGAAGACAGCTCGGGTAGACATTGGCTTGAGCTTTTAAACCTCTACCCATGCACCCTTCCTGCTGTCCAGTCCCTAGAGGAATTGGTGGTAGAGAAGGGGACGTCTGGTTGAGATGGAGTCCTCTTGTTTCAGTGCCTATGTTATTGTGGTAGCTAACAGCACCCAAATCACAGAGAGTGGGGAACTCATGACCAAGGATCCACCCATCCATGTCCAGGCACTGAGTTCTCCTCAGCCATATGTACCATTCATGTGTGTGTGAGTGTGTGTGCTTGTGTGCATGCACATGCACCCGTGTGCTTGTGCAGGGAGCGGCCAGTTGTGGGGTGAGGGCTAAAATTAATAGCTTGTGCTGAGTTAACATGGTAAAATTGAGAGCATCTTGAATGGCCTAATCCCAAGTTTCTTTCCTCACTCTGCTCCACCAGATAGGGTCCTCTCAGAAACCCTCCTTATTGAATGCACCTGATGCATTCCTGCATATTCTCCCTTAATAGTGTTTCCTTTTCTGCCAGCAGAATCATTCAAAGAACCCAATCACATCTTGCTCAGGAATCAGGGGCTACCTCACCCACTTAATACTGCAAAACCCTCTTGCCACCGACCCTTCTGATTTAGTCTGTTCCAGAATGCTACCCTCATGTGTCCTACATTGCCCTGCAGAAATGTCCTCCTTTCCTGGGCTACCCAAGAGGTGAGTCACTGAGCCTCTGAACCTTTCCCCATAACCACCCAGAAGGTCTGGACCACTCATGATTAAATGGAGACAAAATCCAAAGCAGTAAACTTGCACTGCTCAAAAAAAGATTCTGAACAACTTTGTACAGAGAGAAAAGACAAAATGAAAGATTTCCATGCAACCAATGTGGCAGCAACATAGCAGAATATGGTTTCAGTCCAGCCCTGTCTGGATTGAGGGCCCAGCAATGTTCTGCTGTGCCACTCTGTTACGTTTGTCTCTTTTGCAGTAAAAATCCTAATCATCCTAGTTATAGGGCAAAATGACCATGGCACTTTTGTGACACAGTGATGAGATGAAATCAAACCCAACTTAAGCCAGAGTCCTTAAAACTTTTTAAGCAACCATTGTCATAGGGGAGGCACCTAGTCCTAACGAACCTGAGCTGAGGCTCTCTGAAGAAGAAATGCATAAATATGAGCAGAGTAGACACCTCCCCATTCACACACACAAAGTACATCCAGTGACAAAGAAGCAAAATGGATGAGAGAGAAAGAAATCAGAAAACTTGAATACAGAGGGAGGAAAGAATTTGAATGGCCTACACTTTAATCCAGTTGGAAATCTAAAATGTGCTAAAAGAATTTATACCTTTGTCCTTGGCAGACAACTGTCTTCTTACTGTGTTCACGTGGTGTTTTCTTTGTTTAGTGTGGGGAGGGAGTGAAAGCTCTGTGGTGTCTCCTCTTATAAGGATACTCTGCTGTTGGATTACAGCTCCATGCTTTTAATCTTAATTACTCATTTAATCTTATTTAATCTTTATTAAAGATTTAATCTTAAATAAGACCTCATTTAAAAAGACATTTAATGGCTAAGTAATACTCCACTGTGTATATGTACCACAGCTTTCTTATCCATTCATCTGCTGATGGGCATCTGGGTTGCTTCCATGTCCTCGCTATTATAAACAGTGCTGCGATGAACATTGGGGTACACATGTCTCTTTCAATTCTGGTTTCCTTGGTGTGTATGCCTAGCAGTGGGATTGCTGGGTCGTATGGCAGTTCTATTTCCAGTTTTTTAAGGAATCTCCATACTGTTCGAGACAGCAAAAGAGACACAGATGTATAGAACAGTCTTTTGGACTCTGTGGGAGAGGGTGAGGGTGGGATGATTTGGGAGAATGGCATTGAAACATGTATGTTATCATATGTGAAATGAATCACCAGTCCAGGTTCGATGCATGATACAGGATGCTCGGGGCTGGTGCACTGGGATGACCCAGAGGGATGGGCTGGGGAGGGAGGGTGGGCGGAAGGTTCAGGATGGGGAACACATGTACACCCATGGCGGATTCATGTCAATGTATGGCAAAACCAATAGAATATTGTAAAGTAGTTAGCCTTCAATTAAAATAAATAAACTTATACTAAATAAAATAAAAAACCTCATTTAATCTTAATTACTCTTTAAAGGCCATATCTCCAAATACAGTCACATTGTAGGTTAAGGTTTCAAGATACCCATTTTGAGAGAATAGGATTCAGTTCATAACATCTCAACTTATATTTTGGATGTGTGCAAGGCAAGTGATTCCCAGAGTTCTTTACCTCAAAGGGGACACTCTTAGGCAGTGGCCCAAGAGTTTATAAAAATGTACAGATGGGCCCATTTGTTATCCAGGGCATCCAGTAGTAAAATGAAGTTTGGCCAGTTGTGCTGACCGATTGGTCCCATCCTTTATCATGGGTATTGTCACCATCATTTGTATGACTGCTTTCCATCCCTCCAGGGGATGATGGAGACAAGAACATATGTAGTATACAAACACCCAATATTGTCCACTCAGTTGATTACAGGGGCTCCTCAGGTAGCCAAGACGTCTGAGAGAGGGATGACTTCTTCTCCACTATCTCATCTCACAAGGGACTAAGGACAGTAGACCGTGCCCTCTTGCAAGAAGTATATGCCAGAAAACTCTCTTGTATCAGGAAGGCCTCAGTACCATGCTGAGGTTTTGGGTTGCTGGTTCCATGACCCAAGGCATGCTGGGCAACTGGGTATGGAGCGTAGCAGGCTCAGGGTCTCTGAGGACCTCTATTTTGAGGATGGCCCAGTACGTGACCTACAGTTACCTCTCTAGTTGTTTGTAGTACAAGGTCTAGAAGGGTAGTTTCTTGCATCAGTGGCCTGTGGGCAACTTATAGCTGTCATGGATGGTCCAAAAATGCCAGGGGGTGTAGGTAAAGGTTACTAAGGCCTCAACAGTGAAGGAACCTCTGGAGACACTAATGGGAATGTCCATTGATTTAGACATGGACAGATTCTAGAGTCTTTTGTTGGAAGGATTTATCATTTTGTTAATGTAAATTGTTTTAGTAAATTCTGGGCTTCTAATTGGATTAAATTGTAACTTTAGACAGAAACAGGTATAAAACAAGTTTATATATTGGTTGATGAAAATGTTGTGATCAGAGGCTCACAGGAACTTAACCTTTTATTTCCCCTGGTAGCAATGTTTTAGTAGTCACTAATTCATTACCTAATAGAATATAGAGTGAACAGACACAAACACATTGCAAGGACTGATATACCTTGGTCATCTTCTGAAAGTACCAAAGGATCACAGTGATGCTCAGGGATTGTTCCTATTCCCATGCCCTTTGGGACAAAACATTCATGCTGAGGGTCTCAGGTGTCTTTCTTGAGCATGTCAGAAAGCTTTGGAAAGGCCAACTCTCTGCGGGGCTTAGTCTGGGTACTTGCATGTGCTCATCCAAGACACCTCAAGGTGAAAGCACATGATTAATGAGAAAAATGCCTGCTCTCAGAATGAAGGTCTTTGAGAAGACAGCCTGGAGGCCTAAGAATATGAAAAGATTTTGTTGAGCGAGGGCCAGAAGACTCTCTCTCTGTGTCAAGCCATTTGCTCACCCTAAAAAGAGAGGTATACAAGATGAAGGTTGACATGGATGTGACAACAAAATCCCTGTCCCAGCTCAGTTGGGGAAATGTGACTTGTGCTAGAGAACACAGACTAGTTAGCTCAGCTCAAGAGAACCCTGAGGGTGGAAGATTACTTTTCTTGGGGCAATCAGCTGCCCCTGGATGGATCCCCATTAACATGGAGAGCTGTGTTCATGCTGATTCCCAGATGGGGCTCTTTAGGGGGTTGAAGTAATGCTTTTTTGTGTGTGAGCTCCCCGTGCCTGCTTCCTCTCCTCTCCACTTGCTAGAATGCCTGCCCCCACTACCCCAACCCTTCATCCTTCCTGTTGACATGGACCCAGGCTTTGCACCCCATCTTCCAGATGAAAGCTGGGGAGGAAGAGGAGGCTGCCTCACTGCATGCTTGCTTCTGGCTGACTCAACATAGGGAGAGAAGGGGGCGGGGAAAATAATGTGTACACTTATGACTATACACGTCTACATGTGTGCCAGAGAAAGCATGGTCCTGGAAACGTGACATCTGGGGTATTCTCTGTTGTTTGTTCTTTGGGAAACAATGTGGCATTTACTGATGACCAGTGACTTCTCTGTTTCAGCAAAAACTATGAGAATGGTTCTAAATGTTTCAGACAGGGTGCTGACAGCACATTGTGTCTCTCTGAGTCCATATATTGGAGGTAAGCCATTTCTTTTTTTTTTTAATTTAATTTAATTTTTTAACTTTACAATATTGTATTAGTTTTGCCATATATCAACATGAATTCGCCACAGGTATACACGTGTTCCCCATCCTGGACCCTCCTCCCTCCTCCCTCCCTGTACTATCCCTAAGCCATTTGTACACACTTGAGGTTTTTTTTTTTTTAAATTGAAGTATAGTTGACTTACAGTGTTATATTGGTTTCAGGTCCACAGCATAGTGACTCAATTTTACATATTTAGATATTCTCTTTTCATTTTCTTTTCCATTATGGTTTATCACAGATATTGAATACAGTTGTTCCCTGTGCAATACAGTAAGACCTTGTTTATCCATTCTGTGTATAATAGTTTGCATAATATATATAGTGTATAATATTTTGCATCTCCCAATCCATTCCTCTCCTATATCCCCCCGCCCCCATGCCTTGGCAACCATAAGTCTGTTCTCTGTGTCTTTAATCTGTTTTTGTTTCATAGATATATTCATTTGTAGACAGATGAATGTTTTTAAATGAATCTTTTTATATTTAATAGTTAAATATTTCTTTAATGTTGGGTCTCAGTTGTGGCACATGGGATCTTCATTGCCACATGCAGGATCTTTAGTTAGAGCATAAGGTTAGAGGCAAATGGGATCTTTAGTTGTTTAGTTGCAGCATGTGGTAGCTTTAGTTGTGGCATTCAGTATCTTTAGTTGTGGCATGTGGGATCTTTGTTGTGTCATGTGGGATCTTTAGTTGTTTATTTTAGTTGTGGTATGTGGTTTCTTTGTTGCGGCACACAGGATCTATTAATGGTATCATGTGAGATCCTTGTTGCAGTATGTCCATTCTTTTCACCTTGTGGGATGTTTTTAGTGGTTTCATGTGGGTTCTTTTAGTTAAAGTATGTGGGATCTTTGTTGTGAATGTGGGGTCATTGTTGCAGCATGCGGTATATTTAGTTGTGGCATGCAGGATCTTTATTGTGGCATGTGGGACGTTTAGTTGCAGCATGCGAAATCTTAGTTCTGGCACTTGGGATCTAGTTTCCTGACCAAGGATCAAACTCAGGCACCCTATATAGGGAGTGCACTCTTAACCAGTGGACCACCAGGGAAGTCATGACACTTGAGACTTTCAGGTCATGTTGAATAGAGCTGAAACACAGCAAACAAGCCCCACCGTGTAAACTTACCACTGGCACTCCCCCAGGCTCTACACTGTGCCTCTCCAGATCTCAATTTTCTGACTTGCAGAAACCTGCAGTGTGGGTACTCTCAGGTTCCATCCTCCAGGCTTTTTGCTATGACCCTAGAATTTCTCACACTTCTCTGGCTTCACATGCCAGAGGCCTTCTGCTCTCTCTACACTTCCTTGAGAAGGACCTACACCTGAAGCATACTCTCTGATGTGACTGGAGAATCACTACCCACAGAAAGAAATATAAAACAAGTTTATATATTGATTGATTGATGAAAATGTTGTGACCAGAGGCCCACAGGAGCCTAACCCTTTATTTCCCCTAGGAGCAATATTTTAGTAGTCATTCATTACTTGTATTGACTTTATATAATATATATTGAACAGACACAAACACATTGCAGAGACTGATATTCCTTGGTCATCATCTGAAAGTACCATAGGATCACAGTGATGCTCAGGGCCTGTTCCCATTCCCATGCTCTTTGGGGAAATACATCCTTCCTGAAGGTCTCAGGTGTCTTGGGTGAGCACATCAGAAAGCTTTGGAGAGGCCAACTGTACTCATCCAGGACACCTTCAGGCTGAAAGCATGTGATTCATGAGATAAATAATAGCTCCCAGAATGAATGTCTTTGAGAAGACAACCTTGAGGCCTAAGAATCTGAAATAATTTTGTTGGGCGAGTGCCAGAAGGTTCTCTCAGTGTCCAACCATTTGCCAGCCCTAAAAACAGAGGTATACACGAGCAAGGTTGACATGGATGTGGCTACAAAATGCCAGTCGCAGCTCAGTGGGGAAATGTGACTTGTGCTGGAGAATACAGACTGGTTAGCTCAGCTCAGAAGAACACTGAGGGTGGAAGATTACTTTTCCCGGGGCAGTCAGCTGCCTCTGGATGGATCCACACCAACATGGAGAGGTGTGTCCATGCTGATTCCCAGATGGGGCTCTTTAGGGGTTTGAAGTAATACTTCTTCCTGAGAGCTTCCTTCTGCCTGCTTCCTCTCCTCCCCACTTGCAAGAATGCCTACCCCCTCTAACCTAGTCCCTCATCCTGCCTGGTGACATAGACCCAGGTTTTGTGCCCCATCCTCTGGATAAAAGCTGGGGAGGAAGAGGAGGTTGTGTCACTGTGTCCTTCTGGCTGACTCACCATCAGGAGAGAAGGGAGTAGGGGATATAATGTGTACCCTTAGGACTGTACATGTTTACATGCCAGAGAAGGCACGGCCCTGGAAAGGTAACAGCTGGGGTACTCTCTGCTGTTGTTCTCTGAGAAATAATATGGCATTTACTGATGACCAGTGACTTCTCTGTTTCAGCAAAAACTATGCCAATGAAAATGATTCTGAAGGTTTTGAACAGGGTAGTGACGCCACATCATATCCCCTGAGTCCATATATTGGCAGTAAGGTGATTCGACACACTTTTTTTTTTTTTTAATGTATATTATTTTACAGTGTTGTGTTATTTTCAAGTGCACAACATTGTGACTCAGTGTTACATAGTTAGACATTCTCTTTTCATTTTCTTTTCCATTATGATTTATCACAAGATACTGAATATAGTTTCCTGTGCTATACAGTAAGACTTTGTTGTTTATCCATTCTGTGTATAATCTTTTGCATCTGCTATCCTAAACTTGCAATCCATTCCTGTCCTACAACCTTTCTCCACCCCTGCCTTGGCAACCAGAAGTCTGTTCTGTGTGTCTGTAAACTGTTTTTGTTTCATAGATAAGTTCATTTGTAGACAGGTGAAGGTTTTTAAATGAATCTTCCTATATTTAATATTTGAATATTTTTAAAATTTATTTGGCTATGTTGGGTCTTAGTTTTGGCATCTGAGGTCTTCATTGCCACATGCAGGATCTTTTCATTTGAGGCATGCAGTATCTTTAGTTACAACACAAAGGATATTTTTGTAGTAGTATGTGGGATCTTTTAGTTGTGGTATGAGGGATCTTTGTGGTGGCATGTAGAATCTTTGTTGCAGCACATGGGGTCTTTGTTTTGGCATGTGGGATCTTTGTTGCTGCACATTGGATCATTCATTGTGGCATGCGGTATCTTTATTTGCAGCCCATGGGATCTTTTAGTTGCAGCCTGTGGGATCTTTGTTGTGCCATGCATGATCTTTAGTTGTGGCATGGGTGATCTTTTAGTTGTGGCATGTAGGATCTTTTTTGTAGCATGTAGGATCTTTAGTTCTGGCACATGGGATCCTTTAGTTGCTGTATGTATGATCTTTGTAGTGACATGCATGATCTTATAGTTTTAGCATTTGGGATGTTTAGTTGTGGCCTGCAGAATCTTTAGTTGTGGCATGTGGAAACTTGTTGTGACACTGGGATCTTTGAAGCATACAGTATCATTAGTTGTGGCATGGGAATCTTTATTTGTGGCCCATGGGATATTTTAGTTGCATTATGCAGTTTTTTTTTTTTGTTGTTGTTGTTGTTGCAGCACATGGAATCTTTTAGTTGTGTCCCACGGGTTCTTTGTTGAGGCATGTGAAATCTTTATTGCAGCATATGTATCTTTGATGTGGCATGTGAGATCATTGTTACATGATGAGGGATCATTAGTTGTGACATATACAATCTTGATTTGCCACCTGCAAGATCTTTTTGTTGTGGCATGCAGGATCTTTTGGTTTTGGCATGTAGGATATTTTTGAACTGTGGCATTCTTTTGTGGTATGTGGGATCTTTATAGTGGCATACAGGAGCTTTTGGCATGTGGAATCTTTAGTTGTAGCATGCTGGATCTTTAGTTGTGACATGCAGGATCTTTTAGTTGCAGCATGTGGGATCTTTCTTGTGGCATGTAGGATCTTGCAGCATGTGGGACCTTTGCATTGGGATCTTTGTGTCATGTGGGACCTTTATCTGTGGCATCTGGGATCTTTTCAGTTGCGGCATGTGGATCTTTTAGTTGTGGCATTTGAGATCTTTTAGCTGAAGTATGCAGGATCTTTGTTGCAAACGTGGGATCATTGTTGCAACATGCAGGATCATTTTTCTGTAGCATGTGGGATTCATTAGTTCTTGTATGATGTATATTTGTTGCAGCATGTGGAATCAGAGTTGCAGAATGCTGGATCTTTAGTTCTTTAGATGCAGCATGCAAGATCTTTTAGTTATGGCAAGCAGGATCTTTGTTGCAGCATGTGGGATCTCTGTTGCAGCATGCAGCATCTTTCTTATGGCCCATGGGATCAGTAGTTGTGACACATGGGATCTTTGTTGCGGCATGTGAAATCTTTGTTGTGCCATGGAGGATCTTTTAGTTGTGGCATACTGGATCTTTTAGTCATGGCATCTGGGATCTTTATTGCAGCATGTGTCATCTTTTGTTGCAGTATGGGAAATCTTTTAATTGTGACATGTGGAATCTTTACTTGCAGCATGCAGGATCTTTACTTTTGGTGTGTGGGATATTTTGTTGAGGTATGCATGATCTTTGTTGTGACATGTGGCATGTTTCTTGTGGCATGTGGGATCTTTAGTTGTGGCACGTGGGATCTTTCATTTGCAGCATGTTGTTTCACTGTTGTGGTATGCAGGTTCCTTTAGTTGTGTCATGCAGGATGTTTGTTGTGGCATGTGGAATCTTTGATGTGGGATCTTTGTTGCTGCAGGTGGGATCTTTGTTTTGGCATGTGAAATCATTAGTTGTGGCATGCAGTATCTTTATTTGCAGCCTGCAAGATTTTTCAATTGTGGCATGTGGGATCTTTGTCATGCCATGTAAGATCTTTTAGTTGCAGCATGCTGGATCTTTACTTGTGGCATGCTGGATATTTCATTGTGGTATGAGGAATGTTTTAGTTGCATCATGTAGGATGTTTGTTGCAGCACATGGGATCTTTAGTTGCAGCATGGGGGATCTTTTAGTTTCAGAATGTGGAATCTTTGTTGTGGCATGTAGGATCTTTAGTTCTAGCATGCGGGGATCCTTTAGTTCTGGTATATGGGATCTTTGTAGTGACATGTAGGATCTTTTAGTTGCGGCATGTGGGTTCTTTAGTTGTGGCATCTGGGATCTTTAGTTTGGCATGTGGGATCTTTGTTGTGGCATGTGGAATCTTTAGTTCTTTAGTTGCAGCATGTGGTGTTTTGGTCATGGCACGTGGAATCTTTTAATTGCATCATGTGAGATCTTTGTTGCAGAATGTAGAATCTTTAGTTGCAGCATGTAGGATCTTTATCTGGGGGCATGCAGGATCTTTTTAGTTGCTGCCTGAGGGATCTTTTGTTTTGGCACATGGGATATTTCAGTTGAGGTATGTGGGATCTTTGTTGCAGTATGTGGGATCTTTAGTTGTTTAGATGTGGCATGCGAGATTATTTTAGTTGCAGCATGCGGGATCTTTTAGTTGTGACACATGGAATGTGACACATTGGATCTTTAGTTGGGATATGTGGAATCTTTGTTGTAGTATGTGTGATCTTTGTTGTGGTCTTGGGGTTCTTTAAGTTGGGGCATGCAAGTTTTTTTTCAGTTGCGACATGAGGGATATTTCAGTTGAAGTATGTGACATCTTTTAGTTGTAGCATGCAGGATATTTAGTTGTGGCATGTGGAGTATTTAGTTATGGCATGCCAGATCTTTACTTGTGGCATGTGACCTTTAGTTGCAGCATGCAAACTCTTAATTGTGGCATTTGGAATCTAGTTTCCTGACAAGGAATCAAACCCAGGCACCCTATATAGGGAGTGCACTCTTAACCAGTGGACCACAAGGGAGGTTATGACACTTGAGACTCTTGTGTTAAGTTGAATATACCTGAAACACATCAAACAGCCCCACCATGTAAACTTAACAGTAACACTCCCCCAGGCTCTACACTTTGCCTTTCCAGATCCCAACTTCCTGATTTGCAGGGACCAACAATGGGGGGACTCCCAGGTTCCCAACCTCCAGGCTTCTTGCTCTGACCCTGAAATTTCTCACATTTCTCTGGATTCACATGCCAGAGGCCTTCTGCTTTCTCTACACTCATTTGAGATGGATGCGCACATGAAGTACACACCCTGGTGTGACTAGAGGAGCACTATCCAAAGAAATGGTTGTGCAGACCATGGGTGCTATGCTGCTCAAGGTAGAATTTTCTGCTCCATCTGTCAGGCTCTATGGGGAAGGCACTTGAGCACACATTCACTGCACCCTGGCTTCTCACTCTATTGAGTTTGTTAAAAACTGAGCACATGATCTATCTTATCTACCTCACCTACCCCAACCAAGTTGCTTGCCCCTCTGCCCTCAAGTCTTCAACTCCTACTGGGTTTTATTTGTTCTACCTCCAGAAAACATCCCACCTCTGTACTTCTCTCTCCACTGTTCATGAGTCACCTCCAGATTAGGCCTTGGTGATTTTCCTCCTGAATTACTGCAACAGCATCCCAACTTCTCTCTGTTGCAGAAACCAGTACTCAAGAAACCAAGCACTACACTCGGAGAGTTGGAGAACTCAGATTTATTACACTGGCATGCCCAGAGGAGTTGGCACTCCAAGCTCTGAGCTCCGAAAAAAGAGGTTACAGGCTTTTTTATACATGGACATTACCAGGGTCCAGCCCCAGTAGGATCCAGGGATTCCCTCAGGAGGACAGCGTCGGCAAATGGGGAAAGTAAAAGGGGAGAGAAAGAGGCTTGATCTTCCTTGGTTTACACAGAAAGCCAATAAAGCTCCTGATATGGAACTTGCTCTGTTCACGGAGGCCACAGGCGCCCTCTCAGTGGGGTGAGGACGCAGGACGCCCTCTCCCTAGTGAAGGTGCAGGGAGCCTTACCGATCAGGTCTTAGAAGTCCAGGCAAAAAAGTGAACTCAGAGAGCCCCTGTGTTCCAAGTAGTCATCCTGAAAGAAGAACAGAGAGGGAAAAAGAGAGAAAAGGAAAAAAGAATGACATGGGGAGACCAAGTCTGATGAGCAAGGCCCACAACTCTATTTTTAAAAGGAGCTTTTATACCCTCAGTTGTACATAGAGGATACTATGGGGGTGTGGAGTCATGCAAGGTCAACAGTCCTTGACCCTTATTGAGACCAGGCTTTTTTTCTGCAAACTTATCATATACAAAGGCTTTAGGTGATTTACATCATCTTCTGGCCAGGAGGCCTGTTAACATTTTTTCTCTTATAAAGGTTAGTCAACCAGAAAACTTATTTTCTCCAAAGGTGATTTCTCTAAAGTTTGGCACCACTCCCCGAAAGCACTAGATAAAGTTGCATTCCTATAGGGCAAAGGTGCAGTGGGGGATAACAAGGAAAGAATTTATTAACTCAAGGGTCTAAGGTGATTAACATCAAGGTTACTACTTATTTTCTCTATATACCGATTATATCAATTAATATACTCCCAGGGACACAGTGGGTAAGGGATTGGAAACTTGGCAGCAAGCATGGGCTCAACAGTGAAATCCTTCACCAGTTCTATTCTAATAATTCTTAACTCCTCAAAAGGCTCTATATTGTTAGAATGTTTTAGGCTTCCCATGCCTCTCGCAGTTGGGAGGCTGTAAACAATTACATGCATAGCTGTAAGAGTCTGGATAAACCTGTCAGGCAAGTTAGAAAGCTATCTGAGGGGTTTGGATTGAAACGCTCCTATTGTGCCTAGGAGACTTATTAACTAGAGCTCTAAGTTGATGTCCTTCAGAGAAAGGTGGTTGGGGATAGCCCCCCGTTGATGTCAGAGGAGTTGGTGACAGTCATAAAATAGTAAGACAGACAGATTCTGGTTTGTGGGTGGATGCTCGAGCAGGTCCAGGGGGTCCCTCAAGTCCTGATCCGCCTTTGCCTGTCAGGTCTTCTCCGCATGACCTTTGTCATGGGTGGGATCTCCTGTGGTGGCTCCCGGCAGGACATTGCATGATTAAGCAGGTTTGTGGGTTTCCAGGGGCTAGGTGATTGCAAAGAGCAGGATAAGGGTGAGTGAGATAAGCTCCAGTTCCTAGTATTGTGAGTCCCCACTTTCTGAGACTTGCATGATCTAGACTTTGCAAGGAGCAAGCTGGGTTACAGAGGCAGAAGGAGCAGGAGGTTATATAAAATTTTAACTTTTCCTCTTCATTCCCCCCTCTTGATGCTTCTATCACTTGTAGAAACCATCATCTCATGTTTTGGTAGAACATTCAGAGCTCCCCATTGTTTAGGGGGCTATATTGAGCTATTACCATTTGTAACTTTATGGATTCAGTCCGAGGGGTTATGAACTGGGTAACTGCATTGAGAATACAAGGGCCAAACAAGAGCACCACAAAGAGCATGAAGAGAGGACCTAAAGGGAGAGGCCACTATGCCCAGCTCTAGATATTGTTCTAATTACCCCAGGAATTAGGTAGTTTCTCTCTCCTTTTTATGATTTGTTCCCTTAGCTGTTGGGCCATGTCCCTGACTATTTATGATTGGTTTACATAAAAGCAGCATTCTTGATTTAAGAAGAGACAGAGTCCTCTCTTTTCAGCTGTCAGTAGGTCTAGCCCTCTCCTATTCTGTAAAACCACCTCAACCAGGGAGTCTAGTTGGTCCTGTAATGAAAAGTACACCAATAATACCTATCAGGGATAGAGGCCAGGGTTGACAATGAAAATCCATTGATATTTTGATAGCTGGACCCTCAAGATTCCACTGTGCATTGACCATCCAGCTGCCAGAGTGTGGCTGGAGCAAGGCTGAAGAATCCTCAAGCTTCTGCCATGCGTTGACTAGTCAGCTCCCAGAGTGACTAGAGCAGGGCTCAGTGTCCTTCATAGGTGAGGGATGTTGTCTTTGTAACTTGACCTTGAGGAGGTTTTGGGGGTCCTGAACTGTTTTCCAGGTGTCCTTATCACAGGAAGCCACTTCCTTCTTGACTCTGGTGTGGTGGATCTAAGGGATGATGCCTATAACTCTAACAGTAGCAGGGGTTGCCAGTGTGACCATGTGATGGCATGCTCAAACAGGCTGAAGTGGTTCTTTCTTTTAATCTTTAACCCACATCTCATCTCCTGGCTGATAGGGATGAACCCAGTTGCCCAAGGAATGGGTGTCCTTTTTAAGGTTTCTCGTGTGATATGGCAGAAGACTTTTCCAGGGCCTGGAGGTGTCAGGACATCTCCAGGTCAGCTAGTTGTTGGTGGTTTCCCTTGAGCTTTTCTATTACTGGGGGTGGTCTCCTGTATAAGATCTCAATGGGAGAATAGCCTGAGGACTTCGGGGTGCATTTACAGAGGGAGAGGAGAGATAAGCAAGGGAGAGATAAGAAAGCCTTCCTCAGTGATCAATGCAAAGAAATAGAAGAAAACAATAGAATGGGAAAGACTAGAGATCTCTTCAAGAAAATTAGAGATACCAAGGGAACATTTCATGCAAAGGTAGGCTCCATAAAGGACAGAAATGGTATAGACACAACAGAAACAGAAGATATTAAGAGGTGGCAAGAATACACAGAAGAACTATACAAAAAAGATCTTCATGACCCAGATAACCACAATGGTGTGATCACTCACCTAGAGCCAGACATCCAGGATTGCAAAGTCTAGTGGGCCTTAGGAAGCATCACTATGAACAAAGCTAGTGGAGGTGATGGAATTCCAGTTGAGCTATTTCAAATCCTAAAAGATGATGTGGTGAAAGTGCTGCACTCAATATGCCAGCAAATTTGGAAAACTCAGCAGTGGCCACAGGACTGGAAAAGGTCAATTTTAATTCTAGTCCCAAAGAAAGGCAGTGCCAAAGAATGCTCAAACTCCCGCACAATTGCATTCATCTCACATGCTAGTAAAGTAATGCTCAAAATTATCCAAGCCAAACATCAACATTATGTGAACTGTGAACTCCCAGATGTTCAAGCTGGTTTTAGAAAAGGCAGAGGAACCAGAGATTAAACTGCCAACATTCGTTGGATCATCGAAAAAGCAAGAGAGTTCCAGAAAAAACATCTATTTCTGCTTTACTGACTATGCCAAAGCCTTTGACTGTGTGGATCACAAGAAACTGTGGAAAATTCTGAAAGAGATGGGAATACCAGACCACCTGATCTGCCTCTTGAGAAATTTGTATGCAGGTCAGGAAGCAACAGTTAGAAGTGGACATGGAACAACAGACTGGTTCCAAATAGGAAAAAGGGTAGGTCAAGGCTGTTTATTGTCACCCTGCTTAATTAACCTCACTGAGGGGACGGGCAATTGCCATCCATAATGTACAAGACACCTCCTAGTTCATTAAATTTGGGGGTGTAATTGAACTCGAAAAGGTGAACTAGTCTCAATTTGGTAAAAGAAAAGCTCCTGGTGCCCCAACCTTCCATGTTGGTAGAGGAGATCCAACATATGGCAGGACTCTGTTTGGACTCTGTTGCCAGCCTCCAATATTTGCTGGCCTCCTTCTATAGAGTCACTCTCAGGAGTTCCACTTTTCAGGGGGGACCTGAGCAACAATAGGCACTAGATAAACTAAAGAAGACTATCGTTTCTGCTCTCCCACTAGTGCTCTGAGGGCAGGTCTTACTGGTAGAAGTTTGAGTCACCCTAAAATTCACTCTGGGAGCCACTGGACCAAATGCCCCTCTAAGTGGCATAAGCAGTCAAAGACTCAGTCCAGTGGTATTTGCCAATGGAGAGACAACTTCTGGAGGTACACTGAGCCCTTATTGAAACACAAGGCTCTACTGTAGCAGAGCCAGTTAACCTATGGATTGAGAGTCCTATTTGGAGAAGGGCATAGCAACCCACTCCAGTATTCTTGCCTGGAGAATTCCATGGACAGAGGAACCTGGCAGGCTACAGTCCACGGGTTTGCAAAGAGTTGGACACGACTGAGCGACTGACAATTTTGAGATTCCTATTGTGCCCTGGGTGATAGCAGGGTAGATATCACTTACATATATTAGTACCAATACATCAATCCTCCTGTCCCAATTCATCTCACCCTCTCCTTCCCCCCTGTGTCCACAAGTCCATTCTCTATGTCTACATCTTTATTCCTGACCTGCAAATAGGTTCATCACTACCATTTTCCTAGATTCCATATACATGTGTTGATATACAATGTTTGTTTTTCTCTTTCTTACTTACTTCACTCTGTAGAACAGGTTCTAGGTTCCTCCACCTCAGCTTGGAGCTCTGTGACAACCTAGAGTGGTGGGACAGGCAGAGGTTAGGAGGGAGGCTCAAGGTAGAGGGAATAAATGTATACTTGTGCCTGCTTCACAGTGTGGTATCACAGAAACAAGCAAAACATTGTAAAGTAATTATCCTTCATTTAAAAATACATTTACAAGAAGAATCAAGAGTGGAATTTGAAACACTGATAGCAGGGTGATAGCAGAAGCTCCTCGTATAGCAGAGGTCTGTATTAAAATGGTAATGTATCTACTGGATGGAGCTATGTCTGGCCCTAGTAGACTGTTGTAACTCCATGAGAAAATAGCCACGTTCCCTGCCTCTGAAGTTAATTTTCTATAACCTCCCAGCCTTCTTTTTATCAAGGTTTAATTAATCCCATGTGTATAATACTCAGTTCAGTTCGGTTCAGTCACTCAGTCGTATCCGACTCTTTGTGACCCCATGAATCCCAGCATGCCAGACCTCCCTGTCCATCACCAACTCCCAGAGTTCACTCAGACTCACGTCCATCGAGTCGGTGATGTCATCCAGCCATCTCATCCTCTGTTGTCCCCTTCTCCTCCTGCCCCCAATCCCTCCCAGCATCAGAGTCTTTTCCAATGAGTCAACTCTTCGCATGAGGTGGCCAAAGTACTGGAGTTCCAGCTTTAGCATCATTCCTTCCAAAGAAATCCCAGGGCTGATCTCCTTCAGAATGGACTGGTTGGATCTCCCTGCAGTCCAAGGGACTCTCAAGAGTCTTCTCCAACACCACAGTTCAAAAGCATCAATTCTTCGGCACTGAGCTTTCTTCACAGTCCAACTCTCACATCCATACATGACCACTGGAAAAACCATAGCCTTGAGTATATTTTTCATTTAATTTTTATGTTACATTTTTATTGAAATACCATTGATTTACAGTGTTATGTTGTTTCAGATATACAACAAAGTGACTCAGATATATGTATATGTATGTGTATATATTCACCTGTATATAGGTGTGTGTATATTCTTTTTCAGATATTTTTTCCTTATAGATTATTACAAAATGTTGAATATAATTCCCCATCCTATATGATAGGTCCTTGTTGGTTATCTATTTATATATATTAGTGTGTATATTTTAATCCCAAAGTACTTTTTATTTTAGGGTTTTGTAATTCAGTGTTTCAAATTCCACTCTTGATTCTTCTTGTAAATGTATTTTTAAATGGAGGATAATTCGTTTCATACATGATATTTTACATGTTTCAATGCCATTCTCCCAAATCTTCCCACCCTCTCCCTCTCTAACAGAGTCCATAAGACTGTTCTATACATCAGTGTCTCTTTTGCTGTCTCGTACACAGGGTTATTCGATACTGGATGCTTGGGGCTGGTGCACTGGGACGACCCAGAGGGATGGAATGGGGAGGGAGGAGGGAGGAGGGTTCAGGATGGGGAACACATGTATACCTGTGGCGGATTCATTTGGATATTTGGCAAAACTAATACAATTATGTAAAGTTTAAAAATAAAATAAAATTAAAAAAAAAATAAATGGAGGATAATTACTTTACAATGTTTTGCTTGTTTCTGTGATACCACACTGTGAAGCAGGCACAAGTATACATTTATTCCCTCTACCTTGAGCCTCCCTCCTAACCTCTGCCTGTCCCACCACTCTAGGTTGTCACAGAGCTCCAAGCTGAGGTGGAGGAACCTAGAACCTGTTCTACAGAGTGAAGTAAGTAAGAAAGAGAAAAACAAACATTGTATATCAACACATGTATATGGAATCTAGGAAAATGGTAGTGATGAACCTATTTGCAGGGCAGGAATAAAGATGTAGACATAGAGAATGGACTTGTGGACACAGGGGGGAAGGAGAGGGTGAGATGAATTGGGACAGGAGGATTGATGTATTGGTACTAATATATGTAAGGTAGATAGCTAGTGGGAAACTGCTAGCACATGGAGCTCAGCTTGGTGCTCCTGGCCTTCTATAGAAGCCTTCCAATCAGTTTCTCTGTGCAAAGCACCAGCTCCTCCCAATGTTATTAAGGGTTTAACAAAATAGCTTATATAGCCCTTGGGACTGCCATACAAATTACACAGGAAACCCAATGTTCCCATATCAGTGTAAAGCCAAATAACAAGGGACATTACAAGAAAACATTTTTTGGGTTTTTTACCTTTCCTATCACCCTCCTGCAGCAAGTATCATGGAAAGTCATAATGGACTTTTAAATCAAGGGCTAGTGAGAGAACCTGAAGGACAGTGGTCCTTCAAGTGGTCAAAAATACTGTCCATGGTTTAGATTATATTAAATTCATGTCCCTATGGCATAACTCCACCATATTTAAGTTCACAACAAATGAGGAACCCACCAAGAGACCTTTCTATCTCTGCTGGTGTACACAGACACACCAGACACAACCCAGTTATTGGTTTGACAGACATGGAAACCCAAGCACTGCTATGTGTAGAAAAGAAACATTCACCTGGTACTTTCATCTTTCCTGTCTCCCTCATAAAAAATCCAGAGCTTATCCACCTCTTTCTTGATCCTGATGAGAACCTGACACATACCAATGATTCTGAAACCATCTTTATCCTGTTTTTATCATCATCCAGTATAACCAAAGCAAACTACCTACCACTTTCTAGATAAAGAGGTGACCTTATTCACCATCCATGTACTTTAGTCCACTGAAGGTACTGTGGAAGCCAAAAGGTGGACCTAAACATCTCTCTGACCAGGTAACACCATGTACACTTTACCCAGGGACAATAGGGTCCCCTACTGCTGACAGGTGACCTTAAGCCCTACAGTGTTACCATGTCCCTTCTCACCTGAGAAGTTCCTACCCTTGTCAGTGTTGACTCCATGTGTATTGGTGGTTCTCCCAGGGCTAGTAATCTACATGCTACTATTGACAAGGTCTGTCTGGAGACCATACCACATGCACATAACAGGGAGTCTTACAACACAGGCCAGATTGGGGAAAATGGGAATCATGTTGTCTATTCAGATTGGTCATCCTACTATCATGACCACAGATACCAACACAGAGGCTAGCAACTTTCTCCTGTCTCTTCTACTACTAGCAACACCCATTCTGTATAAGCCAGACTCTTTAGATACAGCTATGAGTCACAGATGCTTTGAAAACTGTCAGAGCCAACTTTGACCTCAGATCAAATGAGACCCACTGTGATTAACTAGTGCCATTAACCACATGGAGCCACAGTCTTTTGAGTCTTGTTTGCGGAATGCCCAGAGATAGAATGCACCCAGTATTACAGCCAGGATCCTTGTGATTGGTGCAGTAATATTGCTGCTGCTGCTAAGTCACTTCAGTTGTGTCCGACTCTGTGTGACCCCATGAACAGCAATGCACCAGGCTCCTCTGTCCACAGGATTCTCCAGGCAAGAATACTGGAGTGGGTTGCCATTTCCTTCTCTGGCAGTCATATTAAGAGTGTTGTAATGCAGAGCCATACTAACAAAGTCTATGTGATTGCAATTAGATAAAATGACTCAGATGGTTAGGAGTCTTCCTGCAATACAGGAGACCCAGGTTCAATCCCTGGTTCATGAAATTCCCTTGAGAAGGGAATGGTAACCCACTCCAGTATTCTTGCCTGGAAAATACCATGGACAGAGGAGCCTGGTGAGTTCCATTCCATGGGATTGCAAAGAGTCAGACACAACTGAGTGACTAACACTTTCACTTTTGCATAGCTCTTCCTAATCCCTGGCATAATGATGAATGTAAACCCTGCCAAAATGTATACCCTTACAACTATTGGTTTCTTTTCTCATTTGTTATTTATAACGATTTTTTCCTCTAGTACCAGTCCCATTTATTGAAGCTTGCCCTGGAAAAAATTGCACTAAGTGACCAAAGACACTTTACACAAAAGAAAGTTTCACATAAGTGTACATAATAATATTCAGTCACAGACACAAACCCACGTAGACACTCATAAACAAGTGATAATGTAAATGTATAAACAAGCTCCAACAAACATATTGATATATTCACTGAAATGAACTTGCTTACAAATTAATTCATGTACAAATGCACACCCACATACACTCAAAACTTCACTTAAAATTTTGCATTGTGCTCAATACATGAACTTGCTTACATATTCAGTTGCATCAAGGAAAATAATTATCCTTTAATACCTTCACACAGACCAACTTGCTCATGCCTTGATTTTCACACATGAACGTGTTTACATATATGCACATGCTCACACACTCAGACATGAATGAACATACAAATTCATATATTCAAAAATATAAGCTTTTACACTTGCACATGAACATGCTCAAAACACAAATGTCTTCACTCTTTCATTGTCACATGTTCATGCTTACATGCAGAAGCATACTCAGACATTCACTCATGCATTATCATATTTAAACATGAAAATTTCCAGACACACAGATGTGCTCACAAATAGGTCACTAACGACTGTAGACCCCCACTTTCACTCACATTCCCACATAAATAGACACATTCTCATGAACCTACATACAGACACAATTATACACTCACACACACACTCCCTACATCCACTCAAGATGTTCACACATTCTCACCTTTATCTTAAAAACCACATGCTAACACACAAATCACTCATGTGTGAACAAGTTCACCAACACAAACACTCACATATTCACATGGTCTGCAGGTTCATAAACACACATGCATGTACATTTACACATTCACACACCGAAAACACTCATGCACATACATGGACATGATCACACATTCACATATAGACAGGATCATATTCACTCACACTCTCACACAAACAAAAATACACATTTGCTAACAGATGCACATAGACACCCTCACATTATCATTTCTACATAAGGAACACACATTTAGTGATACACAAACATAATCAGATTCACTCACAGAAAAGAACACATACATTACGATCATAGTTATGCTTACATACATACACTCATATTCACTCACATCCACACTAATATGCTCAGAAGTAGGAATGGGTTCACATTCACCAAAAAGCTCACACATTGACTCACATACATTCTCAAAAATTCATTCATTCAAATATACTAATGTAGTTTACCCTTGAGTGATGCAGGGATTCGGGGTACTGAGCCTCCATGTACCATCTGGAGAGGCAATATCTGGAGTTACACTGAGCCCTTATTGAAACTCAGGTCTTCACTTGAGTAGAGCCAGTTACCCTATGGATTGATATTCCTGTTGTGCCCTTGGTAATAGCAGAAGCGCCTCCTGTACCATCAGAGGTCTGTATTCAAATGGTACCATATCTACTGGATTGATCTAAACCTGGCCCTACTAGAGTGTTGCAACTCCATGAGGAATTAGCCACATTCCCTGCCACTGAAGTTAATCACTTTAACCTCCATACCTTCATTTTATTAATGTTTAATTAATCATGTGTATAATTCTGAAGATTTTATACTTTTAATGTAGTTTTTATGTTATTTATATTTTTCTTGAAGTACCAATGTTGTGTTTGCTTCAGATACACAAAATGATTCATATATATATATATATATATAAATATATATATACACACACACATATATATATTTATAGATTCAGTTGCATATAAGTGTATATATATTCTTTTTCAGATTCCTTTTCCTTATAGATTATTATAAAATGTTGAGTATAGTTCCCTCTGCTATATGATAGGTCCTTGTTGGTTATCTATTTATATACAGTAGTATGTATATGTTAATTCCAGACTATTTTATTTTCAATTTTAGAATTCACTGTTTTATATTCCAGTTTTGAATCATTTTATAAATATATTTTTAACGGGAGGATAATTACCTTACAATGTTGTGTTGGTTTCTGCCACACAACAACATGAATGAGGCATAAATATACATGTATTCCATCTCTCTTGAGCCTCCCTCCTAACCTCCACCTATCTCACCACTTTAGGTTACCACAGGGCATCAATCTCAGGTGGATGAACCTAGAACCTGTTCTACAGAGTGAAGTAAGTAATAAAGAGAAACAAAAATATCATCTATTAACACATATATGGAAACAGTGTCAGACTTTATTTTTTTGGGCTCCAAAATCACTGCAGATGGTGACTGCAGCCATGAAATTAAAAAGACGCTTACTCCTTGGAAGGAAAGTTATGACCAACCTAGAAAGCATATTCAAAAGCAGAGACATTACTTTGCCAACAAAGGTCCGTCTAGTCAAGGCTATGGTTTTTCCAGTAGTCATGTATGGATGTGAGAGTTGGACTGTGAGGAAGGCTGAGCACCGAAGAATTGATGCTTTTGAACTGTGGTGTTGGAGAAGACTCTTGAGAGTCCCTTGGACTGCAAGGAGATCCAACCAGTCCATTCTGAAGGAGATCAGCCCTGGGATTTCTTTGGAAGGAATGATGCTGAAGCTGAAACTCCAGTACTTTGGCCACCTCATGCGAAGAGTTGACTAACTGGAAAAGACTCTGATGCTGGGAGGGATTGGGGGCAGGAGGAGAAGAGGACGACAGAGGATGAGATGGCTGGATGGCATTACTGACTCAGTGGACGTGAGTTTGAGTGAACTCCAGGAGTTGGTGATGGACAGGGAGGCATGGTGTGCTGTGATTCATGGGGTCGCAAAGAGTTGGACATGACTGAGCGACTGAACTGAACTGAACTGAACACATATTTGAAATCTAGAAAAATGGTAGTAATAAACCTCCTTGCAGGGCAGTAATAAGAGATATAGACATAGAGAACAGACTTGTGGAGCAGGAAGGAGGGTGAGAGAAACTGGGTGTGTAGGATTGACATATATGTACTAAGATGTGTAAAGTAGATAACTAGTGCAGAGCTGCTGTATAGCACGTGGAGCTCAGCTTGGTGCTCCTGGCCTTCTATACAAGCCTTCCAATAGTTTATCCATGCAAGGCACCAACTTCCTCTAATGTTATTAATGGGTTAACAAAATAGCTTTTACAGCCCTTGGGACTACCATGCAAGTGATATAGTAAACCCAAGTTCCATATCACTTTAAAGCACAATAACTAGGGACATTGCAAGAAAACATTGCTTTGGATTTTTATCTATCCTATCATCCTCCAGTAGCAGGTATCCTCGATAGACATAATGGGCTTTAAATAAAATTAAGGGCTAGTGACAGAAATTGAAGAGCAGTGGTCTTTCAAGTGGTCAGAAATACAGCCCATGGTTTAGATTACATTAAGTTCATGTCCCTATGGCAAAACTACACCATACTTAAATTCACAACAAATGAGGAGCCCTCCTACAGAAATATTTCTATCTCTGCTGGTGTACATATCCACACCAGACACAACCCAATTATCGATTTCACAGACATGGAAACCCAGGCACTGCTATGCATAGAAAAGAAACATTCACCTGGTACTTTCATCTTTCCTGTCTCCCTCATAGAAAACCCAGAGCTTAGCCACCTAATTCTTGATCCCTATGAGAGCCTAACATGGACTAATGTCTGTGAAACCATCCTGAGCCTGTGTTCATCATCATCCAGTATAAGCCAAGGAAAGTAACCACCACTTTCTGGAAAAAGAGATGACCTTATCTACCATCTATGTATTTTGGTCTGCTTAAGGCAACATGGATGCCAAGAGATGGACCTAAACCTCTCCCTGACCAGGTAACACCATGTGAACATTACCCAGGAACAATCAGGTCCCCTACTGCTGGCTATAGGTGACTTTAAGCCATACCCTGTTATCATGACCCTTGTCACCTGAGAAGTTCCTATCCTTGCCAGTATTGACTCCATATCTGTTGGCGGTTCTCCCAGGGCTGGTAATCTACACACTGCAGTTGACAATGTCTGGAGACTATACCACGTGCACATAACAGGGAGTCTTACCACACAGATCACATTGGGAACAATGGAAACCATGCTGTTTATTCAGGTTGGTCAGTCCTACTGTCATGATCATAGATACCAACACAGGTTGGTAACCTTCTCCTGTCTCTTCTACTACTAGCAACACTCATTCTGGCTAAGCTAAATGCTTTAGATACAGCTTATGACTCACAGATGCCTTGTAAACCCTTAGGGCCAATTTTGACCTCAGATCAGATGAAACACACTGTTATTAAGTAGTGCTATTAACCACATAGAACCACTGTCTCTTGAGTCTTATACCAGAGGTAGTATGCACCCAGTATTAAAGCCAGGAGGCTTGTGATTGGTGCAGTCATTTTAAAAGTGCTGTAATGCGGAGCCATATTAACAAAGTCTATGGGATTACAGTTAGATAAAGTTGGCTCAGACGGTAAAGAACCTGCCTGCAATGCAAGAAACCCGGGTTCAATCCCTGGGTCAGGAAGATCCCCTGTCAAAGGCAATGCAACCCACTCCAGTATTCTTGCCTGGAGACTACTATGGACAGAGGAGCCTGGTGGGCTACAGTCCATAGGGTCACAAAGAGTCAGAGACAACTGAGCGACCAACACTTTCACTTTTATATAGCTCTTAATAATCCCTGGCATAATGATGAATGTGCTGCTGCTGCTACTAAGTCACTTCAGTTGTGTCCAACTCTGTGTGACCCCATAGACGGCAGCCCACCAGGCTCCCCGTCCCTGGGATTCTCCAGGCAAGAACACTGGAGTGGGTTGCCATTTCCTTCTCCAATGCAGGAAAGTGAAAAGTGAAAGTGAAGTCGCTCAGTCATGTCTGACTCTCAGCGACCCCATGGACTGCAGCCTACCAGGCTCCTCCGTCCATGGGATTTTCCAGGCAAGAGTACTGGAGTGGGGTGCCATTGCCTTCTCCAATGATGAATGTAAACCCTGCCAAAACATATACTTTTATAAGTATTGGTTTTTTTCTTATAGGTTATAATGATTTTTTCTCTCTTTAGTACAAGTCCCATTTATTGAAGCTTGCACTGGAAAAAATTTCAAGTGACCAAAGACAACTTACCATGAATTCCCTCCCTGTTTGTGAACTTATATTTTAAATATGTATACTCACAGTATATATACATGGAAAGGAATGTATGCAACATAATCCCCAGGTCAAAGCATGTCTAAAGAGTCAGAAGCTTCATCCAGTTTGAGAGTTCTTTTCTAAACTGTATTCTATTACCAACTTCCAGGTTACATCACACTCAGTGGGAGTGGGCCTTTCAACAGCTGAAAAGCTTACTGCCTACAGGAAACAATCATAGCTTCTGGGTGTGACAGCAAAGACAATTCTCAGGAAAATATAATTAGTTCCATGGAGAAATCTAACCACTCTGTGTGAGAGTTTTTCCATCCAAATTGACAGCTGAACTGAAGTATTTGTCACTCTGTTGTGTCTGACTCTTTGCAACCCCGTGGACTCATATTAACAAAATCACATATGAATTAGCATACATATTTATTCATAACCAGGAGATGCTCAAACATTCCCTGTCTCACACCAACATGCTCACATTCATGGACATGTATTTTCACACATTCAGAAATTCATGGACACACATAAATACAGATACTCAAACTTTCATGTTTACATATATGGCAGTGATCACTCACTCATCTGCAAAATATGATCATATATACAAAGTAATTCACACATTCTCTCATACATTGAGATGCTCACATTCTCACTCACATACATACTTTAACATAGTAACACACATTGACACATTTACTCACACACACTAGTGTACTTGATATTAATGTGCTCACACACTCAACAGTCTCACACACAAACATGCTACAGATTCATTCAGATACATAGCTACTCTCATATAACATTATTTTTATATGTGTCATTTTCACTCTTCTATTAACATGCTTATGTATACAAATATGTACACCATTCACTTGCACAGTAAGATACTCAAGAATTCATACAAACAGACTCACATATATGTGCATGTTCACACATCATTCAGTTGCATGAGTTTTCTCAGAAGATCAGTTACACCCTGGCAGATGTGTATTTTCATACATGTACATATCTACATATTCAGTTATTCACATGCACTAACCTACTCACAAACAAAATACATAGTTACATACAAATATATTCTCATTTTATCAAGCTTCTCACACAATGAACTGTTAATATCTTTACACATATAGTCACACACAAACACATTCTATCCCTCATACATATGAATATGATCACACATTCACTCACATATTAATACCCTCAAATAAGGACATGCTTGTACAGTTATTCAGTTCTAATATCAAACAAATTTACTCTCACACATAAACACATATAAATATATGCTGATGTTCCATAGTCACACATATTAACTTGATCACATATATAGTCATAGTCAATATGTAAATATATTTACATTTTAACTCTCCAGATTACCTGGTTCTGCATATGAAGATATAAATTTTCTCCAGAAATTATTATTCTCACATATTACATACTCATACATTCAGTTGCATATGCATTCACTCACATTATCAGATATACCCATACATTACAAAATTATCTCACAAATAATGTTAGTACATTATCAGATATACCCATACATTACAAAATTATCTCACAAATAATGTTAGTATATTCACTCACAGGCATGAAAAAACTTATACATATACTCTATGACACTCTATAAAATATGTTCACACATTTATTCATTCAGACTGACACACAAATTCACTTAGAAGAACATGGTTACAATACCACTCATACATAAGCCATTCATATGTCATGTGTACACACGTATGCTCTCACATGTATGTAAACACAAACAACATGCTTACAGATACACTTGCAAATGAACATGTTTCCAAACACACACATATTCACTCACAGAAATATATTCTTTCATTAAGAATCTCACATGAATAAACACACTTGCAAGATACACTGACAGACATAAAAATGCTAATACATCTATTCACTCAGAAAAACATGATCACAAATTTATCCCAACATAAAGTCATACTAGTATATGCTTACTTGCATAGATTCTGCACATATGGATACTCTCAAATCCTTCACACATGCAAATGAACACAACAGGAATACACCCATTCAATTAGAAATAAACATTTTCACTCATGAAGCTCATAGATACACACAAACATGTACAAGTATTTGCTTGCATGTTCACTTGTAAGTTTATTCATACATCAGCTACCCCATTCAAGCTAGTATACTGACACATTTCATCCACAATGAACAAACTAACATCCATGTAGAAATTTACATATTTATTCATATGCATGAATATGTACAAATATGTATTAAGTGCTTGAATATACTAAAACAACACACTTATGTATGAATAGGCTCACATATCAGTTTCTTATATTTATACATATTTAGTCACTGGCATGGTCGTGCTCAGAGGTTTACTCACACTGGTGGATACACTTATATACTTACATACACATGCTCATTCTCTCACTCAAACAAACAAATATACTTCAACCAACATGGCTACACAGATGGAATGCTCATACATTTATTCACCCAAATATGCTCATATTAACCAAATACTCATTGACTCATATCTATCAACACTTTTATTTACTCATGTGTGATATTTATGTTCACATTTTCATATTCAATTACAAACACAAACACCATTTAAAATTCACTTGAACACAGACACATATAATCACAACTTATTCACATACCTTGTCACAGATGCATATCAACATATTAAATGTAAAACTTGATTACCATTCATACATATATGTGTGTTCAAACATACAAGTGAACTTATGAATTTACTCAAACACAAAATTGTAATAAACATGCACATTGTCACTAATGATAACATGCTCACAATTCACTCACTGAAAAGGGTATAGTTATAGATTAACTCATAGGCACACACACAATCTCACATAATCTATCTCTCACACAAGCATGCTCAAAAATTCACTCACATGAGCACGATAATATGTTCATTTACTCACATGAACATACTCAGAAAATCAGTAACATGCTAGACAGAGTGTTTTGTACATGTACAGACTCAGGATATCAACTTCCACAAAATAACATCACAAAAGGAGCATGCTCAGGTTTTCACTTGAACATGGACCTGTTCACACTTACAAATGCTTACACAATCACAATATAAATACACTCACATATGAACATGCTTATAAGATGAACCCCCATTCACTCACAACATGCTTACAAATTTGCTAACACACATAGACACACTTACATCCACATGTTCACACATTCAATTCCACAGATTGTTCACACACTTATTTGTTCACATGAACATACCCACAAATTCATTCACACACAGATGACACCTTCAAACATGCTCATGTTCACACATTGACACTTTCTCTTATTAATGTATATAAGACATACAGAGACATTTATTCAGTCACACACATGGGCATCCCCATCTCAACATGATCACACAACTCAAAGGCTAATACATTCAATACCACACATATATTTATAAAGTCAGTCACATATATACTCTTTGTATAATGATTTATACAAATCACATGTCCAGTCTTATTCCCATATTTACATACTCATGTACAAACATCTCTATGTTCTTTCACACACACATAACAGCTGCCACTCATACACATACTTACAAATTCACTAAAACAAGTTTATGCTCATATGAAGACACATTCATACATTTACTAACAGAAACATTTTCAATTCTCACACACATGTAGATACATATATGCTACCACAAATGCATATATTCTCTCATTCACATGAATATGTTCACAAAGTTAGTCACATATATGACACACTCATATGTCTCACATGAACACACACATTCTTTCACATTGACTCCTGAACACACTAAGACATGCTTTTCATTTCCCTTTCAGCATGCTCACACGTGTGGACACACTTGCACACTTTTCACAGACAAACATGCTGGTACATTCACACAAAGGATCTAATATACTCACATTCACTCACACATGAACAATCTCACACACTGACATACTTGTATATTCATTGAAACAAATATGCTCATATATACACTTTCAAATAACTCAGACGTCAAGTTCACATATTCACATGAATGAACATGCACACATGTACATGTATATTAACTCAGTCACATACAAGAACATGCTTACACACTGGCAGACACAGTGACCTACTCTTACAGTCACTTGCATGATACACTCACATACATTCACACTCACACATGTATTCACATACATGAACACTATGATGCTCTCTTACACCCAAAGACACAGTAAATCATACATTCATTCCCACTTGCACATGAACATACACCTACAGACAGATAATCACTCCCCAGGAATACACTCATGCATTCAATCACACATAGGATCACATTCTTACATTCATTCACACAAATGAGCATGATCACATTAATATGATTAGATGTGCAAGTATGCACACACATTCCTTCACACATATGTACATTCACAACCAATCACAGGATACTCACACAGTCATGCAAACTAAGATGTCAACATTAAACTGGCATGAACATGCTCACATAAAACTGCTTCTATATTAATTCACGCATGAGTGTTCATAAGTTAATCCACACATGAATGCCATCACATAGTCACATACATGAACATACACATAATCACACATTTCAGTACAATCACACATATACTTACATGTTCATTCATACATCTACCATATTCACACATTCGCTTAATGAACATAAGTGGAACATAAGTGTACCTAATTATATTCAGTCACACACACAAACCTGCTCAGACACTCATGAACAGAGGATAACTTAAACAGATAAGCAAGGTCAAGGAAATATATTGATATATTCAGTCAAATAAGCTTGTTCACAAATTAATTCATGCACAAAGGCATGCCCACATATACTCACAACTTCACTTAAAATTTACACACATACATAATGCTCACATACATGACCTTGCTTACACATTCAGTTGCACAAAGGCAAAATAATTATACATTAATACCTTCACACACACCAACTTGCTCATGCCATAATTTGTACACATCAACATGCTCACATTTATGTACATGCTCACACACTAAGATATGAATGAACACACAAATTCACGTATTCACAAATACAAACTATAACAAGCAGATGAAAATGCTCAAAACACAAAACATCTCCACACTCTCATTTTCATAGGTTCATGCTCACACACACAAGCATAATCAGACATTCACTCACACATGAACCTACTTAAACATGAACATTCCCAGACACACAAATGTGCTCAGCCGTTATGTCACTAACAGCTGTAGACCTCCACTTTCACTCACATTCCCACATAAACATGCACTTTCTCATGGACTTACAGATAGAAAAATTATACACTCACCCATACTCAGTCCCTACATCCACTCACACACACTGACATGGACATGTTCTCACATTTATTTTAAAAACCACATGTTAACACAAATAAGTCGTGCATGACAAGTTCACAAACACAAACACTCTGACATACTCACATAGTCTGCATGCTCATAAACACACATACATATGCATTTACACATTCATGCACACCCCCAAAACACTTATACACATATATGGACATGATCACACATTCACATTTAGCCAGGATCATATTCATTCAATCTCTCACAAACAAACACACAAATACACATTCACTCACAGTTGCACATAGACACACTGACATTATCAGTTCCACATAAGGAACACACATTAGGTCATACACAAACATAATCACATTCACTCACAGAAAAGAACACATAGTTTACCATGCACCTACACACACAAGCATGCTTGTATATTCACTAACACACACATGTGTTTCTAAAATCATTTAAACTTTCATTTCAATAATATACACACATAGTTATGTTATGTGTGTATATTGACAGTCTTGTTTGTACATTTACTCAAATACAAATGTAGAAAAACACAAATACAAAGGATACATTCATTCATAGTCATGAACATACATGATATGCTTACATTTTCATTTGAACACAGGAACACCATCTGATGTATATACTCACACAGTCATTTGCAGACACACAGGAACATGTGCACATATACACATAGTGAACCTGATCACAGACTCACAAGTACACTCTGTAACAGTCATGCACATGTATGTATATGATCACCATTCACACATACACACATGCATCGATTCAGAAATAGATGTACACATTAACAACTCACATGAATCAACATGGTTACACATTCACTCAGAGGTAAACATGCTACCATCATGCACATGCTTGCAAATTCACTCATACACATGAACACACAGAAACACACAAAAGCACATTAACACTGACATATGAACAGGCTCAATTCACTCTTATATACAGACATGCTCATATACATCCACAAGGTACACATTCACTCAGATGAACATGCTTAAATCACTCAGATGAACATGCTTACAGATTTACTCCCATTCATAGACACAGTGACACATGGATAAATTCATACAAATATTCTCAAATTAAAATAGTTATGAATTCTTTCACACACTCGAATATGCCTCATGTACACCATGTCATTCATAAATTTACTTACATACATGAACATACTCCTCCTTAAGTTGTTTGCAAGCGAACATGTACATTCAATCACACATACAAATATGGTTACAAACTCCTTCACACATGTAGACAACCTTACACATAATAAATTGCACACATATACATTATGGTGCCCTCACATCAGGACCCAGTGTTCTCAAAGCAGCCCTCCTTTAGCAGACTGTCACCCACTTACCACATGAACTGTTGTGTGAGCTCCAAAATATTAACAACCTTGACTGACTCTGATTGACACAGGTGCCCACATCTCCCTAATCCCAGGGAGGACTCATATTTTAAAGCAGGCATCCCCTTGTACTTTATGGAGGGAAATTGCCAGCTCCTCAGTGAGGTGTTTGCTCACAGTTGTGATGGTGTGTGACAGAGTCATGGCCATGTCCAGTGATGAGGATGACATCAATACAGTGCCAAAGCCGAGTTTCTATGGGAGCTGCTGGTACAGAGCAGGCACCTAGTTCCAGACAGCAAATCCTATGTACAATCACAGAGCTATTCATGTACCCCATAGGCAACTGAGAAAAGGTATGCTATTGATCTGCAATGGGAAAGGCAAATTGTAGTCGACCATCCTATGACATATTTAGCAAAGAGAACATGTTACCCCATTCTAGGACTTCGAACCATTCACTGGTATTATTTGAATGTCCTTCACTAAGATATAACATTCATAATGTTAACACTCAGTAGAAGGGCTCTAATACAGAGAGAAGACTTATTTACCTCTTTGTAGACTATAGACAACATCTACCCATTAGTAGTGGCTTTAAGCACAGGCCATATCAGGGAACTGAAGATGGGAATTCATATCATTTCATTAAGTCATCTATGACAGGCCATAATCCTTCTGATTAGTCAGTACTTCTTACACAGGTAGAGGAAGGTTAACTTATTCCCACTGGCCAATGCTCACCAGCAGCATAAAAGCCTTAGGCTTGTTTCATGAGGTTACCTGCTGCCTGAGGAAGTCCATTCTAAAATGGGAAAAGAGATGGTCTCAGAGAGAATAATCAGGGCAGAAGCATCTTTTAGAAAAACGAAGTCAATTTTAAAACCTCAGTAGAGAATTAGCCCTTCAATTAATTCTCTTCCTAGTTTGTTCAATGTCTGGTCGATAAATGAAACTTGAAAGGGTAGATGAAAAGTTGCTGCTATAAGCCATGAGTGACGCCAGGATTTGTGACCTCCAGAGGAGAGGAATTCGATCTAGGGCCAGTGATGAGGCTTGATCACTCAGAGCTTTTTGTGAAATCAAGATTTACTAAATTATTAAGACATAGAGAAAGCTTCTGACATATACATCAGAATGAGACAGAAAGAGTGCCCCCTTGCTAGTTTTTAACAAGGAGTTATATCCCTATTAGCAAGCTGCTAATTAGAGAAAGGGAAATGCCTCACAGAACTGAGAGTTGCACCAGGCCTCTCACCCACAACATACATTTTGAGATAGCATTGGCACAAGGTCCATATCCGCAGCCATAAAACAATTGACATGGATCTTGAAGAAAGGTAGATTTCCAAGCAAATATGTAGTTCATTAACATAGCTTAAGAAAACACTTCCATAAAAAAACACACAATGGTACTCAGCCATTAAAAAGAATACATTTGAATCAGTTCTAATGAGGTGGATGAAACTGGAGCCTATTATGCAGAGTGAAGTAAGCCAGAAAGAAAAACACCAATACAGTATACTAATGCATATATATGGAATTTAGAAAGATGGTAACAATAACCCTGTGTACGAGACAGCAAAAGAGACACTGATGTATAGAACAGTCTTATGGACTCTGTGGGAGAGGGAGAGGGTGGGAAGATTTGGGAGAATGGCATTGAAACATGTAAAATATCATGTATGAAACGAGTTGCCAGTCCAGGTTCGATGCACGATACTGGATGCTTGGGGCTGGTGCACTGGGACGACCCAGAGGGATGGAATGGGGTGGGAGGAGGGAGAGGGTTCAGGATGGGGAACACATGTATACCTGTGGCGGATTCATTTTGATATTTGGCAAAACTAATACAATTATGTAAAGTTTAAAAATAAAATAAAATTAAAAATAAAAACACACAATGGTTAGCTCAAGGTTTGAGATAAAGTTAAGTTCACGTGGAACCAAGTGTGCAACACAGGATTAGAAGAGAAAAGGAAAAAAGACATCTTCCAGTTGTACTTGATTTCCTCCCGCAGCCTGGAGACCTCTGGCCTCCCTGTCGAGGCTATTAACACTCGTAAACTAGTCCCAGTTTGGTGAAAGGAAAGCTCCTATTACCCCAACCTCCCAGGTTGGTAAAGGAGATCCAACATTTGATCCTGGCAGACTCTCAAAGGACATTAGCATCCATCAACTGGTTGATGGATGGGGCTTCTCAGATGGATGGGTTGATGGAATGGGCTTCTCAGACCACAGATGTCATGCAGCATAGTGATTAGCCGAGTCTTGAGGGGGTTGAATTCAGTCGTGAGACCACCAAGTTGTTTCTTGAGGTGGGGGTCAGCTTCTTTACAGGCAGTGATGTCTAATGCTCAGACAATTCAAAAGGACATAGCTTCCCTGTATTTAATAGAAGCTCATGAATGACAAACTCAGAGTCAAGTGCTGCCTGTTAAGTGTACATTCAATACTGTACCTGGCCTAATTCAAAATCACTGTCCATAGAGTGATTGCCCCCTTCCTTGGCAAAATGAACCACTTAACACCAGGTCCCCTTTTAAACATGAACTCTGAAATGAAAAAGAGAAGTTGGTTGTATTGGACCCCAAGGGATAAGGAGCCATGAGATATTAGATGATCTCCGATAAGTTTGTATAGCAATTAATATAGTTACTAAAGCTAGATTCCAACCTAGCCAGGCTTTTCCTTCAGTGACAGCCTTACTTTCCATGTCTGCCCTTGACCTCTGCCAATACCAAGGACCAGACATCACATCAGGACCCAGTGTTCTCAAAGCAGGCCTCTTCTGGCAGGCAGTCGCCTTCTTACCATATAAACTGTAGTGTTGGCTCAAAAATATTAACATTGCCTGGCTCTCATTTACACAGGTGCCCACATCTTCCAAAACCCAGGGAGCACTCATATTTTAAAGCAGGGGTCCTCAACCTCCAGGTTCTAATGCCTGATAATCTGAGGTGAAGCTGATGTAATAAAAATAGGAATAAAGTACACAATAAATGTAATGCACTTGAATCATCCTGAAACCATCCCTGCTACCACCCCAGTCCGTGGAAAAATTATCTTCCACAAAACACATCTATGGTGCCAAAAAGGCTGGGGACTGCTGCATTAAAGGGATTCCCCCAGGAGATGACTAGCTTGAGAGGAGCATGAATTGAAGGGATAATTCTCTACTGAGCTTTTAAAATTGACTTTATTTTGCTAAACAATGCCTCTGCCCTGATTGTTCTGAGTCTCCTTTTCCAATTTTTGATGGATTTCCTCAGTCAGCAGATAACCTCATAAAATAAGCCTAACGTGTTGATGCTACTGGTAGGCTCTGGCCAGTGGGAATGAGTTAACCTTCCTTTACCCGTGTGAGAGGTACTGACTAAAATTAAAGCACCCAAGGATTATGGCCTGTCATAGCCAAGTTAGTAAAAGGATATGGATCCCCACCTTTCAGTTTCCTGCTGTGGCATGTCCTTAAAGCCACTAGTAACAGGTAGGGGCTGTCTATGGACTAGAGAGAGTTAAAGAAGGCTTCTTCCTGTACTAGAGCCCCTCTACTAGGTATTGACATGAATTTCATACCTTAATGAATGACATTCAGATAATATTGGTAAATGGTTCAGAGTCCAAGACTGGGCTAACATGTTCTCTTTGTTAAATATGTCATAGGATAATTGGTCACAATTTGCCTTCCCCTTTGAGGATCAACAGTACAATTTTTTCCCAGTTGCCTGTTGGGTACATGAAGTCCTCTGTGATTGTATTTGGATTTGCGGTCTGGACCTATATGCATATTCTGTACTGGCATCTCCTGCAGAAACTCAGCTCTGGCGTTGTATTGATGTCATGCTTATCCCTGGGCCTGGCCAAAACTCTGTGTCACACACCATCACTACTGTGAGTGAACATCTTACTGAGGGCATGGGCAATTGCACTCCATAAGGTACAAGGCACCTGCTAGTTTGTTAAATACCTGGGCTATAATTGAATATCAAAAGGGTAACCTAGTCCAAGTTTGGTAAAAGAAAATATCCTAGGGCCCTACCCTCCCATGTTGGTAAAGGAGATCCAACATTTTGTAGGAATGTTTGGATTCTGGTGCCAGCCTCCAATATTTGCTGGTCCCTGTGTATGGAGTCACCCTCAGGACTTCCACTTATCTGTGGGGACCCAAGCAACAACAGGCACTAAATAAACTAATGAAGGCTATTGTTCCATCTCTACAACTAGTGCTCTGAGGACAGGCCTTACAGGTAGAAGTTTGGGTGACCCCAAAATTCACTCTGGGAGCCACTGGACCAAATCTCCATGGGCTTTAGCAATGCGCAGACTCAGTGCAAAGGTATTGGCCAATGGAGAGGCAACTTCCAGAGTTACACTGAGCCCTTATTGAAACTCATGTCTCTAATGGAGCAGAGCCAGTTACGCTATGGATTGAGATTCCTATTGTGCCCTGGGGAATAGCAGAAGCTCCTCCTATACCCAACAGAAGTCTCTATTAAAATGGTAATGTATCTACTAGATTGAGCTTAACCTCTCTCTGCTAGAGAATTGCAACTCCATGAGAATATAGCCACATTCCCTGACACTGAAATTAATTTGCATAACCTCCAGGCTTTTTTAAAAATGTGTATAATCACATGTGTATAATACTGAACATTTTATACTTTTAATTTAATTTTTACTTTAGTTATTTTTTTATGGAACTCCAGTTGATTTACAATATAGCATTAATTTCAGGTGTACATACAGTGATTCAGATTTTACAGTTCTTGGGACTGCCATACAAATTATACAGTCAACCCAAAGTTCCCGCTTCATGGTAAAGCAAAAGAACAACAGGCATTATAAACATTGGTTTGTTTATAATGGCTTGTTTTTTTTTTTCTAACCTATCCTGTCATCCTCCAGTAGCAGGTATCATGAAAGACATAAAGGACTTTTAAATCAAGGGCTAGTAAGAGAACTTGGAGAGCAGTGGTCCTTCAAATGGTCTAGAATACTGCCCATGGTTTAGATTATATTAAATTCATGTCCATATGGCATAACTCCACCACGTTTAGCTTCATGACTAATGACAAGGACCCCACAGAGATATTTCTGTGTCTACTGGTATAACATTCCCACCAGACACAACCCAGTTATTGGTTTTCACAGACATGGGAGCCCAGGCATTGCCACATACAGAAAAGAAACATTCACCTGGTACTTTCATCTTTCCTTTCTCCCTCATAGAAAACCCAGAGCTTAGCCACGTCCTTCATGCTCCTGATAAGAACCTGACATGGACTAATGGTTGTTAAACCATCCTGAGCCTGTGTTCATCATCATCCAGTATAAGCCAAGCAACCTACCCACCACTTTCTTGAGACAGAGTTGACCTTATCCACCATCCATGTACTTTGGTCCACTGAAGAGGTGGACCTAAATCTTTCCCAGACCAGGTAACACCATGTGAACAATACCCAGGGACAGTCAGATCCTCTACTGCTGGTTACAGGTGACCTCACACTTTAAGCCCTATGCTGTAACCATGCCCTTTCTCACCTGAGAAGTTCCTACCCTTGCCAGTGTTGACTCTATGTCTATTGGTGGTCGACCCAGCCCTAGTAATCTACACACAACTTGACATGATCTGTCTGGAAACTATACCATATGGAATTAATATGGAGTCTTACAACAGAGGTCTGATTGGGGACAATGGGAACCATGATGTTGGCTATTCATATTTGTCAGTTCTACTAAATGACCACAGATACCAACACTGAAGCTAGCAACCTTCTTCTGTTTCTTGTACTATTCAGTTCAGTTCAGTTCAGTTCAGTGACTCAGTCATGTCAGACTCTTTGTGACCCCATGGACTGCAGCACGCCAGGCTTCCCTGTCCAACACCAACTCCCAGAGCTTGCTCAGATTCATGTCTATTGAGTCGGTGATGTCGTTTGTCATCCCCTTCTCCTCCTGCCTTCAATCTTTCCCAGCATCGGGGTCTTTTCTAATGACTCAGTTCTTCACTTAAGGTGGCCAAAGTACTGGAGCTTAAGGTTTAGCATCAGACCTTCCAGTGAATATTCAGGAATGATTTCCTTTAGGATTGATGGTTAGATCTCCTTGCAGTCCAAGGGACTCTCAAGAGTCTTCTCCAACATCACAGTTCAAAAGCATCAATTCTTTGGTGCTCAGCTTTCTTTATGGTCCAACTCTAACATCCATACATGACTACTGGGAAAGCCAAAGCTCTGACTAGACGGACCTTTGTTGGCAAAGTAATGTCTCTGCTTTTTAATATGCTGTCTATGTTGGTCTTCTACTATTAGCAAAACCCATTTTCACTAAGCCAGACTCTTTAGCCTTCTAAACCCTCAGGGCCAGCTTTGACCTCAAGTCAGATGAGACCCACTGTTTTTAAGTAGTGCCATTAACCACATAGAGCCACTGTATCTTGAGTCTTATATAAGGAATGCCCAGAGATAATATGCACCCAATATTAAAATCAGGATACTTGTGATGGTGCGATCATATTAAAAATTCTATAATGCAGAGCCATACCAACAAACTCTATGCGATTACAATTAGATAAAATTAGAGGTCTTACTAATCCCTGGTATAACGTGAAATGTAAACCCTGCCAGAAATGTTTATCTTTACATCTGTTGGTTACTTTTCTTATTAGTTATAATGTTTTTTCTTTCTCTCTCTCTCTCTCTCTGGTACAAATCACATTTATTGAAGCTTGCACTAAAAAAAGTTCCATTAAGTGACCAATGGCAACTTACTGTGAATTTCCTCCCTGATTAAGAATTTATATTTTATAGACATACACACAGTATATATACAAGGAAAGGAATGTATACAACAAAATACCACAGAGAAGTCATGACTGAAGAGTCAGGAAATACTTCCAGTTTGGGAATTCTTTCCTAATGTGTCTTCCAATACCAACTTCAAGGTTACATCACACTGTCAACAACTGCAACACTTACTGCCCACTGGAAACAATCATAGCTTTTGAGTATGTCAGCAAAAAAAATTCTCATGAAAACATATTTGATCCCATTGAGAAGTCTAACCACTCTCTATATGGGAGTTTTTCCATCCAAATTGACAGCTACTTGTTTACAACTATTACAAAATTCACCAGGCTTGCCAAACATCATTAACAAGGATTTGGGAAGAACTTCCGGGAAATTGAAGCCCAATGTTACTCTTCTGGGGGATATTAAATCATAACCATCATGTCTACAGAACAATAATGATAAGCCCAGCAGCAAAGTTAACCTTGGAGGAAATGTTTTGGTATAGTCACATGATTACCTGCCAAGTAGCCACCTCTGAGGCTATTAAAGTTACACAAGCAGCTGTCAAAGAAAAATTCCCCCAGAATGGAAGCAATGGAACAGGTAGTCCCACACTGAAATAAAGGAACATTGTGATATACAGGGACATAAATGGACCAAATATATAATATAGTTGATTTGTATTTTTGAAATAACTTGGCCCTCCTGCATATTTGTTACTGGTAGTTGGCAGGAAACTCAGGCAGTAATCACACCAATCTGAACAAGAAGGCACATATAATTGCTTATTAAAACAAGCCTGCATCTGGCCTTAGTCACAGTAATAACATAAGATGGCAGATTTAACCACATTCTGGACTTTCTTCTGCCAACCTGATTTTAGAGCCCATAGCATATATCTCTCCCTTGACAAGCTCCCCCATAAATTTCATTTATTAAAATGAGCTTATTCCCCTCACCATCGATATCCAGATGCTAATCTATGTAAGTATGTGGGCACTGGTAGACTGAGTCTTTAACCAGTTTATCTGACTCAGGTACCTAATTAATGCAAGGTGGATAACATGCAATCTTGTTTGACTGTAACACCATATGCTTCTATTCACATTACCTCAAATTGTAGTGAACTGTAAATGCTCCAGCTTTTGTAAAAACAAAACTTTGTGTGCACTGGGACCCAGAGACCCCAAAGAGACTGAGCCAGACCTGCCTTTGAGTGTTTGAGTATCTCCTACAGAGGCACACGTCAGCAGTGGCCTGCCGCAGGGGTAGGGGTTCTGGGTGCAGCAAACCTGGGTCACACAACGTGTGGCATAAGCCCTCTTGGAGGAGGCTGCCATTAACCCTACCTTAGAGCTGCTGAGCAGATGACCCACAAACTGCAGAACAATTATACCAAATAAATTCTCACACTGTTAAGAAAGTTGTAGCTCAGCCAGTAAAGAATTTGCCTGCAAATGCAAGAGACACAGGTTCTATCCCTGGGTCACTAAGATTCTCTGGAGAAGGAAATGGCAACCCACTCCAGTATTCTTGCCTGGAAAATTCCATAGGCAGAGGACCCTAGTGGGCTATATTCCATGGTGTCACAAAGAGTCAGACACGACAGAGCCTGAACAGATGATAATGATGAGGACCCACAACAGATTTCCCAACCTGGGGATCTGGCAAAGGGACTGAGAACCCCCAGGGAATTTGACTTTGGAGGCCAGTGGGATTTGATTACAGACCTTACACAGGACTGGGGAAATAGACTCTTGGAGAGCACAAACACACACACACACACACAAAACTTGTGTGCACCAGGACCCAGGAGAAAGGAGCAGTGACCCACAAGAGACTGACCCAGACCTGCCTGTGAGTGTCCAGGAGTCTCTGGCAGAGATGTGGGTCAACAGTGGCCTGCTGCAAGGTCAGGGGCACTGAATACAACAGTGTGTGCACAAGACCTTTTGAAGGAGGTCAACATTATCTTCATTATCCCACCATAGTTTGGTCTTAGGTCAAACAATAGGGAGGGAACACAGCCCTGCCCATCAACAGAAAATTGGATTGAAGATTTACTGAGCATGGTCCTGCCCATCAGAATAAGACCCAGTTTCACCCACAATCAGTCTCTCCCATCAGGAACCTTCCATAAGCCTCTTATCCTTATCCAACAGAGGGCAGACAGAATGAAAATCACAATCACAATTAGTTTTTGATTAGAAAACATAAAACTGATCACATGGACTACAGCCCTGTCAAACTCAATGAAACTAGGAGCCATGCAATGTAGGGTCATCCAGGACAGATGGCTCATGGTGGAGAATTCTGACAAAAAGTGGTCCACTGGAGAAGGGAATGGCAAACCACTTCAGTATTCTTGCCTTGAGAACCCCATGAACAGTATGAAAAGGCAAAAAAATATGCTGCTGAAAGATGAACTCCCCAGGTTGGTGAAAGTGAAAGTGAAGTTGCTCAGTCGTGTCCGACTCTTTGCGACCCCATAGACTGTAGCCTACCAGGCTCCTCTGTCCATGAGATTTTCCAGGCAATAGTACTGGAGTGGATTGCCGTTTCCTTCTCCAGGGGATCTTCCCAACCCAGGGCTCGAACCCAGGTCTCCCGCATTGTAGACAGACGCTTTACAGAAATAACTCCAGAAAGAATGAAGAGACAGAGCCAAAGTGAAAACAAGGCCCAGTTGTGGATGTCACTGATGATGGAAGTAAGTTTGATGCTGTAAAGAACAGTATTACATAAGAATCTGGAATGTTTTCCTTCTGGCTTACTTCACTCTGTATAATCGGCTCTAGTTTCAAACACCAATACAGTATACTAATGCATATATATATGGAATTTAGAAAGATGGTAACGATAACCCTGTATGTGAGACAACAAAAGAGACACAGATGTATAGAACAGTCTTTTGGACTCTGTGGGGTGGGGGGGATGATTTGGGAGAATGGCATTGAAACATGTATAATATCATATAAGAAATGAATAACCAGTCCAGGTTTGATGTAGGATACAGGAAGCTTGGGGCTGGTGCACTGGGATGACCCAGAGGGATGGTATGGGGAGGGAGGTGGGAGGGGGGTTCAGGATTGGGAACACGTGTACACCTGTGGAGGATTCATGTTGATGTATGGCAAAACCAATACAATATTGTAAAATAATTAGCCTCTAATTAAAATAAATAAATTTAAATTAAAAAACAAAACAAAACAAACAAATAAACAAAAAAATCTGGAATGAAACTGGAGCCGATTATACAGAGTGAAGTAAGCCAGAAAGAAAAACACCAATACAGTATACTAACGCATATATATGGAATTTAGAAAGATGGTAACAATAACCCTGTATACGAGACAGCAAAAGAGACACTGATGTATAGAACAGTCTTTTGGACTCTGTGGGAGAGGGAGAGGGTGGGATGATTTGGTAGAATGGCATTGAAATATGTATAATATCATATATGAAACGAGTCGCCAGTCCAAGTTCGATGCACGATACTGGATGCTTGGGGCTGGTGCACTGGGACGACCCAGAGGGATGGTATGGGGAGGGATGTGGGAGGAGGGTTCAGGATGGGGAACACATGTATACCTGTGGCAGATTCATTTTGATATATGGCAAAACCAATACAATATTGTAAAGTTAAATAAAATTAAAAAAAAAAAAGACTCTGGAATGTTAGGTTCATGAATCAAGGTAAATTGGAAGTGGTCAAAGAGGAGATGGCAAGCGTGAACATTGACATTTTAAAAATCAGTTAACTAAAATGGACTAGAATGGGAGAATTTAATTCAGATGACCATTATATCTACTATTGTGGGCAAGAATCTCTTAGAAGAAATGGAGTAGCTCTCATAGTCAATGAAAGAGTCTGAAATGTAGTTCTTGGGTGCAATCTCAAAAATGACAGAATGATCTCTGTTCATTTCCAAGGCAAATCATTCAATATTATAGTAATCCAAGTCTATCTTTTAGTGTGGCAGTCAGCATCTTTTAGTTGGAGCATGTGAGATATTTTAGTTGCTGAATGTGGGATCTTTGTTGCAGCATATGGGATTTTCTTGTGGCATGTGGGATCTTTAACTGTACCATGTGGGATTGTTGTTGCAGCATGTGGGGTAGTTTTAATTGTGGCAGGCAGGCTCTTCATTTTGTCATGTGGGATCTTTTTAGTTGTGATATGTGGGCTCTTTGTTGTGGTATGTGGGAATCTTTTTATTTGTGGCATGCAAGATCTTCATTGTGGCATGCATGATCTTTTAGTTCCAGCCTGCCAGATCTTTATAGTTTTGACATGCAGGATCTTCAGATGTGGCATGCAGGATCTTTCGTTGCAGCGTCAGGATCTTTTAGTCATGGTATGTGGGATCTTGGTAGTGCGTGTGGATCTTTAGTTGGGGCATATGGGATATTTTTTAGGTGCGGCATGCAGGATCTTTAGTTGCAGCATATGGGATCTTTCATTGGGGTAAGTAGGAACTTTGTTGCAGTATATGGGATCTTTGTTGTGGCATGCAGGATCTTTTAGTTGCAGCATGTGAGATATTTTTGGTTGTGGAATGTGGGATCTTTTTAACTGGGGCATGCAGGATATTTATTGCAGCTGAGGGATCTTTTTAATTGTGGCGTGTGAGATCGTTGTGGCATGTGGATCTTTTAGTTGTGGCAGGCAGGATCTTTAGTTGCATTATGGGGAATCATTTTATTTGTGGCCCGCAGGATATTTTAGTTTCAGAATGTGAGATCTTTTTAGTTGTGGCATGCAGGATCTTTATGCAGCATGCAAGAACTTTAGTTGTAGCATGTGGGATCTTTTGGTTGTGGTATTGGGATATTTGAGCAGTATGTGGGATCTTAGTTGCAGCATGTGGGATCTTTGTTGTGGCTTGTGGGATCTTCACTGTGTCATATGAGATCTTTATAATTGTGGTATATGGGATCTTTGTTGCTGCATGTGGAATCGTCACTGCAGCATGTGGAATCTTTAGTTGTGGCATGCTGGATATTTTTAATTGTCACAGGCAGAATATTGTGGCATGGACTCTTTTAAATTGTGGTATGTGGGATCTTTTATGCAGCATGAAAGATTTTTTTTTTTTTGCAGCATGTGGGATCTTAGTTGCAGCATGCAGATCTTATAAATTGTCACATGTAGGATGTTTGTTGCAGCATGCAAGATCTTTTTATTTCTGGCATGTGGGATGTTTTAGTTGTGGCATGAGGAATCTTTTAGTTGCAGCATGTGGGATCATTTTAGTTGTGATACATGTGATTTTTACTGTGGTGTGTGGGATATGTGTTGCAGCATAGGTGATCATTTGTTGTAGCAAGCAAGATTTTTTTATTTGCAGCATTTCAGATCTGTTTAGTTGTGGCATAGGGGATCTTTGTTGTTTCACATGGGATCTTTTATTTGGGGCTTGTGACATCTTTTTAGTTGTGGTTTGTGGGATCTTTTCAATTGTGACATGCAGGATTCCTGTGGTGGCATGTAGGATCTTTATTTCTAGCATTTGGGATCTTTGTTGTGGCATGTGGGATCTTTTAGTTGTGGCATGCAGGATCTTCAGTTAGGGTATGTGGAATCTTTTTATTTGTGGCATGCAGAACTTTCATTGTGGCATGTGGGATCTTTTACCTACAGCATGCAAGGTCTTTTTAGTTGCAACATGCAGATCTTCAGTTGTGGCATGTGGCATCTTTAGTTGTGGCATGCAGGATCTTTTTAGTTGTGGTATGCAGGATCTTTAGTTGTGGCATGTGGGATCTTTATTTGTGGCATGTGGGACCTTTAGTTGTGGCATACTATTTAATTGTGGCATGTGGGATTTAGTTCCCTGACCAGGGATCGAACCTGGGCATCCTGCATTTGGAGTGCAGTCTTAGCCAGTGCACCACCAGGGAAGTCATGACACTTAAGAATTTTGTGTTAGGTTGAAAAGAGCTGAAATGCAGCAAACCAGCTGCACCTTACCAGTGGCACTCCCCCCAGGCTGTACATATTTGCCTCTCGAGATCCCACCTTTTTGACTTGGAGAGACCTACAGTGGAGTACACCCAGGCTCCCGACCCCCAGACTTTTTGCTCTGACCCTGGAACTTTTCCTACCTTTCTGGCTTCACATGCAAGAGGCCTCTGCTCTCTACACCCCCTTAAGAAGGACCTATACCTGAAGCACACTCCCTGGTGTGACTGGAGGAGCACTACCCATAGAAGTGGATGTACAGGCTAGAGGGCTCTATCCTGCTCAAGATAGAATTTTCTGCTCCATCTGTCAGGCTGTATGGGGAGGGCATTTGAGCACAGGTTCTCTGCACCCTGGGTACTCACCCTACTGAGTTTGTTAAAAACTGAGCACACAATCTCTGTCTCGTCTACCTCACCTACCAGGCTCCAGGTGCTTGCCCCTCTTTTCCCCAGGCTTTCAACTCCTGTTGAGTTTTATTGGTTCTATCTCCAGAAACATCCCAACTCTGTACTTATCTCTCCATCGATCATGAGCCACCGCCAGGTCAGGCCTTGGGCATCTTCCTCCCAAATTACTGCAACAACATCCCAACTTCTCAACTCACTGATATTAGTGTTGGTCCCTCTAGTCCATTCAGCACACTGCCATCAGCATGATCTTTATAAATCAAGCCTGATTAAGTCAAGTACGTTTGATGACTTTAGCTGTCAAATAAAATTCAAACTCCTTAGCATAGAATTCAGATTTCTAGAGCAGACATGAGAAATGGCAAATAAATAAAACCATAAACCACCACGAAGCCAAGTAGTCAGTCTCTTTCTATATTCCTATTTCTATATAGTCTATGAGGGATAGACTTTCCCTTGGAATGGGAAGGTAGCCTGGGCTACACTGCTTGAAGTGACAGGAAACCCACGCTAAGCACACAGTCCAAAGGCCACCTGAGAATGCTTAACCAATGACAGACAAAAGAAAGGATACATTGAATAGAGGAGCTATAGGGCGTTGAATTACATACAAACTCTAAATGGTTAATGAATGCTAATAGTTTACATCTGTGGAAGTGAATCAACATCTTCTGAATTTCCAGTCTCTACCCTAGAGAGCACACAGCTGTGAGGATTTCGTACATAGGGGTAGACCAGTGAGGGTGCCATGTTTGCCATGGGGGTTACCTTGAAAACCAAGGCCATTATCCTGGACCCTGAGCTTTGGAAGTGAGTCACTTGACTGTTGCTTTCCTTTTGCTCTATTGTTCCCTCCAGAATGTGAGGGGATTAGGTGTAGCACATGTGTTCCAAGGTGAGTGTGTACCTATTTAGGGGCTGGGTGGCTGGGTTGGAGAAGGCAGAGAGCAAGCTCCTCCTATAGCCTTACCTTACAAGGACAGTGCTTCTAGGTTGGCCTCTTAGTGGGGAGACAGGGAGAGAGAGCTGGGTGTAGAATTCATGTGTTGGAGCACAGCCAACTCCCCCTTGCATGATAATGTTTGGGTCAGTTGGGCCAAATGCTGGTGGGTGTCAAGGGAGTCACTACCTCATGAGGGACACTGATGATGCTGGTGGGTGTCACGGGACACCATGACACCATTGGGTGTCATAGGCATCCCTACCTCTTGAATTGCTACCTCATGTTCTCCTGTATCTCAGCAAAGGCTAGCAGCAGCAATTTAAAAACACAGAAAACATTCTCCCATTGTTTTAAGCAATATAGCTTCTCAGCAGGCATCCACGGCCAGAAGGAAGGAAAGTGCCAGACACTGTCTGGGGACTGTCAGGTGTGAATAAGCCCACCGTTAACTCTTAGGCACCTCACCTCTGTCTTTCAGACTCTGATCTGTTTGCACCTGATGCCTAAAGTGGGACAGGGTGGAACATATTAACCTTTTTTGTCATGCAGACCTGAGATATATGAGAAAAAGTAGGTCTGTGGGTTGGTTTGGCCAATCATTCAATGAAGAGGGGAATGCAAGAACAACTTCAGTCTTTGTTTAGACAGAAAAGGGCATAGCAGGTGCTAAATTCTGGGACTGCCACACGTGTGTGTGTGTGTGTGTGTGTGTGTGTGTGTGTAGTGGGGAGGCCAGTAGGTGGGGCAGTTGCACTCTGAATGGAGTGTGTGGCAGAGTTGGAGGAAGCAGAGAACAAAGCTGAACATTCTGGTACAGGTGTGTGTCCTAGGATGTAGCTTCTCTGCCTGGACTACAACTGCAGCATGCTCTGGAGAGGAAGGATGCTCAGTCCAGGGGAGCAGGAAAAGAGGATGGTGAGCACCTGCCAGAGGTCCATAAGTACAGTAGAGGCAAGGTTAAAGTTGCTGGGGTGTCACTCTGGGAGAAAAGTGGGCCTAGAAAGAGATTTGCAACTTGATTCTGGATAAGAGTGAGATTCTAGGAATCAAGGAGTAAACATTACCAGATTACATTTTTAATTGCATTTAATTGAAGCAAGAAAGGTAGCAGGAGAATGAGAGCCGACACTGCACAGACATGAGTAAAGAATTCAGGACAGAGAGAATGAGGGATGTGGGTAAAGAATAACAGTAAGGATGGGAAGGATAAAACTGCCCAGATAAGTGGTAGTTGATGTATCAAGAGCACATAAAATCCATTCAAACCATTGCCTGCTCCACAGGCAAGTTGAACCCAAACCATCCCCTCGTCTGTGAGGTTATCAGTGGCAAGCATGATCCAGGCAGTGTCATGTATCCTATGAGAGTCCCCCATCTTCCCACCTCTTGCTCTTTTCAGGCAGGGATTCAGGGAAAATGCACCAATGGCCTCAGAGTTTAGGGACTCCTAGATCTCCCTGTGTGGTCTCATACCAGACTGAATTGAATCTCTCTTTGTGTCTGAGGTAGAGTAGCATCTCAGTTCAGTTCAGTTGCTCAGCCGTGTCCGACTCTTTGCAACCCCATGGACTGCAGCACCCCAGGCCTCCCTGTCCATCACCAATTCCCAGAGCTTGCTCAAACTCATGCTCATCGAGTCGGTGATGCCATCCAACCATCTCATCCTCTATCATCCCCTTCTCCTCCCACCCTCATTCATTCCCAGCATCAGGGTCTTTTCCAATGAGTCAGTTCTTCTCATCAGGTGGCCAAAGTATTGGAGTTTCAGCTTCAGCATCAGTCCTTCCAATGAATATTCAGGACTGATTTCTTTTAGGATGGACTGGTTGGATCTCCTTGAAGTCCAAAGGACTCTCAAGAGTCTTCTCCAACACCACAGTTCAAAAGCATCAATTCTTCGGCACTCAGTAGGGTGTTACCCGTCCTCTTTCCCCCACAAGTTCACAAGCAGAAGTCTTAACAACTTTGTAGTGTTCAGATTCAAATAGCAACTTTAATATTTTTTGAGAAGGAAGGGGCAGTAAGAAGAGGAGGAGCCAGGGTAAAGCTAGCAAGGCTGCTTCCCTCTGGGTAAGAGATTTGGAAGCTAGAGTGTTGTGAACAGCAGCTGCCTGAGTGCTTTGCCCTGCCCAGCACCTGGCATGACACATGCACCCCCCATATTGTGGAGTGAAGTTATGAATAAATGGAACATTTTTTATTATTCCTTCATCCATCTTTCCTTTGTACACTGAAACTTTGATGCATACTAGGGAGACAGAGAAGTTGGAGCAGTGAAGTTCAAAGAGTAAGGGAAGTGGTTATCTCCACCACTTTTCTTGCTTCCTGAGTTCATCAGAGAGTACAGTGATGGGATATAGAGCTGAATCACCACTTCAAAGATGGGATTTAGGTACCTTATCTGAAGGTTCCTTATCTTAATTCTGCTATTGCTTTTATTTAGTTGTTAAGTCATGTGACTGTGATCCCATGGACTATAGCCCTCCAGGCTCCTCTGTCCATGGGATTTCCCAGGCAAGAATACTGGAGTGGGTTACCATTTCCTTTTCCAGAGACTCTTCCCAAACTAGGAATTGAATCCACATCTCCTGCATTGGCAGTCAGGTTCTTTACCTCTGCACCACCAGGGATGCCCTTAGTTCTGGCTACTATAACAAATATCGCACAGACTGAGTAGCAAAAACAGACATTTATTTCCTATACTTCTGGGGGCTGGAAGCCCAAAACAAGGTGCTGCCCATTTTGGTTTCTGGTGAGAGCTGTCTTCCTGGCTTGTTGATGACCGCCTTCTTGCTGTGTGCTCACATGGCAGAGAGAGAGAGCATGCTCTGGTGTCTCTTCCTGTTTTTTAAGGGCACTAATCCTATCATACCTGAATGGTCTAGTAGTTTTCCCCACTTTCTTCAATTTAAGTCTAAATTTGGCAATAAGGGGTTCATGATCTGAGCCACAGTCACCTCATGGTCTTGTTTTTGCTGACTGTATAGAGCTTCTCCATCTTTGGCTGCAAAGCATATAATCAATCTGATTTTGGTGTTGACCATCTGGTGATATCCATGTGTAGAGTCTTCTCTTGTGTTGTTGGAAGAGGGTGTTTGTTATGACCAGTGCATTCTCTTGCCAAACTCTATTAGCCTTTGCCCTGCTTCATTCTGTACTCCAAGCCCAAATTTGCCTGTTACTCCAGGTGTTTCTTGACTTCCTACTTTTGCATTCCAGTCCCCTATAATGAAAAGGACATCTCTTTTGGGTGTTAGTTCTAAAAGGTCTTGTAGGTCTTCATAGAACCATTCAACTTCAGCTTCTTCAGTGTTACTGGTCGGGGCATAGACTTGGATTACCATGATATTGAATGGTTTGCCTTGGAAACAAACAGAGATCATTCTGTTGTTTTTGAGACTGCATCCAAGTACTGCATTTCAGACTCTTGTTGACTATGATGGCTACACCATTTCTCCTAAGGGATTCCTGCCCACAGTAGTAGATACAATGGTCATCTGAGTTAAATTCACCCATTCCAGTCCATCTTAGTTCGCTGAATCCTATAATGTCGACATTCACTCTTGCCATCTCCTTTTGACCACTTCCAATTTGCCTTGATTCATGGACCTAACATTTCAGGTTCCTATGCAATATTGCCTTTACAGCATCGGACCTTGCTTCTGTCACCATGCTTTGGCTCCATACCTTCATTCTTTCTGGAGTTATTTCTCCACTGATCTCCAGTAGCATATTGGGCACATACTGACCCGGGGAGTTCATCTTTCAGTGTCCTTCTTTTATGCCTTTTAATACTGTCCATGGGGTTCTCAAGGCAAGAATACTGAAGTGTTTTGCCAATCCATTCTCTAGTGGACCACATTCTGTCAGACCTCTCCACCATGACCCATCTGTCTTGGGTGGCCCCACACAGCATGGCTTAGCTCCATTGAGTTAGACAAGCTGTGGTCCCTGTGATCAGATTCAGACTTAAACTGAAGAAAGTGGGGAAAACCATTAGACCATTCGGGTATGACCTAAATCAAATCCCTTATGATTATACAGTGGAAGTGAGAAATAGATTTAAGGGGCTAGATCAGATAGACAGAATACCTGATGAACTATGGATGGAGGTTTGTGACATTGTACAGGAGACAGGGATCAAGACCATCCCCAAGAAAAAGAAATGCAAAAAAGCAAAATGGCTGTCTCAGAAGGCATTGCAAATAGCTGTGAAAAGAAGAAAAGCAAAAAGCAAAGGAGAAAAGGAAAGATATACCCATTTGAATGCAGAATTCCAAAGAATAGCAAGGAGAGAAAAGAAAGCCTTCCTCAGCGATCAATGCAAAGAAATAGAGGAAAACAACAGAATGGGAAAGACTAGAGATCTCTTCAAGAAAATTAGAGATACAAGGGAACATTTCATGCAAAGATGGGCTCAATAAAGGACACTAATGGTATGGACCTAACAGAGACAGAAGATATTAAGAAGAGGTGGCAAGAATACACAGAAAAACTGTACAAAAAAGTTCTTCACGACCCAGATAATCACGATGGTGTGATCACTCACCTAGAGCCAGACATCCTGGAATGTGAAGTCAAGTGGGCCTTAGGAAGCATCACTATGAAGAAAGCTAGTGGAGGTGATGGAATTCCAGTGGAGCTATTTCAAATCCTGAAAGATCATGCTGTGATAGTGCTGCACTCAATATGTCAGCACATTTGGAAAACTCAGCAGTGGCCACAGGACTGGAAAAGGTCAGTTTTCGTTCCAATCCTAAAGGAAGACAATGCCAAAGAATGCTCAAACTACCGCATAATTGCTCTCATCTCACACGCTAGTAAAGTAATGCTCAAAATTCTCCAAGCCAGGCTTCAGCAATATGTGAACCGTGAACTTCCAGATGTTCAAGCTGGTTTTCGAAAAGGCAGAGGAACAAGAGATCAAACTGCCAACATTCACTGGATCATCAAAGAAGCAAGAGGGGCCCAGAAAAACATCTATTTCTGCTTTATTGACTAAGCCAAAGCCTTTGACTCTGTGGATCACAATAAACTGTGGAAAATTCTGAAAGAGATGGGAATACCAGACCACCTGACCTGCCTCTTGAGAAACCTGTATGCAGGTCAGGAAGCAACAGTTAGACTTGGACATGGAACAACAGACTGGTTCCAAATAGGAAAAGGAGTATGTCAAGGCTGTATACTAACACCTTGTTTATTTAACTTATATGCAGAGTACATCATGAGAAACCCTGGGCTGGATGAAGCACAAGCTAGAGTCAAGATTGCCAGGAGAAATATCAATAACCTCAGATATGCAAATGACACCACCGTTATGGCAGAAAGTGAAGAAGAACTAAAGAGCCTCTTGATGCAAGTTAAAGAGGAGAGTGAAAAAGTTGGCTTAAAGCTCAACATTCAGAAAATGAAGATCATGGCATCTGGTCCCATCACTTCATGGCAAATAGATGGGGAAACAGTGGCTGACTTTATTTTTTGGGGCTCCAAGATCACTGCAGATGGTGACTACAGCCATGAAATTAAAAGACGCTTACTCCTTGGAAGGAAAGTTATGACCAACCTAGACAGCATATTAAAAAGCACAGACATTACTTTGTTCACAAAGGTCCATCTAGTCAAGGCTATGGTTTTTCCAGTAGTCATGTATGGATGTGAGAGTTGGACTATAAAGAAAGCTGAGCCCTGAAGAATTGATGGTTTTGAACTGTGGTGTTGGAGGAGACTCTTGAGAGTCCCTTGAACTGCAAGGAGATTCAGCTATTCCATCCTAAAGGAGATCAGTCCTGAGTGTTCATTGAAAGGACTGATGTTGAAGCTGAAACTCCAATACTTTGGCCACCTGGTGCAAAGAGGTAACTCATCTGAAAAGACCCTGATGTTGGGAAAGATTGAAGGCAGGAGGAGAAGGGGACAGCAGAGGATGAGATGGTTGGATGGCATAAGCGACTCAATGGACATGAGTTTGGGTAAACTTCGGGAGTTGGTGATGGACAGGGAGGCCTGGTGTGCTGCAGTTCATGGGGTTGCAAAGAGTCGGACACTAATAAGTGACGGAACTAACTGAATCCTATCATGGGAAGCCCACCCTCATAACTTCATCTAAGCCTAATTATCTCCCTCACATGGTTAGCCTTTCAGCATGGATTGTGGGAGTACACCAACATGCAGTTCATAACGCTTTTAATTTGCGTTTTTGACATGTATGGATACTTTCACTACGTTCTCATGCAGATCCCTTCTAGCACATAAGGCGTCCTCTCTGGGAAGATAAAGTAGAACATGTCTCCTGTCTTTTGGGCTACATCTCAGAGCCAGGGCACGCAGCTTGATAAGGGGAATGTGGACTGTATTTCAGCTCCCATTTGCTCTTATCGCTGGGAGTCTCTCGACCAGGCTCTGTGCTGGCCCTTTAGGGTCTACTGGATCCCACCAAAAGGGATGGCTGTCTGAGTGGCACTAAATGGTCTAGAATGAGAAGTATGACCTTGGGGTCGGTGGGGTCCCTAGCTCCCTGGCCCTGCTAGATTTTCTTAACTGACATACATAGCTTCCATTCTCTAATGGCATGTTTGAGGGGGGTGGGGTCTGAATGGTTGGAATAAAGGGCTGTGTTTATAGCAACTCCTGTAAGCACTTTGCTGGGGCTTGATCATGGTAACCCTAAATGCTAGTGTCTGGGATTTGACCTAACACAGAGCCCCATTTACTTCTCAGTTGTTATTCAGACAATTATTCCCAATAGCACTTTGCTTTCTAAAGTGTTTGACTTGGGATAACTGATTTCTCTCTTTGCAGGTCAGCTTCTGGGCAGTTAGCCTGCAGTGAAGCCAGCAGGTTGAATCATGAGAATCACACGTGTTTCTATAGGAGCAGTGGGATGTTATTTACAGAGAATAATGTGCCCTAGCTGTACAGCTGGTTATAGACAGTTTTGAGCCAATAGAGAAGAAAAGCTTATTTGTGCACAGTGCCTTACATTTCACCATGTGGACATGCAGTCCTGAAAAAAAACCCAGGGGGAAGAAACACACTCAAACCCATGCTCACACATTCAGTCACACTTTCCCATGAAATCTATAACACACATAAGAATTCTCATACATTCACTTACTCAGATACATGCTGACACATTCACTCTTGAACATACTCACTCATAGTCTTACATTTTTGCATCAACATGTTGACACATGTGGACATGCTCACGTTTTTTTACACATGAACACGCTGGTACATTCACACACAAAGAGACTCTTACACTCAGGTTCACTCACACATGAACATGCTCACATGCATGGGTGCTAAGTCACTTCAGTTGTGTCTGACTCTGTACGACGCTACTGACTGTAGCCTGCCAGGCTCCTCTGTCCATGGGATTCTCCAGGCAAGAATACTGGAGTGGATTGCTGTGCCCTCCTCCAGGGGATCTTCACAATCCAGGGTTCGAACCCGCATCTCTTACCTCTCCTGCACTGGCAGGCAGGTTCTTCACCACTAGCACCACCTGGAAAGCCTGAACGTGCTCACACACGGACATATTTGCATATTCATTGAAACATATGTGCTCACACTTATGCACACTCAAATCACTCACACGTCAAATTCACACATTCATACAAAGAAATATGCTCACACACCCTTATGGCAGAAAGTGAAGAGGAACTAAAAAGCCTCTTGATGAAAGTGAAAGAGGAGAGTGAAAAAATTGGCTTAAAGCTCAACATTCAGAAAACAAAGATCATGGCATCCGGTCCCATCACTTCATGGGAAATAGATGGGGAAACAGTGGAAACAGTGTCCGACTTTATCTTTTTGGGCTCCAAAATCACTGCAGATGGTGACTGCAGCCATGAAATTAAAAGATGCTTACTCCTTGGAAGGAAAGTTATGACCAACCTAGATAGCATATTCAAAAGCAGAGACATTACTTTGCCAACAAAGGTCTGTCCAATCAAAGCTATGGTTTTTCCAGTAGTCATGTATGGATGTGAGAATTGGACCATAAAGAAAGCTGAGCACCTAAGAATTTATGCTTTTGAACTGTGGTGTTGGAGAAGACTCTTGAGAGTCCCTTGGACTGCAAGGAGATCCAACCAGTCCATTCTAAAGATCAGCCCTGGGTGTACTTTGGAAGGAATGATGCTAAAGCTGAAACTCCAGTATTTTGGCCACCTCATGGGAAGAGTTGACTCATTAGAAAATACTCTGATGCTGGGAGGGATTGGGGGCAGGAGGAAAAGGGGACGACAGAGGATGAGATGGCTGGATGGCATCACCAACTCGATGGACGTGAGTTTGAGTGAGCTCCAGGAGATGGTGATGGACAGGGAGGCCTGGCGTGCTCCGATTCATGGGGTCACAAAGAGTCAGACGTGACTGAACGACTGAACTGAACTGATACATGCATATTAAATGGGTCACCCAAAGAACGTGCTCACACACTGACAGACAAAATAGCATATATTTATACTCACATACACATATCCCAGGGACGGGGGAGCCTGGTGGACTGCTGTCTATGGGGTTGCACAGAGTTGGACACAACTGAAGTGACTTAGCAGCAGCAGCATACTCACACATCATTCACACACATCAACATACTGAGAGAGACAATTCCTAGGTAGGTTGATAAGAAGTCCAGGGTCCCCACAGAGGAGAAAAGGGTCTAGCTAGGACTCTCAATGGAGAAGGTGATGGCAACCCACTCCAGTACTCTTGCCTGGAAAATCCCATGGACGGAGGAGCCTGGTGGGCTGCAGTCCATGGGGTTGTGAAGAGTCGGACACGACTGAGCGACTTCACTTTCACTTTTCACTTTCATGCATTGGAGAAGGAAATGGCAACCCACTCCAGTGTTCTTGCCTAGAGAATCCCAGGGATGGAGGAGCCTGGTGGGCTGCCGTCTATGGGGTCGCACAGAGTCAGACACGACTGAAGCGATATAGTAGTAGTAGTAGTAGAGCTCTCAAGGAACAGATAGGGGTCTGGAATTCTCAAGGAGGAGAAAAGGACAAACATCTTTTTTCTTTAAGTTTTTTTCTTTTTTTTTTTTTTTTTTCTTAAAAAAAAGTCACTGCGTGATTGTTTATTTAAAATATTATGACTCTGGATGTAAATACATATGGGCTTACATAATTTATTATTCATATAAACCCTTAATTAAAATGCTTAATTCTTCATCCACCATGTCTTTTTCCTAATAAGCATAATCATAAATTTTCTATCTCACTGAAAGTGTTTAAATTTAAAGCCTTTTGAATCTTGATTCATGAAGAAATTACTGAAGAATAATTTAAGATTAACTACATCAAACAACAGTATCATTTCCAATGCTGTCACAGATTTCTCCATGGCAAATAGTCACATATCGTATTGCACAATTTATAGGTACAGGTTATTATGTGCACATAAACTCTCTACACAATAACAGTGTCTTCATCGCAACTTGCTTAACACATTTAAAATTATGAATTTACAAAATCTTTTAACAATATACTTTTAAAAGTATCCTGAGGATATTACAAAATTCATTTTACCAGCCCTTCATTTCTTTGCTTCATTTGACTCTTTAATTTCCAAGATAATAGTTGTCCATATTTTGTTACATAAAAATGTTCTATTAATGTTCCTATTAACAAAATATATTTAAGCTAAGTAGTATATAGTTGTTGCTTAAACACTTAGTCCCGTTTGCCTCCAGTCTCCTTGGTTAAAATCAAGTATTATCAAGTTTTTTTCTTTTAAGCTGATGATTACACAACAAACAACTTGGCTAAAACTCTGTGCTAAGGATTATTTAACAACAATGTATCCTGCTTGAGGACAGTTTCTCCATCTTAAAAACCTTCTGACTAGTCTTGTTATCTTAAAATGAGTATTATGGGAGTTCGCCTGGCAAGATCTTTCTATTGTTAGTTCTAATCCTGTCATCTTACAATGTAAATTGTGGGAGTGGGTCTAGTAAGATCCTTACAACCTTGCAACATTATTTTGATTTATTGTAATAACCAATTAAAAAAGTATATAGCTCCCTTGGTAAGACTAGCCAGGGAAGGGGGACACTCTCCATCCCCCTTCTGATGTCTATGTCAGCAGCTTTCTCTGTCCCTTTTTATTCTTTAATAAAACTCGGCTACATAAAAGCTCTTGAGTGATCAAGCCTGGTCCCTGGTTCTGAAGCTAAATCTTCTTTGGAGATCACGAATTGGACATCATTCACCATAAGCTATCAGTACTGATATTCTCTCACACACTGACACAGGTAAAATTCACGTTTGTTCACACTTGCACATGAATGTATACCTACAGACTCACAACCACTCCCAAACACGCTCATGAATTCAGTCACACATAGGAGCATATTATCACCTTCATTCACACAAATGAGCACTCTCACATTAGTGTGTTTCTATGCACAAACGTGCTCATATATCCGCTCAAACCTAGATACACTCAAATCTAATCCCAGAACACTCAAACAGTCAAGCAAACTAAGATGTTGAGATTTTCACCGACATGAATTATATACACAGAAAACTGCTCCTACATTCACTCACATGTACCTATTCATATATTAATCCACATATGGATGCCATCACATAGTCACATATATGAGCATACACATATAAACACACATTTCAATAAAATGACACATACTTACATGTTCATTCACACATATACCCAAATTGACACATTCACAAAATGAGCTTATTCATATATTAACATGCTCAAACACACAAAACCCTCACAAATTTATTTACACAAAGAAAATTTCATGTAAATGCACATGCTCATATTCAATAAAACTCAAAAACCTGCTCAAACACTCCATTAACACTTGAAGACATCAGATCAGATCAGATAGGTCGCTCAGTCGTGTCTGACTCTTTGCGACCCCATGAATCACAGCACACCAGGCCTCCCTGTCCCTCACCAACTCCCGGAGTTCACTCAGACTCATGTCCATCGAGTCAGTGATGCCATCCAGCCATCTCATCCTCTGTCGTCCCCTTCTCCTCTTGCCCCCAATCCCTCCCAGCATCAGAGTCTTTTCCAATGAGTCAATTCTTCGCAGGAGGTGGCCAAAGTACTGGAGTTTCAGCTTTAAAATCATTCCTTCCAAAGAAATCCCAGGGCTGATCTCCTTCAGAATGGACTGGTTGGATCTCCTTGCAGTCCAAGGGAGTCTCAAGAGTCTTCTCCAACACCACAGTTCAAAAGCATCAATTCTGCGGTGCTCAGCCTTCTTCACAGTCCAACTCTCACATCCATACATGACCACAGGAAAAACCATAGCCTTGACTAGACGAACCTTTGTTGGCAAAGTAATGTCTCTGCTTTTGAATATGCTATCTAGGTTGGTCATAACTTTCCTTCCAAGGAGTAAGCGTCTTTTAATTTCATGGCTGCAGTCACCATCAAATAAACATATTGACATATTCACTCACATGATTAATTCATGTACACAGAGTTGCCCACATACAATCACAAATTTGCTTCAAATTTACATCATGCTCACAAACATGAAGTTGCTTACACATTCAGTTCCACTCAGGAAAAATAATTATACATTAACACCTTCACACACACCAACTTGATCATGCATTAGTCTATACACATGAACATGCTCCCATACATGCATGAGCTCACGCACTCAGATATGAACACATGAATTCATTCACACACAAACAGACTTTCACTGTTGCACATTAACATGCTCAAAACACAAAGGTGTTCACACTTGTATTTACATATGTTCATGCTCACACTTGGAGAAGGCAATGGCACCCCACTCCAGTACTCTTGCCTGGAAAATCCCATGGATGGAGGAGCCTGGTAGGCTGCAGTCCATGGGGTCGCTAAGAGTTGGACACGACTGAGGGACTTCACTTTGACTTTTCACTTTCATGCATTGGAGGAGGAAATGGCAACCCACTCCAGCGTTCTTGCCTGGAGAATCCCATGGACAGAGGAGCCTGGTGGGCTGCAGTCCATGGGGTCGCACAGAGTTGGACACAACTGAAGCGACTTAGCAGCAGCAGCAGCATGCTCACACTCACGGGAATACTCAGATGTTCACTCATACAGGAACATACTTAAACGTGAACATTCCCAGACATGAAAAGCATGTTTACATGTTATCTCCCTAACAAGTCTACACTCTCACTTAAATTCCCACAAAAATACACATATTCTAATGGGCTTGCATACTGACACAGTTGCAAACTTACATCCACTCCCTCCGACCTCTCACACACATTCATACATGGACATGCTCTCACATTTATTTAACAGACAACATGATAACACACAAATCACATATGTATGATCAATTTCATACACATGGACAAGTTCACATATTCACACAGCCCGCATGCTCATAAACACACACATATGTATTAACACATTCACAGACACTGCAAAATCACTCATGCTGAGACTTGGACATGATAACACATTCACATTTAGACAGGATCATATTCATATTCATTCACACAATCTCTCACACACAGATACTCATATATTCACTCACAGTTGCACATAGACACACTCACATTATCACTTCCACACAAGTGAACACACATTTAGTCACACATAGACATAATCACATTCACTCACAGAAAAGAACACACACATTGCCATGCCCTAACACAAGCATGTTTACATATTCATTGACACACACACGTTGCTATATCCACTTATACTTGTAGATTAATAATATGCACGTATATATGTATCGATATACATATACATGCTCATGCATTTAATGACAGACTTTTTTCACCGTCACGCAAGCACAAATGTACAAAAACACAAATGCAAAGCATACATTCACTCACATTCATGAAAGTACATGATATGCTTACATATTCATTCAAACACAGGAATATGATCACATGTATATACTCAGTCATTTACACAGAGACATGAACATGTTCACATAATCACACAGTGAACCTGATCACAAACTCACAAGTACACTCATTAAAACAGTTGTGTACATGCATATGATCAGCATTCACACATACATCCATGCATGGATTCAGAGATAGATGTACACATTAACAAGCTCACACAGATCATCATGGTTCCACATTCACTCAGAGGTAAACATGCTACCATCATGCACATGCTTACAAATTCACTCAAAAACGTGAACACACAGAAACACACAAAAGCACATTAATATACTGACATATGAACAGGCTCAATTCACTCCTACACACAGACAAGCTCACATACGTCCACAAAGTACACATTCACTCAAATGAACATGCTCAAAGATTTACTGCCATCCATAGATATGCTGACACATGGACAAATTCATTCAAATACAAATATGCTTAAACTAAAATAGTTATGCACTCACTCACACACCTCAATATGCTTCACATACACCGTGTCAGTCATAAATTTACATACATGAACATACTCCTCCTTAAGTTGTTCACAAACATGCACATTCAATCACACATGCAAATGTGGGTACAATCTCCTTCACACACATAGGTGCACACGCACACACACACACACACACACACATGATGCCGCCCCCACATCAGGACCCAGTATTCTCAAAGCAGGCCTCTTTTGGCAGGCTGTTGCCCTCTTACCACATGAACTGTGGTGTGGGCTCCCAAATATTAACAACACTGGATGGCTGTTTTGGACACAGATGCCCACGTCTCCCTAACCCTAGTAAGCACTCATATTTTAAAACAAGGGTCCCCTACCTCTAGGATCTAATGCCTGATGATCTGAGATTAAGCTGATGTAATAATAATAGAAATAAAGAGCACAATAAATGTAATTTACTTAAAACATCCCCCACCACCCTGGTGCATGGGAAAATTGTCTACCCAAAACCAGTCCCTGGTGCCAAAAATGTTTGTGACTGTTGCTTCAGAGGGATTCCCCAGGAGATGACTGGCTTGGGAGGATAATTAATTGAAAGGATGATTGTCTACTGAGGCTTTAAAATTGACTTAATTTTGCTAAAAGATGCTTCTGCCCTGGTTGTTCTCTCTGAAATTATCTCTTTTCCTGATATTGGAATCAGCAGATAACCTCACGAAACAATTCTAAGGCTTCTATTCTACTGGTAGGCCCTGGCCAGTGGAAATTACTGAACTTTCCTCTACTCATGTGGGAGGTACTGACTAAAAGTAAAGCACTGAAGGATTATGACCTGTCTTAGCCTTGTTAGTGAAAGGATACGGATCCCCACTTTGTGCTTTCCTGCTATGGCCTGTCCTCAAGCCACGACTAATGGGTAGAGGCTATCTATGGACTAGACAGAACTAAAGGAGGCTGCTCCCTGTACCAGAGCCCCTCTACTAGGTATTGACATTATGAATCTCATACCGGAATGAATGACACTCAAGTAATATTGGTAAATGGTCCGCAGTCCTAGACTGGTCTAACATATTCTCTTTGTTAAATGTGTCATAGGATAATTGAGCACAATTTGCCTTCCCCTTTGAGGATCAACAGTACACTTTTCCCAGTTGCCTGTAGGGTACATGAATACCTCTGGGATTTCACAAGGAATTTGCCGTGTGGATCTAGATTCCTGCTCTGCACCAGGCACCTCCCACAGAAACTCAGCTCTGGCATTGTACTGATGTCATCCTTGTCCCGGGACCTGGCTATGACTCTGTGTCACACACTGTCACCACTGTGAGCAAACACTTCACTGAGGGCATGGGCAATTGCCCTCCATAAGCTACAGGGAACCTCCTAGTCTGTTCAATGTCTGGTCTATAATTGAAACTCAGAAGGGTAAACTAGTCTGCATTTGGTAGAAGAAAAGCTTCTCATGCCCCAACCTCCCATGTTGGTAAAGGAGATCCAACATTTGGTAGTAACATAGAATTCCAGTGCCAACCTCCAATATTTGCTGGTCCCTGTGTATGGAGTCACCCTCAGGACATCCACTTATCTGTGGGGACCCGAGCAACAACAGACACTAGATAAACTAAAGAGGTCTATCGTTTCAGCTCTCCCACTAGTGCTCTGAGAACAGGACTTACAGTTAGAAGTTTTAGCCACCCAAAAATTCATTTCTAGGATCCACTCGCCCACATGTCCATGGGTTTTTGGCATAAGCAACTTGCAGACTCAGTCCAAAAGTATTGGCCAATGGAGAGGCAACTTCCATAGGTACACTGAATCCTCAATGAAAGTCAAAGCTCTACTGGAGCAGAGCCAGTTATGCTATGGGTTGAGATTCCTATTATGCCCTGGGTGATAGGAGAAGCTTCTCCCATACAAGCTGAGGTCTGTATTCAAATGGTAATGTATCTACTGGATTGAGCTTAACCTGGACTTACTAGAGTGTTGCAACTCCATGAGAAAATAGCCACATTCCCTGCCACTAAGTTAATTTGCCATAACCTCCCAGCCTTCTTTTTTTAATGTTTAATTAATCACATCTGTATAATGCTGAACATTTGATACATTAAATTTTATTTTTATCCTATTTTTTTAATTGAACTCTAGTGATATACAATGTTGCATTAGTTTCAGGTATACAGCAAAGCGATTCAGTTATATATATATGTATATACTCAGGTATATGGTAGCTCCTCTCGGCCGCTGCCCCTGACCTTGGACGTGGGGTAGCTCCTCTCCACCACTCCTGTGCCATCGCTCCCATGCCATCGCTGCTGCAGCTAATTGCCAACATCCACTGGATCATAGAAAAAGCAAGAGAGTTTCAGAAAAACATCTATTTCTGCTTTATTGACTATGTCAAAGCCTTTGACTGTGTGGATCACAATAAACTGGAAACTTCTGAAGGAGATACCTGACCTGCCTCCTGAGAAACCTGTATGCAGGTCAGGAAGCAACAGAACTGGGCATGGAACAACAGGTTGGTTCCAAATAGGAAAAGGAGTACATCAAGGCTGTATACTGTCACTCTGCTTATTTAACTTATATGCAGAATACATCATGAGAAACACTGGGCTGGAAGAAGCACAAGCTGGAATCAAGATTGCTGGGAGAAATACCAATAACTTCAGATATGCAGATGACACCACCCTTATGGCAGAAAGTAAAGAGGAATTAAAAAGCCTCTTGATGAAAGTGAAAGTGGAGAGTGAAAAAGTTGGCTTAAAGTTCAACGTTCAGAAAACGAAGATCATGGCATCCGGTCCCATCACTTCATGGGAAATAGATGGGGAAACAGTGGAAACAGTGGCTGACTTTATTTTTCTGGGCACCAAAATCACTGCAGATGGTGATTGTAACCATGAAATTAAAAGACGCTTACTCCTTGGAAGGAAAGTTATGAGCAACATAGACAACATATTAAAAAGCAGAGACATTACTTTGTTCACAAAGGTCCATCTAGTCAAGGCTATGGTTTTTCCAGTAGTCATGCGTGGTTGGGAGAGTTGGACTATAAAGAAAGCTGAGCACAGAAGAATTGATGCTTTTGAACTGTGGTGTTGGAGATGACACTTGGGAGTCCCTTGGACTGCAAGGAGATCCAACAGTCCATCCTAAAGCAGATCGGTCCTGGGTGTTCACTGGAAGGACTGATGTTGAAGCCGAAGCTCCAACACTTTGGCCACCTGATGTGAAGAGCTGACTCATTTGAAAAGACCCTGATGCTGGGAGAGATTGAGGGCAGGAGGAGAAGAGGATGAGATGGTTGGATGGCATCACCGACTCAAAGGACATGGGTTTGGGTAGACTCTGGCAGTTGGTGATGGACAGGGAGGCCTGGTGTGCTGCAGTTCATGGGGTCACAAAGAGTCAGACACGACTGAGCGACTGAACTGAACTGAACTGAACTCAGGTGTATGTATGTTTATATATATTCCTTTTCAGATTCTTTTTCCTTATTGGTTATTACAAAATATTGCGTATAGTTTCCTGTGTTAAATGTTAGGTCTTTGTTGGTTATATATTTAATGTATAGTAGTATGTATATGGCAACCCACTCCGGTGTTCTTGCCTGGAGAATCCCGAGTATGGCAGAGCTGGGTGGGGTCTATGTCAGAGGTACGTCTATGGGGTTGCACAGTCGGACATGACTAAGCAACTTAGCAGCAGCAGCAGTGTGTATATGTTAATTCCAAACTACTTTTTATTTTAGAATTCACTGTTTTATATTTCACTTTTGATTCTTTTTTAAATTTATTTTTAGTTGAAGGATAATTGCTTTACAATGTTATGTTGATTGCTGCTGTACAACAACCTGAATCAGCATATATTCCCTCCCTCCTACCCCCTCATCCCAGCCCTCTAGGTTGTCACAGAGCACCAGGCTGAGGTGCATGAGCCTAGAACCTGTTACACAGAGTAAAGTAAGTCAGAAAGAAAACAAATTCGTATATTAGCACATATATATGGAATCTAGAAAAATGGTACTGGTGAACCTCTGTGAAGGGCAGGAATAAAGACACAGACATAGAGAACGGACTTTTGGACACAGAAATGGAAGGGGAGGGTGAGATGAATTGGAAGAGTAAGATTGACGTGTGTGTGTGTGTGTGTGTGTGTGTGTATGTAAAATAGATTCGCTAGTGGGAAGCTGCTGTATAGCACAGGGAGCTCAGCTCGGTGCTCTCCGCCTTCTATACAAGCCTTCCATTAGTTTATCCATACAATACACCAATTTCTCCTAATGTTATTGAGGGGATAACAAAATAGCTTTTACAATCCTTGGGACTGCCACACGCTTTACACAGTCAGACTAAAGTTTGTACATCACTGTAATGCAAAATAACTATGGGTGTTACAAGAAAAGATTGCTTGGGCTTTTTATCTATCCTGTCATCCTCCAGTCCCACATCAAGGACTGTGGAGAGAACTTGGAGGGCAGTGGTCCTTCCAGTGGTCAAAATACTGCCCATGGTTTAGGTTATATTAAATTCATGCCCCTATGGCATAACTGCACCATATTTAAGTTCACAGCAAATGATGGGACCATCAACAGAGACAATTCTATTTCTGCTGGTGTGCAATTCCACACGAGATACAACCCAATTATTGGTTTTCACAGGCATGAGAGCACAGGCAATGCCATGAATAGAGAAGAAACATTCACCTGGTACTTTCATTTTTCCCTGTCTCCCTCAGACAAAACCCAGAGCTTAGCCACCTCCTTCTTGATCCTGATGAGAACCTGATGTGAACCAGTGATTCTGAAACCATCCTTTAGCCTGTGTTCATCATCATCCAGTATAAGCCAAGCAAACCACTCTCTGGAGAAAGAGGTGACCCTATCAGCCATCCTGGTACTTTGCTCCTCAAAAGGCACCATGGAACCCAGGAGGTGGACCTAAACCTCTCCCAGACCAGGTAACTCCATGTGAACAATACCAGGGACAATCAGGCTCCCTATGCTGGCTATAGGTGACCTCCAACTTTAAGTCCTATCCTGTTACCATGGTCCTTCTCACCTGAGAAGTTCCTACCCTTGCTAGTGTTGACTCTATGTCTCTTGGCGGTTCACCCAGCCCTAGTAATCTACGCACTACTGTTGACAAGGTCTGTCTGGAAACTATACCACATGCACCTAACAGGGTGTCTTACAACACAGGTCAGATTGGAGACAATGGGAACCATGCTGTTGGCTATTCACATTGGTCAGTCCTGCTAAATGACCACAGATACCAACACTGAGGCTAGCAACCTTCTCCTGTCTCTTCTACTACAAGCAACACCCATTCTGGCTAATCTAGACTCTTTAGATACCACTTGCGACTCATGCTGCTGCTGCTGCCGCTAAGTCACTTCAGTCGTGTCCGACTCTATGCAACCCCATAGACGGCAGCCCACCAGGCTCCCCCGTCACTGGGATTCTCCAGGCAAGAACACTGGAGTGGGTTGCCATTTCCTTCTCCAATGCATGAAAGTGAAAAGTGAAAGTGAAGTCGCTCAGTCATGTCCAACTCTTCGCGACCCCATGGACTGCAGCCCACCAGGCTCCCCTGTCCATGGGATTCTCCAGGCAAGAGTACTGGAGTGGGGTGCCATTGCTAGTGGTAAAGAACCTGCCTGCCGATGCAGGAGACAGACGTAAGTAAGAGACATGGGTTCCATCCCTGGGTGGGGAAGATCTCCTGGAGCGAGGAATGGCAACCCACCCCAGTATTCCTGCCTGGAGATTCCCAGGGACAGAGGAGCCTGGTGGGCTACAGTCCATAGGGCCACAGCCAGACACAAAAAGCCATATATTGTATCAGTTCAGTTCAGTTCAGTCGCTCAGTTGTGTCCGACTCTTTTCGACCCCATGAATCGCAGCACGCCAGGCCAACTCTGACCTCAAATCAGGTGAGACTGACTGTGATTAAGTAGTGCCATTAACCACATAGAGCCACTGCCTCTTGAGATTTATGTAAGGAATTGCCCAGAGATAGTATGTACCCAGTATTACAACCAGGATGCTTGTGATGAGTGCAATCATATGAAAAGTGCTGTAATGCAGAGCTATACCAACAAACTATGGGATTACAGTTAGATAAAATTATAGCTCTTGCTAATCCCTGACAATAATGACTAATGTAAACCCTGCCGAAATGTATATCTTTACAAATGTTGGTTTCTTTTCTTATCAGTTGTTAATATAATGACTTTTCCTCTCTTTCCAGTACAAGTCCCATTTATGGAAGCTTGCACTCAAAGAAGTTCGTCTAAGTGACCAAGGACAATTTACCATGAATTTCCTCCCTGGTTGGGGATTTACATGCCGCAACTAAGATCCCATATAATGTAACAAAGATTCCATGGGCCACAATAAAGATCCCACGTACCAAAATTAAAAGATCGCATATGCCACAACTAAAGATCCCCCATGCTGCAAAAAGATCCCATATACCACAACTATAAATATCCCACACGCTACAATGAAGATTCTGCCTGCCACCATTAAAAAGATCCTGTGTGCCGCAACAAAGATCCCACATACCGCAGGTAAAGACCTCATGTGCTACAACAAAATCCTATATGCTGCAATGCAGATCATGTATGTTGCAACTAGAAGGATCTTGCATTTCCCAACTGATAGATGCCACATGCTGTGACTAAAATATCCCACATACCACAACTAATAGATTCTGCATGGTGGAACTAAGATCCTACATATCACAACAAATATCCCAATATCACAATTAAAAGATCCTACATGTTGCAACAAAGATCCTGCAAACCAAAACTAAAAGAATCTGTATGTAGCAACTAAAGATACCCCATGCCACAACTAAAGATCTTGCTTACTGCAACTAAAAGATCCCGCATGTCACAACTAAAATTTCCTAAGTGACACAACAAAGATCCCACATATCGCAACAAATATCCCCATAACACAAGTAAAAGATCTCACAAGCTGAAACCAAACATATTCCTCATTCTGCAACTACAAGATCCTACATGCAACAACTAAAAGATCACATATGCTGTAACTAAAGATTTACATGCAACTACAAAGATCCCACACACTACAACTAAAAGATCCCCCATGCCACAACTAAAGATCCTGCATGCCACCACAAAATCCCACACACCAAAGCTAAAAGATCCCATAGGCCACAACTAAATAACCCGCAAACTAAAAATAAATATCCCACATGCCCTGATTTAAGAGAGGCTGCATGTAAGCAATGAAGATCCCATGTGCCACAACTAAGACCCAACATAAACTAATAAGTTAAATACTTATTTTTTTAATTTTATTTATTTTAATTGGAGGCTATTTACTTTACAATATTGCATTGGTTCTGCCACACATCAACATGAATCCGCCACGGGCGTACACGTGTTCCCCATCCTGAACCCCACTCCCACCTCCCACCCCCCTATCCCCATCCTGAACCCCCCTCCCACCTCCCTCCCCGTACCATCCCTCCAGGTTATCCCAGTGCACCAGCCCCAAGCATACTGTATCAAACCTGGACTGGTGATTCGTTTCTTATATGATATTATACATGTTTCCATGGCATTCCCCCAAATCATCCCACCCTTTCCCTCTCCCACAGAGTCCAAAGGACTGTTCTATACATCTGTGTCTCTTTTGCTGTCTTGCATACAAGGTTATCATTACCATCTTTCTAAATTCCATATATATGCGTTAGTATACTGTATTGGTGCTTTTTTTTCTGGCTTACTTCACTCTGGATAATAGGCTCCAGTTTCATCCACCTCATTAGAACTGATTCAAATGTATTCTTTTAAAATTACAATTAAAAAGTCATTAAAAATACCCTCAACTGTCTACAAATGAACTTATCTATTAAACAGAAACGGACTAGCAGACATAGAGAACAGACTTGTGGTTGCCTAGCCTGGGTTGGGGGAGGTTGTAGGGGAGGAATGGATTGGGAGTTTGGGTCTAGCAGATGGAAACTATTATACATAGAATGGATAATCAACAGGGTCCTACAATATAGCACAGGGAATTATATTCAATATCCTGTGATAAACCACAATGAAAAATAATGGAAAAAAGAATGTCTATATATGTAAAACTGAGTCACTCTGTTGTGCACCTGAAGTTAACACAACATTGTAAATCAACTATACTTCAAAAAAAAAAAAAAACCACAAGCCTCAAGTGCCTAGAAGCAGGTTTCCTCTTTTATGTGGACTAAGACGGACACGATATCCTGTAAGCACCCTGTCAAAAATCTAAACCAGCTTCATTTGCAAGGCTTTTGCTGAAACAGAGAAGTCACTGGTTATCAGTAAACATCACATAGTTTCCCAGAGAACAAACAGCAGGGAGTACCCCAGCTGTCACCTTTTGAGGGCCGTGCCTTCTCGGGCACACACAGACGCATGTAGTCCTAAGTATGCACATTCTTTCCCCTGCTCCCTTCTCTTCATATGGTGAGTGAGCCAGAAGCACGCACTGAGGCAGCCTCTTCCTCTTCTCCTCTCCAGCCTTTCTCCAGAGGATGGGACACAAAGACTGGGTCAATGTCACCAGGCAGGATGAGAGGCTGGTATAGAGTGCAGGCATTTGGGCAAGTGGAGAGGAGAGGAAGCAGGCAGAGGGCAGCCGACAGAAAAAAAGAATTACTTCAACCCCCTAAAGAGCCCCATCTTGGAGTCAGCATGGACACAGCTCTCCATGTTGGTGGGGATCCATCCAGGGGCAGCTGACTGCGCCAGGAAAAGTAATCTTCCACCCTCAGTGCCCTCCTGAGCTGAGCTAACAAGCCTACATTCTCCTGCACAAAGTCACATTATCTGAGCTGGGAAGGACATTTTGTTGTCACAACCATGTTAAACTTTCTCTTGTATACCTGTTTTTAGAACTGGGAATGTGGCTTGACACAAAGAGAGAACCTTCTGGCTTTACCCAAAAAATTCATTTCAGATTCTCAAGCCTTAAGGCTGTCTTCTCAAAGACATTCATTCTGGGAACTGGCATTTCTCTCATTAATCATGTGCTTCCAGCCTGGAGGTGTCTTCGATGAGTATACTCAAGTACCCAGCCTGAGCCCTACAGGTATCTGGCCTTTCCAAAGCTTTCTGATGTGTCAACCAAGATACCTGAGACTTTTAGCAGGTAGGTTTCCTTCCCAAGGGCATGGGAATAGGAACAGGCCCTGAGCATAACTGTGATCCTAACATATTTTCACATGTTGATCAAGGAACATCAGCTCCTGCAACGAGTGAGTGAGTGTGTGTTCACTTTATATCCTATAAAGTCACTACAAGTAATGAATTAGTGACCACTAAACCATTGCTCCCAGCGGGTATACAGGGTTAGGTTCCTATGCTCCTTGTGAATCAATATATAAATTTGTTGTATGGCTGCTTCTCTCTACAGTTACAGTTTAATCCAACTAGAAACCCAGAATTTACTAAAAGAATTTATATTAACAAAATGATAAAAGCTTCTTCCAACAAAAGACTCTAGAGCCTGTCCAAGGCTAAAACAATGGACACTCCCAGTAGTGTCTCCAATGAAGCCTCTTCATTGTTGAGGCTTTAGTAACCTTTGTTCATGCCCCCTGGCATCTCTGGACTACCCATGACTGCTATAAGTTGCCCACAGGCTACTGATGCAAGAAACTGCCCTTCTTGGCTTTGTACTACAAACCATTAGAGTGGCAAGTATCAGCCACATAATGAGCAATCGTCAAAATAGAGGTTCTCAGAGTCCCTGAGCCAGTGACACCCTGTACGCAGTTGCCCAGCATGCCTTGGATCAAGGAACCAGCACCCCAAAACCTCAGCATGGTTACTGAGCCTCCCTGTACAAGACAGTTTCTGGCATATCTTTCTTGCCAGAGGGCAGATGAGATAGTGGTAGAAGAAGCCATCCCTCTTCCAGACCTCTTGGCTACCTGGGGAGCCCCTTGGAATCCATTGTGTGGGAAATATTGAATGTTTGTACACTACATATGGTATTGTCACCATCATCCCCTGGAGGGATGGAAAGCAGTCATACTGATGGATAGTGACAATACCCATGATAAAGGACAGGACCAATGGGTCAGCACAATTGGCCCATCCTCCTTTTAGTACTGGATGCCCTGGCTGGCAAATGGGCCCATCTGTACATTTTTATAAACTCTTGGGCCACTGCCTAAAAGTTGTCCCAGTTGAGGTAAAGAACTCTGGGAATCACTGGCCTCACAGGCACACAAAATATATATCAAGATGTTATGGACTGAATCCTATTCTCTCAAAATGTCTATGCTGAAGCATTAACCCCTATTTGACTGTGTTTGCTTACATGGATGTCATAAGCATGGAGCTCTAATCCAATAGAGGGGCATCCTTATAAGAAGAGGAAGAGATACCACAGAGCTCTCTCTCTCCCCCCACACTAAACAAAGAAAAGGCCATGTGAGGACACAGTGAGAAGACAGTTGTCTGCCAAGGACAAAGGTCTTACCGGGGTATAAATTCTTTTAGCAAAATCTAGATTTCCAACCAGATTAAACTGTGGGCCTTTGCATCAATTTAAATTCATTCCTCCCTCTGTATTCAAGTTTTCTGATGTGTTTCTTTCTGATCCTTTTTGCTTGTTTGTCACTGAATAAACTTTCTGTGTGTGATGGGGGAGGTGTCCTCTCTACTCTGCTCACATTTATGCATTTTTTTTTCCTTCAGAGAGCTTCATATCAGTTTCATTAGCTAGGGGTCTCCTCTATGACAATGGTTGCTTAATAAATTTTAAAGTCTCTGGCTTGAGTTGGGGTTGAATTCATTTCATCACTGTGTCACAAAAGTGCTATGGTCATTTTTCCCTGTATCTAGGATGATCAGGATTTTTGCTACATCAGGGACAAAGGCAACAGGCACAGCAGAAGATTGCTGGGCTCCCAAGCCAGAGGGGTACAGACTGAAACCATCTTCTGCTATGTGCTGCCACTTCAGTTGCATGGATTTTTTTTTTTTTTTGTCTTTTCTCTCTGTACAAATCCCCTCAGAATATTTCACACTCCTAGCAGTGCAAATTTACAGCTTTAGATTTTTATCTCGTCTAATCATGAGTGGTCCAGACCTTCTGGGTGGTTACAGGGATAGTTTAGAGACACAGTGACTCACTTCTTGGGAAGCCCAGGAAAGGTGGACACCGCAGGCCCATGTAGGACATATGGGAGTTGCCTTATGGAACAGAGTGAAGCAAAAGGGTCTGTGGGAAGAGGGATTTGCAGTATTTGGAGGGTGAGGTAGCCCCTGGTTCCTGAGCAAGGATGTGACTCGTTTCTTTGAATCAACAAGAAAAATGACAAGGAAACACTATACAGCGATATTAAGCGGGAATGCATCTGGTGCATTCAACATGGAGGTTTGTTGCTACAGGACCCTATCTGGCGGAGCAGAGCGGGGAGAGAAACTTGAGAGTAGGCCATTCAAGGCTCTCTCAAATATACCACATGTCAACTCAGTGCAAAATATTATTTTTAGCCATCATCGCACAACTGGCTGCTCCCTGCTTACACACACAAACACACACACACATACACACATAAACACAGAGGCCAGTACACATGACTGAGGAGAACTCAGTCCCTGGACATGGATGGGCCGACCCTGGATGGCAGTTCCCCAACCCCCATGACCGGGGCGCTGTTAGCTACCACAGTAACATAGGCACTAGAACAAGGGGGCTCCGTCTAAACTGCACGTCCCCGCCTTCATCACCAATTCCTCTAGGAACTGGCCAGTAGGCAGGGTGCATGGGCAAGGGTTTAAAAGCCCAGGCCATCTCCCCCAGCCGTCTCCTTCTAAAAGTTTGTCCATTCATCCACCGCCCTCCCAGTTCCTGGCAGCTTGGCGACTTCCGCTTACCAATTAAAAAAGTCCAGAATGACGTCAGGAACATCAGAGGAGGCTGGGCTGGACGTCAAACTGGAGTTTCCAGGTGGTATTGCAGTTGTTGCCCTTCAAGAGCAGGATCCTGTGGAGCAGTAGGAATACGACGACTCGCAGCACCTCTGGACGCCATAGTTCCTAGTTGGAGAACACTGCAGACAGCTGTGGACCTGGAGGAAGACAGACGACAGGGTGAACCCGTAATCTACGAGGTGGAGGGAGTGGAGGGGGTGGGTGGGTGCAGGGGAGTAGAGCTTGTTTTTCCTCTAAGAGCCAGCCTTTAGGGTGAGCCCATTTTACCTTAGGGAAGGTGGGGATGATCAGTGACCCTGAGCCTGAGAGCGGCAAGATCAGCAGCCCAGGAACTCCACTCCACGAAGCACGCCAAGGAGGAATCCCTTTGCTTTGGAGTGCATAGCCTTTGAAGCACTTTTGCCTGCCAGGGAGCCTTCAGGAAGCCTGGCACGCACCTGGCTCTGCCCACCCCGATGGCATCGCCAGGTTAGCAAATTCCACAGATGCCAGGAGCCATTCAAAAAGACATGCGATTCTGCCTGCTATTACGGCTTGGGCACCACCTAGCCCTCTGCTCATTCTGGTCACTGCGGTCATTCCTGGGTCAGCTCTAGCACCCTGGAAGGCTGGAGAACTGGGCTGCGTGTTCGCAGTAGTGGGGCACCCCACCCTACACCTTCCCTCTGCAAAAATGCAAAATCTGCTTTTCTCTTCAAACAGCACATGCCCAAGAGTTTGCTTTTCATTGTGAAAGGAGTAAATGGACTGTCCATGTTGAATTCTGAAAGCTCTAGACAACTTTGAGGGATCAGAAGATAGTTGACTGGGGATTGTTCTGAGATCCTTGGGCTTCCAGGCAACCCAAGTGCCTCTCTTCTGGAAAGGGTAGAAGAGGTTCAGTCAATGAGTTTTATGATAGGGCTCTGGAGGGTCATCAGGACAGAAATTGGGCACCTGGAGTGCCCCCCTCCCATAGCTAAGGGGTGCAAAGTTGACGTGAGGCTTCTTGGCTGGCATCACAGAAGGGGAAGGAGGCAAAAGTCAGTGTATCAGATCTTCAAGGCAGTTAGCCCCTGGAGAGCAGGCCACTCTAATGCTCCAGCATCCTGGCCCCAACATGTAGACAGAAAAGCCTCACAGTTTTACTGTTTTGGTTTACTTACTAAGTTGTGTCTGACTCTCGGGACCCCACTGTAGTCTTCTCTGTCCCTAAGATTTCCCAGGCAAAATACTGGAGTGGGCTGCCATTTCCTTCTTCAGGGGATCTTTCCAGCCCAGGGATCGAACCCGTGTCTCCTCCATTGGCAGGTGGGTTCTTTACCACCGGGCCACCAAGGAAGACCCCCTTGTGACTATGGAAATTACCAAAAGCTTGATGGCAAAAATGAATTTCTTTCCAGAGCTTACATCCCAGATATATATGAGAAAGATTTCAAAAGACAGTAAGGAATATGAGAAAGTCACTTTGTGCTTTTTGAGTTTTTGTCTTGGTCATTTATTAGAATGTACATAGATATCTAGATTGAATGGACTTAAACATGAATATGTATTATGACTTAGACATGAATATCGTATTTTGAGGTAGAGGAAATATCACTGACCTAGGAGTTAGCCTATCTGTTATCTGACCCAGCTCTGTCACATGACAATGAGTATTTCAGTTTTGCTAAAGTATAAGGTGCATTGGGAGGTAAGACAAGAGGTAAATGAAGTAAGAAGCAAAAGAACAGGAAGCATCTGGCCTAGTGAGGGCCACACATTCAGTGCACAGAAAATACCTACTCAGTGAATAAATGAAGCTAAGAAAGAATGCTTTATTTTATAAACAGCAAACATTTATTTTTCACAGTCCTAGAAGCCGGTTTATCCAAGATCAAGGCACCAGTAGATTTGGTGTCTCCTGAAGTCCACTTCCTGGATCTTAAATGCCAACTTTTCACTATGTCCTCACTTGGCAGAAGGGGCAGAGTATCTCTCTGGACCCTCTTAAATAAGGCGCTAATCACATTCGTGAGGACTCCACCCTTATGACCTAGGCCCCTCCCATACACTCCACCGTCTAATACCATTGCCTTGGGAATTAAGATGTCAACATACAGATTTTGGGGGGATGCAGACATTCTATTTATGACACTTACACAATTTCCATACTGCCAGTAAAGTGCCATGTCTAAATCCAAATAAAATCACATCATTTTCTTAAAAATTTCAGACTTCTCAGTAACTGGCAGAGAACGTTTCTTCATGTTTTCTCTCCATAATCTACTCCACATACTCCACTTTCCATCCACATCTCTTCTTTTATTTTTAAGTTAATTTTTATTGGAGTGTAGTTGCTTTACAATGTTATAGCCGCTTCTGCTGTATAACAAAGTGAATCAGTTACCCCTCTATTTTAGAATTCCTTTCCATTTCGGTCACCACAGTGTATTGAGCAGAGTTCCCTGCGCTATACAGTACTTTCTCAGAAAGAGCATTTTCGATCTGCTTGTCCAAACTGAGGAATTTGATTTCTAATTTACATTTAGCAGCAAGCTTTTGGAGGATTTGTGCAGGAAAATAACACCATCAGGAAGAAACTTTCAGTTACTTTCTAGAGGAGAAACTGGAAGAAAGAGAGATTGGTGACAAGGAGAGAAGTTAGGAGGGTGGTGAACACCTCTGCTTACAGTAATGGCAGGCTTAGTAATTTGGACTAACCACCCCAATGAGGACAACTAAAAATTACTGGATGAAATGTATAAAGAAAGTATCTTTGTTAAGCACTAAGAAACTATGAGACTAAAATCTTCAAGAAGACAAGAACCCAAATAGGAAAGCCCAGCACTCAGAGCCAGTTTTTCCTGAGGGCATTAGCTGAATCTAGAAGAAAGAATTATGGAACTGATCTGTGGTTTTGGTGGCCTCATGGGAAAAGAAAATGAAAGTCAAATCCCACAGCTCTAATGAGTAGGTCTGATGAGCTCTGCCACCACTTTAAGCTGAAAATAAGTGACTACCCCTTTCAGGTAATAGTGAACCACAAGTAACAAGCACTGGAATAAATTGCAGCCTGGATATACATCACTGTAGTGATCCAAGGAACTTCAAGCCCTGTACCTTATGTAGGCACAGAAGGAAAAAAACATATGTTGTAAGTGACAGCCAGAATGAAGAGTAGAGTATAATCACTATGGCCTATATTTCAAAAAATTAAAAAGTATGTTTTAAAATATCTTCAGGGAACAGAAAATCATAAAAAGCAGCAGAGACTGAATTCTCTTGGTCTCCAGCCATTAGGACTCATGCGTTCACTGTGCTTTGCAGTGGCTTGGTTTTAATCCCTGGTCGAGAAAGGAAGATCCCACAAGCCATGAAGCTCAGCAAAAAATAAATAAATAAATAAAACTTGGCATAACCATTAGATCGTGATAAATGTAATCAAGAAAAATAAACCGAAGACAATTATTGAATTGGAAGATAGAGTAGAAGAAATCATCCAGAATTCTGCCTGGAGAAATAAATTAATATGAAAAACAGTAGGATAAGAGATACACAGTATATGTTTAATTCAAATCCCAGAAAGACAGGAGAGAGAAATGGGGAAGAAAATGATGGCCAAGGATTTTTCAGAGCAAGTGAAATGCACCGATTCTAAACGCTCAGTGAGTTCTAGGCAGGATAAAAAACAAAAATTCACTCCTAGACACATCATAGTGAAAGTGCAGAAAATCAGAGAGAATGAGGCTGTTAATGATCCAAGTTAGAGATAATCAATCTTGACCTTGGGCAGGAGCAGAATAAATTGAGACAAAGGGATGGGCCTCTAGTCACTGGCCTTTAGAATACCTTTTTCTCTAACTTACCTTGAAAGACTACTTTATAAACATGTTATCCATTTCATTCTTAATTAAGAAAATACATTTGTTAACAAATGTGTTTGTTAGAGCACCCTGACACCTAGGACCTGTTCAAATTGTCTTTGTTATACGGGGAAGGTCATCATCCTGTAAGTATGTCATCTCATGGGCAATGTACAGGGTGAGTATTCTCCACAGGAATTATGATGGTTAATTTTCGTGTCAACTTGACTGGGCTAAGGGAGAATTAATTTCAAACAAGCTTTATTTCCAATGTGAACAATACTATCAATTTTCTGTAAAAGGCAAGAGTAAAGTCAGATGTCAATAGTTAATATCATTTTGGGGCATTGAAACTTTGAAACAAAATTAGTATTTCAGGCTAATGAAAACAAGAATATCCATGAAGAACAGATTCATCTTTTCTTTTGCTGTCTGCTTCTTCCTCTGCCTTCCCACTGTAGGATGAAATAAGAGCCAGTTAACAATTGTACCTCAATAACATGCAGTGAGTTTCTAAACATGAGTCAATACTATGTACATCTATTTTCTCAACAAGGAGAAAACAAAAATGTTTTCTTCTTGTATCCCAGACCCTTGGTGATCAGGGAGCACATCATTGCTCACCCAAAACTTATCTCCCTCTTGCCCACCACTATAAATGCTTGCTGTTTCCTTGAAAGGCCACACTGTGATTTAAATAAGTCATTCCACCTTGAAAACTGGTGTTCCTTGCACAAATCATCAATCCCTTATATTTCCAGACCTTCAGCTTCCACATGTGTAAAATGAGGATGAGGCTTTATCAAACATCCACATGCATGAAAACTAAGAAAGAGTGAGAGAGTGAGTGAGAGAGAGTAAAAGATGAATGAATAGAGGAAAGCGAAACAAAGATTTAATTACCAACTCAGTGACAACCAATAATATTACTGAGACTAGTTTCCTTTTCTTTTGAATAAAAAATCTAAATTGAACTAATATTTGTGAATTAATCCTGAAGTGCAGTTCTCTTGAAACCCTTAACATCTCACTACTTTGTAAGGAATCGCTTTCTCAAAGTCATTGCCAGTACAAGAGACTACAATTCTGTGGCCAGGTGATGATGACCCAGCTAATGCATGGCCTAGTCACTGTAGCTGCTGCTTCTGGTGACCATTCTCTAAACAAGCACTGGTCTCCATTTCCAGGTCTGGTAAATTTCCCATCTGTAGTAGACTTAAAGCTACAGGACAAAGGACTTGTGGCTATAAATGAAATACATTTCAGAACACACTGCCTCCTACATTATCTAGAATTCATTATTAACAATAAACTGTTTTTCCAAAATTAAATTTCAACAATTTTCTTATTTACTTTACAGAAGAAAAATTAAAAAATATAAAGCTGTTTTTAACAGGTATGTGTCAGGAATGGTTATGTCGTACGAAAGCCTATACAATAATACCTGTATTATCCAGAGCTGCTTTTTGCTGAGACCACATCCATTCAGAGTCCTTCAGGTTTTTCCTTTCCAGCCTCTTCCTCTTCATCAGTGTTTTCATACTGATCCTCACCATCATCATTGGGGCAGAATGATGCAGACATTGGAGTCCAAAGTTGGCAGGGAAAATATCCCAACTGAAAATCAGCAGCCGAGTCTAGGCCTGAGAGAAGAGAAATAGGTTTAATAAAAGAAACAACAAATAATACCTGGATACATTTCTAGCCTCCCATCATGTCTGCTGCTTGACAATTTTCACAAACATTTTCCCCCTCTCTCCAGTAGATCGGCACACAGATCTCTCTGATTATTTCTGGCCCCTTTGGAGAAGGGATCCGAATCATTTGATACTGGTACCATTTTGTATGGGTTTGTCGGAACTTCAAGGGAAAAAATGCTCCTTTGACTTAAAGACAAATTCTATGGGGACGCTCACAGATTCCTCAGTCGCTGAAAAGTGCCCCTGTGCTATGTCATCATTTTCTCAGATCCTCCTACCGAGAATATTCACATTTGTTAAAGCCGTTGACCAAAAGGGAGGGATGCCACTTGTTTGCCTCTAGGTTGGTAGAAGGCAGCATGCTTTTTCTCGAGACCATGAAGGTCTACAGAACTGGGCTTCCACTTGTGGCAATTGTGCCCGGAGGTTTTTGAGAGTTCTGACCCACTGCGTGACAGCTAGAGACCTACCTGCCTTTGAGCTCAATGGCCCCACAAGGGCTCAGCCACCACTTGCCCGCCTCAGCCCCTCCGGGATCACAGGCCTCAACCTCCCAGTCTCAGAGGCAGCAGTCAGGGCTTCCTCGCCCAGAACTCGGCCTCCACTGCTGGTTCCTCTGTCTTCTAGGAAGCAACCCCCTCCGCAGGATCCCGCAGCTCCCAGGCTGGACCGCCCTCCACCGGGTACTCACCCTGCAAGACTCTGCCTCCCTCTCCCAGGTCTTCCTGCTCCTGAGGAGGCACCGGACCTTCTCCAGGCTCCAAGGGTGGCTGGGAGCGGCCCCTGGCCATCAGGCGGTCAGTGGGAGGCCGGAACAGGACACGTTTGTTGCCATGGAAATTGTGTAGAAAGGAGTCGACGTCACTCCAGAACAGGGGCCCAAACGTCTCCACGCAGAACCCAAGGCCTATTACCCCTGCTGCACCCTCCTGCTCACTGTCGTCCTCCTCTTCCTCGCCCTCTCCAGACAGGTGCTCCTCCTCCTCCACGTCCTCCAAGTCGAAGTCAATCTCACCCTCTTCCTCGTCCTCCTGCATCTCTACATCTTCCTCCATCTCCTCCTCCTCTAACGGCTCTCTACCACATTCCTCTTCCACTGCGGCCTGTGGCCAACCCTGCTCCCCGGGAAGGGCTCTGGAGACCTCCAAGGAAGCCAGAAGAGCCGTGGCCTCCTCGACTCCTTCCGTCCCCTCCCAAGCAGATGCTTGGACCCCAAGGAGACTGGGGTCACGGCCCGCCCCGCCACCAGCTCTATCCGGGCCACCTGGGATCCAATAGTGCTCCTCTATGGCAGACATGGCAGGAGAGACGTGCCAGACAGTGATCGTCCTGCAGTGAGGTCTGTGGGGAAGATGGCGGCCGCAGGGCTGAGTGTTGCGCTGAGGAGACGCTGTTGGCAGTGGGACCGCAGGGTGGGGGTGGGGACAGCAGAGACGTCGGCTGCACAGGGAACAGGAGTCTGCGACTTGCTGGTGTGGGCCCCACAACAGGAATGGTGAGGGGGTGGCCCGCAGACTGGCCCACCAAGACCGAAGCTGAGCTGGCGGTGGACAAGGCGGGAAAGACCCTGATGGGCTGGCGACGGTAGGTGGAGCTGGAAGGGTCAACCGCGACCACTTCCTCCAGCGCCAGCTCTAAGCTCATTTGCCAGGAGGCAAGGATTGGCATGACCACCGTCCAATGAGTGATCAAGGCTTTCAGATTGCATGGAAGCCTTCCAGCACCAGGTCATACTTTGAGCCCTCAGGAGTCCCTTCCTTTACATTGCTGCAGCTGTTGCTGCTAAGTCGCTTCAGTCGGGTCCGACTCTGTGTGACCCCATAGACGGCAGCCCACCAGGCTCCCCCATCCCTGGGATCCTCCAGGCAAGAGCACTGGAGTGGGTTGCCATTTCCTCCTCCAATGCATGAAAGTGAAAAGTGAGTGAAGTCGCTCCGTCATGTCCGACTCCTAGCGACCCATGGACTGCAGCATACCAGGCTCATCCGTCCATGGGATTTTCCAGGCAAGAGTAGTGGAGTGGGGTGCCATTGCCTTCTCTGTCCTTTACATTGCACCATTGCAAAAACGAAATGGCAATGTCCCTACAGGCGGCACCCTGGGGTATGGGAAGCTGGGTGTGGTCCCCAGTTGCCACCTTGTGACAACTCAGGTCATCACAGATACACTTATTTTAAAAAGTTCATAAAGCCTTGAGAAAGAACATCAAAGGTAAGAGGTGGAGAAATTGGAAAACATAAACTGAATTAAACGGGAGCACTGGATGTGAAATAGAAAAAATGAAACACACTACGTAAAACTAAAAGGTCATCATATGGTCCAGTTGATTTTAAGCATGGCTGCTCATTAGCAACATAGCTGTAGCTTTGGAGAATAAAAGCAATACCTTGGCATTTTTCAAAAACTTCTAAGATAATTCTGATATGTGTCAGGTTTTTCTATTAAATGGTATCTTTGGTGGTATAGAACTCTCCTACTTTTATGTTGACCACTCATGGAACAATGGTATTAAGTGAATAAGAGCTACTCACTAGTACGTATAATATATATTTTAGAAAACTTATTAATGTTTGCCTAACTAAAAAATTTATGACATTTTGATTCCACTTGTTTGACTTAGTATGAATAGAATGCTAGATTTCTAATTTTAAAAAAAAGGTGTGCAACAACCAACAAAGTTTTACTATATAGCACTGGGAACTGTAGTCCCTTTGTCAATCTCCTGAAATACCTATAATGGAAAACAAACTGAAAAATAATATATGTGTATATGTATAATATAATCACCTTGCTGTGCACCTGGAACTTTGTAAGTCAACTATACATCAATAGTACGTATATATATACACACATATATTTATTTATTTATTTATTTATTTTCTTTATATATAGGTAAATATAAAGAAAAAAAGATAAAGTGCATAGATCACATATGAACAACTGTTTCAACCTCCTGTGACAGACAGAAAGAGACTTTGCAGGTTTTAATGTTGCTAAAGTTACTTAGAAATGAACATACAAGTTGACATGGATGCCTCGAGAATGGAGACTGGAGAGTGGAAGGAGTAAAAATAGGAGCTGAAAAGGGATTCATCGGGGCTCCCCAATTCACTTCAAGGCTCCGAGAAGTGAAGAGAGACTTCTTTTCATGACTGGGCTAATCACCTGCTCTACACTAAACAGTGACACCCCCTCCCAAATTCATATATTAAATGTTTACCCACTCCATCTCCCAGGTGATGGTATTTGGGAGTTATGGCCTTTAGTAGGAGACACAGTGAAGATAATCAACCTTGCCCTATATAGAGCTTATGCATTATAGATTTCACCCCTTATACCGGCCTTGTTTTCTTTTACCTAGCTCATATTTAATATTTTCAATGGGGATAGTCCATTGGGTCCCAAGCTGTCAAGCCCATTTCTAAGTGACAAAGACTCAATTTAACTTTATGAGCCATATGTCCGAGTGCCTATGCCCACTAGGGGATATTTTAGGAGCGTGGCTGCTATCATCTGGAGCACTGAAACACCACAATCATAAAATTCTTGAGGCAAATACATCTATTGGCTCTCTTCAGTAGCTCCCTTAACCCTATAGGGGCATCTTTTAAAAATTTAGTGATATCTTCAAGTATTCCTCTATTTTGTTCCCCAGTATTATGTTCAAAGCGTTTTCCTAAAGCATGCATTTCAGCATTTGCTGAAAAGTGAAAGTGAAAGTTACTCAGTCACGTCATGTCCGACTGTCTGCGACCCCATGGACTACACAGTCCATGGAACTCTCCGGGCTAGAGTACTGGAGTGGGTAGCCATTCCCTTCTCCAGTGGATCTTCCAAATCCAGGGATCAGACCCAGGTCTCCCACATTGCAGGAGGATTCTTTACCAGCTGAGCCCCAAAGGAAGCCCAGCATTTGTTGAAGTCAATTCCCAATCTATTTGCAGAAGTCTTAAGCCAATAAGCGCTTTTTATGTTTAAAAATATGATTGCACTATTGTGGTGAATGTCACAGGCATTTAGTACGTTCACAATGCTTCTCAGCCATTCTCTCTGTTGTCCCTAAATAAATCATCACTCCTAAAGGAAACCCCATGCCAGTAATCAGTCCTTTTCCATTTCCCCCTCACTGCAACCAGGCTCTGATAACTACTAATCTTCTGTTTACCTCTATGAACTTACATTTTCTAGATAGCTGAGAGAAATAAAATCCTACAATATGTGACCTTTTGTGTCTGGCCTCTCTCATTCCTTTTTGCGGCTGAATGCTATGCCCATGTACAGAGGGTCACACACATCGACCCCTGGGGATATGACTGTGTAGTAGAAATACAGATGATGAAACAAGGAATTCCCAAACACATGATATGGTGATATACATCAGAGGGGCTCCTAGACCAGGCTTGAGGGTTTGCAAAGAAAACTGGATGTCTAGGACAGGAGTGACAGGAAGTATTGATCCTCAGCCCTTTTTTTTCTTTCCCTCAACCCTGCCATAATGTACAGGCGAGTCCTGTTTTCTGAGTAAAATGTAAATCCAACCACTTCCTAACTACCTTTGCTTTTGTCACCCTGATCCAAGACACCATCATCTCTCAGGTGGACTACTACCATGGCCTCCAAACTGGCATCTCCACCTTCAGTTTTACATCCTGGGGCAAATGTCATAGATTAGCTCACCTGACTCCATCCCAATCCCAATTACACCAGGTAAGTCTTGATAGAAGTTGGAAACCAAGTCTCCCTTTCCTGACGTCTTGCCTGGATGGCCTAGATTCCATGACTATAAGCTTCTTCCAAGTAGATAAGAAACACCCGTGAGACTTGGAAGGAGAATGAGGTGTATTCCGTGATTCTCCTGTGGTTTCTGTTTTCTGTTAGTGAGTGTGGGCTCATAAAATTTCACTTCTTTTGCATCAGTGACCATAGAGGTCCCGGGGTACAGTTCCTCGCTTTGTGGGTATCAAAAGGCAAGGCATGAGACATCTACTTTGACTGTATAGATGGAGAAGGAGTCAGTGTGGTCTCGCAGCCAAAATCTGTGATGGTCTCAGCAGAAACAGAGTAGTCCAGTGGCTTCCTCGCTTCCCACCCTCCTGATTATGCCAGTTATGTGGTATTATTCAGGAAAAGAGTTCTTTAACTTGTAAATACCTGAGTTAAATAAAAATGACCACCTCCCACAAGTCTCTCATTCTTTTTCTTCATACCCCCAGCTGTTTTGTATACTCGTATCATCTATTTATGCAGGCCAGTTTTAAATTTTGTAAATTCTCCAGGCAAGAATCCTGGAGTGAGGTTGCTATTCCCTTCTCCAGTGGTTCTCCCTGACCCAGGGATCAAAGCCAGATCTCCTGCATCGCAGGCAGATTCTTTGCCATCGGAGCCACCAAGGAAGCCCCAAGAATGCGGGAGTGGCTAGCCATTCCCTTCTCCAGAGGACAGACTGACACAGAGATTGAACCCAGGTCTCCTGCACTGCAAGCAGATTCTTTACCATCTAAGCCACCAGGGCGGCCCTTAACAATGGCCTCATATAGTATATATTGTTGGGACTTCCCTGGTTGTTGATGGTTAAGAACCTGCCTGGCAATGCAGGAAAAGCAGGTTTGGTCACTGGTCAGGGAATTAAGGGGCTTTCCAAACAGCTAGTGGGTGGGTAAAAAGAATCCTCCTTCAGTGCAGGAGACACAGGAGATGCAGCTTCGAGCCCTGGGTCAGGAAGAGCTCCTGGAGGAGAGCATGGCAACCCACTCCAGTATTATTGCCTGGAGAATCCCAATATTTGGGGATTTAGGAGCCTGGAGGACTACAGTCCAATGGGTCTCAAAGAGTCAGACACAACTGAATGACTAATCATACATGCACACAGGGAATTAAGATCCCACATGCTGCTGAGCAGCTAAGCCCACGTCTCACAATTAGAGAGCTGCAACTACTGAGCCCACGTGCCACAACGCGCACTGGAACAAAGATCCCACCTGCCACAACCAAGACCCAACGCAGTCAAATAAATATTAAAAACAAAACAAAAATCTTACGACTTAAAAAAGATAATGACAGTAATTATGCTCTAAGTAGGCAAGAATGTGGAGCAAGTAGAATTCTCATTTCCTGCTATTGGGAATATAAACCGGTACAATCATTTTGAAAGATACTTGAGATTACCTAGTAAAGTTGAGGGGCTTCCCTGCTGGCTCAGCAATAAAGAATCCACCTGCCAATGCAGGACATGCAAGTTTGATCCCTGGGCCAGGAAGATCCCCTGGAGTAGGAAATGGCAACCCACTCCAGTATTCTTGCCTGGGAAATTCCATGATCAGGGGAGCCTTGCAGGCTACAGTATATGGGGGTCACAAAAGAGTCGGACATGACTTAACGACTAATCAACAACAGGTACAGTTGAACTGTTCCTGAGCCCAAGCTTGCTCTGCTCCCTGCACGATGGGCTAACGAATCAGAGATAAGGTGTTGAGGCAAGGAATGCGATTTTATCTGGAAAGCCATCTGACCTATCAGATGGCTGACTAATGTCTCAAAATAACCATCTTATCAGGGTCTGGATACAAGATTCCTTTATAGATCAGGTGGGAGGAGGTGAGGAAACAAAGTGAAAAGCCCATAAATGTTGTCAATATCTCTTAGAATGGCAGGCCTCGGGAAGGAGATGTTGAACTTCTTCCTTTCAGTCATCCACATGTGGATAGGGTCTTGAACAAAAGCAGTTTAGTTTAACAGTTAGGCAGAGGGGCAGGATTCTCTGAGGCAGCCATTGTGTATGACTAGAACAAAAGCAATGAAAAACAAGTCAAAGGAACAGTTCCAGCATGGGGTCAGAACTGGCTTTGCCCTGCAACAGAACTTGGGCGCACACTATGATCCAGGACTTTCATGTCTATGAATGTACTGGAGATCAGGGCTTCTCAACTGTTGACATTTTGGAAGAGACAATTCTGCGTTGTGGACTGTCCTGTCCATTGTAGGGTACTTAGCAGTGTCTCTGGCCTCTACCCACTAGGTGCCAGCAGCACATCCTCGGTTATGACGACCAAAAATGTTTCCAGACATTATCAAATGTTCCTTGGTTGGGGGGCATTGTGTATAAAATTGCCCTCAGCTGAGAATCGAGAGAAACTCTCATGGATGGGCATCAGGGAATATGAATGAGAAAGTCCACTGCACAATGATTTGCAAAAAGATAAAAATGAAAACAACTCATATGTCCACAAACAGGAAATAGACACATTGTGGGATTTTCATATGATGGATAACTGTACAGCAATGAAAACTGACTTATAAGTTGTACACATCAATATACATAAATCTCACCAACACAGGGTGATGGGGGAGGGGAGAAACACAAGTAATACATCTAGGATAATTATATTTGCATACACTCCAAAATGGACAAGAAATAATGTAATTTGAAGGAACATGTCCATGCAGTGAATGTATAAATAAGTGAATTATTAATAAAGTTCAAGATAGTTGTTACCTCTGGGAAGGAATGAGAAAGTGAATCATGGAGGGCACAGGTAGGATTCAAAAGCATTGGCTATGTTCTAATTTTCAAGCTGTGTGATGGGTAAACAGGTTTTTATATTATTATGATATACCTTACATATATGCTGTATTAACTTCTGTATATACGAAATAGTTCATAATTGATAAGGAACTGATGGGGACTAAAATATGGTGGGAAATGGAAATAAAGGCACTGGAGTACATAACAAATTGAATGAGAGGGAGAGAAAAAGAGCTAAGTTTTAGGTGCCTCTTGGAATAGTTTTAAACTGATTTTCTTCATGGATTTGGTGATGAGATCAATTCCTCATCTAAGCGCACATAAACCATTGCTTAGACTTCTAAGAAATGTAAATTTCATGCCTCAAAACCTATGCTATAATACTATGTGATTCATATCACAGAGGACTTAATAATACCACATTTCACAAAACATCATTTTCCAAGAGCCCTGCCATGTTAAGAGTTTTGAATGTGTACTCCTTTGTATTCCTTGCAGTTACAAGCATCTGAAAATAGGGAGCTTAGAGTACAGTGATTCTTCATCACTAACTGTAGTATCATTAAACTATCCCTAAGTGGTAACAGAAAACCATTTCCATCTCTGGCACCCACCATACACCTTTCTTTTTCTCCCAATGGTAATCTCCCAGGTAGTGGAATAAAGGAGAGTTTTGGATCACATCCTTTCAGAAGATGGAGCCATAACCAAGGAAAAGATCAAAACACCCTAACCTTTCCTGGCTGAGGCAGATAGGTACAAGACAGGTCTTATCCTAAAGAAGCCCCAAATTTTCAAGGCTGAAGGACTCAGTGAGAATATATTCAATACATGTGAAAATAGGGAAAACCCACAAACACCCAGAGTAACAGGAAAGGGTTTGTCCCTGACCTGATTTAGGGACCATCTCTCAGAGACCCAGAGAAGCCTGACACGTTAGAGCTTCAGCAACCTTCAGTGAAGCAAGGCTGAGGTTCCTCCCTCACCATGAGAGGCGTCACGTACATCTATGTGGATAATGTGGCCCACTTGTCTTGGGGCCTGTATGCAAAGCCACCACCTCTTAGATTTCTCTCAGTCCTGAGAGTATAGCACTGACTGTGCCACTCAACCCTCAGAAGCACAGACTCAGTGAAGAGGCACACACATGCCTCTTGGGGCTGGGGACATGGGGCCACTTGGGGAGTAAATTCAGGGCCCTAGGTACCTGGACCATAATGAGAGGCAGGGACATGGACTCAAGAGTATGCACCAAAAAAGGCTTATCTCAAAAGGAGGTGTTTTTTGTTTCTAGTGAACCTCCAAAAATTCTTAAGCCCACATAAGGGCCTTTCGTATTAACTATGGCTATACATGGGTGGCTCAGTGTTAAGCAATTGCCTGCAATGCAGGAGACCCATGAGATGCAGGTTCAATCCCTGGCTCGGGAAGACCCCCTTCAAGAGGAAATGCCAACTCATTCCAGTATTCTCACTGGGCCAGTGAGACACTCCTATGGACAGAGGAGCCTGGAGGCCTACATTCCACAAGGTTGCAAAGAGTTGGACACGATTGAATTACATTACATTAACTATATTAACACAGAAATACACACACACACACACACACACACACACACACACTCCTAGCATGGCATGAGCCAAACAACCAATCTGAAGCCTTTCAAGTGACCCTCAGATCATATCAGACCAGATCAGTCGCTCAGTCGTGTCCGACTCTTTGCGACCCAATGAATTGCAGCACGCCAGCCCTCCCTGTCCATCACCAACTCCCGGAGTTCACTCAGACTCACGTCCATTGGGTCAGTGATGCAATCCAGCCATCTCATCCTCTGTCGTCCCCTTCTCCTCTTGCCCCCAATCCCTTCCAGCATGAGTCTTTTCCAATGAGTCAACTCTTCGCATGAGGTGGCCAAAGTACTGGAGTTTCAGCTTTAGCATCATTCCTTCCAAAGAAATCCCAGGGCTGATCTCCTACAGAATGGACTGGTTGGATCTCCTTGCAGTCCAAGTGACACTACATGGATAAATTTCTACTTGGACTGTTATTTCATTAAGCAACAATGAAAAAAGGTCTTGTGCCTTTTTTCTTTGTTCTAGCCATAAGTAATACTCTGTGATAATACATTTTTAAATGACAAAACCACAGTCATGGACAAGGGTTGTGGATACCTTATACTAACTTCACTTTAACAAACCTTTATGAAGCACCTATGAAGAAGAAACCACAATGCTTTAGAAGAGACGCATAGAAGCCTATAAGTTCCAAAGCTCACACTTGAGGGAGTCGGGGAGAAACATTAATAAATAATGTTAATATACTCAAGGATATGAGATGAACTAGCACAGAAAATAGGAAAAGGTATTGCTGCTAACTAGCGAGCATTCAAGTGGCCTGAACTAAATACAGAAATAAGGCCTTCTATCCCAAACCCCTGGTTCTCTCCTCTGATCCTCGCTACTCTGCTCAAATAGCACTTTACAGTTTTCCTTCAGTAAGTTCCAGATATTAGGCCCATTTCTCCTTTCAATTTTCTTTAGATGAGGAGATATTTCAGACCTAGATCAAGGTACAGAGAATACTACACCCATGCAACCATCGCTCATCTTAAAAACAGAAGATTACAAATAAAATTTAAACCCATTATACCTCTCCCCAGTTGAAATCTCCCTCTATTGAATAAGATTTAACCACTGTCCTAAATAAGGTTATTGTTTTCATACACACCTTTCTGCATGCTACATATGTATGCATCACTCCTAGTTATACCTTTTACTACAAATATATGAACCTATAATCGATATAAGAACTATTGCATCTTTTTAAACTTCACATATGTATGGTATCATAATGCCTTTCCCCTTTCAGAAGTAGGTTTTATCTATTTGTCACTTCGACCCCTGAATCTTTGCCCCTTGCTATAAGCTGTATTTTGTCCCCCTAAAAAGATATGTTGAAGTTCTACCCCTTGAACCTGTAAATGTGACATTCTTTGGAACTAGGATATTTGCAGGTATAATAGTTAAGATGAGGTCATACTGGATTAGGGTGGGTCCTTAATTCAGTGTGACTGATATCCTTATGAGAAGAGAAAGGACAAAGAAACAGACAGGGGAAAACGCTATGTGACGATGGAGATGCCAACGACTGACAGCAACCACCAGAAACTAGGAGAGTGGCGTGAAACAGATTCTCCCTCAGTGCCTCCGGAAGGGACCACCCTTGCTGATACCTTGACCTCAGACTTCTGGCCTCCAGGACTGAGATAACGTATTTCTGTTGTCTTAAGCCATCTGGTTTGTGGCAATTTGTTACGGTAACCTTAGGACACTCACACACCCTTCTTTGTGTCTCAAGCCCCTGAGAATTCTAGTGTCTTCCTAAGTCCAGATCTTACCACCCTGTTTAGTTTACCTGCAACAGTGCCAAGTCAGTGAATTAAGGATGATCCTGCAGTGGGTGTAGTAAACCTTTCCCCCACTGCTCTAAAGCAGTGGTTCTGAAACTTCAGTGTGCTTCAGTAGCACCTGGAGGACTGTAAAACCCTGATGGCTAGCGGCCCACCCTCAGAATTTCCAACTCAGTAGGTCTGGAGCAGGGTCTGAGAATGTGCATTGCAAACAAGTTCCCAGCGGATGCTGATGCTGCTGTTCCAGGCAAGCTAGGTCATCCATCAGTTCCTTTCAATAAAATATAGTAGAGGCTAGGGCACCATCACACAAATTATTTACAATCGTATATTTTAATTTATTTGGGGCTGCAATAAAAGGATTTAAAACAGGCTTGACAAATAGCGGAAAGAAATCCCTTTCAGTGACAGTAAGGTGGGCCAAAATAAATAGAACAATGATAGATTTGAGTCAGTGGTATTTATGGGAAAAAAAAAAACAAAAAACTACGGCTTATTAGTTTCAAACAAGCTTTTATTTCCAATGTGAACAATACTAACAAATTATCTGTAAAATGTAAGAGTAAAGTCAGATGTCAGTAGTTAGTATCACTTTGGGGCATTGAAACTTTGCAACAAAATTAGTATTTCAGGCTAATGAAAACAAGAATATCCATGAAGAACAGATTCATCTTTTCTTTTGCTGTCTGCTTTTTCTATGCCTTCCCACTGTAGGATGAAATAAGAGCCAGTTAACAATTGTACCTGAATAACATGCAGTAACTTTCTAAATATGAGTCAACACTATGTACATCTGTTTTCTCAATGTTTTCTTCTTGTAACTCAGACCCTTGGTGATCAGGGTGCACCTCATTGCTCACGCAAAACTTATCTCCCTCTTGCCCACCACTATAAATGCTTGCTGTTTCCTTGAAAGGCCACACTGTGATTTAAATAAGTCATTCCACCTTGAAAACTGGTGTTCCCTTGCACAAATCATCCATCCCTTATATTTCCAGACCTTCAGTTTCCACATGTGTAAAATGAGGATGAGGCTTTATCAAACATCCACATGCATGAAAACTAAGAAAGAGTGAGAGAGTGAGTGAGAGAGACTAAAAGATGAATGAATAGAGGAAAGCGAAACAAAGATTTAATTACCAACTCAGTGACAACCAATAATATTACTGAGACTAGTTTCCTTTTCTTTTGAATAAAAAATCTAAATTGAACTAATATTTGTGAATTAATCCTGAAGTGCAGTTCTCTTGAAACCCTTAACATCTCACTACTTTGTAAGGAATCGCTTTCTCAAAGTCATTGCCAGTACAAGAGACTACAATTCTGTGGCCAGGTGATGATGACCCAGCTAATGCATGGCCTAGTCACTGTAGCTGCTGCTTCTGGTGACCATTCTCTAAACAAGCACTGGTCTCCATTTCCAGGTCTGGTAAATTTCCCATCTGTAGTAGACTTAAAGCTACAGGACAAAGGACTTGTGGCTATAAATGAAATACATTTCAGAACACACTGCCTCCTACATTATCTAGAATTCATTATTAACAATAAACTGTTTTTCCAAAATTAAATTTCAACAATTTTCTTATTTACTTTACAGAAGAAAAATTAAAAAATATAAAGCTGTTTTTAACAGGTATGTGTCAGGAATGGTTATGTCGTACGAAAGCCTATACAATAATACCTGTATTATCCAGAGCTGCTTTTTGCTGAGACCACATCCATTCAGAGTCCTTCACGTTTTTCCTTTCCAGCCTCTTCCTCTTCATCAGTGTTTTCATACTGATCCTCACCTTCATCATTGGGGCAAAGTGATGCAGACATTGGGGTCAAAAGTTGGCAGGGAAAATATCCCAACTGAAAATCAGCAGCAGAGTCTGGGCCTGAGAGAAGAGAAATAGGTTTAATAAAAGAAACAACAAATAATACCTGGATACATTTCTAGCCTCCCATCATGTCTGCTGCTTGACAATTTTCACAAACATTTTCCCCCTCTCTCCAGTAGATCGGCACACAGATCTCTCTGATTATTTCTGGCCCCTTTGGAGAAGGGATCTGAATCATTTGATACTGATACCATTTTGTATGGGTTTGTAGGAACTTCAATGGAAAAAAAATGCTCCTTTGACTTAAAGACAAATTCTATGGGGACGCTCACAGATTCCTCAGTCGCTGAAAAGTGCCCCTGTGCTATGTCATCATTTTCTCAGATCCTCCTACCGAGAATATTCACATTTGTTAAAGCCGTTGACCAAAAGGGAGGGATGCCACTTGTTTGCCTCTAGGTTGGTAGAAGGCAGCATGCTTTTTCTCGAGACCATGAAGGTCTACAGAACTGGGCTTCCACTTGTGTCAATTGTGCCCGGAGGTTTTTGAGAGTTCTGACCCACTGCGTGACAGCTAGAGACCTACCTGCCTTTGAGCTCAATGGCCCCACAAGGGCTCAGCCACCACTTGCCCGCCTCAGCCCCTCCGGGATCACAGGCCTCAACCTCCCAGTCTCAGAGGCAGCAGTCAGGGCTTCCTCGCCCAGAACTCGGCCTCCACTGCTGGTTCCTCTGTCTTCTAGGAAGCAACCCCCTCCGCAGGATCCCGCAGCTCCCAGGGTGGAGCGCCCTTCACCGGGTACTCACCCTGCAAGTCTCTGCCTCCCTCTCCCAGGTCTTCCTGCTCCTGAGGAGGCACCGGACCTTCTCCAGGCTCCGAGGGTGGCTGGGAGAGGCCCCTGGCCATCAGGCGGTCAGTGGGAGGCCGGAACAGGACATGTCTGTTGTTTTGGAAATTGTGTAGAAAGGAGTCGAGGTGACTCCGGAACAGGGGCCCAAACGTCTCCATGCAGAACCCAAGGCCTGTAACACCTGCCGCACCCTCCTGCTCCTTCTCGTCCTCCTCTTCCTCGCCCTCTCCAGACAGGTGCTCCTCCTCCTCCAAGTCGAAATCAATCTCACCCTCTTCCTTGTCCTCCTGCATCTCTACATCTTCCTCCATCTCCTCCTCCTGTAACGGCTGTCTACCACATTCCGCTTCCACTGCGGCCTGTGGCGAACCCTGCTCCCCGGGAAGGGCTCTGGAGACCTCCAAGGAAGCCAGAAGAGCCGTGGCCTCCTCGACTCCTTCCGTCCCCTCCCAAGCAGATGCTTGGACCCCAAAGAGACTGGGGTCGTGGCCCGCCCCACCACCAGCTCTATCCGGGCCACCTGGGATCCAATCGTTCTCCTCTGTGGCAGACATGGCAGGAGAGACGTGCCAGACAGTGATCGTCCTGCAGTGAGGTCTGTGGGGAAGATGGCGGCCGCCGGGCTGAGTGTTGCGCTGAGGAGACGCTGTTGGCAGTGGGACCGCGGGGTGGGGGTGGGGACAGCAGAGACTTCGGCTGCACAGGGAACAGGAGTCTGCGACTTGCTGGTGTGGGCCCCACAACAGGAATGGTGAGGGGGTGGCCCACAGACCGGCCCAGCAAGACCGAAGCTGAGCTGGCGGCGGACAAGGCGGGAAAGACCCTGATGGGCTGGCGACGGTAGGTGGAGCTGGAAGGGTCAACCGCGACCACTTCCTCCAGCGCCAGCTCTAAGCTCATTTGCCAGGAGGCAAGGATTGGCATGACCACCGTCCAATGAGTGATCAAGGCTTTCAGATTGCACGGAAGCCTTCCTGCACCAGGTCATACTGTGAGCCCTCAGGAGTCCCTTCCTTCACATTGCTGCTGCAGCTGTTGCTGCTAAGTCCCTTCAGTCGTGTCCGACTCTGTGCGACCCCATAGACGGCACCCCACCAGGCTCCCCCATCCCTGGACTCCTCCAGGCAAGAGTACTGGAGTGGGTTATCATTTCCTCCTCCAATGCATGAAAGTGAAATGTGAGTGAAGTCGCTCAGTCGTGTCCGACTCCTAGCGACCCCATGGACTGCAGCCTACCAGGTTCATCCCTCCATGGGATTTTCCAGGCAAGAGTAGTGGAGTGGGGTGCCATTGCCTTCTCTGTCCTTTACATTGCACCATTGCAAAAACGAAATGGCAATGTCCCTATAGGCGGCACCCTGGGGTATGGGAAGCTGGGTGTGGTCCCCAGTTGCCACCTTGTGTCAGCTCAGGTCATCACAGATACACTTATTTTAAAAAGTTCATAAAGCCTTGAGAAAGAACATCAAAGGTAAGAGGTGGAGAAATTGGAAAACATAAACTGAATTAAACGGGAGTACTGAATATGAAATAGAAAAAAATGAAACAAACTAGATAAGCCTAAAAGTTCATCATAAGGTCCAGTTGATTTTCAGCATGGCTGGTCATTAGCAACATATCTGTAGCTTTGGAGAATAAAAGCAATACCTTGGCAATTTTCAAAAAATTCTAAGGTAATTCTGATATGTGTCAGGTTTTTCTATTAAATGGTATCTTTGGTGGTATAGAACTCGCCTACTTTTGTGTTGACCACTCATGGTACAATGGTATTAAGTGAATAATAGCTACTCACTAGTACGTATAATATATATTTTAGAAAACTTATGAATGTTTGCCTAACTAAAAAATTTATGACATTTTGATTCCACTTGTTTGACTTAGTATGAATAGAATGCTAGATTTCTAATTTTAAAAAAAGATGTGCAACAACCAACAAAGTTTTACTATATAGCACTGGGAAGTGTAGTCCCTTTGTCAATCTCTTGAAATACCTATAATGGAAAATAAACTGAAAAATAATATATGTGTATATGTATAATTTAATCACCTTGCTGTGCACCTGGAACTTTGTAAGGCAACTATACATCAATAATATATATGCTATGCTAAATCACTTCAGTCGTGTCCAACTCTGTGCGACCCCATAGATGGCAGCCCACCAGGCTCCCCCGTCCCTGGGATTCTCCAGGCAAGAACACTGGAGTGGGTTGCCATTTCCTTCTCCAATGCATGAAAGTGAAAATGAAAGTGAAGTCACGCAGTTGTGTCCGACTCTTAGCAACCCCATGGATTGCAGCCTAACAGGCGCCTCCATCCATGGGATTTTCCAAGCAAGAGTACTGGAGTGGGGTGCCATTGCCTTCTCTGATAATATTTATATTATCATATATAATATAATATAATAGTATAATATCATATCATATCATATCATATTATACATTTATATTATTATATATTTATTTTCTTTATATACATTTAAATATAAATAAAAAAGATAAATGTATAGATCACATATGAGCAACTGTTTCAACCTCCTGTGAGAGACAGAAGGAGAATTTGAATGTTTTAATGTTGCTAAAGTTGCATAGAAAAGAACATAGAAGTTGACATGGATGCCTCGAGAATGGAGACTGGAGAGTGGAAGGATTAAACATAAGAGCTGAAAAGGGATTCATCAGGGCTCCCCAATTCACTTCAAGGCTCCGAGAAATGAAGAGAGACTTCTTTTCATGACTGGGCTAATCACCTGCTCTACACTAAACAGTGACACCCCCTCCCAAATTCATATATTTAAATGTTTACCCACTCCATCCCCCAGGTGATGGTATTTGGAAGTTATGGCCTTTAGTAGGAGACACAGTGAAGAAAATCAACCTTGCCCTATATAGAGCTTATGCATTATAGATTTCACCCCTTATACCGGCCTTGTTTTGTTTTACCTAGCTCATACTCAATAATTTCAAGGGGGATAGTCCATTGGGTCCCAAGCTGTCAAGCCCATTTCTAAGTGACAAACACTCAATTTAACTTTAGGAGCCATATGTCCCAGTGCCTATGCCCACTAGGGGATATTTTAGGGGAATGGCTGCTATGATCTGGAGCACTGAAACACCACAATCATAAAATTCTTGAGGCAAATACATCTATTGGCTCTCTTCAGTTGCTCCCTTAAGCCTATAGGGGCATCTTTTAAAAATTTAGTGATATCTTCAAGTATTCCTCTATTTTGTTCCCCGGTATTATGTTCAAAGCGTTTTCCTAAAGCATGCATTTCAGCATTTGCTGAAAAGTGAAAGTGAAAGTCACTCAGTCATGTCATGTCCGACTGTTTTGCGAACCTATGGACTACACAGTCCATGGAATTCTCCGGGCTAGAGTACTGGAGTGGGTGGCCATTCCCTTCTCCAGTGGATCTTCCAAATCCAGGGATCAGACCCAGGTCTCCCACATTGCAGGAGGATTCTTTACCAGCTGAGCCCCAAAGGAAGCCCAGCATTTGTTGAAGTCAATTCCCAATCTAATTGCAGAAGTCTTAAGTCAATAAGCACTTTTTATGTTTAAAAATATGATTGCACTATTGTGGTGAATGTCACAGGCATTTAGTACGTTCACAATGCTTCTCAGCCTTTCTCTCTGTTGTCCCTAAATAAATCATCACTCCTAAAGGAAACCCCATGCCAGTAATCGGTCCTTTTCCATTTCCCCCTCACTGCTCTGATAACTACTCTGATAACCAGGCTCTGGTAACTACTACTCTTCTGTTTACCTCTATGAACTTACATTTTCTAGATAGCTGAGAGAAATAAAATCCTACAATATGTGACCTTTTGTGTCTGGCCTCTCTCATTCATTTTGCGGCTGAATGCCATGCCCACGTACAGAGGGTCACTTTTGTTTATGAATGTGAAAGAAGTTGAGGACAAGTTGGTGGATCCTTGCGATGTTTCACATTTGGGTTCCCATTTTGGTTAGGGCTGCTATGAACATGGGGATAGAACTTTTTGTTACCTTTTGTTTGAACAAATACTTCTAATTCTTTGGCTTATATAGCTAATAGTGGAATTGATGAGACAACCATAAGGCTTTTCCCTTTTTCAGGAGCTTTCAGACTCTTTTTTACAGTGACTTGCTGTTGTTCAGTTGTTCTTCCGCTCAGTTGTGTCTGACTTTTTGCAGTCCCATGGATTGCAGCATGCCAGGCTTCCCTTTCCTTCACCATCTCTCAGAGTTTGCTCAAACTCATGTCCATAGAGTTGGTGATACCATCGAACCATGTTGTCCTCCGTTGTCCCCTTCTCCTCCTGCCTTCTATCTTTCCCAGCATCAAAGTCTATTCCAATGAGTTGGCTCTTCGCATCAGGTGGCCAAAGTATTGGAGCTTCAGGTTCAGCATCAGTCCTTCCAGTGAACATTCAGGGTTGATTTCCTTTAGCTTTGACTGCTTTGATTTCCTTGCAGTCCAGGGGACTATCAGGAGTGTTCTCCAACACCGCACTTCGAATGCATCAATTCTTCAGCGCTCAGCCTCCTTTATGGTCCAACTCTCACATCCATACATGACTACTGGAAAAACTTTGTCTATATGGACTTTTGTCATCAAAGTAATGTCTCAGCTTTTTAATTCACTGTCTAGGTTTGTCATAGCTTTTCTTCCGAGGAGCAAGCATCTTTTAATTTCATGGCTGTAGTCACCATCTGCAGTGATTTTGGAGTCCAAGAAAATAAATCTGTCACCGTTTCTATTGTTTCCCCATGTATTTGCCATTAAGTGATGGGACCAAATGCCATGATCTTAGTTTTTTGAGTGTTGAGTTCTAAGCCAACTTTTTCACTCTCCTCTTTCACTGTCATCAAGAGGCTCTTCAGTTCCACTTTGCATTCTGCCATAAGTGTGGTGTCTTCTGCATATCTCAGGTTATTGGTATTTCTCTCGGTAGTCTTGTTTCCAGCTTGTCCTTCATCCAGTCCAGCATTTCCCATGATGTATTCTGCATATAAGTTAAATAAGCAGGGTGACAATATACAGCCTTGACATACTCCTTTCCCAATTTAGAACCAGTCAGTTATTCCATGTCCGGTTCTAAATGTTGCTTCTTGACCTACATATAGGTTTTTCAGGAGGCAAGTAAGATGGTCTGGTATTTCTGGATCTTTAAGTTTTTCTATAATGTCTTGTGATCCACATAAGGAAAGGCTTTAGCATATTCAATGAAACATAAGTAGATGTTTTTCTGGAATTCTTTCTATGACCCAATGGATGTTGGCAGCTTAATCTCTGATTCCTCTGCCTTTTGTAAATCCAGCTTGTAAATCTGGAAGTTCTCGGTTCACATACTGGTAAAACCTAGCTTGAAGGCTTTTGACCATTACCTTGCTAGCATGTGAAATGTATTTGTGTGGTAGTTTGAACATTGTTTGGCATTTCCCAACAGTAATGTACGGGGATCCCAATGCCTCTACGTCCTCATAAATATGTTTTGTTTTTCACTTAAAAAAAAATCTACTTACTCATCTTTTTTTTGTGACACCATGTGGTGGCTTTTCCTTGTATTTCCTTAATGACTGATGATGTTAAGCTTATTTTCACATCCTTATGGCACATTTGTATATCTTGTTTGGAAAAATTTGTATTCACATTCTATGCTCATTTCTCATTCAGATTCCTTGGCTACTTGTTGAGTTGTAAATGTTTTTCATGTGTTCTGGATACTAGACCTTTATTAGATATATGCGTACCACAAGATTCTTATCCTGCTTTCTAGGTTGTGCTTTCATTGTCTTGTTAATGTTCTTTGGTATAGAAATATTTTTGATTTTTATGAAATTCAATGTATTGTAAAGTAATTAGCCTCCAATTAAAATAAATGGATTATAAAATACATAAATATATATGTGTAAAAATAAATTTAAAAAAGCAAAAAAAAAGAAATTCAATGTATCTGTTTCTTCTTTTGTGACTGATGCTTTTATCATCATATTTACGAATCCATTGCCAAATGAAGGTTATGAAGATTTACCGCTTCTGAGGACTGAATTATGGACCCCCCATATTTCCATATGTTTAATGTCTAAGCCCCATTATTTCAAAATGTGGTTGTTTTTGGTGACAGGACCTGAAGGTCAGCAGAGGTCATATAGTTAGACCCTAATGAGTCTGACTGGTATCCTAGACAAACATATACTTGGTGACAGGAAGACACACCAGAGATGGGTATACGCTGGAGGAACGATCATGTAAGGATGCAGGGAGAAGCTCGCCATCTGCAAGCCAGGAGAGCCCTCACAAGAAACCAAACCTGCTCACGCCTTGTTCTTGGACTTCTAGTTTCCAAAGCTGTCAGCAAATAAATTTGTGTTGTTTAAGCCATCGGTCTGTGGTATTTTGTGATAGCAAGCCCAGCAATCTAATATACCCTTGTATTTGTTCTAAAAGTTTTATGCTTTTAGCTCTTACAGCTAATTCTTTATCCATTTAACGTCTGTATTTGGCATAATGTAAGAGTCCAGCTTTATTCTATTGCATATGTATATCCTGCTGTCCTCATACCATTTTGGGGAAAAGATTCCCACTTCTCACCACTTAATGATCTGATATCCCAGGGGAAAATCAATTGAAGGTAGATATCTGGGTTTATTTCCAGACTCCCTGTTCTATTCTGTTGATCTGTATGTCTTTCATTATCTCAGTACCACACAGTCTTGATTACTGTTGCCATGGTACATGGGTTGGGTTGAAACTGACACAGGGTAGTGGAATCTTCCAATTTTCTTTTTCAAGATCGTCTTAGCTATTTCTGGTCTCTTGTAATTGCACATGAATTTTAGGACCAGCTTTTTTTTTTCTGCAAAAAAAGGTCACTGTCATTTTTGAAAGGGATTGCTTTTCATCTGTGCTGCTGCTGCTGCTGCTAAGTCACTTCAGTCGTGTCCGACTCTGTGCGATCCCATAGACGGCAGCCTACCAGGCTTCCCCGTCCCTGGGATTCTCCAGGCAAGAACACTGGAGTGGGTTGCCATTTCCTTCTCCAATGCATGAAAGTGAAAAGTGAAAGTGAAGTCGCTCAGTCGTGTCCGACTCTTAGCAACCCCATGGGCTGCAGCCCACCAGGCTCCTCCATCCATGGGATTTTCCAGGCAAGAGTACTGGAGTGGGGTGCCATTGCCTTCTCCGTTTCATCTGTAGACCTCATTATATAAGATTCCCATCTGTATATTAAGACCTCAAATTTTCAATGCTGCCTTAATGCCTTTGAGACTCATATTACTCCACTGGCCCAACTCTTGCTTTCTCCTGCTCTCACCTGCAATGTCCCCTTCCTTGTGGGAAGACTAGCCCACTCAGCTGATTCTCCCCTGTCAACCAGACTAGCTGTACCACACCCATTCCCCCAGCCACCAAGTTTTACTTCCCTGCCAGCCAGTGCAGTATTCCAATAGGACAATCATCTCCTTGTGTGGGAACGTGGGTGTGCCCCATCCTCTTGTTACTACAACATTTATTTCCCATGGTCCCTGCAGGTGAACTCTCCTCTTAAGTCCCACGCCCTCATTGCCCTGCTTGGCATTCCCTGTTGCCACCCCCCCCACCCCCAGCCAGCTGTTAGTCCATGAGACTCACAAACAGCTGGCTGTCCATCTGTCCAGTGTTGCATGCTTGGCCATCTCACACTACTTAGGGTAGGGGATCCCTCCTTTATTAGTGCAGTGGATGGGAGATCCCAACCATGATGCTGGACAGCTTTAACTCACTTCTCCTTTGCTAACTAAATGTTTTTTTTTTTTAGTTTAAGGTGAAGGCAACCTGGGTTGAAACTGCCAAAGGTGCCTGGATTGTGCTTTGGCTTGTGCCTATTCTGTTGTATCTCTCAACCTCAGCCATCTCTTCCCACCCTAACTTATTGTTCTAGCACCTGAGGCGGGAACTATAGGTAATTGACTGTATCCTGGCCTGAGTGGCACTGGGTTGCCCCTGGTGCTTGGCCCCTCCCAGCATGCGCTCTGAGGCTAGGGATCATCAATTAATCCATAAAGTGGAAGCCAAGGGAGTGTTCAGCCAATAGTGACAGGGAGTGCTGATGACATAGTTTCTTAACTGCTCCACGGTCGATTCCCACTTTCTGGGGGGGCAGCCTAGAGCCTCTGGAGATAAGAATCCCAGTGTAGTGTGTGTAGGCTGGTCACTGCAGATGGATCATGGAATGCAGTAGCAGGTAGATCATGGGGCAATCATCCAGAACAGAGCCCACAGGGCAGGTTCAGGTTGGCTTTCTAAAGAGTTGTGGAAAAGCATAGTTCCAGGCCACCCACAATGGAAGAATTGTGAATAATGCTTCCTAGTTGCTTCTCACGTGTATCCGTGTCAAGCAAGGGTAGCAAACTTTCCTTCTCCTTTGCTGTAGCTTCCCTAACACATGTGATTTTCTGGGCTGTGTGCTCTACAGATGTTAATTAGTTCTAGCGGTTCCTTCCTTAATTTCATTATTGGTCTTCTGTCTGTCTGCCTATCCCTCATTGAAAATAGAGTATTGAAGTCTCCAGGTTTATTGTTTTATGTATTCTGGGAGTCTGTTAGGACTATATGGATGAATAACTGTTATATCTCCCCTTACTGATCCTTTTATTAACACAGAAATCTGTTTTTGGCATTCTGTTTAAAAAAAAAAACACTTTTGTTAAAATCTATTTCATCTGATATCAGTATAGCCACTGCATCTATCACTTTAGGATGATTTGCATGGAATACCATTGTCCATCCTTTTGTTTTCAAACTATCTGTCTTTGGATACAAGGCAAGGCTCTTGTAGATAACATACAGTGGATAACATTTGTTATTAATCCCCTTTGCCAATCTGTCTTTTCATAGAAAAGTTTTATACATTGATATTGTGGTGATTGCTTCCAAGCAAATATTTGTCCTGACATTTTCTTACTTTCCACATGCCGTACCTTTTTTGTTCCTTCATTCCTCAATTACTGTCTTTTTTCTGTGATTAATTGAATTTTTCTAGTGTACAAAGTGACTATCACTCTTTGTCTTTACTTAAATTTTTTTTTTTTAAGTTTGGAGCCTTTAAATTTTTTTTTCATTTTTTTTGTGAGGCTGGGTGGCTATGCTGTGAATTATACTTAGTATCTTAATTTCAGAATAATCAAGTATGTATTGTAGTGAGATAGTTTTCATAGTATTCTAAACTCTGCTTCTTCCCAGCTGTGCTATATTGCCTTATTTAGTTATTGTGACAAATATCATGCTTGTACATGGTTTGCATTAACAGTTTTATGGTTACTGCTTTATACATCTCTATTTTAAATCAAAATACAAAGAGGAGAGCAAAAAGAGAAGTTACAGGGATTTCCCTGGTGATCCAGTGCTTAGAATCCGCCTTCCAATGCAGGAGATGAGGGTTCAATCCCTGGTCCAGGAACTACAATGCCACATGTGGTGGAGCAACTAAGCCTGTGGGCCACACCTCCTGAGTCTGCATGGTCTGGAGCCCGTGTGCCACAACTAGAGAGAAGCACTCATGATGCAACAAAGATCCTGCTGCAACGAAGACCCAGTGAGGCCATTATTAAATAAATGAATTTTTTTTTAAAAAAAAGAAGAGTCAGAAAGAAACCCCAAATGCAGTAATACTGGCGTTTGCAGTAATGCTGCGCATAATCTGTGCAGTTCCCTTGACCTGTGTGGTTTATTTCTTCACATTCCTCCAAATAGGTGCCCGCTGTTGTGTCACTTCACCCTGAAGGACTACTTGATTATTCTCTGTCCAGCAGGCTTACTAGCTGTGTATTCCCTCAGTTTTTGTTCTCTTGGAATGAATTTATCTACCTTCCATTTCCCCCACATATAAAATTCTTGGTTGAAAGAAGTTTTCATTTGTTCATTGTCTATTTTTTAATATATCATTCCAATGTCACCTGTCCTCTATGGTTTCTGTAGAGAAATTGGCACAAATCTTACTGAGGATTACTTGTACTGTGAAGAGTTGTATCTATTGCTTCCAATAATCATATACCATGAATTGTGTGATTCCATTTCTAGTAGAAGTCCAGAATAGACAAATATATAAAAAAAACAACTAGTGCTTTCCTATGGCTCAGAGGGTGGAAAATTGAGTGTGTCTGCTAATGGAGAAAGGAATTACTGGAGGAAATGAAATGTTCTGGAATTAGATAGTAGTGTTGATTGCATAATTCTATAAATAGCATAAAAAACCATTGATTTGTACACTTTAAATGGTATACATTATGATAGACTAATTATTTCTCAATAAATTGTTATAAAGTGTTATTGATACAGTATAATCATCCATTTAATAGCAATAAATTTGACAATTTAGGTAGGTCAAAAAATTTGAAACCTAAGAAAAATGCAACCTTAACCCTAGAATTGATAAAAGCTGAAATAAAAAGCTTCATTTTATTAAAAATTTGAATAACTCTTCACAAACCTCCAAATACCCCTCTATTTCCATATACTCACATAGGTGAATTCTATCACATGCTCAAGAAAAAAATAACATCCATTCTTTTTTTTTTTTTTTTTTTTTTTAAATTTTATTTTTAAACTTTACATAACTGTATTAGATTTGCCAAATATCAAAATGAATCCGCCACAGGTTTACATGTGTTCCCCATCCTGAACCCTCCTCCCTCCTCCCTCCCCATTCCATCCCTCTGGGTCGTCCCAGTGCACCAGCCCCAAGCATCCAGTATCGTGCATCGGACCTGGACTGGCAACTCATTTCATACATGATATTTTACATGTTTCAATGCCATTCTCCCAAATCTTCCCACCCTCTCCCTCTCCCACAGAGTCCATAAGACTGTTCTATACATCAGTGTCTCTTTTGCTGTCTCGTACACAGGGTTATTGTTACCATCTTTCTAAATTCCATATATATGCGTTAGTATACTGTATTGGTGTTTTTCTTTCTGGCTTACTTCACTCTGTATAATAGGCTCCAGTTTCATCCACCTCATTAGAACTGATTCAAATGTATTCTTTTTAATGGCTGAATAATACTCCATTGTGTATATGTACCACAGCTTGCTTATCCATTCATCTGCTGATGGACATCTAGGTTGCTTCCATGTCCTGGCTATTATAAACAGTGCTGCGATGAACATTGGGGTACTCGTGTCTCTTTCCCTTCTGGTTTTCTCAGTGTGTATGCCCAGCAGTGGGATTGCTGGATCATAAGGCAGGTCTATTTCCAGTTTTTTAAGGAATCTCCACACTGTTCTCCATAGTGGCTGTACTAGTTTGCATTCCCACCAACAGTGTAAGAGGGTTCCCTTTTCTCCACACCCTCTCCAGCATTTATTACTTGTAGACTTTTGGATTGCAGCCATTCTGACTGGTGTGAAATGGTACCTCATAGTGGTTTTGATTTGCATTTCTCTGATAATGAGTGATGTTGAGCATCTTTTCATGTGTTTGTTAGCCATCTGTATGTCTTCTTTGGAGAAATGTCTATTTAGTTCTTTGGCCCATTTTTTGATTGGGTCATTTATTTTTCTGGAGTTGAGCTGTAGGAGTTGCTTGTATATTCTCGAGATTAGTTGTTTGTCAGTTGCTTCATTTGCTATTATCTTCTCCCATTCTGAAGGCTGTCTTTTCACCTTGCTAATAGTTTCCTTTGATGTGCAGAAGCTTTTAAGGTTAATTAGGTCCCATTTGTTTATTTTTGCTTTTATTTCCAATATTCTGGGAGGTGGGTCATAGAGGATCCTGCTGTGATGTATGTCAGAGAGTGTTTTGCCTATGTTCTCCTCTAGGAGTTTTATAGTTTCTGGTCTTATGTTTAGATCTTTAATCCATTTTGAGTTTATTTTTGTGTATGGTGTTAGAAAGTGTTCTAGTTTCATTCTTTTACAAGTGGTTGACCAGAGTTCCCAGCACCACTTGTTAAAGAGATTGTCTTTAATCCATTGTATATTCTTGCCTCCTTTGTCGAAGATAAGGTGTCCATATGTGCGTGGATTTATCTCTGGGCTTTCTATTTTGTTCCATTGATCTATATTTCTGTCTTTGTGCCAGTACCATACTGTCTTGATAACTGTGGCTTTGTAGTAGAGCCTGAAGTCAGGTAGGTTGATTCCTCCCGTTCCATTCTTCTTTCTCAAGATCGCTTTGGCTATTCGAGGTTTTTTGTTTTTCCATACAAATTGTGAAATTATTTGTTCTAGCTCTGTGAAGAATGCTGTTGGTAGCTTGATAGGGATTGCATTGAATCTATAGATTGCTTTGGGTAGTATACTCATTTTCACTACATTGATTCTTCCAATCCATGAACATGGTATATTTCTCCATCTGTTAGTGTCCTCTTTGATTTCTTTCACCAGTGTTTTATAGTTTTCTATATATAGGTCTTTAGTTTCTTTAGGTAGATATATTCCTAAGTATTTTATTCTTTCCGTTGCAATGGTGAATGGAATTGTTTCCTTAATTTCTCTTTCTGTTTTCTCATTATTAGTGTATAGGAATGCAAGGGATTTCTGGGTGTTGATTTTATATCCTGCAACTTTACTATAGTCATTGATTAGTTCTAGTAATTTTCTGGTGGAGTCTTTAGGGTTTTCTATGTAGAGGATCATGTCATCTGCAAACAGGGAGAGCTTTACTTCTTCTTTTCCAATTTGGATTCCTTTTATTTCTTTTTCTGCTCTGATTGCTGTGGCCAAAACTTCCAAAACTATGTTGAATAGTAATGGTGAAAGTGGGCACCCTTGTCTTGTTCCTGACTTTAGAGGAAATGCTTTCAATTTTTCACCATTGAGGATAATGTTTGCTGTGGGTTTGTCATATATAGCTTTGATTATGTTGAGGTATGTTCCTTCTATTCCTGCTTTCTGGAGAGTTTTTATCATAAATGGATGTTGAATTTTGTCAAAGGCTTTCTCTGCATCTATTGAGATAATCATATGGTTTTTATTTTTCAATTTGTTAATGTGGTGTATTACATTGATTGATTTGCGGATATTGAAGAATCCTTGCATCCCTGGGATAAAGCCCACTTGGTCATGGTGTATGATCTTTTTAATGTGTTGTTGGATTCTGATTGCTAGAATTTTGTTAAGGATTTTTGCATCTATGTTCATCAGTGATATTGGCCTGTAGTTTTCTTTTTTTGTGGGATCTTTGTCAGGTTTTGGTATTAGGGTGATGGTGGCCTCATAGAATGAGTTTGGAAGTTTACCATCCTCTGCAATTTTCTGGAAGAGTTTGAGCAGGATAGGTGTTAGCTCTTCTCTAAATTTTTGGTAGAATTCAGCTGTGAAGCCGTCTGGACCTGGGCTTTTGTTTGCTGGAAGATTTTTGATTACAGTTTCAATTTCCGTGCTTGTGATGGGTCTGTTAAGATTTTCTATTTCTTCCTGATCGAGTTTTGGAAAGTTGTACTTTTCTAAGAATTTGTCCATTTCTTCCTCGTTGTCCATTTTATTGGCATATAATTGTTGATAGTAGTCTCTTATGATCCTTTGTATTTCTGTGTTGTCTGTTGTGATCTCTCCATTTTCATTTCTAATTTTATTGATTTGATTTTTCTCCCTTTGTTTCTTGATGAGTCTGGCTAATGGTTTGTCAATTTTATTTATCCTTTCAAAGAACCAGCTTTTGGTTTTGTTGATTTTTGCTATGGTCTCTTTTGTTTCTTTTGCATTTATTTCTGCTCTAATTTTTAAGATTTCTTTCCTTCTACTAACCCTGGGGTTCTTCATTTCTTCCTTTTCTAGTTGCTTTAGGTGTAGAGTTAGGTCATTTATTTGACTTTTTTCTTGTTTCTTGAGGTGTGCCTGTATTGCTATGAACTTTCCCCTTAGGACTGCTTTTACCGTGTCCCACAGGTTTTGGGTTATAACATCCATTCTTTACAAATTTTCAGAAAATGAAGCTGGCATGGGAGGTGATTACTACCCAAGTTGTTAATGAAGTTTATTGACAACTGAAAAAGGCAGTTTTTAAAACCTCAAAATTACACTCAAATGTCATTCTTGAATATAGTCACAAAAATCAATTATGTAAAGTTTAAAAATAAAATAAAATTAAAAAAAATCAACATGGTGATACATAAAAAGATAGTACATTATGACGAAGCAGAGATTATCCCAAGACTACAAGATTGGTTTCATGTTTTTAAGAAATCAGTCCATGGCAGGCTTCAACTCCTGTTCCACATACGAGGAGATTAGACGTTGCCACGCCATCCTAAGTGCAAGTTAAAAGTTGAACACACTGAAAAGTCAGCAACTCATCTTAGATTCATAGAGAAGAGAGATCATAGGCCAAACTGCTCCCTGAACATTGGCGAGACAAGTGAATACAGAGAATCCTAACTTAGCAAAGCAAAAATTCAAGGTCGGAAACCTCTGCAGGAACCAGCGGTGTGGACAAGTCTGTGAGTTAAAAACCCCAGGATGACCCAGTTATAGGAGTTCTCCACACTTTTGTTTTACCTCTAGGAACTTAGCCAGGTTCTCACAGTACAATAAATATGTCACTGTAAAAACTTCTCATGCTTCCAGCAGGAAAGGGAAAGAGGGGAAACGGAATCATTTTTAAATGTGCCAGGGCACGCTGTTCTTAACAATGTTTGCCCTCATGCTTAGAGCCCAACCTAACCATGTAAAATTGTGTATACAGCTCTTGGCTCAAGAAAAGACTGCATACACTTGGATCTCAAGCTAAGAACAATATCAAATAATTTTAGAGCTGATCAAACAAGTAAACTACTGTCTAGATCCCACTTTCCTCAGTGGGTGGCCCATATTTGGGCCAGATATGAATAGCACTGCAAAGAGTTTGAAATTTTAACTGAGACTGCAACAACAAAATTAGGATAAGAATTTGTGGTCTGAACCTAAAACAAAACAAAACTAAACAAACAAACAAAAAATAAACACACTCCTTAGTATTAAGTCAGATACCGTGTCTAACAATATAATACTAAAATGTCTAGGATATACTTAAAATTAATTGGTGTATGAAGAACCAGGAAAAAGTTTAAAAGTTACAAGCTAAAATTCAAACAAGAGAGAGAAATTCAGGATGATGCAAGTATCGGAATCACCAGAAAAATAGATTAAAGCAGCTATTATAACCATACCACCTGAAGTAATGACTTTTGCTTACAAACTAAACCAAAAATTAAATATGATTCTTTGGGACTTCCCTGGTGGCTCAGTGGTAAACAATCCGCCTGGTAATGCAGGAAACACGGGCTAAATCCCTGATCTGGAAAGATCCCATATGCCTCAGAGCAACTAAGACTATGGGCCACAACTATTTAGCCTGTGCTCTTGAGTCCAGGAACCACAACTACTGAATCCCATGTGCCCTAGAGCCTGTGCTTGGCAGCAAGGGAAGCCACTGCAATGAGAAGCCCACGCCACTGCAACTAGAGAGTAGCCCCTCCGACTTGCCCTAACTAGAGAAAGCCCGCCTAGCAACAAAGATCGAACACAGCCGAAAATACATAGATAAGTAAATAAATACCATTCTCTGATCTCTCAACCTCTATACACACACATGAACAAACACACAAATGTAGGCATGCGTGTATACAAATACAAATGTATGCATATAAGTACATGTAAGCACATATGTGAATATACACACATATACAAAGAGTTATGCATATATATATATATCCACAAAGATGTGTATATAAATATAGATGCAAATGCACAACACTCACACACACATTAGAGATCAGTATCAAAGCAAAAACTTCAGCATGCATTTCAGTGTGGCATTGAAACCATCATCAGTCAAATTCAGCCACAACGTATGTATGCAGCTTTTCTGAGTATTCAGAAAGTTCCACCAAACTTAGTAGAGACAAATAAAGAGGACACACACAAATGTCATTTTTTCTGTATGATGATCTTTTACTTTTATCTAGTTTGTTTCACTTTTTCTATTTCATATTCAGTGCTTTCCAATTTCTCCCTTTCTTCTTTTGTTTGATGGTCTTTCTCAAGCCTTTATCAAGTGTAGTAGAAGAGCTTTTGCATGCATATATGTAAACAGTATGTATAATATATATATATATATATATATATTTTAGAAAACTTAAGAATTTTTGCCTAACTAAAATTTTTGACATTTTGATTCCACTTGTTTGACTTAGTATGAATAGAATGCTAGATTTCTAGTTTAAACACAAGATATGCAACAAGCAACAAAGGTTTAGGTGGCTCGGATGGTAAAGAATCTGCCTGCAATGTAGGAGACCCAGGTTCGATCCCTGGGTTGAAAGATTCCCTGGAGAAGGGAATGGCAACCCACTCCAGTATTCTTGCCTGGAGAATCCCATGGACAGAGGAGCCTGGAGGGCTAGAGTCCACGGGGTCGCAAAGAGTCGGACAGGACTTAGTGACTAACACTTTCACAGGGAACTATAATCAATAACTTGTAATAACCTATAATAGAAAATAATCTGAAAAATAATATATGTGTATATGTATAACTGAATCACTTTGCTGTGTACCTGAAACGTTGTAAGTCAGCTAAAGTTCAATAAAATATATATATTAAGAAAAAAAACAAACAAATGTATTCTTTTTAAAAAAAATCAGTTTCACTGTGGGTTTTTTTTCCCCTCAAAATGGGATTGTTCAATGCAAGCCATTCTATAACTTGTCGTCATTATTCAACTTGATATCATCTCATACTTCTTTCTCCAAAGGGATGTGAATGAATACTTACATTCTTCCCTTCAACCTCATCTTCTTAACATCTGTATTATCATTCTGTTGTTTAGAAAACATATTTTGTATGAATGAAAAACTTTAAAGTTTATTAAGGCTAATTTTCTGATCTAATATAAGGTCTGTCCTGGAGAATGTTCCATGTTCATTTGAGAAGCATGTGTATTCTACTGCTGAGTATAGTCTTTTATAGATGTCTGTTAGATCTAACTAATTAATAGTGTTGTTCAAGTCTTCTACTCTCTAGTTGCTCTCCTGCCCAGCTGTTCTATTCATCTGTGAAAGTGGGTTGTTGAAGACTCCAATTATTATTGTTGAATTATGTACTTTGCCTTTAAATTGTGTCAGTTTTTCTTTCATGGATTTTGGCACTCTCTTGTTGCTGCTGTGTCACTTCAGTCGTGTCCGACTCTGTGCGACCCCATAGACGGCAGCCCACCAGGCCCCGCCGTCCCTGGGATTCTCCAGGCAAGAACACTGGAGTGGGTTGCCATTTCCTTCTCCAATGCATGAAAGTGAAAAGTGAAAGTGAAGTCACGCAGTCGTATCAGACCTTTCGCGACCCCATGAACTGCAGCCTACCAGGCTCCTCCGTCCATGGGATTTTCCAGGCAAGAGTACTGGAGTGGGGTGCCATTGCCTTCTCCGACTCTCTTGTTAGGTGCATTTATATTTATAATTGTTTTGTCTTTTTTATGAATTGGTTATTTAATCATTATTAATGTTTATCTATTTTTCTATCCTTTAACTTTTAACCTATTTTGAATCTAAGGGGTGTCACTTGTAGACAGCATGTCATTGGATTATTGCTTTTTAATTCTATTCTACAAATACCAAACTTTTCATTGGAAGATTTAGTACATTTATATTCAATATAATTAATGATAAGGTAGGATTTATGTTTACCATTTTGTTCTTTTTTTAACTATTTTTTTATTGGAGTATAGTGGCTTTACAATGTTGCATTAGTTTCTGCTTTTCAGCAAAGTGAATCAGTTATACGTATACACGTGTCCCCTCTTTCTTAGCTTTCCTTCCCATTTATGTCACCACAGAGCACTGAGTAGAGTTCCCTTTGCTATGCAGTATATGTTACTGTGTTATACATTGGTTATCTATTTTATACATAATAGTGTATATATGTCAGTCCCAATCTCCCAATTCATTCTACCCTCCTTCTGCCTTGGTATCCATAAGTTTGTTCTCTATTTCTGCTTTGCAAATAAGTTCATCAGTATCATTTTTTTCATTCCACATATAAGTGATTTTGATACAATATGTGTTTCTAACTTACTTCACTCTGAATGACGGTCTCTAATTCTATCCATGTGTCTGCAAATGGCACTATTTAATTCCTTTTTATGGCTGAGGAATATTCCATTATATATGTGCACCACTTCTTCTTTATCCATTCCTCTGTTGATGGACATTTAGGTTGCTTCCATGTCCTGGCTATTGTCAATAGTGCTGCAATGAACATTGAGGTGCATGTATCTTTTTGAATTATGGTTTCCTCTGGGTAGATGCCCAGGAGTGAGATTGCTGGGTCCTATGGTAGTTCTATTTTAGTTTTTTGGAGGAAACTCTATATTGTTCTCCATAGTGGCCGCACCAATTTTTTCCTTATATTTTATGTGTTTTGTTCTTTTATCCATTTATTTTCTTTTTTGGTAAGCAGATATTTTTATTATACAACTTAATTGCCTTATTGTCAATTTTACTACACTTTTAATTAGCTCTTTAAAAAATGTTGCAGAGTATTTTAAAAATAATTTATTGGAGTATAGTTGATGTACAATGTTAGTTTGAGGTGTAAAGCAAAGTGAATCAGTTATACATATATCCACTTTTTTTTAGATTCTTTTCCCATATAGGCCATTTAGAGTATTGAATAGAGTTCCCTGTGCTATATAGTAGTTCCTTATTAGTTATCTATTTTATATACAGTACTGTGTACATGGCACCTGGTCCCATCACTTGATGGGAAATAGATGGGGAAACAGTGGAAATAGCGTCAGACTTTATTTTCTGGGGCTCCAAAATCACTGCAGATGGTGACTGCAGCCATGACATTAAAAGACGCTTACTCCTTGGAAGAAACATTATGACCAACCTAGATAGCATATTGAAAAGCAGAGACATTACTTTGCCAAGGAAGGTTTGTCTAGTCAAGGCTATGGTTTTTCCTGTGGTCATGTATGGATGCGAGAGTTGGACCCTAAAGAAAGCTGAGCGCTGAAGAATTGATGCTTTTGAACTGTGGTGTTGGAGAAGACTCTTGAGAGTCCGTTGGCCTGCAAGGAGATCCAACCAGTCCATTCTGAAGGAGATCAGCCCTGGGATTTCTTTGGAAGGAATGATGCTAAAGCTGAAACTCCAGTACTTTGGCCACCTCATGCGAAGAGTTGACTCAATAGAAAGCCCAGAGATAAATCCACGCACATATGGACACCTTATCTTTGACAAAGGAGGCAAGAATTTACAATGGATTAAAGACAATGTCTTTAACAAGTGGTGCTGGGAAATCTGGTCAACCACTTGTAAAAGAATGAAACTAGAACACTTTCTAACACCACACACAAAAATAAACTCAAAATGGATTAAAGATCTAAACATAAGACCAGAAACTATAAAACTCCTGGAGGAGAACATAGGCAAAACACTCTCTGACATACATCACAGCAGGATCCTCTATGACCCACCTCCCAGAATATTGGAAATAAAAGCAAAAATACACAAATGGGACCTAATTAACCTTAAAAGCTTCTGCACATCAAAGGAAACTATTAGCAAGGTGAAAAGACAGCCTTCGGAATGGGAGAAGATAATAGCAAATGAAGCAACTGACAAACAACTAATCTCAAAAATATACAAGCAACTCCTACAGCTCAACTCCAGAAAAATAAATGACCCAATCAAAAAATGGGCCAAAGAACTAAATAGACATTTCTCCAAAGAAGACATACAGATGGCTGACAAACACATGAAAAGATGCTCAGCATCACTCATTATCAGAGAAATGCAAATCAAAACCACTATGAGGTACCATTTCACACCAGTCAGAATGGCTGCGATCCAAAAGTCTACAAGTAATAAATGCTGGAGAGGGTGTGGAGAAAAGGGAACCGTCTTACACTGTTGGTGGGAATGCAAACTAGTACAGCCACTATGGAGAACAGTGTGGCGATTCCTTAAAAACTGGGAATAGAACTGCCTTATGATCCAGCAATCCCACTGCTGGGCATACACACTGAGGAAACCAGAAGGGCAAGAGACACGTGTACCCCAATGTTCATCGCAGCACTGTTTATAATAGCCAGGACATGGAAGCAACCTAGATGTCCATCAGCAGATGAATGGATAAGAAAGCTGTGGTACATATACACAATGGAGTGTTACTCAGCCATTAAAATGAATACATTTGAATGAGTTCTAATGAGGTGGATGAAACTGGAGCCTATTATACAGAGTGAAGTAAGCCAGAAAGAAAAACACCAATACAGTATACTAACACATATGTATGGAATTTAGAAATATGGTAACAATAACCCTGTGTACGAGACAGCAAAAGAGACACTGATGTATAGAACAGTCTTATGGACTCTGTGGGAGAGGGAGAGGGTGGGAAGATTTGGAAGAATGGCATTGAAACATGTAAAATATCATGTATGAAACGAGTTGCCAGTCCAGGTTCAATGCACGATACTGGGTGCTTGGGGCTGGTGCACTGGGACGACCCAGAGGGATGGTATGGGGAGGGAGGAGGGAGGAGGGTTCAGGATGGGAACACAGGTATACCTGTGGTGGATTCATTTTGATATTTGGCAAAACTAATACAATTATGTAAAGTTTAAAAATAAAATTAAATTAAAAAAATAATAAAGTGAAAAAAAAATAAAAAAATCAGTCTTTCATAAAAAAAAAAAAACAAAAGACTCTGATGCTGGGAAGGATTAGGGGCAGGAGGAGAAGGGGACAACAGAGGATGAGATGGCTGGATGGCATCACCGACTCGATGGACGTGGGTTTGAATGAACTCCGGGAGATGGTGATGGACAGGGAGGCCTGGTGTGCTGTGATTCCTGGGGTCTCAAAGAGTCAGACACGACTGAGCGACTGAACTGAACCGAACTGTGTACATGTCAATCCAATCTCCCAATTTATCCCTTCCCTCTGATCCTTCTGTTATTTCTTAATGATTGCCTTAGGTATCATAATTAATATTTTAGCTAAAGCATTCTAAGATGGAGTAATACCAACATACTTTCGATGGCAAACAAAAGCTTTGTAACTACTAGCATTTTCTCTTTTCTTAAGGGTACTATTGTCTTATAAATTATATCTGTACATATTAGAAACTCATCAATGCAGTTTCATGATTACTTTTTCCTATAGGAAATCATATGAGAAAACGAATCATATGAGAATCACTGAATCGTATGAGAAAATAAAAATCTCCATATCCTCTGTCTTTAAATTACTTAACCAGTTACATTTCTTGGTGCTTCTTATCTCTTCATGCAAATTCGGGTTATTTTCTAGGATCCTTTCATTTCATCTTGAAAGATTCCCTTTAATATTGCTTGTGGGACAGGTCTACTTGTGAATCTCTAAGTATTGCTTATCTCTGAAAGTCCTACTTCTTCTTCAGTTTGGAAGGATAGTTTTTCTAGATATAGATTCCTTAATTCACAATCTTTTTCTTTCAATACATCATTGCACTACCTCTGAGTCTTCCTGGATCTTGCTGAGAAGGAAGTATCTCTCATAGGTGATGAGTTGCCTTTTTCTTGTTGCTTTCAAGATCTTCTCTTGGTTTGGGCTTTGAAAGTTTGATTATACCATGTCCAGCTGTGTCTTTCTCAGAGTGTATCCTACTTGGATGCTACTGAATTTCTTGAGTGTATATATGAATATTTTCAGCTATTTTAGTAAGTTTAGTGATAATTTATTCATATATTCTTTCTGCCCATTCCTCTATCTCCTTTATTTCTGAGGCTACCATTATGTGTATGTTGATATGCTTGATTCTTGTGCCATAGATCTGACTCTGTTCTGTTTTCTTCACTTGTTTTACCTTTTCTGTTCCTTAATTTGTATAATGTTAGTAGACCTACCCTAAATCTGCTATTGACCTCCAATGGGAAGTTTTTCATTTCAATTACTGTACTTTCAATTTCAGAATTTCTATATTCTTCTTATTCTTTTTTAAAAATATATTCTTGTTGATATTCTATATTTGGTGAGATACATTTCTCAAATTTAACTTTTATTATGTAGACATACTTACCTGTACTTATTTGAAAATATTTATAACAGTTGATTTAAAGTCTTCATTTGGTAAGTTCAATGTCTAGGCTTTATCAAGAATGGTTTATATGACGGTTTTTGTTTTTTTTTTTCCTGTTTTCATGAGTCATTCTTAGTTGGTTCTTTTCACGTTTTATATAGTTCTATTGTTTTGATTGTTATTTTTTCAAGTTAGATATTTAAAATAATACATTGTGGGACTTTTCTGGTGGTCCACTGGTACACCTGCCGATGCAAAGTACATGGGTTTGATCCCTGGTCAACGAAGATTACACACTCTGCAAGGCAACTGAAGCCACGTGCAGCCACTGCTAGAGCCCACCAAGCTGCAACTACTGAGCCCATGTGACATAGATACTGAAGGCTGAACACCCTAGAGCCTGTGTTATGCAACAAAACGAATCCATTGCAATGAGAAGCTCATGAGCTGCAGCTAGAGAGTATCCCACACTTGCCACAGCTAGAGAAAGCCTGTGAGCAGCAATGAAGACTCAGCATAGCCAAAAATAAAAATGGATAATAATAAATTTAAAAAACATTGTGGAAACTCCATCAAAAAATGGGCCAAAGAACTAAACAGACATTTCTCCAAAGAAGACATACAGATGGCTGACAAACACATGAAAAGATGCTCAACATCACTCATTATCAGAGAAATGCAAATCAAAACCACAATGAGGTACCATCTCATGCCAGTCAGAATGGCTGCCATCAAAAAGTCTACAAACAATAAATGCTGGAGAGGGTGTGGAGAAAAGGGGATACTCTTGCATTGTTGGTGGGAATGCAAACTAGTACAGCCACTATGGAGAAGAGTGTGGAGATTCCTTAAAAAACTGGAAATAGAATTGCCATATGACCCAGCAATCCCACTGCTGGGCATATACACTGAGGAAACCAGAGTTGAAAGAGACACGTGTACCCCAATGTTCATTGCAGCACTGTTTACAATAGCTAGGACATGGAAGCAACCTAGATGTCCATCAGCAGATGAATGGATAAGAACGTTGTGGTTTATATACATAATATGTGTTATACATACTACACAGCTATTAAAAAGAACACATGTGAGTCAGTTTTAATGAGGTAGATGAAACTGGAGCCTATTACACACAGTGAAGTGAGAAAGAAAAACACCAGTACAGTATATGAATGCATATATATGGAATTTAGAAAGATGATAATGACAACCCAATGTGCAAAGCAGAAAAAAAAAAAAACATATATAAAGCACATACTTTTGGACTCTGTGGGAGAAGGCGAGAGTGGGATGATTTGAGAGAATAGCACTGAAACATGTATATTACCATATGTGAAATAGATGACCAGTCCAAGTTCTATGCATGAAACAGGGCACTCAAAGCTGGTGCACTGGGATGATCCAGAGGGATGGGATGGGGAGGGAGGTGGGAGAGGGATTTGAGATGGGGGGACACGTGTACACCTGTGGCTGATTCATATCAATGTATGGTAAAACCCACCACAATATTGGAAACTAATTAGCCTTTAATTAAAATAAATAAGTAAGTAACCTTATAAACATCTCCTTGTGATAAAGGGACACTGTGTGTATTGAGCACCAGTGAGGACTCTCAGTAAGAGATGAGACAATTACACACCTACTTTACTCACTTGGAAGTCATAATGGAGATCTTACCTTTGGCAAAGGATGAAATGATCCATGTGTTTTAGTCCAAAATATCCTTATTCATTTCTTATAGTAATAGGGATTTGGGAATTCTTGCCCATAGCAGAGTATGAAGGTAGGAATCCATAGTAATAAGATGAGAGACAGTCATCAAGATGGTGGAGAAAAAAGTTGTGGAGGTCACCTCTCCCCGTGAACATACCAAATACATCTACGTGTGGGACAATTCTCACTGAAAACTAATTGGAAACTGGCAGAAACACTCCTGGACAAGCCAGGCTATAAGAATGATACACACATAATCAGGTAGAAAAGGAAGAGAAGTGATCGGGTCCGGACATACGCCTCTGGGAAGAGACTCAGAGGAAAAGGATGATTACGTGGGCAGACACCTGCCCTGGGGAGTGAGTGATTTGAGCCAGAGACTGGGCGCCTCAGTCCTGGAGTTCTACATGGAGGAGAAAAGCCTCTTACTGGTTCGAGGACTGCTGCAACAGATAGAAGGACTGTGGAAGCCTGGACTCTACTGGTCAAGAGTGCACATGTACTGACTTGCCCCCAGCCAGGGTGCAAAGTGTTCTGCCCTAGCTGCTGCCAGCTGTCGGGTGACTACCTAGCCACAAGCCCCAGCCTTGCAAATGCTCTGCTCACTCCACATCACAGTTTGGCGCTGGATCTGGGCAGACATGACTGGGCACAAGACTGGATCATGGAATGCAGAGGCTATGGAGTCCCTGGGTGGAGCCTGAGTTGCACCGTAGGGGCTATTGTTAGCACTTACTCAAAGAGTGCCTCGGAAGCAGCCCAGATCTTGGATAGCAGCCGCTTTACCACAACTTGCCCCTGATACATGCTAAGATTTCATTCAGGCACTGCCTGCTCTGACCAGTGGTTCCACCACGAGGTGGGGGCATGAGTTGGGGCAGAGGCTGGGAGTGGTAGTTGGCTATGAAGGAATAAAACAGGGTGGGGACATGCACTCAAGGCTGCCTCTGAGTAGAGTCATGGGAACCTGCACAGGCAATGCATTAGACCCTCCTCGGGCAGAGGCCCTGCTTGCTTGAGCACTAACTTCCCTTGGGACAGGGGTTCCAGTGCAGGAAGAGGGAAAAGTAAATACACACTTAAAGGGAACAGAGTCAACTTGGACTCTGTTCCCAACGAAATTCCCACCAAAAAAGTGTTAGAACTAATAAATGAATTCAGCAAAGTTGCAGAATACAACTATGCTCCAAAAAAAAAAAAAAAAAAATAATAGAGTGAATCGATGACCAATGTTTTATTCTTTCAAAAAAAAAGTGCTACATTTATTTAGATTGGCCAAGGGAAAAACTGGGGAGATGTTATTTTAAAATATCAGGAATGAAAGAGGTGACATAACAATAGTTAAAAACAAGACAATAGGTCCAAAATGGAGTCGTTTACGCTAAGCTTCTGGTCATCAAACAGAGACTTAACTTCATTACAGTTTCAACTCTCCCGAAAGTGTAATCTTAAACAAGTCAGTCAGAAATCAACTAATCAGCACTAGTTAAACAATCTTAATTGACCTAGGCCATCCTCTATAGGAAAGTGACCTTGCCACAACCTTTCTGCTTTTTGCTAGCATAACCTCTTAATTCTTGTTCCCTTTTGCCTATAAAAGTCTTTCACTTTGTAAAGCTCCTTGGAACTCCTTTCTGTCTACTAGATTGGATGCTGCCTGGTTCATGAATCATTGAAGAAAGCTAATAAGATCTTTAAAATTTACTCAGCTGAATTTCGATTTTTAACACTACCAATGCTACAACATCAAAAGGATTATAAGGGAGTACTATGAAAAACTGTATGCCAACAAGTTAGATAACCTATATGAAATGTAAAAATGACTGGAAAGATACAAAGCAATAAAACTGACTCAAAAATCAATAGAAAACCTGAATAGACTTTTCACAAGAGATTGACTTATTAATCAAAATACTTATCACATGGAAAAACCCAGTATCAGATGTTTTCACAGATCTACTCTATATTTAAGGAAAGCGTAACATCTTTTAAAAACACTTCCAATATATGCACTTAACATAGGAGCACTGCAATATGGAAGGCAAATGCTACCAAGTATGAAAGGGGAAATTAACAGTAACACAATAATAGTGGGAGACTTTAGTACTGCATTCACACCTATGGATAGGCCAACTAAACAGAAAATTAGCAAGGAAACTCAAACTTTAAATGATGCAATGGACCAGTAAGACCTAATTGATAACTATAGGACATTTCACCCCAAAACAATGAATTTCACCTTTTTCTCAAGTGCACACGGAACCTTCTCCAGGATAGATAACATCCTGGGCCATAAATCTAGCCTTGGTAAATTGAAAAAAAATTGAAATCATTTCAAGCATCTTATCTGATCACAATGCAGTAAGATTAGATGACAAATACAGGAAAAACACACACACACACACATGCCGGGAGCCGGCATATTGCATATTGAGTGCATATTGCATATTGAGTGCAGCACTTTCCACAGCATCATCTTTCAGGATCTGGAATAGCTCAACTGGAATTCTATCACTGCCGGGAGCCAGCGTGAGGAATTCCGCCCATGACAAAGGTCATGAGGAAGGAGGCTCGGCATACGCAAAGGTGGGATTGAGCCTCAGGAGTCCCCCTGGAAATTCTCGAGCATCTACCCCCCAAACCAGAGTCTGCCTACTTTCTGCTTTGTGCTTTCACCTACACCTCTGACTTTACGGGGGGCTGTCCCCCACTACCTCTCTCTGAAAAAAGAGTTAGCTTACAGCTCCAGTTAATAATTCCTGGGTGTGACAGTGTTTAACCTACAAACTCCTTGGGAAATCCTCTAGCCTGCCTGAATAGGTTTTTCCGGCCACATGTGATTGTTCAGAGCCTCCCAACTGTGAGAGGCAGGAGATGTTCTAAACTGTCTAAACACAGATTCCTTTGAGTAGTTAAAAGATTGATTAGAAATTGTATTGGTGAAGGGTTTTTCACTTATTGAGCCAATGTTTGCTGCTAAGTCTCCATACTCCGTACCTACTGTGTCCTTGGCAGTGTATTGATTGATATAATGGGTGTATAGAAATGTAAGTAGTAGCCTCAATGTTTGTAACGTTGGACCCTTGAGTTAATTCTTTTCTTGATTGAGCCCACCTCACCTTTGCCCTATAGGAATGCAGCTTTGTCCAGTGCTTTTTTGGAGGCTGGTGCCTGACTTTGGAATAATCACCTTTAGAGAAAGATAAGTTTCTTAAAATGTTAACAGGCCTCCTGGCCAGAAGATGATGTAATTCACCTGAACTTTTGCATATGATAAGTTTGAAAAGCCTGGCTTCGATTAGGACCAGGAACTGCTGTCCTTGCATGACTCCACCCCTTCCCCCATTATCCTCTATAAACAACTTTAGGTATAAAAACTACTTTGGAAAATAAAGTGTGGGCCTTGTTCACCAAAACTTGGTCTCCCCATGTCGTTCTCTCTTTCAACTTCTGGCTGAGTCTCCATCTGGAGCGCGGAACCCGCCATGCTTGCTAATTATGCCTGGGCTTCTAAGATCCGACCGGGGAGGCCTCAGTGTCTCCTCTCCTTCGGGAGAACGGAAGGACGCCTGCGGCCTACGTAAGTGGTGCAAACTTCTTGTCTTGAAGTTTTATTGGTCTCCTGCGTAAACCAAGCTACTCAGCCTCTTTTCTCCACTGAATTTTCCTACTGAGCTATCCTCATTCTATTACTCTTTATATCTTTGATGAATAAATAATTAAATAGGTCGCCGACGCCGTCCCCGCTTCGAATACCCTGGATCAGCCGGGGCTGGACCCCGGCACACACAGAACACATTCACACATGCTCATTTTACAAACAGAAACATACTCATACATTCAGTCACACATATGGGCATCCCCATCTCAACATGATCACACACTCAAATGTTAACACATTCAACCATGCACACATATTAATGAAATCGTACACATGTATACTCTTACATATGATGATTTGTACAAATCACATGTCCAGTCTTATGCCCATATTCATATACACATGTGCAAACATCTCTGTGTTCTCTCACACACACGTACCTGCTATCACCCCTGAATATGCTTACAAGTTCACTAAAACAAATTTGTGCTCATATGCATATATTCACACATTCACTGACACAAGCATCCTCAATTCTCACACACATGTAAACACACATATTTTGAGACCACCAATGCACACATTCACTCATTCACACAATTCACATAAAAGACACACTCATATCTCACATGAACACATTTCCTCATTTACACATATTAGCACACACTTGAAGGTGAAAGAGGAGAGTGAAAAAGCTGACTTAAAACTCAACATTTAGAAAACAAAGGTCATGGCATCCGGTCTCATCACTTCATGGCAAATAGATGGGGAAACAATGGAAACAATGACAGACTTTATTTTCTTGGGCTTCAGAATCACTGCAGATGGTTACTGCAGCTGAAATTAAAAGATGCTGGCTTGACAAACCTAGACAGTGTTTTAAAAGGCAGAGATATCACTTTGCTGAGAAAGGTCTGCATGGTCAAAACTATGATTTTTCCAGTAGCCATGTACGGATGTGAGAGTTGGACCATAAAGAAGGCTGAGCAGCAAAGAATTGATAGGCACAAATTGTGATGATGGAGAAGACTCTTGAGAGCCCCTTGGACAGCAAGGAGATCAAATTTTCAATTCTAAAGGGAATCAGTCCTGAACATTCATTGGAAGGACTGATGCTGAAGCTGAGGTTCCAGTCCTTTGGCCAACTGGTGGAAAGATTGGACTCATTGGGAAAAGACCCTGATGCTGGGAAAGATTGAGGGCAGGAGGAGAAAGGGGCAACAGAGGATGAGATGGTTGGATGGCATCACTGACTCAATGGACAAGAGTTTGAGCAAACACCAGGAAATAGTGAAGGACAGGGAAGCCCGGCATGCTGCAGTCCATGGGTTGCAAAGGGTCGGACATGACTGAGTGACTGAACAACAACAAAGCGCACTCAAAAACAGGGACATACTCACATTCATTGACTTAACGTGCATTCTCACAGACTCACACTTACAGAAACCCAGTCATATAGGTGATGTGCTTACACGCAGCCTATTCAAAGGCAGTTGACACACTCAAACAGAAATCTGATTACATAGTCACTCTGACACAAATGTACTCACACTCACCATCAACTCATTCACTCACACACACAAAGATTAACTCACACAAATTTAGCTTAGAGCACACTTCCCTGGTGGCTCAGACAGTTAAGTGTCTGTCTACAATGTGGGAGACCCGGGTTCGATCCCTGGGTAGGGAAGATCCCCTAGAGAAGGAAATGGCGATCCACTCCAGTACTATTGTGTGGAAAATCCCATGGACAGAGGAGCCTGGTAGGCTACAGTCCATGCAGTCGCAAAGAGTCGGACACGACTAAGCGACTTCACTTTCACACGCTCACATTAACAGGCTTATGAAAACAAATATAGATATTCCCTCACTGACACAAGCATGTAAACACATATACAGATACTCACAACAAATTCCACAGGCTTGAACACACCCATTTACTTCAACACTCAAATATTGTTACATAACATACTGTAAGACATGAAAAAGTTCACAAATTCACTCTCACAAATGTTTTTGTTGTTGTTCAGTCACTCAGTCGTGTCTGACTTTTTGCGGCCCCATGGACCGCAGCACGCCAGGCTTCCCTGTCCTTTTCCACCTCCCAGAATTTGCTCACTCATGTCCATTGAGTCGGTGATGCCATCCAACCATCTTGTCTTCTGTCATCCCCTTCTCCTGCCTTCAATCTTTCCCAGCATCAGGGTCTTTTCTATGAGTCAGCTCATCTTCTGTTTCAGCATCAGTCCTTCTAATGAATATTCAAGACTGATTTCCTTTAGGACTGACTGGTTGGATCTCCTTGCAGTCCAAGGGAGTCTCAAGAGTCTTCTCCAACAGCACAGTTCAAAAAGCATCAGTTCTTCAGTGCTCAGCCTTCTTTACGGTCCAGCTCTCACATCCATACATGACTACTGGAAAAACCATAGCTTTGACTAGATGGACCTTTGTTGCTAAAGTAATGTCTCTGCTTTTTAATACACTGTCTATGTTGGTCATAGCTTTTCTTCCAAGGAGCAAGTGTCTTTTTTAATTTCATGGCTGCAGCCACCATCTGCAGTGATTTTGGAGCTCAAGAAAAAAAGTCTGTCACGGTTTCCACTGTTTCCCCATCTATTTGCCATGAAGCATCGGGACCAGATGTCATGATCTTAGTTTTTGGAATGTTGACTTTTAAGCCAACTTTTTCGCTCTCCTCTTGCACCTTCATCAAGATGAAGAGCCTATTTGCTTTCTGCCATACGGGTGGTGTCACCTGCATATCTGAGGTTATTGATGTTTCTCCTGGCAATCTTGATTCTAGCTTGTGCTTCATCCAGCCCAGCATTTCTCATGATGTGCTCTGCATATAAGTTAAATAAGCAGGGTGACAATATACAGCCTTGACGTACTCCTTTCCCAATTTGGAACCAGTCCCTTGTTGCATGTCCGGTTCTAACTATTGCTTCTTGACCTGCATACAGGTTTCGCAGGAGGCAGGTAGAGTGTACAAATATACATGTTCACATGTATGTGCATGCTCCCACTTTCAGTCACTTACATTAATATGTTTACTGTTTACTCACTCAAATGAACATGCTGACAAATTATTCACATGCAGACACACTCATATATTCACACCCACATGGTCACACATTCACTCATTAATACAGATGTGCTCACACCATCATTGCCTCACGTGAACATGCTCATGCTGCTGCTGCTGCTGCTGCTAACTCGCTTCAGTCGTGTCCGACTCTGTGTGACCCCATGGACTGTAGCCCACCAGGCTCCCCCGTCCCTGGGATTCTCCAGGCAAGAACACGGGTGGGTTGCCATTTCCTTCTCCAATGCATGAAAGTGAAAAGTGAAAGGGAAGTCGCTCAGTCGTGTCTGACTCTTAGTGGCCCCATGGACTGTAGCCCACCAGACTTCTCCATCCATGGGATTTTCCAGGCAAGAGTACTGGAGTGGGATGCCATTGCCTTCTCCGAAACATGCTCATAGATGTATTCAAATAGGTAGACATAACTAGTCACACTATAATAAATTCACTCTGTGCAAACTTGCACAAGAATTCACTCAATCACATGAATATTCCTACAAGTTCAGTCACACAGGTTCATGAATACATAAACTCAGGTGCTCCCAGACATTCACTTTCACATGCACATTAGCACTCTCATAGTCAGGAACATGCTCACATGGATGCTCTCCCACAAACATGTGCACATCCTCCACAAAGTACAAATATTCCCTCATGAAGAAAATACGCCCATATGTATTTACATTCAGATGCTCACATTTCACTCATACAATACTCCACATGTTACCTAGTTTGCAGCAGGAAACATACACATTTGCTGACTCACAGGAAAGTGCTAATAACATCCGTACACATGGCTTCAAATTCAGGTATACACTTGGACACACACAAACATGCATTTCAACACTCAAACATTACTTTAACCTACTCTGACAGGTACAAGTTCATATGTTCACCCTCTTGAATAGTACTACGCACATGTGCAGACACTGACACATTCACTCACATGAACATACCCAGATCTCATTCACATGAAAATTATCACACATTCACTCACGTGCATACATAATCAAAAATTCACTCCCACTCATGAGATTTGTGGACCCACAATGACACACTCATTTACACATGCAGGCCAACATTGACATAAAGAAGAACATGCCCAGGTATTCATCTGCACTCAAACAGTAAAGCTCACTAGGAAGCTCATGAATTCAGTCACATAAATATGCTTACATTCACTGACACACATATATGTGCCTTTACACAAATACAACCATATATTAATAAGATTACACAGAAACACATAAACACGCTAACATGTGTGTTCATGCTCAGAAACCTTCATACAATCGAGCACACACATATTCACTAAACCAAAAATTTATGCACAATGGACCGCTCTTACCTATAAACAGGCTCAAATACACACTGACACTGTCACATTTATGCTCACGTGCAAAAATGCTCAAACAAAAAAATCCAAATAACAAATACACTAAAAAAAATGCTCAAAACATTTATTTACCAAAAACGCTCACTCATTAGCTCCCACCAATGTGATGAAAATCTCACTCACATGCCAGCACACATTCAGATTGTTGATTTGAAACCTCATGAGTTCCCTGGATGAAATTTGAAACTCCCTCCCATGTATGAAGGGCAAGGAGATACCAGAGCAAGACATAGAGCACTCCAAGTGGGTGGGTGGCAATTTTTTTTTTTTAGCTCTAGAAGGGAAATTTCTTTATATATGTATATATATGTGTGTGTGTGTGTGTATATATATATATTTTTTTTTAATTGGAGGCTTTTAATTAGAGACTTTACAATATTGTGGTGGTTTTTGCCGTACATTCACATGAATCAGCCATGGATGTACATGTATTATTAGCAAGAGAACTTACATACAAGGCTTGTGTTGAGTGGCCACAACCAAGTAGATCTCCATGCCTGCCTGTCAGAATCTTAAGTTTATATGGCGAATTTAATGGGGCTCGGCCAAATGTCTTGTCCATATGATCACAACAGCACATTCCTCTTTCAAGGCTGTGTCTTTAAAACAGGACCTAGTATGGGAACTGTGGGCAGAACATACATTCCAAGGATGAGGAGAGGGTGAGGAGACTCTGATTGCCAAGATTCAGCTCTTGGGTCAACCAGTAGTCATGTCTTCTTTTTACAAAAATTTTAAGTATTTCTATTTGGCTATGCCCGGTCTTTGTTTTGACACACGGGATCTTCAATCTTCATTGCAGCATGTAGGATCTTTTTAGTTACAGCATGAGGGACCTTTAGCTGTGGCATGTATTCTCTTAGTTGCGGCATGTGGGATCTAGTTCCTTGACCAGAGATTGAGCCTGGGCCCCCTGCATTGGGAATGTGGCATCTTAGCCACTGCACCACCAGAGAAGTCCCTGTCATATCTTCTTGATGATCTTCTCCAACATTCCATCCCTCATGACTGATTCTTAGAATCTTATACATCCCCCTCTTCTGCCATGTGCCCTGAGCCATTAACAAGGGGTTTTATTAGCATGGAAATAGTTCATTTGGTGGCTGTCTAGCTGCATTGGAGGCAGATACCCCAATAATAATATAAGCATATGCAAGAGAAAAGACAGATTATGATTCCTGATGAATAACCTTTTTTGTTCCCCCCACCAAGAGCTCCATGATCTGAACCACTGAAAAAAAGTCCCCTAAGCAGGGAGTTGGATCACTCACGGTGTTCATTTGTGTGACTTAATAAGGATGATACATTAGTAGACTCATCAGGTATGAACATATAACATTCTGTTTCCCAACAGTTGTGTTGATTCCTTCGGCAGGCCCTTGAGCAGACCTACTGAAGGAAGGTATTTCCATCAGGGTTCATTGTGTGACCAGACACTGGAGCAGCAGTAGTCTAAAGACGAAAAGACAGATATTTAGTAGGGACTTGTATGGAAAGTCTTCCCCTCACATAAAAACTACACTTCTGGCCTAATCCTTAGATGTTAATGGTTAATGTGGCTGTTGCATTAAGAGCTTGACCTGGTTGTTTATCCCATATATATTGGCTGGGGAAGGCAGTGCTGTCAGGCCTATGGAGATGAACTGTGGGTGGGACATGCTAGGCCAGGACTCCCACCTTCTCCCCTCTTTCAGTGGTGTGTATTCAATTCCAAGCATAGCGCATTTCCTCAGGTCTGGCTCCCAGTGGAGATTTGAGCAGTTCCTCCTCACCCAGGGTTGCAGAGTAACTCATCCATCCTGGTAGCATGTCTTATTGCAAACTCCAGTAGATAATGCCTTTCCCAGGTGTGATGTGGCTTGGTGTTCCCAGCATCATAGTATGTAGATTCTGTTGGAAATGCTCTCAAAATGGTGTCATGGGAATAGAACAATCAAAAATGGCTCAGCAAGGTATTCTTTACTTCTGCAGAAGGGCGCTTTGCAGACAAAAGGTCTGGGAGCAAGTACACTGAGTGGGAGGTCTGACCAGGTTTTATCCCTAAGACGCAGGTTCCCGCCCCTGGCTCCTCACAGGCTGAGGACCAGAGTCACAATCTTCCCAGGATGTCACCTAAGATTTGTATGGGTCGATGGGGTCATGAGTAATACTTGCAAGCTCTCGAGTGGAGGACTGTTTTACCCACCCCTTTACTTCTCTGAACATATGCAGGGTAAAAACCCATGAAATTACCCTACCAAACTGTTTTTATGAGGAAGGGGAGAGAACAAAGGACTGGCAACAAGCTGCCATTTTTAGAAACCTTATTCACAAGCTGGGTTTATAGGTATATACATCTAAATAATGTGTGCTTAAAATGAATATGGATCATTTCTCTATTTCTCATATCTTCCCTTTTGGTAGAAAAGACTGTATTGTCCTACAGTCCACAGTGAGAAGAGTGCAATCTAAGTCATATTCCGTGACTTCTGTACCTTCATGATACTGGGTGTCTTGGTAGAGGGCCTCAGTCTGGATTATGGGGCAGTCAGCATCATTCAAATGTATTAAAGCTTGAGACAGTACTTTAGTCTACCTGGCTAAAGTGGTTTTACCTGTTAGTTATTTAATCTGCTGCTTTAATATTCTCATTTTCTTTTCCATCACCCATGCTCCTTAGGGGAGACAGAACCTCCATTTACTATCATGTTCTTTTGTGCAAGCTTGTACATCACGATATTTGAAACGTCATCCTTGGTCACTGTCCATTTGACTAGTGTATCTATACATAGTACTCTACTCTTCTAATTCCCTAATGATGACATCTTTTTTGTGTGTGGTGACTGGAGAAAGTCAAAATTAGGCCATACACAGTGTTCACCCAAACCAAGACATTTAGAACCCTCACTCGGAGGAAGGGGGCCGATACAATCATTTTGCTCTCAGTGACTCACCAGTGGGGAGCTCCAGTGAATGGACTCACGCTCCTTTGGCAGTTGCCTTGAGCCTTGTTTAGAACACACAGCAACTGCATTAACCAAGTCATTTTGTTTCAAGGGCATTCTAGCAACCTTGGCCATATGCCATCCCGTTTGAACACTATGGTGGCCACTCTTTCTATGCTGTATCTACTGAAGGGCAGATTGCTAAGGCTTGTACCCGGGCTAGGGCATCAGCTTCCTGCTGCCAGAGGGTATCAGTGCCTCATGATCTGGTATATGGAAATCAGTGACAACTGACTCAGGTTCTGGCAAGCAAACCCAAATGTCCTTCTATATATTCGAACCCCCAAAGGGCTTATTCATAATTATCCACCCATATGCTTCCCACTGTCCAAGCCATAGGGTTAATCCCTTTACAACAGCAGAATTGTCAGTGCAAAGTGTTAACAGTCAGGACCTATGAGTGATTACCAGTGAAATCTTCTGCGTTCATCCCCATGGCTGCCGCAGTTCATTCCTGTTTCTATCCAGATGATGTCAGTGTTGCTAAGACCAAGACCAAATTCCCAGACACCTGGATTAAACCGATCTGTACCTGATGTCCTCATGGGCTGCCAGAGGAATACGAGTGGGGGAATTTGGAGAACTGACACATTCTATAAGGCCTAGTGGGGAAGGAAATGGCAACCCACTCCAGTATTCATGCCTGGGAAATCCCATGGACGGAGGAGCCTGGTGGGCTACAGTCCATGGGGTTGCAAAGAGTCGGACACGACTGCGCGACTTCACTTCACTTCACTTCACCTCATAAGGCCTAGTAGCACCTGCATTTTTAGAGACAGTGGGCTGGCATACAGCATGTGCCTCTGCTGCAAATAGGCAACCATTTAGTCAAAGTGGGGGTTTAAGCTATGGCAGATGTGGGTCAATAGAACATGTTCTCAATCTCCCCTTGATAGGAAGACAAATTCTTACTATAAAATGCTGTTCCTTAAAACTGTCTGGTCATATCTAATTTGTGTGCATTCTCAGATATTCGAGTCAGAGCCTTGGTAATATAACCAGTGTTTCCAATTGTGTCCTGTTACAAGGAGAACAGATTATTATTGTATTTATACAAACAAACATATGACCATAAAAATCAGAATACTCACAGAACACTCCAAAACCTGGAGGGATCAGATAGGGAGAAAAAAGTAAGTGCTTCTTCTTTATTCACAAATGTATATGTTAGCAAATTGCTCATAGCTTAAGAGAAAAGAGAAAAAGTTTTCTTAACTCTGGAAAACCAAAACACAAAAGGACTAACAATGTTTCAAAGAGAAAGTCAAAATTATAATCATCCTCATTATTTCACTCAGTCCCATGAAATTTATGGAGAAAGCCAAACAGTAAAAAAAGAAAACAAACAAACAAAAATCTGCCCTTTTTAACTGATGAAGGAAAATTACGTTTTAGTTTTACATAAGTACACTATAGATATTAAAGCCCGTTTTTCTTTCGTATAGAAGCCTTAATGAAGGTCAATCATGTATCCAATCTAGATCATATAAGCAACACTACTCTCTCAAGGCTGCATTTTTGACATGGCTCCTAGTAAGGGAACTGTGGGCCACATCTACATTCCAAGGACAGGGCAGGTAGCGAGGAGCCTCTCATTGCCTGAGTCCAGCTCACCTGTCAACCAGTGGTCACATCCTCTCAGTAAGCTCTAACACAGATACACTCACCTGGACCCTGACACATTGACTTCTTCACACAAATGCTCATAAATTCACTCAGTTCAGTTCAGTTCAGTTCAGTCGCTTAGTCATGTCTGACTCTTTGCAACCACATGAATTGCAGCACGCAATTCATGTCCATCACCAACTCCTGGAGTTCACCCAAACTCATGTGCATCGAGTCGGTGATGCCATCCAGCCATCCCATCCTCTGTCGTCCCCTTCTCCTCCTGCCCCCAATCCCTCCCAGCATCAGAGTCTTTTCCAATGAGTCAACTCTTTGCATGAGGTGGCCAAAGTATTGGAGTTTCAGCTTTAGCATCAGTCCTTCCAAAGAACACCTGGGACTGATCTCCTTTTGAATGGACTGGTTGGCTCTCCTTGCAGTCCAAGGAACTTCAATAGTCTTCTCCAACACCACAGTTCCAAAGCATCAATTCTTTGGTGCTCAGCTTTCTTCACAGTCCAACTCTCACAGCCACACATGACTACTGGAAAAACCATAGCCTTGACTCCATGGACCTTTTTTGGCAAAGTAACGTCTCTGCTTTTTATATGCTATCTAGGTTGGTCCAAATATGTACACTCTGATCTTCCCATACACCCCTTCATTTACACATGCACATTAACCTCAAAATAAGGAATCTGCTAACATACAGACTCACACACAAGCAAACTCACGTCTACCCTTAAGCTCAACCATTCACTCATATGTAAATAAACTCACACTCCCATTCATGATTATGTTACACTCATACAATTCTTGCAAGTTAAGTTCACTTTAACTTGTGTGAACCTAGTACACATTCACTGCCTCACATGAACATACTGGTGTTCTCTCATGTGTTCACAAATTTCAGTCATACCCCTTGAACATAAACATGTACTTCAATACTCAAATATTATCACACTAACAGACTCTTATGGTGGATAGGATTATGAGGCATGGAGGGAGGGGTGCACTTCTCCAGAGGTGGAACCAGCACTGGAGCACCAGCACCTTTGGGCTGCATCCTTTCCTTGCTGGACAGCACTTCAGCTGCACACTTTCCCCCACCCTCAAGACTCAGTGAACAGACAGGTCCCACAAGATTGTGGAGTAGAAGGATGTGCATTCATCTTCTCCCATGAGAACTCCAAAATTGCAAAGAACTGTTGAACAACCATCGACAGGACAATGTTGAATCCCACTGAAAAAAGATACCCCATGTCCGAGGGCAAAGGAGAAGCCCCACGAGACGGTAGGAGAGGCGAAATCGTGTTTAGAATCAAACCTCATACCCACCAGAGAAGCTCAGAGGGCTCAAACAAAACCTTGTGTGCACCAGGACCCAGGGACCCCACAAGAGACTGAGCCACACCTGCCTTTCAGTGTTTGAGTCTCCTCTATGGCTGCATAGGTCAGCAGTGTCCTGCCATGGGAACAGGGGCTCTGGCTGCAGCAGACCTGGGAGGTGTGGTGTGTAAGCCCCACCATAGAGCCACCAAGCAGACAACTCACAAACTGGAGGACAATCAAACAATTATACCAAAGAAGTTCTCGCACTGTTGTGAAAGTTCTGGGGCCCACAACAGATTTCCCAACCTGGGAATCCAGCAAAGAGACTGAGAACCCCCAGGGAATTTGATTTTGAAGGCCAGTGGGCTCTGATTACAGAACTTACACAGGACTAGGGAAACAGACTCTTGGAGGGCACAAACAAAACCTTGTGTGCACCAGGACCCAGGAGAAAGGAGCAGTGATCCCACAAGAGAATGAGCCAGACTTGCCTGTGAGCATCCAGGAGATTCCAGTGGAGGCATGGGTCGACAGTGGCTTGCTGTGGCGTCAGGGGCACTAAATCTAACAGTCCTGACATAAGTTCTTTTGAAGGACCTCCATTACCCCTATCATAGTTTAGCCTCAGGCCAGACTCCAGGGAGGGAACACAGCCCCTCCAATCCACAGAAAATTGGATTAAAGATTTACTGAGCATGGCCCTGCCCATCAGAGCAAGACCCAGATGCCCCCACAGCCAGTCCTTCCCATCAGGAAGCTTCCACAAGCCTCATATGCTTATGCATCAAAGAACAGACAGAATGGAAACCACAATTACAGAAAACTAACCAAACCGATCCCTTGGATCACAGCCTTGTCTAACTCAATGAAACGATGAGCCATGCCATGTAGGGCCACGCAAGACGGATGGGTCATGGTGGAGAGTTCTGACAAAATGTGGTTCACTGGAGAAGGAATGGCAAACCACTTCAGTATTCTTGCCTTAAGAATCCCATGAAGAGTATGACAAGGCAAAAATATATGACACTGAAAGATGAACTCCTCGGGTCAGTACATGCCCAATACGCTACTGGAGAAGAGTGGAGAAATAGCTCCAGGAAGAATGAAGAGGCTGAGGCAAAGCATAAACAGTGCCCAGCTGTGGATGTGACTGGTGATGGAAGTAAAGTCTGATGCTGTAGAGAACAATATCGCATAGGAGCCTGGAATGCTAGGTCCATGAATCAAGGTAAATTGGAAGTGGTCAAACAGGAGATTGCAAGAGAGCACATCGACACTTTAGGAATCAATGAACTAAAATGGACCAGAATGGGCAAATTTAATTCAGTTGGCCATTATATCTACTGCTGTGGGCAAGAATCCCTTAGAAGAAATGGACTAGCCCTCATAGTCGACAAAAGAGTCTGAAATGCAGCACTTGGGTGCAATCTCAAAAAAGACAGAATGATCTCTGTTTGTTTCAAGGCAAACCATTTAATATCACAGTAATCCAAGTCTATGTCCCAACCACTAATGCCAAAGACGCTGAATCGACTGGTTTGATGAAGACATACAAGACCTTCTAGAACTAACACCAAAAGAAGATACCCTTTTCATCATAGGGGACTAGAAAGCAAAAGTAGGAAGTCAAGACATACCTGAAGGAACAAGCAAGTTTGTCCTTGGAGTACAAAATGAAGCAGGGCAAAGGCTAACAGAGTTTTGCCAAGAGAACGCACTAGTCATAGCAAACACCCTCTTGCAACAACACAAGAGATGACTACACATGGACATCACCAGATGGTCAACACCGAAATCATATTGATTATATTCTTTGCAGCCGAAGATGGAGAAGCTCTATACAGTCCGCAAAAACAAGACCAGGAGCTGACTGTGACGCAGATCATGAATGCCTTATTGCCCAATTCAGACTTAAGTTGAAAAACGAAGGGAAAACCACTAGACCATTCAGGTGTGACCGAAATCAAATTTCTTACGATTATACAGTGGAAGTGACCAAGAGATTCAAGGGATTCGATCCTATAGAAAGAGTGCCTGAAGAACTGTGGATGGAGGTTCCTAACATTGTGCAAGAGGCGGTGATCAAAAGCATCCCCAAGAAGAAGAAATGCAAGCAGGCAAAATGGTGGCCTGAGGAGGCCTTACAAATAGCAGAGAAAGAGAAATGCAAGCAGGCAAAATGGTGGCCTGAGGAGGCCTTACAAATAGCAGAGAAAAGAAGAGAAGTGAAAGGCAAAGGAGAAAAGGAAAGATATATCCATCTGAATCCAGAGTACCAAAGAATAGCAGGGAGAGATAAGAAAGCCTTCCTCAGTGATCAATGCAAAGAAATAGAGGAAAACAATAGAATGGGAAAGACTAGCGATCTCCTCAAGAAAATGAGAGATACCAAGGGAACATTTCATGCAAAGATGGGCTCAATAAAGGACAGAAATGGCATGGACCTAACAGAAACAGAAGATATTAAGAAGAGATGGCAAGAACACACAGAAGACCTATACAAAAATGATCTTCATGACCCAGATAACCTCGATGATGTGATCACTCACATACAGCCAGACATCTTGGAATGTGAAGTCTAGTGGGCCTTAGGAAGCATCACTATTAATAAAGCTAGTGGAGGTGATGGCATTCCAGCTGAGCTATTTCAAATCCTAAAAGATAATGCTGTGAAAATGCTGCACTTAATATGCCAGCAAATTTGGGAAACTCAGCAGTGGCCACAGGACTGGAAAAGGTCAGTTTTCATTCTGGTCCCAAAGAAAGGCAATGCCAAAGAATGTTCAAACTACTGCACAAATGCACTCATCTCACAGACTAGCAAAGGAATGCTCAAAATTCTCCAAGCTAGGCTTCAACAGTATGTGAACTGAGAACTTCCAGAAGTTCAAGCTGGATTTAGAAAAGGCAGAGGAATGAGAGATCAAATTGTCAACATCCTTTATATCATCGAAAAAGCAAGAGAGCTCCAGTAAAACATCTCCTTCTGTTTCGATGACTATGCTAAAGGCTTTGACTGTGTGGATCACAACAAACTCTGCAACACTCTTAAGGAGATGGAAATACCAGCCCACCTTACTTGCCTCCTGACAAATCTGTCTGCAGGTCAAGAAGCAAGAGTTAGAACCAGACATGGAACAACAGACTGGTTCCAAACTGGGAAAGGGGTACGTCAAGGCTGGATATAGTCACCTTACTTATCTAATTTATATGCCGAGTACATCATGCGAAATGCCAGGCTGGATGAAGCACAAGCTGGAATCAAGATTGTCAGGAGAAATATCAATAACTAGCCTCAGATATGCAGGGGACAGTACCGTTATGGCAGAAAGCAAAGAGGAGCTATAGAGCCTCTTGATGAAAGTGAAAGAGGAGAGTGAAAAAGCTGGCTTAAAACTCAACACTGAAAAACGAAGACCATGACATCTTGTCCCATCACTTCATGGCAAATTGATGGGAAACAATGGAAACAGTGACAGAATTTATTTTCTTGGGCTCCAGATTCACTGCAGGTGGTGACTGCAGCCATGATTAAAAGACGCTTGCTCCTTGGAAGAAAAGCTATGGCAAACCTAGACAGTGTTTTAAAAAGCAGAGACATTACTTTAGTGACAAAGGTCCGTCTAGTCAAAGCTATGGTTTTTCCAGCAGTGGGGAGGGAGGTGGGAGGGAGATTCAGGATGAGGGGTGACATGTATATGTATGGCCGATTCATGTTGATGTATAGCAAAATCCATCACGATATTGTAAATAATTATCCTCCAAGTAACTAATTAAAAAAAAAAAAAAAAACCATTGAATGTACTTCCACATATATGCTTGCAAATAACCTTACTCAAATATATTCACACATAAACAAGATCACACAAAAAACACATTTACCCCAACTACTCAGTATTATGCTAATATGCATTCACATGCCTACAAATTCATTTATACAGGTGAACACACTTAAATATTCATTTTAAGCACACACATTTACACCTAAGAAAACACGCTCACCCATGAACATGCTCACACATACAATGTCACACAGAGATATGTTGACATACATACACATTCTTGCACACTAACTAAACACACAAATTTGAGTTTGCCCTCAAACTCAAATTCAAAAACACATACATTCACATGCGTGCACCAACACATTCATTGTTTCACATAAACATGCTGGTGTGTGTGTGTGTGTGTGTGTGTGTGTGTGTGTGTGTTAGTCACTCAGTCCTGTCCAACTCTTTGTGACCCCATGGACTGTAACTGTAGCTGCCGGGCTCTTCTGTCCGTGGGGATTCTCTAGGCCAGAATGCTGGAGTGGGTTGCTAGGCCCCCTTCCAGGGGATCTTCCTGACCCAGGTATCGAACCCAGATCTGCCACATTGCAGGTGGATTCTTTACCGTCTGAGCCACCAGGGAAGCCCAACAATCCTGGAGTGGGTAGCCTATCCCTTCTCCAGGGGATCTTCCCAACCCAGGAATCGAACCAGGATCTCCTGCATTGCAGGCGGATTCTTTACCAGCTGAGCTACCAGGGAAGCCAAAACATGCTGATATAGTCACTCAATTTCAGGACCTTACTCACAAGTTTACTCACAAAGGGACTCAGATATAAACAGTCAGATGCTTCCAGATGTTCCCACTCACACTTTCACTTACACATTCTTAAAATCCAGAACACGCTTATATACATGTATACACAAACATGTTTCCATCCACCATAAAGCTCAGACATTAGCTCACAGAAGAAATTTGCTCACATGTACTCACATTCTCATTTTATCTCACATAAATATGCACATACTAGCTCACAGCTGAGAACCTGACACACATTCTCTCATTCACATGAACATAACTTTAATATTGTCAATAGATAATTATGCCACAGGGAGTTTAAGGCAAGGAAGGCTTTGTTTAAGACTTTGTTTAAGGCTTTGTTTAAAAGGGGACAGAGACTGTTGCAACAGGGAAAATAAACTCAACTCCATCTACACGAGAGACAGATGAAAATTTATTGCCAACAGGGTGGTTGAAGGAGGTAGTGACTGGGAAATTACTAACAGGAACTTAGGTATTGTGTTGGCTAATTTTAGATGTCCACTTGCTTGTAAAGCATTTCCTGGTGTGTCTGTAAGCAGGATTCTGGAAGAGATTAGCATATGAATTAGTAGACCGAGTAAAGAAAATTGCCCTCACCAATGCAAGTGGGCATCACCCAATCCCTTGAGGGCCTGAATAGAACAGAAAGGCAGAGGAAGGATGAGTTTGCTCTTTGCCTGAACTGAGACATCCATATGACTCTGTTCTAAGACATCGGCACTCCTCGTCTTGGGCCTTTGCACTTAGCCCAGGATTTGCACCATCTGCCCTCTGATTCTCAGGCTTTTAGCCTTGAACTGGGTTCAGGGTTTGTCAGGCTTTCTGACTTAGACTGAATTATACCACCGACTTTCTTGGTTTTCCAGCTTGCAGACAGCAGATTGCATGATTTCTCACCCTCCACAATTGCATGAGCCAATTTCTATAATAAATCTCTTCATGTATATGTATGCCCGTGCTCATGCTCAGTTGCTAAGTTGTGCCTGACTCTGCAACCCTGTGGACCTGTAACCCTCCAGAATCCTCTGTCCATGGGATTTCCCAGACAAGAATACTGGATCCCTCCAGGGGATCTTCCCAACCGAGGGAGTGAACCCATGTCTCCTGCGTCTCCTGCATTGGCAGGCAGATTCTTTACCACTGAGCCACCTGGGAAGCCATATCTATATCTATCTTATATCTATAGCAATATGGATATATAGTAGAGAAATATAACTAATATATATATATATATATACACACACATACATAAATGTATAGATATTAGGTATCTGATCTAGTTATCTATACCTATAGGTATAGATACTTGATATATAAGATATGTGTATATCTATCTGTTTCTTGTTGATCCTATTTCTGTGGAGAACCCTGACTAACACAAGTATCAAGGGAGGCTGGGAGTAGAACTTGATTAGGTATCAAGAGGAGGGATGAAAAACTCAGATATGAAGTATGCGGGGATTCTGATTAAACTGATTCTGATTAGGGAGGATCGTTGCTAAAGCTGGGCTCAGCAGCTTAGCAGGTAGGATCAAGCTTCAGGTAGAGTGAAGAAGAGGACTCAGAACAGCCTAAGGTTTGGTTAAGGAGGGAGTTATTTTCAGTTCCTCCCCTTCTTCAAGGGAAGAAGAGGCATTCTTTTTCCTGTGAACAATATAAGTCCATTTCTCACTCAGTCACCTTTTGTTCACTAAGCAACAGCTGAAGTGTCTGCTGATATTTGGTAGTAGAAGATATCTGCTGGATCCTGCAAGGAATCAATCACTTAATGAGGGAGGTTTCTAAGTAAACAATAAAGAAAGATTAAGATTTATTGTGGACTATTAATATTTAGACAGTTTCTGAGTCCAGAAGGATAACCATTTGAAAGCATTTCTAGATGTTGGGCTTGAAGCATGTTTAGATGGTGGAGTGAGGGGATGGCAGTGGTAATCTGATGATTTCCTAGTTTACAATGAATGGTTTCTATGAAGCACAGACATCAGATAGGTTTTGGTAAGCTCATCCACAATCATGATTATTTCCTGGAGCAGAGCATGGGAGATAAAGTGTAATTTCCTGAGTGGCCCACATGGCAGCAGTTTCAGGCATGAAGATCATACATAATCTGCTGCAATGATGAGTCCGTTGAAATTTATATCAAGTTGTCTAGCTTCGGCTCATAGGACTTCTTCTGATCCTATGAAGTCAAAGCATAGACTTCCAATAAGAATCTGGGCAGTCAGCTTTGTGTTCTCAATGATGTCAAATCAGGAGGGTTGGAAAAAATTTGGAACCAGTAGTTTGAGGAGTTGCAGCCAGATATTGAAGCAAACTGGAAGAGCTGAGAATTTGGTAAGGACTGACAAAATGTATGAGATAGCAGAAGCCAGTCCGATTTAGATGTAGGTCACAAAACCACGTAGTTTACAACGACGTGCAAAATAGCTCAAAGACCAGAATCCCATACCTGACAACGCTGTGTTTTCTTTTTAAAAACAAAATTTCAACAGTCACTTCCTTTTTGGCCACAGATACTCAAAGTAAGATTATTCTTTGTAATTCTTGTAGTTCTTGTTCTGTTTGATCTGGGATTAGCCATCTCTTGAACTTATCAGCTGAGAGTCTCCAGGAGAATTCAGGAAATCCTGACTCGGTCTAGTGGTGCGGTCTCAAAGTTGTTTAAGCAATGCCGTTAGGAGTAAGAATAAGATTATTCTTACATTTATAAAATGTCTGATCTCACTAGATTTGGCTTGCTTATCTGCACAATTTCAGCAAGAATGATAATTGACCACAGAGGCCTTTTTAGTTTGCATTGCTGGAACTTTTCATAAGGAGTCTTAGATTGGACTTTGAAAAGCCTCTCAAGGCTAGGAAGCCATGCCAAGAACTCACCACCAGAATCACATGCAGATTTAGGTAAATTAATCTCTTCTTGAAGTCCTCACCGTATCCTAAGTTTGCTAGGCCTGCCAGGTGGTGACCTCTCCTACTCAGCTCTAAGACTGAGAAAGCTGTAATCCAGGTAGGAGGCCCATTTGCCCAAGAGGACTTTGTAAGCATTGGCTTCATAAAATCACCTTTAATTTCTTTAACTCTCTGATCATATCTGATTATATGTATTGTTTTCAAATATGATATTCCATTAAAGGCTTATATAATGAAATCAATACAGAGGAAAGATTCATATTGAACCTATACCATTCATTGTATTACTATGAAAATGAGAATACTTGATAAGAATATTCAAACTCTAGAGTGATCAGGCAGGGAAAAGAAGATAAATACCTCACTTACACTTACAGAAGTATGATTTACTAAACTATTATGAATCTTAGATAGCTGAAGTTAGAAGAGAAAGTTGTTCTCCAGAGAATAGAACATTAAGGCATCAGCAGTAGTCCAAACAAAAGCTGTAATCATGCCTAATGTGTTCACTCAGCCCCATGTAATTCTTGTTCTGTTTGATCTTGGATTAGCCATCTCATGAACTTATCAGCTTCTCCAGGAGAATTCAGGAAATCCTGACTCGGTCTAGTGGTGTGGTCTCCAAGTTGTTTGAGCAATGCCATTAGGAGTTCTGTGCCTCAGGAGTACCTGGCAGAGTCCTTTCGGGACTCCAAGATAGTCTCATTTTGTTGAAGATAGTTAGTCTGGCATGTAGCTGATTGCAAGGGTTTTCAGGGAAGCATCAAGGTAAAATAACTATGGATGACAAAAGAGGAAAATCATTGGTCTGTATTTCTGCTTTTGTGCCAATGCCATACTGTCTTGATGACTGTAGCCTTGTAGTATAATCTGAAGTCAGGAAGGTTGATTCCTCCAGCTCCATTCTTCTTTTCAAGACTGCTTTGGATATTCAGGGTCTTTTGTGTTTCCATATGAATTGTGAACTTTTTTGTTCTAGTTCTGTGAAAAATGCCATTGGTAACTATTTACAATAGCCAGAACATGGAAGCAACCTAGATGTTCATTGACAGATGAATGGATAAAGAGGTCCTGGTACATATACACAATGGAATATTACTCAGCCATAAAAAGGAACGCATTTCAGTCCGTTCTAATGAGGTGGATGAACCTGGAACCTATTGTAAGTAAGAAGTAAGTATTATAAGAGTGAAGTAAGTCAGAAAGAGAAAGAGAAATATCATACTCTAACACATATATATGGAATCTAGAAAAATGGTACTGAAGAATTTATTGACAGGGCAACAATGGAGAAACAGACATAGAGAATAGACTTATGGACATGGGGAGAGGGGAAGAGATGGTGAGATGTATGGAAAGAGTAACATGGAAACGTACATTACCAAATGTAAAATAGATAGCCAATGGGAATTTGCTGTATGGCTCAGGAAACTCAAACAGGGGCTCTGTATCAACCAAGAGGGGTGGGATGGGGAGGGAGATGGGAGGGAGGTTCAAAAGGGAGGGGATATATATATATATATATATACCTATGGCTGATTCATGTTGAGGTTTGACAGAAAAGAGCAAAATTCTATAAAGCAATTATCCTTCAATAAAAAATAAATAAATTTTTAAAAAGATGAAAATCACCATGGTAAAAGATGGGATGGATGTTCATTATAGAATATTTTGATATTTGGCAAAACTAATACAATTATGTAAAATTTAAAAATAAAATAAAATTAAAAGAAAGAATGTTCATTATATAAAGTGATGCAATTGACAAGGACATTTAGTTGTTTCTGTGGCATACAACATTCTAAAATAGTACCTGGAATTGCAGCTGATAACATTATGCCAGTGTTGTCTAATTATAAGGCAAAGCAGCACCAATATACATCATGAACAACAAAGGCATTGACATTTCTAGGAAGTTAATATAATTTCTAAAGTATTTATATTAACATTGTACCCATAGAAGTATAAATTAGAAAAGGTGAAGCATCTCTTAGTATTTGAGAATGCTTCCTGTGCAACTCAGCTGATCAAATAAACCTAATTATTGTAACATCTCTCATTTACAAGGTGAAGGAACGGGCTCTTTGTGATTTTCCGGAGGCCTTCTGGGAAATATCAAAGTCAGTTTGAGATCAAGCAGATTTCATTTAGAATTTTATTTTGGAAAGACAGAATTTCACAAGTTGTTAGAAATGTCAAAAGAGTTGTACAATTTGCTAAATACATTCATGGGTCATGGACTTCCCTGGCGGTTGAATGATTAAGACTCTGCCTTCTGATACAGGAGACACAGATTTGAGCCCTGGTCAAAGACCTAGGATCCCACATGCAATGTGGAACAACAAATGATGCTGGAAGACTTGAAAGTGTGTGTGTTTGTGTGTGTGTGTGTGTGTGTGTGTGTGCACGCGCGCGCATGTGCATGCCTGCAGAGGCACACGCACATGCTCAGTTGTGTCTGACTCTTTGCGACCCCATGGACTGTAGCCCGCCAGGCTCCTCTGTGCATGGAATTTTCCAAGCAAGAATACTGGAGTGTGTTGCCATTTCCTCCTCCAGCGGCTCTTCCTGACCCAGGGATCAAACCCGCATCTCCTGCATCGGCAGGAGGATTCTTTGCCACTTGAGTCTCCTGGGAAGCCCAGGAAACGTGAATACCTCTATGTAAATAGAACAGCAACAACAACTGATCACACCTTGCACCATATACAAACATTAACTCAAAAAAATGAATCATAGACCTAAATGCAAAACCTAAAAAAAAACAAAAACAAAACAGAATTAAAAAAAGAATCATAGGTAACTAAGAAACTGTTTGGCTATCCATTTATCCAGAGTATTGATAAGATTTCTAAAGTAAATATTGAAGGTAATGTGCCTTATCTCTACCTATCTCTAGATAGGTAGCCTTATCTCTTTTATTTATTTATCTATTAAACATGTGGTTTTAATTTTTATTAAAGAAACTAGGGAAATGTGGCAACATAGAGGGGAAAAATTCTTGCTATTGCATCGAGGGCTTCCCTGGTTGCTCCGTGGTAAAGAACCTGCCTGCCAACGCAGGAGACACAGGTTCCATCCCTGATCCCACAGGTCGTGGAGTAACTAAGCCTGTGGCACAACTCCTGAGCCTGTGCTCTAGAGCCTGGAAGCCACAGCTACTAGACCCACATGCTGCAACTGCTGAGACTCACATGCTCTAGAACCCATGCTCTGCAACAAGAGAAGCCGCCGCAACGAGACACCCATGTACTGCAACTAGAGATAGGCCCCAGTCTCCACAACTAGAGAAAAGCCTGCCCAGCAACAAAGAACTAGCAAGCCAAAAATAAATACATACATACATAAAATTAAGTTGTATCTACATGGGCAAACTAAAAGTCATACCTACGAATCAGTCCTATAAATCAAAGCAAAAACTACAACATTTTTTCTTTAAAACATTAACTGCATGTGTAAGTATGAAAACAATGATCTCTTTCAGAAGTAAGACTGCTCAGTTCTCTTACAAATAAAAGACGCGATAAATCAACAAAGAGCACAGGACATTATTCTGATAAGACATAGAATCTGTGCCTTCTAAGGAGATTACTTAGAAGATAAGGAAAAACCTTTTACAATCTCTTATTAAGAGCAAACCTAGGAAAAACTTGCCTTAGCAACTGTCGAATATACAATACAGTATTATTAACTATAGTCACCATGCTGTACATTATATCCTTATGATTATCTATTTTATAACTGAGAGTTTGTACCGTTTTTGGCTTCATAATTGTTTCATTTTTTGTTGTGGTTGCTGTTCAGTCGCTAAGTTGTGTCTCACTCTGCAACCCCGTGGACTGCAGCACGCCAGGCACCCCTGACCATCACTATCTCCTGGACAATGCTCAAATTCATGTCCATTGGGTCAGTGTCTGTGCTAAGTCACTTCTGTCGTGTCCGACTCATTCTGACCCATGTACTGTAGCCTGCCAGGCTCCTCTGTCCATGGAATTCTCCAAGCAAGGATACTGGAGTGGGCTTCCATGCCCTCCTCCAGGGGATCTTCCCGACCAAGGAGGGATCGAACCCCCGTCTCTTATGTCTCCTGCTTTGGCACTCGGGTTCTTTACCACTAGCACCACCTGAGAAGCCCAAAAGTAGATTAGGGTTTCCCTCATGACTCAGTGGTAAAGAATTTGCCTGCCACTTCAGGAGACCTAGGTTCAGACCTTGATCCCAGAAGATCCCACATGCCACTGAGCAGCTAAGCCCATGTGCCACAACTATTGAGCTTTCATTGAGTCAGTGATGCTACCTAACCATCTCATCCTCTGATGTGTCCTTCTCCTCTTGCCCTCAATTATTCCCAGCATCAGGATCTTGTCCAGTGAATCAGCTCTTCACATCAGGTGGCCAAAGTATTGGAGCTTTAGCTTCAGCATTGGTCCATTCAATGAATATTCAGGGTTGATTTCCTTTTGGATTGACTGGTTTGATCACCTTGCTGTCCAAGGGACTGGAAATCATCACGATTGGAAACCATCGGTTCTTCAGTGCTCACCCCACTTTATGGTGCAACTCTCACATCCGCATGAGACTACTGGAAAAACCGTAGCTTTGACTAGACGGACCTTTGTCGGCAAAGTGATGTGTCTGATTTTTAAGATGCTGTCTAGGTTTCTCACAGCTTTTCTTCCAAGGAGCAAGAGTCTTTTAATTTCATGGCTGCTGTCACCGTCTGCAGTATTTTGGAGCCCAAGAAAATAAACTCTGTCATTGCTTCCACTTTTTTCCCATTTATTTGCCGTGAAGGGATGGGACCAGATGCCGTGATCTTATTTTTTCTGGGTTTTAAGCCAGCTTTTTCACTCTGCTCTTTCACTTTCATCAAGAGGCTCTTTAGTTTCTCTTTGCTTTCTGCCATTAAAGTGGTATCATCTGCTTATCTGAGATTGTTGGTATTTCTCCTGGTGTTCTTGATTCCAGCTTGTGTTATATCCAGCCTAGCATTTCACATGATGTACTCTGCATAAAAGTTATACTAAATCAGGATGACAATATACAGCCTTGTATGCCGTTCACAATTTTGAACCAGTCCATTGTTCCTTGGCAGGTTCTAACTGTTGCTTCTTGACCCACATACAGGTTTCACAGGAGACAGGTAAGGTGGTCTGGTATTCCCATCTCTTTTTAAAAATTTTCCACACTTTATTATGACCCACACAGTCAAAGGCTTTCATTTTTCAATATATTTTTATTGAAGTGTAACTGATTTACAATATTATATTCAGTTCAGTTCAGTTCAGTTGGTCAGTCATATCCGACTCTTTGCGACCCCATGAATCGCAGCACGCCAGGCCTCCCTGTCCATCACCAACTCCCGGAGTTCACTCAAACCCACGTCCATCGAGTCGGTGATGCCATCCAGCCATCTCATCCTCTGTCGTCCCCTTCTCCTCCTGCCCCCAATCCCTCCCAGCATCAGAGTCTTTTCCAATGAGTCAACTCTTCGCATGAGGTGGCCAAAGTACTGGAGTTTCAGCTTTAGCATCATTCCTTCCAAAGAAATCCCAGGGCTGATCTCCTTCAGAATGGGCTGGTTGGATCTCCTTGCAGGCCAAGGGACTCTCAAGAGTCTTCTCCAACACCACAATTCAAAAGCATCAATTCTTTGGTGCTCAGCTTTCTTCACAGTCCAACTCTCTCATCCATACATGACTACTGGAAAAACCATAGCATTGACTAGACGGACCTTTGTTGGCAAAGTAACGTCTCTGCTTTTGAATATGCTATCTAGGTTGGTCATAAGTTTCCTTCCAAGGAGTAAGCGTCTTTTAATTTCATGGCTGCAGTCACCATCTGCAGTGATTTTGGAGCCCCCCAAAATAAAGTCTGACACTGTTTCCACTGTTTCCCCATCTATTTCCCATGAAGTGATGGGACCAGATGCCATGATCTTAGTTTTCTGAGTGTTGAGCTTTAAGCATATACATTTTCATATTCTTTTCTATTATGGTTTATTAGAGATAGTTCCCTGTGCTATACAGTAGGACCTCGTTGGTTATATATTTCATATTTAGTAGTCTATATCTGCTTATCCCAACCTCTCAATTAACCCCTTCTCTGATGTTCAAGCTGGTTTTAGAAAAGGCAGAGGAACCAGAGATCAAATTGCCAACATCTGCTGGATCATCGAAAAAGCAAGAGAGTTCCAGAAAAACATCTATTTCTGCTTTATTGACTATGCCAAAGCCTTTGACTGTGTGGATCACAATAAACTGTGGAAAATTTTGAAAGCGATGGGAATACCAGACCACCTGATCTGCCTCTTGAGAAATTTGTATGCAGGTCAGGAAGCAACAGTTAGAACTGGACATGGAACAACAGACTGGTTCGAAATAGGAAAAGGAGTTTGTCAAGGCTGTATATTGTCACCCTGTTTATTTTACTTATATGCAGAGTACATCATGAGAAACGCTGGACTGGAAGAAACACAGGCTGGAATCAAGATTGCCGGGAGAAATATCAATAACCTCAGATATGCAGATGACACCACCCTTATGGCAGAAAGTGAAGAGGAACTCAAAAGCCTCTTGATGAAAGTGTAAGTGGAGAGTGAAAAAGTTGGCTTAAAGCTCAACATTCAGAAAACGAAGATCATGGCATCCGGTCCCACCACTTCATGGGAAATAGATGGGGAAACAGTGGAAACAGTGTCAGACTTTATTTTTCCTGGGCTCCAAAATCACTACAGATTGTGACTGCAGCCATGAAATTAAAAGACGCTTACTCCTTGGAAGGAAACTTATGACCAACCTAGATAGCATATTCAAAAGCAGAGACATTACTTTGCCAACAAAGGTCCGTCTAGTCAAGGCTATGGTTTTTCCTGTGGTCATGTATGGATGTGAGAGTTGGACTGTGAGGAAGGCTGAGCACCGAAGAATTGATGCTTTTGAACTGTGGTGTTGGAGAAGACTCTTGAGAGTCCCTTGGCCTGCAAGGAGATCCAACCAGTCCATTCTGAAGGAGATCAGCCCTGGGATTTCTTTGGAAGGAATGATGCTAAAGCTGAAACTCCAGTACTTTGGCCACCTCATGCGAAGAGTTGACTCATTGGAAAAGACTCTGATGCTGGGAGGGATTGGGGGCAGGAGGAGAAGGGGACGACAGAGGATGAGATGGCTGGATGGCATCACCGACTCGATGGACGTGGGTTTGAGTGAACTCCGGGAGTTGGTGATGGACAGGGAGGCCTGGCGTGCTGCGATTCATGGGGTCGCAAAGAGTCGGACACGACTGAGCGACTGATCTGATCTGATACCCCCTTACCCCTTTGGTAACCATGAGTTTGTTTTTTATGTCTGTGAGTGCTTCTCTTTTGTAAATATGTTCACCTGTAACATATTTGATTCCACATGTAAGTGAAATCCTGTGATGTTTGTCTTTGTCTGACTTACTTCACTTAGTATGATAATCTCTCGGTCCATCCATGTTGCTGATAAATGGCCTCATTATATTTCATTCTCTTATGGCTGAGTAGGATTCTGTTGTATATGTGTACCACATCTTCTTAATCCATTTGTCTGTCGATGGACATTTAAGTTGCTTCCTTGTCTTGGCCCTTGTAAATAGTGCTGCTATGAATGTTGGGGTGCATGTATCTGTTTGAATTAGAGTTTTCTCTGGATATATGCCCAGGAGTGGGTTTGATGGGTCATATGGTGTGTTCTTGCTAAGTCCCTTCACTTCAGTCGTGTCCAATTCTGTGCAGACAACAATGTTGTGTTGGTTTCTGCCATACAGCAACATGAATCAGCCATAGGTATCCATGTGTCACCTCCCTCTTGAAACTCCCTCTCGACTCCCACCCCATCTCACCCCTCTAGGTTGTCACAGAGCACAAAGTTGCGCTCCCTGTGTTATACAGCAACTTCACATCAGCTATTTATGTTACATATAATAATGTATATATGTCAATGCTGCTCTTGCATTTAGTCCCACCCTCTCCTGCCCCCGCCGTGTCCATAAGTCTGCTCTCTATATCTGAATCCTATTCCTGCCCTGCAAAAAAGTTCATCAGTACCATTTTTCTAGATTCCATATATATGCGTTAATGAACAATATTTATTTTTCTCTTTCTGACTTACTTCACTCTGTATATATAACAAGCTCTGGGTAGGAGGTCTGGTTTGAGAGCTCGCACTCTTTAACTGCCACACCTGCCCAAAGACCCCAGGTCCTGCCTCTGTATGTTTGCAGTTTGCTTAAAGTTCAACTGAAATAATACACATACACTCACACACACCCACACAGTGCTCCAGATAAGTTTCTGAGTCAAAAAGGTTTGTGTCTCTACTCAGTTTTTACACAGGTTTTATCTTTAGATCTCCCAATTCTTACAAAACTTTTTAAGGCTGTTTTAAAATCTTTCAGGTAGAAAAACTGGCTTACGTAAGAGTGATGTTCCACCTGGTGCTCAGGCAAAGGTGTTGAGTGTGCCTGAGGCTGGAATATTAAACAAATATATGGAGAAGGATGCTTTTTACCTACACTCTGAGTTTTCTAGGTGGCCATGTGAGAAAGAAGAGAAGTCATTATGTGTATGAAATTTTCAATACCAAAATTAGTAAAATATGTAAACTTAATTAAAATCTGTCAACGGTTCCCTATTTACTATATAAACATCACTACAGCTCCTGACAAAGGTCTCAATTTTAGTTTTTGTGTTTTTGAAAGTGGGTGTTATTGATGTTATTACAGTCATTTCTGTGTTTCTTTTGTTACAAAAGGCACAGTGTTTGCGTTCTCTCTCAGGGTATATGTGGCATAAGACACAGAGGCTAGGTAAGTTAAAGTTGTCTAAATATATGAGTTCCAAATTCTATAATGTGTTCTAAGTTTCTGGGTCACTGCCAACCCCATTTTGCCTTTTCAACTGTCTCCCTATTAAGCTCTGCCTGTAGAGACTTCCAGAGAAAGGCAAGAAGTCTGAAGGAAGCAGAATCCACTATGTATTATCAATGCTCCTGCTTCCCCTCAGTTTCACCCCCATAAAGGCAAAAATATTTTTTCAGATGAATTTTTAAAAAGAATTCTATTTTATGCCACATAAGTATTTATGATATATAGTATATTATATTGAACATATTCTGTATATATATATATATTATATTAAATACATATTGTGTTACATATATTGTGTTACATATATATTATGTATTATATATATATGTCACTGGAGTGTGTTGTCATTTCCTTCTCCAGGGGATATTTCTCATCCTGGGATCAAACCCAGATCTCCTGCTTTGCAGGCAGATTCTTTACCATCTGAACCACCAGGGAAGCCCCATATATATATGTATATATGTATATGTATATTATACACACATATACATACATATGCATATAATATTTTCTTTATCCTTTCATCTGCCACAAACACTTAGGTTGTCTTCATTCTTGGCTATTGCAAATAATGCTGCAATGAGCATATAAGAGCAGAGCAGGAATCATGTCCTTTGGATATATTTTCAGGAGTGGGATTGCTGGATGATCTGATAATTCTATTTTTAATTTTTTGAGGAATCTCCGCACTGTTTTTCATAGTGGCTGCACGATTTTGCATTCCCACCAACGGAGCAGAAGGGTTCCCTTTTTACCACAACCTTGCCTACACTTGCTATTTCTTGTCCTTTGGATAATAGCCATTGTAACAGATGTGATGTCTTTTTTCACAGTTTATTTTATATTGGAGTATAGTTGCTTAACAATGTCATGATAGTTTCAGGTGTACAATAAAGTGATTCGTTATACATGTATCAATAGATGTAACTATTATTTTTCAAATTCTTTTCCCATTTAGGTTGGTACATGATATGATCAGAAGATTTCTTTTGGGGGGCCATGCCACGAGGCTTGTAGGATCTTCGTTCCCTGACCAGGGGTCAAACCCATGCACCCTGCAGTGGAAGTGTGGAGTCCTAACCACTGGACCACCAGGGAAGTCCTCCATGTATCATTTTATTGATTGAGAATTTCTCTTTTGCTCTTGAGTTGACTGAGTTCCTTATACATTTGGCATATGAATCCCTTAGCAGATACATGCTTTGCAAATATTTTCCTCTGCTCCATAGGCAAGTTGCCTTTTCATTTTGTTGATTGCTTCCTTTGCTGTGTAGAATCTTTTTAGTTTGATGTAATTCACCTGTTTATTTTTGCTTTCATTGCCTCTGTTTTGGGGTCAATTAAAAAAATGCTTTGTCAAAACCTATGTTAAAGTGCTTACCCCAATATTTTCTTCTCGGAGTTTTACAGTTTCAGGCCTTATGTTTAATCTTTATACATTTTGAATTGACTTGGGGATATGGTGTAAGATAATAGGCTATCCTTTCCTCATGATGTTTTCTTGATTGTTGTTCTCCTTGCTTGCAGGTGGTCTTCCCAACCCAGGGACCCAACACACATCTCCTGCAAGTCTCCTGCGTTGCAGGGCAATTCTTTGCTGCTGAGCTACCAGGAAACACTCATTGCATGTTCTTGGAGCTCTTGTCAAATAGGTGAGCATATATGTGTGGGTTTGGCCTTCCCAGGTGGCACTAGTGGTAAGACACAGGTTGGATCCCTGGGTTGGGAAGATCCCCAGGAGGAGGGCACAGCCGTGCACTCCAATATTCTTGCCTGGAAAATCCCATGGACAGAGGAGCCCGGTGGGCTACTGCCCACAGGGTTGCCAAGAGTTGGACACGACTGAAGTGACTTAGCATGCACGCATGAACTCACGCACACACATGTGGGTTTATTTCTGGGATCTGTATGTTGTTTCAAAGATCTGTGTATCTATTCTTATGCCAGAACCATACTGTTTTGATTACTATACCTTTGTGATATAATGAAAGCAGGAAGCGCGATGCCTCCAGGACTTTAATTTGTGGAGTGGTTCATCAAAGGGTAAAAACAATCAGTGATAAGCTAAATAAATTCTAGGGATCTAACGTACAGCATGTTGAATATAACTTTAAGACATTGTATGGTATACTGGAGACTTGATGAGGGAGTAGATCTTAGTTTTATCCCACACCTCACCTCCTAAAATCCTTTAACTGTGTGAGGTAATATGTGTATTAAGTAGCCTGTGGTAATCATTTAACAATGTATGCATACATCACATCACATTGTTCAACTTAAATATACAAATTTTATTTATAAATTATACCGCAACAAAGTAGGAGGGGATGGGAGGCATGCATATCCTGTTCACACTGAAAAGCTGATACAGGGACTACCCTTGTGGCTCAGTGATAAAGAATCTGCCTGCCAATTCAGAGGACATGGGTTTGATCCCAGGTCCAGGAAGATCCCACATACTGTGGAGCAGTTAAACCGGTGTGTCACAACTGCTGAGCCCCAGCCCTGGAGCCCATGTTCTGCAATAATAGAAGCCATTGTGATGAGAAGCCCTTCACTGCAAGCAGACAGTAGCCCCTGCTCTTCACAGCTAGAGAAAAGCCTGCGCAGCAAAACAGACCCAGCATAGCTTAAAAAGTAAATGCTAAAAGTAGTCCTTCAGGCTGAAGTGAAACACCCGTGGGCACCTATTTGGAGGACTGTGAAGAAATAAACCACAAAGGCCAAGGCAACTGCACAGATAAATGCGAAAGCCAGTGTTCCTGCACTTTGGGTTTATAACTCCTCTTTTCAAACAATACCTATTTATTAATGGCCACATTGGGTCTTCATTGCAACACGATCTTCACTGCATCGTGAGGGCGTCTCTCCAGTTGTGACACACGGGCTCCAGAGCATGCGGGCTCGGGAGTTGTGGCCCCAAGGTTTAGTAGATCCACCACATGTGGCATCTTAGATACGGGTTCAGGGTTTGAACCTACATCCCCTGCATTGGAAGGCGGATTCTAAACCACTGGACCACCAGGGAAATCCCTGTAACTTCTGTTTATCTTCTCCTCTGTTTTATTTTGATTTAAAACAAAAATGTATAAAGCAGTAACCATAAATCTGTAAATAGGAACCATATGCAAACCTGCCATTTATCACAATAAATAAAGGAATGTGGCAGAGCTGGGAGGGAACAGAGTTTAGAATACTAAGAAAACTATCTCAGTATTAATACAAACTTGACTTTTTTTCAAGCTAAGATAATAATTATAATTCACAGCATAACAACCCCCCAAAAAAGCACAAAACAAATTTAAAAACTCCAGACTTAAAAGTATTTTAAAAGTAAAGAATAAAAGTGATAATCACTTTGTGCAAGAGAAAATTTCAATTAATCACAGAAAAAGACAGTAATTGAGGAGTGATGGAACAAAAATGGGGGGACATGTGGAAAGTTAGAAAACTGTTATGAAAAATCTTTCCTCGGAAATAATCTCTGCAGTGCTGCTGCTGCTAAGTTGCTTCATCGTGTCCGACTCTGTGCGACCCCATAGACGGCAGCCCACCAGGCTCCTCTGTCCCTGGGAATCTCTAGGCAAGAATACTGGAGTGGGTTACCGTTTCCTTCTCCAAATCTCTGCAATTCCAACAGATAAAACTATTCAATGAAAAGGCAGATTGGCAAAGAGGATTAACAATAAATGTAACCCAGTACATGTTATCTATTAATATAAGAGTCTTGTCTTACATCCAAAAAGAGTTTGCGAACAAAAGGGTAGAAAATGGTATCCATGCAAATCGTCCCAAAGTGGGAGTTGCAGTGGCTGTACTGGCATTAGATGAAATAGATTTTAACAGAACTTTTTTTTTTTTTATATACAGAATATCAACGGATTTCTATATTAATAAAAAATCAGTACACAAAGGAGATGTATGAGTTATATATCCATAAGGTCCCCACAGCCTCCCCAAATATATGAAACAAAAAGTGACAGAACTGGATAGAGTACACAGTTCTAAATAATCCTTGGAGACTTCAACACTCCATTTTCGATGAGGGACAGGCACATAGACAGAAGACCAATAGTGAGATCAAGGAACGGAACAGCTAGACCTAACTAACGTCTGTAGAGCACACAGCCAAGAAAAGCAAATGTGTTTGGAAAGCAACACAGGGAAGCCACAAGGCTTCCCTTGTGGCTCAGCTGGTAAAGAATTCTCCTGCCGTGCGGGAGACCTGGCTTTGATCTCTGGGTTGGGAAGATCCCCTGGAGAAGGGAAAGGCTAGCCACTCCAGTATTCTGGCCTGGAGAATGTCAAGGACTGTATAGTCCTTGGGGTCGCAAAGAGTTGGACATGACTGAGTGGCTTTCACTTGGAAAGCAACAGAAAGGAGACAGGAAAGTTTGCTACCCTTGCTTGAAATGGGCACACTTGAGAAGCAACCAGGATGACTGCCCCATGATCCACCCCCTACTGCACCCCATGATCCATCTTCAGTGACCACCCTACTACACTGGATTTCTTATCCCCAAAGCCTCTAGGCCGGCCCCTGGAAAGTGGGAATCAAAAGCGGAACAGTTAAGCTGTGTCATCAGCACCGCCTGTCACTATCGGCTGAACACTCCCTAGACTTCCACTCTATGGATTCATTGATGATCCCCAGCCTCAGACTGTGTCCTTGGAGGTGCCAGGCAAAGGGGGCAAAACAGCCCACCTCAGGCCAGGATACAGTCATTTCACCATAGTTCCCTCCTCAGGCACTAGAACAACAAGTTAGGGTGGGAAGAGACGGCCGAGGTCGAGAGGCAACAGAACAGGCACAAGCCAAAGCACAATCCAGGCATCTTTGGCAGCTCCAGCCCAGGTCACCTTCACCTTCAGCTAACAAAACTTTTAGTTAGCAAAAGAGAAGCGAGTTAAAGCTGTTCAGGCTTCCCGGGTCGTGGTTGGGCCATCCTGTTGTGACACCACAAGTTCTGTTTATCTCCCATCTACCCCACGAATGAAGGAGGGATCCCCTACCCTAAGAAGTGTGAGATGGCCAAGCACACGACACTGGACAGATGGACAGCTGTTGGTGAGTCTCAGGTACTCACAGCCTGGGTGGACACCAGGACAGTGGGGGAGTGTGGCTCTGGAGTAGAGTTAAGCGGCAGGGACCGTGGGAAATAGATGTTGTAGTAACAAGAGGATGGGGCACGCCAGGGTTCCCACACGAGGGGATCGTTGTCCTGTAGGAATCATTGCACTGCCTGGCAGGAAAGTAAAGCTTGGTGGCTGGAAGAATGGGCAGAGTGCGGCTAGTCTGGCTGAGAGGAGAGAATCAGCTGGGTGGGGCAGTTTCCTGACAGGGAGGGGGACATTGCAGGTGAGAGCAGGCGAAAGCACAGTTGGGCCAGCAGGGTATTTGAGGCTCAAAGGCGTCAAGGCAGCTTAGAAAATTTGAGGTCTTAATATACAGATGGGAAGCCTATGTAAAAAGGTCTACAGATGAAAAGCAATACTTCTCAAGATGCCAGTGACCTATTTTGCAGAAAAAAAAAAAAAGAAAGAAAGAAAAAAAAAGCTGGTCCTAGAATTTATGTGGAATTGCAAGAGACCAGGAATAGCTAAGACAATCTTGAAAAAGAAAGGTGGAGGAGTCCCCTACCCTGTATCAGAACTTACCTCTGGACAGCACACAGCATTCAGCCACAAAAAGGAATGAGGTCCCAAATGAAACTCAAAATCATTATGCCAAGTGAGAGAGGCCAGACAGAAAAGGTCACATACTGTACAATTTCATTCGTAGCAACTATCACAGAGACAGAGAGCAGATTATTGGTTTTCAGAGCTTGGTTGCAGTGAGGGGGAAATGGAGAAGGACTGATTACTGGGCATGGGGTTTCCTTTTGGACACAACAGAGGGGATGGCTGAACTACACTGTGAATGTACCAGATGCCTGTAAAGTATACCCTTTATAAAGGTGACATTTACCACAATAGCATACCAATATTTTTTAAAGATAACAAGTGCTTATTGGCTTCGACTTCTACAAATAGATTGGGAATTGACTTCAACATCCGCTAAAATGCATCCTTTAGGAAAATTTTTGACCTTCATACTGGGGCACAAAATAGAGGAAACTTGAGGATAACACTAAATTTTTAAAAGATGTCCCTATAGGGTTAAGGGAGCTACTGAAGTTAGCCAATAGGTATATTTGCCTTAACCATCTTATCACTGCGGTGCTTCCATTCTCCAGACCATAGCAGCCATTGTCGTAAAATATCCTACAGTGGGCATAGGCACTCTGACATATAGCTCATAAAGTTAAATTGAGTCTTTGCCGCTTATAAATGGGCTTGACAACATGGGATCAGGTGGACTATCCTCACTGCAAACATTGATTCTGAGTTAAGGTAAAAGAAAACAAGGCTGATATAAAGCGAGAAACCCATATTACATATGTTCTAGGTAGGGAAGGGGTAATTATCCCCACTGTTTTTCAATTCACTTCTCCAATATGCCCAGTTCTTGAGCCGTGGAAAACGAACGGCGCCTCTGGATGGATTACCCCAGGCTTTTTTTCTTAATATATATGTATTTCTTGAAGTCTAGTTGACTTACAGTGTTTTAGGTGCAGAATAAGCTGATTCAGTTATACACATATATTATTTTTCAAATTATTTTCTTTTATAGGTTATACAAGACATTGACTACAGTTCCCTGTGCTATATAGTAAACCTTTGTTGCATATCTATTTCTTAATTAGAAATCTATCATTGTATTCATACTAAGTGAAACAAATGGAATCAAAATAGAACAAATTTTTTAGGCAAACACTCGTAAGTTTTCTAAAATAGATATACATACTATGTATATGTGTGTGTGTGTGTAGCTTTTCTACTACGCTTGCTAGAGGCTTGAGAAAGAATATCAGAAAGAGAGATAGAAAAATTGGAAAACATAAAGTAAATGAAATGAGGGCCCTGAATATGAAATATAAAAAGTGAAACAAACTAGATAAAAGTAAAAGATCATCGTATAGTCCAGTTGTTTTTAAATATGGCAGCTCGTTAGAAACATATCTGTAGCTTTGGATAAAAAAAGCTATTGCCTGGGCATTTGTATTTTTCAAAAAAAAATCCAAGAAAATTCTGGATTTTAAAAAGTGATTACAGGTTTTTCTATTAAATGGTAGTTTTGGTGATATCAGTTCAGTTCAGTTCAGTTCAGTCGCTCAGTCGTGTCCACCTCTTTGCGACCCCATGGACTGCAGCACCCCAGGCTTCCCTGTCCATCACCAACTCCCTGAGCTTGCTCAAACCCATGTCCATCGAGTCGGTGATGCCATCCAACCACCTCATCCTCTGTCGTCCCCTTCTCCCCCTGCCTTCAATTTTTCCCAGCATCAGGGTCTTTTCCAAGGAGTCAGTTCTTCGCATCAGGTGGCCAACATATTGGAGTTTCAGCTTCAGCATCAGTCCTTCCAGTGAATATTCAGGACTGATTTCCTTTAGGACTGACTGGTTTGATCTCCTTGCAGTCCAAGGGACTCTCAAGAGTCTTCTCCAACACCACAGTTCAAAAGCATCAATTCTCATCCTGAACCCCCCTCCCACCTCCCTCTCCATACCCCTGTGGCAGATTCATGTTGATGTATGGCAAAACCAATACAATATTGTAAAGTAATTAGCTCCAATTAAAATAAATAAATTTATATTTTTTAAAAAAGCATCAGTTCTTTGGAGCTCAGCTTTCTTTATGGTCCAGCTCTCACATCCATATATGATTACTGGAAGAACCATAGCTTTGACTAGACAAACCTTTGTCGGCAAGGGCATGTCTGCTTTTTAATATGCTATCCAGGTTGGTCATAGCTTTTCTTCCAAGGAGCAAGCGTCTTTTAATTTCATGGCTGCAGCCACCATCTGCAGTGATTTTGGAGCCCAGGAAAATAAACTCTATCACTGTTTCCATTGCTTCCCCATCTATTTGCCATGAAGTGGTGGGACTGGATGCCATAATCTTTGTTTTTTGAATGTTGAGTTTTAAGCCAACTTTTTCACTCTCCTCTTTCACTTTCATCAAGCAGCTCTTCTGTTCTTCTTCACTTTCTACCATAAGGGTGATGTCACCTGCATATCTGAGGTTATTGATATTTCTCCCAGCAATCTTGCTTCCAGCTTGTGCTTCATCCAGCCCGGCATTTCGCATGATGTACTCTGCTTCCCTCAGTGGCTCAGTGGTAAAGAATCTGCCTGCCAGTGCAGGAGATGCAAGAGACCTGGGTTCAGTCCCTGCATCGGGAAGTTCCCCTGGAGAAAGAAATGGCAACCCACTCCGATATTCTTGCTTGGGAAAATCCCATGGACAGAGGAGCCTGGCAGGCTACAGTCCATGGGGCCACAAAAGAGTCGGGCACGACTTAGTGACTAAACAACAACAACAGCTCTGCAGAGAAGTTAAATAAGCAGGGTGACAATATACAGCCTTGACGTACTCCTTTCCCAATTTGGAACCAGTCTGTTGTTCCACGTCCGGTTCTAACTGTTGCTTCTTGACCTGCACGCAGATTTCTCAGGAGGCAGTTAAGGTGGTCTGGTATTCCCATCTCTTGAAGAAGTTTCCAGTTTGTTGTGATCCACACAGCCAAAGGCTTTGATGTGGTCAATAAAGCAGAAGCAGATGTTTTTTAGGAACTCTCTTGCTTTTCCTATGATCCCACGGATGTTGGCAATTTGATCTCTGGTTCCTCTGCCTTTTTTTGGTGATATAGAATTCTATTATTTTTCTGTTGACCAGTCATGACACAATGGTATGAAGTGAATAATAGCTACATACCCACCATGGTAAAAGATGTGTATCAGGTTTCACAATCAATAGCCAGACAAAAAATAAAAGGTCATTACAATTGCAAGCCATAATCGGAGCATGATTAATCCTACAGTATAAAATGATTACATACAATTTGGGAGTTAAGCAGAGTGATGGGGTAAGCAGAAGTGCATGCACGCATATGTTTTCATCCACCCAGCCAGTCTATGTCTTTTGGTTGGTACATTTTACCCATTCACATTTAAGGTAATTATCGATATATATGATCCTATTACCATTTTCTTAATTGCTTTGGGTTTATTTTCTGTAGGTCTTTTCATTCTCTTAACTTTTGCTTGTGTGGAAAGCTTTTGGTTTCTCCATCAAATCTGAATGAGAATCTTGCAGGCTGGTGTATTCTTGGTTGGAGTTTCTTCCTTTTCATCACTTTAAATATATCATGCCATTCCCTTCTGGCTTGTAGAGTTTCTGTTGAGAAATCAGCTGATAACCTGATGGGGGTTCCCTCGTGTGTTATTTGTCATTTTCCCCTTGTGCTTTTAATATTTTATCTTTGTCTTTAAATTTGTCAGTTTGATTGCTAGGTGTATTGGTGGATACAGTCACCAATATACCTCCTTGGGTTTATCCTCCTTGGATAAACCTCCTTGGGTTTATCCTGCCTGGGACTCTCTGCCCTTCCTGGACTTGGTTGACCATTCCCTATCCCATGTTAGGGAAGTTTTCAGCTATTATCTCCTCAAATATTTTCTTGAGTCCTTTCTCTCTCTCTCTCTTCTCCTTATGGGACCCTTTGGTGCATTTAATGTTGTCCCAGAAGTTTCTTACGCTGTCTTTTTTTTTTTTTTTTTGAATTTTCCCCCTTATATTCTGTTTTGCAGCAGTGATTTCCACCATTCTGTCCTCCAGGTCCCTTATCCATTCTTCTGCCTCAGTTGTTCTGCTATTGACTTCTTCTAGTGTTGTGTTCATCTCAGTTTGTTCTTTAGTTCTTCTAGGTCTCTGGTAAACAATTCTTGCATCTTCTCCATTGTTTTTCTTCTTGCTTCTTCTGCATGCCCTCTGGTGGATGAGGCTAAGAGGCTTCTGTAAGCTTTCTGATGGGAAGGACAGGGTGGGGAAAACTGGGTCTTGTTTTGGTGGGCAGGGCCTTGGTCAGTAAATCTTTAATTCAATTGTCTGCAAATGGGTGGGCTTGTACTCCCTTCTTGTTAGTGTTTTGGCCTGAGGCATCCCAGGGCTGGGATCTATGGGCTCTGTGGTAGGGTTAATGGCAAGTCCAATTGGACTTACATCAAGGGGGACCTTCCAGGACTGCTGCTGCCAGTGTCCCCGTCCCTGCCGTGAGCCCTTGCCGACTCAGGCCTCCACAGGTGACCCTCCAACAGTAGCAGGTAGTTTTGCATCAGTCTCCTCTGGGGTCACTGCTCCTTCCCCTTGGGTCGTGGTGCGTGCGAGATTTTGTTTGTGCCCTCCAAGAGTGGAGTCTCTGTTTCCTCCAGTCCTGTGGAAGTACTATAATCAAAGCCCGCTGGCCTTCGAGGTCAGATTCCCTGGGGATTCCCAGCCCCTTTATCAAATTCCCCAGGTTGGGAAGCCTGATGTGGGGCTCAGAACTTTCACAACAGTGAGAGAACTTCTTGAGTATCATTGTTCTCCAGTTTGTGGGTTGCCCAACGGGTGGGTTCGGGATTTGATTTTATCGTGATTGCACCCTTCCTACCATCTCATTGTAGCTTCTCCTTTGTCTTTGGACGTGGGGTGTCTCTTTTTGGTAGGTTCCAGCATCCTCCTGTCGATGGTTGTTCAACAGGTAGTTGCAATTCTGGTGCTCTCACAGGAGGAGATGAGCACATATCCTTCTACTCCCCCATCTGGGGTGTGAGGTGGCTAAGCAATTCAGAATATGAATTTGGGAGGGAGTGTGTATAACTGTTTAGTGCAGAGCAGGTGCTTAGTGCAGTCTTGAAAGAAGTCACTCTCTCTTCGTGTCATGGAGACTTGAAGTGAAGAAACCGGGTTCAGTCCAATTTTTACTGCTTCTTCCACTCTCCATTCTCATCAGCATCCATACCAACTTTGTATGCTCTTACTAAGTAGCTTGAGCAACATTAAAACCACCACATTCTCTTTCTGTCTCTCACAGGAGGTTTTAATCAGTTGCTGATATTTGATCTATACACCTTTGCTTTTTCCTTCTTTTTTTAAAAAGTGTATCTCTGCTGGTGTGAGTTGTCCCAGCGTGGCATCTGGGCACCACATCCAGGTTCCCATACACCAGGGCACCCCCCCTCCCCCGCCCCGCCCCATACGGACACTGTAGTTTTGCTTTTGCAATGATGGAGTGAAGGGGAAGGGACTCCGGTGGGCTTAAAGTGTGACCTGGGCCTGTCAGGCCCCCAGGGAAGCTGAGGGCCTTGACCACTCACTGGATGGCGATCATGCCAATCCTTGACTCCTGGCAAATGAGCTTAGAGCTGGTGCTGGAGGAAGTGGTCCCCGGTTGACCTTTAAGCTCCGCCTACCGTCGCCAGCCCTTCTGGTTCTTTCCTGCCTGTACACCGCCATCTCAGCCTCGGTCGTGGTGGGCCAGTCTGCGGGCCACCCCCTTGCCATTCTTGTCGCGGGGCCCACACCAGCAACTTCACAGACTCCTGTTCCCTGTGCAGCTGACATCTCTGCCGCTCACACCCCCACCCTGCGGTCCGCGCTGCCAACGGCGTCTCCTCCGCGACTCTCAGCGGCTGCCATCTTCCCCTGGACATCACTGCAGGCCCATCACCATCTGGCACAGTCTCTCCTGCCATGTCTGCCACAGAGGAGCACGACTGGATGCCAGGTGGCCTGGACAGGGCTGGTGGCAGGGCGGGCTGTGACCCCAGTCCCCTTGGGGTCCCGGCACCGGCTTGGGAGGGGACGGATGGGGTCGAGGAGGCCGCGGCCCTTCTGCCCTCCCTGAGGGTGTCAGCAGGCCTTCGCAGGGGGCACAGTGGGCCACAGGCCACAATGGAAGTGTGGGCTATAGAGCCGTTAGAGGAGGAGGAGGAGTCTGATTTCGAGCTGGAGGCCCTGGAGGAGGAGGAGCACCTGTTGGAAGAGGTCGAGGAGGAGGAGACAGTCGAGAATGATGAGAGTGAGCAGGAAGGCGCAGCAGTGGTTGCAGGCCACGGGGACCCCTTGGAGCAGTTTGGGCCTGTGTTCTGGGGTCTGGTCCACTCCCTTCTACACAGTTTCTCCTACAATGACCATGCCCTGGTCTGGCCCCCTGGCCCCTGCCCAACGGTCAAGCACAGCTCCCAGCCTCCCTCCGGCCCTGGAGAGGGTCCCGCACCTCCTCAGGAGCAGGAAGACCTGGCAGAGGGAGGCGAGGCCTCGCAGGGTGAGTACCAAGCAGAGGGCGCCCCCACCCTGGGAGCCTCAGGGTCCCAGGGTCCAGGGGTCTGCATCCCAGAAGTCAGAGGAATCTGCAGCGGAGGCTGAGCTCTGGGAGGGTGGCGCCCTGGCTGTTACCTCTGAGTCCTGGGAGGCCAGGGCCTGTGGTCCTGGCAGGGCCGAGGTGGGCAAGTGGCGGCCAGGCCCTCAGGCCCTTGCAGACCCTGTGGGGGCATCGGGCTCAAAGGCAGGCTGCGCTCAGCACTGGCCTCTAGCGGTGAAGCAGCGGGTCAAAGCTCTCAAAAACCTCCAGGCATAATTTGCACAAGTGGAAGCCCAATTCTATAAAGACCTTTATGGTCTTGAGAAAAAGTATGCTTCCTTCTGCCAGCCCTCTGTTTGATAAGAGAGCTGACATCATCAGTGCAATTCATGAGCCCACAGAAGGTGAATGTTAGTGGCCAGTACCTGTTCCAGAAGGAGCCTGGGAGGAGATGGAGAGCCTGAGGGGAAGGAGAAACAAAGGGCATCCCTCGCTTTTGCTTGAGGGCATTTAAAAACCTAAAGATTCTCGGTAGCATGATCCGGGAAAATGATGCACTTGTACTGGAGCACCTGAAAGATGTAAAAATAAAAATTCTCAGGGGTCTGGGAGCCAATGAGCGTCACAGTAGGATTTCTTTTTAAGTGAAAGGAATACTTTTTCAACGAAGTTCTGACAGAAACATACCAAATGCGGTCAGACCCAGATGATTCTGATCCCTTCTTCTCCAAAGGGCCAGAAATAATCAGCAGCACAGGGTGTGAGATCTTCTGGAAAGACAGTAAAGACCTCACCCTGAAAACCCCGAAGCTGCGGAAATGTGAGGGCCCTGACGGTGTCGCACCAACCTCTAGGAAGGTGCCCATCACCTACTTCTCTCCTCCGTGGCGGTAGAGTACTGGATGTGGCGACTGATTATAAATTGGGTTATTTTTTTCCGTGAAGTTCCAGTCCCAAAGTCTGTGTTATACTTCACAAAAGAAGCGAGTGATTATCAGTATGAAGAGTCTGATGAGGAGGTCCAAGAAGCTGAAGGTGAGGAGGAGGACAGCGATAAAAAACCAGAAGAAGGACCTGTAAAGGACCTGGACCCAGCAGAGGACAGCCCCGGAGAACCCAGGTATCTGTGTGCAGCTCTGAGTATCACCCAGCCACCATTCCTGACCTACATTTTTAAATGTTCTCCCCAAAGTAAATAATAATTAAAACTTGGTTAAAGTCTAGTTTCAAAACAGCTTAATGTTAATAATACTTTGCTTGCTAGATAATATAGAACACAGCATGTTCTGAAATGTACTTCATTCACAGCTACAGGTCCTTTGAGCTGTAGCTGTAAGGCTTCCCCACGTGGGAAATTTTTGAGACCTGGTAGCAGAGACCACTGTTTGTCTGGAACGCAGTTAACCAGAACAAGCGACTAAAGGTGACTGGAATGGACACTAGCTGGGCCTTCAGCACTGAGCTACAGAAATACGGTCTTTTGTCCTAACCGGGAGAAAGCAAATGCCTTTGAGGTTGTGACTATTGACAGAGATGCAGTCAGTGAAAAATTTTCAAGTGGGAGCACATTTAATGACTAATCTCTATTTGTTCAGTTGGAAGTTTTTGTAGCTCATGGGACAGTCAGAAGAAAAGCAAATTAGTCATGGTGAGATTGTTGTTCACTGCTGAATTGGTCATTCAGTTCAGTTCAGTTCAGTCGCTCAGTCCTGTCCGACTCTTTGCGACCCCATGAATCGCAGCACGCCAGGCCTCCCTGTCCATCACCGAATTGGTCATTAAGTCAACTTATATTTTACCTGTCCCTTCCTCTCTTTCTTGCTTTGCTTTTTCCTGTCTTTCTTCTCTTCCTTTTATGGATGTGCAAACTGAGAGTCTGGGAGTTTAAGAGTGCGATTGATGGAGAGAGCACAGGCTTGTAAGGTGGAAAGACTTATTAGATAAGTCTCTCTCGAGAAAAACCACCAACAACAAAGCAGGCATTTTGGTGTTTGGCGAGTGGGAGAGGACGTTGGTATGAGGGGTGAGTGATTGACGACATATCTCAAGGTCTGTGTTGACAGAGGTAAATGTGGTAATTTCTCTTTTGACTTAGCAGGCATATGTAGGACTGACTGTTTTCTTAGATTTAGAAAGTCACTTTTGCCTGTTACTGGTTTACAATTTTTTAAATTAATTTATATATTTTAATTGGAGGCCAGTTACTTTACAATATTGTGGTTTTCGCCATACATCAACATGAATCAGCCATGGGTGTACATGTGTCCCACCATCTTGACCCTGCTCCCACCTCCCTCCCCACCCCATCCCTCCGAGTTGTCCAAGAGCACCCGCTCCGGGTGCCCTGCTTCATGCATCAGACTTGCACTGGTCATCTATTTTTCATAGAGTAATATACATGTTTCAGTGCTATTCTCTCATATCGTCCCACCCTCGCCTTCTCCCACAGAGTCCAAAAGTCTGTTCTTTACATCGGTGTCTCTTTGCTGTCTCGCATATAGGGTTACAGTTACCATCTTTCTAAATTCCATATATATGCGTTAATATACTGTATTTGGTGTTTGTCTTTCTGACTTACTTCACTCTGTATAATAGGCTCCAGTTTCACCCCCCTCATTAGAACTGACTGAAATGCATTCTTTTTTTTTTTAATAGCTGAGTAATAGTCCGTCGTGTATATGTACCACAACTTCCTAATCCATTCGTCTGCTGATGGACATCTAGGTTGCTTCCGTGTCCTAGCTATTGTAAACAGTGTTGCAGTGAACATTGGGGTACATGTGTCTCTTTCAACTCTGGTTTCCTCGGTGTGTATGCCCAGCAGTGGGATTGCTGGGTCGTATGGCAGTTCTATTTCCAGTTTTTTGTTGTTGTTGTTAAGGAATCTCCACACTGTTCTCCATAGTGGCTGTACTAGTTTGCATTCCCACCAACAGTGTAAGAGGGTGCCCTTTTTCTCCACACACTCTCCAGCATTTATTGTTTTTAGACTTTTTTTTTTAATTTTATTTTATTTTTAAACTTTACATAATTGTATTAGTTTTGCCAAATATCCAAATGAATCCGCCACAGGTATACATGTGTTCCCCATCCTGAACCCTCCTCCCTCCTCCCTCCCCATACCATCCCTCTGGGTCGTCCCAGTGCACCAGCCCCAAGCATCCAGTATCTTGCATCGAACCTGGACTGGCAACTCGTTTCATACATGATATTTTACATGTTTCAATGCCATTCTCCCAAATCTTCCCACCCTCTCCCTCTCCCACAGAGTCCATAAGACTGTTCTATAGACTTTTTGATGGCAGCCATTCTGACTGGCGTGAGATGGTACCTCATTGTGGTTTTGATTTGCATTTCTCTGATAATAAGTGATGTTGAACATCTTTGCATGTGTTTGTTAGCCATCTGTATGTCTTCTTTGGAGAAATGTCTGTTTAGTTCTTTGGCCCATTTTTTGATTGGGTCGTTTATTTTTCTGGAATTGAGCTGCATGAGCTGCTTGTATATTTTGGAGATTAATTCTTTGTCAGTTGCTTCGTTTGCTATTATTTTCTCCCATTCTGAAGGCTCCCTTTTCACCCTGTTTATAGTGTCCTTCGTTGTGCAAAAGCTTTTAAGTTCAATTAGGTCCCATTTGCTTATTTTTGCTTTTATTTCCATTACTCTAGGAGGAGGGTCATAGACGATCTTGCTGTGATTTATGTCAGAGAGTGTTCTGCCTATGTTTTCCTCGAAGAGTTTTATAGTTTCTGGTCTTAGGTTTAGATCTTTAATCCATTTTGAGTTTATTTTTGTGTATGGTGTTAAAAGAGTTCTCGTTTCAGTCTTTTACAGGTGGTTGACCAGTTTTCCCAGCACCACTTGTTAAAGAGATTGTCTTTTCTCCATTGTATATTTTTGCCCCCTTTCTCAATGATAAGGTATCCATAGGTGTGTGGGCTTTCTATTTTGTTCCATTGATCTATATTTCTGTCTTTGTGCCAGTACCGTAATGTCTTGATGACTGTAGCTTTGTAGTGTCGTCTGAAGTCAAGCAGGTTGATTCCTCCAGTTCCATTCTTCTCTCTCAGGATTGCTTTCGCTATTCGAGGTTTTTTGTGTTTCCATACAAATTGTGAACTTATTTGTTCTAGTTCTGTGAAAAATACCGTTGGTAGCTTGACAGGGATTGCTTTGGGTAGTGTACTCATTTTCCCTATATTGACTCTTCCAATCCACGGACATGGTATATTTCTCCATCTATTTGTGTCATCTTTGATTTCTTTGATCAGTGTTTTATAGTTTTCCATATATACGTCTTTTGTTTCTTTAGGTAAATTTTTTCCTAAGTATTTTATTCTTTTCATTGCAATGGTGAATGGGATTGTTTCCTTAGTTTCTCTTTCTGTTTTCTCATTGTTAGTGTATAGGAATGCAAGGGATTTCTGTGTGTTAATTTTATATCCTGCAACTTCACTATATTCATGGATTAGCTCTAGTAACTTTCTGGTGATGTCTTCAGGGTTTTCTACGTAGAAGGATCATGTCATCTGCAAACAGTGAGAGTTTCACTTCTTCTTTTCCAATCTGGATTCCTTTTATTTGTTTTTCTTCTCCAATTGCTGTGGCTAGGACTTCCAAAACTATGCTGAATAGTAGTGGTGAGAGTGGGCACCCTTGTCTTGTTCCTGATTTTGGAGGAAATGCTTTCCATTTTTCACCATTGAGGATAATGTTTGCTGTGGGCTTGTCGTATATGGCTTTTATTATGTTGAGGTATGTTCCTTCTATGCCTGCCTTCTGGAGAGTTTTTATCATAAATGGGCACTGAATTTTGTCAAAGGCTTTCTCTGCATCTGTTGCGATAACCATATGTTTTTTATCATTCAATTTGTTCATATGGTGTATCCCATTGATTGATTTGTGAATACTGAAGAATCCTTGCATCCCTGGGATAAAGCCCACTTGGTCATGATGTGTGATCTTTGTAATATGTTGTTGGATTTGGCTTGCTAGAATTTTGTTGAGGATTTTTGCGTCTCTGTTCATCAGTGATAAAGTGTCCTGTAGTTTTCTTTCTTTGTGGCATCTTTGTCTGGTTTGGGTATGAGGGTGAATGTGGCCTCATAGAATGAGTTTAGCACTTTACCCCCCTCCGCAATTTTCTGGAAGAGTTTGAGTAGGATAGGTGTTAGCTCTCCTCTAAGTTTTTGGTAGAATTCACCTGTGAAGCCACCTGGTCCTGGGCTTTTGTTTGTTGGCAGGTTTTTTATTATAGCTTCAATTTCTGTGCTTGTGCTGGGCCTGTTAAGATTTTCTATTTCTTCCTGGTTCAGTTTTGGAAAGTTATAGTTTTCTAAGAATTTGTCCATTTCTTCCAAGTTGTCCATTTTATTGGCATGTAACTGCTCATACTAGTCTCTTAGGACCTTTTGTATTTCTGTGTTGTCTGCTGTGATTTCTCCATTTTCATTTCTAAGTTTATTGATTTGATTCTTCTCCCAGTTTTTCCTGTGAGACGGATAATGGTTTGTCTATTTTATTTATCTTCTCAAAGAACCAGCTTTTAGTTTTGTTGATTTCTGCTACAGTCTCCTTTGTTTCTTTTTCAGTTATTTCTGCTCTCAGCTTTATGATGTCTTTCCTTCTACTAACTTTGGGGTGGTTCTTTTCTTCTTTTTCTACTAGCTTTAGATGTAAAGTTAGGTTCTTTATTTGATGTCTCTCTAGGTTCTTGAGGCAGGCTTGTATTGCTATGAATCTCCCTCTTAGTACTGCTTTTACTGAATCCCATAGGTCTTGGGTTGTCGTGTTTTCATTTTCACTTGTTTCTATGCATATTTTCATTTCCTTTTTGATTTTTTTCCACGATCTGTTGGTTATTCAGAAGCGTGTTGTCTAGCCTCCATATGTTTGCATTTTTAATAGTTTGTTTTTTTTTTTTTTCCTGTACTTGACATCTAATCTTACCACTTGGTGGTCAGAAAAGATGCTTCAAATGATTTCAATTTTTATTTTTTATTTTTCCAAGGCTATATTTATGGCCCCGGATGTGATCTATCCTGGAGAATGTTCCGTGTACACTTGAGAAAAAGGTGAATTCCATTGTTTTGGGGTGACATGCCCTATAGATATCAATTAGCTCTAACTGGTCCATTGTATCATTTAGCACTTGTGTTTCCTTGCTAATTTTCTGTTTGGTTGATCTATCCATAAGTGTGTGGGGGGGGTATTAAAGTCCCCCACTATTATTGTGTTACTCTTAATTTCCCCTTTCATTCTCGTTAGCATTTGTCTTCCGTATTGAGGTGCTCCTGTGTTGGGTGCACATATATTTATAATTGTTATATCTTCTTTTTGGATTGATCCTTTGATCATTATGTAGTGTCCTTCTTTGTCTCTTATCATGGTCTTTATTTCACATTCTATCTTATCTGATATGAGTATTGCTCTCCTGCTTTCTTTTGGTCCCCGTTTACATGAAATATCTTTTCCCAGCCCTTCAGTTTCAGTCTGCATGTGTCCCTAGGTTTGAGGTGAGTCTCTTGTAGACAGCATATATAGGGGTCTTGTTTTTTTTTACCCAGTTGACCAGTCTTTGTCTTTGGGTTGGAGCATTTAACCCATTTACAGTTAAGGTAATTATTGATAAGTATGATCCTGTTGCCATATACATTTTGTGTGTGTGTGTGGGGGGGTGGTTCGTTTTTATAAACATTTACTGTGTTTCCAGTCTAGAGAAGATCCTTTAGTATTTGTTGAAGAGCTGGTTTTGTGGTGCTGAATTCTCTCAGCTTTTGCTTGTCTGTAAAGCTTTTGATTTCTCCTTAATATCTGAATGAGATCCTTGCTGGGTAGAGTAATCTTGGTTGTAAGTTTTTCTCTTTCATCTCTTTAAGTATGTCCTGCCATCCCTTTCTGGCCTGGAGAGTTTCTATTGAAAGATCAGCTGTTATCCTTATGGGGATCCCCTTGTGTGTTTTTTGTTGCTTTTCTCTTGCTGCTTTTAATGTTTGATCTTTGTTAGTTTGATTAACTTGTGTCTCGGGGTGTTTTGCCTTGGGTTTACCCTGTTTGGGACGCTCTGGGTTTCTTGGACGTGGGTGGCTGTTTCCTTCCCCACATTAGGGAAGTTTTCGACTATTATCTCCTCAAGTATTTTCTCACGCACTTTCTTTTTGTCTCCTTCTTCTGGGACACCTATGATTTAAATGTTGGGGCATTCAACTTTTTCCCAGAGGTCTCTGGGGTTGTTCTCATTTCTTTTAATTCCTTTTTCCTCTGTGCTTCATTTATTTCCACCATTCTGTCTTCCACCTCACCCATCCTCTCTTCTGCCTCAGTTATTCTACTGTTGGCTCCCTCCAGAGTGCTTTTGATCTCAATTACTGCATTATTCATTACTGGTTGATTCTTCTTTATTTCTTCTAGGTCCTTAGTTAAACATTTCTTGCATTTTCTCGATTCTTGCCTCTAGTCTATTTATCTGTAGCTCCATTTTGTTTTCAAGATTTTGGATCATCTTTACTGTCCTTATTCTAAATACCTTTTCAGGTATCTCCTCCTCTTTGGTTTGGTTTGGTGGGTTTTTAGCATGTTCCCTCACCTGCAGAATATTTCTCTGCCTTTACATTTTGGTTAGATTGCTGTGTTTGGGTGCCCTTTCTGCAGGCTGGAAGTTTGTGGTTCCTCTTAATTACGGAGTCTTCTCCCTGTGGGTGGGGTTGGACTAACAGCTTGTCAAGGTTTCCTGGTTGGGGGGAGCTTGTGCCTGTGTTCTGGTGGGTGGAACTGGATGTCTTCTCTCTGGAGTGCAGTGAAGTGTCCAGTAGTGAGTTTTGGGGTGTCTGTGGGTTTAGCATGGCTTTGGGCAGCCTGTCTTTTAATGTTCAAGGTTGGGTTCCTGTTTTGCTGGAGAATTATTGTGGTGTGTCTTTCACTGGATCTTGTTAGGTCTTGGGTGGAGCTTGGTTTCAGTGTAGGTGTGGAGACTTTTGGGTGAGCGCTCATCTATTAATGTTCTCTGGAGTCAGGCGTTCTCTGATGTTCTAAAGTTTTGGGGTTAAGCCTCCTGCCTCTGGCTTTCGGTCCCTGTCTTACAGTAGCCTCAAAACTTCTCCATTCACACAGCATAGACGATAAAACCCCCTAGGTTTATTGATGAAACAATTCTCCACAGCCAGAAACACCCAGAGAGATTCACAGAGTTATATAGAGAAGAGAACAGGGAGGACGGAGATAGAGGTGACCAGGAGGAGAGAAGGGAGAGTCAAAAGGGGAGAGAACAATCTAGCCATTAATCTAATCCCTAAGTGCTCTCCACAGCCCGGAACACCCAGAGAGATTCACAGAGTTATATACACAAGAGAAAAGGGAGGAAGGCGATAGAGGTGACCTGGAGGAGAAAAGGGAGAGAGCAGCCAAGCCAGTAATCAGATCTTTAAGTGAAAATGGATACCGAAGATTAGATTCTTAGAGGTACAAAATTGATAACAAATATCAAAAAGCAAAGATTATAAACCTGGGAGAGAGGTTAGACTCTCAAAAATAAAATATAAAAAATACAAACATAATCAATCACAGTAAGCAAAGAACTACGGAATTTGTTTTCTAAAAAAAAAATAGGGTTTTTTTTGGGAAACGTAAAAGTAGGCTATAAAAATGAAAGTTAAAGGAGTGGTAAAAAGTAAATTAACAAAAAATTAAAAAGTGATAACAGTAAAAATATATCTAGGAATTTCTCTGGGCGTTGTGGGGTCTGTTCAGTGTCAGATCATCCCTTGTTCTGGCTTGTACTTGTTCTCAAGGTCTATAGGCGCCCCTCCAATGTCTCCAGTATCAAATGCAGGGTTTCAATCTGTTGTACCTGTTACTTCCAAAGCGGTTCCCCCTTCTTTGTTTATTTTGGCTTCCTCTGCAAGTCTCTTCAGTGTCTTAATTTCTGCCCTGACACAAGGGGGCGAAGGTGGCCACTTACTTAGGCTCACTTGTTCAGTTGTGTTGTGGAGAGGGAGGGACACTGCAAACAAACACCGCTGGCGTGTGTGGGGAGTGCTCGCAGTGGATGGACCACACTGGGTTTGCCACAGTCCAAGGCAGCATGTGCTTCCTGGGTCTAGACTGATCAGTCTCCAGGGTGCTCTGCAAGGGCACTGTGCCGAGTGGGCCCTGCGTTTCGTGCACTTCCCAGGGCTGAGCCGCTCAGGTTCTCAGGTGCTCCACAAGGGCACAGACCCGGATAGGCTGTGCGTTTTGTGCCCCTCCCAGGTCCGAGCAGCTCAGGCGACCGGGTGCTCGGTGGGCCATGCGTCTAACTCACCTGCCTGGTCCCCGCCACTCAGTTTCCACAAGAGCGCAGTTCCAGGTGTGCCGTATGTCTCCTCTGGGGAGCTGTTCCCAGGCTGTGACACTCCTGGCAGATGTCAACCATCTAGGATCCCAAGAAGACGAGGTTAGCAACTGGGAGCCTGCTCCCAGTTTGGTGGAAGATGTGATCTCTGGGGCCAAGATTGCAGCAGCCCCTTGCCTTCCGGCTCTGGCTATCTCTGGCCTGCCTCTCTGCCTCCAGGGAGGGAGGGCCCTATATGGCAGCTGGCTTGCTCTCCTGTGGTATTTGCTCAATCCTTTGTTCTGTGAGCGTGCCAGGGGTGCCAATAGAGCCTTTCGTGAGAAAGGTCTTTTTTGTGTGTCTCTCTGGTGATCCCACGGTTTGGGTTGCTGTCTCACATTAGCTCCCTCAGACTGTCCTCAGGGCATTCAGGCCCAGTCCTTACCCTAAGGACCAGTTATGCAGCCTGCACCTTCCTGCCCAGCCCCCACTCACTGGTGGTGGACCCGAGTGTCTGGGCCACTTCTCCGCTGGCAGTTGTGCTTAGGTGCGTATTCTGTGGTGTTTTTGTTTTTGTTTTTGTTTTCCCTCCTGGTTATGTTGCCCTCTGAGATTCCAGAACTCCCCTCAGACACTCCTGTGCGAGGATTTCCTGCTGTGTGGAGACTTCTCCTCTTTCCTGACTCCCTCCCCAGGATGGGCCTCCGTCCCTAAATCTTTTGCCTCAGTTTTTGTCTTTTATATTTTGTCCTACCTCCTTTTGAAGAGATCGGGCTGCCTTTCTGGGTGCTTGGTGTCCTCTGCCAGCATTCAGAAGTTGTTTTGTGGAAGTTGCTCGGCATTCAAATGATCTTTTGATGAATTTGTGGGGGAAGTAAGTGGTCTCCCTGTCCTATTCCGCTGCTATCTTGGGACTGCCCCCTGGTTTACAATTGTTAATTGACTCTTACTTCATCCCACAGCTGTCAAGCATAGAAAGACATGATGGAGGAAGAAACAGTGGACGTGTCCCTCACGAATTTGAGATTTTCGGCTTCTCAGTAGCCAGTGGGAATTTTATCAACACTGGTTTTGTTCCAGGTTTCATCATGTGAAATATCTTATTCACTGACATCTGACTTTTTTTCTTAAGTTTGTCAGATATATTTGACTGCGTTTGTTCATGTTAAAAATAAAAATTTGCTAGCCATGGATAAGCCGCAGATATTTTAGATGTGTAACACTGATGCAAATCTTGTATCTTTTTGTTTTGGTCCACTTTACTGTCATTGAAACCATTTTTTTAAGTTCTTGCATAGCAGGTGGATCCTTTACCAACCAAGTTATCAGGAAGCCCTTTATTGCAGCCACAGGTTAATTAATATATCAATTGACAAACAATTTATGTAAAGAGAGAGACGGAGGTCTAGCCCCTACTTCAGTTTAGTGAGAGGAACCAGGGGGTGACCAAGCTTATCTGGAGACCAGATGGAGCTACTGAGCTGCCACAGACCAGCAGCATCAGCATCACCTGGGAACTTGTTAGAAGTACAACGTCTCAGGCCCCACTCCAGATTTACTGGCTCATTATTCTGAAGGTGGCCCAGCTATCAGGCTTTACATGTCCTCCAGGTGACTCTGAGGCATCTCAAAGTTTCAGCATCACCGTCTAAGAGCAATGATGGGCATGGGGCAGGGGATGGGTGTTGTGAGGGACTGAGTTTCTCCTGTGGTAAGACCACCGTTTGTTCAGTGACTCGATACACAGGTAAGCTGAATGGGACAGTAAAGGCTCACAGTAAAGGAATGGGGACGAGACTAGAATTCTCAAGGCCCTGAGATACAGAAAAACCTCCTGGCAGTGAAGAAAACAATGGATGAGGGAACAAACTAGGTTCAGAAGGATAGAGCCATTATGATATCATGAATATGCGGTTTAAAAACATGCAAAACAATCACTGATTATAGATACATATATGTAGTAAAAGGTATGCATGGAAGGAAGGCATGCATATGTAACTTGTAGAAAGGCATGCATGAGGATGATAAACACCTTGCTTAGGATAGTGGAGAGGGAGAGGGGAGAATTCAACTGGGAAGGGTTACTCATACTTTCCTAGGGCTGCCGTAACAAATTACCACAAAGCAGGTGGCTTAAAACAACATAAAATTTATTCCCTCAGCAGTTCTAGAGGTCAGAAGTCTGAAAGGAAGGGGCTCTGGGGGGAGAATCCTCCTTGCCACCCCCAGTTTGTGGTGGCTTCTGGCACTTCTTGGCTTGTGGCAAAATAACTTCTGTCTTCACGTGACCTTCTTCCCTGTGTCGGTGTATCTCAAATCTCACTCTTTCTGTCCTAAGGATACCACCCAGTCCATTTAGGGCCCATCCCAAATCCAGGGTGACTCCATTAAATTAGATCCTGATGTGGTTACAACTGCAAAGACCCTATTTCCAAATAAGGCCACATTCACAGGTACCAGGGACCTGGACTTGGGCATATCTTTCTGGAGGACACAGGTATGTACCGGGCTTCAGCTGTATCTGTAGTGTAAAATTTCTGAAGTTGGGTGATGGGTACACGGATGTAGTATTCTTTATACCATTATGTAGGTCTGAAATATTTCCTGACCTTCCCATGCCAAAAAGATGGAAAGAAGAAAATGGGCCTAAGAAATGGAAGCTATTTAAGGGGGGTGACGGGGGGATGAAGTTGTAATTGACCAGAATACAGGATCAGAGAAGGAGAAAGGCCAGGGGGTTGACGGTAGAGGATTTCCTTTAGGCATGATTTGGTAAGGCAGTGTAGGTGCTCTCTAGGTCTCATTGGTACCACCCTCTCCGCCTCTTTCATATTCTGTGGTAGCATGTCTCATATCCTAATATATTTTCACATGTTTACATATTTGTGTCTACTTCCATCTCCCAACCCCTAGGATATGAGCTTCTGAATGACTGGGATCTTAAAGGGATTTATTTCTCTCTGTCTCTCCCAAAGCACCTATCAATACTACTGTGTTTTCTTCTTAGTAGGTGCTCCATAAATGAGCACTAAAATAAAGTTAATGCAACGCCATCCTCTTTTCTGTCCTCGGTGTTAACATTTTAAAAGTGCATTACCACATAGTAACATGCAGTATTCCTTACGGAGTGGCACAGGGCTTTGTCTCCCCCACTCAGTATTTCATTTCATTAAATGAGGTAATACATATAAAGCACTCAGAAGAGCACGTGGCACTTAAGTGTCATGTAAGTGTTTGCTCTTGGTCTTACCATTTTAATTTAATTTTCATAGTGCTACTATTATCCCTAAGAAGTTAAAATGCACAAGAGTCCCACAGCCAGTGCAAGTACCACTTTATAAATAAATAAAGCAAAGAGAATGTAACCAATTAAATAATAATAATAGGGACCAAAAGAAAGCAGGAGTAGCAATACTCGTATCAGATAAAATAGACTTTAAAACCAAGACTGTGAAAAGAGACAAAGATGGTCACTACATAATGATCAAAGGATCAATCCAAGAAGAAGATATAACAATTATAAATATATATGCACCCAACACGGGAGCACCGCAGTATGTAAGACAAATGCTAACAAGTATGAAAGAAGAAATTAACAATAACACAATAATAGTGGGAGACTTTAATACCCCACTCACACCTATGGATAGATCAACTAAACAGAAAATTAACAAGGAAACACAAACTTTAAACGATACAATAGACCAGTTAGACCTAATTGATATCTATAGGACATTTCATCCCAAAACAATTTCACCTTCTTCTCAAGCGCACATGGAACCTTCTCCAGGATAGATCACATCCTGGGCCATAAAGCTAGCCTTGGTAAATTCAAAAAAATAGAAATCATTCCAAGCATCTTTTCTGACCACAATGCAGTAAGATTAGATCTCAATTACAGGAGAAAAACTATTAAAAAATCCAACATATGGAGGCTGAACAACACACTGCTGAATAACCAACAAATCACAGAAGAAATCAAAAAAGAAATCAAAATTTGCATAGAAACGAATGAAAATGAAAACACAACAACCCAAAACTTGTGGGACACGGTAAAAGCAGTCCTAAGGGGAAAGTTCATAGCAATACAGGCACACCTCAAGAAACAAGAAAAAAGTCAAATAAATAACCTAACTCTACACCTAAAGCAACTAGAAAAGGAAGAAATGAAGAACCCCAGGGTTAGTAGAAGGAAAGAAATCTTAAAAATTAGAGCAGAAATAAATGCAAAAGAAACAAAAGAGACCATAGCAAAAAATCAACAAAACCAAAAGCTGGTTCTTTGAAAGGATAAATAAAATTGACAAACCATTAGCCAGACTCATCAAGAAACAAAGGGAGAAAAATCAAATCAATAAAATTAGAAATGAAAATGGAGAGATCACAACAGACAACACAGAAATACAAAGGATCATAAGAGACTACTATCAACAATTATATGCCAATAAAATGGACAACGTGGAAGAAATGGACAAATTCTTAGAAAAGCACAACTTTCCAAAACTCGACCAGGAAGAAATAGAAAATCTTAACAGACCCATCACAAGCACAGAAATTGAAACTGTAATAAAAAATCTTCCGGCAAACAAAAGCCCAGGTCCAGACGGCTTCACAGCTGAATTCTACCAAAAATTTAGAGAAGAGCTAACACCTATCCTGCTCAAACTCTTCCAGAAAATTGCAGAGGATGGTAAACTTCCAAACTCATTCTATGAGGCCACCATCACCCTAATACCAAAACCTGACAAAGATCCCACAAAAAAAGAAAACTACAGGCCAATATCACTGATGAACATAGATGCAAAAATCCTTAACAAAATTCTAGCAATCAGAATCCAACAACACATTAAAAAGATCATACACCATGACCAAGTGGGCTTTATCCCAGGGATGCAAGGATTCTTCAATATCCGCAAATCAATCAATGTAATACACCACATTAACAAATTGAAAAATAAAAACCATATGATTATCTCAATAGATGCAGAGAAAGCCTTTGACAAAATTCAACATCCATTTATGATCAAAACTCTCCAGAAAGCAGGATTAGAAGGAACATACCTCAACATAATCAAAGCTATATATGACAAACCCACAGCAAACATTATCCTCAATGGTGAAAAATTGAAAGCATTTCCTCTAAAGTCAGGAACAAGACAAGGGTGCCCACTTTCACCATTACTATTCAACATAGTTTTGGAAGTTTTGGCCACAACAATCAGAACAGAAAAAGAAATAAAAGGAATCCAAATTGGAAAAGAAGAAGTAAAGCTCTCACTGTTTGCAGATGACATGATCCTCTACATAGAAAACCCTAAAGACACCACCAGAAAATTACTAGAACTAATCAATGACTATAGTAAAGTTGCAGGATATAAAATCAACACACAGAAATCCCTTGCATTCCTATACACTAATAATGAGAAAACAGAAAGAGAAATTAAGGAAACAATTCCATTCACCATTGCAACGGAAAGAATAAAATACTTAGGAATATATCTACCTAAAGAATCTAAAGACCTATATATAGAAAACTATAAAACACTGGTGAAAGAAATCAAAGAGGACACTAACAGATGGAGAAATATACCATGTTCATGGATTGGAAGAATCAATGTAGTGAAAATGAGTATACTACCCAAAGCAATCTATAGATTCAATGCAATCCCTATCAAGCTACCAACAGCATTCTTCACAGAGCTAGAACAAATAATTTCACAATTTGTATGGAAAAACAAAAAACCTCGAATAGCCAAAGCGATCTTGAGAAAGAAGAATGGAACTGGAGGAATCAACCTACCTGACTTCAGGCTCTACTACAAAGCCATAGTTATCAAGACAGTATGGTACTGGCACAAAGACAGAAATATAGATCAATGGAACAAAATAGAAAGCCCAGAGATAAATCCACGCACATATGGACACCTTATCTTCGACAAAGGAGGCAAGAATATACAATGGATTAAAGACAATCTCTTTAACAAGTGGTGCGGGGAACTCTGGTCAACCACTTGTAAAAGAATGAAACTAGAACACTTTCTAACACCATACACAAAAATAAACTCAAAATGGATTAAAGATCTAAACGTAAGACCAGAAACTATAAAACTCCTAGAGGAGAACATAGGCAAAACACTCTCTGACATACATCACAGCAGGATCCTCTATGACCCACCTCCCAGAATATTGGAAATAAAAGCAAAAATAAACAAATGGGACCTAATTAACCTTAAAAGCTTCTGCACATCAAAGGAAACTATTAGCAAGGTGAAAAGACAGCCTTCAGAATGGGAGAAGATAATAGCAAATGAAGCAACTGACAAACAACTAATCTCGAGAATATACAAGCAACTCCTACAGCTCAACTCCAGAAACATAAATGACCCAATCAAAAAATGGGCCAAAGAACTAAATAGACATTTCTCCAAAGAAGACATACAGATGGCTAACAAACACATGAAAAGATGCTCAACATCACTCATTATCAGAGAAATGCAAATCAAAACCACTATGAGGTACCATTTCACACCTGTCAGAATGGCTGCGATCCAAAAGTCTACAAGTAATAAATGCTGGAGAGGGTGTGGAGAAAAGGGAACCCTCTTACACTGTTGGTGGGAATGCAAACTAGTACAGCCACTATGGAGAACAGTGTGGAGATTCCTTAAAAAACTGGAAATAGACATGCCTTATGATCCAGCAATCCCACTGCTGGGCATACACACTGAGAAAACCAGAAGGGAAAGAGACACGAGTACCCCAATGTTCATTGCAGCACTGTTTATAATAGCCAGGACATGGAAGCAACCTAGATGTCCATCAGCAGATGAATGGATAAGAAAGCTGTGGTACATATACACAATGGAGTATTATTCAGCCATTAAAAAGAATACATTTGAATCAGTTCTAATGAGGTGGATGAAACTGGAGCCTATTATACAGAGTGAAGTAAGCCAGAAAGAAAAACACCAATACAGTATACTAACGCATATATATGGAATTTAGAAAGATGGTAACAATAACCCTGTGTACGAGACAGCAAAAGAGACACTGATGTATAGAACAGTCTTATGGACTCTGTGGGAGAGGGAGAGGGTGGGAAGATTTGGGAGAATGGCATTGAAACATGTAAAATATCATGTATGAAATGAGTTGCCAGTCCAGGTTCGACGCACGATACTGGGTGCTTGGGGCTGGTGCACTGGGACGACCCAGAGGGATGGAATGGGGAGGGAGGAGGGAGGAGGGTTCAGGATGGGGAACACATGTATGCCTGTGGCAGATTCATTTTGATGTTTGGCAAATCTAATACAGTTATGTTAAGTTTAAAAATAAAATAAAATAATAATAATAATAATAATACCTTTGAGACTAGAAATCTTGTGTCCTCACTCCCAGACTTTTGTAGTAAAAGTCGGACTCCATTAGATAGCTGACGAACTACATTAAAACATTTATTTTCATTGATTTATAATTTATCCCTTGTGTACATTCAGAGAGAAATTGAGACACCTTACAGTAAAAATACGTATACAATAGCCACACTATTCACAATAGCCAAGACGTGGAAAAAGCCTGAATGTCCATCAACAGATGAATGGATAAAGAAGATGTGGTACATTACTCAGAATGAAATAATGCCATTTGCAGCAACATGGAGTAACATCGATGGGCCTACAGATTACCATACTAAGTAAAGTAAGTCAGAAAGAGAAAGGCAAATGCCATATGGTAGCACTTATATGTGGAATCTAAAACATGACATGCGTAAACTTCCCTGTGAAAGAGAAACAGACTCACAAACCTAGAGAACAGACTTGTGATTGCCAAGTGAGAGCAGTGTGGGGGGAGGGATGGATTGGGAGTTTGGGGTTAGCAGATGCAAACTATTATATATAGAATGGATAAACAACAAAGTCCTACTGTATAGGACAGGGAACTGTATTCGATATTCTATAATAAGCCATAATGGAAAAAGGATATGAAAAGTATATATATGCATGTGTAACTGAATCACTCTGCTGTACAGCAGAAATTAGCACAACATTGTAAATCAATTATACTTCAATAAAATAAATTTTAAAAAAATACAAAAGGGCAGTCCGAGTAGAAATTTATCCACGTAATGTCATTTGAAGGGCCTCATGTTGTTTCTGATTGGTTTGTGCTGTGCTTTCTGCTACCTTTCTGCTAAAATATAAAAAGGGATCCTTTCCTCCAGTTTCCATAGCACTTTCCCTATTTCCCTTATAACTCACTGGCAGCCTCCACAATTGCCCTCAACCGGGCTTCTGATAAGGTTCTCTTCAAAGCATCTTTGACTATCGCTAATGCTCCAAAATCACTGCAGACAGTGATTGCAGCCATGAAATTAAAAGACGCTCACTCCTTGGAAGGAAAGTTATGACCAACCTAGATAGCATATTCAAAAGCAGAGACATGACTTTGCCGACAAAGGTCCATCTAGTCAAGGCTATGGTTTTTCCAGTAGTCATGTATGGATGTGAGAGTTGGACTGTGAAGAAAGCTGAGCGCCGAAGAACTGATGCTTTTGAACTGTGGTGTTGGAGAAGACTCTTGGGAGTCCCTTGGACTACAAGGAGATCCAACCAGTCCATTCTAAAGGAGATCAGTCCCGGGTGTTCTTTGGAAGGACTGATGCTAAAGCTGAAACTCCAATACTTTGGCCACCTAGTGTGAGGAGTTGACTCATTGGAAAAGACTCTGATGCTGGGAGGGATTGGGGGCAGGAGGAGAAGGGGACGACAGAGGATGAGATGGCTGGATGGCATCACCGACTCGATGGACGTTTGTTTGAACTCCGGGAGATGGTGATGGACAGGGAGGCCTGGCGTGCTGCAGTTCATGGGGTCGCAAAGAGTCAGACATGGCTGAGCGACTGAACTGAACTGAAGACTCTCTCAAAGTCCTTTCTTTGTTGTTATTGTTTACCATGAACCCCTACTCTCAGTGCCAACATGTATTTTACTTTTCCATTGCTGTGCAACAAACGGCTGGTCACATTGTTGTTCAGTTGCTAAATCGTGTCTGACTCTTTATGTCCCCATGGACTGCAGCACATCAGGCTTCCCTGTCCTTCACTATCTCCTGGAGCTTGTTCACACTCATATCCACTGAGTCTGTCATGCCATCCAACCATCTCATCCTCTGTCGCCCACTTCTCCTCCTGCCCTCAATCTTTCCCAGCATCAGGGTCTTTTGGTCATCTTTATTAAATGAGATAAGGCTCTACAGTAGAACATGAACACCAGGAGGCAAGGATCTTTGGGGCATTGCTAGAGGCTGGCCGTCACAGTGCCTGTGCTGAACCGGTTGTTGATCCCAGCACTGCTCTAAGATCCAGGTTAGAGGGGCTTGTAATAGGCCGCATGCTTTAGAGGTTCCACTCCTACCCTCTTCCAGCCTCATCTGTCTGCAAACAGCCAAGGGCAATCGAGGGGATGTGCACACTGAGAACCCACCTGCCTGCCTCCAAACTTGTTTCATATATCAGTTCAGTTCAGTCACTCAGTCGTGTCCGAATCTTTGCGACCCATGGACTGTAGCCCACCAAGCTCCTCTGTCCATGGGATTCTTCAGGCAAGAATACTGGAGTGGGTTGCCATTTCCTTCTCCAGGGGTACTGAATTAATGGCCCACTCTAATACAGTATGACCTCATCTTAAATCTATTATACCTGCAAATACCCTACTTCCAAATAAGGTCACATTTACAGTTTCAAGGGGTTGCAAAGAGTCAGACACGACTGAGCGACTTCACTTTCACTTTAATTCAGTATGACTGGTATTCCTCTGAGAAGGGAAAGGACACAGAAACAGACAGGGGAAAACGCTATGTGACGATGGAGATGGGAATCACGTTACTTACAAGGCAAGTGATACCAACGTTTGACAGCAACCACCAGAAATTAGGAGAGAGGTGTGAAACAGATTCTGCCTCAGAGCCTCTGGAAGGGACCACCCTTGCTGATACCTTGACCTCAGACTTCTGGCCTCCAGAACTGAGATAACGTATTTCTGTTGTCTTAAGCCATCTGGTTTGTGGCAATTTGTTACGGTAACCTTAGGTCACTAACACACCCCTCTTTGTGTCTCAAGCCCCTGAGAATTCTAGTGTCTTCCTAAGTCCAGATCTTACCACCCTGTTTAGTTTACCTGCAACAGTACCAAGTCAGTGAATTAAGGATGATCCTGCAGTGGGTGTAGTAAACCTTTCCCCCACTGCTCTAAAGCAGTGGTTCTGAAACTTCAGTGTGCTTCAGTAGCACCTGGAGGACTGTAAAACCCTGATGGCTGGCGGCCTACCCTCAGAATTTCCAACTCAGTAGGTCTGGAGCAGGGTCTGAGAATGTGCATTGCAAACAAGTTCCCAGCGGATGCTGATGCTGCTGTTCCAGGCAAGCTAGGTCATCCATCAGTTCCTTTCAATAAAATATAGTAGAGGCTAGGGCACCATCACACAAATTATTTACAATCGTATATTTTAATTTATTTGGGGCTGCAATAAAAGGATTTAAAACAGGCTTGACAAATAGCGGAAAGAAATCCCTTTCAGTGACAGTAAGGTGGGCCAAAAAAATAGAACAATGATAGATTTGAGTCAGTGGTATTTATGTGAAAAAAAAAAAAAAAAAAACTACAGCTTATTAGTTTCAAACAAGCTTTTATTTCCAATGTGAACAATACTATCACATTATCTGTAAAAGGTAAGAGTCAAGTCAGATGTCAGTAGTTAGTATCACTTTGGGGCGTTGAAACTTTGAAACAAAATTAGTATTTTAGGCTAATGAAACAAGAATATCCGTGAAGAACAACTTCATCTTTTCTTTTGCTGTCTGCTTCTGTCTATGCCTTCCCACTGTAGGATGAAATAAGAGCCAGTTAACAATTGTACCCCAATAACATGCACCAGTGACTTTCTAAATATGAGTCAACACTGTGTACATCTATTTTCTCAATGAGGAGAAAACAAAATGCTTTCTTCTTGTAACCCAGACCCTTGGTGATCCAGGTGCACATCATTTCGTCACACCAACCTTATCTCCCTCTTGCCCATCACTATAAATGCTTGTTTGTTTGTTTTTGTTGTTTTCATGAAAGGCCACTCTGTGATTGATAACCAATAATATTACTATGACTGATTTTCTTTTCTTTTGAATAAAAAATCTAAATTGAACTAATATTTGTGAATTAATCCTGAAATGCAGTTCTCCTGAAACCCTTAACGTCTTACTACTTTGTAAGGAATCACTTTCTCAAAGTCATCATCAGTACAGGAGACTACAATTCTGTGGCCAGGCGATGATGATACAGCTAATGCACGACCTAGTCACTGTAGCTGCTGCTTCTGGTGACGATTCTCTAAAGAAGCATTGGTCTCTATTTCCAGGTCTGATAAATTCCCCATCTGTAGCAGTCTTAAAGCAACAGGACAAAGGACTCGTGGCTATAAATGAAATACATTTCAGAACATACTGCCTCCTACATTATCTAGAATTCATTATTAACAACAAACTGTTTTTCCAAAATTAAATTTCAACAATTTTCCTATTTACTTTACAGAAGAAAAATTAAAAAATATAAAGCTGTTAGTAATAGGTATGTGTCAGGAATGGTTACATCATACAAAACCTATACAATAATACCTGTATTATCCAGAGCTGCCCTTTGCTGAGACCACATCCATTTAGAGTCCTTCTCCAGGTTTTTCATTTCCATCCTCTTCCTCTTCATCAGAGTTTTCATACTGATCCTCACCCTCATCATTAAGGCAGAATGATGCAGACTTTGGGGTCAAAAGTTGGTGGGAAAAATATCCCAACTTAAAATCAGCAGCAGAGTCTAGGCCTGAGAGAAGAGAAATATGTTTAAAGAAAGAAAAAAACAAAAAATAGCTGGACATGTTTCTACTGGTTGATACATTTCTAACCCCACCCGCACCCCCCAATTCTGCTGCCTGACAACTTTCACAAACGGTGTTCCCCTCTTTCCAGTAAATCTCACACACTATGCCTCTGATTATTTCTGGCCCCTTTGGAGAAGGGATCCGAACCATTTGATACTGATACCATTTTGCATGTGTGTTGTCAGAATCTCAATGGAAAACGTTCGTTTGATGTAAAGACAAATTCTATGGGGAAGCTCACGGATTCCTCAACTGCTGAAAAGTGCCCCTGTGCTATGTCATCATTTTCTCAGACCCTCCTACCAAGAATCTCCACATTTTTTAAAGCCGTCAACCAAAAGGGAAGGATGCCATTTGTTTGCCCCTAGGGCTACAGTCCATCGGGTCGCTAAGAGTCAGACAGGACTGAGCGACTTCACTTTCACTTTTCACTTTCATGCACTGGAGAAGGAAATGGCAACCCACTCCAGTGTTCTTGCCTGGAGAATCCCAGGGACAGGGGAGCCTGGTGGGCTGCCGTCTATGGGGTTGCACAGAGTCGGACACGACTGAAGCGACTTAGCAGCAGCAGCAGGTTGGTAGAAGGCAGCATGCTTTTTCTTGAGACCATAAATGTCTATAGAATTGGGCTTCCACTTGTGCTGCCTTCCAATTGTGCCTGGAGGTTTTTGAGAGCTCTGACCCGCTGCTTAACCGCTAGAGACCTGCCTTTGAGCTGGATGGCCCCACGGGGTCCGCAAGGGCCTAAAGGCTCAGCCACCACATGCCCGCCTCGGCCCCTCCGGGACCACAGGCCTCGGCCTCCCAGTCCTCAGAGGCAGCAGTCAGGACCTCGCTCACCCAGAACTCGGCCTCCAACGCCAGTTCCTCTGCCTTCTAGGATGCAAGCCCCTCCGCAGGATCCCGCAGCTCCCAGGGTGGAGCGCCCTCCACTGGGTACTCACCCTGCAAGACTTTGCCTCCCTCTCCCAGGTCTTCCTGCTCCTGAGGAGGCACCGGACCTTCTCCAGGCTCCGAGGGTGCTTGGGAGCGGCCCCTGGCCATCAGGCGGTCAGTGGGAGGCCGGAACAGGACATGTCTGTTGTTACGGAAATTGCGTAGAAAGGAGTCGACCTGACTCCAGAACAGGGGCCCAAACCTCTCCGCAGGGAACTCAAGGCCTGCAACCACTGCCGCACCCTCCTGGTCATTCTCGTCCTCCTCTTCCATGTCTTCCTCTTCATCCACGTCCTCCAACTCGAAATCAGTCTCACCCTCTTCCTCATCCTCCTCCATCTCCTCTACATCTTCCTCCATCTCCTCCTCTTCTAACAGCTGTCTACCACATTCCTCTTCCACTGTGGCCTGTGGCCAACCCTGCTCCCCGAGCAGGGCTCTGGAGACCTCCAAGGAGGCCAGAAGAGCCGTGGCCTCCTCGACTCCTTCCATCCCCTCCCAAGCGGATGCCTGGACCCCAAGGAGACTGGGAGCCTGCAGTGATGTCTGTGGGGAAGATGGCAGCCGCCAGGCTGAATGTCGCGCTGAGGAGACGCTGTTGGCAGTGGGACCTTAGGGTGGGGGTGAGGCAGCAGAGACGACAGCTGCACGGGGAACAGGAGTTTGTGAAGGTGCTGGTGTGGGCCTACCCCCGCGACAGGAAAGGCAAGGGGGCGGCCCGCAGACTGGCCCACTAAGACAGAGGCTGAGCTGGCAGCGGACAGGTGCCAAACACCCTAATGGGCTGGCGATGGTAAGTGGAAGTGGAAGGGTCAACTGGGGACCACTTCCTCTAGCGCCAGCTCGAAGTTCATCTGCCAGGAGGCAAGGATTGGCGTGACCGCTGTCCAGTGAGTGATCAAGGCTTTCAGACTGCATGGAAGCCTTCCAGCCCCAGGTCTTACTTTGAGCCCACAGGAGTCCTTTCCTTTACATTGCACCCTTGCAAAAACAAAACGGCAATGTCCCTATAGGGCGGCACCCTGGGGTATGGGAACCTGGATGTGGTGCCCGGTTGCCACTATGTGACAGCTCAGGCCATCAGAGATACGCTCTTTTTTTTATAAGTTAATAGAGGCTCGCTAAAGCCTTGAGAAAGTACATCAAAAGAAAGAGAAGGAGAAATTGGAAAACATAAACTGAATTAAACGGGAGCACTGAATATGAAATAGAAAAAGTGAAACAAACTAGATAAAAGTTAAAGATCATCATATAGTCCTGTTGTTTTTAAGCATGGCTGCTCATTAGAAACATGTCTGTAGGTTTGGAGAATAAAAGCAATACCGTGGCATTTTTCAAAAAATTCCAAGAGAATTCTGATATGTGTCAGGATTCTAAAAAGTGATTACAGATTTTTGTATTAAGTGGTAATTTTGGTGATATAGAATTCTATTACTTTTCTGTTGACCAATCATGTTACAATGGTATTAAGTGAATAATGGTTGCATACTCACTAGTATGTATAATATATATACTTTAGAAAACATATTGTTTGCCTAACTAAAAAATTTATGACATTTTGATTCCTCTTGTTTGACTTAGTATGAATAGAATGATAGATTTCTAATTTTAAAAAAAAAGTATGCAACAAGCAACAAAGGTTACTGTATAGCACAGGGAGCTGTAGTTCCTTGGTCAGTCTCTTGAAATACCTATAATGGAAAATAATCTGACAAATAATATATGTGTATATGTATAACTGAATCACCTTGCTGTGCACCTGGAACATTGTGAGTCAACTACACTTCAATAAAAAGAATATATATATTAAGAAAAAAAAACGAGAAAGTGTTTAGATCACATACGAGCAACTGTTTAAACCTCCTGTGAGAGACAGAAAGAGAATTTGGAGGTTTTATGTTGTTAAAGGTACTTAGAAAAGAACATACAAGTTGACGTGGATGCAGTGGGAATGGAGAGTGGAAGGAATAAAACTAGGAGCTGAAAAGGGATTCATCAGGGCTCCCCAATTCACTTCAAAATTCCAAGAAATGAAGAGAGACTTCTTTTCATGACTGGGCTAAGCACTTGCTCTGCACTAAAGTGGGATAGCCCACTCCTCCCAAATTCATATGTTGAAACCCTTACCCACTCCACCCCACCCCCAGGTGATGGTATTTGGGAGTTAGGGCCTTTGATAGGAGACCCTGAGGACAATCACCTCTTCCCTACGTAGAACTTACGTATTATGGGTTTCACCCCTTATATCGGCCTTGCTTTGTTTTACCTAACTCATTATCAATATTTTCAGTGGGGATAGTCCATTGGGTCCCATGTTATCAAGCCCATTTCTGAGTGACAAAGACTCAATTAAACTTTATGAGCCATATGTCAGAGTGCCTATGCCCACTACAGGATCTTTTAGGACAATGGCTGCTATGATCTGGAGCTCTGAAACATCGCAATAATAAAATGCTTAAGGCAAATAAATCTATTGTCTCTCTTCAGTAGCTCCCTTAACACTACAGGGGCATCTTTTAAAAATTTAGTGGTATCTTCAAGAATTCCTCTATTTTGTCCCCAGTATTAAGTTCAAAAATTTTTCCTACATGATGCAGTTGAGCAGATGTTGAAATCAATTCCAAATCTATTTGTAGAAGTCTTAAGCCAATAATCACTTTTTATCTTTAAAAAGTATTACTGTGCTATTGTGGTAAATGTCACCTTTTTAAAGGGTATACTTCACAGGCATTTAGTACATTCACAATGCTGTTCAGCCAATCTCTCTGTTGTCCCCAAATAAATCATCACTCCTAAAGGAAACCCCATGCCAGTAATCAATCCTTCTCCATTTCCCCCTCACTGAAACCAGGCTCTGATAACCACTAATCTGCTCTTTACCTCTATGGACTTACCCTTTCTAGATAGTTGACAGAAATGAACTCCTACAATATGTGACCTTTTGTGTCCGGCCTCTCTCATTCCTTTTTACAGCTGAATGCTATGCCTTTGTACAGAGGGTCACTTTTGTCTATGAATGTGAAACAAGTTGAGGACAGGCTGATGGATACTCAGGATGTTTCCCATTGGGTTACGGTGAATAAGGCTGCTACTGACACGGGGATAGAACTTTTCGTTTGAATAGATACGTTCAACTCTTGGGCATATATAGCTAAGAGTGGAGTTGATGAGACAACCATAGGCTTTTTAACTTTTTTCAGGAGCTGCCGAACTGTTTTCTATAGCGACTTGTTGTCGTTCAGTCACTCAGTTGTGTCCGACTCTTTGCGATCCCACGGACTGCAGCACGCCAGGCTTCCCTGTCTTTCACCATCTCCATAAATGAGCACTAAAGTAAAGTTAATGCAATACTATCCTCTTTTTTGTCATTGGAGTTAACATTTTAAAAGTGTATTAGCACATAATAACATGCAGTATACCTTATGGAGTGGCACAGGGCTTTGTTACCATTGTTTTAAACAAAAGGGCAGTCCAAGTAGGATTTTATCCATGTAATGTCATTTGTAGGGCATCATATTACTTCTGATCAGTTTGTGCCGTGCTGTCTTTCTCCTATCTTTCTGCTAAAATTTTGTCTTTTAAAGGCCCTACGTGGCCTTCTAAGTAATCTTACTGGGGTTCACTCCAGTACACAAAAGGCACATACATGACTCACTTTCAGGGAATCCATTTGGGCCTTGGGTTTCTGCTGAGACTTCTTAGAGAACACCCTTCAACTTCTTACAAGGGCTTTTATTTTTTTTAACCTTAAGGATCCCTGGGGTATTTGCCCAGATCTTCCTGAGGCCTAAACAGGATGTGGTCACACCCTTGACTTCATCTTTACACCATAATTTCCCAGAAGGCTTCTGGATTTGACCTTTGCCCAGAAGCTTTTTCTGAACTTTCACATCATTTGCTATCCAGGAGAGGCTGGGGATTTTCAAAGTAGCAGGTTCTGTCTCCTGTTTGCTTAAAAGAAATCCATCCTTCAGTGAAGTTCAAATTTCAATTACTTGGCATATTTCAGTCTCTTTTTCTTCTATCTAGTTAATTTAAAAGCACAAAGCTATCTATAACTGGAATATGTTAGAAATAGTTGGGTGAAATTGAAAACAACATACTAGGAGAACTGGAGTTTCCAGGGCTGTCCTCTCTTAGGCCAGGTGTATTAGTTTTCCATTGTGAAATAGGAAAACCAAATTACCACGTAAATAATATAAAGATAAACTATAGTAACATACTAATATAATCAAGAGAGTACCATCCCATTGACTTTTCCATATTCTGATGGTTAGGAGGAAGTCACAGCTTCAGCCCAGCTTAAGGGAAGGAGGCATATGAGAGTATGAATAACACAGAGGTTGAGGGTCACTTAGGGTCTGTGCACAGCACCTGGACTCCTCAAAGTTCTGTTCCAGCAAAGTGGGGAAAGCTTGGCCCCCAACACAGGCCACTTGGTCCCATTCCGGGCCCTGGACACAACCTCTTCCCCTCTCTACTCACTCTGAGCTTCATTCCTCACCTCCAGAGGCTTCACATGCTATATATGGATACTGAAGCACAGTTGTCTCCTGTTCCCCGAATACAGCCACCACCTCTTTGTCACCTCCCAGTCCTGGGAATATAACACTGGAAGTACCATCCAGCCCTCAGAAGCACAAATTCAGTGATGAGGAGCATGCAGGCTTCTTGGAGCTTGGGGTCCCTTGGGCACCAAATTCAGGGCCTCTGATACAAGACTGCTGGGAGAAATATCAATAACCTCAGATATGCAGATGACACCACCCTTATGGCAGAAAGTGAAGAAGAACTAAAGAGCCTCATGATGAAAGAGGAGAGTGAAAAAGTTGGCTTAAAGCTCAACATTCAGAAAACTAAGATCATGGCATCTGGTCCCATCGCTTCATGGCAAATAGATGGGGAAACAGTGGAAACAGTAGCTGACTTTATTTTTCTGGGCTCCAAAATCACTGCAGATAGTGATTGCTGCCATCAAATTAAAAGACGCCTACTCCTTGGAAGGAAAGTTATGACCAACCTAGACAGCATATTAAAAAGCAGAGACATTACTTTGTCAACAAAGGTCCGCTGGGAGGGATTGGGGGCAGGAGGAGAAGGGAACGACAGAGGATGAGATGGCTGGATGGCATCACCGACTCAATGGGCATGGGTTTGGGTGGACTCTGGGAGTTGGTGACGGACAGGGAGGCCTGGCGTGCAGTGGTTCATGGGGTTGCAAAGAGTCCCACACGCCTAAGCGACTGAACTGAACTGATACATGAAACAAATTTGGAGGCAGGCAGGGGGGTTCTCAGTGTGCACATCCCCTCGATTGCCCTTGGCTGTTTGCAGAGAGAGGAGGCTGGAAGCGGGTAGGAGTGGAACCTCTAAAGCGTGCGGCCTATTACAAGCCCCTCTAACCTGGATCTCAGAGCAGTGCTGGGATCAACAACCGGTTCAGCACAGGCACTGTGACAGCCAGCCTCTAGGAATGCCCCAAAGATCCTTGCCTCCTGGTGTTCATGTTCTACTGTAGAGCCTTATCTCATTTAATAAAGATGACCAAAAGACCCTGATGCTGGGAAAGATTGAGGGCAGGAGGAGAAGAGGGCGACAGAGGATGAGATGGTTGGATGGCATGACAGACTCAGTGGATATGAGTGTGAACAAACTCCAGGAGATAGTAAAGGACAGGGAAGCCTGATGTGCTGCAGTCCATGGGGACATAAAGAGTCAGACACGATTTAGCAACTGAACAACAACGTGACCAGCCGTTTGTTGCACAGCAATGGAAAAGTAAAATACATGTTGGCACTGAGAGTAGGGGTTCATGGTAAACAATAACAACAAAGAAAGGACTTTGAGAGAGTCTTCAGTTCAGTTCAGTCGCTCAGCCATGTCTGACTCTTTGCGACCCCATGAACTGCAGCACGCCAGGCCTCCCTGTCCATCACCATCTCCCGGAGTTCACTCAAACAAACGTCCATCGAGTCGGTGATGCCATCCAGCCATCTCATCCTCTGTCGTCCCCTTCTCCTCTTGCCCCCAATCCCTCCCAGCATCAGTCTTTTCCAATGAGCCAACTCCTCACACTAGGTGGCCAAAGTATTGGAGTTTCAGCTTTAGCATCAGTCCTTCCAAAGAACACCCAGGACTGATCTCCTTTAGAATGGACTGATTGGATCTCCTTGCAGTCCAAGGGACTCCCAAGAGTCTTCTCCAACACCACAGTTCAAAAGCATCAGTTCTTTGGCGCTCAGCTTTCTTCACAGTCCAACTCTCACATCCATACATGACCACTGGAAAAAAGGATAGCCTTGACTACATGGACCTTTGTTGGCAAAGTCATGTCTCTGCTTTTGAATATGCATTCTAGGTTCGTCATAACTTTCCTTCCAAGGAGTAAGCATCATTTAATTTCATGGCTGCAATCACCATCTGCAGTGATTTTGGAGCATTAGCGATAGTCAAAGATGCTTTGAAGAGAACCTTATCAGAAGCCCGGTTGAGGGCAATTATGGAGGCTGCCAGTGAGTTTCAGGAGAACTGCATTGCAGGATTAATTCACAAATATTAGTTCAATTTAGATTTTTTATTCAAAAGAAAAGAAAATCAGTCATAGTAATATTATTGGTTATCAATCACAGAGTGGCCTTTCATGAAAACAACAAAAACAAACAAACAAGCATTTATAGTGATGGGCAAGAGGGAGATAAGGTTGGTGTGACGAAATGATGTGCACCTGGATCACCAAGGGTCTGGGTTACAAGAAGAAAGCATTTTGTTTTCTCCTCATTGAGAAAATAGATGTACACAGTGTTGACTCATATTTAGAAAGTCACTGGTGCATGTTATTGGGGTACAATTGTTAACTGGCTCTTATTTCATCCTACAGTGGGAAGGCATAGACAGAAGCAGACAGCAAAAGAAAAGATGAAGTTGTTCTTCACGGATATTCTTGTTTCATTAGCCTAAAATACTAATTTTGTTTCAAAGTTTCAATGCCCCAAAGTGATACTAACTACTGACCTCTGACTTGACTCTTACCTTTTACAGATAATGTGATAGCATTGTTCACATTGGAAATAAAAGCTTGTTTGAAACTAATAAGCTGTAGTTTTTTTTTTTTTTTCACATAAATACCGCTGACTCAAATCTATCATTGTTCTATTTTTTTGGCCCACCTTACTGTCACTGAAAGGGATTTCTTTCCGCTATTTGTCAAGCCTGTTTTAAATCCTTTTATTGCAGCCCCAAATAAATTAAAATATACGATTGTAAATAATTTGTGTGATGGTGCCCTAGCCTCTACTATATTTTATTGAAAGGAACTGATGGATGACCTAGCTTGCCTGGAACAGCAGCATCAGCATCCGCTGGGAACTTGTTTGCAATGCACATTCTCAGACCCTGCTCCAGACCTACTGAGTTGGAAATTCTGAGGGTAGGCCGCTAGCCATCAGGGTTTTACAGTCCTCCAGGTGCTACTGAAGCACACTGAAGTTTCAGAACCACTGCTTTAGAGCAGTGGGGAAAAGGTTTACTACACCCACTGCAGGATCATCCTTAATTCACTGACTTGGTACTGTTGCAGGTAAACTAAACAGGGTGGTAAGATCTGGACTTAGGACGACACTAGAATTCTCAGGGGCTTGAGACACAAAGGGGTGTGTTAGTGACCTAAGGTTACCGTAACAAATTGCCACAAACCAGATGGCTTAAGACAACAGAAATACGTTATCTCAGTTCTGGAGGCCAGAAGTCTGAGGTCAAGGTATCAGCAAGGGTGGTCCCTTCCAGAGGCTCTGAGGCAGAATCTGTTTCACACCTCTCTCCTAATTTCTGGTGGTTGCTGTCAAACGTTGGTATCACTTGCCTTGTAAGTAACGTGATTCCCATCTCCATCGTCACATAGCGTTTTCCCCTGTCTGTTTCTGTGTCCTTTCCCTTCTCAGAGGAATACCAGTCATACTGAATTAAAGTGAAAGTGAAGTCGCTCAGTCGTGTCTGACTCTTTGCAACCCCTTGAAACTGTAAATGTGACCTTATTTGGAAGTAGGGTATTTGCAGGTATAATAGATTTAAGATGAGGTCATACTGTATTAGAGTGGGCCATTAATTCAGTACCCCTGGAGAAGGAAATGGCAACCCACTCCAGTATTCTTGCCTGAAGAATCCCATGGACAGAGGAGCTTGGTGGGCTACAGTCCATGGGTCGCAAAGATTCGGACACGACTGAGTGACTGAACTGAACTGATATATGAAACAAGTTTGGAGGCAGGCAGGTGGGTTCTCAGTGTGCACATCCCCTCGATTGCCCTTGGCTGTTTGCAGACAGATGAGGCTGGAAGAGGGTAGGAGTGGAACCTCTAAAGCATGCGGCCTATTACAAGCCCCTCTAACCTGGATCTTAGAGCAGTGCTGGGATCAACAACCGGTTCAGCACAGGCACTGTGACGGCCAGCCTCTAGCAATGCCCCAAAGATCCTTGCCTCCTGGTGTTCATGTTCTACTGTAGAGCCTTATCTCATTTAATAAAGATGACCAAAAGACCCTGATGCTGGGAAAGATTGAGGGCAGGAGGAGAAGTGGGCGACAGAGGATGAGATGGTTGGATGGCATGACAGACTCAGTGGATATGAGTGTGAACAAGCTCCAGGAGATAGTGAAGGACAGGGAAGCCTGATGTGCTGCAGTCCATGGGGACATAAAGAGTCAGACACGATTTAGCAACTGAACAACAACGTGACCAGCCGTTTGTTGCACAGCAATGGAAAAGTAAAATACATGTTGGCACTGAGAGTAGGGGTTCATGGTAAACAATAACAACAAAGAAAGGACTTTGAGAGAGTCTTCAGTTCAGTTCAGTCGCTCAGCCATGTCTGACTCTTTGCGACCCCATGAACTGCAGCACGCCAGGCCTCCCTGTCCATCACCATCTCCCGGAGTTCAAACAAACGTCCATCGAGTCGGTGATGCCATCCAGCCATCTCATCCTCTGTCGTCCCCTTCTCCTCCTGCCCCCAATCCCTCCCAGCATCAGAGTCTTTTCCAATGAGTCAACTCCTCACACTAGGTGGCCAAAGTATTGGAGTTTCAGCTTTAGCATCAGTCCTTCCAAAGAACACCCGGGACTGATCTCCTTTAGAATGGACTGGTTGGATCTCCTTGTAGTCCAAGGGACTCCCAAGAGTCTTCTCCAACACCACAGTTCAAAAGCATCAGTTCTTCGGCGCTCAGCTTTCTTCACAGTCCAACTCTCACATCCATACATGACTACTGGAAAAACCATAGCCTTGACTAGATGGACCTTTGTCGGCAAAGTCATGTCTCTGCTTTTGAATATGCTATCTAGGTTGGTCATAACTTTCCTTCCAAGGAGTGAGCGTCTTTTAATTTCATGGCTGCAATCACTGTCTGCAGTGATTTTGGAGCATTAGCGATAGTCAAAGATGCTTTGAAGAGAACCTTATCAGAAGCCCGGTTGAGGGCAATTGTGGAGGCTGCCAGTGAGTTATAAGGGAAATAGGGAAAGTGCTATGGAAACTGGAGGAAAGGATCCCTTTTTATATTTTAGCAGAAAGGTAGCAGAAAGCACAGCACAAACCAATCAGAAACAACATGAGGCCCTTCAAATGACATTACGTGGATAAATTTCTACTCGGACTGCCCTTTTGTATTTTTTTAAAATTTATTTTATTGAAGTATAATTGATTTACAATGTTGTGCTAATTTCTGCTGTACAGCAGAGTGATTCAGTTACACATGCATATATATACTTTTCATATCCTTTTTCCATTATGGCTTATTATAGAATATCGAATACAGTTCCCTGTCCTATACAGTAGGACTTTGTTGTTTATCCATTCTATATATAATAGTTTGCATCTGCTAACCCCAAACTCCCAATCCATCCCTCCCCCCACACTGCTCTCACTTGGCAATCACAAGTCTGTTCTCTAGGTTTGTGAGTCTGTTTCTCTTTCACAGGGAAGTTTACGCATGTCATGTTTTAGATTCCACATATAAGTGCTACCATATGGCATTTGCCTTTCTCTTTCTGACTTACTTTACTTAGTATGGTAATCTGTAGGCCCATCGATGTTACTCCATGTTGCTGCAAATGGCATTATTTCATTCTGAGTAATGTACCACATCTTCTTTATCCATTCATCTGTTGATGGACATTCAGGCTTTTTCCACGTCTTGGCTATTGTGAATAGTGTGGCTATTGTATACGTATTTTTACTGTAAGGTGTCTCAATTTCTCTCTGAATGTACACAAGGGATAAATTATAAATCAATGAAAATAAATGTTTTAATGTAGTTCGTCAGCTATCTAATGGAGTCCGACTTTTACTACAAAAGTCTGGGAGTGAGGACACAAGATTTCTAGTCTCAAAGGTATTATTATTATTATTATTATTTTATTTTATTTTTAAACTTAACATAACTGTATTAGATTTGCCAAACATCAAAATGAATCTGCCACAGGCATACATGTGTTCCCCATCCTGAACCCTCCTCCCTCCTCCCTCCCCATTCCATCCCTCTGGGTCGTCCCAGTGCACCAGCCCCAAGCACCCAGTATCGTGCGTCGAACCTGGACTGGCAACTCATTTCATACATGATATTTTACATGTTTCAATGCCATTCTCCCAAATCTTCCCACCCTCTCCCTCTCCCACAGAGTCCATAAGACTGTTCTATACATCAGTGTCTCTTTTGCTGTCTCGTACACAGGGTTATTGTTACCATCTTTCTAAATTCCATATATATGCGTTAGTATACTGTATTGGTGTTTTTCTTTCTGGCTTACTTCACTCTGTATAATAGGCTCCAGTTTCATCCACCTCATTAGAACTGATTCAAATGTATTCTTTTTAATGGCTGAATAATACTCCATTGTGTATATGTACCACAGCTTTCTTATCCATTCATCTGCTGATGGACATCTAGGTTGCTTCCATGTCCTGGCTATTATAAACAGTGCTGCAATGAACATTGGGGTACTCGTGTCTCTTTCCCTTCTGGTTTTCTCAGTGTGTATGCCCAGCAGTGGGATTGCTGGATCATAAGGCATGTCTATTTCCAGTTTTTTAAGGAATCTCCACACTGTTCTCCATAGTGGCTGTACTAGTTTGCATTCCCACCAACAGTGTAAGAGGGTTCCCTTTTCTCCACACCCTCTCCAGCATTTATTACTTGTAGACTTTTGGATCGCAGCCATTCTGACAGGTGTGAAATGGTACCTCATAGTGGTTTTGATTTGCATTTCTCTGATAATGAGTGATGTTGAGCATCTTTTCATGTGTTTGTTAGCCATCTGTATGTCTTCTTTGGAGAAATGTCTATTTAGTTCTTTGGCCCATTTTTTGATTGGGTCATTTATGTTTCTGGAGTTGAGCTGTAGGAGTTGCTTGTATATTCTCGAGATTAGTTGTTTGTCAGTTGCTTCATTTGCTATTATCTTCTCCCATTCTGAAGGCTGTCTTTTCACCTTGCTAATAGTTTCCTTTGATGTGCAGAAGCTTTTAAGGTTAATTAGGTCCCATTTGTTTATTTTTGCTTTTATTTCCAATATTCTGGGAGGTGGGTCATAGAGGATCCTGCTGTGATGTATGTCAGAGAGTGTTTTGCCTATGTTCTCCTCTAGGAGTTTTATAGTTTCTGGTCTTACGTTTAGATCTTTAATCCATTTTGAGTTTATTTTTGTGTATGGTGTTAGAAAGTGTTCTAGTTTCATTCTTTTACAAGTGGTTGACCAGAGTTCCCCGCACCACTTGTTAAAGAGATTGTCTTTAATCCATTGTATATTCTTGCCTCCTTTGTCGAAGATAAGGTGTCCATATGTGCGTGGATTTATCTCTGGGCTTTCTATTTTGTTCCATTGATCTATATTTCTGTCTTTGTGCCAGTACCATACTGTCTTGATAACTATGGCTTTGTAGTAGAGCCTGAAGTCAGGTAGGTTGATTCCTCCAGTTCCATTCTTCTTTCTCAAGATCGCTTTGGCTATTCGAGGTTTTTTGTTTTTCCATACAAATTGTGAAATTATTTGTTCTAGCTCTGTGAAGAATGCTGTTGGTAGCTTGATAGGGATTGCATTGAATCTATAGATTGCTTTGGGTAGTATACTCATTTTCACTACATTGATTCTTCCAATCCATGAACATGGTATATTTCTCCATCTGTTAGTGTCCTCTTTGATTTCTTTCACCAGTGTTTTATAGTTTTCTATATATAGGTCTTTAGATTCTTTAGGTAGATATATTCCTAAGTATTTTATTCTTTCCGTTGCAATGGTGAATGGAATTGTTTCCTTAATTTCTCTTTCTGTTTTCTCATTATTAGTGTATAGGAATGCAAGGGATTTCTGTGTGTTGATTTTATATCCTGCAACTTTACTATAGTCATTGATTAGTTCTAGTAATTTTCTGGTGGTGTCTTTAGGGTTTTCTATGTAGAGGATCATGTCATCTGCAAACAGTGAGAGCTTTACTTCTTCTTTTCCAATTTGGATTCCTTTTATTTCTTTTTCTGTTCTGATTGTTGTGGCCAAAACTTCCAAAACTATGTTGAATAGTAATGGTGAAAGTGGGCACCCTTGTCTTGTTCCTGACTTTAGAGGAAATGCTTTCAATTTTTCACCATTGAGGATAATGTTTGCTGTGGGTTTGTCATATATAGCTTTGATTATGTTGAGGTATGTTCCTTCTAATCCTGCTTTCTGGAGAGTTTTGATCATAAATGGATGTTGAATTTTGTCAAAGGCTTTCTCTGCATCTATTGAGATAATCATATGGTTTTTATTTTTCAATTTGTTAATGTGGTGTATTACATTGATTGATTTGCGGATATTGAAGAATCCTTGCATCCCTGGGATAAAGCCCACTTGGTCATGGTGTATGATCTTTTTAATGTGTTGTTGGATTCTGATTGCTAGAATTTTGTTAAGGATTTTTGCATCTATGTTCATCAGTGATATTGGCCTGTAGTTTTCTTTTTTTGTGGGATCTTTGTCAGGTTTTGGTATTAGGGTGATGGTGGCCTCATAGAATGAGTTTGGAAGTTTACCATCCTCTGCAATTTTCTGGAAGAGTTTGAGCAGGATAGGTGTTAGCTCTTCTCTAAATTTTTGGTAGAATTCAGCTGTGAAGCCGTCTGGACCTGGGCTTTTGTTTGCCGGAAGATTTTTTATTACAGTTTCAATTTCTGTGCTTGTGATGGGTCTGTTAAGATTTTCTATTTCTTCCTGGTCGAGTTTTGGAAAGTTGTGCTTTTCTAAGAATTTGTCCATTTCTTCCACGTTGTCCATTTTATTGGCATATAATTGTTGATAGTAGTCTCTTATGATCCTTTGTATTTCTGTGTTGTCTGTTGTGATCTCTCCATTTTCATTTCTAATTTTATTGATTTGATTTTTCTCCCTTTGTTTCTTGATGAGTCTGGCTAATGGTTTGTCAATTTTATTTATCCTTTCAAAGAACCAGCTTTTGGTTTTGTTGATTTTTTGCTATGGTCTCTTTTGTTTCTTTTGCATTTATTTCTGCTCTAATTTTTAAGATTTCTTTCCTTCTACTAACCCTGGGGTTCTTCATTTCTTCCTTTTCTAGTTGCTTTAGGTGTAGAGTTAGGTTATTTATTTGACTTTTTTCTTGTTTCTTGAGGTGTGCCTGTATTGCTATGAACTTTCCCCTTAGGACTGCTTTTACCGTGTCCCACAAGTTTTGGGTTGTTGTGTTTTCATTTTCATTCGTTTCTATGCAAATTTTGATTTCTTTTTTGATTTCTTCTGTGATTTGTTGGTTATTCAGCAGCGTGTTGTTCAGCCTCCATATGTTGGATTTTTTAATAGTTTTTCTCCTGTAATTGAGATCTAATCTTACTGCATTGTGGTCAGAAAAGATGCTTGGAATGATTTCTATTTTTTTGAATTTACCAAGGCTAGCTTTATGGCCCAGGATGTGATCTATCCTGGAGAAGGTTCCATGTGCGCTTGAGAAGAAGGTGAAATTGTTTTGGGATGAAATGTCCTATAGATATCAATTAGGTCTAACTGGTCTATTGTATCGTTTAAAGTTTGTGTTTCCTTGTTAATTTTCTGTTTAGTTGATCTATCCATAGGTGTGAGTGGGGTATTAAAGTCTCCCACTATTATTGTGTTATTGTTAATTTCTTCTTTCATACTTGTTAGCATTTGTCTTACATACTGCGGTGCTCCCGTGTTGGGTGCATATATATTTATAATTGTTATATCTTCTTCTTGGATTGATCCTTTGATCATTATGTAGTGACCATCTTTGTCTCTTTTCACAGTCTTGGTTTTAAAGTCTATTTTATCTGATACGAGTATTGCTACTCCTGCTTTCTTTTGGTCCCTATTATTATTATTTAATTGGTTACATTCTCTTTGCTTTATTTATTTATAAAGTGGTACTTGCACTGGCTGTGGGACTCTTGTGCATTTTAACTTCTTAGGGATAATAGTAGCACTATGAAAATTAAATTAAAATGGTAAGACCAAGAGCAAACACTTACATGACACTTAAGTGCCACGTGCTCTTCTGAGTGCTTTATATGTATTACCTCATTTAATGAAATGAAATACTGAGTGGGGGAGACAAAGCCCTGTGCCACTCCGTAAGGAATACTGCATGTTACTATGTGGTAATGCACTTTTAAAATGTTAACACCGAGGACAGAAAAGAGGATGGCGTTGCATTAACTTTATTTTAGTGCTCATTTATGGAGCACCTACTAAGAAGAAAACACAGTAGTATTGATAGGTGCTTTGGGAGAGACAGAGAGAAATAAATCCCTTTAAGATCCCAGTCATTCAGAAGCTCATATCCTAGGGGTTGGGAGATGGAAGTAGACACAAATATGTAAACATGTGAAAATATATTAGGATATGAGACATGCTACCACAGAATATGAAAGAGGCGGAGGGGGTGGTACCAATGAGACCTAGAGAGCACCTACACTGCCTTACCAAATCATGCCTAAAGGAAATCCTCTACCGTCAAACCCTGGCCTTTCTCCTTCTCTGATCCTGTATTCTGGTCAATTACAACTTCATCCCCCCGTCACCCCCCTTAAATAGCTTCCATTTCTTAGGCCCATTTTCTTCTTTCCATCTTTTTGGCATGGGAAGGTCAGGAAATATTTCAGACCTACATAATGGTATAAAGAATACTACATCCGTGTACCCATCACCCAACTTCAGAAATTTTACACTACAGATACAGCTGAAGCCCGGTACATACCTGTGTCCTCCAGAAAGATATGCCCAAGTCCAGGTCCCTGGTACCTGTGAATGTGGCCTTATTTGGAAATAGGGTCTTTGCAGTTGTAACCACATCAGGATCTAATTTAATGGAGTCACCCTGGATTTGGGATGGGCCCTAAATGGACTGGGTGGTATCCTTAGGACAGAAAGAGTGAGATTTGAGATACACCGACACAGGGAAGAAGGTCACGTGAAGACAGAAGTTATTTTGCCACAAGCCAAGAAGTGCCAGAAGCCACCACAAACTGGGGGTGGCAAGGAGGATTCTCCCCCCAGAGCCCCTTCCTTTCAGACTTCTGACCTCTAGAACTGCTGAGGGAATAAATTTTATGTTGTTTTAAGCCACCTGCTTTGTGGTAATTTGTTACGGCAGCCCTAGGAAAGTATGAGTAACCCTTCCCAGTTGAATTCTCCCCTCTCCCTCTCCACTATCCTAAGCAAGGTGTTTATCATCCTCATGCATGCCTTTCTACAAGTTACATATGCATGCCTTCCTTCCATGCATACCTTTTACTACATATATGTATCTATAATCAGTGATTGTTTTGCATGTTTTTAAACCGCATATTCATGATATCATAATGGCTCTATCCTTCTGAACCTAGTTTGTTCCCTCATCCATTGTTTTCTTCACTGCCAGGAGGTTTTTCTGTATCTCAGGGCCTTGAGAATTCTAGTCTCGTCCCCATTCCTTTACTGTGAGCCTTTACTGTCCCATTCAGCTTACCTGTGTATCGAGTCACTGAACAAACGGTGGTCTTACCACAGGAGAAACTCAGTCCCTCACAACACCCATCCCCTGCCCCATGCCCATCATTGCTCTTAGACGGTGATGCTGAAACTTTGAGATGCCTCAGAGTCACCTGGAGGACATGTAAAGCCTGATAGCTGGGCCACCTTCAGAATAATGAGCCAGTAAATCTGGAGTGGGGCCTGAGACGTTGTACTTCTAACAAGTTCCCAGGTGATGCTGATGCTGCTGGTCTGTGGCAGCTCAGTAGCTCCATCTGGTCTCCAGATAAGCTTGGTCACCCCCTGGTTCCTCTCACTAAACTGAAGTAGGGGCTAGACCTCCGTCTCTCTCTTTACATAAATTGTTTGTCAATTGATATATTAATTAACCTGTGGCTGCAATAAAGGGCTTCCTGATAACTTGGTTGGTAAAGGATCCACCTGCTATGCAAGAACTTAAAAAAATGGTTTCAATGACAGTAAAGTGGACCAAAACAAAAAGATACAAGATTTGCATCAGTGTTACACATCTAAAATATCTGCGGCTTATCCATGGCTAGCAAATTTTTATTTTTAACATGAACAAATGCAGTCAAATATATCTGACAAACGTAAGAAAAAAAGTCAGATGTCAGTGAATAAGATATTTCACATGATGAAACCTGGAACAAAACCAGTGTTGATAAAATTCCCACTGGCTACTGAGAAGCCGAAAATCTCAAATTCGTGAGGGACACGTCCACTGTTTCTTCCTCCATCATGTCTTTCTATGCTTGACAGCTGTGGGATGAAGTAAGAGTCAATTAACAATTGTAAACCAGGGGGCAGTCCCAAGATAGCAGCGGAATAGGACAGGGAGACCACTTACTTCCCCCACAAATTCATCAAAAGATCATTTGAATGCCGAGCAACTTCCACAAAACAACTTCTGAATGCTGGCAGAGGACACCAAGCACCCAGAAAGGCAGCCCGATCTCTTCAAAAGGAGGTAGGACAAAATATAAAAGACAAAAACTGAGGCAAAAGATTTAGGGACGGAGGCCCATCCTGGGGAGGGAGTCAGGAAAGAGGAGAAGTCTCCACACAGCAGGAAATCCTCGCACAGGAGTGTCTGAGGGGAGTTCTGGAATCTCAGAGGGCAACATAACCAGGAGGGAAAACAAAAACAAAAACAAAAACACCACAGAATACGCACCTAAGCACAACTGCCAGCGGAGAAGTGGCCCAGACACTCGGGTCCACCACCAGTGAGTGGGGGCTGGGCAGGAAGGTGCAGGCTGCATAACTGGTCCTTAGGGTAAGGACCGGGCCTGAATGCCCTGAGGACAGTCTGAGGGAGCTAATGTGAGACAGCAACCCAAACCGTGGGATCACCAGAGAGACACACAAAAAAGACCTTTCTCACGAAAGGCTCTATTGGCACCCCTGGCACGCTCACAGAACAAAGGATTGAGCAAATACCACAGGAGAGCAAGCCAGCTGCCATATAGGGCCCTCCCTCCCTGGAGGCAGAGAGGCAGGCCAGAGATAGCCAGAGCCGGAAGGCAAGGGGCTGCTGCAATCTTGGCCCCAGAGATCACATCTTCCACCAAACTGGGAGCAGGCTCCCAGTTGCTAACCTCGTCTTCTTGGGATCCTAGATGGTTGACATCTGCCAGGAGTGTCACAGCCTGGGAACAGCTCCCCAGAGGAGACATACGGCACACCTGGAACTGCGCTCTTGTGGAAACTGAGTGGCGGGGACCAGGCAGGTGAGTTAGACGCATGGCCCACCGAGCACCCGGTCGCCTGAGCTGCTCGGACCTGGGAGGGGCACAAAACGCACAGCCTATCCGGGTCTGTGCCCTTGTGGAGCACCTGAGAACCTGAGCGGCTCAGCCCTGGGAAGTGCACGAAACGCAGGGCCCACTCGGCACAGTGCCCTTGCAGAGCACCCTGGAGACTGATCAGTCTAGACCCAGGAAGCACATGCTGCCTTGGACTGTGGCAAACCCAGTGTGGTCCATCCACTGCGAGCACTCCCCACACACGCCAGCGGTGTTTGTTTGCAGTGTCCCTCCCTCTCCACAACACAACTGAACAAGTGAGCCTAAGTAAGTGGCCACCTTCGCCCCCTTGTGTCAGGGCAGAAATTAAGACACTGAAGAGACTTGCAGAGGAAGCCAAAATAAACAAAGAAGGGGGAACCGCTTTGGAAGTAATAGGTACAACAGATTGAAACCCTGCATTTGATACTGGAGACATCGGAGGGGCGCCTATAGACCTTGAGAACAAGTACAAGCCAGAACAAGGGATGATCTGACACTGAACAGACCCCACAACGCCCAGAGAAATTCCTAGATATATTTTTACTGTTATCACTTTTTAATTTTTTGTTAATTTACTTTTTACCACTCCTTTAACTTTCATTTTTATAGCCTACTTTTACGTTTCCCAAAAAAAACCCTATTTTTTTTTTAGAAAACAAATTCCGTAGTTCTTTGCTTACTGTGATTGATTATGTTTGTATTTTTTATATTTTATTTTTGAGAGTCTAACCTCTCTCCCAGGTTTATAATCTTTGCTTTTTGATATTTGTTATCAATTTTGTACCTCTAAGAATCTAATCTTCGGTATCCATTTTCACTTAAAGATCTGATTACTGGCTTGGCTGCTCTCTCCCTTTTCTCCTCCAGGTCACCTCTATCGCCTTCCTCCCTTTTCTCTTGTGTATATAACTCTGTGAATCTCTCTGGGTGTTCCGGGCTGTGGAGAGCACTTAGGGATTAGATTAATGGCTAGATTGTTCTCTCCCCTTTTGACTCTCCCTTCTCTCCTCCTGGTCACCTCTATCTCCGTCCTCCCTGTTCTCTTCTCTATATAACTCTGTGAATCTCTCTGGGTGTTTCTGGCTGTGGAGAATTGTTTCATCAATAAACCTAGGGGGTTTTATCGTCTATGCTGTGTGAATGGAGAAGTTTTGAGGCTACTGTAAGACAGGGACCGAAAGCCAGAGGCAGGAGGCTTAACCCCAAAACTTTAGAACATCAGAGAACGCCTGACTCCAGAGAACATTAATAGATGAGCGCTCACCCAAAAGTCTCCACACCTACCCTGAAACCAAGCTCCACCCAAGACCTAACAAGATCCAGTGCAAGACACACCACAATAATTCTCCAGCAAAACAGGAACCCAACCTTGAACATTAAAAGACAGGCTGCCCAAAGCCATGCTAAACCCACAGACACCCCAAAACTCACTACTGGACACTTCACTGCACTCCAGAGAGAAGACATCCAGTTCCACCCACCAGAACACAGGCACAAGCTCCCCCCAACCAGGAAACCTTGACAAGCTGTTAGTCCAACCCCACCCACAGGGAGAAGACTCCATAATTAAGAGGAACCACAAACTTCCAGCCTGCAGAAAGGGCACCCAAACACAGCAATCTAACCAAAATGTAAAGGCAGAGAAATATTCTGCAGGTGAGGGAACATGCTAAAAACCCACCAAACCAAACCAAAGAGGAGGAGATACCTGAAAAGGTATTTAGAATAAGGACAGTAAAGATGATCCAAAATCTTGAAAACAAAATGGAGCTACAGATAAATAGACTAGAGGCAAGAATCGAGAAAATGCAAGAAATGTTTAACTAAGGACCTAGAAGAAATAAAGAAGAATCAACCAGTAATGAATAATGCAGTAATTGAGATCAAAAGCACTCTGGAGGGAGCCAACAGTAGAATAACTGAGGCAGAAGAGAGGATGGGTGAGGTGGAAGACAGAATGGTGGAAATAAATGAAGCACAGAGGAAAAAGGAATTAAAAGAAATGAGAACAACCCCAGAGACCTCTGGGAAAAAGTTGAATGCCCCAACATTTAAATCATAGGTGTCCCAGAAGAAGGAGACAAAAAGAAAGTGCGTGAGAAAATACTTGAGGAGATAATAGTCGAAAACTTCCCTAATGTGGGGAAGGAAACAGCCACCCACGTCCAAGAAACCCAGAGCGTCCCAAACAGGGTAAACCCAAGGCAAAACACCCCGAGACACAAGTTAATCAAACTAACAAAGATCAAACATTAAAAGCAGCAAGAGAAAAGCAACAAAAAACACACAAGGGGATCCCCATAAGGATAACAGCTGATCTTTCAATAGAAACTCTCCAGGCCAGAAAGGGATGGCAGGACATACTTAAAGAGATGAAAGAGAAAAACTTACAACCAAGATTACTCTACCCAGCAAGGATCTCATTCAGATATTAAGGAGAAATCAAAAGCTTTACAGACAAGCAAAAGCTGAGAGAATTCAGCACCACAAAACCAGCTCTTCAACAAATACTAAAGGATCTTCTCTAGACTGGAAACACAGTAAATGTTTATAAAAACGAACCACCCCCCCCCACACACACACAAAATGTATATGGCAACAGGATCATACTTATCAATAATTACCTTAACTGTAAATGGGTTAAATGCTCCAACCCAAAGACAAAGACTGGTCAACTGGGTAAAAAAAAACAAGACCCCTATATATGCTGTCTACAAGAGACTCACCTCAAACCTAGGGACACATGCAGACTGAAACTGAAGGGCTGGGAAAAGATATTTCATGTAAACGGGGACCAAAAGAAAGCAGGAGAGCAATACTCATATCAGATAAGATAGAATGTGAAATAAAGACCATGATAAGAGACAAAGAAGGACACTACATAATGATCAAAGGATCAATCCAAAAAGAAGATATAACAATTATAAATATATGTGCACCCAACACAGGAGCACCTCAATACGGAAGACAAATGCTAACGAGAATGAAAGGGGAAATTAAGAGTAACACAATAATAGTGGGGGACTTTAATACCCCCCCCACACACTTATGGATAGATCAACCAAACAGAAAATTAGCAAGGAAACACAAGTGCTAAATGATACAATGGACCAGTTAGAGCTAATTGATATCTATAGGGCATGTCACCCCAAAACAATGGAATTCACCTTTTTCTCAAGTGTACACGGAACATTCTCCAGGATAGATCACATCCGGGGCCATAAATATAGCCTTGGAAAAATAAAAAATAAAAATTGAAATCATTTGAAGCATCTTTTCTGACCACCAAGTGGTAAGATTAGATGTCAAGTACAGGAAAAAAAAAAAAAACAAACTATTAAAAATGCAAACATATGGAGGCTAGACAACACGCTTCTGAATAACCAACAGATCGTGGAAAAAAATCAAAAAGGAAATGAAAATATGCATAGAAACAAGTGAAAATGAAAACACGACAACCCAAGACCTATGGGATTCAGTAAAAGCAGTACTAAGAGGGAGATTCATAGCAATACAAGCCTGCCTCAAGAACCTAGAGAGACATCAAATAAAGAACCTAACTTTACATCTAAAGCTAGTAGAAAAAGAAGAAAAGAACCACCCCAAAGTTAGTAGAAGGAAAGACATCATAAAGCTGAGAGCAGAAATAACTGAAAAAGAAACAAAGGAGACTGTAGCAGAAATCAACAAAACTAAAAGCTGGTTCTTTGAGAAGATAAATAAAATAGACAAACCATTATCCGTCTCACAGGAAAAACTGGGAGAAGAATCAAATCAATAAACTTAGAAATGAAAATGGAGAAATCACAGCAGACAACACAGAAATACAAAAGGTCCTAAGAGACTAGTATGAGCAGTTACATGCCAATAAAATGGACAACTTGGAAGAAATGGACAAATTCTTAGAAAACTATAACTTTCCAAAACTGAACCAGGAAGAAATAGAAAATCTTAACAGGCCCAGCACAAGCACAGAAATTGAAGCTATAATAAAAAACCTGCCAACAAACAAAAGCCCAGGACCAGGTGGCTTCACAGGTGAATTCTACCAAAAACTTAGAGGAGAGCTAACACCTATCCTACTCAAACTCTTCCAGAAAATTGCGGAGGGGGGTAAAGTGCTAAACTCATTCTATGAGGCCACATTCACCCTCATACCCAAACCAGACAAAGATGCCACAAAGAAAGAAAACTACAGGACACTTTATCACTGATGAACAGAGACGCAAAAATCCTCAACAAAATTCTAGCAAGCCAAATCCAACAACATATTACAAAGATCACACATCATGACCAAGTGGGCTTTATCCCAGGGATGCAAGGATTCTTCAGTATTCACAAATCAATCAATGGGATACACCATATGAACAAATTGAATGATAAAAAACATATGGTTATCGCAACAGATGCAGAGAAAGCCTTTGACAAAATTCAGTGCCCATTTATGATAAAAACTCTCCAGAAGGCAGGCATAGAAGGAACATACCTCAACATAATAAAAGCCATATACGACAAGCCCACAGCAAACATTATCCTCAATGGTGAAAAATGGAAAGCATTTCCTCCAAAATCAGGAACAAGACAAGGGTGCCCACTCTCACCACTACTATTCAGCATAGTTTTGGAAGTCCTAGCCACAGCAATTGGAGAAGAAAAACAAATAAAAGGAATCCAGATTGGAAAAGAAGAAGTGAAACTCTCACTGTTTGCAGATGACATGATCCTTCTACGTAGAAAACCCTGAAGACATCACCAGAAAGTTACTAGAGCTAATCCATGAATATAGTGAAGTTGCAGGATATAAAATTAACACACAGAAATCCCTTGCATTCCTATACACTAACAATGAGAAAACAGAAAGAGAAACTAAGGAAACAATCCCATTCACCATTGCAATGAAAAGAATAAAATACTTAGGAAAAAATTTACCTAAAGAAACAAAAGACGTATATATGGAAAACTATAAAACACTGATCAAAGAAATCAAAGATGACACAAATAGATGGAGAAATATACCATGTCCGTGGATTGGAAGAGTCAATATAGGGAAAATGAGTACACTACCCAAAGCAATCCCTGTCAAGCTACCAACGGTATTTTTCACAGAACTAGAACAAATAAGTTCACAATTTGTATGGAAACACAAAAAACCTCGAATAGCGAAAGCAATCCTGAGAGAGAAGAATGGAACTGGAGGAATCAACCTGCTTGACTTCAGACGACACTACAAAGCTACAGTCATCAAGACATTACGGTACTGGCACAAAGACAGAAATATAGATCAATGGAACAAAATAGAAAGCCCACACACCTATGGATACCTTATCATTGAGAAAGGGGGCAAAAATATACAATGGAGAAAAGACAATCTCTTTAACAAGTGGTGCTGGGAAAACTGGTCAACCACCTGTAAAAGACTGAAACGAGAACTCTTTTAACACCATACACAAAAATAAACTCAAAATGGATTAAAGATCTAAACCTAAGACCAGAAACTATAAAACTCTTCGAGGAAAACATAGGCAGAACACTCTCTGACATAAATCACAGCAAGATCGTCTATGACCCTCCTCCTAGAGTAATGGAAATAAAAGCAAAAATAAGCAAATGGGACCTAATTGAACTTAAAAGCTTTTGCACAACGAAGGACACTATAAACAGGGTGAAAAGGGAGCCTTCAGAATGGGAGAAAATAATAGCAAACGAAGCAACTGACAAAGAATTAATCTCCAAAATATACAAGCAGCTCATGCAGCTCAATTCCAGAAAAATAAACGACCCAATCAAAAAATGGGCCAAAGAACTAAACAGACATTTCTCCAAAGAAGACATACAGATGGCTAACAAACACATGCAAAGATGTTCAACATCACTTATTATCAGAGAAATGCAAATCAAAACCACAATGAGGTACCATCTCACGCCAGTCAGAATGGCTGCCATCAAAAAGTCTATAGAACAGTCTTATGGACTCTGTGGGAGAGGGAGAGGGTGGGAAGATTTGGGAGAATGGCATTGAAACATGTAAAATATCATGTATGAAACGAGTTGCCAGTCCAGGTTCGATGCAAGATACTGGATGCTTGGGGCTGGTGCACTGGGACGACCCAGAGGGATGGTATGGGGAGGGAGGAGGGAGGAGGGTTCAGGATGGGGAACACATGTATACCTGTGGCGGATTCATTTGGATATTTGGCAAAACTAATACAATTATGTAAAGTTTAAAAATAAAATAAAATTAAAAAAAAAAGTCTACAAACAATAAATGCTGGAGAGTGTGTGGAGAAAAAGGGCACCCTCTTACACTGTTGGTGGGAATGCAAACTAGTACAGCCACTATGGAGAACAGTGTGGAGATTCCTTAACAACAACAACAAAAAACTGGAAATAGAACTGCCATACGACCCAGCAATCCCACTGCTGGGCATACACACCGAGGAAACCAGAGTTGAAAGAGACACATGTACCCCAATGTTCACTGCAACACTGTTTACAATAGCTAGGACACGGAAGCAACCTAGATGTCCATCAGCAGACGAATGGATTAGGAAGTTGTGGTACATATACACGACGGACTATTACTCAGCTATTAAAAAAAAAAAGAATGCATTTCAGTCAGTTCTAATGAGGGGGGTGAAACTGGAGCCTATTATACAGAGTGAAGTAAGTCAGAAAGACAAACACCAAATACAGTATATTAACGCATATATATGGAATTTAGAAAGATGGTAACTGTAACCCTATATGCGAGACAGCAAAGAGACACCGATGTAAAGAACAGACTTTTGGACTCTGTGGGAGAAGGCGAGGGTGGGACGATATGAGAGAATAGCACTGAAACATGTATATTACTCTATGAAAAATAGATGACCAGTGCAAGTCTGATGCATGAAGCAGGGCACCCGGAGCGGGTGCTCTTGGACAACTCGGAGGGATGGGGTGGGGAGGGAGGTGGGAGCAGGGTCAAGATGGTGGGACACATGTACACCCATGGCTGATTCATGTTGATGTATGGCGAAAACCACAATATTGTAAAGTAACTGGCCTCCAATTAAAATATATAAATTAATTTAAAAAATTGTAAACCAGTAACAGGCAAAAGTGACTTTCTAAATCTAAGAAAACAGTCAGTCCTACATATGCCTGCTAAGTCAAAAGAGAAATTACCACATTTACCTCTGTCAACACAGACCTTGAGATATGTCGTCAATCACTCACCCCTCATACCAACGTCCTCTCCCACTCGCCAAACACCAAAATGCCTGCTTTGTTGTTGGTGGTTTTTCTCGAGAGAGACTTATCTAATAAGTCTTTCCACCTTACAAGCCTGTGCTCTCTCCATCAATCGCACTCTTAAACTCCCAGACTCTCAGTTTGCACATCCATAAAAGGAAGAGAAGAAAGACAGGAAAAAGCAAAGCAAGAAAGAGAGGAAGGGACAGGTAAAATATAAGTTGACTTAATGACCAATTCGGTGATGGACAGGGAGGCCTGGCGTGCTGCGATTCATGGGGTCGCAAAGAGTCGGACAGGACTGAGCGACTGAACTGAACTGAACTGAATGACCAATTCAGCAGTGAACAACAATCTCACCATGACTAATTTGCTTTTCTTCTGACTGTCCCATGAGCTACAAAAACTTCCAACTGAACAAATAGAGATTAGTCATTAAATGTGCTCCCACTTGAAAATTTTTCACTGACTGCATCTCTGTCAATAGTCACAACCTCAAAGGCATTTGCTTTCTCCCGGTTAGGACAAAAGACCGTATTTCTGTAGCTCAGTGCTGAAGGCCCAGCTAGTGTCCATTCCAGTCACCTTTAGTCGCTTGTTCTGGTTAACTGCGTTCCAGACAAACAGTGGTCTCTGCTACCAGGTCTCAAAAATTTCCCACGTGGGGAAGCCTTACAGCTACAGCTCAAAGGACCTGTAGCTGTGAATGAAGTACATTTCAGAACATGCTGTGTTCTATATTATCTAGCAAGCAAAGTATTATTAACATTAAGCTGTTTTGAAACTAGACTTTAACCAAGTTTTAATTATTATTTACTTTGGGGAGAACATTTAAAAATGTAGGTCAGGAATGGTGGCTGGGTGATACTCAGAGCTGCACACAGATACCTGGGTTCTCCGGGGCTGTCCTCTGCTGGGTCCAGGTCCTTTACAGGTCCTTCTTCTGGTTTTTTATCGCTGTCCTCCTCCTCACCTTCAGCTTCTTGGACCTCCTCATCAGACTCTTCATACTGATAATCACTCGCTTCTTTTGTGAAGTATAACACAGACTTTGGGACTGGAACTTCACGGAAAAAAATAACCCAATTTATAATCAGTCGCCACATCCAGTACTCTACCGCCACGGAGGAGAGAAGTAGGTGATGGGCACCTTCCTAGAGGTTGGTGCGACACCGTCAGGGCCCTCACATTTCCGCAGCTTCGGGGTTTTCAGGGTGAGGTCTTTACTGTCTTTCCAGAAGATCTCACACCCTGTGCTGCTGATTATTTCTGGCCCTTTGGAGAAGAAGGGATCAGAATCATCTGGGTCTGACCGCATTTGGTATGTTTCTGTCAGAACTTCGTTGAAAAAGTATTCCTTTCACTTAAAAAGAAATCCTACTGTGACGCTCATTGGCTCCCAGACCCCTGAGAATTTTTATTTTTACATCTTTCAGGTGCTCCAGTACAAGTGCATCATTTTCCCGGATCATGCTACCGAGAATCTTTAGGTTTTTAAATGCCCTCAAGCAAAAGCGAGGGATGCCCTTTGTTTCTCCTTCCCCTCAGGCTCTCCATCTCCTCCCAGGCTCCTTCTGGAACAGGTACTGGCCACTAACATTCACCTTCTGTGGGCTCATGAATTGCACTGATGATGTCAGCTCTCTTATCAAACAGAGGGCTGGCAGAAGGAAGCATACTTTTTCTCAAGACCATAAAGGTCTTTATAGAATTGGGCTTCCACTTGTGCAAATTATGCCTGGAGGTTTTTGAGAGCTTTGACCCGCTGCTTCACCGCTAGAGGCCAGTGCTGAGCGCAGCCTGCCTTTGAGCCCGATGCCCCCACAGGGTCTGCAAGGGCCTGAGGGCCTGGCCGCCACTTGCCCACCTCGGCCCTGCCAGGACCACAGGCCCTGGCCTCCCAGGACTCAGAGGCAACAGCCAGGGCGCCACCCTCCCAGAGCTCAGCCTCCGCTGCAGATTCCTCTGACTTCTGGGATGCAGACCCCTGGACCCTGGGACCCTGAGGCTCCCAGGGTGGGGGCGCCCTCTGCTTGGTACTCACCCTGCGAGGCCTCGCCTCCCTCTGCCAGGTCTTCCTGCTCCTGAGGAGGTGCGGGACCCTCTCCAGGGCCGGAGGGAGGCTGGGAGCTGTGCTTGACCGTTGGGCAGGGGCCAGGGGGCCAGACCAGGGCATGGTCATTGTAGGAGAAACTGTGTAGAAGGGAGTGGACCAGACCCCAGAACACAGGCCCAAACTGCTCCAAGGGGTCCCCGTGGCCTGCAACCACTGCTGCGCCTTCCTGCTCACTCTCATCATTCTCGACTGTCTCCTCCTCCTCGACCTCTTCCAACAGGTGCTCCTCCTCCTCCAGGGCCTCCAGCTCGAAATCAGACTCCTCCTCCTCCTCTAACGGCTCTATAGCCCACACTTCCATTGTGGCCTGTGGCCCACTGTGCCCCCTGCGAAGGCCTGCTGACACCCTCAGGGAGGGCAGAAGGGCCGCGGCCTCCTCGACCCCATCCGTCCCCTCCCAAGCCGGTGCCGGGACCCCAAGGGGACTGGGGTCACAGCCCGCCCTGCCACCAGCCCTGTCCAGGCCACCTGGCATCCAGTCGTGCTCCTCTGTGGCAGACATGGCAGGAGAGACTGTGCCAGATGGTGATGGGCCTGCAGTGATGTCCAGGGGAAGATGGCAGCCGCTGAGAGTCGCGGAGGAGACGCCGTTGGCAGCGCGGACCGCAGGGTGGGGGTGTGAGCGGCAGAGATGTCAGCTGCACAGGGAACAGGAGTCTGTGAAGTTGCTGGTGTGGGCCCCGCGACAAGAATGGCAAGGGGGTGGCCCGCAGACTGGCCCACCACGACCGAGGCTGAGATGGCGGTGTACAGGCAGGAAAGAACCAGAAGGGCTGGCGACGGTAGGCGGAGCTTAAAGGTCAACCGGGGACCACTTCCTCCAGCACCAGCTCTAAGCTCATTTGCCAGGAGTCAAGGATTGGCATGATCGCCATCCAGTGAGTGGTCAAGGCCCTCAGCTTCCCTGGGGGCCTGACAGGCCCAGGTCACACTTTAAGCCCACCGGAGTCCCTTCCCCTTCACTCCATCATTGCAAAAGCAAAACTACAGTGTCCGTATGGGGCGGGGCGGGGGAGGGGGGGTGCCCTGGTGTATGGGAACCTGGATGTGGTGCCCAGATGCCACGCTGGGACAACTCACACCAGCAGAGATACACTTTTTAAAAAAAGAAGGAAAAAGCAAAGGTGTATAGATCAAATATCAGCAACTGATTAAAACCTCCTGTGAGAGACAGAAAGAGAATGTGGTGGTTTTAATGTTGCTCAAGCTACTTAGTAAGAGCATACAAAGTTGGTATGGATGCTGATGAGAATGGAGAGTGGAAGAAGCAGTAAAAATTGGACTGAACCCGGTTTCTTCACTTCAAGTCTCCATGACACGAAGAGAGAGTGACTTCTTTCAAGACTGCACTAAGCACCTGCTCTGCACTAAACAGTTATACACACTCCCTCCCAAATTCATATTCTGAATTGCTTAGCCACCTCACACCCCAGATGGGGGAGTAGAAGGATATGTGCTCATCTCCTCCTGTGAGAGCACCAGAATTGCAACTACCTGTTGAACAACCATCGACAGGAGGATGCTGGAACCTACCAAAAAGAGACACCCCACGTCCAAAGACAAAGGAGAAGCTACAATGAGATGGTAGGAAGGGTGCAATCACGATAAAATCAAATCCCGAACCCACCCGTTGGGCAACCCACAAACTGGAGAACAATGATACTCAAGAAGTTCTCTCACTGTTGTGAAAGTTCTGAGCCCCACATCAGGCTTCCCAACCTGGGGAATTTGATAAAGGGGCTGGGAATCCCCAGGGAATCTGACCTCGAAGGCCAGCGGGCTTTGATTATAGTACTTCCACAGGACTGGAGGAAACAGAGACTCCACTCTTGGAGGGCACAAACAAAATCTCGCACGCACCACGACCCAAGGGGAAGGAGCAGTGACCCCAGAGGAGACTGATGCAAAACTACCTGCTACTGTTGGAGGGTCACCTGTGGAGGCCTGAGTCGGCAAGGGCTCACGGCAGGGACGGGGACACTGGCAGCAGCAGTCCTGGAAGGTCCCCCTTGATGTAAGTCCAATTGGACTTGCCATTAACCCTACCACAGAGCCCATAGATCCCAGCCCTGGGATGCCTCAGGCCAAAACACTAACAAGAAGGGAGTACAAGCCCACCCATTTGCAGACAATTGAATTAAAGATTTACTGACCAAGGCCCTGCCCACCAAAACAAGACCCAGTTTTCCCCACCCTGTCCTTCCCATCAGAAAGCTTACAGAAGCCTCTTAGCCTCATCCACCAGAGGGCATGCAGAAGAAGCAAGAAGAAAAACAATGGAGAAGATGCAAGAATTGTTTACCAGAGACCTAGAAGAACTAAAGAACAAACTGAGATGAACACAACACTAGAAGAAGTCAATAGCAGAACAACTGAGGCAGAAGAATGGATAAGGGACCTGGAGGACAGAATGGTGGAAATCACTGCTGCAAAACAGAATATAAGGGGGAAAATTCAAAAAAAAAAAAAAAAAGACAGCGTAAGAAACTTCTGGGACAACATTAAATGCACCAAAGGGTCCCATAAGGAGAAGAGAGAGAGAGAGAAAGGACTCAAGAAAATATTTGAGGAGATAATAGCTGAAAACTTCCCTAACATGGGATAGGGAATGGTCAACCAAGTCCAGGAAGGGCAGAGAGTCCCAGGCAGGATAAACCCAAGGAGGTTTATCCAAGGAGGATAAACCCAAGGAGGTATATTGGTGACTGTATCCACCAATACACCTAGCAATCAAACTGACAAATTTAAAGACAAAGATAAAATATTAAAAGCACAAGGGGAAAATGACAAATAACACACGAGGGAACCCCCATCAGGTTATCAGCTGATTTCTCAACAGAAACTCTACAAGCCAGAAGGGAATGGCATGATATATTTAAAGTGATGAAAAGGAAGAAACTCCAACCAAGAATACACCAGCCTGCAAGATTCTCATTCAGATTTGATGGAGAAACCAAAAGCTTTCCACACAAGCAAAAGTTAAGAGAATGAAAAGACCTACAGAAAATAAACCCAAAGCAATTAAGAAAATGGTAATAGGATCATATATATCGATAATTACCTTAAATGTGAATGGGTAAAATGTACCAACCAAAAGACATAGACTGGCTGGGTGGATGAAAACATATGCGTGCATGCACTTCTGCTTACCCCATCACTCTGCTTAACTCCCAAATTGTATGTAATCATTTTATACTGTAGGATTAATCATGCTCCGATTATGGCTTGCAATTGTAATGACCTTTTATTTTTTGTCTGGCTATTGATTGTGAAACCTGATACACATCTTTTACCATGGTGGGTATGTAGCTATTATTCACTTCATACCATTGTGTCATGACTGGTCAACAGAAAAATAATAGAATTCTATATCACCAAAAAAAGGCAGAGGAACCAGAGATCAAATTGCCAACATCCGTGGGATCATAGGAAAAGCAAGAGAGTTCCTAAAAAACATCTGCTTCTGCTTTATTGACCACATCAAAGCCTTTGGCTGTGTGGATCACAACAAACTGGAAACTTCTTCAAGAGATGGGAATACCAGACCACCTTAACTGCCTCCTGAGAAATCTGCGTGCAGGTCAAGAAGCAACAGTTAGAACCGGACGTGGAACAACAGACTGGTTCCAAATTGGGAAAGGAGTACGTCAAGGCTGTATATTGTCACCCTGCTTATTTAACTTCTCTGCAGAGCTGTTGTTGTTGTTTAGTCACTAAGTCGTGCCCGACTCTTTTGTGGCCCCATGGACTGTAGCCTGCCAGGCTCCTCTGTCCATGGGATTTTCCCAAGCAAGAATATCGGAGTGGGTTGCCATTTCTTTCTCCAGGGGAACTTCCCGATGCAGGGACTGAACCCAGGTCTCTTGCATCTCCTGCACTGGCAGGCAGATTCTTTACCACTGAGCCACTGAGGGAAGCAGAGTACATCATGCGAAATGCCGGGCTGGATGAAGCACAAGCTGGAAGCAAGATTGCTGGGAGAAATATCAATAACCTCAGATATGCAGGTGACATCACCCTTATGGTAGAAAGTGAAGAAGAACAGAAGAGCTGCTTGATGAAAGTGAAAGAGGAGAGTGAAAAAGTTGGCTTAAAACTCAACATTCAAAAAACAAAGATTATGGCATCCAGTCCCACCACTTCATGGCAAATAGATGGGGAAGCAATGGAAACAGTGATAGAGTTTATTTTCCTGGGCTCCAAAATCACTGCAGATGGTGGCTGCAGCCATGAAATTAAAAGACGCTTGCTCCTTGGAAGAAAAGCTATGACCAACCTGGATAGCATATTAAAAAGCAGACATGCCCTTGCCGACAAAGGTTTGTCTAGTCAAAGCTATGGTTCTTCCAGTAATCATATATGGATGTGAGAGCTGGACCATAAAGAAAGCTGAGCTCCAAAGAACTGATGCTTTTTTAAAAAATATAAATTTATTTATTTTAATTGGAGCTAATTACTTTACAATATTGTATTGGTTTTGCCATACATCAACATGAATCTGCCACAGGGGTATGGAGAGGGAGGTGGGAGGGGGGTTCAGGATGAGAATTGATGCTTTTGAACTGTGGTGTTGGAGAAGACTCTTGAGAGTCCCTTGGACTGCAAGGAGATCAAACCAGTCAGTCCTAAAGGAAATCAGTCCTGAATATTCACTGGAAGGACTGATGCTGAAGCTGAAACTCCAATATGTTGGCCACCTGATGCGAAGAACTGACTCCTTGGAAAAGACCCTGATGCTGGGAAAAATTGAAGGCAGGGGGAGAAGGGGACGACAGAGGATGAGGTGGTTGGATGGCATCACCGACTCGATGGACATGGGTTTGAGCAAGCTCAGGGAGTTGGTGATGGACAGGGAAGCCTGGGGTGCTGCAGTCCATGGGGTCGCAAAGAGGTGGACACGACTGAGCGACTGAACTGAACTGAACTGAACTGATATCACCAAAACTACCATTTAATAGAAAAACCTGTAATCACTTTTTAAAATCCAGAATTTTCTTGGATTTTTTTTTGAAAAATACAAATGCCCAGGCAATAGCTTTTTTTATCCAAAGCTACAGATATGTTTCTAACGAGCTGCCATATTTAAAAACAACTGGACTATACGATGATCTTTTACTTTTATCTAGTTTGTTTCACTTTTTATATTTCATATTCAGGGCCCTCATTTCATTTACTTTATGTTTTCCAATTTTTCTATCTCTCTTTCTGATATTCTTTCTCAAGCCTCTAGCAAGCGTAGTAGAAAAGCTACACACACACACACATATACATAGTATGTATATCTATTTTAGAAAACTTACGAGTGTTTGCCTAAAAAATTTGTTCTATTTTGATTCCATTTGTTTCACTTAGTATGAATACAATGATAGATTTCTAATTAAGAAATAGATATGCAACAAAGGTTTACTATATAGCACAGGGAACTGTAGTCAATGTCTTGTATAACCTATAAAAGAAAATAATTTGAAAAATAATATATGTGTATAACTGAATCAGCTTATTCTGCACCTAAAACACTGTAAGTCAACTAGACTTCAAGAAATACATATATATTAAGAAAAAAAGCCTGGGGTAATCCATCCAGAGGCGCCGTTCGTTTTCCACGGCTCAAGAACTGGGCATATTGGAGAAGTGAATTGAAAAACAGTGGGGATAATTACCCCTTCCCTACCTAGAACATATGTAATATGGGTTTCTCGCTTTATATCAGCCTTGTTTTCTTTTACCTTAACTCAGAATCAATGTTTGCAGTGAGGATAGTCCACCTGATCCCATGTTGTCAAGCCCATTTATAAGCGGCAAAGACTCAATTTAACTTTATGAGCTATATGTCAGAGTGCCTATGCCCACTGTAGGATATTTTACGACAATGGCTGCTATGGTCTGGAGAATGGAAGCACCGCAGTGATAAGATGGTTAAGGCAAATATACCTATTGGCTAACTTCAGTAGCTCCCTTAACCCTATAGGGACATCTTTTAAAAATTTAGTGTTATCCTCAAGTTTCCTCTATTTTGTGCCCCAGTATGAAGGTCAAAAATTTTCCTAAAGGATGCATTTTAGCGGATGTTGAAGTCAATTCCCAATCTATTTGTAGAAGTCGAAGCCAATAAGCACTTGTTATCTTTAAAAAATATTGGTATGCTATCGTGGTAAATGTCACCTTTATAAAGGGTATACTTTACAGGCATCTGGTACATTCACAGTGTAGTTCAGCCATCCCCTCTGTTGTGTCCAAAAGGAAACCCCATGCCCAGTAATCAGTCCTTCTCCATTTCCCCCTCACTGCAACCAAGCTCTGAAAACCAATAATCTGCTCTCTGTCTCTGTGATAGTTGCTACGAATGAAATTGTACAGTATGTGACCTTTTCTGTCTGGCCTCTCTCACTTGGCATAATGATTTTGAGTTTCATTTGGGACCTCATTCCTTTTTGTGGCTGAATGCTGTGTGCTGTCCAGAGGTAAGTTCTGATACAGGGTAGGGGACTCCTCCACCTTTCTTTTTCAAGATTGTCTTAGCTATTCCTGGTCTCTTGCAATTCCACATAAATTCTAGGACCAGCTTTTTTTTTCTTTCTTTCTTTTTTTTTTTTTCTGCAAAATAGGTCACTGGCATCTTGAGAAGTATTGCTTTTCATCTGTAGACCTTTTTACATAGGCTTCCCATCTGTATATTAAGACCTCAAATTTTCTAAGCTGCCTTGACGCCTTTGAGCCTCAAATACCCTGCTGGCCCAACTGTGCTTTCGCCTGCTCTCACCTGCAATGTCCCCCTCCCTGTCAGGAAACTGCCCCACCCAGCTGATTCTCTCCTCTCAGCCAGACTAGCCGCACTCTGCCCATTCTTCCAGCCACCAAGCTTTACTTTCCTGCCAGGCAGTGCAATGATTCCTACAGGACAACGATCCCCTCGTGTGGGAACCCTGGCGTGCCCCATCCTCTTGTTACTACAACATCTATTTCCCACGGTCCCTGCCGCTTAACTCTACTCCAGAGCCACACTCCCCCACTGTCCTGGTGTCCACCCAGGCTGTGAGTACCTGAGACTCACCAACAGCTGTCCATCTGTCCAGTGTCGTGTGCTTGGCCATCTCACACTTCTTAGGGTAGGGGATCCCTCCTTCATTCGTGGGGTAGATGGGAGATAAACAGAACTTGTGGTGTCACAACAGGATGGCCCAACCACGACCCGGGAAGCCTGAACAGCTTTAACTCGCTTCTCTTTTGCTAACTAAAAGTTTTGTTAGCTGAAGGTGAAGGTGACCTGGGCTGGAGCTGCCAAAGATGCCTGGATTGTGCTTTGGCTTGTGCCTGTTCTGTTGCCTCTCGACCTCGGCCGTCTCTTCCCACCCTAACTTGTTGTTCTAGTGCCTGAGGAGGGAACTATGGTGAAATGACTGTATCCTGGCCTGAGGTGGGCTGTTTTGCCCCCTTTGCCTGGCACCTCCAAGGACACAGTCTGAGGCTGGGGATCATCAATGAATCCATAGAGTGGAAGTCTAGGGAGTGTTCAGCCGATAGTGACAGGCGGTGCTGATGACACAGCTTAACTGTTCCGCTTTTGATTCCCACTTTCCAGGGGCCGGCCTAGAGGCTTTGGGGATAAGAAATCCAGTGTAGTAGGGTGGTCACTGAAGATGGATCATGGGGTGCAGTAGGGGGTGGATCATGGGGCAGTCATCCTGGTTGCTTCTCAAGTGTGCCCATTTCAAGCAAGGGTAGCAAACTTTCCTGTCTCCTTTCTGTTGCTTTCCAAGTGAAAGCCACTCAGTCATGTCCAACTCTTTGCGACCCCAAGGACTATACAGTCCTTGACATTCTCCAGGCCAGAATACTGGAGTGGCTAGCCTTTCCCTTCTCCAGGGGATCTTCCCAACCCAGAGATCAAAGCCAGGTCTCCCGCACGGCAGGAGAATTCTTTACCAGCTGAGCCACAAGGGAAGCCTTGTGGCTTCCCTGTGTTGCTTTCCAAACACATCTGCTTTTCTTGGCTGTGTGCTCTACAGACGTTAGTTAGGTCTAGCTGTTCCGTTCCTTGATCTCACTATTGGTCTTCTGTCTATGTGCCTGTCCCTCATCGAAAATGGAGTGTTGAAGTCTCCAAGGATTATTTAGAACTGTGTACTCTATCCAGTTCTGTCACTTTTTGTTTCATATATTTGGGGAGGCTGTGGGGACCTTATGGATATATAACTCATACATCTCCTTTGTGTACTGATTTTTTATTAATATAGAAATCCGTTGATATTCTGTATATATAAAAAAAAAAAGTTCTGTTAAAATCTATTTCATCTAATGCCAGTACAGCCACTGCAACTCCCACTTTGGGACGATTTGCATGGATACCATTTTCTACCCTTTTGTTCGCAAACTCTTTTTGGATGTAAGACAAGACTCTTATATTAATAGATAACATGTACTGGGTTACATTTATTGTTAATCCTCTTTGCCAATCTGCCTTTTCATTGAATAGTTTTATCTGTTGGAATTGCAGAGATTTGGAGAAGGAAACGGTAACCCACTCCAGTATTCTTGCCTAGAGATTCCCAGGGACAGAGGAGCCTGGTGGGCTGCCGTCTATGGGGTCGCACAGAGTCGGACACGATGAAGCAACTTAGCAGCAGCAGCACTGCAGAGATTATTTCCGAGGAAAGATTTTTCATAACAGTTTTCTAACTTTCCACATGTCCCCCCATTTTTGTTCCATCACTCCTCAATTACTGTCTTTTTCTGTGATTAATTGAAATTTTCTCTTGCACAAAGTGATTATCACTTTTATTCTTTACTTTTAAAATACTTTTAAGTCTGGAGTTTTTAAATTTGTTTTGTGCTTTTTTGGGGGGTTGTTATGCTGTGAATTATAATTATTATCTTAGCTTGAAAAAAAGTCAAGTTTGTATTAATACTGAGATAGTTTTCTTAGTATTCTAAACTCTGTTCCCTCCCAGCTCTGCCACATTCCTTTATTTATTGTGATAAATGGCAGGTTTGCATATGGTTCCTATTTACAGATTTATGGTTACTGCTTTATACATTTTTGTTTTAAATCAAAATAAAACAGAGGAGAAGATAAACAGAAGTTACAGGGATTTCCCTGGTGGTCCAGTGGTTTAGAATCCGCCTTCCAATGCAGGGGATGTAGGTTCAAACCCTGAACCCGTATCTAAGATGCCACATGTGGTGGATCTACTAAACCTTGGGGCCACAACTCCCGAGCCCGCATGCTCTGGAGCCCGTGTGTCACAACTGGAGAGACGCCCTCACGATGCAGTGAAGATCGTGTTGCAATGAAGACCCAATGTGGCCATTAATAAATAGGTATTGTTTGAAAAGAGGAGTTATAAACCCAAAGTGCAGGAACACTGGCTTTCGCATTTATCTGTGCAGTTGCCTTGGCCTTTGTGGTTTATTTCTTCACAGTCCTCCAAATAGGTGCCCACGGGTGTTTCACTTCAGCCTGAAGGACTACTTTTAGCATTTACTTTTTAAGCTATGCTGGGTCTGTTTTGCTGCGCAGGCTTTTCTCTAGCTGTGAAGAGCAGGGGCTACTGTCTGCTTGCAGTGAAGGGCTTCTCATCACAATGGCTTCTATTATTGCAGAACATGGGCTCCAGGGCTGGGGCTCAGCAGTTGTGACACACCGGTTTAACTGCTCCACAGTATGTGGGATCTTCCTGGACCTGGGATCAAACCCATGTCCTCTGAATTGGCAGGCAGATTCTTTATCACTGAGCCACAAGGGTAGTCCCTGTATCAGCTTTTCAGTGTGAACAGGATATGCATGCCTCCCATCCCCTCCTACTTTGTTGCGGTATAATTTATAAATAAAATTTGTATATTTAAGTTGAACAATGTGATGTGATGTATGCATACATTGTTAAATGATTACCACAGGCTACTTAATACACATATTACCTCACACAGTTAAAGGATTTTAGGAGGTGAGGTGTGGGATAAAACTAAGATCTACTCCCTCATCAAGTCTCCAGTATACCATACAATGTCTTAAAGTTATATTCAACATGCTGTACGTTAGATCCCTAGAATTTATTTAGCTTATCACTGATTGTTTTTACCCTTTGATGAACCACTCCACAAATTAAAGTCCTGGAGGCATCGCGCTTCCTGCTTTCATTATATCACAAAGGTATAGTAATCAAAACAGTATGGTTCTGGCATAAGAATAGATACACAGATCTTTGAAACAACATACAGATCCCAGAAATAAACCCACATGTGTGTGCGTGAGTTCATGCGTGCATGCTAAGTCACTTCAGTCGTGTCCAACTCTTGGCAACCCTGTGGGCAGTAGCCCACCGGGCTCCTCTGTCCATGGGATTTTCCAGGCAAGAATATTGGAGTGCACGGCTGTGCCCTCCTCCTGGGGATCTTCCCAACCCAGGGATCCAACCTGTGTCTTACCACTAGTGCCACCTGGGAAGGCCAAACCCACACATATATGCTCACCTATTTGACAAGAGCTCCAAGAACATGCAATGAGTGTTTCCTGGTAGCTCAGCAGCAAAGAATTGCCCTGCAACGCAGGAGACTTGCAGGAGATGTGTGTTGGGTCCCTGGGTTGGGAAGACCACCTGCAAGCAAGGAGAACAACAATCAAGAAAACATCATGAGGAAAGGATAGCCTATTATCTTACACCATATCCCCAAGTCAATTCAAAATGTATAAAGATTAAACATAAGGCCTGAAACTGTAAAACTCCGAGAAGAAAATATTGGGGTAAGCACTTTAACATAGGTTTTGACAAAGCATTTTTTTAATTGACCCCAAAACAGAGGCAATGAAAGCAAAAATAAACAGGTGAATTACATCAAACTAAAAAGATTCTACACAGCAAAGGAAGCAATCAACAAAATGAAAAGGCAACTTGCCTATGGAGCAGAGGAAAATATTTGCAAAGCATGTATCTGCTAAGGGATTCATATGCCAAATGTATAAGGAACTCAGTCAACTCAAGAGCAAAAGAGAAATTCTCAATCAATAAAATGATACATGGAGGACTTCCCTGGTGGTCCAGTGGTTAGGACTCCACACTTCCACTGCAGGGTGCATGGGTTTGACCCCTGGTCAGGGAACGAAGATCCTACAAGCCTCGTGGCATGGCCCCCCAAAAGAAATCTTCTGATCATATCATGTACCAACCTAAATGGGAAAAGAATTTGAAAAATAATAGTTACATCTATTGATACATGTATAACGAATCACTTTATTGTACACCTGAAACTATCATGACATTGTTAAGCAACTATACTCCAATATAAAATAAACTGTGAAAAAAGACATCACATCTGTTACAATGGCTATTATCCAAAGGACAAGAAATAGCAAGTGTAGGCAAGGTTGTGGTAAAAAGGGAACCCTTCTGCTCCGTTGGTGGGAATGCAAAATCGTGCAGCCACTATGAAAAACAGTGCGGAGATTCCTCAAAAAATTAAAAATAGAATTATCAGATCATCCAGCAATCCCACTCCTGAAAATATATCCAAAGGACATGATTCCTGCTCTGCTCTTATATGCTCATTGCAGCATTATTTGCAATAGCCAAGAATGAAGACAACCTAAGTGTTTGTGGCAGATGAAAGGATAAAGAAAATATTATATGCATATGTATGTATATGTGTGTATAATATACATATACATATATACATATATATATGGGGCTTCCCTGGTGGTTCAGATGGTAAAGAATCTGCCTGCAAAGCAGGAGATCTGGGTTTGATCCCAGGATGAGAAATATCCCCTGGAGAAGGAAATGACAACACACTCCAGTGACATATATATATAATACATAATATATATGTAACACAATATATGTAACACAATATGTATTTAATATAATATATATATATATACAGAATATGTTCAATATAATATACTATATATCATAAATACTTATGTGGCATAAAATAGAATTCTTTTTAAAAATTCATCTGAAAAAATATTTTTGCCTTTATGGGGGTGAAACTGAGGGGAAGCAGGAGCATTGATAATACATAGTGGATTCTGCTTCCTTCAGACTTCTTGCCTTTCTCTGGAAGTCTCTACAGGCAGAGCTTAATAGGGAGACAGTTGAAAAGGCAAAATGGGGTTGGCAGTGACCCAGAAACTTAGAACACATTATAGAATTTGGAACTCATATATTTAGACAACTTTAACTTACCTAGCCTCTGTGTCTTATGCCACATATACCCTGAGAGAGAACGCAAACACTGTGCCTTTTGTAACAAAAGAAACACAGAAATGACTGTAATAACATCAATAACACCCACTTTCAAAAACACAAAAACTAAAATTGAGACCTTTGTCAGGAGCTGTAGTGATGTTTATATAGTAAATAGGGAACCGTTGACAGATTTTAATTAAGTTTACATATTTTACTAATTTTGGTATTGAAAATTTCATACACATAATGACTTCTCTTCTTTCTCACATGGCCACCTAGAAAACTCAGAGTGTAGGTAAAAAGCATCCTTCTCCATATATTTGTTTAATATTCCAGCCTCAGGCACACTCAACACCTTTGCCTGAGCACCAGGTGGAACATCACTCTTACGTAAGCCAGTTTTTCTACCTGAAAGATTTTAAAACAGCCTTAAAAAGTTTTGTAAGAATTGGGAGATCTAAAGATAAAACCTGTGTAAAAACTGAGTAGAGACACAAACCTTTTTGACTCAGAAACTTATCTGGAGCACTGTGTGGGTGTGTGTGAGTGTATGTGTATTATTTCAGTTGAACTTTAAGCAAACTGCAAACATACAGAGGCAGGACCTGGGGTCTTTGGGCAGGTGTGGCAGTTAAAGAGTGCGAGCTCTCAAACCAGACCTCCTACCCAGAGCTTGTTATATATACAGAGTGAAGTAAGTCAGAAAGAGAAAAATAAATATTGTTCATTAACGCATATATATGGAATCTAGAAAAATGGTACTGATGAACTTTTTTGCAGGGCAGGAATAGGATTCAGATATAGAGAGCAGACTTATGGACACGGCGGGGGCAGGAGAGGGTGGGACTAAATGCAAGAGCAGCATTGACATATATACATTATTATATGTAACATAAATAGCTGATGTGAAGTTGCTGTATAACACAGGGAGCGCAACTTTGTGCTCTGTGACAACCTAGAGGGGTGAGATGGGGTGGGAGTCGAGAGGGAGTTTCAAGAGGGAGGTGACACATGGATACCTATGGCTGATTCATGTTGCTGTATGGCAGAAACCAACACAACATTGTTGTCTGCACAGAATTGGACACGACTGAAGTGAAGGGACTTAGCAAGAACACACCATATGACCCATCAAACCCACTCCTGGGCATATATCCAGAGAAAACTCTAATTCAAACAGATACATGCACCCCAACATTCATAGCAGCACTATTTACAAGGGCCAAGACAAGGAAGCAACTTAAATGTCCATCGACAGACAAATGGATTAAGAAGATGTGGTACACATATACAACAGAATCCTACTCAGCCATAAGAGAATGAAATATAATGAGGCCATTTATCAGCAACATGGATGGACCGAGAGATTATCATACTAAGTGAAGTAAGTCAGACAAAGACAAACATCACAGGATTTCACTTACATGTGGAATCAAATATGTTACAGGTGAACATATTTACAAAAGAGAAGCACTCACAGACATAAAAAACAAACTCATGGTTACCAAAGGGGTAAGGGGGTATCAGATCAGATCAGTCGCTCAGTCGTGTCCGACTCTTTGCGACCCCATGAATCGCAGCACGCCAGGCCTCCCTGTCCATCACCAACTCCCGGAGTTCACTCAAACCCACGTCCATCGAGTCGGTGATGCCATCCAGCCATCTCATCCTCTGTCGTCCCCTTCTCCTCCTGCCCCCAATCCCTCCCAGCATCAGAGTCTTTTCCAATGAGTCAACTCTTCGCATGAGGTGGCCAAAGTACTGGAGTTTCAGCTTTAGCATCATTCCTTCCAAAGAAATCCCAGGGCTGATCTCCTTCAGAATGGACTGGTTGGATCTCCTTGCAGGCCAAGGGACTCTCAAGAGTCTTCTCCAACACCACAGTTCAAAAGCATCAATTCTTCGGTGCTCAGCCTTCCTCACAGTCCAACTCTCACATCCATACATGACCACAGGAAAAACCATAGCCTTGACTAGACGGACCTTTGTTGGCAAAGTAATGTCTCTGCTTTTGAATATGCTATCTAGGTTGGTCATAAGTTTCCTTCCAAGGAGTAAGCGTCTTTTAATTTCATGGCTGCAGTCACAATCTGTAGTGATTTTGGAGCCCAGGAAAAATAAAGTCTGACACTGTTTCCACTGTTTCCCCATCTATTTCCCATGAAGTGGTGGGACCGGATGCCATGATCTTCGTTTTCTGAATGTTGAGCTTTAAGCCAACTTTTTCACTCTCCACTTACACTTTCATCAAGAGGCTTTTGAGTTCCTCTTCACTTTCTGCCATAAGGGTGGTGTCATCTGCATATCTGAGGTTATTGATATTTCTCCCGGCAATCTTGATTCCAGCCTGTGTTTCTTCCAGTCCAGCGTTTCTCATGATGTACTCTGCATATAAGTAAAATAAACAGGGTGACAATATACAGCCTTGACAAACTCCTTTTCCTATTTCGAACCAGTCTGTTGTTCCATGTCCAGTTCTAACTGTTGCTTCCTGACCTGCATACAAATTTCTCAAGAGGCAGATCAGGTGGTCTGGTATTCCCATCGCTTTCAAAATTTTCCACAGTTTATTGTGATCCACACAGTCAAAGGCTTTGGCATAGTCAATAAAGCAGAAATAGATGTTTTTCTGGAACTCTCTTGCTTTTTCGATGATCCAGCAGATGTTGGCAATTTGATCTCTGGTTCCTCTGCCTTTTCTAAAACCAGCTTGAACATCAGAGAAGGGGTTAATTGAGAGGTTGGGATAAGCAGATATAGACTACTAAATATGAAATATATAACCAACGAGGTCCTACTGTATAGCACAGGGAACTATCTCTAATAAACCATAATAGAAAAGAATATGAAAATGTATATGCTTAAAGCTCAACACTCAGAAAACTAAGATCATGGCATCTGGTCCCATCACTTCATGGGAAATAGATGGGGAAACAGTGGAAACAGTGTCAGACTTTATTTTGGGGGGCTCCAAAATCACTGCAGATGGTGACTGCAGCCATGAAATTAAAAGACGCTTACTCCTTGGAAGGAAACTTATGACCAACCTAGATAGCATATTCAAAAGCAGAGACGTTACTTTGCCAACAAAGGTCCGTCTAGTCAATGCTATGGTTTTTCCAGTAGTCATGTATGGATGAGAGAGTTGGACTGTGAAGAAAGCTGAGCACCAAAGAATTGATGCTTTTGAATTGTGGTGTTGGAGAAGACTCTTGAGAGTCCCTTGGCCTGCAAGGAGATCCAACCAGCCCATTCTGAAGGAGATCAGCCCTGGGATTTCTTTGGAAGGAATGATGCTAAAGCTGAAACTCCAGTACTTTGGCCACCTCATGCGAAGAGTTGACTCATTGGAAAAGACTCTGATGCTGGGAGGGATTGGGGGCAGGAGGAGAAGGGGACGACAGAGGATGAGATGGCTGGATGGCATCACCGACTCGATGGACGTGGGTTTGAGTGAACTCCGGGAGTTGGTGATGGACAGGGAGGCCTGGCGTGCTGCGATTCATGGGGTCGCAAAGAGTCGGATATGACTGACCAACTGAACTGAACTGAACTGAATATAATATTGTAAATCAGTTACACTTCAATAAAAATATATTGAAAAATGAAAGCCTTTGACTGTGTGGGTCATAATAAAGTGTGGAAAATTTTTAAAAAGAGATGGGAATACCAGACCACCTTACCTGTCTCCTGTGAAACCTGTATGTGGGTCAAGAAGCAACAGTTAGAACCTGCCAAGGAACAATGGACTGGTTCAAAATTGTGAACGGCATACAAGGCTGTATATTGTCATCCTGATTTAGTATAACTTTTATGCAGAGTACATCATGTGAAATGCTAGGCTGGATATAACACAAGCTGGAATCAAGAACACCAGGAGAAATACCAACAATCTCAGATAAGCAGATGATACCACTTTAATGGCAGAAAGCAAAGAGAAACTAAAGAGCCTCTTGATGAAAGTGAAAGAGCAGAGTGAAAAAGCTGGCTTAAAACCCAGAAAAAATAAGATCACGGCATCTGGTCCCATCCCTTCACGGCAAATAAATGGGAAAAAAGTGGAAGCAATGACAGAGTTTATTTTCTTGGGCTCCAAAATACTGCAGACGGTGACAGCAGCCATGAAATTAAAAGACTCTTGCTCCTTGGAAGAAAAGCTGTGAGAAACCTAGACAGCATCTTAAAAATCAGACACATCACTTTGCCGACAAAGGTCCGTCTAGTCAAAGCTACGGTTTTTCCAGTAGTCTCATGCGGATGTGAGAGTTGCACCATAAAGTGGGGTGAGCACTGAAGAACCGATGGTTTCCAATCGTGATGATTTCCAGTCCCTTGGACAGCAAGGTGATCAAACCAGTCAATCCAAAAGGAAATCAACCCTGAATATTCATTGAATGGACCAATGCTGAAGCTAAAGCTCCAATACTTTGGCCACCTGATGTGAAGAGCTGATTCACTGGACAAGATCCTGATGCTGGGAATAATTGAGGGCAAGAGGAGAAGGACACATCAGAGGATGAGATGGTTAGGTAGCATCACTGACTCAATGAAAGCTCAATAGTTGTGGCACATGGGCTTAGCTGCTCAGTGGCATGTGGGATCTTCTGGGATCAAGGTCTGAACCTAGGTCTCCTGAAGTGGCAGGCAAATTCTTTACCACTGAGTCATGAGGGAAACCCTAATCTACTTTTGGGCTTCTCAGGTGGTGCTAGTGGTAAAGAACCCGAGTGCCAAAGCAGGAGACATAAGAGACGGGGGTTCGATCCCTCCTTGGTCGGGAAGATCCCCTGGAGGAGGGCATGGAAGCCCACTCCAGTATCCTTGCTTGGAGAATTCCATGGACAGAGGAGCCTGGCAGGCTACAGTACATGGGTCAGAATGAGTCGGACACGACAGAAGTGACTTAGCACAGACACTGACCCAATGGACATGAATTTGAGCATTGTCCAGGAGATAGTGATGGTCAGGGGTGCCTGGCGTGCTGCAGTCCACGGGGTTGCAGAGTGAGACACAACTTAGCGACTGAACAGCAACCACAACAAAAAATGAAACAATTATGAAGCCAAAAACGGTACAAACTCTCAGTTATAAAATAGATAATCATAAGGATATAATGTACAGCATGGTGACTATAGTTAATAATACTGTATTGTATATTCGACAGTTGCTAAGGCAAGTTTTTCCTAGGTTTGCTCTTAATAAGAGATTGTAAAAGGTTTTTCCTTATCTTCTAAGTAATCTCCTTAGAAGGCACAGATTCTATGTCTTATCAGAATAATGTCCTGTGCTCTTTGTTGATTTATCGCGTCTTTTATTTGTAAGAGAACTGAGCAGTCTTACTTCTGAAAGAGATCATTGTTTTCATACTTACACATGCAGTTAATGTTTTAAAGAAAAAATGTTGTAGTTTTTGCTTTGATTTATAGGACTGATTCGTAGGTATGACTTTTAGTTTGCCCATGTAGATACAACTTAATTTTATGTATGTATGTATTTATTTTTGGCTTGCTAGTTCTTTGTTGCTGGGCAGGCTTTTCTCTAGTTGTGGAGACTGGGGCCTATCTCTAGTTGCAGTACATGGGTGTCTCGTTGCGGCGGCTTCTCTTGTTGCAGAGCATGGGTTCTAGAGCATGTGAGTCTCAGCAGTTGCAGCATGTGGGTCTAGTAGCTGTGGCTTCCAGGCTCTAGAGCACAGGCTCAGGAGTTGTGCCACAGGCTTAGTTACTCCACGACCTGTGGGATCAGGGATGGAACCTGTGTCTCCTGCGTTGGCAGGCAGGTTCTTTACCACGGAGCAACCAGGGAAGCCCTCGATGCAATAGCAAGAATTTTTCCCCTCTATGTTGCCACATTTCCCTAGTTTCTTTAATAAAAATTAAAACCACATGTTTAATAGATAAATAAATAAAAGAGATAAGGCTACCTATCTAGAGATAGGTAGAGATAAGGCACATTACCTTCAATATTTACTTTAGAAATCTTATCAATACTCTGGATAAATGGATAGCCAAACAGTTTCTTAGTTACCTATGATTCTTTTTTTAATTCTGTTTTGTTTTTGTTTTTTTTTAGGTTTTGCATTTAGGTCTATGATTCATTTTTTTGAGTTAATGTTTGTATATGGTGCAAGGTGTGATCAGTTGTTGTTGCTGTTCTATTTACATAGAGGTATTCACGTTTCCTGGGCTTCCCAGGAGACTCAAGTGGCAAAGAATCCTCCTGCCGATGCAGGAGATGCGGGTTTGATCCCTGGGTCAGGAAGAGCCGCTGGAGGAGGAAATGGCAACACACTCCAGTATTCTTGCTTGGAAAATTCCATGCACAGAGGAGCCTGGCGGGCTACAGTCCATGGGGTCGCAAAGAGTCAGACACAACTGAGCATGTGCGTGTGCCTCTGCAGGCATGCACATGCGCGCGCGTGCACACACACACACACACACACAAACACACACACTTTCAAGTCTTCCAGCATCATTTGTTGTTCCACATTGCATGTGGGATCCTAGGTCTTTGACCAGGGCTCAAATCTGTGTCTCCTGTATCAGAAGGCAGAGTCTTAATCATTCAACCGCCAGGGAAGTCCATGACCCATGAATGTATTTAGCAAATTGTACAACTCTTTTGACATTTCTAACAACTTGTGAAATTCTGTCTTTCCAAAATAAAATTCTAAATGAAATCTGCTTGATCTCAAACTGACTTTGATATTTCCCAGAAGGCCTCCGGAAAATCACAAAGAGCCCGTTCCTTCACCTTGTAAATGAGAGATGTTACAATAATTAGGTTTATTTGATCAGCTGAGTTGCACAGGAAGCATTCTCAAATACTAAGAGATGCTTCACCTTTTCTAATTTATACTTCTATGGGTACAATGTTAATATAAATACTTTAGAAATTATATTAACTTCCTAGAAATGTCAATGCCTTTGTTGTTCATGATGTATATTGGTGCTGCTTTGCCTTATAATTAGACAACACTGGCATAATGTTATCAGCTGCAATTCCAGGTACTATTTTAGAATGTTGTATGCCACAGAAACAACTAAATGTCCTTGTCAATTGCATCACTTTATATAATGAACATTCTTTCTTTTAATTTTATTTTATTTTTAAATTTTACATAATTGTATTAGTTTTGCCAAATATCAAAATATTCTATAATGAACATCCATCCCATCTTTTACCATGGTGATTTTCATCTTTTTAAAAATTTATTTATTTTTTATTGAAGGATAATTGCTTTATAGAATTTTGCTCTTTTCTGTCAAACCTCAACATGAATCAGCCATAGGTATATATATATATATATATATCCCCTCCCTTTTGAACCTCCCTCCCATCTCCCTCCCCATCCCACCCCTCTTGGTTGATACAGAGCCCCTGTTTGAGTTTCCTGAGCCATACAGCAAATTCCCATTGGCTATCTATTTTACATTTGGTAATGTACGTTTCCATGTTACTCTTTCCATACATCTCACCATCTCTTCCCCTCTCCCCATGTCCATAAGTCTATTCTCTATGTCTGTTTCTCCATTGTTGCCCTGTCAATAAATTCTTCAGTACCATTTTTCTAGATTCCATATATATGTGTTAGAGTATGATATTTCTCTTTCTCTTTCTGACTTACTTCACTCTTATAATACTTACTTCTTACTTACAATAGGTTCCAGGTTCATCCACCTCATTAGAACGGACTGAAATGCGTTCCTTTTTATGGCTGAGTAATATTCCATTGTGTATATGTACCAGGACCTCTTTATCCATTCATCTGTCAATGAACATCTAGGTTGCTTCCATGTTCTGGCTATTGTAAATAGTTACCAATGGCATTTTTCACAGAACTAGAACAAAAAAGTTCACAATTCATATGGAAACACAAAAGACCCTGAATATCCAAAGCAGTCTTGAAAAGAAGAATGGAGCTGGAGGAATCAACCTTCCTGACTTCAGATTATACTACAAGGCTACAGTCATCAAGACAGTATGGCATTGGCACAAAAGCAGAAATACAGACCAATGATTTTCCTCTTTTGTCATCCATAGTTATTTTACCTTGATGCTTCCCTGAAAACCCTTGCAATCAGCTACATGCCAGACTAACTATCTTCAACAAAATGAGACTATCTTGGAGTCCCGAAAGGACTCTGCCAGGTACTCCTGAGGCACAGAACTCCTAATGGCATTGCTCAAACAACTTGGAGACCACACCACTAGACCGAGTCAGGATTTCCTGAATTCTCCTGGAGAAGCTGATAAGTTCATGAGATGGCTAATCCAAGATCAAACAGAACAAGAATTACATGGGGCTGAGTGAACACATTAGGCATGATTACAGCTTTTGTTTGGACTACTGCTGATGCCTTAATGTTCTATTCTCTGGAGAACAACTTTCTCTTCTAACTTCAGCTATCTAAGATTCATAATAGTTTAGTAAATCATACTTCTGTAAGTGTAAGTGAGGTATTTATCTTCTTTTCCCTGCCTGATCACTCTAGAGTTTGAATATTCTTATCAAGTATTCTCATTTTCATAGTAATACAATGAATGGTATAGGTTCAATATGAATCTTTCCTCTGTATTGATTTCATTATATAAGCCTTTAATGGAATATCATATTTGAAAACAATACATATAATCAGATATGATCAGAGAGTTAAAGAAATTAAAGGTGATTTTATGAAGCCAATGCTTACAAAGTCCTCTTGGGCAAATGGGCCTCCTACCTGGATTACAGCTTTCTCAGTCTTAGAGCTGAGTAGGAGAGGTCACCACCTGGCAGGCCTAGCAAACTTAGGATACGGTGAGGACTTCAAGAAGAGATTAATTTACCTAAATCTGCATGTGATTCTGGTGGTGAGTTCTTGGCATGGCTTCCTAGCCTTGAGAGGCTTTTCAAAGTCCAATCTAAGACTCCTTATGAAAAGTTCCAGCAATGCAAACTAAAAAGGCCTCTGTGGTCAATTATCATTCTTGCTGAAATTGTGCAGATAAGCAAGCCAAATCTAGTGAGATCAGACATTTTATAAATGTAAGAATAATCTTATTCTTACTCCTAACGGCATTGCTTAAACAACTTTGAGACCGCACCACTAGACCGAGTCAGGATTTCCTGAATTCTCCTGGAGACTCTCAGCTGATAAGTTCAAGAGATGGCTAATCCCAGATCAAACAGAACAAGAACTACAAGAATTACAAAGAATAATCTTACTTTGAGTATCTGTGGCCAAAAAGGAAGTGACTGTTGAAATTTTGTTTTTAAAAAGAAAACACAGCGTTGTCAGGTATGGGATTCTGGTCTTTGAGCTATTTTGCACGTCGTTGTAAACTACGTGGTTTTGTGACCTACATCTAAATCGGACTGGCTTCTGCTATCTCATACATTTTGTCAGTCCTTACCAAATTCTCAGCTCTTCCAGTTTGCTTCAATATCTGGCTGCAACTCCTCAAACTACTGGTTCCAAATTTTTTCCAACCCTCCTGATTTGACATCATTGAGAACACAAAGCTGACTGCCCAGATTCTTATTGGAAGTCTATGCTTTGACTTCATAGGATCAGAAGAAGTCCTATGAGCCGAAGCTAGACAACTTGATATAAATTTCAACGGACTCATCATTGCAGCAGATTATGTATGATCTTCATGCCTGAAACTGCTGCCATGTGGGCCACTCAGGAAATTACACTTTATCTCCCATGCTCTGCTCCAGGAAATAATCATGATTGTGGATGAGCTTACCAAAACCTATCTGATGTCTGTGCTTCATAGAAACCATTCATTGTAAACTAGGAAATCATCAGATTACCACTGCCATCCCCTCACTCCACCATCTAAACATGCTTCAAGCCCAACATCTAGAAATGCTTTCAAATGGTTATCCTTCTGGACTCAGAAACTGTCTAAATATTAATAGTCCACAATAAATCTTAATCTTTCTTTATTGTTTACTTAGAAACCTCCCTCATTAAGTGATTGATTCCTTGCAGGATCCAGCAGATATCTTCTACTACCAAATATCAGCAGACACTTCAGCTGTTGCTTAGTGAACAAAAGGTGACTGAGTGAGAAATGGACTTATATTGTTCACAGGAAAAAGAATGCCTCTTCTTCCCTTGAAGAAGGGGAGGAACTGAAAATAACTCCCTCCTTAACCAAACCTTAGGCTGTTCTGAGTCCTCTTCTTCACTCTACCTGAAGCTTGATCCTACCTGCTAAGCTGCTGAGCCCAGCTTTAGCAACGATCCTCCCTAATCAGAATCAGTTTAATCAGAATCCCCGCATACTTCATATCTGAGTTTTTCATCCCTCCTCTTGATACCTAATCAAGTTCTACTCCCAGCCTCCCTTGATACTTGTGTTAGTCAGGGTTCTCCACAGAAATAGGATCAACAAGAAACAGATAGATATACACATATCTTATATATCAAGTATCTATACCTATAGGTATAGATAACTAGATCAGATACCTAATATCTATACATTTATGTATGTGTGTGTATATATATATATATATATATTAGTTATATTTCTCTACTATATATCCATATTGCTATAGATATAAGATAGATATAGATATGGCTTCCCAGGTGGCTCAGTGGTAAAGAATCTGCCTGCCAATGCAGGAGACGCAGGAGACATGGGTTCACTCCCTCGGTTGGGAAGATCCCCTGGAGGGATCCAGTATTCTTGTCTGGGAAATCCCATGGACAGAGGATTCTGGAGGGTTACAGGTCCACAGGGTTGCAGAGTCAGGCACAACTTAGCAACTGAGCATGAGCACGGGCATACATATACATGAAGAGATTTATTATAGAAATTGGCTCATGCAATTGTGGAGGGTGAGAAATCATGCAATCTGCTGTCTGCAAGCTGGAAAACCAAGAAAGTCGGTGGTATAATTCAGTCTAAGTCAGAAAGCCTGACAAACCCTGAACCCAGTTCAAGGCTAAAAGCCTGAGAATCAGAGGGCAGATGGTGCAAATCCTGGGCTAAGTGCAAAGGCCCAAGACGAGGAGTGCCGATGTCTTAGAACAGAGTCATATGGATGTCTCAGTTCAGGCAAAGAGCAAACTCATCCTTCCTCTGCCTTTCTGTTCTATTCAGGCCCTCAAGGGATTGGGTGATGCCCACTTGCATTGGTGAGGGCAATTTTCTTTACTCGGTCTACTAATTCATATGCTAATCTCTTCCAGAATCCTGCTTACAGACACACCAGGAAATGCTTTACAAGCAAGTGGACATCTAAAATTAGCCAACACAATACCTAAGTTCCTGTTAGTAATTTCCCAGTCACTACCTCCTTCAACCACCCTGTTGGCAATAAATTTTCATCTGTCTCTCGTGTAGATGGAGTTGAGTTTATTTTCCCTGTTGCAACAGTCTCTGTCCCCTTTTAAACAAAGCCTTAAACAAAGTCTTAAACAAAGCCTTCCTTGCCTTAAACTCCCTGTGGCATAATTATCTATTGACAATATTAAAGTTATGTTCATGTGAATGAGAGAATGTGTGTCAGGTTCTCAGCTGTGAGCTAGTATGTGCATATTTATGTGAGATAAAATGAGAATGTGAGTACATGTGAGCAAATTTCTTCTGTGAGCTAATGTCTGAGCTTTATGGTGGATGGAAACATGTTTGTGTATACATGTATATAAGCGTGTTCTGGATTTTAAGAATGTGTAAGTGAAAGTGTGAGTGGGAACATCTGGAAGCATCTGACTGTTTATATCTGAGTCCCTTTGTGAGTAAACTTGTGAGTAAGGTCCTGAAATTGAGTGACTATATCAGCATGTTTTGGCTTCCCTGGTAGCTCAGCTGGTAAAGAATCCGCCTGCAATGCAGGAGATCCTGGTTCGATTCCTGGGTTGGGAAGATCCCCTGGAGAAGGGATAGGCTACCCACTCCAGGATTGTTGGGCTTCCCTGGTGGCTCAGACGGTAAAGAATCCACCTGCAATGTGGCAGATCTGGGTTCGATACCTGGGTCAGGAAGATCCCCTGGAAGGGGGCCTAGCAACCCACTCCAGCATTCCGGCCTAGAGAATCCCCACGGACAGAAGAGCCCGGCAGCTACAGTTACAGTCCATGGGGTCACAAAGAGTTGGACAGGACTGAGTGACTAACACACACACACACACACACACACACACACACACACACCAGCATGTTTATGTGAAACAATGAATGTGTTGGTGCACGCATGTGAATGTATGTGTTTTTGAATTTGAGTTTGAGGGCAAACTCAAATTTGTGTGTTTAGTTAGTGTGCAAGAATGTGTATGTATGTCAACATATCTCTGTGTGACATTGTATGTGTGAGCATGTTCATGGGTGAGCGTGTTTTCTTAGGTGTAAATGTGTGTGCTTAAAATGAATATTTAAGTGTGTTCACCTGTATAAATGAATTTGTAGGCATGTGAATGCATATTAGCATAATACTGAGTAGTTGGGGTAAATGTGTTTTTTGTGTGATCTTGTTTATGTGTGAATATATTTGAGTAAGGTTATTTGCAAGCATATATGTGGAAGTACATTCAATGGTTTTTTTTTTTTTTTTTAATTAGTTACTTGGAGGATAATTATTTACAATATCGTGATGGATTTTGCTATACATCAACATGAATCGGCCATACATATACATGTCACCCCTCATCCTGAATCTCCCTCCCACCTCCCTCCCCACTGCTGGAAAAACCATAGCTTTGACTAGACGGACCTTTGTCACTAAAGTAATGTCTCTGCTTTTTAAAACACTGTCTAGGTTTGCCATAGCTTTTCTTCCAAGGAGCAAGCGTCTTTTAATCATGGCTGCAGTCACCACCTGCAGTGAATCTGGAGCCCAAGAAAATAAATTCTGTCACTGTTTCCATTGTTTCCCATCAATTTGCCATGAAGTGATGGGACAAGATGTCATGGTCTTCGTTTTTCAGTGTTGAGTTTTAAGCCAGCTTTTTCACTCTCCTCTTTCACTTTCATCAAGAGGCTCTATAGCTCCTCTTTGCTTTCTGCCATAACGGTACTGTCCCCTGCATATCTGAGGCTAGTTATTGATATTTCTCCTGACAATCTTGATTCCAGCTTGTGCTTCATCCAGCCTGGCATTTCGCATGATGTACTCGGCATATAAATTAGATAAGTAAGGTGACTATATCCAGCCTTGACGTACCCCTTTCCCAGTTTGGAACCAGTCTGTTGTTCCATGTCTGGTTCTAACTCTTGCTTCTTGACCTGCAGACAGATTTGTCAGGAGGCAAGTAAGGTGGGCTGGTATTTCCATCTCCTTAAGAGTGTTGCAGAGTTTGTTGTGATCCACACAGTCAAAGCCTTTAGCATAGTCATCGAAACAGAAGGAGATGTTTTACTGGAGCTCTCTTGCTTTTTCGATGATATAAAGGATGTTGACAATTTGATCTCTCATTCCTCTGCCTTTTCTAAATCCAGCTTGAACTTCTGGAAGTTCTCAGTTCACATACTGTTGAAGCCTAGCTTGGAGAATTTTGAGCATTCCTTTGCTAGTCTGTGAGATGAGTGCATTTGTGCAGTAGTTTGAACATTCTTTGGCATTGCCTTTCTTTGGGACCAGAATGAAAACTGACCTTTTCCAGTCCTGTGGCCACTGCTGAGTTTCCCAAATTTGCTGGCATATTAAGTGCAGCATTTTCACAGCATTATCTTTTAGGATTTGAAATAGCTCAGCTGGAATGCCATCACCTCCACTAGCTTTATTAATAGTGATGCTTCCTAAGGCCCACTAGACTTCACATTCCAAGATGTCTGGCTGTATGTGAGTGATCACATCATCGAGGTTATCTGGGTCATGAAGATCATTTTTGTATAGGTCTTCTGTGTGTTCTTGCCATCTCTTCTTAATATCTTCTGTTTCTGTTAGGTCCATGCCATTTCTGTCCTTTATTGAGCCCATCTTTGCATGAAATGTTCCCTTGGTATCTCTCATTTTCTTGAGGAGATCGCTAGTCTTTCCCATTCTATTGTTTTCCTCTATTTCTTTGCATTGATCACTGAGGAAGGCTTTCTTATCTCTCCCTGCTATTCTTTGGTACTCTGGATTCAGATGGATATATCTTTCCTTTTCTCCTTTGCCTTTCACTTCTCTTCTTTTCTCTGCTATTTGTAAGGCCTCCTCAGGCCACCATTTTGCCTGCTTGCATTTCTCTTTCTCTGCTATTTGTAAGGCCTCCTCAGGCCACCATTTTGCCTGCTTGCATTTCTTCTTCTTGGGGATGCTTTTGATCACCGCCTCTTGCACAATGTTAGGAACCTCCATCCACAGTTCTTCAGGCACTCTTTCTATAGGATCGAATCCCTTGAATCTCTTGGTCACTTCCACTGTATAATCGTAAGAAATTTGATTTCGGTCACACCTGAATGGTCTAGTGGTTTTCCCTTCGTTTTTCAACTTAAGTCTGAATTGGGCAATAAGGCATTCATGATCTGCGTCACAGTCAGCTCCTGGTCTTGTTTTTGCGGACTGTATAGAGCTTCTCCATCTTCGGCTGCAAAGAATATAATCAATATGATTTCGGTGTTGACCATCTGGTGATGTCCATGTGTAGTCATCTCTTGTGTTGTTGCAAGAGGGTGTTTGCTATGACTAGTGCGTTCTCTTGGCAAAACTCTGTTAGCCTTTGCCCTGCTTCATTTTGTACTCCAAGGACAAACTTGCTTGTTCCTTCAGGTATGTCTTGACTTCCTACTTTTGCTTTCTAGTCCCCTATGATGAAAAGGGTATCTTCTTTTGGTGTTAGTTCTAGAAGGTCTTGTATGTCTTCATCAAACCAGTCGATTCAGCGTCTTTGGCATTAGTGGTTGGGACATAGACTTGGATTACTGTGATATTAAATGGTTTGCCTTGAAACAAACAGAGATCATTCTGTCTTTTTTGAGATTGCACCCAAGTGCTGCATTTCAGACTCTTTTGTCGACTATGAGGGCTAGTCCATTTCTTCTAAGGGATTCTTGCCCACAGCAGTAGATATAATGGCCAACTGAATTAAATTTGCCCATTCTGGTCCATTTTAGTTCATTGATTCCTAAAGTGTCGATGTGCTCTCTTGCAATCTCCTGTTTGACCACTTCCAATTTACCTTGATTCATGGACCTAGCATTCCAGGCTCCTATGCGATATTGTTCTCTACAGCATCAGACTTTACTTCCATCACCAGTCACATCCACAGCTGGGCACTGTTTATGCTTTGCCTCAGCCTCTTCATTCTTCCTGGAGCTATTTCTCCACTCTTCTCCAGTAGCGTATTGGGCATGTACTGACCCGAGGAGTTCATCTTTCAGTGTCATATATTTTTGCCTTGTCATACTCTTCATGGGATTCTTAAGGCAAGAATACTGAAGTGGTTTGCCATTCCTTCTCCAGTGAACCACATTTTGTCAGAACTCTCCACCATGACCCATCCGTCTTGCGTGGCCCTACATGGCATGGCTCATCGTTTCATTGAGTTAGACAAGGCTGTGATCCAAGGGATCGGTTTGGTTAGTTTTCTGTAATTGTGGTTTCCATTCTGTCTGTTCTTTGATGCATAAGCATATGAGGCTTGTGGAAGCTTCCTGATGGGAAGGACTGGCTGTGGGGGCATCTGGGTCTTGCTCTGATGGGCAGGGCCATGCTCAGTAAATCTTTAATCCAATTTTCTGTGGATTGGAGGGGCTGTGTTCCCTCCCTGGAGTCTGGCCTGAGGCTAAACTATGATAGGGGTAATGGAGGTCCTTCAAAAGAACTTATGTCAGGACTGTTAGATTTAGTGCCCCTGACGCCACAGCAAGCCACTGTCGACCCATGCCTCCACTGGAATCTCCTGGATGCTCACAGGCAAGTCTGGCTCATTCTCTTGTGGGATCACTGCTCCTTTCTCCTGGGTCCTGGTGCACACAAGGTTTTGTTTGTGCCCTCCAAGAGTCTGTTTCCCTAGTCCTGTGTAAGTTCTGTAATCAGAGCCCACTGGCCTTCAAAATCAAATTCCCTGGGGGTTCTCAGTCTCTTTGCTGGATTCCCAGGTTGGGAAATCTGTTGTGGGCCCCAGAACTTTCACAACAGTGCGAGAACTTCTTTGGTATAATTGTTTGATTGTCCTCCAGTTTGTGAGTTGTCTGCTTGGTGGCTCTATGGTGGGGCTTACACACCACACCTCCCAGGTCTGCTGCAGCCAGAGCCCCTGTTCCCATGGCAGGACACTGCTGACCTATGCAGCCATAGAGGAGACTCAAACACTGAAAGGCAGGTGTGGCTCAGTCTCTTGTGGGGTCCCTGGGTCCTGGTGCACACAAGGTTTTGTTTGAGCCCTCTGAGCTTCTCTGGTGGGTATGAGGTTTGATTCTAAACACGATTTCGCCTCTCCTACCGTCTCGTGGGGCTTCTCCTTTGCCCTCGGACATGGGGTATCTTTTTTCAGTGGGATTCAACATTGTCCTGTCGATGGTTGTTCAACAGTTCTTTGCAATTTTGGAGTTCTCATGGGAGAAGATGAATGCACATCCTTCTACTCCACAATCTTGTGGGACCTGTCTGTTCACTGAGTCTTGAGGGTGGGGGAAAGTGTGCAGCTGAAGTGCTGTCCAGCAAGGAAAGGATGCAGCCCAAAGGTGCTGGTGCTCCAGTGCTGGTTCCACCTCTGGAGAAGTGCACCCCTCCCTCCATGCCTCATAATCCTATCCACCATAAGAGTCTGTTAGTGTGATAATATTTGAGTATTGAAGTACATGTTTATGTTCAAGGGGTATGACTGAAATTTGTGAACACATGAGAGAACACCAGTATGTTCATGTGAGGCAGTGAATGTGTACTAGGTTCACACAAGTTAAAGTGAACTTAACTTGCAAGAATTGTATGAGTGTAACATAATCATGAATGGGAGTGTGAGTTTATTTACATATGAGTGAATGGTTGAGCTTAAGGGTAGACGTGAGTTTGCTTGTGTGTGAGTCTGTATGTTAGCAGATTCCTTATTTTGAGGTTAATGTGCATGTGTAAATGAAGGGGTGTATGGGAAGATCAGAGTGTACATATTTGGACCAACCTAGATAGCATATAAAAAGCAGAGACGTTACTTTGCCAAAAAAGGTCCATGGAGTCAAGGCTATGGTTTTTCCAGTAGTCATGTGTGGCTGTGAGAGTTGGACTGTGAAGAAAGCTGAGCACCAAAGAATTGATGCTTTGGAACTGTGGTGTTGGAGAAGACTATTGAAGTTCCTTGGACTGCAAGGAGAGCCAACCAGTCCATTCAAAAGGAGATCAGTCCCAGGTGTTCTTTGGAAGGACTGATGCTAAAGCTGAAACTCCAATACTTTGGCCACCTCATGCAAAGAGTTGACTCATTGGAAAAGACTCTGATGCTGGGAGGGATTGGGGGCAGGAGGAGAAGGGGACGACAGAGGATGGGATGGCTGGATGGCATCACCGACTCGATGCACATGAGTTTGGGTGAACTCCAGGAGTTGGTGATGGACATGAATTGCGTGCTGCAATTCATGTGGTTGCAAAGAGTCAGACATGACTAAGCGACTGAACTGAACTGAACTGAACTGAGTGAATTTATGAGCATTTGTGTGAAGAAGTCAATGTGTCAGGGTCCAGGTGAGTGTATCTGTGTTAGAGCTTACTGAGAGGATGTGACCACTGGTTGACAGGTGAGCTGGACTCAGGCAATGAGAGGCTCCTCGCTACCTGCCCTGTCCTTGGAATGTAGATGTGGCCCACAGTTCCCTTACTAGGAGCCATGTCAAAAATGCAGCCTTGAGAGAGTAGTGTTGCTTATATGATCTAGATTGGATACATGATTGACCTTCATTAAGGCTTCTATACGAAAGAAAAACGGGCTTTAATATCTATAGTGTACTTATGTAAAACTAAAACGTAATTTTCCTTCATCAGTTAAAAAGGGCAGATTTTTGTTTGTTTGTTTTCTTTTTTTACTGTTTGGCTTTCTCCATAAATTTCATGGGACTGAGTGAAATAATGAGGATGATTATAATTTTGACTTTCTCTTTGAAACATTGTTAGTCCTTTTGTGTTTTGGTTTTCCAGAGTTAAGAAAACTTTTTCTCTTTTCTCTTAAGCTATGAGCAATTTGCTAACATATACATTTGTGAATAAAGAAGAAGCACTTACTTTTTTCTCCCTATCTGATCCCTCCAGGTTTTGGAGTGTTCTGTGAGTATTCTGATTTTTATGGTCATATGTTTGTTTGTATAAATACAATAATAATCTGTTCTCCTTGTAACAGGACACAATTGGAAACACTGGTTATATTACCAAGGCTCTGACTCGAATATCTGAGAATGCACACAAATTAGATATGACCAGACAGTTTTAAGGAACAGCATTTTATAGTAAGAATTTGTCTTCCTATCAAGGGGAGATTGAGAACATGTTCTATTGACCCACATCTGCCATAGCTTAAACCCCCACTTTGACTAAATGGTTGCCTATTTGCAGCAGAGGCACATGCTGTATGCCAGCCCACTGTCTCTAAAAATGCAGGTGCTACTAGGCCTTATGAGGTGAAGTGAAGTGAAGTGAAGTCGCGCAGTCGTGTCCGACTCTTTGCAACCCCATGGACTGTAGCCCACCAGGCTCCTCCGTCCATGGGATTTCCCAGGCATGAATACTGGAGTGGGTTGCCATTTCCTTCCCCACTAGGCCTTATAGAATGTGTCAGTTCTCCAAATTCCCCCACTCGTATTCCTCTGGCAGCCCATGAGGACATCAGGTACAGATCGGTTTAATCCAGGTGTCTGGGAATTTGGTCTTGGTCTTAGCAACACTGACATCATCTGGATAGAAACAGGAATGAACTGCGGCAGCCATGGGGATGAACGCAGAAGATTTCACTGGTAATCACTCATAGGTCCTGACTGTTAACACTTTGCACTGACAATTCTGCTGTTGTAAAGGGATTAACCCTATGGCTTGGACAGTGGGAAGCATATGGGTGGATAATTATGAATAAGCCCTTTGGGGGTTCGAATATATAGAAGGACATTTGGGTTTGCTTGCCAGAACCTGAGTCAGTTGTCACTGATTTCCATATACCAGATCATGAGGCACTGATACCCTCTGGCAGCAGGAAGCTGATGCCCTAGCCCGGGTACAAGCCTTAGCAATCTGCCCTTCAGTAGATACAGCATAGAAAGAGTGGCCACCATAGTGTTCAAACGGGATGGCATATGGCCAAGGTTGCTAGAATGCCCTTGAAACAAAATGACTTGGTTAATGCAGTTGCTGTGTGTTCTAAACAAGGCTCAAGGCAACTGCCAAAGGAGCGTGAGTCCATTCACTGGAGCTCCCCACTGGTGAGTCACTGAGAGCAAAATGATTGTATCGGCCCCCTTCCTCCGAGTGAGGGTTCTAAATGTCTTGGTTTGGGTGAACACTGTGTATGGCCTAATTTTGACTTTCTCCAGTCACCACACACAAAAAAGATGTCATCATTAGGGAATTAGAAGAGTAGAGTACTATGTATAGATACACTAGTCAAATGGACAGTGACCAAGGATGACGTTTCAAATATCGTGATGTACAAGCTTGCACAAAAGAACATGATAGTAAATGGAGGTTCTGTCTCCCCTAAGGAGCATGGGTGATGGAAAAGAAAATGAGAATATTAAAGCAGCAGATTAAATAACTAACAGGTAAAACCACTTTAGCCAGGTAGACTAAAGTACTGTCTCAAGCTTTAATACATTTGAATGATGCTGACTGCCCCATAATCCAGACTGAGGCCCTCTACCAAGACACCCAGTATCATGAAGGTACAGAAGTCACGGAATATGACTTAGATTGCACTCTTCTCACTGTGGACTGTAGGACAATACAGTCTTTTCTACCAAAAGGGAAGATATGAGAAATAGAGAAATGATCCATATTCATTTTAAGCACACATTATTTAGATGTATATACCTATAAACCCAGCTTGTGAATAAGGTTTCTAAAAATGGCAGCTTGTTGCCAGTCCTTTGTTCTCTCCCCTTCCTCATAAAAACAGTTTGGTAGGGTAATTTCATGGGTTTTTACCCTGCATATGTTCAGAGAAGTAAAGGGGTGGGTAAAACAGTCCTCCACTCGAGAGCTTGCAAGTATTACTCATGACCCCATCGACCCATACAAATCTTAGGTGACATCCTGGGAAGATTGTGACTCTGGTCCTCAGCCTGTGAGGAGCCAGGGGCGGGAACCTGCGTCTTAGGGATAAAACCTGGTCAGACCTCCCACTCAGTGTACTTGCTCCCAGACCTTTTGTCTGCAAAGCGCCCTTCTGCAGAAGTAAAGAATACCTTGCTGAGCCATTTTTGATTGTCTGTTCTATTCCCATGACACCATTTTGAGAGCATTTCCAACAGAATCTACATACTATGATGCTGGGAACACCAAGCCACATCACACCTGGGAAAGGCATTATCTACTGGAGTTTGCAATAAGACATTCTACCAGGATGGATGAGTTACTCTGCAACCCTGGGTGAGGAGGAACTGCTCAAATCTCCACTGGGAGCCAGACCTGAGGAAATGCGCTATGCTTGGAATCGAATACACACCACTGAAAGAGGGGAGAAGGTGGGAGTCCTGGCCTAGCATGTCCCACCCACAGTTCATCTCCATAGGCCTGACAGCACTGCCTTCCCCAGCCAATATATATGGGATAAACAACCAGGTCAAGCTCTTAATGCAACAGCCACATTAACCATTAACATCTAAGGATTAGGCCAGAAGTGTAGTTTTTATGTGAGGGGAAGACTTTCCATACAAGTCCCTACTAAATATCTGTCTTTTCGTCTTTAGACTACTGCTGCTCCAGTGTCTGGTCACACAATGAACTCTGATGGAAATACCTTCCTTCAGTAGGTCTGCTCAAGGGCCTGCCGAAGGAATCAACACAACTGTTGGGAAACAGAATGTTATATGTTCATACCTGATGAGTCTACTAATGTATCATCCTTATTAAGTCACACAAGTGAACACCGTGAGTGATCCAACTCCCTGCTTAGGGGACTTTTTTTCAGTGGTTCAGATCATGGAGCTCTTGGTGGGGGGAACAAAAAAGGTTATTCATCACGAATCATAATCTGTCTTTTCTCTTGCATATGCTTATATTATTATTGGGGTATCTGCCTCCAATGCAGCTAGACAGCCACCAAATGAACTATTTCCATGCTAATAAAACCCCTTGTTAATGGCTCAGGGCACATGGCAGAAGAGGGGGATGTATAAGATTCTAAGAATCAGTCAAGAGGGATGGAATGTTGGAGAAGATCATCAAGAAGATATGACAGGGACTTCTCTGGTGGTCTAGTGGCTAAGATGCCACATTCCCAATGCAGGGAGCCCAGGCTCAATCTCTGGTCAAGGAACTAGATCCCACATGCCGCAACTAAGAGAATACATGCCACAGCTAAAGGTCCCTCATGCTGTAACTAAAAAGATCCTACATGCTGCAATGAAGATTGAAGATCCCGTGTGTCAAAACAAAGACCGGGCATAGCCAAATAGAAATACTTAAAATTTTTGTAAAAAGAAGACATGACTACTGGTTGAACCAAGAGCTGAATCTTGGCAATCAGAGTCTCCTCACCCTCTCCTCATCCTTGGAATGTATGTTCTGCCCACAGTTCCCATACTAGGTCCTGTTTTAAAGACACAGCCTTGAAAGAGGAATGTGCTGTTGTGATCATATGGACAAGACATTTGGCCGAGCCCCATTAAATTCACCATATAAACTTAAGATTCTGACAGGCAGGCATGGAGATCTACTTGGTTGTGGCCACTCAACACAAGCCTTGTATGTAAGTTCTCTTGCTAATAATACATGTACATCCATGGCTGATTCATGTGAATGTACGGCAAAAACCACCACAATATTGTAAAGTCTCCAATTAAAAGCCTCCAATTAAAAACATATATATATATATATATATATATATATATATATATACACACACACACATATATATACATATATAAAGAAATTTCCCTTCTAGAGCTAAAAAAAAAAAAAATTGCCACCCACCCACTTGGAGTGCTCTATGTCTTGCTCTGGTATCTCCTTGCCCTTCATACATGGGAGGGAGTTTCAAATTTCATCCAGGGAACTCATGAGGTTTCAAATCAACAATCTGAATGTGTGCTGGCATGTGAGTGAGATTTTCATCACATTGGTGGGAGCTAATGAGTGAGCGTTTTTGGTAAATAAATGTTTTGAGCATTTTTTTTAGTGTATTTGTTATTTGGATTTTTTTGTTTGAGCATTTTTGCACGTGAGCATAAATGTGACAGTGTCAGTGTGTATTTGAGCCTGTTTATAGGTAAGAGCGGTCCATTGTGCATAAATTTTTGGTTTAGTGAATATGTGTGTGCTCGATTGTATGAAGGTTTCTGAGCATGAACACACATGTTAGCGTGTTTATGTGTTTCTGTGTAATCTTATTAATATATGGTTGTATTTGTGTAAAGGCACATATATGTGTGTCAGTGAATGTAAGCATATTTATGTGACTGAATTCATGAGCTTCCTAGTGAGCTTTACTGTTTGAGTGCAGATGAATACCTGGGCATGTTCTTCTTTATGTCAATGTTGGCCTGCATGTGTAAATGAGTGTGTCATTGTGGGTCCACAAATCTCATGAGTGGGAGTGAATTTTTGATTATGTATGCACGTGAGTGAATGTGTGATAATTTTCATGTGAATGAGATCTGGGTATGTTCATGTGAGTGAATGTGTCAGTGTCTGCACATGTGCGTAGTACTATTCAAGAGGGTGAACATATAAACTTGTACCTCTCAGAGTAGGTTAAAGTAATGTTTGAGTGTTGAAATGCATGTTTGTGTGTGTCCAAGTGTATACCTGAATTTGAAGCCATGTGTACGGATGTTATTAGCACTTTCCTGTGAGTCAGCAAATGTGTATGTTTCCTGCTGCAAACTAGGTAACATGTGGAGTATTGTATGAGTGAAATGTGAGCATCTGAATGTAAATACATATGGGCGTATTTTCTTCATGAGGGAATATTTGTACTTTGTGGAGGATGTGCACATGTTTGTAGGAGAGCATCCATGTGAGCATGTTCCTGACTATGAGAGTGCTAATGTGCATGTGAAAGTGAATGTCTGGGAGCACCTGAGTTTATGTATTCATGAACCTGTGTGACTGAACTTGTAGGAATATTCATGTGATTGAGTGAATTCTTGTGCAAGTTTGCACAGAGTGAATTTATTATAGTGTGACTAGTTATGTCTACCTATTTGAATACATCTATGAGCATGTTTTGGAGAAGGCAATGGCATCCCACTCCAGTACTCTTGCCTGGAAAATCCCATGGATGGAGAAGTCTGGTGGGCTACAGTCCATGGGGTCGCTAAGAGTCAGACACGACTGAGCGACTTCCCTTTCACTTTTCACTTTCATGCATTGGAGAAGGAAATGGCAACCCACCCGTGTTCTTGCCTGGAGAATCCCAGGGACGGGGGAGCCTGGTGGGCTACAGTCCATGGGGTCACACAGAGTCGGACACGACTGAAGCGAGTTAGCAGCAGCAGCAGCATGAGCATGTTCACGTGAGGCAATGATGGTGTGAGCACATCTGTATTAATGAGTGAATGTGTGACCATGTGGGTGTGAATATATGAGTGTGTCTGCATGAGAATAATTTGTCAGCATGTTCATTTGAGTGAGTAAACAGTAAACATGTTAATGTAAGTGACTGAATGTGGGAGCATGCACATACATGTGAACATGTATATTTGTACACTCTACCTGCCTCCTGTGAAACCTGTAAGCAGGTCAAGAAGCAATAGTTAGAACCGGACATGCAACAAGGGACTGGTTCCAAATTGGGAAAGGAGTACGTCAAGGCTGTATATTGTCACCCTGCTTATTTAACTTATATGCAGAGTACATCATGAGAAATGCTGGGCTGGATGAAGTACAAGCTAGAATCAAGATTGCCAGGAGAAACATCAATAACCTCAGATATGCAGGTGACACCACCCGTATGGCAGAAAGCGAATAGGCTCTTCATCTTGATGAAGGTGCAAGAGGAGAGTGAAAAAGCTGGCTTAAAAGTCAACATTCCAAAAACTAAGATCATGACATCTGGTCCCGATGCTTCATGGCAAATAGATGGGGAAACAATGGAAACCGTGACAGACTTTTTTTCTTGAGCTCCAAAATCACTGCAGATGGTGGCTGCAGCCATGAAATTAAAAAAGACACTTGCTCCTTGGAAGAAAAGCTATGACCAACATAGACAGTGTATTAAAAAGCAGAGACATTACTTTAGCAACAAAGGTCCATCTAGTCAAAGCTATGGTTTTTCCAGTAGTCATGTATGGATGTGAGAGCTGGACCATAAAGAAGGCTGAGCACTGAAGAACTGATGCTTTTTGAACTGTGCTGTTGGAGAAGACTCTTGAGACTCCCTTGGACTGCAAGGAGATCCAACCAGTCAGTCCTAAAGGAAATCAGTCTTGAATATTCATTAGAAGGACTGATGCTGAAACAGAAGATGAGCTGACTCATAGAAAAGACCCTGATGCTGGGAAAGATTGAAGGCAGGAGAAGGGGATGACAGAAGACAAGATGGTTGGATGGCATCACCGACTCAATGGACATGAGTGAGCAAATTCTGGGAGGTGGAAAAGGACAGGGAAGCCTGGCGTGCTGCGGTCCATGGGGCCGCAAAAAGTCAGACACGACTGAGTGACTGAACAACAACAAAAACATTTGTGAGAGTGAATTTGTGAACTTTTTCATGTCTTACAGTATGTTATGTAACAATATTTGAGTGTTGAAGTAAATGGGTGTGTTCAAGCCTGTGGAATTTGTTGTGAGTATCTGTATATGTGTTTACATGCTTGTGTCAGTGAGGGAATATCATAAGCCTGTTAATGTGAGCGTGTGAAAGTGAAGTCGCTTAGTCGTGTCCGACTCTTTGCGACTGCATGGACTGTAGCCTACCAGGCTCCTCTGTCCATGGGATTTTCCACACAATAGTACTGGAGTGGATCGCCATTTCCTTCTCTAGGGGATCTTCCCTACCCAGGGATCGAACCCGGGTCTCCCACATTGTAGACAGACGCTTAACTGTCTGAGCCACCAGGGAAGTGTGGTCTAAGCTAAATTTGTGTGAGTTAATCTTTGTGTGTGTGAGTGAATGAGTTGATGGTGAGTGTGAGTACATTTGTGTCAGAGTGACTATGTAATCAGATTTCTGTTTGAGTGTGTCAACGTGCCTGTGAATAGGCTGCGTGTAAGCACATCACCTATATGACTGGGTTTCTGTAAGTGTGAGTCTGTGAGAATGCACGTTAAGTCAATGAATGTGAGTATGTCCCTGTTTTTGAGTGCGCTTTGTTGTTGTTCAGTCACTCAGTCATGTCTGACCCTTTGCAACCCATGGACTGCAGCATGCCGGGCTTCCCTGTCCTTCACTATTTCCTGGTGTTTGCTCAAACTCTTGTCCTTTGAGTCAGTGATGCCATCCAACCATCTCATCCTCTGTTGCCCCTTTCTCCTCCTGCCCTCAATCTTTCCCAGCATCAGGGTCTTTTCCCAATGAGTCCAATCTTTCCACCAGTTGGCCAAAGGACTGGAACCTCAGCTTCAGCATCAGTCCTTCCAATGAATGTTCAGGACTGATTCCCTTTAGAATTGAAAATTTGATCTTCTTGCTGTCCAAGGGGCTCTCAAGAGTCTTCTCCATCATCACAATTTGTGCCTATCAATTCTTTGGTGCTCAGCCTTCTTTATGGTCCAACTCTCACATCCGTACATGGCTACTGGAAAAATCATAGTTTTGACCATGCAGACCTTTCTCAGCAAAGTGATATCTCTGCCTTTTAAAACACTGTCTAGGTTTGTCAAGCCAGCATCTTTTAATTTCAGCTGCAGTAACCATCTGCAGTGATTCTGAAGCCCAAGAAAATAAAGTCTGTCATTGTTTCCATTGTTTCCCCATCTATTTGCCATGAAGTGATGAGACCGGATGCCATGACCTTTGTTTTCTAAATGTTGAGTTTTAAGTCAGCTTTTTCACTCTCCTCTTTCACCTTCAAGTGTGTGCTAATATGTGTAAATGAGGAAATGTGTTCATGTGAGATATGAGTGTGTCTTTTATGTGAATTGTGTGAATGAGTGAATGTGTGCATTGGTGGTCTCAAAATATGTGTGTTTACATGTGTGTGAGAATTGAGGATGCTTGTGTCAGTGAATGTGTGAATATATGCATATGAGCACAAATTTGTTTTAGTGAACTTGTAAGCATATTCAGGGGTGATAGCAGGTACGTGTGTGTGAGAGAACACAGAGATGTTTGCACATGTGTATATGAATATGGGCATAAGACTGGACATGTGATTTGTACAAATCATCATATGTAAGAGTATACATGTGTACGATTTCATTAATATGTGTGCATGGTTGAATGTGTTAACATTTGAGTGTGTGATCATGTTGAGATGGGGATGCCCATATGTGTGACTGAATGTATGAGTATGTTTCTGTTTGTAAAATGAGCATGTGTGAATGTGTTCTGTGTGTGCCGGGGTCCAGCCCTGGCTGATCCAGGGTATTCGAAGCGGGGACGGCGTTGGCGACCTATTTAATTATTTATTCATCAAAGATATAAAGAGTAATAGAATGAGGATAGCTCAGTAGGAAAATTCAGTGGAGAAAAGAGGCTGAGTAGCTTGGTTTACGCGGGAGACCAATAAAACTTCAAGACAAGAAGTTTGCACCACTTACGTAGGCCGCAGGCGTCCTTCCATTCTCCCGAAGGAGAGGAGACACTGAGGCCTCCCCGGTCGGATCTTAGAAGCCCAGGCATAATTAGCAAGCATGGTGGGTTCCACGCTCCAGATGGAGACTCAGCCAGAAGTTGAAAGAGAGAACGACATGGGGAGACCAAGTTTTGGTGAACAAGGTCCGCACTTTATTTTCCAAAGTAGTTTTTATACCTAAAGTTGTTTATAGAGGATAATGGGGGAAGGGGTGGAGTCATGCAAGGACAGCAGTTCCTGGTCCTAATCGAAGCCAGGCTTTTCAAACTTATCATATGCAAAAGTTCAGGTGAATTACATCATCTTCTGGCCAGGAGGCCTGTTAACATTTTAAGAAACTTATCTTTCTCTAAAGGTGATTATTCCAAAGTCAGGCACCAGCCTCCAAAAAAGCATTGGACAAAGCTGCATTCCTATAGGGCAAAGGTGAGGTGGGCTCAATCAAGAAAAGAATTAACTCAAGGGTCCAACGTTACAAACATTGAGGCTACTACTTACATTTCTATACACCCATTATATCAATCAATACACTGCCAAGGACACAGTAGGTATGGAGTATGGAGACTTAGCAGCAAACATTGGCTCAATAAGTGAAAAACCCTTCACCAATACAATTTCTAATCAATCTTTTAACTACTCAAAGGAATCTGTGTTTAGACAGTTTAGAACATCTCCTGCCTCTCACAGTTGGGAGGCTCTGAACAATCACATGTGGCCGGAAAAACCTATTCAGGCAGGCTAGAGGATTTCCCAAGGAGTTTGTAGGTTAAACACTGTCACACCCAGGAATTATTAACTGGAGCTGTAAGCTAACTCTTTTTTCAGAGAGAGGTAGTGGGGGACAGCCCCCCGTAAAGTCAGAGGTGTAGGTGAAAGCACAAAGCAGAAAGTAGGCAGACTCTGGTTTGGGGGGTAGATGCTCGAGAATTTCCAGGGGGACTCCTGAGGCTCAATCCCACCTTTGCGTATGCCGAGCCTCCTTCCTCATGACCTTTGTCATGGGCGGAATTCCTCACGCTGGCTCCCGGCAGTGATAGAATTCCAGTTGAGCTATTCCAGATCCTGAAAGATGATGCTGTGGAAAGTGCTGCACTCAATATGCAATATGCACTCAATATGCAATATGCCGGCTCCCGGCATGTGTGTGTGTGTGTGTTTTTCCTGTATTTGTCATCTAATCTTACTGCATTGTGATCAGATAAGATGCTTGAAATGATTTCAATTTTTTTTCAATTTACCAAGGCTAGATTTATGGCCCAGGATGTTATCTATCCTGGAGAAGGTTCCGTGTGCACTTGAGAAAAAGGTGAAATTCATTGTTTTGGGGTGAAATGTCCTATAGTTATCAATTAGGTCTTACTGGTCCATTGCATCATTTAAAGTTTGAGTTTCCTTGCTAATTTTCTGTTTAGTTGGCCTATCCATAGGTGTGAATGCAGTACTAAAGTCTCCCACTATTATTGTGTTACTGTTAATTTCCCCTTTCATACTTGGTAGCATTTGCCTTCCATATTGCAGTGCTCCTATGTTAAGTGCATATATTGGAAGTGTTTTTAAAAGATGTTACGCTTTCCTTAAATATAGAGTAGATCTGTGAAAACATCTGATACTGGGTTTTTCCATGTGATAAGTATTTTGATTAATAAGTCAATCTCTTGTGAAAAGTCTATTCAGGTTTTCTATTGATTTTTGAGTCAGTTTTATTGCTTTGTATCTTTCCAGTCATTTTTACATTTCATATAGGTTATCTAACTTGTTGGCATACAGTTTTTCATAGTACTCCCTTATAATCCTTTTGATGTTGTAGCATTGGTAGTGTTAAAAATCGAAATTCAGCTGAGTAAATTTTAAAGATCTTATTAGCTTTCTTCAATGATTCATGAACCAGGCAGCATCCAATCTAGTAGACAGAAAGGAGTTCCAAGGAGCTTTACAAAGTGAAAGACTTTTATAGGCAAAAGGGAACAAGAATTAAGAGGTTATGCTAGCAAAAAGCAGAAAGGTTGTGGCAAGGTCACTTTCCTATAGAGGATGGCCTAGGTCAATTAAGATTGTTTAACTAGTGCTGATTAGTTGATTTCTGACTGACTTGTTTAAGATTACACTTTCGGGAGAGTTGAAACTGTAATGAAGTTAAGTCTCTGTTTGATGACCAGAAGCTTAGCGTAAACGACTCCATTTTGGACCTATTGTTTTTTTTTTAACTATTGTTATGTCACCTCTTTCATTCCTGATATTTTAAAATAACATCTCCCCAGTTTTTCCCTTGGCCAATCTAAATAAATGTAGCACTTTTTTTTGAAAGAATAAAACGTTGGTCATCGATTCACTCTATTATTATTATTTTTTTTTTTTTTTGGAGCATAGTTGTATTCTGCAACTTTGCTGAATTCATTTATTAGTTCTAACACTTTTTTGGTGGGAATTTCGTTGGGAACAGAGTCCAAGTTGACTCTGTTCCCTTTAAGTGTGTATTTACTTTTCCCTCTTCCTGCACTGGAACCCCTGTCCCAAGGGAAGTTAGTGCTCAAGCAAGCAGGGCCTCTGCCCGAGGAGGGTCCAATGCATTGCCTGTGCAGGTTCCCATGACTCTACTCAGAGGCAGCCTTGAGTGCATGTTCCCACCCTGTTTTATTCCTTCATAGCCAACTACCACTCCCAGCCTCTGCCCCAACTCATGCCCCCACCTCGTGGTGGAACCACTGGTCAGAGCAGGCAGTGCCTGAATGAAATCTTAGCATGTACCAGGGGCAAGTTGTGGTAAAGTGGCTGCTATCCAAGATCTGGGCTGCTTCCGAGGCACTCTTTGAGTAAGTGCTAACAATAGCCCCTACGGTGCAACTCAGGCTCCACCCAGGGACTCCATAGCCTCTGCATTCCATGATCCAGTCTTGTGCCCAGTCATGTCTGCCCAGATCCAGCGCCAAACTGTGATGTGGAGTGAGCAGAGCATTTGCAAGGCTGGGGCTTGTGGCTAGGTAGTCACCCGACAGCTGGCAGCAGCTAGGGCAGAACACTTTGCACCCTGGCTGGGGGCAAGTCAGTACATGTGCACTCTTGACCAGTAGAGTCCAGGCTTCCACAGTCCTTCTATCTGTTGCAGCAGTCCTCGAACCAGTAAGAGGCTTTTCTCCTCCATGTAGAACTCCAGGACTGAGGCGCCCAGTCTCTGGCTCAAATCACTCACTCCCCAGGGCAGGTGTCTGCCCACGTAATCATCCTTTTCCTCTGAGTCTCTTCCCAGAGGCGTATGTCCGGACCCGATCACTTCTCTTCCTTTTCTACCTGATTATGTGTGTATCATTCTTGTAGCCTGGCTTGTCCAGGAGTGTTTCTGCCAGTTTCCAATTAGTTTTCAGTGAGAATTGTCCCACACGTAGATGTATTTGGTATGTTCACGGGGAGAGGTGACCTCCACAACTTTTTTCTCCACCATCTTGATGACTGTCTCTCATCTTATTACTGTGGATTCCTACCTTCATACTCTGCTATGGGCAAGAATTCCCAAATCCCTATTACTGTAAGAAATGAATAAGGATATTTTGGACTAAAACACATGGATCATTTCATCCTTTGCCAAAGGTAAGATCTCCATTATGACTTCCAAGTGAGTAAAGTAGGTGTGTAATTGTCTCATCTCTTACTGAGAGTCCTCACTGGTGCTCAATACACACAGTGTCCCTTTATCACAAGGAGATGTTTATAAGGTTACTTACTTACTTATTTATTTTAATTAAAGGCTAGTTTCCAATATTGAGGTGGGTTTTGCCATACATTGATATGAATCAGCCACAGGTGTACACGTGTCTCCCCATCCCAAATCCCTCTCCCACCTCCCTCCCCATCCCATCCCTCTGGATCATCCCAGTGCACCAGCTTTGAGTGCCCTGTTTCATGCATAGAACTTGGACTGGTCATCTATTTCACATATGGTAATATACATGTTTCAGTGCTATTCTCTCAAATCATCCCACTCTTGCCTTCTCCCACAGAGTCCAAAAGTATGTGCTATATATATATATATATATATATATATATATATATTTTTTTTTTTTTTTTTTTTTGCTGCATTGCACATTGGGTTGTCATTATCATCTTTCTAAATTCCATATATATGCATTCATATACGGTACTGGTGTTTTTCTTTCTCACTTCACTGTGTGTAATAGGCTCCAGTTTCATCTACCTCATTAAAACTGACTCAAATGTGTTCTTTTTAATAGCTGTGTATTATGTATAACACATATTATGTATATAAACCACAACGTTCTTATCCATTCATCTGCTGATGGACATCTAGGTTGCTTCCATGTCCTAGCTATTGTAAACAGTGCTGCAATGAACATTGGGGTACACGTGTCTCTTTCAACTCTGGTTTCCTCAGTGTATATGCCCAGCAGTGGGATTGCTGGGTCATATGGCAATTCTATTTCCAGTTTTTTAAGGAATCTCCACACTCTTCTCCATAGTGGCTGTACTAGTTTGCATTCCCACCAACAATGCAAGAGTATTCCCTTTTCTCCACACCCTCTCCAGCATTTATTGTTTGTAGACTTTTTGATGGCAGCCATTCTGACTGGCATGAGATGGTACCTCATTGTGGTTTTGATTTGCATTTCTCTGATAATGAGTGATGTTGAGCATCTTTTCATGTGTTTGTCAGCCATCTGTATGTCTTCTTTGGAGAAATGTCTGTTTAGTTCTTTGGCCCATTTTTTGATGGAGTTTCCACAATGTTTTTTAAATTTATTATTATCCATTTTTATTTTTGGCTATGCTGAGTCTTCATTGCTGCTCACAGGCTTTCTCTAGCTGTGGCAAGTGTGGGATACTCTCTAGCTGCAGCTCATGAGCTTCTCATTGCAATGGATTCGTTTTGTTGCATAACACAGGCTCTAGGGTGTTCAGCCTTCAGTATCTATGTCACATGGGCTCAGTAGTTGCAGCTTGGTGGGCTCTAGCAGTGGCTGCACGTGGCTTCAGTTGCCTTGCAGAGTGTGTAATCTTCGTTGACCAGGGATCAAACCCATGTACTTTGCATCGGCAGGTGTACCAGTGGACCACCAGAAAAGTCCCACAATGTATTATTTTAAATATCTAACTTGAAAAAATAACAATCAAAACAATAGAACTATATAAAACGTGAAAAGAACCAACTAAGAATGACTCATGAAAACAGGAAAAAAAAAAACAAAAACCGTCATATAAACCATTCTTGATAAAGCCTAGACATTGAACTTACCAAATGAAGACTTTAAATCAACTGTTATAAATATTTTCAAATAAGTACAGGTAAGTATGTCTACATAATAAAAGTTAAATTTGAGAAATGTATCTCACCAAATATAGAATATCAACAAGAATATATTTTTAAAAAAGAATAAGAAGAATATAGAAATTCTGAAATTGAAAGTACAGTAATTGAAATGAAAAACTTCCCATTGGAGGTCAATAGCAGATTTAGGGTAGGTCTACTAACATTATACAAATTAAGGAACAGAAAAGGTAAAACAAGTGAAGAAAACAGAACAGAGTCAGATCTATGGCACAAGAATCAAGCATATCAACATACACATAATGGTAGCCTCAGAAATAAAGGAGATAGAGGAATGGGCAGAAAGAATATATGAATAAATTATCACTAAACTTACTAAAATAGCTGAAAATATTCATATATACACTCAAGAAATTCAGTAGCATCCAAGTAGGATACACTCTGAGAAAGACACAGCTGGACATGGTATAATCAAACTTTCAAAGCCCAAACCAAGAGAAGATCTTGAAAGCAACAAGAAAAAGGCAACTCATCACCTATGAGAGATACTTCCTTCTCAGCAAGATCCAGGAAGACTCAGAGGTAGTGCAATGATGTATTGAAAGAAAAAGATTGTGAATTAAGGAATCTATATCTAGAAAAACTATCCTTCCAAACTGAAGAAGAAGTAGGACTTTCAGAGATAAGCAATACTTAGAGATTCACAAGTAGACCTGTCCCACAAGCAATATTAAAGGGAATCTTTCAAGATGAAATGAAAGGATCCTAGAAAATAACCCGAATTTGCATGAAGAGATAAGAAGCACCAAGAAATGTAACTGGTTAAGTAATTTAAAGACAGAGGATATGGAGATTTTTATTTTCTCATACGATTCAGTGATTCTCATATGATTCGTTTTCTCATATGATTTCCTATAGGAAAAAGTAATCATGAAACTGCATTGATGAGTTTCTAATATGTACAGATATAATTTATAAGACAATAGTACCCTTAAGAAAAGAGAAAATGCTAGTAGTTACAAAGCTTTTGTTTGCCATCGAAAGTATGTTGGTATTACTCCATCTTAGAATGCTTTAGCTAAAATATTAATTATGATACCTAAGGCAATCATTAAGAAATAACAGAAGGATCAGAGGGAAGGGATAAATTGGGAGATTGGATTGACATGTACACAGTTCGGTTCAGTTCAGTCGCTCAGTCGTGTCTGACTCTTTGAGACCCCAGGAATCACAGCACACCAGGCCTCCCTGTCCATCACCATCTCCCGGAGTTCATTCAAACCCACGTCCATCGAGTCGGTGATGCCATCCAGCCATCTCATCCTCTGTTGTCCCCTTCTCCTCCTGCCCCTAATCCTTCCCAGCATCAGAGTCTTTTGTTTTTTTTTTTTTATGAAAGACTGATTTTTTTATTTTTTTTTCACTTTATTATTTTTTTAATTTTATTTTATTTTTAAACTTTACATAATTGTATTAGTTTTGCCAAATATCAAAATGAATCCACCACAGGTATACCTGTGTTCCCATCCTGAACCCTCCTCCCTCCTCCCTCCCCATACCATCCCTCTGGGTCGTCCCAGTGCACCAGCCCCAAGCACCCAGTATCGTGCATTGAACCTGGACTGGCAACTCGTTTCATACATGATATTTTACATGTTTCAATGCCATTCTTCCAAATCTTCCCACCCTCTCCCTCTCCCACAGAGTCCATAAGACTGTTCTATACATCAGTGTCTCTTTTGCTGTCTCGTACACAGGGTTATTGTTACCATATTTCTAAATTCCATACATATGTGTTAGTATACTGTATTGGTGTTTTTCTTTCTGGCTTACTTCACTCTGTATAATAGGCTCCAGTTTCATCCACCTCATTAGAACTCATTCAAATGTATTCATTTTAATGGCTGAGTAACACTCCATTGTGTATATGTACCACAGCTTTCTTATCCATTCATCTGCTGATGGACATCTAGGTTGCTTCCATGTCCTGGCTATTATAAACAGTGCTGCGATGAACATTGGGGTACACGTGTCTCTTGCCCTTCTGGTTTCCTCAGTGTGTATGCCCAGCAGTGGGATTGCTGGATCATAAGGCAGTTCTATTCCCAGTTTTTAAGGAATCGCCACACTGTTCTCCATAGTGGCTGTACTAGTTTGCATTCCCACCAACAGTGTAAGACGGTTCCCTTTTCTCCACACCCTCTCCAGCATTTATTACTTGCAGACTTTTGGATCGCAGCCATTCTGACTGGTGTGAAATGGTACCTCATAGTGGTTTTGATTTGCATTTGTCTGATAATGAGTGATGCTGAGCATCTTTTCATGTGTTTGTCAGCCATCTGTATGTCTTCTTTGGAGAAATGTCTATTTAGTTCTTTGGCCCATTTTTTGATTGGGTCATTTATTTTTCTGGAGTTGAGCTGTAGGTGTTGCTTGTATATTTTTGAGATTAGTTGTTTGTCAGTTGCTTCATTTGCTATTATCTTCTCCCATTCCGAAGGCTGTCTTTTCACCTTGCTAATAGTTTCCTTTGATGTGCAGAAGCTTTTAAGGTTAATTAGGTCCCATTTGTGTATTTTTGCTTTTATTTCCAATATTCTGGGAGGTGGGTCATAGAGGATCCTGCTGTGATGTATGTCAGAGAGTGTTTTGCCTATGTTCTCCTCCAGGAGTTTTATAGTTTCTGGTCTTATGTTTAGATCTTTAATCCATTTTGAGTTTATTTTTGTGTGTGGTGTTAGAAAGTGTTCTAGTTTCATTCTTTTACAAGTGGTTGACCAGATTTCCCAGCACCACTTGTTAAAGACATTGTCTTTAATCCATTGTAAATTCTTGCCTCCTTTGTCAAAGATAAGGTGTCCATATGTGCGTGGATTTATCTCTGGGCTTTCTATTGAGTCAACTCTTCGCATGAGGTGGCCAAAGTACTGGAGTTTCAGCTTTAGCATCATTCCTTCCAAAGAAATCCCAGGGCTGATCTCCTTCAGAATGGACTGGTTGGATCTCCTTGCAGGCCAACGGACTCTCAAGAGTCTTCTCCAACACCACAGTTCAAAAGCATCAATTCTTCAGCGCTCAGCTTTCTTTAGGGTCCAACTCTCGCATCCATACATGACCACAGGAAAAACCATAGCCTTGACTAGACAAACCTTCCTTGGCAAAGTAATGTCTCTGCTTTTCAATATGCTATCTAGGTTGGTCATAACGTTTCTTCCAAGGAGTAAGCGTCTTTTAATGTCATGGCTGCAGTCACCATCTGCAGTGATTTTGGAGCCCCAGAAAATAAAGTCTGACGCTATTTCCACTGTTTCCCCATCTATTTCCCATCAAGTGATGGGACCAGGTGCCATGTACACAGTACTGTATATAAAATAGATAACTAATAAGGAACTACTATATAGCACAGGGAACTCTATTCAATACTCTAAATGGCCTATATGGGAAAAGAATCTAAAAAAAAGTGGATATATGTATAACTGATTCACTTTGCTTTACACCTCAAACTAACATTGTACATCAACTATACTCCAATAAATTATTTTTAAAATACTCTGCAACATTTTTTAAAGAGCTAATTAAAAGTGTAGTAAAATTGACAATAAGGCAATTAAGTTGTATAATAAAAATATCTGCTTACCAAAAAAGAAAATAAATGGATAAAAGAACAAAACACATAAAATATAAGGAAAAAATTGGTGCGGCCACTATGGAGAACAATATAGAGTTTCCTCCAAAAAACTAAAATAGAACTACCATAGGACCCAGCAATCTCACTCCTGGGCATCTACCCAGAGGAAACCATAATTCAAAAAGATACATGCACCTCAATGTTCATTGCAGCACTATTGACAATAGCCAGGACATGGAAGCAACCTAAATGTCCATCAACAGAGGAATGGATAAAGAAGAAGTGGTGCACATATATAATGGAATATTCCTCAGCCATAAAAAGGAATTAAATAGTGCCATTTGCAGACACATGGATAGAATTAGAGACCGTCATTCAGAGTGAAGTAAGTTAGAAACACATATTGTATCAAAATCACTTATATGTGGAATGAAAAAAATGATACTGATGAACTTATTTGCAAAGCAGAAATAGAGAACAAACTTATGGATACCAAGGCAGAAGGAGGGTAGAATGAATTGGGAGATTGGGACTGACATATATACACTATTATGTATAAAATAGATAACCAATGTATAACACAGTAACATATACTGCATAGCAAAGGGAACTCTACTCAGTGCTCTGTGGTGACATAAATGGGAAGGAAAGCTAAGAAAGAGGGGACACGTGTATACGTATAACTGATTCACTTTGCTGAAAAGCAGAAACTAATGCAACATTGTAAAGCCACTATACTCCAATAAAAAAATAGTTAAAAAAAGAACAAAATGGTAAACATAAATCCTACCTTATCATTAATTATATTGAATATAAATGTACTAAATCTTCCAATGAAAAGTTTGGTATTTGTAGAATAGAATTAAAAAGCAATAATCCAATGACATGCTGTCTACAAGTGACACCCCTTAGATTCAAAATAGGTTAAAAGTTAAAGGATAGAAAAATAGATAAACATTAATAATGATTAAATAACCAATTCATAAAAAAGACAAAACAATTATAAATATAAATGCACCTAACAAGAGAGTCGGAGAAGGCAATGGCACCCCACTCCAGTACTCTTGCCTGGAAAATCCCATGGACGGAGGAGCCTGGTAGGCTGCAGTTCATGGGGTCGCGAAAGGTCTGATACGACTGCGTGACTTCACTTTCACTTTTCACTTTCATGCATTGGAGAAGGAAATGGCAACCCACTCCAGTGTTCTTGCCTGGAGAATCCCAGGGACGGCGGGGCCTGGTGGGCTGCCGTCTATGGGGTCGCACAGAGTCGGACACGACTGAAGTGACACAGCAGCAACAAGAGAGTGCCAAAATCCATGAAAGAAAAACTGACACAATTTAAAGGCAAAGTACATAATTCAACAATAATAATTGGAGTCTTCAACAACCCACTTTCACAGATGAATAGAACAGCTGGGCAGGAGAGCAACTAGAGAGTAGAAGACTTGAACAACACTATTAATTAGTTAGATCTAACAGACATCTATAAAAGACTATACTCAGCAGTAGAATACACATGCTTCTCAAATGAACATGGAACATTCTCCAGGACAGACCTTATATTAGATCAGAAAATTAGCCTTAATAAACTTTAAAGTTTTTCATTCATACAAAATATGTTTTCTAAACAACAGAATGATAATACAGATGTTAAGAAGATGAGGTTGAAGGGAAGAATGTAAGTATTCATTCACATCCCTTTGGAGAAAGAAGTATGAGATGATATCAAGTTGAATAATGACGACAAGTTATAGAATGGCTTGCATTGAACAATCCCATTTTGAGGGGAAAAAAAACCCACAGTGAAACTGATTTTTTTAAAAAAGAATACATTTTTTTTTTTTTTTTCTTAATATATATATTTTATTGAACTTTAGCTGACTTACAACGTTTCAGGTACACAGCAAAGTGATTCAGTTATACATATACACATATATTATTTTTCAGATTATTTTCTATTATAGGTTATTACAAGTTATTGATTATAGTTCCCTGTGAAAGTGTTAGTCACTAAGTCCTGTCCGACTCTTTGCGACCCCGTGGACTCTAGCCCTCCAGGCTCCTCTGTCCATGGGATTCTCCAGGCAAGAATACTGGAGTGGGTTGCCATTCCCTTCTCCAGGGAATCTTTCAACCCAGGGATCGAACCTGGGTCTCCTACATTGCAGGCAGATTCTTTACCATCCGAGCCACCTAAACCTTTGTTGCTTGTTGCATATCTTGTGTTTAAACTAGAAATCTAGCATTCTATTCATACTAAGTCAAACAAGTGGAATCAAAATGTCAAAAATTTTAGTTAGGCAAAAATTCTTAAGTTTTCTAAAATATATATATATATATATATATTATACATACTGTTTACATATATGCATGCAAAAGCTCTTCTACTACACTTGATAAAGGCTTGAGAAAGACCATCAAACAAAAGAAGAAAGGGAGAAATTGGAAAGCACTGAATATGAAATAGAAAAAGTGAAACAAACTAGATAAAAGTAAAAGATCATCATACAGAAAAAATGACATTTGTGTGTGTCCTCTTTATTTGTCTCTACTAAGTTTGGTGGAACTTTCTGAATACTCAGAAAAGCTGCATACATACGTTGTGGCTGAATTTGACTGATGATGGTTTCAATGCCACACTGAAATGCATGCTGAAGTTTTTGCTTTGATACTGATCTCTAATGTGTGTGTGAGTGTTGTGCATTTGCATCTATATTTATATACACATCTTTGTGGATATATATATATATGCATAACTCTTTGTATATGTGTGTATATTCACATATGTGCTTACATGTACTTATATGCATACATTTGTATTTGTATACACGCATGCCTACATTTGTGTGTTTGTTCATGTGTGTGTATAGAGGTTGAGAGATCAGAGAATGGTATTTATTTACTTATCTATGTATTTTCGGCTGTGTTCGATCTTTGTTGCTAGGCGGGCTTTCTCTAGTTAGGGCAAGTCGGAGGGGCTACTCTCTAGTTGCAGTGGCGTGGGCTTCTCATTGCAGTGGCTTCCCTTGCTGCCAAGCACAGGCTCTAGGGCACATGGGATTCAGTAGTTGTGGTTCCTGGACTCAAGAGCACAGGCTAAATAGTTGTGGCCCATCGTCTTAGTTGCTCTGAGGCATATGGGATCTTTCCAGATCAGGGATTTAGCCCGTGTTTCCTGCATTACCAGGCGGATTGTTTACCACTGAGCCACCAGGGAAGTCCCAAAGAATCATATTTAATTTTTGGTTTAGTTTGTAAGCAAAAGTCATTACTTCAGGTGGTATGGTTATAATAGCTGCTTTAATCTATTTTTCTGGTGATTCCGATACTTGCATCATCCTGAATTTCTCTCTCTTGTTTGAATTTTAGCTTGTAACTTTTAAACTTTTTCCTGGTTCTTCATACACCAATTAATTTTAAGTATATCCTAGACATTTTAGTATTATATTGTTAGACACGGTATCTGACTTAATACTAAGGAGTGTGTTTATTTTTTGTTTGTTTGTTTAGTTTTGTTTTGTTTTAGGTTCAGACCACAAATTCTTATCCTAATTTTGTTGTTGCAGTCTCAGTTAAAATTTCAAACTCTTTGCAGTGCTATTCATATCTGGCCCAAATATGGGCCACCCACTGAGGAAAGTGGGATCTAGACAGTAGTTTACTTGTTTGATCAGCTCTAAAATTATTTGATATTGTTCTTAGCTTGAGATCCAAGTGTATGCAGTCTTTTCTTGAGCCTAGAGCTGTATACACAATTTTACATGGTTAGGTTGGGCTCTAAGCATGAGGGCAAACATTGTTAAGAACAGCGTGCCCTGGCACATTTAAAAATGATTCCGTTTCCCCTCTTTCCCTTTCCTGCTGGAAGCATGAGAAGTTTTTACAGTGACATATTTATTGTACTGTGAGAACCTGGCTAAGTTCCTAGAGGTAAAACAAAAGTGTGGAGAACTCCTATAACTGGGTCATCCTGGGGTTTTTAACTCACAGACTTGTCCACACCGCTGGTTCCTGCAGAGGTTTCCGACCTTGAATTTTTGCTTTGCTAAGTTAGGATTCTCTGTATTCACTTGTCTCGCCAATGTTCAGGGAGCAGTTTGGCCTATGATCTCTCTTCTCTATGAATCTAAGATGAGTTGCTGACTTTTCAGTGTGTTCAACTTTTAACTTGCACTTAGGATGGCGTGGCAACGTCTAATCTCCTCGTATGTGGAACAGGAGTTGAAGCCTGCCATGGACTGATTTCTTAAAAACATGAAACCAATCTTGTAGTCTTGGGATAATCTCTGCTTCGTCATAATGTACTATCTTTTTATGTATCACCATGTTGATTTTTTTTAATTTTATTTTATTTTTAAACTTTACATAATTGATTTTTGTGACTATATTCAAGAATGACATTTGAGTGTAATTTTGAGGTTTTAAAAACTGCCTTTTTCAGTTGTCAATAAACTTCATTAACAACTTGGGTAGTAATCACCTCCCATGCCAGCTTCATTTTCTGAAAATTTGTAAAGAATGGATGTTATTTTTTTCCTGAGCATGTGATAGAATTCACCTATGTGAGTATATGGAAATAGAGGGGTATTTGGAGGTTTGTGAAGAGTTATTCAAATTTTTAATAAAATGAAGCTTTTTATTTCAGCTTTTATCAATTCTAGGGTTAAGGTTGCATTTTTCTTAGGTTTCAAATTTTTTGACCTACCTAAATTGTCAAATTTATTGCTATTAAATGGATGATTATACTGTATCAATAACACTTTATAACAATTTATTGAGAAATAATTAGTCTATCATAATGTATACCATTTAAAGTGTACAAATCAATGGTTTTTTATGCTATTTATAGAATTATGCAATCAACACTACTATCTAATTCCAGAACATTTCATTTCCTCCAGTAATTCCTTTCTCCATTAGCAGACACACTCAATTTTCCACCCTCTGAGCCATAGGAAAGCACTAGTTGTTTTTTTTATATATTTGTCTATTCTGGACTTCTACTAGAAATGGAATCACACAATTCATGGTATATGATTATTGGAAGCAATAGATACAACTCTTCACAGTACAAGTAATCCTAAGATTTGTGCCAATTTCTCTACAGAAACCATAGAGGACAGGTGACATTGGAATGATATATTAAAAAATAGACAATGAACAAATGAAAACTTCTTTCAACCAAGAATTTTATATGTGGGGGAAATGGAAGGTAGATAAATTCATTCCAAGAGAAACAAAAACTGAGGGAATACACAGCTAGTAAGCCTGCTGGACAGAGAATAATCAAGTAGTCCTTCAGGGTGAAGTGACACAACAGCGGGCACCTATTTGGAGGAATGTGAAGAAATAAACCACACAGGTCAAGGGAACTGCACAGATTATGCGCAGCATTACTGCAAACGCCAGTATTACTGCATTTGGGGTTTCTTTCTCACTCTTCTTTTTTTTAAAAAAAAAATTCATTTATTTATTAATGGCCTCACTGGGTCTTCGTTGCAGCAGGATCTTTGTTGCATCATGAGTGCTTCTCTCTAGTTGTGGCACACGGGCTCCAGACCATGCAGACTCAGGAGGTGTGGCCCACAGGCTTAGTTGCTCCACCACATGTGGCATTGTAGTTCCTGGACCAGGGATTGAACCCTCATCTCCTGCATTGGAAGGCGGATTCTAAGCACTGGATCACCAGGGAAATCCCTGTAACTTCTCTTTTTGCTCTCCTCTTTGTATTTTGATTTAAAATAGAGATGTATAAAGCAGTAACCATAAAACTGTTAATGCAAACCATGTACAAGCATGATATTTGTCACAATAACTAAATAAGGCAATATAGCACAGCTGGGAAGAAGCAGAGTTTAGAATACTATGAAAACTATCTCACTACAATACATACTTGATTATTCTGAAATTAAGATACTAAGTATAATTCACAGCATAGCCACCCAGCCTCACAAAAAAAATGAAAAAAAAATTTAAAGGCTCCAAACTTAAAAAAAAAAAAATTTAAGTAAAGACAAAGAGTGATAGTCACTTTGTACACTAGAAAAATTCAATTAATCACAGAAAAAAGACAGTAATTGAGGAATGAAGGAACAAAAAAGGTACGGCATGTGGAAAGTAAGAAAATGTCAGGACAAATATTTGCTTGGAAGCAATCACCACAATATCAATGTATAAAACTTTTCTATGAAAAGACAGATTGGCAAAGGGGATTAATAACAAATGTTATCCACTGTATGTTATCTACAAGAGCCTTGCCTTGTATCCAAAGACAGATAGTTTGAAAACAAAAGGATGGACAATGGTATTCCATGCAAATCATCCTAAAGTGATAGATGCAGTGGCTATACTGATATCAGATGAAATAGATTTTAACAAAAGTGTTTTTTTTTTTTTAAACAGAATGCCAAAAACAGATTTCTGTGTTAATAAAAGGATCAGTAAGGGGAGATATAACAGTTATTCATCCATATAGTCCTAACGACTCCCAGAATACATAAAACAATAAACCTGGAGACTTCAATACTCTATTTTCAATGAGGGATAGGCAGACAGACAGAAGACCAATAATGAAATTAAGGAAGGAACCGCTAGAACTAATTAACATCTGTAGAGCACACAGCCCAGAAAATCACATGTGTTAGGGAAGCTACAGCAAAGGAGAAGGAAAGTTTGCTACCCTTGCTTGACACGGATACACGTGAGAAGCAACCAGGAAGCATTATTCACAATTCTTCCATTGTGGGTGGCCTGGAACTATGCTTTTCCACAACTCTTTAGAAAGCCAACCTGAACCTGCCCTGTGGGCTCCGTTCTGGATGATTGCCCCATGATCTACCTGCTACTGCATTCCATGATCCATCTGCAGTGACCAGCCTACACACACTACACTGGGATTCTTATCTCCAGAGGCTCTAGGCTGCCCCCCCAGAAAGTGGGAATCGACCGTGGAGCAGTTAAGAAACTATGTCATCAGCACTCCCTGTCACTATCGGCTGAACACTCCCTTGGCTTCCACTTTATGGATTAATTGATGATCCCTAGCCTCAGAGTGCATGCTGGGAGGGGCCAAGCACCAGGGGCAACCCAGTGCCACTCAGGCCAGGATACAGTCAATTACCTATAGTTCCCGCCTCAGGTGCTAGAACAATAAGTTAGGGTGGGAAGAGATGGCTGAGGTTGAGAGAGACAACAGAATAGGCACAAGCCAAAGCACAATCCAGGCACCTTTGGCAGTTTCAACCCAGGTTGCCTTCACCTTAAACTAAAAAAAAAAAACATTTAGTTAGCAAAGGAGAAGTGAGTTAAAGCTGTCCAGCATCATGGTTGGGATCTCCCATCCACTGCACTAATAAAGGAGGGATCCCCTACCCTAAGTAGTGTGAGATGGCCAAGCATGCAACACTGGACAGATGGACAGCCAGCTGTTTGTGAGTCTCATGGACTAACAGCTGGCTGGGGGTGGGGGGGGGGTGGCAACAGGGAATGCCAAGCAGGGCAATGAGGGCGTGGGACTTAAGAGGAGAGTTCACCTGCAGGGACCATGGGAAATAAATGTTGTAGTAACAAGAGGATGGGGCACACCCACGTTCCCACACAAGGAGATGATTGTCCTATTGGAATACTGCACTGGCTGGCAGGGAAGTAAAACTTGGTGGCTGGGGGAATGGGTGTGGTACAGCTAGTCTGGTTGACAGGGGAGAATCAGCTGAGTGGGCTAGTCTTCCCACAAGGAAGGGGACATTGCAGGTGAGAGCAGGAGAAAGCAAGAGTTGGGCCAGTGGAGTAATATGAGTCTCAAAGGCATTAAGGCAGCATTGAAAATTTGAGGTCTTAATATACAGATGGGAATCTTATATAATGAGGTCTACAGATGAAACGGAGAAGGCAATGGCACCCCACTCCAGTACTTTTGCCTGGAAAATCCCATGGATGGAGGAGCCTGGTGGGCTGCAGCCCATGGGGTTGCTAAGAGTCGGACACGACTGAGCGACTTCACTTTCACTTTTCACTTTCATGCATTGGAGAAGGAAATGGCAACCCACTCCAGTGTTCTTGCCTGGAGAATCCCAGGGACGGGGAAGCCTGGTAGGCTGCCGTCTATGGGATCGCACAGAGTCGGACACGACTGAAGTGACTTAGCAGCAGCAGCAGCAGCACAGATGAAAAGCAATCCCTTTCAAAAATGACAGTGACCTTTTTTTGCAGAAAAAAAAAGCTGGTCCTAAAATTCATGTGCAATTACAAGAGACCAGAAATAGCTAAGACGATCTTGAAAAAGAAAATTGGAAGATTCCACTACCCTGTGTCAGTTTCAACCCAACCCATGTACCATGGCAACAGTAATCAAGACTGTGTGGTACTGAGATAATGAAAGACATACAGATCAACAGAATAGAACAGGGAGTCTGGAAATAAACCCAGATATCTACCTTCAATTGATTTTCCCCTGGGATATCAGATCATTAAGTGGTGAGAAGTGGGAATCTTTTCCCCAAAATGGTATGAGGACAGCAGGATATACATATGCAATAGAATAAAGCTGGACTCTTACATTATGCCAAATACAGACGTTAAATGGATAAAGAATTAGCTGTAAGAGCTAAAAGCATAAAACTTTTAGAACAAATACAAGGGTATATTAGATTGCTGGGCTTGCTATCACAAAATACCACAGACCGATGGCTTAAACAACACAAATTTATTTGCTGACAGCTTTGGAAACTAGAAGTCCAAGAACAAGGCGTGAGCAGGTTTGGTTTCTTGTGAGGGCTCTCCTGGCTTGCAGATGGCGAGCTTCTCCCTGCATCCTTACATGATCGTTCCTCCAGCGTATACCCATCTCTGGTGTGTCTTCCTGTCACCAAGTATACGTTTGTCTAGGATACCAGTCAGACTCATTAGGGTCTAACTATATGACCTCTGCTGACCTTCAGGTCCTGTCACCAAAAACAACCACATTTTGAAATAATGGGGCTTAGACATTAAACATATGGAAATATGGGGGGTCCATAATTCAGTCCTCAGAAGCGGTAAATCTTCATAACCTTCATTTGGCAATGGATTCGTAAATATGATGATAAAAGCATCAGTCACAAAAGAAGAAACAGATACATTGAATTTCTTTTTTTTTGCTTTTTTAAATTTATTTTTACACATATATATTTATGTATTTTATAATCCATTTATTTTAATTGGAGGCTAATTACTTTACAATACATTGAATTTCATAAAAATCAAAAATATTTCTATACCAAAGAACATTAACAAGACAATGAAAGCACAACCTAGAAAGCAGGATAAGAATCTTGTGGTACGCATATATCTAATAAAGGTCTAGTATCCAGAACACATGAAAAACATTTACAACTCAACAAGTAGCCAAGGAATCTGAATGAGAAATGAGCATAGAATGTGAATACAAATTTTTCCAAACAAGATATACAAATGTGCCATAAGGATGTGAAAATAAGCTTAACATCATCAGTCATTAAGGAAATACAAGGAAAAGCCACCACATGGTGTCACAAAAAAAAGATGAGTAAGTAGATTTTTTTTTAAGTGAAAAACAAAACATATTTATGAGGACGTAGAGGCATTGGGATCCCCGTACATTACTGTTGGGAAATGCCAAACAATGTTCAAACTACCACACAAATACATTTCACATGCTAGCAAGGTAATGGTCAAAAGCCTTCAAGCTAGGTTTTACCAGTATGTGAACCGAGAACTTCCAGATTTACAAGCTGGATTTACAAAAGGCAGAGGAATCAGAGATTAAGCTGCCAACATCCATTGGGTCATAGAAAGAATTCCAGAAAAACATCTACTTATGTTTCATTGACTATGCTAAAGCCTTTCCTTATGTGGATCACAAGACATTATAGAAAAACTTAAAGATCCAGAAATACCAGACCATCTTACTTGCCTCCTGAAAAACCTATATGTAGGTCAAGAAGCAACATTTAGAACCGGACATGGAATAACTGAGTGGTTCTAAATTGGGAAAGGAGTATGTCAAGGCTGTATATTGTCACCCTGCTTATTTAACTTATATGCAGAATACATCATGGGAAATGCTGGACTGGATGAAGGACAAGCTGGAAACAAGACTACCGAGAGAAATACCAATAACCTGAGATATGCAGAAGACACCACACTTATGGCAGAATGCAAAGTGGAACTGAAGAGCCTCTTGATGACAGTGAAAGAGGAGAGTGAAAAAGTTGGCTTAGAACTCAACACTCAAAAAACTAAGATCATGGCATTTGGTCCCATCACTTAATGGCAAATACATGGGGAAACAATAGAAACGGTGACAGATTTATTTTCTTGGACTCCTAAATCACTGCAGATGGTGACTACAGCCATGAAATTAAAAGATGCTTGCTCCTCGGAAGAAAAGCTATGACAAACCTAGACAGTGAATTAAAAAGCTGAGACATTACTTTGATGACAAAAGTCCATATAGACAAAGTTTTTCCAGTAGTCATGTATGGATGTGAGAGTTGGACCATAAAGGAGGCTGAGCGCTGAAGAATTGATGCATTCGAAGTGCGGTGTTGGAGAACACTCCTGATAGTCCCCTGGACTGCAAGGAAATCAAAGCAGTCAAAGCTAAAGGAAATCAACCCTGAATGTTCACTGGAAGGACTGATGCTGAACCTGAAGCTCCAATACTTTGGCCACCTGATGCGAAGAGCCAACTCATTGGAATAGACTTTGATGCTGGGAAAGATAGAAGGCAGGAGGAGAAGGGGACAACGGAGGACAACATGGTTCGATGGTATCACCAACTCTATGGACATGAGTTTGAGCAAACTCTGAGAGATGGTGAAGGAAAGGGAAGCCTGGCATGCTGCAATCCATGGGACTGCAAAAAGTCAGACACAACTGAGCGGCAGAACAACTGAACAACAGCAAGTCACTGTAAAAAAGAGTCTGAAAGCTCCTGAAAAAGGGAAAAGCCTTATGGTTGTCTCATCAATTCCACTATTAGCTATATAAGCCAAAGAATTAGAAGTATTTGTTCAAACAAAAGGTAACAAAAAGTTCTATCCCCATGTTCATAGCAGCCCTAACCGAAATGGGAACCCAAATGTGAAACATCGCAAGGATCCACCAACTTGTCCTCAACTTCTTTCACATTCATAAACAAAAGTGACCCTCTGTACGTGGGCATGGCATTCAGCCGCAAAATGAATGAGAGAGGCCAGACACAAAAGGTCACATATTGTAGGATTTTATTTCTCTCAGCTATCTAGAAAATGTAAGTTCATAGAGGTAAACAGAAGAGTAGTAGTTACCAGAGCCTGGTTATCAGAGTAGTTATCAGAGCAGTGAGGGGGAAATGGAAAAGGACCGATTACTGGCATGGGGTTTCCTTTAGGAGTGATGATTTATTTAGGGACAACAGAGAGAAAGGCTGAGAAGCATTGTGAACGTACTAAATGCCTGTGACATTCACCACAATAGTGCAATCATATTTTTAAACATAAAAAGTGCTTATTGACTTAAGACTTCTGCAATTAGATTGGGAATTGACTTCAACAAATGCTGGGCTTCCTTTGGGGCTCAGCTGGTAAAGAATCCTCCTGCAATGTGGGAGACCTGGGTCTGATCCCTGGATTTGGAAGATCCACTGGAGAAGGGAATGGCCACCCACTCCAGTACTCTAGCCCGGAGAATTCCATGGACTGTGTAGTCCATAGGTTCGCAAAACAGTCGGACATGACATGACTGAGTGACTTTCACTTTCACTTTTCAGCAAATGCTGAAATGCATGCTTTAGGAAAACGCTTTGAACATAATACCGGGGAACAAAATAGAGGAATACTTGAAGATATCACTAAATTTTTAAAAGATGCCCCTATAGGCTTAAGGGAGCAACTGAAGAGAGCCAATAGATGTATTTTCCTCAAGAATTTTATTATTGTGGTGTTTCAGTGCTCCAGATCATAGCAGCCATTCCCCTAAAATATCCCCTAGTGGGCATAGGCACTGGGACATATGGCTCCTAAAGTTAAATTGAGTGTTTGTCACTTAGAAATGGGCTTGACAGCTTGGGACCCAATGGACTATCCCCCTTGAAATTATTGAGTATGAGCTAGGTAAAACAAAACAAGGCCGGTATAAGGGGTGAAATCTATAATGCATAAGCTCTATATAGGGCAAGGTTGATTTTCTTCACTGTGTCTCCTACTAAAGGCCATAACTTCCAAATACCATCACCTGGGGGATGGAGTGGGTAAACATTTAAATATATGAATTTGGGAGGGGGTGTCACTGTTTAGTGTAGAGCAGGTGATTAGCCCAGTCATGAAAAGAAGTCTCTCTTCATTTCTCGGAGCCTTGAAGTGAATTGGGGAGCCCTGATGAATCCCTTTTCAGCTCTTATGTTTAATCCTTCCACTCTCCAGTCTCCATTCTCGAGGCATCCATGTCAACTTCTATGTTCTTTTCTATGCAACTTTAGCAACATTAAAACATTCAAATTCTCCTTCTGTCTCTCACAGGAGGTTGAAACAGTTGCTCATATGTGATCTATACATTTATCTTTTTTATTTATATTTAAATGTATATAAAGAAAATAAATATATAATAATATAAATGTATAATATGATATGATATGATATGATATTATACTATTATATTATATTATATATGATAATATAAATATTATCAGAGAAGGCAATGGCACCCCACTCCAGTACTCTTGCTTGGAAAATCGCATGGATGGAGGCGCCTGTTAGGCTGCAATCCATGGGGTTGCTAAGAGTCGGACACAACTGCGTGACTTCACTTTCATTTTCACTTTCATGCATTGGAGAAGGAAATGGCAACCCACTCCAGTGTTCTTGCCTGGAGAATCCCAGGGACGGGGGAGCCTGGTGGGCTGCCATCTATGGGGTCGCACAGAGTTGGACACGACTGAAGTGATTTAGCATAGCATATATATTATTGATGTATAGTTGCCTTACAAAGTTCCAGGTGCACAGCAAGGTGATTAAATTATACATATACACATATATTATTTTTCAGTTTATTTTCCATTATAGGTATTTCAAGAGATTGACAAAGGGACTACACTTCCCAGTGCTATATAGTAAAACTTTGTTGGTTGTTGCACAACTTTTTTTAAAATTAGAAATCTAGCATTCTATTCATACTAAGTCAAACAAGTGGAATCAAAATGTCATAAATTTTTTAGTTAGGCAAACATTCATAAGTTTTCTAAAATATATATTATACGTACTAGTGAGTAGCTATTATTCACTTAATACCATTGTACCATGAGTGGTCAACACAAAAGTAGGCGAGTTCTATACCACCAAAGATACCATTTAATAGAAAAACCTGACACATATCAGAATTACCTTAGAATTTTTTGAAAATTGCCAAGGTATTGCTTTTATTCTCCAAAGCTACAGATATGTTGCTAATGACCAGCCATGCTGAAAATCAACTGGACCTTATGATGAACTTTTAGGCTTATCTAGTTTGTTTCATTTTTTTCTATTTCATATTCAGTGCTCCCGTTTAATTCAGTTTATGTTTTCCAATTTCTCCACCTCTTACCTTTGATGTTCTTTCTCAAGGCTTTATGAACTTTTTAAAATAAGTGTATCTGTGATGACCTGAGCTGACACAAGGTGGCAACTGGGGACCACACCCAGCTTCCCATACCCCAGGGTGCCGCCTATAGGGACATTGCCATTTCGTTTTTGCAATGGTGCAATGTAAAGGACAGAGAAGGCAATGGTACCCCACTCCACTACTCTTGCCTGGAAAATCCCATGGAGGGATGAACCTGGTAGGCTGCAGTCCATGGGGTCGCTAGGAGTCGGACACGACTGAGCGACTTCACTCACATTTCACTTTCATGCATTGGAGGAGGAAATGATAACCCACTCCAGTACTCTTGCCTGGAGGAGTCCAGGGATGGGGGAGCCTGGTGGGGTGCCGTCTATGGGGTCGCACAGAGTCGGACACGACTGAAGGGACTTAGCAGCAACAGCTGCAGCAGCAATGTGAAGGAAGGGACTCCTGTGGGCTCACAGTATGACCTGGTGCAGGAAGGCTTCCGTGCAATCTGAAAGCCTTGATCACTCATTGGACGGTGGTCATGCCAATCCTTGCCTCCTGGCAAATGAGCTTAGAGCTGGCGCTGGAGGAAGTGGTCGCGGTTGACCCTTCCAGCTCCACCTACCGTCGCCAGCCCATCAGGGTCTTTCCCGCCTTGTCCGCCGCCAGCTCAGCTTCGGTCTTGCTGGGCCGGTCTGTGGGCCACCCCCTCACCATTCCTGTTGTGGGGCCCACACCAGCAAGTCGCAGACTCCTGTTCCCTGTGCAGCCGACGTCTCTGCTGTCCCCACCCCCACCCCGCGGTCCCACTGCCAACAGCGTCTCCTCAGCGCAACACACTGCCCGGCGGCCGCCATCTTCCCCACAGACCTCACTGCAGGACGATCACTGTCTGGCACGTCTCTCCTGCCATGTCTGCCACAGAGGAGAACGATTGGATCCCAGGTGGCCCGGATAGAGCTGGTGGTGGGGCGGGCCACGACCCCAGTCTCTTTGGGGTCCAAGCATCTGCTTGGGAGGGGACGGAAGGAGTCGAGGAGGCCACGGCTCTTCTGGCTTCCTTGGAGGTCTCCAGAGCCCTTCCCGGGGAGCAGGGTTCGCCACAGGCCGCAGTGGAAGCGGAATGTGGTAGACAGCCGTTACAGGAGGAGGAGATGGAGGAAGATGTAGAGATGCAGGAGGACAAGGAAGAGGGTGAGATTGATTTCGACTTGGAGGAGGAGGAGCACCTGTCTGGAGAGGGCGAGGAAGAGGAGGACGAGAAGGAGCAGGAGGGTGCGGCAGGTGTTACAGGCCTTGGGTTCTGCATGGAGACGTTTGGGCCCCTGTTCCGGAGTCACCTCGACTCCTTTCTACACAATTTCCAAAACAACAGACATGTCCTGTTCCGGCCTCCCACTGACCGCCTGATGGCCAGGGGCCTCTCCCAGCCACCCTCGGAGCCTGGAGAAGGTCCGGTGCCTCCTCAGGAGCAGGAAGACCTGGGAGAGGGAGGCAGAGACTTGCAGGGTGAGTACCCGGTGAAGGGCGCTCCACCCTGGGAGCTGCGGGATCCTGCGGAGGGGGTTGCTTCCTAGAAGACAGAGGAACCAGCAGTGGAGGCCGAGTTCTGGGCGAGGAAGCCCTGACTGCTGCCTCTGAGACTGGGAGGTTGAGGCCTGTGATCCCGGAGGGGCTGAGGCGGGCAAGTGGTGGCTGAGCCCTTGTGGGGCCATTGAGCTCAAAGGCAGGTAGGTCTCTAGCTGTCACGCAGTGGGTCAGAACTCTCAAAAACCTCCGGGCACAATTGACACAAGTGGAAGCCCAGTTCTGTAGACCTTCATGGTCTCGAGAAAAAGCATGCTGCCTTCTACCAACCTAGAGGCAAACAAGTGGCATCCCTCCCTTTTGGTCAACGGCTTTAACAAATGTGAATATTCTCGGTAGGAGGATCTGAGAAAATGATGACATAGCACAGGGGCACTTTTCAGCGACTGAGGAATCTGTGAGCGTCCCCATAGAATTTGTCTTTAAGTCAAAGGAGCATTTTTTTTCCATTGAAGTTCCTACAAACCCATACAAAATGGTATCAGTATCAAATGATTCAGATCCCTTCTCCAAAGGGGCCAGAAATAATCAGAGAGATCTGTGTGCCGATCTACTGGAGAGAGGGGGAAAATGTTTGTGAAAATTGTCAAGCAGCAGACATGATGGGAGGCTAGAAATGTATCCAGGTATTATTTGTTGTTTCTTTTATTAAACCTATTTCTCTTCTCTCAGGCCCAGACTCTGCTGCTGATTTTCAGTTGGGATATTTTCCCTGCCAACTTTTGACCCCAATGTCTGCATCACTTTGCCCCAATGATGAAGGTGAGGATCAGTATGAAAACACTGATGAAGAGGAAGAGGCTGGAAAGGAAAAACGTGAAGGACTCTGAATGGATGTGGTCTCAGCAAAAAGCAGCTCTGGATAATACAGGTATTATTGTATAGGCTTTCGTACGACATAACCATTCCTGACACATACCTGTTAAAAACAGCTTTATATTTTTTAATTTTTCTTCTGTAAAGTAAATAAGAAAACTGTTGAAATTTAATTTTGGAAAAACAGTTTATTGTTAATAATGAATTCTAGATAATGTAGGAGGCAGTGTGTTCTGAAATGTATTTCATTTATAGCCACAAGTCCTTTGTCCTGTAGCTTTAAGTCTACTACAGATGGGAAATTTACCAGACCTGGAAATGGAGACCAGTGCTTGTTTAGAGAATGGTCACCAGAAGCAGCAGCTACAGTGACTAGGCCATGCATTAGCTGGGTCATCATCACCTGGCCACAGAATTGTAGTCTCTTGTACTGGCAATGACTTTGAGAAAGCGATTCCTTACAAAGTAGTGAGATGTTAAGGGTTTCAAGAGAACTGCACTTCAGGATTAATTCACAAATATTAGTTCAATTTAGATTTTTTATTCAAAAGAAAAGGAAACTAGTCTCAGTAATATTATTGGTTGTCACTGAGTTGGTAATTAAATCTTTGTTTCGCTTTCCTCTATTCATTCATCTTTTAGTCTCTCTCACTCACTCTCTCACTCTTTCTTAGTTTTCATGCATGTGGATGTTTGATAAAGCCTCATCCTCATTTTACACATGTGGAAACTGAAGGTCTGGAAATATAAGGGATTGATGATTTGTGCAAGGGAACACCAGTTTTCAAGGTGGAATGACTTATTTAAATCACAGTGTGGCCTTTCAAGGAAACAGCAAGCATTTATAGTGGTGGGCAAGAGGGAGATAAGTTTTGCGTGAGCAATGAGGTGCACCCTGATCACCAAGGGTCTGAGTTACAAGAAGAAAACATTGAGAAAACAGATGTACATAGTGTTGACTCATATTTAGAAAGTTACTGCATGTTATTCAGGTACAATTGTTAACTGGCTCTTATTTCATCCTACAGTGGGAAGGCATAGAAAAAGCAGACAGCAAAAGAAAAGATGAATCTGTTCTTCATGGATATTCTTGTTTTCATTAGCCTGAAATACTAATTTTGTTGCAAAGTTTCAATGCCCCAAAGTGATACTAACTACTGACATCTGACTTTACTCTTACATTTTACAGATAATTTGTTAGTATTGTTCACATTGGAAATAAAAGCTTGTTTGAAACTAATAAGCCGTAGTTTTTTGTGTTTTTTTTTTCCCATAAATACCACTGACTCAAATCTATCATTGTTCTATTTATTTTGGCCCACCTTACTGTCACTGAAAGGGATTTCTTTCCGCTATTTGTCAAGCCTGTTTTAAATCCTTTTATTGCAGCCCCAAATAAATTAAAATATACGATTGTAAATAATTTGTGTGATGGTGCCCTAGCCTCTACTATATTTTATTGAAAGGAACTGATGGATGACCTAGCTTGCCTGGAACAGCAGCATCAGCATCCGCTGGGAACTTGTTTGCAATGCACATTCTCAGACCCTGCTCCAGACCTACTGAGTTGGAAATTCTGAGGGTGGGCCGCTAGCCATCAGGGTTTTACAGTCCTCCAGGTGCTACTGAAGCACACTGAAGTTTCAGAACCACTGCTTTAGAGCAGTGGGGGAAAGGTTTACTACACCCACTGCAGGATCATCCTTAATTCACTGACTTGGCACTGTTGCAGGTAAACTAAACAGGGTGGTAAGATCTGGACTTAGGAAGACACTAGAATTCTCAGGGGCTTGAGACACAAAGAAGGGTGTGTGAGTGTCCTAAGGTTACCGTAACAAATTGCCACAAACCAGATGGCTTAAGACAACAGAAATACGTTATCTCAGTCCTGGAGGCCAGAAGTCTGAGGTCAAGGTATCAGCAAGGGTGGTCCCTTCCGGAGGCACTGAGGGAGAATCTGTTTCACGCCACTCTCCTAGTTTCTGGTGGTTGCTGTCAGTCGTTGGCATCTCCATCGTCACATAGCGTTTTCCCCTGTCTGTTTCTTTGTCCTTTCTCTTCTCATAAGGATATCAGTCACACTGAATTAAGGACCCACCCTAATCCAGTATGACCTCATCTTAACTATTATACCTGCAAATATCCTAGTTCCAAAGAATGTCACATTTACAGGTTCAAGGGGTAGAACTTCAACATATCTTTTTAGGGGGACAAAATACAGCTTATAGCAAGGGGCAAAGATTCAGGGGTCGAAGTGACAAATAGATAAAACCTACTTCTGAAAGGGGAAAGGCATTATGATACCATACATATGTGAAGTTTAAAAAGATGCAACAGTTCTTATATCGATTATAGGTTCATATATTTGTAGTAAAAGGTATAACTAGGAGTGATGCATACATATGTAGCATGCAGAAAGGTGTGTATGAAAACAATAACCTTATTTAGGACAGTGGTTAAATCTTATTCAATAGAGGGAGATTTCAACTGGGGATAGGTATAATGGGTTTAAATTTTATTTGTAATCTTCTGTTTTTAAGATGAGCGATGGTTGCATGGGTGTAGTATTCTCTGTACCTTGATCTAGGTCTGAAATATCTCCTCATCTAAAGAAAATTGAAAGGAGAAATGGGCCTAATATCTGGAACTTACTGAAGGAAAACTGTAAAGTGCTATTTGAGCAGAGTAGCGAGGATCAGAGGAGAGAACCAGGGGTTTGGGATAGAAGGCCTTATTTCTGTATTTAGTTCAGGCCACTTGAATGCTCGCTAGTTAGCAGCAATACCTTTTCCTATTTTCTGTGCTAGTTCATCTCATATCCTTGAGTATATTAACATTATTTATTAATGTTTCTCCCCGACTCCCTCAAGTGTGAGCTTCGGAACTTATAGGCTTCTATGCGTCTCTTCTAAAGCATTGTGGTTTCTTCTTCATAGGTGCTTCATAAAGGTTTGTTAAAGTGAAGTTAGTATAAGGTATCCACAACCCTTGTCCATGACTGTGGTTTTGTCATTTAAAAATGTATTATCACAGAGTATTAGTTATGGCTAGAACAAAGAAAAAAGGCACAAGACCTTTTTTCATTGTTGCTTAATGAAATAACAGTCCAAGTAGAAATTTATCCATGTAGTGTCACTTGGACTGCAAGGAGATCCAACCAGTCCATTCTGTAGGAGATCAGCCCTGGGATTTCTTTGGAAGGAATGATGCTAAAGCTGAAACTCCAGTACTTTGGCCACCTCATGCGAAGAGTTGACTCATTGGAAAAGACTCATGCTGGAAGGGATTGGGGGCAAGAGGAGAAGGGGACGACAGAGGATGAGATGGCTGGATTGCATCACTGACCCAATGGACGTGAGTCTGAGTGAACTCCGGGAGTTGGTGATGGACAGGGAGGGCTGGCGTGCTGCAATTCATTGGGTCGCAAAGAGTCGGACACGACTGAGCGACTGATCTGGTCTGATATGATCTGAGGGTCACTTGAAAGGCTTCAGATTGGTTGTTTGGCTCATGCCATGCTAGGAGTGTGTGTGTGTGTGTGTGTGTGTGTGTGTGTGTATTTCTGTGTTAATATAGTTAATGTAATGTAATTCAATCGTGTCCAACTCTTTGCAACCTTGTGGAATGTAGGCCTCCAGGCTCCTCTGTCCATAGGAGTGTCTCACTGGCCCAGTGAGAATACTGGAATGAGTTGGCATTTCCTCTTGAAGGGGGTCTTCCCGAGCCAGGGATTGAACCTGCATCTCATGGGTCTCCTGCATTGCAGGCAATTGCTTAACACTGAGCCACCCATGTATAGCCATAGTTAATACGAAAGGCCCTTATGTGGGCTTAAGAATTTTTGGAGGTTCACTAGAAACAAAAAACACCTCCTTTTGAGATAAGCCTTTTTTGGTGCATACTCTTGAGTCCATGTCCCTGCCTCTCATTATGGTCCAGGTACCTAGGGCCCTGAATTTACTCCCCAAGTGGCCCCATGTCCCCAGCCCCAAGAGGCATGTGTGTGCCTCTTCACTGAGTCTGTGCTTCTGAGGGTTGAGTGGCACAGTCAGTGCTATACTCTCAGGACTGAGAGAAATCTAAGAGGTGGTGGCTTTGCATACAGGCCCCAAGACAAGTGGGCCACATTATCCACATAGATGTACGTGACGCCTCTCATGGTGAGGGAGGAACCTCAGCCTTGCTTCACTGAAGGTTGCTGAAGCTCTAACGTGTCAGGCTTCTCTGGGTCTCTGAGAGATGGTCCCTAAATCAGGTCAGGGACAAACCCTTTCCTGTTACTCTGGGTGTTTGTGGGTTTTCCCTATTTTCACATGTATTGAATATATTCTCACTGAGTCCTTCAGCCTTGAAAATTTGGGGCTTCTTTAGGATAAGACCTGTCTTGTACCTATCTGCCTCAGCCAGGAAAGGTTAGGGTGTTTTGATCTTTTCCTTGGTTATGGCTCCATCTTCTGAAAGGATGTGATCCAAAACTCTCCTTTATTCCACTACCTGGGAGATTACCATTGGGAGAAAAAGAAAGGTGTATGGTGGGTGCCAGAGATGGAAATGGTTTTCTGTTACCACTTAGGGATAGTTTAATGATACTACAGTTAGTGATGAAGAATCACTGTACTCTAAGCTCCCTATTTTCAGATGCTTGTAACTGCAAGGAATACAAAGGAGTACACATTCAAAACTCTTAACATGGCAGGGCTCTTGGAAAATGATGTTTTGTGAAATGTGGTATTATTAAGTCCTCTGTGATATGAATCACATAGTATTATAGCATAGGTTTTGAGGCATGAAATTTACATTTCTTAGAAGTCTAAGCAATGGTTTATGTGCGCTTAGATGAGGAATTGATCTCATCACCAAATCCATGAAGAAAATCAGTTTAAAACTATTCCAAGAGGCACCTAAAACTTAGCTCTTTTTCTCTCCCTCTCATTCAATTTGTTATGTACTCCAGTGCCTTTATTTCCATTTCCCACCATATTTTAGTCCCCATCAGTTCCTTATCAATTATGAACTATTTCGTATATACAGAAGTTAATACAGCATATATGTAAGGTATATCATAATAATATAAAAACCTGTTTACCCATCACACAGCTTGAAAATTAGGACATAGCCAATGCTTTTGAATCCTACCTGTGCCCTCCATGATTCACTTTCTCATTCCTTCCCAGAGGTAACAACTATCTTGAACTTTATTAATAATTCACTTATTTATACATTCACTGCATGGACATGTTCCTTCAAATTACATTATTTCTTGTCCATTTTGGAGTGTATGCAAATATAATTATCCTAGATGTATTACTTGTGTTTCTCCCCTCCCCCATCACCCTGTGTTGGTGAGATTTATGTATATTGATGTGTACAACTTATAAGTCAGTTTTCATTGCTGTACAGTTATCCATCATATGAAAATCCCACAATGTGTCTATTTCCTGTTTGTGGACATATGAGTTGTTTTCATTTTTATCTTTTTGCAAATCATTGTGCAGTGGACTTTCTCATTCATATTCCCTGATGCCCATCCATGAGAGTTTCTCTCGATTCTCAGCTGAGGGCAATTTTATACACAATGCCCCCCAACCAAGGAACATTTGATAATGTCTGGAAACATTTTTGGTCGTCATAACCGAGGATGTGCTGCTGGCACCTAGTGGGTAGAGGCCAGAGACACTGCTAAGTACCCTACAATGGACAGGACAGTCCACAACGCAGAATTGTCTCTTCCAAAATGTCAACAGTTGAGAAGCCCTGATCTCCAGTACATTCATAGACATGAAAGTCCTGGATCATAGTGTGCGCCCAAGTTCTGTTGCAGGGCAAAGCCAGTTCTGACCCCATGCTGGAACTGTTCCTTTGACTTGTTTTTCATTGCTTTTGTTCTAGTCATACACAATGGCTGCCTCAGAGAATCCTGCCCCTCTGCCTAACTGTTAAACTAAACTGCTTTTGTTCAAGACCCTATCCACATGTGGATGACTGAAAGGAAGAAGTTCAACATCTCCTTCCCGAGGCCTGCCATTCTAAGAGATATTGACAACATTTATGGGCTTTTCACTTTGTTTCCTCACCTCCTCCCACCTGATCTATAAAGGAATCTTGTATCCAGACCCTGATAAGATGGTTATTTTGAGACATTAGTCAGCCATCTGATAGGTCAGATGGCTTTCCAGATAAAATCGCATTCCTTGCCTCAACACCTTATCTCTGATTCGTTAGCCCATCGTGCAGGGAGCAGAGCAAGCTTGGGCTCAGGAACAGGTCAACTGTACCTGTTGTTGATTAGTCGTTAAGTCATGTCCGACTCTTTTGTGACCCCCATATACTGTAGCCTGCAAGGCTCCCCTGATCATGGAATTTCCCAGGCAAGAATACTGGAGTGGGTTGCCATTTCCTACTCCAGGGGATCTTCCTGGCCCAGGGATCAAACTTGCATGTCCTGCATTGGCAGGTGGATTCTTTATTGCTGAGCCAGCAGGGAAGCCCCTCAACTTTACTAGGTAATCTCAAATATCTTTCAAAATGATTGTACCGGTTTATATTCCCAATAGCAGGAAATGAGAATTCTACTTGCTCCACATTCTTGCCTACTTAGAGCATAATTACTGTCATTATCTTTTTTAAGTCGTAAGATTTTTGTTTTGTTTTTAATATTTATTTGACTGCGTTGGGTCTTGGTTGTGGCAGGTGGGATCTTTGTTCCAGTGCGCGTTGTGGCACGTGGGCTCAGTAGTTGCAGCTCTCTAATTGTGAGACGTGAGCTTAGCTGCTCAGCAGCATGTGGGATCTTAATTCCCTGTGTGCATGTATGATTAGTCATTCAGTTGTGTCTGACTCTTTGAGACCCATTGGACTGTAGTCCTCCAGGCTCCTAAATCCCCAAATATTGGGATTCTCCAGGCAATAATACTGGAGTGGGTTGCCATGCTCTCCTCCAGGAGCTCTTCCTGACCCAGGGCTCGAAGCTGCATCTCCTGTGTCTCCTGCACTGAAGGAGGATTCTTTTTACCCACCCACTAGCTGTTTGGAAAGCCCCTTAATTCCCTGACCAGTGACCAAACCTGCTTTTCCTGCATTGCCAGGCAGGTTCTTAACCATCAACAACCAGGGAAGTCCCAACAATATATACTATATGAGGCCATTGTTAAGGGCCGCCCTGGTGGCTTAGATGGTAAAGAATCTGCTTGCAGTGCAGGAGACCTGGGTTCAATCTCTGTGTCAGTCTGTCCTCTGGAGAAGGGAATGGCTAGCCACTCCCGCATTCTTGGGGCTTCCTTGGTGGCTCCGATGGCAAAGAATCTGCCTGCGATGCAGGAGATCTGGCTTTGATCCCTGGGTCAGGGAGAACCACTGGAGAAGGGAATAGCAACCTCACTCCAGGATTCTTGCCTGGAGAATTTACAAAATTTAAAACTGGCCTGCATAAATAGATGATACGAGTATACAAAACAGCTGGGGGTATGAAGAAAAAGAATGAGAGACTTGTGGGAGGTGGTCATTTTTATTTAACTCAGGTATTTACAAGTTAAAGAACTCTTTTCCTGAATAATACCACATAACTGGCATAATCAGGAGGGTGGGAAGCGAGGAAGCCACTGGACTACTCTGTTTCTGCTGAGACCATCACAGATTTTGGCTGCGAGACCACACTGACTCCTTCTCCATCTATACAGTCAAAGTAGATGTCTCATGCCTTGCCTTTTGATACCCACAAAGCGAGGAACTGTACCCCGGGACCTCTATGGTCACTGATGCAAAAGAAGTGAAATTTTATGAGCCCACACTCACTAACAGAAAACAGAAACCACAGGAGAATCACGGAATACACCTCATTCTCCTTCCAAGTCTCACGGGTGTTTCTTATCTACTTGGAAGAAGCTTATAGTCATGGAATCTAGGCCATCCAGGCAAGACGTCAGGAAAGGGAGACTTGGTTTCCAACTTCTATCAAGACTTACCTGGTGTAATTGGGATTGGGATGGAGTCAGGTGAGCTAATCTATGACATTTGCCCCAGGATGTAAAACTGAAGGTGGAGATGCCAGTTTGGAGGCCATGGTAGTAGTCCACCTGAGAGATGATGGTGTCTTGGATCAGGGTGACAAAAGCAAAGGTAGTTAGGAAGTGGTTGGATTTACATTTTACTCAGAAAACAGGACTCGCCTGTACATTATGGCAGGGTTGAGGGAAAGAAAAAAAAGGGCTGAGGATCAATACTTCCTGTCACTCCTGTCCTAGACATCCAGTTTTCTTTGCAAACCCTCAAGCCTGGTCTAGGAGCCCCTCTGATGTATATCACCATATCATGTGTTTGGGAATTCCTTGTTTCATCATCTGTATTTCTACTACACAGTCATATCCCCAGGGGTCGATGTGTGTGACCCTCTGTACATGGGCATAGCATTCAGCCACAAAAAGGAATGAGAGAGGCCAGACACAAAAGGTCACATATTGTAGGATTTTATTTCTCTCAGCTATCTAGAAAATGTAAGTTCATAGAGGTAAACAGAAGATTAGTAGTTATCAGAGCCTGGTTGCAGTGAGGGGGAAATGGAAAAGGACTGATTACTGGCATGGGGTTTCCTTTAGGAGTGATGATTTATTTAGGGACAACAGAGAGAATGGCTGAGAAGCATTGTGAACGTACTAAATGCCTGTGACATTCACCACAATAGTGCAATCATATTTTTAAACATAAAAAGCGCTTATTGGCTTAAGACTTCTGCAAATAGATTGGGAATTGACTTCAACAAATGCTGGGCTTCCTTTGGGGCTCAGCTGGTAAAGAATCCTCCTGCAATGTGGGAGACCTGGGTCTGATCCCTGGATTTGGAAGATCCACTGGAGAAGGGAATGGCTACCCACTCCAGTACTCTAGCCCGGAAAGTTCCATGGACTGTGTAGTCCATGGGGTCGCAGACAGTCGGACATGACGTGACTGAGTAACTTTCACTTTCACTTTTCAGCAAATGCTGAAATGCATGCTTTAGGAAAACGCTTTGAACATAATACTGGGGAACAAAATAGAGGAATACTTGAAGATATCACTAAATTTTTAAAAGATGCCCCTATAGGGTTAAGGGAGCTACTGAAGAGAGCCAATAGATGTATTTGCCTCAAGAATTTTATGATTGTGGTGTTTCAGTGCTCCAGATGATAGCAGCCACGCTCCTAAAATATCCCCTAGTGGGCATAGGCACTCGGACATATGGCTCATAAAGTTAAATTGAGTCTTTGTCACTTAGAAATGGGCTTGACAGCTTGGGACCCAATGGACTATCCCCATTGAAAATATTAAATATGAGCTAGGTAAAAGAAAACAAGGCCGGTATAAGGGGTGAAATCTATAATGCATAAGCTCTATATAGGGCAAGGTTGATTATCTTCACTGTGTCTCCTACTAAAGGCCATAACTCCCAAATACCATCACCTGGGAGATGGAGTGGGTAAACATTTAATATATGAATTTGGGAGGGGGTGTCACTGTTTAGTGTAGAGCAGGTGATTAGCCCAGTCATGAAAAGAAGTCTCTCTTCACTTCTCGGAGCCTTGAAGTGAATTGGGGAGCCCCGATGAATCCCTTTTCAGCTCCTATTTTTACTCCTTCCACTCTCCAGTCTCCATTCTCGAGGCATCCATGTCAACTTGTATGTTCATTTCTAAGTAACTTTAGCAACATTAAAACCTGCAAAGTCTCTTTCTGTCTGTCACAGGAGGTTGAAACAGTTGTTCATATGTGATCTATGCACTTTATCTTTTTTTCTTTATATTTACCTATATATAAAGAAAATAAATAAATAAATAAATATATGTGTGTATATATATACGTACTATTGATGTATAGTTGACTTACAAAGTTCCAGGTGCACAGCAAGGTGATTATATTATACATATACACATATATTATTTTTCAGTTTGTTTTCCATTATAGGTATTTCAGGAGATTGACAAAGGGACTACAGTTCCCAGTGCTATATAGTAAAACTTTGTTGGTTGTTGCACACCTTTTTTTTAAAATTAGAAATCTAGCATTCTATTCATACTAAGTCAAACAAGTGGAATCAAAATGTCATAAATTTTTTAGTTAGGCAAACATTAATAAGTTTTCTAAAATATATATTATACGTACTAGTGAGTAGCTCTTATTCACTTAATACCATTGTTCCATGAGTGGTCAACATAAAAGTAGGAGAGTTCTATACCACCAAAGATACCATTTAATAGAAAAACCTGACACATATCAGAATTATCTTAGAAGTTTTTGAAAAATGCCAAGGTATTGCTTTTATTCTCCAAAGCTACAGCTATGTTGCTAATGAGCAGCCATGCTTAAAATCAACTGGACCATATGATGACCTTTTAGTTTTACGTAGTGTGTTTCATTTTTTCTATTTCACATCCAGTGCTCCCGTTTAATTCAGTTTATGTTTTCCAATTTCTCCATCTCTTACCTTTGATGTTCTTTCTCAAGGCTTTATGAACTTTTTAAAATAAGTGTATCTGTGATGACCTGAGTTGTCACAAGGTGGCAACTGGGGACCACACCCAGCTTCCCATACCCCAGGGTGCCGCCTGTAGGGACATTGCCATTTCGTTTTTGCAATGGTGCAATGTAAAGGACAGAGAAGGCAATGGCACCCCACTCCACTACTCTTGCCTGGAAAATCCCATGGACGGATGAGCCTGGTATGCTGCAGTCCATGGGTCGCTAGGAGTCGGACATGACGGAGCGACTTCACTCATTTTCACTTTCATGCATTGGAGGAGGAAATGGCAACCCACTCCAGTGCTCTTGCCTGGAGGATCCCAGGGATGGGGGAGCCTGGTGGGCTGCCGTCTATGGGGTCACACAGAGTCGGACCCGACTGAAGCGACTTAGCAGCAACAGCTGCAGCAATGTAAAGGAAGGGACTCCTGAGGGCTCAAAGTATGACCTGGTGCTGGAAGGCTTCCATGCAATCTGAAAGCCTTGATCACTCATTGGACGGTGGTCATGCCAATCCTTGCCTCCTGGCAAATGAGCTTAGAGCTGGCGCTGGAGGAAGTGGTCGCGGTTGACCCTTCCAGCTCCACCTACCGTCGCCAGCCCATCAGGGTCTTTCCCGCCTTGTCCACCGCCAGCTCAGCTTCGGTCTTGGTGGGCCAGTCTGCGGGCCACCCCCTCACCATTCCTGTTGTGGGGCCCACACCAGCAAGTCGCAGACTCCTGTTCCCTGTGCAGCCGACGTCTCTGCTGTCCCCACCCCCACCCTGCGGTCCCACTGCCAACAGCGTCTCCTCAGCGCAACACTCAGCCCTGCGGCCGCCATCTTCCCCACAGACCTCACTGCAGGACGATCACTGTCTGGCACGTCTCTCCTGCCATGTCTGCCATAGAGGAGCACTATTGGATCCCAGGTGGCCCGGATAGAGCTGGTGGCGGGGCGGGCCGTGACCCCAGTCTCCTTGGGGTCCAAGCATCTGCTTGGGAGGGGACGGAAGGAGTCGAGGAGGCCACGGCTCTTCTGGCTTCCTTGGAGGTCTCCAGAGCCCTTCCCGGGGAGCAGGGTTGGCCACAGGCCGCAGTGGAAGAGGAATGTGGTAGAGAGCCGTTAGAGGAGGAGGAGATGGAGGAAGATGTAGAGATGCAGGAGGACGAGGAAGAGGGTGAGATTGACTTCGACTTGGAGGACGTGGAGGAGGAGGAGCACCTGTCTGGAGAGGGCGAGGAAGAGGAGGACGACAGTGAGCAGGAGGGTGCAGCAGGGGTAATAGGCCTTGGGTTCTGCGTGGAGACGTTTGGGCCCCTGTTCTGGAGTGACGTCGACTCCTTTCTACACAATTTCCATGGCAACAAACGTGTCCTGTTCCGGCCTCCCACTGACCGCCTGATGGCCAGGGGCCGCTCCCAGCCACCCTTGGAGCCTGGAGAAGGTCCGGTGCCTCCTCAGGAGCAGGAAGACCTGGGAGAGGGAGGCAGAGTCTTGCAGGGTGAGTACCCGGTGGAGGGCGGTCCAGCCTGGGAGCTGCGGGATCCTGCGGAGGGGGTTGCTTCCTAGAAGACAGAGGAACCAGCAGTGGAGGCCGAGTTCTGGGCGAGGAAGCCCTGACTGCTGCCTCTGAGACTGGGAGGTTGAGGCCTGTGATCCCGGAGGGGCTGAGGCGGGCAAGTGGTGGCTGAGCCCTTGTGGGGCCATTGAGCTCAAAGGCAGGTAGGTCTCTAGCTGTCACGCAGTGGGTCAGAACTCTCAAAAACCTCCGGGCACAATTGCCACAAGTGGAAGCCCAGTTCTGTAGACCTTCATGGTCTCGAGAAAAAGCATGCTGCCTTCTACCAACCTAGAGGCAAACAAGTGGCATCCCTCCCTTTTGGTCAACGGCTTTAACAAATGTGAATATTCTCGGTAGGAGGATCTGAGAAAATGATGACATAGCACAGGGGCACTTTTCAGCGACTGAGGAATCTGTGAGCGTCCCCATAGAATTTGTCTTTAAGTCAAAGGAGCATTTTTTCCCTTGAAGTTCCGACAAACCCATACAAAATGGTACCAGTATCAAATGATTCGGATCCCTTCTCCAAAGGGGCCAGAAATAATCAGAGAGATCTGTGTGCCGATCTACTGGAGAGAGGGGGAAAATGTTTGTGAAAATTGTCAAGCAGCAGACATGATGGGAGGCTAGAAATGTATCCAGGTATTATTTGTTGTTTCTTTTATTAAACCTATTTCTCTTCTCTCAGGCCTAGACTCGGCTGCTGATTTTCAGTTGGGATATTTTCCCTGCCAACTTTGGACTCCAATGTCTGCATCATTCTGCCCCAATGATGATGGTGAGGATCAGTATGAAAACACTGATGAAGAGGAAGAGGCTGGAAAGGAAAAACCTGAAGGACTCTGAATGGATGTGGTCTCAGCAAAAAGCAGCTCTGGATAATACAGGTATTATTGTATAGGCTTTCGTACGACATAACCATTCCTGACACATACCTGTTAAAAACAGCTTTATATTTTTTAATTTTTCTTCTGTAAAGTAAATAAGAAAATTGTTGAAATTTAATTTTGGAAAAACAGTTTATTGTTAATAATGAATTCTAGATAATGTAGGAGGCAGTGTGTTCTGAAATGTATTTCATTTATTGCCACAAGTCCTTTGTCCTGTAGCTTTAAGTCTACTACAGAGGGAAATTTACCAGACCTGGAAATGGAGACCAGTGCTTGTTTAGAGAATGGTCACCAGAAGCAGCAGCTACAGTGACTAGGCCATGCATTAGCTGGGTCATCATCACCTGGCCACAGAATTGTAGTCTCTTGTACTGGCAATGACTTTGAGAGAGCGATTCCTTACAAAGTAGTGAGATGTTAAGGGTTTCAAGAGAACTGCACTTCAGGATTAATTCACAAATATTAGTTCAATTTAGATTTTTTATTCAAAAGAAAAGGAAACTAGTCTCAGTAATATTATTGGTTGTCACTGAGTTGGTAATTAAATCTTTGTTTCGCTTTCCTCTATTCATTCATCTTTTAGTCTCTCTCACTCACTCTCTCACTCTTTCTTAGTTTTCATGCATGTGGATGTTTGATAAAGCCTCATCCTCATTTTACACATGTGGAAGCTGAAGGTCTGGAAATATAAGGGATTGATGATTTGTGCAAGGAACACCAGTTTTCAAGGTGGAATGACTTATTTAAATCACAGTGTGGCCTTTCAAGGAAACAGCAAGCATTTATAGTGGTGGGCAAGAGGGAGATAAGTTTTGGGTGAGCAGTGATGTGCTCCCTGATCACCAAGGGTCTGGGATACAAGAAGAAAACATTTTTGTTTTCTCCTTGTTGAGAAAATAGATGTACATAGTATTGACTCATGTTTAGAAACTCACTGCATGTTATTGAGGTACAATTGTTAACTGGCTCTTATTTCATCCTACAGTGGGAAGGCAGAGGAAGAAGCAGACAGCAAAAGAAAAGATGAATCTGTTCTTCATGGATATTCTTGTTTTCATTAGCCTGAAATACTAATTTTGTTTCAAAGTTTCAATGCCCCAAAATGATATTAACTATTGACATCTGACTTTACTCTTGCCTTTTACAGAAAATTGATAGTATTGTTCACATTGGAAATAAAGCTTGTTTGAAATTAATTCTCCCTTAGCCCAGTCAAGTTGACACGAAAATTAACCATCATAATTCCTGTGGAGAATACTCACCCTGTACATTGCCCATGAGATGACATACTTACAGGATGATGACCTTCCCCGTATAACAAAGACAATTTGAACAGGTCCTAGGTGTCAGGGTGCTCTAACAAACACATTTGTTAACAAATGTATTTTCTTAATTAAGAATGAAATGGATAACATGTTTATAAAGTAGTCTTTCAAGGTAAGTTAGAGAAAAAGGTATTCTAAAGGCCAGTGACTAGAGGCCCATCCCTTTGTCTCAATTTATTCTGCTCCTGCCCAAGGTCAAGATTGATTATCTCTAACTTGGATCATTAACAGCCTCATTCTCTCTGATTTTCTGCACTTTCACTATGATGTGTCTAGGAGTGAATTTTTGTTTTTTATCCTGCCTAGAACTCACTGAGCGTTTAGAATCGGTGCATTTCACTTGCTCTGAAAAATCCTTGGCCATCATTTTCTTCCCCATTTCTCTCTCCTGTCTTTCTGGGATTTGAATTAAACATATACTGTGTATCTCTTATCCTACTGTTTTTCATATTAATTTATTTCTCCAGGCAGAATTCTGGATGATTTCTTCTACTCTATCTTCCAATTCAATAATTGTCTTCGGTTTATTTTTCTTGATTACATTTATCACGATCTAATGGTTATGCCAAGTTTTATTTATTTATTTATTTTTTGCTGAGCTTCATGGCTTGTGGGATCTTCCTTTCTCGACCAGGGATTAAAACCAAGCCACTGCAAAGCACAGTGAACGCATGAGTCCTAATGGCTGGAGACCAAGAGAATTCAGTCTCTGCTGCTTTTTATGATTTTCTGTTCCCTGAAGATATTTTAAAACATACTTTTTAATTTTTTGAAATATGGGCCATAGTGATTATACTCTACTCTTCATTCTGGCTGTCACTTACAACATATGTTTTTTTCCTTCTGTGCCTACATAAGGTACAGGGCTTGAAGTTCCTTGGATCACTACAGTGATGTATATCCAGGCTGCAATTTATTCCAGTGCTTGTTACTTGTGGTTCACTATTACCTGAAAGGGGTAGTCACTTATTTTCAGCTTAAAGTGGTGGCAGAGCTCATCAGACCTACTCATTGGAGCTGTGGGATTTGACTTTCATTTTCTTTTCCCATGAGGCCACCAAAACCACAGATCAGTTCCATAATTCTTTCTTCTAGATTCAGCTAATGCCCTCAGGAAAAACTGGCTCTGAGTGCTGGGCTTTCTTATTTGGGGTCTTGTCTTCTTGAAGATTTTAGTCTCATAGTTTCTTAGTGCTTAACAAAGATACTTTCTTTATACATTTCATCCAGTAATTTTTAGTTGTCCTCATTGGGGTGGTTAGTCCAAATTACTAAGCCTGCCATTACTGTAAGCAGAGGTGTTCACCACCCTCCTAACTTCTCTCCTTGTCACCAATCTCTCTTTCTTTCAGTTTCTCCTCTAGAAAGTAACTGAAAGTTTCTTCCTGATGGTGTTATTTTCCTGCACAAATCCTCCAAAAGCTTGCTGCTAAATGTAAATTAGAAATCAAATTCCTCAGTTTGGACAAGCAGATCGAAAATGCTCTTTCTGAGAAAGTACTGTATAGCGCAGGGAACTCTGCTCAATACACTGTGGTGACCGAAATGGAAAGGAATTCTAAAATAGAGGGGTAACTGATTCACTTTGTTATACAGCAGAAGCGGCTATAACATTGTAAAGCAACTCTACTCCAATAAAAATTAACTTAAAAATAAAAGAAGAGATGTGGATGGAAAGTGGAGTATGTGGAGTAGATTATGGAGAGAAAACATGAAGAAACGTTCTCTGCCAGTTACTGAGAAGTCTGAAATTTTTAAAGTAAGAAAATGATGTGATTTTATTTGGATTTAGACATGGCACTTGACTGGCAGTATGGAAATTGTGTAAGTGTCATAAATAGAATATCTGCATCCCCCCAAAATCTGTATGTTGACATCTTAATTCCCAAGGCAATGGTATTAGACGGTGGAGTGTATGGGAGGGGCCTAGGTCATAAGGGTGGAGTCCTCACGAATGTGATTAGCGCCTCATTTAAGAGGGTCCAGAGAGATACTCTGCCCCTTCTGCCAAGTGAGGACATAGTGAAAAGTTGGCATTTAAGATCCAGGAAGTGGACTTCAGGAGACACCAAATCTACTGGTGCCTTGATCTTGGATAAACTGGCTTCTAGGACTGTGAAAAATAAATGTTTGCTGTTTATAAAATAAAGCATTCTTTCTTAGCTTCATTTATTCACTGAGTAGGTATTTTCTGTGCACTGAATGTGTGGCCCTCACTAGGCCAGATGCTTCCTGTTCTTTTGCTTCTTACTTCATTTACCTCTTGTCTTACCTCCCAATGCACCTTATACTTTAGCAAAACTGAAATACTCATTGTCATGTGACAGAGCTGGGTCAGATAACAGATAGGCTAACTCCTAGGTCAGTGATATTTCCTCTACCTCAAAATACGATATTCATGTCTAAGTCATAATACATATTCATGTTTAAGTCCATTCAATCTAGATATCTGTGTACATTCTAATAAATGACCAAGACAAAAACTCAAAAAGCACAAAGTGACTTTCTCATATTCCTTACTGTCTTTTGGAATCTTGCTCATATATATCTGGGATGTAAGCTCTGGAAAGAAATTCATTTTTGCCATCAAGCTTTTGGTAATTTCCATAGTCACAAGGGGGTCTTCCTTGGTGGCCCGGTGGTAAAGAACCCACCTGCCAATGGAGGAGACACGGGTTCGATCCCTGGGCTGGAAAGATCCCCTGAAGAAGGAAATGGCAGCCCACTCCAGTATTTTGCCTGGGAAATCTTAGGGACAGAGAAGACTACAGTGGGGTCCCGAGAGTCAGACACAACTTAGTAAGTAAACTAAAACAGTAAAACTGTGAGGCTTTTCTGTCTACATGTTGGGGCCAGGATGCTGGAGCATTAGAGTGGCCTGCTCTCCAGGGGCTAACTGCCTTGAAGATCTGATACACTGACTTTTGCCTCCTTCCCCTTCTATGATGCCAGCCAAGAAGCCTCACGTCAACTTTGCACCCCTTAGCTATGGGAGGGGGGCACTCCAGGTGCCCAATTTCTGTCCTGATGACCCTCCAGAGCCCTATCATAAAACTCATTGACTGAACCTCTTCTACCCTTTCCAGAAGAGAGGCACTTGGGTTGCCTGGAAGCCCAAGGATCTCAGAACGATCCCCAGTCAACTATCTTCTGATCCCTCGAAGTTGTCTAGAGCTTTCAGAATTCAACATGGACAGTCCATTTACTCCTTTCACAATGAAAAGCAAACTCTTGGGCATGTGCTGTTTGAAGAGAAAAGCAGATTTTGCATTTTTGCAGAGGGAAGGTGCAGGGTGGGGTGCCCCACTGCTGCGAACACGCAGCCCAGTTCTCCAGCCTTCCAGGGTGCTAGAGCTGACCCAGGAATGACCACAGTGACCAGAATGAGCAGAGGGCTAGGTGGTGCCCAAGCCGTAATAGCAGGCAGAATCGCATGTCTTTTTGAATGGCTCCTGGCATCTGTGGAATTTGCTAACCTGGCGATGCCATCGGGGTGGGCAGAGCCAGGTGCGTGCCAGGCTTCCTGAAGGCTCCCTGGCAGGCAAAAGTGCTTCAAAGGCTATGCACTCCAAAGCAAAGGGATTCGTCCTTGGCGTGCTTCGTGGAGTGGAGTTCCTGGGCTGCTGATCTTGCCGCTCTCAGGCTCAGGGTCACTGATCATCCCCACCTTCCCTAAGGTAAAATGGGCTCACCCTAAAGGCTGGCTCTTAGAGGAAAAACAAGCTCTACTCCCCCACACTCACCCACCCCCTCCACTCCCTCCACCTCGTAGATTACGGGTTCACCCTGTCGTCTGTCTTCCTCCAGGTCCACAGCTGTCTGCAGTGTTCTCCAACTAGGAACTATGGCGTCCAGAGGTGCTGCGAGTCGTCGTATTCCTACTGCTCCACAGGATCCTGCTCTTGAAGGGGAACAACTGCAATACCACCTGGAAACTCCAGTTTGACGTCCAGCCCAGCCTCCTCTGATGTTCCTGACGTCATTCTGGACTTTTTAAATTGGTAAGCGGAAGTCGCCAAGCTGCCAGGAACTGGGAGGGCGGTGGATGAATGGACAAACTTTTAGAAGGAGACGGCTGGGGGAGATGGCCTGGGCTTTTAAACCCTTGCCCATGCACCCTGCCTACTGGCCAGTTCCTAGAGGAATTGGTGATGAAGGTGGGGACGTGCAGTTTAGACGGAGCCCCCTTGCTCTAGTGCCTGTGTTACTGTGGTAGCTAACAGCGCCCCGGCCATGGGGGTTGGGGAACTGCCATCCAGGGTCGGCCCATCCATGTCCAGGGTCTGAGTTCTCCTCAGTCATGTGTACTGGCCTCTGTGTTTATGTGTGTGTGCGTTTGTGCGTGTAAGCAGGGAGCGGCCAGTTGTGAGATGATGGCTAAAAATAATATTTTGCACTGAGTTGACATGTGGTATATTTGAGAGAGCCTTGAATGGCCTACTCTCAAGTTTCTGTCCCCGCTCTGCTCCACCAGATAGGATCCTGTAGCAACAAACCTCCATGTTGAATGCACCAGATGCATTCCCACTTAATATCGCTGTATAGTGTTTCCTTTTCAGGTTTCTTGTTGACTCAAAGAAGCCAATCACATCCTTGCTCAGGAACCAGGGGCTACCTCACCCTCCAAATACTGCAAATCCCTCTTCCCACAGACCCTTTTGCTTCACTCTGTTCCAGAAGGCAACTCCCATATGTCCTACATGGGCCTGCGGTGTCCACCTTTCCTGGGCTTCCCAAGAAGTGAGTCACTGTGTCTCTAAACTATCCCTGTAACCACCCAGAAGGTCTGGACCACTCATGATTAGACGAGATAAAAATCCAAAGTTGTAAATTTGCACTGCTAGGAGTGTGAAATATTCTGAGGGGATTTGTACAGAGAGAAAAGACAAAAAAAAAAAAAAATAAATAAAAATCCATGCAACTGAAGTGGCAGCACATAGCAGAAGATGGTTTCAGTCTGTACCCCTCTGGCTTGGGAGCCCAGCAATCTTCTGCTGTGCCACTCTGTTACCTTTGGCCCTGATGTAGTAAAAGTCCTGATCATCCTAGATACAGGGAAAAATGACCATAGCACTTTTGTGACACAGTGCTGAAATGAATTCAAACCCAACTCAAGCCAGAGACTTTAAAATTTATTAAGCAACCATTGTCATAGAGGAGACCCCTAGCGCTAATGAAACTGATTTGAGGCTCTCTGAAGGAAAAAAACGCATAATTGTGAGCAGAGTAGAGAGGACACCTCCCCCATCACACACAGAAAGTTTATCCAGTGACAAACAAGCAAAAAGGATCAGAGAGAAACACATCAGAAAACTTGAATACAGAGGGAGGAATGAATTTAAATTGATGCAAAGGCCCACAGTTTAATCTGGTTGGAAATCTAGAATTTGCTAAAAGAATTTGTACCCCGGTAAGACCTTTGTCCTTGGCAGACAACTGTCTTCTCACTGTGTCCTCACATGGCCTTTTCTTTGTTCAGTGTGGGGGGAGAGAGAGAGCTCTGTGGTATCTCTTCCTCTTCTTATAAGGATGCCCCCCTATTGGGTTAGAGCTCCATGCTTATGACATCCATGTCAGCAAACACAGTCAAATAGGGGTTAATGCTTCAGCATAGACATTTTGAGAGAATAGGATTCGGTCCATAACATCTTGATATATATTTTGTGTGCCTGTGAGGCCAGTGATTCCCAGAGTTCTTTACCTCAACTGGGACAACTTTTAGGCAGTGGCCCAAGAGTTTATAAAAAATGTACAGATGGGCCCATTTGCCAGCCAGGGCATCCAGTACTAAAAGGAGGATGGGCCAATTGTGCTGACCCATTGGTCCTGTCCTTTATCATGGGTATTGTCACTATCCATCAGTATGACTGCTTTCCATCCCTCCAGGGGATGATGGTGACAATACCATATGTAGTGTACAAACATTCAATATTTCCCACACAAGGGATTCCAAGGGGCTCCCCAGGTAGCCAAGAGGTCTGGAAGAGGGATGGCTTCTTCTACCACTATCTCATCTGCCCTCTTGCAAGAAAGATATGCCAGAAACTGTCTTGTACAGGGAGGCTCAGTAACCATGCTGAGGTTTTGGGGTGCTGGTTCCTTGATCCAAGGCATGCTGGGCAACTGTGTACAGGGTGTCACTGGCTCAGGGACTCTGAGAACCTCTATTTTGATGATTGCTCATTATGTGGCTGATACTTGCCACTCTAATGGTTTGTAGTACAAAGCCAAGAAGGGCAGTTTCTTGCATCAGTAGCCTGTGGGCAACTTATAGCAATCATGGGTAGTCCAGAGATGCCAGGGGGCATGAACAAAGGTTATTAAATCCTCAACAATGAAGAGGCTTCATTGGAGACACTACTGGGAGTGTCCATTGTTTTAGCCTTGGACAGGCTCTAGAGTCTTTTGTTGGAAGAAGCTTTTATCATTTTGTTAATATAAATTCTTTTAGTAAATTCTGGGTTTCTAGTTGGATTAAACTGTAACTGTAGACAGAAGCAGCCATACAACAAGTTTATATATTGATTCACAAGGAGCATAGGAACCTAACCCTGTATACCCGCTGGGAGCAATGGTTTAGTGGTCACTAATTCATTACTTGTAGTGACTTTATAGGATATAAAGTGAACACACACTCACACGTTGCAGGAACTGATGTTTCTTGATCAGCATGTGAAAATATGTTAGGATCACAGTTATGCTCAGGGCCTGTTCCTATTCCCATGCCCTCGGGAAGGAAAGCTACCTGCTAAAAGCCTCAGGTATCTTGGTTGACACATCAGAAAGCTTTGGAAAGGCCAGATACCTGTAGGGCTCAGGCTGGGTACTTGAGTATACTCATCCAAGACACCTCCAGGCTGGAAGCACATGATTAATGAGAGAAATGCCAGTTCCCAGAATGAATGTCTTTGAGAAGACAGCCTTAAAGCCTAAGAATCTGAAATGAATTTTTTGGGTAAAGCCAGAAGGTTCTCTCTTTGTGTCAAGCCACATTCCCAGTTCTAAAAACAGGTATACAAGAGAAAGTTTAACATGGTTGTGACAACAAAATGTCCTTCCCAGCTCAGATAATGTGACTTTGTGCAGGAGAATGTAGGCTTGTTAGCTCAGCTCAGGAGGGCACTGAGGGTGGAAGATTACTTTTCCTGGAGCAGTCAGCTGCCCCTGGATGGATCCCCACCAACATGGAGAGCTGTGTCCATGCTGACTCCAAGATGGGGCTCTTTAGGGGGTTGAAGTAATTCTTTTTTTCTGTCGGCTGCCCTCTGCCTGCTTCCTCTCCTCTCCACTTGCCCAAATGCCTGCACTCTATCCCAGCCTCTCATCCTGCCTGGTGACATTGACCCAGTCTTTGTGCCCCATCCTCTGGAGAAAAGCTGGAGAGGAGAAGAGGAAGAGGCCGCCTCAGTGCATGCTTCTGGCTCACTCACCATATGAAGAGAAGGGAGCAGGGGAAAGAATGTGCATACCTAGGACTACATGCGTCTGTGTGTGCCCGAGAAGGCACGGCCCTCAGGTGACAGCTGGGGTACTCCCTGCTGTTTGTTCTCTGGGAAACTATGTGATGTTTACTGATAACCAGTGACTTCTCTGTTTCAGCAAAAGCCTTGCAAATGAAGCTGGTTTAGATTTTTGACAGGGTGCTGACAGGATATCGTGTCCATCTTAGTCCACATAAAAGAGGAAACCTGCTACTAGGCACTTGAGGGTTGTTTTTTTTTTTTTGAAGTATAGTTGATTTTCAATGTTGTGTTAATTTCAGGTGCACAACAGAGTGACTCAGTTTTACATATACAGACATTCTTTTTTACATTATTTTTCATTGTGGTTTATCACAGGATATTGAATATAATTCCCTGTGCTATACCGTAGGACCTTGTTGTTTATCCATTCTATGTATAATAGTTTCCATCTGCTAGACCCAAACTCCCAATCCATTCCTCCCCTACAACCTCCCCCTACCCCAGGCTGCTGCTGCTGCTGCTAAGTCGTGTCCAACTCTGTGCGACCCCAGAGACGGCAGCCCACCAGGCTTCCCCGTCCCTGGGATTCTCCAGGCAAGAACACTGGAGTGGGTTGCCGTTTCCTTCTCCAATGCATGAAAGTGAAAAGTGAAAGTGAAGTCGCTCAGTCGTGTCCGACTCTAGCGACCCCATGGACTGCAGCCCACCAGGCTCCTCCGTCCATGGGATTTTCCAGGCAAAAGTACTGGAGTGGGGTGCCATTGCCTTCTCCGCACCCCAGGCTAGGCAACCACAAGTCTGTTCTCTGTGTCTGCTAGTCTGTTTCTGTTTCATAGATAAGTTCATTTGTAGACAGTTGAGGGTATTTTTAATGACCTTTTAATTGTCATTTTAAAAGAATACATTTGAATCAGTTCTAATGAGGTGGATGAAACTGGAGCCTATTATACAGAGTGAAGTAAGCCAGAAAGAAAAGCACCAATACAGTATACTAAAGCATATATATGGAATTTAGAAAGATGGTAACGATAACCCTGTATGCAAGACAGCACAAGAGACACAGATGTATAGAACAGTCTTTCGGACTCTGTGGGAGAGGGAGAGGGTGGGATGATTTGGGGGAATGTCATGGAAACATGTATAATATCATATAAGAAACGAATCACCAGTCCGGGTTCGATACAGGATCCTTGGGGCTGGTGCACTGGGATGACCTGGAGGGATGGTACGGGGAGGGAGGTGGGAGGGGGGTTCAGGATGGGGAACACGTGTACGCCCGTGGCGGGTTCATGTTGATGTGTGGCAGAACCAACACAATATTGTAAAGTAATTAGCCTCCAATTAAAATAAATGAAATTTTAAAAAATATGTGTTTAACTTATTAGTTTATGTTGGGTCTTAGTTGTGGCACATGGGATCTTCATTGCCTACATGCAGCATCTCTTAAGTCAGGGCATGTGGGATATTTATTTTTAGTTTGCGGGTTGTTTAGTTGCAGCCTATGGGATCTTTTAGCTTTGGTGTGTGGGATTTTGTGGTGGCATGGGGGATCTTTTAGTTGTAGTGTGTGGGATCTTTGTAGTTGCATGTAAATCTCTAGTTACAGCATATGTGATCTTTTAGTTGTTGCATGTAGGATCTTGTAGTTGCAGAATGAGGAATATGTTTAGTTGCAGCTTGTGAGATCTTTTACTTGTGCTATGGGGATATTTGTTGTGATATGTGGGATCTTTGTTGTGTCAGGTAGGAACTTTTAGTTGTGACATGCGGGATCTTTTAGTTGCAGTAAGCAAGATCTTTAGTTGTGGCATGGGGCATCTTTAGGTGCTACATACAGAATCTTTTAGTTTTGGTTTGCAGGATCTTAGTTCCACCATGCAGAATCTATTAGTTGTGGTATGTGGGATATTTTAGTCACAGCATGTGGCATCTATCAGTTGGGAAATGCAAGATCCTTCTAGTTGCAACATACATGATCTGCATTGCAGCATATAGGATTTTGTTGTAGCACATGAGATCTTTACCTGCGGTATGTGGGATCTTTGTTGCGGCATACAGGGTCTTTTTAATGGTGGCAGGCAGACTCTTCATTGTAGCGTGTGGGATATTTATAGTTGTGGTATATGGGACCTTTGTTGCAGCATGGGGGATCTTTAGTTGTGGCATATGGGATCTTTTCATTTTGGTATGTGGGATCTTTGTTGTGGCCCATGGGATCTTTGTTGTGGCATGTGGGATCTTACAGTTGCGGTGTTGGGATATTTGTTGCAGTATATGGGATCTTAGTTGCGGCATGTGAAATATTTTAGTTCAGGCATGTGGGATCATTTAGTTGGAACATGCAAGATATTTTTAGTTGGAGAATGTGAGATCTTTGTTGCAACATGTCCGATTTTGTTGTGGCATGTGGGATCTTGAGTTATAGCACGTGGGATCTTTGTTGCAGCATGCAGGGTCTTTTAGTTGTGGCTTGCTGGATCTTTTTAGTTGTGGCATGCAGGATCTTTTAGTCTTCATATGTGGGATCTTTGTTCTGGCATGAAGGATCTTTTTTGTGGCATGTGAGATCTTTAAGTTGTGGTATGCAGGATCTTTTAGTTTGGCATGTGGGATCTTTGTTGGGGCATGTGGGATCTTTGTTGCTACACGTTGACTCTATTAGTTCTAGCATGTTGGATCTTTTACTTGTGGCATGTAAGACCCTTTTAGTTAGGTCATGCTTGTTCTTCATTGCCGCCTGTGGGATTTTGTTGCAGCATGTGAGATCTTTCTGTTGTGGTATGTGGGATCTTTACAGTTCTATTATATGGCATCTTTGTTGTAGTATGTGGGATCTTTAGTTGTGTTATGGGATATCTTTAAATGTGGCATACAGTATCTTTTAAAAAGTTTTGGTATGTGAGATCTTTGTTGCAGCATGCGAGATCTTTTAGTTTTGGTATTAGGATCTTAGTTTTGGCATGTGGGTTATTTTAATGTGGTATGTGAGATCTTTAGTTGCATTTTAGTTGGGGCATGCAAGATATTTTTAGTTATAGAATGTGGGATCTTCATTGCAGCATGTGGGAATATGTTGCAGCATATGGATCTTTAGTTGTTTTAGTTGATATCTTTGTTGTGGCATGTGGAGTCTTTTTAATTGCGACAGGCAGTGTCATCATTGTGCTATGTGCAATCTTTTTTATTTGTGACTTATCAGATCTTTGTTGTGGAATCTGGGATCTTTGTTGTAGCATGTTGGATCTTTTAGCTGGTGGCATGTAGGATCTGTAATTTGTGGCATGTAGGTGACACGACTGAGCGACTGAACTGAACTGAGGCTATTTTTAGTTGTGTGATGTTTGTTGCATCATGTGGCATCTTTCTTGCAGCATGTAGGACCTTTGCTGGATCTTTTAGTTGTAGTATTGGGATCTTTCTTAAGCATATGGGATCTTAGTTGTAGGATGTGGGACCATTTAGTTGTGGTATCTTTAAGTTGAAGCATGTGGTAACTTTCTTGTGGCACGTGGGAACTTTTAGTGTGGCGTTCAGCATCTTTTAGTTGGAGCATGTGAGATATTTTAGTTGCTGAATGTGGGATCTTTGTTGCAGCATATGGGATTTTCTTGTGGCACGTGGGATCTTTAACTGTACCATGTGGGATTGTTGTTGCAGCATGTGGGGTAGTTTTAATTGTGGCAGGCAGGCTCTTCGGTTTGTCATGTGGGATCTTTTTTGTTGTGATATGTGGGATCTTTGCTGCAACATGGGATCTTTTAGTTGCAGCATGCAGGATCTTTTAGTCGTAGCATGTGTGATTTTTCTTGTGGCATGTGGAGTCTTTGTAGTAGCATGTGGCATCTTTAGTGGTGGCATGCGTGATCTTTTTAATTGCTCTGTGTAGGAACTTTGTTTCGGCATGTGGGATATCTTTCTGTTTTTGGCATGTGGGATCATTTTGTTGGGGCATGTGAAATCTTTTTAGTTGCAGCATGGGAGTCTTTTTAGTTGTGGCATGCAGGATGTGTGTTGCAGCATGAGGTATCTTTATCTGTGGTGTGTGGGATCCTTGTTGTGGCATGTAGGATCTTTAGTTGTAGCATGTGAGATCTTTGTTGCAGCTTTCAGGGTTTTCAAATTGTGGCAGGCAGGATCTTCGTTGTGCCGTGTGGGATCTTTGTAGTTGTGATATGTGGACACTTTGTTGTGGTATGTGGGATCTTTGTTGGCGACATGCAGAATCTTTTTAATTGTGGCATAGGATCTTTGTTGTGGCATGAAGGATCTTTTTATTTGTGGCATATGAGATCTTTTGGTTGTGCCATGCAAGATCTTTAGTTCAAGCGTGGGGAATCTTTTTATTTGTGGCATGGAAGATCTTCATTGTGGCATGCATGATCTTTTAGTTCCAGCCTGCCAGATCTTTATAGTTTTGACATGCAGGATCTTCAGATGTGGCATGCGGGATCTTTCGTTGCAGCGTCAGGATCTTTTAGTCATGGTATGTGGGATCTTGGTAGTGCGTGTGGATCTTTAGTTGGGGCATATGGGATATTTTTTAGGTGCGGCATGCAGGATCTTTAGTTGCAGCATATGGGATCTTTCATTGGGGTAAGTAGGAACTTTGTTGCAGTATATGGGATCTTTGTTGTGGCATGCAGGATCTTTTAGTTGCAGCATGTGAGATATTTTTGGTTGTGGAATGTGGGATCTTTTTAACTGGGGCATGCAGGATATTTGTTGCAGCTGAGGGATCTTTTTAATTGTGGCGTGTGAGATCGTTGTGGCATGTGGATCTTTTAGTTGTGGCAGGCAGGATCTTTAGTTGCATTATGGGGAATCATTTTATTTGTGGCCCGCAGGATATTTTAGTTTCAGAATGTGAGATCTTTTTAGTTGTGGCATGCAGGATCTTCAGTTGGGGTATGTGGAATCTTTTTATTTGTGGCATGCAGAACTTTCATTGTGGCATGTGGGATCTTTTACCTACAGCATGCAAGGTCTTTTTAGTTGCAACACGCAGGATCTTCAGTTGTGGCATGTGGCATCTTTAGTTGTGGCATGCAGGATCTTTAGTTGTGGCACGTGGGATCTTTATTTGCAGCATGTGGGACCTTTAGTTGTGGCATACTATTTAATTGTGGCATGTGGGATTTAGTTCCCTGACCGGGGATCAAACCTGGTCCCCCTGCGTTGGGAGTGCAGTCTTAGCCAGTGCAGCACCAGGGAAGTCATGACACTTAAGAATTTTGTGTTAGGTATACATGTGTTCCCCATCCTGAACCCTCCTCCCTCCTCCCTCTCCATACCATACCTGTGGCAGATTCATTTCGATATATGGCAAAACCAATACAATATTGTAAAGTTAAAAAATAAAATAAAATTTAAAAAGAAAGGATTTTGTGTTAGGTTGAAAAGAGCTGAAATGCAGCAAACCAGCTGCACCTTACCAGTGCACTTACCAGTGGCACTCCCCCCAGGCTGTACATATTTGTATTTGGAGTACACCAACGCGCAGTCCATAACACTTTTAATTTGCCTTTTTGAGATGTATGGATACTTCCACCACGTTCTCATGCAGATCCCTTCTAGCACATAGGGCGTCCTCTCTGGGAAGATAAAGTAGAACACGTCTCCCGTCTTTTGGGCTGCATCTCAGAGCCAGGGCACACAGCTTGATGAGGAGAATGTGGACTGTATTTCAGCTCCCATTTGCTCTTATCGCTGGGAGTCTCTCGACCAGGCTCTGTGCTGGCCCTTTAGGGTCTTCTGGATCCCACCAAAAGGGATGGCTGTCTGAGTGGCACTAAATGGTCTAGAATGAGAAGTATGACCTTGGGGTCGGTGGGGTCCCTGGCTCCCTGGCCCTGCTAGATTTTCTTAACTGACATACATAGCTTCCATTCTCTAATGGCATGTTTGAGGGGGGTGGGGTCTGAATGGTTGGAATAAAGGGCTGTGTTTATAGCAACTCCTGTAAGCACTTTGCTGGGGCTTGATCATGGTAACCCTAAATGCTAGTGTCTGGGATTTGACCTAACACAGAGCCCCATTTACTTCTCAGTTGTTATTCAGACAATTATTCCCAATAGCACTTTGCTTTCTAAAGCATTCGACTTGGGATAACTGATTTCTCCCTTTGCAGGTCAGCTTCTGGGCAGTTAGCCTGCAGTGAAGCCAGCAGGTTGAATCATGAGAGTCACACGTGTTTCTATAGGAGCGGTGGGATGTTATTTACAGAGAATAATGCGCCCTAGCTGTACAGCTGGTTATAGACAGTTTTGAGCCAATAGAGAAGAAAAGCTTATTTGTGCACAGTGCCTTACATTTCACCATGTGGACATGCAGTCCTGAAAAAAACCCAGGGGGAAGAAACACACTCAAACCCGTGCTCACACATTCAGTCACACTTTCCCATGAAATCTATAACACACATAAGAATTCTCATACATTCACTTACTCAGATACATGCTGACACATTCACTCTTGAACATACTCACTCATAGTCTTACATTTTTGCATCAACATGTTGACACATGTGGACATGCTCACGTTTTTTTACACATGAACACGCTGGTACATTCACACACAAAGAGACTCTTACACTCAGGTTCACTCACACATGAACATGCTCACATGCATGGGTGCTAAGTCACTTCAGTTGTGTCTGACTCTGTACGACGCTACTGACTGTAGCCTGCCAGGCTCCTCTGTCCATGGCATTCTCCAGGCAAGAATACTGGAGTGGATTGCTGTGCCCTCCTCCAGGGGATCTTCACAATCCAGGGTTCGAACCCGCATCTCTTACCTCTCCTGCATTGGCAGGCAGGTTCTTCACCACTAGCACCACCTGGAAAGCCTGAACGTGCTCACACACGGACATATTTGCATATTCATTGAAACACATGTGCTCCTACTTATGCACACTCAAATCACTCACACGTCAAATTCACACATTCATACAAAGAAATATGCTCACACACCCTTATGGCAGAAAGTGAAGAGGAACTAAAAAGCCTCTCGATGAAAGTGAAACAGGAGAGTGAAAAAATTGGCTTAAAGCTCAACATTCAGAAAACGAAGATCATGGCATCTGGTCCCATCACTTCATGGGAAATAGATGGGGAAACAGTAGCTGACTATCTTTTTGGGCTCCAAAATCACTGCAGATGGTGACTGCAGCCATGAAATTAAAAGATGCTTACTCCTTGGAAGAAACGTTATGACCAACCTAGATAGCATATTGAAAAGCAGAGACATTACTTTGCCAACAAAGGTCCGTCTACTCAAGCCTACGGTTTTTCCAGTGGTCATGTATGGATGTGAGAGTTGGACCATAAAGAAAGCTGAGCGCCGAAGAATTGATGCTTTTGAACTGTGGTGTGGGAGAAGACTCTTGAGAGTCCCTTGGACTGCAAGGAGATCCAACCAGTCCATTCTGAAGGAGGTCAGCCCTGGGTGTTCTTTGGAAGGAATGATGCTAAAGCTGAAACTCCAGTACTTGGGCCACCTCATGCGAAGAGTTGACTCATTGGAAACGACCCTGATGCTGGGAGGTATTGGGGGCAGGAGAAAAAGGGGACGACAGAGGATGAGATGGCTGGATGGCATCACCAACTCGATGGACGTGAGTTTGAGTGAACTCCGAGAGGTGGTGATGGACAGGGAGGCCTGGCATGCTGCAATTCATGGGGTCGCAAAGAGTCGGACACGACTGAGCGACTGAACTGAACTGATACATGCATATTAAATGGGTCACCCAAAGAACATGCTCACACACCGATAGACACAATAGCATACATTTGTACTCACACACACATATCCCAGGGACGGGGGAGCCTGGTGGGCTGCCGTCTATGGGGTCGCACAGAGTCGGACACGACTGAAGCGACTTAGCAGCAGCAGCATATTCATACATCATTCACACACATCAACATACTGAGAGAGACAATTCCTAGGTGGGTTGATAAGAAGTCCGGGGTCCCCGTGGAGGAGAAAAGGGTCTAGCTAGGGCTCTCAAGGAACAGATAGGGGTCTGGAATTCTCAAGGAGGAGAAAAGGACAAACTTTTTTTTTTTTTTTTCTTTAAGTTTTTTTCTTTTAAGCTGATGATTACACAACAAACAACTTGGCTTAAACTGTGCTAAGGATTATTTAACAACAATGTATCCTGCTTGAGGATAGTTGCTCCTTCTTAAAAACCTTCGGAACTGAACTGAACTGAACAACCTTCTGACTAGTCCTGTTATCTTAAAATGTGTATTATGGGAGTTCACCTGGCAAGATCTTTCTATCCTTAGTTCTAATCCTGTCATCTTACAATGTAAATTGTGGGAGTGGGTCTAGTAAGATCTTTACAACCTTGGAACATTATTTTGATTTTTTTGTAATAACAAATTAAAAAAGTATATAGCTCCCTTGTTAAGACTAGCCAGGGGGACACTCTCCATCCCCCTTCTGATGTCTATGTCAGCAGCTTTCTCTGTCCCTTTTTATTCTTTAATAAAACTCGGCTATATAAAAGCTCTTGAGTGATCAAGCCTGGTCCCTGGTTCTGAAGCTAAATCTTCTTCAGAGATCACGAATTGGACATGATTCACCGTAAGCTATCAGTACTGATATTCTCTCACACGCTGACACAGATAAAATTCATGTTTGTTCACACTTGCACATGAATGTATACCTACAGACTCACAACCACTCCCAAACACGCTCATGAATTCAATCACACATAGGAGCATATCATCACCTTCATTCACGCAAATGAGCACACTCACATTAGTGTGTTTCTATGCACAAACGTGCTCATATATCTGCTCAAATCTAGATACACTCAAATCTAATCCCAGAACACTCATCAGATCAAATCAGACCAGATCAGTTGCTCAGTCATGTCCGACTCTTTGCGACCCCATGAATCGCAGCACGCCAGGCCTCCCTGTCCATCACCAACTCCCGGAGTTCACTCAGACTCATGTCCATCGAGTCAGTGATGCCATCCAGCCATCTCATCCTCTGTCGTCCCCTTCTCCTCTTGCCCCCAATCCCTCCCAGCATCAGAGTCTTTTCCAATGAGTCAGCTCTTCGCATGAGGTGGCCAAAGTACTGGAGTTTCAGCTTAAGCATCATTCCTTCCAAAGAAATCCCAGGGCTGATCTCCTTCAGAATGGACTGGTTGGATCTCCTTGCAGTCCAAGGGACTCTCAAGAGTCTTCTCCAAGACCACAGTTCAAAAGCATCAATTCTTCAGCACTCAGCCTTCTTCACAGTCCAACTCTCACATCCATACATGACCACAGGAAAAACCATAGCCTTGACTAGAAGGACCTTTGTTGGCAAAGTAATGTCTCTGCTTTTCAATATGCTGTCTAGGTTGGTCATAACTTTCCTTCCAAGGAGTAAGTGTCTTTTAATTTCATGGCTGCAGTCACCATTTGCAGTGATTTTGGAGCCCAGAAAAATAAAGTCTGACACTGTTTCCACTGTTTCCCCATCTATTTCCCATGAAGTGATGGGACTGGATGCCACGATCTTGGTTTTTCTGAATGTTGAGCTTTAAGCCAGCTTTTTCACTCTCCACTTTCACTTTCACCAAGAGGCTTTTCAGTTCCTCTCCACTTTCTGCCATAAGGGTGGCGTCATCTGCATATCTGAGGTTATTGATATTTCTCCCGGCAATCTTGATTCCAGCCTGTGTTTCTTCCAGTCCAGCGTTTCTCATGATGTACTCTGCATATAAGTTAAATAAACAGGGTGACAGTATACAGCCTTGACGAACTCCTTTTCCTATTTGGAACCAGTCTGTTGTTCCATGTCCAGTTCTAACTGTTGCTTCCTGACCTGCATACAAATTTCTCAAGAGGCAGATCAGGTGATCTGGTATTCCCATCTCTTTCAGAATTTTCCACAGTTTATTGTGATCCACACAGTCAAAGGCTTTGGCATAGTCAATAAAGCAGAAATACATGCTTTTCTGGAACTCTTCTTGCTTTTTTCATGATCCAGCAGATGTTGGCAATTTGATCTCTGGTTCCTCTGCCTTTTCTAAAACCAGCTTGAACATCAGGAAGTTCACGGTTCACATATTGCTGAAGCCTGGCTTGGAGAATTTTGAGCATTACTTTACTAGCGTGTGAGATGAGTGCAATTGTGCGGTAGTTTGAGCATTCTTTGGCATTGCCTTTCTTTGGGATTGAAAACTGACCTTTTCCAGTCCTGTGGAGAACACTCATACAGTCACGCAAACTAAGATGTTGAGATTTTCACCGACCTGAATTATACACACAGAAAACTGCTCCTACATTCACTCCCATGTACCTATTCATATATTAATCCACATATGGATGCCATCACATAGTCACATATATGAGCATACACATATAAACACACATTTCAATAAAATGACACATACTTACTTACATGTTCATTCACATATACCCAAATTGACACATTCACAAAATGAGCTTATTCATATATTAACATGCTCAAACACACAAAACCCTCACAAATTTTTTTACACAAAGAAAATTTCACATAAATGCACATGCTCATATTCGATAAAACTCAAAATCCTGCTCAAACACTCCATTAACACTTGAAGACATAAACACGTGCAAATAAACAGATTGACATATTCACTCACATGATTAATTCATGTACACAGACTTGCCCACATACAATCACAACTTTGCTTCAGATTTACATCATGCTCACATACATGAACTTGCTTACACATTCAGTTCCACTCAGGAAAAATAATTATACATTAACACCTTCACACACACCAACTTGATCATGCAATAGTCTACACACATGAACATGCTCCCATACATGTGTGAGCTCACGCACTCAGATATGAACACACGAATTCATTCATACACAAACAGACTTTCACTGTTGCACATTAACATGCTCAAAACACAAAGGTGTTCACACTTGTATTTACATATGTTCATGCTCACACTCACGGGCATACTCAGATGTTCACGCATACATGAACATACTTAAATGTGAACATTCCCAGACACACAAAGCATGTTTACATGTTATCTCCCTAACAAGTCTACACTCTCACTTAAATTCCCACAAAAATACACATATCTAATGGACTTGTATACTGACACAGTTGCACACTTACATCCACTCCCTCCGACCTCTCACACACATTCATACATGCACATGCTCTCACATTTATTTAACAGACAACATGCTAACACACGAATCACTCATGTATGATCAATTTCACACACAGGAACAAGTTCACTTATTCACACAGCCTGCATGCTCATACACACACACATGTGTATTAACACAGACACTGCAAAATCACTCATGCTGAGACCTGGACATGATAACGCATTCACATTTAGACAGGATCATATTCATATTCATGCACACAATCTCTCACACACAGATACTCATATATTCACTCACAGTTGCACATAGACACACTCACATTATCACTTCCACACAAGTGAACACACATTTAGTCACACATAGACAGAATCACATTCACTCACAGAAAAGAACACACACATTACCATGCCCTAACACAAGCATGTTTACATATTCATTAACACACACACGTTGCTGTATCCACTTATACTTGTAGATTAATAATATGCACGTATATATGTATCGATATACATATACATGCTCATGCATTTAATGACAGACTTTTTTCACAGTCACGCAAGCGCAAATGTACAAAAACACAAATGCAAAGCATACATTCACTCACATTCATGAAAGTACATGATATGCTTACATATTCATTCGAACACAGGAATATGATCACATGTATATACTCAGTCATTTACACCCAGACAGGAACATGTTCACATAATCACACAGTGAACCTGATCACAAACTCACAAGTACACTCATTAAAACAGTTGTGTACATGCATATGATCAGCATTCACACATACATCCATGCATGGATTCAGAAATAGATGTACACATTAACAAGCTCACACAGATCATCATGGTTCCACATTCACTCAGAGGTAAACATGCTACCATCATGCACATGCTTACAAATTCACTCAAAAACGTGAACACACAGAAACACACAAAAGCACATTAATACACTGACATATGAACAGGCTCAATTCACTCCTACACACAGACAAGCTCACATACGTCCACAAAGTACACATTCACTCAAATGAACATGCTCAAAGATTTACTGCCATCCATAGATACGCTGACACATGGACAAATTCATTCAAATACAAATATGCTTAAACTAAAATAGTTATGCACTCACTCACACACCTCAATATGCTTCACATACACCATGTCAGTCATAAATTTACATACATGAACATACTCCTCCTTAAGTTGTTCACAAACATGCACATTCAATCACACATGCAAATGTGGGTACAATCTCCTTCACACACATAGGTGCACATGCACACACACACACACACACACACACACTCGATGCCGCCCCCACATCAGGACCCAGTATTCTCAAAGCAGGCCTCTTTTGGCAGGCTGTTGCCCTCTTACCACATGAACTGTGGTGTGGGCTCCCAAATATTAACAACACTGGATGGCTGTTTTGGATACAGATGCTCACATCTCCCTAATCCTAGTAAGCACTCATATTTTAAAACAAGGGTCCCCTACCTCTAGGATCTAATGCCTGATGATCTGAGATTAAGCTGATGTAATAATAATAGAAATAAAGGGCACAACAAATGTAATATACTTAAAACATCCCCCACCACCCTGGTGCATGGGAAAATTGTCTACCCCAAACCAGTCCCTGGTGCCAAAAATGTTTGTGACTGTTGCTTCAAAGGGATTCCCCAGGAGATGACTGGCTTGGGAGGATAATTAATTGAAAGGATGATTGTCTACTGAGGCTTTAAAATTGACTTAATTTTGCTAAAAGATGCTTCTGCCCTGGTTGTTCTCTCTGAAATTATCTCTTTTCCTGTTATTGGAATCAGCAGATAACCTCACGAAACAATCCTAAGGCTTCTATTCTACTGGTAGGCCCTGGCCAGTGGAAATTACTGAACTTTCCTCTACCCATGTGGGAGGTATTACTAAAAGTAAAGCACTGAAGGATTATGACCTGTCTTAGCCTTGTTAGTGAAAGGATACGGATCCCCACTTTGTGGTTTCCTGCTATGGCCTGTCCTCAAGCCACGACTAATGGGTAGAGGCTATCTATGGACTAGAGAGAATTAAAGGAGGCTGCTCCCTGTACCAGAGCCCCTCTACTAGGTATTGACATTATGAATCTCATACCGGAATGAATGACACTCAAGTAATATTGGTAAATGGTCCGCAGTCCTAGACTGGTCTAACATGTTCTCTTTGTTAAATGTGTCATAGGATAATTGAGCACAATTTGCCTTCCCCTTTGAGGATCAACAGTACACTTTTCCCAGTTGCCTGTAGGGTACATGAATACCTCTGGGATTTCACAAGGAATTTGCCGTGTGGATCTAGATTCCTGCTCTGCACCAGGCACCTCCCACAGAAACTCAGCTCTGGCATTGTACTGATGTCATCCTTGTCCCTGGACCTGGCTATGACTCGGTGTCACACACTGTCACCACTGTGAGCAAACACTTCACTGAGTGTTGGCAACGTTGTGGTAAAAAGGGAACACTTCTGCTCCATTGGTGGGAATGCAAAATCGTGCAGCCACTATGAAAAACAGTGCGGAGATTCCTCAAAAAATTGAAAATAGAATTATCAGATCATCCAGCAATCCCACTCCTGAAAATATATCCAAAGGACATGATTCCTGCTCTGCTCTTATATGCTCATTGCAGCATTATTTGCAATAGCCAAGAATTAAGACAACCTAAGTGTTTGTGGCAGATGAAAGGATAAAGAAAACATTATATGCATATATATGTATATGTGTGTATTATATATATATACATATATATATATATATATATATAGGGCTTCCATGGTGGTTCAGATGGTAAAGAATCTGCCTGCAACGCAGGAGACCTGGGTTTGATCCCAGGATGAGGAATATCCCCTGGAGAAGGAAATGACAACCCACTCCAGTGATATATATATATATATATATATATATATATATAACACAATATATGTAACACAATATGTATTTAATATAATATATATATATACAGTATATGTTCAATATAATGTACTATATATCATAAATACTTATGTGGCATAAAATAGAATTCTTTTTAAAAATTCATCTGAAAAAATATTTTTGCCTTTATGGGGGTGAAACTGAGGGGAAGCAGGAGCAGTGATAATACATAGTGGATTCTCCTTCCTTCAGACTTCTTGCCTTTCTCTGGAAATCTCTACAGGCAGAGCTTAATAGGGAGACAGTTGAAAAGGCAAAATGGGGTTGGCAGTGACCCAGAAACTTAGAACACATTATAGAATTTGGAACTCATATATTTAGACAACTTTAACTTACCTAGCCTCTGTGTCTTATGCCACATATACCCTGAGAGAGAACGCAAACACTGTGCCTTTTGTAACAAAAGAAACACAGAAATGACTGTAATGACATCAATAACACCCACTTTCAAAAACACAAAAACTAAAATTGAGACCTTTGTTAGGAGCTGTAGTGATGTTTATATAGTAAATAGGGAACCGTTGACAGATTTTAATTAAGTTTACAAATTTTACTAATTTTGGTATTGAAAATTTCATACACATAATGACTTCTCTTCTTTCTCACATGGTCACCTAGAAAACTCAGAGTGTAGGTAAAAAGCATCCTTCTCCATATATTTGTTTAATATTCCAGCCTCAGGCACACTCAACACCTTTGCCTGAGCACCAGGTGGAACATCACTCTTACGTAAGCCAGTTTTTCTACCTGAAAGATTTTAAATCAGCCTTAAAAAATTTTTGTAAGAATTGGGAGATCTAAAGATAAAACCTGTGTAAAAACTGTGTAGAGACACAAACCTTCTATGACTCAGAAACTTATCTGGAGCACTGTGTGGGTGTGTGTGAGTGTATGTGTAAGTACTATTTCAGTTGAACTTTAAGCAAACTGCAAACATACACTCTACACAGAAACACTTTCCAATTCCCTGTGTTTAAACTCATGGGATGAGCTGCCCTGCAGAGGCAGGGCCTGGGGTCTTTGGGCAGGTATGGCAGTTAAAGAGTGCGAGCTCTCAAACTGACCTCCTACCCTGAGCTTGTTATATATACAGTGTGAAGTAAGTCAGAAAGAGAAAAACAAATATCGTTCATTAACGCATATATATGGAATCCAGAAAAATGGTACTGATGAACTTCTTTGCAGGGCAGGAATAGGATTCAGGAGAGCAGACTTATGGACACAGCGGGGGCAGGAGAGGGTGGGACGAATTGAAAGAGCAGCATTGACATATATACGTTATTATATGTAATATAAATAGCTGATGTGAAGTTGCTGTATAACACAGGGAGCGCAACTTTGTGCTCTGTGACAACCTAGAGGGGTGAGATGGGGTGGGAGTCGAGAGGGAGTTTCAAGAGGGAGGTGACACATGGATACCTATGGCTGATTCATGTTGCTGTATGGCAGAAACCAACACAACATTGTTGTCTGCACAGAATTGGACATGACTGGAGTGAAGTGACTTAGCAAGAACACACCATATGACCCATCAAACCCACTCCTGGGCATATAACCAGAGAAAACTCTAATTCAAAAAGATACATGCACCCCAACATTCATAGCAGCACTATTTACAAGGGCCAAGACAAGGAAGCAACCTAAATGTCCATCCACAGATGAATGGATAAAGAAGATGTGGTACACATATACAACAGAATACTACTCAGCCATAAGAGAATGAAATATAATGAGGCCATTTATCAGCAACATGGATGGACCGAGAGATTATCCTACTAAGTGAAGTAAGTCAGACAGACAAAGACAAACATCATAGGATTTCACTTACATGTGGAATCAAACTATGTTACAAGTGAACATATTTACAAAAGAGAAACACTCACAGACATAAAAAACAAATTCATGGTTACCAAAGGGGTAAGGGGGTAGAGAAGGGGTTAATTGAGAGGTTGGGATAAGCAGATATAAACTACTAAATATGAAATATATAACCAATGAGGTCCTACTGTAGAGCACAGGGAACTATCTGTAATAACCACAATGGGAAAGAATATGAAAACGTATATGCTTAAAGCTCAACACTCAGAAAACTAAGATCATGGCATCTGGCCCCATCACTTCATGGGAACTAGATGGGGAAACAGTGGAAACAGTGTCAGACTTTATTTTTTGGGGCTCCAAAATCACTGCAGATGGTGACTGCAGCCATGAAATTAAAAGACGCTTACTCCTTGGAAGGAAAGTTATGACCAACCTAGATAGCATATTAAAAAGCAGAGACGTTACTTTGCCAACAAAGGTCCATCTAGTCAAGGCTATGGTTTTTCCAGTAGTCATGTATGCACGTGAGACTTGGACTGTGAAGAAAGCTGAGCACCAAAGAATTGATGTTTTTGAACTGTGGTGTTGGAGAAGACTCTTGAGAGTCCTTTGGACTGTAAGGAGATCCAACCAGTCCATTCTGAAGGAGATCAGTCCTGGGTGATCTTTGGAAGGAATGATGCTAAAGCTGAAACTCCAGTACTTTGGCCACCTCATGTGAAGAGTTGACTCATTGGAAAAGACTCTGATGATGGGAGGGATTGGGGGCAGGAGGAAAAGGGGACGACAGAGGATGAGATGGCTGGATGGCATCACCGACTCGATGGACGTGGGTTTGAGTGAACTCCAGGAGTTGATGATGGACAGGGAGGCCTGGCATGCTGCCATCCAGGGGGTCACAAAGAGTCGGATACAACTGAGCTACTGAACTGAACTGAACTGAATATAACATTGTAAATCAATTACACTTCAATAAAAATATACTGAAAAATGAAAGCCTTTGACTGTGTGGATCACAATAAAGTGTGGAAAATTTTTAAAAAGAGATGGGAATACCAGACCACCTTACCTGTCTCCTGTGAAACCTGTATGTGGGTCCAGAAGCAACAGTTAGAACCTCACAAGGAACAATGGACTGGTTCAAAATTTTGAATGGCATGCAAGGCTGTATATTGTCATCCTGATGTAGTATAACTTTTATGCTGAGTACATCATGTGAAATGCTAGACTGGATATAACACAAGCTGGAATCAAGAACACCAGAAGAAATACCAACAATCTCAGATATGCAGATGATACCACTTTAACGGCAGAAAGCGAACAGGAACTAAAGAGCCTCTTGATGAAAGTGAAAGTGCAGAATGAAAAAGCTGGCTTAAAACCCAGAAAAACTAAGATCCCGGCATCTGGTCCCATCCCTTCGTGGCAAAGAGATGGGAAAAAAGTAGAAACAATGACAGTTTATTTTCTTGGGCTCCAAAATACTGCAGACGGTGACAGCAGCCATGAAATTAAAAGACGCTTGCTCCTTGGAAGAAAAGCTGTGAGAAACCTAGACAGCATCTTAAAAATCAGACACATCACTTTGCCGACAAAGGTCCGTCTAGTCAAAGCTACGGTTTTTCCAGTAGTCTCATGCGGATGTGAGAGTTGCACCATAAAGTGGGGTGAGCACTGAAGAACTGACGGTTTCAAATTGTGACGATTTCCAGTCCCTTGGACAGCAAGGTGATCAAACCAGTCAATCCAAAAGGAAATCAACCTTGAATATTCATTGAATGGACCAATGCTGAAGCTAAAGCTCCAATACTTTGGCCACCTGATGTGAAGAGCTGACTCAATGGACAAGATCCTGATGCTGGGAAAAATTGAGGGCAAGAGGAGAAAGGGACATCAGAGGATGAGATGGTTAGGTAGCATCACTGACTCAATGAAAGCTCAATAGTTGTGGCACATGGGCTTAGCTGCTCAGTGGCATGTGGGATCTTCTGGGATCAGGGTCTGAACCTAAGTCTTTTGAAGTGGCAGGCAAATTCTTTACCACTGAGTCATGAGGGAAACCCTAATCTACTTTTGGGCTTCTCAGGCGGTGCTAGTGGTAACGAACCCGAGTGCCAAAGCAGGAGACATAAGAGACGGGGGTTCGATCCCTCCTTGGTCGGGAAGATCCCCTGGAGGAGGGCATGGCAGCCCACTCCAGTATCCTTGCTTGGAGAATCCCATGGACAGAGGAGCCTGGCAGGCTACAGTACATGGGTCAGAATGAGCCGGACACGACAGAAGTGACTTAGCACAGACACCGACCCAGTGGACATGAATTTGAGCATTGTCCAGGAGATAGTGATGGTCAGGGGTGCCTGGCATGCTGCAGTCCATGGGGTTGCACAGTCAGACACAACATAGCGACTGAACAGCAACAACAACAAAAAATGAAACAGTTATGAAGCCAAAAAACGGTACAAACTCTCAGTTATAAAATAGATAATCATAAGGATATAATGTACAGCATGGTGACTATAGTTAATAATACTGTATTGTATATTTGACAGTTGCTAAGGCCACTTTTTCCTAGGTTTGCTCTTAATAAGAGATTGTAAAAGGTTTTTCCTTATCTTCTAAGTAATCTCCTTAGAAGGCACAGATTCTATGTCTTATCAGAATAATGTCCTGTGCTCTTTGTTGATTTATCGCGTCTTTTATTTGTAAGAGAACTGAGCAGTCTTACTTCTAAAAGAGATCATTGTTTTCATGCCTACACATGCAGTTAATGTTTTAAAGAAAAAAAATGTAGTTTTTGCTTTGATTTATAGGACTGATTCGTAGGTATGACTTTTAGTTTGCCCATGTAGATACAACTTAATTTTATGTATGTATGTATGTATTTTTGGCTTGCTAGTTCTTTGTTGCTGGGCAGGCTTTTCTCTAGTTGTGGAGACTGGGGCCTATCTCTAGTTGCAGTACATGGGTGTCTCGTTGCGGCGGCTTCTCTTGTTGCAGAGCATGGGTTCTAGAGCATGTGAGTCTCAGCAGTTGCAGCATGTGGGTCCAGTAGCTGTGGCTTCCAGGCTCTAGAGCACAGGCTCAGGAGTTGTGCCACAGGCTTAGTTACTCCACGACCTGTGGGATCAGGGATGGAACCTGTGTCTCCTGCGTTGGCAGGCAGGTTCTTTACCACGGAGCAACCAGGGAAGCCCTCGATGCAATAGCAAGAATTTTTCCCCTCTATGTTGCCACATTTCCCTAGTTTCAGTGAAATTATACAAGGATTCTTTAATAAAAATTAAAACTACATGTTTAATAGATAAATAAATAAAAGAGGTAAGGCTATTTGCAATCCCATTACCTTTAATATTTACTTTTGAAATCTTCTTATCAATACTCTGGATAAATGGATAGCCAAACAGTTTCTTAGTTACCTATGATTCTTTTTTTAATTCTGTTTTTTCTTTTTTTCAGGTTTCACATTTAGGTCTATGATTCATTTTTTTGAGTTAATCATTGTATATGGTGCAAGGTGTGATCAGTTGTTGTTGCTGTTCTATTTACATAGAGGTATTCACGTTTCCTGGGCTTCCCAGGAGACTCAAGTGGCAAAGAATCCTCCTGCCAATGCAGGAGATGCGGGTTTGATCCCTGGGTCAGGAAGAGCCGCTGGAGGAGGAAATGACAACACACTCCAGTATTCTTGCTTGGAAAATTCCATGCACAGAGGAGCCTGGTGGGCTACAGTCCATGGGGTCTCAAAGAGTCAGACACAACTGAGCATGTGCGTGTGCCTGTGCACGCATGCACACGTGCACACACACACACACACACACACAAACACACACATACACACATTCAAGTCTTCCAGCATCATTTGTTGTTCCACATCGCATGTGGGATCCTAGTTCTTTGACCAGGGCTCAAATCTGTGTCTCCTGCATCGGAAGGCAGAGTCTTAACCATTCAACCGCCAGGGAAGTCCATGACCCATGAATGTATTTAGCAAATTGTACAAATCTTTTGACATTTCTAACAACTTGTGAAATTCTATCTTTCCAAAATAAAATTCTAAACGAAATCTGCTTGATCTCAAACTGACTTTGATATTTCCCGGAAGGCCTCTGGAAAATCACGAAGAGCCTGTTCCTTCACCTTGTAAATGAGAGATGTTACAATAATTAGGTTTATTTGATCAGCTGAGTTGCACAGGAAGCATTCTCAAATACTAAGAGATGCTTCACCTTTTCTAATTTATACTTCTATGGGTACAATGTTAATATAAATACTTTAGAAATTATATTAACTTCCTAGAAATGTCAATGCCTTTGTTGTTCATGATGTATATTGGTGCTGCTTTGCCTTATAATTAGACAACATTGGCATAATGTTATCAGCTGCAATTCCAGTTACTATTTTAGAATGTTGTATGCCACAGAAACAACTAAATGTCCTTGTCAATTGCATCACTTTATATAATGAACATTCTATAATGAACATCCATCCCATCTTTTACCATGGTGATTTTCATCTTTTTAAAAATTTATTTATTTTTTATTGAAGGATAATTGCTTTATAGAATTTTGCTCTTTTCTGTCAAACCTCAACATGAATCAGCCATAGGTATATATATATATCCCCTCCCTTTTGAACCTCCCTCCCATCTCCCTCCCCATCCCACGCCTCTAGGTTGATACAGAGCCCCTGTTTGAGTTTCCTGAGCCATACAGCAAATTCCCATTAGCTATCTATTTTACATTTGGTAATGTACGTTTCCATGTTACTCTTTCCATACATCTCTCCATCTCTCCCCCTCTCCCCATGTCCATAAGTCTATTCTCTATGTCTGTTTCTCCATTGTTGCCCTGTCAATAAATTCTTCAGTACCATTTTTCTAGATTCCATATATATGTGTTAGAGTATGATATTTCTCTTTCTCTTTCTGACTTACTTCACTCTTATAATACTTACTTCTTACTTACAATAGGTTCCAGGTTCATCCACCTCATTAGAACGGACTGAAATGCGTTCCTTTTTATGGCTGAGTAATATTCCATTGTGTATATGTACCAGGACCTCTTTATCCATTCATCTGTCAATGAACATCTAGGTTGCTTCCATGTTCTGGCTATTGTAAATAGTTACCAATGGCATTTTTCACAGAACTAGAACAACAAAGTTCACAATTCATATGGAAACACAAAAGACCCTGAATATCCAAAGCAGTCTTGAAAAGAAGAATGGAGCTGGAGGAATCAACCTTCCTGACTTCAGATTATACTACAAGGCTACAGTCATCAAGACAGTATGGCATTGGCACAAAAGCAGAAATACAGACCAATGATTTTCCTCTTTTGTCATCCATAGTTATTTTACCTTGATGCTTCCCTGAAAACCCTTGCAATCAGCTACATGCCAGACTAACTATCTTCAACAAAATGAGACTATCTTGGAGTCCCGAAAGGACTCTGCCAGGTACTCCTGAGGCACAGAACTCCTAATGGCCTTGCTTAAACAACTTTGAGACTACACCACTAGACCGAGTCAGGATTTCCTGAATTCTCCTGGAGAAGCTGATAAATTCATGAGATGGCTAATCCAAGATCAAACAGAACAAGAATTACATGGGGCTGAGTGAACACATTAAGCATGATTACAGCTTTTGTTTGGACTACTGCTGATGCCTTAATGTTCCATTCTCTGGAGAACAACTTTCTCTTCTAACTTCAGCTATCTAAGATTCATAAGAGTTTAGTAAATCGTACTTCTGTAAATGTAAGTGAGGTATTTATCTTCTTTTCCCTGCCTGATCACTCTAGAGTTTGAATATTCTTATTAAGTGTTCTCATTTTCATAGTAATACAATGAATGGTATAGGTTCAATATGAATCTTTTCCTCTGTATTGATTTGATTATATAAGCTTTTAGTGGACTATCACATTTGAAAACAATACATATAATCAGATATGATCAGATAGTTAAAGAAATTAAAGGTGATTTTATGAAGCCAATGTTCACAAAGTCCTCTTGGGCAAATGGGCCTCCTACCTGGATTACAGCTTTCTCAGTCTTAGAGCTGAGTAGGAGAGGTCACCACCTGGCAGGCCTAGCAAACTTAGGATACTGTGAGGACTTCAAGAAGAGATTAATTTACCTAAATCTGCATGTGAATTCTGGTGGTGAGTTCTTGGCATGGCTTCCTAGCCTTGGGAGGCTTTTCAAAGTCCCATCTAAGACTCCTTATGAAAAGTTCCAGTAATGCAAACTAAAAGGCCTCTGTGGTCAATTATCATTCTTGCTGAAATTGTGCAGATAAGCAAGCCAAATCTAGTGAGATCAGACATTTTATAAATGTAAGAATAATCTTATTCTGACTCCTAATGGCATTGCTTAAACAACTTTGAGACCACACCACTAGACCGAGTCAGGATTTCCTGAATTCTCCTGGAGACTCTCAGCTGATAAGTTCATGAGATGGCTAATCCCAGATCAAACAGAACAAGAACTACAAGAATTACAAAGAATAATCTTACTTTGAGTATCTTTGGCCAAAAAGGAAGTGACTGTTGAAATTTTGTTTTTAAAAAGAAAACACAGCATTGTAAGGTATGGGATTCTGGTCTTTGAGCTATTTTGCACGTCGTTGTAAACTACGTGGTTATGTGACCTACGTCTAAATCGGACTGGCTTCTGCTATCTCATACATTTTGTCAGTCCTTACCAAATTCTCAGCTCTTCCAGTTTGCTTCAATATCTGGCTGCAACTCCTCAAACTACTGGTTCCAAAGTTGACATCATTGAGAACACAAAGCTGACTGCCCAGATTCTTATTGGAAGTCTATGCTTTGTCTTCATAGGATCAAAAGAAGTCCTATGAGCTGAAGCTAGACAACTTGATATAAATTTCAAAGGACTCATCATTGCAGCAGATTATGTATGATCTTCATGCCTGAAACTGCTGCCATGTGGGCCACTCAGGAAATTACACTTTATCTCCCATGCTCTGCTCCAGGAAATAATCATGATTGTGGATGAGCTTACTAAAACCTATCTGATGTCTGTGCTTCATAGAAAACATTCACTGCAAACTAGGAAATCTATCAGATTACCACTGCCATCCCCTCACTCCACCATCTAAACATGCTTCAAGCCCAACATCTAGAAATGCTTTCATTTGGTTATCGTTCTGGACTCAGAAACTGTGTCTAAATATTAATAGTCCACTATAAATCTTAATCTTTCTCTTTTGTTTCCTTAAAACCTCCCTCATTAAGTGATCGATTCCTTGCAGGATCCAGCAGATATCTTCTACTACCAAATATCAGCAGACGCTTCAGCTGTTGCTTAGTGAACAAAAGGTGACTGAGTGAGAAATGGACTTATATTGTTCACAGGAAAAAGAATGCCTCTTCTTCCCTTGAAGAAGGGGAGGAACTGAAAATAACTCCCTCCTTAACCAAACCTTAGGCTGTTCTGAGTCCTCTTCTTCACTCTACCAGAAGCTTGATCCTACCTGCTAAGCTGCCGAGCCCAGCTTTAGCAAAGATCCTCCCTAATCAGAATCAGTTTAATCAGAATCCCCCCATACTTCATATCTGAGTTTTTCATCCCTCCTCTTGATATCTAATCAAGTTCCACTCCCAGCCTCCCTTGATACTTGTGTTAGTCAGGGTTCTCCACAGAAACAAGATCAACAGGAAACAGATAGATATACACATATCTTATATATCAAGTATCTATACCTATAGGTATAGATAACTAGATCAGATACCTAATGTCTATACATTTATATATGTGCGTGTGTGTGTATATATATATATATATAATAAATATATATTAGTTATATTTCTCTGCTATATATTGATGTTGCTATAGATATAAGATAGATATAGATATGGCTTCCCAGGTGGCTCAGTGGTAAAGAATCTGCCTGCCAATGCAGGAGACGCAGGAGACATGGGTTCAATCCCTCGGTTGGGAAGATCCCCTGGAGGAGGTAATGGCAATGCACTCCAGTATTCTTGTCTGGGAAATCCCATGGACAGAGGATTCTGGAGGGTTACAGGTCCACAGGGTTGCAGACTCAGGCACGACTTAGCAACTGAGCATGAGCACGAGCATACATATACATGAAGAGATTATAGAAATTGGCTCATGCAATTGTGGAGGATGAGAAATCATGCAATCTGCTGTCTGCAAGCTGGAAAACCAAGAAAGTCAGTGGTATAATTCAGTCTAAGTCAGAAGGCCTGACAAACCCTGAACCCAGTTCAAGGCTAAAAGCCTGAGAATCAGAGGACAGATGGTGCAAATCCTGGTCTAAGTGCAAAGGCCTAAGATGAGGAATGCCGATGTCTTAGAACAGAGTCATATGGATGTCTCAGTTCAGGCAAAGAGCAAACTCATCCTTCCTCTGTCTTTCTGTTCTATTCAGGCCCTCAAGGGATTGGGTGATGCCCATTTGCATTGATGAGGGCAATTTTCTTTACTCAGTCTACCAATTCATATGCTAATCTCTTCCAGAATCCTGCTTACAGACACACCAGGAAATGCTTTACAAGCAAGTGGACATCTAAAATTAGCCAACACAATACCTAAGTTCCTGTTAGTAATTCCCCAGTCACTACCTCTTTCAACCACCCTGTTGGTGATAAATTTTCATCTGTCTCTCGTGTAGATGGGGTTGAGTTTATTTTCCCTGTTACAACAGTCTCTGTCCCCTTTTAAACAAAGCCTTAAACAAAGTCTTAAACAAAGCCTTCCTTGCCTTAAACTCCATGTGGCATAATTATCTATTGACAATATTAAAGTTATGTTCATGTGAATGAGAGAATGTGTGTCAGGTTCTCAGCTGTGAGCTAGTATGTGCATATTTATGTGAGATAAAATGAGAATGTGAGTACATGTGAGCAAATTTCTTCTGTGAGCTAATGTCTGAGCTTTATGGTGGATGGAAACATGTTTGTGTATACATGTATATAAGCATGTTCTGGATTTTAAGAATATGTAAGTGAAAGTGTGAGTGGGAACATCTGGAAGCATCTGACTGTTTATATCTGAGTCCCTTTGTGAGTAAACTCGTGAGTAAGGTCCTGAATTTGAGTGACAAATCAGCATGTTTTGGCTTCCCTGGTAGCTCAGCTGGTGAAGAATCCGCCTGCAATGCAGGAGATCCTGGTTCAATTCCTGGGTTGGGAAGATGCCCTGGAGAATTCTACACTCTCACTTAAATTCCCACAAAAATACACATATCTAATGGACTTGTATACTGACACAGTTGCACACTTACATCCACTCCCTCCGACCTCTCACACACATTCATACATGCACATGCTCTCACATTTATTTAACAGACAACATGCTAACACACGAATCACTCATGTATGATCAATTTCACACACAGGAACAAGTTCACTTATTCACACAGCCTGCATGCTCATACACACACACATGTGTATTAACACAGACACTGCAAAATCACTCATGCTGAGACCTGGACATGATAACACATTCACATTTAGACAGGATCATATTCATATTCATGCACACAATCTCTCACACACAGATACTCATATATTCACTCACAGTTGCACATAGACACACTCACATTATCACTTCCACACAAGTGAACACACATTTAGTCACACATAGACAGAATCACATTCACTCACAGAAAAGAACACACACATTACCATGCCCTAACACAAGCATGTTTACATATTCATTAACACACACACGTTGCTGTATCCACTTATACTTGTAGATTAATAATATGCACGTATATATGTATCGATATACATATACATGCTCATGCATTTAATGACAGACTTTTTTCACAGTCACGCAAGCGCAAATGTACAAAAACACAAATGCAAAGCATACATTCACTCACATTCATGAAAGTACATGATATGCTTACATATTCATTCGAACACAGGAATATGATCACATGTATATACTCAGTCATTTACACCCAGACAGGAACATGTTCACATAATCACACAGTGAACCTGATCACAAACTCACAAGTACACTCATTAAAACAGTTGTGTACATGCATATGATCAGCATTCACACATACATCCATGCATGGATTCAGAAATAGATGTACACATTAACAAGCTCACACAGATCATCATGGTTCCACATTCACTCAGAGGTAAACATGCTACCATCATGCACATGCTTACAAATTCACTCAAAAACGTGAACACACAGAAACACACAAAAGCACATTAATACACTGACATATGAACAGGCTCAATTCACTCCTACACACAGACAAGCTCACATACGTCCACAAAGTACACATTCACTCAAATGAACATGCTCAAAGATTTACTGCCATCCATAGATACGCTGACACATGGACAAATTCATTCAAATACAAATATGCTTAAACTAAAATAGTTATGCACTCACTCACACACCTCAATATGCTTCACATACACCGTGTCAGTCATAAATTTACATACATGAACATACTCCTCCTTAAGTTGTTCACAAACATGCACATTCAATCACACATGCAAATGTGGGTACAATCTCCTTCACACACATAGGTGCACATGCACACACACACACACACACACACACACTCGATGCCGCCCCCACATCAGGACCCAGTATTCTCAAAGCAGGCCTCTTTTGGCAGGCTGTTGCCCTCTTACCACATGAACTGTGGTGTGGGCTCCCAAATATTAACAACACTGGATGGCTGTTTTGGATACAGATGCTCACATCTCCCTAATCCTAGTAAGCACTCATATTTTAAAACAAGGGTCCCCTACCTCTAGGATCTAATGCCTGATGATCTGAGATTAAGCTGATGTAATAATAATAGAAATAAAGGGCACAACAAATGTAATATACTTAAAACATCCCCCACCACCCTGGTGCATGGGAAAATTGTCTACCCCAAACCAGTCCCTGGTGCCAAAAATGTTTGTGACTGTTGCTTCAAAGGGATTCCCCAGGAGATGACTGGCTTGGGAGGATAATTAATTGAAAGGATGATTGTCTACTGAGGCTTTAAAATTGACTTAATTTTGCTAAAAGATGCTTCTGCCCTGGTTGTTCTCTCTGAAATTATCTCTTTTCCTGTTATTGGAATCAGCAGATAACCTCACGAAACAATCCTAAGGCTTCTATTCTACTGGTAGGCCCTGGCCAGTGGAAATTACTGAACTTTCCTCTACCCATGTGGGAGGTATTACTAAAAGTAAAGCACTGAAGGATTATGACCTGTCTTAGCCTTGTTAGTGAAAGGATACGGATCCCCACTTTGTGGTTTCCTGCTATGGCCTGTCCTCAAGCCACGACTAATGGGTAGAGGCTATCTATGGACTAGAGAGAATTAAAGGAGGCTGCTCCCTGTACCAGAGCCCCTCTACTAGGTATTGACATTATGAATCTCATACCGGAATGAATGACACTCAAGTAATATTGGTAAATGGTCCGCAGTCCTAGACTGGTCTAACATGTTCTCTTTGTTAAATGTGTCATAGGATAATTGAGCACAATTTGCCTTCCCCTTTGAGGATCAACAGTACACTTTTCCCAGTTGCCTGTAGGGTACATGAATACCTCTGGGATTTCACAAGGAATTTGCCGTGTGGATCTAGATTCCTGCTCTGCACCAGGCACCTCCCACAGAAACTCAGCTCTGGCATTGTACTGATGTCATCCTTGTCCCTGGACCTGGCTATGACTCGGTGTCACACACTGTCACCACTGTGAGTAAACACTTCACTGAGGGGATGGGCAATTGCCCTCCATAAGCTACAGGGAACCTCCTAGTCTGTTCAATGTCTGGTCTATAATTGAAACTCAGAAGGTAAACTTCGGGTTTACCTGAAATTATGAGACCTGGACATGATATTTCTGAATCTGAATTCAGATCTATTTCTGAATCCATGCATGGATGTATGTGTGAATGCTGATCATATGCATGTACACAACTGTTTTAATGAGTGTACTTGTGAGTTTGTGATCAGGTTCACTGTGTGATTATGTGAACATGTTCATGTCTGGGTGTAAACGACTGAGTATATACATGTGATCATATTCCTGTGTTCAAATGAATATGTAAGCATATAATGTACTTTCATGAATGTGAGTGAATGTATGCTTTGCATTTGTGTTTTTGTACATTTGCGCTTGCATGACTGTGAAAAAAGTCTGTCATTAAATGCATGAGCATGTATATGTATATCGATACATATATACGTGCATATTATTAATCTACAAGTATAAGTGGATATAGCAACGTGTGTGTTAATGAATATATAAACATGCTTTTGTTAGGGCATGGTAATGTGTGTGTTCTTTTCTGTGAGTGAATGTGATTCTGTCTATGTGTGATTAAATGTATATTCACTTGTGTGGAAGTGATAATGTGAGTGTGTCTATGTGCAACTGTGAGTGAATATATGAGTATCTGTGTGTGAGAGATTGTGTGCATGAATATGAATATGATCCTGTCTAAATGTGAATGTGTTATGTCCAGGTCTCAGGTCTCATACAAATGGTAATTTATCTACTGGATTGAGCTAAACCTGGACTTACTAGAGTGTTGCAACTCCATGAGAAAATAGCCACATTCCCTGCCACTAAGCTAATTTGCCATAACCTCCTGGTCTTCTTTTTTTAATGTTTAATTAATCACATCTGTATAATGCTTAACAAGGGTAAGACAGGTCATAATCCTTCAGTGCTTTACTTTTAGTCATTTGGTAGAAGAAAAGCTTCTCATGCCCCAACCTCCCATGTTGGTAAAGGAGATCCAACATTTGGTAGTAACATAGAATTCCAGTGCCAACCTCCAGTATTTGCTGGTCCCTGTGTATGGAGTCACCCTCAGGACATCCACTTATCTGTGGGGACCTGAGCAACAACAGACACTAGATAAACTAAAGAAGTCTACCGTTTCAGCTCTCCCACTAGTGCTCTGAGAACAGGACTTACATTTAGAAGTTTCGGCCACCCAAAAATTCATTTCTAGGATCCACTGGCCCACATGTCCATGGGTTTTTGCCATAAGCAACTTGCAGACTCAGTCCAAAAGTATTGGCCAATGGAGAGGCAACTTCCAGAGGTACACTGAACCCTCAATGAAACTCAAAGCTCTACTGGAGCAGAGCCAGTTATGCTATGGGTTGAGATTCCTATTATGCCCTGGGTGAGAGCAGAAGCTTCTCCCATACAAGCTGAGGTCTGTATTCAAATGGTAATATATCTACTGGATTGAGCTTAACCTGGACTTACTAGAGTGTTGCAACTCCATGAGAAAATAGCCACATTCCCTGCCACTAAGCTAATTTGCCATAACCTCCTGGTCTTCTTTTTTTAATGTTTAATTAATCACATCTGTATAATGTTGAACATTTGATACATTAAATTTTATTTTTATTCTATTTTTTTTTATTGAACTCTGGTGATATACAATGTTGCATTAGTTTCAGGTATACAGCAAAGTGATTTAGTCATATATATGTATATACTCAGGTATATATATGGTAGCTCCTCTCCGCCACCGCCCCTGACCTTGGACGTGGGGTAGCTCCTGTCCGCCGCTCCCGCGCCATCGCTCCCACACCGTCACTGCCGCGGCTAATTACCAACATCCGCTGGATCATAGAAAAAGCAAGAGAGTTTCAGAAAAACATCTATTTCTGCTTTATCGACTATGCCAAAGCCTTTGACTGTGTGGATCACAATAAACTGGAAACTTCTGAAGGAGATGGGGATACCAGACCACCTGACCTGCCTCTTGAGAAACCTGTATGCAGGTCAGGAAGCAACAGAACTGGGCATGGAACAACAGGTTGGTTCCAAATAGGAAAAGGAGTACATCAAGGCTGTATACTGTCACCCTGCTTATTTAACTTATATGCAGAGGACATCATGAGAAATGCTGGGCTGGAGGAAACACAAGCTGGAATCAAGATTGCTGGGAGAAATATCAATAACCTCAGATATGCAGATGACACCACCATTATGGCAGAAAGTGAAGAAGAACTAAAGAGCCTCTTGATGCAGTTGAAAGAGGAGAGTGAAAAAGTTGGCTTAAAGCTCAACATTCAGAAAACTAAGATCATGGCATCCAGTCCCATCACTTCACGGCAAATAGATGGGGAAATAGTGGAAATAGTGGCTGGCTTTTTTTTTCTGGGCTCCAAAATCACTGCAGATGGTGAATGTAGCCATGAATTAAAAGACACTTACTCCTTGGAAGGAAAGTTATGAGCAACCTAGACAGCATATTAAAAAGCAGAGACATTACTTTGTTCACAAAGGTCCATCTAGTCAAGGCTATGGTTTTTCCAGTAGTCATGCATGGTTGGTAGAGTTGGACTATAAAGAAAGCTGAGCGCCGAAGAATTGATGCTTTTGAACTGTGGTGTTGGAGATGACACTTGAGAGTCCCTTGGACTGCAAGGAGATCCAACCAGTCCATCCTAAAGCAGGTTGATCCTGGGTGTTCATTGCAAGGACTGATGTTGAAGATGAAACTCCAATACTTTGGCCACCTGATGTGAAGAGCTGACTCATTTGAAAAGACCCTGATGCTGGGAGAGATTGACGGCAGGAGGAGAAGAGGATGAGATGGTTGGATGGCATCACCGACTCAAAGGACATGGGTTTGGGTAGACTCCGGCAGTTGGTGATGGACAGGGAGGCCTGGTGTGCTGCGGTTCATGGGGTCACAAAGAGTCGGACATGACTGAGTGACTGAACTGAACTGAACTGAACTGAACTCAGGTGTATGTATGTTTATATATATATATTCCTTTTCAGATTCTTTTTCCTTATTGATTATTACAAAATATTGAGTATAGTTTACTGTGTTAAATGTTAGGTCTTTGTTGGTTATGTATTTAATGTATAGTAGTATGTATATTGGAGAAGGCAATGGCACCCCACTCCAGTACTCTTGTCTGGAAAGTCCCATAGACGGAGGAGCCTGGTAGGCTGCAGTCCATGGGGTCGCTGGGAGTCGGACACGACTGAGCGACTTCACTTTGACTTTTCACTTTCATGCATTGGAGGAGGAAATGGCAACCCACTCCAGTATTCTTGCCTAGAGAATCCCGGGGGTGGGGGAGCCTGGTGGGCTGCACTCTATGGGGTCGCACAGAGTCGGACACGACTGAAGCGACTTAGCAGCAGCAGCAGTGTGTATATGTTAATTCCAAACTACTATTTATTTTAGAATTTACTGTTTTATATTTCACTTTTGATTCTTTTTTAAATTTATTTTTAGTTGAAGGATAATTGCTTTACCATGTTATATTTATTGCTGCTGTACAACAACATGAATCAGCATATATTCCCTTCCTCCTACCCCCTCATCCCAGCCCTCTAGGTTGTCACAGAGCACCAGGCTGAGGTGCATGAGCCTAGAACCTGTTATACAGAGTGAAGTAAGTCAGAAAGAAAACAAATTCGTATATTAGCACATATATATGGAATCTAGAAAAATGGTACTGATGAACCTCTGTGAAGGGCAGGAATAAAGACACAGACATAGAGAACGGACTTTTGGACACAGAAATGGAAGGGGAGGGTGAGATGAATTGGAAGAGTAAGATTGACACGTGTGTGTGTGTGTGTGTGTATGTGTAAAATAGATTCGCTAGTGGGAAGCTGCTGTATAGCACAGGGAGCTCAGCTCGGTGCTCTCCGCCTTCTATACAAGCCTTCCATTAGTTTATCCATACAATACACCAATTTCTCCTAATGTTATTGAGGGGATAACAAATAGCTTTTATAATCCTTGGGACCGCCACACGGTTTACACAGTCAGACTAAAGTTTGTACATCACTGTAATGCAAAATAACTATGGGTGTTACAAGAAAAGATTGCTTGGGCTTTTTATCTATCCTGTCATCCTCCAGTCCCACATCAAGGACTGTGGAGAGAACTTGGAGGGCAGCGGTCCTTCCAGTGGTCAAAATACTGCCCATGGTTTAGGTTATATTAAATTCATGCCCCTATGGCATAACTGTGCCATATTTAAGTTCACAGCAAATGATGGGACCATCAACAGAGACAATTCTATTTCTGCTGGTGTGCAATTCCACACGAGATACAACCCAATTATTGGTTTTCACAGGCATGAGAGCACAGGCAATGCCATGAATAGAGAAGAAACATTCACCTGGTACTTTCATTTTTTCCTGTCTCCCTCAGACAAAACCCAGAGCTTAGCCACCTCCTTCTTGATCCTGATGAGAACCTGATGTGAACCAGTGATTCTGAAACCATCCTTTAGCCTGTGTTCATCATCATCCAGTATAAGCCAAGCAAACCACTCTCTGGAGAAAGAGGTGACCTTATCAGCCATCCTGGTACTTTGCTCCTCAAAAGGCACCGTGGAACCCAGGAGGTGGACCTAAACCTCTCCCAGACCAGGTAACTCCATGTGAACAATACCAGGGACAATCAGGCTCCCTATGCTGGCTATAGGTGACCTCCAACTTTAAGTCCTATCCTGTTACCATGGTCCTTATCACCTGAGAAGTTCCTACCCTTGCTAGTGTTGACTCTATGTCTCTTGGTGGTTCACCCAGCCCTAGTAATCTACGCACTACTGTTGACAAGGTCTATCTGGAAACTATACCACATGCACCTAACAGGGTGTCTTACAACACAGGTCAGATTGGAGACAATGGGAACCATGCTGTTGGCTATTCACATTGGTCAGTCCTCCTAAATGACCACAGATACCAACACTGAGGCTAGCAACCTTCTCCTGTCTCTTCTACTACAAGCAACACCCATTCTGGCTAAGCTAGACTCTTTAGATACCACTTGTGACTCATAGATGGTTCTAAACCCTCAGGGCCAACTCTGACCTCAAAACAGATGAGACTGACTGTGATTAAGTAGTGCCATTAACCACATAGAGCCACTGCCTCTTGAGATTTATGTAAGGAATTGCCCAGAGATAGTATGTACCCAGTATTACAACCAGGATGCTTGTGATGAGTGCAATCATATGAAAAGTGCTGTAATGCAGAGCTATACCAACAAACTATGGGATTACAGTTAGATAAAATTATAGCTCTTGCTAATCCCTGACAATAAGGACTAATGAAAACCCTGCCGAAATGTATATCTTTACAAATGTTGGTTTCTTTTCTTATCAGTTGTTAATATAACGACTTTTCCTCTCTTTCCAGTACAAGTCCCATTTATGGAAGCTTGCACTCAAAGAAGTTTGTCTAAGTGACCAAGGACAATTTACCATGAATTTCCTCCCTGGTTGGGAATTTACTTTATTTATTGACTTAATAATATTATTGTTTCGTTTTTATTTTTGGCTGTACTAGGTCTTTGTTGCTGCACGGGCTTTTCTTTAGTTGTGGCAAGTGGGCCTATAATTCGTTGTAGTGCAGGCCTTCTCATCATGGTGACTCCTCTTATTGTGGAGCTCGGGCTCTAGGGCATGTGGGCTTCATAGCTGTTGCTCATGAGCTCAATAGTTGCAATTCCTGGGCTCCCGAGCACAGTCTTAATAGTTGTGGTGCACAGACTTAGCTGCTCTACGCTACGTGGGATATTCCTAGACAGGGTTCAAAACCTTAAAACATTGGCAGGTGGATTCTTTACCACTGATCCACCAGGGAAGCCCCATGGCCACTTATAATTTGTATGTGTATATATGTATGCACACACACGCACACACACGCAGTATACTTATTAGGAAAGGAATGTATACAACATAATATCCAGGACAAGGCATGTCTAAAGAGTCAGGAGCTTCATCCAGTCTGGGAATTCTTTTCTAGCCTAATTGTCTTCCAATACCAACTTCAAGGTTTCCATCACACTCAGTGGGAGTGGGCCTTTCAACAACTCCAATGCTTACTGCCCACAGGAAACAATCATAGCCTTTGAGTGTGACAGCAAAGAAAATTCTCCTGAAAATTGAAAATTTTCAAATCCCATAGAGACATCTAACCACTCTCTATATGAGAGTTTTTCCATCCAAATCGACGCTACTTGTTTACAACTATTAAAAATTCATCAGGCTTACCAAGAGCATCATTAATAAGGACTTGGGAAGTACTTGAGGGAAATTGCAGCCCAATTTTACTCTTCTGGGGGATCTTAAAACATACCCATCCTGTCTTACAGAACAATAATGATAAGCCCAGTAGCAAAGCTAACCTGGGAGGAAATCTATTGAGTTAGTCACATGACCACCTCCCAAGAGGCCACCTCTGAGGCTATAAAAGTAACATAAACAGCTGCCAAAGACTTCGCTGTAGCTCAAACCGTTAAGAATCTGCCTGCGATTCAGGAGACCAGGGTTCGATCCCTGGGTCAGGAAGATCCTCTGGAGAAGGGAATGGCGATCCACTCCAGTATTCTTGCCTGGACAATCCCATGGATATAGAAGCCTGGCAGGTTACAGTCCATGGGGTTGCAAAGAGTTGGACATGACTGAGCGACTAACACACACACACACACACAGCTGCCAAAGAAAAATTCCCCCAGAGGGACCTAATGCGCCAAATGTATAATATAGTTGATACTGATTTTTGAAATAACTTGGCCCACCAGGCTATTTGTTATGGGTACTTGGTAGGAAACTCAAGCAATAATCACAACAATCAGAACAAGTAGGAACATACAATTGCCCACCAGAATAGGCCTTCATATTGCCTTAGTCACGGCAATACATAAGATGGCAAATTTAACCACATTCTGGACTTTCTTCTGCCAACCTGATTTTAGTGCATGTAGCATAGCATATACCTCTCCTTGGCCAAGTTCCCCCATAAATCTCATTTATTAAAATGAGCTTGTTCCCCTCACCATGAATATCCAGAAGCTAATCTATGTAAGTATGTGAGCACTGGTGGGCTGAGTCTGTAACCAGTTTATCTGACCCAGGTACCTAATGCAAGGTGGATAACATGCAGTCTTGTTTGACTGTAAAGCCTTATGCTTCTATTCATATCACCTTGAAGTGTGTGCGTGTGTGTGTGTGTGTGTGTGTGTGTTAGTCATTCAGTCGTGCCTGACTTTTTGCAACCCCATGGACTGTAGCCCGCCAGGCTCCTCTGTGCATGGGATTCTACAGGCAAGAATACAGGAGCGAGTTGCTATTCCCTTCTCTATGGACGTCGAATAGTAGTAAGCTGTAAAATCACCTTTGTAGCAACAAAGGCAGCAGAGATAGCCCAGTGGGCCTGTAAGAACCAAGCGGCTTCCCCTATCTCAAGCTTCCCCTTGCCTGAGACTGGAAAATATTTTTCATACTTGGTCTAGGCCCTAAATTTCATATTTTTACGTAGCAGCTGAACTCTCCCAAGTATTTGCCAACCCAAACCATGCGAGCCAGAACTCTCCAATGCCACAGACTTGTTCACATGCATACATTCCTCTCACATTTACTTACTCTCGAAACATGCTCACACATTCACTCACAATTATATTCACAAATTTACCCTCACACATGAACATGTTCATATATTCACTCACACTTGAATAAGCTCACATTGATACACATACTCATATATGCTCCCATGCACTCACACCCATTCACTTACATGTATACATTAATACACACACAGGAACATCCTCACATTCACTACATCTACTCACATGCACACTGTCATAAATTCCTCCCACAAATATACTCACATATTTACAATCCCACACAAACGAGCTTACTTATACATTAGCTTACATGAACAAATGTGCTAAAATCCATGCACACGACCATAAGTACATTCATAAACAGACCTTTAATCATAGGAATATTATTCACATTAATAAAATCACATATGAATTGGCATGCTTATTTATTCATTCAGGGTGACACTCAAACATTCCCTGTCTCACACTAATATGCTCACACTCATGGAGACACATATTTATCACACACATGTTCACAAATTCGTCATTTATTTGCTAAGCTGTGTCTGACTCTTTTGCGACCCCATGGTAGCCACCGGGGAAGCCCTCACAAATTCATGGACATACATAATGGTGGCTTAGACAGTAAAGAATCTGCCTTCAGTGCAGGAGAGGGCTTCCCTAGGGGCTTACCTGGTAAAGAATCCACCTGCGATGCAGGAGACCTGGGTTTGATCCATGGATCGGGAAGATCCCCTGGAGAAGGGAATGGTACCCATTCCAGTATTCTTCCCTGAAGAATTTCATGGACAGAGGAGCCTGGCGGGCTACAGTCCATGGGGTCGCAAAGAATCGGACATGACTGAGTGACTAACGCTTTTACTTTCTTCACTTTCAATGCAGGAGACCCAGGTTTAATCCCTGTGTCAGGAAGATCCCATGGTGAAGGGAATGGCTACCCACACTAGTATTCTTGCCTGGAGAGTTTCATGGCCAGAGGATCCTGGCAAGCCGTGGGGTTGCAAAGATTCAGACGTGACTGAGCAACTAACACAGTTGAAACTTTCACGTTCACATATATGAGAGTGCTCATTCACTTGCCAAATATGATCATGCACACAAAGTCATTCACACATTCTCACATACATTGACACAGTCACATTTTCACTCATGAACACTCTTGACTTAAACATAGTTACACCCACATGGTCAAACATTCACTCACACACACAAACATGCTTACCAATTCACTCACACATAGATACCCTGCAGTAATTTGTACATAATTACATCTTCAGTAACACTTGCACAGTGTTCTCATATGTAAATATACTCATTAGTTATTGATGTACATTTGCACACATACACAAATATGCTAAAAAATTCACTCTGTCATACATACTCACAAAATGCATGCATTCATATACACAGACTCACAATAACAAGCTCACATGTTCACTTACAACACCATGCTCACAAAGTCACTCACACATAGAAACACATACATAAACACATATGACCGCACATCCACATACACAAATATGCCTACGCATTCCTTTCTTCATGCAAACTTGGTCACATATTCACTCCCTAAAATGAAGATGCCCACAGATTCACTCACACAGACTCAAATATGCTCATATGTAAAACTCACACCCTCACTTATTTGTACACATTAACACACCCACAGACAAACATGCACACTTATTCACTTACCCCCAAAACATGATCACGCACCACAAAGTCCACACCTTCACTCACGCATATGGATCAGTTCAGTTCAGTTCAGTCATTCAGTCATGTCTGACGCTTTGCGACTCCATGGACTGCAGCACCCCAGGCTAACCTGTCCATCATCAACTCCCGGAGCTTGCTCAAACTCGTGTCCATTGAGTTGGTGATGCCATCCAACCATCTCATCCTCTGTCGTCCCCTTCTCCTCCCGCATTCAGTCTTTCCCAGCATCAGGGTCTTTTCAAATGAGTCAGTTCTTCACATCAGGTGGCCAAAGTATTGGAGTTTCAGCTTCATCATCAGTCTTTCCAATGAATATTCAGGACTGATTTCCTTTAGGATGGACTGGTTGGATCTCCTTGCAGTCCAAGGGACTCTCAAGAGTCTTCTCCAACACCACAGTTCAAAAGCATCAATTCTTTGGTGCTGAGCTTTCTTTATAGTCCAACTCTCACACACATGACTGCTGGAAAAACCATAGCTTTGACTAGACAGACTTTTGTTGGCAAAGGAATGTCTCTGCTTTTTAATACACTGTCCAGATTGGTCATAGGTTTTCTTCCAAGGAGCAAGCATCTTTCAATTTCATGACTGCAGTCACCATCTGCAGTTATTTTGGAGACCCCCAAAATAAGGTCAGCCACTGTTTCCACTGTTTCCGCATCGATTTGCCATGAGGTGATGGGACCCGATGCCATGATCTTAGTTTTCTGAATGTTGAGTTTTAAGCCATACATTCAGATAAATTCATACACACACATTCACTCATTTAAATATGATTACATGTTAACGAGCTTATGCAATCAAACATGCTGAAAGATTTACATGCATGTGCTCACATACTCACAGATTTACTAGCACTTGTACATACTCTCGGAGAAGGCAATGGCACCCCACTCCAGTACCCTTGCCTGGAAAATCCCATGGACGGAGGAGCCTGGTAGGCTGCAGTCCATGGGGTCACTAAGAGTCGGACACGACTGAGCGACTTCACTTTCACTTTTCACTTTCGTGCATTGGAGAAGGAAATGGCAACCCACTCCAGTGTTCTTGCCTGGAGAATCCCAGGGACGGGGGAGCCTGGTGGGCTGCCATCTATGGGGTCGCACAGAGTCGGACACGACTGAAGTGACTTAACAGCAGCAGCAGCAGCAGTACATACTCTAGCATATGAACATACCTCTAAATATTCAGATACCCAAATATAATAACATGCTCACATACATGACAATGCTTATGAATTCAGTTGCACCCACGAATATGATCATATACACAAGGTCACTTACATTCATTCACACACATCCACACACTGACATGTTCACTCTCACACAATAGCATACTTATGTTAATGTGCTCCCTTACTCAGCAGTCTCACACATGCACACATGCTACAAATTCATTCACATACATAGCCACTCTCACAAAAAATCACTTCCCCACACATCCATTCTCATTGTCCCATTAACATGCTCACATATACATACATGCTCACTATTCACTGATGCAATAAGATACAAAAAGCATCCGCCTGCAATGTGGGAGACCTGGGTTCGATCCCTGGGTTAGGAAGATCCCCTGGAGAAGGGAAAGGCTTCCCACTCCAGTATTCTGGCCTGGAGAATTCCATGGACCATATAGTCCATGGGGTTGCAAAGTCGGACATGACTGAGCAACTTTCACTTTTTCTGTATACAAATATACTCACATGTTAACTCCCCAGAGTACTTGCTCCCATGTATGAACATACACACTCACTATAGAAATTATTATCCTCCTATATTATACACTCATGCATATACTTCCATACAAATTCACTCACATAGTCAAATATACCCACATATTAACTCTCTCAGAGGCAAATAATGTTCATATATTCACTCACAGGCATGAGCGTACTTAACATGTATACTGAATGACACTCATAAAATATGTTCATACATTTATTTACTTATAAGGACATGGTTGCAATATCACTCACACACGAGACTATTCATATATGTCACATGTACACACACATTTCCTCATATGTGCATGTAAACACAAATGAGGATGTGCTTACACATTCACTTGCAGGTGGACATGCTTCCAAACACACACTTACACATTCACTCACAGAAATATATTCTTCCATAAGAAGCTCACATAAATAAACACACTTGCAACATTCACTCATATGCACGCTAAGTCACTTCAGTCGTGTCCAACTCTGTGCGACCCCATAGATGGCAGCCCACCAGGCTCCCCCGTCCCTGGGATTCTCCAGGCAAGAACACTGGAGTGGGTTGCCATTTCCTTCTCCGATTCATGAAAGGGAAAAGTGAAAGTGAAGTCGCTCAGTCGTGTCTGACTCTAGCGACCCCTTGGACTGCAGCCTACCAGGCTCCTCCGTCCATGGGATTTTCCATGCAAGAGTACTGGAGTGGGGTGCCATTGCCTTCATATGAAGGTGCTCAAACATCCATTCACTCACAAAAACATGATGACAAATTTATTCCAACATAAAGACAGTGTAATATGAGCTCACATGCACAGATCCTGCACATACATACACTCTCAAATCCCTTCACACGTGCAAATTAACATAAACAAGAACACATTCACCCTTTCAATTGCAGATAAACATTTTCACACTCATCGTGAAGCTCACACATTCAGATAACCCACAGATGTACATACCCATTAACAAGTATATGCTCACATGTTCACTCATAAATTTACACATTCATTAGCAACGCCATGCAAACTAGTATGCTTACATTACACATTAATTCATACACATGAACAAGCTAACATCCATGTACAAATTCACAGATTTACTCATACACATGAATAGTTACCAATAGGTATTAACACACAAATATACTCACACCAACACTCTTATCCACGAATGGGCTCACATCAGTTTCATACATGCACACATATTTATTCATTGATATGTTCTTGATCAGAGATTGACTCAAAATGGAGGGTACACTTACATACTCACACATATGTTCTCATTCATTCACTCAAACAAGTATACTCAGACCAACATGGCTATACACATATTTACTCACCCAAATATGCTCACTCATATGTATCAACACATTCATATACTCATGTGTGTTCTATAATTTATGCTCACACACACTCATATATTCAGTTACCAACACAAATATGGTTTAAACACGCAGACACACATAATCCTTTGTGCATATTCACCTACCAAGTCACAGATGCATATCAACATATTAAATATAAAATTTGACTACCACTCGCTCATATAGATATGTATGTTCAAACATACAACTAAACTTATGAGTTTACTTAAACAGCAAAATTAGTAATATACATGCACACATGTTGTTACTTGCAATATCATGCTCATAGTTCACTCAGTCAGAAGGGTAAAATGACAGATGAACTCATAGTCACACTCACATACACAGTCTTCAACATTCTCTCACACAAACATGCTCGACCATTCACTCACATGAGCATAATGCATTTATTCACTCACAAGAACACGCTCACAAAATCACTCACACACAAAACCAAGTCATTTTCCCTTACATATGCAGACTCACACTTTTACTTTCATAAAATAAGATGGTCACAAAGGAGCATGCTCATGTGTTCATTTGTACATGAACCTGCTCACACTTATAAATGCTCACACAGTCACACACATGAGTATAATCACACATTAACATGCTTAAAGATGAACGCCCATGCACTCACAGCATCCTTACAAATTTACTAACACACATAGACACACTTACCATCCACATGTTCACACGCTCAATCCAACAGACTTGCTCACATGTTTCCTTGCTCATACGAACATGTCCACAAATTCATTCACACACAGAACACATTCATACATGCTCGTTTTACAAACAGAAACATACTCATACATTCAGTCACACATATGGGCATCCCCATCTCAACATGATCACACACTCAAATGTTAACACATTCAACCATGCACACATATTAATGAAATCGTACACATGTATACTCTTACATATGATGATTTGTACAAATCACATGTCCAGTCTTATGCCCATATTCATATACACATGCGCAAACATCTCTGTGTTCTCTCACACACACGTACCTGCTGTCACCCCTGAATATGCTTACAAATTCACTAAAACAAATTTGTGCTCACATGCATATATTCACACATTCACTGACACAAGCATCCTCAATTCTCACACACATGTAAACACACATATTTTGAGACCACCAATGCACACATTCACTCATTCACACAATTCACATAAAAGACACACTCATATCTCACATGAACACATTTCCTCATTTACACATATTAGCACACACTTGAAGGTGAAAGAGGAGAGTGAAAAAGCTGACTTAAAACTCAACATTTAGAAAACAAAGGTCATGGCATCCAGTCTCATCACTTCATGGCAAATAGATGGGGAAACAATGGAAACAATGACAGGCTTTATTTTCTTGGGCTTCAGAATCACTGCAGATGGTTACTGCAGCTGAAATTAAGACACTACAAACCTAGACATTGTTTTATTTTATTTATTTTTATTTATTTATTTTTAATTTTATTTTATTTTTAAACTTTACATAATTGTATTAGTTTTGCCAAATATCAAAATGAATCCGCCACAGGTATACATGTGTTCCCTATCCTGAACCCTCCTCCCTCCTCCCTCCCCATACCAACCCTCTGGGTCGTCCCAGTGCACTAGCTCCAAGCAGGCAGAGATATCACTTTGCTGAGAAAGGTCTGCATGGTCAAAGCTATGATTTTTCCAGTAGCCATGTATGGATGTGAGAGTTGGACCATAAAGAAGGCTGAGCACCAAAGAATTGATAGGCACAAATTGTCATGCTGGAGAAGACTCTTGAGAGCCTCTTGGACAGCAAGGAGATCAAACTTGTCAATTCTAAAGGGAATCAGTCCTGAACATTCATTGGAAGGACTGATGCTGAAGCTGAGGTTCCAGTCCTTTGGCCAACTGGTGGAAAGATTGGACTCATTGGGAAAAGACCCTGATGCTGGGAAAGATTGAGGTCAGGAGGAGAAAGGGGCAACAGAGGATGAGATGGTTGGATGGCATCACTGACTCAATGGACAAGAGTTTGAGCAAACTCCAGGAAATAGTGAAGGACAGGGAAGCCTGGCATGCTGCAGTCCATGGGTTGCAAAGGGTCGGACATGACTGAGTGACTGAACAACAACAAAGCGCACTCAAAAACAGGGACATACTCACATTCATTGACTTAACGTGCATTCTCACAGACTCACACTTACAGAAACCCAGTCATATAGGTGATGTGCTTACACGCAGCCTATTCACAGGCACGTTGACACACTCAAACAGAAATCTGATTACATAGTCACTCTGACACAAACATACTCACACTCACCATCAACTCAAACATTCACTCACACACACAAAGATTAACTCACACAAATTTAGCATAGAGCACACTTCCCTGGTGGCTCAGACAGTTAAGCATCTGTCTACAATGTGGGAGACCCGGGTTCGATCCCTGGGTAGGGAAGATCCCCTGGAGAAGGAAATGGCAATCCACTCCAGTACTATTGTGTGGAAAATCCCATGGACAGAGGAGCCTGGTAGGCTACAGCCCATGCGGTCGCAAAGAGTCGGACACGACTAAGCGACTTCACTTTCACACGCTCACATTAACAGGCTTATGAAAACAAATATAGATATTCCCTCACTGACACAAGCATGCAAACACATATACAGATACTCACAAATTCCATAGGCTTGAACACACCCATCTACTTCAACACTCAAATATTGTTACATAACATACTGTAAGACATGAAAAAGTTCACAAATTCACTCTCACAAATGTTTTTGTTGTTCAGTCACTCAGTCGTGTCTGACTTTTTGCGGCCCCATGGACCGCAGCATGCCAGGCTTCCCTGTCCTTTACCACCTCCCAGAATTTGCTCAAACTCATGTCCATTGAGTCAGTGATGCCATCCAACCATCTTGTCTTCTGTCATCCCCTTCTCCTGCCTTCAATCTTTCCCAGCATCAGGGTCTTTTCTATGAGTTAGCTCATCTTCTGTTTCAGCATCAGTCCTTCTAATGAATATTCAAGACTGATTTCCTTTAGGAATGACTGGTTTGATCTCCTTCCAATCCAAAGGACTCTCGAGAGTCTTCTCCAACAGCACAGTTCAAAAAGCATCAGTTCTTCAGTGGTCAGCCTTCTTTATGGTCCAACTCTCACATCCATATATGACTACTGGAAATACCATAGTTTTGACTTGACAGACCTTTGTCGCTAAAGTAATGTTTCTGCTTTTTAATACACTGTCTACATTGGTCATAGCTTTTCTTACAAGGAGCAAGAAGTGTCTTTTTTAATTTCATGGCTGCAGCCACCAACTGCAGTGATTTTGGAGCCCAAGAAAATAAAGTCTGTCACGGTTTCCATTGTTTCCCCATCTATTTGCCATGAAGCATTGGGACCAGATGTCATGATCTTAGTTTTCTGAATGTTGAGTTTTAAGCCAGCTTTTTCACTCTCCTCTTGCACCTTCATCAAGAGGCTCTTGATGAAAAGCCTCTTTGCTTTCTGCCATATGGGTGGTGTCAGCTGCATATCTGAGGTTATTGATGTTTCTCCTGGCAATCTTGATTTCAGCTTGTGCTTCATCCAGCCCAGCATTTCTCATGATATACTCTGCATATAAGTTAAATAAGCAGGGTGACAATTTCCAGCCTTGACGTACTCCTTTCCCAATTTGGAACCAGTCCTTTGTTCCATGTCCGGTTCTAACTATTGCTTCTTGACCTGCATACAGGTTTCGCAGGAGGTAGGTAGTGTGTACAAATATATATGTTCACATGTATGTGCATGCTCCCACATTCAGTCACTTACATTAACATGTTTACTGTTTACTCACTCAAATGAACATGCTGACAAATTATTCACATGCAGACACACTCATGTCCATTCACACCCACATGGTCACACATTCACTCATTAATACAGATGTGCTCACACCATCATTGCCTCACGTGAACATGCTCATGCTGCTACTGCTGCTAAGTCGCTTCAGTCGTGTCCGACTCTGTGCGACCTTATAGACAGTAGCCCACCAGGCTCCCCTGTCCCTGGAATTCTCCAGGCAAGAACATTGGAGTGGGTTGCCAATTCCTTCTCCTGTGCCTGAAAGGGAAAAGTGGAAGTGAAGTCGCTCAGTCGTGTCTGACTCTTAGCGACCCCATGGACTGTAGCCCACCAGACTTCTCCATCCATGGGATTTTCCAGGCAAGAGTACTGGAGTGGGGTGCCATTGCCTTCTCCGAAACATGCTCATAGATGTATTCAAATAGGTAGACATAACTAGTCACACTATAATAAATTCACTCTGTGCAAACTTGCACAAAAATTCACTCAATCACATGAATATTCCTACAAGTTCAGTCACACAGGTTCATGAATACATAAACTCAGGTGCTCCCAGACATTCACTTTCACATGCACATTAGCACTCTCATAGTCAGGAACATGCTCACATGGATGCTCTCCTACAAACATGTGCACATCCTCCACAAAGTACAAATATTCCCTCATAAAGAAAATACACCCATATGTATTTACATTCAGATGCTCACATTTCACGCATACAAGAATACTCCACATGTTACCTAGTTTGCAGCAGGAAACATACACATTCACTGACTCACAGGAAAGTGCTAATAACATCCGTACACATGGCTTCAAATTCAGGTATACACTTGGACACACACAAACATGCATTTCAACACTCAAACATTACTTTAACCTACTCTGACAGGTACAAGTTCATATGTTCACCCTCTTGAATGGTACTACGCACATGTGCAGACACTGACACATTCACTCACATGAACATACCCAGATCTCATTCACATGAAAATTATCACACTTTCACTCACGTGCATACATGATCAAAAATTCACTCACACTCATGAGATCTGTGTACCCACAATGACACACTCATTTACACATGCAGGCCAACATTGACATAAAGAAGAACATGCCCAGGTATTGATTTGCACACAAACAGTAAAGCTCACTAGGAAGCTCACAAATTCAGTCACATACATATGCTTACATTCACTGACACACATATATGTGCCTTTACACAAATACAACCATATATTAATAAGATTACACAGAAACACATAAACATGCTAACATGTGTGTTCATGCTCAGAAATACCTTCATACAATCGAGCACACACATATTCACTAAAGCAAAAATTTATGCACAATGGACTGCTCTTACTGATGAACAGGCTCAAATACACACTGACACTGTCACATTTATGCTCACGTGCAAAAATGCTCAAACAAAAAAATCCAAATAACAAATACGCTAAAAAAATGCTCAAAACATTTACTTCCCCAAAACGCTCACTCTTTAACTCCCACCAGTGTGATGAAAATCTCACTCAGATGCCAGCACACATTCAGATTGCTGATTTGAAACCTCATGAGTTCCCTGGATGAAATTTGAAACTCCCTCCCATGTATGAAGGGCAAGGAGATACCAGAGCAAGATGTAGAGCACTCCAAGTGGGTGGGTGGGTGGCAATTTTTTTTTTTTTAGCTCTAGAAGGGAAATTTCTTTATATATATATATGTATATATATATATATTTTTTATGGAGGCTTTTAATTGGAGGCTTTACAATATTGTGGTGGTTTTTGCCATACATTCATATGAATCAGCCATGGATGTACATGTGTTATTAGCAAGAGAACTTACATATAAGGCTTGTGTTGAGTGGCCACAAGACAAGTAGATCTCCACACCTGCCTGTCAGAATCTTAAGTTTATATGGCGAATTTAATGGGGCTCGGCCAAATGTCTTGTCCATATGATCTCAACAGCACATTCCTCTTTCAAGGCTGTGTCTTTAAAACAGGACCTAGTATGGGAACTGTGGGCAGAACATACATTCCAAGGATGAGGAGAGGGTGAGGAGACTCTGATTGCCAAGATTCAGCTCTTGGGTCAACCAGTAGTCATGTCTTCTTTTTACAAAAATTTTAAGTATTTCTATTTGGCTATGCCAGGTCTTTGTTTTGACACACGGGATCTTCAATCTTCATTGCGGCATGCAGGATCTTTTTAGTTACAGCATGAGGGACCTTTAGCTGTGGCATGTAATCTCGTAGTTGCGGCATGTGGGATCTAGTTCCTTGACCAGAGATTGAGCCTGGGCCCCCTGCATTGGGAATATGGCATCTTAGCCACTGCACCACCAGAGAAGTCCCTGTCATATCTTCTTGATGATCTTCTCCAACATTCCATCCTTCATGACTGACTCTTAACAATCTTATACATCCCCCTCTTCTGCCATGTGCCCTGAGCCATTAACAAGGGGTTTTATTAGCATGGAAATAGTTCATTTGGTGGCTGACTAGCTGCATTGGAGGCAGATACCCCAATAATAATATAAGCATATGCAAGAGAAAAGACAGATTATGACTCCTGATGAATAACCTTTTTTGTTCCCCTCACCAAGAGCTCCATGATCTGAACCACTGAAAATAAGTCCCCTAAGCAGGGAGTTGGATCACTCACGGTGTTCACTTCTGTGACTTAATAAGGATGATACATTAGTAGACTCATCAGGTATGAACATATAACATTCTGTTTCCCAACAGTTGTGTTGATTCCTTCGGCAGGCCCTTGAGCAGACCTACTGAAGGAAGGTATTTCCATCAGAGTTCATTGTGTGACCAGACACTGGAGCAGCAGTAGTCTAAAGATGAAAAGACAGATATTTAGTAGGGACTTGTATGGAAAGTCTTCCCCTCACATAAAAACTACACTTCTGGCCTAATCCTTAGATGTTAATGGTTAATGTGGCTGTTGCATTAAGAGCTTGACCTGGTTGTTTATCCCATATATATTGGCTGGGGAAGGCAGCGCTGTCAGGCCTATGGAGATGAACTGTGGGTGGGACATGCTAGGCCAGGACTCCCACCTTCTCCCCTCTTTCAGTGGTGTGTATTCAATTCCAAGCATAGCGCATTTCCTCAGGTCTGGCTCCCAGTGGAGATTTGAGCAGTTCCTCCTCACCCAGGGTTGCAGAGTAACTCATCCATCCTGGTAGAATGTCTTATTGCAAACTCCAGTAGATAATGCCTTTCCCAGGTGTGATGTGGCTTGGTGTTCCCAGCATCATAGTATGTTGATCCTGTTGGAAATGCTCTCAAAATGGTGTCACGGGAATAGAACAGACAATCAAAAATGGCTCAGCAAGGTATTCTTTACTTCTGCAGAAGGGCACTTTGCAGACAAAGGGTCTGGGAGCAAGCACACTGAGTGGAAGGTCTGACCAGGTTTTATCCCTAAGACGCAGGTTCCCGCCCCTGGCTCCTCACAGGCTGAGGACCAGAGTCACAATCTTCCCAGGATGTCACCTAAGATTTGTGTTGGTCAATGGGGTCATGAGTAATACCTGCAAACTCTTGAGTGGAGGACTGTTTTACCCACCCCTTTACTTCTCTGAACATATGCAGGGTAAAAACCCATGAAATTACCCTACCAAACTGTTTTTATGAGGAAGGGGAGAGAACAAAGGACTGGCACAAGTTGCCATTTTTAGAAACCTTATTCACAAGCTGGGTGTATAGGTATATATATCTAAATAATGTGTGCTTAAAATGAATATGGATCATTTCTCTATTTCTCATATCTTCCCTTTTGGTAGAAAAGACTGTATTTTCCTACAGTCCACAGTGAGAAGAGTGCAATCTAAGTCATATTCCATGACTTCCGTACCTTCATGATACTGGGTGTCTTGGTAGAGGGCCTCGGTCTGGATTATGGGGCAGTCAGCATCATTCAAATGTATTAAAGCTTGAGACAGTACTTTAGTCTACCTGGCTAAAGTGGTTTTACCTGTTAGTAATTTAATCTGCTGCTTCAATATTCTCCTTTTCTTTTCCATCACCCATGCTCCTTAGGGGAGACAGAACCTCCATTTACTATCATGTTCTTTTGTGTAAGCTTGTATATCATGATATTTGAAATGTCATGCTTGGTTACTGTCCATTTGACTAGTGTATCTATACATAGTAGCCTACTCTTGTAATTCCCTGATGATGACCTCTTTTTTGTTTGTGGTGACTGGAGAAAGTCTAAATTAGGCCAGACACAGTGTCCACCCAAACCAAGACATTTAGAACCCTCACTCGGAGGAAGGCGGCTGATACAATCATTTTGCTCTCAGTGACTCACCAGTGGGGAGCTCCAGTGAATGGACTCACGCTCCTTTGGCAGTTGCCTTGGGCCCTGTTTAGAACACACAGCAACTGCATAAACAAGTCATTTTGTTTCAAGGGCGTTCTAGCAACCTTGGCCATATGCCATCCCGTTTGAACACTATGGTGGCCCCTCTTTCTATGCTGTATCTACTGAAGGGCAGATTGCTAAGGCTTGTACCCGGGCTAGGGCATCAGCTTCCTGCTACCAGAGGGTATCAGTGCCTCATGATCTGGTATATGGAAATCAGTGACAACTGACTCAGGTTCTGGCAAGCAAACCCAAATGTCCTTCTATATATTCTAATCCCCAAAGGGTTTATTCATAATTATCCACCCATATGCTTCCCACTGTCCAAGCCATAGGGTTAATCCCTTTACAACAGCAGAATTGTCAGTTCAAAGTGTTAACAGTCAGGACCTATGAGTGATTACCAGTGAAATCTTCTGCGTTCATCCCCATGGCTGCCGCAGTTCATTCCTGTTTCTATCCAGATGATGTCAGTGTTGCTAAGACCAAGACCAAATTCCCAGACACCTGGATTAAACCTGATGTCCTCATGGGCTGTCAGAGAAATACGAGTGGGGGAATTTGGAGCACTGACACATTCTATAAGGCCTAGTGGGGAAGGAAATGGCAACCCACTCCAGTGTTCATGCCTGGGAAATCCCATGGACGGAGGAGCCTGGTGGGCTCCAGTCCATGGGGTCGCAAAGAGTCGGACACGACTGCGTGACCTCACTTCACTTCACTTCACCTCATAAGGCCTAGTAGCACCTGCATTTTTAGAGACAGTGGGCTGGCATACAGCATGCGCCTCTGCTGCAAATAGGCAACCATTTAGTCAAAGTGGGGGGGTTTAAGCTATGGCAGATGTGGGTCAATGGAACATATTCTCAATCTCACCTTGATAGGAAGGCAAATTCTTACTATAAAATGCTGTTCCTTAAAACTGTCTGGTCATATCTAATTTGTGTGCATTCTCAGATATTCGAGTCAGAGCCTTGGTAATATAACCAGTGTTTCCAATTGTGTCCTGTTACAAGGAGAACAGATTATTATTGTATTTATACAAACAAACATATGACCATAAAAATCAGAATACTCACAGAACACTCCAAAACCTGGAGGGATCAGATAGGGAGAAAAAAGTAAGTGTTTCTTCTTTATCCACAAATGTATATGTTAGCAAATTGCTCATAGCTTAAGAGAAAAGAGAAAAAGTCTTCTTAACTCTGGAAAACCAAAACACACAAGAACTAACAATGTTTCAAACAGAAAGTCAAAATTATGATCATCCTCATTATTTCACTCAGTCCCATGAAATTTATGGAGAAAGCCAAACAGTAAAAAAAGAAAACAAACAAACTGCCCTTTTTAACTGATGAAGGAAAATTACATTTTAGTTTTACGTAAGTACACTATAGATATTAAAGCCTGTTTTTCTTTCGTATAGAAGCCTTAATGAAGTTCAATCATGTATCCAATCTAGATCATATAAGCAACAGTACTCTCTCAAGGCAGCATTTTTGACATGGCTCCTAGTATGGGAACTGTGGGCCACATCTGCATTCCAAGGACAGGGCAGGTAGCGAGGAGCCTCTCATTGCCTGAGTCCAGTTCATCTGTCATCCAGTGGTCGCATCCTCTCAGTAAGCTCTAACACAGATACACTCACCTGGACCCTGACACATTGACTCCTTCACAGAAATGTGCTCAAATGCTCATAAATTCACTCATTTCAGTTCAGTTCAGTTCAGTCACTCAGTCATGTCTGACTCTTTGTGACCCCATGAATTGCAGTGGGCAATTCATGTCCATCACCAAGTCCCAGAGTTCACCCAAACTCATGTGCATCGAGTCGGTGATGCCATACAGCCATCTCATCCTCTGTCGTCCCCTACTCCTCCTGCCCCCAACCCCTCCCAGCATCAGAGTCTTTTCCAATGAGTCCAGTCTATGCATGAGGTGGCCAAAGTATTGGAGTGTCAGCTTTAGCTGTACACCCAGGACTGATCTCCTTTAGGATGGACTGGTTGGATCTCCTTGAAATTCAAGGGACTCTGAACAGTCTTCTCCAACACCACAGTTCAAAAACATCAATTCTTCGGCGCTCAGCTTTCTTCACAAACCAACTCTCACAGCCATACATGACTACTGGAAAAACAATACCCTTGACTAGACGGAACTTTGTTGGCAAAGCAACGTCTCTGCTTTTTAATATACTATCTAGGTTGGTCCAAATATGTACACTCTGATCTTCCCATACACCCCTTCATTTACACGTGCACATTAACCTCAAAATAATAAATCTGCTAACATACACACTCACACACAAGGAAACTCACATCTACCCTGAAGCTCAACCATTCAGTCACATGTAAATAAACTCACACTCCCATTCATGATTATGTTACACTCATACAATTCTTGCAAGTTAAGCTCACTTTAACTTGTGTGAACCTAGTACACATTCACTGCCTCACATGAACATACTGGTGTTCTCTCATGTGTTCACAAATTTCAGTCATACCCCTTGAACATAAACATGTACTTCAATACTCAAGTAGTATCACACTAACAGACTCTTATGGTGGATAGGATTATGAGGCATGGAGGGAGGAGTGCACTTCTCCAGAGCTGGAACCAGCATTGGAGCACCAGCACCTTTGGGCTGCATCCTTTCCTTGATGGACAGCACTTCAGCTGCACACTTTGCCCCACCCTCAAGAATCTGAACAGACAGGTCCCACAAGATTGTGGAGTAGAAGGATGTGCATTCATCTTCTCCCATGAGAACTCCAAAATTGCAAAGAACTGTTGAACAACCATCGACAGGACAATGTTGGATCCCACTGAAAAAAGATACCCCATGTCCGAGGGCAAAGGAGAAGCCACAATGAGACGGTAGGAGAGGCGAAATCGTGTTTAGAATCAAACCTCATAACTACCAGAGATGCTCAGAGGGTCAAACAAAACCTTGTGTGCACCAGGACCCAGGGACCCCACAAGAGACTGAGCCACACCTGCCTTTCAGTGTTTGAGTCTCCTCTATGGCTGCATAGGTCAGCAGTGTCCTGCCATGGGAACAGGGGCTTTGGCTGCAGCAGATCTGGGAGGTGTGGTGTGTAAGCCCCACCATAGAGCCACCAAGCAGGCAACTCACAAACTGGAGGACAATCAAATAATTATGCCAAAGAAGTTCTCACACTGTTGTGAAAGTTCTAGGGCCCACAACAGATTTCCCAACCTGGGAATCCAGCAAAGAGACTGAGAACCCCCAGGGAATTTGATTTTGAAGGCCAGTGGACTTTGATTACAGAACTTACACAGGACTAGGGAAACAGACTCTTGGAAGGCACAAACAAAACCTTGTGTGCACCAGGACCCAGGAGAAAGGAGCAGTGACCCCACAAGAGAATGAGCCAGACTTGCCTGTGAGTATCCAGGAGATTCCAGCGGAGGCATGGGTGGACAGTGGCTTTCTGTGGCATCAGGGGCACTGAATCTAACAGTCCTGACATAAGTTCTTTTGAAGGACCTCCATTACCCCTATCATAGTTTAGCCTCAGGCCAGACTCCAGGGAGGGAACACAGCCCCTCCAATCCACAGAAAATTGGATTAAAGATTTACTGAGCATGGCCCTGCCCATCAGAGCAAGACCCAGATGCCCCCACAGCCAGTCCTTCCAATCAGAAAGCTTCCACAAGCCTCATATGCTTATCCATCAAAGAACAGACAGAATGGAAACCACAATTACAGAAAACTAACCAAACCGATCCCTTGGATCACAGCCTTGTCTAACTCAATGAAACGATGAGCCATGCCATGTAGGGCCACGCAAGACGGATGGGTCATGGTAGAAAGTTCTGACAAAACGTGGTTCACTGGAGAAGGAATGGCAAACCACTTCAGTATTCTTGCCTTAAGAACCCCATGAAGAGTAGGAAAAGGCAAAAATATATGACACTGAAAGATGAACTCCTCAGGTCAGTAGATGCCCAATACACTACTGGAGAAGAGTGGAGAAATAGCTCCAGGAAGAATGAAGAGGCTGAGGCAAAGCGTAAACAGTGCCCAGCTGTGGATGTGACTGGTGATGGAAGTAAAGTCTGATGCTGTAGAGAACAATATTGTATAGGAACCTGGAATGCTAGGTCCATGAATCAAGGTAAATTGGAAGTGGTCAAACAGGAGATTGCAAGAGTGCACATCGACACTTTAGGAATCAGTGAACTGAAATGGACCAGAATGGGCCCATTATATCTACTGCTGTGGGAAAGAATCCCTTAGAAGTAATGGACTAGCCCTCATATAGTCGACAAAAGAGTCTGAAATGCAGTACTTGGGTGCAATCTCAAAAAAGACAGAATGATCTCTGTTGGTTTCCAAGGCAAACCATTTAATATCACAGTAATCCAAGTCTATGCCCCAACCACTAATGCCAAAGACGCTGAATTGACTGGTTTGATGAAGACACACAAGACCTTCTAGAACTAACACAAAAAGAAGACACCCTTTTCATCATAGGGGACTAGAAAGCAAAAGTAGGAAGTCAAGACATACCTGAAGGAACAAGCAACTTTGGCCTTGGAGTACAAAATGAAGCAGGGCAAAGGCTAACAGAGTTTTTCTGAGAGAACGCACTAGTCATAGCAAACACCCTCTTGCAACAACACAAGAGATGACTACACATGGACATCACCAGATGATCAACACCGAAATCATATTGATTATATTCTTTGCAGCCAAAGATGGAGAAGCTCTATACGGTCTGCAAAAACAAGACCAGGAGCTGACTGTGACTCAGATCATGAACTCCTTATTGCCAAATTCAGACTTAAGTTGAAGAATGAAGGGAAAACCACTAGACCATTCAGGTGTGACCTAAATCAAATCCCTTATGATTATACAGTGGAAGTGACCAAGAGATTCAAGGGATTCGATCTTATAGAAAGAGTGCCTGAAGAACTGTGGATGGAGGTTCCTAACATTGTGCAAGAGGCGGTGATCAAAAGCATCCCCAAGAAGAAGAAATGCAAGCAGGCAAAATGGTGGTCTGAGGAGGCCTTACAAATAGCAGAGAAAAGAAGAGAAGGGAAAGGCAAAGGAGAAAAGGAAAGATATATCCATCTGAATCCAGAGTACCAAAGAATAGCAGGGAAAGATAAGAAAGCCTTCCTCAGTGACCAATGCAAAGAAATAGAGGAAAACAATAGAATGGGAAAGACTAGCAATCTCCTCAAGAAAATTAGAGATACCAAGGGAACATTTCATGCAAAGATGGGCTCAATAAAGGACAGAAATGGCATGGACCTAACAGAAACAGAAGATATTAAGAAGAGATGGCAAGAACACACAGAAGACCTATACAAAAATGATCTTCATGACCCAGATAGCCACGATGATGTGATCACTCACATACAGCCAGACATCTTGGAATGTGAAGTCCAGTGGGCCTTAGGAAGCATCACTATTAATAAAGCTAGTGGAGGTGATGGCATTCCAGCTGAGCTATTTCAAATCCTAAAAGATAATGCTGTGAAAATGCTGCACTTAATATGCCAGCAAATTTGGGAAACTCAGCAGTGGCCACAGGACTGGAAAAGGTCAGTTTTCATTCCAGTCCCAAAGAAAGGCAATGCCAAAGAATGTTCAAACTACTGCACAAATGCACTCATCTCACAGACTAGCAAAGGAATGCTCAAAATTCTCCAAGCTAGGCTTCAACAGTATGTGAACTGAGAACTTCCAGAAGTTCAAGCTGGATTTAGAAAAGGCAGAGGAATGAGAGATCAAATTGTCAACATCCTTTATATCATCGTAAAAGCAAGAGAGCTCCAGAAAAACATCTCCTTCTGTTTCGATGACTATGCTAAAGGCTTTGACTGTGTGGATCACAACAAACTCTGCAACACTCTTAAGGAGATGGGAATACCAGCCCACCTTACTTGCCTCCTGACAAATCTGTATGCAGGTCAAGAAGCAAGCGTTAGAATCAGATATGTAACAACAGACTGGTTCCAAATTGGGAAAGGGGTACGTCAAGGCTGTATATAGTCACCTTACTTATTTAATTTATATGCAGAGTACATCACGCAAAATGCCAGGCTGGATGAAGCACAAACTGGAATCAAGATTGTCGGGAGAAATATCAATAACTAGCCTCAGATATGCAGGTGACAGTACCCGTATGGCAGAAAGCAAAGAGGAACTAAAGAGCCTCTTGATGAAAGTGAAAGAGGAGAGTGAAAAAGCTGGCTTAAAACTCAACACTGAAAAACGAAGACCATGACATTTTGTCCCATCACTTCATGGCAAACTGATGGGGAAACAATGGAAACAGTGACAGACTTTATTTTCTTGGGCTCCAGAATCACTGCAGATGATGACTGCAGCCATGATTAAAGACGCCTGCTCCTTGGAAGAAAAGCTATGGCAAACCTAGACAGTGTATTAAAAAGCAGAGACATTACTTTAGCGACAAAGGTCCGTCTAGTCAAAGCTGTGGTTTTTCCAGCAGTCATATATGGCTGTGAGAGTTGGACCATAAAGAAAGCTGAGCGCTGAAGAATTGACGCTTTCGAACTGTGGTGTTGGGGAGGACTCTTGAGAGTCCCTTGAACTGCAAGGACATCAGACCAGGCAATGCTAAAGGAAACCAGTTCTGAATATTCATTGGAAGGACTGATGCTGAAACTGAAGCTCCAATACTTTGGCCACCTGATGCGAAGAACTGACTCATTAGCAACGACCCTGATGCTGGTAAAGATTGAAGGCAGGAGGAGAAGGGGACGACAGAGGATGAGATGGTTGGATGGCATCACTGACTCGATGGACATGAGTTTGAGCAAGCTCCGGGACTTGGTGATGGACAGGGAAGCCTGGCATGCTGCGGTCCACGGGGTCACAGAGTCGGACATGACAGAATGACTGAACTCACTGGAACAGTAACATGCTCATATGTTTACTTGCACACAAATATGGTCACACCAGAAAGCTCACAAATTCACTCAGTCACATTACATAACAGTAGCTATGTTCACTCACATGCTCACAGATTTCTTTATTCAAATATTTTCACACTTTTACAAGATCACTTGCACAACAAAATCACTGACTCAGTACTCAGATGTATACTAAAATGCATTCACGTGATTGAAAATTTATCTATAGAGATGAGCACACATAAATTTATACTTTAAGTGTGCAAATTTACAGCCAGAAAATTCCTCTTGCCCCTACATAGTCTCACACATAGAATGTTGCACACAAATATCCTGACTTACATACAGATACACATTCACTCACAAAACAGATCAAATATTCACAAACTCAAACATGCACTCACATTCAAAAACACAGATGCATGTACACATACACTCTTGACACATTCACTCTTTCACAAAAACATGCTTAATCATGTATTCAACCAAATGACCATTCCAACGAATTCACTCAAACTGAAATACAAATACATACAGTCAGATGCTCCCACTCACACCTTCACTTACACATATTATTTACAATCTTAAAATCCAGACTGTGCCCACATGAATGCATGAATACAAGCATGCTCACATCCATCTTGGAGCTGAAACATTTGCTGAAGAAAATGCACTCATACGTCCTTCCATGTACACCCATATTTTATACTAAGGTGCTCACTCTACATTAACTAGTTCAAAACAAAGAACCTGATACATATTCCCTTACACAAACATGCTAACATCCAAGCACATGGTCACAGATATGTAGGCATGCACATTGTGTTTATATGTGCAAACATGTGAATTCATTTACTCAGGCAAACTTTTTGTCATAAGCATTAACATGGTCACAAATATAGTTGCACACAAACATACTCACCCATCTATATAAAACAGTTACATTTACTCACACATGGGTATGAATGACCTTATTCCAATATACAGTTGACCCTCGCATGACACGGATTTCAACTGTGGGTCCACTTATGTGCAAACTTTTTCAATAAATATATAGTTGGCCCTCTGTGTCTATGGGTTTTGAATTCACAGATTTAACCAACTGCATATCACATTCTATACTGATGATCCACGGCTAGTTGAATCTGAGGATGCAGACTACAGAGATAGAGAGGGCTGACTATGGGACTTGGACACTCTCAGATTTTGGTATCCTCAGTGGGTCCTAGACTCAGTCTTCTGTGGATAGTGAGTGACCACTGTAATCACATATTAACAAGGTCACGAGAAAATATACTTTCCCATCCATTATACACGAATATGCCAAGATGATTATCAGACTTGCAAATGCGTTTATACAGATGAGCATACATAAATGTTCACTCTAAGCATACAGATAAATATATATCCTAGAAACCACTCTCACCCATGAACAGGCTCACAGAAACACTGTCACAGACAGATGTGTTTACATACTTATAAATTACACATTCACTCACTCACAAAACACTTTAACACTCAAACAGTCTCAGACTTGCCCACCAGTACATTCCCATTCACACACCCATACACTTACATGTGCATATTGACATTCACTCCTTCACACAAACATGCTCAAACATTCACTCAATCACATGACCATGCCCATAGATTCATTCACACAGGGACACAAATGCTTATATTCAAAAGTTCCCACTCACACATTCCACTTATACATGCACATTTTCACTCAAAATCTATGTTCACATAGATACTCACATACAAATATCTCCACATCCTCTATGAAGCTCAGATATTCACTCAAAGAAGAAAATACACTCACAAGCACTTCCACTCATGTTTATGTTTCACTCACACAAATATACTCACCTGTTAACTAGCTCACAACAGTGAACCTGATACACATTCCTACTCATACAAACGTGCCAACACCCGTGCATGTGGCTGCAAATTCAGGGTATACTTGAACACACAAACATTTACAGCAATACCCAAATATTGAAATATGAACACACTCTCAGATGTACAAGGTCACATATTTACTCTCACAAATGGACAAACTCATATATATGCACATGCTCATTTGTTCAGGCTTCTCTGGTGGCTCAGATGGTAAAGAATCTGCCTGCAATGCAGGAGACCCGGGTTAGATCCTGGGTCAGGAAGATCCCCTGGAGAAGGGAATGGCAACCCACTCCAGCATTCTAGCTTGGAGAATCCCATGGATAGAGGAGCCTGGTGGGCTACAGTCCATGGAATCACAGAGTCGGACACGACTGAGTGACTAGCTTACAAATTAACACATGCCGACCAATGTACTCACACATATACACATACTAACATGCATTCACACTTGGTGGCTCACAATTCACAAACATAAAGTGGCCCTAGATAATTCATATTATCATAGTCGTGCACTTAAAAACATACACATGATTATAAATTCACTCACATTCAAAATACACTCATTTCATTTATACATGCACACACCCATTCACATACCCATATAAAATATCATTGTCACAAACATGCTTACATATTGAATTGCACAGGAACATGCTCACAATCAGCAAGAAGCTCACAATTTCATTCATTTATTTAAAAAAAACCATTACATGGGACTTCCTGGTGGCTCCGTGGTAAAGAATCCACCTGCCAATGTAAGAGACATGGGTTTGATCCCTGGTCCAAGAGGATCCTACATGCCCTGAAGCAACTAAGCCCATGTGCCACAACTATTGAGCCTGTGCTCTAGACCCCACAAGCCACAAGTACTGAGCCCACATGCCACAACCACTGAAGCCTGCATGCCCTAGAGCCCTTGCTCCACAACGAGAAGTCTGTGCACCTCAGCCAAAGAGAAGCAACTAGAGAAACGCCCGTGCAGCAACAAAGACACAGCACAGCCAAAAATAAATAAATAAAATTATTCTTGCATATATGTGGTATTTAGAAAGATGAAATGGACAATCCTACATGCAGGGCAGCAAAGGAGACATGGATATAAAGAACAGACTTTTGGAGTCAGTGGGAGAAGGCAAGGGTGGGATGATTTGAGAGAATGGCATCGAAGCATATGCATTACCATGTGTAAAATAGATGACCAGTGCGAGTTTGATGCAAGAAGCAGGGCACCCAAAGCCGGTTTTCTGGGACAACCTAAAGGGATAGGGTGCGGAGGGAGGTGGGAGGGAGATTCAGGATGAGGGGTGACACGTATACGTATGGCCAATTCATGTTGATGTATGGCAAAACCAATCACGATATTGTAAATAATTATCCTCCAAGTAACTAATTTAAAAAATAAAAAACCATTGAATGTACTCCCTCATATATGCTCACAAATAACCTTACTCAAATGTATTCACACATAAACAAGATCACACAGAAAACACATTTACCCCAACTACTCAATATTATGCTAATATGCATTCACATGCCTACAAATTCACTTATACAGGTGAACACACTTAAATATTCATTTTAAGCACACACATTTACACCTAAGAAAACACTCTCACCCATGAACATACTCACACATACAATGTCACACAGAGATATGTTGACATACATACACATTCTTGCACACTAACTAAACACGCACTGATTTGCCCTCAAACTCAAATTCAAAAACACATACATTCACATGCGTGCACCAACACATTCATTGTTTCACATAAACATGCTGGTGTGTGTGTGTGTGTGTGTGTGTGTTAGTCACTCAGTCGTGTCCAACTCTTTGTGACCCCATGGACTGTAACTGTAGCTGCCGGGCTCTTCTGTCCGTGGGGATTCTCTAGGCCGGAATGCTGGAGTGGGTTGCTAGGCCCCCTTCCAGGGGATCTTCCTGACCCAGGTATCGAACCCAGATCTGCCACATTGCAGGTGGATTCCTTACCGCCTGAGCCACCAGGGAAGCCCAAGAATCCTGGAGTGGGTAGCCTATCCCTTCTCCAGGGCATCTTCCCAACCCAGGAATCGAACCAGGATCTCCTGCATTGCAGGCGGATTCTTCACCAGCTGAGCTACCAGGGAAGCCAAAACATGCTGATTTGTCACTCAAATTCAGGACCTTACTCACGAGTTTACTCACAAAGGGACTCAGATATAAACAGTCAGATGCTTCCAGATGTTCCCATTCACACTTTCACTTACATATTCTTAAAATCCAGAACATGCTTATATACATGTATACACAAACATGTTTCCATCCACCATAAAGCTCAGACATTAGCTCACAGAAGAAATTTGCTCACATGTACTCACATTCTCATTTTATCTCACATAAATATGCACATACTAGCTCACAGCTGAGAACCTGACACACATTCTCTCATTCACATGAACATAACTTTAATATTGTCAATAGATAATTATGCCACATGGAGTTTAAGGCAAGGAAGGCTTTGTTTAAGACTTTGTTTAAGGCTTTGTTTAAAAGGGGACAGAGACTGTTGTAACAGGGAAAATAAACTCAACCCCATCTACACGAGAGACAGATGAAAATTTATCACCAACAGGGTGGTTGAAAGAGGTAGTGACTGGGGAATTACTAACAGGAACTTAGGTATTGTGTTGGCTAATTTTAGATGTTCACTTGCTTGTAAAGCATTTCCTGGTGTGTCTGTAAGCAGGATTCTGGAAGAGATTAGCATATGAATTGGTAGACTGAGTAAAGAAAATTGCCCTCATCAATGCAAATGGGCATCACCCAATCCCTTGAGGGCCTGAATAGAACAGAAAGACAGAGGAAGGATGAGTTTGCTCTTTGCCTGAACTGAGACATCCATATGATTCTGTTCTAAGACATCGGCATTCCTCATCTTAGGCCTTTGCACTTAGACCAGGATTTGCACCATCTGTCCTCTGATTCTCAGGCTTTTAGCCTTGAACTGGGTTCAGGGTTTGTCAGGCCTTCTGACTTAGACTGAATTATACCACTGACTTTCTTGGTTTTCCAGCTTGCAGACAGCAGATTGCATGATTTCTCATCCTCCACAATTGCATGAGCCAATTTCTATAATCTCTTCATGTATATGTATGCTCGTGCTCATGCTCAGTTGCTAAGTCGTGCCTGAGTCTGCAACCCTGTGGACCTGTAACCCTCCAGAATCCTCTGTCCATGGGATTTCCCAGACAAGAATACTGGAGTGCATTGCCATTACCTCCTCCAGGGGATCTTCCCAACCGAGGGATTGAACCCATGTCTCCTGCGTCTCCTGCATTGGCAGGCAGATTCTTTACCACTGAGCCACCTGGGAAGCCATATCTATATCTATCTTATATCTATAGCAACATCAATATATAGCAGAGAAATATAACTAATATATATTTATTATATATATATATATATACACACACACACACATATATAAATGTATAGACATTAGGTATCTGATCTAGTTATCTATACCTATAGGTATAGATACTTGATATAGAAGATATGTGTATATCTATCTGTTTCCTGTTGATCTTGTTTCTGTGGAGAACCCTGACTAACACAAGTATCAAGGGAGGCTGGGAGTGGAACTTGATTAGATATCAAGAGGAGGGATGAAAAACTCAGATATGAAGTATGGGGGGATTCTGATTAAACTGATTCTGATTAGGGAGGATCTTTGCTAAAGCTGGGCTCAGCAGCTTAGCAGGTAGGATCAAGCTTCAGGTAGAGTGAAGAAGAGGACTCAGAACGGCCTAAGGTTTGGTTAAGGAGGGAGTTATTTTCAGTTCCTCCCCTTCTTCAAGGGAAGAAGAGGCATTCTTTTTCCTGTGAACAATATAAGTCCATTTCTCACTCAGTCACCTTTTGTTCACTAAGCAACAGCTGAAGCGTCTGCTGATATTTGGTAGTAGAAGATATCTGCTGGATCCTGCAAGGAATCGATCACTTAATGAGGGAGGTTTCTAAGGAAACAAAAGAGAAAGATTAAGATTTATAGTGGACTATTAATATTTAGACACAGTTTCTGAGTCCAGAACGATAACCAAATGAAAGCATTTCTAGATGTTGGGCTTGAAGCATGTTTAGATGGTGGAGTGAGGGGATGGCAGTGGTAATCTGATAGATTTCCTAGTTTGCAGTGAATGTTTTCTATGAAGCACAGACATCAGATAGGTTTTAGTAAGCTCATCCACAATCATGATTATTTCCTGGAGCAGAGCATGGGAGATAAAGTGCAATTTCCTGAGTGGCCCACATGGCAGCAGTTTCAGGCATGAAGATCATACATAATCTGCTGCAATGATGAGTCCTTTGAAATTTATATCAAGTTGTCTAGCTTCAGCTCATAGGACTTCTTTTGATCCTATGAAGACAAAGCATAGACTTCCAATAAGAATCTGGGCAGTCAGCTTTGTGTTCTCAATGATGTCAACTTTGGAACCAGTAGTTTGAGGAGTTGCAGCCAGATATTGAAGCAAACTGGAAGAGCTGAGAATTTGGTAAGGACTGACAAAATGTATGAGATAGCAGAAGCCAGTCCGATTTAGACGTAGGTCACATAACCACGTAGTTTACAACGACGTGCAAAATAGCTCAAAGACCAGAATCCCATACCTTACAATGCTGTGTTTTCTTTTTAAAAACAAAATTTCAACAGTCACTTCCTTTTTGGCCAAAGATACTCAAAGTAAGATTATTCTTTGTAATTCTTGTAGTTCTTGTTCTGTTTGATCTGGGATTAGCCATCTCATGAACTTATCAGCTGAGAGTCTCCAGGAGAATTCAGGAAATCCTGACTCGGTCTAGTGGTGTGGTCTCAAAGTTGTTTAAGCAATGCCATTAGGAGTCAGAATAAGATTATTCTTACATTTATAAAATGTCTGATCTGACTAGATTTGGCTTGCTTATCTGCACAATTTCAGCAAGAATGATAATTGACCACAGAGGCCTTTTTAGTTTGCATTGCTGGAACTTTTCATAAGGAGTCTTAGATGGGACTTTGAAAAGCCTCCCAAGGCTAGGAAGCCATGCCAAGAACTCACCACCAGAATTCACATGCAGATTTAGGTAAATTAATCTCTTCTTGAAGTCCTCACAGTATCCTAAGTTTGCTAGGCCTGCCAGGTGGTGACCTCTCCTACTCAGCTCTAAGACTGAGAAAGCTGTAATCCAGGTAGGAGGCCCATTTGCCCAAGAGGACTTTGTGAACATTGGCTTCATAAAATCACCTTTAATTTCTTTAACTATCTGATCATATCTGATTATATGTATTGTTTTCAAATGTGATAGTCCACTAAAAGCTTATATAATCAAATCAATACAGAGGAAAAGATTCATATTGAACCTATACCATTCATTGTATTACTATGAAAATGAGAACACTTAATAAGAATATTCAAACTCTAGAGTGATCAGGCAGGGAAAAGAAGATAAATACCTCTCTTACATTTACAGAAGTACGATTTACTAAACTCTTATGAATCTTAGATAGCTGAAGTTAGAAGAGAAAGTTGTTCTCCAGAGAATGGAACATTAAGGCATCAGCAGTAGTCCAAACAAAAGCTGTAATCATGCTTAATGTGTTCACTCAGCCCCATGTAATTCTTGTTCTGTTTGATCTTGGATTAGCCATCTCATGAATTTATCAGCTTCTCCAGGAGAATTCAGGAAATCCTGACTCGGTCTAGTGGTGTAGTCTCAAAGTTGTTTAAGCAAGGCCATTAGGAGTTCTGTGCCTCAGGAGTACCTGGCAGAGTCCTTTCGGGACTCCAATATAGTCTCATTTTGTTGAAGATAGTTAGTCTGGCATGTAGCTGATTGCAAGGGTTTTCAGGGAAGCATCAAGGTAAAATAACTATGGATGACAAAAGAGGAAAATCATTGGTCTGTATTTCTGCTTTTGTGCCAATGCCATACTGTCTTGATGACTGTAGCCTTGTAGTATAATCTGAAGTCAGGAAGGTTGATTCCTCCAGCTCCATTCTTCTTTTCAAGACTGCTTTGGATATTCAGGGTCTTTTGTGTTTCCATATGAATTGTGAACTTTGTTGTTCTAGTTCTGTGAAAAATGCCATTGGTAACTATTTACAATAGCCAGAACATGGAAGCAACCTAGATGTTCATTGACAGATGAATGGATAAAGAGGTCCTGGTACATATACACAATGGAATATTACTCAGCCATAAAAAGGAACGCATTTCAGTCCGTTCTAATGAGGTGGATGAACCTGGAACCTATTGTAAGTAAGAAGTAAGTATTATAAGAGTGAAGTAAGTCAGAAAGAGAAAGAGAAATATCATACTCTAACACATATATATGGAATCTAGAAAAATGGTACTGAAGAATTTATTGACAGGGCAACAATGGAGAAACAGACATAGAGAATAGACTTATGGACATGGGGAGAGGGGGAGAGATGGTGAGATGTATGGAAAGAGTAACATGGAAACGTACATTACCAAATGTAAAATAGATAGCTAATGGGAATTTGCTGTATGGCTCAGGAAACTCAAACAGGGGCTCTGTATCAACCTAGAGGCGTGGGATGGGGAGGGAGATGGGAGGGAGGTTCAAAAGGGAGGGGATATATATATACCTATGGCTGATTCATGTTGAGGTTTGACAGAAAAGAGCAAAATTCTATAAAGCAATTATCCTTCAATAAAAAATAAATAAATTTTTAAAAAGATGAAAATCACCATGGTAAAAGATGGGATGGATGTTCATTATAGAATGTTCATTATATAAAGTGATGCAATTGACAAGGACATTTAGTTGTTTCTGTGGCATACAACATTCTAAAATAGTAACTGGAATTGCAGCTGATAACATTATGCCAATGTTGTCTAATTATAAGGCAAAGCAGCACCAATATACATCATGAACAACAAAGGCATTGACATTTCTAGGAAGTTAATATAATTTCTAAAGTATTTATATTAACATTGTACCCATAGAAGTATAAATTAGAAAAGGTGAAGCATCTCTTAGTATTTGAGAATGCTTCCTGTGCAACTCAGCTGATCAAATAAACCTAATTATTGTAACATCTCTCATTTACAAGGTGAAGGAACAGGCTCTTCGTGATTTTCCAGAGGCCTTCCGGGAAATATCAAAGTCAGTTTGAGATCAAGCAGATTTCGTTTAGAATTTTATTTTGGAAAGATAGAATTTCACAAGTTGTTAGAAATGTCAAAAGATTTGTACAATTTGCTAAATACATTCATGGGTCATGGACTTCCCTGGCGGTTGAATGATTAAGACTCTGCCTTCCGATGCAGGAGACACAGATTTGAGCCCTGGTCAAAGAACTAGGATCCCACATGCGATGTGGAACAACAAATGATGCTGGAAGACTTGAATGTGTGTATGTGTGTGTTTGTGTGTGTGTGTGTGTGTGTGCACGTGTGCATGCGTGCACAGGCACACGCACATGCTCAGTTGTGTCTGACTCTTTGAGACCCCATGGACTGTAGCCCACCAGGCTCCTCTGTGCATGGAATTTTCCAAGCAAGAATACTGGAGTGTGTTGTCATTTCCTCCTCCAGCGGCTCTTCCTGACCCAGGGATCAAACCCGCATCTCCTGCATCGGCAGGAGGATTCTTTGCCACTTGAGTCTCCTGGGAAGCCCAGGAAACGTGAATACCTCTATGTAAATAGAACAGCAACAACAACTGATCACACCTTGCACCATATACAAACATTAACTCAAAAAAATGAATCATAGACCTAAATGCAAAACCTAAAAAAAAAAAAAAAAAAAAAAACAAAAAAAAACAAAACAGAATTAAAAAAAAGAATCATAGGTAACTAAGAAACTGTTTGGCTATCCATTTATCCAGAGTATTGATAAGATTTCTAAAGTAAATATTGAAGGTAATGTGCCTTATCTCTACCTATCTCTAGATAGGTAGCCTTATCTCTTTTATTTATTTATCTATTAAACATGTGGTTTTAATTTTTATTAAAGAAACTAGGGAAATGTGGCAACATAGAGGGGAAAAATTCTTGCTATTGCATCGAGGGCTTCCCTGGTTGCTCCGTGGTAAAGAACCTGCCTGCCAACGCAGGAGACACAGGTTCCATCCCTGATCCCACAGGTCGTGGAGTAACTAAGCCTGTGGCACAACTCCTGAGCCTGTGCTCTAGAGCCTGGAAGCCACAGCTACTAGACCCACATGCTGCAACTGCTGAGACTCACATGCTCTAGAACCCATGCTCTGCAACAAGAGAAGCCGCCGCAACGAGACACCCATGTACTGCAACTAGAGATAGGCCCCAGTCTCCACAACTAGAGAAAAGCCTGCCCAGCAACAAAGAACTAGCAAGCCAAAAATACATACATACATACATAAAATTAAGTTGTATCTACATGGGCAAACTAAAAGTCATACCTACGAATCAGTCCTATAAATCAAAGCAAAAACTACAACATTTTTTCTTTAAAACATTAACTGCATGTGTAAGTATGAAAACAATGATCTCTTTCAGAAGTAAGACTGCTCAGTTCTCTTACAAATAAAAAACGCGATAAATCAACAAAGAGCACAGGACATTATTCTGATAAGACATAGAATCTGTGCCTTCTAAGGAGATTACTTAGAAGATAAGGAAAAACCTTTTACAATCTCTTATTAAGAGCAAACCTAGGAAAAACTTGCCTTAGCAACTGTCGAATATACAATACAGTATTATTAACTATAGTCACCATGCTGTACATTATATCCTTATGATTATCTATTTTATAACTGAGAGTTTGTACCGTTTTTTGGCTTCATAACTGTTTCATTTTTTGTTGTTGTTGCTGTTCAGTCGCTATGTTGTGTCTGACTGTGCAACCCCATGGACTGCAGCATGCCAGGCACCCCTGACCATCACTATCTCCTGGACAATGCTCAAATTCATGTCCACTGGGTCGGTGTCTGCGCTAAGTCACTTCTGTCGTGTCCGGCTCATTCTGACCCATGTACTGTAGCCTGCCAGGCTCCTCTGTCCATGGGATTCTCCAAGCAAGGATACTGGAGTGGGCTGCCATGCCCTCCTCCAGGGGAATCTTCCCGACCAAGGAGGGATCGAACCCCCGTCTCTTACGTCTCCTGCTTTGGCACTCGGGTTCTTTACCACTAGCACTGCCTGAGAAGCCCAAAAGTAGATTAGGGTTTCCCTCATGACTCAGTGGTAAAGAATTTGCCTGCCACTTCAGAAGACTTAGGTTCAGACCCTGATCCCAGAAGATCCCACATGCCACTGAGCAGCTAAGCCCATGTGCCACAACTATTGAGCTTTCATTGAGTCAGTGATGCTACCTAACCATCTCATCCTCTGATGTGTCCTTCTCCTCTTGCCCTCAATTATTCCCAGCATCAGGATCTTGTCCAGTGAGTCAGCTCTTCACATCAGGTGGCCAAAGTATTGGAGCTTTAGCTTCAGCATTGGTCCATTCAATGAATATTCAAGGTTGATTTCCTTTTGGATTGACTGGTTTGATCACCTTGCTGTCCAAGGGACTGGAAATCGTCACAATTTGAAACCATCAGTTCTTCAGTGCTCACCCCACTTTATGGTGCAACTCTCACATCCGCATGAGACTACTGGAAAAACCGTAGCTTTGACTAGACGGACCTTTGTCGGCAAAGTGATGTGTCTGATTTTTAAGATGCTGTCTAGGTTTCTCACAGCTTTTCTTCCAAGGAGCAAGCGTCTTTTAATTTCATGGCTGCTGTCACCGTCTGCAGTATTTTGGAGCCCAAGAAAATAAACTCTGTCATTGTTTCTACTTTTTTCCCATCTCTTTGCCATGAAGGGATGGGACCAGATGCCGGGATCTTAGTTTTTCTGGGTTTTAAGCCAGCTTTTTCATTCTGCACTTTCACTTTCATGAAGAGGCTCTTTAGTTCCTGTTCGCTTTCTGCCGTTAAAGTGGTATCATCTGCTTATCTGAGATTGTTGGTATTTCTTCTGGTGTTCTTGATTCCAGCTTGTGTTATATCCAGTCTAGCATTTCACATGATGTACTCAGCATAAAAGTTATACTACATCAGGATGACAATATACAGCCTTGCATGCCATTCAAAATTTTGAACCAGTCCATTGTTCCTTGTGAGGTTCTAACTGTTGCTTCTGGACCCACATACAGGTTTCACAGGAGACAGGTAAGGTGGTCTGGTATTCCCATCTCTTTTTAAAAATTTTCCACACTTTATTGTGATCCACACAGTCAAAGGCTTTCATTTTTCAGTATATTTTTATTGAAGTGTAATTGATTTACAATGTTACATTCAGTTCAGTTCAGTTCAGTAGCTCAGTTGTATCCGACTCTTTGCGACCCCCTGGATGGCAGCATGCCAGGCCTCCCTGTCCATCATCAACTCCTGGAGTTCACTCAAACCCACGTCCATCGAGTCGGTGATGCCATCCAGCCATCTCATCCTCTGTCGTCCCCTTTTCCTCCTGCCCCCAATCCCTCCCATCATCAGAGTCTTTTCCAATGAGTCAACTCTTCACATGAGGTGGCCAAAGTACTGGAGTTTCAGCTTTAGCATCATTCCTTCCAAAGATCACCCAGGACTGATCTCCTTCAGAATGGACTGGTTGGATCTCCTTACAGTCCAAAGGACTCTCAAGAGTCTTCTCCAACACCACAGTTCAAAAACATCAATTCTTTGGTGCTCAGCTTTCTTCACAGTCCAAGTCTCACGTGCATACATGACTACTGGAAAAACCATAGCCTTGACTAGATGGACCTTTGTTGGCAAAGTAACGTCTCTGCTTTTTAATATGCTATCTAGGTTGGTCATAACTTTCCTTCCAAGGAGTAAGCGTCTTTTAATTTCATGGCTGCAGTCACCATCTGGAGTGATTTTGGAGCCCCAAAAAATAAAGTCTGACACTGTTTCCACTGTTTCCCCATCTAGTTCCCATGAAGTGATGGGGCCAGATGCCATGATCTTAGTTTTCTGAGTGTTGAGCTTTAAGCATATACGTTTTCATATTCTTTCCCATTGTGGTTATTACAGATAGTTCCCTGTGCTCTACAGTAGGACCTCATTGGTTATATATTTCATATTTAGTAGTTTATATCTGCTTATCCCAACCTCTCAATTAACCCCTTCTCTACCCCCTTACCCCTTTGGTAACTATGAATTTGTTTTTTATGTCTGTGAGTGTTTCTCTTTTGTAAATATGTTCACTTGTAACATAGTTTGATTCCACATGTAAGTGAAATCCTATGGTGTTTGTCTTTGTCTGTCTGACTTACTTCACTTAGTAGGATAATCTCTCGGTCCATCCATGTTGCTGATAAATGGCCTCATTATATTTCATTCTCTTATGGCTGAGTAGTATTCTGTTGTATATGTGTACCACATCTTCTTTATCCATTCATCTGTGGATGGACATTTAGGTTGCTTCCTTGTCTTGGCCCTTGTAAATAGTGCTGCTATGAATGTTGGGGTGCATGTATCTTTTTGAATTAGAGTTTTCTCCGGTTATATGCCCAGGAGTGGGTTTGATGGGTCATATGGTGTGTTTTTGCTAAGTCACTTCACTCCAGTCATGTCCAATTCTGTGCAGACAACAATGTTGTGTTGGTTTCTGCCATACAGCAACATGAATCAGCCATAGGTATCCATGTGTCACCTCCCTCTTGAAACTCCCTCTCGACTCCCACCCCATCTCACCCCTCTAGGTTGTCACAGAGCACAAAGTTGTGCTCCCTGTGTTATACAGCAACTTTACATCAGCTATTTATATTACATATAATAACGTATATATGTCAATGCTGCTCTTTCAATTCGTCCCACCCTCTCCTGCCCCCGCTGTGTCCATAAGTCTGCTCTCTATATCTGAATCCTATTCCTGCCCTGCAAAGAAGTTCATCAGTACCATTTTTCTAGATTCCATATATATGCGTTAATGAACGATATTTGTTTTTCTCTTTCTGACTTACTTCACACTGTATATATAACAAGCTCAGGGTAGGAGGTCTAGTTTGAGAGCTCGCACTCTTTAACTGCCATACCTGCCCAAAGACCCCAGGCCCTGCCTCTGCAGGGCAGCTCATCCCATGAGTTTAAACACAGGGAATTGGAAAGTGTTTCTGTGTAGAGTGTATGTTTGCAGTTTGCTTAAAGTTCAACTGAAATAATACTTACACATACACTCACACACACCCACACAGTGCTCCAGATAAGTTTCTGAGTCATAGAAGGTTTGTGTCTCTACACAGTTTTTACACAGGTTTTATCTTTAGATCTCCCAATTCTTACAAAAATTTTTTAAGGCTGATTTAAAATCTTTCAGGTAGAAAAACTGGCTTACGTAAGAGTGATGTTCCACCTGGTGCTCAGGCAAAGGTGTTGAGTGTGCCTGAGGCTGGAATATTAAACAAATATATGGAGAAGGATGCTTTTTACCTACACTCTGAGTTTTCTAGGTGACCATGTGAGAAAGAAGAGAAGTCATTATGTGTATGAAATTTTCAATACCAAAATTAGTAAAATTTGTAAACTTAATTAAAATCTGTCAACGGTTCCCTATTTACTATATAAACATCACTACAGCTCCTGACAAAGGTCTCAATTTTAGTTTTTGTGTTTTTGAAAGTGGGTGTTATTGATGTCATTACAGTCATTTCTGTGTTTCTTTTGTTACAAAAGGCACAGTGTTTGCGTTCTCTCTCAGGGTATATGTGGCATAAGACACAGAGGCTAGGTAAGTTAAAGTTGTCTAATATATGAGTTCCAAATTCTATAATGTGTTCTAAGTTTCTGGGTCACTGCCAACCCCATTTTGCCTTTTCAACTGTCTCCCTATTAAGCTCTGCCTGTAGAGATTTCCAGAGAAAGGCAAGAAGTCTGAAGGAAGGAGAATCCACTATGTATTATCACTGCTCCTGCTTCCCCTCAGTTTCACCCCCATAAAGGCAAAAGTATTTTTTCAGATGAATTTTTAAAAAGAATTCTATTTTATGCCACATAAGTATTTATGATATATAGTACATTATATTGAACATATACTGTATATATATATATATATATTATATTAAATACATATTGTGTTACATATATTGTGTTATATATATATATCTGGAGTGGGTTGTCATTTCCTTCTCCAGGGGATATTCCTCATCCTGGGATCAAACCCAGGTCTCCTGCGTTGCAGGCAGATTCTTTACCATCTGAACCACCATGGAAGCCATATATATATATATATATATATATATATATATATTATACACACATATACATATATATGCATATAATGTTTTCTTTATCCTTTCATCTGCCACAAACACTTAGGTTGTCTTAATTCTTGGCTATTGCAAATAATGCTGCAATGAGCATATAAGAGCAGAGCAGGAATCATGTCCTTTGGATATATTTTCAGGAGTGGGATTGCTGGATGATCTGATAATTCTATTTTCAATTTTTTGAGGAATCTCCGCACTGTTTTTCATAGTGGCTGCACGATTTTGCATTCCCACCAATGGAGCAGAAGTGTTCCCTTTTTACCACAACGTTGCCAACACTCAGTGAAGTGTTTGCTCACAGTGGTGACAGTGTGTGACACAGAGTCATAGCCAGGTCCAGGGACAAGGATGACATCAGTACAATGCCAGAGCTGAGTTTCTGTGGGAGGTGCCTGGTGCAGAGCAGGAATCTAGATCCACACGGCAAATTCCTTGTGAAATCCCAGAGGTATTCATGTACCCTACAGGCAACTGGGAAAAGTGTACTGTTGATCCTCAAAGGGGAAGGCAAATTGTGCTCAATTATCCTATGACACATTTAACAAAGAGAACATGTTAGACCAGTCTAGGACTGCGGACCATTTACCAATATTACTTGAGTGTCATTCATTCCGGTATGAGATTCATAATGTCAATACCTAGTAGAGGGGCTCTGGTACAGGGAGCAGCCTCCTTTAATTCTCTCTAGTCCATAGATAGCCTCTACCCATTAGTCGTGGCTTGAGGACAGGCCATAGCAGGAAACCACAAAGTGGGGATCCGTATCCTTTCACTAATAAGGCTAAGACAGGTCATAATCCTTCAGTGCTTTACTTTTAGTAATACCTCCCACATGGGTAGAGGGAAGTTCAGTAATTTCCACTGGCCAGGGCCTACCAGTAGAATAGAAGCCTTAGGATTGTTTCGTGAGGTTATCTGCTGATTCCAATAACAGGAAAAGAGATAATTTCAGAGAGAACAACCAGGGCAGAAGCATCTTTTAGCAAAATTAAGTCAATTTTAAAGCCTCAGTAGACAATCATCCTTTCAATTAATTATCCTCCCAAGCCAGTCATCTCCTGGGGAATCCCTTTGAAGCAACAGTCACAAACATTTTTGGCACCAGGGACTGGTTTGGGGTAGACAATTTTCCCATGCACCAGGGTGGTGGGGGATGTTTTAAGTATATTACATTTGTTGTGCCCTTTATTTCTATTATTATTACATCAGCTTAATCTCAGATCATCAGGCATTAGATCCTAGAGGTAGGGGACCCTTGTTTTAAAATATGAGTGCTTACTAGGATTAGGGAGATGTGAGCATCTGTATCCAAAACAGCCATCCAGTGTTGTTAATATTTGGGAGCCCACACCACAGTTCATGTGGTAAGAGGGCAACAGCCTGCCAAAAGAGGCCTGCTTTGAGAATACTGGGTCCTGATGTGGGGGCAGCATCGAGTGTGTGTGTGTGTGTGTGCATGTGCACCTATGTGTGTGAAGGAGATTGTACCCACATTTGCATGTGTGATTGAATGTGCATGTTTGTGAACAACTTAAGGAGGAGTATGTTCATGTATGTAAATTTATGACTGACACGGTGTATGTGAAGCATATTGAGGTGTGTGAGTGAGTGCATAACTATTTTAGTTTAAGCATATTTGTATTTGAATGAATTTGTCCATGTGTCAGCGTATCTATGGATGGCAGTAAATCTTTGAGCATGTTCATTTGAGTGAATGTGTACTTTGTGGACGTATGTGAGCTTGTCTGTGTGTAGGAGTGAATTGAGCCTGTTCATATGTCAGTGTATTAATGTGCTTTTGTGTGTTTCTGTGTGTTCACGTTTTTGAGTGAATTTGTAAGCATGTGCATGATGGTAGCATGTTTACCTCTGAGTGAATGTGGAACCATGATGATCTGTGTGAGCTTGTTAATGTGTACATCTATTTCTGAATCCATGCATGGATGTATGTGTGAATGCTGATCATATGCATGTACACAACTGTTTTAATGAGTGTACTTGTGAGTTTGTGATCAGGTTCACTGTGTGATTATGTGAACATGTTCCTGTCTGGGTGTAAATGACTGAGTATATACATGTGATCATATTCCTGTGTTCGAATGAATATGTAAGCATATCATGTACTTTCATGAATGTGAGTGAATGTATGCTTTGCATTTGTGTTTTTGTACATTTGCGCTTGCGTGACTGTGAAAAAAGTCTGTCATTAAATGCATGAGCATGTATATGTATATCGATACATATATACGTGCATATTATTAATCTACAAGTATAAGTGGATATAGCAACGTGTGTGTGTTAATGAATATGTAAACATGCTTGTGTTAGGGCATGGTAATGTGTGTGTTCTTTTCTGTGAGTGAATGTGATTCTGTCTATGTGTGACTAAATGTGTGTTCACTTGTGTGGAAGTGATAATGTGAGTGTGTCTATGTGCAACTGTGAGTGAATATATGAGCATCTGTGTGTGAGAGATTGTGTGCATGAATATGAATATGATCCTGTCTAAATGTGAATGTGTTATCATGTCCAGGTCTCAGCATGAGTGATTTTGCAGTGTCTGTGTTAATACACATGTGTGTGTGTATGAGCATGCAGGCTGTGTGAATAAGTGAACTTGTTCCTGTGTGTGAAATTGATCATACATGAGTGATTCGTGTGTTAGCATGTTGTCTGTTAAATAAATGTGAGAGCATGTGCATGTATGAATGTGTGTGAGAGGTCGGAGGGAGTGGATGTAAGTGTGCAACTGTGTCAGTATACAAGTCCATTAGATATGTGTATTTTTGTGGGAATTTAAGTGAGAGTGTAGACTTGTTAGGGAGATAACATGTAAACATGCTTTGTGTGTCTGGGAATGTTCACGTTTAAGTATGTTCATGTATGCGTGAACATCTGAGTATGCCCGTGAGTGTGAGCATGAACATATGTAAATACAAGTGTGAACACCTTTGTGTTTTGAGCATGTTAATGTGCAACAGTGAAAGTCTGTTTGTGTATGAATGAATTCGCGTGTTCATATCTGAGTGCGTGAGCTCACGCATGTATGGGAGCATGTTCATGTGTGTAGACTATTGCATGATCAAGTTGGTGTGTGTGAAGGTGTTAATGTATAATTATTTTTCCTGAGTGGAACTGAATGTGTAAGCAAGTTCATGTATGTGAGCATGATGTAAATCTGAAGCAAAGTTGTGATTGTATGTGGGCAAGTCTGTGTACATGAATTAATCATGTGAGTGAATATGTCAATCTGTTTATTTGCACGTGTTTATGTCTTCAAGTGTTAATGGAGTGTTTGAGCAGATTTTTGAGTTGTATCGAATATGAGCATGTGCATTTATGTGAAATTTTCTTTGTGTAAAAAAATTTGTGAGGGTTTTGTGTGTTTGAGCATGTTAATATATGAATAAGCTCATTTTGTGAATGTGTCAATTTGGGTATATGTGAATGAACATGTAAGTAAGTATGTGTCATTTTATTGAAATGTGTGTTTATATGTGTATGCTCATATATGTGACTATGTGATGGCATCCATATGTGGATTAATATATGAATAGGTACATGGGAGTGAATGTAGGAGCAGTTTTCTGTGTGTATAATTCATGTCAGTGAAAATCTCAACATCTTAGTTTGCGTGACTGTATGAGTGTTCTCCACAGGACTGGAAAAGGTCAGTTTTCAATCCCAAAGAAAGGCAATGCCAAAGAATGCTCAAACTACCGCACAATTGCACTCATCTCACACGCTAGTAAAGTAATGCTCAAAATTCTCCAAGCCAGGCTTCAGCAATATGTGAACCATGAACTTCCTGATGTTCAAGCTGGTTTTAGAAAAGGCAGAGGAACCAGAGATCAAATTGCCAACATCTGCTGGATCATGAAAAAAGCAAGAAGAGTTCCAGAAAAGCATGTATTTCTGCTTTATTGACTATGCCAAAGCCTTTGACTGTGTGGATCACAATAAACTGTGGAAAATTCTGAAAGAGATGGGAATACCAGATCACCTGATCTGCCTCTTGAGAAATTTGTATGCAGGTCAGGAAGCAACAGTTAGAACTGGACATGGAACAACAGACTGGTTCCAAATAGGAAAAGGAGTTCGTCAAGGCTGTATACTGTCACCCTGTTTATTTAACTTATATGCAGAGTACATCATGAGAAACGCTGGACTGGAAGAAACACAGGCTGGAATCAAGATTGCCGGGAGAAATATCAATAACCTCAGATATGCAGATGACGCCACCCTTATGGCAGAAAGTGGAGAGGAACTGAAAAGCCTCTCGGTGAAAGTGAAAGTGGAGAGTGAAAAAGCTGGCTTAAAGCTCAACATTCAGAAAAACCAAGATCATGGCATCCAGTCCCATCACTTCATGGGAAATAGATGGGGAAACAGTGGAAACAGTGTCAGACTTTATTTTTCTGGGCTCCAAAATCACTGCAAATGGTGACTGCAGCCATGAAATTAAAAGACACTTACTCCTTGGAAGGAAAGTTATGACCAACCTAGACAGCATATTGAAAAGCAGAGACATTACTTTGCCAACAAAGGTCCAGCTAGTCAAAGCTATGGTTTTTCCTGTGGTCATGTATGGATGTGAGAGTTGGACTGTGAAGAAGGCTGAGTGCTGAAGAATTGATGCTTTTGAACTGTGGTCTTGGAGAAGACTCTTGAGAGTCCCTTGGACTGCAAGGAGATCCAACCAGTCCATTCTGAAGGAGATCAGCCCTGGGATTTCTTTGGAAGGAATGATGCTTAAGCTGAAACTCCAGTACTTTGGCCACCTCATGCGAAGAGTTGACTCATTGGAAAAGACTCTGATGCTGGGAGGGATTGGGGGCAGGAGGAGAAGAGGACGACAGAGGATGAGATGGCTGGATGGCATCACTGACTCGATGGACATGAGTCTGAGTGAACTCCGGGAGTTGGTGATGGACAGGGAGGCCTGGCGTGCTGCGATTCATGGGGTCGCAAAGAGTCGGACACGACTGAGCGACTGATCTGGTCTGATTTGATCTGATGAGTGTTCTGGGATTAGATTTGAGTGTATCTAGATTTGAGCAGATATATGAGCACGTTTGTGCATAGAAACACACTAATGTGAGTGTGCTCATTTGCGTGAATGAAGGTGATGATATGCTCCTATGTGTGATTGAATTCATGAGCGTGTTTGGGAGTGGTTGTGAGTCTGTAGGTATACATTCATGTGCAAGTGTGAACAAACATGAATTTTATCTGTGTCAGTGTGTGAGAGAATATCAGTACTGATAGCTTACGGTGAATCATGTCCAATTCGTGATCTCTGAAGAAGATTTAGCTTCAGAACCAGGGACCAGGCTTGATCACTCAAGAGCTTTTATGTAGCCGAGTTTTATTAAAGAATAAAAAGGGACAGAGAAAGCTGCTGACATAGACATCAGAAGGGGGATGGAGAGTGTCCCCCTGGCTAGTCTTAACAAGGGAGCTATATACTTTTTTAATTTGTTATTACAAAAAAATCAAAATAATGTTCCAAGGTTGTAAAGATCTTACTAGACCCACTCCCACAATTTACATTGTAAGATGACAGGATTAGAACTAAGGATAGAAAGATCTTGCCAGGTGAACTCCCATAATACACATTTTAAGATAACAGGACTAGTCAGAAGGTTGTTCAGTTCAGTTCAGTTCCGAAGGTTTTTAAGAAGGAGCAACTATCCTCAAGCAGGATACATTGTTGTTAAATAATCCTTAGCACAGTTTAAGCCAAGTTGTTTGTTGTGTAATCATCAGCTTAAAAGAAAAAAACTTAAAGAAAAAAAAAAAAAAGTTTGTCCTTTTCTCCTCCTTGAGAATTCCAGACCCCTATCTGTTCCTTGAGAGCCCTAGCTAGACCCTTTTCTCCTCCACGGGGACCCCGGACTTCTTATCAACCCACCTAGGAATTGTCTCTCTCAGTATGTTGATGTGTGTGAATGATGTATGAATATGCTGCTGCTGCTAAGTCGCTTCAGTCGTGTCCGACTCTGTGCGACCCCATAGACGGCAGCCCACCAGGCTCCCCCGTCCCTGGGATATGTGTGTGTGAGTACAAATGTATGCTATTGTGTCTATCGGTGTGTGAGCATGTTCTTTGGGTGACCCATTTAATATGCATGTATCAGTTCAGTTCAGTCGCTCAGTCGTGTCCGACTCTTTGCGACCCCATGAATTGCAGCATGCCAGGCCTCCCTGTCCATCACCATCTCTCGGAGTTCACTCAAATTCACGTCCATCGAGTTGGTGATGCCATCCAGCCATCTCATCCTCTGTCGTCCCCTTTTTCTCCTGCCCCCAATACCTCCCAGCATCAGGGTCGTTTCCAATGAGTCAACTCTTCGCATGAGGTGGCCAAAGTACTGGAGTTTCAGCTTTAGCATCATTCCTTCCAAAGAACACCCAGGGCTGACCTCCTTCAGAATGGACTGGTTGGATCTCCTTGCAGTCCAAGGGACTCTCAAGAGTCTTCTCCAACACCACAGTTCAAAAGCATCAATTCTTCGGCGCTCAGCTTTCTTTATGGTCCAAATCTCACATCCATACATGACCACTGGAAAAACCGTAGGCTTGAGTAGACGGACCTTTGTTGGCAAAGTAATGTCTCTGCTTTTCAATATGCTATCTAGGTTGGTCATAACGTTTCTTCCAAGGAGTAAGCATCTTTTAATTTCATGGCTGCAGTCACCATCTGCAGTGATTTTGGAGCCCAAAAAGATAGTCAGCTACTGTTTCCCCATCTATTTCCCATGAAGTGATGGGACCAGATGCCATGATCTTCGTTTTCTGAATGTTGAGCTTTAAGCCAATTTTTTCACTCTCCTGTTTCACTTTCATCGAGAGGCTTTTTAGTTCCTCTTCACTTTCTGCCATAAGGGTGTGTGAGCATATTTCTTTGTATGAATGTGTGAATTTGACGTGTGAGTGATTTGAGTGTGCATAAGTAGGAGCACATGTGTTTCAATGAATATGCAAATATGTCCGTGTGTGAGCACGTTCAGGCTTTCCAGGTGGTGCTAGTGGTGAAGAACCTGCCTGCCAATGCAGGAGAGGTAAGAGATGCGGGTTCGAACCCTGGATTGTGAAGATCCCCTGGAGGAGGGCACAGCAATCCACTCCAGTATTCTTGCCTGGAGAATCCCATGGACAGAGGGGCCGGGCAGGCTACAGTCAGTAGCGTCGTACAGAGTCAGACACAACTGAAGTGACTTAGCACCCATGCATGTGAGCATGTTCATGTGTGAGTGAACCTGAGTGTAAGAGTCTCTTTGTGTGTGAATGTACCAGCGTGTTCATGTGTAAAAAAACGTGAGCATGTCCACATGTGTCAACATGTTGATGCAAAAATGTAAGACTATGAGTGAGTATGTTCAAGAGTGAATGTGTCAGCATGTATCTGAGTAAGTGAATGTATGAGAATTCTTATGTGTGTTATAGATTTCATGGGAAAGTGTGACTGAATGTGTGAGCATGGGTTTGAGTGTGTTTCTTCCCCCTGGGTTTTTTTCAGGACTGCATGTCCACATGGTGAAATGTAAGGCACTGTGCACAAATAAGCTTTTCTTCTCTATTGGCTCAAAACTGTCTATAACCAGCTGTACAGCTAGGGCACATTATTCTCTGTAAATAACATCCCACCGCTCCTATAGAAACACGTGTGACTCTCATGATTCAACCTGCTGGCTTCACTGCAGGCTAACTGCCCAGAAGCTGACCTGCAAAGAGAGAAATCAGTTATCCCAAGTCGAACGCTTTAGAAAGCAAAGTGCTATTGGGAATAATTGTCTGAATAACAACTGAGAAGTAAATGGGGCTCTGTGTTAGGTCAAATCCCAGACACTAGCATTTAGGGTTACCATGATCAAGCCCCAGCAAAGTGCTTACAGGAGTTGCTATAAACACAGCCCTTTATTCCAACCATTCAGACCCCACCCCCCTCAAACATGCCATTAGAGAATGGAAGCTATGTATGTCAGTTAAGAAAATCTAGCAGGGCCAGGGAGCCAGGGACCCCACCGACCCCAAGGTCATACTTCTCATTCTAGACCATTTAGTGCCACTCAGACAGCCATCCCTTTTGGTGGGATCCAGAAGACCCCAAAGGGCCAGCACAGAGCCTGGTCGAGAGACTCCCAGCGATAAGAGCAAATGGGAGCTGAAATGCAGTCCACATTCTCCTCATCAGGCTGCGTGCCCTGGCTCTGAGATGCAGCCCAAAAGACGGGAGACGTGTTCTACTTTATCTTCCCAGAGAGGACGCCCTATGTGCTAGAAGGGATCTGCATGAGAACGTGGTGGAAGTATCCATACATCTCAAAAAGGCAAATTAAAAGTGTTATGGACTGCGCGTTGGTGTACTCCAAATACAAATATGTACAGCCTGGGGGGAGTGCCACTGGTAAGTGCACTGGTAAGGTGCAGCTGGTTTGCTGCATTTCAGCTCTTTTCAACCTAACACAAAATCCTTTCTTTTTAAATTTTATTTTATTTTTTAACTTTACAATATTGTATTGGTTTTGCCATATATCGAAATGAATCTGCCACAGGTATGGTATGGAGAGGGAGGAGGGAGGAGGGTTCAGGATGGGGAACACATGTATACCTAACACAAAATTCTTAAGTGTCATGACTTCCCTGGTGCTGCACTGGCTAAGACTGCACTCCCAACGCAGGGGGACCAGGTTTGATCCCCGGTCAGGGAACTAAATCCCACATGCCACAATTAAATAGTATGCCACAACTAAAGGTCCCACATGCTGCAAATAAAGATCCCACGTGCCACAACTAAAGATCCTGCATGCCACAACTAAAGATGCCACATGCCACAACTGAAGATCCTGCGTGTTGCAACTAAAAAGACCTTGCATGCTGTAGGTAAAAGATCCCACATGCCACAATGAAAGTTCTGCATGCCACAAATAAAAAGATTCCACATACCCCAACTGAAGATCCTGCATGCCACAACTAAAAGATCCCACATGCCACAACAAAGATCCCAAATGCTAGAAAGAAAAGATCCTACATGCCACCACAGGGATCCTGCATGGCACAATTGAAAAGATCCCACATACCACAACTAAAAAGATGTCACAAGCCCCAGATAAAAGATCCCATGTGAAACAACAAAGATCCCCTATGCCACAACTAAACAGATCTGAGATGCTGCAAGTAAAAAAATCTTGTTTGCTGCAACAAATGATCACCTATGCTGCAACACATATCCCACACACCACAATAAAAATCACATGTATCACAACTAAAATGATCCCACATGCTGCAACTAAAAGATTCCTCATGCCAGAAATAAAAAGATCTTGCATGCTGCAACAAAGATCCTACATGTGACAATTTATAAGATCTGCATGCTGCAACTAAGATCCCACATGCTGCAAAAAAAAAAAAAAATCTTTCATGCTGCATAAAAGATCCCACATACCACAATTTAAAAGAGTCCATGCCACAATAAAGATTCTGCCTGTGACAATTAAAAATATCCAGCATGCCACAACTAAAGATTCCACATGCTGCAGTGACGATTCCACATGCAGCAACAAAGATCCCATATACCACAATTATAAAGATCTCATATGACACAGTGAAGATCCCACAAGCCACAACAAAGATCCCACATGCTGTAACTAAGATCCCACATACTGCTCAAATATCCCAATACCACAACCAAAAGATCCCACATGCTACAACTAAAGTTCTTGCATGCTGCATAAAGATCCTGCATGCCACAACTAAAAAGATCTCACATTCTGAAACTAAAATATCCTGCGGGCCACAAATAAAATGATTCCCCATAATGCAACTAAAGACCCTGCCTGCCACAACTAAAAGATCCACATGCCACAACGATCTCACACGCCACAATTAAAAAGATCCCTCAGCTGCAACAAATATCCTGCATGCCCCAGTTAAAAAGATCCCACATTCCACAACCAAAAATATCTCACTTGCTGCAACTAAAAGATCCTGCATGCCACAACAAAGATCCCATATACTGCAACAAAGTTCCTACTTACCCCAATGAAAGATCCCATATGCTGCAACTAAAGATCCTGCATGCCGCACCTAAAAAATATCCCATATGCCCCAACTAAAGATCCACACGCACTACCAAGATCCCACATACCATGACTAAAAGATCCTGACGCTGCAACGAAAGATCCCGCATGCCACATCTGAAGATCCTGCATGTCAAAACTATAAAGATCTGGCAGGCTGGAACTAAAAGATCATGCATGCCACAATGAAGATCTTCCATGCCACAAATAAAAAGATTCCCCACGCTTGAACTAAAGATCTTGCATGGCACAACCAAAAGATCTCATATGCCACAAATAAAAAGATCCTTCATGCCACAACAAAGATCCTATGCCACAATTAAAAAGATTCTGCATGTCGCCAACAAAGATCCCACATACCACAACAAAGTGTCCACATATCACAACTACAAAGATCCCACACGGCACAACGAAGATCCTGCCTGCCACAATTTGAAAACCCTGAAAGCTGCAACAAAGATCTCACATGCTACAACTAAAGATCCTACATGCCACAACAAGGATCCCACACACCACAGATAAAGATACCTCATGCTGCAACACACATCCTGCATGCCACAACTAAAAAGACTCCCATGCTGCAACTAAAAAGATTTCACATGCCCCAACAAAATGATCCCACATGCCAAAAACAGAAAGATATCCCACATGCCGAAACAAAGTTCCTACACAGAGCAATTAAAAAGATCACGCATGCCACCACTAAAGATGCCACATGCTACTACAAAGACTCCACATGCCACAAGAAAAATCACACATGCTACGACTAAAAGATCCTGCATGCTGCAACTAAAAGATCCCATGTTGCAGCAAAGATCCCACATATCACAACAAAAAAGATCCCACATGACAAACCGAAGAGCCTGCCTGCCACAATTAAAACTACCCCACATGCTGCAACAACAATCCCACATGGTACAGTTAAAGATCCCACGTGCCACAAGAAAATCCCATATGCTGCAACAAAGATCCCACATTCAGCAACTAAAATATCTCACATGCTCCAACTAAAAGATGCTGAACGCCACACTAAAAGTTCCCACGTGCCACAAGAAAGTTACCACATGCTTCAACTTAAAGATACCACAACTAAATGGTCCCACATCCTACAACTAAGATCCCATATGCTTAAGAAAGATCCCAATACTACAACTAAAAGATCCAGCAAAGGTCCTACATGCTGCAAGAAAGATGCCACATGATGCAACAAACATCACACAACTAAAAATAGCCTCAGTTCAGTTCAGTCGCTCAGTCGTGTCACCTACATGCCACAAATTACAGATCCTACATGCCACCAGCTAAAAGATCCAACATGCTACAACAAAGATCCCAGATTCCACAACAAAGATCTGATAAGTCACAAATAAAAAAGATTGCACATAGCACAATGATGACACTGCCTGTCGCAATTAAAAAGACTCCACATGCCACAACAAAGATATCAACTAAAACAACTAAAGATCCATATGCTGCAACATATTCCCACATGCTGCAATGAAGATCCCACATTCTATAACTAAAAATATCTTGCATGCCCCAACTAAAATGCAACTAAAGATCTCACATACCACATTAAAATAACCCACATGCCAAAACTAAGATCCTAATACCAAAACTAAAAGATCTCGCATGCTGCAACAAAGATCTCACATACCAAAACTTTTTAAAAGATACTGTATGCCACATTTAAAGATATCCCATAACACAACTAAAGATCCCACATACTACAACAAAGATGCCATATAATAGAACTGTAAAGATCCCACATACCACAACAGAAAGATCTCACATGCTGCAACAAAATCCCACAGGCGGCAATGAAGAACAAGCATGACCTAACTAAAAGGGTCTTACATGCCACAAGTAAAAGATCCAACATGCTAGAACTAATAGAGTCAACGTGTAGCAACAAAGATCCCACATGCCCCAACAAAGATCCCACATGCCAAACTAAAAGATCCTGCATACCACAACTTAAAGATCTCACATGCCACAAAAAAGATCCTTCATGCCAGAACAAAGATCCCACATATGAAGACTAAAAGATCCTGCATGCCACAACTAAAAAGATCCAGCAAGCCACAACTAAAAGACCCTGCATGCTGCAACAAAGATCCCACGTGCTATAACTCAAGATCCCACATGCCACAACAAAATCGGACATGTTGCAACAAAGATCTCACATTCTCCAACTAAAAATATCTTGCATGTTCCAACTAAATGATCCCACATGCCTGAACTAAAATATTTCACATGCCGCAACTAAGATCCCATATACTGCAACAAATATCCCAACACCGCAACTGTAAGATCCCACATGCCACAACAAAGATCCCATGGGCCACAACAAAGATCCCACATACCAAAATGAAAAGATCCCATATGCCACAACTAAAGATCCCCCATGCTGCAACAAAGGTCCCATATACCACAACTATAAATATCCCACACGCTACAATGAAGAGTCTGCCTGCCACCATTAAAAAGACCCTGTATGCCGCAACAAAGATCCCACATACCGCAGGTAAAGATCTCATGTGCTACAACAAAATCCTATATGCTGCAATGCAGATCATGTATGTTGCAACTAGAAGGATCTTGCATTTCCCAACTGATAGATGCCACATGCTGTGACTAAAATATCCCACATACCACAACTAATAGATTCTGCATGGTGGAACTAAGATCCTGCAAACCAAAACTAAAAGATTCTGTATGTAGCAACTAAAGATGCCCCATGCCACAACTAAAGATCTTGCTTACTGCAACTAAAAGATCCCGCATGTCACAACTAAAAGTTCCTACCTGACACAACAAAGATCCCACATATCACAACAAATATCCCCATAGCACAAGTAAAAGATCTCACAAGCCGCAACTAAACATATTCCTCATTCTGCAACTACAAGATCCTACATGCAACAACTAAAAGATCACATATGCTGTAACTAGAGATTTACATGCAACTACAAAGATCCCACACACTACAACTAAAAGATCCCCCATGCCACCACAAAATCCCACACACCAAAGCTTAAAGATCCCATAGGCTGCAACTAAACAACCCGCAAACTAAAAATAAATATCCCACATGCCCTGACTTAAGAGATGCTGCATGTAGGCAATGAAGATCCCATGTGCCACAACTAAGACCCAACATAAACTAATAAGTTAAACACATATTTTTTAAAATTTCATTTATTTTAATTGGAGGCTAATTACTTTACAATATTGTGTTGGTTCTGCCACACATCAACATGAACCCGCCACGGGCGTACACGTGTTCCCCATCCTGAACCCCCCTCCCACCTCCCTCCCCGTACCATCCCTCCAGGTCATCCCAGTGCACCAGCCCCAAGGATCCTGTATCGAACCCGGACTGGTGATTCGTTTCTTATATGATATTATACATGTTTCCATGACATTCCCCCAAATCATCCCACCCTCTCCCTCTCCCACAGAGTCCGAAAGACTGTTCTATACATCTGTGTCTCTTGTGCTGTCTTGCATACAGGGTTATCGTTACCATCTTTCTAAATTCCATATATATGCTTTAGTATACTGTATTGGTGCTTTTCTTTCTGGCTTACTTCACTCTGTATAATAGGCTCCAGTTTCATCCACCTCATTAGAACTGATTCAAATGTATTCTTTTAAAATGACAATTAAAAGGTCATTAAAAATACCCTCAACTGTCTACAAATGAACTTATCTATGAAACAGAAACAGACTAGCAGACACAGAGAACAGACTTGTGGTTGCCTAGCCTGGGGTGCGGAGAAGGCAATGGCACCCCACTCCAGTACTTTTGCCTGGAAAATCCCATGGACGGAGGAGCCTGGTGGGCTGCAGTCCATGGGGTCGCTAGAGTCGGACACGACTGAGCGACTTCACTTTCACTTTTCACTTTCATGCATTGGAGAAGGAAACGGCAACCCACTCCAGTGTTCTTGCCTGGAGAATCCCAGGGACGGGGAAGCCTGGTGGGCTGCCGTCTCTGGGGTCGCACAGAGTTGGACACGACTTAGCAGCAGCAGCAGCAGCCTGGGGTAGGGGGAGGTTGTAGGGGAGGAATGGATTGGGAGTTTGGGTCTAGCAGATGGAAACTATTATACATAGAATGGATAAACAACAAGGTCCTACGGTATAGCACAGGGAATTATATTCAATATCCTGTGATAAACCACAATGAAAAATAATGTAAAAAAGAATGTCTGTATATGTAAAACTGAGTCACTCTGTTGTGCACCTGAAATTAACACAACATTGAAAATCAACTATACTTCAAAAAAAAAAAAACAACCCTCAAGTGCCTAGTAGCAGGTTTCCTCTTTTATGTGGACTAAGATGGACACGATATCCTGTCAGCACCCTGTCAAAAATCTAAACCAGCTTCATTTGCAAGGCTTTTGCTGAAACAGAGAAGTCACTGGTTATCAGTAAACATCACATAGTTTCCCAGAGAACAAACAGCAGGGAGTACCCCAGCTGTCACCTGAGGGCCGTGCCTTCTCGGGCACACACAGACGCCTGTAGTCCTAGGTATGCACATTCTTTCCCCTGCTCCCTTCTCTTCATATGGTGAGTGAGCCAGAAGCACGCACTGAGGCAGCCTCTTCCTCTTCTCCTCTCCAGCTTTTCTCCAGAGGATGGGGCACAAAGACTGGGTCAATGTCACCAGGCAGGATGAGAGGCTGGGATAGAGTGCAGGCATTTGGGCAAGTGGAGAGGAGAGGAAGCAGGCAGAGGGCAGCCGACAGAAAAAAAGAATTACTTCAACCCCCTAAAGAGCCCCATCTTGGAGTCAGCATGGACACAGCTCTCCATGTTGGTGGGGACCCATCCAGGGGCAGCTGACTGCTCCAGGAAAAGTAATCTTCCACCCTCAGTGCCCTCCTGAGCTGAGCTAACAAGCCTACATTCTCCTGCACAAAGTCACATTATCTGAGCTGGGAAGGACATTTTGTTGTCACAACCATGTTAAACTTTCTCTTGTATACCTGTTTTTAGAACTGGGAATGTGGCTTGACACAAAGAGAGAACCTTCTGGCTTTACCCAAAAAATTCATTTCAGATTCTTAGGCTTTAAGGCTGTCTTCTCAAAGACATTCATTCTGGGAACTGGCATTTCTCTCATTAATCATGTGCTTCCAGCCTGGAGGTGTCTTGGATGAGTATACTCAAGTACCCAGCCTGAGCCCTACAGGTATCTGGCCTTTCCAAAGCTTTCTGATGTGTCAACCAAGATACCTGAGGCTTTTAGCAGGTAGCTTTCCTTCCCGAGGGCATGGGAATAGGAACAGGCCCTGAGCATAACTGTGATCCTAACATATTTTCACATGCTGATCAAGAAACATCAGTTCCTGCAACGTGTGAGTGTGTGTTCACTTTATATCCTATAAAGTCACTACAAGTAATGAATTAGTGACCACTAAACCATTGCTCCCAGCGGGTATACAGGGTTAGGTTCCTATGCTCCTTGTGAATCAATATATAAACTTGTTGTATGGCTGCTTCTGTCTACAGTTACAGTTTAATCCAACTAGAAACCCAGAATTTACTAAAAGAATTTATATTAACAAAATGATAAAAGCTTCTTCCAACAAAAGACTCTAGAGCCTGTCCAAGGCTAAAACAATGGACACTCCCAGTAGTGTCTCCAATGAAGCCTCTTCATTGTTGAGGCTTTAGTAACCTTTGTTCATGCCCCCTGGCATCTCTGGACTACCCATGATTGCTATAAGTTGCCCACAGGCTACTGATGCAAGAAACTGCCCTTCTTGGCTTTGTACTACAAACCATTAGAGTGGCAAGTATCAGCCACATAATGAGCAATCATCAAAATAGAGGTTCTCAGAGTCCCTGAGCCAGTGACACCCTGTACACAGTTGCCCAGCATGCCTTGGATCAAGGAACCAGCACCCCAAAACCTCAGCATGGTTACTGAGCCTCCCTGTACAAGACAGTTTCTGGCATATCTTTCTTGCAAGAGGGCAGATGAGATAGTGGTAGAAGAAGCCATCCCTCTTCCAGACCTCTTGGCTACCTGGGGAGCCCCTTGGAATCCCTTGTGTGGGAAATATTGAATGTTTGTACACTACATATGGTATTGTCACCATCATCCCCTGGAGGGATGGAAAGCAGTAATACTGATGGATAGTGACAATACCCATGATAAAGGACAGGACCAATGGGTCAGCACAATTGGCCCATCCTCCTTTTAGTACTGGATGCCCTGGCTGGCAAATGGGCCCATCTGTACATTTTTTATAAACTCTTGGGCCACTGCCTAAAAGTTGTCCCAGTTGAGGTAAAGAACTCTGGGAATCACTGGCCTCACAGGCACACAAAATATATATCAAGATGTTATGGACCGAATCCTATTCTCTCAAAATGTCTATGCTGAAGCATTAACCCCTATTTGACTGTGTTTGCTGACATGGATGTCATAAGCATGGAGCTCTAACCCAATAGGGGGGCATCCTTATAAGAAGAGGAAGAGATACCACAGAGCTCTCTCTCTCCCCCCACACTGAACAAAGAAAAGGCCATGTGAGGACACAGTGAGAAGACAGTTGTCTGCCAAGGACAAAGGTCTTACCGGGGTACAAATTCTTTTAGCAAATTCTAGATTTCCAACCAGATTAAACTGTGGGCCTTTGCATCAATTTAAATTCATTCCTCCCTCTGTATTCAAGTTTTCTGATGTGTTTCTCTCTGATCCTTTTTGCTTGTTTGTCACTGGATAAACTTTCTGTGTGTGATGGGGGAGGTGTCCTCTCTACTCTGCTCACAATTATGCGTTTTTTTCCTTCAGAGAGCCTCAAATCAGTTTCATTAGCGCTAGGGGTCTCCTCTATGACAATGGTTGCTTAATAAATTTTAAAGTCTCTGGCTTGAGTTGGGTTTGAATTCATTTCAGCACTGTGTCACAAAAGTGCTATGGTCATTTTTCCCTGTATCTAGGATGATCAGGACTTTTACTACATCAGGGCCAAAGGTAACAGAGTGGCACAGCAGAAGATTGCTGGGCTCCCAAGCCAGAGGGGTACAGACTGAAACCATCTTCTGCTATGTGCTGCCACTTCAGTTGCATGGATTTTTATTTATTTATTTTTTTTTTTTTGTCTTTTCTCTCTGTACAAATCCCCTCAGAATATTTCACACTCCTAGCAGTGCAAATTTACAACTTTGGATTTTTATCTCGTCTAATCATGAGTGGTCCAGACCTTCTGGGTGGTTACAGGGATAGTTTAGAGACACAGTGACTCACTTCTTGGGAAGCCCAGGAAAGGTGGACACCGCAGGCCCATGTAGGACATATGGGAGTTGCCTTCTGGAACAGAGTGAAGCAAAAGGGTCTGTGGGAAGAGGGATTTGCAGTATTTGGAGGGTGAGGTAGCCCCTGGTTCCTGAGCAAGGATGTGATTGGCTTCTTTGAGTCAACAAGAAACCTGAAAAGGAAACACTATACAGCGATATTAAGTGGGAATGCATCTGGTGCATTCAACATGGAGGTTTGTTGCTACAGGATCCTATCTGGTGGAGCAGAGCGGGGACAGAAACTTGAGAGTAGGCCATTCAAGGCTCTCTCAAATATACCACATGTCAACTCAGTGCAAAATATTATTTTTAGCCATCATCTCACAACTGGCCGCTCCCTGCTTACACGCACAAACGCACACACACATAAACACAGAGGCCAGTACACATGACTGAGGAGAACTCAGACCCTGGACATGGATGGGCCGACCCTGGATGGCAGTTCCCCAACCCCCATGACCGGGGCGCTGTTAGCTACCACAGTAACACAGGCACTAGAACAAGGGGGCTCCGTCTAAACTGCACGTCCCCGCCTTCATCACCAATTCCTCTAGGAACTGGCCAGTAGGCAGGGTGCATGGGCAAGGGTTTAAAAGCCCAGGCCATCTCCCCCAGCCGTCTCCTTCTAAAAGTTTGTCCATTCATCCACCGCCCTCCCAGTTCCTGGCAGCTTGGCGACTTCCGCTTACCAATTTAAAAAGTCCAGAATGACGTCAGGAACATCAGAGGAGGCTGGGCTGGACGTCAAACTGGAGTTTCCAGGTGGTATTGCAGTTGTTCCCCTTCAAGAGCAGGATCCTGTGGAGCAGTAGGAATACGACGACTCGCAGCACCTCTGGACGCCATAGTTCCTAGTTGGAGAACACTGCAGACAGCTGTGGACCTGGAGGAAGACAGACGACAGGGTGAACCCGTAATCTACGAGGTGGAGGGAGTGGAGGGGGTGGGTGGGTGCAGGGGAGTAGAGCTTGTTTTTCCTCTAAGAGCCAGCCTTTAGGGTGAGCCCATTTTACCTTAGGGAAGGTGGGGATGATCAGTGACCCTGAGCCTGAGAGCGGCAAGATCAGCAGCCCAGGAACTCCACTCCACGAAGCACGCCAAGGAGGAATCCCTTTGCTTTGGAGTGCATAGCCTTTGAAGCACTTTTGCCTGCCAGGGAGCCTTCAGGAAGCCTGGCACGCACCTGGCTCTGCCCACCCCGATGGCATCGCCAGGTTAGCAAATTCCACAGATGCCAGGAGCCATTCAAAAAGACATGCGATTCTGCCTGCTATTACGGCTTGGGCACCACCTAGCCCTCTGCTCATTCTGGTCACTGCGGTCATTCCTGGGTCAGCTCTAGCACCCTGGAAGGCTGGAGAACTGGGCTGCGTGTTCGCAGTAGTGGGGCACCCCACCCTACACCTTCCCTCTGCAAAAATGCAAAATCTGCTTTTCTCTTCAAACAGCACATGCCCAAGAGTTTGCTTTTCATTGTGAAAGGAGTAAATGGACTGTCCATGTTGAATTCTGAAAGCTCTAGACAACTTTGAGGGATCAGAAGATAGTTGACTGGGGATTGTTCTGAGATCCTTGGGCTTCCAGGCAACCCAAGTGCCTCTCTTCTGGAAAGGGTAGAAGAGGTTCAGTCAATGAGTTTTATGATAGGGCTCTGGAGGGTCATCAGGACAGAAATTGGGCACCTGGAGTGCCCCCCTCCCATAGCTAAGGGGTGCAAAGTTGACGTGAGGCTTCTTGGCTGGCATCACAGAAGGGGAAGGAGGCAAAAGTCAGTGTATCAGATCTTCAAGGCAGTTAGCCCCTGGAGAGCAGGCCACTCTAATGCTCCAGCATCCTGGCCCCAACATGTAGACAGAAAAGCCTCACAGTTTTACTGTTTTAGTTTACTTACTAAGTTGTGTCTGACTCTCGGGACCCCACTGTAGTCTTCTCTGTCCCTAAGATTTCCCAGGCAAAATACTGGAGTGGGCTGCCATTTCCTTCTTCAGGGGATCTTTCCAGCCCAGGGATCGAACCCGTGTCTCCTCCATTGGCAGGTGGGTTCTTTACCACCGGGCCACCAAGGAAGACCCCCTTGTGACTATGGAAATTACCAAAAGCTTGATGGCAAAAATGAATTTCTTTCCAGAGCTTACATCCCAGATATATATGAGCAAGATTCCAAAAGACAGTAAGGAATATGAGAAAGTCACTTTGTGCTTTTTGAGTTTTTGTCTTGGTCATTTATTAGAATGTACACGGATATCTAGATTGAATGGACTTAAACATGAATATGTATTATGACTTAGACATGAATATCGTATTTTGAGGTAGAGGAAATATCACTGACCTAGGAGTTAACCTATCTGTTATCTGACCCAGCTCTGTCACATGACAATGAGTATTTCAGTTTTGCTAAAGTATAAGGTGCATTGGGAGGTAAGACAAGAGGTAAATGAAGTAAGAAGCAAAAGAATAGGAAGCATCTGGCCTAGTGAGGGCCACACATTCAGTGCACAGAAAATACCTACTCAGTGAATAAATGAAGCTAAGAAAGAATGCTTTATTTTATAAACAGCAAACATTTATTTTTCACAGTCCTAGAAGCCAGTTTATCCAAGATCAAGGCACCAGTAGATTTGGTGTCTCCTGAAGTCCACTTCCTGGATCTTAAATGCCAACTTTTCACTATGTCCTCACTTGGCAGAAGGGGCAGAGTATCTCTCTGGACCCTCTTAAATGAGGCGCTAATCACATTCGTGAGGACTCCACCCTTATGACCTAGGCCCCTCCCATACACTCCACCGTCTAATACCATTGCCTTGGGAATTAAGATGTCAACATACAGATTTTGGGGGGATGCAGACATTCTATTTATGACACTTACACAATTTCCATACTGCCAGTCAAGTGCCATGTCTAAATCCAAATAAAATCACATCATTTTCTTACTTTAAAAATTTCAGACTTCTCAGTAACTGGCAGAGAACGTTTCTTCATGTTTTCTCTCCATAATCTACTCCACATACTCCACTTTCCATCCACATCTCTTCTTTTATTTTTAAGTTAATTTTTATTGGAGTAGAGTTGCTTTACAATGTTATAGCCGCTTCTGCTGTATAACAAAGTGAATCAGTTACCCCTCTATTTTAGAATTCCTTTCCATTTCGGTCACCACAGTGTATTGAGCAGAGTTCCCTGCGCTATACAGTACTTTCTCAGAAAGAGCATTTTCGATCTGCTTGTCCAAACTGAGGAATTTGATTTCTAATTTACATTTAGCAGCAAGCTTTTGGAGGATTTGTGCAGGAAAATAACACCATCAGGAAGAAACTTTCAGTTACTTTCTAGAGGAGAAACTGAAAGAAAGAGAGATTGGTGACAAGGAGAGAAGTTAGGAGGGTGGTGAACACCTCTGCTTACAGTAATGGCAGGCTTAGTAATTTGGACTAACCACCCCAATGAGGACAACTAAAAATTACTGGATGAAATGTATAAAGAAAGTATCTTTGTTAAGCACTAAGAAACTATGAGACTAAAATCTTCAAGAAGACAAGACCCCAAATAAGAAAGCCCAGCACTCAGAGCCAGTTTTTCCTGAGGGCATTAGCTGAATCTAGAAGAAAGAATTATGGAACTGATCTGTGGTTTTGGTGGCCTCATGGGAAAAGAAAATGAAAGTCAAATCCCACAGCTCCAATGAGTAGGTCTGATGAGCTCTGCCACCACTTTAAGCTGAAAATAAGTGACTACCCCTTTCAGGTAATAGTGAACCACAAGTAACAAGCACTGGAATAAATTGCAGCCTGGATATACATCACTGTAGTGATCCAAGGAACTTCAAGCCCTGTACCTTATGTAGGCACAGAAGGAAAAAAACATATGTTGTAAGTGACAGCCAGAATGAAGAGTAGAGTATAATCACTATGGCCCATATTTCAAAAAATTAAAAAGTATGTTTTAAAATATCTTCAGGGAACAGAAAATCATAAAAAGCAGCAGAGACTGAATTCTCTTGGTCTCCAGCCATTAGGACTCATGCGTTCACTGTGCTTTGCAGTGGCTTGGTTTTAATCCCTGGTCGAGAAAGGAAGATCCCACAAGCCATGAAGCTCAGCAAAAAATAAATAAATAAATAAAACTTGGCATAACCATTAGATCGTGATAAATGTAATCAAGAAAAATAAACCGAAGACAATTATTGAATTGGAAGATAGAGTAGAAGAAATCATCCAGAATTCTGCCTGGAGAAATAAATTAATATGAAAAACAGTAGGATAAGAGATACACAGTATATGTTTAATTCAAATCCCAGAAAGACAGGAGAGAGAAATGGGGAAGAAAATGATGGCCAAGGATTTTTCAGAGCAAGTGAAATGCACCGATTCTAAACGCTCAGTGAGTTCTAGGCAGGATAAAAAACAAAAATTCACTCCTAGACACATCATAGTGAAAGTGCAGAAAATCAGAGAGAATGAGGCTGTTAATGATCCAAGTTAGAGATAATCAATCTTGACCTTGGGCAGGAGCAGAATAAATTGAGACAAAGGGATGGGCCTCTAGTCACTGGCCTTTAGAATACCTTTTTCTCTAACTTACCTTGAAAGACTACTTTATAAACATGTTATCCATTTCATTCTTAATTAAGAAAATACATTTGTTAACAAATGTGTTTGTTAGAGCACCCTGACACCTAGGACCTGTTCAAATTGTCTTTGTTATACGGGGAAGGTCATCATCCTGTAAGTATGTCATCTCATGGGCAATGTACAGGGTGAGTATTCTCCACAGGAATTATGATGGTTAATTTTCGTGTCAACTTGACTGGGCTAAGGGAGAATTAATTTCAAACAAGCTTTATTTCCAATGTGAACAATACTATCAATTTTCTGTAAAAGGCAAGAGTAAAGTCAGATGTCAATAGTTAATATCATTTTGGGGCATTGAAACTTTGAAACAAAATTAGTATTTCAGGCTAATGAAAACAAGAATATCCATGAAGAACAGATTCATCTTTTCTTTTGCTGTCTGCTTCTTCCTCTGCCTTCCCACTGTAGGATGAAATAAGAGCCAGTTAACAATTGTACCTCAATAACATGCAGTGAGTTTCTAAACATGAGTCAATACTATGTACATCTATTTTCTCAACAAGGAGAAAACAAAAATGTTTTCTTCTTGTATCCCAGACCCTTGGTGATCAGGGAGCACATCACTGCTCACCCAAAACTTATCTCCCTCTTGCCCACCACTATAAATGCTTGCTGTTTCCTTGAAAGGCCACACTGTGATTTAAATAAGTCATTCCACCTTGAAAACTGGTGTTCCTTGCACAAATCATCAATCCCTTATATTTCCAGACCTTCAGCTTCCACATGTGTAAAATGAGGATGAGGCTTTATCAAACATCCACATGCATGAAAACTAAGAAAGAGTGAGAGAGTGAGTGAGAGAGACTAAAAGATGAATGAATAGAGGAAAGCGAAACAAAGATTTAATTACCAACTCAGTGACAACCAATAATATTACTGAGACTAGTTTCCTTTTCTTTTGAATAAAAAATCTAAATTGAACTAATATTTGTGAATTAATCCTGAAGTGCAGTTCTCTTGAAACCCTTAACATCTCACTACTTTGTAAGGAATCGCTCTCTCAAAGTCATTGCCAGTACAAGAGACTACAATTCTGTGGCCAGGTGATGATGACCCAGCTAATGCATGGCCTAGTCACTGTAGCTGCTGCTTCTGGTGACCATTCTCTAAACAAGCACTGGTCTCCATTTCCAGGTCTGGTAAATTTCCCTCTGTAGTAGACTTAAAGCTACAGGACAAAGGACTTGTGGCAATAAATGAAATACATTTCAGAACACACTGCCTCCTACATTATCTAGAATTCATTATTAACAATAAACTGTTTTTCCAAAATTAAATTTCAACAATTTTCTTATTTACTTTACAGAAGAAAAATTAAAAAATATAAAGCTGTTTTTAACAGGTATGTGTCAGGAATGGTTATGTCGTACGAAAGCCTATACAATAATACCTGTATTATCCAGAGCTGCTTTTTGCTGAGACCACATCCATTCAGAGTCCTTCAGGTTTTTCCTTTCCAGCCTCTTCCTCTTCATCAGTGTTTTCATACTGATCCTCACCATCATCATTGGGGCAGAATGATGCAGACATTGGAGTCCAAAGTTGGCAGGGAAAATATCCCAACTGAAAATCAGCAGCCGAGTCTAGGCCTGAGAGAAGAGAAATAGGTTTAATAAAAGAAACAACAAATAATACCTGGATACATTTCTAGCCTCCCATCATGTCTGCTGCTTGACAATTTTCACAAACATTTTCCCCCTCTCTCCAGTAGATCGGCACACAGATCTCTCTGATTATTTCTGGCCCCTTTGGAGAAGGGATCCGAATCATTTGATACTGGTACCATTTTGTATGGGTTTGTCGGAACTTCAAGGGAAAAAATGCTCCTTTGACTTAAAGACAAATTCTATGGGGACGCTCACAGATTCCTCAGTCGCTGAAAAGTGCCCCTGTGCTATGTCATCATTTTCTCAGATCCTCCTACCGAGAATATTCACATTTGTTAAAGCCGTTGACCAAAAGGGAGGGATGCCACTTGTTTGCCTCTAGGTTGGTAGAAGGCAGCATGCTTTTTCTCGAGACCATGAAGGTCTACAGAACTGGGCTTCCACTTGTGGCAATTGTGCCCGGAGGTTTTTGAGAGTTCTGACCCACTGCGTGACAGCTAGAGACCTACCTGCCTTTGAGCTCAATGGCCCCACAAGGGCTCAGCCACCACTTGCCCGCCTCAGCCCCTCCGGGATCACAGGCCTCAACCTCCCAGTCTCAGAGGCAGCAGTCAGGGCTTCCTCGCCCAGAACTCGGCCTCCACTGCTGGTTCCTCTGTCTTCTAGGAAGCAACCCCCTCCGCAGGATCCCGCAGCTCCCAGGCTGGACCGCCCTCCACCGGGTACTCACCCTGCAAGACTCTGCCTCCCTCTCCCAGGTCTTCCTGCTCCTGAGGAGGCACCGGACCTTCTCCAGGCTCCAAGGGTGGCTGGGAGCGGCCCCTGGCCATCAGGCGGTCAGTGGGAGGCCGGAACAGGACACGTTTGTTGCCATGGAAATTGTGTAGAAAGGAGTCGACGTCACTCCAGAACAGGGGCCCAAACGTCTCCACGCAGAACCCAAGGCCTATTACCCCTGCTGCACCCTCCTGCTCACTGTCGTCCTCCTCTTCCTCGCCCTCTCCAGACAGGTGCTCCTCCTCCTCCACGTCCTCCAAGTCGAAGTCAATCTCACCCTCTTCCTCGTCCTCCTGCATCTCTACATCTTCCTCCATCTCCTCCTCCTCTAACGGCTCTCTACCACATTCCTCTTCCACTGCGGCCTGTGGCCAACCCTGCTCCCCGGGAAGGGCTCTGGAGACCTCCAAGGAAGCCAGAAGAGCCGTGGCCTCCTCGACTCCTTCCGTCCCCTCCCAAGCAGATGCTTGGACCCCAAGGAGACTGGGGTCACGGCCCGCCCCGCCACCAGCTCTATCCGGGCCACCTGGGATCCAATAGTGCTCCTCTATGGCAGACATGGCAGGAGAGACGTGCCAGACAGTGATCGTCCTGCAGTGAGGTCTGTGGGGAAGATGGCGGCCGCAGGGCTGAGTGTTGCGCTGAGGAGACGCTGTTGGCAGTGGGACCGCAGGGTGGGGGTGGGGACAGCAGAGACGTCGGCTGCACAGGGAACAGGAGTCTGCGACTTGCTGGTGTGGGCCCCACAACAGGAATGGTGAGGGGGTGGCCCGCAGACTGGCCCACCAAGACCGAAGCTGAGCTGGCGGTGGACAAGGCGGGAAAGACCCTGATGGGCTGGCGACGGTAGGTGGAGCTGGAAGGGTCAACCGCGACCACTTCCTCCAGCGCCAGCTCTAAGCTCATTTGCCAGGAGGCAAGGATTGGCATGACCACCGTCCAATGAGTGATCAAGGCTTTCAGATTGCATGGAAGCCTTCCAGCACCAGGTCATACTTTGAGCCCTCAGGAGTCCCTTCCTTTACATTGCTGCAGCTGTTGCTGCTAAGTCGCTTCAGTCGGGTCCGACTCTGTGTGACCCCATAGACGGCAGCCCACCAGGCTCCCCCATCCCTGGGATCCTCCAGGCAAGAGCACTGGAGTGGGTTGCCATTTCCTCCTCCAATGCATGAAAGTGAAAAGTGAGTGAAGTCGCTCCGTCATGTCCGACTCCTAGCGACCCATGGACTGCAGCATACCAGGCTCATCCGTCCATGGGATTTTCCAGGCAAGAGTAGTGGAGTGGGGTGCCATTGCCTTCTCTGTCCTTTACATTGCACCATTGCAAAAACGAAATGGCAATGTCCCTACAGGCGGCACCCTGGGGTATGGGAAGCTGGGTGTGGTCCCCAGTTGCCACCTTGTGACAACTCAGGTCATCACAGATACACTTATTTTAAAAAGTTCATAAAGCCTTGAGAAAGAACATCAAAGGTAAGAGGTGGAGAAATTGGAAAACATAAACTGAATTAAACGGGAGCACTGGATGTGAAATAGAAAAAATGAAACACACTACGTAAAACTAAAAGGTCATCATATGGTCCAGTTGATTTTAAGCATGGCTGCTCATTAGCAACATAGCTGTAGCTTTGGAGAATAAAAGCAATACCTTGGCATTTTTCAAAAACTTCTAAGATAATTCTGATATGTGTCAGGTTTTTCTATTAAATGGTATCTTTGGTGGTATAGAACTCTCCTACTTTTATGTTGACCACTCATGGAACAATGGTATTAAGTGAATAAGAGCTACTCACTAGTACGTATAATATATATTTTAGAAAACTTATTAATGTTTGCCTAACTAAAAAATTTATGACATTTTGATTCCACTTGTTTGACTTAGTATGAATAGAATGCTAGATTTCTAATTTTAAAAAAAAGGTGTGCAACAACCAACAAAGTTTTACTATATAGCACTGGGAACTGTAGTCCCTTTGTCAATCTCCTGAAATACCTATAATGGAAAACAAACTGAAAAATAATATATGTGTATATGTATAATATAATCACCTTGCTGTGCACCTGGAACTTTGTAAGTCAACTATACATCAATAGTACGTATATATATACACACATATATTTATTTATTTATTTATTTATTTTCTTTATATATAGGTAAATATAAAGAAAAAAAGATAAAGTGCATAGATCACATATGAACAACTGTTTCAACCTCCTGTGACAGACAGAAAGAGACTTTGCAGGTTTTAATGTTGCTAAAGTTACTTAGAAATGAACATACAAGTTGACATGGATGCCTCGAGAATGGAGACTGGAGAGTGGAAGGAGTAAAAATAGGAGCTGAAAAGGGATTCATCGGGGCTCCCCAATTCACTTCAAGGCTCCGAGAAGTGAAGAGAGACTTCTTTTCATGACTGGGCTAATCACCTGCTCTACACTAAACAGTGACACCCCCTCCCAAATTCATATATTAAATGTTTACCCACTCCATCTCCCAGGTGATGGTATTTGGGAGTTATGGCCTTTAGTAGGAGACACAGTGAAGATAATCAACCTTGCCCTATATAGAGCTTATGCATTATAGATTTCACCCCTTATACCGGCCTTGTTTTCTTTTACCTAGCTCATATTTAATATTTTCAATGGGGATAGTCCATTGGGTCCCAAGCTGTCAAGCCCATTTCTAAGTGACAAAGACTCAATTTAACTTTATGAGCCATATGTCCGAGTGCCTATGCCCACTAGGGGATATTTTAGGAGCGTGGCTGCTATCATCTGGAGCACTGAAACACCACAATCATAAAATTCTTGAGGCAAATACATCTATTGGCTCTCTTCAGTAGCTCCCTTAACCCTATAGGGGCATCTTTTAAAAATTTAGTGATATCTTCAAGTATTCCTCTATTTTGTTCCCCAGTATTATGTTCAAAGCGTTTTCCTAAAGCATGCATTTCAGCATTTGCTGAAAAGTGAAAGTGAAAGTTACTCAGTCACGTCATGTCCGACTGTCTGCGACCCCATGGACTACACAGTCCATGGAACTCTCCGGGCTAGAGTACTGGAGTGGGTAGCCATTCCCTTCTCCAGTGGATCTTCCAAATCCAGGGATCAGACCCAGGTCTCCCACATTGCAGGAGGATTCTTTACCAGCTGAGCCCCAAAGGAAGCCCAGCATTTGTTGAAGTCAATTCCCAATCTATTTGCAGAAGTCTTAAGCCAATAAGCGCTTTTTATGTTTAAAAATATGATTGCACTATTGTGGTGAATGTCACAGGCATTTAGTACGTTCACAATGCTTCTCAGCCATTCTCTCTGTTGTCCCTAAATAAATCATCACTCCTAAAGGAAACCCCATGCCAGTAATCAGTCCTTTTCCATTTCCCCCTCACTGCAACCAGGCTCTGATAACTACTAATCTTCTGTTTACCTCTATGAACTTACATTTTCTAGATAGCTGAGAGAAATAAAATCCTACAATATGTGACCTTTTGTGTCTGGCCTCTCTCATTCCTTTTTGCGGCTGAATGCTATGCCCATGTACAGAGGGTCACACACATCGACCCCTGGGGATATGACTGTGTAGTAGAAATACAGATGATGAAACAAGGAATTCCCAAACACATGATATGGTGATATACATCAGAGGGGCTCCTAGACCAGGCTTGAGGGTTTGCAAAGAAAACTGGATGTCTAGGACAGGAGTGACAGGAAGTATTGATCCTCAGCCCTTTTTTTTCTTTCCCTCAACCCTGCCATAATGTACAGGCGAGTCCTGTTTTCTGAGTAAAATGTAAATCCAACCACTTCCTAACTACCTTTGCTTTTGTCACCCTGATCCAAGACACCATCATCTCTCAGGTGGACTACTACCATGGCCTCCAAACTGGCATCTCCACCTTCAGTTTTACATCCTGGGGCAAATGTCATAGATTAGCTCACCTGACTCCATCCCAATCCCAATTACACCAGGTAAGTCTTGATAGAAGTTGGAAACCAAGTCTCCCTTTCCTGACGTCTTGCCTGGATGGCCTAGATTCCATGACTATAAGCTTCTTCCAAGTAGATAAGAAACACCCGTGAGACTTGGAAGGAGAATGAGGTGTATTCCGTGATTCTCCTGTGGTTTCTGTTTTCTGTTAGTGAGTGTGGGCTCATAAAATTTCACTTCTTTTGCATCAGTGACCATAGAGGTCCCGGGGTACAGTTCCTCGCTTTGTGGGTATCAAAAGGCAAGGCATGAGACATCTACTTTGACTGTATAGATGGAGAAGGAGTCAGTGTGGTCTCGCAGCCAAAATCTGTGATGGTCTCAGCAGAAACAGAGTAGTCCAGTGGCTTCCTCGCTTCCCACCCTCCTGATTATGCCAGTTATGTGGTATTATTCAGGAAAAGAGTTCTTTAACTTGTAAATACCTGAGTTAAATAAAAATGACCACCTCCCACAAGTCTCTCATTCTTTTTCTTCATACCCCCAGCTGTTTTGTATACTCGTATCATCTATTTATGCAGGCCAGTTTTAAATTTTGTAAATTCTCCAGGCAAGAATCCTGGAGTGAGGTTGCTATTCCCTTCTCCAGTGGTTCTCCCTGACCCAGGGATCAAAGCCAGATCTCCTGCATCGCAGGCAGATTCTTTGCCATCGGAGCCACCAAGGAAGCCCCAAGAATGCGGGAGTGGCTAGCCATTCCCTTCTCCAGAGGACAGACTGACACAGAGATTGAACCCAGGTCTCCTGCACTGCAAGCAGATTCTTTACCATCTAAGCCACCAGGGCGGCCCTTAACAATGGCCTCATATAGTATATATTGTTGGGACTTCCCTGGTTGTTGATGGTTAAGAACCTGCCTGGCAATGCAGGAAAAGCAGGTTTGGTCACTGGTCAGGGAATTAAGGGGCTTTCCAAACAGCTAGTGGGTGGGTAAAAAGAATCCTCCTTCAGTGCAGGAGACACAGGAGATGCAGCTTCGAGCCCTGGGTCAGGAAGAGCTCCTGGAGGAGAGCATGGCAACCCACTCCAGTATTATTGCCTGGAGAATCCCAATATTTGGGGATTTAGGAGCCTGGAGGACTACAGTCCAATGGGTCTCAAAGAGTCAGACACAACTGAATGACTAATCATACATGCACACAGGGAATTAAGATCCCACATGCTGCTGAGCAGCTAAGCTCACGTCTCACAATTAGAGAGCTGCAACTACTGAGCCCACGTGCCACAACGCGCACTGGAACAAAGATCCCACCTGCCACAACCAAGACCCAACGCAGTCAAATAAATATTAAAAACAAAACAAAAATCTTACGACTTAAAAAAGATAATGACAGTAATTATGCTCTAAGTAGGCAAGAATGTGGAGCAAGTAGAATTCTCATTTCCTGCTATTGGGAATATAAACCGGTACAATCATTTTGAAAGATATTTGAGATTACCTAGTAAAGTTGAGGGGCTTCCCTGCTGGCTCAGCAATAAAGAATCCACCTGCCAATGCAGGACATGCAAGTTTGATCCCTGGGCCAGGAAGATCCCCTGGAGTAGGAAATGGCAACCCACTCCAGTATTCTTGCCTGGGAAATTCCATGATCAGGGGAGCCTTGCAGGCTACAGTATATGGGGGTCACAAAAGAGTCGGACATGACTTAACGACTAATCATAATTAGTGGGTAATTATCCCGACAAAGGTCCATCTAGTCAAGGCTATGGTTTTTCCAGTAGTCATGTATGGATGTGAGAGTTGGACTGTGAAGAAAGCTGAGCGCCGAAGAACTGATGCTTTTGAACTGTGGTGTTGGAGAAGACTCTTGGGAGTCCCTTGGACTACAAGGAGATCCAACCAGTCCATTCTAAAGGAGATCAGTCCCGGGTGTTCTTTGGAAGGACTGATGCTAAAGCTGAAACTCCAATACTTTGGCCACCTAGTGTGAGGAGTTGACTCATTGGAAAAGACTCTGATGCTGGGAGGGATTGGGGGCAGGAGGAGAAGGGGACGACAGAGGATGAGATGGCTGGATGGCATCACCGACTCGATGGACGTTTGTTTGAACTCCGGGAGATGGTGATGGACAGGGAGGCCTGGCGTGCTGCAGTTCATGGGGTCGCAAAGAGTCAGACATGGCTGAGCGACTGAACTGAACTGAAGACTCTCTCAAAGTCCTTTCTTTGTTGTTATTGTTTACCATGAACCCCTACTCTCAGTGCCAACATGTATTTTACTTTTCCATTGCTGTGCAACAAACGGCTGGTCACGTTGTTGTTCAGTTGCTAAATCGTGTCTGACTCTTTATGTCCCCATGGACTGCAGCACATCAGGCTTCCCTGTCCTTCACTATCTCCTGGAGCTTGTTCACACTCATATCCACTGAGTCTGTCATGCCATCCAACCATCTCATCCTCTGTCGCCCACTTCTCCTCCTGCCCTCAATCTTTCCCAGCATCAGGGTCTTTTGGTCATCTTTATTAAATGAGATAAGGCTCTACAGTAGAACATGAACACCAGGAGGCAAGGATCTTTGGGGCATTGATAGAGGCTGGCCGTCACAGTGCCTGTGCTGAACCGGTTGTTGATCCCAGCACTGCTCTAAGATCCAGGTTAGAGGGGCTTGTAATAGGCCGCATGCTTTAGAGGTTCCACTCCTACCCTCTTCCAGCCTCATCTGTCTGCAAACAGCCAAGGGCAATCGAGGGGATGTGCACACTGAGAACCCACCTGCCTGCCTCCAAACTTGTTTCATATATCAGTTCAGTTCAGTCACTCAGTCGTGTCCGAATCTTTGCGACCCATGGACTGTAGCCCACCAAGCTCCTCTGTCCATGGGATTCTTCAGGCAAGAATACTGGAGTGGGTTGCCATTTCCTTCTCCAGGGGTACTGAATTAATGGCCCACTCTAATACAGTATGACCTCATCTTAAATCTATTATACCTGCAAATACCCTACTTCCAAATAAGGTCACATTTACAGTTTCAAGGGGTTGCAAAGAGTCAGACACGACTGAGCGACTTCACTTTCACTTTAATTCAGTATGACTGGTATTCCTCTGAGAAGGGAAAGGACACAGAAACAGACAGGGGAAAACGCTATGTGACGATGGAGATGGGAATCACGTTACTTACAAGGCAAGTGATACCAACGTTTGACAGCAACCACCAGAAATTAGGAGAGAGGTGTGAAACAGATTCTGCCTCAGAGCCTCTGGAAGGGACCACCCTTGCTGATACCTTGACCTCAGACTTCTGGCCTCCAGAACTGAGATAACGTATTTCTGTTGTCTTAAGCCATCTGGTTTGTGGCAATTTGTTACGGTAACCTTAGGTCACTAACACACCCCTTTGTGTCTCAAGCCCCTGAGAATTCTAGTGTCGTCCTAAGTCCAGATCTTACCACCCTGTTTAGTTTACCTGCAACAGTACCAAGTCAGTGAATTAAGGATGATCCTGCAGTGGGTGTAGTAAACCTTTTCCCCACTGCTCTAAAGCAGTGGTTCTGAAACTTCAGTGTGCTTCAGTAGCACCTGGAGGACTGTAAAACCCTGATGGCTAGCGGCCTACCCTCAGAATTTCCAACTCAGTAGGTCTGGAGCAGGGTCTGAGAATGTGCATTGCAAACAAGTTCCCAGCGGATGCTGATGCTGCTGTTCCAGGCAAGCTAGGTCATCCATCAGTTCCTTTCAATAAAATATAGTAGAGGCTAGGGCACCATCACACAAATTATTTACAATCGTATATTTTAATTTATTTGGGGCTGCAATAAAAGGATTTAAAACAGGCTTGACAAATAGCGGAAAGAAATCCCTTTCAGTGACAGTAAGGTGGGCCAAAAAAATAGAACAATGATAGATTTGAGTCAGCGGTATTTATGTGAAAAAAAAAAAAAAAACTACAGCTTATTAGTTTCAAACAAGCTTTTATTTCCAATGTGAACAATGCTATCACATTATCTGTAAAAGGTAAGAGTCAAGTCAGAGGTCAGTAGTTAGTATCACTTTGGGGCATTGAAACTTTGAAACAAAATTAGTATTTTAGGCTAATGAAACAAGAATATCCGTGAAGAACAACTTCATCTTTTCTTTTGCTGTCTGCTTCTGTCTATGCCTTCCCACTGTAGGATGAAATAAGAGCCAGTTAACAATTGTACCCCAATAACATGCACCAGTGACTTTCTAAATATGAGTCAACACTGTGTACATCTATTTTCTCAATGAGGAGAAAACAAAATGCTTTCTTCTTGTAACCCAGACCCTTGGTGATCCAGGTGCACATCATTTCGTCACACCAACCTTATCTCCCTCTTGCCCATCACTATAAATGCTTGTTTGTTTGTTTTTGTTGTTTTCATGAAAGGCCACTCTGTGATTGATAACCAATAATATTACTATGACTGATTTTCTTTTCTTTTGAATAAAAAATCTAAATTGAACTAATATTTGTGAATTAATCCTGCAATGCAGTTCTCCTGAAACTCACTGGCAGCCTCCATAATTGCCCTCAACCGGGCTTCTGATAAGGTTCTCTTCAAAGCATCTTTGACTATCGCTAATGCTCCAAAATCACTGCAGATGGTGATTGCAGCCATGAAATTAAATGATGCTTACTCCTTGGAAGGAAAGTTATGACGAACCTAGAATGCATATTCAAAAGCAGAGACATGACTTTGCCAACAAAGGTCCATGTAGTCAAGGCTATCCTTTTTTCCAGTGGTCATGTATGGATGTGAGAGTTGGACTGTGAAGAAAGCTGAGCGCCAAAGAACTGATGCTTTTGAACTGTGGTGTTGGAGAAGACTCTTGGGAGTCCCTTGGACTGCAAGGAGATCCAATCAGTCCATTCTAAAGGAGATCAGTCCTGGGTGTTCTTTGGAAGGACTGATGCTAAAGCTGAAACTCCAATACTTTGGCCACCTAGTGTGAGGAGTTGGCTCATTGGAAAAGACTCTGATGCTGGGAGGGATTGGGGGCAAGAGGAGAAGGGGACGACAGAGGATGAGATGGCTGGATGGCATCACCGACTCGATGGACGTTTGTTTGAGTGAACTCCGGGAGATGGTGATGGACAGGGAGGCCTGGCGTGCTGCAGTTCATGGGGTCGCAAAGAGTCAGACATGGCTGAGCGACTGAACTGAACTGAAGACTCTCTCAAAGTCCTTTCTTTGTTGTTATTGTTTACCATGAACCCCTACTCTCAGTGCCAACATGTATTTTACTTTTCCATTGCTGTGCAACAAACGGCTGGTCACGTTGTTGTTCAGTTGCTAAATCGTGTCTGACTCTTTATGTCCCCATGGACTGCAGCACATCAGGCTTCCCTGTCCTTTACTATCTCCTGGAGTTTGTTCACACTCATATCCACTGAGTCTGTCATGCCATCCAACCATCTCATCCTCTGTCGCCCTCTTCTCCTCCTGCCCTCAATCTTTCCCAGCATCAGGGTCTTTTGGTCATCTTTATTAAATGAGATAAGGCTCTACAGTAGAACATGAACACCAGGAGGCAAGGATCTTTGGGGCATTCCTAGAGGCTGGCTGTCACAGTGCCTGTGCTGAACCGGTTGTTGATCCCAGCACTGCTCTGAGATCCAGGTTAGAGGGGCTTGTAATAGGCCGCACGCTTTAGAGGTTCCACTCCTACCCGCTTCCAGCCTCCTCTCTCTGCAAACAGCCAAGGGCAATCGAGGGGATGTGCACACTGAGAACCCCCCTGCCTGCCTCCAAATTTGTTTCATGTATCAGTTCAGTTCAGTCGCTTAGGCGTGTGGGACTCTTTGCAACCCCATGAACCACTGCACGCCAGGCCTCCCTGTCCGTCACCAACTCCCAGAGTCCACCCAAACCCATGCCCATTGAGTCGGTGATGCCATCCAGCCATCTCATCCTCTGTCGTTCCCTTCTCCTCCTGCCCCCAATCCCTCCCAGCGGACCTTTGTTGACAAAGTAATGTCTCTGCTTTTTAATATGCTGTCTAGGTTGGTCATAACTTTCCTTCCAAGGAGTAGGCGTCTTTTAATTTGATGGCAGCAATCACTATCTGCAGTGATTTTGGAGCCCAGAAAAATAAAGTCAGCTACTGTTTCCACTGTTTCCCCATCTATTTGCCATGAAGCGATGGGACCAGATGCCATGATCTTAGTTTTCTGAATGTTGAGCTTTAAGCCAACTTTTTCACTCTCCTCTTTCATCATGAGGCTCTTTAGTTCTTCTTCACTTTCTGCCATAAGGGTGGTGTCATCTGCATATCTGAGGTTATTGATATTTCTCCCAGCAGTCTTGTATCAGAGGCCCTGAATTTGGTGCCCAAGGGACCCCAAGCTCCAAGAAGCCTGCATGCTCCTCATCACTGAATTTGTGCTTCTGAGGGCTGGATGGTACTTCCAGTGTTATATTCCCAGGACTGGGAGGTGACAAAGAGGTGGTGGCTGTATTCGGGGAACAGGAGACAACTGTGCTTCAGTATCCATATATAGCATGTGAAGCCTCTGGAGGTGAGGAATGAAGCTCAGAGTGAGTAGAGAGGGGAAGAGGTTGTGTCCAGGGCCCGGAATGGGACCAAGTGGCCTGTGTTGGGGGCCAAGCTTTCCCCACTTTGCTGGAACAGAACTTTGAGGAGTCCAGGTGCTGTGCACAGACCCTAAGTGACCCTCAACCTCTGTGTTATTCATACTCTCATATGCCTCCTTCCCTTAAGCTGGGCTGAAGCTGTGACTTCCTCCTAACCATCAGAATATGGAAAAGTCAATGGGATGGTACTCTCTTGATTATATTAGTATGTTACTATAGTTTATCTTTATATTATTTACGTGGTAATTTGGTTTTCCTATTTCACAATGGAAAACTAATACACCTGGCCTAAGAGAGGACAGCCCTGGAAACTCCAGTTCTCCTAGTATGTTGTTTTCAATTTCACCCAACTATTTCTAACATATTCCAGTTATAGATAGCTTTGTGCTTTTAAATTAACTAGATAGAAGAAAAAGAGACTGAAATATGCCAAGTAATTGAAATTTGAACTTCACTGAAGGATGGATTTCTTTTAAGCAAACAGGAGACAGAACCTGCTACTTTGAAAATCCCCAGCCTCTCCTGGATAGCAAATGATGTGAAAGTTCAGAAAAAGCTTCTGGGCAAAGGTCAAATCCAGAAGCCTTCTGGGAAATTATGGTGTAAAGATGAAGTCAAGGGTGTGACCACATCCTGTTTAGGCCTCAGGAAGATCTGGGCAAATACCCCAGGGATCCTTAAGGTTAAAAAAAATAAAAGCCCTTGTAAGAAGTTGAAGGGTGTTCTCTAAGAAGTCTCAGCAGAAACCCAAGGCCCAAATGGATTCCCTGAAAGTGAGTCATGTATGTGCCTTTTGCGTACTGGAGTGAACCCCAGTAAGATTACTTAGAAGGCCACGTAGGGCCTTTAAAAGACAAAATTTTAGCAGAAAGATAGGAGAAAGACAGCACGGCACAAACTGATCAGAAGTAATATGATGCCCTACAAATGACATTACATGGATAAAATCCTACTTGGACTGCCCTTTTGTTTAAAACAATGGTAACAAAGCCCTGTGCCACTCCATAAGGTATACTGCATGTTATTATGTGCTAATACACTTTTAAAATGTTAACTCCAATGACAAAAAAGAGGATAGTATTGCATTAACTTTACTTTAGTGCTCATTTATGGAGATGGTGAAAGACAGGGAAGCCTGGAGTGCTGCAGTCCGTGGGATCGCAAAGAGTCGGACACAACTGAGTGACTGAACGACAACAAGTCGCTATAGAAAACAGTTCGGCAGCTCCTGAAAAAAGTTAAAAAGCCTATGGTTGTCTCATCAACTCCACTCTTAGCTATATATGCCCAAGAGTTGAACGTATCTATTCAAACGAAAAGTTCTATCCCCGTGTCAGTAGCAGCCTTATTCACCGTAACCCAATGGGAAACATCCTGAGTATCCATCAGCCTGTCCTCAACTTGTTTCACATTCATAGACAAAAGTGACCCTCTGTACAAAGGCATAGCATTCAGCTGTAAAAAGGAATGAGAGAGGCCGGACACAAAAGGTCACATATTGTAGGAGTTCATTTCTGTCAACTATCTAGAAAGGGTAAGTCCATAGAGGTAAAGAGCAGATTAGTGGTTATCAGAGCCTGGTTTCAGTGAGGGGGAAATGGAGAAGGATTGATTACTGGCATGGGGTTTCCTTTAGGAGTGATGATTTATTTGGGGACAACAGAGAGATTGGCTGAACAGCATTGTGAATGTACTAAATGCCTGTGAAGTATACCCTTTAAAAAGGTGACATTTACCACAATAGCACAGTAATACTTTTTAAAGATAAAAAGTGATTATTGGCTTAAGACTTCTACAAATAGATTTGGAATTGATTTCAACATCTGCTCAACTGCATCATGTAGGAAAAATTTTTGAACTTAATACTGGGGACAAAATAGAGGAATTCTTGAAGATACCACTAAATTTTTAAAAGATGCCCCTGTAGTGTTAAGGGAGCTACTGAAGAGAGACAATAGATTTATTTGCCTTAAGCATTTTATTATTGCGATGTTTCAGAGCTCCAGATCATAGCAGCCATTGTCCTAAAAGATCCTGTAGTGGGCATAGGCACTCTGACATATGGCTCATAAAGTTTAATTGAGTCTTTGTCACTCAGAAATGGGCTTGATAACATGGGACCCAATGGACTATCCCCACTGAAAATATTGATAATGAGTTAGGTAAAACAAAGCAAGGCCGATATAAGGGGTGAAACCCATAATACGTAAGTTCTACGTAGGGAAGAGGTGATTGTCCTCAGGGTCTCCTATCAAAGGCCCTAACTCCCAAATACCATCACCTGGGGGTGGGGTGGAGTGGGTAAGGGTTTCAACATATGAATTTGGGAGGAGTGGGCTATCCCACTTTAGTGCAGAGCAAGTGCTTAGCCCAGTCATGAAAAGAAGTCTCTCTTCATTTCTTGGAATTTTGAAGTGAATTGGGGAGCCCTGATGAATCCCTTTTCAGCTCCTAGTTTTATTCCTTCCACTCTCCATTCCCACTGCATCCACGTCAACTTGTATGTTCTTTTCTAAGTACCTTTAACAACATAAAACCTCCAAATTCTCTTTCTGTCTCTCACAGGAGGTTTAAACAGTTGCTCGTATGTGATCTAAACACTTTCTCGTTTTTTTTTCTTAATATATATATTCTTTTTATTGAAGTGTAGTTGACTCACAATGTTCCAGGTGCACAGCAAGGTGATTCAGTTATACATATACACATATATTATTTGTCAGATTATTTTCCATTATAGGTATTTCAAGAGACTGACCAAGGAACTACAGCTCCCTGTGCTATACAGTAACCTTTGTTGCTTGTTGCATACTTTTTTTTTAAAATTAGAAATCTATCATTCTATTCATACTAAGTCAAACAAGAGGAATCAAAATGTCATAAATTTTTTAGTTAGGCAAACAATATGTTTTCTAAAGTATATATATTATACATACTAGTGAGTATGCAACCATTATTCACTTAATACCATTGTAACATGATTGGTCAACAGAAAAGTAATAGAATTCTATATCACCAAAATTACCACTTAATACAAAAATCTGTAATCACTTTTTAGAATCCTGACACATATCAGAATTCTCTTGGAATTTTTTGAAAAATGCCACGGTATTGCTTTTATTCTCCAAACCTACAGACATGTTTCTAATGAGCAGCCATGCTTAAAAACAACAGGACTATATGATGATCTTTAACTTTTATCTAGTTTGTTTCACTTTTTCTATTTCATATTCAGTGCTCCCGTTTAATTCAGTTTATGTTTTCCAATTTCTCCTTCTCTTTCTTTTGATGTACTTTCTCAAGGCTTTAGCGAGCCTCTATTAACTTATAAAAAAAAGAGCGTATCTCTGATGGCCTGAGCTGTCACATAGTGGCAACCGGGCACCACATCCAGGTTCCCATACCCCAGGGTGCCGCCCTATAGGGACATTGCCGTTTTGTTTTTGCAAGGGTGCAATGTAAAGGAAAGGACTCCTGTGGGCTCAAAGTAAGACCTGGGGCTGGAAGGCTTCCATGCAGTCTGAAAGCCTTGATCACTCACTGGACAGCGGTCACGCCAATCCTTGCCTCCTGGCAGATGAACTTCGAGCTGGCGCTAGAGGAAGTGGTCCCCAGTTGACCCTTCCACTTCCACTTACCATCGCCAGCCCATTAGGGTGTTTGGCACCTGTCCGCTGCCAGCTCAGCCTCTGTCTTAGTGGGCCAGTCTGCGGGCCGCCCCCTTGCCTTTCCTGTCGCGGGGGTAGGCCCACACCAGCACCTTCACAAACTCCTGTTCCCCGTGCAGCTGTCGTCTCTGCTGCCTCACCCCCACCCTAAGGTCCCACTGCCAACAGCGTCTCCTCAGCGCGACATTCAGCCTGGCGGCTGCCATCTTCCCCACAGACATCACTGCAGGCTCCCAGTCTCCTTGGGGTCCAGGCATCCGCTTGGGAGGGGATGGAAGGAGTCGAGGAGGCCACGGCTCTTCTGGCCTCCTTGGAGGTCTCCAGAGCCCTGCTCGGGGAGCAGGGTTGGCCACAGGCCACAGTGGAAGAGGAATGTGGTAGACAGCTGTTAGAAGAGGAGGAGATGGAGGAAGATGTAGAGGAGATGGAGGAGGATGAGGAAGAGGGTGAGACTGATTTCGAGTTGGAGGACGTGGATGAAGAGGAAGACATGGAAGAGGAGGACGAGAATGACCAGGAGGGTGCGGCAGTGGTTGCAGGCCTTGAGTTCCCTGCGGAGAGGTTTGGGCCCCTGTTCTGGAGTCAGGTCGACTCCTTTCTACGCAATTTCCGTAACAACAGACATGTCCTGTTCCGGCCTCCCACTGACCGCCTGATGGCCAGGGGCCGCTCCCAAGCACCCTCGGAGCCTGGAGAAGGTCCGGTGCCTCCTCAGGAGCAGGAAGACCTGGGAGAGGGAGGCAAAGTCTTGCAGGGTGAGTACCCAGTGGAGGGCGCTCCACCCTGGGAGCTGCGGGATCCTGCGGAGGGGCTTGCATCCTAGAAGGCAGAGGAACTGGCGTTGGAGGCCGAGTTCTGGGTGAGCGAGGTCCTGACTGCTGCCTCTGAGGACTGGGAGGCCGAGGCCTGTGGTCCCGGAGGGGCCGAGGCGGGCATGTGGTGGCTGAGCCTTTAGGCCCTTGCGGACCCCGTGGGGCCATCCAGCTCAAAGGCAGGTCTCTAGCGGTTAAGCAGCGGGTCAGAGCTCTCAAAAACCTCCAGGCACAATTGGAAGGCAGCACAAGTGGAAGCCCAATTCTATAGACATTTATGGTCTCAAGAAAAAGCATGCTGCCTTCTACCAACCTGCTGCTGCTGCTAAGTCGCTTCAGTCGTGTCCGACTCTGTGCAACCCCATAGACGGCAGCCCACCAGGCTCCCCTGTCCCTGGGATTCTCCAGGCAAGAACACTGGAGTGGGTTGCCATTTCCTTCTCCAGTGCATGAAAGTGAAAAGTGAAAAGTGAAAGTGAAGTCGCTCAGTCCTGTCTGACTCTTAGCGACCCGATGGACTGTAGCCCTAGGGGCAAACAAATGGCATCCTTCCCTTTTGGTCGATGGCTTTAAAAAATGTGGAGATTCTCGGTAGGAGGGTCTGAGAAAATGATGACGTAGCACAGGGGCACTTTTCAGCAGTTGAGGAATCCGTGAGCTTCCGCATAGAATTTGTCTTTACATCAAACGAACGTTTTCCATTGAGATTCTGACAACACACATGCAAAATGGTATCAGTATCAAATGGTTCGGATCCCTTCTCCAAAGGGGCCAGAAATAATCAGAGGCATAGTGTGTGAGATTTACTGGAAAGAGGGGAACACCGTTTGTGAAAATTGTCAGGCAGCAGAATTGGGGGGTGCGGGTGGGGTTAGAAATGTATCAACCAGTAGAAACATGTCTAGCTATTTTTTGTTTTTTTCTTTCTTTAAACATATTTCTCTTCTCTCAGGCCTAGACTCTGCTGCTGACTTTAAGTTGGGATATTTTCCCCACCAACTTTTGACCCCAAAGTCTGCATCATTCTGCCCTAATGATGAGGGTGAGGATCAGTATGAAAACTCTGATGAAGAGGAAGAGGATGGAAATGAAAATCCTGGAGAAGGACTCTAAATGGATGTGGTCTCAGCAAAGGGCAGCTCTGGATAATACAGGTATTATTGTATAGGTTTTGTATGATGTAACCATTCCTGACACATACCTATTACTAACAGCTTTATATTTTTTAATTTTTCTTCTGTAAAGTAAATAGGAAAATTGTTGAAATTTAATTTTGGAAAAACAGTTTGTTGTTAATAATGAATTCCAGATAATGTAGGAGGCAGTATGTTCTGAAATGTATTTCATTTATAGCCACGAGTCCTTTGTCCTGTTGCTTTAAGACTGCTACAGATGGGGAATTTATCAGACCTGAAAATAGAGACCAATGCTTCTTTAGAGAATCGTCACCAGAAGCAGCAGCTACAGTGACTAGGTCGTGCATTAGCTGTATCATCATCGCCTGGCCACAGAATTGTAGTCTCCTGTACTGATGATGACTTTGAGAAAGTGATTCCTTACAAAGTAGTAAGACGTTAAGGGTTTCAGGAGAACTGCATTGCAGGATTAATTCACAAATATTAGTTCAATTTAAATTTTTTATTCAAAAGAAAAGAAAATCAGTCATAGTAATATTATTGGTTATCAATCACAGAGTGGCCTTTCATGAAAACAACAAAAACAAACAAACAAGCATTTATAGTGATGGGCAAGAGGGAGATAAGGTTGGTGTGACGAAATGATGTGCACCTGGATCACCAAGGGTCTGGGTTACAAGAAGAAAGCATTTTGTTTTCTCCTCATTGAGAAAATAGATGTACACAGTGTTGACTCATATTTTGAAAGTCACTGGTGCATGTTATTGGGGTACAATTGTTAACTGGCTCTTATTTCATCCTACAGTGGGAAGGCATAGACAGAAGCAGACAGCAAAAGAAAAGATGAAGTTGTTCTTCACGGATATTCTTGTTTTCATTAGCCTAAAATACTAATTTTGTTTCAAAGTTTCAACGCCCCAAAGTGATACTAACTACTGACATCTGCCTTTACTCTTACCTTTTACAGATAATGTGATAGTATTGTTCACATTGGAAATAAAAGCTTGTTTGAAACTAATAAGCTGTAGTTTTTTTCACATAAATACCACTGACTCAAATCTATCATTGTTCTATTTTTTTGGCCCACCTTACTGTCACTGAAAGGGATTTCTTTCCGCTATTTGTCAAGCCTGTTTTAAATCCTTTTATTGCAGCCCCAAATAAATTAAAATATACGATTGTAAATAATTTGCGTGATGGTGCCCTAGCCTCTACTATATTTTATTGAAAGGAACTGATGGATGACCTAGCTTGCCTGGAACAGCAGCATCAGCATCAGCTGAGAACTTGTTTGCAATGCACATTCTCAGACCCTGCTCCAGACCTACTGAGTTGGAAATTCTGAGGGTAGGCCGCTAGCCATCAGGGTTTTACAGTCCTCCAGGTGCTACTGAAGCACACTGAAGTTTCAGAACCACTTGCTTTAGAGCAGTGGGGGAAAGGTTTACTACTCCCACTGCAGGATCATCCTTAATTCACTGACTTGGTACTGTTGCAGGTAAACTAAACAGGGTGGTAAGATCTGGACTTAGGAAGACACTAGAATTCTCAGGGGCTTGAGACACAAAAAGGGGTGTGTTAGTGTCCTAAGGTTACCGTAACAAATTGCCACAAACCAGATGGCTTAAGACAACAGAAATACGTTATCTCAGTTCTGGAGGCCAGAAGTCTGAGGTCAAGGTATCAGCAAGGGTGGTCCCTTCCAGAGGCTCTGAGGCAGAATCTGTTTCACACCTCTCTCCTAATTTCTGGTGGTTGCTGTCAAACGTTGGTATCACTTGCCTTGTAAGTAACGTGATTCCCATCTCCATCATCACATAGCGTTTTCCCCTGTCTGTTTCTGTGTCCTTTCCCTTCTCAGAGGAATACCAGTCATACTGAATTAAAGTGAAAGTGAAGTCGCTCAGTCGTGTCCGACTCTTTGCAACCCCTTGAAACTGTAAATGTGACCTTATTTGGAAGTAGGGTATTTGCAGGTATAATAGATTTAAGATGAGGTCATACTGTATTAGAGTGGGCCGTTAATTCAGTACCCCTGGAGAAGGAAATGGCAACCCACTCCAGTATTCTTGCCTGAAGAATCCCATGGACAGAGGAGCTTGGTGGGCTACAGTCCATGGGTCGCAAAGATTCGGACACGACTGAGTGACTGAACTGAACTGATATATGAAACAAGTTTGGAGGCAGGCAGGTGGGTTCTCAGTGTGCACATCCCCTCGATTGCCCTTGGCTGTTTGCAGACAGATGAGGCTGGAAGAGGGTAGGAGTGGAACCTCTAAAGCATGCGGCCTATTACAAGCCCCTCTAACCTGGATCTTAGAGCAGTGCTGGGATCAACAACCGGTTCAGCACAGGCACTGTGACAGCCAGCCTCTAGGAATGCCCCAAAGATCCTTGCCTCCTGGTGTTCATGTTCTACTGTAGAGCCTTATCTCATTTAATAAAGATGACCAAAAGACCCTGATGCTGGGAAAGATTGAGGGCAGGAGGAGAAGAGGGCGACAGAGGATGAGATGGTTGGATGGCATGACAGACTCAGTGGATATGAGTGTGAACAAGCTCCAGGAGATAGTGAAGGACAGGGAAGCCTGATGTGCTGCAGTCCATGGGGACATAAAGAGTCAGACACGATTTAGCAACTGAACAACAACGTGACCAGCCGTTTGTTGCACAGCAATGGAAAAGTAAAATACATGTTGGCACTGAGAGTAGGGGTTCATGGTAAACAATAACAACAAAGAAAGGACTTTGAGAGAGTCTTCAGTTCAGTTCAGTCGCTCAGCCATGTCTGACTCTTTGCGACCCCATGAACTGCAGCACGCCAGGCCTCCCTGTCCATCACCATCTCCCGGAGTTCACTCAAACAAACGTCCATCGAGTCGGTGATGCCATGCAACCATCTCATCCTCTGTCGTCCCCTTCTCCTCCTGCCCCCAATCCCTCCCAGCATCAGAGTCTTTTCCAATGAGTCAACTCCTCGCACTAGGTGGCCAAAGTATTGGAGTTTCAGCTTTAGCATCAGTCCTTCCAAAGAACACCCAGGACTGATCTCCTTTAGAATGGACTGGTTGGATCTCCTTGTAGTCCAAGGGACTCCCAAGAGTCTTCTCCAACACCACAGTTCAAAAGCATCAGTTCTTCGGCGCTCAGCTTTCTTCACAGTCCAACTCTCACATCCATACATGACTACTGGAAAAACCATAGCCTTGACTAGATGGACCTTTGTCGGCAAAGTCATGTCTCTGCTTTTGAATATGCTATCTAGGTTGGTCATAACTTTCCTTCCAAGGAGTGAGCGTCTTTTAATTTCATGGCTGCAATCACTGTCTGCAGTGATTTTGGAGCATTAGCGATAGTCAAAGATGCTTTGAAGAGAACCTTATCAGAAGCCCGGTTGAGGGCAATTGTGGAGGCTGCCAGTGAGTTATAAGGGAAATAGGGAAAGTGCTATGGAAACTGGAGGAAAGGATCCCTTTTTATATTTTGGCAGAAAGGTAGCAGAAAGCACAGCACAAACCAATCAGAAACAACATGAGGCCCTTCAAATGACATTACGTGGATAAATTTCTACTCGGACTGCCCTTTTGTATTTTTTTAAAATTTATTTTATTGAAGTATAATTGATTTACAATGTTGTGCTAATTTCTGCTGTACAGCAGAGTGATTCAGTTACACATGCATATATATACTTTTCATATCCTTTTTCCATTATGGCTTATTATAGGATATCGAATACAGTTCCCTGTCCTATACAGTAGGACTTTGTTGTTTATCCATTCTATATATAATAGTTTGCATCTGCTAACCCCAAACTCCCAATCCATTCCTCCCCCCACACTGCTCTCACTTGGCAATCACAAGTCTGTTCTCTAGGTTTGTGAGTCTGTTTCTCTTTCACAGGGAAGTTTACGCATGTCATGTTTTAGATTCCACATATAAGTGCTACCATATGGCATTTGCCTTTCTCTTTCTGACTTACTTTACTTAGTATGGTAATCTGTAGGCCCATCGATGTTACTCCATGTTGCTGCAAATGGCATTATTTCATTCTGAGTAATGTACCACATCTTCTTTATCCATTCATCTGTTGATGGACATTCAGGCTTTTTCCACGTCTTGGCTATTGTGAATAGTGTGGCTATTGTATACGTATTTTTACTGTAAGGTGTCTCAATTTCTCTCTGAATGTACACAAGGGATAAATTATAAATCAATGAAAATAAATGTTTTAATGTAGTTCGTCAGCTATCTAATGGAGTCCGACTTTTACTACAAAAGTCTGGGAGTGAGGACACAAGATTTCTAGTCTCAAAGGTATTATTATTATTTAATTGGTTACATTCTCTTTGCTTTATTTATTTATAAAGTGGTACTTGCACTGGCTGTGGGACTCTTGTGCATTTTAACTTCTTAGGGATAATAGTAGCACTATGAAAATTAAATTAAAATGGTAAGACCAAGAGCAAACACTTACATGACACTTAAGTGCTACGTGCTCTTCTGAGTGCTTTATATGTATTAACTCATTTAATGAAATGAAATACTGAGTGGGGGAGACAAAGCCCTGTGCCACTCCGTAAGGAATACTGCATGTTACTATGTGGTAATGCACTTTTAAAATGTTAACACCGAGGACAGAAAAGAGGATGGCGTTGCATTAACTTTATTTTAGTGCTCATTTATGGAGCACCTACTAAGAAGAAAACACAGTAGTATTGATAGGTGCTTTGGGAGAGACAGAGAGAAATAAATCCCTTTAAGATCCCAGTCATTCAGAAGCTCATATCCTAGGGGTTGGGAGATGGAAGTAGACACAAATATGTAAACATGTGAAAATATATTAGGATATGAGACATGCTACCACAGAATATGAAAGAGGCGGAGGGGGTGGTACCAATGAGACCTAGAGAGCACCTACACTGCCTTACCAAATCATGCCTAAAGGAAATCCTCTACCGTCAACCCCCTGGCCTTTCTCCTTCTCTGATCCTGTATTCTGGTCAATTACAACTTCATCCCCCCGTCACCCCCCTTAAATAGCTTCCATTTCTTAGGCCCATTTTCTTCTTTCCATCTTTTTGGCATGGGAAGGTCAGGAAATATTTCAGACCTACATAATGGTATAAAGAATACTACATCCGTGTACCCATCACCCAACTTCAGAAATATTACACTACAGATACAGCTGAAGCCCGGTACATACCTGTGTCCTCCAGAAAGATATGCCCAAGTCCAGGTCCCTGGTACCTGTGAATGTGGCCTTATTTGGAAATAGGGTCTTTGCAGTTGTAATCACATCAGGATCTAATTAAAGGAGTCACCCTGGATTTGGGATGGGCCCTAAATGGACTGGGTGGTATCCTTAGGACAGAAAGAGTGAGATTTGAGATACACCGACACAGGGAAGAAGGTCACGTGAAGACAGAAGTTATTTTGCCACAAGCCAAGAAGTGCCAGAAGCCACCACAAACTGGGGGTGGCAAGGAGGATTCTCCCCCAGAGCCCCTTCCTTTCAGACTTCTGACCTCTAGAACTGCTGAGGGAATAAATTTTATGTTGTTTTAAGCCACCTGCTTTGTCGTAATTTGTTACGGCAGCCCTAGGAAAGTATGAGTAACCCTTCCCAGTTGAATTCTCCCCTCTCCCTCTCCACTATCCTAAGCAAGGTGTTTATCATCCTCATGCATGCCTTTCTACAAGTTACATATGCATGCCTTCCTTCCATGCATACCTTTTACTACATATATGTATCTATAATCAGTGATTGTTTTGCATGTTTTTAAACCTCATATTCATGATATCATAATGGCTCTATCCTTCTGAACCTAGTTTGTTCCCTCATCCATTGTTTTCTTCACTGCCAGGAGGTTTTTCTGTATCTCAGGGCCTTGAGAATTCTAGTCTCGTCCCCATTCCTTTACTGTGAGCCTTTACTGTCCCATTCAGCTTACCTGTGTATCAAGTCACTGAACAAACGGTGGTCTTACCACAGGAGAAACTCAGTCCCTCACAACACCCATCCCCTGCCCCATGCCCATCATTGCTCTTAGACGGTGATGCTGAAACTTTGAGATGCCTCAGAGTCACCTGGAGGACATGTAAAGCCTGATAGCTGGGCCACCTTCAGAATAATGAGCCAGTAAATCTGGAGTGGGGCCTGAGACGTTGTACTTCTAACAAGTTCCCAGGTGATGCTGATGCTGCTGGTCTGTGGCAGCTCAGTAGCTCCATCTGGTCTCCAGATAAGCTTGGTCACCCCCTGGTTCCTCTCACTAAACTGAAGTAGGGGCTAGACCTCCGTCTCTCTCTTTACATAAATTGTTTGTCAATTGATATATTAATTAACCTGTGGCTGCAATAAAGGGCTTCCTGATAACTTGGTTGGTAAAGGATCCACCTGCTATGCAAGAACTTAAAAAAATGGTTTCAATGACAGTAAAGTGGACCAAAACAAAAAGATACAAGATTTGCATCAGTGTTACACATCTAAAAAATCTGCAGCTTATCCATGGCTAGCAAATTTTTATTTTTAACATGAACAAACGCAGTCAAATATATCTGACAAACGTAAGAAAAAAAGTCAGATGTCAGTGAATAAGATATTTCACATGATGAAACCTGGAACAAAACCAGTGTTGATAAAATTCCCACTGGCTACTGAGAAGCCGAAAATCTCAAATTCGTGAGGGACACGTCCACTGTTTCTTCCTCCATCATGTCTTTCTATGCTTGACAGCTGTGGGATGAAGTAAGAGTCAATTAACAATTGTAAACCAGGGGGCAGTCCCAAGATAGCAGCGGAATAGGACAGGGAGACCACTTACTTCCCCCACAAATTCATCAAAAGATCATTTGAATGCCCAGCAACTTCCACAAAACAACTTCTGAATGCTGGCAGAGGACACCAAGCACCCAGACAGGCAGCCAGATCTCTTCAAAAGGAGGTAGGACAAAATATAAAAGACAAAAACTGAGGCAAAAGATTTAGGGACGGAGGCCCATCCTGGGGAGGGAGTCAGGAAAGAGGAGAAGTCTCCACACAGCAGGAAACCCTCACACAGGAGTGTCTGAGGGGAGTTCTGGAATCTCAGAGGGCAACGTAACCAGGAGGGAAAACAAAAACAAAAACAAAAACAAAAACACCACAGAATACGCACCTAAGCACAACTGCCAGCGGAGAAGTGGCCCAGACACTCGGGTCCACCACCAGTGAGTGGGGGCTGGGCAGGAAGGTGCAGGCTGCATAACTGGTCCTTAGGGTAAGGACCGGGCCTGAATGCCCTGAGGACAGTCTGAGGGAGCTAATGTGAGACAGCAACCCAAACCGTGGGATCACCAGAGAGACACACAAAAAAGACCTTTCTCACGAAAGGCTCTATTGGCACCCCTGGCACGCTCACAGAACAAAGGACTGAGCAAATACCACAGGAGAGCAAGCCAGCTGCCATATAGGGCCCTCCCTCCCTGGAGGCAGAGAGGCAGGCCAGAGATAGCCAGAGCCGGAAGGCAAGGGGCTGCTGCAATCTTGGCCCCAGAGATCACATCTTCCACCAAACTGGGAGCAGGCTCCCAGTTGCTAACCTCGTCTTCTTGGGATCCTAGATGGTTGACATCTGCCAGGAGTGTCACAGCCTGGGAACAGCTCCCCAGAGGAGACATACGGCACACCTGGAACTGCGCTCTTGTGGAAACTGAGTGGCGGGGACCAGGCAGGTGAGTTAGACGCATGGCCCACCGAGCACCCGGTCGCCTGAGCTGCTCGGACCTGGGAGGGGCACAAAACGCACAGCCTATCCGGGTCTGTGCCCTTGTGGAGCACCTGAGAACCTGAGCGGCTCAGCCCTGGGAAGTGCACGAAACGCAGGGCCCACTCGGCACAGTGCCCTTGCAGAGCACCCTGGAGACTGATCGGTCTAGACCCAGGAAGCACATGCTGCCTTGGACTGTGGCAAACCCAGTGTGGTCCATCCACTGCGAGCACTCCCCACACACGCCAGCGGTGTTTGTTTGCAGTGTCCCTCCCTCTCCACAACACAACTGAACAAGTGAGCCTAAGTAAGTGGCCACCTTCGCCCCCTTGTGTCAGGGCAGAAATTAAGACACTGAAGAGACTTGCAGAGGAAGCCAAAATAAACAAAGAAGGGGGAACCGCTTTGGAAGTAACAGGTACAACAGATTGAAACCCTGCATTTGATACTGGAGACATCGGAGGGGCGCCTATAGACCTTGAGAACAAGTACAAGCCAGAACAAGGGATGATCTGACACTGAACAGACCCCACAACGCCCAGAGAAATTCCTAGATATATTTTTACTGTTATCACTTTTTAATTTTTTGTTAATTTACTTTTTATCACTCCTTTAACTTTCATTTTTATAGCCTACTTTTACGTTTCCCCCAAAAAAACCCTATTTTTTTTTTGAAAACAAATTCCGTAGTTCTTTGCTTACTGTGATTGATTATGTTTGTATTTTTTATACTTTATTTTTGAGAGTCTAACCTCTCTCCCAGGTTTATAATCTTTGCTTTTTGATATTTGTTATCAATTTTGTACCTCTAAGAATCTAATCTTCGGTATCCATTTTCACTTAAAGATCTGATTACTGGCTTGACTGCTCTCTCCCTTTTCTCCTCCAGGTCACCTCTATCGCCTTCCTCCCTCTTCTCTTGTGTATATAACTCTGTGAATCTCTCTGGGTGTTCCGGGCTGTGGAGAGCACTTAGGGCTTAGATTAATGGCTAGATTGTTCTCTCCCCTTTTGACTCTCCCTTCTCTCCTCCTGGTCACCTCTATCTCCCTCCTCCCTCTTCTCTTCTCTTCTCTATATAACTCTGTGAATCTCTCTGGGTGTTTCTGGCTCTGGAGAATTGTTTCGTCAATAAACCTAGGGGGTTTTATCGTCTATGCTGTGTGAATGGAGAAGTTTTGAGGCTACTGTAAGACAGGGACCGAAAGCCAGAGGCAGGAGGCTTAACCCCAAAACTTTAGAACATCAGAGAACGCCTGACTCCAGAGAACATTAATAGATGAGCGCTCACCCAAAAGTCTCCACACCTACCCTGAAACCAAGCTCCACCCAAGACCTAACAAGATCCAGTGCAAGACACACCACAATAATTCTCCAGCAAAACAGGAACCCAACCTTGAACATTAAAAGACGGGCGGCCCAAAGCCATGCTAAACCCACAGACACCCCAAAACTCACTACTGGACACTTCACTGCACTCCAGAGAGAAGACATCCAGTTCCACCCACCAGAACACAGGCACAAGCTCCCCCCAACCAGGAAACCTTGACAAGCCGTTAGTCCAACCCCACCCACAGGGAGAAGACGCCATAATTAAGAGGAACCACAAACTTCCAGCCTGCAGAAAGGGCACCCAAACACAGCAATCTAACCAAAATGTAAAGGCAGAGAAATATTCCGCAGGTGAGGGAACATGCTAAAAACCCACCAAACCAAACCAAAGAGGAGGAGATACCTGAAAAGGTATTTAGAATAAGGACAGTAAAGATGATCCAAAATCTTGAAAACAAAATGGAGCTACAGATAAACAGACTAGAGGCAAGAATCGAGAAAATGCAAGAAATGTTTAACTAAGGACCTAGAAGAAATAAAGAAGAATCAACCAGTAATGAATAATGCAGTAATTGAGATCAAAAGCACTCTGGAGGGAACCAACAGTAGAATAACTGAGGCAGAAGAGAGGATGGGTGAGGTGGAAGACAGAATGGTGGAAATAAATGAAGCACAGAGGAAAAAAGAATTAAAAGAAATGAGAACAACCTCAGAGACCTCTGGGAAAAAGTTGAATGCCCCAACATTTAAATCATAGGTGTCCCAGAAGAAGAAGACAAAAAGAAAGTGCGTGAGAAAATACTTGAGGAGATAATAGTCGAAAACTTCCCTAATGTGGGGAAGGAAACAGCCACCCACGTCCAAGAAACCCAGAGCGTCCCAAACAGCGTAAACCCAAGGCAAAACACCCCGAGACACAAGTTAATCAAACTAACAAAGATCAAACATTAAAAGCAGCAAGAGAAAAGCAACAAAAAACACACAAGGGGATCCCCATAAGGATAACAGCTGATCTTTCAATAGAAACTCTCCAGGCCAGAAAGGGATGGCAGGACATACTTAAAGAGATGAAAGAGAAAAACTTACAACCAAGATTACTCTACCCAGCAAGGATCTCCTTCAGATATTAAGGAGAAATCAAAAGCTTTACAGACAAGCAAAAGCTGAGAGAATTCAGCACCACAAAACCAGCTCTTCAACAAATACTAAAGGATCTTCTCTAGACAGGAAACACAGTAAATGTTTATAAAAACGAACCACCCCCCCCCACACACACACAAAATGTATATGGCAACAGGATCATACTTATCAATAATTACCTTAACTGTAAATGGGTTAAATGCTCCAACCCAAAGACAAAGACTGGTCAACTGGGTAAAAAAAACAAGACCCCTATATATGCTGTCTACAAGAGACTCACCTCAAACCTAGGGACACATGCAGACTGAAACTGAAGGGCTGGGAAAAGATATTTCATGTAAACGGGGACCAAAAGAAAGCAGGAGAGCAATACTCCTATCAGATAAAATAGAATGTGAAATAAAGACCATGATAAGAGACAAAGAAGGACACTACATAATGATCAAAGGATCAATCCAAAAAGAAGATATAACAATTATAAATATATGTGCACCCAACACAGGAGCACCTCAATACGGAAGACAAATGCTAACGAGAAAGAAAGGGGAAATTAAGAGTAACACAATAATAGTGGGGGACTTTAATACCCCCCCCACACACTTATGGATAGATCAACCAAACAGAAAATTAGCAAGGAAACACAAGTGCTAAATGATACAATGGACCAGTTAGAGCTAATTGATATCTATAGGGCATGTCACCCCAAAACAATGGAATTCACCTTTTTCTCAAGTGTACACGGAACATTCTCCAGGATAGATCACATCCGGGGCCATAAATATAGCCTTGGAAAAATAAAAAAAAAAATTGAAATCATTTGAAGCATCTTTTCTGACCACCAAGTGGTAAGATTAGATGTCAAGTACAGGAAAAAAAAAAAAAAAAAAAAAAACTATTAAAAATGCAAACATATGGAGGCTAGACAACACGCTTCTGAATAACCAACAGATCGTGGAAAAAAATCAAAAAGGAAATGAAAATATGCATAGAAACAAGTGAAAATGAAAACACGACAACCCAAGACCTATGGGATTCAGTAAAAGCAGTACTAAGAGGGAGATTCATAGCAATACAAGCCTGCCTCAAGAACCTAGAGAGACATCAAATAAAGAACCTAACTTTACATCTAAAGCTAGTAGAAAAAGAAGAAAAGAACCACCCCAAAGGTAGTAGAAGGAAAGACATCATAAAGCTGAGAGCAGAAATAACTGAAAAAGAAACAAAGGAGACTGTAGCAGAAATCAACAAAACTAAAAGCTGGTTCTTTGAGAAGATAAATAAAATAGACAAACCATTATCCGTCTCACAGGAAAAACTGGGAGAAGAATCAAATCAATAAACTTAGAAACGAAAATGGAGAAATCACAGCAGACAACACAGAAATACAAAAGGTCCTAAGAGACTAGTATGAGCAGTTACATGCCAATAAAATGGACAACTTGGAAGAAATGGACAAATTCTTAGAAAACTATAACTTTCCAAAACTGAACCAGGAAGAAATAGAAAATCTTAACAGGCCCAGCACAAGCACAGAAATTGAAGCTGTAATAAAAAACCTGCCAACAAACAAAAGCCCAGGACCAGGTGGCTTCACAGGTGAATTCTACCAAAAACTTAGAGGAGAGCTAACACCTATCCTACTCAAACTCTTCCAGAAAATTGCAGAGGGGGGTAAAGTGCCAAACTCATTCTATGAGGCCACATTCACCCTCATACCCAAACCAGACAAAGATGCCACAAAGAAAGAAAACTACAGGACACTTTATCACTGATGAACAGAGACGCAAAAATCCTCAACAAAATTCTAGCAAGCCAAATCCAACAACATATTACAAAGATCACACATCATGACCAAGTGGGCTTTATCCCAGGGATGCAAGGATTCTTCAGTATTCACAAATCAATCAATGGGATACACCATATGAACAAATTGAATGATAAAAAACATATGGTTATCGCAACAGATGCAGAGAAAGCCTTTGACAAAATTCAGTGCCCATTTATGATAAAAACTCTCCAGAAGGCAGGCATAGAAGGAACATACCTCAACATAATAAAAGCCATATACGACAAGCCCACAGCAAACATTATCCTCAATGGTGAAAAATGGAAAGCATTTCCTCCAAAATCAGGAACAAGACAAGGGTGCCCACTCTCACCACTACTATTCAGCATAGTTTTGGAAGTCCTAGCCACAGCAATTGGAGAAGAAAAACAAATAAAAGGAATCCAGATTGGAAAAGAAGAAGTGAAACTCTCACTGTTTGCAGATGACATGATCCTTCTACGTAGAAAACCCTGAAGACATCACCAGAAAGTTACTAGAGCTAATCCATGAATATAGTGAAGTTGCAGGATATAAAATTAACACACAGAAATCCCTTGCATTCCTATACACTAACAATGAGAAAACAGAAAGAGAAACTAAGGAAACAATCCCATTCACCATTGCAATGAAAAGAATAAAATACTTAGGAAGAAATTTACCTAAAGAAACAAAAGACGTATACATGGAAAACTAGAAAACACTGATCAAAGAAATCAAAGATGACACAAATAGATGGAGAAATATACCATGTCCGTGGATTGGAAGAGTCAATATAGGGAAAATGAGTACACTACCCAAAGCAATCCCTGTCAAGCTACCAACGGTATTTTTCACAGAACTAGAACAAATAAGTTCACAATTTGTATGGAAACACAAAAAACCTCGAATAGCGAAAGCAATCCTGAGAGAGAAGAATGGAACTGGAGGAATCAACCTGCTTGACTTCAGACGACACTACAAAGCTACAGTCATCAAGACATTACGGTACTGGCACAAAGACAGAAATATAGATCAATGGAACAAAATAGAAAGCCCACACACCTATGGATACCTTATCATTGAGAAAGGGGGCAAAAATATGCAATGGAGAAAAGACAATCTCTTTAACAAGTGGTGCTGGGAAAACTGGTCAACCACCTGTAAAAGAATGAAACGAGAACCCTTTTAACACCATACACAAAAATAAACTCAAAATGGATTAAAGATCTAAACCTAAGACCAGAAACTATAAAACTCTTCGGGGAAAACATAGGCAGAACACTCTCTGACATAAATCACAGCAAGATCCTCTATGACCCTCCTCCCAGAGTAATGGAAATAAAAGCAAAAATAAGCAAATGGGACCTAATTGAACTTAAAAGCTTTTGCACAACGAAGGACACTATAAGCAGGGTGAAAAGGGAGCCTTCAGAATGGGAGAAAATAATAGCAAACGAAGCAACTGACAAAGAATTAATCTCCAAAATATACAAGCAGCTCATGCAGCTCAATTCCAGAAAAATAAACGACCCAATCCAAAAATGGGCCAAAGAACTAAACAGACATTTCTCCAAAGAAGACATACAGATGGCTAACAAACACATGCAAAGATGTTCAACATCACTTATTATCAGAGAAATGCAAATCAAAACCACAATGAGGTACCATCTCACGCCAGTCAGAATGGCTGCCATCAAAAAGTCTATAGAACAGTCTTATGGACTCTGTGGGAGAGGGAGAGGGTGGGAAGATTTGGGAGAATGGCATTGAAACATGTAAAATATCATGTATGAAACGAGTTGCCAGTCCAGGTTCGATGCAAGATACTGGATGCTTGGGGCTGGTGCACTGGGACGACCCAGAGGGATGGTATGGGGAGGGAGGAGGGAGGAGGGTTCAGGATGGGGAACACATGTATACCTGTGGCGGATTCATTTTGATATTTGGCAAAACTAATACAATTATGTAAAGTTTAAAAATAAAATAAAATTTTTTAAAAAAGTCTACAAACAATAAATGCTGGAGAGTGTGTGGAGAAAAAGGGCACCCTCTTACACTGTTGGTGGGAATGCAAACTAGTACAGCCACTATGGAGAACAGTGTGGAGATTCCTTAACAACAACAACAACAACAACAACAACAACAAACTGGAAATAGAACTGCCATACGACCCAGCGATCCCACTGCTGGGCATACACACCGAGGAAACCAGAGTTGAAAGAGACACATGTACCCCAATGTTCACTGCAACACTGTTTACAATAGCTAGGACACGGAAGCAACCTAGATGTCCATCAGCAGACGAATGGATTAGGAAGTTGTGGTACATATACACGACGGACTATTACTCAGCTATTAAAAAAAAAAAAGAATGCATTTCAGTCAGTTCTAATGAGGGGGGTGAAACTGGAGCCTATTATACAGAGTGAAGTAAGTCAGAAAGACAAACACCAAATACAGTATATTAACACATATATATGGAATTTAGAAAGATGGTAACTGTAACCCTATATGCGAGACAGCAAAGAGACACCGATGTAAAGAACAGACTTTTGGACTCTGTGGGAGAAGGCGAGGGTGGGACGATATGAGAGAATAGCACTGAAACATGTATATTACTCTATGAAAAATAGATGACCAGTGCAAGTCTGATGCATGAAGCAGGGCACCCGGAGCGGGTGCTCTTGGACAACTCGGAGGGATGGGGTGGGGAGGGAGGTGGGAGCAGGGTCAAGATGGTGGGACACATGTACACCCATGGCTGATTCATGTTGATGTATGGCGAAAACCACAGTATTGTAAAGTAACTGGCCTCCAATTAAAATATATAAATTAATTTAAAAAATTGTAAACCAGTAACAGGCAAAAGTGACTTTCTAAATCTAAGAAAACAGTCAGTCCTACATATGCCTGCTAAGTCAAAAGAGAAATTACCACATTTACCTCTGTCAACACAGACCTTGAGATATGTCGTCAATCACTCACCCCTCATACCAACGTCCTCTCCCACTCGCCAAACACCAAAATGCCTGCTTTGTTGTTGGTGGTTTTTCTCGAGAGAGACTTATCTAATAAGTCTTTCCACCTTACAAGCCTGTGCTCTCTCCATCAATCGCACTCTTAAACTCCCAGACTCTCAGTTTGCACATCCATAAAAGGAAAAGAAGAAAGACAGGAAAAAGCAAAGCAAGAAAGAGAGGAAGGGACAGGTAAAATATAAGTTGACTTAATGACCAATTCGGTGATGGACAGGGAGGCCTGGCGTGCTGCGATTCATGGGGTCGCAAAGAGTCGGACAGGACTGAGCGACTGAACTGAACTGAACTGAATGACCAATTCAGCAGTGAACAACAATCTCACCATGACTAATTTGCTTTTCTTCTGACTGTCCCATGAACTAGAAAAACTTACAACTGAACAAATAGAGATTAGTCATTAAATGTGCTCCCACTTGAAAATTTTTCACTGACTACATCTTTGTCAATAGTCACAACCTCAAAGGCATTTGCTTTCTCCCGGTTAGGACAAAAGACCGTATTTCTGTAGCTCAGTGCTGAAGGCCCAGCTAGTGTCCGTTCCAGTCACCTTTAGTCGCTTGTTCTGGTTAACTGCGTTCCAGACAAACAGTGGTCTCTGCTACCAGGTCTCAAAAATTTCCCACGTGGGGAAGCCTTACAGCTACAGCTCAAAGGACCTGTAGCTGTGAATGAAGTACATTTCAGAACATGCTGTGTTCTATATTATCTAGCAAACAAAGTATTATTAACATTAAGCTGTTTTGAAACTAGACTTTAACCAAGTTTTAATTATTATTTACTTTGGGGAGAACATTTAAAAATGTAGGTCAGGAATGGTGGCTGGGTGATACTCAGAGCTGCACACAGATACCTGGGTTCTCCGGGGCTGTCCTCTGCTGGGTCCAGGTCCTTTTCAGGTCCTTCTTCTGGTTTTTTATCGCTGTCCTCCTCCTCACCTTCAGCTTCTTGGACCTCCTCATCAGACTCTTCATACTGATAATCACTCGCTTCTTTTGTGAAGTATAACACAGACTTTGGGACTGGAACTTCACGGAAAAAAATAACCCAATTTATAATCAGTCGCCACATCCAGTACTCTACCACCACGGAGGAGAGAAGTAGGTGATGGGCACCTTCCTAGAGGTTGGTGCAACACCGTCAGGGCCCTCACATTTCCGCAGCTTCGGGCTTTTCAGGGTGAGGTCTTTACTGTCTTTCCAGAAGATCTCACACCCTGTGCTGCTGATTATTTCTGGCCCTTTGGAGAAGAAGGGATCAGAATCATCTGGGTCTGACCGCATTTGGTATGTTTCTGTCAGAACTTCGTTGAAAAAGTATTCCTTTCACTTAAAAAGAAATCCTACTGTGACGCTCATTGGCTCCCAGACCCCTGAGAATTTTTATTTTTACATCTTTCAGGTGCTCCAGTACAAGTGCATCATTTTCCCGGATCATGCTACCGAGAATCTTTAGGTTTTTAAATGCCCTCAAGCAAAAGCGAGGGATGCCCTTTGTTTCTCCTTCCCCTCAGGCTCTCCATCTCCTCCCAGGCTCCTTCTGGAACAGGTACTGGCCACTAACATTCACCTTCTGTGGGCTCATGAATTGCACTGATGATGTCAGCTCTCTTATCAAACAGAGGGCTGGCAGAAGGAAGCATACTTTTTCTCAAGACCATAAAGGTCTTTATAGAATTGGGCTTCTACTTGTGCAAATTATGCCTGGAGGTTTTTGAGAGCTTTGACCCGCTGCTTAACCGCTAGAGGCCAGTGCTGAGCGCAGCCTGCCTTTGAGCCCGATGCCCCCACAGGGTCTGCAAGGGCCTGAGGGCCTGGCCGCCACTTGCCCACCTCGGCCCTGCCAGGACCACAGGCCCTGGCCTCCCAGGACTCAGAGGCAACAGCCAGGGCGCCACCCTCCCAGAGCTCAGCCTCCACTGCAGATTCCTCTGACTTCTGGGATGCAGACCCCTGGACCCTGGGACCCTGAGGCTCCCAGGGTGGGGGCGCCCTCTGCTTGGTACTCACCCTGCGAGGCCTCGCCTCCCTCTGCCAGGTCTTCCTGCTCCTGAGGAGGCGCGGGACCCTCTCCAGGGCCGGAGGGAGGCTGGGAGCTGTGCTTGACCGTTGGGCAGGGGCCAGGGGGCCAGACCAGGGCATGGTCATTGTAGGAGAAACTGTGTAGAAGGGAGTGGACCAGACCCCAGAACACAGGCCCAAACTGCTCCAAGGGGTCCCCGTGGCCTGCAACCACTGCTGCGCCTTCCTGCTCACTCTCATCATTCTCGACTGTCTCCTCCTCCTCGACCTCTTCCAACAGGTGCTCCTCCTCCTCCAGGGCCTCCAGCTCGAAATCAGACTCCTCCTCCTCCTCTAACGGCTCTATAGCCCACACTTCCATTGTGGCCTGTGGCCCACTGTGCCCCCTGCGAAGGCCTGCTGACACCCTCAGGGAGGGCAGAAGGGCCGCGGCCTCCTCGACCCCATCCGTCCCCTCCCAAGCCGGTGCCGGGACCCCAAGGGGACTGGGGTCACAGCCCGCCCTGCCACCAGCCCTGTCCAGGCCACCTGGCATTCAGTCGTGCTCCTCTGTGGCAGACATGGCAGGAGAGACTGTGCCAGATGGTGATGGGCCTGCAGTGATGTCCAGGGGAAGATGGCAGCCGCTGAGAGTCGCGGAGGAGACGCCGTTGGCAGCGCGGACCGCAGGGTGGGGGTGTGAGCGGCAGAGATGTCAGCTGCACAGGGAACAGGAGTCTGTGAAGTTGCTGGTGTGGGCCCCGCGACAAGAATGGCAAGGGGGTGGCCCGCAGACTGGCCCACCACGACCGAGGCTGAGATGGCGGTGTACAGGCAGGAAAGAACCAGAAGGGCTGGCGACGGTAGGTGGAGCTTAAAGGTCAACCGGGGACCACTTCCTCCAGCACCAGCTCTAAGCTCATTTGCCAGGAGTCAAGGATTGGCATGATCGCCATCCAGTGAGTGGTCAAGGCCCTCAGCTTCCCTGGGGGCCTGACAGGCCCAGGTCACACTTTAAGCCCACCGGAGTCCCTTCCCCTTCACTCCATCATTGCAAAAGCAAAACTACAGTGTCCGTATGGGGCGGGGCGGGGGAGGGGGTTGCCCTGGTGTATGGGAACCTGGATGTGGTGCCCAGATGCCACGCTGGGACAACTCACACCAGCAGAGATACACTTTTTAAAAAAAGAAGGAAAAAGCAAAGGTGTATAGATCAAATATCAGCAACTGATTAAAACCTCCTGTGAGAGACAGAAAGAGAATGTGGTGGTTTTAATGTTGCTCAAGCTACTTAGTAAGAGCATACAAAGTTGGTATGGATGCTGATGAGAATGGAGAGTGGAAGAAGCAGTAAAAATTGGACTGAACCCGGTTTCTTCACTTCAAGTCTCCATGACACGAAGAGAGAGTGACTTCTTTCAAGACTGCACTAAGCACCTGCTCTGCACTAAACAGTTATACACACTCCCTCCCAAATTCATATTCTGAATTGCTTAGCCACCTCACACCCCAGATGGGGGAGTAGAAGGATATGTGCTCATCTCCTCCTGTGAGAGCACCAGAATTGCAACTACCTGTTGAACAACCATCGACAGGAGGATGCTGGAACCTACCAAAAAGAGACACCCCACGTCCAAAGACAAAGGAGAAGCTACAATGAGATGGTAGGAAGGGTGCAATCACGATAAAATCAAATCCCGAACCCACCCGTTGGGCAACCCACAAACTGGAGAACAATGATACTCAAGAAGTTCTCTCACTGTTGTGAAAGTTCTGAGCCCCACATCAGGCTTCCCAACCTGGGGAATTTGATAAAGGGGCTGGGAATCCCCAGGGAATCTGACCTCGAAGGCCAGCGGGCTTTGATTATAGTACTTCCACAGGACTGGAGGAAACAGAGACTCCACTCTTGGAGGGCACAAACAAAATCTCGCACGCACCACGACCCAAGGGGAAGGAGCAGTGACCCCAGAGGAGACTGATGCAAAACTACCTGCTACTGTTGGAGGGTCACCTGTGGAGGCCTGAGTCGGCAAGGGCTCACGGCAGGGACGGGGACACTGGCAGCAGCAGTCCTGGAAGGTCCCCCTTGATGTAAGTCCAATTGGACTTGCCATTAACCCTACCACAGAGCCCATAGATCCCAGCCCTGGGATGCCTCAGGCCAAAACACTAACAAGAAGGGAGTACAAGCCCACCCATTTGCAGACAATTGAATTAAAGTTTTACTGACCAAGGCCCTGCCCACCAAAACAAGACCCAGTTTTCCCCACCCTGTCCTTCCCATCAGAAAGCTTACAGAAGCCTCTTAGCCTCATCCACCAGAGGGCATGCTGAAGAAGCAAGAAGAAAAACAATGGAGAAGATGCAAGAATTGTTTACCAGAGACCTAGAAGAACTAAAGAACAAACTGAGATGAACACAACACTAGAAGAAGTCAATAGCAGAACAACTGAGGCAGAAGAATGGATAAGGGACCTGGAGGACAGAATGGTGGAAATCACTGCTGCAAAACAGAATATAAGGGGGAAAATTAAAAAAAAAAAAAAAAAAAAAAAGACAGCGTAAGAAACTTCTGGGACAACATTAAATGCACCAAAGGGTCCCATAAGGAGAAGAGAGAGAGAGAGAAAGGACTCAAGAAAATATTTGAGGAGATAATAGCTGAAAACTTCCCTAACATGGGATAGGGAATGGTCAACCAAGTCCAGGAAGGGCAGAGAGTCCCAGGCAGGATAAACCCAAGGAGGTTTATCCAAGGAGGATAAACCCAAGGAGGTATATTGGTGACTGTATCCACCAATACACCTAGCAATCAAACTGACAAATTTAAAGACAAAGATAAAATGTTAAAAGCACAAGGGGAAAATGACAAATAACACACGAGGGAACCCCCATCAGGTTATCAGCTGATTTCTCAACAGAAACTCTACAAGCCAGAAGGGAATGGCATGATATATTTAAAGTGATGAAAAGGAAGAAACTCCAACCAAGAATACACCAGCCTGCAAGATTCTCATTCAGATTTGATGGAGAAACCAAAAGCTTTCCACACAAGCAAAAGTTAAGAGAATGAAAAGACCTACAGAAAATAAACCCAAAGCAATTAAGAAAATGGTAATAGGATCATATATATCGATAATTACCTTAAATGTGAATGGGTAAAATGTACCAACCAAAAGACATAGACTGGCTGGGTGGATGAAAACATATGCGTGCATGCACTTCTGCTTACCCCATCACTCTGCTTAACTCCCAAATTGTATGTAATCATTTTATACTGTAGGATTAATCATGCTCCGATTATGGCTTGCAATTGTAATGACCTTTTATTTTTTGTCTGGCTATTGATTGTGAAACCTGATACACATCTTTTACCATGGTGGGTATGTAGCTATTATTCACTTCATACCATTGTGTCATGACTGGTCAACAGAAAAATAATAGAATTCTATATCACCAAAAAAAGGCAGAGGAACCAGAGATCAAATTGCCAACATCCGTGGGATCATAGGAAAAGCAAGAGAGTTCCTAAAAAACATCTGCTTCTGCTTTATTGACCACATCAAAGCCTTTGGCTGTGTGGATCACAACAAACTGGAAACTTCTTCAAGAGATGGGAATACCAGACCACCTTAACTGCCTCCTGAGAAATCTGCGTGCAGGTCAAGAAGCAACAGTTAGAACCGGACGTGGAACAACAGACTGGTTCCAAATTGGGAAAGGAGTACGTCAAGGCTGTATATTGTCACCCTGCTTATTTAACTTCTCTGCAGAGCTGTTGTTGTTGTTTAGTCACTAAGTCGTGCCCGACTCTTTTGTGGCCCCATGGACTGTAGCCTGCCAGGCTCCTCTGTCCATAGGATTTTCCCAGGCAAGAATATCGGAGTGGGTTGCCATTTCTTTCTCCAGGGGAACTTCCCGATGCAGGGACTGAACCCAGGTCTCTGGCATGTCCTGCACTGGCAGGCAGATTCTTTACCACTGAGCCACTGAGGGAAGCAGAGTACATCATGCGAAATGCCGGGCTGGATGAAGCACAAGCTGGAAGCAAGATTGCTGGGAGAAATACCAATAACCTCAGATATGCAGGTGACATCACCCTTATGGTAGAAAGTGAAGAAGAACAGAAGAGCTGCTTGATGAAAGTGAAAGAGGAGAGTGAAAAAGTTGGCTTAAAACTCAACATTCAAAAAACAAAGATTATGGCATCCGGTCCCACCACTTCATGGCAAATAGATGGGGAAGCAATGGAAACAGTGATAGAGTTTATTTTCCTGGGCTCCAAAATCACTGCAGATGGTGGCTGCAGCCATGAAATTAAAAGACGCTTGCTCCTTGGAAGAAAAGCTATGACCAACCTGGATAGCATATTAAAAAGCAGACATGCCCTTGCCGACAAAGGTCTGTCTAGTCAAAGCTATGGTTCTTCCAGTAATCATATATGGATGTGAGAGCTGGACCATAAAGAAAGCCGAGCTCCAAAGAACTGATGCTTTTTTAAAAAATATAAATTTATTTATTTTAATTAGAGCTAATTACTTTACAATATTGTATTGGTTTTGCCATACATCAACATGAATCTGCCACAGGGGTATGGAGAGGGAGGTGGGAGGAGGGTTCAGGATGAGAATTGATGCTTTTGAACTGTGGTGTTGGAGAAGACTCTTGAGAGTCCCTTGGACTGCAAGGAGATCAAACCAGTCAGTCCTAAAGGAAATCAGTCCTGAATATTCACTGGAAGGACTGATGCTGAAGCTGAAACTCCAATATGTTGGCCACCTGATGCGAAGAACTGACTCCTTGGAAAAGACCCTGATGCTGGGAAAAATTGAAGGCAGGGGGAGAAGGGGACGACAGAGGATGAGGTGGTTGGATGGCATCACCGACTCGATGGACATGGGTTTGAGCAAGCTCAGGGAGTTGGTGATGGACAGGGAAGCCTGGGGTGCTGCAGTCCATGGGGTCGCAAAGAGGTGGACACGACTGAGCGACTGAACTGAACTGAACTGAACTGATATCACCAAAACTACCATTTAATAGAAAAACCTGTAATCACTTTTTAAAATCCAGAATTTTCTTGGATTTTTTTTGAAAAATACAAATGCCCAGGCAATAGCTTTTTTTATCCAAAGCTACAGATATGTTTCTAATGAGCTGCCATATTTAAAAACAACTGGACTATACGATGATCTTTTACTTTTATCTAGTTTGTTTCACTTTTTATATTTCATATTCAGGGCCCTCATTTCATTTACTTTATGTTTTCCAATTTTTCTATCTCTCTTTCTGATATTCTTTCTCAAGCCTCTAGCAAGCGTAGTAGAAAAGCTACACACACACACACACATACATAGTATGTATATCTATTTTAGAAAACTTACGAGTGTTTGCCTAAAAAATTTGTTCTATTTTGATTCCATTTGTTTCACTTAGTATGAATACAATGATAGATTTCTAATTAAGAAATAGATATGCAACAAAGGTTTACTATATAGCACAGGGAACTGTAGTCAATGTCTTGTATAACCTATAAAAGAAAATAATTTGAAAAATAATATATGTGTATAATTGAATCAGCTTATTCTGCACCTAAAACACTGTAAGTCAACTAGACTTCAAGAAATACATATATATTAAGAAAAAAAGCCTGGGGTAATCCATCCAGAGGCGCCGTTCGTTTTCCACGGCTCAAGAACTGGGCATATTGGAGAAGTGAATTGAAAAACAGTGGGGATAATTACCCCTTCCCTACCTAGAACATATGTAATATGGGTTTCTCGCTTTATATCAGCCTTGTTTTCTTTTACCTTAACTCAGAATCAATGTTTGCAGTGAGGATAGTCCACCTGATCCCATGTTGTCAAGCCCATTTATAAGCGGCAAAGACTCAATTTAACTTTATGAGCTATATGTCAGAGTGCCTATGCCCACTGTAGGATATTTTACGACAATGGCTGCTATGGTCTGGAGAATGGAAGCACCGCAGTGATAAGATGGTTAAGGCAAATATACCTATTGGCTAACTTCAGTAGCTCCCTTAACACTATAGGGACATCTTTTAAAAATTTAGTGTTATCCTCAAGTTTCCTCTATTTTGTGCCCCAGTATGAAGGTCAAAAATTTTCCTAAAGGATGCATTTTAGCGGATGTTGAAGTCAATTCCCAATCTATTTGTAGAAGTCGAAGCCAATAAGCACTTGTTATCTTTAAAAAATATTGGTATGCTATTGTGGTAAATGTCACCTTTATAAAGGGTATACTTTACAGGCATCGGGTACATTCACAGTGTAGTTCAGCCATCCCCTCTGTTGTGTCCAAAAGGAAACCCCATGCCCAGTAATCAGTCCTTCTCCATTTCCCCCTCACTGCAACCAAGCTCTGAAAACCAATAATCTGCTCTCTGTCTCTGTGATAGTTGCTACGAATGAAATTGTACAGTATGTGACCTTTTCTGTCTGGCCTCTCTCACTTGGCATAATGATTTTGAGTTTCATTTGGGACCTCATTCCTTTTTGTGGCTGAATGCTGTGTGCTGTCCAGAGGTAAGTTCTGATACAGGGTAGGGGACTCCTCCACCTTTCTTTTTCAAGATTGTCTTAGCTATTCCTGGTCTCTTGCAATTCCACATAAATTCTAGGACCAGCTTTTTTTTTCTTTCTTTCTTTTTTTTTTTTTTTCTGCAAAATAGGTCACTGGCATCTTGAGAAGTATTGCTTTTCATCTGTAGACCTTTTTACATAGGCTTCCCATCTGTATATTAAGACCTCAAATTTTCTAAGCTGCCTTGACGCCTTTGAGCCTCAAATACCCTGCTGGCCCAACTGTGCTTTCGCCTGCTCTCACCTGCAATGTCCCCCTCCCTGTCAGGAAACTGCCCCACCCAGCTGATTCTCTCCTCTCAGCCAGACTAGCCGCACTCTGCCCATTCTTCCAGCCACCAAGCTTTACTTTCCTGCCAGGCAGTGCAATGATTCCTACAGGACAACGATCCCCTCGTGTGGGAACCCTGGCGTGCCCCATCCTCTTGTTACTACAACATCTATTTCCCACGGTCCCTGCCGCTTAACTCTACTCCAGAGCCACACTCCCCCACTGTCCTGGTGTCCACCCAGGCTGTGAGTACCTGAGACTCACCAACAGCTGTCCATCTGTCCAGTGTCGTGTGCTTGGCCATCTCACACTTCTTAGGGTAGGGGATCCCTCCTTCATTCGTGGGGTAGATGGGAGATAAACAGAACTTGTGGTGTCACAACAGGATGGCCCAACCACGACCCGGGAAGCCTGAACAGCTTTAACTCGCTTCTCTTTTGCTAACTAAAAGTTTTGTTAGCTGAAGGTGAAGGTGACCTGGGCTGGAGCTGCCAAAGATGCCTGGATTGTGCTTTGGCTTGTGCCTGTTCTGTTGCCTCTCGACCTCGGCCGTCTCTTCCCACCCTAACTTGTTGTTCTAGTGCCTGAGGAGGGAACTATGGTGAAATGACTGTATCCTGGCCTGAGGTGGGCTGTTTTGCCCCCTTTGCCTGGCACCTCCAAGGACACAGTCTGAGGCTGGGGATCATCAATGAATCCATAGAGTGGAAGTCTAGGGAGTGTTCAGCCGATAGTGACAGGCGGTGCTGATGACACAGCTTAACTGTTCCGCTTTTGATTCCCACTTTCCAGGGGCCGGCCTAGAGGCTTTGGGGATAAGAAATCCAGTGTAGTAGGGTGGTCACTGAAGATGGATCATGGGGTGCAGTAGGGGGTGGATCATGGGGCAGTCATCCTGGTTGCTTCTCAAGTGTGCCCATTTCAAGCAAGGGTAGCAAACTTTCCTGTCTCCTTTCTGTTGCTTTCCAAGTGAAAGCCACTCAGTCATGTCCAACTCTTTGCGACCCCAAGGACTATACAGTCCTTGACATTCTCCAGGCCAGAATACTGGAGTGGCTAGCCTTTCCCTTCTCCAGGGGATCTTCCCAACCCAGAGATCAAAGCCAGGTCTCCCGCACGGCAGGAGAATTCTTTACCAGCTGAGCCACAAGGGAAGCCTTGTGGCTTCCCTGTGTTGCTTTCCAAACACATCTGCTTTTCTTGGCTGTGTGCTCTACAGACGTTAGTTAGGTCTAGCTGTTCCGTTCCTTGATCTCACTATTGGTCTTCTGTCTATGTGCCTGTCCCTCATCGAAAATGGAGTGTTGAAGTCTCCAAGGATTATTTAGAACTGTGTACTCTATCCAGTTCTGTCACTTTTTGTTTCATATATTTGGGGAGGCTGTGGGGACCTTATGGATATATAACTCATACATCTCCTTTGTGTACTGATTTTTTATTAATATAGAAATCCGTTGATATTCTGTATATAAAAATAAAAGTTCTGTTAAAATCTATTTCATCTACTGCCAGTACAGCCACTGCAACTCCCACTTTGGGACGATTTGCATGGATACCATTTTCTACCCTTTTGTTCGCAAACTCTTTTTGGATGTGAGACAAGACTCTTATATTAATAGATAACATGTACTGGGTTACATTTATTGTTAATCCTCTTTGCCAATCTGCCTTTTCATTGAATAGTTTTATCTGTTGGAATTGCAGAGATTTGGAGAAGGAAACGGCAACCCACTCCAGTATTCTTGCCTAGAGATTCCCAGGGACAGAGGAGCCTGGTGGGCTGCCGTCTATGGGGTCGCACAGAGTCGGACACGATGAAGCAACTTAGCAGCAGCAGCACTGCAGAGATTATTTCCGAGGAAAGATTTTTCATAACAGTTTTCTAACTTTCCACATGTCCCCCCATTTTTGTTCCATCACTCCTCAATTACTGTCTTTTTCTGTGATTAATTGAAATTTTCTCTTGCACAAAGTGATTATCACTTTTATTCTTTACTTTTAAAATACTTTTAAGTCTGGAGTTTTTAAATTTGTTTTGTGCTTTTTTGGGGGGTTGTTATGCTGTGAATTATAATTATTATCTTAGCTTGAAAAAAGTCAAGTTTGTATTAATACTGAGATAGTTTTCTTAGTATTCTAAACTCTGTTCCCTCCCAGCTCTGCCACATTCCTTTATTTATTGTGATAAATGGCAGGTTTGCATATGGTTCCTATTTACAGATTTATGGTTACTGCTTTATACATTTTTGTTTTAAATCAAAATAAAACAGAGGAGAAGATAAACAGAAGTTACAGGGATTTCCCTGGTGGTCCAGTGGTTTAGAATCCACCTTCCAATGCAGGGGATGTAGGTTCAAACCCTGAACCCGTATCTAAGATGCCACATGTGGTGGATCAACTAAACCTTGGGGCCACAACTCCCGAGCCCGCATGCTCTGGAGCCCGTGTGTCACAACTGGAGAGACGCCCTCACGATGCAGTGAAGATCGTGTTGCAATGAAGACCCAATGTGGCCATTAATAAATAGGTATTGTTTGAAAAGAGGAGTTATAAACCCAAAGTGCAGGAACACTGGCTTTCGCATTTATCTGTGCAGTTGCCTTGGCCTTTGTGGTTTATTTCTTCACAGTCCTCCAAATAGGTGCCCACGGGTGTTTCACTTCAGCCTGAAGGACTACTTTTAGCATTTACTTTTTAAGCTATGCTGGGTCTGTTTTGCTGCGCAGGCTTTTCTCTAGCTGTGAAGAGCAGGGGCTACTGTCTGCTTGCAGTGAAGGGCTTCTCATCACAATGGCTTCTATTATTGCAGAACATGGGCTCCAGGGCTGGGGCTCAGCAGTTGTGACACACCGGTTTAACTGCTCCACAGTATGTGGGATCTTCCTGGACCTGGGATCAAACCCATGTCCTCTGAATTGGCAGGCAGATTCTTTATCACTGAGCCACAAGGGTAGTCCCTGTATCAGCTTTTCAGTGTGAACAGGATGTGCATGCCTCCCATCCCCTCCTACTTTGTTGCGGTATAATTTATAAATAAAATTTGTATATTTAAGTTGAACAATGTGATGTGATGTATGCATACATTGTTAAATGATTACCACAGGCTACTTAATACACATATTACCTCACACAGTTAAAGGATTTTAGGAGGTGAGGTGTGGGATAAAACTAAGATCTACTCCCTCATCAAGTCTCCAGTATACCATACAATGTCTTAAAGTTATATTCAACATGCTGTACGTTAGATCCCTAGAATTTATTTAGCTTATAACTGATTGTTTTTACCCTTTGATGAACCACTCCACAAATTAAAGTCCTGGAGGCATCGCGCTTCCTGCTTTCATTATATCACAAAGGTATAGTAATCAAAACAGTATGGTTCTGGCATAAGAATAGATACACAGATCTTCGAAACAACATACAGATCCCAGAAATAAACCCACATGTGTGTGCGTGAGTTCATGCGTGCATGCTAAGTCACTTCAGTCGTGTCCAGCTCTTGGCAACCCTGTGGGCAGTAGCCCACCGGGCTCCTCTGTCCATGGGATTTTCCAGGCAAGAATATTGGAGTGCACGGCTGTGCCCTCCTCCTGGGGATCTTCCCAACCCAGGGATCCAACCTGTGTCTTACCACTAGTGCCACCTGGGAAGGCCAAACCCACACATATATGCTCACCTATTTGACAAGAGCTCCAAGAACATGCAATGAGTGTTTCCTGGTAGCTCAGCAGCAAAGAATTGCCCTGCAACGCAGGAGACTTGCAGGAGATGTGTGTTGGGTCCCTGGGTTGGGAAGACCACCTGCAAGCAAGGAGAACAACAATCAAGAAAACATCATGAGGAAAGGATAGCCTATTATCTTACACCATATCCCCAAGTCAATTCAAAATGTATAAAGATTAAACATAAGGCCTGAAACTGTAAAACTCCGAGAAGAAAATATTGGGGTAAGCACTTTAACATAGGTTTTGACAAAGAATTTTTTTAATTGACCCCAAAACAGAGGCAATGAAAGCAAAAATAAACAGGTGAATTACATCAAACTAAAAAGATTCTACACAGCAAAGGAAGCAATCAACAAAATGAAAAGGCAACTTGCCTATGGAGCAGAGGAAAATATTTGCAAAGCATGTATCTGCTAAGGGATTCATATGCCAAATGTATAAGGAACTCAGTCAACTCAAGAGCAAAAGAGAAATTCTCAATCAATAAAATGATACATGGAGGACTTCCCTGGTGGTCCAGTGGTTAGGACTCCACACTTCCACTGCAGGGTACATGGGTTTGACCCCTGGTCAGGGAACAAAGATCCTACAAGCCTCGTGGCATGGCCCCCCAAAAGAAATCTTCTGATCATATCATGTACCGACCTAAATGGGAAAAGAATTTGAAAAATAAGAGTTACATCTATTGATACATGTATAACGAATCACTTTATTGTACACCTGAAACTATCATGACATTGTTAAGCAACTATACTCCAATATAAAATAAACTGTGAAAAAAGACATCACATCTGTTACAATGGCTATTATCCAAAGGACAAGAAATAGCAAGTGTTGGCAAGGTTGTGGTAAAAAGGGAACCCTTCTGCTCCGTTGGTGGGAATGCAAAATCGTGCAGCCACTATGAAAAACAGTGTGGAGATTCCTCAAAAAATTAAAAATAGAATTATCAGATCATCCAGCAATCCCACTCCTGAAAATATATCCAAAGGACATGATTCCTGCTCTGCTCTTATATGCTCATTGCAGCATTATTTGCAATAGTCAAGAATGAAGACAACCTAAGTGTTTGTGGCAGATGAAAGGATAAAGAAAATATTATATGCATATGTATGTATATGTGTGTATAATATACATATACATATATACATATATATATGGGGCTTCCCTGGTGGTTCAGATGGTAAAGAATCTGCCTGCAAAGCAGGAGATCTGGGTTTGATCCCAGGATGAGAAATATCCCCTGGAGAAGGAAATGACAACACACTCCAGTGAGATATATATATATATATAAAATACATAATATATATGTAACACAATATATGTAACACAATATGTATTTAATATAATATATATATATACAGAATATGTTCAATATAATATACTATATATCATAAATACTTATGTGGCATAAAATAGAATTCTTTTTAAAAATTCATCTGAAAAAATATTTTTGCCTTTATGGGGGTGAAACTGAGGGGAAGCAGGAGCAGTGATAATACATAGTGGATTCTGCTTCCTTCAGACTTCTTGCCTTTCTCTGGAAATCTCTACAGGCAGAGCTTAATAGGGAGACAGTTGAAAAGGCAAAATGGGGTTGGCAGTGACCCAGAAACTTAGAACACATTAGAGAATTTGGAACTCATATATTTAGACAACTTTAACTTACCTAGCCTCTGTGTCTTATGCCACATATACCCTGAGAGAGAACGCAAACACTGTGCCTTTTGTAACAAAAGAAACACAGAAACGACTGTAATGACATCAATAACACCCACTTTCAAAAACACAAAAACTAAAATTGAGACCTTTGTCAGGAGCTGTAGTGATGTTTATATAGTAAATAGGGAACCGTTGACAGATTTTAATTAAGTTTACATATTTTACTAATTTTGGTATTGAAAATTTCATACACATAATGACTTCTCTTCTTTCTCACATGGCCACCTAGAAAACTCAGAGTGTAGGTAAAAAGCATCCTTCTCCATATATTTGTTTAATATTCCAGCCTCAGGCACACTCAACACCTTTGCCTGAGCACCAGGTGGAACATCACTCTTACGTAAGCCAGTTTTTCTACCTGAAAGATTTTAAAACAGCCTTAAAAAGTTTTGTAAGAATTGGGAGATCTAAAGATAAAACCTGTGTAAAAACTGAGTAGAGACACAAACCTTTTTGACTCAGAAACTTATCTGGAGCACTGTGTGGGTGTGTGTGAGTGTATGTGTAAGTACTATTTCAGTTGAACTTTAAGCAAACTGCAAACATACAGAGGCAGGACCTGGGGTCTTTGGGCAGGTGTGGCAGTTAAAGAGTGCGAGCTCTCAAACCAGACCTCCTACCCAGAGCTTGTTATATATACAGAGTGAAGTAAGTCAGAAAGAGAAAAATAAATATTGTTCATTAACGCATATATATGGAATCTAGAAAAATGGTACTGATGAACTTTTTTGCAGGGCAGGAATAGGATTCAGATATAGAGAGCAGACTTATGGACACAGCGGGGGCAGGAGAGGGTGGGACTAAATGCAAGAGCAGCATTGACATATATACATTATTATATGTAACATAAATAGCTGATGTGAAGTTGCTGTATAACACAGGGAGCGCAACTTTGTGCTCTGTGACAACCTAGAGGGGTGAGATGGGGTGGGAGTCGAGAGGGAGTTTCAAGAGGGAGGTGACACATGGATACCTATGGCTGATTCATGTTGCTGTATGGCAGAAACCAACACAACATTGTTGTCTGCACAGAATTGGACACGACTGAAGTGAAGGGACTTAGCAAGAACACACCATATGACCCATCAAACCCACTCCTGGGCATATATCCAGAGAAAACTCTAATTCAAACAGATACATGCACCCCAACATTCATAGTAGCACTATTTACAAGGGCCAAGACAAGGAAGCAACTTAAATGTCCATCGACAGACAAATGGATTAAGAAGATGTGGTACACATATACAACAGAATCCTACTCAGCCATAAGAGAATGAAATATAATGAGGCCATTTATCAGCAACATGGATGGACCGAGAGATTATCATACTAAGTGAAGTAAGTCAGACAAAGACAAACATCACAGGATTTCACTTATATGTGGAATCAAATATGTTACAGGTGAACATATTTACAAAAGAGAAGCACTCACAGACATAAAAAACAAACTCATGGTTACCAAAGGGGTAAGGGGGTATCAGATCAGATCAGTCGCTCAGTCGTGTCCGACTCTTTGCGATGCCATGAATCGCAGCACGCCAGGCCTCCCTGTCCATCACCAACTCCCGGAGTTCACTCAAACCCACGTCCATCGAGTCGGTGATGCCATCCAGCCATCTCATCCTCTGTCGTCCCCTTCTCCTCCTGCCCCCAATCCCTCCCAGTATCAGAGTCTTTTCCAATGAGTCAACTCTTTGCATGAGGTGGCCAAAGTACTGGAGTTTCAGCTTTAGCATCATTCCTTCCAAAGAAATCCCAGGGCTGATCTCCTTCAGAATGGACTGGTTGGATCTCCTTGCAGTCCAAGGGACTCTCAAGAGTCTTCTCCAACACCACAGTTCAAAAGCATCAATTCTTCGGCGCTCAGCCTTCTTCACAGTCCAACTCTCACATCCATACATGACCACAGGAAAAACCATAGCCTTGACTAGACGGACCTTTGTTGGCAAAGTAACGTCTCTGCTTTTCAATATGCTATCTAGGTTGGTCATAAGTTTCCTTCCAAGGAGTAAGCGTCTTTTAATTTCATGGCTGCAGTCACCATCTGTAGTGATTTTGGAGCCCAGGAAAAATAAAGTCAGACACTGTTTCCACTGTTTCCCCATCTATTTCCCATGAAGTGATGGGACCGGATGCCATGATCTTTGTTTTCTGAATGTTGAGCTTTAAGCCAACTTTTTCACTCTCCACTTACACTTTCATCAAGAGGCTTTTGAGTTCCTCTTCACTTTCTGCCATAAGGGTGGTGTCATCTGCATATCTGAGGTTATTGATATTTCTCCCGGCAATCTTGATTCCAGCCTGTGTTTCTTCCAGTCCAGCGTTTCTCATGATGTACTCTGCATATAAGTAAGATAAACAGGGTGACAATATACAGCCTTGACAAACTCCTTTTCCTATTTGGAACCAGTCTGTTGTTCCATGTCCAGTTCTAACTGTTGCTTCCTGACCTGCATACAAATTTCTCAAGAGGCAGATCAGGTGGTCTGGTATTCCCATCGCTTTCAGAATTTTCCACAGTTTATTGTGATCTACACAGGCAAAGGCTTTGGCATAGTCAATAAAGCAGAAATAGATGTTTTTCTGGAACTCTCTTGCTTTTTCGATGATCCAGCGGATGTTGGCAATTTGATCTCTGGTTCCTCTGCCTTTTCTAAAACCAGCTTGAACATCAGAGAAGGGGTTAATTGAGAGGTTGGGATAAGCAGATATAGACTACTAAATATGAAATATATAACCAACGAGGTCCTACTGTATAGCACAGGGAACTATCTGTAATAAACCATAATAGAAAAGAATATGAAAATGTATATGCTTAAAGCTCAACACTCAGAAAACTAAGATCATGGCATCTGGTCCCATCACTTCAAGGGAAATAGATGGGGAAACAGTGGAAACAGTGTCAGACTTTATTTTGGGGGGCTCCAAAATCACTGCAGATGGTGACTGCAGCCATGAAATTAAAAGACGCTTACTCCTTGGAAGGAAACTTATGACCAACCTAGATAGCATATTGAAAAGCAGAGACGTTATTTGCCAACAAAGGTCCGTCTAGTCAATGCTATGGTTTTTCCAGTAGTCATGTATGGATGTGAGAGTTGGACTGTGAAGAAAGCTGAGCACCAAAGAATTGATGTTTTTGAATTGTGGTGTTGGAGAAGACTCTTGAGAGTCCCTTGGACTGCAAGGAGATCCAACCAGTCCATTCTGAAGGAGATCAGCCCTGGGATTTCTTTGGAAGGAATGATGCTAAAGCTGAAACTCCAGTACTTTGGCCACCTCATGCGAAGAGTTGACTCATTGGAAAAGACTGATGCTGGGAGGGATTGGGGGCAGGAGGAGAAGGGGACGACAGAGGATGAGATGGCTGGATGGCATCACCGACTCGATGGACGTGGGTTTGAGTGAACTCCGGGAGTTGGTGATGGACAGGGAGGCCTGGCGTGCTGGGATTCATGGGGTCGCAAAGAGTTGGATATGACTGACCAACTGAACTGAACTGAACTGAATATAACATTGTAAATCAGTTACACTTCAATAAAAATATATTGAAAAATGAAAGCCTTTGACTGTGTGGGTCATAATAAAGTGTGGAAAATTTTTAAAAAGAGATGGGAATACCAGACCACCTTACCTGTCTCCTGTGAAACCTGTATGTGGGTCAAGAAGCAACAGTTAGAACCTGCCAAGGAACAATGGACTGGTTCAAAATTGTGAACGGCGTACAAGGCTGTATATTGTCATCCTGATTTAGTATAATTTTTATGCAGAGTACATCATGTGAAATGCTAGGCTGGATATAACACAAGCTGGAATCAAGAACACCAGGAGAAATACCAACAATATCAGATAAGCAGATGATACCACTTTAATGGCAGAAAGCAAAGAGAAACTAAAGAGCCTCTTGATGAAAGTGAAAGAGCAGAGTGAAAAAGCTGGCTTAAAACCCAGAAAAAATAAGATCACGGCATCTGGTCCCATCCCTTCACGGCAAATAAATGGGAAAAAAGTGGAAGCAATGACAGGGTTAATTTTCTTGGGCTCCAAAATACCGCAGACGGTGACAGCAGCCATGAAATTAAAAGACTCTTGCTCCTTGGAAGAAAAGCTGTGAGAAACCTAGACAGCATCTTAAAAATCAGACACATCACTTTGCCGACAAAGGTCCGTCTAGTCAAAGCTACGGTTTTTCCAGTAGTCTCATGCGGATGTGAGAGTTGCACCATAAAGTGGCGTGAGCACTGCAGAACCGATGGTTTCCAATCATGATGATTTCCAGTCCCTTGGACAGCAAGGTGATCAAACCAGTCAATCCAAAAGGAAATCAACCCTGAATATTCATTGAATGGACCAATGCTGAAGCTAAAGCTCCAATACTTTGGCCACCTGATGTGAAGAGCTGATTCACTGGACAAGATCCTGATGCTGGGAATAATTGAGGGCAAGAGGAGAAGGACACATCAGAGGATGAGATGGTTAGGTAGCATCACTGACTCAATGAAAGCTCAATAGTTGTGGCACATGGGCTTAGCTGCTCAGTGGCACGTGGGATCTTCTGGGATCAGGGTCTGAACCTAGGTCTCCGGAAGTGGCAGGCAAATTCTTTACCACTGAGTCATGAGGGAAACCCTAATCTACTTTTGGGCTTCTCAGGTGGTGCTAGTGGTAAAGAACCCGAGTGCCAAAGCAGGAGACATAAGAGACGGGGGTTCGATCCCTCCTTGGTTGGGAAGATCCCCTGGAGGAGGGCATGGCAGCCCACTCCAGTATCCTTGCTTGGAGAATCCCATGGACAGAGGAGCCTGGCAGGCTACAGTACATGGGTCAGAATGAGTCGGACACGACAGAAGTGACTTAGCACAGACACTGACCCAATGGACATGAATTTGAGCATTGTCCAGGAGATAGTGATGGTCAGGGGTGCCTGGCGTGCTGCAGTCCACGGGGTTGCAGAGTGAGACACAACTTAGCGACTGAACAGCAACCACAACAAAAAATGAAACAATTATGAAGCCAAAAACGGTACAAACTCTCCGTTATAAAATAGATAATCATAAGGATATAATGTACAGCATGGTGACTATAGTTAATAATACTGTATTGTATATTCGACAGTTGCTAAGGCAAGTTTTTCCTAGGTTTGCTCTTAATAAGAGATTGTAAAAGGTTTTTCCTTATCTTCTAAGTAATCTCCTTAGAAGGCACAGATTCTATGTCTTATCAGAATAATGTCCTGTGCTCTTTGTTGATTTATCGCGTCTTTTATTTGTAAGAGAACTGAGCAGTCTTACTTCTGAAAGAGATCATTGTTTTCATACTTACACATGCAGTTAATGTTTTAAAGAAAAAAATGTTGTAGTTTTTGCTTTGATTTATAGGACTGATTCGTAGGTATGACTTTTAGTTTGCCCATGTAGATACAACTTAATTTTATGTATGTATGTATGTATTTTTGGCTTGCTAGTTCTTTGTTGCTGGGCAGGCTTTTCTCTAGTTGTGGAGACTGGGGCCTATCTCTAGTTGCAGTACATGGGTGTCTCGTTGCGGCGGCTTCTCTTGTTGCAGAGCATGGGTTCTAGAGCATGTGAGTCTCAGCAGTTGCAGCATGTGGGTCTAGTAGCTGTGGCTTCCAGGCTCTAGAGCACAGGCTCAGGAGTTGTGCCACAGGCTTAGTTACTCCACGACCTGTGGGATCAGGGATGGAACCTGTGTCTCCTGCGTTGGCAGGCAGGTTCTTTACCACGGAGCAACCAGGGAAGCCCTCGATGCAATAGCAAGAATTTTTCCCCTCTATGTTGCCACATTTCCCTAGTTTCAGTGAAATTATACAAGGATTCTTTAATAAAAATTAAAACCACATGTTTAATAGATAAATAAATAAAAGAGATAAGGCTACCTATCTAGAGATAGGTAGAGATAAGGCACATTACCTTCAATATTTACTTTAGAAATCTTATCAATACTCTGGATAAATGGATAGCCAAACAGTTTCTTAGTTACCTATGATTCTTTTTTTAATTCTGTTTTGTTTTTTTTTGTTTGTTTTTTTTTTTTTTTTTTTTAGGTTTTGCATTTAGGTCTATGATTCATTTTTTTGAGTTAATGTTTGTATATGGTGCAAGGTGTGATCAGTTGTTGTTGCTGTTCTATTTACATAGAGGTATTCACGTTTCCTGGGCTTCCCAGGAGACTCAAGTGGCAAAGAATCCTCCTGCCGATGCAGGAGATGTGGGTTTGATCCCTGGGTCAGGAAGAGCCGCTGGAGGAGGAAATGGCAACACACTCCAGTATTCTTGCTTGGAAAATTCCATGCACAGAGGAGCCTGGCGGGCTACAGTCCATGGGGTCGCAAAGAGTCAGACACAACTGAGCATGTGCGTGTGCCTCTGCAGGCATGCACATGCGCGCGCGTGCACACACACACACACACACTTTCAAGTCTTCCAGCATCATTTGTTGTTCCACATTGCAGGTGGGATCCTAGGTCTTTGACCAGGGCTCAAATCTGTGTCTCCTGTATCAGAAGGCAGTCTTAATCATTCAACCGCCAGGGAAGTCCATGACCCATGAATGTATTTAGCAAATTGTACACATCTTTTGACATTTCTAACAACTTGTGAAATTCTGTCTTTCCAAAATAAAATTCTAAATGAAATCTGCTTGATCTCAAACTGACTTTGATATTTCCCGGAAGGCCTCTGGAAAATCACGAAGAGCCTGTTCCTTCACCTTGTAAATGAGAGATGTTACAATAATTAGGTTTATTTGATCAGCTGAGTTGCACAGGAAGCATTCTCAAATACTAAGAGATGCTTCACCTTTTCTAATTTATACTTCTATGGGTACAATGTTAATATAAATACTTTAGAAATTATATTAACTTCCTAGAAATGTCAATGCCTTTGTTGTTCATGATGTATATTGGTGCTGCTTTGCCTTATAATTAGACAACACTGGCATAATGTTATCAGCTGCAATTCCAGGTACTATTTTAGAATGTTGTATGCCACAAAAACAACTAAATGTCCTTGTCAATTGCATCACTTTATATAATGAACATTCTTTTTTTTATTTTATTTTATTTTTAAATTTTACATAATTGTATTAGTTTTGCCAAATATCAAAATATTCTATAATGAACATCCATCCCATCTTTTACCATGGTGATTTTCATCTTTTTAAAAATTTATTTATTTTTTATTGAAGGATAATTGCTTTATAGAATTTTTCTCTTTTCTGTCAAACCTCAACATGAATCAGCCATAGGTATATATATACATATATATCCCCTCCCTTTTGAACCTCCCTCCCATCTCCCTCCCCATCCCACCCCTCTTGGTTGATACAGAGCCCCTGTTTGAGTTTCCTGAGCCATACAGCAAATTCCCATTGGCTATCTATTTTACATTTGGTAATGTACGTTTCCATGTTACTCTTTCCGTACATCTCACCATCTCTTCCCCTCTCCCCATGTCCATAAGTCTATTCTCTATGTCTGTTTCTCCATTGTTGCCCTGTCAATAAATTCTTCAGTACCATTTTTCTAGATTCCATATATATGTGTTAGAGTATGATATTTCTCTTTCTCTTTCTGACTTACTTCACTCTTATAATACTTACTTCTTACTTACAATAGGTTCCAGGTTCATCCACCTCATTAGAACGGACTGAAATGCGTTCCTTTTTATGGCTGAGTAATATTCCATTGTGTATATGTACCAGGACCTCTTTATCCATTCATCTGTCAATGAACATCTAGGTTGCTTCCATGTTCTGGCTATTGTAAATAGTTACCAATGGCATTTTTCACAGAACTAGAACAACAAAGTTCACAATTCATATGGAAACACAAAAGACCCTGAATATCCAAAGCAGTCTTGAAAAGAAGAATGGAGCTGGAGGAATCAACCTTCCTGACTTCAGATTATACTACAAGGCTACAGTCATCAAGACAGTATGGCATTGGCACAAAAGCAGAAATACAGACCAATGATTTTCCTCTTTTGTCATCCATAGTTATTTTACCTTGATGCTTCCCTGAAAACCCTTGCAATCAGCTACATGCCAGACTAACTATCTTCAACAAAATGAGACTATCTTGGAGTCCCGAAAGGACTCTGCCAGGTACTCTTTGAGGCACAGAACTCCTAATGGCATTGCTCAAACAACTTGGAGACCACACCACTAGACCGAGTCAGGATTTCCTGAATTCTCCTGGAGAAGCTGATAAGTTCATGAGATGGCTAATCCAAGATCAAACAGAACAAGAATTACATGGGGCTGAGTGAACACATTAGGCATGATTACAGCTTTTGTTTGGACTACTGCTGATGCCTTTTTTTTTTTAAACTTTACATAACTGTATTAGTTTTGCCAAATATCAAAATGAATCCACCACAGGTATACATGTGTTCCCCATCCTGAACCCTCCTCCCTCCTCCCTCCCCATACCATCCCTCTGGGTCGTCCCAGTGCACCAGCCCCTAGCATCCAGTATCGTGCATCGAACCTGGACTGGCAACTCGTTTCATACATGATATTTTACAAGTTTCAATGCCATTCTCCCAAATCTTCCCGCCCTCTCCCTCTCCCACAGAGTCCATAAGACTGTTCTATACATCAGTGTCTCTTTTGCTGTCTCGTACACAGGGTTATTGTTACCATCTTTCTAAATTCCATATATATGCGTTAGTATACTGTATTGGTGTTTTTCTTTCCGGCTTACTTCACTCTGTATAATAGGCTCCAGTTTCATCCACCTCATTAGAACTGATTCAAATGTATTCTTTTTAATGGCTGAATAATACTCCATTGTGTATATGTACCACAGCTTTCTTATCCATTCATCTGCTGATGGACATCTAGGTTGCTTCCATGTCCTGGCTATTATAAACAGTGCTGCGATGAATATTGGGGTACACGTGTCTCTTTCCCTTCTGGTTTCCTCAGTGTGTATGCCCAGCAGTGGGATTGCTGGATCATAAGGCAGGTCTATTTCCAGTTTTTTAAGGAATCTCCACACTGTTCTCCATAGTGGCTGTTGCTGATGCCTTAATGTTCTATTCTCTGGAGAACAACTTTCTCTTCTAACTTCAGCTATCTAAGATTCATAATAGTTTAGTAAATCATACTTCTGTAAGTGTAAGTGAGGTATTTATCTTCTTTTCCCTGCCTGATCACTCTAGAGTTTGAATATTCTTATTAAGTGTTCTCATTTTCATAGTAATACAATGAATGGTATAGGTTCAATATGAATCTTTCCTCTGTATTGATTTCATTATATAAGCCTTTAATGGAATATCATATTTGAAAACAATACATATAATCAGATATGATCAGAGAGTTAAAGAAATTAAAGGTGATTTTATGAAGCCAATGCTTACAAAGTCCTCTTGGACAAATGGGCCTCCTACCTGGATTACAGCTTCCTCAGTCTTAGAGCTGAGTAGGAGAGGTCACCACCTGGCAGGCCTAGCAAACTTAGGATACGGTGAGGACTTCAAGAAGAGATTAATTTACCTAAATCTGCATGTGATTCTGGTGGTGAGTTCTTGGCATGGCTTCCTAGCCTTGAGAGGCTTTTCAAAGTCCAATCTAAGACTCCTTATGAAAAGTTCCAGCAATGCAAACTAAAAAGGCCTCTGTGGTCAATTATCATTCTTGCTGAAATTGTGCAGATAAGCAAGCCAAATCTAGTGAGATCAGACATTTTATAAATGTAAGAATAATCTTATTCTTACTCCTAACGGCATTGCTTAAACAACTTTGAGACCGCACCACTAGACCGAGTCAGGATTTCCTGAATTCTCCTGGAGACTCTCAGCTGATAAGTTCATGAGATGGCTAATCCCAGATCAAACAGAACAAGAACTACAAGAATTACAAAGAATAATCTTACTTTGAGTATCTGTGGCCAAAAAGGAAGTGACTGTTGAAATTTTGTTTTTAAAAAGAAAACACAGCGTTGTCAGGTATGGGATTCTGGTCTTTGAGCTATTTTGCACGTCGTTGTAAACTACGTGGTTATGTGACCTACATCTAAATCGGACTGGCTTCTGCTATCTCATACATTTTGTCAGTCCTTACCAAATTCTCAGCTCTTCCAGTTTGCTTCAATATCTGGCTGCAACTCCTCAAACTACTGGTTCCAAATTTTTTCCAACCCTCCGGATTTGACATCATTGAGAACACAAAGCTGACTGCCCAGATTCTTATTGGAAGTCTATGCTTTGACTTCATAGGATCAGAAGAAGTCCTATGAGCCGAAGCTAGACAACTTGATATAAATTTCAACGGACTCATCATTGCAGCAGATTATGTATGATCTTCATGCCTGAAACTGCTGCCATGTGGGCCACTCAGGAAATTACACTTTATCTCCCATGCTCTGCTCCAGGAAATAATCATGATTGTGGATGAGCTTACCAAAACCTATCTGATGTCTGTGCTTCATAGAAACCATTCACTGCAAACTAGGAAATCATCAGATTACCACTGCCATCCCCTCACTCCACCATCTAAACTTGCTTCAAGCCCAACATCTAGAAATGCTTTCAAATGGTTATCCTTCTGGACTCAGAAACTGTCTAAATATTAATAGTCCACAATAAATCTTAATCTTTCTTTATTGTTTACTTAGAAACCTCCCTCATTAAGTGATTGATTCCTTGCAGGATCCAGCAGATATCTTCTACTACCAAATATCAGCAGACACTTCAGCTGTTGCTTAGTGAACAAAAGGTGACTGAGTGAGAAATGGACTTATATTGTTCACAGGAAAAAGAATGCCTCTTCTTCCCTTGAAGAAGGGGAGGAACTGAAAATAACTCCCTCCTTAACCAAACCTTAGGCCGTTCTGAGTCCTCTTCTTCACTCTACCTGAAGCTTGATCCTACCTGCTAAGCTGCTGAGCCCAGCTTTAGCAACGATCCTCCCTAATCAGAATCAGTTTAATCAGAATCCCCGCATACTTCATATCTGAGTTTTTCATCCCTCCTCTTGATACCTAATCAAGTTCTACTCCCAGCCTCCCTTGATACTTGTGTTAGTCAGGGTTCTCCACAGAAATAGGATCAAGAAGAAACAGATAGATATACACATATCTTATATATCAAGTATCTATACCTATAGGTATAGATAACTAGATCAGATACCTAATATCTATACATTTATGTATGTGTGTATATATATATATTAGTTATATTTCTCTACTATATATCCATATTGCTATAGATATAAGATAGATATAGATATGGCTTCCCAGGTGGCTCAGTGGTAAAGAATCTGCCTGCCAATGCAGGAGACGCAGGAGACATGGGTTCAGTCCCTCGGTTGGGAAGATCCCCTGGAGGAGGTAATGGCAACGCACTCCAGTATTCTTGTCTGGGAAATCCCATGGACAGAGGATTTTGGAGGGTTACAGGTCCACAGGGTTGCAGAGTCAGGCACAACTTAGCAACTGAGCATGAGCACGGGCATACATATACATGAAGAGATTTATTATAGAAATTGGCTCATGCAATTGTGGAGGGTGAGAAATCATGCAATCTGCTGTCTGCAAGCTGGAAAACCAAGAAAGTCGGTGGTATAATTCAGTCTAAGTCAGAAAGCCTGACAAACCCTGAACCCAGTTCAAGGCTAAAAGCCTGAGAATCAGAGGGCAGATGGTGCAAATCCTGGGCTAAGTGCAAAGGCCCAAGACGAGGAGTGCCGATGTCTTAGAACAGAGTCATATGGATGTCTCAGTTCAGGCAAAGAGCAAACTCATCCTTCCTCTGCCTTTCTGTTCTATTCAGGCCCTCAAGGGATTGGGTGATGCCCACTTGCTTTGGTGAGGGCAATTCTCTTTACTAGATCTACCAATTCATATGCTAATCTCTTCCAGAATCCTGCTTACAGACACACCAGGAAATGCTTTACAAGCAAGTGGACATCTAAAATTAGCCAACACAATACCTAAGTTCCTGTTAGTAATTTCCCAGTCACTACCTCCTTCAACCACCCTGTTGGCGATAAATTTTCATCTGTCTCTCGTGTAGATGGAGTTGAGTTTATTTTCCCTGTTGCAACAGTCTCTGTCCCCTTTTAAACAAAGCCTTAAACAAAGTCTTAAACAAAGCCTTCCTTGCCTTAAACTCCCTGTGGCATAATTATCTATTGACAATATTAAAGTTATGTTCATGTGAATGAGAGAATGTGTGTCAGGTTCTCAGCTGTGAGCTAGTATGTGCATATTTATGTGAGATAAAATGAGAATGTGAGTACATGTGAGCAAATTTCTTCTGTGAGCTAATGTCTGAGCTTTATGGTGGATGGAAACATGTTTGTGTATACATGTATATAAGCGTGTTCTGGATTTTAAGAATGTGTAAGTGAAAGTGTGAGTGGGAACATCTGGAAGCATCTGACTGTTTATATCTGAGTCCCTTTGTGAGTAAACTTGTGAGTAAGGTCCTGAAATTGAGTGACTATATCAGCATGTTTTGGCTTCCCTGGTAGCTCAGCTGGTAAAGAATCCGCCTGCAATGCAGGAGATCCTGGTTCGATTCCTGGGTTGGGAAGATGCCCTGGAGAAGGGATAGGCTACCCACTCCAGGATTCTTGGGCTTCCCTGGTGGCTCAGGCGGTAAGGAATCCACCTGCAATGTGGCAGATCTGGGTTCGATACCTGGGTCAGGAAGATCCCCTGGAAGGGGGCCTAGCAACCCACTCCAGCATTCCGGCCTAGAGAATCCCCACGGACAGAAGAGCCCAGCAGCTACAGTTACAGTCCATGGGGTCACAAAGACTTGGACACGACTGAGTGACTAACACACACACACACACACACACACACACACACACCAGCATGTTTATGTGAAACAATGAATGTGTTGGTGCACGCATGTGAATGTATGTGTTTTTGAATTTGAGTTTGAGGGCAAACTCAAATTTGTGTGTTTAGTTAGTGTGCAAGAATGTGTATGTATGTCAACATATCTCTGTGTGACAGTGTATGTGTGAGCATGTTCATGGGTGAGCGTGTTTTCTTAGGTGTAAATGTGTGTGCTTAAAATGAATATTTAAGTGTGTTCACCTGTATAAATGAATTTGTAGGCATGTGAATGCATATTAGCATAATACTGAGTAGTTGGGGTAAATGTGTTTTTTGTGTGATCTTGTTTATGTGTGAATATATTTGAGTAAGGTTATTTGCAAGCATATATGTGGAAGTACATTCAATGGTTTTTTATTTTTTTAATTAGTTACTTGGAGGATAATTATTTACAATATCGTGATGGATTTTGCTATACATCAACATGAATCGGCCATACATATACATGTCACCCCTCATCCTGAATCTCCCTCCCACCTCCCTCCCCACTGCTGGAAAAACCATAGCTTTGACTAGACGGACCTTTGTCACTAAAGTAATGTCTCTGCTTTTTAAAACACTGTCTAGGTTTGCCATAGCTTTTCTTCCAAGGAGCAAGCGTCTTTTAATCATGGCTGCAGTCACCACCTGCAGTGAATCTGGAGCCCAAGAAAATAAATTCTGTCACTGTTTCTGTTGTTTCCCATCAATTTGCCATGAAGTGATGGGACAAGATGTCATGGTCTTCGTTTTTCAGTGTTGAGTTTTAAGCCAGCTTTTTCACTCTCCTCTTTCACTTTCATCAAGAGGCTCTATAGCTCCTCTTTGCTTTCTGCCATAAGGGTACTGTCCCCTGCATATCTGAGGCTAGTTATTGATATTTCTCCCGACAATCTTGATTCCAGCTTGTGCTTCATCCAGCCTGGCATTTCGCATGATGTACTCTGTATATAAATTAGATAAGTAAGGTGACTATATCCAGCCTTGACGTACCCCTTTCCCAGTTTGGAACCAGTCTGTTGTTCCATGTCTGGTTCTAACTCTTGCTTCTTGACCTGCAGACAGATTTGTCAGGAGGCAAGTAAGGTGGGCTGGTATTCCCATCTCCTTAAGAGTGTTGCAGAGTTTGTTGTGATCCACACAGTCAAAGCCTTTAGCATAGTCATCGAAACAGAAGGAGATGTTTTACTGGAGCTCTCTTGCTTTTTTGATGATATAAAGGATGTTGACAATTTGATCTCTCATTCCTCTGCCTTTTCTAAATCCAGCTTGAACTTCTGGAAGTTCTCAGTTCACATACTGTTGAAGCCTAGCTTGGAGAATTTTGAGCATTCCTTTGCTAGTCTGTGAGATGAGTGCATTTGTGCAGTAGTTTGAACATTCTTTGGCATTGCCTTTCTTTGGGACCAGAATGAAAACTGACCTTTTCCAGTCCTGTGGCCACTGCTGAGTTTCCCAAATTTGCTGGCATATTAAGTGCAGCATTTTCACAGCATTATCTTTTAGGATTTGAAATAGCTCAGCTGGAATGCCATCACCTCGACTAACTTTATTAATAGTGATGCTTCCTAAGGCCCACTAGACTTCACATTCCAAGATGTCTGGCTGTATGTGAGTGATCACATCATCGAGGTTATCTGGGTCATGAAGATCATTTTTGTATAGGTCTTCTGTGTGTTCTTGCCATCTCTTCTTAATATCTTCTGTTTCTGTTAGGTCCATGCCATTTCTGTCCTTTATTGAGCCCATCTTTGCATGAAATGTTCCCTTGGTATCTCTAATTTTCTTGAGGAGATCGCTCGTCTTTCCCATTCTATTGTTTTCCTCTATTTCTTTGCATTGATCACTGAGGAAGGCTTTCTTATCTCTCCCTGCTATTCTTTGGTACTCTGGATTCAGATGGATATATCTTTCCTTTTCTCCTTTGCCTTTCACTTCTCTTCTTTTCTCTGCTATTTGTAAGGCCTCCTCAGGCCACCATTTTGCCTGCTTGCATTTCTTTTTCTCTGCTATTTGTAAGGCCTCCTCAGGCCACCATTTTGCCTGCTTGCATTTCTTCTTCTTGGGGATGCTTTTGATCACCGCCTCTTGCACAATGTTAGGAACCTCCATCCACAGTTCTTCAGGCACTCTTTCTATAGGATCGAATCCCTTGAATCTCTTGGTCACTTCCACTGTATAATCGTAAGAAATTTGATTTCGGTCACACCTGAATGGTCTAGTGGTTTTCCCTTCGTTCTTCAACTTAAGTCTGAATTTGGCAATAAGGCGTTCATGATCTGCATCACAGTCAGCTCCTGGTCTTGTTTTTGCGGACTGTATAGAGCTTCCCCATCTTCGGCTGCAAAGAATATAATCAATATGATTTCGGTGTTGACCATCTGGTGATGTCCATGTGTAGTCATCTCTTGTGTTGTTGCAAGAGGGTGTTTGCTATGACTAGTGCGTTCTCTTGGCAAAACTCTGTTAGCCTTTGCCCTGCTTCATTTTGTACTCCAAGGACAAACTTGCTTGTTCCTTCAGGTATGTCTTGACTTCCTACTTTTGCTTTCTAGTCCCCTATGATGAAAAGGGTATCTTCTTTTGGTGTTAGTTCTAGAAGGTCTTGTATGTCTTCATCAAACCAGTCAATTCAGCGTCTTTGGCATTAGTGGTTGGGGCATAGACTTGGATTACTGTGATATTAAATGGTTTGCCTTGAAACAAACAGAGATCATTCTGTCTTTTTTGAGATTGCACCCAAGTACTGCATTTCAGACTCTTTTGTCGACTATGAGGGCTAGTCCATTTCTTCTAAGGGATTCTTGCCCACAGCAGTAGATATAATGGCCAACTGAATTAAATTTGCCCATTCTGGTCCATTTTAGTTCATTGATTCCTAAAGTGTCGATGTGCTCTCTTGCAATCTCCTGTTTGACCACTTCCAATTTACCTTGATTCATGGACCTAGCATTCCAGGCTCCTATGCGATATTGTTCTCTACAGCATCAGACTTTACTTCCATCACCAGTCACATCCACAGCTGGGCACTGTTTATGCTTTGCCTCAGCCTCTTCATTATTCCTGGAGCTATTTCTCCACTCTTCTCCAGTAGCATATTGGGCATGTACTGACCCGAGGAGTTCATCTTTCAGTGTCATATATTTTTGCCTTGTCATACTCTTCATGGGATTCTTAAGGCAAGAATACTGAAGTGGTTTGCCATTCCTTCTCCAGTGAACCACGTTTTGTCAGAACTCTCCACCATGACCCATCCGTCTTGCGTGGCCCTACATGGCATGGCTCATCGTTTCATTGAGTTAGACAAGGCTGTGATCCAAGGGATTGGTTTGGTTAGTTTTCTGTAACTGTGGTTTCCATTCTGTCTGTTCTTTGATGCATAAGCATATGAGGCTTGTGGAAGCTTCCTGATGGGAAGGACTGGCTGTGGGGGCATCTGGGTCTTGCTCTGATGGGCAGGGCCATGCTCAGTAAATCTTTAATCCAATTTTCTGTGGATTGGAGGGGCTGTGTTCCCTCCCTGGAGTCTGGCCTGAGGCTAAACTATGATAGGGGTAATGGAGGTCCTTCAAAAGAACTTATGTCAAGACTGTTAGATTTAGTGCCCCTGACGCCACAGCAAGCCACTGTCGACCCATGCCTCCACTGGAATCTCCTGGATGCTCACAGGCAAGTCTGGCTCATTCTCTTGTGGGATCACTGCTCCTTTCTCCTGGGTCCTGGTGCACACAAGGTTTTGTTTGTGCCCTCCAAGAGTCTGTTTCCCTAGTCCTGTGTAAGTTCTGTAATCAGAGCCCACTGGCCTTCAAAATCAAATTCCCTGGGGGTTCTCAGTCTCTTTGCTGGATTCCCAGGTTGGGAAATCTGTTGTGGGCCCCAGAACTTTCACAACAGTGCGAGAACTTCTTTGGTATAATTGTTTGATTGTCCTCCAGTTTGTGAGTTGTCTGCTTGGTGGCTCTATGGTGGGGCTTACACACCACACCTCCCAGGTCTGCTGCAGCCAGAGCCCCTGTTCCCATGGCAGGACACTGCTGACCTATGCAGCCATAGAGGAGACTCAAACACTGAAAGGCAGGTGTGGCTCAGTCTCTTGTGGGGTCCCTGGGTCCTGGTGCACACAAGGTTTTGTTTGAGCCCTCTGAGCTTCTCTGGTGGGCATGAGGTTTGATTCTAAACACGATTTCGCCTCTCCTACCGTCTCGTTGGGGCTTCTCCTTTGTCCTCGGACATGGGGTATCTTTTTTCAGTGGGATTCAACATTGTCCTGTGGATGGTTGTTCAACAGTTCTTTGCAATTTTGGAGTTCTCATGGGAGAAGATGAATGCACATCCTTCTACTCCACAATCTTGTGGGACCTGTCTGTTCACTGAGTCTTGAGGGTGGGGGAAAGTGTGCAGCTGAAGTGCTGTCCAGCAAGGAAAGGATGCAGCCCAAAGGTGCTGGTGCTCCAGTGCTGGTTCCACCTCTGGAGAAGTGCAACCCTCCCTCCATGCCTCATAATCCTATCCACCAGAAGAGTCTGTTAGTGTGATAATATTTGAGTATTGAAGTACATGTTTATGTTCAAGGGGTATGACTGAAATTTGTGAACACATGAGAGAACACCAGTATGTTCATGTGAGGCAGTGAATGTGTACTAGGTTCACACAAGTTAAAGTGAACTTAACTTGCAAGAATTGTATGAGTGTAACATAATCATGAATGGGAGTGTGAGTTTATTTACATATGAGTGAATGGTTGAGCTTCATGGTAGACGTGAGTTTGCTTGTGTGTGAGTCTGTATGTTAGCAGATTCCTTATTTTGAGGTTAATGTGCATGTGTAAATGAAGGGGTGTATGGGAAGATCAGAGTGTACATATTTGGACCAACCTAGATAGCATATAAAAAGCAGAGACGTTACTTTGCCAAAAAAGGTCCATGGAGTCGAGGCTATGGTTTTTCCAGTAGTCATGTATGGCTGTGAGAGTTGGACTGTGAAGAAAGCTGAGCACCAAAGAATTGATGCTTTGGAACTGTGGTGTTGGAGAAGACTATTGAAGTTCCTTGGACTGCAAGGAGATCCAACCAGTCCATTCTAAAGGATATCAGTCCTGGGTGTTCTTTGGAAGGACTGATGCTAAAGCTGAAACTCCAATACTTTGGCCACCTCATGCAAAGAGTTGACTCATTGGAAAAGACTCTGATGCTGGGAGGGATTGGGGGCAGGAGGAGAAGGGGACGACAGAGGATGGGATGGCTGGATGGCATCACCGACTCGATGCACATGAGTTTGGGTGAACTCCAGGAGTTGGTGATGGACATGAATTGTGTGCTGCAATTCATGTGGTTGCAAAGAGTCAGACATGACTAAGCGACTGAACTGAACTGAACTGAACTGTGTGAATTTATGAGCATTTGTGTGAAGAAGTCAATGTGTCAGGGTCCAGGTGAGTGTATCTGTGTTAGAGCTTACTGAGAGGATGTGACCACTGGTTGACAGGTGAGCTGGACTCAGGCAATGAGAGGCTCCTCGCTACCTGCCCTGTCCTTGGAATGTAGATGTGGCCCACAGTTCCCTTACTAGGAGCCATGTCAAAAATGCAGCCTTGAGAGAGTAGTGTTGCTTATATGATCTAGATTGAATACATGATTGACCTTCATTAAGGCTTCTATACGAAAGAAAAACGGGCTTTAATATCTATAGTGGACTTATGTAAAACTAAAACGTAATTTTCCTTCATCAGTTAAAAAGGGCAGTTTTTTTGTTTGTTTGTTTTCTTTTTTTACTGTTTGGCTTTCTCCATAAATTTCATGGGACTGAGTGAAATAATGAGGATGATTATAATTTTGACTTTCTTTTTGAAACATTGTTAGTCCTTTTGTGTTTTGGTTTTCCAGAGTTAAGAAAACTTTTTCTCTTTTCTCTTAAGCTATGAGCAATTTGCTAACATATACATTTGTGAATAAAGAAGAAACACTTACTTTTTTCTCCCTATCTGATCCCTCCAGGTTTTGGAGTGTTCTGTGAGTATTCTGATTTTTATGGTCATATGTTTGTTTGTATAAATACAATAACAATCTGTTCTCCTTGTAACAGGACACAATTGGAAACACTGGTTATATTACCAAGGCTCTGACTCGAATATCTGAGAATGCACACAAATTAGATATGACCAGACAGTTTTAAGAAACAGCATTTTATAGTAAGAATTTGCCTTCCTATCAAGGGGAGATTGAGAACATGTTCTATTGACCCACATCTGCCATAGCTTAAACCCCCACTTTGACTAAATGGTTGCCTATTTGCAGCAGAGGTGCATGCTGTATGCCAGCCCACTGTCTCTAAAAATGCAGGTGCTACTAGGCCTTATGAGGTGAAGTGAAGTGAAGTGAAGTCGCGCAGTCATGTCCGACTCTTTGCAACCCCATGGACTGTAGCCCACCAGGCTCCTCCATCCATGGGATTTCCCAGGCATGAATACTGGAGTGGGTTGCCATTTCCTTCCCCACTAGGCCTTATAGAATGTGTCAGTGCTCCAAATTCCCCCACTCGTATTCCTCTGGCAGCCCATGAGGACATCAGGTTTAATCCAGGTGTCTGGGAATTTGGTCTTGGTCTTAGCAACACTGACATCATCTGGATAGAAACAGGAATGAACTGTGGCAGCCATGGGGATGAACGCAGAAGATTTCACTGGTAATCACTCATAGGTCCTGACTGTTAACACTTTGCACTGACAATTCTGCTGTTGTAAAGGGATTAACCCTGTGGCTTGGACAGTGGGAAGCATATGGGTGGATAATTATGAATAAGCCCTTTGGGGATTAGAATATATAGAAGGACATTTGGGTTTGCTTGCCAGAACCTGAGTCAGTTGTCACTGATTTCCATATACCAGATCATGAGGCACTGATACCCTCTGGTAGCAGGAAGCTGATGCCCTAGCCCGGGTACAAGCCTTAGCAATCTGCCCTTCAGTAGATACAGCATAGAAAGAGGGGCCACCATAGTGTTCAAACGGGATGGCATATGGCCAAGGTTGCTAGAATGCCCTTGAAACAAAATGACTTGGTTAATGCAGTTGCTGTGTGTTCTAAACAAGGCTCAAGGCAACTGCCAAAGGAGCGTGAGTCCATTCACTGGAGCTCCCCACTGGTGAGTCACTGAGAGCAAAATGATTGTATCAGCCCCCTTCCTCCGAGTGAGGGTTCTAAATGTCTTGGTTTGGGTGAACACTGTGTATGGCCTAATTTTGACTTTCTCCAGTCACCACACACAAAAAAGATGTCATCATTAGGGAATTAGAAGAGTAGAGTACTATGTATAGATACACTAGTCAAATGGACAGTGACCAAGGATGACGTTTCAAATATCGTGATATACAAGCTTGCACAAAAGAACATGATAGTAAATGGAGGTTCTGTCTCCCCTAAGGAGCATGGGTGATGGAAAAGAAAAGGAGAATATTGAAGCAGCAGATTAAATTACTAACAGGTAAAACCACTTTAGCCAGGTAGACTAAAGTACTGTCTCAAGCTTTAATACATTTGAATGATGCTGACTGCCCCATAATCCAGACTGAGGCCCTCTACCAAGACACCCAGTATCATGAAGGTACAGAAGTCACGGAATATGACTTAGATTGCACTCTTCTCACTGTGGACTGTAGGACAATACAGTCTTTTCTACCAAAAGGGAAGATATGAGAAATAGAGAAATGATCTGTATTCATTTTAAGCACACATTATTTAGATGTATATACCTATAAACCCAGCTTGTGAATAAGGTTTCTAAAAATGGCAGCATGTTGCCAGTCCTTTGTTCTCTCCCCTTCCTCATAAAAACAGTTTGGTAGGGTAATTTCATGGGTTTTTACCCTGCATATGTTCAGAGAAGTAAAGGGGTGGGCAAAACAGTCCTCCACTCAAGAGCTTGCAAGTATTACTCATGACCCCATCGACCAATACAAATCTTAGGTGACATCCTGGGAAGATTGTGACTCTGGTCCTCAGCTTATGAGGAGCCAGGGGTGGGAACCTGCGTCTTAGGGATAAAACCTGGTCAGACCTCCCACTCAGTGTGCTTGCTCCCAGACCTTTTGTCTGCAAAGCGCCCTTCTGTAGAATTAAAGAATACCTTGCTGAGCCATTTTTGATTGTCTGTTCTATTCCCATGACAACATTTTGAGAGCATTTCCAACAGAATCTACATACTATGATGCTGGGAACACCAAGCCACATCACACCTGGGAAAGGCATTATCTACTGGAATTTGCAATAAGACATTCTACCAGGATGGATGAGTTACTCTGCAACCCTGGGAGAGGAGGAACTGCTCAAATCTCCACTGGGAGCCAGACCTGAGGAAATGCGCTATGCTTGGAATCGAATACACACCACTGAAAGAGGGGAGAAGGTGGGAGTCCTGGCCTAGCATGTCCCACCCACAGTTCATCTCCATAGGCCTGACAGCGCTGCCTTCCCCAGCCAATATATATGGGATAAACAACCAGGTCAAGCTCTTAATGCAACAGCCACATTAACCATTAACATCTAAGGATTAGGCCAGAAGTGTAGTTTTTATGTGAGGGGAAGACTTTCCATACAAGTCCCTACTAAATATCTGTCTTTTCATCTTTAGACTACTGCTGCTCCAGTGTCTGGTCACACAATGAACTCTGATGGAAATACCTTCCTTCAGTAGGTCTGCTCAAGGGCCTGCCGAAGGAATCAACACAACTGTTGGGAAACAGAATGTTATATGTTCATACCTGATGAGTCTACTAATGTATCATCCTTATTAAGTCACACAAGTGAACACCGTGAGTGATCCAACTCCCTGCTTAGGGGACTTATTTTCAGTGGTTCAGATCATGGAGCTCTTGGTGGGGGGAACAAAAAAGGTTATTCATCAGGAATCATAATCTGTCTTTTCTCTTGCATATGCTTATATTATTATTGGGGTATCTGCCTCCAATGCAGCTAGACAGCCACCAAATGAACTATTTCCATGCTAATAAAACCCCTTGTTAATGGCTCAGGGCACATGGCAGAAGAGGGGGATGTATAAGATTCTAAGAATCAGTCAAGAGGGATGGAATGTTGGAGAAGATCATCAAGAAGATATGACAGGGACTTCTCTAGTGGTCTAGTGGCTAAGATGCCACATTCCCAATGCAGGGGGCCCAGGCTCAATCTCTGGTCAAGGAACTAGATCCCACATGCCGCAACTAAGAGAATACATGCCACAGCTAAAGGTCCCTCATGCTGTAACTAAAAAGATCCTACATGCTGCAATGAAGATTGAAGATCCCGTGTGTCAAAACAAAGACCGGGCATAGCCAAATAGAAATACTTAAAATTTTTGTAAAAAGAAGACATGACTACTGGTTGACCCAAAAGCTGAATCTTGGCAATCAGAGTCTCCTCACCCTCTCCTCATCCTTGGAATGTATGTTCTGCCCACAGTTCCCATACTAGGTCCTGTTTTAAAGACACAGCCTTGAAAGAGGAATGTGCTGTTGAGATCATATGGACAAGACATTTGGCCGAGCCCCATTAAATTCGCCATATAAACTTAAGATTCTGACAGGCAGGCATGGAGATCTACTTGGTTGTGGCCACTCAACACAAGCCTTGTGTGTAAGTTCTCTTGCTAATAATACATGTACATCCATGGCTGATTCATGTGAATGTACGGCAAAAACCACCACAATATTGTAAAGTCTCCAATTAAAAGCCTCCAATTAAAAACATATATATATATATATATATATATATATACACACACACACACATATATATATATACATATATAAAGAAATTTCCCTTCTAGAGCTAAAAAAAAAAAATTGCCACCCACCCACTTGGAGTGCTCTATGTCTTGCTCTGGTATCTCCTTGCCCTTCATACATGGGAGGGAGTTTCAAATTTCATCCAGGGAACTCATGAGGTTTCAAATCAACAATCTGAATGTGTGCTGGCATGTGAGTGAGATTTTCATCACATTGGTGGGAGCTAATGAGTGAGCGTTTTTGGTAAATAAATGTTTTGAGCATTTTTTTTAGCGTATTTGTTATTTGGATTTTTTTGTTTGAGCATTTTTGCACGTGAGCATAAATGTGACAGTGTCAGTGTGTATTTGAGCCTGTTTATATGTAAGAGCGGTCCATTGTGCATAAATTTTTGGTTTAGTGAATATGTGTGTGCTCGATTGTATGAAGGTTTCTGAGCATGAACACACATGTTAGCGTGTTTATGTGTTTCTGTGTAATCTTATTAATATATGGTTGTATTTGTGTAAAGGCACATATATGTGTGTCAGTGAATGTAAGCATATTTATGTGACTGAATTCATGAGCTTCCTAGTGAGCTTTACTGTTTGAGTGCAGATGAATACCTGGGCATATTCTTCTTTATGTTAATGTTGGCCTGCATGTGTAAATGAGTGTGTCATTGTGGGTCCACAAATCTCATGAGTGGGAGTGAATTTTTGATTATGTATGCACGTGAGTGAATGTGTGATAATTTTCATGTGAATGAGATCTGGGTATGTTCATGTGAGTGAATGTGTCAGTGTCTGCACATGTGCGTAGTACTATTCAAGAGGGTGAACATATGAACTTGTACCTGTCAGAGTAGGTTAAAGTAATGTTTGAGTGTTGAAATGCATGTTTGTGTGTGTCCAAGTGTATACCTGAATTTGAAGCCATGTGTATGGATGTTATTAGCACTTTCCTGTGAGTCAGCGAATGTGTATGTTTCCTGCTGCAAACTAGGTAACATGTGGAGTATTGTATGAGTGAAATGTGAGCATCTGAATGTAAATACATATGGGCGTATTTTCTTCATGAGGGAATATTTGTACTTTGTGGAGGATGTGCACATGTTTGTAGGAGAGCATCCATGTGAGCATGTTCCTGACTATGAGAGTGCTAATGTGCATGTGAAAGTGAATGTCTGGGAGCACCTGAGTTTATGTATTCATGAACCTGTGTGACTGAACTTGTAGGAATATTCATGTGATTGAGTGAATTTTTGTGCAAGTTTGCACAAAGTGAATTTATTATAGTGTGACTAGTTATGTCTACCTATTTGAATACATCTATGAGCATGTTTCGGAGAAGGCAATGGCATCCCACTCCAGTACTCTTGCCTGGAAAATCCCATGGATGGAGAAGTCTGGTGGGCTACAGTCCATGGGGTCGCTAAGAGTCAGACACGACTGAGCGACTTCCCTTTCACTTTTCACTTTCATGCATTGGAGAAGGAAATGGCAACCCACCCGTGTTCTTGCCTGGAGAATCCCAGGGACGGGGGAGCCTGGTGGGCTACAGTCCATGGGGTCACACAGAGTCGGACACGACTGAAGCGAGTTAGCAGCAGCAGCAGCAGCAGCATGAGCATGTTCACGTGAGGCAATGATGGTGTGAGCACATCTGTATTAATGAGTGAATGTGTGACCATGTGGGTGTGAATATATGAGTGTGTCTGCATGTGAATAATTTGTCAGCATGTTCATTTGAGTGAGTAAACAGTAAACATGTTAATGTAAGTGACTGAATGTGGGAGCATGCACATACATGTGAACATGTATATTTGTACACTCTACCTGCCTCCTGCGAAACCTGTATGCAGGTCAAGAAGCAATAGTTAGAACCGGACATGGAACAAGGGACTGGTTCCAAATTGGGAAAGGAGTACGTCAAGGCTGTATATTGTCACCCTGCTTATTTAACTTATATGCAGAGTACATCATGAGAAATGCTGGCCTGGATGAAGCACAAGCTAGAATCAAGATTGCCAGGAGAAACATCAATAACCTCAGATATGCAGGTGACACCACCCGTATGGCAGAAAGCGAATAGGCTCTTCATCTTGATGAAGGTGCAAGAGGAGAGTGAAAAAGCTGGCTTAAAAGTCAACATTCCAAAAACTAAGATCATGACATCTGGTCCCGATGCTTCATGGCAAATAGATGGGGAAACAATGGAAACCGTGACAGACTTTTTTTCTTGAGCTCCAAAATCACTGCAGATGGTGGCTGCAGCCATGAAATTAAAAAAGACACTTGCTCCTTGGAAGAAAAGCTATGACCAACGTAGACAGTGTATTAAAAAGCAGAGACATTACTTTAGCGACAAAGGTCCATCTAGTCAAAGCTATGGTTTTTCCAGTAGTCATGTATGGATGTGAGAGCTGGACCGTAAAGAAGGCTGAGCACTGAAGAACTGATGCTTTTTGAACTGTGCTGTTGGAGAAGACTCTTGAGACTCCCTTGGACTGCAAGGAGATCCAACCAGTCAGTCCTAAAGGAAATCAGTCTTGAATATTCATTAGAAGGACTGATGCTGAAACAGAAGATGAGCTGACTCATAGAAAAGACCCTGATGCTGGGAAAGATTGAAGGCAGGAGAAGGGGATGACAGAAGACAAGACGGTTGGATGGCATCACCGACTCAATGGACATGAGTGAGCAAATTCTGGGAGGTGGAAAAGGACAGGGAAGCCTGGCGTGCTGCGGTCCATGGGGCCGCGAAAAGTCAGACACGACTGAGTGACTGAACAACAACAAAAACATTTGTGAGAGTGAATTTGTGAACTTTTTCATGTCTTACAGTATGTTATGTAACAATATTTGAGTGTTGAAGTAAATGGGTGTGTTCAAGCCTGTGGAATTTGTTGTGAGTATCTGTATATGTGTTTACATGCTTGTGTCAGTGAGGGAATATCTATATTTGTTTTCATAAGCCTGTTAATGTGAGCGTGTGAAAGTGAAGTCGCTTAGTCGTGTCCGACTCTTTGCGACTGCATGGACTGTAGCCTACCAGGCTCCTCTGTCCATGGGATTTTCCACACAATAGTACTGGAGTGGATTGCCATTTCCTTCTCTAGGGGATCTTCCCTACCCAGGGATCGAACCCGGGTCTCTCACATTGTAGACAGACGCTTAACTGTCTGAGCCACCAGGGAAGTGTGCTCTAAGCTAAATTTGTGTGAGTTAATCTTTGTGTGTGTGAGTGAATGAGTTGATGGTGAGTGTGAGTACGTTTGTGTCAGAGTGACTATGTAATCAGATTTCTGTTTGAGTGTGTCAACGTGCCTGTGAATAGGCTGCGTGTAAGCACATCACCTATATGACTGGGTTTCTGTAAGTGTGAGTCTGTGAGAATGCACGTTAAGTCAATGAATGTGAGTATGTCCCTGTTTTTGAGTGCGCTTTGTTGTTGTTCAGTCACTCAGTCATGTCTGACCCTTTGCAACCCATGGACTGCAGCATGCCGGGCTTCCCTGTCCTTCACTATTTCCTGGTGTTTGCTCAAACTCTTGTCCATTGAGTCAGTGATGCCATCCAACCATCTCATTCTCTGTTGCCCCTTTCTCCTCCTGCCCTCAATCTTTCCCAGCATCAGGGTCTTTTCCCAATGAGTCCAATCTTTCCACCAGTTGGCCAAAGGACTGGAACCTCAGCTTCAGCATCAGTCCTTCCAATGAATGTTCAGGACTGATTCCCTTTAGATTTGAAAATTTGATCTCCTTGCTGTCCAAGGGGCTCTCAAGAGTCTTCTCCATCATCACAATTTGTGCCTATCAATTCTTTGGTGCTCAGCCTTCTTTATGGTCCAACTCTCACATCCGTACATGGCTACTGGAAAAATCATAGTTTTGACCATGCAGACCTTTCTCAGCAAAGTGATATCTCTGCCTTTTAAAACACTGTCTAGGTTTGTCAAGCCAGCATCTTTTAATTTCAGCTGCAGTAACCATCTGCAGTGATTCTGAAGCCCAAGAAAATAAAGTCTGTCATTGTTTCCATTGTTTCCCCATCTATTTGCCATGAAGTGATGAGACAGGATGCCATGACCTTTGTTTTCTAAATGTTGAGTTTTAAGTCAGCTTTTTCACTCTCCTCTTTCAGCTTCAAGTGTGTGCTAATATGTGTAAATGAGGAAATGTGTTCATGTGAGATATGAGTGTGTCTTTTATGTGAATTGTGTGAATGAGTGAATGTGTGCATTGGTGGTCTCAAAATATGTGTGTTTACATGTGTGTGAGAATTGAGGATGCTTGTGTCAGTGAATGTGTGAATATATGCATATGAGCACAAATTTGTTTTAGTGAACTTGTAAGCATATTCAGGGGTGATAGCAGGTACGTGTGTGTGAGAGAACACAGAGATGTTTGCACATGTGTATATGAATATGGGCATAAGACTGGACATGTGATTTGTACAAATCATCATATGTAAGAGTATACATGTGTACGATTTCATTAATATGTGTGCATGGTTGAATGTGTTAACATTTGAGTGTGTGATCATGTTGAGATGGGGATGCCCATATGTGTGACTGAATGTATGAGTATGTTTCTGTTTGTAAAATGAGCATGTATGAATGTGTTCTGTGTGTGCCGGGGTCCAGCCCCGGCTGATCCAGGGTATTCGAAGCGGGGACGGCGTCGGCGACCTATTTAATTATTTATTCATCAAAGATATAAAGAGTAATAGAATGAGGATAGCTCAGTAGGAAAATCAGTGGAGAAAAGAGGCTGAGTAGCTTGGTTTACGCGGGAGACCAATAAAACTTCAAGACAAGAAGTTTGCACCACTTACGTAGGCCGCAGGCGTCCTTCCATTCTCCCGAAGGAGAGGAGACACTGAGGCCTCCCCGGTCGGATCTTAGAAGCCCAGGCATAATTAGCAAGCATGGCGGGTTCCGCGCTCCAGATGGAGACTCAGCCAGAAGTTGAAAGAGAGAGCGACATGGGGAGACCAAGTTTTGGTGAACAAGGCCCGCACTTTATTTTCCAAAGTAGTTTTTATACCTAAAGTTGTTTATAGAGGATAATGGGGGAAGGGGTGGAGTCATGCAAGGACAGCAGTTCCTGGTCCTAATCGAAGCCAGGCTTTTCAAACTTATCATATGCAAAAGTTCAGGTGAATTACATCATCTTCTGGCCAGGAGGCCTGTTAACATTTTAAGAAACTTATCTTTCTCTAAAGGTGATTATTCCAAAGTCAGGCACCAGCCTCCAAAAAAGCATTGGACAAAGCTGCATTCCTATAGGGCAAAGGTGAGGTGGGCTCAATCAAGAAAAGAATTAACTCAAGGGTCCAACGTTACAAACATTGAGGCTACTACTTACATTTCTATACACCCATTATATCAATCAATACACTGCCAAGGACACAGTAGGTACGGAGTATGGAGACTTAGCAGCAAACATTGGCTCAATAAGTGAAAAACCCTTCACCAATACAATTTCTAATCAATCTTTTAACTACTCAAAGGAATCTGTGTTTAGACAGTTTAGAACATCTCCTGCCTCTCACAGTTGGGAGGCTCTGAACAATCACATGTGGCCGGAAAAACCTATTCAGGCAGGCTAGAGGATTTCCAAAGGAGTTTGTAGGTTAAACACTGTCACACCCAGGAATTATTAACTGGAGCTGTAAGCTAACTCTTTTTTCAGAGAGAGGTAGTGGGGGACAGCCCCCCGTAAAGTCAGAGGTGTAGGTGAAAGCACAAAGCAGAAAGTAGGCAGACTCTGGTTTGGGGGGTAGATGCTCGAGAATTTCCAGGGGGACTCCTGAGGCTCGATCCCGCCTTTGCGTATGCCAAGCCTCCTTCCTCATGACCTTTGTCATGGGCGGAATTCCTCACGCTGGCTCCCGGCAGTGATAGAATTCCAGTTGCGCTATTCCAGATCCTGAAAGATGATGCTGTGGAAAGTGCTGCACTCAATATGCAATATGCACTCAATATGCAATATGCCGGCTCCCGGCATGTGTGTGTGTGTGTTTTTCCTGTATTTGTCATCTAATCTTACTGCATTGTGATCAGATAAAATGCTTGAAATGATTTCAATTTTTTTTCAATTTACCAAGGCTAGATTTATGGCCCAGGATGTTATCTATCCTGGAGAAGGTTCCGTGTGCACTTGAGAAAAAGGTGAAATTCATTGTTTTGGGGTGAAATGTCCTATAGATATCAATTAGGTCTTACTGGTCCATTGCATCATTTAAAGTTTGAGTTTCCTTGCTAATTTTCTGTTTAGTTGGCCTATCCATAGGTGTGAATGCAGTACTAAAGTCTCCCACTATTATTGTGTTACTGTTAATTTCCCCTTTCATACTTGGTAGCATTTGCCTTCCATATTGCAGTGCTCCTATGTTAAGTGCATATATTGGAAGTGTTTTTAAAAGATGTTACGCTTTCCTTAAATATAGAGTAGATCTGTGAAAACATCTGATACTGGGTTTTTCCATGTGATAAGTATTTTGATTAATAAGTCAATCTCTTGTGAAAAGTCTATTCAGGTTTTCTATTGATTTTTGAGTCAGTTTTATTGCTTTGTATCTTTCCAGTCATTTTTACATTTCATATAGGTTATCTAACTTGTTGGCATACAGTTTTTCATAGTACTCCCTTATAATCCTTTTGATGTTGTAGCATTGGTAGTGTTAAAAATCGAAATTCAGCTGAGTAAATTTTAAAGATCTTATTAGCTTTCTTCAATGATTCATGAACAAGGCAGCATCCAACCTAGTAGACAGAAAGGAGTTCCAAGGAGCTTTACAAAGTGAAAGACTTTTATAGGCAAAAGGGAACAAGAATTAAGAGGTTATGCTAGCAAAAAGCAGAAAGGTTGTGGCAAGGTCACTTTCCTATAGAGGATGGCCTAGGTCAATTAAGATTGTTTAACTAGTGCTGATTAGTTGATTTCTGACTGACTTGTTTAAGATTACACTTTCGGGAGAGTTGAAACTGTAATGAAGTTAAGTCTCTGTTTGATGACCAGAAGCTTAGCGTAAAAGACTCCATTTTGGACCTATTGTCTTGTTTTTAACTATTGTTATGTCACCTCTTTCATTCCTGATATTTTAAAATAACATCTCCCCAGTTTTTCCCTTGGCCAATCTAAATAAATGTAGCACTTTTTTTGAAAGAATAAAACATTGGTCATCGATTCACTCTATTATTATTATTATTTTTTTTTTTTTGGAGCATAGTTGTATTCTGCAAATTTGCTGAATTCATTTATTAGTTCTAACACTTTTTTGGTGGGAATTTCGTTGGGAACAGAGTCCAAGTTGACTCTGTTCCCTTTAAGTGTGTATTTACTTTTCCCTCTTCCTGCACTGGAACCCCTGTCCCAAGGGAAGTTAGTGCTCAAGCAAGCAGGGCCTCTGCCCGAGGAGGGTCCAATGCATTGCCTGTGCAGGTTCCCATGACTCTACTCAGAGGCAGCCTTGAGTGCATGTCCCCACCCTGTTTTATTCCTTCATAGCCAACTACCACTCCCAGCCTCTGCCCCAACTCATGCCCCCACCTCGTGGTGGAACCACTGGTCAGAGCAGGCAGTGCCTGAATGAAATCTTAGCATGTATCAGGGGCAAGTTGTGGTAAAGCGGCTGCTATCCAAGATCTGGGCTGCTTCCGAGGCACTCTTTGAGTAAGTGCTAACAATAGCCCCTACGGTGCAACTCAGGCTCCACCCAGGGACTCCATAGCCTCTGCATTCCATGATCCAGTCTTGTGCCCAGTCATGTCTGCCCAGATCCAGCGCCAAACTGTGATGTGGAGTGAGCAGAGCATTTGCAAGGCCGGGGCTTGTGGCTAGGTAGTCACCCGACAGCTGGCAGCAGCTAGGGCAGAACACTTTGCACCCTGGCTGGGGGCAAGTCAGTACATGTGCACTCTTGACCAGTAGAGTCCAGGCTTCCACAGTCCTTCTATCTGTTGCAGCAGTCCTCGAACCAGTAAGAGGCTTTTCTCCTCCATGTAGAACTCCAGGACTGAGGCGCCCAGTCTCTGGCTCAAATCACTCACTCCCCAGGGCAGGTGTCTGCCCACGTAATCATCCTTTTCCTCTGAGTCTCTTCCCAGAGGCGTATGTCCGGACCCGATCACTTCTCTTCCTTTTCTACCTGATTATGTGTGTATCATTCTTATAGCCTGGCTTGTCCAGGAGTGTTTCTGCCAGTTTCCAATTAGTTTTCAGTGAGAATTGTCCCACACGTAGATGTATTTGGTATGTTCACGGGGAGAGGTGACCTCCACAACTTTTTTCTCCACCATCTTGATGACTGTCTCTCATCTTATTACTATGGATTCCTACCTTCATACTCTGCTATGGGCAAGAATTCCCAAATCCCTATTACTATAAGAAATGAATAAGGATATTTTGGACTAAAACACATGGATCATTTCATCCTTTGCCAAAGGTAAGATCTCCATTATGACTTCCAAGTGAGTAAAGTAGGTGTGTAATTGTCTCATCTCTTACTGAGAGTCCTCACTGGTGCTCAATACACACAGTGTCCCTTTATCACAAGGAGATGTTTATAAGGTTACTTACTTACTTATTTATTTTAATTAAAGGCTAGTTTCCAATATTGAGGTGGGTTTTGCCATACATTGATATGAATCAGCCACAGGTGTACACGTGTCTCCCCATCCCAAATCCCTCTCCCACCTCCCTCCCCATCCCATCCCTCTGGATCATCCCAGTGCACCAGCTTTGAGTGCCCTGTTTCATGCATAGAACTTGGACTGGTCATCTATTTCACATATGGTAATATACATGTTTCAGTGCTATTCTCTCAAATCATCCCACTCTCGCCTTCTCCCACAGAGTCCAAAAGTATGTGCTTTATATATATATATATATATATATATATATATATATATATATATATTTTTTTTTTTTTTTTTGCTGCATTGCACATTGGGTTGTCATTATCATCTTTCTAAATTCCATATATATGCATTCATATACTGTACTGGTGTTTTTCTTTCTCACTTCACTGTGTGTAATAGGCTCCAGTTTCATCTACCTCATTAAAACTAACTCAAATGTGTTCTTTTTAATAGCTGTGTATTATGTATAACACATATTATGTATATAAACCACAACGTTCTTATCCATTCATCTGCCAATGGACATCTAGGTTGCTTCCATGTCCTAGCTATTGTAAACAGTGCTGCAATGAACATTGGGGTACACGTGTCTCTTTCAACTCTGGTTTCCTCAGTGTATATGCCCAGCAGTGGGATTGCTGGGTCATATGGCAATTCTATTTCCAGTTTTTTAAGGAATCTCCACACTCTTCTCCATAGTGGCTGTACTAGTTTGCATTCCCACCAACAATGCAAGAGTATCCCCTTTTCTCCACACCCTCTCCAGCATTTATTGTTTGTAGACTTTTTGATGGCAGCCATTCTGACTGGCATGAGATGGTACCTCATTGTGGTTTTGATTTGCATTTCTCTGATAATGAGTGATGTTGAGCATCTTTTCATGTGTTTGTTAGCCATCTGTATGTCTTCTTTGGAGAAATGTCTGTTTAGTTCTTTGGCCCATTTTTTGATGGAGTTTCCACAATGTTTTTTAAATTTATTATTATCCATTTTTATTTTTGGCTATGCTGAGTCTTCATTGCTGCTCACAGGCTTTCTCTAGCTGTGGCAAGTGTGGGATACTCTCTAGCTGCAGCTCATGAGCTTCTCATTGCAATGGATTCGTTTTGTTGCATAACACAGGCTCTAGGGTGTTCAGCCTTCAGTATCTATGTCACATGGGCTCAGTAGTTGCAGCTTGGTGGGCTCTAGCAGTGGCTGCACGTGGCTTCAGTTGCCTTGCAGAGTGTGTAATCTTCGTTGACCAGGGATCAAACCCATGTACTTTGCATCGGCAGGTGTACCAGTGGACCACCAGAAAAGTCCCACAATGTATTATTTTAAATATCTAACTTGAAAAAATAACAATCAAAACAATAGAACTATATAAAACGTGAAAAGAACCAACTAAGAATGACTCATGAAAACAGGAAAAAAAAAAAACAAAAACCGTCATATAAACCATTCTTGATAAAGCCTAGACATTGAACTTACCAAATGAAGACTTTAAATCAACTGTTATAAATATTTTCAAATAAGTACAGGTAAGTATGTCTACATAATAAAAGTTAAATTTGAGAAATGTATCTCACCAAATATAGAATATCAACAAGAATATATTTTTAAAAAAGAATAAGAAGAATATAGAAATTCTGAAATTGAAAGTACAGTAATTGAAATGAAAAACTTCCCATTGGAGGTCAATAGCAGATTTAGGGTAGGTCTACTAATATTATACAAATTAAGGAACAGAAAAGGTAAAACAAGTGAAGAAAACAGAACAGAGTCAGATCTATGGCACAAGAATCAAGCATATCAACATACACATAATGGTAGCCTCAGAAATAAAGGAGATAGAGGAATGGGCAGAAAGAATATATGAATAAATTATCACTAAACTTACTAAAATAGCTGAAAATATTAATATATACACTCAAGAAATTCAGTAGCATCCAAGTAGGATACACTCTGAGAAAGACACAGCTGGACATGGTATAATCAAACTTTCAAAGCCCAAACCAAGAGAAGATCTTGAAAGCAACAAGAAAAAGGCAACTCATCACCTATGAGAGATACTTCCTTCTCAGCAAGATCCAGGAAGACTCAGAGGTAGTGCAACGATGTATTGAAAGAAAAAGATTGTGAATTAAGGAATCTATATCTAGAAAAACTATCCTTCCAAACTGAAGAAGAAGTAGGACTTTCAGAGATAAGCAATACTTAGAGATTCACAAGTAGACCTGTCCCACAAGCAATATTAAAGGGAATCTTTCAAGATGAAATGAAAGGATCCTAGAAAATAACCCGAATTTGCATGAAGAGATAAGAAGCACCAAGAAATGTAACTGGTTAAGTAATTTAAAGACAGAGGATATGGAGATTTTTATTTTCTCATACGATTCAGTGATTCTCATATGATTCGTTTTCTCATATGATTTCCTATAGGAAAAAGTAATCATGAAACTGCATTGATGAGTTTCTAATATGTACAGGTATAATTTATAAGACAATAGTACCCTTAAGAAAAGAGAAAATGCTAGTAGTTACAAAGCTTTTGTTTGCCATCGAAAGTATGTTGGTATTACTCCATCTTAGAATGCTTTAGCTAAAATATTAATTATGATACCTAAGGCAATCATTAAGAAATAACAGAAGGATCAGAGGGAAGGGATAAATTGGGAGATTGGATTGACATGTACACAGTTCGGTTCAGTTCAGTCACTCAGTCGTGTCTGACTCTTTGAGACCCCATGAATCACAGCACACCAGGCCTCCCTGTCCATCACCATCTCCCGGAGTTCACTCAAACCCACGTCCATCGAGTCGGTGATGCCATCCAGCCATCTCATCCTCTGTTGTCCCCTTCTCCTCCTGCCCCTAATCCTTCCCAGCATCAGAGTCTTTTTTTTTTTTTATGAAAGACTGATTTTTTTTAATTTTTTTTTCACTTTATTATTTTTTTAATTTTATTTTATTTTTAAACTTTACATAATTGTATTAGTTTTGCCAAATATCAAAATGAATCCACCACAGGTATACCTGTGTTCCCATCCTGAACCCTCCTCCCTCCTCCCTCCCCATACCATCCCTCTGGGTCGTCCCAGTGCACCAGCCCCAAGCACCCAGTATCGTGCATTGAACCTGGACTGGCAACTCGTTTCATACATGATATTTTACATGTTTCAATGCCATTCTTCCAAATCTTCCCACCCTCTCCCTCTCCCACAGAGTCCATAAGACTGTTCTATACATCAGTGTCTCTTTTGCTGTCTCGTACACAGGGTTATTGTTACCATCTTTCTAAATTCCATACATATGTGTTAGTATACTGTATTGGTGTTTTTCTTTCTGGCTTACTTCACTCTGTATAATAGGCTCCAGTTTCATCCACCTCATTAGAACTCATTCAAATGTATTCATTTTAATGGCTGAGTAATACTCCATTATGTATATGTACCACTGCTTTCTTATCCATTCATCTGCTGATGGACATCTAGGTTGCTTCCATGTCCTGGCTATTATAAACAGTGCTGCGATGAACATTGGGGTACACGTGTCTCTTGCCCTTCTGGTTTCCTCAGTGTGTATGCCCAGCAGTGGGATTGCTGGATCATAAGGCAGTTCTATTCCCAGTTTTTAAGGAATCGCCACACTGTTCTCCATAGTGGCTGTACTAGTTTGCATTCCCACCAACAGTGTAAGACGGTTCCCTTTTCTCCACACCCTCTCCAGCATTTATTACTTGTAGACTTTTGGATCGCAGCCATTCTGACTGGTGTGAAATGGTACCTCATAGTGGTTTTGATTTGCATTTCTCTGATAATGAGTGATGCTGAGCATCTTTTCATGTGTTTGTCAGCCATCTGTATGTCTTCTTTGGAGAAATGTCTATTTAGTTCTTTGGCCCATTTTTTGATTGGGTCATTTATTTTTCTGGAGTTGAGCTGTAGGAGTTGCTTGTATATTTTTGAGATTAGTTGTTTGTCAGTTGCTTCATTTGCTATTATCTTCTCCCATTCCGAAGGCTGTCTTTTCACCTTGCTAATAGTTTCCTTTGATGTGCAGAAGCTTTTAAGGTTAATTAGGTCCCATTTGTGTATTTTTGCTTTTATTTCCAATATTCTGGGAGGTGGGTCATAGAGGATCCTGCTGTGATGTATGTCAGAGAGTGTTTTGCCTATGTTCTCCTCTAGGAGTTTTATAGTTTCTGGTCTTACGTTTAGATCTTTAATCCATTTTGAGTTTATTTTTGTGTGTGGTGTTAGAAAGTGTTCTAGTTTCATTCTTTTACAAGTGGTTGGCCAGATTTCCCAGCACCACTTGTTAAAGACATTGTCTTTAATCCATTGTATATTCTTGCCTCCTTTGTCAAAGATAAGGTGTCCATATGTGCGTGGATTTATCTCTGGGCTTTCTATTGAGTCAACTCTTCACATGAGGTGGCCAAAGTACTGGAGTTTCAGCTTTAGCATCATTCCTTCCAAAGAAATCCCAGGGCTGATCTCCTTCAGAATGGACTGGTTGGATCTCCTTGCAGGCCAATGGACTCTCAAGAGTCTTCTCCAACACCACAGTTCAAAAGCATCAATTCTTCGGCGCTCAGCTTTCTTTAGGGTCCAACTCTCACATCCATACATGACCACAGGAAAAACCATAGCCTTGACTAGACAAACCTTCATTGGCAAAGTAATGTCTCTGCTTTTCAATATGCTATCTAGGTTGGTCATAACTTTTCTTCCAAGGAGTAAGCGTCTTTTAATGTCATGGCTGCAGTCACCATCTGCAGTGATTTTGGAGCCCCAGAAAATAAAGTCTGACACTGTTTCCACTGTTTCCCCATCTATTTCCCATCAAGTGATGGGACCAGATGCCATGTACATAGTACCGTATATAAAATAGATAACTAATAAGGACCTACTATATAGCACAGGGAACTCTATTCAATACTCTAAATGGCCTATATGGGAAAAGAATCTAAAAAAAAGTGGATATATGTATAACTGATTCACTTTGCTTTACACCTCAAACTAACATTGTAAATCAACTATACTCCAATAAATTATTTTTAAAATACTCTGCAACATTTTTTAAAGAGCTAATTAAAAGTGTAGTAAAATTGACAATAAGGCAATTAAGTTGTATAATAAAAATATCTGCTTACCAAAAAAGAAAATAAATGGATAAAAGAACAAAACACATAAAATATAAGGAAAAAATTGGTGCGGCCACCATGGAGAACAATATAGAGTTTCCTCCAAAAAACTAAAATAGAACTACCATAGGACCCAGCAATCTCACTCCTGGGCATCTACCCAGAGGAAACCATAATTCAAAAAGATACATGCACCTCAATGTTCATTGCAGCACTATTGACAATAGCCAGGACATGGAAGCAACCTAAATGTCCATCAACAGAGGAATGGATAAAGAAGAAGTGGTGCACATATATAATGGAATATTACTCAGCCATAAAAAGGAATTAAATAGTGCCATTTGCAGACACATGGATAGAATTAGAGACCGTCATTCAGAGTGAAGTAAGTTAGAAACACATTGTATCAAAATCACTTATATGTGAAATGAAAAAAAAATGATACTGATGAACTTATTTGCAAAGCAGAAATAAAGAACAAACTTATGGATACCAAGGCAGAAGGAGGGTAGAATGAATTGGGAGATTGGGACTGACATATATACACTATTACGTATAAAACAGATAACCAATGTATAACACAGTAACATATACTGCATAGCAAAGGGAACTCTACTCAGTGCTCTGTGGTGACATAAATGGGAAGGAAAGCTAAAAAAGAGGGGACACGTGTATACGTATAACTGATTCACTTTGCTGAAAAGCAGAAACTAATGCAACATTGTAAAGCCACTATACTCCAATAAAAAAATAGTTAAAAAAAGAACAAAATGGTAAACATAAATCCTACCTTATCATTAATTATATTTAATATAAATGTACTAAATCTTCCAATGAAAAGTTTGGTATTTGTAGAATAGAATTAAAAAGCAATAATCCAATGACATGCTGTCTACAAGTGACACCCCTTAGATTCAAAATAGGTTAAAAGTTAAAGGATAGAAAAATAGATAAACATTAATAATGATTAAATAACCAATTCATAAAAAAGACAAAACAATTATAAATATAAATGCACCTAACAAGAGAGTCGGAGAAGGCAATGGCACCCCACTCCAGTACTCTTGCCTGGAAAATCCCATGGACGGAGGAGCCTGGTAGGCTGCAGTTCATGGGGTCGCGAAAGGTCTGATACGACTGCTTGACTTCACTTTCACTTTTCACTTTCATGCATTGGAGAAGGAAATGGCAACCCACTCCAGTGTTCTTGCCTGGAGAATCCCAGGGACGGCGGGGCCTGGTGGGCTGCCGTCTATGGGGTCGCACAGAGTCGGACACGACTGAAGTGACACAGCAGCAACAAGAGAGTGCCAAAATCCATGAAAGAAAAACTGACACAATTTAAAGGCAAAGTACATAATTCAACAATAATAATTGGAGTCTTCAACAACCCACTTTCACAGATGAATAGAACAGCTGGGCAGGAGAGCAACTAGAGAGTAGAAGACTTGAACAACACTATTAATTAGTTAGATCTAACAGACATCTATAAAAGACTATACTCAGCAGTAGAATACACATGCTTCTCAAATGAACATGGAACATTCTCCAGGACAGACCTTATATTAGATCAGAAAATTAGCCTTAATAAACTTTAAAGTTTTTCATTCATACAAAATATGTTTTCTAAACAACAGAATGATAATACAGATGTTAAGAAGATGAGGTTGAAGGGAAGAATGTAAGTATTCATTCACATCCCTTTGGAGAAAGAAGTATGAGATGATATCAAGTTGAATAATGACGACAAGTTATAGAATGGCTTGCATTGAACAATCCCATTTTGAGGGGAAAAAAAACCCACAGTGAAACTGATTTTTTTTAAAAAGAATACATTTGTTTGTTTTTTTTCTTAATATATATATTTTATTGAACTTTAGCTGACTTACAACGTTTCAGGTACACAGCAAAGTGATTCAGTTATACATATACACATATATTATTTTTCAGATTATTTTCTATTATAGGTTATTACAAGTTATTGATTATAGTTCCCTGTGAAAGTGTTAGTCACTAAGTCCTGTCCGACTCTTTGTGACCCCGTGGACTCTAGCCCTCCAGGCTCCTCTGTCCATGGGATTCTCCAGGCAAGAATACTGGAGTGGGTTGCCATTCCCTTCTCCAGGGAATCTTTCAACCCAGGGATCGAACCTGGGTCTCCTACATTGCAGGCAGATTCTTTACCATCCGAGCCACCTAAACCTTTGTTGCTTGTTGCATATCTTGTGTTTAAACTAGAAATCTAGCATTCTATTCATACTAAGTCAAACAAGTGGAATCAAAATGTCAAAAATTTTAGTTAGGCAAAAATTCTTAAGTTTTCTAAAAAATATATATATATATATATATATATATATTATACATACTGTTTACATATATGCATGCAAAAGCTTTTCTACTACACTTGATAAAGGCTTGAGAAAGACCATCAAGCAAAAGAAGAAAGGGAGAAATTGGAAAGCACTGAATATGAAATAGAAAAAGTGAAACAAACTAGATAAAAGTAAAAGATCATCATACAGAAAAAATGACATTTGTGTGTGTCCTCTTTATTTGTCTCTACTAAGTTTGGTGGAACTTTCTGAATACTCAGAAAAGCTGCATACATACGTTGTGGCTGAATTTGACTGATGATGGTTTCAATGCCACACTGAAATGCATGCTGAAGTTTTTGCTTTGATACTGATCTCTAATGTGTGTGTGAGTGTTGTGCATTTGCATCTATATTTATATACACATCTTTGTGGATATATATATATATATGCATAACTCTTTGTATATGTGTGTATATTCACATATGTGCTTACATGTACTTATATGCATACATTTGTATTTGTATACACGCGTGCCTACATTTGTGTGTTTGTTCATGTGTGTGTATAGAGGTTGAGAGATCAGAGAATGGTATTTATTTACTTATCTATGTATTTTCGGCTGTGTTCGATCTTTGTTGCTAGGCGGGCTTTCTCTAGTTAGGGCAAGTCGGAGGGGCTACTCTCTAGTTGCAGTGGCGTGGGCTTCTCATTGCAGTGGCTTCCCTTGCTGCCAAGCACAGGCTCTAGGGCACATGGGATTCAGTAGTTGTGGTTCCTGGACTCAAGAGCACAGGCTAAATAGTTGTGGCCCATCGTCTTAGTTGCTCTGAGGCATATGGGATCTTTCCAGATCAGGGATTTAGCCCGTGTTTCCTGCATTACCAGGCGGATTGTTTACCACTGAGCCACCAGGGAAGTCCCAAAGAATCATATTTAATTTTTGGTTTAGTTTGTAAGCAAAAGTCATTACTTCAGGTGGTATGGTTATAATAGCTGCTTTAATCTATTTTTCTGGTGATTCCGATACTTGCATCATCCTGAATTTCTCTCTCTTGTTTGAATTTTAGCTTGTAACTTTTAAACTTTTTCCTGGTTCTTCATACACCAATTAATTTTAAGTATATCCTAGACATTTTAGTATTATATTGTTAGACACGGTATCTGACTTAATACTAAGGAGTGTGTTTATTTTTTGTTTGTTTGTTTAGTTTTGTTTTGTTTTAGGTTCAGACCACAAATTCTTATCCTAATTTTGTTGTTGCAGTCTCAGTTAAAATTTCAAACTCTTTGCAGTGCTATTCATATCTGGCCCAAATATGGGCCACCCACTGAGGAAAGTGGGATCTAGACAGTAGTTTACTTGTTTGATCAGTTCTAAAATTATTTGATATTGTTCTTAGCTTGAGATCCAAGTGTATGCAGTCTTTTCTTGAGCCAAGAGCTGTATACACAATTTTACATGGTTAGGTTGGGCTCTAAGCATGAGGGCAAACATTGTTAAGAACAGCGTGCCCTGGCACATTTAAAAATGATTCCGTTTCCCCTCTTTCCCTTTCCTGCTGGAAGCATGAGAAGTTTTTACAGTGACATATTTATTGTACTGTGAGAACCTGGCTAAGTTCCTAGAGGTAAAACAAAAGTGTGGAGAACTCCTATAACTGGGTCATCCTGGGGTTTTTAACTCACAGACTTGTCCACACCGCTGGTTCCTGCAGAGGTTTCCGACCTTGAATTTTTGCTTTGCTAAGTTAGGATTCTCTGTATTCACTTGTCTCGCCAATGTTCAGGGAGCAGTTTGGCCTATGATCTCTCTTCTCTATGAATCTAAGATGAGTTGCTGACTTTTCAGTGTGCTCAACTTTTAACTTGCACTTAGGATGGCGTGGCAACGTCTAATCTCCTCGTATGTGGAACAGGAGTTGAAGCCTGCCATGGACTGATTTCTTAAAAACATGAAACCAATCTTGTAGTCTTGGGATAATCTCTGCTTCGTCATAATGTACTATCTTTTTATGTATCACCATGTTGATTTTTTTTAATTTTATTTTATTTTTAAACTTTACATAATTGATTTTTGTGACTATATTCAAGAATGACATTTGAGTGTAATTTTGAGGTTTTAAAAACTGCCTTTTTCAGTTGTCAATAAACTTCATTAACAACTTGGGTAGTAATCACCTCCCATGCCAGCTTCATTTTCTGAAAATTTGTAAAGAATGGATGTTATTTTTTTCTTGAGCATGTGATAGAATTCACCTATGTGAGTATATGGAAATAGAGGGGTATTTGGAGGTTTGTGAAGAGTTATTCAAATTTTTAATAAAATGAAGCTTTTTATTTCAGCTTTTATCAATTCTAGGGTTAAGGTTGCATTTTTCTTAGGTTTCAAATTTTTTGACCTACCTAAATTGTCAAATTTATTGCTATTAAATGGATGATTATACTGTATCAATAACACTTTATAACAATTTATTGAGAAATAATTAGTCTATCATAATGTATACCATTTAAAGTGTACAAATCAATGGTTTTTTATGCTATTTATAGAATTATGCAATCAACACTACTATCTAATTCCAGAACATTTCATTTCCTCCAGTAATTCCTTTCTCCATTAGCAGACACACTCAATTTTCCACCCTCTGAGCCATAGGAAAGCACTAGTTGTTTTTTTTATATATTTGTCTATTCTGGACTTCTACTAGAAATGGAATCACACAATTCATGGTATATGATTATTGGAAGCAATAGATACAACTCTTCACAGTACAAGCAATCCTCAGTAAGATTTGTGCCAATTTCTCTACAGAAACCATAGAGGACAGGTGACATTGGAATGATATATTAAAAAATAGACAATGAACAAATGAAAACTTCTTTCAACCAAGAATTTTATATGTGGGGGAAATGGAAGGTAGATAAATTCATTCCAAGAGAACAAAAACTGAGGGAATACACAGCTAGTAAGCCTGCTGGACAGAGAATAATCAAGTAGTCCTTCAGGGTGAAGTGACACAACAGCGGGCACCTATTTGGAGGAATGTGAAGAAATAAACCACACAGGTCAAGGGAACTGCACAGATTATGCGCAGCATTACTGCAAACGCCAGTATTACTGCATTTGGGGTTTCTTTCTGACTCTTCTTTTTTTTAAAAAAAAATTCATTTATTTAATAATGGCCTCACTGGGTCTTCGTTGCAGCAGGATCTTTGTTGCATCATGAGTGCTTCTCTCTAGTTGTGGCACACGGGCTCCAGACCATGCAGACTCAGGAGGTGTGGCCCACAGGCTTAGTTGCTCCACCACATGTGGCATTGTAGTTCCTGGACCAGGGATTGAACCCTCATCTCCTGCATTGGAAGGCGGATTCTAAGCACTGGATCACCAGGGAAATCCCTGTAACTTCTCTTTTTGCTCTCCTCTTTGTATTTTGATTTAAAATAGAGATGTATAAAGCAGTAACCATAAAACTGTTAATGCAAACCATGTACAAGCATGATATTTGTCACAATAACTAAATAAGGCAATATAGCACAGCTGGGAAGAAGCAGAGTTTAGAATACTATGAAAACTATCTCACTACAATACATACTTGATTATTCTGAAATTAAGATACTAAGTATAATTCACAGCATAGCCACCCAGCCTCACAAAAAAAATGAAAAAAAAATTTAAAGGCTCCAAACTTAAAAAAAAAAAATTTAAGTAAAGACAAAGAGTGATAGTCACTTTGTACACTAGAAAAATTCAATTAATCACAGAAAAAAGACAGTAATTGAGGAATGAAGGAACAAAAAAGGTACGGCATGTGGAAAGTAAGAAAATGTCAGGACAAATATTTGCTTGGAAGCAATCACCACAATATCAATGTATAAAACTTTTCTATGAAAAGACAGATTGGCAAAGGGGATTAATAACAAATGTTATCCACTGTATGTTATCTACAAGAGCCTTGCCTTGTATCCAAAGACAGATAGTTTGAAAACAAAAGGATGGACAATGGTATTCCATGCAAATCATCCTAAAGTGATAGATGCAGTGGCTATACTGATATCAGATGAAATAGATTTTAACAAAAGTGTTTTTTTTTTTAAACAGAATGCCAAAAACAGATTTCTGTGTTAATAAAAGGATCAGTAAGGGGAGATATAACAGTTATTCATCCATATAGTCCTAACAGACTCCCAGAATACATAAAACAATAAACCTGGAGACTTCAATACTCTATTTTCAATGAGGGATAGGCAGACAGACAGAAGACCAATAATGAAATTAAGGAAGGAACCGCTAGAACTAATTAACATCTGTAGAGCACACAGCCCAGAAAATCACATGTGTTAGGGAAGCTACAGCAAAGGAGAAGGAAAGTTTGCTACCCTTGCTTGACACGGATACACGTGAGAAGCAACCAGGAAGCATTATTCACAATTCTTCCATTGTGGGTGGCCTGGAACTATGCTTTTCCACAACTCTTTAGAAAGCCAACCTGAACCTGCCCTGTGGGCTCCGTTCTGGATGATTGCCCCATGATCTACCTGCTACTGCATTCCATGATCCATCTGCAGTGACCAGCCTACACACACTACACTGGGATTCTTATCTCCAGAGGCTCTAGGCTGCCCCCCCAGAAAGTGGGAATCGACCGTGGAGCAGTTAAGAAACTATGTCATCAGCACTCCCTGTCACTATTGGCTGAACACTCCCTTGGCTTCCACTTTATGGATTAATTGATGATCCCTAGCCTCAGAGTGCATGCTGGGAGGGGCCAAGCACCAGGGGCAACCCAGTGCCACTCAGGCCAGGATACAGTCAATTACCTATAGTTCCCGCCTCAGGTGCTAGAACAATAAGTTAGGGTGGGAAGAGATGGCTGAGGTTGAGAGAGACAACAGAATAGGCACAAGCCAAAGCACAATCCAGGCACCTTTGGCAGTTTCAACCCAGGTTGCCTTCACCTTAAACTAAAAAAAAAAAACATTTAGTTAGCAAAGGAGAAGTGAGTTAAAGCTGTCCAGCATCATGGTTGGGATCTCCCATCCACTGCACTAATAAAGGAGGGATCCCCTACCCTAAGTAGTGTGAGATGGCCAAGCATGCAACACTGGACAGATGGACAGCCAGCTGTTTGTGAGTCTCATGGACTAACAGCTGGCTGGGGGTGGGGGGGGGGTGGCAACAGGGAATGCCAAGCAGGGCAATGAGGGCGTGGGACTTAAGAGGAGAGTTCACCTGCAGGGACCATGGGAAATAAATGTTGTAGTAACAAGAGGATGGGGCACACCCACGTTCCCACACAAGGAGATGATTGTCCTATTGGAATACTGCACTGGCTGGCAGGGAAGTAAAACTTGGTGGCTGGGGGAATGGGTGTGGTACAGCTAGTCTGGTTGACAGGGGAGAATCAGCTGAGTGGGCTAGTCTTCCCACAAGGAAGGGGACATTGCAGGTGAGAGCAGGAGAAAGCAAGAGTTGGGCCAGTGGAGTAATATGAGTCTCAAAGGCATTAAGGCAGCATTGAAAATTTGAGGTCTTAATATACAGATGGGAATCTTATATAATGAGGTCTACAGATGAAACGGAGAAGGCAATGGCACCCCACTCCAGTACTTTTGCCTGGAAAATCCCATGGATGGAGGAGCCTGGTGGGCTGCAGCCCATGGGGTTGCTAAGAGTCGGACACGACTGAGCGACTTCACTTTCACTTTTCACTTTCATGCATTGGAGAAGGAAATGGCAACCCACTCCAGTGTTCTTGCCTGGAGAATCCCAGGGACGGGGAAGCCTGGTAGGCTGCCGTCTATGGGATCGCACAGAGTCGGACATGACTGAAGTGACTTAGCAGCAGCAGCAGCAGCACAGATGAAAAGCAATCCCTTTCAAAAATGACAGTGACCTTTTTTTGCAGAAAAAAAAAGCTGGTCCTAAAATTCATGTGCAATTACAAGAGACCAGAAATAGCTAAGACGATCTTGAAAAAGAAAATTGGAAGATTCCACTACCCTGTGTCAGTTTCAACCCAACCCATGTACCATGGCAACAGTAATCAAGACTGTGTGGTACTGAGATAATGAAAGACATACAGATCAACAGAATAGAACAGGGAGTCTGGAAATAAACCCAGATATCTACCTTCAATTGATTTTCCCCTGGGATATCAGATCATTAAGTGGTGAGAAGTGGGAATCTTTTCCCCAAAATGGTATGAGGACAGCAGGATATACATATGCAATAGAATAAAGCTGGACTCTTACATTATGCCAAATACAGACGTTAAATGGATAAAGAATTAGCTGTAAGAGCTAAAAGCATAAAACTTTTAGAACAAATACAAGGGTATATTAGATTGCTGGGCTTGCTATCACAAAATACCACAGACCGATGGCTTAAACAACACAAATTTATTTGCTGACAGCTTTGGAAACTAGAAGTCCAAGAACAAGGCGTGAGCAGGTTTGGTTTCTTGTGAGGGCTCTCCTGGCTTGCAGATGGCGAGCTTCTCCCTGCATCCTTACATGATCGTTCCTCCAGCGTATACCCATCTCTGGTGTGTCTTCCTGTCACCAAGTGTACGTTTGTCTAGGATACCAGTCAGACTCATTAGGGTCTAACTATATGACCTCTGCTGAGCTTCAGGTCCTGTCACCAAAAACAACCACATTTTGAAATAATGGGGCTTAGACATTAAACATATGGAAATATGGGGGGTCCATAATTCAGTCCTCAGAAGCGGTAAATCTTCATAACCTTCATTTGGCAATGGATTCGTAAATATGATGATAAAAGCATCAGTCACAAAAGAAGAAACAGATACATTGAATTTCTTTTTTTTTGCTTTTTTAAATTTATTTTTACACATATATATTTATGTATTTTATAATCCATTTATTTTAATTGGAGGCTAATTACTTTACAATACATTGAATTTCATAAAAATCAAAAATATTTCTATACCAAAGAACATTAACAAGACAATGAAAGCACAACCTAGAAAGCAGGATAAGAATCTTGTGGTACGCATATATCTAATAAAGGTCTAGTATCCAGAACACATGAAAAACATTTACAACTCAACAAGTAGCCAAGGAATCTGAATGAGAAATGAGCATAGAATGTGAATACAAATTTTTCCAAACAAGATATACAAATGTGCCATAAGGATGTGAAAATAAGCTTAACATCATCAGTCATTAAGGAAATACAAGGAAAAGCCACCACATGGTGTCACAAAAAAAAGATGAGTAAGTAGATTTTTTTTTAAGTGAAAAACAAAACATATTTATGAGGACGTAGAGGCATTGGGATCCCCGTACATTACTGTTGGGAAATGCCAAACAATGTTCAAACTACCACACAAATACATTTCACATGCTAGCAAGGTAATGGTCAAAAGCCTTCAAGCTAGGTTTTACCAGTATGTGAACCGAGAACTTCCAGATTTACAAGCTGGATTTACAAAAGGCAGAGGAATCAGAGATTAAGCTGCCAACATCCATTGGGTCATAGAAAGAATTCCAGAAAAACATCTACTTATGTTTCATTGACTATGCTAAAGCCTTTCCTTATGTGGATCACAAGACATTATAGAAAAACTTAAAGATCCAGAAATACCAGACCATCTTACTTGCCTCCTGAAAAACCTATATGTAGGTCAAGAAGCAACATTTAGAACCGGACATGGAATAACTGAGTGGTTCTAAATTGGGAAAGGAGTATGTCAAGGCTGTATATTGTCACCCTGCTTATTTAACTTATATGCAGAATACATCATGGGAAATGCTGGACTGGATGAAGGACAAGCTGGAAACAAGACTACCGAGAGAAATACCAATAACCTGAGATATGCAGAAGACACCACACTTATGGCAGAATGCAAAGTGGAACTGAAGAGCCTCTTGATGACAGTGAAAGAGGAGAGTGAAAAAGTTGGCTTAGAACTCAACACTCAAAAAACTAAGATCATGGCATTTGGTCCCATCACTTAATGGCAAATACATGGGGAAACAATAGAAACGGTGACAGATTTATTTTCTTGGACTCCTAAATCACTGCAGATGGTGACTACAGCCATGAAATTAAAAGATGCTTGCTCCTCGGAAGAAAAGCTATGACAAACCTAGACAGTGAATTAAAAAGCTGAGACATTACTTTGATGACAAAAGTCCATATAGACAAAGTTTTTCCAGTAGTCATGTATGGATGTGAGAGTTGGACCATAAAGGAGGCTGAGCGCTGAAGAATTGATGCATTCGAAGTGCGGTGTTGGAGAACACTCCTGATAGTCCCCTGGACTGCAAGGAAATCAAAGCAGTCAAAGCTAAAGGAAATCAACCCTGAATGTTCACTGGAAGGACTGATGCTGAACCTGAAGCTCCAATACTTTGGCCACCTGATGCGAAGAGCCAACTCATTGGAATAGACTTTGATGCTGGGAAAGATAGAAGGCAGGAGGAGAAGGGGACAACGGAGGACAACATGGTTCGATGGTATCACCAACTCTATGGACATGAGTTTGAGCAAACTCTGAGAGATGGTGAAGGAAAGGGAAGCCTGGCATGCTGCAATCCATGGGACTGCAAAAAGTCAGACACAACTGAGCGGCAGAACAACTGAACAACAGCAAGTCACTGTAAAAAAGAGTCTGAAAGCTCCTGAAAAAGGGAAAAGCCTTATGGTTGTCTCATCAATTCCACTATTAGCTATATAAGCCAAAGAATTAGAAGTATTTGTTCAAACAAAAGGTAACAAAAAGTTCTATCCCCATGTTCATAGCAGCCCTAACCGAAATGGGAACCCAAATGTGAAACATCGCAAGGATCCACCAACTTGTCCTCAACTTCTTTCACATTCATAAACAAAAGTGACCCTCTGTACGTGGGCATGGCATTCAGCCGCAAAATGAATGAGAGAGGCCAGACACAAAAGGTCACATATTGTAGGATTTTATTTCTCTCAGCTATCTAGAAAATGTAAGTTCATAGAGGTAAACAGAAGAGTAGTAGTTACCAGAGCCTGGTTATCAGAGTAGTTATCAGAGCAGTGAGGGGGAAATGGAAAAGGACCGATTACTGGCATGGGGTTTCCTTTAGGAGTGATGATTTATTTAGGGACAACAGAGAGAAAGGCTGAGAAGCATTGTGAACGTACTAAATGCCTGTGACATTCACCACAATAGTGCAATCATATTTTTAAACATAAAAAGTGCTTATTGACTTAAGACTTCTGCAATTAGATTGGGAATTGACTTCAACAAATGCTGGGCTTCCTTTGGGGCTCAGCTGGTAAAGAATCCTCCTGCAATGTGGGAGACCTGGGTCTGATCCCTGGATTTGGAAGATCCACTGGAGAAGGGAATGGCCACCCACTCCAGTACTCTAGCCCGGAGAATTCCATGGACTGTGTAGTCCATAGGTTCGCAAAACAGTCGGACATGACATGACTGAGTGACTTTCACTTTCACTTTTCAGCAAATGCTGAAATGCATGCTTTAGGAAAACGCTTTGAACATAATACCGGGGAACAAAATAGAGGAATACTTGAAGATATCACTAAATTTTTAAAAGATGCCCCTATAGGCTTAAGGGAGCAACTGAAGAGAGCCAATAGATGTATTTTCCTCAAGAATTTTATTATTGTGGTGTTTCAGTGCTCCAGATCATAGCAGCCATTCCCCTAAAATATCCCCTAGTGGGCATAGGCACTGGGACATATGGCTCCTAAAGTTAAATTGAGTGTTTGTCACTTAGAAATGGGCTTGACAGCTTGGGACCCAATGGACTATCCCCCTTGAAATTATTGAGTATGAGCTAGGTAAAACAAAACAAGGCCGGTATAAGGGGTGAAATCTATAATGCATAAGCTCTATATAGGGCAAGGTTGATTTTCTTCACTGTGTCTCCTACTAAAGGCCATAACTTCCAAATACCATCACCTGGGGGATGGAGTGGGTAAACATTTAAATATATGAATTTGGGAGGGGGTGTCACTGTTTAGTGTAGAGCAGGTGATTAGCCCAGTCATGAAAAGAAGTCTCTCTTCATTTCTCGGAGCCTTGAAGTGAATTGGGGAGCCCTGATGAATCCCTTTTCAGCTCTTATGTTTAATCCTTCCACTCTCCAGTCTCCATTCTCGAGGCATCCATGTCAACTTCTATGTTCTTTTCTATGCAACTTTAGCAACATTAAAACATTCAAATTCTCCTTCTGTCTCTCACAGGAGGTTGAAACAGTTGCTCATATGTGATCTATACATTTATCTTTTTTATTTATATTTAAATGTATATAAAGAAAATAAATATATAATAATATAAATGTATAATATGATATGATATGATATGATATTATACTATTATATTATATTATATATGATAATATAAATATTATCAGAGAAGGCAATGGCACCCCACTCCAGTACTCTTGCTTGGAAAATCCCATGGATGGAGGCGCCTGTTAGGCTGCAATCCATGGGGTTGCTAAGAGTCGGACACAACTGCGTGACTTCACTTTCATTTTCACTTTCATGCATTGGAGAAGGAAATGGCAACCCACTCCAGTGTTCTTGCCTGGAGAATCCCAGGGACGGGGGAGCCTGGTGGGCTGCCATCTATGGGGTCGCACAGAGTTGGACACGACTGAAGTGATTTAGCATAGCATATATATTATTGATGTATAGTTGCCTTACAAAGTTCCAGGTGCACAGCAAGGTGATTAAATTATACATATACACATATATTATTTTTCAGTTTATTTTCCATTATAGGTATTTCAAGAGATTGACAAAGGGACTACACTTCCCAGTGCTATATAGTAAAACTTTGTTGGTTGTTGCACATCTTTTTTTAAAATTAGAAATCTAGCATTCTATTCATACTAAGTCAAACAAGTGGAATCAAAATGTCATAAATTTTTTAGTTAGGCAAACATTCATAAGTTTTCTAAAATATATATTATACGTACTAGTGAGTAGCTATTATTCACTTAATACCATTGTACCATGAGTGGTCAACACAAAAGTAGGCGAGTTCTATACCACCAAAGATACCATTTAATAGAAAAACCTGACACATATCAGAATTACCTTAGAATTTTTTGAAAATTGCCAAGGTATTGCTTTTATTCTCCAAAGCTACAGATATGTTGCTAATGACCAGCCATGCTGAAAATCAACTGGACCTTATGATGAACTTTTAGGCTTATCTAGTTTGTTTCATTTTTTTCTATTTCATATTCAGTGCTCCCGTTTAATTCAGTTTATGTTTTCCAATTTCTCCACCTCTTACCTTTGATGTTCTTTCTCAAGGCTTTATGAACTTTTTAAAATAAGTGTATCTGTGATGACCTGAGCTGACACAAGGTGGCAACTGGGGACCACACCCAGCTTCCCATACCCCAGGGTGCCGCCTATAGGGACATTGCCATTTCGTTTTTGCAATGGTGCAATGTAAAGGACAGAGAAGGCAATGGTACCCCACTCCACTACTCTTGCCTGGAAAATCCCATGGAGGGATGAACCTGGTAGGCTGCAGTCCATGGGGTCGCTAGGAGTCGGACACGACTGAGCGACTTCACTCACATTTCACTTTCATGCATTGGAGGAGGAAATGATAACCCACTCCAGTACTCTTGCCTGGAGGAGTCCAGGGATGGGGGAGCCTGGTGGGGTGCCGTCTATGGGGTCGCACAGAGTCGGACACGACTGAAGGGACTTAGCAGCAACAGCTGCAGCAGCAATGTGAAGGAAGGGACTCCTGTGGGCTCACAGTATGACCTGGTGCAGGAAGGCTTCCGTGCAATCTGAAAGCCTTGATCACTCATTGGACGGTGGTCATGCCAATCCTTGCCTCCTGGCAAATGAGCTTAGAGCTGGCGCTGGAGGAAGTGGTCGCGGTTGACCCTTCCAGCTCCACCTACCGTCGCCAGCCCATCAGGGTCTTTCCCGCCTTGTCCGCCGCCAGCTCAGCTTCGGTCTTGCTGGGCCGGTCTGTGGGCCACCCCCTCACCATTCCTGTTGTGGGGCCCACACCAGCAAGTCGCAGACTCCTGTTCCCTGTGCAGCCGACGTCTCTGCTGTCCCCACCCCCACCCCGCGGTCCCACTGCCAACAGCCATCAGCGCAACACTCAGCCCGGCGGCCGCCATCTTCCCCACAGACCTCACTGCAGGACGATCACTGTCTGGCACGTCTCTCCTGCCATGTCTGCCACAGAGGAGAACGATTGGATCCCAGGTGGCCCGGATAGAGCTGGTGGTGGGGCGGGCCGCGACCCCAGTCTCCTTGGGGTCCAAGCATCTGCTTGGGAGGGGACGGAAGGAGTCGAGGAGGCCACGGCTCTTCTGGCTTCCTTGGAGGTCTCCAGAGCCCTTCCCGGGGAGCAGGGTTCGCCACAGGCCGCAGTGGAAGCGGAATGTGGTAGACAGCCGTTACAGGAGGAGGAGATGGAGGAAGATGTAGAGATGCAGGAGGACGAGGAAGAGGGTGAGATTGATTTCGACTTGGAGGAGGAGGAGCACCTGTCTGGAGAGGGCGAGGAAGAGGAGGACGAGAAGGAGCAGGAGGGTGCGGCAGGTGTTACAGGCCTTGGGTTCTGCATGGAGACGTTTGGGCCCCTGTTCCGGAGTCACCTCGACTCCTTTCTACACAATTTCCATGGCAACAAACGTGTCCTGTTCCGGCCTCCCACTGACCGCCTGATGGCCAGGGGCCTCTCCCAGCCACCCTCGGAGCCTGGAGAAGGTCCGGTGCCTCCTCAGGAGCGGGAAGACCTGGGAGAGGGAGGCAGAGACTTGCAGGGTGAGTACCCGGTGAAGGGCGGTCCAGCCTGGGAGCTGCGGGATCCTGCGGAGGGGGTTGCTTCCTAGAAGACAGAGGAACCAGCAGTGGAGGCCGAGTTCTGGGCGAGGAAGCCCTGACTGCTGCCTCTGAGACTGGGAGGTTGAGGCCTGTGATCCCGGAGGGGCTGAGGCGGGCAAGTGGTGGCTGAGCCCTTGTGGGGCCATTGAGCTCAAAGGCAGGTAGGTCTCTAGCTGTCACGCAGTGGGTCAGAACTCTCAAAAACCTCCGAGCACAATTGACACAAGTGGAAGCCCAGTTCTGTAGACCTTCATGGTCTCGAGAAAAAGCATGCTGCCTTCTACCAACCTAGAGGCAAACAAGTGGCATCCCTCCCTTTTGGTCAACGGCTTTAACAAATGTGAATATTCTCGGTAGGAGGATCTGAGAAAATGATGACATAGCACAGGGGCACTTTTCAGCGACTGAGGAATCTGTGAGCGTCCCCATAGAATTTGTCTTTAAGTCAAAGGAGCATTTTTTTTCCATTGAAGTTCCTACAAACCCATACAAAATGGTATCAGTATCAAATGATTCAGATCCCTTCTCCAAAGGGGCCAGAAATAATCAGAGAGATCTGTGTGCCGATCTACTGGAGAGAGGGGGAAAATGTTTGTGAAAATTGTCAAGCAGCAGACATGATGGGAGGCTAGAAATGTATCCAGGTATTATTTGTTGTTTCTTTTATTAAACCTATTTCTCTTCTCTCAGGCCCAGACTCTGCTGCTGATTTTCAGTTGGGATATTTTCCCTGCCAACTTTTGACCCCAATGTCTGCATCACTTTGCCCCAATGATGACGGTGAGGATCAGTATGAAAACACTGATGAAGAGGAAGAGGCTGGAAAGGAAAAACGTGAAGGACTCTGAATGGATGTGGTCTCAGCAAAAAGCAGCTCTGGATAATACAGGTATTATTGTATAGGCTTTCGTACGACATAACCATTCCTGACACATACCTGTTAAAAACAGCTTTATATTTTTTAATTTTTCTTCTGTAAAGTAAATAAGAAAATTGTTGAAATTTAATTTTGGAAAAACAGTTTATTGTTAATAATGAATTCTAGATAATGTAGGAGGCAGTGTGTTCTGAAATGTATTTCATTTATAGCCACAAGTCCTTTGTCCTGTAGCTTTAAGTCTACTACAGATGGGAAATTTACCAGACCTGGAAATGGAGACCAGTGCTTGTTTAGAGAATGGTCACCAGAAGCAGCAGCTACAGTGACTAGGCCATGCATTAGCTGGGTCATCATCACCTGGCCACAGAATTGTAGTCTCTTGTACTGGCAATGACTTTGAGAAAGCGATTCCTTACAAAGTAGTGAGATGTTAAGGGTTTCAAGAGAACTGCACTTCAGGATTAATTCACAAATATTAGTTCAATTTAGATTTTTTATTCAAAAGAAAAGGAAACTAGTCTCAGTAATATTATTGGTTGTCACTGAGTTGGTAATTAAATCTTTGTTTCGCTTTCCTCTATTCATTCATCTTTTAGTCTCTCTCACTCACTCTCTCACTCTTTCTTAGTTTTCATGCATGTGGATGTTTGATAAAGCCTCATCCTCATTTTACACATGTGGAAACTGAAGGTCTGGAAATATAAGGGATTGATGATTTGTGCAAGGGAACACCAGTTTTCAAGGTGGAATGACTTATTTAAATCACAGTGTGGCCTTTCAAGGAAACAGCAAGCATTTATAGTGGTGGGCAAGAGGGAGATAAGTTTTGCGTGAGCAATGAGGTGCACCCTGATCACCAAGGGTCTGAGTTACAAGAAGAAAACATTGAGAAAACAGATGTACATAGTGTTGACTCATATTTAGAAAGTTACTGCATGTTATTGAGGTACAATTGTTAACTGGCTCTTATTTCATCCTACAGTGGGAAGGCATAGAAAAAGCAGACAGCAAAAGAAAAGATGAATCTGTTCTTCATGGATATTCTTGTTTTCATTAGCCTGAAATACTAATTTTGTTGCAAAGTTTCAATGCCCCAAAGTGATACTAACTACTGACATCTGACTTTACTCTTACATTTTACAGATAATTTGTTAGTATTGTTCACATTGGAAATAAAAGCTTGTTTGAAACTAATAAGCCGTAGTTTTTTGTTTTTTTTTTTCCCATAAATACCACTGACTCAAATCTATCATTGTTCTATTTATTTTGGCCCACCTTACTGTCACTGAAAGGGATTTCTTTCCGCTATTTGTCAAGCCTGTTTTAAATCCTTTTATTGCAGCCCCAAATAAATTAAAATATACGATTGTAAATAATTTGTGTGATGGTGCCCTAGCCTCTACTATATTTTATTGAAAGGAACTGATGGATGACCTAGCTTGCCTGAAACAGCAGCATCAGCATCCGCTGGGAACTTGTTTGCAATGCACATTCTCAGACCCTGCTCCAGACCTACTGAGTTGGAAATTCTGAGGGTGGGCCGCTAGCCATCAGGGTTTTACAGTCCTCCAGGTGCTACTGAAGCACACTGAAGTTTCAGAACCACTGCTTTAGAGCAGTGGGGGAAAGGTTTACTACACCCACTGCAGGATCATCCTTAATTCACTGACTTGGCACTGTTGCAGGTAAACTAAACAGGGTGGTAAGATCTGGACTTAGGAAGACACTAGAATTCTCAGGGGCTTGAGACACAAAGAAGGGTGTGTGAGTGTCCTAAGGTTACCGTAACAAATTGCCACAAACCAGATGGCTTAAGACAACAGAAATACGTTATCTCAGTCCTGGAGGCCAGAAGTCTGAGGTCAAGGTATCAGCAAGGGTGGTCCCTTCCGGAGGCACTGAGGGAGAATCTGTTTCACGCCACTCTCCTAGTTTCTGGTGGTTGCTGTCAGTCGTTGGCATCTCCATCGTCACATAGCGTTTTCCCCTGTCTGTTTCTTTGTCCTTTCTCTTCTCATAAGGATATCAGTCACACTGAATTAAGGACCCACCCTAATCCAGTATGACCTCATCTTAACTATTATACCTGCAAATATCCTAGTTCCAAAGAATGTCACATTTACAGGTTCAAGGGGTAGAACTTCAACATATCTTTTTAGGGGGACAAAATACAGCTTATAGCAAGGGGCAAAGATTCAGGGGTCGAAGTGACAAATAGATAAAACCTACTTCTGAAAGGGGAAAGGCATTATGATACCATACATATGTGAAGTTTAAAAAGATGCAACAGTTCTTATATCGATTATAGGTTCATATATTTGTAGTAAAAGGTATAACTAGGAGTGATGCATACATATGTAGCATGCAGAAAGGTGTGTATGAAAACAATAACCTTATTTAGGACAGTGGTTAAATCTTATTCAATAGAGGGAGATTTCAACTGGGGAGAGGTATAATGGGTTTAAATTTTATTTGTAATCTTCTGTTTTTAAGATGAGCGATGGTTGCATGGGTGTAGTATTCTCTGTACCTTGATCTAGGTCTGAAATATCTCCTCATCTAAAGAAAATTGAAAGGAGAAATGGGCCTAATATCTGGAACTTACTGAAGGAAAACTGTAAAGTGCTATTTGAGCAGAGTAGCGAGGATCAGAGGAGAGAACCAGGGGTTTGGGATAGAAGGCCTTATTTCTGTATTTAGTTCAGGCCACTTGAATGCTCGCTAGTTAGCAGCAATACCTTTTCCTATTTTCTGTGCTAGTTCATCTCATATCCTTGAGTATATTAACATTATTTATTAATGTTTCTCCCCGACTCCCTCAAGTGTGAGCTTTGGAACTTATAGGCTTCTATGCGTCTCTTCTAAAGCATTGTGGTTTCTTCTTCATAGGTGCTTCATAAAGGTTTGTTAAAGTGAAGTTAGTATAAGGTATCCACAACCCTTGTCCATGACTGTGGTTTTGTCATTTAAAAATGTATTATCACAGAGTATTACTTATGGCTAGAACAAAGAAAAAAGGCACAAGACCTTTTTTCATTGTTGCTTAATGAAATAACAGTCCAAGTAGAAATTTATCCATGTAGTGTCACTTGGACTGCAAGGAGATCCAACCAGTCCATTCTGTAGGAGATCAGCCCTGGGATTTCTTTGGAAGGAATGATGCTAAAGCTGAAACTCCAGTACTTTGGCCACCTCATGCGAAGAGTTGACTCATTGGAAAAGACTCATGCTGGAAGGGATTGGGGGCAAGAGGAGAAGGGGACGACAGAGGATGAGATGGCTGGATTGCATCACTGACCCAATGGACGTGAGTCTGAGTGAACTCCGGGAGTTGGTGATGGACAGGGAGGGCTGGCGTGCTGCAATTCATGGGGTCGCAAAGAGTCGGACACGACTGAGCGACTGATCTGGTCTGATATGATCTGAGGGTCACTTGAAAGGCTTCAGATTGGTTGTTTGGCTCATGCCATGCTAGGAGTGTGTGTGTGTGTGTGTATTTCTGTGTTAATATAGTTAATGTAATGTAATTCAATCGTGTCCAACTCTTTGCAACCTTGTGGAATGTAGGCCTCCAGGCTCCTCTGTCCATAGGAGTGTCTCACTGGCCCAGTGAGAATACTGGAATGAGTTGGCATTTCCTCTTGAAGGGGGTCTTCCCGAGCCAGGGATTGAACCTGCATCTCATGGGTCTCCTGCATTGCAGGCAATTGCTTAACACTGAGCCACCCATGTATAGCCATAGTTAATACGAAAGGCCCTTATGTGGGCTTAAGAATTTTTGGAGGTTCACTAGAAACAAAAAACACCTCCTTTTGAGATAAGCCTTTTTTGGTGCATACTCTTGAGTCCATGTCCCTGCCTCTCATTATGGTCCAGGTACCTAGGGCCCTGAATTTACTCCCCAAGTGGCCCCATGTCCCCAGCCCCAAGAGGCATGTGTGTGCCTCTTCACTGAGTCTGTGCTTCTGAGGGTTGAGTGGCACAGTCAGTGCTATACTCTCAGGACTGAGAGAAATCTAAGAGGTGGTGGCTTTGCATACAGGCCCCAAGACAAGTGGGCCACATTATCCACATAGATGTACGTGACGCCTCTCATGGTGAGGGAGGAACCTCAGCCTTGCTTCACTGAAGGTTGCTGAAGCTCTAACGTGTCAGGCTTCTCTGGGTCTCTGAGAGATGGTCCCTAAATCAGGTCAGGGACAAACCCTTTCCTGTTACTCTGGGTGTTTGTGGGTTTTCCCTATTTTCACATGTATTGAATATATTCTCACTGAGTCCTTCAGCCTTGAAAATTTGGGGCTTCTTTAGGATAAGACCTGTCTTGTACCTATCTGCCTCAGCCAGGAAAGGTTAGGGTGTTTTGATCTTTTCCTTGGTTATGGCTCCATCTTCTGAAAGGATGTGATCCAAAACTCTCCTTTATTCCACTACCTGGGAGATTACCATTGGGAGAAAAAGAAAGGTGTATGGTGGGTGCCAGAGATGGAAATGGTTTTCTGTTACCACTTAGGGATAGTTTAATGATACTACAGTTAGTGATGAAGAATCACTGTACTCTAAGCTCCCTATTTTCAGATGCTTGTAACTGCAAGGAATACAAAGGAGTACACATTCAAAACTCTTAACATGGCAGGGCTCTTGGAAAATGATGTTTTGTGAAATGTGGTATTATTAAGTCCTCTGTGATATGAATCACATAGTATTATAGCATAGGTTTTGAGGCATGAAATTTACATTTCTTAGAAGTCTAAGCAATGGTTTATGTGCGCTTAGATGAGGAATTGATCTCATCACCAAATCCATGAAGAAAATCAGTTTAAAACTATTCCAAGAGGCACCTAAAACTTAGCTCTTTTTCTCTCCCTCTCATTCAATTTGTTATGTACTCCAGTGCCTTTATTTCCATTTCCCACCATATTTTAGTCCCCATCAGTTCCTTATCAATTATGAACTATTTCGTATATACAGAAGTTAATACAGCATATATGTAAGGTATATCATAATAATATAAAAACCTGTTTACCCATCACACAGCTTGAAAATTAGAACATAGCCAATGCTTTTGAATCCTACCTGTGCCCTCCATGATTCACTTTCTCATTCCTTCCCAGAGGTAACAACTATCTTGAACTTTATTAATAATTCACTTATTTATACATTCACTGCATGGACATGTTCCTTCAAATTACATTATTTCTTGTCCATTTTGGAGTGTATGCAAATATAATTATCCTAGATGTATTACTTGTGTTTCTCCCCTCCCCCATCACCCTGTGTTGGTGAGATTTATGTATATTGATGTGTACAACTTATAAGTCAGTTTTCATTGCTGTACAGTTATCCATCATATGAAAATCCCACAATGTGTCTATTTCCTGTTTGTGGACATATGAGTTGTTTTCATTTTTATCTTTTTGCAAATCATTGTGCAGTGGACTTTCTCATTCATATTCCCTGATGCCCATCCATGAGAGTTTCTCTCGATTCTCAGCTGAGGGCAATTTTATACACAATGCCCCCCAACCAAGGAACATTTGATAATGTCTGGAAACATTTTTGGTCGTCATAACCGAGGATGTGCTGCTGGCACCTAGTGGGTAGAGGCCAGAGACACTGCTAAGTACCCTACAATGGACAGGACAGTCCACAACGCAGAATTGTCTCTTCCAAAATGTCAACAGTTGAGAAGCCCTGATCTCCAGTACATTCATAGACATGAAAGTCCTGGATCATAGTGTGCGCCCAAGTTCTGTTGCAGGGCAAAGCCAGTTCTGACCCCATGCTGGAACTGTTCCTTTGACTTGTTTTTCATTGCTTTTGTTCTAGTCATACACAATGGCTGCCTCAGAGAATCCTGCCCCTCTGCCTAACTGTTAAACTAAACTGCTTTTGTTCAAGACCCTATCCACATGTGGATGACTGAAAGGAAGAAGTTCAACATCTCCTTCCCGAGGCCTGCCATTCGAAGAGATATTGACAACATTTATGGGCTTTTCACTTTGTTTCCTCACCTCCTCCCACCTGATCTATAAAGGAATCTTGTATCCAGACCCTGATAAGATGGTTATTTTGAGACATTAGTCAGCCATCTGATAGGTCAGATGGCTTTCCAGATAAAATCGCATTCCTTGCCTCAACACCTTATCTCTGATTCGTTAGCCCATCGTGCAGGGAGCAGAGCAAGCTTGGGCTCAGGAACAGTTCAACTGTACCTGTTGTTGATTAGTCGTTAAGTCATGTCCGACTCTTTTGTGACCCCCATATACTGTAGCCTGCAAGGCTCCCCTGATCATGGAATTTCCCAGGCAAGAATACTGGAGTGGGTTGCCATTTCCTACTCCAGGGGATCTTCCTGGCCCAGGGATCAAACTTGCATGTCCTGCATTGGCAGGTGGATTCTTTATTGCTGAGCCAGCAGGGAAGCCCCTCAACTTTACTAGGTAATCTCAAATATCTTTCAAAATGATTGTACCGGTTTATATTCCCAATAGCAGGAAATGAGAATTCTACTTGCTCCACATTCTTGCCTACTTAGAGCATAATTACTGTCATTATCTTTTTTAAGTCGTAAGATTTTTGTTTTGTTTTTAATATTTATTTGACTGCGTTGGGTCTTGGTTGTGGCAGGTGGGATCTTTGTTCCAGTGCGCGTTGTGGCACGTGGGCTCAGTAGTTGCAGCTCTCTAATTGTGAGACGTGGGCTTAGCTGCTCAGCAGCATGTGGGATCTTAATTCCCTGTGTGCATGTATGATTAGTCATTCAGTTGTGTCTGACTCTTTGAGACCCATTGGACTGTAGTCCTCCAGGCTCCTAAATCCCCAAATATTGGGATTCTCCAGGCAATAATACTGGAGTGGGTTGCCATGCTCTCCTCCAGGAGCTCTTCCTGACCCAGGGCTCGAAGCTGCATCTCCTGTGTCTCCTGCACTGAAGGAGGATTCTTTTTACCCACCCACTAGCTGTTTGGAAAGCCCCTTAATTCCCTGACCAGTGACCAAACCTGCTTTTCCTGCATTGCCAGGCAGGTTCTTAACCATCAACAACCAGGGAAGTCCCAACAATATATACTATATGAGGCCATTGTTAAGGGCCGCCCTGGTGGCTTAGATGGTAAAGAATCTGCTTGCAGTGCAGGAGACCTGGGTTCAATCTCTGTGTCAGTCTGTCCTCTGGAGAAGGGAATGGCTAGCCACTCCCGCATTCTTGGGGCTTCCTTGGTGGCTCCGATGGCAAAGAATCTGCCTGCGATGCAGGAGATCTGGCTTTGATCCCTGGGTCAGGGAGAACCACTGGAGAAGGGAATAGCAACCTCACTCCAGGATTCTTGCCTGGAGAATTTACAAAATTTAAAACTGGCCTGCATAAATAGATGATACGAGTATACAAAACAGCTGGGGGTATGAAGAAAAAGAATGAGAGACTTGTGGGAGGTGGTCATTTTTATTTAACTCAGGTATTTACAAGTTAAAGAACTCTTTTCCTGAATAATACCACATAACTGGCATAATCAGGAGGGTGGGAAGCGAGGAAGCCACTGGACTACTCTGTTTCTGCTGAGACCATCACAGATTTTGGCTGCGAGACCACACTGACTCCTTCTCCATCTATACAGTCAAAGTAGATGTCTCATGCCTTGCCTTTTGATACCCACAAAGCGAGGAACTGTACCCCGGGACCTCTATGGTCACTGATGCAAAAGAAGTGAAATTTTATGAGCCCACACTCACTAACAGAAAACAGAAACCACAGGAGAATCACGGAATACACCTCATTCTCCTTCCAAGTCTCACGGGTGTTTCTTATCTACTTGGAAGAAGCTTATAGTCATGGAATCTAGGCCATCCAGGCAAGACGTCAGGAAAGGGAGACTTGGTTTCCAACTTCTATCAAGACTTACCTGGTGTAATTGGGATTGGGATGGAGTCAGGTGAGCTAATCTATGACATTTGCCCCAGGATGTAAAACTGAAGGTGGAGATGCCAGTTTGGAGGCCATGGTAGTAGTCCACCTGAGAGATGATGGTGTCTTGGATCAGGGTGACAAAAGCAAAGGTAGTTAGGAAGTGGTTGGATTTACATTTTACTCAGAAAACAGGACTCGCCTGTACATTATGGCAGGGTTGAGGGAAAGAAAAAAAAGGGCTGAGGATCAATACTTCCTGTCACTCCTGTCCTAGACATCCAGTTTTCTTTGCAAACCCTCAAGCCTGGTCTAGGAGCCCCTCTGATGTATATCACCATATCATGTGTTTGGGAATTCCTTGTTTCATCATCTGTATTTCTACTACACAGTCATATCCCCAGGGGTCGATGTGTGTGACCCTCTGTACATGGGCATAGCATTCAGCCGCAAAAAGGAATGAGAGAGGCCAGACACAAAAGGTCACATATTGTAGGATTTTATTTCTCTCAGCTATCTAGAAAATGTAAGTTCATAGAGGTAAACAGAAGATTAGTAGTTATCAGAGCCTGGTTGCAGTGAGGGGGAAATGGAAAAGGACTGATTACTGGCATGGGGTTTCCTTTAGGAGTGATGATTTATTTAGGGACAACAGAGAGAATGGCTGAGAAGCATTGTGAACGTACTAAATGCCTGTGACATTCACCACAATAGTGCAATCATATTTTTAAACATAAAAAGCGCTTATTGGCTTAAGACTTCTGCAAATAGATTGGGAATTGACTTCAACAAATGCTGGGCTTCCTTTGGGGCTCAGCTGGTAAAGAATCCTCCTGCAATGTGGGAGACCTGGGTCTGATCCCTGGATTTGGAAGATCCACTGGAGAAGGGAATGGCTACCCACTCCAGTACTCTAGCCCGGAGAGTTCCATGGACTGTGTAGTCCATGGGGTCGCAGACAGTCGGACATGACGTGACTGAGTAACTTTCACTTTCACTTTTCAGCAAATGCTGAAATGCATGCTTTAGGAAAACGCTTTGAACATAATACTGGGGAACAAAATAGAGGAATACTTGAAGATATCACTAAATTTTTAAAAGATGCCCCTATAGGGTTAAGGGAGCTACTGAAGAGAGCCAATAGATGTATTTGCCTCAAGAATTTTATGATTGTGGTGTTTCAGTGCTCCAGATGATAGCAGCCACGCTCCTAAAATATCCCCTAGTGGGCATAGGCACTCGGACATATGGCTCATAAAGTTAAATTGAGTCTTTGTCACTTAGAAATGGGCTTGACAGCTTGGGACCCAATGGACTATCCCCATTGAAAATATTAAATATGAGCTAGGTAAAAGAAAACAAGGCCGGTATAAGGGGTGAAATCTATAATGCATAAGCTCTATATAGGGCAAGGTTGATTATCTTCACTGTGTCTCCTACTAAAGGCCATAACTCCCAAATACCATCACCTGGGAGATGGAGTGGGTAAACATTTAATATATGAATTTGGGAGGGGGTGTCACTGTTTAGTGTAGAGCAGGTGATTAGCCCAGTCATGAAAAGAAGTCTCTCTTCACTTCTCGGAGCCTTGAAGTGAATTGGGGAGCCCCGATGAATCCCTTTTCAGCTCCTATTTTTACTCCTTCCACTCTCCAGTCTCCATTCTCGAGGCATCCATGTCAACTTGTATGTTCATTTCTAAGTAACTTTAGCAACATTAAAACCTGCAAAGTCTCTTTCTGTCTGTCACAGGAGGTTGAAACAGTTGTTCATATGTGATCTATGCACTTTATCTTTTTTTCTTTATATTTACCTATATATAAAGAAAATAAATAAATAAATAAATAAATATATGTGTGTATATATATACGTACTATTGATGTATAGTTGACTTACAAAGTTCCAGGTGCACAGCAAGGTGATTATATTATACATATACACATATATTATTTTTCAGTTTGTTTTCCATTATAGGTATTTCAGGAGATTGACAAAGGGACTACAGTTCCCAGTGCTATATAGTAAAACTTTGTTGGTTGTTGCACACCTTTTTTTTAAAATTAGAAATCTAGCATTCTATTCATACTAAGTCAAACAAGTGGAATCAAAATGTCATAAATTTTTTAGTTAGGCAAACATTAATAAGTTTTCTAAAATATATATTATACGTACTAGTGAGTAGCTCTTATTCACTTAATACCATTGTTCCATGAGTGGTCAACATAAAAGTAGGAGAGTTCTATACCACCAAAGATACCATTTAATAGAAAAACCTGACACATATCAGAATTATCTTAGAAGTTTTTGAAAAATGCCAAGGTATTGCTTTTATTCTCCAAAGCTACAGCTATGTTGCTAATGAGCAGCCATGCTTAAAATCAACTGGACCATATGATGACCTTTTAGTTTTACGTAGTGTGTTTCATTTTTTCTATTTCACATCCAGTGCTCCCGTTTAATTCAGTTTATGTTTTCCAATTTCTCCACCTCTTACCTTTGATGTTCTTTCTCAAGGCTTTATGAACTTTTTAAAATAAGTGTATCTGTGATGACCTGAGTTGTCACAAGGTGGCAACTGGGGACCACACCCAGCTTCCCATACCCCAGGGTGCCGCCTGTAGGGACATTGCCATTTCGTTTTTGCAATGGTGCAATGTAAAGGACAGAGAAGGCAATGGCACCCCACTCCACTACTCTTGCCTGGAAAATCCCATGGACGGATGAGCCTGGTATGCTGCAGTCCATGGGTCGCTAGGAGTCGGACATGACGGAGCGACTTCACTCACTTTTCACTTTCATGCATTGGAGGAGGAAATGGCAACCCACTCCAGTGCTCTTGCCTGGAGGATCCCAGGGATGGGGGAGCCTGGTGGGCTGCCGTCTATGGGGTCACACAGAGTCGGACCCGACTGAAGCGACTTAGCAGCAACAGCTGCAGCAATGTAAAGGAAGGGACTCCTGAGGGCTCAAAGTATGACCTGGTGCTGGAAGGCTTCCATGCAATCTGAAAGCCTTGATCACTCATTGGACGGTGGTCATGCCAATCCTTGCCTCCTGGCAAATGAGCTTAGAGCTGGCGCTGGAGGAAGTGGTCGCGGTTGACCCTTCCAGCTCCACCTACCGTCGCCAGCCCATCAGGGTCTTTCCCGCCTTGTCCACCGCCAGCTCAGCTTCGGTCTTGGTGGGCCAGTCTGCGGGCCACCCCCTCACCATTCCTGTTGTGGGGCCCACACCAGCAAGTCGCAGACTCCTGTTCCCTGTGCAGCCGACGTCTCTGCTGTCCCCACCCCCACCCTGCGGTCCCACTGCCAACAGCGTCTCCTCAGCGCAACACTCAGCCCTGCGGCCGCCATCTTCCCCACAGACCTCACTGCAGGACGATCACTGTCTGGCACGTCTCTCCTGCCATGTCTGCCATAGAGGAGCACTATTGGATCCCAGGTGGCCCGGATAGAGCTGGTGGCGGGGCGGGCCGTGACCCCAGTCTCCTTGGGGTCCAAGCATCTGCTTGGGAGGGGACGGAAGGAGTCGAGGAGGCCACGGCTCTTCTGGCTTCCTTGGAGGTCTCCAGAGCCCTTCCCGGGGAGCAGGGTTGGCCACAGGCCGCAGTGGAAGAGGAATGTGGTAGAGAGCCGTTAGAGGAGGAGGAGATGGAGGAAGATGTAGAGATGCAGGAGGACGAGGAAGAGGGTGAGATTGACTTCGACTTGGAGGACGTGGAGGAGGAGGAGCACCTGTCTGGAGAGGGCGAGGAAGAGGAGGACGACAGTGAGCAGGAGGGTGCAGCAGGGGTAATAGGCCTTGGGTTCTGCGTGGAGACGTTTGGGCCCCTGTTCTGGAGTGACGTCGACTCCTTTCTACACAATTTCCATGGCAACAAACGTGTCCTGTTCCGGCCTCCCACTGACCGCCTGATGGCCAGGGGCCGCTCCCAGCCACCCTTGGAGCCTGGAGAAGGTCCGGTGCCTCCTCAGGAGCAGGAAGACCTGGGAGAGGGAGGCAGAGTCTTGCAGGGTGAGTACCCGGTGGAGGGCGGTCCAGCCTGGGAGCTGCGGGATCCTGCGGAGGGGGTTGCTTCCTAGAAGACAGAGGAACCAGCAGTGGAGGCCGAGTTCTGGGCGAGGAAGCCCTGACTGCTGCCTCTGAGACTGGGAGGTTGAGGCCTGTGATCCCGGAGGGGCTGAGGCGGGCAAGTGGTGGCTGAGCCCTTGTGGGGCCATTGAGCTCAAAGGCAGGTAGGTCTCTAGCTGTCACGCAGTGGGTCAGAACTCTCAAAAACCTCCGGGCACAATTGCCACAAGTGGAAGCCCAGTTCTGTAGACCTTCATGGTCTCGAGAAAAAGCATGCTGCCTTCTACCAACCTAGAGGCAAACAAGTGGCATCCCTCCCTTTTGGTCAACGGCTTTAACAAATGTGAATATTCTCGGTAGGAGGATCTGAGAAAATGATGACATAGCACAGGGGCACTTTTCAGCGACTGAGGAATCTGTGAGCGTCCCCATAGAATTTGTCTTTAAGTCAAAGGAGCATTTTTTCCCTTGAAGTTCCGACAAACCCATACAAAATGGTGCCAGTATCAAATGATTGGGATCCCTTCTCCAAAGGGGCCAGAAATAATCAGAGAGATCTGTGTGCCGATCTACTGGAGAGAGGGGGAAAATGTTTGTGAAAATTGTCAAGCAGCAGACATGATGGGAGGCTAGAAATGTATCCAGGTATTATTTGTTGTTTCTTTTATTAAACCTATTTCTCTTCTCTCAGGCCTAGACTCGGCTGCTGATTTTCAGTTGGGATATTTTCCCTGCCAACTTTGGACTCCAATGTCTGCATCATTCTGCCCCAATGATGATGGTGAGGATCAGTATGAAAACACTGATGAAGAGGAAGAGGCTGGAAAGGAAAAACCTGAAGGACTCTGAATGGATGTGGTCTCAGCAAAAAGCAGCTCTGGATAATACAGGTATTATTGTATAGGCTTTCGTACGACATAACCATTCCTGACACATACCTGTTAAAAACAGCTTTATATTTTTTAATTTTTCTTCTGTAAAGTAAATAAGAAAATTGTTGAAATTTAATTTTGGAAAAACAGTTTATTGTTAATAATGAATTCTAGATAATGTAGGAGGCAGTGTGTTCTGAAATGTATTTCATTTATTGCCACAAGTCCTTTGTCCTGTAGCTTTAAGTCTACTACAGAGGGAAATTTACCAGACCTGGAAATGGAGACCAGTGCTTGTTTAGAGAATGGTCACCAGAAGCAGCAGCTACAGTGACTAGGCCATGCATTAGCTGGGTCATCATCACCTGGCCACAGAATTGTAGTCTCTTGTACTGGCAATGACTTTGAGAAAGCGATTCCTTACAAAGTAGTGAGATGTTAAGGGTTTCAAGAGAACTGCACTTCAGGATTAATTCACAAATATTAGTTCAATTTAGATTTTTTATTCAAAAGAAAAGGAAACTAGTCTCAGTAATATTATTGGTTGTCACTGAGTTGGTAATTAAATCTTTGTTTCGCTTTCCTCTATTCATTCATCTTTTACTCTCTCTCACTCACTCTCTCACTCTTTCTTAGTTTTCATGCATGTGGATATTTGATAAAGCCTCATCCTCATTTTACACATGTGGAAGCTGAAGGTCTGGAAATATAAGGGATTGATGATTTGTGCAAGGAACACCAGTTTTTAAGGTGGAATGACTTATTTAAATCACAGTGTGGCCTTTCAAGGAAACAGCAAGCATTTATAGTGGTGGGCAAGAGGGAGATAAGTTTTGGGTGAGCAATGATGTGCTCCCTGATCACCAAGGGTCTGGGATACAAGAAGAAAACATTTTTGTTTTCTCCTTGTTGAGAAAATAGATGTACATAGTATTGACTCATGTTTAGAAACTCACTGCATGTTATTGAGGTACAATTGTTAACTGGCTCTTATTTCATCCTACAGTGGGAAGGCAGAGGAAGAAGCAGACAGCAAAAGAAAAGATGAATCTGTTCTTCATGGATATTCTTGTTTTCATTAGCCTGAAATACTAATTTTGTTTCAAAGTTTCAATGCCCCAAAATGATATTAACTATTGACATCTGACTTTACTCTTGCCTTTTACAGAAAATTGATAGTATTGTTCACATTGGAAATAAAGCTTGTTTGAAATTAATTCTCCCTTAGCCCAGTCAAGTTGACACGAAAATTAACCATCATAATTCCTGTGGAGAATACTCACCCTGTACATTGCCCATGAGATGACATACTTACAGGATGATGACCTTCCCCGTATAACAAAGACAATTTGAACAGGTCCTAGGTGTCAGGGTGCTCTAACAAACACATTTGTTAACAAATGTATTTTCTTAATTAAGAATGAAATGGATAACATGTTTATAAAGTAGTCTTTCAAGGTAAGTTAGAGAAAAAGGTATTCTAAAGGCCAGTGACTAGAGGCCCATCCCTTTGTCTCAATTTATTCTGCTCCTGCCCAAGGTCAAGATTGATTATCTCTAACTTGGATCATTAACAGCCTCATTCTCTCTGATTTTCTGCACTTTCACTATGATGTGTCTAGGAGTGAATTTTTGTTTTTTATCCTGCCTAGAACTCACTGAGCGTTTAGAATCGGTGCATTTCACTTGCTCTGAAAAATCCTTGGCCATCATTTTCTTCCCCATTTCTCTCTCCTGTCTTTCTGGGATTTGAATTAAACATATACTGTGTATCTCTTATCCTACTGTTTTTCATATTAATTTATTTCTCCAGGCAGAATTCTGGATGATTTCTTCTACTCTATCTTCCAATTCAATAATTGTCTTAGGTTTATTTTTCTTGATTACATTTATCACGATCTAATGGTTATGCCAAGTTTTATTTATTTATTTATTTTTTGCTGAGCTTCATGGCTTGTGGGATTTTCCTTTCTCGACCAGGGATTAAAACCAAGCCACTGCAAAGCACAGTGAACGCATGAGTCCTAATGGCTGGAGACCAAGAGAATTCAGTCTCTGCTGCTTTTTATGATTTTCTGTTCCCTGAAGATATTTTAAAACATACTTTTTAATTTTTTGAAATATGGGCCATAGTGATTATACTCTACTCTTCATTCTGGCTGTCACTTACAACATATGTTTTTTTCCTTCTGTGCCTACATAAGGTACAGGGCTTGAAGTTCCTTGGATCACTACAGTGATGTATATCCAGGCTGCAATTTATTCCAGTGCTTGTTACTTGTGGTTCACTATTACCTGAAAGGGGTAGTCACTTATTTTCAGCTTAAAGTGGTGGCAGAGCTCATCAGACCTACTCATTGGAGCTGTGGGATTTGACTTTCATTTTCTTTTCCCATGAGGCCACCAAAACCACAGATCAGTTCCATAATTCTTTCTTCTAGATTCAGCTAATGCCCTCAGGAAAAACTGGCTCTGAGTGCTGGGCTTTCCTATTTGGGTTCTTGTCTTCTTGAAGAGTTTAGTCTCATAGTTTCTTAGTGCTTAACAAAGATACTTGCTTTATACATTTCATCCAGTAATTTTTAGTTGTCCTCATTGGGGTGGTTAGTCCAAATTACTAAGCCTGCCATTACTGTAAGCAGAGGTGTTCACCACCCTCCTAACTTCTCTCCTTGTCACCAATCTCTCTTTCTTCCAGTTTCTCCTCTAGAAAGTAACTGAAAGTTTCTTCCTGATGGTGTTATTTTCCTGCACAAATCCTCCAAAAGCTTGCTGCTAAATGTAAATTAGAAATCAAATTCCTCAGTTTGGACAAGCAGATCGAAAATGCTCTTTCTGAGAAAGTACTGTATAGCGCAGGGAACTCTGCTCAATACACTGTGGTGACCGAAATGGAAAGGAATTCTAAAATAGAGGGGTAACTGATTCACTTTGTTATACAGCAGAAGCGGCTATAACATTGTAAAGCAACTCTACTCCAATAAAAATTAACTTAAAAATAAAAGAAGAGATGTGGATGGAAAGTGGAGTATGTGGCGTAGATTATGGAGAGAAAACATGAAGAAACGTTCTCTGCCAGTTACTGAGAAGTCTGAAATTTTTAAAGTAAGAAAATGATGTGATTTTATTTGGATTTAGACATGGCACTTTACTGGCAGTATGGAAATTGTGTAAGTGTCATAAATAGAATGTCTGCATCCCCCCAAAATCTGTATGTTGACATCTTAATTCCCAAGGCAATGGTATTAGACGGTGGAGTGTATGGGAGGGGCCTAGGTCATAAGGGTGGAGTCCTCACGAATGTGATTAGCGCCTTATTTAAGAGGGTCCAGAGAGATACTCTGCCCCTTCTGCCAAGTGAGGACATAGTGAAAAGTTGGCATTTAAGATCCAGGAAGTGGACTTCAGGAGACACCAAATCTACTGGTGCCTTGATCTTGGATAAACCAGCTTCTAGGACTGTGAAAAATAAATGTTTGCTGTTTATAAAATAAAGCATTCTTTCTTAGCTTCATTTATTCAGAGTAGGTATTTTCTGTGCACTGAATGTGTGGCCCTCACTAGGCCAGATGCTTCCTATTCTTTTGCTTCTTACTTCATTTACCTCTTGTCTTACCTCCCAATGCACCTTATACTTTAGCAAAACTGAAATACTCATTGTCATGTGACAGAGCTGGGTCAGATAACAGATAGGCTAACTCCTAGGTCAGTGATATTTCCTCTACCTCAAAATACGATATTCATGTCTAAGTCATAATACATATTCATGTTTAAGTCCATTCAATCTAGATATCTATGTACATTCTAATAAATGACCAAGACAAAAACTCAAAAAGCACAAAGTGACTTTCACATATTCCTTACTGTCTTTTGGAATCTTTCTCGTATATATCTGGGATGTAAGCTCTGGAAAGAAATTCATTTTTGCCATCAAGCTTTTGGTAATTTCCATAGTCACAAGGGGGTCTTCCTTGGTGGCCCGGTGGTAAAGAACCCACCTGCCAATGGAGGAGACACGGGTTCGATCCCTGGGCTGGAAAGATCCCCTGAAGAAGGAAATGGCAGCCCACTCCAGTATTTTGCCTGGGAAATCTTAGGGACAGAGAAGACTACAGTGGGGTCCCGAGAGTCAGACACAACTTAGTAAGTAAACTAAAACAGTAAAACTGTGAGGCTTTTCTGTCTACATGTTGGGGCCAGGATGCTGGAGCATTAGAGTGGCCTGCTCTCCAGGCGCTAACTGCCTTGAAGATCTGATACACTGACTTTTGCCTCCTTCCCCTTCTATGATGCCAGCCAAGAAGCCTCACGTCAACTTTGCACCCCTTAGCTATGGGAGGGGGGCACTCCAGGTGCCCAATTTCTGTCCTGATGACCCTCCAGAGCCCTATCATAAAACTCATTGACTGAACCTCTTCTACCCTTTCCAGAAGAGAGGCACTTGGGTTGCCTGGAAGCCCAAGGATCTCAGAACGATCCCCAGTCAACTATCTTCTGATCCCTCGAAGTTGTCTAGAGCTTTCAGAATTCAACATGGACAGTCCATTTACTCCTTTCACAATGAAAAGCAAACTCTTGGGCATGTGCTGTTTGAAGAGAAAAGCAGATTTTGCATTTTTGCAGAGGGAAGGTGCAGGGTGGGGTGCCCCACTGCTGCGAACACGCAGCCCAGTTCTCCAGCCTTCCAGGGTGCTAGAGCTGACCCAGGAATGACCGCAGTGACCAGAATGAGCAGAGGGCTAGGTGGTGCCCAAGCCGTAATAGCAGGCAGAATCGCATGTCTTTTTGAATGGCTCCTGGCATCTGTGGAATTTGCTAACCTGGCGATGCCATCGGGGTGGGCAGAGCCAGGTGCGTGCCAGGCTTCCTGAAGGCTCCCTGGCAGGCAAAAGTGCTTCAAAGGCTATGCACTCCAAAGCAAAGGGATTCGTCCTTGGCGTGCTTCGTGGAGTGGAGTTCCTGGGCTGCTGATCTTGCCGCTCTCAGGCTCAGGGTCACTGATCATCCCCACCTTCCCTAAGGTAAGATGGGCTCACCCTAAAGGCTGGCTCTTAGAGGAAAAACAAGCTCTACTCCCCCACACTCACCCACCCCCTCCACTCCCTCCACCTCGTAGATTACGGGTTCACCCTGTCGTCTGTCTTCCTCCAGGTCCACAGCTGTCTGCAGTGTTCTCCAACTAGCAACTATGGCGTCCAGAGGTGCTGCGAGTCGTCGTATTCCTACTGCTCCACAGGATCCTGCTCTTGAAGGGCAACAACTGCAATACCACCTGGAAACTCCAGTTTGACGTCCAGCCCAGCCTCCTCTGATGTTCCTGACGTCATTCTGGACTTTTTTAATTGGTAAGCGGAAGTCGCCAAGCTGCCAGGAACTGGGAGGGCGGTGGATGAATGGACAAACTTTTAGAAGGAGACAGCTGGGGGAGATGGCCTGGGCTTTTAAACCCTTGCCCATGCACCCTGCCTACTGGCCAGTTCCTAGAGGAATTGGTGATGAAGGTGGGGACGTACAGTTTAGACGGAGCCCCCTTGCTCTAGTGCCTGTGTTACTGTGGTAGCTAACAGCGCCCCGGTCATGGGGGTTGGGGAACTGCCATCCCAGGGTCGGCCCATCCATGTCCAGGGACTGAGTTCTCCTCAGTCATGTGTACTGGCCTCTGTGTTTATGTGTGTGTGCGTTTGTGCGTGTAAGCAGGGAGCGGCCAGTTGTGAGATGATGGCTAAAAATAATATTTTGCACTGAGTTGACATGTGGTATATTTGAGAGAGCCTTGAATGGCCTACTCTCAAGTTTCTGTCCCCGCTCTGCTCCACCAGATAGGGTCCTGTAGCAACAAACCTCCATGTTGAATGCACCAGATACATTCCCGCTTAATATCGCTGTATAGTGTTTCCTTGTCAGGTTTCTTGTTGACTCAAAGAAGCCAATCACATCCTTGCTCAGGAACCAGGGGCTACCTCACCCTCCAAATACTGCAAATCCCTCTTCCCACAGACCCTTTTGCTTCACTCTGTTCCAGAAGGCAACTCCCATATGTCCTACATGGGCCTGCGGTGTCCACCTTTCCTGGGCTTCCCAAGAAGTGAGTCACTGTGTCTCTAAACTATCCCTGTAACCACCCAGAAGGTCTGGACCACTCATGATTAGACGAGATAAAAATCCAAAGCTGTAAATTTGCACTGCTAGGAGTGTGAAATATTCTGAGGGGATTTGTACAGAGAGAAAAGACAACAACAACAACAAAAAAAAAATCCATGCAACTGAAGTGGCAGCACATAGCAGAAGATGGTTTCAGTCTGTACCCCTCTGGCTTGGGAGCCCAGCAATCTTCTGCTGTGCCACTCTGTTACCTTTGTCCCTGATGTAGTAAAAGTCCTGATCATCCTAGATACAGGGAAAAATGACCATAGCACTTTTGTGACACAGTGCTGAAATGAATTCAAACCCAACTCAAGGCAGAGACTTTAAAATTTATTAAGCAACCATTGTCATAGAGGAGACCCCTAGCGCTAATGAAACTGATTTGAGGCTCTCTGAAGGATAAAAATGCCTAATTGTGAGCAGAGTAGAGAGGACACCTCCCCCATCACACACAGAAAGTTTATCCAGTGACAAACAAGCAAAAAGGATCAGAGAGAAACACATCAGAAAACTTGAATACAGAGGGAGGAATGAATTTAAATTGATGCAAAGGCCCACAGTTTAATCTGGTTGGAAATCTAGAATTTGCTAAAAGAATTTATACCCCGGTAAGACCTTTGTCCTTGGCAGACAACTGTCTTCTCACTGTGTCCTCACATGGCCTTTTCTTTGTTTAGTGTAGGGGGAGAGAGAGAACTCTGTGGTATCTCTTCCTCTTCTTATAAGGATGCCCCCCTATTGGGTTAGAGCTCCATGCTTATGACATCCATGTCAGCAAACACAGTCAAATAGGGGTTAATGCTTCAGCATAGACATTTTGAGAGAATAGGATTCGGTCCATAACATCTTGATATATATTTTGTGTGCCTGTGAGGCCAGTGATTCCCAGAGTTCTTTACCTCAACTGGGACAACTTTTAGGCAGTGGCCCAAGAGTTTATAAAAAATGTACAGATGGGCCCATTTGCCAGCCAGGGCATCCAGTACTAAAAGGAGGATGGGCCAATTGTGCTGACCCATTGGTCCTGTCCTTTATCATGGGTATTGTCACTATCCATCAGTATGACTGCTTTCCATCCCTCCAGGGGATGATGGTGACAATACCATATGTAGTGTACAAACATTCAATATTTCCCACACAATGGATTCCAAGGGGCTCCCCAGGTAGCCAAGAGGTCTGGAAGAGGGATGGCTTCTTCTACCACTATCTCATCTGCCCTCTTGCAAGAAAGATATGCCAGAAACTGTCTTGTACAGGGAGGCTCAGTAACCATGCTGAGGTTTTGGGGTGCTGGTTCCTTGATCCAAGGCATGCTGGGCAACTGCGTACAGGGTGTCACTGTCTCAGGGACTCTGAGAACCTCTATTTTGACGATTGCTCATTATGTGGCTGATACTTGCCACTCTAATGGTTTGTAGTACAAAGCCAAGAAGGGCAGTTTCTTGCATCAGTAGCCTGTGGGCAACTTATAGCAGTCATGGGTAGTCCAGAGATGCCAGGGGGCATGAACAAAGGTTACTAAAGCCTCAACAATGAAGAGGCTTCATTGGAGACACTACTGGGAGTGTCCATTGTTTTAGCCTTGGACAGGCTCTAGAGTCTTTTGTTGGAAGAAGCTTTTATCATTTTGTTAATATAAATTCGTTTAGTAAATTCTGGGTTTCTAGTTGGATTAAATTGTAACTGTAGACAGAAGCAGCCATACAACAAGTTTATATATTGATTCACAAGGAGCATAGGAACCTAACCCTATATACCCGCTGGGAGCAATGGTTTAGTGGTCACTAATTCATTACTTGTAGTGACTTTATAGGATATAAAGTGAACACACACTCACTCACTCGTTGCAGGAACTGATGTTCCTTGATCAACATGTGAAAATATGTTAGGATCACAGTTATGCTCAGGGCCTGTTCCTATTCCCATGCCCTTGGGAAGGAAAGCTACCTGCTAAAAGCCTCAGGTATCTTGGTTGACACATCAGAAAGCTTTGGAAAGGCCAGATACCTGTAGGGCTCAGGCTGGGTACTTGAGTATACTCATCCAAGACACCTCCAGGCTGGAAGCACATGATTAATGAGAGAAATGCCAGTTCCCAGAATGAATGTCTTTGAGAAGACAGCCTTAAAGCCTAAGAATCTGAAATGAATTTTTTGGGTAAAGCCAGAAGGTTCTCTCTTTGTGTCAAGCCACATTCCCAGTTCTAAAAACAGGTATACAAGAGAAAGTTTAACATGGTTGTGACAACAAAATGTCCTTCCCAGCTCAGATAATGTGACTTTGTGCAGGAGAATGTAGACTTGTTAGCTCAGCTCAGGAGGGCACTGAGGGTGGAAGATTACTTTTCCTGGCGCAGTCAGCTGCCCCTGGATGGATCCCCACCAACATGGAGAGCTGTGTCCATGCTGACTCTAAGATGGGGCTCTTTAGGGGGCTGAAGTAATTCTTTTTTTCTGCCAGCTGCCCTCTGCCTGCTTCCTCTCCTCTCCACTTGCCCAAATGCCTGCACTCTATCCCAGCCTCTCATCCTGCCTGGTGACATTGACCCAGTCTTTGTGCCCCATCCTCTGGAGAAAAGCTGGAGAGGAGAAGAGGAAGAGGCTGCCTCAGTGCGTGCTTCTGGCTCACTCACCATATGAAGAGAAGGGAGCAGGGGAAAGAATGTGCATACCTAGGACTACATGCGTCTGTGTGTGCCCGAGAAGGCACGGCCCTCAAAAGGTGACAGCTGGGGTACTCCCTGCTGTTTGTTCTCTGGGAAACTATGTGATGTTTACTGATAACCAGTGACTTCTCTGTTTCAGCAAAAGCCTTGCAAATGAAGCTGGTTTAGATTTTTGACAGGGTGCTGACAGGATATCGTGTCCATCTTAGTCCACATAAAAGAGGAAACCTGCTACTAGGCACTTGAGGGTTGTTTTTTGTTTTTTGTTTTTTTTTTGAAGTATAGTTGATTTTAAATGTTGTGTTAATTTCAGGTGCACAACAGAGTGACTCAGTTTTACATATACAGACATTCTTTTTTACATTATTTTTCATTGTGGTTTATCACAGGATATTGAATATAATTCCCTGTGCTATACCGTAGGACCTTGTTGTTTATCCATTCTATGTATAATAGTTTCCATCTGCTAGACCCAAACTCCCAATCCATTCCTCCCCTAAAACCTCCCCCTACCCCAGGCTGCTGCTGCTGCTGCTAAGTCGTGTCCAACTCTGTGCGACCCCAGAGACGGCAGCCCACCAGGCTTCCCCGTCCCTGGGATTCTCCGGGCAAGATCACTGGAGTGGGTTGCCGTTTCCTTCTCCAATGCATGAAAGTGAAAAGTGAAAGTGAAGTCGCTCAGTCGTGTCCAACTCTAGCGACCCCATGGACTGCAGCCCACCAGGCTCCTCCGTCCATGGGATTTTCCAGGCAAAAGTACTGGAGTGGGGTGCCATTGCCTTCTCCGCACCCCAGGCTAGGCAACCACAAGTCTGTTCTCTGTGTCTGCTAGTCTGTTTCTGTTTCATAGATAAGTTCATTTGTAGACAGTTGAGGGTATTTTTAATGACCTTTTAATTGTCATTTTAAAAGAATACATTTGAATCAGTTCTAATGAGGTGGATGAAACTGGAGCCTATTATACAGAGTGAAGTAAGCCAGAAAGAAAAGCACCAATACAGTATACTAAAGCATATATATGGAATTTAGAAAGATGGTAACGATAACCCTGTATGCAAGACAGCACAAGAGACACAGATGTATAGAACAGTCTTTCAGACTCTGTGGGAGAGGGAGAGGGTGGGATGATTTGGGGGAATGTCATGGAAACATGTATAATATCATATAAGAAACGAATCACCAGTCCGGGTTCGATACAGGATCCTTGGGGCTGGTGCACTGGGATGACCTGGAGGGATGGTACGGGGAGGGAGGTGGGAGGGGGGTTCAGGATGGGGAACACGTGTACGCCCGTGGCGGGTTCATGTTGATGTGTGGCAGAACCAATACAATATTGTAAAGTAATTAGCCTCCAATTAAAATAAATGAAATTTTAAAAAATATGTGTTTAACTTATTAGTTTATGTTGGGTCTTAGTTGTGGCACATGGGATCTTCATTGCCTACATGCAGCATCTCTTAAGTCAGGGCATGTGGGATATTTATTTTTAGTTTGCGGGTTGTTTAGTTGCAGCCTATGGGATCTTTAAGCTTTGGTGTGTGGGATTTTGTGGTGGCATGGGGGATCTTTTAGTTGTAGTGTGTGGGATCTTTGTAGTTGCATGTAAATCTTTAGTTACAGCATATGTGATCTTTTAGTTGTTGCATGTAGGATCTTGTAGTTGCAGAATGAGGAATATGTTTAGTTGCAGCTTGTGAGATCTTTTACTTGTGCTGTGGGGATATTTGTTGTGATATGTGGGATCTTTGTTGTGTCAGGTAGGAACTTTTAGTTGTGACATGCGGGATCTTTTAGTTGCAGTAAGCAAGATCTTTAGTTGTGGCATGGGGCATCTTTAGGTGCTACATACAGAATCTTTTAGTTTTGGTTTGCAGGATCTTAGTTCCACCATGCAGAATCTATTAGTTGTGGTATGTGGGATATTTTAGTCACAGCATGTGGCATCTATCAGTTGGGAAATGCAAGATCCTTCTAGTTGCAACATACATGATCTGCATTGCAGCATATAGGATTTTGTTGTAGCACATGAGATCTTTACCTGCGGTATGTGGGATCTTTGTTGCGGCACACAGGGTCTTTTTAATGGTGGCAGGCAGACTCTTCATTGTAGCGTGTGGGATATTTATAGTTGTGGTATATGGGACCTTTGTTGCAGCATGGGGGATCTTTAGTTGTGGCATATGGGATCTTTTCATTTTGGTATGTGGGATCTTTGTTGTGGCCCATGGGATCTTTGTTGTGGCATGTGGGATCTTACAGTTGCGGTGTTGGGATATTTGTTGCAGTATATGGGATCTTAGCTGCGGCATGTGAAATATTTTAGTTCAGGCATGTGGGATCATTTAGTTGGAACATGCAAGATATTTTTAGTTGGAGAATGTGAGATCTTTGTTGCAACATGTCCGATTTTGTTGTGGCATGTGGGATCTTGAGTTATAGCACGTGGGATCTTTGTTGCAGCATGCAGGGTCTTTTAGTTGTGGCTTGCTGGATCTTTTTAGTTGTGGCATGCAGGATCTTTTAGTCTTCATATGTGGGATCTTTGTTCTGGCATGAAGGATCTTTTTTGTGGCATGTGAGATCTTTAAGTTGTGGTATGCAGGATCTTTTAGTTTGGCATGTGGGATCTTTGTTGGGGCATGTGGGATCTTTGTTGCTACACGTTGACTCTATTAGTTCTAGCATGTTGGATCTTTTACTTGTGGCATGTAAGACCCTTTTAGTTAGGTCATGCTTGTTCTTCATTGCCGCCTGTGGGATTTTGTTGCAGCATGTGAGATCTTTCTGTTGTGGTATGTGGGATCTTTACAGTTCTATTATATGGCATCTTTGTTGTAGTATGTGGGATCTTTAGTTGTGTTATGGGATATCTTTAAATGTGGCATACAGTATCTTTTAAAAAGTTTTGGTATGTGAGATCTTTGTTGCAGCATGCGAGATCTTTTAGTTTTGGTATTAGGATCTTAGTTTTGGCATGTGGGTTATTTTAATGTGGTATGTGAGATCTTTAGTTGCATTTTAGTTGGGGCATGCAAGATATTTTTAGTTATAGAATGTGGGATCTTCATTGCAGCATGTGGGAATATGTTGCAGCATATGGATCTTTAGTTGTTTTAGTTGATATCTTTGTTGTGGCATGTGGAGTCTTTTTAATTGCGACAGGCAGTGTCATCATTGTGCTATGTGCAATCTTTTTTATTTGTGACTTATCAGATCTTTGTTGTGGAATCTGGGATCTTTGTTGTAGCATGTTGGATCTTTTAGCTGGTGGCATGTAGGATCTGTAATTTGTGGCATGTAGGTGACACGACTGAGCGACTGAACTGAACTGAGGCTATTTTTAGTTGTGTGATGTTTGTTGCATCATGTGGCATCTTTCTTGCAGCATGTAGGACCTTTGCTGGATCTTTTAGTTGTAGTATTGGGATCTTTCTTACAGCATATGGGATCTTAGTTGTAGGATGTGGGACCATTTAGTTGTGGTATCTTTAAGTTGAAGCATGTGGTAACTTTCTTGTGGCACGTGGGAACTTTTAGTGTGGCGTTCAGCATCTTTTAGTTGGAGCATGTGAGATATTTTAGTTGCTGAATGTGGGATCTTTGTTGCAGCATATGGGATTTTCTTGTGGCATGTGGGATCTTTAACTGTACCATGTGGGATTGTTGTTGCAGCATGTGGGGTAGTTTTAATTGTGGCAGGCAGGCTCTTCGGTTTGTCATGTGGGATCTTTTTTGTTGTGATATGTGGGATCTTTGCTGCAACATGGGATCTTTTAGTTGCAGCATGCAGGATCTTTTAGTCGTAGCATGTGTGATTTTTCTTGTGGCATGTGGAGTCTTTGTAGTAGCATGTGGCATCTTTAGTGGTGGCATGCGTGATCTTTTTAATTGCTCTGTGTAGGAACTTTGTTTCGGCATGTGGGATATCTTTCTGTTTTTGGCATGTGGGATCATTTTGTTGGGGCATGTGAAATCTTTTTAGTTGCAGCATGGGAGTCTTTTTAGTTGTGGCATGCAGGATGTGTGTTGCAGCATGAGGTATCTTTATCTGTGGTGTGTGGGATCCTTGTTGTGGCATGTAGGATCTTTAGTTGTAGCATGTGAGATCTTTGTTGCAGCTTTCAGGGTTTTCAAATTGTGGCAGGCAGGATCTTCGTTGTGCCGTGTGGGATCTTTGTAGTTGTGATATGTGGACACTTTGTTGTGGTATGTGGGATCTTTGTTGGCGACATGCAGAATCTTTTTAATTGTGGCATAGGATCTTTGTTGTGGCATGAAGGATCTTTTTATTTGTGGCATATGAGATCTTTTGGTTGTGCCATGCAAGATCTTTAGTTCAAGCGTGGGGAATCTTTTTATTTGTGGCATGGAAGATCTTCATTGTGGCATGCATGATCTTTTAGTTCCAGCCTGCCAGATCTTTATAGTTTTGACATGCAGGATCTTCAGATGTGGCATGCGGGATCTTTCGTTGCAGCGTCAGGATCTTTTAGTCATGGTATGTGGGATCTTGGTAGTGCGTGTGGATCTTTAGTTGGGGCATATGGGATATTTTTTAGGTGCGGCATGCAGGATCTTTAGTTGCAGCATATGGGATCTTTCATTGGGGTAAGTAGGAACTTTGTTGCAGTATATGGGATCTTTGTTGTGGCATGCAGGATCTTTTAGTTGCAGCATGTGAGATATTTTTGGTTGTGGAATGTGGGATCTTTTTAACTGGGGCATGCAGGATATTTGTTGCAGCTGAGGGATCTTTTTAATTGTGGCGTGTGAGATCGTTGTGGCATGTGGATCTTTTAGTTGTGGCAGGCAGGATCTTTAGTTGCATTATGGGGAATCATTTTATTTGTGGCCCGCAGGATATTTTAGTTTCAGAATGTGAGATCTTTTTAGTTGTGGCATGCAGGATCTTCAGTTGGGGTATGTGGAATCTTTTTATTTGTGGCATGCAGAACTTTCATTGTGGCATGTGGGATCTTTTACCTACAGCATGCAAGGTCTTTTTAGTTGCAACACGCAGGATCTTCAGTTGTGGCATGTGGCATCTTTAGTTGTGGCATGCAGGATCTTTAGTTGTGGCACGTGGGATCTTTATTTGCAGCATGTGGGACCTTTAGTTGTGGCATACTATTTAATTGTGGCATGTGGGATTTAGTTCCCTGACCGGGGATCAAACCTGGTCCCCCTGCGTTGGGAGTGCAGTCTTAGCCAGTGCAGCACCAGGAAGTCATGACACTTAAGAATTTTGTGTTAGGTATACATGTGTTCCCCATCCTGAACCCTCCTCCCTCCTCCCTCTCCATACCATACCTGTGGCAGATTCATTTCGATATATGGCAAAACCAATACAATATTGTAAAGTTAAAAAATAAAATAAAATTTAAAAAGAAAGGATTTTGTGTTAGGTTGAAAAGAGCTGAAATGCAGCAAACCAGCTGCACCTTACCAGTGCACTTACCAGTGGCACTCCCCCCAGGCTGTACATATTTGTATTTGGAGTACACCAACGCGCAGTCCATAACACTTTTAATTTGCCTTTTTGAGATGTATGGATACTTCCACCACGTTCTCATGCAGATCCCTTCTAGCACATAGGGCGTCCTCTCTGGGAAGATAAAGTAGAACACGTCTCCCGTCTTTTGGGCTGCATCTCAGAGCCAGGGCACACAGCTTGATGAGGAGAATGTGGACTGTATTTCAGCTCCCATTTGCTCTTATCGCTGGGAGTCTCTCGACCAGGCTCTGTGCTGGCCCTTTAGGGTCTTCTGGATCCCACCAAAAGGGATGGCTGTCTGAGTGGCACTAAATGGTCTAGAATGAGAAGTATGACCTTGGGGTCGGTGGGGTCCCTGGCTCCCTGGCCCTGCTAGATTTTCTTAACTGACATACATAGCTTCCATTCTCTAATGGCATGTTTGAGGGGGGTGGGGTCTGAATGGTTGGAATAAAGGGCTGTGTTTATAGCAACTCCTGTAAGCACTTTGCTGGGGCTTGATCATGGTAACCCTAAATGCTAGTGTCTGGGATTTGACCTAACACAGAGCCCCATTTACTTCTCAGTTGTTATTCAGACAATTATTCCCAATAGCACTTTGCTTTCTAAAGCATTCGACTTGGGATAACTGATTTCTCCCTTTGCAGGTCAGCTTCTGGGCAGTTAGCCTGCAGTGAAGCCAGCAGGTTGAATCATGAGAGTCACACGTGTTTCTATAGGAGCGGTGGGATGTTATTTACAGAGAATAATGCGCCCTAGCTGTACAGCTGGTTATAGACAGTTTTGAGCCAATAGAGAAGAAAAGCTTATTTGTGCACAGTGCCTTACATTTCACCATGTGGACATGCAGTCCTGAAAAAAACCCAGGGGGAAGAAACACACTCAAACCCGTGCTCACACATTCAGTCACACTTTCCCATGAAATCTATAACACACATAAGAATTCTCATACATTCACTTACTCAGATACATGCTGACACATTCACTCTTGAACATACTCACTCATAGTCTTACATTTTTGCATCAACATGTTGACACATGTGGACATGCTCACGTTTTTTTACACATGAACACGCTGGTACATTCACACACAAAGAGACTCTTACACTCAGGTTCACTCACACATGAACATGCTCACATGCATGGGTGCTAAGTCACTTCAGTTGTGTCTGACTCTGTACGACGCTACTGACTGTAGCCTGCCCGGCCCCTCTGTCCATGGCATTCTCCAGGCAAGAATACTGGAGTGGATTGCTGTGCCCTCCTCCAGGGGATCTTCACAATCCAGGGTTCGAACCCGCATCTCTTACCTCTCCTGCATTGGCAGGCAGGTTCTTCACCACTAGCACCACCTGGAAAGCCTGAACGTGCTCACACACGGACATATTTGCATATTCATTGAAACACATGTGCTCCTACTTATGCACACTCAAATCACTCACACGTCAAATTCACACATTCATACAAAGAAATATGCTCACACACCCTTATGGCAGAAAGTGAAGAGGAACTAAAAAGCCTCTCGATGAAAGTGAAACAGGAGAGTGAAAAAATTGGCTTAAAGCTCAACATTCAGAAAACGAAGATCATGGCATCTGGTCCCATCACTTCATGGGAAATAGATGGGGAAACAGTAGCTGACTATCTTTTTGGGCTCCAAAATCACTGCAGATGGTGACTGCAGCCATGAAATTAAAAGATGCTTACTCCTTGGAAGAAACGTTATGACCAACCTAGATAGCATATTGAAAAGCAGAGACATTACTTTGCCAACAAAGGTCCGTCTACTCAAGCCTACGGTTTTTCCAGTGGTCATGTATGGATGTGAGAGTTGGACCATAAAGAAAGCTGAGCGCCGAAGAATTGATGCTTTTGAACTGTGGTGTGGGAGAAGACTCTTGAGAGTCCCTTGGACTGCAAGGAGATCCAACCAGTCCATTCTGAAGGAGGTCAGCCCTGGGTGTTCTTTGGAAGGAATGATGCTAAAGCTGAAACTCCAGTACTTGGGCCACCTCATGCGAAGAGTTGACTCATTGGAAACGACCCTGATGCTGGGAGGTATTGGGGGCAGGAGAAAAAGGGGACGACAGAGGATGAGATGGCTGGATGGCATCACCAACTCGATGGACGTGAGTTTGAGTGAACTCCGAGAGGTGGTGATGGACAGGGAGGCCTGGCATGCTGCAATTCATGGGGTCGCAAAGAGTCGGACACGACTGAGCGACTGAACTGAACTGATACATGCATATTAAATGGGTCACCCAAAGAACATGCTCACACACCGATAGACACAATAGCATACATTTGTACTCACACACACATATCCCAGGGACGGGGGAGCCTGGTGGGCTGCCGTCTATGGGGTCGCACAGAGTCGGACACGACTGAAGCGACTTAGCAGCAGCAGCATATTCATACATCATTCACACACATCAACATACTGAGAGAGACAATTCCTAGGTGGGTTGATAAGAAGTCCGGGGTCCCCGTGGAGGAGAAAAGGGTCTAGCTAGGGCTCTCAAGGAACAGATAGGGGTCTGGAATTCTCAAGGAGGAGAAAAGGAAAAACTTTTTTTTTTTTTTTTCTTTAAGTTTTTTTCTTTTAAGCTGATGATTACACAACAAACAACTTGGCTTAAACTGTGCTAAGGATTATTTAACAACAATGTATCCTGCTTGAGGATAGTTGCTCCTTCTTAAAAACCTTCGGAACTGAACTGAACTGAACAACCTTCTGACTAGTCCTGTTATCTTAAAATGTGTATTATGGGAGTTCACCTGGCAAGATCTTTCTATCGTTAGTTCTAATCCTGTCATCTTACAATGTAAATTGTGGGAGTGGGTCTAGTAAGATCTTTACAACCTTGGAACATTATTTTGATTTTTTTGTAATAACAAATTAAAAAAGTATATAGCTCCCTTGTTAAGACTAGCCAGGGGGACACTCTCCATCCCCCTTCTGATGTCTATGTCAGCAGCTTTCTCTGTCCCTTTTTATTCTTTAATAAAACTCGGCTACATAAAAGCTCTTGAGTGATCAAGCCTGGTCCCTGGTTCTGAAGCTAAATCTTCTTCAGAGATCACGAATTGGACATGATTCACCGTAAGCTATCAGTACTGATATTCTCTCACACGCTGACACAGATAAAATTCATGTTTGTTCACACTTGCACATGAATGTATACCTACAGACTCACAACCACTCCCAAACACGCTCATGAATTCAATCACACATAGGAGCATATCATCACCTTCATTCACGCAAATGAGCACACTCACATTAGTGTGTTTCTATGCACAAACGTGCTCATATATCTGCTCAAATCTAGATACACTCAAATCTAATCCCAGAACACTCATCAGATCAAATCAGACCAGATCAGTTGCTCAGTCATGTCCGACTCTTTGCGACCCCATGAATCGCAGCACGCCAGGCCTCCCTGTCCATCACCAACTCCCGGAGTTCACTCAGACTCATGTCCATCGAGTCAGTGATGCCATCCAGCCATCTCATCCTCTGTCGTCCCCTTCTCCTCTTGCCCCCAATCCCTCCCAGCATCAGAGTCTTTTCCAATGAGTCAACTCTTCGCATGAGGTGGCCAAAGTACTGGAGTTTCAGCTTAAGCATCATTCCTTCCAAAGAAATCCCAGGGCTGATCTCCTTCAGAATGGACTGGTTGGATCTCCTTGCAGTCCAAGGGACTCTCAAGAGTCTTCTCCAAGACCACAGTTCAAAAGCATCAATTCTTCAGCACTCAGCCTTCTTCACAGTCCAACTCTCACATCCATACATGACCACAGGAAAAACCATAGCCTTGACTAGAAGGACCTTTGTTGGCAAAGTAATGTCTCTGCTTTTCAATATGCTGTCTAGGTTGGTCATAACTTTCCTTCCAAGGAGTAAGTGTCTTTTAATTTCATGGCTGCAGTCACCATTTGCAGTGATTTTGGAGCCCAGAAAAATAAAGTCTGACACTGTTTCCACTGTTTCCCCATCTATTTCCCATGAAGTGATGGGACTGGATGCCACGATCTTGGTTTTTCTGAATGTTGAGCTCTAAGCCAGCTTTTTCACTCTCCACTTTCACTTTCACCAAGAGGCTTTTCAGTTCCTCTCCACTTTCTGCCATAAGGGTGGCGTCATCTGCATATCTGAGGTTATTGATATTTCTCCCGGCAATCTTGATTCCAGCCTGTGTTTCTTCCAGTCCAGCGTTTCTCATGATGTACTCTGCATATAAGTTAAATAAACAGGGTGACAGTATACAGCCTTGACGAACTCCTTTTCCTATTTGGAACCAGTCTGTTGTTCCATGTCCAGTTCTAACTGTTGCTTCCTGACCTGCATACAAATTTCTCAAGAGGCAGATCAGGTGATCTGGTATTCCCATCTCTTTCAGAATTTTCCACAGTTTATTGTGATCCACACAGTCAAAGGCTTTGGCATAGTCAATAAAGCAGAAATACATGCTTTTCTGGAACTCTTCTTGCTTTTTTCATGATCCAGCAGATGTTGGCAATTTGATCTCTGGTTCCTCTGCCTTTTCTAAAACCAGCTTGAACATCAGGAAGTTCACGGTTCACATATTGCTGAAGCCTGGCTTGGAGAATTTTGAGCATTACTTTACTAGCGTGTGAGATGAGTGCAATTGTGTGGTAGTTTGAGCATTCTTTGGCATTGCCTTTCTTTGGGATTGAAAACTGACCTTTTCCAGTCCTGTGGAGAACACTCATACAGTCACGCAAACTAAGATGTTGAGATTTTCACCGACATGAATTATACACACAGAAAACTGCTCCTACATTCACTCCCATGTACCTATTCATATATTAATCCACATATGGATGCCATCACATAGTCACATATATGAGCATACACATATAAACACACATTTCAATAAAATGACACATACTTACTTACATGTTCATTCACATATACCCAAATTGACACATTCACAAAATGAGCTTATTCATATATTAACATGCTCAAACACACAAAACCCTCACAAATTTTTTTACACAAAGAAAATTTCACATAAATGCACATGCTCATATTCGATAAAACTCAAAAACCTGCTCAAACACTCCATTAACACTTGAAGACATAAACACGTGCAAATAAACAGATTGACATATTCACTCACATGATTAATTCATGTACACAGACTTGCCCACATACAATCACAACTTTGCTTCAGATTTACATCATGCTCACATACATGAACTTGCTTACACATTCAGTTCCACTCAGGAAAAATAATTATACATTAACACCTTCACACACACCAACTTGATCATGCAATAGTCTACACACATGAACATGCTCCCATACATGTGTGAGCTCACGCACTCAGATATGAACACACGAATTCATTCATACACAAACAGACTTTCACTGTTGCACATTAACATGCTCAAAACACAAAGGTGTTCACACTTGTATTTACATATGTTCATGCTCACACTCACGGGCATACTCAGATGTTCACGCATACATGAACATACTTAAATGTGAACATTCCCAGACACACAAAGCGTGTTTACATGTTATCTCCCTAACAAGTCTACACTCTCACTTAAATTCCCACAAAAATACACATATCTAATGGACTTGTATACTGACACAGTTGCACACTTACATCCACTCCCTCCGACCTCTCACACACATTCATACATGCACATGCTCTCACATTTATTTAACAGACAACATGCTAACACACGAATCACTCATGTATGATCAATTTCACACACAGGAACAAGTTCACTTATTCACACAGCCTGCATGCTCATACACACACACATGTGTATTAACACAGACACTGCAAAATCACTCATGCTGAGACCTGGACATGATAACGCATTCACATTTAGACAGGATCATATTCATATTCATGCACACAATCTCTCACACACAGATACTCATATATTCACTCACAGTTGCACATAGACACACTCACATTATCACTTCCACACAAGTGAACACACATTTAGTCACACATAGACAGAATCACATTCACTCACAGAAAAGAACACACACATTACCATGCCCTAACACAAGCATGTTTACATATTCATTAACACACACACGTTGCTGTATCCACTTATACTTGTAGATTAATAATATGCACGTATATATGTATCGATATACATATACATGCTCATGCATTTAATGACAGACTTTTTTCACAGTCACGCAAGCGCAAATGTACAAAAACACAAATGCAAAGCATACATTCACTCACATTCATGAAAGTACATGATATGCTTACATATTCATTCGAACACAGGAATATGATCACATGTATATACTCAGTCATTTACACCCAGACAGGAACATGTTCACATAATCACACAGTGAACCTGATCACAAACTCACAAGTACACTCATTAAAACAGTTGTGTACATGCATATGATCAGCATTCACACATACATCCATGCATGGATTCAGAAATAGATGTACACATTAACAAGCTCACACAGATCATCATGGTTCCACATTCACTCAGAGGTAAACATGCTACCATCATGCACATGCTTACAAATTCACTCAAAAACGTGAACACACAGAAACACACAAAAGCACATTAATACACTGACATATGAACAGGCTCAATTCACTCCTACACACAGACAAGCTCACATACGTCCACAAAGTACACATTCACTCAAATGAACATGCTCAAAGATTTACTGCCATCCATAGATACGCTGACACATGGACAAATTCATTCAAATACAAATATGCTTAAACTAAAATAGTTATGCACTCACTCACACACCTCAATATGCTTCACATACACCGTGTCAGTCATAAATTTACATACATGAACATACTCCTCCTTAAGTTGTTCACAAACATGCACATTCAATCACACATGCAAATGTGGGTACAATCTCCTTCACACACATAGGTGCACATGCACACACACACACACACACACACACACTCGATGCCGCCCCCACATCAGGACCCAGTATTCTCAAAGCAGGCCTCTTTTGGCAGGCTGTTGCCCTCTTACCACATGAACTGTGGTGTGGGCTCCCAAATATTAACAACACTGGATGGCTGTTTTGGATACAGATGCTCACATCTCCCTAATCCTAGTAAGCACTCATATTTTAAAACAAGGGTCCCCTACCTCTAGGATCTAATGCCTGATGATCTGAGATTAAGCTGATGTAATAATAATAGAAATAAAGGGCACAACAAATGTAATATACTTAAAACATCCCCCACCACCCTGGTGCATGGGAAAATTGTCTACCCCAAACCAGTCCCTGGTGCCAAAAATGTTTGTGACTGTTGCTTCAAAGGGATTCCCCAGGAGATGACTGGCTTGGGAGGATAATTAATTGAAAGGATGATTGTCTACTGAGGCTTTAAAATTGACTTAATTTTGCTAAAAGATGCTTCTGCCCTGGTTGTTCTCTCTGAAATTATCTCTTTTCCTGTTATTGGAATCAGCAGATAACCTCACGAAACAATCCTAAGGCTTCTATTCTACTGGTAGGCCCTGGCCAGTGGAAATTACTGAACTTTCCTCTACCCATGTGGGAGGTATTACTAAAAGTAAAGCACTGAAGGATTATGACCTGTCTTAGCCTTGTTAGTGAAAGGATACGGATCCCCACTTTGTGGTTTCCTGCTATGGCCTGTCCTCAAGCCACGACTAATGGGTAGAGGCTATCTATGGACTAGAGAGAATTAAAGGAGGCTGCTCCCTGTACCAGAGCCCCTCTACTAGGTATTGACATTATGAATCTCATACCGGAATGAATGACACTCAAGTAATATTGGTAAATGGTCCGCAGTCCTAGACTGGTCTAACATGTTCTCTTTGTTAAATGTGTCATAGGATAATTGAGCATAATTTGCCTTCCCCTTTGAGGATCAACAGTACACTTTTCCCAGTTGCCTGTAGGGTACATGAATACCTCTGGGATTTCACAAGGAATTTGCCGTGTGGATCTAGATTCCTGCTCTGCACCAGGCACCTCCCACAGAAACTCAGCTCTGGCATTGTACTGATGTCATCCTTGTCCCTGGACCTGGCTATGACTCGGTGTCACACACTGTCACCACTGTGAGCAAACACTTCACTGAGTGTTGGCAACGTTGTGGTAAAAAGGGAACACTTCTGCTCCATTGGTGGGAATGCAAAATCGTGCAGCCACTATGAAAAACAGTGCGGAGATTCCTCAAAAAATTGAAAATAGAATTATCAGATCATCCAGCAATCCCACTCCTGAAAATATATCCAAAGGACATGATTCCTGCTCTGCTCTTATATGCTCATTGCAGCATTATTTGCAATAGCCAAGAATTAAGACAACCTAAGTGTTTGTGGCAGATGAAAGGATAAAGAAAACATTATATGCATATATATGTATATGTGTGTATTATATATATATACATATATATATATATATATAGGGCTTCCATGGTGGTTCAGATGGTAAAGAATCTGCCTGCAACGCAGGAGACCTGGGTTTGATCCCAGGATGAGGAATATCCCCTGGAGAAGGAAATGACAACCCACTCCAGTGATATATATATATATATATATATAACACAATATATGTAACACAATATGTATTTAATATAATATATATATATATACAGTATATGTTCAATATAATGTACTATATATCATAAATACTTATGTGGCATAAAATAGAATTCTTTTTAAAAATTCATCTGAAAAAATATTTTTGCCTTTATGGGGGTGAAACTGAGGGGAAGCAGGAGCAGTGATAATACATAGTGGATTCTCCTTCCTTCAGACTTCTTGCCTTTCTCTGGAAATCTCTACAGGCAGAGCTTAATAGGGAGACAGTTGAAAAGGCAAAATGGGGTTGGCAGTGACCCAGAAACTTAGAACACATTATAGAATTTGGAACTCATATATTTAGACAACTTTAACTTACCTAGCCTCTGTGTCTTATGCCACATATACCCTGAGAGAGAACGCAAACACTGTGCCTTTTGTAACAAAAGAAACACAGAAATGACTGTAATGACATCAATAACACCCACTTTCAAAAACACAAAAACTAAAATTGAGACCTTTGTTAGGAGCTGTAGTGATGTTTATATAGTAAATAGGGAACCGTTGACAGATTTTAATTAAGTTTACAAATTTTACTAATTTTGGTATTGAAAATTTCATACACATAATGACTTCTCTTCTTTCTCACATGGTCACCTAGAAAACTCAGAGTGTAGGTAAAAAGCATCCTTCTCCATATATTTGTTTAATATTCCAGCCTCAGGCACACTCAACACCTTTGCCTGAGCACCAGGTGGAACATCACTCTTACGTAAGCCAGTTTTTCTACCTGAAAGATTTTAAATCAGCCTTAAAAAATTTTTGTAAGAATTGGGAGATCTAAAGATAAAACCTGTGTAAAAACTGTGTAGAGACACAAACCTTCTATGACTCAGAAACTTATCTGGAGCACTGTGTGGGTGTGTGTGAGTGTATGTGTAAGTATTATTTCAGTTGAACTTTAAGCAAACTGCAAACATACACTCTACACAGAAACACTTTCCAATTCCCTGTGTTTAAACTCATGGGATGAGCTGCCCTGCAGAGGCAGGGCCTGGGGTCTTTGGGCAGGTATGGCAGTTAAAGAGTGCGAGCTCTCAAACTGACCTCCTACCCTGAGCTTGTTATATATACAGTGTGAAGTAAGTCAGAAAGAGAAAAACAAATATCGTTCATTAACGCATATATATGGAATCCAGAAAAATGGTACTGATGAACTTCTTTGCAGGGCAGGAATAGGATTCAGGAGAGCAGACTTATGGACACAGCGGGGGCAGGAGAGGGTGGGACGAATTGAAAGAGCAGCATTGACATATATACGTTATTATATGTAATATAAATAGCTGATGTGAAGTTGCTGTATAACACAGGGAGCGCAACTTTGTGCTCTGTGACAACCTAGAGGGGTGAGATGGGGTGGGAGTCGAGAGGGAGTTTCAAGAGGGAGGTGACACATGGATACCTATGGCTGATTCATGTTGCTGTATGGCAGAAACCAACACAACATTGTTGTCTGCACAGAATTGGACATGACTGGAGTGAAGTGACTTAGCAAGAACACACCATATGACCCATCAAACCCACTCCTGGGCATATAACCAGAGAAAACTCTAATTCAAAAAGATACATGCACCCCAACATTCATAGCAGCACTATTTACAAGGGCCAAGACAAGGAAGCAACCTAAATGTCCATCCACAGATGAATGGATAAAGAAGATGTGGTACACATATACAACAGAATACTACTCAGCCATAAGAGAATGAAATATAATGAGGCCATTTATCAGCAACATGGATGGACCGAGAGATTATCCTACTAAGTGAAGTAAGTCAGACAGACAAAGACAAACACCATAGGATTTCACTTACATGTGGAATCAAACTATGTTACAAGTGAACATATTTACAAAAGAGAAACACTCACAGACATAAAAAACAAATTCATGGTTACCAAAGGGGTAAGGGGGTAGAGAAGGGGTTAATTGAGAGGTTGGGATAAGCAGATATAAACTACTAAATATGAAATATATAACCAATGAGGTCCTACTGTAGAGCACAGGGAACTATCTGTAATAACCACAATGGGAAAGAATATGAAAACGTATATGCTTAAAGCTCAACACTCAGAAAACTAAGATCATGGCATCTGGCCCCATCACTTCATGGGAACTAGATGGGGAAACAGTGGAAACAGTGTCAGACTTTATTTTTTGGGGCTCCAAAATCACTCCAGATGGTGACTGCAGCCATGAAATTAAAAGACGCTTACTCCTTGGAAGGAAAGTTATGACCAACCTAGATAGCATATTAAAAAGCAGAGACGTTACTTTGCCAACAAAGGTCCATCTAGTCAAGGCTATGGTTTTTCCAGTAGTCATGTATGCACGTGAGACTTGGACTGTGAAGAAAGCTGAGCACCAAAGAATTGATGTTTTTGAACTGTGGTGTTGGAGAAGACTCTTGAGAGTCCTTTGGACTGTAAGGAGATCCAACCAGTCCATTCTGAAGGAGATCAGTCCTGGGTGATCTTTGGAAGGAATGATGCTAAAGCTGAAACTCCAGTACTTTGGCCACCTCATGTGAAGAGTTGACTCATTGGAAAAGACTCTGATGATGGGAGGGATTGGGGGCAGGAGGAAAAGGGGACGACAGAGGATGAGATGGCTGGATGGCATCACCGACTCGATGGACGTGGGTTTGAGTGAACTCCAGGAGTTGATGATGGACAGGGAGGCCTGGCATGCTGCCATCCAGGGGGTCACAAAGAGTCGGATACAACTGAGCTACTGAACTGAACTGAACTGAATATAACATTGTAAATCAATTACACTTCAATAAAAATATACTGAAAAATGAAAGCCTTTGACTGTGTGGATCACAATAAAGTGTGGAAAATTTTTAAAAAGAGATGGGAATACCAGACCACCTTACCTGTCTCCTGTGAAACCTGTATGTGGGTCCAGAAGCAACAGTTAGAACCTCACAAGGAACAATGGACTGGTTCAAAATTTTGAATGGCATGCAAGGCTGTATATTGTCATCCTGATGTAGTATAACTTTTATGCTGAGTACATCATGTGAAATGCTAGACTGGATATAACACAAGCTGGAATCAAGAACACCAGAAGAAATACCAACAATCTCAGATATGCAGATGATACCACTTTAACGGCAGAAAGCGAACAGGAACTAAAGAGCCTCTTGATGAAAGTGAAAGTGCAGAATGAAAAAGCTGGCTTAAAACCCAGAAAAACTAAGATCCCGGCATCTGGTCCCATCCCTTCGTGGCAAAGAGATGGGAAAAAAGTAGAAACAATGACAGAGTTTATTTTCTTGGGCTCCAAAATACTGCAGACGGTGACAGCAGCCATGAAATTAAAAGACGCTTGCTCCTTGGAAGAAAAGCTGTGAGAAACCTAGACAGCATCTTAAAAATCAGACACATCACTTTGCCGACAAAGGTCCGTCTAGTCAAAGCTACGGTTTTTCCAGTAGTCTCATGCGGATGTGAGAGTTGCACCATAAAGTGGGGTGAGCACTGAAGAACTGACGGTTTCAAATTGTGACGATTTCCAGTCCCTTGGACAGCAAGGTGATCAAACCAGTCAATCCAAAAGGAAATCAACCTTGAATATTCATTGAATGGACCAATGCTGAAGCTAAAGCTCCAATACTTTGGCCACCTGATGTGAAGAGCTGACTCACTGGACAAGATCCTGATGCTGGGAAAAATTGAGGGCAAGAGGAGAAAGGGACATCAGAGGATGAGATGGTTAGGTAGCATCACTGACTCAATGAAAGCTCAATAGTTGTGGCACATGGGCTTAGCTGCTCAGTGGCATGTGGGATCTTCTGGGATCAGGGTCTGAACCTAAGTCTTCTGAAGTGGCAGGCAAATTCTTTACCACTGAGTCATGAGGGAAACCCTAATCTACTTTTGGGCTTCTCAGGCGGTGCTAGTGGTAACGAACCCGAGTGCCAAAGCAGGAGACATAAGAGACGGGGGTTCGATCCCTCCTTGGTCGGGAAGATCCCCTGGAGGAGGGCATGGCAGCCCACTCCAGTATCCTTGCTTGGAGAATCCCATGGACAGAGGAGCCTGGCAGGCTACAGTACATGGGTCAGAATGAGCCGGACACGACAGAAGTGACTTAGCACAGACACCGACCCAGTGGACATGAATTTGAGCATTGTCCAGGAGATAGTGATGGTCAGGGGTGCCTGGCATGCTGCAGTCCATGGGGTTGCACAGTCAGACACAACATAGCGACTGAACAGCAACAACAACAAAAAATGAAACAGTTATGAAGCCAAAAAACGGTACAAACTCTCAGTTATAAAATAGATAATCATAAGGATATAATGTACAGCATGGTGACTATAGTTAATAATACTGTATTGTATATTTGACAGTTGCTAAGGCCACTTTTTCCTAGGTTTGCTCTTAATAAGAGATTGTAAAAGGTTTTTCCTTATCTTCTAAGTAATCTCCTTAGAAGGCACAGATTCTATGTCTTATCAGAATAATGTCCTGTGCTCTTTGTTGATTTATCGCGTCTTTTATTTGTAAGAGAACTGAGCAGTCTTACTTCTAAAAGAGATCATTGTTTTCATGCCTACACATGCAGTTAATGTTTTAAAGAAAAAAAATGTAGTTTTTGCTTTGATTTATAGGACTGATTCGTAGGTATGACTTTTAGTTTGCCCATGTAGATACAACTTAATTTTATGTATGTATGTATGTATTTTTGGCTTGCTAGTTCTTTGTTGCTGGGCAGGCTTTTCTCTAGTTGTGGAGACTGGGGCCTATCTCTAGTTGCAGTACATGGGTGTCTCGTTGCGGCGGCTTCTCTTGTTGCAGAGCATGGGTTCTAGAGCATGTGAGTCTCAGCAGTTGCAGCATGTGGGTCCAGTAGCTGTGGCTTCCAGGCTCTAGAGCACAGGCTCAGGAGTTGTGCCACAGGCTTAGTTACTCCACGACCTGTGGGATCAGGGATGGAACCTGTGTCTCCTGCGTTGGCAGGCAGGTTCTTTACCACGGAGCAACCAGGGAAGCCCTCGATGCAATAGCAAGAATTTTTCCCCTCTATGTTGCCACATTTCCCTAGTTTCAGTGAAATTATACAAGGATTCTTTAATAAAAATTAAAACTACATGTTTAATAGATAAATAAATAAAAGAGGTAAGGCTATTTGCAATCCCATTACCTTTAATATTTACTTTTGAAATCTTCTTATCAATACTCTGGATAAATGGATAGCCAAACAGTTTCTTAGTTACCTATGATTCTTTTTTTAATTCTGTTTTTTCTTTTTTTCAGGTTTCACATTTAGGTCTATGATTCATTTTTTTGAGTTAATCATTGTATATGGTGCAAGGTGTGATCAGTTGTTGTTGCTGTTCTATTTACATAGAGGTATTCACGTTTCCTGGGCTTCCCAGGAGACTCAAGTGGCAAAGAATCCTCCTGCCAATGCAGGAGATGCGGGTTTGATCCCTGGGTCAGGAAGAGCCGCTGGAGGAGGAAATGACAACACACTCCAGTATTCTTGCTTGGAAAATTCCATGCACAGAGGAGCCTGGTGGGCTACAGTCCATGGGGTCTCAAAGAGTCAGACACAACTGAGCATGTGCGTGTGCCTGTGCACGCATGCACACGTGCACACACACACACACACACACACAAACACACACATACACACATTCAAGTCTTCCAGCATCATTTGTTGTTCCACATCGCATGTGGGATCCTAGTTCTTTGACCAGGGCTCAAATCTGTGTCTCCTGCATCAGAAGGCAGAGTCTTAACCATTCAACCGCCAGGGAAGTCCATGACCCATGAATGTATTTAGCAAATTGTACAAATCTTTTGACATTTCTAACAACTTGTGAAATTCTATCTTTCCAAAATAAAATTCTAAACGAAATCTGCTTGATCTCAAACTGACTTTGATATTTCCCGGAAGGCCTCTGGAAAATCACGAAGAGCCTGTTCCTTCACCTTGTAAATGAGAGATGTTACAATAATTAGGTTTATTTGATCAGCTGAGTTGCACAGGAAGCATTCTCAAATACTAAGAGATGCTTCACCTTTTCTAATTTATACTTCTATGGGTACAATGTTAATATAAATACTTTAGAAATTATATTAACTTCCTAGAAATGTCAATGCCTTTGTTGTTCATGATGTATATTGGTGCTGCTTTGCCTTATAATTAGACAACATTGGCATAATGTTATCAGCTGCAATTCCAGTTACTATTTTAGAATGTTGTATGCCACAGAAACAACTAAATGTCCTTGTCAATTGCATCACTTTATATAATGAACATTCTATAATGAACATCCATCCCATCTTTTACCATGGTGATTTTCATCTTTTTAAAAATTTATTTATTTTTTATTGAAGGATAATTGCTTTATAGAATTTTGCTCTTTTCTGTCAAACCTCAACATGAATCAGCCATAGGTATATATATATCCCCTCCCTTTTGAACCTCCCTCCCATCTCCCTCCCCATCCCACGCCTCTAGGTTGATACAGAGCCCCTGTTTGAGTTTCCTGAGCCATACAGCAAATTCCCATTAGCTATCTATTTTACATTTGGTAATGTACGTTTCCATGTTACTCTTTCCATACATCTCACCATCTCTCCCCCTCTCCCCATGTCCATAAGTCTATTCTCTATGTCTGTTTCTCCATTGTTGCCCTGTCAATAAATTCTTCAGTACCATTTTTCTAGATTCCATATATATGTGTTAGAGTATGATATTTCTCTTTCTCTTTCTGACTTACTTCACTCTTATAATACTTACTTCTTACTTACAATAGGTTCCAGGTTCATCCACCTCATTAGAACGGACTGAAATGCGTTCCTTTTTATGGCTGAGTAATATTCCATTGTGTATATGTACCAGGACCTCTTTATCCATTCATCTGTCAATGAACATCTAGGTTGCTTCCATGTTCTGGCTATTGTAAATAGTTACCAATGGCATTTTTCACAGAACTAGAACAAAAAAGTTCACAATTCATATGGAAACACAAAAGACCCTGAATATCCAAAGCAGTCTTGAAAAGAAGAATGGAGCTGGAGGAATCAACCTTCCTGACTTCAGATTATACTACAAGGCTACAGTCATCAAGACAGTATGGCATTGGCACAAAAGCAGAAATACAGACCAATGATTTTCCTCTTTTGTCATCCATAGTTATTTTACCTTGATGCTTCCCTGAAAACCCTTGCAATCAGCTACATGCCAGACTAACTATCTTCAACAAAATGAGACTATCTTGGAGTCCCGAAAGGACTCTGCCAGGTACTCCTGAGGCACAGAACTCCTAATGGCCTTGCTTAAACAACTTTGAGACTACACCACTAGACCGAGTCAGGATTTCCTGAATTCTCCTGGAGAAGCTGATAAATTCATGAGATGGCTAATCCAAGATCAAACAGAACAAGAATTACATGGGGCTGAGTGAACACATTAAGCATGATTACAGCTTTTGTTTGGACTACTGCTGATGCCTTAATGTTCCATTCTCTGGAGAACAACTTTCTCTTCTAACTTCAGCTATCTAAGATTCATAAGAGTTTAGTAAATCGTACTTCTGTAAATGTAAGTGAGGTATTTATCTTCTTTTCCCTGCCTGATCACTCTAGAGTTTGAATATTCTTATTAAGTGTTCTCATTTTCATAGTAATACAATGAATGGTATAGGTTCAATATGAATCTTTTCCTCTGTATTGATTTGATTATATAAGCTTTTAGTGGACTATCACATTTGAAAACAATACATATAATCAGATATGATCAGATAGTTAAAGAAATTAAAGGTGATTTTATGAAGCCAATGTTCACAAAGTCCTCTTGGGCAAATGGGCCTCCTACCTGGATTACAGCTTTCTCAGTCTTAGAGCTGAGTAGGAGAGGTCACCACCTGGCAGGCCTAGCAAACTTAGGATACTGTGAGGACTTCAAGAAGAGATTAATTTACCTAAATCTGCATGTGAATTCTGGTGGTGAGTTCTTGGCATGGCTTCCTAGCCTTGGGAGGCTTTTCAAAGTCCCATCTAAGACTCCTTATGAAAAGTTCCAGCAATGCAAACTAAAAGGCCTCTGTGGTCAATTATCATTCTTGCTGAAATTGTGCAGATAAGCAAGCCAAATCTAGTGAGATCAGACATTTTATAAATGTAAGAATAATCTTATTCTGACTCCTAATGGCATTGCTTAAACAACTTTGAGACCACACCACTAGACCGAGTCAGGATTTCCTGAATTCTCCTGGAGACTCTCAGCTGATAAGTTCATGAGATGGCTAATCCCAGATCAAACAGAACAAGAACTACAAGAATTACAAAGAATAATCTTACTTTGAGTATCTTTGGCCAAAAAGGAAGTGACTGTTGAAATTTTGTTTTTAAAAAGAAAACACAGCATTGTAAGGTATGGGATTCTGGTCTTTGAGCTATTTTGCACGTCGTTGTAAACTACGTGGTTATGTGACCTACGTCTAAATCGGACTGGCTTCTGCTATCTCATACATTTTGTCAGTCCTTACCAAATTCTCAGCTCTTCCAGTTTGCTTCAATATCTGGCTGCAACTCCTCAAACTACTGGTTCCAAAGTTGACATCATTGAGAACACAAAGCTGACTGCCCAGATTCTTATTGGAAGTCTATGCTTTGTCTTCATAGGATCAAAAGAAGTCCTATGAGCTGAAGCTAGACAACTTGATATAAATTTCAAAGGACTCATCATTGCAGCAGATTATGTATGATCTTCATGCCTGAAACTGCTGCCATGTGGGCCACTCAGGAAATTACACTTTATCTCCCATGCTCTGCTCCAGGAAATAATCATGATTGTGGATGAGCTTACTAAAACCTATCTGATGTCTGTGCTTCATAGAAAACATTCACTGCAAACTAGGAAATCTATCAGATTACCACTGCCATCCCCTCACTCCACCATCTAAACATGCTTCAAGCCCAACATCTAGAAATGCTTTCATTTGGTTATCGTTCTGGACTCAGAAACTGTGTCTAAATATTAATAGTCCACTATAAATCTTAATCTTTCTCTTTTGTTTCCTTAAAACCTCCCTCATTAAGTGATCGATTCCTTGCAGGATCCAGCAGATATCTTCTACTACCAAATATCAGCAGACGCTTCAGCTGTTGCTTAGTGAACAAAAGGTGACTGAGTGAGAAATGGACTTATATTGTTCACAGGAAAAAGAATGCCTCTTCTTCCCTTGAAGAAGGGGAGGAACTGAAAATAACTCCCTCCTTAACCAAACCTTAGGCTGTTCTGAGTCCTCTTCTTCACTCTACCAGAAGCTTGATCCTACCTGCTAAGCTGCCGAGCCCAGCTTTAGCAAAGATCCTCCCTAATCAGAATCAGTTTAATCAGAATCCCCCCATACTTCATATCTGAGTTTTTCATCCCTCCTCTTGATATCTAATCAAGTTCCACTCCCAGCCTCCCTTGATACTTGTGTTAGTCAGGGTTCTCCACAGAAACAAGATCAACAGGAAACAGATAGATATACACATATCTTCTATATCAAGTATCTATACCTATAGGTATAGATAACTAGATCAGATACCTAATGTCTATACATTTATATATGTGCGTGTGTGTGTATATATATATATATATAATAAATATATATTAGTTATATTTCTCTGCTATATATTGATGTTGCTATAGATATAAGATAGATATAGATATGGCTTCCCAGGTGGCTCAGTGGTAAAGAATCTGCCTGCCAATGCAGGAGACGCAGGAGACATGGGTTCAATCCCTCGGTTGGGAAGATCCCCTGGAGGAGGTAATGGCAATGCACTCCAGTATTCTTGTCTGGGAAATCCCATGGACAGAGGATTCTGGAGGTTTACAGGTCCACAGGGTTGCAGACTCAGGCACGACTTAGCAACTGAGCATGAGCACGAGCATACATATACATGAAGAGATTATAGAAATTGGCTCATGCAATTGTGGAGGATGAGAAATCATGCAATCTGCTGTCTGCAAGCTGGAAAACCAAGAAAGTCAGTGGTATAATTCAGTCTAAGTCAGAAGGCCTGACAAACCCTGAACCCAGTTCAAGGCTAAAAGCCTGAGAATCAGAGGACAGATGGTGCAAATCCTGGTCTAAGTGCAAAGGCCTAAGATGAGGAATGCCGATGTCTTAGAACAGAGTCATATGGATGTCTCAGTTCAGGCAAAGAGCAAACTCATCCTTCCTCTGTCTTTCTGTTCTATTCAGGCCCTCAAGGGATTGGGTGATGCCCATTTGCATTGATGAGGGCAATTTTCTTTACTCAGTCTACCAATTCATATGCTAATCTCTTCCAGAATCCTGCTTACAGACACACCAGGAAATGCTTTACAAGCAAGTGGACATCTAAAATTAGCCAACACAATACCTAAGTTCCTGTTAGTAATTCCCCAGTCACTACCTCTTTCAACCACCCTGTTGGTGATAAATTTTCATCTGTCTCTCGTGTAGATGGGGTTGAGTTTATTTTCCCTGTTACAACAGTCTCTGTCCCCTTTTAAACAAAGCCTTAAACAAAGTCTTAAACAAAGCCTTCCTTGCCTTAAACTCCATGTGGCATAATTATCTATTGACAATATTAAAGTTATGTTCATGTGAATGAGAGAATGTGTGTCAGGTTCTCAGCTGTGAGCTAGTATGTGCATATTTATGTGAGATAAAATGAGAATGTGAGTACATGTGAGCAAATTTCTTCTGTGAGCTAATGTCTGAGCTTTATGGTGGATGGAAACATGTTTGTGTATACATGTATATAAGCATGTTCTGGATTTTAAGAATATGTAAGTGAAAGTGTGAGTGGGAACATCTGGAAGCATCTGACTGTTTATATCTGAGTCCCTTTGTGAGTAAACTCGTGAGTAAGGTCCTGAATTTGAGTGACAAATCAGCATGTTTTGGCTTCCCTGGTAGCTCAGCTGGTGAAGAATCCGCCTGCAATGCAGGAGATCCTGGTTCAATTCCTGGGTTGGGAAGATGCCCTGGAGAATTCTACACTCTCACTTAAATTCCCACAAAAATACACATATCTAATGGACTTGTATACTGACACAGTTGCACACTTACATCCACTCCCTCCGACCTCTCACACACATTCATACATGCACATGCTCTCACATTTATTTAACAGACAACATGCTAACACACGAATCACTCATGTATGATCAATTTCACACACAGGAACAAGTTCACTTATTCACACAGCCTGCATGCTCATACACACACACATGTGTATTAACACAGACACTGCAAAATCACTCATGCTGAGACCTGGACATGATAACACATTCACATTTAGACAGGATCATATTCATATTCATGCACACAATCTCTCACACACAGATACTCATATATTCACTCACAGTTGCACATAGACACACTCACATTATCACTTCCACACAAGTGAACACACATTTAGTCACACATAGACAGAATCACATTCACTTACAGAAAAGAACACACACATTACCATGCCCTAACACAAGCATGTTTACATATTCATTAACACACACACGTTGCTGTATCCACTTATACTTGTAGATTAATAATATGCACATATATATGTATCGATATACATATACATGCTCATGCATTTAATGACAGACTTTTTTCACAGTCACGCAAGCGCAAATGTACAAAAACACAAATGCAAAGCATACATTCACTCACATTCATGAAAGTACATGATATGCTTACATATTCATTCGAACACAGGAATATGATCACATGTATATACTCAGTCATTTACACCCAGACAGGAACATGTTCACATAATCACACAGTGAACCTGATCACAAACTCACAAGTACACTCATTAAAACAGTTGTGTACATGCATATGATCAGCATTCACACATACATCCATGCATGGATTCAGAAATAGATGTACACATTAACAAGCTCACACAGATCATCATGGTTCCACATTCACTCAGAGGTAAACATGCTACCATCATGCACATGCTTACAAATTCACTCAAAAACGTGAACACACAGAAACACACAAAAGCACATTAATACACTGACATATGAACAGGCTCAATTCACTCCTACACACAGACAAGCTCACATACGTCCACAAAGTACACATTCACTCAAATGAACATGCTCAAAGATTTACTGCCATCCATAGATACGCTGACACATGGACAAATTCATTCAAATACAAATATGCTTAAACTAAAATAGTTATGCACTCACTCACACACCTCAATATGCTTCACATACACCGTGTCAGTCATAAATTTACATACATGAACATACTCCTCCTTAAGTTGTTCACAAACATGCACATTCAATCACACATGCAAATGTGGGTACAATCTCCTTCACACACATAGGTGCACATGCACACACACACACACACACACACACACTCGATGCCGCCCCCACATCAGGACCCAGTATTCTCAAAGCAGGCCTCTTTTGGCAGGCTGTTGCCCTCTTACCACATGAACTGTGGTGTGGGCTCCCAAATATTAACAACACTGGATGGCTGTTTTGGATACAGATGCTCACATCTCCCTAATCCTAGTAAGCACTCATATTTTAAAACAAGGGTCCCCTACCTCTAGGATCTAATGCCTGATGATCTGAGATTAAGCTGATGTAATAATAATAGAAATAAAGGGCACAACAAATGTAATATACTTAAAACATCCCCCACCACCCTGGTGCATGGGAAAATTGTCTACCCCAAACCAGTCCCTGGTGCCAAAAATGTTTGTGACTGTTGCTTCAAAGGGATTCCCCAGGAGATGACTGGCTTGGGAGGATAATTAATTGAAAGGATGATTGTCTACTGAGGCTTTAAAATTGACTTAATTTTGCTAAAAGATGCTTCTGCCCTGGTTGTTCTCTCTGAAATTATCTCTTTTCCTGTTATTGGAATCAGCAGATAACCTCACGAAACAATCCTAAGGCTTCTATTCTACTGGTAGGCCCTGGCCAGTGGAAATTACTGAACTTTCCTCTACCCATGTGGGAGGTATTACTAAAAGTAAAGCACTGAAGGATTATGACCTGTCTTAGCCTTGTTAGTGAAAGGATACGGATCCCCACTTTGTGGTTTCCTGCTATGGCCTGTCCTCAAGCCACGACTAATGGGTAGAGGCTATCTATGGACTAGAGAGAATTAAAGGAGGCTGCTCCCTGTACCAGAGCCCCTCTACTAGGTATTGACATTATGAATCTCATACCGGAATGAATGACACTCAAGTAATATTGGTAAATGGTCCGCAGTCCTAGACTGGTCTAACATGTTCTCTTTGTTAAATGTGTCATAGGATAATTGAGCACAATTTGCCTTCCCCTTTGAGGATCAACAGTACACTTTTCCCAGTTGCCTGTAGGGTACATGAATACCTCTGGGATTTCACAAGGAATTTGCCGTGTGGATCTAGATTCCTGCTCTGCACCAGGCACCTCCCACAGAAACTCAGCTCTGGCATTGTACTGATGTCATCCTTGTCCCTGGACCTGGCTATGACTCGGTGTCACACACTGTCACCACTGTGAGTAAACACTTCACTGAGGGGATGGGCAATTGCCCTCCATAAGCTACAGGGAACCTCCTAGTCTGTTCAATGTCTGGTCTATAATTGAAACTCAGAAGGTAAACTTCGGGTTTACCTGAAATTATGAGACCTGGACATGATATTTCTGAATCTGAATTCAGATCTATTTCTGAATCCATGCATGGATGTATGTGTGAATGCTGATCATATGCATGTACACAACTGTTTTAATGAGTGTACTTGTGAGTTTGTGATCAGGTTCACTGTGTGATTATGTGAACATGTTCATGTCTGGGTGTAAACGACTGAGTATATACATGTGATCATATTCCTGTGTTCAAATGAATATGTAAGCATATAATGTACTTTCATGAATGTGAGTGAATGTATGCTTTGCATTTGTGTTTTTGTACATTTGCGCTTGCATGACTGTGAAAAAAGTCTGTCATTAAATGCATGAGCATGTATATGTATATCGATACATATATACGTGCATATTATTAATCTACAAGTATAAGTGGATATAGCAACGTGTGTGTTAATGAATATATAAACATGCTTTTGTTAGGGCATGGTAATGTGTGTGTTCTTTTCTGTGAGTGAATGTGATTCTGTCTATGTGTGATTAAATGTATATTCACTTGTGTGGAAGTGATAATGTGAGTGTGTCTATGTGCAACTGTGAGTGAATATATGAGTATCTGTGTGTGAGAGATTGTGTGCATGAATATGAATATGATCCTGTCTAAATGTGAATGTGTTATGTCCAGGTCTCAGGTCTCATACAAATGGTAATTTATCTACTGGATTGAGCTAAACCTGGACTTACTAGAGTGTTGCAACTCCATGAGAAAATAGCCACATTCCCTGCCACTAAGCTAATTTGCCATAACCTCCTGGTCTTCTTTTTTTAATGTTTAATTAATCACATCTGTATAATGCTTAACAAGGGTAAGACAGGTCATAATCCTTCAGTGCTTTACTTTTAGTCATTTGGTAGAAGAAAAGCTTCTCATGCCCCAACCTCCCATGTTGGTAAAGGAGATCCAACATTTGGTAGTAACATAGAATTCCAGTGCCAACCTCCAGTATTTGCTGGTCCCTGTGTATGGAGTCACCCTCAGGACATCCACTTATCTGTGGGGACCTGAGCAACAACAGACACTAGATAAACTAAAGAAGTCTACCGTTTCAGCTCTCCCACTAGTGCTCTGAGAACAGGACTTACATTTAGAAGTTTCGGCCACCCAAAAATTCATTTCTAGGATCCACTGGCCCACATGTCCATGGGTTTTTGCCATAAGCAACTTGCAGACTCAGTCCAAAAGTATTGGCCAATGGAGAGGCAACTTCCAGAGGTACACTGAACCCTCAATGAAACTCAAAGCTCTACTGGAGCAGAGCCAGTTATGCTATGGGTTGAGATTCCTATTATGCCCTGGGTGAGAGCAGAAGCTTCTCCCATACAAGCTGAGGTCTGTATTCAAATGGTAATATATCTACTGGATTGAGCTTAACCTGGACTTACTAGAGTGTTGCAACTCCATGAGAAAATAGCCACATTCCCTGCCACTAAGCTAATTTGCCATAACCTCCTGGTCTTCTTTTTTTAATGTTTAATTAATCACATCTGTATAATGTTGAACATTTGATACATTAAATTTTATTTTTATTCTATTTTTTTTTATTGAACTCTGGTGATATACAATGTTGCATTAGTTTCAGGTATACAGCAAAGTGATTTAGTCATATATATGTATATACTCAGGTATATATATGGTAGCTCCTCTCCGCCACCGCCCCTGACCTTGGACGTGGGGTAGCTCCTGTCCGCCGCTCCCGCGCCATCGCTCCCACACCGTCACTGCCGCGGCTAATTACCAACATCCGCTGGATCATAGAAAAAGCAAGAGAGTTTCAGAAAAACATCTATTTCTGCTTTATCGACTATGCCAAAGCCTTTGACTGTGTGGATCACAATAAACTGGAAACTTCTGAAGGAGATGGGGATACCAGACCACCTGACCTGCCTCTTGAGAAACCTGTATGCAGGTCAGGAAGCAACAGAACTGGGCATGGAACAACAGGTTGGTTCCAAATAGGAAAAGGAGTACATCAAGGCTGTATACTGTCACCCTGCTTATTTAACTTATATGCAGAGGACATCATGAGAAATGCTGGGCTGGAGGAAACACAAGCTGGAATCAAGATTGCTGGGAGAAATATCAATAACCTCAGATATGCAGATGACACCACCATTATGGCAGAAAGTGAAGAAGAACTAAAGAGCCTCTTGATGCAGTTGAAAGAGGAGAGTGAAAAAGTTGGCTTAAAGCTCAACATTCAGAAAACTAAGATCATGGCATCCAGTCCCATCACTTCACGGCAAATAGATGGGGAAATAGTGGAAATAGTGGCTGGCTTTTTTTTTCTGGGCTCCAAAATCACTGCAGATGGTGAATGTAGCCATGAATTAAAAGACACTTACTCCTTGGAAGGAAAGTTATGAGCAACCTAGACAGCATATTAAAAAGCAGAGACATTACTTTGTTCACAAAGGTCCATCTAGTCAAGGCTATGGTTTTTCCAGTAGTCATGCATGGTTGGTAGAGTTGGACTATAAAGAAAGCTGAGCGCCGAAGAATTGATGCTTTTGAACTGTGGTGTTGGAGATGACACTTGAGAGTCCCTTGGACTGCAAGGAGATCCAACCAGTCCATCCTAAAGCAGGTTGATCCTGGGTGTTCATTGCAAGGACTGATGTTGAAGATGAAACTCCAATACTTTGGCCACCTGATGTGAAGAGCTGACTCATTTGAAAAGACCCTGATGCTGGGAGAGATTGACGGCAGGAGGAGAAGAGGATGAGATGGTTGGATGGCATCACCGACTCAAAGGACATGGGTTTGGGTAGACTCCGGCAGTTGGTGATGGACAGGGAGGCCTGGTGTGCTGCGGTTCATGGGGTCACAAAGAGTCGGACATGACTGAGTGACTGAACTGAACTGAACTGAACTGAACTCAGGTGTATGTATGTTTATATATATATATTCCTTTTCAGATTCTTTTTCCTTATTGATTATTACAAAATATTGAGTATAGTTTACTGTGTTAAATGTTAGGTCTTTGTTGGTTATGTATTTAATGTATAGTAGTATGTATATTGGAGAAGGCAATGGCACCCCACTCCAGTACTCTTGTCTGGAAAGTCCCATAGACGGAGGAGCCTGGTAGGCTGCAGTCCATGGGGTCGCTGGGAGTCGGACACGACTGAGCGACTTCACTTTGACTTTTCACTTTCATGCATTGGAGGAGGAAATGGCAACCCACTCCAGTATTCTTGCCTAGAGAATCCCGGGGGTGGGGGAGCCTGGTGGGCTGCACTCTATGGGGTCGCACAGAGTCGGACACGACTGAAGCGACTTAGCAGCAGCAGCAGTGTGTATATGTTAATTCCAAACTACTATTTATTTTAGAATTTACTGTTTTATATTTCACTTTTGATTCTTTTTTAAATTTATTTTTAGTTGAAGGATAATTGCTTTACCATGTTATATTTATTGCTGCTGTACAACAACATGAATCAGCATATATTCCCTTCCTCCTACCCCCTCATCCCAGCCCTCTAGGTTGTCACAGAGCACCAGGCTGAGGTGCATGAGCCTAGAACCTGTTATACAGAGTGAAGTAAGTCAGAAAGAAAACAAATTCGTATATTAGCACATATATATGGAATCTAGAAAAATGGTACTGATGAACCTCTGTGAAGGGCAGGAATAAAGACACAGACATAGAGAACGGACTTTTGGACACAGAAATGGAAGGGGAGGGTGAGATGAATTGGAAGAGTAAGATTGACACGTGTGTGTGTGTGTGTGTGTATGTGTAAAATAGATTCGCTAGTGGGAAGCTGCTGTATAGCACAGGGAGCTCAGCTCGGTGCTCTCCGCCTTCTATACAAGCCTTCCATTAGTTTATCCATACAATACACCAATTTCTCCTAATGTTATTGAGGGGATAACAAATAGCTTTTATAATCCTTGGGACCGCCACACGGTTTACACAGTCAGACTAAAGTTTGTACATCACTGTAATGCAAAATAACTATGGGTGTTACAAGAAAAGATTGCTTGGGCTTTTTATCTATCCTGTCATCCTCCAGTCCCACATCAAGGACTGTGGAGAGAACTTGGAGGGCAGCGGTCCTTCCAGTGGTCAAAATACTGCCCATGGTTTAGGTTATATTAAATTCATGCCCCTATGGCATAACTGTGCCATATTTAAGTTCACAGCAAATGATGGGACCATCAACAGAGACAATTCTATTTCTGCTGGTGTGCAATTCCACACGAGATACAACCCAATTATTGGTTTTCACAGGCATGAGAGCACAGGCAATGCCATGAATAGAGAAGAAACATTCACCTGGTACTTTCATTTTTTCCTGTCTCCCTCAGACAAAACCCAGAGCTTAGCCACCTCCTTCTTGATCCTGATGAGAACCTGATGTGAACCAGTGATTCTGAAACCATCCTTTAGCCTGTGTTCATCATCATCCAGTATAAGCCAAGCAAACCACTCTCTGGAGAAAGAGGTGACCTTATCAGCCATCCTGGTACTTTGCTCCTCAAAAGGCACCGTGGAACCCAGGAGGTGGACCTAAACCTCTCCCAGACCAGGTAACTCCATGTGAACAATACCAGGGACAATCAGGCTCCCTATGCTGGCTATAGGTGACCTCCAACTTTAAGTCCTATCCTGTTACCATGGTCCTTATCACCTGAGAAGTTCCTACCCTTGCTAGTGTTGACTCTATGTCTCTTGGTGGTTCACCCAGCCCTAGTAATCTACGCACTACTGTTGACAAGGTCTATCTGGAAACTATACCACATGCACCTAACAGGGTGTCTTACAACACAGGTCAGATTGGAGACAATGGGAACCATGCTGTTGGCTATTCACATTGGTCAGTCCTCCTAAATGACCACAGATACCAACACTGAGGCTAGCAACCTTCTCCTGTCTCTTCTACTACAAGCAACACCCATTCTGGCTAAGCTAGACTCTTTAGATACCACTTGTGACTCATAGATGGTTCTAAACCCTCAGGGCCAACTCTGACCTCAAAACAGATGAGACTGACTGTGATTAAGTAGTGCCATTAACCACATAGAGCCACTGCCTCTTGAGATTTATGTAAGGAATTGCCCAGAGATAGTATGTACCCAGTATTACAACCAGGATGCTTGTGATGAGTGCAATCATATGAAAAGTGCTGTAATGCAGAGCTATACCAACAAACTATGGGATTACAGTTAGATAAAATTATAGCTCTTGCTAATCCCTGACAATAAGGACTAATGAAAACCCTGCCGAAATGTATATCTTTACAAATGTTGGTTTCTTTTCTTATCAGTTGTTAATATAACGACTTTTCCTCTCTTTCCAGTACAAGTCCCATTTATGGAAGCTTGCACTCAAAGAAGTTTGTCTAAGTGACCAAGGACAATTTACCATGAATTTCCTCCCTGGTTGGGAATTTACTTTATTTATTGACTTAATAATATTATTGTTTCGTTTTTATTTTTGGCTGTACTAGGTCTTTGTTGCTGCACGGGCTTTTCTTTAGTTGTGGCAAGTGGGCCTATAATTCGTTGTAGTGCAGGCCTTCTCATCATGGTGACTCCTCTTATTGTGGAGCTCGGGCTCTAGGGCATGTGGGCTTCATAGCTGTTGCTCATGAGCTCAATAGTTGCAATTCCTGGGCTCCCGAGCACAGTCTTAATAGTTGTGGTGCACAGACTTAGCTGCTCTACGCTACGTGGGATATTCCTAGACAGGGTTCAAAACCTTAAAACATTGGCAGGTGGATTCTTTACCACTGATCCACCAGGGAAGCCCCATGGCCACTTATAATTTGTATGTGTATATATGTATGCACACACACGCACACACACGCAGTATACTTATTAGGAAAGGAATGTATACAACATAATATCCAGGACAAGGCATGTCTAAAGAGTCAGGAGCTTCATCCAGTCTGGGAATTCTTTTCTAGCCTAATTGTCTTCCAATACCAACTTCAAGGTTTCCATCACACTCAGTGGGAGTGGGCCTTTCAACAACTCCAATGCTTACTGCCCACAGGAAACAATCATAGCCTTTGAGTGTGACAGCAAAGAAAATTCTCCTGAAAATTGAAAATTTTCAAATCCCATAGAGACATCTAACCACTCTCTATATGAGAGTTTTTCCATCCAAATCGACGCTACTTGTTTACAACTATTAAAAATTCATCAGGCTTACCAAGAGCATCATTAATAAGGACTTGGGAAGTACTTGAGGGAAATTGCAGCCCAATTTTACTCTTCTGGGGGATCTTAAAACATACCCATCCTGTCTTACAGAACAATAATGATAAGCCCAGTAGCAAAGCTAACCTGGGAGGAAATCTATTGAGTTAGTCACATGACCACCTCCCAAGAGGCCACCTCTGAGGCTATAAAAGTAACATAAACAGCTGCCAAAGACTTCGCTGTAGCTCAAACCGTTAAGAATCTGCCTGCGATTCAGGAGACCAGGGTTCGATCCCTGGGTCAGGAAGATCCTCTGGAGAAGGGAATGGCGATCCACTCCAGTATTCTTGCCTGGACAATCCCATGGATATAGAAGCCTGGCAGGTTACAGTCCATGGGGTTGCAAAGAGTTGGACATGACTGAGCGACTAACACACACACACACACACAGCTGCCAAAGAAAAATTCCCCCAGAGGGACCTAATGCGCCAAATGTATAATATAGTTGATACTGATTTTTGAAATAACTTGGCCCACCAGGCTATTTGTTATGGGTACTTGGTAGGAAACTCAAGCAATAATCACAACAATCAGAACAAGTAGGAACATACAATTGCCCACCAGAATAGGCCTTCATATTGCCTTAGTCACGGCAATACATAAGATGGCAAATTTAACCACATTCTGGACTTTCTTCTGCCAACCTGATTTTAGTGCATGTAGCATAGCATATACCTCTCCTTGGCCAAGTTCCCCCATAAATCTCATTTATTAAAATGAGCTTGTTCCCCTCACCATGAATATCCAGAAGCTAATCTATGTAAGTATGTGAGCACTGGTGGGCTGAGTCTGTAACCAGTTTATCTGACCCAGGTACCTAATGCAAGGTGGATAACATGCAGTCTTGTTTGACTGTAAAGCCTTATGCTTCTATTCATATCACCTTGAAGTGTGTGCGTGTGTGTGTGTGTGTGTGTGTGTGTTAGTCATTCAGTCGTGCCTGACTTTTTGCAACCCCATGGACTGTAGCCCGCCAGGCTCCTCTGTGCATGGGATTCTACAGGCAAGAATACAGGAGCGAGTTGCTATTCCCTTCTCTATGGACGTCGAATAGTAGTAAGCTGTAAAATCACCTTTGTAGCAACAAAGGCAGCAGAGATAGCCCAGTGGGCCTGTAAGAACCAAGCGGCTTCCCCTATCTCAAGCTTCCCCTTGCCTGAGACTGGAAAATATTTTTCATACTTGGTCTAGGCCCTAAATTTCATATTTTTACGTAGCAGCTGAACTCTCCCAAGTATTTGCCAACCCAAACCATGCGAGCCAGAACTCTCCAATGCCACAGACTTGTTCACATGCATACATTCCTCTCACATTTACTTACTCTCGAAACATGCTCACACATTCACTCACAATTATATTCACAAATTTACCCTCACACATGAACATGTTCATATATTCACTCACACTTGAATAAGCTCACATTGATACACATACTCATATATGCTCCCATGCACTCACACCCATTCACTTACATGTATACATTAATACACACACAGGAACATCCTCACATTCACTACATCTACTCACATGCACACTGTCATAAATTCCTCCCACAAATATACTCACATATTTACAATCCCACACAAACGAGCTTACTTATACATTAGCTTACATGAACAAATGTGCTAAAATCCATGCACACGACCATAAGTACATTCATAAACAGACCTTTAATCATAGGAATATTATTCACATTAATAAAATCACATATGAATTGGCATGCTTATTTATTCATTCAGGGTGACACTCAAACATTCCCTGTCTCACACTAATATGCTCACACTCATGGAGACACATATTTATCACACACATGTTCACAAATTCGTCATTTATTTGCTAAGCTGTGTCTGACTCTTTTGCGACCCCATGGTAGCCACCGGGGAAGCCCTCACAAATTCATGGACATACATAATGGTGGCTTAGACAGTAAAGAATCTGCCTTCAGTGCAGGAGAGGGCTTCCCTAGGGGCTTACCTGGTAAAGAATCCACCTGCGATGCAGGAGACCTGGGTTTGATCCATGGATCGGGAAGATCCCCTGGAGAAGGGAATGGTACCCATTCCAGTATTCTTCCCTGAAGAATTTCATGGACAGAGGAGCCTGGCGGGCTACAGTCCATGGGGTCGCAAAGAATCGGACATGACTGAGTGACTAACGCTTTTACTTTCTTCACTTTCAATGCAGGAGACCCAGGTTTAATCCCTGTGTCAGGAAGATCCCATGGTGAAGGGAATGGCTACCCACACTAGTATTCTTGCCTGGAGAGTTTCATGGCCAGAGGATCCTGGCAAGCCGTGGGGTTGCAAAGATTCAGACGTGACTGAGCAACTAACACAGTTGAAACTTTCACGTTCACATATATGAGAGTGCTCATTCACTTGCCAAATATGATCATGCACACAAAGTCATTCACACATTCTCACATACATTGACACAGTCACATTTTCACTCATGAACACTCTTGACTTAAACATAGTTACACCCACATGGTCAAACATTCACTCACACACACAAACATGCTTACCAATTCACTCACACATAGATACCCTGCAGTAATTTGTACATAATTACATCTTCAGTAACACTTGCACAGTGTTCTCATATGTAAATATACTCATTAGTTATTGATGTACATTTGCACACATACACAAATATGCTAAAAAATTCACTCTGTCATACATACTCACAAAATGCATGCATTCATATACACAGACTCACAATAACAAGCTCACATGTTCACTTACAACACCATGCTCACAAAGTCACTCACACATAGAAACACATACATAAACACATATGACCGCACATCCACATACACAAATATGCCTACGCATTCCTTTCTTCATGCAAACTTGGTCACATATTCACTCCCTAAAATGAAGATGCCCACAGATTCACTCACACAGACTCAAATATGCTCATATGTAAAACTCACACCCTCACTTATTTGTACACATTAACACACCCACAGACAAACATGCACACTTATTCACTTACCCCCAAAACATGATCACGCACCACAAAGTCCACACCTTCACTCACGCATATGGATCAGTTCAGTTCAGTTCAGTCATTCAGTCATGTCTGACGCTTTGCGACTCCATGGACTGCAGCACCCCAGGCTAACCTGTCCATCATCAACTCCCGGAGCTTGCTCAAACTCGTGTCCATTGAGTTGGTGATGCCATCCAACCATCTCATCCTCTGTCGTCCCCTTCTCCTCCCGCATTCAGTCTTTCCCAGCATCAGGGTCTTTTCAAATGAGTCAGTTCTTCACATCAGGTGGCCAAAGTATTGGAGTTTCAGCTTCATCATCAGTCTTTCCAATGAATATTCAGGACTGATTTCCTTTAGGATGGACTGGTTGGATCTCCTTGCAGTCCAAGGGACTCTCAAGAGTCTTCTCCAACACCACAGTTCAAAAGCATCAATTCTTTGGTGCTGAGCTTTCTTTATAGTCCAACTCTCACACACATGACTGCTGGAAAAACCATAGCTTTGACTAGACAGACTTTTGTTGGCAAAGGAATGTCTCTGCTTTTTAATACACTGTCCAGATTGGTCATAGGTTTTCTTCCAAGGAGCAAGCATCTTTCAATTTCATGACTGCAGTCACCATCTGCAGTTATTTTGGAGACCCCCAAAATAAGGTCAGCCACTGTTTCCACTGTTTCCGCATCGATTTGCCATGAGGTGATGGGACCCGATGCCATGATCTTAGTTTTCTGAATGTTGAGTTTTAAGCCATACATTCAGATAAATTCATACACACACATTCACTCATTTAAATATGATTACATGTTAACGAGCTTATGCAATCAAACATGCTGAAAGATTTACATGCATGTGCTCACATACTCACAGATTTACTAGCACTTGTACATACTCTCGGAGAAGGCAATGGCACCCCACTCCAGTACCCTTGCCTGGAAAATCCCATGGACGGAGGAGCCTGGTAGGCTGCAGTCCATGGGGTCACTAAGAGTCGGACACGACTGAGCGACTTCACTTTCACTTTTCACTTTCGTGCATTGGAGAAGGAAATGGCAACCCACTCCAGTGTTCTTGCCTGGAGAATCCCAGGGACGGGGGAGCCTGGTGGGCTGCCATCTATGGGGTCGCACAGAGTCGGACACGACTGAAGTGACTTAACAGCAGCAGCAGCAGCAGTACATACTCTAGCATATGAACATACCTCTAAATATTCAGATACCCAAATATAATAACATGCTCACATACATGACAATGCTTATGAATTCAGTTGCACCCACGAATATGATCATATACACAAGGTCACTTACATTCATTCACACACATCCACACACTGACATGTTCACTCTCACACAATAGCATACTTATGTTAATGTGCTCCCTTACTCAGCAGTCTCACACATGCACACATGCTACAAATTCATTCACATACATAGCCACTCTCACAAAAAATCACTTCCCCACACATCCATTCTCATTGTCCCATTAACATGCTCACATATACATACATGCTCACTATTCACTGATGCAATAAGATACAAAAAGCATCCGCCTGCAATGTGGGAGACCTGGGTTCGATCCCTGGGTTGGGAAGATCCCCTGGAGAAGGGAAAGGCTTCCCACTCCAGTATTCTGGCCTGGAGAATTCCATGGACCATATAGTCCATGGGGTTGCAAAGTCGGACATGACTGAGCAACTTTCACTTTTTCTGTATACAAATATACTCACATGTTAACTCCCCAGAGTACTTGCTCCCATGTATGAACATACACACTCACTATAGAAATTATTATCCTCCTATATTATACACTCATGCATATACTTCCATACAAATTCACTCACATAGTCAAATATACCCACATATTAACTCTCTCAGAGGCAAATAATGTTCATATATTCACTCACAGGCATGAGCGTACTTAACATGTATACTGAATGACACTCATAAAATATGTTCATACATTTATTTACTTATAAGGACATGGTTGCAATATCACTCACACACGAGACTATTCATATATGTCACATGTACACACACATTTCCTCATATGTGCATGTAAACACAAATGAGGATGTGCTTACACATTCACTTGCAGGTGGACATGCTTCCAAACACACACTTACACATTCACTCACAGAAATATATTCTTCCATAAGAAGCTCACATAAATAAACACACTTGCAACATTCACTCATATGCACGCTAAGTCACTTCAGTCGTGTCCAACTCTGTGCGACCCCATAGATGGCAGCCCACCAGGCTCCCCCGTCCCTGGGATTCTCCAGGCAAGAACACTGGAGTGGGTTGCCATTTCCTTCTCCGATTCATGAAAGGGAAAAGTGAAAGTGAAGTCGCTCAGTCGTGTCTGACTCTAGCGACCCCTTGGACTGCAGCCTACCAGGCTCCTCCGTCCATGGGATTTTCCATGCAAGAGTACTGGAGTGGGGTGCCATTGCCTTCATATGAAGGTGCTCAAACATCCATTCACTCACAAAAACATGATGACAAATTTATTCCAACATAAAGACAGTGTAATATGAGCTCACATGCACAGATCCTGCACATACATACACTCTCAAATCCCTTCACACGTGCAAATTAACATAAACAAGAACACATTCACCCTTTCAATTGCAGATAAACATTTTCACACTCATCGTGAAGCTCACACATTCAGATAACCCACAGATGTACATACCCATTAACAAGTATATGCTCACATGTTCACTCATAAATTTACACATTCATTAGCAACGCCATGCAAACTAGTATGCTTACATTACACATTAATTCATACACATGAACAAGCTAACATCCATGTACAAATTCACAGATTTACTCATACACATGAATAGTTACCAATAGGTATTAACACACAAATATACTCACACCAACACTCTTATCCACGAATGGGCTCACATCAGTTTCATACATGCACACATATTTATTCATTGATATGTTCTTGATCAGAGATTGACTCAAAATGGAGGGTACACTTACATACTCACACATATGTTCTCATTCATTCACTCAAACAAGTATACTCAGACCAACATGGCTATACACATATTTACTCACCCAAATATGCTCACTCATATGTATCAACACATTCATATACTCATGTGTGTTCTATAATTTATGCTCACACACACTCATATATTCAGTTACCAACACAAATATGGTTTAAACACGCAGACACACATAATCCTTTGTGCATATTCACCTACCAAGTCACAGATGCATATCAACATATTAAATATAAAATTTGACTACCACTCGCTCATATACATATGTATGTTCAAACATACAACTAAACTTATGAGTTTACTTAAACAGCAAAATTAGTAATATACATGCACACATGTTGTTACTTGCAATATCATGCTCATAGTTCACTCAGTCAGAAGGGTAAAATGACAGATGAACTCATAGTCACAATCACATACACAGTCTTCAACATTCTCTCACACAAACATGCTCGACCATTCACTCACATGAGCATAATGCATTTATTCACTCACAAGAACACGCTCACAAAATCACTCACACACAAAACCAAGTCATTTTCCCTTACATATGCAGACTCACACTTTTACTTTCATAAAATAAGATGGTCACAAAGGAGCATGCTCATGTGTTCATTTGTACATGAACCTGCTCACACTTATAAATGCTCACACAGTCACACACATAAGTATAATCACACATTAACATGCTTAAAGATGAACGCCCATGCACTCACAGCATCCTTACAAATTTACTAACACACATAGACACACTTACCATCCACATGTTCACACGCTCAATCCAACAGACTTGCTCACATGTTTCCTTGCTCATACGAACATGTCCACAAATTCATTCACACACAGAACACATTCATACATGCTCGTTTTACAAACAGAAACATACTCATACATTCAGTCACACATATGGGCATCCCCATCTCAACATGATCACACACTCAAATGTTAACACATTCAACCATGCACACATATTAATGAAATCGTACACATGTATACTCTTACATATGATGATTTGTACAAATCACATGTCCAGTCTTATGCCCATATTCATATACACATGCGCAAACATCTCTGTGTTCTCTCACACACACGTACCTGCTGTCACCCCTGAATATGCTTACAACTTCACTAAAACAAATTTGTGCTCACATGCATATATTCACACATTCACTGACACAAGCATCCTCAATTCTCACACACATGTAAACACACATATTTTGAGACCACCAATGCACACATTCACTCATTCACACAATTCGCATAAAAGACACACTCATATCTCACATGAACACATTTCCTCATTTACACATATTAGCACACACTTGAAGGTGAAAGAGGAGAGTGAAAAAGCTGACTTAAAACTCAACATTTAGAAAACAAAGGTCATGGCATCCGGTCTCATCACTTCATGGCAAATAGATGGGGAAACAATGGAAACAATGACAGGCTTTATTTTCTTGGGCTTCAGAATCACTGCAGATGGTTACTGCAGCTGAAATTAAGACACTACAAACCTAGACATTGTTTTATTTTATTTATTTTTATTTATTTATTTTTAATTTTATTTTATTTTTAAACTTTACATAATTGTATTAGTTTTGCCAAATATCAAAATGAATCCGCCACAGGTATACATGTGTTCCCTATCCTGAACCCTCCTCCCTCCTCCCTCCCCATACCAACCCTCTGGGTCGTCCCAGTGCACTAGCTCCAAGCAGGCAGAGATATCACTTTGCTGAGAAAGGTCTGCATGGTCAAAGCTATGATTTTTCCAGTAGCCATGTATGGATGTGAGAGTTGGACCATAAAGAAGGCTGAGCACCAAAGAATTGATAGGCACAAATTGTCATGCTGGAGAAGACTCTTGAGAGCCTCTTGGACAGCAAGGAGATCAAACTTGTCAATTCTAAAGGGAATCAGTCCTGAACATTCATTGGAAGGACTGATGCTGAAGCTGAGGTTCCAGTCCTTTGGCCAACTGGTGGAAAGATTGGACTCATTGGGAAAAGACCCTGATGCTGGGAAAGATTGAGGTCAGGAGGAGAAAGGGGCAACAGAGGATGAGATGGTTGGATGGCATCACTGACTCAATGGACAAGAGTTTGAGCAAACTCCAGGAAATAGTGAAGGACAGGGAAGCCTGGCATGCTGCAGTCCATGGGTTGCAAAGGGTCGGACATGACTGAGTGACTGAACAACAACAAAGCGCACTCAAAAACAGGGACATACTCACATTCATTGACTTAACGTGCATTCTCACAGACTCACACTTACAGAAACCCAGTCATATAGGTGATGTGCTTACACGCAGCCTATTCACAGGCACGTTGACACACTCAAACAGAAATCTGATTACATAGTCACTCTGACACAAACATACTCACACTCACCATCAACTCAAACATTCACTCACACACACAAAGATTAACTCACACAAATTTAGCATAGAGCACACTTCCCTGGTGGCTCAGACAGTTAAGCATCTGTCTACAATGTGGGAGACCCGGGTTCGATCCCTGGGTAGGGAAGATCCCCTGGAGAAGGAAATGGCAATCCACTCCAGTACTATTGTGTGGAAAATCCCATGGACAGAGGAGCCTGGTAGGCTACAGCCCATGCGGTCGCAAAGAGTCGGACACGACTAAGCGACTTCACTTTCACACGCTCACATTAACAGGCTTATGAAAACAAATATAGATATTCCCTCACTGACACAAGCATGCAAACACATATACAGATACTCACAAATTCCATAGGCTTGAACACACCCATCTACTTCAACACTCAAATATTGTTACATAACATACTGTAAGACATGAAAAAGTTCACAAATTCACTCTCACAAATGTTTTTGTTGTTCAGTCACTCAGTCGTGTCTGACTTTTTGCGGCCCCATGGACCGCAGCATGCCAGGCTTCCCTGTCCTTTACCACCTCCCAGAATTTGCTCAAACTCATGTCCATTGAGTCAGTGATGCCATCCAACCATCTTGTCTTCTGTCATCCCCTTCTCCTGCCTTCAATCTTTCCCAGCATCAGGGTCTTTTCTATGAGTTAGCTCATCTTCTGTTTCAGCATCAGTCCTTCTAATGAATATTCAAGACTGATTTCCTTTAGGAATGACTGGTTTGATCTCCTTCCAATCCAAAGGACTCTCGAGAGTCTTCTCCAACAGCACAGTTCAAAAAGCATCAGTTCTTCAGTGGTCAGCCTTCTTTATGGTCCAACTCTCACATCCATATATGACTACTGGAAATACCATAGTTTTGACTTGACAGACCTTTGTCGCTAAAGTAATGTTTCTGCTTTTTAATACACTGTCTACATTGGTCATAGCTTTTCTTACAAGGAGCAAGAAGTGTCTTTTTTAATTTCATGGCTGCAGCCACCAACTGCAGTGATTTTGGAGCCCAAGAAAATAAAGTCTGTCACGGTTTCCATTGTTTCCCCATCTATTTGCCATGAAGCATTGGGACCAGATGTCATGATCTTAGTTTTCTGAATGTTGAGTTTTAAGCCAGCTTTTTCACTCTCCTCTTGCACCTTCATCAAGAGGCTCTTGATGAAAAGCCTCTTTGCTTTCTGCCATATGGGTGGTGTCAGCTGCATATCTGAGGTTATTGATGTTTCTCCTGGCAATCTTGATTTCAGCTTGTGCTTCATCCAGCCCAGCATTTCTCATGATATACTCTGCATATAAGTTAAATAAGCAGGGTGACAATTTCCAGCCTTGACGTACTCCTTTCCCAATTTGGAACCAGTCCTTTGTTCCATGTCCGGTTCTAACTATTGCTTCTTGACCTGCATACAGGTTTCGCAGGAGGTAGGTAGTGTGTACAAATATACATGTTCACATGTATGTGCATGCTCCCACATTCAGTCACTTACATTAACATGTTTACTGTTTACTCACTCAAATGAACATGCTGACAAATTATTCACATGCAGACACACTCATGTCCATTCACACCCACATGGTCACACATTCACTCATTAATACAGATGTGCTCACACCATCATTGCCTCACGTGAACATGCTCATGCTGCTACTGCTGCTAAGTCGCTTCAGTCGTGTCCGACTCTGTGCGACCTTATAGACAGTAGCCCACCAGGCTCCCCTGTCCCTGGAATTCTCCAGGCAAGAACATTGGAGTGGGTTGCCAATTCCTTCTCCTGTGCCTGAAAGGGAAAAGTGGAAGTGAAGTCGCTCAGTCGTGTCTGACTCTTAGCGACCCCATGGACTGTAGCCCACCAGACTTCTCCATCCATGGGATTTTCCAGGCAAGAGTACTGGAGTGGGGTGCCATTGCCTTCTCCGAAACATGCTCATAGATGTATTCAAATAGGTAGACATAACTAGTCACACTATAATAAATTCACTCTGTGCAAACTTGCACAAAAATTCACTCAATCACATGAATATTCCTACAAGTTCAGTCACACAGGTTCATGAATACATAAACTCAGGTGCTCCCAGACATTCACTTTCACATGCACATTAGCACTCTCATAGTCAGGAACATGCTCACATGGATGCTCTCCTACAAACATGTGCACATCCTCCACAAAGTACAAATATTCCCTCATAAAGAAAATACACCCATATGTATTTACATTCAGATGCTCACATTTCACGCATACAAGAATACTCCACATGTTACCTAGTTTGCAGCAGGAAACATACACATTCACTGACTCACAGGAAAGTGCTAATAACATCCGTACACATGGCTTCAAATTCAGGTATACACTTGGACACACACAAACATGCATTTCAACACTCAAACATTACTTTAACCTACTCTGACAGGTACAAGTTCATATGTTCACCCTCTTGAATGGTACTACGCACATGTGCAGACACTGACACATTCACTCACATGAACATACCCAGATCTCATTCACATGAAAATTATCACACTTTCACTCACGTGCATACATGATCAAAAATTCACTCACACTCATGAGATCTGTGTACCCACAATGACACACTCATTTACACATGCAGGCCAACATTGACATAAAGAAGAACATGCCCAGGTATTGATTTGCACACAAACAGTAAAGCTCACTAGGAAGCTCACAAATTCAGTCACATACATATGCTTACATTCACTGACACACATATATGTGCCTTTACACAAATACAACCATATATTAATAAGATTACACAGAAACACATAAACATGCTAACATGTGTGTTCATGCTCAGAAATACCTTCATACAATCGAGCACACACATATTCACTAAAGCAAAAATTTATGCACAATGGACTGCTCTTACTGATGAACAGGCTCAAATACACACTGACACTGTCACATTTATGCTCACGTGCAAAAATGCTCAAACAAAAAAATCCAAATAACAAATACGCTAAAAAAATGCTCAAAACATTTACTTCCCCAAAACGCTCACTCTTTAACTCCCACCAGTGTGATGAAAATCTCACTCAGATGCCAGCACACATTCAGATTGCTGATTTGAAACCTCATGAGTTCCCTGGATGAAATTTGAAACTCCCTCCCATGTATGAAGGGCAAGGAGATACCAGAGCAAGATGTAGAGCACTCCAAGTGGGTGGGTGGGTGGCAATTTTTTTTTTTTTAGCTCTAGAAGGGAAATTTCTTTATATATATATATATATATATATATATATGTATATATATATATATATATATGTATATATATATATATTTTTTATGGAGGCTTTTAATTGGAGGCTTTACAATATTGTGGTGGTTTTTGCCATACATTCATATGAATCAGCCATGGATGTACATGTGTTATTAGCAAGAGAACTTACATATAAGGCTTGTGTTGAGTGGCCACAAGACAAGTAGATCTCCACACCTGCCTGTCAGAATCTTAAGTTTATATGGCGAATTTAATGGGGCTCGGCCAAATGTCTTGTCCATATGATCTCAACAGCACATTCCTCTTTCAAGGCTGTGTCTTTAAAACAGGACCTAGTATGGGAACTGTGGGCAGAACATACATTCCAAGGATGAGGAGAGGGTGAGGAGACTCTGATTGCCAAGATTCAGCTCTTGGGTCAACCAGTAGTCATGTCTTCTTTTTACAAAAATTTTAAGTATTTCTATTTGGCTATGCCAGGTCTTTGTTTTGACACACGGGATCTTCAATCTTCATTGCGGCATGCAGGATCTTTTTAGTTACAGCATGAGGGACCTTTAGCTGTGGCATGTAATCTCGTAGTTGCGGCATGTGGGATCTAGTTCCTTGACCAGAGATTGAGCCTGGGCCCCGTGCATTGGGAATATGGCATCTTAGCCACTGCACCACCAGAGAAGTCCCTGTCATATCTTCTTGATGATCTTCTCCAACATTCCATCCTTCATGACTGACTCTTAACAATCTTATACATCCCCCTCTTCTGCCATGTGCCCTGAGCCATTAACAAGGGGTTTTATTAGCATGGAAATAGTTCATTTGGTGGCTGACTAGCTGCATTGGAGGCAGATACCCCAATAATAATATAAGCATATGCAAGAGAAAAGACAGATTATGACTCCTGATGAATAACCTTTTTTGTTCCCCTCACCAAGAGCTCCATGATCTGAACCACTGAAAATAAGTCCCCTAAGCAGGGAGTTGGATCACTCACGGTGTTCACTTGTGTGACTTAATAAGGATGATACATTAGTAGACTCATCAGGTATGAACATATAACATTCTGTTTCCCAACAGTTGTGTTGATTCCTTCGGCAGGCCCTTGAGCAGACCTACTGAAGGAAGGTATTTCCATCAGAGTTCATTGTGTGACCAGACACTGGAGCAGCAGTAGTCTAAAGATGAAAAGACAGATATTTAGTAGGGACTTGTATGGAAAGTCTTCCCCTCACATAAAAACTACACTTCTGGCCTAATCCTTAGATGTTAATGGTTAATGTGGCTGTTGCATTAAGAGCTTGACCTGGTTGTTTATCCCATATATATTGGCTGGGGAAGGCAGCGCTGTCAGGCCTATGGAGATGAACTGTGGGTGGGACATGCTAGGCCAGGACTCCCACCTTCTCCCCTCTTTCAGTGGTGTGTATTCAATTCCAAGCATAGCGCATTTCCTCAGGTCTGGCTCCCAGTGGAGATTTGAGCAGTTCCTCCTCACCCAGGGTTGCAGAGTAACTCATCCATCCTGGTAGAATGTCTTATTGCAAACTCCAGTAGATAATGCCTTTCCCAGGTGTGATGTGGCTTGGTGTTCCCAGCATCATAGTATGTTGATCCTGTTGGAAATGCTCTCAAAATGGTGTCACGGGAATAGAACAGACAATCAAAAATGGCTCAGCAAGGTATTCTTTACTTCTGCAGAAGGGCACTTTGCAGACAAAGGGTCTGGGAGCAAGCACACTGAGTGGAAGGTCTGACCAGGTTTTATCCCTAAGACGCAGGTTCCCGCCCCTGGCTCCTCACAGGCTGAGGACCAGAGTCACAATCTTCCCAGGATGTCACCTAAGATTTGTGTTGGTCAATGGGGTCATGAGTAATACCTGCAAACTCTTGAGTGGAGGACTGTTTTACCCACCCCTTTACTTCTCTGAACATATGCAGGGTAAAAACCCATGAAATTACCCTACCAAACTGTTTTTATGAGGAAGGGGAGAGAACAAAGGACTGGCACAAGTTGCCATTTTTAGAAACCTTATTCACAAGCTGGGTGTATAGGTATATATATCTAAATAATGTGTGCTTAAAATGAATATGGATCATTTCTCTATTTCTCATATCTTCCCTTTTGGTAGAAAAGACTGTATTTTCCTACAGTCCACAGTGAGAAGAGTGCAATCTAAGTCATATTCCATGACTTCCGTACCTTCATGATACTGGGTGTCTTGGTAGAGGGCCTCGGTCTGGATTATGGGGCAGTCAGCATCATTCAAATGTATTAAAGCTTGAGACAGTACTTTAGTCTACCTGGCTAAAGTGGTTTTACCTGTTAGTAATTTAATCTGCTGCTTCAATATTCTCCTTTTCTTTTCCATCACCCATGCTCCTTAGGGGAGACAGAACCTCCATTTACTATCATGTTCTTTTGTGTAAGCTTGTATATCATGATATTTGAAATGTCATGCTTGGTTACTGTCCATTTGACTAGTGTATCTATACATAGTAGCCTACTCTTGTAATTCCCTGATGATGACCTCTTTTTTGTTTGTGGTGACTGGAGAAAGTCTAAATTAGGCCAGACACAGTGTCCACCCAAACCAAGACATTTAGAACCCTCACTCGGAGGAAGGCGGCTGATACAATCATTTTGCTCTCAGTGACTCACCAGTGGGGAGCTCCAGTGAATGGACTCACGCTCCTTTGGCAGTTGCCTTGGGCCCTGTTTAGAACACACAGCAACTGCATAAACAAGTCATTTTGTTTCAAGGGCGTTCTAGCAACCTTGGCCATATGCCATCCCGTTTGAACACTATGGTGGCCCCTCTTTCTATGCTGTATCTACTGAAGGGCAGATTGCTAAGGCTTGTACCCGGGCTAGGGCATCAGCTTCCTGCTACCAGAGGGTATCAGTGCCTCATGATCTGGTATATGGAAATCAGTGACAACTGACTCAGGTTCTGGCAAGCAAACCCAAATGTCCTTCTATATCTTCTAATCCCCAAAGGGCTTATTCATAATTATCCACCCATATGCTTCCCACTGTCCAAGCCATAGGGTTAATCCCTTTACAACAGCAGAATTGTCAGTTCAAAGTGTTAACAGTCAGGACCTATGAGTGATTACCAGTGAAATCTTCTGCGTTCATCCCCATGGCTGCCGCAGTTCATTCCTGTTTCTATCCAGATGATGTCAGTGTTGCTAAGACCAAGACCAAATTCCCAGACACCTGGATTAAACCTGATGTCCTCATGGGCTGTCAGAGAAATACGAGTGGGGGAATTTGGAGCACTGACACATTCTATAAGGCCTAGTGGGGAAGGAAATGGCAACCCACTCCAGTGTTCATGCCTGGGAAATCCCATGGACGGAGGAGCCTGGTGGGCTCCAGTCCATGGGGTCGCAAAGAGTCGGACACGACTGCGTGACCTCACTTCACTTCACTTCACCTCATAAGGCCTAGTAGCACCTGCATTTTTAGAGACAGTGGGCTGGCATACAGCATGCGCCTCTGCTGCAAATAGGCAACCATTTAGTCAAAGTGGGGGGGTTTAAGCTATGGCAGATGTGGGTCAATGGAACATATTCTCAATCTCACCTTGATAGGAAGGCAAATTCTTACTATAAAATGCTGTTCCTTAAAACTGTCTGGTCATATCTAATTTGTGTGCATTCTCAGATATTCGAGTCAGAGCCTTGGTAATATAACCAGTGTTTCCAATTGTGTCCTGTTACAAGGAGAACAGATTATTATTGTATTTATACAAACAAACATATGACCATAAAAATCAGAATACTCACAGAACACTCCAAAACCTGGAGGGATCAGATAGGGAGAAAAAAGTAAGTGTTTCTTCTTTATCCACAAATGTATATGTTAGCAAATTGCTCATAGCTTAAGAGAAAAGAGAAAAAGTCTTCTTAACTCTGGAAAACCAAAACACACAAGAACTAACAATGTTTCAAACAGAAAGTCAAAATTATGATCATCCTCATTATTTCACTCAGTCCCATGAAATTTATGGAGAAAGCCAAACAGTAAAAAAAGAAAACAAACAAACTGCCCTTTTTAACTGATGAAGGAAAATTACGTTTTAGTTTTACGTAAGTACACTATAGATATTAAAGCCTGTTTTTCTTTCGTATAGAAGCCTTAATGAAGTTCAATCATGTATCCAATCTAGATCATATAAGCAACAGTACTCTCTCAAGGCAGCATTTTTGACATGGCTCCTAGTATGGGAACTGTGGGCCACATCTGCATTCCAAGGACAGGGCAGGTAGCGAGGAGCCTCTCATTGCCTGAGTCCAGTTCATCTGTCATCCAGTGGTCGCATCCTCTCAGTAAGCTCTAACACAGATACACTCACCTGGACCCTGACACATTGACTCCTTCACAGAAATGTGCTCAAATGCTCATAAATTCACTCATTTCAGTTCAGTTCAGTTCAGTCACTCAGTCATGTCTGACTCTTTGTGACCCCATGAATTGCAGTGGGCAATTCATGTCCATCACCAAGTCCCAGAGTTCACCCAAACTCATGTGCATCGAGTCGGTGATGCCATACAGCCATCTCATCCTCTGTCGTCCCCTACTCCTCCTGCCCCCAACCCCTCCCAGCATCAGAGTCTTTTCCAATGAGTCCAGTCTATGCATGAGGTGGCCAAAGTATTGGAGTGTCAGCTTTAGCTGTACACCCAGGACTGATCTCCTTTAGGATGGACTGGTTGGATCTCCTTGAAATTCAAGGGACTCTGAACAGTCTTCTCCAACACCACAGTTCAAAAACATCAATTCTTCGGCGCTCAGCTTTCTTCACAAACCAACTCTCACAGCCATACATGACTACTGGAAAAACAATACCCTTGACTAGACGGAACTTTGTTGGCAAAGCAACGTCTCTGCTTTTTAATATACTATCTAGGTTGGTCCAAATATGTACACTCTGATCTTCCCATACACCCCTTCATTTACACGTGCACATTAACCTCAAAATAATAAATCTGCTAACATACACACTCACACACAAGGAAACTCACATCTACCCTGAAGCTCAACCATTCAGTCACATGTAAATAAACTCACACTCCCATTCATGATTATGTTACACTCATACAATTCTTGCAAGTTAAGCTCACTTTAACTTGTGTGAACCTAGTACACATTCACTGCCTCACATGAACATACTGGTGTTCTCTCATGTGTTCACAAATTTCAGTCATACCCCTTGAACATAAACATGTACTTCAATACTCAAGTAGTATCACACTAACAGACTCTTATGGTGGATAGGATTATGAGGCATGGAGGGAGGAGTGCACTTCTCCAGAGCTGGAACCAGCATTGGAGCACCAGCACCTTTGGGCTGCATCCTTTCCTTGATGGACAGCACTTCAGCTGCACACTTTGCCCCACCCTCAAGAATCTGAACAGACAGGTCCCACAAGATTGTGGAGTAGAAGGATGTGCATTCATCTTCTCCCATGAGAACTCCAAAATTGCAAAGAACTGTTGAACAACCATCGACAGGACAATGTTGGATCCCACTGAAAAAAGATACCCCATGTCCGAGGGCAAAGGAGAAGCCACAATGAGACGGTAGGAGAGGCGAAATCGTGTTTAGAATCAAACCTCATAACTACCAGAGATGCTCAGAGGGTCAAACAAAACCTTGTGTGCACCAGGACCCAGGGACCCCACAAGAGACTGAGCCACACCTGCCTTTCAGTGTTTGAGTCTCCTCTATGGCTGCATAGGTCAGCAGTGTCCTGCCATGGGAACAGGGGCTTTGGCTGCAGCAGATCTGGGAGGTGTGGTGTGTAAGCCCCACCATAGAGCCACCAAGCAGGCAACTCACAAACTGGAGGACAATCAAATAATTATGCCAAAGAAGTTCTCACACTGTTGTGAAAGTTCTAGGGCCCACAACAGATTTCCCAACCTGGGAATCCAGCAAAGAGACTGAGAACCCCCAGGGAATTTGATTTTGAAGGCCAGTGGACTTTGATTACAGAACTTACACAGGACTAGGGAAACAGACTCTTGGAAGGCACAAACAAAACCTTGTGTGCACCAGGACCCAGGAGAAAGGAGCAGTGACCCCACAAGAGAATGAGCCAGACTTGCCTGTGAGTATCCAGGAGATTCCAGCGGAGGCATGGGTGGACAGTGGCTTTCTGTGGCATCAGGGGCACTGAATCTAACAGTCCTGACATAAGTTCTTTTGAAGGACCTCCATTACCCCTATCATAGTTTAGCCTCAGGCCAGACTCCAGGGAGGGAACACAGCCCCTCCAATCCACAGAAAATTGGATTAAAGATTTACTGAGCATGGCCCTGCCCATCAGAGCAAGACCCAGATGCCCCCACAGCCAGTCCTTCCAATCAGGAAGCTTCCACAAGCCTCGTATGCTTATCCATCAAAGAACAGACAGAATGGAAACCACAATTACAGAAAACTAACCAAACCGATCCCTTGGATCACAGCCTTGTCTAACTCAATGAAACGATGAGCCATGCCATGTAGGGCCACGCAAGACGGATGGGTCATGGTAGAAAGTTCTGACAAAACGTGGTTCACTGGAGAAGGAATGGCAAACCACTTCAGTATTTTTGCCTTAAGAACCCCATGAAGAGTAGGAAAAGGCAAAAATATATGACACTGAAAGATGAACTCCTCAGGTCAGTAGATGCCCAATACACTACTGGAGAAGAGTGGAGAAATAGCTCCAGGAAGAATGAAGAGGCTGAGGCAAAGCGTAAACAGTGCCCAGCTGTGGATGTGACTGGTGATGGAAGTAAAGTCTGATGCTGTAGAGAACAATATTGTATAGGAACCTGGAATGCTAGGTCCATGAATCAAGGTAAATTGGAAGTGGTCAAACAGGAGATTGCAAGAGTGCACATCGACACTTTAGGAATCAGTGAACTGAAATGGACCAGAATGGGCCCATTATATCTACTGCTGTGGGAAAGAATCCCTTAGAAGTAATGGACTAGCCCTCATATAGTTGACAAAAGAGTCTGAAATGCAGTACTTGGGTGCAATCTCAAAAAAGACAGAATGATCTCTGTTGGTTTCCAAGGCAAACCATTTAATATCACAGTAATCCAAGTCTATGCCCCAACCACTAATGCCAAAGACGCTGAATTGACTGGTTTGATGAAGACACACAAGACCTTCTAGAACTAACACAAAAAGAAGACACCCTTTTCATCATAGGGGACTAGAAAGCAAAAGTAGGAAGTCAAGACATACCTGAAGGAACAAGCAACTTTGGCCTTGGAGTACAAAATGAAGCAGGGCAAAGGCTAACAGAGTTTTTCTGAGAGAACGCACTAGTCATAGCAAACACCCTCTTGCAACAACACAAGAGATGACTACACATGGACATCACCAGATGATCAACACCGAAATCATATTGATTATATTCTTTGCAGCCAAAGATGGAGAAGCTCTATACGGTCTGCAAAAACAAGACCAGGAGCTGACTGTGACTCAGATCATGAACTCCTTATTGCCAAATTCAGACTTAAGTTGAAGAATGAAGGGAAAACCACTAGACCATTCAGGTGTGACCTAAATCAAATCCCTTATGATTATACAGTGGAAGTGACCAAGAGATTCAAGGGATTCGATCTTATAGAAAGAGTGCCTGAAGAACTGTGGATGGAGGTTCCTAACATTGTGCAAGAGGCGGTGATCAAAAGCATCCCCAAGAAGAAGAAATGCAAGCAGGCAAAATGGTGGTCTGAGGAGGCCTTACAAATAGCAGAGAAAAGAAGAGAAGGGAAAGGCAAAGGAGAAAAGGAAAGATATATCCATCTGAATCCAGAGTACCAAAGAATAGCAGGGAAAGATAAGAAAGCCTTCCTCAGTGACCAATGCAAAGAAATAGAGGAAAACAATAGAATGGGAAAGACTAGCAATCTCCTCAAGAAAATTAGAGATACCAAGGGAACATTTCATGCAAAGATGGGCTCAATAAAGGACAGAAATGGCATGGACCTAACAGAAACAGAAGATATTAAGAAGAGATGGCAAGAACACACAGAAGACCTATACAAAAATGATCTTCATGACCCAGATAGCCACGATGATGTGATCACTCACATACAGCCAGACATCTTGGAATGTGAAGTCCAGTGGGCCTTAGGAAGCATCACTATTAATAAAGCTAGTGGAGGTGATGGCATTCCAGCTGAGCTATTTCAAATCCTAAAAGATAATGCTGTGAAAATGCTGCACTTAATATGCCAGCAAATTTGGGAAACTCAGCAGTGGCCACAGGACTGGAAAAGGTCAGTTTTCATTCTGGTCCCAAAGAAAGGCAATGCCAAAGAATGTTCAAACTACTGCACAAATGCACTCATCTCACAGACTAGCAAAGGAATGCTCAAAATTCTCCAAGCTAGGCTTCAACAGTATGTGAACTGAGAACTTCCAGAAGTTCAAGCTGGATTTAGAAAAGGCAGAGGAATGAGAGATCAAATTGTCAACATCCTTTATATCATCGTAAAAGCAAGAGAGCTCCAGAAAAACATCTCCTTCTGTTTCGATGACTATGCTAAAGGCTTTGACTGTGTGGATCACAACAAACTCTGCAACACTCTTAAGGAGATGGGAATACCAGCCCACCTTACTTGCCTCCTGACAAATCTGTATGCAGGTCAAGAAGCAAGCGTTAGAATCAGATATGTAACAACAGACTGGTTCCAAATTGGGAAAGGGGTACGTCAAGGCTGTATATAGTCACCTTACTTATTTAATTTATATGCAGAGTACATCACGCAAAATGCCAGGCTGGATGAAGCACAAACTGGAATCAAGATTGTCGGGAGAAATATCAATAACTAGCCTCAGATATGCAGGTGACAGTACCCGTATGGCAGAAAGCAAAGAGGAACTAAAGAGCCTCTTGATGAAAGTGAAAGAGGAGAGTGAAAAAGCTGGCTTAAAACTCAACACTGAAAAACGAAGACCATGACATTTTGTCCCATCACTTCATGGCAAACTGTTGGGGAAACAATGGAAACAGTGACAGACTTTATTTTCTTGGGCTCCAGAATCACTGCAGATGATGACTGCAGCCATGATTAAAGACGCCTGCTCCTTGGAAGAAAAGCTATGGCAAACCTAGACAGTGTATTAAAAAGCAGAGACATTACTTTAGCGACAAAGGTCCGTCTAGTCAAAGCTGTGGTTTTTCCAGCAGTCATATATGGCTGTGAGAGTTGGACCATAAAGAAAGCTGAGCGCTGAAGAATTGACGCTTTCGAACTGTGGTGTTGGGGAGGACTCTTGAGAGTCCCTTGAACTGCAAGGACATCAGACCAGGCAATGCTAAAGGAAACCAGTTCTGAATATTCATTGGAAGGACTGATGCTGAAACTGAAGCTCCAATACTTTGGCCACCTGATGCGAAGAACTGACTCATTAGCAACGACCCTGATGCTGGTAAAGATTGAAGGCAGGAGGAGAAGGGGACGACAGAGGATGAGATGGTTGGATGGCATCACTGACTCGATGGACATGAGTTTGAGCAAGCTCCGGGACTTGGTGATGGACAGGGAAGCCTGGCATGCTGCGGTCCACGGGGTCACAGAGTCGGACATGACAGAATGACTGAACTCACTGGAACAGTAACATGCTCATATGTTTACTTGCACACAAATATGGTCACACCAGAAAGCTCACAAATTCACTCAGTCACATTACATAACAGTAGCTATGTTCCCTCACATGCTCACAGATTTCTTTATTCAAATATTTTCACACTTTTACAAGATCACTTGCACAACAAAATCACTGACTCAGTACTCAGATGTATACTAAAATGCATTCACGTGATTGAAAATTTATCTATAGAGATGAGCACACATAAATTTATACTTTAAGTGTGCAAATTTACAGCCAGAAAATTCCTCTTGCCCCTACATAGTCTCACACATAGAATGTTGCACACAAATATCCTGACTTACATACAGATACACATTCACTCACAAAACAGATCAAATATTCACAAACTCAAACATGCACTCACATTCAAAAACACAGATGCATGTACACATACACTCTTGACACATTCACTCTTTCACAAAAACATGCTTAATCATGTATTCAACCAAATGACCATTCCAACGAATTCACTCAAACTGAAATACAAATACATACAGTCAGATGCTCCCACTCACACCTTCACTTACACATATTATTTACAATCTTAAAATCCAGACTGTGCCCACATGAATGCATGAATACAAGCATGCTCACATCCATCTTGGAGCTGAAACATTTGCTGAAGAAAATGCACTCATACGTCCTTCCATGTACACCCATATTTTATACTAAGGTGCTCACTCTACATTAACTAGTTCAAAACAAAGAACCTGATACATATTCCCTTACACAAACATGCTAACATCCAAGCACATGGTCACAGATATGTAGGCATGCACATTGTGTTTATATGTGCAAACATGTGAATTCATTTACTCAGGCAAACTTTTTGTCATAAGCATTAACATGGTCACAAATATAGTTGCACACAAACATACTCACCCATCTATATAAAACAGTTACATTTACTCACACATGGGTATGAATGACCTTATTCCAATATACAGTTGACCCTCGCATGACACGGATTTCAACTGTGGGTCCACTTATGTGCAAACTTTTTCAATAAATATATAGTTGGCCCTCTGTGTCTATGGGTTTTGAATTCACAGATTTAACCAACTGCATATCACATTCTATACTGATGATCCACGGCTAGTTGAATCTGAGGATGCAGACTACAGAGATAGAGAGGGCTGACTATGGGACTTGGACACTCTCAGATTTTGGTATCCTCAGTGGGTCCTAGACTCAGTCTTCTGTGGATAGTGAGTGACCACTGTAATCACATATTAACAAGGTCACGAGAAAATATACTTTCCCATCCATTATACACGAATATGCCAAGATGATTATCAGACTTGCAAATGTGTTTATACAGATGAGCATACATAAATGTTCACTCTAAGCATACAGATAAATATATATCCTAGAAACCACTCTCACCCATGAACAGGCTCACAGAAACACTGTCACAGACAGATGTGTTTACATACTTATAAATTACACATTCACTCACTCACAAAACACTTTAACACTCAAACAGTCTCAGACTTGCCCACCAGTACATTCCCATTCACACACCCATACACTTACATGTGCATATTGACATTCACTCCTTCACACAAACATGCTCAAACATTCACTCAATCACATGACCATGCCCATAGATTCATTCACACAGGGACACAAATGCTTATATTCAAAAGTTCCCACTCACACATTCCACTTTTACATGCACATTTTCACTCAAAATCTATGTTCACATAGATACTCACATACAAATATCTCCACATCCTCTATGAAGCTCAGATATTCACTCAAAGAAGAAAATACACTCACAAGCACTTCCACTCATGTTTATGTTTCACTCACACAAATATACTCACCTGTTAACTAGCTCACAACAGTGAACCTGATACACATTCCTACTCATACAAACGTGCCAACACCCGTGCATGTGGCTGCAAATTCAGGGTATACTTGAACACACAAACATTTACAGCAATACCCAAATATTGAAATATGAACACACTCTCAGATGTACAAGGTCACATATTTACTCTCACAAATGGACAAACTCATATATATGCACATGCTCATTTGTTCAGGCTTCTCTGGTGGCTCAGATGGTAAAGAATCTGCCTGCAATGCAGGAGACCCGGGTTAGATCCCGGGTCAGGAAGATCCCCTGGAGAAGGGAATGGCAACCCACTCCAGCATTCTAGCTTGGAGAATCCCATGGATAGAGGAGCCTGGTGGGCTACAGTCCATGGAATCACAGAGTCGGACACGACTGAGTGACTAGCTTACAAATTAACACATGCCGACCAATGTACTCACACATATACACATACTAACATGCATTCACACTTGGTGGCTCACAATTCACAAACATAAAGTGGCCCTAGATAATTCATATTATCATAGTCGTGCACTTAAAAACATACACATGATTATAAATTCACTCACATTCAAAATACACTCATTTCATTTATACATGCACACACCCATTCACATACCCATATAAAATATCATTGTCACAAACATGCTTACATATTGAATTGCACAGGAACATGCTCACAATCAGCAAGAAGCTCACAATTTCATTCATTTATTTAAAAAAAACCATTACATGGGACTTCCTGGTGGCTCCGTGGTAAAGAATCCACCTGCCAATGTAAGAGACATGGGTTTGATCCCTGGTCCAAGAGGATCCTACATGCCCTGAAGCAACTAAGCCCATGTGCCACAACTATTGAGCCTGTGCTCTAGACCCCACAAGCCACAAGTACTGAGCCCACATGCCACAACCACTGAAGCCTGCATGCCCTAGAGCCCTTGCTCCACAACGAGAAGTCTGTGCACCTCAGCCAAAGAGAAGCAACTAGAGAAACGCCCGTGCAGCAACAAAGACACAGCACAGCCAAAAATAAATAAATAAAATTATTCTTGCATATATGTGGTATTTAGAAAGATGAAATGGACAATCCTACATGCAGGGCAGCAAAGGAGACATGGATATAAAGAACAGACTTTTGGAGTCAGTGGGAGAAGGCAAGGGTGGGATGATTTGAGAGAATGGCATCGAAGCATATGCATTACCATGTGTAAAATAGATGACCAGTGCGAGTTTGATGCAAGAAGCAGGGCACCCAAAGCCGGTTTTCTGGGACAACCTAAAGGGATAGGGTGCGGAGGGAGGTGGGAGGGAGATTCAGGATGAGGGGTGACACGTATACGTATGGCCAATTCATGTTGATGTATGGCAAAACCAATCACGATATTGTAAATAATTATCCTCCAAGTAACTAATTTAAAAAATAAAAAACCATTGAATGTACTCCCTCATATATGCTCACAAATAACCTTACTCAAATGTATTCACACATAAACAAGATCACACAGAAAACACATTTACCCCAACTACTCAATATTATGCTAATATGCATTCACATGCCTACAAATTCACTTATACAGGTGAACACACTTAAATATTCATTTTAAGCACACACATTTACACCTAAGAAAACACTCTCACCCATGAACATACTCACACATACAATGTCACACAGAGATATGTTGACATACATACACATTCTTGCACACTAACTAAACACGCACTGATTTGCCCTCAAACTCAAATTCAAAAACACATACATTCACATGCGTGCACCAACACATTCATTGTTTCACATAAACATGCTGGTGTGTGTGTGTGTGTGTGTGTGTGTTAGTCACTCAGTCGTGTCCAACTCTTTGTGACCCCATGGACTGTAACTGTAGCTGCCGGGCTCTTCTGTCCGTGGGGATTCTCTAGGCCGGAATGCTGGAGTGGGTTGCTAGGCCCCCTTCCAGGGGATCTTCCTGACCCAGGTATCGAACCCAGATCTGCCACATTGCAGGTGGATTCCTTACCGCCTGAGCCACCAGGGAAGCCCAAGAATCCTGGAGTGGGTAGCCTATCCCTTCTCCAGGGCATCTTCCCAACCCAGGAATCGAACCAGGATCTCCTGCATTGCAGGCGGATTCTTCACCAGCTGAGCTACCAGGGAAGCCAAAACATGCTGATTTGTCACTCAATTTCAGGACCTTACTCACGAGTTTACTCACAAAGGGACTCAGATATAAACAGTCAGATGCTTCCAGATGTTCCCACTCACACTTTCACTTACATATTCTTAAAATCCAGAACATGCTTATATACATGTATACACAAACATGTTTCCATCCACCATAAAGCTCAGACATTAGCTCACAGAAGAAATTTGCTCACATGTACTCACATTCTCATTTTATCTCACATAAATATGCACATACTAGCTCACAGCTGAGAACCTGACACACATTCTCTCATTCACATGAACATAACTTTAATATTGTCAATAGATAATTATGCCACATGGAGTTTAAGGCAAGGAAGGCTTTGTTTAAGACTTTGTTTAAGGCTTTGTTTAAAAGGGGACAGAGACTGTTGTAACAGGGAAAATAAACTCAACCCCATCTACACGAGAGACAGATGAAAATTTATCACCAACAGGGTGGTTGAAAGAGGTAGTGACTGGGGAATTACTAACAGGAACTTAGGTATTGTGTTGGCTAATTTTAGATGTTCACTTGCTTGTAAAGCATTTCCTGGTGTGTCTGTAAGCAGGATTCTGGAAGAGATTAGCATATGAATTGGTAGACTGAGTAAAGAAAATTGCCCTCATCAATGCAAATGGGCATCACCCAATCCCTTGAGGGCCTGAATAGAACAGAAAGACAGAGGAAGGATGAGTTTGCTCTTTGCCTGAACTGAGACATCCATATGATTCTGTTCTAAGACATCGGCATTCCTCATCTTAGGCCTTTGCACTTAGACCAGGATTTGCACCATCTGTCCTCTGATTCTCAGGCTTTTAGCCTTGAACTGGGTTCAGGGTTTGTCAGGCCTTCTGACTTAGACTGAATTATACCACTGACTTTCTTGGTTTTCCAGCTTGCAGACAGCAGATTGCATGATTTCTCATCCTCCACAATTGCATGAGCCAATTTCTATAATCTCTTCATGTATATGTATGCTCGTGCTCATGCTCAGTTGCTAAGTCGTGCCTGAGTCTGCAACCCTGTGGACCTGTAACCCTCCAGAATCCTCTGTCCATGGGATTTCCCAGACAAGAATACTGGAGTGCATTGCCATTACCTCCTCCAGGGGATCTTCCCAACCGAGGGATTGAACCCATGTCTCCTGCGTCTCCTGCATTGGCAGGCAGATTCTTTACCACTGAGCCACCTGGGAAGCCATATCTATATCTATCTTATATCTATAGCAACATCAATATATAGCAGAGAAATATAACTAATATATATTTATTATATATATATATATATACACACACACACACATATATAAATGTATAGACATTAGGTATCTGATCTAGTTATCTATACCTATAGGTATAGATACTTGATATAGAAGATATGTGTATATCTATCTGTTTCCTGTTGATCTTGTTTCTGTGGAGAACCCTGACTAACACAAGTATCAAGGGAGGCTGGGAGTGGAACTTGATTAGATATCAAGAGGAGGGATGAAAAACTCAGATATGAAGTATGGGGGGATTCTGATTAAACTGATTCTGATTAGGGAGGATCTTTGCTAAAGCTGGGCTCAGCAGCTTAGCAGGTAGGATCAAGCTTCAGGTAGAGTGAAGAAGAGGACTCAGAACGGCCTAAGGTTTGGTTAAGGAGGGAGTTATTTTCAGTTCCTCCCCTTCTTCAAGGGAAGAAGAGGCATTCTTTTTCCTGTGAACAATATAAGTCCATTTCTCACTCAGTCACCTTTTGTTCACTAAGCAACAGCTGAAGCGTCTGCTGATATTTGGTAGTAGAAGATATCTGCTGGATCCTGCAAGGAATCGATCACTTAATGAGGGAGGTTTCTAAGGAAACAAAAGAGAAAGATTAAGATTTATAGTGGACTATTAATATTTAGACACAGTTTCTGAGTCCAGAACGATAACCAAATGAAAGCATTTCTAGATGTTGGGCTTGAAGCATGTTTAGATGGTGGAGTGAGGGGATGGCAGTGGTAATCTGATAGATTTCCTAGTTTGCAGTGAATGTTTTCTATGAAGCACAGACATCAGATAGGTTTTAGTAAGCTCATCCACAATCATGATTATTTCCTGGAGCAGAGCATGGGAGATAAAGTGTAATTTCCTGAGTGGCCCACATGGCAGCAGTTTCAGGCATGAAGATCATACATAATCTGCTGCAATGATGAGTCCTTTGAAATTTATATCAAGTTGTCTAGCTTCAGCTCATAGGACTTCTTTTGATCCTATGAAGACAAAGCATAGACTTCCAATAAGAATCTGGGCAGTCAGCTTTGTGTTCTCAATGATGTCAACTTTGGAACCAGTAGTTTGAGGAGTTGCAGCCAGATATTGAAGCAAACTGGAAGAGCTGAGAATTTGGTAAGGACTGACAAAATGTATGAGATAGCAGAAGCCAGTCCGATTTAGACGTAGGTCACATAACCACGTAGTTTACAACGACGTGCAAAATAGCTCAAAGACCAGAATCCCATACCTTACAATGCTGTGTTTTCTTTTTAAAAACAAAATTTCAACAGTCACTTCCTTTTTGGCCAAAGATACTCAAAGTAAGATTATTCTTTGTAATTCTTGTAGTTCTTGTTCTGTTTGATCTGGGATTAGCCATCTCATGAACTTATCAGCTGAGAGTCTCCAGGAGAATTCAGGAAATCCTGACTCGGTCTAGTGGTGTGGTCTCAAAGTTGTTTAAGCAATGCCATTAGGAGTCAGAATAAGATTATTCTTACATTTATAAAATGTCTGATCTCACTAGATTTGGCTTGCTTATCTGCACAATTTCAGCAAGAATGATAATTGACCACAGAGGCCTTTTAGTTTGCATTGCTGGAACTTTTCATAAGGAGTCTTAGATGGGACTTTGAAAAGCCTCCCAAGGCTAGGAAGCCATGCCAAGAACTCACCACCAGAATTCACATGCAGATTTAGGTAAATTAATCTCTTCTTGAAGTCCTCACAGTATCCTAAGTTTGCTAGGCCTGCCAGGTGGTGACCTCTCCTACTCAGCTCTAAGACTGAGAAAGCTGTAATCCAGGTAGGAGGCCCATTTGCCCAAGAGGACTTTGTGAACATTGGCTTCATAAAATCACCTTTAATTTCTTTAACTATCTGATCATATCTGATTATATGTATTGTTTTCAAATGTGATAGTCCACTAAAAGCTTATATAATCAAATCAATACAGAGGAAAAGATTCATATTGAACCTATACCATTCATTGTATTACTATGAAAATGAGAACACTTAATAAGAATATTCAAACTCTAGAGTGATCAGGCAGGGAAAAGAAGATAAATACCTCACTTACATTTACAGAAGTACGATTTACTAAACTCTTATGAATCTTAGATAGCTGAAGTTAGAAGAGAAAGTTGTTCTCCAGAGAATGGAACATTAAGGCATCAGCAGTAGTCCAAACAAAAGCTGTAATCATGCTTAATGTGTTCACTCAGCCCCATGTAATTCTTGTTCTGTTTGATCTTGGATTAGCCATCTCATGAATTTATCAGCTTCTCCAGGAGAATTCAGGAAATCCTGACTCGGTCTAGTGGTGTAGTCTCAAAGTTGTTTAAGCAAGGCCATTAGGAGTTCTGTGCCTCAGGAGTACCTGGCAGAGTCCTTTCGGGACTCCAAGACAGTCTCATTTTGTTGAAGATAGTTAGTCTGGCATGTAGCTGATTGCAAGGGTTTTCAGGGAAGCATCAAGGTAAAATAACTATGGATGACAAAAGAGGAAAATCATTGGTCTGTATTTCTGCTTTTGTGCCAATGCCATACTGTCTTGATGACTGTAGCCTTGTAGTATAATCTGAAGTCAGGAAGGTTGATTCCTCCAGCTCCATTCTTCTTTTCAAGACTGCTTTGGATATTCAGGGTCTTTTGTGTTTCCATATGAATTGTGAACTTTTTTGTTCTAGTTCTGTGAAAAATGCCATTGGTAACTATTTACAATAGCCAGAACATGGAAGCAACCTAGATGTTCATTGACAGATGAATGGATAAAGAGGTCCTGGTACATATACACAATGGAATATTACTCAGCCATAAAAAGGAACACATTTCAGTCCGTTCTAATGAGGTGGATGAACCTGGAACCTATTGTAAGTAAGAAGTAAGTATTATAAGAGTGAAGTAAGTCAGAAAGAGAAAGAGAAATATCATACTCTAACACATATATATGGAATCTAGAAAAATGGTACTGAAGAATTTATTGACAGGGCAACAATGGAGAAACAGACATAGAGAATAGACTTATGGACATGGGGAGAGGGGGAGAGATGGTGAGATGTATGGAAAGAGTAACATGGAAACGTACATTACCAAATGTAAAATAGATAGCTAATGGGAATTTGCTGTATGGCTCAGGAAACTCAAACAGGGGCTCTGTATCAACCTAGAGGCGTGGGATGGGGAGGGAGATGGGAGGGAGGTTCAAAAGGGAGGGGATATATATATATACCTATGGCTGATTCATGTTGAGGTTTGACAGAAAAGAGCAAAATTCTATAAAGCAATTATCCTTCAATAAAAAATAAATAAATTTTTAAAAAGATGAAAATCACCATGGTAAAAGATGGGATGGATGTTCATTATAGAATGTTCATTATATAAAGTGATGCAATTGACAAGGACATTTAGTTGTTTCTGTGGCATACAACATTCTAAAATAGTAACTGGAATTGCAGCTGATAACATTATGCCAATGTTGTCTAATTATAAGGCAAAGCAGCACCAATATACATCATGAACAACAAAGGCATTGACATTTCTAGGAAGTTAATATAATTTCTAAAGTATTTATATTAACATTGTACCCATAGAAGTATAAATTAGAAAAGGTGAAGCATCTCTTAGTATTTGAGAATGCTTCCTGTGCAACTCAGCTGATCAAATAAACCTAATTATTGTAACATCTCTCATTTACAAGGTGAAGGAACAGGCTCTTCGTGATTTTCCAGAGGCCTTCCGGGAAATATCAAAGTCAGTTTGAGATCAAGCAGATTTCGTTTAGAATTTTATTTTGGAAAGATAGAATTTCACAAGTTGTTAGAAATGTCAAAAGATTTGTACAATTTGCTAAATACATTCATGGGTCATGGACTTCCCTGGCGGTTGAATGATTAAGACTCTGCCTTCTGATGCAGGAGACACAGATTTGAGCCCTGGTCAAAGAACTAGGATCCCACATGCGATGTGGAACAACAAATGATGCTGGAAGACTTGAATGTGTGTATGTGTGTGTTTGTGTGTGTGTGTGTGTGTGTGCACGTGTGCATGCGTGCACAGGCACACGCACATGCTCAGTTGTGTCTGACTCTTTGAGACCCCATGGACTGTAGCCCACCAGGCTCCTCTGTGCATGGAATTTTCCAAGCAAGAATACTGGAGTGTGTTGTCATTTCCTCCTCCAGCGGCTCTTCCTGACCCAGGGATCAAACCCGCATCTCCTGCATTGGCAGGAGGATTCTTTGCCACTTGAGTCTCCTGGGAAGCCCAGGAAACGTGAATACCTCTATGTAAATAGAACAGCAACAACAACTGATCACACCTTGCACCATATACAATGATTAACTCAAAAAAATGAATCATAGACCTAAATGTGAAACCTGAAAAAAAGAAAAAACAGAATTAAAAAAAGAATCATAGGTAACTAAGAAACTGTTTGGCTATCCATTTATCCAGAGTATTGATAAGAAGATTTCAAAAGTAAATATTAAAGGTAATGGGATTGCAAATAGCCTTACCTCTTTTATTTATTTATCTATTAAACATGTAGTTTTAATTTTTATTAAAGAATCCTTGTATAATTTCACTGAAACTAGGGAAATGTGGCAACATAGAGGGGAAAAATTCTTGCTATTGCATCGAGGGCTTCCCTGGTTGCTCCGTGGTAAAGAACCTGCCTGCCAACACAGGAGACACAGGTTCCATCCCTGATCCCACAGGTCGTGGAGTAACTAAGCCTGTGGCACAACTCCTGAGCCTGTGCTCTAGAGCCTGGAAGCCACAGCTACTAGACCCACATGCTGCAACTGCTGAGACTCACATGCTCTAGAACCCATGCTCTGCAACAAGAGAAGCCGCCGCAACGAGACACCCATGTACTGCAGCTAGAGATAGGCCCCAGTCTCCACAACTAGAGAAAAGCCTGCCCAGCAACAAAGAACTAGCAAGCCAAAAATACATACATACATACATAAAATTAAGTTGTACCTACATGGGCAAACTAAAAGTCATACCTACGAATCAGTCCTATAAATCAAAGCAAAAACTACATTTTTTTTCTTTAAAACATTAACTGCATGTGTAGGCATGAAAACAATGATCTCTTTTAGAAGTAAGACTGCTCAGTTCTCTTACAAATAAAAGACGCGATAAATCAACAAAGAGCACAGGACATTATTCTGATAAGACATAGAATCTGTGCCTTCTAAGGAGACTACTTAGAAGATAAGGAAAAACCTTTTACAATCTCTTATTAAGAGCAAACCTAGGAAAAAGTGGCCTTAGCAACTGTCAAATATACAATACAGTATTATTAACTATAGTCACCATGCTGTACATTATATCCTTATGATTATCTATTTTATAACTGAGAGTTTGTACCGTTTTTTGGCTTCATAACTGTTTCATTTTTTGTTGTTGTTGCTGTTCAGTCGCTATGTTGTGTCTGACTGTGCAACCCCATGGACTGCAGCATGCCAGGCACCCCTGACCATCACTATCTCCTGGACAATGCTCAAATTCATGTCCACTGGGTCGGTGTCTGCGCTAAGTCACTTCTGTCGTGTCCGGCTCATTCTGACCCATGTACTGTAGCCTGCCAGGCTCCTCTGTCCATGGGATTCTCCAAGCAAGGATACTGGAGTGGGCTGCCATGCCCTCCTCCAGGGGAATCTTCCCGACCAAGGAGGGATCGAACCCCCGTCTCTTACGTCTCCTGCTTTGGCACTCGGGTTCTTTACCACTAGCACTGCCTGAGAAGCCCAAAAGTAGATTAGGGTTTCCCTCATGACTCAGTGGTAAAGAATTTGCCTGCCACTTCAGAAGACTTAGGTTCAGACCCTGATCCCAGAAGATCCCACATGCCACTGAGCAGCTAAGCCCATGTGCCACAACTATTGAGCTTTCATTGAGTCAGTGATGCTACCTAACCATCTCATCCTCTGATGTGTCCTTCTCCTCTTGCCCTCAATTATTCCCAGCATCAGGATCTTGTCCAGTGAGTCAGCTCTTCACATCAGGTGGCCAAAGTATTGGAGCTTTAGCTTCAGCATTGGTCCATTCAATGAATATTCAAGGTTGATTTCCTTTTGGATTGACTGGTTTGATCACCTTGCTGTCCAAGGGACTGGAAATCGTCACAATTTGAAACCATCAGTTCTTCAGTGCTCACCCCACTTTATGGTGCAACTCTCACATCCGCATGAGACTACTGGAAAAACCGTAGCTTTGACTAGACGGACCTTTGTCGGCAAAGTGATGTGTCTGATTTTTAAGATGCTGTCTAGGTTTCTCACAGCTTTTCTTCCAAGGAGCAAGCGTCTTTTAATTTCATGGCTGCTGTCACCGTCTGCAGTATTTTGGAGCCCAAGAAAATAAACTCTGTCATTGTTTCTACTTTTTTCCCATCTCTTTGCCATGAAGGGATGGGACCAGATGCCGGGATCTTAGTTTTTCTGGGTTTTAAGCCAGCTTTTTCATTCTGCACTTTCACTTTCATGAAGAGGCTCTTTAGTTCCTGTTCGCTTTCTGCCGTTAAAGTGGTATCATCTGCTTATCTGAGATTGTTGGTATTTCTTCTGGTGTTCTTGATTCCAGCTTGTGTTATATCCAGTCTAGCATTTCACATGATGTACTCAGCATAAAAGTTATACTACATCAGGATGACAATATACAGCCTTGCATGCCATTCAAAATTTTGAACCAGTCCATTGTTCCTTGTGAGGTTCTAACTGTTGCTTCTGGACCCACATACAGGTTTCACAGGAGACAGGTAAGGTGGTCTGGTATTCCCATCTCTTTTTAAAAATTTTCCACACTTTATTGTGATCCACACAGTCAAAGGCTTTCATTTTTCAGTATATTTTTATTGAAGTGTAATTGATTTACAATGTTACATTCAGTTCAGTTCAGTTCAGTAGCTCAGTTGTATCCGACTCTTTGCGACCCCCTGGATGGCAGCATGCCAGGCCTCCCTGTCCATCATCAACTCCTGGAGTTCACTCAAACCCACGTCCATCGAGTCGGTGATGCCATCCAGCCATCTCATCCTCTGTCGTCCCCTTTTCCTCCTGCCCCCAATCCCTCCCATCATCAGAGTCTTTTCCAATGAGTCAACTCTTCACATGAGGTGGCCAAAGTACTGGAGTTTCAGCTTTAGCATCATTCCTTCCAAAGATCACCCAGGACTGATCTCCTTCAGAATGGACTGGTTGGATCTCCTTACAGTCCAAAGGACTCTCAAGAGTCTTCTCCAACACCACAGTTCAAAAACATCAATTCTTTGGTGCTCAGCTTTCTTCACAGTCCAAGTCTCACGTGCATACATGACTACTGGAAAAACCATAGCCTTGACTAGATGGACCTTTGTTGGCAAAGTAACGTCTCTGCTTTTTAATATGCTATCTAGGTTGGTCATAACTTTCCTTCCAAGGAGTAAGCGTCTTTTAATTTCATGGCTGCAGTCACCATCTGGAGTGATTTTGGAGCCCCAAAAAATAAAGTCTGACACTGTTTCCACTGTTTCCCCATCTAGTTCCCATGAAGTGATGGGGCCAGATGCCATGATCTTAGTTTTCTGAGTGTTGAGCTTTAAGCATATACGTTTTCATATTCTTTCCCATTGTGGTTATTACAGATAGTTCCCTGTGCTCTACAGTAGGACCTCATTGGTTATATATTTCATATTTAGTAGTTTATATCTGCTTATCCCAACCTCTCAATTAACCCCTTCTCTACCCCCTTACCCCTTTGGTAACTATGAATTTGTTTTTTATGTCTGTGAGTGTTTCTCTTTTGTAAATATGTTCACTTGTAACATAGTTTGATTCCACATGTAAGTGAAATCCTATGGTGTTTGTCTTTGTCTGTCTGACTTACTTCACTTAGTAGGATAATCTCTCGGTCCATCCATGTTGCTGATAAATGGCCTCATTATATTTCATTCTCTTATGGCTGAGTAGTATTCTGTTGTATATGTGTACCACATCTTCTTTATCCATTCATCTGTGGATGGACATTTAGGTTGCTTCCTTGTCTTGGCCCTTGTAAATAGTGCTGCTATGAATGTTGGGGTGCATGTATCTTTTTGAATTAGAGTTTTCTCCGGTTATATGCCCAGGAGTGGGTTTGATGGGTCATATGGTGTGTTTTTGCTAAGTCACTTCACTCCAGTCATGTCCAATTCTGTGCAGACAACAATGTTGTGTTGGTTTCTGCCATACAGCAACATGAATCAGCCATAGATATCCATGTGTCACCTCCCTCTTGAAACTCCCTCTCGACTCCCACCCCATCTCACCCCTCTAGGTTGTCACAGAGCACAAAGTTGTGCTCCCTGTGTTATACAGCAACTTTACATCAGCTATTTATATTACATATAATAACGTATATATGTCAATGCTGCTCTTTCAATTCGTCCCACCCTCTCCTGCCCCCGCTGTGTCCATAAGTCTGCTCTCTATATCTGAATCCTATTCCTGCCCTGCAAAGAAGTTCATCAGTACCATTTTTCTAGATTCCATATATATGCGTTAATGAACGATATTTGTTTTTCTCTTTCTGACTTACTTCACACTGTATATATAACAAGCTCAGGGTAGGAGGTCTAGTTTGAGAGCTCGCACTCTTTAACTGCCATACCTGCCCAAAGACCCCAGGCCCTGCCTCTGCAGGGCAGCTCATCCCATGAGTTTAAACACAGGGAATTGGAAAGTGTTTCTGTGTAGAGTGTATGTTTGCAGTTTGCTTAAAGTTCAACTGAAATAATACTTACACATACACTCACACACACCCACACAGTGCTCCAGATAAGTTTCTGAGTCATAGAAGGTTTGTGTCTCTACACAGTTTTTACACAGGTTTTATCTTTAGATCTCCCAATTCTTACAAAAATTTTTTAAGGCTGATTTAAAATCTTTCAGGTAGAAAAACTGGCTTACGTAAGAGTGATGTTCCACCTGGTGCTCAGGCAAAGGTGTTGAGTGTGCCTGAGGCTGGAATATTAAACAAATATATGGAGAAGGATGCTTTTTACCTACACTCTGAGTTTTCTAGGTGACCATGTGAGAAAGAAGAGAAGTCATTATGTGTATGAAATTTTCAATACCAAAATTAGTAAAATTTGTAAACTTAATTAAAATCTGTCAACGGTTCCCTATTTACTATATAAACATCACTACAGCTCCTGACAAAGGTCTCAATTTTAGTTTTTGTGTTTTTGAAAGTGGGTGTTATTGATGTCATTACAGTCATTTCTGTGTTTCTTTTGTTACAAAAGGCACAGTGTTTGCGTTCTCTCTCAGGGTATATGTGGCATAAGACACAGAGGCTAGGTAAGTTAAAGTTGTCTAATATATGAGTTCCAAATTCTATAATGTGTTCTAAGTTTCTGGGTCACTGCCAACCCCATTTTGCCTTTTCAACTGTCTCCCTATTAAGCTCTGCCTGTAGAGATTTCCAGAGAAAGGCAAGAAGTCTGAAGGAAGGAGAATCCACTATGTATTATCACTGCTCCTGCTTCCCCTCAGTTTCACCCCCATAAAGGCAAAAATATTTTTTCAGATGAATTTTTAAAAAGAATTCTATTTTATGCCACATAAGTATTTATGATATATAGTACATTATATTGAACATATACTGTATATATATATATATATATTATATTAAATACATATTGTGTTACATATATTGTGTTATATATATATATATATATATATATATATATATATATATATATATCTGGAGTGGGTTGTCATTTCCTTCTCCAGGGGATATTCCTCATCCTGGGATCAAACCCAGGTCTCCTGCGTTGCAGGCAGATTCTTTACCATCTGAACCACCATGGAAGCCATATATATATATATATATATATATATATATATATATATATATTATACACACATATACATATATATGCATATAATGTTTTCTTTATCCTTTCATCTGCCACAAACACTTAGGTTGTCTTAATTCTTGGCTATTGCAAATAATGCTGCAATGAGCATATAAGAGCAGAGCAGGAATCATGTCCTTTGGATATATTTTCAGGAGTGGGATTGCTGGATGATCTGATAATTCTATTTTCAATTTTTTGAGGAATCTCCGCACTGTTTTTCATAGTGGCTGCACGATTTTGCATTCCCACCAATGGAGCAGAAGTGTTCCCTTTTTACCACAACGTTGCCAACACTCAGTGAAGTGTTTGCTCACAGTGGTGACAGTGTGTGACACAGAGTCATAGCCAGGTCCAGGGACAAGGATGACATCAGTACAATGCCAGAGCTGAGTTTCTGTGGGAGGTGCCTGGTGCAGAGCAGGAATCTAGATCCACACGGCAAATTCCTTGTGAAATCCCAGAGGTATTCATGTACCCTACAGGCAACTGGGAAAAGTGTACTGTTGATCCTCAAAGGGGAAGGCAAATTGTGCTCAATTATCCTATGACACATTTAACAAAGAGAACATGTTAGACCAGTCTAGGACTGCGGACCATTTACCAATATTACTTGAGTGTCATTCATTCCGGTATGAGATTCATAATGTCAATACCTAGTAGAGGGGCTCTGGTACAGGGAGCAGCCTCCTTTAATTCTCTCTAGTCCATAGATAGCCTCTACCCATTAGTCGTGGCTTGAGGACAGGCCATAGCAGGAAACCACAAAGTGGGGATCCGTATCCTTTCACTAACAAGGCTAAGACAGGTCATAATCCTTCAGTGCTTTACTTTTAGTAATACCTCCCACATGGGTAGAGGGAAGTTCAGTAATTTCCACTGGCCAGGGCCTACCAGTAGAATAGAAGCCTTAGGATTGTTTCGTGAGGTTATCTGCTGATTCCAATAACAGGAAAAGAGATAATTTCAGAGAGAACAACCAGGGCAGAAGCATCTTTTAGCAAAATTAAGTCAATTTTAAAGCCTCAGTAGACAATCATCCTTTCAATTAATTATCCTCCCAAGCCAGTCATCTCCTGGGGAATCCCTTTGAAGCAACAGTCACAAACATTTTTGGCACCAGGGACTGGTTTGGGGTAGACAATTTTCCCATGCACCAGGGTGGTGGGGGATGTTTTAAGTATATTACATTTGTTGTGCCCTTTATTTCTATTATTATTACATCAGCTTAATCTCAGATCATCAGGCATTAGATCCTAGAGGTAGGGGACCCTTGTTTTAAAATATGAGTGCTTACTAGGATTAGGGAGATGTGAGCATCTGTATCCAAAACAGCCATCCAGTGTTGTTAATATTTGGGAGCCCACACCACAGTTCATGTGGTAAGAGGGCAACAGCCTGCCAAAAGAGGCCTGCTTTGAGAATACTGGGTCCTGATGTGGGGGCAGCATCGAGTGTGTGTGTGTGTGTGTGTGTGCATGTGCACCTATGTGTGTGAAGGAGATTGTACCCACATTTGCATGTGTGATTGAATGTGCATGTTTGTGAACAACTTAAGGAGGAGTATGTTCATGTATGTAAATTTATGACTGACACGGTGTATGTGAAGCATATTGAGGTGTGTCAGTGAGTGCATAACTATTTTAGTTTAAGCATATTTGTATTTGAATGAATTTGTCCATGTGTCAGCGTATCTATGGATGGCAGTAAATCTTTGAGCATGTTCATTTGAGTGAATGTGTACTTTGTGGACGTATGTGAGCTTGTCTGTGTGTAGGAGTGAATTGAGCCTGTTCATATGTCAGTGTATTAATGTGCTTTTGTGTGTTTCTGTGTGTTCACGTTTTTGAGTGAATTTGTAAGCATGTGCATGATGGTAGCATGTTTACCTCTGAGTGAATGTGGAACCATGATGATCTGTGTGAGCTTGTTAATGTGTACATCTATTTCTGAATCCATGCATGGATGTATGTGTGAATGCTGATCATATGCATGTACACAACTGTTTTAATGAGTGTACTTGTGAGTTTGTGATCAGGTTCACTGTGTGATTATGTGAACATGTTCCTGTCTGGGTGTAAATGACTGAGTATATACATGTGATCATATTCCTGTGTTCGAATGAATATGTAAGCATATCATGTACTTTCATGAATGTGAGTGAATGTATGCTTTGCATTTGTGTTTTTGTACATTTGCGCTTGCGTGACTGTGAAAAAAGTCTGTCATTAAATGCATGAGCATGTATATGTATATCGATACATATATACGTGCATATTATTAATCTACAAGTATAAGTGGATACAGCAACGTGTGTGTGTTAATGAATATGTAAACATGCTTGTGTTAGGGCATGGTAATGTGTGTGTTCTTTTCTGTGAGTGAATGTGATTCTGTCTATGTGTGACTAAATGTGTGTTCACTTGTGTGGAAGTGATAATGTGAGTGTGTCTATGTGCAACTGTGAGTGAATATATGAGCATCTGTGTGTGAGAGATTGTGTGCATGAATATGAATATGATCCTGTCTAAATGTGAATGTGTTATCATGTCCAGGTCTCAGCATGAGTGATTTTGCAGTGTCTGTGTTAATACACATGTGTGTGTGTATGAGCATGCAGGCTGTGTGAATAAGTGAACTTGTTCCTGTGTGTGAAATTGATCATACATGAGTGATTCGTGTGTTAGCATGTTGTCTGTTAAATAAATGTGAGAGCATGTGCATGTATGAATGTGTGTGAGAGGTCGGAGGGAGTGGATGTAAGTGTGCAACTGTGTCAGTATACAAGTCCATTAGATATGTGTATTTTTGTGGGAATTTAAGTGAGAGTGTAGACTTGTTAGGGAGATAACATGTAAACATGCTTTGTGTGTCTGGGAATGTTCACGTTTAAGTATGTTCATGTATGCGTGAACATCTGAGTATGCCCGTGAGTGTGAGCATGAACATATGTAAATACAAGTGTGAACACCTTTGTGTTTTGAGCATGTTAATGTGCAACAGTGAAAGTCTGTTTGTGTATGAATGAATTCGCGTGTTCATATCTGAGTGCGTGAGCTCACGCATGTATGGGAGCATGTTCATGTGTGTAGACTATTGCATGATCAAGTTGGTGTGTGTGAAGGTGTTAATGTATAATTATTTTTCCTGAGTGGAACTGAATGTGTAAGCAAGTTCATGTATGTGAGCATGATGTAAATCTGAAGCAAAGTTGTGATTGTATGTGGGCAAGTCTGTGTACATGAATTAATCATGTGAGTGAATATGTCAATCTGTTTATTTGCACGTGTTTATGTCTTCAAGTGTTAATGGAGTGTTTGAGCAGATTTTTGAGTTGTATCGAATATGAGCATGTGCATTTATGTGAAATTTTCTTTGTGTAAAAAAATTTGTGAGGGTTTTGTGTGTTTGAGCATGTTAATATATGAATAAGCTCATTTTGTGAATGTGTCAATTTGGGTATATGTGAATGAACATGTAAGTAAGTATGTGTCATTTTATTGAAATGTGTGTTTATATGTGTATGCTCATATATGTGACTATGTGATGGCATCCATATGTGGATTAATATATGAATAGGTACATGGGAGTGAATGTAGGAGCAGTTTTCTGTGTGTATAATTCATGTCAGTGAAAATCTCAACATCTTAGTTTGCGTGACTGTATGAGTGTTCTCCACAGGACTGGAAAAGGTCAGTTTTCAATCCCAAAGAAAGGCAATGCCAAAGAATGCTCAAACTACCGCACAATTGCACTCATCTCACACGCTAGTAAAGTAATGCTCAAAATTCTCCAAGCCAGGCTTCAGCAATATGTGAACCATGAACTTCCTGATGTTCAAGCTGGTTTTAGAAAAGGCAGAGGAACCAGAGATCAAATTGCCAACATCTGCTGGATCATGAAAAAAGCAAGAAGAGTTCCAGAAAAGCATGTATTTCTGCTTTATTGACTATGCCAAAGCCTTTGACTGTGTGGATCACAATAAACTGTGGAAAATTCTGAAAGAGATGGGAATACCAGATCACCTGATCTGCCTCTTGAGAAATTTGTATGCAGGTCAGGAAGCAACAGTTAGAACTGGACATGGAACAACAGACTGGTTCCAAATAGGAAAAGGAGTTCGTCAAGGCTGTATACTGTCACCCTGTTTATTTAACTTATATGCAGAGTACATCATGAGAAACGCTGGACTGGAAGAAACACAGGCTGGAATCAAGATTGCCGGGAGAAATATCAATAACCTCAGATATGCAGATGACGCCACCCTTATGGCAGAAAGTGGAGAGGAACTGAAAAGCCTCTCGGTGAAAGTGAAAGTGGAGAGTGAAAAAGCTGGCTTAAAGCTCAACATTCAGAAAAACCAAGATCATGGCATCCAGTCCCATCACTTCATGGGAAATAGATGGGGAAACAGTGGAAACAGTGTCAGACTTTATTTTTCTGGGCTCCAAAATCACTGCAAATGGTGACTGCAGCCATGAAATTAAAAGACACTTACTCCTTGGAAGGAAAGTTATGACCAACCTAGACAGCATATTGAAAAGCAGAGACATTACTTTGCCAACAAAGGTCCAGCTAGTCAAAGCTATGGTTTTTCCTGTGGTCATGTATGGATGTGAGAGTTGGACTGTGAAGAAGGCTGAGTGCTGAAGAATTGATGCTTTTGAACTGTGGTCTTGGAGAAGACTCTTGAGAGTCCCTTGGACTGCAAGGAGATCCAACCAGTCCATTCTGAAGGAGATCAGCCCTGGGATTTCTTTGGAAGGAATGATGCTTAAGCTGAAACTCCAGTACTTTGGCCACCTCATGCGAAGAGTTGACTCATTGGAAAAGACTCTGATGCTGGGAGGGATTGGGGGCAAGAGGAGAAGGGGACGACAGAGGATGAGATGGCTGGATGGCATCACTGACTCGATGGACATGAGTCTGAGTGAACTCCGGGAGTTGGTGATGGACAGGGAGGCCTGGCGTGCTGCGATTCATGGGGTCGCAAAGAGTCGGACACGACTGAGCGACTGATCTGGTCTGATTTGATCTGATGAGTGTTCTGGGATTAGATTTGAGTGTATCTAGATTTGAGCAGATATATGAGCACGTTTGTGCATAGAAACACACTAATGTGAGTGTGCTCATTTGCGTGAATGAAGGTGATGATATGCTCCTATGTGTGATTGAATTCATGAGCGTGTTTGGGAGTGGTTGTGAGTCTGTAGGTATACATTCATGTGCAAGTGTGAACAAACATGAATTTTATCTGTGTCAGTGTGTGAGAGAATATCAGTACTGATAGCTTACGGTGAATCATGTCCAATTCGTGATCTCTGAAGAAGATTTAGCTTCAGAACCAGGGACCAGGCTTGATCACTCAAGAGCTTTTATGTAGCCGAGTTTTATTAAAGAATAAAAAGGGACAGAGAAAGCTGCTGACATAGACATCAGAAGGGGGATGGAGAGTGTCCCCCTGGCTAGTCTTAACAAGGGAGCTATATACTTTTTTAATTTGTTATTACAAAAAAATCAAAATAATGTTCCAAGGTTGTAAAGATCTTACTAGACCCACTCCCACAATTTACATTGTAAGATGACAGGATTAGAACTAAGGATAGAAAGATCTTGCCAGGTGAACTCCCATAATACACATTTTAAGATAACAGGACTAGTCAGAAGGTTGTTCAGTTCAGTTCAGTTCCGAAGGTTTTTAAGAAGGAGCAACTATCCTCAAGCAGGATACATTGTTGTTAAATAATCCTTAGCACAGTTTAAGCCAAGTTGTTTGTTGTGTAATCATCAGCTTAAAAGAAAAAAACTTAAAGAAAAAAAAAAAAAAAGTTTGTCCTTTTCTCCTCCTTGAGAATTCCAGACCCCTATCTGTTCCTTGAGAGCCCTAGCTAGACCCTTTTCTCCTCCACGGGGACCCCGGACTTCTTATCAACCCACCTAGGAATTGTCTCTCTCAGTATGTTGATGTGTGTGAATGATGTATGAATATGCTGCTGCTGCTAAGTCGCTTCAGTCGTGTCCGACTCTGTGCGACCCCATAGACGGCAGCCCACCAGGCTCCCCCGTCCCTGGGATATGTGTGTGTGAGTACAAATGTATGCTATTGTGTCTATCGGTGTGTGAGCATGTTCTTTGGGTGACCCATTTAATATGCATGTATCAGTTCAGTTCAGTCGCTCAGTCGTGTCCGACTCTTTGCGACCCCATGAATTGCAGCATGCCAGGCCTCCCTGTCCATCACCACCTCTCGGAGTTCACTCAAACTCACGTCCATCGAGTTGGTGATGCCATCCAGCCATCTCATCCTCTGTCGTCCCCTTTTTCTCCTGCCCCCAATACCTCCCAGCATCAGGGTCGTTTCCAATGAGTCAACTCTTCGCATGAGGTGGCCCAAGTACTGGAGTTTCAGCTTTAGCATCATTCCTTCCAAAGAACACCCAGGGCTGACCTCCTTCAGAATGGACTGGTTGGATCTCCTTGCAGTCCAAGGGACTCTCAAGAGTCTTCTCCCACACCACAGTTCAAAAGCATCAATTCTTCGGCGCTCAGCTTTCTTTATGGTCCAACTCTCACATCCATACATGACCACTGGAAAAACCGTAGGCTTGAGTAGACGGACCTTTGTTGGCAAAGTAATGTCTCTGCTTTTCAATATGCTATCTAGGTTGGTCATAACGTTTCTTCCAAGGAGTAAGCATCTTTTAATTTCATGGCTGCAGTCACCATCTGCAGTGATTTTGGAGCCCAAAAAGATAGTCAGCTACTGTTTCCCCATCTATTTCCCATGAAGTGATGGGACCAGATGCCATGATCTTCGTTTTCTGAATGTTGAGCTTTAAGCCAATTTTTTCACTCTCCTGTTTCACTTTCATCGAGAGGCTTTTTAGTTCCTCTTCACTTTCTGCCATAAGGGTGTGTGAGCATATTTCTTTGTATGAATGTGTGAATTTGACGTGTGAGTGATTTGAGTGTGCATAAGTAGGAGCACATGTGTTTCAATGAATATGCAAATATGTCCGTGTGTGAGCACGTTCAGGCTTTCCAGGTGGTGCTAGTGGTGAAGAACCTGCCTGCCAATGCAGGAGAGGTAAGAGATGCGGGTTCGAACCCTGGATTGTGAAGATCCCCTGGAGGAGGGCACAGCAATCCACTCCAGTATTCTTGCCTGGAGAATGCCATGGACAGAGGAGCCTGGCAGGCTACAGTCAGTAGCGTCGTACAGAGTCAGACACAACTGAAGTGACTTAGCACCCATGCATGTGAGCATGTTCATGTGTGAGTGAACCTGAGTGTAAGAGTCTCTTTGTGTGTGAATGTACCAGCGTGTTCATGTGTAAAAAAACGTGAGCATGTCCACATGTGTCAACATGTTGATGCAAAAATGTAAGACTATGAGTGAGTATGTTCAAGAGTGAATGTGTCAGCATGTATCTGAGTAAGTGAATGTATGAGAATTCTTATGTGTGTTATAGATTTCATGGGAAAGTGTGACTGAATGTGTGAGCACGGGTTTGAGTGTGTTTCTTCCCCCTGGGTTTTTTTCAGGACTGCATGTCCACATGGTGAAATGTAAGGCACTGTGCACAAATAAGCTTTTCTTCTCTATTGGCTCAAAACTGTCTATAACCAGCTGTACAGCTAGGGCGCATTATTCTCTGTAAATAACATCCCACCGCTCCTATAGAAACACGTGTGACTCTCATGATTCAACCTGCTGGCTTCACTGCAGGCTAACTGCCCAGAAGCTGACCTGCAAAGGGAGAAATCAGTTATCCCAAGTCGAATGCTTTAGAAAGCAAAGTGCTATTGGGAATAATTGTCTGAATAACAACTGAGAAGTAAATGGGGCTCTGTGTTAGGTCAAATCCCAGACACTAGCATTTAGGGTTACCATGATCAAGCCCCAGCAAAGTGCTTACAGGAGTTGCTATAAACACAGCCCTTTATTCCAACCATTCAGACCCCACCCCCCTCAAACATGCCATTAGAGAATGGAAGCTATGTATGTCAGTTAAGAAAATCTAGCAGGGCCAGGGAGCCAGGGACCCCACCGACCCCAAGGTCATACTTCTCATTCTAGACCATTTAGTGCCACTCAGACAGCCATCCCTTTTGGTGGGATCCAGAAGACCCTAAAGGGCCAGCACAGAGCCTGGTCGAGAGACTCCCAGCGATAAGAGCAAATGGGAGCTGAAATACAGTCCACATTCTCCTCATCAAGCTGTGTGCCCTGGCTCTGAGATGCAGCCCAAAAGACGGGAGACGTGTTCTACTTTATCTTCCCAGAGAGGACGCCCTATGTGCTAGAAGGGATCTGCATGAGAACGTGGTGGAAGTATCCATACATCTCAAAAAGGCAAATTAAAAGTGTTATGGACTGCGCGTTGGTGTACTCCAAATACAAATATGTACAGCCTGGGGGGAGTGCCACTGGTAAGTGCACTGGTAAGGTGCAGCTGGTTTGCTGCATTTCAGCTCTTTTCAACCTAACACAAAATCCTTTCTTTTTAAATTTTATTTTATTTTTTAACTTTACAATATTGTATTGGTTTTGCCATATATCGAAATGAATCTGCCACAGGTATGGTATGGAGAGGGAGGAGGGAGGAGGGTTCAGGATGGGGAACACATGTATACCTAACACAAAATTCTTAAGTGTCATGACTTCCCTGGTGCTGCACTGGCTAAGACTGCACTCCCAACGCAGGGGGACCAGGTTTGATCCCCGGTCAGGGAACTAAATCCCACATGCCACAATTAAATAGTATGCCACAACTAAAGGTCCCACATGCTGCAAATAAAGATCCCACGTGCCACAACTAAAGATCCTGCATGCCACAACTAAAGATGCCACATGCCACAACTGAAGATCCTGCGTGTTGCAACTAAAAAGACCTTGCATGCTGTAGGTAAAAGATCCCACATGCCACAATGAAAGTTCTGCATGCCACAAATAAAAAGATTCCACATACCCCAACTGAAGATCCTGCATGCCACAACTAAAAAGATCTCACATTCTGAAACTAAAATATCCTGCGGGCCACAAATAAAATGATTCCCCATAATGCAACTAAAGATCCTGCCTGCCACAACTAAAAGATCCACATGCCACAACGATCTCACACGCCACAATTAAAAAGATCCCTCAGCTGCAACAAATATCCTGCATGCCCCAGTTAAAAAGATCCCACATTCCACAACCAAAAATATCTCACATGCTGCAACTAAAAGATCCTGCATGCCACAACAAAGATCCCATATACTGCAACAAAGTTCCTACTTACCCCAATGAAAGATCCCATATGCTGCAACTAAAGATCCTGCATGCCGCACCTAAAAAATATCCCATATGCCCCAACTAAAGATCCACACGCACTACCAAGATCCCACATACCATGACTAAAAGATCCTGACGCTGCAACGAAAGATCCCGCATGCCACATCTGAAGATCCTGCATGTCAAAACTATAAAGATCTGGCAGGCTGGAACTAAAAGATCATGCATGCCACAATGAAGATCTTCCATGCCACAAATAAAAAGATTCCCCACGCTTGAACTAAAGATCTTGCATGGCACAACCAAAAGATCTCATATGCCACAAATAAAAAGATCCTTCATGCCACAACAAAGATCCTATGCCACAATTAAAAAGATTCTGCATGTCGCCAACAAAGATCCCACATACCACAACAAAGTGTCCACATATCACAACTACAAAGATCCCACACGGCACAACGAAGATCCTGCCTGCCACAATTTGAAAACCCTGAAAGCTGCAACAAAGATCTCACATGCTACAACTAAAGATCCTACATGCCACAACAAGGATCCCACACACCACAGATAAAGATACCTCATGCTGCAACACACATCCTGCATGCCACAACTAAAAAGACTCCCATGCTGCAACTAAAAAGATTTCACATGCCCCAACAAAATGATCCCACATGCCAAAAACAGAAAGATATCCCACATGCCGAAACAAAGTTCCTACACAGAGCAATTAAAAAGATCACGCATGCCACCACTAAAGATGCCACATGCTACTACAAAGACTCCACATGCCACAAGAAAAATCACACATGCTACGACTAAAAGATCCTGCATGCTGCAACTAAAAGATCCCATGTTGCAGCAAAGATCCCACATATCACAACAAAAAAGATCCCACATGACAAACCGAAGAGCCTGCCTGCCACAATTAAAACTACCCCACATGCTGCAACAACAATCCCACATGGTACAGTTAAAGATCCCACGTGCCACAAGAAAATCCCATATGCTGCAACAAAGATCCCACATTCAGCAACTAAAATATCTCACATGCTCCAACTAAAAGATGCTGAACGCCACACTAAAAGTTCCCACGTGCCACAAGAAAGTTACCACATGCTTCAACTTAAAGATACCACAACTAAATGGTCCCACATCCTACAACTAAGATCCCATATGCTTAAGAAAGATCCCAATACTACAACTAAAAGATCCAGCAAAGGTCCTACATGCTGCAAGAAAGATGCCACATGATGCAACAAACATCACACAACTAAAAATAGCCTCAGTTCAGTTCAGTCGCTCAGTCGTGTCACCTACATGCCACAAATTACAGATCCTACATGCCACCAGCTAAAAGATCCAACATGCTACAACAAAGATCCCAGATTCCACAACAAAGATCTGATAAGTCACAAATAAAAAAGATTGCACATAGCACAATGATGACACTGCCTGTCGCAATTAAAAAGACTCCACATGCCACAACAAAGATATCAACTAAAACAACTAAAGATCCATATGCTGCAACATATTCCCACATGCTGCAATGAAGATCCCACATTCTATAACTAAAAATATCTTGCATGCCCCAACTAAAATGCAACTAAAGATCTCACATACCACATTAAAATAACCCACATGCCAAAACTAAGATCCTAATACCAAAACTAAAAGATCTCGCATGCTGCAACAAAGATCTCACATACCAAAACTTTTTAAAAGATACTGTATGCCACATTTAAAGATATCCCATAACACAACTAAAGATCCCACATACTACAACAAAGATGCCATATAATAGAACTGTAAAGATCCCACATACCACAACAGAAAGATCTCACATGCTGCAACAAAATCCCACAGGCGGCAATGAAGAACAAGCATGACCTAACTAAAAGGGTCTTACATGCCACAAGTAAAAGATCCAACATGCTAGAACTAATAGAGTCAACGTGTAGCAACAAAGATCCCACATGCCCCAACAAAGATCCCACATGCCAAACTAAAAGATCCTGCATACCACAACTTAAAGATCTCACATGCCACAAAAAAGATCCTTCATGCCAGAACAAAGATCCCACATATGAAGACTAAAAGATCCTGCATGCCACAACTAAAAAGATCCAGCAAGCCACAACTAAAAGACCCTGCATGCTGCAACAAAGATCCCACGTGCTATAACTCAAGATCCCACATGCCACAACAAAATCGGACATGTTGCAACAAAGATCTCACATTCTCCAACTAAAAATATCTTGCATGTTCCAACTAAATGATCCCACATGCCTGAACTAAAATATTTCACATGCCGCAGCTAAGATCCCATATACTGCAACAAATATCCCAACACCGCAACTGTAAGATCCCACATGCCACAACAAAGATCCCATGGGCCACAACAAAGATCCCACATACCAAAATGAAAAGATCCCATATGCCACAACTAAAGATCCCCCATGCTGCAACAAAGGTCCCATATACCACAACTATAAATATCCCACACGCTACAATGAAGAGTCTGCCTGCCACCATTAAAAAGACCCTGTATGCCGCAACAAAGATCCCACATACCGCAGGTAAAGATCTCATGTGCTACAACAAAATCCTATATGCTGCAATGCAGATCATGTATGTTGCAACTAGAAGGATCTTGCATTTCCCAACTGATAGATGCCACATGCTGTGACTAAAATATCCCACATACCACAACTAATAGATTCTGCATGGTGGAACTAAGATCCTGCAAACCAAAACTAAAAGATTCTGTATGTAGCACCTAAAGATGCCCCATGCCACAACTAAAGATCTTGCTTACTGCAACTAAAAGATCCCGCATGTCACAACTAAAAGTTCCTACCTGACACAACAAAGATCCCACATATCACAACAAATATCCCCATAGCACAAGTAAAAGATCTCACAAGCTGCAACTAAACATATTCCTCATTCTGCAACTACAAGATCCTACATGCAACAACTAAAAGATCACATATGCTGTAACTAGAGATTTACATGCAACTACAAAGATCCCACACACTACAACTAAAAGATCCCCCATGCCACCACAAAATCCCACACACCAAAGCTAAAAGATCCCATAGGCTGCAACTAAACAACCCGCAAACTAAAAATAAATATCCCACATGCCCTGACTTAAGAGATGCTGCATGTAGGCAATGAAGATCCCATGTGCCACAACTAAGACCCAACATAAACTAATAAGTTAAACACATATTTTTTAAAATTTCATTTATTTTAATTGGAGGCTAATTACTTTACAATATTGTATTGGTTCTGCCACACATCAACATGAACCCGCCACGGGCGTACACGTGTTCCCCATCCTGAACCCCCCTCCCACCTCCCTCCCCGTACCATCCCTCCAGGTCATCCCAGTGCACCAGCCCCAAGGATCCTGTATCGAACCCGGACTGGTGATTCGTTTCTTATATGATATTATACATGTTTCCATGACATTCCCCCAAATCATCCCACCCTCTCCCTCTCCCACAGAGTCTGAAAGACTGTTCTATACATCTGTGTCTCTTGTGCTGTCTTGCATACAGGGTTATCGTTACCATCTTTCTAAATTCCATATATATGCTTTAGTATACTGTATTGGTGCTTTTCTTTCTGGCTTACTTCACTCTGTATAATAGGCTCCAGTTTCATCCACCTCATTAGAACTGATTCAAATGTATTCTTTTAAAATGACAATTAAAAGGTCATTAAAAATACCCTCAACTGTCTACAAATGAACTTATCTATGAAACAGAAACAGACTAGCAGACACAGAGAACAGACTTGTGGTTGCCTAGCCTGGGGTGCGGAGAAGGCAATGGCACCCCACTCCAGTACTTTTGCCTGGAAAATCCCATGGACGGAGGAGCCTGGTGGGCTGCAGTCCATGGGGTCGCTAGAGTTGGACACGACTGAGCGACTTCACTTTCACTTTTCACTTTCATGCATTGGAGAAGGAAACGGCAACCCACTCCAGTGATCTTGCCCGGAGAATCCCAGGGACGGGGAAGCCTGGTGGGCTGCCGTCTCTGGGGTCGCACAGAGTTGGACACGACTTAGCAGCAGCAGCAGCAGCCTGGGGTAGGGGGAGGTTTTAGGGGAGGAATGGATTGGGAGTTTGGGTCTAGCAGATGGAAACTATTATACATAGAATGGATAAACAACAAGGTCCTACGGTATAGCACAGGGAATTATATTCAATATCCTGTGATAAACCACAATGAAAAATAATGTAAAAAAGAATGTCTGTATATGTAAAACTGAGTCACTCTGTTGTGCACCTGAAATTAACACAACATTTAAAATCAACTATACTTCAAAAAAAAAAAAAAAAAAACAAAAAACAACCCTCAAGTGCCTAGTAGCAGGTTTCCTCTTTTATGTGGACTAAGATGGACACGATATCCTGTCAGCACCCTGTCAAAAATCTAAACCAGCTTCATTTGCAAGGCTTTTGCTGAAACAGAGAAGTCACTGGTTATCAGTAAACATCACATAGTTTCCCAGAGAACAAACAGCAGGGAGTACCCCAGCTGTCACCTTTTGAGGGCCGTGCCTTCTCGGGCACACACAGACGCATGTAGTCCTAGGTATGCACATTCTTTCCCCTGCTCCCTTCTCTTCATATGGTGAGTGAGCCAGAAGCACGCACTGAGGCAGCCTCTTCCTCTTCTCCTCTCCAGCTTTTCTCCAGAGGATGGGGCACAAAGACTGGGTCAATGTCACCAGGCAGGATGAGAGGCTGGGATAGAGTGCAGGCATTTGGGCAAGTGGAGAGGAGAGGAAGCAGGCAGAGGGCAGCTGGCAGAAAAAAAGAATTACTTCAGCCCCCTAAAGAGCCCCATCTTAGAGTCAGCATGGACACAGCTCTCCATGTTGGTGGGGATCCATCCAGGGGCAGCTGACTGCGCCAGGAAAAGTAATCTTCCACCCTCAGTGCCCTCCTGAGCTGAGCTAACAAGTCTACATTCTCCTGCACAAAGTCACATTATCTGAGCTGGGAAGGACATTTTGTTGTCACAACCATGTTAAACTTTCTCTTGTATACCTGTTTTTAGAACTGGGAATGTGGCTTGACACAAAGAGAGAACCTTCTGGCTTTACCCAAAAAATTCATTTCAGATTCTTAGGCTTTAAGGCTGTCTTCTCAAAGACATTCATTCTGGGAACTGGCATTTCTCTCATTAATCATGTGCTTCCAGCCTGGAGGTGTCTTGGATGAGTATACTCAAGTACCCAGCCTGAGCCCTACAGGTATCTGGCCTTTCCAAAGCTTTCTGATGTGTCAACCAAGATACCTGAGGCTTTTAGCAGGTAGCTTTCCTTCCCAAGGGCATGGGAATAGGAACAGGCCCTGAGCATAACTGTGATCCTAACATATTTTCACATGTTGATCAAGGAACATCAGTTCCTGCAACGAGTGAGTGAGTGTGTGTTCACTTTATATCCTATAAAGTCACTACAAGTAATGAATTAGTGACCACTAAACCATTGCTCCCAGCGGGTATATAGGGTTAGGTTCCTATGCTCCTTGTGAATCAATATATAAACTTGTTGTATGGCTGCTTCTGTCTACAGTTACAGTTTAATCCAACTAGAAACCCAGAATTTACTAAACGAATTTATATTAACAAAATGATAAAAGCTTCTTCCAACAAAAGACTCTAGAGCCTGTCCAAGGCTAAAACAATGGACACTCCCAGTAGTGTCTCCAATGAAGCCTCTTCATTGTTGAGGCTTTAGTAACCTTTGTTCATGCCCCCTGGCATCTCTGGACTACCCATGACTGCTATAAGTTGCCCACAGGCTACTGATGCAAGAAACTGCCCTTCTTGGCTTTGTACTACAAACCATTAGAGTGGCAAGTATCAGCCACATAATGAGCAATCGTCAAAATAGAGGTTCTCAGAGTCCCTGAGACAGTGACACCCTGTACGCAGTTGCCCAGCATGCCTTGGATCAAGGAACCAGCACCCCAAAACCTCAGCATGGTTACTGAGCCTCCCTGTACAAGACAGTTTCTGGCATATCTTTCTTGCAAGAGGGCAGATGAGATAGTGGTAGAAGAAGCCATCCCTCTTCCAGACCTCTTGGCTACCTGGGGAGCCCCTTGGAATCCATTGTGTGGGAAATATTGAATGTTTGTACACTACATATGGTATTGTCACCATCATCCCCTGGAGGGATGGAAAGCAGTCATACTGATGGACAGTGACAATACCCATGATAAAGGACAGGACCAATGGGTCAGCACAATTGGCCCATCCTCCTTTTAGTACTGGATGCCCTGGCTGGCAAATGGGCCCATCTGTACATTTTTTATAAACTCTTGGGCCACTGCCTAAAAGTTGTCCCAGTTGAGGTAAAGAACTCTGGGAATCACTGGCCTCACAGGCACACAAAATATATATCAAGATGTTATGGACCGAATCCTATTCTCTCAAAATGTCTATGCTGAAGCATTAACCCCTATTTGACTGTGTTTGCTGACATGGATGTCATAAGCATGGAGCTCTAACCCAATAGGGGGGCATCCTTATAAGAAGAGGAAGAGATACCACAGAGTTCTCTCTCTCCCCCTACACTAAACAAAGAAAAGGCCATGTGAGGACACAGTGAGAAGACAGTTGTCTGCCAAGGACAAAGGTCTTACCGGGGTATAAATTCTTTTAGCAAATTCTAGATTTCCAACCAGATTAAACTGTGGGCCTTTGCATCAATTTAAATTCATTCCTCCCTCTGTATTCAAGTTTTCTGATGTGTTTCTCTCTGATCCTTTTTGCTTGTTTGTCACTGGATAAACTTTCTGTGTGTGATGGGGGAGGTGTCCTCTCTACTCTGCTCACAATTAGGCATTTTTATCCTTCAGAGAGCCTCAAATCAGTTTCATTAGCGCTAGGGGTCTCCTCTATGACAATGGTTGCTTAATAAATTTTAAAGTCTCTGCCTTGAGTTGGGTTTGAATTCATTTCAGCACTGTGTCACAAAAGTGCTATGGTCATTTTTCCCTGTATCTAGGATGATCAGGACTTTTACTACATCAGGGACAAAGGTAACAGAGTGGCACAGCAGAAGATTGCTGGGCTCCCAAGCCAGAGGGGTACAGACTGAAACCATCTTCTGCTATGTGCTGCCACTTCAGTTGCATGGATTTTTTTTTTGTTGTTGTTGTTGTCTTTTCTCTCTGTACAAATCCCCTCAGAATATTTCACACTCCTAGCAGTGCAAATTTACAGCTTTGGATTTTTATCTCGTCTAATCATGAGTGGTCCAGACCTTCTGGGTGGTTACAGGGATAGTTTAGAGACACAGTGACTCACTTCTTGGGAAGCCCAGGAAAGGTGGACACCGCAGGCCCATGTAGGACATATGGGAGTTGCCTTCTGGAACAGAGTGAAGCAAAAGGGTCTGTGGGAAGAGGGATTTGCAGTATTTGGAGGGTGAGGTAGCCCCTGGTTCCTGAGCAAGGATGTGATTGGCTTCTTTGAGTCAACAAGAAACCTGACAAGGAAACACTATACAGCGATATTAAGCGGGAATGTATCTGGTGCATTCAACATGGAGGTTTGTTGCTACAGGACCCTATCTGGTGGAGCAGAGCGGGGACAGAAACTTGAGAGTAGGCCATTCAAGGCTCTCTCAAATATACCACATGTCAACTCAGTGCAAAATATTATTTTTAGCCATCATCTCACAACTGGCCGCTCCCTGCTTACACGCACAAACGCACACACACATAAACACAGAGGCCAGTACACATGACTGAGGAGAACTCAGTCCCTGGACATGGATGGGCCGACCCTGGGATGGCAGTTCCCCAACCCCCATGACCGGGGCGCTGTTAGCTACCACAGTAACACAGGCACTAGAGCAAGGGGGCTCCGTCTAAACTGTACGTCCCCACCTTCATCACCAATTCCTCTAGGAACTGGCCAGTAGGCAGGGTGCATGGGCAAGGGTTTAAAAGCCCAGGCCATCTCCCCCAGCTGTCTCCTTCTAAAAGTTTGTCCATTCATCCACCGCCCTCCCAGTTCCTGGCAGCTTGGCGACTTCCGCTTACCAATTAAAAAAGTCCAGAATGACGTCAGGAACATCAGAGGAGGCTGGGCTGGACGTCAAACTGGAGTTTCCAGGTGGTATTGCAGTTGTTGCCCTTCAAGAGCAGGATCCTGTGGAGCAGTAGGAATATGACGACTCGCAGCACCTCTGGACGCCATAGTTGCTAGTTGGAGAACACTGCAGACAGCTGTGGACCTGGAGGAAGACAGACGACAGGGTGAACCCGTAATCTACGAGGTGGAGGGAGTGGAGGGGGTGGGTGAGTGTGGGGGAGTAGAGCTTGTTTTTCCTCTAAGAGCCAGCCTTTAGGGTGAGCCCATCTTACCTTAGGGAAGGTGGGGATGATCAGTGACCCTGAGCCTGAGAGCGGCAAGATCAGCAGCCCAGGAACTCCACTCCACGAAGCACGCCAAGGACGAATCCCTTTGCTTTGGAGTGCATAGCCTTTGAAGCACTTTTGCCTGCCAGGGAGCCTTCAGGAAGCCTGGCACGCACCTGGCTCTGCCCACCCCGATGGCATCGCCAGGTTAGCAAATTCCACAGATGCCAGGAGCCATTCAAAAAGACATGCGATTCTGCCTGCTATTACGGCTTGGGCACCACCTAGCCCTCTGCTCATTCTGGTCACTGCGGTCATTCCTGGGTCAGCTCTAGCACCCTGGAAGGCTGGAGAACTGGGCTGCGTGTTCGCAGCAGTGGGGCACCCCACCCTGCACCTTCCCTCTGCAAAAATGCAAAATCTGCTTTTCTCTTCAAACAGCACATGCCCAAGAGTTTGCTTTTCATTGTGAAAGGAGTAAATGGACTGTCCATGTTGAATTCTGAAAGCTCTAGACAACTTCGAGGGATCAGAAGATAGTTGACTGGGGATCGTTCTGAGATCCTTGGGCTTCCAGGCAACCCAAGTGCCTCTCTTCTGGAAAGGGTAGAAGAGGTTCAGTCAATGAGTTTTATGATAGGGCTCTGGAGGGTCATCAGGACAGAAATTGGGCACCTGGAGTGCCCCCCTCCCATAGCTAAGGGGTGCAAAGTTGACGTGAGGCTTCTTGGCTGGCATCATAGAAGGGGAAGGAGGCAAAAGTCAGTGTATCAGATCTTCAAGGCAGTTAGCCCCTGGAGAGCAGGCCACTCTAATGCTCCAGCATCCTGGCCCCAACATGTAGACAGAAAAGCCTCACAGTTTTACTGTTTTAGTTTACTTACTAAGTTGTGTCTGACTCTCGGGACCCCACTGTAGTCTTCTCTGTCCCTAAGATTTCCCAGGCAAAATACTGGAGTGGGCTGCCATTTCCTTCTTCAGGGGATCTTTCCAGCCCAGGGATCGAACCCGTGTCTCCTCCATTGGCAGGTGGGTTCTTTACCACCGGGCCACCAAGGAAGACCCCCTTGTGACTATGGAAATTACCAAAAGCTTGATGGCAAAAATGAATTTCTTTCCAGAGCTTACATCCCAGATATATATGAGCAAGATTCCAAAAGACAGTAAGGAATATGAGAAAGTCACTTTGTGCTTTTTGAGTTTTTGTCTTGGTCATTTATTAGAATGTACATGGATATCTAGATTGAATGGACTTAAACATGAATATGTATTATGACTTAGACATGAATATCGTATTTTGAGGTAGAGGAAATATCACTGACCTAGGAGTTAGCCTATCTGTTATCTGACCCAGCTCTGTCACATGACAATGAGTATTTCAGTTTTGCTAAAGTATAAGGTGCATTGGGAGGTAAGACAAGAGGTAAATGAAGTAAGAAGCAAAAGAATAGGAAGCATCTGGCCTAGTGAGGGCCACACATTCAGTGCACAGAAAATACCTACTCAGTGAATAAATGAAGCTAAGAAAGAATGCTTTATTTTATAAACAGCAAACATTTATTTTTCACAGTCCTAGAAGCCAGTTTATCCAAGATCAAGGCACCAGTAGATTTGGTGTCTCCTGAAGTCCACTTCCTGGATCTTAAATGCCAACTTTTCACTATGTCCTCACTTGGCAGAAGGGGCAGAGTATCTCTCTGGACCCTCTTAAATGAGGCGCTAATCACATTCGTGAGGACTCCACCCTTATGACCTAGGCCCCTCCCATACACTCCACCGTCTAATACCATTGCCTTGGGAATTAAGATGTCAACATACAGATTTTGGGGGGATGCAGACATTCTATTTATGACACTTACACAATTTCCATACTGCCAGTCAAGTGCCATGTCTAAATCCAAATAAAATCACATCATTTTCTTACTTTAAAAATTTCAGACTTCTCAGTAACTGGCAGAGAACGTTTCTTCATGTTTTCTCTCCATAATCTACTCCACATACTCCACTTTCCATCCACATCTCTTCTTTTATTTTTAAGTTAATTTTTATTGGAGTGTAGTTGCTTTACAATGTTATAGCCGCTTCTGCTGTATAACAAAGTGAATCAGTTACCCCTCTATTTTAGAATTCCTTTCCATTTCGGTCACCACAGTGTATTGAGCAGAGTTCCCTGCGCTATACAGTACTTTCTCAGAAAGAGCATTTTCGATCTGCTTGTCCAAACTGAGGAATTTGATTTCTAATTTACATTTAGCAGCAAGCTTTTGGAGGATTTGTGCAGGAAAATAACACCATCAGGAAGAAACTTTCAGTTACTTTCTAGAGGAGAAACTGGAAGAAAGAGAGATTGGTGACAAGGAGAGAAGTTAGGAGGGTGGTGAACACCTCTGCTTACAGTAATGGCAGGCTTAGTAATTTGGACTAACCACCCCAATGAGGACAACTAAAAATTACTGGATGAAATGTATAAAGAAAGTATCTTTGTTAAGCACTAAGAAACTATGAGACTAAAATCTTCAAGAAGACAAGAACCCAAATAGGAAAGCCCAGCACTCAGAGCCAGTTTTTCCTGAGGGCATTAGCTGAATCTAGAAGAAAGAATTATGGAACTGATCTGTGGTTTTGGTGGCCTCATGGGAAAAGAAAATGAAAGTCAAATCCCACAGCTCCAATGAGTAGGTCTGATGAGCTCTGCCACCACTTTAAGCTGAAAATAAGTGACTACCCCTTTCAGGTAATAGTGAACCACAAGTAACAAGCACTGGAATAAATTGCAGCCTGGATATACATCACTGTAGTGATCCAAGGAACTTCAAGCCCTGTACCTTATGTAGGCACAGAAGGAAAAAAACATATGTTGTAAGTGACAGCCAGAATGAAGAGTAGAGTATAATCACTATGGCCCATATTTCAAAAAATTAAAAAGTATGTTTTAAAATATCTTCAGGGAACAGAAAATCATAAAAAGCAGCAGAGACTGAATTCTCTTGGTCTCCAGCCATTAGGACTCATGCGTTCACTGTGCTTTGCAGTGGCTTGGTTTTAATCCCTGGTCGAGAAAGGAAAATCCCACAAGCCATGAAGCTCAGCAAAAAATAAATAAATAAATAAAACTTGGCATAACCATTAGATCGTGATAAATGTAATCAAGAAAAATAAACCTAAGACAATTATTGAATTGGAAGATAGAGTAGAAGAAATCATCCAGAATTCTGCCTGGAGAAATAAATTAATATGAAAAACAGTAGGATAAGAGATACACAGTATATGTTTAATTCAAATCCCAGAAAGACAGGAGAGAGAAATGGGGAAGAAAATGATGGCCAAGGATTTTTCAGAGCAAGTGAAATGCACCGATTCTAAACGCTCAGTGAGTTCTAGGCAGGATAAAAAACAAAAATTCACTCCTAGACACATCATAGTGAAAGTGCAGAAAATCAGAGAGAATGAGGCTGTTAATGATCCAAGTTAGAGATAATCAATCTTGACCTTGGGCAGGAGCAGAATAAATTGAGACAAAGGGATGGGCCTCTAGTCACTGGCCTTTAGAATACCTTTTTCTCTAACTTACCTTGAAAGACTACTTTATAAACATGTTATCCATTTCATTCTTAATTAAGAAAATACATTTGTTAACAAATGTGTTTGTTAGAGCACCCTGACACCTAGGACCTGTTCAAATTGTCTTTGTTATACGGGGAAGGTCATCATCCTGTAAGTATGTCATCTCATGGGCAATGTACAGGGTGAGTATTCTCCACAGGAATTATGATGGTTAATTTTCGTGTCAACTTGACTGGGCTAAGGGAGAATTAATTTCAAACAAGCTTTATTTCCAATGTGAACAATACTATCAATTTTCTGTAAAAGGCAAGAGTAAAGTCAGATGTCAATAGTTAATATCATTTTGGGGCATTGAAACTTTGAAACAAAATTAGTATTTCAGGCTAATGAAAACAAGAATAACCATGAAGAACAGATTCATCTTTTCTTTTGCTGTCTGCTTCTTCCTCTGCCTTCCCACTGTAGGATGAAATAAGAGCCAGTTAACAATTGTACCTCAATAACATGCAGTGAGTTTCTAAACATGAGTCAATACTATGTACATCTATTTTCTCAACAAGGAGAAAACAAAAATGTTTTCTTCTTGTATCCCAGACCCTTGGTGATCAGGGAGCACATCATTGCTCACCCAAAACTTATCTCCCTCTTGCCCACCACTATAAATGCTTGCTGTTTCCTTGAAAGGCCACACTGTGATTTAAATAAGTCATTCCACCTTAAAAACTGGTGTTCCTTGCACAAATCATCAATCCCTTATATTTCCAGACCTTCAGCTTCCACATGTGTAAAATGAGGATGAGGCTTTATCAAATATCCACATGCATGAAAACTAAGAAAGAGTGAGAGAGTGAGTGAGAGAGAGTAAAAGATGAATGAATAGAGGAAAGCGAAACAAAGATTTAATTACCAACTCAGTGACAACCAATAATATTACTGAGACTAGTTTCCTTTTCTTTTGAATAAAAAATCTAAATTGAACTAATATTTGTGAATTAATCCTGAAGTGCAGTTCTCTTGAAACCCTTAACATCTCACTACTTTGTAAGGAATCGCTTTCTCAAAGTCATTGCCAGTACAAGAGACTACAATTCTGTGGCCAGGTGATGATGACCCAGCTAATGCATGGCCTAGTCACTGTAGCTGCTGCTTCTGGTGACCATTCTCTAAACAAGCACTGGTCTCCATTTCCAGGTCTGGTAAATTTCCCTCTGTAGTAGACTTAAAGCTACAGGACAAAGGACTTGTGGCAATAAATGAAATACATTTCAGAACACACTGCCTCCTACATTATCTAGAATTCATTATTAACAATAAACTGTTTTTCCAAAATTAAATTTCAACAATTTTCTTATTTACTTTACAGAAGAAAAATTAAAAAATATAAAGCTGTTTTTAACAGGTATGTGTCAGGAATGGTTATGTCGTACGAAAGCCTATACAATAATACCTGTATTATCCAGAGCTGCTTTTTGCTGAGACCACATCCATTCAGAGTCCTTCAGGTTTTTCCTTTCCAGCCTCTTCCTCTTCATCAGTGTTTTCATACTGATCCTCACCATCATCATTGGGGCAGAATGATGCAGACATTGGAGTCCAAAGTTGGCAGGGAAAATATCCCAACTGAAAATCAGCAGCCGAGTCTAGGCCTGAGAGAAGAGAAATAGGTTTAATAAAAGAAACAACAAATAATACCTGGATACATTTCTAGCCTCCCATCATGTCTGCTGCTTGACAATTTTCACAAACATTTTCCCCCTCTCTCCAGTAGATCGGCACACAGATCTCTCTGATTATTTCTGGCCCCTTTGGAGAAGGGATCCCAATCATTTGATACTGGCACCATTTTGTATGGGTTTGTCGGAACTTCAAGGGAAAAAATGCTCCTTTGACTTAAAGACAAATTCTATGGGGACGCTCACAGATTCCTCAGTCGCTGAAAAGTGCCCCTGTGCTATGTCATCATTTTCTCAGATCCTCCTACCGAGAATATTCACATTTGTTAAAGCCGTTGACCAAAAGGGAGGGATGCCACTTGTTTGCCTCTAGGTTGGTAGAAGGCAGCATGCTTTTTCTCGAGACCATGAAGGTCTACAGAACTGGGCTTCCACTTGTGGCAATTGTGCCCGGAGGTTTTTGAGAGTTCTGACCCACTGCGTGACAGCTAGAGACCTACCTGCCTTTGAGCTCAATGGCCCCACAAGGGCTCAGCCACCACTTGCCCGCCTCAGCCCCTCCGGGATCACAGGCCTCAACCTCCCAGTCTCAGAGGCAGCAGTCAGGGCTTCCTCGCCCAGAACTCGGCCTCCACTGCTGGTTCCTCTGTCTTCTAGGAAGCAACCCCCTCCGCAGGATCCCGCAGCTCCCAGGCTGGACCGCCCTCCACCGGGTACTCACCCTGCAAGACTCTGCCTCCCTCTCCCAGGTCTTCCTGCTCCTGAGGAGGCACCGGACCTTCTCCAGGCTCCAAGGGTGGCTGGGAGCGGCCCCTGGCCATCAGGCGGTCAGTGGGAGGCCGGAACAGGACACGTTTGTTGCCATGGAAATTGTGTAGAAAGGAGTCGACGTCACTCCAGAACAGGGGCCCAAACGTCTCCACGCAGAACCCAAGGCCTATTACCCCTGCTGCACCCTCCTGCTCACTGTCGTCCTCCTCTTCCTCGCCCTCTCCAGACAGGTGCTCCTCCTCCTCCACGTCCTCCAAGTCGAAGTCAATCTCACCCTCTTCCTCGTCCTCCTGCATCTCTACATCTTCCTCCATCTCCTCCTCCTCTAACGGCTCTCTACCACATTCCTCTTCCACTGCGGCCTGTGGCCAACCCTGCTCCCCGGGAAGGGCTCTGGAGACCTCCAAGGAAGCCAGAAGAGCCGTGGCCTCCTCGACTCCTTCCGTCCCCTCCCAAGCAGATGCTTGGACCCCAAGGAGACTGGGGTCACGGCCCGCCCCGCCACCAGCTCTATCCGGGCCACCTGGGATCCAATAGTGCTCCTCTATGGCAGACATGGCAGGAGAGACGTGCCAGACAGTGATCGTCCTGCAGTGAGGTCTGTGGGGAAGATGGCGGCCGCAGGGCTGAGTGTTGCGCTGAGGAGACGCTGTTGGCAGTGGGACCGCAGGGTGGGGGTGGGGACAGCAGAGACGTCGGCTGCACAGGGAACAGGAGTCTGCGACTTGCTGGTGTGGGCCCCACAACAGGAATGGTGAGGGGGTGGCCCGCAGACTGGCCCACCAAGACCGAAGCTGAGCTGGCGGTGGACAAGGCGGGAAAGACCCTGATGGGCTGGCGACGGTAGGTGGAGCTGGAAGGGTCAACCGCGACCACTTCCTCCAGCGCCAGCTCTAAGCTCATTTGCCAGGAGGCAAGGATTGGCATGACCACCGTCCAATGAGTGATCAAGGCTTTCAGATTGCATGGAAGCCTTCCAGCACCAGGTCATACTTTGAGCCCTCAGGAGTCCCTTCCTTTACATTGCTGCAGCTGTTGCTGCTAAGTCGCTTCAGTCGGGTCCGACTCTGTGTGACCCCATAGACGGCAGCCCACCAGGCTCCCCCATCCCTGGGATCCTCCAGGCAAGAGCACTGGAGTGGGTTGCCATTTCCTCCTCCAATGCATGAAAGTGAAAAGTGAGTGAAGTCGCTCCGTCATGTCCGACTCCTAGCGACCCATGGACTGCAGCATACCAGGCTCATCCGTCCATGGGATTTTCCAGGCAAGAGTAGTGGAGTGGGGTGCCATTGCCTTCTCTGTCCTTTACATTGCACCATTGCAAAAACGAAATGGCAATGTCCCTACAGGCGGCACCCTGGGGTATGGGAAGCTGGGTGTGGTCCCCAGTTGCCACCTTGTGACAACTCAGGTCATCACAGATACACTTATTTTAAAAAGTTCATAAAGCCTTGAGAAAGAACATCAAAGGTAAGAGGTGGAGAAATTGGAAAACATAAACTGAATTAAACGGGAGCACTGGATGTGAAATAGAAAAAATGAAACACACTACGTAAAACTAAAAGGTCATCATATGGTCCAGTTGATTTTAAGCATGGCTGCTCATTAGCAACATAGCTGTAGCTTTGGAGAATAAAAGCAATACCTTGGCATTTTTCAAAAACTTCTAAGATAATTCTGATATGTGTCAGGTTTTTCTATTAAATGGTATCTTTGGTGGTATAGAACTCTCCTACTTTTATGTTGACCACTCATGGAACAATGGTATTAAGTGAATAAGAGCTACTCACTAGTACGTATAATATATATTTTAGAAAACTTATTAATGTTTGCCTAACTAAAAAATTTATGACATTTTGATTCCACTTGTTTGACTTAGTATGAATAGAATGCTAGATTTCTAATTTTAAAAAAAAGGTGTGCAACAACCAACAAAGTTTTACTATATAGCACTGGGAACTGTAGTCCCTTTGTCAATCTCCTGAAATACCTATAATGGAAAACAAACTGAAAAATAATATATGTGTATATGTATAATATAATCACCTTGCTGTGCACCTGGAACTTTGTAAGTCAACTATACATCAATAGTACGTATATATATACACACATATATTTATTTATTTATTTATTTATTTTCTTTATATATAGGTAAATATAAAGAAAAAAAGATAAAGTGCATAGATCACATATGAACAACTGTTTCAACCTCCTGTGACAGACAGAAAGAGACTTTGCAGGTTTTAATGTTGCTAAAGTTACTTAGAAATGAACATACAAGTTGACATGGATGCCTCGAGAATGGAGACTGGAGAGTGGAAGGAGTAAAAATAGGAGCTGAAAAGGGATTCATCGGGGCTCCCCAATTCACTTCAAGGCTCCGAGAAGTGAAGAGAGACTTCTTTTCATGACTGGGCTAATCACCTGCTCTACACTAAACAGTGACACCCCCTCCCAAATTCATATATTAAATGTTTACCCACTCCATCTCCCAGGTGATGGTATTTGGGAGTTATGGCCTTTAGTAGGAGACACAGTGAAGATAATCAACCTTGCCCTATATAGAGCTTATGCATTATAGATTTCACCCCTTATACCGGCCTTGTTTTCTTTTACCTAGCTCATATTTAATATTTTCAATGGGGATAGTCCATTGGGTCCCAAGCTGTCAAGCCCATTTCTAAGTGACAAAGACTCAATTTAACTTTATGAGCCATATGTCCGAGTGCCTATGCCCACTAGGGGATATTTTAGGAGCGTGGCTGCTATCATCTGGAGCACTGAAACACCACAATCATAAAATTCTTGAGGCAAATACATCTATTGGCTCTCTTCAGTAGCTCCCTTAACCCTATAGGGGCATCTTTTAAAAATTTAGTGATATCTTCAAGTATTCCTCTATTTTGTTCCCCAGTATTATGTTCAAAGCGTTTTCCTAAAGCATGCATTTCAGCATTTGCTGAAAAGTGAAAGTGAAAGTTACTCAGTCACGTCATGTCCGACTGTCTGCGACCCCATGGACTACACAGTCCATGGAACTCTCCGGGCTAGAGTACTGGAGTGGGTAGCCATTCCCTTCTCCAGTGGATCTTCCAAATCCAGGGATCAGACCCAGGTCTCCCACATTGCAGGAGGATTCTTTACCAGCTGAGCCCCAAAGGAAGCCCAGCATTTGTTGAAGTCAATTCCCAATCTATTTGCAGAAGTCTTAAGCCAATAAGCGCTTTTTATGTTTAAAAATATGATTGCACTATTGTGGTGAATGTCACAGGCATTTAGTACGTTCACAATGCTTCTCAGCCATTCTCTCTGTTGTCCCTAAATAAATCATCACTCCTAAAGGAAACCCCATGCCAGTAATCAGTCCTTTTCCATTTCCCCCTCACTGCAACCAGGCTCTGATAACTACTAATCTTCTGTTTACCTCTATGAACTTACATTTTCTAGATAGCTGAGAGAAATAAAATCCTACAATATGTGACCTTTTGTGTCTGGCCTCTCTCATTCCTTTTTGCGGCTGAATGCTATGCCCATGTACAGAGGGTCACACACATCGACCCCTGGGGATATGACTGTGTAGTAGAAATACAGATGATGAAACAAGGAATTCCCAAACACATGATATGGTGATATACATCAGAGGGGCTCCTAGACCAGGCTTGAGGGTTTGCAAAGAAAACTGGATGTCTAGGACAGGAGTGACAGGAAGTATTGATCCTCAGCCCTTTTTTTTCTTTCCCTCAACCCTGCCATAATGTACAGGCGAGTCCTGTTTTCTGAGTAAAATGTAAATCCAACCACTTCCTAACTACCTTTGCTTTTGTCACCCTGATCCAAGACACCATCATCTCTCAGGTGGACTACTACCATGGCCTCCAAACTGGCATCTCCACCTTCAGTTTTACATCCTGGGGCAAATGTCATAGATTAGCTCACCTGACTCCATCCCAATCCCAATTACACCAGGTAAGTCTTGATAGAAGTTGGAAACCAAGTCTCCCTTTCCTGACGTCTTGCCTGGATGGCCTAGATTCCATGACTATAAGCTTCTTCCAAGTAGATAAGAAACACCCGTGAGACTTGGAAGGAGAATGAGGTGTATTCCGTGATTCTCCTGTGGTTTCTGTTTTCTGTTAGTGAGTGTGGGCTCATAAAATTTCACTTCTTTTGCATCAGTGACCATAGAGGTCCCGGGGTACAGTTCCTCGCTTTGTGGGTATCAAAAGGCAAGGCATGAGACATCTACTTTGACTGTATAGATGGAGAAGGAGTCAGTGTGGTCTCGCAGCCAAAATCTGTGATGGTCTCAGCAGAAACAGAGTAGTCCAGTGGCTTCCTCGCTTCCCACCCTCCTGATTATGCCAGTTATGTGGTATTATTCAGGAAAAGAGTTCTTTAACTTGTAAATACCTGAGTTAAATAAAAATGACCACCTCCCACAAGTCTCTCATTCTTTTTCTTCATACCCCCAGCTGTTTTGTATACTCGTATCATCTATTTATGCAGGCCAGTTTTAAATTTTGTAAATTCTCCAGGCAAGAATCCTGGAGTGAGGTTGCTATTCCCTTCTCCAGTGGTTCTCCCTGACCCAGGGATCAAAGCCAGATCTCCTGCATCGCAGGCAGATTCTTTGCCATCGGAGCCACCAAGGAAGCCCCAAGAATGCGGGAGTGGCTAGCCATTCCCTTCTCCAGAGGACAGACTGACACAGAGATTGAACCCAGGTCTCCTGCACTGCAAGCAGATTCTTTACCATCTAAGCCACCAGGGCGGCCCTTAACAATGGCCTCATATAGTATATATTGTTGGGACTTCCCTGGTTGTTGATGGTTAAGAACCTGCCTGGCAATGCAGGAAAAGCAGGTTTGGTCACTGGTCAGGGAATTAAGGGGCTTTCCAAACAGCTAGTGGGTGGGTAAAAAGAATCCTCCTTCAGTGCAGGAGACACAGGAGATGCAGCTTCGAGCCCTGGGTCAGGAAGAGCTCCTGGAGGAGAGCATGGCAACCCACTCCAGTATTATTGCCTGGAGAATCCCAATATTTGGGGATTTAGGAGCCTGGAGGACTACAGTCCAATGGGTCTCAAAGAGTCAGACACAACTGAATGACTAATCATACATGCACACAGGGAATTAAGATCCCACATGCTGCTGAGCAGCTAAGCCCACGTCTCACAATTAGAGAGCTGCAACTACTGAGCCCACGTGCCACAACGCGCACTGGAACAAAGATCCCACCTGCCACAACCAAGACCCAACGCAGTCAAATAAATATTAAAAACAAAACAAAAATCTTACGACTTAAAAAAGATAATGACAGTAATTATGCTCTAAGTAGGCAAGAATGTGGAGCAAGTAGAATTCTCATTTCCTGCTATTGGGAATATAAACCGGTACAATCATTTTGAAAGATATTTGAGATTACCTAGTAAAGTTGAGGGGCTTCCCTGCTGGCTCAGCAATAAAGAATCCACCTGCCAATGCAGGACATGCAAGTTTGATCCCTGGGCCAGGAAGATCCCCTGGAGTAGGAAATGGCAACCCACTCCAGTATTCTTGCCTGGGAAATTCCATGATCAGGGGAGCCTTGCAGGCTACAGTATATGGGGGTCACAAAAGAGTCGGACATGACTTAACGACTAATCAACAACAGGTACAGTTGAACTGTTCCTGAGCCCAAGCTTGCTCTGCTCCCTGCACGATGGGCTAACGAATCAGAGATAAGGTGTTGAGGCAAGGAATGCGATTTTATCTGGAAAGCCATCTGACCTATCAGATGGCTGACTAATGTCTCAAAATAACCATCTTATCAGGGTCTGGATACAAGATTCCTTTATAGATCAGGTGGGAGGAGGTGAGGAAACAAAGTGAAAAGCCCATAAATGTTGTCAATATCTCTTCGAATGGCAGGCCTCGGGAAGGAGATGTTGAACTTCTTCCTTTCAGTCATCCACATGTGGATAGGGTCTTGAACAAAAGCAGTTTAGTTTAACAGTTAGGCAGAGGGGCAGGATTCTCTGAGGCAGCCATTGTGTATGACTAGAACAAAAGCAATGAAAAACAAGTCAAAGGAACAGTTCCAGCATGGGGTCAGAACTGGCTTTGCCCTGCAACAGAACTTGGGCGCACACTATGATCCAGGACTTTCATGTCTATGAATGTACTGGAGATCAGGGCTTCTCAACTGTTGACATTTTGGAAGAGACAATTCTGCGTTGTGGACTGTCCTGTCCATTGTAGGGTACTTAGCAGTGTCTCTGGCCTCTACCCACTAGGTGCCAGCAGCACATCCTCGGTTATGACGACCAAAAATGTTTCCAGACATTATCAAATGTTCCTTGGTTGGGGGGCATTGTGTATAAAATTGCCCTCAGCTGAGAATCGAGAGAAACTCTCATGGATGGGCATCAGGGAATATGAATGAGAAAGTCCACTGCACAATGATTTGCAAAAAGATAAAAATGAAAACAACTCATATGTCCACAAACAGGAAATAGACACATTGTGGGATTTTCATATGATGGATAACTGTACAGCAATGAAAACTGACTTATAAGTTGTACACATCAATATACATAAATCTCACCAACACAGGGTGATGGGGGAGGGGAGAAACACAAGTAATACATCTAGGATAATTATATTTGCATACACTCCAAAATGGACAAGAAATAATGTAATTTGAAGGAACATGTCCATGCAGTGAATGTATAAATAAGTGAATTATTAATAAAGTTCAAGATAGTTGTTACCTCTGGGAAGGAATGAGAAAGTGAATCATGGAGGGCACAGGTAGGATTCAAAAGCATTGGCTATGTTCTAATTTTCAAGCTGTGTGATGGGTAAACAGGTTTTTATATTATTATGATATACCTTACATATATGCTGTATTAACTTCTGTATATACGAAATAGTTCATAATTGATAAGGAACTGATGGGGACTAAAATATGGTGGGAAATGGAAATAAAGGCACTGGAGTACATAACAAATTGAATGAGAGGGAGAGAAAAAGAGCTAAGTTTTAGGTGCCTCTTGGAATAGTTTTAAACTGATTTTCTTCATGGATTTGGTGATGAGATCAATTCCTCATCTAAGCGCACATAAACCATTGCTTAGACTTCTAAGAAATGTAAATTTCATGCCTCAAAACCTATGCTATAATACTATGTGATTCATATCACAGAGGACTTAATAATACCACATTTCACAAAACATCATTTTCCAAGAGCCCTGCCATGTTAAGAGTTTTGAATGTGTACTCCTTTGTATTCCTTGCAGTTACAAGCATCTGAAAATAGGGAGCTTAGAGTACAGTGATTCTTCATCACTAACTGTAGTATCATTAAACTATCCCTAAGTGGTAACAGAAAACCATTTCCATCTCTGGCACCCACCATACACCTTTCTTTTTCTCCCAATGGTAATCTCCCAGGTAGTGGAATAAAGGAGAGTTTTGGATCACATCCTTTCAGAAGATGGAGCCATAACCAAGGAAAAGATCAAAACACCCTAACCTTTCCTGGCTGAGGCAGATAGGTACAAGACAGGTCTTATCCTAAAGAAGCCCCAAATTTTCAAGGCTGAAGGACTCAGTGAGAATATATTCAATACATGTGAAAATAGGGAAAACCCACAAACACCCAGAGTAACAGGAAAGGGTTTGTCCCTGACCTGATTTAGGGACCATCTCTCAGAGACCCAGAGAAGCCTGACACGTTAGAGCTTCAGCAACCTTCAGTGAAGCAAGGCTGAGGTTCCTCCCTCACCATGAGAGGCGTCACGTACATCTATGTGGATAATGTGGCCCACTTGTCTTGGGGCCTGTATGCAAAGCCACCACCTCTTAGATTTCTCTCAGTCCTGAGAGTATAGCACTGACTGTGCCACTCAACCCTCAGAAGCACAGACTCAGTGAAGAGGCACACACATGCCTCTTGGGGCTGGGGACATGGGGCCACTTGGGGAGTAAATTCAGGGCCCTAGGTACCTGGACCATAATGAGAGGCAGGGACATGGACTCAAGAGTATGCACCAAAAAAGGCTTATCTCAAAAGGAGGTGTTTTTTGTTTCTAGTGAACCTCCAAAAATTCTTAAGCCCACATAAGGGCCTTTCGTATTAACTATGGCTATACATGGGTGGCTCAGTGTTAAGCAATTGCCTGCAATGCAGGAGACCCATGAGATGCAGGTTCAATCCCTGGCTCGGGAAGACCCCCTTCAAGAGGAAATGCCAACTCATTCCAGTATTCTCACTGGGCCAGTGAGACACTCCTATGGACAGAGGAGCCTGGAGGCCTACATTCCACAAGGTTGCAAAGAGTTGGACACGATTGAATTACATTACATTAACTATATTAACACAGAAATACACACACACACACACACTCCTAGCATGGCATGAGCCAAACAACCAATCTGAAGCCTTTCAAGTGACCCTCAGATCATATCAGACCAGATCAGTCGCTCAGTCGTGTCCGACTCTTTGCGACCCCATGAATTGCAGCACGCCAGCCCTCCCTGTCCATCACCAACTCCCGGAGTTCACTCAGACTCACGTCCATTGGGTCAGTGATGCAATCCAGCCATCTCATCCTCTGTCGTCCCCTTCTCCTCTTGCCCCCAATCCCTTCCAGCATGAGTCTTTTCCAATGAGTCAACTCTTCGCATGAGGTGGCCAAAGTACTGGAGTTTCAGCTTTAGCATCATTCCTTCCAAAGAAATCCCAGGGCTGATCTCCTACAGAATGGACTGGTTGGATCTCCTTGCAGTCCAAGTGACACTACATGGATAAATTTCTACTTGGACTGTTATTTCATTAAGCAACAATGAAAAAAGGTCTTGTGCCTTTTTTCTTTGTTCTAGCCATAAGTAATACTCTGTGATAATACATTTTTAAATGACAAAACCACAGTCATGGACAAGGGTTGTGGATACCTTATACTAACTTCACTTTAACAAACCTTTATGAAGCACCTATGAAGAAGAAACCACAATGCTTTAGAAGAGACGCATAGAAGCCTATAAGTTCCAAAGCTCACACTTGAGGGAGTCGGGGAGAAACATTAATAAATAATGTTAATATACTCAAGGATATGAGATGAACTAGCACAGAAAATAGGAAAAGGTATTGCTGCTAACTAGCGAGCATTCAAGTGGCCTGAACTAAATACAGAAATAAGGCCTTCTATCCCAAACCCCTGGTTCTCTCCTCTGATCCTCGCTACTCTGCTCAAATAGCACTTTACAGTTTTCCTTCAGTAAGTTCCAGATATTAGGCCCATTTCTCCTTTCAATTTTCTTTAGATGAGGAGATATTTCAGACCTAGATCAAGGTACAGAGAATACTACACCCATGCAACCATCGCTCATCTTAAAAACAGAAGATTACAAATAAAATTTAAACCCATTATACCTCTCCCCAGTTGAAATCTCCCTCTATTGAATAAGATTTAACCACTGTCCTAAATAAGGTTATTGTTTTCATACACACCTTTCTGCATGCTACATATGTATGCATCACTCCTAGTTATACCTTTTACTACAAATATATGAACCTATAATCGATATAAGAACTGTTGCATCTTTTTAAACTTCACATATGTATGGTATCATAATGCCTTTCCCCTTTCAGAAGTAGGTTTTATCTATTTGTCACTTCGACCCCTGAATCTTTGCCCCTTGCTATAAGCTGTATTTTGTCCCCCTAAAAAGATATGTTGAAGTTCTACCCCTTGAACCTGTAAATGTGACATTCTTTGGAACTAGGATATTTGCAGGTATAATAGTTAAGATGAGGTCATACTGGATTAGGGTGGGTCCTTAATTCAGTGTGACTGATATCCTTATGAGAAGAGAAAGGACAAAGAAACAGACAGGGGAAAACGCTATGTGACGATGGAGATGCCAACGACTGACAGCAACCACCAGAAACTAGGAGAGTGGCGTGAAACAGATTCTCCCTCAGTGCCTCCGGAAGGGACCACCCTTGCTGATACCTTGACCTCAGACTTCTGGCCTCCAGGACTGAGATAACGTATTTCTGTTGTCTTAAGCCATCTGGTTTGTGGCAATTTGTTACGGTAACCTTAGGACACTCACACACCCTTCTTTGTGTCTCAAGCCCCTGAGAATTCTAGTGTCTTCCTAAGTCCAGATCTTACCACCCTGTTTAGTTTACCTGCAACAGTGCCAAGTCAGTGAATTAAGGATGATCCTGCAGTGGGTGTAGTAAACCTTTCCCCCACTGCTCTAAAGCAGTGGTTCTGAAACTTCAGTGTGCTTCAGTAGCACCTGGAGGACTGTAAAACCCTGATGGCTAGCGGCCCACCCTCAGAATTTCCAACTCAGTAGGTCTGGAGCAGGGTCTGAGAATGTGCATTGCAAACAAGTTCCCAGCGGATGCTGATGCTGCTGTTTCAGGCAAGCTAGGTCATCCATCAGTTCCTTTCAATAAAATATAGTAGAGGCTAGGGCACCATCACACAAATTATTTACAATCGTATATTTTAATTTATTTGGGGCTGCAATAAAAGGATTTAAAACAGGCTTGACAAATAGCGGAAAGAAATCCCTTTCAGTGACAGTAAGGTGGGCCAAAATAAATAGAACAATGATAGATTTGAGTCAGTGGTATTTATGGGAAAAAAAAAAACAAAAAACTACGGCTTATTAGTTTCAAACAAGCTTTTATTTCCAATGTGAACAATACTAACAAATTATCTGTAAAATGTAAGAGTAAAGTCAGATGTCAGTAGTTAGTATCACTTTGGGGCATTGAAACTTTGCAACAAAATTAGTATTTCAGGCTAATGAAAACAAGAATATCCATGAAGAACAGATTCATCTTTTCTTTTGCTGTCTGCTTTTTCTATGCCTTCCCACTGTAGGATGAAATAAGAGCCAGTTAACAATTGTACCTCAATAACATGCAGTAACTTTCTAAATATGAGTCAACACTATGTACATCTGTTTTCTCAATGTTTTCTTCTTGTAACTCAGACCCTTGGTGATCAGGGTGCACCTCATTGCTCACGCAAAACTTATCTCCCTCTTGCCCACCACTATAAATGCTTGCTGTTTCCTTGAAAGGCCACACTGTGATTTAAATAAGTCATTCCACCTTGAAAACTGGTGTTCCCTTGCACAAATCATCAATCCCTTATATTTCCAGACCTTCAGTTTCCACATGTGTAAAATGAGGATGAGGCTTTATCAAACATCCACATGCATGAAAACTAAGAAAGAGTGAGAGAGTGAGTGAGAGAGACTAAAAGATGAATGAATAGAGGAAAGCGAAACAAAGATTTAATTACCAACTCAGTGACAACCAATAATATTACTGAGACTAGTTTCCTTTTCTTTTGAATAAAAAATCTAAATTGAACTAATATTTGTGAATTAATCCTGAAGTGCAGTTCTCTTGAAACCCTTAACATCTCACTACTTTGTAAGGAATCGCTTTCTCAAAGTCATTGCCAGTACAAGAGACTACAATTCTGTGGCCAGGTGATGATGACCCAGCTAATGCATGGCCTAGTCACTGTAGCTGCTGCTTCTGGTGACCATTCTCTAAACAAGCACTGGTCTCCATTTCCAGGTCTGGTAAATTTCCCATCTGTAGTAGACTTAAAGCTACAGGACAAAGGACTTGTGGCTATAAATGAAATACATTTCAGAACACACTGCCTCCTACATTATCTAGAATTCATTATTAACAATAAACTGTTTTTCCAAAATTAAATTTCAACAATTTTCTTATTTACTTTACAGAAGAAAAATTAAAAAATATAAAGCTGTTTTTAACAGGTATGTGTCAGGAATGGTTATGTCGTACGAAAGCCTATACAATAATACCTGTATTATCCAGAGCTGCTTTTTGCTGAGACCACATCCATTCAGAGTCCTTCACGTTTTTCCTTTCCAGCCTCTTCCTCTTCATCAGTGTTTTCATACTGATCCTCACCGTCATCATTGGGGCAAAGTGATGCAGACATTGGGGTCAAAAGTTGGCAGGGAAAATATCCCAACTGAAAATCAGCAGCAGAGTCTGGGCCTGAGAGAAGAGAAATAGGTTTAATAAAAGAAACAACAAATAATACCTGGATACATTTCTAGCCTCCCATCATGTCTGCTGCTTGACAATTTTCACAAACATTTTCCCCCTCTCTCCAGTAGATCGGCACACAGATCTCTCTGATTATTTCTGGCCCCTTTGGAGAAGGGATCTGAATCATTTGATACTGATACCATTTTGTATGGGTTTGTAGGAACTTCAATGGAAAAAAAATGCTCCTTTGACTTAAAGACAAATTCTATGGGGACGCTCACAGATTCCTCAGTCGCTGAAAAGTGCCCCTGTGCTATGTCATCATTTTCTCAGATCCTCCTACCGAGAATATTCACATTTGTTAAAGCCGTTGACCAAAAGGGAGGGATGCCACTTGTTTGCCTCTAGGTTGGTAGAAGGCAGCATGCTTTTTCTCGAGACCATGAAGGTCTACAGAACTGGGCTTCCACTTGTGTCAATTGTGCTCGGAGGTTTTTGAGAGTTCTGACCCACTGCGTGACAGCTAGAGACCTACCTGCCTTTGAGCTCAATGGCCCCACAAGGGCTCAGCCACCACTTGCCCGCCTCAGCCCCTCCGGGATCACAGGCCTCAACCTCCCAGTCTCAGAGGCAGCAGTCAGGGCTTCCTCGCCCAGAACTCGGCCTCCACTGCTGGTTCCTCTGTCTTCTAGGAAGCAACCCCCTCCGCAGGATCCCGCAGCTCCCAGGCTGGACCGCCCTTCACCGGGTACTCACCCTGCAAGTCTCTGCCTCCCTCTCCCAGGTCTTCCTGCTCCTGAGGAGGCACCGGACCTTCTCCAGGCTCCGAGGGTGGCTGGGAGAGGCCCCTGGCCATCAGGCGGTCAGTGGGAGGCCGGAACAGGACACGTTTGTTGCCATGGAAATTGTGTAGAAAGGAGTCGAGGTGACTCCGGAACAGGGGCCCAAACGTCTCCATGCAGAACCCAAGGCCTGTAACACCTGCCGCACCCTCCTGCTCCTTCTCGTCCTCCTCTTCCTCGCCCTCTCCAGACAGGTGCTCCTCCTCCTCCAAGTCGAAATCAATCTCACCCTCTTCCTCGTCCTCCTGCATCTCTACATCTTCCTCCATCTCCTCCTCCTGTAACGGCTGTCTACCACATTCCGCTTCCACTGCGGCCTGTGGCGAACCCTGCTCCCCGGGAAGGGCTCTGGAGACCTCCAAGGAAGCCAGAAGAGCCGTGGCCTCCTCGACTCCTTCCGTCCCCTCCCAAGCAGATGCTTGGACCCCAAGGAGACTGGGGTCGCGGCCCGCCCCACCACCAGCTCTATCCGGGCCACCTGGGATCCAATCGTTCTCCTCTGTGGCAGACATGGCAGGAGAGACGTGCCAGACAGTGATCGTCCTGCAGTGAGGTCTGTGGGGAAGATGGCGGCCGCCGGGCAGTGTGTTGCGCTGAGGAGACGCTGTTGGCAGTGGGACCGCGGGGTGGGGGTGGGGACAGCAGAGACGTCGGCTGCACAGGGAACAGGAGTCTGCGACTTGCTGGTGTGGGCCCCACAACAGGAATGGTGAGGGGGTGGCCCACAGACCGGCCCAGCAAGACCGAAGCTGAGCTGGCGGCGGACAAGGCGGGAAAGACCCTGATGGGCTGGCGACGGTAGGTGGAGCTGGAAGGGTCAACCGCGACCACTTCCTCCAGCGCCAGCTCTAAGCTCATTTGCCAGGAGGCAAGGATTGGCATGACCACCGTCCAATGAGTGATCAAGGCTTTCAGATTGCACGGAAGCCTTCCTGCACCAGGTCATACTGTGAGCCCACAGGAGTCCCTTCCTTCACATTGCTGCTGCAGCTGTTGCTGCTAAGTCCCTTCAGTCGTGTCCGACTCTGTGCGACCCCATAGACGGCACCCCACCAGGCTCCCCCATCCCTGGACTCCTCCAGGCAAGAGTACTGGAGTGGGTTATCATTTCCTCCTCCAATGCATGAAAGTGAAATGTGAGTGAAGTCGCTCAGTCGTGTCCGACTCCTAGCGACCCCATGGACTGCAGCCTACCAGGTTCATCCCTCCATGGGATTTTCCAGGCAAGAGTAGTGGAGTGGGGTACCATTGCCTTCTCTGTCCTTTACATTGCACCATTGCAAAAACGAAATGGCAATGTCCCTATAGGCGGCACCCTGGGGTATGGGAAGCTGGGTGTGGTCCCCAGTTGCCACCTTGTGTCAGCTCAGGTCATCACAGATACACTTATTTTAAAAAGTTCATAAAGCCTTGAGAAAGAACATCAAAGGTAAGAGGTGGAGAAATTGGAAAACATAAACTGAATTAAACGGGAGCACTGAATATGAAATAGAAAAAAATGAAACAAACTAGATAAGCCTAAAAGTTCATCATAAGGTCCAGTTGATTTTCAGCATGGCTGGTCATTAGCAACATATCTGTAGCTTTGGAGAATAAAAGCAATACCTTGGCAATTTTCAAAAAATTCTAAGGTAATTCTGATATGTGTCAGGTTTTTCTATTAAATGGTATCTTTGGTGGTATAGAACTCGCCTACTTTTGTGTTGACCACTCATGGTACAATGGTATTAAGTGAATAATAGCTACTCACTAGTACGTATAATATATATTTTAGAAAACTTATGAATGTTTGCCTAACTAAAAAATTTATGACATTTTGATTCCACTTGTTTGACTTAGTATGAATAGAATGCTAGATTTCTAATTTTAAAAAAAGATGTGCAACAACCAACAAAGTTTTACTATATAGCACTGGGAAGTGTAGTCCCTTTGTCAATCTCTTGAAATACCTATAATGGAAAATAAACTGAAAAATAATATATGTGTATATGTATAATTTAATCACCTTGCTGTGCACCTGGAACTTTGTAAGGCAACTATACATCAATAATATATATGCTATGCTAAATCACTTCAGTCGTGTCCAACTCTGTGCGACCCCATAGATGGCAGCCCACCAGGCTCCCCCGTCCCTGGGATTCTCCAGGCAAGAACACTGGAGTGGGTTGCCATTTCCTTCTCCAATGCATGAAAGTGAAAATGAAAGTGAAGTCACGCAGTTGTGTCCGACTCTTAGCAACCCCATGGATTGCAGCCTAACAGGCGCCTCCATCCATGGGATTTTCCAAGCAAGAGTACTGGAGTGGGGTGCCATTGCCTTCTCTGATAATATTTATATTATCATATATAATATAATATAATAGTATAATATCATATCATATCATATCATATTATACATTTATATTATTATATATTTATTTTCTTTATATACATTTAAATATAAATAAAAAAGATAAATGTATAGATCACATATGAGCAACTGTTTCAACCTCCTGTGAGAGACAGAAGGAGAATTTGAATGTTTTAATGTTGCTAAAGTTGCATAGAAAAGAACATAGAAGTTGACATGGATGCCTCGAGAATGGAGACTGGAGAGTGGAAGGATTAAACATAAGAGCTGAAAAGGGATTCATCAGGGCTCCCCAATTCACTTCAAGGCTCCGAGAAATGAAGAGAGACTTCTTTTCATGACTGGGCTAATCACCTGCTCTACACTAAACAGTGACACCCCCTCCCAAATTCATATATTTAAATGTTTACCCACTCCATCCCCCAGGTGATGGTATTTGGAAGTTATGGCCTTTAGTAGGAGACACAGTGAAGAAAATCAACCTTGCCCTATATAGAGCTTATGCATTATAGATTTCACCCCTTATACCGGCCTTGTTTTGTTTTACCTAGCTCATACTCAATAATTTCAAGGGGGATAGTCCATTGGGTCCCAAGCTGTCAAGCCCATTTCTAAGTGACAAACACTCAATTTAACTTTAGGAGCCATATGTCCCAGTGCCTATGCCCACTAGGGGATATTTTAGGGGAATGGCTGCTATGATCTGGAGCACTGAAACACCACAATAATAAAATTCTTGAGGAAAATACATCTATTGGCTCTCTTCAGTTGCTCCCTTAAGCCTATAGGGGCATCTTTTAAAAATTTAGTGATATCTTCAAGTATTCCTCTATTTTGTTCCCCGGTATTATGTTCAAAGCGTTTTCCTAAAGCATGCATTTCAGCATTTGCTGAAAAGTGAAAGTGAAAGTCACTCAGTCATGTCATGTCCGACTGTTTTGCGAACCTATGGACTACACAGTCCATGGAATTCTCCGGGCTAGAGTACTGGAGTGGGTGGCCATTCCCTTCTCCAGTGGATCTTCCAAATCCAGGGATCAGACCCAGGTCTCCCACATTGCAGGAGGATTCTTTACCAGCTGAGCCCCAAAGGAAGCCCAGCATTTGTTGAAGTCAATTCCCAATCTAATTGCAGAAGTCTTAAGTCAATAAGCACTTTTTATGTTTAAAAATATGATTGCACTATTGTGGTGAATGTCACAGGCATTTAGTACGTTCACAATGCTTCTCAGCCTTTCTCTCTGTTGTCCCTAAATAAATCATCACTCCTAAAGGAAACCCCATGCCAGTAATCGGTCCTTTTCCATTTCCCCCTCACTGCTCTGATAACTACTCTGATAACCAGGCTCTGGTAACTACTACTCTTCTGTTTACCTCTATGAACTTACATTTTCTAGATAGCTGAGAGAAATAAAATCCTACAATATGTGACCTTTTGTGTCTGGCCTCTCTCATTCATTTTGCGGCTGAATGCCATGCCCACGTACAGAGGGTCACTTTTGTTTATGAATGTGAAAGAAGTTGAGGACAAGTTGGTGGATCCTTGCGATGTTTCACATTTGGGTTCCCATTTCGGTTAGGGCTGCTATGAACATGGGGATAGAACTTTTTGTTACCTTTTGTTTGAACAAATACTTCTAATTCTTTGGCTTATATAGCTAATAGTGGAATTGATGAGACAACCATAAGGCTTTTCCCTTTTTCAGGAGCTTTCAGACTCTTTTTTACAGTGACTTGCTGTTGTTCAGTTGTTCTGCCGCTCAGTTGTGTCTGACTTTTTGCAGTCCCATGGATTGCAGCATGCCAGGCTTCCCTTTCCTTCACCATCTCTCAGAGTTTGCTCAAACTCATGTCCATAGAGTTGGTGATACCATCGAACCATGTTGTCCTCCGTTGTCCCCTTCTCCTCCTGCCTTCTATCTTTCCCAGCATCAAAGTCTATTCCAATGAGTTGGCTCTTCGCATCAGGTGGCCAAAGTATTGGAGCTTCAGGTTCAGCATCAGTCCTTCCAGTGAACATTCAGGGTTGATTTCCTTTAGCTTTGACTGCTTTGATTTCCTTGCAGTCCAGGGGACTATCAGGAGTGTTCTCCAACACCGCACTTCGAATGCATCAATTCTTCAGCGCTCAGCCTCCTTTATGGTCCAACTCTCACATCCATACATGACTACTGGAAAAACTTTGTCTATATGGACTTTTGTCATCAAAGTAATGTCTCAGCTTTTTAATTCACTGTCTAGGTTTGTCATAGCTTTTCTTCCGAGGAGCAAGCATCTTTTAATTTCATGGCTGTAGTCACCATCTGCAGTGATTTAGGAGTCCAAGAAAATAAATCTGTCACCGTTTCTATTGTTTCCCCATGTATTTGCCATTAAGTGATGGGACCAAATGCCATGATCTTAGTTTTTTGAGTGTTGAGTTCTAAGCCAACTTTTTCACTCTCCTCTTTCACTGTCATCAAGAGGCTCTTCAGTTCCACTTTGCATTCTGCCATAAGTGTGGTGTCTTCTGCATATCTCAGGTTATTGGTATTTCTCTCGGTAGTCTTGTTTCCAGCTTGTCCTTCATCCAGTCCAGCATTTCCCATGATGTATTCTGCATATAAGTTAAATAAGCAGGGTGACAATATACAGCCTTGACATACTCCTTTCCCAATTTAGAACCACTCAGTTATTCCATGTCCGGTTCTAAATGTTGCTTCTTGACCTACATATAGGTTTTTCAGGAGGCAAGTAAGATGGTCTGGTATTTCTGGATCTTTAAGTTTTTCTATAATGTCTTGTGATCCACATAAGGAAAGGCTTTAGCATAGTCAATGAAACATAAGTAGATGTTTTTCTGGAATTCTTTCTATGACCCAATGGATGTTGGCAGCTTAATCTCTGATTCCTCTGCCTTTTGTAAATCCAGCTTGTAAATCTGGAAGTTCTCGGTTCACATACTGGTAAAACCTAGCTTGAAGGCTTTTGACCATTACCTTGCTAGCATGTGAAATGTATTTGTGTGGTAGTTTGAACATTGTTTGGCATTTCCCAACAGTAATGTACGGGGATCCCAATGCCTCTACGTCCTCATAAATATGTTTTGTTTTTCACTTAAAAAAAAATCTACTTACTCATCTTTTTTTTGTGACACCATGTGGTGGCTTTTCCTTGTATTTCCTTAATGACTGATGATGTTAAGCTTATTTTCACATCCTTATGGCACATTTGTATATCTTGTTTGGAAAAATTTGTATTCACATTCTATGCTCATTTCTCATTCAGATTCCTTGGCTACTTGTTGAGTTGTAAATGTTTTTCATGTGTTCTGGATACTAGACCTTTATTAGATATATGCGTACCACAAGATTCTTATCCTGCTTTCTAGGTTGTGCTTTCATTGTCTTGTTAATGTTCTTTGGTATAGAAATATTTTTGATTTTTATGAAATTCAATGTATTGTAAAGTAATTAGCCTCCAATTAAAATAAATGGATTATAAAATACATAAATATATATGTGTAAAAATAAATTTAAAAAAGCAAAAAAAAAGAAATTCAATGTATCTGTTTCTTCTTTTGTGACTGATGCTTTTATCATCATATTTACGAATCCATTGCCAAATGAAGGTTATGAAGATTTACCGCTTCTGAGGACTGAATTATGGACCCCCCATATTTCCATATGTTTAATGTCTAAGCCCCATTATTTCAAAATGTGGTTGTTTTTGGTGACAGGACCTGAAGGTCAGCAGAGGTCATATAGTTAGACCCTAATGAGTCTGACTGGTATCCTAGACAAACGTATACTTGGTGACAGGAAGACACACCAGAGATGGGTATACGCTGGAGGAACGATCATGTAAGGATGCAGGGAGAAGCTCGCCATCTGCAAGCCAGGAGAGCCCTCACAAGAAACCAAACCTGCTCACGCCTTGTTCTTGGACTTCTAGTTTCCAAAGCTGTCAGCAAATAAATTTGTGTTGTTTAAGCCATCGGTCTGTGGTATTTTGTGATAGCAAGCCCAGCAATCTAATATACCCTTGTATTTGTTCTAAAAGTTTTATGCTTTTAGCTCTTACAGCTAATTCTTTATCCATTTAACGTCTGTATTTGGCATAATGTAAGAGTCCAGCTTTATTCTATTGCATATGTATATCCTGCTGTCCTCATACCATTTTGGGGAAAAGATTCCCACTTCTCACCACTTAATGATCTGATATCCCAGGGGAAAATCAATTGAAGGTAGATATCTGGGTTTATTTCCAGACTCCCTGTTCTATTCTGTTGATCTGTATGTCTTTCATTATCTCAGTACCACACAGTCTTGATTACTGTTGCCATGGTACATGGGTTGGGTTGAAACTGACACAGGGTAGTGGAATCTTCCAATTTTCTTTTTCAAGATCGTCTTAGCTATTTCTGGTCTCTTGTAATTGCACATGAATTTTAGGACCAGCTTTTTTTTTCTGCAAAAAAAGGTCACTGTCATTTTTGAAAGGGATTGCTTTTCATCTGTGCTGCTGCTGCTGCTGCTAAGTCACTTCAGTCATGTCCGACTCTGTGCGATCCCATAGACGGCAGCCTACCAGGCTTCCCCGTCCCTGGGATTCTCCAGGCAAGAACACTGGAGTGGGTTGCCATTTCCTTCTCCAATGCATGAAAGTGAAAAGTGAAAGTGAAGTCGCTCAGTCGTGTCCGACTCTTAGCAACCCCATGGGCTGCAGCCCACCAGGCTCCTCCATCCATGGGATTTTCCAGGCAAAAGTACTGGAGTGGGGTGCCATTGCCTTCTCCGTTTCATCTGTAGACCTCATTATATAAGATTCCCATCTGTATATTAAGACCTCAAATTTTCAATGCTGCCTTAATGCCTTTGAGACTCATATTACTCCACTGGCCCAACTCTTGCTTTCTCCTGCTCTCACCTGCAATGTCCCCTTCCTTGTGGGAAGACTAGCCCACTCAGCTGATTCTCCCCTGTCAACCAGACTAGCTGTACCACACCCATTCCCCCAGCCACCAAGTTTTACTTCCCTGCCAGCCAGTGCAGTATTCCAATAGGACAATCATCTCCTTGTGTGGGAACGTGGGTGTGCCCCATCCTCTTGTTACTACAACATTTATTTCCCATGGTCCCTGCAGGTGAACTCTCCTCTTAAGTCCCACGCCCTCATTGCCCTGCTTGGCATTCCCTGTTGCCACCCCCCCCCCCACCCCCAGCCAGCTGTTAGTCCATGAGACTCACAAACAGCTGGCTGTCCATCTGTCCAGTGTTGCATGCTTGGCCATCTCACACTACTTAGGGTAGGGGATCCCTCCTTTATTAGTGCAGTGGATGGGAGATCCCAACCATGATGCTGGACAGCTTTAACTCACTTCTCCTTTGCTAACTAAATGTTTTTTTTTTTTAGTTTAAGGTGAAGGCAACCTGGGTTGAAACTGCCAAAGGTGCCTGGATTGTGCTTTGGCTTGTGCCTATTCTGTTGTCTCTCTCAACCTCAGCCATCTCTTCCCACCCTAACTTATTGTTCTAGCACCTGAGGCGGGAACTATAGGTAATTGACTGTATCCTGGCCTGAGTGGCACTGGGTTGCCCCTGGTGCTTGGCCCCTCCCAGCATGCACTCTGAGGCTAGGGATCATCAATTAATCCATAAAGTGGAAGCCAAGGGAGTGTTCAGCCAATAGTGACAGGGAGTGCTGATGACATAGTTTCTTAACTGCTCCACGGTCGATTCCCACTTTCTGGGGGGGCAGCCTAGAGCCTCTGGAGATAAGAATCCCAGTGTAGTGTGTGTAGGCTGGTCACTGCAGATGGATCATGGAATGCAGTAGCAGGTAGATCATGGGGCAATCATCCAGAACGGAGCCCACAGGGCAGGTTCAGGTTGGCTTTCTAAAGAGTTGTGGAAAAGCATAGTTCCAGGCCACCCACAATGGAAGAATTGTGAATAATGCTTCCTGGTTGCTTCTCACGTGTATCCGTGTCAAGCAAGGGTAGCAAACTTTCCTTCTCCTTTGCTGTAGCTTCCCTAACACATGTGATTTTCTGGGCTGTGTGCTCTACAGATGTTAATTAGTTCTAGCGGTTCCTTCCTTAATTTCATTATTGGTCTTCTGTCTGTCTGCCTATCCCTCATTGAAAATAGAGTATTGAAGTCTCCAGGTTTATTGTTTTATGTATTCTGGGAGTCTGTTAGGACTATATGGATGAATAACTGTTATATCTCCCCTTACTGATCCTTTTATTAACACAGAAATCTGTTTTTGGCATTCTGTTTAAAAAAAAAAACACTTTTGTTAAAATCTATTTCATCTGATATCAGTATAGCCACTGCATCTATCACTTTAGGATGATTTGCATGGAATACCATTGTCCATCCTTTTGTTTTCAAACTATCTGTCTTTGGATACAAGGCAAGGCTCTTGTAGATAACATACAGTGGATAACATTTGTTATTAATCCCCTTTGCCAATCTGTCTTTTCATAGAAAAGTTTTATACATTGATATTGTGGTGATTGCTTCCAAGCAAATATTTGTCCTGACATTTTCTTACTTTCCACATGCCGTACCTTTTTTGTTCCTTCATTCCTCAATTACTGTCTTTTTTCTGTGATTAATTGAATTTTTCTAGTGTACAAAGTGACTATCACTCTTTGTCTTTACTTAAATTTTTTTTTTTTAAGTTTGGAGCCTTTAAATTTTTTTTTCATTTTTTTTGTGAGGCTGGGTGGCTATGCTGTGAATTATACTTAGTATCTTAATTTCAGAATAATCAAGTATGTATTGTAGTGAGATAGTTTTCATAGTATTCTAAACTCTGCTTCTTCCCAGCTGTGCTATATTGCCTTATTTAGTTATTGTGACAAATATCATGCTTGTACATGGTTTGCATTAACAGTTTTATGGTTACTGCTTTATACATCTCTATTTTAAATCAAAATACAAAGAGGAGAGCAAAAAGAGAAGTTACAGGGATTTCCCTGGTGATCCAGTGCTTAGAATCCGCCTTCCAATGCAGGAGATGAGGGTTCAATCCCTGGTCCAGGAACTACAATGCCACATGTGGTGGAGCAACTAAGCCTGTGGGCCACACCTCCTGAGTCTGCATGGTCTGGAGCCCGTGTGCCACAACTAGAGAGAAGCACTCATGATGCAACAAAGATCCTGCTGCAACGAAGACCCAGTGAGGCCATTATTAAATAAATGAATTTTTTTTTAAAAAAAAGAAGAGTCAGAAAGAAACCCCAAATGCAGTAATACTGGCGTTTGCAGTAATGCTGCGCATAATCTGTGCAGTTCCCTTGACCTGTGTGGTTTATTTCTTCACATTCCTCCAAATAGGTGCCCGCTGTTGTGTCACTTCACCCTGAAGGACTACTTGATTATTCTCTGTCCAGCAGGCTTACTAGCTGTGTATTCCCTCAGTTTTTGTTCTCTTGGAATGAATTTATCTACCTTCCATTTCCCCCACATATAAAATTCTTGGTTGAAAGAAGTTTTCATTTGTTCATTGTCTATTTTTTAATATATCATTCCAATGTCACCTGTCCTCTATGGTTTCTGTAGAGAAATTGGCACAAATCTTACTGAGGATTACTTGTACTGTGAAGAGTTGTATCTATTGCTTCCAATAATCATATACCATGAATTGTGTGATTCCATTTCTAGTAGAAGTCCAGAATAGACAAATATATAAAAAAAACAACTAGTGCTTTCCTATGGCTCAGAGGGTGGAAAATTGAGTGTGTCTGCTAATGGAGAAAGGAATTACTGGAGGAAATGAAATGTTCTGGAATTAGATAGTAGTGTTGATTGCATAATTCTATAAATAGCATAAAAAACCATTGATTTGTACACTTTAAATGGTATACATTATGATAGACTAATTATTTCTCAATAAATTGTTATAAAGTGTTATTGATACAGTATAATCATCCATTTAATAGCAATAAATTTGACAATTTAGGTAGGTCAAAAAATTTGAAACCTAAGAAAAATGCAACCTTAACCCTAGAATTGATAAAAGCTGAAATAAAAAGCTTCATTTTATTAAAAATTTGAATAACTCTTCACAAACCTCCAAATACCCCTCTATTTCCATATACTCACATAGGTGAATTCTATCACATGCTCAAGAAAAAAATAACATCCATTCTTTACAAATTTTCAGAAAATGAAGCTGGCATGGGAGGTGATTACTACCCAAGTTGTTAATGAAGTTTATTGACAACTGAAAAAGGCAGTTTTTAAAACCTCAAAATTACACTCAAATGTCATTCTTGAATATAGTCACAAAAATCAATTATGTAAAGTTTAAAAATAAAATAAAATTAAAAAAAATCAACATGGTGATACATAAAAAGATAGTACATTATGACGAAGCAGAGATTATCCCAAGACTACAAGATTGGTTTCATGTTTTTAAGAAATCAGTCCATGGCAGGCTTCAACTCCTGTTCCACATACGAGGAGATTAGACGTTGCCACGCCATCCTAAGTGCAAGTTAAAAGTTGAACACACTGAAAAGTCAGCAACTCATCTTAGATTCATAGAGAAGAGAGATCATAGGCCAAACTGCTCCCTGAACATTGGCGAGACAAGTGAATACAGAGAATCCTAACTTAGCAAAGCAAAAATTCAAGGTCGGAAACCTCTGCAGGAACCAGCGGTGTGGACAAGTCTGTGAGTTAAAAACCCCAGGATGACCCAGTTATAGGAGTTCTCCACACTTTTGTTTTACCTCTAGGAACTTAGCCAGGTTCTCACAGTACAATAAATATGTCACTGTAAAAACTTCTCATGCTTCCAGCAGGAAAGGGAAAGAGGGGAAACGGAATCATTTTTAAATGTGCCAGGGCACGCTGTTCTTAACAATGTTTGCCCTCATGCTTAGAGCCCAACCTAACCATGTAAAATTGTGTATACAGCTCTTGGCTCAAGAAAAGACTGCATACACTTGGATCTCAAGCTAAGAACAATATCAAATAATTTTAGAACTGATCAAACAAGTAAACTACTGTCTAGATCCCACTTTCCTCAGTGGGTGGCCCATATTTGGGCCAGATATGAATAGCACTGCAAAGAGTTTGAAATTTTAACTGAGACTGCAACAACAAAATTAGGATAAGAATTTGTGGTCTGAACCTAAAACAAAACAAAACTAAACAAACAAACAAAAAATAAACACACTCCTTAGTATTAAGTCAGATACCGTGTCTAACAATATAATACTAAAATGTCTAGGATATACTTAAAATTAATTGGTGTATGAAGAACCAGGAAAAAGTTTAAAAGTTACAAGCTAAAATTCAAACAAGAGAGAGAAATTCAGGATGATGCAAGTATCGGAATCACCAGAAAAATAGATTAAAGCAGCTATTATAACCATACCACCTGAAGTAATGACTTTTGCTTACAAACTAAACCAAAAATTAAATATGATTCTTTGGGACTTCCCTGGTGGCTCAGTGGTAAACAATCCGCCTGGTAATGCAGGAAACACGGGCTAAATCCCTGATCTGGAAAGATCCCATATGCCTCAGAGCAACTAAGACGATGGGCCACAACTATTTAGCCTGTGCTCTTGAGTCCAGGAACCACAACTACTGAATCCCATGTGCCCTAGAGCCTGTGCTTGGCAGCAAGGGAAGCCACTGCAATGAGAAGCCCACGCCACTGCAACTAGAGAGTAGCCCCTCCGACTTGCCCTAACTAGAGAAAGCCCGCCTAGCAACAAAGATCGAACACAGCCGAAAATACATAGATAAGTAAATAAATACCATTCTCTGATCTCTCAACCTCTATACACACACATGAACAAACACACAAATGTAGGCATGCGTGTATACAAATACAAATGTATGCATATAAGTACATGTAAGCACATATGTGAATATACACACATATACAAAGAGTTATGCATATATATATATATCCACAAAGATGTGTATATAAATATAGATGCAAATGCACAACACTCACACACACATTAGAGATCAGTATCAAAGCAAAAACTTCAGCATGCATTTCAGTGTGGCATTGAAACCATCATCAGTCAAATTCAGCCACAACGTATGTATGCAGCTTTTCTGAGTATTCAGAAAGTTCCACCAAACTTAGTAGAGACAAATAAAGAGGACACACACAAATGTCATTTTTTCTGTATGATGATCTTTTACTTTTATCTAGTTTGTTTCACTTTTTCTATTTCATATTCAGTGCTTTCCAATTTCTCCCTTTCTTCTTTTGTTTGATGGTCTTTCTCAAGCCTTTATCAAGTGTAGTAGAAGAGCTTTTGCATGCATATATGTAAACAGTATGTATAATATATATATATATATATATATATATATATATATTTTAGAAAACTTAAGAATTTTTGCCTAACTAAAATTTTTGACATTTTGATTCCACTTGTTTGACTTAGTATGAATAGAATGCTAGATTTCTAGTTTAAACACAAGATATGCAACAAGCAACAAAGGTTTAGGTGGCTCGGATGGTAAAGAATCTGCCTGCAATGTAGGAGACCCAGGTTCGATCCCTGGGTTGAAAGATTCCCTGGAGAAGGGAATGGCAACCCACTCCAGTATTCTTGCCTGGAGAATCCCATGGACAGAGGAGCCTGGAGGGCTAGAGTCCACGGGGTCGCAAAGAGTCGGACAGGACTTAGTGACTAACACTTTCACAGGGAACTATAATCAATAACTTGTAATAACCTATAATAGAAAATAATCTGAAAAATAATATATGTGTATATGTATAACTGAATCACTTTGCTGTGTACCTGAAACGTTGTAAGTCAGCTAAAGTTCAATAAAATATATATATTAAGAAAAAAAAAAAAACAAATGTATTCTTTTTTAAAAAAATCAGTTTCACTGTGGGTTTTTTTTCCCCTCAAAATGGGATTGTTCAATGCAAGCCATTCTATAACTTGTCGTCATTATTCAACTTGATATCATCTCATACTTCTTTCTCCAAAGGGATGTGAATGAATACTTACATTCTTCCCTTCAACCTCATCTTCTTAACATCTGTATTATCATTCTGTTGTTTAGAAAACATATTTTGTATGAATGAAAAACTTTAAAGTTTATTAAGGCTAATTTTCTGATCTAATATAAGGTCTGTCCTGGAGAATGTTCCATGTTCATTTGAGAAGCATGTGTATTCTACTGCTGAGTATAGTCTTTTATAGATGTCTGTTAGATCTAACTAATTAATAGTGTTGTTCAAGTCTTCTACTCTCTAGTTGCTCTCCTGCCCAGCTGTTCTATTCATCTGTGAAAGTGGGTTGTTGAAGACTCCAATTATTATTGTTGAATTATGTACTTTGCCTTTAAATTGTGTCAGTTTTTCTTTCATGGATTTTGGCACTCTCTTGTTGCTGCTGTGTCACTTCAGTCGTGTCCGACTCTGTGCGACCCCATAGACGGCAGCCCACCAGGCCCCGCCGTCCCTGGGATTCTCCAGGCAAGAACACTGGAGTGGGTTGCCATTTCCTTCTCCAATGCATGAAAGTGAAAAGTGAAAGTGAAGTCACGCAGTCGTATCAGACCTTTCGCGACCCCATGAACTGCAGCCTACCAGGCTCCTCCGTCCATGGGATTTTCCAGGCAAGAGTACTGGAGTGGGGTGCCATTGCCTTCTCCGACTCTCTTGTTAGGTGCATTTATATTTATAATTGTTTTGTCTTTTTTATGAATTGGTTATTTAATCATTATTAATGTTTATCTATTTTTCTATCCTTTAACTTTTAACCTATTTTGAATCTAAGGGGTGTCACTTGTAGACAGCATGTCATTGGATTATTGCTTTTTAATTCTATTCTACAAATACCAAACTTTTCATTGGAAGATTTAGTACATTTATATTAAATATAATTAATGATAAGGTAGGATTTATGTTTACCATTTTGTTCTTTTTTTAACTATTTTTTTATTGGAGTATAGTGGCTTTACAATGTTGCATTAGTTTCTGCTTTTCAGCAAAGTGAATCAGTTATACGTATACACGTGTCCCCTCTTTTTTAGCTTTCCTTCCCATTTATGTCACCACAGAGCACTGAGTAGAGTTCCCTTTGCTATGCAGTATATGTTACTGTGTTATACATTGGTTATCTGTTTTATACGTAATAGTGTATATATGTCAGTCCCAATCTCCCAATTCATTCTACCCTCCTTCTGCCTTGGTATCCATAAGTTTGTTCTTTATTTCTGCTTTGCAAATAAGTTCATCAGTATCATTTTTTTTTCATTTCACATATAAGTGATTTTGATACAATGTGTTTCTAACTTACTTCACTCTGAATGACGGTCTCTAATTCTATCCATGTGTCTGCAAATGGCACTATTTAATTCCTTTTTATGGCTGAGTAATATTCCATTATATATGTGCACCACTTCTTCTTTATCCATTCCTCTGTTGATGGACATTTAGGTTGCTTCCATGTCCTGGCTATTGTCAATAGTGCTGCAATGAACATTGAGGTGCATGTATCTTTTTGAATTATGGTTTCCTCTGGGTAGATGCCCAGGAGTGAGATTGCTGGGTCCTATGGTAGTTCTATTTTAGTTTTTTGGAGGAAACTCTATATTGTTCTCCATGGTGGCCGCACCAATTTTTTCCTTATATTTTATGTGTTTTGTTCTTTTATCCATTTATTTTCTTTTTTGGTAAGCAGATATTTTTATTATACAACTTAATTGCCTTATTGTCAATTTTACTACACTTTTAATTAGCTCTTTAAAAAATGTTGCAGAGTATTTTAAAAATAATTTATTGGAGTATAGTTGATTTACAATGTTAGTTTGAGGTGTAAAGCAAAGTGAATCACTTATACATATATCCACTTTTTTTTAGATTCTTTTCCCATATAGGCCATTTAGAGTATTGAATAGAGTTCCCTGTGCTATATAGTAGGTCCTTATTAGTTATCTATTTTATATACGGTACTATGTACATGGCATCTGGTCCCATCACTTGATGGGAAATAGATGGGGAAACAGTGGAAACAGTGTCAGACTTTATTTTCTGGGGCTCCAAAATCACTGCAGATGGTGACTGCAGCCATGACATTAAAAGACGCTTACTCCTTGGAAGAAAAGTTATGACCAACCTAGATAGCATATTGAAAAGCAGAGACATTACTTTGCCAACGAAGGTTTGTCTAGTCAAGGCTATGGTTTTTCCTGTGGTCATGTATGGATGTGAGAGTTGGACCCTAAAGAAAGCTGAGCGCCGAAGAATTGATGCTTTTGAACTGTGGTGTTGGAGAAGACTCTTGAGAGTCCATTGGCCTGCAAGGAGATCCAACCAGTCCATTCTGAAGGAGATCAGCCCTGGGATTTCTTTGGAAGGAATGATGCTAAAGCTGAAACTCCAGTACTTTGGCCACCTCATGTGAAGAGTTGACTCAATAGAAAGCCCAGAGATAAATCCACGCACATATGGACACCTTATCTTTGACAAAGGAGGCAAGAATATACAATGGATTAAAGACAATGTCTTTAACAAGTGGTGCTGGGAAATCTGGCCAACCACTTGTAAAAGAATGAAACTAGAACACTTTCTAACACCACACACAAAAATAAACTCAAAATGGATTAAAGATCTAAATGTAAGACCAGAAACTATAAAACTCCTAGAGGAGAACATAGGCAAAACACTCTCTGACATACATCACAGCAGGATCCTCTATGACCCACCTCCCAGAATATTGGAAATAAAAGCAAAAATACACAAATGGGACCTAATTAACCTTAAAAGCTTCTGCACATCAAAGGAAACTATTAGCAAGGTGAAAAGACAGCCTTCGGAATGGGAGAAGATAATAGCAAATGAAGCAACTGACAAACAACTAATCTCAAAAATATACAAGCAACTCCTACAGCTCAACTCCAGAAAAATAAATGACCCAATCAAAAAATGGGCCAAAGAACTAAATAGACATTTCTCCAAAGAAGACATACAGATGGCTGACAAACACATGAAAAGATGCTCAGCATCACTCATTATCAGAGAAATGCAAATCAAAACCACTATGAGGTACCATTTCACACCAGTCAGAATGGCTGCGATCCAAAAGTCTACAAGTAATAAATGCTGGAGAGGGTGTGGAGAAAAGGGAACCGTCTTACACTGTTGGTGGGAATGCAAACTAGTACAGCCACTATGGAGAACAGTGTGGCGATTCCTTAAAAACTGGGAATAGAACTGCCTTATGATCCAGCAATCCCACTGCTGGGCATACACACTGAGGAAACCAGAAGGGCAAGAGACACGTGTACCCCAATGTTCATCGCAGCACTGTTTATAATAGCCAGGACATGGAAGCAACCTAGATGTCCATCAGCAGATGAATGGATAAGAAAGCAGTGGTACATATACATAATGGAGTATTACTCAGCCATTAAAATGAATACATTTGAATCAGTTCTAATGAGGTGGATGAAACTGGAGCCTATTATACAGAGTGAAGTAAGCCAGAAAGAAAAACACCAATACAGTATACTAACACATATGTATGGAATTTAGAAAGATGGTAACAATAACCCTGTGTACGAGACAGCAAAAGAGACACTGATGTATAGAACAGTCTTATGGACTCTGTGGGAGAGGGAGAGGGTGGGAAGATTTGGAAGAATGGCATTGAAACATGTAAAATATCATGTATGAAACGAGTTGCCAGTCCAGGTTCAATGCACGATACTGGGTGCTTGGGGCTGGTGCACTGGGACGACCCAGAGGGATGGTATGGGGAGGGAGGAGGGAGGAGGGTTCAGGATGGGAACACAGGTATACCTGTGGTGGATTCATTTTGATATTTGGCAAAACTAATACAATTATGTAAAGTTTAAAAATAAAATAAAATTAAAAAAATAATAAAGTGAAAAAAAATTAAAAAAAATCAGTCTTTCATAAAAAAAAAAAAAGACTCTGATGCTGGGAAGGATTAGGGGCAGGAGGAGAAGGGGACAACAGAGGATGAGATGGCTGGATGGCATCACCGACTCGATGGACGTGGGTTTGAGTGAACTCCGGGAGATGGTGATGGACAGGGAGGCCTGGTGTGCTGTGATTCATGGGGTCTCAAAGAGTCAGACACGACTGAGTGACTGAACTGAACCGAACTGTGTACATGTCAATCCAATCTCCCAATTTATCCCTTCCCTCTGATCCTTCTGTTATTTCTTAATGATTGCCTTAGGTATCATAATTAATATTTTAGCTAAAGCATTCTAAGATGGAGTAATACCAACATACTTTCGATGGCAAACAAAAGCTTTGTAACTACTAGCATTTTCTCTTTTCTTAAGGGTACTATTGTCTTATAAATTATACCTGTACATATTAGAAACTCATCAATGCAGTTTCATGATTACTTTTTCCTATAGGAAATCATATGAGAAAACGAATCATATGAGAATCACTGAATCGTATGAGAAAATAAAAATCTCCATATCCTCTGTCTTTAAATTACTTAACCAGTTACATTTCTTGGTGCTTCTTATCTCTTCATGCAAATTCGGGTTATTTTCTAGGATCCTTTCATTTCATCTTGAAAGATTCCCTTTAATATTGCTTGTGGGACAGGTCTACTTGTGAATCTCTAAGTATTGCTTATCTCTGAAAGTCCTACTTCTTCTTCAGTTTGGAAGGATAGTTTTTCTAGATATAGATTCCTTAATTCACAATCTTTTTCTTTCAATACATCGTTGCACTACCTCTGAGTCTTCCTGGATCTTGCTGAGAAGGAAGTATCTCTCATAGGTGATGAGTTGCCTTTTTCTTGTTGCTTTCAAGATCTTCTCTTGGTTTGGGCTTTGAAAGTTTGATTATACCATGTCCAGCTGTGTCTTTCTCAGAGTGTATCCTACTTGGATGCTACTGAATTTCTTGAGTGTATATATTAATATTTTCAGCTATTTTAGTAAGTTTAGTGATAATTTATTCATATATTCTTTCTGCCCATTCCTCTATCTCCTTTATTTCTGAGGCTACCATTATGTGTATGTTGATATGCTTGATTCTTGTGCCATAGATCTGACTCTGTTCTGTTTTCTTCACTTGTTTTACCTTTTCTGTTCCTTAATTTGTATAATATTAGTAGACCTACCCTAAATCTGCTATTGACCTCCAATGGGAAGTTTTTCATTTCAATTACTGTACTTTCAATTTCAGAATTTCTATATTCTTCTTATTCTTTTTTAAAAATATATTCTTGTTGATATTCTATATTTGGTGAGATACATTTCTCAAATTTAACTTTTATTATGTAGACATACTTACCTGTACTTATTTGAAAATATTTATAACAGTTGATTTAAAGTCTTCATTTGGTAAGTTCAATGTCTAGGCTTTATCAAGAATGGTTTATATGACGGTTTTTGTTTTTTTTTTTTCCTGTTTTCATGAGTCATTCTTAGTTGGTTCTTTTCACGTTTTATATAGTTCTATTGTTTTGATTGTTATTTTTTCAAGTTAGATATTTAAAATAATACATTGTGGGACTTTTCTGGTGGTCCACTGGTACACCTGCCGATGCAAAGTACATGGGTTTGATCCCTGGTCAACGAAGATTACACACTCTGCAAGGCAACTGAAGCCACGTGCAGCCACTGCTAGAGCCCACCAAGCTGCAACTACTGAGCCCATGTGACATAGATACTGAAGGCTGAACACCCTAGAGCCTGTGTTATGCAACAAAACGAATCCATTGCAATGAGAAGCTCATGAGCTGCAGCTAGAGAGTATCCCACACTTGCCACAGCTAGAGAAAGCCTGTGAGCAGCAATGAAGACTCAGCATAGCCAAAAATAAAAATGGATAATAATAAATTTAAAAAACATTGTGGAAACTCCATCAAAAAATGGGCCAAAGAACTAAACAGACATTTCTCCAAAGAAGACATACAGATGGCTAACAAACACATGAAAAGATGCTCAACATCACTCATTATCAGAGAAATGCAAATCAAAACCACAATGAGGTACCATCTCATGCCAGTCAGAATGGCTGCCATCAAAAAGTCTACAAACAATAAATGCTGGAGAGGGTGTGGAGAAAAGGGGATACTCTTGCATTGTTGGTGGGAATGCAAACTAGTACAGCCACTATGGAGAAGAGTGTGGAGATTCCTTAAAAAACTGGAAATAGAATTGCCATATGACCCAGCAATCCCACTGCTGGGCATATACACTGAGGAAACCAGAGTTGAAAGAGACACGTGTACCCCAATGTTCATTGCAGCACTGTTTACAATAGCTAGGACATGGAAGCAACCTAGATGTCCATTGGCAGATGAATGGATAAGAACGTTGTGGTTTATATACATAATATGTGTTATACATAATACACAGCTATTAAAAAGAACACATTTGAGTTAGTTTTAATGAGGTAGATGAAACTGGAGCCTATTACACACAGTGAAGTGAGAAAGAAAAACACCAGTACAGTATATGAATGCATATATATGGAATTTAGAAAGATGATAATGACAACCCAATGTGCAATGCAGCAAAAAAAAAAAAAAAAAAATATATATATATATATATAAAGCACATACTTTTGGACTCTGTGGGAGAAGGCGAGAGTGGGATGATTTGAGAGAATAGCACTGAAACATGTATATTACCATATGTGAAATAGATGACCAGTCCAAGTTCTATGCATGAAACAGGGCACTCAAAGCTGGTGCACTGGGATGATCCAGAGGGATGGGATGGGGAGGGAGGTGGGAGAGGGATTTGGGATGGGGAGACACGTGTACACCTGTGGCTGATTCATATCAATGTATGGCAAAACCCACCTCAATATTGGAAACTAGCCTTTAATTAAAATAAATAAGTAAGTAAGTAACCTTATAAACATCTCCTTGTGATAAAGGGACACTGTGTGTATTGAGCACCAGTGAGGACTCTCAGTAAGAGATGAGACAATTACACACCTACTTTACTCACTTGGAAGTCATAATGGAGATCTTACCTTTGGCAAAGGATGAAATGATCCATGTGTTTTAGTCCAAAATATCCTTATTCATTTCTTATAGTAATAGGGATTTGGGAATTCTTGCCCATAGCAGAGTATGAAGGTAGGAATCCATAGTAATAAGATGAGAGACAGTCATCAAGATGGTGGAGAAAAAAGTTGTGGAGGTCACCTCTCCCCGTGAACATACCAAATACATCTACGTGTGGGACAATTCTCACTGAAAACTAATTGGAAACTGGCAGAAACACTCCTGGACAAGCCAGGCTATAAGAATGATACACACATAATCAGGTAGAAAAGGAAGAGAAGTGATCGGGTCCGGACATACGCCTCTGGGAAGAGACTCAGAGGAAAAGGATGATTACGTGGGCAGACACCTGCCCTGGGGAGTGAGTGATTTGAGCCAGAGACTGGGCGCCTCAGTCCTGGAGTTCTACATGGAGGAGAAAAGCCTCTTACTGGTTCGAGGACTGCTGCAACAGATAGAAGGACTGTGGAAGCCTGGACTCTACTGGTCAAGAGTGCACATGTACTGACTTGCCCCCAGCCAGGGTGCAAAGTGTTCTGCCCTAGCTGCTGCCAGCTGTCGGGTGACTACCTAGCCACAAGCCCCGGCCTTGCAAATGCTCTGCTCACTCCACATCACAGTTTGGCGCTGGATCTGGGCAGACATGACTGGGCACAAGACTGGATCATGGAATGCAGAGGCTATGGAGTCCCTGGGTGGAGCCTGAGTTGCACCGTAGGGGCTATTGTTAGCACTTACTCAAAGAGTGCCTCGGAAGCAGCCCAGATCTTGGATAGCAGCCGCTTTACCACAACTTGCCCCTGATACATGCTAAGATTTCATTCAGGCACTGCCTGCTCTGACCAGTGGTTCCACCACGAGGTGGGGGCATGAGTTGGGGCAGAGGCTGGGAGTGGTAGTTGGCTATGAAGGAATAAAACAGGGTGGGGACATGCACTCAAGGCTGCCTCTGAGTAGAGTCATGGGAACCTGCACAGGCAATGCATTGGACCCTCCTCGGGCAGAGGCCCTGCTTGCTTGAGCACTAACTTCCCTTGGGACAGGGGTTCCAGTGCAGGAAGAGGGAAAAGTAAATACACACTTAAAGGGAACAGAGTCAACTTGGACTCTGTTCCCAACGAAATTCCCACCAAAAAAGTGTTAGAACTAATAAATGAATTCAGCAAATTTGCAGAATACAACTATGCTCCAAAAAAAAAAAAAAATAATAATAATAGAGTGAATCGATGACCAATGTTTTATTCTTTCAAAAAAAGTGCTACATTTATTTAGATTGGCCAAGGGAAAAACTGGGGAGATGTTATTTTAAAATATCAGGAATGAAAGAGGTGACATAACAATAGTTAAAAACAAGACAATAGGTCCAAAATGGAGTCTTTTACGCTAAGCTTCTGGTCATCAAACAGAGACTTAACTTCATTACAGTTTCAACTCTCCCGAAAGTGTAATCTTAAACAAGTCAGTCAGAAATCAACTAATCAGCACTAGTTAAACAATCTTAATTGACCTAGGCCATCCTCTATAGGAAAGTGACCTTGCCACAACCTTTCTGCTTTTTGCTAGCATAACCTCTTAATTCTTGTTCCCTTTTGCCTATAAAAGTCTTTCACTTTGTAAAGCTCCTTGGAACTCCTTTCTGTCTACTAGGTTGGATGCTGCCTTGTTCATGAATCATTGAAGAAAGCTAATAAGATCTTTAAAATTTACTCAGCTGAATTTCGATTTTTAACACTACCAATGCTACAACATCAAAAGGATTATAAGGGAGTACTATGAAAAACTGTATGCCAACAAGTTAGATAACCTATATGAAATGTAAAAATGACTGGAAAGATACAAAGCAATAAAACTGACTCAAAAATCAATAGAAAACCTGAATAGACTTTTCACAAGAGATTGACTTATTAATCAAAATACTTATCACATGGAAAAACCCAGTATCAGATGTTTTCACAGATCTACTCTATATTTAAGGAAAGCGTAACATCTTTTAAAAACACTTCCAATATATGCACTTAACATAGGAGCACTGCAATATGGAAGGCAAATGCTACCAAGTATGAAAGGGGAAATTAACAGTAACACAATAATAGTGGGAGACTTTAGTACTGCATTCACACCTATGGATAGGCCAACTAAACAGAAAATTAGCAAGGAAACTCAAACTTTAAATGATGCAATGGACCAGTAAGACCTAATTGATATCTATAGGACATTTCACCCCAAAACAATGAATTTCACCTTTTTCTCAAGTGCACACGGAACCTTCTCCAGGATAGATAACATCCTGGGCCATAAATCTAGCCTTGGTAAATTGAAAAAAAATTGAAATCATTTCAAGCATTTTATCTGATCACAATGCGGTAAGATTAGATGACAAATACAGGAAAAACACACACACACACATGCCGGGAGCCGGCATATTGCATATTGAGTGCATATTGCATATTGAGTGCAGCACTTTCCACAGCATCATCTTTCAGGATCTGGAATAGCGCAACTGGAATTCTATCACTGCCGGGAGCCAGCGTGAGGAATTCCGCCCATGACAAAGGTCATGAGGAAGGAGGCTTGGCATACGCAAAGGCGGGATCGAGCCTCAGGAGTCCCCCTGGAAATTCTCGAGCATCTACCCCCCAAACCAGAGTCTGCCTACTTTCTGCTTTGTGCTTTCACCTACACCTCTGACTTTACGGGGGGCTGTCCCCCACTACCTCTCTCTGAAAAAAGAGTTAGCTTACAGCTCCAGTTAATAATTCCTGGGTGTGACAGTGTTTAACCTACAAACTCCTTTGGAAATCCTCTAGCCTGCCTGAATAGGTTTTTCCGGCCACATGTGATTGTTCAGAGCCTCCCAACTGTGAGAGGCAGGAGATGTTCTAAACTGTCTAAACACAGATTCCTTTGAGTAGTTAAAAGATTGATTAGAAATTGTATTGGTGAAGGGTTTTTCACTTATTGAGCCAATGTTTGCTGCTAAGTCTCCATACTCCGTACCTACTGTGTCCTTGGCAGTGTATTGATTGATATAATGGGTGTATAGAAATGTAAGTAGTAGCCTCAATGTTTGTAACGTTGGACCCTTGAGTTAATTCTTTTCTTGATTGAGCCCACCTCACCTTTGCCCTATAGGAATGCAGCTTTGTCCAATGCTTTTTTGGAGGCTGGTGCCTGACTTTGGAATAATCACCTTTAGAGAAAGATAAGTTTCTTAAAATGTTAACAGGCCTCCTGGCCAGAAGATGATGTAATTCACCTGAACTTTTGCATATGATAAGTTTGAAAAGCCTGGCTTCGATTAGGACCAGGAACTGCTGTCCTTGCATGACTCCACCCCTTCCCCCATTATCCTCTATAAACAACTTTAGGTATAAAAACTACTTTGGAAAATAAAGTGCGGGCCTTGTTCACCAAAACTTGGTCTCCCCATGTCGCTCTCTCTTTCAACTTCTGGCTGAGTCTCCATCTGGAGCATGGAACCCGCCATGCTTGCTAATTATGCCTGGGCTTCTAAGATCCGACCGGGGAGGCCTCAGTGTCTCCTCTCCTTCGGGAGAATGGAAGGATGCCTGCGGCCTACGTAAGTGGTGCAAACTTCTTGTCTTGAAGTTTTATTGGTCTCCCGCGTAAACCAAGCTACTCAGCCTCTTTTCTCCACTGATTTTCCTACTGAGCTATCCTCATTCTATTACTCTTTATATCTTTGATGAATAAATAATTAAATAGGTCGCCGACGCCGTCCCCGCTTCGAATACCCTGGATCAGCCGGGGCTGGACCCCGGCACACACAGAACACATTCATACATGCTCATTTTACAAACAGAAACATACTCATACATTCAGTCACACATATGGGCATCCCCATCTCAACATGATCACACACTCAAATGTTAACACATTCAACCATGCACACATATTAATGAAATCGTACACATGTATACTCTTACATATGATGATTTGTACAAATCACATGTCCAGTCTTATGCCCATATTCATATACACATGTGCAAACATCTCTGTGTTCTCTCACACACACGTACCTGCTATCACCCCTGAATATGCTTACAAGTTCACTAAAACAAATTTGTGCTCATATGCATATATTCACACATTCACTGACACAAGCATCCTCAATTCTCACACACATGTAAACACACATATTTTGAGACCACCAATGCACACATTCACTCATTCACACAATTCACATAAAAGACACACTCATATCTCACATGAACACATTTCCTCATTTACACATATTAGCACACACTTGAAGGTGAAAGAGGAGAGTGAAAAAGCTGACTTAAAACTCAACATTTAGAAAACAAAGGTCATGGCATCCTGTCTCATCACTTCATGGCAAATAGATGGGGAAACAATGGAAACAATGACAGACTTTATTTTCTTGGGCTTCAGAATCACTGCAGATGGTTACTGCAGCTGAAATTAAAAGATGCTGGCTTGACAAACCTAGACAGTGTTTTAAAAGGCAGAGATATCACTTTGCTGAGAAAGGTCTGCATGGTCAAAACTATGATTTTTCCAGTAGCCATGTACGGATGTGAGAGTTGGACCATAAAGAAGGCTGAGCACCAAAGAATTGATAGGCACAAATTGTGATGATGGAGAAGACTCTTGAGAGCCCCTTGGACAGCAAGGAGATCAAATTTTCAAATCTAAAGGGAATCAGTCCTGAACATTCATTGGAAGGACTGATGCTGAAGCTGAGGTTCCAGTCCTTTGGCCAACTGGTGGAAAGATTGGACTCATTGGGAAAAGACCCTGATGCTGGGAAAGATTGAGGGCAGGAGGAGAAAGGGGCAACAGAGGATGAGATGGTTGGATGGCATCACTGACTCAATGGACAAGAGTTTGAGCAAACACCAGGAAATAGTGAAGGACACGGAAGCCCGGCATGCTGCAGTCCATGGGTTGCAAAGGGTCAGACATGACTGAGTGACTGAACAACAACAAAGCGCACTCAAAAACAGGGACATACTCACATTCATTGACTTAACGTGCATTCTCACAGACTCACACTTACAGAAACCCAGTCATATAGGTGATGTGCTTACACGCAGCCTATTCACAGGCACGTTGACACACTCAAACAGAAATCTGATTACATAGTCACTCTGACACAAACGTACTCACACTCACCATCAACTCATTCACTCACACACACAAAGATTAACTCACACAAATTTAGCTTAGAGCACACTTCCCTGGTGGCTCAGACAGTTAAGCGTCTGTCTACAATGTGAGAGACCCGGGTTCGATCCCTGGGTAGGGAAGATCCCCTAGAGAAGGAAATGGCAATCCACTCCAGTACTATTGTGTGGAAAATCCCATGGACAGAGGAGCCTGGTAGGCTACAGTCCATGCAGTCGCAAAGAGTCGGACACGACTAAGCGACTTCACTTTCACACGCTCACATTAACAGGCTTATGAAAACAAATATAGATATTCCCTCACTGACACAAGCATGTAAACACATATACAGATACTCACAACAAATTCCACAGGCTTGAACACACCCATTTACTTCAACACTCAAATATTGTTACATAACATACTGTAAGACATGAAAAAGTTCACAAATTCACTCTCACAAATGTTTTTGTTGTTGTTCAGTCACTCAGTCGTGTCTGACTTTTCGCGGCCCCATGGACCGCAGCACGCCAGGCTTCCCTGTCCTTTTCCACCTCCCAGAATTTGCTCACTCATGTCCATTGAGTCGGTGATGCCATCCAACCGTCTTGTCTTCTGTCATCCCCTTCTCCTGCCTTCAATCTTTCCCAGCATCAGGGTCTTTTCTATGAGTCAGCTCATCTTCTGTTTCAGCATCAGTCCTTCTAATGAATATTCAAGACTGATTTCCTTTAGGACTGACTGGTTGGATCTCCTTGCAGTCCAAGGGAGTCTCAAGAGTCTTCTCCAACAGCACAGTTCAAAAAGCATCAGTTCTTCAGTGCTCAGCCTTCTTTACGGTCCAGCTCTCACATCCATACATGACTACTGGAAAAACCATAGCTTTGACTAGATGGACCTTTGTCGCTAAAGTAATGTCTCTGCTTTTTAATACACTGTCTACGTTGGTCATAGCTTTTCTTCCAAGGAGCAAGTGTCTTTTTTAATTTCATGGCTGCAGCCACCATCTGCAGTGATTTTGGAGCTCAAGAAAAAAAGTCTGTCACGGTTTCCATTGTTTCCCCATCTATTTGCCATGAAGCATCGGGACCAGATGTCATGATCTTAGTTTTTGGAATGTTGACTTTTAAGCCAGCTTTTTCACTCTCCTCTTGCACCTTCATCAAGATGAAGAGCCTATTCGCTTTCTGCCATACGGGTGGTGTCACCTGCATATCTGAGGTTATTGATGTTTCTCCTGGCAATCTTGATTCTAGCTTGTGCTTCATCCAGGCCAGCATTTCTCATGATGTACTCTGCATATAAGTTAAATAAGCAGGGTGACAATATACAGCCTTGACGTACTCCTTTCCCAATTTGGAACCAGTCCCTTGTTCCATGTCCGGTTCTAACTATTGCTTCTTGACCTGCATACAGGTTTCGCAGGAGGCAGGTAGAGTGTACAAATATACATGTTCACATGTATGTGCATGCTCCCACATTCAGTCACTTACATTAACATGTTTACTGTTTACTCACTCAAATGAACATGCTGACAAATTATTCACATGCAGACACACTCATATATTCACACCCACATGGTCACACATTCACTCATTAATACAGATGTGCTCACACCATCATTGCCTCACGTGAACATGCTCATGCTGCTGCTGCTGCTGCTGCTAACTCGCTTCAGTCGTGTCCGACTCTGTGTGACCCCATGGACTGTAGCCCACCAGGCTCCCCCGTCCCTGGGATTCTCCAGGCAAGAACACGGGTGGGTTGCCATTTCCTTCTCCAATGCATGAAAGTGAAAAGTGAAAGGGAAGTCGTGTCTGACTCTTAGCGACCCCATGGACTGTAGCCCACCAGACTTCTCCATCCATGGGATTTTCCAGGCAAGAGTACTGGAGTGGGATGCCATTGCCTTCTCCGAAACATGCTCATAGATGTATTCAAATAGGTAGACATAACTAGTCACACTATAATAAATTCACTTTGTGCAAACTTGCACAAAAATTCACTCAATCACATGAATATTCCTACAAGTTCAGTCACACAGGTTCATGAATACATAAACTCAGGTGCTCCCAGACATTCACTTTCACATGCACATTAGCACTCTCATAGTCAGGAACATGCTCACATGGATGCTCTCCTACAAACATGTGCACATCCTCCACAAAGTACAAATATTCCCTCATGAAGAAAATACGCCCATATGTATTTACATTCAGATGCTCACATTTCACTCATACAATACTCCACATGTTACCTAGTTTGCAGCAGGAAACATACACATTCGCTGACTCACAGGAAAGTGCTAATAACATCCATACACATGGCTTCAAATTCAGGTATACACTTGGACACACACAAACATGCATTTCAACACTCAAACATTACTTTAACCTACTCTGACAGGTACAAGTTCATATGTTCACCCTCTTGAATAGTACTACGCACATGTGCGGACACTGACACATTCACTCACATGAACATACCCAGATCTCATTCACATGAAAATTATCACACATTCACTCACGTGCATACATAATCAAAAATTCACTCCCACTCATGAGATTTGTGGACCCACAATGACACACTCATTTACACATGCAGGCCAACATTAACATAAAGAAGAATATGCCCAGGTATTCATCTGCACTCAAACAGTAAAGCTCACTAGGAAGCTCATGAATTCAGTCACATAAATATGCTTACATTCACTGACACACATATATGTGCCTTTACACAAATACAACCATATATTAATAAGATTACACAGAAACACATAAACACGCTAACATGTGTGTTCATGCTCAGAAACCTTCATACAATCGAGCACACACATATTCACTAAACCAAAAATTTATGCACAATGGACCGCTCTTACATATAAACAGGCTCAAATACACACTGACACTGTCACATTTATGCTCACGTGCAAAAATGCTCAAACAAAAAAATCCAAATAACAAATACGCTAAAAAAAATGCTCAAAACATTTATTTACCAAAAACGCTCACTCATTAGCTCCCACCAATGTGATGAAAATCTCACTCACATGCCAGCACACATTCAGATTGTTGATTTGAAACCTCATGAGTTCCCTGGATGAAATTTGAAACTCCCTCCCATGTATGAAGGGCAAGGAGATACCAGAGCAAGACATAGAGCACTCCAAGTGGGTGGGTGGCAATTTTTTTTTTTTAGCTCTAGAAGGGAAATTTCTTTATATATGTATATATATATATGTGTGTGTGTGTGTATATATATATATATATATATATATATATGTTTTTAATTGGAGGCTTTTAATTGGAGACTTTACAATATTGTGGTGGTTTTTGCCGTACATTCACATGAATCAGCCATGGATGTACATGTATTATTAGCAAGAGAACTTACACACAAGGCTTGTGTTGAGTGGCCACAACCAAGAAGATCTCCATGCCTGCCTGTCAGAATCTTAAGTTTATATGGCGAATTTAATGGGGCTCGGCCAAATGTCTTGTCCATATGATCTCAACAGCACATTCCTCTTTCAAGGCTGTGTCTTTAAAACAGGACCTAGTATGGGAACTGTGGGCAGAACATACATTCCAAGGATGAGGAGAGGGTGAGGAGACTCTGATTGCCAAGATTCAGCTTTTGGGTCAACCAGTAGTCATGTCTTCTTTTTACAAAAATTTTAAGTATTTCTATTTGGCTATGCCCGGTCTTTGTTTTGACACACGGGATCTTCAATCTTCATTGCAGCATGTAGGATCTTTTTAGTTACAGCATGAGGGACCTTTAGCTGTGGCATGTATTCTCTTAGTTGCGGCATGTGGGATCTAGTTCCTTGACCAGAGATTGAGCCTGGGCCCCCTGCATTGGGAATGTGGCATCTTAGCCACTAGACCACTAGAGAAGTCCCTGTCATATCTTCTTGATGATCTTCTCCAACATTCCATCCCTCTTGACTGATTCTTAGAATCTTATACATCCCCCTCTTCTGCCATGTGCCCTGAGCCATTAACAAGGGGTTTTATTAGCATGGAAATAGTTCATTTGGTGGCTGTCTAGCTGCATTGGAGGCAGATACCCCAATAATAATATAAGCATATGCAAGAGAAAAGACAGATTATGATTCCTGATGAATAACCTTTTTTGTTCCCCCCACCAAGAGCTCCATGATCTGAACCACTGAAAATAAGTCCCCTAAGCAGGGAGTTGGATCACTCACGGTGTTCACTTGTGTGACTTAATAAGGATGATACATTAGTAGACTCATCAGGTATGAACATATAACATTCTGTTTCCCAACAGTTGTGTTGATTCCTTCGGCAGGCCCTTGAGCAGACCTACTGAAGGAAGGTATTTCCATCAGAGTTCATTGTGTGACCAGACACTGGAGCAGCAGTAGTCTAAAGATGAAAAGACAGATATTTAGTAGGGACTTGTATGGAAAGTCTTCCCCTCACATAAAAACTACACTTCTGGCCTAATCCTTAGATGTTAATGGTTAATGTGGCTGTTGCATTAAGAGCTTGACCTGGTTGTTTATCCCATATATATTGGCTGGGGAAGGCAGCGCTGTCAGGCCTATGGAGATGAACTGTGGGTGGGACATGCTAGGCCAGGACTCCCACCTTCTCCCCTCTTTCAGTGGTGTGTATTCGATTCCAAGCATAGCGCATTTCCTCAGGTCTGGCTCCCAGTGGAGATTTGAGCAGTTCCTCCTCTCCCAGGGTTGCAGAGTAACTCATCCATCCTGGTAGAATGTCTTATTGCAAATTCCAGTAGATAATGCCTTTCCCAGGTGTGATGTGGCTTGGTGTTCCCAGCATCATAGTATGTAGATTCTGTTGGAAATGCTCTCAAAATGTTGTCATGGGAATAGAACAGACAATCAAAAATGGCTCAGCAAGGTATTCTTTAATTCTACAGAAGGGCGCTTTGCAGACAAAAGGTCTGGGAGCAAGCACACTGAGTGGGAGGTCTGACCAGGTTTTATCCCTAAGACGCAGGTTCCCACCCCTGGCTCCTCATAAGCTGAGGACCAGAGTCACAATCTTCCCAGGATGTCACCTAAGATTTGTATTGGTCGATGGGGTCATGAGTAATACTTGCAAGCTCTTGAGTGGAGGACTGTTTTGCCCACCCCTTTACTTCTCTGAACATATGCAGGGTAAAAACCCATGAAATTACCCTACCAAACTGTTTTTATGAGGAAGGGGAGAGAACAAAGGACTGGCAACATGCTGCCATTTTTAGAAACCTTATTCACAAGCTGGGTTTATAGGTATATACATCTAAATAATGTGTGCTTAAAATGAATACAGATCATTTCTCTATTTCTCATATCTTCCCTTTTGGTAGAAAAGACTGTATTGTCCTACAGTCCACAGTGAGAAGAGTGCAATCTAAGTCATATTCCGTGACTTCTGTACCTTCATGATACTGGGTGTCTTGGTAGAGGGCCTCAGTCTGGATTATGGGGCAGTCAGCATCATTCAAATGTATTAAAGCTTGAGACAGTACTTTAGTCTACCTGGCTAAAGTGGTTTTACCTGTTAGTAATTTAATCTGCTGCTTCAATATTCTCCTTTTCTTTTCCATCACCCATGCTCCTTAGGGGAGACAGAACCTCCATTTACTATCATGTTCTTTTGTGCAAGCTTGTATATCACGATATTTGAAACGTCATCCTTGGTCACTGTCCATTTGACTAGTGTATCTATACATAGTACTCTACTCTTCTAATTCCCTAATGATGACATCTTTTTTGTGTGTGGTGACTGGAGAAAGTCAAAATTAGGCCATACACAGTGTTCACCCAAACCAAGACATTTAGAACCCTCACTCGGAGGAAGGGGGCTGATACAATCATTTTGCTCTCAGTGACTCACCAGTGGGGAGCTCCAGTGAATGGACTCACGCTCCTTTGGCAGTTGCCTTGAGCCTTGTTTAGAACACACAGCAACTGCATTAACCAAGTCATTTTGTTTCAAGGGCATTCTAGCAACCTTGGCCATATGCCATCCCGTTTGAACACTATGGTGGCCCCTCTTTCTATGCTGTATCTACTGAAGGGCAGATTGCTAAGGCTTGTACCCGGGCTAGGGCATCAGCTTCCTGCTACCAGAGGGTATCAGTGCCTCATGATCTGGTATATGGAAATCAGTGACAACTGACTCAGGTTCTGGCAAGCAAACCCAAATGTCCTTCTATATATTCTAATCCCCAAAGGGCTTATTCATAATTATCCACCCATATGCTTCCCACTGTCCAAGCCACAGGGTTAATCCCTTTACAACAGCAGAATTGTCAGTGCAAAGTGTTAACAGTCAGGACCTATGAGTGATTACCAGTGAAATCTTCTGCGTTCATCCCCATGGCTGCCACAGTTCATTCCTGTTTCTATCCAGATGATGTCAGTGTTGCTAAGACCAAGACCAAATTCCCAGACACCTGGATTAAACCTGATGTCCTCATGGGCTGCCAGAGGAATACGAGTGGGGGAATTTGGAGCACTGACACATTCTATAAGGCCTAGTGGGGAAGGAAATGGCAACCCACTCCAGTATTCATGCCTGGGAAATCCCATGGATGGAGGAGCCTGGTGGGCTACAGTCCATGGGGTTGCAAAGAGTCGGACATGACTGCGCGACTTCACTTCACTTCACTTCACCTCATAAGGCCTAGTAGCACCTGCATTTTTAGAGACAGTGGGCTGGCATACAGCATGCACCTCTGCTGCAAATAGGCAACCATTTAGTCAAAGTGGGGGTTTAAGCTATGGCAGATGTGGGTCAATAGAACATGTTCTCAATCTCCCCTTGATAGGAAGGCAAATTCTTACTATAAAATGCTGTTTCTTAAAACTGTCTGGTCATATCTAATTTGTGTGCATTCTCAGATATTCGAGTCAGAGCCTTGGTAATATAACCAGTGTTTCCAATTGTGTCCTGTTACAAGGAGAACAGATTGTTATTGTATTTATACAAACAAACATATGACCATAAAAATCAGAATACTCACAGAACACTCCAAAACCTGGAGGGATCAGATAGGGAGAAAAAAGTAAGTGTTTCTTCTTTATTCACAAATGTATATGTTAGCAAATTGCTCATAGCTTAAGAGAAAAGAGAAAAAGTTTTCTTAACTCTGGAAAACCAAAACACAAAAGGACTAACAATGTTTCAAAAAGAAAGTCAAAATTATAATCATCCTCATTATTTCACTCAGTCCCATGAAATTTATGGAGAAAGCCAAACAGTAAAAAAAGAAAACAAACAAACAAAAAAACTGCCCTTTTTAACTGATGAAGGAAAATTACGTTTTAGTTTTACATAAGTCCACTATAGATATTAAAGCCCGTTTTTCTTTCGTATAGAAGCCTTAATGAAGGTCAATCATGTATTCAATCTAGATCATATAAGCAACACTACTCTCTCAAGGCTGCATTTTTGACATGGCTCCTAGTAAGGGAACTGTGGGCCACATCTACATTCCAAGGACAGGGCAGGTAGCGAGGAGCCTCTCATTGCCTGAGTCCAGCTCACCTGTCAACCAGTGGTCACATCCTCTCAGTAAGCTCTAACACAGATACACTCACCTGGACCCTGACACATTGACTTCTTCACACAAATGCTCATAAATTCACACAGTTCAGTTCAGTTCAGTTCAGTCGCTTAGTCATGTCTGACTCTTTGCAACCACATGAATTGCAGCACACAATTCATGTCCATCACCAACTCCTGGAGTTCACCCAAACTCATGTGCATCGAGTCGGTGATGCCATCCAGCCATCCCATCCTCTGTCGTCCCCTTCTCCTCCTGCCCCCAATCCCTCCCAGCATCAGAGTCTTTTCCAATGAGTCAACTCTTTGCATGAGGTGGCCAAAGTATTGGAGTTTCAGCTTTAGCATCAGTCCTTCCAAAGAACACCCAGGACTGATATCCTTTAGAATGGACTGGTTGGATCTCCTTGCAGTCCAAGGAACTTCAATAGTCTTCTCCAACACCACAGTTCCAAAGCATCAATTCTTTGGTGCTCAGCTTTCTTCACAGTCCAACTCTCACAGCCATACATGACTACTGGAAAAACCATAGCCTCGACTCCATGGACCTTTTTTGGCAAAGTAACGTCTCTGCTTTTTATATGCTATCTAGGTTGGTCCAAATATGTACACTCTGATCTTCCCATACACCCCTTCATTTACACATGCACATTAACCTCAAAATAAGGAATCTGCTAACATACAGACTCACACACAAGCAAACTCACGTCTACCATGAAGCTCAACCATTCACTCATATGTAAATAAACTCACACTCCCATTCATGATTATGTTACACTCATACAATTCTTGCAAGTTAAGTTCACTTTAACTTGTGTGAACCTAGTACACATTCACTGCCTCACATGAACATACTGGTGTTCTCTCATGTGTTCACAAATTTCAGTCATACCCCTTGAACATAAACATGTACTTCAATACTCAAATATTATCACACTAACAGACTCTTCTGGTGGATAGGATTATGAGGCATGGAGGGAGGGTTGCACTTCTCCAGAGGTGGAACCAGCACTGGAGCACCAGCACCTTTGGGCTGCATCCTTTCCTTGCTGGACAGCACTTCAGCTGCACACTTTCCCCCACCCTCAAGACTCAGTGAACAGACAGGTCCCACAAGATTGTGGAGTAGAAGGATGTGCATTCATCTTCTCCCATGAGAACTCCAAAATTGCAAAGAACTGTTGAACAACCATCCACAGGACAATGTTGAATCCCACTGAAAAAAGATACCCCATGTCCGAGGACAAAGGAGAAGCCCCAACGAGACGGTAGGAGAGGCGAAATCGTGTTTAGAATCAAACCTCATGCCCACCAGAGAAGCTCAGAGGGCTCAAACAAAACCTTGTGTGCACCAGGACCCAGGGACCCCACAAGAGACTGAGCCACACCTGCCTTTCAGTGTTTGAGTCTCCTCTATGGCTGCATAGGTCAGCAGTGTCCTGCCATGGGAACAGGGGCTCTGGCTGCAGCAGACCTGGGAGGTGTGGTGTGTAAGCCCCACCATAGAGCCACCAAGCAGACAACTCACAAACTGGAGGACAATCAAACAATTATACCAAAGAAGTTCTCGCACTGTTGTGAAAGTTCTGGGGCCCACAACAGATTTCCCAACCTGGGAATCCAGCAAAGAGACTGAGAACCCCCAGGGAATTTGATTTTGAAGGCCAGTGGGCTCTGATTACAGAACTTACACAGGACTAGGGAAACAGACTCTTGGAGGGCACAAACAAAACCTTGTGTGCACCAGGACCCAGGAGAAAGGAGCAGTGATCCCACAAGAGAATGAGCCAGACTTGCCTGTGAGCATCCAGGAGATTCCAGTGGAGGCATGGGTCGACAGTGGCTTGCTGTGGCGTCAGGGGCACTAAATCTAACAGTCTTGACATAAGTTCTTTTGAAGGACCTCCATTACCCCTATCATAGTTTAGCCTCAGGCCAGACTCCAGGGAGGGAACACAGCCCCTCCAATCCACAGAAAATTGGATTAAAGATTTACTGAGCATGGCCCTGCCCATCAGAGCAAGACCCAGATGCCCCCACAGCCAGTCCTTCCCATCAGGAAGCTTCCACAAGCCTCATATGCTTATGCATCAAAGAACAGACAGAATGGAAACCACAGTTACAGAAAACTAACCAAACCAATCCCTTGGATCACAGCCTTGTCTAACTCAATGAAACGATGAGCCATGCCATGTAGGGCCACGCAAGACGGATGGGTCATGGTGGAGAGTTCTGACAAAACGTGGTTCACTGGAGAAGGAATGGCAAACCACTTCAGTATTCTTGCCTTAAGAATCCCATGAAGAGTATGACAAGGCAAAAATATATGACACTGAAAGATGAACTCCTCGGGTCAGTACATGCCCAATATGCTACTGGAGAAGAGTGGAGAAATAGCTCCAGGAATAATGAAGAGGCTGAGGCAAAGCATAAACAGTGCCCAGCTGTGGATGTGACTGGTGATGGAAGTAAAGTCTGATGCTGTAGAGAACAATATCGCATAGGAGCCTGGAATGCTAGGTCCATGAATCAAGGTAAATTGGAAGTGGTCAAACAGGAGATTGCAAGAGAGCACATCGACACTTTAGGAATCAATGAACTAAAATGGACCAGAATGGGCAAATTTAATTCAGTTGGCCATTATATCTACTGCTGTGGGCAAGAATCCCTTAGAAGAAATGGACTAGCCCTCATAGTCGACAAAAGAGTCTGAAATGCAGTACTTGGGTGCAATCTCAAAAAAGACAGAATGATCTCTGTTTGTTTCAAGGCAAACCATTTAATATCACAGTAATCCAAGTCTATGCCCCAACCACTAATGCCAAAGACGCTGAATTGACTGGTTTGATGAAGACATACAAGACCTTCTAGAACTAACACCAAAAGAAGATACCCTTTTCATCATAGGGGACTAGAAAGCAAAAGTAGGAAGTCAAGACATACCTGAAGGAACAAGCAAGTTTGTCCTTGGAGTACAAAATGAAGCAGGGCAAAGGCTAACAGAGTTTTGCCAAGAGAACGCACTAGTCATAGCAAACACCCTCTTGCAACAACACAAGAGATGACTACACATGGACATCACCAGATGGTCAACACCGAAATCATATTGATTATATTCTTTGCAGCCGAAGATGGGGAAGCTCTATACAGTCCGCAAAAACAAGACCAGGAGCTGACTGTGATGCAGATCATGAACGCCTTATTGCCAAATTCAGACTTAAGTTGAAGAACGAAGGGAAAACCACTAGACCATTCAGGTGTGACCGAAATCAAATTTCTTACGATTATACAGTGGAAGTGACCAAGAGATTCAAGGGATTCGATCCTATAGAAAGAGTGCCTGAAGAACTGTGGATGGAGGTTCCTAACATTGTGCAAGAGGCGGTGATCAAAAGCATCCCCAAGAAGAAGAAATGCAAGCAGGCAAAATGGTGGCCTGAGGAGGCCTTACAAATAGCAGAGAAAAAGAAATGCAAGCAGGCAAAATGGTGGCCTGAGGAGGCCTTACAAATAGCAGAGAAAAGAAGAGAAGTGAAAGGCAAAGGAGAAAAGGAAAGATATATCCATCTGAATCCAGAGTACCAAAGAATAGCAGGGAGAGATAAGAAAGCCTTCCTCAGTGATCAATGCAAAGAAATAGAGGAAAACAATAGAATGGGAAAGACGAGCGATCTCCTCAAGAAAATTAGAGATACCAAGGGAACATTTCATGCAAAGATGGGCTCAATAAAGGACAGAAATGGCATGGACCTAACAGAAACAGAAGATATTAAGAAGAGATGGCAAGAACACACAGAAGACCTATACAAAAATGATCTTCATGACCCAGATAACCTCGATGATGTGATCACTCACATACAGCCAGACATCTTGGAATGTGAAGTCTAGTGGGCCTTAGGAAGCATCACTATTAATAAAGTTAGTCGAGGTGATGGCATTCCAGCTGAGCTATTTCAAATCCTAAAAGATAATGCTGTGAAAATGCTGCACTTAATATGCCAGCAAATTTGGGAAACTCAGCAGTGGCCACAGGACTGGAAAAGGTCAGTTTTCATTCTGGTCCCAAAGAAAGGCAATGCCAAAGAATGTTCAAACTACTGCACAAATGCACTCATCTCACAGACTAGCAAAGGAATGCTCAAAATTCTCCAAGCTAGGCTTCAACAGTATGTGAACTGAGAACTTCCAGAAGTTCAAGCTGGATTTAGAAAAGGCAGAGGAATGAGAGATCAAATTGTCAACATCCTTTATATCATCAAAAAAGCAAGAGAGCTCCAGTAAAACATCTCCTTCTGTTTCGATGACTATGCTAAAGGCTTTGACTGTGTGGATCACAACAAACTCTGCAACACTCTTAAGGAGATGGGAATACCAGCCCACCTTACTTGCCTCCTGACAAATCTGTCTGCAGGTCAAGAAGCAAGAGTTAGAACCAGACATGGAACAACAGACTGGTTCCAAACTGGGAAAGGGGTACGTCAAGGCTGGATATAGTCACCTTACTTATCTAATTTATATACAGAGTACATCATGCGAAATGCCAGGCTGGATGAAGCACAAGCTGGAATCAAGATTGTCGGGAGAAATATCAATAACTAGCCTCAGATATGCAGGGGACAGTACCCTTATGGCAGAAAGCAAAGAGGAGCTATAGAGCCTCTTGATGAAAGTGAAAGAGGAGAGTGAAAAAGCTGGCTTAAAACTCAACACTGAAAAACGAAGACCATGACATCTTGTCCCATCACTTCATGGCAAATTGATGGGAAACAACAGAAACAGTGACAGAATTTATTTTCTTGGGCTCCAGATTCACTGCAGGTGGTGACTGCAGCCATGATTAAAAGACGCTTGCTCCTTGGAAGAAAAGCTATGGCAAACCTAGACAGTGTTTTAAAAAGCAGAGACATTACTTTAGTGACAAAGGTCCGTCTAGTCAAAGCTATGGTTTTTCCAGCAGTGGGGAGGGAGGTGGGAGGGAGATTCAGGATGAGGGGTGACATGTATATGTATGGCCGATTCATGTTGATGTATAGCAAAATCCATCACGATATTGTAAATAATTATCCTCCAAGTAACTAATTAAAAAAATAAAAAACCATTGAATGTACTTCCACATATATGCTTGCAAATAACCTTACTCAAATATATTCACACATAAACAAGATCACACAAAAAACACATTTACCCCAACTACTCAGTATTATGCTAATATGCATTCACATGCCTACAAATTCATTTATACAGGTGAACACACTTAAATATTCATTTTAAGCACACACATTTACACCTAAGAAAACACGCTCACCCATGAACATGCTCACACATACACTGTCACACAGAGATATGTTGACATACATACACATTCTTGCACACTAACTAAACACACAAATTTGAGTTTGCCCTCAAACTCAAATTCAAAAACACATACATTCACATGCGTGCACCAACACATTCATTGTTTCACATAAACATGCTGGTGTGTGTGTGTGTGTGTGTGTGTGTGTGTGTGTGTTAGTCACTCAGTCGTGTCCAAGTCTTTGTGACCCCATGGACTGTAACTGTAGCTGCTGGGCTCTTCTGTCCGTGGGGATTCTCTAGGCCGGAATGCTGGAGTGGGTTGCTAGGCCCCCTTCCAGGGGATCTTCCTGACCCAGGTATCGAACCCAGATCTGCCACATTGCAGGTGGATTCCTTACCGCCTGAGCCACCAGGGAAGCCCAAGAATCCTGGAGTGGGTAGCCTATCCCTTCTCCAGGGCATCTTCCCAACCCAGGAATCGAACCAGGATCTCCTGCATTGCAGGCGGATTCTTTACCAGCTGAGCTACCAGGGAAGCCAAAACATGCTGATATAGTCACTCAATTTCAGGACCTTACTCACAAGTTTACTCACAAAGGGACTCAGATATAAACAGTCAGATGCTTCCAGATGTTCCCACTCACACTTTCACTTACACATTCTTAAAATCCAGAACACGCTTATATACATGTATACACAAACATGTTTCCATCCACCATAAAGCTCAGACATTAGCTCACAGAAGAAATTTGCTCACATGTACTCACATTCTCATTTTATCTCACATAAATATGCACATACTAGCTCACAGCTGAGAACCTGACACACATTCTCTCATTCACATGAACATAACTTTAATATTGTCAATAGATAATTATGCCACAGGGAGTTTAAGGCAAGGAAGGCTTTGTTTAAGACTTTGTTTAAGGCTTTGTTTAAAAGGGGACAGAGACTGTTGCAACAGGGAAAATAAACTCAACTCCATCTACACGAGAGACAGATGAAAATTTATCGCCAACAGGGTGGTTGAAGGAGGTAGTGACTGGGAAATTACTAACAGGAACTTAGGTATTGTGTTGGCTAATTTTAGATGTCCACTTGCTTGTAAAGCATTTCCTGGTGTGTCTGTAAGCAGGATTCTGGAAGAGATTAGCATATGAATTGGTAGATCTAGTAAAGAGAATTGCCCTCACCAAAGCAAGTGGGCATCACCCAATCCCTTGAGGGCCTGAATAGAACAGAAAGGCAGAGGAAGGATGAGTTTGCTCTTTGCCTGAACTGAGACATCCATATGACTCTGTTCTAAGACATCGGCACTCCTCGTCTTGGGCCTTTGCACTTAGCCCAGGATTTGCACCATCTGCCCTCTGATTCTCAGGCTTTTAGCCTTGAACTGGGTTCAGGGTTTGTCAGGCTTTCTGACTTAGACTGAATTATACCACCGACTTTCTTGGTTTTCCAGCTTGCAGACAGCAGATTGCATGATTTCTCACCCTCCACAATTGCATGAGCCAATTTCTATAATAAATCTCTTCATGTATATGTATGCCCGTGCTCATGCTCAGTTGCTAAGTTGTGCCTGACTCTGCAACCCTGTGGACCTGTAACCCTCCAAAATCCTCTGTCCATGGGATTTCCCAGACAAGAATACTGGAGTGCGTTGCCATTACCTCCTCCAGGGGATCTTCCCAACCGAGGGACTGAACCCATGTCTCCTGCGTCTCCTGCATTGGCAGGCAGATTCTTTACCACTGAGCCACCTGGGAAGCCATATCTATATCTATCTTATATCTATAGCAATATGGATATATAGTAGAGAAATATAACTAATATATATATATACACACATACATAAATGTATAGATATTAGGTATCTGATCTAGTTATCTATACCTATAGGTATAGATACTTGATATATAAGATATGTGTATATCTATCTGTTTCTTCTTGATCCTATTTCTGTGGAGAACCCTGACTAACACAAGTATCAAGGGAGGCTGGGAGTAGAACTTGATTAGGTATCAAGAGGAGGGATGAAAAACTCAGATATGAAGTATGCGGGGATTCTGATTAAACTGATTCTGATTAGGGAGGATCGTTGCTAAAGCTGGGCTCAGCAGCTTAGCAGGTAGGATCAAGCTTCAGGTAGAGTGAAGAAGAGGACTCAGAACGGCCTAAGGTTTGGTTAAGGAGGGAGTTATTTTCAGTTCCTCCCCTTCTTCAAGGGAAGAAGAGGCATTCTTTTTCCTGTGAACAATATAAGTCCATTTCTCACTCAGTCACCTTTTGTTCACTAAGCAACAGCTGAAGTGTCTGCTGATATTTGGTAGTAGAAGATATCTGCTGGATCCTGCAAGGAATCAATCACTTAATGAGGGAGGTTTCTAAGTAAACAATAAAGAAAGATTAAGATTTATTGTGGACTATTAATATTTAGACAGTTTCTGAGTCCAGAAGGATAACCATTTGAAAGCATTTCTAGATGTTGGGCTTGAAGCAAGTTTAGATGGTGGAGTGAGGGGATGGCAGTGGTAATCTGATGATTTCCTAGTTTGCAGTGAATGGTTTCTATGAAGCACAGACATCAGATAGGTTTTGGTAAGCTCATCCACAATCATGATTATTTCCTGGAGCAGAGCATGGGAGATAAAGTGTAATTTCCTGAGTGGCCCACATGGCAGCAGTTTCAGGCATGAAGATCATACATAATCTGCTGCAATGATGAGTCCGTTGAAATTTATATCAAGTTGTCTAGCTTCGGCTCATAGGACTTCTTCTGATCCTATGAAGTCAAAGCATAGACTTCCAATAAGAATCTGGGCAGTCAGCTTTGTGTTCTCAATGATGTCAAATCCGGAGGGTTGGAAAAAATTTGGAACCAGTAGTTTGAGGAGTTGCAGCCAGATATTGAAGCAAACTGGAAGAGCTGAGAATTTGGTAAGGACTGACAAAATGTATGAGATAGCAGAAGCCAGTCCGATTTAGATGTAGGTCACATAACCACGTAGTTTACAACGACGTGCAAAATAGCTCAAAGACCAGAATCCCATACCTGACAACGCTGTGTTTTCTTTTTAAAAACAAAATTTCAACAGTCACTTCCTTTTTGGCCACAGATACTCAAAGTAAGATTATTCTTTGTAATTCTTGTAGTTCTTGTTCTGTTTGATCTGGGATTAGCCATCTCATGAACTTATCAGCTGAGAGTCTCCAGGAGAATTCAGGAAATCCTGACTCGGTCTAGTGGTGCGGTCTCAAAGTTGTTTAAGCAATGCCGTTAGGAGTAAGAATAAGATTATTCTTACATTTATAAAATGTCTGATCTCACTAGATTTGGCTTGCTTATCTGCACAATTTCAGCAAGAATGATAATTGACCACAGAGGCCTTTTTAGTTTGCATTGCTGGAACTTTTCATAAGGAGTCTTAGATTGGACTTTGAAAAGCCTCTCAAGGCTAGGAAGCCATGCCAAGAACTCACCACCAGAATCACATGCAGATTTAGGTAAATTAATCTCTTCTTGAAGTCCTCACCGTATCCTAAGTTTGCTAGGCCTGCCAGGTGGTGACCTCTCCTACTCAGCTCTAAGACTGAGGAAGCTGTAATCCAGGTAGGAGGCCCATTTGTCCAAGAGGACTTTGTAAGCATTGGCTTCATAAAATCACCTTTAATTTCTTTAACTCTCTGATCATATCTGATTATATGTATTGTTTTCAAATATGATATTCCATTAAAGGCTTATATAATGAAATCAATACAGAGGAAAAGATTCATATTGAACCTATACCATTCATTGTATTACTATGAAAATGAGAACACTTAATAAGAATATTCAAACTCTAGAGTGATCAGGCAGGGAAAAGAAGATAAATACCTCACTTACACTTACAGAAGTATGATTTACTAAACTATTATGAATCTTAGATAGCTGAAGTTAGAAGAGAAAGTTGTTCTCCAGAGAATAGAACATTAAGGCATCAGCAACAGCCACTATGGAGAACAGTGTGGAGATTCCTTAAAAAACTGGAAATAGACCTGCCTTATGATCCAGCAATCCCACTGCTGGGCATACACACTGAGGAAACCAGAAGGGAAAGAGACACGTGTACCCCAATATTCATCGCAGCACTGTTTATAATAGCCAGGACATGGAAGCAACCTAGATGTCCATCAGCAGATGAATGGATAAGAAAGCTGTGGTACATATACACAATGGAGTATTATTCAGCCATTAAAAAGAATACATTTGAATCAGTTCTAATGAGGTGGATGAAACTGGAGCCTATTATACAGAGTGAAGTAAGCCAGAAAGAAAAACACCAATACAGTATACTAACGCATATATATGGAATTTAGAAAGATGGTAACAATAACCCTGTGTACGAGACAGCAAAAGAGACACTGATGTATAGAACAGTCTTATGGACTCTGTGGGAGAGGGAGAGGGCGGGAAGATTTGGGAGAATGGCATTGAAACTTGTAAAATATCATGTATGAAACGAGTTGCCAGTCCAGGTTCGATGCACGATACTGGATGCTAGGGGCTGGTGCACTGGGACGACCCAGAGGGATGGTATGGGGAGGGAGGAGGGAGGAGGGTTCAGGATGGGGAACACATGTATACCTGTGGTGGATTCATTTTGATATTTGGCAAAACTAATACAGTTATGTAAAGTTTAAAAAAAAAAAGGCATCAGCAGTAGTCCAAACAAAAGCTGTAATCATGCCTAATGTGTTCACTCAGCCCCATGTAATTCTTGTTCTGTTTGATCTTGGATTAGCCATCTCATGAACTTATCAGCTTCTCCAGGAGAATTCAGGAAATCCTGACTCGGTCTAGTGGTGTGGTCTCCAAGTTGTTTGAGCAATGCCATTAGGAGTTCTGTGCCTCAAAGAGTACCTGGCAGAGTCCTTTCGGGACTCCAAGATAGTCTCATTTTGTTGAAGATAGTTAGTCTGGCATGTAGCTGATTGCAAGGGTTTTCAGGGAAGCATCAAGGTAAAATAACTATGGATGACAAAAGAGGAAAATCATTGGTCTGTATTTCTGCTTTTGTGCCAATGCCATACTGTCTTGATGACTGTAGCCTTGTAGTATAATCTGAAGTCAGGAAGGTTGATTCCTCCAGCTCCATTCTTCTTTTCAAGACTGCTTTGGATATTCAGGGTCTTTTGTGTTTCCATATGAATTGTGAACTTTGTTGTTCTAGTTCTGTGAAAAATGCCATTGGTAACTATTTACAATAGCCAGAACATGGAAGCAACCTAGATGTTCATTGACAGATGAATGGATAAAGAGGTCCTGGTACATATACACAATGGAATATTACTCAGCCATAAAAAGGAACGCATTTCAGTCCGTTCTAATGAGGTGGATGAACCTGGAACCTATTGTAAGTAAGAAGTAAGTATTATAAGAGTGAAGTAAGTCAGAAAGAGAAAGAGAAATATCATACTCTAACACATATATATGGAATCTAGAAAAATGGTACTGAAGAATTTATTGACAGGGCAACAATGGAGAAACAGACATAGAGAATAGACTTATGGACATGGGGAGAGGGGAAGAGATGGTGAGATGTACGGAAAGAGTAACATGGAAACGTACATTACCAAATGTAAAATAGATAGCCAATGGGAATTTGCTGTATGGCTCAGGAAACTCAAACAGGGGCTCTGTATCAACCAAGAGGGGTGGGATGGGGAGGGAGATGGGAGGGAGGTTCAAAAGGGAGGGGATATATATGTATATATATACCTATGGCTGATTCATGTTGAGGTTTGACAGAAAAGAGCAAAATTCTATAAAGCAATTATCCTTCAATAAAAAATAAATAAATTTTTAAAAAGATGAAAATCACCATGGTAAAAGATGGGATGGATGTTCATTATAGAATATTTTGATATTTGGCAAAACTAATACAATTATGTAAAATTTAAAAATAAAATAAAATAAAAAAAAGAATGTTCATTATATAAAGTGATGCAATTGACAAGGACATTTAGTTGTTTCTGTGGCATACAACATTCTAAAATAGTACCTGGAATTGCAGCTGATAACATTATGCCAGTGTTGTCTAATTATAAGGCAAAGCAGCACCAATATACATCATGAACAACAAAGGCATTGACATTTCTAGGAAGTTAATATAATTTCTAAAGTATTTATATTAACATTGTACCCATAGAAGTATAAATTAGAAAAGGTGAAGCATCTCTTAGTATTTGAGAATGCTTCCTGTGCAACTCAGCTGATCAAATAAACCTAATTATTGTAACATCTCTCATTTACAAGGTGAAGGAACAGGCTCTTCGTGATTTTCCAGAGGCCTTCCGGGAAATATCAAAGTCAGTTTGAGATCAAGCAGATTTCATTTAGAATTTTATTTTGGAAAGACAGAATTTCACAAGTTGTTAGAAATGTCAAAAGATGTGTACAATTTGCTAAATACATTCATGGGTCATGGACTTCCCTGGCGGTTGAATGATTAAGACTGCCTTCTGATACAGGAGACACAGATTTGAGCCCTGGTCAAAGACCTAGGATCCCACCTGCAATGTGGAACAACAAATGATGCTGGAAGACTTGAAAGTGTGTGTGTGTGTGTGTGCACGCGCGCGCATGTGCATGCCTGCAGAGGCACACGCACATGCTCAGTTGTGTCTGACTCTTTGCGACCCCATGGACTGTAGCCCGCCAGGCTCCTCTGTGCATGGAATTTTCCAAGCAAGAATACTGGAGTGTGTTGCCATTTCCTCCTCCAGCGGCTCTTCCTGACCCAGGGATCAAACCCGCATCTCCTGCATCGGCAGGAGGATTCTTTGCCACTTGAGTCTCCTGGGAAGCCCAGGAAACGTGAATACCTCTATGTAAATAGAACAGCAACAACAACTGATCACACCTTGCACCATATACAAACATTAACTCAAAAAAATGAATCATAGACCTAAATGCAAAACCTAAAAAAAAAAAAAAAAGCAAACAAACAAAAAAAAACAAAACAGAATTAAAAAAAAGAATCATAGGTAACTAAGAAACTGTTTGGCTATCCATTTATCCAGAGTATTGATAAGATTTCTAAAGTAAATATTGAAGGTAATGTGCCTTATCTCTACCTATCTCTAGATAGGTAGCCTTATCTCTTTTATTTATTTATCTATTAAACATGTGGTTTTAATTTTTATTAAAGAATCCTTGTATAATTTCACTGAAACTAGGGAAATGTGGCAACATAGAGGGGAAAAATTCTTGCTATTGCATCGAGGGCTTCCCTGGTTGCTCCGTGGTAAAGAACCTGCCTGCCAACGCAGGAGACACAGGTTCCATCCCTGATCCCACAGGTCGTGGAGTAACTAAGCCTGTGGCACAACTCCTGAGCCTGTGCTCTAGAGCCTGGAAGCCACAGCTACTAGACCCACATGCTGCAACTGCTGAGACTCACATGCTCTAGAACCCATGCTCTGCAACAAGAGAAGCCGCCGCAACGAGACACCCATGTACTGCAGCTAGAGATAGGCCCCAGTCTCCACAACTAGAGAAAAGCCTGCCCAGCAACAAAGAACTAGCAAGCCAAAAATACATACATACATACATAAAATTAAGTTGTATCTACATGGGCAAACTAAAAGTCATACCTACGAATCAGTCCTATAAATCAAAGCAAAAACTACATTTTTTTTCTTTAAAACATTAACTGCATGTGTAGGCATGAAAACAATGATCTCTTTTAGAAGTAAGACTGCTCAGTTCTCTTACAAATAAAAGACGCGATAAATCAACAAAGAGCACAGGACATTATTCTGATAAGACATAGAATCTGTGCCTTCTAAGGAGATTACTTAGAAGATAAGGAAAAACCTTTTACAATCTCTTATTAAGAGCAAACCTAGGAAAAACTTGCCTTAGCAACTGTCGAATATACAATACAGTATTATTAACTATAGTCACCATGCTGTACATTATATCCTTATGATTATCTATTTTATAACGGAGAGTTTGTACCGTTTTTGGCTTCATAATTGTTTCATTTTTTGTTGTGGTTGCTGTTCAGTCGCTAAGTTGTGTCTCACTCTGCAACCCCGTGGACTGCAGCACGCCAGGCACCCCTGACCATCACTATCTCCTGGACAATGCTCAAATTCATGTCCATTGGGTCAGTGTCTGTGCTAAGTCACTTCTGTCGTGTCCGACTCATTCTGACCCATGTACTGTAGCCTGCCAGGCTCCTCTGTCCATGGGATTCTCCAAGCAAGGATACTGGAGTGGGCTGCCATGCCCTCCTCCAGGGGATCTTCCCAACCAAGGAGGGATCGAACCCCCGTCTCTTATGTCTCCTGCTTTGGCACTCGGGTTCTTTACCACTAGCACCACCTGAGAAGCCCAAAAGTAGATTAGGGTTTCCCTCATGACTCAGTGGTAAAGAATTTGCCTGCCACTTCCGGAGACCTAGGTTCAGACCCTGATCCCAGAAGATCCCACGTGCCACTGAGCAGCTAAGCCCATGTGCCACAACTATTGAGCTTTCATTGAGTCAGTGATGCTACCTAACCATCTCATCCTCTGATGTGTCCTTCTCCTCTTGCCCTCAATTATTCCCAGCATCAGGATCTTGTCCAGTGAATCAGCTCTTCACATCAGGTGGCCAAAGTATTGGAGCTTTAGCTTCAGCATTGGTCCATTCAATGAATATTCAGGGTTGATTTCCTTTTGGATTGACTGGTTTGATCACCTTGCTGTCCAAGGGACTGGAAATCATCATGATTGGAAACCATCGGTTCTGCAGTGCTCACGCCACTTTATGGTGCAACTCTCACATCCGCATGAGACTACTGGAAAAACCGTAGCTTTGACTAGACGGACCTTTGTCGGCAAAGTGATGTGTCTGATTTTTAAGATGCTGTCTAGGTTTCTCACAGCTTTTCTTCCAAGGAGCAAGAGTCTTTTAATTTCATGGCTGCTGTCACCGTCTGCGGTATTTTGGAGCCCAAGAAAATTAACCCTGTCATTGCTTCCACTTTTTTCCCATTTATTTGCCGTGAAGGGATGGGACCAGATGCCGTGATCTTATTTTTTCTGGGTTTTAAGCCAGCTTTTTCACTCTGCTCTTTCACTTTCATCAAGAGGCTCTTTAGTTTCTCTTTGCTTTCTGCCATTAAAGTGGTATCATCTGCTTATCTGAGATTGTTGGTATTTCTCCTGGTGTTCTTGATTCCAGCTTGTGTTATATCCAGCCTAGCATTTCACATGATGTACTCTGCATAAAAGTTATACTAAATCAGGATGACAATATACAGCCTTGTACGCCGTTCACAATTTTGAACCAGTCCATTGTTCCTTGGCAGGTTCTAACTGTTGCTTCTTGACCCACATACAGGTTTCACAGGAGACAGGTAAGGTGGTCTGGTATTCCCATCTCTTTTTAAAAATTTTCCACACTTTATTATGACCCACACAGTCAAAGGCTTTCATTTTTCAATATATTTTTATTGAAGTGTAACTGATTTACAATGTTATATTCAGTTCAGTTCAGTTCAGTTGGTCAGTCATATCCAACTCTTTGCGACCCCATGAATCCCAGCACGCCAGGCCTCCCTGTCCATCACCAACTCCCGGAGTTCACTCAAACCCACGTCCATCGAGTCGGTGATGCCATCCAGCCATCTCATCCTCTGTCGTCCCCTTCTCCTCCTGCCCCCAATCCCTCCCAGCATCAGAGTCTTTTCCAATGAGTCAACTCTTCGCATGAGGTGGCCAAAGTACTGGAGTTTCAGCTTTAGCATCATTCCTTCCAAAGAAATCCCAGGGCTGATCTCCTTCAGAATGGACTGGTTGGATCTCCTTGCAGTCCAAGGGACTCTCAAGAGTCTTCTCCAACACCACAATTCAAAAACATCAATTCTTTGGTGCTCAGCTTTCTTCACAGTCCAACTCTCACATCCATACATGACTACTGGAAAAACCATAGCATTGACTAGACGGACCTTTGTTGGCAAATAACCTCTCTGCTTTTCAATATGCTATCTAGGTTGGTCATAAGTTTCCTTCCAAGGAGTAAGCGTCTTTTAATTTCATGGCTGCAGTCACCATCTGCAGTGATTTTGGAGCCCCCCAAAATAAAGTCTGACACTGTTTCCACTGTTTCCCCATCTATTTCCCTTGAAGTGATGGGACCAGATGCCATGATCTTAGTTTTCTGAGTGTTGAGCTTTAAGCATATACATTTTCATATTCTTTTCTATTATGGTTTATTACAGATAGTTCCCTGTGCTATACAGTAGGACCTCGTTGGTTATATATTTCATATTTAGTAGTCTATATCTGCTTATCCCAACCTCTCAATTAACCCCTTCTCTGATGTTCAAGCTGGTTTTAGAAAAGGCAGAGGAACCAGAGATCAAATTGCCAACATCCGCTGGATCATCGAAAAAGCAAGAGAGTTCCAGAAAAACATCTATTTCTGCTTTATTGACTATGCCAAAGCCTTTGCCTGTGTAGATCACAATAAACTGTGGAAAATTCTGAAAGCGATGGGAATACCAGACCACCTGATCTGCCTCTTGAGAAATTTGTATGCAGGTCAGGAAGCAACAGTTAGAACTGGACATGGAACAACAGACTGGTTCCAAATAGGAAAAGGAGTTTGTCAAGGCTGTATATTGTCACCCTGTTTATCTTACTTATATGCAGAGTACATCATGAGAAACGCTGGACTGGAAGAAACACAGGCTGGAATCAAGATTGCCGGGAGAAATATCAATAACCTCAGATATGCAGATGACACCACCCTTATGGCAGAAAGTGAAGAGGAACTCAAAAGCCTCTTGATGAAAGTGTAAGTGGAGAGTGAAAAAGTTGGCTTAAAGCTCAACATTCAGAAAACAAAGATCATGGCATCCGGTCCCATCACTTCATGGGAAATAGATGGGGAAACAGTGGAAACAGTGTCTGACTTTATTTTTCCTGGGCTCCAAAATCACTACAGATGGTGACTGCAGCCATGAAATTAAAAGACGCTTACTCCTTGGAAGGAAACTTATGACCAACCTAGATAGCATATTGAAAAGCAGAGACGTTACTTTGCCAACAAAGGTCCGTCTAGTCAAGGCTATGGTTTTTCCTGTGGTCATGTATGGATGTGAGAGTTGGACTGTGAAGAAGGCTGAGCGCCGAAGAATTGATGCTTTTGAACTGTGGTGTTGGAGAAGACTCTTGAGAGTCCCTTGGACTGCAAGGAGATCCAACCAGTCCATTCTGAAGGAGATCAGCCCTGGGATTTCTTTGGAAGGAATGATGCTAAAGCTGAAACTCCAGTACTTTGGCCACCTCATGCAAAGAGTTGACTCATTGGAAAAGACTCTGATACTGGGAGGGATTGGGGGCAGGAGGAGAAGGGGACGACAGAGGATGAGATGGCTGGATGGCATCACCGACTCGATGGACGTGGGTTTGAGTGAACTCCGGGAGTTGGTGATGGACAGGGAGGCCTGGCGTGCTGCGATTCATGGCATCGCAAAGAGTCGGACACGACTGAGCGACTGATCTGATCTGATACCCCCTTACCCCTTTGGTAACCATGAGTTTGTTTTTTATGTCTGTGAGTGCTTCTCTTTTGTAAATATGTTCACCTGTAACATATTTGATTCCACATATAAGTGAAATCCTGTGATGTTTGTCTTTGTCTGACTTACTTCACTTAGTATGATAATCTCTCGGTCCATCCATGTTGCTGATAAATGGCCTCATTATATTTCATTCTCTTATGGCTGAGTAGGATTCTGTTGTATATGTGTACCACATCTTCTTAATCCATTTGTCTGTCGATGGACATTTAAGTTGCTTCCTTGTCTTGGCCCTTGTAAATAGTGCTACTATGAATGTTGGGGTGCATGTATCTGTTTGAATTAGAGTTTTCTCTGGATATATGCCCAGGAGTGGGTTTGATGGGTCATATGGTGTGTTCTTGCTAAGTCCCTTCACTTCAGTCGTGTCCAATTCTGTGCAGACAACAATGTTGTGTTGGTTTCTGCCATACAGCAACATGAATCAGCCATAGGTATCCATGTGTCACCTCCCTCTTGAAACTCCCTCTCGACTCCCACCCCATCTCACCCCTCTAGGTTGTCACAGAGCACAAAGTTGCGCTCCCTGTGTTATACAGCAACTTCACATCAGCTATTTATGTTACATATAATAATGTATATATGTCAATGCTGCTCTTGCATTTAGTCCCACCCTCTCCTGCCCCCGCTGTGTCCATAAGTCTGCTCTCTATATCTGAATCCTATTCCTGCCCTGCAAAAAAGTTCATCAGTACCATTTTTCTAGATTCCATATATATGCGTTAATGAACAATATTTATTTTTCTCTTTCTGACTTACTTCACTCTGTATATATAACAAGCTCTGGGTAGGAGGTCTGGTTTGAGAGCTCGCACTCTTTAACTGCCACACCTGCCCAAAGACCCCAGGTCCTGCCTCTGTATGTTTGCAGTTTGCTTAAAGTTCAACTGAAATAATACATATACACTCACACACACCCACACAGTGCTCCAGATAAGTTTCTGAGTCAAAAAGGTTTGTGTCTCTACTCAGTTTTTACACAGGTTTTATCTTTAGATCTCCCAATTCTTACAAAACTTTTTAAGGCTGTTTTAAAATCTTTCAGGTAGAAAAACTGGCTTACGTAAGAGTGATGTTCCACCTGGTGCTCAGGCAAAGGTGTTGAGTGTGCCTGAGGCTGGAATATTAAACAAATATATGGAGAAGGATGCTTTTTACCTACACTCTGAGTTTTCTAGGTGGCCATGTGAGAAAGAAGAGAAGTCATTATGTGTATGAAATTTTCAATACCAAAATTAGTAAAATATGTAAACTTAATTAAAATCTGTCAACGGTTCCCTATTTACTATATAAACATCACTACAGCTCCTGACAAAGGTCTCAATTTTAGTTTTTGTGTTTTTGAAAGTGGGTGTTATTGATGTCATTACAGTCGTTTCTGTGTTTCTTTTGTTACAAAAGGCACAGTGTTTGCGTTCTCTCTCAGGGTATATGTGGCATAAGACACAGAGGCTAGGTAAGTTAAAGTTGTCTAAATATATGAGTTCCAAATTCTATAATGTGTTCTAAGTTTCTGGGTCACTGCCAACCCCATTTTGCCTTTTCAACTGTCTCCCTATTAAGCTCTGCCTGTAGAGATTTCCAGAGAAAGGCAAGAAGTCTGAAGGAAGCAGAATCCACTATGTATTATCACTGCTCCTGCTTCCCCTCAGTTTCACCCCCATAAAGGCAAAAATATTTTTTCAGATGAATTTTTAAAAAGAATTCTATTTTATGCCACATAAGTATTTATGATATATAGTATATTATATTGAACATATTCTGTATATATATATATTATATTAAATACATATTGTGTTACATATATTGTGTTACATATATATTATGTATTTTATATATATATATATATATCTCACTGGAGTGTGTTGTCATTTCCTTCTCCAGGGGATATTTCTCATCCTGGGATCAAACCCAGATCTCCTGCTTTGCAGGCAGATTCTTTACCATCTGAACCACCAGGGAAGCCCCATATATATATGTATATATGTATATGTATATTATACACACATATACATACATATGCATATAATATTTTCTTTATCCTTTCATCTGCCACAAACACTTAGGTTGTCTTCATTCTTGACTATTGCAAATAATGCTGCAATGAGCATATAAGAGCAGAGCAGGAATCATGTCCTTTGGATATATTTTCAGGAGTGGGATTGCTGGATGATCTGATAATTCTATTTTTAATTTTTTGAGGAATCTCCGCACTGTTTTTCATAGTGGCTGCACGATTTTGCATTCCCACCAACGGAGCAGAAGGGTTCCCTTTTTACCACAACCTTGCCAACACTTGCTATTTCTTGTCCTTTGGATAATAGCCATTGTAACAGATGTGATGTCTTTTTTCACAGTTTATTTTATATTGGAGTATAGTTGCTTAACAATGTCATGATAGTTTCAGGTGTACAATAAAGTGATTCGTTATACATGTATCAATAGATGTAACTCTTATTTTTCAAATTCTTTTCCCATTTAGGTTGGTACATGATATGATCAGAAGATTTCTTTTGGGGGGCCATGCCACGAGGCTTGTAGGATCTTTGTTCCCTGACCAGGGGTCAAACCCATGTACCCTGCAGTGGAAGTGTGGAGTCCTAACCACTGGACCACCAGGGAAGTCCTCCATGTATCATTTTATTGATTGAGAATTTCTCTTTTGCTCTTGAGTTGACTGAGTTCCTTATACATTTGGCATATGAATCCCTTAGCAGATACATGCTTTGCAAATATTTTCCTCTGCTCCATAGGCAAGTTGCCTTTTCATTTTGTTGATTGCTTCCTTTGCTGTGTAGAATCTTTTTAGTTTGATGTAATTCACCTGTTTATTTTTGCTTTCATTGCCTCTGTTTTGGGGTCAATTAAAAAAATGCTTTGTCAAAACCTATGTTAAAGTGCTTACCCCAATATTTTCTTCTCGGAGTTTTACAGTTTCAGGCCTTATGTTTAATCTTTATACATTTTGAATTGACTTGGAGATATGGTGTAAGATAATAGGCTATCCTTTCCTCATGATGTTTTCTTGATTGTTGTTCTCCTTGCTTGCAGGTGGTCTTCCCAACCCAGGGACCCAACACACATCTCCTGCAAGTCTCCTGCGTTGCAGGGCAATTCTTTGCTGCTGAGCTACCAGGAAACACTCATTGCATGTTCTTGGAGCTCTTGTCAAATAGGTGAGCATATATGTGTGGGTTTGGCCTTCCCAGGTGGCACTAGTGGTAAGACACAGGTTGGATCCCTGGGTTGGGAAGATCCCCAGGAGGAGGGCACAGCCGTGCACTCCAATATTCTTGCCTGGAAAATCCCATGGACAGAGGAGCCCGGTGGGCTACTGCCCACAGGGTTGCCAAGAGCTGGACACGACTGAAGTGACTTAGCATGCACGCATGAACTCACGCACACACATGTGGGTTTATTTCTGGGATCTGTATGTTGTTTCGAAGATCTGTGTATCTATTCTTATGCCAGAACCATACTGTTTTGATTACTATACCTTTGTGATATAATGAAAGCAGGAAGCGCGATGCCTCCAGGACTTTAATTTGTGGAGTGGTTCATCAAAGGGTAAAAACAATCAGTTATAAGCTAAATAAATTCTAGGGATCTAACGTACAGCATGTTGAATATAACTTTAAGACATTGTATGGTATACTGGAGACTTGATGAGGGAGTAGATCTTAGTTTTATCCCACACCTCACCTCCTAAAATCCTTTAACTGTGTGAGGTAATATGTGTATTAAGTAGCCTGTGGTAATCATTTAACAATGTATGCATACATCACATCACATTGTTCAACTTAAATATACAAATTTTATTTATAAATTATACCGCAACAAAGTAGGAGGGGATGGGAGGCATGCACATCCTGTTCACACTGAAAAGCTGATACAGGGACTACCCTTGTGGCTCAGTGATAAAGAATCTGCCTGCCAATTCAGAGGACATGGGTTTGATCCCAGGTCCAGGAAGATCCCACATACTGTGGAGCAGTTAAACCGGTGTGTCACAACTGCTGAGCCCCAGCCCTGGAGCCCATGTTCTGCAATAATAGAAGCCATTGTGATGAGAAGCCCTTCACTGCAAGCAGACAGTAGCCCCTGCTCTTCACAGCTAGAGAAAAGCCTGCGCAGCAAAACAGACCCAGCATAGCTTAAAAAGTAAATGCTAAAAGTAGTCCTTCAGGCTGAAGTGAAACACCCGTGGGCACCTATTTGGAGGACTGTGAAGAAATAAACCACAAAGGCCAAGGCAACTGCACAGATAAATGCGAAAGCCAGTGTTCCTGCACTTTGGGTTTATAACTCCTCTTTTCAAACAATACCTATTTATTAATGGCCACATTGGGTCTTCATTGCAACACGATCTTCACTGCATCGTGAGGGCGTCTCTCCAGTTGTGACACACGGGCTCCAGAGCATGCGGGCTCGGGAGTTGTGGCCCCAAGGTTTAGTTGATCCACCACATGTGGCATCTTAGATACGGGTTCAGGGTTTGAACCTACATCCCCTGCATTGGAAGGTGGATTCTAAACCACTGGACCACCAGGGAAATCCCTGTAACTTCTGTTTATCTTCTCCTCTGTTTTATTTTGATTTAAAACAAAAATGTATAAAGCAGTAACCATAAATCTGTAAATAGGAACCATATGCAAACCTGCCATTTATCACAATAAATAAAGGAATGTGGCAGAGCTGGGAGGGAACAGAGTTTAGAATACTAAGAAAACTATCTCAGTATTAATACAAACTTGACTTTTTTCAAGCTAAGATAATAATTATAATTCACAGCATAACAACCCCCCAAAAAAGCACAAAACAAATTTAAAAACTCCAGACTTAAAAGTATTTTAAAAGTAAAGAATAAAAGTGATAATCACTTTGTGCAAGAGAAAATTTCAATTAATCACAGAAAAAGACAGTAATTGAGGAGTGATGGAACAAAAATGGGGGGACATGTGGAAAGTTAGAAAACTGTTATGAAAAATCTTTCCTCGGAAATAATCTCTGCAGTGCTGCTGCTGCTAAGTTGCTTCATCGTGTCCGACTCTGTGCGACCCCATAGACGGCAGCCCACCAGGCTCCTCTGTCCCTGGGAATCTCTAGGCAAGAATACTGGAGTGGGTTGCCGTTTCCTTCTCCAAATCTCTGCAATTCCAACAGATAAAACTATTCAATGAAAAGGCAGATTGGCAAAGAGGATTAACAATAAATGTAACCCAGTACATGTTATCTATTAATATAAGAGTCTTGTCTCACATCCAAAAAGAGTTTGCGAACAAAAGGGTAGAAAATGGTATCCATGCAAATCGTCCCAAAGTGGGAGTTGCAGTGGCTGTACTGGCAGTAGATGAAATAGATTTTAACAGAACTTTTATTTTTATATACAGAATATCAACGGATTTCTATATTAATAAAAAATCAGTACACAAAGGAGATGTATGAGTTATATATCCATAAGGTCCCCACAGCCTCCCCAAATATATGAAACAAAAAGTGACAGAACTGGATAGAGTACACAGTTCTAAATAATCCTTGGAGACTTCAACACTCCATTTTCGATGAGGGACAGGCACATAGACAGAAGACCAATAGTGAGATCAAGGAACGGAACAGCTAGACCTAACTAACGTCTGTAGAGCACACAGCCAAGAAAAGCAGATGTGTTTGGAAAGCAACACAGGGAAGCCACAAGGCTTCCCTTGTGGCTCAGCTGGTAAAGAATTCTCCTGCCGTGCGGGAGACCTGGCTTTGATCTCTGGGTTGGGAAGATCCCCTGGAGAAGGGAAAGGCTAGCCACTCCAGTATTCTGGCCTGGAGAATGTCAAGGACTGTATAGTCCTTGGGGTCGCAAAGAGTTGGACATGACTGAGTGGCTTTCACTTGGAAAGCAACAGAAAGGAGACAGGAAAGTTTGCTACCCTTGCTTGAAATGGGCACACTTGAGAAGCAACCAGGATGACTGCCCCATGATCCACCCCCTACTGCACCCCATGATCCATCTTCAGTGACCACCCTACTACACTGGATTTCTTATCCCCAAAGCCTCTAGGCCGGCCCCTGGAAAGTGGGAATCAAAAGCGGAACAGTTAAGCTGTGTCATCAGCACCGCCTGTCACTATCGGCTGAACACTCCCTAGACTTCCACTCTATGGATTCATTGATGATCCCCAGCCTCAGACTGTGTCCTTGGAGGTGCCAGGCAAAGGGGGCAAAACAGCCCACCTCAGGCCAGGATACAGTCATTTCACCATAGTTCCCTCCTCAGGCACTAGAACAACAAGTTAGGGTGGGAAGAGACGGCCGAGGTCGAGAGGCAACAGAACAGGCACAAGCCAAAGCACAATCCAGGCATCTTTGGCAGCTCCAGCCCAGGTCACCTTCACCTTCAGCTAACAAAACTTTTAGTTAGCAAAAGAGAAGCGAGTTAAAGCTGTTCAGGCTTCCCGGGTCGTGGTTGGGCCATCCTGTTGTGACACCACAAGTTCTGTTTATCTCCCATCTACCCCACGAATGAAGGAGGGATCCCCTACCCTAAGAAGTGTGAGATGGCCAAGCACACGACACTGGACAGATGGACAGCTGTTGGTGAGTCTCAGGTACTCACAGCCTGGGTGGACACCAGGACAGTGGGGGAGTGTGGCTCTGGAGTAGAGTTAAGCGGCAGGGACCGTGGGAAATAGATGTTGTAGTAACAAGAGGATGGGGCACGCCAGGGTTCCCACACGAGGGGATCGTTGTCCTGTAGGAATCATTGCACTGCCTGGCAGGAAAGTAAAGCTTGGTGGCTGGAAGAATGGGCAGAGTGCGGCTAGTCTGGCTGAGAGGAGAGAATCAGCTGGGTGGGGCAGTTTCCTGACAGGGAGGGGGACATTGCAGGTGAGAGCAGGCGAAAGCACAGTTGGGCCAGCAGGGTATTTGAGGCTCAAAGGCGTCAAGGCAGCTTAGAAAATTTGAGGTCTTAATATACAGATGGGAAGCCTATGTAAAAAGGTCTACAGATGAAAAGCAATACTTCTCAAGATGCCAGTGACCTATTTTGCAGAAAAAAAAAAAAAGAAAGAAAGAAAAAAAAAGCTGGTCCTAGAATTTATGTGGAATTGCAAGAGACCAGGAATAGCTAAGACAATCTTGAAAAAGAAAGGTGGAGGAGTCCCCTACCCTGTATCAGAACTTACCTCTGGACAGCACACAGCATTCAGCCACAAAAAGGAATGAGGTCCCAAATGAAACTCAAAATCATTATGCCAAGTGAGAGAGGCCAGACAGAAAAGGTCACATACTGTACAATTTCATTCGTAGCAACTATCACAGAGACAGAGAGCAGATTATTGGTTTTCAGAGCTTGGTTGCAGTGAGGGGGAAATGGAGAAGGACTGATTACTGGGCATGGGGTTTCCTTTTGGACACAACAGAGGGGATGGCTGAACTACACTGTGAATGTACCAGATGCCTGTAAAGTATACCCTTTATAAAGGTGACATTTACCACGATAGCATACCAATATTTTTTAAAGATAACAAGTGCTTATTGGCTTCGACTTCTACAAATAGATTGGGAATTGACTTCAACATCCGCTAAAATGCATCCTTTAGGAAAATTTTTGACCTTCATACTGGGGCACAAAATAGAGGAAACTTGAGGATAACACTAAATTTTTAAAAGATGTCCCTATAGTGTTAAGGGAGCTACTGAAGTTAGCCAATAGGTATATTTGCCTTAACCATCTTATCACTGCGGTGCTTCCATTCTCCAGACCATAGCAGCCATTGTCGTAAAATATCCTACAGTGGGCATAGGCACTCTGACATATAGCTCATAAAGTTAAATTGAGTCTTTGCCGCTTATAAATGGGCTTGACAACATGGGATCAGGTGGACTATCCTCACTGCAAACATTGATTCTGAGTTAAGGTAAAAGAAAACAAGGCTGATATAAAGCGAGAAACCCATATTACATATGTTCTAGGTAGGGAAGGGGTAATTATCCCCACTGTTTTTCAATTCACTTCTCCAATATGCCCAGTTCTTGAGCCGTGGAAAACGAACGGTGCCTCTGGATGGATTACCCCAGGCTTTTTTTCTTAATATATATGTATTTCTTGAAGTCTAGTTGACTTACAGTGTTTTAGGTGCAGAATAAGCTGATTCAGTTATACACATATATTATTTTTCAAATTATTTTCTTTTATAGGTTATACAAGACATTGACTACAGTTCCCTGTGCTATATAGTAAACCTTTGTTGCATATCTATTTCTTAATTAGAAATCTATCATTGTATTCATACTAAGTGAAACAAATGGAATCAAAATAGAACAAATTTTTTAGGCAAACACTCGTAAGTTTTCTAAAATAGATATACATACTATGTATGTGTGTGTGTGTGTGTAGCTTTTCTACTACGCTTGCTAGAGGCTTGAGAAAGAATATCAGAAAGAGAGATAGAAAAATTGGAAAACATAAAGTAAATGAAATGAGGGCCCTGAATATGAAATATAAAAAGTGAAACAAACTAGATAAAAGTAAAAGATCATCGTATAGTCCAGTTGTTTTTAAATATGGCAGCTCATTAGAAACATATCTGTAGCTTTGGATAAAAAAAGCTATTGCCTGGGCATTTGTATTTTTCAAAAAAAATCCAAGAAAATTCTGGATTTTAAAAAGTGATTACAGGTTTTTCTATTAAATGGTAGTTTTGGTGATATCAGTTCAGTTCAGTTCAGTTCAGTCGCTCAGTCGTGTCCACCTCTTTGCGACCCCATGGACTGCAGCACCCCAGGCTTCCCTGTCCATCACCAACTCCCTGAGCTTGCTCAAACCCATGTCCATCGAGTCGGTGATGCCATCCAACCACCTCATCCTCTGTCGTCCCCTTCTCCCCCTGCCTTCAATTTTTCCCAGCATCAGGGTCTTTTCCAAGGAGTCAGTTCTTCGCATCAGGTGGCCAACATATTGGAGTTTCAGCTTCAGCATCAGTCCTTCCAGTGAATATTCAGGACTGATTTCCTTTAGGACTGACTGGTTTGATCTCCTTGCAGTCCAAGGGACTCTCAAGAGTCTTCTCCAACACCACAGTTCAAAAGCATCAATTCTCATCCTGAACCCTCCTCCCACCTCCCTCTCCATACCCCTGTGGCAGATTCATGTTGATGTATGGCAAAACCAATACAATATTGTAAAGTAATTAGCTCTAATTAAAATAAATAAATTTATATTTTTTAAAAAAGCATCAGTTCTTTGGAGCTCGGCTTTCTTTATGGTCCAGCTCTCACATCCATATATGATTACTGGAAGAACCATAGCTTTGACTAGACAGACCTTTGTCGGCAAGGGCATGTCTGCTTTTTAATATGCTATCCAGGTTGGTCATAGCTTTTCTTCCAAGGAGCAAGCGTCTTTTAATTTCATGGCTGCAGCCACCATCTGCAGTGATTTTGGAGCCCAGGAAAATAAACTCTATCACTGTTTCCATTGCTTCCCCATCTATTTGCCATGAAGTGGTGGGACCGGATGCCATAATCTTTGTTTTTTGAATGTTGAGTTTTAAGCCAACTTTTTCACTCTCCTCTTTCACTTTCATCAAGCAGCTCTTCTGTTCTTCTTCACTTTCTACCATAAGGGTGATGTCACCTGCATATCTGAGGTTATTGGTATTTCTCCCAGCAATCTTGCTTCCAGCTTGTGCTTCATCCAGCCCGGCATTTCGCATGATGTACTCTGCTTCCCTCAGTGGCTCAGTGGTAAAGAATCTGCCTGCCAGTGCAGGACATGCCAGAGACCTGGGTTCAGTCCCTGCATCGGGAAGTTCCCCTGGAGAAAGAAATGGCAACCCACTCCGATATTCTTGCCTGGGAAAATCCCATGGACAGAGGAGCCTGGCAGGCTACAGTCCATGGGGCCACAAAAGAGTCGGGCACGACTTAGTGACTAAACAACAACAACAGCTCTGCAGAGAAGTTAAATAAGCAGGGTGACAATATACAGCCTTGACGTACTCCTTTCCCAATTTGGAACCAGTCTGTTGTTCCACGTCCGGTTCTAACTGTTGCTTCTTGACCTGCACGCAGATTTCTCAGGAGGCAGTTAAGGTGGTCTGGTATTCCCATCTCTTGAAGAAGTTTCCAGTTTGTTGTGATCCACACAGCCAAAGGCTTTGATGTGGTCAATAAAGCAGAAGCAGATGTTTTTTAGGAACTCTCTTGCTTTTCCTATGATCCCACGGATGTTGGCAATTTGATCTCTGGTTCCTCTGCCTTTTTTTGGTGATATAGAATTCTATTATTTTTCTGTTGACCAGTCATGACACAATGGTAGGAAGTGAATAATAGCTACATACCCACCATGGTAAAAGATGTGTATCAGGTTTCACAATCAATAGCCAGACAAAAAATAAAAGGTCATTACAATTGCAAGCCATAATCGGAGCATGATTAATCCTACAGTATAAAATGATTACATACAATTTGGGAGTTAAGCAGAGTGATGGGGTAAGCAGAAGTGCATGCACGCATATGTTTTCATCCACCCAGCCAGTCTATGTCTTTTGGTTGGTACATTTTACCCATTCACATTTAAGGTAATTATCGATATATATGATCCTATTACCATTTTCTTAATTGCTTTGGGTTTATTTTCTGTAGGTCTTTTCATTCTCTTAACTTTTGCTTGTGTGGAAAGCTTTTGGTTTCTCCATCAAATCTGAATGAGAATCTTGCAGGCTGGTGTATTCTTGGTTGGAGTTTCTTCCTTTTCATCACTTTAAATATATCATGCCATTCCCTTCTGGCTTGTAGAGTTTCTGTTGAGAAATCAGCTGATAACCTGATGGGGGTTCCCTCGTGTGTTATTTGTCATTTTCCCCTTGTGCTTTTAACATTTTATCTTTGTCTTTAAATTTGTCAGTTTGATTGCTAGGTGTATTGGTGGATACAGTCACCAATATACCTCCTTGGGTTTATCCTCCTTGGATAAACCTCCTTGGGTTTATCCTGCCTGGGACTCTCTGCCCTTCCTGGACTTGGTTGACCATTCCCTATCCCATGTTAGGGAAGTTTTCAGCTATTATCTCCTCAAATATTTTCTTGAGTCCTTTCTCTCTCTCTCTCTTCTCCTTATGGGACCCTTTGGTGCATTTAATGTTGTCCCAGAAGTTTCTTACGCTGTCTTTTTTTTTTTTTTTTGAATTTTCCCCCTTATATTCTGTTTTGCAGCAGTGATTTCCACCATTCTGTCCTCCAGGTCCCTTATCCATTCTTCTGCCTCAGTTGTTCTGCTATTGACTTCTTCTAGTGTTGTGTTCATCTCAGTTTGTTCTTTAGTTCTTCTAGGTCTCTGGTAAACAATTCTTGCATCTTCTCCATTGTTTTTCTTCTTGCTTCTTCTGCATGCCCTCTGGTGGATGAGGCTAAGAGGCTTCTGTAAGCTTTCTGATGGGAAGGACAGGGTGGGGAAAACTGGGTCTTGTTTTGGTGGGCAGGGCCTTGGTCAGTAAATCTTTAATTCAATTGTCTGCAAATGGGTGGGCTTGTACTCCCTTCTTGTTAGTGTTTTGGCCTGAGGCATCCCAGGGCTGGGATCTATGGGCTCTGTGGTAGGGTTAATGGCAAGTCCAATTGGACTTACATCAAGGGGGACCTTCCAGGACTGCTGCTGCCAGTGTCCCCGTCCTGCCGTGAGCCCTTGCCGACTCAGGCCTCCACAGGTGACCCTCCAACAGTAGCAGGTAGTTTTGCATCAGTCTCCTCTGGGGTCACTGCTCCTTCCCCTTGGGTCGTGGTGCGTGCGAGATTTTGTTTGTGCCCTCCAAGAGTGGAGTCTCTGTTTCCTCCAGTCCTGTGGAAGTACTATAATCAAAGCCCGCTGGCCTTCGAGGTCAGATTCCCTGGGGATTCCCAGCCCCTTTATCAAATTCCCCAGGTTGGGAAGCCTGATGTGGGGCTCAGAACTTTCACAACAGTGAGAGAACTTCTTGAGTATCATTGTTCTCCAGTTTGTGGGTTGCCCAACGGGTGGGTTCGGGATTTGATTTTATCGTGATTGCACCCTTCCTACCATCTCATTGTAGCTTCTCCTTTGTCTTTGGACGTGGGGTGTCTCTTTTTGGTAGGTTCCAGCATCCTCCTGTCGATGGTTGTTCAACAGGTAGTTGCAATTCTGGTGCTCTCACAGGAGGAGATGAGCACATATCCTTCTACTCCCCCATCTGGGGTGTGAGGTGGCTAAGCAATTCAGAATATGAATTTGGGAGGGAGTGTGTATAACTGTTTAGTGCAGAGCAGGTGCTTAGTGCAGTCTTGAAAGAAGTCACTCTCTCTTCGTGTCATGGAGACTTGAAGTGAAGAAACCGGGTTCAGTCCAATTTTTACTGCTTCTTCCACTCTCCATTCTCATCAGCATCCATACCAACTTTGTATGCTCTTACTAAGTAGCTTGAGCAACATTAAAACCACCACATTCTCTTTCTGTCTCTCACAGGAGGTTTTAATCAGTTGCTGATATTTGATCTATACACCTTTGCTTTTTCCTTCTTTTTTAAAAAAGTGTATCTCTGCTGGTGTGAGTTGTCCCAGCGTGGCATCTGGGCACCACATCCAGGTTCCCATACACCAGGGCAACCCCCTCCCCCGCCCCGCCCCATACGGACACTGTAGTTTTGCTTTTGCAATGATGGAGTGAAGGGGAAGGGACTCCGGTGGGCTTAAAGTGTGACCTGGGCCTGTCAGGCCCCCAGGGAAGCTGAGGGCCTTGACCACTCACTGGATGGCGATCATGCCAATCCTTGACTCCTGGCAAATGAGCTTAGAGCTGGTGCTGGAGGAAGTGGTCCCCGGTTGACCTTTAAGCTCCACCTACCGTCGCCAGCCCTTCTGGTTCTTTCCTGCCTGTACACCGCCATCTCAGCCTCGGTCGTGGTGGGCCAGTCTGCGGGCCACCCCCTTGCCATTCTTGTCGCGGGGCCCACACCAGCAACTTCACAGACTCCTGTTCCCTGTGCAGCTGACATCTCTGCCGCTCACACCCCCACCCTGCGGTCCGCGCTGCCAACGGCGTCTCCTCCGCGACTCTCAGCGGCTGCCATCTTCCCCTGGACATCACTGCAGGCCCATCACCATCTGGCACAGTCTCTCCTGCCATGTCTGCCACAGAGGAGCACGACTGAATGCCAGGTGGCCTGGACAGGGCTGGTGGCAGGGCGGGCTGTGACCCCAGTCCCCTTGGGGTCCCGGCACCGGCTTGGGAGGGGACGGATGGGGTCGAGGAGGCCGCGGCCCTTCTGCCCTCCCTGAGGGTGTCAGCAGGCCTTCGCAGGGGGCACAGTGGGCCACAGGCCACAATGGAAGTGTGGGCTATAGAGCCGTTAGAGGAGGAGGAGGAGTCTGATTTCGAGCTGGAGGCCCTGGAGGAGGAGGAGCACCTGTTGGAAGAGGTCGAGGAGGAGGAGACAGTCGAGAATGATGAGAGTGAGCAGGAAGGCGCAGCAGTGGTTGCAGGCCACGGGGACCCCTTGGAGCAGTTTGGGCCTGTGTTCTGGGGTCTGGTCCACTCCCTTCTACACAGTTTCTCCTACAATGACCATGCCCTGGTCTGGCCCCCTGGCCCCTGCCCAACGGTCAAGCACAGCTCCCAGCCTCCCTCCGGCCCTGGAGAGGGTCCCGCGCCTCCTCAGGAGCAGGAAGACCTGGCAGAGGGAGGCGAGGCCTCGCAGGGTGAGTACCAAGCAGAGGGCGCCCCCACCCTGGGAGCCTCAGGGTCCCAGGGTCCAGGGGTCTGCATCCCAGAAGTCAGAGGAATCTGCAGTGGAGGCTGAGCTCTGGGAGGGTGGCGCCCTGGCTGTTGCCTCTGAGTCCTGGGAGGCCAGGGCCTGTGGTCCTGGCAGGGCCGAGGTGGGCAAGTGGCGGCCAGGCCCTCAGGCCCTTGCAGACCCTGTGGGGGCATCGGGCTCAAAGGCAGGCTGCGCTCAGCACTGGCCTCTAGCGGTTAAGCAGCGGGTCAAAGCTCTCAAAAACCTCCAGGCATAATTTGCACAAGTGGAAGCCCAATTCTATAAAGACCTTTATGGTCTTGAGAAAAAGTATGCTTCCTTCTGCCAGCCCTCTGTTTGATAAGAGAGCTGACATCATCAGTGCAATTCATGAGCCCACAGAAGGTGAATGTTAGTGGCCAGTACCTGTTCCAGAAGGAGCCTGGGAGGAGATGGAGAGCCTGAGGGGAAGGAGAAACAAAGGGCATCCCTCGCTTTTGCTTGAGGGCATTTAAAAACCTAAAGATTCTCGGTAGCATGATCCGGGAAAATGATGCACTTGTACTGGAGCACCTGAAAGATGTAAAAATAAAAATTCTCAGGGGTCTGGGAGCCAATGAGCGTCACAGTAGGATTTCTTTTTAAGTGAAAGGAATACTTTTTCAACGAAGTTCTGACAGAAACATACCAAATGCGGTCAGACCCAGATGATTCTGATCCCTTCTTCTCCAAAGGGCCAGAAATAATCAGCAGCACAGGGTGTGAGATCTTCTGGAAAGACAGTAAAGACCTCACCCTGAAAAGCCCGAAGCTGCGGAAATGTGAGGGCCCTGACGGTGTTGCACCAACCTCTAGGAAGGTGCCCATCACCTACTTCTCTCCTCCGTGGCGGTAGAGTACTGGATGTGGCGACTGATTATAAATTGGGTTATTTTTTTCCGTGAAGTTCCAGCCCCAAAGTCTGTGTTATACTTCACAAAAGAAGCGAGTGATTATCAGTATGAAGAGTCTGATGAGGAGGTCCAAGAAGCTGAAGGTGAGGAGGAGGACAGCGATAAAAAACCAGAAGAAGGACCTGAAAAGGACCTGGACCCAGCAGAGGACAGCCCCGGAGAACCCAGGTATCTGTGTGCAGCTCTGAGTATCACCCAGCCACCATTCCTGACCTACATTTTTAAATGTTCTCCCCAAAGTAAATAATAATTAAAACTTGGTTAAAGTCTAGTTTCAAAACAGCTTAATGTTAATAATACTTTGTTTGCTAGATAATATAGAACACAGCATGTTCTGAAATGTACTTCATTCACAGCTACAGGTCCTTTGAGCTGTAGCTGTAAGGCTTCCCCACGTGGGAAATTTTTGAGACCTGGTAGCAGAGACCACTGTTTGTCTGGAACGCAGTTAACCAGAACAAGCGACTAAAGGTGACTGGAACGGACACTAGCTGGGCCTTCAGCACTGAGCTACAGAAATACGGTCTTTTGTCCTAACCGGGAGAAAGCAAATGCCTTTGAGGTTGTGACTATTGACAAAGATGTAGTCAGTGAAAAATTTTCAAGTGGGAGCACATTTAATGACTAATCTCTATTTGTTCAGTTGTAAGTTTTTCTAGTTCATGGGACAGTCAGAAGAAAAGCAAATTAGTCATGGTGAGATTGTTGTTCACTGCTGAATTGGTCATTCAGTTCAGTTCAGTTCAGTCGCTCAGTCCTGTCCGACTCTTTGCGACCCCATGAATCGCAGCACGCCAGGCCTCCCTGTCCATCACCGAATTGGTCATTAAGTCAACTTATATTTTACCTGTCCCTTCCTCTCTTTCTTGCTTTGCTTTTTCCTGTCTTTCTTCTTTTCCTTTTATGGATGTGCAAACTGAGAGTCTGGGAGTTTAAGAGTGCGATTGATGGAGAGAGCACAGGCTTGTAAGGTGGAAAGACTTATTAGATAAGTCTCTCTCGAGAAAAACCACCAACAACAAAGCAGGCATTTTGGTGTTTGGCGAGTGGGAGAGGACGTTGGTATGAGGGGTGAGTGATTGACGACATATCTCAAGGTCTGTGTTGACAGAGGTAAATGTGGTAATTTCTCTTTTGACTTAGCAGGCATATGTAGGACTGACTGTTTTCTTAGATTTAGAAAGTCACTTTTGCCTGTTACTGGTTTACAATTTTTTAAATTAATTTATATATTTTAATTGGAGGCCAGTTACTTTACAATACTGTGGTTTTCGCCATACATCAACATGAATCAGCCATGGGTGTACATGTGTCCCACCATCTTGACCCTGCTCCCACCTCCCTCCCCACCCCATCCCTCCGAGTTGTCCAAGAGCACCCGCTCCGGGTGCCCTGCTTCATGCATCAGACTTGCACTGGTCATCTATTTTTCATAGAGTAATATACATGTTTCAGTGCTATTCTCTCATATCGTCCCACCCTCGCCTTCTCCCACAGAGTCCAAAAGTCTGTTCTTTACATCGGTGTCTCTTTGCTGTCTCGCATATAGGGTTACAGTTACCATCTTTCTAAATTCCATATATATGTGTTAATATACTGTATTTGGTGTTTGTCTTTCTGACTTACTTCACTCTGTATAATAGGCTCCAGTTTCACCCCCCTCATTAGAACTGACTGAAATGCATTCTTTTTTTTTTTTAATAGCTGAGTAATAGTCCGTCGTGTATATGTACCACAACTTCCTAATCCATTCGTCTGCTGATGGACATCTAGGTTGCTTCCGTGTCCTAGCTATTGTAAACAGTGTTGCAGTGAACATTGGGGTACATGTGTCTCTTTCAACTCTGGTTTCCTCGGTGTGTATGCCCAGCAGTGGGATCGCTGGGTCGTATGGCAGTTCTATTTCCAGTTTGTTGTTGTTGTTGTTGTTGTTGTTGTTGTTAAGGAATCTCCACACTGTTCTCCATAGTGGCTGTACTAGTTTGCATTCCCACCAACAGTGTAAGAGGGTGCCCTTTTTCTCCACACACTCTCCAGCATTTATTGTTTGTAGACTTTTTTAAAAAATTTTATTTTATTTTTAAACTTTACATAATTGTATTAGTTTTGCCAAATATCAAAATGAATCCGCCACAGGTATACATGTGTTCCCCATCCTGAACCCTCCTCCCTCCTCCCTCCCCATACCATCCCTCTGGGTCGTCCCAGTGCACCAGCCCCAAGCATCCAGTATCTTGCATCGAACCTGGACTGGCAACTCGTTTCATACATGATATTTTACATGTTTCAATGCCATTCTCCCAAATCTTCCCACCCTCTCCCTCTCCCACAGAGTCCATAAGACTGTTCTATAGACTTTTTGATGGCAGCCATTCTGACTGGCGTGAGATGGTACCTCATTGTGGTTTTGATTTGCATTTCTCTGATAATAAGTGATGTTGAACATCTTTGCATGTGTTTGTTAGCCATCTGTATGTCTTCTTTGGAGAAATGTCTGTTTAGTTCTTTGGCCCATTTTTGGATTGGGTCGTTTATTTTTCTGGAATTGAGCTGCATGAGCTGCTTGTATATTTTGGAGATTAATTCTTTGTCAGTTGCTTCGTTTGCTATTATTTTCTCCCATTCTGAAGGCTCCCTTTTCACCCTGCTTATAGTGTCCTTCGTTGTGCAAAAGCTTTTAAGTTCAATTAGGTCCCATTTGCTTATTTTTGCTTTTATTTCCATTACTCTGGGAGGAGGGTCATAGAGGATCTTGCTGTGATTTATGTCAGAGAGTGTTCTGCCTATGTTTTCCTCGAAGAGTTTTATAGTTTCTGGTCTTAGGTTTAGATCTTTAATCCATTTTGAGTTTATTTTTGTGTATGGTGTTAAAAGGGTTCTCGTTTCATTCTTTTACAGGTGGTTGACCAGTTTTCCCAGCACCACTTGTTAAAGAGATTGTCTTTTCTCCATTGCATATTTTTGCCCCCTTTCTCAATGATAAGGTATCCATAGGTGTGTGGGCTTTCTATTTTGTTCCATTGATCTATATTTCTGTCTTTGTGCCAGTACCGTAATGTCTTGATGACTGTAGCTTTGTAGTGTCGTCTGAAGTCAAGCAGGTTGATTCCTCCAGTTCCATTCTTCTCTCTCAGGATTGCTTTCGCTATTCGAGGTTTTTTGTGTTTCCATACAAATTGTGAACTTATTTGTTCTAGTTCTGTGAAAAATACCGTTGGTAGCTTGACAGGGATTGCTTTGGGTAGTGTACTCATTTTCCCTATATTGACTCTTCCAATCCACGGACATGGTATATTTCTCCATCTATTTGTGTCATCTTTGATTTCTTTGATCAGTGTTTTATAGTTTTCCATATATACGTCTTTTGTTTCTTTAGGTAAATTTCTTCCTAAGTATTTTATTCTTTTCATTGCAATGGTGAATGGGATTGTTTCCTTAGTTTCTCTTTCTGTTTTCTCATTGTTAGTGTATAGGAATGCAAGGGATTTCTGTGTGTTAATTTTATATCCTGCAACTTCACTATATTCATGGATTAGCTCTAGTAACTTTCTGGTGATGTCTTCAGGGTTTTCTACGTAGAAGGATCATGTCATCTGCAAACAGTGAGAGTTTCACTTCTTCTTTTCCAATCTGGATTCCTTTTATTTGTTTTTCTTCTCCAATTGCTGTGGCTAGGACTTCCAAAACTATGCTGAATAGTAGTGGTGAGAGTGGGCACCCTTGTCTTGTTCCTGATTTTGGAGGAAATGCTTTCCATTTTTCACCATTGAGGATAATGTTTGCTGTGGGCTTGTCGTATATGGCTTTTATTATGTTGAGGTATGTTCCTTCTATGCCTGCCTTCTGGAGAGTTTTTATCATAAATGGGCACTGAATTTTGTCAAAGGCTTTCTCTGCATCTGTTGCGATAACCATATGTTTTTTATCATTCAATTTGTTCATATGGTGTATCCCATTGATTGATTTGTGAATACTGAAGAATCCTTGCATCCCTGGGATAAAGCCCACTTGGTCATGATGTGTGATCTTTGTAATATGTTGTTGGATTTGGCTTGCTAGAATTTTGTTGAGGATTTTTGCGTCTCTGTTCATCAGTGATAAAGTGTCCTGTAGTTTTCTTTCTTTGTGGCATCTTTGTCTGGTTTGGGTATGAGGGTGAATGTGGCCTCATAGAATGAGTTTGGCACTTTACCCCCCTCCGCAATTTTCTGGAAGAGTTTGAGTAGCATAGGTGTTAGCTCTCCTCTAAGTTTTTGGTAGAATTCACCTGTGAAGCCACCTGGTCCTGGGCTTTTGTTTGTTGGCAGGTTTTTTATTACAGCTTCAATTTCTGTGCTTGTGCTGGGCCTGTTAAGATTTTCTATTTCTTCCTGGTTCAGTTTTGGAAAGTTATAGTTTTCTAAGAATTTGTCCATTTCTTCCAAGTTGTCCATTTTATTGGCATGTAACTGCTCATACTAGTCTCTTAGGACCTTTTGTATTTCTGTGTTGTCTGCTGTGATTTCTCCATTTTCGTTTCTAAGTTTATTGATTTGATTCTTCTCCCAGTTTTTCCTGTGAGACGGATAATGGTTTGTCTATTTTATTTATCTTCTCAAAGAACCAGCTTTTAGTTTTGTTGATTTCTGCTACAGTCTCCTTTGTTTCTTTTTCAGTTATTTCTGCTCTCAGCTTTATGATGTCTTTCCTTCTACTACCTTTGGGGTGGTTCTTTTCTTCTTTTTCTACTAGCTTTAGATGTAAAGTTAGGTTCTTTATTTGATGTCTCTCTAGGTTCTTGAGGCAGGCTTGTATTGCTATGAATCTCCCTCTTAGTACTGCTTTTACTGAATCCCATAGGTCTTGGGTTGTCGTGTTTTCATTTTCACTTGTTTCTATGCATATTTTCATTTCCTTTTTGATTTTTTTCCACGATCTGTTGGTTATTCAGAAGCGTGTTGTCTAGCCTCCATATGTTTGCATTTTTAATAGTTTTTTTTTTTTTTTCCTGTACTTGACATCTAATCTTACCACTTGGTGGTCAGAAAAGATGCTTCAAATGATTTCAATTTTTTTTTTTATTTTTCCAAGGCTATATTTATGGCCCCGGATGTGATCTATCCTGGAGAATGTTCCGTGTACACTTGAGAAAAAGGTGAATTCCATTGTTTTGGGGTGACATGCCCTATAGATATCAATTAGCTCTAACTGGTCCATTGTATCATTTAGCACTTGTGTTTCCTTGCTAATTTTCTGTTTGGTTGATCTATCCATAAGTGTGTGGGGGGGGTATTAAAGTCCCCCACTATTATTGTGTTACTCTTAATTTCCCCTTTCTTTCTCGTTAGCATTTGTCTTCCGTATTGAGGTGCTCCTGTGTTGGGTGCACATATATTTATAATTGTTATATCTTCTTTTTGGATTGATCCTTTGATCATTATGTAGTGTCCTTCTTTGTCTCTTATCATGGTCTTTATTTCACATTCTATTTTATCTGATATGAGTATTGCTCTCCTGCTTTCTTTTGGTCCCCGTTTACATGAAATATCTTTTCCCAGCCCTTCAGTTTCAGTCTGCATGTGTCCCTAGGTTTGAGGTGAGTCTCTTGTAGACAGCATATATAGGGGTCTTGTTTTTTTTACCCAGTTGACCAGTCTTTGTCTTTGGGTTGGAGCATTTAACCCATTTACAGTTAAGGTAATTATTGATAAGTATGATCCTGTTGCCATATACATTTTGTGTGTGTGTGTGGGGGGGTGGTTCGTTTTTATAAACATTTACTGTGTTTCCTGTCTAGAGAAGATCCTTTAGTATTTGTTGAAGAGCTGGTTTTGTGGTGCTGAATTCTCTCAGCTTTTGCTTGTCTGTAAAGCTTTTGATTTCTCCTTAATATCTGAAGGAGATCCTTGCTGGGTAGAGTAATCTTGGTTGTAAGTTTTTCTCTTTCATCTCTTTAAGTATGTCCTGCCATCCCTTTCTGGCCTGGAGAGTTTCTATTGAAAGATCAGCTGTTATCCTTATGGGGATCCCCTTGTGTGTTTTTTGTTGCTTTTCTCTTGCTGCTTTTAATGTTTGATCTTTGTTAGTTTGATTAACTTGTGTCTCGGGGTGTTTTGCCTTGGGTTTACGCTGTTTGGGACGCTCTGGGTTTCTTGGACGTGGGTGGCTGTTTCCTTCCCCACATTAGGGAAGTTTTCGACTATTATCTCCTCAAGTATTTTCTCACGCACTTTCTTTTTGTCTTCTTCTTCTGGGACACCTATGATTTAAATGTTGGGGCATTCAACTTTTTCCCAGAGGTCTCTGAGGTTGTTCTCATTTCTTTTAATTCTTTTTTCCTCTGTGCTTCATTTATTTCCACCATTCTGTCTTCCACCTCACCCATCCTCTCTTCTGCCTCAGTTATTCTACTGTTGGTTCCCTCCAGAGTGCTTTTGATCTCAATTACTGCATTATTCATTACTGGTTGATTCTTCTTTATTTCTTCTAGGTCCTTAGTTAAACATTTCTTGCATTTTCTCGATTCTTGCCTCTAGTCTGTTTATCTGTAGCTCCATTTTGTTTTCAAGATTTTGGATCATCTTTACTGTCCTTATTCTAAATACCTTTTCAGGTATCTCCTCCTCTTTGGTTTGGTTTGGTGGGTTTTTAGCATGTTCCCTCACCTGCGGAATATTTCTCTGCCTTTACATTTTGGTTAGATTGCTGTGTTTGGGTGCCCTTTCTGCAGGCTGGAAGTTTGTGGTTCCTCTTAATTATGGCGTCTTCTCCCTGTGGGTGGGGTTGGACTAACGGCTTGTCAAGGTTTCCTGGTTGGGGGGAGCTTGTGCCTGTGTTCTGGTGGGTGGAACTGGATGTCTTCTCTCTGGAGTGCAGTGAAGTGTCCAGTAGTGAGTTTTGGGGTGTCTGTGGGTTTAGCATGGCTTTGGGCCGCCCGTCTTTTAATGTTCAAGGTTGGGTTCCTGTTTTGCTGGAGAATTATTGTGGTGTGTCTTGCACTGGATCTTGTTAGGTCTTGGGTGGAGCTTGGTTTCAGGGTAGGTGTGGAGACTTTTGGGTGAGCGCTCATCTATTAATGTTCTCTGGAGTCAGGCGTTCTCTGATGTTCTAAAGTTTTGGGGTTAAGCCTCCTGCCTCTGGCTTTCGGTCCCTGTCTTACAGTAGCCTCAAAACTTCTCCATTCACACAGCATAGACGATAAAACCCCCTAGGTTTATTGATGAAACAATTCTCCAGAGCCAGAAACACCCAGAGAGATTCACAGAGTTATATAGAGAAGAGAAGAGAAGAGGGAGGAGGGAGATAGAGGTGACCAGGAGGAGAGAAGGGAGAGTCAAAAGGGGAGAGAACAATCTAGCCATTAATCTAAGCCCTAAGTGCTCTCCACAGCCCGGAACACCCAGAGAGATTCACAGAGTTATATACACAAGAGAAGAGGGAGGAAGGCGATAGAGGTGACCTGGAGGAGAAAAGGGAGAGAGCAGTCAAGCCAGTAATCAGATCTTTAAGTGAAAATGGATACCGAAGATTAGATTCTTAGAGGTACAAAATTGATAACAAATATCAAAAAGCAAAGATTATAAACCTGGGAGAGAGGTTAGACTCTCAAAAATAAAGTATAAAAAATACAAACATAATCAATCACAGTAAGCAAAGAACTACGGAATTTGTTTTCAAAAAAAAAATAGGGTTTTTTTGGGGGAAACGTAAAAGTAGGCTATAAAAATGAAAGTTAAAGGAGTGATAAAAAGTAAATTAACAAAAAATTAAAAAGTGATAACAGTAAAAATATATCTAGGAATTTCTCTGGGCGTTGTGGGGTCTGTTCAGTGTCAGATCATCCCTTGTTCTGGCTTGTACTTGTTCTCAAGGTCTATAGGCGCCCCTCCGATGTCTCCAGTATCAAATGCAGGGTTTCAATCTGTTGTACCTGTTACTTCCAAAGCGGTTCCCCCTTCTTTGTTTATTTTGGCTTCCTCTGCAAGTCTCTTCAGTGTCTTAATTTCTGCCCTGACACAAGGGGGCGAAGGTGGCCACTTACTTAGGCTCACTTGTTCAGTTGTGTTGTGGAGAGGGAGGGACACTGCAAACAAACACCGCTGGCGTGTGTGGGGAGTGCTCGCAGTGGATGGACCACACTGGGTTTGCCACAGTCCAAGGCAGCATGTGCTTCCTGGGTCTAGACCGATCAGTCTCCAGGGTGCTCTGCAAGGGCACTGTGCCGAGTGGGCCCTGCGTTTCGTGCACTTCCCAGGGCTGAGCCGCTCAGGTTCTCAGGTGCTCCACAAGGGCACAGACCCGGATAGGCTGTGCGTTTTGTGCCCCTCCCAGGTCCGAGCAGCTCAGGCGACCGGGTGCTCGGTGGGCCATGCGTCTAACTCACCTGCCTGGTCCCCGCCACTCAGTTTCCACAAGAGCGCAGTTCCAGGTGTGCCGTATGTCTCCTCTGGGGAGCTGTTCCCAGGCTGTGACACTCCTGGCAGATGTCAACCATCTAGGATCCCAAGAAGACGAGGTTAGCAACTGGGAGCCTGCTCCCAGTTTGGTGGAAGATGTGATCTCTGGGGCCAAGATTGCAGCAGCCCCTTGCCTTCCGGCTCTGGCTATCTCTGGCCTGCCTCTCTGCCTCCAGGGAGGGAGGGCCCTATATGGCAGCTGGCTTGCTCTCCTGTGGTATTTGCTCAATCCTTTGTTCTGTGAGCGTGCCAGGGGTGCCAATAGAGCCTTTCGTGAGAAAGGTCTTTTTTGTGTGTCTCTCTGGTGATCCCACGGTTTGGGTTGCTGTCTCACATTAGCTCCCTCAGACTGTCCTCAGGGCATTCAGGCCCGGTCCTTACCCTAAGGACCAGTTATGCAGCCTGCACCTTCCTGCCCAGCCCCCACTCACTGGTGGTGGACCCGAGTGTCTGGGCCACTTCTCCGCTGGCAGTTGTGCTTAGGTGCGTATTCTGTGGTGTTTTTGTTTTTGTTTTTGTTTTTGTTTTCCCTCCTGGTTACGTTGCCCTCTGAGATTCCAGAACTCCCCTCAGACACTCCTGTGCGAGGGTTTCCTGCTGTGTGGAGACTTCTCCTCTTTCCTGACTCCCTCCCCAGGATGGGCCTCCGTCCCTAAATCTTTTGCCTCAGTTTTTGTCTTTTATATTTTGTCCTACCTCCTTTTGAAGAGATCTGGCTGCCTGTCTGGGTGCTTGGTGTCCTCTGCCAGCATTCAGAAGTTGTTTTGTGGAAGTTGCTGGGCATTCAAATGATCTTTTGATGAATTTGTGGGGGAAGTAAGTGGTCTCCCTGTCCTATTCCGCTGCTATCTTGGGACTGCCCCCTGGTTTACAATTGTTAATTGACTCTTACTTCATCCCACAGCTGTCAAGCATAGAAAGACATGATGGAGGAAGAAACAGTGGACGTGTCCCTCACGAATTTGAGATTTTCGGCTTCTCAGTAGCCAGTGGGAATTTTATCAACACTGGTTTTGTTCCAGGTTTCATCATGTGAAATATCTTATTCACTGACATCTGACTTTTTTTCTTACGTTTGTCAGATATATTTGACTGCGTTTGTTCATGTTAAAAATAAAAATTTGCTAGCCATGGATAAGCTGCAGATTTTTTAGATGTGTAACACTGATGCAAATCTTGTATCTTTTTGTTTTGGTCCACTTTACTGTCATTGAAACCATTTTTTTAAGTTCTTGCATAGCAGGTGGATCCTTTACCAACCAAGTTATCAGGAAGCCCTTTATTGCAGCCACAGGTTAATTAATATATCAATTGACAAACAATTTATGTAAAGAGAGAGACGGAGGTCTAGCCCCTACTTCAGTTTAGTGAGAGGAACCAGGGGGTGACCAAGCTTATCTGGAGACCAGATGGAGCTACTGAGCTGCCACAGACCAGCAGCATCAGCATCACCTGGGAACTTGTTAGAAGTACAACGTCTCAGGCCCCACTCCAGATTTACTGGCTCATTATTCTGAAGGTGGCCCAGCTATCAGGCTTTACATGTCCTCCAGGTGACTCTGAGGCATCTCAAAGTTTCAGCATCACCGTCTAAGAGCAATGATGGGCATGGGGCAGGGGATGGGTGTTGTGAGGGACTGAGTTTCTCCTGTGGTAAGACCACCGTTTGTTCAGTGACTCGATACACAGGTAAGCTGAATGGGACAGTAAAGGCTCACAGTAAAGGAATGGGGACGAGACTAGAATTCTCAAGGCCCTGAGATACAGAAAAACCTCCTGGCAGTGAAGAAAACAATGGATGAGGGAACAAACTAGATTCAGAAGGATAGAGCCATTATGATATCATGAATATGAGGTTTAAAAACATGCAAAACAATCACTGATTATAGATACATATATGTAGTAAAAGGTATGCATGGAAGGAAGGCATGCATATGTAACTTGTAGAAAGGCATGCATGAGGATGATAAACACCTTGCTTAGGATAGTGGAGAGGGAGAGGGGAGAATTCAACTGGGAAGGGTTACTCATACTTTCCTAGGGCTGCCGTAACAAATTACGACAAAGCAGGTGGCTTAAAACAACATAAAATTTATTCCCTCAGCAGTTCTAGAGGTCAGAAGTCTGAAAGGAAGGGGCTCTGGGGGAGAATCCTCCTTGCCACCCCCAGTTTGTGGTGGCTTCTGGCACTTCTTGGCTTGTGGCAAAATAACTTCTGTCTTCACGTGACCTTCTTCCCTGTGTCGGTGTATCTCAAATCTCACTCTTTCTGTCCTAAGGATACCACCCAGTCCATTTAGGGCCCATCCCAAATCCAGGGTGACTCCATTAAATTAGATCCTGATGTGATTACAACTGCAAAGACCCTATTTCCAAATAAGGCCACATTCACAGGTACCAGGGACCTGGACTTGGGCATATCTTTCTGGAGGACACAGGTATGTACCGGGCTTCAGCTGTATCTGTAGTGTAATATTTCTGAAGTTGGGTGATGGGTACACGGATGTAGTATTCTTTATACCATTATGTAGGTCTGAAATATTTCCTGACCTTCCCATGCCAAAAAGATGGAAAGAAGAAAATGGGCCTAAGAAATGGAAGCTATTTAAGGGGGGTGACGGGGGGATGAAGTTGTAATTGACCAGAATACAGGATCAGAGAAGGAGAAAGGCCAGGGGGTTGACGGTAGAGGATTTCCTTTAGGCATGATTTGGTAAGGCAGTGTAGGTGCTCTCTAGGTCTCATTGGTACCACCCCCTCCGCCTCTTTCATATTCTGTGGTAGCATGTCTCATATCCTAATATATTTTCACATGTTTACATATTTGTGTCTACTTCCATCTCCCAACCCCTAGGATATGAGCTTCTGAATGACTGGGATCTTAAAGGGATTTATTTCTCTCTGTCTCTCCCAAAGCACCTATCAATACTACTGTGTTTTCTTCTTAGTAGGTGCTCCATAAATGAGCACTAAAATAAAGTTAATGCAACGCCATCCTCTTTTCTGTCCTCGGTGTTAACATTTTAAAAGTGCATTACCACATAGTAACATGCAGTATTCCTTACGGAGTGGCACAGGGCTTTGTCTCCCCCACTCAGTATTTCATTTCATTAAATGAGTTAATACATATAAAGCACTCAGAAGAGCACGTGGCACTTAAGTGTCATGTAAGTGTTTGCTCTTGGTCTTACCATTTTAATTTAATTTTCATAGTGCTACTATTATCCCTAAGAAGTTAAAATGCACAAGAGTCCCACAGCCAGTGCAAGTACCACTTTATAAATAAATAAAGCAAAGAGAATGTAACCAATTAAATAATAATAATACCTTTGAGACTAGAAATCTTGTGTCCTCACTCCCAGACTTTTGTAGTAAAAGTCGGACTCCATTAGATAGCTGACGAACTACATTAAAACATTTATTTTCATTGATTTATAATTTATCCCTTGTGTACATTCAGAGAGAAATTGAGACACCTTACAGTAAAAATACGTATACAATAGCCACACTATTCACAATAGCCAAGACGTGGAAAAAGCCTGAATGTCCATCAACAGATGAATGGATAAAGAAGATGTGGTACATTACTCAGAATGAAATAATGCCATTTGCAGCAACATGGAGTAACATCGATGGGCCTACAGATTACCATACTAAGTAAAGTAAGTCAGAAAGAGAAAGGCAAATGCCATATGGTAGCACTTATATGTGGAATCTAAAACATGACATGCGTAAACTTCCCTGTGAAAGAGAAACAGACTCACAAACCTAGAGAACAGACTTGTGATTGCCAAGTGAGAGCAGTGTGGGGGGAGGAATGGATTGGGAGTTTGGGGTTAGCAGATGCAAACTATTATATATAGAATGGATAAACAACAAAGTCCTACTGTATAGGACAGGGAACTGTATTCGATATCCTATAATAAGCCATAATGGAAAAAGGATATGAAAAGTATATATATGCATGTGTAACTGAATCACTCTGCTGTACAGCAGAAATTAGCACAACATTGTAAATCAATTATACTTCAATAAAATAAATTTTAAAAAAATACAAAAGGGCAGTCCGAGTAGAAATTTATCCACGTAATGTCATTTGAAGGGCCTCATGTTGTTTCTGATTGGTTTGTGCTGTGCTTTCTGCTACCTTTCTGCCAAAATATAAAAAGGGATCCTTTCCTCCAGTTTCCATAGCACTTTCCCTATTTCCCTTATAACTCACTGGCAGCCTCCACAATTGCCCTCAACCGGGCTTCTGATAAGGTTCTCTTCAAAGCATCTTTGACTATCGCTAATGCTCCAAAATCACTGCAGACAGTGATTGCAGCCATGAAATTAAAAGACGCTCACTCCTTGGAAGGAAAGTTATGACCAACCTAGACAGCATATTCAAAAGCAGAGACATGACTTTGCCAACAAAGGTCCATCTAGTCAAGGCTATGGTTTTTCCAGTAGTCATGTATGGATGTGAGAGTTGGACTGTGAAGAAAGCTGAGCGCCGAAGAACTGATGCTTTTGAACTGTGGTGTTGGAGAAGACTCTTGGGAGTCCCTTGGACTACAAGGAGATCCAACCAGTCCATTCTAAAGGAGATCAGTCCTGGGTGTTCTTTGGAAGGACTGATGCTAAAGCTGAAACTCCAATACTTTGGCCACCTAGTGCGAGGAGTTGACTCATTGGAAAAGACTCTGATGCTGGGAGGGATTGGGGGCAGGAGGAGAAGGGGACGACAGAGGATGAGATGGCTGGATGGCATCACCGACTCGATGGACGTTTGTTTGAGTGAACTCCGGGAGATGGTGATGGACAGGGAGGCCTGGCGTGCTGCAGTTCATGGGGTCGCAAAGAGTCAGACATGGCTGAGCGACTGAACTGAACTGAAGACTCTCTCAAAGTCCTTTCTTTGTTGTTATTGTTTACCATGAACCCCTACTCTCAGTGCCAACATGTATTTTACTTTTCCATTGCTGTGCAACAAACGGCTGGTCACGTTGTTGTTCAGTTGCTAAATCGTGTCTGACTCTTTATGTCCCCATGGACTGCAGCACATCAGGCTTCCCTGTCCTTCACTATCTCCTGGAGCTTGTTCACACTCATATCCACTGAGTCTGTCATGCCATCCAACCATCTCATCCTCTGTCGCCCTCTTCTCCTCCTGCCCTCAATCTTTCCCAGCATCAGGGTCTTTTGGTCATCTTTATTAAATGAGATAAGGCTCTACAGTAGAACATGAACACCAGGAGGCAAGGATCTTTGGGGCATTCCTAGAGGCTGGCTGTCACAGTGCCTGTGCTGAACCGGTTGTTGATCCCAGCACTGCTCTAAGATCCAGGTTAGAGGGGCTTGTAATAGGCCGCATGCTTTAGAGGTTCCACTCCTACCCTCTTCCAGCCTCATCTGTCTGCAAACAGCCAAGGGCAATCGAGGGGATGTGCACACTGAGAACCCACCTGCCTGCCTCCAAACTTGTTTCATATATCAGTTCAGTTCAGTCACTCAGTCGTGTCCGAATCTTTGCGACCCATGGACTGTAGCCCACCAAGCTCCTCTGTCCATGGGATTCTTCAGGCAAGAATACTGGAGTGGGTTGCCATTTCCTTCTCCAGGGGTACTGAATTAACGGCCCACTCTAATACAGTATGACCTCATCTTAAATCTATTATACCTGCAAATACCCTACTTCCAAATAAGGTCACATTTACAGTTTCAAGGGGTTGCAAAGAGTCGGACACGACTGAGCGACTTCACTTTCACTTTAATTCAGTATGACTGGTATTCCTCTGAGAAGGGAAAGGACACAGAAACAGACAGGGGAAAACGCTATGTGATGATGGAGATGGGAATCACGTTACTTACAAGGCAAGTGATACCAACGTTTGACAGCAACCACCAGAAATTAGGAGAGAGGTGTGAAACAGATTCTGCCTCAGAGCCTCTGGAAGGGACCACCCTTGCTGATACCTTGACCTCAGACTTCTGGCCTCCAGAACTGAGATAACGTATTTCTGTTGTCTTAAGCCATCTGGTTTGTGGCAATTTGTTACGGTAACCTTAGGACACTAACACACCCCTTTTTGTGTCTCAAGCCCCTGAGAATTCTAGTGTCTTCCTAAGTCCAGATCTTACCACCCTGTTTAGTTTACCTGCAACAGTACCAAGTCAGTGAATTAAGGATGATCCTGCAGTGGGAGTAGTAAACCTTTCCCCCACTGCTCTAAAGCAAGTGGTTCTGAAACTTCAGTGTGCTTCAGTAGCACCTGGAGGACTGTAAAACCCTGATGGCTAGCGGCCTACCCTCAGAATTTCCAACTCAGTAGGTCTGGAGCAGGGTCTGAGAATGTGCATTGCAAACAAGTTCTCAGCTGATGCTGATGCTGCTGTTCCAGGCAAGCTAGGTCATCCATCAGTTCCTTTCAATAAAATATAGTAGAGGCTAGGGCACCATCACGCAAATTATTTACAATCGTATATTTTAATTTATTTGGGGCTGCAATAAAAGGATTTAAAACAGGCTTGACAAATAGCGGAAAGAAATCCCTTTCAGTGACAGTAAGGTGGGCCAAAAAAATAGAACAATGATAGATTTGAGTCAGTGGTATTTATGTGAAAAAAACTACAGCTTATTAGTTTCAAACAAGCTTTTATTTCCAATGTGAACAATACTATCACATTATCTGTAAAAGGTAAGAGTAAAGGCAGATGTCAGTAGTTAGTATCACTTTGGGGCGTTGAAACTTTGAAACAAAATTAGTATTTTAGGCTAATGAAAACAAGAATATCCGTGAAGAACAACTTCATCTTTTCTTTTGCTGTCTGCTTCTGTCTATGCCTTCCCACTGTAGGATGAAATAAGAGCCAGTTAACAATTGTACCCCAATAACATGCACCAGTGACTTTCAAAATATGAGTCAACACTGTGTACATCTATTTTCTCAATGAGGAGAAAACAAAATGCTTTCTTCTTGTAACCCAGACCCTTGGTGATCCAGGTGCACATCATTTCGTCACACCAACCTTATCTCCCTCTTGCCCATCACTATAAATGCTTGTTTGTTTGTTTTTGTTGTTTTCATGAAAGGCCACTCTGTGATTGATAACCAATAATATTACTATGACTGATTTTCTTTTCTTTTGAATAAAAAATTTAAATTGAACTAATATTTGTGAATTAATCCTGCAATGCAGTTCTCCTGAAACCCTTAACGTCTTACTACTTTGTAAGGAATCACTTTCTCAAAGTCATCATCAGTACAGGAGACTACAATTCTGTGGCCAGGCGATGATGATACAGCTAATGCACGACCTAGTCACTGTAGCTGCTGCTTCTGGTGACGATTCTCTAAAGAAGCATTGGTCTCTATTTTCAGGTCTGATAAATTCCCCATCTGTAGCAGTCTTAAAGCAACAGGACAAAGGACTCGTGGCTATAAATGAAATACATTTCAGAACATACTGCCTCCTACATTATCTGGAATTCATTATTAACAACAAACTGTTTTTCCAAAATTAAATTTCAACAATTTTCCTATTTACTTTACAGAAGAAAAATTAAAAAAATATAAAGCTGTTAGTAATAGGTATGTGTCAGGAATGGTTACATCATACAAAACCTATACAATAATACCTGTATTATCCAGAGCTGCCCTTTGCTGAGACCACATCCATTTAGAGTCCTTCTCCAGGTTTTTCATTTCCATCCTCTTCCTCTTCATCAGAGTTTTCATACTGATCCTCACCCTCATCATTAGGGCAGAATGATGCAGACTTTGGGGTCAAAAGTTGGTGGGGAAAATATCCCAACTTAAAGTCAGCAGCAGAGTCTAGGCCTGAGAGAAGAGAAATATGTTTAAAGAAAGAAAAAAACAAAAAATAGCTAGACATGTTTCTACTGGTTGATACATTTCTAACCCCACCCGCACCCCCCAATTCTGCTGCCTGACAATTTTCACAAACGGTGTTCCCCTCTTTCCAGTAAATCTCACACACTATGCCTCTGATTATTTCTGGCCCCTTTGGAGAAGGGATCCGAACCATTTGATACTGATACCATTTTGCATGTGTGTTGTCAGAATCTCAATGGAAAACGTTCGTTTGATGTAAAGACAAATTCTATGCGGAAGCTCACGGATTCCTCAACTGCTGAAAAGTGCCCCTGTGCTACGTCATCATTTTCTCAGACCCTCCTACCGAGAATCTCCACATTTTTTAAAGCCATCGACCAAAAGGGAAGGATGCCATTTGTTTGCCCCTAGGGCTACAGTCCATCGGGTCGCTAAGAGTCAGACAGGACTGAGCGACTTCACTTTCACTTTTCACTTTTCACTTTCATGCACTGGAGAAGGAAATGGCAACCCACTCCAGTGTTCTTGCCTGGAGAATCCCAGGGACAGGGGAGCCTGGTGGGCTGCCGTCTATGGGGTTGCACAGAGTCGGACACGACTGAAGCGACTTAGCAGCAGCAGCAGGTTGGTAGAAGGCAGCATGCTTTTTCTTGAGACCATAAATGTCTATAGAATTGGGCTTCCACTTGTGCTGCCTTCCAATTGTGCCTGGAGGTTTTTGAGAGCTCTGACCCGCTGCTTAACCGCTAGAGACCTGCCTTTGAGCTGGATGGCCCCACGGGGTCCGCAAGGGCCTAAAGGCTCAGCCACCACATGCCCGCCTCGGCCCCTCCGGGACCACAGGCCTCGGCCTCCCAGTCCTCAGAGGCAGCAGTCAGGACCTCGCTCACCCAGAACTCGGCCTCCAACGCCAGTTCCTCTGCCTTCTAGGATGCAAGCCCCTCCGCAGGATCCCGCAGCTCCCAGGGTGGAGCGCCCTCCACTGGGTACTCACCCTGCAAGACTTTGCCTCCCTCTCCCAGGTCTTCCTGCTCCTGAGGAGGCACCGGACCTTCTCCAGGCTCCGAGGGTGCTTGGGAGCGGCCCCTGGCCATCAGGCGGTCAGTGGGAGGCCGGAACAGGACATGTCTGTTGTTACGGAAATTGCGTAGAAAGGAGTCGACCTGACTCCAGAACAGGGGCCCAAACCTCTCCGCAGGGAACTCAAGGCCTGCAACCACTGCCGCACCCTCCTGGTCATTCTCATCCTCCTCTTCCGTGTCTTCCTCTTCATCCACGTCCTCCAACTCGAAATCAGTCTCACCCTCTTCCTCATCCTCCTCCATCTCCTCTACATCTTCCTCCATCTCCTCCTCTTCTAACAGCTGTCTACCACATTCCTCTTCCACTGTGACCTGTGGCCAACCCTGCTCCCCGAGCAGGGCTCTGGAGACCTCCAAGGAGGCCAGAAGAGCCGTGGCCTCCTCGACTCCTTCCATCCCCTCCCAAGCGGATGCCTGGACCCCAAGGAGACTGGGAGCCTGCAGTGACGTCTGCGGGGAAGATGGCAGCCGCCAGGCTGAGTGTCGCGCTGAGGAGACGCTGTTGGCAGTGGGACCTTAGGGTGGGGGTGAGGCAGCAGAGACGACAGCTGCATGGGGAACAGGAGTTTGCGAAGGTGCTGGTGTGGGCCTACCCCCGCGACAGGAAAGGCAAGGGGGCGGCCCGCAGACTGGCCCACTAAGACAGAGGCTGAGCTGGCAGCGGACAGGTGCCAAACACCCTAATGGGCTGGCGATGGTAAGTGGAAGTGGAAGGGTCAACTGGGGACCACTTCCTCTAGCGCCAGCTCGAAGTTCATCTGCCAGGAGGCAAGGATTGGCGTGACCGCTGTCCAGTGAGTGATCAAGGCTTTCAGACTGCATGGAAGCCTTCCAGCCCCAGGTCTTACTTTGAGCCCACAGGAGTCCTTTCCTTTACATTGCACCCTTGCAAAAACAAAACGGCAATGTCCCTATAGGGCGGAACCCTGGGGTATGGGAACCTGGATGTGGTGCCCGGTTGCCACCATGTGACAGCTCAGGCCATCAGAGATACGCTCTTTTTTTTATAAGTTAATAGAGGCTCGCTAAAGCCTTGAGAAAGTACATCAAAAGAAAGAGAAGGAGAAATTGGAAAACATAAACTGAATTAAACGGGAGCACTGAATATGAAATAGAAAAAGTGAAACAAACTAGATAAAAGTTAAAGATCATCATATAGTCCTGTTGTTTTTAAGCATGGCTGCTCATTAGAAACATGTCTGTAGGTTTGGAGAATAAAAGCAATACCGTGGCATTTTTCAAAAAATTCCAAGAGAATTCTGATATGTGTCAGGATTCTAAAAAGTGATTACAGATTTTTGTATTAAGTGGTAATTTTGGTGATATAGAATTCTATTACTTTTCTGTTGACCAATCATGTTACAATGGTATTAAGTGAATAATGGTTGCATACTCACTAGTATGTATAATATATATACTTTAGAAAACATATTGTTTGCCTAACTAAAAAATTTATGACATTTTGATTCCTCTTGTTTGACTTAGTATGAATAGAATGATAGATTTCTAATTTTTAAAAAAAAGTATGCAACAAGCAACAAAGGTTACTGTATAGCACAGGGAGCTGTAGTTCCTTGGTCAGTCTCTTGAAATACCTATAATGGAAAATAATCTGACAAATAATATATGTGTATATGTATAACTGAATCACCTTGCTGTGCACCTGGAACATTGTGAGTCAACTACACTTCAATAAAAAGAATATATATATTAAGAAAAAAAAACGAGAAAGTGTTTAGATCACATACGAGCAACTGTTTAAACCTCCTGTGAGAGACAGAAAGAGAATTTGGAGGTTTTATGTTGTTAAAGGTACTTAGAAAAGAACATACAAGTTGACGTGGATGCAGTGAGAATGGAGAGTGGAAGGAATAAAACTAGGAGCTGAAAAGGGATTCATCAGGGCTCCCCAATTCACTTCAAAATTCCAAGAAATGAAGAGAGACTTCTTTTCATGACTGGGCTAAGCACTTGCTCTGCACTAAAGTGGGATAGCCCACTCCTCCCAAATTCATATGTTGAAACCCTTACCCACTCCACCCCACCCCCAGGTGATGGTATTTGGGAGTTAGGGCCTTTGATAGGAGACCCTGAGGACAATCACCTCTTCCCTACGTAGAACTTACGTATTATGGGTTTCACCCCTTATATCGGCCTTGCTTTGTTTTACCTAACTCATTATCAATATTTTCAGTGGGGATAGTCCATTGGGTCCCATGTTATCAAGCCCATTTCTGAGTGACAAAGACTCAATTTAACTTTATGAGCCATATGTCAGAGTGCCTATGCCCACTACAGGATCTTTTAGGACAATGGCTGCTATGATCTGGAGCTCTGAAACATCGCAATAATAAAATGCTTAAGGCAAATAAATCTATTGTCTCTCTTCAGTAGCTCCCTTAACACTACAGGGGCATCTTTTAAAAATTTAGTGGTATCTTCAAGAATTCCTCTATTTTGTCCCCAGTATTAAGTTCAAAAATTTTTCCTACATGATGCAGTTGAGCAGATGTTGAAATCAATTCCAAATCTATTTGTAGAAGTCTTAAGCCAATAATCACTTTTTATCTTTAAAAAGTATTACTGTGCTATTGTGGTAAATGTCACCTTTTTAAAGGGTATACTTCACAGGCATTTAGTACATTCACAATGCTGTTCAGCCAATCTCTCTGTTGTCCCCAAATAAATCATCACTCCTAAAGGAAACCCCATGCCAGTAATCAATCCTCCATTTCCCCCTCACTGAAACCAGGCTCTGATAACCACTAATCTGCTCTTTACCTCTATGGACTTACCCTTTCTAGATAGTTGACAGAAATGAACTCCTACAATATGTGACCTTTTGTGTCCGGCCTCTCTCATTCCTTTTTACAGCTGAATGCTATGCCTTTGTACAGAGGGTCACTTTTGTTTATGAATGTGAAACAAGTTGAGGACAGGCTGATGGACACTCGGGATGTTTCCCATTGGGTTATGGTGAATAAGGCTGCTACTGACACGGGGATAGAACTTTTCGTTTGAATAGATACGTTCAACTCTTGGGCATATATAGCTAATAGTGGAGTTGATGAGACAACCATAGGCTTTTTAACTTTTTTCAGGAGCTGCCAAACTGTTTTCTATAGCGACTTGTTGTCGTTCAGTCACTCAGTTGTGTCCGACTCTTTGCGATCCCACGGACTGCAGCACTCCAGGCTTCCCTGTCTTTCACCATCTCCATAAATGAGCACTAAAGTAAAGTTAATGCAATACTACCCTCTTTTTTGTCATTGGAGTTAACATTTTAAAAGTGTATTAGCACATAATAACATGCAGTATACCTTATGGAGTGGCACAGGGCTTTGTTACCATTGTTTTAAACAAAAGGGCAGTCCAAGTAGGATTTTATCCATGTAATGTCATTTGTAGGGCATCATATTACTTCTGATCAGTTTGTGCCGTGCTGTCTTTCTCCTATCTTTCTGCTAAAATTTTGTCTTTTAAAGGCCCTACGTGGCCTTCTAAGTAATCTTACTGGGGTTCACTCCAGTACGCAAAAGGCACATACATGACTCACTTTCAGGGAATCCATTTGGGCCTTGGGTTTCTGCTGAGACTTCTTAGAGAACACCCTTCAACTTCTTACAAGGGCTTTTATTTTTTTTAACCTTAAGGATCCCTGGGGTATTTGCCCAGATCTTCCTGAGGCCTAAACAGGATGTGGTCACACCCTTGACTTCATCTTTACACCATAATTTCCCAGAAGGCTTCTGGATTTGACCTTTGCCCAGAAGCTTTTTCTGAACTTTCACATCATTTGCTATCCAGGAGAGGCTGGGGATTTTCAAAGTAGCAGGTTCTGTCTCCTGTTTGCTTAAAAGAAATCCATCCTTCAGTGAAGTTCAAATTTCAATTACTTGGCATATTTCAGTCTCTTTTTCTTCTATCTAGTTAATTTAAAAGCACAAAGCTATCTATAACTGGAATATGTTAGAAATAGTTGGGTGAAATTGAAAACAACATACTAGGAGAACTGGAGTTTCCAGGGCTGTCCTCTCTTAGGCCAGGTGTATTAGTTTTCCATTGTGAAATAGGAAAACCAAATTACCACGTAAATAATATAAAGATAAACTATAGTAACATACTAATATAATCAAGAGAGTACCATCCCATTGACTTTTCCATATTCTGATGGTTAGGAGGAAGTCACAGCTTCAGCCCAGCTTAAGGGAAGGAGGCATATGAGAGTATGAATAACACAGAGGTTGAGGGTCACTTAGGGTCTGTGCACAGCACCTGGACTCCTCAAAGTTCTGTTCCAGCAAAGTGGGGAAAGCTTGGCCCCCAACACAGGCCACTTGGTCCACATTCCGGGCCCTGGACACAACCTCTTCCCCTCTCTACTCACTCTGAGCTTCATTCCTCACCTCCAGAGGCTTCACATGCTATATATGGATACTGAAGCACAGTTGTCTCCTGTTCCCCAAATACAGCCACCACCTCTTTGTCACCTCCCAGTCCTGGGAATATAACACTGGAAGTACCATCCAGCCCTCAGAAGCACAAATTCAGTGATGAGGAGCATGCAGGCTTCTTGGAGCTTGGGGTCCCTTGGGCACCAAATTCAGGGCCTCTGATACAAGACTGCTGGGAGAAATATCAATAACCTCAGATATGCAGATGACACCACCCTTATGGCAGAAAGTGAAGAAGAACTAAAGAGCCTCATGATGAAAGAGGAGAGTGAAAAAGTTGGCTTAAAGCTCAACATTCAGAAAACTAAGATCATGGCATCTGGTCCCATCGCTTCATGGCAAATAGATGGGGAAACAGTGGAAACAGTAGCTGACTTTATTTTTCTGGGCTCCAAAATCACTGCAGATAGTGATTGCTGCCATCAAATTAAAAGATGCCTACTCCTTGGAAGGAAAGTTATGACCAACCTAGACAGCATATTAAAAAGCAGAGACATTACTTTGTCAACAAAGGTCCGCTGGGAGGGATTGGGGGCAGGAGGAGAAGGGAACGACAGAGGATGAGATGGCTGGATGGCATCACCGACTCAATGGGCATGGGTTTGGGTGGACTCTGGGAGTTGGTGACGGACAGGGAGGCCTGGCGTGCAGTGGTTCATGGGGTCGCAAAGAGTCGCACACGCCTGAGTGACTGAACTGAACTGATACATGAAACAAATTTGGAGGCAGGCAGGTGGGTTCTCAGTGTGCACATCCCCTCGATTGCCCTTGGCTGTTTGCAGAGAGAGGAGGCTGGAAGCGGGTAGGAGTGGAACCTCTAAAGCATGGGGCCTATTACAAGCCCCTCTAACCTGGATCTCAGAGCAGTGCTGTGATCAACAATGGTTCAGCACAGGCACTGTGACAGCCAGCCTCTAGGAATGCCCCAAAGATCCTTGCCTCCTGGTGTTCATGTTCTACTGTAGAGCCTTATCTCATTTAATAAAGATGACCAAAAGACCCTGATGCTGGGAAAGATTGAGGGCAGGAGGAGAAGAGGGCGACAGAGGATGAGATGGTTGGATGGCATGACAGACTCAGTGGATATGAGTGTGAACAAGCTCCAGGAGATAGTGAAGGACAGGGAAGCCTGATGTGCTGCAGTCCATGGGGACATAAAGAGTCAGACACGATTTAGCAACTGAACAACAACGTGACCAGCCGTTTGTTGCACAGCAATGGAAAAGTAAAATACATGTTGGCACTGAGAGTAGGGGTTCATGGTAAACAATAACAACAAAGAAAGGACTTTGAGAGAGTCTTCAGTTCAGTTCAGTCGCTCAGCCATGTCTGACTCTTTGCGACCCCATGAACTGCAGCACGCCAGGCCTCCCTGTCCATCACCATCTCCCGGAGTTCACTCAAACAAACGTCCATCGAGTCGGTGATGCCATCCAGCCATCTCATCCTCTGTCGTCCCCTTCTCCTCCTGCCCCCAATCCCTCCCAGCATCAGAGTCTTTTCCAATGAGCCAACTCCTCGCACTAGGTGGCCAAAGTATTGGAGTTTCAGCTTTAGCATCAGTCCTTCCAAAGAACACTCAGGACTGATCTCCTTTAGAATTGACTGATTGGATCTCCTTGTAGTCCAAGGGACTCCCAAGAGTCTTCTCCAACACCACAGTTCAAAAGCATCAGTTCTTCGGCGCTCAGCTTTCTTCACAGGCCAACTCTCACATCCATACATGACCACTGGAAAAAAGGATAGCCTTGACTAGATGGACCTTTGTTGGCAAAGTCATGTCTCTGCTTTTGAATATGCTATCTAGGTTGGTCATAATTTTCCTTCCAAGGAGTGAGCGTCTTTTAATTTCATGGCTGCAATCACTGTCTGCAGTGATTTTGGAGCATTAGCGATAGTCAAAGATGCTTTGAAGAGAACCTTATCAGAAGCCCGGTTGAGGGCAATTATGGAGGCTGCCAGTGAGTTTCAGGAGAACTGCATTGCAGGATTAATTCACAAATATTAGTTCAATTTAAATTTTTTATTCAAAAGAAAAGAAAATCAGTCATAGTAATATTATTGGTTATCAATCACAGAGTGGCCTTTCATGAAAACAACAAAAACAAACAAACAAGCATTTATAGTGATGGGCAAGAGGGAGATAAGGTTGGTGTGACGAAATGATGTGCACCTGGATCACCAAGGGTCTGGGTTACAAGAAGAAAGCATTTTGTTTTCTCCTCATTGAGAAAATAGATGTACACAGTGTTGACTCATATTTTGAAAGTCACTGGTGCATGTTATTGGGGTACAATTGTTAACTGGCTCTTATTTCATCCTACAGTGGGAAGGCATAGACAGAAGCAGACAGCAAAAGAAAAGATGAAGTTGTTCTTCACGGATATTCTTGTTTTCATTAGCCTAAAATACTAATTTTGTTTCAAAGTTTCAACGCCCCAAAGTGATACTAACTACTGACATCTGCCTTTACTCTTACCTTTTACAGATAATGTGATAGTATTGTTCACATTGGAAATAAAAGCTTGTTTGAAACTAATAAGCTGTAGTTTTTTTCACATAAATACCACTGACTCAAATCTATCATTGTTCTATTTTTTTGGCCCACCTTACTGTCACTGAAAGGGATTTCTTTCCGCTATTTGTCAAGCCTGTTTTAAATCCTTTTATTGCAGCCCCAAATAAATTAAAATATACGATTGTAAATAATTTGCGTGATGGTGCCCTAGCCTCTACTATATTTTATTGAAAGGAACTGATGGATGACCTAGCTTGCCTGGAACAGCAGCATCAGCATCAGCTGAGAACTTGTTTGCAATGCACATTCTCAGACCCTGCTCCAGACCTACTGAGTTGGAAATTCTGAGGGTAGGCCGCTAGCCATCAGGGTTTTACAGTCCTCCAGGTGCTACTGAAGCACACTGAAGTTTCAGAACCACTTGCTTTAGAGCAGTGGGGGAAAGGTTTACTACTCCCACTGCAGGATCATCCTTAATTCACTGACTTGGTACTGTTGCAGGTAAACTAAACAGGGTGGTAAGATCTGGACTTAGGAAGACACTAGAATTCTCAGGGGCTTGAGACACAAAAAGGGGTGTGTTAGTGTCCTAAGGTTACCGTAACAAATTGCCACAAACCAGATGGCTTAAGACAACAGAAATACGTTATCTCAGTTCTGGAGGCCAGAAGTCTGAGGTCAAGGTATCAGCAAGGGTGGTCCCTTCCAGAGGCTCTGAGGCAGAATCTGTTTCACACCTCTCTCCTAATTTCTGGTGGTTGCTGTCAAACGTTGGTATCACTTGCCTTGTAAGTAACGTGATTCCCATCTCCATCATCACATAGCGTTTTCCCCTGTCTGTTTCTGTGTCCTTTCCCTTCTCAGAGGAATACCAGTCATACTGAATTAAAGTGAAAGTGAAGTCGCTCAGTCGTGTCCGACTCTTTGCAACCCCTTGAAACTGTAAATGTGACCTTATTTGGAAGTAGGGTATTTGCAGGTATAATAGATTTAAGATGAGGTCATACTGTATTAGAGTGGGCCGTTAATTCAGTACCCCTGGAGAAGGAAATGGCAACCCACTCCAGTATTCTTGCCTGAAGAATCCCATGGACAGAGGAGCTTGGTGGGCTACAGTCCATGGGTCGCAAAGATTCGGACACGACTGAGTGACTGAACTGAACTGATATATGAAACAAGTTTGGAGGCAGGCAGGTGGGTTCTCAGTGTGCACATCCCCTCGATTGCCCTTGGCTGTTTGCAGACAGATGAGGCTGGAAGAGGGTAGGAGTGGAACCTCTAAAGCATGGGGCCTATTACAAGCCCCTCTAACCTGGATCTTAGAGCAGTGCTGGGATCAACAACCGGTTCAGCACAGGCACTGTGACAGCCAGCCTCTAGGAATGCCCCAAAGATCCTTGCCTCCTGGTGTTCATGTTCTACTGTAGAGCCTTATCTCATTTAATAAAGATGACCAAAAGACCCTGATGCTGGGAAAGATTGAGGGCAGGAGGAGAAGAGGGCGACAGAGGATGAGATGGTTGGATGGCATGACAGACTCAGTGGATATGAGTGTGAACAAGCTCCAGGAGATAGTGAAGGACAGGGAAGCCTGATGTGCTGCAGTCCATGGGGACATAAAGAGTCAGACACGATTTAGCAACTGAACAACAACGTGACCAGCCGTTTGTTGCACAGCAATGGAAAAGTAAAATACATGTTGGCACTGAGAGTAGGGGTTCATGGTAAACAATAACAACAAAGAAAGGACTTTGAGAGAGTCTTCAGTTCAGTTCAGTCGCTCAGCCATGTCTGACTCTTTGCGACCCCATGAACTGCAGCACGCCAGGCCTCCCTGTCCATCACCATCTCCCGGAGTTCACTCAAACAAACGTCCATCGAGTCGGTGATGCCATCCAGCCATCTCATCCTCTGTCGTCCCCTTCTCCTCCTGCCCCCAATCCCTCCCAGCATCAGAGTCTTTTCCAATGAGTCAACTCCTCGCACTAGGTGGCCAAAGTATTGGAGTTTCAGCTTTAGCATCAGTCCTTCCAAAGAACACCCAGGACTGATCTCCTTTAGAATGGACTGGTTGGATCTCCTTGTAGTCCAAGGGACTCCCAAGAGTCTTCTCCAACACCACAGTTCAAAAGCATCAGTTCTTCGGCGCTCAGCTTTCTTCACAGTCCAACTCTCACATCCATACATGACTACTGGAAAAACCATAGCCTTGACTAGATGGACCTTTGTTGGCAAAGTCATGTCTCTGCTTTTGAATATGCTATCTAGGTTGGTCATAACTTTCCTTCCAAGGAGTGAGCGTCTTTTAATTTCATGGCTGCAATCACTGTCTGCAGTGATTTTGGAGCATTAGCGATAGTCAAAGATGCTTTGAAGAGAACCTTATCAGAAGCCCGGTTGAGGGCAATTGTGGAGGCTGCCAGTGAGTTATAAGGGAAATAGGGAAAGTGCTATGGAAACTGGAGGAAAGGATCCCTTTTTATATTTTGGCAGAAAGGTAGCAGAAAGCACAGCACAAACCAATCAGAAACAACATGAGGCCCTTCAAATGACATTACGTGGATAAATTTCTACTCGGACTGCCCTTTTGTATTTTTTTAAAATTTATTTTATTGAAGTATAATTGATTTACAATGTTGTGCTAATTTCTGCTGTACAGCAGAGTGATTCAGTTACACATGCATATATATACTTTTCATATCCTTTTTCCATTATGGCTTATTATAGGATATCGAATACAGTTCCCTGTCCTATACAGTAGGACTTTGTTGTTTATCCATTCTATATATAATAGTTTGCATCTGCTAACCCCAAACTCCCAATCCATTCCTCCCCCCACACTGCTCTCACTTGGCAATCACAAGTCTGTTCTCTAGGTTTGTGAGTCTGTTTCTCTTTCACAGGGAAGTTTACGCATGTCATGTTTTAGATTCCACATATAAGTGCTACCATATGGCATTTGCCTTTCTCTTTCTGACTTACTTTACTTAGTATGGTAATCTGTAGGCCCATCGATGTTACTCCATGTTGCTGCAAATGGCATTATTTCATTCTGAGTAATGTACCACATCTTCTTTATCCATTCATCTGTTGATGGACATTCAGGCTTTTTCCACGTCTTGGCTATTGTGAATAGTGTGGCTATTGTATACGTATTTTTACTGTAAGGTGTCTCAATTTCTCTCTGAATGTACACAAGGGATAAATTATAAATCAATGAAAATAAATGTTTTAATGTAGTTCGTCAGCTATCTAATGGAGTCCGACTTTTACTACAAAAGTCTGGGAGTGAGGACACAAGATTTCTAGTCTCAAAGGTATTATTATTATTTAATTGGTTACATTCTCTTTGCTTTATTTATTTATAAAGTGGTACTTGCACTGGCTGTGGGACTCTTGTGCATTTTAACTTCTTAGGGATAATAGTAGCACTATGAAAATTAAATTAAAATGGTAAGACCAAGAGCAAACACTTACATGACACTTAAGTGCCACGTGCTCTTCTGAGTGCTTTATATGTATTACCTCATTTAATGAAATGAAATACTGAGTGGGGGAGACAAAGCCCTGTGCCACTCCGTAAGGAATACTGCATGTTACTATGTGGTAATGCACTTTTAAAATGTTAACACCGAGGACAGAAAAGAGGATGGCGTTGCATTAACTTTATTTTAGTGCTCATTTATGGAGCACCTACTAAGAAGAAAACACAGTAGTATTGATAGGTGCTTTGGGAGAGACAGAGAGAAATAAATCCCTTTAAGATCCCAGTCATTCAGAAGCTCATATCCTAGGGGTTGGGAGATGGAAGTAGACACAAATATGTAAACATGTGAAAATATATTAGGATATGAGACATGCTACCACAGAATATGAAAGAGGCGGAGGGGGTGGTACCAATGAGACCTAGAGAGCACCTACACTGCCTTACCAAATCATGCCTAAAGGAAATCCTCTACCGTCAACCCCCTGGCCTTTCTCCTTCTCTGATCCTGTATTCTGGTCAATTACAACTTCATCCCCCCGTCACCCCCCTTAAATAGCTTCCATTTCTTAGGCCCATTTTCTTCTTTCCATCTTTTTGGCATGGGAAGGTCAGGAAATATTTCAGACCTACATAATGGTATAAAGAATACTACATCCGTGTACCCATCACCCAACTTCAGAAATATTACACTACAGATACAGCTGAAGCCCGGTACATACCTGTGTCCTCCAGAAAGATATGCCCAAGTCCAGGTCCCTGGTACCTGTGAATGTGGCCTTATTTGGAAATAGGGTCTTTGCAGTTGTAATCACATCAGGATCTAATTTAATGGAGTCACCCTGGATTTGGGATGGGCCCTAAATGGACTGGGTGGTATCCTTAGGACAGAAAGAGTGAGATTTGAGATACACCGACACAGGGAAGAAGGTCACGTGAAGACAGAAGTTATTTTGCCACAAGCCAAGAAGTGCCAGAAGCCACCACAAACTGGGGGTGGCAAGGAGGATTCTCCCCCAGAGCCCCTTCCTTTCAGACTTCTGACCTCTAGAACTGCTGAGGGAATAAATTTTATGTTGTTTTAAGCCACCTGCTTTGTCGTAATTTGTTACGGCAGCCCTAGGAAAGTATGAGTAACCCTTCCCAGTTGAATTCTCCCCTCTCCCTCTCCACTATCCTAAGCAAGGTGTTTATCATCCTCATGCATGCCTTTCTACAAGTTACATATGCATGCCTTCCTTCCATGCATACCTTTTACTACATATATGTATCTATAATCAGTGATTGTTTTGCATGTTTTTAAACCTCATATTCATGATATCATAATGGCTCTATCCTTCTGAACCTAGTTTGTTCCCTCATCCATTGTTTTCTTCACTGCCAGGAGGTTTTTCTGTATCTCAGGGCCTTGAGAATTCTAGTCTCGTCCCCATTCCTTTACTGTGAGCCTTTACTGTCCCATTCAGCTTACCTGTGTATCGAGTCACTGAACAAACGGTGGTCTTACCACAGGAGAAACTCAGTCCCTCACAACACCCATCCCCTGCCCCATGCCCATCATTGCTCTTAGACGGTGATGCTGAAACTTTGAGATGCCTCAGAGTCACCTGGAGGACATGTAAAGCCTGATAGCTGGGCCACCTTCAGAATAATGAGCCAGTAAATCTGGAGTGGGGCCTGAGACGTTGTACTTCTAACAAGTTCCCAGGTGATGCTGATGCTGCTGGTCTGTGGCAGCTCAGTAGCTCCATCTGGTCTCCAGATAAGCTTGGTCACCCCCTGGTTCCTCTCACTAAACTGAAGTAGGGGCTAGACCTCCGTCTCTCTCTTTACATAAATTGTTTGTCAATTGATATATTAATTAACCTGTGGCTGCAATAAAGGGCTTCCTGATAACTTGGTTGGTAAAGGATCCACCTGCTATGCAAGAACTTAAAAAAATGGTTTCAATGACAGTAAAGTGGACCAAAACAAAAAGATACAAGATTTGCATCAGTGTTACACATCTAAAAAATCTGCAGCTTATCCATGGCTAGCAAATTTTTATTTTTAACATGAACAAACGCAGTCAAATATATCTGACAAACGTAAGAAAAAAAGTCAGATGTCAGTGAATAAGATATTTCACATGATGAAACCTGGAACAAAACCAGTGTTGATAAAATTCCCACTGGCTACTGAGAAGCCGAAAATCTCAAATTCGTGAGGGACACGTCCACTGTTTCTTCCTCCATCATGTCTTTCTATGCTTGACAGCTGTGGGATGAAGTAAGAGTCAATTAACAATTGTAAACCAGGGGGCAGTCCCAAGATAGCAGCGGAATAGGACAGGGAGACCACTTACTTCCCCCACAAATTCATCAAAAGATCATTTGAATGCCCAGCAACTTCCACAAAACAACTTCTGAATGCTGGCAGAGGACACCAAGCACCCAGACAGGCAGCCAGATCTCTTCAAAAGGAGGTAGGACAAAATATAAAAGACAAAAACTGAGGCAAAAGATTTAGGGACGGAGGCCCATCCTGGGGAGGGAGTCAGGAAAGAGGAGAAGTCTCCACACAGCAGGAAACCCTCGCACAGGAGTGTCTGAGGGGAGTTCTGGAATCTCAGAGGGCAACGTAACCAGGAGGGAAAACAAAAACAAAAACAAAAACAAAAACACCACAGAATACGCACCTAAGCACAACTGCCAGCGGAGAAGTGGCCCAGACACTCGGGTCCACCACCAGTGAGTGGGGGCTGGGCAGGAAGGTGCAGGCTGCATAACTGGTCCTTAGGGTAAGGACCGGGCCTGAATGCCCTGAGGACAGTCTGAGGGAGCTAATGTGAGACAGCAACCCAAACCGTGGGATCACCAGAGAGACACACAAAAAAGACCTTTCTCACGAAAGGCTCTATTGGCACCCCTGGCACGCTCACAGAACAAAGGATTGAGCAAATACCACAGGAGAGCAAGCCAGCTGCCATATAGGGCCCTCCCTCCCTGGAGGCAGAGAGGCAGGCCAGAGATAGCCAGAGCCGGAAGGCAAGGGGCTGCTGCAATCTTGGCCCCAGAGATCACATCTTCCACCAAACTGGGAGCAGGCTCCCAGTTGCTGACCTCGTCTTCTTGGGATCCTAGATGGTTGACATCTGCCAGGAGTGTCACAGCCTGGGAACAGCTCCCCAGAGGAGACATACGGCACACCTGGAACTGCGCTCTTGTGGAAACTGAGTGGCGGGGACCAGGCAGGTGAGTTAGACGCATGGCCCACCGAGCACCCGGTCGCCTGAGCTGCTCGGACCTGGGAGGGGCACAAAACGCACAGCCTATCCGGGTCTGTGCCCTTGTGGAGCACCTGAGAACCTGAGCGGCTCAGCCCTGGGAAGTGCACGAAACGCAGGGCCCACTCGGCACAGTGCCCTTGCAGAGCACCCTGGAGACTGATCGGTCTAGACCCAGGAAGCACATGCTGCCTTGGACTGTGGCAAACCCAGTGTGGTCCATCCACTGCGAGCACTCCCCACACACGCCAGCGGTGTTTGTTTGCAGTGTCCCTCCCTCTCCACAACACAACTGAACAAGTGAGCCTAAGTAAGTGGCCACCTTCGCCCCCTTGTGTCAGGGCAGAAATTAAGACACTGAAGAGACTTGCAGAGGAAGCCAAAATAAACAAAGAAGGGGGAACCGCTTTGGAAGTAACAGGTACAACAGATTGAAACCCTGCATTTGATACTGGAGACATCGGAGGGGCGCCTATAGACCTTGAGAACAAGTACAAGCCAGAACAAGGGATGATCTGACACTGAACAGACCCCACAACGCCCAGAGAAATTCCTAGATATATTTTTACTGTTATCACTTTTTAATTTTTTGTTAATTTACTTTTTATCACTCCTTTAACTTTCATTTTTATAGCCTACTTTTACGTTTCCCCCAAAAAAACCCTATTTTTTTTTTGAAAACAAATTCCGTAGTTCTTTGCTTACTGTGATTGATTATGTTTGTATTTTTTATACTTTATTTTTGAGAGTCTAACCTCTCTCCCAGGTTTATAATCTTTGCTTTTTGATATTTGTTATCAATTTTGTACCTCTAAGAATCTAATCTTCGGTATCCATTTTCACTTAAAGATCTGATTACTGGCTTGACTGCTCTCTCCCTTTTCTCCTCCAGGTCACCTCTATCGCCTTCCTCCCTCTTCTCTTGTGTATATAACTCTGTGAATCTCTCTGGGTGTTCCGGGCTGTGGAGAGCACTTAGGGCTTAGATTAATGGCTAGATTGTTCTCTCCCCTTTTGACTCTCCCTTCTCTCCTCCTGGTCACCTCTATCTCCCTCCTCCCTCTTCTCTTCTCTTCTCTATATAACTCTGTGAATCTCTCTGGGTGTTTCTGGCTCTGGAGAATTGTTTCATCAATAAACCTAGGGGGTTTTATCGTCTATGCTGTGTGAATGGAGAAGTTTTGAGGCTACTGTAAGACAGGGACCGAAAGCCAGAGGCAGGAGGCTTAACCCCAAAACTTTAGAACATCAGAGAACGCCTGACTCCAGAGAACATTAATAGATGAGCGCTCACCCAAAAGTCTCCACACCTACCCTGAAACCAAGCTCCACCCAAGACCTAACAAGATCCAGTGCAAGACACACCACAATAATTCTCCAGCAAAACAGGAACCCAACCTTGAACATTAAAAGACGGGCGGCCCAAAGCCATGCTAAACCCACAGACACCCCAAAACTCACTACTGGACACTTCACTGCACTCCAGAGAGAAGACATCCAGTTCCACCCACCAGAACACAGGCACAAGCTCCCCCCAACCAGGAAACCTTGACAAGCCGTTAGTCCAACCCCACCCACAGGGAGAAGACGCCATAATTAAGAGGAACCACAAACTTCCAGCCTGCAGAAAGGGCACCCAAACACAGCAATCTAACCAAAATGTAAAGGCAGAGAAATATTCCGCAGGTGAGGGAACATGCTAAAAACCCACCAAACCAAACCAAAGAGGAGGAGATACCTGAAAAGGTATTTAGAATAAGGACAGTAAAGATGATCCAAAATCTTGAAAACAAAATGGAGCTACAGATAAACAGACTAGAGGCAAGAATCGAGAAAATGCAAGAAATGTTTAACTAAGGACCTAGAAGAAATAAAGAAGAATCAACCAGTAATGAATAATGCAGTAATTGAGATCAAAAGCACTCTGGAGGGAACCAACAGTAGAATAACTGAGGCAGAAGAGAGGATGGGTGAGGTGGAAGACAGAATGGTGGAAATAAATGAAGCACAGAGGAAAAAAGAATTAAAAGAAATGAGAACAACCTCAGAGACCTCTGGGAAAAAGTTGAATGCCCCAACATTTAAATCATAGGTGTCCCAGAAGAAGAAGACAAAAAGAAAGTGCGTGAGAAAATACTTGAGGAGATAATAGTCGAAAACTTCCCTAATGTGGGGAAGGAAACAGCCACCCACGTCCAAGAAACCCAGAGCGTCCCAAACAGCGTAAACCCAAGGCAAAACACCCCGAGACACAAGTTAATCAAACTAACAAAGATCAAACATTAAAAGCAGCAAGAGAAAAGCAACAAAAAACACACAAGGGGATCCCCATAAGGATAACAGCTGATCTTTCAATAGAAACTCTCCAGGCCAGAAAGGGATGGCAGGACATACTTAAAGAGATGAAAGAGAAAAACTTACAACCAAGATTACTCTACCCAGCAAGGATCTCCTTCAGATATTAAGGAGAAATCAAAAGCTTTACAGACAAGCAAAAGCTGAGAGAATTCAGCACCACAAAACCAGCTCTTCAACAAATACTAAAGGATCTTCTCTAGACAGGAAACACAGTAAATGTTTATAAAAACGAACCACCCCCCCACACACACACACAAAATGTATATGGCAACAGGATCATACTTATCAATAATTACCTTAACTGTAAATGGGTTAAATGCTCCAACCCAAAGACAAAGACTGGTCAACTGGGTAAAAAAAACAAGACCCCTATATATGCTGTCTACAAGAGACTCACCTCAAACCTAGGGACACATGCAGACTGAAACTGAAGGGCTGGGAAAAGATATTTCATGTAAACGGGGACCAAAAGAAAGCAGGAGAGCAATACTCATATCAGATAAAATAGAATGTGAAATAAAGACCATGATAAGAGACAAAGAAGGACACTACATAATGATCAAAGGATCAATCCAAAAAGAAGATATAACAATTATAAATATATGTGCACCCAACACAGGAGCACCTCAATACGGAAGACAAATGCTAACGAGAAAGAAAGGGGAAATTAAGAGTAACACAATAATAGTGGGGGACTTTAATACCCCCCCCACACACTTATGGATAGATCAACCAAACAGAAAATTAGCAAGGAAACACAAGTGCTAAATGATACAATGGACCAGTTAGAGCTAATTGATATCTATAGGGCATGTCACCCCAAAACAATGGAATTCACCTTTTTCTCAAGTGTACACGGAACATTCTCCAGGATAGATCACATCCGGGGCCATAAATATAGCCTTGGAAAAATAAAAAAAAAATTGAAATCATTTGAAGCATCTTTTCTGACCACCAAGTGGTAAGATTAGATGTCAAGTACAGGAAAAAAAAAAAAAAACTATTAAAAATGCAAACATATGGAGGCTAGACAACACGCTTCTGAATAACCAACAGATCGTGGAAAAAAATCAAAAAGGAAATGAAAATATGCATAGAAACAAGTGAAAATGAAAACACGACAACCCAAGACCTATGGGATTCAGTAAAAGCAGTACTAAGAGGGAGATTCATAGCAATACAAGCCTGCCTCAAGAACCTAGAGAGACATCAAATAAAGAACCTAACTTTACATCTAAAGCTAGTAGAAAAAGAAGAAAAGAACCACCCCAAAGGTAGTAGAAGGAAAGACATCATAAAGCTGAGAGCAGAAATAACTGAAAAAGAAACAAAGGAGACTGTAGCAGAAATCAACAAAACTAAAAGCTGGTTCTTTGAGAAGATAAATAAAATAGACAAACCATTATCCGTCTCACAGGAAAAACTGGGAGAAGAATCAAATCAATAAACTTAGAAACGAAAATGGAGAAATCACAGCAGACAACACAGAAATACAAAAGGTCCTAAGAGACTAGTATGAGCAGTTACATGCCAATAAAATGGACAACTTGGAAGAAATGGACAAATTCTTAGAAAACTATAACTTTCCAAAACTGAACCAGGAAGAAATAGAAAATCTTAACAGGCCCAGCACAAGCACAGAAATTGAAGCTGTAATAAAAAACCTGCCAACAAACAAAAGCCCAGGACCAGGTGGCTTCACAGGTGAATTCTACCAAAAACTTAGAGGAGAGCTAACACCTATCCTACTCAAACTCTTCCAGAAAATTGCGGAGGGGGGTAAAGTGCCAAACTCATTCTATGAGGCCACATTCACCCTCATACCCAAACCAGACAAAGATGCCACAAAGAAAGAAAACTACAGGACACTTTATCACTGATGAACAGAGACGCAAAAATCCTCAACAAAATTCTAGCAAGCCAAATCCAACAACATATTACAAAGATCACACATCATGACCAAGTGGGCTTTATCCCAGGGATGCAAGGATTCTTCAGTATTCACAAATCAATCAATGGGATACACCATATGAACAAATTGAATGATAAAAAACATATGGTTATCGCAACAGATGCAGAGAAAGCCTTTGACAAAATTCAGTGCCCATTTATGATAAAAACTCTCCAGAAGGCAGGCATAGAAGGAACATACCTCAACATAATAAAAGCCATATACGACAAGCCCACAGCAAACATTATCCTCAATGGTGAAAAATGGAAAGCATTTCCTCCAAAATCAGGAACAAGACAAGGGTGCCCACTCTCACCACTACTATTCAGCATAGTTTTGGAAGTCCTAGCCACAGCAATTGGAGAAGAAAAACAAATAAAAGGAATCCAGATTGGAAAAGAAGAAGTGAAACTCTCACTGTTTGCAGATGACATGATCCTTCTACGTAGAAAACCCTGAAGACATCACCAGAAAGTTACTAGAGCTAATCCATGAATATAGTGAAGTTGCAGGATATAAAATTAACACACAGAAATCCCTTGCATTCCTATACACTAACAATGAGAAAACAGAAAGAGAAACTAAGGAAACAATCCCATTCACCATTGCAATGAAAAGAATAAAATACTTAGGAAGAAATTTACCTAAAGAAACAAAAGACGTATATATGGAAAACTATAAAACACTGATCAAAGAAATCAAAGATGACACAAATAGATGGAGAAATATACCATGTCCGTGGATTGGAAGAGTCAATATAGGGAAAATGAGTACACTACCCAAAGCAATCCCTGTCAAGCTACCAACGGTATTTTTCACAGAACTAGAACAAATAAGTTCACAATTTGTATGGAAACACAAAAAACCTCGAATAGCGAAAGCAATCCTGAGAGAGAAGAATGGAACTGGAGGAATCAACCTGCTTGACTTCAGACGACACTACAAAGCTACAGTCATCAAGACATTACGGTACTGGCACAAAGACAGAAATATAGATCAATGGAACAAAATAGAAAGCCCACACACCTATGGATACCTTATCATTGAGAAAGGGGGCAAAAATATGCAATGGAGAAAAGACAATCTCTTTAACAAGTGGTGCTGGGAAAACTGGTCAACCACCTGTAAAAGAATGAAACGAGAACCCTTTTAACACCATACACAAAAATAAACTCAAAATGGATTAAAGATCTAAACCTAAGACCAGAAACTATAAAACTCTTCGAGGAAAACATAGGCAGAACACTCTCTGACATAAATCACAGCAAGATCCTCTATGACCCTCCTCCCAGAGTAATGGAAATAAAAGCAAAAATAAGCAAATGGGACCTAATTGAACTTAAAAGCTTTTGCACAACGAAGGACACTATAAGCAGGGTGAAAAGGGAGCCTTCAGAATGGGAGAAAATAATAGCAAACGAAGCAACTGACAAAGAATTAATCTCCAAAATATACAAGCAGCTCATGCAGCTCAATTCCAGAAAAATAAACGACCCAATCCAAAAATGGGCCAAAGAACTAAACAGACATTTCTCCAAAGAAGACATACAGATGGCTAACAAACACATGCAAAGATGTTCAACATCACTTATTATCAGAGAAATGCAAATCAAAACCACAATGAGGTACCATCTCACGCCAGTCAGAATGGCTGCCATCAAAAAGTCTATAGAACAGTCTTATGGACTCTGTGGGAGAGGGAGAGGGTGGGAAGATTTGGGAGAATGGCATTGAAACATGTAAAATATCATGTATGAAACGAGTTGCCAGTCCAGGTTCGATGCAAGATACTGGATGCTTGGGGCTGGTGCACTGGGACGACCCAGAGGGATGGTATGGGGAGGGAGGAGGGAGGAGGGTTCAGGATGGGGAACACATGTATACCTGTGGCGGATTCATTTTGATATTTGGCAAAACTAATACAATTATGTAAAGTTTAAAAATAAAATAAAATTTTTTAAAAAAGTCTACAAACAATAAATGCTGGAGAGTGTGTGGAGAAAAAGGGCACCCTCTTACACTGTTGGTGGGAATGCAAACTAGTACAGCCACTATGGAGAACAGTGTGGAGATTCCTTAACAACAACAACAACAACAACAACAACAACAAACTGGAAATAGAACTGCCATACGACCCAGCGATCCCACTGCTGGGCATACACACCGAGGAAACCAGAGTTGAAAGAGACACATGTACCCCAATGTTCACTGCAACACTGTTTACAATAGCTAGGACACGGAAGCAACCTAGATGTCCATCAGCAGACGAATGGATTAGGAAGTTGTGGTACATATACACGACGGACTATTACTCAGCTATTAAAAAAAAAAAAGAATGCATTTCAGTCAGTTCTAATGAGGGGGGTGAAACTGGAGCCTATTATACAGAGTGAAGTAAGTCAGAAAGACAAACACCAAATACAGTATATTAACACATATATATGGAATTTAGAAAGATGGTAACTGTAACCCTATATGCGAGACAGCAAAGAGACACCGATGTAAAGAACAGACTTTTGGACTCTGTGGGAGAAGGCGAGGGTGGGACGATATGAGAGAATAGCACTGAAACATGTATATTACTCTATGAAAAATAGATGACCAGTGCAAGTCTGATGCATGAAGCAGGGCACCCGGAGCGGGTGCTCTTGGACAACTCGGAGGGATGGGGTGGGGAGGGAGGTGGGAGCAGGGTCAAGATGGTGGGACACATGTACACCCATGGCTGATTCATGTTGATGTATGGCGAAAACCACAGTATTGTAAAGTAACTGGCCTCCAATTAAAATATATAAATTAATTTAAAAAATTGTAAACCAGTAACAGGCAAAAGTGACTTTCTAAATCTAAGAAAACAGTCAGTCCTACATATGCCTGCTAAGTCAAAAGAGAAATTACCACATTTACCTCTGTCAACACAGACCTTGAGATATGTCGTCAATCACTCACCCCTCATACCAACGTCCTCTCCCACTCGCCAAACACCAAAATGCCTGCTTTGTTGTTGGTGGTTTTTCTCGAGAGAGACTTATCTAATAAGTCTTTCCACCTTACAAGCCTGTGCTCTCTCCATCAATCGCACTCTTAAACTCCCAGACTCTCAGTTTGCACATCCATAAAAGGAAAAGAAGAAAGACAGGAAAAAGCAAAGCAAGAAAGAGAGGAAGGGACAGGTAAAATATAAGTTGACTTAATGACCAATTCGGTGATGGACAGGGAGGCCTGGCGTGCTGCGATTCATGGGGTCGCAAAGAGTCGGACAGGACTGAGCGACTGAACTGAACTGAACTGAATGACCAATTCAGCAGTGAACAACAATCTCACCATGACTAATTTGCTTTTCTTCTGACTGTCCCATGAACTAGAAAAACTTACAACTGAACAAATAGAGATTAGTCATTAAATGTGCTCCCACTTGAAAATTTTTCACTGACTACATCTTTGTCAATAGTCACAACCTCAAAGGCATTTGCTTTCTCCCGGTTAGGACAAAAGACCGTATTTCTGTAGCTCAGTGCTGAAGGCCCAGCTAGTGTCCGTTCCAGTCACCTTTAGTCGCTTGTTCTGGTTAACTGCGTTCCAGACAAACAGTGGTCTCTGCTACCAGGTCTCAAAAATTTCCCACGTGGGGAAGCCTTACAGCTACAGCTCAAAGGACCTGTAGCTGTGAATGAAGTACATTTCAGAACATGCTGTGTTCTATATTATCTAGCAAACAAAGTATTATTAACATTAAGCTGTTTTGAAACTAGACTTTAACCAAGTTTTAATTATTATTTACTTTGGGGAGAACATTTAAAAATGTAGGTCAGGAATGGTGGCTGGGTGATACTCAGAGCTGCACACAGATACCTGGGTTCTCCGGGGCTGTCCTCTGCTGGGTCCAGGTCCTTTTCAGGTCCTTCTTCTGGTTTTTTATCGCTGTCCTCCTCCTCACCTTCAGCTTCTTGGACCTCCTCATCAGACTCTTCATACTGATAATCACTCGCTTCTTTTGTGAAGTATAACACAGACTTTGGGGCTGGAACTTCACGGAAAAAAATAACCCAATTTATAATCAGTCGCCACATCCAGTACTCTACCGCCACGGAGGAGAGAAGTAGGTGATGGGCACCTTCCTAGAGGTTGGTGCAACACCGTCAGGGCCCTCACATTTCCGCAGCTTCGGGCTTTTCAGGGTGAGGTCTTTACTGTCTTTCCAGAAGATCTCACACCCTGTGCTGCTGATTATTTCTGGCCCTTTGGAGAAGAAGGGATCAGAATCATCTGGGTCTGACCGCATTTGGTATGTTTCTGTCAGAACTTCGTTGAAAAAGTATTCCTTTCACTTAAAAAGAAATCCTACTGTGACGCTCATTGGCTCCCAGACCCCTGAGAATTTTTATTTTTACATCTTTCAGGTGCTCCAGTACAAGTGCATCATTTTCCCGGATCATGCTACCGAGAATCTTTAGGTTTTTAAATGCCCTCAAGCAAAAGCGAGGGATGCCCTTTGTTTCTCCTTCCCCTCAGGCTCTCCATCTCCTCCCAGGCTCCTTCTGGAACAGGTACTGGCCACTAACATTCACCTTCTGTGGGCTCATGAATTGCACTGATGATGTCAGCTCTCTTATCAAACAGAGGGCTGGCAGAAGGAAGCATACTTTTTCTCAAGACCATAAAGGTCTTTATAGAATTGGGCTTCCACTTGTGCAAATTATGCCTGGAGGTTTTTGAGAGCTTTGACCCGCTGCTTAACCGCTAGAGGCCAGTGCTGAGCGCAGCCTGCCTTTGAGCCCGATGCCCCCACAGGGTCTGCAAGGGCCTGAGGGCCTGGCCGCCACTTGCCCACCTCGGCCCTGCCAGGACCACAGGCCCTGGCCTCCCAGGACTCAGAGGCAACAGCCAGGGCGCCACCCTCCCAGAGCTCAGCCTCCACTGCAGATTCCTCTGACTTCTGGGATGCAGACCCCTGGACCCTGGGACCCTGAGGCTCCCAGGGTGGGGGCGCCCTCTGCTTGGTACTCACCCTGCGAGGCCTCGCCTCCCTCTGCCAGGTCTTCCTGCTCCTGAGGAGGCGCGGGACCCTCTCCAGGGCCGGAGGGAGGCTGGGAGCTGTGCTTGACCGTTGGGCAGGGGCCAGGGGGCCAGACCAGGGCATGGTCATTGTAGGAGAAACTGTGTAGAAGGGAGTGGACCAGACCCCAGAACACAGGCCCAAACTGCTCCAAGGGGTCCCCGTGGCCTGCAACCACTGCTGCGCCTTCCTGCTCACTCTCATCATTCTCGACTGTCTCCTCCTCCTCGACCTCTTCCAACAGGTGCTCCTCCTCCTCCAGGGCCTCCAGCTCGAAATCAGACTCCTCCTCCTCCTCTAACGGCTCTATAGCCCACACTTCCATTGTGGCCTGTGGCCCACTGTGCCCCCTGCGAAGGCCTGCTGACACCCTCAGGGAGGGCAGAAGGGCCGCGGCCTCCTCGACCCCATCCGTCCCCTCCCAAGCCGGTGCCGGGACCCCAAGGGGACTGGGGTCACAGCTCGCCCTGCCACCAGCCCTGTCCAGGCCACCTGGCATTCAGTCGTGCTCCTCTGTGGCAGACATGGCAGGAGAGACTGTGCCAGATGGTGATGGGCCTGCAGTGATGTCCAGGGGAAGATGGCAGCCGCTGAGAGTCGCGGAGGAGACGCCGTTGGCAGCGCGGACCGCAGGGTGGGGGTGTGAGCGGCAGAGATGTCAGCTGCACAGGGAACAGGAGTCTGTGAAGTTGCTGGTGTGGGCCCCGCGACAAGAATGGCAAGGGGGTGGCCCGCAGACTGGCCCACCACGACCGAGGCTGAGATGGCGGTGTACAGGCAGGAAAGAACCAGAAGGGCTGGCGACGGTAGGTGGAGCTTAAAGGTCAACCGGGGACCACTTCCTCCAGCACCAGCTCTAAGCTCATTTGCCAGGAGTCAAGGATTGGCATGATCGCCATCCAGTGAGTGGTCAAGGCCCTCAGCTTCCCTGGGGGCCTGACAGGCCCAGGTCACACTTTAAGCCCACCGGAGTCCCTTCCCCTTCACTCCATCATTGCAAAAGCAAAACTACAGTGTCCGTATGGGGCGGGGCGGGGGAGGGGGTTGCCCTGGTGTATGGGAACCTGGATGTGGTGCCCAGATGCCACGCTGGGACAACTCACACCAGCAGAGATACACTTTTTAAAAAAAGAAGGAAAAAGCAAAGGTGTATAGATCAAATATCAGCAACTGATTAAAACCTCCTGTGAGAGACAGAAAGAGAATGTGGTGGTTTTAATGTTGCTCAAGCTACTTAGTAAGAGCATACAAAGTTGGTATGGATGCTGATGAGAATGGAGAGTGGAAGAAGCAGTAAAAATTGGACTGAACCCGGTTTCTTCACTTCAAGTCTCCATGACACGAAGAGAGAGTGACTTCTTTCAAGACTGCACTAAGCACCTGCTCTGCACTAAACAGTTATACACACTCCCTCCCAAATTCATATTCTGAATTGCTTAGCCACCTCACACCCCAGATGGGGGAGTAGAAGGATATGTGCTCATCTCCTCCTGTGAGAGCACCAGAATTGCAACTACCTGTTGAACAACCATCGACAGGAGGATGCTGGAACCTACCAAAAAGAGACACCCCACGTCCAAAGACAAAGGAGAAGCTACAATGAGATGGTAGGAAGGGTGCAATCACGATAAAATCAAATCCCGAACCCACCCGTTGGGCAACCCACAAACTGGAGAACAATGATACTCAAGAAGTTCTCTCACTGTTGTGAAAGTTCTGAGCCCCACATCAGGCTTCCCAACCTGGGGAATTTGATAAAGGGGCTGGGAATCCCCAGGGAATCTGACCTCGAAGGCCAGCGGGCTTTGATTATAGTACTTCCACAGGACTGGAGGAAACAGAGACTCCACTCTTGGAGGGCACAAACAAAATCTCGCACGCACCACGACCCAAGGGGAAGGAGCAGTGACCCCAGAGGAGACTGATGCAAAACTACCTGCTACTGTTGGAGGGTCACCTGTGGAGGCCTGAGTCGGCAAGGGCTCACGGCAGGGACGGGGACACTGGCAGCAGCAGTCCTGGAAGGTCCCCCTTGATGTAAGTCCAATTGGACTTGCCATTAACCCTACCACAGAGCCCATAGATCCCAGCCCTGGGATGCCTCAGGCCAAAACACTAACAAGAAGGGAGTACAAGCCCACCCATTTGCAGACAATTGAATTAAAGATTTACTGACCAAGGCCCTGCCCACCAAAACAAGACCCAGTTTTCCCCACCCTGTCCTTCCCATCAGAAAGCTTACAGAAGCCTCTTAGCCTCATCCACCAGAGGGCATGCTGAAGAAGCAAGAAGAAAAACAATGGAGAAGATGCAAGAATTGTTTACCAGAGACCTAGAAGAACTAAAGAACAAACTGAGATGAACACAACACTAGAAGAAGTCAATAGCAGAACAACTGAGGCAGAAGAATGGATAAGGGACCTGGAGGACAGAATGGTGGAAATCACTGCTGCAAAACAGAATATAAGGGGGAAAATTAAAAAAAAAAAAAAAAAAAAGACAGCGTAAGAAACTTCTGGGACAACATTAAATGCACCAAAGGGTCCCATAAGGAGAAGAGAGAGAGAGAGAAAGGACTCAAGAAAATATTTGAGGAGATAATAGCTGAAAACTTCCCTAACATGGGATAGGGAATGGTCAACCAAGTCCAGGAAGGGCAGAGAGTCCCAGGCAGGATAAACCCAAGGAGGTTTATCCAAGGAGGATAAACCCAAGGAGGTATATTGGTGACTGTATCCACCAATACACCTAGCAATCAAACTGACAAATTTAAAGACAAAGATAAAATGTTAAAAGCACAAGGGGAAAATGACAAATAACACACGAGGGAACCCCCATCAGGTTATCAGCTGATTTCTCAACAGAAACTCTACAAGCCAGAAGGGAATGGCATGATATATTTAAAGTGATGAAAAGGAAGAAACTCCAACCAAGAATACACCAGCCTGCAAGATTCTCATTCAGATTTGATGGAGAAACCAAAAGCTTTCCACACAAGCAAAAGTTAAGAGAATGAAAAGACCTACAGAAAATAAACCCAAAGCAATTAAGAAAATGGTAATAGGATCATATATATCGATAATTACCTTAAATGTGAATGGGTAAAATGTACCAACCAAAAGACATAGACTGGCTGGGTGGATGAAAACATATGCGTGCATGCACTTCTGCTTACCCCATCACTCTGCTTAACTCCCAAATTGTATGTAATCATTTTATACTGTAGGATTAATCATGCTCCGATTATGGCTTGCAATTGTAATGACCTTTTATTTTTTGTCTGGCTATTGATTGTGAAACCTGATACACATCTTTTACCATGGTGGGTATGTAGCTATTATTCACTTCCTACCATTGTGTCATGACTGGTCAACAGAAAAATAATAGAATTCTATATCACCAAAAAAAGGCAGAGGAACCAGAGATCAAATTGCCAACATCCGTGGGATCATAGGAAAAGCAAGAGAGTTCCTAAAAAACATCTGCTTCTGCTTTATTGACCACATCAAAGCCTTTGGCTGTGTGGATCACAACAAACTGGAAACTTCTTCAAGAGATGGGAATACCAGACCACCTTAACTGCCTCCTGAGAAATCTGCGTGCAGGTCAAGAAGCAACAGTTAGAACCGGACGTGGAACAACAGACTGGTTCCAAATTGGGAAAGGAGTACGTCAAGGCTGTATATTGTCACCCTGCTTATTTAACTTCTCTGCAGAGCTGTTGTTGTTGTTTAGTCACTAAGTCGTGCCCGACTCTTTTGTGGCCCCATGGACTGTAGCCTGCCAGGCTCCTCTGTCCATGGGATTTTCCCAGGCAAGAATATCGGAGTGGGTTGCCATTTCTTTCTCCAGGGGAACTTCCCGATGCAGGGACTGAACCCAGGTCTCTGGCATGTCCTGCACTGGCAGGCAGATTCTTTACCACTGAGCCACTGAGGGAAGCAGAGTACATCATGCGAAATGCCGGGCTGGATGAAGCACAAGCTGGAAGCAAGATTGCTGGGAGAAATACCAATAACCTCAGATATGCAGGTGACATCACCCTTATGGTAGAAAGTGAAGAAGAACAGAAGAGCTGCTTGATGAAAGTGAAAGAGGAGAGTGAAAAAGTTGGCTTAAAACTCAACATTCAAAAAACAAAGATTATGGCATCCGGTCCCACCACTTCATGGCAAATAGATGGGGAAGCAATGGAAACAGTGATAGAGTTTATTTTCCTGGGCTCCAAAATCACTGCAGATGGTGGCTGCAGCCATGAAATTAAAAGACGCTTGCTCCTTGGAAGAAAAGCTATGACCAACCTGGATAGCATATTAAAAAGCAGACATGCCCTTGCCGACAAAGGTCTGTCTAGTCAAAGCTATGGTTCTTCCAGTAATCATATATGGATGTGAGAGCTGGACCATAAAGAAAGCCGAGCTCCAAAGAACTGATGCTTTTTTAAAAAATATAAATTTATTTATTTTAATTAGAGCTAATTACTTTACAATATTGTATTGGTTTTGCCATACATCAACATGAATCTGCCACAGGGGTATGGAGAGGGAGGTGGGAGGAGGGTTCAGGATGAGAATTGATGCTTTTGAACTGTGGTGTTGGAGAAGACTCTTGAGAGTCCCTTGGACTGCAAGGAGATCAAACCAGTCAGTCCTAAAGGAAATCAGTCCTGAATATTCACTGGAAGGACTGATGCTGAAGCTGAAACTCCAATATGTTGGCCACCTGATGCGAAGAACTGACTCCTTGGAAAAGACCCTGATGCTGGGAAAAATTGAAGGCAGGGGGAGAAGGGGACGACAGAGGATGAGGTGGTTGGATGGCATCACCGACTCGATGGACATGGGTTTGAGCAAGCTCAGGGAGTTGGTGATGGACAGGGAAGCCTGGGGTGCTGCAGTCCATGGGGTCGCAAAGAGGTGGACACGACTGAGCGACTGAACTGAACTGAACTGAACTGATATCACCAAAACTACCATTTAATAGAAAAACCTGTAATCACTTTTTAAAATCCAGAATTTTCTTGGATTTTTTTTGAAAAATACAAATGCCCAGGCAATAGCTTTTTTTATCCAAAGCTACAGATATGTTTCTAATGAGCTGCCATATTTAAAAACAACTGGACTATACGATGATCTTTTACTTTTATCTAGTTTGTTTCACTTTTTATATTTCATATTCAGGGCCCTCATTTCATTTACTTTATGTTTTCCAATTTTTCTATCTCTCTTTCTGATATTCTTTCTCAAGCCTCTAGCAAGCGTAGTAGAAAAGCTACACACACACACACACATACATAGTATGTATATCTATTTTAGAAAACTTACGAGTGTTTGCCTAAAAAATTTGTTCTATTTTGATTCCATTTGTTTCACTTAGTATGAATACAATGATAGATTTCTAATTAAGAAATAGATATGCAACAAAGGTTTACTATATAGCACAGGGAACTGTAGTCAATGTCTTGTATAACCTATAAAAGAAAATAATTTGAAAAATAATATATGTGTATAACTGAATCAGCTTATTCTGCACCTAAAACACTGTAAGTCAACTAGACTTCAAGAAATACATATATATTAAGAAAAAAAGCCTGGGGTAATCCATCCAGAGGCGCCGTTCGTTTTCCACGGCTCAAGAACTGGGCATATTGGAGAAGTGAATTGAAAAACAGTGGGGATAATTACCCCTTCCCTACCTAGAACATATGTAATATGGGTTTCTCGCTTTATATCAGCCTTGTTTTCTTTTACCTTAACTCAGAATCAATGTTTGCAGTGAGGATAGTCCACCTGATCCCATGTTGTCAAGCCCATTTATAAGCGGCAAAGACTCAATTTAACTTTATGAGCTATATGTCAGAGTGCCTATGCCCACTGTAGGATATTTTACGACAATGGCTGCTATGGTCTGGAGAATGGAAGCACCGCAGTGATAAGATGGTTAAGGCAAATATACCTATTGGCTAACTTCAGTAGCTCCCTTAACACTATAGGGACATCTTTTAAAAATTTAGTGTTATCCTCAAGTTTCCTCTATTTTGTGCCCCAGTATGAAGGTCAAAAATTTTCCTAAAGGATGCATTTTAGCGGATGTTGAAGTCAATTCCCAATCTATTTGTAGAAGTCGAAGCCAATAAGCACTTGTTATCTTTAAAAAATATTGGTATGCTATCGTGGTAAATGTCACCTTTATAAAGGGTATACTTTACAGGCATCTGGTACATTCACAGTGTAGTTCAGCCATCCCCTCTGTTGTGTCCAAAAGGAAACCCCATGCCCAGTAATCAGTCCTTCTCCATTTCCCCCTCACTGCAACCAAGCTCTGAAAACCAATAATCTGCTCTCTGTCTCTGTGATAGTTGCTACGAATGAAATTGTACAGTATGTGACCTTTTCTGTCTGGCCTCTCTCACTTGGCATAATGATTTTGAGTTTCATTTGGGACCTCATTCCTTTTTGTGGCTGAATGCTGTGTGCTGTCCAGAGGTAAGTTCTGATACAGGGTAGGGGACTCCTCCACCTTTCTTTTTCAAGATTGTCTTAGCTATTCCTGGTCTCTTGCAATTCCACATAAATTCTAGGACCAGCTTTTTTTTTCTTTCTTTCTTTTTTTTTTTTTCTGCAAAATAGGTCACTGGCATCTTGAGAAGTATTGCTTTTCATCTGTAGACCTTTTTACATAGGCTTCCCATCTGTATATTAAGACCTCAAATTTTCTAAGCTGCCTTGACGCCTTTGAGCCTCAAATACCCTGCTGGCCCAACTGTGCTTTCGCCTGCTCTCACCTGCAATGTCCCCCTCCCTGTCAGGAAACTGCCCCACCCAGCTGATTCTCTCCTCTCAGCCAGACTAGCCGCACTCTGCCCATTCTTCCAGCCACCAAGCTTTACTTTCCTGCCAGGCAGTGCAATGATTCCTACAGGACAACGATCCCCTCGTGTGGGAACCCTGGCGTGCCCCATCCTCTTGTTACTACAACATCTATTTCCCACGGTCCCTGCCGCTTAACTCTACTCCAGAGCCACACTCCCCCACTGTCCTGGTGTCCACCCAGGCTGTGAGTACCTGAGACTCACCAACAGCTGTCCATCTGTCCAGTGTCGTGTGCTTGGCCATCTCACACTTCTTAGGGTAGGGGATCCCTCCTTCATTCGTGGGGTAGATGGGAGATAAACAGAACTTGTGGTGTCACAACAGGATGGCCCAACCACGACCCGGGAAGCCTGAACAGCTTTAACTCGCTTCTCTTTTGCTAACTAAAAGTTTTGTTAGCTGAAGGTGAAGGTGACCTGGGCTGGAGCTGCCAAAGATGCCTGGATTGTGCTTTGGCTTGTGCCTGTTCTGTTGCCTCTCGACCTCGGCCGTCTCTTCCCACCCTAACTTGTTGTTCTAGTGCCTGAGGAGGGAACTATGGTGAAATGACTGTATCCTGGCCTGAGGTGGGCTGTTTTGCCCCCTTTGCCTGGCACCTCCAAGGACACAGTCTGAGGCTGGGGATCATCAATGAATCCATAGAGTGGAAGTCTAGGGAGTGTTCAGCCGATAGTGACAGGCGGTGCTGATGACACAGCTTAACTGTTCCGCTTTTGATTCCCACTTTCCAGGGGCCGGCCTAGAGGCTTTGGGGATAAGAAATCCAGTGTAGTAGGGTGGTCACTGAAGATGGATCATGGGGTGCAGTAGGGGGTGGATCATGGGGCAGTCATCCTGGTTGCTTCTCAAGTGTGCCCATTTCAAGCAAGGGTAGCAAACTTTCCTGTCTCCTTTCTGTTGCTTTCCAAGTGAAAGCCACTCAGTCATGTCCAACTCTTTGCGACCCCAAGGACTATACAGTCCTTGACATTCTCCAGGCCAGAATACTGGAGTGGCTAGCCTTTCCCTTCTCCAGGGGATCTTCCCAACCCAGAGATCAAAGCCAGGTCTCCCACACGGCAGGAGAATTCTTTACCAGCTGAGCCACAAGGGAAGCCTTGTGGCTTCCCTGTGTTGCTTTCCAAACACATCTGCTTTTCTTGGCTGTGTGCTCTACAGACGTTAGTTAGGTCTAGCTGTTCCGTTCCTTGATCTCACTATTGGTCTTCTGTCTATGTGCCTGTCCCTCATCGAAAATGGAGTGTTGAAGTCTCCAAGGATTATTTAGAACTGTGTACTCTATCCAGTTCTGTCACTTTTTGTTTCATATATTTGGGGAGGCTGTGGGGACCTTATGGATATATAACTCATACATCTCCTTTGTGTACTGATTTTTTATTAATATAGAAATCCGTTGATATTCTGTATATAAAAATAAAAGTTCTGTTAAAATCTATTTCATCTACTGCCAGTACAGCCACTGCAACTCCCACTTTGGGACGATTTGCATGGATACCATTTTCTACCCTTTTGTTCGCAAACTCTTTTTGGATGTGAGACAAGACTCTTATATTAATAGATAACATGTACTGGGTTACATTTATTGTTAATCCTCTTTGCCAATCTGCCTTTTCATTGAATAGTTTTATCTGTTGGAATTGCAGAGATTTGGAGAAGGAAACGGCAACCCACTCCAGTATTCTTGCCTAGAGATTCCCAGGGACAGAGGAGCCTGGTGGGCTGCCGTCTATGGGGTCGCACAGAGTCGGACACGATGAAGCAACTTAGCAGCAGCAGCACTGCAGAGATTATTTCCGAGGAAAGATTTTTCATAACAGTTTTCTAACTTTCCACATGTCCCCCCATTTTTGTTCCATCACTCCTCAATTACTGTCTTTTTCTGTGATTAATTGAAATTTTCTCTTGCACAAAGTGATTATCACTTTTATTCTTTACTTTTAAAATACTTTTAAGTCTGGAGTTTTTAAATTTGTTTTGTGCTTTTTTGGGGGGTTGTTATGCTGTGAATTATAATTATTATCTTAGCTTGAAAAAAGTCAAGTTTGTATTAATACTGAGATAGTTTTCTTAGTATTCTAAACTCTGTTCCCTCCCAGCTCTGCCACATTCCTTTATTTATTGTGATAAATGGCAGGTTTGCATATGGTTCCTATTTACAGATTTATGGTTACTGCTTTATACATTTTTGTTTTAAATCAAAATAAAACAGAGGAGAAGATAAACAGAAGTTACAGGGATTTCCCTGGTGGTCCAGTGGTTTAGAATCCACCTTCCAATGCAGGGGATGTAGGTTCAAACCCTGAACCCGTATCTAAGATGCCACATGTGGTGGATCAACTAAACCTTGGGGCCACAACTCCCGAGCCCGCATGCTCTGGAGCCCGTGTGTCACAACTGGAGAGACGCCCTCACGATGCAGTGAAGATCGTGTTGCAATGAAGACCCAATGTGGCCATTAATAAATAGGTATTGTTTGAAAAGAGGAGTTATAAACCCAAAGTGCAGGAACACTGGCTTTCGCATTTATCTGTGCAGTTGCCTTGGCCTTTGTGGTTTATTTCTTCACAGTCCTCCAAATAGGTGCCCACGGGTGTTTCACTTCAGCCTGAAGGACTACTTTTAGCATTTACTTTTTAAGCTATGCTGGGTCTGTTTTGCTGCGCAGGCTTTTCTCTAGCTGTGAAGAGCAGGGGCTACTGTCTGCTTGCAGTGAAGGGCTTCTCATCACAATGGCTTCTATTATTGCAGAACATGGGCTCCAGGGCTGGGGCTCAGCAGTTGTGACACACCGGTTTAACTGCTCCACAGTATGTGGGATCTTCCTGGACCTGGGATCAAACCCATGTCCTCTGAATTGGCAGGCAGATTCTTTATCACTGAGCCACAAGGGTAGTCCCTGTATCAGCTTTTCAGTGTGAACAGGATGTGCATGCCTCCCATCCCCTCCTACTTTGTTGCGGTATAATTTATAAATAAAATTTGTATATTTAAGTTGAACAATGTGATGTGATGTATGCATACATTGTTAAATGATTACCACAGGCTACTTAATACACATATTACCTCACACAGTTAAAGGATTTTAGGAGGTGAGGTGTGGGATAAAACTAAGATCTACTCCCTCATCAAGTCTCCAGTATACCATACAATGTCTTAAAGTTATATTCAACATGCTGTACGTTAGATCCCTAGAATTTATTTAGCTTATAACTGATTGTTTTTACCCTTTGATGAACCACTCCACAAATTAAAGTCCTGGAGGCATCGCGCTTCCTGCTTTCATTATATCACAAAGGTATAGTAATCAAAACAGTATGGTTCTGGCATAAGAATAGATACACAGATCTTCGAAACAACATACAGATCCCAGAAATAAACCCACATGTGTGTGCGTGAGTTCATGCGTGCATGCTAAGTCACTTCAGTCGTGTCCAGCTCTTGGCAACCCTGTGGGCAGTAGCCCACCGGGCTCCTCTGTCCATGGGATTTTCCAGGCAAGAATATTGGAGTGCACGGCTGTGCCCTCCTCCTGGGGATCTTCCCAACCCAGGGATCCAACCTGTGTCTTACCACTAGTGCCACCTGGGAAGGCCAAACCCACACATATATGCTCACCTATTTGACAAGAGCTCCAAGAACATGCAATGAGTGTTTCCTGGTAGCTCAGCAGCAAAGAATTGCCCTGCAACGCAGGAGACTTGCAGGAGATGTGTGTTGGGTCCCTGGGTTGGGAAGACCACCTGCAAGCAAGGAGAACAACAATCAAGAAAACATCATGAGGAAAGGATAGCCTATTATCTTACACCATATCTCCAAGTCAATTCAAAATGTATAAAGATTAAACATAAGGCCTGAAACTGTAAAACTCCGAGAAGAAAATATTGGGGTAAGCACTTTAACATAGGTTTTGACAAAGCATTTTTTTAATTGACCCCAAAACAGAGGCAATGAAAGCAAAAATAAACAGGTGAATTACATCAAACTAAAAAGATTCTACACAGCAAAGGAAGCAATCAACAAAATGAAAAGGCAACTTGCCTATGGAGCAGAGGAAAATATTTGCAAAGCATGTATCTGCTAAGGGATTCATATGCCAAATGTATAAGGAACTCAGTCAACTCAAGAGCAAAAGAGAAATTCTCAATCAATAAAATGATACATGGAGGACTTCCCTGGTGGTCCAGTGGTTAGGACTCCACACTTCCACTGCAGGGTACATGGGTTTGACCCCTGGTCAGGGAACAAAGATCCTACAAGCCTCGTGGCATGGCCCCCCAAAAGAAATCTTCTGATCATATCATGTACCAACCTAAATGGGAAAAGAATTTGAAAAATAAGAGTTACATCTATTGATACATGTATAACGAATCACTTTATTGTACACCTGAAACTATCATGACATTGTTAAGCAACTATACTCCAATATAAAATAAACTGTGAAAAAAGACATCACATCTGTTACAATGGCTATTATCCAAAGGACAAGAAATAGCAAGTGTTGGCAAGGTTGTGGTAAAAAGGGAACCCTTCTGCTCCGTTGGTGGGAATGCAAAATCGTGCAGCCACTATGAAAAACAGTGCGGAGATTCCTCAAAAAATTAAAAATAGAATTATCAGATCATCCAGCAATCCCACTCCTGAAAATATATCCAAAGGACATGATTCCTGCTCTGCTCTTATATGCTCATTGCAGCATTATTTGCAATAGTCAAGAATGAAGACAACCTAAGTGTTTGTGGCAGATGAAAGGATAAAGAAAATATTATATGCATATGTATGTATATGTGTGTATAATATACATATACATATATACATATATATATGGGGCTTCCCTGGTGGTTCAGATGGTAAAGAATCTGCCTGCAAAGCAGGAGATCTGGGTTTGATCCCAGGATGAGAAATATCCCCTGGAGAAGGAAATGACAACACACTCCAGTGAGATATATATATATATATATAAAATACATAATATATATGTAACACAATATATGTAACACAATATGTATTTAATATAATATATATATATACAGAATATGTTCAATATAATATACTATATATCATAAATACTTATGTGGCATAAAATAGAATTCTTTTTAAAAATTCATCTGAAAAAATATTTTTGCCTTTATGGGGGTGAAACTGAGGGGAAGCAGGAGCAGTGATAATACATAGTGGATTCTGCTTCCTTCAGACTTCTTGCCTTTCTCTGGAAATCTCTACAGGCAGAGCTTAATAGGGAGACAGTTGAAAAGGCAAAATGGGGTTGGCAGTGACCCAGAAACTTAGAACACATTATAGAATTTGGAACTCATATATTTAGACAACTTTAACTTACCTAGCCTCTGTGTCTTATGCCACATATACCCTGAGAGAGAACGCAAACACTGTGCCTTTTGTAACAAAAGAAACACAGAAACGACTGTAATGACATCAATAACACCCACTTTCAAAAACACAAAAACTAAAATTGAGACCTTTGTCAGGAGCTGTAGTGATGTTTATATAGTAAATAGGGAACCGTTGACAGATTTTAATTAAGTTTACATATTTTACTAATTTTGGTATTGAAAATTTCATACACATAATGACTTCTCTTCTTTCTCACATGGCCACCTAGAAAACTCAGAGTGTAGGTAAAAAGCATCCTTCTCCATATATTTGTTTAATATTCCAGCCTCAGGCACACTCAACACCTTTGCCTGAGCACCAGGTGGAACATCACTCTTACGTAAGCCAGTTTTTCTACCTGAAAGATTTTAAAACAGCCTTAAAAAGTTTTGTAAGAATTGGGAGATCTAAAGATAAAACCTGTGTAAAAACTGAGTAGAGAGACAAACCTTTTTGACTCAGAAACTTATCTGGAGCACTGTGTGGGTGTGTGTGAGTGTATGTGTATTATTTCAGTTGAACTTTAAGCAAACTGCAAACATACAGAGGCAGGACCTGGGGTCTTTGGGCAGGTGTGGCAGTTAAAGAGTGCGAGCTCTCAAACCAGACCTCCTACCCAGAGCTTGTTATATATACAGAGTGAAGTAAGTCAGAAAGAGAAAAATAAATATTGTTCATTAACGCATATATATGGAATCTAGAAAAATGGTACTGATGAACTTTTTTGCAGGGCAGGAATAGGATTCAGATATAGAGAGCAGACTTATGGACACAGCGGGGGCAGGAGAGGGTGGGACTAAATGCAAGAGCAGCATTGACATATATACATTATTATATGTAACATAAATAGCTGATGTGAAGTTGCTGTATAACACAGGGAGCGCAACTTTGTGCTCTGTGACAACCTAGAGGGGTGAGATGGGGTGGGAGTCGAGAGGGAGTTTCAAGAGGGAGGTGACACATGGATACCTATGGCTGATTCATGTTGCTGTATGGCAGAAACCAACACAACATTGTTGTCTGCACAGAATTGGACACGACTGAAGTGAAGGGACTTAGCAAGAACACACCATATGACCCATCAAACCCACTCCTGGGCATATATCCAGAGAAAACTCTAATTCAAACAGATACATGCACCCCAACATTCATAGTAGCACTATTTACAAGGGCCAAGACAAGGAAGCAACTTAAATGTCCATCGACAGACAAATGGATTAAGAAGATGTGGTACACATATACAACAGAATCCTACTCAGCCATAAGAGAATGAAATATAATGAGGCCATTTATCAGCAACATGGATGGACCGAGAGATTATCATACTAAGTGAAGTAAGTCAGACAAAGACAAACATCACAGGATTTCACTTATATGTGGAATCAAATATGTTACAGGTGAACATATTTACAAAAGAGAAGCACTCACAGACATAAAAAACAAACTCATGGTTACCAAAGGGGTAAGGGGGTATCAGATCAGATCAGTCGCTCAGTCGTGTCCGACTCTTTGCGACGCCATGAATTGCAGCACGCCAGGCCTCCCTGTCCATCACCAACTCCCGGAGTTCACTCAAACCCACGTCCATCGAGTCGGTGATGCCATCCAGCCATCTCATCCTCTGTCGTCCCCTTCTCCTCCTGCCCCCAATCCCTCCCAGTATCAGAGTCTTTTCCAATGAGTCAACTCTTCGCATGAGGTGGCCAAAGTACTGGAGTTTCAGCTTTAGCATCATTCCTTCCAAAGAAATCCCAGGGCTGATCTCCTTCAGAATGGACTGGTTGGATCTCCTTGCAGTCCAAGGGACTCTCAAGAGTCTTCTCCAACACCACAGTTCAAAAGCATCAATTCTTCGGCGCTCAGCCTTCTTCACAGTCCAACTCTCACATCCATACATGACCACAGGAAAAACCATAGCCTTGACTAGACGGACCTTTGTTGGCAAAGTAACGTCTCTGCTTTTCAATATGCTATCTAGGTTGGTCATAAGTTTCCTTCCAAGGAGTAAGCGTCTTTTAATTTCATGGCTGCAGTCACCATCTGTAGTGATTTTGGAGCCCAGGAAAAATAAAGTCAGACACTGTTTCCACTGTTTCCCCATCTATTTCCCATGAAGTGATGGGACCGGATGCCATGATCTTTGTTTTCTGAATGTTGAGCTTTAAGCCAACTTTTTCACTCTCCACTTACACTTTCATCAAGAGGCTTTTGAGTTCCTCTTCACTTTCTGCCATAAGGGTGGTGTCATCTGCATATCTGAGGTTATTGATATTTCTCCCGGCAATCTTGATTCCAGCCTGTGTTTCTTCCAGTCCAGCGTTTCTCATGATGTACTCTGCATATAAGTAAGATAAACAGGGTGACAATATACAGCCTTGACAAACTCCTTTTCCTATTTGGAACCAGTCTGTTGTTCCATGTCCAGTTCTAACTGTTGCTTCCTGACCTGCATACAAATTTCTCAAGAGGCAGATCAGGTGGTCTGGTATTCCCATCGCTTTCAGAATTTTCCACAGTTTATTGTGATCTACACAGGCAAAGGCTTTGGCATAGTCAATAAAGCAGAAATAGATGTTTTTCTGGAACTCTCTTGCTTTTTCGATGATCCAGCGGATGTTGGCAATTTGATCTCTGGTTCCTCTGCCTTTTCTAAAACCAGCTTGAACATCAGAGAAGGGGTTAATTGAGAGGTTGGGATAAGCAGATATAGACTACTAAATATGAAATATATAACCAACGAGGTCCTACTGTATAGCACAGGGAACTATCTGTAATAAACCATAATAGAAAAGAATATGAAAATGTATATGCTTAAAGCTCAACACTCAGAAAACTAAGATCATGGCATCTGGTCCCATCACTTCAAGGGAAATAGATGGGGAAACAGTGGAAACAGTGTCAGACTTTATTTTGGGGGGCTCCAAAATCACTGCAGATGGTGACTGCAGCCATGAAATTAAAAGACGCTTACTCCTTGGAAGGAAACTTATGACCAACCTAGATAGCATATTGAAAAGCAGAGACGTTATTTGCCAACAAAGGTCCGTCTAGTCAATGCTCTGGTTTTTCCAGTAGTCATGTATGGATGTGAGAGTTGGACTGTGAAGAAAGCTGAGCACCAAAGAATTGATGCTTTTGAATTGTGGTGTTGGAGAAGACTCTTGAGAGTCCCTTGGACTGCAAGGAGATCCAACCAGTCCATTCTGAAGGAGATCAGCCCTGGGATTTCTTTGGAAGGAATGATGCTAAAGCTGAAACTCCAGTACTTTGGCCACCTCATGCGAAGAGTTGACTCATTGGAAAAGACTCTGATGCTGGGAGGGATTGGGGGCAGGAGGAGAAGGGGACGACAGAGGATGAGATGGCTGGATGGCATCACCGACTCGATGGACGTGGGTTTGAGTGAACTCCGGGAGTTGGTGATGGACAGGGAGGCCTGGCGTGCTGGGATTCATGGGGTCGCAAAGAGTTGGATATGACTGACCAACTGAACTGAACTGAACTGAATATAACATTGTAAATCAGTTACACTTCAATAAAAATATATTGAAAAATGAAAGCCTTTGACTGTGTGGGTCATAATAAAGTGTGGAAAATTTTTAAAAAGAGATGGGAATACCAGACCACCTTACCTGTCTCCTGTGAAACCTGTATGTGGGTCAAGAAGCAACAGTTAGAACCTGCCAAGGAACAATGGACTGGTTCAAAATTGTGAACGGCGTACAAGGCTGTATATTGTCATCCTGATTTAGTATAACTTTTATGCAGAGTACATCATGTGAAATGCTAGGCTGGATATAACACAAGCTGGAATCAAGAACACCAGGAGAAATACCAACAATCTCAGATAAGCAGATGATACCACTTTAATGGCAGAAAGCAAAGAGAAACTAAAGAGCCTCTTGATGAAAGTGAAAGAGCAGAGTGAAAAAGCTGGCTTAAAACCCAGAAAAAATAAGATCACGGCATCTGGTCCCATCCCTTCACGGCAAATAAATGGGAAAAAAGTGGAAGCAATGACAGGGTTAATTTTCTTGGGCTCCAAAATACCGCAGACGGTGACAGCAGCCATGAAATTAAAAGACTCTTGCTCCTTGGAAGAAAAGCTGTGAGAAACCTAGACAGCATCTTAAAAATCAGACACATCACTTTGCCGACAAAGGTCCGTCTAGTCAAAGCTACGGTTTTTCCAGTAGTCTCATGCGGATGTGAGAGTTGCACCATAAAGTGGCGTGAGCACTGCAGAACCGATGGTTTCCAATCATGATGATTTCCAGTCCCTTGGACAGCAAGGTGATCAAACCAGTCAATCCAAAAGGAAATCAACCCTGAATATTCATTGAATGGACCAATGCTGAAGCTAAAGCTCCAATACTTTGGCCACCTGATGTGAAGAGCTGATTCACTGGACAAGATCCTGATGCTGGGAATAATTGAGGGCAAGAGGAGAAGGACACATCAGAGGATGAGATGGTTAGGTAGCATCACTGACTCAATGAAAGCTCAATAGTTGTGGCACATGGGCTTAGCTGCTCAGTGGCACGTGGGATCTTCTGGGATCAGGGTCTGAACCTAGGTCTCCGGAAGTGGCAGGCAAATTCTTTACCACTGAGTCATGAGGGAAACCCTAATCTACTTTTGGGCTTCTCAGGTGGTGCTAGTGGTAAAGAACCCGAGTGCCAAAGCAGGAGACATAAGAGACGGGGGTTCGATCCCTCCTTGGTTGGGAAGATCCCCTGGAGGAGGGCATGGCAGCCCACTCCAGTATCCTTGCTTGGAGAATCCCATGGACAGAGGAGCCTGGCAGGCTACAGTACATGGGTCAGAATGAGTCGGACACGACAGAAGTGACTTAGCACAGACACTGACCCAATGGACATGAATTTGAGCATTGTCCAGGAGATAGTGATGGTCAGGGGTGCCTGGCGTGCTGCAGTCCACGGGGTTGCAGAGTGAGACACAACTTAGCGACTGAACAGCAACCACAACAAAAAATGAAACAATTATGAAGCCAAAAACGGTACAAACTCTCCGTTATAAAATAGATAATCATAAGGATATAATGTACAGCATGGTGACTATAGTTAATAATACTGTATTGTATATTCGACAGTTGCTAAGGCAAGTTTTTCCTAGGTTTGCTCTTAATAAGAGATTGTAAAAGGTTTTTCCTTATCTTCTAAGTAATCTCCTTAGAAGGCACAGATTCTATGTCTTATCAGAATAATGTCCTGTGCTCTTTGTTGATTTATCGCGTCTTTTATTTGTAAGAGAACTGAGCAGTCTTACTTCTAAAAGAGATCATTGTTTTCATGCCTACACATGCAGTTAATGTTTTAAAGAAAAAAAATGTAGTTTTTGCTTTGATTTATAGGACTGATTCGTAGGTATGACTTTTAGTTTGCCCATGTAGATACAACTTAATTTTATGTATGTATGTATGTATTTTTGGCTTGCTAGTTCTTTGTTGCTGGGCAGGCTTTTCTCTAGTTGTGGAGACTGGGGCCTATCTCTAGCTGCAGTACATGGGTGTCTCGTTGCGGCGGCTTCTCTTGTTGCAGAGCATGGGTTCTAGAGCATGTGAGTCTCAGCAGTTGCAGCATGTGGGTCTAGTAGCTGTGGCTTCCAGGCTCTAGAGCACAGGCTCAGGAGTTGTGCCACAGGCTTAGTTACTCCACGACCTGTGGGATCAGGGATGGAACCTGTGTCTCCTGCGTTGGCAGGCAGGTTCTTTACCACGGAGCAACCAGGGAAGCCCTCGATGCAATAGCAAGAATTTTTCCCCTCTATGTTGCCACATTTCCCTAGTTTCAGTGAAATTATACAAGGATTCTTTAATAAAAATTAAAACCACATGTTTAATAGATAAATAAATAAAAGAGATAAGGCTACCTATCTAGAGATAGGTAGAGATAAGGCACATTACCTTCAATATTTACTTTAGAAATCTTATCAATACTCTGGATAAATGGATAGCCAAACAGTTTCTTAGTTACCTATGATTCTTTTTTTTAATTCTGTTTTGTTTTTTTTTGTTTGTTTGCTTTTTTTTTTTTTTTTAGGTTTTGCATTTAGGTCTATGATTCATTTTTTTGAGTTAATGTTTGTATATGGTGCAAGGTGTGATCAGTTGTTGTTGCTGTTCTATTTACATAGAGGTATTCACGTTTCCTGGGCTTCCCAGGAGACTCAAGTGGCAAAGAATCCTCCTGCCGATGCAGGAGATGCGGGTTTGATCCCTGGGTCAGGAAGAGCCGCTGGAGGAGGAAATGGCAACACACTCCAGTATTCTTGCTTGGAAAATTCCATGCACAGAGGAGCCTGGCGGGCTACAGTCCATGGGGTCGCAAAGAGTCAGACACAACTGAGCATGTGCGTGTGCCTCTGCAGGCATGCACATGCGCGCGCGTGCACACACACACACACACACTTTCAAGTCTTCCAGCATCATTTGTTGTTCCACATTGCAGGTGGGATCCTAGGTCTTTGACCAGGGCTCAAATCTGTGTCTCCTGTATCAGAAGGCAGTCTTAATCATTCAACCGCCAGGGAAGTCCATGACCCATGAATGTATTTAGCAAATTGTACACATCTTTTGACATTTCTAACAACTTGTGAAATTCTGTCTTTCCAAAATAAAATTCTAAATGAAATCTGCTTGATCTCAAACTGACTTTGATATTTCCCGGAAGGCCTCTGGAAAATCACGAAGAGCCTGTTCCTTCACCTTGTAAATGAGAGATGTTACAATAATTAGGTTTATTTGATCAGCTGAGTTGCACAGGAAGCATTCTCAAATACTAAGAGATGCTTCACCTTTTCTAATTTATACTTCTATGGGTACAATGTTAATATAAATACTTTAGAAATTATATTAACTTCCTAGAAATGTCAATGCCTTTGTTGTTCATGATGTATATTGGTGCTGCTTTGCCTTATAATTAGACAACACTGGCATAATGTTATCAGCTGCAATTCCAGGTACTATTTTAGAATGTTGTATGCCACAAAAACAACTAAATGTCCTTGTCAATTGCATCACTTTATATAATGAACATTCTTTTTTTTATTTTATTTTATTTTTAAATTTTACATAATTGTATTAGTTTTGCCAAATATCAAAATATTCTATAATGAACATCCATCCCATCTTTTACCATGGTGATTTTCATCTTTTTAAAAATTTATTTATTTTTTATTGAAGGATAATTGCTTTATAGAATTTTTCTCTTTTCTGTCAAACCTCAACATGAATCAGCCATAGGTATATATATACATATATATCCCCTCCCTTTTGAACCTCCCTCCCATCTCCCTCCCCATCCCACCCCTCTTGGTTGATACAGAGCCCCTGTTTGAGTTTCCTGAGCCATACAGCAAATTCCCATTGGCTATCTATTTTACATTTGGTAATGTACATTTCCATGTTACTCTTTCCGTACATCTCACCATCTCTTCCCCTCTCCCCATGTCCATAAGTCTATTCTCTATGTCTGTTTCTCCATTGTTGCCCTGTCAATAAATTCTTCAGTACCATTTTTCTAGATTCCATATATATGTGTTAGAGTATGATATTTCTCTTTCTCTTTCTGACTTACTTCACTCTTATAATACTTACTTCTTACTTACAATAGGTTCCAGGTTCATCCACCTCATTAGAACGGACTGAAATGCGTTCCTTTTTATGGCTGAGTAATATTCCATTGTGTATATGTACCAGGACCTCTTTATCCATTCATCTGTCAATGAACATCTAGGTTGCTTCCATGTTCTGGCTATTGTAAATAGTTACCAATGGCATTTTTCACAGAACTAGAACAACAAAGTTCACAATTCATATGGAAACACAAAAGACCCTGAATATCCAAAGCAGTCTTGAAAAGAAGAATGGAGCTGGAGGAATCAACCTTCCTGACTTCAGATTATACTACAAGGCTACAGTCATCAAGACAGTATGGCATTGGCACAAAAGCAGAAATACAGACCAATGATTTTCCTCTTTTGTCATCCATAGTTATTTTACCTTGATGCTTCCCTGAAAACCCTTGCAATCAGCTACATGCCAGACTAACTATCTTCAACAAAATGAGACTATCTTGGAGTCCCGAAAGGACTCTGCCAGGTACTCTTTGAGGCACAGAACTCCTAATGGCATTGCTCAAACAACTTGGAGACCACACCACTAGACCGAGTCAGGATTTCCTGAATTCTCCTGGAGAAGCTGATAAATTCATGAGATGGCTAATCCAAGATCAAACAGAACAAGAATTACATGGGGCTGAGTGAACACATTAGGCATGATTACAGCTTTTGTTTGGACTACTGCTGATGCCTTTTTTTTTTTTTTAAACTTTACATAACTGTATTAGTTTTGCCAAATATCAAAATGAATCCACCACAGGTATACATGTGTTCCCCATCCTGAACCCTCCTCCCTCCTCCCTCCCCATTCCATCCCTCTGGGTCGTCCCAGTGCACCAGCCCCTAGCATCCAGTATCGTGCATCGAACCTGGACTGGCAACTCGTTTCATACATGATATTTTACAAGTTTCAATGCCATTCTCCCAAATCTTCCCGCCCTCTCCCTCTCCCACAGAGTCCATAAGACTGTTCTATACATCAGTGTCTCTTTTGCTGTCTCGTACACAGGGTTATTGTTACCATCTTTCTAAATTCCATATATATGCGTTAGTATACTGTATTGGTGTTTTTCTTTCTGGCTTACTTCACTCTGTATAATAGGCTCCAGTTTCATCCACCTCATTAGAACTGATTCAAATGTATTCTTTTTAATGGCTGAATAATACTCCATTGTGTATATGTACCACAGCTTTCTTATCCATTCATCTGCTGATGGACATCTAGGTTGCTTCCATGTCCTGGCTATTATAAACAGTGCTGCGATGAATATTGGGGTACACGTGTCTCTTTCCCTTCTGGTTTCCTCAGTGTGTATGCCCAGCAGTGGGATTGCTGGATCATAAGGCAGGTCTATTTCCAGTTTTTTAAGGAATCTCCACACTGTTCTCCATAGTGGCTGTTGCTGATGCCTTAATGTTCTATTCTCTGGAGAACAACTTTCTCTTCTAACTTCAGCTATCTAAGATTCATAATAGTTTAGTAAATCATACTTCTGTAAGTGTAAGTGAGGTATTTATCTTCTTTTCCCTGCCTGATCACTCTAGAGTTTGAATATTCTTATTAAGTGTTCTCATTTTCATAGTAATACAATGAATGGTATAGGTTCAATATGAATCTTTCCTCTGTATTGATTTCATTATATAAGCCTTTAATGGAATATCATATTTGAAAACAATACATATAATCAGATATGATCAGAGAGTTAAAGAAATTAAAGGTGATTTTATGAAGCCAATGCTTACAAAGTCCTCTTGGACAAATGGGCCTCCTACCTGGATTACAGCTTCCTCAGTCTTAGAGCTGAGTAGGAGAGGTCACCACCTGGCAGGCCTAGCAAACTTAGGATACGGTGAGGACTTCAAGAAGAGATTAATTTACCTAAATCTGCATGTGATTCTGGTGGTGAGTTCTTGGCATGGCTTCCTAGCCTTGAGAGGCTTTTCAAAGTCCAATCTAAGACTCCTTATGAAAAGTTCCAGCAATGCAAACTAAAAAGGCCTCTGTGGTCAATTATCATTCTTGCTGAAATTGTGCAGATAAGCAAGCCAAATCTAGTGAGATCAGACATTTTATAAATGTAAGAATAATCTTATTCTTACTCCTAACGGCATTGCTTAAACAACTTTGAGACCACACCACTAGACCGAGTCAGGATTTCCTGAATTCTCCTGGAGACTCTCAGCTGATAAGTTCATGAGATGGCTAATCCCAGATCAAACAGAACAAGAACTACAAGAATTACAAAGAATAATCTTACTTTGAGTATCTGTGGCCAAAAAGGAAGTGACTGTTGAAATTTTGTTTTTAAAAAGAAAACACAGCGTTGTCAGGTATGGGATTCTGGTCTTTGAGCTATTTTGCACGTCGTTGTAAACTACGTGGTTATGTGACCTACATCTAAATCGGACTGGCTTCTGCTATCTCATACATTTTGTCAGTCCTTACCAAATTCTCAGCTCTTCCAGTTTGCTTCAATATCTGGCTGCAACTCCTCAAACTACTGGTTCCAAATTTTTTCCAACCCTCCGGATTTGACATCATTGAGAACACAAAGCTGACTGCCCAGATTCTTATTGGAAGTCTATGCTTTGACTTCATAGGATCAGAAGAAGTCCTATGAGCCGAAGCTAGACAACTTGATATAAATTTCAACGGACTCATCATTGCAGCAGATTATGTATGATCTTCATGCCTGAAACTGCTGCCATGTGGGCCACTCAGGAAATTACACTTTATCTCCCATGCTCTGCTCCAGGAAATAATCATGATTGTGGATGAGCTTACCAAAACCTATCTGATGTCTGTGCTTCATAGAAACCATTCACTGCAAACTAGGAAATCATCAGATTACCACTGCCATCCCCTCACTCCACCATCTAAACTTGCTTCAAGCCCAACATCTAGAAATGCTTTCAAATGGTTATCCTTCTGGACTCAGAAACTGTCTAAATATTAATAGTCCACAATAAATCTTAATCTTTCTTTATTGTTTACTTAGAAACCTCCCTCATTAAGTGATTGATTCCTTGCAGGATCCAGCAGATATCTTCTACTACCAAATATCAGCAGACACTTCAGCTGTTGCTTAGTGAACAAAAGGTGACTGAGTGAGAAATGGACTTATATTGTTCACAGGAAAAAGAATGCCTCTTCTTCCCTTGAAGAAGGGGAGGAACTGAAAATAACTCCCTCCTTAACCAAACCTTAGGCCGTTCTGAGTCCTCTTCTTCACTCTACCTGAAGCTTGATCCTACCTGCTAAGCTGCTGAGCCCAGCTTTAGCAACGATCCTCCCTAATCAGAATCAGTTTAATCAGAATCCCCGCATACTTCATATCTGAGTTTTTCATCCCTCCTCTTGATACCTAATCAAGTTCTACTCCCAGCCTCCCTTGATACTTGTGTTAGTCAGGGTTCTCCACAGAAATAGGATCAAGAAGAAACAGATAGATATACACATATCTTATATATCAAGTATCTATACCTATAGGTATAGATAACTAGATCAGATACCTAATATCTATACATTTATGTATGTGTGTATATATATATATTAGTTATATTTCTCTACTATATATCCATATTGCTATAGATATAAGATAGATATAGATATGGCTTCCCAGGTGGCTCAGTGGTAAAGAATCTGCCTGCCAATGCAGGAGACGCAGGAGACATGGGTTCAGTCCCTCGGTTGGGAAGATCCCCTGGAGGAGGTAATGGCAACGCACTCCAGTATTCTTGTCTGGGAAATCCCATGGACAGAGGATTTTGGAGGGTTACAGGTCCACAGGGTTGCAGAGTCAGGCACAACTTAGCAACTGAGCATGAGCACGGGCATACATATACATGAAGAGATTTATTATAGAAATTGGCTCATGCAATTGTGGAGGGTGAGAAATCATGCAATCTGCTGTCTGCAAGCTGGAAAACCAAGAAAGTCGGTGGTATAATTCAGTCTAAGTCAGAAAGCCTGACAAACCCTGAACCCAGTTCAAGGCTAAAAGCCTGAGAATCAGAGGGCAGATGGTGCAAATCCTGGGCTAAGTGCAAAGGCCCAAGACGAGGAGTGCCGATGTCTTAGAACAGAGTCATATGGATGTCTCAGTTCAGGCAAAGAGCAAACTCATCCTTCCTCTGCCTTTCTGTTCTATTCAGGCCCTCAAGGGATTGGGTGATGCCCACTTGCATTGGTGAGGGCAATTCTCTTTACTAGATCTACCAATTCATATGCTAATCTCTTCCAGAATCCTGCTTACAGACACACCAGGAAATGCTTTACAAGCAAGTGGACATCTAAAATTAGCCAACACAATACCTAAGTTCCTGTTAGTAATTTCCCAGTCACTACCTCCTTCAACCACCCTGTTGGCGATAAATTTTCATCTGTCTCTCGTGTAGATGGAGTTGAGTTTATTTTCCCTGTTGCAACAGTCTCTGTCCCCTTTTAAACAAAGCCTTAAACAAAGTCTTAAACAAAGCCTTCCTTGCCTTAAACTCCCTGTGGCATAATTATCTATTGACAATATTAAAGTTATGTTCATGTGAATGAGAGAATGTGTGTCAGGTTCTCAGCTGTGAGCTAGTATGTGCATATTTATGTGAGATAAAATGAGAATGTGAGTACATGTGAGCAAATTTCTTCTGTGAGCTAATGTCTGAGCTTTATGGTGGATGGAAACATGTTTGTGTATACATGTATATAAGCGTGTTCTGGATTTTAAGAATGTGTAAGTGAAAGTGTGAGTGGGAACATCTGGAAGCATCTGACTGTTTATATCTGAGTCCCTTTGTGAGTAAACTTGTGAGTAAGGTCCTGAAATTGAGTGACTATATCAGCATGTTTTGGCTTCCCTGGTAGCTCAGCTGGTAAAGAATCCGCCTGCAATGCAGGAGATCCTGGTTCGATTCCTGGGTTGGGAAGATGCCCTGGAGAAGGGATAGGCTACCCACTCCAGGATTCTTGGGCTTCCCTGGTGGCTCAGGCGGTAAAGAATCCACCTGCAATGTGGCAGATCTGGGTTCGATACCTGGGTCAGGAAGATCCCCTGGAAGGGGGCCTAGCAACCCACTCCAGCATTCCGGCCTAGAGAATCCCCACGGACAGAAGAGCCCAGCAGCTACAGTTACAGTCCATGGGGTCACAAAGAGTTGGACAGGACTGAGTGACTAACACACACACACACACACACACACACACACCAGCATGTTTATGTGAAACAATGAATGTGTTGGTGCACGCATGTGAATGTATGTGTTTTTGAATTTGACTTTGAGGGCAAACTCAAATTTGTGTGTTTAGTTAGTGTGCAAGAATGTGTATGTATGTCAACATATCTCTGTGTGACAGTGTATGTGTGAGCATGTTCATGGGTGAGCGTGTTTTCTTAGGTGTAAATGTGTGTGCTTAAAATGAATATTTAAGTGTGTTCACCTGTATAAATGAATTTGTAGGCATGTGAATGCATATTAGCATAATACTGAGTAGTTGGGGTAAATGTGTTTTTTGTGTGATCTTGTTTATGTGTGAATATATTTGAGTAAGGTTATTTGCAAGCATATATGTGGAAGTACATTCAATGGTTTTTTATTTTTTTAATTAGTTACTTGGAGGATAATTATTTACAATATCGTGATGGATTTTGCTATACATCAACATGAATCGGCCATACATATACATGTCACCCCTCATCCTGAATCTCCCTCCCACCTCCCTCCCCACTGCTGGAAAAACCATAGCTTTGACTAGACGGACCTTTGTCACTAAAGTAATGTCTCTGCTTTTTAATACACTGACTAGGTGTGCCATAGCTTTTCTTCCAAGGAGCAAGCGTCTTTTAATCATGGCTGCAGTCACCACCTGCAGTGAATCTGGAGCCCAAGAAAATAAATTCTGTCACTGTTTCTGTTGTTTTCCATCAATTTGCCATGAAGTGATGGGACAAGATGTCATGGTCTTCGTTTTTCAGTGTTGACTTTTAAGCCAGCTTTTTCACTCTCCTCTTTCACTTTCATCAAGAGGCTCTATAGCTCCTCTTTGCTTTCTGCCATAAGGGTACTGTCCCCTGCATATCTGAGGCTAGTTATTGATATTTCTCCTGACAATCTTGATTCCAGCTTGTGCTTCATCCAGCCTGGCATTTCGCATGATGTACTCTGCATATAAATTAGATAAGTAAGGTGACTATATCCAGCCTTGACGTACCCCTTTCCCAGTTTGGAACCAGTCTGTTGTTCCATGTCTGGTTCTAACTCTTGCTTCTTGACCTGCAGACAGATTTGTCAGGAGGCAAGTAAGGTGAGCTGGTATTTCCATCTCCTTAAGAGTGTTGCAGAGTTTGTTGTGATCCACACAGTCAAAGCCTTTAGCATAGTCATCGAAACAGAAGGAGATGTTTTACTGGAGCTCTCTTGCTTTTTCGATGATATAAAGGATGTTGACAATTTGATCTCTCATTCCTCTGCCTTTTCTAAATCCAGCTTGAACTTCTGGAAGTTCTCAGTTCACATACTGTTGAAGCCTAGCTTGGAGAATTTTGAGCATTCCTTTGCTAGTCTGTGAGATGAGTGCATTTGTGCAGTAGTTTGAACATTCTTTGGCATTGCCTTTCTTTGGGACCAGAATGAAAACTGACCTTTTCCAGTCCTGTGGCCACTGCTGAGTTTCCCAAATTTGCTGGCATATTAAGTGCAGCATTTTCACAGCATTATCTTTTAGGATTTGAAATAGCTCAGCTGGAATGCCATCACCTCCACTAGCTTTATTAATAGTGATGCTTCCTAAGGCCCACTGGACTTCACATTCCAAGATGTCTGGCTGTATGTGAGTGATCACATCATCGAGGTTATCTGGGTCATGAAGATCATTTTTGTATAGGTCTTCTGTGTGTTCTTGCCATCTCTTCTTAATATCTTCTGTTTCTGTTAGGTCCATGCCATTTCTGTCCTTTATTGAGCCCATCTTTGCATGAAATGTTCCCTTGGTATCTCTAATTTTCTTGAGGAGATCGCTAGTCTTTCCCATTCTATTGTTTTCCTCTATTTCTTTGCATTGATCACTGAGGAAGGCTTTCTTATCCTCCCTGCTATTCTTTGGTACTCTGGATTCAGATGGATATATCTTTCCTTTTCTCCTTTGCCTTTCCCTTCTCTTCTTTTCTCTGCTATTTGTAAGGCCTCCTCAGGCCACCATTTTGCCTGCTTGCATTTCTTTTTCTCTGCTATTTGTAAGGCCTCCTCAGGCCACCATTTTGCCTGCTTGCATTTCTTCTTCTTGGGGATGCTTTTGATCATCGCCTCTTGCACAATGTTAGGAACCTCCATCCACAGTTCTTCAGGCACTCTTTCTATAGGATCGAATCCCTTGAATCTCTTGGTCACTTCCACTGTATAATCGTAAGAAATTTGATTTCGGTCACACCTGAATGGTCTAGTGGTTTTCCCTTCGTTCTTCAACTTAAGTCTGAATTTGGCAATAAAGCGTTCATGATCTGAATATGTGTGTGCTCGATTGTATGAAGGTTTCTGAGCATGAACACACATGTTAGCGTGTTTATGTGTTTCTGTGTAATCTTATTAATATATGGTTGTATTTGTGTAAAGGCACATATATGTGTGTCAGTGAATGTAAGCATATTTATGTGACTGAATTCATGAGCTTCCTAGTGAGCTTTACTGTTTGAGTGCAGATGAATACCTGGGCATATTCTTCTTTATGTTAATGTTGGCCTTCATGTGTAAATGAGTGTGTCATTGTGGGTCCACAAATCTCATGAGTGGGAGTGAATTTTTGATTATGCATGCACGTGAGTGAATGTGTGATAATTTTCATGTGAATGAGATCTGGGTATGTTCATGTGAGTGAATGTGTCAGTGTCTGCACATGTGCGTAGTACTATTCAAGAGGGTGAACATATGAACTTGTACCTGTCAGAGTAGGTTAAAGTAATGTTTGAGTGTTGAAATGCATGTTTGTGTGTGTCCAAGTGTATACCTGAATTTGAAGCCATGTGTACGGATGTTATTAGCACTTTCCTGTGAGTCAGCGAATGTGTATGTTTCCTGCTGCAAACTAGGTAACATGTGGAGTATTGTATGAGTGAAATGTGAGCATCTGAATGTAAATACATATGGGCGTATTTTCTTCATGAGGGAATATTTGTACTTTGTGGAGGATGTGCACATGTTTGTAGGAGAGCATCCATGTGAGCATGTTCCTGACTATGAGAGTGCTAATGTGCATGTGAAAGTGAATGTCTGGGAGCACCTGAGTTTATGTATTCATGAACCTGTGTGACTGAACTTGTAGGAATATTCATGTGATTGAGTGAATTCTTGTGCAAGTTTGCACAGAGTGAATTTATTATAGTGTGACTAGTTATGTCTACCTATTTGAATACATCTATGAGCATGTTTTGGAGAAGGCAATGGCATCCCACTCCAGTACTCTTGCCTGGAAAATCCCATGGATGGAGAAGTCTGGTGGGCTACAGTCCATGGGGTCGCTAAGAGTCAGACACGACTGAGCGACTTCCCTTTCACTTTTCACTTTCATGCATTGGAGAAGGAAATGGCAACCCACCCGTGTTCTTGCCTGGACAATCCCAGGGACGGGGGAGCCTGGTGGGCTACAGTCCATGGGGTCACACAGAGTCGGACACAACTGAAGCGAGTTAGCAGCAGCAGCAGCAGCAGCATGAGCATGTTCACGTGAGGCAATGATGGTGTGAGCACATCTGTATTAATGAGTGAATGTGTGACCATGTGGGTGTGAATATATGAGTGTGTCTGCATGTGAATAATTTGTCAGCATGTTCATTTGAGTGAGTAAACAGTAAACATGTTAATGTAAGTGACTGAATGTGGGAGCATGCACATACATGTGAACATGTATATTTGTACACTCTACCTGCCTCCTGCGAAACCTGTATGCAGGTCAAGAAGCAATAGTTAGAACCGGACATGGAACAAAGGACTGGTTCCAAATTGGGAAAGGAGTACGTCAAGGCTGTATATTGTCACCCTGCTTATTTAACTTATATGCAGAGTACATCATGAGAAATGCTGGGCTGGATGAAGCACAAGCTAGAATCAAGATTGCCAGGAGAAACATCAATAACCTCAGATATGCAGGTGACACCACCCATATGGCAGAAAGCAAATAGGCTCTTCATCTTGATGAAGGTGCAAGAGGAGAGTGAAAAAGCTGGCTTAAAAGTCAACATTCCAAAAACTAAGATCATGACATCTGGTCCCGATGCTTCATGGCAAATAGATGGGGAAACAATGGAAACCGTGACAGACTTTTTTTCTTGAGCTCCAAAATCACTGCAGATGGTGGCTGCAGCCATGAAATTAAAAAAGACACTTGCTCCTTGGAAGAAAAGCTATGACCAACGTAGACAGTGTATTAAAAAGCAGAGACATTACTTTAGCGACAAAGGTCCATCTAGTCAAAGCTATGGTTTTTCCAGTAGTCATGTATGGATGTGAGAGCTGGACCGTAAAGAAGGCTGAGCACTGAAGAACTGATGCTTTTTGAACTGTGCTGTTGGAGAAGACTCTTGAGACTCCCTTGGACTGCAAGGAGATCCAACCAGTCAGTCCTAAAGGAAATCAGTCTTGAATATTCATTAGAAGGACTGATGCTGAAACAGAAGATGAGCTGACTCATAGAAAAGACCCTGATGCTGGGAAAGATTGAAGGCAGGAGAAGGGGATGACAGAAGACTAGATGGTCGGATGGCATCACCGACTCAATGGACATGAGTGAGCAAATTCTGGGAGGTGGAAAAGGACAGGGAAGCCTGGCGTGCTGCGGTCCATGGGGCCGCAAAAAGTCAGACACGACTGAGTGACTGAACAACAACAAAAACATTTGTGAGAGTGAATTTGTGAACTTTTTCATGTCTTACAGTATGTTATGTAACAATATTTGAGTGTTGAAGTAAATGGGTGTGTTCAAGCCTGTGGAATTTGTTGTGAGTATCTGTATATGTGTTTACATGCTTGTGTCAGTGAGGGAATATCTATATTTGTTTTCATAAGCCTGTTAATGTGAGCGTGTGAAAGTGAAGTCGCTTAGTCATGTCCGACTCTTTGCGACTGCATGGGCTGTAGCCTACCAGGCTCCTCTGTCCATGGGATTTTCCACACAATAGTACTGGAGTGGATTGCCATTTCCTTCTCTAGGGGATCTTCCCTACCCAGGGATCGAACCCGGGTCTCCCACATTGTAGACAGACGCTTAACTGTCTGAGCCACCAGGGAAGTGTGCTCTAAGCTAAATTTGTGTGAGTTAATCTTTGTGTGTGTGAGTGAATGAGTTGATGGTGAGTGTGAGTACGTTTGTGTCAGAGTGACTATGTAATCAGATTTCTGTTTGAGTGTGTCAACGTGCCTGTGAATAGGCTGCGTGTAAGCACATCACCTATATGACTGGGTTTCTGTAAGTGTGAGTCTGTGAGAATGCACGTTAAGTCAATGAATGTGAGTATGTCCCTGTTTTTGAGTGCGCTTTGTTGTTGTTCAGTCACTCAGTCATGTCCGACCCTTTGCAACCCATGGACTGCAGCATGCCGGGCTTCCCTGTCCTTCACTATTTCCTGGAGTTTGCTCAAACTCTTGTCCATTGAGTCAGTGATGCCATCCAACCATCTCATCCTCTGTTGCCCCTTTCTCCTCCTGACCTCAATCTTTCCCAGCATCAGGGTCTTTTCCCAATGAGTCCAATCTTTCCACCAGTTGGCCAAAGGACTGGTACCTCAGCTTCAGCATCAGTCCTTCCAATGAATGTTCAGGACTGATTCCCTTTAGAATTGAAAATTTGATCTCCTTGCTGTCCAAGGGGCTCTCAAGAGTCTTCTCCATCATCACAATTTGTGCCTATCAATTCTTTGGTGCTCAGCCTTCTTTATGGTCCAACTCTCACATCCGTACATGGCTACTGGAAAAATCATAGTTTTGACCATGCAGACCTTTCTCAGCAAAGTGATATCTCTGCCTTTTAAAACACTGTCTAGGTTTGTCAAGCCAGCATCTTTTAATTTCAGCTGCAGTAACCATCTGCAGTGATTCTGAAGCCCAAGAAAATAAAGTCTGTCATTGTTTCCATTGTTTCCCCATCTATTTGCCATGAAGTGATGAGACCGGATGCCATGACCTTTGTTTTCTAAATGTTGAGTTTTAAGTCAGCTTTTTTACTCTCCTCTTTCAGCTTCAAGTGTGTGCTAATATGTGTAAATGAGGAAATGTGTTCATGTGAGATATGAGTGTGTCTTTTATGTGAATTGTGTGAATGAGTGAATGTGTGCATTGGTGGTCTCAAAATATGTGTGTTTACATGTGTATGAGAATTGAGGATGCTTGTGTCAGTGAATGTGTGAATATATGCATATGAGCACAAATTTGTTTTAGTGAACTTGTAAGCATATTCAGGGGTGATAGCAGGTACGTGTGTGTGAGAGAACACAGAGATGTTTGCACATGTGTATATGAATATGGGCATAAGACTGGACATGTGATTTGTACAAATCATCATATGTAAGAGTATACATGTGTACGATTTCATTAATATGTGTGCATGGTTGAATGTGTTAACATTTGAGTGTGTGATCATGTTGAGATGGGGATGCCCATATGTGTGACTGAATGTATGAGTATGTTTCTGTTTGTAAAATGAGTATGTGTGAATGTGTTCTGTGTGTGCCGGGGTCCAGCCCCGGCTGATCCAGGGTATTTGAAGCGGGGACGGCGTCGGCGACCTATTTAATTATTTATTCATCAAAGATATAAAGAGTAATAGAGTGAGGATAGCTCAGTAGGAAAATTCAGTGGAGAAAAGAGGCTGAGTAGCTTGGTTTACGCGGGAGACCAATAAAACTTCAAGACAAGAAGTTTGCACCACTTACGTAGGCCGCAGGCGTCCTTCCATTCTCCCGAAGGAGAGGAGACACTGAGGCCTCCCCGGTCGGATCTTAGAAGCCCAGGCATAATTAGCAAGCATGGCGGGTTCCGCGCTCCAGATGGAGACTCAGCCAGAAGTTGAAAGAGAGAGCGACATGGGGAGACCAAGTTTTGGTGAACAAGGCCCGCACTTTATTTTCCAAAGTAGTTTTTATACCTAAAGTTGTTTATAGAGGATAATGGGGGAAGGGGTGGAGTCATGCAAGGACAGCAGTTCCTGGTCCTAATCGAAGCCAGGCTTTTCAAACTTATCATATGCAAAAGTTCAAGTGAATTACATCATCTTCTGGCCAGGAGGCCTGTTAACATTTTAAGAAACTTATCTTTCTCTAAAGGTGATTATTCCAAAGTCAGGCACCAGCCTCCAAAAAAGCATTGGACAAAGCTGCATTCCTATAGGGCAAAGATGAGGTGGGCTCAATCAAGAAAAGAATTAACTCAAGGGTCCAACGTTACAAACATTGAGGCTACTACTTACATTTCTATACACCCATTATATCAATCAATACACTGCCAAGGACACAGTAGGTACGGAGTATGGAGACTTAGCAGCAAACATTGGCTCGATAAGTGAAAAACCCTTCACCAATACAATTTCTAATCAATCTTTTAACTACTCAAAGGAATCTGTGTTTAGACAGTTTAGAACATCTCCTGCCTCTCACAGTTGGGAGGCTCTGAACAATCACATGTGGCCGGAAAAACCTATTCAGGCAGGCTAGAGGATTTCCAAAGGAGTTTGTAGGTTAAACACTGTCACACCCAGGAATTATTAACTGGAGCTGTAAGCTAACTCTTTTTTCAGAGAGAGGTAGTGGGGGACAGCCCCCCGTAAAGTCAGAGGTGTAGGTGAAAGCACAAAGCAGAAAGTAGGCAGACTCTGGTTTGGGGGGTAGATGCTCGAGAATTTCCAGGGGGACTCCTGAGGCTCGATCCCGCCTTTGCGTATGCCAAGCCTCCTTCCTCATGACCTTTGTCATGGGCGGAATTCCTCACGCTGGCTCCCGGCAGTGATAGAATTCCAGTTGCGCTATTCCAGATCCTGAAAGATGATGCTGTGGAAAGTGCTGCACTCAATATGCAATATGCACTCAATATGCAATATGCCGGCTCCCGGCATGTGTGTGTGTGTGTTTTTCCTGTATTTGTCATCTAATCTTACCGCATTGTGATCAGATAAAATGCTTGAAATGATTTCAATTTTTTTTCAATTTACCAAGGCTAGATTTATGGCCCAGGATGTTATCTATCCTGGAGAAGGTTCCGTGTGCACTTGAGAAAAAGGTGAAATTCATTGTTTTGGGGTGAAATGTCCTATAGATATCAATTAGGTCTTACTGGTCCATTGCATCATTTAAAGTTTGAGTTTCCTTGCTAATTTTCTGTTTAGTTGGCCTATCCATAGGTGTGAATGCAGTACTAAAGTCTCCCACTATTATTGTGTTACTGTTAATTTCCCCTTTCATACTTGGTAGCATTTGCCTTCCATATTGCAGTGCTCCTATGTTAAGTGCATATATTGGAAGTGTTTTTAAAAGATGTTACGCTTTCCTTAAATATAGAGTAGATCTGTGAAAACATCTGATACTGGGTTTTTCCATGTGATAAGTATTTTGATTAATAAGTCAATCTCTTGTGAAAAGTCTATTCAGGTTTTCTATTGATTTTTGAGTCAGTTTTATTGCTTTGTATCTTTCCAGTCATTTTTACATTTCATATAGGTTATCTAACTTGTTGGCATACAGTTTTTCATAGTACTCCCTTATAATCCTTTTGATGTTGTAGCATTGGTAGTGTTAAAAATCGAAATTCAGCTGAGTAAATTTTAAAGATCTTATTAGCTTTCTTCAATGATTCATGAACAAGGCAGCATCCAACCTAGTAGACAGAAAGGAGTTCCAAGGAGCTTTACAAAGTGAAAGACTTTTATAGGCAAAAGGGAACAAGAATTAAGAGGTTATGCTAGCAAAAAGCAGAAAGGTTGTGGCAAGGTCACTTTCCTATAGAGGATGGCCTAGGTCAATTAAGATTGTTTAACTAGTGCTGATTAGTTGATTTCTGACTGACTTGTTTAAGATTACACTTTCGGGAGAGTTGAAACTGTAATGAAGTTAAGTCTCTGTTTGATGACCAGAAGCTTAGCGTAAAAGACTCCATTTTGGACCTATTGTCTTGTTTTTAACTATTGTTATGTCACCTCTTTCATTCCTGATATTTTAAAATAACATCTCCCCAGTTTTTCCCTTGGCCAATCTAAATAAATGTAGCACTTTTTTTGAAAGAATAAAACATTGGTCATCGATTCACTCTATTATTATTATTATTTTTTTTTTTTTGGAGCATAGTTGTATTCTGCAAATTTGCTGAATTCATTTATTAGTTCTAACACTTTTTTGGTGGGAATTTCGTTGGGAACAGAGTCCAAGTTGACTCTGTTCCCTTTAAGTGTGTATTTACTTTTCCCTCTTCCTGCACTGGAACCCCTGTCCCAAGGGAAGTTAGTGCTCAAGCAAGCAGGGCCTCTGCCCGAGGAGGGTCCAATGCATTGCCTGTGCAGGTTCCCATGACTCTACTCAGAGGCAGCCTTGAGTGCATGTCCCCACCCTGTTTTATTCCTTCATAGCCAACTACCACTCCCAGCCTCTGCCCCAACTCATGCCCCCACCTCGTGGTGGAACCACTGGTCAGAGCAGGCAGTGCCTGAATGAAATCTTAGCATGTATCAGGGGCAAGTTGTGGTAAAGCGGCTGCTATCCAAGATCTGGGCTGCTTCCGAGGCACTCTTTGAGTAAGTGCTAACAATAGCCCCTACGGTGCAACTCAGGCTCCACCCAGGGACTCCATAGCCTCTGCATTCCATGATCCAGTCTTGTGCCCAGTCATGTCTGCCCAGATCCAGCGCCAAACTGTGATGTGGAGTGAGCAGAGCATTTGCAAGGCTGGGGCTTGTGGCTAGGTAGTCACCCGACAGCTGGCAGCAGCTAGGGCAGAACACTTTGCACCCTGGCTGGGGGCAAGTCAGTACATGTGCACTCTTGACCAGTAGAGTCCAGGCTTCCACAGTCCTTCTATCTGTTGCAGCAGTCCTCGAACCAGTAAGAGGCTTTTCTCCTCCATGTAGAACTCCAGGACTGAGGCGCCCAGTCTCTGGCTCAAATCACTCACTCCCCAGGGCAGGTGTCTGCCCACGTAATCATCCTTTTCCTCTGAGTCTCTTCCCAGAGGCGTATGTCCGGACCCGATCACTTCTCTTCCTTTTCTACCTGATTATGTGTGTATCATTCTTATAGCCTGGCTTGTCCAGGAGTGTTTCTGCCAGTTTCCAATTAGTTTTCAGTGAGAATTGTCCCACACGTAGATGTATTTGGTATGTTCACGGGGAGAGGTGACCTCCACAACTTTTTTCTCCACCATCTTGATGACTGTCTCTCATCTTATTACTATGGATTCCTACCTTCATACTCTGCTATGGGCAAGAATTCCCAAATCCCTATTACTATAAGAAATGAATAAGGATATTTTGGACTAAAACACATGGATCATTTCATCCTTTGCCAAAGGTAAGATCTCCATTATGACTTCCAAGTGAGTAAAGTAGGTGTGTAATTGTCTCATCTCTTACTGAGAGTCCTCACTGGTGCTCAATACACACAGTGTCCCTTTATCACAAGGAGATGTTTATAAGGTTACTTACTTACTTATTTATTTTAATTAAAGGCTAGTTTCCAATATTGAGGTGGGTTTTGCCATACATTGATATGAATCAGTCACAGGTGTACACGTGTCTCCCCATCCCAAATCCCTCTCCCACCTCCCTCCCCATCCCATCCCTCTGGATCATCCCAGTGCACCAGCTTTGAGTGCCCTGTTTCATGCATAGAACTTGGACTGGTCATCTATTTCACATATGGTAATATACATGTTTCAGTGCTATTCTCTCAAATCATCCCACTCTCGCCTTCTCCCACAGAGTCCAAAAGTATGTGCTTTATATATATATATATATATATATATATATATATATATATATTTTTTTTTTTTTTTTGCTGCATTGCACATTGGGTTGTCATTATCATCTTTCTAAATTCCATATATATGCATTCATATACTGTACTGGTGTTTTTCTTTCTCACTTCACTGTGTGTAATAGGCTCCAGTTTCATCTACCTCATTAAAACTGACTCAAATGTGTTCTTTTTAATAGCTGTGTATTATGTATAACACATATTATGTATATAAACCACAACGTTCTTATCCATTCATCTGCCAATGGACATCTAGGTTGCTTCCATGTCCTAGCTATTGTAAACAGTGCTGCAATGAACATTGGGGTACACGTGTCTCTTTCAACTCTGGTTTCCTCAGTGTATATGCCCAGCAGTGGGATTGCTGGGTCATATGGCAATTCTATTTCCAGTTTTTTAAGGAATCTCCACACTCTTCTCCATAGTGGCTGTACTAGTTTGCATTCCCACCAACAATGCAAGAGTATCCCCTTTTCTCCACACCCTCTCCAGCATTTATTGTTTGTAGACTTTTTGATGGCAGCCATTCTGACTGGCATGAGATGGTACCTCATTGTGGTTTTGATTTGCATTTCTCTGATAATGAGTGATGTTGAGCATCTTTTCATGTGTTTGTTAGCCATCTGTATGTCTTCTTTGGAGAAATGTCTGTTTAGTTCTTTGGCCCATTTTTTGATGGAGTTTCCACAATGTTTTTTAAATTTATTATTATCCATTTTTATTTTTGGCTATGCTGAGTCTTCATTGCTGCTCACAGGCTTTCTCTAGCTGTGGCAAGTGTGGGATACTCTCTAGCTGCAGCTCATGAGCTTCTCATTGCAATGGATTCGTTTTGTTGCATAACACAGGCTCTAGGGTGTTCAGCCTTCAGTATCTATGTCACATGGGCTCAGTAGTTGCAGCTTGGTGGGCTCTAGCAGTGGCTGCACGTGGCTTCAGTTGCCTTGCAGAGTGTGTAATCTTCGTTGACCAGGGATCAAACCCATGTACTTTGCATCGGCAGGTGTACCAGTGGACCACCAGAAAAGTCCCACAATGTATTATTTTAAATATCTAACTTGAAAAAATAACAATCAAAACAATAGAACTATATAAAACGTGAAAAGAACCAACTAAGAATGACTCATGAAAACAGGAAAAAAAAAAAAACAAAAACCGTCATATAAACCATTCTTGATAAAGCCTAGACATTGAACTTACCAAATGAAGACTTTAAATCAACTGTTATAAATATTTTCAAATAAGTACAGGTAAGTATGTCTACATAATAAAAGTTAAATTTGAGAAATGTATCTCACCAAATATAGAATATCAACAAGAATATATTTTTAAAAAAGAATAAGAAGAATATAGAAATTCTGAAATTGAAAGTACAGTAATTGAAATGAAAAACTTCCCATTGGAGGTCAATAGCAGATTTAGGGTAGGTCTACTAACATTATACAAATTAAGGAACAGAAAAGGTAAAACAAGTGAAGAAAACAGAACAGAGTCAGATCTATGGCACAAGAATCAAGCATATCAACATACACATAATGGTAGCCTCAGAAATAAAGGAGATAGAGGAATGGGCAGAAAGAATATATGAATAAATTATCACTAAACTTACTAAAATAGCTGAAAATATTAATATATACACTCAAGAAATTCAGTAGCATCCAAGTAGGATACACTCTGAGAAAGACACAGCTGGACATGGTATAATCAAACTTTCAAAGCCCAAACCAAGAGAAGATCTTGAAAGCAACAAGAAAAAGGCAACTCATCACCTATGAGAGATACTTCCTTCTCAGCAAGATCCAGGAAGACTCAGAGGTAGTGCAATGATGTATTGAAAGAAAAAGATTGTGAATTAAGGAATCTATATCTAGAAAAACTATCCTTCCAAACTGAAGAAGAAGTAGGACTTTCAGAGATAAGCAATACTTAGAGATTCACAAGTAGACCTGTCCCACAAGCAATATTAAAGGGAATCTTTCAAGATGAAATGAAAGGATCCTAGAAAATAACCCGAATTTGCATGAAGAGATAAGAAGCACCAAGAAATGTAACTGGTTAAGTAATTTAAAGACAGAGGATATGGAGATTTTTATTTTCTCATACGATTCAGTGATTCTCATATGATTCGTTTTCTCATATGATTTCCTATAGGAAAAAGTAATCATGAAACTGCATTGATGAGTTTCTAATATGTACAGATATAATTTATAAGACAATAGTACCCTTAAGAAAAGAGAAAATGCTAGTAGTTACAAAGCTTTTGTTTGCCATCGGAAGTATGTTGGTATTACTCCATCTTAGAATGCTTTAGCTAAAATATTAATTATGATACCTAAGGCAATCATTAAGAAATAACAGAAGGATCAGAGGGAAGGGATAAATTGGGAGATTGGATTGACATGTACACAGTTCGGTTCAGTTCAGTCACTCAGTCGTGTCTGACTCTTTGAGACCCCATGAATCACAGCACACCAGGCCTCCCTGTCCATCACCATCTCCCGGAGTTCACTCAAACCCACATCCATCGAGTCGGTGATGCCATCCAGCCATCTCATCCTCTGTTGTCCCCTTCTCCTCCTGCCCCTAATCCTTCCCAGCATCAGAGTCTTTTTTTTTTTTTTTATGAAAGACTGATTTTTTTATTTTTTTTCACTTTATTATATTTTTAATTTTATTTTATTTTTAAACTTTACATAATTGTATTAGTTTTGCCAAATATCAAAATGAATCCACCACAGGTATACCTGTGTTCCCATCCTGAACCCTCCTCCCTCCTCCCTCCCCATACCATCCCTCTGGGTCGTCCCAGTGCACCAGCCCCAAGCACCCAGTATCGTGCATTGAACCTGGACTGGCAACTCGTTTCATACATGATATTTTACATGTTTCAATGCCATTCTTCCAAATCTTCCCACCCTCTCCCTCTCCCACAGAGTCCATAAGACTGTTCTATACATCAGTGTCTCTTTTGCTGTCTCGTACACAGGGTTATTGTTACCATCTTTCTAAATTCCATACATATGTGTTAGTATACTGTATTGGTGTTTTTCTTTCTGGCTTACTTCACTCTGTATAATAGGCTCCAGTTTCATCCACCTCATTAGAACTCATTCAAATGTATTCATTTTAATGGCTGAGTAATACTCCATTATGTATATGTACCACTGCTTTCTTATCCATTCATCTGCTGATGGACATCTAGGTTGCTTCCATGTCCTGGCTATTATAAACAGTGCTGCGATGAACATTGGGGTACACGTGTCTCTTGCCCTTCTGGTTTCCTCAGTGTGTATGCCCAGCAGTGGGATTGCTGGATCATAAGGCAGTTCTATTCCCAGTTTTTAAGGAATCGCCACACTGTTCTCCATAGTGGCTGTACTAGTTTGCATTCCCACCAACAGTGTAAGACGGTTCCCTTTTCTCCACACCCTCTCCAGCATTTATTACTTGTAGACTTTTGGATCGCAGCCATTCTGACTGGTGTGAAATGGTACCTCATAGTGGTTTTGATTTGCATTTCTCTGATAATGAGTGATGCTGAGCATCTTTTCATGTGTTTGTCAGCCATCTGTATGTCTTCTTTGGAGAAATGTCTATTTAGTTCTTTGGCCCATTTTTTGATTGGGTCATTTATTTTTCTGGAGTTGAGCTGTAGGAGTTGCTTGTATATTTTTGAGATTAGTTGTTTGTCAGTTGCTTCATTTGCTATTATCTTCTCCCATTCCGAAGGCTGTCTTTTCACCTTGCTAATAGTTTCCTTTGATGTGCAGAAGCTTTTAAGGTTAATTAGGTCCCATTTGTGTATTTTTGCTTTTATTTCCAATATTCTGGGAGGTGGGTCATAGAGGATCCTGCTGTGATGTATGTCAGAGAGTGTTTTGCCTATGTTCTCCTCTAGGAGTTTTATAGTTTCTGGTCTTACGTTTAGATCTTTAATCCATTTTGAGTTTATTTTTGTGTGTGGTGTTAGAAAGTGTTCTAGTTTCATTCTTTTACAAGTGGTTGGCCAGATTTCCCAGCACCACTTGTTAAAGACATTGTCTTTAATCCATTGTATATTCTTGCCTCCTTTGTCAAAGATAAGGTGTCCATATGTGCGTGGATTTATCTCTGGGCTTTCTATTGAGTCAACTCTTCACATGAGGTGGCCAAAGTACTGGAGTTTCAGCTTTAGCATCATTCCTTCCAAAGAAATCCCAGGGCTGATCTCCTTCAGAATGGACTGGTTGGATCTCCTTGCAGGCCAATGGACTCTCAAGAGTCTTCTCCAACACCACAGTTCAAAAGCATCAATTCTTCAGCGCTCAGCTTTCTTTAGGGTCCAACTCTCACATCCATACATGACCACAGGAAAAACCATAGCCTTGACTAGACAAACCTTCGTTGGCAAAGTAATGTCTCTGCTTTTCAATATGCTATCTAGGTTGGTCATAACTTTTCTTCCAAGGAGTAAGCGTCTTTTAATGTCATGGCTGCAGTCACCATCTGCAGTGATTTTGGAGCCCCAGAAAATAAAGTCTGACACTGTTTCCACTGTTTCCCCATCTATTTCCCATCAAGTGATGGGACCAGATGCCATGTACATAGTACCGTATATAAAATAGATAACTAATAAGGACCTACTATATAGCACAGGGAACTCTATTCAATACTCTAAATGGCCTATATGGGAAAAGAATCTAAAAAAAAGTGGATATATGTATAACTGATTCACTTTGCTTTACACCTCAAACTAACATTGTAAATCAACTATACTCCAATAAATTATTTTTAAAATACTCTGCAACATTTTTTAAAGAGCTAATTAAAAGTGTAGTAAAATTGACAATAAGGCAATTAAGTTGTATAATAAAAATATCTGCTTACCAAAAAAGAAAATAAATGGATAAAAGAACAAAACACATAAAATATAAGGAAAAAATTGGTGCGGCCACCATGGAGAACAATATAGAGTTTCCTCCAAAAAACTAAAATAGAACTACCATAGGACCCAGCAATCTCACTCCTGGGCATCTACCCAGAGGAAACCATAATTCAAAAAGATACATGCACCTCAATGTTCATTGCAGCACTATTGACAATAGCCAGGACATGGAAGCAACCTAAATGTCCATCAACAGAGGAATGGATAAAGAAGAAGTGGTGCACATATATAATGGAATATTACTCAGCCATAAAAAGGAATTAAATAGTGCCATTTGCAGACACATGGATAGAATTAGAGACCGTCATTCAGAGTGAAGTAAGTTAGAAACACATTGTTATCAAAATCACTTATATGTGAAATGAAAAAAAAATGATACTGATGAACTTATTTGCAAAGCAGAAATAAAGAACAAACTTATGGATACCAAGGCAGAAGGAGGGTAGAATGAATTGGGAGATTGGGACTGACATATATACACTATTACGTATAAAACAGATAACCAATGTATAACACAGTAACATATACTGTATAGCAAAGGGAACTCTACTCAGTGCTCTGTGGTGACATAAATGGGAAGGAAAGCTAAAAAAGAGGGGACACATGTATACGTATAACTGATTCACTTTGCTGAAAAGCAGAAACTAATGCAACATTGTAAAGCCACTATACTCCAATAAAAAAATAGTTAAAAAAAGAACAAAATGGTAAACATAAATCCTACCTTATCATTAATTATATTGAATATAAATGTACTAAATCTTCCAATGAAAAGTTTGGTATTTGTAGAATAGAATTAAAAAGCAATAATCCAATGACATGCTGTCTACAAGTGACACCCCTTAGATTCAAAATAGGTTAAAAGTTAAAGGATAGAAAAATAGATAAACATTAATAATGATTAAATAACCAATTCATAAAAAAGACAAAACAATTATAAATATAAATGCACCTAACAAGAGAGTCGGAGAAGGCAATGGCACCCCACTCCAGTACTCTTGCCTGGAAAATCCCATGGACGGAGGAGCCTGGTAGGCTGCAGTTCATGGGGTCGCGAAAGGTCTGATACGACTGCGTGACTTCACTTTCACTTTTCACTTTCATGCATTGGAGAAGGAAATGGCAACCCACTCCAGTGTTCTTGCCTGGAGAATCCCAGGGACGGCGGGGCCTGGTGGGCTGCCGTCTATGGGGTCGCACAGAGTCGGACACGACTGAAGTGACACAGCAGCAACAAGAGAGTGCCAAAATCCATGAAAGAAAAACTGACACAATTTAAAGGCAAAGTACATAATTCAACAATAATAATTGGAGTCTTCAACAACCCACTTTCACAGATGAATAGAACAGCTGGGCAGGAGAGCAACTAGAGAGTAGAAGACTTGAACAACACTATTAATTAGTTAGATCTAACAGACATCTATAAAAGACTATACTCAGCAGTAGAATACACATGCTTCTCAAATGAACATGGAACATTCTCCAGGACAGACCTTATATTAGATCAGAAAATTAGCCTTAATAAACTTTAAAGTTTTTCATTCATACAAAATATGTTTTCTAAACAACAGAATGATAATACAGATGTTAAGAAGATGAGGTTGAAGGGAAGAATGTAAGTATTCATTCACATCCCTTTGGAGAAAGAAGTATGAGATGATATCAAGTTGAATAATGACGACAAGTTATAGAATGGCTTGCATTGAACAATCCCATTTTGAGGGGAAAAAAAACCCACAGTGAAACTGATTTTTTTTAAAAAGAATACATTTGTTTGTTTTTTTTCTTAATATATATATTTTATTGAACTTTAGCTGACTTACAACGTTTCAGGTACACAGCAAAGTGATTCAGTTATACATATACACATATATTATTTTTCAGATTATTTTCTATTATAGGTTATTACAAGTTATTGATTATAGTTCCCTGTGAAAGTGTTAGTCACTAAGTCTTGTCCGACTCTTTGTGACCCCGTGGACTCTAGCCCTCCAGGCTCCTCTGTCCATGGGATTCTCCAGGCAAGAATACTGGAGTGGGTTGCCATTCCCTTCTCCAGGGAATCTTTCAACCCAGGGATCGAACCTGGGTCTCCTACATTGCAGGCAGATTCTTTACCATCCGAGCCACCTAAACCTTTGTTGCTTGTTGCATATCTTGTGTTTAAACTAGAAATCTAGCATTCTATTCATACTAAGTCAAACAAGTGGAATCAAAATGTCAAAAATTTTAGTTAGGCAAAAATTCTTAAGTTTTCTAAAATATATATATATATATATATATATATATATTATACATACTGTTTACATATATGCATGCAAAAGCTTTTCTACTACACTTGATAAAGGCTTGAGAAAGACCATCAAGCAAAAGAAGAAAGGGAGAAATTGGAAAGCACTGAATATGAAATAGAAAAAGTGAAACAAACTAGATAAAAGTAAAAGATCATCATACAGAAAAAATGACATTTGTGTGTGTCCTCTTTATTTGTCTCTACTAAGTTTGGTGGAACTTTCTGAATACTCAGAAAAGCTGCATACATACGTTGTGGCTGAATTTGACTGATGATGGTTTCAATGCCACACTGAAATGCATACTGAAGTTTTTGCTTTGATACTGATCTCTAATGTGTGTGTGAGTGTTGTGCATTTGCATCTATATTTATATACACATCTTTGTGGATATATATATATATATGCATAACTCTTTGTATATGTGTGTATATTCACATATGTGCTTACATGTACTTATATGCATACATTTGTATTTGTATACACGCGTGCCTACATTTGTGTGTTTGTTCATGTGTGTGTATAGAGGTTGAGAGATCAGAGAATGGTATTTATTTACTTATCTATGTATTTTCGGCTGTGTTTGATCTTTGTTGCTAGGCGGGCTTTCTCTAGTTAGGGCAAGTCGGAGGGGCTACTCTCTAGTTGCAGTGGCGTGGGCTTCTCATTGCAGTGGCTTCCCTTGCTGCCAAGCACAGGCTCTAGGGCACATGGGATTCAGTAGTTGTGGTTCCTGGACTCAAGAGCACAGGCTAAATAGTTGTGGCCCATCGTCTTAGTTGCTCTGAGGCATATGGGATCTTTCCAGATCAGGGATTTAGCCCGTGTTTCCTGCATTACCAGGCGGATTGTTTACCACTGAGCCACCAGGGAAGTCCCAAAGAATCATATTTAATTTTTGGTTTAGTTTGTAAGCAAAAGTCATTACTTCAGGTGGTATGGTTATAATAGCTGCTTTAATCTATTTTTCTGGTGATTCCGATACTTGCATCATCCTGAATTTCTTTCTCTTGTTTGAATTTTAGCTTGTAACTTTTAAACTTTTTCCTGGTTCTTCATACACCAATTAATTTTAAGTATATCCTAGACATTTTAGTATTATATTGTTAGACACGGTATCTGACTTAATACTAAGGAGTGTGTTTATTTTTTGTTTGTTTGTTTAGTTTTGTTTTGTTTTAGGTTCAGACCACAAATTCTTATCCTAATTTTGTTGTTGCAGTCTCAGTTAAAATTTCAAACTCTTTGCAGTGCTATTCATATCTGGCCCAAATATGGGCCACCCACTGAGGAAAGTGGGATCTAGACAGTAGTTTACTTGTTTGATCAGTTCTAAAATTATTTGATATTGTTCTTAGCTTGAGATCCAAGTGTATGCAGTCTTTTCTTGAGCCAAGAGCTGTATACACAATTTTACATGGTTAGGTTGGGCTCTAAGCATGAGGGCAAACATTGTTAAGAACAGCGTGCCCTGGCACATTTAAAAATGATTCCGTTTCCCCTCTTTCCCTTTCCTGCTGGAAGCATGAGAAGTTTTTACAGTGACATATTTATTGTACTGTGAGAACCTGGCTAAGTTCCTAGAGGTAAAACAAAAGTGTGGAGAACTCCTATAACTGGGTCATCCTGGGGTTTTTAACTCACAGACTTGTCCACACCGCTGGTTCCTGCAGAGGTTTCCGACCTTGAATTTTTGCTTTGCTAAGTTAGGATTCTCTGTATTCACTTGTCTCGCCAATGTTCAGGGAGCAGTTTGGCCTATGATCTCTCTTCTCTATGAATCTAAGATGAGTTGCTGACTTTTCAGTGTGTTCAACTTTTAACTTGCACTTAGGATGGCGTGGCAACGTCTAATCTCCTCGTATGTGGAACAGGAGTTGAAGCCTGCCATGGACCGATTTCTTAAAAACATGAAACCAATCTTGTAGTCTTGGGATAATCTCTGCTTCGTCATAATGTACTATCTTTTTATGTATCACCATGTTGATTTTTTTTAATTTTATTTTATTTTTAAACTTTACATAATTGATTTTTGTGACTATATTCAAGAATGACATTTGAGTGTAATTTTGAGGTTTTAAAAACTGCCTTTTTCAGTTGTCAATAAACTTCATTAACAACTTGGGTAGTAATCACCTCCCATGCCAGCTTCATTTTCTGAAAATTTGTAAAGAATGGATGTTATTTTTTTCTTGAGCATGTGATAGAATTCACCTATGTGAATATATGGAAATAGAGGGGTATTTGGAGGTTTGTGAAGAGTTATTCAAATTTTTAATAAAATGAAGCTTTTTATTTCAGCTTTTATCAATTCTAGGGTTAAGGTTGCATTTTTCTTAGGTTTCAAATTTTTTGACCTACCTAAATTGTCAAATTTATTGCTATTAAATGGATGATTATACTGTATCAATAACATTTTATAACAATTTATTGAGAAATAATTAGTCTATCATAATGTATACCATTTAAAGTGTACAAATCAATGGTTTTTTATGCTATTTATAGAATTATGCAATCAACACTACTATCTAATTCCAGAACATTTCATTTCCTCCAGTAATTCCTTTCTCCATTAGCAGACACACTCAATTTTCCACCCTCTGAGCCATAGGAAAGCACTAGTTGTTTTTTTTTATATATTTGTCTATTCTGGACTTCTACTAGAAATGGAATCACACAATTCATGGTATATGATTATTGGAAGCAATAGATACAACTCTTCACAGTACAAGTAATCCTCAGTAAGATTTGTGCCAATTTCTCTACAGAAACCATAGAGGACAGGTGACATTGGAATGATATATTAAAAAATAGACAATGAACAAATGAAAACTTCTTTCAACCACGAATTTTATATGTGGGGGAAATGGAAAGTAGATAAATTCATTCCAAGAGAAACAAAAACTGAGGGAATACACAGCTAGTAAGCCTGCTGGACAGAGAATAATCAAGTAGTCCTTCAGGGTGAAGTGACACAACAGCGGGCACCTATTTGGAGGAATGTGAAGAAATAAACCACACAGGTCAAGAGAACTGCACAGATTATGCGCAGCATTACTGCAAACGCCAGTATTACTGCATTTGGGGTTTCTTTCTGACTCTTCTTTTTTTAAAAAAAAAAATTCATTTATTTATTAATGGCCTCACTGGGTCTTTGTTGCAGCAGGATCTTTGTTGCATCATGAGTGCTTCTCTCTAGTTGTGGCACACGGGCTCCAGACCATGCAGACTCAGGAGGTGTGGCCCACAGGCTTAGTTGCTCCACCACATGTGGCATTGTAGTTCCTGGACCAGGGATTGAACCCTCATCTCCTGCATTGGAAGGCGGATTCTAAGCACTGGATCACCAGGGAAATCCCTGTAACTTCTCTTTTTGCTCTCCTCTTTGTATTTTGATTTAAAATAGAGATGTATAAAGCAGTAACCATAAAACTGTTAATGCAAACCATGTACAAGCATGATATTTGTCACAATAACTAAATAAGGCAATATAGCACAGCTTGGAAGAAGCAGAGTTTAGAATACTATGAAAACTATCTCACTACAATACATACTTGATTATTCTAAAATTAAGATACTAAGTATAATTCACAGCATAGCCACCCAGCCTCACAAAAAAAATGAAAAAAAAATTTAAAGGCTCCAAACTTAAAAAAAAAAAATTTAAGTAAAGACAAAGAGTGATAGTCACTTTGTACACTAGAAAAATTCAATTAATCACAGAAAAAAGACAGTAATTGAGGAATGAAGGAACAAAAAAGGTACGGCATGTGGAAAGTAAGAAAATGTCAGGAAAAATATTTGCTTGGAAGCAATCACCACAATACCAATGTATAAAACTTTTCTATGAAAAGACAGATTGGCAAAGGGGATTAATAACAAATGTTATCCACTGTATGTTATCTACAAGAGCCTTGCCTTGTATCCAAAGACAGATAGCTTGAAAACAAAAGGATGGACAATGGTCTTCCATGCAAATCATCCTAAAGTGATAGATGCAGTGGCTATACTGATATCAGATGAAATAGATTGTAACAAAAGTGTTTTTTTTTTTTAAACAGAATGCCAAAAACAGATTTCTGTGTTAATAAAAGGATCGGTAAGGGGAGATATAACAGTTATTCATCCATATAGTCCTAACAGACTCCCAGAATACATAAAACAATAAACCTGGAGACTTCAATACTCTATTTTCAATGAGGGATAGGCAGACAGACAGAAGACCAATAATGAAATTAAGGAAGGAACCGCTAGAACTAATTAACATCTGTAGAGCACACAGCCCAGAAAATCACATGTGTTAGGGAAGCTACAGCAAAGGAGAAGGAAAGTTTGCTACCCTTGCTTGACACGGATACACGTGAGAAGCAACCAGGAAGCATTATTCACAATTCTTCCATTGTGGGTGGCCTGGAACTATGCTTTTCCACAACTCTTTAGAAAGCCAACCTGAACCTGCCCTGTGGGCTCTGTTCTGGATGATTGCCCCATGATCTACCTGCTACTGCATTCCATGATCCATCTGCAGTGACCAGCCTACACACACTACACTGGGATTCTTATCTCCAGAGGCTCTAGGCTGCCCCCCCAGAAAGTGGGAATCGACCGTGGAGCAGTTAAGAAACTATGTCATCAGCACTCCCTGTCACTATCGGCTGAACACTCCCTTGGCTTCCACTCTATGGATTAATTGATGATCCCTAGCCTCAGAATGCATGCTGGGAGGGGCCAAGCACCAGGGGCAACCCAGTGCCACTCAGGCCAGGATACAGTCAATTACCTATAGTTCCCGCCTCAGGTGCTAGAACAATAAGTTAGGGTGGGAAGAGATGGCTGAGGTTGAGAGAGACAACAGAATAGGCACAAGCCAAAGCACAATCCAGGCACCTTTGGCAGTTTCAACCCAGGTTGCCTTCACCTTAAACTAAAAAAAAAACATTTAGTTAGCAAAGGAGAAGTGAGTTAAAGCTGTCCAGCATCATGGTTGGGATCTCCCATCCACTGCACTAATAAAGGAGGGATCCCCTACCCTAAGTAGTGTGAGATGGCCAAGCATGCAACACTGGACAGATGGACAGCCAGCTGTTTGTGAGTCTCATGGACTAACAGCTGGCTGGGGGTGGGGGGGGGTGGCAACAGGGAATGCCAAGCAGGGCAATGAGGGCGTGGGACTTAAGAGGAGAGTTCACCTGCAGGGACCATGGGAAATAAATGTTGTAGTAACAAGAGGATGGGGCACACCCACGTTCCCACACAAGGAGATGATTGTCCTATTGGAATACTGCACTGGCTGGCAGGGAAGTAAAACTTGGTGGCTGGGGGAATGGGTGTGGTACAGCTAGTCTGGTTGACAGGGGAGAATCAGCTGAGTGGGCTAGTCTTCCCACAAGGAAGGGGACATTGCAGGTGAGAGCAGGAGAAAGCAAGAGTTGGGCCAGTGGAGTAATATGAGTCTCAAAGGCATTAAGGCAGCATTGAAAATTTGAGGTCTTAATATACAGATGGGAATCTTATATAATGAGGTCTACAGATGAAACGGAGAAGGCAATGGCACCCCACTCCAGTACTTTTGCCTGGAAAATCCCATGGATGGAGGAGCCTGGTGGGCTGCAGCCCATGGGGTTGCTAAGAGTCGGACACGACTGAGCGACTTCACTTTCACTTTTCACTTTCATGCATTGGAGAAGGAAATGGCAACCCACTCCAGTGTTCTTGCCTGGAGAATCCCAGGGACGGGGAAGCCTGGTAGGCTGCCGTCTATGGGATCGCACAGAGTCGGACACGACTGAAGTGACTTAGCAGCAGCAGCAGCAGCACAGATGAAAAGCAATCCCTTTCAAAAATGACAGTGACCTTTTTTTGCAGAAAAAAAAAGCTGGTCCTAAAATTCATGTGCAATTACAAGAGACCAGAAATAGCTAAGACGATCTTGAAAAAGAAAATTGGAAGATTCCACTACCCTGTGTCAGTTTCAACCCAACCCATGTACCATGGCAACAGTAATCAAGACTGTGTGGTACTGAGATAATGAAAGACATACAGATCAACAGAATAGAACAGGGAGTCTGGAAATAAACCCAGATATCTACCTTCAATTGATTTTCCCCTGGGATATCAGATCATTAAGTAGTGAGAAGTGGGAATCTTTTCCCCAAAATGGTATGAGGACAGCAGGATATACATATGCAATAGAATAAAGTTGGACTCTTACATTATGCCAAATACAGACGTTAAATGGATAAAGAATTAGCTGTAAGAGCTAAAAGCATAAAACTTTTAGAACAAATACAAGGGTATATTAGATTGCTGGGCTTGCTATCACAAAATACCACAGACCGATGGCTTAAACAACACAAATTTATTTGCTGACAGCTTTGGAAACTAGAAGTCCAAGAACAAGGTGTGAGCAGGTTTGGTTTCTTGTGAGGGCTCTCCTGGCTTGCAGATGGCGAGCTTCTCCCTGCATCCTTACATGATCGTTCCTCCAGCGTATACCCATCTCTGGTGTGTCTTCCTGTCACCAAGTATACGTTTGTCTAGGATACCAGTCAGACTCATTAGGGTCTAACTATATGACCTCTGCTGACCTTCAGGTCCTGTCACCAAAAACAACCACATTTTGAAATAATGGGGCTTAGACATTAAACATATGGAAATATGGGGGGTCCATAATTCAGTCCTCAGAAGCGGTAAATCTTCATAACCTTCATTTGGCAATGGATTCGTAAATATGATGATAAAAGCATCAGTCACAAAAGAAGAAACAGATACATTGAATTTCTTTTTTTTTTGCTTTTTAAATTTATTTTTACACATATATATTTATGTATTTTATAATCCATTTATTTTAATTGGAGGCTAATTACTTTACAATACATTGAATTTCATAAAAATCAAAAATATTTCTATACCAAAGAACATTAACAAGACAGTGAAAGCACAACCTAGAAAGCAGGATAAGAATCTTGTGGTACGCATATATCTAATAAAGGTCTAGTATCCAGAACACATGAAAAACATTTACAACTCAACAAGTAGCCAAGGAATCTGAATGAGAAATGAGCATAGAATGTGAATACAAATTTTTCCAAACAAGATATACAAATGTGCCATAAGGATGTGAAAATAAGCTTAACATCATTAGTCATTAAGGAAATACAAGGAAAAGCCACCACATGGTGTCACAAAAAAAAGATGAGTAAGTAGATTTTTTTTTAAGTTAAAAAGAAAACATATTCATGAGGACGTAGAGGCATTGGGATCCCTGTACATTACTGTTGGGAAATGCCAAACAATGTTCAAACTACCACACAAATACATTTCACATGCTAGCAAGGTAATGGTCAAAAGCCTTCAAGCTAGGTTTTACCAGTATGTGAACCGAGAACTTCCAGATTTACAAGCTGGATTTACAAAAGGCAGAGGAATCAGAGATTAAGCTGCCAACATCCATTGGGTCATAGAAAGAATTCCAGAAAAACATCTACTTATGTTTCATTGAATATGCTAAAGCCTTTCCTTATGTGGATCACAAGACATTATAGAAAAACTTAAAGATCCAGAAATACCAGACCATTTTACTTGCCTCCTGAAAAACCTATATGTAGGTCAAGAAGCAACATTTAGAACCGGACATGGAATAACTGACTGGTTCTAAATTGGGAAAGGAGTATGTCAAGGCTGTATATTGTCACCCTGCTTATTTAACTTATATGCAGAATACATCATGGGAAATGCTGGACTGGATGAAGGACAAGCTGGAAACAAGACTACCGAGAGAAATACCAATAACCTGAGATATGCAGAAGACACCACACTTATGGCAGAATGCAAAGTGGAACTGAAGAGCCTCTTGATGACAGTGAAAGAGGAGAGTGAAAAAGTTGGCTTAGAACTCAACACTCAAAAAACTAAGATCATGGCATTTGGTCCCATCACTTAATGGCAAATACATGGGGAAACAATAGAAACGGTGACAGATTCATTTTCTTGGACTCCAAAATCACTGCAGATGGTGACTACAGCCATGAAATTAAAAGATGCTTGCTCCTCGGAAGAAAAGCTATGACAAACCTAGCCAGTGAATTAAAAAGCTGAGACATTACTTTGATGACAAAAGTCCATATAGACAAAGTTTTTCCAGTAGTCATGTATGGATGTGAGAGTTGGACCATAAAGGAGGCTGAGCGCTGAAGAATTGATGCATTCGAAGTGCGGTGTTGGAGAACACTCCTGATAGTCCCCTGGACTGCAAGGAAATCAAACCGGTCAAAGCTAAAGGAAATCAACCCTGAATGTTCACTGGAAGGACTGATGCTGAACCTGAAGCTCCAATACTTTGGCCACCTGATACGAAGAGCCAACTCATTGGAATAGACTTTGATGCTGGGAAAGATAGAAGGCAGGAGGAGAAGGGGACAACGGAGGACAACATGGTTCGATGGTATCACCAACTCTATGGACATGAGTTTGAGCAAACTCTGAGAGATGGTGAAGGAAAGGGAAGCCTGGCATGCTGCAATCCATGGGACTGCAAAAAGTCAGACACAACTGAGCGGAAGAACAACTGAACAACAGCAAGTCACTGTAAAAAAGAGTCTGAAAGCTCCTGAAAAAGGGAAAAGCCTTATGGTTGTCTCATCAATTCCACTATTAGCTATATAAGCCAAAGAATTAGAAGTATTTGTTCAAACAAAAGGTAACAAAAAGTTCTATCCCCATGTTCATAGCAGCCCTAACCGAAATGGGAACCCAAATGTGAAACATCGCAAGGATCCACCAACTTGTCCTCAACTTCTTTCACATACATAAACAAAAGTGACCCTCTGGCGTGGGCATGGCATTCAGCCGAAAAAAGGAATGAGAGAGGCCAGACACAAAAGGTCACATATTGTAGGATTTTATTTCTCTCAGCTATCTAGAAAATGTAAGTTCATAGAGGTAAACAGAAGAGTAGTAGTTACCAGAGCCTGGTTATCAGAGTAGTTATCAGAGCAGTGAGGGGGAAATGGAAAAGGACCAATTACTGGCATGGGGTTTCCTTTAGGAGTGATGATTTATTTAGGGACAACAGAGAGAAAGGCTGAGAAGCATTGTGAACGTACTAAATGCCTGTGACATTCACCACAATAGTGCAATCATATTTTTAAACATAAAAAGCGCTTATTGACTTAAGACTTCTGCAATTAGATTGGGAATTGACTTCAACAAATGCTGGGCTTCCTTTGGGGCTCAGCTGGTAAAGAATCCTCCTGCAATGTGGGAGACCTGGGTCTGATCCCTGGATTTGGAAGATCCACTGGAGAAGGGAATGGCTACCCACTCCAGTAATCTAGCCCGGAGAATTCCATGGACTGTGTAGTCCATGGGGTCGCAGACAGTCGGACATGACGTGACTGAGGGACTTTCACTTTCACTTTTCAGCAAATGCTGAAATGCATGCTTTAGGAAAACGCTTTGAACATAATACCGGGGAACAAAATAGAGGAATACTTGAAGATATCACTAAATTTTTAAAAGATGCCCCTATAGGGTTAAGGGAGCAACTGAAGAGAGCCAATAGATGTATTTGCCTCAAGAATTTTATGATTGTGGTGTTTCAGTGCTCCAGATCATAGCAGCCATTCCCCTAAAATATCCCCTAGTGGGCATAGGCACTGGGACATATGGCTCATAAAGTTAAATTGAGTGTTTGTCACTTAGAAATGGGCTTGACAGCTTGGGACCCAATGGACTATCCCCCTTGAAATTATTGAGTATGAGCTAGGTAAAACAAAACAAGGCCGGTATAAGGGGTGAAATCTATAATGCATAAGTTCTATATAGGGCAAGGTTGATTTTCTTCACTGTGTCTCCTACTAAAGGCCATAACTCCCAAATACCATCACCTGGGGGATGGAGTGGGTAAACATTTAAATATATGAATTTGGGAGGGGGTGTCACTGTTTAGTGTAGAGCAGGTGATTAGCCCAGTCATGAAAATAAGTCTCTCTTCACTTCTCGGAGCCTTGAAGTGAATTGGGGAGCCCTGATGAATCCCTTTTCAGCTCTTACGTTTACTCCTTCCACTCTCCAGTCTCCATTCTCGAGGCATCCATGTCAACTTCTATGTTCTTTTCTATGCAACTTTAGCAACATTAAAACATTCAAATTCTCCTTCTGTCTCTCACAGGAGGTTGAAACAGTTGCTCATATGTGATCTATACATTTATCTTTTTTATTTATATTTAAATGTATATAAAGAAAATAAATATATAATAATATAAATGTATAATATTATATGACATGATATTATATTATACTATTATATTATATTATATATGATAATATAAATATTATCAGAGAAGGCAATGGCACCCCACTCCAGTACTCTTGCTTGGAAAATCCCATGGATGGAGGCGCCTGTTAGGCTGCAATCCATGGGGTTGCTAAGAGTCGGACACAACTGCGTGACTTCACTTTCATTTTCACTTTCATGCATTGGAGAAGGAAATGGCAACCCACTCCAGTGTTCTTGCCTGGAGAATCCCAGGGACGGGGGAGCCTGGTGGGCTGCCATCTATGGGGTCGCACAGAGTTGGACACGACTGAAGTGATTTAGCATAGCATATATATTATTGATGTATAGTTGCCTTACAAAGTTCCAGGTGCACAGCAAGGTGATTAAATTATACATATACACATATATTATTTTTCAGTTTATTTTCCATTATAGGTATTTCAAGAGATTGACAAAGGGACTACACTTCCCAGTGCTATATAGTAAAACTTTGTTGGTTGTTGCACATCTTTTCTAAAATTAGAAATCTAGCATTCTATTCATACTAAGTCAAACAAGTGGAATCAAAATGTCATAAATTTTTTAGTTAGGCAAACATTAATAAGTTTTCTAAAATATATATTATACATACTAGTGAGTAGCTATTATTCACTTAATACCATTGTACCATGAGTGGTCAACACAAAAGTAGGAGAGTTCTATACCACCAAAGATACCATTTAATAGAAAAACCTGACGCATATCAGAATTATCTTAGAATTTTTTGAAAATTGCCAAGGTATTGCTTTTATTCTCCAAAGCTACAGATATGTTGCTAATGACCAGCCATGCTGAAAATCAACTGGACCTTATGATGAACTTTTAGGCTTATCTAGTATGTTTCATTTTTTTCTATTTCATATTCAGTGCTCCCGTTTAATTCAGTTTATGTTTTCCAATTTCTCCTACTCTTACCTTTGATGTTCTTTCTCGAGGCTTTATGAACTTTTTAAAATAAGTGTATCTGTGATGACCTGAGCTGACACAAGGTGGCAACTGGGGACCACATCCAGCTTCCCATATCCCAGGGTGCCGCCTGTAGGGACATTGCCATTTCGTTTTTGCAATGGTGCAATGTAAAGGACAGAGAAGGCAATGGCACCCCACTCCACTACTCTTGCCTGGAAAAACCCATGGAGGGATGAACCTGGTAGGCTGCAGTCCATGGGGTCGCTAGGAGTCGGACACGACTGAGCGACTTCACTCACATTTCACTTTCATGCATTGGAGGAGGAAATGATAACCCACTCCAGTACTCTTGCCTGGAGGAGTCCAGGGATGGGGGAGCCTGGTGGGGTGCCGTCTATGGGGTCACACAGAGTCGGACACGACTGAAGGGACTTAGCAGCAGCAGCAGCAGCAATGTGAAGGAAGGGACTCCTGTGGGCTCAAAGTATGACCTGGAGCAGGAAGGCTTCCGTGCAATCTGAAAGCCTTGATCACTCATTGGACGGTGGTCATGCCAATCCTTGCCTCCTGGCAAATGAGCTTAGAGCTGGCGCTGGAGGAAGTGGTTGCGGTTGACCCTTCCAGCTCCACCTACCGTCGCCAGCCCATCAGGGTCTTTCCCGCCTTGTCCGCCGCCAGCTCAGCTTCGGTCTTGGTGGGCCGGTCTGCGGGCCACCCCCTCACCATTCCTGTTGTGGGGCCCACACCAGCAAGTCGCAGACTCCTGTTCCCTGTGCAGCTGACGTCTCTGCTGTCCCCACCCCCACCCCGCGGTCCCACTGCCAACAGCGTCTCCTCAGCGCAACACTCAGCCCTGCGGCCGCCATCTTCCCCACAGACCTCACTGCAGGACGATCACTGTCTGGCACGTCTCTCCTGCCATGTCTGCCACAGAGGAGAACGATTGGATCCCAGGTGGCCCGGATAGAGCTGGTGGCGGGGCAGGCCGCGACCCCAGTCTTCTTGGGGTCCAAGCATCTGCTTGGGAGGGGACGGAAGGAGTCGAGGAGGCCACGGCTCTTCTGGCTTCCTTGGAGGTCTCCAGAGCCCTTCCCGGGGAGCAGGGTTCGCCACAGGCCGCAGTGGAAGCGGAATGTGGTAGACAGCCGTTACAGGAGGAGGAGATGGAGGAAGCTGTAGAGATGCAGGAGGACAAGGAAGAGGGTGAGATTGATTTCGACTTGGAGGAGGAGGAGCACCTGTCTGGAGAGGGCGAGGAAGAGGAGGACAAGAAGGAGCAGGAGGGTGCGGCAGGTGTTACAGGCCTTGGGTTCTGCATGGAGACGTTTGGGCCCCTGTTCCGGAGTCACCTCGACTCCTTTCTACGCAATTTCCATAACAACAGACATGTCCTGTTCCGGCCTCCCACTGACCGCCTGATGGCCAGGGGCCTCTCCCAGCCACCCTCGGATCCTGGAAAAGGTCCGGTGCCTCCTCAGGAGCAGGAAGACGTGGGAGAGGGAGGCAGAGTCTTGCAGGGTGAGTACCCGGTGGAGGGTGCTCCACCCTGCGAGCTGCGGTATCCTGCGGAGGGGGTTGCTTCCTAGAAGACAGAGGAACCAGCAGTGGAGGCCGAGTTCTGGGCGAGCAAGCCCTGACTGCTGCCTCTGAGACTGGGAGGTTGAGGCCTGTGATCCCGGAGGGGCTGAGGCGGGCAAGTGGTGGCTGAGCCCTTGTGGGGCCATTGAACTCAAAGGCAGATAGGTTTCTAGCAGTCACGCAGTGGGTCAGAACTCTCAAAAACCTACGGGCACAATTGACACAAGTGGAAGCCCAGTTCTGTAGACCTTCATGGTCTCGAGAAAAAGCATGCTGCCTTCTACCAACCTAGAGGCAAACAAGTGGCATCCCTCCCTTTTGGTCAACGGCTTTAACAAATGTGAATATTCTCGGTAGGAGGATCTGAGAAAATGATGACATAGCACAGGGGCACTTTTCAGCGACTGAGGAATCTGTGAGCATCCCCATAGAATTTGTCTTTAAGTCAAAGGAGCATTTTTTTCCATTGAAGTTCCTACAAACCCATACAAAATGGTACCAGTATCAAATGATTCGGATCCCTTCTCCAAAGGGGCCAGAAATAATCAGAGAGATCTGTGTGCCGATCTACTGGAGAGAGGGGGAAAATGTTTGTGAAAATTGTCAAGCAGCAGACATGATGGGAGGCTAGAAATGTATCCAGGTATTATTTGTTGTTTCTTTTATTAAACCTATTTCTCTTCTCTCAGGCCCAGACTCTGCTGCTGATTTTCAGTTGGGATATTTTCCCTGCCAACTTTCGACCCCAATGTCTGCATCACTTTGCCCCAATGATGACGGTGAGGATCAGTATGAAAACACTGATGAAGAGGAAGAGGCTGGAAAGGAAAAACCTGAAGGACTCTGAATGGATGTGGTCTCAGCAAAAAGCAGCTCTGGATAATACAGGTATTATTGTATAGGCTTTCGTACGACATAACCATTCCTGACACATACCTGTTAAAAACAGCTTTATATTTTTTAATTTTTCTTCTGTAAAGTACATAAGAAAATTGTTGAAATTTAATTTTGGAAAAACAGTTTATTGTTAATAATGAATTCTAGATAATGTAGGAGGCAGTGTGTTCTGAAATGTATTTCATTTATAGCCACAAGTCCTTTGTCCTGTAGCTTTAAGTCTACTACAGATGGGAAATTTACCAGACCTGGAAATGGAGACCAGTGCTTGTTTAGAGAATGGTCACCAGAAGCAGCAGCTACAGTGACTAGGCCATGCATTAGCTGGGTCATCATCACCTGGCCACAGAATTGTAGTCTCTTGTACTGGCAATGACTTTGAGAAAGCGATTCCTTACAAAGTAGTGAGACGTTAAGGGTTTCAAGAGAACTGCACTTCAGGATTGATTCACAAATATTAGTTCAATTTAGATTTTTTATTCAAAAGAAAAGGAAACTAGACTCAACAATATTATTGCTTGTCACTGAGTTGGTAATTAAATCTTTGTTTCGCTTTCCTCTATTAATTCATCTTTTAGTCTCTCTCACTCAATCTCTCACTCTTTCTTAATTTTCATGCATGTAGATGTTTGATAAAGCCTTATCCTCATTTTACACATGTGGAAACTGAAGGTCTGGAAATATAAGGGATTGATGATTTGTGCAAGGGAACACCAGTTTTTAAGGTGGAATGACTTATTTAAATCACAGTGTGGCCTTTCAAGGAAACAGCAAGCATTTATAGTGGTGGGCAAGAGGGAGGTAAGTTTTGCGTGAGCAATGATGTGCACCCTGATCACCAAGGGTCTGAGTTACAAGAAGAAAACATTGAGAAAACAGATGTAGATAGTGTTGACTCATATTTAGAAAGTCACTGCATGTTATTCAGGTACAATTGTTAACTGGCTCTTATTTCATCCTACAGTGGGAAGGCATAGAAAAAGCAGACAGCAAAAGAAAAGATGAATCTGTTCTTCATGGATATTCTTGTTTTCATTAGCCTGAAATACTAATTTTGTTTCAAAGTTTCAATGCCCCAAAGTGGTATTAACTACTGACATCTGACTTTACACTTACATTTTACAGATAATTTGTTAGTATTGTTCACATTGGAAATAAAAGCTTGTTTGAAACAAATAAGCTGTAGTTTTTGTTTTTGTTTTTTTTTTCCCCATAAATACCACTGACTCAAATCTATCATTGTTCTATTTATTTTGGCCCACCTTACTGTCACTGAAAGGGATTTCTTTCCGCTATTTGTCAAGCCTGTTTTAAATCCTTTTATTGCAGCCCCAAATAAATTAAAATATACGATTGTAAATAATTTGCGTGATGGTGCCCTAGCCTCTACTATATTTTATTGAAAGGAACTGTTGGATGACCTAGCTTGCCTGGAACAGCAGCATCAGCATCAGCTGGGAACTTGTTTGCAATGCACATTCTCAGACCCTGCTCCAGACCTACTGCGTTGGAAATTCTGAGGGTAGGCCGCTAGCCATCAGGGTTTTACAGTCCTCCAGGTGCTACTGAAGCACACTGAAGTTTCAGAACCACTGCTTTAGAGCAGTGGGGGAAAGGTTTACTACACCCACTGCAGGATCATCCTTAATTCACTGACTTGGTACTGTTGCAGGTAAACTAAACAGGGTGGTAAGATCTGGACTTAGGAAGACACTAGAATTCTCAGGGGCTTGAGACACAAAGAGGGGTGTGTGAGTGTCCTAAGGTTACCGTAACAAATTGCCACAAACCAGATGGCTTAAGACAACAGAAATACGTTATCTCAGTTCTGGAGGCCAGAAGTCTGAGGTCAAGGTATCAGCAAGGGTGGTCCCTTCCGGAGGCACTGAGGGAGAATGTGTTTCACGCCACTCTCCTAGTTTCTGGTGGTTGCTGTCAGTCGTTGGCATCTCCATCGTCACATAGCGTTTTCCCCTGTCTGTTTCTTTGTCCTTTCTCTTCTCATAAGGATAACGGTCACACTGAATTAAGGACCCACCCTAATCCAGTATGACCTCATCTTAACTATTATACCTGCAAATATCCTAGTTCCAAACAATGTCACACTTACCGGTTCAAGGGGGAAAACTTCAACATATCTTTTTAGGGGGACAAAATACAGCTTATAGCAAGGGGCAAAGGTTCAGGGGTCGAAGTAACAAATAGATAAAACCTACTTCTGAAAGGGGAAAGGCATTATGATACCATACATATGTGAAGTTTAAAAAGATGCAACAGTTCTTATATCGATTATAGGTTCATATATTTGTAGTAAAAGGTATAACTAGGAGTGATGCATACATATGTAGCATGCAGAAAGGTGTGTATGAAAACAATAACCTCATTTATGACAGTGGTTAAATCTTATTCAATAGAGGGAGATTTCAACTGGGGAGAGGTATAATAGGTTTAAATTTTATTTGTAATCTTTTGTTTTTAAGATGAGCGATGGTTGCATGGGTGTAGTAATCTCTGTACCTTGGTCGAGGTCTGAAATATCTCCTCATCTAAAGAAAATTGAAAGGAGAAATGGGCCTAATATCTGGAACTTACTGAAGGAAAACTGTAAAGTGCTATTTGAGCAGAGTAGCGAGGATCAGAGGAGAGAACCAGGGGTTTGGGGTAGAAGGCCTTATTTCTGTATTTAGTTTAGGCCACTTGAATGCTCGCTAGTTAGCAGCAATACCTTTTCCTATTTTCTGTGCTAGTTCATCTCATATCCTTGAGTATATTAACATTATTTATTAATGTTTCTCCCCGACTCCCTCAAGTGTGAGCTTCGGAACTTATAGGCTTCTATGCGTCTCTTCTAAAGCATTGTGTTTTCTTCTTCATAGGTGCTTCATAAAGGTTTGTTAAAGTGAAGTTAGTGTAAGGTATCCACAACCCTTTTCCATGACTGGTTTTGTCATTTAAAAATGTATTATCACAGAGTATTACTTATGGCTAGAACAAAGAAAAAAGGCACAAGACCTTTTTGCATTGTTGCCTAATGAAATAACAGTCCAAGTAGAAATTTATCCATGTAGTGTCACTTGGACTGCAAGGAGATCCAACCAGTCCATTCTGTAGGAGATCAGCCCTGGGATTTCTTTGGAAGGAACGATGCTAAAGCTGAAACTGCAGTACTTTGGCCACCTCATGCGAAGAGTTGACTCATTGGAAAAGACTCATGCTGGAAGGGATTGGGGGCAAGAGGAGAAGGGGACGACAGAGGATGAGATGGCTGGATTGCATCACTGACCCAATGGACGTGAGTCTGAGTGAACTCCGGGAGTTGGTGGTGGACAGGGAGGGCTGGGGTGCTGCGATTCATGGGGTCGCAAAGAGTCGGACATGACTGAGCAACTGATCTGGTCTGATCTGATCTGAGTGTCACTTGAAAGGCTTCAGATTGGTTGTTTGGCTCATGCCATGCTAGGAGTGTGTGTGTGTGTGTGTGTGTGTGTGTGTATTTCTGTGTTAATATAGTTAATGTAATGTAATTCAATCGTGTCCAACTCTTTGCAACCTTGTGGAATGTAGGCCTCCAGGCTCCTCTGTCCATAGGAGTGTCTCACTGGCCCAGTGAGAATACTGGAATGAGTTGGCATTTCCTCTTGAAGGGGGTCTTCCCGAGCCAGGGATTGAACCTGCATCTCATGGGTCTCCTGCATTGCAGGCAATTGCTTAACACTGAGCCACCCATGTATAGCCATAGTTAATACGAAAGGCCCTTCTGTGGGCTTAAGAATTTTTGGAGGTTCACTATAAACAAAAAACACCTCCTTTTGAGATAAGCCTTTTTTGGTGCATACTCTTGAGTCCATGTCCCTGCCTCTCATTATGGTCCAGGTACCTAGGGCCCTGAATTTACTCCCCAAGTGGCCCCATGTCCCCAGCCCCAAGAGGCATGTGTGTGCCTCTTCACTGAGTCTGTGCTTCTGAGGGTTGAGTGGCACAGTCAGTGCTATACTCTCAGGACTGAGAGAAATCTAAGAGGTGGTGGCTTTGTATACAGGCCACAGGACAAGTGGGCCACATTATCCACATAGATGTACGTGACGCCTCTCATGGTGAGGGAGGAACCTCAGCCTTGCTTCACTGAAGGTTGCTGAAGCTCTAACATGTCAGGCTTCTCTGGGTCTCTGAGAGATGGTCCCTAAATCAGGTCAGGGACAAACCCTTTCCTGTTACTCTGGGTGTTTGTGGGTTTCCCTATTTTCACATGTATTGAATATATTCTCACTGAGTCCTTCAGCCTTGAAAATTTGGGGCTTCTTTAGGATAAGACCTGTCTTGTACCTATCTGCCTCAGCCAGGAAAGGTTAGGGTGTTTTGATCTTTTCCTTGGTTATGGCTCCATCTTCTGAAAGGATGTGATCCAAAACTCTCCTTTATTCCACTACCTGGGAGATTACCATTGGGAGAAAAAGAAAGGGGTATGGTGGGTGCCAGAGATGGAAATGGTTTTCTGTTACCACTTAGGGATAGTTTAATGATACTACAGTTAGTGATGAAGAATCACTGTACTCTAAGCTCCCTATTTTCAGATGCTTGTAACTGCAAGGAATACAAAGGAGTACACATTCAAAACTCTTAACATGGCAGGGCTCTTGGAAAATGATGTTTTGTGAAATGTGGTATTATTAAGTCCTCTGTGATATGAATCACATAGTGTTATAGCATAGGTTTTGAGGCATGAAATTTACATTTCTTAGAAGTCTAAGCAATGGTTTATGTGCGCTTAGATGAGGAATTGATCTCATCACCAAATCCATGAAGAAAATCAGTTTAAAACTATTCCAAGAGGCTCCTAAGACTTAGCTCTTTTTCTCTCCCTCTCATTCAATTTGTTATGTGCTCCAGTGCCTTTATTTCCATTTCCCACCATATTTTAGTCCCCATCAGTTCCTTATCTCTTATGAACTATTTCGTATATACAGAAGATAATACAGCATATATGTAAGGTATATCATAATAATATAAAAACCTGATTACCCATCACACAGCTTGAAAATTAGGACATAGCCAATGCTTTTGAATCCTACCTGTGCCCTCCATGATTCACTTTCTCATTCCTTCCCAGAGGTAACAACTATCTTGAACTTTATTAATAATTCACTTATTTATACATTCACTGCATGGACATGTTCCTTCAAATTACATTATTTCTTGTCCATTTTGGAGTGTATGCAAATATAATTATCCTAGATGTATTACTTGTGTTTCTCCCCTCCCCCATCACCCTGTGTTGGTGAGATTTATGTATATTGATGTGTACAACTTATAAGTCAGTTTTCATTGCTGTACAGTTATCCATCATATGAAAATCCCACAATGTGTCTATTTCCTGTTTGTGCACATATGGGTTGTTTTCATTTTTATCTTTTTGCAAATCATTGTGCAGTGGACTTTCTCATTCATATTCCCTGATGCCCATCCATGAGAGTTTCTCTCGATTCTCAGTTGAGGGCAATTTTATACACAATGCCCCCCAACCAAGGAACATTTGATAATGTCTGGAAACATTTTTGGTCGTCATAACCGAGGATGTGCTGCTGGCACCTAGTGGGTAGAGGCCAGAGACACTGCTCAGTACCCTACAATGGACAGGACAGTCCACAACGCAGAATTGTCTCTTCCAAAATGTCAACAGCTGAGAAGCCCTGATCTCCAGTACATTCATAGACATGAAAGTCCTGGATCATAGTGTGCGCCCAAGTTCTGTTGCAGGGCAAAGCCAGTTCTGACCCCATGCTGGAACTGTTCCTTTGACTTGTTTTTCATTGCTTTTGTTCTAGTCATACACAATGGCTGCCTCAGAGAATCCTGCCCCTCTGCCTAACTGTTAAACTAAACTGCTTTTGTTCAAGACCCTATCCACATGTGGATGACTGAAAGGAAGAAGTTCAACATCTCCTTCCCGAGGCCTGCCATTCGAAGAGATATTGACAACATTTATGGGCTTTTCACTTTGTTTCCTCACCTCCTCCCACCTGATCTATAAAGGAATCTTGTATCCAGACCCTGATAAGATGGTTATTTTGAGACATTAGTCAGCCATCTGATAGGTCGGATGGCTTTCCAGATAAAATCGCATTCCTTGCCTCAACACCTTATCTCTGATTCGTTAGCCCATCGTGCAGGGAGCAGAGCAAGCTTGGGCTCAGGAACAGGTCAACTGTACCTGTTGTTGATTAGTCGTTAAGTCATGTCCGACTCTTTGGTGACCCCCATATACTGTAGCCTGCAAGGCTCCCCTGATCATGGAATTTCCCAGGCAAGAATACTGGAGTGGGTTGCCATTTCCTTCTCCAGGGGATCTTCCTGGCCCAGGGATCAAACTTGCATGTCCTGCATTGGCAGGTGGATTCTTTACTGCTGAGCCAGCAGGGAAGCCCCTCAACTTTACTAGGTAATCTCAAGTATCTTTCAAAATGATTGTACCGGTTTATATTCCCAATAGCAGGAAATGAGAATTCTACTTGCTCCACATTCTTGCCTACTTAGAGCATAATTACTGTCATTATCTTTTTTAAGTCGTAAGATTTTTGTTTTGTTTTTAATATTTATTTGACTGCGTTGGGTCTTGGTTGTGGCAGGTGGGATCTTTGTTCCAGTGCGCGTTGTGGCACGTGGGCTCAGTAGTTGCAGCTCTCTAGTTGTGAGACGTGGGCTTAGCTGCTCAGCAGCATGTGGGATCTTAATTCCCTGTGTGCATGTCTGATTAGTCATTCAGTTGTGTCTGACTCTTTGAGACCCATTGGACTGTAGTCCTCCAGGCTCCTAAATCCCCAAATATTGGGATTCTCCAGGCAATAATACTGGAGTGGGTTGCCATGCTCTCCTCCAGGAGATCTTCCTGACCCAGGGCTCGAAGCTGCATCTCCTGTGTCTCCTGCACTGAAGGAGGATTCTTTTTACCCACTCACTAGCTGTTGGGAAAGCCCCTTAGTTCCCTGACCAGTGACCAAACCTGCTTTTCCTGCATTGCCAGGCAGGTTCTTAACCATCAACAACCAGGGAAGTCCCAACAATATATACTATATGAGGCCATTGTTAAGGGCCGCCCTGGTGGCTTAGATGGTAAAGAATCTGCTTGCAGTGCAGGAGACCTGGGTTCAATCTCTGTGTCAGTCTGTCCTCTGGAGAAGGGAATGGCTAACCACTCCCGCATTCTTGGGGCTTCCTTGGTGGCTCCGATGGTAAAGAATCTGCCTGCGATGCAGGAGATCTGGCTTTGATCCCTGGGTCAGGGAGAACCACTGGAGAAGGGAATAGCAACCTCACTCCAGGATTCTTGCCTGGAGAATTTACAAAATTTAAAACTGGCCTGCATAAATAGATGATACGAGTATACAAAACAGCTGGGGGTATGAAGAAAAAGAATGAGAGACTTGTGGGAGGTGGTCATTTTTATTTAACTCAGGTATTTACAAGTTAAAGAACTCTTTTCCTGAATAATACCACATAACTGGCATAATCAGGAGGGTGGGAAGTGAGGAAGCCACTGGACTACTCTGTTTCTGCTGAGACCATCACAGATTTTGGCTGCGAGACCACACTGACTCCTTCTCCATCTATACAGTCAAAGTAGATGTCTCATGCCTTGCCTTTTGATACCCACAAAGCGAGGAACTGTACCCCGGGAACTCTATGGTCACTGATGCAAAAGAAGTGAAATTTTATGAGCCCACACTCACTAACAGAAAACAGAAACCACAGGAGAATCACGGAATACACCTCATTCTCCTTCCAAGTCTCACGGGTGTTTCTTATCTACTTGGAAGAAGCTTATAGTCATGGAATCTAGGCCATCCAGGCAAGACGTCAGGAAAGGGAGACTTGGTTTCCAACTTCTATCAAGACTTACCTGGTGTAATTGGGATTGGGATGGAGTCAGGTGAGCTAATCTATGACATTTGCCACAGGATGTAAAACTGAAGGTGGAGATGCCAGTTTGGAGGCCATGGTAGTAGTCCACCTGAGAGATGATGGTGTCTTGGATCAGGGTGACAAAAGCAAAGGTAGTTAGGAAGTGGTTGGATTTACATTTTACTCAGAAAACAGGACTCGCCTGTACATTATGGCAGGGTTGAGGGAAAGATAAAAAAAGCCTGAGGATCAATACTTCCTTTCACTCCTGTCCTAGACATCCAGTTTTCTTTGCAAACCCTCAAGCCTGGTCTAGGAGCCCCTCTGATGTATATCACCATATCATGTGTTTGGGAATTCCTTGTTTCATCATCTGTATTTCTACTACACAGTCATATCCCCAGGGGTCGATGTGTGTGACCCTCTGTACAAGGGCATAGCATTCAGCCGCAAAAAGGAATGAGAGAGGCCAGACACAAAAGGTCACATATTGTAGGATTTTATTTCTCTCAGCTGTCTAGAAAATGTAAGTTCATAGAGGTAAACAGAAGATTAGTAGTTATCAGAGCCTGGTTGCAGTGAGGGGGAAATGGAAAAGGACTGATTACTGGCATGGGGTTTCCTTTAGGAGTGATGATTTATTTAGGGACAACAGAGAGAATGGCTGAGAAGCATTGTGAACGTACTAAATGCCTGTGACATTCACCACAATAGTGCAATCATATTTTTAAACATTAAAAAGCGCTTATTGGCTTAAGACTTCTGCAAATAGACTGGGAATTGACTGCAACAAATGCTGGGCTTCCTTTGGGGCTCAGCTGGTAAAGAATCCTCCTGCAATGTGGGAGACCTGGGTCTGATCCCTGGATTTGGAAGATCCACTGGAGAAGGGAATGGCTACCCACTCCAGTACTCTAGCCTGGAGAATTCCATGGACTGTGTAGTCCATGGGGTCGCAAACAGTCGGACATGACGTGACTGAGTGACTTTCACTTTCACTTTTCAGCAAATGCTGAAATGCATGCTTTAGGAAAACGCTTTGAACATAATACCGGGGAACAAAATAGAGGAATACTTGAAGATATCACTAAATTTTTAAAAGATGCCCCTATAGGGTTAAGGGAGCTACTGAAGAGAGCCAATAGATGTATTTGCCTCAAGAATGTTATGATTGTGGTGTTTCAGTGCTCCAGATGATAGCAGCCACGCTCCTAACATATCCCCTAGTGGGCATAGGCACTCGGACATATGGCTCATAAAGTTAAATTGAGTCTTTGTCACTTAGAAATGGGCTTGACAGCTTGGGACCCAATGGACTATCCCCATTGAAAATACTGAGTATGAGCTAGGTAAAAGAAAACAAGGCCGGTATAAGGGGTGAAATCTATAATGCATAAGCTCTATATAGGGCAAGGTTGATTATCTTCACTGTGTCTCCTACTAAAGGCCATAACTCCCAAATACCATCACCTGGGAGATGGAGTGGGTAAACATTTAATATATGAATTTGGGAGGGGGTGTCACTGTTTAGTGTAGAGCAGGTGATTAGCCCAGTCATGAAAAGAAGTCTCTCTTCACTTCTCGGAGCCTTGAAGTGAATTGGGGAGCCCCGATGAATCCCTTTTCCGCTCCTATTTTTACTCCTTCCACTCTCCAGTCTCCATTCTCGAGGCATCCATGTCAACTTGTATGTTCTTTTCTAAGTAACTTTAGCAACATTAAAACCTGCAAAGTCTCTTTCTGTCTCTCACAGGAGGTTGAAACAGTTGTTCATATGTGATCTATGCACTTTATCTTTTTTTCTTTATATTTACATATATATAAAGAAAATAAATAAATTAATAAATAAATATATATATGTGTGTGTGTATATATATATGTACTATTGATGTATAGTTGACTTACAAAGTTCCAGGTGCACAGCAAGGTGATTACATTATACATATACACATATATTATTTTTCAGTTTGTTTTCCATTATAGGTATTTCAGGAGATTGACAAAGGGACTACAGTTCCCAGTGCTATATAGTAAAACTTTGTTGGTTGTTGCACACCTTTTTTTTAAAATTAGAAATCTAGCATTCTATTCATACTAAGTCAAACAAGTGGAATCAAAATGTCATAAATTTTTTAGTTCGGCAAACATTAATAACTTTTCTAAAATATATATTATACGTACTAGTGAGTAGCTATTATTCACTTAATACCATTGTTCCATGAGTGGTCAACACAAAAGTAGGAGAGTTCTATATCACCAAAGATACCATTTAATAGAAAAACCTGATACATATCAGAATTACCTTAGAATTTTTTGAAAAATGCCAAGGTATTGCTTTTATTCTCCAAAGCTACAGCTATGTTGCTAATGAGCAGCCATGCTTAAAATCAACTGGACCATATGATGGCCTTTTAGTTTTACGTAGTGTGTTTCATTTTTTCTATTTCATATCCAGTGCTCCCGTTTAATTCAGTTTATGTTTTCCAATTTCTCCACCTCTTACCTTTGATGTTCTTTCTCGAGGCTTTATGAACTTTTTAAAATAAGTGTATCTGTGATGACCTGAGCTGACACAAGGTGGCAACTGGGGACCACACCCAGCTTCCCATACCCCAGGGTGCCGCCTGTAGGGACATTGCCATTTCGTTTTTGCAATGGTGCAATGTAAAGGACAGAGAAGGCAATGGCACCCCACTCCACTACTCTTGCCTGGAAAATCCCATGGACGGATGAGCCTGGTACCCTGCAGTCCATGGGTCGCTAGGAGTCGGACACGACGGAGCGACTTCACTCACTTTTCACTTTCATGCATTGGAGGAGGAAATGGCAACCCACTCCAGTGCTCTTGCCTGGAGGATCCCAGGGATGGGGGAGCCTGGTGGGCTGCCGTCTATGGGGTTGCACAGAGTCGGACCCGACTGAAGCGACTTAGCAGCAACAGCAGCAGCAATGTAAAGGAAGGGACTCCTGAGGGCTCCAAGTATGACCTGGTGCTGGAAGGCTTCCATGCAATCTGAAAGCCTTGATCACTCATTGGACGGTGGTCATGCCAATCCTTGCCTCCTGGCAAATGAGCTTAGAGCTGGCGCTGGAGGAAGTGGTTGCGGTTGACCCTTCCAGCTCCACCTACCGTCGCCAGCCCATCAGGGTCTTTCCCGCCTTGTCCACCGCCAGCTCAGCTTCGGTCTTGGTGGGCCGGTCTGCGGGCCACCCCCTCACCATTCCTGTTGTGGGGCCCACACCAGCAAGTCGCAGACTCCTGTTCCCTGTGCAGCTGACGTCTCTGCTGTCCCCACCCCCACCCCGCGGTCCCACTGCCAACAGCGTCTCCTCAGCGCAACACTCAGCCCGGCGGCCGCCATCTTCCCCACAGACCTCACTGCAGGACGATCACTGTCTGGCACGTCTCTCCTGCCATGTCTGCCATAGAGGAGCACTATTGGATCCCAGGTGGCCCGGAGAGAGCTGGTGGCGGGGCGGGCCGTGACCCCAGTCTCCTTGGGGTCCAAGCATCTGCTTGGGAGGGGACGGAAGGAGTCGAGGAGGCCACGGCTCTTCTGGCTTCCTTGGAGGTCTCCAGAGCCCTTCCCGGGGAGCAGGGTTGGCCACAGGCTGCAGTGGAAGAGGAATGTGGTAGAGAGCCGTTAGAGGAGGAGGAGATGGAGGAAGATGTAGAGATGCAGGAGGACGAGGAAGAGGGTGAGATTGACTTCGACTTGGAGGACGTGGAGGAGGAGGAGCACCTGTCTGGAGAGGGCGAGGAAGAGGAGGACGACAGTGAGCAGGAGGGTGCGGCAGGGGTAATAGGCCTTGGGTTCTGCGTGGAGACGTTTGGGCCCCTGTTCTGGAGTGACGTCGACTCCTTTCTACACAATTTCCATGGCAACAAACGTGTCCTGTTCCGGCCTCCCACTGACCGCCTGATGGCCAGGGGCCGCTCCCAGCCACCCTCGGAGCCTGGAGAAGGTCCGGTGCCTCCTCAGGAGCAGGAAGACCGGGGAGAGCGAGGCAGAGTCTTGCAGGGTGAGTGGCCGGTGGAGGGCGCTCCACCCTGGGAGCTGCGGGATTCTGCGGAGGGGGTTGCTTCCTAGAAGACAGAGGAACCAGCAGTGGAGGCCGAGTTCTGGGCGAGGAAGCCCTGACTGCTGCCTCTGAGACTGGGAGGTTGAGGCCTGTGATCCCGGAGGGGCTGAGGCGGGCAAGTGGTGGCTGAGCCCTTGTGGGGCCATTGAGCTCAAAGGCAGGTAGGTCTCTAGCTGTCGTGCAGTGGGTCAGAACTCTCAAAAACCTCCGGGCACAATTGACACAAGTGGAAGCCCAGTTCTGTAGACCTTCATGGTCTCGAGAAAAAGCATGCTGCCTTCTACCAACCTAGAGGCAAACAAGTGGCATCCCTCCCTTTTGGTCAACGGCTTTAACAAATGTGAATATTCTCGGTAGGAGGATCTGAGAAAATGATGACATAGCACAGGGGCACTTTTCAGCGACTGAGGAATCTGTGAGCGTCCCTATAGAATTTGTCTTTAAGTCAAAGGAGCAATTTTTCCCTTGAAGTTCCGACAAACCCGTACAAAATGGTACCAGTATCAAATGATTCGGATCCCTTCTCCAAAGGGGCCAGAAATAATCAGAGAGATCTGTGTGCCAATCTACTGGAGAGAGGGGAAAATGTTTGTGAAAATTGTCAAGCAGCAGACATGATGGGAGGCTAGAAATGTATGCAGGTATTATTTGTTGTTTCTTTTATTAAACCTATTTCTCTTCTCTCAGGCCTAGACTCTGCTGCTGATTTTCAGTTGGGATATTTTCCCTGCCAACTTTGGACCCCAATGTCTGCATCATTCTGCCCCAATGATGACGGTGAGGATCAGTATGAAAACACTGATGAAGAGGAAGAGGCTGGAAAGGAAAAACCTGAAGGACTCTGAATGGATGTGGTCTCAGCAAAAAGCAGCTCTGCATAATACAGGTATTATTGTATAGGCTTTCGTACGACATAACCATTCCTGACACATACCTGTTAAAAACAGCTTTATATTTTTTAATTTTTCTTCTGTAAAGTACATAAGAAAATTGTTGAAATTTAATTTTGGAAAAACAGTTTATTGTTAATAATGAATTCTAGATAATGGAGGAGGCAGTGTGTTCTGAAATGTATTTCATTTATAGCCACAAGTCCTTTGTCCTGTAGCTTTAAGTCTACTACAGATGGGAAATTTACCAGACCTGGAAATGGAGACCAGTGCTTGTTTAGAGAATGGTCACCAGAAGCAGCAGCTACAGTGACTAGGCCATGCATTAGCTGGGTCATCATCACCTGGCCACAGAATTGTAGTCTCTTGTACTGGCAATGACTTTGAGAAAGCGATTCCTAACAAAGTAGTGAGATGTTAAGGGTTTCAAGAGAACTGCACTTCAGGATTAATTCACAAATATTAGTTCAATTTAGATTTTTTATTCAAAAGAAAAGAAAACTAGTCTCAGCAATATTATTGGTTGTCACTGAGTTGGTAATTAAATCTTTGTTTCGCTTTCCTCTATTCATTCATCTTTTAGTCTCTCTCACTCTTGCTTAGTTTTCATGCATGTGGATGTTTGATAAAGCCTCATCCTCATTTTACAGATGTGCAACCTGAAGGTCTGGAAATATAAGGGATTGATGATTTGTGCAAGGGAACACCAGTTTTTTAGGGGGAATGGCTTATTTAAATAACAGTGTGGCCTTTCAAGGAAACAGCAAGCATTCATAGTGGTGGGCAAGAGGGAGATAAGTTTTGCGTGAGCAATGAGGTGCACCCTGATCACCAAGGGTCTGGGTCGCAAGAAGAAAACATTGAGAAAACAGATGTAGATAGTGTTGACTCATATTTAGAAAGTCACTGCATGTTATTCAGGTACAATTGTTAACTGGCTCTTATTTCATCCTACAGTGGGAAGGCATAGAAAAAGCAGACAGCAAAAGAAAAGATGAATCTGTTCTTCATGGATATTCTTGTTTTCATTAGCCTGAAATACTAATTTTGTTTCAAAGTTTCAATGCCCCAAAGTGATACTAACTACTGACCTCTGACTTGACTCTTACCTTTTACAGATAATGTGATAGCATTGTTCACATTGGAAATAAAAGCTTGTTTGAAAGTAATAAGCTGTAGTTTTTTTTTTTTTTCCCCATAATACCACTGACTCAAATCTATCATTGTTCTATTTATTTTGGCCCACCTTACTGTCACTGAAAGGGATTTCTTTCCGCTATTTGTCAAGCCTGTTTTAAATCCTTTTATTGCAGCCCCAAATAAATTAAAATATACGATTGTAAATAATTTGCGTGATGGTGCCCTAGCCTCTACTATATTTTATTGAAAGGAACTGTTGGATGACCTAGCTTGCCTGGAACAGCAGCATCAGCATCAGCTGGGAACTTGTTTGCAATGCACATTCTCAGACCCTGCTCCAGACCTACTGCGTTGGAAATTCTGAGGGTAGGCCGCTAGCCATCAGGGTTTTACAGTCCTCCAGGTGCTACTGAAGCACACTGAAGTTTCAGAACCACTGCTTTAGAGCAGTGGGGGAAAGGTTTACTACACCCACTGCAGGATCATCCTTAATTCACTGACTTGGTACTGTTGCAGGTAAACTAAACAGGGTGGTAAGATCTGGACTTAGGAAGACACTAGAATTCTCAGGGGCTTGAGACACAAAGAGGGGTGTGTGAGTGTCCTAAGGTTACCGTAACAAATTGCCACAAACCAGATGGCTTAAGACAACAGAAATACGTTATCTCAGTTCTGGAGGCCAGAAGTCTGAGGTCAAGGTATCAGCAAGGGTGGTCCCTTCCGGAGGCACTGAGGGAGAATCTGTTTCACGCCACTCTCCTAGTTTCTGGTGGTTGCGGTCAGTCGTTGGCATCTCCATCGTCACATAGCGTTTTCCCCTGTCTGTTTCTTTGTCCTTTGTCTTCTCATAAGGATAACGGTCACACTGAATTAAGGACCCACCCTAATCCAGTATGACCTCATCTTAACTATTATACCTGCAAATATCCTAGTTCCAAACAATGTCACATTTACCGGTTCAAGGGGGAAAACTTCAACATATCTTTTTAGGGGGACAAAATACAGCTTATAGCAAGGGGCAAAGGTTCAGAGGTCGAAGTGACAAATAGATAAAACCTACTTCTGAAAGGGGAAAGGCATTATGATACCATACATATGTGAAGTTTAAAAAGATGCAACAGTTCTTATATCGATTATAGGTTCATATATTTGTAGTAAAAGGTATAACTAGGAGTGATGCATACATATGTAGCATGCAGAAAGGTGTGTATGAAAACAATAACCTTATTTAGGACAGTGGTTAAATCTTATTCAATAGAGGGAGATTTCAACTGGGGAGAGGTATAATGGGTTTAAATTTTATTTGTAATCTTTTGTTTTTAAGATGAGCGATGGTTGCATGCATGTAGTAATCTCTGTACCTTGGTCTAGGTCTGAAATATCTCCTCATCTAAAGAAAATTGAAAGGAGAAATGGGCTTAATATCTGGAACTTACTGAAGGAAAACTGTAAAGTGCTATTTGAGCAGAGTAGCGAGGATCAGAGGAGAGAACCAGGGGTTTGGGGTAGAAGGCCTTATTTCTGTATTTAGTTCAGGCCACTTGAATGCTCGCTAGTTAGCAGCAATACCTTTTCCTATTTTCTGTGCTAGTTCATCTCATATCCTTGAGTATATTAACATTATTTATTAATGTTTCTCCCCGACTCCCTCAAGTGTGAGCTTCGGAAATTACAGGCTTCTATGCGTCTCTTCTAAAGCATTGTGGTTTCTTCTTCATAGGTGCTTCATAAAGGTTTGTTAAAGTGAAGTTAGTATAAGGTATCCACAACCCTTGTCCATGACTGTGGTTTTGTCATTTAAAAATGTATTATCACAGAGTATTACTTATGGCTAGAACAAAGAAAAAAGGCACAAGACCTTTTTTCATTGTTGCTTAATGAAATAACAGTCCAAGTAGAAATTTATCCATGTAGTGTCACTTGGACTGCAAGGAGATCCAACCAGTCCATTCTGTAGGAGATCAGCCCTGGGATTTCTTTGGAAGGAATGATGCTAAAGCTGAAACTGCAGTACTTTGGCCACCTCATGCGAAGAGTTGACTCATTGGAAAAGACTCATGCTGGAAGGGATTGGGGGCAAGAGGAGAAGGGGACGACAGAGGATGAGATGGCTGGATTGCATCACTGACCCAATGGACATGAGTCTGAGTGAACTCCGGGAGTTGGTGATGGACAGGGAGGGCTGGCGTGCTGCGATTCATGGGGTCGCAAAGAGTCGGACATGACTGAGCGACTGATCTGGTCTGATCTGATCTGAGTGTCACTTGAAAGACTTCAGATTGGTTGTTTGGCTCATGCCATGCTAGGAGTGTGTGTGTGTGTGTGTGTATTTCTGTGTTAATATAGTTAATGTAATGTAATTCAATCGTGTCCAACTCTTTGCAACCTTGTGGAATGTAGGCCTCCAGGCTCCTCTGTCCATAGGAGTGTCTCACTGGCCCAGTGAGAATACTGGAATGAGTTGGCATTTCCTCTTGAAGGGGGTCTTCCCGAGCCAGGGATTGAACCTGCATCTCATGGGTCTCCTGCATTGCAGGCAATTGCTCAACACTGAGCCACCCATGTATAGCCATAGTTAATACGAAAGGCCCTTCTGTGGGCTTAAGAATTTTTGGAGGTTCACTATAAACAAAAAACACCTCCTTTTGAGATAAGCCTTTTTTGGTGCATACTCTTGAGTCCATGTCCCTGCCTCTCATTATGGTCCAGGTACCTAGGGCCCTGAATTTACTCCCCAAGTGGCCCCATGTCCCCAGCCCCAAGAGGCATGTGTGTGCCTCTTCACTGAGTCTGTGCTTCTGAGGGTTGAGTGGCACAGTCAGTGCTATACTCTCAGGACTGAGAGAAATCTAAGAGGTGGTGGCTTTGTATACAGGCCACAGGACAAGTGGGCCACATTATCCACATAGATGTATGTGACGCCTCTCATGGTGAGGGAGGAACCTCAGCCTTGCTTCACTGAAGGTTGCTGAAGCTCTAACATGTCAGGCTTCTCTGGGTCTCTGAGAGATGGTCCCTAAATCAGGTCAGGGACAAACCCTTTCCTGTTACTCTGGGTGTTTGTGGGTTTCCCTATTTTCACATGTATTGAATATATTCTCACTGAGTCCTTCAGCCTTGAAAATTTGGGGCTTCTTTAGGATAAGACCTGTCTTGTACCTATCTGCCTCAGCCAGGAAAGGTTAGGGTGTTTTGATCTTTTCCTTGGTTATGGCTCCATCTTCTGAAAGGATGTGATCCAAAACTCTCCTTTATTCCACTACCTGGGAGATTACCATTGGGAGAAAAAGAAAGGGGTATGGTGGGTGCCAGAGATGGAAATGGTTTTCTGTTACCACTTAGGGATAGTTTAATGATACTACAGTTAGTGATGAAGAATCACTGTACTCTAAGCTCCCTATTTTCAGATGCTTGTAACTGCAAGGAATACAAAGGAGTACACATACAAAACTCTTAACATGGCAGGGCTCTTGGAAAATGATGTTTTGTGAAATGTGGTATTATTAAGTCCTCTGTGATATGAATCACATAGTATTATAGCATAGGTTTTGAGGCATGAAATTTACATTTCTTAGAAGTCTAAGCAATGGTTTATGTGCGCTTAGATGAGGAATTGATCTCATCACCAAATCCATGAAGAAAATCAGTTTAAAACTATTCCAAGAGGCACCTAAAACTTAGCTCTTTTTCTCTCCCTCTCATTCAATTTGTTATGTACTCCAGTGCCTTTATTTCCATTTCCCACCATATTTTACTCCCCATCAGTTCCTTATCTCTTATGAACTATTTCGTATATACAGAAGATAATACAACATATATGTAAGGTATATCATAATAATATAAAAACCTGATTACCCATCACACAGCTTGAAAATTAGGACATAGCCAATGCTTTTGAATCCTACCTGTGCCCTCCATGATTCACTTTCTCATTCCTTCCCAGAGGTAACAACTATCTTGAACTTTATTAATAATTCACTTATTTATACATTCACTGCATGGACATGTTCCTTCAAATTACATTATTTCTTGTCCATTTTGGAGTGTATGCAAATATAATTATCCTAGATGTATTACTTGTGTTTCTCCCCTCCCCCATCACCCTGTGTTGGTGAGATTTATGTATATTGATGTGTACAACTTATAAGTCAGTTTTCATTGCTGTACAGTTATCCATCATATGAAAATCCCACAATGTGTCTATTTCCTGTTTGTGCACATATGGGTTGTTTTCATTTTTATCTTTTTGCAAATCATTGTGCAGTGGACTTTCTCATTCATATTCCCTGATGCCCATCCATGAGAGTTTCTCTCGATTCTCAGTTGAGGGCAATTTTATACACAATGCCCCCCAACCAAGGAACATTTGATAATGTCTGGAAACATTTTTGGTCGTCATAACCGAGGATGTGCTGCTGGCACCTAGTGGGTAGAGGCCAGAGACACTGCTCAGTACCCTACAATGGACAGGACAGTCCACAACGCAGAATTGTCTCTTCCAAAATGTCAACAGTTGAGAAGCCCTGATCTCCAGTACATTCATAGACATGAAAGTCCTGGATCATAGTGTGCGCCCAAGTTCTGTTGCAGGGCAAAGCCAGTTCTGACCCCATGCTGGAACTGTTCCTTTGACTTGTTTTTCATTGCTTTTGTTCCAGTCATACACAATGGCTGCCTCAGAGAATCCTGCCCCTCTGCCTAACTGTTAAACTAAACTGCTTTTGTTCAAGACCCTATCCACATGTGGGTGACTGAAAGGAAGAAGTTCAACATCTCCTTCCCGAGGCCTGCCATTCGAAGAGATATTGACAACATTTATGGGCTTTTCACTTTGTTTCCTCACCTCCTCCCACCTGATCTATAAAGGAATCTTGTATCCAGACCCTGATAAGATGGTTATTTTGAGACATTAGTCAGCCATCTGATAGGTCGGATGGCTTTCCAGATAAAATCGCATTCCTTGCCTCAACACCTTATCTCTGATTCGTTAGCCCATCGTGCAGGGAGCAGAGCAAGCTTGGGCTCAGGAACAGTTCAACTGTACCTGTTGTTGATTAGTCGTTAAGTCATGTCCGACTCTTTGGTGACCCCCATATACTGTAGCCTGCAAGGCTCCCCTGATCATGGAATTTCCCAGGCAAGAATACTGGAGTGGGTTGCCATTTCCTTCTCCAGGGGATCTTCCTGGCCCAGGGATCAAACTTGCATGTCCTGCATTGGCAGGTGGATTCTTTACTGCTGAGCCAGCAGGGAAGCCCCTCAACTTTACTAGGTAATCTCAAGTATCTTTCAAAATGATTGTACTGGTTTATATTCCCAATAGCAGGAAATGAGAATTCTACTTGCTCCACATTCTTGCCTACTTAGAGCATAATTACTGTCATTATCTTTTTTAAGTCGTAAGATTTTTGTTTTGTTTTTAATATTTATTTGACTGCGTTGGGTCTTGGTTGTGGCAGGTGGGATCTTTGTTCCAGTGCGCGTTGTGGCACGTGGGCTCAGTAGTTGCAGCTCTCTAGTTGTGAGACGTGGGCTTAGCTGCTCAGCAGCATGTGGGATCTTAATTCCCTGTGTGCATGTCTGATTAGTCATTCAGTTGTGTCTGACTCTTTGAGACCCATTGGACTGTAGTCCTCCAGGCTCCTAAATCCCCAAATATTGGGATTCTCCAGGCAATAATACTGGAGTGGGTTGCCATGCTCTCCTCCAGGAGATCTTCCTGACCCAGGGCTCGAAGCTGCATCTCCTGTGTCTCCTGCACTGAAGGAGGATTCTTTTTACCCACTCACTAGCTGTTGGGAAAGCCCCTTAGTTCCCTGACCAGTGACCAAACCTGCTTTTCCTGCATTGCCAGGCAGGTTCTTAACCATCAACAACCAGGGAAGTCCCAACAATATATACTATATGAGGCCATTGTTAAGGGCCGCCCTGGTGGCTTAGATGGTAAAGAATCTGCTTGCAGTGCAGGAGACCTGGGTTCAATCTCTGTGTCAGTCTGTCCTCTGGAGAAGGGAATGGCTAACCACTCCCGCATTCTTGGGGCTTCCTTGGTGGCTCCGATGGTAAAGAATCTGCCTGCGATGCAGGAGATCTGGCTTTGATCCCTGGGTCAGGGAGAACCACTGGAGAAGGGAATAGCAACCTCACTCCAGGATTCTTGCCTGGAGAATTTACAAAATTTAAAACTGGCCTGCATAAATAGATGATACGAGTATACAAAACAGCTGGGGGTATGAAGAAAAAGAATGAGAGACTTGTGGGAGGTGGTCATTTTTATTTAACTCAGGTATTTACAAGTTAAAGAACTCTTTTCCTGAATAATACCACATAACTGGCATAATCAGGAGGGTGGGAAGCGAGGAAGCCACTGGACTACTCTGTTTCTGCTGAGACCATCACAGATTTTGGCTGCGAGACCACACTGACTCCTTCTCCATCTATACAGTCAAAGTAGATGTCTCATGCCTTGCCTTTTGATACCCACAAAGCGAGGAACTGTACCCCGGGACCTCTATGGTCACTGATGCAAAAGAAGTGAAATTTTATGAGCCCACACTCACTAACAGAAAACAGAAACCACAGGAGAATCACGGAATACACCTCATTCTCCTTCCAAGTCTCACGGGTGTTTCTTATCTACTTGGAAGAAGCTTATAGTCATGGAAACTAGGCCATCCAGGCAAGACGTCAGGAAAGGGAGACTTGGTTTCCAACTTCTATCAAGACTTACCTGGTGTAATTGGGATTGGGATGGAGTCAGGTGAGCTAATCTATGACATTTGCCACAGGATGTAAAACTGAAGGTGGAGATGCCAGTTTGGAGGCCATGGTAGTAGTCCACCTGAGAGATGATGGTGTCTTGGATCAGGGTGACAAAAGCAAAGGTAGTTAGGAAGTGGTTGGATTTACATTTTACTCAGAAAACAGGACTCGCCTGTACATTATGGCAGGGTTGAGGGAAAGATAAAAAAAGCCTGAGGATCAATACTTCCTTTCACTCCTGTCCTAGACATCCAGTTTTCTTTGCAAACCCTCAAGCCTGGTCTAGGAGCCCCTCTGATGTATATCACCATATCATGTGTTTGGGAATTCCTTGTTTCATCATCTGTATTTCTACTACACAGTCATATCCCCAGGGGTCGATGTATGTGACCCTCTGTACATGGGCATAGCATTCAGCCGCAAAAAGGAATGAGAGAGGCCAGACACAAAAGGTCACATATTGTAGGATTTTATTTCTCTCAGCTGTCTAGAAAATGTAAGTTCATAGAGGTAAACAGAAGATTAGTAGTTATCAGAGCCTGGTTGCAGTGAGGGGGAAATGGAAAAGGACTGATTACTGGCATGGGGTTTCCTTTAGGAGTGATGATTTATTTAGGGACAACAGAGAGAATGGCTGAGAAGCATTGTGAACGTACTAAATGCCTGTGACATTCACCACAATAGTGCAATCATATTTTTAAACATTAAAAAGCGCTTATTGGCTTAAGACTTCTGCAAATAGACTGGGAATTGACTGCAACAAATGCTGGGCTTCCTTTGGGGCTCAGCTGGTAAAGAATCCTCCTGCAATGTGGGAGACCTGGGTCTGATCCCTGGATTTGGAAGATCCACTGGAGAAGGGAATGGCTACCCACTCCAGTACTCTAGCCCGGAGAATTCCATGGACTGTGCAGTCCATGGGGTCGCAGACAGTCGGACATGACGTGACTGAGTGACTTTCACTTTCACTTTTCAGCAGATGCTGAAATGCATGCTTTAGGAAAACGCTTTGAACATAATACCGGGGAACAAAATAGAGGAATACTTGAAGATATCACTAAATTTTTAAAAGATGCCCCTATAGGGTTAAGGGAGCTACTGAAGAGAGCCAATAGATGTATTTGCCTCAAGAATGTTATGATTGTGGTGTTTCAGTGCTCCAGATGATAGCAGCCACGCTCCTAACATATCCCCTAGTGGGCATAGGCACTCGGACATATGGCTCATAAAGTTAAATTGAGTCTTTGTCACTTAGAAATGGGCTTGACAGCTTGGGACCCAATGGACTATCCCCATTGAAAATACTGAGTATGAGCTAGGTAAAAGAAAACAAGGCCGGTATAAGGGGTGAAATCTATAATGCATAAGCTCTATATAGGGCAAGGTTGATTATCTTCACTGTGTCTCCTACTAAAGGCCATAACTCCCAAATACCATCACCTGGGAGATGGAGTGGGTAAACATTTAATATATGAATTTGGGAGGGGGTGTCACTGTTTAGTGTAGAGCAGGTGATTAGCCCAGTCATGAAAAGAAGTCTCTCTTCACTTCTCGGAGCCTTGAAGTGAATTGGGGAGCCCCGATGAATCCCTTTTCCGCTCCTATTTTTACTCCTTCCACTCTCCAGTCTCCATTCTCGAGGCATCCATGTCAACTTGTATGTTCTTTTCTAAGTAACTTTAGCAACATTAAAACCTGCAAAGTCTCTTTCTGTCTCTCACAGGAGGTTGAAACAGTTGTTCATATGTGATCTATGCACTTTATCTTTTTTTCTTTATATTTACATATATATAAAGAAAATAAATAAATTAATAAATAAATAAATATATGTGTGTGTGTATATATATATGTACTATTGATGTATAGTTGACTTACAAAGTTCCAGGTGCACAGCAAGGTGATTACATTATACATATACACATATATTATTTTTCAGTTTGTTTTCCATTATAGGTATTTCAGGAGATTGACAAAGGGACTACAGTTCCCAGTGCTATATAGTAAAACTTTGTTGGTTGTTGCACACCTTTTTTTTAAAATTAGAAATCTAGCATTCTATTCATACTAAGTCAAACAAGTGGAATCAAAATGTCATAAATTTTTTAGTTCGGCAAACATTAATAACTTTTCTAAAATATATATTATACGTACTAGTGAGTAGCTATTATTCACTTAATACCATTGTTCCATGAGTGGTCAACACAAAAGTAGGAGAGTTCTATATCACCAAAGATACCATTTAATAGAAAAACCTGATACATATCAGAATTACCTTAGAATTTTTTGAAAAATGCCAAGGTATTGCTTTTATTCTCCAAAGCTACAGCTATGTTGCTAATGAGCAGCCATGCTTAAAATCAACTGGACCATATGATGGCCTTTTAGTTTTACGTAGTGTGTTTCATTTTTTCTATTTCATATCCAGTGCTCCCGTTTAATTCAGTTTATGTTTTCCAATTTCTCCACCTCTTACCTTTGATGTTCTTTCTCGAGGCTTTATGAACTTTTTAAAATAAGTGTATCTGTGATGACCTGAGCTGACACAAGGTGGCAACTGGGGACCACACCCAGCTTCCCATACCCCAGGGTGCCGCCTGTAGGGACATTGCCATTTCGTTTTTGCAATGGTGCAATGTAAAGGACAGAGAAGGCAATGGCACCCCACTCCACTACTCTTGCCTGGAAAATCCCATGGACGGATGAGCCTGGTACCCTGCAGTCCATGGGTCGCTAGGAGTCGGACACGACGGAGCGACTTCACTCACTTTTCACTTTCATGCATTGGAGGAGGAAATGGCAACCCACTCCAGTGCTCTTGCCTGGAGGATCCCAGGGATGGGGGAGCCTGGTGGGCTGCCGTCTATGGGGTTGCACAGAGTCGGACCCGACTGAAGCGACTTAGCAGCAACAGCAGCAGCAATGTAAAGGAAGGGACTCCTGAGGGCTCCAAGTATGACCTGGTGCTGGAAGGCTTCCATGCAATCTGAAAGCCTTGATCACTCATTGGACGGTGGTCATGCCAATCCTTGCCTCCTGGCAAATGAGCTTAGAGCTGGCGCTGGAGGAAGTGGTTGCGGTTGACCCTTCCAGCTCCACCTACCGTCGCCAGCCCATCAGGGTCTTTCCCGCCTTGTCCACCGCCAGCTCAGCTTCGGTCTTGGTGGGCCGGTCTGCGGGCCACCCCCTCACCATTCCTGTTGTGGGGCCCACACCAGCAAGTCGCAGACTCCTGTTCCCTGTGCAGCTGACGTCTCTGCTGTCCCCACCCCCACCCCGCGGTCCCACTGCCAACAGCGTCTCCTCAGCGCAACACTCAGCCCGGCGGCCGCCATCTTCCCCACAGACCTCACTGCAGGACGATCACTGTCTGGCACGTCTCTCCTGCCATGTCTGCCATAGAGGAGCACTATTGGATCCCAGGTGGCCCGGAGAGAGCTGGTGGCGGGGCGGGCCGTGACCCCAGTCTCCTTGGGGTCCAAGCATCTGCTTGGGAGGGGACGGAAGGAGTCGAGGAGGCCACGGCTCTTCTGGCTTCCTTGGAGGTCTCCAGAGCCCTTCCCGGGGAGCAGGGTTGGCCACAGGCCGCAGTGGAAGAGGAATGTGGTAGAGAGCCGTTAGAGGAGGAGGAGATGGAGGAAGATGTAGAGATGCAGGAGGACGAGGAAGAGGGTGAGATTGACTTCGACTTGGAGGACGTGGAGGAGGAGGAGCACCTGTCTGGAGAGGGCGAGGAAGAGGAGGACGACAGTGAGCAGGAGGGTGCGGCAGGGGTAATAGGCCTTGGGTTCTGCGTGGAGACGTTTGGGCCCCTGTTCTGGAGTGACGTCGACTCCTTTCTACACAATTTCCATGGCAACAAACGTGTCCTGTTCCGGCCTCCCACTGACCGCCTGATGGCCAGGGGCCGCTCCCAGCCACCCTCGGAGCCTGGAGAAGGTCCGGTGCCTCCTCAGGAGCAGGAAGACCTGGGAGAGGGAGGCAGAGTCTTGCAGGGTGAGTGGCCGGTGGAGGGCGCTCCACCCTGGGAGCTGCGGGATCCTGCGGAGGGGGTTGCTTCCTAGAAGACAGAGGAACCAGCAGTGGAGGCCGAGTTCTGGGCGAGGAAGCCCTGACTGCTGCCTCTGAGACTGGGAGGTTGAGGCCTGTGATCCCGGAGGGGCTGAGGCGGGCAAGTGGTGGCTGAGCCCTTGTGGGGCCATTGAGCTCAAAGGCAGGTAGGTCTCTAGCTGTCGTGCAGTGGGTCAGAACTCTCAAAAACCTCCGAGCACAATTGACACAAGTGGAAGCCCAGTTCTGTAGACCTTCATGGTCTCGAGAAAAAGCATGCTGCCTTCTACCAACCTAGAGGCAAACAAGTGGCATCCCTCCCTTTTGGTCAACGGCTTTAACAAATGTGAATATTCTCGGTAGGAGGATCTGAGAAAATGATGACATAGCACAGGGGCACTTTTCAGCGACTGAGGAATCTGTGAGCGTCCCCATAGAATTTGTCTTTAAGTCAAAGGAGCATTTTTTCCCTTGAAGTTCCGACAAACCCGTACAAAATGGTACCAGTATCAAATGATTCGGATCCCTTCTCCAAAGGGGCCAGAAATAATCAGAGAGATCTGTGTGCCAATCTACTGGAGAGAGGGGAAAATGTTTGTGAAAATTGTCAAGCAGCAGACATGATGGGAGGCTAGAAATGTATGCAGGTATTATTTGTTGTTTCTTTTATTAAACCTATTTCTCTTCTCTCAGGCCTAGACTCTGCTGCTGATTTTCAGTTGGGATATTTTCCCTGCCAACTTTGGACCCCAATGTCTGCATCATTCTGCCCCAATGATGACGGTGAGGATCAGTATGAAAACACTGATGAAGAGGAAGAGGCTGGAAAGGAAAAACCTGAAGGACTCTGAATGGATGTGGTCTCAGCAAAAAGCAGCTCTGCATAATACAGGTATTATTGTATAGGCTTTCGTACGACATAACCATTCCTGACACATACCTGTTAAAAACAGCTTTATATTTTTTAATTTTTCTTCTGTAAAGTACATAAGAAAATTGTTGAAATTTAATTTTGGAAAAACAGTTTATTGTTAATAATGAATTCTAGATAATGGAGGAGGCAGTGTGTTCTGAAATGTATTTCATTTATAGCCACAAGTCCTTTGTCCTGTAGCTTTAAGTCTACTACAGATGGGAAATTTACCAGACCTGGAAATGGAGACCAGTGCTTGTTTAGAGAATGGTCACCAGAAGCAGCAGCTACAGTGACTAGGCCATGCATTAGCTGGGTCATCATCACCTGGCCACAGAATTGTAGTCTCTTGTACTGGCAATGACTTTGAGAAAGCGATTCCTAACAAAGTAGTGAGATGTTAAGGGTTTCAAGAGAACTGCACTTCAGGATTAATTCACAAATATTAGTTCAATTTAGATTTTTTATTCAAAAGAAAAGAAAACTAGTCTCAGCAATATTATTGGTTGTCACTGAGTTGGTAATTAAATCTTTGTTTCGCTTTCCTCTATTCATTCATCTTTTAGTCTCTCTCACTCTTGCTTAGTTTTCATGCATGTGGATGTTTGATAAAGCCTCATCCTCATTTTACAGATGTGCAACCTGAAGGTCTGGAAATATAAGGGATTGATGATTTGTGCAAGGGAACACCAGTTTTTTAGGGGGAATGGCTTATTTAAATAACAGTGTGGCCTTTCAAGGAAACAGCAAGCATTCATAGTGGTGGGCAAGAGGGAGATAAGTTTTGCGTGAGCAATGAGGTGCACCCTGATCACCAAGGGTCTGGGTCGCAAGAAGAAAACATTGAGAAAACAGATGTAGATAGTGTTGACTCATATTTAGAAAGTCACTGCATGTTATTCAGGTACAATTGTTAACTGGCTCTTATTTCATCCTACAGTGGGAAGGCATAGAAAAAGCAGACAGCAAAAGAAAAGATGAATCTGTTCTTCATGGATATTCTTGTTTTCATTAGCCTGAAATACTAATTTTGTTTCAAAGTTTCAATGCCCCAAAGTGATACTAACTACTGACCTCTGACTTGACTCTTACCTTTTACAGATAATGTGATAGCATTGTTCACATTGGAAATAAAAGCTTGTTTGAAAGTAATAAGCTGTAGTTTTTTTTTTTTTCCCCATAATACCACTGACTCAAATCTATCATTGTTCTATTTATTTTGGCCCACCTTACTGTCACTGAAAGGGATTTCTTTCCGCTATTTGTCAAGCCTGTTTTAAATCCTTTTATTGCAGCCCCAAATAAATTAAAATATACGATTGTAAATAATTTGCGTGATGGTGCCCTAGCCTCTACTATATTTTATTGAAAGGAACTGTTGGATGACCTAGCTTGCCTGGAACAGCAGCATCAGCATCAGCTGGGAACTTGTTTGCAATGCACATTCTCAGACCCTGCTCCAGACCTACTGCGTTGGAAATTCTGAGGGTAGGCCGCTAGCCATCAGGGTTTTACAGTCCTCCAGGTGCTACTGAAGCACACTGAAGTTTCAGAACCACTGCTTTAGAGCAGTGGGGGAAAGGTTTACTACACCCACTGCAGGATCATCCTTAATTCACTGACTTGGTACTGTTGCAGGTAAACTAAACAGGGTGGTAAGATCTGGACTTAGGAAGACACTAGAATTCTCAGGGGCTTGAGACACAAAGAGGGGTGTGTGAGTGTCCTAAGGTTACCGTAACAAATTGCCACAAACCAGATGGCTTAAGACAACAGAAATACGTTATCTCAGTTCTGGAGGCCAGAAGTCTGAGGTCAAGGTATCAGCAAGGGTGGTCCCTTCCGGAGGCACTGAGGGAGAATCTGTTTCACGCCACTCTCCTAGTTTCTGGTGGTTGCTGTCAGTCGTTGGCATCTCCATCGTCACATAGCGTTTTCCCCTGTCTGTTTCTTTGTCCTTTCTCTTCTCATAAGGATAACGGTCACACTGAATTAAGGACCCACCCTAATCCAGTATGACCTCATCTTAACTATTATACCTGCAAATATCCTAGTTCCAAACAATGTCACATTTACCGGTTCAAGGGGGAAAACTTCAACATATCTTTTTAGGGGGACAAAATACAGCTTATAGCAAGGGGCAAAGGTTCAGGGGTCGAAGTGACAAATAGATAAAACCTACTTCTGAAAGGGGAAAGGCATTATGATACCATACATATGTGAGGTTTAGAAAGATGCAACAGTTCTTATATCGATTATAGGTTCATATATTTGTAGTAAAAGGTATAACTAGGAGTGATGCATACATATGTAGCATGCAGAAAGGTGTGTATGAAAACAATAACCTTATTTAGGACAGTGGTTAAATCTTATTCAATAGAGGGAGATTTCAACTGGGGAGAGGTATAATGGGTTTAAATTTTATTTGTAATCTTTTGTTTTTAAGATGAGCGATGGTTGCATGCATGTAGTAATCTCTGTACCTTGGTCTAGGTCTGAAATATCTCCTCATCTAAAGAAAATTGAAAGGAGAAATGGGCCTAATATCTGGAACTTACTGAAGGAAAACTGTAAAGTGCTATTTGAGCAGAGTAGCGAGGATCAGAGGAGAGAACCAGGGGTTTGGGGTAGAAGGCCTTATTTCTGTATTTAGTTCAGGCCACTTGAATGCTCGCTAGTTAGCAGCAATACCTTTTCCTATTTTCTGTGCTAGTTCATCTCATATCCTTGAGTATATTAACATTATTTATTAATGTTTCTCCCCGACTCCCTCAAGTGTGAGCTTCGGAAATTACAGGCTTCTATGCGTCTCTTCTAAAGCATTGTGGTTTCTTCTTCATAGGTGCTTCATAAAGGTTTGTTAAAGTGAAGTTAGTATAAGGTATCCACAACCCTTGTCCATGACTGTGGTTTTGTCATTTAAAAATGTATTATCACAGAGTATTACTTATGGCTAGAACAAAGAAAAAAGGCACAAGACCTTTTTTCATTGTTGCTTAATGAAATAACAGTCCAAGTAGAAATTTATCCATGTAGTGTCACTTGGACTGCAAGGAGATCCAACCAGTCCATTCTGTAGGAGATCAGCCCTGGGATTTCTTTGGAAGGAATGATGCTAAAGCTGAAACTGCAGTACTTTGGCCACCTCATGCGAAGAGTTGACTCATTGGAAAAGACTCATGCTGGAAGGGATTGGGGGCAAGAGGAGAAGGGGACGACAGAGGATGAGATGGCTGGATTGCATCACTGACCCAATGGACATGAGTCTGAGTGAACTCCGGGAGTTGGTGATGGACAGGGAGGCCTGGCGTGCTGCGATTCATGGGGTCGCAAAGAGTCGGACATGACTGAGCGACTGATCTGGTCTGATCTGATCTGAGTGTCACTTGAAAGACTTCAGATTGGTTGTTTGGCTCATGCCATGCTAGGAGTGTGTGTGTGTGTGTGTGTATTTCTGTGTTAATATAGTTAATGTAATTAATTCAATCGTGTCCAACTCTTTGCAACCTTGTGGAATGTAGGCCTCCAGGCTCCTCTGTCCATAGGAGTGTCTCACTGGCCCAGTGAGAATACTGGAATGAGTTGGCATTTCCTCTTGAAGGGGGTCTTCCCGAGCCAGGGATTGAACCTGCATCTCATGGGTCTCCTGCATTGCAGGCAATTGCTTAACACTGAGCCACCCATGTATAGCCATAGTTAATACGAAAGGCCCTTCTGTGGGCTTAAGAATTTTTGGAGGTTCACTATAAACAAAAAACACCTCCTTTTGAGATAAGCCTTTTTTGGTGCATACTCTTGAGTCCATGTCCCTGCCTCTCATTATGGTCCAGGTACCTAGGGCCCTGAATTTACTCCCCAAGTGGCCCCATGTCCCCAGCCCCAAGAGGCATGTGTGTGCCTCTTCACTGAGTCTGTGCTTCTGAGGGTTGAGTGGCACAGTCAGTGCTATACTCTCAGGACTGAGAGAAATCTAAGAGGTGGTGGCTTTGTATACAGGCCACAGGACAAGTGGGCCACATTATCCACATAGATGTATGTGACGCCTCTCATGGTGAGGGAGGAACCTCAGCCTTGCTTCACTGAAGGTTGCTGAAGCTCTAACATGTCAGGCTTCTCTGGGTCTCTGAGAGATGGTCCCTAAATCAGGTCAGGGACAAACCCTTTCCTGTTACTCTGGGTGTTTGTGGGTTTCCCTATTTTCACATGTATTGAATATATTCTCACTGAGTCCTTCAGCCTTGAAAATTTGGGGCTTCTTTAGGATAAGACCTGTCTTGTACCTATCTGCCTCAGCCAGGAAAGGTTAGGGTGTTTTGATCTTTTCCTTGGTTATGGCTCCATCTTCTGAAAGGATGTGATCCAAAACTCTCCTTTATTCCACTACCTGGGAGATTACCATTGGGAGAAAAAGAAAGGGGTATGGTGGGTGCCAGAGATGGAAATGGTTTTCTGTTACCACTTAGGGATAGTTTAATGATACTACAGTTAGTGATGAAGAATCACTGTACTCTAAGCTCCCTATTTTCAGATGCTTGTAACTGCAAGGAATACAAAGGAGTACACATACAAAACTCTTAACATGGCAGGGCTCTTGGAAAATGATGTTTTGTGAAATGTGGTATTAGTAAGTCCTCTGTGATATGAATCACATAGTATTATAGCATAGGTTTTGAGGCATGAAACTTACATTTCTTAGAAGTCTAAGCAATGGTTTATGTGCGCTTAGATGAGGAATTGATCTCATCACCAAATCCATGAAGAAAATCAGTTTAAAACTATTCCAAGAGGCACCTAAAACTTAGCTCTTTTTCTCTCCCTCTCATTCAATTTGTTATGTACTCCAGTGCCTTTATTTCCATTTCCCACCATATTTTACTCCCCATCAGTTCCTTATCTCTTATGAACTATTTCGTATATACAGAAGATAATACAACATATATGTAAGGTATATCATAATAATATAAAAACCTGATTACCCATCACACAGCTTGAAAATTAGGACATAGCCAATGCTTTTGAATCCTACCTGTGCCCTCCATGATTCACTTTCTCATTCCTTCCCAGAGGTAACAACTATCTTGAACTTTATTAATAATTCACTTATTTATACATTCACTGCATGGACATGTTCCTTCAAATTACATTATTTCTTGTCCATTTTGGAGTGTATGCAAATATAATTATCCTAGATGTATTACATGTGTTTCTCCCCTCCCCCATCACCCTGTGTTGGTGAGATTTATGTATATTGATGTGTACAACTTATAAGTCAGTTTTCATTGCTGTACAGTTATCCATCATATGAAAATCCCACAATGTGTCTATTTCCTGTTTGTGCACATATGGGTTGTTTTCATTTTTATCTTTTTGCAAATCATTGTGCAGTGGACTTTCTCATTCATATTCCCTGATGCCCATCCATGAGAGTTTCTCTCGATTCTCAGTTGAGGGCAATTTTATACACAATGCCCCCCAACCAAGGAACATTTGATAATGTCTGGAAACATTTTTGGTCGTCATAACCGAGGATGTGCTGCTGGCACCTAGTGGGTAGAGGCCAGAGACACTGCTCAGTACCCTACAATGGACAGGACAGTCCACAATGCAGAATTGTCTCTTCCAAAATGTCAACAGTTGAGAAGCCCTGATCTCTAGTACATTCATAGACATGAAACTCCTGGATCATAGTGTGCGCCCAAGTTCTGTTGCAGGGCAAAGCCAGTTCTGACCCCATGCTGGAACTGTTCCTTTGACTTGTTTTTCATTGCTTTTGTTCTAGTCATACACAATGGCTGCCTCAGAGAATCCTGCCCCTCTGCCTAACTGTTAAACTAAACTGCTTTTGTTCAAGACCCTATCCACATGTGGATGACTGAAAGGAAGAAGTTCAACATCTCCTTCCCGAGGCCTGCCATTCGAAGAGATATTGACAACATTTATGGGCTTTTCACTTTGTTTCCTCACCTCCTCCCACCTGATCTATAAAGGAATCTTGTATCCAGACCCTGATAAGATGGTTATTTTGAGACATTAGTCAGCCATCTGATAGGTCGGATGGCTTTCCAGATAAAATCGCATTCCTTGCCTCAACACCTTATCTCTGATTCGTTAGCCCATCGTGCAGGGAGCAGAGCAAGCTTGGGCTCAGGAACAGGTCAACTGTACCTGTTGTTGATTAGTCGTTAAGTCATGTCCGACTCTTTTGTGACCCCCATATACTGTAGCCTGCAAGGCTCCCCTGATAATGGAATTTCCCAGGCAAGAATACTGGAGTGGGTTGCCATTTCCTTCTCCAGGGGATCTTCCTGGCCCAGGGATCAAACTTGCATGTCCTGCATTGGCAGGTGGATTCTTTACTGCTGAGCCAGCAGGGAAGCCCCTCAACTTTACTAGGTAATCTCAAGTATCTTTCAAAATGATTGTACCGGTTTATATTCCCAATAGCAGGAAATGAGAATTCTACTTGCTCCACATTCTTGCCTACTTAGAGCATAATTACTGTCATTATCTTTTTTAAGTCGTAAGATTTTTGTTTTGTTTTTAATATTTATTTGACTGCGTTGGGTCTTGGTTGTGGCAGGTGGGATCTTTGTTCCAGTGCGCGTTGTGGCACGTGGGCTCAGTAGTTGCAGCTCTCTAGTTGTGAGACGTGGGCTTAGCTGCTCAGCAGCATGTGGGATCTTAATTCCCTGTGTGCATGTCTGATTAGTCATTCAGTTGTGTCTGACTCTTTGAGACCCATTGGACTGTAGTCCTCCAGGCTCCTAAATCCCCAAATATTGGGATTCTCCAGGCAATAATACTGGAGTGGGTTGCCATGCTCTCCTCCAGGAGATCTTCCTGACCCAGGGCTCGAAGCTGCATCTCCTGTGTCTCCTGCACTGAAGGAGGATTCTTTTTACCCACTCACTAGCTGTTGGGAAAGCCCCTTAGTTCCCTGACCAGTGACCAAACCTGCTTTTCCTGCATTGCCAGGCAGGTTCTTAACCATCAACAACCAGGGAAGTCCCAACAATATATACTATATGAGGCCATTGTTAAGGGCCGCCCTGGTGGCTTAGATGGTAAAGAATCTGCTTGCAGTGCAGGAGACCTGGGTTCAATCTCTGTGTCAGTCTGTCCTCTGGAGAAGGGAATGGCTAACCACTCCCGCATTCTTGGGGCTTCCTTGGTGGCTCCGATGGTAAAAAATCTGCCTGCGATGCAGGAGATCTGGCTTTGATCCCTGGGTCAGGGAGAACCACTGGAGAAGGGAATAGCAACCTCACTCCAGGATTCTTGCCTGGAGAATTTACAAAATTTAAAACTGGCCTGCATAAATAGATGATACGAGTATACAAAACAGCTGGGGGTATGAAGAAAAAGAATGAGAGACTTGTGGGAGGTGGTCATTTTTATTTAACTCAGGTATTTACAAGTTAAAGAACTCTTTTCCTGAATAATACCACATAACTGGCATAATCAGGAGGGTGGGAAGCGAGGAAGCCACTGGACTACTCTGTTTCTGCTGAGACCATCACAGATTTTGGCTGCGAGACCACACTGACTCCTTCTCCATCTATACAGTCAAAGTAGATGTCTCATGCCTTGCCTTTTGATACCCACAAAGCGAGGAACTGTACCCCGGGACCTCTATGGTCACTGATGCAAAAGAAGTGAAATTTTATGAGCCCACACTCACTAACAGAAAACAGAAACCACAGGAGAATCACGGAATACACCTCATTCTCCTTCCAAGTCTCACGGGTGTTTCTTATCTACTTGGAAGAAGCTTATAGTCATGGAATCTAGGCCATCCAGGCAAGACGTCAGGAAAGGGAGACTTGGTTTCCAACTTCTATCAAGACTTACCTGGTGTAATTGGGATTGGGATGGAGTCAGGTGAGCTAATCTATGACATTTGCCACAGGATGTAAAACTGAAGGTGGAGATGCCAGTTTGGAGGCCATGGTAGTAGTCCACCTGAGAGATGATGGTGTCTTGGATCAGGGTGACAAAAGCAAAGGTAGTTAGGAAGTGGTTGGATTTACATTTTACTCAGAAAACAGGACTCGCCTGTACATTATGGCAGGGTTGAGGGAAAGATAAAAAAAGCCTGAGGATCAATACTTCCTTTCACTCCTGTCCTAGACATCCAGTTTTCTTTGCAAACCCTCAAGCCTGGTCTAGGAGCCCCTCTGATGTATATCACCATATCATGTGTTTGGGAATTCCTTGTTTCATCATCTGTATTTCTACTACACAGTCATATCCCCAGGGGTCGATGTGTGTGACCCTCTGTACAAGGGCATAGCATTCAGCCGCAAAAAGGAATGAGAGAGGCCAGACACAAAAGGTCACATATTGTAGGATTTTATTTCTCTCAGCTGTCTAGAAAATGTAAGTTCATAGAGGTAAACAGAAGATTAGTAGTTATCAGAGCCTGGTTGCAGTGAGGGGGAAATGGAAAAGGACTGATTACTGGCATGGGGTTTCCTTTAGGAGTGATGATTTATTTAGGGACAACAGAGAGAATGGCTGAGAAGCATTGTGAACGTACTAAATGCCTGTGACATTCACCACAATAGTGCAATCATATTTTTAAACATTAAAAAGCGCTTATTGGCTTAAGACTTCTGCAAATAGACTGGGAATTGACTGCAACAAATGCTGGGCTTCCTTTGGGGCTCAGCTGGTAAAGAATCCTCCTGCAATGTGGGAGACCTGGGTCTGATCCCTGGATTTGGAAGATCCACTGGAGAAGGGAATGGCTACCCACTCCAGTACTCTAGCCCGGAGAATTCCATGGACTGTGCAGTCCATGGGGTCGCAGACAGTCGGACATGACGTGACTGAGTGACTTTCACTTTCACTTTTCAGCAGATGCTGAAATGCATGCTTTAGGAAAACGCTTTGAACATAATACCGGGGAACAAAATAGAGGAATACTTGAAGATATCACTAAATTTTTAAAAGATGCCCCTATAGGGTTAAGGGAGCTACTGAAGAGAGCCAATAGATGTATTTGCCTCAAGAATGTTATGATTGTGGTGTTTCAGTGCTCCAGATGATAGCAGCCACGCTCCTAACATATCCCCTAGTGGGCATAGGCACTCGGACATATGGCTCATAAAGTTAAATTGAGTCTTTGTCACTTAGAAATGGGCTTGACAGCTTGGGACCCAATGGACTATCCCCATTGAAAATACTGAGTATGAGCTAGGTAAAAGAAAACAAGGCCGGTATAAGGGGTGAAATCTATAATGCATAAGCTCTATATAGGGCAAGGTTGATTATCTTCACTGTGTCTCCTACTAAAGGCCATAACTCCCAAATACCATCACCTGGGAGATGGAGTGGGTAAACATTTAATATATGAATTTGGGAGGGGGTGTCACTGTTTAGTGTAGAGCAGGTGATTAGCCCAGTCATGAAAAGAAGTCTCTCTTCACTTCTCGGAGCCTTGAAGTGAATTGGGGAGCCCCGATGAATCCCTTTTCCGCTCCTATTTTTACTCCTTCCACTCTCCAGTCTCCATTCTCGAGGCATCCATGTCAACTTGTATGTTCTTTTCTAAGTAACTTTAGCAACATTAAAACCTGCAAAGTCTCTTTCTGTCTCTCACAGGAGGTTGAAACAGTTGTTCATATGTGATCTATGCACTTTATCTTTTTTTCTTTATATTTACATATATATAAAGAAAATAAATAAATTAATAAATAAATATATATATGTGTGTGTGTATATATATATGTACTATTGATGTATAGTTGACTTACAAAGTTCCAGGTGCACAGCAAGGTGATTACATTATACATATACACATATATTATTTTTCAGTTTGTTTTCCATTATAGGTATTTCAGGAGATTGACAAAGGGACTACAGTTCCCAGTGCTATATAGTAAAACTTTGTTGGTTGTTGCACACCTTTTTTTTAAAATTAGAAATCTAGCATTCTATTCATACTAAGTCAAACAAGTGGAATCAAAATGTCATAAATTTTTTAGTTCGGCAAACATTAATAACTTTTCTAAAATATATATTATACGTACTAGTGAGTAGCTATTATTCACTTAATACCATTGTTCCATGAGTGGTCAACACAAAAGTAGGAGAGTTCTATATCACCAAAGATACCATTTAATAGAAAAACCTGATACATATCAGAATTACCTTAGAATTTTTTGAAAAATGCCAAGGTATTGCTTTTATTCTCCAAAGCTACAGCTATGTTGCTAATGAGCAGCCATGCTTAAAATCAACTGGACCATATGATGGCCTTTTAGTTTTACGTAGTGTGTTTCATTTTTTCTATTTCATATCCAGTGCTCCCGTTTAATTCAGTTTATGTTTTCCAATTTCTCCACCTCTTACCTTTGATGTTCTTTCTCGAGGCTTTATGAACTTTTTAAAATAAGTGTATCTGTGATGACCTGAGCTGACACAAGGTGGCAACTGGGGACCACACCCAGCTTCCCATACCCCAGGGTGCCGCCTGTAGGGACATTGCCATTTCGTTTTTGCAATGGTGCAATGTAAAGGACAGAGAAGGCAATGGCACCCCACTCCACTACTCTTGCCTGGAAAATCCCATGGACGGATGAGCCTGGTACCCTGCAGTCCATGGGTCGCTAGGAGTCGGACACGACGGAGCGACTTCACTCACTTTTCACTTTCATGCATTGGAGGAGGAAATGGCAACCCACTCCAGTGCTCTTGCCTGGAGGATCCCAGGGATGGGGGAGCCTGGTGGGCTGCCGTCTATGGGGTTGCACAGAGTCGGACCCGACTGAAGCGACTTAGCAGCAACAGCAGCAGCAATGTAAAGGAAGGGACTCCTGAGGGCTCCAAGTATGACCTGGTGCTGGAAGGCTTCCATGCAATCTGAAAGCCTTGATCACTCATTGGACGGTGGTCATGCCAATCCTTGCCTCCTGGCAAATGAGCTTAGAGCTGGCGCTGGAGGAAGTGGTTGCGGTTGACCCTTCCAGCTCCACCTACCGTCGCCAGCCCATCAGGGTCTTTCCCGCCTTGTCCACCGCCAGCTCAGCTTCGGTCTTGGTGGGCCGGTCTGCGGGCCACCCCCTCACCATTCCTGTTGTGGGGCCCACACCAGCAAGTCGCAGACTCCTGTTCCCTGTGCAGCTGACGTCTCTGCTGTCCCCACCCCCACCCCGCGGTCCCACTGCCAACAGCGTCTCCTCAGCGCAACACTCAGCCCGGCGGCCGCCATCTTCCCCACAGACCTCACTGCAGGACGATCACTGTCTGGCACGTCTCTCCTGCCATGTCTGCCATAGAGGAGCACTATTGGATCCCAGGTGGCCCGGAGAGAGCTGGTGGCGGGGCGGGCCGTGACCCCAGTCTCCTTGGGGTCCAAGCATCTGCTTGGGAGGGGACAGAAGGAGTCGAGGAGGCCACAGCTCTTCTGGCTTCCTTGGAGGTCTCCAGAGCCCTTCCCGGGGAGCAGGGTTGGCCACAGGCCGCAGTGGAAGAGGAATGTGGTAGAGAGCCGTTAGAGGAGGAGGAGATGGAGGAAGATGTAGAGATGCAGGAGGACGAGGAAGAGGGTGAGATTGACTTCGACTTGGAGGACGTGGAGGAGGAGGAGCACCTGTCTGGAGAGGGCGAGGAAGAGGAGGACGACAGTGAGCAGGAGGGTGCGGCAGGGGTAATAGGCCTTGGGTTCTGCGTGGAGACGTTTGGGCCCCTGTTCTGGAGTGACGTCGACTCCTTTCTACACAATTTCCATGGCAACAAACGTGTCCTGTTCCGGCCTCCCACTGACCGCCTGATGGCCAGGGGCCGCTCCCAGCCACCCTCGGAGCCTGGAGAAGGTCCGGTGCCTCCTCAGGAGCAGGAAGACGTGGGAGAGGGAGGCAGAGTCTTGCAGGGTGAGTGGCCGGTGGAGGGCGCTCCACCCTGGGAGCTGCGGGATCCTGCGGAGGGGGTTGCTTCCTAGAAGACAGAGGAACCAGCAGTGGAGGCCGAGTTCTGGGCGAGGAAGCCCTGACTGCTGCCTCTGAGACTGGGAGGTTGAGGCCTGTGATCCCGGAGGGGCTGAGGCGGGCAAGTGGTGGCTGAGCCCTTGTGGGGCCATTGAGCTCAAAGGCAGGTAGGTCTCTAGCTGTCGTGCAGTGGGTCAGAACTCTCAAAAACCTCCGAGCACAATTGACACAAGTGGAAGCCCAGTTCTGTAGACCTTCATGGTCTCGAGAAAAAGCATGCTGCCTTCTACCAACCTAGAGGCAAACAAGTGGCATCCCTCCCTTTTGGTCAACGGCTTTAACAAATGTGAATATTCTCGGTAGGAGGATCTGAGAAAATGATGACATAGCACAGGGGCACTTTTCAGCGACTGAGGAATCTGTGAGCGTCCCCATAGAATTTGTCTTTAAGTCAAAGGAGCATTTTTTCCCTTGAAGTTCCGACAAACCCGTACAAAATGGTACCAGTATCAAATGATTCGGATCCCTTCTCCAAAGGGGCCAGAAATAATCAGAGAGATCTGTGTGCCAATCTACTGGAGAGAGGGGAAAATGTTTGTGAAAATTGTCAAGCAGCAGACATGATGGGAGGCTAGAAATGTATGCAGGTATTATTTGTTGTTTCTTTTATTAAACCTATTTCTCTTCTCTCAGGCCTAGACTCTGCTGCTGATTTTCAGTTGGGATATTTTCCCTGCCAACTTTGGACCCCAATGTCTGCATCATTCTGCCCCAATGATGACGGTGAGGATCAGTATGAAAACACTGATGAAGAGGAAGAGGCTGGAAAGGAAAAACCTGAAGGACTCTGAATGGATGTGGTCTCAGCAAAAAGCAGCTCTGCATAATACAGGTATTATTGTATAGGCTTTCGTACGACATAACCATTCCTGACACATACCTGTTAAAAACAGCTTTATATTTTTTAATTTTTCTTCTGTAAAGTACATAAGAAAATTGTTGAAATTTAATTTTGGAAAAACAGTTTATTGTTAATAATGAATTCTAGATAATGGAGGAGGCAGTGTGTTCTGAAATGTATTTCATTTATAGCCACAAGTCCTTTGTCCTGTAGCTTTAAGTCTACTACAGATGGGAAATTTACCAGACCTGGAAATGGAGACCAGTGCTTGTTTAGAGAATGGTCACCAGAAGCAGCAGCTACAGTGACTAGGCCATGCATTAGCTGGGTCATCATCACCTGGCCACAGAATTGTAGTCTCTTGTACTGGCAATGACTTTGAGAAAGCGATTCCTAACAAAGTAGTGAGATGTTAAGGGTTTCAAGAGAACTGCACTTCAGGATTAATTCACAAATATTAGTTCAATTTAGATTTTTTATTCAAAAGAAAAGAAAACTAGTCTCAGCAATATTATTGGTTGTCACTGAGTTGGTAATTAAATCTTTGTTTCGCTTTCCTCTATTCATTCATCTTTTAGTCTCTCTCACTCTTGCTTAGTTTTCATGCATGTGGATGTTTGATAAAGCCTCATCCTCATTTTACAGATGTGCAACCTGAAGGTCTGGAAATATAAGGGATTGATGATTTGTGCAAGGGAACACCAGTTTTTTAGGGGGAATGGCTTATTTAAATAACAGTGTGGCCTTTCAAGGAAACAGCAAGCATTCATAGTGGTGGGCAAGAGGGAGATAAGTTTTGCGTGAGCAATGAGGTGCACCCTGATCACCAAGGGTCTGGGTCGCAAGAAGAAAACATTGAGAAAACAGATGTAGATAGTGTTGACTCATATTTAGAAAGTCACTGCATGTTATTCAGGTACAATTGTTAACTGGCTCTTATTTCATCCTACAGTGGGAAGGCATAGAAAAAGCAGACAGCAAAAGAAAAGATGAATCTGTTCTTCATGGATATTCTTGTTTTCATTAGCCTGAAATACTAATTTTGTTTCAAAGTTTCAATGCCCCAAAGTGATACTAACTACTGACCTCTGACTTGACTCTTACCTTTTACAGATAATGTGATAGCATTGTTCACATTGGAAATAAAAGCTTGTTTGAAAGTAATAAGCTGTAGTTTTTTTTTTTTTTTCCCCATAATACCACTGACTCAAATCTATCATTGTTCTATTTATTTTGGCCCACCTTACTGTCACTGAAAGGGATTTCTTTCCGCTATTTGTCAAGCCTGTTTTAAATCCTTTTATTGCAGCCCCAAATAAATTAAAATATACGATTGTAAATAATTTGCGTGATGGTGCCCTAGCCTCTACTATATTTTATTGAAAGGAACTGTTGGATGACCTAGCTTGCCTGGAACAGCAGCATCAGCATCAGCTGGGAACTTGTTTGCAATGCACATTCTCAGACCCTGCTCCAGACCTACTGCGTTGGAAATTCTGAGGGTAGGCCGCTAGCCATCAGGGTTTTACAGTCCTCCAGGTGCTACTGAAGCACACTGAAGTTTCAGAACCACTGCTTTAGAGCAGTGGGGGAAAGGTTTACTACACCCACTGCAGGATCATCCTTAATTCACTGACTTGGTACTGTTGCAGGTAAACTAAACAGGGTGGTAAGATCTGGACTTAGGAAGACACTAGAATTCTCAGGGGCTTGAGACACAAAGAGGGGTGTGTGAGTGTCCTAAGGTTACCGTAACAAATTGCCACAAACCAGATGGCTTAAGACAACAGAAATACGTTATCTCAGTTCTGGAGGCCAGAAGTCTGAGGTCAAGGTATCAGCAAGGGTGGTCCCTTCCGGAGGCACTGAGGGAGAATCTGTTTCACGCCACTCTCCTAGTTTCTGGTGGTTGCTGTCAGTCGTTGGCATCTCCATCGTCACATAGCGTTTTCCCCTGTCTGTTTCTTTGTCCTTTCTCTTCTCATAAGGATAACGGTCACACTGAATTAAGGACCCACCCTAATCCAGTATGACCTCATCTTAACTATTATACCTGCAAATATCCTAGTTCCAAACAATGTCACATTTACCGGTTCAAGGGGGAAAACTTCAACATATCTTTTTAGGGGGACAAAATACAGCTTATAGCAAGGGGCAAAGGTTCAGGGGTCGAAGTGACAAATAGATAAAACCTACTTCTGAAAGGGGAAAGGCATTATGATACCATACATATGTGAGGTTTAGAAAGATGCAACAGTTCTTATATCGATTATAGGTTCATATATTTGTAGTAAAAGGTATAACTAGGAGTGATGCATACATATGTAGCATGCAGAAAGGTGTGTATGAAAACAATAACCTTATTTAGGACAGTGGTTAAATCTTATTCAATAGAGGGAGATTTCAACTGGGGAGAGGTATAATGGGTTTAAATTTTATTTGTAATCTTTTGTTTTTAAGATGAGCGATGGTTGCATGCATGTAGTAATCTCTGTACCTTGGTCTAGGTCTGAAATATCTCCTCATCTAAAGAAAATTGAAAGGAGAAATGGGCCTAATATCTGGAACTTACTGAAGGAAAACTGTAAAGTGCTATTTGAGCAGAGTAGCGAGGATCAGAGGAGAGAACCAGGGGTTTGGGGTAGAAGGCCTTATTTCTGTATTTAGTTCAGGCCACTTGAATGCTCGCTAGTTAGCAGCAATACCTTTTCCTATTTTCTGTGCTAGTTCATCTCATATCCTTGAGTATATTAACATTATTTATTAATGTTTCTCCCCGACTCCCTCAAGTGTGAGCTTCGGAAATTACAGGCTTCTATGCGTCTCTTCTAAAGCATTGTGGTTTCTTCTTCATAGGTGCTTCATAAAGGTTTGTTAAAGTGAAGTTAGTATAAGGTATCCACAACCCTTGTCCATGACTGTGGTTTTGTCATTTAAAAATGTATTATCACAGAGTATTACTTATGGCTAGAACAAAGAAAAAAGGCACAAGACCTTTTTTCATTGTTGCTTAATGAAATAACAGTCCAAGTAGAAATTTATCCATGTAGTGTCACTTGGACTGCAAGGAGATCCAACCAGTCCATTCTGTAGGAGATCAGCCCTGGGATTTCTTTGGAAGGAATGATGCTAAAGCTGAAACTGCAGTACTTTGGCCACCTCATGCGAAGAGTTGACTCATTGGAAAAGACTCATGCTGGAAGGGATTGGGGGCAAGAGGAGAAGGGGACGACAGAGGATGAGATGGCTGGATTGCATCACTGACCCAATGGACATGAGTCTGAGTGAACTCCGGGAGTTGGTGATGGACAGGGAGGCCTGGCGTGCTGCGATTCATGGGGTCGCAAAGAGTCGGACATGACTGAGCGACTGATCTGGTCTGATCTGATCTGAGTGTCACTTGAAAGACTTCAGATTGGTTGTTTGGCTCATGCCATGCTAGGAGTGTGTGTGTGTGTGTGTGTATTTCTGTGTTAATATAGTTAATGTAATTAATTCAATCGTGTCCAACTCTTTGCAACCTTGTGGAATGTAGGCCTCCAGGCTCCTCTGTCCATAGGAGTGTCTCACTGGCCCAGTGAGAATACTGGAATGAGTTGGCATTTCCTCTTGAAGGGGGTCTTCCCGAGCCAGGGATTGAACCTGCATCTCATGGGTCTCCTGCATTGCAGGCAATTGCTTAACACTGAGCCACCCATGTATAGCCATAGTTAATACGAAAGGCCCTTCTGTGGGCTTAAGAATTTTTGGAGGTTCACTATAAACAAAAAACACCTCCTTTTGAGATAAGCCTTTTTTGGTGCATACTCTTGAGTCCATGTCCCTGCCTCTCATTATGGTCCAGGTACCTAGGGCCCTGAATTTACTCCCCAAGTGGCCCCATGTCCCCAGCCCCAAGAGGCATGTGTGTGCCTCTTCACTGAGTCTGTGCTTCTGAGGGTTGAGTGGCACAGTCAGTGCTATACTCTCAGGACTGAGAGAAATCTAAGAGGTGGTGGCTTTGTATACAGGCCACAGGACAAGTGGGCCACATTATCCACATAGATGTATGTGACGCCTCTCATGGTGAGGGAGGAACCTCAGCCTTGCTTCACTGAAGGTTGCTGAAGCTCTAACATGTCAGGCTTCTCTGGGTCTCTGAGAGATGGTCCCTAAATCAGGTCAGGGACAAACCCTTTCCTGTTACTCTGGGTGTTTGTGGGTTTCCCTATTTTCACATGTATTGAATATATTCTCACTGAGTCCTTCAGCCTTGAAAATTTGGGGCTTCTTTAGGATAAGACCTGTCTTGTACCTATCTGCCTCAGCCAGGAAAGGTTAGGGTGTTTTGATCTTTTCCTTGGTTATGGCTCCATCTTCTGAAAGGATGTGATCCAAAACTCTCCTTTATTCCACTACCTGGGAGATTACCATTGGGAGAAAAAGAAAGGGGTATGGTGGGTGCCAGAGATGGAAATGGTTTTCTGTTACCACTTAGGGATAGTTTAATGATACTACAGTTAGTGATGAAGAATCACTGTACTCTAAGCTCCCTATTTTCAGATGCTTGTAACTGCAAGGAATACAAAGGAGTACACATACAAAACTCTTAACATGGCAGGGCTCTTGGAAAATGATGTTTTGTGAAATGTGGTATTAGTAAGTCCTCTGTGATATGAATCACATAGTATTATAGCATAGGTTTTGAGGCATGAAACTTACATTTCTTAGAAGTCTAAGCAATGGTTTATGTGCGCTTAGATGAGGAATTGATCTCATCACCAAATCCATGAAGAAAATCAGTTTAAAACTATTCCAAGAGGCACCTAAAACTTAGCTCTTTTTCTCTCCCTCTCATTCAATTTGTTATGTACTCCAGTGCCTTTATTTCCATTTCCCACCATATTTTACTCCCCATCAGTTCCTTATCTCTTATGAACTATTTCGTATATACAGAAGATAATACAACATATATGTAAGGTATATCATAATAATATAAAAACCTGATTACCCATCACACAGCTTGAAAATTAGGACATAGCCAATGCTTTTGAATCCTACCTGTGCCCTCCATGATTCACTTTCTCATTCCTTCCCAGAGGTAACAACTATCTTGAACTTTATTAATAATTCACTTATTTATACATTCACTGCATGGACATGTTCCTTCAAATTACATTATTTCTTGTCCATTTTGGAGTGTATGCAAATATAATTATCCTAGATGTATTACATGTGTTTCTCCCCTCCCCCATCACCCTGTGTTGGTGAGATTTATGTATATTGATGTGTACAACTTATAAGTCAGTTTTCATTGCTGTACAGTTATCCATCATATGAAAATCCCACAATGTGTCTATTTCCTGTTTGTGCACATATGGGTTGTTTTCATTTTTATCTTTTTGCAAATCATTGTGCAGTGGACTTTCTCATTCATATTCCCTGATGCCCATCCATGAGAGTTTCTCTCGATTCTCAGTTGAGGGCAATTTTATACACAATGCCCCCCAACCAAGGAACATTTGATAATGTCTGGAAACATTTTTGGTCGTCATAACCGAGGATGTGCTGCTGGCACCTAGTGGGTAGAGGCCAGAGACACTGCTCAGTACCCTACAATGGACAGGACAGTCCACAATGCAGAATTGTCTCTTCCAAAATGTCAACAGTTGAGAAGCCCTGATCTCTAGTACATTCATAGACATGAAACTCCTGGATCATAGTGTGCGCCCAAGTTCTGTTGCAGGGCAAAGCCAGTTCTGACCCCATGCTGGAACTGTTCCTTTGACTTGTTTTTCATTGCTTTTGTTCTAGTCATACACAATGGCTGCCTCAGAGAATCCTGCCCCTCTGCCTAACTGTTAAACTAAACTGCTTTTGTTCAAGACCCTATCCACATGTGGATGACTGAAAGGAAGAAGTTCAACATCTCCTTCCCGAGGCCTGCCATTCGAAGAGATATTGACAACATTTATGGGCTTTTCACTTTGTTTCCTCACCTCCTCCCACCTGATCTATAAAGGAATCTTGTATCCAGACCCTGATAAGATGGTTATTTTGAGACATTAGTCAGCCATCTGATAGGTCGGATGGCTTTCCAGATAAAATCGCATTCCTTGCCTCAACACCTTATCTCTGATTCGTTAGCCCATCGTGCAGGGAGCAGAGCAAGCTTGGGCTCAGGAACAGGTCAACTGTACCTGTTGTTGATTAGTCGTTAAGTCATGTCCGACTCTTTTGTGACCCCCATATACTGTAGCCTGCAAGGCTCCCCTGATCATGGAATTTCCCAGGCAAGAATACTGGAGTGGGTTGCCATTTCCTTCTCCAGGGGATCTTCCTGGCCCAGGGATCAAACTTGCATGTCCTGCATTGGCAGGTGGATTCTTTACTGCTGAGCCAGCAGGGAAGCCCCTCAACTTTACTAGGTAATCTCAAGTATCTTTCAAAATGATTGTACCGGTTTATATTCCCAATAGCAGGAAATGAGAATTCTACTTGCTCCACATTCTTGCCTACTTAGAGCATAATTACTGTCATTATCTTTTTTAAGTCGTAAGATTTTTGTTTTGTTTTTAATATTTATTTGACTGCGTTGGGTCTTGGTTGTGGCAGGTGGGATCTTTGTTCCAGTGCGCGTTGTGGCACGTGGGCTCAGTAGTTGCAGCTCTCTAGTTGTGAGACGTGGGCTTAGCTGCTCAGCAGCATGTGGGATCTTAATTCCCTGTGTGCATGTCTGATTAGTCATTCAGTTGTGTCTGACTCTTTGAGACCCATTGGACTGTAGTCCTCCAGGCTCCTAAATCCCCAAATATTGGGATTCTCCAGGCAATAATACTGGAGTGGGTTGCCATGCTCTCCTCCAGGAGATCTTCCTGACCCAGGGCTCGAAGCTGCATCTCCTGTGTCTCCTGCACTGAAGGAGGATTCTTTTTACCCACTCACTAGCTGTTGGGAAAGCCCCTTAGTTCCCTGACCAGTGACCAAACCTGCTTTTCCTGCATTGCCAGGCAGGTTCTTAACCATCAACAACCAGGGAAGTCCCAACAATATATACTATATGAGGCCATTGTTAAGGGCCGCCCTGGTGGCTTAGATGGTAAAGAATCTGCTTGCAGTGCAGGAGACCTGGGTTCAATCTCTGTGTCAGTCTGTCCTCTGGAGAAGGGAATGGCTAACCACTCCCGCATTCTTGGGGCTTCCTTGGTGGCTCCGATGGTAAAGAATCTGCCTGCGATGCAGGAGATCTGGCTTTGATCCCTGGGTCAGGGAGAACCACTGGAGAAGGGAATAGCAACCTCACTCCAGGATTCTTGCCTGGAGAATTTACAAAATTTAAAACTGGCCTGCATAAATAGATGATACGAGTATACAAAACAGCTGGGGGTATGAAGAAAAAGAATGAGAGACTTGTGGGAGGTGGTCATTTTTATTTAACTCAGGTATTTACAAGTTAAAGAACTCTTTTCCTGAATAATACCACATAACTGGCATAATCAGGAGGGTGGGAAGCGAGGAAGCCACTGGACTACTCTGTTTCTGCTGAGACCATCACAGATTTTGGCTGCGAGACCACACTGACTCCTTCTCCATCTATACAGTCAAAGTAGATGTCTCATGCCTTGCCTTTTGATACCCACAAAGCGAGGAACTGTACCCCGGGACCTCTATGGTCACTGATGCAAAAGAAGTGAAATTTTATGAGCCCACACTCACTAACAGAAAACAGAAACCACAGGAGAATCACGGAATACACCTCATTCTCCTTCCAAGTCTCACGGGTGTTTCTTATCTACTTGGAAGAAGCTTATAGTCATGGAATCTAGGCCATCCAGGCAAGACGTCAGGAAAGGGAGACTTGGTTTCCATCTTCTATCAAGACTTACCTGGTGTAATTGGGATTGGGATGGAGTCAGGTGAGCTAATCTATGACATTTGCCACAGGATGTAAAACTGAAGGTGGAGATGCCAGTTTGGAGGCCATGGTAGTAGTCCACCTGAGAGATGATGGTGTCTTGGATCAGGGTGACAAAAGCAAAGGTAGTTAGGAAGTGGTTGGATTTACATTTTACTCAGAAAACAGGACTCGCCTGTACATTATGGCAGGGTTGAGGGAAAGATAAAAAAAGCCTGAGGATCAATACTTCCTTTCACTCCTGTCCTAGACATCCAGTTTTTTTGCAAACCCTCAAGCCTGGTCTAGGAGCCCCTCTGATGTATATCACCATATCATGTGTTTGGGAATTCCTTGTTTCATCATCTGTATTTCTACTACACAGTCATATCCCCAGGGGTCGATGTGTGTGACCCTCTGTACAAGGGCATAGCATTCAGCCGCAAAAAGGAATGAGAGAGGCCAGACACAAAAGGTCACATATTGTAGGATTTTATTTCTCTCAGCTGTCTAGAAAATGTAAGTTCATAGAGGTAAACAGAAGATTAGTAGTTATCAGAGCCTGGTTGCAGTGAGGGGGAAATGGAAAAGGACTGATTACTGGCATGGGGTTTCCTTTAGGAGTGATGATTTATTTAGGGACAACAGAGAGAATGGCTGAGAAGCATTGTGAACGTACTAAATGCCTGTGACATTCACCACAATAGTGCAATCATATTTTTAAACATTAAAAAGCGCTTATTGGCTTAAGACTTCTGCAAATAGACTGGGAATTGACTGCAACAAATGCTGGACTTCCTTTGGGGCTCAGCTGGTAAAGAATCCTCCTGCAATGTGGGAGACCTGGGTCTGATCCCTGGATTTGGAAGATCCACTGGAGAAGGGAATGGCTACCCACTCCAGTACTCTAGCCTGGAGAATTCCATGGACTGTGTAGTCCATGGGGTCGCAAACAGTCGGACATGACGTGACTGAGTGACTTTCACTTTCACTTTTCAGCAAATGCTGAAATGCATGCTTTAGGAAAACGCTTTGAACATAATACCGGGGAACAAAATAGAGGAATACTTGAAGATATCACTAAATTTTTAAAAGATGCCCCTATAGGGTTAAGGGAGCTACTGAAGAGAGCCAATAGATGTATTTGCCTCAAGAATGTTATGATTGTGGTGTTTCAGTGCTCCAGATGATAGCAGCCACGCTCCTAACATATCCCCTAGTGGGCATAGGCACTCGGACATATGGCTCATAAAGTTAAATTGAGTCTTTGTCACTTAGAAATGGGCTTGACAGCTTGGGACCCAATGGACTATCCCCATTGAAAATACTGAGTATGAGCTAGGTAAAAGAAAACAAGGCCAGTATAAGGGGTGAAATCTATAATGCATAAGCTCTATATAGGGCAAGGTTGATTATCTTCACTGTGTCTCCTACTAAAGGCCATAACTCCCAAATACCATCACCTGGGAGATGGAGTGGGTAAACATTTAATATATGAATTTGGGAGGGGGTGTCACTGTTTAGTGTAGAGCAGGTGATTAGCCCAGTCATGAAAAGAAGTCTCTCTTCACTTCTCGGAGCCTTGAAGTGAATTGGGGAGCCCCGATGAATCCCTTTTCCGCTCCTATTTTTACTCCTTCCACTCTCCAGTCTCCATTCTCGAGGCATCCATGTCAACTTGTATGTTCTTTTCTAAGTAACTTTAGCAACATTAAAACCTGCAAAGTCTCTTTCTGTCTCTCACAGGAGGTTGAAACAGTTGTTCATATGTGATCTATGCACTTTATCTTTTTTTCTTTATATTTACATATATATAAAGAAAATAAATAAATTAATAAATAAATATATATATGTGTGTGTGTATATATATATGTACTATTGATGTATAGTTGACTTACAAAGTTCCAGGTGCACAGCAAGGTGATTAAATTATACATATACACATATATTATTTTTCAGTTTGTTTTCCATTATAGGTATTTCAGGAGATTGACAAAGGGACTACAGTTCCCAGTGCTATATAGTAAAACTTTGTTGGTTGTTGCACACCTTTTTTTTAAAATTAGAAATCTAGCATTCTATTCATACTAAGTCAAACAAGTGGAATCAAAATGTCATAAATTTTTTAGTTCGGCAAACATTAATAACTTTTCTAAAATATATATTATACGTACTAGTGAGTAGCTATTATTCACTTAATACCATTGTTCCATGAGTGGTCAACACAAAAGTAGGAGAGTTCTATATCACCAAAGATACCATTTAATAGAAAAACCTGATACATATCAGAATTACCTTAGAATTTTTTGAAAAATGCCAAGGTATTGCTTTTATTCTCCAAAGCTACAGCTATGTTGCTAATGAGCAGCCATGCTTAAAATCAACTGGACCATATGATGGCCTTTTAGTTTTACGTAGTGTGTTTCATTTTTTCTATTTCATATCCAGTGCTCCCGTTTAATTCAGTTTATGTTTTCCAATTTCTCCACCTCTTACCTTTGATGTTCTTTCTCGAGGCTTTATGAACTTTTTAAAATAAGTGTATCTGTGATGACCTGAGCTGACACAAGGTGGCAACTGGGGACCACACCCAGCTTCCCATACCCCAGGGTGCCGCCTGTAGGGACATTGCCATTTCGTTTTTGCAATGGTGCAATGTAAAGGACAGAGAAGGCAATGGCACCCCACTCCACTACTCTTGCCTGGAAAATCCCATGGACGGATGAGCCTGGTACCCTGCAGTCCATGGGTCGCTAGGAGTCGGACACGACGGAGCGACTTCACTCACTTTTCACTTTCATGCATTGGAGGAGGAAATGGCAACCCACTCCAGTGCTCTTGCCTGGAGGATCCCAGGGATGGGGGAGCCTGGTGGGCTGCCGTCTATGGGGTTGCACAGAGTCGGACCCAACTGAAGCGACTTAGCAGCAACAGCAGCAGCAATGTAAAGGAAGGGACTCCTGAGGGCTCCAAGTATGACCTGGTGCTGGAAGGCTTCCATGCAATCTGAAAGCCTTGATCACTCATTGGACGGTGGTCATGCCAATCCTTGCCTCCTGGCAAATGAGCTTAGAGCTGGCGCTGGAGGAAGTGGTTGCGGTTGACCCTTCCAGCTCCACCTACCGTCGCCAGCCCATCAGGGTCTTTCCCGCCTTGTCCACCGCCAGCTCAGCTTCGGTCTTGGTGGGCCGGTCTGCGGGCCACCCCCTCACCATTCCTGTTGTGGGGCCCACACCAGCAAGTCGCAGACTCCTGTTCCCTGTGCAGCTGACGTCTCTGCTGTCCCCACCCCCACCCCGCGGTCCCACTGCCAACAGCGTCTCCTCAGCGCAACACTCAGCCCGGCGGCCGCCATCTTCCCCACAGACCTCACTGCAGGACGATCACTGTCTGGCACGTCTCTCCTGCCATGTCTGCCATAGAGGAGCACTATTGGATCCCAGGTGGCCCGGAGAGAGCTGGTGGCGGGGCGGGCCGTGACCCCAGTCTCCTTGGGGTCCAAGCATCTGCTTGGGAGGGGACGGAAGGAGTCGAGGAGGCCACGGCTCTTCTGGCTTCCTTGGAGGTCTCCAGAGCCCTTCCCGGGGAGCAGGGTTGGCCACAGGCCGCAGTGGAAGAGGAATGTGGTAGAGAGCCGTTAGAGGAGGAGGAGATGGAGGAAGATGTAGAGATGCAGGAGGACGAGGAAGAGGGTGAGATTGACTTCGACTTGGAGGACGTGGAGGAGGAGGAGCACCTGTCTGGAGAGGGCGAGGAAGAGGAGGACGACAGTGAGCAGGAGGGTGCGGCAGGGGTAATAGGCCTTGGGTTCTGCGTGGAGACGTTTGGGCCCCTGTTCTGGAGTGACGTCGACTCCTTTCTACACAATTTCCATGGCAACAAACGTGTCCTGTTCCGGCCTCCCACTGACCGCCTGATGGCCAGGGGCCGCTCCCAGCCACCCTCGGAGCCTGGAGAAGGTCCGGTGCCTCCTCAGGAGCAGGAAGACCTGGGAGAGCGAGGCAGAGTCTTGCAGGGTGAGTGGCCGGTGGAGGGCGCTCCACCCTGGGAGCTGCGGGATCCTGCGGAGGGGGTTGCTTCCTAGAAGACAGAGGAACCAGCAGTGGAGGCCGAGTTCTGGGCGAGGAAGCCCTGACTGCTGCCTCTGAGACTGGGAGGTTGAGGCCTGTGATCCCGGAGGGGCTGAGGCGGGCAAGTGGTGGCTGAGCCCTTGTGGGGCCATTGAGCTCAAAGGCAGGTAGGTCTCTAGCTGTCGTGCAGTGGGTCAGAACTCTCAAAAACCTCCGAGCACAATTGACACAAGTGGAAGCCCAGTTCTGTAGACCTTCATGGTCTCGAGAAAAAGCATGCTGCCTTCTACCAACCTAGAGGCAAACAAGTGGCATCCCTCCCTTTTGGTCAACGGCTTTAACAAATGTGAATATTCTCGGTAGGAGGATCTGAGAAAATGATGACATAGCACAGGGGCACTTTTCAGCGACTGAGGAATCTGTGAGCGTCCCCATAGAATTTGTCTTTAAGTCAAAGGAGCATTTTTTCCCTTGAAGTTCCGACAAACCCGTACAAAATGGTACCAGTATCAAATGATTCGGATCCCTTCTCCAAAGGGGCCAGAAATAATCAGAGAGATCTGTGTGCCAATCTACTGGAGAGAGGGGAAAATGTTTGTGAAAATTGTCAAGCAGCAGACATGATGGGAGGCTAGAAATGTATGCAGGTATTATTTGTTGTTTCTTTTATTAAACCTATTTCTCTTCTCTCAGGCCTAGACTCTGCTGCTGATTTTCAGTTGGGATATTTTCCCTGCCAACTTTGGACCCCAATGTCTGCATCATTCTGCCCCAATGATGACGGTGAGGATCAGTATGAAAACACTGATGAAGAGGAAGAGGCTGGAAAGGAAAAACCTGAAGGACTCTGAATGGATGTGGTCTCAGCAAAAAGCAGCTCTGGATAATACAGGTATTATTGTATAGGCTTTCGTACGACATAACCATTCCTGACACATACCTGTTAAAAACAGCTTTATATTTTTTAATTTTTCTTCTGTAAAGTACATAAGAAAATTGTTGAAATTTAATTTTGGAAAAACAGTTTATTGTTAATAATGAATTCTAGATAATGGAGGAGGCAGTGTGTTCTGAAATGTATTTCATTTATAGCCACAAGTCCTTTGTCCTGTAGCTTTAAGTCTACTACAGATGGGAAATTTACCAGACCTGGAAATGGAGACCAGTGCTTGTTTAGAGAATGGTCACCAGAAGCAGCAGCTACAGTGACTAGGCCATGCATTAGCTGGGTCATCATCACCTGGCCACAGAATTGTAGTCTCTTGTACTGGCAATGACTTTGAGAAAGCGATTCCTAACAAAGTAGTGAGATGTTAAGGGTTTCAAGAGAACTGCACTTCAGGATTAATTCACAAATATTAGTTCAATTTAGATTTTTTATTCAAAAGAAAAGAAAACTAGTCTCAGCAATATTATTGGTTGTCACTGAGTTGGTAATTAAATCTTTGTTTCGCTTTCCTCTATTCATTCATCTTTTAGTCTCTCTCACTCTTGCTTAGTTTTCATGCATGTGGATGTTTGATAAAGCCTCATCCTCATTTTACAGATGTGCAACCTGAAGGTCTGGAAATATAAGGGATTGATGATTTGTGCAAGGGAACACCAGTTTTTTAGGGGGAATGGCTTATTTAAATAACAGTGTGGCCTTTCAAGGAAACAGCAAGCATTTATAGTGGTGGGCAAGAGGGAGATAAGTTTTGCGTGAGCAATGAGGTGCACCCTGATCACCAAGGGTCTGGGTCGCAAGAAGAAAACATTGAGAAAACAGATGTAGATAGTGTTGACTCATATTTAGAAAGTCACTGCATGTTATTCAGGTACAATTGTTAACTGGCTCTTATTTCATCCTACAGTGGGAAGGCATAGAAAAAGCAGACAGCAAAAGAAAAGATGAATCTGTTCTTCATGGATATTCTTGTTTTCATTAGCCTGAAATACTAATTTTGTTTCAAAGTTTCAATGCCCCAAAGTGATACTAACTACTGACCTCTGACTTGACTCTTACCTTTTACAGATAATGTGATAGCATTGTTCACATTGGAAATAAAAGCTTGTTTGAAAGTAATAAGCTGTAGTTTTTTTTTTTTTTTCCCCATAATACCACTGACTCAAATCTATCATTGTTCTATTTATTTTGGCCCACCTTACTGTCACTGAAAGGGATTTCTTTCCGCTATTTGTCAAGCCTGTTTTAAATCCTTTTATTGCAGCCCCAAATAAATTAAAATATACGATTGTAAATAATTTGCGTGATGGTGCCCTAGCCTCTACTATATTTTATTGAAAGGAACTGTTGGATGACCTAGCTTGCCTGGAACAGCAGCATCAGCATCAGCTGGGAACTTGTTTGCAATGCACATTCTCAGACCCTGCTCCAGACCTACTGCGTTGGAAATTCTGAGGGTAGGCCGCTAGCCATCAGGGTTTTACAGTCCTCCAGGTGCTACTGAAGCACACTGAAGTTTCAGAACCACTGCTTTAGAGCAGTGGGGGAAAGGTTTACTACACCCACTGCAGGATCATCCTTAATTCACTGACTTGGTACTGTTGCAGGTAAACTAAACAGGGTGGTAAGATCTGGACTTAGGAAGACACTAGAATTCTCAGGGGCTTGAGACACAAAGAGGGGTGTGTGAGTGTCCTAAGGTTACCGTAACAAATTGCCACAAACCAGATGGCTTAAGACAACAGAAATACGTTATCTCAGTTCTGGAGGCCAGAAGTCTGAGGTCAAGGTATCAGCAAGGGTGGTCCCTTCCGGAGGCACTGAGGGAGAATCTGTTTCACGCCACTCTCCTAGTTTCTGGTGGTTGCTGTCAGTCGTTGGCATCTCCATCGTCACATAGCGTTTTCCCCTGTCTGTTTCTTTGTCCTTTCTCTTCTCATAAGGATAACGGTCACACTGAATTAAGGACCCACCCTAATCCAGTATGACCTCATCTTAACTATTATACCTGCAAATATCCTAGTTCCAAACAATGTCACATTTACCGGTTCAAGGGGGAAAACTTCAACATATCTTTTTAGGGGGACAAAATACAGCTTATAGCAAGGGGCAAAGGTTCAGGGGTCGAAGTGACAAATAGATAAAACCTACTTCTGAAAGGGGAAAGGCATTATGATACCATACATATGTGAGGTTTAGAAAGATGCAACAGTTCTTATATCGATTATAGGTTCATATATTTGTAGTAAAAGGTATAACTAGGAGTGATGCATACATATGTAGCATGCAGAAAGGTGTGTATGAAAACAATAACCTTATTTAGGACAGTGGTTAAATCTTATTCAATAGAGGGAGATTTCAACTGGGGAGAGGTATAATGGGTTTAAATTTTATTTGTAATCTTTTGTTTTTAAGATGAGCGATGGTTGCATGCATGTAGTAATCTCTGTACCTTGGTCTAGGTCTGAAATATCTCCTCATCTAAAGAAAATTGAAAGGAGAAATGGGCCTAATATCTGGAACTTACTGAAGGAAAACTGTAAAGTGCTATTTGAGCAGAGTAGCGAGGATCAGAGGAGAGAACCAGGGGTTTGGGGTAGAAGGCCTTATTTCTGTATTTAGTTCAGGCCACTTGAATGCTCGCTAGTTAGCAGCAATACCTTTTCCTATTTTCTGTGCTAGTTCATCTCATATCCTTGAGTATATTAACATTATTTATTAATGTTTCTCCCCGACTCCCTCAAGTGTGAGCTTCGGAAATTACAGGCTTCTATGCGTCTCTTCTAAAGCATTGTGGTTTCTTCTTCATAGGTGCTTCATAAAGGTTTGTTAAAGTGAAGTTAGTATAAGGTATCCACAACCCTTGTCCATGACTGTGGTTTTGTCACTTAAAAATGTATTATCACAGAGTATTACTTATGGCTAGAACAAAGAAAAAAGGCACAAGACCTTTTTTCATTGTTGCTTAATGAAATAACAGTCCAAGTAGAAATTTATCCATGTAGTGTCACTTGGACTGCAAGGAGATCCAACCAGTCCATTCTGTAGGAGATCAGCCCTGGGATTTCTTTGGAAGGAATGATGCTAAAGCTGAAACTGCAGTACTTTGGCCACCTCATGCGAAGAGTTGACTCATTGGAAAAGACTCATGCTGGAAGGGATTGGGGGCAAGAGGAGAAGGGGACGACAGAGGATGAGATGGCTGGATTGCATCACTGACCCAATGGACATGAGTCTGAGTGAACTCCGGGAGTTGGTGATGGACAGGGAGGCCTGGCGTGCTGCGATTCATGGGGTCGCAAAGAGTCGGACATGACTGAGCGACTGATCTGGTCTGATCTGATCTGAGTGTCACTTGAAAGACTTCAGATTGGTTGTTTGGCTCATGCCATGCTAGGAGTGTGTGTGTGTGTGTGTGTATTTCTGTGTTAATATAGTTAATGTAATGTAATTCAATCGTGTCCAACTCTTTGCAACCTTGTGGAATGTAGGCCTCCAGGCTCCTCTGTCCATAGGAGTGTCTCACTGGCCCAGTGAGAATACTGGAATGAGTTGGCATTTCCTCTTGAAGGGGGTCTTCCCGAGCCAGGGATTGAACCTGCATCTCATGGGTCTCCTGCATTGCAGGCAATTGCTCAACACTGAGCCACCCATGTATAGCCATAGTTAATACGAAAGGCCCTTCTGTGGGCTTAAGAATTTTTGGAGGTTCACTATAAACAAAAAACACCTCCTTTTGAGATAAGCCTTTTTTGGTGCATACTCTTGAGTCCATGTCCCTGCCTCTCATTATGGTCCAGGTACCTAGGGCCCTGAATTTACTCCCCAAGTGGCCCCATGTCCCCAGCCCCAAGAGGCATGTGTGTGCCTCTTCACTGAGTCTGTGCTTCTGAGGGTTGAGTGGCACAGTCAGTGCTATACTCTCAGGACTGAGAGAAATCTAAGAGGTGGTGGCTTTGTATACAGGCCACAGGACAAGTGGGCCACATTATCCACATAGATATATGTGACGCCTCTCATGGTGAGGTAGGAACCTCAGCCTTGCTTCACTGAAGGTTGCTGAAGCTCTAACATGTCAGGCTTCTCTGGGTCTCTGAGAGATGGTCCCTAAATCAGGTCAGGGACAAACCCTTTCCTGTTACTCTGGGTGTTTGTGGGTTTCCCTATTTTCACATGTATTGAATATATTCTCACTGAGTCCTTCAGCCTTGAAAATTTGGGGCTTCTTTAGGATAAGACCTGTCTTGTACCTATCTGCCTCAGCCAGGAAAGGTTAGGGTGTTTTGATCTTTTCCTTGGTTATGGCTCCATCTTCTGAAAGGATGTGATCCAAAACTCTCCTTTATTCCACTACCTGGGAGATTACCACTGGGAGAAAAAGAAAGGGGTATGGTGGGTGCCAGAGATGGAAATGATTTTCTGTTACCACTTAGGGATAGTTTAATAATACTACAGTTAGTGATGAAGAATCACTGTACTCTAAGCTCCCTATTTTCAGATGCTTGTAACTGCAAGGAATACAAAGGAGTACACATTCAAAACTCTTACCATGGCAGGGCTCTTGGAAAATGATGTTTTGTGAAATGTGGTATTAGTAAGTCCTCTGTGATATGAATCACATAGTATTATAGCATAGGTTTTGAGGCATGAAATTTACATTTCTTAGAAGTCTAAGCAATGGTTTATGTGCGCTTAGATGAGGAATTGATCTCATCACCAAATCCATGAAGAAAATCAGTTTAAAACTATTCCAAGAGGCACCTAAAACTTAGCTCTTTTTCTCTCCCTCTCATTCAATTTGTTATGTACTCCAGTGCCTTTATTTCCATTTCCCACCATATTTTAGTCCCCATCAGTTCCTTATCAATTATGAACTATTTCGTATATACAGAAGATAATACAGCATATATGTAAGGTATATCATAATAATATAAAACCCTGTTTACCCATCACACAGCTTGAAAATTAGGACATAGCCAATGCTTTTGAATCCTACCTGTGCCCTCCATGATTCACTTTCTCATTCCTTCCCAGAGGTAACAACTATCTTGAAGTTTATTAATAATTCACTTATTTATACATTCACTGCATGGACATGTTCCTTCAAATTACATTATTTCTTGCCCATTTTGGAGTGTATGCAAATATAATTATCCTAGATGTATTACTTGTGTTTCTCCCCTCCCCCATCACCCTGTGTTGGTGAGATTTATGTATATTGATGTGTACAACTTATAAGTCAGTTTTCATTGCTGTACAGTTATCCATCATATGAAAATCCCACAATGTGTCTATTTCCTGTTTGTGCACATATGGGTTGTTTTCATTTTTATCTTTTTGCAAATCATTGTGCAGTGGACTTTCTCATTCATATTCCCTGATGCCCATCCATGAGAGTTTCTCTCGATTCTCAGTTGAGGGCAATTTTATACACAATGCCCCCCAACCAAGGAACATTTGATAATGTCTGGAAACATTTTTGGTCGTCATAACCGAGGATGTGCTGCTGGCACCTAGTGGGTAGAGGCCAGAGACACTGCTCAGTACCCTACAATGGACAGGACAGTCCACAACGCAGAATTGTCTCTTCCAAAATGTCAACAGCTGAGAAGCCCTGATCTCCAGTACATTCATAGACATGAAAGTCCTGGATCATAGTGTGCGCCCAAGTTCTGTTGCAGGGCAAAGCCAGTTCTGACCCCATGCTGGAACTGTTCCTTTGACTTGTTTTTCATTGCTTTTGTTCTAGTCATACACAATGGCTGCCTCAGAGAATCCTGCCCCTCTGCCTAACTGTTAAACTAAACTGCTTTTGTTCAAGACCCTATCCACATGTGGATGACTGAAAGGAAGAAGTTCAACATCTCCTTCCCGAGGCCTGCCATTCGAAGAGATATTGACAACATTTATGGGCTTTTCACTTTGTTTCCTCACCTCCTCCCACCTGATCTATAAAGGAATCTTGTATCCAGACCCTGATAAGATGGTTATTTTGAGACATTAGTCAGCCATCTGATAGGTCGGATGGCTTTCCAGATAAAATCGCATTCCTTGCCTCAACACCTTATCTCTGATTCGTTAGCCCATCGTGCAGGGAGCAGAGCAAGCTTGGGCTCAGGAACAGGTCAACTGTACCTGTTGTTGATTAGTCGTTAAGTCATGTCCGACTCTTTTGTGACCCCCATATACTGTAGCCTGCAAGGCTCCCCTGATCATGGAATTTCCCAGGCAAGAATACTGGAGTGGGTTGCCATTTCCTTCTCCAGGGGATCTTCCTGGCCCAGGGATCAAACTTGCATGTCCTGCATTGGCAGGTGGATTCTTTACTGCTGAGCCAGCAGGGAAGCCCCTCAACTTTACTAGGTAATCTCAAGTATCTTTCAAAATGATTGTACCGGTTTATATTCCCAATAGCAGGAAATGAGAATTCTACTTGCTCCACATTCTTGCCTACTTAGAGCATAATTACTGTCATTATCTTTTTTAAGTCGTAAGATTTTTGTTTTGTTTTTAATATTTATTTGACTGCGTTGGGTCTTGGTTGTGGCAGGTGGGATCTTTGTTCCAGTGCGCGTTGTGGCACGTGGGCTCAGTAGTTGCAGCTCTCTAGTTGTGAGACGTGGGCTTAGCTGCTCAGCAGCATGTGGGATCTTAATTCCCTGTGTGCATGTCTGATTAGTCATTCAGTTGTGTCTGACTCTTTGAGACCCATTGGACTGTAGTCCTCCAGGCTCCTAAATCCCCAAATATTGGGATTCTCCAGGCAATAATACTGGAGTGGGTTGCCATGCTCTCCTCCAGGAGATCTTCCTGACCCAGGGCTCGAAGCTGCATCTCCTGTGTCTCCTGCACTGAAGGAGGATTCTTTTTACCCACTCACTAGCTGTTGGGAAAGCCCCTTAGTTCCCTGACCAGTGACCAAACCTGCTTTTCCTGCATTGCCAGGCAGGTTCTTAACCATCAACAACCAGGGAAGTCCCAACAATATATACTATATGAGGCCATTGTTAAGGGCCGCCCTGGTGGCTTAGATGGTAAAGAATCTGCTTGCAGTGCAGGAGACCTGGGTTCAATCTCTGTGTCAGTCTGTCCTCTGGAGAAGGGAATGGCTAACCACTCCCGCATTCTTGGGGCTTCCTTGGTGGCTCCGATGGTAAAGAATCTGCCTGCGATGCAGGAGATCTGGCTTTGATCCCTGGGTCAGGGAGAACCACTGGAGAAGGGAATAGCAACCTCACTCCAGGATTCTTGCCTGGAGAATTTACAAAATTTAAAACTGGCCTGCATAAATAGATGATACGAGTATACAAAACAGCTGGGGGTATGAAGAAAAAGAATGAGAGACTTGTGGGAGGTGGTCATTTTTATTTAACTCAGGTATTTACAAGTTAAAGAACTCTTTTCCTGAATAATACCACATAACTGGCATAATCAGGAGGGTGGGAAGCGAGGAAGCCACTGGACTACTCTGTTTCTGCTGAGACCATCACAGATTTTGGCTGCGAGACCACACTGACTCCTTCTCCATCTATACAGTCAAAGTAGATGTCTCATGCCTTGCCTTTTGATACCCACAAAGCGAGGAACTGTACCCCGGGACCTCTATGGTCACTGATGCAAAAGAAGTGAAATTTTATGAGCCCACACTCACTAACAGAAAACAGAAACCACAGGAGAATCACGGAATACACCTCATTCTCCTTCCAAGTCTCATGGGTGTTTCTTATCTACTTGGAAGAAGCTTATAGTCATGGAATCTAGGCCATCCAGGCAAGACGTCAGGAAAGGGAGACTTGGTTTCCAACTTCTATCAAGACTTACCTGGTGTAATTGGGATTGGGATGGAGTCAGGTGAGCTAATCTATGACATTTGCCCCAGGATGTAAACTGAAGGTGGAGATGCCAGTTTGGAGGCCATGGTAGTAGTCCACCTGAGAGATGATGGTGTCTTGGATCAGGGTGACAAAAGCAAAGGTAGTTAGGAAGTGGTTGGATTTACATTTTACTCAGAAAACAGGACTCGCCTGTACATTATGGCAGGGTTGAGGGAAAGAGAAAAAAAGCCTGAGGATCAATACTTCCTGTCACTCCTGTCCTAGACATCCAGTTTTCTTTGCAAACCCTCAAGCCTGGTCTGGGAGCCCCTCTGATGTATATCACCATATCATGTGTTTGGGAATTCCTTGTTTCATCATCTGTATTTCTACTACACAGTCATATCCCCAGGGGTCGATGTATGTGACCCTCTGTACATGGGCATAGCATTCAGCCGCAAAAAGGAATGAGAGAGGCCAGACACAAAAGGTCACATATTGTAGGATTTTATTTCTCTCAGCTATCTAGAAAATGTAAGTTCATAGAGGTAAACAGAAGATTAGTAGTTATCAGAGCCTGGTTGCAGTGAGGGGGAAATGGAAAAGGACTGATTACTGGCATGGGGTTTCCTTTAGGAGTGATGATTTATTTAGGGACAACAGAGAGAATGGCTGAGAAGCATTGTGAACGTACTAAATGCCTGTGACATTCACCACAATAGTGCAATCATATTTTTAAACATAAAAAGCGCTTATTGGCTTAAGACTTCTGCAAATAGATTGGGAATTGACTTCAACAAATGCTGGGCTTCCTTTGGGGCTCAGCTGGTAAAGAATCCTCCTGCAATGTGGGAGACCTGGGTCTGATCCCTGGATTTGGAAGATCCACTGGAGAAGGGAATGGCTACCCACTCCAGTACTCTAGCCCGGAGAATTCCATGGACTGTGCAGTCCATGGGGTCGCAGACAGTCGGACATGACGGGACTGAGTGACTTTCACTTTCACTTTTCAGCAGATGCTGAAATGCATGCTTTAGGAAAACGCTTTGAACATAATACCGGGGAACAAAATAGAGGAATATTTGAAGATATCACTAAATTTTTAAAAGATGCCCCTATAGGGTTAAGGGAGCTACTGAAGAGAGCCAATAGATGTATTTGCCTCAAGAATTTTATGATTGTGGTGTTTCAGTGCTCCAGATGATAGCAGCCACGCTCCTAACATATCCCCTAGTGGGCATAGGCACTCGGACATATGGCTCATAAAGTTAAATTGAGTCTTTGTCACTTAGAAATGGGCTTGACAGCTTGGGACCCAATGGACTATCCCCATTGAAAATACTGAGTATGAGCTAGGTAAAAGAAAACAAGGCCAGTATAAGGGGTGAAATCTATAATGCATAAGCTCTATATAGGGCAAGGTTGATTATCTTCACTGTGTCTCCTACTAAAGGCCATAACTCCCAAATACCATCACCTGGGAGATGGAGTGGGTAAACATTTAATATATGAATTTGGGAGGGGGTGTCACTGTTTAGTGTAGAGCAGGTGATTAGCCCAGTCATGAAAAGAAGTCTCTCTTCACTTCTCGGAGCCTTGAAGTGAATTGGGGAGCCCCGATGAATCCCTTTTCCGCTCCTATTTTTACTCCTTCCACTCTCCAGTCTCCATTCTCGAGGCATCCATGTCAACTTGTATGTTCTTTTCTAAGTAACTTTAGCAACATTAAAACCTCCAAATTCTCTTTCTGTCTTTCACAGGAGGTTGAAACAGTTGTTCATATGTGATCGATGCACTTTATCTTTTTTTCTTTATATTTACATATATATAAAGAAAATTAATAAATAAATATATAAATGTATATGTATGTGTGTGTGTGTATATATATATATATATATATATATACTATTGATGTATATTGACTTACAAAGTTCCAGGTGCACAGCAAGGTGATTAAATTATACATATACACATATATTATTTTTCAGTTTATTTTCCATTATAGGTATTTCAGGAGATTGACAAAGGGACTACAGTTCCCAGTGCTATATAGTAAAACTTTGTTGGTTGTGGCACACCTTTTTTTAAAATTAGAAATCTAGCATTCTATTTATACTAAATCAAACAAGTGGAATCAAAATGTCGTAAATATTTTAGTTAGGCAAACATTAATAAGTTTTCTAAAATATATATTATACGTACTAGTGAGTAGCTATTATTCACTTAATACCATTGTACCATGAGTGGTCAACACAAACGTAGGAGAGTTCTATATCACCAAAGCTACCATTTAATAGAAAAACCTGACACATATCAGAATTACCTTAGAATTTTTTGAAAAATGCCAAGGTATTGCTTTTATTCTCCAAAGCTACAGATATGTTGCTAATGAGCAGCCATGCTTAAAATCAACTGGACCATAGGATGACCTTTTAGTTTTATGTAGTTTGTTTCATTTTTTCTATTCAGTGCTCCCGTTTAATTCAGTTTATGTTTTCCAATTTCTCCATCTCTTACCTTTGATGTTCTTTCTCAAGGCTTTATGAACTTTTTAAAATAAGTGTATCTCTGATGACTTGAGCTGACACTAGGTGGCAACTGAGGACCACACCCAGCTTCGCATACCCCAGGGTGCCGCCTATAGGGACATTGCCATTTCGTTTTTGCAATGGTGCAATGTAAAGGACAGAGAAGGCAATGGCACCCCACTCCACTACTCTTGCCTGGAAAATCCCATGGACGGATGAGCCTGGTAAGCTGCAGTCCATGGGTCGCTAGGAGTCGGACACGACGGAGCGACTTCACTCACTTTTCACTTTCATGCATTGGAGGAGGAAATGGCAACCCACTCCAGTGCTCTTGCCTGGAGGATCCCAGGGATGGGGGAGCCTGGTGGGCTGCCGTCTATGGGGTCGCACAGAGTCGGACCCGACTGAAGCGACTTAGCAGCAACAGCAGCAGCAATGTAAAGGAAGGGACTCCTGAGGGCTCCAAGTATGACCTGGTGCTGGAAGGCTTCCATGCAATCTGAAAGCCTTGATCACTCATTGGACGGCGGTCATGCCAATCCTTGCCTCCTGGCAAAGGAGCTTAGAGCTGGCGCTGGAGGAAGTGGTCGAGGTTGACCCTTCCAGCTCCACCTACCGTCGCCAGCCCATCAGGGTCTTTCCCGCCTTGTCCACCGCCAGCTCAGCTTCGGTCTTGGTGGGCCAGTCTGCGGGCCACCCCCTCACCATTCCTGTTGTGGGGCCCACACCAGCAAGTCGCAGACTCCTGTTCCCTGTGCAGCCGACGTCTCTGCTGTCCCCACCCCCACCCCGCGGTCCCACTGCCAACAGCGTCTCCTCAGCGCAACACTCAGCCCGGCGGCCGCCATCTTCCCCCCATGCCTCACTGCAGGACGATCACTGTCTGGCACGTCTCTCCCGCCATGTCTGCCACAGAGGAGAACGATTGGATCCCAGGTGGCCCGGATAGAGCTGGTGGCCGGCCGGGCCGTGACCCCAGTCTCCTTGGGGTCCGAGCATCTGCTTGGGAGGGGACGGAAGGAGTCGAGGAGGCCACGGCTCTTCTGGCTTCCTTGGAGGTCTCCAGAGCCCTTCCCGGGGAGCAGGGTTGGCCACAGGCCGCAGTGGAAGAGGAATGTGGTAGAGAGCCGTTAGAGGAGGAGGAGATGGAGGAAGATGTAGAGATGCAGGAGGACGAGGAAGAGGGTGAGATTGACTTCGACTTGGAGGACGTGGAGGAGGAGGAGCACCTGTCTGGAGAGGGCGAGGAAGAGGAGGACGACAGTGAGCAGGAGGGTGCGGCAGGGGTAATAGGCCTTGGGTTCTGCGTGGAGACGTTTGGGCCCCTGTTCTGGAGTGACGTCGACTCCTTTCTACACAATTTCCATGGCAACAAACGTGTCCTGTTCCGGCCTCCCACTGACCGCCTGATGGCCAGGGGCCGCTCCCAGCCACCCTCGGAGCCTGGAGAAGGTCCGGTGCCTCCTCAGGAGCAGGAAGACGTGGGAGAGGGAGGCAGAGTCTTGCAGGGTGAGTGGCCGGTGGAGGGCGCTCCACCCTGGGAGCTGCGGGATCCTGCGGAGGGGGTTGCTTCCTAGAAGACAGAGGAACCAGCAGTGGAGGCCGAGTTCTGGGCGAGGAAGCCCTGACTGCTGCCTCTGAGACTGGGAGGTTGAGGCCTGTGATCCCGGAGGGGCTGAGGCGGGCAAGTGGTGGCTGAGCCCTTGTGGGGCCATTGAGCTCAAAGGCAGGTAGGTCTCTAGCTGTAGTGCAGTGGGTCAGAACTCTCAAAAACCTCCGAGCACAATTGACACAAGTGGAAGCCCAGTTCTGTAGACCTTCATGGTCTCGAGAAAAAGCATGCTGCCTTCTACCAACCTAGAGGCAAACAAGTGGCATCCCTCCCTTTTGGTCAACGGCGTTAACAAATGTGAATATTCTCGGTAGGAGGATCTGAGAAAATGATGACATAGCACAGGGGCACTTTTCAGCGACTGAGGAATCTGTGAGCGTCCCCATAGAATTTGTCTTTAAGTCAAAGGAGCATTTTTTCCCTTGAAGTTCCGACAAACCCATACAAAATGGTACCAGTATCAAATGATTGGGATCCCTTCTCCAAAGGGGACAGAAATAATCAGAGAGATCTGTGTGCCGATCTACTGGAGAGAGGGGGAAAATGTTTGTGAAAATTGTCAAGCAGCAGACATGATGGGAGGCTAGAAATGTATCCAGGTATTATTTGTTGTTTCTTTTATTAAACCTATTTCTCTTCTCTCAGGCCCAGACTCGGCTGCTGATTTTCAGTTGGGATATTTTCCCTGCCAACTTTGGACCCCAATGTCTGCATCATTCTGCCCCAATGATGACGGTGAGGATCAGTATGAAAACACTGATGAAGAGGAAGAGGCTGGAAAGGAAAAACCTGAAGGACTCTGAATGGATGTGGTCTCAGCAAAAAGCAGCTCTGGATAATACAGGTATTATTGTATAGGCTTTCGTACGACATAACCATTCCTGACACATACCTGTTAAAAACAGCTTTATATTTTTTAATTTTTCTTCTGTAAAGTAAATAAGAAAATTGTTGAAATTTAATTTTGGAAAAACAGTTTATTGTTAATAATGAATTCTAGATAATGTAGGAGGCAGTGTGTTCTGAAATGTATTTCATTTATAGCCACAAGTCCTTTGTCCTGTAGCTTTAAGTCTACTACAGATGGGAAATTTACCAGACCTGGAAATGGAGACCAGTGCTTGTTTAGAGAATGGTCACCAGAAGCAGCAGCTACAGTGACTAGGCCATGCATTAGCTGGGTCATCATCACCTGGCCACAGAATTGTAGTCTCTTGTACTGGCAATGACTTTGAGAAAGCGATTCCTAACAAAGTAGTGAGATGTTAAGGGTTTCAAGAGAACTGCACTTCAGGATTAATTCACAAATATTAGTTCAATTTGGATTTTTTATTCAAAAGAAAAGAAAACTAGTCTCAGCAATATTATTGGTTGTCACTGAGTTGGTAATTAAATCTTTGTTTCGCTTTCCTCTATTCATTCATCTTTTAGTCTCGCTCACTCTTGCTTAGTTTTCATGCATGTGGATGTTTGATAAAGCCTCATCCTCATTTTACAGATGTGCAACCTGAAGGTCTGGAAATATAAGGGATTGATGATTTGTGCAAGGGAACACCAGTTTTTTAGGGGGAATGGCTTATTTAAATAACAGTGTGGCCTTTCAAGGAAACAGCAAGCATTTATAGTGGTGGGCAAGAGGGAGATAAGTTTTGCGTGAGCAATGAGGTGCACCCTGATCATCAAAGGTCTGGGTCACAAGAAGAAAACATTGAGAAAACAGATGTAGATAGTGTTGACTCATATTTAGAAAGTCACTGCATGTTATTCAGGTACAATTGTTAACTGGCTCTTATTTCATCCTACAGTGGGAAGGCATAGAAAAAGCAGACAGCAAAAGAAAAGATGAATCTGTTCTTCATGGATATTCTTGTTTTCATTAGCCTGAAATACTAATTTTGTTTCAAAGTTTCAATGCCCCAAAGTGATACTAACTACTGACCTCTGACTTGACTCTTACCTTTTACAGATAGTGTGATAGCATTGTTCACATTGGAAATAAAAGCTTGTTTGAAAGTAATAAGCTGTAGTTTTGTTTTGTTTTTTTTTTTTCCCCATAAATACCACTGACTCAAATCTATCATTGTTCTATTTATTTTGGCCCACCTTACTGTCACTGAAAGGGATTTCTTTCCGCTATTTGTCAAGCCTGTTTTAAATCCTTTTATTGCAGCCCCAAATAAATTAAAATATACGATTGTAAATAATTTGCGTGATGGTGCCCTAGCCTCTACTATATTTTATTGAAAGGAACTGTTGGATGACCTAGCTTGCCTGGAACAGCAGCATCAGCATCAGCATCAGCTGGGAACTTGTTTGCAATGCACATTCTCAGACCCTGCTCCAGACCTACTGAGTTGGAAATTCTGAGGGTAGGCCGCTAGCCATCAGGGTTTTACAGTCCTCCAGGTGCTACTGAAGCACACTGAAGTTTCAGAACCACTGCTTTAGAGCAGTGGGGGAAAGGTTTACTACACCCACTGCAGGATCATCCTTAATTCACTGACTTGGTACTGTTGCAGGTAAACTAAACAGGGTGGTAAGATCTGGACTTAGGAAGACACTAGAATTCTCAGGGGCTTGAGACACAAAGAGGGGTGTGTGAGTGTCCTAAGGTTACCGTAACAAATTGCCACAAACCAGATGGCTTAAGACAACAGAAATACGTTATCTCAGTTCTGGAGGCCAGAAGTCTGAGGTCAAGGTATCAGCAAGGGCGGTCCCTTCCGGAGGCACTGAGGGAGAATCTGTTTCACGCCACTCTCCTAGTTTCTGGTGGTTGCTGTCAGTCGTTGGCATCTCCATCGTCACATAGCGTTTTCCCCTGTCTGTTTCTTTGTCCTTTCTCTTCTCATAAGGATAACGGTCACACTGAATTAAGGACCCACCCTAATCCAGTATGACCTCATCTTAACTATTATACCTGCAAATATCCTAGTTCCAAACAATGTCACATTTACCGGTTCAAGGGGGAAAACTTCAACATATCTTTTTAGGGGGACAAAATACAGCTTATAGCAAGGGGCAAAGGTTCAGGGGTCGAAGTGACAAATAGATAAAACCTACTTCTGAAAGGGGAAAGGCATTATGATACCATACATATGTGAAGTTTAAAAAGATGCAACAGTTCTTGTATCGATTATAGGTTCATATATTTGTAGTAAAAGGTATAACTAGGAGTGATGCATACATATGTAGCATGCAGAAAGGTGTGTATGAAAACAATAACCTTATTTAGGACAGTGGTTAAATCTTATTCAATAGAGGGAGATTTCAACTGGGGAGAGGTATAATGGGTTTAAATTTTATTTGTAATCTTCTGTTTTTAAGATGAGCGATGGTTGCATGGGTGTAGTAATCTCTGTACCTTGGTCTAGGTCTGAAATATCTCCTCATCTAAAGAAAATTGAAAGGAGAAATGGGCCTAATATCTGGAACTTACTGAAGGAAAACTGTAAAGTGCTATTTGAGCAGAGTAGCGAGGATCAGAGGAGAGAACCAGGGGTTTGGGGTAGAAGGCCTTATTTCTGTATTTAGTTCAGGCCACTTGAATGCTCGCTAGTTAGCAGCAATACCTTTTCCTATTTTCTGTGCTAGTTCATCTCATATCCTTGAGTATATTAACATTATTTATTAATGTTTCTCCCCAACTCCCTCAAGTGTGAGCTTCGGAACTTATAGGCTTCTATGCGTCTCTTCTAAAGCATTGTGGTTTCTTCTTCATAGGTGCTTCATAAAGGTTTGTTAAAGTGAAGTTAGTATAAGGTATCCACAACCCTTGTCCATGACTGTGGTTTTGTCATTTAAAAATGTATTATCACAGAGTATTACTTATGGCTAGAACAAAGAAAAAAGGCACAAGACCTTTTTTCATTGTTGCTTAATGAAATAACAGTCCAAGTAGAAATTTATCCATGTAGTGTCACTTGGACTGCAAGGAGATCCAACCAGTCCATTCTGTAGGAGATCAGCCCTGGGATTTCTTTGGAAGGAACGATGCTAAAGCTGAAACTGCAGTACTTTGGCCACCTCATGCGAAGAGTCGACTCATTGGAAAAGACTCATGCTGGAAGGGATTGGGGGCAAGAGGAGAAGGGGACGACAGAGGATGAGATGGCTGGATTGCATCACTGACCCAATGGACGTGAGTCTGAGTGAACTCCGGGAGTTGGTGGTGGACAGGGAGGCCTGGCGTGCTGGGATTCATGGGGTCGCAAAGAGTCGGACATGACTGAGCGACTGATCTGGTCTGATCTGATCTGAGTGTCACTTGAAAGACTTCAGATTGGTTGTTTGGCTCATGCCATGCTAGGAGTGCGTGTGTGTGTGTGTGTGTGTGTGTGTATTTCTGTGTTAATATAGTTAATGTAATGTAATTCAATCGTGTCCAACTCTTTGCAACCTTGTGGAATGTAGGCCTCCAGGCTCCTCTGTCCATAGGAGTGTCTCACTGGCCCAGTGAGAATACTGGAATGAGTTGGCATGTCCTCTTGAAGGGGGTCTTCCCGAGCCAGGGATTGAACCTGCATCTCATGGGTCTCCTGCATTGCAGGCAATTGCTTAACACTGAGCCACCCATGTATAGCCATAGTTAATACGAAAGGCCCTTATGTGGGCTTAAGAATTTTTGGAGGTTCACTATAAACAAAAAACACCTCCTTTTGAGATAAGCCTTTTTTGGTGCATACTCTTGAGTCCATGTCCCTGCCTCTCATTATGGTCCAGGTACCTAGGGCCCTGAATTTACTCCCCAAGTGGCCCCATGTCCCCAGCCCCAAGAGGCATGTGTGTGCCTCTTCACTGAGTCTGTGCTTCTGAGGGTTGAGTGGCACAGTCAGTGCTATACTCTCAGGGCTGAGAGAAATCTAAGAGGTGGTGGCTTTGTATACAGGCCACAGGACAAGTGGGCCACATTATCCACATAGATGTACGTGACGCCTCTCATGGTGAGGGAGGAACCTCAGCCTTGCTTCACTGAAGGTTGCTGAAGCTCTAACATGTCAGGCTTCTCTGGGTCTCTGAGAGATGGTCCCTAAATCAGGTCAGGGACAAACCCTTTCCTGTTACTCTGGGTGTTTGTGGGTTTCCCTATTTTCACATGTATTGAATATATTCTCACTGAGTCCTTCAGCCTTGAAAATTTGGGGCTTCTTTAGGATAAGACCTGTCTTGTACCTATCTGCCTCAGCCAGGAAAGGTTAGGGTGTTTTGATCTTTTCCTTGGTTATGGCTCCATCTTCTGAAAGGATGTGATCCAAAACTCTCCTTTATTCCACTACCTGGGAGATTACCACTGGGAGAAAAAGAAAGGGGTATGGTGGGTGCCAGAGATGGAAATGATTTTCTGTTACCACTTAGGGATAGTTTAATAATACTACAGTTAGTGATGAAGAATCACTGTACTCTAAGCTCCCTATTTTCAGATGCTTGTAACTGCAAGGAATACAAAGGAGTACACATTCAAAACTCTTACCATGGCAGGGCTCTTGGAAAATGATGTTTTGTGAAATGTGGTATTATTAAGTCCTCTGTGATATGAATCACATAGTATTATAGCATAGGTTTTGAGGCATGAAATTTACATTTCTTAGAAGTCTAAGCAATGGTTTATGTGCGCTTAGATGAGGGATTGATCTCATCACCAAATCCATGAAGAAAATCAGTTTAAAACTATTCCAAGAGGCACCTAAAACTTAGCTCTTTTTCTCTCCCTCTCATTCAATTTGTTATGTACTCCAGTGCCTTTATTTCCATTTCCCACCATATTTTACTCCCCATCAGTTCCTTATCAATTATGAACTATTTCGTATATACAGAAGATAATACAGCATATATGTAAGGTATATCTTAATAATATAAAACCCTGTTTACCCATCACACAGCTTGAAAATTAGGACATAGCCAATGCTTTTGAATCCTACCTGTGCCCTCCATGATTCACTTTCTCATTCCTTCCCAGAGGTAACAACTATCTTGAACTTTATTAATAATTCACTTATTTATACATTCACTGCATGGACATGTTCCTTCAAATTACATTATTTCTTGCCCATTTTGGAGTGTATGCAAATATAATTATCCTAGATGTATTACATGTGTTTCTCCCCTCCCCCATCACCCTGTGTTGGTGAGATTTATGTATATTGATGTGTACAACTTATAAGTCAGTTTTCATTGCTGTACAGTTATCCATCATATGAAAATCCCACAATGTGTCTATTTCCTGTTTGTGCACATATGGGTTGTTTTCATTTTTATCTTTTTGCAAATCATTGTGCAGTGGACTTTCTCATTCATATTCCCTGATGCCCATCCATGAGAGTTTCTCTCGATTCTCAGTTGAGGGCAATTTTATACACAATGCCCCCCAACCAAGGAACATTTGATAATGTCTGGAAACATTTTTGGTCGTCATAACCGAGGATGTGCTGCTGGCACCTAGTGGGTAGAGGCCAGAGACACTGCTCAGTACCCTACAATGGACAGGACAGTCCACAACGCAGAATTGTCTCTTCCAAAATGTCAACAGCTGAGAAGCCCTGATCTCCAGTACATTCATAGACATGAAAGTCCTGGATCATAGTGTGCGCCCAAGTTCTGTTGCAGGGCAAAGCCAGTTCTGACCCCATGCTGGAACTGTTCCTTTGACTTGTTTTTCATTGCTTTTGTTCTAGTCATACACAATGGCTGCCTCAGAGAATCCTGCCCCTCTGCCTAACTGTTAAACTAAACTGCTTTTGTTCAAGACCCTATCCACATGTGGATGACTGAAAGGAAGAAGTTCAACATCTCCTTCCCGAGGCCTGCCATTCGAAGAGATATTGACAACATTTATGGGCTTTTCACTTTGTTTCCTCACCTCCTCCCACCTGATCTATAAAGGAATCTTGTATCCAGACCCTGATAAGATGGTTATTTTGAGACATTAGTCAGCCATCTGATAGGTCGGATGGCTTTCCAGATAAAATCGCATTCCTTGCCTCAACACCTTATCTCTGATTCGTTAGCCCATCGTGCAGGGAGCAGAGCAAGCTTGGGCTCAGGAACAGGTCAACTGTACCTGTTGTTGATTAGTCGTTAAGTCATGTCCGACTCTTTTGTGACCCCCATATACTGTAGCCTGCAAGGCTCCCCTGATCATGGAATTTCCCAGGCAAGAATACTGGAGTGGGTTGCCATTTCCTTCTCCAGGGGATCTTCCTGGCCCAGGGATCAAACTTGCATGTCCTGCATTGGCAGGTGGATTCTTTACTGCTGAGCCAGCAGGGAAGCCCCTCAACTTTACTAGGTAATCTCAAGTATCTTTCAAAATGATTGTACCGGTTTATATTCCCAATAGCAGGAAATGAGAATTCTACTTGCTCCACATTCTTGCCTACTTAGAGCATAATTACTGTCATTATCTTTTTTAAGTCGTAAGATTTTTGTTTTGTTTTTAATATTTATTTGACTGCGTTGGGTCTTGGTTGTGGCAGGTGGGATCTTTGTTCCAGTGCGCGTTGTGGCACGTGGGCTCAGTAGTTGCAGCTCTCTAGTTGTGAGACGTGGGCTTAGCTGCTCAGCAGCATGTGGGATCTTAATTCCCTGTGTGCATGTCTGATTAGTCATTCAGTTGTGTCTGACTCTTTGAGACCCATTGGACTGTAGTCCTCCAGGCTCCTAAATCCCCAAATATTGGGATTCTCCAGGCAATAATACTGGAGTGGGTTGCCATGCTCTCCTCCAGGAGATCTTCCTGACCCAGGGCTCGAAGCTGCATCTCCTGTGTCTCCTGCACTGAAGGAGGATTCTTTTTACCCACTCACTAGCTGTTGGGAAAGCCCCTTAGTTCCCTGACCAGTGACCAAACCTGCTTTTCCTGCATTGCCAGGCAGGTTCTTAACCATCAACAACCAGGGAAGTCCCAACAATATATACTATATGAGGCCATTGTTAAGGGCCGCCCTGGTGGCTTAGATGGTAAAGAATCTGCTTGCAGTGCAGGAGACCTGGGTTCAATCTCTGTGTCAGTCTGTCCTCTGGAGAAGGGAATGGCTAACCACTCCCGCATTCTTGGGGCTTCCTTGGTGGCTCCGATGGTAAAGAATCTGCCTGCGATGCAGGAGATCTGGCTTTGATCCCTGGGTCAGGGAGAACCACTGGAGAAGGGAATAGCAACCTCACTCCAGGATTCTTGCCTGGAGAATTTACAAAATTTAAAACTGGCCTGCATAAATAGATGATACGAGTATACAAAACAGCTGGGGGTATGAAGAAAAAGAATGAGAGACTTGTGGGAGGTGGTCATTTTTATTTAACTCAGGTATTTACAAGTTAAAGAACTCTTTTCCTGAATAATACCACATAACTGGCATAATCAGGAGGGTGGGAAGCGAGGAAGCCACTGGACTACTCTGTTTCTGCTGAGACCATCACAGATTTTGGCTGCGAGACCACACTGACTCCTTCTCCATCTATACAGTCAAAGTAGATGTCTCATGCCTTGCCTTTTGATACCCACAAAGCGAGGAACTGTACCCCGGGACCTCTATGGTCACTGATGCAAAAGAAGTGAAATTTTATGAGCCCACACTCACTAACAGAAAACAGAAACCACAGGAGAATCACGGAATACACCTCATTCTCCTTCCAAGTCTCATGGGTGTTTCTTATCTACTTGGAAGAAGCTTATAGTCATGGAATCTAGGCCATCCAGGCAAGATGTCAGGAAAGGGAGACTTGGTTTCCAACTTCTATCAAGACTTACCTGGTGTAATTGGGATTGGGATGGAGTCAGGTGAGCTAATCTATGACATTTGCCCCAGGATGTAAAACTGAAGGTGGAGATGCCAGTTTGGAGGCCATGGTAGTAGTCCACCTGAGAGATGATGGTGTCTTGGATCAGGGTGACAAAAGCAAAGGTAGTTAGGAAGTGGTTGGATTTACATTTTACTCAGAAAACAGGACTCGCCTGTACATTATGGCAGGGTTGAGGGAAAGAGAAAAAAAGCCTGAGGATCAATACTTCCTGTCACTCCTGTCCTAGACATCCAGTTTTCTTTGCAAACCCTCAAGCCTGGTCTGGGAGCCCCTCTGATGTATATCACCATATCATGTGTTTGGGAATTCCTTGTTTCATCATCTGTATTTCTACTACACAGTCATATCCCCAGGGGTCGATGTATGTGACCCTCTGTACATGGGCATAGCATTCAGCCGCAAAAAGGAATGAGAGAGGCCAGACACAAAAGGTCACATATTGTAGGATTTTATTTCTCTCAGCTATCTAGAAAATGTAAGTTCATAGAGGTAAACAGAAGATTAGTAGTTATCAGAGCCTGGTTGCAGTGAGGGGGAAATGGAAAAGGACTGATTACTGGCATGGGGTTTCCTTTAGGAGTGATGATTTATTTAGGGACAACAGAGAGAATGGCTGAGAAGCATTGTGAACATACTAAATGCCTGTGACATTCACCACAATAGTGCAATCATATTTTTAAACATAAAAAGCGCTTATTGGCTTAAGACTTCTGCAAATAGATTGGGAATTGACTTCAACAAATGCTGGGCTTCCTTTGGGGCTCAGCTGGTAAAGAATCCTCCTGCAATGTGGGAGACCTGGGTCTGATCCCTGGATTTGGAAGATCCACTGGAGAAGGGAATGGCTACCCACTCCAGTACTCTAGCCTGGAGAATTCCATGGACTGTGCAGTCCATGGGGTCGCAGACAGTCGGACATGACGGGACTGAGTGACTTTCACTTTCACTTTTCAGCAGATGCTGAAATGCATGCTTTAGGAAAACGCTTTGAACATAATACCGGGGAACAAAATAGAGGAATATTTGAAGATATCACTAAATTTTTAAAAGATGCCCCTATAGGGTTAAGGGAGCTACTGAAGAGAGCCAATAGATGTATTTGCCTCAAGAATTTTATGATTGTGGTGTTTCAGTGCTCCAGATGATAGCAGCCACGCTCCTAACATATCCCCTAGTGGGCATAGGCACTGGGACATATGGCTCATAAAGTTAAATTGAGTCTTTGTCACTTAGAAATGGGCTTGACAGCTTGGGACCCAATGGACTATCCCCATTGAAAATACTGAGTATGAGCTAGGTAAAAGAAAACAAGGCCAGTATAAGGGGTGAAATCTATAATGCATAAGCTCTATATAGGGCAAGGTTGATTATCTTCACTGTGTCTCCTACTAAAGGCCATAACTCCCAAATACCATCACCTGGGAGATGGAGTGGGTAAACATTTAATATATGAATTTGGGAGGGGGTGTCACTGTTTAGTGTAGAGCAGGTGATTAGCCCAGTCATGAAAAGAAGTCTCTCTTCACTTCTCGGAGCCTTGAAGTGAATTGGGGAGCCCCGATGAATCCCTTTTCCGCTCCTATTTTTACTCCTTCCACTCTCCAGTCTCCATTCTCGAGGCATCCATGTCAACTTGTATGTTCTTTTCTAAGTAACTTTAGCAACATTAAAACCTCCAAATTCTCTTTCTGTCTTTCACAGGAGGTTGAAACAGTTGTTCATATGTGATCTATGCACTTTATCTTTTTTTCTTTATATTTACATATATATAAAGAAAATTAATAAATAAATATATAAATGTATATGTATGTGTGTGTGTGTATATATATATATATATACTATTGATGTATATTGACTTACAAAGTTCCAGGTGCACAGCAAGGTGATTAAATTATACATATACACATATATTATTTTTCAGTTTATTTTCCATTATAGGTATTTCAGGAGATTGACAAAGGGACTACAGTTCCCAGTGCTATATAGTAAAACTTTGTTGGTTGTGGCACACCTTTTTTTAAAATTAGAAATCTAGCATTCTATTTATACTAAATCAAACAAGTGGAATCAAAATGTCGTAAATATTTTAGTTAGGCAAACATTAATAAGTTTTCTAAAATATATATTATACGTACTAGTGAGTAGCTATTATTCACTTAATACCATTGTACCATGAGTGGTCAACACAAACGTAGGAGAGTTCTATATCACCAAAGCTACCATTTAATAGAAAAACCTGACACATATCAGAATTACCTTAGAATTTTTTGAAAAATGCCAAGGTATTGCTTTTATTCTCCAAAGCTACAGATATGTTGCTAATGAGCAGCCATGCTTAAAATCAACTGGACCATATGATGACCTTTTAGTTTTATGTAGTTTGTTTCATTTTTTCTATTCAGTGCTCCCGTTTAATTCAGTTTATGTTTTCCAATTTCTCCATCTCTTACCTTTGATGTTCTTTCTCAAGGCTTTATGAACTTTTTAAAATAAGTGTATCTCTGATGACTTGAGCTGACACTAGGTGGCAACTGAGGACCACACCCAGCTTCGCATACCCCAGGGTGCCGCCTATAGGGACATTGCCATTTCCTTTTTGCAATGGTGCAATGTAAAGGACAGAGAAGGCAATGGCACCCCACTCCACTACTCTTGCCTGGAAAATCCCATGGACGGATGAGCCTGGTAAGCTGCAGTCCATGGGTCGCTAGGAGTCGGACACGACGGAGCGACTTCACTCACTTTTCACTTTCATGCATTGGAGGAGGAAATGGCAACCCACTCCAGTGCTCTTGCCTGGAGGATCCCAGGGATGGGGGAGCCTGGTGGGCTGCCGTCTATGGGGTCGCACAGAGTCGGACCCGACTGAAGCGACTTAGCAGCAACAGCAGCAGCAATGTAAAGGAAGGGACTCCTGAGGGCTCCAAGTATGACCTGGTGCTGGAAGGCTTCCATGCAATCTGAAAGCCTTGATCACTCATTGGACGGCGGTCATGCCAATCCTTGCCTCCTGGCAAAGGAGCTTAGAGCTGGCGCTGGAGGAAGTGGTCGAGGTTGACCCTTCCAGCTCCACCTACCGTCGCCAGCCCATCAGGGTCTTTCCCGCCTTGTCCACCGCCAGCTCAGCTTCGGTCTTGGTGGGCCAGTCTGCGGGCCACCCCCTCACCATTCCTGTTGTGGGGCCCACACCAGCAAGTCGCAGACTCCTGTTCCCTGTGCAGCCGACGTCTCTGCTGTCCCCACCCCCACCCCGCGGTCCCACTGCCAACAGCGTCTCCTCAGCGCAACACTCAGCCCGGCGGCCGCCATCTTCCCCCCATGCCTCACTGCAGGACGATCACTGTCTGGCACGTCTCTCCCGCCATGTCTGCCACAGAGGAGAACGATTGGATCCCAGGTGGCCCGGATAGAGCTGGTGGCCGGCCGGGCCGTGACCCCAGTCTCCTTGGGGTCCGAGCATCTGCTTGGGAGGGGACGGAAGGAGTCGAGGAGGCCACGGCTCTTCTGGCTTCCTTGGAGGTCTCCAGAGCCCTTCCCGGGGAGCAGGGTTGGCCACAGGCCACTGTGGAAGCGGAATGTGGTAGAGAGCCGTTAGAGGACGAGGAGATGGAGGAAGATGTAGAGATGCAGGAGGACGAGGAAGAGGGTGAGATTGACTTCGACTTGGAGGATGTGGAGGAGGAGGAGCACCTGTCTGGAGAGGGCGAGAAAGAGGAGGATGACAATGAGCAGGAGGGTTCGGCAGGGGTTATAGGCCTTGGGTTCTGCGTGGACACGTTTGGGCCCCTGTACTGGAGTCACCTCGACTCCTTTCTACACAATTTCCATGGCAACAAACGTGTCCTGTTCCGGCCTCCCACTGACCGCCTGATGGCCAGGGGCCGCTCCCAGCCACCCTCGGAGCCTGGAGAATGTCCATTGCCTCCTCAGGAGCAGGAAGACGTGGGAGAGGGAGGCAGAGTCTTGCAGGGTGAGTGGCCGGTGGAGGGCGCTCCACCCTGGGAGCTGCGGGATCCTGCGGAGGGGGTTGCTTCCTAGAAGACAGAGGAACCAGCAGTGGAGGCCGAGTTCTGGGCGAGGAAGCCCTGACTGCTGCCTCTGAGACTGGGAGGTTGAGGCCTGTGATCCCGGAGGGGCTGAGGCGGGCAAGTGGTGGCTGAGCCCTTGTGGGGCCATTGAGCTCAAAGGCAGGTAGGTCTCTAGCTGTCACGCAGTGGGTCAGAACTCTCACAAACCTCCGAGCACAATTGACACAAGTGGAAGCCCAGTTCTGTAGACCTTCATGGTCTCGAGAAAAAGCATGCTGCCTTCTACCAACCTAGAGGCAAACAAGTGGCATCCCTCCCTTTTGGTCAACGGCTTTAACAAATGTGAATATTCTCGGTAGGAGGATCTGAGAAAATGATGACATAGCACAGGGGCACTTCAGTGATTGAAAAGTCTTTAAGCCAAACGAACATTTTCTTCCTTTTAGGTTCCAACAAACACATACAAAATGGTATCAGTATCAACTGATTTGGATCCCTTCTCCAAAGGGGCCAGAAATAATCAGAGAGATCTGTGTGCCGATCTACTGGAAAGAGGGGAAAAACGTTTGTGAGAATTGTCAATCAGCAGACATGATGGGGGGCTAGAAATGTATCCAGGTATTATTTGTTGTTTCTTTTATTAAACCTATTTCTCTTCTCTCAGGCCTAGACTCTGCTGCTGATTTTAAGTTGGGGTATTTTCCCTGCCTAATTTTGACCCCAATGTCTGCATCATTCTGCCCTAATGATGAGGGCGAGGATCATTATGAAAACACTGATGAAGAGGAAGAGGATGGACATGAAAAACCTGAAGGACTCTAAATGCATGTGGTCTCAGCAAAGAGCAGCTCTGGGTAATACAGGTATTATTGTATAGGCTTTAGTATGACATAACCATTCCTGACACATACCTGTTACTAACAGCTTTATATTTTTTAATTTTTCTTCTGTAAATAAGAAAATTGTTGATATTTAATTTTGGAAAAGCAGTTTATTGTTAATAATGTTTTCTAGATGATGTAGGAGGCAGTATAGTCTGAAATGTATTCATAGCCACAAGTCCTTTGTCCTGTAGCTTTAAGTCTACTACAGATGGGAAATTTATCAGACCTGGAAATGGAGACCAGTGCTTGTTTAGAGAATGGTCACCAGAAGCAGCAGCTACAGTGACTAGGCCATGCATTAGCTGGGTCATCATCACCTGGCCACAGAATTGTAGTCTCTTGTACTGGCAATGACTTTGAGAGAGCGATTCCTTACAAAGTAGTGAGATGTTAAGGGTTTCAAGAGAACTGCATTTCAGGATTAATTCACAAATATTAGTTCAATTTAGATTTTTTATTCAAAAGAAAAGGAAACTAGTCTCAGTAATATTATTGGTTGTCACTGAGTTGGTAATTAAATCTTTGTTTCGCTTTCCTCTATTCATTCATCTTTTAGTCTCTCTCACTCACTCTCTCACTCTTTCTTAGTTTTCATGCATGTGGATGTTTGATAAAGCCTCATCCTCATTTTACACATGTGGAAGCTGAAGGTCTGGAAATATAAGGGATTGATGATTTGTGCAAGGAACACCAGTTTTCAAGGTGGAATGACTTATTTAAATCACAGTGTGGCCTTTCAAGGAAACAGCAAGCATTTATAGTGGTGGGCAAGAGGGAGATAAGTTTTGGGTGAGCAGTGATGTGCTCCCTGATCACCAAGGGTCTGGGATACAAGAAGAAAACATTTTTGTTTTCTCCTTGTTGAGAAAATAGATGTACATAGTATTGACTCATGTTTAGAAACTCACTGCATGTTATTGAGGTACAATTGTTAACTGGCTCTTATTTCATCCTACAGTGGGAAGGCAGAGGAAGAAGCAGACAGCAAAAGAAAAGATGAATCTGTTCTTCATGGATATTCTTGTTTTCATTAGCCTGAAATACTAATTTTGTTTCAAAGTTTCAATGCCCCAAAATGATATTAACTATTGACATCTGACTTTACTCTTGCCTTTTACAGAAAATTGATAGTATTGTTCACATTGGAAATAAAGCTTGTTTGAAATTAATTCTCCCTTAGCCCAGTCAAGTTGACACGAAAATTAACCATCATAATTCCTGTGGAGAATACTCACCCTGTACATTGCCCATGAGATGACATACTTACAGGATGATGACCTTCCCCGTATAACAAAGACAATTTGAACAGGTCCTAGGTGTCAGGGTGCTCTAACAAACACATTTGTTAACAAATGTATTTTCTTAATTAAGAATGAAATGGATAACATGTTTATAAAGTAGTCTTTCAAGGTAAGTTAGAGAAAAAGGTATTCTAAAGGCCAGTGACTAGAGGCCCATCCCTTTGTCTCAATTTATTCTGCTCCTGCCCAAGGTCAAGATTGATTATCTCTAACTTGGATCATTAACAGCCTCATTCTCTCTGATTTTCTGCACTTTCACTATGATGTGTCTAGGAGTGAATTTTTGTTTTTTATCCTGCCTAGAACTCACTGAGCGTTTAGAATCGGTGCATTTCACTTGCTCTGAAAAATCCTTGGCCATCATTTTCTTCCCCATTTCTCTCTCCTGTCTTTCTGGGATTTGAATTAAACATATACTGTGTATCTCTTATCCTACTGTTTTTCATATTAATTTATTTCTCCAGGCAGAATTCTGGATGATTTCTTCTACTCTATCTTCCAATTCAATAATTGTCTTAGGTTTATTTTTCTTGATTACATTTATCACGATCTAATGGTTATGCCAAGTTTTATTTATTTATTTATTTTTTGCTGAGCTTCATGGCTTGTGGGATCTTCCTTTCTCGACCAGGGATTAAAACCAAGCCACTGCAAAGCACAGTGAACGCATGAGTCCTAATGGCTGGAGACCAAGAGAATTCAGTCTCTGCTGCTTTTTATGATTTTCTGTTCCCTGAAGATATTTTAAAACATACTTTTTAATTTTTTGAAATATGGGCCATAGTGATTATACTCTACTCTTCATTCTGGCTGTCACTTACAACATATGTTTTTTTCCTTCTGTGCCTACATAAGGTACAGGGCTTGAAGTTCCTTGGATCACTACAGTGATGTATATCCAGGCTGCAATTTATTCCAGTGCTTGTTACTTGTGGTTCACTATTACCTGAAAGGGGTAGTCACTTATTTTCAGCTTAAAGTGGTGGCAGAGCTCATCAGACCTACTCATTGGAGCTGTGGGATTTGACTTTCATTTTCTTTTCCCATGAGGCCACCAAAACCACAGATCAGTTCCATAATTCTTTCTTCTAGATTCAGCTAATGCCCTCAGGAAAAACTGGCTCTGAGTGCTGGGCTTTCTTATTTGGGGTCTTGTCTTCTTGAAGATTTTAGTCTCATAGTTTCTTAGTGCTTAACAAAGATACTTTCTTTATACATTTCATCCAGTAATTTTTAGTTGTCCTCATTGGGGTGGTTAGTCCAAATTACTAAGCCTGCCATTACTGTAAGCAGAGGTGTTCACCACCCTCCTAACTTCTCTCCTTGTCACCAATCTCTCTTTCTTTCAGTTTCTCCTCTAGAAAGTAACTGAAAGTTTCTTCCTGATGGTGTTATTTTCCTGCACAAATCCTCCAAAAGCTTGCTGCTAAATGTAAATTAGAAATCAAATTCCTCAGTTTGGACAAGCAGATCGAAAATGCTCTTTCTGAGAAAGTACTGTATAGCGCAGGGAACTCTGCTCAATACACTGTGGTGACCGAAATGGAAAGGAATTCTAAAATAGAGGGGTAACTGATTCACTTTGTTATACAGCAGAAGCGGCTATAACATTGTAAAGCAACTCTACTCCAATAAAAATTAACTTAAAAATAAAAGAAGAGATGTGGATGGAAAGTGGAGTATGTGGAGTAGATTATGGAGAGAAAACATGAAGAAACGTTCTCTGCCAGTTACTGAGAAGTCTGAAATTTTTAAAGTAAGAAAATGATGTGATTTTATTTGGATTTAGACATGGCACTTGACTGGCAGTATGGAAATTGTGTAAGTGTCATAAATAGAATGTCTGCATCCCCCCAAAATCTGTATGTTGACATCTTAATTCCCAAGGCAATGGTATTAGACGGTGGAGTGTATGGGAGGGGCCTAGGTCATAAGGGTGGAGTCCTCACGAATGTGATTAGCGCCTCATTTAAGAGGGTCCAGAGAGATACTCTGCCCCTTCTGCCAAGTGAGGACATAGTGAAAAGTTGGCATTTAAGATCCAGGAAGTGGACTTCAGGAGACACCAAATCTACTGGTGCCTTGATCTTGGATAAACTGGCTTCTAGGACTGTGAAAAATAAATGTTTGCTGTTTATAAAATAAAGCATTCTTTCTTAGCTTCATTTATTCACTGAGTAGGTATTTTCTGTGCACTGAATGTGTGGCCCTCACTAGGCCAGATGCTTCCTATTCTTTTGCTTCTTACTTCATTTACCTCTTGTCTTACCTCCCAATGCACCTTATACTTTAGCAAAACTGAAATACTCATTGTCATGTGACAGAGCTGGGTCAGATAACAGATAGGTTAACTCCTAGGTCAGTGATATTTCCTCTACCTCAAAATACGATATTCATGTCTAAGTCATAATACATATTCATGTTTAAGTCCATTCAATCTAGATATCCATGTACATTCTAATAAATGACCAAGACAAAAACTCAAAAAGCACAAAGTGACTTTCTCATATTCCTTACTGTCTTTTGGAATCTTGCTCATATATATCTGGGATGTAAGCTCTGGAAAGAAATTCATTTTTGCCATCAAGCTTTTGGTAATTTCCATAGTCACAAGGGGGTCTTCCTTGGTGGCCCGGTGGTAAAGAACCCACCTGCCAATGGAGGAGACACGGGTTCGATCCCTGGGCTGGAAAGATCCCCTGAAGAAGGAAATGGCAGCCCACTCCAGTATTTTGCCTGGGAAATCTTAGGGACAGAGAAGACTACAGTGGGGTCCCGAGAGTCAGACACAACTTAGTAAGTAAACTAAAACAGTAAAACTGTGAGGCTTTTCTGTCTACATGTTGGGGCCAGGATGCTGGAGCATTAGAGTGGCCTGCTCTCCAGGGGCTAACTGCCTTGAAGATCTGATACACTGACTTTTGCCTCCTTCCCCTTCTATGATGCCAGCCAAGAAGCCTCACGTCAACTTTGCACCCCTTAGCTATGGGAGGGGGGCACTCCAGGTGCCCAATTTCTGTCCTGATGACCCTCCAGAGCCCTATCATAAAACTCATTGACTGAACCTCTTCTACCCTTTCCAGAAGAGAGGCACTTGGGTTGCCTGGAAGCCCAAGGATCTCAGAACGATCCCCAGTCAACTATCTTCTGATCCCTCGAAGTTGTCTAGAGCTTTCAGAATTCAACATGGACAGTCCATTTACTCCTTTCACAATGAAAAGCAAACTCTTGGGCATGTGCTGTTTGAAGAGAAAAGCAGATTTTGCATTTTTGCAGAGGGAAGGTGCAGGGTGGGGTGCCCCACTGCTGCGAACACGCAGCCCAGTTCTCCAGCCTTCCAGGGTGCTAGAGCTGACCCAGGAATGACCACAGTGACCAGAATGAGCAGAGGGCTAGGTGGTGCCCAAGCCGTAATAGCAGGCAGAATCGCATGTCTTTTTGAATGGCTCCTGGCATCTGTGGAATTTGCTAACCTGGCGATGCCATCGGGGTGGGCAGAGCCAGGTGCGTGCCAGGCTTCCTGAAGGCTCCCTGGCAGGCAAAAGTGCTTCAAAGGCTATGCACTCCAAAGCAAAGGGATTCGTCCTTGGCGTGCTTCGTGGAGTGGAGTTCCTGGGCTGCTGATCTTGCCGCTCTCAGGCTCAGGGTCACTGATCATCCCCACCTTCCCTAAGGTAAAATGGGCTCACCCTAAAGGCTGGCTCTTAGAGGAAAAACAAGCTCTACTCCCCCACACTCACCCACCCCCTCCACTCCCTCCACCTCGTAGATTACGGGTTCACCCTGTCGTCTGTCTTCCTCCAGGTCCACAGCTGTCTGCAGTGTTCTCCAACTAGGAACTATGGCGTCCAGAGGTGCTGCGAGTCGTCGTATTCCTACTGCTCCACAGGATCCTGCTCTTGAAGGGGAACAACTGCAATACCACCTGGAAACTCCAGTTTGACGTCCAGCCCAGCCTCCTCTGATGTTCCTGACGTCATTCTGGACTTTTTAAATTGGTAAGCGGAAGTCGCCAAGCTGCCAGGAACTGGGAGGGCGGTGGATGAATGGACAAACTTTTAGAAGGAGACGGCTGGGGGAGATGGCCTGGGCTTTTAAACCCTTGCCCATGCACCCTGCCTACTGGCCAGTTCCTAGAGGAATTGGTGATGAAGGTGGGGACGTGCAGTTTAGACGGAGCCCCCTTGCTCTAGTGCCTGTGTTACTGTGGTAGCTAACAGCGCCCCGGCCATGGGGGTTGGGGAACTGCCATCCCAGGGTCGGCCCATCCATGTCCAGGGTCTGAGTTCTCCTCAGTCATGTGTACTGGCCTCTGTGTTTATGTGTGTGTGCGTTTGTGCGTGTAAGCAGGGAGCGGCCAGTTGTGAGATGATGGCTAAAAATAATATTTTGCACTGAGTTGACATGTGGTATATTTGAGAGAGCCTTGAATGGCCTACTCTCAAGTTTCTGTCCCCGCTCTGCTCCACCAGATAGGATCCTGTAGCAACAAACCTCCATGTTGAATGCACCAGATGCATTCCCACTTAATATCGCTGTATAGTGTTTCCTTTTCAGGTTTCTTGTTGACTCAAAGAAGCCAATCACATCCTTGCTCAGGAACCAGGGGCTACCTCACCCTCCAAATACTGCAAATCCCTCTTCCCACAGACCCTTTTGCTTCACTCTGTTCCAGAAGGCAACTCCCATATGTCCTACATGGGCCTGCGGTGTCCACCTTTCCTGGGCTTCCCAAGAAGTGAGTCACTGTGTCTCTAAACTATCCCTGTAACCACCCAGAAGGTCTGGACCACTCATGATTAGACGAGATAAAAATCCAAAGTTGTAAATTTGCACTGCTAGGAGTGTGAAATATTCTGAGGGGATTTGTACAGAGAGAAAAGACAAAAAAAAAAATAAATAAATAAAAATCCATGCAACTGAAGTGGCAGCACATAGCAGAAGATGGTTTCAGTCTGTACCCCTCTGGCTTGGGAGCCCAGCAATCTTCTGCTGTGCCACTCTGTTACCTTTGGCCCTGATGTAGTAAAAGTCCTGATCATCCTAGATACAGGGAAAAATGACCATAGCACTTTTGTGACACAGTGCTGAAATGAATTCAAACCCAACTCAAGCCAGAGACTTTAAAATTTATTAAGCAACCATTGTCATAGAGGAGACCCCTAGCGCTAATGAAACTGATTTGAGGCTCTCTGAAGGAAAAAAATGCATAATTGTGAGCAGAGTAGAGAGGACACCTCCCCCATCACACACAGAAAGTTTATCCAGTGACAAACAAGCAAAAAGGATCAGAGAGAAACACATCAGAAAACTTGAATACAGAGGGAGGAATGAATTTAAATTGATGCAAAGGCCCACAGTTTAATCTGGTTGGAAATCTAGAATTTGCTAAAAGAATTTGTACCCCGGTAAGACCTTTGTCCTTGGCAGACAACTGTCTTCTCACTGTGTCCTCACATGGCCTTTTCTTTGTTCAGTGTGGGGGGAGAGAGAGAGCTCTGTGGTATCTCTTCCTCTTCTTATAAGGATGCCCCCCTATTGGGTTAGAGCTCCATGCTTATGACATCCATGTCAGCAAACACAGTCAAATAGGGGTTAATGCTTCAGCATAGACATTTTGAGAGAATAGGATTCGGTCCATAACATCTTGATATATATTTTGTGTGCCTGTGAGGCCAGTGATTCCCAGAGTTCTTTACCTCAACTGGGACAACTTTTAGGCAGTGGCCCAAGAGTTTATAAAAAATGTACAGATGGGCCCATTTGCCAGCCAGGGCATCCAGTACTAAAAGGAGGATGGGCCAATTGTGCTGACCCATTGGTCCTGTCCTTTATCATGGGTATTGTCACTATCCATCAGTATGACTGCTTTCCATCCCTCCAGGGGATGATGGTGACAATACCATATGTAGTGTACAAACATTCAATATTTCCCACACAAGGGATTCCAAGGGGCTCCCCAGGTAGCCAAGAGGTCTGGAAGAGGGATGGCTTCTTCTACCACTATCTCATCTGCCCTCTTGCAAGAAAGATATGCCAGAAACTGTCTTGTACAGGGAGGCTCAGTAACCATGCTGAGGTTTTGGGGTGCTGGTTCCTTGATCCAAGGCATGCTGGGCAACTGTGTACAGGGTGTCACTGGCTCAGGGACTCTGAGAACCTCTATTTTGATGATTGCTCATTATGTGGCTGATACTTGCCACTCTAATGGTTTGTAGTACAAAGCCAAGAAGGGCAGTTTCTTGCATCAGTAGCCTGTGGGCAACTTATAGCAATCATGGGTAGTCCAGAGATGCCAGGGGGCATGAACAAAGGTTATTAAATCCTCAACAATGAAGAGGCTTCATTGGAGACACTACTGGGAGTGTCCATTGTTTTAGCCTTGGACAGGCTCTAGAGTCTTTTGTTGGAAGAAGCTTTTATCATTTTGTTAATATAAATTCTTTTAGTAAATTCTGGGTTTCTAGTTGGATTAAACTGTAACTGTAGACAGAAGCAGCCATACAACAAGTTTATATATTGATTCACAAGGAGCATAGGAACCTAACCCTGTATACCCGCTGGGAGCAATGGTTTAGTGGTCACTAATTCATTACTTGTAGTGACTTTATAGGATATAAAGTGAACACACACTCACACGTTGCAGGAACTGATGTTTCTTGATCAGCATGTGAAAATATGTTAGGATCACAGTTATGCTCAGGGCCTGTTCCTATTCCCATGCCCTCGGGAAGGAAAGCTACCTGCTAAAAGCCTCAGGTATCTTGGTTGACACATCAGAAAGCTTTGGAAAGGCCAGATACCTGTAGGGCTCAGGCTGGGTACTTGAGTATACTCATCCAAGACACCTCCAGGCTGGAAGCACATGATTAATGAGAGAAATGCCAGTTCCCAGAATGAATGTCTTTGAGAAGACAGCCTTAAAGCCTAAGAATCTGAAATGAATTTTTTGGGTAAAGCCAGAAGGTTCTCTCTTTGTGTCAAGCCACATTCCCAGTTCTAAAAACAGGTATACAAGAGAAAGTTTAACATGGTTGTGACAACAAAATGTCCTTCCCAGCTCAGATAATGTGACTTTGTGCAGGAGAATGTAGGCTTGTTAGCTCAGCTCAGGAGGGCACTGAGGGTGGAAGATTACTTTTCCTGGAGCAGTCAGCTGCCCCTGGATGGGTCCCCACCAACATGGAGAGCTGTGTCCATGCTGACTCCAAGATGGGGCTCTTTAGGGGGTTGAAGTAATTCTTTTTTTCTGTCGGCTGCCCTCTGCCTGCTTCCTCTCCTCTCCACTTGCCCAAATGCCTGCACTCTATCCCAGCCTCTCATCCTGCCTGGTGACATTGACCCAGTCTTTGTGCCCCATCCTCTGGAGAAAAGCTGGAGAGGAGAAGAGGAAGAGGCTGCCTCAGTGCGTGCTTCTGGCTCACTCACCATATGAAGAGAAGGGAGCAGGGGAAAGAATGTGCATACCTAGGACTACATGCGTCTGTGTGTGCCCGAGAAGGCACGGCCCTCAGGTGACAGCTGGGGTACTCCCTGCTGTTTGTTCTCTGGGAAACTATGTGATGTTTACTGATAACCAGTGACTTCTCTGTTTCAGCAAAAGCCTTGCAAATGAAGCTGGTTTAGATTTTTGACAGGGTGCTGACAGGATATCGTGTCCATCTTAGTCCACATAAAAGAGGAAACCTGCTACTAGGCACTTGAGGGTTGTTTTTTTTTTTTGAAGTATAGTTGATTTTCAATGTTGTGTTAATTTCAGGTGCACAACAGAGTGACTCAGTTTTACATATACAGACATTCTTTTTTACATTATTTTTCATTGTGGTTTATCACAGGATATTGAATATAATTCCCTGTGCTATACCGTAGGACCTTGTTGTTTATCCATTCTATGTATAATAGTTTCCATCTGCTAGACCCAAACTCCCAATCCATTCCTCCCCTACAACCTCCCCCTACCCCAGGCTGCTGCTGCTGCTGCTAAGTCGTGTCCAACTCTGTGCGACCCCAGAGACGGCAGCCCACCAGGCTTCCCCGTCCCTGGGATTCTCCAGGCAAGAACACTGGAATGGGTTGCCATTTCCTTCTCCAATGCATGAAAGTGAAAAGTGAAAGTGAAGTCGCTCAGTCGTGTCCGACTCTAGCGACCCCATGGACTGCAGCCCACCAGGCTCCTCCGTCCATGGGATTTTCCAGGCAAAAGTACTGGAGTGGGGTGCCATTGCCTTCTCCGCACCCCAGGCTAGGCAACCACAAGTCTGTTCTCTGTGTCTGCTAGTCTGTTTCTGTTTCATAGATAAGTTCATTTGTAGACAGTTGAGGGTATTTTTAATGACCTTTTAATTGTCATTTTAAAAGAATACATTTGAATCAGTTCTAATGAGGTGGATGAAACTGGAGCCTATTATACAGAGTGAAGTAAGCCAGAAAGAAAAGCACCAATACAGTATACTAAAGCATATATATGGAATTTAGAAAGATGGTAACGATAATCCTGTATGCAAGACAGCACAAGAGACACAGATGTATAGAACAGTCTTTCGGACTCTGTGGGAGAGGGAGAGGGTGGGATGATTTGGCGGAATGTCATGGAAACATGTATAATATCATATAAGAAACGAATCACCAGTCCGGGTTCGATACAGGATCCTTGGGGCTGGTGCACTGGGATGACCTGGAGGGATGGTACGGGGAGGGAGGTGGGAGGGGGGTTCAGGATGGGGAACACGTGTACGCCCGTGGCGGGTTCATGTTGATGTGTGGCAGAACCAATACAATATTGTAAAGTAATTAGCCTCCAATTAAAATAAATGAAATTTTAAAAAATATGTGTTTAACTTATTAGTTTATGTTGGGTCTTAGTTGTGGCACATGGGATCTTCATTGCCTACATGCAGCATCTCTTAAGTCAGGGCATGTGGGATATTTATTTTTAGTTTGCGGGTTGTTTAGTTGCAGCCTATGGGATCTTTTAGCTTTGGTGTGTGGGATTTTGTGGTGGCATGGGGGATCTTTTAGTTGTAGTGTGTGGGATCTTTGTAGTTGCATGTAAATCTCTAGTTACAGCATATGTGATCTTTTAGTTGTTGCATGTAGGATCTTGTAGTTGCAGAATGAGGAATATGTTTAGTTGCAGCTTGTGAGATCTTTTACTTGTGCTATGGGGATATTTGTTGTGATATGTGGGATCTTTGTTGTGTCAGGTAGGAACTTTTAGTTGTGACATGCGGGATCTTTTAGTTGCAGTAAGCAAGATCTTTAGTTGTGGCATGGGGCATCTTTAGGTGCTACATACAGAATCTTTTAGTTTTGGTTTGCAGGATCTTAGTTCCACCATGCAGAATCTATTAGTTGTGGTATGTGGGATATTTTAGTCACAGCATGTGGCATCTATCAGTTGGGAAATGCAAGATCCTTCTAGTTGCAACATACATGATCTGCATTGCAGCATATAGGATTTTGTTGTAGCACATGAGATCTTTACCTGCGGTATGTGGGATCTTTGTTGCGGCATACAGGGTCTTTTTAATGGTGGCAGGCAGACTCTTCATTGTAGCGTGTGGGATATTTATAGTTGTGGTATATGGGACCTTTGTTGCAGCATGGGGGATCTTTAGTTGTGGCATATGGGATCTTTTCATTTTGGTATGTGGGATCTTTGTTGTGGCCCATGGGATCTTTGTTGTGGCATGTGGGATCTTACAGTTGCGGTGTTGGGATATTTGTTGCAGTATATGGGATCTTAGTTGCGGCATGTGAAATATTTTAGTTCAGGCATGTGGGATCATTTAGTTGGAACATGCAAGATATTTTTAGTTGGAGAATGTGAGATCTTTGTTGCAACATGTCCGATTTTGTTGTGGCATGTGGGATCTTGAGTTATAGCACGTGGGATCTTTGTTGCAGCATACAGGGTCTTTTAGTTGTGGCTTGCTGGATCTTTTTAGTTGTGGCATGCAGGATCTTTTAGTCTTCATATGTGGGATCTTTGTTCTGGCATGAAGGATCTTTTTTGTGGCATGTGAGATCTTTAAGTTGTGGTATGCAGGATCTTTTAGTTTGGCATGTGGGATCTTTGTTGGGGCATGTGGGATCTTTGTTGCTACACGTTGACTCTATTAGTTCTAGCATGTTGGATCTTTTACTTGTGGCATGTAAGACCCTTTTAGTTAGGTCATGCTTGTTCTTCATTGCCGCCTGTGGGATTTTGTTGCAGCATGTGAGATCTTTCTGTTGTGGTATGTGGGATCTTTACAGTTCTATTATATGGCATCTTTGTTGTAGTATGTGGGATCTTTAGTTGTGTTATGGGATATCTTTAAATGTGGCATACAGTATCTTTTAAAAAGTTTTGGTATGTGAGATCTTTGTTGCAGCATGCGAGATCTTTTAGTTTTGGTATTAGGATCTTAGTTTTGGCATGTGGGTTATTTTAATGTGGTATGTGAGATCTTTAGTTGCATTTTAGTTGGGGCATGCAAGATATTTTTAGTTATAGAATGTGGGATCTTCATTGCAGCATGTGGGAATATGTTGCAGCATATGGATCTTTAGTTGTTTTAGTTGATATCTTTGTTGTGGCATGTGGAGTCTTTTTAATTGCGACAGGCAGTGTCATCATTGTGCTATGTGCAATCTTTTTTATTTGTGACTTATCAGATCTTTGTTGTGGAATCTGGGATCTTTGTTGTAGCATGTTGGATCTTTTAGCTGGTGGCATGTAGGATCTGTAATTTGTGGCATGTAGGTGACACGACTGAGCGACTGAACTGAACTGAGGCTATTTTTAGTTGTGTGATGTTTGTTGCATCATGTGGCATCTTTCTTGCAGCATGTAGGACCTTTGCTGGATCTTTTAGTTGTAGTATTGGGATCTTTCTTAAGCATATGGGATCTTAGTTGTAGGATGTGGGACCATTTAGTTGTGGTATCTTTAAGTTGAAGCATGTGGTAACTTTCTTGTGGCACGTGGGAACTTTTAGTGTGGCGTTCAGCATCTTTTAGTTGGAGCATGTGAGATATTTTAGTTGCTGAATGTGGGATCTTTGTTGCAGCATATGGGATTTTCTTGTGGCACGTGGGATCTTTAACTGTACCATGTGGGATTGTTGTTGCAGCATGTGGGGTAGTTTTAATTGTGGCAGGCAGGCTCTTCGGTTTGTCATGTGGGATCTTTTTTGTTGTGATATGTGGGATCTTTGCTGCAACATGGGATCTTTTAGTTGCAGCATGCAGGATCTTTTAGTCGTAGCATGTGTGATTTTTCTTGTGGCATGTGGAGTCTTTGTAGTAGCATGTGGCATCTTTAGTGGTGGCATGCGTGATCTTTTTAATTGCTCTGTGTAGGAACTTTGTTTCGGCATGTGGGATATCTTTCTGTTTTTGGCATGTGGGATCATTTTGTTGGGGCATGTGAAATCTTTTTAGTTGCAGCATGGGAGTCTTTTTAGTTGTGGCATGCAGGATGTGTGTTGCAGCATGAGGTATCTTTATCTGTGGTGTGTGGGATCCTTGTTGTGGCATGTAGGATCTTTAGTTGTAGCATGTGAGATCTTTGTTGCAGCTTTCAGGGTTTTCAAATTGTGGCAGGCAGGATCTTCGTTGTGCCGTGTGGGATCTTTGTAGTTGTGATATGTGGACACTTTGTTGTGGTATGTGGGATCTTTGTTGGCGACATGCAGAATCTTTTTAATTGTGGCATAGGATCTTTGTTGTGGCATGAAGGATCTTTTTATTTGTGGCATATGAGATCTTTTGGTTGTGCCATGCAAGATCTTTAGTTCAAGCGTGGGGAATCTTTTTATTTGTGGCATGGAAGATCTTCATTGTGGCATGCATGATCTTTTAGTTCCAGCCTGCCAGATCTTTATAGTTTTGACATGCAGGATCTTCAGATGTGGCATGCGGGATCTTTCGTTGCAGCGTCAGGATCTTTTAGTCATGGTATGTGGGATCTTGGTAGTGCGTGTGGATCTTTAGTTGGGGCATATGGGATATTTTTTAGGTGCGGCATGCAGGATCTTTAGTTGCAGCATATGGGATCTTTCATTGGGGTAAGTAGGAACTTTGTTGCAGTATATGGGATCTTTGTTGTGGCATGCAGGATCTTTTAGTTGCAGCATGTGAGATATTTTTGGTTGTGGAATGTGGGATCTTTTTAACTGGGGCATGCAGGATATTTGTTGCAGCTGAGGGATCTTTTTAATTGTGGCGTGTGAGATCGTTGTGGCATGTGGATCTTTTAGTTGTGGCAGGCAGGGTCTTTAGTTGCATTATGGGGAATCATTTTATTTGTGGCCCGCAGGATATTTTAGTTTCAGAATGTGAGATCTTTTTAGTTGTGGCATGCAGGATCTTTATGCAGCATGCAAGAACTTTAGTTGTAGCATGTAGGATCTTTTGGTTGTGGTATTGGGATATTTGAGCAGTATGTGGGATCTTAGTTACAGCATGTGGGATCTTTGTTGTGGCTTGTGGGATCTTCACTGTGTCATATGAGATCTTTATAATTGTGGTATATGGGATCTTTGTTGCTGCATGTGGAATCGTCACTGCAGCATGTGGAATCTTTAGTTGTGGCATGCTGGATATTTTTAATTGTCACAGGCAGAATCTTTATTGTGGCATGGACTCTTGTGGTATGTGGGATCTTTTATGCAGCATGAAAGATTTTTTTTTTTTTTTTTTGCAGCATGTGGGATCTTAGTTGCAGCATGCAGATCTTATAAATTGTCACATGTAGGATCTTTGTTGCAGCATGCAAGATCTTTTTATTTCTGGCATGAGGAATCTTTTAGTTGCAGCATGTGGGATCATTTTAGTTGTGATACATGTGATTTTTACTGTGGTGTGTGGGATATGTGTTGCAGCATAGGTGATCATTTGTTGCAGCAAACAAGATTTTTTTACTTGCAGCATCTCAGATCTGTTTAGTTGTGGCATAGGGGATCTTTGTTGTTTCACATGGGATCTTTTATCTGGGGCTTGTGACATCTTTTTAGTTGTGGTATGTGGGATCTTTTCAATTGTGCCATGCAGGATCCCTGTGGTGGCATGTAGGATCTTTTCTTTCTAGCATTTGGGATCTTTGTTGTGGCATGTGGGATCTTTTAGTTGTGGCATGCAGGATCTTCAGTTGGGGTATGTGGAATCTTTTTATTTGTGGCATGCAGAACTTTCATTGTGGCATGTGGGATCTTTTACCTACAGCATGCAAGGTCTTTTTAGTTGCAACACGCAGGATCTTCAGTTGTGGCATGTGGCATCTTTAGTTGTGGCATGCAGGATCTTTAGTTGTGGCACGTGGGATCTTTATTTGCAGCATGTGGGACCTTTAGTTGTGGCATACTATTTAATTGTGGCATGTGGGATTTAGTTCCCTGACCGGGGATCAAACCTGGTCCCCCTGCGTTGGGAGTGCAGTCTTAGCCAGTGCAGCACCAGGGAAGTCATGACACTTAAGAATTTTGTGTTAGGTATACATGTGTTCCCCATCCTGAACCCTCCTCCCTCCTCCCTCTCCATACCATACCTGTGGCAGATTCATTTCGATATATGGCAAAACCAATACAATATTGTAAAGTTAAAAAATAAAATAAAATTTAAAAAGAAAGGATTTTGTGTTAGGTTGAAAAGAGCTGAAATGCAGCAAACCAGCTGCACCTTACCAGTGCACTTACCAGTGGCACTCCCCCCAGGCTGTACATATTTGTATTTGGAGTACACCAACGCGCAGTCCATAACACTTTTAATTTGCCTTTTTGAGATGTATGGATACTTCCACCACGTTCTCATGCAGATCCCTTCTAGCACATAGGGCGTCCTCTCTGGGAAGATAAAGTAGAACACGTCTCCCGTCTTTTGGGCTGCATCTCAGAGCCAGGGCACGCAGCCTGATGAGGAGAATGTGGACTGTATTTCAGCTCCCATTTGCTCTTATCGCTGGGAGTCTCTCGACCAGGCTCTGTGCTGGCCCTTTAGGGTCTTCTGGATCCCACCAAAAGGGATGGCTGTCTGAGTGGCACTAAATGGTCTAGAATGAGAAGTATGACCTTGGGGTCGGTGGGGTCCCTGGCTCCCTGGCCCTGCTAGATTTTCTTAACTGACATACATAGCTTCCATTCTCTAATGGCATGTTTGAGGGGGGTGGGGTCTGAATGGTTGGAATAAAGGGCTGTGTTTATAGCAACTCCTGTAAGCACTTTGCTGGGGCTTGATCATGGTAACCCTAAATGCTAGTGTCTGGGATTTGACCTAACACAGAGCCCCATTTACTTCTCAGTTGTTATTCAGACAATTATTCCCAATAGCACTTTGCTTTCTAAAGCGTTCGACTTGGGATAACTGATTTCTCCCTTTGCAGGTCAGCTTCTGGGCAGTTAGCCTGCAGTGAAGCCAGCAGGTTGAATCATGAGAGTCACACGTGTTTCTATAGGAGCGGTGGGATGTTATTTACAGAGAATAATGCGCCCTAGCTGTACAGCTGGTTATAGACAGTTTTGAGCCAATAGAGAAGAAAAGCTTATTTGTGCACAGTGCCTTACATTTCACCATGTGGACATGCAGTCCTGAAAAAAACCCAGGGGGAAGAAACACACTCAAACCCGTGCTCACACATTCAGTCACACTTTCCCATGAAATCTATAACACACATAAGAATTCTCATACATTCACTTACTCAGATACATGCTGACACATTCACTCTTGAACATACTCACTCATAGTCTTACATTTTTGCATCAACATGTTGACACATGTGGACATGCTCACGTTTTTTTACACATGAACACGCTGGTACATTCACACACAAAGAGACTCTTACACTCAGGTTCACTCACATATGAACATGCTCACATGCATGGGTGCTAAGTCACTTCAGTTGTGTCTGACTCTGTACGACGCTACTGACTGTAGCCTGCCAGGCTCCTCTGTCCATGGCATTCTCCAGGCAAGAATACTGGAGTGGATTGCTGTGCCCTCCTCCAGGGGATCTTCACAATCCAGGGTTCGAACCCGCATCTCTTACCTCTCCTGCATTGGCAGGCAGGTTCTTCACCACTAGCACCACCTGGAAAGCCTGAACGTGCTCACACACGGACATATTTGCATATTCATTGAAACACATGTGCTCCTACTTATGCACACTCAAATCACTCACACGTCAAATTCACACATTCATACAAAGAAATATGCTCACACACCCTTATGGCAGAAAGTGAAGAGGAACTAAAAAGCCTCTCGATGAAAGTGAAACAGGAGAGTGAAAAAATTGGCTTAAAGCTCAACATTCAGAAAACGAAGATCATGGCATCTGGTCCCATCACTTCATGGGAAATAGATGGGGAAACAGTAGCTGACTATCTTTTTGGGCTCCAAAATCACTGCAGATGGTGACTGCAGCCATGAAATTAAAAGATGCTTACTCCTTGGAAGAAACGTTATGACCAACCTAGATAGCATATTGAAAAGCAGAGACATTACTTTGCCAACAAAGGTCCGTCTACTCAAGCCTACGGTTTTTCCAGTGGTCATGTATGGATGTGAGAGTTGGACCATAAAGAAAGCTGAGCGCCGAAGAATTGATGCTTTTGAACTGTGGTGTGGGAGAAGACTCTTGAGAGTCCCTTGGACTGCAAGGAGATCCAACCAGTCCATTCTGAAGGAGGTCAGCCCTGGGTGTTCTTTGGAAGGAATGATGCTAAAGCTGAAACTCCAGTACTTGGGCCACCTCATGCGAAGAGTTGACTCATTGGAAACGACCCTGATGCTGGGAGGTATTGGGGGCAGGAGAAAAAGGGGACGACAGAGGATGAGATGGCTGGATGGCATCACCAACTCGATGGACGTGAGTCTGAGTGAACTCCGAGAGGTGGTGATGGACAGGGAGGCCTGGCATGCTGCAATTCATGGGGTCGCAAAGAGTCGGACACGACTGAGCGACTGAACTGAACTGATACATGCATATTAAATGGGTCACCCAAAGAACATGCTCACACACCGATAGACACAATAGCATACATTTGTACTCACACACACATATCCCAGGGACGGGGGAGCCTGGTGGGCTGCCGTCTATGGGGTCGCACAGAGTCGGACACGACTGAAGCGACTTAGCAGCAGCAGCATATTCATACATCATTCACACACATCAACATACTGAGAGAGACAATTCCTAGGTGGGTTGATAAGAAGTCCGGGGTCCCCGTGGAGGAGAAAAGGGTCTAGCTAGGGCTCTCAAGGAACAGATAGGGGTCTGGAATTCTCAAGGAGGAGAAAAGGACAAACTTTTTTTTTTTTTTCTTTAAGTTTTTTTCTTTTAAGCTGATGATTACACAACAAACAACTTGGCTTAAACTGTGCTAAGGATTATTTAACAACAATGTATCCTGCTTGAGGATAGTTGCTCCTTCTTAAAAACCTTCGGAACTGAACTGAACCGAACAACCTTCTGACTAGTCCTGTTATCTTAAAATGTGTATTATGGGAGTTCACCTGGCAAGATCTTTCTATCGTTAGTTCTAATCCTGTCATCTTACAATGTAAATTGTGGGAGTGGGTCTAGTAAGATCTTTACAACCTTGGAACATTATTTTGATTTTTTTGTAATAACAAATTAAAAAAGTATATAGCTCCCTTGTTAAGACTAGCCAGGGGGACACTCTCCATCCCCCTTCTGATGTCTATGTCAGCAGCTTTCTCTGTCCCTTTTTATTCTTTAATAAAACTCGGCTACATAAAAGCTCTTGAGTGATCAAGCCTGGTCCCTGGTTCTGAAGCTAAATCTTCTTCAGAGATCACGAATTGGACATGATTCACCGTAAGCTATCAGTACTGATATTCTCTCACACACTGACACAGATAAAATTCATGTTTGTTCACACTTGCACATGAATGTATACCTACAGACTCACAACCACTCCCAAACACGCTCATGAATTCAATCACACATAGGAGCATATCATCACCTTCATTCACGCAAATGAGCACACTCACATTAGTGTGTTTCTATGCACAAACGTGCTCATATATCTGCTCAAATCTAGATACACTCAAATCTAATCCCAGAACACTCATCAGATCAAATCAGACCAGATCAGTCGCTCAGTCGTGTCCGACTCTTTGCGACCCCATGAATCGCAGCACGCCAGGCCTCCCTGTCCATCACCAACTCCCGGAGTTCACTCAGACTCATGTCCATCGAGTCAGTGATGCCATCCAGCCATCTCATCCTCTGTCGTCCCCTTCTCCTCTTGCCCCCAATCCCTCCCAGCATCAGAGTCTTTTCCAATGAGTCAACTCTTCGCATGAGGTGGCCAAAGTACTGGAGTTTCAGCTTAAGCATCATTCCTTCCAAAGAAATCCCAGGGCTGATCTCCTTCAGAATGGACTGGTTGGATCTCCTTGCAGTCCAAGGGACTCTCAAGAGTCTTCTCCAAGACCACAGTTCAAAAGCATCAATTCTTCAGCACTCAGCCTTCTTCACAGTCCAACTCTCACATCCATACATGACCACAGGAAAAACCATAGCCTTGACTAGAAGGACCTTTGTTGGCAAAGTAATGTCTCTGCTTTTCAATATGCTGTCTAGGTTGGTCATAACTTTCCTTCCAAGGAGTAAGTGTCTTTTAATTTCATGGCTGCAGTCACCATTTGCAGTGATTTTGGAGCCCAGAAAAATAAAGTCTGACACTGTTTCCACTGTTTCCCCATCTATTTCCCATGAAGTGATGGGACTGGATGCCATGATCTTGGTTTTTCTGAATGTTGAGCTTTAAGCCAGCTTTTTCACTCTCCACTTTCACTTTCACCGAGAGGCTTTTCAGTTCCTCTCCACTTTCTGCCATAAGGGTGGCGTCATCTGCATATCTGAGGTTATTGATATTTCTCCCGGCAATCTTGATTCCAGCCTGTGTTTCTTCCAGTCCAGCGTTTCTCATGAGGTACTCTGCATATAAGTTAAATAAACAGGGTGACAGTATACAGCCTTGACGAACTCCTTTTCCTATTTGGAACCAGTCTGTTGTTCCATGTCCAGTTCTAACTGTTGCTTCCTGACCTGCATACAAATTTCTCAAGAGGCAGATCAGGTGATCTGGTATTCCCATCTCTTTCAGAATTTTCCACAGTTTATTGTGATCCACACAGTCAAAGGCTTTGGCATAGTCAATAAAGCAGAAATACATGCTTTTCTGGAACTCTTCTTGCTTTTTTCATGATCCAGCAGATGTTGGCAATTTGATCTCTGGTTCCTCTGCCTTTTCTAAAACCAGCTTGAACATCAGGAAGTTCACGGTTCACATATTGCTGAAGCCTGGCTTGGAGAATTTTGAGCATTACTTTACTAGCGTGTGAGATGAGTGCAATTGTGCGGTAGTTTGAGCATTCTTTGGCATTGCCTTTCTTTGGGATTGAAAACTGACCTTTTCCAGTCCTGTGGAGAACACTCATACAGTCACGCAAACTAAGATGTTGAGATTTTCACCGACATGAATTATACACACAGAAAACTGCTCCTACATTCACTCCCATGTACCTATTCATATATTAATCCACATATGGATGCCATCACATAGTCACATATATGAGCATACACATATAAACACACATTTCAATAAAATGACACATACTTACTTACATGTTCATTCACATATACCCAAATTGACACATTCACAAAATGAGCTTATTCATATATTAACATGCTCAAACACACAAAACCCTCACAAATTTTTTTACACAAAGAAAATTTCACATAAATGCACATGCTCATATTCGATAAAACTCAAAAACCTGCTCAAACACTCCATTAACACTTGAAGACATAAACACGTGCAAATAAACAGATTGACATATTCACTCACATGATTAATTCATGTACACAGACTTGCCCACATACAATCACAACTTTGCTTCAGATTTACATCATGCTCACATACATGAACTTGCTTACACATTCAGTTCCACTCAGGAAAAATAATTATACATTAACACCTTCACACACACCAACTTGATCATGCAATAGTCTACACACATGAACATGCTCCCATACATGTGTGAGCTCACGCACTCAGATATGAACACACGAATTCATTCATACACAAACAGACTTTCACTGTTGCACATTAACATGCTCAAAACACAAAGGTGTTCACACTTGTATTTACATATGTTCATGCTCACACTCACGGGCATACTCAGATGTTCACGCATACATGAACATACTTAAATGTGAACATTCCCAGACACACAAAGCGTGTTTACATGTTATCTCCCTAACAAGTCTACACTCTCACTTAAATTCCCACAAAAATACACATATCTAATGGACTTGTATACTGACACAGTTGCACACTTACATCCACTCCCTCCGACCTCTCACACACATTCATACATGCACATGCTCTCACATTTATTTAACAGACAACATGCTAACACACGAATCACTCATGTATGATCAATTTCACACACAGGAACAAGTTCACTTATTCACACAGCCTGCATGCTCATACACACACACATGTGTATTAACACAGACACTGCAAAATCACTCATGCTGAGACCTGGACATGATAACGCATTCACATTTAGACAGGATCATATTCATATTCATGCACACAATCTCTCACACACAGATACTCATATATTCACTCACAGTTGCACATAGACACACTCACATTATCACTTCCACACAAGTGAACACACATTTAGTCACACATAGACAGAATCACATTCACTCACAGAAAAGAACACACACATTACCATGCCCTAACACAAGCATGTTTACATATTCATTAACACACACACGATGCTGTATCCACTTATACTTGTAGATTAATAATATGCACGTATATATGTATCGATATACATATACATGCTCATGCATTTAATGACAGACTTTTTTCACAGTCACGCAAGCGCAAATGTACAAAAACACAAATGCAAAGCATACATTCACTCACATTCATGAAAGTACATGATATGCTTACATATTCATTCGAACACAGGAATATGATCACATGTATATACTCAGTCATTTACACCCAGACAGGAACATGTTCACATAATCACACAGTGAACCTGATCACAAACTCACAAGTACACTCATTAAAACAGTTGTGTACATGCATATGATCAGCATTCACACATACATCCATGCATGGATTCAGAAATAGATGTACACATTAACAAGCTCACACAGATCATCATGGTTCCACATTCACTCAGAGGTAAACATGCTACCATCATGCACATGCTTACAAATTCACTCAAAAACGTGAACACACAGAAACACACAAAAGCACATTAATACACTGACATATGAACAGGCTCAATTCACTCCTACACACAGACAAGCTCACATACGTCCACAAAGTACACATTCACTCAAATGAACATGCTCAAAGATTTACTGCCATCCATAGATACGCTGACACATGGACAAATTCATTCAAATACAAATATGCTTAAACTAAAATAGTTATGCACTCACTCACACACCTCAATATGCTTCACATACACCGTGTCAGTCATAAATTTACATACATGAACATACTCCTCCTTAAGTTGTTCACAAACATGCACATTCAATCACACATGCAAATGTGGGTACAATCTCCTTCACACACATAGGTGCACATGCACACACACACACACACACACACACACTCGATGCCGCCCCCACATCAGGACCCAGTATTCTCAAAGCAGGCCTCTTTTGGCAGGCTGTTGCCCTCTTACCACATGAACTGTGGTGTGGGCTCCCAAATATTAACAACACTGGATGGCTGTTTTGGATACAGATGCTCACATCTCCCTAATCCTAGTAAGCACTCATATTTTAAAACAAGGGTCCCCTACCTCTAGGATCTAATGCCTGATGATCTGAGATTAAGCTGATGTAATAATAATAGAAATAAAGGGCACAACAAATGTAATATACTTAAAACATCCCCCACCACCCTGGTGCATGGGAAAATTGTCTACCCCAAACCAGTCCCTGGTGCCAAAAATGTTTGTGACTGTTGCTTCAAAGGGATTCCCCAGGAGATGACTGGCTTGGGAGGATAATTAATTGAAAGGATGATTGTCTACTGAGGCTTTAAAATTGACTTAATTTTGCTAAAAGATGCTTCTGCCCTGGTTGTTCTCTCTGAAATTATCTCTTTTCCTGTTATTGGAATCAGCAGATAACCTCACGAAACAATCCTAAGGCTTCTATTCTACTGGTAGGCCCTGGCCAGTGGAAATTACTGAACTTTCCTCTACCCATGTGGGAGGTATTACTAAAAGTAAAGCACTGAAGGATTATGACCTGTCTTAGCCTTGTTAGTGAAAGGATACGGATCCCCACTTTGTGGTTTCCTGCTATGGCCTGTCCTCAAGCCACGACTAATGGGTAGAGGCTATCTATGGACTAGAGAGAATTAAAGGAGGCTGCTCCCTGTACCAGAGCCCCTCTACTAGGTATTGACATTATGAATCTCATACCGGAATGAATGACACTCAAGTAATATTGGTAAATGGTCTGCAGTCCTAGACTGGTCTAACATGTTCTCTTTGTTAAATGTGTCATAGGATAATTGAGCACAATTTGCCTTCCCCTTTGAGGATCAACAGTACACTTTTCCCAGTTGCCTGTAGGGTACATGAATACCTCTGGGATTTCACAAGGAATTTGCCGTGTGGATCTAGATTCCTGCTCTGCACCAGGCACCTCCCACAGAAACTCAGCTCTGGCATTGTACTGATGTCATCCTTGTCCCTGGACCTGGCTATGACTCGGTGTCACACACTGTCACCACTGTGAGCAAACACTTCACTGAGTGTTGGCAACGTTGTGGTAAAAAGGGAACACTTCTGCTCCATTGGTGGGAATGCAAAATCGTGCAGCCACTATGAAAAACAGTGCGGAGATTCCTCAAAAAATTGAAAATAGAATTATCAGATCATCCAGCAATCCCACTCCTGAAAATATATCCAAAGGACATGATTCCTGCTCTGCTCTTATATGCTCATTGCAGCATTATTTGCAATAGCCAAGAATTAAGACAACCTAAGTGTTTGTGGCAGATGAAAGGATAAAGAAAACATTATATGCATATATATGTATATGTGTGTATTATATATATATACATATATATATATATATATAGGGCTTCCATGGTGGTTCAGATGGTAAAGAATCTGCCTGCAACGCAGGAGACCTGGGTTTGATCCCAGGATGAGGAATATCCCCTGGAGAAGGAAATGACAACCCACTCCAGTGATATATATATATATATATATATAACACAATATATGTAACACAATATGTATTTAATATAATATATATATATATATATACAGTATATGTTCAATATAATGTACTATATATCATAAATACTTATGTGGCATAAAATAGAATTCTTTTTAAAAATTCATCTGAAAAAATATTTTTGCCTTTATGGGGGTGAAACTGAGGGGAAGCAGGAGCAGTGATAATACATAGTGGATTCTCCTTCCTTCAGACTTCTTGCCTTTCTCTGGAAATCTCTACAGGCAGAGCTTAATAGGGAGACAGTTGAAAAGGCAAAATGGGGTTGGCAGTGACCCAGAAACTTAGAACACATTATAGAATTTGGAACTCATATATTTAGACAACTTTAACTTACCTAGCCTCTGTGTCTTATGCCACATATACCCTGAGAGAGAACGCAAACACTGTGCCTTTTGTAACAAAAGAAACACAGAAATGACTGTAATGACATCAATAACACCCACTTTCAAAAACACAAAAACTAAAATTGAGACCTTTGTTAGGAGCTGTAGTGATGTTTATATAGTAAATAGGGAACCGTTGACAGATTTTAATTAAGTTTACAAATTTTACTAATTTTGGTATTGAAAATTTCATACACATAATGACTTCTCTTCTTTCTCACATGGTCACCTAGAAAACTCAGAGTGTAGGTAAAAAGCATCCTTCTCCATATATTTGTTTAATATTCCAGCCTCAGGCACACTCAACACCTTTGCCTGAGCACCAGGTGGAACATCACTCTTACGTAAGCCAGTTTTTCTACCTGAAAGATTTTAAATCAGCCTTAAAAAATTTTTGTAAGAATTGGGAGATCTAAAGATAAAACCTGTGTAAAAACTGTGTAGAGACACAAACCTTCTATGACTCAGAAACTTATCTGGAGCACTGTGTGGGTGTGTGTGAGTGTATGTGTAAGTATTATTTCAGTTGAACTTTAAGCAAACTGCAAACATACACTCTACACAGAAACACTTTCCAATTCCCTGTGTTTAAACTCATGGGATGAGCTGCCCTGCAGAGGCAGGGCCTGGGGTCTTTGGGCAGGTATGGCAGTTAAAGAGTGCGAGCTCTCAAACTGACCTCCTACCCTGAGCTTGTTATATATACAGTGTGAAGTAAGTCAGAAAGAGAAAAACAAATATCGTTCATTAACGCATATATATGGAATCCAGAAAAATGGTACTGATGAACTTCTTTGCAGGGCAGGAATAGGATTCAGATATAGAGAGCAGACTTATGGACACAGCGGGGGCAGGAGAGGGTGGGACGAATTGAAAGAGCAGCATTGACATATATACGTTATTATATGTAATATAAATAGCTGATGTGAAGTTGCTGTATAACACAGGGAGCGCAACTTTGTGCTCTGTGACAACCTGGAGGGGTGAGATGGGGTGGGAGTCGAGAGGGAGTTTCAAGAGGGAGGTGACACATGGATACCTATGGCTGATTCATGTTGCTGTATGGCAGAAACCAACACAACATTGTTGTCTGCACAGAATTGGACATGACTGAAGTGAAGGGACTTAGCAAGAACACACCATATGACCCATCAAACCCACTCCTGGGCATATAACCAGAGAAAACTCTAATTCAAAAAGATACATGCACCCCAACATTCATAGCAGCACTATTTACAAGGGCCAAGACAAGGAAGCAACCTAAATGTCCATCCACAGATGAATGGATAAAGAAGATGTGGTACACATATACAACAGAATACTACTCAGCCATAAGAGAATGAAATATAATGAGGCCATTTATCAGCAACATGGATGGACCGAGAGATTATCCTACTAAGTGAAGTAAGTCAGACAGACAAAGACAAACATCATAGGATTTCACTTACATGTGGAATCAAACTATGTTACAAGTGAACATATTTACAAAAGAGAAACACTCACAGACATAAAAAACAAATTCATGGTTACCAAAGGGGTAAGGGGGTAGAGAAGGGGTTAATTGAGAGGTTGGGATAAGCAGATATAAACTACTAAATATGAAATATATAACCAATGAGGTCCTACTGTAGAGCACAGGGAACTATCTGTAATAACCACAATGGGAAAGAATATGAAAACGTATATGCTTAAAGCTCAACACTCAGAAAACTAAGATCATGGCATCTGGCCCCATCACTTCATGGGAACTAGATGGGGAAACAGTGGAAACAGTGTCAGACTTTATTTTTTGGGGCTCCAAAATCACTCCAGATGGTGACTGCAGCCATGAAATTAAAAGACGCTTACTCCTTGGAAGGAAAGTTATGACCAACCTAGATAGCATATTAAAAAGCAGAGACGTTACTTTGCCAACAAAGGTCCATCTAGTCAAGGCTATGGTTTTTCCAGTAGTCATGTATGCACGTGAGACTTGGACTGTGAAGAAAGCTGAGCACCAAAGAATTGATGTTTTTGAACTGTGGTGTTGGAGAAGACTCTTGAGAGTCCTTTGGACTGTAAGGAGATCCAACCAGTCCATTCTGAAGGAGATCAGTCCTGGGTGATCTTTGGAAGGAATGATGCTAAAGCTGAAACTCCAGTACTTTGGCCACCTCATGTGAAGAGTTGACTCATTGGAAAAGACTCTGATGATGGGAGGGATTGGGGGCAGGAGGAGAAGGGGACGACAGAGGATGAGATGGCTGGATGGCATCACCGACTCGATGGACGTGGGTTTGAGTGAACTCCAGGAGTTGATGATGGACAGGGAGGCCTGGCATGCTGCCATCCAGGGGGTCACAAAGAGTCGGATACAACTGAGCTACTGAACTGAACTGAACTGAATATAACATTGTAAATCAATTACACTTCAATAAAAATATACTGAAAAATGAAAGCCTTTGACTGTGTGGATCACAATAAAGTGTGGAAAATTTTTAAAAAGAGATGGGAATACCAGACCACCTTACCTGTCTCCTGTGAAACCTGTATGTGGGTCCAGAAGCAACAGTTAGAACCTCACAAGGAACAATGGACTGGTTCAAAATTTTGAATGGCATGCAAGGCTGTATATTGTCATCCTGATGTAGTATAACTTTTATGCTGAGTACATCATGTGAAATGCTAGACTGGATATAACACAAGCTGGAATCAAGAACACCAGAAGAAATACCAACAATCTCAGATATGCAGATGATACCACTTTAATGGCAGAAAGCGAACAGGAACTAAAGAGCCTCTTGATGAAAGTGAAAGTGCAGAATGAAAAAGCTGGCTTAAAACCCAGAAAAACTAAGATCCCGGCATCTGGTCCCATCCCTTCGTGGCAAAGAGATGGGAAAAAAGTAGAAACAATGACAGTTTATTTTCTTGGGCTCCAAAATACTGCAGACGGTGACAGCAGCCATGAAATTAAAAGACGCTTGCTCCTTGGAAGAAAAGCTGTGAGAAACCTAGACAGCATCTTAAAAATCAGACACATCACTTTGCCGACAAAGGTCCGTCTAGTCAAAGCTACGGTTTTTCCAGTAGTCTCATGCGGATGTGAGAGTTGCACCATAAAGTGGGGTGAGCACTGAAGAACTGACGGTTTCAAATTGTGACGATTTCCAGTCCCTTGGACAGCAAGGTGATCAAACCAGTCAATCCAAAAGGAAATCAACCTTGAATATTCATTGAATGGACCAATGCTGAAGCTAAAGCTCCAATACTTTGGCCACCTGATGTGAAGAGCTGACTCACTGGACAAGATCCTGATGCTGGGAAAAATTGAGGGCAAGAGGAGAAAGGGACATCAGAGGATGAGATGGTTAGGTAGCATCACTGACTCAATGAAAGCTCAATAGTTGTGGCACATGGGCTTAGCTGCTCAGTGGCATGTGGGATCTTCTGGGATCAGGGTCTGAACCTAAGTCTTCTGAAGTGGCAGGCAAATTCTTTACCACTGAGTCATGAGGGAAACCCTAATCTACTTTTGGGCTTCTCAGGCGGTGCTAGTGGTAACGAACCCGAGTGCCAAAGCAGGAGACATAAGAGACGGGGGTTCGATCCCTCCTTGGTCGGGAAGATCCCCTGGAGGAGGGCATGGCAGCCCACTCCAGTATCCTTGCTTGGAGAATCCCATGGACAGAGGAGCCTGGCAGGCTACAGTACATGGGTCAGAATGAGCCGGACACGACAGAAGTGACTTAGCACAGACACCGACCCAGTGGACATGAATTTGAGCATTGTCCAGGAGATAGTGATGGTCAGGGGTGCCTGGCATGCTGCAGTCCATGGGGTTGCACAGTCAGACACAACATAGCGACTGAACAGCAACAACAACAAAAAATGAAACAGTTATGAAGCCAAAAAATGGTACAAACTCTCAGTTATAAAATAGATAATCATAAGGATATAATGTACAGCATGGTGACTATAGTTAATAATACTGTATTGTATATTTGACAGTTGCTAAGGCCACTTTTTCCTAGGTTTGCTCTTAATAAGAGATTGTAAAAGGTTTTTCCTTATCTTCTAAGTAATCTCCTTAGAAGGCACAGATTCTATGTCTTATCAGAATAATGTCCTGTGCTCTTTGTTGATTTATCGCGTCTTTTATTTGTAAGAGAACTGAGCAGTCTTACTTCTAAAAGAGATCATTGTTTTCATGCCTACACATGCAGTTAATGTTTTAAAGAAAAAAAATGTAGTTTTTGCTTTGATTTATAGGACTGATTCGTAGGTATGACTTTTAGTTTGCCCATGTAGATACAACTTAATTTTATGTATGTATGTATGTATTTTTGGCTTGCTAGTTCTTTGTTGCTGGGCAGGCTTTTCTCTAGTTGTGGAGACTGGGGCCTATCTCTAGTTGCAGTACATGGGTGTCTCGTTGCGGCGGCTTCTCTTGTTGCAGAGCATGGGTTCTAGAGCATGTGAGTCTCAGCAGTTGCAGCATGTGGGTCCAGTAGCTGTGGCTTCCAGGCTCTAGAGCACAGGCTCAGGAGTTGTGCCACAGGCTTAGTTACTCCACGACCTGTGGGATCAGGGATGGAACCTGTGTCTCCTGCGTTGGCAGGCAGGTTCTTTACCACGGAGCAACCAGGGAAGCCCTCGATGCAATAGCAAGAATTTTTCCCCTCTATGTTGCCACATTTCCCTAGTTTCAGTGAAATTATACAAGGATTCTTTAATAAAAATTAAAACTACATGTTTAATAGATAAATAAATAAAAGAGGTAAGGCTATTTGCAATCCCATTACCTTTAATATTTACTTTTGAAATCTTCTTATCAATACTCTGGATAAATGGATAGCCAAACAGTTTCTTAGTTACCTATGATTCTTTTTTTAATTCTGTTTTTTCTTTTTTTCAGGTTTCACATTTAGGTCTATGATTCATTTTTTTGAGTTAATCATTGTATATGGTGCAAGGTGTGATCAGTTGTTGTTGCTGTTCTATTTACATAGAGGTATTCACGTTTCCTGGGCTTCCCAGGAGACTCAAGTGGCAAAGAATCCTCCTGCCAATGCAGGAGATGCGGGTTTGATCCCTGGGTCAGGAAGAGCCGCTGGAGGAGGAAATGACAACACACTCCAGTATTCTTGCTTGGAAAATTCCATGCACAGAGGAGCCTGGTGGGCTACAGTCCATGGGGTCTCAAAGAGTCAGACACAACTGAGCATGTGCGTGTGCCTGTGCACGCATGCACACGTGCACACACACACACACACACACACAAACACACACATACACACATTCAAGTCTTCCAGCATCATTTGTTGTTCCACATCGCATGTGGGATCCTAGTTCTTTGACCAGGGCTCAAATCTGTGTCTCCTGCATCGGAAGGCAGAGTCTTAACCATTCAACCGCCAGGGAAGTCCATGACCCATGAATGTATTTAGCAAATTGTACAAATCTTTTGACATTTCTAACAACTTGTGAAATTCTATCTTTCCAAAATAAAATTCTAAACGAAATCTGCTTGATCTCAAACTGACTTTGATATTTCCCGGAAGGCCTCTGGAAAATCACGAAGAGCCTGTTCCTTCACCTTGTAAATGAGAGATGTTACAATAATTAGGTTTATTTGATCAGCTGAGTTGCACAGGAAGCATTCTCAAATACTAAGAGATGCTTCACCTTTTCTAATTTATACTTCTATGGGTACAATGTTAATATAAATACTTTAGAAATTATATTAACTTCCTAGAAATGTCAATGCCTTTGTTGTTCATGATGTATATTGGTGCTGCTTTGCCTTATAATTAGACAACATTGGCATAATGTTATCAGCTGCAATTCCAGTTACTATTTTAGAATGTTGTATGCCACAGAAACAACTAAATGTCCTTGTCAATTGCATCACTTTATATAATGAACATTCTATAATGAACATCCATCCCATCTTTTACCATGGTGATTTTCATCTTTTTAAAAATTTATTTATTTTTTATTGAAGGATAATTGCTTTATAGAATTTTGCTCTTTTCTGTCAAACCTCAACATGAATCAGCCATAGGTATATATATATCCCCTCCCTTTTGAACCTCCCTCCCATCTCCCTCCCCATCCCACGCCTCTAGGTTGATACAGAGCCCCTGTTTGAGTTTCCTGAGCCATACAGCAAATTCCCATTAGCTATCTATTTTACATTTGGTAATGTACGTTTCCATGTTACTCTTTCCATACATCTCACCATCTCTCCCCCTCTCCCCATGTCCATAAGTCTATTCTCTATGTCTGTTTCTCCATTGTTGCCCTGTCAATAAATTCTTCAGTACCATTTTTCTAGATTCCATATATATGTGTTAGAGTATGATATTTCTCTTTCTCTTTCTGACTTACTTCACTCTTATAATACTTACTTCTTACTTACAATAGGTTCCAGGTTCATCCACCTCATTAGAACGGACTGAAATGCGTTCCTTTTTATGGCTGAGTAATATTCCATTGTGTATATGTACCAGGACCTCTTTATCCATTCATCTGTCAATGAACATCTAGGTTGCTTCCATGTTCTGGCTATTGTAAATAGTTACCAATGGCATTTTTCACAGAACTAGAACAAAAAAGTTCACAATTCATATGGAAACACAAAAGACCCTGAATATCCAAAGCAGTCTTGAAAAGAAGAATGGAGCTGGAGGAATCAACCTTCCTGACTTCAGATTATACTACAAGGCTACAGTCATCAAGACAGTATGGCATTGGCACAAAAGCAGAAATACAGACCAATGATTTTCCTCTTTTGTCATCCATAGTTATTTTACCTTGATGCTTCCCTGAAAACCCTTGCAATCAGCTACATGCCAGACTAACTATCTTCAACAAAATGAGACTATATTGGAGTCCCGAAAGGACTCTGCCAGGTACTCCTGAGGCACAGAACTCCTAATGGCCTTGCTTAAACAACTTTGAGACTACACCACTAGACCGAGTCAGGATTTCCTGAATTCTCCTGGAGAAGCTGATAAATTCATGAGATGGCTAATCCAAGATCAAACAGAACAAGAATTACATGGGGCTGAGTGAACACATTAAGCATGATTACAGCTTTTGTTTGGACTACTGCTGATGCCTTAATGTTCCATTCTCTGGAGAACAACTTTCTCTTCTAACTTCAGCTATCTAAGATTCATAAGAGTTTAGTAAATCGTACTTCTGTAAATGTAAGAGAGGTATTTATCTTCTTTTCCCTGCCTGATCACTCTAGAGTTTGAATATTCTTATTAAGTGTTCTCATTTTCATAGTAATACAATGAATGGTATAGGTTCAATATGAATCTTTTCCTCTGTATTGATTTGATTATATAAGCTTTTAGTGGACTATCACATTTGAAAACAATACATATAATCAGATATGATCAGATAGTTAAAGAAATTAAAGGTGATTTTATGAAGCCAATGTTCACAAAGTCCTCTTGGGCAAATGGGCCTCCTACCTGGATTACAGCTTTCTCAGTCTTAGAGCTGAGTAGGAGAGGTCACCACCTGGCAGGCCTAGCAAACTTAGGATACTGTGAGGACTTCAAGAAGAGATTAATTTACCTAAATCTGCATGTGAATTCTGGTGGTGAGTTCTTGGCATGGCTTCCTAGCCTTGGGAGGCTTTTCAAAGTCCCATCTAAGACTCCTTATGAAAAGTTCCAGCAATGCAAACTAAAAAGGCCTCTGTGGTCAATTATCATTCTTGCTGAAATTGTGCAGATAAGCAAGCCAAATCTAGTGAGATCAGACATTTTATAAATGTAAGAATAATCTTATTCTGACTCCTAATGGCATTGCTTAAACAACTTTGAGACCACACCACTAGACCGAGTCAGGATTTCCTGAATTCTCCTGGAGACTCTCAGCTGATAAGTTCATGAGATGGCTAATCCCAGATCAAACAGAACAAGAACTACAAGAATTACAAAGAATAATCTTACTTTGAGTATCTTTGGCCAAAAAGGAAGTGACTGTTGAAATTTTGTTTTTAAAAAGAAAACACAGCATTGTAAGGTATGGGATTCTGGTCTTTGAGCTATTTTGCACGTCGTTGTAAACTACGTGGTTATGTGACCTACGTCTAAATCGGACTGGCTTCTGCTATCTCATACATTTTGTCAGTCCTTACCAAATTCTCAGCTCTTCCAGTTTGCTTCAATATCTGCCTGCAACTCCTCAAACTACTGGTTCCAAAGTTGACATCATTGAGAACACAAAGCTGACTGCCCAGATTCTTATTGGAAGTCTATGCTTTGTCTTCATAGGATCAAAAGAAGTCCTATGAGCTGAAGCTAGACAACTTGATATAAATTTCAAAGGACTCATCATTGCAGCAGATTATGTATGATCTTCATGCCTGAAACTGCTGCCATGTGGGCCACTCAGGAAATTACACTTTATCTCCCATGCTCTGCTCCAGGAAATAATCATGATTGTGGATGAGCTTACTAAAACCTATCTGATGTCTGTGCTTCATAGAAAACATTCACTGCAAACTAGGAAATCTATCAGATTACCACTGCCATCCCCTCACTCCACCATCTAAACATGCTTCAAGCCCAACATCTAGAAATGCTTTCATTTGGTTATCGTTCTGGACTCAGAAACTGTGTCTAAATATTAATAGTCCACTATAAATCTTAATCTTTCTCTTTTGTTTCCTTAGAAACCTCCCTCATTAAGTGATCGATTCCTTGCAGGATCCAGCAGATATCTTCTACTACCAAATATCAGCAGACGCTTCAGCTGTTGCTTAGTGAACAAAAGGTGACTGAGTGAGAAATGGACTTATATTGTTCACAGGAAAAAGAATGCCTCTTCTTCCCTTGAAGAAGGGGAGGAACTGAAAATAACTCCCTCCTTAACCAAACCTTAGGCTGTTCTGAGTCCTCTTCTTCACTCTACCTGAAGCTTGATCCTACCTGCTAAGCTGCCGAGCCCAGCTTTAGCAAAGATCCTCCCTAATCAGAATCAGTTTAATCAGAATCCCCCCATACTTCATATCTGAGTTTTTCATCCCTCCTCTTGATATCTAATCAAGTTCCACTCCCAGCCTCCCTTGATACTTGTGTTAGTCAGGGTTCTCCACAGAAACAAGATCAACAGGAAACAGATAGATATACACATATCTTATATATCAAGTATCTATACCTATAGGTATAGATAACTAGATCAGATACCTAATGTCTATACATTTATATATGTGTGTGTGTATATATATATATATATATATAATATATATATATATTAGTTATATTTCTCTGCTATATATTGATGTTGCTATAGATATAAGATAGATATAGATATGGCTTCCCAGGTGGCTCAGTGGTAAAGAATCTGCCTGCCAATGCAGGAGACGCAGGAGACATGGGTTCAATCCCTCGGTTGGGAAGATCCCCTGGAGGAGGTAATGGCAATGCACTCCAGTATTCTTGTCTGGGAAATCCCATGGACAGAGGATTCTGGAGGGTTACAGGTCCACAGGGTTGCAGACTCAGGCACGACTTAGCAACTGAGCATGAGCACGAGCATACATATACATGAAGAGATTATAGAAATTGGCTCATGCAATTGTGGAGGATGAGAAATCATGCAATCTGCTGTCTGCAAGCTGGAAAACCAAGAAAGTCAGTGGTATAATTCAGTCTAAGTCAGAAGGCCTGACAAACCCTGAACCCAGTTCAAGGCTAAAAGCCTGAGAATCAGAGGACAGATGGTGCAAATCCTGGTCTAAGTGCAAAGGCCTAAGATGAGGAATGCCGATGTCTTAGAACAGAATCATATGGATGTCTCAGTTCAGGCAAAGAGCAAACTCATCCTTCCTCTGTCTTTCTGTTCTATTCAGGCCCTCAAGGGATTGGGTGATGCCCATTTGCATTGATGAGGGCAATTTTCTTTACTCAGTCTACCAATTCATATGCTAATCTCTTCCAGAATCCTGCTTACAGACACACCAGGAAATGCTTTACAAGCAAGTGGACATCTAAAATTAGCCAACACAATACCTAAGTTCCTGTTAGTAATTCCCCAGTCACTACCTCTTTCAACCACCCTGTTGGTGATAAATTTTCATCTGTCTCTCGTGTAGATGGGGTTGAGTTTATTTTCCCTGTTACAACAGTCTCTGTCCCCTTTTAAACAAAGCCTTAAACAAAGTCTTAAACAAAGCCTTCCTTGCCTTAAACTCCCTGTGGCATAATTATCTATTGACAATATTAAAGTTATGTTCATGTGAATGAGAGAATGTGTGTCAGGTTCTCAGCTGTGAGCTAGTATGTGCATATTTATGTGAGATAAAATGAGAATGTGAGTACATGTGAGCAAATTTCTTCTGTGAGCTAATGTCTGAGCTTTATGGTGGATGGAAACATGTTTGTGTATACATGTATATAAGCATGTTCTGGATTTTAAGAATATGTAAGTGAAAGTGTGAGTGGGAACATCTGGAAGCATCTGACTGTTTATATCTGAGTCCCTTTGTGAGTAAACTCGTGAGTAAGGTCCTGAATTTGAGTGACAAATCAGCATGTTTTGGCTTCCCTGGTAGCTCAGCTGGTGAAGAATCCGCCTGCAATGCAGGAGATCCTGGTTCGATTCCTGGGTTGGGAAGATGCCCTGGAGAAGGGATAGGCTACCCACTCCAGGATTCTTGGGCTTCCCTGGTGGCTCAGGCGGTAAGGAATCCACCTGCAATGTGGCAGATCTGGGTTCGATACCTGGGTCAGGAAGATCCCCTGGAAGGGGGCCTAGCAACCCACTCCAGCATTCCGGCCTAGAGAATCCCCACGGACAGAAGAGCCCGGCAGCTACAGTTACAGTCCATGGGGTCACAAAGAGTTGGACACGACTGAGCGACTAACACACACACACACACACACACACACACACACACCAGCATGTTTATGTGAAACAATGAATGTGTTGGTGCACGCATGTGAATGTATGTGTTTTTGAATTTGAGTTTGAGGGCAAATCAGTGCGTGTTTAGTTAGTGTGCAAGAATGTGTATGTATGTCAACATATCTCTGTGTGACATTGTATGTGTGAGTATGTTCATGGGTGAGAGTGTTTTCTTAGGTGTAAATGTGTGTGCTTAAAATGAATATTTAAGTGTGTTCACCTGTATAAGTGAATTTGTAGGCATGTGAATGCATATTAGCATAATATTGAGTAGTTGGGGTAAATGTGTTTTCTGTGTGATCTTGTTTATGTGTGAATACATTTGAGTAAGGTTATTTGTGAGCATATATGAGGGAGTACATTCAATGGTTTTTTATTTTTTAAATTAGTTACTTGGAGGATAATTATTTACAATATCGTGATTGGTTTTGCCATACATCAACATGAATTGGCCATACGTATACGTGTCACCCCTCATCCTGAATCTCCCTCCCACCTCCCTCCGCACCCTATCCCTTTAGGTTGTCCCAGAAAACCGGCTTTGGGTGCCCTGCTTCTTGCATCAAACTCGCACTGGTCATCTATTTTACACATGGTAATGCATATGCTTCGATGCCATTCTCTCAAATCATCCCACCCTTGCCTTCTCCCACTGACTCCAAAAGTCTGTTCTTTATATCCATGTCTCCTTTGCTGCCCTGCATGTAGGATTGTCCATTTCATCTTTCTAAATACCACATATATGCAAGAATAATTTTATTTATTTATTTTTGGCTGTGCTGTGTCTTTGTTGCTGCACGGGCGTTTCTCTAGTTGCTTCTCTTTGGCTGAGGTGCACAGACTTCTCGTTGTGGAGCAAGGGCTCTAGGGCATGCAGGCTTCAGTGGTTGTGGCATGTGGGCTCAGTACTTGTGGCTTGTGGGGTCTAGAGCACAGGCTCAATAGTTGTGGCACATGGGCTTAGTTGCTTCAGGGCATGTAGGATCCTCTTGGACCAGGGATCAAACCCATGTCTCTTACATTGGCAGGTGGATTCTTTACCACGGAGCCACCAGGAAGTCCCATGTAATGGTTTTTTTTAAATAAATGAATGAAATTGTGAGCTTCTTGCTGATTGTGAGCATGTTCCTGTGCAATTCAATATGTAAGCATGTTTGTGACAATGATATTTTATATGGGTATGTGAATGGGTGTGTGCATGTATAAATGAAATGAGTGTATTTTGAATGTGAGTGAATTTATAATCATGTGTATGTTTTTAAGTGCACGACTATGATAATATGAATTATCTAGGGCCACTTTATGTTTGTGAATTGTGAGCCACCAAGTGTGAATGCATGTTAGTATGTGTATATGTGTGAGTACATTGGTCGGCATGTGTTAATTTGTAAGCTAGTCACTCAGTCGTGTCCGACTCTGTGATTCCATGGACTGTAGCCCACCAGGCTCCTCTATCCATGGGATTCTCCAAGCTAGAATGCTGGAGTGGGTTGCCATTCCCTTCTCCAGGGGATCTTCCTGACCCAGGATCTAACCCGGGTCTCCTGCATTGCAGGCAGATTCTTTACCATCTGAGCCACCAGAGAAGCCTGAACAAATGAGCATGTGCATATATATGAGTTTGTCCATTTGTGAGAGTAAATATGTGACCTTGTACATCTGAGAGTGTGTTCATATTTCAATATTTGGGTATTGCTGTAAATGTTTGTGTGTTCAAGTATACCCTGAATTTGCAGCCACATGCACGGGTGTTGGCACGTTTGTATGAGTAGGAATGTGTATCAGGTTCACTGTTGTGAGCTAGTTAACAGGTGAGTATATTTGTGTGAGTGAAACATAAACATGAGTGGAAGTGCTTGTGAGTGTATTTTCTTCTTTGAGTGAATATCTGAGCTTCATAGAGGATGTGGAGATATTTGTATGTGAGTATCTATGTGAACATAGATTTTGAGTGAAAATGTGCATGTATAAGTGGAATGTGTGAGTGGGAACTTTTGAATATAAGCATTTGTGTCCCTGTGTGAATGAATCTATGGGCATGGTCATGTGATTGAGTGAATGTTTGAGCATGTTTGTGTGAAGGAGTGAATGTCAATATGCACATGTAAGTGTATGGGTGTGTGAATGGGAATGTACTGGTGGGCAAGTCTGAGACTGTTTGAGTGTTAAAGTGTTTTGTGAGTGAGTGAATGTGTAATTTATAAGTATGTAAACACATCTGTCTGTGACAGTGTTTCTGTGAGCCTGTTCATGGGTGAGAGTGGTTTCTAGGATATATATTTATTTGTATGCTTAGAGTGAACATTTATGTATGCTCATCTGTATAAACGCATTTGCAAGTCTGATAATCATCTTGGCATATTCGTGTATAATGGATGGGAAAGTATATTTTCTCGTGACCTTGTTAATATGTGATTACAGTGGTCACTCACTATCCACAGAAGACTGAGTCTAGGACCCACTGAGGATACCAAAATCTGAGAGTGTCCAAGTCCCATAGTCAGCCCTCTCTATCTCTGTAGTCTGCATCCTCAGATTCAACTAGCCGTGGATCATCAGTATAGAATGTGATATGCAGTTGGTTAAATCTGTGAATTCAAAACCCATAGACACAGAGGGCCAACTATATATTTATTGAAAAAGTTTGCACATAAGTGGACCCACAGTTGAAATCCGTGTCATGCGAGGGTCAACTGTATATTGGAATAAGGTCATTCATACCCATGTGTGAGTAAATGTAACTGTTTTATATAGATGGGTGAGTATGTTTGTGTGCAACTATATTTGTGACCATGTTAATGCTTATGACAAAAAGTTTGCCTGAGTAAATGAATTCACATGTTTGCACATATAAACACAATGTGCATGCCTACATATCTGTGACCATGTGCTTGGATGTTAGCATGTTTGTGTAAGGGAATATGTATCAGGTTCTTTGTTTTGAACTAGTTAATGTAGAGTGAGCACCTTAGTATAAAATATGGGTGTACATGGAAGGACGTATGAGTGCATTTTCTTCAGCAAATGTTTCAGCTCCAAGATGGATGTGAGCATGCTTGTATTCATGCATTCATGTGGGCACAGTCTGGATTTTAAGATTGTAAATAATATGTGTAAGTGAAGGTGTGAGTGGGAGCATCTGACTGTATGTATTTGTATTTCAGTTTGAGTGAATTCGTTGGAATGGTCATTTGGTTGAATACATGATTAAGCATGTTTTTGTGAAAGAGTGAATGTGTCAAGAGTGTATGTGTACATGCATCTGTGTTTTTGAATGTGAGTGCATGTTTGAGTTTGTGAATATTTGATCTGTTTTGTGAGTGAATGTGTATCTGTATGTAAGTCAGGATATTTGTGTGCAACATTCTATGTGTGAGACTATGTAGGGGCAAGAGGAATTTTCTGGCTGTAAATTTGCACACTTAAAGTATAAATTTATGTGTGCTCATCTCTATAGATAAATTTTCAATCACGTGAATGCATTTTAGTATACATCTGAGTACTGAGTCAGTGATTTTGTTGTGCAAGTGATCTTGTAAAAGTGTGAAAATATTTGAATAAAGAAATCTGTGAGCATGTGAGGGAACATAGCTACTGTTATGTAATGTGACTGAGTGAATTTGTGAGCTTTCTGGTGTGACCATATTTGTGTGCAAGTAAACATATGAGCATGTTACTGTTCCAGTGAGTTCAGTCATTCTGTCATGTCCGACTCTGTGACCCCGTGGACCGCAGCATGCCAGGCTTCCCTGTCCATCACCAAGTCCCGGAGCTTGCTCAAACTCATGTCCATCGAGTCAGTGATGCCATCCAACCATCTCATCCTCTGTCGTCCCCTTCTCCTCCTGCCTTCAATCTTTACCAGCATCAGGGTCGTTGCTAATGAGTCAGTTCTTCGCATCAGGTGGCCAAAGTATTGGAGCTTCAGTTTCAGCATCAGTCCTTCCAATGAATATTCAGAACTGGTTTCCTTTAGCATTGCCTGGTCTGATGTCCTTGCAGTTCAAGGGACTCTCAAGAGTCCTCCCCAACACCACAGTTCGAAAGCGTCAATTCTTCAGCGCTCAGCTTTCTTTATGGTCCAACTCTCACAGCCATATATGACTGCTGGAAAAACCACAGCTTTGACTAGACGGACCTTTGTCGCTAAAGTAATGTCTCTGCTTTTTAATACACTGTCTAGGTTTGCCATAGCTTTTCTTCCAAGGAGCAGGCGTCTTTAATCATGGCTGCAGTCATCATCTGCAGTGATTCTGGAGCCCAAGAAAATAAAGTCTGTCACTGTTTCCATTGTTTCCCCATCAGTTTGCCATGAAGTGATGGGACAAAATGTCATGGTCTTCGTTTTTCAGTGTTGAGTTTTAAGCCAGCTTTTTCACTCTCCTCTTTCACTTTCATCAAGAGGCTCTTTAGTTCCTCTTTGCTTTCTGCCATACGGGTACTGTCACCTGCATATCTGAGGCTAGTTATTGATATTTCTCCCGACAATCTTGATTCCAGTTTGTGCTTCATCCAGCCTGGCATTTTGCGTGATGTACTCTGCATATAAATTAAATAAGTAAGGTGACTATATACAGCCTTGACGTACCCCTTTCCCAATTTGGAACCAGTCTGTTGTTACATATCTGATTCTAACGCTTGCTTCTTGACCTGCATACAGATTTGTCAGGAGGCAAGTAAGGTGGGCTGGTATTCCCATCTCCTTAAGAGTGTTGCAGAGTTTGTTGTGATCCACACAGTCAAAGCCTTTAGCATAGTCATCGAAACAGAAGGAGATGTTTTACTGGAGCTCTCTTGCTTTTACGATGATATAAAGGATGTTGACAATTTGATCTCTCATTCCTCTGCCTTTTCTAAATCCAGCTTGAACTTCTGGAAGTTCTCAGTTCACATACTGTTGAAGCCTAGCTTGGAGAATTTTGAGCATTCCTTTGCTAGTCTGTGAGATGAGTGCATTTGTGCAGTAGTTTGAACATTCTTTGGCATTGCCTTTCTTTGGGACCAGAATGAAAACTGACCTTTTCCAGTCCTGTGGCCACTGCTGAGTTTCCCAAATTTGCTGGCATATTAAGTGCAGCATTTTCACAGCATTATCTTTTAGGATTTGAAATAGCTCAGCTGGAATGCCATCACCTCCACTAGCTTTATTAATAGTGATGCTTCCTAAGGCCCACTGGACTTCACATTCCAAGATGTCTGGCTGTATGTGAGTGATCACATCATCGTGGCTATCTGGGTCATGAAGATCATTTTTGTATAGGTCTTCTGTGTGTTCTTGCCATCTCTTCTTAATATCTTCTGTTTCTGTTAGGTCCATGCCATTTCTGTCCTTTATTGAGCCCATCTTTGCATGAAATGTTCCCTTGGTATCTCTAATTTTCTTGAGGAGATTGCTAGTCTTTCCCATTCTATTGTTTTCCTCTATTTCTTTGCATTGGTCACTGAGGAAGGCTTTCTTATCTTTCCCTGCTATTCTTTGGTACTCTGGATTCAGATGGATATATCTTTCCTTTTCTCCTTTGCCTTTCCCTTCTCTTCTTTTCTCTGCTATTTGTAAGGCCTCCTCAGACCACCATTTTGCCTGCTTGCATTTCTTCTTCTTGGGGATGCTTTTGATCACCGCCTCTTGCACAATGTTAGGAACCTCCATCCACAGTTCTTCAGGCACTCTTTCTATAAGATCGAATCCCTTGAATCTCTTGGTCACTTCCACTGTATAATCATAAGGGATTTGATTTAGGTCACACCTGAATGGTCTAGTGGTTTTCCCTTCATTCTTCAACTTAAGTCTGAATTTGGCAATAAGGAGTTCATGATCTGAGTCACAGTCAGCTCCTGGTCTTGTTTTTGCAGACCGTATAGAGCTTCTCCATCTTTGGCTGCAAAGAATATAATCAATATGATTTCGGTGTTGATCATCTGGTGATGTCCATGTGTAGTCATCTCTTGTGTTGTTGCAAGAGGGTGTTTGCTATGACTAGTGCGTTCTCTCAGAAAAACTCTGTTAGCCTTTGCCCTGCTTCATTTTGTACTCCAAGGCCAAAGTTGCTTGTTCCTTCAGGTATGTCTTGACTTCCTACTTTTGCTTTCTAGTCCCCTATGATGAAAAGGGTGTCTTCTTTTTGTGTTAGTTCTAGAAGGTCTTGTGTGTCTTCATCAAACCAGTCAATTCAGCGTCTTTGGCATTAGTGGTTGGGGCATAGACTTGGATTACTGTGATATTAAATGGTTTGCCTTGGAAACCAACAGAGATCATTCTGTCTTTTTTGAGATTGCACCCAAGTACTGCATTTCAGACTCTTTTGTCGACTATATGAGGGCTAGTCCATTACTTCTAAGGGATTCTTTCCCACAGCAGTAGATATAATGGGCCCATTCTGGTCCATTTCAGTTCACTGATTCCTAAAGTGTCGATGTGCACTCTTGCAATCTCCTGTTTGACCACTTCCAATTTACCTTGATTCATGGACCTAGCATTCCAGGTTCCTATACAATATTGTTCTCTACAGCATCAGACTTTACTTCCATCACCAGTCACATCCACAGCTGGGCACTGTTTACGCTTTGCCTCAGCCTCTTCATTCTTCCTGGAGCTATTTCTCCACTCTTCTCCAGTAGTGTATTGGGCATCTACTGACCTGAGGAGTTCATCTTTCAGTGTCATATATTTTTGCCTTTTCCTACTCTTCATGGGGTTCTTAAGGCAAGAATACTGAAGTGGTTTGCCATTCCTTCTCCAGTGAACCACGTTTTGTCAGAACTTTCTACCATGACCCATCCGTCTTGCGTGGCCCTACATGGCATGGCTCATCGTTTCATTGAGTTAGACAAGGCTGTGATCCAAGGGATCGGTTTGGTTAGTTTTCTGTAATTGTGGTTTCCATTCTGTCTGTTCTTTGATGCATAAGCATATGAGGCTTGTGGAAGCTTCCTGATGGGAAGGACTGGCTGTGGGGGCATCTGGGTCTTGCTCTGATGGGCAGGGCCATGCTCAGTAAATCTTTAATCCAATTTTCTGTGGATTGGAGGGGCTGTGTTCCCTCCCTGGAGTCTGGCCTGAGGCTAAACTATGATAGGGGTAATGGAGGTCCTTCAAAAGAACTTATGTCAGGACTGTTAGATTCAGTGCCCCTGATGCCACAGAAAGCCACTGTCCACCCATGCCTCCGCTGGAATCTCCTGGATACTCACAGGCAAGTCTGGCTCATTCTCTTGTGGGGTCACTGCTCCTTTCTCCTGGGTCCTGGTGCACACAAGGTTTTGTTTGTGCCTTCCAAGAGTCTGTTTCCCTAGTCCTGTGTAAGTTCTGTAATCAAAGTCCACTGGCCTTCAAAATCAAATTCCCTGGGGGTTCTCAGTCTCTTTGCTGGATTCCCAGGTTGGGAAATCTGTTGTGGGCCCTAGAACTTTCACAACAGTGTGAGAACTTCTTTGGCATAATTATTTGATTGTCCTCCAGTTTGTGAGTTGCCTGCTTGGTGGCTCTATGGTGGGGCTTACACACCACACCTCCCAGATCTGCTGCAGCCAAAGCCCCTGTTCCCATGGCAGGACACTGCTGACCTATGCAGCCATAGAGGAGACTCAAACACTGAAAGGCAGGTGTGGCTCAGTCTCTTGTGGGGTCCCTGGGTCCTGGTGCACACAAGGTTTTGTTTGACCCTCTGAGCATCTCTGGTAGTTATGAGGTTTGATTCTAAACACGATTTCGCCTCTCCTACCGTCTCATTGTGGCTTCTCCTTTGCCCTCGGACATGGGGTATCTTTTTTCAGTGGGATCCAACATTGTCCTGTCGATGGTTGTTCAACAGTTCTTTGCAATTTTGGAGTTCTCATGGGAGAAGATGAATGCACATCCTTCTACTCCACAATCTTGTGGGACCTGTCTGTTCAGATTCTTGAGGGTGGGGCAAAGTGTGCAGCTGAAGTGCTGTCCATCAAGGAAAGGATGCAGCCCAAAGGTGCTGGTGCTCCAATGCTGGTTCCAGCTCTGGAGAAGTGCAACCCTCCCTCCATGCCTCATAATCCTATCCACCATAAGAGTCTGTTAGTGTGATACTACTTGAGTATTGAAGTACATGTTTATGTTCAAGGGGTATGACTGAAATTTGTGAACACATGAGAGAACACCAGTATGTTCATGTGAGGCAGTGAATGTGTACTAGGTTCACACAAGTTAAAGTGAGCTTAACTTGCAAGAATTGTATGAGTGTAACATAATCATGAATGGGAGTGTGAGTTTATTTACATGTGACTGAATGGTTGAGCTTCAGGGTAGATGTGAGTTTCCTTGTGTGTGAGTGTGTATGTTAGCAGATTTATTATTTTGAGGTTAATGTGCACGTGTAAATGAAGGGGTGTATGGGAAGATCAGAGTGTACATATTTGGACCAACCTAGATAGTATATTAAAAAGCAGAGACGTTGCTTTGCCAACAAAGTTCCGTCTAGTCAAGGGTATTGTTTTTCCAGTAGTCATGTATGGCTGTGAGAGTTGGTTTGTGAAGAAAGCTGAGCGCCGAAGAATTGATGTTTTTGAACTGTGGTGTTGGAGAAGACTGTTCAGAGTCCCTTGAATTTCAAGGAGATCCAACCAGTCCATCCTAAAGGAGATCAGTCCTGGGTGTACAGCTAAAGCTGACACTCCAATACTTTGGCCACCTCATGCATAGACTGGACTCATTGGAAAAGACTCTGATGCTGGGAGGGGTTGGGGGCAGGAGGAGTAGGGGACGACAGAGGATGAGATGGCTGTATGGCATCACCGACTTGATGCACATGAGTTTGGGTGAACTCTGGGACTTGGTGATGGACATGAATTGCCCACTGCAATTCATGGGGTCACAAAGAGTCAGACATGACTGAGTGACTGAACTGAACTGAACTGAAATGAGTGAATTTATGAGCATTTGAGCACATTTCTGTGAAGGAGTCAATGTGTCAGGGTCCAGGTGAGTGTATCTGTGTTAGAGCTTACTGAGAGGATGCGACCACTGGATGACAGATGAACTGGACTCAGGCAATGAGAGGCTCCTCGCTACCTGCCCTGTCCTTGGAATGCAGATGTGGCCCACAGTTCCCATACTAGGAGCCATGTCAAAAATGCTGCCTTGAGAGAGTACTGTTGCTTATATGATCTAGATTGGATACATGATTGAACTTCATTAAGGCTTCTATACGAAAGAAAAACAGGCTTTAATATCTATAGTGTACTTACGTAAAACTAAAACGTAATTTTCCTTCATCAGTTAAAAAGGGCAGTTTGTTTGTTTTCTTTTTTTACTGTTTGGCTTTCTCCATAAATTTCATGGGACTGAGTGAAATAATGAGGATGATCATAATTTTGACTTTCTGTTTGAAACATTGTTAGTTCTTGTGTGTTTTGGTTTTCCAGAGTTAAGAAGACTTTTTCTCTTTTCTCTTAAGCTATGAGCAATTTGCTAACATATACATTTGTGGATAAAGAAGAAACACTTACTTTTTTCTCCCTATCTGATCCCTCCAGGTTTTGGAGTGTTCTGTGAGTATTCTGATTTTTATGGTCATATGTTTGTTTGTATAAATACAATAATAATCTGTTCTCCTTGTAACAGGACACAATTGGAAACACTGGTTATATTACCAAGGCTCTGACTCGAATATCTGAGAATGCACACAAATTAGATATGACCAGACAGTTTTAAGGAACAGCATTTTATAGTAAGAATTTGCCTTCCTATCAAGGTGAGATTGAGAATATGTTCCATTGACCCACATCTGCCATAGCTTAAACCCCCCCACTTTGACTAAATGGTTGCCTATTTGCAGCAGAGGCGCATGCTGTATGCCAGCCCACTGTCTCTAAAAATGCAGGTGCTACTAGGCCTTATGAGGTGAAGTGAAGTGAAGTGAGGTCACGCAGTCGTGTCCGACTCTTTGCGACCCCATGGACTGGAGCCCACCAGGCTCCTCCGTCCATGGGATTTCCCAGGCATGAACACTGGAGTGGGTTGCCATTTCCTTCCCCACTAGGCCTTATAGAATGTGTCAGTGCTCCAAATTCCCCCACTCGTATTTCTCTGACAGCCCATGAGGACATCAGGTTTAATCCAGGTGTCTGGGAATTTGGTCTTGGTCTTAGCAACACTGACATCATCTGGATAGAAACAGGAATGAACTGCGGCAGCCATGGGGATGAACGCAGAAGATTTCACTGGTAATCACTCATAGGTCCTGACTGTTAACACTTTGAACTGACAATTCTGCTGTTGTAAAGGGATTAACCCTATGGCTTGGACAGTGGGAAGCATATGGGTGGATAATTATGAATAAGCCCTTTGGGGATTAGAATATATAGAAGGACATTTGGGTTTGCTTGCCAGAACCTGAGTCAGTTGTCACTGATTTCCATATACCAGATCATGAGGCACTGATACCCTCTGGTAGCAGGAAGCTGATGCCCTAGCCCGGGTACAAGCCTTAGCAATCTGCCCTTCAGTAGATACAGCATAGAAAGAGGGGCCACCATAGTGTTCAAACGGGATGGCATATGGCCAAGGTTGCTAGAACGCCCTTGAAACAAAATGACTTGTTTATGCAGTTGCTGTGTGTTCTAAACAGGGCCCAAGGCAACTGCCAAAGGAGCGTGAGTCCATTCACTGGAGCTCCCCACTGGTGAGTCACTGAGAGCAAAATGATTGTATCAGCCGCCTTCCTCCGAGTGAGGGTTCTAAATGTCTTGGTTTGGGTGGACACTGTGTCTGGCCTAATTTAGACTTTCTCCAGTCACCACAAACAAAAAAGAGGTCATCATCAGGGAATTACAAGAGTAGGCTACTATGTATAGATACACTAGTCAAATGGACAGTAACCAAGCATGACATTTCAAATATCATGATATACAAGCTTACACAAAAGAACATGATAGTAAATGGAGGTTCTGTCTCCCCTAAGGAGCATGGGTGATGGAAAAGAAAAGGAGAATATTGAAGCAGCAGATTAAATTACTAACAGGTAAAACCACTTTAGCCAGGTAGACTAAAGTACTGTCTCAAGCTTTAATACATTTGAATGATGCTGACTGCCCCATAATCCAGACCGAGGCCCTCTACCAAGACACCCAGTATCATGAAGGTACGGAAGTCATGGAATATGACTTAGATTGCACTCTTCTCACTGTGGACTGTAGGAAAATACAGTCTTTTCTACCAAAAGGGAAGATATGAGAAATAGAGAAATGATCCATATTCATTTTAAGCACACATTATTTAGATATATATACCTATACACCCAGCTTGTGAATAAGGTTTCTAAAAATGGCAACTTGTGCCAGTCCTTTGTTCTCTCCCCTTCCTCATAAAAACAGTTTGGTAGGGTAATTTCATGGGTTTTTACCCTGCATATGTTCAGAGAAGTAAAGGGGTGGGTAAAACAGTCCTCCACTCAAGAGTTTGCAGGTATTACTCATGACCCCATTGACCAACACAAATCTTAGGTGACATCCTGGGAAGATTGTGACTCTGGTCCTCAGCCTGTGAGGAGCCAGGGGAGGGAACCTGCGTCTTAGGGATAAAACCTGGTCAGACCTTCCACTCAGTGTGCTTGCTCCCAGACCCTTTGTCTGCAAAGTGCCCTTCTGCAGAAGTAAAGAATACCTTGCTGAGCCATTTTTGATTGTCTGTTCTATTCCCGTGACACCATTTTGAGAGCATTTCCAACAGGATCAACATACTATGATGCTGGGAACACCAAGCCACATCACACCTGGGAAAGGCATTATCTACTGGAGTTTGCAATAAGACATTCTACCAGGATGGATGAGTTACTCTGCAACCCTGGGAGAGGAGGAACTGCTCAAATCTCCACTGGGAGCCAGACCTGAGGAAATGCGCTATGCTTGGAATTGAATACACACCACTGAAAGAGGGGAGAAGGTGGGAGTCCTGGCCTAGCATGTCCCACCCACAGTTCATCTCCATAGGCCTGACAGCGCTGCCTTCCCCAGCCAATATATATGGGATAAACAACCAGGTCAAGCTCTTAATGCAACAGCCACATTAACCATTAACATCTAAGGATTAGGCCAGAAGTGTAGTTTTTATGTGAGGGGAAGACTTTCCATACAAGTCCCTACTAAATATCTGTCTTTTCATCTTTAGACTACTGCTGCTCCAGTGTCTGGTCACACAATGAACTCTGATGGAAATACCTTCCTTCAGTAGGTCTGCTCAAGGGCCTGCCGAAGGAATCAACACAACTGTTGGGAAACAGAATGTTATACGTTCATACCTGATGAGTCTACTAATGTATCATCCTTATTAAGTCACACAAGTGAACACCGTGAGTGATCCAACTCCCTGCTTAGGGGACTTATTTTCAGTGGTTCAGATCATGGAGCTCTTGGTGGGGGGAACAAAAAAGGTTATTCATCAGGAGTCATAATCTGTCTTTTCTCTTGCATATGCTTATATTATTATTGGGGTATCTGCCTCCAATGCAGCTAGTCAGCCACCAAATGAACTATTTCCATGCTAATAAAACCCCTTGTTAATGGCTCAGGGCACATGGCAGAAGAGGGGGATGTATAAGATTGTTAAGAGTCAGTCATGAAGGATGGAATGTTGGAGAAGATCATCAAGAAGATATGACAGGGACTTCTCTGGTGGTGCAGTGGCTAAGATGCCATATTCCCAATGCAGGGGGCCCAGGCTCAATCTCTGGTCAAGGAACTAGATCCCACATGCCGCAACTAAGAGATTACATGCCACAGCTAAAGGTCCCTCATGCTGTAACTAAAAAGATCCTGCATGCCGCAATGAAGATTGAAGATCCCGTGTGTCAAAACAAAGACCTGGCATAGCCAAATAGAAATACTTAAAATTTTTGTAAAAAGAAGACATGACTACTGGTTGACCCAAGAGCTGAATCTTGGCAATCAGAGTCTCCTCACCCTCTCCTCATCCTTGGAATGTATGTTCTGCCTACAGTTCCCATACTAGGTCCTGTTTTAAAGACACAGCCTTGAAAGAGGAATGTGCTGTTGAGATCATATGGACAAGACATTTGGCCGAGCCCCATTAAATTCGCCATATAAACTTAAGATTCTGACAGGCAGGTGTGGAGATCTACTTGTCTTGTGGCCACTCAACACAAGCCTTATATGTAAGTTCTCTTGCTAATAACACATGTACATCCATGGCTGATTCATATGAATGTATGGCAAAAACCACCACAATATTGTAAAGCCTCCAATTAAAAGCCTCCATAAAAAATATATATATATATACATACATATATATATATATATATATATATATATAAAGAAATTTCCCTTCTAGAGCTAAAAAAAAAAAAATTGCCACCCACCCACCCACTTGGAGTGCTCTACATCTTGCTCTGGTATCTCCTTGCCCTTCATACATGGGAGGGAGTTTCAAATTTCATCCAGGGAACTCATGAGGTTTCAAATCAGCAATCTGAATGTGTGCTGGCATCTGAGTGAGATTTTCATCACACTGGTGGGAGTTAAAGAGTGAGCGTTTTGGGGAAGTAAATGTTTTGAGCATTTTTTTAGCGTATTTGTTATTTGGATTTTTTTGTTTGAGCATTTTTGCACGTGAGCATAAATGTGACAGTGTCAGTGTGTATTTGAGCCTGTTCATCAGTAAGAGCAGTCCATTGTGCATAAATTTTTGCTTTAGTGAATATGTGTGTGCTCGATTGTATGAAGGTATTTCTGAGCATGAACACACATGTTAGCATGTTTATGTGTTTCTGTGTAATCTTATTAATATATGGTTGTATTTGTGTAAAGGCACATATATGTGTGTCAGTGAATGTAAGCATATGTATGTGACTGAATTTGTGAGCTTCCTAGTGAGCTTTACTGTTTGTGTGCAAATCAATACCTGGGCATGTTCTTCTTTATGTCAATGTTGGCCTGCATGTGTAAATGAGTGTGTCATTGTGGGTACACAGATCTCATGAGTGTGAGTGAATTTTTGATCATGTATGCACGTGAGTGAAAGTGTGATAATTTTCATGTGAATGAGATCTGGGTATGTTCATGTGAGTGAATGTGTCAGTGTCTGCACATGTGCGTAGTACCATTCAAGAGGGTGAACATATGAACTTGTACCTGTCAGAGTAGGTTAAAGTAATGTTTGAGTGTTGAAATGCATGTTTGTGTGTGTCCAAGTGTATACCTGAATTTGAAGCCATGTGTACGGATGTTATTAGCACTTTCCTGTGAGTCAGTGAATGTGTATGTTTCCTGCTGCAAACTAGGTAACATGTGGAGTATTCTTGTATGCGTGAAATGTGAGCATCTGAATGTAAATACATATGGGTGTATTTTCTTTATGAGGGAATATTTGTACTTTGTGGAGGATGTGCACATGTTTGTAGGAGAGCATCCATGTGAGCATGTTCCTGACTATGAGAGTGCTAATGTGCATGTGAAAGTGAATGTCTGGGAGCACCTGAGTTTATGTATTCATGAACCTGTGTGACTGAACTTGTAGGAATATTCATGTGATTGAGTGAATTTTTGTGCAAGTTTGCACAGAGTGAATTTATTATAGTGTGACTAGTTATGTCTACCTATTTGAATATATCTATGAGCATGTTTCGGAGAAGGCAATGGCACCCCACTCCAGTACTCTTGCCTGGAAAATCCCATGGATGGAGAAGTCTGGTGGGCTACAGTCCATGGGGTCGCTAAGAGTCAGACACGACTGAGCGACTTCACTTCCACTTTTCCCTTTCAGGCACAGGAGAAGGAATTGGCAACCCACTCCAATGTTCTTGCCTGGAGAATTCCAGGGACAGGGGAGCCTGGTGGGCTACTGTCTATAAGGTCGCACAGAGTCGGACACGACTGAAGCGACTTAGCAGCAGTAGCAGCATGAGCATGTTCACGTGAGGCAATGATGGTGTGAGCACATCTGTATTAATGAGTGAATGTGTGACCATGTGGGTGTGAATGGACATGAGTGTGTCTGCATGTGAATAATTTGTCAGCATGTTCATTTGAGTGAGTAAACAGTAAACATGTTAATGTAAGTGACTGAATGTGGGAGCATGCACATACATGTGAACATGTATATTTGTACACACTACCTACCTCCTGCGAAACCTGTATGCAGGTCAAGAAGCAATAGTTAGAACCGGACATGGAACAAAGGACTGGTTCCAAATTGGGAAAGGAGTACGTCAAGGCTGGAAATTGTCACCCTGCTTATTTAACTTATATGCAGAGTATATCATGAGAAATGCTGGGCTGGATGAAGCACAAGCTGAAATCAAGATTGCCAGGAGAAACATCAATAACCTCAGATATGCAGCTGACACCACCCATATGGCAGAAAGCAAAGAGGCTTTTCATCAAGAGCCTCTTGATGAAGGTGCAAGAGGAGAGTGAAAAAGCTGGCTTAAAACTCAACATTCAGAAAACTAAGATCATGACATCTGGTCCCAATGCTTCATGGCAAATAGATGGGGAAACAATGGAAACCGTGACAGACTTTATTTTCTTGGGCTCCAAAATCACTGCAGTTGGTGGCTGCAGCCATGAAATTAAAAAAGACACTTCTTGCTCCTTGTAAGAAAAGCTATGACCAATGTAGACAGTGTATTAAAAAGCAGAAACATTACTTTAGCGACAAAGGTCTGTCAAGTCAAAACTATGGTATTTCCAGTAGTCATATATGGATGTGAGAGTTGGACCATAAAGAAGGCTGACCACTGAAGAACTGATGCTTTTTGAACTGTGCTGTTGGAGAAGACTCTCGAGAGTCCTTTGGATTGGAAGGAGATCAAACCAGTCATTCCTAAAGGAAATCAGTCTTGAATATTCATTAGAAGGACTGATGCTGAAACAGAAGATGAGCTAACTCATAGAAAAGACCCTGATGCTGGGAAAGATTGAAGGCAGGAGAAGGGGATGACAGAAGACAAGATGGTTGGATGGCATCACTGACTCAATGGACATGAGTTTGAGCAAATTCTGGGAGGTGGTAAAGGACAGGGAAGCCTGGCATGCTGCGGTCCATGGGGCCGCAAAAAGTCAGACACGACTGAGTGACTGAACAACAAAAACATTTGTGAGAGTGAATTTGTGAACTTTTTCATGTCTTACAGTATGTTATGTAACAATATTTGAGTGTTGAAGTAGATGGGTGTGTTCAAGCCTATGGAATTTGTGAGTATCTGTATATGTGTTTGCATGCTTGTGTCAGTGAGGGAATATCTATATTTGTTTTCATAAGCCTGTTAATGTGAGCGTGTGAAAGTGAAGTCGCTTAGTCGTGTCCGACTCTTTGCGACCGCATGGGCTGTAGCCTACCAGGCTCCTCTGTCCATGGGATTTTCCACACAATAGTACTGGAGTGGATTGCCATTTCCTTCTCCAGGGGATCTTCCCTACCCAGGGATCGAACCCGGGTCTCCCACATTGTAGACAGATGCTTAACTGTCTGAGCCACCAGGGAAGTGTGCTCTATGCTAAATTTGTGTGAGTTAATCTTTGTGTGTGTGAGTGAATGTTTGAGTTGATGGTGAGTGTGAGTATGTTTGTGTCAGAGTGACTATGTAATCAGATTTCTGTTTGAGTGTGTCAACGTGCCTGTGAATAGGCTGCGTGTAAGCACATCACCTATATGACTGGGTTTCTGTAAGTGTGAGTCTGTGAGAATGCACGTTAAGTCAATGAATGTGAGTATGTCCCTGTTTTTGAGTGCGCTTTGTTGTTGTTCAGTCACTCAGTCATGTCCGACACTTTGCAACCCATGGACTGCAGCATGCCAGGCTTCCCTGTCCTTCACTATTTCCTGGAGTTTGCTCAAACTCTTGTCCATTGAGTCAGTGATGCCATCCAACCATCTCATCCTCTGTTGCCCCTTTCTCCTCCTGACCTCAATCTTTCCCAGCATCAGGGTCTTTTCCCAATGAGTCCAATCTTTCCACCAGTTGGCCAAAGGACTGGAACCTCAGCTTCAGCATCAGTCTTTCCAATGAATGTTCAGGACTGATTCCCTTTAGAATTGACAAGTTTGATCTCCTTGCTGTCCAAGAGGCTCTCAAGAGTCTTCTCCAGCATGACAATTTGTGCCTATCAATTCTTTGGTGCTCAGCCTTCTTTATGGTCCAACTCTCACATCCATACATGGCTACTGGAAAAATCATAGCTTTGACCATGCAGACCTTTCTCAGCAAAGTGATATCTCTGCCTGCTTGGAGCTAGTGCACTGGGACGACCCAGAGGGTTGGTATGGGGAGGGAGGAGGGAGGAGGGTTCAGGATAGGGAACACATGTATACCTGTGGCGGATTCATTTTGATATTTGGCAAAACTAATACAATTATGTAAAGTTTAAAAATAAAATAAAATTAAAAATAAATAAATAAAAATAAATAAAATAAAACAATGTCTAGGTTTGTAGTGTCTTAATTTCAGCTGCAGTAACCATCTGCAGTGATTCTGAAGCCCAAGAAAATAAAGCCTGTCATTGTTTCCATTGTTTCCCCATCTATTTGCCATGAAGTGATGAGACCGGATGCCATGACCTTTGTTTTCTAAATGTTGAGTTTTAAGTCAGCTTTTTCACTCTCCTCTTTCACCTTCAAGTGTGTGCTAATATGTGTAAATGAGGAAATGTGTTCATGTGAGATATGAGTGTGTCTTTTATGTGAATTGTGTGAATGAGTGAATGTGTGCATTGGTGGTCTCAAAATATGTGTGTTTACATGTGTGTGAGAATTGAGGATGCTTGTGTCAGTGAATGTGTGAATATATGCATGTGAGCACAAATTTGTTTTAGTGAAGTTGTAAGCATATTCAGGGGTGACAGCAGGTACGTGTGTGTGAGAGAACACAGAGATGTTTGCGCATGTGTATATGAATATGGGCATAAGACTGGACATGTGATTTGTACAAATCATCATATGTAAGAGTATACATGTGTACGATTTCATTAATATGTGTGCATGGTTGAATGTGTTAACATTTGAGTGTGTGATCATGTTGAGATGGGGATGCCCATATGTGTGACTGAATGTATGAGTATGTTTCTGTTTGTAAAACGAGCATGTATGAATGTGTTCTGTGTGTGAATGAATTTGTGGACATGTTCGTATGAGCAAGGAAACATGTGAGCAAGTCTGTTGGATTGAGCGTGTGAACATGTGGATGGTAAGTGTGTCTATGTGTGTTAGTAAATTTGTAAGGATGCTGTGAGTGCATGGGCGTTCATCTTTAAGCATGTTAATGTGTGATTATACTTATGTGTGTGACTGTGTGAGCATTTATAAGTGTGAGCAGGTTCATGTACAAATGAACACATGAGCATGCTCCTTTGTGACCATCTTATTTTATGAAAGTAAAAGTGTGAGTCTGCATATGTAAGGGAAAATGACTTGGTTTTGTGTGTGAGTGATTTTGTGAGCGTGTTCTTGTGAGTGAATAAATGCATTATGCTCATGTGAGTGAATGGTCGAGCATGTTTGTGTGAGAGAATGTTGAAGACTGTGTATGTGAGTGTGACTATGAGTTCATCTGTCATTTTACCCTTCTGACTGAGTGAACTATGAGCATGATATTGCAAGTAACAACATGTGTGCATGTATATTACTAATTTTGCTGTTTAAGTAAACTCATAAGTTTAGTTGTATGTTTGAACATACATATGTATATGAGCGAGTGGTAGTCAAATTTTATATTTAATATGTTGATATGCATCTGTGACTTGGTAGGTGAATATGCACAAAGGATTATGTGTGTCTGCGTGTTTAAACCATATTTGTGTTGGTAACTGAATATATGAGTGTGTGTGAGCATAAATTATAGAACACACATGAGTATATGAATGTGTTGATACATATGAGTGAGCATATTTGGGTGAGTAAATATGTGTATAGCCATGTTGGTCTGAGTATACTTGTTTGAGTGAATGAATGAGAACATATGTGTGAGTATGTAAGTGTACCCTCCATTTTGAGTCAATCTCTGATCAAGAACATATCAATGAATAAATATGTGTGCATGTATGAAACTGATGTGAGCCCATTCGTGGATAAGAGTGTTGGTGTGAGTATATTTGTGTGTTAATACCTATTGGTAACTATTCATGTGTATGAGTAAATCTGTGAATTTGTACATGGATGTTAGCTTGTTCATGTGTATGAATTAATGTGTAATGTAAGCATACTAGTTTGCATGGCGTTGCTAATGAATGTGTAAATTTATGAGTGAACATGTGAGCATATACTTGTTAATGGGTATGTACATCTGTGGGTTATCTGAATGTGTGAGCTTCACGATGAGTGTGAAAATGTTTATCTGCAATTGAAAGGGTGAATGTGTTCTTGTTTATGTTAATTTGCACGTGTGAAGGGATTTGAGAGTGTATGTATGTGCAGGATCTGTGCATGTGAGCTCATATTACACTGTCTTTATGTTGGAATAAATTTGTCATCATGTTTTTGTGAGTGAATGGATGTTTGAGCACCTTCATATGAAGGCAATGGCACCCCACTCCAGTACTCTTGCATGGAAAATCCCATGGACGGAGGAGCCTGGTAGGCTGCAGTCCAAGGGGTCGCTAGAGTCAGACACGACTGAGCGACTTCACTTTCACTTTTCCCTTTCATGAATCGGAGAAGGAAATGGCAACCCACTCCAGTGTTCTTGCCTGGAGAATCCCAGGGACGGGGGAGCCTGGTGGGCTGCCATCTATGGGGTCGCACAGAGTTGGACACGACTGAAGTGACTTAGCGTGCATATGAGTGAATGTTGCAAGTGTGTTTATTTATGTGAGCTTCTTATGGAAGAATATATTTCTGTGAGTGAATGTGTAAGTGTGTGTTTGGAAGCATGTCCACCTGCAAGTGAATGTGTAAGCACATCCTCATTTGTGTTTACATGCACATATGAGGAAATGTGTGTGTACATGTGACATATATGAATAGTCTCGTGTGTGAGTGATATTGCAACCATGTCCTTATAAGTAAATAAATGTATGAACATATTTTATGAGTGTCATTCAGTATACATGTTAAGTACGCTCATGCCTGTGAGTGAATATATGAACATTATTTGCCTCTGAGAGAGTTAATATGTGGGTATATTTGACTATGTGAGTGAATTTGTATGGAAGTATATGCATGAGTGTATAATATAGGAGGATAATAATTTCTATAGTGAGTGTGTATGTTCATACATGGGAGCAAGTACTCTGGGGAGTTAACATGTGAGTATATTTGTATACAGAAAAAGTGAAAGTTGCTCAGTCATGTCCGACTTTGCAACCCCATGAACTATATGGTCCATGGAATTCTCCAGGCCAGAATACTGGAGTGGGAAGCCTTTCCCTTCTCCAGGGGATCTTCCCAACCCAGGGATCGAACCCAGGTCTCCCACATTGCAGGCGGATGCTTTTTGTATCTTATTGCATCAGTGAATAGTGAGCATGTATGTATATGTGAGCATGTTAATGGGACAATGAGAATGGATGTGTGGGGAAGTGATTTTTTGTGAGAGTGGCTATGTATGTGAATGAATTTGTAGCATGTGTGCATGTGTGAGACTGCTGAGTAAGGGAGCACATTAACATAAGTATGCTATTGTGTGAGAGTGAACATGTCAGTGTGTGGATGTGTGTGAATGAATGTAAGTGACCTTGTGTATATGATCATATTCGTGGGTGCAACTGAATTCATAAGCATTGTCATGTATGTGAGCATGTTATTATATTTGGGTATCTGAATATTTAGAGGTATGTTCATATGCTAGAGTATGTACTGCTGCTGCTGCTGCTGTTAAGTCACTTCAGTCGTGTCCGACTCTGTGCGACCCCATAGATGGCAGCCCACCAGGCTCCCCCGTCCCTGGGATTCTCCAGGCAAGAACACTGGAGTGGGTTGCCATTTCCTTCTCCAATGCACGAAAGTGAAAAGTGAAAGTGAAGTCGCTCAGTCGTGTCCGACTCTTAGTGACCCCATGGACTGCAGCCTACCAGGCTCCTCCGTCCATGGGATTTTCCAGGCAAGGGTACTGGAGTGGGGTGCCATTGCCTTCTCCGAGAGTATGTACAAGTGCTAGTAAATCTGTGAGTATGTGAGCACATGCACGTAAATCTTTCAGCATGTTTGATTGCATAAGCTCGTTAACATGTAATCATATTTAAATGAGTGAATGTGTGTGTATGAATTTATCTGAATGTATGGCTTAAAACTCAACATTCAGAAAACTAAGATCATGGCATCGGGTCCCATCACCTCATGGCAAATCGATGCGGAAACAGTGGAAACAGTGGCTGACCTTATTTTGGGGGTCTCCAAAATAACTGCAGATGGTGACTGCAGTCATGAAATTGAAAGATGCTTGCTCCTTGGAAGAAAACCTATGACCAATCTGGACAGTGTATTAAAAAGCAGAGACATTCCTTTGCCAACAAAAGTCTGTCTAGTCAAAGCTATGGTTTTTCCAGCAGTCATGTGTGTGAGAGTTGGACTATAAAGAAAGCTCAGCACCAAAGAATTGATGCTTTTGAACTGTGGTGTTGGAGAAGACTCTTGAGAGTCCCTTGGACTGCAAGGAGATCCAACCAGTCCATCCTAAAGGAAATCAGTCCTGAATATTCATTGGAAAGACTGATGATGAAGCTGAAACTCCAATACTTTGGCCACCTGATGTGAAGAACTGACTCATTTGAAAAGACCCTGATGCTGGGAAAGACTGAATGCGGGAGGAGAAGGGGACGACAGAGGATGAGATGGTTGGATGGCATCACCAACTCAATGGACACGAGTTTGAGCAAGCTCCGGGAGTTGATGATGGACAGGTTAGCCTGGGGTGCTGCAGTCCATGGAGTCGCAAAGCGTCAGACATGACTGAATGACTGAACTGAACTGAACTGATCCATATGCGTGAGTGAAGGTGTGGACTTTGTGGTGCGTGATCATGTTTTGGGGGTAAGTGAATAAGTGTGCATGTTTGTCTGTGGGTGTGTTAATGTGTACAAATAAGTGAGGGTGTGAGTTTTACATATGAGCATATTTGAGTCTGTGTGAGTGAATCTGTGGGCATCTTCATTTTAGGGAGTGAATATGTGACCAAGTTTGCATGAAGAAAGGAATGCGTAGGCATATTTGTGTATGTGGATGTGCGGTCATATGTGTTTATGTATGTGTTTCTATGTGTGAGTGACTTTGTGAGCATGGTGTTGTAAGTGAACATGTGAGCTTGTTATTGTGAGTCTGTGTATATGAATGCATGCATTTTGTGAGTATGTATGACAGAGTGAATTTTTTAGCATATTTGTGTATGTGTGCAAATGTACATCAATAACTAATGAGTATATTTACATATGAGAACACTGTGCAAGTGTTACTGAAGATGTAATTATGTACAAATTACTGCAGGGTATCTATGTGTGAGTGAATTGGTAAGCATGTTTGTGTGTGTGAGTGAATGTTTGACCATGTGGGTGTAACTATGTTTAAGTCAAGAGTGTTCATGAGTGAAAATGTGACTGTGTCAATGTATGTGAGAATGTGTGAATGACTTTGTGTGCATGATCATATTTGGCAAGTGAATGAGCACTCTCATATATGTGAACGTGAAAGTTTCAACTGTGTTAGTTGCTCAGTCACGTCTGAATCTTTGCAACCCCACGGCTTGCCAGGATCCTCTGGCCATGAAACTCTCCAGGCAAGAATACTAGTGTGGGTAGCCATTCCCTTCACCATGGGATCTTCCTGACACAGGGATTAAACCTGGGTCTCCTGCATTGAAAGTGAAGAAAGTAAAAGCGTTAGTCACTCAGTCATGTCCGATTCTTTGCGACCCCATGGACTGTAGCCCGCCAGGCTCCTCTGTCCATGAAATTCTTCAGGGAAGAATACTGGAATGGGTACCATTCCCTTCTCCAGGGGATCTTCCCGATCCATGGATCAAACCCAGGTCTCCTGCATCGCAGGTGGATTCTTTACCAGGTAAGCCCCTAGGGAAGCCCTCTCCTGCACTGAAGGCAGATTCTTTACTGTCTAAGCCACCATTATGTATGTCCATGAATTTGTGAGGGCTTCCCCGGTGGCTACCATGGGGTCGCAAAAGAGTCAGACACAGCTTAGCAAATAAATGACGAATTTGTGAACATGTGTGTGATAAATATGTGTCTCCATGAGTGTGAGCATATTAGTGTGAGACAGGGAATGTTTGAGTGTCACCCTGAATGAATAAATAAGCATGCCAATTCATATGTGATTTTATTAATGTGAATAATATTCCTATGATTAAAGGTCTGTTTATGAATGTACTTATGGTCGTGTGCATGGATTTTAGCACATTTGTTCATGTAAGCTAATGTATAAGTAAGCTCGTTTGTGTGGGATTGTAAATATGTGAGTATATTTGTGGGAGGAATTTATGACAGTGTGCATGTGAGTAGATGTAGTGAATGTGAGGATGTTCCTGTGTGTGTATTAATGTATACATGTAAGTGAATGGGTGTGAGTGCATGGGAGCATATATGAGTATGTGTATCAATGTGAGCTTATTCAAGTGTGAGTGAATATATGAACATGTTCATGTGTGAGGGTAAATTTGTGAATATAATTGTGAGTGAATGTGTGAGCATGTTTCGAGAGTAAGTAAATGTGAGAGGAATGTATGCATGTGAACAAGTCTGTGGCATTGGAGAGTTCTGGCTCGCATGGTTTGGGTTGGCAAATACTTGGGAGAGTTCAGCTGCTACGTAAAAATATGAAATTTAGGGCCTAGACCAAGTATGAAAAATATTTTCCAGTCTCAGGCAAGGGGAAGCTTGAGATAGGGGAAGCCGCTTGGTTCTTACAGGCCCACTGGGCTATCTCTGCTGCCTTTGTTGCTACAAAGGTGATTTTACAGCTTACTACTATTCGACGTCCATAGAGAAGGGAATAGCAACTCGCTCCTGTATTCTTGCCTGTAGAATCCCATGCACAGAGGAGCCTGGCGGGCTACAGTCCATGGGGTTGCAAAAAGTCAGGCACGACTGAATGACTAACACACACACACACACACACACACACGCACACACTTCAAGGTGATATGAATAGAAGCATAAGGCTTTACAGTCAAACAAGACTGCATGTTATCCACCTTGCATTAGGTACCTGGGTCAGATAAACTGGTTACAGACTCAGCCCACCAGTGCTCACATACTTACATAGATTAGCTTCTGGATATTCATGGTGAGGGGAACAAGCTCATTTTAATAAATGAGATTTATGGGGGAACTTGGCCAAGGAGAGGTATATGCTATGCTACATGCACTAAAATCAGGTTGGCAGAAGAAAGTCCAGAATGTGGTTAAATTTGCCATCTTATGTATTGCCGTGACTAAGGCAATATGAAGGCCTATTCTGGTGGGCAATTGTATGTTCCTACTTGTTCTGATTGTTGTGATTATTGCTTGAGTTTCCTACCAAGTACCCATAACAAATAGCCTGGTGGGCCAAGTTATTTCAAAAATCAGTATCAACTATATTATACATTTGGCGCATTAGGTCCCTCTGGGGGAATTTTTCTTTGGCAGCTGTGTGTGTGTGTGTGTGTTAGTCGCTCAGTCATGTCCAACTCTTTGCAACCCCATGGACTGTAACCTGCCAGGCTTCTATATCCATGGGATTGTCCAGGCAAGAATACTGGAGTGGATCGCCATTCCCTTCTCCAGAGGATCTTCCTGACCCAGGGATCGAACCCTGGTCTCCTGAATCGCAGGCAGATTCTTAACGGTTTGAGCTACAGCGAAGTCTTTGGCAGCTGTTTATGTTACTTTTATAGCCTCAGAGGTGGCCTCTTGGGAGGTGGTCATGTGACTAACTCAATAGATTTCCTCCCAGGTTAGCTTTGCTACTGGGCTTATCATTATTGTTCTGTAAGACAGGATGGGTATGTTTTAAGATCCCCCAGAAGAGTAAAATTGGGCTGCAATTTCCCTCAAGTACTTCCCAAGTCCTTATTAATGATGCTCTTGGTAAGCCTGATGAATTTTTAATAGTTGTAAACAAGTAGCGTCGATTTGGATGGAAAAACTCTCATATAGAGAGTGGTTAGATGTCTCTATGGGATTTGAAAATTTTCAATTTTCAGGAGAATTTTCTTTGCTGTCACACTCAAAGGCTATGATTGTTTCCTGTGGGCAGTAAGCATTGGAGTTGTTGAAAGGCCCACTCCCACTGAGTGTGATGGAAACCTTGAAGTTGGTATTGGAAGACAATTAGGCTAGAAAAGAATTCCCAGACTGGATGAAGCTCCTGACTCTTTAGACATGCCTTGTCCTGGATATTATGTTGTATACATTCCTTTCCTAATAAGTATACTGCGTGTGTGTGCGTGTGTGTGCATACATATATACACATACAAATTATAAGTGGCCATGGGGCTTCCCTGGTGGATCAGTGGTAAAGAATCCACCTGCCAATGTTTTAAGGTTTTGAACCCTGTCTAGGAATATCCCACGTAGCGTAGAGCAGCTAAGTCTGTGCACCACAACTATTAAGACTGTGCTCGGGAGCCCAGGAATTGCAACTATTGAGCTCATGAGCAACAGCTATGAAGCCCACATGCCCTAGAGCCCGAGCTCCACAATAAGAGGAGTCACCATGATGAGAAGGCCTGCACTACAACGAATTATAGGCCCACTTGCCACAACTAAAGAAAAGCCCGTGCAGCAACAAAGACCTAGTACAGCCAAAAATAAAAACGAAACAATAATATTATTAAGTCAATAAATAAAGTAAATTCCCAACCAGGGAGGAAATTCATGGTAAATTGTCCTTGGTCACTTAGACAAACTTCTTTGAGTGCAAGCTTCCATAAATGGGACTTGTACTGGAAAGAGAGGAAAAGTCGTTATATTAACAACTGATAAGAAAAGAAACCAACATTTGTAAAGATATACATTTCGGCAGGGTTTTCATTAGTCCTTATTGTCAGGGATTAGCAAGAGCTATAATTTTATCTAACTGTAATCCCATAGTTTGTTGGTATAGCTCTGCATTACAGCACTTTTCATATGATTGCACTCATCACAAGCATCCTGGTTGTAATACTGGGTACATACTATCTCTGGGCAATTCCTTACATAAATCTCAAGAGGCAGTGGCTCTATGTGGTTAATGGCACTACTTAATCACAGTCAGTCTCATCTGTTTTGAGGTCAGAGTTGGCCCTGAGGGTTTAGAACCATCTATGAGTCACAAGTGGTATCTAAAGAGTCTAGCTTAGCCAGAATGGGTGTTGCTTGTAGTAGAAGAGACAGGAGAAGGTTGCTAGCCTCAGTGTTGGTATCTGTGGTCATTTAGGAGGACTGACCAATGTGAATAGCCAACAGCATGGTTCCCATTGTCTCCAATCTGACCTGTGTTGTAAGACACCCTGTTAGGTGCATGTGGTATAGTTTCCAGATAGACCTTGTCAACAGTAGTGCGTAGATTACTAGGGCTGGGTGAACCACCAAGAGACATAGAGTCAACACTAGCAAGGGTAGGAACTTCTCAGGTGATAAGGACCATGGTAACAGGATAGGACTTAAAGTTGGAGGTCACCTATAGCCAGCATAGGGAGCCTGATTGTCCCTGGTATTGTTCACATGGAGTTACCTGGTCTGGGAGAGGTTTAGGTCCACCTCCTGGGTTCCACGGTGCCTTTTGAGGAGCAAAGTACCAGGATGGCTGATAAGGTCACCTCTTTCTCCAGAGAGTGGTTTGCTTGGCTTATACTGGATGATGATGAACACAGGCTAAAGGATGGTTTCAGAATCACTGGTTCACATCAGGTTCTCATCAGGATCAAGAAGGAGGTGGCTAAGCTCTGGGTTTTGTCTGAGGGAGACAGGAAAAAATGAAAGTACCAGGTGAATGTTTCTTCTCTATTCATGGCATTGCCTGTGCTCTCATGCCTGTGAAAACCAATAATTGGGTTGTATCTCGTGTGGAATTGCACACCAGCAGAAATAGAATTGTCTCTGTTGATGGTCCCATCATTTGCTGTGAACTTAAATATGGCACAGTTATGCCATAGGGGCATGAATTTAATATAACCTAAACCATGGGCAGTATTTTGACCACTGGAAGGACCGCTGCCCTCCAAGTTCTCTCCACAGTCCTTGATGTGGGACTGGAGGATGACAGGATAGATAAAAAGCCCAAGCAATCTTTTCTTGTAACACCCATAGTTATTTTGCATTACAGTGATGTACAAACTTTAGTCTGACTGTGTAAACCGTGTGGCGGTCCCAAGGATTATAAAAGCTATTTGTTATCCCCTCAATAACATTAGGAGAAATTGGTGTATTGTATGGATAAACTAATGGAAGGCTTGTATAGAAGGCGGAGAGCACCGAGCTGAGCTCCCTGTGCTATACAGCAGCTTCCCACTAGCGAATCTATTTTACACATACACACACACACACACACACGTGTCAATCTTACTCTTCCAATTCATCTCACCCTCCCCTTCCATTTCTGTGTCCAAAAGTCCGTTCTCTATGTCTGTGTCTTTATTCCTGCCCTTCACAGAGGTTCATCAGTACCATTTTTCTAGATTCCATATATATGTGCTAATATACGAATTTGTTTTCTTTCTGACTTACTTCACTCTGTATAACAGGTTCTAGGCTCATGCACCTCAGCCTGGTGCTCTGTGACAACCTAGAGGGCTGGGATGAGGGGGTAGGAGGAAGGGAATATATGCTGATTCATGTTGTTGTACAGCAGCAATAAATATAACATGGTAAAGCAATTATCCTTCAACTAAAAATAAATTTAAAAAAGAATCAAAAGTGAAATATAAAACAGTAAATTCTAAAATAAATAGTAGTTTGGAATTAACATATACACACTGCTGCTGCTGCTAAGTCGCTTCAGTCGTGTCCGACTCTGTGCGACCCCATAGAGTGCAGCCCACCAGGCTCCCCCACCCCCGGGATTCTCTAGGCAAGAATACTGGAGTGGGTTGCCATTTCCTCCTCCAATGCATGAAAGTGAAAAGTCAAAGTGAAGTCGCTCAGTCGTGTCCGACTCCCAGCGACCCCATGGACTGCAGCCTACCAGGCTCCTCCGTCTATGGGACTTTCCAGACAAGAGTACTGGAGTGGGGTGCCATTGCCTTCTCCAATATACATACTACTATACATTAAATACATAACCAACAAAGACCTAACATTTAACACAGTAAACTATACTCAATATTTTGTAATAATCAATAAGGAAAAAGAATCTGAAAAGGAATATATATATATAAACATACATACACCTGAGTTCAGTTCAGTTCAGTTCAGTTCAGTCACTCAGTCATGTCCGACTCTTTGTGACCCCATGAACCGCAGCACACCAGGCCTCCCTGTCCATCACCAACTGCCGGAGTCTACCCAAACCCATGTCCTTTGAGTCGGTGATGCCATCCAACCATCTCATCCTCTTCTCCTCCTGCCGTCAATCTCTCCCAGCATCAGGGTCTTTTCAAATGAGTCAGCTCTTCGCATCAGGTGGCCAAAGTATTGGAGTTTCATCTTCAACATCAGTCCTTGCAATGAACACCCAGGATCAACCTGCTTTAGGATGGACTGGTTGGATCTCCTTGCAGTCCAAGGGACTCTCAAGTGTCATCTCCAACACCACAGTTCAAAAGCATCAATTCTTCGGCGCTCAGCTTTCTTTATAGTCCAACTCTACCAACCATGCATGACTACTGGAAAAACCATAGCCTTGACTAGATGGACCTTTGTGAACAAAGTAATGTCTCTGCTCTTTAATATGCTGTCTAGGTTGCTCATAACTTTCCTTCCAAGGAGTAAGTGTCTTTTAATTCATGGCTACATTCACCATCTGCAGTGATTTTGGAGCCCAGAAAAAAAAAGCCAGCCACTATTTCCACTATTTCCCCATCTATTTGCCGTGAAGTGATGGGACTGGATGCCATGATCTTAGTTTTCTGAATGTTGAGCTTTAAGCCAACTTTTTCACTCTCCTCTTTCAACTGCATCAAGAGGCTCTTTAGTTCTTCTTCACTTTCTGCCATAATGGTGGTGTCATCTGCATATCTGAGGTTATTGATATTTCTCCCAGCAATCTTGATTCCAGCTTGTGTTTCCTCCAGCCCAGCATTTCTCATGATGTCCTCTGCATATAAGTTAAATAAGCAGGGTGACAGTATACAGCCTTGATGTACTCCTTTTCCTATTTGGAACCAACCTGTTGTTCCATGCCCAGTTCTGTTGCTTCCTGACCTGCATACAGGTTTCTCAAGAGGCAGGTCAGGTGGTCTGGTATCCCCATCTCCTTCAGAAGTTTCCAGTTTATTGTGATCCACACAGTCAAAGGCTTTGGCATAGTCGATAAAGCAGAAATAGATGTTTTTCTGAAACTCTCTTGCTTTTTCTATGATCCAGCGGATGTTGGTAATTAGCCGCGGCAGTGACGGTGTGGGAGCGATGGCGCTGGAGCCGCGGACAGGAGCTACCCCACGTCCAAGGTCAGGGGCGGTGGCGGAGAGGAGCTACCATATATATACCTGAGTATATACATATATATGACTAAATCACTTTGCTGTATACCTGAAACTAATGCAACATTGTATATCACCAGAGTTCAATAAAAAAAAAATAGAATAAAAATAAAATTTAATGTATCAAATGTTCAACATTATACAGATGTGATTAATTAAACATTAAAAAAAGAAGACCAGGAGGTTATGGCAAATTAGCTTAGTGGCAGGGAATGTGGCTATTTTCTCATGGAGTTGCAACACTCTAGTAAGTCCAGGTTAAGCTCAATCCAGTAGATATATTACCATTTGAATACAGACCTCAGCTTGTATGGGAGAAGCTTCTGCTATCACCCAGGGCATAATAGGAATCTCAACCCATAGCATAACTGGCTCTGCTCCAGTAGAGCTTTGAGTTTCATTGAGGGTTCAGTGTACCTCTGGAAGTTGCCTCTCCATTGGCCAATACTTTTGGACTGAGTCTGCAAGTTGCTTATGCCAAAAACCCATGGACATGTGGGCCAGTGGATCCTAGAAATGAATTTTTGGGTGGCCGAAACTTCTAAATGTAAGTCCTGTTCTCAGAGCACTAGTGGGAGAGCTGAAACGGTAGACTTCTTTAGTTTATCTAGTGTCTGTTGTTGCTCAGGTCCCCACAGATAAGTGGATGTCCTGAGGGTGACTCCATACACAGGGACCAGCAAATACTGGAGGCTGGCACTGGAATTCTATGTTACTACCAAATGTTGGATCTCCTTTACCAACATGGGAGGTTGGGGCATGAGAAGCTTTTCTTCTACCAAATGACTAAAAGTAAAGCACTGAAGGATTATGACCTGTCTTACCCTTGTTAAGCATTATACAGATGTGATTAATTAAACATTAAAAAAAGAAGACCAGGAGGTTATGGCAAATTAGCTTAGTGGCAGGGAATGTGGCTATTTTCTCATGGAGTTGCAACACTCTAGTAAGTCCAGGTTTAGCTCAATCCAGTAGATAAATTACCATTTGTATGAGACCTGAGACCTGGACATAACACATTCACATTTAGACAGGATCATATTCATATTCATGCACACAATCTCTCACACACAGATACTCATATATTCACTCACAGTTGCACATAGACACACTCACATTATCACTTCCACACAAGTGAATATACATTTAATCACACATAGACAGAATCACATTCACTCACAGAAAAGAACACACACATTACCATGCCCTAACAAAAGCATGTTTATATATTCATTAACACACACGTTGCTATATCCACTTATACTTGTAGATTAATAATATGCACGTATATATGTATCGATATACATATACATGCTCATGCATTTAATGACAGACTTTTTTCACAGTCACGCAAGCGCAAATGTACAAAAACACAAATGCAAAGCATACATTCACTCACATTCATGAAAGTACATGATATGCTTACATATTCATTTGAACACAGGAATATGATCACATGTATATACTCAGTCGTTTACACCCAGACATGAACATGTTCACATAATCACACAGTGAACCTGATCACAAACTCACAAGTACACTCATTAAAACAGTTGTGTACATGCATATGATCAGCATTCACACATACATCCATGCATGGATTCAGAAATAGATCTGAATTCAGATTCAGAAATATCATGTCCAGGTCTCATAATTTCAGGTAAACCCGAAGTTTACCCTTCTGAGTTTCAATTATAGACCAGACATTGAACAGACTAGGAGGTTCCCTGTAGCTTATGGAGGGCAATTGCCCATCCCCTCAGTGAAGTGTTTACTCACAGTGGTGACAGTGTGTGACACCGAGTCATAGCCAGGTCCAGGGACAAGGATGACATCAGTACAATGCCAGAGCTGAGTTTCTGTGGGAGGTGCCTGGTGCAGAGCAGGAATCTAGATCCACACGGCAAATTCCTTGTGAAATCCCAGAGGTATTCATGTACCCTACAGGCAACTGGGAAAAGTGTACTGTTGATCCTCAAAGGGGAAGGCAAATTGTGCTCAATTATCCTATGACACATTTAACAAAGAGAACATGTTAGACCAGTCTAGGACTGCAGACCATTTACCAATATTACTTGAGTGTCATTCATTCCGGTATGAGATTCATAATGTCAATACCTAGTAGAGGGGCTCTGGTACAGGGAGCAGCCTCCTTTAATTCTCTCTAGTCCATAGATAGCCTCTACCCATTAGTCGTGGCTTGAGGACAGGCCATAGCAGGAAACCACAAAGTGGGGATCCGTATCCTTTCACTAACAAGGCTAAGACAGGTCATAATCCTTCAGTGCTTTACTTTTAGTAATACCTCCCACATGGGTAGAGGAAAGTTCAGTAATTTCCACTGGCCAGGGCCTACCAGTAGAATAGAAGCCTTAGGATTGTTTCGTGAGGTTATCTGCTGATTCCAATAACAGGAAAAGAGATAATTTCAGAGAGAACAACCAGGGCAGAAGCATCTTTTAGCAAAATTAAGTCAATTTTAAAGCCTCAGTAGACAATCATCCTTTCAATTAATTATCCTCCCAAGCCAGTCATCTCCTGGGGAATCCCTTTGAAGCAACAGTCACAAACATTTTTGGCACCAGGGACTGGTTTGGGGTAGACAATTTTCCCATGCACCAGGGTGGTGGGGGATGTTTTAAGTATATTACATTTGTTGTGCCCTTTATTTCTATTATTATTACATCAGCTTAATCTCAGATCATCAGGCATTAGATCCTAGAGGTAGGGGACCCTTGTTTTAAAATATGAGTGCTTACTAGGATTAGGGAGATGTGAGCATCTGTATCCAAAACAGCCATCCAGTGTTGTTAATATTTGGGAGCCCACACCACAGTTCATGTGGTAAGAGGGCAACAGCCTGCCAAAAGAGGCCTGCTTTGAGAATACTGGGTCCTGATGTGGGGGCGGCATCGAGTGTGTGTGTGTGTGTGTGTGTGTGTGCATGTGCACCTATGTGTGTGAAGGAGATTGTACCCACATTTGCATGTGTGATTGAATGTGCATGTTTGTGAACAACTTAAGGAGGAGTATGTTCATGTATGTAAATTTATGACTGACACGGTGTATGTGAAGCATATTGAGGTGTGTGAGTGAGTGCATAACTATTTTAGTTTAAGCATATTTGTATTTGAATGAATTTGTCCATGTGTCAGCGTATCTATGGATGGCAGTAAATCTTTGAGCATGTTCATTTGAGTGAATGTGTACTTTGTGGACGTATGTGAGCTTGTCTGTGTGTAGGAGTGAATTGAGCCTGTTCATATGTCAGTGTATTAATGTGCTTTTGTGTGTTTCTGTGTGTTCACGTTTTTGAGTGAATTTGTAAGCATGTGCATGATGGTAGCATGTTTACCTCTGAGTGAATGTGGAACCATGATGATCTGTGTGAGCTTGTTAATGTGTACATCTATTTCTGAATCCATGCATGGATGTATGTGTGAATGCTGATCATATGCATGTACACAACTGTTTTAATGAGTGTACTTGTGAGTTTGTGATCAGGTTCACTGTGTGATTATGTGAACATGTTCCTGTCTGGGTGTAAATGACTGAGTATATACATGTGATCATATTCCTGTGTTCGAATGAATATGTAAGCATATCATGTACTTTCATGAATGTGAGTGAATGTATGCTTTGCATTTGTGTTTTTGTACATTTGCGCTTGCGTGACTGTGAAAAAAGTCTGTCATTAAATGCATGAGCATGTATATGTATATCGATACATATATACGTGCATATTATTAATCTACAAGTATAAGTGGATACAGCAACGTGTGTGTGTTAATGAATATGTAAACATGCTTGTGTTAGGGCATGGTAATGTGTGTGTTCTTTTCTGTGAGTGAATGTGATTCTGTCTATGTGTGACTAAATGTGTGTTCACTTGTGTGGAAGTGATAATGTGAGTGTGTCTATGTGCAACTGTGAGTGAATATATGAGTATCTGTGTGTGAGAGATTGTGTGCATGAATATGAATATGATCCTGTCTAAATGTGAATGCGTTATCATGTCCAGGTCTCAGCATGAGTGATTTTGCAGTGTCTGTGTTAATACACATGTGTGTGTGTATGAGCATGCAGGCTGTGTGAATAAGTGAACTTGTTCCTGTGTGTGAAATTGATCATACATGAGTGATTCGTGTGTTAGCATGTTGTCTGTTAAATAAATGTGAGAGCATGTGCATGTATGAATGTGTGTGAGAGGTCGGAGGGAGTGGATGTAAGTGTGCAACTGTGTCAGTATACAAGTCCATTAGATATGTGTATTTTTGTGGGAATTTAAGTGAGAGTGTAGAATTCTCCAGGGCATCTTCCCAACCCAGGAATTGAACCAGGATCTCCTGCATTGCAGGCGGATTCTTCACCAGCTGAGCTACCAGGGAAGCCAAAACATGCTGATTTGTCACTCAAATTCAGGACCTTACTCACGAGTTTACTCACAAAGGGACTCAGATATAAACAGTCAGATGCTTCCAGATGTTCCCACTCACACTTTCACTTACATATTCTTAAAATCCAGAACATGCTTATATACATGTATACACAAACATGTTTCCATCCACCATAAAGCTCAGACATTAGCTCACAGAAGAAATTTGCTCACATGTACTCACATTCTCATTTTATCTCACATAAATATGCACATACTAGCTCACAGCTGAGAACCTGACACACATTCTCTCATTCACATGAACATAACTTTAATATTGTCAATAGATAATTATGCCACATGGAGTTTAAGGCAAGGAAGGCTTTGTTTAAGACTTTGTTTAAGGCTTTGTTTAAAAGGGGACAGAGACTGTTGTAACAGGGAAAATAAACTCAACCCCATCTACACGAGAGACAGATGAAAATTTATCACCAACAGGGTGGTTGAAAGAGGTAGTGACTGGGGAATTACTAACAGGAACTTAGGTATTGTGTTGGCTAATTTTAGATGTCCACTTGCTTGTAAAGCATTTCCTGGTGTGTCTGTAAGCAGGATTCTGGAAGAGATTAGCATATGAATTGGTAGACTGAGTAAAGAAGATTGCCCTCATCAATGCAAATGGGCATCACCCAATCCCTTGAGGGCCTGAATAGAACAGAAAGACAGAGGAAGGATGAGTTTGCTCTTTGCCTGAACTGAGACATCCATATGATTCTGTTCTAAGACATCGGCATTCCTCATCTTAGGCCTTTGCACTTAGACCAGGATTTGCACCATCTGTCCTCTGATTCTCAGGCTTTTAGCCTTGAACTGGGTTCAGGGTTTGTCAGGCCTTCTGACTTAGACTGAATTATACCACTGACTTTCTTGGTTTTCCAGCTTGCAGACAGCAGATTGCATGATTTCTCATCCTCCACAATTGCATGAGCCAATTTCTATAATCTCTTCATGTATATGTATGCTCGTGCTCATGCTCAGTTGCTAAGTCGTGCCTGAGTCTGCAACCCTGTGGACCTGTAACCCTCCAGAATCCTCTGTCCATGGGATTTCCCAGACAAGAATACTGGAGTGCATTGCCATTACCTCCTCCAGGGGATCTTCCCAACCGAGGGATTGAACCCATGTCTCCTGCGTCTCCTGCATTGGCAGGCAGATTCTTTACCACTGAGCCACCTGGGAAGCCATATCTATATCTATCTTATATCTATAGCAACATCAATATATAGCAGAGAAATATAACTAATATATATATATATTATATATATATATATATATATACACACACACATATATAAATGTATAGACATTAGGTATCTGATCTAGTTATCTATACCTATAGGTATAGATACTTGATATATAAGATATGTGTATATCTATCTGTTTCCTGTTGATCTTGTTTCTGTGGAGAACCCTGACTAACACAAGTATCAAGGGAGGCTGGGAGTGGAACTTGATTAGATATCAAGAGGAGGGATGAAAAACTCAGATATGAAGTATGGGGGGATTCTGATTAAACTGATTCTGATTAGGGAGGATCTTTGCTAAAGCTGGGCTCGGCAGCTTAGCAGGTAGGATCAAGCTTCAGGTAGAGTGAAGAAGAGGACTCAGAACAGCCTAAGGTTTGGTTAAGGAGGGAGTTATTTTCAGTTCCTCCCCTTCTTCAAGGGAAGAAGAGGCATTCTTTTTCCTGTGAACAATATAAGTCCATTTCTCACTCAGTCACCTTTTGTTCACTAAGCAACAGCTGAAGCGTCTGCTGATATTTGGTAGTAGAAGATATCTGCTGGATCCTGCAAGGAATCGATCACTTAATGAGGGAGGTTTCTAAGGAAACAAAAGAGAAAGATTAAGATTTATAGTGGACTATTAATATTTAGACACAGTTTCTGAGTCCAGAACGATAACCAAATGAAAGCATTTCTAGATGTTGGGCTTGAAGCATGTTTAGATGGTGGAGTGAGGGGATGGCAGTGGTAATCTGATAGATTTCCTAGTTTGCAGTGAATGTTTTCTATGAAGCACAGACATCAGATAGGTTTTAGTAAGCTCATCCACAATCATGATTATTTCCTGGAGCAGAGCATGGGAGATAAAGTGTAATTTCCTGAGTGGCCCACATGGCAGCAGTTTCAGGCATGAAGATCATACATAATCTGCTGCAATGATGAGTCCTTTGAAATTTATATCAAGTTGTCTAGCTTCAGCTCATAGGACTTCTTTTGATCCTATGAAGACAAAGCATAGACTTCCAATAAGAATCTGGGCAGTCAGCTTTGTGTTCTCAATGATGTCAACTTTGGAACCAGTAGTTTGAGGAGTTGCAGGCAGATATTGAAGCAAACTGGAAGAGCTGAGAATTTGGTAAGGACTGACAAAATGTATGAGATAGCAGAAGCCAGTCCGATTTAGACGTAGGTCACATAACCACGTAGTTTACAACGACGTGCAAAATAGCTCAAAGACCAGAATCCCATACCTTACAATGCTGTGTTTTCTTTTTAAAAACAAAATTTCAACAGTCACTTCCTTTTTGGCCAAAGATACTCAAAGTAAGATTATTCTTTGTAATTCTTGTAGTTCTTGTTCTGTTTGATCTGGGATTAGCCATCTCATGAACTTATCAGCTGAGAGTCTCCAGGAGAATTCAGGAAATCCTGACTCGGTCTAGTGGTGTGGTCTCAAAGTTGTTTAAGCAATGCCATTAGGAGTCAGAATAAGATTATTCTTACATTTATAAAATGTCTGATCTCACTAGATTTGGCTTGCTTATCTGCACAATTTCAGCAAGAATGATAATTGACCACAGAGGCCTTTTTAGTTTGCATTGCTGGAACTTTTCATAAGGAGTCTTAGATGGGACTTTGAAAAGCCTCCCAAGGCTAGGAAGCCATGCCAAGAACTCACCACCAGAATTCACATGCAGATTTAGGTAAATTAATCTCTTCTTGAAGTCCTCACAGTATCCTAAGTTTGCTAGGCCTGCCAGGTGGTGACCTCTCCTACTCAGCTCTAAGACTGAGAAAGCTGTAATCCAGGTAGGAGGCCCATTTGCCCAAGAGGACTTTGTGAACATTGGCTTCATAAAATCACCTTTAATTTCTTTAACTATCTGATCATATCTGATTATATGTATTGTTTTCAAATGTGATAGTCCACTAAAAGCTTATATAATCAAATCAATACAGAGGAAAAGATTCATATTGAACCTATACCATTCATTGTATTACTATGAAAATGAGAACACTTAATAAGAATATTCAAACTCTAGAGTGATCAGGCAGGGAAAAGAAGATAAATACCTCTCTTACATTTACAGAAGTACGATTTACTAAACTCTTATGAATCTTAGATAGCTGAAGTTAGAAGAGAAAGTTGTTCTCCAGAGAATGGAACATTAAGGCATCAGCAGTAGTCCAAACAAAAGCTGTAATCATGCTTAATGTGTTCACTCAGCCCCATGTAATTCTTGTTCTGTTTGATCTTGGATTAGCCATCTCATGAATTTATCAGCTTCTCCAGGAGAATTCAGGAAATCCTGACTCGGTCTAGTGGTGTAGTCTCAAAGTTGTTTAAGCAAGGCCATTAGGAGTTCTGTGCCTCAGGAGTACCTGGCAGAGTCCTTTCGGGACTCCAATATAGTCTCATTTTGTTGAAGATAGTTAGTCTGGCATGTAGCTGATTGCAAGGGTTTTCAGGGAAGCATCAAGGTAAAATAACTATGGATGACAAAAGAGGAAAATCATTGGTCTGTATTTCTGCTTTTGTGCCAATGCCATACTGTCTTGATGACTGTAGCCTTGTAGTATAATCTGAAGTCAGGAAGGTTGATTCCTCCAGCTCCATTCTTCTTTTCAAGACTGCTTTGGATATTCAGGGTCTTTTGTGTTTCCATATGAATTGTGAACTTTGTTGTTCTAGTTCTGTGAAAAATGCCATTGGTAACTATTTACAATAGCCAGAACATGGAAGCAACCTAGATGTTCATTGACAGATGAATGGATAAAGAGGTCCTGGTACATATACACAATGGAATATTACTCAGCCATAAAAAGGAACGCATTTCAGTCCGTTCTAATGAGGTGGATGAACCTGGAACCTATTGTAAGTAAGAAGTAAGTATTATAAGAGTGAAGTAAGTCAGAAAGAGAAAGAGAAATATCATACTCTAACACATATATATGGAATCTAGAAAAATGGTACTGAAGAATTTATTGACAGGGCAACAATGGAGAAACAGACATAGAGAATAGACTTATGGACATGGGGAGAGGGGGAGAGATGGTGAGATGTATGGAAAGAGTAACATGGAAACGTACATTACCAAATGTAAAATAGATAGCTAATGGGAATTTGCTGTATGGCTCAGGAAACTCAAACAGGGGCTCTGTATCAACCTAGAGGCGTGGGATGGGGAGGGAGATGGGAGGGAGGTTCAAAAGGGAGGGGATATATATATACCTATGGCTGATTCATGTTGAGGTTTGACAGAAAAGAGCAAAATTCTATAAAGCAATTATCCTTCAATAAAAAATAAATAAATTTTTAAAAAGATGAAAATCACCATGGTAAAAGATGGGATGGATGTTCATTATAGAATGTTCATTATATAAAGTGATGCAATTGACAAGGACATTTAGTTGTTTCTGTGGCATACAACATTCTAAAATAGTAACTGGAATTGCAGCTGATAACATTATGCCAATGTTGTCTAATTATAAGGCAAAGCAGCACCAATATACATCATGAACAACAAAGGCATTGACATTTCTAGGAAGTTAATATAATTTCTAAAGTATTTATATTAACATTGTACCCATAGAAGTATAAATTAGAAAAGGTGAAGCATCTCTTAGTATTTGAGAATGCTTCCTGTGCAACTCAGCTGATCAAATAAACCTAATTATTGTAACATCTCTCATTTACAAGGTGAAGGAACAGGCTCTTCGTGATTTTCCAGAGGCCTTCCGGGAAATATCAAAGTCAGTTTGAGATCAAGCAGATTTCGTTTAGAATTTTATTTTGGAAAGATAGAATTTCACAAGTTGTTAGAAATGTCAAAAGATTTGTACAATTTGCTAAATACATTCATGGGTCATGGACTTCCCTGGCGGTTGAATGGTTAAGACTCTGCCTTCTGATGCAGGAGACACAGATTTGAGCCCTGGTCAAAGAACTAGGATCCCACATGCGATGTGGAACAACAAATGATGCTGGAAGACTTGAATGTGTGTATGTGTGTGTTTGTGTGTGTGTGTGTGTGTGTGTGCACGTGTGCATGCGTGCACAGGCACACGCACATGCTCAGTTGTGTCTGACTCTTTGAGACCCCATGGACTGTAGCCCACCAGGCTCCTCTGTGCATGGAATTTTCCAAGCAAGAATACTGGAGTGTGTTGTCATTTCCTCCTCCAGCGGCTCTTCCTGACCCAGGGATCAAACCCGCATCTCCTGCATTGGCAGGAGGATTCTTTGCCACTTGAGTCTCCTGGGAAGCCCAGGAAACGTGAATACCTCTATGTAAATAGAACAGCAACAACAACTGATCACACCTTGCACCATATACAATGATTAACTCAAAAAAATGAATCATAGACCTAAATGTGAAACCTGAAAAAAAGAAAAAACAGAATTAAAAAAAGAATCATAGGTAACTAAGAAACTGTTTGGCTATCCATTTATCCAGAGTATTGATAAGAAGATTTCAAAAGTAAATATTAAAGGTAATGGGATTGCAAATAGCCTTACCTCTTTTATTTATTTATCTATTAAACATGTAGTTTTAATTTTTATTAAAGAATCCTTGTATAATTTCACTGAAACTAGGGAAATGTGGCAACATAGAGGGGAAAAATTCTTGCTATTGCATCGAGGGCTTCCCTGGTTGCTCCGTGGTAAAGAACCTGCCTGCCAACGCAGGAGACACAGGTTCCATCCCTGATCCCACAGGTCGTGGAGTAACTAAGCCTGTGGCACAACTCCTGAGCCTGTGCTCTAGAGCCTGGAAGCCACAGCTACTGGACCCACATGCTGCAACTGCTGAGACTCACATGCTCTAGAACCCATGCTCTGCAACAAGAGAAGCCGCCGCAACGAGACACCCATGTACTGCAACTAGAGATAGGCCCCAGTCTCCACAACTAGAGAAAAGCCTGCCCAGCAACAAAGAACTAGCAAGCCAAAAATACATACATACATACATAAAATTAAGTTGTATCTACATGGGCAAACTAAAAGTCATACCTACGAATCAGTCCTATAAATCAAAGCAAAAACTACATTTTTTTTCTTTAAAACATTAACTGCATGTGTAGGCATGAAAACAATGATCTCTTTTAGAAGTAAGACTGCTCAGTTCTCTTACAAATAAAAGACGCGATAAATCAACAAAGAGCACAGGACATTATTCTGATAAGACATAGAATCTGTGCCTTCTAAGGAGATTACTTAGAAGATAAGGAAAAACCTTTTACAATCTCTTATTAAGAGCAAACCTAGGAAAAAGTGGCCTTAGCAACTGTCAAATATACAATACAGTATTATTAACTATAGTCACCATGCTGTACATTATATCCTTATGATTATCTATTTTATAACTGAGAGTTTGTACCATTTTTTGGCTTCATAACTGTTTCATTTTTTGTTGTTGTTGCTGTTCAGTCGCTATGTTGTGTCTGACTGTGCAACCCCATGGACTGCAGCATGCCAGGCACCCCTGACCATCACTATCTCCTGGACAATGCTCAAATTCATGTCCACTGGGTCGGTGTCTGTGCTAAGTCACTTCTGTCGTGTCCGGCTCATTCTGACCCATGTACTGTAGCCTGCCAGGCTCCTCTGTCCATGGGATTCTCCAAGCAAGGATACTGGAGTGGGCTGCCATGCCCTCCTCCAGGGGATCTTCCCGACCAAGGAGGGATCGAACCCCCGTCTCTTATGTCTCCTGCTTTGGCACTCGGGTTCGTTACCACTAGCACCGCCTGAGAAGCCCAAAAGTAGATTAGGGTTTCCCTCATGACTCAGTGGTAAAGAATTTGCCTGCCACTTCAGAAGACTTAGGTTCAGACCCTGATCCCAGAAGATCCCACATGCCACTGAGCAGCTAAGCCCATGTGCCACAACTATTGAGCTTTCATTGAGTCAGTGATGCTACCTAACCATCTCATCCTCTGATGTCCCTTTCTCCTCTTGCCCTCAATTTTTCCCAGCATCAGGATCTTGTCCAGTGAGTCAGCTCTTCACATCAGGTGGCCAAAGTATTGGAGCTTTAGCTTCAGCATTGGTCCATTCAATGAATATTCAAGGTTGATTTCCTTTTGGATTGACTGGTTTGATCACCTTGCTGTCCAAGGGACTGGAAATCGTCACAATTTGAAACCGTCAGTTCTTCAGTGCTCACCCCACTTTATGGTGCAACTCTCACATCCGCATGAGACTACTGGAAAAACCGTAGCTTTGACTAGACGGACCTTTGTCGGCAAAGTGATGTGTCTGATTTTTAAGATGCTGTCTAGGTTTCTCACAGCTTTTCTTCCAAGGAGCAAGCGTCTTTTAATTTCATGGCTGCTGTCACCGTCTGCAGTATTTTGGAGCCCAAGAAAATAAACTGTCATTGTTTCTACTTTTTTCCCATCTCTTTGCCACGAAGGGATGGGACCAGATGCCGGGATCTTAGTTTTTCTGGGTTTTAAGCCAGCTTTTTCATTCTGCACTTTCACTTTCATCAAGAGGCTCTTTAGTTCCTGTTCGCTTTCTGCCATTAAAGTGGTATCATCTGCATATCTGAGATTGTTGGTATTTCTTCTGGTGTTCTTGATTCCAGCTTGTGTTATATCCAGTCTAGCATTTCACATGATGTACTCAGCATAAAAGTTATACTACATCAGGATGACAATATACAGCCTTGCATGCCATTCAAAATTTTGAACCAGTCCATTGTTCCTTGTGAGGTTCTAACTGTTGCTTCTGGACCCACATACAGGTTTCACAGGAGACAGGTAAGGTGGTCTGGTATTCCCATCTCTTTTTAAAAATTTTCCACACTTTATTGTGATCCACACAGTCAAAGGCTTTCATTTTTCAGTATATTTTTATTGAAGTGTAATTGATTTACAATGTTATATTCAGTTCAGTTCAGTTCAGTAGCTCAGTTGTATCCGACTCTTTGTGACCCCCTGGATGGCAGCATGCCAGGCCTCCCTGTCCATCATCAACTCCTGGAGTTCACTCAAACCCACGTCCATCGAGTCGGTGATGCCATCCAGCCATCTCATCCTCTGTCGTCCCCTTTTCCTCCTGCCCCCAATCCCTCCCATCATCAGAGTCTTTTCCAATGAGTCAACTCTTCACATGAGGTGGCCAAAGTACTGGAGTTTCAGCTTTAGCATCATTCCTTCCAAAGATCACCCAGGACTGATCTCCTTCAGAATGGACTGGTTGGATCTCCTTACAGTCCAAAGGACTCTCAAGAGTCTTCTCCAACACCACAGTTCAAAAACATCAATTCTTTGGTGCTCAGCTTTCTTCACAGTCCAAGTCTCACGTGCATACATGACTACTGGAAAAACCATAGCCTTGACTAGATGGACCTTTGTTGGCAAAGTAACGTCTCTGCTTTTTAATATGCTATCTAGGTTGGTCATAACTTTCCTTCCAAGGAGTAAGCGTCTTTTAATTTCATGGCTGCAGTCACCATCTGGAGTGATTTTGGAGCCCCAAAAAATAAAGTCTGACACTGTTTCCACTGTTTCCCCATCTAGTTCCCATGAAGTGATGGGGCCAGATGCCATGATCTTAGTTTTCTGAGTGTTGAGCTTTAAGCATATACGTTTTCATATTCTTTCCCATTGTGGTTATTACAGATAGTTCCCTGTGCTCTACAGTAGGACCTCATTGGTTATATATTTCATATTTAGTAGTTTATATCTGCTTATCCCAACCTCTCAATTAACCCCTTCTCTACCCCCTTACCCCTTTGGTAACCATGAATTTGTTTTTTATGTCTGTGAGTGTTTCTCTTTTGTAAATATGTTCACTTGTAACATAGTTTGATTCCACATGTAAGTGAAATCCTATGATGTTTGTCTTTGTCTGTCTGACTTACTTCACTTAGTAGGATAATCTCTCGGTCCATCCATGTTGCTGATAAATGGCCTCATTATATTTCATTCTCTTATGGCTGAGTAGTATTCTGTTGTATATGTGTACCACATCTTCTTTATCCATTCATCTGTGGATGGACATTTAGGTTGCTTCCTTGTCTTGGCCCTTGTAAATAGTGCTGCTATGAATGTTGGGGTGCATGTATCTTTTTGAATTAGAGTTTTCTCTGGTTATATGCCCAGGAGTGGGTTTGATGGGTCATATGGTGTGTTCTTGCTAAGTCCCTTCACTTCAGTCATGTCCAATTCTGTGCAGACAACAATGTTGTGTTGGTTTCTGCCATACAGCAACATGAATCAGCCATAGGTATCCATGTGTCACCTCCCTCTTGAAACTCCCTCTCGACTCCCACCCCATCTCACCCCTCTAGGTTGTCACAGAGCACAAAGTTGCGCTCCCTGTGTTATACAGCAACTTCACATCAGCTATTTATATTACATATAATAACGTATATATGTCAATGCTGCTCTTTCAATTCGTCCCACCCTCTCCTGCCCCCGCTGTGTCCATAAGTCTGCTCTCTATATCTGAATCCTATTCCTGCCCTGCAAAGAAGTTCATCAGTACCATTTTTCTGGATTCCATATATATGCGTTAATGAACGATATTTGTTTTTCTCTTTCTGACTTACTTCACACTGTATATATAACAAGCTCAGGGTAGGAGGTCAGTTTGAGAGCTCGCACTCTTTAACTGCCATACCTGCCCAAAGACCCCAGGCCCTGCCTCTGCAGGGCAGCTCATCCCATGAGTTTAAACACAGGGAATTGGAAAGTGTTTCTGTGTAGAGTGTATGTTTGCAGTTTGCTTAAAGTTCAACTGAAATAATACTTACACATACACTCACACACACCCACACAGTGCTCCAGATAAGTTTCTGAGTCATAGAAGGTTTGTGTCTCTACACAGTTTTTACACAGGTTTTATCTTTAGATCTCCCAATTCTTACAAAAATTTTTTAAGGCTGATTTAAAATCTTTCAGGTAGAAAAACTGGCTTACGTAAGAGTGATGTTCTACCTGGTGCTCAGGCAAAGGTGTTGAGTGTGCCTGAGGCTGGAATATTAAACAAATATATGGAGAAGGATGCTTTTTACCTACACTCTGAGTTTTCTAGGTGACCATGTGAGAAAGAAGAGAAGTCATTATGTGTATGAAATTTTCAATACCAAAATTAGTAAAATTTGTAAACTTAATTAAAATCTGTCAACGGTTCCCTATTTACTATATAAACATCACTACAGCTCCTGACAAAGGTCTCAATTTTAGTTTTTGTGTTTTTGAAAGTGGGTGTTATTGATGTCATTACAGTCATTTCTGTGTTTCTTTTGTTACAAAAGGCACAGTGTTTGCGTTCTCTCTCAGGGTATATGTGGCATAAGACACAGAGGCTAGGTAAGTTAAAGTTGTCTAAATATATGAGTTCCAAATTCTATAATGTGTTCTAAGTTTCTGGGTCACTGCCAACCCCATTTTGCCTTTTCAACTGTCTCCCTATTAAGCTCTGCCTGTAGAGATTTCCAGAGAAAGGCAAGAAGTCTGAAGGAAGGAGAATCCACTATGTATTATCACTGCTCCTGCTTCCCCTCAGTTTCACCCCCATAAAGGCAAAAATATTTTTTCAGATGAATTTTTAAAAAGAATTCTATTTTATGCCACATAAGTATTTATGATATATAGTACATTATATTGAACATATACTGTATATATATATATTATATTAAATACATATTGTGTTACATATATTGTGTTATATATATATATATATATATATATATATATATATATATATATCACTGGAGTGGGTTGTCATTTCCTTCTCCAGGGGATATTCCTCATCCTGGGATCAAACCCAGGTCTCCTGCGTTGCAGGCAGATTCTTTACCATCTGAACCACCATGGAAGCCCTATATATATATATATATATGTATATATATATAATACACACATATACATATATATGCATATAATGTTTTCTTTATCCTTTCATCTGCCACAAACACTTAGGTTGTCTTAATTCTTGGCTATTGCAAATAATGCTGCAATGAGCATATAAGAGCAGAGCAGGAATCATGTCCTTTGGATATATTTTCAGGAGTGGGATTGCTGGATGATCTGATAATTCTATTTTCAATTTTTTGAGGAATCTCCGCACTGTTTTTCATAGTGGCTGCACGATTTTGCATTCCCACCAATGGAGCAGAAGTGTTCCCTTTTTACCACAACGTTGCCAACACTCAGTGAAGTGTTTGCTCACAGTGGTGACAGTGTGTGACACCGAGTCATAGCCAGGTCCAGGGACAAGGATGACATCAGTACAATGCCAGAGCTGAGTTTCTGTGGGAGGTGCCTGGTGCAGAGCAGGAATCTAGATCCACACGGCAAATTCCTTGTGAAATCCCAGAGGTATTCATGTACCCTACAGGCAACTGGGAAAAGTGTACTGTTGATCCTCAAAGGGGAAGGCAAATTGTGCTCAATTATCCTATGACACATTTAACAAAGAGAACATGTTAGACCAGTCTAGGACTGCGGACCATTTACCAATATTACTTGAGTGTCATTCATTCCGGTATGAGATTCATAATGTCAATACCTAGTAGAGGGGCTCTGGTACAGGGAGCAGCCTCCTTTAATTCTCTCTAGTCCATAGATAGCCTCTACCCATTAGTCGTGGCTTGAGGACAGGCCATAGCAGGAAACCACAAAGTGGGGATCCGTATCCTTTCACTAACAAGGCTAAGACAGGTCATAATCCTTCAGTGCTTTACTTTTAGTAATACCTCCCACATGGGTAGAGGGAAGTTCAGTAATTTCCACTGGCCAGGGCCTACCAGTAGAATAGAAGCCTTAGGATTGTTTCGTGAGGTTATCTGCTGATTCCAATAACAGGAAAAGAGATAATTTCAGAGAGAACAACCAGGGCAGAAGCATCTTTTAGCAAAATTAAGTCAATTTTAAAGCCTCAGTAGACAATCATCCTTTCAATTAATTATCCTCCCAAGCCAGTCATCTCCTGGGGAATCCCTTTGAAGCAACAGTCACAAACATTTTTGGCACCAGGGACTGGTTTGGGGTAGACAATTTTCCCATGCACCAGGGTGGTGGGGGATGTTTTAAGTATATTACATTTGTTGTGCCCTTTATTTCTATTATTATTACATCAGCTTAATCTCAGATCATCAGGCATTAGATCCTAGAGGTAGGGGACCCTTGTTTTAAAATATGAGTGCTTACTAGGATTAGGGAGATGTGAGCATCTGTATCCAAAACAGCCATCCAGTGTTGTTAATATTTGGGAGCCCACACCACAGTTCATGTGGTAAGAGGGCAACAGCCTGCCAAAAGAGGCCTGCTTTGAGAATACTGGGTCCTGATGTGGGGGCGGCATCGAGTGTGTGTGTGTGTGTGTGTGTGTGTGCATGTGCACCTATGTGTGTGAAGGAGATTGTACCCACATTTGCATGTGTGATTGAATGTGCATGTTTGTGAACAACTTAAGGAGGAGTATGTTCATGTATGTAAATTTATGACTGACACGGTGTATGTGAAGCATATTGAGGTGTGTGAGTGAGTGCATAACTATTTTAGTTTAAGCATATTTGTATTTGAATGAATTTGTCCATGTGTCAGCGTATCTATGGATGGCAGTAAATCTTTGAGCATGTTCATTTGAGTGAATGTGTACTTTGTGGACGTATGTGAGCTTGTCTGTGTGTAGGAGTGAATTGAGCCTGTTCATATGTCAGTGTATTAATGTGCTTTTGTGTGTTTCTGTGTGTTCACGTTTTTGAGTGAATTTGTAAGCATGTGCATGATGGTAGCATGTTTACCTCTGAGTGAATGTGGAACCATGATGATCTGTGTGAGCTTGTTAATGTGTACATCTATTTCTGAATCCATGCATGGATGTATGTGTGAATGCTGATCATATGCATGTACACAACTGTTTTAATGAGTGTACTTGTGAGTTTGTGATCAGGTTCACTGTGTGATTATGTGAACATGTTCCTGTCTGGGTGTAAATGACTGAGTATATACATGTGATCATATTCCTGTGTTCGAATGAATATGTAAGCATATCATGTACTTTCATGAATGTGAGTGAATGTATGCTTTGCATTTGTGTTTTTGTACATTTGCGCTTGCGTGACTGTGAAAAAAGTCTGTCATTAAATGCATGAGCATGTATATGTATATCGATACATATATACGTGCATATTATTAATCTACAAGTATAAGTGGATACAGCATCGTGTGTGTGTTAATGAATATGTAAACATGCTTGTGTTAGGGCATGGTAATGTGTGTGTTCTTTTCTGTGAGTGAATGTGATTCTGTCTATGTGTGACTAAATGTGTGTTCACTTGTGTGGAAGTGATAATGTGAGTGTGTCTATGTGCAACTGTGAGTGAATATATGAGTATCTGTGTGTGAGAGATTGTGTGCATGAATATGAATATGATCCTGTCTAAATGTGAATGCGTTATCATGTCCAGGTCTCAGCATGAGTGATTTTGCAGTGTCTGTGTTAATACACATGTGTGTGTGTATGAGCATGCAGGCTGTGTGAATAAGTGAACTTGTTCCTGTGTGTGAAATTGATCATACATGAGTGATTCGTGTGTTAGCATGTTGTCTGTTAAATAAATGTGAGAGCATGTGCATGTATGAATGTGTGTGAGAGGTCGGAGGGAGTGGATGTAAGTGTGCAACTGTGTCAGTATACAAGTCCATTAGATATGTGTATTTTTGTGGGAATTTAAGTGAGAGTGTAGACTTGTTAGGGAGATAACATGTAAACACGCTTTGTGTGTCTGGGAATGTTCACATTTAAGTATGTTCATGTATGCGTGAACATCTGAGTATGCCCGTGAGTGTGAGCATGAACATATGTAAATACAAGTGTGAACACCTTTGTGTTTTGAGCATGTTAATGTGCAACAGTGAAAGTCTGTTTGTGTATGAATGAATTCGTGTGTTCATATCTGAGTGCGTGAGCTCACACATGTATGGGAGCATGTTCATGTGTGTAGACTATTGCATGATCAAGTTGGTGTGTGTGAAGGTGTTAATGTATAATTATTTTTCCTGAGTGGAACTGAATGTGTAAGCAAGTTCATGTATGTGAGCATGATGTAAATCTGAAGCAAAGTTGTGATTGTATGTGGGCAAGTCTGTGTACATGAATTAATCATGTGAGTGAATATGTCAATCTGTTTATTTGCACGTGTTTATGTCTTCAAGTGTTAATGGAGTGTTTGAGCAGGTTTTTGAGTTTTATCGAATATGAGCATGTGCATTTATGTGAAATTTTCTTTGTGTAAAAAAATTTGTGAGGGTTTTGTGTGTTTGAGCATGTTAATATATGAATAAGCTCATTTTGTGAATGTGTCAATTTGGGTATATGTGAATGAACATGTAAGTAAGTATGTGTCATTTTATTGAAATGTGTGTTTATATGTGTATGCTCATATATGTGACTATGTGATGGCATCCATATGTGGATTAATATATGAATAGGTACATGGGAGTGAATGTAGGAGCAGTTTTCTGTGTGTATAATTCATGTCGGTGAAAATCTCAACATCTTAGTTTGCGTGACTGTATGAGTGTTCTCCACAGGACTGGAAAAGGTCAGTTTTCAATCCCAAAGAAAGGCAATGCCAAAGAATGCTCAAACTACCGCACAATTGCACTCATCTCACACGCTAGTAAAGTAATGCTCAAAATTCTCCAAGCCAGGCTTCAGCAATATGTGAACCGTGAACTTCCTGATGTTCAAGCTGGTTTTAGAAAAGGCAGAGGAACCAGAGATCAAATTGCCAACATCTGCTGGATCATGAAAAAAGCAAGAAGAGTTCCAGAAAAGCATGTATTTCTGCTTTATTGACTATGCCAAAGCCTTTGACTGTGTGGATCACAATAAACTGTGGAAAATTCTGAAAGAGATGGGAATACCAGATCACCTGATCTGCCTCTTGAGAAATTTGTATGCAGGTCAGGAAGCAACAGTTAGAACTGGACATGGAACAACAGACTGGTTCCAAATAGGAAAAGGAGTTCGTCAAGGCTGTATACTGTCACCCTGTTTATTTAACTTATATGCAGAGTACCTCATGAGAAACGCTGGACTGGAAGAAACACAGGCTGGAATCAAGATTGCCGGGAGAAATATCAATAACCTCAGATATGCAGATGACGCCACCCTTATGGCAGAAAGTGGAGAGGAACTGAAAAGCCTCTCGGTGAAAGTGAAAGTGGAGAGTGAAAAAGCTGGCTTAAAGCTCAACATTCAGAAAAACCAAGATCATGGCATCCAGTCCCATCACTTCATGGGAAATAGATGGGGAAACAGTGGAAACAGTGTCAGACTTTATTTTTCTGGGCTCCAAAATCACTGCAAATGGTGACTGCAGCCATGAAATTAAAAGACACTTACTCCTTGGAAGGAAAGTTATGACCAACCTAGACAGCATATTGAAAAGCAGAGACATTACTTTGCCAACAAAGGTCCTTCTAGTCAAGGCTATGGTTTTTCCTGTGGTCATGTATGGATGTGAGAGTTGGACTGTGAAGAAGGCTGAGTGCTGAAGAATTGATGCTTTTGAACTGTGGTCTTGGAGAAGACTCTTGAGAGTCCCTTGGACTGCAAGGAGATCCAACCAGTCCATTCTGAAGGAGATCAGCCCTGGGATTTCTTTGGAAGGAATGATGCTTAAGCTGAAACTCCAGTACTTTGGCCACCTCATGCGAAGAGTTGACTCATTGGAAAAGACTCTGATGCTGGGAGGGATTGGGGGCAAGAGGAGAAGGGGACGACAGAGGATGAGATGGCTGGATGGCATCACTGACTCGATGGACATGAGTCTGAGTGAACTCCGGGAGTTGGTGATGGACAGGGAGGCCTGGCGTGCTGCGATTCATGGGGTCGCAAAGAGTCGGACACGACTGAGCGACTGATCTGGTCTGATTTGATCTGATGAGTGTTCTGGGATTAGATTTGAGTGTATCTAGATTTGAGCAGATATATGAGCACGTTTGTGCATAGAAACACACTAATGTGAGTGTGCTCATTTGCGTGAATGAAGGTGATGATATGCTCCTATGTGTGATTGAATTCATGAGCGTGTTTGGGAGTGGTTGTGAGTCTGTAGGTATACATTCATGTGCAAGTGTGAACAAACATGAATTTTATCTGTGTCAGTGTGTGAGAGAATATCAGTACTGATAGCTTACGGTGAATCATGTCCAATTCGTGATCTCTGAAGAAGATTTAGCTTCAGAACCAGGGACCAGGCTTGATCACTCAAGAGCTTTTATGTAGCCGAGTTTTATTAAAGAATAAAAAGGGACAGAGAAAGCTGCTGACATAGACATCAGAAGGGGGATGGAGAGTGTCCCCCTGGCTAGTCTTAACAAGGGAGCTATATACTTTTTTAATTTGTTATTACAAAAAAATCAAAATAATGTTCCAAGGTTGTAAAGATCTTACTAGACCCACTCCCACAATTTACATTGTAAGATGACAGGATTAGAACTAACGATAGAAAGATCTTGCCAGGTGAACTCCCATAATACACATTTTAAGATAACAGGACTAGTCAGAAGGTTGTTCGGTTCAGTTCAGTTCCGAAGGTTTTTAAGAAGGAGCAACTATCCTCAAGCAGGATACATTGTTGTTAAATAATCCTTAGCACAGTTTAAGCCAAGTTGTTTGTTGTGTAATCATCAGCTTAAAAGAAAAAAACTTAAAGAAAAAAAAAAAAAAGTTTGTCCTTTTCTCCTCCTTGAGAATTCCAGACCCCTATCTGTTCCTTGAGAGCCCTAGCTAGACCCTTTTCTCCTCCACGGGGACCCCGGACTTCTTATCAACCCACCTAGGAATTGTCTCTCTCAGTATGTTGATGTGTGTGAATGATGTATGAATATGCTGCTGCTGCTAAGTCGCTTCAGTCGTGTCCGACTCTGTGCGACCCCATAGACGGCAGCCCACCAGGCTCCCCCGTCCCTGGGATATGTGTGTGTGAGTACAAATGTATGCTATTGTGTCTATCGGTGTGTGAGCATGTTCTTTGGGTGACCCATTTAATATGCATGTATCAGTTCAGTTCAGTCGCTCAGTCGTGTCCGACTCTTTGCGACCCCATGAATTGCAGCATGCCAGGCCTCCCTGTCCATCACCACCTCTCGGAGTTCACTCAGACTCACGTCCATCGAGTTGGTGATGCCATCCAGCCATCTCATCCTCTGTCGTCCCCTTTTTCTCCTGCCCCCAATACCTCCCAGCATCAGGGTCGTTTCCAATGAGTCAACTCTTCGCATGAGGTGGCCCAAGTACTGGAGTTTCAGCTTTAGCATCATTCCTTCCAAAGAACACCCAGGGCTGACCTCCTTCAGAATGGACTGGTTGGATCTCCTTGCAGTCCAAGGGACTCTCAAGAGTCTTCTCCCACACCACAGTTCAAAAGCATCAATTCTTCGGCGCTCAGCTTTCTTTATGGTCCAACTCTCACATCCATACATGACCACTGGAAAAACCGTAGGCTTGAGTAGACGGACCTTTGTTGGCAAAGTAATGTCTCTGCTTTTCAATATGCTATCTAGGTTGGTCATAACGTTTCTTCCAAGGAGTAAGCATCTTTTAATTTCATGGCTGCAGTCACCATCTGCAGTGATTTTGGAGCCCAAAAAGATAGTCAGCTACTGTTTCCCCATCTATTTCCCATGAAGTGATGGGACCAGATGCCATGATCTTCGTTTTCTGAATGTTGAGCTTTAAGCCAATTTTTTCACTCTCCTGTTTCACTTTCATCGAGAGGCTTTTTAGTTCCTCTTCACTTTCTGCCATAAGGGTGTGTGAGCATATTTCTTTGTATGAATGTGTGAATTTGACGTGTGAGTGATTTGAGTGTGCATAAGTAGGAGCACATGTGTTTCAATGAATATGCAAATATGTCCGTGTGTGAGCACGTTCAGGCTTTCCAGGTGGTGCTAGTGGTGAAGAACCTGCCTGCCAATGCAGGAGAGGTAAGAGATGCGGGTTCGAACCCTGGATTGTGAAGATCCCCTGGAGGAGGGCACAGCAATCCACTCCAGTATTCTTGCCTGGAGAATGCCATGGACAGAGGAGCCTGGCAGGCTACAGTCAGTAGCGTCGTACAGAGTCAGACACAACTGAAGTGACTTAGCACCCATGCATGTGAGCATGTTCATATGTGAGTGAACCTGAGTGTAAGAGTCTCTTTGTGTGTGAATGTACCAGCGTGTTCATGTGTAAAAAAACGTGAGCATGTCCACATGTGTCAACATGTTGATGCAAAAATGTAAGACTATGAGTGAGTATGTTCAAGAGTGAATGTGTCAGCATGTATCTGAGTAAGTGAATGTATGAGAATTCTTATGTGTGTTATAGATTTCATGGGAAAGTGTGACTGAATGTGTGAGCACGGGTTTGAGTGTGTTTCTTCCCCCTGGGTTTTTTTCAGGACTGCATGTCCACATGGTGAAATGTAAGGCACTGTGCACAAATAAGCTTTTCTTCTCTATTGGCTCAAAACTGTCTATAACCAGCTGTACAGCTAGGGCGCATTATTCTCTGTAAATAACATCCCACCGCTCCTATAGAAACACGTGTGACTCTCATGATTCAACCTGCTGGCTTCACTGCAGGCTAACTGCCCAGAAGCTGACCTGCAAAGGGAGAAATCAGTTATCCCAAGTCGAACGCTTTAGAAAGCAAAGTGCTATTGGGAATAATTGTCTGAATAACAACTGAGAAGTAAATGGGGCTCTGTGTTAGGTCAAATCCCAGACACTAGCATTTAGGGTTACCATGATCAAGCCCCAGCAAAGTGCTTACAGGAGTTGCTATAAACACAGCCCTTTATTCCAACCATTCAGACCCCACCCCCCTCAAACATGCCATTAGAGAATGGAAGCTATGTATGTCAGTTAAGAAAATCTAGCAGGGCCAGGGAGCCAGGGACCCCACCGACCCCAAGGTCATACTTCTCATTCTAGACCATTTAGTGCCACTCAGACAGCCATCCCTTTTGGTGGGATCCAGAAGACCCTAAAGGGCCAGCACAGAGCCTGGTCGAGAGACTCCCAGCGATAAGAGCAAATGGGAGCTGAAATACAGTCCACATTCTCCTCATCAGGCTGCGTGCCCTGGCTCTGAGATGCAGCCCAAAAGACGGGAGACGTGTTCTACTTTATCTTCCCAGAGAGGACGCCCTATGTGCTAGAAGGGATCTGCATGAGAACGTGGTGGAAGTATCCATACATCTCAAAAAGGCAAATTAAAAGTGTTATGGACTGCGCGTTGGTGTACTCCAAATACAAATATGTACAGCCTGGGGGGAGTGCCACTGGTAAGTGCACTGGTAAGGTGCAGCTGGTTTGCTGCATTTCAGCTCTTTTCAACCTAACACAAAATCCTTTCTTTTTAAATTTTATTTTATTTTTTAACTTTACAATATTGTATTGGTTTTGCCATATATCGAAATGAATCTGCCACAGGTATGGTATGGAGAGGGAGGAGGGAGGAGGGTTCAGGATGGGGAACACATGTATACCTAACACAAAATTCTTAAGTGTCATGACTTCCCTGGTGCTGCACTGGCTAAGACTGCACTCCCAACGCAGGGGGACCAGGTTTGATCCCCGGTCAGGGAACTAAATCCCACATGCCACAATTAAATAGTATGCCACAACTAAAGGTCCCACATGCTGCAAATAAAGATCCCACGTGCCACAACTAAAGATCCTGCATGCCACAACTAAAGATGCCACATGCCACAACTGAAGATCCTGCGTGTTGCAACTAAAAAGACCTTGCATGCTGTAGGTAAAAGATCCCACATGCCACAATGAAAGTTCTGCATGCCACAAATAAAAAGATTCCACATACCCCAACTGAAGATCCTGCATGCCACAACTAAAAGATCCCACATGCCACAACAAAGATCCCAAATGCTAGAAAGAAAAGATCCTACATGCCACCACAGGGATCCTGCATGGCACAATTGAAAAGATCCCACATACCACAACTAAAAAGATGTCACAAGCCCCAGATAAAAGATCCCATGTGAAACAACAAAGATCCCCTATGCCACAACTAAACAGATCTGAGATGCTGCAAGTAAAAAAATCTTGTTTGCTGCAACAAATGATCACCTATGCTGCAACACATATCCCACACACCACAGTAAAAATCACATGTATCACAACTAAAATGATCCCACATGCTGCAACTAAAAGATTCCTCATGCCAGAAATAAAAAGATCTTGCATGCTGCAACAAAGATCCTACATGTGACAATTTATAAGATCTGCATGCTGCAACTAAGATCCCACATGCTGCAAAAAAAAAAAAAAAAAATCTTTCATGCTGCATAAAAGATCCCACATACCACAAGAGTCCATGCCACAATAAAGATTCTGCCTGTGACAATTAAAAATATCCAGCATGCCACAACTAAAGATTCCACATGCTGCAGTGACGATTCCACATGCAGCAACAAAGATCCCATATACCACAATTATAAAGATCTCATATGACACAGTGAAGATCCCACAAGCCACAACAAAGATCCCACATGCTGTAACTAAGATCCCACATACTGCTCAAATATCCCAATACCACAACCAAAAGATCCCACATGCTACAACTAAAGTTCTTGCATGCTGCATAAAGATCCTGCATGCCACAACTAAAAAGATCTCACATTCTGAAACTAAAATATCCTGCGGGCCACAAATAAAATGATTCCCCATAATGCAACTAAAGACCCTGCCTGCCACAACTAAAAGATCCACATGCCACAACGATCTCACACGCCACAATTAAAAAGATCCCTCAGCTGCAACAAATATCCTGCATGCCCCAGTTAAAAAGATCCCACATTCCACAACCAAAAATATCTCACATGCTGCAACTAAAAGATCCTGCATGCCACAACAAAGATCCCATATACTGCAACAAAGTTCCTACTTACCCCAATGAAAGATCCCATATGCTGCAACTAAAGATCCTGCATGCCGCACCTAAAAAATATCCCATATGCCCCAACTAAAGATCCACACGCACTACCAAGATCCCACATACCATGACTAAAAGATCCTGACGCTGCAACGAAAGATCCCGCATGCCACATCTGAAGATCCTGCATGTCAAAACTATAAAGATCTGGCAGGCTGGAACTAAAAGATCATGCATGCCACAATGAAGATCTTCCATGCCACAAATAAAAAGATTCCCCACGCTTGAACTAAAGATCTTGCATGGCACAACCAAAAGATCTCATATGCCACAAATAAAAAGATCCTTCATGCCACAACAAAGATCCTATGCCACAATTAAAAAGATTCTGCATGTCGCCAACAAAGATCCCACATACCACAACAAAGTGTCCACATATCACAACTACAAAGATCCCACACGGCACAACGAAGATCCTGCCTGCCACAATTTGAAAACCCTGAAAGCTGCAACAAAGATCTCACATGCTACAACTAAAGATCCTACATGCCACAACAAGGATCCCACACACCACAGATAAAGATACCTCATGCTGCAACACACATCCTGCATGCCACAACTAAAAAGACTCCCATGCTGCAACTAAAAAGATTTCACATGCCCCAACAAAATGATCCCACATGCCAAAAACAGAAAGATATCCCACATGCCGAAACAAAGTTCCTACACAGAGCAATTAAAAAGATCACGCATGCCACCACTAAAGATGCCACATGCTACTACAAAGACTCCACATGCCACAAGAAAAATCACACATGCTACGACTAAAAGATCCTGCATGCTGCAACTAAAAGATCCCATGTTGCAGCAAAGATCCCACATATCACAACAAAAAAGATCCCACATGACAAACCGAAGAGCCTGCCTGCCACAATTAAAACTACCCCACATGCTGCAACAACAATCCCACATGGTACAGTTAAAGATCCCACGTGCCACAAGAAAATCCCATATGCTGCAACAAAGATCCCACATTCAGCAACTAAAATATCTCACATGCTCCAACTAAAAGATGCTGAACGCCACACTAAAAGTTCCCACGTGCCACAAGAAAGTTACCACATGCTTCAACTTAAAGATACCACAACTAAATGGTCCCACATCCTACAACTAAGATCCCATATGCTTAAGAAAGATCCCAATACTACAACTAAAAGATCCAGCAAAGGTCCTACATGCTGCAAGAAAGATGCCACATGATGCAACAAACATCACACAACTAAAAATAGCCTCAGTTCAGTTCAGTCGCTCAGTCGTGTCACCTACATGCCACAAATTACAGATCCTACATGCCACCAGCTAAAAGATCCAACATGCTACAACAAAGATCCCAGATTCCACAACAAAGATCTGATAAGTCACAAATAAAAAAGATTGCACATAGCACAATGATGACACTGCCTGTCGCAATTAAAAAGACTCCACATGCCACAACAAAGATATCAACTAAAACAACTAAAGATCCATATGCTGCAACATATTCCCACATGCTGCAATGAAGATCCCACATTCTATAACTAAAAATATCTTGCATGCCCCAACTAAAATGCAACTAAAGATCTCACATACCACATTAAAATAACCCACATGCCAAAACTAAGATCCTAATACCAAAACTAAAAGATCTCGCATGCTGCAACAAAGATCTCACATACCAAAACTTTTTAAAAGATACTGTATGCCACATTTAAAGATATCCCATAACACAACTAAAGATCCCACATACTACAACAAAGATGCCATATAATAGAACTGTAAAGATCCCACATACCACAACAGAAAGATCTCACATGCTGCAACAAAATCCCACAGGCGGCAATGAAGAACAAGCATGACCTAACTAAAAGGGTCTTACATGCCACAAGTAAAAGATCCAACATGCTAGAACTAATAGAGTCAACGTGTAGCAACAAAGATCCCACATGCCCCAACAAAGATCCCACATGCCAAACTAAAAGATCCTGCATACCACAACTTAAAGATCTCACATGCCACAAAAAAGATCCTTCATGCCAGAACAAAGATCCCACATATGAAGACTAAAAGATCCTGCATGCCACAACTAAAAAGATCCAGCAAGCCACAACTAAAAGACCCTGCATGCTGCAACAAAGATCCCACGTGCTATAACTCAAGATCCCACATGCCACAACAAAATCGGACATGTTGCAACAAAGATCTCACATTCTCCAACTAAAAATATCTTGCATGTTCCAACTAAATGATCCCACATGCCTGAACTAAAATATTTCACATGCCGCAGCTAAGATCCCATATACTGCAACAAATATCCCAACACCGCAACTGTAAGATCCCACATGCCACAACAGAGATCCCATGGGCCACAACAAAGATCCCACATACCAAAATGAAAAGATCCCATATGCCACAACTAAAGATCCCCCATGCTGCAACAAAGGTCCCATATACCACAACTATAAATATCCCACACGCTACAATGAAGAGTCTGCCTGCCACCATTAAAAAGACCCTGTATGCCGCAACAAAGATCCCACATACCGCAGGTAAAGATCTCATGTGCTACAACAAAATCCTATATGCTGCAATGCAGATCATGTATGTTGCAACTAGAAGGATCTTGCATTTCCCAACTGATAGATGCCACATGCTGTGACTAAAATATCCCACATACCACAACTAATAGATTCTGCATGGTGGAACTAAGATCCTGCAAACCAAAACTAAAAGATTCTGTATGTAGCACCTAAAGATGCCCCATGCCACAACTAAAGATCTTGCTTACTGCAACTAAAAGATCCCGCATGTCACAACTAAAAGTTCCTACCTGACACAACAAAGATCCCACATATCACAACAAATATCCCCACAGCACAAGTAAAAGATCTCACAAGCTGCAACTAAACATATTCCTCATTCTGCAACTACAAGATCCTACATGCAACAACTAAAAGATCACATATGCTGTAACTAGAGATTTACATGCAACTACAAAGATCCCACACACTACAACTAAAAGATCCCCCATGCCACCACAAAATCCCACACACCAAAGCTAAAAGATCCCATAGGCTGCAACTAAACAACCCGCAAACTAAAAATAAATATCCCACATGCCCTGACTTAAGAGATGCTGCATGTAGGCAATGAAGATCCCATGTGCCACAACTAAGACCCAACATAAACTAATAAGTTAAACACATATTTTTTAAAATTTCATTTATTTTAATTGGAGGCTAATTACTTTACAATATTGTGTTGGTTCTGCCACACATCAACATGAACCCGCCACGGGCGTACACGTGTTCCCCATCCTGAACCCCCCTCCCACCTCCCTCCCCGTACCATCCCTCCAGGTCATCCCAGTGCACCAGCCCCAAGGATCCTGTATCGAACCCGGACTGGTGATTCGTTTCTTATATGATATTATACATGTTTCCATGACATTCCCCCAAATCATCCCACCCTCTCCCTCTCCCACAGAGTCCGAAAGACTGTTCTATACATCTGTGTCTCTTGTGCTGTCTTGCATACAGGGTTATCGTTACCATCTTTCTAAATTCCATATATATGCTTTAGTATACTGTATTGGTGCTTTTCTTTCTGGCTTACTTCACTCTGTATAATAGGCTCCAGTTTCATCCACCTCATTAGAACTGATTCAAATGTATTCTTTTAAAATGACAATTAAAAGGTCATTAAAAATACCCTCAACTGTCTACAAATGAACTTATCTATGAAACAGAAACAGACTAGCAGACACAGAGAACAGACTTGTGGTTGCCTAGCCTGGGGTGCGGAGAAGGCAATGGCACCCCACTCCAGTACTTTTGCCTGGAAAATCCCATGGACGGAGGAGCCTGGTGGGCTGCAGTCCATGGGGTCGCTAGAGTCGGACACGACTGAGCGACTTCACTTTCACTTTTCACTTTCATGCATTGGAGAAGGAAACGGCAACCCACTCCAGTGTTCTTGCCTGGAGAATCCCAGGGACGGGGAAGCCTGGTGGGCTGCCGTCTCTGGGGTCGCACAGAGTTGGACACGACTTAGCAGCAGCAGCAGCAGCCTGGGGTAGGGGGAGGTTGTAGGGGAGGAATGGATTGGGAGTTTGGGTCTAGCAGATGGAAACTATTATACATAGAATGGATAAACAACAAGGTCCTACGGTATAGCACAGGGAATTATATTCAATATCCTGTGATAAACCACAATGAAAAATAATGTAAAAAAGAATGTCTGTATATGTAAAACTGAGTCACTCTGTTGTGCACCTGAAATTAACACAACATTGAAAATCAACTATACTTCAAAAAAAAAAAAACAACCCTCAAGTGCCTAGTAGCAGGTTTCCTCTTTTATGTGGACTAAGATGGACACGATATCCTGTCAGCACCCTGTCAAAAATCTAAACCAGCTTCATTTGCAAGGCTTTTGCTGAAACAGAGAAGTCACTGGTTATCAGTAAACATCACATAGTTTCCCAGAGAACAAACAGCAGGGAGTACCCCAGCTGTCACCTGAGGGCCGTGCCTTCTCGGGCACACACAGACGCATGTAGTCCTAGGTATGCACATTCTTTCCCCTGCTCCCTTCTCTTCATATGGTGAGTGAGCCAGAAGCATGCACTGAGGCGGCCTCTTCCTCTTCTCCTCTCCAGCTTTTCTCCAGAGGATGGGGCACAAAGACTGGGTCAATGTCACCAGGCAGGATGAGAGGCTGGGATAGAGTGCAGGCATTTGGGCAAGTGGAGAGGAGAGGAAGCAGGCAGAGGGCAGCCGACAGAAAAAAAGAATTACTTCAACCCCCTAAAGAGCCCCATCTTGGAGTCAGCATGGACACAGCTCTCCATGTTGGTGGGGATCCATCCAGGGGCAGCTGACTGCTCCAGGAAAAGTAATCTTCCACCCTCAGTGCCCTCCTGAGCTGAGCTAACAAGTCTACATTCTCCTGCACAAAGTCACATTATCTGAGCTGGGAAGGACATTTTTGTTGTCACAACCATGTTAAACTTTCTCTTGTATACCTGTTTTTAGAACTGGGAATGTGGCTTGACACAAAGAGAGAACCTTCTGGCTTTACCCAAAAAATTCATTTCAGATTCTTAGGCTTTAAGGCTGTCTTCTCAAAGACATTCATTCTGGGAACTGGCATTTCTCTCATTAATCATGTGCTTCCAGCCTGGAGGTGTCTTGGATGAGTATACTCAAGTACCCAGCCTGAGCCCTACAGGTATCTGGCCTTTCCAAAGCTTTCTGATGTGTCAACCAAGATACCTGAGGCTTTTAGCAGGTAGCTTTCCTTCCCGAGGGCATGGGAATAGGAACAGGCCCTGAGCATAACTGTGATCCTAACATATTTTCACATGCTGATCAAGAAACATCAGTTCCTGCAACGTGTGAGTGTGTGTTCACTTTATATCCTATAAAGTCACTACAAGTAATGAATTAGTGACCACTAAACCATTGCTCCCAGCGGGTATACAGGGTTAGGTTCCTATGCTCCTTGTGAATCAATATATAAACTTGTTGTATGGCTGCTTCTGTCTACAGTTACAGTTTAATCCAACTAGAAACCCAGAATTTACTAAAAGAATTTATATTAACAAAATGATAAAAGCTTCTTCCAACAAAAGACTCCAGAGCCTGTCCAAGGCTAAAACAATGGACACTCCCAGTAGTGTCTCCAATGAAGCCTCTTCATTGTTGAGGCTTTAGTAACCTTTGTTCATGCCCCCTGGCATCTCTGGACTACCCATGATTGCTATAAGTTGCCCACAGGCTACTGATGCAAGAAACTGCCCTTCTTGGCTTTGTACTACAAACCATTAGAGTGGCAAGTATCAGCCACATAATGAGCAATCGTCAAAATAGAGGTTCTCAGAGTCCCTGAGCCAGTGACACCCTGTACGCAGTTGCCCAGCATGCCTTGGATCAAGGAACCAGCACCCCAAAACCTCAGCATGGTTACTGAGCCTCCCTGTACAAGACAGTTTCTGGCATATCTTTCTTGCAAGAGGGCAGATGAGATAGTGGTAGAAGAAGCCATCCCTCTTCCAGACCTCTTGGCTACCTGGGGAGCCCCTTGGAATCCATTGTGTGGGAAATATTGAATGTTTGTACACTACATATGGTATTGTCACCATCATCCCCTGGAGGGATGGAAAGCAGTCATACTGATGGATAGTGACAATACCCATGATAAAGGACAGGACCAATGGGTCAGCACAATTGGCCCATCCTCCTTTTAGTACTGGATGCCCTGGCTGGCAAATGGGCCCATCTGTACATTTTTTATAAACTCTTGGGCCACTGCCTAAAAGTTGTCCCAGTTGAGGTAAAGAACTCTGGGAATCACTGGCCTCACAGGCACACAAAATATATATCAAGATGCTATGGACCGAATCCTATTCTCTCAAAATGTCTATGCTGAAGCATTAACCCCTATTTGACTGTGTTTGCTGACATGGATGTCATAAGCATGGAGCTCTAACCCAATAGGGGGGCATCCTTATAAGAAGAGGAAGAGATACCACAGAGCTCTCTCTCTCCCCCCACACTGAACAAAGAAAAGGCCATGTGAGGACACAGTGAGAAGACAGTTGTCTGCCAAGGACAAAGGTCTTACCGGGGTACAAATTCTTTTAGCAAATTCTAGATTTCCAACCAGATTAAACTGTGGGCCTTTGCATCAATTTAAATTCATTCCTCCCTCTGTATTCAAGTTTTCTGATGTGTTTCTCTCTGATCCTTTTTGCTTGTTTGTCACTGGATAAACTTTCTGTGTGTGATGGGGGAGGTGTCCTCTCTACTCTGCTCACAATTATGCGTTTTTTTCCTTCAGAGAGCCTCAAATCAGTTTCATTAGCGCTAGGGGTCTCCTCTATGACAATGGTTGCTTAATAAATTTTAAAGTCTCTGGCTTGAGTTGGGTTTGAATTCATTTCAGCACTGTGTCACAAAAGTGCTATGGTCATTTTTCCCTGTATCTAGGATGATCAGGACTTTTACTACATCAGGGACAAAGGTAACAGAGTGGCACAGCAGAAGATTGCTGGGCTCCCAAGCCAGAGGGGTACAGACTGAAACCATCTTCTGCTATGTGCTGCCACTTCAGTTGCATGGATTTTTTTTTTTTTGTCTTTTCTCTCTGTACAAATCCCCTCAGAATATTTCACACTCCTAGCAGTGCAAATTTACAGCTTTGGATTTTTATCTCGTCTAATCATGAGTGGTCCAGACCTTCTGGGTGGTTACAGGGATAGTTTAGAGACACAGTGACTCACTTCTCGGGAAGCCCAGGAAAGGTGGACACCGCAGGCCCATGTAGGACATATGGGAGTTGCCTTCTGGAACAGAGTGAAGCAAAAGGGTCTGTGGGAAGAGGGATTTGCAGTATTTGGAGGGTGAGGTAGCCCCTGGTTCCTGAGCAAGGATGTGATTGGCTTCTTTGAGTCAACAAGAAACCTGACAAGGAAACACTATACAGCGATATTAAGCGGGAATGCATCTGGTGCATTCAACATGGAGGTTTGTTGCTACAGGACCCTATCTGGTGGAGCAGAGCAGGGACAGAAACTTGAGAGTAGGCCATTCAAGGCTCTCTCAAATATACCACATGTCAACTCAGTGCAAAATATTATTTTTAGCCATCATCTCACAACTGGCCGCTCCCTGCTTACACACACAAACGCACACACACATAAACACAGAGGCCAGTACACATGACTGAGGAGAGCTCAGTCCCTGCACATGGATGGGCCGACCCTGGGATGGCAGTTCCCCAACCCCCATGACCGGGGCACTGTTAGCTACCACAGTAACACAGGCACTAGAGCAAGGGGGCTCCATCTAAACTGCACGTCCCCACCTTCATCACCAATTCCTCTAGGAACTGGCCAGTAGGCAGGGTGCATGGGCAAGGGTTTAAAAGCCCAGGCCATCTCCCCCAGCCGTCTCCTTCTAAAAGTTTGTCCATTCATCCACCGCCCTCCCAGTTCCTGGCAGCTTGGCGACTTCCGCTTACCAATTAAAAAAGTCGAGAATGACGTCAGGAACATCAGAGGAGGCTGGGCTGGACGTCAAACTGGAGTTTCCAGGTGGTATTGCAGTTGTTGCCCTTCAAGAGCAGGATCCTGTGGAGCAGTAGGAATACGACGACTCGCAGCACCTCTGGACGCCATAGTTCCTAGTTGGAGAACACTGCAGACAGCTGTGGACCTGGAGGAAGACAGACGACAGGGTGAACCGGTAATCTACGAGGTGGAGGGAGTGGAGGGGGTGGGTGGGTGTGGGGGAGGAGAGCTTGTTTTTCCTCTAAGAGCCAGCCTTTAGGGTGAGCCCATCTTACCTTAGGGAAGGTGGGGATGATCAGTGACCCTGAGCCTGAGAGCGGCAAGATCAGCAGCCCAGGAACTCCACTCCACGAAGCACGCCAAGGACGAATCCCTTTGCTTTGGAGTGCATAGCCTTTGAAGCACTTTTGCCTGCCAGGGAGCCTTCAGGAAGCCTGGCACGCACCTGGCTCTGCCCACCCCGATGGCATCGCCAGGTTAGCAAATTCCACAGATGCCAGGAGCCATTCAAAAAGACATGCGATTCTGCCTGCTATTACGGCTTGGGCACCACCTAGCCCTCTGCTCATTCTGGTCACTGCGGTCATTCCTGGGTCAGCTCTAGCACCCTGGAAGGCTGGAGAACTGGGCTGCGTGTTCGCAGCAGTGGGGCACCCCACCCTGCACCTTCCCTCTGCAAAAATGCAAAATCTGCTTTTCTCTTCAAACAGCACATGCCCAAGAGTTTGCTTTTCATTGTGAAAGGAGTAAATGGACTGTCCATGTTGAATTCTGAAAGCTCTAGACAACTTCGAGGGATCAGAAGATAGTTGACTGGGGATCGTTCTGAGATCCTTGGGCTTCCAGGCAACCCAAGTGCCTCTCTTCTGGAAAGGGTAGAAGAGGTTCAGTCAATGAGTTTTATGATAGGGCTCTGGAGGGTCATCAGGACAGAAATTGGGCACCTGGAGTGCCCCCCTCCCATAGCTAAGGGGTGCAAAGTTGACGTGAGGCTTCTTGGCTGGCATCATAGAAGGGGAAGGAGGCAAAAGTCAGTGTATCAGATCTTCAAGGCAGTTAGCCCCTGGAGAGCAGGCCACTCTAATGCTCCAGCATCCTGGCCCCAACATGTAGACAGAAAAGCCTCACAGTTTTACTGTTTTAGTTTACTTACTAAGTTGTGTCTGACTCTCGGGACCCCACTGTAGTCTTCTCTGTCCCTAAGATTTCCCAGGCAAAATACTGGAGTGGGCTGCCATTTCCTTCTTCAGGGGATCTTTCCAGCCCAGGGATCGAACCCGTGTCTCCTCCATTGGCAGGTGGGTTCTTTACCACCGGGCCACCAAGGAAGACCCCCTTGTGACTATGGAAATTACCAAAAGCTTGATGGCAAAAATGAATTTCTTTCCAGAGCTTACATCCCAGATATATATGAGCAAGATTCCAAAAGACAGTAAGGAATATGAGAAAGTCACTTTGTGCTTTTTGAGTTTTTGTCTTGGTCATTTATTAGAATGTACACAGATATCTAGATTGAATAGACTTAAACATGAATATGTATTATGACTTAGACATGAATATCGTATTTTGAGGTAGAGGAAATATCACTGACCTAGGAGTTAGCCTATCTGTTATCTGACCCAGCTCTGTCACATGACAATGAGTATTTCAGTTTTGCTAAAGTATAAGGTGCATTGGGAGGTAAGACAAGAGGTAAATGAAGTAAGAAGCAAAAGAACAGGAAGCATCTGGCCTAGTGAGGGCCACACATTCAGTGCACAGAAAATACCTACTCAGTGAATAAATGAAGCTAAGAAAGAATGCTTTATTTTATAAACAGCAAACATTTATTTTTCACAGTCCTAGAAGCCGGTTTATCCAAGATCAAGGCACCAGTAGATTTGGTGTCTCCTGAAGTCCACTTCCTGGATCTTAAATGCCAACTTTTCACTATGTCCTCACTTGGCAGAAGGGGCAGAGTATCTCTCTGGACCCTCTTAAATAAGGCGCTAATCACATTCGTGAGGACTCCACCCTTATGACCTAGGCCCCTCCCATACACTCCACCGTCTAATACCATTGCCTTGGGAATTAAGATGTCAACATACAGATTTTGGGGGGATGCAGACATTCTATTTATGACACTTACACAATTTCCATACTGCCAGTCAAGTGCCATGTCTAAATCCAAATAAAATCACATCATTTTCTTACTTTAAAAATTTCAGACTTCTCAGTAACTGGCAGAGAACGTTTCTTCATGTTTTCTCTCCATAATCTACTCCACATACTCCACTTTCCATCCACATCTCTTCTTTTATTTTTAAGTTAATTTTTATTGGAGTAGAGTTGCTTTACAATGTTATAGCCGCTTCTGCTGTATAACAAAGTGAATCAGTTACCCCTCTATTTTAGAATTCCTTTCCATTTCGGTCACCACAGTGTATTGAGCAGAGTTCCCTGCGCTATACAGTACTTTCTCAGAAAGAGCATTTTCGATCTGCTTGTCCAAACTGAGGAATTTGATTTCTAATTTACATTTAGCAGCAAGCTTTTGGAGGATTTGTGCAGGAAAATAACACCATCAGGAAGAAACTTTCAGTTACTTTCTAGAGGAGAAACTGAAAGAAAGAGAGATTGGTGACAAGGAGAGAAGTTAGGAGGGTGGTGAACACCTCTGCTTACAGTAATGGCAGGCTTAGTAATTTGGACTAAGCACCCCAATGAGGACAACTAAAAATTACTGGATGAAATGTATAAAGAAAGTATCTTTGTTAAGCACTAAGAAACTATGAGACTAAAATCTTCAAGAAGACAAGACCCCAAATAAGAAAGCCCAGCACTCAGAGCCAGTTTTTCCTGAGGGCATTAGCTGAATCTAGAAGAAAGAATTATGGAACTGATCTGTGGTTTTGGTGGCCTCATGGGAAAAGAAAATGAAAGTCAAATCCCACAGCTCCAATGAGTAGGTCTGATGAGCTCTGCCACCACTTTAAGCTGAAAATAAGTGACTACCCCTTTCAGGTAATAGTGAACCACAAGTAACAAGCACTGGAATAAATTGCAGCCTGGATATACATCACTGTAGTGATCCAAGGAACTTCAAGCCCTGTACCTTATGTAGGCACAGAAGGAAAAAAACATATGTTGTAAGTGACAGCCAGAATGAAGAGTAGAGTATAATCACTATGGCCCATATTTCAAAAAATTAAAAAGTATGTTTTAAAATATCTTCAGGGAACAGAAAATCATAAAAAGCAGCAGAGACTGAATTCTCTTGGTCTCCAGCCATTAGGACTCATGCGTTCACTGTGCTTTGCAGTGGCTTGGTTTTAATCCCTGGTCGAGAAAGGAAGATCCCACAAGCCATGAAGCTCAGCAAAAAATAAATAAATAAATAAAACTTGGCATAACCATTAGATCGTGATAAATGTAATCAAGAAAAATAAACCTAAGACAATTATTGAATTGGAAGATAGAGTAGAAGAAATCATCCAGAATTCTGCCTGGAGAAATAAATTAATATGAAAAACAGTAGGATAAGAGATACACAGTATATGTTTAATTCAAATCCCAGAAAGACAGGAGAGAGAAATGGGGAAGAAAATGATGGCCAAGGATTTTTCAGAGCAAGTGAAATGCACCGATTCTAAACGCTCAGTGAGTTCTAGGCAGGATAAAAAACAAAAATTCACTCCTAGACACATCATAGTGAAAGTGCAGAAAATCAGAGAGAATGAGGCTGTTAATGATCCAAGTTAGAGATAATCAATCTTGACCTTGGGCAGGAGCAGAATAAATTGAGACAAAGGGATGGGCCTCTAGTCACTGGCCTTTAGAATACCTTTTTCTCTAACTTACCTTGAAAGACTACTTTATAAACATGTTATCCATTTCATTCTTAATTAAGAAAATACATTTGTTAACAAATGTGTTTGTTAGAGCACCCTGACACCTAGGACCTGTTCAAATTGTCTTTGTTATACGGGGAAGGTCATCATCCTGTAAGTATGTCATCTCATGGGCAATGTACAGGGTGAGTATTCTCCACAGGAATTATGATGGTTAATTTTCGTGTCAACTTGACTGGGCTAAGGGAGAATTAATTTCAAACAAGCTTTATTTCCAATGTGAACAATACTATCAATTTTCTGTAAAAGGCAAGAGTAAAGTCAGATGTCAATAGTTAATATCATTTTGGGGCATTGAAACTTTGAAACAAAATTAGTATTTCAGGCTAATGAAAACAAGAATATCCATGAAGAACAGATTCATCTTTTCTTTTGCTGTCTGCTTCTTCCTCTGCCTTCCCACTGTAGGATGAAATAAGAGCCAGTTAACAATTGTACCTCAATAACATGCAGTGAGTTTCTAAACATGAGTCAATACTATGTACATCTATTTTCTCAACAAGGAGAAAACAAAAATGTTTTCTTCTTGTATCCCAGACCCTTGGTGATCAGGGAGCACATCACTGCTCACCCAAAACTTATCTCCCTCTTGCCCACCACTATAAATGCTTGCTGTTTCCTTGAAAGGCCACACTGTGATTTAAATAAGTCATTCCACCTTGAAAACTGGTGTTCCTTGCACAAATCATCAATCCCTTATATTTCCAGACCTTCAGCTTCCACATGTGTAAAATGAGGATGAGGCTTTATCAAACATCCACATGCATGAAAACTAAGAAAGAGTGAGAGAGTGAGTGAGAGAGACTAAAAGATGAATGAATAGAGGAAAGCGAAACAAAGATTTAATTACCAACTCAGTGACAACCAATAATATTACTGAGACTAGTTTCCTTTTCTTTTGAATAAAAAATCTAAATTGAACTAATATTTGTGAATTAATCCTGAAATGCAGTTCTCTTGAAACCCTTAACATCTCACTACTTTGTAAGGAATCGCTCTCTCAAAGTCATTGCCAGTACAAGAGACTACAATTCTGTGGCCAGGTGATGATGACCCAGCTAATGCATGGCCTAGTCACTGTAGCTGCTGCTTCTGGTGACCATTCTCTAAACAAGCACTGGTCTCCATTTCCAGGTCTGATAAATTTCCCATCTGTAGTAGACTTAAAGCTACAGGACAAAGGACTTGTGGCTATGAATACATTTCAGACTATACTGCCTCCTACATCATCTAGAAAACATTATTAACAATAAACTGCTTTTCCAAAATTAAATATCAACAATTTTCTTATTTACAGAAGAAAAATTAAAAAATATAAAGCTGTTAGTAACAGGTATGTGTCAGGAATGGTTATGTCATACTAAAGCCTATACAATAATACCTGTATTACCCAGAGCTGCTCTTTGCTGAGACCACATGCATTTAGAGTCCTTCAGGTTTTTCATGTCCATCCTCTTCCTCTTCATCAGTGTTTTCATAATGATCCTCGCCCTCATCATTAGGGCAGAATGATGCAGACATTGGGGTCAAAATTAGGCAGGGAAAATACCCCAACTTAAAATCAGCAGCAGAGTCTAGGCCTGAGAGAAGAGAAATAGGTTTAATAAAAGAAACAACAAATAATACCTGGATACATTTCTAGCCCCCCATCATGTCTGCTGATTGACAATTCTCACAAACGTTTTTCCCCTCTTTCCAGTAGATCGGCACACAGATCTCTCTGATTATTTCTGGCCCCTTTGGAGAAGGGATCCAAATCAGTTGATACTGATACCATTTTGTATGTGTTTGTTGGAACCTAAAAGGAAGAAAATGTTCGTTTGGCTTAAAGACTTTTCAATCACTGAAGTGCCCCTGTGCTATGTCATCATTTTCTCAGATCCTCCTACCGAGAATATTCACATTTGTTAAAGCCGTTGACCAAAAGGGAGGGATGCCACTTGTTTGCCTCTAGGTTGGTAGAAGGCAGCATGCTTTTTCTCGAGACCATGAAGGTCTACAGAACTGGGCTTCCACTTGTGTCAATTGTGCTCGGAGGTTTGTGAGAGTTCTGACCCACTGCGTGACAGCTAGAGACCTACCTGCCTTTGAGCTCAATGGCCCCACAAGGGCTCAGCCACCACTTGCCCGCCTCAGCCCCTCCGGGATCACAGGCCTCAACCTCCCAGTCTCAGAGGCAGCAGTCAGGGCTTCCTCGCCCAGAACTCGGCCTCCACTGCTGGTTCCTCTGTCTTCTAGGAAGCAACCCCCTCCGCAGGATCCCGCAGCTCCCAGGGTGGAGCGCCCTCCACCGGCCACTCACCCTGCAAGACTCTGCCTCCCTCTCCCACGTCTTCCTGCTCCTGAGGAGGCAATGGACATTCTCCAGGCTCCGAGGGTGGCTGGGAGCGGCCCCTGGCCATCAGGCGGTCAGTGGGAGGCCGGAACAGGACACGTTTGTTGCCATGGAAATTGTGTAGAAAGGAGTCGAGGTGACTCCAGTACAGGGGCCCAAACGTGTCCACGCAGAACCCAAGGCCTATAACCCCTGCCGAACCCTCCTGCTCATTGTCATCCTCCTCTTTCTCGCCCTCTCCAGACAGGTGCTCCTCCTCCTCCACATCCTCCAAGTCGAAGTCAATCTCACCCTCTTCCTCGTCCTCCTGCATCTCTACATCTTCCTCCATCTCCTCGTCCTCTAACGGCTCTCTACCACATTCCGCTTCCACAGTGGCCTGTGGCCAACCCTGCTCCCCGGGAAGGGCTCTGGAGACCTCCAAGGAAGCCAGAAGAGCCGTGGCCTCCTCGACTCCTTCCGTCCCCTCCCAAGCAGATGCTCGGACCCCAAGGAGACTGGGGTCACGGCCCGGCCGGCCACCAGCTCTATCCGGGCCACCTGGGATCCAATCGTTCTCCTCTGTGGCAGACATGGCGGGAGAGACGTGCCAGACAGTGATCGTCCTGCAGTGAGGCATGGGGGGAAGATGGCGGCCGCCGGGCTGAGTGTTGCGCTGAGGAGACGCTGTTGGCAGTGGGACCGCGGGGTGGGGGTGGGGACAGCAGAGACGTCGGCTGCACAGGGAACAGGAGTCTGCGACTTGCTGGTGTGGGCCCCACAACAGGAATGGTGAGGGGGTGGCCCGCAGACTGGCCCACCAAGACCGAAGCTGAGCTGGCGGTGGACAAGGCGGGAAAGACCCTGATGGGCTGGCGACGGTAGGTGGAGCTGGAAGGGTCAACCTCGACCACTTCCTCCAGCGCCAGCTCTAAGCTCCTTTGCCAGGAGGCAAGGATTGGCATGACCGCCGTCCAATGAGTGATCAAGGCTTTCAGATTGCATGGAAGCCTTCCAGCACCAGGTCATACTTGGAGCCCTCAGGAGTCCCTTCCTTTACATTGCTGCTGCTGTTGCTGCTAAGTCGCTTCAGTCGGGTCCGACTCTGTGCGACCCCATAGACGGCAGCCCACCAGGCTCCCCCATCCCTGGGATCCTCCAGGCAAGAGCACTGGAGTGGGTTGCCATTTCCTCCTCCAATGCATGAAAGTGAAAAGTGAGTGAAGTCGCTCCGTCGTGTCCGACTCCTAGCGACCCATGGACTGCAGCTTACCAGGCTCATCCGTCCATGGGATTTTCCAGGCAAGAGTAGTGGAGTGGGGTGCCATTGCCTTCTCTGTCCTTTACATTGCACCATTGCAAAAAGGAAATGGCAATGTCCCTATAGGCGGCACCCTGGGGTATGCGAAGCTGGGTGTGGTCCTCAGTTGCCACCTAGTGTCAGCTCAAGTCATCAGAGATACACTTATTTTAAAAAGTTCATAAAGCCTTGAGAAAGAACATCAAAGGTAAGAGATGGAGAAATTGGAAAACATAAACTGAATTAAACGGGAGCACTGAATAGAAAAAATGAAACAAACTACATAAAACTAAAAGGTCATCATATGGTCCAGTTGATTTTAAGCATGGCTGCTCATTAGCAACATATCTGTAGCTTTGGAGAATAAAAGCAATACCTTGGCATTTTTCAAAAAATTCTAAGGTAATTCTGATATGTGTCAGGTTTTTCTATTAAATGGTAGCTTTGGTGATATAGAACTCTCCTACGTTTGTGTTGACCACTCATGGTACAATGGTATTAAGTGAATAATAGCTACTCACTAGTACGTATAATATATATTTTAGAAAACTTATTAATGTTTGCCTAACTAAAATATTTACGACATTTTGATTCCACTTGTTTGATTTAGTATAAATAGAATGCTAGATTTCTAATTTTAAAAAAAGGTGTGCCACAACCAACAAAGTTTTACTATATAGCACTGGGAACTGTAGTCCCTTTGTCAATCTCCTGAAATACCTATAATGGAAAATAAACTGAAAAATAATATATGTGTATATGTATAATTTAATCACCTTGCTGTGCACCTGGAACTTTGTAAGTCAATATACATCAATAGTATATATATATATATATATATATATACACACACACACATACATATACATTTATATATTTATTTATTAATTTTCTTTATATATATGTAAATATAAAGAAAAAAAGATAAAGTGCATAGATCACATATGAACAACTGTTTCAACCTCCTGTGAAAGACAGAAAGAGAATTTGGAGGTTTTAATGTTGCTAAAGTTACTTAGAAAAGAACATACAAGTTGACATGGATGCCTCGAGAATGGAGACTGGAGAGTGGAAGGAGTAAAAATAGGAGCGGAAAAGGGATTCATCGGGGCTCCCCAATTCACTTCAAGGCTCCGAGAAGTGAAGAGAGACTTCTTTTCATGACTGGGATAATCACCTGCTCTACACTAAACAGTGACACCCCCTCCCAAATTCATATATTAAATGTTTACCCACTCCATCTCCCAGGTGATGGTATTTGGGAGTTATGGCCTTTAGTAGGAGACACAGTGAAGATAATCAACCTTGCCCTATATAGAGCTTATGCATTATAGATTTCACCCCTTATACTGGCCTTGTTTTCTTTTACCTAGCTCATACTCAGTATTTTCAATGGGGATAGTCCATTGGGTCCCAAGCTGTCAAGCCCATTTCTAAGTGACAAAGACTCAATTTAACTTTATGAGCCATATGTCCCAGTGCCTATGCCCACTAGGGGATATGTTAGGAGCGTGGCTGCTATCATCTGGAGCACTGAAACACCACAATCATAAAATTCTTGAGGCAAATACATCTATTGGCTCTCTTCAGTAGCTCCCTTAACCCTATAGGGGCATCTTTTAAAAATTTAGTGATATCTTCAAATATTCCTCTATTTTGTTCCCCGGTATTATGTTCAAAGCGTTTTCCTAAAGCATGCATTTCAGCATCTGCTGAAAAGTGAAAGTGAAAGTCACTCAGTCCCGTCATGTCCGACTGTCTGCGACCCCATGGACTGCACAGTCCATGGAATTCTCCGGGCTAGAGTACTGGAGTGGGTAGCCATTCCCTTCTCCAGTGGATCTTCCAAATCCAGGGATCAGACCCAGGTCTCCCACATTGCAGGAGGATTCTTTACCAGCTGAGCCCCAAAGGAAGCCCAGCATTTGTTGAAGTCAATTCCCAATCTATTTGCAGAAGTCTTAAGCCAATAAGCGCTTTTTATGTTTAAAAATATGATTGCACTATTGTGGTGAATGTCACAGGCATTTAGTACGTTCACAATGCTTCTCAGCCATTCTCTCTGTTGTCCCTAAATAAATCATCACTCCTAAAGGAAACCCCATGCCAGTAATCAGTCCTTTTCCATTTCCCCCTCACTGCAACCAGGCTCTGATAACTACTAATCTTCTGTTTACCTCTATGAACTTACATTTTCTAGATAGCTGAGAGAAATAAAATCCTACAATATGTGACCTTTTGTGTCTGGCCTCTCTCATTCCTTTTTGCGGCTGAATGCTATGCCCATGTACAGAGGGTCACATACATCGACCCCTGGGGATATGACTGTGTAGTAGAAATACAGATGATGAAACAAGGAATTCCCAAACACATGATATGGTGATATACATCAGAGGGGCTCCCAGACCAGGCTTGAGGGTTTGCAAAGAAAACTGGATGTCTAGGACAGGAGTGACAGGAAGTATTGATCCTCAGGCTTTTTTTCTCTTTCCCTCAACCCTGCCATAATGTACAGGCGAGTCCTGTTTTCTGAGTAAAATGTAAATCCAACCACTTCCTAACTACCTTTGCTTTTGTCACCCTGATCCAAGACACCATCATCTCTCCGGTGGACTACTACCATGGCCTCCAAACTGGCATCTCCACCTTCAGTTTTACATCCTGGGGCAAATGTCATAGATTAGCTCACCTGACTCCATCCCAATCCCAATTACACCAGGTAAGTCTTGATAGAAGTTGGAAACCAAGTCTCCCTTTCCTGACGTCTTGCCTGGATGGCCTAGATTCCATGACTATAAGCTTCTTCCAAGTAGATAAGAAACACCCGTGAGACTTGGAAGGAGAATGAGGTGTATTCCGTGATTCTCCTGTGGTTTCTGTTTTCTGTTAGTGAGTGTGGGCTCATAAAATTTCACTTCTTTTGCATCAGTGACCATAGAGGTCCCGGGGTACAGTTCCTCGCTTTGTGGGTATCAAAAGGCAAGGCATGAGACATCTACTTTGACTGTATAGATGGAGAAGGAGTCAGTGTGGTCTCGCAGCCAAAATCTGTGATGGTCTCAGCAGAAACAGAGTAGTCCAGTGGCTTCCTCGCTTCCCACCCTCCTGATTATGCCAGTTATGTGGTATTATTCAGGAAAAGAGTTCTTTAACTTGTAAATACCTGAGTTAAATAAAAATGACCACCTCCCACAAGTCTCTCATTCTTTTTCTTCATACCCCCAGCTGTTTTGTATACTCGTATCATCTATTTATGCAGGCCAGTTTTAAATTTTGTAAATTCTCCAGGCAAGAATCCTGGAGTGAGGTTGCTATTCCCTTCTCCAGTGGTTCTCCCTGACCCAGGGATCAAAGCCAGATCTCCTGCATCGCAGGCAGATTCTTTACCATCGGAGCCACCAAGGAAGCCCCAAGAATGCGGGAGTGGTTAGCCATTCCCTTCTCCAGAGGACAGACTGACACAGAGATTGAACCCAGGTCTCCTGCACTGCAAGCAGATTCTTTACCATCTAAGCCACCAGGGCGGCCCTTAACAATGGCCTCATATAGTATATATTGTTGGGACTTCCCTGGTTGTTGATGGTTAAGAACCTGCCTGGCAATGCAGGAAAAGCAGGTTTGGTCACTGGTCAGGGAACTAAGGGGCTTTCCCAACAGCTAGTGAGTGGGTAAAAAGAATCCTCCTTCAGTGCAGGAGACACAGGAGATGCAGCTTCGAGCCCTGGGTCAGGAAGATCTCCTGGAGGAGAGCATGGCAACCCACTCCAGTATTATTGCCTGGAGAATCCCAATATTTGGGGATTTAGGAGCCTGGAGGACTACAGTCCAATGGGTCTCAAAGAGTCAGACACAACTGAATGACTAATCAGACATGCACACAGGGAATTAAGATCCCACATGCTGCTGAGCAGCTAAGCCCACGTCTCACAACTAGAGAGCTGCAACTACTGAGCCCACGTGCCACAACGCGCACTGGAACAAAGATCCCACCTGCCACAACCAAGACCCAACGCAGTCAAATAAATATTAAAAACAAAACAAAAATCTTACGACTTAAAAAAGATAATGACAGTAATTATGCTCTAAGTAGGCAAGAATGTGGAGCAAGTAGAATTCTCATTTCCTGCTATTGGGAATATAAACCGGTACAATCATTTTGAAAGATACTTGAGATTACCTAGTAAAGTTGAGGGGCTTCCCTGCTGGCTCAGCAGTAAAGAAGCCACCTGCCAATGCAGGACATGCAAGTTTGATCCCTGGGCCAGGAAGATCCCCTGGAGAAGGAAATGGCAACCCACTCCAGTATTCTTGCCTGGGAAATTCCATGATCAGGGGAGCCTTGCAGGCTACAGTATATGGGGGTCACAAAAGAGTCGGACTTAACGACTAATCAACAACAGGTACAGTTGACCTGTTCCTGAGCCCAAGCTTGCTCTGCTCCCTGCACGATGGGCTAACGAATCAGAGATAAGGTGTTGAGGCAAGAAATGCGATTTTATCTGGAAAGCCATCCGACCTATCAGATGGCTGACTAATGTCTCAAAATAACCATCTTATCAGGGTCTGGATACAAGATTCCTTTATAGATCAGGTGGGAGGAGGTGAGGAAACAAAGTGAAAAGCCCATAAATGTTGTCAATATCTCTTCGAATGGCAGGCCTCGGGAAGGAGATGTTGAACTTCTTCCTTTCAGTCATCCACATGTGGATAGGGTCTTGAACAAAAGCAGTTTAGTTTAACAGTTAGGCAGAGGGGCAGGATTCTCTGAGGCAGCCATTGTGTATGACTAGAACAAAAGCAATGAAAAACAAGTCAAAGGAACAGTTCCAGCATGGGGTCAGAACTGGCTTTGCCCTGCAACAGAACTTGGGCGCACACTATGATCCAGGACTTTCATGTCTATGAATGTACTGGAGATCAGGGCTTCTCAGCTGTTGACATTTTGGAAGAGACAATTCTGCGTTGTGGACTGTCCTGTCCATTGTAGGGTACTGAGCAGTGTCTCTGGCCTCTACCCACTAGGTGCCAGCAGCACATCCTCGGTTATGACGACCAAAAATGTTTCCAGACATTATCAAATGTTCCTTGGTTGGGGGGCATTGTGTATAAAATTGCCCTCAACTGAGAATCGAGAGAAACTCTCATGGATGGGCATCAGGGAATATGAATGAGAAAGTCCACTGCACAATGATTTGCAAAAAGATAAAAATGAAAACAACCCATATGTGCACAAACAGGAAATAGACACATTGTGGGATTTTCATATGATGGATAACTGTACAGCAATGAAAACTGACTTATAAGTTGTACACATCAATATACATAAATCTCACCAACACAGGGTGATGGGGGAGGGGAGAAACACAAGTAATACATCTAGGATAATTATATTTGCATACACTCCAAAATGGGCAAGAAATAATGTAATTTGAAGGAACATGTCCATGCAGTGAATGTATAAATAAGTGAATTATTAATAAAGTTCAAGATAGTTGTTACCTCTGGGAAGGAATGAGAAAGTGAATCATGGAGGGCACAGGTAGGATTCAAAAGCATTGGCTATGTCCTAATTTTCAAGCTGTGTGATGGGTAAACAGGGTTTTATATTATTATGATATACCTTACATATATGCTGTATTATCTTCTGTATATACGAAATAGTTCATAATTGATAAGGAACTGATGGGGACTAAAATATGGTGGGAAATGGAAATAAAGGCACTGGAGTACATAACAAATTGAATGAGAGGGAGAGAAAAAGAGCTAAGTTTTAGGTGCCTCTTGGAATAGTTTTAAACTGATTTTCTTCATGGATTTGGTGATGAGATCATTCCCTCATCTAAGCGCACATAAACCATTGCTTAGACTTCTAAGAAATGTAAATTTCATGCCTCAAAACCTATGCTATAATACTATGTGATTCATATCACAGAGGACTTAATAATACCACATTTCACAAAACATCATTTTCCAAGAGCCCTGCCATGGTAAGAGTTTTGAATGTGTACTCCTTTGTATTCCTTGCAGTTACAAGCATCTGAAAATAGGGAGCTTAGAGTACAGTGATTCTTCATCACTAACTGTAGTATCATTAAACTATCCCTAAGTGGTAACAGAAAACCATTTCCATCTCTGGCACCCACCATACCCCTTTCTTTTTCTCCCAATGGTAATCTCCCAGGTAGTGGAATAAAGGAGAGTTTTGGATCACATCCTTTCAGAAGATGGAGCCATAACCAAGGAAAAGATCAAAACACCCTAACCTTCCCTGGCTGAGGCAGATAGGTACAAGACAGGTCTTATCCTAAAGAAGCCCCAAATTTTCAAGGCTGAAGGACTCAGTGAGAATATATTCAATACATGTGAAAATAGGGAAACCCACAAACACCCAGAGTAACAGGAAAGGGTTTGTCCCTGACCTGATTTAGGGACCATCTCTCAGAGACCCAGAGAAGCCTGACACGTTAGAGCTTCAGCAACCTTCAGTGAAGCAAGGCTGAGGTTCCTCCCTCACCATGAGAGGCGTCACATACATCTATGTGGATAATGTGGCCCACTTGTCCTGTGGCCTGTATACAAAGCCACCACCTCTTAGATTTCTCTCAGTCCTGAGAGTATAGCACTGACTGTGCCACTCAACCCTCAGAAGCACAGACTCAGTGAAGAGGCACACACATGCCTCTTGGGGCTGGGGACATGGGGCCACTTGGGGAGTAAATTCAGGGCCCTAGGTACCTGGACCATAATGAGAGGCAGGGACATGGACTCAAGAGTATGCACCAAAAAAGGCTTATCTCAAAAGGAGGTGTTTTTTGTTTATAGTGAACCTCCAAAAATTCTTAAGCCCACAGAAGGGCCTTTCGTATTAACTATGGCTATACATGGGTGGCTCAGTGTTAAGCAATTGCCTGCAATGCAGGAGACCCATGAGATGCAGGTTCAATCCCTGGCTCGGGAAGACCCCCTTCAAGAGGAAATGCCAACTCATTCCAGTATTCTCACTGGGCCAGTGAGACACTCCTATGGACAGAGGAGCCTGGAGGCCTACATTCCACAAGGTTGCAAAGAGTTGGACACGATTGAATTACATTACATTAACTATATTAACACAGAAATACACACACACACACACACACACACACACACACGCACTCCTAGCATGGCATGAGCCAAACAACCAATCTGAAGTCTTTCAAGTGACACTCAGATCAGATCAGACCAGATCAGTCGCTCAGTCATGTCCGACTCTTTGCGACCCCATGAATCGCAGCACGCCAGGCCTCCCTGTCCATCACCAACTCCCGGAGTTCACTCAGACTCATGTCCATTGGGTCAGTGATGCAATCCAGCCATCTCATCCTCTGTCGTCCCCTTCTCCTCTTGCCCCCAATCCCTTCCAGCATGAGTCTTTTCCAATGAGTCAACTCTTCGCATGAGGTGGCCAAAGTACTGCAGTTTCAGCTTTAGCATCATTCCTTCCAAAGAAATCCCAGGGCTGATCTCCTACAGAATGGACTGGTTGGATCTCCTTGCAGTCCAAGTGACACTACATGGATAAATTTCTACTTGGACTGTTATTTCATTAAGCAACAATGAAAAAAGGTCTTGTGCCTTTTTTCTTTGTTCTAGCCATAAGTAATACTCTGTGATAATACATTTTTAAATGACAAAACCACAGTCATGGACAAGGGTTGTGGATAACTTATACTAACTTCACTTTAACAAACCTTTATGAAGCACCTATGAAGAAGAAACCACAATGCTTTAGAAGAGACGCATAGAAGCCTATAAGTTCCGAAGCTCACACTTGAGGGAGTCGGGGAGAAACATTAATAAATAATGTTAATATACTCAAGGATATGAGATGAACTAGCACAGAAAATAGGAAAAGGTATTGCTGCTAACTAGCGAGCATTCAAGTGGCCTGAACTAAATACAGAAATAAGGCCTTCTACCCCAAACCCCTGGTTCTCTCCTCTGATCCTCGCTACTCTGCTCAAATAGCACTTTACAGTTTTCCTTCAGTAAGTTCCAGATATTAGGCCCATTTCTCCTTTCAATTTTCTTTAGATGAGGAGATATTTCAGACCTAGACCAAGGTACAGAGATTACTACATGCATGCAACCATCGCTCATCTTAAAAACAAAAGATTACAAATAAAATTTAAACCCATTATACCTCTCCCCAGTTGAAATCTCCCTCTATTGAATAAGATTTAACCACTGTCCTAAATAAGGTTATTGTTTTCATACACACCTTTCTGCATGCTACATATGTATGCATCACTCCTAGTTATACCTTTTACTACAAATATATGAACCTATAATCGATATAAGAACTGTTGCATCTTTCTAAACCTCACATATGTATGGTATCATAATGCCTTTCCCCTTTCAGAAGTAGGTTTTATCTATTTGTCACTTCGACCCCTGAACCTTTGCCCCTTGCTATAAGCTGTATTTTGTCCCCCTAAAAAGATATGTTGAAGTTTTCCCCCTTGAACCGGTAAATGTGACATTGTTTGGAACTAGGATATTTGCAGGTATAATAGTTAAGATGAGGTCATACTGGATTAGGGTGGGTCCTTAATTCAGTGTGACCGTTATCCTTATGAGAAGAGAAAGGACAAAGAAACAGACAGGGGAAAACGCTATGTGACGATGGAGATGCCAACGACTGACAGCAACCACCAGAAACTAGGAGAGTGGCGTGAAACAGATTCTCCCTCAGTGCCTCCGGAAGGGACCACCCTTGCTGATACCTTGACCTCAGACTTCTGGCCTCCAGAACTGAGATAACGTATTTCTGTTGTCTTAAGCCATCTGGTTTGTGGCAATTTGTTACGGTAACCTTAGGACACTCACACACCCCTCTTTGTGTCTCAAGCCCCTGAGAATTCTAGTGTCTTCCTAAGTCCAGATCTTACCACCCTGTTTAGTTTACCTGCAACAGTACCAAGTCAGTGAATTAAGGATGATCCTGCAGTGGGTGTAGTAAACCTTTCCCCCACTGCTCTAAAGCAGTGGTTCTGAAACTTCAGTGTGCTTCAGTAGCACCTGGAGGACTGTAAAACCCTGATGGCTAGCGGCCTACCCTCAGAATTTCCAACGCAGTAGGTCTGGAGCAGGGTCTGAGAATGTGCATTGCAAACAAGTTCCCAGCTGATGCTGATGCTGCTGTTCCAGGCAAGCTAGGTCATCCAACAGTTCCTTTCAATAAAATATAGTAGAGGCTAGGGCACCATCACGCAAATTATTTACAATCGTATATTTTAATTTATTTGGGGCTGCAATAAAAGGATTTAAAACAGGCTTGACAAATAGCGGAAAGAAATCCCTTTCAGTGACAGTAAGGTGGGCCAAAATAAATAGAACAATGATAGATTTGAGTCAGTGGTATTTATGGGGAAAAAAAAAAAAAAAACAACTACAGCTTATTACTTTCAAACAAGCTTTTATTTCCAATGTGAACAATGCTATCACATTATCTGTAAAAGGTAAGAGTCAAGTCAGAGGTCAGTAGTTAGTATCACTTTGGGGCATTGAAACTTTGAAACAAAATTAGTATTTCAGGCTAATGAAAACAAGAATATCCATGAAGAACAGATTCATCTTTTCTTTTGGTGTCTGCTTTTTCTATGCCTTCCCACTGTAGGATGAAATAAGAGCCAGTTAACAATTGTACCTGAATAACATGCAGTGACTTTCTAAATATGAGTCAACACTATCTACATCTGTTTTCTCAATGTTTTCTTCTTGCGACCCAGACCCTTGGTGATCAGGGTGCACCTCATTGCTCACGCAAAACTTATCTCCCTCTTGCCCACCACTATGAATGCTTGCTGTTTCCTTGAAAGGCCACACTGTTATTTAAATAAGCCATTCCCCCTAAAAAACTGGTGTTCCCTTGCACAAATCATCAATCCCTTATATTTCCAGACCTTCAGGTTGCACATCTGTAAAATGAGGATGAGGCTTTATCAAACATCCACATGCATGAAAACTAAGCAAGAGTGAGAGAGACTAAAAGATGAATGAATAGAGGAAAGCGAAACAAAGATTTAATTACCAACTCAGTGACAACCAATAATATTGCTGAGACTAGTTTTCTTTTCTTTTGAATAAAAAATCTAAATTGAACTAATATTTGTGAATTAATCCTGAAGTGCAGTTCTCTTGAAACCCTTAACATCTCACTACTTTGTTAGGAATCGCTTTCTCAAAGTCATTGCCAGTACAAGAGACTACAATTCTGTGGCCAGGTGATGATGACCCAGCTAATGCATGGCCTAGTCACTGTAGCTGCTGCTTCTGGTGACCATTCTCTAAACAAGCACTGGTCTCCATTTCCAGGTCTGGTAAATTTCCCATCTGTAGTAGACTTAAAGCTACAGGACAAAGGACTTGTGGCTATAAATGAAATACATTTCAGAACACACTGCCTCCTCCATTATCTAGAATTCATTATTAACAATAAACTGTTTTTCCAAAATTAAATTTCAACAATTTTCTTATGTACTTTACAGAAGAAAAATTAAAAAATATAAAGCTGTTTTTAACAGGTATGTGTCAGGAATGGTTATGTCGTACGAAAGCCTATACAATAATACCTGTATTATGCAGAGCTGCTTTTTGCTGAGACCACATCCATTCAGAGTCCTTCAGGTTTTTCCTTTCCAGCCTCTTCCTCTTCATCAGTGTTTTCATACTGATCCTCACCGTCATCATTGGGGCAGAATGATGCAGACATTGGGGTCCAAAGTTGGCAGGGAAAATATCCCAACTGAAAATCAGCAGCAGAGTCTAGGCCTGAGAGAAGAGAAATAGGTTTAATAAAAGAAACAACAAATAATACCTGCATACATTTCTAGCCTCCCATCATGTCTGCTGCTTGACAATTTTCACAAACATTTTCCCCTCTCTCCAGTAGATTGGCACACAGATCTCTCTGATTATTTCTGGCCCCTTTGGAGAAGGGATCCGAATCATTTGATACTGGTACCATTTTGTACGGGTTTGTCGGAACTTCAAGGGAAAAAATGCTCCTTTGACTTAAAGACAAATTCTATGGGGACGCTCACAGATTCCTCAGTCGCTGAAAAGTGCCCCTGTGCTATGTCATCATTTTCTCAGATCCTCCTACCGAGAATATTCACATTTGTTAAAGCCGTTGACCAAAAGGGAGGGATGCCACTTGTTTGCCTCTAGGTTGGTAGAAGGCAGCATGCTTTTTCTCGAGACCATGAAGGTCTACAGAACTGGGCTTCCACTTGTGTCAATTGTGCTCGGAGGTTTTTGAGAGTTCTGACCCACTGCACGACAGCTAGAGACCTACCTGCCTTTGAGCTCAATGGCCCCACAAGGGCTCAGCCACCACTTGCCCGCCTCAGCCCCTCCGGGATCACAGGCCTCAACCTCCCAGTCTCAGAGGCAGCAGTCAGGGCTTCCTCGCCCAGAACTCGGCCTCCACTGCTGGTTCCTCTGTCTTCTAGGAAGCAACCCCCTCCGCAGGATCCCGCAGCTCCCAGGGTGGAGCGCCCTCCACCGGCCACTCACCCTGCAAGACTCTGCCTCCCTTTCCCACGTCTTCCTGCTCCTGAGGAGGCACCGGACCTTCTCCAGGCTCCGAGGGTGGCTGGGAGCGGCCCCTGGCCATCAGGCGGTCAGTGGGAGGCCGGAACAGGACACGTTTGTTGCCATGGAAATTGTGTAGAAAGGAGTCGACGTCACTCCAGAACAGGGGCCCAAACGTCTCCACGCAGAACCCAAGGCCTATTACCCCTGCCGCACCCTCCTGCTCACTGTCGTCCTCCTCTTCCTCGCCCTCTCCAGACAGGTGCTCCTCCTCCTCCACGTCCTCCAAGTCGAAGTCAATCTCACCCTCTTCCTCGTCCTCCTGCATCTCTACATCTTCCTCCATCTCCTCCTCCTCTAACGGCTCTCTACCACATTCCTCTTCCACTGCGGCCTGTGGCCAACCCTGCTCCCCGGGAAGGGCTCTGGAGACCTCCAAGGAAGCCAGAAGAGCCGTGGCCTCCTCGACTCCTTCCGTCCCCTCCCAAGCAGATGCTTGGACCCCAAGGAGACTGGGGTCACGGCCCGCCCCGCCACCAGCTCTCTCCGGGCCACCTGGGATCCAATAGTGCTCCTCTATGGCAGACATGGCAGGAGAGACGTGCCAGACAGTGATCGTCCTGCAGTGAGGTCTGTGGGGAAGATGGCGGCCGCCGGGCTGAGTGTTGCGCTGAGGAGACGCTGTTGGCAGTGGGACCGCGGGGTGGGGGTGGGGACAGCAGAGACGTCAGCTGCACAGGGAACAGGAGTCTGCGACTTGCTGGTGTGGGCCCCACAACAGGAATGGTGAGGGGGTGGCCCGCAGACCGGCCCACCAAGACCGAAGCTGAGCTGGCGGTGGACAAGGCGGGAAAGACCCTGATGGGCTGGCGACGGTAGGTGGAGCTGGAAGGGTCAACCGCAACCACTTCCTCCAGCGCCAGCTCTAAGCTCATTTGCCAGGAGGCAAGGATTGGCATGACCACCGTCCAATGAGTGATCAAGGCTTTCAGATTGCATGGAAGCCTTCCAGCACCAGGTCATACTTGGAGCCCTCAGGAGTCCCTTCCTTTACATTGCTGCTGCTGTTGCTGCTAAGTCGCTTCAGTTGGGTCCGACTCTGTGCAACCCCATAGACGGCAGCCCACCAGGCTCCCCCATCCCTGGGATCCTCCAGGCAAGAGCACTGGAGTGGGTTGCCATTTCCTCCTCCAATGCATGAAAGTGAAAAGTGAGTGAAGTCGCTCCGTCGTGTCCGACTCCTAGCGACCCATGGACTGCAGGGTACCAGGCTCATCCGTCCATGGGATTTTCCAGGCAAGAGTAGTGGAGTGGGGTGCCATTGCCTTCTCTGTCCTTTACATTGCACCATTGCAAAAACGAAATGGCAATGTCCCTACAGGCGGCACCCTGGGGTATGGGAAGCTGGGTGTGGTCCCCAGTTGCCACCTTGTGTCAGCTCAGGTCATCACAGATACACTTATTTTAAAAAGTTCATAAAGCCTCGAGAAAGAACATCAAAGGTAAGAGGTGGAGAAATTGGAAAACATAAACTGAATTAAACGGGAGCACTGGATATGAAATAGAAAAAATGAAACACACTACGTAAAACTAAAAGGCCATCATATGGTCCAGTTGATTTTAAGCATGGCTGCTCATTAGCAACATAGCTGTAGCTTTGGAGAATAAAAGCAATACCTTGGCATTTTTCAAAAAATTCTAAGGTAATTCTGATATGTATCAGGTTTTTCTATTAAATGGTATCTTTGGTGATATAGAACTCTCCTACTTTTGTGTTGACCACTCATGGAACAATGGTATTAAGTGAATAATAGCTACTCACTAGTACGTATAATATATATTTTAGAAAAGTTATTAATGTTTGCCGAACTAAAAAATTTATGACATTTTGATTCCACTTGTTTGACTTAGTATGAATAGAATGCTAGATTTCTAATTTTAAAAAAAAGGTGTGCAACAACCAACAAAGTTTTACTATATAGCACTGGGAACTGTAGTCCCTTTGTCAATCTCCTGAAATACCTATAATGGAAAACAAACTGAAAAATAATATATGTGTATATGTATAATGTAATCACCTTGCTGTGCACCTGGAACTTTGTAAGTCAACTATACATCAATAGTACATATATATATACACACACACATATATATATTTATTTATTAATTTATTTATTTTCTTTATATATATGTAAATATAAAGAAAAAAAGATAAAGTGCATAGATCACATATGAACAACTGTTTCAACCTCCTGTGAGAGACAGAAAGAGACTTTGCAGGTTTTAATGTTGCTAAAGTTACTTAGAAAAGAACATACAAGTTGACATGGATGCCTCGAGAATGGAGACTGGAGAGTGGAAGGAGTAAAAATAGGAGCGGAAAAGGGATTCATCGGGGCTCCCCAATTCACTTCAAGGCTCCGAGAAGTGAAGAGAGACTTCTTTTCATGACTGGGCTAATCACCTGCTCTACACTAAACAGTGACACCCCCTCCCAAATTCATATATTAAATGTTTACCCACTCCATCTCCCAGGTGATGGTATTTGGGAGTTATGGCCTTTAGTAGGAGACACAGTGAAGATAATCAACCTTGCCCTATATAGAGCTTATGCATTATAGATTTCACCCCTTATACCGGCCTTGTTTTCTTTTACCTAGCTCATACTCAATATTTTCAATGGGGATAGTCCATTGGGTCCCAAGCTGTCAAGCCCATTTCTAAGTGACAAAGACTCAATTTAACTTTATGAGCCATATGTCCGAGTGCCTATGCCCACTAGGGGATATGTTAGGAGCGTGGCTGCTATCATCTGGAGCACTGAAACACCACAATCATAACATTCTTGAGGCAAATACATCTATTGGCTCTCTTCAGTAGCTCCCTTAACCCTATAGGGGCATCTTTTAAAAATTTAGTGATATCTTCAAGTATTCCTCTATTTTGTTCCCCGGTATTATGTTCAAAGCGTTTTCCTAAAGCATGCATTTCAGCATTTGCTGAAAAGTGAAAGTGAAAGTCCCTCAGTCACGTCATGTCCGACTGTCTGCGACCCCATGGACTACACAGTCCATGGAATTCTCCGGGCTAGAGTACTGGAGTGGGTAGCCATTCCCTTCTCCAGTGGATCTTCCAAATCCAGGGATCAGACCCAGGTCTCCCACATTGCAGGAGGATTCTTTACCAGCTGAGCCCCAAAGGAAGCCCAGCATTTGTTGAAGTCAATTCCCAATCTATTTGCAGAAGTCTTAAGCCAATAAGTGCTTTTTATGTTTAAAAATATGATTGCACTATTGTGGTGAATGTCACAGGCATTTAGTACGTTCACAATGCTTCTCAGCCATTCTCTCTGTTGTCCCTAAATAAATCATCACTCCTAAAGGAAACCCCATGCCAGTAATCAGTCCTTTTCCATTTCCCCCTCACTGCAACCAGGCTCTGATAACTACTAATCTTCTGTTTACCTCTATGAACTTACATTTTCTAGATAGCTGAGAGAAATAAAATCCTACAATATGTGACCTTTTGTGTCTGGCCTCTCTCATTCCTTTTTGCGGCTGAATGCTATGCCCATGTACAGAGGGTCACATACATCGACCCCTGGGGATATGACTGTGTAGTAGAAATACAGATGATGAAACAAGGAATTCCCAAACACATGATATGGTGATATACATCAGAGGGGCTCCTAGACCAGGCTTGAGGGTTTGCAAAGAAAACTGGATGTCTAGGACAGGAGTGACAGGAAGTATTGATCCTCAGGCTTTTTTTCTCTTTCCCTCAACCCTGCCATAATGTACAGGCGAGTCCTGTTTTCTGAGTAAAATGTAAATCCAACCACTTCCTAACTACCTTTCTTTTGTCACCCTGATCCAAGACACCATCATCTCTCAGGTGGACTACTACCATGGCCTCCAAACTGGCATCTCCACCTTCAGTTTTACATCCTGGGGCAAATGTCATAGATTAGCTCACCTGACTCCATCCCAATCCCAATTACACCAGGTAAGTCTTGATAGAAGTTGGAAACCAAGTCTCCCTTTCCTGACGTCTTGCCTGGATGGCCTAGATTCCATGACTATAAGCTTCTTCCAAGTAGATAAGAAACACCCGTGAGACTTGGAAGGAGAATGAGGTGTATTCCGTGATTCTCCTGTGGTTTCTGTTTTCTGTTAGTGAGTGTGGGCTCATAAAATTTCACTTCTTTTGCATCAGTGACCATAGAGGTCCCGGGGTACAGTTCCTCGCTTTGTGGGTATCAAAAGGCAAGGCATGAGACATCTACTTTGACTGTATAGATGGAGAAGGAGTCAGTGTGGTCTCGCAGCCAAAATCTGTGATGGTCTCAGCAGAAACAGAGTAGTCCAGTGGCTTCCTCGCTTCCCACCCTCCTGATTATGCCAGTTATGTGGTATTATTCAGGAAAAGAGTTCTTTAACTTGTAAATACCTGAGTTAAATAAAAATGACCACCTCCCACAAGTCTCTCATTCTTTTTCTTCATACCCCCAGCTGTTTTGTATACTCGTATCATCTATTTATGCAGGCCAGTTTTAAATTTTGTAAATTCTCCAGGCAAGAATCCTGGAGTGAGGTTGCTATTCCCTTCTCCAGTGGTTCTCCCTGACCCAGGGATCAAAGCCAGATCTCCTGCATCGCAGGCAGATTCTTTACCATCGGAGCCACCAAGGAAGCCCCAAGAATGCGGGAGTGGTTAGCCATTCCCTTCTCCAGAGGACAGACTGACACAGAGATTGAACCCAGGTCTCCTGCACTGCAAGCAGATTCTTTACCATCTAAGCCACCAGGGCGGCCCTTAACAATGGCCTCATATAGTATATATTGTTGGGACTTCCCTGGTTGTTGATGGTTAAGAACCTGCCTGGCAATGCAGGAAAAGCAGGTTTGGTCACTGGTCAGGGAACTAAGGGGCTTTCCCAACAGCTAGTGAGTGGGTAAAAAGAATCCTCCTTCAGTGCAGGAGACACAGGAGATGCAGCTTCGAGCCCTGGGTCAGGAAGATCTCCTGGAGGAGAGCATGGCAACCCACTCCAGTATTATTGCCTGGAGAATCCCAATATTTGGGGATTTAGGAGCCTGGAGGACTACAGTCCAATGGGTCTCAAAGAGTCAGACACAACTGAATGACTAATCAGACATGCACACAGGGAATTAAGATCCCACATGCTGCTGAGCAGCTAAGCCCACGTCTCACAACTAGAGAGCTGCAACTACTGAGCCCACGTGCCACAACGCGCACTGGAACAAAGATCCCACCTGCCACAACCAAGACCCAACGCAGTCAAATAAATATTAAAAACAAAACAAAAATCTTACGACTTAAAAAAGATAATGACAGTAATTATGCTCTAAGTAGGCAAGAATGTGGAGCAAGTAGAATTCTCATTTCCTGCTATTGGGAATATAAACCGGTACAATCATTTTGAAAGATACTTGAGATTACCTAGTAAAGTTGAGGGGCTTCCCTGCTGGCTCAGCAGTAAAGAATCCACCTGCCAATGCAGGACATGCAAGTTTGATCCCTGGGCCAGGAAGATCCCCTGGAGAAGGAAATGGCAACCCACTCCAGTATTCTTGCCTGGGAAATTCCATGATCAGGGGAGCCTTGCAGGCTACAGTATATGGGGGTCACAAAAGAGTCGGACATGACTTAACGACTAATCAACAACAGGTACAGTTGACCTGTTCCTGAGCCCAAGCTTGCTCTGCTCCCTGCACGATGGGCTAACGAATCAGAGATAAGGTGTTGAGGCAAGGAATGCGATTTTATCTGGAAAGCCATCCGACCTATCAGATGGCTGACTAATGTCTCAAAATAACCATCTTATCAGGGTCTGGATACAAGATTCCTTTATAGATCAGGTGGGAGGAGGTGAGGAAACAAAGTGAAAAGCCCATAAATGTTGTCAATATCTCTTCGAATGGCAGGCCTCGGGAAGGAGATGTTGAACTTCTTCCTTTCAGTCACCCACATGTGGATAGGGTCTTGAACAAAAGCAGTTTAGTTTAACAGTTAGGCAGAGGGGCAGGATTCTCTGAGGCAGCCATTGTGTATGACTAGAACAAAAGCAATGAAAAACAAGTCAAAGGAACAGTTCCAGCATGGGGTCAGAACTGGCTTTGCCCTGCAACAGAACTTGGGCGCACACTATGATCCAGGACTTTCATGTCTATGAATGTACTGGAGATCAGGGCTTCTCAGCTGTTGACATTTTGGAAGAGACAATTCTGCGTTGTGGACTGTCCTGTCCATTGTAGGGTACTGAGCAGTGTCTCTGGCCTCTACCCACTAGGTGCCAGCAGCACATCCTCGGTTATGACGACCAAAAATGTTTCCAGACATTATCAAATGTTCCTTGGTTGGGGGGCATTGTGTATAAAATTGCCCTCAACTGAGAATCGAGAGAAACTCTCATGGATGGGCATCAGGGAATATGAATGAGAAAGTCCACTGCACAATGATTTGCAAAAAGATAAAAATGAAAACAACCCATATGTGCACAAACAGGAAATAGACACATTGTGGGATTTTCATATGATGGATAACTGTACAGCAATGAAAACTGACTTATAAGTTGTACACATCAATATACATAAATCTCACCAACACAGGGTGATGGGGGAGGGGAGAAACACAAGTAATACATCTAGGATAATTATATTTGCATACACTCCAAAATGGACAAGAAATAATGTAATTTGAAGGAACATGTCCATGCAGTGAATGTATAAATAAGTGAATTATTAATAAAGTTCAAGATAGTTGTTACCTCTGGGAAGGAATGAGAAAGTGAATCATGGAGGGCACAGGTAGGATTCAAAAGCATTGGCTATGTCCTAATTTTCAAGCTGTGTGATGGGTAAACAGGTTTTTATATTATTATGATATACCTTACATATATGCTGTATTATCTTCTGTATATACGAAATAGTTCATAAGAGATAAGGAACTGATGGGGACTAAAATATGGTGGGAAATGGAAATAAAGGCACTGGAGCACATAACAAATTGAATGAGAGGGAGAGAAAAAGAGCTAAGTCTTAGGAGCCTCTTGGAATAGTTTTAAACTGATTTTCTTCATGGATTTGGTGATGAGATCAATTCCTCATCTAAGCGCACATAAACCATTGCTTAGACTTCTAAGAAATGTAAATTTCATGCCTCAAAACCTATGCTATAACACTATGTGATTCATATCACAGAGGACTTAATAATACCACATTTCACAAAACATCATTTTCCAAGAGCCCTGCCATGTTAAGAGTTTTGAATGTGTACTCCTTTGTATTCCTTGCAGTTACAAGCATCTGAAAATAGGGAGCTTAGAGTACAGTGATTCTTCATCACTAACTGTAGTATCATTAAACTATCCCTAAGTGGTAACAGAAAACCATTTCCATCTCTGGCACCCACCATACCCCTTTCTTTTTCTCCCAATGGTAATCTCCCAGGTAGTGGAATAAAGGAGAGTTTTGGATCACATCCTTTCAGAAGATGGAGCCATAACCAAGGAAAAGATCAAAACACCCTAACCTTTCCTGGCTGAGGCAGATAGGTACAAGACAGGTCTTATCCTAAAGAAGCCCCAAATTTTCAAGGCTGAAGGACTCAGTGAGAATATATTCAATACATGTGAAAATAGGGAAACCCACAAACACCCAGAGTAACAGGAAAGGGTTTGTCCCTGACCTGATTTAGGGACCATCTCTCAGAGACCCAGAGAAGCCTGACATGTTAGAGCTTCAGCAACCTTCAGTGAAGCAAGGCTGAGGTTCCTCCCTCACCATGAGAGGCGTCACGTACATCTATGTGGATAATGTGGCCCACTTGTCCTGTGGCCTGTATACAAAGCCACCACCTCTTAGATTTCTCTCAGTCCTGAGAGTATAGCACTGACTGTGCCACTCAACCCTCAGAAGCACAGACTCAGTGAAGAGGCACACACATGCCTCTTGGGGCTGGGGACATGGGGCCACTTGGGGAGTAAATTCAGGGCCCTAGGTACCTGGACCATAATGAGAGGCAGGGACATGGACTCAAGAGTATGCACCAAAAAAGGCTTATCTCAAAAGGAGGTGTTTTTTGTTTATAGTGAACCTCCAAAAATTCTTAAGCCCACAGAAGGGCCTTTCGTATTAACTATGGCTATACATGGGTGGCTCAGTGTTAAGCAATTGCCTGCAATGCAGGAGACCCATGAGATGCAGGTTCAATCCCTGGCTCGGGAAGACCCCCTTCAAGAGGAAATGCCAACTCATTCCAGTATTCTCACTGGGCCAGTGAGACACTCCTATGGACAGAGGAGCCTGGAGGCCTACATTCCACAAGGTTGCAAAGAGTTGGACACGATTGAATTACATTACATTAACTATATTAACACAGAAATACACACACACACACACACACACACACACACTCCTAGCATGGCATGAGCCAAACAACCAATCTGAAGCCTTTCAAGTGACACTCAGATCAGATCAGACCAGATCAGTTGCTCAGTCATGTCCGACTCTTTGCGACCCCATGAATCGCAGCACGCCAGCCCTCCCTGTCCACCACCAACTCCCGGAGTTCACTCAGACTCACGTCCATTGGGTCAGTGATGCAATCCAGCCATCTCATCCTCTGTCGTCCCCTTCTCCTCTTGCCCCCAATCCCTTCCAGCATGAGTCTTTTCCAATGAGTCAACTCTTCGCATGAGGTGGCCAAAGTACTGCAGTTTCAGCTTTAGCATCGTTCCTTCCAAAGAAATCCCAGGGCTGATCTCCTACAGAATGGACTGGTTGGATCTCCTTGCAGTCCAAGTGACACTACATGGATAAATTTCTACTTGGACTGTTATTTCATTAGGCAACAATGAAAAAAGGTCTTGTGCCTTTTTTCTTTGTTCTAGCCATAAGTAATACTCTGTGATAATACATTTTTAAATGACAAAACCAGTCATGGAAAAGGGTTGTGGATACCTTACACTAACTTCACTTTAACAAACCTTTATGAAGCACCTATGAAGAAGAAAACACAATGCTTTAGAAGAGACGCATAGAAGCCTATAAGTTCCGAAGCTCACACTTGAGGGAGTCGGGGAGAAACATTAATAAATAATGTTAATATACTCAAGGATATGAGATGAACTAGCACAGAAAATAGGAAAAGGTATTGCTGCTAACTAGCGAGCATTCAAGTGGCCTGAACTAAATACAGAAATAAGGCCTTCTACCCCAAACCCCTGGTTCTCTCCTCTGATCCTCGCTACTCTGCTCAAATAGCACTTTACAGTTTTCCTTCAGTAAGTTCCAGATATTAGGCCCATTTCTCCTTTCAATTTTCTTTAGATGAGGAGATATTTCAGACCTCGACCAAGGTACAGAGATTACTACACCCATGCAACCATCGCTCATCTTAAAAACAAAAGATTACAAATAAAATTTAAACCTATTATACCTCTCCCCAGTTGAAATCTCCCTCTATTGAATAAGATTTAACCACTGTCATAAATGAGGTTATTGTTTTCATACACACCTTTCTGCATGCTACATATGTATGCATCACTCCTAGTTATACCTTTTACTACAAATATATGAACCTATAATCGATATAAGAACTGTTGCATCTTTTTAAACTTCACATATGTATGGTATCATAATGCCTTTCCCCTTTCAGAAGTAGGTTTTATCTATTTGTTACTTCGACCCCTGAACCTTTGCCCCTTGCTATAAGCTGTATTTTGTCCCCCTAAAAAGATATGTTGAAGTTTTCCCCCTTGAACCGGTAAGTGTGACATTGTTTGGAACTAGGATATTTGCAGGTATAATAGTTAAGATGAGGTCATACTGGATTAGGGTGGGTCCTTAATTCAGTGTGACCGTTATCCTTATGAGAAGAGAAAGGACAAAGAAACAGACAGGGGAAAACGCTATGTGACGATGGAGATGCCAACGACTGACAGCAACCACCAGAAACTAGGAGAGTGGCGTGAAACAGATTCTCCCTCAGTGCCTCCGGAAGGGACCACCCTTGCTGATACCTTGACCTCAGACTTCTGGCCTCCAGAACTGAGATAACGTATTTCTGTTGTCTTAAGCCATCTGGTTTGTGGCAATTTGTTACGGTAACCTTAGGACACTCACACACCCCTCTTTGTGTCTCAAGCCCCTGAGAATTCTAGTGTCTTCCTAAGTCCAGATCTTACCACCCTGTTTAGTTTACCTGCAACAGTACCAAGTCAGTGAATTAAGGATGATCCTGCAGTGGGTGTAGTAAACCTTTCCCCCACTGCTCTAAAGCAGTGGTTCTGAAACTTCAGTGTGCTTCAGTAGCACCTGGAGGACTGTAAAACCCTGATGGCTAGCGGCCTACCCTCAGAATTTCCAACGCAGTAGGTCTGGAGCAGGGTCTGAGAATGTGCATTGCAAACAAGTTCCCAGCTGATGCTGATGCTGCTGTTCCAGGCAAGCTAGGTCATCCAACAGTTCCTTTCAATAAAATATAGTAGAGGCTAGGGCACCATCACGCAAATTATTTACAATCGTATATTTTAATTTATTTGGGGCTGCAATAAAAGGATTTAAAACAGGCTTGACAAATAGCGGAAAGAAATCCCTTTCAGTGACAGTAAGGTGGGCCAAAATAAATAGAACAATGATAGATTTGAGTCAGTGGTATTTATGGGGAAAAAAAAAAACAAAAACAAAAACTACAGCTTATTTGTTTCAAACAAGCTTTTATTTCCAATGTGAACAATACTAACAAATTATCTGTAAAATGTAAGTGTAAAGTCAGATGTCAGTAGTTAATACCACTTTGGGGCATTGAAACTTTGAAACAAAATTAGTATTTCAGGCTAATGAAAACAAGAATATCCATGAAGAACAGATTCATCTTTTCTTTTGCTGTCTGCTTTTTCTATGCCTTCCCACTGTAGGATGAAATAAGAGCCAGTTAACAATTGTACCTGAATAACATGCAGTGACTTTCTAAATATGAGTCAACACTATCTACATCTGTTTTCTCAATGTTTTCTTCTTGTAACTCAGACCCTTGGTGATCAGGGTGCACATCATTGCTCACGCAAAACTTACCTCCCTCTTGCCCACCACTATAAATGCTTGCTGTTTCCTTGAAAGGCCACACTGTGATTTAAATAAGTCATTCCACCTTAAAAACTGGTGTTCCCTTGCACAAATCATCAATCCCTTATATTTCCAGACCTTCAGTTTCCACATGTGTAAAATGAGGATAAGGCTTTATCAAACATCTACATGCATGAAAATTAAGAAAGAGTGAGAGATTGAGTGAGAGAGACTAAAAGATGAATTAATAGAGGAAAGCGAAACAAAGATTTAATTACCAACTCAGTGACAAGCAATAATATTGTTGAGTCTAGTTTCCTTTTCTTTTGAATAAAAAATCTAAATTGAACTAATATTTGTGAATCAATCCTGAAGTGCAGTTCTCTTGAAACCCTTAACGTCTCACTACTTTGTAAGGAATCGCTTTCTCAAAGTCATTGCCAGTACAAGAGACTACAATTCTGTGGCCAGGTGATGATGACCCAGCTAATGCATGGCCTAGTCACTGTAGCTGCTGCTTCTGGTGACCATTCTCTAAACAAGCACTGGTCTCCATTTCCAGGTCTGGTAAATTTCCCATCTGTAGTAGACTTAAAGCTACAGGACAAAGGACTTGTGGCTATAAATGAAATACATTTCAGAACACACTGCCTCCTACATTATCTAGAATTCATTATTAACAATAAACTGTTTTTCCAAAATTAAATTTCAACAATTTTCTTATGTACTTTACAGAAGAAAAATTAAAAAATATAAAGCTGTTTTTAACAGGTATGTGTCAGGAATGGTTATGTCGTACGAAAGCCTATACAATAATACCTGTATTATCCAGAGCTGCTTTTTGCTGAGACCACATCCATTCAGAGTCCTTCACGTTTTTCCTTTCCAGCCTCTTCCTCTTCATCAGTGTTTTCATACTGATCCTCACCGTCATCATTGGGGCAAAGTGATGCAGACATTGGGGTCGAAAGTTGGCAGGGAAAATATCCCAACTGAAAATCAGCAGCAGAGTCTGGGCCTGAGAGAAGAGAAATAGGTTTAATAAAAGAAACAACAAATAATACCTGGATACATTTCTAGCCTCCCATCATGTCTGCTGCTTGACAATTTTCACAAACATTTTCCCCCTCTCTCCAGTAGATCGGCACACAGATCTCTCTGATTATTTCTGGCCCCTTTGGAGAAGGGATCCGAATCATTTGATACTGGTACCATTTTGTATGGGTTTGTAGGAACTTCAATGGAAAAAAATGCTCCTTTGACTTAAAGACAAATTCTATGGGGATGCTCACAGATTCCTCAGTCGCTGAAAAGTGCCCCTGTGCTATGTCATCATTTTCTCAGATCCTCCTACCGAGAATATTCACATTTGTTAAAGCCGTTGACCAAAAGGGAGGGATGCCACTTGTTTGCCTCTAGGTTGGTAGAAGGCAGCATGCTTTTTCTCGAGACCATGAAGGTCTACAGAACTGGGCTTCCACTTGTGTCAATTGTGCCCGTAGGTTTTTGAGAGTTCTGACCCACTGCGTGACTGCTAGAAACCTACCTGCCTTTGAGCTCAATGGCCCCACAAGGGCTCAGCCACCACTTGCCCGCCTCAGCCCCTCCGGGATCACAGGCCTCAACCTCCCAGTCTCAGAGGCAGCAGTCAGGGCTTGCTCGCCCAGAACTCGGCCTCCACTGCTGGTTCCTCTGTCTTCTAGGAAGCAACCCCCTCCGCAGGATACCGCAGCTCGCAGGGTGGAGCACCCTCCACCGGGTACTCACCCTGCAAGACTCTGCCTCCCTCTCCCACGTCTTCCTGCTCCTGAGGAGGCACCGGACCTTTTCCAGGATCCGAGGGTGGCTGGGAGAGGCCCCTGGCCATCAGGCGGTCAGTGGGAGGCCGGAACAGGACATGTCTGTTGTTATGGAAATTGCGTAGAAAGGAGTCGAGGTGACTCCGGAACAGGGGCCCAAACGTCTCCATGCAGAACCCAAGGCCTGTAACACCTGCCGCACCCTCCTGCTCCTTCTTGTCCTCCTCTTCCTCGCCCTCTCCAGACAGGTGCTCCTCCTCCTCCAAGTCGAAATCAATCTCACCCTCTTCCTTGTCCTCCTGCATCTCTACAGCTTCCTCCATCTCCTCCTCCTGTAACGGCTGTCTACCACATTCCGCTTCCACTGCGGCCTGTGGCGAACCCTGCTCCCCGGGAAGGGCTCTGGAGACCTCCAAGGAAGCCAGAAGAGCCGTGGCCTCCTCGACTCCTTCCGTCCCCTCCCAAGCAGATGCTTGGACCCCAAGAAGACTGGGGTCGCGGCCTGCCCCGCCACCAGCTCTATCCGGGCCACCTGGGATCCAATCGTTCTCCTCTGTGGCAGACATGGCAGGAGAGACGTGCCAGACAGTGATCGTCCTGCAGTGAGGTCTGTGGGGAAGATGGCGGCCGCAGGGCTGAGTGTTGCGCTGAGGAGACGCTGTTGGCAGTGGGACCGCGGGGTGGGGGTGGGGACAGCAGAGACGTCAGCTGCACAGGGAACAGGAGTCTGCGACTTGCTGGTGTGGGCCCCACAACAGGAATGGTGAGGGGGTGGCCCGCAGACCGGCCCACCAAGACCGAAGCTGAGCTGGCGGCGGACAAGGCGGGAAAGACCCTGATGGGCTGGCGACGGTAGGTGGAGCTGGAAGGGTCAACCGCAACCACTTCCTCCAGCGCCAGCTCTAAGCTCATTTGCCAGGAGGCAAGGATTGGCATGACCACCGTCCAATGAGTGATCAAGGCTTTCAGATTGCACGGAAGCCTTCCTGCTCCAGGTCATACTTTGAGCCCACAGGAGTCCCTTCCTTCACATTGCTGCTGCTGCTGCTGCTAAGTCCCTTCAGTCGTGTCCGACTCTGTGTGACCCCATAGACGGCACCCCACCAGTCTCCCCCATCCCTGGACTCCTCCAGGCAAGAGTACTGGAGTGGGTTATCATTTCCTCCTCCAATGCATGAAAGTGAAATGTGAGTGAAGTCGCTCAGTCGTGTCCGACTCCTAGCGACCCCATGGACTGCAGCCTACCAGGTTCATCCCTCCATGGGTTTTTCCAGGCAAGAGTAGTGGAGTGGGGTGCCATTGCCTTCTCTGTCCTTTACATTGCACCATTGCAAAAACGAAATGGCAATGTCCCTACAGGCGGCACCCTGGGATATGGGAAGCTGGATGTGGTCCCCAGTTGCCACCTTGTGTCAGCTCAGGTCATCACAGATACACTTATTTTAAAAAGTTCATAAAGCCTAGAGAAAGAACATCAAAGGTAAGAGTAGGAGAAATTGGAAAACATAAACTGAATTAAACGGGAGCACTGAATATGAAATAGAAAAAAATGAAACATACTAGATAAGCCTAAAAGTTCATCATAAGGTCCAGTTGATTTTCAGCATGGCTGGTCATTAGCAACATATCTGTAGCTTTGGAGAATAAAAGCAATACCTTGGCAATTTTCAAAAAATTCTAAGATAATTCTGATATGCGTCAGGTTTTTCTATTAAATGGTATCTTTGGTGGTATAGAACTCGCCTACTTTTGTGTTGACCACTCATGGTACAATGGTATTAAGTGAATAATAGCTACTCACTAGTATGTATAATATATATTTTAGAAAACTTATTAATGTTTGCCTAACTAAAAAATTTATGACATTTTGATTCCACTTGTTTGACTTAGTATGAATAGAATGCTAGATTTCTAATTTTAGAAAAGATGTGCAACAACCAACAAAGTTTTACTATATAGCACTGGGAAGTGTAGTCCCTTTGTCAATCTCTTGAAATACCTATAATGGAAAATAAACTGAAAAATAATATATGTGTATATGTATAATTTAATCACCTTGCTGTGCACCTGGAACTTTGTAAGGCAACTATACATCAATAATATATATGCTATGCTAAATCACTTCAGTCGTGTCCAACTCTGTGCGACCCCATAGATGGCAGCCCACCAGGCTCCCCCGTCCCTGGGATTCTCCAGGCAAGAACACTGGAGTGGGTTGCCATTTCCTTCTCCAATGCATGAAAGTGAAAATGAAAGTGAAGTCACGCAGTTGTGTCCGACTCTTAGCAACCCCATGGATTGCAGCCTAACAGGCGCCTCCATCCATGGGATTTTCCAAGCAAGAGTACTGGAGTGGGGTGCCATTGCCTTCTCTGATAATATTTATATTATCATATATAATATAATATAATAGTATAATATAATATCATGTCATATAATATTATACATTTATATTATTATATATTTATTTTCTTTATATACATTTAAATATAAATAAAAAAGATAAATGTATAGATCACATATGAGCAACTGTTTCAACCTCCTGTGAGAGACAGAAGGAGAATTTGAATGTTTTAATGTTGCTAAAGTTGCATAGAAAAGAACATAGAAGTTGACATGGATGCCTCGAGAATGGAGACTGGAGAGTGGAAGGAGTAAACGTAAGAGCTGAAAAGGGATTCATCAGGGCTCCCCAATTCACTTCAAGGCTCCGAGAAGTGAAGAGAGACTTCTTTTCATGACTGGGCTAATCACCTGCTCTACACTAAACAGTGACACCCCCTCCCAAATTCATATATTTAAATGTTTACCCACTCCATCCCCCAGGTGATGGTATTTGGGAGTTATGGCCTTTAGTAGGAGACACTGAAGAAAATCAACCTTGCCCTATATAGAACTTATGCATTATAGATTTCACCCCTTATACCGGCCTTGTTTTGTTTTACCTAGCTCATACTCAATAATTTCAAGGGGGATAGTCCATTGGGTCCCAAGCTGTCAAGCCCATTTCTAAGTGACAAACACTCAATTTAACTTTATGAGCCATATGTCCCAGTGCCTATGCCCACTAGGGGATATTTTAGGGGAATGGCTGCTATGATCTGGAGCACTGAAACACCACAATCATAAAATTCTTGAGGCAAATACATCTATTGGCTCTCTTCAGTTGCTCCCTTAACCCTATAGGGGCATCTTTTAAAAATTTAGTGATATCTTCAAGTATTCCTCTATTTTGTTCCCCGGTATTATGTTCAAAGCGTTTTCCTAAAGCATGCATTTCAGCATTTGCTGAAAAGTGAAAGTGAAAGTCCCTCAGTCACGTCATGTCCGACTGTCTGCGACCCCATGGACTACACAGTCCATGGAATTCTCCGGGCTAGAGTACTGGAGTGGGTAGCCATTCCCTTCTCCAGTGGATCTTCCAAATCCAGGGATCAGACCCAGGTCTCCCACATTGCAGGAGGATTCTTTACCAGCTGAGCCCCAAAGGAAGCCCAGCATTTGTTGAAGTCAATTCCCAATCTAATTGCAGAAGTCTTAAGTCAATAAGCACTTTTTATGTTTAAAAATATGATTGCACTATTGTGGTGAATGTCACAGGCATTTAGTACGTTCACAATGCTTCTCAGCCTTTCTCTCTGTTGTCCCTAAATAAATCATCACTCCTAAAGGAAACCCCATGCCAGTAATCGGTCCTTTTCCATTTCCCCCTCACTGCTCTGATAACTACTCTGATAACCAGGCTCTGGTAACTACTACTCTTCTGTTTACCTCTATGAACTTACATTTTCTAGATAGCTGAGAGAAATAAAATCCTACAATATGTGACCTTTTGTGTCTGGCCTCTCTCATTCCTTTTTTCGGCTGAATGCCATGCCCACGCCAGAGGGTCACTTTTGTTTATGTATGTGAAAGAAGTTGAGGACAAGTTGGTGGATCCTTGCGATGTTTCACATTTGGGTTCCCATTTCGGTTAGGGCTGCTATGAACATGGGGATAGAACTTTTTGTTACCTTTTGTTTGAACAAATACTTCTAATTCTTTGGCTTATATAGCTAATAGTGGAATTGATGAGACAACCATAAGGCTTTTCCCTTTTTCAGGAGCTTTCAGACTCTTTTTTACAGTGACTTGCTGTTGTTCAGTTGTTCTTCCGCTCAGTTGTGTCTGACTTTTTGCAGTCCCATGGATTGCAGCATGCCAGGCTTCCCTTTCCTTCACCATCTCTCAGAGTTTGCTCAAACTCATGTCCATAGAGTTGGTGATACCATCGAACCATGTTGTCCTCCGTTGTCCCCTTCTCCTCCTGCCTTCTATCTTTCCCAGCATCAAAGTCTATTCCAATGAGTTGGCTCTTCGTATCAGGTGGCCAAAGTATTGGAGCTTCAGGTTCAGCATCAGTCCTTCCAGTGAACATTCAGGGTTGATTTCCTTTAGCTTTGACCGGTTTGATTTCCTTGCAGTCCAGGGGACTATCAGGAGTGTTCTCCAACACCGCACTTCGAATGCATCAATTCTTCAGCGCTCAGCCTCCTTTATGGTCCAACTCTCACATCCATACATGACTACTGGAAAAACTTTGTCTATATGGACTTTTGTAATCAAAGTAATGTCTCAGCTTTTTAATTCACTGGCTAGGTTTGTCATAGCTTTTCTTCCGAGGAGCAAGCATCTTTTAATTTCATGGCTGTAGTCACCATCTGCAGTGATTTTGGAGTCCAAGAAAATGAATCTGTCACCGTTTCTATTGTTTCCCCATGTATTTGCCATTAAGTGATGGGACCAAATGCCATGATCTTAGTTTTTTGAGTGTTGAGTTCTAAGCCAACTTTTTCACTCTCCTCTTTCACTGTCATCAAGAGGCTCTTCAGTTCCACTTTGCATTCTGCCATAAGTGTGGTGTCTTCTGCATATCTCAGGTTATTGGTATTTCTCTCGGTAGTCTTGTTTCCAGCTTGTCCTTCATCCAGTCCAGCATTTCCCATGATGTATTCTGCATATAAGTTAAATAAGCAGGGTGACAATATACAGCCTTGACATACTCCTTTCCCAATTTAGAACCAGTCAGTTATTCCATGTCCGGTTCTAAATGTTGCTTCTTGACCTACATATAGGTTTTTCAGGAGGCAAGTAAAATGGTCTGGTATTTCTGGATCTTTAAGTTTTTCTATAATGTCTTGTGATCCACATAAGGAAAGGCTTTAGCATATTCAATGAAACATAAGTAGATGTTTTTCTGGAATTCTTTCTATGACCCAATGGATGTTGGCAGCTTAATCTCTGATTCCTCTGCCTTTTGTAAATCCAGCTTGTAAATCTGGAAGTTCTCGGTTCACATACTGGTAAAACCTAGCTTGAAGGCTTTTGACCATTACCTTGCTAGCATGTGAAATGTATTTGTGTGGTAGTTTGAACATTGTTTGGCATTTCCCAACAGTAATGTACAGGGATCCCAATGCCTCTACGTCCTCGTGAATATGTTTTCTTTTTAACTTAAAAAAAAATCTACTTACTCATCTTTTTTTTGTGACACCATGTGGTGGCTTTTCCTTGTATTTCCTTAATGACTAATGATGTTAAGCTTATTTTCACATCCTTATGGCACATTTGTATATCTTGTTTGGAAAAATTTGTATTCACATTCTATGCTCATTTCTCATTCAGATTCCTTGGCTACTTGTTGAGTTGTAAATGTTTTTCATGTGTTCTGGATACTAGACCTTTATTAGATATATGCGTACCACAAGATTCTTATCCTGCTTTCTAGGTTGTGCTTTCACTGTCTTGTTAATGTTCTTTGGTATAGAAATATTTTTGATTTTTATGAAATTCAATGTATTGTAAAGTAATTAGCCTCCAATTAAAATAAATGGATTATAAAATACATAAATATATATGTGTAAAAATAAATTTAAAAAAGCAAAAAAAAAGAAATTCAATGTATCTGTTTCTTCTTTTGTGACTGATGCTTTTATCATCATATTTACGAATCCATTGCCAAATGAAGGTTATGAAGATTTACCGCTTCTGAGGACTGAATTATGGACCCCCCATATTTCCATATGTTTAATGTCTAAGCCCCATTATTTCAAAATGTGGTTGTTTTTGGTGACAGGACCTGAAGGTCAGCAGAGGTCATATAGTTAGACCCTAATGAGTCTGACTGGTATCCTAGACAAACGTATACTTGGTGACAGGAAGACACACCAGAGATGGGTATACGCTGGAGGAACGATCATGTAAGGATGCAGGGAGAAGCTCGCCATCTGCAAGCCAGGAGAGCCCTCACAAGAAACCAAACCTGCTCACACCTTGTTCTTGGACTTCTAGTTTCCAAAGCTGTCAGCAAATAAATTTGTGTTGTTTAAGCCATCGGTCTGTGGTATTTTGTGATAGCAAGCCCAGCAATCTAATATACCCTTGTATTTGTTCTAAAAGTTTTATGCTTTTAGCTCTTACAGCTAATTCTTTATCCATTTAACGTCTGTATTTGGCATAATGTAAGAGTCCAACTTTATTCTATTGCATATGTATATCCTGCTGTCCTCATACCATTTTGGGGAAAAGATTCCCACTTCTCACCACTTAATGATCTGATATCCCAGGGGAAAATCAATTGAAGGTAGATATCTGGGTTTATTTCCAGACTCCCTGTTCTATTCTGTTGATCTGTATGTCTTTCATTATCTCAGTACCACACAGTCTTGATTACTGTTGCCATGGTACATGGGTTGGGTTGAAACTGACACAGGGTAGTGGAATCTTCCAATTTTCTTTTTCAAGATCGTCTTAGCTATTTCTGGTCTCTTGTAATTGCACATGAATTTTAGGACCAGCTTTTTTTTTCTGCAAAAAAAGGTCACTGTCATTTTTGAAAGGGATTGCTTTTCATCTGTGCTGCTGCTGCTGCTGCTAAGTCACTTCAGTCGTGTCCGACTCTGTGCGATCCCATAGACGGCAGCCTACCAGGCTTCCCCGTCCCTGGGATTCTCCAGGCAAGAACACTGGAGTGGGTTGCCATTTCCTTCTCCAATGCATGAAAGTGAAAAGTGAAAGTGAAGTCGCTCAGTCGTGTCCGACTCTTAGCAACCCCATGGGCTGCAGCCCACCAGGCTCCTCCATCCATGGGATTTTCCAGGCAAAAGTACTGGAGTGGGGTGCCATTGCCTTCTCCGTTTCATCTGTAGACCTCATTATATAAGATTCCCATCTGTATGTTAAGACCTCAAATTTTCAATGCTGCCTTAATGCCTTTGAGACTCATATTACTCCACTGGCCCAACTCTTGCTTTCTCCTGCTCTCACCTGCAATGTCCCCTTCCTTGTGGGAAGACTACCCCACTCAGCTGATTCTCCCCTGTCAACCAGACTAGCTGTACCACACCCATTCCCCCAGCCACCAAGTTTTACTTCCCTGCCAGCCAGTGCAGTATTCCAATAGGACAATCATCTCCTTGTGTGGGAACGTGGGTGTGCCCCATCCTCTTGTTACTACAACATTTATTTCCCATGGTCCCTGCAGGTGAACTCTCCTCTTAAGTCCCACGCCCTCATTGCCCTGCTTGGCATTCCCTGTTGCCACCCCCCCCACCCCCAGCCAGCTGTTAGTCCATGAGACTCACAAACAGCTGGCTGTCCATCTGTCCAGTGTTGCATGCTTGGCCATCTCACACTACTTAGGGTAGGGGATCCCTCCTTTATTAGTGCAGTGGATGGGAGATCCCAACCATGATGCTGGACAGCTTTAACTCACTTCTCCTTTGCTAACTAAATGTTTTTTTTTTAGTTTAAGGTGAAGGCAACCTGGGTTGAAACTGCCAAAGGTGCCTGGATTGTGCTTTGGCTTGTGCCTATTCTGTTGTCTCTCTCAACCTCAGCCATCTCTTCCCACCCTAACTTATTGTTCTAGCACCTGAGGCGGGAACTATAGGTAATTGACTGTATCCTGGCCTGAGTGGCACTGGGTTGCCCCTGGTGCTTGGCCCCTCCCAGCATGCATTCTGAGGCTAGGGATCATCAATTAATCCATAGAGTGGAAGCCAAGGGAGTGTTCAGCCGATAGTGACAGGGAGTGCTGATGACATAGTTTCTTAACTGCTCCACGGTCGATTCCCACTTTCTGGGGGGGCAGCCTAGAGCCTCTGGAGATAAGAATCCCAGTGTAGTGTGTGTAGGCTGGTCACTGCAGATGGATCATGGAATGCAGTAGCAGGTAGATCATGGGGCAATCATCCAGAACGGAGCCCACAGGGCAGGTTCAGGTTGGCTTTCTAAAGAGTTGTGGAAAAGCATAGTTCCAGGCCACCCACAATGGAAGAATTGTGAATAATGCTTCCTGGTTGCTTCTCACGTGTATCCGTGTCAAGCAAGGGTAGCAAACTTTCCTTCTCCTTTGCTGTAGCTTCCCTAACACATGTGATTTTCTGGGCTGTGTGCTCTACAGATGTTAATTAGTTCTAGCGGTTCCTTCCTTAATTTCATTATTGGTCTTCTGTCTGTCTGCCTATCCCTCATTGAAAATAGAGTATTGAAGTCTCCAGGTTTATTGTTTTATGTATTCTGGGAGTCTGTTAGGACTATATGGATGAATAACTGTTATATCTCCCCTTACCGATCCTTTTATTAACACAGAAATCTGTTTTTGGCATTCTGTTTAAAAAAAAAAAACACTTTTGTTACAATCTATTTCATCTGATATCAGTATAGCCACTGCATCTATCACTTTAGGATGATTTGCATGGAAGACCATTGTCCATCCTTTTGTTTTCAAGCTATCTGTCTTTGGATACAAGGCAAGGCTCTTGTAGATAACATACAGTGGATAACATTTGTTATTAATCCCCTTTGCCAATCTGTCTTTTCATAGAAAAGTTTTATACATTGGTATTGTGGTGATTGCTTCCAAGCAAATATTTTTCCTGACATTTTCTTACTTTCCACATGCCGTACCTTTTTTGTTCCTTCATTCCTCAATTACTGTCTTTTTTCTGTGATTAATTGAATTTTTCTAGTGTACAAAGTGACTATCATTCTTTGTCTTTACTTAAATTTTTTTTTTTTTAAGTTTGGAGCCTTTAAATTTTTTTTTCATTTTTTTTGTGAGGCTGGGTGGCTATGCTGTGAATTATACTTAGTATCTTAATTTTAGAATAATCAAGTATGTATTGTAGTGAGATAGTTTTCATAGTATTCTAAACTCTGCTTCTTCCCAGCTGTGCTATATTGCCTTATTTACTTATTGTGACAAATATCATGCTTGTACATGGTTTGCATTAACAGTTTTATGGTTACTGCTTTATACATCTCTATTTTAAATCAAAATACAAAGAGGAGAGCAAAAAGAGAAGTTACAGGGATTTCCCTGGTGATCCAGTGCTTAGAATCCGCCTTCCAATGCAGGAGATGAGGGTTCAATCCCTGGTCCAGGAACTACAATGCCACATGTGGTGGAGCAACTAAGCCTGTGGGCCACACCTCCTGAGTCTGCATGGTCTGGAGCCCGTGTGCCACAACTAGAGAGAAGCACTCATGATGCAACAAAGATCCTGCTGCAACAAAGACCCAGTGAGGCCATTAATAAATAAATGAATTTTTTTTTTTAAAAAAAGAAGAGTCAGAAAGAAACCCCAAATGCAGTAATACTGGCGTTTGCAGTAATGCTGCGCATAATCTGTGCAGTTCTCTTGACCTGTGTGGTTTATTTCTTCACATTCCTCCAAATAGGTGCCCGCTGTTGTGTCACTTCACCCTGAAGGACTACTTGATTATTCTCTGTCCAGCAGGCTTACTAGCTGTGTATTCCCTCAGTTTTTGTTTCTCTTGGAATGAATTTATCTACTTTCCATTTCCCCCACATATAAAATTCGTGGTTGAAAGAAGTTTTCATTTGTTCATTGTCTATTTTTTAATATATCATTCCAATGTCACCTGTCCTCTATGGTTTCTGTAGAGAAATTGGCACAAATCTTACTGAGGATTACTTGTACTGTGAAGAGTTGTATCTATTGCTTCCAATAATCATATACCATGAATTGTGTGATTCCATTTCTAGTAGAAGTCCAGAATAGACAAATATATAAAAAAAAACAACTAGTGCTTTCCTATGGCTCAGAGGGTGGAAAATTGAGTGTGTCTGCTAATGGAGAAAGGAATTACTGGAGGAAATGAAATGTTCTGGAATTAGATAGTAGTGTTGATTGCATAATTCTATAAATAGCATAAAAAACCATTGATTTGTACACTTTAAATGGTATACATTATGATAGACTAATTATTTCTCAATAAATTGTTATAAAATGTTATTGATACAGTATAATCATCCATTTAATAGCAATAAATTTGACAATTTAGGTAGGTCAAAAAATTTGAAACCTAAGAAAAATGCAACCTTAACCCTAGAATTGATAAAAGCTGAAATAAAAAGCTTCATTTTATTAAAAATTTGAATAACTCTTCACAAACCTCCAAATACCCCTCTATTTCCATATATTCACATAGGTGAATTCTATCACATGCTCAAGAAAAAAATAACATCCATTCTTTACAAATTTTCAGAAAATGAAGCTGGCATGGGAGGTGATTACTACCCAAGTTGTTAATGAAGTTTATTGACAACTGAAAAAGGCAGTTTTTAAAACCTCAAAATTACACTCAAATGTCATTCTTGAATATAGTCACAAAAATCAATTATGTAAAGTTTAAAAATAAAATAAAATTAAAAAAAAATCAACATGGTGATACATAAAAAGATAGTACATTATGACGAAGCAGAGATTATCCCAAGACTACAAGATTGGTTTCATGTTTTTAAGAAATCGGTCCATGGCAGGCTTCAACTCCTGTTCCACATACGAGGAGATTAGACGTTGCCACGCCATCCTAAGTGCAAGTTAAAAGTTGAACACACTGAAAAGTCAGCAACTCATCTTAGATTCATAGAGAAGAGAGATCATAGGCCAAACTGCTCCCTGAACATTGGCGAGACAAGTGAATACAGAGAATCCTAACTTAGCAAAGCAAAAATTCAAGGTCGGAAACCTCTGCAGGAACCAGCGGTGTGGACAAGTCTGTGAGTTAAAAACCCCAGGATGACCCAGTTATAGGAGTTCTCCACACTTTTGTTTTACCTCTAGGAACTTAGCCAGGTTCTCACAGTACAATAAATATGTCACTGTAAAAACTTCTCATGCTTCCAGCAGGAAAGGGAAAGAGGGGAAACGGAATCATTTTTAAATGTGCCAGGGCACGCTGTTCTTAACAATGTTTGCCCTCATGCTTAGAGCCCAACCTAACCATGTAAAATTGTGTATACAGCTCTTGGCTCAAGAAAAGACTGCATACACTTGGATCTCAAGCTAAGAACAATATCAAATAATTTTAGAACTGATCAAACAAGTAAACTACTGTCTAGATCCCACTTTCCTCAGTGGGTGGCCCATATTTGGGCCAGATATGAATAGCACTGCAAAGAGTTTGAAATTTTAACTGAGACTGCAACAACAAAATTAGGATAAGAATTTGTGGTCTGAACCTAAAACAAAACAAAACTAAACAAACAAACAAAAAATAAACACACTCCTTAGTATTAAGTCAGATACCGTGTCTAACAATATAATACTAAAATGTCTAGGATATACTTAAAATTAATTGGTGTATGAAGAACCAGGAAAAAGTTTAAAAGTTACAAGCTAAAATTCAAACAAGAGAAAGAAATTCAGGATGATGCAAGTATCGGAATCACCAGAAAAATAGATTAAAGCAGCTATTATAACCATACCACCTGAAGTAATGACTTTTGCTTACAAACTAAACCAAAAATTAAATATGATTCTTTGGGACTTCCCTGGTGGCTCAGTGGTAAACAATCCGCCTGGTAATGCAGGAAACACGGGCTAAATCCCTGATCTGGAAAGATCCCATATGCCTCAGAGCAACTAAGACGATGGGCCACAACTATTTAGCCTGTGCTCTTGAGTCCAGGAACCACAACTACTGAATCCCATGTGCCCTAGAGCCTGTGCTTGGCAGCAAGGGAAGCCACTGCAATGAGAAGCCCACGCCACTGCAACTAGAGAGTAGCCCCTCCGACTTGCCCTAACTAGAGAAAGCCCGCCTAGCAACAAAGATCGAACACAGCCGAAAATACATAGATAAGTAAATAAATACCATTCTCTGATCTCTCAACCTCTATACACACACATGAACAAACACACAAATGTAGGCACGCGTGTATACAAATACAAATGTATGCATATAAGTACATGTAAGCACATATGTGAATATACACACATATACAAAGAGTTACGCATATATATATATATATCCACAAAGATGTGTATATAAATATAGATGCAAATGCACAACACTCACACACACATTAGAGATCAGTATCAAAGCAAAAACTTCAGTATGCATTTCAGTGTGGCATTGAAACCATCATCAGTCAAATTCAGCCACAACGTATGTATGCAGCTTTTCTGAGTATTCAGAAAGTTCCACCAAACTTAGTAGAGACAAATAAAGAGGACACACACAAATGTCATTTTTTCTGTATGATGATCTTTTACTTTTATCTAGTTTGTTTCACTTTTTCTATTTCATATTCAGTGCTTTCCAATTTCTCCCTTTCTTCTTTTGCTTGATGGTCTTTCTCAAGCCTTTATCAAGTGTAGTAGAAAAGCTTTTGCATGCATATATGTAAACAGTATGTATAATATATATATATATATATATATATATATATATTTTAGAAAACTTAAGAATTTTTGCCTAACTAAAATTTTTGACATTTTGATTCCACTTGTTTGACTTAGTATGAATAGAATGCTAGATTTCTAGTTTAAACACAAGATATGCAACAAGCAACAAAGGTTTAGGTGGCTCGGATGGTAAAGAATCTGCCTGCAATGTAGGAGACCCAGGTTCGATCCCTGGGTTGAAAGATTCCCTGGAGAAGGGAATGGCAACCCACTCCAGTATTCTTGCCTGGAGAATCCCATGGACAGAGGAGCCTGGAGGGCTAGAGTCCACGGGGTCACAAAGAGTCGGACAAGACTTAGTGACTAACACTTTCACAGGGAACTATAATCAATAACTTGTAATAACCTATAATAGAAAATAATCTGAAAAATAATATATGTGTATATGTATAACTGAATCACTTTGCTGTGTACCTGAAACGTTGTAAGTCAGCTAAAGTTCAATAAAATATATATATTAAGAAAAAAAACAAACAAATGTATTCTTTTTAAAAAAAATCAGTTTCACTGTGGGTTTTTTTTCCCCTCAAAATGGGATTGTTCAATGCAAGCCATTCTATAACTTGTCGTCATTATTCAACTTGATATCATCTCATACTTCTTTCTCCAAAGGGATGTGAATGAATACTTACATTCTTCCCTTCAACCTCATCTTCTTAACATCTGTATTATCATTCTGTTGTTTAGAAAACATATTTTGTATGAATGAAAAACTTTAAAGTTTATTAAGGCTAATTTTCTGATCTAATATAAGGTCTGTCCTGGAGAATGTTCCATGTTCATTTGAGAAGCATGTGTATTCTACTGCTGAGTATAGTCTTTTATAGATGTCTGTTAGATCTAACTAATTAATAGTGTTGTTCAAGTCTTCTACTCTCTAGTTGCTCTCCTGCCCAGCTGTTCTATTCATCTGTGAAAGTGGGTTGTTGAAGACTCCAATTATTATTGTTGAATTATGTACTTTGCCTTTAAATTGTGTCAGTTTTTCTTTCATGGATTTTGGCACTCTCTTGTTGCTGCTGTGTCACTTCAGTCGTGTCCGACTCTGTGCGACCCCATAGACGGCAGCCCACCAGCCCCCGCCGTCCCTGGGATTCTCCAGGCAAGAACACTGGAGTGGGTTGCCATTTCCTTCTCCAATGCATGAAAGTGAAAAGTGAAAGTGAAGTCACGCAGTCGTATCAGACCTTTCGCGACCCCATGAACTGCAGCCTACCAGGCTCCTCCGTCCATGGGATTTTCCAGGCAAGAGTACTGGAGTGGGGTGCCATTGCCTTCTCCGACTCTCTTGTTAGGTGCATTTATATTTATAATTGTTTTGTCTTTTTTATGAATTGGTTATTTAATCATTATTAATGTTTATCTATTTTTCTATCCTTTAACTTTTAACCTATTTTGAATCTAAGGGGTGTCACTTGTAGACAGCATGTCATTGGATTATTGCTTTTTAATTCTATTCTACAAATACCAAACTTTTCATTGGAAGATTTAGTACATTTATATTCAATATAATTAATGATAAGGTAGGATTTATGTTTACCATTTTGTTCTTTTTTTAACTATTTTTTTATTGGAGTATAGTGGCTTTACAATGTTGCATTAGTTTCTGCTTTTCAGCAAAGTGAATCAGTTATACGTATACATGTGTCCCCTCTTTTTTAGCTTTCCTTCCCATTTATGTCACCACAGAGCACTGAGTAGAGTTCCCTTTGCTATACAGTATATGTTACTGTGTTATACATTGGTTATCTGTTTTATACGTAATAGTGTATATATGTCAGTCCCAATCTCCCAATTCATTCTACCCTCCTTCTGCCTTGGTATCCATAAGTTTGTTCTTTATTTCTGCTTTGCAAATAAGTTCATCAGTATCATTTTTTTTTCATTTCACATATAAGTGATTTTGATACAATGTGTTTCTAACTTACTTCACTCTGAATGACGGTCTCTAATTCTATCCATGTGTCTGCAAATGGCACTATTTAATTCCTTTTTATGGCTGAGTAATATTCCATTATATATGTGCACCACTTCTTCTTTATCCATTCCTCTGTTGATGGACATTTAGGTTGCTTCCATGTCCTGGCTATTGTCAATAGTGCTGCAATGAACATTGAGGTGCATGTATCTTTTTGAATTATGGTTTCCTCTGGGTAGATGCCCAGGAGTGAGATTGCTGGGTCCTATGGTAGTTCTATTTTAGTTTTTTGGAGGAAACTCTATATTGTTCTCCATGGTGGCCGCACCAATTTTTTCCTTATATTTTATGTGTTTTGTTCTTTTATCCATTTATTTTCTTTTTTGGTAAGCAGATATTTTTATTATACAACTTAATTGCCTTATTGTCAATTTTACTACACTTTTAATTAGCTCTTTAAAAAATGTTGCAGAGTATTTTAAAAATAATTTATTGGAGTATAGTTGATTTACAATGTTAGTTTGAGGTGTAAAGCAAAGTGAATCAGTTATACATATATCCACTTTTTTTTAGATTCTTTTCCCATATAGGCCATTTAGAGTATTGAATAGAGTTCCCTGTGCTATATAGTAGGTCCTTATTAGTTATCTATTTTATATACGGTACTATGTACATGGCATCTGGTCCCATCACTTGATGGGAAATAGATGGGGAAACAGTGGAAACAGTGTCAGACTTTATTTTCTGGGGCTCCAAAATCACTGCAGATGGTGACTGCAGCCATGACATTAAAAGACGCTTACTCCTTGGAAGAAAAGTTATGACCAACCTAGATAGCATATTGAAAAGCAGAGACATTACTTTGCCAACGAAGGTTTGTCTAGTCAAGGCTATGGTTTTTCCTGTGGTCATGTATGGATGTGAGAGTTGGACCCTAAAGAAAGCTGAGCGCTGAAGAATTGATGCTTTTGAACTGTGGTGTTGGAGAAGACTCTTGAGAGTCCATTGGCCTGCAAGGAGATCCAACCAGTCCATTCTGAAGGAGATCAGCCCTGGGATTTCTTTGGAAGGAATGATGCTAAAGCTGAAACTCCAGTACTTTGGCCACCTCATGTGAAGAGTTGACTCAATAGAAAGCCCAGAGATAAATCCACGCACATATGGACACCTTATCTTTGACAAAGGAGGCAAGAATATACAATGGATTAAAGACAATGTCTTTAACAAGTGGTGCTGGGAAATCTGGCCAACCACTTGTAAAAGAATGAAACTAGAACACTTTCTAACACCACACACAAAAATAAACTCAAAATGGATTAAAGATCTAAACGTAAGACCAGAAACTATAAAACTCCTAGAGGAGAACATAGGCAAAACACTCTCTGACATACATCACAGCAGGATCCTCTATGACCCACCTCCCAGAATATTGGAAATAAAAGCAAAAATACACAAATGGGACCTAATTAACCTTAAAAGCTTCTGCACATCAAAGGAAACTATTAGCAAGGTGAAAAGACAGCCTTCGGAATGGGAGAAGATAATAGCAAATGAAGCAACTGACAAACAACTAATCTCAAAAATATACAAGCAACTCCTACAGCTCAACTCCAGAAAAATAAATGACCCAATCAAAAAATGGGCCAAAGAACTAAATAGACATTTCTCCAAAGAAGACATACAGATGGCTGACAAACACATGAAAAGATGCTCAGCATCACTCATTATCAGAGAAATGCAAATCAAAACCACTATGAGGTACCATTTCACACCAGTCAGAATGGCTGCGATCCAAAAGTCTACAAGTAATAAATGCTGGAGAGGGTGTGGAGAAAAGGGAACCGTCTTACACTGTTGGTGGGAATGCAAACTAGTACAGCCACTATGGAGAACAGTGTGGCGATTCCTTAAAAACTGGGAATAGAACTGCCTTATGATCCAGCAATCCCACTGCTGGGCATACACACTGAGGAAACCAGAAGGGCAAGAGACACGTGTACCCCAATGTTCATCGCAGCACTGTTTATAATAGCCAGGACATGGAAGCAACCTAGATGTCCATCAGCAGATGAATGGATAAGAAAGCAGTGGTACATATACATAATGGAGTATTACTCAGCCATTAAAATGAATACATTTGAATGAGTTCTAATGAGGTGGATGAAACTGGAGCCTATTATACAGAGTGAAGTAAGCCAGAAAGAAAAACACCAATACAGTATACTAACACATATGTATGGAATTTAGAAAGATGGTAACAATAACCCTGTGTACGAGACAGCAAAAGAGACACTGATGTATAGAACAGTCTTATGGACTCTGTGGGAGAGGGAGAGGGTGGGAAGATTTGGAAGAATGGCATTGAAACATGTAAAATATCATGTATGAAACGAGTTGCCAGTCCAGGTTCAATGCACGATACTGGGTGCTTGGGGCTGGTGCACTGGGACGACCCAGAGGGATGGTATGGGGAGGGAGGAGGGAGGAGGGTTCAGGATGGGAACACAGGTATACCTGTGGTGGATTCATTTTGATATTTGGCAAAACTAATACAATTATGTAAAGTTTAAAAATAAAATAAAATTAAAAATATAATAAAGTGAAAAAAATTAAAAAAATCAGTCTTTCATAAAAAAAAAAAAAGACTCTGATGCTGGGAAGGATTAGGGGCAGGAGGAGAAGGGGACAACAGAGGATGAGATGGCTGGATGGCATCACCGACTCGATGGATGTGGGTTTGAGTGAACTCCGGGAGATGGTGATGGACAGGGAGGCCTGGTGTGCTGTGATTCATGGGGTCTCAAAGAGTCAGACACGACTGAGTGACTGAACTGAACCGAACTGTGTACATGTCAATCCAATCTCCCAATTTATCCCTTCCCTCTGATCCTTCTGTTATTTCTTAATGATTGCCTTAGGTATCATAATTAATATTTTAGCTAAAGCATTCTAAGATGGAGTAATACCAACATACTTCCGATGGCAAACAAAAGCTTTGTAACTACTAGCATTTTCTCTTTTCTTAAGGGTACTATTGTCTTATAAATTATATCTGTACATATTAGAAACTCATCAATGCAGTTTCATGATTACTTTTTCCTATAGGAAATCATATGAGAAAACGAATCATATGAGAATCACTGAATCGTATGAGAAAATAAAAATCTCCATATCCTCTGTCTTTAAATTACTTAACCAGTTACATTTCTTGGTGCTTCTTATCTCTTCATGCAAATTCGGGTTATTTTCTAGGATCCTTTCATTTCATCTTGAAAGATTCCCTTTAATATTGCTTGTGGGACAGGTCTACTTGTGAATCTCTAAGTATTGCTTATCTCTGAAAGTCCTACTTCTTCTTCAGTTTGGAAGGATAGTTTTTCTAGATATAGATTCCTTAATTCACAATCTTTTTCTTTCAATACATCGTTGCACTACCTCTGAGTCTTCCTGGATCTTGCTGAGAAGGAAGTATCTCTCATAGGTGATGAGTTGCCTTTTTCTTGTTGCTTTCAAGATCTTCTCTTGGTTTGGGCTTTGAAAGTTTGATTATACCATGTCCAGCTGTGTCTTTCTCAGAGTGTATCCTACTTGGATGCTACTGAATTTCTTGAGTGTATATATTAATATTTTCAGCTATTTTAGTAAGTTTAGTGATAATTTATTCATATATTCTTTCTGCCCATTCCTCTATCTCCTTTATTTCTGAGGCTACCATTATGTGTATGTTGATATGCTTGATTCTTGTGCCATAGATCTGACTCTGTTCTGTTTTCTTCACTTGTTTTACCTTTTCTGTTCCTTAATTTGTATAATGTTAGTAGACCTACCCTAAATCTGCTATTGACCTCCAATGGGAAGTTTTTCATTTCAATTACTGTACTTTCAATTTCAGAATTTCTATATTCTTCTTATTCTTTTTTAAAAATATATTCTTGTTGATATTCTATATTTGGTGAGATACATTTCTCAAATTTAACTTTTATTATGTAGACATACTTACCTGTACTTATTTGAAAATATTTATAACAGTTGATTTAAAGTCTTCATTTGGTAAGTTCAATGTCTAGGCTTTATCAAGAATGGTTTATATGACGGTTTTTGTTTTTTTTTTTTTCCTGTTTTCATGAGTCATTCTTAGTTGGTTCTTTTCACGTTTTATATAGTTCTATTGTTTTGATTGTTATTTTTTCAAGTTAGATATTTAAAATAATACATTGTGGGACTTTTCTGGTGGTCCACTGGTACACCTGCCGATGCAAAGTACATGGGTTTGATCCCTGGTCAACGAAGATTACACACTCTGCAAGGCAACTGAAGCCACGTGCAGCCACTGCTAGAGCCCACCAAGCTGCAACTACTGAGCCCATGTGACATAGATACTGAAGGCTGAACACCCTAGAGCCTGTGTTATGCAACAAAACGAATCCATTGCAATGAGAAGCTCATGAGCTGCAGCTAGAGAGTATCCCACACTTGCCACAGCTAGAGAAAGCCTGTGAGCAGCAATGAAGACTCAGCATAGCCAAAAATAAAAATGGATAATAATAAATTTAAAAAACATTGTGGAAACTCCATCAAAAAATGGGCCAAAGAACTAAACAGACATTTCTCCAAAGAAGACATACAGATGGCTAACAAACACATGAAAAGATGCTCAACATCACTCATTATCAGAGAAATGCAAATCAAAACCACAATGAGGTACCATCTCATGCCAGTCAGAATGGCTGCCATCAAAAAGTCTACAAACAATAAATGCTGGAGAGGGTGTGGAGAAAAGGGGATACTCTTGCATTGTTGGTGGGAATGCAAACTAGTACAGCCACTATGGAGAAGAGTGTGGAGATTCCTTAAAAAACTGGAAATAGAATTGCCATATGACCCAGCAATCCCACTGCTGGGCATATACACTGAGGAAACCAGAGTTGAAAGAGACACGTGTACCCCAATGTTCATTGCAGCACTGTTTACAATAGCTAGGACATGGAAGCAACCTAGATGTCCATTGGCAGATGAATGGATAAGAACGTTGTGGTTTATATACATAATATGTGTTATACATAATACACAGCTATTAAAAAGAACACATTTGAGTCAGTTTTAATGAGGTAGATGAAACTGGAGCCTATTACACACAGTGAAGTGAGAAAGAAAAACACCAGTACAGTATATGAATGCATATATATGGAATTTAGAAAGATGATAATGACAACCCAATGTGCAATGCAGCAAAAAAAAAAAAAATATATATATATATATATATATAAAGCACATACTTTTGGACTCTGTGGGAGAAGGCGAGAGTGGGATGATTTGAGAGAATAGCACTGAAACATGTATATTACCATATGTGAAATAGATGACCAGTCCAAGTTCTATGCATGAAACAGGGCACTCAAAGCTGGTGCACTGGGATGATCCAGAGGGATGGGATGGGGAGGGAGGTGGGAGAGGGATTTGGGATGGGGAGACACGTGTACACCTGTGGCTGATTCATATCAATGTATGGCAAAACCCACCTCAATATTGGAAACTAGCCTTTAATTAAAATAAATAAGTAAGTAAGTAACCTTATAAACATCTCCTTGTGATAAAGGGACACTGTGTGTATTGAGCACCAGTGAGGACTCTCAGTAAGAGATGAGACAATTACACACCTACTTTACTCACTTGGAAGTCATAATGGAGATCTTACCTTTGGCAAAGGATGAAATGATCCATGTGTTTTAGTCCAAAATATCCTTATTCATTTCTTATAGTAATAGGGATTTGGGAATTCTTGCCCATAGCAGAGTATGAAGGTAGGAATCCATAGTAATAAGATGAGAGACAGTCATCAAGATGGTGGAGAAAAAAGTTGTGGAGGTCACCTCTCCCCGTGAACATACCAAATACATCTACGTGTGGGACAATTCTCACTGAAAACTAATTGGAAACTGGCAGAAACACTCCTGGACAAGCCAGGCTATAAGAATGATACACACATAATCAGGTAGAAAAGGAAGAGAAGTGATCGGGTCCGGACATACGCCTCTGGGAAGAGACTCAGAGGAAAAGGATGATTACGTGGGCAGACACCTGCCCTGGGGAGTGAGTGATTTGAGCCAGAGACTGGGCGCCTCAGTCCTGGAGTTCTACATGGAGGAGAAAAACCTCTTACTGGTTCGAGGACTGCTGCAACAGATAGAAGGACTGTGGAAGCCTGGACTCTACTGGTCAAGAGTGCACATGTACTGACTTGCCCCCAGCCAGGGTGCAAAGTGTTCTGCCCTAGCTGCTGCCAGCTGTCGGGTGACTACCTAGCCACAAGCCCCGGCCTTGCAAATGCTCTGCTCACTCCACATCACAGTTTGGCGCTGGATCTGGGCAGACATGACTGGGCACAAGACTGGATCATGGAATGCAGAGGCTATGGAGTCCCTGGGTGGAGCCTGAGTTGCACCGTAGGGGCTATTGTTAGCACTTACTCAAAGAGTGCCTCGGAAGCAGCCCAGATCTTGGATAGCAGCCGCTTTACCACAACTTGCCCCTGATACATGCTAAGATTTCATTCAGGCACTGCCTGCTCTGACCAGTGGTTCCACCACGAGGTGGGGGCATGAGTTGGGGCAGAGGCTGGGAGTGGTAGTTGGCTATGAAGGAATAAAACAGGGTGGGGACATGCACTCAAGGCTGCCTCTGAGTAGAGTCATGGGAACCTGCACAGGCAATGCATTGGACCCTCCTCGGGCAGAGGCCCTGCTTGCTTGAGCACTAACTTCCCTTGGGACAGGGGTTCCAGTGCAGGAAGAGGGAAAAGTAAATACACACTTAAAGGGAACAGAGTCAACTTGGACTCTGTTCCCAACGAAATTCCCACCAAAAAAGTGTTAGAACTAATAAATGAATTCAGCAAATTTGCAGAATACAACTATGCTCCAAAAAAAAAAAATAATAATAATAATAGAGTGAATCGATGACCAATGTTTTATTCTTTCAAAAAAAGTGCTACATTTATTTAGATTGGCCAAGGGAAAAACTGGGGAGATGTTATTTTAAAATATCAGGAATGAAAGAGGTGACATAACAATAGTTAAAAAAAAGACAATAGGTCCAAAATGGAGTCGTTTACGCTAAGCTTCTGGTCATCAAACAGAGACTTAACTTCATTACAGTTTCAACTCTCCCGAAAGTGTAATCTTAAACAAGTCAGTCAGAAATCAACTAATCAGCACTAGTTAAACAATCTTAATTGACCTAGGCCATCCTCTATAGGAAAGTGACCTTGCCACAACCTTTCTGCTTTTTGCTAGCATAACCTCTTAATTCTTGTTCCCTTTTGCCTATAAAAGTCTTTCACTTTGTAAAGCTCCTTGGAACTCCTTTCTGTCTACTAGGTTGGATGCTGCCTGGTTCATGAATCATTGAAGAAAGCTAATAAGATCTTTAAAATTTACTCAGCTGAATTTCGATTTTTAACACTACCAATGCTACAACATCAAAAGGATTATAAGGGAGTACTATGAAAAACTGTATGCCAACAAGTTAGATAACCTATATGAAATGTAAAAATGACTGGAAAGATACAAAGCAATAAAACTGACTCAAAAATCAATAGAAAACCTGAATAGACTTTTCACAAGAGATTGACTTATTAATCAAAATACTTATCACATGGAAAAACCCAGTATCAGATGTTTTCACAGATCTACTCTATATTTAAGGAAAGTGTAACATCTTTTAAAAACACTTCCAATATATGCACTTAACATAGGAGCACTGCAATATGGAAAGCAAATGCTACCAAGTATGAAAGGGGAAATTAACAGTAACACAATAATAGTGGGAGACTTTAGTACTGCATTCACACCTATGGATAGGCCAACTAAACAGAAAATTAGCAAGGAAACTCAAACTTTAAATGATGCAATGGACCAGTAAGACCTAATTGATATCTATAGGACATTTCACCCCAAAACAATGAATTTCACCTTTTTCTCAAGTGCACACGGAACCTTCTCCAGGATAGATAACATCCTGGGCCATAAATCTAGCCTTGGTAAATTGAAAAAAAATTGAAATCATTTCAAGCATTTTATCTGATCACAATGCAGTAAGATTAGATGACAAATACAGGAAAAACACACACACACACATGCCGGGAGCCGGCATATTGCATATTGAGTGCATATTGCATATTGAGTGCAGCACTTTCCACAGCATCATCTTTCAGGATCTGGAATAGCGCAACTGGAATTCTATCACTGCCGGGAGCCAGCGTGAGGAATTCCGCCCATGACAAAGGTCATGAGGAAGGAGGCTTGGCATACGCAAAGGCGGGATCGAGCCTCAGGAGTCCCCCTGGAAATTCTCGAGCATCTACCCCCCAAACCAGAGTCTGCCTACTTTCTGCTTTGTGCTTTCACCTACACCTCTGACTTTACGGGGGGCTGTCCCCCACTACCTCTCTCTGAAAAAAGAGTTAGCTTACAGCTCCAGTTAATAATTCCTGGGTGTGACAGTGTTTAACCTACAAACTCCTTTGGAAATCCTCTAGCCTGCCTGAATAGGTTTTTCCGGCCACATGTGATTGTTCAGAGCCTCCCAACTGTGAGAGGCAGGAGATGTTCTAAACTGTCTAAACACAGATTCCTTTGAGTAGTTAAAAGATTGATTAGAAATTGTATTGGTGAAGGGTTTTTCACTTATCGAGCCAATGTTTGCTGCTAAGTCTCCATACTCCGTACCTACTGTGTCCTTGGCAGTGTATTGATTGATATAATGGGTGTATAGAAATGTAAGTAGTAGCCTCAATGTTTGTAACGTTGGACCCTTGAGTTAATTCTTTTCTTGATTGAGCCCACCTCATCTTTGCCCTATAGGAATGCAGCTTTGTCCAATGCTTTTTTGGAGGCTGGTGCCTGACTTTGGAATAATCACCTTTAGAGAAAGATAAGTTTCTTAAAATGTTAACAGGCCTCCTGGCCAGAAGATGATGTAATTCACTTGAACTTTTGCATATGATAAGTTTGAAAAGCCTGGCTTCGATTAGGACCAGGAACTGCTGTCCTTGCATGACTCCACCCCTTCCCCCATTATCCTCTATAAACAACTTTAGGTATAAAAACTACTTTGGAAAATAAAGTGCGGGCCTTGTTCACCAAAACTTGGTCTCCCCATGTCGCTCTCTCTTTCAACTTCTGGCTGAGTCTCCATCTGGAGCGCGGAACCCGCCATGCTTGCTAATTATGCCTGGGCTTCTAAGATCCGACCGGGGAGGCCTCAGTGTCTCCTCTCCTTCGGGAGAATGGAAGGACGCCTGCGGCCTACGTAAGTGGTGCAAACTTCTTGTCTTGAAGTTTTATTGGTCTCCCGCGTAAACCAAGCTACTCAGCCTCTTTTCTCCACTGAATTTTCCTACTGAGCTATCCTCACTCTATTACTCTTTATATCTTTGATGAATAAATAATTAAATAGGTCGCCGACGCCGTCCCCGCTTCAAATACCCTGGATCAGCCGGGGCTGGACCCCGGCACACACAGAACACATTCACACATACTCATTTTACAAACAGAAACATACTCATACATTCAGTCACACATATGGGCATCCCCATCTCAACATGATCACACACTCAAATGTTAACACATTCAACCATGCACACATATTAATGAAATCGTACACATGTATACTCTTACATATGATGATTTGTACAAATCACATGTCCAGTCTTATGCCCATATTCATATACACATGTGCAAACATCTCTGTGTTCTCTCACACACACGTACCTGCTATCACCCCTGAATATGCTTACAAGTTCACTAAAACAAATTTGTGCTCATATGCATATATTCACACATTCACTGACACAAGCATCCTCAATTCTCATACACATGTAAACACACATATTTTGAGACCACCAATGCACACATTCACTCATTCACACAATTCACATAAAAGACACACTCATATCTCACATGAACACATTTCCTCATTTACACATATTAGCACACACTTGAAGGTGAAAGAGGAGAGTGAAAAAGCTGACTTAAAACTCAACATTTAGAAAACAAAGGTCATGGCATCCGGTCTCATCACTTCATGGCAAATAGATGGGGAAACAATGGAAACAATGACAGACTTTATTTTCTTGGGCTTCAGAATCACTGCAGATGGTTACTGCAGCTGAAATTAAAAGATGCTGGCTTGACAAACCTAGACAGTGTTTTAAAAGGCAGAGATATCACTTTGCTGAGAAAGGTCTGCATGGTCAAAACTATGATTTTTCCAGTAGCCATGTACGGATGTGAGAGTTGGACCATAAAGAAGGCTGAGCACCAAAGAATTGATAGGCACAAATTGTGATGATGGAGAAGACTCTTGAGAGCCCCTTGGACAGCAAGGAGATCAAATTTTCAATTCTAAAGGGAATCAGTCCTGAACATTCATTGGAAGGACTGATGCTGAAGCTGAGGTTCCAGTCCTTTGGCCAACTGGTGGAAAGATTGGACTCATTGGGAAAAGACCCTGATGCTGGGAAAGATTGAGGTCAGGAGGAGAAAGGGGCAACAGAGGATGAGATGGTTGGATGGCATCACTGACTCAATGGACAAGAGTTTGAGCAAACTCCAGGAAATAGTGAAGGACAGGGAAGCCCGGCATGCTGCAGTCCATGGGTTGCAAAGGGTCGGACATGACTGAGTGACTGAACAACAACAAAGCGCACTCAAAAACAGGGACATACTCACATTCATTGACTTAACGTGCATTCTCACAGACTCACACTTACAGAAACCCAGTCATATAGGTGATGTGCTTACACGCAGCCTATTCACAGGCACATTGACACACTCAAACAGAAATCTGATTACATAGTCACTCTGACACAAACGTACTCACACTCACCATCAACTCATTCACTCACACACACAAAGATTAACTCACACAAATTTAGCTTAGAGCACACTTCCCTGGTGGCTCAGACAGTTAAGCGTCTGTCTACAATGTGGGAGACCCGGGTTCGATCCCTGGGTAGGGAAGATCCCCTAGAGAAGGAAATGGCAATCCACTCCAGTACTATTGTGTGGAAAATCCCATGGACAGAGGAGCCTGGTAGGCTACAGCCCATGCAGTCGCAAAGAGTCGGACATGACTAAGCGACTTCACTTTCACACGCTCACATTAACAGGCTTATGAAAACAAATATAGATATTCCCTCACTGACACAAGCATGTAAACACATATACAGATACTCACAACAAATTCCACAGGCTTGAACACACCCATTTACTTCAACACTCAAATATTGTTACATAACATACTGTAAGACATGAAAAAGTTCACAAATTCACTCTCACAAATGTTTTTGTTGTTGTTCAGTCACTCAGTCGTGTCTGACTTTTTGCGGCCCCATGGACCGCAGCACGCCAGGCTTCCCTGTCCTTTTCCACCTCCCAGAATTTGCTCACTCATGTCCATTGAGTCGGTGATGCCATCCGACCATCTAGTCTTCTGTCATCCCCTTCTCCTGCCTTCAATCTTTCCCAGCATCAGGGTCTTTTCTATGAGTCAGCTCATCTTCTGTTTCAGCATCAGTCCTTCTAATGAATATTCAAGACTGATTTCCTTTAGGACTGACTGGTTGGATCTCCTTGCAGTCCAAGGGAGTCTCAAGAGTCTTCTCCAACAGCACAGTTCAAAAAGCATCAGTTCTTCAGTGCTCAGCCTTCTTTACGGTCCAGCTCTCACATCCATACATGACTACTGGAAAAACCATAGCTTTGACTAGATGGACCTTTGTCGCTAAAGTAATGTCTCTGCTTTTTAATACACTGTCTACGTTGGTCATAGCTTTTCTTCCAAGGAGCAAGTGTCTTTTTTAATTTCATGGCTGCAGCCACCATCTGCAGTGATTTTGGAGCTCAAGAAAAAAAGTCTGTCACGGTTTCCATTGTTTCCCCATCTATTTGCCATGAAGCATCGGGACCAGATGTCATGATCTTAGTTTTTGGAATGTTGACTTTTAAGCCAGCTTTTTCACTCTCCTCTTGCACCTTCATCAAGATGAAGAGCCTATTTGCTTTCTGCCATATGGGTGGTGTCACCTGCATATCTGAGGTTATTGATGTTTCTCCTGGCAATCTTGATTCTAGCTTGTGCTTCATCCAGCCCAGCATTTCTCATGATGTACTCTGCATATAAGTTAAATAAGCAGGGTGACAATATACAGCCTTGACGTACTCCTTTCCCAATTTGGAACCAGTCCTTTGTTCCATGTCCGGTTCTAACTATTGCTTCTTGACCTGCATACAGGTTTCGCAGGAGGCAGGTAGAGTGTACAAATATACATGTTCACATGTATGTGCATGCTCCCACATTCAGTCACTTACATTAACATGTTTACTGTTTACTCACTCAAATGAACATGCTGACAAATTATTCACATGCAGACACACTCATATATTCACACCCACATGGTCACACATTCACTCATTAATACAGATGTGCTCACACCATCATTGCCTCACGTGAACATGCTCATGCTGCTGCTGCTGCTGCTGCTAACTCGCTTCAGTTGTGTCCGACTCTGTGTGACCCCATGGACTGTAGCCCACCAGGCTCCCCCGTCCCTGGGATTGTCCAGGCAAGAACACGGGTGGGTTGCCATTTCCTTCTCCAATGCATGAAAGTGAAAAGTGAAAGGGAAGTCGCTCAGTCGTGTCTGACTCTTAGCGACCCCATGGACTGTAGCCCACCAGACTTCTCCATCCATGGGATTTTCCAGGCAAGAGTACTGGAGTGGGATGCCATTGCCTTCTCCAAAACATGCTCATAGATGTATTCAAATAGGTAGACATAACTAGTCACACTATAATAAATTCACTCTGTGCAAACTTGCACAAGAATTCACTCAATCACATGAATATTCCTACAAGTTCAGTCACACAGGTTCATGAATACATAAACTCAGGTGCTCCCAGACATTCACTTTCACATGCACATTAGCACTCTCATAGTCAGGAACATGCTCACATGGATGCTCTCCTACAAACATGTGCACATCCTCCACAAAGTACAAATATTCCCTCATGAAGAAAATACGCCCATATGTATTTACATTCAGATGCTCACATTTCACTCATACAATACTCCACATGTTACCTAGTTTGCAGCAGGAAACATACACATTCGCTGACTCACAGGAAAGTGCTAATAACATCCGTACACATGGCTTCAAATTCAGGTATACACTTGGACACACACAAACATGCATTTCAACACTCAAACATTACTTTAACCTACTCTGACAGGTACAAGTTCATATGTTCACCCTCTTGAATAGTACTACGCACATGTGCAGACACTGACACATTCACTCACATGAACATACCCAGATCTCATTCACATGAAAATTATCACACATTCACTCACGTGCATGCATAATCAAAAATTCACTCCCACTCATGAGATTTGTGGACCCACAATGACACACTCATTTACACATGAAGGCCAACATTAACATAAAGAAGAATATGCCCAGGTATTCATCTGCACTCAAACAGTAAAGCTCACTAGGAAGCTCATGAATTCAGTCACATAAATATGCTTACATTCACTGACACACATATATGTGCCTTTACACAAATACAACCATATATTAATAAGATTACACAGAAACACATAAACACGCTAACATGTGTGTTCATGCTCAGAAACCTTCATACAATCGAGCACACACATATTCAGATCATGAACGCTTTATTGCCAAATTCAGACTTAAGTTGAAGAACGAAGGGAAAACCACTAGACCATTCAGGTGTGACCGAAATCAAATTTCTTACGATTATACAGTGGAAGTGACCAAGAGATTCAAGGGATTCGATCCTATAGAAAGAGTGCCTGAAGAACTGTGGATGGAGGTTCCTAACATTGTGCAAGAGGCGATGATCAAAAGCATCCCCAAGAAGAAGAAATGCAAGCAGGCAAAATGGTGGCCTGAGGAGGCCTTACAAATAGCAGAGAAAAAGAAATGCAAGCAGGCAAAATGGTGGCCTGAGGAGGCCTTACAAATAGCAGAGAAAAGAAGAGAAGGGAAAGGCAAAGGAGAAAAGGAAAGATATATCCATCTGAATCCAGAGTACCAAAGAATAGCAGGGAGGATAAGAAAGCCTTCCTCAGTGATCAATGCAAAGAAATAGAGGAAAACAATAGAATGGGAAAGACTAGCGATCTCCTCAAGAAAATTAGAGATACCAAGGGAACATTTCATGCAAAGATGGGCTCAATAAAGGACAGAAATGGCATGGACCTAACAGAAACAGAAGATATTAAGAAGAGATGGCAAGAACACACAGAAGACCTATACAAAAATGATCTTCATGACCCAGATAACCTCGATGATGTGATCACTCACATACAGCCAGACATCTTGGAATGTGAAGTCCAGTGGGCCTTAGGAAGCATCACTATTAATAAAGCTAGTGGAGGTGATGGCATTCCAGCTGAGCTATTTCAAATCCTAAAAGATAATGCTGTGAAAATGCTGCACTTAATATGCCAGCAAATTTGGGAAACTCAGCAGTGGCCACAGGACTGGAAAAGGTCAGTTTTCATTCTGGTCCCAAAGAAAGGCAATGCCAAAGAATGTTCAAACTACTGCACAAATGCACTCATCTCACAGACTAGCAAAGGAATGCTCAAAATTCTCCAAGCTAGGCTTCAACAGTATGTGAACTGAGAACTTCCAGAAGTTCAAGCTGGATTTAGAAAAGGCAGAGGAATGAGAGATCAAATTGTCAACATCCTTTATATCATCGAAAAAGCAAGAGAGCTCCAGTAAAACATCTCCTTCTGTTTCGATGACTATGCTAAAGGCTTTGACTGTGTGGATCACAACAAACTCTGCAACACTCTTAAGGAGATGGAAATACCAGCTCACCTTACTTGCCTCCTGACAAATCTGTCTGCAGGTCAAGAAGCAAGAGTTAGAACCAGACATGGAACAACAGACTGGTTCCAAACTGGGAAAGGGGTACGTCAAGGCTGGATATAGTCACCTTACTTATCTAATTTATATGCAGAGTACATCATGCGAAATGCCAGGCTGGATGAAGCACAAGCTGGAATCAAGATTGTCAGGAGAAATATCAATAACTAGCCTCAGATATGCAGGGGACAGTACCCTTATGGCAGAAAGCAAAGAGGAGCTATAGAGCCTCTTGATGAAAGTGAAAGAGGAGAGTGAAAAAGCTGGCTTAAAACTCAACACTGAAAAACGAAGACCATGACATCTTGTCCCATCACTTCATGGCAAATTGATGGAAAACAACAGAAACAGTGACAGAATTTATTTTCTTGGGCTCCAGATTCACTGCAGGTGGTGACTGCAGCCATGATTAAAAGACGCTTGCTCCTTGGAAGAAAAGCTATGGCACACCTAGTCAGTGTATTAAAAAGCAGAGACATTACTTTAGTGACAAAGGTCCGTCTAGTCAAAGCTATGGTTTTTCCAGCAGTGGGGAGGGAGGTGGGAGGGAGATTCAGGATGAGGGGTGACATGTATATGTATGGCCGATTCATGTTGATGTATAGCAAAATCCATCACGATATTGTAAATAATTATCCTCCAAGTAACTAATTAAAAAAATAAAAAACCATTGAATGTACTTCCACATATATGCTTGCAAATAACCTTACTCAAATATATTCACACATAAACAAGATCACACAAAAAACACATTTACCCCAACTACTCAGTATTATGCTAATATGCATTCACATGCCTACAAATTCATTTATACAGGTGAACACACTTAAATATTCATTTTAAGCACACACATTTACACCTAAGAAAACACGCTCACCCATGAACATGCTCACACATACACTGTCACACAGAGATATGTTGACATACATACACATTCTTGCACACTAACTAAACACACAAATTTGAGTTTGCCCTCAAACTCAAATTCAAAAACACATACATTCACATGCGTGCACCAACACATTCATTGTTTCACATAAACATGCTGGTGTGTGTGTGTGTGTGTGTGTGTGTGTGTGTGTTAGTCACTCAGTCGTGTCCAAGTCTTTGTGACCCCATGGACTGTAACTGTAGCTGCTGGGCTCTTCTGTCCGTGGGGATTCTCTAGGCCGGAATGCTGGAGTGGGTTGCTAGGCCCCCTTCCAGGGGATCTTCCTGACCCAGGTATCGAACCCAGATCTGCCACATTGCAGGTGGATTCCTTACCGCCTGAGCCACCAGGGAAGCCCAAGAATCCTGGAGTGGGTAGCCTATCCCTTCTCCAGGGCATCTTCCCAACCCAGGAATCGAACCAGGATCTCCTGCATTGCAGGCGGATTCTTTACCAGCTGAGCTACCAGGGAAGCCAAAACATGCTGATATAGTCACTCAATTTCAGGACCTTACTCACAAGTTTACTCACAAAGGGACTCAGATATAAACAGTCAGATGCTTCCAGATGTTCCCACTCACACTTTCACTTACACATTCTTAAAATCCAGAACACGCTTATATACATGTATACACAAACATGTTTCCATCCACCATAAAGCTCAGACATTAGCTCACAGAAGAAATTTGCTCACATGTACTCACATTCTCATTTTATCTCACATAAATATGCACATACTAGCTCACAGCTGAGAACCTGACACACATTCTCTCATTCACATGAACATAACTTTAATATTGTCAATAGATAATTATGCCACAGGGAGTTTAAGGCAAGGAAGGCTTTGTTTAAGACTTTGTTTAAGGCTTTGTTTAAAAGGGGACAGAGACTGTTGCAACAGGGAAAATAAACTCAACTCCATCTACACGAGAGACAGATGAAAATTTATCGCCAACAGGGTGGTTGAAGGAGGTAGTGACTGGGAAATTACTAACAGGAACTTAGGTATTGTGTTGGCTAATTTTAGATGTCCACTTGCTTGTAAAGCATTTCCTGGTGTGTCTGTAAGCAGGATTCTGGAAGAGATTAGCATATGAATTGGTAGATCTAGTAAAGAGAATTGCCCTCACCAAAGCAAGTGGGCATCACCCAATCCCTTGAGGGCCTGAATAGAACAGAAAGGCAGAGGAAGGATGAGTTTGCTCTTTGCCTGAACTGAGACATCCATATGACTCTGTTCTAAGACATCGGCACTCCTCGTCTTGGGCCTTTGCACTTAGCCCAGGATTTGCACCATCTGCCCTCTGATTCTCAGGCTTTTAGCCTTGAACTGGGTTCAGGGTTTGTCAGGCTTTCTGACTTAGACTGAATTATACCACCGACTTTCTTGGTTTTCCAGCTTGCAGACAGCAGATTGCATGATTTCTCACCCTCCACAATTGCATGAGCCAATTTCTATAATAAATCTCTTCATGTATATGTATGCCCGTGCTCATGCTCAGTTGCTAAGTTGTGCCTGACTCTGCAACCCTGTGGACCTGTAACCCTCCAAAATCCTCTGTCCATGGGATTTCCCAGACAAGAATACTGGAGTGCGTTGCCATTACCTCCTCCAGGGGATCTTCCCAACCGAGGGACTGAACCCATGTCTCCTGCGTCTCCTGCATTGGCAGGCAGATTCTTTACCACTGAGCCACCTGGGAAGCCATATCTATATCTATCTTATATCTATAGCAATATGGATATATAGTAGAGAAATATAACTAATATATATATATACACACATACATAAATGTATAGATATTAGGTATCTGATCTAGTTATCTATACCTATAGGTATAGATACTTGATATATAAGATATGTGTATATCTATCTGTTTCTTCTTGATCCTATTTCTGTGGAGAACCCTGACTAACACAAGTATCAAGGGAGGCTGGGAGTAGAACTTGATTAGGTATCAAGAGGAGGGATGAAAAACTCAGATATGAAGTATGCGGGGATTCTGATTAAACTGATTCTGATTAGGGAGGATCGTTGCTAAAGCTGGGCTCAGCAGCTTAGCAGGTAGGATCAAGCTTCAGGTAGAGTGAAGAAGAGGACTCAGAACGGCCTAAGGTTTGGTTAAGGAGGGAGTTATTTTCAGTTCCTCCCCTTCTTCAAGGGAAGAAGAGGCATTCTTTTTCCTGTGAACAATATAAGTCCATTTCTCACTCAGTCACCTTTTGTTCACTAAGCAACAGCTGAAGTGTCTGCTGATATTTGGTAGTAGAAGATATCTGCTGGATCCTGCAAGGAATCAATCACTTAATGAGGGAGGTTTCTAAGTAAACAATAAAGAAAGATTAAGATTTATTGTGGACTATTAATATTTAGACAGTTTCTGAGTCCAGAAGGATAACCATTTGAAAGCATTTCTAGATGTTGGGCTTGAAGCAAGTTTAGATGGTGGAGTGAGGGGATGGCAGTGGTAATCTGATGATTTCCTAGTTTGCAGTGAATGGTTTCTATGAAGCACAGACATCAGATAGGTTTTGGTAAGCTCATCCACAATCATGATTATTTCCTGGAGCAGAGCATGGGAGATAAAGTGTAATTTCCTGAGTGGCCCACATGGCAGCAGTTTCAGGCATGAAGATCATACATAATCTGCTGCAATGATGAGTCCGTTGAAATTTATATCAAGTTGTCTAGCTTCGGCTCATAGGACTTCTTCTGATCCTATGAAGTCAAAGCATAGACTTCCAATAAGAATCTGGGCAGTCAGCTTTGTGTTCTCAATGATGTCAAATCCGGAGGGTTGGAAAAAATTTGGAACCAGTAGTTTGAGGAGTTGCAGCCAGATATTGAAGCAAACTGGAAGAGCTGAGAATTTGGTAAGGACTGACAAAATGTATGAGATAGCAGAAGCCAGTCCGATTTAGATGTAGGTCACATAACCACGTAGTTTACAACGACGTGCAAAATAGCTCAAAGACCAGAATCCCATACCTGACAACGCTGTGTTTTCTTTTTAAAAACAAAATTTCAACAGTCACTTCCTTTTTGGCCACAGATACTCAAAGTAAGATTATTCTTTGTAATTCTTGTAGTTCTTGTTCTGTTTGATCTGGGATTAGCCATCTCATGAACTTATCAGCTGAGAGTCTCCAGGAGAATTCAGGAAATCCTGACTCGGTCTAGTGGTGCGGTCTCAAAGTTGTTTAAGCAATGCCGTTAGGAGTAAGAATAAGATTATTCTTACATTTATAAAATGTCTGATCTCACTAGATTTGGCTTGCTTATCTGCACAATTTCAGCAAGAATGATAATTGACCACAGAGGCCTTTTTAGTTTGCATTGCTGGAACTTTTCATAAGGAGTCTTAGATTGGACTTTGAAAAGCCTCTCAAGGCTAGGAAGCCATGCCAAGAACTCACCACCAGAATCACATGCAGATTTAGGTAAATTAATCTCTTCTTGAAGTCCTCACCGTATCCTAAGTTTGCTAGGCCTGCCAGGTGGTGACCTCTCCTACTCAGCTCTAAGACTGAGGAAGCTGTAATCCAGGTAGGAGGCCCATTTGTCCAAGAGGACTTTGTAAGCATTGGCTTCATAAAATCACCTTTAATTTCTTTAACTCTCTGATCATATCTGATTATATGTATTGTTTTCAAATATGATATTCCATTAAAGGCTTATATAATGAAATCAATACAGAGGAAAAGATTCATATTGAACCTATACCATTCATTGTATTACTATGAAAATGAGAACACTTAATAAGAATATTCAAACTCTAGAGTGATCAGGCAGGGAAAAGAAGATAAATACCTCACTTACACTTACAGAAGTATGATTTACTAAACTATTATGAATCTTAGATAGCTGAAGTTAGAAGAGAAAGTTGTTCTCCAGAGAATAGAACATTAAGGCATCAGCAACAGCCACTATGGAGAACAGTGTGGAGATTCCTTAAAAAACTGGAAATAGACCTGCCTTATGATCCAGCAATCCCACTGCTGGGCATACACACTGAGGAAACCAGAAGGGAAAGAGACACGTGTACCCCAATATTCATCGCAGCACTGTTTATAATAGCCAGGACATGGAAGCAACCTAGATGTCCATCAGCAGATGAATGGATAAGAAAGCTGTGGTACATATACACAATGGAGTATTATTCAGCCATTAAAAAGAATACATTTGAATCAGTTCTAATGAGGTGGATGAAACTGGAGCCTATTATACAGAGTGAAGTAAGCCAGAAAGAAAAACACCAATACAGTATACTAACGCATATATATGGAATTTAGAAAGATGGTAACAATAACCCTGTGTACGAGACAGCAAAAGAGACACTGATGTATAGAACAGTCTTATGGACTCTGTGGGAGAGGGAGAGGGCGGGAAGATTTGGGAGAATGGCATTGAAACTTGTAAAATATCATGTATGAAACGAGTTGCCAGTCCAGGTTCGATGCACGATACTGGATGCTAGGGGCTGGTGCACTGGGACGACCCAGAGGGATGGTATGGGGAGGGAGGAGGGAGGAGGGTTCAGGATGGGGAACACATGTATACCTGTGGTGGATTCATTTTGATATTTGGCAAAACTAATACAGTTATGTAAAGTTTAAAAAAAAAAAGGCATCAGCAGTAGTCCAAACAAAAGCTGTAATCATGCCTAATGTGTTCACTCAGCCCCATGTAATTCTTGTTCTGTTTGATCTTGGATTAGCCATCTCATGAACTTATCAGCTTCTCCAGGAGAATTCAGGAAATCCTGACTCGGTCTAGTGGTGTGGTCTCCAAGTTGTTTGAGCAATGCCATTAGGAGTTCTGTGCCTCAAAGAGTACCTGGCAGAGTCCTTTCGGGACTCCAAGATAGTCTCATTTTGTTGAAGATAGTTAGTCTGGCATGTAGCTGATTGCAAGGGTTTTCAGGGAAGCATCAAGGTAAAATAACTATGGATGACAAAAGAGGAAAATCATTGGTCTGTATTTCTGCTTTTGTGCCAATGCCATACTGTCTTGATGACTGTAGCCTTGTAGTATAATCTGAAGTCAGGAAGGTTGATTCCTCCAGCTCCATTCTTCTTTTCAAGACTGCTTTGGATATTCAGGGTCTTTTGTGTTTCCATATGAATTGTGAACTTTGTTGTTCTAGTTCTGTGAAAAATGCCATTGGTAACTATTTACAATAGCCAGAACATGGAAGCAACCTAGATGTTCATTGACAGATGAATGGATAAAGAGGTCCTGGTACATATACACAATGGAATATTACTCAGCCATAAAAAGGAACGCATTTCAGTCCGTTCTAATGAGGTGGATGAACCTGGAACCTATTGTAAGTAAGAAGTAAGTATTATAAGAGTGAAGTAAGTCAGAAAGAGAAAGAGAAATATCATACTCTAACACATATATATGGAATCTAGAAAAATGGTACTGAAGAATTTATTGACAGGGCAACAATGGAGAAACAGACATAGAGAATAGACTTATGGACATGGGGAGAGGGGAAGAGATGGTGAGATGTACGGAAAGAGTAACATGGAAACGTACATTACCAAATGTAAAATAGATAGCCAATGGGAATTTGCTGTATGGCTCAGGAAACTCAAACAGGGGCTCTGTATCAACCAAGAGGGGTGGGATGGGGAGGGAGATGGGAGGGAGGTTCAAAAGGGAGGGGATATATATGTATATATATACCTATGGCTGATTCATGTTGAGGTTTGACAGAAAAGAGCAAAATTCTATAAAGCAATTATCCTTCAATAAAAAATAAATAAATTTTTAAAAAGATGAAAATCACCATGGTAAAAGATGGGATGGATGTTCATTATAGAATATTTTGATATTTGGCAAAACTAATACAATTATGTAAAATTTAAAAATAAAATAAAATAAAAAAAAGAATGTTCATTATATAAAGTGATGCAATTGACAAGGACATTTAGTTGTTTCTGTGGCATACAACATTCTAAAATAGTACCTGGAATTGCAGCTGATAACATTATGCCAGTGTTGTCTAATTATAAGGCAAAGCAGCACCAATATACATCATGAACAACAAAGGCATTGACATTTCTAGGAAGTTAATATAATTTCTAAAGTATTTATATTAACATTGTACCCATAGAAGTATAAATTAGAAAAGGTGAAGCATCTCTTAGTATTTGAGAATGCTTCCTGTGCAACTCAGCTGATCAAATAAACCTAATTATTGTAACATCTCTCATTTACAAGGTGAAGGAACAGGCTCTTCGTGATTTTCCAGAGGCCTTCCGGGAAATATCAAAGTCAGTTTGAGATCAAGCAGATTTCATTTAGAATTTTATTTTGGAAAGACAGAATTTCACAAGTTGTTAGAAATGTCAAAAGATGTGTACAATTTGCTAAATACATTCATGGGTCATGGACTTCCCTGGCGGTTGAATGATTAAGACTGCCTTCTGATACAGGAGACACAGATTTGAGCCCTGGTCAAAGACCTAGGATCCCACCTGCAATGTGGAACAACAAATGATGCTGGAAGACTTGAAAGTGTGTGTGTGTGTGTGTGCACGCGCGCGCATGTGCATGCCTGCAGAGGCACACGCACATGCTCAGTTGTGTCTGACTCTTTGCGACCCCATGGACTGTAGCCCGCCAGGCTCCTCTGTGCATGGAATTTTCCAAGCAAGAATACTGGAGTGTGTTGCCATTTCCTCCTCCAGCGGCTCTTCCTGACCCAGGGATCAAACCCGCATCTCCTGCATCGGCAGGAGGATTCTTTGCCACTTGAGTCTCCTGGGAAGCCCAGGAAACGTGAATACCTCTATGTAAATAGAACAGCAACAACAACTGATCACACCTTGCACCATATACAAACATTAACTCAAAAAAATGAATCATAGACCTAAATGCAAAACCTAAAAAAAAAAAAAAAAGCAAACAAACAAAAAAAAACAAAACAGAATTAAAAAAAAGAATCATAGGTAACTAAGAAACTGTTTGGCTATCCATTTATCCAGAGTATTGATAAGATTTCTAAAGTAAATATTGAAGGTAATGTGCCTTATCTCTACCTATCTCTAGATAGGTAGCCTTATCTCTTTTATTTATTTATCTATTAAACATGTGGTTTTAATTTTTATTAAAGAATCCTTGTATAATTTCACTGAAACTAGGGAAATGTGGCAACATAGAGGGGAAAAATTCTTGCTATTGCATCGAGGGCTTCCCTGGTTGCTCCGTGGTAAAGAACCTGCCTGCCAACGCAGGAGACACAGGTTCCATCCCTGATCCCACAGGTCGTGGAGTAACTAAGCCTGTGGCACAACTCCTGAGCCTGTGCTCTAGAGCCTGGAAGCCACAGCTACTAGACCCACATGCTGCAACTGCTGAGACTCACATGCTCTAGAACCCATGCTCTGCAACAAGAGAAGCCGCCGCAACGAGACACCCATGTACTGCAGCTAGAGATAGGCCCCAGTCTCCACAACTAGAGAAAAGCCTGCCCAGCAACAAAGAACTAGCAAGCCAAAAATACATACATACATACATAAAATTAAGTTGTATCTACATGGGCAAACTAAAAGTCATACCTACGAATCAGTCCTATAAATCAAAGCAAAAACTACATTTTTTTTCTTTAAAACATTAACTGCATGTGTAGGCATGAAAACAATGATCTCTTTTAGAAGTAAGACTGCTCAGTTCTCTTACAAATAAAAGACGCGATAAATCAACAAAGAGCACAGGACATTATTCTGATAAGACATAGAATCTGTGCCTTCTAAGGAGATTACTTAGAAGATAAGGAAAAACCTTTTACAATCTCTTATTAAGAGCAAACCTAGGAAAAACTTGCCTTAGCAACTGTCGAATATACAATACAGTATTATTAACTATAGTCACCATGCTGTACATTATATCCTTATGATTATCTATTTTATAACGGAGAGTTTGTACCGTTTTTGGCTTCATAATTGTTTCATTTTTTGTTGTGGTTGCTGTTCAGTCGCTAAGTTGTGTCTCACTCTGCAACCCCGTGGACTGCAGCACGCCAGGCACCCCTGACCATCACTATCTCCTGGACAATGCTCAAATTCATGTCCATTGGGTCAGTGTCTGTGCTAAGTCACTTCTGTCGTGTCCGACTCATTCTGACCCATGTACTGTAGCCTGCCAGGCTCCTCTGTCCATGGGATTCTCCAAGCAAGGATACTGGAGTGGGCTGCCATGCCCTCCTCCAGGGGATCTTCCCAACCAAGGAGGGATCGAACCCCCGTCTCTTATGTCTCCTGCTTTGGCACTCGGGTTCTTTACCACTAGCACCACCTGAGAAGCCCAAAAGTAGATTAGGGTTTCCCTCATGACTCAGTGGTAAAGAATTTGCCTGCCACTTCCGGAGACCTAGGTTCAGACCCTGATCCCAGAAGATCCCACGTGCCACTGAGCAGCTAAGCCCATGTGCCACAACTATTGAGCTTTCATTGAGTCAGTGATGCTACCTAACCATCTCATCCTCTGATGTGTCCTTCTCCTCTTGCCCTCAATTATTCCCAGCATCAGGATCTTGTCCAGTGAATCAGCTCTTCACATCAGGTGGCCAAAGTATTGGAGCTTTAGCTTCAGCATTGGTCCATTCAATGAATATTCAGGGTTGATTTCCTTTTGGATTGACTGGTTTGATCACCTTGCTGTCCAAGGGACTGGAAATCATCATGATTGGAAACCATCGGTTCTGCAGTGCTCACGCCACTTTATGGTGCAACTCTCACATCCGCATGAGACTACTGGAAAAACCGTAGCTTTGACTAGACGGACCTTTGTCGGCAAAGTGATGTGTCTGATTTTTAAGATGCTGTCTAGGTTTCTCACAGCTTTTCTTCCAAGGAGCAAGAGTCTTTTAATTTCATGGCTGCTGTCACCGTCTGCGGTATTTTGGAGCCCAAGAAAATTAACCCTGTCATTGCTTCCACTTTTTTCCCATTTATTTGCCGTGAAGGGATGGGACCAGATGCCGTGATCTTATTTTTTCTGGGTTTTAAGCCAGCTTTTTCACTCTGCTCTTTCACTTTCATCAAGAGGCTCTTTAGTTTCTCTTTGCTTTCTGCCATTAAAGTGGTATCATCTGCTTATCTGAGATTGTTGGTATTTCTCCTGGTGTTCTTGATTCCAGCTTGTGTTATATCCAGCCTAGCATTTCACATGATGTACTCTGCATAAAAGTTATACTAAATCAGGATGACAATATACAGCCTTGTACGCCGTTCACAATTTTGAACCAGTCCATTGTTCCTTGGCAGGTTCTAACTGTTGCTTCTTGACCCACATACAGGTTTCACAGGAGACAGGTAAGGTGGTCTGGTATTCCCATCTCTTTTTAAAAATTTTCCACACTTTATTATGACCCACACAGTCAAAGGCTTTCATTTTTCAATATATTTTTATTGAAGTGTAACTGATTTACAATGTTATATTCAGTTCAGTTCAGTTCAGTTGGTCAGTCATATCCAACTCTTTGCGACCCCATGAATCCCAGCACGCCAGGCCTCCCTGTCCATCACCAACTCCCGGAGTTCACTCAAACCCACGTCCATCGAGTCGGTGATGCCATCCAGCCATCTCATCCTCTGTCGTCCCCTTCTCCTCCTGCCCCCAATCCCTCCCAGCATCAGAGTCTTTTCCAATGAGTCAACTCTTCGCATGAGGTGGCCAAAGTACTGGAGTTTCAGCTTTAGCATCATTCCTTCCAAAGAAATCCCAGGGCTGATCTCCTTCAGAATGGACTGGTTGGATCTCCTTGCAGTCCAAGGGACTCTCAAGAGTCTTCTCCAACACCACAATTCAAAAACATCAATTCTTTGGTGCTCAGCTTTCTTCACAGTCCAACTCTCACATCCATACATGACTACTGGAAAAACCATAGCATTGACTAGACGGACCTTTGTTGGCAAATAACCTCTCTGCTTTTCAATATGCTATCTAGGTTGGTCATAAGTTTCCTTCCAAGGAGTAAGCGTCTTTTAATTTCATGGCTGCAGTCACCATCTGCAGTGATTTTGGAGCCCCCCAAAATAAAGTCTGACACTGTTTCCACTGTTTCCCCATCTATTTCCCTTGAAGTGATGGGACCAGATGCCATGATCTTAGTTTTCTGAGTGTTGAGCTTTAAGCATATACATTTTCATATTCTTTTCTATTATGGTTTATTACAGATAGTTCCCTGTGCTATACAGTAGGACCTCGTTGGTTATATATTTCATATTTAGTAGTCTATATCTGCTTATCCCAACCTCTCAATTAACCCCTTCTCTGATGTTCAAGCTGGTTTTAGAAAAGGCAGAGGAACCAGAGATCAAATTGCCAACATCCGCTGGATCATCGAAAAAGCAAGAGAGTTCCAGAAAAACATCTATTTCTGCTTTATTGACTATGCCAAAGCCTTTGCCTGTGTAGATCACAATAAACTGTGGAAAATTCTGAAAGCGATGGGAATACCAGACCACCTGATCTGCCTCTTGAGAAATTTGTATGCAGGTCAGGAAGCAACAGTTAGAACTGGACATGGAACAACAGACTGGTTCCAAATAGGAAAAGGAGTTTGTCAAGGCTGTATATTGTCACCCTGTTTATCTTACTTATATGCAGAGTACATCATGAGAAACGCTGGACTGGAAGAAACACAGGCTGGAATCAAGATTGCCGGGAGAAATATCAATAACCTCAGATATGCAGATGACACCACCCTTATGGCAGAAAGTGAAGAGGAACTCAAAAGCCTCTTGATGAAAGTGTAAGTGGAGAGTGAAAAAGTTGGCTTAAAGCTCAACATTCAGAAAACAAAGATCATGGCATCCGGTCCCATCACTTCATGGGAAATAGATGGGGAAACAGTGGAAACAGTGTCTGACTTTATTTTTCCTGGGCTCCAAAATCACTACAGATGGTGACTGCAGCCATGAAATTAAAAGACGCTTACTCCTTGGAAGGAAACTTATGACCAACCTAGATAGCATATTGAAAAGCAGAGACGTTACTTTGCCAACAAAGGTCCGTCTAGTCAAGGCTATGGTTTTTCCTGTGGTCATGTATGGATGTGAGAGTTGGACTGTGAAGAAGGCTGAGCGCCGAAGAATTGATGCTTTTGAACTGTGGTGTTGGAGAAGACTCTTGAGAGTCCCTTGGACTGCAAGGAGATCCAACCAGTCCATTCTGAAGGAGATCAGCCCTGGGATTTCTTTGGAAGGAATGATGCTAAAGCTGAAACTCCAGTACTTTGGCCACCTCATGCAAAGAGTTGACTCATTGGAAAAGACTCTGATACTGGGAGGGATTGGGGGCAGGAGGAGAAGGGGACGACAGAGGATGAGATGGCTGGATGGCATCACCGACTCGATGGACGTGGGTTTGAGTGAACTCCGGGAGTTGGTGATGGACAGGGAGGCCTGGCGTGCTGCGATTCATGGCATCGCAAAGAGTCGGACACGACTGAGCGACTGATCTGATCTGATACCCCCTTACCCCTTTGGTAACCATGAGTTTGTTTTTTATGTCTGTGAGTGCTTCTCTTTTGTAAATATGTTCACCTGTAACATATTTGATTCCACATATAAGTGAAATCCTGTGATGTTTGTCTTTGTCTGACTTACTTCACTTAGTATGATAATCTCTCGGTCCATCCATGTTGCTGATAAATGGCCTCATTATATTTCATTCTCTTATGGCTGAGTAGGATTCTGTTGTATATGTGTACCACATCTTCTTAATCCATTTGTCTGTCGATGGACATTTAAGTTGCTTCCTTGTCTTGGCCCTTGTAAATAGTGCTACTATGAATGTTGGGGTGCATGTATCTGTTTGAATTAGAGTTTTCTCTGGATATATGCCCAGGAGTGGGTTTGATGGGTCATATGGTGTGTTCTTGCTAAGTCCCTTCACTTCAGTCGTGTCCAATTCTGTGCAGACAACAATGTTGTGTTGGTTTCTGCCATACAGCAACATGAATCAGCCATAGGTATCCATGTGTCACCTCCCTCTTGAAACTCCCTCTCGACTCCCACCCCATCTCACCCCTCTAGGTTGTCACAGAGCACAAAGTTGCGCTCCCTGTGTTATACAGCAACTTCACATCAGCTATTTATGTTACATATAATAATGTATATATGTCAATGCTGCTCTTGCATTTAGTCCCACCCTCTCCTGCCCCCGCTGTGTCCATAAGTCTGCTCTCTATATCTGAATCCTATTCCTGCCCTGCAAAAAAGTTCATCAGTACCATTTTTCTAGATTCCATATATATGCGTTAATGAACAATATTTATTTTTCTCTTTCTGACTTACTTCACTCTGTATATATAACAAGCTCTGGGTAGGAGGTCTGGTTTGAGAGCTCGCACTCTTTAACTGCCACACCTGCCCAAAGACCCCAGGTCCTGCCTCTGTATGTTTGCAGTTTGCTTAAAGTTCAACTGAAATAATACACATACACTCACACACACCCACACAGTGCTCCAGATAAGTTTCTGAGTCAAAAAGGTTTGTGTCTCTACTCAGTTTTTACACAGGTTTTATCTTTAGATCTCCCAATTCTTACAAAACTTTTTAAGGCTGTTTTAAAATCTTTCAGGTAGAAAAACTGGCTTACGTAAGAGTGATGTTCCACCTGGTGCTCAGGCAAAGGTGTTGAGTGTGCCTGAGGCTGGAATATTAAACAAATATATGGAGAAGGATGCTTTTTACCTACACTCTGAGTTTTCTAGGTGGCCATGTGAGAAAGAAGAGAAGTCATTATGTGTATGAAATTTTCAATACCAAAATTAGTAAAATATGTAAACTTAATTAAAATCTGTCAACGGTTCCCTATTTACTATATAAACATCACTACAGCTCCTGACAAAGGTCTCAATTTTAGTTTTTGTGTTTTTGAAAGTGGGTGTTATTGATGTCATTACAGTCGTTTCTGTGTTTCTTTTGTTACAAAAGGCACAGTGTTTGCGTTCTCTCTCAGGGTATATGTGGCATAAGACACAGAGGCTAGGTAAGTTAAAGTTGTCTAAATATATGAGTTCCAAATTCTCTAATGTGTTCTAAGTTTCTGGGTCACTGCCAACCCCATTTTGCCTTTTCAACTGTCTCCCTATTAAGCTCTGCCTGTAGAGATTTCCAGAGAAAGGCAAGAAGTCTGAAGGAAGCAGAATCCACTATGTATTATCACTGCTCCTGCTTCCCCTCAGTTTCACCCCCATAAAGGCAAAAATATTTTTTCAGATGAATTTTTAAAAAGAATTCTATTTTATGCCACATAAGTATTTATGATATATAGTATATTATATTGAACATATTCTGTATATATATATATTATATTAAATACATATTGTGTTACATATATTGTGTTACATATATATTATGTATTTTATATATATATATATATCTCACTGGAGTGTGTTGTCATTTCCTTCTCCAGGGGATATTTCTCATCCTGGGATCAAACCCAGATCTCCTGCTTTGCAGGCAGATTCTTTACCATCTGAACCACCAGGGAAGCCCCATATATATATGTATATATGTATATGTATATTATACACACATATACATACATATGCATATAATATTTTCTTTATCCTTTCATCTGCCACAAACACTTAGGTTGTCTTCATTCTTGACTATTGCAAATAATGCTGCAATGAGCATATAAGAGCAGAGCAGGAATCATGTCCTTTGGATATATTTTCAGGAGTGGGATTGCTGGATGATCTGATAATTCTATTTTTAATTTTTTGAGGAATCTCCACACTGTTTTTCATAGTGGCTGCACGATTTTGCATTCCCACCAACGGAGCAGAAGGGTTCCCTTTTTACCACAACCTTGCCAACACTTGCTATTTCTTGTCCTTTGGATAATAGCCATTGTAACAGATGTGATGTCTTTTTTCACAGTTTATTTTATATTGGAGTATAGTTGCTTAACAATGTCATGATAGTTTCAGGTGTACAATAAAGTGATTCGTTATACATGTATCAATAGATGTAACTCTTATTTTTCAAATTCTTTTCCCATTTAGGTCGGTACATGATATGATCAGAAGATTTCTTTTGGGGGGCCATGCCACGAGGCTTGTAGGATCTTTGTTCCCTGACCAGGGGTCAAACCCATGCACCCTGCAGTGGAAGTGTGGAGTCCTAACCACTGGACCACCAGGGAAGTCCTCCATGTATCATTTTATTGATTGAGAATTTCTCTTTTGCTCTTGAGTTGACTGAGTTCCTTATACATTTGGCATATGAATCCCTTAGCAGATACATGCTTTGCAAATATTTTCCTCTGCTCCATAGGCAAGTTGCCTTTTCATTTTGTTGATTGCTTCCTTTGCTGTGTAGAATCTTTTTAGTTTGATGTAATTCACCTGTTTATTTTTGCTTTCATTGCCTCTGTTTTGGGGTCAATTAAAAAAATTCTTTGTCAAAACCTATGTTAAAGTGCTTACCCCAATATTTTCTTCTCGGAGTTTTACAGTTTCAGGCCTTATGTTTAATCTTTATACATTTTGAATTGACTTGGGGATATGGTGTAAGATAATAGGCTATCCTTTCCTCATGATGTTTTCTTGATTGTTGTTCTCCTTGCTTGCAGGTGGTCTTCCCAACCCAGGGACCCAACACACATCTCCTGCAAGTCTCCTGCGTTGCAGGGCAATTCTTTGCTGCTGAGCTACCAGGAAACACTCATTGCATGTTCTTGGAGCTCTTGTCAAATAGGTGAGCATATATGTGTGGGTTTGGCCTTCCCAGGTGGCACTAGTGGTAAGACACAGGTTGGATCCCTGGGTTGGGAAGATCCCCAGGAGGAGGGCACAGCCGTGCACTCCAATATTCTTGCCTGGAAAATCCCATGGACAGAGGAGCCCGGTGGGCTACTGCCCACAGGGTTGCCAAGAGCTGGACACGACTGAAGTGACTTAGCATGCACGCATGAACTCACGCACACACATGTGGGTTTATTTCTGGGATCTGTATGTTGTTTCGAAGATCTGTGTATCTATTCTTATGCCAGAACCATACTGTTTTGATTACTATACCTTTGTGATATAATGAAAGCAGGAAGCGCGATGCCTCCAGGACTTTAATTTGTGGAGTGGTTCATCAAAGGGTAAAAACAATCAGTTATAAGCTAAATAAATTCTAGGGATCTAACGTACAGCATGTTGAATATAACTTTAAGACATTGTATGGTATACTGGAGACTTGATGAGGGAGTAGATCTTAGTTTTATCTCACACCTCACCTCCTAAAATCCTTTAACTGTGTGAGGTAATATGTGTATTAAGTAGCCTGTGGTAATCATTTAACAATGTATGCATACATCACATCACATTGTTCAACTTAAATATACAAATTTTATTTATAAATTATACCGCAACAAAGTAGGAGGGGATGGGAGGCATGCACATCCTGTTCACACTGAAAAGCTGATACAGGGACTACCCTTGTGGCTCAGTGATAAAGAATCTGCCTGCCAATTCAGAGGACATGGGTTTGATCCCAGGTCCAGGAAGATCCCACATACTGTGGAGCAGTTAAACCGGTGTGTCACAACTGCTGAGCCCCAGCCCTGGAGCCCATGTTCTGCAATAATAGAAGCCATTGTGATGAGAAGCCCTTCACTGCAAGCAGACAGTAGCCCCTGCTCTTCACAGCTAGAGAAAAGCCTGCGCAGCAAAACAGACCCAGCATAGCTTAAAAAGTAAATGCTAAAAGTAGTCCTTCAGGCTGAAGTGAAACACCCGTGGGCACCTATTTGGAGGACTGTGAAGAAATAAACCACAAAGGCCAAGGCAACTGCACAGATAAATGCGAAAGCCAGTGTTCCTGCACTTTGGGTTTATAACTCCTCTTTTCAAACAATACCTATTTATTAATGGCCACATTGGGTCTTCATTGCAACACGATCTTCACTGCATCGTGAGGGCGTCTCTCCAGTTGTGACACACGGGCTCCAGAGCATGCGGGCTCGGGAGTTGTGGCCCCAAGGTTTAGTTGATCCACCACATGTGGCATCTTAGATACGGGTTCAGGGTTTGAACCTACATCCCCTGCATTGGAAGGCGGATTCTAAACCACTGGACCACCAGGGAAATCCCTGTAACTTCTGTTTATCTTCTCCTCTGTTTTATTTTGATTTAAAACAAAAATGTATAAAGCAGTAACCATAAATCTGTAAATAGGAACCATATGCAAACCTGCCATTTATCACAATAAATAAAGGAATGTGGCAGAGCTGGGAGGGAACAGAGTTTAGAATACTAAGAAAACTATCTCAGTATTAATACAAACTTGACTTTTTTCAAGCTAAGATAATAATTATAATTCACAGCATAACAACCCCCCAAAAAAGCACAAAACAAATTTAAAAACTCCAGACTTAAAAGTATTTTAAAAGTAAAGAATAAAAGTGATAATCACTTTGTGCAAGAGAAAATTTCAATTAATCACAGAAAAAGACAGTAATTGAGGAGTGATGGAACAAAAATGGGGGGACATGTGGAAAGTTAGAAAACTGTTATGAAAAATCTTTCCTCGGAAATAATCTCTGCAGTGCTGCTGCTGCTAAGTTGCTTCATCGTGTCCGACTCTGTGCGACCCCATAGACGGCAGCCCACCAGGCTCCTCTGTCCCTGGGAATCTCTAGGCAAGAATACTGGAGTGGGTTGCCGTTTCCTTCTCCAAATCTCTGCAATTCCAACAGATAAAACTATTCAATGAAAAGGCAGATTGGCAAAGAGGATTAACAATAAATGTAACCCAGTACATGTTATCTATTAATATAAGAGTCTTGTCTTACATCCAAAAAGAGTTTGCGAACAAAAGGGTAGAAAATGGTATCCATGCAAATTGTCCCAAAGTGGGAGTTGCAGTGGCTGTACTGGCATTAGATGAAATAGATTTTAACAGAACTTTTTTTTTTTTTTATATACAGAATATCAACGGATTTCTATATTAATAAAAAATCAGTACACAAAGGAGATGTATGAGTTATATATCCATAAGGTCCCCACAGCCTCCCCAAATATATGAAACAAAAAGTGACAGAACTGGATAGAGTACACAGTTCTAAATAATCCTTGGAGACTTCAACACTCCATTTTCGATGAGGGACAGGCACATAGACAGAAGACCAATAGTGAGATCAAGGAACGGAACAGCTAGACCTAACTAACGTCTGTAGAGCACACAGCCAAGAAAAGCAGATGTGTTTGGAAAGCAACACAGGGAAGCCACAAGGCTTCCCTTGTGGCTCAGCTGGTAAAGAATTCTCCTGCCGTGCGGGAGACCTGGCTTTGATCTCTGGGTTGGGAAGATCCCCTGGAGAAGGGAAAGGCTAGCCACTCCAGTATTCTGGCCTGGAGAATGTCAAGGACTGTATAGTCCTTGGGGTCGCAAAGAGTTGGACATGACTGAGTGGCTTTCACTTGGAAAGCAACAGAAAGGAGACAGGAAAGTTTGCTACCCTTGCTTGAAATGGGCACACTTGAGAAGCAACCAGGATGACTGCCCCATGATCCACCCCCTACTGCACCCCATGATCCATCTTCAGTGACCACCCTACTACACTGGATTTCTTATCCCCAAAGCCTCTAGGCCGGCCCCTGGAAAGTGGGAATCAAAAGCGGAACAGTTAAGCTGTGTCATCAGCACCGCCTGTCACTATCGGCTGAACACTCCCTAGACTTCCACTCTATGGATTCATTGATGATCCCCAGCCTCAGACTGTGTCCTTGGAGGTGCCAGGCAAAGGGGGCAAAACAGCCCACCTCAGGCCAGGATACAGTCATTTCACCATAGTTCCCTCCTCAGGCACTAGAACAACAAGTTAGGGTGGGAAGAGACGGCCGAGGTCGAGAGGCAACAGAACAGGCACAAGCCAAAGCACAATCCAGGCATCTTTGGCAGCTCCAGCCCAGGTCACCTTCACCTTCAGCTAACAAAACTTTTAGTTAGCAAAAGAGAAGCGAGTTAAAGCTGTTCAGGCTTCCCGGGTCGTGGTTGGGCCATCCTGTTGTGACACCACAAGTTCTGTTTATCTCCCATCTACCCCACGAATGAAGGAGGGATCCCCTACCCTAAGAAGTGTGAGATGGCCAAGCACACGACACTGGACAGATGGACAGCTGTTGGTGAGTCTCAGGTACTCACAGCCTGGGTGGACACCAGGACAGTGGGGGAGTGTGGCTCTGGAGTAGAGTTAAGCGGCAGGGACCGTGGGAAATAGATGTTGTAGTAACAAGAGGATGGGGCACGCCAGGGTTCCCACACGAGGGGATCGTTGTCCTGTAGGAATCATTGCACTGCCTGGCAGGAAAGTAAAGCTTGGTGGCTGGAAGAATGGGCAGAGTGCGGCTAGTCTGGCTGAGAGGAGAGAATCAGCTGGGTGGGGCAGTTTCCTGACAGGGAGGGGGACATTGCAGGTGAGAGCAGGCGAAAGCACAGTTGGGCCAGCAGGGTATTTGAGGCTCAAAGGCGTCAAGGCAGCTTAGAAAATTTGAGGTCTTAATATACAGATGGGAAGCCTATGTAAAAAGGTCTACAGATGAAAAGCAATACTTCTCAAGATGCCAGTGACCTATTTTGCAGAAAAAAAAAAAAAGAAAGAAAGAAAAAAAAAGCTGGTCCTAGAATTTATGTGGAATTGCAAGAGACCAGGAATAGCTAAGACAATCTTGAAAAAGAAAGGTGGAGGAGTCCCCTACCCTGTATCAGAACTTACCTCTGGACAGCACACAGCATTCAGCCACAAAAAGGAATGAGGTCCCAAATGAAACTCAAAATCATTATGCCAAGTGAGAGAGGCCAGACAGAAAAGGTCACATACTGTACAATTTCATTCGTAGCAACTATCACAGAGACAGAGAGCAGATTATTGGTTTTCAGAGCTTGGTTGCAGTGAGGGGGAAATGGAGAAGGACTGATTACTGGGCATGGGGTTTCCTTTTGGACACAACAGAGGGGATGGCTGAACTACACTGTGAATGTACCAGATGCCTGTAAAGTATACCCTTTATAAAGGTGACATTTACCACAATAGCATACCAATATTTTTTAAAGATAACAAGTGCTTATTGGCTTCGACTTCTACAAATAGATTGGGAATTGACTTCAACATCCGCTAAAATGCATCCTTTAGGAAAATTTTTGACCTTCATACTGGGGCACAAAATAGAGGAAACTTGAGGATAACACTAAATTTTTAAAAGATGTCCCTATAGTGTTAAGGGAGCTACTGAAGTTAGCCAATAGGTATATTTGCCTTAACCATCTTATCACTGCGGTGCTTCCATTCTCCAGACCATAGCAGCCATTGTCGTAAAATATCCTACAGTGGGCATAGGCACTCTGACATATAGCTCATAAAGTTAAATTGAGTCTTTGCCGCTTATAAATGGGCTTGACAACATGGGATCAGGTGGACTATCCTCACTGCAAACATTGATTCTGGGTTAAGGTAAAAGAAAACAAGGCTGATATAAAGCGAGAAACCCATATTACATATGTTCTAGGTAGGGAAGGGGTAATTATCCCCACTGTTTTTCAATTCACTTCTCCAATATGCCCAGTTCTTGAGCCGTGGAAAACGAACGGTGCCTCTGGATGGATTACCCCAGGCTTTTTTTCTTAATATATATGTATTTCTTGAAGTCTAGTTGACTTACAGTGTTTTAGGTGCAGAATAAGCTGATTCAGTTATACACATATATTATTTTTCAAATTATTTTCTTTTATAGGTTATACAAGACATTGACTACAGTTCCCTGTGCTATATAGTAAACCTTTGTTGCATATCTATTTCTTAATTAGAAATCTATCATTGTATTCATACTAAGTGAAACAAATGGAATCAAAATAGAACAAATTTTTTAGGCAAACACTCGTAAGTTTTCTAAAATAGATATACATACTATGTATGTGTGTGTGTGTGTGTAGCTTTTCTACTACGCTTGCTAGAGGCTTGAGAAAGAATATCAGAAAGAGAGATAGAAAAATTGGAAAACATAAAGTAAATGAAATGAGGGCCCTGAATATGAAATATAAAAAGTGAAACAAACTAGATAAAAGTAAAAGATCATCGTATAGTCCAGTTGTTTTTAAATATGGCAGCTCATTAGAAACATATCTGTAGCTTTGGATAAAAAAAGCTATTGCCTGGGCATTTGTATTTTTCAAAAAAAATCCAAGAAAATTCTGGATTTTAAAAAGTGATTACAGGTTTTTCTATTAAATGGTAGTTTTGGTGATATCAGTTCAGTTCAGTTCAGTTCAGTCGCTCAGTCGTGTCCACCTCTTTGCGACCCCATGGACTGCAGCACCCCAGGCTTCCCTGTCCATCACCAACTCCCTGAGCTTGCTCAAACCCATGTCCATCGAGTCGGTGATGCCATCCAACCACCTCATCCTCTGTCGTCCCCTTCTCCCCCTGCCTTCAATTTTTCCCAGCATCAGGGTCTTTTCCAAGGAGTCAGTTCTTCGCATCAGGTGGCCAACATATTGGAGTTTCAGCTTCAGCATCAGTCCTTCCAGTGAATATTCAGGACTGATTTCCTTTAGGACTGACTGGTTTGATCTCCTTGCAGTCCAAGGGACTCTCAAGAGTCTTCTCCAACACCACAGTTCAAAAGCATCAATTCTCATCCTGAACCCTCCTCCCACCTCCCTCTCCATACCCCTGTGGCAGATTCATGTTGATGTATGGCAAAACCAATACAATATTGTAAAGTAATTAGCTCTAATTAAAATAAATAAATTTATATTTTTTAAAAAAGCATCAGTTCTTTGGAGCTCGGCTTTCTTTATGGTCCAGCTCTCACATCCATATATGATTACTGGAAGAACCATAGCTTTGACTAGACAGACCTTTGTCGGCAAGGGCATGTCTGCTTTTTAATATGCTATCCAGGTTGGTCATAGCTTTTCTTCCAAGGAGCAAGCGTCTTTTAATTTCATGGCTGCAGCCACCATCTGCAGTGATTTTGGAGCCCAGGAAAATAAACTCTATCACTGTTTCCATTGCTTCCCCATCTATTTGCCATGAAGTGGTGGGACCGGATGCCATAATCTTTGTTTTTTGAATGTTGAGTTTTAAGCCAACTTTTTCACTCTCCTCTTTCACTTTCATCAAGCAGCTCTTCTGTTCTTCTTCACTTTCTACCATAAGGGTGATGTCACCTGCATATCTGAGGTTATTGGTATTTCTCCCAGCAATCTTGCTTCCAGCTTGTGCTTCATCCAGCCCGGCATTTCGCATGATGTACTCTGCTTCCCTCAGTGGCTCAGTGGTAAAGAATCTGCCTGCCAGTGCAGGACATGCCAGAGACCTGGGTTCAGTCCCTGCATCGGGAAGTTCCCCTGGAGAAAGAAATGGCAACCCACTCCGATATTCTTGCCTGGGAAAATCCCATGGACAGAGGAGCCTGGCAGGCTACAGTCCATGGGGCCACAAAAGAGTCGGGCACGACTTAGTGACTAAACAACAACAACAGCTCTGCAGAGAAGTTAAATAAGCAGGGTGACAATATACAGCCTTGACGTACTCCTTTCCCAATTTGGAACCAGTCTGTTGTTCCACGTCCGGTTCTAACTGTTGCTTCTTGACCTGCACGCAGATTTCTCAGGAGGCAGTTAAGGTGGTCTGGTATTCCCATCTCTTGAAGAAGTTTCCAGTTTGTTGTGATCCACACAGCCAAAGGCTTTGATGTGGTCAATAAAGCAGAAGCAGATGTTTTTTAGGAACTCTCTTGCTTTTCCTATGATCCCACGGATGTTGGCAATTTGATCTCTGGTTCCTCTGCCTTTTTTTGGTGATATAGAATTCTATTATTTTTCTGTTGACCAGTCATGACACAATGGTAGGAAGTGAATAATAGCTACATACCCACCATGGTAAAAGATGTGTATCAGGTTTCACAATCAATAGCCAGACAAAAAATAAAAGGTCATTACAATTGCAAGCCATAATCGGAGCATGATTAATCCTACAGTATAAAATGATTACATACAATTTGGGAGTTAAGCAGAGTGATGGGGTAAGCAGAAGTGCATGCACGCATATGTTTTCATCCACCCAGCCAGTCTATGTCTTTTGGTTGGTACATTTTACCCATTCACATTTAAGGTAATTATCGATATATATGATCCTATTACCATTTTCTTAATTGCTTTGGGTTTATTTTCTGTAGGTCTTTTCATTCTCTTAACTTTTGCTTGTGTGGAAAGCTTTTGGTTTCTCCATCAAATCTGAATGAGAATCTTGCAGGCTGGTGTATTCTTGGTTGGAGTTTCTTCCTTTTCATCACTTTAAATATATCATGCCATTCCCTTCTGGCTTGTAGAGTTTCTGTTGAGAAATCAGCTGATAACCTGATGGGGGTTCCCTCGTGTGTTATTTGTCATTTTCCCCTTGTGCTTTTAACATTTTATCTTTGTCTTTAAATTTGTCAGTTTGATTGCTAGGTGTATTGGTGGATACAGTCACCAATATACCTCCTTGGGTTTATCCTCCTTGGATAAACCTCCTTGGGTTTATCCTGCCTGGGACTCTCTGCCCTTCCTGGACTTGGTTGACCATTCCCTATCCCATGTTAGGGAAGTTTTCAGCTATTATCTCCTCAAATATTTTCTTGAGTCCTTTCTCTCTCTCTCTCTTCTCCTTATGGGACCCTTTGGTGCATTTAATGTTGTCCCAGAAGTTTCTTACGCTGTCTTTTTTTTTTTTTTTTTTAATTTTCCCCCTTATATTCTGTTTTGCAGCAGTGATTTCCACCATTCTGTCCTCCAGGTCCCTTATCCATTCTTCTGCCTCAGTTGTTCTGCTATTGACTTCTTCTAGTGTTGTGTTCATCTCAGTTTGTTCTTTAGTTCTTCTAGGTCTCTGGTAAACAATTCTTGCATCTTCTCCATTGTTTTTCTTCTTGCTTCTTCAGCATGCCCTCTGGTGGATGAGGCTAAGAGGCTTCTGTAAGCTTTCTGATGGGAAGGACAGGGTGGGGAAAACTGGGTCTTGTTTTGGTGGGCAGGGCCTTGGTCAGTAAATCTTTAATTCAATTGTCTGCAAATGGGTGGGCTTGTACTCCCTTCTTGTTAGTGTTTTGGCCTGAGGCATCCCAGGGCTGGGATCTATGGGCTCTGTGGTAGGGTTAATGGCAAGTCCAATTGGACTTACATCAAGGGGGACCTTCCAGGACTGCTGCTGCCAGTGTCCCCGTCCCTGCCGTGAGCCCTTGCCGACTCAGGCCTCCACAGGTGACCCTCCAACAGTAGCAGGTAGTTTTGCATCAGTCTCCTCTGGGGTCACTGCTCCTTCCCCTTGGGTCGTGGTGCGTGCGAGATTTAGTTTGTGCCCTCCAAGAGTGGAGTCTCTGTTTCCTCCAGTCCTGTGGAAGTACTATAATCAAAGCCCGCTGGCCTTCGAGGTCAGATTCCCTGGGGATTCCCAGCCCCTTTATCAAATTCCCCAGGTTGGGAAGCCTGATGTGGGGCTCAGAACTTTCACAACAGTGAGAGAACTTCTTGAGTATCATTGTTCTCCAGTTTGTGGGTTGCCCAACGGGTGGGTTCGGGATTTGATTTTATCGTGATTGCACCCTTCCTACCATCTCATTGTAGCTTCTCCTTTGTCTTTGGACGTGGGGTGTCTCTTTTTGGTAGGTTCCAGCATCCTCCTGTCGATGGTTGTTCAACAGGTAGTTGCAATTCTGGTGCTCTCACAGGAGGAGATGAGCACATATCCTTCTACTCCCCCATCTGGGGTGTGAGGTGGCTAAGCAATTCAGAATATGAATTTGGGAGGGAGTGTGTATAACTGTTTAGTGCAGAGCAGGTGCTTAGTGCAGTCTTGAAAGAAGTCACTCTCTCTTCGTGTCATGGAGACTTGAAGTGAAGAAACCGGGTTCAGTCCAATTTTTACTGCTTCTTCCACTCTCCATTCTCATCAGCATCCATACCAACTTTGTATGCTCTTACTAAGTAGCTTGAGCAACATTAAAACCACCACATTCTCTTTCTGTCTCTCACAGGAGGTTTTAATCAGTTGCTGATATTTGATCTATACACCTTTGCTTTTTCCTTCTTTTTTAAAAAAGTGTATCTCTGCTGGTGTGAGTTGTCCCAGCGTGGCATCTGGGCACCACATCCAGGTTCCCATACACCAGGGCAACCCCCTCCCCCGCCCCGCCCCATACGGACACTGTAGTTTTGCTTTTGCAATGATGGAGTGAAGGGGAAGGGACTCCGGTGGGCTTAAAGTGTGACCTGGGCCTGTCAGGCCCCCAGGGAAGCTGAGGGCCTTGACCACTCACTGGATGGCGATCATGCCAATCCTTGACTCCTGGCAAATGAGCTTAGAGCTGGTGCTGGAGGAAGTGGTCCCCGGTTGACCTTTAAGCTCCACCTACCGTCGCCAGCCCTTCTGGTTCTTTCCTGCCTGTACACCGCCATCTCAGCCTCGGTCGTGGTGGGCCAGTCTGCGGGCCACCCCCTTGCCATTCTTGTCGCGGGGCCCACACCAGCAACTTCACAGACTCCTGTTCCCTGTGCAGCTGACATCTCTGCCGCTCACACCCCCACCCTGCGGTCCGCGCTGCCAACGGCGTCTCCTCCGCGACTCTCAGCGGCTGCCATCTTCCCCTGGACATCACTGCAGGCCCATCACCATCTGGCACAGTCTCTCCTGCCATGTCTGCCACAGAGGAGCACGACTGAATGCCAGGTGGCCTGGACAGGGCTGGTGGCAGGGCGGGCTGTGACCCCAGTCCCCTTGGGGTCCCGGCACCGGCTTGGGAGGGGACGGATGGGGTCGAGGAGGCCGCGGCCCTTCTGCCCTCCCTGAGGGTGTCAGCAGGCCTTCGCAGGGGGCACAGTGGGCCACAGGCCACAATGGAAGTGTGGGCTATAGAGCCGTTAGAGGAGGAGGAGGAGTCTGATTTCGAGCTGGAGGCCCTGGAGGAGGAGGAGCACCTGTTGGAAGAGGTCGAGGAGGAGGAGACAGTCGAGAATGATGAGAGTGAGCAGGAAGGCGCAGCAGTGGTTGCAGGCCACGGGGACCCCTTGGAGCAGTTTGGGCCTGTGTTCTGGGGTCTGGTCCACTCCCTTCTACACAGTTTCTCCTACAATGACCATGCCCTGGTCTGGCCCCCTGGCCCCTGCCCAACGGTCAAGCACAGCTCCCAGCCTCCCTCCGGCCCTGGAGAGGGTCCCGCGCCTCCTCAGGAGCAGGAAGACCTGGCAGAGGGAGGCGAGGCCTCGCAGGGTGAGTACCAAGCAGAGGGCGCCCCCACCCTGGGAGCCTCAGGGTCCCAGGGTCCAGGGGTCTGCATCCCAGAAGTCAGAGGAATCTGCAGTGGAGGCTGAGCTCTGGGAGGGTGGCACCCTGGCTATTGCCTCTGAGTCCTGGGAGGCCAGGGCCTGTGGTCCTGGCAGGGCCGAGGTGGGCAAGTGGCGGCCAGGCCCTCAGGCCCTTGCAGACCCTGTGGGGGCATCGGGCTCAAAGGCAGGCTGCGCTCAGCACTGGCCTCTAGCGGTTAAGCAGCGGGTCAAAGCTCTCAAAAACCTCCAGGCATAATTTGCACAAGTGGAAGCCCAATTCTATAAAGACCTTTATGGTCTTGAGAAAAAGTATGCTTCCTTCTGCCAGCCCTCTGTTTGATAAGAGAGCTGACATCATCAGTGCAATTCATGAGCCCACAGAAGGTGAATGTTAGTGGCCAGTACCTGTTCCAGAAGGAGCCTGGGAGGAGATGGAGAGCCTGAGGGGAAGGAGAAACAAAGGGCATCCCTCGCTTTTGCTTGAGGGCATTTAAAAACCTAAAGATTCTCGGTAGCATGATCCGGGAAAATGATGCACTTGTACTGGAGCACCTGAAAGATGTAAAAATAAAAATTCTCAGGGGTCTGGGAACCAATGAGCGTCACAGTAGGATTTCTTTTTAAGTGAAAGGAATACTTTTTCAACGAAGTTCTGACAGAAACATACCAAATGCGGTCAGACCCAGATGATTCTGATCCCTTCTTCTCCAAAGGGCCAGAAATAATCAGCAGCACAGGGTGTGAGATCTTCTGGAAAGACAGTAAAGACCTCACCCTGAAAACCCCGAAGCTGCGGAAATGTGAGGGCCCTGACGGTGTCGCACCAACCTCTAGGAAGGTGCCCATCACCTACTTCTCTCCTCCGTGGCGGTAGAGTACTGGATGTGGCGACTGATTATAAATTGGGTTATTTTTTTCCGTGAAGTTCCAGTCCCAAAGTCTGTGTTATACTTCACAAAAGAAGCGAGTGATTATCAGTATGAAGAGTCTGATGAGGAGGTCCAAGAAGCTGAAGGTGAGGAGGAGGACAGCGATAAAAAACCAGAAGAAGGACCTGAAAAGGACCTGGACCCAGCAGAGGACAGCCCCGGAGAACCCAGGTATCTGTGTGCAGCTCTGAGTATCACCCAGCCACCATTCCTGACCTACATTTTTAAATGTTCTCCCCAAAGTAAATAATAATTAAAACTTGGTTAAAGTCTAGTTTCAAAACAGCTTAATGTTAATAATACTTTGTTTGCTAGATAATATAGAACACAGCATGTTCTGAAATGTACTTCATTCACAGCTACAGGTCCTTTGAGCTGTAGCTGTAAGGCTTCCCCACGTGGGAAATTTTTGAGACCTGGTAGCAGAGACCACTGTTTGTCTGGAACGCAGTTAACCAGAACAAGCGACTAAAGGTGACTGGAACGGACACTAGCTGGGCCTTCAGCACTGAGCTACAGAAATACGGTCTTTTGTCCTAACCGGGAGAAAGCAAATGCCTTTGAGGTTGTGACTATTGACAAAGATGTAGTCAGTGAAAAATTTTCAAGTGGGAGCACATTTAATGACTAATCTCTATTTGTTCAGTTGTAAGTTTTTCTAGTTCATGGGACAGTCAGAAGAAAAGCAAATTAGTCATGGTGAGATTGTTGTTCGCTGCTGAATTGGTCATTCAGTTCAGTTCAGTTCAGTCGCTCAGTCCTGTCCGACTCTTTGCGACCCCATGAATCGCAGCACGCCAGGCCTCCCTGTCCATCACCGAATTGGTCATTAAGTCAACTTATATTTTACCTGTCCCTTCCTCTCTTTCTTGCTTTGCTTTTTCCTGTCTTTCTTCTTTTCCTTTTATGGATGTGCAAACTGAGAGTCTGGGAGTTTAAGAGTGCGATTGATGGAGAGAGCACAGGCTTGTAAGGTGGAAAGACTTATTAGATAAGTCTCTCTCGAGAAAAACCACCAACAACAAAGCAGGCATTTTGGTGTTTGGCGAGTGGGAGAGGACGTTGGTATGAGGGGTGAGTGATTGACGACATATCTCAAGGTCTGTGTTGACAGAGGTAAATGTGGTAATTTCTCTTTTGACTTAGCAGGCATATGTAGGACTGACTGTTTTCTTAGACTTAGAAAGTCACTTTTGCCTGTTACTGGTTTACAATTTTTTAAATTAATTTATATATTTTAATTGGAGGCCAGTTACTTTACAATACTGTGGTTTTTGCCATACATCAACATGAATCAGCCATGGGTGTACATGTGTCCCACCATCTTGACCCTGCTCCCACCTCCCTCCCCACCCCATCCCTCCGAGTTGTCCAAGAGCACCCGCTCCGGGTGCCTTGCTTCATGCATCAGACTTGCACTGGTCATCTATTTTTCATAGAGTAATATACATGTTTCAGTGCTATTCTCTCATATCGTCCCACCCTCGCCTTCTCCCACAGAGTCCAAAAGTCTGTTCTTTACATCGGTGTCTCTTTGCTGTCTCGCATATAGGGTTACAGGTACCATCTTTCTAAATTCCATATATATGCGTTAATATACTGTATTTGGTGTTTGTCTTTCTGACTTACTTCACTCTGTATAATAGGCTCCAGTTTCACCCCCCTCATTAGAACTGACTGAAATGCATTCTTTTTTTTTTTTAATAGCTGAGTAATAGTCCGTCGTGTATATGTACCACAACTTCCTAATCCATTCGTCTGCTGATGGACATCTAGGTTGCTTCCGTGTCCTAGCTATTGTAAACAGTGTTGCAGTGAACATTGGGGTACATGTGTCTCTTTCAACTCTGGTTTCCTCGGTGTGTATGCCCAGCAGTGGGATCGCTGGGTCGTATGGCAGTTCTATTTCCAGTTTGTTGTTGTTGTTGTTGTTGTTGTTGTTGTTAAGGAATCTCCACACTGTTCTCCATAGTGGCTGTACTAGTTTGCATTCCCACCAACAGTGTAAGAGGGTGCCCTTTTTCTCCACACACTCTCCAGCATTTATTGTTTGTAGACTTTTTTTTTTAATTTTATTTTATTTTTAAACTTTACATAATTGTATTAGTTTTGCCAAATATCAAAATGAATCCGCCACAGGTATACATGTGTTCCCCATCCTGAACCCTCCTCCCTCCTCCCTCCCCATACCATCCCTCTGGGTCGTCCCAGTGCACCAGCCCCAAGCATCCAGTATCTTGCATCGAACCTGGACTGGCAACTCGTTTCATACATGATATTTTACATGTTTCAATGCCATTCTCCCAAATCTTCCCACCCTCTCCCTCTCCCACAGAGTCCATAAGACTGTTCTATAGACTTTTTGATGGCAGCCATTCTGACTGGCGTGAGATGGTACCTCATTGTGGTTTTGATTTGCATTTCTCTGATAATAAGTGATGTTGAACATCTTTGCATGTGTTTGTTAGCCATCTGTATGTCTTCTTTGGAGAAATGTCTGTTTAGTTCTTTGGCCCATTTTTGGATTGGGTCGTTTATTTTTCTGGAATTGAGCTGCATGAGCTGCTTGTATATTTTGGAGATTAATTCTTTGTCAGTTGCTTCGTTTGCTATTATTTTCTCCCATTCTGAAGGCTCCCTTTTCACCCTGCTTATAGTGTCCTTCGTTGTGCAAAAGCTTTTAAGTTCAATTAGGTCCCATTTGCTTATTTTTGCTTTTATTTCCATTACTCTGGGAGGAGGGTCATAGAGGATCTTGCTGTGATTTATGTCAGAGAGTGTTCTGCCTATGTTTTCCCCGAAGAGTTTTATAGTTTCTGGTCTTAGGTTTAGATCTTTAATCCATTTTGAGTTTATTTTTGTGTATGGTGTTAAAAGGGTTCTCGTTTCATTCTTTTACAGGTGGTTGACCAGTTTTCCCAGCACCACTTGTTAAAGAGATTGTCTTTTCTCCATTGCATATTTTTGCCCCCTTTCTCAATGATAAGGTATCCATAGGTGTGTGGGCTTTCTATTTTGTTCCATTGATCTATATTTCTGTCTTTGTGCCAGTACCGTAATGTCTTGATGACTGTAGCTTTGTAGTGTCGTCTGAAGTCAAGCAGGTTGATTCCTCCAGTTCCATTCTTCTCTCTCAGGATTGCTTTCGCTATTCGAGGTTTTTTGTGTTTCCATACAAATTGTGAACTTATTTGTTCTAGTTCTGTGAAAAATACCGTTGGTAGCTTGACAGGGATTGCTTTGGGTAGTGTACTCATTTTCCCTATATTGACTCTTCCAATCCACGGACATGGTATATTTCTCCATCTATTTGTGTCATCTTTGATTTCTTTGATCAGTGTTTTATAGTTTTCCATATATACGTCTTTTGTTTCTTTAGGTAAATTTCTTCCTAAGTATTTTATTCTTTTCATTGCAATGGTGAATGGGATTGTTTCCTTAGTTTCTCTTTCTGTTTTCTCATTGTTAGTGTATAGGAATGCAAGGGATTTCTGTGTGTTAATTTTATATCCTGCAACTTCACTATATTCATGGATTAGCTCTAGTAACTTTCTGGTGATGTCTTCAGGGTTTTCTACGTAGAAGGATCATGTCATCTGCAAACAGTGAGAGTTTCACTTCTTCTTTTCCAATCTGGATTCCTTTTATTTGTTTTTCTTCTCCAATTGCTGTGGCTAGGACTTCCAAAACTATGCTGAATAGTAGTGGTGAGAGTGGGCACCCTTGTCTTGTTCCTGATTTTGGAGGAAATGCTTTCCATTTTTCACCATTGAGGATAATGTTTGCTGTGGGCTTGTCGTATATGGCTTTTATTATGTTGAGGTATGTTCCTTCTATGCCTGCCTTCTGGAGAGTTTTTATCATAAATGGGCACTGAATTTTGTCAAAGGCTTTCTCTGCATCTGTTGAGATAACCATATGTTTTTTATCATTCAATTTGTTCATATGGTGTATCCCATTGATTGATTTGTGAATACTGAAGAATCCTTGCATCCCTGGGATAAAGCCCACTTGGTCATGATGTGTGATCTTTGTAATATGTTGTTGGATTTGGCTTGCTAGAATTTTGTTGAGGATTTTTGCGTCTCTGTTCATCAGTGATAAAGTGTCCTGTAGTTTTCTTTCTTTGTGGCATCTTTGTCTGGTTTGGGTATGAGGGTGAATGTGGCCTCATAGAATGAGTTTGGCACTTTACCCCCCTCCGCAATTTTCTGGAAGAGTTTGAGTAGGATAGGTGTTAGCTCTCCTCTAAGTTTTTGGTAGAATTCACCTGTGAAGCCACCTGGTCCTGGGCTTTTGTTTGTTGGCAGGTTTTTTATTACAGCTTCAATTTCTGTGCTTGTGCTGGGCCTGTTAAGATTTTCTATTTCTTCCTGGTTCAGTTTTGGAAAGTTATAGTTTTCTAAGAATTTGTCCATTTCTTCCAAGTTGTCCATTTTATTGGCATGTAACTGCTCATACTAGTCTCTTAGGACCTTTTGTATTTCTGTGTTGTCTGCTGTGATTTCTCCATTTTCGTTTCTAAGTTTATTGATTTGATTCTTCTCCCAGTTTTTCCTGTGAGACGGATAATGGTTTGTCTATTTTATTTATCTTCTCAAAGAACCAGCTTTTAGTTTTGTTGATTTCTGCTACAGTCTCCTTTGTTTCTTTTTCAGTTATTTCTGCTCTCAGCTTTATGATGTCTTTCCTTCTACTACCTTTGGGGTGGTTCTTTTCTTCTTTTTCTACTAGCTTTAGATGTAAAGTTAGGTTCTTTATTTGATGTCTCTCTAGGTTCTTGAGGCAGGCTTGTATTGCTATGAATCTCCCTCTTAGTACTGCTTTTACTGAATCCCATAGGTCTTGGGTTGTCGTGTTTTCATTTTCACTTGTTTCTATGCATATTTTCATTTCCTTTTTGATTTTTTTCCACGATCTGTTGGTTATTCAGAAGCGTGTTGTCTAGCCTCCATATGTTTGCATTTTTAATAGTTTTTTTTTTTTTTTTTTTTCCTGTACTTGACATCTAATCTTACCACTTGGTGGTCAGAAAAGATGCTTCAAATGATTTCAATTTTTTTTTTTATTTTTCCAAGGCTATATTTATGGCCCCGGATGTGATCTATCCTGGAGAATGTTCCGTGTACACTTGAGAAAAAGGTGAATTCCATTGTTTTGGGGTGACATGCCCTATAGATATCAATTAGCTCTAACTGGTCCATTGTATCATTTAGCACTTGTGTTTCCTTGCTAATTTTCTGTTTGGTTGATCTATCCATAAGTGTGTGGGGGGGGTATTAAAGTCCCCCACTATTATTGTGTTACTCTTAATTTCCCCTTTCTTTCTCGTTAGCATTTGTCTTCCGTATTGAGGTGCTCCTGTGTTGGGTGCACATATATTTATAATTGTTATATCTTCTTTTTGGATTGATCCTTTGATCATTATGTAGTGTCCTTCTTTGTCTCTTATCATGGTCTTTATTTCACATTCTATTTTATCTGATATGAGTATTGCTCTCCTGCTTTCTTTTGGTCCCCGTTTACATGAAATATCTTTTCCCAGCCCTTCAGTTTCAGTCTGCATGTGTCCCTAGGTTTGAGGTGAGTCTCTTGTAGACAGCATATATAGGGGTCTTGTTTTTTTTACCCAGTTGACCAGTCTTTGTCTTTGGGTTGGAGCATTTAACCCATTTACAGTTAAGGTAATTATTGATAAGTATGATCCTGTTGCCATATACATTTTGTGTGTGTGTGTGGGGGGGTGGTTCGTTTTTATAAACATTTACTGTGTTTCCTGTCTAGAGAAGATCCTTTAGTATTTGTTGAAGAGCTGGTTTTGTGGTGCTGAATTCTCTCAGCTTTTGCTTGTCTGTAAAGCTTTTGATTTCTCCTTAATATCTGAAGGAGATCCTTGCTGGGTAGAGTAATCTTGGTTGTAAGTTTTTCTCTTTCATCTCTTTAAGTATGTCCTGCCATCCCTTTCTGGCCTGGAGAGTTTCTATTGAAAGATCAGCTGTTATCCTTATGGGGATCCCCTTGTGTGTTTTTTGTTGCTTTTCTCTTGCTGCTTTTAATGTTTGATCTTTGTTAGTTTGATTAACTTGTGTCTCGGGGTGTTTTGCCTTGGGTTTACGCTGTTTGGGACGCTCTGGGTTTCTTGGACGTGGGTGGCTGTTTCCTTCCCCACATTAGGGAAGTTTTCGACTATTATCTCCTCAAGTATTTTCTCACGCACTTTCTTTTTGTCTTCTTCTTCTGGGACACCTATGATTTAAATGTTGGGGCATTCAACTTTTTCCCAGAGGTCTCTGAGGTTGTTCTCATTTCTTTTAATTCTTTTTTCCTCTGTGCTTCATTTATTTCCACCATTCTGTCTTCCACCTCACCCATCCTCTCTTCTGCCTCAGTTATTCTACTGTTGGTTCCCTCCAGAGTGCTTTTGATCTCAATTACTGCATTATTCATTACTGGTTGATTCTTCTTTATTTCTTCTAGGTCCTTAGTTAAACATTTCTTGCATTTTCTCGATTCTTGCCTCTAGTCTGTTTATCTGTAGCTCCATTTTGTTTTCAAGATTTTGGATCATCTTTACTGTCCTTATTCTAAATACCTTTTCAGGTATCTCCTCCTCTTTGGTTTGGTTTGGTGGGTTTTTAGCATGTTCCCTCACCTGCGGAATATTTCTCTGCCTTTACATTTTGGTTAGATTGCTGTGTTTGGGTGCCCTTTCTGCAGGCTGGAAGTTTGTGGTTCCTCTTAATTATGGCGTCTTCTCCCTGTGGGTGGGGTTGGACTAACGGCTTGTCAAGGTTTCCTGGTTGGGGGGAGCTTGTGCCTGTGTTCTGGTGGGTGGAACTGGATGTCTTCTCTCTGGAGTGCAGTGAAGTGTCCAGTAGTGAGTTTTGGGGTGTCTGTGGGTTTAGCATGGCTTTGGGCCGCCCGTCTTTTAATGTTCAAGGTTGGGTTCCTGTTTTGCTGGAGAATTATTGTGGTGTGTCTTGCACTGGATCTTGTTAGGTCTTGGGTGGAGCTTGGTTTCAGGGTAGGTGTGGAGACTTTTGGGTGAGCGCTCATCTATTAATGTTCTCTGGAGTCAGGCGTTCTCTGATGTTCTAAAGTTTTGGGGTTAAGCCTCCTGCCTCTGGCTTTCGGTCCCTGTCTTACAGTAGCCTCAAAACTTCTCCATTCACACAGCATAGACGATAAAACCCCCTAGGTTTATTGACGAAACAATTCTCCAGAGCCAGAAACACCCAGAGAGATTCACAGAGTTATATAGAGAAGAGAAGAGAAGAGGGAGGAGGGAGATAGAGGTGACCAGGAGGAGAGAAGGGAGAGTCAAAAGGGGAGAGAACAATCTAGCCATTAATCTAAGCCCTAAGTGCTCTCCACAGCCCGGAACACCCAGAGAGATTCACAGAGTTATATACACAAGAGAAGAGGGAGGAAGGCGATAGAGGTGACCTGGAGGAGAAAAGGGAGAGAGCAGTCAAGCCAGTAATCAGATCTTTAAGTGAAAATGGATACCGAAGATTAGATTCTTAGAGGTACAAAATTGATAACAAATATCAAAAAGCAAAGATTATAAACCTGGGAGAGAGGTTAGACTCTCAAAAATAAAGTATAAAAAATACAAACATAATCAATCACAGTAAGCAAAGAACTACGGAATTTGTTTTCAAAAAAAAAATAGGGTTTTTTTGGGGGAAACGTAAAAGTAGGCTATAAAAATGAAAGTTAAAGGAGTGATAAAAAGTAAATTAACAAAAAATTAAAAAGTGATAACAGTAAAAATATATCTAGGAATTTCTCTGGGCGTTGTGGGGTCTGTTCAGTGTCAGATCATCCCTTGTTCTGGCTTGTACTTGTTCTCAAGGTCTATAGGCGCCCCTCCGATGTCTCCAGTATCAAATGCAGGGTTTCAATCTGTTGTACCTGTTACTTCCAAAGCGGTTCCCCCTTCTTTGTTTATTTTGGCTTCCTCTGCAAGTCTCTTCAGTGTCTTAATTTCTGCCCTGACACAAGGGGGCGAAGGTGGCCACTTACTTAGGCTCACTTGTTCAGTTGTGTTGTGGAGAGGGAGGGACACTGCAAACAAACACCGCTGGCGTGTGTGGGGAGTGCTCGCAGTGGATGGACCACACTGGGTTTGCCACAGTCCAAGGCAGCATGTGCTTCCTGGGTCTAGACCGATCAGTCTCCAGGGTGCTCTGCAAGGGCACTGTGCCGAGTGGGCCCTGCGTTTCGTGCACTTCCCAGGGCTGAGCCGCTCAGGTTCTCAGGTGCTCCACAAGGGCACAGACCCGGATAGGCTGTGCGTTTTGTGCCCCTCCCAGGTCCGAGCAGCTCAGGCGACCGGGTGCTCGGTGGGCCATGCGTCTAACTCACCTGCCTGGTCCCCGCCACTCAGTTTCCACAAGAGCGCAGTTCCAGGTGTGCCGTATGTCTCCTCTGGGGAGCTGTTCCCAGGCTGTGACACTCCTGGCAGATGTCAACCATCTAGGATCCCAAGAAGACGAGGTTAGCAACTGGGAGCCTGCTCCCAGTTTGGTGGAAGATGTGATCTCTGGGGCCAAGATTGCAGCAGCCCCTTGCCTTCCGGCTCTGGCTATCTCTGGCCTGCCTCTCTGCCTCCAGGGAGGGAGGGCCCTATATGGCAGCTGGCTTGCTCTCCTGTGGTATTTGCTCAATCCTTTGTTCTGTGAGCGTGCCAGGGGTGCCAATAGAGCCTTTCGTGAGAAAGGTCTTTTTTGTGTGTCTCTCTGGTGATCCCACGGTTTGGGTTGCTGTCTCACATTAGCTCCCTCAGACTGTCCTCAGGGCATTCAGGCCCGGTCCTTACCCTAAGGACCAGTTATGCAGCCTGCACCTTCCTGCCCAGCCCCCACTCACTGGTGGTGGACCCGAGTGTCTGGGCCACTTCTCCGCTGGCAGTTGTGCTTAGGTGCGTATTCTGTGGTGTTTTTGTTTTTGTTTTTGTTTTTGTTTTCCCTCCTGGTTACGTTGCCCTCTGAGATTCCAGAACTCCCCTCAGACACTCCTGTGCGAGGGTTTCCTGCTGTGTGGAGACTTCTCCTCTTTCCTGACTCCCTCCCCAGGATGGGCCTCCGTCCCTAAATCTTTTGCCTCAGTTTTTGTCTTTTATATTTTGTCCTACCTCCTTTTGAAGAGATCTGGCTGCCTGTCTGGGTGCTTGGTGTCCTCTGCCAGCATTCAGAAGTTGTTTTGTGGAAGTTGCTGGGCATTCAAATGATCTTTTGATGAATTTGTGGGGGAAGTAAGTGGTCTCCCTGTCCTATTCCGCTGCTATCTTGGGACTGCCCCCTGGTTTACAATTGTTAATTGACTCTTACTTCATCCCACAGCTGTCAAGCATAGAAAGACATGATGGAGGAAGAAACAGTGGACGTGTCCCTCACGAATTTGAGATTTTCGGCTTCTCAGTAGCCAGTGGGAATTTTATCAACACTGGTTTTGTTCCAGGTTTCATCATGTGAAATATCTTATTCACTGACATCTGACTTTTTTTCTTACGTTTGTCAGATATATTTGACTGCGTTTGTTCATGTTAAAAATAAAAATTTGCTAGCCATGGATAAGCTGCAGATTTTTTAGATGTGTAACACTGATGCAAATCTTGTATCTTTTTGTTTTGGTCCACTTTACTGTCATTGAAACCATTTTTTTAAGTTCTTGCATAGCAGGTGGATCCTTTACCAACCAAGTTATCAGGAAGCCCTTTATTGCAGCCACAGGTTAATTAATATATCAATTGACAAACAATTTATGTAAAGAGAGAGACGGAGGTCTAGCCCCTACTTCAGTTTAGTGAGAGGAACCAGGGGGTGACCAAGCTTATCTGGAGACCAGATGGAGCTACTGAGCTGCCACAGACCAGCAGCATCAGCATCACCTGGGAACTTGTTAGAAGTACAACGTCTCAGGCCCCACTCCAGATTTACTGGCTCATTATTCTGAAGGTGGCCCAGCTATCAGGCTTTACATGTCCTCCAGGTGACTCTGAGGCATCTCAAAGTTTCAGCATCACCGTCTAAGAGCAATGATGGGCATGGGGCAGGGGATGGGTGTTGTGAGGGACTGAGTTTCTCCTGTGGTAAGACCACCGTTTGTTCAGTGACTTGATACACAGGTAAGCTGAATGGGACAGTAAAGGCTCACAGTAAAGGAATGGGGACGAGACTAGAATTCTCAAGGCCCTGAGATACAGAAAAACCTCCTGGCAGTGAAGAAAACAATGGATGAGGGAACAAACTAGGTTCAGAAGGATAGAGCCATTATGATATCATGAATATGAGGTTTAAAAACATGCAAAACAATCACTGATTATAGATACATATATGTAGTAAAAGGTATGCATGGAAGGAAGGCATGCATATGTAACTTGTAGAAAGGCATGCATGAGGATGATAAACACCTTGCTTAGGATAGTGGAGAGGGAGAGGGGAGAATTCAACTGGGAAGGGTTACTCATACTTTCCTAGGGCTGCCGTAACAAATTACGACAAAGCAGGTGGCTTAAAACAACATAAAATTTATTCCCTCAGCAGTTCTAGAGGTCAGAAGTCTGAAAGGAAGGGGCTCTGGGGGAGAATCCTCCTTGCCACCCCCAGTTTGTGGTGGCTTCTGGCACTTCTTGGCTTGTGGCAAAATAACTTCTGTCTTCACGTGACCTTCTTCCCTGTGTCGGTGTATCTCAAATCTCACTCTTTCTGTCCTAAGGATACCACCCAGTCCATTTAGGGCCCATCCCAAATCCAGGGTGACTCCATTAAATTAGATCCTGATGTGATTACAACTGCAAAGACCCTATTTCCAAATAAGGCCACATTCACAGGTACCAGGGACCTGGACTTGGGCATATCTTTCTGGAGGACACAGGTATGTACCGGGCTTCAGCTGTATCTGTAGTGTAATATTTCTGAAGTTGGGTGATGGGTACACGGATGTAGTATTCTTTATACCATTATGTAGGTCTGAAATATTTCCTGACCTTCCCATGCCAAAAAGATGGAAAGAAGAAAATGGGCCTAAGAAATGGAAGCTATTTAAGGGGGGTGACGGGGGGATGAAGTTGTAATTGACCAGAATACAGGATCAGAGAAGGAGAAAGGCCAGGGGGTTGACGGTAGAGGATTTCCTTTAGGCATGATTTGGTAAGGCAGTGTAGGTGCTCTCTAGGTCTCATTGGTACCACCCCCTCCGCCTCTTTCATATTCTGTGGTAGCATGTCTCATATCCTAATATATTTTCACATGTTTACATATTTGTGTCTACTTCCATCTCCCAACCCCTAGGATATGAGCTTCTGAATGACTGGGATCTTAAAGGGATTTATTTCTCTCTGTCTCTCCCAAAGCACCTATCAATACTACTGTGTTTTCTTCTTAGTAGGTGCTCCATAAATGAGCACTAAAATAAAGTTAATGCAACGCCATCCTCTTTTCTGTCCTCGGTGTTAACATTTTAAAAGTGCATTACCACATAGTAACATGCAGTATTCCTTACGGAGTGGCACAGGGCTTTGTCTCCCCCACTCAGTATTTCATTTCATTAAATGAGGTAATACATATAAAGCACTCAGAAGAGCACGTGGCACTTAAGTGTCATGTAAGTGTTTGCTCTTGGTCTTACCATTTTAATTTAATTTTCATAGTGCTACTATTATCCCTAAGAAGTTAAAATGCACAAGAGTCCCACAGCCAGTGCAAGTACCACTTTATAAATAAATAAAGCAAAGAGAATGTAACCAATTAAATAATAATAATACCTTTGAGACTAGAAATCTTGTGTCCTCACTCCCAGACTTTTGTAGTAAAAGTCGGACTCCATTAGATAGCTGACGAACTACATTAAAACATTTATTTTCATTGATTTATAATTTATCCCTTGTGTACATTCAGAGAGAAATTGAGACACCTTACAGTAAAAATACGTATACAATAGCCACACTATTCACAATAGCCAAGACGTGGAAAAAGCCTGAATGTCCATCAACAGATGAATGGATAAAGAAGATGTGGTACATTACTCAGAATGAAATAATGCCATTTGCAGCAACATGGAGTAACATCGATGGGCCTACAGATTACCATACTAAGTAAAGTAAGTCAGAAAGAGAAAGGCAAATGCCATATGGTAGCACTTATATGTGGAATCTAAAACATGACATGCGTAAACTTCCCTGTGAAAGAGAAACAGACTCACAAACCTAGAGAACAGACTTGTGATTGCCAAGTGAGAGCAGTGTGGGGGGAGGAATGGATTGGGAGTTTGGGGTTAGCAGATGCAAACTATTATATATAGAATGGATAAACAACAAAGTCCTACTGTATAGGACAGGGAACTGTATTCGATATCCTATAATAAGCCATAATGGAAAAAGGATATGAAAAGTATATATATGCATGTGTAACTGAATCACTCTGCTGTACAGCAGAAATTAGCACAACATTGTAAATCAATTATACTTCAATAAAATAAATTTTAAAAAAATACAAAAGGGCAGTCCGAGTAGAAATTTATCCACGTAATGTCATTTGAAGGGCCTCATGTTGTTTCTGATTGGTTTGTGCTGTGCTTTCTGCTACCTTTCTGCCAAAATATAAAAAGGGATCCTTTCCTCCAGTTTCCATAGCACTTTCCCTATTTCCCTTATAACTCACTGGCAGCCTCCACAATTGCCCTCAACTGGGCTTCTGATAAGGTTCTCTTCAAAGCATCTTTGACTATCGCTAATGCTCCAAAATCACTGCAGACAGTGATTGCAGCCATGAAATTAAAAGACGCTCACTCCTTGGAAGGAAAGTTATGACCAACCTAGACAGCATATTCAAAAGCAGAGACATGACTTTGCCAACAAAGGTCCATCTAGTCAAGGCTATGGTTTTTCCAGTAGTCATGTATGGATGTGAGAGTTGGACTGTGAAGAAAGCTGAGCGCCGAAGAACTGATGCTTTTGAACTGTGGTGTTGGAGAAGACTCTTGGGAGTCCCTTGGACTACAAGGAGATCCAACCAGTCCATTCTAAAGGAGATCAGTCCTGGGTGTTCTTTGGAAGGACTGATGCTAAAGCTGAAACTCCAATACTTTGGCCACCTAGTGCGAGGAGTTGACTCATTGGAAAAGACTCTGATGCTGGGAGGGATTGGGGGCAGGAGGAGAAGGGGACGACAGAGGATGAGATGGCTGGATGGCATCACCGACTCGATGGACGTTTGTTTGAGTGAACTCCGGGAGATGGTGATGGACAGGGAGGCCTGGCGTGCTGCAGTTCATGGGGTCGCAAAGAGTCAGACATGGCTGAGCGACTGAACTGAACTGAAGACTCTCTCAAAGTCCTTTCTTTGTTGTTATTGTTTACCATGAACCCCTACTCTCAGTGCCAACATGTATTTTACTTTTCCATTGCTGTGCAACAAACGGCTGGTCACGTTGTTGTTCAGTTGCTAAATCGTGTCTGACTCTTTATGTCCCCATGGACTGCAGCACATCAGGCTTCCCTGTCCTTCACTATCTCCTGGAGCTTGTTCACACTCATATCCACTGAGTCTGTCATGCCATCCAACCATCTCATCCTCTGTCGCCCTCTTCTCCTCCTGCCCTCAATCTTTCCCAGCATCAGGGTCTTTTGGTCATCTTTATTAAATGAGATAAGGCTCTACAGTAGAACATGAACACCAGGAGGCAAGGATCTTTGGGGCATTCCTAGAGGCTGGCTGTCACAGTGCCTGTGCTGAACCGGTTGTTGATCCCAGCACTGCTCTAAGATCCAGGTTAGAGGGGCTTGTAATAGGCCCCATGCTTTAGAGGTTCCACTCCTACCCTCTTCCAGCCTCATCTGTCTGCAAACAGCCAAGGGCAATCGAGGGGATGTGCACACTGAGAACCCACCTGCCTGCCTCCAAACTTGTTTCATATATCAGTTCAGTTCAGTCACTCAGTCGTGTCCGAATCTTTGCGACCCATGGACTGTAGCCCACCAAGCTCCTCTGTCCATGGGATTCTTCAGGCAAGAATACTGGAGTGGGTTGCCATTTCCTTCTCCAGGGGTACTGAATTAACGGCCCACTCTAATACAGTATGACCTCATCTTAAATCTATTATACCTGCAAATACCCTACTTCCAAATAAGGTCACATTTACAGTTTCAAGGGGTTGCAAAGAGTCGGACACGACTGAGCGACTTCACTTTCACTTTAATTCAGTATGACTGGTATTCCTCTGAGAAGGGAAAGGACACAGAAACAGACAGGGGAAAACGCTATGTGATGATGGAGATGGGAATCACGTTACTTACAAGGCAAGTGATACCAACGTTTGACAGCAACCACCAGAAATTAGGAGAGAGGTGTGAAACAGATTCTGCCTCAGAGCCTCTGGAAGGGACCACCCTTGCTGATACCTTGACCTCAGACTTCTGGCCTCCAGAACTGAGATAACGTATTTCTGTTGTCTTAAGCCATCTGGTTTGTGGCAATTTGTTACGGTAACCTTAGGACACTAACACACCCCTTTTTGTGTCTCAAGCCCCTGAGAATTCTAGTGTCTTCCTAAGTCCAGATCTTACCACCCTGTTTAGTTTACCTGCAACAGTACCAAGTCAGTGAATTAAGGATGATCCTGCAGTGGGAGTAGTAAACCTTTCCCCCACTGCTCTAAAGCAAGTGGTTCTGAAACTTCAGTGTGCTTCAGTAGCACCTGGAGGACTGTAAAACCCTGATGGCTAGCGGCCTACCCTCAGAATTTCCAACTCAGTAGGTCTGGAGCAGGGTCTGAGAATGTGCATTGCAAACAAGTTCTCAGCTGATGCTGATGCTGCTGTTCCAGGCAAGCTAGGTCATCCATCAGTTCCTTTCAATAAAATATAGTAGAGGCTAGGGCACCATCACGCAAATTATTTACAATCGTATATTTTAATTTATTTGGGGCTGCAATAAAAGGATTTAAAACAGGCTTGACAAATAGCGGAAAGAAATCCCTTTCAGTGACAGTAAGGTGGGCCAAAAAAATAGAACAATGATAGATTTGAGTCAGTGGTATTTATGTGAAAAAAACTACAGCTTATTAGTTTCAAACAAGCTTTTATTTCCAATGTGAACAATACTATCACATTATCTGTAAAAGGTAAGAGTAAAGGCAGATGTCAGTAGTTAGTATCACTTTGGGGCGTTGAAACTTTGAAACAAAATTAGTATTTTAGGCTAATGAAAACAAGAATATCCGTGAAGAACAACTTCATCTTTTCTTTTGCTGTCTGCTTCTGTCTATGCCTTCCCACTGTAGGATGAAATAAGAGCCAGTTAACAATTGTACCCCAATAACATGCACCAGTGACTTTCAAAATATGAGTCAACACTGTGTACATCTATTTTCTCAATGAGGAGAAAACAAAATGCTTTCTTCTTGTAACCCAGACCCTTGGTGATCCAGGTGCACATCATTTCGTCACACCAACCTTATCTCCCTCTTGCCCATCACTATAAATGCTTGTTTGTTTGTTTTTGTTGTTTTCATGAAAGGCCACTCTGTGATTGATAACCAATAATATTACTATGACTGATTTTCTTTTCTTTTGAATAAAAAATTTAAATTGAACTAATATTTGTGAATTAATCCTGCAATGCAGTTCTCCTGAAACCCTTAACGTCTTACTACTTTGTAAGGAATCACTTTCTCAAAGTCATCATCAGTACAGGAGACTACAATTCTGTGGCCAGGCGATGATGATACAGATAATGCACGACCTAGTCACTGTAGCTGCTGCTTCTGGTGACGATTCTCTAAAGAAGCATTGGTCTCTATTTTCAGGTCTGATAAATTCCCCATCTGTAGCAGTCTTAAAGCAACAGGACAAAGGACTCGTGGCTATAAATGAAATACATTTCAGAACATACTGCCTCCTACATTATCTGGAATTCATTATTAACAACAAACTGTTTTTCCAAAATTAAATTTCAACAATTTTCCTATTTACTTTACAGAAGAAAAATTAAAAAATATAAAGCTGTTAGTAATAGGTATGTGTCAGGAATGGTTACATCATACAAAACCTATACAATAATACCTGTATTATCCAGAGCTGCCCTTTGCTGAGACCACATCCATTTAGAGTCCTTCTCCAGGTTTTTCATTTCCATCCTCTTCCTCTTCATCAGAGTTTTCATACTGATCCTCACCCTCATCATTAGGGCAGAATGATGCAGACTTTGGGGTCAAAAGTTGGTGGGGAAAATATCCCAACTTAAAGTCAGCAGCAGAGTCTAGGCCTGAGAGAAGAGAAATATGTTTAAAGAAAGAAAAAAACAAAAAATAGCTAGACATGTTTCTACTGGTTGATACATTTCTAACCCCACCCGCACCCCCCAATTCTGCTGCCTGACAATTTTCACAAACGGTGTTCCCCTCTTTCCAGTAAATCTCACACACTATGCCTCTGATTATTTCTGGCCCCTTTGGAGAAGGGATCCGAACCATTTGATACTGATACCATTTTGCATGTGTGTTGTCAGAATCTCAATGGAAAACGTTCGTTTGATGTAAAGACAAATTCTATGCGGAAGCTCACGGATTCCTCAACTGCTGAAAAGTGCCCCTGTGCTACGTCATCATTTTCTCAGACCCTCCTACCGAGAATCTCCACATTTTTTAAAGCCATCGACCAAAAGGGAAGGATGCCATTTGTTTGCCCCTAGGGCTACAGTCCATCGGGTCGCTAAGAGTCAGACAGGACTGAGCGACTTCACTTTCACTTTTCACTTTTCACTTTCATGCACTGGAGAAGGAAATGGCAACCCACTCCAGTGTTCTTGCCTGGAGAATCCCAGGGACAGGGGAGCCTGGTGGGCTGCCGTCTATGGGGTTGCACAGAGTCGGACACGACTGAAGCGACTTAGCAGCAGCAGCAGGTTGGTAGAAGGCAGCATGCTTTTTCTTGAGACCATAAATGTCTATAGAATTGGGCTTCCACTTGTGCTGCCTTCCAATTGTGCCTGGAGGTTTTTGAGAGCTCTGACCCGCTGCTTAACCGCTAGAGACCTGCCTTTGAGCTGGATGGCCCCACGGGGTCCGCAAGGGCCTAAAGGCTCAGCCACCACATGCCCGCCTCGGCCCCTCCGGGACCACAGGCCTCGGCCTCCCAGTCCTCAGAGGCAGCAGTCAGGACCTCGCTCACCCAGAACTCGGCCTCCAACGCCAGTTCCTCTGCCTTCTAGGATGCAAGCCCCTCCGCAGGATCCCGCAGCTCCCAGGGTGGAGCGCCCTCCACTGGGTACTCACCCTGCAAGACTTTGCCTCCCTCTCCCAGGTCTTCCTGCTCCTGAGGAGGCACCGGACCTTCTCCAGGCTCCGAGGGTGCTTGGGAGCGGCCCCTGGCCATCAGGCGGTCAGTGGGAGGCCGGAACAGGACATGTCTGTTGTTACGGAAATTGCGTAGAAAGGAGTCGACCTGACTCCAGAACAGGGGCCCAAACCTCTCCGCAGGGAACTCAAGGCCTGCAACCACTGCCGCACCCTCCTGGTCATTCTCATCCTCCTCTTCCGTGTCTTCCTCTTCATCCACGTCCTCCAACTCGAAATCAGTCTCACCCTCTTCCTCATCCTCCTCCATCTCCTCTACATCTTCCTCCATCTCCTCCTCTTCTAACAGCTGTCTACCACATTCCTCTTCCACTGTGACCTGTGGCCAACCCTGCTCCCCGAGCAGGGCTCTGGAGACCTCCAAGGAGGCCAGAAGAGCCGTGGCCTCCTCGACTCCTTCCATCCCCTCCCAAGCGGATGCCTGGACCCCAAGGAGACTGGGAGCCTGCAGTGACGTCTGCGGGGAAGATGGCAGCCGCCAGGCTGAGTGTCGCGCTGAGGAGACGCTGTTGGCAGTGGGACCTTAGGGTGGGGGTGAGGCAGCAGAGACGACAGCTGCATGGGGAACAGGAGTTTGCGAAGGTGCTGGTGTGGGCCTACCCCCGCGACAGGAAAGGCAAGGGGGCGGCCCGCAGACTGGCCCACTAAGACAGAGGCTGAGCTGGCAGCGGACAGGTGCCAAACACCCTAATGGGCTGGCGATGGTAAGTGGAAGTGGAAGGGTCAACTGGGGACCACTTCCTCTAGCGCCAGCTCGAAGTTCATCTGCCAGGAGGCAAGGATTGGCGTGACCGCTGTCCAGTGAGTGATCAAGGCTTTCAGACTGCATGGAAGCCTTCCAGCCCCAGGTCTTACTTTGAGCCCACAGGAGTCCTTTCCTTTACATTGCACCCTTGCAAAAACAAAACGGCAATGTCCCTATAGGGCGGAACCCTGGGGTATGGGAACCTGGATGTGGTGCCCGGTTGCCACCATGTGACAGCTCAGGCCATCAGAGATACGCTCTTTTTTTTATAAGTTAATAGAGGCTCGCTAAAGCCTTGAGAAAGTACATCAAAAGAAAGAGAAGGAGAAATTGGAAAACATAAACTGAATTAAACGGGAGCACTGAATATGAAATAGAAAAAGTGAAACAAACTAGATAAAAGTTAAAGATCATCATATAGTCCTGTTGTTTTTAAGCATGGCTGCTCATTAGAAACATGTCTGTAGGTTTGGAGAATAAAAGCAATACCGTGGCATTTTTCAAAAAATTCCAAGAGAATTCTGATATGTGTCAGGATTCTAAAAAGTGATTACAGATTTTTGTATTAAGTGGTAATTTTGGTGATATAGAATTCTATTACTTTTCTGTTGACCAATCATGTTACAATGGTATTAAGTGAATAATGGTTGCATACTCACTAGTATGTATAATATATATACTTTAGAAAACATATTGTTTGCCTAACTAAAAAATTTATGACATTTTGATTCCTCTTGTTTGACTTAGTATGAATAGAATGATAGATTTCTAATTTTTAAAAAAAAGTATGCAACAAGCAACAAAGGTTACTGTATAGCACAGGGAGCTGTAGTTCCTTGGTCAGTCTCTTGAAATACCTATAATGGAAAATAATCTGACAAATAATATATGTGTATATGTATAACTGAATCACCTTGCTGTGCACCTGGAACATTGTGAGTCAACTACACTTCAATAAAAAGAATATATATATTAAGAAAAAAAAACGAGAAAGTGTTTAGATCACATACGAGCAACTGTTTAAACCTCCTGTGAGAGACAGAAAGAGAATTTGGAGGTTTTATGTTGTTAAAGGTACTTAGAAAAGAACATACAAGTTGACGTGGATGCAGTGAGAATGGAGAGTGGAAGGAATAAAACTAGGAGCTGAAAAGGGATTCATCAGGGCTCCCCAATTCACTTCAAAATTCCAAGAAATGAAGAGAGACTTCTTTTCATGACTGGGCTAAGCACTTGCTCTGCACTAAAGTGGGATAGCCCACTCCTCCCAAATTCATATGTTGAAACCCTTACCCACTCCACCCCACCCCCAGGTGATGGTATTTGGGAGTTAGGGCCTTTGATAGGAGACCCTGAGGACAATCACCTCTTCCCTACGTAGAACTTACGTATTATGGGTTTCACCCCTTATATCGGCCTTGCTTTGTTTTACCTAACTCATTATCAATATTTTCAGTGGGGATAGTCCATTGGGTCCCATGTTATCAAGCCCATTTCTGAGTGACAAAGACTCAATTTAACTTTATGAGCCATATGTCAGAGTGCCTATGCCCACTACAGGATCTTTTAGGACAATGGCTGCTATGATCTGGAGCTCTGAAACATCGCAATAATAAAATGCTTAAGGCAAATAAATCTATTGTCTCTCTTCAGTAGCTCCCTTAACACTACAGGGGCATCTTTTAAAAATTTAGTGGTATCTTCAAGAATTCCTCTATTTTGTCCCCAGTATTAAGTTCAAAAATTTTTCCTACATGATGCAGTTGAGCAGATGTTGAAATCAATTCCAAATCTATTTGTAGAAGTCTTAAGCCAATAATCACTTTTTATCTTTAAAAAGTATTACTGTGCTATTGTGGTAAATGTCACCTTTTTAAAGGGTATACTTCACAGGCATTTAGTACATTCACAATGCTGTTCAGCCAATCTCTCTGTTGTCCCCAAATAAATCATCACTCCTAAAGGAAACCCCATGCCAGTAATCAATCCTCCATTTCCCCCTCACTGAAACCAGGCTCTGATAACCACTAATCTGCTCTTTACCTCTATGGACTTACCCTTTCTAGATAGTTGACAGAAATGAACTCCTACAATATGTGACCTTTTGTGTCCGGCCTCTCTCATTCCTTTTTACAGCTGAATGCTATGCCTTTGTACAGAGGGTCACTTTTGTTTATGAATGTGAAACAAGTTGAGGACAGGCTGATGGACACTCGGGATGTTTCCCATTGGGTTATGGTGAATAAGGCTGCTACTGACACGGGGATAGAACTTTTCGTTTGAATAGATACGTTCAACTCTTGGGCATATATAGCTAATAGTGGAGTTGATGAGACAACCATAGGCTTTTTAACTTTTTTCAGGAGCTGCCAAACTGTTTTCTATAGCGACTTGTTGTCGTTCAGTCACTCAGTTGTGTCCGACTCTTTGCGATCCCACGGACTGCAGCACTCCAGGCTTCCCTGTCTTTCACCATCTCCATAAATGAGCACTAAAGTAAAGTTAATGCAATACTACCCTCTTTTTTGTCATTGGAGTTAACATTTTAAAAGTGTATTAGCACATAATAACATGCAGTATACCTTATGGAGTGGCACAGGGCTTTGTTACCATTGTTTTAAACAAAAGGGCAGTCCAAGTAGGATTTTATCCATGTAATGTCATTTGTAGGGCATCATATTACTTCTGATCAGTTTGTGCCGTGCTGTCTTTCTCCTATCTTTCTGCTAAAATTTTGTCTTTTAAAGGCCCTACGTGGCCTTCTAAGTAATCTTACTGGGGTTCACTCCAGTACGCAAAAGGCACATACATGACTCACTTTCAGGGAATCCATTTGGGCCTTGGGTTTCTGCTGAGACTTCTTAGAGAACACCCTTCAACTTCTTACAAGGGCTTTTATTTTTTTTAACCTTAAGGATCCCTGGGGTATTTGCCCAGATCTTCCTGAGGCCTAAACAGGATGTGGTCACACCCTTGACTTCATCTTTACACCATAATTTCCCAGAAGGCTTCTGGATTTGACCTTTGCCCAGAAGCTTTTTCTGAACTTTCACATCATTTGCTATCCAGGAGAGGCTGGGGATTTTCAAAGTAGCAGGTTCTGTCTCCTGTTTGCTTAAAAGAAATCCATCCTTCAGTGAAGTTCAAATTTCAATTACTTGGCATATTTCAGTCTCTTTTTCTTCTATCTAGTTAATTTAAAAGCACAAAGCTATCTATAACTGGAATATGTTAGAAATAGTTGGGTGAAATTGAAAACAACATACTAGGAGAACTGGAGTTTCCAGGGCTGTCCTCTCTTAGGCCAGGTGTATTAGTTTTCCATTGTGAAATAGGAAAACCAAATTACCACGTAAATAATATAAAGATAAACTATAGTAACATACTAATATAATCAAGAGAGTACCATCCCATTGACTTTTCCATATTCTGATGGTTAGGAGGAAGTCACAGCTTCAGCCCAGCTTAAGGGAAGGAGGCATATGAGAGTATGAATAACACAGAGGTTGAGGGTCACTTAGGGTCTGTGCACAGCACCTGGACTCCTCAAAGTTCTGTTCCAGCAAAGTGGGGAAAGCTTGGCCCCCAACACAGGCCACTTGGTCCACATTCCGGGCCCTGGACACAACCTCTTCCCCTCTCTACTCACTCTGAGCTTCATTCCTCACCTCCAGAGGCTTCACATGCTATATATGGATACTGAAGCACAGTTGTCTCCTGTTCCCCAAATACAGCCACCACCTCTTTGTCACCTCCCAGTCCTGGGAATATAACACTGGAAGTACCATCCAGCCCTCAGAAGCACAAATTCAGTGATGAGGAGCATGCAGGCTTCTTGGAGCTTGGGGTCCCTTGGGCACCAAATTCAGGGCCTCTGATACAAGACTGCTGGGAGAAATATCAATAACCTCAGATATGCAGATGACACCACCCTTATGGCAGAAAGTGAAGAAGAACTAAAGAGCCTCATGATGAAAGAGGAGAGTGAAAAAGTTGGCTTAAAGCTCAACATTCAGAAAACTAAGATCATGGCATCTGGTCCCATCGCTTCATGGCAAATAGATGGGGAAACAGTGGAAACAGTAGCTGACTTTATTTTTCTGGGCTCCAAAATCACTGCAGATAGTGATTGCTGCCATCAAATTAAAAGATGCCTACTCCTTGGAAGGAAAGTTATGACCAACCTAGACAGCATATTAAAAAGCAGAGACATTACTTTGTCAACAAAGGTCCGCTGGGAGGGATTGGGGGCAGGAGGAGAAGGGAACGACAGAGGATGAGATGGCTGGATGGCATCACCGACTCAATGGGCATGGGTTTGGGTGGACTCTGGGAGTTGGTGACGGACAGGGAGGCCTGGCGTGCAGTGGTTCATGGGGTCGCAAAGAGTCGCACACGCCTGAGTGACTGAACTGAACTGATACATGAAACAAATTTGGAGGCAGGCAGGTGGGTTCTCAGTGTGCACATCCCCTCGATTGCCCTTGGCTGTTTGCAGAGAGAGGAGGCTGGAAGCGGGTAGGAGTGGAACCTCTAAAGCATGGGGCCTATTACAAGCCCCTCTAACCTGGATCTCAGAGCAGTGCTGTGATCAACAATGGTTCAGCACAGGCACTGTGACAGCCAGCCTCTAGGAATGCCCCAAAGATCCTTGCCTCCTGGTGTTCATGTTCTACTGTAGAGCCTTATCTCATTTAATAAAGATGACCAAAAGACCCTGATGCTGGGAAAGATTGAGGGCAGGAGGAGAAGAGGGCGACAGAGGATGAGATGGTTGGATGGCATGACAGACTCAGTGGATATGAGTGTGAACAAGCTCCAGGAGATAGTGAAGGACAGGGAAGCCTGATGTGCTGCAGTCCATGGGGACATAAAGAGTCAGACACGATTTAGCAACTGAACAACAACGTGACCAGCCGTTTGTTGCACAGCAATGGAAAAGTAAAATACATGTTGGCACTGAGAGTAGGGGTTCATGGTAAACAATAACAACAAAGAAAGGACTTTGAGAGAGTCTTCAGTTCAGTTCAGTCGCTCAGCCATGTCTGACTCTTTGCGACCCCATGAACTGCAGCACGCCAGGCCTCCCTGTCCATCACCATCTCCCGGAGTTCACTCAAACAAACGTCCATCGAGTCGGTGATGCCATCCAGCCATCTCATCCTCTGTCGTCCCCTTCTCCTCCTGCCCCCAATCCCTCCCAGCATCAGAGTCTTTTCCAATGAGCCAACTCCTCGCACTAGGTGGCCAAAGTATTGGAGTTTCAGCTTTAGCATCAGTCCTTCCAAAGAACACTCAGGACTGATCTCCTTTAGAATTGACTGATTGGATCTCCTTGTAGTCCAAGGGACTCCCAAGAGTCTTCTCCAACACCACAGTTCAAAAGCATCAGTTCTTCGGCGCTCAGCTTTCTTCACAGGCCAACTCTCACATCCATACATGACCACTGGAAAAAAGGATAGCCTTGACTACATGGACCTTTGTTGGCAAAGTCATGTCTCTGCTTTTGAATATGCTATCTAGGTTGGTCATAATTTTCCTTCCAAGGAGTGAGCGTCTTTTAATTTCATGGCTGCAATCACTGTCTGCAGTGATTTTGGAGCATTAGCGATAGTCAAAGATGCTTTGAAGAGAACCTTATCAGAAGCCCGGTTGAGGGCAATTATGGAGGCTGCCAGTGAGTTTCAGGAGAACTGCATTGCAGGATTAATTCACAAATATTAGTTCAATTTAAATTTTTTATTCAAAAGAAAAGAAAATCAGTCATAGTAATATTATTGGTTATCAATCACAGAGTGGCCTTTCATGAAAACAACAAAAACAAACAAACAAGCATTTATAGTGATGGGCAAGAGGGAGATAAGGTTGGTGTGACGAAATGATGTGCACCTGGATCACCAAGGGTCTGGGTTACAAGAAGAAAGCATTTTGTTTTCTCCTCATTGAGAAAATAGATGTACACAGTGTTGACTCATATTTTGAAAGTCACTGGTGCATGTTATTGGGGTACAATTGTTAACTGGCTCTTATTTCATCCTACAGTGGGAAGGCATAGACAGAAGCAGACAGCAAAAGAAAAGATGAAGTTGTTCTTCACGGATATTCTTGTTTTCATTAGCCTAAAATACTAATTTTGTTTCAAAGTTTCAACGCCCCAAAGTGATACTAACTACTGACATCTGCCTTTACTCTTACCTTTTACAGATAATGTGATAGTATTGTTCACATTGGAAATAAAAGCTTGTTTGAAACTAATAAGCTGTAGTTTTTTTCACATAAATACCACTGACTCAAATCTATCATTGTTCTATTTTTTTGGCCCACCTTACTGTCACTGAAAGGGATTTCTTTCCGCTATTTGTCAAGCCTGTTTTAAATCCTTTTATTGCAGCCCCAAATAAATTAAAATATACGATTGTAAATAATTTGCGTGATGGTGCCCTAGCCTCTACTATATTTTATTGAAAGGAACTGATGGATGACCTAGCTTGCCTGGAACAGCAGCATCAGCATCAGCTGAGAACTTGTTTGCAATGCACATTCTCAGACCCTGCTCCAGACCTACTGAGTTGGAAATTCTGAGGGTAGGCCGCTAGCCATCAGGGTTTTACAGTCCTCCAGGTGCTACTGAAGCACACTGAAGTTTCAGAACCACTTGCTTTAGAGCAGTGGGGGAAAGGTTTACTACTCCCACTGCAGGATCATCCTTAATTCACTGACTTGGTACTGTTGCAGGTAAACTAAACAGGGTGGTAAGATCTGGACTTAGGAAGACACTAGAATTCTCAGGGGCTTGAGACACAAAAAGGGGTGTGTTAGTGTCCTAAGGTTACCGTAACAAATTGCCACAAACCAGATGGCTTAAGACAACAGAAATACGTTATCTCAGTTCTGGAGGCCAGAAGTCTGAGGTCAAGGTATCAGCAAGGGTGGTCCCTTCCAGAGGCTCTGAGGCAGAATCTGTTTCACACCTCTCTCCTAATTTCTGGTGGTTGCTGTCAAACGTTGGTATCACTTGCCTTGTAAGTAACGTGATTCCCATCTCCATCATCACATAGCGTTTTCCCCTGTCTGTTTCTGTGTCCTTTCCCTTCTCAGAGGAATACCAGTCATACTGAATTAAAGTGAAAGTGAAGTCGCTCAGTCGTGTCCGACTCTTTGCAACCCCTTGAAACTGTAAATGTGACCTTATTTGGAAGTAGGGTATTTGCAGGTATAATAGATTTAAGATGAGGTCATACTGTATTAGAGTGGGCCGTTAATTCAGTACCCCTGGAGAAGGAAATGGCAACCCACTCCAGTATTCTTGCCTGAAGAATCCCATGGACAGAGGAGCTTGGTGGGCTACAGTCCATGGGTCGCAAAGATTCGGACACGACTGAGTGACTGAACTGAACTGATATATGAAACAAGTTTGGAGGCAGGCAGGTGGGTTCTCAGTGTGCACATCCCCTCGATTGCCCTTGGCTGTTTGCAGACAGATGAGGCTGGAAGAGGGTAGGAGTGGAACCTCTAAAGCATGGGGCCTATTACAAGCCCCTCTAACCTGGATCTTAGAGCAGTGCTGGGATCAACAACCGGTTCAGCACAGGCACTGTGACAGCCAGCCTCTAGGAATGCCCCAAAGATCCTTGCCTCCTGGTGTTCATGTTCTACTGTAGAGCCTTATCTCATTTAATAAAGATGACCAAAAGACCCTGATGCTGGGAAAGATTGAGGGCAGGAGGAGAAGAGGGCGACAGAGGATGAGATGGTTGGATGGCATGACAGACTCAGTGGATATGAGTGTGAACAAGCTCCAGGAGATAGTGAAGGACAGGGAAGCCTGATGTGCTGCAGTCCATGGGGACATAAAGAGTCAGACACGATTTAGCAACTGAACAACAACGTGACCAGCCGTTTGTTGCACAGCAATGGAAAAGTAAAATACATGTTGGCACTGAGAGTAGGGGTTCATGGTAAACAATAACAACAAAGAAAGGACTTTGAGAGAGTCTTCAGTTCAGTTCAGTCGCTCAGCCATGTCTGACTCTTTGCGACCCCATGAACTGCAGCACGCCAGGCCTCCCTGTCCATCACCATCTCCCGGAGTTCACTCAAACAAACGTCCATCGAGTCGGTGATGCCATCCAGCCATCTCATCCTCTGTCGTCCCCTTCTCCTCCTGCCCCCAATCCCTCCCAGCATCAGAGTCTTTTCCAATGAGCCAACTCCTCGCACTAGGTGGCCAAAGTATTGGAGTTTCAGCTTTAGCATCAGTCCTTCCAAAGAACACTCAGGACTGATCTCCTTTAGAATTGACTGATTGGATCTCCTTGTAGTCCAAGGGACTCCCAAGAGTCTTCTCCAACACCACAGTTCAAAAGCATCAGTTCTTCGGCGCTCAGCTTTCTTCACAGGCCAACTCTCACATCCATACATGACCACTGGAAAAAAGGATAGCCTTGACTACATGGACCTTTGTTGGCAAAGTCATGTCTCTGCTTTTGAATATGCTATCTAGGTTGGTCATAATTTTCCTTCCAAGGAGTGAGCGTCTTTTAATTTCATGGCTGCAATCACTGTCTGCAGTGATTTTGGAGCATTAGCGATAGTCAAAGATGCTTTGAAGAGAACCTTATCAGAAGCCCGGTTGAGGGCAATTATGGAGGCTGCCAGTGAGTTTCAGGAGAACTGCATTGCAGGATTAATTCACAAATATTAGTTCAATTTAAATTTTTTATTCAAAAGAAAAGAAAATCAGTCATAGTAATATTATTGGTTATCAATCACAGAGTGGCCTTTCATGAAAACAACAAAAACAAACAAACAAGCATTTATAGTGATGGGCAAGAGGGAGATAAGGTTGGTGTGACGAAATGATGTGCACCTGGATCACCAAGGGTCTGGGTTACAAGAAGAAAGCATTTTGTTTTCTCCTCATTGAGAAAATAGATGTACACAGTGTTGACTCATATTTTGAAAGTCACTGGTGCATGTTATTGGGGTACAATTGTTAACTGGCTCTTATTTCATCCTACAGTGGGAAGGCATAGACAGAAGCAGACAGCAAAAGAAAAGATGAAGTTGTTCTTCACGGATATTCTTGTTTTCATTAGCCTAAAATACTAATTTTGTTTCAAAGTTTCAACGCCCCAAAGTGATACTAACTACTGACATCTGCCTTTACTCTTACCTTTTACAGATAATGTGATAGTATTGTTCACATTGGAAATAAAAGCTTGTTTGAAACTAATAAGCTGTAGTTTTTTTCACATAAATACCACTGACTCAAATCTATCATTGTTCTATTTTTTTGGCCCACCTTACTGTCACTGAAAGGGATTTCTTTCCGCTATTTGTCAAGCCTGTTTTAAATCCTTTTATTGCAGCCCCAAATAAATTAAAATATACGATTGTAAATAATTTGCGTGATGGTGCCCTAGCCTCTACTATATTTTATTGAAAGGAACTGATGGATGACCTAGCTTGCCTGGAACAGCAGCATCAGCATCAGCTGAGAACTTGTTTGCAATGCACATTCTCAGACCCTGCTCCAGACCTACTGAGTTGGAAATTCTGAGGGTAGGCCGCTAGCCATCAGGGTTTTACAGTCCTCCAGGTGCTACTGAAGCACACTGAAGTTTCAGAACCACTTGCTTTAGAGCAGTGGGGGAAAGGTTTACCACTCCCACTGCAGGATCATCCTTAATTCACTGACTTGGTACTGTTGCAGGTAAACTAAACAGGGTGGTAAGATCTGGACTTAGGAAGACACTAGAATTCTCAGGGGCTTGAGACACAAAAAGGGGTGTGTTAGTGTCCTAAGGTTACCGTAACAAATTGCCACAAACCAGATGGCTTAAGACAACAGAAATACGTTATCTCAGTTCTGGAGGCCAGAAGTCTGAGGTCAAGGTATCAGCAAGGGTGGTCCCTTCCAGAGGCTCTGAGGCAGAATCTGTTTCACACCTCTCTCCTAATTTCTGGTGGTTGCTGTCAAACGTTGGTATCACTTGCCTTGTAAGTAACGTGATTCCCATCTCCATCATCACATAGCGTTTTCCCCTGTCTGTTTCTGTGTCCTTTCCCTTCTCAGAGGAATACCAGTCATACTGAATTAAAGTGAAAGTGAAGTCGCTCAGTCGTGTCCGACTCTTTGCAACCCCTTGAAACTGTAAATGTGACCTTATTTGGAAGTAGGGTATTTGCAGGTATAATAGATTTAAGATGAGGTCATACTGTATTAGAGTGGGCCGTTAATTCAGTACCCCTGGAGAAGGAAATGGCAACCCACTCCAGTATTCTTGCCTGAAGAATCCCATGGACAGAGGAGCTTGGTGGGCTACAGTCCATGGGTCGCAAAGATTCGGACACGACTGAGTGACTGAACTGAACTGATATATGAAACAAGTTTGGAGGCAGGCAGGTGGGTTCTCAGTGTGCACATCCCCTCGATTGCCCTTGGCTGTTTGCAGACAGATGAGGCTGGAAGAGGGTAGGAGTGGAACCTCTAAAGCATGGGGCCTATTACAAGCCCCTCTAACCTGGATCTTAGAGCAGTGCTGGGATCAACAACCGGTTCAGCACAGGCACTGTGACAGCCAGCCTCTAGGAATGCCCCAAAGATCCTTGCCTCCTGGTGTTCATGTTCTACTGTAGAGCCTTATCTCATTTAATAAAGATGACCAAAAGACCCTGATGCTGGGAAAGATTGAGGGCAGGAGGAGAAGAGGGCGACAGAGGATGAGATGGTTGGATGGCATGACAGACTCAGTGGATATGAGTGTGAACAAGCTCCAGGAGATAGTGAAGGACAGGGAAGCCTGATGTGCTGCAGTCCATGGGGACATAAAGAGTCAGACACGATTTAGCAACTGAACAACAACGTGACCAGCCGTTTGTTGCACAGCAATGGAAAAGTAAAATACATGTTGGCACTGAGAGTAGGGGTTCATGGTAAACAATAACAACAAAGAAAGGACTTTGAGAGAGTCTTCAGTTCAGTTCAGTCGCTCAGCCATGTCTGACTCTTTGCGACCCCATGAACTGCAGCACGCCAGGCCTCCCTGTCCATCACCATCTCCCGGAGTTCACTCAAACAAACATCCATCGAGTCGGTGATGCCATCCAGCCATCTCATCCTCTGTCGTCCCCTTCTCCTCCTGCCCCCAATCCCTCCCAGCATCAGAGTCTTTTCCAATGAGTCAACTCCTCGCACTAGGTGGCCAAAGTATTGGAGTTTCAGCTTTAGCATCAGTCCTTCCAAAGAACACCCAGGACTGATCTCCTTTAGAATGGACTGGTTGGATCTCCTTGTAGTCCAAGGGACTCCCAAGAGTCTTCTCCAACACCACAGTTCAAAAGCATCAGTTCTTCGGCGCTCAGCTTTCTTCACAGTCCAACTCTCACATCCATACATGACTACTGGAAAAACCATAGCCTTGACTAGATGGACCTTTGTTGGCAAAGTCATGTCTCTGCTTTTGAATATGCTGTCTAGGTTGGTCATAACTTTCCTTCCAAGGAGTGAGCGTCTTTTAATTTCATGGCTGCAATCACTGTCTGCAGTGATTTTGGAGCATTAGCGATAGTCAAAGATGCTTTGAAGAGAACCTTATCAGAAGCCCAGTTGAGGGCAATTGTGGAGGCTGCCAGTGAGTTATAAGGGAAATAGGGAAAGTGCTATGGAAACTGGAGGAAAGGATCCCTTTTTATATTTTGGCAGAAAGGTAGCAGAAAGCACAGCACAAACCAATCAGAAACAACATGAGGCCCTTCAAATGACATTACGTGGATAAATTTCTACTCGGACTGCCCTTTTGTATTTTTTTAAAATTTATTTTATTGAAGTATAATTGATTTACAATGTTGTGCTAATTTCTGCTGTACAGCAGAGTGATTCAGTTACACATGCATATATATACTTTTCATATCCTTTTTCCATTATGGCTTATTATAGGATATCGAATACAGTTCCCTGTCCTATACAGTAGGACTTTGTTGTTTATCCATTCTATATATAATAGTTTGCATCTGCTAACCCCAAACTCCCAATCCATTCCTCCCCCCACACTGCTCTCACTTGGCAATCACAAGTCTGTTCTCTAGGTTTGTGAGTCTGTTTCTCTTTCACAGGGAAGTTTACGCATGTCATGTTTTAGATTCCACATATAAGTGCTACCATATGGCATTTGCCTTTCTCTTTCTGACTTACTTTACTTAGTATGGTAATCTGTAGGCCCATCGATGTTACTCCATGTTGCTGCAAATGGCATTATTTCATTCTGAGTAATGTACCACATCTTCTTTATCCATTCATCTGTTGATGGACATTCAGGCTTTTTCCACGTCTTGGCTATTGTGAATAGTGTGGCTATTGTATACGTATTTTTACTGTAAGGTGTCTCAATTTCTCTCTGAATGTACACAAGGGATAAATTATAAATCAATGAAAATAAATGTTTTAATGTAGTTCGTCAGCTATCTAATGGAGTCCGACTTTTACTACAAAAGTCTGGGAGTGAGGACACAAGATTTCTAGTCTCAAAGGTATTATTATTATTTAATTGGTTACATTCTCTTTGCTTTATTTATTTATAAAGTGGTACTTGCACTGGCTGTGGGACTCTTGTGCATTTTAACTTCTTAGGGATAATAGTAGCACTATGAAAATTAAATTAAAATGGTAAGACCAAGAGCAAACACTTACATGACACTTAAGTGCCACGTGCTCTTCTGAGTGCTTTATATGTATTACCTCATTTAATGAAATGAAATACTGAGTGGGGGAGACAAAGCCCTGTGCCACTCCGTAAGGAATACTGCATGTTACTATGTGGTAATGCACTTTTAAAATGTTAACACCGAGGACAGAAAAGAGGATGGCGTTGCATTAACTTTATTTTAGTGCTCATTTATGGAGCACCTACTAAGAAGAAAACACAGTAGTATTGATAGGTGCTTTGGGAGAGACAGAGAGAAATAAATCCCTTTAAGATCCCAGTCATTCAGAAGCTCATATCCTAGGGGTTGGGAGATGGAAGTAGACACAAATATGTAAACATGTGAAAATATATTAGGATATGAGACATGCTACCACAGAATATGAAAGAGGCGGAGGGGGTGGTACCAATGAGACCTAGAGAGCACCTACACTGCCTTACCAAATCATGCCTAAAGGAAATCCTCTACCGTCAACCCCCTGGCCTTTCTCCTTCTCTGATCCTGTATTCTGGTCAATTACAACTTCATCCCCCCGTCACCCCCCTTAAATAGCTTCCATTTCTTAGGCCCATTTTCTTCTTTCCATCTTTTTGGCATGGGAAGGTCAGGAAATATTTCAGACCTACATAATGGTATAAAGAATACTACATCCGTGTACCCATCACCCAACTTCAGAAATATTACACTACAGATACAGCTGAAGCCCGGTACATACCTGTGTCCTCCAGAAAGATATGCCCAAGTCCAGGTCCCTGGTACCTGTGAATGTGGCCTTATTTGGAAATAGGGTCTTTGCAGTTGTAATCACATCAGGATCTAATTTAATGGAGTCACCCTGGATTTGGGATGGGCCCTAAATGGACTGGGTGGTATCCTTAGGACAGAAAGAGTGAGATTTGAGATACACCGACACAGGGAAGAAGGTCACGTGAAGACAGAAGTTATTTTGCCACAAGCCAAGAAGTGCCAGAAGCCACCACAAACTGGGGGTGGCAAGGAGGATTCTCCCCCAGAGCCCCTTCCTTTCAGACTTCTGACCTCTAGAACTGCTGAGGGAATAAATTTTATGTTGTTTTAAGCCACCTGCTTTGTCGTAATTTGTTACGGCAGCCCTAGGAAAGTATGAGTAACCCTTCCCAGTTGAATTCTCCCCTCTCCCTCTCCACTATCCTAAGCAAGGTGTTTATCATCCTCATGCATGCCTTTCTACAAGTTACATATGCATGCCTTCCTTCCATGCATACCTTTTACTACATATATGTATCTATAATCAGTGATTGTTTTGCATGTTTTTAAACCTCATATTCATGATATCATAATGGCTCTATCCTTCTGAACCTAGTTTGTTCCCTCATCCATTGTTTTCTTCACTGCCAGGAGGTTTTTCTGTATCTCAGGGCCTTGAGAATTCTAGTCTCGTCCCCATTCCTTTACTGTGAGCCTTTACTGTCCCATTCAGCTTACCTGTGTATCAAGTCACTGAACAAACGGTGGTCTTACCACAGGAGAAACTCAGTCCCTCACAACACCCATCCCCTGCCCCATGCCCATCATTGCTCTTAGACGGTGATGCTGAAACTTTGAGATGCCTCAGAGTCACCTGGAGGACATGTAAAGCCTGATAGCTGGGCCACCTTCAGAATAATGAGCCAGTAAATCTGGAGTGGGGCCTGAGACGTTGTACTTCTAACAAGTTCCCAGGTGATGCTGATGCTGCTGGTCTGTGGCAGCTCAGTAGCTCCATCTGGTCTCCAGATAAGCTTGGTCACCCCCTGGTTCCTCTCACTAAACTGAAGTAGGGGCTAGACCTCCGTCTCTCTCTTTACATAAATTGTTTGTCAATTGATATATTAATTAACCTGTGGCTGCAATAAAGGGCTTCCTGATAACTTGGTTGGTAAAGGATCCACCTGCTATGCAAGAACTTAAAAAAATGGTTTCAATGACAGTAAAGTGGACCAAAACAAAAAGATACAAGATTTGCATCAGTGTTACACATCTAAAAAATCTGCAGCTTATCCATGGCTAGCAAATTTTTATTTTTAACATGAACAAACGCAGTCAAATATATCTGACAAACGTAAGAAAAAAAGTCAGATGTCAGTGAATAAGATATTTCACATGATGAAACCTGGAACAAAACCAGTGTTGATAAAATTCCCACTGGCTACTGAGAAGCCGAAAATCTCAAATTCGTGAGGGACACGTCCACTGTTTCTTCCTCCATCATGTCTTTCTATGCTTGACAGCTGTGGGATGAAGTAAGAGTCAATTAACAATTGTAAACCAGGGGGCAGTCCCAAGATAGCAGCGGAATAGGACAGGGAGACCACTTACTTCCCCCACAAATTCATCAAAAGATCATTTGAATGCCCAGCAACTTCCACAAAACAACTTCTGAATGCTGGCAGAGGACACCAAGCACCCAGACAGGCAGCCAGATCTCTTCAAAAGGAGGTAGGACAAAATATAAAAGACAAAAACTGAGGCAAAAGATTTAGGGACGGAGGCCCATCCTGGGGAGGGAGTCAGGAAAGAGGAGAAGTCTCCACACAGCAGGAAACCCTCGCACAGGAGTGTCTGAGGGGAGTTCTGGAATCTCAGAGGGCAACGTAACCAGGAGGGAAAACAAAAACAAAAACAAAAACAAAAACACCACAGAATACGCACCTAAGCACAACTGCCAGCGGAGAAGTGGCCCAGACACTCGGGTCCACCACCAGTGAGTGGGGGCTGGGCAGGAAGGTGCAGGCTGCATAACTGGTCCTTAGGGTAAGGACCGGGCCTGAATGCCCTGAGGACAGTCTGAGGGAGCTAATGTGAGACAGCAACCCAAACCGTGGGATCACCAGAGAGACACACAAAAAAGACCTTTCTCACGAAAGGCTCTATTGGCACCCCTGGCACGCTCACAGAACAAAGGATTGAGCAAATACCACAGGAGAGCAAGCCAGCTGCCATATAGGGCCCTCCCTCCCTGGAGGCAGAGAGGCAGGCCAGAGATAGCCAGAGCCGGAAGGCAAGGGGCTGCTGCAATCTTGGCCCCAGAGATCACATCTTCCACCAAACTGGGAGCAGGCTCCCAGTTGCTAACCTCGTCTTCTTGGGATCCTAGATGGTTGACATCTGCCAGGAGTGTCACAGCCTGGGAACAGCTCCCCAGAGGAGACATACGGCACACCTGGAACTGCGCTCTTGTGGAAACTGAGTGGCGGGGACCAGGCAGGTGAGTTAGACGCATGGCCCACCGAGCACCCGGTCGCCTGAGCTGCTCGGACCTGGGAGGGGCACAAAACGCACAGCCTATCCGGGTCTGTGCCCTTGTGGAGCACCTGAGAACCTGAGCGGCTCAGCCCTGGGAAGTGCACGAAACGCAGGGCCCACTCGGCACAGTGCCCTTGCAGAGCACCCTGGAGACTGATCGGTCTAGACCCAGGAAGCACATGCTGCCTTGGACTGTGGCAAACCCAGTGTGGTCCATCCACTGCGAGCACTCCCCACACACGCCAGCGGTGTTTGTTTGCAGTGTCCCTCCCTCTCCACAACACAACTGAACAAGTGAGCCTAAGTAAGTGGCCACCTTCGCCCCCTTGTGTCAGGGCAGAAATTAAGACACTGAAGAGACTTGCAGAGGAAGCCAAAATAAACAAAGAAGGGGGAACCGCTTTGGAAGTAACAGGTACAACAGATTGAAACCCTGCATTTGATACTGGAGACATCGGAGGGGCGCCTATAGACCTTGAGAACAAGTACAAGCCAGAACAAGGGATGATCTGACACTGAACAGACCCCACAACGCCCAGAGAAATTCCTAGATATATTTTTACTGTTATCACTTTTTAATTTTTTGTTAATTTACTTTTTATCACTCCTTTAACTTTCATTTTTATAGCCTACTTTTACGTTTCCCCCAAAAAAACCCTATTTTTTTTTTGAAAACAAATTCCGTAGTTCTTTGCTTACTGTGATTGATTATGTTTGTATTTTTTATACTTTATTTTTGAGAGTCTAACCTCTCTCCCAGGTTTATAATCTTTGCTTTTTGATATTTGTTATCAATTTTGTACCTCTAAGAATCTAATCTTCGGTATCCATTTTCACTTAAAGATCTGATTACTGGCTTGACTGCTCTCTCCCTTTTCTCCTCCAGGTCACCTCTATCGCCTTCCTCCCTCTTCTCTTGTGTATATAACTCTGTGAATCTCTCTGGGTGTTCCGGGCTGTGGAGAGCACTTAGGGCTTAGATTAATGGCTAGATTGTTCTCTCCCCTTTTGACTCTCCCTTCTCTCCTCCTGGTCACCTCTATCTCCCTCCTCCCTCTTCTCTTCTCTTCTCTATATAACTCTGTGAATCTCTCTGGGTGTTTCTGGCTCTGGAGAATTGTTTCGTCAATAAACCTAGGGGGTTTTATCGTCTATGCTGTGTGAATGGAGAAGTTTTGAGGCTACTGTAAGACAGGGACCGAAAGCCAGAGGCAGGAGGCTTAACCCCAAAACTTTAGAACATCAGAGAACGCCTGACTCCAGAGAACATTAATAGATGAGCGCTCACCCAAAAGTCTCCACACCTACCCTGAAACCAAGCTCCACCCAAGACCTAACAAGATCCAGTGCAAGACACACCACAATAATTCTCCAGCAAAACAGGAACCCAACCTTGAACATTAAAAGACGGGCGGCCCAAAGCCATGCTAAACCCACAGACACCCCAAAACTCACTACTGGACACTTCACTGCACTCCAGAGAGAAGACATCCAGTTCCACCCACCAGAACACAGGCACAAGCTCCCCCCAACCAGGAAACCTTGACAAGCCGTTAGTCCAACCCCACCCACAGGGAGAAGACGCCATAATTAAGAGGAACCACAAACTTCCAGCCTGCAGAAAGGGCACCCAAACACAGCAATCTAACCAAAATGTAAAGGCAGAGAAATATTCCGCAGGTGAGGGAACATGCTAAAAACCCACCAAACCAAACCAAAGAGGAGGAGATACCTGAAAAGGTATTTAGAATAAGGACAGTAAAGATGATCCAAAATCTTGAAAACAAAATGGAGCTACAGATAAACAGACTAGAGGCAAGAATCGAGAAAATGCAAGAAATGTTTAACTAAGGACCTAGAAGAAATAAAGAAGAATCAACCAGTAATGAATAATGCAGTAATTGAGATCAAAAGCACTCTGGAGGGAACCAACAGTAGAATAACTGAGGCAGAAGAGAGGATGGGTGAGGTGGAAGACAGAATGGTGGAAATAAATGAAGCACAGAGGAAAAAAGAATTAAAAGAAATGAGAACAACCTCAGAGACCTCTGGGAAAAAGTTGAATGCCCCAACATTTAAATCATAGGTGTCCCAGAAGAAGAAGACAAAAAGAAAGTGCGTGAGAAAATACTTGAGGAGATAATAGTCGAAAACTTCCCTAATGTGGGGAAGGAAACAGCCACCCACGTCCAAGAAACCCAGAGCGTCCCAAACAGCGTAAACCCAAGGCAAAACACCCCGAGACACAAGTTAATCAAACTAACAAAGATCAAACATTAAAAGCAGCAAGAGAAAAGCAACAAAAAACACACAAGGGGATCCCCATAAGGATAACAGCTGATCTTTCAATAGAAACTCTCCAGGCCAGAAAGGGATGGCAGGACATACTTAAAGAGATGAAAGAGAAAAACTTACAACCAAGATTACTCTACCCAGCAAGGATCTCCTTCAGATATTAAGGAGAAATCAAAAGCTTTACAGACAAGCAAAAGCTGAGAGAATTCAGCACCACAAAACCAGCTCTTCAACAAATACTAAAGGATCTTCTCTAGACAGGAAACACAGTAAATGTTTATAAAAACGAACCACCCCCCCACACACACACACAAAATGTATATGGCAACAGGATCATACTTATCAATAATTACCTTAACTGTAAATGGGTTAAATGCTCCAACCCAAAGACAAAGACTGGTCAACTGGGTAAAAAAAACAAGACCCCTATATATGCTGTCTACAAGAGACTCACCTCAAACCTAGGGACACATGCAGACTGAAACTGAAGGGCTGGGAAAAGATATTTCATGTAAACGGGGACCAAAAGAAAGCAGGAGAGCAATACTCATATCAGATAAGATAGAATGTGAAATAAAGACCATGATAAGAGACAAAGAAGGACACTACATAATGATCAAAGGATCAATCCAAAAAGAAGATATAACAATTATAAATATATGTGCACCCAACACAGGAGCACCTCAATACGGAAGACAAATGCTAACGAGAAAGAAAGGGGAAATTAAGAGTAACACAATAATAGTGGGGGACTTTAATACCCCCCCCACACACTTATGGATAGATCAACCAAACAGAAAATTAGCAAGGAAACACAAGTGCTAAATGATACAATGGACCAGTTAGAGCTAATTGATATCTATAGGGCATGTCACCCCAAAACAATGGAATTCACCTTTTTCTCAAGTGTACACGGAACATTCTCCAGGATAGATCACATCCGGGGCCATAAATATAGCCTTGGAAAAATAAAAAAAAAAATTGAAATCATTTGAAGCATCTTTTCTGACCACCAAGTGGTAAGATTAGATGTCAAGTACAGGAAAAAAAAAAAAAAAAAAAACTATTAAAAATGCAAACATATGGAGGCTAGACAACACGCTTCTGAATAACCAACAGATCGTGGAAAAAAATCAAAAAGGAAATGAAAATATGCATAGAAACAAGTGAAAATGAAAACACGACAACCCAAGACCTATGGGATTCAGTAAAAGCAGTACTAAGAGGGAGATTCATAGCAATACAAGCCTGCCTCAAGAACCTAGAGAGACATCAAATAAAGAACCTAACTTTACATCTAAAGCTAGTAGAAAAAGAAGAAAAGAACCACCCCAAAGGTAGTAGAAGGAAAGACATCATAAAGCTGAGAGCAGAAATAACTGAAAAAGAAACAAAGGAGACTGTAGCAGAAATCAACAAAACTAAAAGCTGGTTCTTTGAGAAGATAAATAAAATAGACAAACCATTATCCGTCTCACAGGAAAAACTGGGAGAAGAATCAAATCAATAAACTTAGAAACGAAAATGGAGAAATCACAGCAGACAACACAGAAATACAAAAGGTCCTAAGAGACTAGTATGAGCAGTTACATGCCAATAAAATGGACAACTTGGAAGAAATGGACAAATTCTTAGAAAACTATAACTTTCCAAAACTGAACCAGGAAGAAATAGAAAATCTTAACAGGCCCAGCACAAGCACAGAAATTGAAGCTGTAATAAAAAACCTGCCAACAAACAAAAGCCCAGGACCAGGTGGCTTCACAGGTGAATTCTACCAAAAACTTAGAGGAGAGCTAACACCTATCCTACTCAAACTCTTCCAGAAAATTGCGGAGGGGGGTAAAGTGCCAAACTCATTCTATGAGGCCACATTCACCCTCATACCCAAACCAGACAAAGATGCCACAAAGAAAGAAAACTACAGGACACTTTATCACTGATGAACAGAGACGCAAAAATCCTCAACAAAATTCTAGCAAGCCAAATCCAACAACATATTACAAAGATCACACATCATGACCAAGTGGGCTTTATCCCAGGGATGCAAGGATTCTTCAGTATTCACAAATCAATCAATGGGATACACCATATGAACAAATTGAATGATAAAAAACATATGGTTATCTCAACAGATGCAGAGAAAGCCTTTGACAAAATTCAGTGCCCATTTATGATAAAAACTCTCCAGAAGGCAGGCATAGAAGGAACATACCTCAACATAATAAAAGCCATATACGACAAGCCCACAGCAAACATTATCCTCAATGGTGAAAAATGGAAAGCATTTCCTCCAAAATCAGGAACAAGACAAGGGTGCCCACTCTCACCACTACTATTCAGCATAGTTTTGGAAGTCCTAGCCACAGCAATTGGAGAAGAAAAACAAATAAAAGGAATCCAGATTGGAAAAGAAGAAGTGAAACTCTCACTGTTTGCAGATGACATGATCCTTCTACGTAGAAAACCCTGAAGACATCACCAGAAAGTTACTAGAGCTAATCCATGAATATAGTGAAGTTGCAGGATATAAAATTAACACACAGAAATCCCTTGCATTCCTATACACTAACAATGAGAAAACAGAAAGAGAAACTAAGGAAACAATCCCATTCACCATTGCAATGAAAAGAATAAAATACTTAGGAAGAAATTTACCTAAAGAAACAAAAGACGTATATATGGAAAACTATAAAACACTGATCAAAGAAATCAAAGATGACACAAATAGATGGAGAAATATACCATGTCCGTGGATTGGAAGAGTCAATATAGGGAAAATGAGTACACTACCCAAAGCAATCCCTGTCAAGCTACCAACGGTATTTTTCACAGAACTAGAACAAATAAGTTCACAATTTGTATGGAAACACAAAAAACCTCGAATAGCGAAAGCAATCCTGAGAGAGAAGAATGGAACTGGAGGAATCAACCTGCTTGACTTCAGACGACACTACAAAGCTACAGTCATCAAGACATTACGGTACTGGCACAAAGACAGAAATATAGATCAATGGAACAAAATAGAAAGCCCACACACCTATGGATACCTTATCATTGAGAAAGGGGGCAAAAATATGCAATGGAGAAAAGACAATCTCTTTAACAAGTGGTGCTGGGAAAACTGGTCAACCACCTGTAAAAGAATGAAACGAGAACCCTTTTAACACCATACACAAAAATAAACTCAAAATGGATTAAAGATCTAAACCTAAGACCAGAAACTATAAAACTCTTCGGGGAAAACATAGGCAGAACACTCTCTGACATAAATCACAGCAAGATCCTCTATGACCCTCCTCCCAGAGTAATGGAAATAAAAGCAAAAATAAGCAAATGGGACCTAATTGAACTTAAAAGCTTTTGCACAACGAAGGACACTATAAGCAGGGTGAAAAGGGAGCCTTCAGAATGGGAGAAAATAATAGCAAACGAAGCAACTGACAAAGAATTAATCTCCAAAATATACAAGCAGCTCATGCAGCTCAATTCCAGAAAAATAAACGACCCAATCCAAAAATGGGCCAAAGAACTAAACAGACATTTCTCCAAAGAAGACATACAGATGGCTAACAAACACATGCAAAGATGTTCAACATCACTTATTATCAGAGAAATGCAAATCAAAACCACAATGAGGTACCATCTCACGCCAGTCAGAATGGCTGCCATCAAAAAGTCTATAGAACAGTCTTATGGACTCTGTGGGAGAGGGAGAGGGTGGGAAGATTTGGGAGAATGGCATTGAAACATGTAAAATATCATGTATGAAACGAGTTGCCAGTCCAGGTTCGATGCAAGATACTGGATGCTTGGGGCTGGTGCACTGGGACGACCCAGAGGGATGGTATGGGGAGGGAGGAGGGAGGAGGGTTCAGGATGGGGAACACATGTATACCTGTGGCGGATTCATTTTGATATTTGGCAAAACTAATACAATTATGTAAAGTTTAAAAATAAAATAAAATTAAAAAAAAAAGTCTACAAACAATAAATGCTGGAGAGTGTGTGGAGAAAAAGGGCACCCTCTTACACTGTTGGTGGGAATGCAAACTAGTACAGCCACTATGGAGAACAGTGTGGAGATTCCTTAACAACAACAACAACAACAACAACAAACTGGAAATAGAACTGCCATACGACCCAGCAATCCCACTGCTGGGCATACACACCGAGGAAACCAGAGTTGAAAGAGACACATGTACCCCAATGTTCACTGCAACACTGTTTACAATAGCTAGGACACGGAAGCAACCTAGATGTCCATCAGCAGACGAATGGATTAGGAAGTTGTGGTACATATACACGACGGACTATTACTCAGCTATTAAAAAAAAAAAAGAATGCATTTCAGTCAGTTCTAATGAGGGGGGTGAAACTGGAGCCTATTATACAGAGTGAAGTAAGTCAGAAAGACAAACACCAAATACAGTATATTAACGCATATATATGGAATTTAGAAAGATGGTACCTGTAACCCTATATGCGAGACAGCAAAGAGACACTGATGTAAAGAACAGACTTTTGGACTCTGTGGGAGAAGGCGAGGGTGGGACGATATGAGAGAATAGCACTGAAACATGTATATTACTCTATGAAAAATAGATGACCAGTGCAAGTCTGATGCATGAAGCAAGGCACCCGGAGCGGGTGCTCTTGGACAACTCGGAGGGATGGGGTGGGGAGGGAGGTGGGAGCAGGGTCAAGATGGTGGGACACATGTACACCCATGGCTGATTCATGTTGATGTATGGCAAAAACCACAGTATTGTAAAGTAACTGGCCTCCAATTAAAATATATAAATTAATTTAAAAAATTGTAAACCAGTAACAGGCAAAAGTGACTTTCTAAGTCTAAGAAAACAGTCAGTCCTACATATGCCTGCTAAGTCAAAAGAGAAATTACCACATTTACCTCTGTCAACACAGACCTTGAGATATGTCGTCAATCACTCACCCCTCATACCAACGTCCTCTCCCACTCGCCAAACACCAAAATGCCTGCTTTGTTGTTGGTGGTTTTTCTCGAGAGAGACTTATCTAATAAGTCTTTCCACCTTACAAGCCTGTGCTCTCTCCATCAATCGCACTCTTAAACTCCCAGACTCTCAGTTTGCACATCCATAAAAGGAAAAGAAGAAAGACAGGAAAAAGCAAAGCAAGAAAGAGAGGAAGGGACAGGTAAAATATAAGTTGACTTAATGACCAATTCGGTGATGGACAGGGAGGCCTGGCGTGCTGCGATTCATGGGGTCGCAAAGAGTCGGACAGGACTGAGCGACTGAACTGAACTGAACTGAATGACCAATTCAGCAGCGAACAACAATCTCACCATGACTAATTTGCTTTTCTTCTGACTGTCCCATGAACTAGAAAAACTTACAACTGAACAAATAGAGATTAGTCATTAAATGTGCTCCCACTTGAAAATTTTTCACTGACTACATCTTTGTCAATAGTCACAACCTCAAAGGCATTTGCTTTCTCCCGGTTAGGACAAAAGACCGTATTTCTGTAGCTCAGTGCTGAAGGCCCAGCTAGTGTCCGTTCCAGTCACCTTTAGTCGCTTGTTCTGGTTAACTGCGTTCCAGACAAACAGTGGTCTCTGCTACCAGGTCTCAAAAATTTCCCACGTGGGGAAGCCTTACAGCTACAGCTCAAAGGACCTGTAGCTGTGAATGAAGTACATTTCAGAACATGCTGTGTTCTATATTATCTAGCAAACAAAGTATTATTAACATTAAGCTGTTTTGAAACTAGACTTTAACCAAGTTTTAATTATTATTTACTTTGGGGAGAACATTTAAAAATGTAGGTCAGGAATGGTGGCTGGGTGATACTCAGAGCTGCACACAGATACCTGGGTTCTCCGGGGCTGTCCTCTGCTGGGTCCAGGTCCTTTTCAGGTCCTTCTTCTGGTTTTTTATCGCTGTCCTCCTCCTCACCTTCAGCTTCTTGGACCTCCTCATCAGACTCTTCATACTGATAATCACTCGCTTCTTTTGTGAAGTATAACACAGACTTTGGGGCTGGAACTTCACGGAAAAAAATAACCCAATTTATAATCAGTCGCCACATCCAGTACTCTACCGCCACGGAGGAGAGAAGTAGGTGATGGGCACCTTCCTAGAGGTTGGTGCGACACCGTCAGGGCCCTCACATTTCCGCAGCTTCGGGGTTTTCAGGGTGAGGTCTTTACTGTCTTTCCAGAAGATCTCACACCCTGTGCTGCTGATTATTTCTGGCCCTTTGGAGAAGAAGGGATCAGAATCATCTGGGTCTGACCGCATTTGGTATGTTTCTGTCAGAACTTCGTTGAAAAAGTATTCCTTTCACTTAAAAAGAAATCCTACTGTGACGCTCATTGGTTCCCAGACCCCTGAGAATTTTTATTTTTACATCTTTCAGGTGCTCCAGTACAAGTGCATCATTTTCCCGGATCATGCTACCGAGAATCTTTAGGTTTTTAAATGCCCTCAAGCAAAAGCGAGGGATGCCCTTTGTTTCTCCTTCCCCTCAGGCTCTCCATCTCCTCCCAGGCTCCTTCTGGAACAGGTACTGGCCACTAACATTCACCTTCTGTGGGCTCATGAATTGCACTGATGATGTCAGCTCTCTTATCAAACAGAGGGCTGGCAGAAGGAAGCATACTTTTTCTCAAGACCATAAAGGTCTTTATAGAATTGGGCTTCCACTTGTGCAAATTATGCCTGGAGGTTTTTGAGAGCTTTGACCCGCTGCTTAACCGCTAGAGGCCAGTGCTGAGCGCAGCCTGCCTTTGAGCCCGATGCCCCCACAGGGTCTGCAAGGGCCTGAGGGCCTGGCCGCCACTTGCCCACCTCGGCCCTGCCAGGACCACAGGCCCTGGCCTCCCAGGACTCAGAGGCAATAGCCAGGGTGCCACCCTCCCAGAGCTCAGCCTCCACTGCAGATTCCTCTGACTTCTGGGATGCAGACCCCTGGACCCTGGGACCCTGAGGCTCCCAGGGTGGGGGCGCCCTCTGCTTGGTACTCACCCTGCGAGGCCTCGCCTCCCTCTGCCAGGTCTTCCTGCTCCTGAGGAGGCGCGGGACCCTCTCCAGGGCCGGAGGGAGGCTGGGAGCTGTGCTTGACCGTTGGGCAGGGGCCAGGGGGCCAGACCAGGGCATGGTCATTGTAGGAGAAACTGTGTAGAAGGGAGTGGACCAGACCCCAGAACACAGGCCCAAACTGCTCCAAGGGGTCCCCGTGGCCTGCAACCACTGCTGCGCCTTCCTGCTCACTCTCATCATTCTCGACTGTCTCCTCCTCCTCGACCTCTTCCAACAGGTGCTCCTCCTCCTCCAGGGCCTCCAGCTCGAAATCAGACTCCTCCTCCTCCTCTAACGGCTCTATAGCCCACACTTCCATTGTGGCCTGTGGCCCACTGTGCCCCCTGCGAAGGCCTGCTGACACCCTCAGGGAGGGCAGAAGGGCCGCGGCCTCCTCGACCCCATCCGTCCCCTCCCAAGCCGGTGCCGGGACCCCAAGGGGACTGGGGTCACAGCCCGCCCTGCCACCAGCCCTGTCCAGGCCACCTGGCATTCAGTCGTGCTCCTCTGTGGCAGACATGGCAGGAGAGACTGTGCCAGATGGTGATGGGCCTGCAGTGATGTCCAGGGGAAGATGGCAGCCGCTGAGAGTCGCGGAGGAGACGCCGTTGGCAGCGCGGACCGCAGGGTGGGGGTGTGAGCGGCAGAGATGTCAGCTGCACAGGGAACAGGAGTCTGTGAAGTTGCTGGTGTGGGCCCCGCGACAAGAATGGCAAGGGGGTGGCCCGCAGACTGGCCCACCACGACCGAGGCTGAGATGGCGGTGTACAGGCAGGAAAGAACCAGAAGGGCTGGCGACGGTAGGTGGAGCTTAAAGGTCAACCGGGGACCACTTCCTCCAGCACCAGCTCTAAGCTCATTTGCCAGGAGTCAAGGATTGGCATGATCGCCATCCAGTGAGTGGTCAAGGCCCTCAGCTTCCTTGGGGGCCTGACAGGCCCAGGTCACACTTTAAGCCCACCGGAGTCCCTTCCCCTTCACTCCATCATTGCAAAAGCAAAACTACAGTGTCCGTATGGGGCGGGGCGGGGGAGGGGGTTGCCCTGGTGTATGGGAACCTGGATGTGGTGCCCAGATGCCACGCTGGGACAACTCACACCAGCAGAGATACACTTTTTTAAAAAAGAAGGAAAAAGCAAAGGTGTATAGATCAAATATCAGCAACTGATTAAAACCTCCTGTGAGAGACAGAAAGAGAATGTGGTGGTTTTAATGTTGCTCAAGCTACTTAGTAAGAGCATACAAAGTTGGTATGGATGCTGATGAGAATGGAGAGTGGAAGAAGCAGTAAAAATTGGACTGAACCCGGTTTCTTCACTTCAAGTCTCCATGACACGAAGAGAGAGTGACTTCTTTCAAGACTGCACTAAGCACCTGCTCTGCACTAAACAGTTATACACACTCCCTCCCAAATTCATATTCTGAATTGCTTAGCCACCTCACACCCCAGATGGGGGAGTAGAAGGATATGTGCTCATCTCCTCCTGTGAGAGCACCAGAATTGCAACTACCTGTTGAACAACCATCGACAGGAGGATGCTGGAACCTACCAAAAAGAGACACCCCACGTCCAAAGACAAAGGAGAAGCTACAATGAGATGGTAGGAAGGGTGCAATCACGATAAAATCAAATCCCGAACCCACCCGTTGGGCAACCCACAAACTGGAGAACAATGATACTCAAGAAGTTCTCTCACTGTTGTGAAAGTTCTGAGCCCCACATCAGGCTTCCCAACCTGGGGAATTTGATAAAGGGGCTGGGAATCCCCAGGGAATCTGACCTCGAAGGCCAGCGGGCTTTGATTATAGTACTTCCACAGGACTGGAGGAAACAGAGACTCCACTCTTGGAGGGCACAAACTAAATCTCGCACGCACCACGACCCAAGGGGAAGGAGCAGTGACCCCAGAGGAGACTGATGCAAAACTACCTGCTACTGTTGGAGGGTCACCTGTGGAGGCCTGAATCGGCAAGGGCTCACGGCAGGGACGGGGACACTGGCAGCAGCAGTCCTGGAAGGTCCCCCTTGATGTAAGTCCAATTGGACTTGCCATTAACCCTACCACAGAGCCCATAGATCCCAGCCCTGGGATGCCTCAGGCCAAAACACTAACAAGAAGGGAGTACAAGCCCACCCATTTGCAGACAATTGAATTAAAGATTTACTGACCAAGGCCCTGCCCACCAAAACAAGACCCAGTTTTCCCCACCCTGTCCTTCCCATCAGAAAGCTTACAGAAGCCTCTTAGCCTCATCCACCAGAGGGCATGCTGAAGAAGCAAGAAGAAAAACAATGGAGAAGATGCAAGAATTGTTTACCAGAGACCTAGAAGAACTAAAGAACAAACTGAGATGAACACAACACTAGAAGAAGTCAATAGCAGAACAACTGAGGCAGAAGAATGGATAAGGGACCTGGAGGACAGAATGGTGGAAATCACTGCTGCAAAACAGAATATAAGGGGGAAAATTAAAAAAAAAAAAAAAAAAAGACAGCGTAAGAAACTTCTGGGACAACATTAAATGCACCAAAGGGTCCCATAAGGAGAAGAGAGAGAGAGAGAAAGGACTCAAGAAAATATTTGAGGAGATAATAGCTGAAAACTTCCCTAACATGGGATAGGGAATGGTCAACCAAGTCCAGGAAGGGCAGAGAGTCCCAGGCAGGATAAACCCAAGGAGGTTTATCCAAGGAGGATAAACCCAAGGAGGTATATTGGTGACTGTATCCACCAATACACCTAGCAATCAAACTGACAAATTTAAAGACAAAGATAAAATGTTAAAAGCACAAGGGGAAAATGACAAATAACACACGAGGGAACCCCCATCAGGTTATCAGCTGATTTCTCAACAGAAACTCTACAAGCCAGAAGGGAATGGCATGATATATTTAAAGTGATGAAAAGGAAGAAACTCCAACCAAGAATACACCAGCCTGCAAGATTCTCATTCAGATTTGATGGAGAAACCAAAAGCTTTCCACACAAGCAAAAGTTAAGAGAATGAAAAGACCTACAGAAAATAAACCCAAAGCAATTAAGAAAATGGTAATAGGATCATATATATCGATAATTACCTTAAATGTGAATGGGTAAAATGTACCAACCAAAAGACATAGACTGGCTGGGTGGATGAAAACATATGCGTGCATGCACTTCTGCTTACCCCATCACTCTGCTTAACTCCCAAATTGTATGTAATCATTTTATACTGTAGGATTAATCATGCTCCGATTATGGCTTGCAATTGTAATGACCTTTTATTTTTTGTCTGGCTATTGATTGTGAAACCTGATACACATCTTTTACCATGGTGGGTATGTAGCTATTATTCACTTCCTACCATTGTGTCATGACTGGTCAACAGAAAAATAATAGAATTCTATATCACCAAAAAAAGGCAGAGGAACCAGAGATCAAATTGCCAACATCCGTGGGATCATAGGAAAAGCAAGAGAGTTCCTAAAAAACATCTGCTTCTGCTTTATTGACCACATCAAAGCCTTTGGCTGTGTGGATCACAACAAACTGGAAACTTCTTCAAGAGATGGGAATACCAGACCACCTTAACTGCCTCCTGAGAAATCTGCGTGCAGGTCAAGAAGCAACAGTTAGAACCGGACGTGGAACAACAGACTGGTTCCAAATTGGGAAAGGAGTACGTCAAGGCTGTATATTGTCACCCTGCTTATTTAACTTCTCTGCAGAGCTGTTGTTGTTGTTTAGTCACTAAGTCGTGCCCGACTCTTTTGTGGCCCCATGGACTGTAGCCTGCCAGGCTCCTCTGTCCATGGGATTTTCCCAGGCAAGAATATCGGAGTGGGTTGCCATTTCTTTCTCCAGGGGAACTTCCCGATGCAGGGACTGAACCCAGGTCTCTGGCATGTCCTGCACTGGCAGGCAGATTCTTTACCACTGAGCCACTGAGGGAAGCAGAGTACATCATGCGAAATGCCGGGCTGGATGAAGCACAAGCTGGAAGCAAGATTGCTGGGAGAAATACCAATAACCTCAGATATGCAGGTGACATCACCCTTATGGTAGAAAGTGAAGAAGAACAGAAGAGCTGCTTGATGAAAGTGAAAGAGGAGAGTGAAAAAGTTGGCTTAAAACTCAACATTCAAAAAACAAAGATTATGGCATCCGGTCCCACCACTTCATGGCAAATAGATGGGGAAGCAATGGAAACAGTGATAGAGTTTATTTTCCTGGGCTCCAAAATCACTGCAGATGGTGGCTGCAGCCATGAAATTAAAAGACGCTTGCTCCTTGGAAGAAAAGCTATGACCAACCTGGATAGCATATTAAAAAGCAGACATGCCCTTGCCGACAAAGGTCTGTCTAGTCAAAGCTATGGTTCTTCCAGTAATCATATATGGATGTGAGAGCTGGACCATAAAGAAAGCTGAGCTCCAAAGAACTGATGCTTTTTTAAAAAATATAAATTTATTTATTTTAATTAGAGCTAATTACTTTACAATATTGTATTGGTTTTGCCATACATCAACATGAATCTGCCACAGGGGTATGGAGAGGGAGGTGGGAGGAGGGTTCAGGATGAGAATTGATGCTTTTGAACTGTGGTGTTGGAGAAGACTCTTGAGAGTCCCTTGGACTGCAAGGAGATCAAACCAGTCAGTCCTAAAGGAAATCAGTCCTGAATATTCACTGGAAGGACTGATGCTGAAGCTGAAACTCCAATATGTTGGCCACCTGATGCGAAGAACTGACTCCTTGGAAAAGACCCTGATGCTGGGAAAAATTGAAGGCAGGGGGAGAAGGGGACGACAGAGGATGAGGTGGTTGGATGGCATCACCGACTCGATGGACATGGGTTTGAGCAAGCTCAGGGAGTTGGTGATGGACAGGGAAGCCTGGGGTGCTGCAGTCCATGGGGTCGCAAAGAGGTGGACACGACTGAGCGACTGAACTGAACTGAACTGAACTGATATCACCAAAACTACCATTTAATAGAAAAACCTGTAATCACTTTTTAAAATCCAGAATTTTCTTGGATTTTTTTTGAAAAATACAAATGCCCAGGCAATAGCTTTTTTTATCCAAAGCTACAGATATGTTTCTAATGAGCTGCCATATTTAAAAACAACTGGACTATACGATGATCTTTTACTTTTATCTAGTTTGTTTCACTTTTTATATTTCATATTCAGGGCCCTCATTTCATTTACTTTATGTTTTCCAATTTTTCTATCTCTCTTTCTGATATTCTTTCTCAAGCCTCTAGCAAGCGTAGTAGAAAAGCTACACACACACACACACATACATAGTATGTATATCTATTTTAGAAAACTTACGAGTGTTTGCCTAAAAAATTTGTTCTATTTTGATTCCATTTGTTTCACTTAGTATGAATACAATGATAGATTTCTAATTAAGAAATAGATATGCAACAAAGGTTTACTATATAGCACAGGGAACTGTAGTCAATGTCTTGTATAACCTATAAAAGAAAATAATTTGAAAAATAATATATGTGTATAACTGAATCAGCTTATTCTGCACCTAAAACACTGTAAGTCAACTAGACTTCAAGAAATACATATATATTAAGAAAAAAAGCCTGGGGTAATCCATCCAGAGGCGCCGTTCGTTTTCCACGGCTCAAGAACTGGGCATATTGGAGAAGTGAATTGAAAAACAGTGGGGATAATTACCCCTTCCCTACCTAGAACATATGTAATATGGGTTTCTCGCTTTATATCAGCCTTGTTTTCTTTTACCTTAACTCAGAATCAATGTTTGCAGTGAGGATAGTCCACCTGATCCCATGTTGTCAAGCCCATTTATAAGCGGCAAAGACTCAATTTAACTTTATGAGCTATATGTCAGAGTGCCTATGCCCACTGTAGGATATTTTACGACAATGGCTGCTATGGTCTGGAGAATGGAAGCACCGCAGTGATAAGATGGTTAAGGCAAATATACCTATTGGCTAACTTCAGTAGCTCCCTTAACACTATAGGGACATCTTTTAAAAATTTAGTGTTATCCTCAAGTTTCCTCTATTTTGTGCCCCAGTATGAAGGTCAAAAATTTTCCTAAAGGATGCATTTTAGCGGATGTTGAAGTCAATTCCCAATCTATTTGTAGAAGTCGAAGCCAATAAGCACTTGTTATCTTTAAAAAATATTGGTATGCTATTGTGGTAAATGTCACCTTTATAAAGGGTATACTTTACAGGCATCTGGTACATTCACAGTGTAGTTCAGCCATCCCCTCTGTTGTGTCCAAAAGGAAACCCCATGCCCAGTAATCAGTCCTTCTCCATTTCCCCCTCACTGCAACCAAGCTCTGAAAACCAATAATCTGCTCTCTGTCTCTGTGATAGTTGCTACGAATGAAATTGTACAGTATGTGACCTTTTCTGTCTGGCCTCTCTCACTTGGCATAATGATTTTGAGTTTCATTTGGGACCTCATTCCTTTTTGTGGCTGAATGCTGTGTGCTGTCCAGAGGTAAGTTCTGATACAGGGTAGGGGACTCCTCCACCTTTCTTTTTCAAGATTGTCTTAGCTATTCCTGGTCTCTTGCAATTCCACATAAATTCTAGGACCAGCTTTTTTTTTCTTTCTTTCTTTTTTTTTTTTTTCTGCAAAATAGGTCACTGGCATCTTGAGAAGTATTGCTTTTCATCTGTAGACCTTTTTACATAGGCTTCCCATCTGTATATTAAGACCTCAAATTTTCTAAGCTGCCTTGACGCCTTTGAGCCTCAAATACCCTGCTGGCCCAACTGTGCTTTCGCCTGCTCTCACCTGCAATGTCCCCCTCCCTGTCAGGAAACTGCCCCACCCAGCTGATTCTCTCCTCTCAGCCAGACTAGCCGCACTCTGCCCATTCTTCCAGCCACCAAGCTTTACTTTCCTGCCAGGCAGTGCAATGATTCCTACAGGACAACGATCCCCTCGTGTGGGAACCCTGGCGTGCCCCATCCTCTTGTTACTACAACATCTATTTCCCACGGTCCCTGCCGCTTAACTCTACTCCAGAGCCACACTCCCCCACTGTCCTGGTGTCCACCCAGGCTGTGAGTACCTGAGACTCACCAACAGCTGTCCATCTGTCCAGTGTCGTGTGCTTGGCCATCTCACACTTCTTAGGGTAGGGGATCCCTCCTTCATTCGTGGGGTAGATGGGAGATAAACAGAACTTGTGGTGTCACAACAGGATGGCCCAACCACGACCCGGGAAGCCTGAACAGCTTTAACTCGCTTCTCTTTTGCTAACTAAAAGTTTTGTTAGCTGAAGGTGAAGGTGACCTGGGCTGGAGCTGCCAAAGATGCCTGGATTGTGCTTTGGCTTGTGCCTGTTCTGTTGCCTCTCGACCTCGGCCGTCTCTTCCCACCCTAACTTGTTGTTCTAGTGCCTGAGGAGGGAACTATGGTGAAATGACTGTATCCTGGCCTGAGGTGGGCTGTTTTGCCCCCTTTGCCTGGCACCTCCAAGGACACAGTCTGAGGCTGGGGATCATCAATGAATCCATAGAGTGGAAGTCTAGGGAGTGTTCAGCCGATAGTGACAGGCGGTGCTGATGACACAGCTTAACTGTTCCGCTTTTGATTCCCACTTTCCAGGGGCCGGCCTAGAGGCTTTGGGGATAAGAAATCCAGTGTAGTAGGGTGGTCACTGAAGATGGATCATGGGGTGCAGTAGGGGGTGGATCATGGGGCAGTCATCCTGGTTGCTTCTCAAGTGTGCCCATTTCAAGCAAGGGTAGCAAACTTTCCTGTCTCCTTTCTGTTGCTTTCCAAGTGAAAGCCACTCAGTCATGTCCAACTCTTTGCGACCCCAAGGACTATACAGTCCTTGACATTCTCCAGGCCAGAATACTGGAGTGGCTAGCCTTTCCCTTCTCCAGGGGATCTTCCCAACCCAGAGATCAAAGCCAGGTCTCCCGCACGGCAGGAGAATTCTTTACCAGCTGAGCCACAAGGGAAGCCTTGTGGCTTCCCTGTGTTGCTTTCCAAACACATCTGCTTTTCTTGGCTGTGTGCTCTACAGACGTTAGTTAGGTCTAGCTGTTCCGTTCCTTGATCTCACTATTGGTCTTCTGTCTATGTGCCTGTCCCTCATCGAAAATGGAGTGTTGAAGTCTCCAAGGATTATTTAGAACTGTGTACTCTATCCAGTTCTGTCACTTTTTGTTTCATATATTTGGGGAGGCTGTGGGGACCTTATGGATATATAACTCATACATCTCCTTTGTGTACTGATTTTTTATTAATATAGAAATCCGTTGATATTCTGTATATAAAAAAAAAAAAAAGTTCTGTTAAAATCTATTTCATCTAATGCCAGTACAGCCACTGCAACTCCCACTTTGGGACAATTTGCATGGATACCATTTTCTACCCTTTTGTTCGCAAACTCTTTTTGGATGTAAGACAAGACTCTTATATTAATAGATAACATGTACTGGGTTACATTTATTGTTAATCCTCTTTGCCAATCTGCCTTTTCATTGAATAGTTTTATCTGTTGGAATTGCAGAGATTTGGAGAAGGAAACGGCAACCCACTCCAGTATTCTTGCCTAGAGATTCCCAGGGACAGAGGAGCCTGGTGGGCTGCCGTCTATGGGGTCGCACAGAGTCGGACACGATGAAGCAACTTAGCAGCAGCAGCACTGCAGAGATTATTTCCGAGGAAAGATTTTTCATAACAGTTTTCTAACTTTCCACATGTCCCCCCATTTTTGTTCCATCACTCCTCAATTACTGTCTTTTTCTGTGATTAATTGAAATTTTCTCTTGCACAAAGTGATTATCACTTTTATTCTTTACTTTTAAAATACTTTTAAGTCTGGAGTTTTTAAATTTGTTTTGTGCTTTTTTGGGGGGTTGTTATGCTGTGAATTATAATTATTATCTTAGCTTGCAAAAAGTCAAGTTTGTATTAATACTGAGATAGTTTTCTTAGTATTCTAAACTCTGTTCCCTCCCAGCTCTGCCACATTCCTTTATTTATTGTGATAAATGGCAGGTTTGCATATGGTTCCTATTTACAGATTTATGGTTACTGCTTTATACATTTTTGTTTTAAATCAAAATAAAACAGAGGAGAAGATAAACAGAAGTTACAGGGATTTCCCTGGTGGTCCAGTGGTTTAGAATCCGCCTTCCAATGCAGGGGATGTAGGTTCAAACCCTGAACCCGTATCTAAGATGCCACATGTGGTGGATCTACTAAACCTTGGGGCCACAACTCCCGAGCCCGCATGCTCTGGAGCCCGTGTGTCACAACTGGAGAGACGCCCTCACGATGCAGTGAAGATCGTGTTGCAATGAAGACCCAATGTGGCCATTAATAAATAGGTATTGTTTGAAAAGAGGAGTTATAAACCCAAAGTGCAGGAACACTGGCTTTCGCATTTATCTGTGCAGTTGCCTTGGCCTTTGTGGTTTATTTCTTCACAGTCCTCCAAATAGGTGCCCACGGGTGTTTCACTTCAGCCTGAAGGACTACTTTTAGCATTTACTTTTTAAGCTATGCTGGGTCTGTTTTGCTGCGCAGGCTTTTCTCTAGCTGTGAAGAGCAGGGGCTACTGTCTGCTTGCAGTGAAGGGCTTCTCATCACAATGGCTTCTATTATTGCAGAACATGGGCTCCAGGGCTGGGGCTCAGCAGTTGTGACACACCGGTTTAACTGCTCCACAGTATGTGGGATCTTCCTGGACCTGGGATCAAACCCATGTCCTCTGAATTGGCAGGCAGATTCTTTATCACTGAGCCACAAGGGTAGTCCCTGTATCAGCTTTTCAGTGTGAACAGGATATGCATGCCTCCCATCCCCTCCTACTTTGTTGCGGTATAATTTATAAATAAAATTTGTATATTTAAGTTGAACAATGTGATGTGATGTATGCATACATTGTTAAATGATTACCACAGGCTACTTAATACACATATTACCTCACACAGTTAAAGGATTTTAGGAGGTGAGGTGTGGGATAAAACTAAGATCTACTCCCTCATCAAGTCTCCAGTATACCATACAATGTCTTAAAGTTATATTCAACATGCTGTACGTTAGATCCCTAGAATTTATTTAGCTTATAACTGATTGTTTTTACCCTTTGATGAACCACTCCACAAATTAAAGTCCTGGAGGCATCGCGCTTCCTGCTTTCATTATATCACAAAGGTATAGTAATCAAAACAGTATGGTTCTGGCATAAGAATAGATACACAGATCTTCGAAACAACATACAGATCCCAGAAATAAACCCACATGTGTGTGCGTGAGTTCATGCGTGCATGCTAAGTCACTTCAGTCGTGTCCAGCTCTTGGCAACCCTGTGGGCAGTAGCCCACCGGGCTCCTCTGTCCATGGGATTTTCCAGGCAAGAATATTGGAGTGCACGGCTGTGCCCTCCTCCTGGGGATCTTCCCAACCCAGGGATCCAACCTGTGTCTTACCACTAGTGCCACCTGGGAAGGCCAAACCCACACACATATGCTCACCTATTTGACAAGAGCTCCAAGAACATGCAATGAGTGTTTCCTGGTAGCTCAGCAGCAAAGAATTGCCCTGCAACGCAGGAGACTTGCAGGAGATGTGTGTTGGGTCCCTGGGTTGGGAAGACCACCTGCAAGCAAGGAGAACAACAATCAAGAAAACATCATGAGGAAAGGATAGCCTATTATCTTACACCATATCCCCAAGTCAATTCAAAATGTATAAAGATTAAACATAAGGCCTGAAACTGTAAAACTCCGAGAAGAAAATATTGGGGTAAGCAGTTTAACATAGGTTTTGGCAAAGAATTTTTTTAATTGACCCCAAAACAGAGGCAATGAAAGCAAAAATAAACAGGTGAATTACATCAAACTAAAAAGATTCTACACAGCAAAGGAAGCAATCAACAAAATGAAAAGGCAACTTGCCTATGGAGCAGAGGAAAATATTTGCAAAGCATGTATCTGCTAAGGGATTCATATGCCAAATGTATAAGGAACTCAGTCAACTCAAGAGCAAAAGAGAAATTCTCAATCAATAAAATGATACATGGAGGACTTCCCTGGTGGTCCAGTGGTTAGGACTCCACACTTCCACTGCAGGGTGCATGGGTTTGACCCCTGGTCAGGGAACAAAGATCCTACAAGCCTCGTGGCATGGCCCCCCAAAAGAAATCTTCTGATCATATCATGTACCGACCTAAATGGGAAAAGAATTTGAAAAATAAGAGTTACATCTATTGATACATGTATAACGAATCACTTTATTGTACACCTGAAACTATCATGACATTGTTAAGCAACTATACTCCAATATAAAATAAACTGTGAAAAAAGACATCACATCTGTTACAATGGCTATTATCCAAAGGACAAGAAATAGCAAGTGTTGGCAAGGTTGTGGTAAAAAGGGAACCCTTCTGCTCCGTTGGTGGGAATGCAAAATCGTGCAGCCACTATGAAAAACAGTGCGGAGATTCCTCAAAAAATTAAAAATAGAATTATCAGATCATCCAGCAATCCCACTCCTGAAAATATATCCAAGGACATGATTCCTGCTCTGCTCTTATATGCTCATTGCAGCATTATTTGCAATAGTCAAGAATGAAGACAACCTAAGTGTTTGTGGCAGATGAAAGGATAAAGAAAATATTATATGCATATGTATGTATATGTGTGTATAATATACATATACATATATACATATATATATGGGGCTTCCCTGGTGGTTCAGATGGTAAAGAATCTGCCTGCAAAGCAGGAGATCTGGGTTTGATCCCAGGATGAGAAATATCCCCTGGAGAAGGAAATGACAACACACTCCAGTGAGATATATATATATATATAAAATACATAATATATATGTAACACAATATGTATTTAATATAATATATATATATACAGAATATGTTCAATATAATATACTATATATCATAAATACTTATGTGGCATAAAATAGAATTCTTTTTAAAAATTCATCTGAAAAAATATTTTTGCCTTTATGGGGGTGAAACTGAGGGGAAGCAGGAGCAGTGATAATACATAGTGGATTCTGCTTCCTTCAGACTTCTTGCCTTTCTCTGGAAATCTCTACAGGCAGAGCTTAATAGGGAGACAGTTGAAAAGGCAAAATGGGGTTGGCAGTGACCCAGAAACTTAGAACACATTATAGAATTTGGAACGCATATATTTAGACAACTTTAACTTACCTAGCCTCTGTGTCTTATGCCACATATACCCTGAGAGAGAACGCAAACACTGTGCCTTTTGTAACAAAAGAAACACAGAAATGACTGTAATGACATCAATAACACCCACTTTCAAAAACACAAAAACTAAAATTGAGACCTTTGTCAGGAGCTGTAGTGATGTTTATATAGTAAATAGGGAACCGTTGACAGATTTTAATTAAGTTTACATATTTTACTAATTTTGGTATTGAAAATTTCATACACATAATGACTTCTCTTCTTTCTCACATGGCCACCTAGAAAACTCAGAGTGTAGGTAAAAAGCATCCTTCTCCATATATTTGTTTAATATTCCAGCCTCAGGCACACTCAACACCTTTGCCTGAGCACCAGGTGGAACATCACTCTTACGTAAGCCAGTTTTTCTACCTGAAAGATTTTAAAACAGCCTTAAAAAGTTTTGTAAGAATTGGGAGATCTAAAGATAAAACCTGTGTAAAAACTGAGTAGAGACACAAACCTTTTTGACTCAGAAACTTATCTGGAGCACTGTGTGGGTGTGTGTGAGTGTATGTGTATTATTTCAGTTGAACTTTAAGCAAACTGCAAACATACAGAGGCAGGACCTGGGGTCTTTGGGCAGGTGTGGCAGTTAAAGAGTGCGAGCTCTCAAACCAGACCTCCTACCCAGAGCTTGTTATATATACAGAGTGAAGTAAGTCAGAAAGAGAAAAATAAATATTGTTCATTAACGCATATATATGGAATCTAGAAAAATGGTACTGATGAACTTTTTTGCAGGGCAGGAATAGGATTCAGATATAGAGAGCAGACTTATGGACACAGCGGGGGCAGGAGAGGGTGGGACTAAATGCAAGAGCAGCATTGACATATATACATTATTATATGTAACATAAATAGCTGATGTGAAGTTGCTGTATAACACAGGGAGCGCAACTTTGTGCTCTGTGACAACCTAGAGGGGTGAGATGGGGTGGGAGTCGAGAGGGAGTTTCAAGAGGGAGGTGACACATGGATACCTATGGCTGATTCATGTTGCTGTATGGCAGAAACCAACACAACATTGTTGTCTGCACAGAATTGGACATGACTGAAGTGAAGGGACTTAGCAAGAACACACCATATGACCCATCAAACCCACTCCTGGGCATATATCCAGAGAAAACTCTAATTCAAACAGATACATGCACCCCAACATTCATAGTAGCACTATTTACAAGGGCCAAGACAAGGAAGCAACCTAAATGTCCATCGACAGACAAATGGATTAAGAAGATGTGGTACACATATACAACAGAATCCTACTCAGCCAAAAGAGAATGAAATATAATGAGGCCATTTATCAGCAACATGGATGGACCGAGAGATTATCATACTAAGTGAAGTAAGTCAGACAAAGACAAACATCACAGGATTTCACTTATATGTGGAATCAAATATGTTACAGGTGAACATATTTACAAAAGAGAAGCACTCACAGACATAAAAAACAAACTCATGGTTACCAAAGGGGTAAGGGGGTATCAGATCAGATCAGTCGCTCAGTCGTGTCCGACTCTTTGCGACACCATGAATCGCAGCACGCCAGGCCTCCCTGTCCATCACCAACTCCCTGAGTTCACTCAAACCCACGTCCATCGAGTCGGTGATGCCATTCAGCCATCTCATCCTCTGTCGTCCCCTTCTCCTCCTGCCCCCAATCCCTCCCAGCATCAGAGTCTTTTCCAATGAGTCAACTCTTCGCATGAGGTGGCCAAAGTACTGGAGTTTCAGCTTTAGCATCATTCCTTCCAAAGAAATCCCAGGGCTGATCTCCTTCAGAATGGACTGGTTGGATCTCCTTGCAGTCCAAGGGACTCTCAAGAGTCTTCTCCAACACCACAGTTCAAAAGCATCAATTCTTCGGTGCTCAGCCTTCGTCACAGTCCAACTCTCACATCCATACATGACCACAGGAAAAACCATAGCCTTGACTAGACGGACCTTTGTTGGCAAAGTAATGTCTCTGCTTTTGAATATGCTATCTAGGTTGGTCATAAGTTTCCTTCCAAGGAGTAAGCGTCTTTTAATTTCATGGCTGCAGTCACCATCTGTAGTGATTTTGGAGCCCAGGAAAAATAAAGTCTGACACTGTTTCCACTGTTTCCCCATCTATTTCCCATGAAGTGGTGGGACCGGATGCCATGATCTTTGTTTTCTGAATGTTGAGCTTTAAGCCAACTTTTTCACTCTCCACTTACACTTTCATCAAGAGGCTTTTGAGTTCCTCTTCACTTTCTGCCATAAGGGTGGTGTCATCTGCATATCTGAGGTTATTGATATTTCTCCCGGCAATCTTGATTCCAGCCTGTGTTTCTTCCAGTCCAGCGTTTCTCATGATGTACTCTGCATATAAGTAAGATAAACAGGGTGACAATATACAGCCTTGACAAACTCCTTTTCCTATTTGGAACCAGTCTGTTGTTCCATGTCCAGTTCTAACTGTTGCTTCCTGACCTGCATACAAATTTCTCAAGAGGCAGATCAGGTGGTCTGGTATTCCCATCGCTTTCAGAATTTTCCACAGTTTATTGTGATCCACACAGTCAAAGGCTTTGGCATAGTCAATAAAGCAGAAATAGATGTTTTTCTGGAACTCTCTTGCTTTTTCGATGATCCAGCGGATGTTGGCAATTTGATCTCTGGTTCCTCTGCCTTTTCTAAAACCAGCTTGAACATCAGAGAAGGGGTTAATTGAGAGGTTGGGATAAGCAGATATAGACTACTAAATATGAAATATATAACCAACGAGGTCCTACTGTATAGCACAGGGAACTATCTGTAATAAACCATAATAGAAAAGAATATGAAAATGTATATGCTTAAAGCTCAACACTCAGAAAACTAAGATCATGGCATCCGGTCCCATCACTTCATGGGAAATAGATGGGGAAACAGTGGAAACAGTGTCAGACTTTATTTTGGGGGGCTCCAAAATCACTGCAGATGGTGACTGCAGCCATGAAATTAAAAGACGCTTACTCCTTGGAAGGAAACTTATGACCAACCTAGATAGCATATTGAAAAGCAGAGACGTTACTTTGCCAACAAAGGTCCGTCTAGTCAATGCTCTGGTTTTTCCAGTAGTCATGTATGGATGTGAGAGTTGGACTGTGAAGAAAGCTGAGCACCAAAGAATTGATGCTTTTGAATTGTGGTGTTGGAGAAGACTCTTGAGAGTCCCTTGGACTGCAAGGAGATCCAACCAGTCCATTCTGAAGGAGATCAGCCCTGGAATTTCTTTGGAAGGAATGATGCTAAAGCTGAAACTCCAGTACTTTGGCCACCTCATGCGAAGAGTTGACTCATTGGAAAAGACTCTGATGCTGGGAGGGATTGGGGGCAGGAGGAGAAGGGGACGACAGAGGATGAGATGGCTGGATGGCATCACCGACTCGATGGACGTGGGTTTGAGTGAACTCCGGGAGTTGGTGATGGACAGGGAGGCCTGGCGTGCTGGGATTCATGGGGTCGCAAAGAGTTGGATATGACTGACCAACTGAACTGAACTGAACTGAATATAACATTGCAAATCAGTTACACTTCAATAAAAATATATTGAAAAATGAAAGCCTTTGACTGTGTGGGTCATAATAAAGTGTGGAAAATTTTTAAAAAGAGATGGGAATACCAGACCACCTTACCTGTCTCCTGTGAAACCTGTATGTGGGTCAAGAAGCAACAGTTAGAACCTGCCAAGGAACAATGGACTGGTTCAAAATTGTGAACGGCGTACAAGGCTGTATATTGTCATCCTGATTTAGTATAACTTTTATGCAGAGTACATCATGTGAAATGCTAGGCTGGATATAACACAAGCTGGAATCAAGAACACCAGGAGAAATACCAACAATCTCAGATAAGCAGATGATACCACTTTAATGGCAGAAAGCAAAGAGAAACTAAAGAGCCTCTTGATGAAAGTGAAAGAGCAGAGTGAAAAAGCTGGCTTAAAACCCAGAAAAAATAAGATCACGGCATCTGGTCCCATCCCTTCACGGCAAATAAATGGGAAAAAAGTGGAAGCAATGACAGAGTTAATTTTCTTGGGCTCCAAAATACTGCAGACGGTGACAGCAGCCATGAAATTAAAAGACTCTTGCTCCTTGGAAGAAAAGCTGTGAGAAACCTAGACAGCATCTTAAAAATCAGACACATCACTTTGCCGACAAAGGTCCGTCTAGTCAAAGCTACGGTTTTTCCAGTAGTCTCATGCGGATGTGCGAGTTGCACCATAAAGTGGCGTGAGCACTGAAGAACCGATGGTTTCCAATCATGATGATTTCCAGTCCCTTGGACAGCAAGGTGATCAAACCAGTCAATCCAAAAGGAAATCAACCCTGAATATTCATTGAATGGACCAATGCTGAAGCTAAAGCTCCAATACTTTGGCCACCTGATGTGAAGAGCTGATTCACTGGACAAGATCCTGATGCTGGGAATAATTGAGGGCAAGAGGAGAAGGACACATCAGAGGATGAGATGGTTAGGTAGCATCACTGACTCAATGAAAGCTCAATAGTTGTGGCACATGGGCTTAGCTGCTCAGTGGCACGTGGGATCTTCTGGGATCAGGGTCTGAACCTAGGTCTCCGGAAGTGGCAGGCAAATTCTTTACCACTGAGTCATGAGGGAAACCCTAATCTACTTTTGGGCTTCTCAGGTGGTGCTAGTGGTAAAGAACCCGAGTGCCAAAGCAGGAGACATAAGAGACGGGGGTTCGATCCCTCCTTGGTTGGGAAGATCCCCTGGAGGAGGGCATGGCAGCCCACTCCAGTATCCTTGCTTGGAGAATCCCATGGACAGAGGAGCCTGGCAGGCTACAGTACATGGGTCAGAATGAGTCGGACACGACAGAAGTGACTTAGCACAGACACTGACCCAATGGACATGAATTTGAGCATTGTCCAGGAGATAGTGATGGTCAGGGGTGCCTGGCGTGCTGCAGTCCACGGGGTTGCAGAGTGAGACACAACTTAGCGACTGAACAGCAACCACAACAAAAAATGAAACAATTATGAAGCCAAAAACGGTACAAACTCTCAGTTATAAAATAGATAGTCATAAGGATATAATGTACAGCATGGTGACTATAGTTAATAATACTGTATTGTATATTCGACAGTTGCTAAGGCAAGTTTTTCCTAGGTTTGCTCTTAATAAGAGATTGTAAAAGGTTTTTCCTTATCTTCTAAGTAATCTCCTTAGAAGGCACAGATTCTATGTCTTATCAGAATAATGTCCTGTGCTCTTTGTTGATTTATCGCGTCTTTTATTTGTAAGAGAACTGAGCAGTCTTACTTCTGAAAGAGATCATTGTTTTCATACTTACACATGCAGTTAATGTTTTAAAGAAAAAAATGTTGTAGTTTTTGCTTTGATTTATAGGACTGATTCGTAGGTATGACTTTTAGTTTGCCCATGTAGATACAACTTAATTTTATGTATGTATGTATGTATTTTTGGCTTGCTAGTTCTTTGTTGCTGGGCAGGCTTTTCTCTAGTTGTGGAGACTGGGGACTATCTCTAGTTGCAGTACATGGGTGTCTCGTTGCGGCGGCTTCTCTTGTTGCAGAGCATGGGTTCTAGAGCATGTGAGTCTCAGCAGTTGCAGCATGTGGGTCCAGTAGCTGTGGCTTCCAGGCTCTAGAGCACAGGCTCAGGAGTTGTGCCACAGGCTTAGTTACTCCACGACCTGTGGGATCAGGGATGGAACCTGTGTCTCCTGCGTTGGCAGGCAGGTTCTTTACCACGGAGCAACCAGGGAAGCCCTCGATGCAATAGCAAGAATTTTTCCCCTCTATGTTGCCACATTTCCCTAGTTTCAGTGAAATTATACAAGGATTCTTTAATAAAAATTAAAACCACATGTTTAATAGATAAATAAATAAAAGAGATAAGGCTACCTATCTAGAGATAGGTAGAGATAAGGCACATTACCTTCAATATTTACTTTAGAAATCTTATCAATACTCTGGATAAATGGATAGCCAAACAGTTTCTTAGTTACCTATGATTCTTTTTTTAATTCTTTTTTTTGTTTGTTTGTTTTGTTTTTTTAGGTTTTGCATTTAGGTCTATGATTCATTTTTTTGAGTTAATGTTTGTATATGGTGCAAGGTGTGATCAGTTGTTGTTGCTGTTCTATTTACATAGAGGTATTCACGTTTCCTGGGCTTCCCAGGAGACTCAAGTGGCAAAGAATCCTCCTGCCGATGCAGGAGATGTGGGTTTGATCCCTGGGTCAGGAAGAGCCGCTGGAGGAGGAAATGGCAACACACTCCAGTATTCTTGCTTGGAAAATTCCATGCACAGAGGAGCCTGGCGGGCTACAGTCCATGGGGTCGCAAAGAGTCAGACACAACTGAGCATGTGCGTGTGCCTCTGCAGGCATGCACATGCGCGCGCGTGCACACACACACACACACACACACTTTCAAGTCTTCCAGCATCATTTGTTGTTCCACATTGCATGTGGGATCCTAGGTCTTTGACCAGGGCTCAAATCTGTGTCTCCTGTATCAGAAGGCAGAGTCTTAATCATTCAACCGCCAGGGAAGTCCATGACCCATGAATGTATTTAGCAAATTGTACAACTCTTTTGACATTTCTAACAACTTGTGAAATTCTGTCTTTCCAAAATAAAATTCTAAATGAAATCTGCTTGATCTCAAACTGACTTTGATATTTCCCAGAAGGCCTCTGGAAAATCACAAAGAGCCTGTTCCTTCACCTTGTAAATGAGAGATGTTACAATAATTAGGTTTATTTGATCAGCTGAGTTGCACAGGAAGCATTCTCAAATATTAAGAGATGCTTCACCTTTTCTAATTTATACTTCTATGGGTACAATGTTAATATAAATACTTTAGAAATTATATTAACTTCCTAGAAATGTCAATGCCTTTGTTGTTCATGATGTATATTGGTGCTGCTTTGCCTTATAATTAGACAACATTGGCATAATGTTATCAGCTGCAATTCCAGGTACTATTTTAGAATGTTGTATGCCACAGAAACAACTAAATGTCCTTGTCAATTGCATCACTTTATATAATGAACATTCTTTTTTTTAATTTTATTTTATTTTTAAATTTTACATAATTGTATTAGTTTTGCCAAATATCTAAATATTCTATAATGAGCATCCATCCCATCTTTTACCATGGTGATTTTCATCTTTTTAAAAATTTATTTATTTTTTATTGAAGGATAATTGCTTTATAGAATTTTGCTCTTTTCTGTCAAACCTCAACATGAATCAGCCATAGGTATATATATATCCCCTCCCTTTTGAACCTCCCTCCCATCTCCCTCCCCATCCCACCCCTCTTGGTTGATACAGAGCCCCTGTTTGAGTTTCCTGAGCCATACAGCAAATTTCCATTGGCTATCTATTTTACATTTGGTAATGTACGTTTCCATGTTACTCTTTCCGTACATCTCACCATCTCTTCCCCTCTCCCCATGTCCATAAGTCTATTCTCTATGTCTGTTTCTCCATTGTTGCCCTGTCAATAAATTCTTCAGTACCATTTTTCTAGATTCCATATATATGTGTTAGAGTATGATATTTCTCTTTCTCTTTCTGACTTACTTCACTCTTATAATACTTACTTCTTACTTACAATAGGTTCCAGGTTCATCCACCTCATTAGAACGGACTGAAATGCGTTTCTTTTTATGGCTGAGTAATATTCCATTGTGTATATGTACCAGGACCTCTTTATCCATTCATCTGTCAATGAACATCTAGGTTGCTTCCATGTTCTGGCTATTGTAAATAGTTACCAATGGCATTTTTCACAGAACTAGAACAACAAAGTTCACAATTCATATGGAAACACAAAAGACCCTGAATATCCAAAGCAGTCTTGAAAAGAAGAATGGAGCTGGAGGAATCAACCTTCCTGACTTCAGATTATACTACAAGGCTACAGTCATCAAGACAGTATGGCATTGGCACAAAAGCAGAAATACAGACCAATGATTTTCCTCTTTTGTCATCCATAGTTATTTTACCTTGATGCTTCCCTGAAAACCCTTGCAATCAGCTACATGCCAGACTAACTATCTTCAACAAAATGAGACTATCTTGGAGTCCCGAAAGGACTCTGCCAGGTACTCTTTGAGGCACAGAACTCCTAATGGCATTGCTCAAACAAATTGGAGACCACACCACTAGACCGAGTCAGGATTTCCTGAATTCTCCTGGAGAAGCTGATAAGTTCATGAGATGGCTAATCCAAGATCAAACAGAACAAGAATTACATGGGGCTGAGTGAACACATTAGGCATGATTACAGCTTTTGTTTGGACTACTGCTGATGCCTTAATGTTCTATTCTCTGGAGAACAACTTTCTCTTCTAACTTCAGCTATCTAAGATTCATAATAGTTTAGTAAATCATACTTCTGTAAGTGTAAGTGAGGTATTTATCTTCTTTTCCCTGCCTGATCACTCTAGAGTTTGAATATTCTTATCAAGTATTCTCATTTTCATAGTAATACAATGAATGGTATAGGTTCAATATGAATCTTTCCTCTGTATTGATTTCATTATATAAGCCTTTAGTGGACTATCACATTTGAAAACAATACATATAATCAGATATGATCAGAGAGTTAAAGAAATTAAAGGTGATTTTATGAAGCCAATGCTTACAAAGTCCTCTTGGGCAAATGGGCCTCCTACCTGGATTACAGCTTTCTCAGTCTTAGAGCTGAGTAGGAGAGGTCACCACCTGGCAGGCCTAGCAAACTTAGGATACGGTGAGGACTTCAAGAAGAGATTAATTTACCTAAATCTGCATGTGATTCTGGTGGTGAGTTCTTGGCATGGCTTCCTAGCCTTGAGAGGCTTTTCAAAGTCCAATCTAAGACTCCTTATGAAAAGTTCCAGCAATGCAAACTAAAAAGGCCTCTGTGGTCAATTATCATTCTTGCTGAAATTGTGCAGATAAGCAAGCCAAATCTAGTGAGATCAGACATTTTATAAATGTAAGAATAATCTTATTCTGACTCCTAATGGCATTGCTTAAACAACTTTGAGACCACACCACTAGACCGAGTCAGGATTTCCTGAATTCTCCTGGAGACTCTCAGCTGATAAGTTCAAGAGATGGCTAATCCCAGATCAAACAGAACAAGAACTACAAGAATTACAAAGAATAATCTTACTTTGAGTATCTGTGGCCAAAAAGGAAGTGACTGTTGAAATTTTGTTTTTAAAAAGAAAACACAGCGTTGTCAGGTATGGGATTCTGGTCTTTGAGCTATTTTGCACGTCGTTGTAAACTACGTGGTTATGTGACCTACATCTAAATCGGACTGGCTTCTGCTATCTCATACATTTTGTCAGTCCTTACCAAATTCTCAGCTCTTCCAGTTTGCTTCAATATCTGGCTGCAACTCCTCAAACTACTGGTTCCAAATTTTTTCCAACCCTCCTGATTTGACATCATTGAGAACACAAAGCTGACTGCCCAGATTCATATTGGAAGTCTACGCTTTGACTTCATAGGATCAAAAGAAGTCCTATGAGCCGAAGCTAGACAACTTGATATAAATTTCAAAGGACTCATCATTGCAGCAGATTATGTATGATCTTCATGCCTGAAACTGCTGCCATGTGGGCCACTCAGGAAATTACACTTTATCTCCCATGCTCTGCTCCAGGAAATAATCATGATTGTGGATGAGCTTACCAAAACCTATCTGATGTCTGTGCTTCATAGAAACCATTCACTGCAAACTAGGAAATCATCAGATTACCACTGCCATCCCCTCACTCCACCATCTAAACATGATTCAAGCCCAACATCTAGAAATGCTTTCAAATGGTTATCCTTCTGGACTCAGAAACTGTCTAAATATTAATAGTCCACAATAAATCTTAATCTTTCTTTATTGTTTACTTAGAAACCTCCCTCATTAAGTGATTGATTCCTTGCAGGATCCAGCAGATATCTTCTACTACCAAATATCAGCAGACACTTCAGCTGTTGCTTAGTGAACAAAAGGTGACTGAGTGAGAAATGGACTTATATTGTTCACAGGAAAAAGAATGCCTCTTCTTCCCTTGAAGAAGGGGAGGAACTGAAAATAACCCCCTCCTTAACCAAACCTTAGGCCGTTCTGAGTCCTCTTCTTCACTCTACCTGAAGCTTGATCCTACCTGCTAAGCTGCTGAGCCCAGCTTTAGCAACGATCCTCCCTAATCAGAATCAGTTTAATCAGAATCCCCGCATACTTCATATCTGAGTTTTTCATCCCTCCTCTTGATACCTAATCAAGTTCTACTCCCAGCCTCCCTTGATACTTGTGTTAGTCAGGGTTCTCCACAGAAATAGGATCAACAAGAAACAGATAGATATACACATATCTTATATATCAAGTATCTATACCTATAGGTATAGATAACTAGATCAGATACCTAATATCTATATATTTATGTATGTGTGTATATATATATATATGTATATATATTAGTTATATTTCTCTACTATATATCCATATTGCTATAGATATAAGATAGATATAGATATGGCTTCCCAGGTGGCTCAGTGGTAAAGAATCTGCCTGCCAATGCAGGAGACGCAGGAGACATGGGTTCAGTCCCTCGGTTGGGAAGATCCCCTGGAGGAGGTAATGGCAACGCACTCCAGTATTCTTATCTGGGAAATCCCATGGACAGAGGATTCTGGAGGGTTACAGGTCCACAGGGTTGCAGAGTCAGGCACAACTTAGCAACTGAGCATGAGCACGGGCGTACATATACATGAAGAGATTTATTATAGAAATTGGCTCATGCAATTGTGGAGGGTGAGAAATCATGCAATCTGCTGTCTGCAAGCTGGAAAACCAAGAAAGTCGGTGATATAATTCAGTCTAAGTCAGAAAGCCTGACAAACCCTGAACCCAGTTCAAGGCTAAAAGCCTGAGAATCAGAGGGCAGATGGTGCAAATCCTGGTCTAAGTGCAAAGGCCTAAGACGAGGAGTGCCGATGTCTTAGAACAGAGTCATATGAATGTCTCAGTTCAGGCAAAGAGCAAACTCATCCTTCCTCTGCCTTTCTGTTCTATTCAGGCCCTCAAGGGATTGGGTGATGCCCACTTGCTTTGGTGAGGGCAATTTTCTTTACTCGGTCTACCAATTCATATGCTAATCTCTTCCAGAATCCTGCTTACAGACACACCAGGAAATGCTTTACAAGCAAGTGGACATCTAAAATTAGCCAACACAATACCTAAGTTCCTGTTAGTAATTTCCCAGTCACTACCTCCTTCAACCACCCTGTTGGCGATAAATTTTCATCTGTCTCTCGTGTAGATGGAGTTGAGTTTATTTTCCCTGTTGCAACAGTCTCTGTCCCCTTTTAAACAAAGCCTTAAACAAAGTCTTAAACAAAGCCTTCCTTGCCTTAAACTCCCTGTGGCATAATTATCTATTGACAATATTAAAGTTATGTTCATGTGAATGAGAGAATGTGTGTCAGGTTCTCAGCTGTGAGCTAGTATGTGCACATTTATGTGAGATAAAATGAGAATGTGAGTACATGTGAGCAAATTTCTTCTGTGAGCTAATGTCTGAGCTTTATGGTGGATGGAAACATGTTTGTGTATACATGTATATAAGCGTGTTCTGGATTTTAAGAATGTGTAAGTGAAAGTGTGAGTGGGAACATCTGGAAGCATCTGACTGTTTATATCTGAGTCCCTTTGTGAGTAAACTTGTGAGTAAGGTCCTGAAATTGAGTGACTATATCAGCATGTTTTGGCTTCCCTGGTAGCTCAGCTGGTAAAGAATCCGCCTGCAATGCAGGAGATCCTGGTTCGATTCCTGGGTTGGGAAGATGCCCTGGAGAAGGGATAGGCTACCCACTCCAGGATTCTTGGGCTTCCCTGGTGGCTCAGGCGGTAAAGAATCCACCTGCAATGTGGCAGATCTGGGTTCGATACCTGGGTCAGGAAGATCCCCTGGAAGGGGGCCTAGCAACCCACTCCAGCATTCCGGCCTAGAGAATCCCCACGGACAGAAGAGCCCGGCAGCTACAGTTACAGTCCATGGGGTCACAAAGAGTTGGACACGACTGAGCGACTAACACACACACACACACACACACACCAGCATGTTTATGTGAAACAATGAATGTGTTGGTGCACGCATGTGAATGTATGTGTTTTTGAATTTGACTTTGAGGGCAAACTCAAATTTGTGTGTTTAGTTAGTGTGCAAGAATGTGTATGTATGTCAACATATCTCTGTGTGACAGTGTATGTGTGAGCATGTTCATGGGTGAGCGTGTTTTCTTAGGTGTAAATGTGTGTGCTTAAAATGAATATTTAAGTGTGTTCACCTGTATAAATGAATTTGTAGGCATGTGAATGCATATTAGCATAATACTGAGTAGTTGGGGTAAATGTGTTTTTTGTGTGATCTTGTTTATGTGTGAATATATTTGAGTAAGGTTATTTGCAAGCATATATGTGGAAGTACATTCAATGGTTTTTTATTTTTTTAATTAGTTACTTGGAGGATAATTATGTACAATATCGTGATGGATTTTGCTATACATCAACATGAATCGGCCATACATATACATGTCACCCCTCATCCTGAATCTCCTTCCCACCTCCCTCCCCACTGCTGGAAAAACCATAGCTTTGACTAGACGGACCTTTGTCACTAAAGTAATGTCTCTGCTTTTTAAAACACTGTCTAGGTTTGCCATAGCTTTTCTTCCAAGGAGCAAGCGTCTTTTAATCATGGCTGCAGTCACCACCTGCAGTGAATCTGGAGCCCAAGAAAATAAATTCTGTCACTGTTTCCGTTGTTTCCCATCAATTTGCCATGAAGTGATGGGGCAAGATGTCATGGTCTTCGTTTTTCAGTGTTGAGTTTTAAGCCAGCTTTTTCACTCTCCTCTTTCACTTTCATCAAGAGGCTCTATAGCTCCTCTTTGCTTTCTGCCATAAGGGTACTGTCCCCTGCATATCTGAGGCTAGTTATTGATATTTCTCCTGACAATCTTGATTCCAGCTTGTGCTTCATCCAGCCTGGCATTTCGCATGATGTACTCGGCATATAAATTAGATAAGTAAGGTGACTATATCCATCCTTGACGTACCCCTTTCACAGTTTGGAACCAGTCTGTTGTTCCATGTCTGGTTCTAACTCTTGCTTCTTGACCTGCAGACAGATTTGTCAGGAGGCAAGTAAGGTGGGCTGGTATTCCCATCTCCTTAAGAGTGTTGCAGAGTTTGTTGTGATCCACACAGTCAAAGCCTTTAGCATAGTCATCGAAACAGAAGGAGATGTTTTACTGGAGCTCTCTTGCTTTTTCGATGATATAAAGGATGTTGACAATTTGATCTCTCATTCCTCTGCCTTTTCTAAATCCAGCTTGAACTTCTGGAAGTTCTCAGTTCACATACTGTTGAAGCCTAGCTTGGAGAATTTTGAGCATTCCTTTGCTAGTCTGTGAGATGAGTGCATTTGTGCAGTAGTTTGAACATTCTTTGGCATTGCCTTTCTTTGGGACCAGAATGAAAACTGACCTTTTCCAGTCCTGTGGCCACTGCTGAGTTTCCCAAATTTGCTGGCATATTAAGTGCAGCATTTTCACAGCATTATCTTTTAGGATTTGAAATAGCTCAGCTGGAATGCCATCACCTCCACTAGCTTTATTAATAGTGATGCTTCCTAAGGCCCACTAGACTTCACATTCCAAGATGTCTGGCTGTATGTGAGTGATCACATCATCGAGGTTATCTGGGTCATGAAGATCATTTTTGTATAGGTCTTCTGTGTGTTCTTGCCATCTCTTCTTAATATCTTCTGTTTCTGTTAGGTCCATGCCATTTCTGTCCTTTATTGAGCCCATCTTTGCATGAAATGTTCCCTTGGTATCTCTAATTTTCTTGAGGAGATCGCTAGTCTTTCCCATTCTATTGTTTTTCTCTATTTCTTTGCATTGATCACTGAGGAAGGCTTTCTTATCTCTCCCTGCTATTCTTTGGTACTCTAGATTCAGATGGATATATCTTTCCTTTTCTCCTTTGCCTTTCATTTCTCTTCTTTTCTCTGCTATTTGTAAGGCCTCCTCAGGCCACCATTTTGCCTGCTTGCATTTCTTCTTCTTGGGGATGTTTTTGATCACCGCCTCTTGCACAATGTTAGGAACCTCCATCCACAGTTCTTCAGGCACTCTTTCTATAAGATCGAATCCCTTGAATCTCTTGGTCACTTGCACTGTATAATCGTAAGAAATTTGATTTCGGTCACACCTGAATGGTCTAGTGGTTTTCCCTTCATTCTTCAACTTAAGTCTGAATTTGGCAATAAGGCATTCATGATCTGAATCACAGTCAGCTCCTGGTCTTGTTTTTGCGGACTGTATAGAGCTTCTCCATCTTCGGCTGCAAAGAATATAATCAATATGATTTCGGTGTTGACCATCTGGTGATGTCCATGTGTAGTCATCTCTTGTGTTGTTGCAAGAGGGTGTTTGCTATGACTAGTGCGTTCTCTTGGCAAAACTCTGTTAGCCTTTGCCCTGCTTCATTTTGTACTCCAAGGACAAACTTGCTTGTTCCTTCAGGTATGTCTTGACTTCCTACTTTTGCTTTCTAGTCCCCTATGATGAAAAGGATATCTTCTTTTGGTGTTAGTTCTAGAAGGTCTTGTATGTCTTCATCAAACCAGTCAATTCAGCGTCTTTGGCATTAGTGGTTGGGGCATAGACTTGGATTACTGTGATATTAAATGGTTTGCCTTGAAACAAACAGAGATCATTCTGTCTTTTTTGAGATTGCACCCAAGTACTGCATTTCAGACTCTTTTGTCGACTATGAGGGCTAGTCCATTTCTTCTAAGGGATTCTTGCCCACAGCAGTAGATATAATGGCCAACTGAATTAAATTTGCCCATTCTGGTCCATTTTAGTTCATTGATTCCTAAAGTGTCGATGTGCTCTCTTGCAATCTCCTGTTTGACCACTTCCAATTTACCTTGATTCATGGACCTAGCATTCCAGGTTCCTATACGATATTGTTCTCTACAGCATCAGACTTTACTTCCATCACCAGTCACATCCACAGCTGGGCACTGTTTATGCTTTGCCTCAGCCTCTTCATTCTTCCTGGAGCTATTTCTCCACTCTTCTCCAGTAGCGTATTGGGCATGTACTGACCCGAGGAGTTCATCTTTCAGTGTCATATATTTTTGCCTTGTCATACTCTTCATGGGATTCTTAAGGCAAGAATACTGAAGTGGTTTGCCATTCCTTCTCCAGTGAACGTTTTGTCAGAACTCTCCACCATGACCCATCCGTCTTGCGTGGCCCTACATGGCATGGCTCATCGTTTCATTGAGTTAGACAAGGCTGTGATCCAAGGGATCGGTTTGGTTAGTTTTCTGTAATTGTGGTTTCCATTCTGTCTGTTCTTTGATGCATAAGCATATGAGGCTTGTGGAAGCTTCCTGATGGGAAGGACTGGCTGTGGGGGCATCTGGGTCTTGCTCTGATGGGCAGGGCCATGCTCAGTAAATCTTTAATCCAATTTTCTGTGGATTGGAGGGGCTGTGTTCCCTCCCTGGAGTCTGGCCTGAGGCTAAACTATGATAGGGGTAATGGAGGTCCTTCAAAAGAACTTATGTCAGGCCTGTTAGATTTAGTGTCCCTGACGCCACAGCAAGCCACTGTCGACCCATGCCTCCACTGGAATCTCCTGGATGCTCACAGGCAAGTCTGGCTCATTCTCTTGTGGGATCACTGCTCCTTTCTCCTGGGTCCTGGTGCACACAAGGTTTTGTTTGTGTCCTCCAAGAGTCTGTTTCCCTAGTCCTGTGTAAGTTCTGTAATCAGAGCCCACTGGCCTTCAAAATCAAATTCCCTGGGGGTTCTCAGTCTCTTTGCTGGATTCCCAGGTTGGGAAAACTGTTGTGGGCCCCAGAACTTTCACAACAGTGCGAGAACTTCTTTGGTATAATTGTTTGATTGTCCTCCAGTTTGTGAGTTGCCTGCTTGGTGGCTCTATGGTGGGGCTTACACACCACACCTCCCAGGTCTGCTGCAGCCAGAGCCCCTGTTCCCATGGCAGGACACTGCTGACCTATGCAGCCATAGAGGAGACTCAAACACTGAAAGGCAGGTGTGGCTCAGTCTCTTGTGGGGTCCCTGGGTCCTGGTGCACACAAGGTTTTGTTTGAGCCCTCTGAGCTTCTCTGGTGGGTATGAGGTTTGATTCTAAGCATGATTTCACCTCTCCTACCGTCTCGTGGGGCTTCTCCTTTGCCCTCGGACATGGGGTATCTTTTTTCAGTGGGATTCAACATTGTCCTGTCGATGGTTGTTCAACAGTTCTTTGCAATTTTGGAGTTCTCATGGGAGAAGATGAATGCACATCCTTCTACTCCACAATCTTGTGGGACCTGTCTGTTCACTGAGTCTTGATGGTGGGGGAAAGTGTGCAGCTGAAGTGCTGTCCAGCAAGGAAAGGATGCAGCCCAAAGGTGCTGGTGCTCCAGTGCTGGTTCCACCTCTGGAGAAGTGCACCCCTCCCTCCATGCCTCATAATCCTATCCACCATAAGAGTCTGTTAGTGTGATAATATTTGAGTATTGAAGTACATGTTTATGTTCAAGGGGTATGACTGAAATTTGTGAACACATGAGAGAACACCAGTATGTTCATGTGAGGCAGTGAATGTGTACTAGGTTCACACAAGTTAAAGTGAACTTAACTTGCAAGAATTGTATGAGTGTAACATAATCATGAATGGGAGTGTGAGTTTATTTACATATGAGTGAATGGTTGAGCTTAAGGGTAGACGTGAGTTTGCTTGTGTGTGAGTCTGTATGTTAGCAGATTCCTTATTTTGAGGTTAATGTGCATGTGTAAATGAAGGGGTGTATGGGAAGATCAGAGTGTACATATTTGGACCAACCTAGATAGCATATAAAAAGCAGAGACGTTACTTTGCCAAAAAAGGTCCATGGAGTCGAGGCTATGGTTTTTCCAGTAGTCATGTATGGCTGTGAGAGTTGGACTGTGAAGAAAGCTGAGCGCCAAAGAATTGATGCTTTGGAACTGTGGTGTTGGAGAAGACTATTGAAGTTCCTTGGACTGCAAGGAGATCCAACCAGTCCATTCTAAAGGAGATCAGTCCCGGGTGTTCTTTGGAAGGACTGATGCTAAAGCTGAAACTCCAGTACTTTGGCCACCTCATGCAAAGAGTTGACTCATTGGAAAAGACTCTGATGCTGGGAGGGATTGGGGGCAGGAGGAGAAGGGGACGACAGAGGATGGGATGGCTGGATGGCATCACCGACTCGATGCACATGAGTTTGGGTGAACTCCAGGAGTCGGTGATGGACATGAATTGCATGCTGCAGTTCATGTGGTTGCAAAGAGTCAGACATGACTAAGCGACTGAACCGAACTGAACTGAACTGAGTGAATTTATGAGCATTTGTGTGAAGAAGTCAATGTGTCAGGGTCCAGGTGAGTGTATCTGTGTTAGAGCTTACTGAGAGGATGTGACCACTGGTTGACAGGTGAGCTGGACTCAGGCAATGAGAGGCTCCTCGCTACCTGCCCTGTCCTTGGAATGTAGATGTGGCCCACAGTTCCCATACTAGGAGCCATGTCAAAAATGCAGCCTTGAGAGAGTAGTGTTGCTTATATGATCTAGATTGGATACATGATTGACCTTCATTAAGGCTTCTATACGAAAGAAAAACAGGCTTTAATATCTATACTGTACTTATGTAAAACTAAAACGTAATTTTCCTTCATCAGTTAAAAAGGGCAGATTTTTGTTTGTTTGTTTTCTTTTTTTACTGTTTGGCTTTCTCCATAAATTTCATGGGACTGAGTGAAATAATGAGGATGATTATAATTTTGACTTTCTCTTTGAAACATTGTTAGTCCTTTTGTGTTTTGGTTTTCCAGAGTTAAGAAAACTTTTTCTCTTTTCTCTTAAGCTATGAGCAATTTGCTAACATATACATTTGTGAATAAAGAAGAAGCACTTACTTTTTTCTCCCTATCTGATCCCTCCAGGTTTTGGAGTGTTCTGTGAGTATTCTGATTTTTATGGTCATATGTTTGTTTGTATAAATACAATAATAATCTGTTCTCCTTGTAACAGGACACAATTGGAAACACTGGTTATATTACCAAGGCTCTGACTCGAATGTCTGAGAATGCACACAAATTAGATATGACCAGACAGTTTTAAGGAACAGCATTTTATAGTAAGAATTTGCCTTCCTATCAAGGGGAGATTGAGAACATGTTCTATTGACCCACATCTGCCATAGCTTAAACCCCCACTTTGACTAAATGGTTGCCTATTTGCAGCAGAGGCGCATGCTGTATGCCAGCCCACTGTCTCTAAAAATGCAGGTGCTACTAGGCCTTATGAGGTGAAGTGAAGTGAAGTGAAGTCGCGCAGTCGTGTCCGACTCTGCAACCCCATGGACTGTAGCCCACCAGGCTCCTCCGTCCATGGGATTTCCCAGGCATGAATACTGGAGTGGGTTGCCATTTCCTTCCCCACTAGGCCTTATAGAATGTGTCAGTGCTCCAAATTCCCCAACTCGTATTCCTCTGGCAGCCCATGAGGACATCAGGTACAGATCGGTTTAATCCAGGTGTCTGGGAATTTGGTCTTGGTCTTAGCAATACTGACATCATCTGGATAGAAACAGGAATGAACTGCGGCATCCATGGGGATGAACGCAGAAGATTTCACTGGTAATCACTCATAGGTCCTGACTGTTAACACTTTGCACTGACAATTCTGCTGTTGTAAAGGGATTAACCCTATGGCTTGGACAGTGGGAAGCATATGGGTGGATAATTATGAATAAGCCCTTTAGGGGTTCGAATATATAGAAGGACATTTGGGTTTGCTTGCCAGAACCTGAGTCAGTTGTCACTGATTTCCATATACCAGATCATGAGGCACTGATACCCTCTGGCAGCAGGAAGCTGATGCCCTAGCCCGGGTACAAGCCTTAGCAATCTGCCCTTCAGTAGATACAGCATAGAAAGAGCGGCCACCATAGTGTTCAAACGGGATGGCATATGGCCAAGGTTGCTAGAACGCCTTTGAAACAAAATGACTTGGTTAATGCAGTTGCTGTGTGTTCTAAACAAGGCCCAAGGCAACTGCCAAAGGAGCATGAGTCCATTCACTGGAGCTCCCCACTGGTGAGTCACTGAGAGCAAAATGATTGTATCAGCCCCCTTCCTCCGAGTGAGGGTTCTAAATGTCTTGGTTTGGGTGAACACTGTGTATGGCCTAATTTTGACTTTCTCCAGTCACCACACACAAAAAAGATGTCATCATTATGGAATTAGAAGAGTAGAGTACTATGTATAGATACACTAGTCAAATGGACAGTGACCAAGGATGACGTTTCAAATATCGTGATATACAAGCTTGCACAGAAGAACATGATAGTAAATGGAGGTTCTGTCTCCCCTAAGGAGCATGGGTGATGGAAAAGAAAAGGAGAATATTAAAGCAGCAGATTAAATTACTAACAGGTAAAACCACTTTAGCCAGGTAGACTAAAGTACTATCTCAAGCTTTAATACATTTGAATGATGCTGACTACCCCATAATCCAGACTGAGGCCCTCTACCAAGACAGTCAGTATCATGAAGGTACAGAAGTCACGGAATATGACTTAGATTGCACTCTTCTCACTGTGGACTGTAGGAAAATACAGTCTTTTCTACCAAAAGGGAAGATATGAGAAATAGAGAAATGATCCATATTCATTTTAAGCACACATTATTTAGATATATATACCTATACACCCAGCTTGTGAATAAGGTTTCTAAAAATGGCAACTTGTTGCCAGTCCTTTGTTCTCTCCCCTTCCTCATAAAAACAGTTTGGTAGGGTAATTTCATGGGTTTTTACCCTGCATATGTTCAGAGAAGTAAAGGGTTGGGCAAAACAGTCCTCCACTCAAGAGCTTGCAAGTATTACTCATGACCCCATTGACCAATACAAATCTTAGGTGACATCCTGGGAAGATTGTGACTCTGGTCCTCAGCCTGTGAGGAGCCAGGGGCGGGAACCTGCGTCTTAGGGATAAAACCTGGTCAGACCTCCCACTCAGTGTGCTTGCTCCCAGACCTTTTGTCTGCAAAGCGCCCTTCTGCAGAAGTAAAGAATACCTTGCTGAGCCATTTTTGATTGTCTGTTCTATTCCCGTGACACCATTTTGAGAGCATTTCTAACAGGATCAACATACTATGATGCTGGGAACACCAAGCCACACCACACCTGGGAAAGGCATTATCTACTGGAGTTTGCAATAAGACATTCTACCAGGATGGATGAGTTACTCTGCAACCCTGGGTGAGGAGGAACTGCTCAAATCTCCACTGGGAGCCAGACCTGAGGAAATGCGCTATGCTTGGAATTGAATACACACCACTGAAAGAGGGGAGAAGGTGGGAGTCCTGGCCTAGCATGTCCCACCCACAGTTCATCTCCATAGGCCTGACAGCGCTGCCTTCCCCAGCCAATATATATGGGATAAACAACCAGGTCAAGCTCTTAATGCAACAGCCACATTAACCATTAACATCTAAGGATTAGGCCAGAAGTGTAGTTTTTATGTGAGGGGAAGACTTTCCATACAAGTCCCTACTAAATATCTGTCTTTTCATCTTTAGACTACTGCTGCTCCAGTGTCTGGTCACACAATGAACTCTGATGGAAATACCTTCCTTCAGTAGGTCTGCTCAAGGGCCTGCCGAAGGAATCAACACAACTGTTGGGAAACAGAATGTTATATGTTCATACCTGATGAGTCTACTAATGTATCATCCTTATTAAGTCACACAAGTGAACACCGTGAGTGATCCAACTCCCTGCTTAGGGGACTTTTTTTCAGTGGTTCAGATCATGGAGCTCTTGGTGGGGGGAACAAAAAAGGTTATTCATCAGGAGTCATAATCTGTCTTTTCTCTTGCATATGCTTATATTATTATTGGGGTATCTGCCTCCAATGCAGCTAGACAGCCACCAAATGAACTATTTCCATGCTAATAAAACCCCTTGTTAATGGCTCAGGGCACATGGCAGAAGAGGGGGATGTATAAGATTCTAAGAATCAGTCATGAGGGATGGAATGTTGGAGAAGATCATCAAGAAGATATGACAGGGACTTCTCTGGTGGTCTAGTGGCTAAGATGCCACATTCCCAATGCAGGGGGCCCAGGCTCAATCTCTGGTCAAGGAACTAGATCCCACATGCCGCAACTAAGAGAATACATGCCACAGCTAAAGGTCCCTCATGCTGTAACTAAAAAGATCCTGCATGCCGCAATGAAGATTGAAGATCCCGTGTACAAAACAAAGACCTGGCATAGCCAAATAGAAATACTTAAAATTTTTGTAAAAAGAAGACATGACTACTGGTTGACCCAAGAGCTGAATCTTGGCAATCAGAGTCTCCTCACCCTCTCCTCATCCTTGGAATGTATGTTCTGCCCACAGTTCCCATACTAGGTCCTGTTTTAAAGACACAGCCTTGAAAGAGGAATGTGCTGTTGAGATCATATGGACAAGACATTTGGCCGAGCCCCATTAAATTCGCCATATAAACTTAAGATTCTGACAGGCAGGCATTGAGATCTACTTGTCTTGTGGCCACTCAACACAAGCCTTGTATGTAAGTTCTCTTGCTAATAACACATGTACATCCATGGCTGATTCATGTGAATGTACGGCAAAAACCACCACAATATTGTAAAGTCTCCAATTAAAAGCCTCCAATTAAAAACATATATATATATATATATATATATATATATATATATACACACACACACACACATATATATATACATATATAAAGCAATTTCCCTTCTAGAGCTAAAAAAAAAATAATTGCCACCCACCCACTTGGAGTGCTCTACGTCTTGCTCTGGTATCTCCTTGCCCTTCATACATGGGAGGGAGTTTCAAATTTCATCCAGGGAACTCATGAGGTTTCAAATCAACAATCTGAATGTGTCCTGGCATCTGAGTGAGATTTTCATCACATTGGTGGGAGCTAATGAGTGAGCGTTTTTGGTAAATAAATGTTTTGAGCATTTTTTTTAGCGTATTTGTTATTTGGATTTTTTTGTTTGAGCATTTTTGCACGTGAGCATAAATGTGACAGTGTCAGTGTGTATTTGAGCCTGTTTATAGGTAAGAGCAGTCCATTGTGCATAAATTTTTGCTTTAGTGAATATGTGTGTGCTCGATTGTATGAAGGTTTCTGAGCATGAACACACATGTTAGCGTGTTTATGTGTTTCTGTGTAATCTTATTAATATATGGTTGTATTTGTGTAAAGGCACAATATATGTGTCAGTGAATGTAAGCATATTTATGTGACTGAATTTGTGAGCTTCCTAGTGAGCTTTACTGTTTGAGTGCAGATGAATACCTGGGCATGTTCTTCTTTATGTCAATGTTCGCCTGCATGTGTAAATGAATGTGTCATTGTGGGTCCACAAATCTCATGAGTGTGAGTGAATTTTTGATCATGTATGCACGTGAGTGAATGTGTGATAATTTTCATATGAATGAGATCTGGGTATGTTTATGTAAGTGAATGTGTCAGTATCTGCACATGTGCGTAGTACCATTCAAGAGGGTGAACATATGAACTTGTACCTGTCAGAGTAGGTTAAAGTAATGTTTGAGTGTTGAAATGCATGTTTGTGTGTGTCCAAGTGTATACCTGAATTTGAAGCCATGTGTACGGATGTTATTAGCACTTTCCTGTGAGTCAGTGAATGTGTATGTTTCCTGCTGCAAACTAGGTAACATGTGGAGTATTCTTGTATGAGTGAAATGTGAGCATCTGAATGTAAATACATATGGGCGTATTTTCTTCATGAGGGAATATTTGTACTTTGTGGAGGATGTGCACATGTTTGTAGGAGAGCATCCATGTGAGCATGTTCCTGACTATGAGAGTGCTAATGTGCATGTGAAAGTGAATGTCTGGGAGCACCTGAGTTTATGTATTCATGAACCTGTGTGACTGAACTTGTAGGAATATTCATGTGATTGAGTGAATTCTTGTGCAAGTTTGCACAGAGTGAATTTATTATAGTGTGACTAGTTATGTCTACCTATTTGAATACATCTATGAGCATGTTTCGGAGAAGGCAATGGCATCCCACTCCAGTACTCTTGCCTGGAAAATCCCATGGATGGAGAAGTCTGGTGGGCTACAGTCCATGGGGTCGCTAAGAGTCAGACACGACTGAGCGACTTCCCTTTCACTTTTCACTTTCATGCATTGGAGAAGGAAATGGCAACCCACCCGTGTTCTTGCCTGGAGAATCCCAGGGACGGGGGAGCCTGGTGGGCTACAGTCCATGGGGTCACACAGAGTCGGACACGACTGAAGCGAGTTAGCAGCAGCAGCAGCAGCAGCATGAGCATGTTCACGTGAGGCAATGATGGTGTGAGCACATCTGTATTATTGAGTGAATGTGTGACCATGTGGGTGTGAATATATGAGTGTGTCTGCATGTGAATAATTTGTCAGCATGTTCATTTGAGTGAGTAAACAGTAAACATGTTAATGTAAGTGACTGAATGTGGGAGCATGCACATACATGTGAACATGTATATTTGTACACTCTACCTGCCTCCTGCGAAACCTGTATGCAGGTCAAGAAGCAATAGTTAGAACCGGACATGGAACAAGGGACTGGTTCCAAATTGGGAAAGGAGTACGTCAAGGCTGTATATTGTCACCCTGCTTATTTAACTTATATGCAGAGTACCTCATGAGAAATGCTGGCCTGGATGAAGCACAAGCTAGAATCAAGATTGCCAGGAGAAACATCAATAACCTCAGATATGCAGGTGACACCACCCGTATGGCAGAAAGTGAATAGGCTCTTCATCTTGATGAAGGTGCAAGAGGAGAGTGAAAAAGCTGGCTTAAAAGTCAACATTCCAAAAACTAAGATCATGACATCTGGTCCCGATGCTTCATGGCAAATAGATGGGGAAACAATGGAAACCGTGACAGACTTTTTTTCTTGAGCTCCAAAATCACTGCAGATGGTGGCTGCAGCCATGAAATTAAAAAAGACACTTGCTCCTTGGAAGAAAAGCTATGACCAACGTAGACAGTGTATTAAAAAGCAGAGACATTACTTTAGCGACAAAGGTCCATCTAGTCAAAGCTATGGTTTTTCCAATAGTCATGTATGGATGTGAGAGCTGGACCGTAAAGAAGGCTGAGCACTGAAGAACTGATGCTTTTTGAACTGTGCTGTTGGAGAAGACTCTTGAGACTCCCTTGGACTGCAAGGAGATCCAACCAGTCAGTCCTAAAGGAAATCAGTCTTGAATATTCATTAGAAGGACTGATGCTGAAACAGAAGATGAGCTGACTCATAGAAAAGACCCTGATGCTGGGAAAGATTGAAGGCAGGAGAAGGGGATGACAGAAGACAAGACGGTTGGATGGCATCACCGACTCAATGGACATGAGTGAGCAAATTCTGGGAGGTGGAAAAGGACAGGGAAGCCTGGCGTGCTGCAGTCCATGGGGCCGCAAAAAGTCAGACACGACTGAGTGACTGAACAACAACAAAAACATTTGTGAGAGTGAATTTGTGAACTTTTTCATGTCTTACAGTATGTTATGTAACAATATTTGAGTGTTGAAGTAAATGGGTGTGTTCAAGACTGTGGAATTTGTTGTGAGTATCTGTATATGTGTTTACATGCTTGTGTCAGTGAGGGAATATCTATATTTGTTTTCATAAGCCTGTTAATGTGAGCGTGTGAAAGTGAAGTCGCTTAGTCGTGTCCGACTCTTTGCGACTGCATGGACTGTAGCCTACCAGGCTCCTCTGTCCATGGGATTTTCCACACAATAGTACTGGAGTGGATTGCCATTTCCTTCTCTAGGGGATCTTCCCTACCCAGGGATCGAACCCGGGTCTCCCACATTGTAGACAGACGCTTAACTGTCTGAGCCACCAGGGAAGTGTGCTCTAAGCTAAATTTGTGTGAGTTAATCTTTGTGTGTGTGAGTGAATGAGTTGATGGTGAGTGTGAGTACGTTTGTGTCAGAGTGACTATGTAATCAGATTTCTGTTTGAGTGTGTCAACGTGCCTGTGAATAGGCTGCGTGTAAGCACATCACCTATATGACTCGGTTTCGGTAAGTGTGAGTCTGTGAGAATGCACGTTAAGTCAATGAATGTGAGTATGTCCCTGTTTTTGAGTGCGCTTTGTTGTTGTTCAGTCACTCAGTCATGTCTGACCCTTTGCAACCCATGGACTGCAGCATGCCGGGCTTCCCTGTCCTTCACTATTTCCTGGTGTTTGCTCAAACTCTTGTCCATTGAGTCAGTGATGCCATCCAACCATCTCATCCTCTGTTGCCCCTTTCTCCTCCTGACCTCAATCTTTCCCAGCATCAGGGTCTTTTCCCAATGAGTCCAATCTTTCCACCAGTTGGCCAAAGGACTGGAACCTCAGCTTCAGCATCAGTCCTTCCAATGAATGTTCAGGACTGATTCCCTTTAGAATTGAAAATTTGATCTCCTTGCTGTCCAAGGGGCTCTCAAGAGTCTTCTCCATCATCACAATTTGTGCCTATCAATTCTTTGGTGCTCAGCCTTCTTTATGGTCCAACTCTCACATCCGTACATGGCTACTGGAAAAATCATAGTTTTGACCATGCAGACCTTTCTCAGCAAAGTGATATCTCTGCCTTTTAAAACACTGTCTAGGTTTGTCAAGCCAGCATCTTTTAATTTCAGCTGCAGTAACCATCTGCAGTGATTCTGAAGCCCAAGAAAATAGTCTGTCATTGTTTCCATTGTTTCCCCATCTATTTGCCATGAAGTGATGAGACTGGATGCCATAACCTTTGTTTTCTAAATGTTGAGTTTTAAGTCAGCTTTTTCACTCTCCTCTTTCAGCTTCAAGTGTGTGCTAATATGTGTAAATGAGGAAATGTGTTCATGTGAGATATGAGTGTGTCTTTTATGTGAATTGTGTGAATGAGTGAATGTGTGCATTGGTGGTCTCAAAATATGTGTGTTTACATGTGTGTGAGAATTGAGGATGCTTGTGTCAGTGAATGTGTGAATATATGCATGTGAGCACAAATTTGTTTTAGTGAAGTTGTAAGCATATTCAGGGGTGACAGCAGGTACGTGTGTGTGAGAGAACACAGAGATGTTTGCGCATGTGTATATGAATATGGGCATAAGACTGGACATGTGATTTGTACAAATCATCATATGTAAGAGTATACATGTGTACGATTTCATTAATATGTGTGCATGGTTGAATGTGTTAACATTTGAGTGTGTGATCATGTTGAGGTGGGGATGCCCATATGTGTGACTGAATGTATGAGTATGTTTCTGTTTGTAAAATGAGCATGTGTGAATGTGTTCTGTGTGTGTGTGTGTTTTTCCTGTATTTGTCATCTAATCTTACTGCATTGTGATCAGATAAGATGCTTGAAATGATTTCAATTTTTTTTCAATTTACCAAGGCTAGATTTATGGCCCAGGATGTTATCTATCCTGGAGAAGGTTCCGTGTGCACTTGAGAAAAAGGTGAAATTCATTGTTTTGGGGTGAAATGTCCTATAGATATCAATTAGGTCTTACTGGTCCATTGCATCATTTAAAGTTTGAGTTTCCTTGCTAATTTTCTGTTTAGTTGGCCTATCCATAGGTGTGAATGCAGTACTAAAGTCTCCCACTATTATTGTGTTACTGTTAATTTCCCCTTTCATACTTGGTAGCATTTGCCTTCCACATTGCAGTGCTCCTATGTTAAGTGCATATATTGGAAGTGTTTTTAAAAGATGTTAAGCTTTCCTTAAATATAGAGTAGATCTGTGAAAACATCTGATACTGGGTTTTTCCATGTGATAAGTATTTTGATTAATAAGTCAATCTCTTATGAAAAGTCTATTCAGGTTTTCTATTGATTTTTGAGTCAGTTTTATTGCTTTGTATCTTTCCAGTCATTTTTACATTTCATATAGGTTATCTAACTTGTTGGCATACAGTTTTTCATAGTACTCCCTTATAATCCTTTTGATGTTGTAGCATTGGTAGTGTTAAAAATCGAAATTCAGCTGAGTAAATTTTAAAGATCTTATTAGCTTTCTTCAATGATTCATGAACCAGGCAGCATCCAACCTAGTAGACAGAAAGGAGTTCCAAGGAGCTTTACAAAGTGAAAGACTTTTATAGGCAAAAGGGAACAAGAATTAAGAGGTTATGCTAGCAAAAAGCAGAAAGGTTGTGGCAAGGTCACTTTCCTATAGAGGATGGCCCAGGTCAATTAAGATTGTTTAACTAGTGCTGATTAGTTGATTTCTGACTGACTTGTTTAAGATTACACTTTCGGGAGAGTTGAAACTGTAATGAAGTTAAGTCTCTGTTTGATGACCAGAAGCTTAGCGTAAACGACTCCATTTTGGACCTATTGTCTTGTTTTTAACTATTGTTATGTCACCTCTTTCATTCCTGATATTTTAAAATAACATCTCCCCAGTTTTTCCCTTGGCCAATCTAAATAAATGTAGCACTTTTTTTTGTAAGAATAAAACATTGGTCATCGATTCACTCTATTTTTTTTTTTTTTTTGGAGCATAGTTGTATTCTGCAAATTTGCTGAATTCATTTATTAGTTGTAACACTTTTTTGGTGGGAATTTCGTTGGGAACAGAGTCCAAGTTGACTCTGTTCCCTTTAAGTGTGTATTTACTTTTCCCTCTTCCTGCACTGGAACCCCTGTCCCAAGGGAAGTTAGTGCTCAAGCAAGCAGGGCCTCTGCCCGAGGAGGGTCCAATGCATTGCCTGTGCAGGTTCCCATGACTCTACTCAGAGGCAGCCTTGAGTGCATGTCCCCACCCTGTTTTATTCCTTCATAGCCAACTACCACTCCCAGCCTCTGCCCCAACTCATGCCCCAACCTCGTGGTGGAACCACTGGTCAGAGCAGGCAGTGCCTGAATGAAATCTTAGCATGTATCAGGGGCAAGTTGTGGTAAAGCGGCTGCTATCCAAGATCTGGGCTGCTTCCGAGGCACTCTTTGAGTAAGTGCTAACAATAGCCCCTACGGTGCAACTCAGGCTCCACCCAGGGACTCCATAGCCTCTGCATTCCATGATCCAGTCTTGTGCCCAGTCATGTCTGCCCAGATCCAGCGCCAAACTGTGATGTGGAGTGAGCAGAGCATTTGCAAGGCTGGGGCTTGTGGCTAGGTAGTCACCCGACAGCTGGCAGCAGCTAGGGCAGAACACTTTGCACCCTGGCTGGGGGCAAGTCAGTACATGTGCACTCTTGACCAGTAGAGTCCAGGCTTCCACAGTCCTTCTATCTGTTGCAGCAGTCCTCGAACCAGTAAGAGGTTTTTCTCCTCCATGTAGAACTCCAGGACTGAGGTGCCCAGTCTCTGGCTCAAATCACTCACTCCCCAGGGCAGGTGTCTGCCCACGTAATCATCCTTTTCCTCTGAGTCTCTTCCCAGAGGCGTATGTCCGGACCCGATCACTTCTCTTCCTTTTCTACCTGATTATGTGTGTATCATTCTTATAGCCTGGCTTGTCCAGGAGTGTTTCTGCCAGTTTCCAATTAGTTTTCAGTGAGAATTGTCCCACACGTAGATGTATTTGGTATGTTCACGGGGAGAGGTGACCTCCACAACTTCTTTCTCCACCATCTTGATGACTGTCTCTCATCTTATTACTATGGATTCCTACCTTCATACTCTGCTATGGGCAAGAATTCCCAAATCCCTATTACTATAAGAAATGAATAAGGATATTTTGGACTAAAACACATGGATCATTTCATCCTTTGCCAAAGGTAAGATCTCCATTATGACTTCCAAGTGAGTAAAGTAGGTGTGTAATTGTCTCATCTCTTACTGAGAGTCCTCACTGGTGCTCAATACACACAGTGTCCCTTTATCACAAGGAGATGTTTATAAGGTTACTTACTTACTTATTTATTTTAATTAAAGGCTAATTAGTTTCCAATATTGTGGTGGGTTTTGCCATACATTGATATGAATCAGCCACAGGTGTACACGTGTCCCCCCAGCCCAAATCCCTCTCCCACCTCCCTCCCCATCCCATCCCTCTGGATCATCCCAGTGCACCAGCTTTGAGTGCCCTGTTTCATGCATAGAACTTGGACTGGTCATCTATTTCACATATGGTAATATACATGTTTCAGTGCTATTCTCTCAAATCATCCCACTCTCGCCTTCTCCCACAGAGTCCAAAAGTATGTGCTTTATATATATATATATATTTATATATATATATATATATTTTTTTTTTTGCTGCATTGCACATTGGGTTGTCATTATCATCTTTCTAAATTCCATATATATGCATTCATATACTGTACTGGTGTTTTTCTTTCTCACTTCACTGTGTGTAATAGGCTCCAGTTTCATCTACCTCATTAAAACTGACTCAAATGTGTTCTTTTTAATAGCTGTGTATTATGTATAACACATATTATGTATATAAACCACAACGTTCTTATCCATTCATCTGCCGATGGACATCTAGGTTGCTTCCATGTCCTAGCTATTGTAAACAGTGCTGCAATGAACATTGGGGTACACGTGTCTCTTTCAACTCTGGTTTCCTCAGTGTATATGCCCAGCAGTGGGATTGCTGGGTCATATGGCAATTCTATTTCCAGTTTTTTAAGGAATCTCCACACTCTTCTCCATAGTGGCTGTACTAGTTTGCATTCCCACCAACAATGCAAGAGTATCCCCTTTTCTCCACACCCTCTCCAGCATTTATTGTTTGTAGACTTTTTGATGGCAGCCATTCTGACTGGCATGAGATGGTACCTCATTGTGGTTTTGATTTGCATTTCTCTGATAATGAGTGATGTTGAGCATCTTTTCATGTGTTTGTTAGCCATCTGTATGTCTTCTTTGGAGAAATGTCTGTTTAGTTCTTTGGCCCATTTTTTGATGGAGTTTCCACAATGTTTTTTAAATTTATTATTATCCATTTTTATTTTTGGCTATGCTGAGTCTTCATTGCTGCTCACAGGCTTTCTCTAGCTGTGGCAAGTGTGGGATACTCTCTAGCTGCAGCTCATGAGCTTCTCATTGCAATGGATTCGTTTTGTTGCATAACACAGGCTCTAGGGTGTTCAGCCTTCAGTATCTATGTCACATGGGCTCAGTAGTTGCAGCTTGGTGGGCTCTAGCAGTGGCTGCACGTGGCTTCAGTTGCCTTGCAGAGTGTGTAATCTTCGTTGACCAGGGATCAAACCCATGTACTTTGCATCGGCAGGTGTACCAGTGGACCACCAGAAAAGTCCCACAATGTATTATTTTAAATATCTAACTTGAAAAAATAACAATCAAAACAATAGAACTATATAAAACGTGAAAAGAACCAACTAAGAATGACTCATGAAAACAGGAAAAAAAAAAAAACAAAAACCGTCATATAAACCATTCTTGATAAAGCCTAGACATTGAACTTACCAAATGAAGACTTTAAATCAACTGTTATAAATATTTTCAAATAAGTACAGGTAAGTATGTCTACATAATAAAAGTTAAATTTGAGAAATGTATCTCACCAAATATAGAATATCAACAAGAATATATTTTTAAAAAAGAATAAGAAGAATATAGAAATTCTGAAATTGAAAGTACAGTAATTGAAATGAAAAACTTCCCATTGGAGGTCAATAGCAGATTTAGGGTAGGTCTACTAACATTATACAAATTAAGGAACAGAAAAGGTAAAACAAGTGAAGAAAACAGAACAGAGTCAGATCTATGGCACAAGAATCAAGCATATCAACATACACATAATGGTAGCCTCAGAAATAAAGGAGATAGAGGAATGGGCAGAAAGAATATATGAATAAATTATCACTAAACTTACTAAAATAGCTGAAAATATTAATATATACACTCAAGAAATTCAGTAGCATCCAAGTAGGATACACTCTGAGAAAGACACAGCTGGACATGGTATAATCAAACTTTCAAAGCCCAAACCAAGAGAAGATCTTGAAAGCAACAAGAAAAAGGCAACTCATCACCTATGAGAGATACTTCCTTCTCAGCAAGATCCAGGAAGACTCAGAGGTAGTGCAACGATGTATTGAAAGAAAAAGATTGTGAATTAAGGAATCTATATCTAGAAAAACTATCCTTCCAAACTGAAGAAGAAGTAGGACTTTCAGAGATAAGCAATACTTAGAGATTCACAAGTAGACCTGTCCCACAAGCAATATTAAAGGGAATCTTTCAAGATGAAATGAAAGGATCCTAGAAAATAACCCGAATTTGCATGAAGAGATAAGAAGCACCAAGAAATGTAACTGGTTAAGTAATTTAAAGACAGAGGATATGGAGATTTTTATTTTCTCATACGATTCAGTGATTCTCATATGATTCGTTTTCTCATATGATTTCCTATAGGAAAAAGTAATCATGAAACTGCATTGATGAGTTTCTAATATGTACAGGTATAATTTATAAGACAATAGTACCCTTAAGAAAAGAGAAAATGCTAGTAGTTACAAAGCTTTTGTTTGCCATCGGAAGTATGTTGGTATTACTCCATCTTAGAATGCTTTAGCTAAAATATTAATTATGATACCTAAGGCAATCATTAAGAAATAACAGAAGGATCAGAGGGAAGGGATAAATTGGGAGATTGGATTGACATGTACACAGTTCGGTTCAGTTCAGTCGCTCAGTCGTGTCTGACTCTTTGAGACCCCATGAATCACAGCACACCAGGCCTCCCTGTCCATCACCATCTCCCGGAGTTCACTCAAACCCACGTCCATCGAGTCGGTGATGCCATCCAGCCATCTCATCCTCTGTTGTCCCCTTCTCCTCCTGCCCCTAATCCTTCCCAGCATCAGAGTCTTTTTTTTTTTTATGAAAGACTGATTTTTTTTTATTTTTTTTTCACTTTATTATTTTTTTAATTTTATTTTACTTTTAAACTTTACATAATTGTATTAGTTTTGCCAAATATCAAAATGAATCCACCACAGGTATACCTGTGTTCCCATCCTGAACCCTCCTCCCTCCTCCCTCCCCATACCATCCCTCTGGGTCGTCCCAGTGCACCAGCCCCAAGCATCCAGTATCGTGCATTGAACCTGGACTGGCAACTCGTTTCATACATGATATTTTACATGTTTCAATGCCATTCTTCCAAATCTTCCCACCCTCTCCCTCTCCCACAGAGTCCATAAGACTGTCCTATACATCAGTGTCTCTTTTGCTGTCTCGTACACAGGGTTATTGTTACCATATTTCTAAATTCCATACATATGTGTTAGTATACTGTATTGGTGTTTTTCTTTCTGGCTTACTTCACTCTGTATAATAGGCTCCAGTTTCATCCACCTCATTAGAACTGATTCAAATGTATTCTTTTTAATGGCTGAGTAATACTCCATTGTGTATATGTACCACTGCTTTCTTATCCATTCATCTGCTGATGGACATCTAGGTTGCTTCCATGTCCTGGCTATTATAAACAGTGCTGCGATGAACATTGGGGTACACGTGTCTCTTGCCCTTCTGGTTTCCTCAGTGTGTATGCCCAGCAGTGGGATTGCTGGATCATAAGGCAGTTTTATTCCCAGTTTTTAAGGAATCTCCACACTGTTCTCCATAGTGGCTGTACTAGTTTGCATTCCCACCAACAGTGTAAGACGGTTCCCTTTTCTCCACACCCTCTCCAGCATTTATTACTTGTAGACTTTTGGATCACAGCCATTCTGACTGGTGTGAAATGGTACCTCATAGTGGTTTTGATTTGCATTTCTCTGATAATGAGTGATGCTGAGCATCTTTTCATGTGTTTGTCAGCCATCTGTATGTCTTCTTTGGAGAAATGTCTATTTAGTTCTTTGGCCCATTTTTTGATTGGGTCATTTATTTTTCTGGAGTTGAGCTGTAGGAGTTGCTTGTATATTTTTGAGATTAGTTGTTTGTCAGTTGCTTCATTTGCTATTATCTTCTCCCATTCTGAAGGCTGTCTTTTCACCTTGCTAATAGTTTCCTTTGATGTGCAGAAGCTTTTTAGGTTAATTAGGTCCCATTTGTGTATTTTTGCTTTTATTTCCAATATTCTGGGAGGTGGGTCATAGAGGATCCTGCTGTGATGTATGTCAGAGAGTGTTTTGCCTATGTTCTCCTCTAGGAGTTTTATAGTTTCTGGTCTTACGTTTAGATCTTTAATCCATTTTGAGTTTATTTTTGTGTGTGGTGTTAGAAAGTGTTCTAGTTTCATTCTTTTACAAGTGGTTGGCCAGATTTCCCAGCACCACTTGTTAAAGACATTGTCTTTAATCCATTGTATATTCTTGCCTCCTTTGTCAAAGATAAGGTGTCCATATGTGCGTGGATTTATCTCTGGGCTTTCTATTGAGTCAACTCTTCGCATGAGGTGGCCAAAGTACTGGAGTTTCAGCTTTAGCATCATTCCTTCCAAAGAAATCCCAGGGCTGATCTCCTTCAGAATGGACTGGTTGGATCTCCTTGCAGGCCAACGGACTCTCAAGAGTCTTCTCCAACACCACAGTTCAAAAGCATCAATTCTTCGGCGCTCAGCTTTCTTTAGGGTCCAACTCTCACATCCATACATGACCACAGGAAAAACCATAGCCTTGACTCCATGGACCTTTTTTGGCAAAGTAATGTCTCTGCTTTTCAATATGCTATCTAGGTTGGTCATAACTTTTCTTCCAAGGAGTAAGCGTCTTTTAATGTCATGGCTGCAGTCACCATCTGCAGTGATTTTGGAGCCCCAGAAAATAAAGTCTGACACTGTTTCCACTGTTTCCCCATCTATTTCCCATCAAGTGATGGGACCAGATGCCATGTACATAGTACCGTATATAAAATAGATAACTAATAAGGACCTACTATATAGCACAGGGAACTCTATTCAATACTCTAAATGGCCTATATGGGAAAAGAATCTAAAAAAAAGTGGATATATGTATAACTGATTCACTTTGCTTTACACCTCAAACTAACATTGTAAATCAACTATACTCCAATAAATTATTTTTAAAATACTCTGCAACATTTTTTAAAGAGCTAATTAAAAGTGTAGTAAAATTGACAATAAGGCAATTAAGTTGTATAATAAAAATATCTGCTTACCAAAAAAGAAAATAAATGGATAAAAGAACAAAACACATAAAATATAAGGAAAAAATTGGTGCGGCCACCATGGAGAACAATATAGAGTTTCCTCCAAAAAACTAAAATAGAACTACCATAGGACCCAGCAATCTCACTCCTGGGCATCTACCCAGAGGAAACCATAATTCAAAAAGATACATGCACCTCAATGTTCATTGCAGCACTATTGACAATAGCCAGGACATGGAAGCAACCTAAATGTCCATCAACAGAGGAATGGATAAAGAAGAAGTGGTGCACATATATAATGGAATATTACTCAGCCATAAAAAGGAATTAAATAGTGCCATTTGCAGACACATGGATAGAATTAGAGACCGTCATTCAGAGTGAAGTAAGTTAGAAACACATATTGTATCAAAATCACTTATATGTGGAATGAAAAAAATGATACTGATGAACTTATTTGCAAAGCAGAAATAAAGAACAAACTTATGGATACCAAGGCAGAAGGAGGGTAGAATGAATTGGGAGATTGGGACTGACATATATACACTATTATGTATAAAATAGATAACCAATGTATAACACAGTAACATATACTGTATAGCAAAGGGAACTCTACTCAGTGCTGTGTGGTGACATAAATGGGAAGGAAAGCTAAAAAAGAGGGGACACGTGTATACGTATAACTGATTCACTTTGCTGAAAAGCAGAAACTAATGCAACATTGTAAAGCCACTATACTCCAATAAAAAAATAGTTAAAAAAAGAACAAAATGGTAAACATAAATCCTACCTTATCATTAATTATATTTAATATAAATGTACTAAATCTTCCAATGAAAAGTTTGGTATTTGTAGAATAGAATTAAAAAGCAATAATCCAATGACATGCTGTCTACAAGTGACACCCCTTAGATTCAAAATAGGTTAAAAGTTAAAGGATAGAAAAATAGATAAACATTAATAATGATTAAATAACCAATTCATAAAAAAGACAAAACAATTATAAATATAAATGCACCTAACAAGAGAGTCGGAGAAGGCAATGGCACCCCACTCCAGTACTCTTGCCTGGAAAATCCCATGGACGGAGGAGCCTGGTAGGCTGCAGTTCATGGGGTCGCGAAAGGTCTGATACGACTGCGTGACTTCACTTTCACTTTTCACTTTCATGCATTGGAGAAGGAAATGGCAACCCACTCCAGTGTTCTTGCCTGGAGAATCCCAGGGACGGCGGGGGCTGGTGGGCTGCCGTCTATGGGATCGCACAGAGTCGGACATGACTGAAGTGACACAGCAGCAACAAGAGAGTGCCAAAATCCATGAAAGAAAAACTGACACAATTTAAAGGCAAAGTACATAATTCAACAATAATAATTGGAGTCTTCAACAACCCACTTTCACAGATGAATAGAACAGCTGGGCAGGAGAGCAACTAGAGAGTAGAAGACTTGAACAACACTATTAATTAGTTAGATCTAACAGACATCTATAAAAGACTATACTCAGCAGTAGAATACACATGCTTCTCAAATGAACATGGAACATTCTCCAGGACAGACCTTATATTAGATCAGAAAATTAGCCTTAATAAACTTTAAAGTTTTTCATTCATACAAAATATGTTTTCTAAACAACAGAATGATAATACAGATGTTAAGAAGATGAGGTTGAAGGGAAGAATGTAAGTATTCATTCACATCCCTTTGGAGAAAGAAGTATGAGATGATATCAAGTTGAATAATGACGACAAGTTATAGAATGGCTTGCATTGAACAATCCCATTTTGAGGGGAAAAAAAACCCACAGTGAAACTGATTTTTTTAAAAAAGAATACATTTGTTTTTTTTTTTTCTTAATATATATATTTTATTGAACTTTAGCTGACTTACAACGTTTCAGGTACACAGCAAAGTGATTCAGTTATACATATACACATATATTATTTTTCAGATTATTTTCTATTATAGGTTATTACAAGTTATTGATTATAGTTCCCTGTGAAAGTGTTAGTCACTAAGTCCTGTCCGACCCTTTGTGACCCCGTGGACTCTAGCCCTCCAGGCTCCTCTGTCCATGGGATTCTCCAGGCAAGAATACTGGAGTGGGTTGCCATTCCCTTCTCCAGGGAATCTTTCAACCCAGGGATCGAACCTGGGTCTCCTACATTGCAGGCAGATTCTTTACCATCCGAGCCACCTAAACCTTTGTTGCTTGTTGCATATCTTGTGTTTAAACTAGAAATCTAGCATTCTATTCATACTAAGTCAAACAAGTGGAATCAAAATGTCAAAAATTTTAGTTAGGCAAAAATTCTTAAGTTTTCTAAAATATATATATATATATATATATATATATATATTATACATACTGTTTACATATATGCATGCAAAAGCTTTTCTACTACACTTGATAAAGGCTTGAGAAAGACCATCAAACAAAAGAAGAAAGGGAGAAATTGGAAAGCACTGAATATGAAATAGAAAAAGTGAAACAAACTAGATAAAAGTAAAAGATCATCATACAGAAAAAATGACATTTGTGTGTGTCCTCTTTATTTGTCTCTACTAAGTTTGGTGGAACTTTCTGAATACTCAGAAAAGCTGCATACATACGTTGTGGCTGAATTTGACTGATGATGGTTTCAATGCCACACTGAAATGCATGCTGAAGTTTTTGCTTTGATACTGATCTCTAATGTGTGTGTGAGTGTTGTGCATTTGCATCTATATTTATATACACATCTTTGTGGATATATATATATATATGCATAACTCTTTGTATATGTGTGTATATTCACATATGTGCTTACATGTACTTATATGCATACATTTGTATTTGTATACACGCGTGCCTACATTTGTGTGTTTGTTCATGTGTGTGTATAGAGGTTGAGAGATCAGAGAATGGTATTTATTTACTTATCTATGTATTTTCGGCTGTGTTCGATCTTTGTTGCTAGGCGGGCTTTCTCTAGTTAGGGCAAGTCGGAGGGGCTACTCTCTAGTTGCAGTGGCGTGGGCTTCTCATTGCAGTGGCTTCCCTTGCTGCCAAGCACAGGCTCTAGGGCACATGGGATTCAGTAGTTGTGGTTCCTGGACTCAAGAGCACAGGCTAAATAGTTGTGGCCCATCGTCTTAGTTGCTCTGAGGCATATGGGATCTTTCCAGATCAGGGATTTAGCCCGTGTTTCCTGCATTACCAGGCGGATTGTTTACCACTGAGCCACCAGGGAAGTCCCAAAGAATCATATTTAATTTTTGGTTTAGTTTGTAAGCAAAAGTCATTACTTCAGGTGGTATGGTTATAATAGCTGCTTTAATCTATTTTTCTGGTGATTCCGATACTTGCATCATCCTGAATTTCTCTCTCTTGTTTGAATTTTAGCTTGTAACTTTTAAACTTTTTCCTGGTTCTTCATACACCAATTAATTTTAAGTATATCCTAGACATTTTAGTATTATATTGTTAGACACGGTATCTGACTTAATACTAAGGAGTGTGTTTATTTTTTGTTTGTTTGTTTAGTTTTGTTTTGTTTTAGGTTCAGACCACAGATTCTTATCCTAATTTTGTTGTTGCAGTCTCAGTTAAAATTTCAAACTCTTTGCAGTGCTATTCATATCTGGCCCAAATATGGGCCACCCACTGAGGAAAGTGGGATCTAGACAGTAGTTTACTTGTTTGATCAGTTCTAAAATTATTTGATATTGTTCTTAGCTTGAGATCCAAGTGTATGCAGTCTTTTCTTGAGCCAAGAGCTGTATACACAATTTTACATGGTTAGGTTGGGCTCTAAGCATGAGGGCAAACATTGTTAAGAACAGCGTGCCCTGGCACATTTAAAAATGATTCCGTTTCCCCTCTTTCCCTTTCCTGCTGGAAGCATGAGAAGTTTTCACAGTGACATATTTATTGTACTGTGAGAACCTGGCTAAGTTCCTAGAGGTAAAACAAAAGTGTGGAGAACTCCTATAACTGGGTCATCCTGGGGTTTTTAACTCACAGACTTGTCCACACCGCTGGTTCCTGCAGAGGTTTCCGACCGTGAATTTTTGCTTTGCTAAGTTAGGATTCTCTGTATTCACTTGTCTCGCCAATGTTCAGGGAGCAGTTTGGCCTATGATCTCTCTTCTCTATGAATCTAAGATGAGTTGCTGACTTTTCAGTGTGTTCAACTTTTAACTTGCACTTAGGATGGCGTGGCAACGTCTAATCTCCTCGTATGTGGAACAGGAGTTGAAGCCTGCCATGGACCGATTTCTTAAAAACATGAAACCAATCTTGTAGTCTTGGGATAATCTCTGCTTCGTCATAATGTACTATCTTTTTATGTATCACCATGTTGATTTTTTTTACTTTTATTTTATTTTTAAACTTTACATAATTGATTTTTGTGACTATATTCAAGAATGACATTTGAGTGTAATTTTGAGGTTTTAAAAACTGCCTTTTTCAGTTGTCAATAAACTTCATTAACAACTTGGGTAGTAATCACCTCCCATGCCAGCTTCATTTTCTGAAAATTTGTAAAGAATGGATGTTATTTTTTTCTTGAGCATGTGATAGAATTCACCTATGTGAATATATGGAAATAGAGGGGTATTTGGAGGTTTGTGAAGAGTTATTCAAATTTTTAATAAAATGAAGCTTTTTATTTCAGCTTTTATCAATTCTAGGGTTAAGGTTGCATTTTTCTTAGGTTTCAAATTTTTTGACCTACCTAAATTGTCAAATTTATTGCTATTAAATGGATGATTATACTGTATCAATAACACTTTATAACAATTTATTGAGAAATAATTAGTCTATCATAATGTATACCATTTAAAGTGTACAAATCAATGGTTTTTTATGCTATTTATAGAATTATGCAATCAACACTACTATCTAATTCCAGAACATTTCATTCCCTCCAGTAATTCCTTTCTCCATTAGCAGACACACTCAATTTTCCACCCTCTGAGCCATAGGAAAGCACTAGTTGTTTTTTTTATATATTTGTCTATTCTGGACTTCTACTAGAAATGGAATCACACAATTCATGGTATATGATTATTGGAAGCAATAGATACAACTCTTCACAGTACAAGTAATCCTCAGTAAGATTTGTGCCAATTTCTCTACAGAAACCATAGAGGACAGGTGACATTGGAATGATATATTAAAAAATAGACAATGAACAAATGAAAACTTCTTTCAACCACGAATTTTTTATGTGGGGGAAATGGAAGGTAGATAAATTCATTCCAAGAGAAACAAAAACTGAGGGAATACACAGCTAGTAAGCCTGCTGGACAGAGAATAATCAAGTAGTCCTTCAGGGTGAAGTGACACAACAGCGGGCACCTATTTGGAGGAATGTGAAGAAATAAACCACACAGGTCAAGGGAACTGCACAGATTATGCGCAGCATTACTGCAAACGCCAGTATTACTGCATTTGGGGTTTCTTTCTGACTCTTCTTTTTTTTAAAAAAAAATTCATTTATTTAATAATGGCCTCACTGGGTCTTCGTTGCAGCAGGATCTTTGTTGCATCATGAGTGCTTCTCTCTAGTTGTGGCACACGGGCTCCAGACCATGCAGACTCAGGAGGTGTGGCCCACAGGCTTAGTTGCTCCACCACATGTGGCATTGTAGTTCCTGGACCAGGGATTGAACCCTCATCTCCTGCATTGGAAGGCGGATTCTAAGCACTGGATCACCAGGGAAATCCCTGTAACTTCTCTTTTTGCTCTCCTCTTTGTATTTTGATTTAAAATAGAGATGTATAAAGCAGTAACCATAAAACTGTTAATGCAAACCATGTACAAGCATGATATTTGTCACAATAACTAAATAAGGCAATATAGCACAGCTGGGAAGAAGCAGAGTTTAGAATACTATGAAAACTATCTCACTACAATACATACTTGATTATTCTGAAATTAAGATACTAAGTATAATTCACAGCATAGCCACCCAGCCTCACAAAAAAAATGAAAAAAAAATTTAAAGGCTCCAAACTTAAAAAAAAAAAAATTTAAGTAAAGACAAAGAGTGATAGTCACTTTGTACACTAGGAAAATTCAATTAATCACAGAAAAAAGACAGTAATTGAGGAATGAAGGAACAAAAAAGGTATGGCATGTGGAAAGTAAGAAAATGTCAGGAAAAATATTTGCTTGGAAGCAATCACCACAATACCAATGTATAAAACTTTTCTATGAAAAGACAGATTGGCAAAGGGGATTAATAACAAATGTTATCCACTGTATGTTATCTACAAGAGCCTTGCCTTGTATCCAAAGACAGATAGCTTGAAAACAAAAGGATGGACAATGGTATTCCATGCAAATCATCCTAAAGTGATAGATGCAGTGGCTATACTGATATCAGATGAAATAGATTGTAACAAAAGTGTTTTTTTTTTTTAAACAGAATGCCAAAAACAGATTTCTGTGTTAATAAAAGGATCGGTAAGGGGAGATATAACAGTTATTCATCCATATAGTCCTAACAGACTCCCAGAATACATAAAACAATAAACCTGGAGACTTCAATACTCTATTTTCAATGAGGGATAGGCAGACAGAAAGAAGACCAATAATGAAATTAAGGAAGGAACCGCTAGAACTAATTAACATCTGTAGAGCACACAGCCCAGAAAATCACATGTGTTAGGGAAGCTACAGCAAAGGAGAAGGAAAGTTTGCTACCCTTGCTTGACACGGGTACACGTGAGAAGCAACCAGGAAGCATTATTCACAATTCTTCCATTGTGGGTGGCCTGGAACTATGCTTTTCCACAACTCTTTAGAAAGCCAACCTGAACCTGCCCTGTGGGCTCCGTTCTGGATGATTGCCCCATGATCTACCTGCTACAGCATTCCATGATCCATCTGCAGTGACCAGCCTACACACACTACACTGGGATTCTTATCTCCAGAGGCTCTAGGCTGCCCCCCCAGAAAGTGGGAATCGACCGTGGAGCAGTTAAGAAACTATGTCATCAGCACTCCCTGTCACTATCGGCTGAACACTCCCTTGGCTTCCACTCTATGGATTAATTGATGATCCCTAGCCTCAGAATGCATGCTGGGAGGGGCCAAGCACCAGGGGCAACCCAGTGCCACTCAGGCCAGGATACAGTCAATTACCTATAGTTCCCGCCTCAGGTGCTAGAACAATAAGTTAGGGTGGGAAGAGATGGCTGAGGTTGAGAGAGACAACAGAATAGGCACAAGCCAAAGCACAATCCAGGCACCTTTGGCAGTTTCAACCCAGGTTGCCTTCACCTTAAACTAAAAAAAAAACATTTAGTTAGCAAAGGAGAAGTGAGTTAAAGCTGTCCAGCATCATGGTTGGGATCTCCCATCCACTGCACTAATAAAGGAGGGATCCCCTACCCTAAGTGGTGTGAGATGGCCAAGCATGCAACACTGGACAGATGGACAGCCAGCTGTTTGTGAGTCTCATGGACTAACATCTGGCTGGGGGTGGGGGGGGGTGGCAACAGGGAATGCCAAGCAGGGCAGTGAGGGCGTGGGACTTAAGAGGAGAGTTCACCTGCAGGGACCATGGGAAATAAATGTTGTAGTAACAAGAGGATGGGGCACACCCACGTTCCCACACAAGGAGATGATTGTCCTATTGGAATACTGCACTGGCTGGCAGGGAAGTAAAACTTGGTGGCTGGGGGAATGGGTGTGGTACAGCTAGTCTGGTTTGACAGGGGAGAATCAGCTGAGTGGGGTAGTCTTCCCACAAGGAAGGGGACATTGCAGGTGAGAGCAGGAGAAAGCAAGAGTTGGGCCAGTGGAGTAATATGAGTCTCAAAGGCATTAAGGCAGCATTGAAAATTTGAGGTCTTAACATACAGATGGGAATCTTATATAATGAGGTCTACAGATGAAACGGAGAAGGCAATGGCACCCCACTCCAGTACTTTTGCCTGGAAAATCCCATGGATGGAGGAGCCTGGTGGGCTGCAGCCCATGGGGTTGCTAAGAGTCGGACACGACTGAGCGACTTCACTTTCACTTTTCACTTTCATGCATTGGAGAAGGAAATGGCAACCCACTCCAGTGTTCTTGCCTGGAGAATCCCAGGGACGGGGAAGCCTGGTAGGCTGCCGTCTATGGGATCGCACAGAGTCGGACACGACTGAAGTGACTTAGCAGCAGCAGCAGCAGCACAGATGAAAAGCAATCCCTTTCAAAAATGACAGTGACCTTTTTTTGCAGAAAAAAAAAGCTGGTCCTAAAATTCATGTGCAATTACAAGAGACCAGAAATAGCTAAGACGATCTTGAAAAAGAAAATTGGAAGATTCCACTACCCTGTGTCAGTTTCAACCCAACCCATGTACCATGGCAACAGTAATCAAGACTGTGTGGTACTGAGATAATGAAAGACATACAGATCAACAGAATAGAACAGGGAGTCTGGAAATAAACCCAGATATCTACCTTCAATTGATTTTCCCCTGGGATATCAGATCATTAAGTGGTGAGAAGTGGGAATCTTTTCCCCAAAATGGTATGAGGACAGCAGGATATACATATGCAATAGAATAAAGTTGGACTCTTACATTATGCCAAATACAGACGTTAAATGGATAAAGAATTAGCTGTAAGAGGTAAAAGCATAAAACTTTTAGAACAAATACAAGGGTATATTAGATTGCTGGGCTTGCTATCACAAAATACCACAGACCGATGGCTTAAACAACACAAATTTATTTGCTGACAGCTTTGGAAACTAGAAGTCCAAGAACAAGGTGTGAGCAGGTTTGGTTTCTTGTGAGGGCTCTCCTGGCTTGCAGATGGCGAGCTTCTCCCTGCATCCTTACATGATCGTTCCTCCAGCGTATACCCATCTCTGGTGTGTCTTCCTGTCACCAAGTATACGTTTGTCTAGGATACCAGTCAGACTCATTAGGGTCTAACTATATGACCTCTGCTGACCTTCAGGTCCTGTCACCAAAAACAACCACATTTTGAAATAATGGGGCTTAGACATTAAACATATGGAAATATGGGGGGTCCATAATTCAGTCCTCAGAAGCGGTAAATCTTCATAACCTTCATTTGGCAATGGATTCGTAAATATGATGATAAAAGCATCAGTCACAAAAGAAGAAAGAGATACATTGAATTTCTTTTTTTTTGCTTTTTTAAATTTATTTTTACACATATATATTTATGTATTTTATAATCCATTTATTTTAATTGGAGGCTAATTACTTTACAATACATTGAATTTCATAAAAATCAAAAATATTTCTATACCAAAGAACATTAACAAGACAGTGAAAGCACAACCTAGAAAGCAGGATAAGAATCTTGTGGTACGCATATATCTAATAAAGGTCTAGTATCCAGAACACATGAAAAACATTTACAACTCAACAAGTAGCCAAGGAATCTGAATGAGAAATGAGCATAGAATGTGAATACAAATTTTTCCAAACAAGATATACAAATGTGCCATAAGGATGTGAAAATAAGCTTAACGTCATTAGTCATTAGGGAAATACAAGGAAAAGCCACCACATGGTGTCACAAAAAAAAGATGAGTAAGTAGATTTTTTTTTAAGTGAAAAACAAAACATATTTATGAGGACGTAGAGGCATTGGGATCCCTGTACATTACTGTTGGGAAATGCCAAACAATGTTCAAACTACTACACAAATACATTTCACATGCTAGCAAGGTAATGGTCAAAAGCCTTCAAGCTAGGTTTTACCAGTATGTGAACCGAGAGCTTCCAGATTTACAAGCTGGATTTACAAAAGGCAGAGGAATCAGAGATTAAGCTGCCAACATCCATTGGGTCATAGAAAGAATTCCAGAAAAACATCTACTTATGTTTCATTGACTATGCTAAAGCCTTTCCTTATGTGGATCACAAGACATTACAGAAAAACTTAAAGATCCAGAAATACCAGACCATCTTACTTGCCTCCTGAAAAACCTATATGTAGGTCAAGAAGCAACATTTAGAACCGGACATGGAATAACTGAGTGGTTCTAAATTGGGAAAGGAGTATGTCAAGGCTGTATATTGTCACCCTGCTTATTTAACTTATATGCAGAATACATCAAGGGAAATGCTGGACTGGATGAAGGACAAGCTGGAAACAAGACTACCGAGAGAAATACCAATAACCTGAGATATGCAGAAGACACCACACTTATGGCAGAATGCAAAGTGGAACTGAAGAGCCTCTTGATGACAGTGAAAGAGGAGAGTGAAAAAGTTGGCTTAGAACTCAACACTCAAAAAACTAAGATCATGGCATTTGGTCCCATCACTTAATGGCAAATACATGGGGAAACAATAGAAACGGTGACAGATTTATTTTCTTGGACTCCAAAATCACTGCAGATGGTGACTACAGCCATGAAATTAAAAGATGCTTGCTCCTCGGAAGAAAAGCTATGACAAACCTAGACAGTGAATTAAAAAGCTGAGACATTACTTCGATGACAAAAGTCCATATAGACAAAGTTTTTCCAGTAGTCATGTATGGATGTGAGAGTTGGACCATAAAGGAGGCTGAGCGCTGAAGAATTGATGCATTCGAAGTGCGGTGTTGGAGAACACTCCTGATAGTCCCCTGGACTGCAAGGAAATCAAAGCAGTCAAAGCTAAAGGAAATCAACCCTGAATGTTCACTGGAAGGACTGATGCTGAACCTGAAGCTCCAATACTTTGGCCACCTGATGCGAAGAGCCAACTCATTGGAATAGACTTTGATGCTGGGAAAGATAGAAGGCAGGAGGAGAAGGGGACAACGGAGGACAACATGGTTCGATGGTATCACCAACTCTATGGACATGAGTTTGAGCAAACTCTGAGAGATGGTGAAGGAAAGGGAAGCCTGGCATGCTGCAATCCATGGGACTGCAAAAAGTCAGACACAACTGAGCGGAAGAACAACTGAACAACAGCAAGTCACTGTAAAAAAGAGTCTGAAAGCTCCTGAAAAAGGGAAAAGCCTTATGGTTGTCTCATCAATTCCACTATTAGCTATATAAGCCAAAGAATTAGAAGTATTTGTTCAAACAAAAGGTAACAAAAAGTTCTATCCCCATGTTCATAGCAGCCCTAACCGAAATGGGAACCCAAATGTGAAACATCGCAAGGATCCACCAACTTGTCCTCAACTTCTTTCACATTCATAAACAAAAGTGACCCTCTGTACGTGGGCATGGCATTCAGCCGCAAAAAGGAATGAGAGAGGCCAGACACAAAAGGTCACATATTGTAGGATTTTATTTCTCTCAGCTATCTAGAAAATGTAAGTTCATAGAGGTAAACAGAAGAGCAGTAGTTACCAGAGCCTGGTTATCAGAGTAGTTATCAGAGCAGTGAGGGGGAAATGGAAAAGGACCGATTACTGGCATGGGGTTTCCTTTAGGAGTGATGATTTATTTAGGGACAACAGAGAGAAAGGCTGAGAAGCATTGTGAACGTACTAAATGCCTGTGACATTCACCACAATAGTGCAATCATATTTTTAAACATAAAAAGTGCTTATTGACTTAAGACTTCTGCAATTAGATTGGGAATTGACTTCAACAAATGCTGGGCTTCCTTTGTGGCTCAGCTGGTAAAGAATCCTCCTGCAATGTGGGAGACCTGGGTCTGATCCCTGGATTTGGAAGATCCACTGGAGAAGGGAATGGCTACCCACTCCAGTACTCTAGCCCGGAGAATTCCATGGACTGTGTAGTCCATAGGTTCACAAAACAGTCGGACATGACATGACTGACTGACTTTCACTTTCACTTTTCAGCAGATGCTGAAATGCATGCTTTAGGAAAACGCTTTGAACATAATACCGGGGAACAAAATAGAGGAATAGTTGAAGATATCACTAAATTTTTAAAAGATGCCCCTATAGGGCTAAGGGAGCAACTGAAGAGAGCCAATAGATGTATTTGCCTCAAGAATTTTATTATTGTGGTGTTTCAGTGCTCCAGATCATAGCAGCCATTCCCCTAAAATATCCCCTAGTGGGCATAGGCACTGGGACATATGGCTCATAAAGTTAAATTGAGTCTTTGTCACTTAGAAATGGGCTTGACAGCTTGGGACCCAATGGACTATCCCCCTTGAAATTATTGAGTATGAGCTAGGTAAAACAAAACAAGGCCGGTATAAGGGGTGAAATCTATAATGCATAAGCTCTATATAGGGCAAGGTTGATTTTCTTCACTGTGTCTCCTACTAAAGGCCATAACTTCCAAATACCATCACCTGGGGGATGGAGTGGGTAAACATTTAAATATATGAATTTGGGAGGGGGTGTCACTGTTTAGTGTAGAGCAGGTGATTAGCCCAGTCATGAAAAGAAGTCTCTCTTCATTTCTCGGAGCCTTGAAGTGAATTGGGGAGCCCTGATGAATCCCTTTTCAGCTCTTATGTTTAATCCTTCCACTCTCCAGTCTCCATTCTCGAGGCATCCATGTCAACTTCTATGTTCTTTTCTATGCAACTTTAGCAACATTAAAACATTCAAATTCTCCTTCTGTCTCTCACAGGAGGTTGAAACAGTTGCTCATATGTGATCTATACATTTATCTTTTTTATTTATATTTAAATGTATATAAAGAAAATAAATATATAATAATATAAATGTATAATATTATATGATATGATATTATATTATACTATTATATTATATTATACTATTATATTATATTATATATGATAATATAAATATTATCAGAGAAGGCAATGGCACCCCACTCCAGTACTCTTGCTTGGAAAATCCCATGGATGGAGGCACCTGTTAGGCTGCAATCCATGGGGTTGCTAAGAGTCGGACACAACTGCGTGACTTCACTTTCATTTTCACTTTCATGCATTGGAGAAGGAAATGGCAACCCACTCCAGTGTTCTTGCCTGGAGAATCCCAGGGACGGGGGAGCCTGGTGGGCTGCCATCTATGGGGTCGCACAGAGTTGGACACGACTGAAGTGATTTAGCATAGCATATATATTATTGATGTATAGTTGCCTTACAAAGTTCCAGGTGCACAGCAAGGTGATTAAATTATACATATACACATATATTATTTTTCAGTTTATTTTCCATTATAGGTATTTCAAGAGATTGACAAAGGGACTACACTTCCCAGTGCTATATAGTAAAACTTTGTTGGTTGTTGCACATCTTTTTCTAAAATTAGAAATCTAGCATTCTATTCATACTAAGTCAAACAAGTGGAATCAAAATGTCATAAATTTTTTAGTTAGGCAAACATTAATAAGTTTTCTAAAATATATACTATACATACTAGTGAGTAGCTATTATTCACTTAATACCATTGTACCATGAGTGGTCAACACAAAAGTAGGCGAGTTCTATACCACCAAAGATAACATTTAATAGAAAAACCTGACACATATCAGAATTACCTTAGAATTTTTTGAAAATTGCCAAGGTATTGCTTTTATTCTCCAAAGCTACAGATATGTTGCTAATGACCAGCCATGCTGAAAATCAACTGGACCTTATGATGAACTTTTAGGCTTATCTAGTTTGTTTCATTTTTTTCTATTTCATATTCAGTGCTCCCGTTTAATTCAGTTTATGTTTTCCAATTTCTCCACCTCTTACCTTTGACTTTCTTTCTCAAGGCTTTATGAACTTTTTAAAATAAGTGTATCTGTGATGACCTGAGCTGACACAAGGTGGCAACTGGGGACCACACCCAGCTTCCCATACCCCAGGGTGCCGCCTATAGGGACATTGCCATTTCGTTTTTGCAATGGTGCAATGTAAAGGACAGAGAAGGCAATGGCACCCCACTCCACTACTCTTGCCTGGAAAATCCCATGGAGGGATGAACCTGGTAGGCTGCAGACTCCTGTTCCCTGTGCAGCCGACGTCTCTGCTGTCCCCACCCCCACCCCGCGGTCCCACTGCCAACAGCGTCTCCTCAGCGCAACACTCAGCCCGGCGGCCGCCATCTTCCCCACAGACCTCACTGCAGGACGATCACTGTCTGGCACGTCTCTCCTGCCATGTCTGCCACAGAGGAGAACGATTGGATCCCAGGTGGCCCGGATAGAGCTGGTGGCGGGGCGGGCCGTGACCCCAGTCTCCTTGGGGTCCGAGCATCTGCTTGGGAGGGGACGGAAGGAGTCGAGGAGGCCACGGCTCTTCTGGCTTCCTTGGAGGTCTCCAGAGCCCTTCCCGGGGAGCAGGGTTGGCCACAGGCCGCAGTGGAAGCGGAATGTGGTAGAGAGCCGTTAGAGGAGGAGGAGATGGAGGAAGATGTAGAGATGCAGGAGGACGAGGAAGAGGGTGAGATTGATTTCGACTTGGAGGAGGAGGAGCACCTGTCTGGAGAGGGCGAGGAAGAGGAGGACGAGAAGGAGCAGGAGGGTGCGGCAGGTGTTACAGGCCTTGGGTTCTGCATGGAGACGTTTGGGCCCCTGTTCCGGAGTCACCTCGACTCCTTTCTACGCAATTTCCAAAACAACAGACATGTCCTGTTCCGGCCTCCCACTGACCGCCTGATGGCCAGGGGCCTCTCCCAGCCACCCTCGGAGCCTGGAGAAGGTCCGGTGCCTCCTCAGGAGCAGGAAGACCTGGGAGAGCGAGGCAGAGTCTTGCAGGGTGAGTACCCGGTGGAGGGCGCTCCACCCTGGGAGCTGCGGGATCCTGCGGAGGGCGTTGCTTCCTAGAAGACAGAGGAACCAGCAGTGGAGGCCGAGTTCTGGGCAAGGAAGCCCTGACTGCTGCCTCTGAGACTGGGAGGTTGAGGCCTGTGATCCCGGAGGGGCTGAGGCGGGCAAGTGGTGGCTGAGCCCTTGTGGGGCCATTGAGCTCAAAGGCAGGTAGGTCTCTAGCTGTCACGCAGTGGGTCAGAACTCTCAAAAACCTCCAGGCACAATTGACACAAGTGGAAGCCCAGTTCTGTAGACCTTCATGGTCTCGAGAAAAAGCATGCTGCCTTCTACCAACCTAGAGGCAAACAAGTGGCATCCCTCCCTTTTGGTCAACGGCTTTAACAAATGTGAATATTCTCGGTAGGAGGATCTGAGAAAATGATGACATAGCACAGGGGCACTTTTCAGCGACTGAGGAATCTGTGAGCATCCCCATAGAATTTGTCTTTAAGTCAAAGGAGCATTTTTTTCCATTGAAGTTCCTACAAACCCATACAAAATGGTATCAGTATCAAATGATTCAGATCCCTTCTCCAAAGGGGCCAGAAATAATCAGAGAGATCTGTGTGCCGATCGACTGGAAAGAGGGGGAAAATGTTTATGAAAATTGTCAAGCAGCAGACATGATGGGAGGCTAGAAATGTATCCAGGTATTATTTCTTGTTTCTTTTATTAAACCTATTTCTCTTCTCTCAGGCCTAGACTCTGCTGCTGATTTTCAGTTGGGATATTTTCCCTGCCAACTTTCGACCCCAATGTCTGCATCACTTTGCCCCAATGATGACGGTGAGGATCAGTATGAAAACACTGATGAAGAGGAAGAGGCTGAAAAGGAAAAACCTGAAGGAATCTGAATGGATGTGGTCTCAGCAAAAAGCAGCTCTGGATAATACAGGTATTATTGTATAGGCTTTCGTATGACATAACCATTCCTGACACATACCTGTTAAAAACAGCTTTATATTTTTTAATTTTTCTTCTGTAAAGTAAATAAGAAAATTGTTGAAATTTAATTTTGGAAAAACAGTTTATTGTTAATAATGAATTCTAGATAATGTAGGAGGCAGTGTGTTCTGAAGCGTATTTCATTTATAGCCACAAGTCCTTTGTCCTGTAGCTTTAAGTCTACTACAGATGGGAAATTTACCAGACCTGGAAATGGAGACCAGTGCTTGTTTAGAGAATGGTCACCAGAAGCAGCAGCTACAGTGACTAGGCCATGCATTAGCTGGGTCATCATCACCTGGCCACAGAATTGTAGTCTCTTGTACTGGCGATGACTTTGAGAGAGCGATTCCTTACAAAGTAGTGAGATGTTAAGGGTTTCAAGAGAACTGCATTTCAGGATTAATTCACAAATATTAGTTCAATTTAGATTTTTTATTCAAAAGAAAAGGAAACTAGTCTCAGTAATATTATTGGCTGTCACTGTGTTGGTAATTAAATCTTTGTTTCGCTTTCCTCTATTCATTCATCTTTTAGTCTCTCTCACTCACTCTCTCACTCTTTCTTAGTTTTCATGCATGTGGATGTTTGATAAAGCCTCATCCTCATTTTACACATGTGGAAACTGAAGGTCTGGAAATATAAGGGATTGATGATTTGTGCAAGGGAACACCAGTTTTTAAGGTGGAATGACTTATTTAAATCACAGTGTGGCCTTTCAAGGAAACAGCAAGCATTTATAGTGGTGGGCAAGAGGGAGATAAGTTTTGCGTGAGCAATGAGGTGCACCCTGATCACCAAGGGTCTGAGTTACAAGAAGAAAACATTGAGAAAACAGATGTACATAGTGTTGACTCATATTTAGAAAGTTACTGCATGTTATTCAGGTACAATTGTTAACTGGCTCTTATTTCATCCTACAGTGGGAAGGCATAGAAAAAGCAGACAGCAAAAGAAAAGATGAATCTGTTCTTCATGGATATTCTTGTTTTCATTAGCCTGAAATACTAATTTTGTTGCAAAGTTTCAATGCCCCAAAGTGGTATTAACTACTGACATCTGACTTTACTCTTACATTTTACAGATAATTTGTTAGTATTGTTCACATTGGAAATAAAAGCTTGTTTGAAACTAATAAGCCGTAGTTTTTTGTTTTTTTTTTTTTTTTTCCCATAAATACCACTGACTCAAATCTATCATTGTTCTATTTATTTTGGCCCACCTTACTGTCACTGAAAGGGATTTCTTTCCGCTATTTGTCAAGCCTGTTTTAAATCCTTTTATTGCAGCCCCAAATAAATTAAAATATACGATTGTAAATAATTTGCGTGATGGTGCCCTAGCCTCTACTATATTTTATTGAAAGGAACTGATGGATGACCTAGCTTGCCTGGAACAGCAGCATCAGCATCCTCTGGGAACTTGTTTGCAATGCACATTCTCAGACCCTGCTCCAGACCTACTGAGTTGGAAATTCTGAGGGTGGGCCGCTAGCCATCAGGGTTTTACAGTCCTCCAGGTGCTACTGAAGCACACTGAAGTTTCAGAACCACTGCTTTAGAGCAGTGGGGGAAAGGTTTACTACACCCACTGCAGGATCATCCTTAATTCACTGACTTGGCACTGTTGCAGGTAAACTAAACAGGGTGGTAAGATCTGGACTTAGGAAGACACTAGAATTCTCAGGGGCTTGAGACACAAAGAGGGGTGTGTGAGTGTCCTAAGGTTACCGTAACAAATTGCCACAAACCAGATGGCTTAAGACAACAGAAATACGTTATCTCAGTTCTGGAGGCCAGAAGTCTGAGGTCAAGGTATCAGCAAGGGCGGTCCCTTCCGGAGGCACTGAGGGAGAATCTGTTTCACGCCACTCTCCTAGTTTCTGGTGGTTGCTGTCAGTCGTTGGCATCTCCATCGTCACATAGCGTTTTCCCCTGTCTGTTTCTTTGTCCTTTCTCTTCTCATAAGGATATCAGTCACACTGATTTAAGGACCCACCCTAATCCAGTATGACCTCATCTTAACTATTATACCTGCAAATATCCTAGTTCCAAAGAATGTCACATTTACAGGTTCAAGGGGTAAAACTTCAACATAACTTTTTAGGGGGGAAAATACAGCTTATAGCAAGGGGCAAAGGTTCAGGGGTCGAAGTGACAAATAGAAAAATCCTACTTCTGAAAGGGGAAAGGCATTATGATACCATACATATGTGAAGTTTAAAAAGATGCAACAGTTCTTATATCGATTATAGGTTCATATATTTGTAGTAAAAGGTATAACTAGGAGTGATGCATACATATGTAGCATGCAGAAAGGTGTGTATGAAAACAATAACCTTATTTAGGACAGTGGTTAAATCTTATTCAATAGAGGGAGATTTCAACAGGGGAGAGGTATAATGGGTTTAAATTTTATTTGTAATCTTCTGTTTTTAAGATGAGCGATGGTTGCATGGGTGTAGTATTCTCTGTACCTTGATCTAGGTCTGAAATATCTCCTCATCTAAAGAAAATTGAAAGGAGAAATGGGCCTAATATTTGGAACTTACTGAAGGAAAACTGTAAAGTGCTATTTGAGCAGAGTAGCGAGGATCAGAGGAGAGAACCAGGGGTTTGGGGTAGAAGGCCTTATTTCTGTATTTAGTTCAGGCCACGTGAATGCTCGCTAGTTAGCAGCAATACCTTTTCCTATTTTCTGTGCTAGTTCATCTCATATCCTTGAGTATATTAACATTATTTATTAATGTTTCTCCCCGACTTCCTCAAGTGTGAGCTTCTGAACTTATAGGCTTCTATGTGTCTCTTCTAAAGCATTGTGGTTTCTTCTTCATAGGTGCTTCATAAAGGTGTGTTAAAGTGAAGTTAGTATAAGGTATCCACAACCCTTTTCCATGACTGTGGTTTTGTCATTTAAAAATGTATTATCACAGAGTATTACTTATGGCTAGAACAAAGAAAAAAGGCACAAGACCTTTTTTCATTGTTGCTTAATGAAATAACAGTCCAAGTAGAAATTTATCCATGTAGTGTCACTTGGACTGCAAGGAGATCCAACCAGTCCATTCTGTAGGAGATCAGCCCTGGGATTTCTTTGGAAGGAACGATGCTAAAGCTGAAACTCCAGTACTTTGGCCACCTCATGCGAAGAGTTGACTCACTGGAAAAGACTCATGCTGGAAGGGATTGGGGGCAAGAGGAGAAGGGGACGACAGAGGATGAGATGGCTGGATTGCATCACTGACCCAATGGACGTGAGTCTGAGTGAACTCCGGGAGTTGGTGGTGGACAGGGAGGGCTGGCGTGCTGCGATTCATGGGGTCGCAAAGAGTCGGACACGACTGAGCGACTGATCTGGTCTGATCTGATCTGAGTGTCACTTGAAAGGCTTCAGATTGGTTGTTTGGCTCATGCCATGCTAGGAGTGTGTGTGTGTGTGTGTGTGTGTGTGTGTATTTCTGTGTTAATATAGTTAATGTAATGTAATTCAATCGTGTCCAACTCTTTGCAACCTTGTGGAATGTAGGCCTCCAGGCTCCTCTGTCCATAGGAGTGTCTCACTGGCCCAGTGAGAATACTGGAATGAGTTGGCATTTCCTCTTGAAGGGGGTCTTCCCGAGCCAGGGATTGAACCTGCATCTCATGGGTCTCCTGCATTGCAGGCAATTGCTTAACACTGAGCCACCCATGTATAGCCATAGTTAATACGAAAGGCCCTTATGTGGGCTTAAGAATTTTTGGAGGTTCACTGGAAACAAAAAACACCTCCTTTTGAGATAAGCCTTTTTTGGTGCATACTCTTGAGTCCATGTCCCTGCCTCTCATTATGGTCCAGGTACCTAGGGCCCTGAATTTACTCCCCAAGTGGCCCCATGTCCCCAGCCCCAAGAGGCATGTGTGTGCCTCTTCACTGAGTCTGTGCTTCTGAGGGTTGAGTGGCACAGTCAGTGCTATACTCTCAGGACTGAGAGAAATCTAAGAGGTGGTGGCTTTGTATACAGGCCACAGGACAAGTGGGCCACATTATCCACATAGATGTACATGACGCCTCTCATGGTGAGGGAGGAACCTCAGCCTTGCTTCACTGAAGGTTGCTGAAGCTCTAACGTGTCAGGCTTCTCTGGGTCTCTGAGAGATGGTCCCTAAATCAGGTCAGGGACAAACCCTTTCCTGTTACTCTGGGTGTTTGTGGGTTTCCCTATTTTCACATGTATTGAATATATTCTCACTGAGTCCTTCAGCCTTGAAAATTTGGGGCTTCTTTAGGATAAGACCTGTCTTGTACCTATCTGCCTCAGCCAGGAAAGGTTAGGGTGTTTTGATCTTTTCCTTGGTTATGGCTCCATCTTCTGAAAGGATGTGATCCAAAACTCTCCTTTATTCCACTACCTGGGAGATTACCATTGGGAGAAGAAGAAAGGGGTATGGTGGGTGCCAGAGATGGAAATGGTTTTCTGTTACCACTTAGGGATAGTTTCATGATACTACAGTTAGTGATGAAGAATCACTGTACTCTAAGCTCCCTATTTTCAGATGCTTGTAACTGCAAGGAATACAAAGGAGTACACATTCAAAACTCTTACCATGGCAGGGCTCTTGGAAAATGATGTTTTGTGAAATGTGGTATTATTAAGTCCTCTGTGATATGAATCACATAGTATTATAGCATAGGTTTTGAGGCATGAAACTTACATTTCTTAGAAGTCTAAGCAATGGTTTATGTGCGCTTAGATGAGGAATTGATCTCATCACCAAATCCATGAAGAAAATCAGTTTAAAACTATTCCAAGAGGCACCTAAAACTTAGCTCTTTTTCTCTCCCTCTCATTCAATTTGTTATGTACTCCAGTGCCTTTATTTCCATTTCCCACCATATTTTAGTCCCCATCAGTTCCTTATCAATTATGAACTATTTCGTATATACAGAAGATAATACAGCATATATGTAAGGTATATCTTAATAATATAAAAACCTGTTTACCCATCACACAGCTTGAAAATTAGAACATAGCCAATGCTTTTGAATCCTACCTGTGCCCTCCATGATTCACTTTCTCATTCCTTCCCAGAGGTAACAACTATCTTGAACTTTATTAATAATTCACTTATTTATACATTCACTGCATGGACATGTTCCTTCAAATTACATTATTTCTTGTCCATTTTGGAGTGTATGCAAATATAATTATCCTAGATGTATTACATGTGTTTCTCCCCTCCCCCATCACCCTGTGTTGGTGAGATTTATGTATATTGATGTGTACAACTTATAAGTCAGTTTTCTTTGCTGTACAGTTATCCATCATATGAAAATCCCACAATGTGTCTATTTCCTGTTTGTGGACATATGGGTTGTTTTCATTTTTATCTTTTTGCAAATCAGTGTGCAGTGGACTTTCTCATTCATATTCCCTGATGCCCATCCATGAGAGTTTCTCTCGATTCTCAGTTGAGGGCAATTTTATACACAATGCCCCCCAACCAAGGAACATTTGATAATGTCTGGAAACATTTTTGGTCATCATAACCGAGGATGTGCTGCTGGCACCTAGTGGGTAGAGGCCAGAGACACTGCTCAGTACCCTACAATGGACAGGACAGTCCACAACGCAGAATTGTCTCTTCCAAAATGTCAACAGTTGAGAAGCCCTGATCTCCAGTACATTCATAGACATGAAAGTCCTGGATCATAGTGTGCGCCCAAGTTCCGTTGCAGGGCAAAGCCAGTTCTGACCCCATGCTGGAGCTGTTCCTTTGACTTGTTTTTCATTGCTTTTGTTCTAGTCATACACAATGGCTGCCTCAGAGAATCCTGCCCCTCTGCCTAACTGTTAAACTAAACTGCTTTTGTTCAAGACCCTATCCACATGTGGATGACTGAAAGGAAGAAGTTCAACATCTCCTTCCCGAGGCCTGCCATTCTAAGAGATATTGACAACATTTATGGGCTTTTCACTTTGTTTCCTCACCTCCTCCCACCTGATCTATAAAGGAATCTTGTATCCAGACCCTGATAAGATGGTTATTTTGAGACATTAGTCAGCCATCTGATAGGTCAGATGGCTTTCCAGATAAAATCGCATTCCTTGCCTCAACACCTTATCTCTGATTCGTTAGCCCATCGTGCAGGGAGCAGAGCAAGCTTGGGCTCAGGAACAGTTCAACTGTACCTGTTGTTGATTAGTCGTTAAGTCCGACTCTTTTGTGACCCCCATATACTGTAGCCTGCAAGGCTCCCCTGATCATGGAATTTCCCAGGCAAGAATACTGGAGTGGGTTGCCATTTCCTTCTCCAGGGGATCTTCCTGGCCCAGGGATCAAACTTGCATGTCCTGCATTGGCAGGTGGATTCTTTATTGCTGAGCCAGCAGGGAAGCCCCTCAACTTTACTAGGTAATCTCAAATATCTTTCAAAATGATTGTACCGGTTTATATTCCCAATAGCAGGAAATGAGAATTCTACTTGCTCCACGTTCTTGCCTACTTAGAGCATAATTACTGTCATTATCTTTTTTAAGTCGTAAGATTTTTGTTTTGTTTTTAATATTTATTTGACTGCGTTGGGTCTTGGTTGTGGCAGGTGGGATCTTTGTTCCAGTGCGCGTTGTGGCACGTGGGCTCAGTAGTTGCAGCTCTCTAGTTGTGAGACGTGGGCTTAGCTGCTCAGCAGCATGTGGGATCTTAATTCCCTGTGTGCATGTCTGATTAGTCATTCAGTTGTGTCTGACTCTTTGAGACCCATTGGACTGTAGTCCTCCAGGCTCCTAAATCCCCAAATATTGGGATTCTCCAGGCAATAATACTGGAGTGGGTTGCCATGCTCTCCTCCAGGAGATCTTCCTGACCCAGGGCTCGAAGCTGCATCTCCTGTGTCTCCTGCACTGAAGGAGGATTCTTTTTACCCACTCACTAGCTGTTGGGAAAGCCCCTTAGTTCCCTGACCAGTGACCAAACCTGCTTTTCCTGCATTGCCAGGCAGGTTCTTAACCATCAACAACCAGGGAAGTCCCAACAATATATACTATATGAGGCCATTGTTAAGGGCCGCCCTGGTGGCTTAGATGGTAAAGAATCTGCTTGCAGTGCAGGAGACCTGGGTTCAATCTCTGTGTCAGTCTGTCCTCTGGAGAAGGGAATGGCTAACCACTCCCGCATTCTTGGGGCTTCCTTGGTGGCTCCGATGGTAAAGAATCTGCCTGCGATGCAGGAGATCTGGCTTTGATCCCTGGGTCAGGGAGAACCACTGGAGAAGGGAATAGCAACCTCACTCCAGGATTCTTGCCTGGAGAATTTACAAAATTTAAAACTGGCCTGCATAAATAGATGATACGAGTATACAAAACAGCTGGGGGTATGAAGAAAAAGAATGAGAGACTTGTGGGAGGTGGTCATTTTTATTTAACTCAGGTATTTACAAGTTAAAGAACTCTTTTCCTGAATAATACCACATAACTGGCATAATCAGGAGGGTGGGAAGCGAGGAAGCCACTGGACTACTCTGTTTCTGCTGAGACCATCACAGATTTTGGCTGCGAGACCACACTGACTCCTTCTCCATCTATACAGTCAAAGTAGATGTCTCATGCCTTGCCTTTTGATACCCACAAAGCGAGGAACTGTACCCCGGGACCTCTATGGTCACTGATGCAAAAGAAGTGAAATTTTATGAGCCCACACTCACTAACAGAAAACAGAAACCACAGGAGAATCACGGAATACACCTCATTCTCCTTCCAAGTCTCACGGGTGTTTCTTATCTACTTGGAAGAAGCTTATAGTCATGGAATCTAGGCCATCCAGGCAAGACGTCAGGAAAGGGAGACTTGGTTTCCAACTTCTATCAAGACTTACCTGGTGTAATTGGGATTGGGATGGAGTCAGGTGAGCTAATCTATGACATTTGCCCCAGGATGTAAAACTGAAGGTGGAGATGCCAGTTTGGAGGCCATGGTAGTAGTCCACCTGAGAGATGATGGTGTCTTGGATCAGGGTGACAAAAGCAAAGGTAGTTAGGAAGTGGTTGGATTTACATTTTACTCAGAAAACAGGACTCGCCTGTACATTATGGCAGGGTTGAGGGAAAGATAAAAAAAGCCTGAGGATCAATACTTCCTGTCACTCCTGTCCTAGACATCCAGTTTTCTTTGCAAACCCTCAAGCCTGGTCTAGGAGCCCCTCTGATGTATATCACCATATCATGTGTTTGGGAATTCCTTGTTTCATCATCTGTATTTCTACTACACAGTCATATCCCCAGGGGTCGATGTATGTGACCCTCTGTACATGGGCATAGCATTCAGCGGCAAAAAGGAATGAGAGAGGCCAGACACAAAAGGTCACATATTGTAGGATTTTATTTCTCTCGGCTATCTAGAAAATGTAAGTTCATAGAGGTAAACAGAAGATTAGTAGTTATCAGAGCCTGGTTGCAGTGAGGGGGAAATGGAAAAGGACTGATTACTGGCATGGGGTTTCCTTTAGGAGTGATGATTTATTTAGGGACAACAGAGAGAATGGCTGAGAAGCATTGTGAACGTACTAAATGCCTGTGACATTCACCACAATAGTGCAATCATATTTTTAAACATAAAAAGCGCTTATTGGCTTAAGACTTCTGCAAATAGATTGGGAATTGACTTCAACAAATGCTGGGCTTCCTTTGGGGCTCAGCTGGTAAAGAATCCTCCTGCAATGTGGGAGACCTGGGTCTGATCCCTGGATTTGGAAGATCCACTGGAGAAGGGAATGGCTACCCACTCCAGTACTCTAGCCCGGAGAATTCCATGGACTGTGTAGTCCATGGGGTCGCAGACAGTCGGACATGACGTGACTGAGGGACTTTCACTTTCACTTTTCAGCAAATGCTGAAATGCATGCTTTAGGAAAACGCTTTGAACATAATACCGGGGAACAAAATAGAGGAATACTTGAAGATATCACTAAATTTTTAAAAGATGCCCCTATAGGGTTAAGGGAGCTACTGAAGAGAGCCAATAGATGTATTTGCCTCAAGAATTTTATGATTGTGGTGTTTCAGTGCTCCAGATGATAGCAGCCACGCTCCTAAAATATCCCCTAGTGGGCATAGGCACTCGGACATATGGCTCATAAAGTTAAATTGAGTCTTTGTCACTTAGAAATGGGCTTGACAGCTTGGGACCCAATGGACTATCCCCATTGAAAATATTGAGTATGAGCTAGGTAAAAGAAAACAAGGCCGGTATAAGGGGTGAAATCTATAATGCATAAGCTCTATATAGGGCAAGGTTGATTATCTTCACTGTGTCTCCTACTAAAGGCCATAACTCCCAAATACCATCACCTGGGAGATGGAGTGGGTAAACATTTAATATATGAATTTGGGAGGGGGTGTCACTGTTTAGTGTAGAGCAGGTGATTAGCCCAGTCATGAAAAGAAGTCTCTCTTCACTTCTCGGAGCCTTGAAGTGAATTGGGGAGCCCCGATGAATCCCTTTTCAATTCCTATTTTTACTCCTTCCACTCTCCAGTCTCCATTCTCGAGGCATCCATGTCAACTTGTATGTTCTTTTCTAAGTAACTTTAGCAACATTAAAACCTGCAAAGTCTCTTTCTGTCTCTCACAGGAGGTTGAAACAGTTGTTCATATGTGATCTATGCACTTTATCTTTTTTTCTTTATATTTACCTATATATAAAGAAAATAAATAAATAAATAAATATATATGTGTATATATATACGTACTATTGATGTATAGTTGACTTACAAAGTTCCAGGTGCACAGCAAGGTGATTATATTATACATATACACATATATTATTTTTCAGTTTGTTTTCCATTATAGGTATTTCAGGAGATTGACAAAGGGACTACAGTTCCCAGTGCTATATAGTAAAACTTTGTTGGTTGTTGCACACCTTTTTTTAAAAATTAGAAAATTAGCATTCTATTCATACTAAGTCAAACAAGTGGAATCAAAATGTCATAAATTTTTTAGTTAGGCAAACATTAATAAGTTTTCTAAAATATATATTATACGTACTAGTGAGTTGCTCTTCTTCACTTAATACCATTGTTCCATGAGTGGTCAACACAAAAGTAGGAGAGTTCTATACCACCAAAGATACCATTTAATAGAAAAACCTGACACATATCAGAATTATCTTAGAATTTTTTGAAAAATGCCAAGGTATTGCTTTTATTCTCCAAAGCTACAGCTATGTTGCTAATGAGCAGCCATGCTTAAAATCGACTGGACCATATGATGACCTTTTAGTTTTACGTAGTGTGTTTCATTTTTTCTATTTCATATCCAGTGCTCCCGTTTAATTCAGTTTATGTTTTCCAATTTCTCCATCTCTTACCTTTGATGCTCTTTCTCGAGGCTTTATGAACTTTTTAAAATAAGTGTATCTGTGATGACCTGAGCTGACACAAGGTGGCAACTGGGGACCACACCCAGCTTCCCATACCCCAGGGTGCCGCCTGTAGGGACATTGCCATTTCGCTTTTGCAATGGTGCAATGTAAAGGACAGAGAAGACAATGGCACCCCACTCCACTACTCTTGCCTGGAAAATCCCATGGACGGATGAGCCTGGTATGCTGCAGTCCATGGGTCGCTAGGAGTTGGACACGACGGAGCGACTTCACTCACTTTTCACTTTCATGCATTGGAGGAGGAAATGGCAACCCACTCCAGTGCTCTTGCCTGGAGGATCCCAGGGATGGGGGAGCCTGGTGGGCTGCCGTCTATGGGGTTGCACAGAGTCGGACCCGACTGAAGCGACTTAGCAGCAACAGCAGCAGCAATGTAAAGGAAGGGACTCCTGAGGGCTCCAAGTATGACCTGGTGCTGGAAGGCTTCCATGCAATCTGAAAGCCTTGATCACTCATTGGACGGTGGTCATGCCAATCCTTGCCTCCTGGCAAATGAGCTTAGAGCTGGCGCTGGAGGAAGTGGTCGCGGTTGACCCTTCCAGCTCCACCTACCGTCGCCAGCCCATCAGGGTCTTTCCCGCCTTGTCCACCGCCAGCTCAGCTTCGGTCTTGGTGGGCCGGTCTGCGGGCCACCCCCTCACCATTCCTGTTGTGGGGCCCACACCAGCAAGTCGCAGACTCCTGTTCCCTGTGCAGCCAACGTCTCTGCTGTCCCCGCCCCCACCCCGCAGTCACACTGCCAACAGCGTCTCCTCAGCGCAACACTCAGCCCTGTGGCCGCCATCTTCCCCACAGACCTCACTGCAGGACGATCACTGTCTGGCACGTCTCTCCTGCCATGTCTGCCATAGAGGAGCACTATTGGATCCCAGGTGGCCCGGAGAGAGCTGGTGGCGGAGCGGGCCGTGACCCCAGTCTCCTTGGGGTCCAAGCATCTGCTTGGGAGGGGACGGAAGGAGTCGAGGAGGCCACGGCTCTTCTGGCTTCCTTGGAGGTCTCCAGAGCCCTTCCCGGGGAGCAGGGTTGGCCACAGGCCGCAGTGGAAGAGGAATGTGGTAGAGAGCCGTTAGAGGAGGAGGAGATGGAGGAAGATGTAGAGATGCAGGAGGACGAGGAAGAGGGTGAGATTGACTTCGACTTGGAGGACGTGGAGGAGGAGGAGCACCTGTCTGGAGAGGGCGAGGAAGAGGAGGACGACAGTGAGCAGGAGGGTGCGGCAGGGGTAATAGGCCTTGGGTTCTGCGTGGAGACGTTTGGGCCCCTGTTCTGGAGTGACGTCGACTCCTTTCTACACAATTTCCATGGCAACAAACGTGTCCTGTTCCGGCCTCCCACTGACCGCCTGATGGCCAGGGGCCGCTCCCAGCCACCCTCGGAGCCTGGAGAAGGTCCGGTGCCTCCTCAGGAGCAGGAAGACGTGGGAGAAGGAGGCAGAGTCTTGCAGGGTGAGTACCCGGTGGAGGGCGCTCCACCCTGGGAGCTGCGGGATCCTGCGGAGGGCGTTGCTTCCTAGAAGACAGAGGAACCAGCAGTGGAGGCCGAGTTCTGGGCGAGGAAGCCCTGACTGCTGCCTCTGAGACTGGGAGGTTGAGGCCTGTGATCCCGGAGGGGCTGAGGCGGGCAAGTGGTGGCTGAGCCCTTGTGGGGCCATTGAGCTCAAAGGCAGGTAGGTCTCTAGCTGCCACGCAGTGGGTCAGAACTCTCAAAAACCTCCAGGCACAATTGACACAAGTGGAAGCCCAGTTCTGTAGACCTTCATGGTCTCGAGAAAAAGCATGCTGCCTTCTACCAACCTAGAGGCAAACAAGTGGCATCCCTCCCTTTTGGTCAACGGCTTTAACAAATGTGAATATTCTCGGTAGGAGGATCTGAGAAAATGATGACATAGCACAGGGGCACTTTTCAGCGACTGAGGAATCTGTGAGCATCCCCATAGAATTTGTCTTTAAGTCAAAGGAGCATTTTTTCCCTTGAAGTTCCGACAAACCCATACAAAATGGTACCAGTATCAAATGATTGGGATCCCTTCTCCAAAGGGGCCAGAAATAATCAGAGAGATCTGTGTGCCGATCTACTGGAGAGAGGGGGAAAATGTTTGTGAAAATTGTCAAGCAGCAGACATGATGGGAGGCTAGAAATGCATCCAGGTATTATTTGTTGTTTCTTTTATTAAACCTATTTCTCTTCTCTCAGGCCTAGACTCTGCTGCTGATTTTCAGTTGGGATATTTTCCCTGCCAACTTTGGACCCCAATGTCTGCATCATTCTGCCCCAATGATGAGGGTGAGGATCAGTATGAAAACACTGATGAAGAGGAAGAGGATGGAAAGGAAAAACCTGAAGGACTCTGAATGGATGTGGTCTCAGCAAAAAGCAGCTCTGGATAATACAGGTATTATTGTATAGGCTTTCGTAGGACATAACCATTCCTGACACATACCTGTTAAAAACAGCTTTATATTTTTTAATTTTTCTTCTGTAAAGTAAATAAGAAAATTGTTGAAATTTAATTTTGGAAAAACAGTTTATTGTTAATAATGAATTCTAGATAATGTAGGAGGCAGTGTGTTCTGAAATGTATTTCATTTATTGCCACAAGTCCTTTGTCCTGTAGCTTTAAGTCTACTACAGATGGGAAATTTACCAGACCTGGAAATGGAGACCAGTGCTTGTTTAGAGAATGGTCACCAGAAGCAGCAGCTACAGTGACTAGGCCATGCATTAGCTGGGTCATCATCACCTGGCCACAGAATTGTAGTCTCTTGTACTGGCAATGACTTTGAGAAAGCGATTCCTTACAAAGTAGTGAGATGTTAAGGGTTTCAAGAGAACTGCACTTCAGGATTAATTCACAAATATTAGTTCAATTTAGATTTTTTATTCAAAAGAAAAGGAAACTAGTCTCAGTAATATTATTGGCTGTCACTGATTTGGTAATTAAATCTTTGTTTCGCTTTCCTCTGTTCATTCATCTTTTAGTCTCTCTCACTCATTCTCTCACTCTTTCTTAGTTTTCATGCATGTGGTTGTTTGATAAAGCCTCATCCTCATTTTACAGATGTTCAACCTGAAGGTCTGGAAATATAAGGGATTGATGATTTGTGCAAGGGAACACCAGTTTTTTAGGGGGAATGGCTTATTTAAATAACAGTGTGGCCTTTCAAGGAAACAGCAAGCATTTATAGTGGTGGGCAAGAGGGAGATAAGTTTTGCGTGAGCAATGAGGTGCACCCTGATCACCAAGGGTCTGGGTCACAAGAAGAAAACATTGAGAAAACAGATGTAGATAGTGTTGACTCATATTTAGAAAGTCACTGCATGTTATTCAGGTACAATTGTTAACTGGCTCTTATTTCATCCTACAGTGGGAAGGCATAGAAAAAGCAGACAGCAAAAGCAAAGATGAATCTGTTCTTCATGGATATTCTTGTTTTCATTAGCCTGAAATACTAATTTTGTTTCAAAGTTTCAATGCCCCAAAGTGATACTAACTACTGACATCTGACTTGACTCTTACCTTTTACAGATAATGTGATAGTATTGTTCACATTGGAAATAAAAGCTTGTTTGAAAGTAATAAGCTGTAGTTTTGTTTTGTTTTGTTTTGTTTTTCCCCATAAATACCACTGACTCAAATCTATCATTGTTCTATTTATTTTGGCCCACCTTACTGTCACTGAAAGGGATTTCTTTCCGCTATTTGTCAAGCCTGTTTTAAATCCTTTTATTGCAGCCCCAAATAAATTAAAATATACGATTGTAAATAATTTGCGTGATGGTGCCCTAGCCTCTACTGTATTTTATTGAAAGGAACTGTTGGATGACCTAGCTTGCCTGGAACAGCAGCATCAGCATCAGCTGGGAACTTGTTTGCAATGCACATTCTCAGACCCTGCTCCAGACCTACTGCGTTGGAAATTCTGAGGGTAGGCCGCTAGCCATCAGGGTTTTACAGTCCTCCAGGTGCTACTGAAGCACACTGAAGTTTCAGAACCACTGGTTTAGAGCAGTGGGGGAAAGGTTTACTACACCCACTGCAGGATCATCCTTAATTCACTGACTTGGTACTGTTGCAGGTAAACTAAACAGGGTGGTAAGATCTGGACTTAGGAAGACACTAGAATTCTCAGGGGCTTGAGACACAAAGAGGGGTGTGTGAGTGTCCTAAGGTTACCGTAACAAATTGCCACAAACCAGATGGCTTAAGACAACAGAAATACGTTATCTCAGTCCTGGAGGCCAGAAGTCTGAGGTCAAGGTATCAGCAACGGCGGTCCCTTCCGGAGGCACTGAGGGAGAATCTGTTTCACGCCACTCTCCTAGTTTCTGGTGGTTGCTGTCAGTCGTTGGCATCTCCATCGTCACATAGCGTTTTCCCCTGTCTGTTTCTTTGTCCTTTCTCTTCTCATAAGAATATCAGTCACACTGATTTAAGGACCCACCCTAATCCAGTATGACCTCATCTTAACTATTATACCTGCAAATATCCTAGTTCCAAAGAATGTCACATTTACAGGTTCAAGGGGTAAAACTTCAACATAACTTTTTAGGGGGACAAAATACAGCTTATAGCAAGGGGCAAAGGTTCAGGGGTCGAAGTGACAAATAGATAAAACCTACTTCTGAAAGGGGAAAGGCATTATGATACCATACATATGTGAAGTTTAAAAAGATGCAACAGTTCTTATATCGATTATAGGTTCATATATTTGTAGTAAAAGGTATAACTAGGTGTGATGCATACATATGTAGCATGCAGAAAGGTGTGTATGAAAACAATAACCTTATTTAGGACAGTGGTTAAATCTTATTCAATAGAGGGAGATTTCAACAGGGGAGAGGTATAATGGGTTTAAATTTTATTTGTAATCTTTTGTTTTTAAGATGAGCGATGGTTGCATGGGTGTAGTAATCTCTGTACCTTGGTCTAGGTCTGAAATATCTCCTCATCTAAAGAAAATTGAAAGGAGAAATGGGCCTAATATCTGGAACTTCCTGAAGGAAAACTGTAAAGTGCTATTTGAGCAGAGTAGCGAGGATCAGAGGAGAGAACCAGGGGTTTGGGGTAGAAGGCCTTATTTCTGTATTTAGTTCAGGCCACTTGAATGCTCGCTAGTTAGCAGCAATACCTTTTCCTATTTTCTGTGCTAGTTCATCTCATATCCTTGAGTATATTAACATTATTTATTAATGTTTCTCCCCGACTCCCTCAAGTGTGAGCTTCGGAACTTATAGGCTTCTATGCGTCTCTTCTAAAGCATTGTGGTTTCTTCTTCATAGGTGCTTCATAAAGGTTTGTTAAAGTGAAGTTAGTATAAGGTATCCACAACCCTTTTCCATGACTGTGGTTTTGTCATTTAAAAATGTATTATCACAGAGTATTACTTATGGCTAGAACAAAGAAAAAAGGCACAAGACCTTTTTTCATTGTTGCTTAATGAAATAACAGTCCAAGTAGAAATTTATCCATGTAGTGTCACTTGGACTGCAAGGAGATCCAACCAGTCCATTCTGTAGGAGATCAGCCCTGGGATTTCTTTGGAAGGAACGATGCTAAAGCTGAAACTCCAGTACTTTGGCCACCTCATGGGAAGAGTCGACTCATTGGAAAAGACTCATGCTGGAAGGGATTGGGGGCAAGAGGAGAAGGGGACGACAGAGGATGAGATGGCTGGATTGCATCACTGACCCAATGGACGTGAGTCTGAGTGAACTCCGGGAGTTGGTGGTGGACAGGGAGGCCTGGCGTGCTGCGATTCATGGGGTCGCAAAGAGTCGGACACGACTGAGCGACTGATCTGGTCTGATCTGATCTGAGTGTCACTTGAAAGGCTTCAGATTGGTTGTTTGGCTCATGCCATGCTAGGAGTGTGTGTGTGTGTGTGTGTGTGTGTGTGTGTATTTCTGTGTTAATATAGTTAATGTAATGTAATTCAATCGTGTCCAACTCTTTGCAACCTTGTGGAATGTAGGCCTCCAGGCTCCTCTGTCCATAGGAGTGTCTCACTGGCCCAGTGAGAATACTGGAATGAGTTGGCATTTCCTCTTGAAGGGGGTCTTCCCGAGCCAGGGATTGAACCTGCATCTCATGGGTCTCCTGCATTGCAGGCAATTGCTTAACACTGAGCCACCCATGTATAGCCATAGTTAATACGAAAGGCCCTTATGTGGGCTTAAGAATTTTTGGAGGTTCACTGGAAACAAAAAACACCTCCTTTTGAGATAAGCCTTTTTTGGTGCATACTCTTGAGTCCATGTCCCTGCCTCTCATTATGGTCCAGGTACCTAGGGCCCTGAATTTACTCCCCAAGTGGCCCCATGTCCCCAGCCCCAAGAGGCATGTGTGTGCCTCTTCACTGAGTCTGTGCTTCTGAGGGTTGAGTGGCACAGTCAGTGCTATACTCTCAGGACTGAGAGAAATCTAAGAGGTGGTGGCTTTGTATACAGGCCACAGGACAAGTGGGCCACATTATCCACATAGATGTACATGACGCCTCTCATGGTGAGGGAGGAACCTCAGCCTTGCTTCACTGAAGGTTGCTGAAGCTCTAACGTGTCAGGCTTCTCTGGGTCTCTGAGAGATGGTCCCTAAATCAGGTCAGGGACAAACCCTTTCCTGTTACTCTGGGTGTTTGTGGGTTTCCCTATTTTCACATGTATTGAATATATTCTCACTGAGTCCTTCAGCCTTGAAAATTTGGGGCTTCTTTAGGATAAGACCTGTCTTGTACCTATCTGCCTCAGCCAGGAAAGGTTAGGGTGTTTTGATCTTTTCCTTGGTTATGGCTCCATCTTCTGAAAGGATGTGATCCAAAACTCTCCTTTATTCCACTACCTGGGAGATTACCACTGGGAGAAAAAGAAAGGGGTATGGTGGGTGCCAGAGATGGAAATGGTTTTCTGTTACCACTTAGGGATAGTTTCATGATACTACAGTTAGTGATGAAGAATCACTGTACTCTAAGCTCCCTATTTTCAGATGCTTGTAACTGCAAGGAATACAAAGGAGTACACATTCAAAACTCTTACCATGGCAGGGCTCTTGGAAAATGATGTTTTGTGAAATGTGGTATTATTAAGTCCTCTGTGATATGAATCACATAGTATTATAGCATAGGTTTTGAGGCATGAAACTTACATTTCTTAGAAGTCTAAGCAATGGTTTATGTGCGCTTAGATGAGGAATTGATCTCATCACCAAATCCATGAAGAAAATCAGTTTAAAACTATTCCAAGAGGCACCTAAAACTTAGCTCTTTTTCTCTCCCTCTCATTCAATTTGTTATGTACTCCAGTGCCTTTATTTCCATTTCCCACCATATTTTAGTCCCCATCAGTTCCTTATCAATTATGAACTATTTCGTATATACAGAAGATAATACAGCATATATGTAAGGTATATCTTAATAATATAAAAACCTGTTTACCCATCACACAGCTTGAAAATTAGAACATAGCCAATGCTTTTGAATCCTACCTGTGCCCTCCATGATTCACTTTCTCATTCCTTCCCAGAGGTAACAACTATCTTGAACTTTATTAATAATTCACTTATTTATACATTCACTGCATGGACATGTTCCTTCAAATTACATTATTTCTTGTCCATTTTGGAGTGTATGCAAATATAATTATCCTAGATGTATTACATGTGTTTCTCCCCTCCCCCATCACCCTGTGTTGGTGAGATTTATGTATATTGATGTGTACAACTTATAAGTCAGTTTTCTTTGCTGTACAGTTATCCATCATATGAAAATCCCACAATGTGTCTATTTCCTGTTTGTGGACATATGGGTTGTTTTCATTTTTATCTTTTTGCAAATCAGTGTGCAGTGGACTTTCTCATTCATATTCCCTGATGCCCATCCATGAGAGTTTCTCTCGATTCTCAGTTGAGGGCAATTTTATACACAATGCCCCCCAACCAAGGAACATTTGATAATGTCTGGAAACATTTTTGGTCATCATAACCGAGGATGTGCTGCTGGCACCTAGTGGGTAGAGGCCAGAGACACTGCTCAGTACCCTACAATGGACAGGACAGTCCACAACGCAGAATTGTCTCTTCCAAAATGTCAACAGTTGAGAAGCCCTGATCTCCAGTACATTCATAGACATGAAAGTCCTGGATCATAGTGTGCGCCCAAGTTCCGTTGCAGGGCAAAGCCAGTTCTGACCCCATGCTGGAGCTGTTCCTTTGACTTGTTTTTCATTGCTTTTGTTCTAGTCATACACAATGGCTGCCTCAGAGAATCCTGCCCCTCTGCCTAACTGTTAAACTAAACTGCTTTTGTTCAAGACCCTATCCACATGTGGATGACTGAAAGGAAGAAGTTCAACATCTCCTTCCCGAGGCCTGCCATTCTAAGAGATATTGACAACATTTATGGGCTTTTCACTTTGTTTCCTCACCTCCTCCCACCTGATCTATAAAGGAATCTTGTATCCAGACCCTGATAAGATGGTTATTTTGAGACATTAGTCAGCCATCTGATAGGTCAGATGGCTTTCCAGATAAAATCGCATTCCTTGCCTCAACACCTTATCTCTGATTCGTTAGCCCATCGTGCAGGGAGCAGAGCAAGCTTGGGCTCAGGAACAGTTCAACTGTACCTGTTGTTGATTAGTCGTTAAGTCATGTCCGACTCTTTTGTGACCCCCATATACTGTAGCCTGCAAGGCTCCCCTGATCATGGAATTTCCCAGGCAAGAATACTGGAGTGGGTTGCCATTTCCTTCTCCAGGGGATCTTCCTGGCCCAGGGATCAAACTTGCATGTCCTGCATTGGCAGGTGGATTCTTTGTTGCTGAGCCAGCAGGGAAGCCCCTCAACTTTACTAGGTAATCTCAAGTATCTTTCAAAATGATTGTACCGGTTTATATTCCCAACAGCAGGAAATGAGAATTCTACTTGCTCCACATTCTTGCCTACTTAGAGCATAATTACTGTCATTATCTTTTTTAAGTCGTAAGATTTTTGTTTTGTTTTTAATATTTATTTGACTGCGTTGGGTCTTGGTTGTGGCAGGTGGGATCTTTGTTCCAGTGCACGTTGTGGCACGTGGGCTCAGTAGTTGCAGCTCTCTAGTTGTGAGACGTGGGCTTAGCTGCTCAGCAGCATGTGGGATCTTAATTCCCTGTGTGCATGTATGATTAGTCATTCAGTTGTGTCTGACTCTTTGAGACCCATTGGACTGTAGTCCTCCAGGCTCCTAAATCCCCAAATATTGGGATTCTCCAGGCAATAATACTGGAGTGGGTTGCCATGCTCTCCTCCAGGAGATCTTCCTGACCCAGGGCTCGAAGCTGCATCTCCTGTGTCTCCTGCACTGAAGGAGGATTCTTTTTACCCACTCACTAGCTGTTGGGAAAGCCCCTTAGTTCCCTGACCAGTGACCAAACCTGCTTTTCCTGCATTGCCAGGCAGGTTCTTAACCATCAACAACCAGGGAAGTCCCAACAATATATACTATATGAGGCCATTGTTAAGGGCCGCCCTGGTGGCTTAGATGGTAAAGAATCTGCTTGCAGTGCAGGAGACCTGGGTTCAATCTCTGTGTCAGTCTGTCCTCTGGAGAAGGGAATGGCTAACCACTCCCGCATTCTTGGGGCTTCCTTGGTGGCTCCGATGGTAAAGAATCTGCCTGCGATGCAGGAGATCTGGCTTTGATCCCTGGGTCAGGGAGAACCACTGGAGAAGGGAATAGCAACCTCACTCCAGGATTCTTGCCTGGAGAATTTACAAAATTTAAAACTGGCCTGCATAAATAGATGATACGAGTATACAAAACAGCTGGGGGTATGAAGAAAAAGAATGAGAGACTTGTGGGAGGTGGTCATTTTTATTTAACTCAGGTATTTACAAGTTAAAGAACTCTTTTCCTGAATAATACCACATAACTGGCATAATCAGGAGGGTGGGAAGCGAGGAAGCCACTGGACTACTCTGTTTCTGCTGAGACCATCACAGATTTTGGCTGCGAGACCACACTGACTCCTTCTCCATCTATACAGTCAAAGTAGATGTCTCATGCCTTGCCTTTTGATACCCACAAAGCGAGGAACTGTACCCCGGGACCTCTATGGTCACTGATGCAAAAGAAGTGAAATTTTATGAGCCCACACTCACTAACAGAAAACAGAAACCACAGGAGAATCACGGAATACACCTCATTCTCCTTCCAAGTCTCACGGGTGTTTCTTATCTACTTGGAAGAAGCTTATAGTCATGGAATCTAGGCCATCCAGGCAAGACGTCAGGAAAGGGAGACTTGGTTTCCAACTTCTATCAAGACTTACCTGGTGTAATTGGGATTGGGATGGAGTCAGGTGAGCTAATCTATGACATTTGCCCCAGGATGTAAAACTGAAGGTGGAGATGCCAGTTTGGAGGCCATGGTAGTAGTCCACCTGAGAGATGATGGTGTCTTGGATCAGGGTGACAAAAGCAAAGGTAGTTAGGAAGTGGTTGGATTTACATTTTACTCAGAAAACAGGACTCGCCTGTACATTATGGCAGGGTTGAGGGAAAGATAAAAAAAGCCTGAGGATCAATACTTCCTGTCACTCCTGTCCTAGACATCCAGTTTTCTTTGCAAACCCTCAAGCCTGGTCTAGGAGCCCCTCTGATGTATATCACCATATCATGTGTTTGGGAATTCCTTGTTTCATCATCTGTATTTCTACTACACAGTCATATCCCCAGGGGTCGATGTATGTGTGGCTGTGCATGGCACAGTGGCTGGCATGGTGCTCTCTCAATAAATACTGTTATAATGATGAATGAAGGAATGCTGGATCACTATGAATTCATCAGCTCAGTGATGGTGAATTTCTCTGTATTAAGGGGCCCTATGACTTCTTGCTTATTTCCAGTGTTGCCCGATTTGGCTACATCTTCCAGTGTGCGTTGTGAACACATTTTAGTAGTCAAAAACTGAGATCCAAACCCAAGTAAGGGGCGTGCAACTGAGGCTTATTCCCACCAATTCACATTATGCTCAACTAAATTTCCCTTTTGCTCTCCATGAGAGTGATTGCCCTAAGCCCCCTTATCCCTCATTATAGTAAATCAGAACCCCAGAGAAAATTCTTTTTCTTTTGTCCTGTGCTCCATTGCGAAGAAGACCATGTCCACATGAATATCTAGACAAAGCTGCTGACAGAAAGGTATAACTCCTGAAGTTGCTGCTATAGGAAAGACTTGAGAGTCTCATTGAAAAGGAAAGCAGAAACATTAACTTGATATGGACTAAGAGCTTTGAATAATGTTATATGTGTAAGCATTTAAATTCTGTGATGACAATAAAACACTAAGTCTAGTCATTCAAAATTGTAAAGTAAGGCAATAAGCTGGTTCCATGTAACTTAAGGGTTTACCACCCCTACTGGGTAAGCCAGAAACTACACTTCAGGTCTCCCAAAGAAAAGCCATCATCAACGATCAGTTACTTTGTACATTGCCACTTTTAAATTAACGGGATAGCAGCTCGTTTAAAATGAATTTATTGTGATTCAGTGAGTGTAGTAGTTTGTATATATATTAAGCCCCTACATATGAATGAGTTCCATTCTGAGAGTGCTTTCAGAAGTCCAATGTATTTGTTAAGTTCAACAAAGTTAACCTAGATGCACAATTAAGACAATCAGCTATATAGTACTGTATTGTAATAGATTTATAATACTTTACACATGCTGCCGCTAAGTCGCTTCAGTCGTGTCCGACTCTCAACCCCACAGATGGCAACCCACCCGGCTCCCCTGTCCCTGGGATTCTCCAGGCAAGAACACTGGAGTGGGTTGCCATTTCCTTCTCCATTACACATGACTAATACATAAACAAACAAACACAGAAAACAATGAAAACATTTTTAATCTTAGAGTACACTACCTTGAAAAGTATACTAGTACAGTATAACAGGGGCTGGCATTGAATGAACAGGCAAGAAGAGGTACTGACTGGAGGAGGGAAAGGAAGTGGGAGATGGTATGGCTGGAAGATTGCCAGCCATAGGAGATGGAGAGAAAGCTGCAATTTTTGCATCTTTGAAAGCTCACAACTTGAAGATTCGCACATGGGAACTTACTGTATTCCTTGGGGCTCTAAAGCCTTCCTGGAGCCTGTGTCAGAAAGAGCCTTTTCTGATCTCCTGGATTCCAGGAGCTTCTGATTGAGGCAGACACATTTGGAACATATCCTAGGCCCTAACTCCCCCTGGACTGCATTTTCCAACCCTTCTGTACACCGCACCCTCCCCTCAGTCAGAGTTACAAAACTCATCTCAGGAACTATGGATAAGGTCAGGTGGCTCCCATGACCTATGTTTTGTCTTCTATTTGGCTTCAGTGATGCATATTTTTCCTTCTCTTATGTCCTATCAACTGGCCAGAAGAAAAAGCACACTTAACTCCAGAGTATCTTCCATTTTTTGAGCATTGATTGTATATTTGGGAATAATAATTTCAGTGCTTTACATGAATTAACTCATTGTATCCTACATGGAAGTCTTATTACTATCTTACTCTAGAGATGAGGAAACTGAGGCAAAGCAAAGCTGTGTGAGTTGCCTAAGATTCCACAGCTAGCGAGTGGCACAAGTGAAATTCAAACCCAGCCAGTCTCGCTTCAGAGTCTAAGCTCTGACTTCTACTACATCATCTCCCCTCCTGGATGGAAAATGTGAGGAATAATACCTATCTTAGAGAGCTGAAGTGAGAATTAAGTGATTACTATTAATTCTGTGAAGGAGGGTGGCCACTTTCTGATCAGTGGGCTGGGACAGAGAGTATACTTTGTAATGAAGATCCACACACAATCCTCAGACCAAAATAACCATTTTTGTTTATTTTTAATACATTTAAAGTGAAGTTCTACATGAGCAAGGTATCATATTAGTTCATTTCATTGGAAAGAAGCTCTCTGATCTTCGAATATGTTTGCATCAAGAAGAACACAAGTAGCGTCATTCTACTTCAATAACTACACTAGTCTTGGACTGTGTGGATCACAACAAACTGTGGAAAACTCTTAAAGAGATGGGAATATCAGACCACTTTAGCTGCCTCCTGAGAAATGTGTATGGAGGTCAAGAAGCAACAGTTAGAACCGGACATGGAACAGTGGACTGGTTCCAAATTGGGAAAGGAGTGTGTCAAGGCTGTAAATTGTCACCTTGCTTATTTAACTTATGTGCAGAGTATATCACATGAAATTCCGGGCTGGATGGAGATCAAGCTGGAATCAAAATTGCTGGGAGAAATATCAATAACCTGAGATAGGCAGATGACACCACACTTACGGCAGAATGCAAAGTGGAACTGAAGAGCCTCTTGATGAAAGTGAAAGAGGAGAGTGAAAAAGTTGGCTTAGAATTCAACACTCAAAAAACGAAGATCATGGCATTTGGTCCCATCACTTAATGGCAAATAGATGGGGAAACAATGGAAACGGTGACAGATTTATTTTCTTGGGCCCCAGAATCACTGCAGATGGTGACTGCAGCCATGAAATTAAAAGATGCTTGCTCCTTGGGAGAAAAGCTATGACAAACCTAGACAGTGAATTAAAATGCTGAGACATTACTTTGATGACAAAAGTCCATATAGTCAAAGTTTTTCCAGTAGTGATGTATGGATGTGAGAGTTGGACCCTAAAGGAGGCTGAGAGCCAAAGAATCGATGCATTCAAACTGCAGTGTTGGAGAACACTCTTGAGAGTCCCCTGGACTGCAAGGAAATCAAACCAGTCAATGCTAAAGGAAATCAACCCTGAATGTTCACTGGAAGCACTGATGCTGAACCTGCAGCCCCAATATTTTGGCCACCTGATGCGAAGAGCCAACTCATTGGAATAGACTCTGATGTTGGGAAAGATAGAAGGCAGGCGGAGAAGGGGACAACAGAGGATGACACAGTTGGATGGCATCACCAACACTATGGACATGAGTTTGAGCAAACTCTGAGAGATGGTGAAGGAAAGGGAAGCCTGGTGTGCTGCAATCCATGGGATTGCAAAAAGTCAGACACAACTGAGCGGCAGAACAACTGAACAACAGCAAGTCACTGTAAAAAAGAGTCTGAAAGCTCCTGAAAAAGGGAAAAGCCTTATGGTTGTCTCATCAATTCCACTATTAGCTATATAAGCCAAAGAATTAGAAGTATTTGTTCAAACAAAAGGTAACAAAAAGTTCTATCCCCATGTTCATAGCAGCCCTAACCGAAATGGGAACCCAAATGGGAAACATCACAAGGATCCACCAACTTGTCCTCAACTTGTTTCACATTCATAAACAAAAGTGGCCTTCTGTACACGGGCATAGAATTCAGCTGCAAAAAGGAATGAGAGAGGCCAGACACAAAAGGTCACATATTGTAGGATTTTGTTTCTCTCAGCTATCTAGAAAATGTAAGTTCATAGAGGTAAACAGAAGATTAGTAGTTATCAGAGCCTGGTTGCAGTGAGGGGGAAATGGAAAAGGACTGATTACTGGCATGGGGTTTCCTTTAGGAGTGATGATTTATTTAGGGACAACAGAGAGAATGGCTGAGAAGCATTGTGAACGTACTAAATGCCTGTGACATTCACCACAATAGTGCAATCATATTTTTAAACATAAAAAGCACTTATTGGCTTAAGACTTCTGTAAATAGATTGGGAATTGACTGCAACAAATGCTGGGCTTCCTTTGGGGCTCAGCTGGTAAAGAATCCTCCTGCAATGTGGGAGACCTGGGTCTGATCCCTGGATTTGGAAGATCCACTGGAGAAGGGAATGGCTACCCACTCCAGTACTCTAGCCCGGAGAATTCCATGGACTGTGTAGTCCATGGGGTCGCAGACAGTCGGACATGACGTGACTGAGGGACTTTCACTTTCACTTTTCAGCAAATGCTGAAATGCATGCTTTAGGAAAACGCTTTGAACATAATACCCAGGAACAAAATAGAGGAATACTTGAAGATATCACTAAATTTTTAAAAGATGCCCCTATAGGGTTAAGGGAGCTACTGAAGAGAGCCAATAGATGTATTTGCCTCAAGAATTTTATGATTGTGGTGTTTCAGTGCTCCAGATGATAGCAGCCACGCTCCTAAAATATCCCCTAGTGGGCATAGGCACTCGGACATATGGCTCATAAAGTTAAATTGAGTGTTTGTCACTTAGAAATGGGCTTGACAGCTTGGGACCCAATGGGCTATCCCCATTGAAAATATTGAATATGAGCTAGGTAAAAGAAAACAAGGCCGGTATAAGGGGTGAAATCTATAATGCATAAGCTCTATATAGGGCAAGGTTGATTATCTTCACTGTGTCTCCTACTAAAGGCCATAACTCCCAAATACCATCACCTGGGAGATGGAGTGGGTAAACACTTAATATATGAATTTGGGAGGGGGTGTCACTGTTTAGTGTAGAGCAGGTGATTAGCCCAGTCATGAAAAGAAGTCTCTCTTCACTTCTCGGAGCCTTGAAGTGAATTGGGGAGCCCTGATGAATCCCTTTTCAGCTCCTATTTTTACTCCTTCCACTCTGCAGTCTCCATTCTCGAGGCATCCATGTCAACTTTTATGTTTTATTCTAAGTAACTTTAGCAACATTAAAACCTCCTAATTCTCTTTCTGTCTCTCACAGGAGGTTGAAACAGTTGTTCATATGTGATCTATGCACTTTATCTTTTTTTCTTTATATTTACATATATATATATAGAAAATAAATAAATAAATATATATATGTATGTGTATATGTGTGTGTGTGTATATATATATATATATATATATATATATATATACACACTATTGATGTATATTGACTTACAAAGTTCCAGGTACACAGCAAGGTGATTAAATTATACATATATACATATATTATTTTTCAGTTTATTTTCCATTATAGGTATATCAGGAGATTGACAAAGGGACTACAGTTCCCAGTGCTGTATAGTAAAACTTTGTTGGTTGTTGCACACCTTTTTTTAAAATTATAAATCTAGCATTCTATTTATACTAAGTCAAACAAGTGGAATCAAAATGTCATAAATTTTTTAGTTAGGCAAACATTAATAAGTTTTCTAAAATATATATTATACGTACTAGTGAGTAGCTATTATTCACTTAATACCATTGTACCATGAGTGGTCAACACAAAAGTAGGAGAGTTCTATACCACCAAAGCTACCATTTAATAGAAAAACCTGACACATATCAGAATTATCTTAGAATTTTTTGAAAAATGCCAAGGTATTGCTTTTATTCTCCAAAGCTACAGCTATGTTGCTAATGAGCAGCCATGCTTAAAATCAACTGGACCAAAGGATGACCTTTTAGTTTTATGTAGTTTGTTTCATTTTTTCTATTCAGTGCTCCCGTTTAATTCAGTTTATGTTTTCCAATTTCTCCATCTCTTACCTTTGATGTTCTTTCTCAAGGCTTTATGAACTTTTTAAAATAAGTGTATCTCTGATGACTTGAGCTGACACATGGTGGCAAATGGGGACTACACCCAGTTTCCCATACCCCAGGGTGCCGCCTATAGGGACATTGCCATTTCCTTTTTGCAATGGTGCAATGTAAAGGACAGAGAAGGCAATGGCACCCCACTCCACTACTCTTGCCTGGAAAATCCCATGGACGGATGAGCCTGGTAAGCTGCAGTCCATGGGTCGCTAGGAGTCGGACACGACGGAGCGACTTCACTCACTTTTCACTTTCATGCATTGGAGGAGGAAATGGCAACCCACTCCAGTGCTCTTGCCTGGAGGATCCCAGGGATGGGGGAGCCTGGTAGGCTGCCGTCTATGGGGTCGCACAGAGTCGGACCCGACTGAAGCGACTTAGCAGCAACAGCAGCAGCAATGTAAAGGAAGGGACTCCTGTGGGCTCAAAGTATGACCTGATGCTGGAAGGCTTCCATGCAATCTGAAAGCCTTGATCACTCATTGGACGGCGGTCATGCCAATCCTTGCCTCCTGGCAAATGAGCTTAGAGCTGGCCCTGGAGGAAGTGGTCGCGGTTGACCCTTCCAGCTCCACCTACCGTCGCCAGCCCATCAGGGTCTTTCCCGCCTTGTCCACCGCCAGCTCAGCTTCGGTCTTGGTGGGCCGGTCTGCGGGCCACCCCCTCACCATTCCTGTTGTGGGGCCCACACCAGCAAGTCGCAGACTCCTGTTCCCTGTGCAGCCGACGTCTCTGCTGTCCCCACCCCCACCCCGCGGTCCCACTGCCAACAGCGTCTCCTCAGCGCAACACTCAGCCCGGCGGCCGCCATCTTCCCCACAGACCTCACTGCAGGACGATCACTGTCTGGCACGTCTCTCCTGCCATGTCTGCCATAGAGGAGCACTATTGGATCCCAGGTGGCCCGGAGAGAGCTGGTGGCGGGGCGGGCCGTGACCCCAGTCTCCTTGGGGTCCAAGCATCTGCTTGGGAGGGGACGGAAGGAGTCGAGGAGGCCACGGCTCTTCTGGCTTCCTTGGAGGTCTCCAGAGCCCTTCCCGGGGAGCAGGGTTGGCCACAGGCCGCAGTGGAAGAGGAATGTGGTAGAGAGCCGTTAGAGGAGGAGGAGATGGAGGAAGATGTAGAGATGCAGGAGGACGAGGAAGAGGGTGAGATTGACTTCGACTTGGAGGACGTGGAGGAGGAGGAGCACCTGTCTGGAGAGGGCGAGGAAGAGGAGGACGACAGTGAGCAGGAGGGTGCGGCAGGGGTTATAGGCCTTGGGTTCTGCGTGGAGACGTTTGGGCCCCTGTTCTGGAGTGACGTCGACTCCTTTCTACACAATTTCCATGGCAACAAACGTGTCCTGTTCCGGCCTCCCACTGACCGCCTGATGGCCAGGGGCCGCTCCCAGCCACCCTCGGAGCCTGGAGAAGGTCCGGTGCCTCCTCAGGAGCAGGAAGACGTGGGAGAGGGAGGCAGAGTCTTGCAGGGTGAGTACCCGGTGGAGGGCGCTCCACCCTGGGAGCTGCGGGATCCTGCGGAGGGCGTTGCTTCCTAGAAGACAGAGGAACCAGCAGTGGAGGCCGAGTTCTGGGCGAGGAAGCCCTGACTGCTGCCTCTGTGACTGGGATGTTGAGGCCTGTGATCCCAGAGGGGTGAGGCGGGCAAGTGGTGGCTGAGCCTTCAGGCCCTTGTGGGGCCATTGAGCTCAAAGGCAGGTAGGTCTCTAGCAGTCACGCAGTGGGACAGAACTCTCAAAAACCTCCGGGCACAGTGGACAGAAGTGGAAGCCCAGTTCTGTGGACCTTCATGGTCTCGAGAAAAAGCATGCTGCCTTCTACCAACCTAGAGGCAAACAAGTGGCATCCCTCCCTTTTGGTCAACGGCGTTAACAAATGTGAATATTCTCGGTAGGAGGATCTGAGAAAATGATGACATAGCACAGGGGCACTTCAGCGATTGAAAAGTCTTTAAGCCAAACGAACATTTTTTTCCTTTTAGGTTCCAACAAACACATACAAAATAGTATCAGTATCAACTGGTTTGGATCCCTCTCTAAAGGGGCCAGAAATAATCAGAGAGATCTGTGTGCCGATCTACTGGAGAGAGGGGGAAAACGTTTGTGAGAATTGTCAATCAGCAGACATGATGGGGGGCTAGAAATGTATCCAGGTGTTATTTGTTGTTTTTTTTATTAAACCTATTTCTCTTTTCTCAGGCCTAGACTCTGCTGCTGATTTTCAGTTGGGATATTTTCCCTGCCTAATTTTGACCCCAATGTCTGCATCATTCTGCCCTAATGATGAGGGTGAGGATCATTATGAAAACACTGATGAAGAGGAAGAGGATGGACATGAAAAACCTGAAGGACTCTAAATGGATGTGGTCTCAGCAAAGAGCAGCTCTGGGTAATACAGGTATTATTGTATAGGCTTTCGTATGACATAACCATTCCTGACACATACCTGTTAAAAACAGCTTTATATTTTTTAATTTTTCTTCTGTAAATAAGAAAATTGTTGATATTTAATTTTGGAAAAGCAGTTTATTGTTAATAATGTTTTCTAGATAATGTAGGAGGCAGTGTGTTCTGAAATGTATTTCATTTATAGCCACAAGTCCTTTGTCCTGTAGCTTTAAGTCTACTACAGATGGGAAATTTACCAGACCTGGAAATGGAGACCAGTGCTTGTTTAGAGAATGGTCACCAGAAGCAGCAGCTACAGTGACTAGGCCATGCATTAGCTGGGTCATCATCACCTGGCCACAGAATTGTAGTCTCTTGTACTGGCAATGACTTTGAGAGAGCGATTCCTTACAAAGTAGTGAGATGTTAAGGTTTTCAAGAGAACTGCACTTCAGGATTAATTCACAAATATTAGTTCAATTTAGATTTTTTATTCAAAAGAAAAGGAAACTAGTCTCAGCAATATTATTGGTTGTCACTGAGTTGGTAATTAAATCTTTGTTTCCCTTTCCTCTATTCATTCATCTTTTAGTCTCTCTCACTCACTCTCTCACTCTTTCGTAGTTTTCATGCATGTGGATGTTTGATAAAGCCTCATCCTCATTTTACACATGTGGAAGCTGAAGGTCTGGAAATATAAGGGATTGATGATTTGTGCAAGGAACACCAGTTTTTAAGGTGGAATGACTTATTTAAATCACAGTGTGGCCTTTCAAGGAAACAGCAAGCATTTATAGTGGTGGGCAAGAGGGAGATAAGTTTTGGGTGAGCAATGATGTGCTCCCTGATCACCAAGGGTCTGGGTTACAAGAAGAAAACATTTTTGTTTTCTCCTTGTTGAGAAAATAGATGTACATAGTATTGACTCATGTTTAGAAACTCACTGCATGTTATTGAGGTACAATTGTTAACTGGCTCTTATTTCATCCTACAGTGGGAAGGCATAGGAAGAAGCAGACAGCAAAAGAAAAGATGAATCTGTTCTTCATGGATATTCTTGTTTTCATTAGCCTGAAATACTAATTTTGTTTCAAAGTTTCAACGCCCCAAAATGATATTAACTATTGACATCTGACTTTACTCTTGCCTTTTACAGAAAATTGATAGTATTGTTCACATTGGAAATAAAGCTTGTTTGAAATTAATTCTCCCTTAGCCCAGTCAAGTTGACACGAAAATTAACCATCATAATTCCTGTGGAGAATACTCACCCTGTACATTGCCCATGAGATGACATACTTACAGGATGATGACCTTCCCCGTATAACAAAGACAATTTGAACAGGTCCTAGGTGTCAGGGTGCTCTAACAAACACATTTGTTAACAAATGTATTTTCTTAATTAAGAATGAAATGGATAACATGTTTATAAAGTAGTCTTTCAAGGTAAGTTAGAGAAAAAGGTATTCTAAAGGCCAGTGACTAGAGGCCCATCCCTTTGTCTCAATTTATTCTGCTCCTGCCCAAGGTCAAGATTGATTATCTCTAACTTGGATCATTAACAGCCTCATTCTCTCTGATTTTCTGCACTTTCACTATGATGTGTCTAGGAGTGAATTTTTGTTTTTTATCCTGCCTAGAACTCACTGAGCGTTTAGAATCGGTGCATTTCACTTGCTCTGAAAAATCCTTGGCCATCATTTTCTTCCCCATTTCTCTCTCCTGTCTTTCTGGGATTTGAATTAAACATATACTGTGTATCTCTTATCCTACTGTTTTTCATATTAATTTATTTCTCCAGGCAGAATTCTGGATGATTTCTTCTACTCTATCTTCCAATTCAATAATTGTCTTAGGTTTATTTTTCTTGATTGCATTTATCACGATCTAATGGTTATGCCAAGTTTTATTTATTTATTTATTTATTTTTTGCTGAGCTTCATGGCTTGTGGGATCTTCCTTTCTCGACCAGGGATTAAAACCAAGCCACTGCAAAGCACAGTGAACGCATGAGTCCTAATGGCTGGAGACCAAGAGAATTCAGTCTCTGCTGCTTTTTATGATTTTCTGTTCCCTGAAGATATTTTAAAACATACTTTTTAATTTTTTGAAATATGGGCCATAGTGATTATACTCTACTCTTCATTCTGGCTGTCACTTACAACATATGTTTTTTTCCTTCTGTGCCTACATAAGGTACAGGGCTTGAAGTTCCTTGGATCACTACAGTGATGTATATCCAGGCTGCAATTTATTCCAGTGCTTGTTACTTGTGGTTCACTATTACCTGAAAGGGGTAGTCACTTATTTTCAGCTTAAAGTGGTGGCAGAGCTCATCAGACCTACTCATTGGAGCTGTGGGATTTGACTTTCATTTTCTTTTCCCATGAGGCCACCAAAACCACAGATCAGTTCCATAATTCTTTCTTCTAGATTCAGCTAATGCCCTCAGGAAAAACTGGCTCTGAGTGCTGGGCTTTCCTATTTGGGTTCTTGTCTTCTTGAAGAGTTTAGTCTCATAGTTTCTTAGTGCTTAACAAAGATACTTGCTTTATACATTTCATCCAGTAATTTTTAGTTGTCCTCATTGGGGTGGTTAGTCCAAATTACTAAGCCTGCCATTACTGTAAGCAGAGGTGTTCACCACCCTCCTAACTTCTCTCCTTGTCACCAATCTCTCTTTCTTCCAGTTTCTCCTCTAGAAAGTAACTGAAAGTTTCTTCCTGATGGTGTTATTTTCCTGCACAAATCCTCCAAAAGCTTGCTGCTAAATGTAAATTAGAAATCAAATTCCTCAGTTTGGACAAGCAGATCGAAAATGCTCTTTCTGAGAAAGTACTGTATAGCGCAGGGAACTCTGCTCAATACACTGTGGTGACCGAAATGGAAAGGAATTCTAAAATAGAGGGGTAACTGATTCACTTTGTTATACAGCAGAAGCGGCTATAACATTGTAAAGCAACTCTACTCCAATAAAAATTAACTTAAAAATAAAAGAAGAGATGTGGATGGAAAGCGGAGTATGTGGAGTAGATTATGGAGAGAAAACATGAAGAAACGTTCTCTGCCAGTTACTGAGAAGTCTGAAATTTTTAAAGTAAGAAAATGATGTGATTTTATTTGGATTTAGACATGGCACTTTACTGGCAGTATGGAAATTGTGTAAGTGTCATAAATAGAATGTCTGCATCCCCCCAAAATCTGTATGTTGACATCTTAATTCCCAAGGCAATGATATTAGACGGTGGAGTGTATGGGAGGGGCCTAGGTCATAAGGGTGGAGTCCTCACGAATGTGATTAGCGCCTTATTTAAGAGGGTCCAGAGAGATACTCTGCCCCTTCTGCCAAGTGAGGACATAGTGAAAAGTTGGCATTTAAGATCCAGGAAGTGGACTTCAGGAGACACCAAATCTACTGGTGCCTTGATCTTGGATAAACCGGCTTCTAGGACTGTGAAAAATAAATGTTTGCTGTTTATAAAATAAAGCATTCTTTCTTAGCTTCATTTATTCACTGAGTAGGTATTTTCTGTGCACTGAATGTGTGGCCCTCACTAGGCCAGATGCTTCCTGTTCTTTTGCTTCTTACTTCATTTACCTCTTGTCTTACCTCCCAATGCACCTTATACTTTAGCAAAACTGAAATACTCATTGTCATGTGACAGAGCTGGGTCAGATAACAGATAGGCTAACTCCTAGGTCAGTGATATTTCCTCTACCTCAAAATACGATATTCATGTCTAAGTCATAATACATATTCATGTTTAAGTCTATTCAATCTAGATATCTGTGTACATTCTAATAAATGACCAAGACAAAAACTCAAAAAGCACAAAGTGACTTTCTCATATTCCTTACTGTCTTTTGGAATCTTGCTCATATATATCTGGGATGTAAGCTCTGGAAAGAAATTCATTTTTGCCATCAAGCTTTTGGTAATTTCCATAGTCACAAGGGGGTCTTCCTTGGTGGCCCGGTGGTAAAGAACCCACCTGCCAATGGAGGAGACACGGGTTCGATCCCTGGGCTGGAAAGATCCCCTGAAGAAGGAAATGGCAGCCCACTCCAGTATTTTGCCTGGGAAATCTTAGGGACAGAGAAGACTACAGTGGGGTCCCGAGAGTCAGACACAACTTAGTAAGTAAACTAAAACAGTAAAACTGTGAGGCTTTTCTGTCTACATGTTGGGGCCAGGATGCTGGAGCATTAGAGTGGCCTGCTCTCCAGGGGCTAACTGCCTTGAAGATCTGATACACTGACTTTTGCCTCCTTCCCCTTCTATGATGCCAGCCAAGAAGCCTCACGTCAACTTTGCACCCCTTAGCTATGGGAGGGGGGCACTCCAGGTGCCCAATTTCTGTCCTGATGACCCTCCAGAGCCCTATCATAAAACTCATTGACTGAACCTCTTCTACCCTTTCCAGAAGAGAGGCACTTGGGTTGCCTGGAAGCCCAAGGATCTCAGAACGATCCCCAGTCAACTATCTTCTGATCCCTCGAAGTTGTCTAGAGCTTTCAGAATTCAACATGGACAGTCCATTTACTCCTTTCACAATGAAAAGCAAACTCTTGGGCATGTGCTGTTTGAAGAGAAAAGCAGATTTTGCATTTTTGCAGAGGGAAGGTGCAGGGTGGGGTGCCCCACTGCTGCGAACACGCAGCCCAGTTCTCCAGCCTTCCAGGGTGCTAGAGCTGACCCAGGAATGACTGCAGTGACCAGAATGAGCAGAGGGCTAGGTGGTGCCCAAGCCGTAATAGCAGGCAGAATCGCATGTCTTTTTGAATGGCTCCTGGCATCTGTGGAATTTGCTAACCTGGCGATGCCATCGGGGTGGGCAGAGCCAGGTGCGTGCCAGGCTTCCTGAAGGCTCCCTGGCAGGCAAAAGTGCTTCAAAGGCTATGCACTCCAAAGCAAAGGGATTCGTCCTTGGCGTGCTTCGTGGAGTGGAGTTCCTGGGCTGCTGATCTTGCCGCTCTCAGGCTCAGGGTCACTGATCATCCCCACCTTCCCTAAGGTAAAATGGGCTCACCCTAAAGGCTGGCTCTTAGAGGAAAAACAAGCTCTACTCCCCCACACTCACCCACCCCCTCCACTCCCTCCACCTCGTAGATTACGGGTTCACCCTGTCGTCTGTCTTCCTCCAGGTCCACAGCTGTCTGCAGTGTTCTCCAACTAGGAACTATGGCGTCCAGAGGTGCTGCGAGTCGTCGTATTCCTACTGCTCCACAGGATCCTGCTCTTGAAGGGCAACAACTGCAATACCACCTGGAAACTCCAGTTTGACGTCCAGCCCAGCCTCCTCTGATGTTCCTGACGTCATTCTCGACTTTTTTAATTGGTAAGCGGAAGTCGCCAAGCTGCCAGGAACTGGGAGTGCGGTGGATGAATGGACAAACTTTTAGAAGGAGACGGCTGGGGGAGATGGCCTGGGCTTTTAAACCCTTGCCCATGCACCCTGCCTACTGGCCAGTTCCTAGAGGAATTGGTGATGAAGGTGGGGACGTGCAGTTTAGACGGAGCCCCCTTGCTCTAGTGCCTGTGTTACTGTGGTAGCTAACAGCGCCCCGGCCATGGGGGTTGGGGAACTGCCATCCCAGGGTCGGCCCATCCATGTCCAGGGTCTGAGTTCTCCTCAGTCATGTGTACTGGCCTCTGTGTTTATGTGTGTGTGCGTTTGTGCGTGTAAGCAGGGAGCGGCCAGTTGTGAGATGATGGCTAAAAATAATATTTTGCACTGAGTTGACATGTGGTATATTTGAGAGAGCCTTGAATGGCCTACTCTCAAGTTTCTGTCCCCGCTCTGCTCCACCAGATAGGATCCTGTAGCAACAAACCTCCATGTTGAATGCACCAGATGCATTCCCACTTAATATCGCTGTATAGTGTTTCCTTTTCAGGTTTCTTGTTGACTCAAAGAAGCCAATCACATCCTTGCTCAGGAACCAGGGGCTACCTCACCCTCCAAATACTGCAAATCCCTCTTCCCACAGACCCTTTTGCTTCACTCTGTTCCAGAAGGCAACTCCCATATGTCCTACATGGGCCTGCGGTGTCCACCTTTCCTGGGCTTCCCAAGAAGTGAGTCACTGTGTCTCTAAACTATCCCTGTAACCACCCAGAAGGTCTGGACCACTCATGATTAGACGAGATAAAAATCCAAAGCTGTAAATTTGCACTGCTAGGAGTGTGAAATATTCTGAGGGGATTTGTACAGAGAGAAAAGACAAAAAAAAAATAAAAATAAAAATCCATGCAACTGAAGTGGCAGCACATAGCAGAAGATGGTTTCAGTCTGTACCCCTCTGGCTTGGGAGCCCAGCAATCTTCTGCTGTGCCACTCTGTTACCTTTGTCCCTGATGTAGTAAAAGTCCTGATCATCCTAGATACAGGGAAAAATGACCATAGCACTTTTGTGACACAGTGCTGAAATGAATTCAAACCCAACTCAAGCCAGAGACTTTAAAATTTATTAAGCAACCATTGTCATAGAGGAGACCCCTAGCGCTAATGAAACTGATTTGAGGCTCTCTGAAGGAAAAAAACGCATAATTGTGAGCAGAGTAGAGAGGACACCTCCCCCATCACACACAGAAAGTTTATCCAGTGACAAACAAGCAAAAAGGATCAGAGAGAAACACATCAGAAAACTTGAATACAGAGGGAGGAATGAATTTAAATTGATGCAAAGGCCCACAGTTTAATCTGGTTGGAAATCTAGAATTTGCTAAAAGAATTTGTACCCCGGTAAGACCTTTGTCCTTGGCAGACAACTGTCTTCTCACTGTGTCCTCACATGGCCTTTTCTTTGTTCAGTGTGGGGGGAGAGAGAGCGCTCTGTGGTATCTCTTCCTCTTCTTATAAGGATGCCCCCCTATTGGGTTAGAGCTCCATGCTTATGACATCCATGTCAGCAAACACAGTCAAATAGGGGTTAATGCTTCAGCATAGACATTTTGAGAGAATAGGATTCGGTCCATAGCATCTTGATATATATTTTGTGTGCCTGTGAGGCCAGTGATTCCCAGAGTTCTTTACCTCAACTGGGACAACTTTTAGGCAGTGGCCCAAGAGTTTATAAAAAATGTACAGATGGGCCCATTTGCCAGCCAGGGCATCCAGTACTAAAAGGAGGATGGGCCAATTGTGCTGACCCATTGGTCCTGTCCTTTATCATGGGTATTGTCACTATCCATCAGTATGACTGCTTTCCATCCCTCCAGGGGATGATGGTGACAATACCATATGTAGTGTACAAACATTCAATATTTCCCACACAATGGATTCCAAGGGGCTCCCCAGGTAGCCAAGAGGTCTGGAAGAGGGATGGCTTCTTCTACCACTATCTCATCTGCCCTCTTGCAAGAAAGATATGCCAGAAACTGTCTTGTACAGGGAGGCTCAGTAACCATGCTGAGGTTTTGGGGTGCTGGTTCCTTGATCCAAGGCATGCTGGGCAACTGCGTACAGGGTGTCACTGGCTCAGGGACTCTGAGAACCTCTATTTTGACGATTGCTCATTATGTGGCTGATACTTGCCACTCTAATGGTTTGTAGTACAAAGCCAAGAAGGGCAGTTTCTTGCATCAGTAGCCTGTGGGCAACTTATAGCAATCATGGGTAGTCCAGAGATGCCAGGGGGCATGAACAAAGGTTACTAAAGCCTCAACAATGAAGAGGCTTCATTGGAGACACTACTGGGAGTGTCCATTGTTTTAGCCTTGGACAGGCTCTGGAGTCTTTTGTTGGAAGAAGCTTTTATCATTTTGTTAATATAAATTCTTTTAGTAAATTCTGGGTTTCTAGTTGGATTAAACTGTAACTGTAGACAGAAGCAGCCATACAACAAGTTTATATATTGATTCACAAGGAGCATAGGAACCTAACCCTGTATACCCGCTGGGAGCAATGGTTTAGTGGTCACTAATTCATTACTTGTAGTGACTTTATAGGATATAAAGTGAACACACACTCACACGTTGCAGGAACTGATGTTTCTTGATCAGCATGTGAAAATATGTTAGGATCACAATTATGCTCAGGGCCTGTTCCTATTCCCATGCCCTCGGGAAGGAAAGCTACCTGCTAAAAGCCTCAGGTATCTTGGTTGACACATCAGAAAGCTTTGGAAAGGCCAGATACCTGTAGGGCTCAGGCTGGGTACTTGAGTATACTCATCCAAGACACCTCCAGGCTGGAAGCACATGATTAATGAGAGAAATGCCAGTTCCCAGAATGAATGTCTTTGAGAAGACAGCCTTAAAGCCTAAGAATCTGAAATGAATTTTTTGGGTAAAGCCAGAAGGTTCTCTCTTTGTGTCAAGCCACATTCCCAGTTCTAAAAACAGGTATACAAGAGAAAGTTTAACATGGTTGTGACAACAAAAATGTCCTTCCCAGCTCAGATAATGTGACTTTGTGCAGGAGAATGTAGACTTGTTAGCTCAGCTCAGGAGGGCACTGAGGGTGGAAGATTACTTTTCCTGGAGCAGTCAGCTGCCCCTGGATGGATCCCCACCAACATGGAGAGCTGTGTCCATGCTGACTCCAAGATGGGGCTCTTTAGGGGGTTGAAGTAATTCTTTTTTTCTGTCGGCTGCCCTCTGCCTGCTTCCTCTCCTCTCCACTTGCCCAAATGCCTGCACTCTATCCCAGCCTCTCATCCTGCCTGGTGACATTGACCCAGTCTTTGTGCCCCATCCTCTGGAGAAAAGCTGGAGAGGAGAAGAGGAAGAGGCCGCCTCAGTGCATGCTTCTGGCTCACTCACCATATGAAGAGAAGGGAGCAGGGGAAAGAATGTGCATACCTAGGACTACATGCGTCTGTGTGTGCCCGAGAAGGCACGGCCCTCAGGTGACAGCTGGGGTACTCCCTGCTGTTTGTTCTCTGGGAAACTATGTGATGTTTACTGATAACCAGTGACTTCTCTGTTTCAGCAAAAGCCTTGCAAATGAAGCTGGTTTAGATTTTTGACAGGGTGCTGACAGGATATCGTGTCCATCTTAGTCCACATAAAAGAGGAAACCTGCTACTAGGCACTTGAGGGTTGTTTTTTTTTTTTTGAAGTATAGTTGATTTTCAATGTTGTGTTAATTTCAGGTGCACAACAGAGTGACTCAGTTTTACATATACAGACATTCTTTTTTACATTATTTTTCATTGTGGTTTATCACAGGATATTGAATATAATTCCCTGTGCTATACCGTAGGACCTTGTTGTTTATCCATTCTATGTATAATAGTTTCCATCTGCTAGACCCAAACTCCCAATCCATTCCTCCCCTACAACCTCCCCCTACCCCAGGCTGCTGCTGCTGCTGCTAAGTCGTGTCCAACTCTGTGCGACCCCAGAGACGGCAGCCCACCAGGCTTCCCCGTCCCTGGGATTCTCCAGGCAAGAACACTGGAGTGGGTTGCCGTTTCCTTCTCCAATGCATGAAAGTGAAAAGTGAAAGTGAAGTCGCTCAGTCGTGTCCGACTCTAGCGACCCCATGGACTGCAGCCCACCAGGCTCCTCCGTCCATGGGATTTTCCAGGCAAAAGTACTGGAGTGGGGTGCCATTGCCTTCTCCGCACCCCAGGCTAGGCAACCACAAGTCTGTTCTCTGTGTCTGCTAGTCTGTTTCTGTTTCATAGATAAGTTCATTTGTAGACAGTTGAGGGTATTTTTAATGACCTTTTAATTGTCATTTTAAAAGAATACATTTGAATCAGTTCTAATGAGGTGGATGAAACTGGAGCCTATTATACAGAGTGAAGTAAGCCAGAAAGAAAAGCACCAATACAGTATACTAAAGCATATATATGGAATTTAGAAAGATGGTAACGATAACCCTGTATGCAAGACAGCACAAGAGACACAGATGTATAGAACAGTCTTTCGGACTCTGTGGGAGAGGGAGAGGGTGGGATGATTTGGGGGAATGTCATGGAAACATGTATAATATCATATAAGAAACGAATCACCAGTCCGGGTTCGATACAGGATCCTTGGGGCTGGTGCACTGGGATGACCTGGAGGGATGGTACGGGGAGGGAGGTGGGAGGGGGGTTCAGGATGGGGAACACGTGTACGCCCGTGGCGGGTTCATGTTGATGTGTGGCAGAACCAACACAATATTGTAAAGTAATTAGCCTCCAATTAAAATAAATGAAATTTTAAAAAATATGTGTTTAACTTATTAGTTTATGTTGGGTCTTAGTTGTGGCACATGGGATCTTCATTGCCTACATGCAGCATCTCTTAAGTCAGGGCATGTGGGATATTTATTTTTAGTTTGCGGGTTGTTTAGTTGCAGCCTATGGGATCTTTTAGCTTTGGTGTGTGGGATTTTGTGGTGGCATGGGGGATCTTTTAGTTGTAGTGTGTGGGATCTTTGTAGTTGCATGTAAATCTCTAGTTACAGCATATGTGATCTTTTAGTTGTTGCATGTAGGATCTTGTAGTTGCAGAATGAGGAATATGTTTAGTTGCAGCTTGTGAGATCTTTTACTTGTGCTGTGGGGATATTTGTTGTGATATGTGGGATCTTTGTTGTGTCAGGTAGGAACTTTTAGTTGTGACATGCGGGATCTTTTAGTTGCAGTAAGCAAGATCTTTAGTTGTGGCATGGGGCATCTTTAGGTGCTACATACAGAATCTTTTAGTTTTGGTTTGCAGGATCTTAGTTCCACCATGCAGAATCTATTAGTTGTGGTATGTGGGATATTTTAGTCACAGCATGTGGCATCTATCAGTTGGGAAATGCAAGATCCTTCTAGTTGCAACATACATGATCTGCATTGCAGCATATAGGATTTTGTTGTAGCACATGAGATCTTTACCTGCGGTATGTGGGATCTTTGTTGCGGCATACAGGGTCTTTTTAATGGTGGCAGGCAGACTCTTCATTGTAGCGTGTGGGATATTTATAGTTGTGGTATATGGGACCTTTGTTGCAGCATGGGGGATCTTTAGTTGTGGCATATGGGATCTTTTCATTTTGGTATGTGGGATCTTTGTTGTGGCCCATGGGATCTTTGTTGTGGCATGTGGGATCTTACAGTTGCGGTGTTGGGATATTTGTTGCAGTATATGGGATCTTAGCTGCGGCATGTGAAATATTTTAGTTCAGGCATGTGGGATCATTTAGTTGGAACATGCAAGATATTTTTAGTTGGAGAATGTGAGATCTTTGTTGCAACATGTCCGATTTTGTTGTGGCATGTGGGATCTTGAGTTATAGCACGTGGGATCTTTGTTGCAGCATGCAGGGTCTTTTAGTTGTGGCTTGCTGGATCTTTTTAGTTGTGGCATGCAGGATCTTTTAGTCTTCATATGTGGGATCTTTGTTCTGGCATGAAGGATCTTTTTTGTGGCATGTGAGATCTTTAAGTTGTGGTATGCAGGATCTTTTAGTTTGGCATGTGGGATCTTTGTTGGGGCATGTGGGATCTTTGTTGCTACACGTTGACTCTATTAGTTCTAGCATGTTGGATCTTTTACTTGTGGCATGTAAGACCCTTTTAGTTAGGTCATGCTTGTTCTTCATTGCCGCCTGTGGGATTTTGTTGCAGCATGTGAGATCTTTCTGTTGTGGTATGTGGGATCTTTACAGTTCTATTATATGGCATCTTTGTTGTAGTATGTGGGATCTTTAGTTGTGTTATGGGATATCTTTAAATGTGGCATACAGTATCTTTTAAAAAGTTTTGGTATGTGAGATCTTTGTTGCAGCATGCGAGATCTTTTAGTTTTGGTATTAGGATCTTAGTTTTGGCATGTGGGTTATTTTAATGTGGTATGTGAGATCTTTAGTTGCATTTTAGTTGGGGCATGCAAGATATTTTTAGTTATAGAATGTGGGATCTTCATTGCAGCATGTGGGAATATGTTGCAGCATATGGATCTTTAGTTGTTTTAGTTGATATCTTTGTTGTGGCATGTGGAGTCTTTTTAATTGCGACAGGCAGTGTCATCATTGTGCTATGTGCAATCTTTTTTATTTGTGACTTATCAGATCTTTGTTGTGGAATCTGGGATCTTTGTTGTAGCATGTTGGATCTTTTAGCTGGTGGCATGTAGGATCTGTAATTTGTGGCATGTAGGTGACACGACTGAGCGACTGAACTGAACTGAGGCTATTTTTAGTTGTGTGATGTTTGTTGCATCATGTGGCATCTTTCTTGCAGCATGTAGGACCTTTGCTGGATCTTTTAGTTGTAGTATTGGGATCTTTCTTACAGCATATGGGATCTTAGTTGTAGGATGTGGGACCATTTAGTTGTGGTATCTTTAAGTTGAAGCATGTGGTAACTTTCTTGTGGCACGTGGGAACTTTTAGTGTGGCGTTCAGCATCTTTTAGTTGGAGCATGTGAGATATTTTAGTTGCTGAATGTGGGATCTTTGTTGCAGCATATGGGATTTTCTTGTGGCATGTGGGATCTTTAACTGTACCATGTGGGATTGTTGTTGCAGCATGTGGGGTAGTTTTAATTGTGGCAGGCAGGCTCTTCGGTTTGTCATGTGGGATCTTTTTTGTTGTGATATGTGGGATCTTTGCTGCAACATGGGATCTTTTAGTTGCAGCATGCAGGATCTTTTAGTCGTAGCATGTGTGATTTTTCTTGTGGCATGTGGAGTCTTTGTAGTAGCATGTGGCATCTTTAGTGGTGGCATGCGTGATCTTTTTAATTGCTCTGTGTAGGAACTTTGTTTCGGCATGTGGGATATCTTTCTGTTTTTGGCATGTGGGATCATTTTGTTGGGGCATGTGAAATCTTTTTAGTTGCAGCATGGGAGTCTTTTTAGTTGTGGCATGCAGGATGTGTGTTGCAGCATGAGGTATCTTTATCTGTGGTGTGTGGGATCCTTGTTGTGGCATGTAGGATCTTTAGTTGTAGCATGTGAGATCTTTGTTGCAGCTTTCAGGGTTTTCAAATTGTGGCAGGCAGGATCTTCGTTGTGCCGTGTGGGATCTTTGTAGTTGTGATATGTGGACACTTTGTTGTGGTATGTGGGATCTTTGTTGGCGACATGCAGAATCTTTTTAATTGTGGCATAGGATCTTTGTTGTGGCATGAAGGATCTTTTTATTTGTGGCATATGAGATCTTTTGGTTGTGCCATGCAAGATCTTTAGTTCAAGCGTGGGGAATCTTTTTATTTGTGGCATGGAAGATCTTCATTGTGGCATGCATGATCTTTTAGTTCCAGCCTGCCAGATCTTTATAGTTTTGACATGCAGGATCTTCAGATGTGGCATGCGGGATCTTTCGTTGCAGCGTCAGGATCTTTTAGTCATGGTATGTGGGATCTTGGTAGTGCGTGTGGATCTTTAGTTGGGGCATATGGGATATTTTTTAGGTGCGGCATGCAGGATCTTTAGTTGCAGCATATGGGATCTTTCATTGGGGTAAGTAGGAACTTTGTTGCAGTATATGGGATCTTTGTTGTGGCATGCAGGATCTTTTAGTTGCAGCAAGTGAGATATTTTTGGTTGTGGAATGTGGGATCTTTTTAACTGGGGCATGCAGGATATTTGTTGCAGCTGAGGGATCTTTTTAATTGTGGCGTGTGAGATCGTTGTGGCATGTGGATCTTTTAGTTGTGGCAGGCAGGGTCTTTAGTTGCATTATGGGGAATCATTTTATTTGTGGCCCGCAGGATATTTTAGTTTCAGAATGTGAGATCTTTTTAGTTGTGGCATGCAGGATCTTTATGCAGCATGCAAGAACTTTAGTTGTAGCATGTGGGATCTTTTGGTTGTGGTATTGGGATATTTGAGCAGTATGTGGGATCTTAGTTACAGCATGTGGGATCTTTGTTGTGGCTTGTGGGATCTTCACTGTGTCATATGAGATCTTTATAATTGTGGTATATGGGATCTTTGTTGCTGCATGTGGAATCGTCACTGCAGCATGTGGAATCTTTAGTTGTGGCATGCTGGATATTTTTAATTGTCACAGGCAGAATCTTTATTGTGGCATGGACTCTTTTAAATTGTGGTATGTGGGATCTTTTATGCAGCATGAAAGATTTTTTTTTTTTTTTGCAGCATGTGGGATCTTAGTTGCAGCATGCAGATCTTATAAATTGTCACATGTAGGATCTTTGTTGCAGCATGCAAGATCTTTTTATTTCTGGCATGAGGAATCTTTTAGTTGCAGCATGTGGGATCATTTTAGTTGTGATACATGTGATTTTTATTGTGGTGTGTGGGATATGTGTTGCAGCATAGGTGATCATTTGTTGCAGCAAACAAGATTTTTTTACTTGCAGCATCTCAGATCTGTTTAGTTGTGGCATAGGGGATCTTTGTTGTTTCACATGGGATCTTTTATCTGGGGCTTGTGACATCTTTTTAGTTGTGGTATGTGGGATCTTTTCAATTGTGCCATGCAGGATCCCTGTGGTGGCATGTAGGATCTTTTCTTTCTAGCATTTGGGATCTTTGTTGTGGCATGTGGGATCTTTTAGTTGTGGCATGCAGGATCTTCAGTTGGGGTATGTGGAATCTTTTTATTTGTGGCATGCAGAACTTTCATTGTGGCATGTGGGATCTTTTACCTACAGCATGCAAGGTCTTTTTAGTTGCAACACGCAGGATCTTCAGTTGTGGCATGTGGCATCTTTAGTTGTGGCATGCAGGATCTTTAGTTGTGGCACGTGGGATCTTTATTTGCAGCATGTGGGACCTTTAGTTGTGGCATACTATTTAATTGTGGCATGTGGGATTTAGTTCCCTGACCGGGGATCAAACCTGGTCCCCCTGCGTTGGGAGTGCAGTCTTAGCCAGGGCAGCACCAGGGAAGTCATGACACTTAAGAATTTTGTGTTAGGTATACATGTGTTCCCCATCCTGAACCCTCCTCCCTCCTCCCTCTCCATACCATACCTGTGGCAGATTCATTTCGATATATGGCAAAACCAATACAATATTGTAAAGTTAAAAAATAAAATAAAATTTAAAAAGAAAGGATTTTGTGTTAGGTTGAAAAGAGCTGAAATGCAGCAAACCAGCTGCACCTTACCAGTGCACTTACCAGTGGCACTCCCCCCAGGCTGTACATATTTGTATTTGGAGTACACCAACGCGCAGTCCATAACACTTTTAATTTGCCTTTTTGAGATGTATGGATACTTCCACCACGTTCTCATGCAGATCCCTTCTAGCACATAGGGCGTCCTCTCTGGGAAGATAAAGTAGAACACGTCTCCCGTCTTTTGGGCTGCATCTCAGAGCCAGGGCACGCAGCCTGATGAGGAGAATGTGGACTGCATTTCAGCTCCCATTTGCTCTTATCGCTGGGAGTCTCTCGACCAGGCTCTGTGCTGGCCCTTTGGGGTCTTCTGGATCCCACCAAAAGGGATGGCTGTCTGAGTGGCACTAAATGGTCTAGAATGAGAAGTATGACCTTGGGGTCGGTGGGGTCCCTGGCTCCCTGGCCCTGCTAGATTTTCTTAACTGACATACATAGCTTCCATTCTCTAATGGCATGTTTGAGGGGGGTGGGGTCTGAATGGTTGGAATAAAGGGCTGTGTTTATAGCAACTCCTCTAAGCACTTTGCTGGGGCTTGATCATGGTAACCCTAAATGCTAGTGTCTGGGATTTGACCTAACACAGAGCCCCATTTACTTCTCAGTTGTTATTCAGACAATTATTCCCAATAGCACTTTGCTTTCTAAAGCGTTCGACTTGGGATAACTGATTTCTCTCTTTGCAGGTCAGCTTCTGGGCAGTTAGCCTGCAGTGAAGCCAGCAGGTTGAATCATGAGAGTCACACGTGTTTCTATAGGAGCGGTGGGATGTTATTTACAGAGAATAATGCGCCCTAGCTGTACAGCTGGTTATAGACAGTTTTGAGCCAATAGAGAAGAAAAGCTTATTTGTGCACAGTGCCTTACATTTCACCATGTGGACATGCAGTCCTGAAAAAAACCCAGGGGGAAGAAACACACTCAAACCCATGCTCACACATTCAGTCACACTTTCCCATGAAATCTATAACACACATAAGAATTCTCATACATTCACTTACTCAGATACATGCTGACACATTCACTCTTGAACATACTCACTCATAGTCTTACATTTTTGCATCAACATGTTGACACATGTGGACATGCTCACGTTTTTTTACACATGAACACGCTGGTACATTCACACACAAAGAGACTCTTACACTCAGGTTCACTCACACATGAACATGCTCACATGCATGGGTGCTAAGTCACTTCAGTTGTGTCTGACTCTGTACGACGCTACTGACTGTAGCCTGCCCGGCCCCTCTGTCCATGGGATTCTCCAGGCAAGAATACTGGAGTGGATTGCTGTGCCCTCCTCCAGGGGATCTTCACAATCCAGGGTTCGAACCCGCATCTCTTACCTCTCCTGCATTGGCAGGCAGGTTCTTCACCACTAGCACCACCTGGAAAGCCTGAACGTGCTCACACACGGACATATTTGCATATTCATTGAAACACATGTGCTCCTACTTATGCACACTCAAATCACTCACACGTCAAATTCACACATTCATACAAAGAAATATGCTCACACACCCTTATGGCAGAAAGTGAAGAGGAACTAAAAAGCCTCTTGATGAAAGTGAAACAGGAGAGTGAAAAAATTGGCTTAAAGCTCAACATTCAGAAAACGAAGATCATGGCATCTGGTCCCATCACTTCATGGGAAATAGATGGGGAAACAGTAGCTGACTATCTTTTTGGGCTCCAAAATCACTGCAGATGGTGACTGCAGCCATGAAATTAAAAGATGCTTACTCCTTGGAAGAAACGTTATGACCAACCTAGATAGCATATTGAAAAGCAGAGACATTACTTTGCCAACAAAGGTCCGTCTACTCAAGCCTACGGTTTTTCCAGTGGTCATGTATGGATGTGAGATTTGGACCATAAAGAAAGCTGAACGCCGAAGAATTGATGCTTTTGAACTGTGGTGTTGGAGAAGACTCTTGAGAGTCCCTTGGACTGCAAGGAGATCCAACCAGTCCATTCTGAAGGAGGTCAGCCCTGGGTGTTCTTTGGAAGGAATGATGCTAAAGCTGAAACTCCAGTACTTTGGCCACCTCATGCGAAGAGTTGACTCATTGGAAACGACCCTGATGCTGGGAGGTATTGGGGGCAGGAGAAAAAGGGGACGACAGAGGATGAGATGGCTGGATGGCATCACCAACTCGATGGACGTGAATTTGAGTGAACTCCGAGAGATGGTGATGGACAGGGAGGCCTGGCATGCTGCAATTCATGGGGTCGCAAAGAGTCGGACACGACTGAGCGACTGAACTGAACTGATACATGCATATTAAATGGGTCACCCAAAGAACATGCTCACACACCGATAGACACAATAGCATACATTTGTACTCACACACACATATCCCAGGGACGGGGGAGCCTGGTGGGCTGCCGTCTATGGGGTCGCACAGAGTCGGACACGACTGAAGCGACTTAGCAGCAGCAGCATATTCATACATCATTCACACACATCAACATACTGAGAGAGACAATTCCTAGGTGGGTTGATAAGAAGTCCGGGGTCCCCGTGGAGGAGAAAAGGGTCTAGCTAGGGCTCTCAAGGAACAGATAGGGGTCTGGAATTCTCAAGGAGGAGAAAAGGACAAACTTTTTTTTTTTTTTTTCTTTAAGTTTTTTTCTTTTAAGCTGATGATTACACAACAAACAACTTGGCTTAAACTGTGCTAAGGATTATTTAACAACAATGTATCCTGCTTGAGGATAGTTGCTCCTTCTTAAAAACCTTCGGAACTGAACTGAACTGAACAACCTTCTGACTAGTCCTGTTATCTTAAAATGTGTATTATGGGAGTTCACCTGGCAAGATCTTTCTATCGTTAGTTCTAATCCTGTCATCTTACAATGTAAATTGTGGGAGTGGGTCTAGTAAGATCTTTACAACCTTGGAACATTATTTTGATTTTTTTGTAATAACAAATTAAAAAAGTATATAGCTCCCTTGTTAAGACTAGCCAGGGGGACACTCTCCATCCCCCTTCTGATGTCTATGTCAGCAGCTTTCTCTGTCCCTTTTTATTCTTTAATAAAACTCGGCTACATAAAAGCTCTTGAGTGATCAAGCCTGGTCCCTGGTTCTGAAGCTAAATCTTCTTCAGAGATCACGAATTGGACATGATTCACCGTAAGCTATCAGTACTGATATTCTCTCACACACTGACACAGATAAAATTCATGTTTGTTCACACTTGCACATGAATGTATACCTACAGACTCACAACCACTCCCAAACACGCTCATGAATTCAATCACACATAGGAGCATATCATCACCTTCATTCACGCAAATGAGCACACTCACATTAGTGTGTTTCTATGCACAAACGTGCTCATATATCTGCTCAAATCTAGATACACTCAAATCTAATCCCAGAACACTCATCAGATCAAATCAGACCAGATCAGTCGCTCAGTCGTGTCCGACTCTTTGCGACGCCATGAATCGCAGCACGCCAGGCCTCCCTGTCCATCACCAACTCCCGGAGTTCACTCAGACTCATGTCCATCGAGTCAGTGATGCCATCCAGCCATCTCATCCTCTGTCGTCCCCTTCTCCTCTTGCCCCCAATCCCTCCCAGCATCAGAGTCTTTTCCAATGAGTCAACTCTTCGCATGAGGTGGCCAAAGTACTGGAGTTTCAGCTTAAGCATCATTCCTTCCAAAGAAATCCCAGGGCTGATCTCCTTCAGAATGGACTGGTTGGATCTCCTTGCAGTCCAAGGGACTCTCAAGAGTCTTCTCCAAGACCACAGTTCAAAAGCATCAATTCTTCAGCACTCAGCCTTCTTCACAGTCCAACTCTCACATCCATACATGACCACAGGAAAAACCATAGCTTTGACTAGCTGGACCTTTGTTGGCAAAGTAATGTCTCTGCTTTTCAATATGCTGTCTAGGTTGGTCATAACTTTCCTTCCAAGGAGTAAGTGTCTTTTAATTTCATGGCTGCAGTCACCATTTGCAGTGATTTTGGAGCCCAGAAAAATAAAGTCTGACACTGTTTCCACTGTTTCCCCATCTATTTCCCATGAAGTGATGGGACTGGATGCCATGATCTTGGTTTTTCTGAATGTTGAGCTTTAAGCCAGCTTTTTCACTCTCCACTTTCACTTTCACCGAGAGGCTTTTCAGTTCCTCTCCACTTTCTGCCATAAGGGTGGCGTCATCTGCATATCTGAGGTTATTGATATTTCTCCCGGCAATCTTGATTCCAGCCTGTGTTTCTTCCAGTCCAGCGTTTCTCATGAGGTACTCTGCATATAAGTTAAATAAACAGGGTGACAGTATACAGCCTTGACGAACTCCTTTTCCTATTTGGAACCAGTCTGTTGTTCCATGTCCAGTTCTAACTGTTGCTTCCTGACCTGCATACAAATTTCTCAAGAGGCAGATCAGGTGATCTGGTATTCCCATCTCTTTCAGAATTTTCCACAGTTTATTGTGATCCACACAGTCAAAGGCTTTGGCATAGTCAATAAAGCAGAAATACATGCTTTTCTGGAACTCTTCTTGCTTTTTTCATGATCCAGCAGATGTTGGCAATTTGATCTCTGGTTCCTCTGCCTTTTCTAAAACCAGCTTGAACATCAGGAAGTTCACGGTTCACATATTGCTGAAGCCTGGCTTGGAGAATTTTGAGCATTACTTTACTAGCGTGTGAGATGAGTGCAATTGTGCGGTAGTTTGAGCATTCTTTGGCATTGCCTTTCTTTGGGATTGAAAACTGACCTTTTCCAGTCCTGTGGAGAACACTCATACAGTCACGCAAACTAAGATGTTGAGATTTTCACCGACATGAATTATACACACAGAAAACTGCTCCTACATTCACTCCCATGTACCTATTCATATATTAATCCACATATGGATGCCATCACATAGTCACATATATGAGCATACACATATAAACACACATTTCAATAAAATGACACATACTTACTTACATGTTCATTCACATATACCCAAATTGACACATTCACAAAATGAGCTTATTCATATATTAACATGCTCAAACACACAAAACCCTCACAAATTTTTTTACACAAAGAAAATTTCACATAAATGCACATGCTCATATTCGATAAAACTCAAAAACCTGCTCAAACACTCCATTAACACTTGAAGACATAAACACGTGCAAATAAACAGATTGACATATTCACTCACATGATTAATTCATGTACACAGACTTGCCCACATACAATCACAACTTTGCTTCAGATTTACATCATGCTCACATACATGAACTTGCTTACACATTCAGTTCCACTCAGGAAAAATAATTATACATTAACACCTTCACACACACCAACTTGATCATGCAATAGTCTACACACATGAACATGCTCCCATACATGTGTGAGCTCACGCACTCAGATATGAACACACGAATTCATTCATACACAAACAGACTTTCACTGTTGCACATTAACATGCTCAAAACACAAAGGTGTTCACACTTGTATTTACATATGTTCATGCTCACACTCACGGGCATACTCAGATGTTCACGCATACATGAACATACTTAAATGTGAACATTCCCAGACACACAAAGCGTGTTTACATGTTATCTCCCTAACAAGTCTACACTCTCACTTAAATTCCCACAAAAATACACATATCTAATGGACTTGTATACTGACACAGTTGCACACTTACATCCACTCCCTCCGACCTCTCACACACATTCATACATGCACATGCTCTCACATTTATTTAACAGACAACATGCTAACACACGAATCACTCATGTATGATCAATTTCACACACAGGAACAAGTTCACTTATTCACACAGCCTGCATGCTCATACACACACACATGTGTATTAACACAGACACTGCAAAATCACTCATGCTGAGACCTGGACATGATAACGCATTCACATTTAGACAGGATCATATTCATATTCATGCACACAATCTCTCACACACAGATACTCATATATTCACTCACAGTTGCACATAGACACACTCACATTATCACTTCCACACAAGTGAACACACATTTAGTCACACATAGACAGAATCACATTCACTCACAGAAAAGAACACACACATTACCATGCCCTAACACAAGCATGTTTACATATTCATTAACACACACACGTTGCTGTATCCACTTATACTTGTAGATTAATAATATGCACGTATATATGTATCGATATACATATACATGCTCATGCATTTAATGACAGACTTTTTTCACAGTCACGCAAGCGCAAATGTACAAAAACACAAATGCAAAGCATACATTCACTCACATTCATGAAAGTACATGATATGCTTACATATTCATTCGAACACAGGAATATGATCACATGTATATACTCAGTCATTTACACCCAGACAGGAACATGTTCACATAATCACACAGTGAACCTGATCACAAACTCACAAGTACACTCATTAAAACAGTTGTGTACATGCATATGATCAGCATTCACACATACATCCATGCATGGATTCAGAAATAGATGTACACATTAACAAGCTCACACAGATCATCATGGTTCCACATTCACTCAGAGGTAAACATGCTACCATCATGCACATGCTTACAAATTCACTCAAAAACGTGAACACACAGAAACACACAAAAGCACATTAATACACTGACATATGAACAGGCTCAATTCACTCCTACACACAGACAAGCTCACATACGTCCACAAAGTACACATTCACTCAAATGAACATGCTCAAAGATTTACTGCCATCCATAGATACGCTGACACATGGACAAATTCATTCAAATACAAATATGCTTAAACTAAAATAGTTATGCACTCACTCACACACCTCAATATGCTTCACATACACCGTGTCAGTCATAAATTTACATACATGAACATACTCCTCCTTAAGTTGTTCACAAACATGCACATTCAATCACACATGCAAATGTGGGTACAATCTCCTTCACACACATAGGTGCACATGCACACACACACACACACACACACACACACACACTCGATGCCGCCCCCACATCAGGACCCAGTATTCTCAAAGCAGGCCTCTTTTGGCAGGCTGTTGCCCTCTTACCACATGAACTGTGGTGTGGGCTCCCAAATATTAACAACACTGGATGGCTGTTTTGGATACAGATGCTCACATCTCCCTAATCCTAGTAAGCACTCATATTTTAAAACAAGGGTCCCCTACCTCTAGGATCTAATGCCTGATGATCTGAGATTAAGCTGATGTAATAATAATAGAAATAAAGGGCACAACAAATGTAATATACTTAAAACATCCCCCACCACCCTGGTGCATGGGAAAATTGTCTACCCCAAACCAGTCCCTGGTGCCAAAAATGTTTGTGACTGTTGCTTCAAAGGGATTCCCCAGGAGATGACTGGCTTGGGAGGATAATTAATTGAAAGGATGATTGTCTACTGAGGCTTTAAAATTGACTTAATTTTGCTAAAAGATGCTTCTGCCCTGGTTGTTCTCTCTGAAATTATCTCTTTTCCTGTTATTGGAATCAGCAGATAACCTCACGAAACAATCCTAAGGCTTCTATTCTACTGGTAGGCCCTGGCCAGTGGAAATTACTGAACTTCCCTCTACCCATGTGGGAGGTATTACTAAAAGTAAAGCACTGAAGGATTATGACCTGTCTTAGCCTTGTTAGTGAAAGGATACGGATCCCCACTTTGTGGTTTCCTGCTATGGCCTGTCCTCAAGCCACGACTAATGGGTAGAGGCTATCTATGGACTAGAGAGAATTAAAGGAGGCTGCTCCCTGTACCAGAGCCCCTCTACTAGGTATTGACATTATGAATCTCATACCGGAATGAATGACACTCAAGTAATATTGGTAAATGGTCCGCAGTCCTAGACTGGTCTAACATGTTCTCTTTGTTAAATGTGTCATAGGATAATTGAGCACAATTTGCCTTCCCCTTTGAGGATCAACAGTACACTTTTCCCAGTTGCCTGTAGGGTACATGAATACCTCTGGGATTTCACAAGGAATTTGCCGTGTGGATCTAGATTCCTGCTCTGCACCAGGCACCTCCCACAGAAACTCAGCTCTGGCATTGTACTGATGTCATCCTTGTCCCTGGACCTGGCTATGACTCGGTGTCACACACTGTCACCACTGTGAGCAAACACTTCACTGAGTGTTGGCAACGTTGTGGTAAAAAGGGAACACTTCTGCTCCATTGGTGGGAATGCAAAATCGTGCAGCCACTATGAAAAACAGTGCGGAGATTCCTCAAAAAATTGAAAATAGAATTATCAGATCATCCAGCAATCCCACTCCTGAAAATATATCCAAAGGACATGATTCCTGCTCTGCTCTTATATGCTCATTGCAGCATTATTTGCAATAGCCAAGAATTAAGACAACCTAAGTGTTTGTGGTAGATGAAAGGATAAAGAAAACATTATATGCATATATATGTATATGTGTGTATAATATATATATATATATATATATATATGGCTTCCATGGTGGTTCAGATGGTAAAGAATCTGCCTGCAACGCAGGAGACCTGGGTTTGATCCCAGGATGAGGAATATCCCCTGGAGAAGGAAATGACAACCCACTCCAGATATATATATAACACAATATATGTAACACAATATGTATTTAATATAATATATATATATATATATATACAGTATATGTTCAATATAATGTACTATATATCATAAATACTTATGTGGCATAAAATAGAATTCTTTTTAAAAATTCATCTGAAAAAATATTTTTGCCTTTATGGGGGTGAAACTGAGGGGAAGCAGGAGCAGTGATAATACATAGTGGATTCTCCTTCCTTCAGACTTCTTGCCTTTCTCTGGAAATCTCTACAGGCAGAGCTTAATAGGGAGACAGTTGAAAAGGCAAAATGGGGTTGGCAGTGACCCAGAAACTTAGAACACATTATAGAATTTGGAACTCATATATTAGACAACTTTAACTTACCTAGCCTCTGTGTCTTATGCCACATATACCCTGAGAGAGAACGCAAACACTGTGCCTTTTGTAACAAAAGAAACACAGAAATGACTGTAATGACATCAATAACACCCACTTTCAAAAACACAAAAACTAAAATTGAGACCTTTGTCAGGAGCTGTAGTGATGTTTATATAGTAAATAGGGAACCGTTGACAGATTTTAATTAAGTTTACAAATTTTACTAATTTTGGTATTGAAAATTTCATACACATAATGACTTCTCTTCTTTCTCACATGGTCACCTAGAAAACTCAGAGTGTAGGTAAAAAGCATCCTTCTCCATATATTTGTTTAATATTCCAGCCTCAGGCACACTCAACACCTTTGCCTGAGCACCAGGTGGAACATCACTCTTACGTAAGCCAGTTTTTCTACCTGAAAGATTTTAAATCAGCCTTAAAAAATTTTTGTAAGAATTGGGAGATCTAAAGATAAAACCTGTGTAAAAACTGTGTAGAGACACAAACCTTCTATGACTCAGAAACTTATCTGGAGCACTGTGTGGGTGTGTGTGAGTGTATGTGTAAGTATTATTTCAGTTGAACTTTAAGCAAACTGCAAACATACACTCTACACAGAAACACTTTCCAATTCCCTGTGTTTAAACTCATGGGATGAGCTGCCCTGCAGAGGCAGGGCCTGGGGTCTTTGGGCAGGTATGGCAGTTAAAGAGTGCGAGCTCTCAAACTAGACCTCCTACCCTGAGCTTGTTATATATACAGTGTGAAGTAAGTCAGAAAGAGAAAAACAAATATCGTTCATTAACGCATATATATGGAATCTAGAAAAATGGTACTGATGAACTTCTTTGCAGGGCAGGAATAGGATTCAGATATAGAGAGCAGACTTATGGACACAGCGGGGGCAGGAGAGGGTGGGACGAATTGAAAGAGCAGCATTGACATATATACGTTATTATATGTAATATAAATAGCTGATGTAAAGTTGCTGTATAACACAGGGAGCACAACTTTGTGCTCTGTGACAACCTAGAGGGGTGAGATGGGGTGGGAGTCGAGAGGGAGTTTCAAGAGGGAGGTGACACATGGATACCTATGGCTGATTCATGTTGCTGTATGGCAGAAACCAACACAACATTGTTGTCTGCACAGAATTGGACATGACTGGAGTGAAGTGACTTAGCAAAAACACACCATATGACCCATCAAACCCACTCCTGGGCATATAACCGGAGAAAACTCTAATTCAAAAAGATACATGCACCCCAACATTCATAGCAGCACTATTTACAAGGGCCAAGACAAGGAAGCAACCTAAATGTCCATCCACAGATGAATGGATAAAGAAGATGTGGTACACATATACAACAGAATACTACTCAGCCATAAGAGAATGAAATATAATGAGGCCATTTATCAGCAACATGGATGGACCGAGAGATTATCCTACTAAGTGAAGTAAGTCAGACAGACAAAGACAAACATCATAGGATTTCACTTACATGTGGAATCAAACTATGTTACAAGTGAACATATTTACAAAAGAGAAACACTCACAGACATAAAAAACAAATTCATGGTTACCAAAGGGGTAAGGGGGTAGAGAAGGGGTTAATTGAGAGGTTGGGATAAGCAGATATAAACTACTAAATATGAAATATATAACCAATGAGGTCCTACTGTAGAGCACAGGGAACTATCTGTAATAACCACAATGGGAAAGAATATGAAAACATATATGCTTAAAGCTCAACACTCAGAAAACTAAGATCATGGCATCTGGCCCCATCACTTCATGGGAACTAGATGGGGAAACAGTGGAAACAGTGTCAGACTTTATTTTTTGGGGCTCCAAAATCACTCCAGATGGTGACTGCAGCCATGAAATTAAAAGACGCTTACTCCTTGGAAGGAAAGTTATGACCAACCTAGATAGCATATTAAAAAGCAGAGACGTTACTTTGCCAACAAAGGTCCATCTAGTCAAGGCTATGGTTTTTCCAGTAGTCATGTATGCACGTGAGACTTGGACTGTGAAGAAAGCTGAGCACCAAAGAATTGATGTTTTTGAACTGTGGTGTTGGAGAAGACTCTTGAGAGTCCTTTGGACTGTAAGGAGATCCAACCAGTCCATTCTGAAGGAGATCAGTCCTGGGTGATCTTTGGAAGGAATGATGCTAAAGCTGAAACTCCAGTACTTTGGCCACCTCATGTGAAGAGTTGACTCATTGGAAAAGACTCTGATGATGGGAGGGATTGGGGGCAGGAGGAAAAGGGGACGACAGAGGATGAGATGGCTGGATGGCATCACCGACTCGATGGACGTGGGTTTGAGTGAACTCCAGGAGTTGATGATGGACAGGGAGGCCTGGCATGCTGCCATCCAGGGGGTCGCAAAGAGTCGGATACAACTGAGCTACTGAACTGAACTGAACTGAATGTAACATTGTAAATCAATTACACTTCAATAAAAATATACTGAAAAATGAAAGCCTTTGACTGTGTGGATCACAATAAAGTGTGGAAAATTTTTAAAAAGAGATGGGAATACCAGACCACCTTACCTGTCTCCTGTGAAACCTGTATGTGGGTCCAGAAGCAACAGTTAGAACCTCACAAGGAACAATGGACTGGTTCAAAATTTTCAATGGCATGCAAGGCTGTATATTGTCATCCTGATGTAGTATAACTTTTATGCTGAGTACATCATGTGAAATGCTAGACTGGATATAACACAAGCTGGAATCAAGAACACCAGAAGAAATACCAACAATCTCAGATATGCAGATGATACCACTTTAACGGCAGAAAGCGAACAGGAACTAAAGAGCCTCTTGATGAAAGTGAAAGTGCAGAATGAAAAAGCTGGCTTAAAACCCAGAAAAACTAAGATCCCGGCATCTGGTCCCATCCCTTCATGGCAAAGAGATGGGAAAAAAGTAGAAACAATGACAGAGTTTATTTTCTTGGGCTCCAAAATACTGCAGACGGTGACAGCAGCCATGAAATTAAAAGACGCTTGCTCCTTGGAAGAAAAGCTGTGAGAAACCTAGACAGCATCTTAAAAATCAGACACATCACTTTGCCGACAAAGGTCCGTCTAGTCAAAGCTACGGTTTTTCCAGTAGTCTCATGCGGATGTGAGAGTTGCACCATAAAGTGGGGTGAGCACTGAAGAACTGATGGTTTCAAATTGTGACGATTTCCAGTCCCTTGGACAGCAAGGTGATCAAACCAGTCAATCCAAAAGGAAATCAACCTTGAATATTCATTGAATGGACCAATGCTGAAGCTAAAGCTCCAATACTTTGGCCACCTGATGTGAAGAGCTGACTCACTGGACAAGATCCTGATGCTGGGAATAATTGAGGGCAAGAGGAGAAGGACACATCAGAGGATGAGATGGTTAGGTAGCATCACTGACTCAATGAAAGCTCAATAGTTGTGGCACATGGGCTTAGCTGCTCAGTGGCATGTGGGATCTTCTGGGATCAGGGTCTGAACCTAAGTCTTCTGAAGTGGCAGGCAAATTCTTTACCACTGAGTCATGAGGGAAACCCTAATCTACTTTTGGGCTTCTCAGGCAGTGCTAGTGGTAAAGAACCCGAGTGCCAAAGCAGGAGACATAAGAGACGGGGGTTCGATCCCTCCTTGGTCGGGAAGATTCCCCTGGAGGAGGGCATGGCAGCCCACTCCAGTATCCTTGCTTGGAGAATCCCATGGACAGAGGAGCCTGGCAGGCTACAGTACATGGGTCAGAATGAGCCGGACACGACAGAAGTGACTTAGCGCAGACACCGACCCAGTGGACATGAATTTGAGCATTGTCCAGGAGATAGTGATGGTCAGGGGTGCCTGGCATGCTGCAGTCCATGGGGTTGCACAGTCAGACACAACATAGCGACTGAACAGCAACAACAACAAAAAATGAAACAGTTATGAAGCCAAAAAACGGTACAAACTCTCAGTTATAAAATAGATAATCATAAGGATATAATGTACAGCATGGTGACTATAGTTAATAATACTGTATTGTATATTTGACAGTTGCTAAGGCCACTTTTTCCTAGGTTTGCTCTTAATAAGAGATTGTAAAAGGTTTTTCCTTATCTTCTAAGTAGTCTCCTTAGAAGGCACAGATTCTATGTCTTATCAGAATAATGTCCTGTGCTCTTTGTTGATTTATCGCGTCTTTTATTTGTAAGAGAACTGAGCAGTCTTACTTCTAAAAGAGATCATTGTTTTCATGCCTACACATGCAGTTAATGTTTTAAAGAAAAAAAATGTAGTTTTTGCTTTGATTTATAGGACTGATTCGTAGGTATGACTTTTAGTTTGCCCATGTAGATACAACTTAATTTTATGTATGTATGTATGTATTTTTGGCTTGCTAGTTCTTTGTTGCTGGGCAGGCTTTTCTCTAGTTGTGGAGACTGGGGCCTATCTCTAGTTGCAGTACATGGGTGTCTCGTTGCGGCGGCTTCTCTTGTTGCAGAGCATGGGTTCTAGAGCATGTGAGTCTCAGCAGTTGCAGCATGTGGGTCCAGTAGCTGTGGCTTCCAGGCTCTAGAGCACAGGCTCAGGAGTTGTGCCACAGGCTTAGTTACTCCACGACCTGTGGGATCAGGGATGGAACCTGTGTCTCCTGCGTTGGCAGGCAGGTTCTTTACCACGGAGCAACCAGGGAAGCCCTCGATGCAATAGCAAGAATTTTTCCCCTCTATGTTGCCACATTTCCCTAGTTTCAGTGAAATTATACAAGGATTCTTTAATAAAAATTAAAACTACATGTTTAATAGATAAATAAATAAAAGAGGTAAGGCTATTTGCAATCCCATTACCTTTAATATTTACTTTTGAAATCTTCTTATCAATACTCTGGATAAATGGATAGCCAAACAGTTTCTTAGTTACCTATGATTCTTTTTTTAATTCTGTTTTTTCTTTTTTTCAGGTTTCACATTTAGGTCTATGATTCATTTTTTTGAGTTAATCATTGTATATGGTGCAAGGTGTGATCAGTTGTTGTTGCTGTTCTATTTACATAGAGGTATTCACGTTTCCTGGGCTTCCCAGGAGACTCAAGTGGCAAAGAATCCTCCTGCCAATGCAGGAGATGCGGGTTTGATCCCTGGGTCAGGAAGAGCCGCTGGAGGAGGAAATGACAACACACTCCAGTATTCTTGCTTGGAAAATTCCATGCACAGAGGAGCCTGGTGGGCTACAGTCCATGGGGTCTCAAAGAGTCAGACACAACTGAGCATGTGCGTGTGCCTGTGCACGCATGCACACGTGCACACACACACACACACACACACAAACACACACATACACACATTCAAGTCTTCCAGCATCATTTGTTGTTCCACATCGCATGTGGGATCCTAGTTCTTTGACCAGGGCTCAAATCTGTGTCTCCTGCATCAGAAGGCAGAGTCTTAACCATTCAACCGCCAGGGAAGTCCATGACCCATGAATGTATTTAGCAAATTGTACAAATCTTTTGACATTTCTAACAACTTGTGAAATTCTATCTTTCCAAAATAAAATTCTAAACGAAATCTGCTTGATCTCAAACTGACTTTGATATTTCCCGGAAGGCCTCTGGAAAATCACGAAGAGCCTGTTCCTTCACCTTGTAAATGAGAGATGTTACAATAATTAGGTTTATTTGATCAGCTGAGTTGCACAGGAAGCATTCTCAAATACTAAGAGATGCTTCACCTTTTCTAATTTATACTTCTATGGGTACAATGTTAATATAAATACTTTAGAAATTATATTAACTTCCTAGAAATGTCAATGCCTTTGTTGTTCATGATGTATATTGGTGCTGCTTTGCCTTATAATTAGACAACATTGGCATAATGTTATCAGCTGCAATTCCAGTTACTATTTTAGAATGTTGTATGCCACAGAAACAACTAAATGTCCTTGTCAATTGCATCACTTTATATAATGAACATTCTATAATGAACATCCATCCCATCTTTTACCATGGTGATTTTCATCTTTTTAAAAATTTATTTATTTTTTATTGAAGGATAATTGCTTTATAGAATTTTGCTCTTTTCTGTCAAACCTCAACATGAATCAGCCATAGGTATATATATATCCCCTCCCTTTTGAACCTCCCTCCCATCTCCCTCCCCATCCCACGCCTCTAGGTTGATACAGAGCCCCTGTTTGAGTTTCCTGAGCCATACAGCAAATTCCCATTAGCTATCTATTTTACATTTGGTAATGTACGTTTCCATGTTACTCTTTCCATACATCTCACCATCTCTCCCCCTCTCCCCATGTCCATAAGTCTATTCTCTATGTCTGTTTCTCCATTGTTGCCCTGTCAATAAATTCTTCAGTACCATTTTTCTAGATTCCATATATATGTGTTAGAGTATGATATTTCTCTTTCTCTTTCTGACTTACTTCACTCTTATAATACTTACTTCTTACTTACAATAGGTTCCAGGTTCATCCACCTCATTAGAACGGACTGAAATGCGTTCCTTTTTATGGCTGAGTAATATTCCATTGTGTATATGTACCAGGACCTCTTTATCCATTCATCTGTCAATGAACATCTAGGTTGCTTCCATGTTCTGGCTATTGTAAATAGTTACCAATGGCATTTTTCACAGAACTAGAACAACAAAGTTCACAATTCATATGGAAACACAAAAGACCCTGAATATCCAAAGCAGTCTTGAAAAGAAGAATGGAGCTGGAGGAATCAACCTTCCTGACTTCAGATTATACTACAAGGCTACAGTCATCAAGACAGTATGGCATTGGCACAAAAGCAGAAATACAGACCAATGATTTTCCTCTTTTGTCATCCATAGTTATTTTACCTTGATGCTTCCCTGAAAACCCTTGCAATCAGCTACATGCCAGACTAACTATCTTCAACAAAATGAGACTATATTGGAGTCCCGAAAGGACTCTGCCAGGTACTCCTGAGGCACAGAACTCCTAATGGCCTTGCTTAAACAACTTTGAGACTACACCACTAGACCGAGTCAGGATTTCCTGAATTCTCCTGGAGAAGCTGATAAATTCATGAGATGGCTAATCCAAGATCAAACAGAACAAGAATTACATGGGGCTGAGTGAACACATTAAGCATGATTACAGCTTTTGTTTGGACTACTGCTGATGCCTTAATGTTCCATTCTCTGGAGAACAACTTTCTCTTCTAACTTCAGCTATCTAAGATTCATAAGAGTTTAGTAAATCGTACTTCTGTAAATGTAAGAGAGGTATTTATCTTCTTTTCCCTGCCTGATCACTCTAGAGTTTGAATATTCTTATTAAGTGTTCTCATTTTCATAGTAATACAATGAATGGTATAGGTTCAATATGAATCTTTTCCTCTGTATTGATTTGATTATATAAGCTTTTAGTGGACTATCACATTTGAAAACAATACATATAATCAGATATGATCAGATAGTTAAAGAAATTAAAGGTGATTTTATGAAGCCAATGTTCACAAAGTCCTCTTGGGCAAATGGGCCTCCTACCTGGATTACAGCTTTCTCAGTCTTAGAGCTGAGTAGGAGAGGTCACCACCTGGCAGGCCTAGCAAACTTAGGATACTGTGAGGACTTCAAGAAGAGATTAATTTACCTAAATCTGCATGTGAATTCTGGTGGTGAGTTCTTGGCATGGCTTCCTAGCCTTGGGAGGCTTTTCAAAGTCCCATCTAAGACTCCTTATGAAAAGTTCCAGCAATGCAAACTAAAAAGGCCTCTGTGGTCAATTATCATTCTTGCTGAAATTGTGCAGATAAGCAAGCCAAATCTAGTGAGATCAGACATTTTATAAATGTAAGAATAATCTTATTCTGACTCCTAATGGCATTGCTTAAACAACTTTGAGACCACACCACTAGACCGAGTCAGGATTTCCTGAATTCTCCTGGAGACTCTCAGCTGATAAGTTCATGAGATGGCTAATCCCAGATCAAACAGAACAAGAACTACAAGAATTACAAAGAATAATCTTACTTTGAGTATCTTTGGCCAAAAAGGAAGTGACTGTTGAAATTTTGTTTTTAAAAAGAAAACACAGCATTGTAAGGTATGGGATTCTGGTCTTTGAGCTATTTTGCACGTCGTTGTAAACTACGTGGTTATGTGACCTACGTCTAAATCGGACTGGCTTCTGCTATCTCATACATTTTGTCAGTCCTTACCAAATTCTCAGCTCTTCCAGTTTGCTTCAATATCTGCCTGCAACTCCTCAAACTACTGGTTCCAAAGTTGACATCATTGAGAACACAAAGCTGACTGCCCAGATTCTTATTGGAAGTCTATGCTTTGTCTTCATAGGATCAAAAGAAGTCCTATGAGCTGAAGCTAGACAACTTGATATAAATTTCAAAGGACTCATCATTGCAGCAGATTATGTATGATCTTCATGCCTGAAACTGCTGCCATGTGGGCCACTCAGGAAATTACACTTTATCTCCCATGCTCTGCTCCAGGAAATAATCATGATTGTGGATGAGCTTACTAAAACCTATCTGATGTCTGTGCTTCATAGAAAACATTCACTGCAAACTAGGAAATCTATCAGATTACCACTGCCATCCCCTCACTCCACCATCTAAACATGCTTCAAGCCCAACATCTAGAAATGCTTTCATTTGGTTATCGTTCTGGACTCAGAAACTGTGTCTAAATATTAATAGTCCACTATAAATCTTAATCTTTCTCTTTTGTTTCCTTAGAAACCTCCCTCATTAAGTGATCGATTCCTTGCAGGATCCAGCAGATATCTTCTACTACCAAATATCAGCAGACGCTTCAGCTGTTGCTTAGTGAACAAAAGGTGACTGAGTGAGAAATGGACTTATATTGTTCACAGGAAAAAGAATGCCTCTTCTTCCCTTGAAGAAGGGGAGGAACTGAAAATAACTCCCTCCTTAACCAAACCTTAGGCTGTTCTGAGTCCTCTTCTTCACTCTACCTGAAGCTTGATCCTACCTGCTAAGCTGCCGAGCCCAGCTTTAGCAAAGATCCTCCCTAATCAGAATCAGTTTAATCAGAATCCCCCCATACTTCATATCTGAGTTTTTCATCCCTCCTCTTGATATCTAATCAAGTTCCACTCCCAGCCTCCCTTGATACTTGTGTTAGTCAGGGTTCTCCACAGAAACAAGATCAACAGGAAACAGATAGATATACACATATCTTATATATCAAGTATCTATACCTATAGGTATAGATAACTAGATCAGATACCTAATGTCTATACATTTATATATGTGTGTGTGTATATATATATATATATATATATATAATATATATATATATTAGTTATATTTCTCTGCTATATATTGATGTTGCTATAGATATAAGATAGATATAGATATGGCTTCCCAGGTGGCTCAGTGGTAAAGAATCTGCCTGCCAATGCAGGAGACGCAGGAGACATGGGTTCAATCCCTCGGTTGGGAAGATCCCCTGGAGGAGGTAATGGCAATGCACTCCAGTATTCTTGTCTGGGAAATCCCATGGACAGAGGATTCTGGAGGGTTACAGGTCCACAGGGTTGCAGACTCAGGCACGACTTAGCAACTGAGCATGAGCACGAGCATACATATACATGAAGAGATTATAGAAATTGGCTCATGCAATTGTGGAGGATGAGAAATCATGCAATCTGCTGTCTGCAAGCTGGAAAACCAAGAAAGTCAGTGGTATAATTCAGTCTAAGTCAGAAGGCCTGACAAACCCTGAACCCAGTTCAAGGCTAAAAGCCTGAGAATCAGAGGACAGATGGTGCAAATCCTGGTCTAAGTGCAAAGGCCTAAGATGAGGAATGCCGATGTCTTAGAACAGAATCATATGGGTGTCTCAGTTCAGGCAAAGAGCAAACTCATCCTTCCTCTGTCTTTCTGTTCTATTCAGGCCCTCAAGGGATTGGGTGATGCCCATTTGCATTGATGAGGGCAATTTTCTTTACTCAGTCTACCAATTCATATGCTAATCTCTTCCAGAATCCTGCTTACAGACACACCAGGAAATGCTTTACAAGCAAGTGGACATCTAAAATTAGCCAACACAATACCTAAGTTCCTGTTAGTAATTCCCCAGTCACTACCTCTTTCAACCACCCTGTTGGTGATAAATTTTCATCTGTCTCTCGTGTAGATGGGGTTGAGTTTATTTTCCCTGTTACAACAGTCTCTGTCCCCTTTTACAGTAGTCTTAAACAAAGCCTTCCTTGCCTTAAACTCCCTGTGGCATAATTATCTATTGACAATATTAAAGTTATGTTCATGTGAATGAGAGAATGTGTGTCAGGTTCTCAGCTGTGAGCTAGTATGTGCATATTTATGTGAGATAAAATGAGAATGTGAGTACATGTGAGCAAATTTCTTCTGTGAGCTAATGTCTGAGCTTTATGGTGGATGGAAACATGTTTGTGTATACATGTATATAAGCATGTTCTGGATTTTAAGAATATGTAAGTGAAAGTGTGAGTGGGAACATCTGGAAGCATCTGACTGTTTATATCTGAGTCCCTTTGTGAGTAAACTCGTGAGTAAGGTCCTGAATTTGAGTGACAAATCAGCATGTTTTGGCTTCCCTGGTAGCTCAGCTGGTGAAGAATCCGCCTGCAATGCAGGAGATCCTGGTTCGATTCCTGGGTTGGGAAGATGCCCTGGAGAAGGGATAGGCTACCCACTCCAGGATTCTTGGGCTTCCCTGGTGGCTCAGGCGGTAAGGAATCCACCTGCAATGTGGCAGATCTGGGTTCGATACCTGGGTCAGGAAGATCCCCTGGAAGGGGGCCTAGCAACCCACTCCAGCATTCCGGCCTAGAGAATCCCCACGGACAGAAGAGCCCGGCAGCTACAGTTACAGTCCATGGGGTCACAAAGAGTTGGACAGGACTGAGTGACTAACACACACACACACACACACACACACCAGCATGTTTATTTGAAACAATGAATGTGTTGGTGCACGCATGTGAATGTATGTGTTTTTGAATTTGAGTTTGAGGGCAAATCAGTGCGTGTTTAGTTAGTGTGCAAGAATGTGTATGTATGTCAACATATCTCTGTGTGACATTGTATGTGTGAGTATGTTCATGGGTGAGAGTGTTTTCTTAGGTGTAAATGTGTGTGCTTAAAATGAATATTTAAGTGTGTTCACCTGTATAAATGAATTTGTAGGCATGTGAATGCATATTAGCATAATATTGAGTAGTTGGGGTAAATGTGTTTTCTGTGTGATCTTGTTTATGTGTGAATACATTTGAGTAAGGTTATTTGTGAGCATATATGAGGGAGTACATTCAATGGTTTTTTATTTTTTAAATTAGTTACTTGGAGGATAATTATTTACAATATCGTGATTGGTTTTGCCATACATCAACATGAATTGGCCATACGTATACGTGTCACCCCTCATCCTGAATCTCCCTCCCACCTCCCTCCGCACCCTATCCCTTTAGGTTGTCCCAGAAAACCGGCTTTGGGTGCCCTGCTTCTTGCATCAAACTCGCACTGGTCATCTATTTTACACATGGTAATGCATATGCTTCGATGCCATTCTCTCAAATCATCCCACCCTTGCCTTCTCCCACTGACTCCAAAAGTCTGTTCTTTATATCCATGTCTCCTTTGCTGCCCTGCATGTAGGATTGTCCATTTCATCTTTCTAAATACCACATATATGCAAGAATAATTTTATTTATTTATTTTTGGCTGTGCTGTGTCTTTGTTGCTGCACGGGCGTTTCTCTAGTTGCTTCTCTTTGGCTGAGGTGCACAGACTTCTCGTTGTGGAGCAAGGGCTCTAGGGCATGCAGGCTTCAGTGGTTGTGGCATGTGGGCTCAGTACTTGTGGCTTGTGGGGTCTAGAGCACAGGCTCAATAGTTGTGGCACATGGGCTTAGTTGCTTCAGGGCATGTAGGATCCTCTTGGACCAGGGATCAAACCCATGTCTCTTACATTGGCAGGTGGATTCTTTACCACGGAGCCACCAGGAAGTCCCATGTAATGGTTTTTTTTAAATAAATGAATGAAATTGTGAGCTTCTTGCTGATTGTGAGCATGTTCCTGTGCAATTCAATATGTAAGCATGTTTGTGACAATGATATTTTATATGGGTATGTGAATGGGTGTGTGCATGTATAAATGAAATGAGTGTATTTTGAATGTGAGTGAATTTATAATCATGTGTATGTTTTTAAGTGCACGACTATGATAATATGAATTATCTAGGGCCACTTTATGTTTGTGAATTGTGAGCCACCAAGTGTGAATGCATGTTAGTATGTGTATATGTGTGAGTACATTGGTCAGCATGTGTTAATTTGTAAGCTAGTCACTCAGTCGTGTCCGACTCTGTGATTCCATGGACTGTAGCCCACCAGGCTCCTCTATCCATGGGATTCTCCAAGCTAGAATGCTGGAGTGGGTTGCCATTCCCTTCTCCAGGGGATCTTCCTGACCCAGGATCTAACCCGGGTCTCCTGCATTGCAGATTCTTTACCATCTGAGCCACCAGAGAAGCCTGAACAAATGAGCATGTGCATATATATGAGTTTGTCCATTTGTGAGAGTAAATATGTGACCTTGTACATCTGAGAGTGTGTTCATATTTCAATATTTGGGTATTGCTGTAAATGTTTGTGTGTTCAAGTATACCCTGAATTTGCAGCCACATGCACGGGTGTTGGCACGTTTGTATGAGTAGGAATGTGTATCAGGTTCACTGTTGTGAGCTAGTTAACAGGTGAGTATATTTGTGTGAGTGAAACATAAACATGAGTGGAAGTGCTTGTGAGTGTATTTTCTTCTTTGAGTGAATATCTGAGCTTCATAGAGGATGTGGAGATATTTGTATGTGAGTATCTATGTGAACATAGATTTTGAGTGAAAATGTGCATGTATAAGTGGAATGTGTGAGTGGGAACTTTTGAATATAAGCATTTGTGTCCCTGTGTGAATGAATCTATGGGCATGGTCATGTGATTGAGTGAATGTTTGAGCATGTTTGTGTGAAGGAGTGAATGTCAATATGCACATGTAAGTGTATGGGTGTGTGAATGGGAATGTACTGGTGGGCAAGTCTGAGACTGTTTGAGTGTTAAAGTGTTTTGTGAGTGAGTGAATGTGTAATTTATAAGTATGTAAACACATCTGTCTGTGACAGTGTTTCTGTGAGCCTGTTCATGGGTGAGAGTGGTTTCTAGGATATATATTTATCTGTATGCTTAGAGTGAACATTTATGTATGCTCATCTGTATAAACGCATTTGCAAGTCTGATAATCATCTTGGCATATTCGTGTATAATGGATGGGAAAGTATATTTTCTCGTGACCTTGTTAATATGTGATTACAGTGGTCACTCACTATCCACAGAAGACTGAGTCTAGGACCCACTGAGGATACCAAAATCTGAGAGTGTCCAAGTCCCATAGTCAGCCCTCTCTATCTCTGTAGTCTGCATCCTCAGATTCAACTAGCCGTGGATCATCAGTATAGAATGTGATATGCAGTTGGTTAAATCTGTGAATTCAAAACCCATAGACACAGAGGGCCAACTATATATTTATTGAAAAAGTTTGCACATAAGTGGACCCACAGTTGAAATCCGTGTCATGCGAGGGTCAACTGTATATTGGAATAAGGTCATTCATACCCATGTGTGAGTAAATGTAACTGTTTTATATAGATGGGTGAGTATGTTTGTGTGCAACTATATTTGTGACCATGTTAATGCTTATGACAAAAAGTTTGCCTGAGTAAATGAATTCACATGTTTGCACATATAAACACAATGTGCATGCCTACATATCTGTGACCATGTGCTTGGATGTTAGCATGTTTGTGTAAGGGAATATGTATCAGGTTCTTTGTTTTGAACTAGTTAATGTAGAGTGAGCACCTTAGTATAAAATATGGGTGTACATGGAAGGACGTATGAGTGCATTTTCTTCAGCAAATGTTTCAGCTCCAAGATGGATGTGAGCATGCTTGTATTCATGCATTCATGTGGGCACAGTCTGGATTTTAAGATTGTAAATAATATGTGTAAGTGAAGGTGTGAGTGGGAGCATCTGACTGTATGTATTTGTATTTCAGTTTGAGTGAATTCGTTGGAATGGTCATTTGGTTGAATACATGATTAAGCATGTTTTTGTGAAAGAGTGAATGTGTCAAGAGTGTATGTGTACATGCATCTGTGTTTTTGAATGTGAGTGCATGTTTGAGTTTGTGAATATTTGATCTGTTTTGTGAGTGAATGTGTATCTGTATGTAAGTCAGGATATTTGTGTGCAACATTCTATGTGTGAGACTATGTAGGGGCAAGAGGAATTTTCTGGCTGTAAATTTGCACACTTAAAGTATAAATTTATGTGTGCTCATCTCTATAGATAAATTTTCAATCACGTGAATGCATTTTAGTATACATCTGAGTACTGAGTCAGTGATTTTGTTGTGCAAGTGATCTTGTAAAAGTGTGAAAATATTTGAATAAAGAAATCTGTGAGCATGTGAGTGAACATAGCTACTGTTATGTAATGTGACTGAGTGAATTTGTGAGCTTCCTGGTGTGACCATATTTGTGTGCAAGTAAACATATGAGCATGTTACTGTTCCATTGAGTTCAGTCATTCTGTCATGTCCGACTCTGTGACCCCGTGGACCGCAGCATGCCAGGCTTCCCTGTCCATCACCAAGTCCTGGAGCTTGCTCAAACTCATGTCCATCGAGTCAGTGATGCCATCCAACCATCTCATCCTCTGTCGTCCCCTTCTCCTCCTGCCTTCAATCTTTCCCAGCATCAGGGTCGTTGCTAATGAGTCAGTTCTTCGCATCAGGTGGCCAAAGTATTGGAGCTTCAGTTTCAGCATCAGTCCTTCCAATGAATATTCAGAACTGGTTTCCTTTAGCATTGCCTGGTCTGATGTCCTTGCAGTTCAAGGGACTCTCAAGAGTCCTCCCCAACACCACAGTTCGAAAGTGTCAATTCTTCAGCGCTCAGCTTTCTTTGTGGTCCAACTCTCACAGCCATATATGACTGCTGGAAAAACCACAGCTTTGACTAGACGGACCTTTGTCGCTAAAGTAATGTCTCTGCTTTTTAATACACTGTCTAGGTTTGCCATAGCTTTTCTTCCAAGGAGCAGGCGTCTTTAATCATGGCTGCAGTCATCATCTGCAGTGATTCTGGAGCCCAAGAAAATAAAGTCTGTCACTGTTTCCATTGTTTCCCCATCAGTTTGCCATGAAGTGATGGGACAAAATGTCATGGTCTTCGTTTTTCAGTGTTGAGTTTTAAGCCAGCTTTTTCACTCTCCTCTTTCACTTTCATCAAGAGGCTCTTTAGTTCCTCTTTGCTTTCTGCCATATGGGTACTGTCACCTGCATATCTGAGGCTAGTTATTGATATTTCTCCCGACAATCTTGATTCCAGTTTGTGCTTCATCCAGCCTGGCATTTTGCGTGATGTACTCTGCATATAAATTAAATAAGTAAGGTGACTATATACAGCCTTGACGTACCCCTTTCCCAATTTGGAACCAGTCTGTTGTTACATATCTGATTCTAACTCTTGCTTCTTGACCTGCATACAGATTTGTCAGGAGGCAAGTAAGGTGGGCTGGTTTTCCCATCTCCTTAAGAGTGTTGCAGAGTTTGTTGTGATCCACACAGTCAAAGCCTTTAGCATAGTCATCGAAACAGAAGGAGATGTTTTTCTGGAGCTCTCTTGCTTTTTCGATGATATAAAGGATGTTGACAATTTGATCTCTCATTCCTCTGCCTTTTCTAAATCCAGCTTGAACTTCTGGAAGTTCTCAGTTCACATACTGTTGAAGCCTAGCTTGGAGAATTTTGAGCATTCCTTTGCTAGTCTGTGAGATGAGTGCATTTGTGCAGTAGTTTGAACATTCTTTGGCATTGCCTTTCTTTGGGACCGGAATGAAAACTGACCTTTTCCAGTCCTGTGGCCACTGCTGAGTTTCCCAAATTTGCTGGCATATTAAGTGCAGCATTTTCACAGCATTATCTTTTAGGATTTGAAATAGCTCAGCTGGAATGCCATCACCTCCACTAGCTTTATTAATAGTGATGCTTCCTAAGGCCCACTGGACTTCACATTCCAAGATGTCTGGCTATATGTGAGTGATCACATCATCGTGGCTATCTGGGTCATGAAGATCATTTTTGTATAGGTCTTCTGTGTGTTCTTGCCATCTCTTCTTAATATCTTCTGTTTCTGTTAGGTCCATGCCATTTCTGTCCTTTATTGAGCCCATCTTTGCATGAAATGTTCCCTTGGTATCTCTAATTTTCTTGAGGAGATTGCTAGTCTTTCCCATTCTATTGTTTTCCTCTATTTCTTTGCATTGGTCACTGAGGAAAGCTTTCTTATCTTTCCCTGCTATTCTTTGGTACTCTGGATTCAGATGGATATATCTTTCCTTTTCTCCTTTGCCTTTCACTTCTCTTCTTTTCTCTGCTATTTGTAAGGCCTCCTCAGACCACCATTTTGCCTGCTTGCATTTCTTCTTCTTGGGGATGCTTTTGATCACCGCCTCTTGCACAATGTTAGGAACCTCCATCCACAGTTCTTCAGGCACTCTTTCTATAAGATCGAATCCCTTGAATCTCTTGGTCACTTCCACTGTATAATCATAAGGGATTTGATTTAGGTCACACCTGAATGGTCTAGTGGTTTTCCCTTCATTCTTCAACTTAAGTCTGAATTTGGCAATAAGGAGTTCATGATCTGAGTCACAGTCAGCTCCTGGTCTTGTTTTTGCGGACCGTATAGAGCTTCTCCATCTTTGGCTGCAAAGAATATAATCAATATGATTTCGGTGTTGATCATCTGGTGATGTCCATGTGTAGTCATCTCTTGTGTTGTTGCAAGAGGGTGTTTGCTATGACTAGTGCGTTCTCTCGGAAAAACTCTGTTAGCCTTTGCCCTGCTTCATTTTGTACTCCAAGGCCAAAGTTGCTTGTTCCTTCAGGTATGTCTTGACTTCCTACTTTTGCTTTCTAGTCCCCTATGATGAAAAGGATATCTTCTTTTGGTGTTAGTTCTAGAAGGTCTTGTGTGTCTTCATCAAACCAGTCAATTCAGCGTCTTTGGCATTAGTGGTTGGGGCATAGACTTGGATTACTGTGATATTAAATGGTTTGCCTTGGAAACCAACAGAGATCATTCTGTCTTTTTTGAGATTGCACCCAAGTACTGCATTTCAGACTCTTTTGTCAACTATATGAGGGCTAGTCCATTACTTCTAAGGGATTCTTTCCCACAGCAGTAGATATAATGGGCCCATTCTGGTCCATTTCAGTTCACTGATTCCTAAAGTGTCGATGTGCACTCTTGCAATCTCCTGTTTGACCACTTCCAATTTACCTTGATTCATGGACCTAGCGTTCCAGGTTCCTATACAATATTGTTCTCTACAGCATCAGACTTTACTTCCATCACCAGTCACATCCACAGCTGGGCACTGTTTACACTTTGCCTCAGCCTCTTCATTCTTCCTGGAGCTATTTCTCCACTCTTCTCCAGTAGTGTATTGGGCATCTACTGACCTGAGGAGTTCATCTTTCAGTGTCATATATTTTTGCCTTTTCCTACTCTTCATGGGGTTCTTAAGGCAAGAATACTGAAGTGGTTTGCCATTCCTTCTCCAGTGAACCACGTTTTGTCAGAACTTTCTACCATGACCCATCCGTCTTGCGTGGCCCTACATGGCATGGCTCATCGTTTCATTGAGTTAGACAAGGCTGTGATCCAAGGGATTGGTTTGGTTAGTTTTCTGTAATTGTGGTTTCCATTCTGTCTGTTCTTTGATGGATAAGCATACGAGGCTTGTGGAAGCTTCCTGATTGGAAGGACTGGCTGTGGGGGCATCTGGGTCTTGCTCTGATGGGCAGGGCCATGCTCAGTAAATCTTTAATCCAATTTTCTGTGGATTGGAGGGGCTGTGTTCCCTCCCTGGAGTCTGGCCTGAGGCTAAACTATGATAGGGGTAATGGAGGTCCTTCAAAAGAACTTATGTCAGGACTGTTAGATTCAGTGCCCCTGATGCCACAGCAAGCCACTGTCCACCCATGCCTCCACTGGAATCTCCTGGATACTCACAGGCAAGTCTGGCTCATTCTCTTGTGGGGTCACTGCTCCTTTCTCCTGTGTCCTGATGCACACAAGGTTTTGTTTGTGCCTTCCAAGAGTCTGTTTCCCTAGTCCTGTGTAAGTTCTGTAATCAAAGTCCACTGGCCTTCAAAATCAAATTCCCTGGGGGTTCTCAGTCTCTTTGCTGGATTCCCAGGTTGGGAAATCTGTTGTGGGCCCTAGAACTTTCACAACAGTGTGAGAACTTCTTTGGCATAATTATTTGATTGTCCTCCAGTTTGTGAGTTGCCTGCTTGGTGGCTCTGTGGTGGGGCTTACACACCACACCTCCCAGATCTGCTGCAGCCAAAGCCCCTGTTCCCATGGCAGGACACTGCTGACCTATGCAGCCATAGAGGAGACTCAAACACTGAAAGGCAGGTGTGGCTCAGTCTCTTGTGGGGTCCCTGGGTCCTGGTGCACACAAGGTTTTGTTTGACCCTCTGAGCATCTCTGGTAGTTATGAGGTTTGATTCTAAACACGATTTCGCCTCTCCTACCATCTCGTTGGGGCTTCTCCTTTGCCCTCGGACATGGGGTATCTTTTTTCAGTGGGATCCAACATTGTCCTGTCGATGGTTATTCAACAGTTCTTTGCAATTTTGGAGTTCTCATGGGGAAGATGAATGCACATCCTTCTACTCCACAATCTTGTGGGACCTGTCTGTTCAGATTCTTGAGGGTGGGGCAAAGTGTGCAGCTGAAGTGCTGTCCAGCAAGGAAAGGATGCAGCCCAAAGGTGCTGGTGCTCCAATGCTGGTTCCAGCTCTGGAGAAGTGCACCCCTCCCTCCATGCCTCATAATCCTATACACCATAAGAGTCTGTTAGTGTGATACTACTTGAGTATTGAAGTACATGTTTACGTTCAAGGGGTATGACTGAAATTTGTGAACACATGAGAGAACACCAGTATGTTCATGTGAGGCAGTGAATGTGTACTAGGTTCACACAAGTTAAAGTGAGCTTAACTTGCAAGAATTGTATGAGTGTAACATAATCATGAATGGGAGTGTGAGTTTATTTACATGTGACTGAATGGTTGAGCTTCAGGGTAGATGTGAGTTTCCTTGTGTGTGAGTGTGTATGTTAGCAGATTTATTATTTTGAGGTTAATGTGCACGTGTAAATGAAGGGGTGTATGGGAAGATCAGAGTGTACATATTTGGACCAACCTAGATAGTATATTAAAAAGCAGAGACGTTGCTTTGCCAACAAAGTTCCGTCTAGTCAAGGGTATTGTTTTTCCAGTAGTCATGTATGGCTGTGAGAGTTGGTTTGTGAAGAAAGCTGAGCGCCGAAGAATTGATGTTTTTGAACTGTGGTGTTGGAGAAGACTGTTCAGAGTCCCTTGAATTTCAAGGAGATCCAACCAGTCCATCCTAAAGGAGATCAGTCCTGGGTGTACAGCTAAAGCTGACACTCCAATACTTTGGCCACCTCATGCATAGACTGGACTCATTGGAAAAGACTCTGATGCTGGGAGGGGTTGGGGGCAGGAGGAGTAGGGGACGACAGAGGATGGGATGGCTGGATGGCATCACCGACTCGATGCACATGAGTTTGGGTGAACTCTGGGACTTGGTGATGGACATGAATTGCCCACTGCAATTCATGGGGTCACAAAGAGTCAGACATGACTGAGTGACTGAACTGAACTGAAATGAGTGAATTTATGAGCATTTGAGCACATTTCTGTGAAGGAGTCAATGTGTCAGGGTCCAGGTGAGTGTATCTGTGTTAGAGCTTACTGAGAGGATGCGACCACTGGATGACAGATGAACTGGACTCAGGCAATGAGAGGCTCCTCGCTACCTGCCCTGTCCTTGGAATGCAGATGTGGCCCACAGTTCCCATACTAGGAGCCATGTCAAAAATGCTGCCTTGAGAGAGTACTGTTGCTTATATGATCTAGATTGGATACATGATTGAACTTCATTAAGGCTTCTATACGAAAGAAAAACAGGCTTTAATATCTATAGTGTACTTACGTAAAACTAAAACGTAATTTTCCTTCATCAGTTAAAAAGGGCAGTTTGTTTGTTTGTTTGTTTGTTTTCTTTTTTTACTGTTTGGCTTTCTCCATAAATTTCATGGGACTGAGTGAAATAATGAGGATGATCATAATTTTGACTTTCTGTTTGAAACATTGTTAGTTCTTGTGTGTTTTGGTTTTCCAGAGTTAAGAAGACTTTTTCTCTTTTCTCTTAAGCTATGAGCAATTTGCTAACATATACATTTGTGGATAAAGAAGAAACACTTACTTTTTTCTCCCTATCTGATCCCTCCAGGTTTTGGAGTGTTCTGTGAGTATTCCGATTTTTATGGTCATATGTTTGTTTGTATAAATACAATAATAATCTGTTCTCCTTGTAACAGGACACAATTGGAAACACTGGTTATATTACCAAGGCTCTGACTCGAATATCTGAGAATGCACACAAATTAGATATGACCAGACAGTTTTAAGGAACAGCATTTTATAGTAAGAATTTGCCTTCCTATCAAGGGGAGATTGAGAACATGTTCTATTGACCCACATCTGCCATAGCTTAAACCCCCACTTTGACTAAATGGTTGCCTATTTGCAGCAGAGGCGCATGCTGTATGCCAGCCCACTGTCTCTAAAAATGCAGGTGCTACTAGGCCTTATGAGGTGAAGTGAAGTGAAGTGAAGTCGCGCAGTCGTGTCCGACTCTTTGCAACCCCATGGACTGTAGCCCACCAGGCTCCTCCGTCCATGGGATTTCCCAGGCATGAATACTGGAGTGGGTTGCCATTTCCTTCCCCACTAGGCCTTACAGAATGTGTCAGTGCTCCAAATTCCCCCACTTGTATTTCTCTGACAGCCCATGAGGACATCAGGTTTAATCCAGGTGTCTGGGAATTTGGTCTTGGTCTTAGCAACACTGACATCATCTGGATAGAAACAGGAATGAACTGCGGCAGCCATGGGGATGAACGCAGAAGATTTCACTGGTAATCACTCATAGGTCCTGACTGTTAACACTTTGAACTGACAATTCTGCTGTTGTAAAGGGATTAACCCTGTGGCTTGGACAGTGGGAAGCATATGGGTGGATAATTATGAATAAGCCCTTTGGGGATTAGAATATATAGAAGGACATTTGGGTTTGCTTGCCAGAACCTGAGTCAGTTGTCACTGATTTCCATATACCAGATCATGAGGCATTGATACCCTCTGGCAGCAGGAAGCTGATGCCCTAGCCCGGGTACAAGCCTTAGCAATCTGCCCTTCAGTACATACAGCATAGAAAGAGTGGCCACCATAGTGTTCAAACGGGATGGCATATGGCCAAGGTTGCTAGAACGCCCTTGAAACAAAATGACTTGTTTATGCAGTTGCTGTGTGTTCTAAACAGGGCCCAAGGCAACTGCCAAAGGAGCGTGAGTCCATTCACTGGAGCTCCCCACTGGTGAGTCACTGAGAGCAAAATGATTGTATCAGCCGCCTTCCTCCGAGTGAGGGTTCTAAATGTCTTGGTTTGGGTGGACACTGTGTCTGGCCTAATTTAGACTTTCTCCAGTCACCACAAACAAAAAAGAGGTCATCATTAGGGAATTACAAGAGTAGGCTACTATGTATAGATACACTAGTCAAATGGACAGTAACCAAGCATGACATTTCAAATATCATGATATACAAGCTTACACAAAAGAACATGATAGTAAATGGAGGTTCTGTCTCCCCTAAGGAGCATGGGTGATGGAAAAGAAAAGGAGAATATTGAAGCAGCAGATTAAATTACTAACAGGTAAAACCACTTTAGCCAGGTAGACTAAAGTACTGTCTCAAGCTTTAATACATTTGAATGATGCTGACTGCCCCATAATCCAGACCGAGGCCCTCTACCAAGACACACAGTATCATGAAGGTACGGAAGTCATGGAATATGACTTAGATTGCACTCTTCTCACTGTGGACTGTAGGAAAATACAGTCTTTTCTACCAAAAGGGAAGATATGAGAAATAGAGAAATGATCTGTATTCATTTTAAGCACACATTATTTAGATATATATACCTATACACCCAGCTTGTGAATAAGGTTTCTAAAAATGGCAACTTGTTGCCAGTCCTTTGTTCTCTCCCCTTCCTCATAAAAACAATTTGGTAGGGTAATTTCATGGGTTTTTACCCTGCATATGTTCAGAGAACTAAAGGGGTGGGTAAAACAGTCCTCCACTCAAGAGTTTGCAGGTATTACTCATGACCCCATTGACCAACACAAATCTTAGGTGACATCCTGGGAAGATTGTGACTCTGGTCCTCAGCCTGTGAGGAGCCAGGGGCGGGAACCTGCGTCTTAGGGATAAAACCTGGTCAGACCTCCCACTCAGTGTGCTTGCTCCCAGACCTTTTGTCTGCAAAGTGCCCTTCTGCACAAGTAAAGAATACCTTGCTGAGCCATTTTTGATTGTCTGTTCTATTCCCGTGACACCATTTTGAGAGCATTTCCAACAGGATCAACATACTATGATGCTGGGAACACCAAGCCACATCACACCTGGGAAAGGCATTATCTACTGGAGTTTGCAATAAGACATTCTACCAGGATGGATGAGTTACTCTGCAACCCTGGGTGAGGAGGAACTGCTCAAATCTCCACTGGGAGCCAGACCTGAGGAAATGCGCTATGCTTGGAATCGAATACACACCACTGAAAGAGGGGAGAAGGTGGGAGTCCTGGCCTAGCATGTCCCACCCACAGTTCATCTCCATATGCCTGACAGCGCTGCCTTCCCCAGCCAATATATATGGGATAAACAACCAGGTCAAGCTCTTAATGCAACAGCCACATTAACCATTAACATCTAAGGATTAGGCCAGAAGTGTAGTTTTTATGTGAGGGGAAGACTTTCCATACAAGTCCCTACTAAATATCTGTCTTTTCATCTTTAGACTACTGCTGCTCCAGTGTCTGGTCACACAATGAACTCTGATGGAAATACCTTCCTTCAGTAGGTCTGCTCAAGGGCCTGCCGAAGGAATCAACACAACTGTTGGGAAACAGAATGTTATACGTTCATACCTGATGAGTCTACTAATGTACCATCCTTATTAAGTCACACAAGTGAACACCGTGAGTGATCCAACTCCCTGCTTAGGGGACTTTTTTTCAGTGGTTCAGATCATGGAGCTCTTGGTGGGGGTAACAAAAAAGGTTATTCATCAGGAGTCATAATCTGTCTTTTCTCTTGCATATGCTTATATTATTATTGGGGTATCTGCCTCCAATGCAGCTAGTCAGCCACCAAATGAACTATTCCCATGCTAATAAAACCCCTTGTTAATGGCTCAGGGCACATGGCAGAAGAGGGGGATGTATAAGATTCTAAGAATCAGTCAAGAGGGATGGAATGTTGGAGAAGATCATCAAGAAGATATGACAGGGACTTCTCTGGTGGTCCAGTGGCTAAGATGCCACATTCCCAATGCAGGGGGCCCAGGCTCAATCTCTGGTCAAGGAACTAGATCCCACATGCCGCAACTAAGAGATTACATGCCACAGCTAAAGGTCCCTCATGCTGTAACTAAAAAGATCCTGCATGCCGCAATGAAGATTGAAGATCCCGTGTGTCAAAACAAAGACCTGGCATAGCCAAATAGAAATACTTAAAATTTTTGTAAAAAGAAGACATGACTACTGGTTGACCCAAGAGCTGAATCTTGGCAATCAGAGTCTCCTCACCCTCTCCTCATCCTTGGAATGTATGTTCTGCCCACAGTTCCCATACTAGGTCCTGTTTTAAAGACACAGCCTTGAAAGAGGAATGTACTGTTGAGATCATATGGACAAGACATTTGGCTGAGCCCCATTAAATTCGCCATATAAACTTAAGATTCTGACAGGCAGGTGTGGAGATCTACTTGTCTTGTGGCCACTCAACACAAGCCTTATATGTAAGTTCTCTTGCTAATAACACATGTACATCCATGGCTGATTCATATGAATGTATGGCAAAAACCACCACAATATTGTAAAGCCTCCAATTAAAATCCTCCATAAAATATATATATATATACATATATATATATATATATATATATAAATATATAAAGAAATTTCCCTTCTAGAGCTAAAAAAAAAAAAAATTGCCACCCACCCACCCACTTGGAGTGCTCTACATCTTGCTCTGGTATCTCCTTGCCCTTCATACATGGGAGGGAGTTTCAAATTTCATCCAGGGAACTCATGAGGTTTCAAATCAGCAATCTTAATGTGTGCTGGCATGTGAGTGAGATTTTCATCACATTGGTGGGAGTTAAAGAGTGAGCGTTTTGGGGAAGTAAATGTTTTGAGCATCTTTTTAGCGTATTTGTTATTTGGATTTTTTTGTTTGAGCATTTTTGCACGTGAGCATAAATGTGACAGTGTCAGTGTGTATTTGAGCCTGTTCATCAGTAAGAGTGGTCCATTGTGCATAAATTTTTGCTTTAGTGAATATGTGTGTGCTCGATTGTATGAAGGTATTTCTGAGCATGAACACACATGTTAGCATGTTTATGTGTTTCTGTGTAATCTTATTATTATATGGTTTTATTTGTGTAAAGGCACATATATGTGTGTCAGTGAATGTAAGCATATTTATGTGACTGAATTTGTGAGCTTCCTAGTGAGCTTTACTGTTTGTGTGCAAATCAATACCTGGGCATGTTCTTCTTTATGTTAATGTTGGCCTGCATGTGTAAATGAGTGTGTCATTGTGGGTACACAAATCTCATGAGTGGGAGTGAATTTTTGATCATGTATGCACGTGAGTGAAAGTGTGATAATTTTCATGTGAATGAGATCTGGGTATGCTCATGTGAGTGAATGTGTCAGTGTCTGCACATGTGCGTAGTACCATTCAAGAGGGTGAACATATGAACTTGTACCTGTCAGAGTAGGTTAAAGTAATGTTTGAGTGTTGAAATGCATGTTTGTGTGTGTCCAAGTGTATACTTGAATTTGAAGCCATGTGTACGGATGTTATTAGCACTTTCCTGTGAGTCAGTGAATGTGTATGTTTCCTGCTGCAAACTAGGTAACATGTGGAATATTCTTGTATGAGTGAAATGTGAGCATCTGAATGTAAATACATATGGGCGTATTTTCTTCATGAGGGAATATTTGTACTTTGTGGAGGATGTGCACATGTTTGTAGGAGAGCATCCATGTGAGCATGTTCCTGACTATGAGAGTGCTAATGTGCATGTGAAAGTGAATGTCTGGGAGCACCTGAGTTTATGTATTCATGAACCTGTGTGACTGAACTTGTAGGAATATTCATGTGATTGAGTGAATTTTTGTGCAAGTTTGCACAGAGTGAATTTATTATAGTGTGACTAGTTATGTCTACCTATTTGAATACATCTATGAGCATGTTTCGGAGAAGGCAATGGCACCCCACTCCAGTACTCTTGCCTGGAAAATCCCATGGATGGAGAAGTCTGGTGGGCTACAGTCCATGGGGTCGCTAAGAGTCAGACACGACTGAGCGACTTCACTTCCACTTTTCCCTTTCAGGCACAGGAGAAGGAGTTGGCAACCCACTCCAATGTTCTTGCCTGGAGAATTCCAGGGACAGGGGAGCCTGGTGGGCTACTGTCTATAAGGTCGCACAGAGTCGGACACGACTGAAGCGACTTAGCAGCAGTAGCAGCATGAGCATGTTCACGTGAGGCAATGATGGTGTGAGCACATCTGTATTAATGAGTGAATGTGTGACCATGTGGGTGTGAATGGACATGAGTGTGTCTGCATGTGAATAATTTGTCAGCATGTTCATTTGAGTGAGTAAACAGTAAACATGTTAATGTAAGTGACTGAATGTGGGAGCATGCACATACATGTGAACATGTATATTTGTACACACTACCTACCTCCTGCGAAACCTGTATGCAGGTCAAGAAGCAATAGTTAGAACCGGACATGGAACAAAGGACTGGTTCCAAATTGGGAAAGGAGTACTTCAAGGCTGGAAATTGTCACCCTGCTTATTTAACTTATATGCAGAGTACATCATGAGAAATGCTGGGCTGGATGAAGCACAAGCTGAAATCAAGATTGCCAGGAGAAACATCAATAACCTCAGATATGCAGCTGACACCACCCATATGGCAGAAAGCAAAGAGGCTTTTCATCAAGAGCCTCTTGATGAAGGTGCAAGAGGAGAGTGAAAAAGCTGGCTTAAAACTCAACATTCAGAAAACTAAGATCATGACATCTGGTCCCAACGCTTCATGGCAAATAGATGGGGAAACAATGGAAACCGTGACAGACTTTATTTTCTTGGGCTCCAAAATCACTGCAGTTGGTGGCTGCAGCCATGAAATTAAAAAAGACACTTCTTGCTCCTTGTAAGAAAAGCTATGACCAATGTAGACAGTGTATTAAAAAGCAGAAACATTACTTTAGCGACAAAGGTCTGTCAAGTCAAAACTATGGTATTTCCAGTAGTCATATATGGATGTGAGAGTTGGACCATAAAGAAGGCTGACCACTGAAGAACTGATGCTTTTTGAACTGTGCTGTTGGAGAAGACTCTTGAGAGTCCTTTGGATTGGAAGGAGATCAAACCAGTCATTCCTAAAGGAAATCAGTCTTGAATATTCATTAGAAGGACTGATGCTGAAACAGAAGATGAGCTAACTCATAGAAAAGACCCTGATGCTGGGAAAGATTGAAGGCAGGAGAAGGGGATGACAGAAGACAAGATGGTTGGATGGCATCACTGACTCAATGGACATGAGTTTGAGCAAATTCTGGGAGGTGGTAAAGGACAGGGAAGCCTGGCGTGCTGTGGTCCATGGGGCCGCAAAGAGTCAGACACGACTGAGTGACTGAACAACAAAAACATTTGTGAGAGTGAATTTGTGAACTTTTTCATGTCTTACAGTATGTTATGTAACAATATTTGAGTGTTGAAGTAGATGGGTGTGTTCAAGCCTATGGAATTTGTGAGTATCTGTATATGTGTTTACATGCTTGTGTCAGTGAGGGAATATCTATATTTGTTTTCATAAGCCTGTTAATGTGAGCGTGTGAAAGTGAAGTCGCTTAGTCGTGTCCGACTCTTTGCGACTGCATGGACTGTAGCCTACCAGGCTCCTCTGTCCATGGGATTTTCCACCCAATAGTACTGGAGTGGATTGCCATTTCCTTCTCCAGGGGATCTTCCCTACCCAGGGATCTTCCCTACCCAGGGATCGAACCCGGGTGTCCCACATTGTAGACAGATGCTTAACTGTCTGAGCCACCAGGGAAGTGTGCTCTATGCTAAATTTGTGTGAGTTAATCTTTGTGTGTGTGAGTGAATGTTTGAGTTGATGGTGAGTGTGAGTATGTTTGTGTCAGAGTGACTATGTAATCAGATTTCTGTTTGAGTGTGTCAACGTGCCTGTGAATAGGCTGCATGTAAGCACATCACCTATATGACTGGGTTTCTGTAAGTGTGAGTCTGTGAGAATGCACGTTAAGTCAATGAATGTGAGTATGTCCCTGTTTTTGAGTGTGCTTTGTTGTTGTTCAGTCACTCAGTCATGTCTGACCCTTTGCAACCCATGGACTGCAGCATGCCGGGCTTCCCTGTCCTTCACTATTTCCTGGAGTTTGCTCAAACTCTTGTCCATTGAGTCAGTGATGCCATCCAACCATCTCATCCTCTGTTGCCCCTTTCTCCTCCTGACCTCAATCTTTCCCAGCATCAGGGTCTTTTCCCAATGAGTCAAATCTTTCCACCAGTTGGCCAAAGGACTGGAACCTCAGCTTCAGCATCAGTCCTTCCAATGAATGTTCAGGACTGATTCCCTTTAGAATTGCAAGTTTGATCTCCTTGCTGTCCAAGGGGCTCTCAAGAGTCTTCTCCAGCATGACAATTTGTGCCTATCAATTCTTTGGTGCTCAGCCTTCTTTATGGTCCAACTCTCACATCCATACATGGCTACTGGAAAAATCATAGCTTTGACCATGCAGACCTTTCTCAGCAAAGTGATATCTCTGCCTGCTTGGAGCTAGTGCACTGAGACGACCCAGAGGGTTGGTATGGGGAGGGAGGAGGGAGGAGGGTTCAGGATAGGGAACACATGTATACCTGTGGCGGATTCATTTTGATATTTGGCAAAACTAATACAATTATGTAAAGTTTAAAAATAAAATAAAATTAAAAATAAATAAATAAAAATAAATAAAATAAAACAATGTCTAGGTTTGTAGTGTCTTTTAATTTCAGCTGCAGTAACCATCTGCAGTGATTCTGAAGCCCAAGAAAATAAAGCCTGTCATTGTTTCCATTGTTTCCCCATCTATTTGCCATGAAGTGATGAGACCGGATGCCATGACCTTTGTTTTCTAAATGTTGAGTTTTAAGTCAGCTTTTTCACTCTCCTCTTTCACCTTCAAGTGTGTGCTAATATGTGTAAATGAGGAAATGTGTTCATGTGAGATATGAGTGTGTCTTTTATGTGAATTGTGTGAATGAGTGAATGTGTGCATTGGTGGTCTCAAAATATGTGTGTTTACATGTGTGTGAGAATTGAGGATGCTTGTGTCAGTGAATGTGTGAATATATGCATGTGAGCACAAATTTGTTTTAGTGAATTTGTAAGCATATTCAGGGGTGACAGCAGGTACGTGTGTGTGAGAGAACACAGAGATGTTTGCACATGTGTATATGAATATGGGCATAAGACTGGACATGTGATTTGTACAAATCATCATATGTAAGAGTATACATGTGTACGATTTCATTAATATGTGTGCATGGTTGAATGTGTTAACATTTGAGTGTGTGATCATGTTGAGATGGGGATGCCCATATGTGTGACTGAATGTATGAGTATGTTTCTGTTTGTAAAACGAGCATGTATGAATGTGTTCTGTGTGTGAATGAATTTGTGGACATGTTCGTATGAGCAAGGAAACGTGTGAGCAAGTCTGTTGGATTGAGCGTGTGAACATGTGGATGGTAAGTGTGTCTATGTGTGTTAGTAAATTTGTAAGGATGCTGTGAGTGCATGGGCGTTCATCTTTAAGCATGTTAATGTGTGATTATACTTATGTGTGTGACTGTGTGAGCATTTATAAGTGTGAGCAGGTTCATGTACAAATGAACACATGAGCATGCTCCTTTGTGACCATCTTATTTTATGGAAGTAAAAGTGTGAGTCTGCATATGTAAGGGAAAATGACTTGGTTTTGTGTGTGAGTGATTTTGTGAGTGTGTTCTTGTGAGTGAATAAATGCATTATGCTCATGTGAGTGAATGGTCGAGCATGTTTGTGTGAGAGAATGTTGAAGACTGTGTATGTGAGTGTGACTATGAGTTCATCTGTCATTTTACCCTTCTGACTGAGTGAACTATGAGCATGATATTGCAAGTAACAACATGTGTGCATGTATATTACTAATTTTGCTGTTTAAGTAAACTCATAAGTTTAGTTGTATGTTTGAACATACATATGTATATGAGCGAGTGGTAGTCAAATTTTATATTTAATATGTTGATATGCATCTGTGACTTGGTAGGTGAATATGCACAAAGGATTATGTGTGTCTGCGTGTTTAAACCATATTTGTGTTGGTAACTGAATATGTGAGTGTGTGTGAGCATAAATTATAGAACACACATGAGTATATGAATGTGTTGATACATATGAGTGAGCATATTTGGGTGAGTAAATATGTGTATAGCCATGTTGGTCTGAGTATACTTGTTTGAGTGAATGAATGAGAACATATGTGTGAGTATGTAAGTGTACCCTCCATTTTGAGTCAATCTCTGATCAAGAACATATCAATGAATAAATATGTGTGCATGTATGAAACTGATGTGAGCCCATTCGTGGATAAGAGTGTTGGTGTGAGTATATTTGTGTGTTAATACCTATTGGTAACTATTCATGTGTATGAGTAAATCTGTGAATTTGAACATGGATGTTAGCTTGTTCATGTGTATGAATTAATGTGTAATGTAAGCATACTAGTTTGCATGGTGTTGCTAATGAATGTGTAAATTTATGAGTGAACATGTGAGCATATACTTGTTAATGGGTATGTACATCTGTGGGTTATCTGAATGTGTGAGCTTCACGATGAGTGTGAAAATGTTTATCTGCAATTGAAAGGGTGAATGTGTTCTTGTTTATGTTAATTTGCATGTGTGAAGGGATTTGAGAGTGTATGTATGTGCAGGATCTGTGCATGTGAGCTCATATTACACTGTCTTTATATTGGAATAAATTTGTCATCATGTTTTTGTGAGTGAATGGATGTTTGAGCACCTTCATATGAAGGCAATGGCACCCCACTCCAGTACTCTTGCATGGAAAATCCCATGGACGGAGGAGCCTGGTAGGCTGCAGTCCAAGGGGTCGCTAGAGTCAGACACGACTGAGCGACTTCACTTTCACTTTTCCCTTTCATGAATCGGAGAAGGAAATGGCAACCCACTCAAGTGTTCTTGCCTGGAGAATCCCAGGGACGGGGGAGCCTGGTGGGCTGCCATCTATGGGGTCGCACAGAGTCGGACACGACTGAAGTGACTTAGCGTGCATATGAGTGAATGTTGCAAGTGTGTTTATTTATGTGAGCTTCTTATGGAAGAATATATTTCTGTGAGTGAATGTGTAAGTGTGTGTTTGGAAGCATGTCCACCTGCAAGTGAATGTGTAAGCACGTCCTCATTTGTGTTTACATGCACATATGAGGAAATGTGTGTGTACATGTGACATATATGAATAGTCTCGTGTGTGAGTGATATTGCAACCATGTCCTTATAAGTAAATAAATATATGAACATATTTTATGAGTGTCATTCAGTATACATGTTAAGTACGCTCATGCCTGTGAGTGAATATATGAACATTATTTGCCTCTGAGAGAGTTAATATGTGGGTATATTTGACTATGTGAGTGAATTTGTATGGAAGTATATGCATGAGTGTATAATATAGGAGGATAATAATTTCTATAGTGAGTGTGTATGTTCATACATGGGAGCAGGTACTCTGGGGAGTTAACATGTGAGTATATTTGTATACAGAAAAAGTGAAAGTTGCTCAGTCATGTCCGACTTTGCAACCCCATGGACTATATGGTCCATGGAATTCTCCAGGCCAGAATACTGGAGTGGGAAGCCTTTCCCTTCTCCAGGGGATCTTCCCAACCCAGGGATCGAACCCAGGTCTCCCACATTACAGGCGGATGCTTTTTGTATCTTATTGCATCAGTGAATAGTGAGCATGTATGTATATGTGAGCATGTTAATGGGACAATGAGAATGGATGTGTGGGGAAGTGATTTTATGTGAGAGTGGCTATGTATGTGAATGAATTTGTAGCATGTGTGCATGTGTGAGACTGCTGAGTAAGGGAGCACATTAACATAAGTATGCTATTGTGTGAGAGTGAACGTGTCAGTGTGTGGATGTGTGTGAATGAATGTAAGTGACCTTGTGTATATGATCATATTCGTGGGTGCAACTGAATTCATAAGCATTGTCATGTATGTGAGCACGTTATTATATTTGGGTATCTGAATATTTAGAGGTATGTTCATATGCTAGAGTATGTACTGCTGCTGCTGCTGCTGTTAAGTCACTTCAGTCGTGTCCGACTCTGTGCGACCCCATAGATGGCAGCCCACCAGGCTCCCCCGTCCCTGGGATTCTCCAGGCAAGAACACTTGAGTGGGTTGCCATTTCCTTCTCCAATGCATGAAAGTGAAAAGTGAAAGTGAAGTCGCTCAGTCGTGTCCGACTCTTAGTGACCCCATGGACTGCAGCCTACCAGGCTCCTCCGTCCATGGGATTTTCCAGGCAAGGGTACTGGAGTGGGGTGCCATTGCCTTCTCCGAGAGTATGTACAAGTGCTAGTAAATCTGTGAGTATGTGAGCACATGCACGTAAATCTTTCAGCATGTTTGATTGCATAAGCTCGTTAACATGTAATCATATTTAAATGAGTGAATGTGTGTGTATGAATTTATCTGAATGTATGACTTAAAACTCAACATTCAGAAAACTAAGATCATGGCATCGGGTCCCATCACCTCATGGCAAATCGATGCGGAAACAGTGGAAACAGTGGCTGACCTTATTTTGGGGGTCTCCAAAATAACTGCAGATGGTGACTGCAGTCATGAAATTGAAAGATGCTTGCTCCTTGGAAGAAAACCTATGACCAATCTGGACAGTGTATTAAAAAGCAGAGACATTCCTTTGCCAACAAAAGTCTGTCTAGTCAAAGCTATGGTTTTTCCAGCAGTCATGTGTGTGAGAGTTGGACTATAAAGAAAGCTCAGCACCAAAGAATTGATGCTTTTGAACTGTGGTGTTGGAGAAGACTCTTGAGAGTCCCTTGGACTGCAAGGAGATCCAACCAGTCCATCCTAAAGGAAATCAGTCCTGAATATTCATTGGAAAGACTGATGATGAAGCTGAAACTCCAATACTTTGGCCACCTGATGTGAAGAACTGACTCATTTGAAAAGACCCTGATGCTGGGAAAGACTGAATGCGGGAGGAGAAGGGGACGACAGAGGATGAGATGGTTGGATGGCATCACCAACTCAATGGACACGAGTTTGAGCAAGCTCCGGGAGTTGATGATGGACAGGTTAGCCTGGGGTGCTGCAGTCCATGGAGTCGCAAAGCGTCAGACATGACTGAATGACTGAACTGAACTGAACTGATCCATATGCATGAGTGAAGGTGTGGACTTTGTGGTGCGTGATCATGTTTTGGGGGTAAGTGAATAAGTGTGCATGTTTGTCTGTGGGTGTGTTAATGTGTACAAATAAGTGAGGGTGTGAGTTTTACATATGAGCATATTTGAGTCTGTGTGAGTGAATCTGTGGGCATCTTCATTTTAGGGAGTGAATATGTGACCAAGTTTGCATGAAGAAAGGAATGCGTAGGCATATTTGTGTATGTGGATGTGCGGTCATATGTGTTTATGTATGTGTTTCTATGTGTGAGTGACTTTGTGAGCATGGTGTTGTAAGTGAACATGTGAGCTTGTTATTGTGAGTCTGTGTATATGAATGCATGCATTTTGTGAGTATGTATGAGTGAATTTTTTAGCATATTTGTGTATGTGTGCAAATGTACATCAATAACTAATGAGTATATTTACATATGAGAACACTGTGCAAGTGTTACTGAAGATGTAATTATGTACAAATTACTGCAGGGTATCTATGTGTGAGTGAATTGGTAAGCATGTTTGTGTGTGTGAGTGAATGTTTGACCATGTGGGTGTAACTATGTTTAAGTCAAGAGTGTTCATGAGTGAAAATGTGACTGTGTCAATGTATGTGAGAATGTGTGAACGACTTTGTGTGCATGATCATATTTGGCAAGTGAATGAGCACTCTCATATATGTGAACGTGAACGTTTCAACTGTGTTAGCTGCTCAGTCACGTCTGAATCTTTGCAACCCCATGGCTTGCCAGGATCCTCTGGCCATGAAACTCTCCAGGCAAGAATACTAGTGTGGGTAGCCATTCCCTTCACCATGGGATCTTCCTGACACAGGGATTAAACCTGGGTCTCCTGCATTGAAAGTGAAGAAAGTAAAAGCGTTAGTCACTCAGTCATGTCCGATTCTTTGCGACCCCATGGACTGTAGCCCGCCAGGCTCCTCTGTCCATGAAATTCTTCAGGGAAGAATACTGGAATGGGTACCATTCTCTTCTCCAGGGGATCTTCCCGATCCATGGATCAAACCCAGGTCTCCTGCATCGCAGGTGGATTCTTTACCAGGTAAGCCCCTAGGGAAGCCCTCTCCTGCACTGAAGGCAGATTCTTTACTGTCTAAGCCACCATTATGTATGTCCATGAATTTGTGAGGGCTTCCCCGGTGGCTACCATGGGGTCGCAAAAGAGTCAGACACAGCTTAGCAAATAAATGACGAATTTGTGAACATGTGTGTGATAAATATGTGTCTCCATGAGTGTGAGCATATTAGTGTGAGACAGGGAATGTTTGAGTGTCACCCTGAATGAATAAATAAGCATGCCAATTCATATGTGATTTTATTAATGTGAATAATATTCCTATGATTAAAGGTCTGTTTATGAATGTACTTATGGTCGTGTGCATGGATTTTAGCACATTTGTTCATGTAAGCTAATGTATAAGTAAGCTCGTTTGTGTGGGATTGTAAATATGTGAGTATATTTGTGGGAGGAATTTATGACAGTGTGCATGTGAGTAGATGTAGTGAATGTGAGGATGTTCCTGTGTGTGTATTAATGTATACATGTAAGTGAATGGGTGTGAGTGCATGGGAGCATATATGAGTATGTGTATCAATGTGAGCTTATTCAAGTGTGAGTGAATATATGAACATGTTCATGTGTGAGGGTAAATTTGTGAATATAATTGTGAGTGAATGTGTGAGCATGTTTCGAGAGTAAGTAAATGTGAGAGGAATGTATGCATGTGAACAAGTCTGTGGCATTGGAGAGTTCTGGCTCGCATGGTTTGGGTTGGCAAATACTTGGGAGAGTTCAGCTGCTACGTAAAAATATGAAATTTAGGGCCTAGACCAAGTATGAAAAATATTTTCCAGTCTCAGGCAAGGGGAAGCTTGAGATAGGGGAAGCCGCTTGGTTCTTACAGGCCCACTGGGCTATCTCTGCTGCCTTTGTTGCTACAAAGGTGATTTTACAGCTTACTACTATTCGACGTCCATAGAGAAGGGAATAGCAACTCGCTCCTGTATTCTTGCCTGTAGAATCCCATGCACAGAGGAGCCTGGCGGGCTACAGTCCATGGGGTTGCAAAAAGTCAGGCACGACTGAATGACTAACACACACACACACACACACACACGCACACACTTCAAGGTGATATGAATAGAAGCATAAGGCTTTACAGTCAAACAAGACTGCATGTTATCCACCTTGCATTAGGTACCTGGGTCAGATAAACTGGTTACAGACTCAGCCCACCAGTGCTCACATACTTACATAGATTAGCTTCTGGATATTCATGGTGAGGGGAACAAGCTCATTTTAATAAATGAGATTTATGGGGGAACTTGGCCAAGGAGAGGTATATGCTATGCTACATGCACTAAAATCAGGTTGGCAGAAGAAAGTCCAGAATGTGGTTAAATTTGCCATCTTATGTATTGCCGTGACTAAGGCAATATGAAGGCCTATTCTGGTGGGCAATTGTATGTTCCTACTTGTTCTGATTGTTGTGATTATTGCTTGAGTTTCCTACCAAGTACCCATAACAAATAGCCTGGTGGGCCAAGTTATTTCAAAAATCAGTATCAACTATATTATACATTTGGCGCATTAGGTCCCTCTGGGGGAATTTTTCTTTGGCAGCTGTGTGTGTGTGTGTGTGTTAGTCGCTCAGTCATGTCCAACTCTTTGCAACCCCATGGACTGTAACCTGCCAGGCTTCTATATCCATGGGATTGTCCAGGCAAGAATACTGGAGTGGATCGCCATTCCCTTCTCCAGAGGATCTTCCTGACCCAGGGATCGAACCCTGGTCTCCTGAATCGCAGGCAGATTCTTAACGGTTTGAGCTACAGCGAAGTCTTTGGCAGCTGTTTATGTTACTTTTATAGCCTCAGAGGTGGCCTCTTGGGAGGTGGTCATGTGACTAACTCAATAGATTTCCTCCCAGGTTAGCTTTGCTACTGGGCTTATCATTATTGTTCTGTAAGACAGGATGGGTATGTTTTAAGATCCCCCAGAAGAGTAAAATTGGGCTGCAATTTCCCTCAAGTACTTCCCAAGTCCTTATTAATGATGCTCTTGGTAAGCCTGATGAATTTTTAATAGTTGTAAACAAGTAGCGTCGATTTGGATGGAAAAACTCTCATATAGAGAGTGGTTAGATGTCTCTATGGGATTTGAAAATTTTCAATTTTCAGGAGAATTTTCTTTGCTGTCACACTCAAAGGCTATGATTGTTTCCTGTGGGCAGTAAGCATTGGAGTTGTTGAAAGGCCCACTCCCACTGAGTGTGATGGAAACCTTGAAGTTGGTATTGGAAGACAATTAGGCTAGAAAAGAATTCCCAGACTGGATGAAGCTCCTGACTCTTTAGACATGCCTTGTCCTGGATATTATGTTGTATACATTCCTTTCCTAATAAGTATACTGCGTGTGTGTGCGTGTGTGTGCATACATATATACACATACAAATTATAAGTGGCCATGGGGCTTCCCTGGTGGATCAGTGGTAAAGAATCCACCTGCCAATGTTTTAAGGTTTTGAACCCTGTCTAGGAATATCCCACGTAGCGTAGAGCAGCTAAGTCTGTGCACCACAACTATTAAGACTGTGCTCGGGAGCCCAGGAATTGCAACTATTGAGCTCATGAGCAACAGCTATGAAGCCCACATGCCCTAGAGCCCGAGCTCCACAATAAGAGGAGTCACCATGATGAGAAGGCCTGCACTACAACGAATTATAGGCCCACTTGCCACAACTAAAGAAAAGCCCGTGCAGCAACAAAGACCTAGTACAGCCAAAAATAAAAACGAAACAATAATATTATTAAGTCAATAAATAAAGTAAATTCCCAACCAGGGAGGAAATTCATGGTAAATTGTCCTTGGTCACTTAGACAAACTTCTTTGAGTGCAAACTTCCATAAATGGGACTTGTACTGGAAAGAGAGGAAAAGTCGTTATATTAACAACTGATAAGAAAAGAAACCAACATTTGTAAAGAAATACATTTTGGCAGGGTTTACATTAGTCCTTATTGTCAGGGATTAGCAAGAGCTATAATTTTATCTAACTGTAATCCCATAGTTTGTTGGTATAGCTCTGCATTACAGCACTTTTCATATGATTGCACTCATCACAAGCATCCTGGTTGTAATACTGGGTACATACTATCTCTGGGCAATTCCTTACATAAATCTCAAGAGGCAGTGGCTCTATGTGGTTAATGGCACTACTTAATCACAGTCAGTCTCATCTGTTTTGAGGTCAGAGTTGGCCCTGAGGGTTTAGAACCATCTATGAGTCACAAGTGGTATCTAAAGAGTCTAGCTTAGCCAGAATGGGTGTTGCTTGTAGTAGAAGAGACAGGAGAAGGTTGCTAGCCTCAGTGTTGGTATCTGTGGTCATTTAGCAGGACTGACCAATGTGAATAGCCAACAGCATGGTTCCCATTGTCTCCAATCTGACCTGTGTTGTAAGACACCCTGTTAGGTGCATGTGGTATAGTTTCCAGACAGACCTTGTCAACAGTAGTGCGTAGATTACTAGGGCTGGGTGAACCGCCAAGAGACATAGAGTCAACACTAGCAAGGGTAGGAACTTCTCAGGTGAGAAGGACCATGGTAACAGGATAGGACTTAAAGTTGGAGGTCACCTATAGCCAGCATAGGGAGCCTGATTGTCCCTGGTATTGTTCACATGGAGTTACCTGGTCTGGGAGAGGTTTAGGTCCACCTCCTGGGTTCCACGGTGCCTTTTGAGGAGCAAAGTACCAGGATGGCTGATAGGGTCACCTCTTTCTCCAGAGAGTGGTTTGCTTGGCTTATACTGGATGATGATGAACACAGGCTAAAGGATGGTTTCAGAATCACTGGTTCACATCAGGTTCTCATCAGGATCAAGAAGGAGGTGGCTAAGCTCTGGGTTTTGTCTGAGGGAGACAGGAAAAAATGAAAGTACCAGGTGAATGTTTCTTCTCTATTCATGGCATTGCCTGTGCTCTCATGCCTGTGAAAACCAATAATTGGGTTGTATCTCGTGTGGAATTGCACACCAGCAGAAATAGAATTGTCTCTGTTGATGGTCCCATCATTTGCTGTGAACTTAAATATGGCACAGTTATGCCATAGGGGCATGAATTTAATATAACCTAAACCATGGGCAGTATTTTGACCACTGGAAGGACCGCTGCCCTCCAAGTTCTCTCCACAGTCCTTGATGTGGGACTGGAGGATGACAGGATAGATAAAAAGCCCAAGCAATCTTTTCTTGTAACACCCATAGTTATTTTGCATTACAGTGATGTACAAACTTTAGTCTGACTGTGTAAACCGTGTGGCGGTCCCAAGGATTATAAAAGCTATTTGTTATCCCCTCAATAACATTAGGAGAAATTGGTGTATTGTATGGATAAACTAATGGAAGGCTTGTATAGAAGGCGGAGAGCACCGAGCTGAGCTCCCTGTGCTATACAGCAGCTTCCCACTAGCGAATCTATTTTACACACACACACACACACACACACACACACACACACGTCAATCTTACTCTTCCAATTCATCTCACCCTCCCCTTCCATTTCTGTGTCCAAAAGTCCGTTCTCTATGTCTGTGTCTTTATTCCTGCCCTTCACAGAGGTTCATCAGTACCATTTTTCTAGATTCCATATATATGTGCTAATATACGAATTTGTTTTCTTTCTGACTTACTTCACTCTGTATAACAGGTTCTAGGCTCATGCACCTCAGCCTGGTGCTCTGTGACAACCTAGAGGGCTGGGATGAGGGGGTAGGAGGAAGGGAATATATGCTGATTCATGTTGTTGTACAGCAGCAATAAATATAACATGGTAAAGCAATTATCCTTCAACTAAAAATAAATTTAAAAAAGAATCAAAAGTGAAATATAAAACAGTAAATTCTAAAATAAATAGTAGTTTGGAATTAACATATACACACTGCTGCTGCTAAGTCGCTTCAGTCGTGTCCGACTCTGTGCGACCCCATAGACGGCAGCCCACCAAGCTCTGCCATGCTTGGGATTCTCCAGGCAAGAACACTGGAGTGGGTTGCCATATACATACTGCTGCTGCTCCTGCTGCTGCTGCTAAGTCGCTTCAGTCGTGTTCGACTCTGTGCGACCCCATAGAGTGCAGCCCACCAGGCTCCCCCATCCCCGGGATTCTCTAGGCAAGAATACTGGAGTGGGTTGCCATTTCCTCCTCCAATGCATGAAAGTGAAAAGTCAAAGTGAAGTCGCTCAGTCGTGTCCGACTCCCAGCGACCCCATGGACTGCAGCCTACCAGGCTCCTCCGTCTATGGGACTTTCCAGACAAGAGTACTGGAGTGGGGTGCCATTGCCTTCTCCAATATACATACTACTATACATTAAATATATAACCAACAAAGACCTAACATTTAACACAGTAAACTATACTCAATATTTTGTAATAATCAATAAGGAAAAAGAATCTGAAAAGGAATATATATATATATATAAACATACATACACCTGAGTTCAGTTCAGTTCAGTTCAGTTCAGTCACTCAGTCATGTCCGACTCTTTGTGACCCCATGAACCGCAGCACACCAGGCCTCCCTGTCCATCACCAACTGCCGGAGTCTACCCAAACCCATGTCCTTTGAGTCGGTGATGCCATCCAACCATCTCATCCTCTTCTCCTCCTGCCCTCAATCTCTCCCAGCATCAGGGTCTTTTCAAATGAGTCAGCTCTTCACATCAGGTGGCCAAAGTGTTGGAGTTTCATCTTCAACATCAGTCCTTGCAATGAACACCCAGGATCAACCTGCTTTAGGATGGACTGGTTGGATCTCCTTGCAGTCCAAGGGACTCTCAAGTGTCATCTCCAACACCACAGTTCAAAAGCATCAATTCTTCGGCGCTCAGCTTTCTTTATAGTCCAACTCTACCAACCATGCATGACTACTGGAAAAACCATAGCCTTGACTAGATGGACCTTTGTGAACAAAGTAATGTCTCTGCTTTTTAATATGCTGTCTAGGTTGCTCATAACTTTCCTTCCAAGGAGTAAGTGTCTTTTAATTCATGGCTACATTCACCATCTGCAGTGATTTTGGAGCCCAGAAAAAAAAAGCCAGCCACTATTTCCACTATTTCCCCATCTATTTGCCGTGAAGTGATGGGACTGGATGCCATGATCTTAGTTTTCTGAATGTTGAGCTTTAAGCCAACTTTTTCAGTCTCCTCTTTCAACTGCATCAAGAGGCTCTTTAGTTCTTCTTCACTTTCTGCCATAATGGTGGTGTCATCTGCATATCTGAGGTTATTGATATTTCTCCCAGCAATCTTGATTCCAGCTTGTGTTTCCTCCAGCCCAGCATTTCTCATGATGTCCTCTGCATATAAGTTAAATAAGCAGGGTGACAGTATACAGTCTTGATGTACTCCTTTTCCTATTTGGAACCAACCTGTTGTTCCATGCCCAGTTCTGTTGCTTCCTGACCTGCATACAGGTTTCTCAAGAGGCAGGTCAGGTGGTCTGGTATCCCCATCTCCTTCAGAAGTTTCCAGTTTATTGTGATCCACACAGTCAAAGGCTTTGGCATAGTCGATAAAGCAGAAATAGATGTTTTTCTGAAACTCTCTTGCTTTTTCTATGATCCAGCAGATGTTGGTAATTAGCCACGGCAGTGACGGTGTGGGAGCGATGGCGCGGGAGCCGCGGACAGGAGCTACCCCACGTCCAAGGTCAGGGGCGGTGGCGGAGAGGAGCTACCATATATATACCTGAGTATATACATATATATAACTAAATCACTTTGCTGTATACCTGAAACTAATGCAACATTGTATATCACCAGAGTTCAATAAAAAAAAAATAGAATAAAAATAAAATTTAATGTATCAAATGTTCAACATTATACAGATGTGATTAATTAAACATTAAAAAAAGAAGACCAGGAGGTTATGGCAAATTAGCTTAGTGGCAGGGAATGTGGCTATTTTCTCATGGAGTTGCAACACTCTAGTAAGTCCAGGTTAAGCTCAATCCAGTAGATATATTACCATTTGAATACAGACCTCAGCTTGTATGGGAGAAGCTTCTGCTCTCACCCAGGGCATAATAGGAATCTCAACCCATAGCATAACTGGCTCTGCTCCAGTAGAGCTTTGAGTTTCATTGAGGGTTCAGTATACCTCTGGAAGTTGCCTCTCCATTGGCCAATACTTTTGGACTGAGTCTGCAAGTTGCTTATGCCAAAAACCCATGGACATGTGGGCCAGTGGATCCTAGAAATGAATTTTTGGGTGGCCGAAACTTCTAAATGTAAGTCCTGTTCTCAGAGCACTAGTGGGAGAGCTGAAACGGTAGACTTCTTTAGTCTATCTAGTGTCTGTTGTTGCTCAGGTCCCCACAGATAAGTGGATGTCCTGAGGGTGACTCCATACACAGGGACCAGCAAATACTGGAGGTTGGCACTGGAATTCTATGTTACTACCAAATGTTGGATCTCCTTTACCAACATGGGAGATTGGGGCATGAGAAGCTTTTCTTCTACCAAATGACTAAAAGTAAAGCACTGAAGGATTATGACCTGTCTTACCCTTGTTAAGCATTATACAGATGTGATTAATTAAACATTAAAAAAAGAAGACCAGGAGGTTATGGCAAATTAGCTTAGTGGCAGGGAATGTGGCTATTTTCTCATGGAGTTGCAACACTCTAGTAAGTCCAGGTTTAGCTCAATCCAGTAGATACATTACCATTTGTATGAGACCTGAGACCTGGACATAACACATTCACATTTAGACAGGATCATATTCATATTCATGCACACAATCTCTCACACACAGATACTCATATATTCACTCACAGTTGCACATAGACACACTCACATTATCACTTCCACACAAGTGAATATACATTTAATCACACATAGACAGAATCACATTCACTCACAGAAAAGAACACATACATTACCATGCCCTAACACAAGCATGTTTACATATTCATTAACACACACGTTGCTATATCCACTTATACTTGTAGATTAATAATATGCACGTATATATGTATCGATATACATATACATGCTCATGCATTTAATGACAGACTTTTTTCACAGTCACGCAAGCACAAATGTACAAAAACACAAATGCAAAGCATACATTCACTCACATTCATGAAAGTACATAATATGCTTACATATTCATTTGAACACAGGAATATGATCACATGTATATACTCAGTCGTTTACACCCAGACATGAACATGTTCACATAATCACACAGTGAACCTGATCACAAACTCACAAGTACACTCATTAAAACAGTTGTGTACATGCATATGATCAGCATTCACACATACATCCATGCATGGATTCAGAAATAGATCTGAATTCAGATTCAGAAATATCATGTCCAGGTCTCATAATTTCAGGTAAACCCGAAGTTTACCCTTCTGAGTTTCAATTATAGACCAGACATTGAACAGACTAGGAGGTTCCCTGTAGCTTATGGAGGGCAATTGCCCATCCCCTCAGTGAAGTGTTTACTCACAGTGGTGACAGTGTGTGACACCGAGTCATAGCCAGGTCCAGGGACAAGGATGACATCAGTACAATGCCAGAGCTGAGTTTCTGTGGGAGGTGCCTGGTGCAGAGCAGGAATCTAGATCCACACGGCAAATTCCTTGTGAAATCCCAGAGGTATTCATGTACCCTACAGGCAACTGGGAAAAGTGTACTGTTGATCCTCAAAGGGGAAGGCAAATTGTGCTCAATTATCCTATGACACATTTAACAAAGAGAACATGTTAGACCAGTCTAGGACTGCGGACCATTTACCAATATTACTTGAGTGTCATTCATTCCGGTATGAGATTCATAATGTCAATACCTAGTAGAGGGGCTCTGGTACAGGGAGCAGCCTCCTTTAATTCTCTCTAGTCCATAGATAGCCTCTACCCATTAGTCGTGGCTTGAGGACAGGCCATAGCAGGAAACCACAAAGTGGGGATCCGTATCCTTTCACTAACAAGGCTAAGACAGGTCATAATCCTTCAGTGCTTTACTTTTAGTAATACCTCCCACATGGGTAGAGGGAAGTTCAGTAATTTCCACTGGCCAGGGCCTACCAGTAGAATAGAAGCCTTAGGATTGTTTCGTGAGGTTATCTGCTGATTCCAATAACAGGAAAAGAGATAATTTCAGAGAGAACAACCAGGGCAGAAGCATCTTTTAGCAAAATTAAGTCAATTTTAAAGCCTCAGTAGACAATCATCCTTTCAATTAATTATCCTCCCAAGCCAGTCATCTCCTGGGGAATCCCTTTGAAGCAACAGTCACAAACATTTTTGGCACCAGGGACTGGTTTGGGGTAGGCAATTTTCCCATGCACCAGGGTGGTGGGGGATGTTTTAAGTATATTACATTTGTTGTGCCCTTTATTTCTATTATTATTACATCAGCTTAATCTCAGATCATCAGGCATTAGATCCTAGAGGTAGGGGACCCTTGTTTTAAAATATGAGTGCTTACTAGGATTAGGGAGATGTGAGCATCTGTATCCAAAACAGCCATCCAGTGTTGTTAATATTTGGGAGCCCACACCACAGTTCATGTGGTAAGAGGGCAACAGCCTGCCAAAAGAGGCCTGCTTTGAGAATACTGGGTCCTGATGTGGGGGCGGCATCGAGTGTGTGTGTGTGTGTGTGTGTGCATGTGCACCTATGTGTGTGAAGGAGATTGTACCCACATTTGCATGTGTGATTGAATGTGCACGTTTGTGAACAACTTAAGGAGGAGTATGTTCATGTATGTAAATTTATGACTGACACGGTGTATGTGAAGCATATTGAGGTGTGTGAGTGAGTGCATAACTATTTTAGTTTAAGCATATTTGTATTTGAATGAATTTGTCCATGTGTCAGCGTATCTATGGATGGCAGTAAATCTTTGAGCATGTTCATTTGAGTGAATGTGTACTTTGTGGACGTATGTGAGCTTGTCTGTGTGTAGGAGTGAATTGAGCCTGTTCATATGTCAGTGTATTAATGTGCTTTTGTGTGTTTCTGTGTGTTCACGTTTTTGAGTGAATTTGTAAGCATGTGCATGATGGTAGCATGTTTACCTCTGAGTGAATGTGGAACCATGATGATCTGTGTGAGCTTGTTAATGTGTACATCTATTTCTGAATCCATGCATGGATGTATGTGTGAATGCTGATCATATGCATGTACACAACTGTTTTAATGAGTGTACTTGTGAGTTTGTGATCAGGTTCACTGTGTGATTATGTGAACATGTTCCTGTCTGGGTGTAAATGACTGAGTATATACATGTGATCATATTCCTGTGTTCGAATGAATATGTAAGCATATCATGTACTTTCATGAATGTGAGTGAATGTATGCTTTGCATTTGTGTTTTTGTACATTTGCGCTTGCGTGACTGTGAAAAAAGTCTGTCATTAAATGCATGAGCATGTATATGTATATCGATACATATATACGTGCATATTATTAATCTACAAGTATAAGTGGATACAGCAACGTGTGTGTGTTAATGAATATGTAAACATGCTTGTGTTAGGGCATGGTAATGTGTGTGTTCTTTTCTGTGAGTGAATGTGATTCTGTCTATGTGTGACTAAATGTGTGTTCACTTGTGTGGAAGTGATAATGTGAGTGTGTCTATGTGCAACTGTGAGTGAATATATGAGTATCTGTGTGTGAGAGATTGTGTGCATGAATATGAATATGATCCTGTCTAAATGTGAATGCGTTATCATGTCCAGGTCTCAGCATGAGTGATTTTGCAGTGTCTGTGTTAATACACATGTGTGTGTGTATGAGCATGCAGGCTGTGTGAATAAGTGAACTTGTTCCTGTGTGTGAAATTGATCATACATGAGTGATTCGTGTGTTAGCATGTTGTCTGTTAAATAAATGTGAGAGCATGTGCATGTATGAATGTGTGTGAGAGGTCGGAAGGAGTGGATGTAAGTGTGCAACTGTCTCAGTATACAAGTCCATTAGATATGTGTATTTTTGTGGGAATTTAAGTGAGAGTGTAGACTTGTTAGGGAGATAACATGTAAACATGCTTTGTGTGTCTGGGAATGTTCACATTTAAGTATGTTCATGTATGCGTGAACATCTGAGTATGCCCGTGAGTGTGAGCATGAACATATGTAAATACAAGTGTGAACACCTTTGTGTTTTGAGCATGTTAATGTGCAACAGTGAAAGTCTGTTTGTGTATGAATGAATTCGCGTGTTCATATCTGAGTGCGTGAGCTCACGCATGTATGGGAGCATGTTCATGTGTGTAGACTATTGCATGATCAAGTTGGTGTGTGTGAAGGTGTTAATGTATAATTATTTTTCCTGAGTGGAACTGAATGTGTAAGCAAGTTCATGTATGTGAGCATGATGTAAATCTGAAGCAAAGTTGTGATTGTATGTGGGCAAGTCTGTGTACATGAATTAATCATGTGAGTGAATATGTCAATCTGTTTATTTGCACGTGTTTATGTCTTCAAGTGTTAATGGAGTGTTTGAGCAGGTTTTTGAGTTTTATCGAATATGAGCATGTGCATTTATGTGAAATTTTCTTTGTGTAAAAAAATTTGTGAGGGTTTTGTGTGTTTGAGCATGTTAATATATGAATAAGCTCATTTTGTGAATGTGTCAATTTGGGTATATGTGAATGAACATGTAAGTAAGTATGTGTCATTTTATTGAAATGTGTGTTTATATGTGTATGCTCATATATGTGACTATGTGATGGCATCCATATGTGGATTAATATATGAATAGGTACATGGGAGTGAATGTAGGAGCAGTTTTCTGTGTGTATAATTCATGTCGGTGAAAATCTCAACATCTTAGTTTGCGTGACTGTATGAGTGTTCTCCACAGGACTGGAAAAGGTCAGTTTTCAATCCCAAAGAAAGGCAATGCCAAAGAATGCTCAAACTACCGCACAATTGCACTCATCTCACACGCTAGTAAAGTAATGCTCAAAATTCTCCAAGCCAGGCTTCAGCAATATGTGAACCGTGAACTTCCTGATGTTCAAGCTGGTTTTAGAAAAGGCAGAGGAACCAGAGATCAAATTGCCAACATCTGCTGGATCATGAAAAAAGCAAGAAGAGTTCCAGAAAAGCATGTATTTCTGCTTTATTGACTATGCCAAAGCCTTTGACTGTGTGGATCACAATAAACTGTGGAAAATTCTGAAAGAGATGGGAATACCAGATCACCTGATCTGCCTCTTGAGAAATTTGTATGCAGGTCAGGAAGCAACAGTTAGAACTGGACATGGAACAACAGACTGGTTCCAAATAGGAAAAGGAGTTCGTCAAGGCTGTATACTGTCACCCTGTTTATTTAACTTATATGCAGAGTACCTCATGAGAAACGCTGGACTGGAAGAAACACAGGCTGGAATCAAGATTGCCGGGAGAAATATCAATAACCTCAGATATGCAGATGACGCCACCCTTATGGCAGAAAGTGGAGAGGAACTGAAAAGCCTCTCGGTGAAAGTGAAAGTGGAGAGTGAAAAAGCTGGCTTAAAGCTCAACATTCAGAAAAACCAAGATCATGGCATCCAGTCCCATCACTTCATGGGAAATAGATGGGGAAACAGTGGAAACAGTGTCAGACTTTATTTTTCTGGGCTCCAAAATCACTGCAAATGGTGACTGCAGCCATAAAATTAAAAGACACTTACTCCTTGGAAGGAAAGTTATGACCAACCTAGACAGCATATTGAAAAGCAGAGACATTACTTTGCCAACAAAGGTCCAGCTAGTCAAAGCTATGGTTTTTCCTGTGGTCATGTATGGATGTGAGAGTTGGACTGTGAAGAAGGCTGAGTGCTGAAGAATTGATGCTTTTGAACTGTGGTCTTGGAGAAGACTCTTGAGAGTCCCTTGGACTGCAAGGAGATCCAACCAGTCCATTCTGAAGGAGATCAGCCCTGGGATTTCTTTGGAAGGAATGATGCTTAAGCTGAAACTCCAGTACTTTGGCCACCTCATGCGAAGAGTTGACTCATTGGAAAAGACTCTGATGCTGGGAGGGATTGGGGGCAAGAGGAGAAGGGGACGACAGAGGATGAGATGGCTGGATGGCATCACTGACTCGATGGACATGAGTCTGAGTGAACTCCGGGAGTTGGTGATGGACAGGGAGGCCTGGCGTGCTGCGATTCATGGCGTCGCAAAGAGTCGGACACGACTGAGCGACTGATCTGGTCTGATTTGATCTGATGAGTGTTCTGGGATTAGATTTGAGTGTATCTAGATTTGAGCAGATATATGAGCACGTTTGTGCATAGAAACACACTAATGTGAGTGTGCTCATTTGCGTGAATGAAGGTGATGATATGCTCCTATGTGTGATTGAATTCATGAGCGTGTTTGGGAGTGGTTGTGAGTCTGTAGGTATACATTCATGTGCAAGTGTGAACAAACATGAATTTTATCTGTGTCAGTGTGTGAGAGAATATCAGTACTGATAGCTTACGGTGAATCATGTCCAATTCGTGATCTCTGAAGAAGATTTAGCTTCAGAACCAGGGACCAGGCTTGATCACTCAAGAGCTTTTATATAGCCGAGTTTTATTAAAGAATAAAAAGGGACAGAGAAAGCTGCTGACATAGACATCAGAAGGGGGATGGAGAGTGTCCCCCTGGCTAGTCTTAACAAGGGAGCTATATACTTTTTTAATTTGTTATTACAAAAAAATCAAAATAATGTTCCAAGGTTGTAAAGATCTTACTAGACCCACTCCCACAATTTACATTGTAAGATGACAGGATTAGAACTAACGATAGAAAGATCTTGCCAGGTGAACTCCCATAATACACATTTTAAGATAACAGGACTAGTCAGAAGGTTGTTCAGTTCAGTTCAGTTCCGAAGGTTTTTAAGAAGGAGCAACTATCCTCAAGCAGGATACATTGTTGTTAAATAATCCTTAGCACAGTTTAAGCCAAGTTGTTTGTTGTGTAATCATCAGCTTAAAAGAAAAAAACTTAAAGAAAAAAAAAAAAAAAAGTTTGTCCTTTTCTCCTCCTTGAGAATTCCAGACCCCTATCTGTTCCTTGAGAGCCCTAGCTAGACCCTTTTCTCCTCCACGGGGACCCCGGACTTCTTATCAACCCACCTAGGAATTGTCTCTCTCAGTATGTTGATGTGTGTGAATGATGTATGAATATGCTGCTGCTGCTAAGTCGCTTCAGTCGTGTCCGACTCTGTGCGACCCCATAGACGGCAGCCCACCAGGCTCCCCCGTCCCTGGGATATGTGTGTGTGAGTACAAATGTATGCTATTGTGTCTATCGGTGTGTGAGCATGTTCTTTGGGTGACCCATTTAATATGCATGTATCAGTTCAGTTCAGTCGCTCAGTCGTGTCCGACTCTTTGCGACCCCATGAATTGCAGCATGCCAGGCCTCCCTGTCCATCACCATCTCTCGGAGTTCACTCAAATTCACGTCCATCGAGTTGGTGATGCCATCCAGCCATCTCATCCTCTGTCGTCCCCTTTTTCTCCTGCCCCCAATACCTCCCAGCATCAGGGTCGTTTCCAATGAGTCAACTCTTCGCATGAGGTGGCCAAAGTACTGGAGTTTCAGCTTTAGCATCATTCCTTCCAAAGAACACCCAGGGCTGACCTCCTTCAGAATGGACTGGTTGGATCTCCTTGCAGTCCAAGGGACTCTCAAGAGTCTTCTCCAACACCACAGTTCAAAAGCATCAATTCTTCGGCGTTCAGCTTTCTTTATGGTCCAAATCTCACATCCATACATGACCACTGGAAAAACCGTAGGCTTGAGTAGACGGACCTTTGTTGGCAAAGTAATGTCTCTGCTTTTCAATATGCTATCTAGGTTGGTCATAACGTTTCTTCCAAGGAGTAAGCATCTTTTAATTTCATGGCTGCAGTCACCATCTGCAGTGATTTTGGAGCCCAAAAAGATAGTCAGCTACTGTTTCCCCATCTATTTCCCATGAAGTGATGGGACCAGATGCCATGATCTTCGTTTTCTGAATGTTGAGCTTTAAGCCAATTTTTTCACTCTCCTGTTTCACTTTCATCAAGAGGCTTTTTAGTTCCTCTTCACTTTCTGCCATAAGGGTGTGTGAGCATATTTCTTTGTATGAATGTGTGAATTTGACGTGTGAGTGATTTGAGTGTGCATAAGTAGGAGCACATGTGTTTCAATGAATATGCAAATATGTCCGTGTGTGAGCACGTTCAGGCTTTCCAGGTGGTGCTAGTGGTGAAGAACCTGCCTGCCAATGCAGGAGAGGTAAGAGATGCGGGTTCGAACCCTGGATTGTGAAGATCCCCTGGAGGAGGGCACAGCAATCCACTCCAGTATTCTTGCCTGGAGAATCCCATGGACAGAGGGGCCGGGCAGGCTACAGTCAGTAGCGTCGTACAGAGTCAGACACAACTGAAGTGACTTAGCACCCATGCATGTGAGCATGTTCATGTGTGAGTGAACCTGAGTGTAAGAGTCTCTTTGTGTGTGAATGTACCAGCGTGTTCATGTGTAAAAAAACGTGAGCATGTCCACATGTGTCAACATGTTGATGCAAAAATGTAAGACTATGAGTGAGTATGTTCAAGAGTGAATGTGTCAGCATGTATCTGAGTAAGTGAATGTATGAGAATTCTTATGTGTGTTATAGATTTCATGGGAAAGTGTGACTGAATGTGTGAGCATGGGTTTGAGTGTGTTTCTTCCCCCTGGGTTTTTTTCAGGACTGCATGTCCACATGGTGAAATGTAAGGCACTGTGCACAAATAAGCTTTTCTTCTCTATTGGCTCAAAACTGTCTATAACCAGCTGTACAGCTAGGGCGCATTATTCTCTGTAAATAACATCCCACCGCTCCTATAGAAACACGTGTGACTCTCATGATTCAACCTGCTGGCTTCACTGCAGGCTAACTGCCCAGAAGCTGACCTGCAAAGAGAGAAATCAGTTATCCCAAGTCGAACGCTTTAGAAAGCAAAGTGCTATTGGGAATAATTGTCTGAATAACAACTGAGAAGTAAATGGGGCTCTGTGTTAGGTCAAATCCCAGACACTAGCATTTAGGGTTACCATGATCAAGCCCCAGCAAAGTGCTTAGAGGAGTTGCTATAAACACAGCCCTTTATTCCAACCATTCAGACCCCACCCCCCTCAAACATGCCATTAGAGAATGGAAGCTATGTATGTCAGTTAAGAAAATCTAGCAGGGCCAGGGAGCCAGGGACCCCACCGACCCCAAGGTCATACTTCTCATTCTAGACCATTTAGTGCCACTCAGACAGCCATCCCTTTTGGTGGGATCCAGAAGACCCCAAAGGGCCAGCACAGAGCCTGGTCGAGAGACTCCCAGCGATAAGAGCAAATGGGAGCTGAAATGCAGTCCACATTCTCCTCATCAGGCTGCGTGCCCTGGCTCTGAGATGCAGCCCAAAAGACGGGAGACGTGTTCTACTTTATCTTCCCAGAGAGGACGCCCTATGTGCTAGAAGGGATCTGCATGAGAACGTGGTGGAAGTATCCATACATCTCAAAAAGGCAAATTAAAAGTGTTATGGACTGCGCGTTGGTGTACTCCAAATACAAATATGTACAGCCTGGGGGGAGTGCCACTGGTAAGTGCACTGGTAAGGTGCAGCTGGTTTGCTGCATTTCAGCTCTTTTCAACCTAACACAAAATCCTTTCTTTTTAAATTTTATTTTATTTTTTAACTTTACAATATTGTATTGGTTTTGCCATATATCGAAATGAATCTGCCACAGGTATGGTATGGAGAGGGAGGAGGGAGGAGGGTTCAGGATGGGGAACACATGTATACCTAACACAAAATTCTTAAGTGTCATGACTTCCCTGGTGCTGCCCTGGCTAAGACTGCACTCCCAACGCAGGGGGACCAGGTTTGATCCCCGGTCAGGGAACTAAATCCCACATGCCACAATTAAATAGTATGCCACAACTAAAGGTCCCACATGCTGCAAATAAAGATCCCACGTGCCACAACTAAAGATCCTGCATGCCACAACTAAAGATGCCACATGCCACAACTGAAGATCCTGCGTGTTGCAACTAAAAAGACCTTGCATGCTGTAGGTAAAAGATCCCACATGCCACAATGAAAGTTCTGCATGCCACAAATAAAAAGATTCCACATACCCCAACTGAAGATCCTGCATGCCACAACTAAAAGATCCCACATGCCACAACAAAGATCCCAAATGCTAGAAAGAAAAGATCCTACATGCCACCACAGGGATCCTGCATGGCACAATTGAAAAGATCCCACATACCACAACTAAAAAGATGTCACAAGCCCCAGATAAAAGATCCCATGTGAAACAACAAAGATCCCCTATGCCACAACTAAACAGATCTGAGATGCTGCAAGTAAAAAAATCTTGTTTGCTGCAACAAATGATCACCTATGCTGCAACACATATCCCACACACCACAATAAAAATCACATGTATCACAACTAAAATGATCCCACATGCTGCAACTAAAAGATTCCTCATGCCAGAAATAAAAAGATCTTGCATGCTGCAACAAAGATCCTACATGTGACAATTTATAAGATCTGCATGCTGCAACTAAGATCCCACATGCTGCAAAAAAAAAAAAAAATCTTTCATGCTGCATAAAAGATCCCACATACCACAATTTAAAAGAGTCCATGCCACAATAAAGATTCTGCCTGTGACAATTAAAAATATCCAGCATGCCACAACTAAAGATTCCACATGCTGCAGTGACGATTCCACATGCAGCAACAAAGATCCCATATACCACAATTATAAAGATCTCATATGACACAGTGAAGATCCCACAAGCCACAACAAAGATCCCACATGCTGTAACTAAGATCCCACATACTGCTCAAATATCCCAATACCACAACCAAAAGATCCCACATGCTACAACTAAAGTTCTTGCATGCTGCATAAAGATCCTGCATGCCACAACTAAAAAGATCTCACATTCTGAAACTAAAATATCCTGCGGGCCACAAATAAAATGATTCCCCATAATGCAACTAAAGACCCTGCCTGCCACAACTAAAAGATCCACATGCCACAACGATCTCACACGCCACAATTAAAAAGATCCCTCAGCTGCAACAAATATCCTGCATGCCCCAGTTAAAAAGATCCCACATTCCACAACCAAAAATATCTCACTTGCTGCAACTAAAAGATCCTGCATGCCACAACAAAGATCCCATATACTGCAACAAAGTTCCTACTTACCCCAATGAAAGATCCCATATGCTGCAACTAAAGATCCTGCATGCCGCACCTAAAAAATATCCCATATGCCCCAACTAAAGATCCACACGCACTACCAAGATCCCACATACCATGACTAAAAGATCCTGACGCTGCAACGAAAGATCCCGCATGCCACATCTGAAGATCCTGCATGTCAAAACTATAAAGATCTGGCAGGCTGGAACTAAAAGATCATGCATGCCACAATGAAGATCTTCCATGCCACAAATAAAAAGATTCCCCACGCTTGAACTAAAGATCTTGCATGGCACAACCAAAAGATCTCATATGCCACAAATAAAAAGATCCTTCATGCCACAACAAAGATCCTATGCCACAATTAAAAAGATTCTGCATGTCGCCAACAAAGATCCCACATACCACAACAAAGTGTCCACATATCACAACTACAAAGATCCCACACGGCACAACGAAGATCCTGCCTGCCACAATTTGAAAACCCTGAAAGCTGCAACAAAGATCTCACATGCTACAACTAAAGATCCTACATGCCACAACAAGGATCCCACACACCACAGATAAAGATACCTCATGCTGCAACACACATCCTGCATGCCACAACTAAAAAGACTCCCATGCTGCAACTAAAAAGATTTCACATGCCCCAACAAAATGATCCCACATGCCAAAAACAGAAAGATATCCCACATGCCGAAACAAAGTTCCTACACAGAGCAATTAAAAAGATCACGCATGCCACCACTAAAGATGCCACATGCTACTACAAAGACTCCACATGCCACAAGAAAAATCACACATGCTACGACTAAAAGATCCTGCATGCTGCAACTAAAAGATCCCATGTTGCAGCAAAGATCCCACATATCACAACAAAAAAGATCCCACATGACAAACCGAAGAGCCTGCCTGCCACAATTAAAACTACCCCACATGCTGCAACAACAATCCCACATGGTACAGTTAAAGATCCCACATGCCACAAGAAAATCCCATATGCTGCAACAAAGATCCCACATTCAGCAACTAAAATATCTCACATGCTCCAACTAAAAGATGCTGAACGCCACACTAAAAGTTCCCACGTGCCACAAGAAAGTTACCACATGCTTCAACTTAAAGATACCACAACTAAATGGTCCCACATCCTACAACTAAGATCCCATATGCTGTAAGAAAGATCCCAATACTACAACTAAAAGATCCAGCAAAGGTCCTACATGCTGCAAGAAAGATGCCACATGATGCAACAAACATCACACAACTAAAAATAGCCTCAGTTCAGTTCAGTCGCTCAGTCGTGTCACCTACATGCCACAAATTACAGATCCTACATGCCACCAGCTAAAAGATCCAACATGCTACAACAAAGATCCCAGATTCCACAACAAAGATCTGATAAGTCACAAATAAAAAAGATTGCACATAGCACAATGATGACACTGCCTGTCGCAATTAAAAAGACTCCACATGCCACAACAAAGATATCAACTAAAACAACTAAAGATCCATATGCTGCAACATATTCCCACATGCTGCAATGAAGATCCCACATTCTATAACTAAAAATATCTTGCATGCCCCAACTAAAATGCAACTAAAGATCTCACATACCACATTAAAATAACCCACATGCCAAAACTAAGATCCTAATACCAAAACTAAAAGATCTCGCATGCTGCAACAAAGATCTCACATACCAAAACTTTTTAAAAGATACTGTATGCCACATTTAAAGATATCCCATAACACAACTAAAGATCCCACATACTACAACAAAGATGCCATATAATAGAACTGTAAAGATCCCACATACCACAACAGAAAGATCTCACATGCTGCAACAAAATCCCACAGGCGGCAATGAAGAACAAGCATGACCTAACTAAAAGGGTCTTACATGCCACAAGTAAAAGATCCAACATGCTAGAACTAATAGAGTCAACGTGTAGCAACAAAGATCCCACATGCCCCAACAAAGATCCCACATGCCAAACTAAAAGATCCTGCATACCACAACTTAAAGATCTCACATGCCACAAAAAAGATCCTTCATGCCAGAACAAAGATCCCACATATGAAGACTAAAAGATCCTGCATGCCACAACTAAAAAGATCCAGCAAGCCACAACTAAAAGACCCTGCATGCTGCAACAAAGATCCCACGTGCTATAACTCAAGATCCCACATGCCACAACAAAATCGGACATGTTGCAACAAAGATCTCACATTCTCCAACTAAAAATATCTTGCATGTTCCAACTAAATGATCCCACATGCCTGAACTAAAATATTTCACATGCCGCAGCTAAGATCCCATATACTGCAACAAATATCCCAACACCGCAACTGTAAGATCCCACATGCCACAACAAAGATCCCATGGGCCACAACAAAGATCCCACATACCAAAATGAAAAGATCCCATATGCCACAACTAAAGATCCCCCATGCTGCAACAAAGGTCCCATATACCACAACTATAAATATCCCACACGCTACAATGAAGAGTCTGCCTGCCACCATTAAAAAGACCCTGTATGCCGCAACAAAGATCCCACATACCGCAGGTAAAGATCTCATGTGCTACAACAAAATCCTATATGCTGCAATGCAGATCATGTATGTTGCAACTAGAAGGATCTTGCATTTCCCAACTGATAGATGCCACATGCTGTGACTAAAATATCCCACATACCACAACTAATAGATTCTGCATGGTGGAACTAAGATCCTGCAAACCAAAACTAAAAGATTCTGTATGTAGCACCTAAAGATGCCCCATGCCACAACTAAAGATCTTGCTTACTGCAACTAAAAGATCCCGCATGTCACAACTAAAAGTTCCTACCTGACACAACAAAGATCCCACATATCACAACAAATATCCCCACAGCACAAGTAAAAGATCTCACAAGCTGCAACTAAACATATTCCTCATTCTGCAACTACAAGATCCTACATGCAACAACTAAAAGATCACATATGCTGTAACTAGAGATTTACATGCAACTACAAAGATCCCACACACTACAACTAAAAGATCCCCCATGCCACCACAAAATCCCACACACCAAAGCTAAAAGATCCCATAGGCTGCAACTAAACAACCCGCAAACTAAAAATAAATATCCCACATGCCCTGACTTAAGAGATGCTGCATGTAGGCAATGAAGATCCCATGTGCCACAACTAAGACCCAACATAAACTAATAAGTTAAACACATATTTTTTAAAATTTCATTTATTTTAATTGGAGGCTAATTACTTTACAATATTGTGTTGGTTCTGCCACACATCAACATGAACCCGCCACGGGCGTACACGTGTTCCCCATCCTGAACCCCCCTCCCACCTCCCTCCCCGTACCATCCCTCCAGGTCATCCCAGTGCACCAGCCCCAAGGATCCTGTATCGAACCCGGACTGGTGATTCGTTTCTTATATGATATTATACATGTTTCCATGACATTCCCCCAAATCATCCCACCCTCTCCCTCTCCCACAGAGTCCGAAAGACTGTTCTATACATCTGTGTCTCTTGTGCTGTCTTGCATACAGGGTTATCGTTACCATCTTTCTAAATTCCATATATATGCTTTAGTATACTGTATTGGTGCTTTTCTTTCTGGCTTACTTCACTCTGTATAATAGGCTCCAGTTTCATCCACCTCATTAGAACTGATTCAAATGTATTCTTTTAAAATGACAATTAAAAGGTCATTAAAAATACCCTCAACTGTCTACAAATGAACTTATCTATGAAACAGAAACAGACTAGCAGACACAGAGAACAGACTTGTGGTTGCCTAGCCTGGGGTGCGGAGAAGGCAATGGCACCCCACTCCAGTACTTTTGCCTGGAAAATCCCATGGACGGAGGAGCCTGGTGGGCTGCAGTCCATGGGGTCGCTAGAGTCGGACACGACTGAGCGACTTCACTTTCACTTTTCACTTTCATGCATTGGAGAAGGAAACGGCAACCCACTCCAGTGTTCTTGCCTGGAGAATCCCAGGGACGGGGAAGCCTGGTGGGCTGCCGTCTCTGGGGTCGCACAGAGTTGGACACGACTTAGCAGCAGCAGCAGCAGCCTGGGGTAGGGGGAGGTTGTAGGGGAGGAATGGATTGGGAGTTTGGGTCTAGCAGATGGAAACTATTATACATAGAATGGATAAACAACAAGGTCCTACGGTATAGCACAGGGAATTATATTCAATATCCTGTGATAAACCACAATGAAAAATAATGTAAAAAAGAATGTCTGTATATGTAAAACTGAGTCACTCTGTTGTGCACCTGAAATTAACACAACATTGAAAATCAACTATACTTCAAAAAAAAAAAAACAACCCTCAAGTGCCTAGTAGCAGGTTTCCTCTTTTATGTGGACTAAGATGGACACGATATCCTGTCAGCACCCTGTCAAAAATCTAAACCAGCTTCATTTGCAAGGCTTTTGCTGAAACAGAGAAGTCACTGGTTATCAGTAAACATCACATAGTTTCCCAGAGAACAAACAGCAGGGAGTACCCCAGCTGTCACCTGAGGGCCGTGCCTTCTCGGGCACACACAGACGCATGTAGTCCTAGGTATGCACATTCTTTCCCCTGCTCCCTTCTCTTCATATGGTGAGTGAGCCAGAAGCATGCACTGAGGCGGCCTCTTCCTCTTCTCCTCTCCAGCTTTTCTCCAGAGGATGGGGCACAAAGACTGGGTCAATGTCACCAGGCAGGATGAGAGGCTGGGATAGAGTGCAGGCATTTGGGCAAGTGGAGAGGAGAGGAAGCAGGCAGAGGGCAGCCGACAGAAAAAAAGAATTACTTCAACCCCCTAAAGAGCCCCATCTTGGAGTCAGCATGGACACAGCTCTCCATGTTGGTGGGGATCCATCCAGGGGCAGCTGACTGCTCCAGGAAAAGTAATCTTCCACCCTCAGTGCCCTCCTGAGCTGAGCTAACAAGTCTACATTCTCCTGCACAAAGTCACATTATCTGAGCTGGGAAGGACATTTTTGTTGTCACAACCATGTTAAACTTTCTCTTGTATACCTGTTTTTAGAACTGGGAATGTGGCTTGACACAAAGAGAGAACCTTCTGGCTTTACCCAAAAAATTCATTTCAGATTCTTAGGCTTTAAGGCTGTCTTCTCAAAGACATTCATTCTGGGAACTGGCATTTCTCTCATTAATCATGTGCTTCCAGCCTGGAGGTGTCTTGGATGAGTATACTCAAGTACCCAGCCTGAGCCCTACAGGTATCTGGCCTTTCCAAAGCTTTCTGATGTGTCAACCAAGATACCTGAGGCTTTTAGCAGGTAGCTTTCCTTCCCGAGGGCATGGGAATAGGAACAGGCCCTGAGCATAACTGTGATCCTAACATATTTTCACATGCTGATCAAGAAACATCAGTTCCTGCAACGTGTGAGTGTGTGTTCACTTTATATCCTATAAAGTCACTACAAGTAATGAATTAGTGACCACTAAACCATTGCTCCCAGCGGGTATACAGGGTTAGGTTCCTATGCTCCTTGTGAATCAATATATAAACTTGTTGTATGGCTGCTTCTGTCTACAGTTACAGTTTAATCCAACTAGAAACCCAGAATTTACTAAAAGAATTTATATTAACAAAATGATAAAAGCTTCTTCCAACAAAAGACTCCAGAGCCTGTCCAAGGCTAAAACAATGGACACTCCCAGTAGTGTCTCCAATGAAGCCTCTTCATTGTTGAGGCTTTAGTAACCTTTGTTCATGCCCCCTGGCATCTCTGGACTACCCATGATTGCTATAAGTTGCCCACAGGCTACTGATGCAAGAAACTGCCCTTCTTGGCTTTGTACTACAAACCATTAGAGTGGCAAGTATCAGCCACATAATGAGCAATCGTCAAAATAGAGGTTCTCAGAGTCCCTGAGCCAGTGACACCCTGTACGCAGTTGCCCAGCATGCCTTGGATCAAGGAACCAGCACCCCAAAACCTCAGCATGGTTACTGAGCCTCCCTGTACAAGACAGTTTCTGGCATATCTTTCTTGCAAGAGGGCAGATGAGATAGTGGTAGAAGAAGCCATCCCTCTTCCAGACCTCTTGGCTACCTGGGGAGCCCCTTGGAATCCATTGTGTGGGAAATATTGAATGTTTGTACACTACATATGGTATTGTCACCATCATCCCCTGGAGGGATGGAAAGCAGTCATACTGATGGATAGTGACAATACCCATGATAAAGGACAGGACCAATGGGTCAGCACAATTGGCCCATCCTCCTTTTAGTACTGGATGCCCTGGCTGGCAAATGGGCCCATCTGTACATTTTTTATAAACTCTTGGGCCACTGCCTAAAAGTTGTCCCAGTTGAGGTAAAGAACTCTGGGAATCACTGGCCTCACAGGCACACAAAATATATATCAAGATGCTATGGACCGAATCCTATTCTCTCAAAATGTCTATGCTGAAGCATTAACCCCTATTTGACTGTGTTTGCTGACATGGATGTCATAAGCATGGAGCTCTAACCCAATAGGGGGGCATCCTTATAAGAAGAGGAAGAGATACCACAGAGCTCTCTCTCTCCCCCCACACTGAACAAAGAAAAGGCCATGTGAGGACACAGTGAGAAGACAGTTGTCTGCCAAGGACAAAGGTCTTACCGGGGTACAAATTCTTTTAGCAAATTCTAGATTTCCAACCAGATTAAACTGTGGGCCTTTGCATCAATTTAAATTCATTCCTCCCTCTGTATTCAAGTTTTCTGATGTGTTTCTCTCTGATCCTTTTTGCTTGTTTGTCACTGGATAAACTTTCTGTGTGTGATGGGGGAGGTGTCCTCTCTACTCTGCTCACAATTATGCGTTTTTTTCCTTCAGAGAGCCTCAAATCAGTTTCATTAGCGCTAGGGGTCTCCTCTATGACAATGGTTGCTTAATAAATTTTAAAGTCTCTGGCTTGAGTTGGGTTTGAATTCATTTCAGCACTGTGTCACAAAAGTGCTATGGTCATTTTTCCCTGTATCTAGGATGATCAGGACTTTTACTACATCAGGGACAAAGGTAACAGAGTGGCACAGCAGAAGATTGCTGGGCTCCCAAGCCAGAGGGGTACAGACTGAAACCATCTTCTGCTATGTGCTGCCACTTCAGTTGCATGGATTTTTTTTTTTTTTGTCTTTTCTCTCTGTACAAATCCCCTCAGAATATTTCACACTCCTAGCAGTGCAAATTTACAGCTTTGGATTTTTATCTCGTCTAATCATGAGTGGTCCAGACCTTCTGGGTGGTTACAGGGATAGTTTAGAGACACAGTGACTCACTTCTCGGGAAGCCCAGGAAAGGTGGACACCGCAGGCCCATGTAGGACATATGGGAGTTGCCTTCTGGAACAGAGTGAAGCAAAAGGGTCTGTGGGAAGAGGGATTTGCAGTATTTGGAGGGTGAGGTAGCCCCTGGTTCCTGAGCAAGGATGTGATTGGCTTCTTTGAGTCAACAAGAAACCTGACAAGGAAACACTATACAGCGATATTAAGCGGGAATGCATCTGGTGCATTCAACATGGAGGTTTGTTGCTACAGGACCCTATCTGGTGGAGCAGAGCAGGGACAGAAACTTGAGAGTAGGCCATTCAAGGCTCTCTCAAATATACCACATGTCAACTCAGTGCAAAATATTATTTTTAGCCATCATCTCACAACTGGCCGCTCCCTGCTTACACACACAAACGCACACACACATAAACACAGAGGCCAGTACACATGACTGAGGAGAGCTCAGTCCCTGCACATGGATGGGCCGACCCTGGGATGGCAGTTCCCCAACCCCCATGACCGGGGCACTGTTAGCTACCACAGTAACACAGGCACTAGAGCAAGGGGGCTCCATCTAAACTGCACGTCCCCACCTTCATCACCAATTCCTCTAGGAACTGGCCAGTAGGCAGGGTGCATGGGCAAGGGTTTAAAAGCCCAGGCCATCTCCCCCAGCCGTCTCCTTCTAAAAGTTTGTCCATTCATCCACCGCCCTCCCAGTTCCTGGCAGCTTGGCGACTTCCGCTTACCAATTAAAAAAGTCGAGAATGACGTCAGGAACATCAGAGGAGGCTGGGCTGGACGTCAAACTGGAGTTTCCAGGTGGTATTGCAGTTGTTGCCCTTCAAGAGCAGGATCCTGTGGAGCAGTAGGAATACGACGACTCGCAGCACCTCTGGACGCCATAGTTCCTAGTTGGAGAACACTGCAGACAGCTGTGGACCTGGAGGAAGACAGACGACAGGGTGAACCCGTAATCTACGAGGTGGAGGGAGTGGAGGGGGTGGGTGGGTGTGGGGGAGGAGAGCTTGTTTTTCCTCTAAGAGCCAGCCTTTAGGGTGAGCCCATCTTACCTTAGGGAAGGTGGGGATGATCAGTGACCCTGAGCCTGAGAGCGGCAAGATCAGCAGCCCAGGAACTCCACTCCACGAAGCACGCCAAGGACGAATCCCTTTGCTTTGGAGTGCATAGCCTTTGAAGCACTTTTGCCTGCCAGGGAGCCTTCAGGAAGCCTGGCACGCACCTGGCTCTGCCCACCCCGATGGCATCGCCAGGTTAGCAAATTCCACAGATGCCAGGAGCCATTCAAAAAGACATGCGATTCTGCCTGCTATTACGGCTTGGGCACCACCTAGCCCTCTGCTCATTCTGGTCACTGCGGTCATTCCTGGGTCAGCTCTAGCACCCTGGAAGGCTGGAGAACTGGGCTGCGTGTTCGCAGCAGTGGGGCACCCCACCCTGCACCTTCCCTCTGCAAAAATGCAAAATCTGCTTTTCTCTTCAAACAGCACATGCCCAAGAGTTTGCTTTTCATTGTGAAAGGAGTAAATGGACTGTCCATGTTGAATTCTGAAAGCTCTAGACAACTTCGAGGGATCAGAAGATAGTTGACTGGGGATCGTTCTGAGATCCTTGGGCTTCCAGGCAACCCAAGTGCCTCTCTTCTGGAAAGGGTAGAAGAGGTTCAGTCAATGAGTTTTATGATAGGGCTCTGGAGGGTCATCAGGACAGAAATTGGGCACCTGGAGTGCCCCCCTCCCATAGCTAAGGGGTGCAAAGTTGACGTGAGGCTTCTTGGCTGGCATCATAGAAGGGGAAGGAGGCAAAAGTCAGTGTATCAGATCTTCAAGGCAGTTAGCCCCTGGAGAGCAGGCCACTCTAATGCTCCAGCATCCTGGCCCCAACATGTAGACAGAAAAGCCTCACAGTTTTACTGTTTTAGTTTACTTACTAAGTTGTGTCTGACTCTCGGGACCCCACTGTAGTCTTCTCTGTCCCTAAGATTTCCCAGGCAAAATACTGGAGTGGGCTGCCATTTCCTTCTTCAGGGGATCTTTCCAGCCCAGGGATCGAACCCGTGTCTCCTCCATTGGCAGGTGGGTTCTTTACCACCGGGCCACCAAGGAAGACCCCCTTGTGACTATGGAAATTACCAAAAGCTTGATGGCAAAAATGAATTTCTTTCCAGAGCTTACATCCCAGATATATATGAGCAAGATTCCAAAAGACAGTAAGGAATATGAGAAAGTCACTTTGTGCTTTTTGAGTTTTTGTCTTGGTCATTTATTAGAATGTACACAGATATCTAGATTGAATGGACTTAAACATGAATATGTATTATGACTTAGACATGAATATCGTATTTTGAGGTAGAGGAAATATCACTGACCTAGGAGTTAGCCTATCTGTTATCTGACCCAGCTCTGTCACATGACAATGAGTATTTCAGTTTTGCTAAAGTATAAGGTGCATTGGGAGGTAAGACAAGAGGTAAATGAAGTAAGAAGCAAAAGAACAGGAAGCATCTGGCCTAGTGAGGGCCACACATTCAGTGCACAGAAAATACCTACTCAGTGAATAAATGAAGCTAAGAAAGAATGCTTTATTTTATAAACAGCAAACATTTATTTTTCACAGTCCTAGAAGCCGGTTTATCCAAGATCAAGGCACCAGTAGATTTGGTGTCTCCTGAAGTCCACTTCCTGGATCTTAAATGCCAACTTTTCACTATGTCCTCACTTGGCAGAAGGGGCAGAGTATCTCTCTGGACCCTCTTAAATAAGGCGCTAATCACATTCGTGAGGACTCCACCCTTATGACCTAGGCCCCTCCCATACACTCCACCGTCTAATACCATTGCCTTGGGAATTAAGATGTCAACATACAGATTTTGGGGGGATGCAGACATTCTATTTATGACACTTACACAATTTCCATACTGCCAGTAAAGTGCCATGTCTAAATCCAAATAAAATCACATCATTTTCTTACTTTAAAAATTTCAGACTTCTCAGTAACTGGCAGAGAACGTTTCTTCATGTTTTCTCTCCATAATCTACTCCACATACTCCGCTTTCCATCCACATCTCTTCTTTTATTTTTAAGTTAATTTTTATTGGAGTGTAGTTGCTTTACAATGTTATAGCCGCTTCTGCTGTATAACAAAGTGAATCAGTTACCCCTCTATTTTAGAATTCCTTTCCATTTCGGTCACCACAGTGTATTGAGCAGAGTTCCCTGCGCTATACAGTACTTTCTCAGAAAGAGCATTTTCGATCTGCTTGTCCAAACTGAGGAATTTGATTTCTAATTTACATTTAGCAGCAAGCTTTTGGAGGATTTGTGCAGGAAAATAACACCATCAGGAAGAAACTTTCAGTTACTTTCTAGAGGAGAAACTGGAAGAAAGAGAGATTGGTGACAAGGAGAGAAGTTAGGAGGGTGGTGAACACCTCTGCTTACAGTAATGGCAGGCTTAGTAATTTGGACTAACCACCCCAATGAGGACAACTAAAAATTACTGGATGAAATGTATAAAGCAAGTATCTTTGTTAAGCACTAAGAAACTATGAGACTAAACTCTTCAAGAAGACAAGAACCCAAATAGGAAAGCCCAGCACTCAGAGCCAGTTTTTCCTGAGGGCATTAGCTGAATCTAGAAGAAAGAATTATGGAACTGATCTGTGGTTTTGGTGGCCTCATGGGAAAAGAAAATGAAAGTCAAATCCCACAGCTCCAATGAGTAGGTCTGATGAGCTCTGCCACCACTTTAAGCTGAAAATAAGTGACTACCCCTTTCAGGTAATAGTGAACCACAAGTAACAAGCACTGGAATAAATTGCAGCCTGGATATACATCACTGTAGTGATCCAAGGAACTTCAAGCCCTGTACCTTATGTAGGCACAGAAGGAAAAAAACATATGTTGTAAGTGACAGCCAGAATGAAGAGTAGAGTATAATCACTATGGCCCATATTTCAAAAAATTAAAAAGTATGTTTTAAAATATCTTCAGGGAACAGAAAATCATAAAAAGCAGCAGAGACTGAATTCTCTTGGTCTCCAGCCATTAGGACTCATGCGTTCACTGTGCTTTGCAGTGGCTTGGTTTTAATCCCTGGTCGAGAAAGGAAGATCCCACAAGCCATGAAGCTCAGCAAAAAATAAATAAATAAATAAAACTTGGCATAACCATTAGATCGTGATAAATGTAATCAAGAAAAATAAACCTAAGACAATTACTGAATTGGAAGATAGAGTAGAAGAAATCATCCAGAATTCTGCCTGGAGAAATAAATTAATATGAAAAAAAGTAGGATAAGAGATACACAGTATATGTTTAATTCAAATCCCAGAAAGACAGGAGAGAGAAATGGGGAAGAAAATGATGGCCAAGGATTTTTCAGAGCAAGTGAAAAGCACAGATTCTAAAACCTCAGTGAGTTTTAGGCAAGATAAAAAACAAAAATTCACTCCTAGACACATCATAGTGAAAGTGCAGAAAATCAGAGAGAATGAGGCTGTTAATGATCCAAGTTAGAGATAATCAATCTTGACCTTGGGCAGGAGCAGAATAAATTGAGACAAAGGGATGGGCCTCTAGTCACTGGCCTTTAGAATACCTTTTTCTCTAACTTACCTTGAAAGACTACTTTATAAACATGTTATCCATTTCATTCTTAATTAAGAAAATACATTTGTTAACAAATGTGTTTGTTAGAGCACCCTGACACCTAGGACTTGTTCAAATTGTCTTTGTTATACGGGGAAGGTCATCATCCTGTAAGTATGTCATCTCATGGGCAATGTACAGGGTGAGTATTCTCCACAGGAATTATGATGGTTAATTTTCGTGTCAACTTGACTGGGCTAAGGGAGAATTAATTTCAAACAAGCTTTATTTTCAATGTGAACAATACTATCAATTTTCTGTAAAAGGCAAGAGTAAAGTCAGATGTCAATAGTTAATATCATTTTGGGGCGTTGAAACTTTGAAACAAAATTAGTATTTCAGGCTAATGAAAACAAGAATATCCATGAAGAACAGATTCATCTTTTCTTTGCTGTCTGCTTCTTCCTCTGCCTTCCCACTGTAGGATGAAGTAAGAGCCAGTTAACAATTGTACCTCAATAACATGCAGTGACTTTCTAAACATGAGTCAATACTATGTACATCTATTTTCTCAACAAGGAGAAAACAAAAATGTTTTCTTCTTGTAACCCAGACCCTTGGTGATCAGGGTGCACATCATTGCTCACGCAAAACTTATCTCCCTCTTGCCCACCACTATAAATGCTTGCTGTTTCCTTGACAGGCCACCCTGTGATTTAAATAAGTCATTCCACCTTGAAAACTAGTGTTCCCTTGCACAAATCATCAATCCCTCCTATTTCCAGACCTTCAGTTTCCACATGTGTAAAATGAGGATGAGGCTTTATCAAACATCCACATGCATGAAAACTAAGAAAGACTGAGAGAGTGAGTGAGAGAGACTAAAAGATGAATGAATAGAGGAAAGCGAAACAAAGATTTAATTACCAACTCAGTGACAACCAATAATATTACTGAGACTAGTTTTCTTTTCTTTTGAATAAAAAAATCTAACTTGAACTAATATTTGTGAATTAATCCTGAAGTTCAGTTCTCTTGAAACCCTTAACATCTCACTACTTTGTAAGGAATCGCTTTCTCAAAGTCATTGCCAGTACAAGAGACTACAATTCTGTGGCCAGGTGATGATGACCCAGCTAATGCATGGCCTAGTCACTGTAGCTGCTGCTTCTGGTGACCATTCTCTAAACAAGCACTGGTCTCCATTTCCAGGTCTGGTAAATTTCCCATCTGTAGTAGACTTAAAGCTACAGGACAAAGGACTTGTGGATATAAATGAAATATATTTCAGAACATACTGCCTCCTACATTATCTAGAAAATATTATTAACAATAAACTGTTTTTCCAAAATTAAATATCAACAATTTTCTTATTTACAGAAGAAAAATTAAAAATATAAAGCTGTTAGTAACGGGTATGTGTCAGGAATGGTTATGTCATATGAAAGCCTATACAGCAATACCTGTATTATCCAGAGCTGCTCTTTGCTTAGACCACATCCATTTAGAGTCCTTCAGGTTTTTCATTTCCAACCTCTTCGTCTTCATCAGTGTTTTCATACTGATCCTCACCCTCATCATTGGGGCAGAATGATGCAGACATTGGGGTCCAAAGATGGCAGGGAAAATATCCCAACTGAAAATCAGCAGCAGAGTCTAGGCCAGAGAGAAGAGAAATAGGTTTAATAAAAGAAACAAGAAATAATACCTGGATACATTTCTAGCCCCCCATCATGTCTGCTGCTTGACAATTTTCACAAACATTTTCCCCCTCTTTCCAGTAGATAAACACACAGATCTCTCTGATTATTTCTGGCCCCTTTGGAGAAGGGATCCGAATCATTTGATACTGATACCATTCTGTATGGGTTTGTAGGAACTTCAATGGAAAAAAAATGTTCCTTTGACTTAAAGACAAATTCTATGGGGATGCTCACAGATTTCTCAACCGCTGAAAAGTGCCCCTGTGCTATGTCATCATTTTCTCAGATCCTCCTACCGGGAATATTCACATTTTTTAAAGCCGTTGACCAAAAGGGAGGAATGCCACTTGTTTGCCTCTAGGTTGGAAGAAGGCAGCATGCTTTTTCTCGAGACCATGAAGGTCTACAGAACTGGGCTTCCACTTGTGTCAACTGTGCCCGGAGGTTTGTGAGAGTTCTGACCCACTGCGTGACTGCTAGAGACCTACCTGCCTTTGAGCTCAATGGCCCCACAAGGGCCTGAAGGCTCAGCCACCACTTGCCCGCCTCAGCCCCTCCGGGATCCCAGGCCTCAACCTCCCAGTCTCAGAGGCAGCAGTCAGGGCTTCCTCGCCCAGAACTCGGCCTCCACTGCTGGTTCCTCTGTCTTCTAGGAAGCAACCCCCTCCGCAGGATCCCGCAGCTCCCAGGGTGGAGCGCCCTCCACCGGCTACTCACCCTGCAAGACTCTGCCTCCCTCTCCCACGTCTTCCTGCTCCTGAGGAGGCACCGGACCTTCTCCAGGCTCCGAGGGTGGCTGGGAGCGGCCCCTGGCCATCAGGCGGTCAGTGGGAGGCCGGAACAGGACACGTTTGTTGCCATGGAAATTGTGTAGCAAGGAGTCGACATGACTCGAGAACAGGGGCCCAAACGTCTCCACGCAGAACCCAAGGCCTATTACCCCTGCCGCACCCTCCTGCTCACTGTCGTCCTCCTCTTCCTCGCCCTCTCCAGACAGGTGCTCCTCCTCCTCCACGTCCTCCAAATCGAAGTCAATCTCACCCTCTTCCTCGTCCTCCTGCATCTCTACGTCTTCCGCCATCTCCTCCTCCTCTAACGGCCCTCTACCACATTCCTCTTCCACAGTGGCCTGTGGCCAACCCTGCTCCCCGGGAAGGGCTCTGGAGACCTCCAAGGAAGCCAGAAGAGCCGTGGCCTCCTCGACTCCTGTCGTCCCCTCCCAAGCAGATGCTTGGACCCCAAGGAGACTGGGGTCACGGCCCGCCCCGCCACCAGCTCTATCCGGGCCACCTGGGATCCAATCGTGCTCCTCTATGGCAGACATGGCAGGAGAGACGTGCCAGACAGTGATCGTCCTGCAGTGAGGTCTGTGGGGAAGATGGCGGCCGCCGGGCAGTGTGTTGCGCTGAGGAGACGCTGTTGGCAGTGGGACCGCGGGGTGGGGGTGGGGACAGCAGAGACGTCGGCTGCACAGGGAACAGGAGTCTGCGAGTTGCTGGTGTGGGCCCCACAACAGGAATGGTGAGGGGGTGGCCCGCAGACCGGCCCACCAAGACCGAAGCTGAGCTGGTGGTGGACAAGGCGGGAAAGACCCTGATGGGCTGGCGACGGTAGGTGGAGCTGGAAGGGTCAACCACGACCACTTCCTCCAGCGCCAGCTCTAAGCTCATTTGCCAGGAGGCAAGGATTGGCATGACCACCGTCCAATGAGTGATCAAGGCTTTCAGATTGCATGGAAGCCTTCCAGCACCAGGTCATACTTGGAGCCCTCAGGAGTCCCTTCCTTTACATTGCTGCTGCTGTTGCTGCTAAGTCGCTTCAGTCGGGTCCGACTCTGTGCGACCCCATAGACGGCAGCCCACCAGGCTCCCCCATCCCTGGGATCCTCCAGGCAAGAGCACTGGAGTGGGTTGCCATTTCCTCCTCCAATGCATGAAAGTGAAAAGTGAGTGAAGTCGCTCCGTCGTGTCCGACTCCTAGCAACCCATGGACTGCAGGGTACCAGGCTCATCCGTCCATGGGATTTTCCAGGCAAGAGTAGTGGAGTGGGGTGCCATTGCCTTCTCTGTCCTTTACATTGCACCATTGCAAAAACGAAATGGCAATGTCCCTACAGGCGGCACCCTGGGGTATGGGAAGCTGGGTGTGGTCCCCAGTTGCCACCTTGTGTCAGCTCAGGTCATCACAGATACACTTATTTTAAAAAGTTCATAAAGACTTGAGAAAGAACATCAAAGGTAAGAGCTGGAGAAATTGGAAAACATAAACTGAATTAAACGGGAGCACTGGATATGAAATAGAAAAAATGAAACACACTACGTAAAACTAAAAGGTCATCATATGGTCCAGTTGATTTTAAGCATGGCTGCTCATTAGCAACATAGCTGTAGCTTTGGAGAATAAAAGCAATACCTTGACATTTTTCAAAAAATTCTAAGGTAATTCTGATATGTGTCAGGTTTTTCTATTAAATGGTATCTTTGGTGGTATAGAACTCTCCTACTTTTGTGTTGACCACTCATGGAACAATGGTATTAAGTGAATAATAGCTACTCACTAGTACGTATAATATATATTTTAGAAAACTTATTAATGTTTGCCTAACTAAAAAATTTATGACATTTTGCTTCCACTTGTTTGACTTAGTATGAATAGAATGCTAGATTTCTAATTTAAAAAAAAAGGTGTGCAACAACCAACAAAGTTTTACTATATAGCACTGGGAACTGTAGTCCCTTTGTCAATCTCCTGAAATACCTATAATGGAAAACAAACTGAAAAATAATATATGTGTATATGTATAATTTAATCACCTTGCTGTGCACCTGGAACTTTGTAAGTCAACTATACATCAATAGTACGTATATATATACACACATATATTTATTTATTTATTTATTTTCTTTATATATATGTAAATATAAAGAAAAAAAGATAAAGTGCATAGATCACATATGAACAACTGTTGCAACCTCCTTTGAGAGACAGAAAGAGACTTTGCAGGTTTTAATGTTGCTAAAGTTACTTAGAAAAGAACATACAAGTTGACATGGATGCCTCGAGAATGGAGACTGGAGAGTGGAAGGAGTAAAAATAGGAGCTGAAAAGGGATTCATCGGGGCTCCCCAATTCACTTCAAGGCTCCGAGAAGTGAAGAGAGACTTCTTTTCATGACTGGGCTAATCACCTGCTCTACACTAAACAGTGACACCCCCTCCCAAATTCATATATTAAATGTTTACCCACTCCATCTCCCAGGTGATGGTATTTGGGAGTTATGGCCTTTAGTAGGAGACACAGTGAAGATAATCAACCTTGCCCTATATAGAGCTTATGCATTATAGATTTCACCCCTTATACCGGCCTTGTTTTCTTTTACCTAGCTCATACTCAATATTTTCAATGGGGATAGTCCATTGGGTCCCAAGCTGTCAAGCCCATTTCTAAGTGACAAAGACTCAATTTAACTTTATGAGCCATATGTCTGAGTGCCTATGCCCACTAGGGGATATTTTAGGAGCGTGGCTGCTATCATCTGGAGCACTGAAACACCACAATCATAACATTCTTGAGGCAAATACATCTATTGGCTCTCTTCAGTAGCTCCCTTAACCCTATAGGGGCATCTTTTAAAAATTTAGTGATATCTTCAAGTATTCCTCTATTTTGTTCCCCGGAATTATGTTCAAAGCATTTTCCTAAAGCATGCATTTCAGCATTTGCTGAAAAGTGAAAGTGAAAGTCCCTCAGTCACGTCATGTCCGACTGTCTGCGACCCCATGGACTACACAGTCCATGGAATTCTCCGGGCTAGAGTACTGGAGTGGGTAGCCATTCCCTTCTCCAGTGGATCTTCCAAATCCAGGGATCAGACCCAGGTCTCCCACATTGCAGGAGGATTCTTTACCAGCTGAGCCCCAAAGGAAGCCCAGCATTTGTTGAAGTCAATTCCCAATCTATTTGCAGAAGTCTTAAGCCAATAAGTGCTTTTTAATGTTTAAAAATATGATTGCACTATTGTGGTGAATGTCACAGGCATTTAGTACGTTCACAATGCTTCTCAGCCATTCTCTCTGTTGTCCCTAAATAAATCATCACTCCTAAAGGAAACCCCATGCCAGTAATCAGTCCTTTTCCATTTCCCCCTCACTGCAACCAGGCTCTGATAACTACTAATCTTCTGTTTACCTCTATGAACTTACATTTTCTAGATAGCTGAGAGAAATAAAATCCTACAATATGTGACCTTTTGTGTCTGGCCTCTCTCATTCCTTTTTGCGGCTGAATGCTATGCCCATGTACAGAGGGTCACATACATCGACCCCTGGGGATATGACTGTGTAGTAGAAATACAGATGATGAAACAAGGAATTCCCAAACACATGATATGGTGATATACATCAGAGGGGCTCCTAGACCAGGCTTGAGGGTTTGCAAAGAAAACTGGATGTCTAGGACAGGAGTGAAAGGATATATTAATCCTCAGACTTTTTTATCTTTCCCTCAACCCTGCCATAATGTACAGGCAAGTCCTGTTTTCTGAGTAAAATGTAAATCCAACCACTTCCTAACTACCTTTGCTTTTGTCACCCTGATCCAAGACACCATCATCTCTCAGGTGGACTACTACCATGGCCTCCAAACTGGCATCTCCACCTTCAGTTTTACATCCTGGGGCAAATGTCATAGATTAGCTCACCTGACTCCATCCCAATCCCAATTACACCAGGTAAGTCTTGATAGAAGTTGGAAACCAAGTCTCCCTTTCCTGACGTCTTGCCTGGATGGCCTAGATTCCATGACTATAAGCTTCTTCCAAGTAGATAAGAAACACCCGTGAGACTTGGAAGGAGAATGAGGTGTATTCCGTGATTCTCCTGTGGTTTCTGTTTTCTGTTAGTGAGTGTGGGCTCATAAAATTTCACTTCTTTTGCATCAGTGACCATAGAGGTCCCGGGGTACAGTTCCTCGCTTTGTGGGTATCAAAAGGCAAGGCATGAGACATCTACTTTGACTGTATAGATGGAGAAGGAGTCAGTGTGGTCTCGCAGCCAAAATCTGTGATGGTCTCAGCAGAAACAGAGTAGTCCAGTGGCTTCCTCGCTTCCCACCCTCCTGATTATGCCAGTTATGTGGTATTATTCAGGAAAAGAGTTCTTTAACTTGTAAATACCTGAGTTAAATAAAAATGACCACCTCCCACAAGTCTCTCATTCTTTTTCTTCATACCCCCAGCTGTTTTGTATACTCGTATCATCTATTTATGCAGGCCAGTTTTTAATTTTGTAAATTCTCCAGGCAAGAATCCTGGAGTGAAGTTGCTATTCCCTTCTCCAGTGGTTCTCCCTGACCCAGGGATCAAAGCCAGATCTCCTGCATCGCAGGCAGATTCTTTACCATCGGAGCCACCAAGGAAGCCCCAAGAATGCGGGAGTGGTTAGCCATTCCCTTCTCCAGAGGACAGACTGACACAGAGATTGAACCCAGGTCTCCTGCACTGCAAGCAGATTCTTTACCATCTAAGCCACCAGGGCGGCCCTTAACAATGGCCTCATATAGTATATATTGTTGGGACTTCCCTGGTTGTTGATGGTTAAGAACCTGCCTGGCAATGCAGGAAAAGCAGGTTTGGTCACTGGTCAGGGAACTAAGGGGCTTTCCCAACAGCTAGTGAGTGGGTAAAAAGAATCCTCCTTCAGTGCAGGAGACACAGGAGATGCAGCTTCGAGCCCTGGGTCAGGAAGATCTCCTGGAGGAGAGCATGGCAACCCACTCCAGTATTATTGCCTGGAGAATCCCAATATTTGGGGATTTAGGAGCCTGGAGGACTACAGTCCAATGGGTCTCAAAGAGTCAGACACAACTGAATGACTAATCAGACATGCACACAGGGAATTAAGATCCCACATGCTGCTGAGCAGCTAAGCCCACGTCTCACAACTAGAGAGCTGCAACTACTGAGCCCACGTGCCACAACGCGCACTGGAACAAAGATCCCACCTGCCACAACCAAGACCCAACGCAGTCAAATAAATATTAAAAACAAAACAAAAATCTTACGACTTAAAAAAGATAATGACAGTAATTATGCTCTAAGTAGGCAAGAATGTGGAGCAAGTAGAATTCTCATTTCCTGCTATTGGGAATATAAACCGGTACAATCATTTTGAAAGATACTTGAGATTACCTAGTAAAGTTGAGGGGCTTCCCTGCTGGCTCAGCAGTAAAGAATCCACCTGCCAATGCAGGACATGCAAGTTTGATCCCTGGGCCAGGAAGATCCCCTGGAGAAGGAAATGGCAACCCACTCCAGTATTCTTGCCTGGGAAATTCCATGATCAGGGGAGCCTTGCAGGCTACAGTATATGGGGGTCACAAAAGAGTCGGACATGACTTAACGACTAATCAACAACAGGTACAGTTGAACTGTTCCTGAGCCCAAGCTTGCTCTGCTCCCTGCACGATGGGCTAACGAATCAGAGATAAGGTGTTGAGGCAAGGAATGCGATTTTATCTGGAAAGCCATCTGACCTATCAGATGGCTGACTAATGTCTCAAAATAACCATCTTATCAGGGTCTGGATACAAGATTCCTTTATAGATCAGGTGGGAGGAGGTGAGGAAACAAAGTGAAAAGCCCATAAATGTTGTCAATATCTCTTCGAATGGCAGGCCTCGGGAAGCAGATGTTGAACTTCTTCCTTTCAGTCATCCACATGTGGATAGGGTCTTGAATAAAAGCAGTTTAGTTTAACAGTTAGGCAGAGGGGCAGGGTTCTCTGAGGCAGCCATTGTGTATGACTAGAACAAAAGCAATGAAAAACAAGTCAAAGGAACAGCTCCAGCATGGGGTCAGAACTGGCTTTGCCCTGCAACAGTACTTGGGCGCACACTGTGATCCAGGACTTTCATGTCTATGAATGTACTGGAGATCAGGGCTTCTCAACTGTTGACATTTTGGAAGAGACAATTCTGCGTTGTGGACTGTCCTGTCCATTGTAGGGTACTTAGCAGTGTCTCTGGCCTCTACCCACTAGGTGCCAGCAGCACATCCTCGGTTATGACGACCAAAAATGTTTCCAGACATTATCAAATGTTCCTTGGTTGGGGGGCATTGTGTATAAAATTGCCCTCAACTGAGAATCGAGAGAAACTCTCATGGATGGGCATCAGGGAATATGAATGAGAAAGTCCACTGCACAATGATTTGCAAAAAGATAAAAATGAAAACAACCCATATGTGCACAAACAGGAAATAGACACATTGTGGGATTTTCATATGATGGATAACTGTACAGCAATGAAAACTGACTTATAAGTTGTACACATCAATATACATAAATCTCACCAACACAGGGTGATGGGGGAGGGGAGAAACACAAGTAATACATCTAGGATAATTATATTTGCATACACTCCAAAATGGACAAGAAATAATGTAATTTGAAGGAACATGTCCATGCAGTGAATGTATAAATAAGTGAATTATTAATAAAGTTCAAGATAGTTGTTACCTCTGGGAAGGAATGAGAAAGTGAATCATGGAGGGCACAGGTAGGATTCAAAAGCATTGGCTATGTCCTAATTTTCAAGCTGTGTGATGGGTAAACAGGTTTTTATATTATTATGATATACCTTACATATATGCTGTATTATCTTCTGTATATACGAAATAGTTCATAATTGATAAGGAACTGATGGGGACTAAAATATGGTGGGAAATGGAAATAAAGGCACTGGAGTACATAACAAATTGAATGAGAGGGAGAGAAAAAGAGCTAAGTTTTAGGTGCCTCTTGGAATAGTTTTAAACTGATTTTCTTCATGGATTTGGTGATGAGATCAATTCCTCATCTAAGCGCACATAAACCATTGCTTAGACTTCTAAGAAATGTAAATTTCATGCCTCAAAACCTATGCTATAATACTATGTGATTCATATCACAGAGGACTTAATAATACCACATTTCACAAAACATCATTTTCCAAGAGCCCTGCCATGTTAAGAGTTTTGAATGTGTACTCCTTTGTATTCCTTGCAGTTACAAGCATCTGAAAATAGGGAGCTTAGAGTACAGTGATTCTTCATCACTAACTGTAGTATCATTAAACTATCCCTAAGTGGTAACAGAAAATCATTTCCATCTCTGGCACCCACCATACCCCCTTCTTTTTCTCCCAATGGTAATCTCCCAGGTAGTGGAATAAAGGAGAGTTTTGGATCACATCCTTTCAGAAGATGGAGCCATAACCAAAGAAAAGATCAAAACACCCTAACCTTTCCTGGCTGAGGCAGATAGGTACAAGACAGGTCTTATCCTAAAGAAGCCCCAAATTTTCAAGGCTGAAGGACTCAGTGAGAATATATTCAATACATGTGAAAATAGGGAAACCCACAAACACCCAGAGTAACAGGAAAGGGTTTGTCCCTGACCTGATTTAGGGACCATCTCTCAGAGACCCAGAGAAGCCTGACATGTTAGAGCTTCAGCAACCTTCAGTGAAGCAAGGCTGAGGTTCCTCCCTCACCATGAGAGGCGTCACGTACATCTATGTGGATAATGTGGCCTACTTGTCCTGTGGCCTGTATACAAAGCCACCACCTCTTAGATTTCTCTCAGTCCTAAGAGTATAGCACTGACTGTGCCACTCAACCCTCAGAAGCACAGACTCAGTGAAGAGGCACACACATGCCTCTTGGGGCTGGGGACATGGGGCCACTTGGGGAGTAAATTCAGGGCCCTAGGTACCTGGACCATAATGAGAGGCAGGGACATGGACTCAAGAGTATGCACCAAAAAAGGCTTATCTCAAAAGGAGGTGTTTTTTGTTTCCAGTGAACCTCCAAAAATTCTTAAGCCCACATAAGGGCCTTTCGTATTAACTATGGCTATACATGGGTGGCTCAGTGTTAAGCAATTGCCTGCAATGCAGGAGACCCGTGAGATGCAGGTTCAATCCCTGGCTCGGGAAGACCCCCTTCAAGAGGAAATGCCAACTCATTCCAGTATTCTCACTGGGCCAGTGAGACACTCCTATGGACAGAGGAGCCTGGAGGCCTACATTCCACAAGGTTGCAAAGAGTTGGACACGATTGAATTACATTACATTAACTATATTAATACAGAAATACACACAAACACACACACACACACACACACACACACACACACTCCTAGCATGGCATGAGCCAAACAACCAATCTGAAGCCTTTCAAGTGACCCTCAGATCAGATCAGACCAGATCAGTCGCTCAGTCATGTCCGACTCTTTGCGACCCCATGAATCGCAGCACGCCAGCCCTCCCTGTCCACCACCAACTCCCGGAGTTCACTCAGACTCACGTCCATTGGGTCAGTGATGCAATCCAGCCATCTCATCCTCTTTCGTCCCCTTCTCCTCTTGCCCCCAATCCCTTCCAGCATGAGTCTTTTCCAATGAGTCGACTCTTCGCATGAGGTGGCCAAAGTACTGCAGTTTCAGCTTTAGCATCATTCCTTCCAAAGAAATCCCAGGGCTGATCTCCTACAGAATGGACTGGTTGGATCTCCTTGCAGTCCAAGTGACACTACATGGATAAATTTCTACTTGGACTGTTATTTCATTAAGCAACAATGAAAAAAGGTCTTGTGCCTTTTTTCTTTGTTCTAGCCATAAGTAATACTCTGTGATAATACATTTTTAAATGACAAAACCACAGTCATGGAAAAGGGTTGTGGATACCTTACACTAACTTCACTTTAACAAACCTTTATGAAGCACCTATGAAGAAGAAACCACAATGCTTTAGAAGAGACGCATAGAAGCCTAGAGTTCCGAAGCTCACACTTTAGGGAGTCGGGGAGAAACATTAATAAATAATGTTAATATACTCAAGGATATGAGATGAACTAGCACAGAAAATAGGAAAAGGTATTGCTGCTAACTAGCGAGCATTCAAGTGGCCTGAACTAAATACAGAAATAAGGCCTTCTACCCCAAACCCCTGGTTCTCTCCTCTGATCCTCGCTACTCTGCTCAAATAGCACTTTACAGTTTTCCTTCAGTAAGTTCCAGATATTAGGCCCATTTCTCCTTTCAATTTTCTTTAGATGAGGAGATATTTCAGACCTAGATCAAGGTACAGAGATTACTACACGCATGCAACCATCGCTCATCTTAAAAACAAAAGATTACAAATAAAATTTAAACCCATTATACCTCTCCCCAGTTGAAATCTCCCTCTATTGAATAAGATTTAACCACTGTCCTAAATAAGGTTATTGTTTTCATACACACCTTTCTGCATGCTACATATGTATGCATCACTCCTAGTTATACCTTTTACTACAAATATATGAACCTATAATCGATACAAGAACTGTTGCATCTTTTTAAACTTCACATATGTATGGTATCATAATGCCTTTCCCCTTTCAGAAGTAGGTTTTATCTAGTTGTCACTTCGACCCCTGAACCTTTGCCCCTTGCTATAAGCTGTATTTTGTCCCCCTAAAAAGATATGTTGAAGTTTTACCCCTTGAACCTGTAAATGTGACATTCTTTGGAACTAGGATATTTGCAGGTATAATAGTTAAGATGAGGTCATACTGGATTAGGGTGGGTCCTTAATTCAGTGTGACTGATATCCTTATGAGAAGAGAAAGGACAAAGAAACAGACAGGGGAAAACGCTATGTGACGATGGAGATGCCAACGACTGACAGCAACCACCAGAAAGTAGGAGAGTGGCGTGAAACAGATTCTCCCTCAGTGCCTCCGGAAGGGACCACCCTTGCTGATACCTTGACCTCAGACTTCTGGCCTCCAGAACTGAGATAACGTATTTCTGTTGTCTTAAGCCATCTGGTTTGTGGCAATTTGTTACGGTAACCTTAGGACACTCACACACCCCTCTTTGTGTCTCAAGCCCCTGAGAATTCTAGTGTCTTCCTAAGTCCAGATCTTACCACCCTGTTTAGTTTACCTGCAACAGTACCAAGTCAGTGAATTAAGGATGATCCTGCAGTGGGTGTAGTAAACCTTTCCCCCCCTGCTCTAAAGCAGTGGTTCTGAAACTTCAGTGTGCTTCAGTAGCACCTGGAGGACTGTAAAACCCTGATGGCTAGCGGCCCACCCTCAGAATTTCCAACTCAGTAGGTCTGGAGCAGGGTCTGAGAATGTGCATTGCAAACAAGTTCCCAGCTGATGCTGATGCTGATGCTGCTGTTCCAGGCAAGCTACGTCATCCATCAGTTCCTTTCAATAAAATATAGTAGAGGCTAGGGCACCATCACGCAAATTATTTACAATCGTATATTTTAATTTATTTGGGGCTGCAATAAAAGGATTTAAAACAGGCTTGACAAATAGCGGAAAGAAATCCCTTTCAGTGACAGTAAGGTGGGCCAAAATATATAGAAGAATGATAGATTTGAGTCAGTGGTATTTATGGGAAAAAAAAAAAAACTACAGCTTATTAGTTTCAAACAAGCTTTTATTTCCAATGTGAACAATACTAACAAATTATCTGTAAAATGTAAGAGTAAAGTCAGATGTCAGTAGTTAATACCACTTTGGGGCATTGAAACTTTGCAACAAAATTAGTATTTCAGGCTAATGAAAACAAGAATATCCATGAAGAACAGATTCATCTTTTCTTTTGCTGTCTGCTTTTTCTATGCCTTCCCACTGTAGGATGAAATAAGAGCCAGTTAACAATTGTACCTGAATAACATGCAGTGACTTTCTAAATATGAGTCAACACTATCTACATCTGTTTTCTCAATGTTTTCTTCTTGTAACTCAGACCCTTGGTGATCAGGGTGCACATCATTGCTCACGCAAAACTTATCTCCCTCTTGCCCACCACTATAAATGCTTGCTGTTTCCTTGAAAGGCCACACTGTGATTTAAATAAGTCATTCCACCTTAAAAACTGGTGTTCCCTTGCACAAATCATCAATCCCTTATATTTCCAGACCTTCAGTTTCCACATGTGTAAAATGAGGATAAGGCTTTATCAAACATCCACATGCATGAAAACTAAGAAAGAGTGAGAGAATGAGTGAGAGAGACTAAAAGATGAATGAATAGAGGAAAGCGAAACAAAGATTTAATTACCAACTCAGTGACAGCCAATAATATTACTGAGACTAGTTTCCTTTTCTTTTGAATAAAAAATCTAAATTGAACTAATATTTGTGAATCAATCCTGAAGTGCAGTTCTCTTGAAACCCTTAACATCTCACTACTTTGTAAGGAATCGTTTTCTCCAAGTCATTGCCAGTACAAGAGACTACAATTCTGTGGCCAGGTGATGATGACCCAGCTAATGCATGGCCTAGTCACTGTAGCTGCTGCTTCTGGTGACCATTCTCTAAACAAGCACTGGTCTCCATTTCCAGGTCTGGTAAATTTCCCATCTGTAGTAGACTTAAAGCTACAGGACAAAGGACTTGTGGCTATAAATGAAATACATTTCAGAACACACTGCCTCCTACATTATCTAGAATTCATTATTAACAATAAACTGTTTTTCCAAAATTAAATTTCAACAATTTTCTTATTTACTTTACAGAAGAAAAATTAAAAAATATAAAGCTGTTTTTAACAGGTATGTGTCAGGAATGGTTATGTCCTACGAAAGCCTATACAATAATACCTGTATTATCCAGAGCTGCTTTTTGCTGAGACCACATCCATTCAGAGTCCTTCAGGTTTTTCCTTTCCAGCCTCTTCCTCTTCATCAGTGTTTTCATACTGATCCTCACCGTCATCATTGGGGCAAAGTGATGCAGACATTGGGGTCGAAAGTTGGCAGGGAAAATATCCCAACTGAAAATCAGCAGCAGAGTCTAGGCCTGAGAGAAGAGAAATAGGTTTAATAAAAGAAACAAGAAATAATACCTGGATACATTTCTAGCCTCCCATCATGTCTGCTGCTTGACAATTTTCATAAACATTTTCCCCCTCTTTCCAGTCGATCGGCACACAGATCTCTCTGATTATTTCTGGCCCCTTTGGAGAAGGGATCCGAATCATTTGATAATGATACCATTTTGTATGGGTTTGTAGGAACTTCAATGGAAAAAAATGCTCCTTTGACTTAAAGACAAATTCTATGGGGATGCTCACAGATTCCTCAGTCGCTGAAAAGTGCCCCTGTGCTATGTCATCATTTTCTCAGATCCTCCTACCGAGAATATTCACATTTGTTAAAGCCGTTGACCAAAAGGGAGGGATGCCACTTGTTTGCCTCTAGGTTGGTAGAAGGCAGCATGCTTTTTCTCGAGACCATGAAGGTCTACAGAACTGGGCTTCCACTTGTGTCAATTGTGCTCGGAGGTTTTTGAGAGTTCTGACCCACTGCACGACAGCTAGAGACCTACCTGCCTTTGAGCTCAATGGCCCCACAAGGGCTCAGCCACCACTTGCCCGCCTCAGCCCCTCCGGGATCACAGGCCTCAACCTCCCAGTCTCAGAGGCAGCAGTCAGGGCTTGCTCGCCCAGAACTCGGCCTTCACTGCTGGTGCCTCTGTCTTCTAGGAAGCAACCCCCTCCGCAGGATCCTGCAGCTCGCAGGGTGGAGCGCCCTCCACCGGGTACTCACCCTGCAAGACTCTGCCTCCCTCTCCCACGTCTTCCTGCTCCTGAGGAGGCACCGGACCTTTTCCAGGATCCGAGGGTGGCTGGGAGAGGCCCCTGGCCATCAGGCGGTCAGTGGGAGGCCGGAACAGGACATGTCTGTTGTTATGGAAATTGCGTAGAAAGGAGTCGAGGTGACTCCGGAACAGGGGCCCAAACGTCTCCATGCAGAACCCAAGGCCTGTAACACCTGCCGCACCCTCCTGCTCCTTCTCGTCCTCCTCTTCCTCGCCCTCTCCAGACAGGTGCTCCTCCTCCTCCAAGTCGAAATCAATCTCACCCTCTTCCTTGTCCTCCTGCATCTCTACAGCTTCCTCCATCTCCTCCTCCTGTAACGGCTGTCTACCACATTCCGCTTCCACTGCGGCCTGTGGCGAACCCTGCTCCCCGGGAAGGGCTCTGGAGACCTCCAAGGAAGCCAGAAGAGCCGTGGCCTCCTCGACTCCTTCCGTCCCCTCCCAAGCTGATGCTTGGACCCCAAGAAGACTGGGGTCGCGGCCCGCCCCGCCACCAGCTCTATCCGGGCCACCTGGGATCCAATCGTTCTCCTCTCTGGCAGACATGGCAGGAGAGACGTGCCAGACAGTGATTGTCCTGCAGTGAGGTCTGTGGGGAAGATGGCGGCCACCGGGCAGTGTGTTGCGCTGAGGAGACGCTGTTGGCAGTGGGACCGCAGGGTGGGGGTGGGGACAGCAGAGACGTCGGCTGCACAGGGAACAGGTGTCTGCAACTTGCTGGTGTGGGCCCCACAACAGGAATGGTGAGGGAGTGGCCCACAGACCGGCCCACCAAGACCGAAGCTGAGCTGGCCGCGGACAAGGCGGGAAAGACCCTGATGGGCTGGCGACGGTAGGTGGAGCTGGAAGGGTCAACCACGACCACTTCCTCCAGCGCCAGCTCTAAGCTCATTTGCCAGGAGGCAAGGATTGGCATGACCACCGTCCAATGAGTGATCAAGGCTTTCAGATTGCACGGAAGCCTTCCTGCTCCAGGTCATACTTGGAGCCCTCAGGAGTCCCTTCCTTCACATTGCTGCTGCTGCTGCTAAGTACCTTCAGTCATGTCCGACTCTGTGTGACCCCATAGACGGCACCCCACCAGGCTCCCCATCCCTGGACTCCTCCAGGCAAGAGTACTGGAGTGGGTTATCATTTCCTCCTCCAATGCATGAAAGTGAAAAGTGAGTGAAGTCACTCTGTTGTGTCCGACTCCTAGCGACCCATGGACTGCAGCGTACCAGGCTCATCCTTCCATGGGATTTTCTAGGCAAGAGTAGTGGAGTGGGGTGCCATTGCCTTCTCTGTCCTTTACATTGCACCATTGCAAAAACGAAATGGCAATGTCCCTATAGGCGGCACCCTGGGGTATGGGAAACTGGGTGTGGTCCCCAGTTGCTACCTTGTGTCAGCTCAAGTCATCAGAGATACACTTACTTTAAAAAGTTCATAAAGGCTTGAGAAGGAACATCAAAGGTAAGAGATGGAGAAATTGGAAAACATAAACTGAATTAAACGGGACCACTGAATATGAAATAGAAAAAAATGAAACACACTACATAAAACTAAAAGATCATCATATGGTCCAGTTGATTTTAAGCATGGCTGCTCATTAGCAACATAGCTGTAGCTTTGGAGAATAAAAGCAATACCTTGGCATTTTTCAAAAAATTCTAAGATAATTCTGATATGTGTCAGGTTTTTCTATTAAATGGTAGCTTTGGTGATATAGAATTCTACTACTTTTGTGTTGACCACTCATTGTACAATGATGTTAAGTGAATAATAGTTACTCACTAGTATGTATAATATATATTTTAGAAAACTTATTAATGTTTGCCTAATTAAAAAATTTATGACATTTTGATTCCACTTGTTTGACTTAGTATGAATAGAATGCTAGATTTCTAATTTTAAAAAAAGATGTGCAAAAACCAACAAAGTTTTTCTATATAGCACTGGGAACTGTAGTCCCTTTGTCAGTCTCTTGAAATAACTATAATGGAAAATAAACTGAAAAATAATATATGTGTATATGTATAACTGAATCACCTTGCTGTGCACCTAGAACTTTGCAAGGCAACTATACATCAATAATATATATATATATATATTACACATATATATTATTATACATTTATTTTATATATATATATAAATATATGTGTATATAAAGAAAAAAAAGATAAAGTGTATAGATCATATATGAGCAACTGTTTCAACCTCCTGTGAGAGACAGAAGGATAATTTGCAGGTTTTAATGTTGCTAAAGTTACTTAGAAAAGAACACACACATTGACATGGATGCCTCGAGAATGGAGACTGGAGAGTGGAAGGAGTAAAAATAGGAGCTGAAAAGGGATACATCAGGGCTCCCCAATTCACTTCAAGGCTCCGAGAAATGAAGAGAGACTTCTTTTCATGACTGGACTAATCACCTGCTCTACACTAAACAGTGACACCCCCTCCCAAATTCATATATTAAATGTTTACCCACTCCATCTCCCAGGTGATGGTATTTGGGAGTTATGGCCTTTAGTAGGAGACACAGTGAAGATAATCAACCTTGCCCTATATAGAACTTATGCAGTATAGATTTCACCCCTTATACAGGCCTTGTTTTGTTTTACCTAACTCATACTCAGTATTTTCAATGGGGATAGTCCATTGGGTCCCAAGCTGTCAAGCCCATTTCTAAGTGACAAAGACTCAATTTAACTTTATGAGCCATATGTCTGAGTGCGTATGCCCACTAGGGGATATTTTAGGAGAATGGCTGCTATGATCTGGAGCACTGAAACACTACAGTCATAAAATTCTTGAGGCAAATACATCTATTGGCTCTCTTCAGTAGCTCCCTTAACACTATAGGGGCATCTTTTAAAAACTTAGTGATATCTTCAAGTATTCCTCTCTTTTGTTCCCCGGTATTATGTTCAAAGCGTTTTCCTAAAGCATGCATTTCAGCATTTGCTGAAAAGTGAAAGTGAAAGTCATTCAGTCATGTCATGTCCGACTGTTTGCGACCCCATGGACTACACAGTCCATGAAATTCTCTGGGCTAGAGTACTGGAGTTGGTAGCCATTCCCTTCTCCAGTGGATCTTCCAGATCCAGGGATCAGACCCAGGTCTCCCACATTGCAGGAGGATTCAGCCCAGTATTTGTTGAAGTCAATTCCCAATCTATTTGCAGAAGTCTTAAGCCAATAAGCGCTTTTTATGTTTAAAAATATGATTGCACTATTGTGGTGAATGTCACAGGCATTTAGTACGTTCACAATGCTTCTCAGCCATTCTCTCTGTTATCCCTAAATACATCATCACTCCAAAGGAAACCCCATGCCAGTAATCAGTCCTTTTCCATTTCCCCCTCACTGCAACCAGGCTCTGGTAACTATAATCTTCTGTTTACCTCTATGAACTTATATTTTCTAGATAGCTGAGTGAAATAAAATCTTACAATATGTGACCTTTTGTGTCTGGCCTCTCTCATTCCTTTTTGTGGCTGAATGCTATGCCCGTGTACAGAGGGTCACTTTTGTTTATGAATGTGAAACAAGTTGAGGACAAGTTGGTGGATCCTTGGGATGTTTCCCATTTGGGTTCCCATTTCGGTTCGGGCTGCTATGAACATGGGGATAGAACTTTTTGTTACCTTTTGTTTGAACAAATACTTCTAATTCTTTGGCTTATATAGCTAATAGTGGAATTGATGAGACAACCATAAGGCTTTTCCCTTTTTCAGGAGCTTTCAGGCTCTTTTTTACAGCTACTTGCTGTTGTTCAGTTATTCTGCCACTCAGTTGTATCTGACTTTTTGCAATCCCATGGACTGCAGCACGCCAAGCTTCCCTTTCCTTCACCATCTCTCAGAGTTTGCTCAAACTCATGTCCATAGAGTTGGTGATGCCATCCAACCATGTCGTCCTCTGTTGTCCCCTTCTCCTCCTGCCTTCTATCTTTCCCAGCATCAGAGTCTATTCCAGTGAGCTGGCTTTTCGCATCAGGTGGCCGAAGTATTGGAGCTTCAGTTTCAGCATCAGTTCTTCCAGTGAACATTCAGGGTTGATTTCCTTTAGCATTGACTGGTTTGATTTCCTTGCATTCCACGGGAGTCTTAAGAGTGTTCTCCAACACCACAGTTCAAATGCATCAATTCTTCGGCGCTCAGCCTCCTTTATGGTCCAACTCTCACATCCATACATGACTACTGGCAAAACTTAGACTATATGGACTTTTGTCATCAAAGTAATGTCTCAGCTTTTTAATTCACTGTCTAGGTTTGTCATAGCTTTTCTCCCAAGGAGCAAGCATCTTTTAATTTCATGTTTGCAGTCACCATCTGCAGTGATTTTGGAGCTCAAGAAAATAAATCTTTCACTGTTCCATTGTTTCCCCATCTATTTGCCATTAAGTGATGGGACCAAATGCCATGATCTTAGTTTTTTGAGTGTTGAGTTCTAAGCCAACTTTTTCACTCTCCTGTTTCACTTTCATCAAGAGGCTCTTCAGTTCCACTTTGCATTCTGCTGTAAGTGTGGTGTCATCTGCATATCTCAGGTTATTGGTATTTCTCTCGGTAGTCTTGATTCCAGCTTGTCTTCATCCAGTCCAGCATTTCCCATGATGTATTCTACATATAAGTTAAATAAGCAGGGTGACATTATACAGCCTTTATGTACTCCTTTCCCAGTTTAGAACCAGTCAGTTATTCCATGTCCGGTTCTAACTGTTGCTTCTTGATCTACATATAGGTTTTTCTGGAGGCAAGTAAGATGGTCTGGTATTTCTGTCTCTTTAAGTTTTTCTATAGTTTCTTGTGATCCACATAAGGAAAGGCTTTAGCATAGTCAGTGAAACATAAGTAGATGTTTTTATGGAATTCTTTCTATGATCCAATGGATATTGGCAGCTTAATCTCTGATTCCTCTGCCCTTTGTAAATCCAGCTTGTAAATCTAGAAGTCTCAGTTCACATACTGTTGAAACCTAGCTTGAAGGATTTTGACCATTACCTTGCTAGCATGTGAAATGAGTGCATTTGTGTAGTAGTTTGAACATTCTTTGGCATTTCCCAACAGTAATGTACAGGGATCCCAATGCCTCTACGTCCTTGTAAGTATGTTTTATGAATTTCACTTTAAAAAAATCTACTTACTCATCTTTTTTTTTGTGACATCATGTGGTGGCTTTTCCTTGTATTTCCCTAATGACTAATGATGTTAAGCTTATTTTCACATCCTTATGGCACATTTGTATATCTTGTTTGGAAAAATTTGTATTCACATTCTATGCTCATTTCTCATTCAGATTCCTTGGCTACTTGTTGAGTTGTAAATGTTTTTCATGTGTTCTGGATACTAGACCTTTATTAGATATATGCATACCATAAGATTCTTATCCTATTTTCTAGGTTGTGCTTTCACTGTCTTGTTAATGTTTTTTGATTTTTATGAAATTCAATGTATTGTAAAGTAATTACCCTCCAATTAAAATAAATATATTAAAAAATACATAAATATATATGTGTAAAAAATAAATAAATAAATAAAAGAAATTCAATGTATCTGTTTCTTCTTTTGTTACTGATGCTTTTATCATCATATTTACGAATCCATTGCCAAATGAAGGTTATGAAGATTTACCCCTTCTGAGGACTGAATTATGGACCCCCCATATTTCCACATGTTTAATGTCTAAGCCCCATTATCTCAAAATGTGGTTGTTTTTGGTGCAGGACCTTAAGGTCAGCAGAGGTCATATGGTTAGACCCTAATGAGTCTGACTGGTATCCTAGACAAACGTATACTTGGTGACAGGAAGACACACCAGAGATGGGTATACACTGGAGGAACGATCATGTAAGGATGCAGGGAGAAGCTCGCCATCTGCAAGCCAGGAGAGCCCTCACAAGAAACCAAATCTGCTCACACCTTATTCTTGGACTTCTAGTTTCCAAAGCTGTCAGCAAGTAAATTTGTGTTGTTTAAGCCATCGGTCTGTGGTATTTTGTGATAGCAAGCCCAGCAATCTAATATACCCTTGTATTTGTTCTAAAAGTTTTATGCTTTTAGCTCTTACAGCTAATTCTTTATCCATTTAATGTCTGTATTTGGCATAATGTAAGAATCCAACTTTATTCTATTGCATATGTATATCCTGCTGTCCTCATACCATTTTGGGAAAAAGATTCCCACTTCTCACCACTTAATGATCTGATATCCCAGGGGAAAATCAATTGAAGGTAGATATCTGGGTTTATTTCCAGACTCCCTGTTCTATTCTGTTGATCTGTATGTCTTTCATTATCTCAGTACCACACAGTCTTGATTACTGTTGCCATGGTACATTCTGACACAGGGTAGTAGAATATTCCAATTTTCTTTTTCAAGATCGTCTTAGCTATTTCTGGTCTCTTGTAATTGCACATGAATTTTAGGACCAGCTTTTTTTCCTGCAAAAAAAGGTCATTGTCATTTTGAAAGGGATTGCTTTTCATCTGTAGACCTCATTATATAAGATTCCCATCTGTATATTAAGACCTCAAATTTTAAATGCTGCCTTAATGCCTTTGAGACTCATATTACTCCACTGGCCCAACTCTGCTTTCACCTGCAGTGTCCCCTTCCTTGTGGGAAGACTACCCCACTCAGCTGATTCTCCCCTGTCAACCAGACTAGCTGTACTGCACCCACTCCCCCAGCCACCAAGTTTTACTTCCCTGCCAGCCAGTGCAGTATTCCAATAGGACAATCATCTCCTCCTGTGGGAACGTGGGTGTGCCCCAGCCTCTTGTTACTACAACATTTATTTCCCATGGTCCCTGCAGGTGAACTCTCCTCTTAAGTCCCACGCCCTCATTGCCCTGTTTGGCATTCCCTGCTGCCACCCCCCCCACCCCCGGCCAGCTGTTAGTCCATGAGACTCACAAAGAGCTGGCTGTCCATCTGTCCAGTGTTGCATGCTTGGCCATCTCACACTACTTAGGGTAGGGATCCCTCCTTTATTAGTGCAGTGGATGGGAGATTCCAACCATAACCCTGGACAGCTTTAACTCACTTCTCCTTTGCTAACTAAATGTGGTTGTTTTTTTTTGTTTAAGGTGAAGGCAACCTGGGTTGAAACTGCCAAAGTTGCCTGGATTGTGCTTTGGCTTGTGCCTATTCTGTTGTCTCTCTCAACCTCAGCCATCTCTTCCCACCCTAACTTATTGTTCTAGCATCTGAGGTGGGAACTATGGGTAATTGACTGTATCCTGGCCTGAGTTGCACAGCGTAGCCCCTGGTGCTTGGCCCCTCCCAGCATGCACTCTGAGACTAGGGATCATCAATTAATCCATAGAGTGGAAGCCAAGGGAGTGTTCAGCCAATAGTGACAGGGAGTGCTGATGACATAGTTTCTTAACTGCTCCATGGTCGATTCCCACTTTCTGGGGGGCAGCCTAGAGCCTTTGGAGATAAGAATTCCAGTGTAGTGTGTGTAGGCTGGTCACTGCAGATGGATCATGGAATGCAGTAGCAGGTAGATCATGGGGCAATCATCCAGAACGGAGCCCACAGGGCAGGTTCAGGTTGGCTTTCTAAACAGTTGTGGAAAAGCATAGCTCCAGGCCACCCACAATGGAAGAACTGTGAATAATGCTTCCTGGTTGCTTCTCACGTGTATCCGTGTCAAGCAAGGGTAGCAAACTTTCCTTCTCCTTTGCTGCAGCTTCCCTAACACATGTGATTTTCTGGGCTGTGTGCCCTACAGATGTTAATTAGTTCTAACGGTTCCTTCCTTAATTTCATTATTGGTCTTCTGTCTGTCTGCCTATCCCTCATTGAAAATAGAGTATTGAAGTCTCCAGGAGTTATTGAGAACTATGTACTCCGTTCAGTTCTGTCATTTATTGTTTTATGTATTCTGGGAGTCTGTTAGGACTATATGGATATGTAACTATTACATCTCCTCTTACTGATCCTTTTAATAACACAGAAATCCGTTTTTGGCATACTGTTTAAAAAAAAAACACTTTTGTTAAAATCTATTTCATCTGATATCAGTATAGCCACTGCATCTATCACTTTAGGATGATTTGCATGGAATACCATTGTCTATCCTTTTGTTTTCAAACTATCTGTCTTTGTATACAAGACAAGGCTCTTGTAGATAACATATAGTGGATGACATTTGTTGTTAATCCCCTTTGCCAATCTGTCTTTTCATTGAAAAGTTTTATACATTGGTATTGTGGTGATTGCTTCCAAGGAAAGATTTTTGCTGACATTTTCTTACTGTCCACATGCCATACCTTTTTTGTTCCTTCATTCCTCAATTACTGTCTTTTTTCTGTGATTAATTGAATTTTTCTAGTGTACAAAGTGACTTTCACTCTTTTTCTTTACTTAATTTTTTTTTTTTTAAGTTTGGAGCCTTTAATTTTTTTTTCATTTTTTTGTGTTTTTTTTGGGGGGGAGCCTGGGTGGTTATGCTGTGAATTATACTTAGTATCTTAATTTTAGAATAATCAAGTGTGTATTGTAGTGAGATAGTTTTCATAGTATTCTAAACTCTGCTTCTTCCCAGCTGTGCTATATTGCCTTATTTAGTTATTGTGACAAATATCATGCTTGTACATGGTTTGCATTAACAGCTTAATGGTTACTGCTTTATATATCTCTATTTTAAATCAAAATACAAAGAGGAGAGCAAAAAGAGAAGTTACAGGGATTTCCCTGGTGATCCAGTGCTTAGAATCTGCCTTCCAATGCAGGAGATGAGGGTTCAATCCCTGGTCCAGGAACTACAATGCCACATGTGGTGGAGCAACTAAGCCTGTGGGCCACACCTCCTGAGTCTGCATGGTCTGGAGCCCGTTTGCCACAACTAGAGAGAAGCACTCATGATGCAACAAAGATCCTGCTGCAACGAAGACCCAGTGAGGCCATTAATAAATAAATGAATTTTTTTTTTTAAAGAAGAGTCAGAAAGAAACCCCAAATGCAGTAATACTGGCATTTGCAGTAATGCTGCGCATAATCTGTGCAGTTCCCTTGACCTGTGTGGTTTATTTCTTCACATTCCTCCAAATAGGTGCCCACTGTTGTGTCACTTCACCCTGAAGGACTACTTGATTATTCTCTGTCCAGCAGGCTTACTAGCTGTGTATTCCCTCAGTTTTTGTTTCCCTTGGAATGAATTTATCTACCTTCCATTTCCCCCACATATAGAATTCTTGGTTGAAAGAAGTTTTCATTTGTTCATTGTCTGCTTTTTAATATATCATTCCAATGTCACCTGTCCTCTATGGTTTCTGTAGAGAAATTGGCACAAATCTTACTGAGGATTACTTGTACTGTGAAGAGTTGTATCTATTGCTTCCAATAATCATATACCATGAATTGTGTGATTCCATTTCTAGTAGAAGTCCAGAATAGACAAATATATAAAAAAAAACAACTAGTGCTTTCCTATGGCTCAGAAGGTGGAAAATTGAGAGTGTCTGCTAATGGATAAAGGAATTACTGGAGGAAATGAAATGTTCTGGAATTAGATAGTAGTGTTGATTGCATAATTCTATAAATAGCATAAAAAACCATTGATTTGTACACTTTAAATGGTATACATTATGATAGACTAATTATTTCTCAATAAATTGTTATAAAATGTTATTGATATAGTATAATCATCCATTTAATAGCAATAAATTTGACAATTTAGATAGATCAAAAAATTTGAAACCTAAGAAAAATGCAACCTTAACCCTAGAATTGATAAAAGCTGAAATAAAAAGCTTCTTTTTATTAAAAATTTGAATAACTCTTCACAAACCTCCAAATACCCCTCTATTTCCATATATTCACATAGGTGAATTCTATCACATGCTCAAGAAAAAAAATAGCATCCATTCTTTACAAATTTTCAGAAAATGAAGCTGGCATGGGAGGTGATTACTACCCAACTTGTTAATGAAGTTTACTGACATCTGAAAAGGGCAGTTTTTAAAACCTCAAAATTACACTCAAATGTCATTCTTGAATACAGTCACAAAAATCAATATGGCGATACATAAAAAGATAGTACATTATGACGAAGCAGAGATTATCCCAAGACTACAAGATTGGTTTCATGTTTTTAAGAAATCAGTCCATGGCAGGCTTCAACTCCTGTTCCACATACGAGGAGATTAGACGTTGCCACGCCATCCTAAGTGCAAGTTAAAAGTTGAACACACTGAAAAGTCAGCAACTCATCTTAGATTCATAGAGAAGAGAGATCATAGGCCAAACTGCTCCCTGAACATTGGAGAGACAAGTGAATATGGAGAATCCTAACTTAGCAAAGCAAAAATTCAAGGTCAGAAACCTCTGCAGGAACCAGCGGTGTGGACAAGTCTGTGAGTTAAAAACCCCAGGATGACCCAGTTATAGGAGTTCTCCACACTTTTGTTTTACCTCTAGGAACTTAGCCAGGTTCTCACAGTACAATAAATATGTCACTAAAAACTTCTCATGCTTCGAGCAGGAGAGGGAAAGAGGGGAAACGGAATCATTTTTAAATGTGCCAGGGCACGCTGTTCTTCTTAACAATGTTTGCCCTCATGCTTAGAGCCCAACCTAACCATGTAAAATTGTGTATACAGCTCTTGGCTCAAGAAAAGACTGCATACACTTGGATCTCAAGCTAAGAACAATATCAAATAATTTTAGAACTGATCAATCAAGTAGACTACTGTCTAGATCCCACTTTCCTCAGTGGGTGGCCCATATTTGGGCTAGATATGAATAGCACTGCAAAGACTTTGAAATTTTAACTGAGACTGCAACAACAAAATTAGGATAAGAATTTGTGGTCTGAACCTAAAACAAAACTAAACAAACAAAAAATAAACACACTCCTTAGTATTAAGTCAGATACTGTGTCTAACAATATAATACCAAAATGTCTAGGATATACTTAAAGTTAATTGGTGTATGAAGAACCAGGAAAAAGTTTAAAAGTTACAAGCTAAAATTCAAACAAGAGAGAGAAATTCAGGATGATGCAAGTATTGGAATCACCAGAAAAATATATTAAAGCAGCTATTATAACCATACCACCTGAAGTAATAACTGTTGCTTACAATCTAAACCAAAAATTAAATATGATTCTTTGGGACTTCCCTGGTGGCTCAGTGGTAAAGAATCTGCCTGTAATGCAAGAAACACAGACTAAATCCCTGATCTGGGAAGATCCCATATGCCTCAGAGCAACTAAGACGATGGGCCACAACTACTTAGCCTGTGCTCTTGAGTCCAGGAACCACAACTACTGAATCCCATGTGCCCTAGAGCCTGTGCTTGGCAGCAAGGGAAGCCACTGCAATGAGAAGCCCACGCCACTGCAACTAGAGAGTAGCCCCTCCGACTTGCCCTAACTAGAGAAAGCCCCCCTACCAACAAAGATCCAACACAGCCAAAAATAAATAGATAAGTAAATAAATACCATTCTCTGATCTCTCAATCACTATACACACATACATAAACAAACACACAAATATAGGCATTTGTGTATACAAATACAAATGTATGCATATAAGTACATATAAACACATATGTGAATATACACACATATACAAAGAGTTAATATTAAAAATACATAAGAAAATGATAAAGTATATTTGCATGATTTTTAAAAATAATATACCATGTCAACAACGTGCTTGAAAAATATCATTGTCAATAGTATGTCATTATTTGGAACCATCCAATGTGCTTGTTGGTATTTTCAGTTCAGTTCAGTTCAGTCGCTCAGTCATGTCCGACTCTTTGCGACCCCATGAATCGCAGCATGCCAGGCCTCCCTGTCCATCACCAACTCCCGGAGTTCACTCAGACTCACCTCCATCGAGTCAGTGATGCCATCCAGCCATCTCATCCTCTGTCGTCCCCTTCTCCTCCTATCCCCAATCCCTCCCAGCATCAGAGTCTTTTCCAATGAGTCAACTCTTCCTGTGATGTGGCCAAAGCATTGGAGCTTCAGCTTCAGCATCAATCTTTCTAAAGAACACTCAGGACTGATCTTCTTTAGAATGGACTGGTTGGATCTCCTTGCGGTCCAAGGAACTCTCAAGTGTCTTCTCCAACACCACAGTTCAAAAGCATCAATTCTTCTGTGCTCAGCTTTCTTTACAGTACAACTCTCACATCCATACATGACTACTGGAAAAACCATAGCCTTGACTAGATGGACCTTTCTTGGCAATCAAAGAGGACACAAATAGATGGAGAAATATACCATGTTCAGGGATTGGAAGAATCAATATAGTGAAAATGAGTATACTATCCAAAGCAGTCTATAGACTCAGTGCAATCTCTATCAAGCTACCAACGGTATTTTTCACAGAACTAGAAAAAATAATTTCAGTTCGTATGGAAATACAAAACATCTCAAATAGCCAAAGCAATCTTGAGAAAGAAGAGTGGAACTGGAGGAATCAACCTACCTGACTTCAGACTATATTACAAAGCTACAGTATTCAAGACAGTGTGGTCCTGGCACAAAGCTCAATGGAACAAAATAGAAAGCCCAGAGATAAATCCATGCACCTATGGACACCTTATCTTTGACAAAGGAGGCAAGAATATACAATGTAGAAAAGACAATCTCTTTAACAAGTGGTGCTGGGAAAACTGGTCAACCAAAAAAAAAAAAAAACAAACAAAAAAAAAAAAAAAAACACTTTCTAACACCATACACAAAAATAAACTCAAAATGTATTAAAGATCTAAATGTAAGACCAGAAACTATAAAACTCGTAGAGGAAAACATAGGCAAACACTCTCTGACATAAATCACAGCAGGATCCTCTATGACCCACATCCCAGAGTAATGGAAATAAAAAGAAAAATAAACAAATGTGACCTAATTAAACCTAAAATCTTTTGCACAATGAAGGAAACTATAAGCAAGGTGAAAAGACAGCCTTCAGAATGGGAAAAAATAATAGTAAATGAAGCAACTGACAAAGAATTGATCTCAAAAATATACAAGCAGCTCCTGCAGCTCAATTCCAGAAAAACAAACAACCCAATCAAAATATGGGCCAGAGAACTAAACAGACATTTCTCCAAAGAAGACATCAGATGGCTAACAAACACATGAAAAGATGCTCAACATCACTCATTATCAGAGAAATGCAAATCAAAACCACAATGAGGTATCATCTCATGCCAGTCAGAATGGCTGCTATCAAAAATTCTACAAACAATAAATGCTGGAGAACGTGTGGAGAAAAGGGAATCCTCTTACACTGTTGGTGGGAATGCAAACTAGTACAGCCACTATGGAGAAGAGTGTGGAGATTCCTTAAAAACCTGGAAATAGAACTGCCATATGATCCAGCAATCCCACTGCTGGGCATATACACTGAGGAAACCAGAGTTGAAAGAGACTCATGTACCCCAATGTTCATTGCAGCACTGTTTACAATAGCTAGGACATGGAAGCAACCTAGATGTCCATTGGCAGATGAATGGATAAGAAAGCTGTGGTACATATACACAATGGAGTATTACTCAGCTATTAAAAAGATTGCATTTGAATCAGTTCCAATGAGGTGGATGACACTGGAGCCTATTATACAGAGTGAAGTAAGCCAGAAAGAAAAACACCAATACAGTATATTAACACACATATATATGGAATTTAGAAAGATGGTAACAATGACCCTATATACAAGATAGCAAAAGAGACACAGATGTAAAGAACAGACTTTTGGACTCTTTGGGAAAAGGCAAGGGTGGGAAGATTTGAGACAATAGCATTGAAACATGTATATTATCATATGTGAAATAGATCGCCAGTCCAGGTTCAATGCATGAGACAGGGTGCTCAGGGCTGGTGCACTGGGATGACCTGAGGGATGGGATGGGGAGGGAGGTGGCAAGGGGGTTCAGGATGGGGAGCACATGTACACCCATGGTTGATTCATGTCAATGTATGGGAAAAACCACTACAATATTGTAAAGTAATTTGCCTCCAATTAAAATAAATAATTAAAAAAAAAACACTTCCAAAAACTAGATAAGAAATATTTCCTAACCCATACTTTGAAGCTAATATTACCCAGACACTAAAGAAAAAATGTATAACAAGAATAAAAATCTTCTACAAAAATACACACAGAAATTACCGATAGAAGATTAACAATATGAATCCAGCAACATACACAAATGGTTGTGTACCAGAACTAATTTCAAACTTATCCCAGGAAGGAAGCATAAATTAAAACAGGAAAATCAGTCAATACATTTGCTGGGAAAGGCAATTGTGCACAGTCTGTTGACTCCTGATCTGCTCCATAATAATTGGCCTTGGGCATGGAATATTTCCTCACTGGGACATAATGGGCTCACCCAGCCTGCACTAGCTTATCACCTTGTGAAGAAATATTTTTCCTTGTTTTGAGTTTGATGTATACTTCTTTGTTCCACTTATGCACTGTGTCAATGGCCCTCAGTCAGGGTCTAGCTTTCTGTATTTCAGACCCTACAATGGAGGGTTTCTTTCCACTATGGCATAAAGTGGGATGCATGCAGTCACACTCCTCATGTTGGCTGCAAAATGGCTCCAATGGCCATGAGGGACTGATGTATCTTCTGTATACTGTCTCATCTTGCTGTAAGTAAGCATTATATTGCTTGAGTATGATATGCATGCTGTCTGTTCTTAGTGATCTTTAATCATGTACTGGTTTCTTCCCCAGGTGACACTTAGCTGCCTTTTAACCTTAGCCACACTTATATTCTATTTTGCAACAACAGCCTAACCTCTCAGTGAAAAGTAAAATGGAGAAAAGACAATCGCTTTTCTCCAATGTAATATACTACATTGATAAAGAATAGAAATTGCACAATTATCTCAACAGATGGAGAACAAATATTTGACAAAATCCAGCATCTTTTTATAATAAACACACTCAACAAGCTAGGGATAAAAGGGAATTTTCTTTTCTGGTAAAAGCATCTATGAAAATCCCACAGTTATTATCTCACTTAAATGTGACAGACTGAAAGCTTTCCTACTAAGTTCAGGAACAATTATATCTGCTCTTAGCAACTTAACTCAGCATTGTACTGGAGAGTCTAGCTAAGGCAATTAAGCAAGGAAAAGAAAAAAACTGACAATTTAAATGGGAAAATAAAGAGTAAAATGATTTATATTTGCTAAAGTCATAATCTTATATGTAACATTCCCCAAAGAATCCACACACAAAAATGATAATAATAATTCATCTCTCTGGGTGTCATTGAATGAGGCTAGAACTATAGCTGAAGTCATACCTGATAGACCATAACAAGGATAGCTGAGTCTCTTTTCTCTGCTCTGAGATGTAACTATGAAATGTCTGTGCATATGACATCATTGAGGACCCTAACCCATGACTTGGAGAGAAAAAAAGGAAAGAAAGTTATGCTAATAATCTGATTCAGGAAAGTAAATGAGCTACTATTTCAGTATAATATTGAAAAGGAGTGTAAAAGGCAACATCCTTGTCTTATACCTAATCTTACTGGAGAAGTTTCTAGTTTCTTACTATTAAGTGTGATGTTGGATGGAGGCAAGATGGTGTAATAGTAGAAGGACGTGAACTCACCCCTTCTTATGGAAACAACAAGATCACAACTAACTGTTGAACAACCACCAATAAAAAAAATGCTGGAACTTATCAAAAAAGATATCTATAGGCAAAGACAAAGAAGAAGCCACAATGGGATGATAGAAGGGGCACAATCATGATAAAATCAAATCCCATACACACTGGGTAGCAATCCACAAATATGGAATATGGAAAATAATTATACCACATAAATTCTTCCACAAGAGTGAAAGTTCTGGGCTTCTCTGGTGGCTCAGTAGTAAAGAATCTTCTGGCCAATGCAGGGGACATGGATTCGATCCCTGGTCCAGGAAGATCCCACACGCTGTGGAGCAACTATTGAGCTCACAACTATTGAGCCTGTGCTATAGAGCCTGGGAGCCACAACTACTGAGCCCACATACCACAATTGCTGAAGCCTGCACTGCCTAGAGCCAGTGATCTGCAACGAGAAGCCATTGCAATGAGAAGCCTGCACACCAGCACATCACAACTAGAGAGTAGCCCACATTTGCCAGAACTAGAGAAAAGATCATGCAGCAACAAATACCCAGCACAGCCAAAAAAAAGAGTGAAAGTTCTTAGCCCCAGTTGGGCCTCCCAGCCTGGGGGTCTGGCAATATGAGAAGGAGCCCCCAGAGTCTGGCTTTGAAGGTCAGTGAGGTTTGGGCCACAGAAATTTCACAGGACTGGGAGAAACAGAAACTCTACTCTTGGAGGGCTCACACAGGGTCTAATACACACTAGGACTCAGGAGAAAAAGTGATGAACCCATAAGAAACTGGGCCAGACTTATTTGCCCCGTTTTGGAGGGTCTCCTGTGGAGGCTGGGGTGGTTGACTTATTGTGGAAACAGGGACACTGGCAGCAGTGGCTCTGGTGAATGATTATTGGTGTGAGCACTCTAGGAAGCTACCAATTTCTCACCAAGACCTGACCCCACCCAAAAGCCTGCAAACTCCAGTGATGGAATGCCTCAGGTCATACAGGGTAAGAACACAATACCACCCATCAGCACACAGGCTGCTTAAAGTCTTCTTGAATAAACAGCTCCCCAATAATAAACACCTTCAGACATGGCTCTTCTTACCAGAAGGACAAGATCCAGCTCCACCCACCAGTGAAGAGGTACCAGTTCCTCCCACTAGGAAGCCTGCACAAACCTCTTAGACAGGCTCATCCACTGAGAAGACAGACAGCAGAAATAAGAAGAACTACAACACTGCAGCCTGTGGAATGGGAATCACAATCACACAAAGTTAGACAAAATGAGACAGCAGAAGAATATGTCCCCAGTGGAAGAACAAGATGAAACCCCAGAAGAACAATTAACTGAAGTGGGGATAGGTGATCTACTTGAAAAAGAATTCAGAGTAATTATAGTAAAGGTGATCCAAGATCCCAGAAAAAGAATAGAGGCAGAGATTGAGAAGATACAAGAAATGTTTAACAAAAGCCTAGAAAAACAAACAAAGATGAAAAATACAATAATTGAAATGAAAAATACACTAGAAAGAATTAATAGCAGAAATTACTGGGATAGAAGACCAGATAAGTGATTTGGAAGACAGAATGGTGGAAATCACTGCTGTGGAACAGAATAAAGAAAAAAGAATGAAAAGAAATGAGGACAATCTAAGAGACCTCTGGGACAACATTAAATGTACCAGCATTTGCATTATAGGAGTCCCAGAAGAAGAAGAGAAAGAGAACAGATCTGAGAAAATATTTGAAGAGATAAGAGCTGAAAAATTCCCTAACATTGGAAACAGTCCAAGAATTGCAGAGTTCCAGGCAGGATAAACCCAAGGAGGAACACACTGAGATACATAGTAATAAAATTAACAAAAATTAAAGACAGAAAGAAGAAAAAGAAGAAATATTCAAGAGAAAGAAGAAATATGAACATCAACAAGGGAAAAGGGAACTCCTAGGTCAACAAAAGAGTCCGAAATGCAGTACTTGGATGCAATCTCAAAAACGACAGAATAATCTCTGTTTGTTTCCAAGGCAAACCATTCAATATCACAGTAATCCAAGTCTATGCCCCAACCAGTAACGCTGAAGAAGCTGAAGTTGAATGGTTCTATAAAGACCTACAAGACCTTTTAGAACTAACACCCAAAAAAGATGTCCTTTTCATTATAGGGGACTGAAATGCTAAAGTAGGAAGTCAAGAAACACCTGGAGTAACAGGTAAATTTGGCCTTGGAATACGGAATGAAGCAGGGCAAAGACTAATAGAGTTTTGCCAAGAAAATGCACTGGTCATAGCAAACACCCTCTTCCAACAACACAAGAGAAGACTCTACGCATGGACATCACCAGATGGTCAACACCGAAATCAGATTGATTATATTCTTTGCAGCCAAAGATGGAGAAGCTCTATATAGTCAGCAAAAACAAGACCAGGAGCTGACTGTGCCTCAGACCATGAACTCCTTATAGCCAAATTCAGACTTAAATTGAAGAAAGTAGGGAAAATCACTAGATCATTCAGGTATGACCTAAATCAAATCCCTTATACAGTGGAAGTGAGAAATAGATTTAAGGGCCTAGATCTGATAGATAGAGTTCCTGATGAACTATGGAATGAGGTTCGTGACATTGTACAGGAGACAGGGATCAAGACCATCCCCATGGAAAAGAAATGCAAAAAAGCAAAATGGCTGTCTGGGGAGGCCTTACAAATAGCTGTGAAAAGAAGAGAAGCGAAAAGCAAAGGAGAAAAGGAAAGATATAAACATCTGAATGCAGAGTTCCAAAGAATAGCAAGAAGAGATAAGAAAGCCTTCTTCAGCGATCAATGCAAAGAAATAGAGGAAAACAACAGATTGGGAAAGACTAGGGATCTCTTCCAGAAAATCAGAGATACCAAAGCAACATTTCATGCAAAGATGGGCTCAATAAAGGACAGAAATGGTATGGACCTAACAGAAGCAGAAGATATTAAGAACAGATGACAAGAATACACAGAAGAACTGTACAAAAAAGATCTTCACGACCCAGATAATCACGATGGTGTGATCACTGACCTACAGCCAGACATCCTGGAATGTGAAGTCAAGTGGGCCTTAGAAAGCATCACTACAAACAAAGCTAGTGGAGGTGATGGAATTCCAGTTGAGCTATTTCAAATCCTGAAAGATGATGCTGTGAAAGTGCTGCCATCAATATGTCAGCAAATTTGGAAAACTCAGCAGTGGCCACACGGCTGGAAATCGTCAGTTTTCATTCCAATCCCAAAGAAAGGCAATGCCAAAGAATGCTCAAACTACCGCACAATTGCACTCATCTCACATGCTAGTAAAGTAATGCTCAAATCTCTCTAAGCCAGGCTTCAGCAATATGTGAACCGTGAACTTCCTGATGTTCAAGCTGGTTTTAGAAAAGGCAGAGGAACCAGAGATCAAATTGCCAACATCCGCTGGATCATGGAAAAAGCAAGAGAGTTCCAGAAAAGCATCTATTTCTGCTTTATTGATTATGCCAAAGCCTTTGACTGTGTCTATCACAATAAACTGTGGGAAATTCTGAAAGAGATGGGAATACGAGACCACCTGACCTGCCTCTTGAGAAATTTGTATGCAGGTCAGGAAGCAACAGTTAGAACTGGACATGGAACAACAGACTGGTTCCAAATAGGAAAAGGAGTTTGTCAAGGCTGTATATTGTCACCCTGCTTATTTAACTTATATGCAGAGTACATCATGAGAAACGCTGGACTGGAAGAAACACAGGCTGGAATCAAGATTGCCGGGAGAAATATCAATAACCTCAGATATGCAGATGACACCACCCTTATGGCAGAAAGTGAAGAGGAAGTAAAAATCCTCCTGATGAAAGTGAAAGAGGAGAGTGAAAAAGTTGGCTTAAAGCTCAACATTCAGAAAACGAAGATCATGGCATCTGGTCCCATCACTTCATGGCAAATAGATGGGGAAACAGTGGAAACAGTGTCAGACTTTATTTTTTTGTGCTCCAAAATCACTGCAGATGGTGACTGCAGCCATGAAATTAAAAGACGCTTACTCCTTGAAAGGAAAGTTATGACCAACCTAGACAGCATATTGAAAAGCAGAGACATTACTTTGCCAACAAAGGTCCATCTAGTCAAGACTATGGTTTTTCCTGTGGTCATGTATGGATGTGAGAGTTGGACTGTGAAGAAGGCTGAGTGCTGAAGAATTAATGCTTTTGAACTGTGGTGTTGGAGAAGACTCTTGAGAGTCCCTTGGACTGCAAGGAGATCCAACCAGTCCATTCTGAAGGAGATCAGCCCTGGGATTTCTTTGGAAGGAATGATGCTGAAGCTGAAACTCCAGTACTTTGGCCACCTCATGCGAAGAGTTGACTCATTGGAAAAGACTCTGATGCTGGGAGGGATTGAGGGCATGAGGAGAAGGGGACAACAGAGGATGAGATGGCTGGATGGCATCACTGACTCGATGGACGTGAGTCTGAGTGTACTCCAGGAGTTGGTGATGGACAGGGAGGCCTGGCGTGCTGTGATTCTTCTTAGCAGAAATTCTGCAGGCCAGAAGGAAGTGGCAGGATATATTTAAAGTGATGAAAAAGAAGAACCTACAACTAAGAATACTCTACCCAGCAACACTTTTATTCGGATTTGACAGAGAAATGAAAAACTTTACAGACAAGCAAAAGCTAAGAGATTTTAGCACCACCAGACCAGTTTTGCAACAAATGCTAAAGGAGCTTCTCTAGGTGGAAGAGAAAGGCCACAACTAGAAACAGGAAAATTATGAATTGAAAAGCTCACTGGTAAAGGCAAACATACAGTAAAAGTAGGAAATCATGTGCACACAAATATGAAATCAAAATCAACAATTGAGACAAGAGGAGAGCACAAAGGCAGGTTATTGGAAATGCATTTGAAATGAAAAGACCAGAAATTTTAAACAATCTTGTTTATATATAGACTGCTAGATAAAAACTTCATGGTAACCACAAGGTGAAAATATACAATAAACATACACAAAAAGAAAAAGGAATCCAAGCACAACACTAACATTAGTCATAAAATCACAAGAGAACAAAAGAGAAAAGGAAGAAAAACACTTACAAAAACAAATCTAAAATAATTAGCAAAAGCAATAAGAATATATATATCTATGATTACTGCTCTAACCAGAAAACATAGACTGGCTGAATGGTTACAAGACCTGTATATATGCTATCCACAAGAGACTCACTTCAGATCAAAGAATACTACAGACTGAAATTGAGGGGATGGAAACCATGAAAATGGAAATCAAAAGAAAGCTAAAGTAGCAATGCTCATATCAGACAAAATAGACTTTAAAATAAATACTGCTACAAGAGGTAAAGGACACTACATAATGATCAAGGAGTCAGTCCACGAAGATATAACAATTGTTAATACATATGCACCCAACATAGGAGCCCCTCAATATATAAGGCAAATGCTAACAACCTTAAAGGGGAAATCTACAGTAATGCGGTAATAGTGGTGGATTTTAACACCCCACTTTCATCAATGGACAGATCATCCAGACAGAAAATCAATAAGGAAACACAGGCCTTAAATGGCACACTAGACCAGATAGACTTAATTGGTATCTATAGAACATTTCATCCAAAAGCTGGATAATATGCATTCTTCTCAAGTGCACATGGAACATTCTCTGGGATTGATCACATGCTAGGCCACAAAGTGAGCCTCAGTAAATTTAAGAAAATTGAACTCATATCAATCATCTTTTCTGACCACAATGCTAAGATTAGACATCAACTATAAGGAAAAAAATTATAAAAAACACAAACATGTGGAGGCTAAACAATATGCTGCTAAACAACCAATGGATCACTGAAGAAATCAAAGAAGAAATTTAAAAAATAGCTAGAGACCAATGAAAATGAAAGCATGATAATCCAAAACCTGTGGGGCTTGGCAAAAGCAGTTATACAAGGAAAGTTTTTGCAATATTACCTCAAAAAAGAATAAAATCTTAAATGAACAACCTAACAATACACATAAAGCAACTAGAGGAAGAACAAACAAAACCAAAAGTTAGTAGAAGAAAGGAAATCATAAAGATCAGAATAGAAATAATTTAATAGAAATGGAAAGAACAATAGAAAATATTAATGAAACTAAAAGCTGGTTCTTTGAAAAGATACACAAAATTGATAAACCTTTAGCCAGACTCACCATGAAGAAGAGGGTGAAAACTCAGATCAATAAAGTTTTAAATGAAAAAGAAGTTGCAACAAACCCCACAGAAATGAAAAGGATCATAAGAGACTACTACAAGCAACACTATACCAATAAAATGTACAACTCAGAAGAAATGGACAAATTCTTAGAAAGTTACAATTTCCCAACACTGAACCAGGAAGAAATAGAAAATATGAACATATCAATCATAAGTACTGAAATTTAAACTGTGATAAAAAAAAATCCAACAAACAAAAGTCCAGGCCCAGATGGCTTAACAGGTGAATTCTATGAAATATTTAGAAAAGAATACCTATTCTTCTGAAACTCTTCCCAAAAATCTCAGAGGAAGGAACACTCTTAAACTCATTTTATGAGGCCACCATCACCCAAACTAGAGAAAGATACCACAAAGAAAGAAAATTAGAGGCAAATATCTTTGAGGAACATAGAAGCAAAAATCCTCAGCAAAATACTAGCAAACCAAATCCAACAATACATTAAAAGGATCACACACCATGATCAAGTGGGATTTATCCCAAGGATGCAAAGGATTTTCAATATCTGCAAATCAATCAGTGTGATATACCATATTAATAAATTGAAGGATAAAAACCCTATGATCATCTCAATAGATGTAGAAAAAGTTTTTGACAAAATCCAACACTCATTTATGATTAAAAACTCTTCAGAAATTGGGCATAGAGGGAACCTACTTCAACATAATAAAGGCCATATATGATAAACCTACAGCTAACATCATAATCAGTGGTGAAAAGCTGAAAGCATTTCCTCTAAGATCAGGAAAAATAGAAATATGTCCACAATCACTACTTTTACTCAACATAATTTTGGAAGTCTTAGATATGGCAATCAGAGAAGAAAAAGAAATAAAGGAAATCCAAATTAGGAAAGAAGTAAAACTGTCACTGTTTGCAGATGATATACTATACGTAGAAAAATCCTAAAGATGATACCAGAAAGCTACTAGTGCTCATCAATGAATTTGGTCAAGTCAGACAAAGAAAGACAAATATATGATATAGCTTATATGTGAAATTTAAAAAAAAAATGATATAAATGAGTTTATTTACAAACCAGAAACAGATTCACAGACTTAGAGAATGAACTTACGGTTAGCAGGGGGAAGGGTAGGGGAAGGGATAGATTGTGAGCTTGCAGTGTACATGTACACATTGCAATATTTAAAATCGGTAACCATTAAGGACCTACTATAAAGCACAGGGAACTTTGCTCAGTATTCTGTAATAACCTAAATGGGAAAACAATTTGAAAATGAATAGATATATGTGATGTATAATCAAATCACTTTCTGGTACACCTGAAACTAACACAACCCTAACTCTACTCCCATATAAAATAAAGTTAAAAAAATCAGTTTAGCAAGATTGCAAGATACAAGATCAATATATAAAAATTAACTGTTTCTTTACATTCGCAATGAACAATAGAATAATGAAATTCAGATAAATTATATGTACAATAACATAAGGTACTTGGGAATAAAGTGGACAACCCAGTGTCTATCAACTGATGGATGGATAAAGAAAATGTCATTTATTTGTGTAGTAGAATATTATTCAGTGATGAAAAGAAGCTAGTACTGATAAATGAATGCTTTAATATGGGTGAACTTTGGAAATGTTATTTTTAGTGAAAGACACTAGTCACAAAATGTTGTGTATTGTGTGTTTTAATTTATATGATATATCCCAAAAGCAAATCCATGGAGACAGAAAACATTGGTGGTTGCCTAGGTTTCAGTCAGGAGTTGGGGGTGGGAATTGCCTCAAATGGGAACAGAGGATTTTCTGAAGTATCAGAGAAGTTCTAAAACAGAATAGAATGTATAGATTGTGGTGATGTTGCCTAACTATGTAACTTTGATAAAAGTCATTGAATTATACATTTAAAACAAATTAATATTTGCTGTATTAATTATACCTCAATAAATATGTTAAAATCATATATTCACTAATGATACTTTTTATGCTATTTTTTGGAAGAAGTAGTCTATAAGAGTTGAATGGAAATCTTAATAGAAGGAAAATTTCACTTTTCCATATTACTTAGACTCTGATTCCTTATTAAAGTCATTGCAGTGTTCACATCCTAACATATTTTGCTCTCCTTCATTCAATCATCCACCTATTCATTAACTTTTAGAATTGTGAGTCACGTGTGTATCACTTAACTGTGGTGCAAGGCTATGCTTTTGATGATATATTTAAGGTGCCATGAAAAGAATGCATTAATCTTGTTTTCCAAGTCAACTGAAGCTATTGAGTACTTGCACTGGATTTGGGCACATGGAATTTTAGATCCACTTAAGCACAAGCACCTGTTAGTTCACATTCTAAGATAGTCCTGAACAGAGATTGAAACAGATCTTGTTTATCTGATGAGAAAGCTAGAATGATTATCTTTTTTGTCCACTTGAACCCAGTGTATTAAAATATTTTTTCACTCCAATTGTTATTGTGTGATAATTGCTTTATAACAACTAATATTTTATTCATTTATTCATTCTTTTATTTTATTGACTCTGGGGATGGATTAGTATGCTTCAATTTCCATAGAAAGTTAATGTCAAGTTGATTATTATACTGATATTCTTGTTTAATCAACTGGGAAAGCTTAACAAATGGATGTAGAAAGAGTTTGAGGGGATACTCACAGGCAGAAAAGAAATATACCTATATCCATAGCAGCCCAATGGAGGGGGTCTACCATCACTGTGACTGTGTATGTGTATGTCTGTGTATTTGTATACGTTAGGGAAGTGACATAATATATTGAATAAGCTATGTCTCAGACTTCTGTCACTTGGGATAAATTGTTAGTACCTCATGAGAAGAGCTGGAAGTAGCTGAGTCACCAGGTATTCATTCACTTTCCTTGATTCTGTATCCTAAAATAGCCTGAAAGCTGTGTAGGGAAAGCCTAGCCAGTGTTTGATACTTTGAATTGGATTCCACTGATGGACATAGACTAAAAATTGGAAGATCAGAAAGAAGGCTGAAGTTTTCCATTCTTTTAAGAAATCTGATGTTAATTTTATGCATTTATGAAATTTTATATTTTTAACTTTGACATATATTAAAAATTCCCCTACAAAATTGATGTTACTTATTAGGAAAAAAAAGAAATGTTAGTGAAGAATTAAAAGCTCTCTAAATTGTTTTTTATATTGAATACACACAATTATCAAGAAATTTTTATAGCTAAAGAAGGAAATTCTAATATTAATATAGTATTGGTAAGGTGTCAAAGTAGCATCAATACTTTCATTATACAGGGCCATTATGGGCTCTACTTTTGTTGTAATTTTAAAAGAAGTTTCCTTTCTCTTTATGGTTCAGAAATTTTGAATGCCTTTTAATTTCCACAACCTACATCATACAAGAAGCTCCAAGGTAACAGCTTGAAATTGCAATAGGCTCTTTGGGATAAAAGTGAGAAAAATAAAATTTTCCATGTATCTTAATGTTCTTCGGAGTCATGTTAAGAACATGCTTTAATTAATTAATTAATTAATTTTTATTTATTTATTTATTTTTGCCTCACTGTGCAGTGTGTGGGATCTTAATTCCCCAACCAGGGATTGAACCCACACCTCCTGTGTTGGAAGCACAGAGCCTTAACCACTGGACCACCATGGAAGTCCCCAACATGCTCTCATTTAGAGAGAACTCCATAACTGGTTTGATCTCCATGCTGTCCAAGGGACTCTCAAGAGTCTTCTCCAGACCCACAGTTTGAAAGCATCAATTCTTTGACTCTCAGCCTTCTTTATGGGCCAAATCTCACATCTGTATACCACTACTGGAAAAAAACATAGCTTTGACTGGGCAGATCTTTGTCAGCAAAGTACTATCTCTGCTTTTTAATATGCAGGTTTTTAATATGCAAACCTGTCTAGGTTTGTCATAGCTTTTCTTCCAAGGAGCAAGTGTCTTTTAATTTCATGGCTGCAGTCACCATCTGCAGTGATTTTGGAGCCTGAGAAAATAAAATCTGTCACTGTTTCCACTTCTTCCCTTTCTATTTGCCTTTAAGTGATGGGACCAGATGCCATGATCTTAGTTTTTTGAATGTTGAGTTTTAAGCCAGCTTTTTCACTCTCTTCGTTCATCCTTATCAAGAGGCTCTTTAGTTTCTCTTCTCTTTCTTGTATCAGAGTGGTATCATCTGAGGTTGTTGATATTTGTCCCCACGATCTTGATTCCAGCTTGTGATTCATCCAGCCCAGCGTTTTGCATGATTTACTCTGCATAGAAGTTAAACAGGATGACAACCTGCTTTGTCATACTCTTTTCCCAATTTTGAATCAGTCAGTTATTGAGCATAAAATTCTAACTGTTGCTGCTTGACCTGTATACAGATTTCTCAGGAGACAGGCAGGGTGGTCTGATATTCCCCTATCTTTAAGCATTTTCCACAGTTCATTGTTATCCACACAGTCAAAGATTTCTGCATAGTCAATGAAGCAGAAGTAGATGTTTTTTTCTGGAATTCCTTTGCTTTTTTATATGATCTGATGGACGTTGGCAATTCGATCTCTGGTTCCTCTGCCTTTTCTAAACCCAGCTTGTACATCGAAAGTTCTTGTTCACATACTGCTGAAGCCTAGCTTGAAGGAGTTTTAGCATAACCTTACTAACATGGGAAATGAGGGCAATTGTATAGTAGTTTGAACATTCTTTGGAATTGCCCTTCTTTGGGATTGGAATGAAAACTGACTTTGTCTGTCCTGTGGCCACTGCTGAATTTTCCTAATTTGCTGACATATGAGTGCAGTAATTTAACAGCATCATCTTTTAGGATTTAAAATAGCTCAGCTGGAATTCCATCACCTCCACTAACTTTGTTTGTATTAATGCTTCTTAAGACCCAGTTGACTTCACACTCCAGGATATCTGGCTCTAGGTGAGTGACCACACCATCGTGGTTATCCAGGTGATTAAGACCTTTTTTGTACAGTTCTTCTGTGTATTCTTGTCACCTCTTCTTAATCTCTTCTGCTTCTGTTAGGTCCTTGCTGTTTCTGTCCTTTATCATGCCCATCCTTGATCTCTCCAATTTACTTGAAGAGATCTCATTTCTTTCCCATTCTATTAGACAACTATATTTTGTTTGCTGATTTTGTTTTTAGCCCAAGGGAAATGGAAATCATTCCACCAAATGGTGGAAAATGAATCATTATTTTTGTTAAAATCATTGGAATGAAAAACTCATTTGGACATTTTATTCTGTGATGGCCCTTAGAAAAATTTTAATTTATTAGGTATGAATTTGGAAAGATTAATTTTTGTTACTTATATTAATTTTATTGTGGGCAGGAAAGGGTCACAAACTCGGCAAACCTTGGTTGTCCAACCATGCATATTTCAAAGAAGGACCTGTGTTCTGACTTTCCCTTGACTGGTTCCTGGGAATAATTTCTGAGTTCTTGGTATATTCAAAATGATGTTTGCTTTTATATGTCTGAGTCCTTGGGCCATGCTGTATATATTTAACCGATTACCTTTGCCCCAACAATGTGATTCACTGTGAATGCCTGTTTTTGCTCTGGAGGATGGACTAGAATTACACCTCTAATAAAAGCCTCCAAGGATCAAGTGAGATTCTGTGATTGGCACACATAATTTCTGGTAGAATTAGATGTGTCCACATGTGACGCTTCTGGAAAGGGACACTTGGAAGCTTGCACCTACTTATTCCTACACTTTTTTCCATATGCCTTTTCCTTTGCTGATTTTAATCTGTGTTCTTTCACTGTAAAAAACCATAACCATGAGTGGAAGGATTTTTATGAGTTCTTTGAATCCTTCAAGCAAATCATGAAGTTGGGGGGTGGTCTTGGTGGTGCCCAGAAGAGTTGGAATTAGAAGTAGAATTCTCTAGAATGATCTTAACTCACTGAAACATGGTAATTGCATTACTTGGAAAAAGAAAGAATGGATGACAAATCTTTGATGCTTGAAGGGATACTGAGTCACCTATTGTACAAGACAGCAGCTGTGCTTCAGTCAGTCCCTATATACACAAGGGAATAAAAATTATGAGAAACAAACTAAATATAAAATTCTTTGGTTAATTTCATCTGTAATGGATAAAATGAAAGTATAGTGTTGTGGTGGATCTTAACACTAAGCTCAGAGACCAGCCAGTCTGAGATACAATTACTAGCCTAGAGCTGCTACCAAAGGGAAGAATTGTACTGAAACAACAGATAGCATGTCTTTGACCTCTAGTCACAAAGAAGATATTACAGATAGCAGGGAGAAGTAAATAAGAGAAACTACTGAGACAAGTAGGTAAGGTATTAAGAGTTTTCTCCTTCTGTGGATCAATATCATTAGCTTCCTGAAAAACAGATTGTGACAGTTACTGATGTAGGAATAGTCTCCTTGGTGTTGAATGTTGCAGAATGGAGGAGTATGTTTGGATTGATTCAGAGCCCACTGCTTACTATTGAACAAATGGCTCTACACCATCCAAACACTCAGCAATTTCTTCCTGAGGGGATAGCTAGCCTGTGGACTGGATAAAAGCCACTATAAAGCTTGTTTACCTTGAGAAAGGGAATGCTTTCCCCCCTCTTTTAAAAGCACAATGGAGTTCTTAGGGTGAAGTGGTTGATATACTGCATATACATTCTATACTGAATTGGCTTTACAATGATCAGGAGGTTCAACCACTTAATACATCTCTTACCCAGATCATGGTAAACGCTTTGATTTAGGGAGACTCTTTTGCATTGTTACCACATGTCATGTTGTTACAAAATCAAGCAATGATCCAAGAAGCTGTATCAGATTTATCTCAGCTTCCCCCTATGGGTCTCACAGATGCTAATAAAAATTGGTGTTTCACATGAGAATAGAGAAAGAAAAGGGGGCTAGACAAGAGACTTGCTCCATCAAAGTAGAAATCTTTAAATAATTGTTAAGGAACGGCATGGGGGCTTCCCAGGTGGTGCTGGTGGTAAAGTATCTGCCTGACAATGCAAGAGATACAAGAAATGCGGGTTCACTCACTGGGCTGGGAAGATCCCCTGGAGTAGGAAATGGCACTCCTCTCCAGTATTCTTGCCTAGGAAATTCCATGGACAGAGGAATCAGGTGGGCTACAGTCCATGAGGCCATAAAGAGTCAGACACAACTGAGCACATACAAGGAATGGGATGAATAAAGTATCATTGACGAGGTTCAGAGATAAAGAGAGGATATGAGGATACAATGGTTGATAGAATTAAGGTCAATATTTGAATGAAAACTAAATGTTTGAATGGGCTTTAGGTGAAGTGGCTGCGTTTCCTTTTCCTGCCTGTATGATTGAGGATGTATGTCTGCTGGGGAACATGTTATCTTCTTGTATGGGAAAATAGAAGGAATGTAAATTCACCCTTTGGCCAGTATTAATTGGATGTGTTAAATGCTATCCTACAGAATTTCCTAAGTCCACCCAGGTTGTTAATTTGAAACAGTGTAGAATATTTGGTGGAAAAAAACAGACTACCACTTTAATTAATTACATGTTAGAATCTGGAGTACTACAACCAACAAATTCTCTCTAAATAGCCCTGTGTAGCCAATGAACAGACAGATGGCACCTGGAGACAAATATAGAACTACTAAGGTTTGAATAATGTATCATTTAGCATCATCAGTCCATAAAAGTGAAAAATGTAAGTTAAAAAGTGATTACTCAGTGACTGATTTTGAAAATACTTTTTTTTTCTTGATGCCAATCATGGAAGGAGCAGCCGAGAGGAGCTACCCCACGTCCGAGGTCAGGGGCAGCGTCGGAGAGGAGCAACCCCACGTTCAAGGTAAGGAGCAGCACCTGTGCTTTGCTGGACCAGCCGTGAAGAGATACCCCATGTCCAAGGTAAGAAACATCCAAGTAAGATGGTGGGTGTTGCGAGAGCCATCATAGGGCACACACACAAACCATAATCACAGAAAACTAGTCAATCTAATCACATGGACCACAGCCTTGTTTGACTCAATGAAACTAAGCCATGCCGTGTGGGGCCACCCAAGATGGGAGGGTCATGGTGGAGAGGGCTGACAGAATGTGATCCATTGGAGAAGGGAATGGCAAACCACTTAAGTATTCTTGCCTGGAGAACCCCATGAACAGTATGAAAAGGCAAAATGATAGGATACGGAAAGAGGAACACCCCAGGTCGGTAGGTACCAAATATGCCACTGGAGATCACTGGAGAAATAACTCCAGAAAGAATGAAGGGATGGGGATGGAGTCAAAGCAAAAACAATACCCAGTTGTGGATGTGACTGGTGATAGAAGCAAGGTCCGATGCTGTAGAGAGCAATATTGCATGAATCGTGGCAAATTGGAAGTAGTCAAACAGGAGATGGCAAGGGTTAATGTCAACATTCTAGGAATCAGCGAACTAAGATGGACTGGAATGGGTGAATTTAACTTAGATGACCATTATATCTACTACTGCGGGCAGGAATTGCTTAGAAGAAATGGAGTAGCCATCATGGTCAACAAAAGACTCCAAAATGCAGTACTTGGATGCAATCTCAAAAACGACAAAATGATCTCTGTTTGTTTCCAAGGCAAACCATTCAATAACAAGGTAATCCTAGTCTATGCCCCAAACAGTAATGCTGAAGAAGCTGAAGTTGAATGGTTCTATGAAGACCTACAAGACCTTTTAGAACTAACACCCAAAAAAGATGTCCTTTTCATTATAGGGGACTGGAATGCAAAAGTAGGAAGTCAAGAAACACCTGGAGTAACAGGCAAATTTGGCCTTGGAATACGGAATGAAGCAGGGCAAAGGCTAATAGAGTTTTGCCAAAAGAACGCACTGGTCATAGTGAACACCCTTTTCCAACAACACAAGAGAAGACTCTACACATGGACATCACCAGATGGTCAACACCAAAATCAGATTGATTATATTCTTTGCAGCCAAAGATGGAGAAGCTCTATATAGTCAGCAAAAACAAGACCGGGAGCTGACTGTGGCTCAGATCATGAACTCCTTATTGCTAAGTTCAGACTTAAATTGAAGAAAGTAGGGAAAACCACTAGACCATTCAGATATGACCTAAATCAAATTCCTTATGATTATACAGTGGAAGTGAGAAATAGATTTAAGGGACTAGATCTGATAGATAGAGTGCCTGATGAACTATGGATGGAGGTTCATGACATTGTACAGGAGACAGGAATCAAGACCATCCCCATGGAAAAGAAACGCAAAAAAGCAAAATGGCTGTCTGGGGAGGGCTTACAAATAGCTGTGAAAAAAAGAGAAGTGAAAAGCAAAGGAGAAAAGGAAAGATATAAACATCTGAATGCAGAGTTCCAAAGAATAGCAAGGAGAGATAAGAAAGCCTTCTTCAGTGATCAATGCAAAGAAATAGAGGAAAACAACAGAATAGGAAAGACTAGAGATGTCTTCAAGGAAATTAGAGATACCAAGGGAACATTTCATGCAAAGACAGGCTCGATAAAGGACAGAAATGGTATGGACCTAACAGAAGCAGAAAATGTTAAGAAGAGGTGGCAAGAATACACAGAAAAACTGTACAAAAAAGATCTTCATGACCAAGATAATCACGATGGTGTGATCATTCACCTAGAGCCAGACATCCTGGAATGTGAAGTCAAGTGGGCCTTAGAAAGCATCACTACAAACAAAGCTAGTGGAGGTGATGGAATTCCAGTTGAGCTATTTCAAATCCTGAAAGATGATGCTGTGAAAGTGCTGCACTCAATATGTCAGCAAATTTGGAAAACTTAGCAGTGGCCACAGGACTGGAAAATGTCAGTTTTCATGCCAATCCCAAAGAAAGACGATGCCAAAGAATGTTCAAACTACCACACAATTGCACTCATCTCACATGCTAGTAAGGTAATGCTCAAAATTCTCCAAGCCAGGTTTCAGCAATATGTGAACTGTGAACTTCCAGATGTTCAAGCTGGTTTTAGAAAAAGCAGAGGAACCAGAGATCAAATTGCCAACATCTGCTGGATCATCAAAAAACCCAGAGAGTTCCAGAAAAGCATCTATTTCTGCTTTATTGATTATGCCAAAGCCTTTGACTGTGTAGATCACAATAAACTGTGGAAAATTCTGAAAGAAACTGGAATACCAGACCACCTGACCTGCCTCTTGAGAAACCTGTATGCAGGTCAGGAAGCAACAGTTAGAACTGGACATGGAAAAACAGACTGGTTCCAAATAGGAAAAGGAGTACATCAAGGCTGTATATTGTCACCCTGCTTATTTAACTTATATGCAAAGTACATCATGAGAAACGCTGGGCTGGAGGAAGCACAAGCTGGAATCAAGATTGCTGTGAGAAATATTAACAACCTCAGATATGCAGATGACACCACCCTTATGGCAGAAAGTGAATAAGGGAAGAAAAGAAAGTTTTCATTCACTTGCCAAGTGAGGAAAGGGGTCAGATACATAGACTGGAGTTGGCACTGAAGGGTGGAAGTTTGAGTCTTCTGTTGAGTTTAAGGGGCAAGGTGCAGGTAAGAGGGAGTGGTCTACAGTTGTATCTGGGCTGGTTATGCTTCTATCAGTTCAGTTCAGTTGCTCAGTTATGTTCGACTCTTTGCGACTCGTATTGCCTGGTCCAGGACCTGAGACTAATCATTGCAGCTGTTATCCCCATATACTCAATAGTTCCAAATCCCTATGCTCTTCTCACTCTCATTCCCTCTTCCACTACCCACTTCACTGTCGTAGACCTCAAAGATGCCTTCTTTGCTATCCCTTTATGCCCAGACTCTCAAGACCTCTTTGCCTTTACCTTGACTGATCCAGACAATCATTACTCCGAACAGCTGACATGGTTAGTCCTCCCACAAGGCTTTTGTGATAGTCCTAATTTATTTGGCCAAGATTCTAGCATCAGACCTAACCTCTCTTGACCTTACTCCAAGTAGTGTCCTCCAATATGTGGATGATCTCCTCCTTTGTAGTCCTTCGCTTACAGACTCTTAATAACACATTATACAACTCCTCAATTTTCTAGCTGATTGAGGCTATCGAGTATCAGACCACCTGATCTGCCTCTTGAGAAATTTGTACGCAGGTCAGGAAGCAACAGTTAGAACTGGACATGGAACAACAGACTGGTTCCAAATAGGAAAAGGAGTACGATAAGGCTGCATATTTTCACCCTGCTTATTTAACTTATATGCAGAGTACATCATGAGAAACGCTGGACTGGAAGAAACACAGGCTGGAACCAAGATTGCTGGGAGAAATATCAATAAGCTCAGATATGCAGATGACATCACCCTGATGGCAGAAAGTGAAGAGGAACTCAAAAGCCTATTGATGAAAGTGAAAGTGGAGAGTGAAAAAGTTGGCTTAAAGCTCAACAGTCAGAAAACGAAGATCATGGCATCCGGTCCCATCACTTCATGGGAAATAGATGGGGAAACAGTGGAAACAGTGTCAGACTTTATTTTTCGGGGCTCCAAAATCACTGCAAATGGTGACTGCAGCCATGAAATTAAAAGACACTTACTCCTTGGAAGGAAAGTTATGACCAACCTAGACAGCATATTGAAAAGCAGAAACATTACTTTGCCAACAAAGGTCCGTCTAGTCAAGGCTATGGTTTTTCCTGTGGTCATGTATGGATGTGAGAGTTGGACTGTGAAGAAGGCTGAGCACCGAAGAATTGATGCTTTTGAACTGTGGTGTTGGAGAAGACTCTTGAGAGTCCCTTGGACTGCAAGGAGATCCAACCAGTCCATTCTGAAAGAGATCAGCCCTGGGAGTTCTTTGGAAGGAATGATGCTAAAGCTGAAACTCCAGTACTTTGGCCACCTCATGCAAAGAGTTGACTCATTGGAAAAGACTCTGATGCTGGGAGGGACTGGGGACAGGAGGAGAAGGGGACGACAGAGGATGAGATGGCTGGATGGCATCACTGACTCGATGGACATGAGTCTGAGTGAACTCTGGGAGTTGGTGATGGACAGGGAGGCCTGGCATGCTGCGATTCATGGGGTCGCAAAGAGTCGGACACAACTGAGCGATTGATCTGATCTGATTGAGTATCTCCTACCAAGGTTCAGCTCTCTCTTCCTAGAGTCACCTATCTTGGAGTCCTTTTAACACCAACAAAAAGATATACTACTACTGATAGTAAGTCCCTTATATCCACCTTACCACTCCCTACATCAAAAACAGAGATCCAGTCCTTCTTGGGATTAGATGGATATCTACACCTCTGGATTCCTAATTTCATCCTCTTGGCACAACCCCTATATCAAGCTACCTGAGGAGATCTTTCAGAACCCCTAGAGAAAATCAAGTATCTGTTCAGCCTTTAAGACCCTTAAGCAACCATTCTCTCAGCCCCATCTCTAACACTCCCTGACCTTTCTCTCCCCTGTATACTCTATGCTACCAAGAGACACAAAATTGCCCTAGGAGTTTTGAGACAAAATCAGGACCCCTCCTTCACCCCTGTCGTTTACCTATCAAAGCAATTAGATACCTCAATTCAAGGATGGCCAGCCTGCCTATATGCTCAGGCAGAAGTTGCCCTCCTCACTCAGGAAAGTAAAAAACTTACTTTTGGAGCACCCACTGTCATTTGTTCACCACATGACTTTATGGACTTTCTCACAAATCCATGACCCTCTATCTCCTTCACACATCCAACTAATTCATGTCACCCTTCTCGAATCTCCTGAGTTCTTTTGAACGCTGTCCTACTCTCAACCCTGCCACCCTTATCCCTAATTCTTCTGTGCCCCCCATCCATACTTGTAAAGAGGCTTTAGAAGACCTGATTCCCCATTTCTCCCACATTTCCTCCACCCCTTTAAATAACCCTGACTTTACTTGGTATATTGATGGCAGCTCCTCTACGACATCAGAAGGAAAAAAAGTAATTGGATGTGCAATTGTCTCTGACACCAAAATTATTGAATACCAGCTTGTCCCCTCAGGAACCTCTTCCCAAAAGGCAGAATTTATTGCACTAACTACACCCCTTACCCTCACAGGTAACAAGAAGGCAAACATATACACTGATTCTAAATATACTTTCCATATCATACACTCACATGTTGCCATCTGGAAGGAGCCTTTGTTCCTTCCAGATGAAGGAAGGCTAAAAGGCTTCCTTTTACTAAAGGCTGTCCCATAACTAGCACCCCACTTATACTCCAACTTTTAAAAGCAGCTAACATGCCAATTGAAGTAGGCATCATACATTGCCGAGGTCACCAGGTGGCCTCAGACCCCATTTCATGGGGCAATGATGCCACAGACAGAGAAGCAAAACAAGGCTAACTCTGATCACCAGCTCAACAATTCATAGTAATCGCCAACATAAAGCCCCTTTACCTCCCTGAAGAAAAATACAATTAATACAAGAGGGAACACAACCACAAGGAGACTGGTTACAAAAACAGGGCTGCTATGTCCTTCCCCAATCTCAGGCCACACAGATTCTAACAGACATTCATCAGGCCATACACATAGGCACTAAACCTCTTTATCATCTCTTAAGACCTCTTATCACCTATCCTAACCTTCCTTCACTCCTACAACAAATCACTCACTCTTGCATTATCTGTTCCTCAGTTTCTCCGCAGGGAGCCCCTAAAGCCTATTCCGTCATTCTCAATACAGCAGGCTCCAGAACATATCCCAGGAGAGGACTGGCAAATTGACTTCACTCACATGCCTCCAACATTAAAAATAAAACTCGTGTTCTCTCTAGTAGACACTTTTTCAGGGTGGATTGAGGCTTTTCCTATGAGATCAGAAACTACCTCAGAGGTAACACAGTTTCTCATATGAGAAATTATCCCTCGCTTTGGCCTCCTACTCTCTCTCCAATCCAATAATGGGCTAGCTTTTATCTCCCAAATCACTCAACACGTAGCCCAATCCCTTGGAATAACCTGGAAATAACATATTCCTTACAGACCCCAATCCTTGGGAAAAGTAGAAAAGGCAAATTCTATTCTCAAAACACACCTAACCAAACTCTCTCTAGAACCACAAAGGCCACAGACTGAACTCCTTCCCATGGCTTTGGCTCACATTAGGGCTACTCCACAGGCCCCATCTTTCCTCAGTCCTTTTAAGCTCATGTATGGACACCCTTTTCTCTTAGGTCAGTTCCCTGCTGCCAGCCCCTTGCTGGGAGATTATCTTCCCACCCTTAACCTCATTAGACACCTCATGAGAGAACATGCAGATTGCTCTCTCCCAAAGCCTCATCAAAGGAATTCAGCTGACTTAACACTCATACCCCGGAGTCCTGCTTAAAACCTTACACCATAAGGATCTGCAGTCTCGATGGACTGGTCCATTTGAGGTCATTCTAAACATACCAACAGCTGTTAAACTAGCAGGTCATTCCTCTTGGTTTCATATCTCTAGATTAAAGCAGGCCCCAGAAAACTCTCCATCTCTACCAAGAAACATTCCCTGCTCAAACACTCCTTGCTACACCAACACTGTTCTGGGACTCACCAGGCTTTGACTGGATCGAATTCCAGAAGAAACAGAACAGCCACAAGCAAATATTGATAAGTAAAGCAAAAACAGATGTATTGATTACTAATTGGAATGGGATTTCCCTTACTTACCCTATTCACAATAGGACTTTACTTGTGTCTCCCCCTGAGTGGACTATCATTCAAAAGCTTTCCCTCTGTTTTACCTAATTCTCCATAGTTGTTGTTTTTTTGGGCATGGCCCTCCTCTTACTGTGATCAACCTAGACGAATTCATTATCCACTTTCCTTCACATAATAACACAAGCACTTACCTTTCCTGGAAACACCACTGTTAGTGATCTCCCCCAATTCCTTGACTTTATAACCGATCTTTGGCTACAGGGAGATTTCATAGAGTTCACAACAACCCAAATTGATTTCTACACCTGGATTCTTAGTTTTATCATTTTCTCCCTTTAGTCATGACACGTCACATCATTATTTTACTCTTACTCCCTCTTCTTTTGCAGTCCAAACTTCACATTAATACCTTTCCTATAACTCACCCTGCCCCAAACCTTGCCTACCTATTCAGAACTCTATATCTGACCCATGGTTTACTCAGTACCTCGAACCCAACCTTGGCCAGTGATTGCTGGATTTGCTTATCCATCTCCTCGCCCAGAAGATCAGCACTCCCCATTTCCACAGATAAATGGACTCACAAAAACACCTCTCTTTATCACAAAGATAGAGGAGAATCTCTCTTTTTATCATACATATGTTATTTATACTCAATTGATCAAATTCACAATCCCAACAAGATACTGACCTCCTTCCTTACAGATCTCACTTCTACTCATAAAGGACCAGCTATAGGAGGACCCACCACTTCTGACATTTGTCTACAAGAACAGGCTCCTTTCTGTTTTTCCAGACAAAGCTCTATAAACAATTCTTACCCCCAACTAGGAACTATACTGCCACACCTCTGTAATCACATTTCACATCTCTCCTTCCCTTCAGGCCGATCTATTATGTCTCAGGAACTGCAGGACATTCTCTTACTTTCTCAGGGAGACTCACTTCTGCATATGCGGTAAATACTCCTCTTATAGGGGCTACACGGGTGAGTTCACTGTCAGTTTCAGAGACTACTAACAAGTTCCCAGAAAGACTCGTATTTGCTATTGATTTAAGCTGTTGTCTTCTTACTCGTGGAATATTTTTCTTATGTGGAACCACTACCTATTTATGTATTCCACTTACTGGACAGGAACATGTACCCTGGTATATCTGGCTCCAGATACTTTGATTGCTCCTAACAATTAGACCCTTCTATCCCACTAACTCATAACTGACCCAGATGGGAAATTCAATTCATTCCTCTATTAATCAGTTTAGGAATAGCCGCTGGGATTGGGACAGGGACCCCAGGACTCACAACCTCTTTAAATTACTATCAAAGCCTTTCTAAAGACCTCACTGAGAGCCTAGAAGAAAGAGCTACCAGCCGTCAGTTCAGTTCAGTCATTTAGTCATGTCTGACTCTTTGTGACCCCATGGACTGAAACACACCAGGCCGCCCTGTCCATCAGCAATTCCCGGAGTTTACTCAAACTCATGTCCATTGAATCAGTGAAGCCGTCCAACCATCATATCCTCTGTCATCCCCGTCTCCTCCTGCCTTCAATTTTTCCCAGCATTGAGGTCTTTTCCAGTGAGTCAGTTCTTTGCATCAGGTGGCCAAAGTATTGGCGTTTCAGCTTCAGCATCAGTCCTTCCAATGAATATTCAGGACTAATTTCCTTTAGGATGGACTGGTTGGATCTCCTTGCAGTCCAACGGACTCTCAAGAGTCTTCTCCAACACCACAGTTCAAAAGCATCAATTCTTCTGTGCTCAGCTTTCTTTATAGTCCAACTCTCACATCCATACATGACCACTGGGAAAACCATAGCCTTGACTAGATGGACCTTTGTTGGCAAAGTAATGTCTCTGCTATTTAATATTCTGTCTATGGCAACCCACTCCAATACTCTTGCCTGGAAAATCCCATGGGCGGAGGAGCCTGGTAGGCTGCAGTCCACGGGGTCCCAAAGAGTCGGACAGGACTGACTGACTTCACTTTCACTTTTCACTTTCATGCATTGGAGAAGGAAATGGCAACCCACTCCAGTGTTCTTGCCTAGAGAATCCCAGGGACGGGGAGCCTGGTGGACTGCCGTCTATGGGGTCACACAGAGTCGGACACGACTGAAGTGACTTAGCAGCAGCTAGGTTGGTCATAACTTTTCTTCCAAGGAGCAACTGTCTCTTAATTTTATGGCTGCAGTCACCATCTGCAGTGATTTTGGAGCCCCAAAAAATAAAGTCTGCCACTGTTTTCACTGTTTCTCCATCTATTTGCCATGAAGTGATGGGACTGGATGCCATGACTTAGTTTTCTGAATGTTGAGTTTTAAGCCAACTTTTTCACTCTCATCAAGAGGCTCTGTAGTTCTTCTTTGCTTTCTGCCATAAGGGTGGTGTCATCTGCATATCTGAGGTTATTGATGTTCCTCCAGGCAATCCTGATTCCAGCTTGTGCTTCTTCCAGCCAAGCGTTTCTCATGATGTACTCTGCATATAAGTTAAATAAGCAAGGTGACAATATACAGCCTTGATGTATTCCTTTTCCTATTTGGAACCAGTCTGTTGTTCCATGCCCAGTTCTAACTGTTGCTTGCTGACCTGCATACAGATTTTTCAAGAAGCAGATGAGGTGGTTTGGTATTCCCATCTCTTTCAGAATTTTCCACAGTTTGTTGTGATCCACACAGTCAAAGGCTTTGGCATAATCAATAAAGCAGAAATAGATGTTCTTCTGGGACTCTCTTGCTTTTTCAATGATCCAGTGGATGTTGGCAATTTGATCTCTGCTTCCTCTGCCATTTCTAAAACCAGCTTGAACATCTGGAATTTCATGGTTCATGTATTGTTGAAGCCTGGCTTGGAGAATTTTGAGCATTACTTTATTAGCCTGTGAGATGAGTGCAATTGTGGAGAAGGGAATGGCAAACCACTTGAATATTCTTGCCTTGAGAACCTCATGAACAGTATGAAAAGTCTACCAGCCTTTATCACTATCCAAAACCAGCTAGATTCCCTGGCAGCCATGGTCCTCAAAAACAGAAGAGGATTGGACCTTCTCACAGCAGAAAAAGGAGGCCTATGCCTATTTTTGATGGAAGCCTACCATTTTTACGCCAACATATCAGGCATTGTTAAGGAAGCAGAAAGAAATCTGACAAACAAGGCCTTGAGAACATGTCAACACCTCAGTAACTCATGGGAAAACTGGTTAAGCAATTGGAATTGGATGCCCTAGGTTCTTCCTTTCTTGGCCCTCTCCTTCTACTTACCCTTATTCTAACTTTCAGCCCATGTTTAATGCATCTTTTTTCAAAATTTCTTCAGGATCACTTACAAGCCTTCACCAACCAAACTGTCCACGAGCTACTTCTAACTCGCTCGAATTATCAAAAACTTCGACCCCACACAAATCCCCTTGACCCACATTCCACCCTTTTCTTATCTCACCCCCATGACACCCTTGTCCTGCATGAAGCAGTTACAGAAGATTGACCTTCGGCCTTTATCCTAAATCAAAAAGGCGGAAATGATAGGGTCCACATGGGGTCTCACTGATAAGATGGTTCATTATGTCGACCTTGCAAACAAAGAATAAATCACAGTGATCCTTGAAACTGAGCAAATTGCCCAAATGGCATCCTGTTAATTCTCTGGCACCTATCTTCTCAAAGCTGCAAGACCACCAGATTCCAGACCTCCAGCTATGTGATCGTCCCTTCAAAGAATTTTTCATTGGTGGGGTATAAGAAAGACCCTGACAGAAAAAGAGAATGCTGGTTCTCCTTAAAGGCCAGTCATCCTCTCTTTTCCCTCTAATACATTTCCATTTCTTGTCTGACTGCCTGACTTGCTGCCTTTTTTTCTGCACTCGCCTTACAGACTACACCTTACATACACCTGCCAAAATTGGGCTTGACAGTAAATGCATCTGTATTGCCTAGTGATCCTGAAAGCCCATTAGTTCTGTATTTATGTCACCTTGTCTTACATGGATGAGAACCCATGATCTGGACCAACATAATGGCTAAACATATTTCTTTCAAAGATAGAAAAGTTGGTGTGAATATCAATGAAAAATGGAGAGAAGGAACAATAGTAGTTGAGGTTAAAAGAATGACTAAATGGGTTATAGAATAATGGAAATTCAATATTGATGTCTCAAGAGAGTCTCAGAGGAAGAAAAGGTTATCATCTCTTAGCACAACTAGACCCTAATGCTCAAAAGGATGAAGTCACATATTTTCCAAGACCACCCCTGCTTTTTGAACCAGATAGGGTCAAATAGAAAGCTGGAAACCCAATTGGCATTACTCTTGGAAGGACTTTGGTCATTCAATATGATGAAACTTTCTTGCGCGCTAAATCGCTTCAGTTGTGTACAACTCTGTGGGACCTTTGGGCTGTAGTCTGCCAGGGTCCTCTGTCCATGGGATTCTCCAGGAAAGAATCCTGAAGTAGATTGCCATGCCTTCCTCCAAGGGATCTTCCCTACCCAGGGATTGAACCTGCGTCTCTTACATCTCCTGCATTGGTAGGCAGGTTCTTTACCACTAGCACCACCTGGGAAGCCTATGATGAAACCTGCCCTATAGTTAATGACTGAGGTTGGGAAGATGCTCCACTGGAGTAGGAAATGGCAACCTGCTCCAGTATTCTTCTCTGGGAGATTCCATGGACAGAGGAGCCTGGTGGGCTACAGTCCATAGAGTCACAAAGAGTCAGACATGACTGAATGACTGAGCATGGGTGGAATCACTAGCAATGTTCCAGTATCTTTTGACTCTTATTTTTAAGGTTATATCTAGCACAAAGGGTATCATTTGGGAAGGCATTTGCAGAAACTACTCCCTACTGAGCAGTTGGTCCATGGAATATATAGCTCCTGGCAGACTAATTAATCTGTGTTATAAAAAACTAGAAAGGTCCCTGGTTATAATGAATGAAAGGTACCAGCAGCCTTCCCACCATGCCACAATATATTGTGCACAGAAATATATTACTCTTGTTTTTGTGGATGGAATATAAAAAAGGGTTCTTAGTGGGAGTAAAGCAGTGGACATCACATGATATGTTCTAATTCCCCTAGGGAATGATCCCATCTTGAGCAACTACCTTAAATAAATGTCATATGACAATACTGATACTGATGAGCCAATGTATTAGTAGAGTGAGTGAAAGCCTTCTCAGTGTATAATACTGATAGAAAATGACTGTCCTAGGATGGGATGGATTTAGCTAACCATTAGCTCTAGAGTATGTTAAATAGTTCTGTACAAATTTATCACAAGGTACAAATAATGGTAGATTAAGAAGGGAAATGAATAATCAAAATAGTATAAAATATGAAAATATTTCCCTTGGTAGATGGATTAGTCACTTTATTGAATCTATCCCTTCCCTATGGTGGCTTCTCCAACTCTTAGGCATATTCATGATTATACTATTGCTATATTTGTTATATAAATGCAATACCAAATGTAGATGCACAGAAAAATATGATAATATTTCTACAAGGGGGTTTACATCAAGTGTCAGGGAAGCTGACTGGGCAGGAAAGGATTAACTAAGCTAGCCTGGATTCCTCAATTCCTGCATTTTCTAAAGAAAGTTCTCTCTTCAGAACCAGCCTTTGACTAACTCCTGGGAAATAGTCTCTGTATGCTGGAATATTCTACCTGACCAGTTTGATTTTGTATGTCAGGTAAGTTTATAATTTATGCTGAAGGCCTGTTTTGGCTTGGGAATAGGACGAGGGGCAAAGGCTTAAATAGGTGAGATCAGTCACATGCATGTGTGATTGACTGCCCTGTAATCCCTAGCCACTAAAGCTCAGGTGAGCTTCCTTGGTTGGCAATGCTTCACATGAGTTGTCAACACATTGTTTCTGGAGAAATTTAAGCATATCTTTGTGTAAATCCACTGGGAGGGTCACCGGAAAGCTTGAGACTGGTTTCTCCTGAATGTCATCTCATGTACCTTTTCCCTTTCATATTTTGACCCATTTGACCTGAATTTTCACTGTAATAAACTGTAACTGTAGACATAACAGCTTTAAAAAATTTACTTAAGCCTTTGGAGCAAATGAATGAGCATGAGGGTGAAACAACTTGTGTGTTTAAAGGTAGGCCATGTGGAAGAAAATTTAAGTCAAGATAAATAAACCAAGTTCAGAATGTTCCTTAATGTGATTTTGTTCATTCATTATTTGGAGTGGTAGAGATTAGAGTAGTTGACCTCTCAACTATGAATCTGACCCTCAGAATGAACATATGTATCACAGTTTCCACACAATGCTACACTCATGTAGGAGGTATGGTAACATTTTGGTTTTATGAGCATCTGTGTTATTATTTTAGGCTGATCATACAGAATTACAGGCAGAGAAGGTGGAAAACCTGCATCATTTACAGGCCTATTCAAAGTCTTATCACCACAGTGTGTTTGTATGTGTCTTGTTTTTGTGGGTTGAGATGTATGTATTTGGGGTTGAGGATGCTTTATTCATTCTTTATTGTGGAAGACATACTGGCAGCTCTTATTAAAAGAATCCTGAAGAGGATGCATCACCTGCCTCTTAGTTGATTCTATGAACTAAGATGATAGGGCACCTATGCTAGATGGGGCAATTTGATATTTCATAAAACAGAGCTCTCTCTACTTTTCTAAGCAAGCTTACTTGTTTTAGAAACTTTCTTTATAGTGCCTTAATGATGTGTCATATGCTATTACATATCTGCATAGAATAATAATAATTTTCACACTTTAAGAAACACACACAAATGAGGTTATAAGACAGGAGTTGGTGTTTCTTTTCAGTGAATTGTCAGATATTAGATATCCTATAATATTTTGGAGGTCATACAAATATCTGTCCTAATTACTCAACTCTGCCATTGTAACAGGAAAACAGCTGTAGACATCAAGATAAAAAATGGGGAGGGTAACTCTGTTCAAATATGATAGATTTTTTTTTAAGGCAGTGGGCCAGGTACAGTCACCAGGATTTAATTTGTTGACCCCTGTTATAAAGGATTAGATTTTAAATGTTTGGGAAAATCTAATATTATTTTGGGGGGCTCCAATTCATCACCTTGCTTACAACTACTCATGTAGCTGAGCATTATTTTGAAAACCAGTTCTCTAAAGGAATATTTGTCTTTTCCCACCAGTCATTTAAATCTCAACATGGCTTCCCTTCACCTGTAGCATAAAGCACAAGACCCTTAACAAAGACTGTTTTATGTCAGTTTGAATGCCAGCTGGTAGATATTGTTGATGATGAAGTAAGTAAATTATTCTATTAATTACTTTTTGAGAAAAAAGTATAGTCTTTTCAGTATGCGTTGCTTACTTTCTTGCATGAAAGAGGAAGCAGATGGTAGGTGAGGGATATCTGAATCTCTTAATCAACATTCTTTAGAGTGTGCATGGGTGCTGTGGCCAGGACTCTGATAATCATGTTTGTCCTTTACCACCTGCCTCCCATTTGGATCTGATATGTGAGAATACCACAGAGAGGCAGGAAATCAAGGGGAGAGAGAAGCAGGTTTCATTTCCTTTCTTCTTCCTTTTGGTCTCAGTGTTGTCCCAACAAAGGCCCTCCACACAGCAGTGGTTTAAGTAGGAGCACTAAGAACAGCTTTGATATTTCTTCTCATTATAGGGACATTGGACATCACACCCCTTCAGAAAATTCAGCAGCATCAGGAAGCTAGTTACTTCTGTCAACTTAAAAAAATACACAAGGTGAGAGTTGTGAGTTAAGTTTTATTTGGGGCAAAATGAGGACTATAGCCTGGGAGACAGCATTTCAGATAGCTCTGAGAAACTGCTCCCAAGAGGAAAGAGGGAAAGGTCAGTATATATGTGATTTTGGTGGAGGGGGAGTTCATGAAATCAAGCATGTATTTTTGAAGAAGGTTTCTGCTAGTCACAAGGAACAGATGTTATCATGAAAACATTTACTGCTTTTCTAGATATAAGGAGATGCAATAATTAATTGGGCCCATAAAATCAGCTTCTGAAAATATCTTATTTGAAGATCTGTTATGCCAGATTTTCCAGAGCACAGAGGGCATCATTTCTGGCCTCCACCTTGAACTCCCTTCAGGAGGTGTTGAAGGTCAGCAGCTGTAGCAGCACATGTGATTTAATCCTTGTAGAGGTAGATGTTGTTGTTCAGTCACTAAGTATTGTCTGACTCTGTGACCCCATGGACTGCAGCATGCCAGGCTTCCTTATCCTTCACTATCTCCCTGAGTTTGCTCAAACTCATGTCCATTGAGTCAGTGATGCCATCCAACCATCTCATCCTCTGTTGTCCCCTTCTTTTCCTGCCCTCAATCTTTCCCATAATTAGGGTCTTTTCCAATGAATCAGCTCTTCACATTAGGTGGCCAAAGTACTGGAGCTATAGCTACAAGTGCCAGTTTTTAGTTGACAACTCTTTCTCCTTTACATCTGAGTTCTAGCACTCAAGAAGCCTCCTCTGAGATCCTAAGGTTCAGCACCAACCAAGCTTCTCTCCTTCCTCAGAGATAAGTTCTTGAGCTTGTGGGGTCACTTCTCAGAGTCCCTTTAAGAATCACCATTAGCTGTCTATCCCCCTTTCCTCAGAAGTCTGGGTTCCAGCAATTAGGGTCCTGTCTTCCGTCTATTTTGATATTCATATCCCGTTGGTTTGCCCTACCCTAGGAGTGGTAAATCCTTCTTGTTCTTCCTATCGCTGTATAGCATTAGTCTTCCTATTTGTCTACTTAAATATCACTAGCATGCTAAAGCTGAAACTTTGGCCACCTCATGCGAAGAGTTGACTCATTGGAAAAGACTCTGATGCTGGGAGGGATTGGGGGCAGGAGGAGAAGGGGACGACAGAGGATGAGATGGCTGGATGGCATCACTGACTTGATGGATGTGAGTCTGAGTGAACTCCGGGAGTTGGTGATGGACAGGGAGGCCTGGCATGCTTCGATTCATGGGGTCGCAAAGAGTCGGACACGACTGAGTGACTGAACTGAACTGAACTGAGCCTATTAAGCAATTCCTCCTATTAAATTCTCATTCTTACAAAAGTGTGATTTCTAAACAGAAATCCAACTTCAACCTACCTGATATGTCTATGTTTCTAACTGGATCCTGCCTTTGCTTTTCATGACTACATCTTGGATCTGCTGTTTGAATATCTCTCATAATTGGTGTGTGTGTGAGGGGGGATTCTCTGTCAATTTTTTTTTCTTCAAACATTTCTTCTTCCCATATTTGTCTCCATATCCTTCTGGAAATGCAATTATATATATAGCTTTGAAATCACATTTTGTCTCCTACGTCTTTTATATAGTTTTTTTTTTTTTGCAGTTTCTCTAGTTTCATCTGTACTTTTAAAGCTAACATGTATCTCATTATTTTTCCCTTTGCTGTGTCTAATTTGTTATACAGTTGAATCCTGATTTCAGCAATTTGCAGGAGGGGAACTATGCTTACAGATTTCTCCCACTATTTTGGGATAGAAGGGAGGGAATGCAGAAGGAGAAGCAGTCAGGAAACAATAGTGCAGATATAGGGCAGGGTCCAGGTTCCTCCTCAAGGGATATACATAACAATGTCTTTGAATTCTTCTGCAGGAACTAAGGTCCCCCACCCATGTGGAGGATGACAACTTTGCTTGAGAACAAGATTCCTGAAGCAGTGCCTCACTATCAACCAACCAGAAGAAAGTCTGGACACAGTGGAAGATAATGAAGTCTTTGACCCTCTCACAGAATAATTAATTTCCTTTTCATCCTTTGAAAACTTCCATGATCCATCAAAATATTTGGAGTTGGTTTTTGGATAGAATCTGCCTTCTCCCCAGGTTACCAGCCTCCTGAATAAAGCAACCTTTCCTTTCCACCCAACACTGTCTCTCGAGTATTAGCTTTCAAATGTGAGCAGCAGAACCTGAATTCGTTAACAACAGGGCACTTAAATGGTTTTACTGAAGAGATTTTCATATCAATCGTTTATCTTAAGAATATGTTAGTTTTTGGTGGAAACATAACTCAAATTATTACTCATGGGCTTTGTGGAATGTGCGCCATCAAAGTGATTCATATTAAGATGTAGACAAGTGAGACTTTTGAGGGATGTGAAAATATACCATGGAATTATTTTATTGGGTTGGCAAAAATCTTTGTTTGGGTTTTCCATAAGATCTTATAGAAAAACCAGAATGAAACTTTTGGCCAAGCAAATAAAAGGCTATTCATTATAAAAAACATATGTATGGATACAATATTTGTATTTGTCAGTACTGTTTCACTAAACATAATCCCTTCCAGGTTTTTCTGTGTTGTTGGGACTGGCAGAATTAAAATTACTTTTCATTGGCAAATAATATTCCATTGTAAATATATACCACTGCTCCTTTACTAAATACTGTATGTTTTCACTTATATGTGGAATCTGAAAAATAAATGAATGAACATGACAAAACAGAAACAGACTCATAGATACAGAGAACAAACTAGTGATTACCATTGGGGAGAGGGGTTGGGAGGGGCAAGACAGGGGAAGGGGATTAAGAGGTAAAACTACTATGTATAAAATAAAGAAGCTATAAGCTTCAGCAATATGTGAACCGTAAACTTCCAGATGTTCAAGCTGGTTTTAGAAAAAGCAGAGGAACCAGAGATCAAATTGCCAACATCCACTGGATCATTGAAAAAGCAAGAGACTTCCAGAAAAACATCTACTTCTGCTTTATTGACTATGCCAAAGCCTTTGACTGTGTGGATCACAATAAACTGTGGAAAATTCTGAAAGAGATGGGAATACCAGACCACCTGACCTGCCTCTTGAGAAAACTATATGCAGGTCAGGAAGCAACAGTTAGAACTGGGCATGGAACAACAGACTGGTTCCAAATAGGAAAAGGAGTACATCAAGGCTGTATATTGTCACTGTGCTTATTTAACTTTTATGCAGAGTACATAATGAGAAACGCTGGGCTGGAAGAAGCACAAGCTGGAATCAAGATTGCTGGGAGAAATATCAATAAGCTCAGATATGCAGATAACACCACCCTTATGGCAGAAATTGAAGAGGAACTAAAAAGCCTCTTGATGAAAGTGAAAGAGGAGAGTGAAAAAGTTGGCTTAAAGCTCATCATTCAGAAAATGAAGATCATGGCATCTGGTCCCATCACTTCATGGGAAATGGATGGGGAAACAGTGGAAACAGTGTCAGTTTTTATTTTGGGGGCTCCAAAATCACTGCAGATGGTGACTTCAGCCATGAAATTAAAAGACACTTAAAAGGAAAGTTATGACCAACCTAGATAGCATATTGAAAAGCAGAGACATTACTTTGCCAACAAAGGTCCATCTAGTCAAGGCTATGGTTTTTCCTGTGGTCATGTATGGATGTGAGAGTTGGACTGTGAGGAAAGCTGAGAGCCGAAGAATTGATGCTTTTGAACTGTGGTGTTGGAGAAGACTCTTGAGAGTCCCTTGGACTGCAAGGAGATCCAACCAGTCCATTCTAAAGGAGATCAGCCCTGGGATTTCTTTGGAAGGACTGATGCTAAAGCTGAAACTCCAGTACTTTGGCCACCTCATGTGAAGAGTTGACTCATTGGAAAAGACTCTGATGCTGGGAGGGATTGGGGGCAGGAGGAGAAGGGGACGACAGAGGATGAGATGGCTGGATGGCATCATCAACTTGATGTAGGTGAGTTTGAGTGAACTCTGGGAGTTGGTGATGGACAGGGAGGCCTGGCGTGCTGTGTTTCATGGGGTCACAAAGAGTCGGACATGACTGAGCGACTGAACTGAACTGAACTGAACTGAAGGACATAATGAACAGCACAGGGTATATAACCAACATTTTATAACTTTCTATAAAATATCAAATCATTATGTTGTACACCCAAAACTAATGTTACATTGTAAGTCAACCATAGTTCAATAAAAAATAATAGGAAGAACTGGATGGCGGAGGAGTAGGTGGACATGGAGTACATCTCTCTCCACAGATACTTCAGGAATACACCTTCAGACACAGAACTGCATGCAGAACACCAGCTGAGAGTGTACAGGAGTACCTGACCAGTGGAAAAGAATACGTAGAACCATGCAAAACTCAGTAGGATGAAGGAACTAGGGGGAAAAACAGGAGTGTTGTAGGACTGGACCTGCCCTCAGCAGGTGGGGGAAAAGAAGTAGGGGTCTGATCCCCACATCAGGGCAATTATCTGATTTAGGGGAGAAACATTTAAGGCTGAGAGTGAAACAGCTGTTCTGTGGCAGCCTAAATGGAATGAGACTCAGACAGTCGTTGCTTCGGAGACTCAGACAGTTGTTGCTGCGGAGACTCAGACAGTCGTTGCTGCAGCCATACATACCCCAGACAAGAACGCTGGTTCCCTGGAAAGTGCAGAGGTTAGGAGCTGAAGTTTAGGGATTGTGGGGCAATCCCAGGGCGAGGGCTGCTGTTGATTGTGGAGAGACGGATTCAGGAAATGTGAGGGAGGAGATTGTGGTGGGAAATGCTGGTGGAGGAAAGCCAGGCAGCCATGGAAGCAAGGTGATACTGCTGAGTCATGCATAGGGGGTGGAGCCATCACCATAGCCTCCCTCTCCCCACAAGCCAGCATCAGCTGCTGAACAATAGAGAGGCTGGCCCATCAAATGCCTGACACACTGAACCACAGAGTAAGACCCCAGCCAGGGTGCTCCTTTAAGTGACTGATGCACCTAACTACAGAGTAGGACCCCACCCAGGGTGCCCCTTTGAGTGCTTGATCCACCGATCTACAGAGTAGAACCCCAGGCAAGGGATCCCTCTAGTGCTTGAACAGGTGGAGCTACAGAGAAAGACTTGCCAAAGAGGCCTTCTGATCACCAGCTGCAAGAGGCTCAAAAAAAGATTTTGATAGGGCCTAACTCCTGTGGCAGAGGCAGTCCGTGTCCCTGCACACTTGGCGCTGCCAGGGTCCCCTCAAGACAAGCAGCTGTGCCACCTTCACCCTCAACTATCACTGGGGCAGAGCTGCCACAGACAAAAAAAGTCTTGCATCTATGCACGCAGGGTCGCTTCGGTCATGTCCGACTCTGTATCTCTGTAGACTGTGGCCCACCAGGGTTCTCTGTCAGAGAGGGGGTTCTCCAGGCAAGAATACTGGAGCATCTTGGCCAATACTGGTTATCACACCCTTATAGAGCACTATATTTCCTGCTGCCCTAGCCTCCAACCTCGCTGAGTACCCGGTGCTGCCAGAACCCCCGCGACCCAAGAAGCTGCACCATATCCACACCTGATCCTCACAGGGGCAAACCCAAGCCCTCCAGGGCAGCATCAGGAGCAAAACCCCAGTGGGTGACTCACATGTGGAGGTGGAAATAAAGCCACAGTTGAAACCCAGGGGCAGAGTGGCTAAGGACGAAGACCCAAAACCTAACCACCAGTTGTACAAGCTGCAGATTAAATCCATACAATCAACTAGGCAGACTCAGTGTCTATGGAATATATAAAAGGTCATTGAAAGCTCTCACAAAAGAAAACACACTAGTTCTGATAGCTGTGGATATTGGAGGCAAGAACACAGAGGAGTAAGACCAGATTAGAATCTGAGCTGCCGCCACGGCAGGTCCAGAAATCAGCACAGAGTTGGAGGGCATCCTAGGGAGGTAAGGTAGACTGTGACTCCTAGCGAGGGCAAGGACTCTGACAGCAACGACTCAAGAAAAACATTTATTATTCTTATTTTTTGACTAGTTCTTTAGATTCTTTTGGGTTTTTTCACCCTCCCCCACCCTTTCCCCCTCTGTTGTAGCTGTCGAAATTGTTGGCACTAAGAAATCCAATTAAGCTTTTGAGCTTTTTTTTTCCTTAGTCACATTTTTTTTTTTTTTGGTCATAAACCTCTGCCTCTACTTTAGGCTTTTGCAGTTCTGTGGAGTTTACTCTTTTTTATTTTTTTTCTCTCTTTTTAATTTTAATTTTTTAAACCTAATATTATTTTTTTACATTTATTCCTTTGCTTTTCCTACTGTTCTTTTCCCCTTGCAGTTAAACTTCAATGTATATAAATCTTCTTTATCTATTTCTATTTAACTTTGCATATCTATCCTTCCTTCCTTTTCTTTCTCTCCTTTCCTCTCAACATATTTGTTAGTTTTATTTTCATTTCTTTATTCCCCAATTGGCATCTTGCTTTAGTTTTGTTTTCCTGTTTGTGCCTTAATTAGTTTTGTTCTGGTAAATATAATTTTTTATTTCCTTTGTTCGCTGGGTCAATCTATTGTACTTTATTTTTATTGGACTCTTTCCACTTTGCTTATTGGGTGTATATGTGTATATTCAATTATTTTAATTATTATTTGCCTGATTTTGTAACTGTGATTTATCTGGGGTTTATCTTTGGTTTCTCATTTTTTGATATTTGTTTTAATTTCACTTAATACCATAACAAACCACTTGTGAAATCTTCATTCCTGACCGAGATCAAGCCCTGAGCCTTTGGAGTGGGAGCACTGACTCCAAGACCCTAGACTACCAGAGAACTAACCCTAAGGAGTATCAAATAGTGAGAACTCCCACAAAAGAAACCACTTGCAACAAGACCCAGCATCACCCAACCACCAGTAGCACCCTGTGCAGGATACTTCATCTAAACAACAAACAAAACAAAAATACAAACTCAATAATCAGCATACAGGATTCCCACCTTATCCAGCCTTGCCCATCAGAGGAAAAACAAACAAACAAAAACTCAGCACAAATCTCATACTATATGAAGCTCACACAAACCACCGGACCAACCTTAGGAGGGTAGAAACCAAAAGGAAGAAAGAATTCAACCTTCTTCAAGGAAAGAATTCAATTTTACTTGAAGCCTGGGAAAAGGAGACCTCAAACACAATAAGTTAAAAAAAATAATGAAAAGGCAGAGAAATAGTACACAAATGAAGAGACTAACTAGCAACAAAGAAGTCCAAATAAATGGAGAGGAAATAGGCAAACTACCTGAAAAAGAATTCAGAATAATGATAGTAAAGATGATCAAAAAACCTTGAAAACAAAATGGAGAAAATGCAAGAATCAATTAACAGAGACCTAGAAGAATTAAAGAATAAACATACAGAGACAAACAACACAATTACTGAAATTAAAAATGCTCTAGAAGGAACCAATACCAGAATATCTGAAGCAGAAGAATGAATGAGTGAGCTGGAAGATAAAATGGTGGAAATAACTTCTGAAGAGCAGAATAAAGTAAAAAGAATGAAAAGAATCGAGGTTAGTGTCAGAGACCTCTGAGACAATATCAAACACACTAACATTCGAATTATAGGGGTCCCCAAAGAAGAAGAGAAAAAAGAAAGGGTATGAGAAAATTTTTGAAGAGATTATAGTTGAAAATTTCCCGGAAATGGAAAAGGAAACAGTCAATCAAGTCCAAGAGGCACAAACATTCCATACAGGATAAACCCAAGGAGAAACACATCAAGACACATACTAATCAAACTAACAAAGACTAAACACAAAGAAAGAATATTAAAAGCAGCAAGGGAGAAGCAACAAGTAACATATAAGGGAAACGTCATATGCTTAACAGGTGATCTTTCAGCAGAAACTGTAGGCCAGAAGGGAATGGCAAGATATATTTAAAGTACTGAAAGGGAAAAATATACAGCCAAGATTACTGTACCCAGCAAGAATCTCATTCAAAATTGATGGAGAAATCAAGAACTTTTAAGAATAGCAAGTTAAGAGAATTCAGTACCACCAAACCACCTTTACTACAAATGTTAAAGGGACTAATATAGTCAAGAAATACAAGAGAAGGAAAAAGATCACAAAATCAACCCCAAACAATTAAAAAATGGCAATAGGAACATATATATCAATAATTACTTTAAATGGAAATGGATTAAATACTCCAACCAAAAGACACAGACTGGCTGAATGGATACAAAAACAAGACCCATATATATGCTGTCTACAAGAAATCCACTTCAGACCTCAGAACACGTATAGAGTGAAAGTGAGAGGATGGAAAAATATATTCCATGCAAATGGGAAGAAATCCTCATATCAGACAAAATAGACTTTAAAATAAAGAAGATTACAAGAGATAAGGAAGGACACTACATAATGATCAAGGGATCAATCCAGAGGAAGACATAACAATTGTAAATATTTATGCACCAAACATATGAGCATTTCAATACATAAGAGAATACTAACAGGTATAAAAGGATAAATTTACAGTAACACAATAATAGTAGGAGTCTTTAACACCCCACTCACACCAATGGACAGACCATAAAACAGAAAATTAATAAGGAAAACACAAGTCTCAAATGATACATTAGATGAGATGGATCTTATTGATATCTTCAGGACATTCCATCCAAATGCAGAAGAATACACCTTCTTCTCAAGTGCACATGAAACATTCTCCAGGATAGACCACATCTTGGGTCACAAATCAAACCTCAGTAAATTTTAAAAAATTGAAATCATGTCAAGCATCTTCTCAAACCACAATGCCTTGAGACCAGGTATCAATTACAAGAAAAAAACTGTAAGAAACACAAACACGTGGAGATAAAACAACACATTTCTATGTAAACAACAGGTTACTGAAGAAATCAAAAGGGAAATAAAAAAATTTCTAGAAACAAATGACAATGAAAATATATGGGATGAAGCAAAATTATATCAATACAATCCTACCTCAACAAACAAGAAAAACATTGACTAGACAACCTAACTTTAAACCTAAAACAACTGGAAAAAGAAGAACAAAAGAACCTTAAAATTAGTAGAAGGAGAGAAATAATAAAGATCTGAGCAAAAAGAAATGAAAAAGAAATGAAAGAAACAATAGTAAAGATTAATACAACTAAAAGCTGTTCTTTGAGAAGATAAATAAAACTGACAATCCTTTAGCCAGACTCATCAACAAAAAAGAGAGAAGAATCAAATCAACAATATTAGAAATTAAAAAGGAGAGGTTACAACAGACAATGCAGAAATACAAAGATTATGAACAACTATATGGCAATAAAATGGACAACCTGGAAGAAATGGACATATTCTTAGAAAAGTTCAATCTTCCAAGACTGAACCAGGAAGAAATAGAAAATATGAACAACCCAATTACAAACACTGAAATTGAAGCTGTGATCAAAAATCTCCCCAAAAACAAAAGCCCAGGACCAGATGACTTCACAGGAGAATTCTATCAAACATTTATAGAAGAGCTAATGCCTATCCTTTTAAAACTCTTTCAAAAAATTGCAGAGAAAGGAACACTTCCATACTCATTCTATGAGGCCACCATCACACTGATATCAAAACCAAAGACAACACAAAGAAAGAAAACTACAGGCCAATATCACTGATGAACACAGATGCAAAAATCCTCAACAAAATTTTAGCAAATAGAATCCAGAAACACATCAAAAACACCATGATCAAGTTGGATTCATTCCAGGGATGCAAGGATTCTTCAATGTACACAAATCAATCAATGTGCTACACCATATTAACAAATTCAAAGGTAAAAACCTTTTGATAATTTCAATAGGCCTTTGACAAAATTCAGCACCCATTTATGATTAAAACTCTTCAAAAAATGGGCATAGAAGGAACCTACCTCAACATAGTAAAGGCCATATATGATGAACCTACAGCAAACATTATTCTCAATGGTGAAAAGCTGAAAGCATTTCCCCTAAGATCAGGAACAAGACAAGGTTGTCCACTTTCACCACTATTATTCAACATAGTTTTGCAAGTCTTAGCTACAGTAATCAGAGAAGAAAAAGAAATAAAAGGAATTCAGATCGGAAAAGAAGAAGTAAAGCTCTCACTGTTTGCAGATGACATGATACTGTACATAGAAATCCCTAAAGATAGTACCAGAAAATTACTAGAGCTAATCCGTGAATTTAGCAAAGTTGCAGGATATAAAATCAATACACAGAAATCACTTGCATTTCTATATACTAATAGTGAAAGATCAAAAAGAGAAATTAAGGAATCAATCCCATTCACCACTGCAACAAAAAGAATAAAATATCTAGGAATAAACTTACTTAAGGAAACAAAGAACTGTAAACAGAAAATTATAAGACACTAATGAAGAAATCAAAGATGAAATAAACAGATGGAGAGAATGGGTAGGAAGAATTGATATTGTGAAAATGACTAAACTACCAAACACAATTTACAGATTCAATGTGATCCTTATCAAATTACCAATGACATTTTTCACAGAACTAGAACAAAAAATTTCACAATTCACATGGAAACACAAAAGACCCTGAATAGCAAAAGCAGTCTTGAGAAAGAAGAATGGAGCTGGAGGAATCAACTTTCCTGGCTTCAGATTATACTACAAAGCTACAGTCCTTAAGATAGTATGGTGCTGGCACAAAAACATAAATATAGATCAATGGAACAAAATAGAAAATCCAGAGATAAATCCACGCACCTATGGGCACTTTATCTTTGACAAAGGAGGCAAAAATATATAATTGCCAAAGACAGCCTCTTCAACAAATGGTGCTGGGAAAACTGGACAGCTACATGTAAAAGAATAAAATTAGAGCACTTCATAACACCATACACAAAGATAAACTCAAAACGGTTAAAGATCTAAATGTAAGACCAGCAACTACAAAACTATTAGAAGAAAACATAAGCAGAACACTTGATGACATAAATCATAGCAAGATCCTCTATGATCCACCTCCTAGAGTAATGGAAATAAAAACAAAAGTAAACAAGTGGGACCTGATTACACTTAAAAGCTTTTACACAGCCAAGGAAATTATAAGCAATATAAAAAGCTAACCCTCAGAATGGGAGAAAATATAGCAAATGAAATAACTGACAAAGGACTAATTTCCAAAATATTCAAGCAGCTCATACAACTCAATACCAGGAAAACCAACAACCCAATCAAAAAGTGGGAAAAAGACCTAGACATACATTTATCCAAAGAAGACATACAGATGGCTAACAAACACATGAAAAGATGCCCAACATCACTCATTATCAGAGAAATGCAAATCAAAATTACAATGAGATATCACCTCACACCAGTCAGAATGGTGTGAACAATAAATGCTAGAGGGTGTGGAGAAAAGGGAACACTCTTGCACTGTTGGTGGGAATGTAAATTGATATAGCCACTATGGAAGACACTATGGAGATTCCTTAAAAAACTATGGAATAAAACCACCATATGACCCAGGATTCCCACTCCTAGGCATATACCCTGAGGAAACCAAAATGGAAAGGGACATATGTATCCCATTGTTCATTGTAGCACTATTTAAAATAGCTAGAACATGAAAGTAACCTGATTGTTCATTGACAGATGAATGGATAAAGTTGTGGTACATATACACAAGGGAATATTACTCAGCCATATAAAGGAATGCATTTGAGTCAATTGTGATGAGGTGGATGAACCTAGAACCTATTATACAGAGTGAAGTGAGTCATAAAGAGAAAGATAAATATCGTATTCTAATACATATATACAGAATCTAGAAAAATGGTACTAAAGAATTTATTTACAGGGCAGCAGTGGAGAAACAGACATAGAGAATAGACATATGGACATGGGGAGAAGGGAGGAGAGGGTGAGATATATGGAAAGAGTAACATGGAAACTTATATTAACATGTGTAAAATAGATAGCCAATGGGAATTTGCTGTATGGCTGAGGAAACTCAAACAGGGGCTCTGTATCAACCTAGAGGGGTGGGATTGGGAGGGAGATGGGAGGGAGGTTCAAAAGGGAGAGGATATACCTATGCATACCTATGGCTAATTCATGTTGAGGTTTGACAGAAAGCAGCAAAATTCTGTAAAGCAGTTATCCTTAGATTAAAAATAAATTTTAAAAATCTAAAAATGAAAAGAAATAATATATTAAAAGTAACAGGTATATATGTATGGATAGAATAAAAATTTGGATACATAGATACTCATGTTTACTTTGAAAGTCTCTACCAGTTCTTAGAATTTTCAATAAGCTTTCCTATGATGAAGGGGGGAAAAGAGATGGAAATAATATATGCCATTGTGCTATACACAGTATTCTGTTTTGAGAGGAAGACAGTTAGACATGCAGGTTAGCCTTGTCATTAGGTGATGGTGAAATATTCCATGGGCTGGATAGTCTTGCCTGTAAACCTTGTCTCGAGTTGACCTAGTGTCCTGGGTATGTTTCCTTTTCGTTCTCATTGTGCTGAATACCAGCTCTGGTCAGCAGGTGGCACTTATACCTGTGATTTCTCAGAACAGAGAGGTATTACATTTACTTTTTGAAAAGAATGCTTAAGACACAACATGGAGCAAATTCCAAACACATATAAATCCATACATGCCTTGGAATAATATTGTTAATTTACAAGGCAAGGCGGAACACTATGCAGTGATGTGGAATAAGTTGCATGACAAATGAAAATTCTAGAATGTCATCATTTATTGAAAAAATGTGAGAGGGTAAAATGCCTCCAAAATAGGGTGTACACACTCTCATGTCTCCTTAACTAAGGAGGACAGATCCTATGAGCCTTTACATAGGCTAAGCAGAGACATGAGGGATATTGCAGATCTGATCTTACCACTTTGCAATGCAGGTGACATTTTGCATTCTGGTTGTTGTGTTGCACTTTTTGGAGATAAACGGTGAGAGTTTGATGTTTTGAAAGTCAGCTCATGACACTGTATGAAGCAGGTTTAAGGCTGTCTTCCTGAATTCTACAAAACAGCTTTCTCAAACTTTTTGTTGTGAAGACCCCAAAAAGCTTTATTTAGGTGGCTTATATTTGCCAGTATTTGAAAACGAGAAAATAATACTGAGCACTTTTAATGTATTTATTCACTTAAAGTAGCAACGTTAAACCCATTTCATGCTTGAATAAAAAGCATACACTTTTGGAAAAATAAGCATATTTTTGAAAACAAAAATATTCTATTTTCTTTAGTGACCTTTGATCAACCTTTTAAAGATAAGAGACATTATCACTTTATTTCACCAAAATGGAGAATAAGGAACAGAGTGGTTAAGTGGCATTGGGAAAGTCACACTGGGGGATGAATGACAGATCTGAGACTCAAATCCTCTTCTATTTTTCTGAAATTAAAATGAGTGACCACAGCACCTCACTATTTGCTCTCCCTAAGAAACTAGATAGGCCAGCTAGTCTTAATAGTCTTGATAACCACCTTCATTTCCTGTATGTTAAGAACCTTTTGAAATCCTTTATGTAGTTTGCACAATGGTATATCTCTAATCAATCAGGGCCCTTCTCCTGTGGCTCCCACACAGTAGGAGATGATCTTGTTTTGCTCTGAAGTGGGTAGATCCAGTGGTGGGCTGGAGCTTGCTCAGACCAGGACAAGAAAGCTGGTTCTCTGCATCACTTGCTAACACAGTTCTCACTGACATCATCTCAGTGGCTAAAAATAGCAGGTCACAGTGTGCGTGTGTGTGTGTGTGTGTGTGTGTGTGTGTGTGTGTGTGTGGAGGGGGTTGGTAAAGGGGTTAAACCAGGGAACCTGGAACTGCTGGAAACCAGACTGCACCGCCTCCTCCCCTGGGGGACTGTTACATGTGCCCTATTGCTCAGGACCAATCACATAGGCATTGCCTCTAGGCTTATTATAGGAGAAAGTGCTGCATCGCTCTGCTGCTTTGTTGAATGTGAATGACTGTGAGACAGAACTTGTGCGTGCTTGTGCACCCTGATGACTTTGTGCAGTCCTTATCAATCTTATTAGATTAAAAAAAAAATCTCAAGGTGGTTGTAACAAACCTACTTCTAAGATTATCCCCTGACAGTGTGGTTTCAGCATCAACTGGGCAAAGCAGATTGCAAATGTGAGATACTTCGATTTATCTCCCTGCTTCCCCAGGGCCCCGGCCACTTCATGGTTGTTTCTTCTCGAGTTGTGGCTCTTCTCAGGAACCATTTTCTCCTCGAAGCCCTAATAATACACACTTGTCGAAATGTAGGCACAATTTCCTTTGACCTTGGCAAAAACCTGATTTTCTAGTTTGCCTTCATCTGACATCCAGATACTTTATGCTCTGTGGGTCATTTTAAAGTGACCAGCAACTCAAATACAACCTGTCTTGTATTTTGGCAGACCAAAAGGTGGTTTGTAACAGAAACTGGAACATGAGTCTGTGTCTCTAATAGGGAACCATACCGCTTAACCCTTCTTTACTTCCTTGCTAATCCCTTGTGTAAAAAGCTTGCTTTCTCTACAAGAAATGCCTCTACCATGGCAAGTATTGTCTCTAATATTTCCTTCATTAGATTGGGATGGCATAAGTGACTAAGATCAAGTATAACACTATGATTCTGAGAATGTGCTTTCATTTCCTGGTTTCCTTGAAAAGCTAACATGAACAAGAGCATTTTGATGACATTCTGGTTTCTATGACAACTGGAATATGCCATTTTATCCTGCAGGCAGGAACATTTAACAAGGATGGTACAGGCTGGATGGACTAGCAGCAAAAATCTGCAGCCTAGTATGTGATTACTATCACTGTGAGATAGTGTATGTGTGTGCATGCTTGTGTACGTGTCTTTGGGAAGGTGAGGTGTTTAGTTGGGGATTAGGGACTTCAAGCTCTCCTGTTCTATTGAAGAAATTGGAAATTCCCACTAAAGAGAATCTGAGGTGATGAGTCACCTTTCTGTGTTTTTCTGTGTCCTAAGATGACTCCTGTTGTGTGAGGGCATTGCGATCTGAGTTTTTTAAAGCAGAGACCTCCAAATATGTCTGATATTTGGACCTCCAAAGATGTCTTACATCTTTGTTTAAAAAAGGTTTTTGCTTAAACTCTTAAAGATGTATTTTGTTCATTTTATATCTCTACCAAGGAATTATTATGTGTGTCAGGGGAGTGTATTCTCCTCTGTTCTGTCTCATCTCAACAAATATTTGAAGCAACAGACGTTAGAGCCCTTGGTGTGTCATAGCTCTCGGATAGACCGTGTTATAGCTCTCAGGTCTTGGACAGACCGTGTTATACCTCTCAGGTCTCGAACAGACTGTGTTATAGCTCTTAGATCAGTGTTACAGCTCTATGTTACAGCTCTGTTTTATTTAGAAAATAGCAGGAAAATCCATCCTCAAGGTGTGAGGGCATGCCAACCCAAAGATGCGAAGAGAAGAGAGTGGGGGGAGTGGACCAGTGTGCAGGAGAGAGAGAGACCCCTGGACCTTTGGCTCCTTTTTTCATATGTTTTTTTCTTCCCCCTGGGCCTGCCCTATGTAAATCGGGCTAGCCAGGAGTGCTGTTTGTTCTACCTGAGATCCTCACTCCGGTCCTCGGACCTTCCTTTGTTCTATTTCTGTGGGCTTTTCCCTTCCTTGTCTTTTAGCCACCACCATTCTGGACTCCTGTTTCCTATTCTAGCTACCTAACATGTGTATGTTATGGGAGAGAAAATGTGAAGTCAAGATACAATGAGATAAATGAGCGGGATTAGAAAATCTAATGTAACTGTGTGTAACTTCCGAGTTGAAAGGTGTGCACCTTGAGCAATTGACACATAGATTAAGAAAGATCTTCTCTTTATAAAACAAACTTGCTGTCATCACACTACTAATTAAAATTCGTAAATGGCTCCCCATTTATCACATAAGCATAAGGTACAAGCTCTTTAACAAAGATTCTGATTTTTGTTTTTGTGGCTTAGGAAGTAGCTGTTGCTGGTGTTGTAATTATTTATGTATTTGTTATGTTTTAAAAGAAAGCCGTGGCATCTAAAGGAACTGCTGTTGTTCAGTCATGTTTGACTCTGCGACCCCAAGGACTGCAGCACCCCAGGCTTCCCTGTCCTTCACTATCTCCTGGAATTTGCTCAAACTCATGTCCATTGAGTTGATGATGCCATCCAACTATCTTATCCTCTGTGTCTCCTTCTCCTCCTATCCTTAATCTTTCCCAGAATTATGGTCTTTTCCAATGAATCGGCTCTTCACATCAGGTGGTCAAAGCATTGGCGCTTCAGCTAAAGGAATTATTGTTGCATTTGTTGCCAGAATATGAGCTTAGAAAGACATGAGTACTAGGTAAAGGTATCTATGTCTGTTCTCTGAACCAAATCTTACACAGTGGTCTGTGATGCTGAGACTCTCATACTATTGTTAAATGAATTCTTATTTGAGTTGTTATTTGTTTCAACAATTAATAAGGAAACCAGTAAACTACTGAACATTTTTCAAACAAGAAATTAAGATACTGATATCTTTGTGTATGAATTGCTAAGAATAGGAATCATTTGCATTGCCATGAATGGAAACAATGGCATTACTATCAGTGTTCTACATGTCAATTTCTTTCTCTTATAGACTGGTAAAGTAGTCTAATCAATCAAAGATGATGAAAAGGTCATACCTCTATAGAATGAGCTAATCCCTGCAGGACCCATTAGCCAATGTGTGACATTCAACTGTAGGGTCCCAGGAATTTCTTGTGCCTATTTCTGAGTCTTTGACATGTTTTCCAGGCAGGGTGGTATTAAGAAAAGGGCTCATTTTAAGAGAATTCCTCACTAGAACTGGTTTTTATTTTTTTATTCCCTGCACAAGTGGTCAGAGTCACCACTCTGATCAGCAGGTGGAACTTACTGTGCTCATTGTATGTGGCTGAAGAACAGATTACTGAATAGTCTCAATAAACATTCTCTTTATTTATTCTCAGTAAAGGAAATAAGCAAATTTCCTGCCATCACACCACTAACTGAAATCTGTAAATGATTCTCGATTTATTACGTAAGCATAAGAGTTCCTTAACAAATGTTCTGATTTTTGGTTTTGCGTTTTAGAAAATGGATGTTGTTAACATTACACTTAACCTCTATATTTATTGTGCTTCAGAAAAAAAAAAATACATAGCAGGAATTCCCTGGTGATCCTGGGGCTAAGACTCCATGCTCCCAGTGCAGGGGACCTGGGTTGGATCCCTGGTCAGGGAACTAGATCCCACATGCTGCAACTAAGAGTTCCTGTGCTGCAACTAAGACCTGGTGCAGCCAAATAAATAAATATTTTTAAAAAATATATAACATCTAAAAGATTTGCTTTTGCATTCTTTGTCAGGTATATGCTTTAGGAAGAAGTAGGTGCTTTGTCTCAATATGCCAGCAAGTTTGGAAAACTCAGCAGTGGCCACAGGACTGGAAAAGGTCAGTTTTTATTCCAATCCCAAAGAAAGGCAATGCCAAAGAATGCTCAAACTACTGCACAATTGCACTCATCTCACACACTAGTAAAGTAATGCTCAAAACTCTCCAAGCCAGGCTTCAGCAATATGTGAACCGTGAACTTCCTGATGTTCAAGCTGGTTTTAGAAAAGGCAGAGGAACCAGAGATCGAATTGCCAACATCCGCTGGATCATCGAAAAAGCAAGAGAGTTCCAGAAAAACATCTATTTCTGCTTTATTGACTATGCCAAAGCCTTTGACTGTGTGGATCACAATAAACTGTGGAAAATTCTGAAAGCGATGGGAATACCAGACCACCTGATCTGCCTCTTGAGAAATTTGTATACAGGTCAGGAAGCAACAGTTAGAACCGGACATGGAACAACAGACTTGTTCCAAATAGGAAAAGGAGTTCGTCAAGGCTGTATATTGACACCCTGTTTATTTAACTTATATGCAGAGTACATCATCAGAAATGCTGGACTGGAAGAAACACAAGCTGGAATCAAGATTGCTGGGAGAAATATCAATAACCTCAGATATGCAGATGACACCACCCTTATGGCAGAAAGTGAAGAGGAACTCAAAAGCCTCTTGATGAAAGTGAAAGTGGAGAGTGAAAAAGTTGGCTTAAAGCTCAACATTCAGAAAACGAAGATCATGGCATCCGGTCCCACCACTTCATGGGAAATAGATGGGGAAACAGTGGAAACAGTGTCAGCCTTTATTTTTCTGGGCTCCAAAATCACTACAGATGGTGCCTGCAGCCATGAAATTAAAAGACGCTTACTCCTTGGAAGGAAGGTTATGACCAACCTAGATAGCATATTCAAAAGCAGAGACATTACTTTGCCAACAAAGGTCCATCTAGTCAAGGCTATGGTTTTTCCTGTGGTCATGTATGGATGTGAGAGTTGGACTGTGAAGAAGGCTGAGCGCCGAAGAATTGATGCTTTTGAACTGTGGTGTTGGAGAAGACTCTTGAGAGTCCCTTGGACCGCAAGGAGATCCAACCAGTCCATTCTGAAGGAGATCAGCCCTGGGATTTCTTTGGAAGGAATGATGCTGAAGCTGAAACTCCAGTACTTTGGCCACCTCATGCGAAGAGTTGACTCATTGGAAAAGACTCGGATGCTGGGAGGGATTGGGGGCAGGAGGAGAAGGGGACGACAGAGGATGAGATGGCTGGATGGCATCACTGACTCGATGCATGTGAGTCTGGGTTAACTCTGGGAGTTGGTGATGGACAGGGAGGCCTGGTGTGCTGCGATTCATGGGGTCGCAAAGAGTCAGATACGACTGAGCGACTGATCTGATCTGAGGTGCTTTGTAAAAGATACCTAAGTCCGTTGGCTTCATATGCTATACTCTGTTCATGATGCTGGGACTAGGAGTCTCCCAAGCTCATTTTTCCTTCACTAGCCTGCCAGTCAGGTTCACAAAAAGGAAGGAGAAGCAGAATGTGCCTTCCTCTCTGTTCCTATTCTTCTTAGTGTCACCTGAATAAAAGCTATAAACAAAAATAAGGCCATATGATTTCAGAAGTGGTAGAATATCCAAAATAGAATTCTAAGTTAACTCTGATTTTGTTTTTAAAGGAAAGAAAATTTAAAAAGAGGGTCCTTGCTTGTTAATCATGACTGATTTTGGTTTTGTATCTTCTCTTTTATGTTTTTCTCATTGGCTTTGTTTTCTAGGAGTTTTACTATAACTGGCCTAAGGATGTGTTTGCATGTGTGCATGTATGTGAAATATGTTTTTGTTTTAAAGCACATGTGGAATATTCTGCTTGATATTGTTCATTATTTTGGAAAATTCTCAGCTATTGTTCTTGCTTTCCCAGGTTCTCTTCTGGTACTCTTTACAGATCTTTTAGGTATGTAGGTACATAAATTTTAATAAGAAATATTTCCTTTGATCAATATAAAATAGTAGCCTAAGAACTTTTCAAAGATATTTTTCTTACATTCTCTTTGTAAGGTATCATTTTGCTATGGTTACATTCTTTTCACACTTTTATCTGATATTTTATCTCCTATGTCCTTAAAATCTCTATAAAGTCATATTAAAGTGCATATGTACATATAAATGAGTCCTCTGTGTAATATTTTATAGTATTAAAGGAAAAAAAATCAGGTCTACATTTGCTATCCATTTCCATCCTTGTTGCTCTCTTGTTTCATGTGTTATCAGATTTCAGCTTACCATTCAAGACTCAAATTTATCCCATTTTTATCCTAAGATAAACATGCATATCATTGCTCTCCACCAGTAGTGTTTTACATTTGCACTTCATTGATCTCTAACCTGATTATATTAACCAGAATTTTTCTTCTGTGTCAGTGCATTTAGATCTGTATCAGTCTTTGTAATGGATAAATAATATATCCTTCTTGACTTAAACTCAATGTTTTAGTCTGTCCCATGGATAGCACTTTCCTTATACCCAATTTTGTCATTGTTATAATGAACTACAATGCGATGACCTATTTTGTGTACATGAGCAACTCCTTAAACTTGTGCACAACACAGGGAAATCAATAAGTTCTGAAAGACACATTTTTTTCTCTCACTTGAATGTTGTAATTATAAAGGTCTCAACTTCAGGAAAATAAGATACTCTTGACTTTTAAACTCAGAACACTATGCATGATATTATTACAAATACAGGGTATACTAGATACCTCTCCTGTGGCAGAGTAATAGGTAACCTTTGAAAGAAACTTGGCCTGCTGGACTGGAGAAACAGCCTGAATTTTTTATGAGCTTTGACAGGGAGACTATTCAGTTTAGTCAGTTCAGTTGCTCATTCGTGTCCAACTCTTTGCAATCCCATGAACCACAGCATGCCAGGCCTCCCTGTCCATCACCAACTCCCAGAGTTCACCCAAACTCATGTCCATTGAGTCAGTGCCATCCAACCATCTCACCCTCTGTCATACCCTTCTCCTCCTGCCATCAGTCTTTCCTAGCATCAGGGTCTTTTAAAAATGAGTCAGCTCTTCGCATCAGGTGGCCAAAGTATTGGAGTTTCAGCTTCAGCATCAGTCTTTCCAATGAACACCCAAGACTGATCTCCTTTAGGATGGACTGGTTGGATCTCCTTGCAGTCCAAGGGACTCTCAAGAGTCTTATCCAACACCACAGTTCTAAAGGGAGACTATTCACTCTTAAAATAATGCCTTCAAGATAAATCATGAGTGTGGTATGGTTCTTTTTCTGAAGTGTTCATGCTTTTCCTTTTCTAAACAGGATATGGTCTTCTAAGGTGTGTACCTGAACTCTAGGTTTTTCTGACTAGTTTAGAGAAAACTTGGGAGTCAGAGATTCAGTACTGAAAGTTCAGTAAATTGAATATGTGTATGCACATTTATGGTCATGTGATATAATTTGCAAAATGAGAAATGTCTAACTTTTATTCCTAATTAGCAAACTGAGGACAATTTTGTGAGTCCTCTGTTTGTAATAGTTGCCATTTAAATGCTATGTACAAAAAACAACCCTCCTAAAATTATGCATGACCCCTCTGAAGAAATTATATGAACTGGCAAACAACATGACAACACTTCTTATGATTGAAATTTCTTACCCAATTTTTCTAAAAATTAACTCCTAGTCTAATACAATATTATAAGCTTTTTAAAAGGCACACGTGAAAATTTATGCTGAAATTGATCTGGAGATGATAAAGTGCAATAATAGGCAAGAATGCATTTTCTTTATAAAAGTAATTTTATACACTATGCTTTTATTATGATAAAGGAAACTTCTGACTCATTTTATGAAATTACTGTTTTTCAAGCCTTCTAAATGATAAAGCCTACCGCCTACAAGAAGCTCTACTAAATAGTACTTGTAGGCAAGGGGCATTGGGGTGGAGATGAAAGAAAATGAATTACTGCCTCCAGGTAATGACATGGTATGGTTTTTATCAAGAAAACTACCCCATTTTGAAAGAATTCCTTGATAAAGATTGTTTATCTTTTTTCCTCAGAAGTTAATTAAGCCCTCACTTAAGAAAGGAGTTAACAAACTAGAGCTTGTAAAATAATTCTTCCAAAACCATGCTTGTTGATTGGACAAGCAAAGTTAATTTTCATCTAATTCTTCCATTCTTTAAAGAGCAAATGTCATACAACAGAAGTTAAACAGGAACTTTGAAAAATTAAAATATTCAATAGAAAATTTTATTTTTTGTTTTATCTAAAATTGACTGACATTATAGATTTCAGAGCTGTCAGTTATGTTTCCCTTTTGTTTTAATCTCATTGTGTTTTCACAATTTTCAGACAGTATTTGGCTGAATTCTAAAGTCAGATATTAGATACACTTTTATACCCATGGATCTATAAGAAATTCAATTTATTTTAAAAGTTAGTGTGGTGTTTTTCAACACTCTATGGCATTGGTACTGGTGTGCAAGTGGGAATCACTATTTATATCTTTATGCATTTTTCTGTCTCTTTCTCTATATGTATCTATTTATCTGTTCCCTCTAGAGGAAGAGAAGAGAAAGGTATTTCTATTCATACAAAATGTGAAAAGGAAAATATCTTTAATATTATATATATGGGACCAAACAAGTGGCTAGAGAATAGTTTAATATTTTTATTTAGCATACTTCCATTTTGATTGTTTCTCTCAAGCATGCATTGCTTTGGAAATCAGAAAATAACTATAATTGATGTTTTGGTTACATGTCAAAAATACCCTGATAAAAGGTCTCACTCTTTAAAAAATAAAAGCAAATGTGAAAAAAAAAATGTGAATATCAACAAATGTTAAAATAGGCTGTGCAAGTTTTAAAATGTTTTTTTTAATATCGTATATATATATATATATATATATACACACACATAGAATAAAACTTCTGTGGTATATGGACTCAAATCTTTGTAAAAAAACATTTCTGTGTGATTGGAAAACTGAAAACTGATGATATATAGATATAATTTATAATACCATTTATATGTATATTTTAAACAACAATTTCAGATTTTCTGATAAGCATTTAAATAAGAAAATAAGTGAGGCTGAAAATAACATTTATACATGAAACAAATATTTGTAGGCATGTGTACAAGCAGTAAGCATGGAATATATGCACCAATATATCAAGCCTCTTGTGAATGGTGTGTGTGTGTAGGGGTGGCGGTGTTGGAGTGTGGTGAGGCATTTGTTTGGAGGCTGACCAATTTGATTTAATGGAAAATGCTTACAAATTCTGCAGAGGGGAGACTGGAGTGGCTGAGTCACCGTTTTTCTCTCTCCCTCTTTTTCCCTGTGTCCTTAAATGACACCTGCAATTTGAGAGCCAATTTGTCTGAGTTCTCTAAAGCAGAGTCCTCCAAAGCTGTATGATTATGTACCCCATTCAACTGTTTGTGCAGGTTAACACCAAACTGCTGCTGCTGCTGCTAAGTCACTTCAGTCTTGTCCGACTCTGTGTGACCCCATAGATAGCAGCCCACCAGGCTCCCCCGTCCCTGGGATTCTCCAGGCAAGAACACTAGAGTGGGTTGCCATTTCCTTCTCCAATGCATGCTGTTACAAATTATATATCATATATAAAATTGTGTGTAAGCAAACATACATATACATGCATTTTCAACGAAGATCATGGCATCTGGTCCCATCACTTCATGGGAAATAGATGGGGAAACAGTGGAAACTGTCAGAATTTATATTTTTGGGCTCCAAAATCACTGCAGATGGTGACTGCAGCCATGAAATTAAAAGACGCTTACTCCTTGGAAGGAAAGTTATGACCAACCTAGACAGCATATTGAAAAGCAGAGACATTACTTTGCCAACAAAGGTCCATTTAGTCAAGGCTATGGTTTTTCTAGTGGTCATGTATGGATGTGAGATTTGGACTGTGAAGAAAGCTGAGTGCCGAAGAATTGATGCTTTTGAACTGTGGTGTTGGAGAAGACTCTTGAGAGTCCCTTGGGCTGCAAGGAGATCCAACCAGTCCATTCTGAAGGAGATCAGCCCTGGGATTTCTTTGGAAGGACTGATGCTGAAGCTGAAACTCCAGTACTTTGGCCACCTCATGCGAAGAGTTGACTCATTGGAAAAGACTCTGAGGCTGGGAGGGACTGGGTGCAGGAGGAAAAAGGGACAACAGAGGATGAGATGGCTGGATGGCATCACCGACTAGATGGACGTAAGTTTGAGTGAACTCCGGGAGTTGGTGATGGACAGGGAGGCCTGGCGTGCTGCAATTCATGGGGTCGCAAAGAGTTGGACATGACTGAGCGACTGAACTGAACTGATTATGAAAATAACTTTTACGTTATGAAACATAAAATTTTGAAGTAAATAATGCATGAGCTAAAATATACAAGTGAATTATAATACATATTTCTAAAATGAATACAGAAAGCTGTAAAAAATATATATGCCAATCCATTAATACAGAAAATGGCCAACCCATTAACAGAATATCTGGGTGGGAAGGTGGGAAGAGAGATTGAGGGAATGATTTCACCTTTCACATTATTCATGCCTGTTTTCATTGAATTTTTAAAAAAGACATTTTGGAAACATTGATACATGTTGAAAATCGTTTTAAAAGAGGTTTACTAAAAATGACATTGAAAATAGTTATTTAGGTTAAAAAGTACTCAAATATGCTGTTGAGTGAAGAAATATAGTTTTATGTAATATGTGCATGTTATATGTATACAGATGCATAGGAAATGTGTTGGAAGAACACACACTATCATATTAACAGTGAGCATCTTCTCTGTATACCTTTCTACATATGTTATAGGCTCTCTAAGCTCTTTTAATGTTGTTTTAGAATAAAAATATGTTAACATCAAAAACCCCAGTTGGGTTTCATACACACAATCACACTGTTACATACACACACACACACATAGAGTAGTATTAAATCTCTGTGTCCAAAAAGGATGTTATCATGAAAGCAGTAGCTTGCATTGTTCTGAAATAGGAAAGAACTAGCATAATCTAAGAAACATAACATGGAAATACTTTGATATGTAGCAGAAGAAGGAAAATAAATATGACATCTACAATATGACTGAGATTAAGTTATCACTTCTCTTTCAGAATAACATATTTTCTAGAGTTGGGTAAGGAAATTATTATCTTTAAAATTTTTTTTGATGTGGACCATTTTAAAGTCTTTATTGAATTTGTTACAATATTGTTTCCATTTTATGTTTTGTTTTGTTGGCCAAGAAGCTTGTGGGATCTTAGCTCCCTGACCAGGTATTGAACTCTCATCCCCTGGGTTGGAAGGTAAAGTCTTACCACTGGACCACCAAGGTAGTCCCTGGGGTGGGGAAAATTATTAATCAAATCCATTTGATATGATTTTGTTCCTACTTTGTATTTTATAATAGAAATTAGACGTGTACCATACCTGGATTACCATATTTGAAGCACTTGACCCTGGGAAAGCAGTGTACTTCAGAAGTGCTGAACAGGGTAGAGGCTCTGGTGAATAGTAGTTGGAGTAAGGATCAAGAGATCTAGCTATTGATACTATTAATATGTATAAAACAGATAGCTAATGAAAACCTACTGTATAGCTCAGGAAACCTTACTCAGTGCTCTGTGTTGACCTAAATGGAAAGGAAATCTAAAAAAGAGAGGATATTGTATATGTATAGCTGATTCACTTTGCTCTACAGAAGAAAATAACACAACATTGTAAAACTATACCCCAATAAAAATTAATTTAAAAATAAATAAATAAAAATAACCCTAAAAAGAGATCTAGCTAGCAGAACCAGACTTGATCCATGTAATAATGGGTAAGATTGTTTCCATTTTCCTAGACATGTTTTCCCAATCATTTTATGTTGAGACTTTTGTGGTACTCCTTGCTCTACAGCTACTTCATAATGTAATAGCAGAAATTTGGTGTTGGCAAACAACAAAATGATTTAAAACTATAATACAGGAATGAGGATAGACAGGTCCCAGTTGAAGGCTTGTGTCTCAAGAAATCTTATATTTTAATCATGATAAAATATGTATATCATGCACTTTATCATTGTAGCCATTTTAAGTGTACAGCTCAGTAGCATTCAGTACATTCGTAGTGTTGTACAATCATCACGATCATCCATCTCTAGAATTTTTTCATTCTTCCAAAACTGAAACGCTGTACCTATTAAATAGTAACTCCTCATTCCTTTTTCCATCTGGCCCTGCAAACCACTATTGTACTTTCTGATTCTATGAATTCGATTATGAATTTGAGACACTTTCATACTCACATAAGTGGAATCATACATTAGTGGTCCTTTTGTGTCTTGCACTTAACATAATGTTTACCACTTTCAGCATTTTTAAAGCTTGTGTCAGAATCTGCTTCCTTTTTAAGGCTGGATAATTTTTCCACTGTATGAATATATGACATTCTGTTTATTATAATCATCTTACAATCAACATGGGTTAGACATTTTGGCTGTTATGAACAATGCTTCTTTGAACATGGATGTACAAAAATCTGTTTGATTATCTGACTTCAATTGTTTTGGGCATATAGCTAAAAAGTGGAATTGTTGGATCATAATGCTATTTTTCATTTGGAAAATTATATTTAATTCTTATAGAAATAAAATATATTTAATTTTATATATAATTATATTTTAATTTAATTTATAATTTTTTGATATGCCATATTTTTTTCCATAATGGCTGCCCCAGTTTACATTCCCAATAGCAGTGCACAAGGGTTCCAATTTCTCCACATTTTTTCCAATGCTTGATACATTCTCTTTTGTTTTTTTTTGTTTGTTCATTGTTATTTGGATAATAGCCATCCTAATAGTTGCCATATAGTATGGGACTGTGGCTTAAAATTGAGTTTTCCTAACAAGCCAGGCTTCAGCAATACGTGAACCATGAACTTTCAGATGTTCAAGCTGGTTTTAGAAAAGGAAGAGGAACTGGAGATCAAATTGCCAACATCCGCTGGATCATTGAAAAAGCAAGACAGTTCCAGAAAAACAGCTATTTCTGCTTTATTGACTATGCCAAAGCCTTTGACTGTGTGGATCACAACAAACTGTGGAAAATTCTGAAAGAGATGGGAATACCAGACCACCTGACCTGCCTCTTGAGAAACCTATATGCAGGTCAGGAAGCAGCAGTTAGAACTGGACATATAACAACAGACTGGTTCCAAATAGGAAAAGGAGTTCGTCAAGGCTGTATATTGTCACCCTGCTTATTTAACTTATATGCAGAGTACATCATGAGAAATGCTGGGCTGGAAGAAGCACAAGCTGGAATCAAGATTGCTGTGAGAAATATCAATAAGCTCAGATATGCAGATGACACCACCTTTATGGCAGAAAGTGAAGAGGAACTAAAAAGCCTCTTGAAAGTGAAAGTGGAGTGTGAAAAAGTTGGCTTAAAGCTCAACATTCAGAAAACTAAGATCATGGCATCTGGTCCCATCACTTCATGGCAAATAGATCGGGAAACAGTGTCAGCCTTTGTTTTTTTGGGCTCCAAAATCACTGCAGATGGTGACCGCAGCCATGAAATTAAAAGACGCTTACTCCTTGGAAGGAAAGTTATGACCAACCTAGATAGCATATTGAAAAGCAGAGACATTACTTTGCCAACAAAGGTCCATCTAGTCAAGGCTATGGTTTTTCTAGTGATCATGTATGGATGTGAGATTTGGACTGTAAAGAAAGCTGAGAGCCAAAGAATTGATGTCTTTGAAGTGTGGTGTTGGAGAAGACTCTTGTGAGTCCCTTGAACTGCAAGGAGATCCAACCAGTCCATCCTAAAGGAGACCAGTCCTGCGTGTTCATTGGAAGGAGTGATGTTGAGGCTGAAATTCCAATACTTTGGCCACCTCATGCAAAGAGTTGACTCATTGGAAAAGACTGATGCTGGGAGGGATTGGGGGCAGGAGGAGAAGGGGACGACAGAGGATGAGAAGGCTGGATGGCATCAAAGACTCAATGCACATGAGTTTGAGTGAACTCTGGGAGTTGGTGATGGACAGGGAGGCCTGGCGTGCTTCAATTAATGGGGTCGCAAGGAATCAGACACAACTGAGTGACTGAACTGAACTGAACTGAATGATTAGTGACAATGAACAAATCTTTTGAGGGATGCAATATCCAATGACCCAGGAATTAGAAGAAATATACAAACCTGTCCTTACTGCACCTACAGGAATCACATGGCCTTACTGGGTGAAGGATCTTTGTTGGGCTAACACAGCAAAAGGAATCAGAAAGGAAAGGCTCTCTCCCCTCAATTTCCTGTCTCCCTATGGCAATCTGAATGATCAGACCCAAACAGGTAGTAAAGGACAAACAGGGCTGCCAAAGTCCTGGCCACAGCACCTGCACATATTCTAAGGAATGTTGATTAAGAGATTCAGATATCACTTGCCTACCATCTTCTTCCTCTTAAAGCATATTTCATACGCAGAAGGAAGGAAAGACTATGCTTCTATCTCAAAACATAATTAATAGAATTGATTACTAATTGCATCATCAACAACATCAAATAGCAGGCACTCAAGCTGACATAAGAGTCTTTGTTAAGGGACTTGTGCTTTATGCTACAGGTAAGGGGAAGTTATATTGAGATTTAAATGAGTGGTGGGAAAAGACATAAATATTCCTTTTGAGAATTGGTTCCCAAAATGATGCTCAGCTATGTGAGCAGCTGTAAGCAAAATGATAACGAACTGGAGCTCAGAAAGATAATATTAGATTTTTCCAAACATTTAAAATTTAATCCTTTATAACAAGATCACAAGCTAGAGTTTGGTGGTTATATCTGGCCTGCTCTCTTTTTTTTAAAAAATCAATTTTGGAACATAGCTATCTTCATTTTTTATCTTATTGTCTATGGCTGACCTTCTGTTACAATGGCAGAGTTAAGTAATCGGGACAGAGACTTGTATGGCCCTCAAAGTCTAGGTTATTGAATATCTGGCATTCTACTGAAACATTTACCAACTCCTGTTTCATAACTTTGTTTACTTGTTTCCCGAAGTGTAAAAAGATTATTTATGTAGATACTATCATGACATATGACACATCTTTAAAGTATTAGAAAAAAGCTTTCTTAAACAAGGATGCTTGCTTAGAAAAATATAGAGACTTTTGTATCATTAAATTGGATATCAAATTGCCACACCTAGCCTGCCAGGCTCCTCTGCCCATGGAATTTTCCAGGCAAGAATACTGCCATTTCCTCCTCTTCCTGACAGGAAGATCTTCAGGGGATCTTCCTGACACAGGAATTGAACCCACGTGTCCTCTGGCTCTTGCATTGGCAGGTGGATTCTTTACCACTGAGCCACTAGGGAAACCTTCAAGGAGCATACTAGCAACTTTTAAATAGTAAGTGTTTCATGAACCAAACTTTTCAGCCAATGGTAATGGACAAATTTTTGGATTGTTTATAGGCTCAGATTTCTCCTCAGATTCACTGTTAGGATTAACTTGGAACTGACAATCCCACATGCTTGCTCCTGAAGGGATGCCCAAATCAAGCCTCCAACATTACCTCCAATACTAAGTTGCCAAAGTTGCCTCCTAAGACTCAAGAACAGGGAGGAGGCATTGGAAACATGCCAGAGATGCCCTTCACTTAGTGCCTCAGAACAGACTCTTCTGCCAAGAGGTCTCTAACTGTTACCATTGGCCAACAAAAGCACACACTCAGTTCTAATATAGCTATTTCACAGGAATTCCTGATAGCAGACTCTGCTGCACAGAAGACCCAGTCCACTGAGTTCCTTGCAGTGCTCTATTACCTCAACCTCCAGTCGTAGGTCAATGGAACCTCCAATCAATAAGAAATTCCCTTGGCACTTGAGTCACACTATGAATATGTACTTTTGGTGACTCATTAGATTTAGTATTAGAATATCAGCATCGTCCCAGACCACAAAGTCTTAGATGTGACTCACATTGTTACAATAAAATAAAAGTAGAAGAGGAGATGTCAGAATCTGTCATTGTGATGACTCTGTGCACAACTAAGGGCTAAAGCAATATATAGGAAAGGGCTTTTTTTTTTTTTTTTTTTTTGCTCCTTTGAACAATGCTGGAGTTGTGATCAGAGATACTCTAGTTATAACAGGCTGTCATAAGGTTAAGTAAGTTGCTTACTTACTTCGTGGTGGAATGCCCACGATTTCTCATGATACTTTGAATAAACTCATAATGGTGAAAGTAGAGCTGTAAAACTCTACAGGTACAGAGGCAAGCAAGTTTCACATGGATTTAATGTTTGGGTCAAAACAGGCAGAACAATATACAGAAAAATATATATGAAGAGAATAGCAAAAAGGAAAAGAATTCTGACAAGAAACTGAACTCCCACAGTCTGCCCTATCTTTGGCAAACACAGAAATGAATTTCAACCAGTTACATTTAAGGTTCGCTTCCTTCAGGACATGAGGAAATTTGCATGCTGCCAATGCATAAGGATGTTCAATTGTATGACTCTTACAGATATGATAGATTAAGAATTTTGAAAAGAAACTAAATGATAGTCAACAAAGAATACACAGATTTATCAATGTACACGAATATATAACGTTTCTGTCACACACAGCTCTACAAGGATTTATCAATGTACACAAATATATACAGTTTCTGTCACACACAGCTCTTCAACTTAGAGAGACACAACTGTTCTATGTTATGTTAATCTCAGAATTAAAAAGCAAAGATAAAATTCCCTTTTTATTTCGTAGTCCTGGGCTCTCTTAATTAAGAAGCCACCACATTCTTCCTGGGATACATAGGAATAAGGCCAGGTGGGACAGAGTCATACCTGCATATTAGTGAAAGAGAGTTTTCAACAGTTTCTCTGTGAGGAGAAAACCAAGACAGATATCACAGCCCACATTCTAGCTGTTACATTTTTTCATGGATGTAAAACAGTAGGGAAATTCCATGGGTAGCTTTCCAACTAGAGAATCATTCAGTACACTAACTGAGGTTTGAGTGCATGGTTGTAAGCATTTTCCTTAGCTGATCTGTGTCCCAGTCTCCTTTTCTGACAAATAGACAAAATATCAATATCTCTTCAATGCAAGGCTTGATTAGAGGTCAGAAATGTATGCTATGTTTCATCTGGAATATCAAGGATGAAAAAAAGTGTTTAAAAGAAGTCCAAAGCTATTTCTGGTAGTGTGGAAGGACCCACAGTTCATGGGAGCATAAGATTTCAGTCTAGAAATGCTAGACTACAATTTTCAGTATTTAAATTGCCAGTAGATAAATATTTATTTATTTATTTTTAAATTGGAATTTTAGATAAACAACAAATCATTTTTATTAGTATAAGTATATTCCAGCTATTGTGTGGAATATACTCATAGTTGAATTTTCCCCCAATTTTATCTAAAATTAAAATTTAACTCAGCATCTAGTATTTGTCTGGCAATGCTGCCAACTAATCCTTCAGCCATTCTATGGAAGCACTTAACCTCAGGCTCATACACAGTAGATATGTAGTCATATTTACTGGGTAGCAATCATCCATATTATTTGTTCAGTGTACACGTCCCTGCCTCTATGGATGTACCCAAGTATGTCTCAGGCAGTGGGCTCCAGGGGAAGGGGGCTAATTGCACAGCTTGCCTTTGTAACATGGTGAAGCCACTGGAATGAAAGATGTGGGGTGCCCACCAGTTCTGCCAGAGGCAGGTGGGTGAGACTTGAGGCTATTTATACTGAATTCTGAGATCGGAAACTGGCCCAGGGATTCACTGTGAGCTCAGCTTCCTGGAGGATGAAGGCCTTCCTCAATGTCGCCATCAGTTGTTGCCACAGCTTTTCTTGAGCCCCTCCCTGATAAGGAGGCTCATTACCTCATAAGCAGCTCACCACCTGTGGAAATAACAGTATCTGTTGGTCTACTCTTCAACCCGGCTCCTTCATCTCTGGCCAAGGAAAGCTTGCCTCCGGAGGGAAGGGAGTTTCCCTCAAATCAGGGTGTCCAATGAGGACTTCTGATCTTGAATTCTGCTCCTTTCCCTATGAACTCTGCTTTCTATTTTCTTTCTTCCTTTTAAAATTTTAATTGGGGTATAAGTGAAGTTGCTCAGTCGTGTCTGACTCTTTGCAACCCCATGGACTGTAGCCTACCAAGATCCTCCATCCATGGTATTTTCCAGGCAAGAGTACTGGAGTGGGTTGTCACTTCCTTCTCCAGGGGATCTTTCCAACCCAGGGATTGAATCTGGGTCTCCCACATTGAAGGCAGACGCTTTACCAACTGAGCCACCAGGGAAGTCCTAATTGGGGTATGCTGCTAAGTCACTTCAGTCTTGTCTGACTCTGTGCAACCCCATAGATGGCAGCCCACCAGGCTCCCTCGTCCCTGGGATTCTCCAGGCAAGAACACTGGAGTGAGTTGCCATTTCCTTCTCCAATTGGGGTAGAGTTGCTTTAAAATGTTTTGTTAGTCTCTGCTGTACAGAAAAGTGAATCAGTTATACATATAAATAAATACCCTTTTCTTGGATTTCCTTCCCATTTAGGTAGCCACAGAGCATTGAGTAGAGTTTCCTGTGCTATACAGTAGGATCTCATTAGTTATGTATTTTATACATAGTATCAATACTGTAAGAGGAGGGCATGGTAACCCACTCAAGTATTCTTGCCTGGAGAATCCCATGGACAGAGGAACCTGGCAGACTAAAGTCCATGGAGTCACAGAGTCAGACACGACTGAAGTGACCTAGTGTGCACATCAGCAGTGTGTGAAAAGTGAAGTCGCTCAGTCGTGCCCGACTCTTTGGGACCCCATGGACTGTAACCTACCAGGCTCCTCTGTCCATGGGATTTTCCAGGCACTAGTACTGGAGTAGATTGCCATTTCCTTCTCCAGGGGATCTTCCCGACCCAGGGATTGAACCCGGGTCTCCCGCATGGTAGACAGACGCTTTACAATCTGAACCACCAGGGAATTCCTTCAATAGTGTATATGTTAATCTAAATCTCCCAATTCATCCCACCACCCTTGCCCCAAGCTGGTTTTAGAAAAAGCAGAGGAATCAGAGATCAAAATGTTAACATCAATTGGATTATCAAAAAAGCGAGAGAGTTCAAGTTAAACACCTATTTCTGCTTTATTGCCTATGCCAAAGCCTTTGACTGTGTGGATCACAAAAAAACTAGAAAATTCTTCAAGACATGGGAATACCAGACCACCTGACCTGCCTCTTGAGAAATCTGTATGCAGGTCAGGAAGCAACAGTTAGAACTGGTCATGGAAAAACAGACTGGTTCCAAATCGGGAAAGGAGTACGTCAAGGCTGTATATTGTCACCCTGTTTATTTAACTTGTATGCAGAGTACATCATGAGAAACGCTGGGCTGGAAGAAGCACAAGCTGGAATCAAGATTTCCGGGAGAAATATCAATAAGCTCAGATATGCAGATGACACCACCCATATGGCATAAAGTGAAGAAGAACTAAAGAGCCTCTTGATGAAAGTGAAAGAGGAGAGTGAAAAAGTTGGCTTCAAACTCAACATCCAGAAAACTAAGGTCATGGCATCTGGTCCCATCACTTCATGGGAAATAGATGGGGAAACAGTGGAAACAGTGGCTGACTTTATTTTCCTGGGCTCCAAAATCACTGCGGATGGTGACTGCAGCCATGAAATTAAAAGACACTTACTTTTTGGAAGGAAAGTTATGGCCAAACTCGACAGCATATTAAAAAGCAGAGACGTTACTTTGCCAACAGAGGTCTGTCTAGTCAAGGCTATGGTTTTTCCAGTAGTCATATTTGGATGTGAGTTGGACTATAAAAAAAGCTGAGCGCCGAAGAATTGATACTTTTGAACTGTGGTGTTGGAGAAGACTCTTGAGAGTCCCTTGGACTGCAAGGAGATCCAACCAGTCCATTCTGAAGGAGATCAGCCCTGGGATTTCTTTGGAAGGACTGATGCTGAAGCTGAAACTCCAATACTTTGGCCACCTGATGCAAAGAGCTGACTGATTTGAAAAGACCCTGATGCTGGGAAAGATTTAGGGCAGGAGGAGAAGGGGATGACAGAGGATGAGATGGTTGGATGGCATCACTGACACAATGGACATGGGTTTGGGTGGGCTCCAGAATTTGGTGATGGACAGGGAGGCCTGGCGCACTGCGGCTCATGGGGTTGCAAAGAGTCGGCCACGACTGAGTGACTGAACTGAACTGATACCCTGTCCAGCATTTATTTTTGTAGACTTTTTGATGACAGCTGTTCTGACCGGTGTGAAATGATACCTCATTGTGGTTTTGATTTGCATTTCTCTAATAATGAGTGATGTTGAGCATCTTTTCATGTGTTTGTTAGCCATCTGTATGTCTTCTTTGGAGAAATGTCTATTTAGTTCTTTGGCCCACTTTTCGATTTTGTTGTTTGTTTTTCTGGTATTGAACTTCATGAGCTGCTTGTGTATTTTGGAGAATAATTCTTTGTCAGTTGCTTCACTTGCTATTATTTTCTCCCATTCAGAAGTCTGCCTTTTCACCTTGTTTATAGTTTACTTTGTCATGCAAAAGCTTTTAAGTTTAATTAGGTCCCATTTATTTATTTTTGTTTTTATTTCTATTGCTTTGGGCAGTGGATCATAGAGGATCTTGCTGTGATTTATGTCAGAGAGTTCTGCCTATGTTTTTCTCTAATAGTCTTATAGTTTCTGGTATTACATTTAGATCTTTAATCCATTTTGAGTTTATTTTTGTGTTTGGTGTTAGAAAGTGTTCTAGTTTCATTCTTTAACAGGTGGTAGACCAGTTTTCCCAGCACCACTTATTAAAGAGATTGTCTTTTCTCCATTGTATATTTTTGCCTCCTTTGTCAAAGATAAAGTGCCTATAGGTGCATGAATTTATCTCTGGATTTTCTATTTTGTTCCATTGATCTATATTTCTGTCTTGGTGCTAGTACCATACTGTGTTGATGACTATCTTTGGGCATAGTCTGAAGTCAGGCAGGTTGATTCCTCCAGTTCCTTCTTCTTTCTCAAGATTGCTTTGGCTATTCGAGGTCTTCTTGTATTTCCATACAAACTGTGAAAGTATTTGTTCTAGTTCTGTGAAAAATACCGTTGGTAGCTTGATAGGGATTGCTTTGGGTAATGTACTCATTTTCACTATATTGATTCTTCCAATCCATGAACATGGTATATTTCTCCATCTATTTGTGTCATCTTTGATTTCTTTCATAAAGTGTTTTATAGTTTTCCATATATAGGTCTTCTGTTTCTTTAGGTAAATTTGTTCCTAAGTATTTTATTCTTTTCATTGCAATGGTGAATGGGATTGTTTCCTTAGTTTCTCTTTCTGTTTTCTCATTGTTAGCGTATAGGAATGCAAGGGATTTCTGTGTGTTAATTTTATATCCTGAAACTTTACTATATTCATTGATTAGCTCTAGTAATTTTCTGGTGGTGTTTTTAGGGTTTTCTATGCAGAGGATCATGTCATCTGCAAACAGGGAGAGTTTAACTTCTTCTTTTCCATTCTGGATTCTTTTTATTTCTTTTTCTTCTCTGATTGCTGTGGCTAAGACTTCCAAAACTATGTTGAATAGTAGTGGTGAGAGTGGGTACTCTTGTCTTGTTCCTGATTTTGGAGGAAATGCTTTTAATTTTTCACCATTGCGGATAATGTTTGCTGTGGGCTTGTCATATATGGCTTTTATTATGTTGAAGTATGTTCCTTCTATGCCTGCTTTCTGGAGAGTTTTTATCATAAATGGGTACTGAATTTTGTTAAAGGCGTTCTCTGCATTGTTGAGATAACCATATGGTTTTTATCTTTCAATTTGTTAATATGGTGTATCACATTGATTGATTTGTGAATATTGAAGAATCCTTGCAACCCTGGGATAAAGCCCACTTGGTCATGATGTGTGATCTTATTAATGTGTGGCTGGATTTGGTTTGCTAGAATTTTGTTGAGGATTTTTGAATCTATGTTCATCAGTGATATTGGCCTGCAGTTTTCTTTTTTTGTGGCATGTTGTCTGGTTTGGTGTTAGGATGATAGTGGCCTCACAGAATGAGTTTGGGAGTTTACCTACCTCTGCAATTTTCTGGAACAGTTTAACTAAGATAGGTGTTAGCTCTTCTCTAAATTTTGGGGGTGGTACTCTAATATAAAATAAGTTGTCATTTTTTTTTAATATGTGATGCATATATCCAATGGAATGCTACTCAGGCATAAATAAGAACAAAGTTGTGCCATTTACAGATACATGGAGAGACTTAGAGACTGTCATACAGAGTGAAGTAAATCAGAAAGAGAAAAACAAATATTGTATCACTTATATGTGTAATCTAGAAAAATGGTAGAAATGAACTTATTTGCAAAGCAGAAATAGAGACAGATGTAGAGAACAAACTTATGGATACCACTGAGGAAAGAGTTCAGTTCAGTTCAGTCGTTCAGTAGTGCCCAACTCTTTGTGACCCCATGGACTGCAGCACGACAGGTCTCCCTGTCCATCAACAACCCCTGGGGTTTACACAAACTCATGTCCATTGAGTCGGTGATGCCATCCAACAATCTCATCCTCTGTCATCCCCTTCTCCTCTTGCCTTCAATCTTTCCCAGCATCAGGGTTTTTTCAAATGAATCAGTTCTTCGCACCAGGCAGCCAAAGTATTGGGGTTTCAGCTTCAACATCAGTACTTCCAATGAACATTCAGGACTGATTCCTTTAGGATGGACTGGATGGATCTCCTCGCAGTCCAAGGGACTCTCAAGAGTCTTCTCCAACACCACAGTTCAAAAGCATCAATTCTTCAGCATACATGACTACTGGAAAAACCATAGCCTTGACTAGATGGACCTTTGTTGGCAAGGTAATGTCTCTGCTTTTAAATATGCTGTCTAGGTTGGTCATAACTTTTCTTCCAAAGAGCAAGCATCTTTTAATTTCATGGCTGCAGTCACTATCTGTAGTGATTTTGGAGCCCCCCAAAATAAAGTTTATCACTGTTCCCACTGTTTCCCCATCTATTTGCCATGAAGTGATGGGACCTTTCCCAGTCCTGTGGCCACTGCTGAGTTTTCCAAATTTGCTGACATATTGAGTGCAGCACTTTCACAGCATCATCTTTTAGAAATTGAAATAGCTCAACTGGAATTCCATCGCCTCCACTGTGGAGAAAAGGGAACCCTCTTACACTGTTGGTGGGAATGGAAACTAGTACAGCCACTATAGAGAACAGTGTGGAGATTCCTTAAAAATTGGAAATAGAACTTCCATACAACCCAGCAATCCCACTGCTGGGCATACACACCGAGGAATCCAGAGTTAAAAGAGACACATGTACCCTGATATTCATTCCAGCATATTACAATAATTAAGACATGGGAGCAACCTAGATGTCCATCGGCAGATGAATGGATAAGAAAGCTTTGGTACATATACACAATGGAATATTACTCAGCTATAAAAAAGAACACATATGAGTCAGTTTTAATGAGGTCCATGAAACTGGAGCCTATTACACAGAGTGAAGTAAGTCCAAAAGAGGAACACCAATACAGTATATTAATGCATATGTATGGAATTTAGAAAGATGGTAACAATGACCCTATATGCAAGACAGCAAAAGAGGCACAGATGTAAAGAACAGACTTTTGGACTCTGTGGGAGAAGGTGATGTTGGAATGATTTGAAAGAGTAGCATTGCAACATTTATATTACCACATGTAAAATAGATGACCAATCCAAGTTCCATGCATGAAGCAGGGCACTCAAAGCCAGTGCTCTGGATCAACCCAGAGTGATGAGGTGGGAAGGGAGTTGAGAGTGTGTTTCAGGAGGCAGAGTCACATGTGCACCATGACTGATTCATGTCAATGTATGGCAAAACCCTCCACAATACGGTAAAGTAATTAGCCTCCTATTAAAATAAATAAATTAACTTAAAAAATAAATATTGGAGTATTGGTGATTAACAATATTGTGATAGTTTCAGGTGGACAGCAAAGGGATTCAGCCATACATATACATGTATCCATTCTCCCCCAAATTCCCCTTCCATTCAGGTTGCCACATAACTGAACAGAATTCCCTGGGCTACACAGCAGGACCTTGTCGGTTATCCATTTTAAATATAGCAGTGTCATATATGTATAATAATAATACATTATATATGTATTAAATATAATACCTGTCGATCCAAAACTCCCTAACTGTCTCTTCCCCCAGTCTTCCCTGCTGGCAACCATAAGTTAGTTCTTTTGAGTGAGTTTGTTTCTGTTTCATAAATATATTAATTTGTATCATTTCTTTTTAGATCTGGCATATAAGGGATATCATACAATATTTCTCCTTATCTGTTTGACTCACTTCACTCAGCATGATTATCTCTAGGTCCATCTATGTTGCTGCAAATGATGTTATTTCATTCTTTTTAATGGCTAGATAATAGTCCATTGTATATATGTACCACATCTTCATTATCCATTCCTCTGTTTGTGGGCATTTAGGTTGCTTCCATGCCCTGGCTATTGTAAATACCTGCCTCATTGAACATAGTGGTATGTGTAACTTTTTGAATTATTATTTTCTCCAGATATATGCCCAGGAGTGGAATTTCTGGGTCATATTGTAATTCTGATGTGAAAATATTGGCTGTCTGTGCACCAATGCCAAAAAGAAATACAAAGACAGTGTTTTGGAGGAACAAGAGAAACTAGCTTTATTCTTCGTCAGGCAAAGAGGGAACACAAGAAGATACTGTCTGAAAAACTGCAGCCCCTTCCTTGGGAATAGGGAGAGGTTTTATATCGTATATAATGGTCTTGCTTTTTTTTTTTTCTTTTCCTTTTTTAAGATTTCAAATGGCCACAGCTGGCATAGGCAGTTCTGTAACTAGGGTTTGCCTTTTCTAAAGTTATCAGCCCGTGACCTTCCTGAAACAAAGAATGCTACAAGGGAGTGTGTGTGTGTGTCGCGGGGGGTGGGGGGAGTGAGAATGCCAATTGCAGTGTGTAATTTACAAAGAGTCAGAGTAATTAACTTTGTGAAGGACAAACTAACTACAAGTGTTTGTTAGTAGTAACAGCTAAAGAATAACCAAGATTGCTTAAATCTCTTGTTTATGCTGTTTCCCCAACCTGTTCATTTTCTTATTTTCCTTATTTATCAGAAAAGACTCATTTTTATTTAAGAAAAGCCTCATTTCAGTTTTGCTGCAACAGTTCTATTTTTAGTTGTTTTCTTTTTCTTTTTTTTTCTTTTTGAGGAACCTGCATACTGTTCTTCATAGTGGCTGTACCAATCTGCCAGTAGATAAATAGTTAGATATTATTCCAAAATTTTCAACAAGTTCCATGAGGAAGAAAAATGAGATTTATTGTGTACCCTCAATTCCATAGTAAGGAAACATTAAAAAGATAATGGCCAGTAAATAGTAAAATTGTCTTCTTCGTTAATAAAGAATTTCAAATGCAAAAGTATCCCATATTTTTACCTCTTAAGATTGGTAAAACAACAAAAAATTGGCAAGGGCGCCCCTGGTGGCTTAGGGGAGCCACCTGCCAATGCAGGAGACACGGGTTTGATTCTTGGGATGAGAGGATCCCATTCACTGCACAGCAACGAAGCCTATGAACAACTATTGACCCTGAGCACTGGAGCCCAAGAACTGCAACTACTGAGCCCATGTGCTGCAACTACTGACAACCGTGTGCCCTAGAGCCTGAGCTCCGCAACAAGAGAGTAGCCCCTGCTTGATGCAACTACAGAAAAGCCCACACAACAATGAAGATCCAGCACAGCCAAAAATAAATAAATACAATTATAAAAAATTGGCAACATCAGATTATAGAAAGTTTGATGAAATAGACACAGGGGCATGGCGGGGGGGTCAGTTCTATTTCTTAAGGCCGCACAGGTGGGATGTGAAGCACCCAAATCAGAAATCGAGTTAATCGAGCACCAAAGAAGATAGTTATCTCTCCTCAATATTCATTACCATAGAAATGCCTATTGGAAATGCTAAAAAAAAAAAAAAGTGGTAAAAAGATTAATGTCAACAGTTGAGACTTTTTAATTTATCTTTTCTTTAGGTCTTTTTTAATTTTTAGAATAAAAAATCTATATTTTGGGTTCTACACTAGATATTACCAAATATACTATATTTGTATATCACTTAGAAAGTGTGACATATTGATGGTGTATTTCCTACATATCCTCAAAATAAAAATATCAGTTCTTTTCCTGATTACAAATGATGCATGTTTAATATAAATGAATAATAGTAGGAAAATCTCTTTCATAAAAAAATGTCTAAATGAATTGGCACAGCACGCAGTGGCCCTTCTCAATATATCCTCTACTACCAAGTTGATATATAAAGTTCCAATAATTTTATTTCATATTCTGTATCTATAGAAATCTCATTCTGTCACTTTTCTTTCTTATTTTCTTTATTTCACTCTTCCTTTCTTTTTCTTTCTTTCTCTCTCTTTCTCCCTGTGCTCTCTTTGTTCATTGGTGCTTGCACTGAACAATATGTAGCCTGTTAAAGTATCCCCCAAAATCTCAGAAAATTTCAGCTCTTATCCAAACACTTATTCTGATCCAGATCTTCTAGAACCTGGTGTAATATTTAAATACAAAATCAAATTAATATAAATAACAAATATTAATCTTGCTGAATCCATAACTCATTAATGCATAGTTTTTAATGATCAAGAAATAAAATATTCAAGAGTTACATCAGCAATGTGGTGGTGTAATAAGTCTTGGACCCTCCTTTCCCTCAGAAACACATCAGTTTAGCAACAATTCATGGATGAATTCCCTTTGTCATAAATCCAGAAACTAAATGAAATGCTCTTGCACCATGGGCAAACTTTAAACCAGACTCACTGAAGTCAACAGGCAGATTCAGGACACCTTCTCACCTCAGTCTCTGCCTCTGGCTCAGGGCTATATGATCAGGAAGAAACCATTTAAGTCTCAGCTTCTCTCAGGGGAGGGAAGAGATTGACTCAGCACCCCAACTTTTCCTGAGGGGCTCCCCAAAGCACTGGCTTTTGGTCTTTCTAGTCATGGAGCTCAGATAGGCTTGATACAGACTAGCCACCTGGGGGAGAATGGAGATGATAGCTTAAACTGTTAGATACCAAAGACCCTTCCTTTCTGCTAGGCACAGGGTGAGTGAATGAAAAATTCTAGGTCTCAGCCTCCCGGTGTGAGGTTAGAAGTAGATTTACACATCTAATACTCCATCTATTCCAGGGATGCCCAAAGAAACGGCATCTGACTTTCCAGTCTTGGGGTTCTCATAGGTCTACCACAGTCCTAACCATCTAGGGGAGAATAGCAGTTTGGACTTGTAGAGGCCATAGATCCTCCCCTGCTCAGGACCAAGTGAGCAGACAAAATTCAGCAGCTTACTTCTCCTTGCAGAGGGAAAGAGTTGCTGGAAAGCCCCCAAATCTTCAGCCAGAGTGATGAATAGAGATCTTCTCCTGTGAAAGGCCAGTTCATGAACTGATTTGGAGAAGTGACTACTTTGTCTAATGTACAGACATCAACACCAAGAGTCAAAAAAAAAAAAAAAAAAAAAAAGAATAGGCAAACATGCTCCAAACTAAAGGAACACGATGAGTCTCCAGAATCTAACCTTAATGAAATCAAGATACATGATTCACAGAGATTGACAGAGAATTCAAATTAAGTGTCATAATGTTGTTCACCACAATCAAGAGAACAATACACAAACAAAGCAAGAATTTCAATAAACTGAAAGACAATCTTAACAAGTACCAAAGAGAATTCATGAAACTGAAGAACACAATAACTGAAGTGAAAAATCTACTAAAGGAGTCAACTGAGACTAGATCAAGTAAAAAAAAAAAGATAATCAATTGGAAATAATTTAGTCAGAAGATTAAAAAAAAGAGAGTGGGAAATTGTATGGGATATTGTCACATAGATTATGCCTTGTGGGAGTCCCAGATGGAGAAGAGAGAGAGAGAACCAGAGAGGTTATTTGAATAGCTTATTTTCTTCTTTGAAGAAATAATGGATGAAAACTTCCCAAATTTAGAGAAACAACACACATATCCAAGAAACCTAGTAGATCCTAAATAAAGAAACCCAATTGATTCCAAACATGTAACCAAAGAAATACACAGTGAGGCACATTTTAATTAAACTGTCAAAGGTCAGAGATAATTTTGAAAGCACCAAGATGAGTGACTTTTCACATACAAAGGAACCTCTTAAGACTATGAGTGGATTTTTGAGGAGAAAACTTGCAAAGGGAGTGGGATGATATATTCGGACCGCTTAAAGAAAAAAAACGCCAACCAAAAAAATTACACCTGGCAATACTGTTCTTTAATAATTAAGGGGAGAAAGAGACTCTGCCTACCAAAAAAGTAAATAAAAAGAAAAGCTAAGGGAGTTCATTCCTACTTGCCTGCTTCACAAGAAATGCTAAAGAGAGTTGCTCGAGTTGAAACAAAAGGATCCTAAACAGGAACACAATAGCATAGGAGAGTATGAAACTCTTTGGGAAAGGAGTATTTAAATAGAGAATACTTTATTACTGTAATGGTGTTGGGAAAGAAATGCTTTTAATTATAGTATTAAAGGCAGAGGACAAAAGTATTAAGATAAATATTAAAACAACTATAATTTAAAAATACTTTAAAAGATACACAATATAAATATTTGTAAACTGTGACAACAATACATGAAGCATATGTGGGAGGCGGTTTAAATGGTTTTTGTATGTGATTAAAGTTAAGTTGTTGTCAGCTTAAACTATATTAAAAAAAATGACACGTTTACCAAGAATATTCAATGCAGAAAGGATAGTCTGTAACAAATGGTGATGAAAAACTGAGTATTCACGTGTAAAACCTGGACTCATGTTACACTACACACACAAAAAAAAATCAACTCAAAATGGATTAAATACTTGAATATAAGACTTGAAACTGCAAAAATCCTAGAAGAAAACATAAAGAAGAGCTTCATGACATGGATCTTGAAAATTACTTCATGGATTTGACATCAAAATCACAGGCAACAAAACCAAGTGAAACTATATCAAATTAAATATCTTCTGCACCACAAAGGAAACCCTCAACAGAGAGGACAGGCAACCTATGGAATGGGACAAAATATTTGCAAAACATTTATCTGAGAAGAGGTTAAGCTCCAAATTATATGAAGAACTCCTACAATTTAATAGCAAAAGGAGTAATAACTCACTTTAAAAAATGGCAAAAGAATTGAAAAGAATTTCTCCAAAGAAGACATATATGACAGCAGGGATATGGAAAAATGCTTAACATTATTAATCATCTGTGAAAAGCAAATTGAAACTGCAATAAGATATCACTTCACAACTGCCAGATTGGCTATTATTTTAAAATAATAAAAGATTGCAAATGGTGATAATGTGGAGAAACTGGAATACTTGCATATTGTTGTTGGGTATGCAAAATGGTGCAGTCACTATTCAGAGCAGTGTGAAATATCATATGATCCAGTGATCCCATCTGGGTATTTGTCCAAAAGAATTGAATCAGGATCTTGAAGAGACATTGACATTTCCATGTTCACTGCAGCACTATTAACAATAGATAAGATGTGGAAACAACCTAAGTGTCCACCAACAGATGGATGAGTAGAGAAAATGTGGTGTATGCACAGTGGAATATTATTCTGCCTTTAAAAAGAAAGGAATTGAGCCATATATGACAACATAAATGAACCTTGCTTGCATGCTAGTCACTCAGTCATGTCCAACTCTTTGTGATCCTTCAGACTGTAGCCTGCCAGGCTCCTCTGTCCATGGGATTTTCCAGGCAAGAATACTGAAATGGGTTGCCATTTCCTTACATAGGGGATCTTCCTGACCCAGGGATTGAACCCATGTCTCCTGCATTGCAGGCAGATTCTTTACCCATTGAGCCATTGGGGAAGTCCCCCCACCATCCCCTGTCAAATGAACCTTGATGACATGTTAAGTGGAAAAATCCAGTCACAGAAAGATAAATACTGCATGCTTCTATTTACATGATATACATAAAACAGTCAAAGTCATAGAATCAAAGAGTGAAATGATGATTTCCAGTGTCTAGGAGAAGGGGTAAATGTCAAGTTACTAAAGTTTCAGTTAAGTGAGATGAATAAGCTCTAGAGATCTGCTACATAACATTGTACCTATAGTCAACAATAATGTATAAATTAAATTTCATTGAAAAGGTAGATATAATGTTAAATGTTCTTACCACAATAAACTTAAAAATTTTTAAGTATTAAAATGTAATAATTAAGAGTTTTAATTCCTAAACTTTTAACAAAAATGAGTTGTTTTCTTCAATTGCTCATTGGTTGAAATAAAATCACTAATCAAAAAAGTTTTCATTTATCCAACTGATAGTCATGCTCTATAGAAATAGTATTTTGGAAGCTATATTCTGATTACCATGTATCCAGGTGACTGATTAACATATACCTCAGGGAAAAGAAACTCTAGTACGGAGTTCTCTTTCAATAAGTGCACATGTCTTAAAATGACTCCCATGAATACCAACATCCATGGACTGAAATTCATTTTTTTCATTTTCACCAAATCCACATCACCAAAATTCCAAGCTATTATCTTAGAGCTTCTTGTAGCATGTAGCCTGTGGAAATTTATAGGCATCTCAATGGAGTATTTCCTAAAAGTAATGTGTAAGGAGACTTTATCACACTAAAAGATCAATTTGTAATGGTCTGACATAGTAAAAATATTTTAGCTATTCTGGCACCTTACTGATACATTTTATAATTATTTACTAGATATATTTTATAATTGCCTTGTGTAATTAGAAGGAACTTTTGATAATTATTTTGGTATTACATATATAGGACAATTAAAGGAGAATTTAGGTCCTTACTAAATATTTTTTCTGGTAAGTTATACCCATGTTGTCAAGGGAGTTCCTTTTTGGTTTTATTTTTTAACTGAAGGATAATTGCTTTACAATTGTGCCTTTGTATAAGTATATATGAAGCTTCCCTCACTCTTGAGCCTCCGTCCTACACCACCCCGCATCCCACCCCTATAGATCATCATAGAGAGCTGGGCTGAGCATTGTCAGGGGAGTTTTCAATACATAATGTTAAAACTGAAAAATATTACATACATTTTTTAAATCATGAAATTAATTTAATCCTCTTTTGAATTGCCCACATTTTACTCTATGTCCACCAACAGAATCTATTTGAAAGAATCAAAGGCTTAATAAAGCTCTCTGCTCACAGATGTCAGGCTATTTTAGAGCACAGAGGCAAGGAAATTGAATAAATAACTGATGACTCAGTTATTTACCACTCTCATTAGGACCTGACAGGCTCTCCCAAATTACAGGGGGGATCAGAAATTCAGGCTGTCCAATAAAATAACTCATTCCCTCAGACTCATACACATGAAAAGACACATAATAACAGTTATAGTGATGGTAGAAGCCTTAATAGGTCTGTTATAGATGCATGTATACCATTCTTTATCTATGAATATCTTTGCTAACTGTTTCTACCTCTGACCATTAGATAGCATATTCCAGTTGTCATGGAAACCAGCATATCAGCATAACAATCACTTTTACATTAGCTTTCTTAGGAAACTGAAGTACAAATTCTTCCTCAGAATCAATGCAGTAAATGAATACATGAATAAAATATTAAGAGAGATTATTTCAGCAATTCTCCCAAAATTTATTATTGGAATAAAATAAAAGGATTTTGAAACAATGAGTTAAAGTGGAAGAAAAGGATAATTAATTATTCTGAATTTCCTGTCAGACACACAAAAACCAGGTTCACTGTCTGTTGTGGACCACCTTAGAACCTGAAGAAACAGATGCTTGTGCTGAAAGGGATTTCAAAATACATATAGCCCCAAACCCAGTGTCAACATTTAATAGCTTCAAATGGCCTGATTTACAAGATTATCATTCTTTCTTTTCTTTTTTTTTTAATTTTATTTTATTTTTAAACTTTACATAATTGTATTAGTTTTGCCAAACATCAAAATGAATCCGTCACAGGTATACATGTGTTGTACCTTAAATTTATCATCAAAATCAAAGCATTGTACAACAGCTTAGTGGTTTATTTATTACTCAGATGCTAAAACTAAATGACTGACTGACTCAATGAATGAATGAAGTAGAACAAAAAATGTTAAAATTTGGACATCTAGATGACTCTAAGGATGAAGCAGAACCTGAGTAAAATGTGAACAGGAGATTTTTCCCTCCACCAAAATTCTTGTTGATAATGGAGACAGTTGATTAAAGCAGTCTCCAGGAATGTACTGAGGCCATGTCCAAGAATTTTTGGTACTTTTGGAACAATATGGTGAGGAGAAAATTTAGTGACTGTTAACTTTTCAGATATAGTACTAGGAAAACCAGGCATGGAAGAGCTGCATGGGCTAAGGAAACTGGCAAATTTTTGCAGAAATGCTTATGAAAATGGTAGGATGAAGAAAATGATTACAGAAAAGATAAACTGACTTCTAGTTCCAAAAAAATTGGCACTGACTAACTTTCCATTTTTCTCTTCTCTAAATACCATGGGAGCAAAAGGCAAAGGGGAAAAGGAAAGATATACCCATCTGAATGTACATTTCCATAGAAGAGCAAGGAGAGGTAAGAAAGCCTTCTTAATTAAACAATGCAAATAAAGAGGAAAACAATAGAATGGGAAAGACTAGAGATCTCTTCAAGAAAATTAGAGATACCAAGGGAACATTTCATGCAAAGGTGGACACAATAAAGGACAGAAATGATATGGACCTAACAGAAGCAGAAGATATTAAGAAAAGGTGGCAAGAACACACAGAAGAACTATACAAAATAGATCTTAATGACCTAGATAACCATGATGGTGTGGGCACTCACTTAGAGCCAGATATCCTGAAGTATGAAGTCAAGTGGGCCTTAGGAAGCATTGCTATGAACAATGGAGGAAGCTAGAAAGGTGATGGAATTCCAGGTGAGCTATTTCAAATCCTAAAAGATGATGCTGTTAAAGTGCTGTACTCAACATACCAGCAAATTTGGAAAATTCAGCTGTGGTCATAGAACTGCTAGAACTGAAAGGTCAGTTTTCATTCCAATCCCAAAGAAGGTCAATGCCAAAGAATGTTCTAACTACCTCACAATTGCACTCATTTCACATGTAGCAAGGTAATGCTCAAAATCCTTCAAGCTAGGCTTCAACAGTACATGAACTGAGAACTTCTAGACATACAAGCTGGATTTAGAAAAGGCAGAGGAACCAGAGATCAAAATGCCAACATCCACTGGATCTTAGAAAAAGCAAGGAAATATCAGAAAAACATCTACTTCTTCTTTGTTGACTACCCTAAAGCCTTTTCCTGTGTTGTTGCTGTTCAGTTGCTAAGTCATGTCCAACCCTTTGCAACCCCATAAACTGTAGCATGCCAGGCTTCCCTGTCTTTCAGTTTCTCTCCAGTTTGCTCAAATTCATGTTCATTGAGTCAATGATGCCATCCAACCATCTCATCCTCTGTCACCTGCTTCTCCTTTAGCCCTCAATCTTTCCCAGCATCAGGGTCTTTCCCAATGAGTCGGCTCTTTGCATCAGGTGGCCAAAGTATTGAAGTTTCAGCTTCAGCATCAGTCCTTCCAACAAACAGAATATTCAGGGTTGATTTCCTTTAGGATTGACTGGTTTGAATCCCTTGCTGTCCGAGCAATTCTCAAGACTCACAAGTCAAAAGCATCAGTTCTTTGGCACTCAGACTTCTTTATGGGACAACTCTCACATCCATACATGACTACTGGGAAAACCATAGCTTTGACTAGACAGATCTTTGTTGGCAAAGTGATGTCTCTGCTTTTTAATACACTGACTTGGTTTGTTATAAATTTTCTTCCAAGGAGCAAGCGTCTTAATTTTGTGGCTGCAGTCACCATCTGCATTGATTTTGGAGTCTAAGAATGTGAAATCTGACACTGCTTCCACATTTTCCCCATCAATTTGCCATGACATGATAGGACCAGAAGCCATGATCTTCATTTTCTTAATGTTGACTTTTAAGTCAGCCTTTTCACTTTCCTCATTCACCTTCATCAAGAGACTCTTAAGTTCCTCTTTGCTTTCTGCCTTTAATGTGGTATCATCTGGATATATGAGGCTGCTGATATTTCTCCCAGCAATCTTGATTCCAGCTTGTGAGTCATCCAGCCAAGTATTTCATATAATGTACTCTGCATATAAGTTAAATAAGCAGGGTGACAATATACAGCCCTGACTCACTCCTTTCCCAATTTTGAACCAGTCCATTATTCCATGTTCAATTTGTGGATCATAGGTAACTGTGGAAAATTCTTAAAGAGATCACAAAAAAAAACAAACAAAATTTCTTAAAGAGATGGGAATACCAGACCACCTTCCCTGCCTCCTGAGAAATATGCATGCAAGTCAAGAAGCAACAGTTAGAATCGGACACAGTATAATGGACTGGTTCAAAAATGGGAAAGGACCCTGCTTATTTAACTTCTATGCAGAGTGCATCATGCAAAATACCAGGCTGGATAAAGCACAAGCTGGAATCAAGATTGCTAGGAGAAATATCAGTAACCTCAGACATGCAGATAACACCACCCTATTGACAGAAAAAAAGAGGAACTAAAGAAGCTCTTAATAAAGGTGAAAGAGGAGAGCAAAAAAGCTGGCTTAAAAGTCAGCACTCAAAGAACTAAGATCATGGCATCTGATCCCATCACTTCATGGTAAACAGGCATGTAAACAATGGAAACAGTGAAAGCCTTTATTTTCTTGGGCTTCAAAATCACTGTGGATGGTCACTGTAGCCATGAAATTAAAAGACACTTGCTCCCTGGAAGAAAAGCTATGACAAACCTAGACAGTGTATTAAAAAACATAGACATCACTTTGCTAACAAGGGTCTGTCTAGTCAAAGCTATGGTTTTTCCAGTAGTCATGTATGGATGTGAGAGTTGTACCATAAAGAAGACTGAGCACAGAAGAACTGATACTTTTGAATTGTGGTGTTGGAGAAGACCCTTGAGAGTCCTTGGACAGCAAGGAGATCAAACCAGTAAATCCTAAAGGAAATCAACCCTGAATATTCATTGGAAGGATTGATCCTGAAGTTGAAGTTTCAATACTTTGGCCACCAGATGCGAAGAGCTGATTCATTGTACAAGACCCTGATGCTGGGAAAAATTGAGGCCTAGAGAAGAAGGGGGTGACAGAGAATGAAATGGTTGGATCGCATCATTGAATCAATGGGCATGAATTTGAGCAAACTCTGGGAGATAGAGAAGGACAGGGAAGCCTGGTGTGCTATAGTCCATGGGGTCGCAAAGAACAGGACAAGACTGAACGACTGAACAAAACAAAAATAAATTCAACAGACAATCATAAAAGGACTCTAAAGATAGAAGAAAGAGCTGACAAGCCATAGAACTTAAGACTTGAGGAAAGACACCACTGTGAATCTCTTGGACTTTCTCCATATCTCTTATATATCCCTAAGTTCCAAAGAAACCCACAACCTGGAAGTTCTCACAGGCATAAAACAAACACATAAGAAAACAAACTCTTTCTGTCCCAAGGAGTTGAAATAAACCAACCAGTTAAACACCTGGAGGGAAGAGCCACCGTATCCAACAATAGAAGCAGTGGTGACCCAATCAACAGCAGGGGTGCAGTCATGAAGGTCCAGCCAGGGACTTGTTCCAGAGGCCATGCATGGAGCAGTGGTGGGTTAGACCACCACATTATCAGCAACCAAGACCCAATATTTCATCTGCTCCCATACAGTGACTTTGGGTACACAGGTGAAACCTGCAGAGATTGAGAGGGAGCCTAGTAGAGCTAGAACGAAGCCAACCAGCTTAATACTGAATTGGGCTTGAAAATTAAATTACCATTTGAACTAAAGGTCACAAAAGTTGGCCAGGATCTATAAGCTAGACCTAAAAAAGGATGAGTGCCTGTGTGTTGAAATAGAATGGTTACATAAAATCAAGTATGTCCCAACAGAGTAAAGTGTCCAGGATTTGTTGGAAAGTCACTCATCATACCAAGGACCATGAAGAACAACTTGAATGAGATGGATTCACTGCTCCATAGTGCTCAGGAACACAGGACAGAAGATAAATATGAGGCTGCTACATTAGGGATTATGCTGGTCCCTAGGCAACTATAAAACCTACAGATTATCATTGATAATATGTTCATAGGTGTTTTACATTTATGCTATTTTAAAATTAATTTTAAAAACAAAATTTAGGTACATTTGGTGAATACCACACTAACTTATAAACAATACATAAGCACACACACAGTTTCTATAATATATATTTATTCAGGTTAGAGAGGCTGAGATTACCACAGTTTTACTTCCTACTAGCAAGCATAGGCGGAGAAGGCAATGGCACCCTACTCCAGCACTCTTGCCTGGAAAATCCCATGGATGGAGGAGCCTGGAAGGCTGCAGTCCATGGGGTCGCTGAGGGTCGGACACGACTGAGCGACTTCCTTTCACTTTTCACTTTTATGCATTGGAGAAGGAAATGGCAACCCACTCCAGTGTTCTTGCCTGGAGAATCCCAGGGACGGCGGAGCCTGGTGGGCTGCCGTCTATGGGGTCGCACAGAGTCGGACACGACTGAAGTGACTTAGCAGCAGCAGCAGCAAGCATAGGCAGAGAAGGCAATGGCACCCTACTCCAGTACTCTTGCCTGGAAAATCCATGGACGGAGGAGCCTGGTAGGCTGTAGTCCATGGGGTCATGAAGAGTTGGACACTTACTGAGCGACTTCACTTTCACTTTTCACTTTTCACTTTCATGCATTGGAGAAGGAAATGGCAACCCACTCCAGTGTTCTTGCCTGGAGAATCCCAGGGACGGTGGAGCCTGGTGGGCTATCATCTATGGGGTCACACAGAGTCAGACAAGACTGAAGTGACTTAGTAGCAGCAGCAGCAGCAGCAAGCATAGGAGCATCCCCTGAGTGGCTAGCCAAGGGACTCAAAAGCAAGAAAAACCTGTCTCAAACCTCCTAGGACCCATGGTGTATGTCCCAGGCAAGTTCAGAAATATACCTGTATATAAACCAAAAGATTTTCAAACTTTTTCTTTGTGTGACGAAAAAAATGAAAAAGGAAACCAAGGCACAGAGCTTTTATACACAGAAGATAAATAAGATAAATATTGGTAGGATTGCCAGATTTAGCAAATAAAATAACAGAAAGTCCAGTTAAACCTGAATTTCAGTTACACAACAAATATTTTATGGATCATGCTTACACTAAAAAAATTCCTCATGTGACGTTGAAATTAATTGCGTGTTCTGTATTTTATCTGGCAACTTTTGCCCTGAGATCATTCACAACTGTACTTCCTAATCAGAGAGATCCACAGAGACATTTGTGGGCTTGAATCCTAGCTCTGTCACTCACTACCTCTGTTACTTTCAGTATAACCTTTCTGTTTCTTAGTTTTATCTTCCTAGTTTTATTTGCAGGGAGTATTTTTTAACACTACAGAAAATTCCTCTTAATTTAACACTCTCAATAGTTTTCTATATAAAACTCACAATTAGTCCAAGTTTCACTGGGCCAACTTTCTTTAAATAATACATTTCATTTCTTCCTTTCTCTATAACCTCAAAGACAGGAGATTTCCTAAATCTCATATAATTGTAAATTACTCAGGCATCAGCTTGGGGATTTAAAAACTAGTTGTCTCCTTATTTTGGAAGTGAGAGGTTTGTGAATTGGGTGCGTAAGTCTTTCAGCATTTATTGATATCTCTTTGCTGTGCTTCAGGAGAGAACTGACTATTGCCATGACTATTCACTGCATTGGTTTTGTAATAAAACAAAACAAAACAACTGGTAACAAAGTAGCACTAGAAGGGATAGAATAATTGATATAAGGTCTGTGTGTGTGTGTGAGTGCTCAGACGTGTCTGACTCTTTGAGATCCCATGGACGGTAGCCCGCCAGGCTCCTCTGTCCATGGAATTTCCCAGGTAAAAATACTGGAGTGGGTTGCTATTTCCTTCTCCAGGGGATCTTTTAACCCAGGGACTGAACCTGCATCTATTGCATCTCCTGCATTGGTAGGTGGATTCTGTATCACTGCACCACCCTATGCATCCAACAAAAGAATGAGATGGATTTAAATATATTAATATAGAAAGAGAATCATATTACATACCAAAAGATAACATGTCATTAATTTAAAATCCCATACAGATGGAAAACAATATTCTCTATATTATTTTAGTTTAACATAAAGGCATCCATATTTATGGAAAAAGATCTTTAATGGCATATACAAAACTGATAAAATAGATTTGATCTGAAAGAAGTGGAGGAAGAAGAGTATACTCAGGTAATGAGTATCTAGTTAGATACTAATATTATAGTCATATTGTAAGATTTAACTAGAAGAATGTACTTGTATTTAATTTATGCATCTGAAAAATAATGCTTTGTGAAAAACAATAAAACAATGAAAAGATATAAAGTTTATGTCAAGATATATTTAAAGAATTGAAGAATGGGATATTAATACAACAATATTAATACAACATAATTATTAATGGGATAAGTATTAATATAAGTAATAACATAAGTATTAATGGGATATTAATACAATATTAATACAACATAAAAGAGAATTCAAGGGGAATAGCTTTGAAAACACATAGAAGACATTTTATATTTAGTAAGAAATTGTGTACAACTAAGAAAAAAAGCTAAACAAAAACATTAAAAATTAATAGAATTGGAGACAGTGACAAATTCAACAATATATAAAATTTACTCAAATATAGAAATCAAGAATTTTTAAACAGATTAGTCAGAGTGAAAAGAGAAAAAAGTGGATAAAAAGTAAAAAGAACTTTTAGTAATAAAGCAGAGGCAACAAAATGAAAGTGTAGAAAATGACATAAATTTGTAAGTCACAGTGCAAAGAAGAGTGAGAGAGACTGAAGAGTAAGCAATATTTGAAGAGATGGAAAAAGTTGTCCAAAAAGTATTGAGGAAAATCAAGTACCAGATTCAAGAGGTGATCCTGAAAAGCACAGGCTAAGAGGAAACCTGAAAAACCACCACAGAAAAAAAAACCCTTAACATTTGTCAGGGTCCAATCAGAAAAAAAAGCATATCAGTTAGACTGTAGTCAGGAAACAGAAACCACACATGTTGATAAGAGTGAAGATTAAATAGACGAAATTGGCTAAACAGTCTGGGAGCATTTAAATAAACATAAAAGGAAGACTAAATTTATATAGAGACAAAAAGGAATGCCACTCCAAAGCTGGGCAAACCAAAGGAAGATCTGGGTGTTCTGAAAACTGTAAGAGGGGAGGATGATTCCCTCAGTGCTAAAACTCGGACCTCTGAGGAAAAGAGACTGCATAGCTAGTGTTGGTTCCTAAAATGGTTCAGCAAAGGAAAACCACACACCAGGGAATGCTATCTTTGAGAAGAGGGAGCTTCCAGGCTTGAGAAGAGGGAGCTTCCAGGCTGGTGCTGAGCCTCAGAATCTCAGAGGAGGATCCCACTCCACACACTAGTTGGGAACCAGACATCTGAGGAAAGCGGATCCCAGAAGACTTGCTGTTGGTCTTTCTGAGTGGTGCAATCATGAGTGCCTTGGAGTTGGAGGATAAACAGAAGAAAGGACATTGCTGAAGGTCCTTTACTAATATGACACTATGAATGGGAAGCAGAGAGGGAATCCTTTCTTTCTCTCCCCCTTTCTCCCTTCTGTTTTAACCATTTTAGCCTTGGTTGAGTTATGGTGAGGTTTGCATGTATTTCAATTTTTGGTGCACCTATAAAAATACTCTTTGTTCATTTCAATTTCCATTTCTTATTGATTATGCATAGAAATACGATTGATTTATATATATTCCAAACCTGCAACCTTGTTAAACTCAATTATTAGAATGGCTTTTTAGTAAATTCTTTGGGATTCTTTATGTCAGGAATTATGACATCTGAAAATAAAGACAGTTTTATTTTTTATGTTTTATAAAATCTCTTTTCCTTGTTTAATTTTAATACCAAAGGACACCAATATGTTAAAGACGAGTGCTGAGAGAACACTTCTTTGTCTAGTTCCCAAACAGGGGGAAAAGCATTGTCATTCACCATTAAATACAATGTTGAGTGTAAAAACTTTTTATTAGTACCTTTCATGAGTTTGAGGAAGTTTCTACTTATTACATGTTGTTGGATGATTTTTGTCCATTTGATTTGGACAAATTCATATTGAATGTTGTTAAATGCTTCTGTATTGATTGAAAATACTTTTTTTTCTTTTGTCTTCATATGGTGAATTGCATTAATCGATTTTTGAATTTTTTGTTGTTGTTGTTTAGTCATTAAGTTGTGTCTGACTCTTTGCAACCCCATAAACTGTAGCCATCCTCTGTCCATGGGATTTCCCAGGCAAGAATACTGAAGTGCTTTGCCATTTCCTTCTTCAGGGGATCTTCCTGACACAGGAATAGAACCCTGGTCTCCTGCATTGCAGGCAGATTCAGTTTAGGCCAACTTGAAATTCATGAGTATTTCCCATTTGTTGATGATATATTATCATTTTTCCATGTACTGTTAGATTCAATTTGCTAGTATTTTGTTAAGGATGCTTGCCTCTATATTAATAAGTCATTAGTCTGTAGTTTCAATTGTTTAACATGTTTTTGTCTTTTTATGCCTTCAGTAAAATTGTGTTCTCATGAAATGAGTGTGAAGTAAAGCCTTTATTTTCTATTTTATAGAAGAATTTGTGTAGAATTGGTAATATTAAGCATTTTGTAGAATTCTCCCCAACGAAGTCCTGGTTCTGAAGTTTTCATTGTTGGAATGATTTTCACTATGAATATAATTTCTGGAAAAGACATAGAATTATTAATTCAGAGGAACCAGAGATCAAATTGCCAACATCCACTGGATCATGGAGAAAGCAAGAGAGTTCCAGAAAAACATCTATTTCTGCTTTATTGACTATGCCAAAGCCTTTGACTGTGTGGATCACAATAAACTGTGGAAAATTCTGAAAGAGATGGGAATACCAGACCACCTGACCTGTCTCTTGAGAAATCTGTATGCAGGTCAGGAAGCAACAGTTAGAACTGGACATGGAACAACAGACTGGTTCCAAATAGGAAAAGGAGTACTTCAAGGCTGTACATTGTCACCCTACTTATTTAACTTATATGCAGAGTACATCATGAGAAACGCTGGACTGGAAGAAACACAGGCTGGAATCAAGATTGCTGGGAGAAATATCAATAACCTCAGATATGCAGATGACACCACCCTTATGGCAGAAAGCAAAGAAGAACTAAAGAGACTCTTGATGAAAGTGAAACAGGAGAGTTAAAAAGTTGGCTTAAAGCTCAACATTCAAAAAACTAAGATCATGGCATCCAGTCCCATCAATTCATGGCAAATAGATGGAGAAACAGTGGAAACAGTGTCAGACTTTATTTTTCAGGGCTCCAAAATCACTGCAGATGGTGATTGCAGCCATGAAATTAAAAGATGCTTACTCCTTGGAAGGAAATTTATGAGCAACCTGGACAGCATATTAAAAAACAGACATTACCTTGCCAACAAAGGTCCGTCTAGTTAAATCAATGGTTTTCCCAGTAGTCATGTATGGATATGAGTGTTGGACTATAGAGAAAGCTTAGTGCTGAAGAACTGATGCTTTTGAACTGTGGTGTTGGAGAAGACTCTTGAGAGTCCCTTGGACAGCAAGGAGATCCAACCAGTCCATCCTAAAGGAAATCAGTCCTGAATATTCCTGAATATTAGAAGGACTAATGTTGAAGCTGAAACTCCAATACTTTGGCCACCTGATGCGAAGAACTGACTCATTTGAAAAGACCCTGATGCTGGGAAAGATTGAAAGTAGGAGGAGAAGGCTATGACAGAGGATGAGCTGGTTGGATGGCATCACCGACTCAATGGGCATGAGTTTGAGTAAACTGTGGGAGTTGGTGATGGGCAAGGAGGACAGGTGATTGACAGTGTGCTGCAGTCCATGGGGTAGCAGAGAGTTGGACACGACTGAGCGACTGAACTGAACTGAATGCTGTAGATTTCTTCTTGAATGACTGCTGATAGTTTATTTCAGACAGTAGTTGATATAAAGCATGTTGTTGAATTTATGCATAAAAACATTTATAATATTTCCTTATTATATTTTTAATGTTTACAGTATCTGTAGTGATATCCTACCTTTAACTTCTAGCAATTGGTAATTTTTTCTTCTTTTTTGATCTCCTTTTTTTTTCTGGTCAGTCAGGCTAGGGTGCTATCAATTTTCTTATAATGAAAGAATCAGCTTGTATTTTCATTCATTTTCCTCACTGATTTTCTTCTTTCAAATTCATTGATTTCTACTCTTATTTTTATGATTTCATTCTTCCTGCTTGCTATGGGTATAAATTGCTCTTCTTTTGCTAATGTTTTAATGTGGTAGTTTAGATAATTGATTAGGGATCTTTATTTCCTCTTCCAAATATTTCATGCTATAAATTTCTCTCTAAATATTGCTTTAAAAAGCATCACAAAAATTTGGATATCTTGTGTTTTATTTTTATTCCTTTCAAAATAGTTCCTAACTTTTCTTATGGCTTCCCATTTGACATATTATTTATGAATGATGTTTAATTTTAGAACAATGGAATTTAAACAAATTTTTTCTATAATTTATTTCTAGTTTAATTCCATTATGGCCAGAGAAGATATATTGTATAATTTTAACATTTTAATCTTATTGAAGATTTTTAGTGGTCCAAAATATCATTTATCTTGGTAAATGATGCATATGCATTTGAAAAGAATATTTATTATGCCAGGTGCCGTGTGGAGTGCTTCACAAATATCAATTAGATCAGTTATTTGATAGTCTTGTCTAAATCTTATTCAAACTCACTATTTATAAGTTATTCAGAAAATAGTGTTAGAACATCTAACTACAAATGCCTAATTTTCTATTTCTTCTTTAATTTCCTTCTTTTTTGTTTCAGTTATTTTGAAGCTCAGTTAAGCACATATCTGGGTTTCCCAGGTGACGCTAGTGGTAAAAGATCTGCCCGCCAAGGCGGAAGATGAAAAAGAGTCATGTTTGATCCTTGGAGTAGGAAATGGCCACCCACTCCAGTATTCTTGCCCAGAAAATTCCATGGACAGAGGAGCCCGGGGCTGCAGAGTCAGACTGAGCACACACACAAGGCACATATCCATTTGGGATTTTCAATCCTTCAATTGAATCCTTTAGCATTGTTATACCCTTCTTCATCCCTTAAATGACCCTTGTTTTGAAATATAATTTTTACCATAGTAATATATCCACTCCAGCATTATGTTTAATGTTTGCATGGTTTGTCTTTTTCCATTATTTTACTTTATTAAATGGATGTATGAGGGTATGTTTGACATAAAACATGCTGTTACACATTTAAACTATACAGTACAGTTTTCAACATATATGTGTGTGTGCGCTCAGTCACTTAGTTTTGTCTGGCTCTCTGAGACCCCATGGAATGTAGGCTGCTAGGTTCTTCTGTCCATGAAATTTTCAAGCAAGAATACTGGAGTCGGTTGCCATGCCCTCCTCCAGGGGATCTTCCAGACCCAGGGGTCTAACCCATGTTTCCTGCTGTAGGTGCATTCTTTACTGCTGAGCCACCCAGGAAGCCTTTTGACATATATATGAGCTCATAAAACTCTCTCCACTCTCAAGATGATGACATTTCATTTCATTGATTCCTAGAAGCTTCTTCATTCCTCTGATAATCCTTTCTTGTTCTCTCTGCACCCTCCCTCCTGTTCCATGGTTACTCACAGGTCTTGAATTTTGTGTGATTTCATACTAATGCAATAATGCAGTGTGTGCTTATATTTTGGTGGTCTTGTTTCACTATGATAATTGTTTTGAGATTCATGTATATTGTAGCATATATTACTAACTCATTTCTATTACTGATATATTTCTATAGATATCTGGATAGATAGGTATAGAGATGTAGCTGTAGGTATAGATGTAGGTGTGTGTGCATGCTCAGTCGCTTCAGTCGGGTCTGACTCTTTGTGACCCTATGGATTATAGCCCGCTAGACTCCTCTGTCCATGGGAGTCTCCAAGCAAGAATACTGCAGTGGGTTGCCATGCGCTCCCCCAAGGGATCTTCTTGACCCAGGGATCTAACCTGAGTCTAGGTGCATCTCCTGTATTGCAGTTGGAATCTTTACTGCTGAGCCACTGGGGAAGCCCAGGTAGAGGGATAGGTATAGATATATTACAGTTTGTAGTTTATTAATTTATTTCCTTTCTAAAATTGAAGTATAGTTGATTTACAGTGTTGTGTTAACTACTGATGTGCAGCAAAGTGATTCAGATATATACCTATATACATTATTTTTAAAAAATATTATTTTCCATTTTGGTCTATCACAGGATATTGAATATAGTTCCCTGTGATATACAGTAGGAATTTGTTCTTTATCTATTCTATGTATAATAGTTTGCATCTGATAATCCCAACCTTTCATTCCATCCCTCTCCCACCACCCTCCTCCTTGGCAATACCAGTCTGTTCTCTATATCCCAATTCTGTTTCATAGATAAGTCCATTTGTTCATTTGTGTCATATTTTAGAATCCACATATAAGTGATATCATATGGTATTTGTTTTTCTCTTTCTGACTTACTTCACTTAGTGTGATAGTCTCTAGTTACATCCATGTTTTTGTAAATGGCATTATTTTTATGGCCAAGTAGTATTCCATTGTATATATGTAACACATCTTCTTTATCTATTCATCTGTTGATGGACAATTAGGTTGTTTACTTGTCTTAGTTATTGTGAATAGTGGTGCTATATTTATTTACTTCTCACATTCGAAATTTTCCTGTTTACAGTATTTTTTACTAATTCAAATTAAATTGCTATGAACATTCATGCACATATCTTCTATGGATGTATTGTTTCATTTCTCTTGGGAAATATCTAAGAGTGAAATGTCTAGATAATATGATAGGCATGTGTTTAATTTTTAAAGAAACAGCCAATCTTTTTTTTCCAAGCAATCATGTTTATTTATAACCCTGTGATCAGAAAGAGGCCAATTAGAAGCCTTTGAGAGAGGTTGAAATCAAAGGAAAAGAAATGTATTAAAAAATATAAAAAACACCTACTACAAAAACATAACATTTGTATTTATACATAACCATTCATTTCATATAGATGTCTCTGGTGACACTAGTGATAAAGGACCCACCTGCCCACTAATGCAGGAGATGCAAGAGATGTGGGTTTGATCCCTGGGTCAGGAAGATCCCCTGGAGGAGGGCATGGCAACACACTCCAATATTCTTGCCTGGAAAATTCCATGGACAGAGGAGCCTGGTGGGCTACAGTTCATGGGTTCACAATGAATCAGACATGACTGACCACAACAGCAATAGAGGAATAACAAAAAATGGGAGGTAGGAAGCAAATGCCCCATTCACCACTCAGCTGGCACAGAAGACCATAAAGCCAGCTGACAAACATTTTCCATAGCATCAATCCCTTAGAATTCTGTCTTCCTCTTTATTTTTATTTTTATCAATATATAGTTGATGTACAACATTATGTAAGTTACAGGTGTACAGCACAATGATTCAATATTTTCATAGATTATACTGCATTTATATTTATTATTAAATATTTGCTATATTATCTGTGATGTATAATATATCCTTGTAGTTTATTTATTTTATATATAAGAGTTTGTACCTCTTAATCCTCCACCCCTATCTTGTCCCTTCCCCTTTCCTTCCCCACTGATAACCACTGCTTTGTTCTCGACATCTGTGAACAGATATCCATTTGCTTTTTGTTACATTCACTAACTTGTTTTACTTTTTAGATTCCACACATGATATTACATGGTATTTCTCTCTGTGTGTCTGAATTATTACACTTTAGCAAAAAACTCTCCAAGTCAATCCACATTGTTATGAATGGCAAAATTTCATTCTTTTTATGGCTGAGTAGTATTCAGTTATATATATACATATATATATATATATATAATTTTATTTATCCATTCATCTTTTGATGGACACTTAGATTGTTTCCGTATCTTGACGATAGTAAAGATGCTGCTATGAACACTGGGGATGCATGTATATTTTTGAATTAATGTTGTTTTTTTTTTCAGATATATACAGAGGAGTAGAATTGCTGGGTCATTTGGTGATTCTATGTTTAGTTTTTTAAGGAACCTCCATATTGTTCTCCACAGTGGCTATACCAATTTACATTCCTATCAACAGTGAGTAAGTGCTCTTTTCTCTACATTCTCAGAGACATTTGTTTCTTGTGGTCTACCAAACTGTTTTTTAATGTGTCTGTGACATTTCATATTCCCACAGTTCCAGTCTTTCTACATCCCATTCAATACTTCTGTACATCCCATCCAGTACTTAGTGTGGTTAATATTTTTAATTTTATTCATTTTAAAATGTGTGTGATGCTAACACATTGTGGTTTTAATTTGAATTTTCCTGATAATTAATAGTGTTAAACATCTTTTGATGTACTAATTTGTGATTCCTATATCTTCTTTAACAAAATGTCTGTTAAAATTCTTTTCCCATCTGATGTTTAATGTTTATTATCATATTATTGAGTTTTGTGATTTTATGTTGGTTTGTTTATTTGCTTCCTGAGTTCTGAGTTTGTGTGTATGTGTGTATGTATTCTGGATACATGTCCTTTATCAGGTGTGATATGAAAATATTTTCTCTCTGCAACTTTTTTTTTTCATTCTCTTAACAGTGTTTTTCAAGGAGAATAACTTTAATTTTGATAATGTCAAGTTGTCATGGATCATGTTTTTGGTGTCATATCTAAGACGTCTTTGCCTCCCTGAAGGTCATAAAATTTTTTCCCTATATTTTATTTCAGATGCTTTACAGTTTTAGATTTTGTATTTAATTTAATGATGCATTTTGAAAAAAAATGTATGTAATATGAAATGTGGGCTTCCCAGGTGTCTCGGATGGTAAAGAATCTGACTGCAATGCAGGACACACAGGTTCGATCCCTGGGTTGGGAAGATCCTCTGGAGGAAGGCGTGGCAACCCACTCCAGTATTCTTGCCTGGGAAATCCCATGGACAGAGGAGCCCACAGTCCATGTGTTTGCAAGAAAGTTGGACACAACTTAGCAATGAGAGGTGCTAACAATGAGAGGTGTATTTCAAAGAAAGGAAGGAAAGGGCTATATAGGTAATCTCAATGAATGTTAGGCATTTTTCGTCCAACTAGTTCAAGCTCTCTAAACTCTCACTTTCTACACCACAGTACTCACTTTCAGAGTGTATTACATTCAAGACAGAGAGTACAAGAAGTAAAAAATATGTTAAACCCACTGTCAGTTCCCTGATATTTTGAATTTGGTTGTCCTTTCTCAATTTGCCCGCTGCTATTTATATTTCAAAGTCCTCAGCTTCTCCACTCATTCTTTCCCAGCTGTAGCTGTATTCAGTGGAGAGATGGGTGGCATGTTTTCATTTTGTATTACCTGAAATCAGAATCAACATTCCCATTTCCATATGTTTCTACCACTATGTTCACCTCACAAGCACACACATAGCTTACAAAACAACTCCCTATTCTTCAGTGGACTAAATATAAATGTTGATCAGTCCAGAAGTCAATAGCCCAGACTTGCTTTGGATGCCAGAAGCACCAAAAAGTAAAGATGCATAAAATATACTCTATTGTTCAATGAATAAGCCCTGTATACATGAAAGAAAAGTGAAAGTGTTATTTGCTCAGTCGTGTCTGACTCTTTGTGATTCCATGGACTGTAGCCCACCAGGCTCCTCTGTCCATGGGATTTTTCAGGCAAGAATACTGGAGTGGGTTGCCATTGCCATTTACTCCTGACCCAGGGACTGAACCCGGGTCTCTTGTGTCTCCTGCATTGCAGTCAGATTCTTTATTTTCTGAGCCACCAGGGAAGCTCCAATAATGCAATGAAAGAATTCTGTTTCTCACAAGTGTGCATACAAAACTGTCCTTTGTTGTTGTTGTTTTTTTAAATGTACATTTTACTCTGCTAAGTAGTTCAATTGCATACGTATCTGCTGGACTCTCAATCTGGATAAACAGAATGTTTTCTCATTGCATACCATTTGTGCCAATAACTTACCCCAAACTTCTCAATTTCAAGGGAGGATTTTTTTAAACTTCTCATTTAGTATAATATTTCCTTTTATCCTAAAATTCCAAATATAATTGAATTTTCTCTTTTAACACAAAGGCAGGTTTATATAAAGATGATATATAAATACATCTAAAGACAATTGCTTTTGAAAAATATTCTGGGATTAGAAGTATCTCAGACTGTAGCCCGAGTTCTGTATTGCTCACCCAGGAACAGAAGTGACAAAGGCCTTTCAAGAGCAATCTCACAGAAAAAGAAATATATTCTCAGTGTCTAGTACAATGATTTTTAAATTTGAAGCTTGAAATATCTTCCAAAGTTCCTGAAATGGAAGAGTCCACAAAAAATATTTCCACTTTTATCTTCCTGCTAATTATTCATATTTATATTAAGTCATCCTGGAAAACTCATGAGATTTGAACTGCTTTATTTTTCTTTTTGAGGTTAATACAGCAGATGTGTTAAGCACTTTTTAAATGTTTCCTAATTATAATCAACAAAAAAATAAGACTCGGATGACAGAGAATAGTCAAAATGAAAGTCACTCATTTATGTCTGATTCTTTGTAACCCCATGGACTATACAGTCCTTGGAATTCTCTAGGCCAGAATACTGGAGTGGGTAGCCTTTCCCTTTTCCAGGGGATCTCCCCAACTCAGGGATAGAACCCAGGTCTCCCATATTGCAGAGGGATTCTTTACCAGCTGAGCCACAAGGGAAGTCTACACAGTGAAGTGAACATCAAAATGTTAGCTTTATTCCTGATACTTAACCAAAGTGCTTGCAAATAATTCCCCCTTGAGCTAGACAAATTTAGTGACCCAATCTCTGTTACTGCTAGAAAATTGCTGCCTTCCTCATCTCCTAGCACCACAGAACAAGTCCATTTTAACTTACAGCATAAAGAAGGCTGGACTGAATCTTCATTGTAGACAGTAAGATCCAAAGACAGATGACAAGACCGACCTAGGAACTCAATTTCTTCTCCCAAGCTCACCAATCATCCTCCCCAAGGGAGGGAAGCTTAGGGAGAGAGATCAGGAGTGCAATTGTGAAATCTTTCAATGTGGAAACAAGTAGCCAGGGAAATGGAGGACCTTTAATCCACCTTCATTCCAATGTTTCATAAAGTCTTTGCTCTTTTAACTCACATATCTTAATCATTAATTAAACTTATGATAAGTCAAGTGTGTAGCTGCATATCCCATCACCAGATTTTATTAGAGTTGTCTTTTCACTCAGCATATGAAAACTTTTTATTAATAATTGCCGATTGAGCCCTGTGCTCCTGGTGCTATAGATAGTAGTACCATGGATTCATTCTGGATTTTGTCTAGCCACCTGGCTACCATGCTCTCATTAGCAAGATTTCCCACACCTATAGCAGTAAATTATTCATTACAAAGATAGTCTTTCTCTGTAGTTCTAGTTTTGCTCTCCTATTTCTCATCCTTCCTTACATCCACCTATGTTGTAATAAAGTTCATCAGAAGTTCTAATATTAGATCACATTTAGATAGACCAATAATAAAATGACCAGAATGTAGAGATGCTCTGAATTTGAAAACAAACAAAAAACCCTCTCCTTTCCCTTTATGAATTTCCCATAAATAAACTCCAAAAAATTTAATAAAAATTAATTTTCTCCTGTGTCAAATTAAATTAAAATCCAAGGATTTTAGGGGCTTCCCAGGTGGTGCTAGTGGGAAAGAACACACCTGCCAACACAGGAGATGGAAGAGATACAGGTTAAAGCCCTGGATCAGGAAGATCCCCTGGAGGAGGGCATGGCAACCCACTCCAGTATTCTTGCCTGGAGAATCCCACGGACAGAGGAGCCTGGCAGGCTATAGTCCATAGGGTCACAAAGAGTTGTACACAGCTGAAATGACTTAGTATGCATGCACTAAGATCTTACACTCTTCCATCATATTTTACTTTCTATTTAATTTTTGCCAAAGGTGTTCCCGATGCTTGGATAATGCTGGGCTTATGTCAAAAGCTCCATCCTCTGATATATCTCATTGGAATGAGTATAGTGCTTTTTTTTTTTTTAATCACTCTATTGAGATAGAATTGACATAAAAAGCTGTACATTTTCCACCTATACAACTTTGAATATGGAGGTAAGTATACAGCCAGGAAAACATGGCCACTATCTGTTATGAATATATCCATCACCTCCAAAAGTTTTTTCCTGTCTTCTTTATTACTATCATTTTTGTGATAAAAACACTTAACATATGATCTAGCCTCTTAGCAAAATTTTCAGTATTAAATGCATTATTAGCTACAGGAACTATGCTCTATGGTAGACCTCTAGGACTTATTCATCTTGCATAACTGTTTGTACCTTTTGGTTAATACCTTTCTGTTGGTAAAGTATTTTTAAGCCTCAGAAATCAAAGGAGTTGAATGACAGGTTTCTCAGGAGCTTCACTTTTTAAAAAAAGTACAAATAAAGAGCAGATCTCAAGAGACATGATTTCCATTTCCTTCATTTAACAAATATTTTGAGGGTACCTCTTATATGCCAGGCACTGCTCAGAGCATTAGATATTAAGCAGAAATAAAAGAGCAAAAATTCCTTTGAAGCTGGTCCTGAAGCTGACATTCAAGCTCATAATAAGTATAAGTAGAAAACAGAAGCAAATTCCAGATTTTTAAGGCAATTATTCCATGGAAAATTATGTTCCCATAGCACAGTACATGATGTTGCCAAGGACCATAGCAACAACTGAATGGTACTTGATGAAAAGAGGGGAAATGGACACAATCTTAGCTTCAGTACTGCCAATCATTTATGTAGCCTGTTTAGATGATAAAGCCAAATTGTAAATTCAATGAAAGAAATGTCCTTTTAAAAAGGCAATACAAAAAAAAAAGTCAATATGGAACCATATTATTTAAACATCTATGGTTGGTTAGGAAAGATCTACTCATGAATACTGAATTCTGACTCGTCTATTAGAGGTGTCATTTGAGACACTGTTATCTTCTAAGATTAGAAATTTAGAGTTATTGGCAGCCTCAATGACAAGTTCTTACCTGAAGTGCATGTCTTTGTTATTAAGTATATTTACGTCTTCTTAATTTCCATTTCTACTCCATGTTTCTCATATGATGATACATAGTGCATGTGAGTTTTGTTTAGTGACATAGTTTCTAGGCTCTTTCATGAGTGTACATTTTTATTCTATGCCATAATAGATCATGAACTCCTTATTACCTAATTCAGACTTAAATTGAAGAAAGTAGAGAAAAACCACTAGACCATTCAGGTATGACCTAAGTCAAATCCCTTATGATTATACAGTGGAAGTGACAAATAGATTCAAGGGATTAGATCTGATAGAAAGAGTGTCTGAAGAACTATGGACGGAGGTCCATGAATTATACAGGAGACAGGGATTAAGACCGTCACCAAGAAAAAGAAATGCAAAAAAGCAAAATGGTTGTCAGAGGAGGTCTTACAAATAGCTGTGAAAAGAAGAGAAATGAAAAACAAGGGAGAAAAGGAAAGATACACCCATTTGAATGCTGAGTTCCAAAGAATAGCAAGGAGAGATAAGAAAGCTTTCCTTAGTGATCAGTGGAAAGAAATAGAGGAAAACAATAGAATGGGAAATACTAGAGATCTTGTCAAGAAAATGAGAGATACCAAGGGAACGTTTTATGCCAAGATGGGCACAATAAAGGACAGAATGGTATGGACCTAACAGAAGCAGAAGATATTAAGAAGAGGTGGCAAGAATACACAGAAGAACTATACAAAAAAGATCTTCATGACCCAGAGAATCACGATGGTGTGATCACTCACCTAGAGCCAGACATCCTGGAATGTGAAGTCAAGTGGGCCTTAACGAGCATCACTGCGAGCAAAGCTAGTGGAGGTGATGGAATTCCAACTGATTATTTCAAATCTTAAAAGATGATGCTGTGAAAGTGCTACACTCAATATGCTAGCAAATTTGGAAAACTCAGCAGTGGCCACAGCACTGGAAAAGGTCAGTTTTCATTCCAATCCCAAAGAAAAGCAATGCCAAAGAATGCTCAAACTACTGCACAATTGCACTCATCTCACATGCTAGCAAAGTAATGCTCAAAATTCTCTAAGAGAGGCTTCAACATTACGTGAACCATGAACTTCCAGACGGTCAAGCTGGATTTAGAAAAGGCAGGGTAACCAGAGATCAAAATGCCAACATCTGCTGGACCATGGAAAAAGCAAAAGAGTTCCAGAAAAACATCTACTTCTGCTTTATTGACTATGCCAAAGCCTTTGACTATGTGGATCACAAAAAAACTATGGAAAATTCTTCAAGATATGGGAATACCAGACCACCTGACCTACCTCTTGAGAAATCTGTATGCAGATCAGGAAGCAACAATTAGAACTGGACATGGAACAACAGACTGTTTCCAAATCAGGAAAGGAGTACACCAAGGCTGTATATTGTCACCCTGCTTATTTAACCTATATGCAGAGTACATCATGAGAAACGCTGGGCTGGAGGAAGCACGAGCTGGAATCAAGATTGCCTGGAGGAATATCAATAATCTCAGATATGCAGATGACACCACCCTTACGGAAAAAAGTGAAGAAGAACTAAAGAGCCTCTTGATGAAAGTGAAAGAGGAGAGTGAAAAAAATGGCTTCAAACTCAACATTCAGAAAACTAAGATCATGGCATCTGGTCCCATCACTTCATGGCAAATAGATGGGGAAACAGTGGAAACAGTGACAAACTTTATTTTGGGGGCTCCAAAATCACTGCAGATGGTGGCTGCAACCATGTAATTAAAAGATGCTTACTCCTTAGAAGAAAACTTATGAGCAACCTAGACAGCATATTAAAAAGCAGAGACATTACTTTGTCAACAAAGGTCCATCAAGGTAAAGCAATGGTTTACCCAGTGGTCATGTATGGATGTGAGAGTTGGACTATAAAGAAAGCTGAGCACCAAAGAAATGATGCTTTTGAACTGTGGTGTTGGAGAAGACTCTTGAGAGTCCCTTGGACTGCAAGGAGATCCAACCAGTCCATCTTAAAGGAAATCAGTCCTGAATATTCACTGGAAGGACTGATGCTGAAGCTGAAACTCCTATACTTTGGCCACCTAATGTGAAGAACTGACTCATTTGAAAAGACCCTGATGCTGGGAAAGATTGAAGGTGGGAGGAGAAGGGGATGACAGAGAATGAGATGGTTGGATGGCATCACCAACTCAATGGACATGAGTTTGAGTAAACTCTGGGAGTTGGTGATGGACAGGAAGCCTGGCGTGCTGCAGTTCATGGGGTCGCAAAGAGTCAGACACAACTGAGCGACTGAACTGAACTGAACTGATAATCGTTGTTACCACATATTTACACAAAGGAATTGTAGAGCCATATGAAATATGCTCAGAAAAATTTTAGTTCAATAAGGTCACAGGATAAAGGACTAACATACAAAAATCAATTGTATTTTTAGATGATGACCATGGACACGCAGAAACCAAAATTGAAAATATCAGATCAGATCAGATCAGTCACTCAGTCGTGTCCGACTCTTTGCGACCCCATGAATCGCAGCACGCCAGGCCTCCCTGTCCATCACCAACTCCCGGAGTTCACTCAGACTCACCTCCATTGAGTCAGTGATGCCATCCAGCCATCTCATCCTCTGTCGTCCCCTTCTCCTCTTGCCCCCAATCCCTCCCAGCATCAGTCTTTTCCAATGAGTCAACTCTTTGCATGAGGTGGCCAAAGTACTGGAGCTTCAGCTTTAGCATCATTCCCTCCAAAGAAATCCCAGGGCTGATCTCCTTCAGAATGGACTGGTTGGATTTCCTTGCAGTCCAAGGGACTCTCAAGAGTCTTCTCCAAGACCACAGTTCAAAAGCATCAGTTCTTCAGTGCTCAGTCTTCTTCACAGTGGGGACATAGATACAAAGTTTAAGGGAACAGAATTGATAACCCAGAAATAGACTCATACAACTATACCCAAGTGATTTTTTACAAAGTTGCAAAACAACCCACTTTTCAACAAGTAGCATGGAGCAAAATAAGTAAACTGTCACCTAAACATCATACCTTATTAAAAAGCTTAACCCAAAATGGAGCACAGCTTTAAATGTACAACCTAAAACTATAAAATCTCTGGAAAAAGATAAAGCATAAGGAAAAATCTTTGAGAAATAAGGCTAAGCAGTGTTCTTAGTTCTTAAATGAACAACACAGTGAAAAAAAGGAAAAAAAATGGATCAATTAGACATCATTTAAATTGAAGGCTTTTGCTCTTTAAAGTCCATGTGAAGAGGATGAAAAGTACAGCTACAAACTGGACAAATATTTGCACAGTACACATCCAACGAAAGACTAGTGTTTAGATTATATTAGTGAACTCTGAAAACTCAACAGTAAATAGAAGCTAGAAAGTAGGCCAAAGATATGAATAGACATTTTACCAAACAGAATATACAGGTACAAAACAAGCACATGAAAATGTATTCAATATATTTAAACATTGGAAAAACGCAAGTTAAAACCACAATGAGATATTGCTACATACTTAATAAGAAAGGCTATAACTTCCAACATATTATTTCAAAGAACTGGTGAAAGCAGACATTATCATCTGGCTTCTGATCTCAGGGGAAAAGAGTTCAAAGCAGACATTATCATCTGGCTTCTGATCTCAGGGGAAAAGAGTTCAGTCTTTCATCAGACATATATAAGGTGTGTATTTTTCTTAGAAGACTTTTATCAGGTTGAGGAAGTTCTTTACTATTCTGAGATTGTTGAGTGTTTTTATCACGTTGAAAATTGTTAATATTTTTTTCTACATTAGTAGAAATGATCATTTGGGGGTTTTTCCTTTGTTCTATTAAGGTGATGTATTACAGTGCTTGATTTTTATATGATGAACTGCCACTGAATTCCTGAGACAAATTCCATTTGGTCATAGTGTCTAATCTCCTTAATTTGCTGTTGTATTTAGTTTGCCTGAATATTCATTGTAAGGACTGATGCTGAAACTGAAGCTCCAATATTTTCGCCACCTGAAATGAAGCACGGACTCACTGGAAAAGCCTCTGATGCTGGGAAAGATTGAGGGCAGGAGGAGAAGGGGGCAACAGAGGATAAGATGGTTGGATGGCATCACCAACTCGATGGACATAGTTTGAGCAAACTCCAGGAGACAGTGACGGGCAGGGAAGGCTGGCGTGCTGCAGTTTATGGGGTTGCAAAGAGACATGACTCAGCAACTGAACAAAAATTCAGTTTGCTAGTCTTTTTTGGAAGATGTTTGCATTTATATTCATAGGGATATTTAGTCTGTAGTTTTCATGTGTTGTTTTTGTCTGGCTTTAGGTACAGGGTCATGCTGGCTTCACAAAATGAAGAAGGAAGAATTTCCTCTTTTTTCGAAGATTCTGAGAAGGATAAATGTCCATTCTTATTTAAAAATTTCATTTTGATATTTGGCAAAACTAATACAATTATGTAAAGTTTAAAAATAAAATAAAATTTAAAAATAAATAAATAAATAAAATTTAAAAAAAATAAATAAAATGTAAGGTGAGAAAGAAAAAAAAAATAAAAAAAAATAAAAGCAAAAAAAAAAAAAATTTGGTAGAATTCACCAGTGAAGACTGGTCATGGGCTTTTCTTACTTGAGAAAGAACTTATTACTTATTTTAATATCCTTATGTATTGCAGCGCTATGCATATTTTCTACTTCTTCCTGAATCATTCAAAAATATTTATTTATTTTAATTGGAGGATAATTACTTTACAATATTGTGATGCTTCTTGTCATACATCAATATGAATCAGCCATAGGTATATGAGTGTCCCCTCCATCCTAGGACATGGAAGCAACCTAGATTTCCATTGGCAGACGAATGGATAAGGAAGTTGTGATATATATACACAATGGAATATTACTCAGCTATCAAAAGGAATGCATCTGAGTCAGTTCTAGTGAGGTGGATGAACTTAGAGCCTATTATACAGACTGAATCACTTTTGATAGTTTATTTCTAAGAATTTTTCCATTGCAGGTAACATACAATTTGTTGACATCCAGTTATTCATAGTATTCTTATTACTCTTCTGATTTCTATAAGTTCAGTAGTAATGTACTCACTTTTATTTCTGGTTTTAGCAATTTTTATCTTCTTTTTTTGTTAGTCAGTCTACATAAAAGTTTTTTAATTCTGTTGATCTTTTCAAAGAACCAATTTTGGCTTTGTTGATTCTTTCCATTGTTTTTCTATTCTTTATTTTTATATCTCTGCTGTAAGTTTTATTATTTTCTTTATTCTGTTAGCCTTGAATTTAGTTTGCTCTTCTATTTATAGTTCTTTAATATATGAAGTTAAATTATTGATTTGATACTTTTTATTATAGACAATTATGATCATTTTCTCTTTGAGCCTTGCATGTTTTGCACCCTATGACTTTTACATATTGTGCCTTTCATTTTTTCATTCATCTCAAATTAACTTTCAAATTTCTCTTGTGTTTTCTTTTTGAGCCAGTGGTTGTTTAAGTGTCTGTTTCATAATTTTCACACCTTTGTGAATTTTAAAGTTTTATTTTTGTTACTGATTTCTAGTTATATTCTTTCATGTTCAGAAAATATACTTTGTATGATTTCAATCTTTTTACATTTATTGAGGCTTGTTTTGTTGTCTAATATATGATTTATCCTGGATCCATGTGCACTTGAGATGAATGTGTGCTCCACTGTTGTATGGTAAAGTGCTATATATATATATATATATATATATATATATATATAATGCTTTGTTGGTTTATAGTGAGTGAAGTTGCTCAGTTGTGTCTGACTCTTTGCAACCCCATGGACTGTAGCCTACCAGGCTCCTCCGTCCATGGACTTTTCCATGAAGAGTACTGGAGTAGGGTGCCATTTCCTTCTCCAGGGAATCTTCCCAACCCAGGGATTGAACCCATCTTCCGCATTGCAGGCAGACACTTTACTATCTTAGCCACCTGGGTTTATAGCATTGTTCAAATCTTCTATTTCTTTACTGATCATTTCTGTAATTCTATCCATTATTGAAAGTGGGACATAGAAGACTATATTATTGTAGAATCTATTTTCCTCTTAAATTCTATCAATTTCTGTTTCATATATTTTGGGGTTTTATTTTTACCTATGTATATGTTTTTAACTGTCAAATATTCTTGCTTACCTGACCCCTTTATAAATATATAATGTCCTTCTTTGTATCTTAATTTTTAAAATCTAATATTAATATAAACAATTAATTCTCTTTTGGTTATTCTACTCAGGTTTATTTTATTTTTTTCTGCTGTTATATATTGTAGTTTTCTGTTAGTGACTTTTCTAATTTTTCTGTCTTTGAAAAGACTGTATTGTTTGCTGTGTGTGGTCACTGAAGTCTCTGTTCCATTAGCCTAGTGGACAGCTAGTAATTTGACAGAGATTTCCTTAAAAGCCTGGAATCAATAGAAAAAGAGAAAGTACAAGTAGAAGAAAGAGGAGGAGGAGAGGGGGAGGAGGAAGGAAGAAGAAGAGGAAGAAGGAGATGAGGAGAAGAAGGAGATGAGGAGAAGGAGGAGGAAGACAAGGAAGAGGAAAAGGAGGAGGAAAGGAACAAAGCACAAACAAATAAGCAAGAAAACCTCTCCTGTTTGTGCGCTGACTCTGAGTTGGGGCATGCTTTCAGTGCTTAGCCGGCCATTAAGAACTCAGCCTTAGGTTTTACTTCCTGCTTATATTGAGGCTTAAGACTGAGCAGAGGTTAAAGCTTGGGCCTTCTTAGGTCTTTTGTAACTATGCATCTATTCTTGGGTATGCATGTGTCCTTCGAGAGTCCTCAAAATAAACAAAAGCATTTCAAAACCCTTATTCCTCCATGTTTCTCCTTTCCCAGCTTCTTCCTTGCAAGACTTTTCAGTTTGTCTGCTTCTTGCCATGTCTGTTGTTCCTTGCTCCAGATGGTGACTTGTATACCTTTACACGTGTGCTTGGTTGATCAGTCATGTCCAACTGTTTGCAACCCCATGGACTGTAGCCCACCAAGCTCCTCTGTCCATGGAATTTTCTAGGCAAGAGTACTGGAGCAGGTTGCCATTCCCTTCTCCAGGGGATCTTCCCAAACCAGGGATTGAACTTGGGTTTCCGAAGATAATCACAATGGCGTGATCACTCATCTAGAGCCAGACATCCTGGAATGGGAAGTCAAGTGGGCCTTAGAAAGCATCACTATGAACAAAGCTAGTGGAAGTGATGGAATTCCAGTTGAGCTATTACAAATCCTGAAAGATGATGCTGTGAAAGTGCTGCACTCAATATGCCAGCACATTTGGAAAACTCAGCAGTGGCCACAGGACTAGAAAAGGTCCGTTTTCATTCCAATCCCAAAGAAAGGCAATGCCAAAGAATGCTCAAACTACCGCACAATTGCACTCATCTCACACGCTAGCAAAGTAATGCTCAAAATTCTCCAAGCCAGGCTTCAGCAATATGTGAACCATGAACTTCCTGATGTTCAAGCTGGTTTTAGAAAAGGCAGAGGAACCAGAGATCAAATTGCCAGCATCTGCTGGATCATAGAAAAAGCAAGAGAGTTCCAGAAAAACATCTATTTCTGCTTTATTGACTATGCCAAAGCTTTTGACTGTGTGAATCACAATAAACTGTGGAAAATTCTTCAAGAGATGGGAATACCAGACCACGTGACCTGCCTCTTGAGAAACCTATATGCAGGTCATGAAGCAACAGTTAGAACTGGACATGGAACAACAGACTGGTTCCAAATAGGAAAAGGAATACGTCAAGGCTGTATATTGTCACCCTGCCTAACTAACTTCTATGCAGAGTACATCATGAGAAATGCTGGACTGGAAGAAACACAAGCTGGAATCAAGATTGCCAGGAGAAATATCAATAAACTGAGATATGCAAATGACACCACCCTTATGGCAGAAAGTGAAGAGGAACTCAAAAGCCTCTTGATGAAAGTGAAAGTGGAGAGTGAAAAAGTAGGCTTAAAGCTCAACATTCAGAAAATGAAGATCATGGCATCTGGTCCCATCACTTCATGGCAAATAGATGGGGAAACAGTGGAAACAGTTTCAGACTTTATTTTTTGGGGCTCCAAAATCAGTGCAGATGGTGACTGCAGCCATGAAATTAAAAGACGCTTACTCCTTGGAAGGAAAGTTATGATCAACCTAGATAGCATATTCAAAAGCAGAGACATTACTTTGCCAACAAAGGTCCATCTAGTCAAGACTATGTTTTTTCCTGTGGTCATGTATGGATGTGAGAGTTGGACTGTGAAGAAAGCTGAGCGCAGAAGAATTGATGCTTTTGAACTGTGGTGTTGGAGAAGACTCTTGAGAGTCCCTTGGACTGCAAGGAGATCCAACCAGTCCATTCTGAAGGAGATCATCCCTGAGTGTTCTTTGGAAGGAAAGATGCTAAAGCTGAAGCTCCAGTACTTTGGCCACCTCATGCGAAGAGTTGACTCATTGGAAAAGACTCTGATGCTGAGAGGGATTGGGGGCAGGAGGAGAAGGGGACGACAGAGGATGAGATGGCTGGATGGCATCACTGACTCAATGGATGTGAGTCTGAGTGAACTCCGGGAGTTGGTGATGGACAGGGAGGCCTGGCGTGCTGCGATTCATGGGGTCACAAAGAGTCGGACACGACTGAGCGACTGAACTGAACTGAACTGAACTTTCCACATTGTAGGCAGATTCTTTACTGTCTGAGCCACCAGAGAAACCTTTGTTCCTTTCTTTACATGCTTTCGACATATACCACCAGAGGCTACTCAAAACCTTGAGGAGGTTCTGAGGGATGCAAAACAAAGGGAAGCCTCAGAACGGCTTTCAGGGAGCTGCCAGAGAGGTCACAATACACAGCCACATTTCTCTGAACAAAAGGTTCATGTTGCTCCTCTGGCACTAGCAAGCCATATCAGGTATGTAGACTATCATCCTTATGGACATCTCCGAGCTGACAAATGACAGATGATAATCAGGTAAATAAAAGTGTTTCAACAAGCTCTTACCAGCAATTATCAACTTCTTTCTTCTTTACAGACTCTCCAAGTGTTATGTTTTTAAAATTGTGGTTAAAAAAGCCACATAACATAAAGTTTACCATCAGAATTATTGGTAATTGTGTAGTTCAGCAGGGCTACATATATTCATATTCTTGTGAAACAGATTTTCAGAACTTTTTTATCTTGCCAAACTGAAACTCTGTATCTCTTACATAACGATTCCCCTTTGCCTTGTCCTGTATCTACTGGTAACTCCCATTTGACTTATATTTCTATGAATTGGACTATTTTAAATACATAGTGAAGTGAAGAAGATGCTTGAGAGTACCTTGGACTGGAAGGAGATCAAACCAGTTAATCCTAAAGGAAATCAACCCTGAATATTCATTGGGAGGACTGATGCTGAAGCTGAAGCTCCAATACATTGGCCACCTAATGCAAAGAGCCGACTCATTCGAAAAGACCTTGATGCTGGGAAAGATTGAGAGCGGGAGGAGAAGGGGATGACAGAAGATGAGATGATTGGATAGCATCACTGACTAAGTGGACATGAGTTTGAGCAAACTCCAGGAGATGGTGAAGGACAGGGAAGCCTGACGTGCTACAGTCCATGGGGTCACGAACAGTCAAATACAACTTAGCAACTGAACAGTAATAACAGTAGAAGTGGAATCATACAGCAATTTGTCTTTTTGTAACTCACTTATTCCACTTAGCATAGTATCCTCAAGGTTCATCTATGTGATAATGTGTGATAGGATTTCTTTGCATTTTAAGGCTGAATAATAGTGCATTGTATGTATATACCACACTTTGTTTACTTGTGCATCTGTTAGTGGACATTTGAGTTCATGTTCAATGTGTTTGATTAAATTCAATAGTTTCAAAAATGTTGATTCTCACAGTTTTTGGAAGCTTATTTGTTGCTTCAGTGGATTGAAAGTTCCTTGGACTTCTCTACACCACAATTTCGGCAGAGCCACTTAATAAATATTTTAAAAATATTATCTGTCACACATTGAAATGAATAATGAAATGTGTATCACATTTAACAATTTTTATTTGCAACTATTTACCTAAATGTCTATCTTTTTCATAAAATATTAACTTATGAAGTAGAAGGAAAATGGATTATCACCCATTGAATAGGAAATGCAATATAATTTTTATTAAAGGAGCTTCTGTAAAGTAAGGGAGAAATCAAGAAAGTGGTCTCATTCTTTAGATAAACTCAGTTACATCAGTCATTATTGTGAAAAAATGTGTAAATGACATCATATGTGAGGGCAGTTCATGTACCATAAAGCTTAAAAATGCAGTTAGGCCTAGGTTAAGATCTTAGTATTTATTTTCACATCAAGTTTTTTTTTTTTTTAAATAATTTCTCTAACTTCTTTTTTTAAAAATCTTGTTTCAAGCTAAGATAAACAATTAATTGGCTTTAGATTTAAACTTTTAATTGTGTATGCAGGCATATGTCATTTTATTGTATTTCATTTTATTGTGCTTCACAGATATTGTGTTTTTAATTGAAGCATAGTTGATTTAAAATATTTTTAGTTTTAGGTGCACACATAGTGATTTGGATATTTTTGCAGGTTATATACCATTATAAATTATTACAAGATATGGAATATAATTCCATATCTGTGCTATACAGTAAACAACTACTAATCCCAAATTCCTCATTTGTCCTTCCCTCTCCCCTTTGGTAACCACTAGTTTGTGTTCCTGGAGAAGGCAATGGCACCCCACTCCAGTACTCTTGCCTGGAAAATCCCATGGACACAGGAGCCTGGTAGGCTGCAGTCCATGTGGTCGCAAAGAGTCGGACACGACTGAGCGACTTCACCTTCCCTTTTCACTTTCATGCATTGGAGAAGGAAATGGCAACCCACTCCAGTGTTCTTCCCTGGAGAATCCCAGGGACAGGGGAGCCTGGTGGGCTGCCGTCTATGGGGTCGCACAGAGTTGGACATGACTGAAGCGACTTAGCAGCAGCAGCAGCAGCAGTTTGTGTTCCGTGACAGAAACAGACTCACAGGTTTCTTGCATACACATTCATTTGCATTATTTTTTAGCTTCCACATGTAAGTGATACCATATACTATTTGTCTTTGACTGGCTTATTTTACTAAGCAAAATATACTCTAGGTCCATCCATGATGCTGCAAATGAAATATTGTCCTAAGTCACTTCAGTCATGTCTGACTCTTTGTGACCCAAAGGACTGTAACCCACCAGGCTCCTCTGTCCACCAGATTCTCCAGGTAAGAATACTGGAGTGGGTTGCCATGTCGCTTTCCAGGGAATCTTCCCAGCCCAGGGATTGAACCCATGTCTCTTAGGTCTCCTGCATTGGCAGGCAGTTTCTTTACCACTAGTGCCACCTGGGAAGCCCCATTTTCCTTATAAACATACTTGTATATGTATTTTCTTACATACTTGAATAGGTAAGAAAATGAAATATTATATTGTATCTTGTGGCAACCCTGAGTCAAGCAAATCTATCAGTACTATTTTTCCAGCAGCATTTGCTCACTTTGTGTCTCTGTCACATTCTGGTTAATTCTCACAATATTTCAAACATTTTAATTATTATTATATTTGCTATGTTGATCTGTGATCAGTGACTTCTGATGTTACTAATATAATTGTTTTGGGACTCCATGAACTCATTAAGATGGCAATCTTAATAAATGTGTGTATTCTCATCGCTTGACCAACTGGTCATTCCTCTATCTCTATCCCTTTTCTTAGGCCTCTCTATTCTCTGAAACACAGCAATTTAAAATTAGGTTAATCAATAATTCTACAATGGTGTCAAAGTATTCAAGTGAAAAGAAAAGTCACTTGTCTCTCACTTTAAATCAAAAGATAGAAATAATTAAGCTTATTGAGAAAGGTGTGATTTCCCCCTCACTTTAAATCAAAAGCTAGAAATGATTAAACTTAGTAAGGAAGGTGTGTTTTGAAAGGTGAGATAGGCTGAAAGCTAGGCCTCTTGTGCCAAACATTAGCCAAGTTGTGAGCGCAAAGGAAACATTTTTGAAGGAAATTAAGAGAGCTGCTCCAGTGAACACATGAATGATAAGCAAGTGAAACAGCCTTATTACTGATATGGAAAAAGTTTAAGTGGTCTGGATGGAAGATCAAACCAGTCACATTTCCTTAAGCTAAAGCCTAATTCAGAGCAAGGTCTTAACTTCAATTTTGTGAAGGCTGAGAGAGGTGAGGAAACTGTAGAAGAAGAGTTTGAAACTAGAAATTGGTTCATGAAGTTTAAGGAAAGAAACCATCTTAGTAACATCAAAGTGCAAGGTGAAGCAGCAAGTCCTGGTGTAGAAGTTGCAGCAAGTTATTCAGGCCATCTAGCTAAGAAAATTAATGAAGGCAGGTACATGAAACAACAGATTTTCCTTGTAGAGGAAACAGTCTTATGTTGGAAGAAGATGCCATCTAGGATTTTCATAGCTAGAGAAAAGTCAATACCTGGCTTCAAAGTTTCAAAGGACAGGCTAAATCTCTTATTATGGGCTTACACAACTGGTGACTTTAAGTTGAAACCAGTGCTCACTTACCATTCTGAAAATCTCAGGGCCCTTAAGAATTATGCTAAATCTAATCTGCCTGTGCTTTATAAATGGAACAACAAAGTCTGGAAGACGGCACAACTGTTTGCATGATTTAGTGAATATTTTAAGCCCTCTGTTGAGACCTACTGCTCAGGAAAAAAAAAAAAAGATTCCCTTCAAAATATTATGGCTATTGACAATGCACCTGGTCATCCAAGAGCTCTGATGGAGATGTGCAATGAGAAACTGTCCTTGAAAGAAAGTCAATCAATGTGGCAAATTTCGTTGTTCTTAGTCTAAGGAATTGCAACAATCACCCCAACCTTCAGCAACCACCACCCTGATCAATCAGCAGTCATCAACATCGAGGCAAGACCCTGCATTAGCAAGAAGATTATGGCTTGTTGAAGGCTCAGATGATGGTTTGTATTTTTTAGCAGTAAAGTATTTTAAAATTAAGGCATGTACATTTTTTAGACACAAGACTATTGCACACTTAAGACTACATTGTAGTGTAAATATGACTTTAATATGCCCTGGGGAACAGAAAAATTTGTGTGACTAGCTTTAGTGTAATATTTATTTTATTGAGGTGGTCTGGCACTGAGCCGGCAATATCTCTGAGGTATGCCTATATTTAACCATGTTCGGGTAACTGTCATATTTACCTAACTGGAGTCTTTTTTATGTAACACATTTCTAAATTCTTAAATCCTGGTTCATTTACTCCTTCTAGGAACTTGGAATGACTTACCAGTCAGCATTTATATTACTGAAACTTATTGGAGCTACTCTATGAATAGACAAGATGATAAAACTTGCCTGGCTTATAACTATGTTTTTGGAGATACAGGAGTCAGAACAAAGTGCTTAAATTTCCTACATATTATATCAAACTAGATGGGCTCTTAAGCAATCAGCCTGGCCTCCTACTCATAGAGTAGTCTAATCGTTGAATATAATGATTCTAGCTGCTCTTTACATGTCAGATGGCTATATTAAGAAACCCAGACACTTTCATTTAGGAAGACAGACAAAAATCTGTCTGTTTTAAGAAGTCACCCAGCCACTGAAGAAGTGATACTCCTATAAATGAAATTTCAGAGAAGTATATAGTGAACAATCTTTCTCAAGGCTGCCAAAATGATTTATTGCATGCTGAGATTTCATACACACACATATAGACTGCATAATACTATTTTTTAAACACAAGTTGTTTTCTTGCAAAACCGACTGAAGTTAGTGATAATATATATTATCTCTGTCATTGGTTTGATATCTAAAAGGTAGTTTTTCAAAAATAAATAGTCATAATGGGAAATTTAGGAATTATGTTAAAAAGAAACACAATAATTTATATCAATCATGCCTACTACTGTGGGCAAGAATCCCTTAGAAGAAATGGAGTATCCCTCTTAGTCAACAAGAGTCCAAATGCGGTACTTGGATGCAATCTCAAAAACTACAGCATGATCTCTGTTCGTTTCCAAGGCAAACCATTCAATATCACAGTAATTCAAGTCTATGCCCCAACCACTAATGCTGAAGAAGCTGAAGACAAACAGGTCTATGAAGACCGACAAGACTTTCTAGAACTAAAAATACCAACAAAAAACAGATGTTCTTTTCATCATAGGGGACTGGAATGAAAAAGTAGGAAGTCAAGACATACATGGAGTAACAGGCAAGTTTGGCCTTGGAGTACAAAATGAAGCAGGGTAAAGGCTAACAGAGTTTTGCCAAGAGAAAGCATTGATCATAGCAAACACCCTCTTCCAACAACACAAGAGAAGATGCTACACATGGCTATCACCAGATGGTCAATACCAAAATCAGATTGATTATATTCTTTGCAACCAAAAATGGAGAAGATATATACAGTCAGCAAAAACAAGACAAGGAAATGACTGTGGCACAATAAAGATCATGAACTCTTTATTGCAAAATTCAGACTTAAATTGAAGAAAGTAAGGAAAACCACTAGACCATTCAGGTATGACCTAAATCAAATCCCTTATGATTATACACTGGAAGTGAGAAATAGATTTAAGGGACTAGATCTGATAGATAGAGTGCCTGAAGAACTATGGACAGGGTTTCATAATATTGTACAGGAGGCTGTGATCAACACCATCCCCAAGAAAAATAATTGCAAAAATGCAAACTGGTTGTCTGAGGAGTCCTTACAAATAGCTGAGGAAAGAAGAGAAGTGAAAGGCAAAGGAGAAAAGAAAAGATATACCAATCTGAATGCAGAGTTCCAAAGAAGAGTAAGTAGAGATAAGAAAGCCTTCCTAAGTGATCAGTGCAAAGGAATAGAGGAAAACAATAGAATGGGAAAGACTAGATATCTCTTCAAGAAAATTAGAGCTACCAAGGGAACATTTCATGCTAAGATGGGCAAATTAAAGGACAAAAATGGTATGGACCTAACAGAAGCAGAAGATATTAAGAAGAGGTGGCAAGAATACCAGAACTATACAAAAAAGATCTTCATGACCCAGATAACCATGATTGTGTGATCACTCACCTAGAGCCAGACATTCTGGAGTGTGAAGTCAAGTGGGCCTTAAGAAGCATTGCTATGAACAAAACTAGTGGAGGTGATGGAATTCCAGCTGAGCTATTTCAAATCCTAAAAGACGATGCTGTGAAAATGTTGCATTCCATATGTCAGCAAATTAGGAAAACTCAGCAGTGGACACAGGACTGGAAAAGGTCAGTTTTCACCCAAAGAAAAGCAATGCCAAAGAATGCTCAAACTACTGCATAATTGCACTCATCTCACAGGCTAGCAAAGTAATGCTCAAAATTCTCCAAGCCAGGCTTCAACAGTACGTGAACTGAGAACTTCCAGATGTTCAAGCTGGATTTAAAAAAGGCGGTGGAACCAGAGATCAAATTGCCAACAGCCATTGGATCATAGAAAAAGCAACAGAGTTCCAGAAACACATCTACTTCCGCTTTATTGACTATGCCAAAGCCTTTGGCTGTATGTATCACAACAAACTGTGGAAAATTCTTAAAGAGATGGGAATACCAGGCTATCCTACCTGCCTCCTGAGAAACCTGTATGCAGGTCAAGAAGCAACAGTTAGAACCAGACATGGAACAATGGACTAGTTCCACATTGGGAAAGGAGTACGTGAAGGCTGTATATTGTCACCCTGCTTATTTAACTTATATGCAGAATACATCATGTGAAATGCCAGGCTGGAGGAAGCACAAGCTGGAATCAAGATTGTTGAGAGATATATCAATAACTAGCCTCAGATATGCAGATGACAGTATCCTTACTGTAGAAAGCAAAGAGCAACTAAAGAGCCTCTTGATAAAAGTGAAAGAGGAGAGTGAAAAACCTAGCTCAAAACTCAACATTCAAAAAACGAAGATCATGGCACATGGTCCTATCAGTTCATAGCAAATAGATGAGGAAACAATAGAAACAGTGACAGACTGTTTTCTTGGGCTCCAAAATCACTGCAGATGGTGATTGCAGCCATGAAAGTAAAAGATGCTTGCTCCTTGAAAGAAAAGCTATGACAAACCTAGACAGCATATTAAAAAGCCGAGACATTACTTTGACAACAAAGGTCTGTCTAGTCAAAGCTGTGGCTTTTCCAGTAGTCATGTATGGATGTGACAGTTGGACCACAAAGAAAATTGAGCCCCAAAGAATTGATGCTTTTGAACTGTGGTGTTGGAGAAGATTCTTGAGAGTCCCTTGGACTGCAAGGAGATCAAACCAGTCAATCCTAAAAGAAATGTCTTACATATTCATCGGAAGGACTGATGCTGAAGCTGAAGCTCCAATACTTTGGCCACGTGATGCAAAGAACTGACTCATTGGAAAAGACCCAGATGCTGGGAAAGACTGAAGACAGGAGGAGAAGGGGACAGCAGTTGATTAGATGGTTAGATGGCATCACTGATTTGATGAATGTGAGTTTGAGCAAGCTCCAGAAGTTGGTGATGGACAGGGAAGCCTGGCGTGCTGCAGTCCATGGGGTTGCAAACAGTTGGACACGACTGAGTGACTGAACTGAACTGATATCAGTTAAGCAAAAAAAAAAAAAAAAGGAATAGTTATGGGAAAATATACATTAAATTTAAACAATTACTCTTACTTAGTGTCTGACACCAATGAATTTTTGTGTTAAAAAAGAGAATGTGAATTTTATTATAAAACGTTAAGTATACATAAATGAAATACATATTTTCCTTTAAATTTGAGGAACTGAGTCATTTCATCTAAGTTTTAAAATCTGTGCTTATAGTGTTATTGATAGAATTTTATCATTCTTTTAACATCCAAGGAATCAGTAGTGATGTCCCCTCTTTCATTCCTGATACTGGTCATTTGTATCTTCTCTGTTTTTCTTGGTTATCTAAGCTAAAATCTTATCAAAACCTTTTCAAAGAAGCAGATTTAGGTTTCATCAATTTACTCTATTATAGTTTCCTTGTTTTCAATTTTGTTGATTTCTGCTCTAATATTTATTTGATTTCTTCTACTTGTTTTGGATCTGATGTGCTCTTCTTTTTCTGGTTTTCTAATGTGAAAACTTAAGTTATTGATTCTGGTAAAGGGGATGGGGGAAATGTTGGATTCCATTGTTGCCAGAACTGGAAAATTACTAATTTTTAATAGTTTTCATATATGAATAAGTTTTAAATCTTTAATAAACATTTTGATCCAAAGATGCCTTATATTTTATAAAATATTTAATTATTGCAGGTTATTTTAGCCTGAGTGTCCACAAAAGAGAGTTTGACACAAAAGTTTTCATTTGAGTAGCTCATTTGGAAAGTGGTTCTAGTAAGTCAGAGTAAGGAAAACATATGTGAGAGCTGGACAATAAAAAAGGCTGAGTGCCAAAGAATTGATGCCTTTGAACTGTGGTGTTGGAAAAGGTTCTTGAAAGTCCCTTGAATAACAGGGAAATCAAACTAGTCAATCCTAAAGGAAATCAACCCTGAATATTCATTGGAAGTACTGATGCTGAAGCTGAATCTCCAATACTTTGGCCACCTGATGTGAAGAGCCGACTCATTGGAAAAGACCCTGATGCTAGGAAAGATAGAAGGCAGGAGGAGGAGGGGACAACAGAAGATGAGATGGTTCGATGGCATCACCAACTCAATGGATATCAGTTTGAGCAAACTCCGGGAGATGGTGAAGGACAGCGAAGCCTGGTGTGCTGCAGTCCATGGGGTCACAAAGAGTCAGACATGACTGAGTGACTGAACAACAACATGGTTAAGCAAGGAAGGAGGAAAAGTCAAACAATGGTATGTTAGACATTGCACATCACTATAGGCAAGTGGTGCTTGACCCTATGGGCCTAAAGTTGGCATCCATACTTGTGATGATGAATAACTACCACCTCTAAGATAGAGTGGATGCAGTGTATTCTATGTAGAATGAGGTAGCTGGATGATATCCTTGAAGGAAGGGATGGAATCGAGTGTCCAGCATCAGATGTTGCTCTTGGGGAGTTATACATTTAGAAGTGGGAGTAGCTTGATCACCCATGGAGAGAACCAGTGTTGTTGAACTCAAGCTTAGGCTCCAACCCTGCCACCAAGATAGTTCATGGGCTCATTGTGCCAGAACCATGATGACTGAGGAGAGAAGCTGTTTGATATCCAAATGAGTCATCAGATACCCTTGGTTTTTAACTGCCTTCTCTACAGTCAGTTCCTTGGATGACCATTAATTACAGAGTGAAGAACCTGATGTAATGCCCACATTTCTGCCAACCAGAAGTTTCCTGCTTCAACATTATTCTACTCTGACTGAAACTGAAGTGTGGTGGCAGTCCATTTACAGCTATCATCGATATTTAATGCTCATACATCTGTGCACTAAGTTTGAGATTAATAATTTCCTCTTCCAGTAGTTGTTCAGAGACCACCCCCTGCCTCATGAGGAGCATCATTGTAACAGCAGTCAAAGGCACGAGGGTTTGTGCAGTCAGCCAATTTATTTGTGCTTTCTCAGACTGGATCCTGGAGCGTGTCCATGGTACTATGGACTGCTATTGAGTTTGCCAGATCTTATCACTTGGTGAGTATCATAAGGTTCAGCTTGTGGTGGCCAGATCCTGTCGTATAGCACCTTACTTGCTATCTCTTGGTAAGGCACTCCATATATATTTCTACTGAACTCAATAGCATGTAAGGAGCTATGTTTTAATTGGCAAGCAGTTTACTGACATAGGAGATATGAATTTTTCTCAGAACCTCAGGATTCTGTGTTATAACTCCCATATTATGGCTTATAATGACTTAGATAATGCTTCCTTATCCATCAGAGATACTGTAAGCATTATAAAATATACTGAGGCATATGGCCTGAGTAACAGAAGAACTTGCACTGCAGATCTGAAAACGTGATAGGGGACCAAGTCTGTTAACATCAAACTTTTTGACTTGTCAAGTCTCATGTTTTTCTTTTCATACAAAAGAACTGTTCATATATTTAGCCCTGAAATACTATCAATAAAGCATTACCACAGACTTCTGTCAGTCAAACTAGTTTGATTCCCCTCTAACTGTGCTTCCCATTATGGTAACTATACTTGTCCCTGAGATTTTGTGCAGCAACCTGGGCTGTGAAATCTTATTATTTCCATTAGAGCATAGTTTACTTCTAATGATGACTTGCAGAGGACAGCATGACTTTTATAAAAATGTCAAATGTTCCCCTTCACCAATTTCAGGTGTTCCTCCTCACTACTTTATTATAGTAGTGTCTTCTCTGCCCTCTGAAGGAAATATACTTGAGAGATAGGTCCTCTTGTCTCATGTTATTCATGTTATGAAAGTATTTATTTCTAATGCCTTCATTCCTTTTGACCTTCTCAACAATTCCTCAGTATTCTGGCAAGCAAGTTCTAATATCTTCTATCTCATTTACCATACATAGCCTGTTGCCCAAGCTTCAACATGTCACCCAAACAGCATATGTAAAGGCAGCTCCAGGTCATTGACCTCTGATTCATAAGTATGTACTCCCATGTCAGTGAGTCCTCAAAATCCATTCTAACAGGTACTATCCCAGTTCACACAAGTACCTATTAGCCAGTTCCTAGAGCTCATTCTGGATATTCCACCTGAAGAGAGACTGCATTTTGGTCTTGTGCTGTGATAACCTTACCCTTGCCATGAGTTGGAAGCAGTGAAAAACATCAGTGTTGGCTGTTGAGTAAGACAAGCAGTCTTTTCGAGGCAGCTGCCTTAGGTGAGGCTATTGCCCTGGTTTCCAGGGACAGGGAGGTTGCTCTCCAATAGTTAGGGTTAGGGGGCTACTTTTGCCAGACTGAGTGTACAGAGGATGATAGGGATTCAAGATTTTTTCACTCATTACTATTTCAGGTATCAGAGGTCTACTCTTTCCTTATTAGGATGCATATATTGATATAGAGATCTAAGTGTTATGTGAAAAATTCTGAGAGATAGGAATACCAAACCACCTGACCTGTCTCTTGAGAAATCTGTATGCAGGCCAGGAAGCAACAGTTAGAACTGGGCATGGAACAACAGACTGGTTCCAAATCGGAAAAGTATGTCAAGGCTGTATATTGTCACCCTGCTTATTTAACTTATATGCAGAGTACATCATGAGAAACAGTGGGCTGGATGAAGCATAAGCTGGAATCAAGATTGCTGGGAGAAATATCAATAACCTCAGACATGCAGATGACACCACCCTTATGGCAGAAAATGAAGAACTAAAGAGCCTCTTGATGAAAGTGAAAGAGGAGAGTGAAAAAGTTGGCTTAAAGCTCAACATTCAGAAAACTAAGATCATGGCATCCGGCCCCATCACTTCATGGCAAATAGATGGGGAAACAGTGGAAACAGCGGCAGACTTTTATTTTGGGGGGCTCCAAAATCACTGCAGGTGGTGACTGCAGCCATGAAAGTAAAAGGTGCTTCTCCTTGGAAGGAAAGTTATGACCAACCTAGACTGCATATTAAAAAGCAGAGACATTACTTTGCCAACAAAGGTCCGTCTAGTCAAGGCTATGGTTTTCCCATTAGTCATGTATGGATGTGAGAGTTGCACAGTGAAGAAAGGTGAGTGCCGAAGAATTGATGCTTTTGAACTGTGGTGTTGGAGAAGACTTTTGAGAGTCCCTTGGACAGCAAGGAGATCCAACCAGTCCATCCTAAAGGAGATCAGTCCTGAGTGTTCATTGGAAAGGCTGATGTTGAAGCTGAAACTCCAATACTTTGGCCACCTGATGTGAAGAGCTGACTCATTTGAAAAGACCATGATGCTAGGAAAGATTGAAGGCAGGAGGAGAAGGGGACAACAGAAGATGAGATGGCTGGATGGCATCACCTACTCAATGGACATGAGTTTGGGTAAACTCTGGGAGTTGGTGATGGACAGGGAGGCCTGATGTGCTGCAGCCCATGGGGTCACAAAGAGTAAGACACGACTGAGCGACTGAACCAAACTGGTGTTATGAATGCAATTTCCATGCAGGTCTGCAACCTTGGAATTAGAATCAGGGTCTGCTATTCAGCATTCTGTCTTATGACTGGCGATGAGGGTCTTCTTAATCCAATGTATTAGGGTGAATGACAGGCTGTGTATTCCCATTAGACACACAAACCTAGATTACAGATCCAGTTTAGGGCACTCTTAGAGCCTGCCCTAAAAACCACTTGAGGCTGAAAGGGATTTCTGAATTCATGCTGAGCTGGAAGCCAAACTCATCTATTTCCACATTCCAAATGCCAACTCACTCAAAAGTGAAAGTGTAAGTCGCTCAGTTGTGTCTGATTCTTTGCAACCCCATGGACTATACAGTCCATGAAATTTTCCAGGGCAGAATACTGGAGTGGGTAGTCTTCAGGAGGAAAATAAATGTATATTTGAGGCACGTCTCCCTTATTTCAATATATGCCACAGTATAAAAAATGTCCTAGGAGCAATTTAGGTGCTCTTCCTTTACCCCAAGGTGCAATCCCTGGTAACTCAGACAGTAAAGTGTTTGCCTACAATGCTGGAGACCCAGGTTCGATCCCTGGGTCAGGAAGATCCCCTTGAGAAGGAAATGGCAACCCACTCCAGTATTCTTGCCTGGAAAATCCCATGGACTGAGGAGCCTGGTAGGCTACAGTCCATGGGGTCGCAAAGAGTTGGACACGACTGAGCGACTTCACTTTCACTTTCTTTCACTTTTTCTTTACCCCAAACCAGACACCCAGGAACTCACAAATATGGGGAATCCTGGGGCTCTGTTTTTCAAATACAGACAGTCTATAACGTTAAGAAATATTTCCCACTATTATGATGAAGTGTATCACTATTATGAGGAAGAAGTGATCTAAGATGACTCAGGTCATCTGGTTCGCTTTAAATCTGGCATCTTAAATCCCCAGAGCAGAGCTTTAAACCACACATAGCTTTTTTTCTGACTCACAATCGTATGACTAAATGAATGAATAAATGAACTAGGTAGTAAAGAAATATGAGAACCAAGGAGATAGAGTTAGCTCCACTGAGAAAATAGAAGGTGAGTAATATATTATATTCAAAGGAACACATTATAGAGTAAATAGTGTGTTTTCCCAGGGTATAAGGCCCACATATACTGTGGTGATGGTCTGTTGTCAAATGATCCTCAGGATCATGAGGAAACGATGTGGATTGGTTCAGGCTGTAGGCCCGAGGAGTCTTGGTCATTGTCAGGCAGGAGACAGGGTCTAGAGAAGGTTCTGTAGAATCTGAAGCTTATATACTTTTGAAGGTTTTCTTTTAAAGTAACACAAAATCAATCACAATAGTGAGTATTTATTTAGCATGATAAGATAATGTATAACAAGCATTAAAATTATGACAACTGCAATAAGAAAAATTCCAAACAAATCATGTGTGTGTGTGTGTGTGTGTGCAGAAACACCACTTATGTAGCTGCACAATCTGAAGTATGGTGAAGTGAACATCCAAGGTGAAAGGTATAATAGTTTTATTGAAAAGCAAAACATCAAATTTCTGCAATTTTTACATAAACACAAGGCCATGTGAACACATAACAAAACCCCAGGAGTGACATTTGTGTCACTTTGAAAAATGCAGACAGGTTCACATTAAGCCTTTAGGATTTAATTTTACATCAAGTTTTTAAAATAAAATAGCTCTCAATATTTATTCTCACTAAAAGTCTTGTTTCAAGTTAGAATAAACAGTTTATTGACTTCAGACTTCAACTTTCAATTGTATATTTTTAAACATGTTGGGATAATTGTCATATTTGTCCAAAAAGAGACTTTTTATGTGACCCATTGCCAAATTCACAGATTCTGGTCCATCTATTCTTTCTAGTAATGTGGAATGATTTACCAGTTGGAATTTATATTATTGAAAGCAACTGGAACTACTGTACAAATAAGCCAGATGATAAAAAATGCTTGGTTTGAAGCAAGCAACTCTGTATATGGAGATACAAGATTCAGAACAAAGTGCTTGCATTTTCTACAGTTTATATCAAACTAGGTGGGCTCTTAAGCAGTCAGTCTGGACTCATACATCTAGAGTAGCCAGACCATGAATATAATGATTCTAGCTGCCTTCTATATGTGCTCAGAAAGCTATATTAAGATACAGCCAATGTTAGTTATGAAGGCAGGAGAAAGCCTGTCTGTTTTAAGAAACTGTTCTGGCTGTTGAACAATAGACACTCCCACACATGGAACTTCATGGAACTGTAGAATGAATAATCCTGTTCAAGGCTGCCAAAATTATTTTCTGCATGCTGAGATGTTATTCACACACACATCGACTGCATGCAGATAATCCATTTACTTTATTTTTGAAGTCCAGATTGTTTTCTTGAAAAAGCAATTGCACTCAGTTGTAATATATAGCAAAGCATCTCTATCTTTGGTTCTATATCTCAGAGATATTTTTCCAAAAATAAATAAGCTTGACAGGAAAAATAATTCAGCTATCTTAAGAGAAAGTCTAATATTTTATAAAAATTAAGCAAAAATATATGATTGATGCTTTTTTCTAATTATCTTGCTTAATATCTCATACCAGTGCAACTTTAATATTAAAACGATTGCGCACACTATATTTAACTATACAGCATAGACACAAAAATGTCAAAAAACAAAATAGTACTCTCCTTTATTAATCATATTGGAATTATGCTTTCTAAAAATGCACAGGAAAGTAGAACAGCTAAAATATGTTAATAATTTGATGTTGAAGAAGTGAAAGAAAAGGAAATGAAGATGCAGAACAGATCATAGATCCTAGATATTGCAAAAAGAAGTGAATGTATCACCCAAAGTCTCCCATTTCTGGAAAAAATATGTTAGAATAATTCAGAGATTTTTCTTTTAAACTAGAATCTATGGAAGCTCCCTGTTACTGGACCCTCAGAAGATTTAATGATCTTCCTTTGTTAACGGTTTCCGCCTCTTTTCAAACAAGATTTTTGAATCAAATAATTCTCTTTCCCTGTATCCTAGAGATGGCCCCTTCAGATACTTTGCTTCTGCTGCCTTGTAATCTAATCCATCAACAGCAGAAATTGAACAGATGATTGCTTCTGGCAGAAGAACTTCCAGGATAAATTTAATTTTATCATTTCTTATCCGAGTCAGCATTTTTTCATCTATTTGTTTGTAGACTTCTTGCAAATATTTCACCACCTCATCCAACTGATCTTCATCTTCAAAGTATGTTTCAATACAGGGTGTGAATCTATGTGCATTCAAGAATGATTTCAGCCACCTGGACCCTTTCGTGCCATTTAAAATGGCTAAGAGATGGCTCTCTGTTCCCTTTGCATTCACGATGAAGTCCACTAGGTTCTTGTTGGCTCGGTCCCGAGCAGACTTCATTCGGTCTGGAAGAAGTTTCTGGAAGGACATTTTCTTGGTCTGGGAAGTCACAGACATTGATCTCCCAGTATTTTCATTTTGCAGCTTTGGAAATAAATTCCTGAAGGTATCCTGTTTGATTATTTTCCTAACTGGATAACTTATGTCAGCAGCGTAATACTCAAAAAATGAGCCTGCAAAAGAACCACAACCTAATCTAACTCTGTAGTCACAAATAAGCGAGATGCACCAGTCAATACTTTCACTGTATTCCTCCCTGGCTTTCTCCACTAGTGCCTGCTTCTCTTTACAGTCAAATTTCTTTAATCTTCTAAAAGGCACTCTAACGCCTCTTTTTTCAGGATTCATATTTGCCTCAACAAAAACCACACTTGCTTTTCTCTCTTTTCGCCTGATGCTTTTTATCACTGATGGCCAAAATGGATATTTTTGATACTTAAACCAGACAATCATCCCTGTTTCAAATGAACGTTGCTCATAATTAAAAAGGAAACGTGGAAGTTCTTCATCTTCTTCATTGTCATCTAATATGGATGCAGCAATCGAACTTACACGCGCTGACTTGTCAGAAGCTTGAAATTCTTCCTCAAATTCCTCAAAATCCAGTCTCTGAAGATTTCTTTCATTACTCCCCAGGAGTGAATAATCCCCAGAATGGCTAGAGGCACTAAATGAAACCTGATGTTCCTGTGAAGAAGGCTGAGGGAAAGCTTCAGCACCCATCTCTGATTCCACAGTAGGTTGATTCTGGCTGGCAACCGAGCATGGATCAGAGGGACCCTCTCCAGGATCTTCAATATTCTCTGAGAAGGCAGAGCATTCAGAGGAAGCGGCCGGGGCCTCTGGGTAGATGTCTTCTGGCTCCTCTTTTAAAGCTTTGGGCACAATGAAGCCATCTGATGGTAAAATTGGACTGAATTTTTCTTCTTTAACATATACATCTTCCTCTTTAATTGTGGAAAGCAAAGGCAAAATTGAGAGGTCAATCTTTTTCTTGCTCTCTTTTTCATCCTCATCTTCTGAAAGTGAAGGGAAAGTCTGGCACCAGCTGAGGTTTTGTGATGATTTTGTTTCTGTTTCATTTGGAATATTATCAATCATTGCATGCACCTGTGATTTATCATCATACAGGGAATCATCACTCTCTGATGATACTAACAGGATTGTTGAATTTTCATTTTCCTCCAGATACTTTGGTAAGTCTCCTTCTCCTTCGTGCTTCCGATACTTTTTACGAGGGGGTGAATCAGATGGCTTTTGTGGTATGTTTTGAGACAGTATAGTGGTCTCTTCCTCATCTGAACTGCTTACTTGAATCAAATTTTTTCTCTCATTCAGAATATCCAGTGCCATTTTTAGTGACCTGGCATAGGCTGTTTCCTCTCCAGGTGGGTCACTGACCTCTGACTGTGTGGCTAGTGAGGAGGCAATAGCTTCAACTTGAGATTTAGTTAGGATCTTTGTTTCTGTGCTTTCCATTTGAATTTTTTCATCCAGTGAGAGTATTTGAACTTCCAGGGAAAATACCTTTTTTCTCTTACTATTTGATGAAGCCTCGGATCGGGACAAAACTTTTGCTGGCCACAACTGGTCTTGCCAATTGCATAAGACATACTCAGCATCCATTATGATTTAGATTTATGTGCCAAGAGGTTAATATCAGAGATTTATGTGTCTGGCTATTCTCGTCACTGTGAAGGAAGTCCCTACCACAAACAATACTTTGACCAGTGCCCCTTTTAGAACTACAAAGAGTTACAAAGTGTTTATAGCTTGTGTGGCCTGTTGTCCTCCAGCTGAACTTCCCAAGGATGCTTGAACACGTTGTTTGAATGGACAATGTGGAAGATACTGAAATAGCAAAAAGGAAAAGAAGAGTATCAGCAAATAAAATTATTTTGCCAAAGTAGGTGAGCAATTGCAAATAGAGAAGAGACAGACAGACAGTGGGGTATCAGATGGAGGAGGAAAATGCAGAATAATATAAGGTGCAGGATAAGAATTGGAAAAGTGTTTTTATAACATCTCAAAGAACTTACTTTCATTATTGCACACGATTATTAAAGTGTGACTCTATGTGCATGATGACAGAAGTGGTGTGTCAGGAACTCTATGTATTAGACATTTTGGGACTGGTGCCCCTAGTGTTATACCTAGAGAAGCAGGACTCTGAACTTGGTGTGCATCAAATTCATCTGGAGAATTCTTAAAACTAGATTTCTAGGCCCTATCCTGAGAATGGCTGCCAGGTTCACATATTGGATGAGGTAATTATCAAGGATTTTTTGAGAGTCAGGTGGCTGGCTAGGACTTCAGGTAGAAATCTGATTAGTCTTTGGCATGAATTCTTCATAGCAGTTTGACACATGAGATTCCTCCCCCAAAGTAGAAGCTATTACTTTTAATTACAAAACATTATGGCTACGGAACAGGGAGCAAAATGGATTACATCTTAAATTCTCAACCTAACATGATTTTAATATGAAATGTAGTTTTTAATATTGCTAAGGCTTTAGAGAAATAAGCAAAATAAATTATACCCTGAGTTCTCAACATGTTTTTAATGTGAAGTATTTTGCAAAATGAAAAGAGCCTTACCCAATGTCACGTGGATCAGGAAGGGTCTGGCTCTGTGATCTGGTTGTCTTGATTCTTACTCCAAAAGGAGACAGGCTGTCTAAAAGGAGACAGGGAATTAAATTAAGTGGCCAAGGCATAAAGAAACTTTACTACCAAAACTTTAGCACACATGTCATTTAGAAACACAGGAATGAAACGAAATCTTATCTATGATGTAGATGTTTATTGTCCCCCTTGTTTATATTATTTTAACTTCTCTCTGAGTGATACAGTTATGATATCTGGTTCATGTTTAAATCATATTTCTCAGGAAAAGTGCGAGGCAAAGACAAGAAAGGGAAGTAACAATTGCCTTGTGTCTACTATGCCCTTCCCCAATAGCTCAGAGGATAAAGAATCTGCCTGCAATGGAGACACAGGAGACAAGGAATTGATCCCAAGGGAAAATACCCTGGAGAAGGAAATGGCAACCCATTCTAGTAGTCTTTACTGAAAAATCCCATGGACAGAGGAACCTGGTCGCAAAGAGTCAGACATGACTGAGACACTAAACACATTCACACTACTATGAACAAGACTACAGGTTTTGTTTGAATCCTCAAATCAACCACTATGTGAATTTTTCATCCTTTACACATATAATTTTTTCAACAGAATTTTATTCACACTCTACATGCTGTCTCCCAGTTCACTCATACAAAATATATTTCATTGCTTTATTGTCCACTTCATAAAAATGGTTGCCTGGAGAAAATTTAGGAAATTTGGCCACCGCCATCTTGTGACCAGAAGCAGAACTGCAGATCTTGCAGGTGCTGTATGCAGAGCTTCAGTTGCTCAGATTTTTCTTAAGAGAGAAGGATGGGAACTACATTTAGCCAGCCAGGAGTCTTTCCAGGCTTATGCTATGCTATGCTAAGTCACTTCAGTTGTGTCTGACTCTGTGCAACCCCATAGACAGCAGCCCACCAGGCTCCCCCGTCCCTGGGATTCTCCAGGCAAGAACACTGGAGTGGGCTGCCATTTCCTTCTTCAATGCATGAAACTGAAAAGTGAAAGTGAAGTCGCTCAGTCGTGTCCAACTCTTAGCAACCCCATGGATCGCAACCTAACAGGCTCCTCCGTCCATGGGATTTTCCAAGCAAGAGTACTGGAGTGGGGTGCCATTGCCTTCTCCGTTCTAGGCTTATAGAACTTTCTAAGTTCAAGGGGTTTGGCTGTGTACGATAAGAGGATCATAATGTCTTCAACTATAATCTTTCTGGTTATAAAACATGCAGAAGCTTATTAAAAATCAAAAAGATGCAAAGAGATGTAGGTAAAACTAAGTACAAGCTTCAATATAAATAATCTGAATATTCTCCATTTTCCAGACTTTTTTACATGTATAGATAAATGCATACCATTTCAAAACAACATCAGATCTCTGATGTTGAGCAGTCTGAACATTATTCTACCTAAGTGTTTTTCACATGATTTATGAATTACTTTAAATGAGTTTTTTTTCTCACATTTGTAACATTTTATCTCAGTATTTTTCCTGATGATGTAAACAAGTAAATGTGTAAGAATATATTAATACTCTAAAATTAGACAGCAGTAAAGCTAGTCCTATCTGTCCAACTACACAAATAAATATTCATTTTAATAGTATGGCAGGTATGTTTTCCCAGAATTGGCTGCATGAATTATATAGTAGCATATATATGTTCTGCTAACACACATATTTAATTTTGTGAGATAACGTTACAATTGTATGCTACAATTTACTTCTTTCACTTTATTTCTCAGACATTTCAAATCTCTACATGTAGAGATTCACGTTTTTATTTTCGAGACACATAGTATTCCACTGTATGAATGCACCATGACCTATAATATTTTTAAAACCTGCTAATAGAAATAAACCAAATCCTCTGTCTCAGTCTTAAAAAAACTTTAAAGATACCAGAAAATGGTTATTGCTGACCACAGCTATACCTGTGATCTGAAAGAATGAGTTGGAAGGAAGATACAGACAGGGCTGTAGCCAACACAGCAACCAGGCTACACACTTGATTATGTCCAGGAAAATTTCCACTATTGGCAAAAGATGGGGGGTCATGTCTGCATGTCTGTGTGTGTCTATGAATGCTTACGTGTTTGAAGCAAATTGGATATGCTGTCAGCTTCATTTTTCTTTCATGATTATAAAAGTAATCATGGGGAGATGCTGATATTCACTAGGAATTAATATTAAAATAGTACCTTGACTATCCAGAAATGCTGAATAACATGGGAGCTTATTTTCTCCCAGATTTTTTAAATCATGAGAATATACAAGCATATATATGTATAAGTGTCTTCACTCAAATACATACTTGTTCCCCTCTCCATGTTCATGTACAGGTGACACACACATAGTCTATGTGCCAATCAAATTATAGAAGTATTTCCCCTCAAGCTGCCATACATTTTTATCCATCATTTTCTGTGTAGATTAATAAATGCTTAAACATTCAAACAGTAACAGAATCTCTAGCAATATAAACATGGAATGCCAAGTCAATAAATTAGCATGAATGCCTGCGCTGCACTGAAGTCTTAATATAGAGGCTGTAATCTGATCACTCCTTCTTCCACTTGTAGACTTTTAAAGGATTGGGAGATACAAAAATTCCAAAGGATTAATTCTTTCATAATGCCAACAATTATCTCAAATCCACACACCTTTCCCACCACTTTAAAACCACTGTTCCTATTGCTCTCATCTTCATCCTAGGGTCTTGAGAAATCCCTATAAAATAACTAGATTTAAGACAGCCATTACATCCCAGGGACGGGGGAGCCTGGTGGGCTGCCATCTATGGGGTCACACAGAGTCGGACACGACTGAAGTGACTTAGCATAGCATAGCATAGCATTACCTTGAAGCTTCTTGTCAGCTGCAGCCTGGTGAAATGCTGCTCCTCCCCCAAGACTGGCCAGGTACAGCTCACTCTGAAGCTTCTCAGAGAATGCTGTGCCCCTCCCTGTGATGAAGTCAGATGATCCTTCTCTGAATTAGGTGAGGGAGAACTGCCAAATTAAACTGCTGAAGTATAAAAGGGTAGAACGGAGAAGGCGATGGCACCCCACTCCAGTACTCTTGCCTAGAAAATCCCATGGACGGAGGAGCCTGGTAGGCTGCAGTCCATGAAGTCGCTGAGTTGGACATGACTGAGCGACTTCACTTTCACTTTTCACTTTCATGCATTGGAGAAGGAAATGGCAACCCACTCCAGTGTTCTTGCCTGGAGAATCCCAGGGACGGGGGAGCCTGATGGGCTGCCGTCTATGGGGTCCCACAGAGTTGGACACGACTGAAGCGACTTAGCAGCAGCAGCAGCAGCAGCAAAGGGGTAGAAATGTTCCTTTTTAAAGAACTTGAAAGTGAATTAGCAACAAGTGTCTGTTTAATTTCCCTTAGGGTGGTGATTTCTTGGGGGAAAAAAGGGTGTAAATCACTTTACTTTAAAAAAAAAGTCTGATTTAAACTATTTCGCCATGTTTTTTTTTTTTTCCTTGCCTTCTCTGCATCTTACCTTGGTAGGTCAATTTAAAACCCAGCTGGTCATGCTTCATTAAAATAGTTCACTAAGGATGTTTATTTGGATCGCACTAAAACTGTACACCGTTTTAGGGAACATGACTTATAATTTTCAAATCTGTTTTCAGGACATGGTATATCTCTCCTTTTATTCAGTTCTTTTCTTAAATGCTTCAGAAATTTCTAGTATATCTTCAAGGAACATGGATATTTCTGACCAGAGGCTGGAAATCACTGGTTTGCAGGCAAATGCCCATTTCATATACCCTCATCAATAACTGGCAAATCCTCCTTCTTATATTTTATTAGTATTTTTCACTCACACAAGTCAATGTGGGGAAATTAATTTTTTAAAAAGTTACAAGTATTTGTTTTTCTGTATGTCTGAAACGTATCTTGCACATTTTTTTCATTAAAATTCTCCTGTGTTAGATTAAAATTCAGCTTATTTAACTTAGAAAGCTAATTTAAAATATTGCTAGGGATAATTTTGGAAATGAAAATATTTGGGAATGAAGTGTTTTATTTGACTTCTGTATTATCTAATACATATTTATATATAAATTTATTGTTATATATTTTATTTTATATAAAATTTATTTATATAAACACACACACACACACACACACATATATATATATGTATATATATATAATCTCCTATTACAGTAGAAAAAGTAAACTAATACATTGGCCAAAGAGAATGACTACATGCTCCTGATTAATTTAGAACCCAGTTCAACATCTAGAAATACACATACTTAACAAATGTCTGACAGCAGTCAATGTGTAAGCCCCTTTCAAATCCAGAATGTGAGATGTAAAGGGACACAAGATATGATGGGTTGTTAAGATCTCAGTTCTAGGATTCTCCCAAACTTTGGATGATGTTAGGTATCCCTCTGACAAAGCAGCCAAGGCCTTTATTTTCTGTGGTTGGTTAGTATCCACAGTAAGTTTTACTTTATTTCTTTTTTAGAGAGGTGTAGAAAACACTTTTATTAGTTTTGACTAGGTATCTATGGAAACAACTCTATATTAGCACTCAAAATACATAATCATTTTTTGTTGTTAAGTGTACAATATAGTGGGTCACGGGCTTCTCTGGTGGCTCAGCTGGTAAAGAATCCGCCTGTAATGTGGGAGACCTGGGTTCAATCCCTGAGTTGGGAAGATCCCCTGGAGAAGGGAAAGGCTACCCACTCCAGTATTCTGGCCTGGAGAATTTCAAGGACTGTATAGTCCATGGGGTCTCAAAGAGTTGGACACGACTGAGCAACTTTCACAGATAGTGGTTCACAATTTTAAAGATTATACTCCATCTACAGTTATTATAAAATACTGGCTATAATCCTTTTGCTGTACAATAGTCTTTGTAGCTTATTTTATACATAGTTGTTTATACCTCATAATCCCCTACTCCTATATTGTCCCTTCCCACTTCTCTATTTCCACTAGTAATCATTAGTTTGTTTCTTTATCTTGTGAGTCTGTTTCATTTTTGTTATATTTACTAGTTTGTGGTATTTTTTAGATTCCGCATGTAAGTGATATCATACAGTACTTGTCTTTCATTTAGCATAATACCCTCTAAGTCCATCCATGTTACTGCAAATGGGAAAAGTTTACTCTTTTTTATGGCTGAGTAGTATCTCATTGTATATATACCACATCTTCTTTATCCATTTATCTGTTATGTACAGTTAGGTTGCACTCGTATCTTGGCAATAGTAAATAATGCTGCTGCTACAAACATTGGAGTGCATGTATCTTTTCAAATTAGTGGTTTTGTTTTGGTTTTTGGATATATACACAGGAGTGGAACTACTGGGTCATATGGTACTTCTATTTTTAGTTATTTTGAGAAACTGCCATACCGTTTTCCACAGCGACTGCACCAGTTTACGTTCCCACCAACAGTATACAAGGGTTTTCTTTTCTCCACATCCTCACCAAAATTTGTTGTGTTCTTTATTTATAATAGCGATTCTGATAGGTGTGAGGCAGTATCTCATTGTGACAATTTGGGGGATGCAGTGTATTATATAATATGTAAATGTATATAAATATATATTTATATATAAATTTTATTTTATATACTTTATATATAAATGTGTTTGTATGTAAAACCACCTCTATGTAAGTATTAATATTAGAAAATATATAATAATAATGAGGATAATCCCCAGGCTAGTATTTTATTGACCGTGCTAATAGTTACAGTATGTAATCTTTTGTACTATGCTGCTGCTGCTGCTGCTGTTGCTAAGTTGCTTCAGTCATGTCCGACTCTGTGCAACCCCATAGAAGGCAGCCCACCAGGCTCCCCCGTCCCTGGGATTCTCCAGGCAAGAACACTGGAGTGGGCTGCCATTTCCTTCTCCAATGCATAAAAGTGAAAAGTGAAAGTGAAGTCGCTCAGTCGTGTCTGACTCGTAGCAACCCCATGGATTGCAGCCCACCAGGCTCCTCCATCCATGGGATTTTCCAGGCAAGAGTACTGGAGTGGGGTGCCATTGCTTTCTCCGTTTGTATTATAAACCACCCCTAAATCTCAGAGGCTCAGCCCCAAAAGAGTTTCTAATGCTGATGTCAAAGTTCAACGGAGGTCATCAAGCAGCCAGAGAGGGAGAGGAGTCTCCGTTCTAAGCAGGCATTAAAAGACTCAAACTTCCTCCATTCTATGACCCTACCATATTCTTTGGCCTTGAAGTCCTCCACAGTCTTTGCACCTGGCTAACGAGGGTCACAAAAGATTCAGACGTGACTTAAGTGACTAAACAACAACTACAAAGGATCTTATGAAGATGGTCATTGGAGAATCCCAGGAAAGGTTTCAGAGGCCAGGACCGGCAAACATCATTATTGGTCACAGTCAACTAGATAAAACTGTTATAGAGGCTGGGGAATGTAGTCTCCTTATGACCCAGGAGGAAAATGAAACACAATTTGGTGAACACATAGCATTCTCTCTGCCAGAGGAAGTTTTCCCTTTCCATCTTTTATGAACTTTTGTTGTTTAATGTTTTTTTTTTCTTTTCTTTTTCGGCTGTGCAGCATATTTACAAAGACCAGGACAGACATTTCTATTTGCCCACCCTACATTCACTTTTTGCATTCTTTGTCATTAACAGAACTCCAGTTGCATTCAAGGTGGCAGTGTAAAGTCTTAAAATATTTTTTCCCCACAATCCTCCAAATAAGCCCTGGCCACAAGATGGAATTTATTGCTGAAGAATGTAAGCAGAAATAGTTCTGAAGATTCTAGAGAAGGTACCTCCAAAGGGGAAAACTGTCTTCTTGGGCTTTTTCTTTTTCCCTCACTTTCCCTCTTTCTCTTACTCCCCCCTAGAATTTGACCACAACAGGATTCAGACAGCCAATCTGGACCAAGAAGTGATTTAGAAAAAGGATGCAACTCATTAGGGATGAATGATCCTGAACCCCTGAATAATGGGTCCATCCCATTCCAATCACTTTAACCCAATGGAACAATACATTTCTATCTTACCTAGGTCACTGTGTTTTCTAGTCTCTAGTGGTAGGAAATAAAGTTGATCTTATATACAATTACCAACAAAAATAATAATATTATTATAGAATTAATCTTTTCAAAGCTTTCAAATTATTATTACATAATTTAAAGAGGATTACCAGGTTAGTATAAATATGAATTTATATAAATGAAGAGATATATTCAATTATATATTTTACAAGTAATATTTCTCATTCCATCTTCTCATTTCACACATTTTAGAAAAGTCAAGTGCACACAAAATGTGATCATTACATTAAGATTATACTCTTCTGTGTTTATTTTGTCTATTTTCTATATTGCATGCTCAGTCACTAAGTCATGTCTGACTCTTGGCAACCCCATGGACTGTATCCCACCAGGCTCCTCTGTCCATGGAATTTTCCAGGCAAGAATACTAGAGTGGGTTGCCATATCCTTCTCCAGGGGATCTTTTTCACCCAGAGATTGAACCCACATTTCCTGTGTCACCTGCAATGGCAGGGGCAGATTCTTTACCACTGAGCCACTTGGGCTAAATCAGTAAATACTACAACACCTCACCATTTTTCAAACAAAATACAAAGGAAAAGATTAATTCCTTGGACAATATTTTATGTTTCATTGTTCTATAGAAGGAGTGGGAAAAGAAAGATAACCAATAATAATTAATGCTGATACTACTACTACTATTAATGAAGATATAGAATAATTACAGATATAATAATATCTAACATTTATAGTTTTCCATGTGCCAGGTATTGTTCCCAGCACTTGACATATTATTTTATTTAATTATTAGATGGCTATTTCAGGTAGGAGAGTCCCATGCCTGAGTCATTCTGCATAACACGAGTAGTAATATTACTAATAATAATGACAAAGAATGAGAGAAACCAAAAGTGTTTTTTTACCATGAGCCAGGCCCTCTGCCAAGTGCTCTGTTTACACCATCTCCCTCTATTCTCGCAAAATCTTGTTAGGTGGGTATTCTGAGTATTACCACTTTATAGATGAGGCATTAGAGAGGTTAATTAACTTTTACAAGGATACCTAGAGACTATTGGGCACATGGGATTTGAATCCACGTACTCTGACTCTCAAGTCCATGTTTTTAATCACTAAAACACACTGAACCTACCTCATCCAAATGAAAAATGCTCTATAAATGTGGACTGGATGAATGGTGAATTAGTGAATTTGAAATAGCTATGTACTAGAAATCATGGAAACTTAAAAGAGAATCCTGTATTTAATTTAACATATATTAGTCTTTTATAACATAATTATAAGAGTGAGTGACATCCCATCACTTTTGCCATATTCTACTGATTGGAAGCAAGTCATAGGTTCTGGCCATACTTAAGGGGAAGGAATTACATAAGGGGGTGGGTCACTTAGAGTGTGCCCACCACAATACTGTATGATTCCACTCATGTGACATTTTCAGAAAGAGGAAAACACAGTGACGTGATCAGTGGCTGTCAGGGATTACAGGTAGATGGAGGGTGTGACTACACATGGTTGGCATAGAAAGTTGTCAGGGTGATAGAATCTTCCACATCCTGGCTGTGACAGTGATTTTATGAATTTACACATGTGTAAAATCCAAAGAAGTATATACAAAAAATCACATATTGTGTATGATGATTTAAGTATGATTTTAACATATATAATAAAAATAAAAATTTAAATGGAAAAATTTAATAATTATTGTATAAAAATAAACTATTTATATAAACATGCTTTAGAGATATGCTTCTCCCTGAAGCATATTTCATAACAAAGGAAAAAAAAAACCACCCATACATGTATTATTAGAAAGCATCAGTTCCATTTTGACTTAAGATACAATAAGCCATAAGAGAATGTCACCCATAATTTAATGATAAAAAATGTAAGTAATCCACAAAACCATAATATCCCTTGAGCTCATCACAGAACTGAGGTAAAATGAATTCCAAAGGGTAACCAGCCCCTTTGGCAAAGCATGGAGACAGAAGTAGCTGTCATGCAAGCAAGTTTAAAAAAAAATCAGCTGAACGCTTAATGAATTTTTAAAATCTTAAACTCTTAATGGGCTAGTGTCTCAGCAGTTTGGAATATGTGGCACTCAAGACACTTATACATTCACTGCCAAGTTATTTTCCAGTCCTTAACCAGAAGCACACAAACATGACTGTGGACAATGCAGAAGACCAAAAGAGCCCATGTCAGTGGTTCAGGTATGCAGGAGGCAGTCAGCTGTTGCTGGCAGACAGACATGAAGCCCCACACACTTATACAAACCCTTCTATGATGGGAAGCAAAAGTCTTAAGCCACCAGGGAAAAAGCAAAAGCCACCTTCCCAGGGAAGGGAACATAGGAAACCCTCCTATCCCCAAAACAAAGGCAGAAATCCATAGCTGCTGGGGAGCAGTCAAAGCAAAAAACCTCTGCCCTTGAGGAGGAGCAGGAAACCTTTGAGTTCAGGATTCTCTATGAATAAAAAGCAGTGGTCAGCTACTGCTGAGGAAGGGGCAAGATATCAACCTTAGATCCCTGGTTGTTCAGATGGTAAAGAATGTATCTGCAATGCAGGAGACCTGGGTTCAATCCCTGGGTCAGGAAGATCCCTTGGAGAAGGGAATGGCAATCCAACTCCAGTATTCTTGCCTGGAGAATTCCATGGACAGAGAAGCCTGGTGGATTATAGCCCATGGGGTCACAAAGAGTCAGACATGACTGAGCGACTAACACTAGATATAAATCAGAGGTTAGCTGCCATTTGGAGAGGAAAGAATGCTGAGAAAGTACAACCATCAGATCTAGCTACATAGGGCCTCCCTAAAGCTGAGGCTAGACAAAAAAACAAAGAACACTCCCTGCCTCACCAGGAACCTAGCATCTAACAATAACAGCAGCTCACTGCTGGAAAACAGGCAAGGGCATGAAGAGAGATACCACACTCCCCAACATGTGGCACAGATGTAAAGAAACTATTGAACATTTAGAATTGAAAAAGACCACTGAGAAAAAACCTCTGGCACTCAGGCTGCACTCTAAGCAAAAAGTTTATTATGCAAGTCAAATGATAATGAAATGAGAAAAGGAGGACACAATCTTCAGCTTATTTTATGATACCAGTATTAACCTCATACTAGAGGAAAAAGTATAAAAGGAAAGAAAATTACAGATCAATTGTGCCTCAGAAACAAAGACACAAATCCAATGATACAGATATAGAAATTATATAGAATTACATAGAAAATGATTATAAAATTATTATGGATAAATCATAAGGATAAAATATTATGACTAAATGGTGTTTATCTTGGAAGCGTAAGGATGGTTATACATTTGCCAATAAATCAATGTAATTCACTATATCAACAGACTAAATAAAGAATATTAGAGGTCCTCTCAACTGATGCAGAAAAGCATTTGACATAATTCCACAGACATTCATGATAAAAAAATGTTGGCATACCAGTAATTAAAGGGATCTCAATGGCACCCCACTCCAGCACTCTTGCCTAGAAAATCCCATGGATGGAGGAGCCTGGTAGGCTGCAGTCCATGGGGTCGCTAAGAGTCAAGACACGACTGAGCGACTTCACTTTCCCTTTTCACTTTCATGCATTGGAGAAGGAAATGGCAACCCACTCCAGTATTCTTGCCTGGAGAATCCCAGGGATGGGGGAGCCTGGTGGGCTGCCGTCTATGGGGTCGCACAGAGTCGGACACGACTGAAGTGATTTAGCAGCAGCAGCAGCAGCAGCACTCAACTTGATCAAGGGCATCTACAAAAAAGCCTGAAGTTAAAATCCTACTTAATAGTGAAATATGGAATGATTTTCCCCTAAAATTAGGAACAAGGATTTCTGCTTTCAACACTTCTACTCTACATTATATTAGAGATCCTAAAATAAATAGCAACTGAAAAATAAAGGCATGCAGAATGAAAAGGAAGAAATAAAGCTGCTTTTAATTGCAGACATGATCATCTATGCAGAAAATTCCAATGAATTTAACAAAAGAAAACAAAAGCTACTAAACCTAATACCTGTTTATCAATATCATCAGCTGTAAGGCCAACATAATTTATTTCTATAGAATAAAAATTAGAAGTTGAAATTTAACAAAGTACCATTTGTAATATCAAACCCAAGGAAATACTAAGTTAGAATAAATCTAACAAATATGTGCATGATTTGCACACCGAAGACTTTAAAAATGGTGAGAGAAATTAAGGAAGAGATGAATAAATGGAGAAAGATATCAAGTTCATTGACTAAAAAATGAACTATTTCTAGGCTGTAACTTCTTCCCAAACATATCTATAAAAATCATTGCAATTTCAATCAGAATCCCAGCAGGCTTTATGTAGAAATTGAGAAGGTATCTCTAAAATGTATATGGAAAAGCAAAGGAAATAGGAGAACAACCAGAGTAATTTTGAAAAGAAAACACAAAGTTGGAAGACTTACACTACCTGATTTAAAGACTACAGTAAACAAAACAGTGTATTGAATATTATTGGCACAGGATAGACATATAGATAAATAAAATAGAAACAGACCAGCAAATATGGTCTATGGCAATGGTAATTAAATGGAGAAGGGATGGTCTTTTCAACAAATAATGCTGGAAAAATTAGATATTATATGCAAGAATGTTCACCCTGAACCCTTAGATAAGACCATACACAAAAATTAGCTCAAAATGACAGACTGACTTTAATGTAAAAGCAAAAACTATGAAACTCATGGAAGAAAACAAAACAGGAAATCTTTGTAGACCTTCATTTAGACAAAAGATTTATCAGACCACAAAAAACATGGACTATAAAATTTTGATAAATTTGACTTGAAAAGTTCTTTGCTCTTCAAAAAATAAAATGAAAATCCAGAGTGGGAGAATATACTTGCAGAAAAAGTATCAGATTAAAAAAAAAACTTGTATATAGAATATATAAATAACTTACAATTCAATAAGATTAATGGCTCAATTTAAATAGATCCTCATCAAAGAAGATATATAAATACCAAATGAACACATTAAAAGATGCTCAACACTATTAGCAATTAAGGATATACAAATAAATCTACAATGAGATACCACTAACACCTTTATAAAAATAGCTAATATTATAAAGAGAAAATATCTGACAGTATCAACTACTGGCAATGATGCAGAGCTACTGGAACTTATACAATGCTGGTGGAAATACAAAATATCACAGCTACTTCAGAAAACAGTTTGGCAGTTTCTAATATATTTAGACATACATTTATCAAAACCAGCTAAGAGAAATGAAACTTATGTACAAAGATCTGTTCTGGAATGTATGTTGCTGTTGTTTATTAGCTAAGTTGTGTCTGATTCTTTTGGGATCCCATGGACTGTAGCCCACCAGGCTTCTCAGTCAATGGAATTTTCCAGGCAAGAATGCTGGAGTGGGTTGCCATGCCCTCTTCCAGAGGATCTTCCTGACCCAGGGATCAAACCCATGTATCCTGCATCGCAGGCGGATTCCTTATTGCTGACCCACTGGGGAAGGCCTCTGGAATGTATACAACAACTTTAACCATAATCAGCAAAACCTATAAATCTACTGGTGAGTGAATATATAAGTTGTAAAATAACAGAATACCTGTAAGCTAATTTTAGAAATAAACCTCTGATACATATACCAACATGAGTAAATTATCAGAAACATTATGGTAAGTGAAAGAAATAGATGCAAAAGGGTAGAAACTGTACAATTCCATTTATATGATATTCTGGAAAATGAAAACTATAGGGACAGAAATCGGACAAGTGGTTGCTAGGAACTGGGGTAGAGAGAGTATTGACTATAGTGAGACAGTAATGGAACTATTCTATAGCCTGACTGTACTGGTTATTACATGACTGTATATGTTTGTCAAAACTCATTGAATTACATATCAAAAAGACTGAATTTAACTCTATGTAAACTACACCTTAATAAATCTGAGTCTTAAAAAGGTGTCCAATCAGAATATAACCTATATAACCAGTTGATGTTTTACAGTGAGCATAATGGGAATATATATAGGAATTTTGTTTGTACTTTGGTCAATGATTACCTAAAGAGGTTGCGAGTACCGCAGGTATGTGTAAAAATATCCTCTGTAGTGTATAAAGAACATATTAAATATTCTATTTGTTTAACCTCTTTAAGTAATTCTTTTGTTATGCCTAGCCTAGCATCTTTATTTTTTTAATTTTTATACTGAAATATGGCTGCGCGGGCGCAGGAGGGCCTAGAGGAGCTATTCCACATTCAAGGTCAGAAGGGGCAGTGGTGAGGAGATAGCCCCCGTCCAAGATAAGGAGCAGCAGCTGCGCTTTGCTGGAGCAGCCGTGAAGAGATACCCTACGTCCAAGGTAAGAGAAACCCAAGTAAGACGGTAGGTGTTGCAAGAGGGAATCAGAGGGCAGACACACTGAAACCATACTCACAGAAAACTAGTCAATCTAATCACACTAGGACCGCAGCCTTGTCTAACTCAATGAAACTAAGCCATGCCCGTGGGGCCACCCAAGACAGGCGGGTCATGGTGGAGAGGTCTGACAGAATGTGGTCCACTGGAGAAGGGAATGGCAAACCACTTCAGTATTCTTGCCTTGAGAACCCCATGAGCAGTATGAAAAGGCAAAATGATAGGATACTGAAAGAGAAACTCCCCAGGTCAGTAGGTGCCCAAAATGCTACGGGAGATCAGTGGAGAAATAACTCCAGAAAGAAGGAAGGGATGGAGCCAAAGCAAAAACAATACCCAGCTATGGATGTGACTGGTGATAGAAGCAAGGCCTGATGCTGTAAAGAGCAATATTGCATAAGAATCTGGATGTTAGGTACATGAATAAAGGCAAATTGGAAGTGGTCAAACGAGAGATGGCAAGAGTGAACGTCAACATTCTAGGAATCAGTGAACTAAAATGGACTGGATTGGGTGAATTTAACCCAGATGACCATTATATCTACTACTGCGGGCAGGAAACCCTCAGAAGAAATGGAGTAGCCATCATGGTCAACAAAAGAGTTCGAAATGCAGTACTTGGATGCAATCTCAAAAACGATAGAATGATCTCTGTTTGTTTCCAAGGCAAACCATTCAATATCACAGTAATCCAAGTCTATGCCCCAAACAGTAATGCTGAAGAAGCTGAAGTTGAATGGTTCTATGAAGACCTACAAGACCTTTTAGAACTAACACCCAAAAAAGATGTCCTTTTCATTATAGGGGACTGGAATGCAAAAGTAGGAAGTCAAGAAACACCTGGGTAACAGGCAAATTTGGCCTTGGAATACAGAATGAAGCAGGGCAAAGGCTAATAGAGTTTTGCCAAGAAAATGCACTGGTCATAGCAAACACCCTCTTCCAACAACACAAGAGAAGACTCTACACATGGGCATCACCAGATGGTCAACACCGAAATCAGATTGATTATATTCTTTGCAGCCAAAGATGGAGAAGCTCTACACAGTCAAAAAAAACAAGACCAGAAGCTGACTGTGGGTCAGATCATGAACTCCTTATTACCAAATTTAGACTTAAATTGAAGAAAGTAGGGAAAACCACTAGACCATTCAGATATGACCTAAATCAAGTCCCTTATGATTATACAGTGGAAGTGAGAAATAGATTTAAGGGCCTAGATCTGATAGATAGAGGGCCTGATGAACTATGGACTGAGGTTCGTGACATTGTACAGGAGACAGGGATCAAGACCATCCCCATGGAAAAGAAATGCAAAAAAAGCAAAATGGCTGTTGGGAGAAGCCTTACAAATAGCTGTGAAAAGAAGAGAAGCGAAAGCAAAGGAGAAAAGGAAAGATATAAGTACCTAAATGCAGAGTTCCAAATAATAGCAAAAAGAGATAAGAAAGCCTTCCTCAGTGATCAATGCAAAGAAATAGAGGAAAATAACAGAATGGGAAAGAATAGAGATCTTTGAAGAAAATTAGAGATACCAAGGGAACATTTCATGCAAAGATGGGCATAATAAAGGACAGAAATGGTATGGACCTAACAAAAGCAGAAGATATTAAGAAGAGGTGGCAAGAATACACAGAACTGTACAAAAAAAGATCTTCATGACCCAGATAATCACAACGGTGTGATCGCTCACCTAGAGCCAGATATCCTGGAATGTGAAGTCAAGTGGGCCTTAGAAAGCATCACTACGAACAAAGCTAGTGGAGGTGATGGAATTCCAGCTGAGCTATTTCAAATCCTGAAAGATGATGCTGTGAAAGTGCTTCACTCAATATGTCAGCACATTTGGAAAACTCAGCAGTGGCCACAGGACTGGAAAAGGTCAGTTTTCATTGCAATCCCAAAGAAAGGCAATGTCAAAGAATGCTCAAACTACTGCACAATTGCATACTTATCTGACACGCTAGTAAAGTAATGCTCAAAATTCTCCAAGCCAGGCTTCAGCAATACGTGAACCGTGAACTTCCAGATGTTCAAGCTGGTTTTAGAAAAGGCAGAGAAACCAGAGACCAAATTGACAACATCCGCTGGATTATCAAAAAAGCAAGAGAGTTCCAGAAAAATATCTATTTCTGCTTTATTGACTATGCCAAAGCCTTTGACTGTGTGGATCACAAGAAACTGTGGACAATTCTGAAAGAGATGGGAATACCAGACCACCTGACCTGACTCTTGAGAAATTTGTATGCAGGTTAGGAAGCAACATTTAGAACTGGACATGGAACAACAGACTGGTTCCAAATAGGAAAAGGAGTACATCAAGGCTGTATATTGTCACTCTGCTTATTTAACTTATATGCGAGTACATCATGAGAAACGCTGGGCTGGAAGATGCACAAGCTGGAATGAAGATTGCAGGGAGAAATATCAATAACCTCATATATGCAGATGACACCACCCTTATGGCAGAATGTGAAGAGAAACAAAAAAACCCTCTTGATGAAGATGAAAGAGGAGAGCGAAAAAGTTGGCTTAAAACTCAACATTCAGAAAACGAAGATCATGGCATCTGGTCCCATCACTTCATGGCAAATAGATGGGGAAACAGTGGAAACAGTGTCAGACTTTATTTTTTGGGGCTCCAAAATCACTGCAGATGGTGACTGCAGCCATGAAATTAAAAGACGCTTACTCCTTGGAAGGAAAGTTATGACCAACCTAGATAGCATATTCAAAAGCAGAAACATTACTTTGCCAACAAAGGTCCGGCTAGTCGAGGCTATGGTTTTTCCAGTGGTCATGTATGGATGTGAGAGTTGGACTGTGAAGTAAGCTGAGCGCTGAAGAATTGATGCTTTTGAACTGTGGTGTTGGAGAAGACTCTTGAGAGTCCCTTGGACTGCAAGGAGATCCAACCAGTCCATTCTGAAGGAGATCAGCCCTGGGATTTCTTTGGAAGGAATGATGCTAAAGCTGAAACTCCAGTACTTTGGCCACCTCATGCGAAGAGTTGACTCATTGGAAAAGACTCTGATGCTGGGAGGGATTGGGGGCAGGAGGAGAAGAAGACGACAGAGGATGAGATGGCTGGATGGCATCACTGACTCGATGGACGTGAGTCTGAGTGAACTCCAGGAGTTGGTGATGGACAGGGAGGCCTGGCGTGCTGGGATTCATGGGGTCTCAAAGATTCGGACACAACTGAGCGACTGAACTGAACTGAACTGAATAGCTGATTTACCCCCTGGAGGAGGAAATGGTGACCGAATCAAGTAGTCTTGCCTAGAAAATCCCATGAAAAAAGGAGCCTGGAGGGTTACAGTTCATGGGGTCACAAAGAGTTGGACATGACTGAGCACACATAGTTTATTTACAATGTTGTGTTAGTTTCAGGGGTACAGCAAAGTGATTCAGTTATACATATAATATATGCATTCTTTTTCAGATTCTCTTCCCATATAGGTTACTGCAGAATACTAAGTAGAGATCTGTGTTCTATACAGCAGGTCCTTTGTTGATTATCTATTAATATATACAGTAGTGTGTATATGTAAATTCCAAACTCCTAAGGTACCCCTTCCCCACTTTTGCCTTTTGTTTACCATATGTTTGTATTCAAAGTCTGTGAGTCTGTTTCTGATTTGTAGATATGTTCACTTGTATCATTTTAAAAGATTCTACATATAAGTGATATCATATGATATTTGTCTAAATTACTTCATTTAGTACAATAATCTTTAGGTTCATCCATGTTGCTGCAAATGACATTACTGCATTCTTTTCAACGGCTGAGTAATAATCCATTGTATATAGGGACTGCATCTTCTTTATTTATCCCTCTGTCAATGGACATTTAGGTTGCTTCCAGGTATTAACTAATTTTTATTAACTTCTATTTTTGAATTTGCTTTAAAAATGTTGGTGGGTACCTGACTTTTGATGCAGTTCTGTAACTCTTTGCACAAATTCAAATCTCCACTAAGTATCTGTTTCATTGAAGTTAGTTAACAGAAGACAAATGTCAAGAATCTGGAGGACATCAGTACTCTACAGCTTGTGAAATTTATCCTTATTGACAGAGCTTTAACTCCACTGACATTCTGGCATGCCATTCAAGCATATGAGCAGAAGGAAAGGAAGGAGCAGAAGCCAAAGTGCCATAATCTGGAGACAGAGGTCTGGTTAAGAATACATTCCCAGTGAGAAAGTGGAAGCCAAATAACATATGAAAGACAGAATGGTTATAGAATAAACAAATGTCAATATTTTTTAGCTTATAAGGTCCATGTAAAAGAGTAGAAATTGTACATTTGGAATACTACCAAATACCATGAGGGGGCCATGAGCATAGGTAAAGCAAGACATTTTAGATTCTAAATGGATATTCAAAATATTGAATGACTGCTAAGGCACAGGCACAGAGTTGAAACTGCCTGTAAACAAAGTTAAGTTCTTATTATTAATATTCACTGGCAGAAAGTGAAGAAGAACTAAAGAGCCTCTTGATGAAAGTGAAAGAGGAGAGTGAAAAAGTTGGCTTAAAGCTCAACATTCAGAAAACTAAGATCATGGCATCCGGTCCCATCACTTCATGGCAAATAGATGGGGAAACAGTGTAAACAGTGGCTGACTTTATTTTTCTGGGCTCCAAAATCACTGCAGATGGTGATTGCAGCCATGATATTAAAAGATGCTTACTCCTTGGAAGGAAAGTTATGACCAACCTAGACTGCATATTAAAAAGCAGAGACATTACTTTGCCAACAAAGGTCCATCTAGTCAAGGCTATGGTTTTACCAGTGGTCATGTATGGATGTGAGAGTTGGACTACAAAGAAAGCTGAGCGCCAAAGAATTGATGCTTTTGAACTGTGGCGATGGAGAAGACTCTTGAGAGTCCCTTGGACAGCAAGGAGATCCAACCAGTCCATCCTAAAGGAGATCAGTCCTGGGTGTTCATTGGAAGGACTGATGTTGAAGCTGAAACTCCAATACTTTGGCCACCTGATGTGAAGAGCTGACTCATTTGAAAAGACCCTGATGCTGGGAAAGATTGAGGGCAGGAGGAGAAGGGGATGACAGAGGATGAGATGGCTGGATGGCATCACCAATTCGATGGACATGGGTTTGCCTGGACTCCGGGAGTTGGTGATGGACAGGGAGGCGTGGCGTGCTGCAGTTCATGGGGTCGCAAAGAGTCGGATACACTGAGCGACTGAACTGAACTGAACTGGTCAAATGCCAGTCCACCTAAAGGGGAAAGACATCAGAAGAAAACTCACTAAGGGTGAGCATTTCAGGTAAGAAAAAGGCAAGTTAGACAGAAAATCACTGCCAAGGCCAAAGGGACATGATAAATTCTGGTCAAATGTATGTAAACATGATAAGGAAAAAAGAAAAAAAAGACCAACCAGTGACCTAGAGATCACAAGAATATAAACTTGTCACGTTTGGAGAATTTTGTATTTCCCGAGTAATGCAAAAGCTTAACACAGTGCCCATGGATGATGCTACTAGGAATTCAAAAATTAGGATGATGGGATGGAAAACATTAAAAGAAATAAAATTAAAGAAAGGTAGATGAGGACCCCACAATGTAATAATCACAGAACACAGCAAATAAACTTTTATTACTCTCTCAGTATTTAAGCAGATAAACTAGGCTGCAGTGCTCTTCACAGGATTATCAAGCAAAGAGAAAGACCTTCATTGGATTTGCCTTGGTGGATTTAAAGATAAAGGGAATTCCCTTCGTACTGTGATCCCCCATCATCCTCTGAGAATCCATAGTAAAAGAAAGATCCAGTCTGGACCAAATTTATTCCTGTCAGCACCCTGAATAAAGATACTTATCAGTTCTTTACTGAGGAGATATAAGAGACTGTTATAGATATACTCTCTAAACTTCAGAGTTTCTCAGACAAGTGTTATGGCAAGGTTGTTATGTGTTAGAAGTTCTCAGACAGATATTCAGGCATGGGTTTGGGACTGAGTTCTAACTTTAATAGCTCACCAAAGAAATCACTGGTACTACCATATATCAAAATAGATTACAAGGTTAAAATAATTGGTAAAAGATCAATTAACAGTCTAAGTGCATAGCAAGAAGTAGATTTGAACATAAGGACGAAGGGGAAAAGATGTTCAAAATGAGCACTAATAATCTGAATGTGCATGTGATTGACTGGTACATCTAGATATAAACTGGAAATCAACCAGTGAACTCTGAGTCATCTAGAAAAATCTTTAGGTCATTGGTCTGTGTACCTGGTTAACCATAAAAACAGTAATTTTAGAGGCATCTATTGCTTAGGTCTGGGGCTTCCCAGGTGGCTCAGTGCTAAAGAACTCACCAGCCAATGCAGGAGATGCAGATATGGGTTAGATCCCTGGGTGGGGAAGATCCCCTGGAGAAGGAAATGGCAGCCTGCTCCAATATTCTTGCCTGGAAAATTCCGTGGACAGAGGAGCCTGGTGGGGTACAGTCCATATGTCACAAAGAGTTGGACATGACTGAGTGCCTGAGCACACAAAGGCACACACATTGCCTTAGGGCTACTAACTAGTTTCCTCCTTCAGTGCTTATACATATTCTCCTGAAAACTTGCAAGGAAGCTTAAACAAACATTCTGAATGAGCGATATTCACTTAAAGAAAAAGGAAAGAGAATAAGCAAAGGGGTTTCCCCTGTCAAAGGAGAAGGAAGGTGGAAAATAAAAATAGAGCAGACAAAAAGATGAATAAATACTGGGCACCAAAGAAACATACTGTGGTTGGGGAAAATATTTAACAATATAAGAAAAGAGAAATAGCTCTATACTGCCCCTGTATTTAGGCATATAATAGCTATTAAATATAAAGAATGAATGAGTGTGTGATGACAGGAGCTTCAGGAAGGGGAGTGTTGAACAATGAAATGCATCAGGGACACCATTGCTTTTATGGGGTGTTTTGAAATTTTGGGACCTCTTGAGGTTTATTCTAAGGTAATCTTTTAATTTTTTAAAGATATCATACTGCCCTATCTACCCAAGGCAGCCAGACACAGATCCTGAGGTTTGTGTCTCTTGCATTCAGATAAGAGCACAATGATCTCATTAAGAGGATGAGCTTAGGAATCAGATATTTGGAATGACTGTCATGGCTATTTATTGGATAGGATGGTTTTCAAGAATTTATTGAGAGTCAGACAGTTGGCTGAAACCTGAAAGTCTTCCATAAGTAGACATCATCATACTCATTTGCAGAACTTCTTTTTTTTAAAAAAAAAAAAAAACAAAAAACGAAGATATCTACTTTAACTTCAAAGCACAGAAATATTCTACTTGGTAGAATAGCTCTCCTCAGATGGCCAGCACAGGCCTTGGGGGACACAAGGGTGGTATGACCTGGACTGGGGCTGTGTCATTTGTATAATTTCTTTACAGGAGTTTAATACATCTAATTCTTTACTGAACATAATTTGTGATTTTTCATTTAAAACATGGTCACTGAACAGAATCAAAACAAATTGCACTCCATATTCTCAATTTAACCATGTTTTAACAAGAGATGTGCAGAGCCTTACCCAATGTCACATGGATCGTGCAGAGTTGCCCCTGTGATCCCGTTGTTTTTATTCTCACTCTAGCTACTTGTCCGCAGCAGGGCCTTCTTGTTCAGCACTTCTATGGCCACGCTGCCCTTCTGGGGCTCAATTGATGTCACAGATTCCTGAAGATTCCCCAGGTCATGTGCATCTCAGATATTAAGCTAAGCTGTCCAAAAGGAGACAGGGAAGTGAACTAATTAAATGGAAAAGGTGTAAAGAAGCTTCCCTACCAAAACTTTTAGCAGGCATGCTCTTCTGAAACACAAGAATGATATAAAATCTCAACTGTGATATACAGGCCTTGTTTATTTTCCTTCTTGTTCTTGGTATTTGAAATGTTCTCTGTGACACAGTTATGTTATTAGGTTGATACTAAAATCATCTCCTTCATGAAAAGTATGCTTTGGGGGCAGGAAAGAAGGAAAGTAACAATTGCGTTATTCCTTTTTTTGGCCAAATCTGTGTAGCTCTCTCTTTCTGTTTCTTTTTTTTTTTTTTTTTTTGCTTTGTTTGAGTTCTCACATCAGTCCTCATGTGGGGCTTTGTCTTCCAGACATGTACAATTTTTTTTAGTGAAACTAAAACCACATTCTACAAGCTGTCTTGTAGTCTGCTAATATAAAATAGGTTTCACAGCTTTGTTTGCTCACTTCAAAAAAATAGTTGCCTGGAGAAAATCTGGAAAATCCTAGAAGCGCCATCTTGTGAGCAGTACCAGAGTTGCATCCTGTTACTACTAGATCCTTAGAGCAAAAGAGTGGGAACTTACATCCTGGCAAGCCAGCAGTTTTCTCAGGCTTCTAGGATATACCATACTAAAATTTAGAGTTTCGTTATGCATCACAAAAAATGCAATGCTAATGCCTTTAGTTGCAATGGTCTGACAAAAATATGCATGCTTACTGAAAAGTGAAAAGATATGATTTTTAAAAGAAAGTATAATTCTGTAAGAATAATCAATATTATTGTTTTCTGAATTTTCTGAATTACCTTTCAATATCTTATATATATAAAGATATATATATCTTTATATATATAAATGTGTGTGTGTGAATACATATTACTTTAAAATCAGCTTTTTACTGTGCTCAAGCACACAGTTTGAAGAATTTTCCTTATAAATATTTCCAATGTGATTTTGTTTGAATCACTTCAAATGTAATTTCCTCCTAATTTATAACATTTTACCTGAAACTCTTTCTCTGATATTGTTTAAAAAATGTTTTTTAATAGAGAGAGCAAGAACTGTACTGTCTCTCAAACTATACAAATAATCCCATTTAGTGAGGTACCCTTCTATTTTTCCTGATGTTACACATATTGTATTAACACAGTCCTCTATCTTTAAATGACATAATATGGTGTTTGCCATTCTGCAATTTTCATTTTCACCTAATACTACTTTTCAGACATCTTTTCAAATCACTACATGCTCATACTTCTATTTGTCAGCTATATAACATTCAATTGTAACTGTATGGATGTACCATGTCACATATTTTTAAAATGGCTAGTAGAAACAATCCAAATCCTCTTCCTGATTCACTATTAAACTTTAAAGATACAGAAAAATGGTTATTGCTGACCATGGTCATACCTGTTGTCTGAAAGAATGAGTTGCAAGGAGGACACAGATAGGGCTGTAGTCAACACAGCAAACAGGCTACGCACTTGATCAGGTCCAGGAAAATTTCAACTATCGGCAAAAGATGGGGGGATTAGTTATGGCTGCATGTCTGTGTGTTTATGAATGATTATGTGTCTAAAACCAAACGGTACAAATTTGTTTCAGTATCATTTTGCTCTACTTTTTTTTTTATCATTTATCAATGATAAAAATGATCATGGAATAAAGCAGTTCTAAAAATGCTGAAACTGGTTAAAAATATATTTTGAAATCCCCAGTAATCTGAATACTCCGGAGATGCTGACTATTAACATGTAAATCTAGTTACCAATAACACGTTTTTTTAAAACAAATTGTTGATCACTCAACAGCATATCTGAATCCCTTCCATGTTCCTTGTACATTTATATTTTACATGTCAAGCACTTTTTATGGTTACATTTTTCTTATCAGTTATTTTTTGAAGAATAATAAACACTTCAATAAAACCTGTACCAAGGATAGAAACATGGAATGCCATGTAAAAAATTAACATGAACAGCATGCCTCACTGAAGTCTTAATTTAGATGCGGTAATCTGATCACCCATTCCCACACTATGGACTTCAAAAAATATCGGAGAAACTGAATTTTCAGGGGATTGATTCTGTCACAATAACGGGAATTTCCCCCAAAATATATTCTATTCCCACCTCTCCCAGGAAACAGCCTCTATTTTCTTCCACCGTAACACTAAAGCCCAAAGAAATCCCAGAAAAAAACTAGCTTTAAGACAGCCATTACCTTGAAGCTTCTTGTCAGCTGCAGCCTCGTGAAATGCAGCCCCTCCCCCAAGAGTGGCCAGGCACAGCTCAAATCCAAGCTTCTCAGAGGATGCTCCGCCCCGTCCCTGTGATGGGGAAAGGAGGGGGCCTTTCCTCAATTAGAGGGAGGAGAATTACCAAGTTAACTGAAATTCACTTAAAGGAGAAAAACGTTCATTTCTAAAGGACTTGAAAGAGAAATGGCAACTTGCGTCTCTTTCATTTCCATTCAAACCACAAGGGTAGGTGACTTCCTAAAGGGAAACAGTAAATCCCTTTATCATATAGTAAAGACCCAGCTGAAAATATCTCTTACATATTTTCTTGCCCTTTCTGTTAACATTTTTACAAAAGATTTTAAGACTCAACTGGTCATGGTCCACTAAAAAGACCTGCTAAGTCCTTGCTTGTGATTACAGTGAATGAATACACTGTTTTGTGGAGAATTAAAATTGTACAGTGTTAATTCTTCTGGCCCTGGGACATGATATGTTTCTCTGTTACTCAGTTTCTCTCATTCATCCTTCAGAAAGTTTCAGCTTTTTTCAAGTCAAGTCATTTTTTAAACATAAACATCTACCAAAATCCTTAATGAAGAGAGATATGAGAAATATATCTCTGAATATACTAAAACTGAAAAAAAAACAACTATTTATGGTTTAAAAACACTATAAAGCAAGTTGAAAACACAAGAATAAATTTGACAAACTGGTTCTGATTCAAAAAATAGCCCTAAAGTAGCTCTTATATATTAATAAGGAAAAGAGTGAAGTTAAAAAAAATGAGCAAGAGACATAAATAGACAATTCACAACGTTCTGAGGGAAAAGTTCTTACCCACTCCCAATATTAACTTCCCTGTGAGCAAGCTCATACAGTGTAACTACAGGGACCTCTGTCCTTCCATATAGTTGCAAACCTCCAGGCTGTTTGGTAAAGTTGTTTAAATTTGCTGTTTTAAAGTCCACTTGACTCAATAATCAATACCCTGCAGCTTACTTTCACCTTGTACAAAAGCTGATGTTTAGGCTTCCATCTGCAACTTCATTTGTTTTATATCAGTTTGTTCAATTTGTTCAGCAGAGAAAGGGGATATGCTGTTCAATGGGGCTCCTCAAAATTCAAATATCCAAAATAAAAATTAAAACTAAACAATCCATAAAGATATTCACCTTCCCTAATAAAGAAATGCAAATGTAAACAGCAATGAAATTTCAATTTTACTTATAATGAAGTGGGGAAAAAATGATTCAATGGAGAGTTGAAAAGAGTAAGAAAATGAGTACTCTTGCTCATGTGCAAGGTCACAAAGCTGGGAAGAGGGCAAAAAAAATTAAAGCAAAAGTCTTCGAGACTTCCCTAGTGGTCACTGATTAAGATGTCACCTTTCAATTCAGGGGATACAGGTTTGAAGGCTTCCCTAGTGGCTCAGACGGTAAAGAATCCACAGTGCAGGAGACCTGGGTCTATCCCTGGGTTGGGAAGATCCCCTGGAGAAGGAAATGGCAACCCATTCCAGTATTCTTGCCTGGGAAATCCCATGGACAGAGGAATCTGGCAGGCTACAATCCATGAAGTCACAAAGAGTCAGACACGACTGAGTGACTAAGCACAGGCACAGGTTTGAGCCCTGCTTGGGTAGCTAAGATACCGCATCTCTCGTGGCCAAAATGCAAAAACATAAAACAGGAGTACTGTCACAAATTCAATAGAGACTTTTAAAAAGATGGTTAAGATGGTAAATTTAAAAAAACAAAATAAAACACCCAAAACCCAGTTTTACCTGAGTTCCAAACAGAAAGATATGTTCTCTTGATCAGTACTCGTGGCTTTCTGCACTTGGAATCCTGTCTCTTGAGGATTCTGGAGTAGAACAAAGGATTATGTCATTCACTTTCTAATTGTAGGGGAATTAATGACTGCAACCCCCAGTGAGTGTTAATTAATCTATGTCCTTGGTGAACATGCTGGTGAACCACAATTTTCAATAATTGCCAAACTTATCTATGAACCCCCCATCTTTCACATACATCCACATTCTCACACAAATTAAAAAATATATTTCTGCACTATGCTCTTACACTGACCATATCTGCATTATAGTTTCACTCAACCATAGACTAGTTACAACATATTTTTTCTGTGTCACAGGGACCTAGCAGTATGACAATTGATAATCGTTGGTTATGGAGAGAAATGTTCATTTCATCCAATCCTCATTTAAATTGGCAACTCCTTGTTCTTGTGCTTTTGTTGTTTGCAATTCAATATCCTCTTTATTGAGCATTTTTGTTCACAAAATATTCAAGAAATTAAGAGTTAAATTTAATTTTTATTGCCTTTAACCTAGGGGTGTCATTTCCCAGGAAGTGACAAAACCTACATACTGCCAAATGGATCATTCCCTGAGGGTTAGTTCTCTTAAGATAATGTTTTGCTAATTCACAAACTTTATATATATATAAAGTGTAGGTAAAGTTGGTGAAGCCCTCACACCATTCATCATCAAAATGAATAAGTAAACACGACCCCTGTCTCTTGGCACCTCTGACTAATTCAGGTTAGAGAAACAGAGCTGCAGTATGACACAGCTCTTCCTGTGATTAACAGAGAGGAAGAAAACTGTGCATCAGGGGATCTAAAGAGAGAAGCCATCATTCTTTCACAGACATATAACAGGAGGGTCAGGCTAGATAAAAATTATTCCATTAAGCAATCTAAGTAAAGGACATCAAGGGTTCTTCAGTGAGGAGATATGGATTTCTCTCAGCAGAACCCCATGTTTAGCCTTTAAGTTTGTCACAGAGGCATTATGACAAGGAAGCAGGCAGACAGTTGTGGGTTTGAGACCTTTACTAGCTAAGTGGAGAGAACATTTTCAAATGTTGATAACTATGCTAACTTTCATGTCTCCATACTAGATCCCAGTTAAGAAACATGCATAACTCAAAAGCATCTCTGACAATAACCTAGGTTGTCTAAATATGAAAAAAAGAATTTAGTAGCTAAGTGTGTAGTGAGAGCTAGATGAGACAGGAAGGATATGGAAACGGGTAAAAGAAATCCTAATTTAACCACAGAGAAACTGAATTTGCGAACATACTGTTACTATACCAGGATATAGACAGGAAGTCAATCAATAGATATGCAGTGTCCTGGAAAATTCCTCAGGACACTGATCCAGTTCTAGCTGCCTAGTTTTGTAGAAAAGCAGTTTTTGAAGGGCCCTTAACTCTACTGCAGTAGGGCTAGTAAATGGCTCTCACTGCTGTAGCCTCTTCTTATCCTCTGAAACCCACAAAGTAGCCGGAATAAAGTGTTTTCAATGGGGGCCAACTAGATTAAATTAAAATATGGCAAAAAAAAAAAAAAGGATCAGATAAGAAGTTTACCCTGCTAAGCAGAAAGAACATGGACAATGATGATGGAGACAAGATACAAATCAGAATAATAATATCAGAGAGAGGAGATTAGAGACATGGACATCTTTTGGAGGGGAGGGGAAGAAAAACAAGAAAATTATGATAACACAAACCCAATATCACATCTTTATTATTTCTGTTGTACTGTGAGAAAAGAATGCATGTGGGAAGGGCTTTGGAAGTGGCAGGACATTATTTATGTTCCTGGATAATTTGGGCCTTTTAAATCCCACAGGGTTATCACAACAGAATTCTGGGCTTTAATGTTTCCAAAGCTGCTAGTGCTGCCTTGCCTGTCCAAAGCAATCAAAGATCTCATGGACACAGATAATGAGGTTCGGCATCAATAGCCTTATTCAAGAGAGTGTACAGAAGTCTATTTGAGGAAGGCTGTGAGACCTTAAGCAGGTCTTAAGAAATACTTGTAACTATGCTATCTAGTGCTTCCCTGGTGGCTCAGTGGTAAAGAATCTGTCTGCCAGTGCAGGAGACTTGGGTTCAATCCCTGGGTCAGGAAAAGCCCTTGGATAAAAAAATAGCAACCCACTCCAGTGTTCTTACCTGGAAAATCCCATGGACAGAGGAGCCTGGTGGGCTACAGTCTACAGGGTCACAAAGAGTCAGACACAACTTAGTAACTAAACAACAACATGCTGTCTAGTATGTGGTGACAGCAACTGAGCAAAGCTGTCAAGGATTGTAGAGTCAGGTCCCTGGCTGCAACCTCTGGTAGACACCTGAATAGCCTCTTCAATTATTTCTTCATAGTGGTTAAACACATGAGATATTCTCTCCAAAACTAGAAGCAATGGCTTTTAATTACAAAACATTAGGGCTGCAGAACAGGGGCAAAAGAATTGTATCTCGAATTACCAACCTAACATAATTTTAGTATGAAATGTGTCTTTTAATTTAAAATGTTATGGCTACAGAGCAGGAAACAAAATAAACTATACCTCTTATACCCCAAGTTCTCAACATGTTTTTTATGTGAAATATTACATGAGATGGGAAGAACCTTACCCAATATCACATGGATAGTGCAGGGTATGCCCCTGTGATCCGGTTGTTTTTATTCTCACTCCAGCTGCTTGTCCAGCAGAGCCTTCTCCCTGTTTGGCTGTTTTGTGGTCGTGCTGCCCTTCTGAGGCTCAACTGGTGTCATACACAGATTCCGCAGGCCATGTGCATCTCAGACATTAACCTAAGCTGTCCAAAAGAAGACAGGGAAGCAAACCAATTAAATGGAAAAGCTGTAAAGAAGTTTCCCTACCAAAACTTTAGCAGGCATGCTCTTCTGAAACACAGGAATGAGATAAAAATCTCGACTGTGATGTAGAGGCCTTGTTTATTTTCCTTCTTGTTCTTGGTATTTGAAATGTTCTCTGTGACACAGTTATGTTATTAAGTTGATACTAAAATCATCTCCCTCATGAAAAGTATGCTTTGGGGACAGGAAAAAAGGGAAATAACAATTGCCTTGTCAATCTCTATAGGCCCAATCTGTGTAACTACCTTTTTTTTTTTTTTAATGCTTTCTGTTTGAATTCTCATATCAGTCTTGGTGTGTTTTTATTTTATACATGTGCAATTTTTCAACGAACTGCAATCACATTCTACATATTGTCTCATAACAGAAAATACATCTCATTGCTTTGTCTGTCCACTTCATAAATATGGTTGCCTGAAAGAAAATTTAGGACACCTGGCAAGTGCCATCTTGTGACTTGAACCAGAACTACTGCAGATACTCAGGTCTTTGGTCAGGAAGGGTAGGAACTATACCGACCAGACTGTAGCCTTCTCAGGCTTCTAGATGGGTTTTTTTTGTTTTGTTTTTTTGCTTCTAGACTTGTTCATTCTCAACTTCAGAGTTGTGTAGGTGTCATATAAAAGTGGGATTCTATTTCCTCATTTTAATGTTTGTTGTTATATCCTTCATGCATATTGCGTATCTTCCTTCATCTTTTGATTTTCCAAGAAAGCAAGCAAATTCTCACAATAATGGTCAAAATATAATGGCTTGCTCTATATATTTTTCTTAAACATATTAATAAATGTGCATGTTTTTGGAAACCAGACCTTTATCCTTCCTAATAACATATTTTAACATCTTCTCACATCAATAAATATTTTCTACATCATCTTTTGAGCTTCCCTTATAGCTCAGTTGGGAAAGAATATGTCTGCAATGCAGGAGACGTGGGTTCGATTCCTGGATCAGGAAGATCCCCTGGAGAAGGAAATGGCTACCTACTCCAGTATTCTTGCCTGGAGAATCTCATGGACGGAGGAGCCTGATGGCCTACAGTCCATGGGGTTGCAAGAGTCGGACATGACTTAGTGACTAAACCACCACCACCACCACATCATCTTTTTGTGAATAACTTTTATAAGATAATCCTACATTTCTCAAATTTTATCTCATTTTCTCATAATGAATCTGATTCAAGCTTACTATTTTCAGAATAAGATTTTTTAAATGGAGAAATGTAATATATAAAAAGTTGAAATGTTCTGTTTCCAATTATACTTATATATCTCCAATTAATAAAGTACACACATATTTCCAAAGTTTTCTTGCATAAAATGTACCTATATTATTACAGGCCATTCTGCAACGTGCTTATTTTTAGAATATACCTTCTATATATTTTCTTATTTTTTGCACTTAGCTCACTACATTAGCTTATTTTTTTTACAGCTGCATAGTATTCAAAATTATGGTGAACTATCCTACATGACTATTCCATAATATGCTTTGAACATTTTTTGAATTCTTTCTCAAAAGTACATAAAAATACAAATAAATATTTTCTGCTTGAACCAAAGTCTGGACATAGTCTAAATATTTGAACTGCAAGCAAAGCACAAGCAACCAGAAAACCAGCTTTCTCAGGTCCACAGAAAAATCCACCTTTAGTTAAAGACAGTGGAGTGTGTTTGAATATTTAAATGTCTGTAAAAAAATGGATTTTTCTCTTTCAGCTCCATCCCGTGCTTCCAAAAACATAAACAAAACAAAACAAAACTAAAGGTACATAAAAGTCTAAAGAAGAAAATACACATCATTCTTACTCCAACCCCTGAATTGGTTTACTGCTTATATTTGAGCAAAATCCCCTTGATTTTTCCCTCATCATATGTGTTTGTCTGTGTACATATGTAATTTCAAATAATGTATTCATATATATATATATATATACACACATATATGTCCTTTTCTCATTCTACATACTAGAATACACTACTTTAAATTATATTTCTCCAGTAACAAATTTGAACACCTTTCCCATGTTTCCATATTTACTCATTTTTTTGGCAGGTAGCTTTTTCCCCCATGTTTTTAAATTCTCATCTCAATTTTTTTATGCTGACATAGCTACTCATGCTAAGTGAAATCTGGGCAGAGTAGTGGAAATTTTCCTCTTTTTTCCTTAGACATCATTACTAGATATATTGTTGTGTTTTATTATATCAGTATAAGCCTATTATTCTTCAGCTCATGAGCTTACAGATATTTTTCATATTACAGTATAAATTGGAATATATCATTCTTTTGATAGCTTGGTAGAGATATAGACAATGATCATCTTTTATACATCCATAAAAAAAGTTATCCTTTTAAGACACTGAGTATTCCCTGACAATAAACTAAACTTCTTACTGTCTTTAGTACTTAAATTCGCAGTTATACACTATTTCAGATTATTACTATACAAACTCCACCAAAACAGCAAGATTTGTTGGAAATACAATCAACAACCAAAGTAATATAAAAACCCAGCACTCCCAACTAATAACTTCATTTCTCATTTGGCATTATCACAACATAATCTCTTTTTTTTTAATAAGGAAGATTAATTTTTCAAGTTTTGTTTCATCATTTATTTCTGTTACTATTGCTTTTTGACTGAAACATAAAATGCCCTACTCGAATGTCTGCTTTTGCAACCTCCCAAGTATTTTTTCCGCAGGTGTAATCTGATCACCTCCCCCACTCTTAAAGTGTGGAGTTTTAAAATATCTCGAAGGAATACAAAATTCAGTCAGAATTCCCTCAAAGAAACTACGACTCTCACAAAACAACGCTCCTTTTCCACGACTCCAAAGCAGCAGCCCCTTCTTTTCTCACCTTTACTGCCAAGTCTCCAGAAATCTCCGAAAATAACTATCTTTTCACGACAGCCATTACCTCCAAGCTTCTCTTTCTCTCTTCTGCGAGGCCTCTGAAGTCTGTATGTAATGCAGCTCCTCCCCCAAGACTGGCCAGGGCTGGCTCACTCTTCTAAGCTTCTAGAGGATGCTCCGCCCCTTGCCTGTGATGGGGAAAGCAGGAGGTCCTTCCCTCATTTAGAGGGAGGAGAATCTCCAAGTTGAACCGAAATACAATTAAAGGAAAGAAGTGTTCATTTTAAAGAACTTTAACGTGTATTGGAAACATATGCCTGTTCAATTTTCTTTCAAACCCCTAGGGTCTGTGTTTTCCTGAAAAAAGGAGAAAGAAAAAGAAATAGCAAATCTCTTTTTCATATAATAAAGATACAGTTAAATATTCCTTATATATTTTTTTCAGGCTTTCTCTTGTACTTTATCTCTGGTAAATTTAAGACCTGATAGTCAAGCTTCACTAAAATCATGCTAAGTGTCTTGACTGGGATTGTAGTGGATTAAGAACTTTATTTTAGATAGAATTAATTTTTTACAATTTTGAATCTGAACCTGGACCACATTACAGTATGTCTCTTCTTTCATTCACGTCTACTAATACTTCCTTACTTCGGCCATTTCTGAAGAAAAATCCCCAAACAAAATCTGACTATACTGAAATTGAAAAAAAAAAAAATCAATGGTAAAATCACAATAAGCCACAGTCAAATATCAACCACAAACAGAGATGCTTTTAATGTATATGACTGGATAAACAAAAATATCCTTAAACTAGCTGTTATATTTCAATGAGAAAGAAATGATCAACATAGTAGAATCAGGCAAAGAACATTAGCAGACAATGCATGATGTTCTTTTGTACTTCTGATATTTGTGTGCCCAGTCTTGTCTGACTCTTTTCGACCCCATGGACTGTAGCCTGCCAGACACCTCTGTCCATGGACTTTTCCAGACAAGAGTACTGGAATGGGTTACCATTTCCTACTCCAGGGGATCTTCCTGACCCAGGGATCAAACCCACGTCTCCAGCTTTGGCAGGTGGTTTCTTTGCCACTGTGCCACCTGGGAAGGTCCTATTACTTCCCTATTAAGAAGTTCAAGCAGTGAAACTCCTAGGTTCTCTCTGCTTCTTCTAGACTAGAAAGGCCTCTAGGTGATGAATAAGTTGATAAATTTGTGTTTCTATTACTCATTTATTCTCATAATGAGAGTGTATGCATGCTAAGTCGCTTCAGTTATGTCTGATTCTTTGCGACTCCGTGGTACTGTAGCTTGCCAGGCTCATTTGTCCATGGGATTCTCCAGGCAAGAATACTGGAATGGTTGCCATACCCTCCTTCAGGGGATCTTCCCAACCCAGGGATCAAATCTGTGTTTCTTACATCTCTTACATTGGCAGATGGGTTCTTTACCACTAGCAGCTTCTTTAGCACTAGCGGCCACTTGGAAAAACCCCAAAATGAGCAATGTCCTGCAATTTATTTTCCCCTCTTAATAAAGCTGACATTTTGTTTTCATTTGCTATTCCATTTGTTTTATTTTTATTTGTTCATTTTCAAGATATGACAATTTTCTAGACTTTTGTGAACCCACTAAATAACCTCAGAATGTGTAATACTGCAGAAATATATAGAAATACATGACTCTATACATGGACATCACCAGATGGTCAACACTGAAATCAGATTGATTATATTCTTTGCAGCCAAAGATGGAGAAGCCCTATACAGTCAGCAAAAACAAGACCAGGAGCTGATTGTGGCTCAGATCATGAACTCCTTATTGCCAAATTCAGACTTACATTGAAGAAAGTAGGGAAAACCACTAGACCATTCAGGTATGACCTAAATCAAATTCCTTATGATTATACAGTGGAAGTGAGAAATAGATTTAAGGGCCTAGATCTGATAGAGTGCCTGATGAACTATGGACTGAGGTTCGTGACATTGTACAGGAGACAGGGATCAAGACCATCCCCATGGAAAAGAAATGCAAAAAAGCAAAATGGCTGTCTGGGGAGGCCTTACAAATAGCTGTGAAAAGAAGAGAAGCGAAAAGCAAAGGAGAAAAGGAAAGATATAAGCATCTGAATGCAGAGTTCCAAAGAATAGCGAAAAGAGATAAGAAAGCCTTCCTCAGCGACCAATGCAAAGAAATAGAGGAAAACAACAGAATGGGAAAGACTAGAGATCTCCTCAAGAAAATTAGAGATACCAGGGGAACATTTCATGCAAAGATGGGCTCGATAAAGGACAGAAATGGTATGGACCTAACAGAAGCAGAAGATATTAAGAAGAAGTGCCAAGAATACACAGAAGAACTGTACAAAAAAGATCTTCATGACCCAGATGATCACGATGGTGTGATCGCTGACCTACAGCCAGACATCCTGGAATGTGAAGTCAAGTGGGCCTTAGAAAGCATCACTACGAACAAAGCTAGTGGAGGTGATGGAATTCCAGTGGAGCTATTTCAAATCCTGAAAGATGATGCTGTGAAAGTGCTGCACTCAATATGCCAGCACATTTGGAAAACTCAGCAGTGGCCACAGGACTGGAAAAGGTCAGTTTTCATTGCAATCCCAAAGAAAGGCAATGCCAAAGAATGCTCAAACTACTGCACAATTGCACTCATCTCACACGCTAGTAAAGTAATGCTCAAAACTCTCCAAGCCGGGCTTCAGCAATATGTGAACCGTGAACTTTCTGATGTTCGAGCTGGTTTTAGAAAAGGCAGAGGAACCAGAGATCAAATTGCCAACATCTGCTGGATCATGAAAAAGCAAGAGAGTTCCAGAAAAACATCTATTTCTGCTTTATTGACTATGCCAAAGCCTTTGACTGTGTGGATCACAAGAAACTGTGGAAAATTCTGAAAGAGATGGGAATACCGGACGACCTGACCTGCCTCTTGAGAAATTTGTATGCAGGTCAGGAAGCAACAGTTAGAACTGGACATGGAACAACAGACTGGTTCCAAATAGGAAAAGGAGTACGTCAAGGCTGTATATTGTCACCTTGCTTATTTAACTTCTATGCAGAGTACATCATGAGAAACGCTGGACTGGAAGAAACACATTCTGGAATCAAGATTGCCAGGAGAAATATCAATAAGCTCAGATATGCAGATGACACCACCCTTATGGCAGAAAGTGTAGAGGAACTAATAAGCCTCTTGATGAAAGTGAAAGTGGAGAGTGAAAAAGTTGGCTTAAAGCTCAACATTCAGAAAATGAAGATCATGGCATCCGGTCCCATCACTTCATGGGAAATAGATGGGAAAACAGTGGAAACAGGGTCAGTCTTTATTTTTTTGGGCTCCAAAATCACTGCAGATGGTGACTGCAGCCATGAAATTAAAAGACGCTTACTCCTTGGAAGGAAAGTTATGACCAACCTAGATAGCATATTGAAAAGCAGAGACATTACTTTGTCAACAAAGGTCCAGCTAGTCAAGGCTATGGTTTTTCCTGTGGTCATGTATGGATGTGAGAGTTGGACTGTGAAGAAGGCTGAGCGCTGAAGAATTGATGCTTTTGAACTGTGGTGTTGGAGAAGACTCTTGAGAGTCCCTTGGACTGCAAGGAGATCCAACCAGTCCATTCTGAAGGAGATCAGCCCTGGGATTTCTTTGGAAGGAATGATGCTAAAGCTGAAACTCCAGTACTTTGGCCACCTCATGCAAAGAGTTAACTCATTGGAAAAGACTCTGATGCTGGGAGGGATTGGGGGCAGGAGGAGAAGGGGACGACAGAGGATGAGATGGCTGGATGGCATCACTGACTCGATGGACGTGAGTCTGGGTGAACTCCGGGAGTTGGTGATGGACAGAGAGGCCTGGCGTGCTGTGATTCATGGGGTCGCAAAGAGTTGGACACAACTGAGCAACTGAACTGAACTGAACTGTGCAAGCAAGAAAATTTTGTTTAGGTTTAACGGAAGTGAGATTAAGCATGGCCAGCTCTTCCTGAGGCTCTTATAGCATACAAAGCATTTTGATCTCTCCCAGATTGAAGTCTATGTATTTAGGTTCTCAGTGTCAAATATGACTTCTAACAGCACATTTTCTCAAGTGCTCTGATACAGTTTCAAAAACCAAGGCTTCTCAATACTGCCACTCTATCAAAGCAGCTTTCTTTTCATGAGAATTTCTGCAAAATTGTGGGATCAGTTCTGCTCTTTATCAAGGACATAATACTAAGAAACATTGTTCATTGTAACATAACAATATCGAGAACAGAAAATGGATAAACTTTGTTCTTTAAAGTTGTAAGACCTTGAGAAACTTTGATATCTAGAATGAAAAGATTTTATTCGAGGGTTGCTCTTTTATTGATGTTATTTTAATTTTATTTGATATTAAAATGGATTTAAAAGAAATTAGTGGAATACAGAAAAAAGATATATCAAAATATAAAATATCAAATATTTCAGTTGTTGGTAAGGGATGAAGAACAACTTGAAGGTACATACACTACTGGAATGTAAATTGGAATCAATATTTTGGGAAGTGTTTGATATTATCTCCTAAAGTTGTACGTTGTAAAAGTTAACAGAGAACATTTCAGGCTTTCAAACAGCAGAGTTACATGTCTAAACTGGTAGTAGAGAAATGATCCCCACAGAAAGTTATGCATATTCCAGAGCACATATAAGACTATCCAGTGGGATATATGAAGTATATAATTGAAATTAATTTATTTTCATTTTTGTTTCAAAAACTTTATTTATAAGTATTTTTAAATATTCTTAAAATTATTGAACTGTGGGAGGTATCAACAAGTCTTTTACAGTAGTGATGGAAAAAAAAAATATGTGGAGATCTCTGCTTTGTAGTCTCATAGCCCAAATAGTGCTCCCATTTGTCTTCTCTCTGATTTGCATATTTTTGGATTATAATCTCATAAAAAGACTACTCTGAACTTCCTAGATTGCCTATATACTGGTTTCACTGCTCAGAAAAGCTACTGAGCTTTAATTTAGTTTCATTAAATATTTAATATAATAATGAGAAAACTGCTGACTTGCAAGCATGTAGCTCTCAGACAGGTTGAAAGCAGAAGGTTGGTGATGCTTTAAATTTAACCTTGCCAACAAATCTGAGAATTGTGCACAAGCTGATCAAGCACCCTGTAGCCCCTTCCTTAACTCTGCCTTTAAAACTCCTTTCCTGAAAGCCATTGAGGAGTTCAGGTCTTTTGAACATGAGATGCCCGTACTCCTTGCATTTGTTGTTGTTGTTCAGTCACTAAGTTGTGTCCTACTCTTTGCCACTCCATGGACTGCAGCACACCAGTCTTCCCTGTCCTTCACTATCTCCCATAGTTTGCTCAAATTCATGTGCATTGAATTGGCGATGCCATCCAGCCATCTCATGCTCTGTTGTTCCCTTATCCTCCTGCCCTCAATCTTTCCCAGACCCTGAGGTCTTTTCCAGTGAGTCAGCTCTTCACATCAGATGGCCAAAGAATTGGAGTTTCAGCTTCAGCGTCAGTCCTTTCAATGAATATTTAGGGTTGATTTCCTTTAGGATTAACTGGTTTGATCTCCTCGCTGTCCAAGGGACTCTCAAGAGAGAATATCAAGCATTTTCATCTGGTGGGGGTCTGCTTCCTGTAAAAACAATTTAGGAATGTGTGTCAGACCTTTATCTATATCTTTCAGGGAACAGGGAGTTTGGTGATTCTGCTTTGTGGTGGATTTACAGTCTACATTGTTACCAGTTTCTCTGCTCAACAGCTACTCTTTGTTTCTACATCTTCACATTTTCTAATCATTAACTTTTGAGCTGGCCTTTCAAGACTCTGGGGAGGCCTGGGAGACTAAAGCCAATCTTTTGTTTCAGAAGACAGGGACACTGGGGTTTGTATATGGTTTCAATACCTTCTTTACTTTGATACTCCTCAATCTTTTTTAAAAAATAATTTTTACTTATTGATTTATTTTTGGCTCTGCTGTGTCTTCATTGCTGCTCAGGCTTTTCTCTAGTTGTGGCAAACAGGAGCTACTCTCTTGTTGCAGTGCATGGGCTTCTCATTGTGGTGACTTTTCCCATTGCAGAGCATGGACTCTAGGGCATATGGGCTCAGTAGTCGTGCTCCCAGGCTCTAGCTGCTGCTGCTAAGTCACTTCAGTCGTGTCTGACTCTGTGTGACCCCATAGACGGCAGCCCACCAGGCTCCCCCGTCCCTGGGATTCTCCAGGGAAGAACACTGGAGTGGGTTGCCATTTCCTTCTCCAATGCATGAAAGTGAAAAGTGAAAGCGAAGTCATTTAGTCGTGTCCAACTCTTTGCGACCCCATGGACTGCAGCCTACCAGGCTCCTCCATCCATGGGATTTTCCAGGCAAGAGTACTTGAGTGGGTTGCCATTGCCTTCTCTGCCCAGGCTCTAGAGCACAGGTTTAATAGTTGTGGCACCTGGGTTTTTAGTTGATCCTCATCATGTGAGATCCTCCCAGATCAGGAATTGAATCCATGTCCCCGGCATTGGTAGGCAGATTGAGGAAGACCACTAAACCACCAGGGAAGCCCCCATACTCTTCATTCTTGAGGGGAACAGGCACAGGAGAAGAAAGGGAATAAAGTTGTGAATAGAGAGGTTAATCACAAACTTAGCTTTAGGGGGAATTCAGTTTTGGTAACACTCGATGCATTTATGTAAATATATCAAGGTATATAGAAAAAGAACACAATTTAAAAGCCCAGATTCATAGATAAAATTAGTTTGTTACCATTAAGATTGATTTACTTTGGAATTTTATTTGGACATTCTTCCTAGATGTTGAAGGTTAAATTAAAGGAATAATATCAATATAAGTACAAACTTTACTGATTATCATGATTGTAATAACAGTGTATAAAGTAAACCTATGTTCAATTTTTGCTAAATTCAAAATTGTAAAAAGCTAATTAATCAAACAGTAAGTCAAAATGGGAATGAATTGTTGTTTGGAGGGGGAAACCAAGAGGAGTGATATCTAAAGAAAAAAAAAATCCTCAAACCAAGAAATAGACAAACTTTATATTTTGCCTCTTCATTTCAGTTTTGAAAAAAATTGCTGATGCTAAATTATTATTTGGTATTCTGTTTCCAATCTCTATTAACTGTTTCATGCTTTCCTGATAGGTGGTCCTCTTATTTACTATTGCTGGAGGATGCAAACATAATCCCAATCTCAGGCAGATATATTCAGAACATTTGCTGCATAAATGCACTGCTTTTTAAAAATCTTCTGACTGATAGTTAGCCTGTACCTTATTGCTACAAGCTTTCTTAGTAACAACTGGCAAGGACATTATGTGTTTAAGACTTCCTAAAACGAAACTTGAATTAGTATAAAAACCAGCTCATATTTATCTAAGTATTCATAGTCTCCAACTTTGTAACATTCCATTTCAATGTCCTTTTGGAACAGGCACATTCTGTTCTAAACGTTTTTGTTGTCTTGCTGTCTCCCTCACTAGCAATTTAATAAATTTTGACACATGTTACAGATAACTTTATCTAAAGAAGAATTTTTATCAGACTATATACAAAGTATATAACTGTCCCTAAGTCATTGGCCTTGACCAATATCCAAGCCTGGCTATGAACAAACAGCATGATCATAGGCATGCATACTGCCTAAATGTTGGCACATCTTAGGTGCAAGAGCAGGATAGAAGAATTCACTGGAGTTGAGTCCTCACATACAGAAAAATGCAAGCTAGCTAGTGTCACTGCCAGGGCCAAAGTGGGCTGAGAAATCCCTGGTCAATGTGGGGGAACATGGCAGTGAAGGAAAAAAGTGCTTCTAGTGCAGAGAAATGAACTCCCACAGAGAACCCTCTGACCTATGACCTCCAGGAATACAACTTTGAGTTGCCCTATTTGGAGATTTTGTTTTGCTCAGTCAATACTAAAACTTAGATACTGTCAATGGCTAATGATCCTATGAGTTAGACCACTTAGGGCGATGCTACAGTAAATTTCTTTAAAAAATTTAAGTAAAGGTGATGAAGAATTGACAATTACATTGTCACAATGTGTGTGTGTGTGTGTGTGTGTGTGTTAGTCACTCAGTTGTGACCAACTCTTTATGACCTGATGGACTGTAGCCCACCTGGCTCCTCTATTCATGGAATTCTCCAGGCTAGAATACTGGAGTGGGTTGCCATTCCCTTCTCCAGGGGATCTTCCCAACCCAGGGATTGAAACTGAGTCTTCCACATAATAGGCAGATTCTTTAATGTCTGAGCCACCAGGGAAGTCCCAATCACAGTACATAGGTAATTTGAAAAACAACAACAAATTCTTGCCACACTCTGAGATCACAGGTGAGAGCTGCAGTGTGATACAATTCTTCTTGGAATTAACACCCCAAAGCTGGTCCCTTTCTGGTCTTTCTTGAGGACTCTAAAGTAAGAAGGAATTATCTTACTCTCTACTGCTGCTACCGCTAAGTCGCTTCAGTCGTGTCCAACTCTGTGCGACCCCATAGACGGCAGCCCACCAGGCTCCCCCGTCCCTGGGATTCTCCAGGCAAGAACACTGGAGTGGGTTGCCATTTCCTTCTCCAATGCATGAAAGTGAAAAGGGAAAGTCAAGTCGCTCAGTCGTGTCCGACTCCTAGCAACCCCATGGACTGCAGCCTACCAGGCTCCTCCGTCCATGAGATTTGCCAGGCAAGAGTACTGGAGTGGGATCTTACTCTCTAGGGGGCCCATAAAAGAAAGACCAAGCTGGACCAGAATTATTCCTGTATGTACTTTGAATAGAGGTTATCTTCATTTTCTAGATGAGAAAATCTAGAAAATGAGATGATAGATATCCTCTAGAGATGATAGATAGGTAGATAGATAGATAGATGGATAGTTGTTCACAAGGCTTTCTATTTAGTCTGTGAGAGTTGTCAGGGAAGTGCAGGGAAGTGCAGGGAAGCAGGATTGTTATGTATTTGATATTCTCAATAAGACACACAATCTGATAAATATGAATTTATTCTCCAGATTGCCATTTATCAGTCATGTGATCTCATGACTCATAGAAGTTTTTTAACTTCTATATACCTCAGTATTTTGAGTATATAAGTATAAAATTAGAGTAATCTTAATACCTATCTCTGGAGTTGATAGAAGTAATCAAAACAATACTATAGCTCAATTGAAAAGAAAATATCTTGGAATTTTCAGGAAACTTATGGAAAATAATTGCAAGTATGGAACTAACACTACCATATAAAGAAGGCATAGCAAGAAGAGGAGAAAGGGAAAAAGAAGCCCAAAATGAACCATAGAGTATTTGAAGATACACATGGCCCATTAATGCATGTGAATACGGACAAGAAATCGAGCATAGATTTTCTATGCTCCAGAAAAGTCATTGGGGGTATTGGTCTGCATTTAATTCCTGGTTTTCTTTTAATCAGACTCTTTTGTTTTAGGATTACTAGTTATTCTCACCTTTGAGGCCCTTGTCTTTTCCTCCTAAAACTCCAAGGGGGCTTGAAAACTTGTTTTGAATGGGCAATATTTGAACATACTGGATTAAGGACAAGACAGAGAAGAAGAATCAGCAAAGGAATGTCTTATGTCAAAAAAAGAATCTTGTCAATGAGAATGCAATAGATATATAAGAATGAAGAGAAAAGTTTGGGGATCAGACAGGAGGCCTCATGCATGAAAAGTAGAGGGGGCTTCCACTTGAAAGAAAAGAACTATATGAGTAGTATCATAATATCCCAAGACCAACATATTCTCATTGTTAATTTATTTTACAATGTAGGTATGTCTGCCTGTATTCATGTGTGTGAGAGAAAGCAACACTGATGTTGTAGAAATCTGCATGCTTGAAGTCACCTGCTATTTTTGTCATTGGAGCCAAAAGGACATGAGTGCACTGAAACTATAGGGATCAGAGCAAACAAGTGCTGTGTTAGCTTCTGGAATTCTCATGGCTACAATTAGAGCTAGAGTCTGGAGCACACTGCTGCCTATCCATGACTTAACTGCACAATTAGGCCCATTCTGCCTAACCAGGAATCAAGCAAAGAAAATGGGAGGGAACACATGTATGCCTGTGGCGGATTCATTTCGATATATGGCAGAACCAATACAATATTGTAAAGTTTAAAAATAAAATAAAATTTAAAAAAAAATTAAATTAAAAAGAAAAGAAAATGGGAGGGAAGGAAAGGGAAAGGAGGGAAATAAAAGAGAGAGAAGAAAAGAAAGAGAAAAAGAAAAGAAAAAACAGAACAGAAAAATGGCTTCTTTCTTTCTCTCACTTTCTAGTTTCCTTATAGTACCTCCCATTGATACAACCTAATAGACACAAAGCTGGAAATGGCATCTGGGAAAAGTAGTCTATGGGTTTTTATCACCTATAATACAGAAGGATGAGAAAGATACAATAGGTACAGTAAGAGTATAGTGTCTTAATTGCCAATATTTTTCTGTAGAATAATTACATGTTATTTCTTTTTTTTTTTTCGCTTTTTGACAGATTTTTTTTCTTTATTATTATTATTATTTTTTTTACTTTACAATATTGTATTGGTTTTGCCATATATCAACATGCATCCACCACAGGTGTACACGTGTTCCCCATCCTGAACCCGCCTCCCACTTCCCTCCCCATACCATCCCTCTGGGTCATCCCAGTGCATCAGCCCCAAGCTTCCTGTATTCTGCATCAAACCTGGACTGGCGATTTGTTTCTTATATGATATTATACATGTTTTAATGCCATTCTCCCAAATCATCCCCCCCTCCCTCTCCCACAGAGTCCAAAAGACTGTTCTATACATCTGTGTCTCTTTTGCTGTCTTGCATACAGGGTTGTTGTTACCATCTTTCTAAATTCCATATATATGCATTGGTATACTGTATTGGTGTTTTTCTTTCTGGCTTGCTTCCCCCTGTATAATAGGCTCCAGTTTCATCCACCTCATTAGAACTGATTCAAATGTATTCTTTTTAATGGCTGAGTAATACTCCATTGTGTATATGTACCATAGCTTTCTTATCCATTCATCTGCTGATGGACATCTAGGTTGCTTCCATGTCCTGGCTATTATAAACAGTGCTGCATGTTATTTCTACATATGTTATAGAAAATGCATAAATATAAGAAGATATATATATATGCATATATGTATATATTGTCTACTACAACACATCAGAGATACTCACTGTTACTGTCTGTAATTTTATCTTTCCTAAATTTTCACACATATGAATGCTAATTGAAATGGGAATTATTTTATCTAACAATTTACTTGAATATTCATATCAAAATATTTGGGCTTCCCAGGTGGCTCAGTGGTGAAGAATCTGCCTGCAATGCAGGAGACGAGTGTTCAGTCCCTGGGTTAGGAAAATCCCCTGGAGGAGGAAATGGCAAACTTCTCCAGTAGCTTAACCATGTAAGTGCCTTTAACTTTTGTTGTAAATCTGGTTTGGTGCTACTGAATTCTCTTAACTTTTGCTTGTCTGAAAAGCTTTTGATTTCTCCATCAATTTTGAATGAGAATCTTGCCAGGTACAGTAATCTTGGTTGTAGATTTTTCCCTTTCATCACTTTAAATATATCCTGCCATTCCCTTCTGGCCTGCAGAGTTTCTGCTGAAAGATCAGCTGTTAAACATATGGGGTTTCCCTTGTAAGTTATTTGTTGCTTTTCCCTTGCTGCTTTTAATATTCTTTCTTAGTATTTAATCTTTGTTAGTTTGATTAGTATGTGTCTTGGTGTGTTTCTCCTTGGGTTTATCCTGTATGGACTCTTTGTGCCTCTTTAACTTGATTGACTGTTTCCTTTTCCATGTTGGGGAAATTTTCAACTATAGTCTCTTCAAAAATTTTGTCAGTCCCTTTCTTTTACTCATCTTCTTCTGGGACCCCTATAATTCAAATGCTGGTGCATTTGATATGGTCCCAGAGGTCACTGAGACTATCCTCAGTTATTTTCATTATTTTCACTTTATTCTGCTCTTCAGAAGTTATTTCCACCATTTTATCTTCCAGCTCATGGATCCCTTCTTCTGCTTCAGATATTCTGCTATTGATTCCTTCTTGAGTATTTTTAATTTCAATAATTGTGTTGTTTGTCTTTGTATTGTTATTTTTTAATTCTTCTAGGTCTTTGTTAATTGATTCTTGCATTTTTCTCCATTCTGTTTTCAAGGTTTTTTGATCATCTTTACTATCATTATTCTGAATTCTTTTTCAGGTAGTTTGCCTATTTCCTCTTCATTTCTTTGGACTTCTGTGTTGCTAGTTTGTTCCTTCATTTGTGCAATATTTCTTTGCAACTCCATGAACTGCAGCATGCCAGGCCTCACTGGTTTAAAAAATTAAAATTAAAAAAAAAAGGAAAAACAAAAAGAAGAAAGAAAGAAAAAAAAAAAAAAAAACAGAAAGCTCCACAGAACTTCAAAAACCCAACATAGGGAGAGGTTTATAACGACAATAAAAAGTGCGATTGAAAAAAAGAACTCAAAAGCCTTCTTGGATTTCATAGTGCCAATAATATTGACATCTACAACAATGGAGGGTGGGAAGAAAAAGAAAAAAAATCCAAAAGAAACTACAGAACAAGTCAAAAGATAAGAATAAAAATGTTTTTCTTGAGTCACTGCTGTCAGAGTTCTTTCCCTTCCTGGGAGTCACAGTCCACCTCACCTCCCTAGGATGCCCTTCAACACTGTTCTGGTCTCTGGATCTGCTGTGGGGGAAGCTCTAATATGGTCCTACTCCTGTGTTTTCTTGCCCCGAATGTTCACAGCTATCAGAACTAGTGCATTTTCTTTTGTGGGAGCACTCAATGTCCTTTTATATATTCCATAGGCATAGAGTCTGCCTAATTGATCATGTGAATTTAACCTGAAGCTTGTACAGCTGGTGGGAAGGTTTTGGGTCTTCTTCTTTAGCCGCACTGCCCCTGGGTTTCAACTGTGGTTTTATTTCCACCTCTGCATGTGGGTCATCCACTGGGGTTTGCTCCTGAGGCTTCCCTGAAGGACTTGGGTCTGCCGCAGTGAGGGGCAGGTGCAGAGGTGGTGCAGCTGCTAGGGTCACAGAGGTTCTGGCAGCACCAGGTACTCAGGGGAGTTAGCAGCTAGGGCAGCAGGAAATATAGTGCTCTAGGCTCTCTGATAGCTCAGTTGGTAAAGAATCCGCCTGCAATGCAGGAAACCCCGATTCTATTCCTGGGTCGGAAAGATCCTCTGGAGATGAGATGGGTTACCCACTCCAGTATTCTTGGGCTTCCCTTGTGGCTCAGCTGGTAAAGAATCTGCCTGAAATGCAGGAGACCTGGGTCTGATCCCTGGGTTGGGAAGATCCTCTGGAGAAGGGAACGGCTACCCACTCCAGTATTCTGGCCTGGAGAATTCCATGGACTATATAGTCCACAGGGTCACAAAGAGTCGGACACGACTGAGTGACTTTCACTTTTTGGCTTCCCAAGTAGTGCAGATGGTAAAGAATCTGCCAGCAATGCAGGAGACCCGGGTTCGATCTCTGGGTCAGGAAGATCCCCTGGAGAAGGGAAAGGATACCCACTTCAGTATTTTGGCCTGGAGAATCCCATCTATAATCCTATTCAGTGAAATATCTGCCCATTTCTAATCAGATTGTTTCCTTGTTACTCTTGACTTTTCAGTATTTTATATATTCTAGATATTACTCCTTTATCAGATATGTGGTGTTCAAATACTTTCTCCCAGTGTATTACTTATAATTTCATCCTCTTAATTTTGTCCATCAGAACAAAAGTTTTAAATATTGATGTTACAATTTTTTCATTTTTATCTTCTATGGATTATGCAGTTGGTTTCAAGTTTAACACCTTTGCTTAGTCTTAGATTCTGAAGACTTTTTTCTCTATTTTTCCTGAAAGTTTTATAGTTTTAAATTTTATATTTAAGTAGATGCCTTTGAACTGTTGTGTTGGAGAAAACTCTTGAGAGTTCTAAGGAGATCAAACCAGTCAGTCCTAAAGGAAATAATTTCTGAATATTCATTGGAAAGACTGATGCTGAAGCTAAAACTCCAATACTTTGGCTACCTGATACAAAGAACTGACTCATTGGAAAAGACCCTGATGCTGGGAAAGATTGAAAGCAGGAGGAAAAGGTGACGGCAGAGAATAAGATAGTTGGATGGCATCACCGACTCGATGGATATGAATCTGAACAAGCTCCCTGGCGTGCTGCAGTCCATGGGGTCACAAAGAGTCAGACACGACTGAGTGACTGAACTGAACTGAACTGAGATGACAATTTTGAGTTAATTTTTGTATGAAGTGTAAGGTTTAGGGTGATTTTCATTTCTTTGCCTATGACTGTTCAAGAGATCTAGCACCGTTTGTTGAAAAAGATTATCCTTCAACCTTTGGATTGCCTTTGCTTGTCATCACTCAGTTGAGTATATGTTTGTGGGTGTATTCCTGGGTTCTTTATTCTGTTCTATTGATCTACATGTCTGTCTCATTGCCATTATCACACTGTCTTGAGTACTCTAATTATGTATTAAGTATTACTCTCAGTAGAGTGACTTAGGTATTTTAATTCCTTTGCATTTCCATTTTAATTTTAGAGTAAGCTTGCCTATGTCTGTAAAAACATGCTGGGATTTTGATAGAAAATCAATTAAACTTATAGATTAGTCTGGGGAGAATTGACATCTTTACTGTGTTAAGACTTCTAGTCCACTAACACACAATGACTGTCCAAGTATTTAGGTCCTCTTTAATTTCTTTCATCAGCATTTTGTAACTTTCAACATATAGAACCTGTTTTGTTAAATATACACCTGAATATTTAATTTACTTTGGAGGGAATGTAAATTCTTTCTCGCTTCTCTCTCTCTCTCTCTCTCTCTCTCTCTCTCTCTCTCTATATATATATATATATATATATATATATATATATGAACTGTGAACTTCCAGATGTTCAAGCTGGTTTTAGAAAAGGCCGAGGAACCAGAGATCAAATTGACAACATCCACTGGATCATGTAAAAAACAAGAGAGTTCCAGAAGAACATCTATTTCTGCTTTATTGACTATGCCAAAGCCTTTGTGTGGATTACAATAAACTGTGGAAAATTCTTCAAGAGATGGGAATACCAGACCACCTGACCTGCCTCTTGAGAAACCTATATGCAGGTCAGGAAGCAACAGTTAGAACTGGACATGGAACAACAGGTTGGTTCCAAATAGGAAAAGGAGTTCGTCAAGGCTGTATATTGTCACCCTGCTTATTTAACTTCTATGCAGAGTACATCATGAGAAACGCTGGACTGGAAGAAACACATGCTGGAATCAAGATTGCCAGGAGAAATATCAATAAGTTCAGATATGCAGATGACACCACCCTTATGGCAGAAAGTGAAGAGGAACTCAAAAGCCTCTTGATGAAAGTGAAAGTGGAGAGTGAAAAAGTTGGCTTAAAGCTCAACATTCAGAAAATGAAGATCATGGCATCTTGTCCCATCACTTCATGGGAAATAGATGGGGAAACAGTGGAAACAGTGTCAGCCTTTATTTTTTTGGGCTCCAAAATCACTGCAGATGGTGACTGCAGCCATGAAATTAAAAGACGCTTATTCCTTGGAAGGAAAGTTATGACCAACCTAGATAGCATATTAAAAAGCAGAGATGTTACTTTGCCAACAAAGGTCCATCTAGTCAAGGCTTGGTTTTTCCAGTAGTCATGTATGGATGTGAGAGTTGGACTGTGAAGAAACCTGAGTGCTGAAGAACTGATGCTTTTGAACTGTGGTGTTAGAGAAGACTCTTGAGAGTCCCTTGGACTGCAAGGAGATCCAACCAGTCCATTCTAAAGGAGATCAGTCTTGGGTGTTCTTTGAAAGGAATGATGCTAAAGGTGAAATTCCAGTACTTTGGCCACCTCATGCCAAGAGTGGACTCATTGGAAAGGACTCTGTTGCTCACAGGGATTGGGGGCAAGAGGAGAAGAGGAGGACAGAGGATGAGATGGCTGGATGGCATCACTGACTCGATGGATGTGAGTTTGAGTGAACCCCGGAAGTTGGTGATGGACAGGGAGGCCTGGCGTACTGCTATTCATGGGGTTGCAAAGAGTTGGACAGGACTGAGCGACTCAACTGAACTAAACTGATATATATGGAGTATATATTTATGAAATATTTATGAAATATATATGAAAGTGTTAGCTGCTCAGTCATGTCTGACTCTTTGTGACCCCATGGACTGTAGCTTACTAGGCTCCTCAGTCCATGGAATTCATCTAGGCAAGAATATTGGAGTGGGTAGCCATTCCCTTCTCCAGGGAATCTTCCTGACCAAGGATCAAACCCAGGTCTTCTGTATTGCAGTGAGATTCTTTACTGTCTGAGCCAACAGGGAAGCCTATATATATGTGTGTGTGTTTTAAATATATATAAATTTTTGGTCTCTGCATGTTTATTGTTAGTATGTAAAAATATGATTGACTTTGCATATTGATCTTTTATCCTGAAACATTGCTAAATTCACTGATTAGTTGTAGAAGTTTTTTGGTAAATTCATTGGGAATTTCCCCATAAATAATTACGTCACCTGTAAACAAGTCTAGTTTTCTTTTTTATTTGCCAGTCTGTAAGCCTTTTATATATTTTCCTTGCTTCATGTGGAATAAGAGTGGTGAGAGCAAACAGTCTTGTCTTGTTTCCTGTCGGTGTCTCAGTATATTCAAGCTGCTGTAACAGAATATCATAGATTGGGTGGTTTATACACAACCAAAATTTATTTCTCATAGTTCTGTAGGCTTGAAAGTCCAGCAGATTCAGAATCTGGTGAAGCCTGCTTATTGGTTTATAGTTGGCTATCTTCTCACTGGGACCTTGCATGACAAAAACTGCAAAGGTGTCTCTAAGAGCACTGGAGTGGGTTGCCATTTCCTTCTCCAATGCATGAAAGTGAAAAGTCAAAGTGAAGTCGCTCAGTCGTGTCCGACTCTTAGCGACCCCACAGACTGCAGCCCACCAGGCTCCTCCGTCCATGGGATTTTCCAGGCAAGAGTACTGGAGTGGGGTGCCATTGCCTTCTCCATTTTATAACCACACTAATCCCTTTATGATGGCTCCATTCTCTTGACCTAATCATTTCCCAAAGGCTACACTTTCACTGGGAATTGGATTTCAGCATACGAATTTTGTGGGGACACAAGCATTCAGTCTATAGCAGAGGGAGGGTATTGTATTTCTCCATGAAATATGATGTAGATGCTCTTTATCAAATTGAGATAATTCCTTTGGATTCCTAGTTTTCTGAAAGTCTTTCTCATGACTGAGTATTGGGTTTTATCAATTATGTTTTCTGCATCAATTGATATGATTATATAATATTTCTTCTTTAGCTTCTTTATATGGTATAATACATTAATCAATCAAATTTTCAAACATTGAACCAGCTCTGCATAATTTAAATAAATTCCACTTGGTCTTGTTGCATAAACACTTTTATATATTGTTGTATTTAGTTTGCTAGTACAGTGTGGAGGATCTTTTGTGTCTTAGATCATAAGAGATATTGCTTTTTTTGTTTTCGTTTTTACTGTCTTTTTCTTGTTTCAATAGCAGGATAATACTAGCCTTATAAATGAGTTAGGAAGTATTCTCTCCTTTTCTATTTTCTGGGAAAGATTATATAACACTGGTTTTAATTCTTCTGTAAATGTTTGATAGAATTCTTCAACAAAACCATATGGAGATTTATTTTTCCTCTGTTTTTAAAAGTTTTAAATAGTTTATTTAACACTTATGGAAGTATTATGAGTATATGTTTCATATTGATTGAGTTTTGTTATTTTGTGGTTTTTGAGAAGTTGGTCTTTTCTTTTAAGAAGTGGAACTCATGAACAAAATTGTTCATAGTGTTCCCTTACTATCCTTGAAATGACTAAAAGATCTATAATCCTGTTCTTTCTAATATTGGTGATTTTTTCTTTCTTTTTATCTTTGTGCTTTTTACTAGGTTTATTGATTTTGTTGATTTTTTAAAAATAATTTGCTTTTGTTTCATTGCTTTTCTTTATCATTTTTCTGTTTTCAAGGATTCCTGCTCTCATCTTTATTATTTATTTCCTTTCTTCTACTTGTTTTGGGTTTGCATTCTCTTTTTGAAATATCCCTAGGTAGGAAATTTGGCTATTAATTTGATACGCTTTTTTCTTTTTTTAATGATTTTTTTAATTGAAGGATAATTGCTTTATAATATTGTGTTAGTTTCTACAATACATCAACATTTTATTGCTATAAATTTGCATTTCATCTCTGCTTTAGCTATGGCTGACATATTTTATATTTTAGAGGCTGCATTTTAATTTTTATTTAGTTATGCTTTTATTTCCTTTTGAACTTCTTACTTGATTCATAGACTATTTAGATGTATTTTTGCTTACACTTCAAAAGTTCAGGAGTTTTCCCAGTGTCTTTCTGTTATTGATTTCTGCTTTGGTTCTATTATGGTCAGAGAACATACTGTGTATAGCTAAAATTCTTTTTTTTTTTTTTTTTGACTGTCCCAAACTTCTTTTATTATTTTTTTAATTTTATTTTATATTTAAAATTCTTTTAAATTTGTTAAGATTTGTTTTATAGTCAAGGATATGATCTATCATGGCAAATGTTCCATTGACACTTGAAAAATAATGTCTTCTGTTGTTGTTAGGTGGAGTGTTGTTTAAATGTCAATTATATCCTATCAATGTTGTATTCTTTTGTTCTTGTATATCTTTGTTCATTTTCTGTGCAATATTTCTACTAGTTTCTGAGAGCAGAGTATTGAAGTATCAAAGTGTAATTGTGTATTCATATATTTGTACTTTCAGCTATATCAGTTTTTGCTTCACGTATTGTAACAGTCTGCTGTTTGGTATATACCTATTAAAGATTGTTATATATTCCAAGTGGATTCATCCTTTTATTATAATGTAGTATCCCTCTTTGTCTCTACTAATTTTCTTTGCTCCAAAGTCTATTATAGCTAATATTAATATAATCATTCTTGGTTTTGTCAGTTAATGATTGTATGGTATATTATTTCCATCTCATTACATTCAACATACCTATGTAATTGAAGTGAATTTCTTATTGACAGCATATTATTGGCTCATGAGGTTTTGCTTGTTTGTTTTTGTTTGTTTTAATATTAAAATCCCCTTTATTTTGATACTTCTATTGGAATGCATATATTGGAAGTCTTTCTATTTCAAGTTATAGAAAATTCAACTTAACCAATTTTTTCCAGTTTTATTGAGATATAATTGACATACAACACTGTATAAGTTTAAAGTACAGACCATCATGAGTTACATACATCATGAAATGATTATCACAAAAAGTTTAGTTAACATCCATCGTCTCATATAAATAAAAAATGTTTTTCTTGTGATGAGAACTCTATGATGTTTATTACTTTCTTATATAGCATACAGCACTGTTAATCATAGTCATCATATTGTATATTACATCCCCAGGACTTATTTGTTTTATAACTGCAAGATATTTTATACCTTTTGACCATTTTCATCCAAATCCCCTATACCCACCCACTCCCTTGTCTGTTAACCACAATTATGGTCTCTTTTTTTCTGTGAGCTTGATTTTAGTTTTGTTTTTGATTACATATATCAGGGAAATAATACAGTGATTGTCTACTGTATCTGACTTGACATAATGGCCTCAAGATCTAATCATATTGTTGGAAATGGTAGGATTTCCTTCTTTTTTTAATATGGCTAAGTATTATACCATTGTATAAATATCACAACTTCTTTATTCATTCATCCATTGATGGATTCTTATGCTATTTCCATGTCTTGGCTGTTGTAAATACTGCTGCTATGAACATGGGGTGCAGAAATGTTTTTTTTTTCCTTCAGATATATCCCAGAAGTGGAATTGCTTGATCATATGGTAGTTCTATTTTTAATTTTTTATAAGCCTCCATACTCTGCTGTTTTTCATAGTGTTTGTACCATTTACAATCCCACCAGCAGTGCACAAGGCTCCCTTTTCTCCACATCAGCTGCCTGCTAGCCCCTCCATCACCTGGCTGAAGAATCACAATGCTGCCTGCTTCTTCCAAGTGGGGCATGGATTAGCTTCCTGGCCAGCCCCACTGAAACTACCAGGCAGGGAAATTAGAATGCAGATGATTCCATGGAGTGGGTGTATAGAATGGATAATTCTCTTTCTGCTCACCCCCATTGAAACTGGGAAAGAGAGGTGGTTTTATTGTTGATGTTTCACTGGAGTAGGGTTGAGTATTATCAAAAAGTTTTTCTGTTTTTAAGCCACTCATCCAGAATCTGGCCAAGGGGAATGGACTTTCATTGGAACTTTTATTTATTTACTTTGTCTATGCTTGTTGGTGTTTACAAGTTGGAGGATTCTGCAATGCACTGTCTGGGTCATATGGAAGACAATAAGGAAACCGAAGTACTTTACTTGCTCTGTTCTTTAAATCTCAACTCCCTAGCCAATCTATCTTCTTGGTTCCAGTTTTAAGAGTTTTCTTTGCTTGTTTGCTATGTTATTTCTTAGTTGTTTTAGTTGTAGGTATAGAGGGGAATGATCATCCTCACTAATCTCTAAAAATGCGTGTGCAAAAAATGATATAAAATCAATGTGTGCTTATCATTTTTGCTAACTTTAAAAGTAATCTTAATACCCTAATTTAAAGTATGCAAGAAAAAGATACACTGTTTTTGGTGTTATGATTTTGGAGTAAGAATCTTTAAAAATTTAAAAGCACCTCTCACAGCTATCACTATTAAAATAGTTTTAATTTCATTACAACTGATGTATTTATATACTCTCTTTGATTCTACTCTTTAAACTTGTTTAAAGAAAAAAAATTAAGATATATATATATCTAATGGTTGATTCATTTTCATACATGAAATGTACTGAATTTAAAATCAGCAGTTTTATTTTTCCAACATTTTTCCCCATTGTTTTTCATTTTTTGCAGTTGAGGCATACTTTTCACAAATTAAAATTACAAATATTAACTGTGCAACTCAATGTCATTTTATAAATAAAAACACTCTCATAATCTCGGCGCAGCTCAAAACACAGAATACTTTTCCCAGTATAGAAAAGTCTCTTTTGCCTTTTCTTTTCTTCCCCAAACTTTAAACTTTTTATTTTATATTGGGGTATAGCCCATTAACAATGTTTTGTTAGTTTTGGGTGAACAGTGAAGGGACTCAGCCATACACATACATGTATCCATTCTCTACTAAACCCCTCTCCCATCCAGGCTGCCTTGTAACATTGATCTTGTGCCCTTTTCTAAGCAGTAACCAGACTTCCTAAGCCAATAGTTTTTCTGACCTGTATCAATGTGGATTAGTTTTATTCTGATCTTGAGCTTCATATAAATGAATCATATAGCACATGTCCTTTTGTGTATGATCTCTTTCAAATAAACACATATGTTAGATTCATCCATATTGAATTTATTGATAATTCCTTCTTTTTTATTGTTGCATGGTATCTCATTGTATAAATTTCACATATACCTTAAGAGAATTCAGGGAGTGACTTCATCAAGATGGCAACATAGTTCATTCCCAACTCAGTCCCCCTTACAAGAGGATCATTTAGCAACTACCCATAGACAAGACTGCTTTATTGACTAGGCCAAAGCCTTTGACTGTGTGGATCACAAAAAACTGGAAAATTCTTAAAGAGATGAGAATACCAGACCACCTTACCTGCCTCCTGAGAAATCTGTATGCAGGTCAAGAAGCAACAGTTAGAACTGAATATGGAATAACAGACTGGTTCCAAACTGGAAAAGGAATACATCGAGGCTGTATGTTGCCAACCTGGTTATTTAACTAATATGCAGAGTACATAGTGTGAATTGCCCAGCTGGATGAATCACAAGCTGTAGTCAAGATTGCTGGGAGAAATATCAATAACCTCAGATATGCAGATGGCACTACCCATATGGCAGAAAGTGAAGAGGAACTAAAGAGCCTCTTGATGAAAGTGAAAGAGGAGAGTGAAAAAGCTGGCTTAAAACTCAACATTCAAAAAACGAAGATCATGGCATTCGGTCCCACCACTTCATGGCAAATAGACAGAAAACAATGGAAACAGTGAGAGACTTTATTTTCTTGGGCTCCAAAGTCAGTGTGGACCAGTGACTGCAGCCATGAAATTAAAAGATACTTGGAAGAAAAGCTATGACCAACCTAAACAGCATATTAAAAATCAGAGACATTACTTTGCCAACAAAGGTCCTTGTAGTCAAATCTATGGTTTTTCAGTAGTCATGTTCAGATGTGAGAACTGGACAATAAAAAAGGTTGAGCACCGGAGAATTGATGCCTTTGAAATGTGGTGCTGGAGAAGACTCTTGAGAGTCCTTTGGACTGCAAGGAGATCAAACCAGTCAATCCTAAAGGAAATCAACCCTGAATATTCATTGGAAGGACTGATGCTGAAGCTGAAGCTTCGATACTTTGGCCACCTGAGGAGAAGAGCTGACTCATTGGACCCTGGTGCCGGGAAAGATTGAAGGTGGGAGGAGAAGGGGACAACAGAGGATGAGATGGTTGGGTGGCATCACTGACCCAATGGACATGAGTTTGAGCAAACTCTGGGAGATGGTGAGGGACAGGGAAGCCTGGTGTGCTGCAGTCCATGGGGTTGCAAAGAGTCAGACATGACTGAGCAACTGAACAACAACAACAACAAAAAACAGATGTAAAATAAGAAGTAAACAGCAACACAGTTGATAGTTGGGATCTTTGGTATCCCACTCTCAAAAACAGATAGATCACCCAGAGAATCAATGAGGAAACGGTGAATTTGAACACGATAGATCAAATGAATCTAACAGACATACAGAACATTTCATTCAACAGTAACAGAATACACATTGTTTTCAATCACACATGGAACATTGTTCTAGGATAGGCATACATTAGGTGAAAAACAAGCCTGAACATATTTAAGAAGTTAGAAACTATGTCAAGTACCTTTCCTGACTAAAACTGGAAAATAACAATAAGAAGAAAGTTGAAAATTCACAAATAACTGACAAAATCCAACATCTATTCATGAGAAATCTTTTAATCAAAATTAATATAGAGGGTACATACTTTCAACATAATAAAGGCCATTTATGACAAACCCACAACTAGCATCATTCTCAATGGTGAAAATCTGAAAGCTTTTCCTCTAAAATTAAAAACAAGGATGCCCACTCTCACCGCTGCTATTTAACAGAGTATTGGAAACCCTAACTACAGCTATCAGACAAGAAAAAAAAAGACATCCAAATTTGAAGGGAAGGGAATTCCCAAAGAAAGAAAACAAAAGGGTAAGACCAAAAGTGGGCTATATGTTTTCCCATAAGACATTTTTTTTATTTTGAAAGTAGCAGCTGATGTTTTAGAACTGAGCAGGTCTTTCAACAGCAACTTGGGGTTTGAGGAACAAAAACTGGATTTTTCTCTGATACTGAGAAAAAGTCCTCTGCATGTCGGAGGATTTCTGTTAGGAATTAAAAAGGGCTAAGAATGAGAGTAAACTGGAAATTGATCAGCTCTCCCAAACAATCTCAGCATTGAGTCACCTGTCTGAATTAAGGTTCTCTGTCTTAACAGACATAAGTACCTTGATGCAAAGGACTAAGGGATGTGTATTGCAATCTCAGAATGAGAGCGGATACAAAATTAATGAAAAAAAATATTGTAAGTAATATAGCTAGGAATTTTTAAAATATTGAAAGTCATCAAAATATGCATTCAAGAAATGCCACAAACATCAAAGGGAATGCAAATAACATCACAATTAACCATATTATGATGAAAGTACTGAAAATCAAATGCAAAGGAAAAATAACACACATCAGTCATTTAAATAGATTAAGTGATTAGTTTTTTTAAAAACTGGAATATTGAAAGGACAAAAACGGGAAGGAAACATTGAGATAGCATAGAGGAAGTAACAGTGGGAAGAAATTACCATCATGTGATACAGATTGAAAATTGGAGAAGAGGTTGGGATTATTCAGATATGTTTGGGAACCTCTCTTTCTAGAACTCAAAAGTCACATGACCCTCCAGTCACAGGTGTCTGTCATCTTAAATGACATAATAAGAGGTCTATAGCGCACAGTTGGAATGTCAGTCTCTCTTGTCAGAAGCAACCAGCTTCTCCCACACAAGAGGATGTATCAGATGGCACTTATTTCGAATTATATTCTCCCCCTCAAAAAATACAAAAGCTCATATTAATGGTAAACAATCAATAGGCCTGTTACTGATGGAAGTGTTCTTCCATCTAGAGTAGATATGCTTCTAAATATTTTTTCTTACAGGATATATGAGCATAACCCTGGTAGCATAGAAAGCAGTATGCCATTATAAAGTTCTGATTATTGTTAGGTTTCTATGGAAACTGGAAAATACAAATTTCTAACCAGAGGTACCCCCTTAGACTAGACATCAACCATTTATCCTCATCCTAATCCAACTAATGAATTAGTAAATAAAATGTTAAAGGTAATGTAAACAATCCTCAAAAAAGGCATTGAGGGAAAACATCTTTTCAGATAGTGAGTTATGGAAGACAAAAAGGAACAGGTTTATCTTTTCCAGCAAACATAGACATAGGTTACAGTTACTTTTAAGGGCTGCCGTAACAGATACATAAGGTGGAACAGATCTCAAAGTCTACAAAGCCCCAAATTCAATCCTAACATTTTGTTGCTGTGATTGATCTCGAGACTCAAATGGAGAGATGGAGAGAATAGAGGCATGTATGAGATACGTCTGATGACCTTCCCTAAAGGCCTCGGGTTTGAGTCACTTGCCAAGGGGCCATAGGCCCTTAGTCTCAATCCCTAGGCAAACATACACATTAAAATCTGCAAAGATTTGATCATTAATGATTCCAGATATATCCTGGTAGGGCTTCCCTACTGGCTCAGATGGTAAAGAATCTGCCTGCAATGCAGGAGACCCAGGTTTGATCCCTGGGTCGAGAAGATCCCCTGGAGAAAGGAATGGCTACCAACTTCAGTATTCATGCCTGGAGAATCCCATGGACAGAGGAGCCTGATGGGCTACAGTCCATGGGGTTGCAAAGAGTCAGACACGACTGAGCGACTACACTTTCACTTTAATATAGCATATAATTTCAGTGCATAACTGTACTTAATAACTGGACCTTCAGGCATGAATTACTTCATCCCAGGCAACATAAAAACTAAAATATGATGGGTCACAACATTAATGTATCAGTTCAGTTCAGTCGCTCAGTCGTGTCCGACTCTTTGCGGCCCCATGAATCGCAGCACCCAGGCCTCCCTGTCCATCACCAACTCCCGGAGTTCACCCAGACTCATGTCCATAGAGTCAGTGATGCCATCCAGCCATCTCATCCTCTGTTGTCCCCTTCTCCTCCTGCCCCCAATCCCTCCCAGCATCAGAGTCTTTTACAATGAGTCAACTCTTCGCATGAGGTGGCCAAAGTACTGGAGTTTCAGCTTCAGCATCATTCCTTCCAAAGAAATCCCAGGGCTGATCTCCTTCAGAATGGACTGGTTGGATCTCCTTGCAGTCCAAGGGACTCTCAAGAGTCTTCTCCAACACCACAGTTCAAAAGCATCAATTCTTCGGCGCTCAGCCTTCTTCCCAGTCCAACTCTCACATCCATACATGACCACAGGAAAAACCATAGCCTTGACTAGCCAGACCTTTGTTGGCAAAGTAATGTCTCTGCTTTTCAATATGCTATCTAGGTTGGTCATAACTTTCCTTCCAAGGAGTAAGCGTCTTTTACTTTCATGGCTGCAGTCACCATCTGCAGTGATTTTGGAGTCCCAAAAAATAAAGTCTGACACTGTTTCCCCATCTATTTCCCATGAAGTGATGGGACCAGATGCCATGATCTTCATTTTCTGAATGTTGAGCTTTAAGCCTACTTTTTCACTCTCCACTTTCACTTTCATCAAGAGGCTTTTGAGTTCCTCTTCACTTTCTGCCATAAGGGTGGTGTCATCTGCATACATGGGTATAAATACATGAGTCACAGTTCAGTTCAGTTGCTCAGTCTTGTCTGACTCTTTGCAACCCCATGAACCGCAGCATGCCAGGCCTCCCTGTCCATCACCAACTCCCGGAGTACACACAAACCCATGTCCATTGAGTCGGTGATGCCATCCAACCATCTCATCCTCTGTTGTCCCCTTCTCCTCCTGCCCTCAATTTTTCCCAGCATCAGAGTCTTTTCAAATGAGTCTGCTCTTCGCATCAGGTGGCCAAAGTATTGGAGTTTCAGCTTGACATGGGTCACAAGATTAACATATAATTTCTGTGGAGCATTCACAAACAGTGGCTTAAAATACTTTTTAATGATCACACATTCCCCCCAAAGTTAGAAATGAATGGAGGGATGAAGCAAAAGTGAAAAAGTTAGAACCTGGGATGGAGAAGACTCAGGTTAGAAAGGAGACCCTAAATAATATATCTAAGTTTCTTATTAGAAATCCATATAAAGAATGAAAATTGGGACTTCCCTGCTTGGTCCAGTGGTTAAGACTTTGCCTTCCAATACAGGGGGATGCAGGTTCGATCCCTGGTTGGGAAGCTAAGATCTCACATGCTTCTCAGCCAAAAAAACCAAAACATAAAACAGAAACAATATTACAACAAATTCAATAAAGACATCAAAAAGTCTTTTAAAAAAAGAGTGAAAATTGACCAATTGTAACAGTTAACAGGATTCTAATAAGGAAATATTAGAATATGGACGATTATTAGAATATTAGAATGTGGAAGATAACCTCCATATGTTTAGAGAAAACAACCCACATTGAGGCAATTTCAGGGCCAATCATGTAAATAATCATTAAACAAATATGTACAATGATATTGAGGGAAAATAAAACTCCCAGAGTGGAGAAGCAAACACTAAAACGAATCCTATGTGCTTATGACCACAGGTAGAGAAACCGAGCCTGTCATATTTGGGAAATTGCATTCCCCAGGAAATGCTACAATTGACACCTTGTAAATGTGTAAGGGGGCTTCTCTGGTGGCTCAGTCGGTAAAAAATCCGCCTGCAATGCAGGAGACCTGGGTTCAATCCCTGGGTCAGGAATATCCCCTAGAGAAGGGAATAGCAACCAGTATTCTTGCCTGGGGAATCCCATGAACAGAAGAGCCTGGTGGGCTACAGTCCATGGGGTCATAAAAGAGCTGGACACGACTTAACCACTAAACAACTACAACAAAATGTGTAAGGATGGCTGGAGTTAAGGAACTTTTTATCTTCCTATGATGAAACGATCAGACAAAAAAGTAAGTAGCTTTGCAGAGACTTCACAACATCATCACCAAAGTACACAAGGAAGGACACTCTGACACTTAAACTCTTACACAAATTCATGTTATTCCAGTTAGAGAGACAGAATTGTAATATGGTCTTGATTGATCCGGGGAGATTAATAATAAAATTGCTTTTAATTTTTACTAATATATTAATAATAAAAAGCCTTGTCTGTTTGGGCCTCAGTAGTCTAAACAAGATGAAGCTATCTCATACCTCTGGGACTCAAAAAAGAGGAACCATCTAGGACAAGATTATACATGTAGCCAAACTGGATTGTTTTCATTTCTCTCAGAGACAAAAGGTAAATAAAAAGAGAGACATCTTCAGAAATAAAATACTGAGAGAATAGATAGAAATGTGATTCCACATTTTAAACTTGTTTTGAGTGGCCTACTAGACCATTAGCAATGTGTGAGGAAATGGTCACTCTCAGGCATGTGCCCAGAGTCACATAGCTGGGAAGCAGAGGAGCCTTTATTGCACTCAGATCTGTGTCCTCCATGGCTGAAAGCTGTACTCTCACCACCACTCTTCCTCACATCCTATTGAGGAATCAGGCTTTGTTTTAGCAACCAGGGTAATGCTCATCCACAGAATGATAAAACTGGTGTTTATAATACCAGCATGTTTTGTTTAATTCTATGCCCCTAGTAGAAGGTTTTGGAAAATTCTGGCTGTTTTCAGTAGACTTTATCCATATTTTTTCACCCTCCTTCACACTCTAATACTTTCATACTGTCATTGTCATACACACATATTCAATCCTAGACATATTCAATCCTAGACTTTTATTTCCAAACTTTCACATTCTTAAACTTTCACATTTCACTCACAGACATTTACATATTTATCTACCTATCTACTATCTATTTATTTATTTTGTCTTAATATCGCTCACCTATTTCTGTTATCCTCTCATTCCCTTCCACTCTGGTGATCACTTGTTTGTCCTCTGTATCTATGACTCTCTTTCTGTTTTGTTAGGTTTATTCATTTATTTGGTGCTTTTGATTCCACATATAGGTGAAATCATACAGTATTTTTCTTTCTCTGTCGGACTTATTTCACTTAGCATAATAACCTCTATGTCCATCATGTTTCAAATGGCAGATTTCATTTCCTATGGCTATATAATACTCCATTGTATATGCATACCACAACTTCTTTATCCATTCATCCTGATGTTGTAAAAGATTGAGGGCAGGAAGAGAAGGGGATGACAGAAGATAAGATGGTTGGATGACATCACAGACTCAATGGACATGGGTTTGGGTGTATTCTAAGAGTTGGTGATGGACAGGGAGGCCTGGCATGCTGCAGTTCATGGGATCGCAAAGAGTCAGACAAGATGGAGCAACTGAACTGAAGTGAATGATGGGCACCTTGGTTTCTTTCATATCGTGATTATTATAAATAATGCTGTGATGAACATAGGGGTACATATCTTTTCTAATTAGTGTTTTTGTTATCTTTGGATAAATGCCCTGCAGTAGTATGTAATGGCTTCCCCACTGGAGAAGTGGTATGCAATGGCTTCTACTCAGCAGGTAAAGAATCTGCCTGCAATGCAGAAGATACAGGTTCAATCTCTTAATTGGGAAGATCCCCTGGTATTCTTGCCTAGAGAATTCCATGGATAGAGAAGCCTGGTGGGCTTCAGTCCATGGGGTCACAAAGAGCTGGACACAACTGAGCGACTAAACACACACATACACCCAGTGTTATGTAATATCCTTCTTTGTCTCTTGTGATAGTCTTTGCTTTAAATTCTATTTTGTTTAATACGTGTTGTTACCCTGGCTTTCTTTTTTATTCCATTTATATGGAGCACCTTTTTCTATTTCTTCACTTTAAGTTTGTGTGTGTGTCTAAATCTGCCGTGATGCTTGATGTTGTCTCAGAGGTCTCTTAAATGACCCTCATTTTTAAAAAATTCTTTTTTTTTCTGTTCAGCTTGAATGATTTCCCCTACTCTGTCTTTCAGTTCATCAATTTATTCCTCTGTATCACCTAACACATTGTTGATTCCTTCTACTGATAGTATATTTTAAATTTCAGTTATTGAAATTTTTAAACTCTATTTGGTTCTCTTTTATATTTTCTAACTCTTTGTTAAACTTCTCACTGTGTTCATTCCATCTTCTCCCAAATTTATTGATCATTTTAATGATCATTACCTTAAACTCTTTTGAGTAGATTGCTTATCTCCACTTTGCATAGCTCTTCTTCTGGGGTTTTATCTTGTTCTGTTGCTTCAAAAATTTTCCTTTGTCACTTCATTTTGCCTGATTCTTTGTTTTCGTTTCTATGTATACATGTATGAGGTAGGTCAGGCATGCTTCCTGATATTGGAGAAAGGGACTTCAGTAGGAGATGTTCTATGGGTCCCAGAAGCATACTTCCCTCTGTTCACCAGAGCTATATGCTTTAGGGGTACTTCCTATCTCTCTATGTGCACTGCATGGACCCTTCTTCTGTAGTGAGACTGACTACTGTGGCTGTTCTGCTAAGTGTGGCTAGTCCCCAGCCTCATTGGTTGTCAAGTCCTGCCTGATGTGGGAGCTGCTAGCCACTGGTGGGCAAGGCCGGGTCTTGAGGTAGTTAGCTACAGAGCTCTGGGGAATCCCAGGGCAGTGCCAGCCCACGGATGGGTGGATTAAGGTTCTGGAGTGGGTGGATGTGAAGCCCAGGGGTCCCTAAGATGATATCAGCCTGTAGGTAAGGTGGAGCTGAATCTGAACCCAGCTGGCTGCAGGGGCCATGGGGTCTTGAGGTGGCTGGAGTGTTAGGGAGGAACTGCAGCTGCTGCTGGCCTTCTGATTGGTGGAACTATGTCCTTGCATGGCTAACTTCTTGGCCTGATGAGTCCCAGAATTGGGATTGACTGGCTGGCAGGCATGGCTGGAACCAGGTGCCAATAAGCTAGAGGAAGGATTACAAAATGTCTTCATAGTAGAACAGTTAAAGTGAAAGTGTTAGTCACTCAGTCGTGTCCAACTCTTTGCAACCCCATGGACTGTAGCCAGCCAGGCTCCTCTGATTCTTTACCGTCTGAGCCACTAGGAAGCCCTCATGGTAGAATAAGCTTCCCCAAATGGCTGCTACCAGTGTCTGTGTCTCCAGGTTGAGTCCCAGTTGCCTTCTGACTCTCTAGAAGGCTGTCCAAGATCAGCAAGTTGGTTCGATCTAGGCTCCTTTCACATTACTACTTCTTCCCTTGGTCTTAGAGTACGTTAGTTAGATTTTGTGTGCACCCTTTAAGAGCTGAGTCTCTGTTTCCTACAGTCCTCTGTGTTTAGTTGCTCAGTCATGTCTGACTCTTTGCAACCCCATGGACTGTAGCCAGCCAGGCTTCTCTGTCCATGGGGATTCTCCAGGCAAGAATACTGGAGTATTGCAGTTCCTCTGAAACTAATTCTGATATCTGTTCTGGCTATTATTATGCATAACAAGTTATCTCTAAAATAGTGGTATAGTACAAAATTTTGTTTGTGTGAAGATGTTTGCGACATGCCATGCCCTCCTCCAGGGGATCTTCCTAATGCAGGGATCGAACCCAGGTATCTCGCATTGCAGGTGGATTCTTTACTGTCTGAGCCACCAGGGAAGCCCTCTGGATCCTATGAAAGCAAGCCACACTGACCTTCAAAGCCAAACATTCTGGGAGATCATCTTCCTGGTATAGGACACCAAGCTGGGGAGCCCGATTTGGCACTCAGACCTCTCCTTAGGGAGAACCTCTGCAGTTATTATTATCTTGCTGTTTGCCAGTCCTTTACCCAGTGGTGTGGGTATTAGCTATACTGTGACTCTAATGCTCTTACTTATTGCACAGTTCCTTCTTTGTATGTATCTTCGGTTGTAAAATATTTTTTTTTTCCAAAGAAATCTGTGACATCATCTTCCATCTCACATACCGTTTGAGAATATTGCTATATCCCATTGAGAACTGGGGTCTATGTCCCTAACCTTTTTAAATGGGCAGGTTTGGAGGGAATGTTTCATTTAATAGATTTGTTGAAGGTGATACTATTTGATTTCCAAGGATAGATCATGAAATTCAATGCAACTTTCATGTGGTATACTGTAACACTTGTCTTTGAATTGTTGAGCTGCCATATAATATGTCTAACTATCCTGAGGCCACTATGCTCTAAGGAAACCAAGACATCTAGAGAGTTCATATGCATGCATGTGTTCTAACTGGCAATCCTGGTTTTTGTGTCCTTTCAATCCAGGCATCTTATGTATGAGTGAATGTACCTTCATGTTACTGCATTCCCCAGCTAATGAAAGACTCCTCGATTTCAGGTCTATCCAGCTGAGGCCCACGGTATAATGAACCAGAGAAGAATCTTTTCTGATATGCCATCTAAGAATTCTTGACCTACAAAATGTGATGGCTAAACAAAATTTTGTACTATACCACTATTTTAGAGATAATTTGCTATGCATAATAATAGCCAGAACAGATATCAGAATTAGTTTCAGAGGAACTGCTTTAAGGATGGTCCCCTGAATTTGTTCTCCAATCTGATTATATTTCAAGACATTAATAACTTTTTCCATTGGCAAAGGGCACGGTTGACAGCTTACGGTATACAGCAGCAATACAGTTTCTTATATCATCACCTGTAGACACCTTTGGCCACCTGATGTGAAGAACTGACTCATTTGAAAAGACCCTGATGCTAGGAAAGACTGAATGTGGGAGGAGAAGGGAACGACAGAGGATGAGATGTTTGGATGGCATCACCGACTCAATGGACATGAGTTTGAGTAAACTCCAGGAGTTGGTGATGGACAAGGAGGCCTGGCATGCTGCAGTCCATGGGGTCGCAAAGAGTCAGACACGACTGAGCAACTGCACTGAGACACCTTGAAGCAAATGCATATACATGGCAAGAGTTTGAGTGACTGAAAAACACTTGCAGCCATAAAACATTTTATTGAAAATAAGGATTATAATGAGGTTGACTGTTTCCTTTTACATGTTTCAGAGAACTTAGGAAAGAAAATGATGAGTTCAGGGTTTTTAATTCCCAGATCAAGTTCCCGGTAGGGAAGCAAATCACATCTCTGACTGCTCTAAGCAATAATTGTTATCTCATGTAGCCATAAGATTCAGATTTCTGAATAAAAGCAAAACTAAAGTATAATCTTGTTAAGGACTGAAGTACAATGAAAATTTATTTTCCAGCCTCATGAATTCTTTTATGTTAAAGTAAGAACATTGATGCAAAAGTAAATGCACAATGAAAATTTAGATAGGGACATTCAGAACATGATGAAGAACATGATGAAACTGAAATCCTTGAAACCATAAATTCTGCCAATCTACCTTTGCTATTAGTAGCAGCCTTTACAGTTGTGTGTGAAAAGATCAGTCTTTCCTAGTATTAAAAACCTATAATGGCCTAACCTGAGGTAACTGACCTGCAAGAGACTATAGATTCTCATCAGGATCTACCCACACCAAGTGTCATTGTTTTTATTTTTATTTTCCTACCTTTATGAAGATACAATTGCCATATAATATTATGTAAGTTTAAGGTATACAATTTGTCATGACAAAATGATCCCCACCACAGTGTTAGCTAACACCTCCATCGTATCACATAGTTACCATTGCTTTTGGATCTATAACCAGACTTGTATTTTTTTGTTTGTTTTGTTGTTTTTCAGCTGTACTGGGTCTTAGTTGCAGCATATGGGATCTTTAGTTGTGGCATGAGGACTCTAGTTTCCTGACCAGAAACTGAACCTGCACCACCCCCTACATTGGGAGTGTAGAGTCTTAAGTGCTGGACCACCAAGTATTCTTGCCTGGAGAATCCCAGGGATGGAGGAGCCTGGTGGGCTGTCATCTATGGGGTCACACAGAGTCGGACACGACTGAAGCGACTTAGCAGCAGCAGCAGCAACAGCACCAAGGAAGTCCCTAGACCCATATATGTATGGAATCTAGAAAAATGGTACTGATGAACCTATTTGCAGGGCAGGAATGGAGACACGAACATGGAGAGCAGACTCATGGATGTGGTGGGGGAAGGAGAGGGTGGGATGAATTGGGGAAATGGTATTTACATGTATGCACTGCCACATTTGGAATAGATAGCTGGTTGGAAGCTGCTGTGTAGCACGAAGAGTCCAGCCTGGCACTCTGTGGCAGCTTGGAGGGGTGGGGTGGGGGGTGAGGTGGGGATCAGGAGAGAGGGGATATACACATAGCTGTGACTGATTTGCACTGTTATGTGGCATGAAGTCAATGCAAGGTTGAGGGGCAATTGTCTTCCAATTAAAATAAAATAAAAAACCTTAAGGCTGCCAACTCGAAAATATTTCCTCTCCTATGTTAGCCAAAAGCACATTTGGTTTTAACTGAAGTAAAGATTGTGGATACAGGAGTAATAATGATCTGTGCTATAAAAATAAAGTTTATTCTTTATTAAAAGAAAAAAAAAAAACTATAACCAGACTCAAGCCCTAGAAGGCTTCCCTGTTGGCTCAGACAGTAAAGAATCTGCCTGCAGTGCAGGAGACCTGGGTTTGATCCCTGGGTCAGGAAGATCCCCTAGAGAATGGAATGGCTACCCACTCTAATATTCTTGCCTGTGGAATTCCATGGACAGAGGAGCGTGGTGGGCTACAGTCCATGGGGTCACAAAGAGTCAGACAGGACTGAGTGACTAACACTTTCACTTTCAAATCCTAGCAGCTTTCAGATCATGAGAAAAAAGCATAGCCTTCAAGGAGGTGTTATACACATCAAAACAGTTGTATGATTTTGTCCACTTACATTAATGAAATTTGGGGGAAAAGTGTGAAAATAGATTCTGAAGTTTTTGGATCAGGATGTTAAAAGATATGTTGGATTGGGCCAAATTCATTGATATAGTCTCACTAGGTAGAGATTCCATATTTAATACATCAGTTTGAATGGGGAGAGTGACTATAACAATTTGCTGTTAGTTGGACCAAATATGGACCCAAAGGCACTCTACACGAAGTGAAGTCAAAATGCCAGTACTTCCTTAGAACACTGGAGATGAAGGTATCTAAAGGTTTAGAGAGTTTGAAAGGATAGAGTGGATTTATCACTTAAGACCTACTCTCAACACCCCACTGTGACATCCAGAAAACCCAGGAGACTCTGTCTTTAACGAAGCTGTCAGAAACATTCATGAGGGGAGCATCAGCATCACTGAAGACTCTGTGATGTATAATCTTTGTAGGGCATAAATGATTTGGAACTGCTGCTTTCAAATTAAACTTCCTGCATTGAAGGGGGACATTGTATTCCTGGTTTGGAAGGAGCCAAGTGGTGACATGTATTTGCCAGAGACAAGATGGGTATGGTTACCATAATAAGTTAAGTAGTAATAAGAACTTTCTCACTCACAATGAGCTTTAGTGTTGATAAGTTGATTGTGGTGTCCCTAGAACTAAATTAGATGAGCATCTTACTAAGTTGTACTTCATCTGTATAAATTAGACAGCTCTATATCTAATGAATAGAATTCTGACTTGAATGACTATGGTAAAAATTCACAGGTCCTCTTGAACTCAACTCCAGTACTTGAGCCACTTCAAAAATTCAATGCCCTGTGACCAAAGATGAGGCCAGATTCCTTTAAAAAGGACTCTGCTACCCAGTCAAATGAAATATTGTAAATCTGCATTTCAAAAAAGTGAAAGTGATAGTTGCTCAGTTGTGTCAGACTCTGCGAGTCCATGGACTGTAGCTCCTCTGTCCATGGAATTCTCCAGGCAAGAATACTAGAGTGGTTGGCCACTTCCTTCTCCAGGGTATCTTCCCAACCCAGGGATAGAACCCGAGTCTCTCACATTGTAGGCAGATTCCTCAACATCTGAGCCACCAGGCAAGCCCTTAATCACTGGACCATCAGGGAAGTCTTCCCTAAAGGGACTTGTCTCCACTTATCAGGGTAACTGCATTGAAGAAAGAGGGAAATAATCATATATTTTTCAAAGATTACTAGACACTGACTCTGAAGTAATCCTAATTCCTGGAGACTCAAAATGCCACTGTGGAGATTTTACTCAAGTCAGTGACATATCTCCTGCTATGCTTACAAATAGCTGTGAAAAGAAGAGAAGCGAAAAGCAAAGGAGAAAAGGAAAGATATAAGCATCTGAATGCAGAGTTCCAAAGAATAGCAAGAAGAGATAAGAAAGCCTTCTTCAGCGGTCAATGCAAAGAAATAGAGGAAAACAACAGAATGAGAAAGACTAGAGATCTCTTCAAGAAAATCAGAGATACCAAAGGAACATTTCATGAAAAGATGGGCTCGATAAAGGACAGAAATGGTATGGACCTAACAGAAGCAGAAGATATTAAGAAGAGGTGGCAAGAATAGACAGAAGAACTGTACAAAAAAGATCTTCACGACCCAGATAATCACGATGGTGTGATCACTGACCTAGAGCCAGACATCCTGGAATGTGAAGTCAAGTGGGCCTTAGAAAGCATCACTACAAACAAAGCTAGTGGAGGTGATGGAATTCCAGTTGAGCTATTCCAAATCCTGAAAGATGATGCTGTGAAAGTGCTGCACTCAATATGCCAGCACATTTGGAAAACTCAGCAGTGGCCACAGGACTGGAAAAGGTCAGTTTTCATTCTAATCCCAAAGAAAGCCAATGCCAAAGAATGCTCAAACTACTGTACAATTGAACTCATCTCACATGCTAGTAAAGTAATGCTCAAAACTCTCCAAGCCGGACTTCAGCAATATGTGAACCATGAACTTCCTGATGTTCAAGCTGGTTTTAGAAAAGGCAGAAGAACCAGAGATCAAATTGCCAACATCCGCTGGATCATGAAAAAGCAAGAGAGTTCCAGAAAAACATCTATTTCTGCTTTATTGACTATGCCAAAGCCTTTGACTGTGTGGATCACAAGAAACTGTAGGCAGATTCTTTACCGCTGAGCCACCTGGGAAGCCCATGCTAATTGAACCGGATGAGCAGGATTTAACAGCAATCCTAGACACCTGGTTGAGAGGAATGCATTCCAGAGAAAGGGAAATGAACCCCATAAAAATTCAGGGACTGGCTTTCTTGGTGAATTTTCTAGGGGTTTACTGGTCTACAGAACATTGAAATATTCTGTCAAGAGGAAGGACAAGTTGATGCATCTGGCCCCTACTAATGAGTTTCTTTTGGTTTTGAAGGTATCATGTATCTTACTTGGGAGCACTATTAATAATTCTACCCATTTACTGAGTACACTAAAAGGCTATCATGTTTGAGTAGGGTCCAGAATGAGGATGGAGAAGGCGATGGCACCCCACTCCAGTACTCTTGCCTGGAAAATCCCATGGATGGAGGAGCCTGGTAGGCTGCAGTCCATGGGGTTGCGAAGAGTCGGACACGACTGAGCAACTTCACTTTCACTTTTCACTTTCATGCACTGGAGAAAGAAATGGCAACCCACTCCAGTGTTCTTGCCTGGAGAATCCCAGGGACGGGGGAGCCTGGTGGGCTGCCATCTATGTGGTCGCACAGAGTTGGACACGACTGAAGCAACTTAGCAGCAGCAGCAGCAGAATGAGGAAAAGCTTTGCAGTATTCCCAGGCTGCCATGCAAGGTGCTCTTTCACTTGGTCAGTACAGTCAAGCAGATCTAGTGGAATTTGCTGTGACTCTGCATATCAGGATGCTGTGTGGAGCACTTTTCATTCTTTTATAAGTGATGAAAGTGAAAAGTGAAAGTGAAAGACTGTCAGTCATGTCTGACTTTGCAACTGTATAGTCCATGGAATTCTCCAGGCCAGAATACCGGAGTGAGAAGACTTTCCCTTCTCCAGGGGATCTTCCCAACCCGGGGATCGAACCCAGGTCTTCCACATTGCAGGCAGACTCTTTACCAGCTGAGCCACAAGGGAAGCCCAAGAACACTGGAGTGGGTAGCCTATCCCTGCTCCAGCGGATCTTCCTGACCCAGGAATCGAACTCGGGTCTCCTGCATTGCAGGCAGCTTCTTTACCAACTGAGCTATCAGGGAAGCCCAAACTGACAGTTTGCTTATATTTCCTTCAAATGTCCATAACAAATAGTTTATTTGGGTTGATACCCTTCCCCAAGATAATTGTAACATGTTAGCTGCTACTCCTCTTACCCCTTTGTTTTTTTCTTGGAGGGGACCAAGGTAAAGTTATTCTCACTCTGACAATTCCTGCATTAATATTTTATTTTCCAAAATGAATAGTATAACTTTTGCAGAAAAAAGAGGTTAAGAATTTCTAAATTCACAGAGGCACATTTTGATAAGTTTCCAGATTCTTTGTAGCTTTCTTGGTATTTTGCTCCGTGAAAAACTACACTTACAAAAATAGAAAATATTCAGAGAGTGGAGATTCTCAACTATTTTGTAGCTCATCACAATCTATCAGTAACAGACAGAAATCAAATAGGATATTGACAGGTCAGAATGGAAGGTTGTCAGAGAAGCAAAATGTTCTTAAGAAGGATTGTTCTGTATGATCCTTATAGGTATGGACTCCATATAGGTATGTATGAACAAGCTGATGAATGTAGCCTCAAGGTGACTATTTGCATGGGAGAGGAGTAGTTTTGACTAAGAGGATTTGTGCACACAATATGTTTGAAGAAAGTGAGATGTGAACGGGAGAGACGGTGTATGTAGTTGGGTGTGGGAATGGGGGTGGGCAAGATGGTTGGTGGTTATACTTTAGCCTTGCCCTGGGACCAGATCCATGGGTCCATCCAGCACTGTGAATGATGGACTATCCAGCTTCAGAGACTATTTCCAAAGCAAGGTCAACACTGTTACTGTGCCTAGGTAACAAAGCATGACAGGGAGTGAGGATGACGAAAGGGTAACAGATCAAATATTTAAACTGGACCACCTGCAACATTTGAAATATTTGAAGGTTTAGGTCAAGAGTTTAGTTGGGGGTCTATATTCCATGGGGGCTTCCAAGGCAGCGTAGTGGTAAAGAATCTGCCTACAATGCAGGAGATGTGGGTTCAATCCCTGGGTCAGAAAGATCCCCTGGAGAAGGAGGTGACAACCCACTCCAGTATTCTTGTCTGGGACATCCCATGACCAGAGGAGCCTGGCGGGCTACAGTTAATGGGGTCACAAAGAGCCAGACATGACTAAGCAACTGAGTATACACACACACACACACATATGCCATATGTGAAAGGCATGTGAAATATGTAAAAGGTTTAAATCAACTAATAGAGTGCTAAATAAAATATCTTCACATTAACCTGAATGGTTACATTTGCATTTGAATAGTTGGTCTATTTTGATGTTTTTCCTTATATAATTGATTGAGGAAATTTAAAAACAAACTTGTCAGAAATAGAGGTGTAAACATAGAAAACAATCTTTGGTTACCAGGAAGTGGGGGAGGGATAAATGGGAGATTGAGATTGACATATACACACAACTCCATTAGATATAAAATATAATTAATAAGAACCTACTGTATAGCATAGGCTACTCTACTCAATATTCTATAATGACCTATATGAGAAAAGAATCTAAAAAAAAGTGGATACATGTATATGCATATCTGATTCACTTTGCTGTATAGCAGAAACTAACACTACTTTGTGAATCAACTATACTTCAACTAAAAATTAAAAAAAAACAAATCTGTCAGTAACAGGTATATACCAGGAATGGTTCAGTGATACTCAGGATCACACATCTAGATACCCGTCTCCAGGGCTGCCCTGTGCTAGATCCAGTGTATTAACTTTCTACTGTTACATAACAAATTGCCACACAAAAGATCTCTCTCATCTATAGTCATGTATATCTTCACCCTTCTATATTCCATGTGTTAGAAGGAAGTCATTAGTCCTGTCAAAGTCCAGGACAAGGGATTACACAAGGGTGTGAACACCAGAAGGTGGGGATTATTGGGGGCCAGCTTTTAGCCTGTCCACCATACTTGGACTCCTCTAAGTTCTTTTCCAGTGATGTGGGAAGAATGGATCCACCACCCTAGACCCATGATCCTCTTCCCAGGCCCCAGTCTCTTCTCTACCCCTTCTCTACAATCACTGAGTGCCATTTCTCACTTCAAGAGGTTTTACTTGCATATATGTATATAATGTAACTAACTTATCCTCTGTTCCCTGCCTATAGCCCTTATTTCTAAGCTACTTCTTAGTCCTGGGCATATTTATTTTGGCCGTGATCTGAAGCCTCAGAAGCACAGGCCTTCTGAAGAGAACTATGTAGGCCTCTTGGAGCTTAGGACTTAGGTCTACATGAGGAGCAAATTCAGGGCCCCTGATACACAGAGCATGGTTTGAGGTTGAGAGGCAAATGTCCTGAGTACACACATCCACTTAACCACACACGTGGGATTCTTGGCTGTTTGCAGAGTTGAAGCCCACCATGTTACCCTCCCCAATTAAACTTTATTCACTCTCTCCATTAGATGTAGCCACTATCCTAAATAAGTTGTTTATAATTCTCATGACTTTTTGTCTGCTATATATGTGTGCATAATTCTTATGCATTCCTTTGATTACATGTATGTTTGTGTGTGTGTGTGTGTGAGTCGCTCACTCATGTCTGACTCTTTGAGACCTCATGGACTGTAGCCCACCAGGCTCCTCTGTCCATGGGATTCTCCAGGCAAGAATACTGGAGTTGGTGGCCATTCCCTTCTCCAGGGGATCTTCCCCACCCAGGTATCAAACTTGGATCTCTCCTACATTGCAGGCAGATTCTTTACCACCTCAGCCACAAGGGAAGCCCATATGTATATTCACAGGTAATCAATTTATGGTGATTGTTTTGAATGTCTCTAGACCTTGTATACAAGGCATCTTAATGTTTGTATACTTCTGAGACTGGAATTTTCCCTTATCCATTTTTTCCACTGCTACTACCCAGTCTTTGAATCTGATCTTTCTTTGTGTCTGCATCCCTGAGAATTCTAGTCTCTTTCCCAGTTCATCCTTTATCGTCCTATTCAATTTACTTGAAACAGTCTCAAGTCAGTGAAGTAAGACTGGTCATAACATAGATAAAGCCTAAATCAGTGTTTTTCAAACTTTAGTGTGGCTCAGAATCACCTAAAGGGCTTGTAAAACTCTGGTTGCTGGACTACCTTCAGATTTCCAATTCACTATGTCTGGAATGGGGCCAGAGAATTTGTAATTCTAACAAGTTCCCAAATGATGCTGATGCTACTATACTATGTCAGCCCACTAACAGCCCAGTACTATCTGGTCTTAAGATAAGCTAAGTCATTCATCAGGTTCTTTCAATAAAATGCAGTAGGGCCTGGCCCTCTATCCCTCTTTACATAAGGTGTTTTTAACTTGATGTTTCAATTGGCCTTGTGTGTGTGTGTGTGTGTGTGTGTGTGTGTGTATGTGTGTGTGTGTGTGTGTGCGTGTGTGTGTGTGAGCTCAGTCATGCCCGACTGTTTGCTTCCCCATGGACTGTACCCCGCCAGGCTCCTCTTTGGAATTTTCCAGGCAAGAATACCGGAGTGGGTTGCCGTTTCCTTCTCCAGGGATGTTACTGATTCAGAAATAGAACCCATGTCTCTTATGTCTCCTGCATTGGTAGGCAGGTTCTTTACCACTATTATCATCTAGAAAGCCCACTTCAATTAGAGGACACAATAAAAGAACTTAAAACATGGTTGAAAATGATCCCTTTCAACGACAGTAGGGTGGGCCAGAACAGAAAGATACAAAGATAGATTTGAATCAGGGTTATTTATATAAAAAAATTTTGAAGCTTATTCATTTTTAAAAAGCCTTTTATTTTCAACTTGAACTAATTCTGTCAGACATATCAGAGAAAACAGAAAAATTAGATATCAGCGATGTTACTTTTTGGGTGAAGAATTTTGGAACAAATCAGCCTTGATAAATTTCCCACAGACTACTAAAAATCAGAAAATCTCAAATCTGTGGTGAATCAATCCACTGTTTCTCTTTCATCCAAGTCTTTCTATGCCTTCAAACTGTAGGAAGAAATAAAAGAACAATTAAACACAACAGTGACTTTCTAAATCTAATAATAGTCAATCCTGTATATATTTGTTGTTTCAACAAGAGAAAACACAATTTTCCTCTTGTAAACCAGACCCTTGGGTATCAGGGTGTTTGTCTGTCAACTGAACATGTGTTCAATCAACTGATCACACCAATCTAGTCTTTGACTTGTCAAATGCCAAAAATGTTTGTTACCATTATTTTTTTTTTTGGCTGGTGAGGTGGGGGAAAGGAGAACACCAGACAGGGATATAAATGTCTTTCCACCTTAAAATACTGTGCTCTTTCCATAAACCATAATCTCTTAATCACCCAGACCCTCAGAGTCCATATCTGTAAAAGGAGAAAGAAGAAAAATGATAGAAGGGATGTAAGTTAAATTAATAATTCAATAACCAAAATCTTAGTATAACTACTTTTATTTTGCCTTACACATGAAATACAAAAGTTTAAATAAACACTTAGATATAAGTCATTAAATGAGATCTTACTTGAAATTCTTATCTTTTTGCAATTTTTAGGTAGTCACATTATCAAAGGCATTGTGTCCTTGTTAATGTAAGAAAAAGTACTTAGTGGCCACCAAATGACAAACTCCCATCTCTAATGCATGTTCCGGTCACTTTTGCTACTTAGTGCTGGCAACTGTGTTCTAAACAAATATGGTCTCAGTTACCAGGCCTGATAAATTTCTCACCTATGTTTAGTCTTGTCATTACAGCTCAAAGAATGTATACCTATGAAAGATGTATAATTCAGAATACTCTGCATTCTATACTATCTAGTGAATATGAAAATTATTAACCCTAAAACTGATGTATAAAAATAATTTTTAAACAATTTTTATTGTTTATCAAGAAAATTTAAGAATATAACATGTGTATGGCAGAAATGGTTGGATCACACTCAACCTGGACTCTCCCAGGCTGCACTCTATTGGATTTGGATCCTTTCAAGGTTCTTTTTCTGGTTCTTCATTTTCATCTTCTTTCCCTCCTTGCCTTCAAGTTCTTGGACCTCTTCATTAGAATTTTCATATTGATAATTACTAGCTTCTTTCATGAAGAATAATATGGACTTTGGGACCAGACTTCATGGAAAAAATAACCCAATTTACAATCAGTAGTGATACAATCACATCCAGTATTCTACCCTCAGGAGGAGAGAAGTAGGTGCAGAAAAACTAACGAGGCACCTTCCTAGTGGTTGGAGCGACACTTCCAGGGCCCTCACATTTCTGCAGCTTCAGGGTTTTCAGGGTGAGGTCTTTACCATTTATCCAGTAGATCTCACACCCTGTGCTGCTGATTATTTCTGGTCCTTTGGAGAAGAAAGGATCAGAATCATCTGGGTCTGACCGCATTTGGTATGTGTTCATCAGAACTTTGTTGAAAAAGTATTCGTTTGACTTAAAGAGGAATTCTTAAGGTGAAGCTCATTGGTTTCCGGACCCCTGAAAATTTTATTTTTACATCTTTCAGGTGATCTGTTCAAGTTCATCATTTCCCTGGGTCATGCTACAGAGAATCTTTAAATGCCCTCAACCAAAAGCAAGGGATGCCCTTTGTTTGCCCCTTCCCTTCAGGCTCTCTTTCCATCTCCTCCCAAGCTCCTTCTGGAACAGGTACTTGCCACTGACATTCACCTTCTGTGGGTTCATGAATTTTATTGATTATGTCAGCTCTCTTAACAAACAGAGGTTGGTAGAAGACAGCATACTTTTGGTTGAGGCCATAAAGGTCCTCATAGAATTGGGATTCCACTTGTGCAAATTGTGCCTGGAGATTTTTGACAGCTTTGACTCTCTGCTTAACTGCTAGAGGCCAGCACTGAGTGTGGCCTGCCTTTAGCCGGATGCCCCAACAGGGGCCACAAGGGCCTCAGGAATCGGCTGCCTCCTGCGGGTTTCAGTCTCCTCGGTTGCATAGGCCCCTCCAATGCACAGAATACATCTGCATCAGTCAGGGAATTGCCCTCCTCGACCTTGGGCTTCTCGGGTTCCTCTACCTTCTAACATGCTGTCCCATCTGCAAGTTCCCCGGGCATTTAGGGGGCGGTTCCCTCTAACAGGTACTTACCCCTCCCACCCTAGTTCTCTGCTCCCTCTGCCAGACCCTTGCCCTCCCGAGGTATGGATCCCTCTCCCAGATCTTCAAGCTCTTGAGAGCCACACTTGACCATTATGCAGCCTGAATGAGGGTGAACCAAGACGTGGTTATTATAATGATACTGCATAGAAGGGAATGGACCAGATCCTGGAACAGGGATCAAAACCCTGCCATGACTCATGGGCCCCTACGATGCTTTCTCTGCCCTCCTCCTGTACCTTATCATCATGGTCTTTCTCCTCGTATTCATCTTTCTCCATGCTGTCATAGTCCAGCTCCTCTTCCTCCTCCTCCTCTTCACCCTTCTCTGGGTCCTCCTCTTGCTCTGCTGAGGGGGTGTCCCTGTTCTCCTTGATTGTGGGCTGGGTGGCCTGCTGCCTAGCACCCTCCTCCAGAAGAGCTCTGGCAACTGCCTGTGAAGCCAGAAAGGCAGCAGTCCCTGCGATCCCATCTGACCCTTCGGCAAGGAGAATCACAGGGATGCCAGTGAGTCCAGGATCACGGTCCTCCCCACCATCAACTACATTCTGGCTACTATGAGCTGGGTCTTGCTCCTGCGTGGTTGACATGGCGGGAAGAACCCACTTGTCCCTGCTTGGACCCAAGTTGTGATCAAGTGCAGAAAGGACTGTGGTGAAAATGGCGGCCACCAAAGTGACTGCCACTGACTGGACGCTGTTGGCAGCAGGGGCTACAGGGAGGTGGTGGGATGACAGAGAAGTCGGTTGAACAGGTAACAGAAGTCTAAAAAGGTGCCTGAAGGGGCCCCGCAACAGATAGAGCTCACAGAGACTGTCGCCAAGGTGGCGGTGGCCAAGTTATGAAAGAATCAGAGGGGCGGGTGATAGGAGCTGAACCTTGAAGGGTCAACAAAGGAGCGATTTCGTCATCAGTGAGCCCTAAGCTCATTTGCTGAGAAGTGAGGATTGACATACCTGGTGTCCAGGGAGTGATCAAGGCCCCTAGGTTCTGGGTTACTCGAAATCTCCTATATCTTTGAGACGTTAAAGTCCTTGTTTGGCCTTTAGGACCACACAAGTTCACAAGTCCTGTTAATTTCATAATTGTCAGCAAAACTGTAGTATTCCAATCATGAGCTGTAATCCCCTCTCCCCATTTCATCAAAGGCCAGCTCCTGTCCGTAGGGACAGAGTCATTAAAAATTGTATAGCTCAGATCTCAGCAGTGGCAATAACTTCCAAGAAGAGAGTAAAGATTTTAGACTTCTTAACATTATTAAAATTTCTTAATAATAAAGAACATATGAGGTTAAAATGGCATCAATCAGAACAAAGGGTTGAAGAAATGTTAGAAACAGGAGCTGGAAGTTTAATAAATGCTGCAAAAAACACACCAAGCCTCTAAAGAATGAATACAGAGAAGAGAATGCTTATTTAAGGCAACCATGCTGCTGCTGCTGCTAAGTCACTTCAGTCATGTCCGACTTTGTGCGACCCCATGGATGGCAGCCCACCAGGCTCTTCTGTCCCTGGGATTCTCCAGGCAAGAACACTGGAGTGGGTTGCCATTTCCTTCTCCAATGCATGAAAGTGAAAAGTGAAAATGAAGACGCCCAGTCGTGTCTGACTCTTCGCGACCCCATGGACTGCAGCCTACCAGGCTCCTCCGTCCATGGGATTTTCCAGGCAAGAGTACTGGAGTGGGTTGCCATTGCCTTCTTCAAGAAGGCAACCATAAAAGGCTTTAAAAGGGCAGCCTTCCTAGGGTGATCTAAGTAAACTAAGGCTTTCTGCTGCATTCAGACCCACTAAACCAAGAAACCATGTGTAAAAAGCAAATTTTTTAAAAAGATAGGTCACTTTTTTGTATTTATTCTGAAAATTAAAGCATTTTGTAACTTAAAAATATTTTAGAGAGCCATTGGAAATGAATTATGAAATATCATAACACTGATAAATACCTTTCCTCATTTCAACCAAATTTCAATGAATTAAAAAAAAAACTAATGTATTTTTATTGAAGTAAAATTAGTTCATAACATTATATAAGTTTCATGTGTATGACATGGAATTTCCACTTCTTAATACACAGTAACATGCTCAGCATCAAAAATTTACTTTCCATTTATCACCATATTGAAACAGAGCAGGAGCCTATTGGGCCTTCCCAGGACAGAACACCCCACACACACACTCCTGCCCCCCACACCACACACACACACACACACCATGTCCTCTGCAGGCTTTTTGTCTATAGAAAAACTTTGTCAAAGAATAAATTTAATCATAAAAGTGAGAAAAAGCAGAAGTAAAGAAAAGCAGTCAAGCCAGACGGAATAATAATAGTCAATAAACAAAGTCAAGGACTTTTATTCCTCTTCAAAATCTATAGACAATATCCTGAGACATATCCTTTGAACTGTTTTGTAGATACTGAATCGCCCACCAGGTGAAAGGAGTTAATTACATGATGTCCAGACTGTAGCCATGACATAAGCTGCCACAATTCTGAGAACTGGCGTCAAGAAAATGGGACAAGCCAACTCTGGAACTGAAGATTAACTGTACTTAGAACAATCAAGATGATATTGGTAGACCACCGCATGACCAATTTCAAGATGACTGTTAAAGCTGACTGGGCTATTTCTACATGTCCCCCTCCCTCTGACTATACACCCTGAAACTCCCTCTTACAAGCTACTGCCTACAGATTGTCAGGAGGGAGTTGGCCTTTGGACATGAGTCTGCCTTCTCCCCCAGCTGTAGACTGGAATAAAGCAAACTTTCCTTTCCACCAAGTTTGCCTCCTGAGTATTGGCTTTCAAGAGGTGAGCAGCAAACCTGAGTTTTGGTAACAGTATGGTTGATCCTCTTTACCCATTTTCTCCTCCCCCTCAGTGGTTACCCTCTGGTGACCACTACTCTGCTCTCTGTATCTAGGTGTTTGCTTTTGGTTTTTTCTTTATTTATTATGTTTGTTTGTTTGGCTTTTACAATCCAGTAATGAGTGAAACTGTATGATACATGTCTTTCTCTTTTTAATGGAGAGTGTATACACACACACACACACACACACACACACATATACACTGCATCTTCTTTTTTTTTTTTTTTACACTGCATCTTCTTTATCCATTCATTTATTTATTGTCACCACTAAGGGTGTTTCCATATCTTTGCTATTGTAAATAATATTGCCATGAACAAAGGGCTACATATATCTTTTCAAATTAGTGTTTTCATATTTTTTTGTATGAATACTCAGAAGAGGGATAGCTGGATCATATGGTAGTTAATTTTGTCTTTGGTCTCACCTCAAGAAGGGACCATGGCATTGTCAAAAATTTTTGATTTAAATTTGAAGAGAATGTAGCAAGGTAACTAACCAGATACAGAGAAAATCAATGTCCCAGAGAACCTAACTGGCTTGCTAAAGGTCATGAAAATTAATGGCAGAGTCAAGTCTCCACCCAAGGTTTCCTGATGTCTAATCAGCATTTAAACAAGATTACTTCTTTTCTATCCAACTTGGGGGGAAACATGACATCTGAAGGTTAATTAGCCACAGAGAAAGTCAGTGGCCCCAAGTAAAGGAATCAGAAAGACCAGACTAAGCTGTCTCCAACACTCTTCCTCCTCTTTTGACCAAAAGCATTGACAGGGACTGAGAAATAAGTGCCATAATCCCCAAAATGAGAAGCTCAAGGTCTTTTCTGGGAGAAAAGACCAAATGAGAGGTGGATCTATAACTAAACTATCATTACATGTAATACATTTACTACAATCTATGTAGTAACTTGCCCCCAAAAGATGTCCTTTTCATAATAGGGGACTGGAATGCAAAAGGAGAAAGTCAAGAGATACCTGGAATAACAGGCAAATTTGCCCTTGGAGTACAAAATGAAGCAGGGCAAAGGTTAACAGAGTTTTGCCAAGAGAACACACTGGTCATAGCAAACACCCTTTTCCAACAACACAAGAGAAGACTCTACACATGGATATCACCAGATGGTCCATACCGAAATTAGATTGATTATATCCTTTGCAACCAAAGACTAAGAAACTCTACACAGTCAGGAAAAAAACAAACAAACTGGGAGCTGACTGTGGCTCAGATCATAAACTCCTTATTGCAAAATTCAGACTTAAATTGAAGAAAGTAGGGGAAACCACTAGGCCATTTAGATATGACCTAAATCAAATCCCTAATGATTATACAGGGGAAGTGACAAATAGATTAAGGGATTAGATCTGATAGAGTGCCTGAAGAACTATGGATGGAGGTTTGTGACATTGTACAGGAGGCAGTGATCAACACCATCCACAAGAAAAAGAAAGGCAAAAAGGCAAAATGGTTGTCTGAGGAGGCCTTAGAAATACTTGAGAAAGGAAGAGAAGCTAAACAAAAGGAAAGATATACCCATTTGAATGTTGAGTTCCAAAAAATAGCAAGGAGAGATAAGAAAGCCTTCCCCAGTGATCAATGCAAAGGAATAGAGGAAAACAATAGAATGGGAAAGACTAGAGATCTCTTTAAGAAACTTAGAGATACCAAGGGAACATTTCCTGCAAAGATGGGCACAATAAAGGACAGAAATGGTATGGACCTAACAGAAGCAGAAGATCTTAAGAAGTGACAAGAATACACAGAAGAACTATACAAAAAAGATCCTCATGACCCAGATAACCACGATGGTGTGATCATTCACTTACAGCCAGACATCCTGGAATGCAAAGTCAAGTGGGCCTTAGGAAGCATCACTATGAACCAAGCTAGTGGAGGTGATGGAATTCCAGTTGAGCTATTTCAAATCCTAAAAGATGATGCTGTTAAAGTGCTGCACTCAATATACCAGCAAATTTGGAAAACTCAGAAGTGGCCACAGGACTGGAAAAGGTCAGTTTTCATTCCAATCCCAAAGAAAGGCAATGACAAAGAATGTTCAAACTACTGCACAATAGCACTCTTCACACACGCTAGCAAAGTAATGCTCAAAATCCTCCAAGCTAGATTTTAACAGTACATGAACTGTGAACTTCCAGATGTTCAAGCTGGATTTAGAAAAGTCAGAAGAACCAGAGATCAAATTGCCAACATCTGTTGTGAAAAAGCAAGAGAATTCCAGAAAAACACCTACTTCTGCTTTATTGACTATGCCAAAGCCTTTGACTGTGTGGATCACAACAAACTGGAAAAATTTTTCAAGAGATGGGAATACCATTTGCCTCCTGACAAATATGTATGCAGGTTAAGAAGGAACAATTAGAATCAGACACGGAACAGAGGACTGGTTCCAAATTGGGAAAGGAGTATCACAAGGCTGTATATTGTCACCCTGCTTATTTAACTTCTATGCAGATTACATCATGCAAAACGCCAAGCTGGATGAAGCATAAACTGGAATCAAGATTACCGGGAGAGATATCAATAACATCAGATACACAGATGACACCACCCATATGGCAGAAAGTGAAGAATAACTAATGAGCCTCTTGATGAAAGTGAAAGAGGAGAGTGAAAAAGCTGGCTTAAAACTCAACACTCAAAAAACGAAGATCATGCATCTGGTCTCATCACTTCATGGCAAGTAGATGGGGAAACAATGGAACCAGTGAGAGACTATTTTGGGGGGCTCCAAAATCACTGCAGATGGTGACTGAAGCCATGAAATTAAGATGCTTGGATCCTTGGAAGAAAAGCTATGACCAATCTAGACAGCATATTAAAAAGCAGAGACATTACTTTGCTGACAAAAGTCAAGGCTATGGTTTTTCCAGTAGTCGTGTATGGGTGTGAGAGTTGGACTATAAAGAAAGCTGAGTGCTGAAGAAACGATGCTTTTGAACTCTGCTGTTGGAAAAGACTCTTGACATTCCCTTGAACTGCAAGGAGATCCAACCAGTACATCCTAAAGGAAATCAGTCCTGAATATTCATTGGAAGGACTGATGCTGAAGCTGAAACTCCAATACTTTGGCCACCTGATGTGAAGAACTGACTCGGTGAAAAAGACCCTGATGCTGGGAAAGACTGAAGGTGGGAGGAGAAGGGGATGACAGAGGATGAGATGGTTGGATGGCATCACTGACTTGATGGACATGAGTTAGAGTAAGCTCAGGGAGTCAGTGATGGACTGTGAAGCCTGGGGTGCTGCAGTCCATGGAGTTGCAATGAGTCAGACATGACTGAGTGACTGAACTGAACTGAACAAACTATGTAGCTGAAAGCATCAGAAGAGGACACACTGGGTGGGCTTTTCTCAAGAAAGGAAGAGGAAGGATGTAAGGTGTACACCAAAAGAAAGGCATCAGACACCTGACTTGAAAGGACAGTTTTCACGTTGCCCCTTCAAAATGCTCTTGTCCTCTCAGAGTGTCCATGACTTTTTCTCTCAGGAAGAAGAGAAATACAACGGAATTTGACTTACACTATTGTAAAAACTGGTAAAACAATTTTGATTCAGCCATTATTGTTACATCTGGTGATGATTCTCAACCCACAGGACACAAGGCCAGGAAGGAAGAATGAATATGAACTCAAGAAATGTAGGGGAAAATTGAAACACACAAAAAGATGGAACCTGCATCTTCCTTTCTTTCATTGGATCCTATGTCAGAATTTGTCTATCATCAACCCTAAAAATTTGCTGGAGAAATGTAACTCTTGTTACAAAGTCCCTCTTGAACTTGGCCCAGAAATTAGAGAAGCTAGAGGAATATGACCCTGAATGCTCGAGTTGTGAGCCTGGCCACTGCCATTGTCAACAAGGGAAAGCAGCAGTTTATAATCTACAACATGGTGCCTGACTACATCATTCTTCCAAGAGTAAAACATGGCTACTGTTTCAACTCAGATTTTCATTTTATGGTGATCAACCCTAACCTGCAACATGCAAAGTAAACAATTATGGGAAATGGAGTTTGGCTTGGCCAAGTTGACACATTTTAGTGCTATCACAGTCCAGCCCTTGTCAACTTGGCATCCATACACACTTCAACTAAAGAAAAGAGCAAAGCCATGCTTCAGCCTATCATGATGCAACTCTCCCATGTAAAAATCAGAACATGCTAACTCCCTTCATAAAAGAATGTACAATTCCCTTCATGCATCTTGGATGAGATGCTTATTTTTCTTCTCAGACCACTTTAACGTCTGATAACTTGTACTCTGAAATAAAAATTAACCATTATTAGCATATGCTATATATTAATTAATAGGAAGGAATAAGGGGAAAGGAAGGTTGAAGAAAAATAGCTACTAAAATACAGATATATTGATATCAAAATAAGCAAAAATACTCATGATTATTACAACCCTGGAGTTTTCAACTGGAAAACCCTGGTGGTCATAACTGGTGTTTTCACCAATCTTCTTCTAATACCCATTTCATATTCTCATTGCTGTAAGCAAGTCCCTTAGCTGGGTTAATTTCCTTGCCTGATGTAATGACCTAATTTTTCCTTTCTAGAGGGTCTGGACTATTAGCAGTTCTGTTTGTATGGGCTGTTATAGTTTTCCATTGATTTTGTTCACAGGACATAGGAATGTTACTGAACCAAACTTGGATCTGCTTGCCAGTATGCAATAAAGCCAATCTACTGACACCAGGTTGTGGTGAAGGACAGTGCAGCATTATTGCTGGGCACCAAGTAAGGAGTCCAGGTAGCTAGTGCTCAAAAGGCACAAACTCCCCAATGGCTTTCAAGGAAAGGTTTTTAAAGACAGGGTGAGGGAGTGGGGGGGTGGGTTGTTGGGTATGTGATCAGCTTGTGGACATTCTTCTGATTCATTTCTGGTGAGGTAATTGAGAGTGCACATCATCAATCTTCTGATTCCAACCATTCTGAGGTCTATGTGCTTGTGGGCAGCATGCAGTTAACTTCTTCCACCTGGTGATGATGGGGTTTCAGTATCTGTAAAACAGCTCAAAGGACTTGGCTCAGAATATTATCTATAGCCCTTGAAGAGGAACTAAATGTCCTTCACTTTGTTTAATGGTTGAAGTACTATTATTTTGTCTTGCTTGACTGGAACTCAGGGAAGGCATAGGAGGCCTTCTCTACAGATAAGAGACTAGCAAAGTACCTGGGGATGTCTCCCTAGGAAAGCCCCATCAGGTCCTGCTCAGGTATAGCAGTACTGAGAGGCATCCCTGGGAAACTCCTGCATTACAAATCCCCATTTTGTGTAGCAATGCCATTTTCTCTTGATGGTCAGGATCTACCACCTCTACCAGTACTCTAACCCCTCTTTTTTCCTATTCATTCAGTGACACCAAGGTAGCCAGATGGCAATCTCAACTACAAGTCCAGTGGAACCATTTTTGTATCCCCTCAGTGAAAGTGTTCATTCATTTGAACCAGGAGCGCCTAGTTCATAGGGACAGGAAGCAAGACTTATGCCAGTGGATTAGTGGATTAGTAGGGGAGTAATGAGAAGATTCACAGTCATTTTCACTCCTTGATTCCCCAACCTGTGAATCCAGACTACGGGAGAAACCGCCTCACATTTTGGATGCTGATTTAGAACATATACCACATCACAAAGGACATTGTCCTACTCTACAAAGTGTTGTCATCTAGCTGGTTCTGAAACGGAGTCATCAAAAGGCCCTTTCACTTGCTATTAGACCAGCTATTTCAAAGTGATGGGAAATATGGTCAGACCACTGAGTTTCATGAGTATCAGCCCATCATCACATTTAGTGTGGTTTGAAATTAGTTTTTTGGTCAGAAGCAAAGAATCAGACATGACGGAACTGAACTGAACTGAACTGATGCTATGTAGGATATCCTCATGGTATATATGGCAGTCTAAGTTCACAGATGATAGTTTTGGCAAAAGCACTGTGGACAAGGAAGAGAAAGCCACATTTAGAGTCAATGTCTATTCCTGTGAGGACAAAGCAATACCCTTTCTATAATGTATGTGGTCCAATGTAAACAAAGTAAACCCAAATAACTTGTTAGTTAACCTGAGGTGAAACGCCTTATTTGAATCTCAGTGTTGGTATCTGCTGTACTTGTGGTCACATTGAACTTGAATAGAGGTCCATGTTTCTGAGCCCATGCATAAACTTTATATTATTTGATATAGCCACTTTCTTCATGATCTCATCTGGCAAGGACAGGAATATCTGGGAAAAGTGACTGATTGACATCCACAGTTTGCATCATCTTATCCTCCTAATTATTAAATTTACATTCTGCTAATATTGCTTTTTGGTAAGGATTCATATTGGACAGAAATATCTTCATGCTCCATGATCATTTGCAGAGAGTTACATACATACCCCTTCTTCAGATCTCCTTATTACCTGTTTTGCATCCACATCCTTACCATGTTCCCAAACATCCAGGCAAAACATTAACCATTGTCCATTAACCAGGGTAAATGCATATTTCTTTTCACGTTTCATTTCAGGGAAAGTAAGCAATTGGGTACAGTGCTTGAAGTCTTGGCTACTGAGATTTCCCTTCATCACTATCCTTTTAGCAGCAACTTATTTTCTGATCTTGAACTCTAGACCAAGCTGATGCTTGACCATGGGTCACCAAACACTCATGTAATCAAAAGTAACTCTGATGAATTGAGTGTTGATTAACCCATTAAACCATAAAGTTGGAGGTGAACAATAGCATTTCATCAACAAATGATAGTGGTATAGCTGGGAAGTGGAAGATTTGCCTTGAGCAAGTCCTGAAGGGGCAAGCAATTTACACAAATGTGGTAAAAATGGGAAGCATATCTCCAGTTTCTGACACAGAACTACTAAAACCCTAGGAATTTTCTGAGTCGTAGGGGTGATAGAAACTTCTTTTGTTACTCATAGCAAGCCCCTTGAAACCATACCTGGGTTTATGCTAATGAGATGACTCTTGGCTAGACCCTAGATAGCTTCAGGATTGGAGCTGGTCACCAGAAAGACCAAGCCATTATTAGAGGTTTGGAACTTTCAGCCTCATGTACTAATCTCTAGGGATGGGAGAGGGGTTGGAGATTGATTTTAATCAGTCAATGGCCAATGACTTTATCAATGGTGTCCACATAATTAAATCTCCAAGTGTGCGTGCATGCAAAGTCACCTCAGTCATGTCCTACTCTTTGCGACCCTATGGACGGTAACCTGCCAGGTTCCTCTGTCCATGGGATTCTCCAGGAAGAATACTGGAGTAGGTTGCCATGCCCTCTTCCAGGGTGTCTTCTCGACTCAGGGATCAAATCCACTTCTCTTATGTCTCCATGAAAATCCCTAAACGACAGGATATGGGAAGCCTCTAGGTTTCCCAACATCAAAATACTGGGAAGGGCATGGAAGCTCCATGAAACTACCCCATATCTTAGCTTATGCATTTCTTCTACTTCACTATTCCTGGTTGCATCATTTATAGTAAACCAGTAAATGTTTAAATGCTATTTTGATTTCCCACCTATTTGGGTCTTCAGAAAAATGTAAGATGATATGGAAGGCCCTTGCAATGTCTACTACATAGATCAAAGTGTCAATACTATAAAATAAAGATATATAACTGAAGGAAGAAGGTAGATAGCACGATCAAACATATGGTATAAAGGCCTTTGGGAGAGGAGCAGAATTGGTGTGTTGATAGCCTAGACTACTCACTTGAGATATGTAATCCAAGCTGGTATTATTTTGTTTCATCTTGTCAGCTGCTTAAGCCTATTCTTTAAATTTTCTAATTACATCTGTGGTTTGTGGGTGATATGAAGCATGAGATTGTTTTATATACCCCATGATTGGGTCCACTGATGGGTACTTGGGTCACAAATCTGAAGCCATTATTAGATGGATAGTGTTCAGGAAACCTGAACAGGAAACTAATGTGGTTTTGTGAAAGTGAAGTGAAAGTGGCTCAGTCGTGTCCTACTCTTTGCGACCCCATGGACTACCCATGGAATTCTCTAGGCCAGAATACTGGAGTGGGTAGCCTTTCCCTTCTCCAGGGGATCTTGCCAACCCAGGAATTGAACCGGGGTCTCCTGCATTGCAGGCGGATTCTTTACCAACTGAGCTATCAGGGAAGCCCATTGTGGTTTTGTAGGTCTAGGATAATGTGGCCAAGTCAGTGAAATATCTATAAATGGCTAGGCCAAACCCCAGAGAAAGTCTCTGCAGCAGTCAGGATCCAGTGAACCTATCCAGATGTGACCAGAGGCTCAATGTGATTAATCTGCTAAGAATGTCCCAGCCCATGGCTTGGAGAATCTGTCCTTAGGCAATGCTTTTAGTGTTGGCTAGGCTTTGGCAGGTGCAACAGCTTTTCTGTGCTGTTTCAGCATTTTCAAATGGCAGTGGCATCCAGGAGGCAAGCTATCGTAAATCTACCTGCTTTAGGATAGAAGACACTTCATTCTCAGGATTTAGCTGACAAGTATAGTCTGCTAGTTGATTATGCTTTCCCTCACCATTATTATAGGCTTTTCTAGTGAGCATCTATATGGGTAATACAAAGTTTATTAGGAGCAGAACTGATTTTTATTTAAATGTTTCTACCCCACAAGAAGCCTTCTTTTATATACCAGTCTGAGGCTTGATAGTGGCCTGATCAAATTTCCACACCATTAGCTATAACCTGAGTCACATAAATTTATGGTTTTCCATATGTCCCACTAAAATGGCCCTAACTGTAGCAATTCCCATCAGGGCTTGAGGGGAAAAGCTAGCAGAGATGCACATAGACAATATGTCAATACCAATAACACATTCATTTATGGGGGTCATAAAAACAGATTTGTAGAAGCTTTAAGGGATCCTGTCATTGTCAAAATTAAGCAAGGATCTTAATGGTGGTGGCTTTAGGCTCCAAATCAGAGGGTATTATCTACTTTTCCCTCACCTTGGTGCCTGTAATTGTGTGGCGAACAGTCATCTATGAAATGATACTTAGAAAGTCAAAGGGTTTAATTTTTCACCTCTCTACTAAATTTTAACCTTTGTGTAGGAATTCTGATCCCCCTGGTAACAGAGTGCCATTGACTTAACCCGAGTGTTATTTGTGTTTGAAGGCTGAGAGGTCAGATTCTGGTTCAAGATAGCTATATAGGAAGATTCTGAACTTATCCTCCCACATGGACACAATGAGTCTGTAGCTACATATGGAACAATTTCCTCTGGGGAAAAAACTTAAAGACTGGCTGAGTAATGACTATACATCAAGCAAGCAAGCAAGAAACCACATAAAAGTGGGTAGAAGAGACTGGGATATAATCTTGCCATAAAAGCCACCCCTCACATGTGTGCTAACATGGTAACCCATAACTGGCATGGAACTCAAAATCTGGAGCTTCTCCCTGAGCAGCAAAGGATTTGAGCACCACATTGGGCACCCAAACTTTTAAGACCTGTACCTAAGAGGTGAACCCCCAAACATTTAGCTTTAAAAATCAACAGAGATGTGATGGACCTAGAGACACATATCCATGAGACCTACAAGACTGTAGCAATGTGAGAAATGAATCTAAAAGGGCTTAAGTGTTTGTGCTCACTACCCTAGGGCTTAGATCAGAGGTAGGCAGTTGCATTCAGAGGCTAAGTGAAAGAGGTTTGTGTGTACTAAAGTATTGGCCTAAAGGTCAGGTATCTTATTTAACTCACATATCTAAGAGTCTGCTGGAATACTCTCTGGAAACAAGGACTGTAAGGAGCCATCTTTGTACTCTCCCTCTGCCTTACTGAGGAGCCTGATGGGCTACAATTCACAGGGTCACAAAGAGTTGGACATGACTGAGTGACTAATACTTTCACTTTCTGCCTTACCCTAGACAGCAGGTACCATCTTTTAATTTTTTTTCTATTTCTGGTGGAAACCATCTTTATGCTTCCTCTCTGCCTCATTACAACTGGTGGGAAACAGTTTCACACTCTCCCTCTGCCATGTTCCAGAGCACCAGTAACTCAGGGATGGAGTTTTACACAAATTTGCTGTCCTGATTTTTGTGGCTAGAGTATGCCCCTTTATTTCCTTGTTTTTGAGGCCAAGAGAAATTGTGTTCATGGGTACCATGGAACTGTATCAACCAGAGAGACAGTTTTTAGTTTTTAGCAGTCTACCACCCAAAAGGCATTGCACAGACAGTAGCTGAAACATACCCTGGTATTTGAAAGAGGCTTATTTACTTATCCAGGAACTTTGGTCTCAGGGGAAAACTTTTGGTTTGACACACATTTAGTGCCCTTAGAAGTAATTTCAGGGAACAGAGGCCAGTGGAAACAATCTTTGCACTCTCTCTCTCTGCCTCGTTACAGCTCACTGGTATCTCCCAGGAAGGATCTTATATCGTTGCCTGGTGCCCAGATTCTTCAACTGCCACCAGAGAACGCCTGAACACAGCCTGGCTCTGGGTCCCACAGGATTTTAACCAACAGAAAAATAGTCTTTAAATAGTTAGCATCTCCAGGGCACAACAAGAGGCAGCAGAGCCAGGAGCTCAGTCTCTGTGAAAGAAGCCTGTTAGCTAATCATCATAGATGCAGACTGAGGGGCAAGCTTCTGCTGCTGCTGCTGCTGCTGCTGCTAAGTCGCTTCAGTTGTGTCTGACTCTGTGCGACCACATAGATGGCAGCCCACCAGGCTCCCCTGTCCCTGGGATTCTCCAGGCAAGAACACTGGAGTGGTTTGCCATTTCCTTCTCCAATGCATGAAAATGAAAAGTGAAAGGGAAGTTGCTCAGTCGTGTCCGACTCTTAGCGACCCCATAGACTATAGCCTACCAGGCTCCTCCATCCATGCAATTTTCCAGGCAAGAGTACTGGAGTGGGGTGCCATTGCCTTCTCCAGGGCAAGCTTCTAACTAAGTACATGTCTGAGGCATGTCTTTAATCCTTTCCACAGACCTCAAAGAATGGGTGCTATCTTTACACTCTCCTGCTATGCTCAGGAGCAACACTATCTCCCATAGGGGCACTCTTATGCATGTCTGGGGCCCTGGTTTTTGTGGCCAGGGAAAAATGTGTTCCTGGGTCCCATGGGAGAGTGGCAATCAGAGAGACGTTTCTTTACAAGCTAGCCCCCCAGAAGACTGCATAAACAATGGACAGAAATTCACCTCCAGTCTTTCTGTGAAAGAAGCTTCCTTGCTTGTTCTGGAGCATTGGCCTGAGATGTAAGCTTCACTTTTGACTCATACCTAGGAGTTTATGGAGCTGCTCTCAGGGAATGTAGGACAGTGGATGCCATCTTTGTGTTCTCCCTCTTCCTTGCTAAAGCTTGCCAGTATCTCCCAGAAAAGAGCTTATACTTATCTGGAGACCCAATTGCTGAGACTGCTGCCCAGGTGACCCCTCCAAATTGCCTGGCTTTGGTGGCCAGAAGACTGTATTTATTTGCATACTTTAAATTTTACTGCCTGAGGGTCTGGATTCCAATCAGCCTGAATCTAGGTCCCAAATGAGATCCTACCTATTGGGACACTGACAAAAGGACACATGTGGCCATGTTCACAGCGGCATTATTCACAATATACATTAGCTCCAGTATGGAAAAATCTACATGCTCATTAATGAATGAATGGACAAAAAATATGGCATATGTATTATAATTCAGCCATAGGAAAGAATGAAATCTTGCATTTTATGAAAACAGATGATCCTTGATGGCATCAAGCTCAGTGAAAAAAGTCAGATAGAAAAATGCAAACAGAATGACCATCATCAAAAAGTCTACAAACAATAAATGCTGGAGAGGGTATGGAGAAAAGGGTACCCTCCTACACTGTTGGTGGGAATGTAAATTGGTATAATCACTATGTATAGCAGTATGGAGCTTCCTTAAAAAACTAAAAATACCACATGGCCCAGCAATCCCATTCCTGGGCATATATCTGAAGAAGACCATAATTTGAAAAGATACATGCACCCTAATGTTAATTGTAGTACTGTTTACAGTAAGCAAGTCATGGAAGCAACCTAAATGTCCATCGACAGACGGATGGATAAAGAACATGTGGTACATGTATACAATGGAATATTATTCAGTTATGAAAAGAATGAAAAAATATCATTTGCAGCAACATGGTGGACCTAGAGATTATCATACTAAGTGAAGTCAGTTAGAGAAAACAAATATCATATGATATCACTTGTATGTGGAATAAGAAAAAAATCATGCAAATGAACTTATTTACAAAGCAGAAACAGACTTACAGACTTAGAAAACAAGTTTATGATTACCAAAGAGGAAAGGTGGGGAGGAAAGATAAGTTAGGAGTTTGAGATTAACATATACACACTACAATATATGAAATAGATAACCAACAATGGGTAAAAGGGATAAAAAATATAAATTTCAGTTTTAAAATAAATAAGTTATGGGGACATATAGCACAGTGACTATAGTTAATACTGTATTTCATATTTTAAAGTTGCTAAGAAAGTAAATGCTATCACAAGGAAAAAAAATTGTAACTATGTAAGGTGATAGATGTTAACTAGACATTGTGGTGATCATTTTACAAAGTATATAAACACCAAATCATTATATTTTACACAGGAAACTAATATAATGTTATATATCACTTAGACCTCAATTAAAAGAAAAACTATTTCTTTTGATGATATTAAGCTGCATGAGCTGTTTTTAAATTTTGGAGACTAAGCCCTTGTTGGCCGCATCATTTGCAATTATTTTCTTTTATTCTATGGTTATCTTTTGTTTTGTTTATGGTTTCCTTTGCTATGCAAAAGCTTTTGAGTTTAATCGGGTCCTATTTGTTTATTTTTGTTTTTTAATTTCCATTATCCTGGGAGACAGATTGAAAAAGATATTGCTGCGATTTATGTCAGAGAGTGTTCTGCCTGTGTTTTCCTCTATGAGTTTTTAGTATCTGGTCTCATATTTAGGTCTTTAATCCATTTGAGGTTATTTTTGTGTATGATGTCAAAGAAAGTTCTAATTTCACTTTTTTTTTGCACGTAGCTGTCCAGTTTTCCCAGCACCATTTATTGAAGAGACTGTCTTTCCTCCATTGTATAGCCTTGCCTCCTTTGTTGTAGATTAACTGATCATAGGCATGTGGGTTTATTTCTGGGCTTTCTATCCTGTTCCATCAGAGAAGGCAATGGCACCCCACTCCAGTACTCTTGCCTGGAAAATCCCATGGATAGAGGAGCCTGGTGGGCTGCAGTTCATGGGGTCGCTAAGAGTCGGACACGACTGAGCAACTTCCCTTTCACTTTTCACTTTCATGCATTGGAGAAGGCAATGGCAACCCACTCCAGTGTTCTTGCCTGGAGAATCCCAGGGACGACGGAGCCTGGTGGGCTGCCATCTATGGGGTCGCACAGAGTAGGACGCGACTGAAGTGGCTTAGCAGCATCCTGTTCCATTGATCTATATTTCTATTTTTATGCTAGTACCATACTGTTATAGTCATAAGACTATAGCTTTGTAGTATAGTTTGAAGTCAGGGAGCCTGATTCCTCCAGCTCTGCTTTTCTTTCTCAAGATTGTTTTGGCTATTTGGGGTCTTCTGTGTTTCTATACAAATTGTAAATGCTTTTCTGTGAAAAATGCCATTGGTAATTTGATGGTGATTGCATTAAATCTGCAGATTGCCTGGCATAGGACAGTGATTTTCACAATATTGATTCTTCGAATCCAAGACCATGGCATATCTTTCCATCTGTTTGTTTTGTTTTAATTACTTTCATCAGCGTCTTATAGTTTTTGGAGTACAGGTCTTTTATCTCCTTGAGGAGAAGTGAAGTCGCTCAGTCGTGTCCGACTCTTTTCGACCCCATGGACTGTAGCCTACCAAGCTCCTCTGTCCATGGGATTTTCCAGGCAATAGTACTGGTGTGGATTGCCATTTCCTTCTCCAGGGGATCTTCCCCACCCAGGGATCGAACCCGGGTCTCCCGCATTGTAGACAGACGCTTTACCGTCTGAGCCTCCAGGGAAGTCCTATCTCCTTAGGTGGGCTTATTCTTAGGTATGTTATTATTTTCAATGAAAGGGTAAATGGAATTGATTCCTGATTTTCTCTTTCTGATCTTTCATTGTTAGTGTATAGAAATAAAATAGATTTCTGTGTATTAATTTTGCAACCTGCAACTTAACCAAATTCACTGACAAGCTGTAGTGGTTTTCTTAGGATTTTTGTAATGATATTCTCCTTAGCACTTTCTTAGTATTATGTCATCCACAAACAGTGACAGTTTTCAGGTTTGGATTCCTTTTATTTATTTTTCTTCTCTGATTGCCATGGTTAGAACTTCCAAAACTATGTTGAATAAACAACTCAATAAAAAAATGGGCAGAAGACCTAAATAGACATTTTTCCAAAGAAGATATACAGATGGCCAAGAGGCACATGAAAAGATGTTCAACATTGCTATTAGAGAAATGCAAATCAAAACTTACAATGAGATATCACCTCACACCGGTCAGAATGGCTATCAAAAAATCCACAAACATTAAAAGCTGGAAAGGATGTGGAGAGAAGGGAACCCTCCTACACAATTGGTAGGAATGTAAACTGGTGCAGCCACTCTGGACAACGGTATGGAGGTTCCTTAAGAAACTAAAATTAGAGCAATCATATGATCCTGCAATTCCACTCCTGGGCATATATCCAGAGAAAAACACAGTCTGAAAGGATACATGCATTCTGACGTTCATAGCAACACTATTTACAAGAGTCAAGACATGGAAGCAACCTAAATGTCCATCAACAGAAAAATGAATAAAGAAGTGGCATATATATACACAAGGGAATATTACCCAGCCACTGAAAAGGCTTAAATGATCATGGATGGACCTAGCAACTGACATACTGAGTGAAGTAAGTCTGACAGAAAATATGATATCGCTCATTAGAAAAATCTAAAAAATGACACAAACAAACTTATTTACAAAAGGAAACAGACTCACAGACTTTGAAAACAAACTTATGATTCTAGGGGTGGGAGGCAGGGAGGAGGGATAGTTAGGGAGTTTGGGATTGACATGTTGTTGTTGCTGTTTAGTCCCTAAGTTGTGTCCAACTCTTTTGTGACCCCATGGCCTGCAGCCTGTCAAGCTGCTCTGTCCATGGGATTTCCCAGGCAAGAATATTGGAGTGAGTTGTCATTTCCTTCCCCAGGGGATCTTCCTGACCCAGGGATCGAATCCATGTCTCCTGCATTGGCAGGTGAATTCTTTACGACTGAACCACCTGGGAAGCCTGGGATCAACATGTACACACTAGTGTATTTAAAATGGATAACCAACAAGGAACTACTACATAGTACAGGGAACTCATCTCAATTTTATGTAACAGCCTAAATGGGAACATAATTTGAAAAAGAATAGATACATATATATGTATGGTTGAGTCATTTTTTATGCACTTGAAACTAACACATTGTTAATCTGTGATACTCCAATATAAAATAATAAGTTTAAAAAAATAGATAAATTCAGTCAAAAAGTATTTGTTTTAAAGAAGAAAAAGAAAAAAAAAACATAGCTGATAGGTTAGACAAAAAGCTTCTGGGCCTTTTCCTCTATTCCCAGGTCCACAGAGGGGTGGACCTGCATCAGTCACAGGGGCTGACAACATAGAGACCCAAGCAAGGCTACCTCCCTGGATTTGGCCACAAGTTCTCTGAAGCAGGAGAGGGAGAAGGAGCAGAGAGTGGGTGAGGCAACTGACTGGGGTGGACAGCTGCTTCCTGGCTGGGACTCTTAGGGGCATGCAGGGTGGGCCTGTTCAAGCAGAGCCCAGTCTGTCTGGGAGTGGGGGGTGGGGGAGCAACCAGAAGGTCACAGCTGCTGTTGCTGCTGCTGTTTGCATTCTGTTACCCTGGAGACAGCTGCCATAAAGGCACTATGAAGGACAGGGTTTGTAGTAAAGCACCCTACACTGTGCCACTCTCTCTTTATTAACTTTAGTCAGATTACCTCTGGAGAAATCTAATTAAGTTTCTAAGGTCTCTTTGGAGGCTGTTGGACAAAGCAATCTTGAAAGGTACTACACTTTTTTTTTTCCTCTCTTGAAGTTTCAACAACTTGCTGACACCAGGGTGTTTATTGGCACCAGGAACATATTGTTCAAGTTACTCAGCTTGTGTGATGACTCCCACCACCATATCATTGCTGAGAGCCTTAAACAGTGGTTAAGATATTGCTTCCCTACCTTTCTTTGACCCTCTCTGTTGGGTCACTTATCTGACCAGTCAGGTGAGATCTGCTGGGGGATGATCTGGTGGTGGTCAGGCACTAAAGAGGACCAGAAACTGCCCTCAGAATGGAAAAGTTTATATTAAAATATGCTAACACCCTCCGAAGAATGCCTCATGGCTTCCTAAAGGCATTCCCGAAGATCCATATGCATGACTAGCAAAGTGCCCCATGAGACATTTAGACTCTTGCAAATAATCCAATAGCAACCTTCTAATATGCCCTGCAGACTCCGTTAATAACTCCCAAAGGTACTGTGTAGAATCTTCAGGCTTTTTGAGTTCCAGGAGAGCATTGTGGTTAATTGACTTCTTGGCTCTCTAAGTTTGTCAGAAGCTCAGCTGAGCTGGAGAGAAAGCTGATCTGCCAGATGTCAGAGTAGCTGCTTAAGACAACATGCCAAAGTAAAAGTAACACTCAAGCCTTACTTAAATCACTTACTGCAATAAGAAAAGCAAAAGGCTAACCTGGGGAAAGTGCTGACCCCACTCTTTTCTGTTTTGCCCATGGACCAGTACCAGCATGAGATCAGATGGATGAACATAGACAAGGAGGTTGTCTTACTGTAGAGGGAGTGCTGAACAAAATGCTCCTGTGGTTTTAAGTTAGGCACCTAGGCTAGGAACACAGCTATGTGTGAGAGCATGGCCAGCTAAAGGAGGCTGACTGCTTGACAGCAACACCCTCCTGAGACTTTATTCTGTTAAGTAGTTAGAATAGGAAAAAGGAGTCCAGAATGGCGGTGGCTAAAAGACAAGAAAGGGAAAAGCCCGTAAAAATAGAACAAAGGAAAGTCTGAGGACCGGAGTGAGGATCTCAGGTAAAACAAACAGCACTCCTGGCTAGCCTAATTTACATAGGGCAGGCCCAAGGGGAGGAGAAAAAACATATAAAAAGAGGAGCCAAAATTGGGCTGCAGGCCTCTCTCTCTCCTCTTCTCATCTATTGGGTTGGCATACTTTCATGCCTCGAGGATGTATTTTCCTTTCAGTTCAGTTCAGTCATTCAGTAGTGTCCGACTCTTTGCAACCCCATGAACCGCAGCAGGCCAGGCCTCCCTGTCCATCACCAACTCCTGGAGTTCACCCAAACCCATGTCCATCAGGTTGGTGATGCCATCCAACCATCTCATCTTCTGTCGTCCCCTTCTCCTCCTGCCCTCAATCTTTCCTTTACTTTCTAAATAAAACTGAGTTGTATACGGAGATGTAACACTGGTCCATCGCTTCAAATTTTTGTTGCAACGAGACAGAACTGAGGAAATTACACACTCCCACAACAAATCTGTTAGCTGTACAACACGTCTGATGTAGGGAGAGAAGTTTTCGCCCTCAAAGTGTGCAGGTTAAATCCTTTGTAATTGCCTATGGTGAGGCCTGAAAATCACATGTAAGTTTTTAAACCAGGAGCCAGATGCCTCCTTTTCATCATAAACTTTTAGTGGTAATTTTTGTAGTGGTTGGTCTAGTGGTCTACACCTTAACTTTTTCTTCCTTCCTTCCTTCTTTCTTTATTTCTTTTTTCCTGGCCATGAGGCATGCAGGATCTTAGTTCCCCAATCAGGGATCGAACCTGTACCCCCTATAGTGGAAGTGTGAAGTCTTAACCACCGGACCTCTAGGGAAGCTCTTCCATCTTAACTTTTCAATAACAGCTTCAGATTTTTATATTATTATTAACTTAATTCCAGTTAGATATAGAAACATTATTTTCATATAGCTTTATTCCCTTTACTCTACTTTGTGGTATTATTGCTATGTATGGGCTTCCCTGGGTGGCTTAGCGGTATCAATGCAGGAGACATGAATTTAATCCCTGGGTCTGGAAGATCCTCTGGAGAAGGAAATGGCAACCCACTCCAGTACTCTTACCTGGAGAATCCCATGGATGGAGGAGCCTGGTGGGCTACAGTCCATGGGGTCACAGAGTCTGAGACTATTTAGTGACTGAACAACAACAGCAATTCCTATATATGTTAACTATTCCTGTAAATGTTACAAACTCAGGAATACATTGCTATAATTATTACTTTATAAAATTTTATGTCTCTTGAAGAATCTTAGAGAAGGATAACAAATACATGTTTGTAGCTTTTATTATATTAACTTTCCTATTTATTGTAGCTGGTTCTCTTCATTTCTTCTTGTGGATTCAAGTTACCATCTAGAGTCATTTTCTTTGTCTAACACAGCTTTCCTCCCATCTACCTCCATTGGGCTGTTTTTGCTAAATATATTGCATTTTTATGTGTTACAAGCTTCAAAATACATTATGTACATATTTTAATATAATTGCTTTTTAAATCAGTTAAGAAAGGAAAGGAGAATAAATATGATTATATACAGTCTTTTATAATTACATAGTTACTACTGCTCTTTGTGTGTGTGTGTATTCAAATTACAATCTGAGGTCACCCATTGTCAGCCTGAAGAACTTCCTTTAGCAGTCCCTGTAGGGTAGGTGTGCTAGCAACAAATTCTTTAAGCTTTTGTTTGTCTGGAATGTGCTTATTTCACCTTTATTCTTGAAAAATCACTTTGCTTGATTTGGGATTATTGGTTGACAGCCAGTCAATTCAGTTTGGTTGCTCAGTCGTCTCCAAATCTTTGTGACCCCATGGACTGCAGCATGCCAGGTATCCCTGTCCATCACCAAATCCCGGAGCTTGCTCAAACTTATGTTCATTGAATCGGTGATGCCATCCAACTATCTCATCCTCTGTAGTCCTCTTCTCCCACCCTCAATCTTTCCCAGCATCAGGGTTTTTTCAAATGAGTTAGTTCTTCACATCAGGTGGCCAAAATATTGGAATTTCAGCTTCAGCATCAGTCCTTCCAATGAATATTCAGGACTGATTTCCTTTAGGATGTACTGGTTGGATCTCCTTGCAGTCCAAGGGTCTCTTAAGAGTCTTCTACAGCACCACAGTTAAAAGCATCAACTCTTCAGTGCTCAGCTTTCTTTATAGTCCAACTCACATCCATACATGACTACTGGAAAAACCATAGCTTTGACGAGGAGGGCCTTTGTTGGCAAAGTAATGTCTCTGCTTTTTAATATGCTGTCTAGTTTGGTCATAGATTTTAATTCCAAAGATCAAGTGTCATTTATTTTCATGACTACAGTCACCATCTGCAGTAATTTTGGAGCCCAAGAAAATAAAATCTGTCACTGTTTCCATTGTTTACCAATCTATTTGCCATGAATTGATGGGACTAGATGCCATGATCTTAGTTTTCTGAATGTTGAGTTTTAAGCCAGCTTTTTCACTCACCTCTTTCACTGTGATAAAGAGACTCTTTAGCTCTTCTTTGCTTTCTGCCATACAGGTGATGTCATCTGTGTATCTGAAGTTACTGATGTTTCTCCCAGCAATCTTGATTCCAGCTTGTGCTTCATCCAGCCCGGCATTTCACTTGATGTATTCTGCATAGAAGTTAAATAAGCAGGGTGACAATATACAGCCTTGACATACTCCTTTCCCAATTTGGAACCAGTCTGTTGTTCCATGTCCAGTTCTAACTGTAGCTTCTTGACCTGCATACAGATTTGTCAGGAAGCAGATCTGGTGGTCTGATATTCCCATCTCTTGAAGAATTTTCCACAATTTGTTGTGATCCATGCAGTCAAAAGATTTGACGTAGTCAATAAAGCAGAAGTAGGTATCTTTCTGGAACTCTCTTGCTTTTTCAACGATCCAATGGATGTTGGCAATTTGATCTCTGGTTCCTCTGCCTTTTCTAAATCCAGCTTGAACATCTGGAAGTTCATGGTTCACGTACTGTTGAAGCCTGGCTTGGAGAATTTTGAGCATTACTTTGCTAGCGTGTGAGATGAGTGCAATTGTGCGGTAGTTTGAGCATTCTTTGGCATTGCCTTTCTTTGGAATTGGAATGAAAATTGACCTTTTCCAGTCCTATGGCCACTGCTGAGTTTTCCCAACTTGCTGGCATATTGAGGGTAACACTTTCACAACATCATCTTTTAGGATTTGAAATAGAGCAACTGGAATTCCATCACCTCCACTAGCTTTGTTGGTAGTGATGCTTCCTAACACTTGACTTCACATTCCAGGATGTCTGGCTCTAGGTGAGTGATCAGACTATCATGGTTATCTGGGTCATGAAGATCTTTTTTGTATAGTTCTTCTGTATATTCTTGCCACCACTTCTTAAGATCTTCTGCTGTTAGGCCCATACCATTTCTGTCCTTTATTATGCCCATCTTTGTGTTCCCTTGGTATCTATAATTTTTTTTGAAGAGATCTCTAGTCTTTCCCCATTCTATTGTTTTCCTCTATTTCTTTGCATTGATCACTGAGGAAGGCTTTCTTATCTCTCCTTGATATTCTTTGGAACTCAGCATTCAAATGGGTATATCTTTCCTTTTCTCCTTTGCCTTTCGCTTCTCTTCTTCTGTTTGATATTTTAGAAATATCAATAGCATCAGATAGACAGATGACACCACCCTTTTGGCAGAAAGTGAGGAAGAACTAAAGAACCTCTTAGCTATTTGTAAGGCCTCCTCAGACAACCATTTTGCCTTTTTGCATTTCTTTTCTTGAGAATGGTCTTGATCACTGCCTCCTGTTCAATGTCAGAACCTCCATCCATACTTCTTCAGGCACTCTATCAGATCTAATCCCTTGAATCTATTTGTCACTTCCACTGTAATATTGTAAGGGATTTTATTTAGATCTTACCTGAATGGTCTAGTGGTTTTACCTACTTTCTTCATTTTAAGTCTGAATTTTGCAATAAGAAGTTCATGATCTGAGCCACAGTCAGCTCACGGTCTTGTTTTTGCTGACTGTTTAGAGATTCTCCATCTTTGGCTGCAAAGAATATAATCAATCTGATTTTGTTATTGACTATCTGGTGATATCCATGTGTAGAGTCTTCTCTTGTGTTGTTGGTTGACAATACTGACAGTTTTTTTTTTTTTTTAATTTTGTATTATGGCTTCTGTTGTTTCTCTCCCTCTCTCTCTTTTAAATTGAAATATACTTGATGTACAAAATCATATGAGTTTCAAATGTATGACATAGTGAGTCAACGTTTATACACATTGAAAAGTAAAAACCACAATAAGTGTAGCAAACATCTGCCATCATAATATTATTGCTACATTATTGACAATATTCCTTATGCTGTATATTACACATCTGAGACTTACTTAATTTATAACTGAAGGTTGTACCTCTGAATCTCCTTCTCCTATTTGGCTCAATCCCCTACCACTCTCCTCTCTGTTAATCACCAGTTTGTTCTCTGTAACTATGAGTCTGTTTGTCTTTTGTTTATTTAAAAACATTTCACATATAAGTAAGATCAGAGAGTTTTATCTTTTTCTGCCTGACTTATTTCACTTAACATAATGTCCTTAGGTTCGATCTATGTTGCTGCAAATGGCAAGATTTCATTCTTGTCTAAGGCTAAGTAAGATGCTATTATATACATAAATACCATATCTTTCAGATCAGATCAGATCAGTCGGTCAGTCATGTCCGACTCTTTTCGACCCCATGAATCGCAGCACCCAGGCCTCCCTGTCTATCACCAACTCTCGGAGTTCACTGAGACTCACCTCCATCAAGTCAGTGATGCCATCCAGCCATCTCATCCTCTGTTGTCCCCTTCTCCTCCTGCCCCCAATCCCTCCCAGCATCAGAGTCTCTTCCATTGAGTCAACTCTTCCCATAAGGTGGCCGAAGTACTGGAGTTTCAGCTTTAGCGTCATTCCTTCCAAAGAAATCCCAGGGCTGATCTCCTTCAGAATGGACTGGTTGGATCTCCTTGCAGTCCAAGGGACTCTCAAGAGTCTTCTCCAACACCACAGTTCAAAAGCATCAATTCTTCGGCGCTCAGCTTTCTTCACAGTCCAACTCTCACATCCATACATGACTACTGGAAAAACCATAGCCTTGACTAGACGGACCTTTGTTGGCAAAGTAATGTCTCTGCTTTTCAATATGCTATCTAGGTTGGTCTAGTCAAGGCTATGGTTTTTCCTGTGGTCATGTATGGATGTGAGAGTTGGACTGTGAAGAAGGCTGAGCGCCGAAGAATTGATGCTTTTGAACTGTGGTGTTGGAGAAGACTCTTGAGAGTCCCTTGGACTGCAAGGAGATCCAACCAGTCCATTCTGAAGGAGATCAGCCCTGGGATTTCTTTGGAAGGAATGACGCTGAAGCTGAAACTCCAGTACTTCGGCCACCTTATGGGAAGAGTTGACTCATTGGAAAAGACTCTGATGCTGGGAGGGATTAGGGGCAGGAGGAGAAGGGGACAACAGAGGATGAGATAGCTGGATGGCATCACTGACTCTATGGACGTGAGTCTGAGTGAACTCCGGGAGTTGGTGTTGGACAGGGAGGCCTGGTGTGCTGTGATTCATGAGGTCACAAAGAGTCGGACACGACTGAGCGACTGATCTGATCTGATCTAGGTTGGTCATAACTTTCCTTCCAAGGAGCAAGCGTCTTTTAATTTCATGGCTGCAGTCAACATCTGCAGTGATTTTGGAGCCCCCAAAAATAAAGTCTGACACTGTTTCCACTGTTTCCCCATCTATTTCCCATGAAGTGGTGGGACTGGATGCCATGATCTTCGTTTTCTGAATGTTGAGCTTTAAGCCAACTTTTTCACTCTCCACTTTTACTTTCATCAAGAGGCTTTTGAGTTCCTCTTCACTTTCTTCCATTACTCATTCATTTATCAATGGATACTTAGTTTGCTTCTATTTCTTAGCTATTTTAAATAATGCTATAAGGAACACTGACTTGCATGTATCTTTCAAATTAGTGGGTTTTTTTTCTTTTAAATAAATATGAAAAAGTGTAATTGCTGGATTGATGCTAAAGCTGAAACTCCAGTACTTTGGCCACCTCATGAGAAGAGTTGACTCATTGGAAAAGACTCTGATGCTGGGAGGGATTGGGCGCAGGAGTAGAAGGGGATGAGATGGCTGGATGGCATCATGGACTGGATGGATGTGAGTTTGAGTGAACTCCGGGAGTTGGTGGTGGACAGGGAGGCCTGGTGTGCTGTAATTCATGGGGTCACAAAGAGTTGGACACGACTGAGTGACTGAACTGAACTGAACTGATCATAGTTCTGTTTTTAGTGTTTTTGAGGGATCTGTGTACTGTTTTCCATCGTTGCTGTACCAATTTCCATTTCCACCAATGGTTCATTAAGGTTCTTTTTTCTCCATATTCTCACCAACATTTGTTTTTTGTTGTCTTGTTGATAATGGCCATTCTGATAGGTATGTGGTGATAGCTCATTTTAGTTTTGAATTGCAATTCCCTGATGATTAGGGGTGTTGAGCATCTTTTCATGTATCTTTTGGCTATATGTATGTCTTCCTTTGGAAAATGTCTATTCAAATTTTCTGCTCAATTTTTATTCATATTATTTTTTAAATTAATTAATTAATTTTAATTGGAAGCTAATTACTTTACAATATTGTAGTGGTTTTTGCCATACACTGACATGAATCAGCCATGGGTGTACACCCATCCTGAACTATATCATTTTTTATATATTGAGCTGTATAAGTTTAGTGTATATTTTAGATATTAACTCCTAAATGGAAATAGTATTTGCAAATATCTTCTCCCATTCAGTACGTTGCCTTTTGGTTTTATTGATAGCTTTGAGAGAGTTAACTCTTAGGTAGGTTGATAAGGAGTCCAGGGCTCTCGAGGAGGAGAAAGGGGTCCAGAGTTCTCAAGGAGGAGAAAAAGACAAACTTTTTTCTGCATCCCTTTGTTTGAGTCACATAAAACATTGTTTCTTTAAGCTCAGAGCTAATGGCTCAAGGGCATTTTTTCCCTTAAGTTCTGTACTAAGGATTATATAACAACAAATGTATCTTGCATGAGGACACACCTTTTGACTAATCCTGTTATCTTATGTGGGAGTGGGTCCAGTTAGTGATAGTAGTGATAGTGAAGTCACTCAGTCCCGTCCCACTCTTTGCGACCCCATGGACTGTAGCCTATCAGGCTCTTCTGTCCATGGGATTTTCCAAGCAAGGATACTAGAGTGGGTTGCCGTTTCCTTCTCCAGGGGATCTTCCCAACCCAAGGATCGAACCCGGGTCTCCTGCATTGTAGGCAGACGCTTTACCGTCTCAGCCACCAGGGAAGTCCTTAAAACTGAAGTCACTCAGTTGTGTCTGACTCTTTGCAACCCCATGGACTGTAGCTTACTAGGCTCTCTGTCCATGGAATTTTCCAGGCAAGAACACTGAAGTGGGTTGCCATTTCCTTCTCCAGGGAGTGGGTCTGGTTAGACCTTTCTATTGTTAGTTCTAATCTTATTAATTTAAGATGTATGTTGTGGGAGTGAGTCTGGAAAAAGTATATAAGGCCTTGCTAAGACTTGTGAGGGGGGCACACTCTGTCTCCCTTTCAATGTCTATGTCAGAAGCTTTCTCTGTCCTTTTCCACTGTAATAAAACTTCTGCCACACAAAAAAGCTCTGTGTGACTAAGCCTGGTCCCTGATCCTGAAGTTAAATCTTCTTTGGATATCATGATTCTGATATTGTTCACTGTAATCTATTAGTTTCCCTCACTGTACAAAAACTTTTTACTTTGATATAGTACTGTTTAGTTACTTTTGCTTTTGTTTCCTTTACATGAGGAAACAAATCCAAAAAAAATTGTCACTATGACTGATGTCAAAGTACACATTGCCTATGTTTTTTTCTAGTTTTATGGTTTCGGGTATTACATTTGTTTTTAAACAACTTGATCTCACTCTTTGGCATGTGGCTGTTCAGTTTTCAAAACACCATTTATTAGAGGCACTGTGTTCTCCCCACTGTATATTCTTGGCTCCTCTGTCATAAACTAATTGGCCATATAAAAATCGGCTTATTTCTGGGCTGTCTGTTCTGTTCCATTGATATCTATATGTCTGTTTTTGTGCCAGTGCCATATAGTTTTGATTATTATAAATTCATAGTGTAGTTTGAAACCATGGAGTGTGATATCTCCAACATTGTTCTTCATTCTCAAGACTGCTTTGACTACTCAGAGTCTTTTGTGGTTTGTACAAATGTAGGATTATTTGTTCCAGTTCTGTGAAAAATGCCACTGGAATTTTAATGAAATTATGATACTTTGAAATTGATTATCTGGTCTAGTGGGGTAAAGGCAGTTGAAAACCCAATTTGTATTTTATAAAGATAATATGAAAATAAATGACAAAGTAATTAAATGGTCCTCTGAATTATAAGAGAGAGACATATTTCTGGATTTAGTAGAGTTTATTGATATGGCTGCACTTCCTAGAGATTCTGTATTCAATGTGCTAGTTCCAGCAGCTTTATACAAGACTGAAACGATTGTTTTAAATTAAGTTTTAAAGAATATCTTGCAAATTAACAATCAATCAATTTCATCTTAGGGAGAATGTATTTCCAGAATGCAGAACTGAACAATAGTCAGGAATGAGAGGGAGGTGGAAGACAGAACTGTGGAGACTTGGGATGGGGGAAGAGAATCAAGATAATAGATGAAGAGGAAGAGAATTAACAGTTTCTGGATCCCTCCTATGTGCCAAGTACAATATAGGAGCTTCCAGACAGCATCTCTAAATTTTACTTAATACTTCTGATAACCACATGATATGGGGATTGTTACCATTTCACTATAAACGTAGTTACCATTTCACTATAAACGTAGTAGTGAAAGTCACTTAGTCGTGTCCGACTCTTTGTGAACCCATGGACTTCAGTCCATGGAATTCTTAAGGCCAGAATACTGGAGTGGGTAGCCTTTCCCTTCTCTAGGGGATCTTCCCAACCCAGGGGTCGAACCTAGGTCTCCCACATTGCGGGCAGGTTCTTTACCAGCCGAGCCACAATGGAAGCCCAAGAATACTGGAGTGGGTAGCCTATTCCTTCTCCAGCTGATCTTCCCGACCCAGGAATCGAACCGGGGTCTCCTGCATTGCAGGCGGATTCTTTACCGACTGAGCTATCAGGGAAGCCCATATCATTTCACTATAAAGGAGAAGAAACTGAGGTTCAGGGATGTTAAGTTACTTTCCCCAAATTACACAAGTCTTACATAGCAAAGGCATGGCAGGAGCACAGGACTCCAGAAGGCAGAATAGGGGAGTCTGTGGGGGTGGGGGAGGGTTGCCCTTCTCATGTGTCAGCAGATCCTGCAGTTGCTGCCTGCTAGCAGAGCTCAGCTGAATCAGATACAGAAAATAAGCCGTGCTATTGCCTGACTAGGACGCTAGAGGGCGCAACTTTGGAAATTTTCTTTCTAGACAGTGTTTCGTCGGAAGCAAATACTGAGAGTAGATTATACTGAGAGCAAATACTAAGAGTAGATTATATGTTGTATACCAGGAGTGAGTATGGACTAACCTCAGTGTTGGGAGCTCTGTTCTGAGCTTTCCATTGCCTTGTGGCAGGACAAATGCACCCGTGACCATCCTATGTGCGAGGTGTACCATCTTCTGTTCAGTTTGCGCAGTGGGTGTCAAGTAGTTTGAAAGATCCCTTGGGTTCAGAACCGATAGTTGGCAGTCTCTTTTGAAATCCCAGTGCTAAGTGTGGTCATCTCCACACAGTAGGAGCTCTATCGATGTTTGCTTAAGAAGAAACGATGTCACCATACTATCACCCTCTGTCTAGTCACTGCCTTGTCAAAATCCCCCAGTGGCTTTCTAATGCCCTTTAGGTAAAGTTTGCACTATTTAACTTGGCTTTCAAGTCCCACCATAGACTGTGATCTAAGCTTATCTCAAACTAACTCCCATTCCCCCAACAATCACCCCAATCTTAACATATACACATCCTTAATGTAGTCCTGAAGCAGCCAGTGTCTGAAATTAGATGCTTCACATCACACCCTGCACATGTTAAATACTCTGGAGTTGCTGATGCTGCTACTATGACTACTGCTAATACTACTTCTACCACTAGATCTAGAAATTGGCAGAGGCAAGGTTGAACTCAGGTCTGCTGAGTGAGTCCAGTGCTCTTAGCTCCCTTTGCTTCTTTGCAGCACACATTTCAGTACATAGTGAATATTGAACAATGAAACCTTTGATACCATTCTCCTTGGTTCCTTCTGCATCCTTTTTAGGGTCCTGTGGCCCAAGGGATGGTACAGGAGATTTTAGTGACCTGAGGACAGGTCTGATTTCTCCCTGAGCAGACATAGATGTGTCCAGCATCAGAAATCTGGAGTTGGAAGCTACTTTTGACATGATCTCCTCCAAGCCAATGTGTAAATAATTTCTATAGCACCCATTAAAGAGGTTCACCCAGTCTCAACCTGTGTGTACCTTTCCTTTAAAATGCTGCTGATCCCAGCCGTGATAGGGAAAACAGTCTGTCCTGCTGCCTCTTGGCAATTTTGCCTCTGGTCCTCATTCTGCCTGCTGAAAAGACACAAACTCAGACCCTACCAGCTCTGACCATCCTTTTCCTCTCTTGTTATAATTGAAAGATGTGACAGCAAAGCAATCATTCAAAGTTCCATTCTTATCATTTTTCACTTTGTTCTTTTTGGCCTTGGTTCTGTACATCAGCTTTGAAACTATCATCCCAGGGCTAATGCCTGGTGTTAATGAGTAACTAAGAACACTCTACTTTTGCAATAGAGGAGGGAACATTATAAAAATGGAAAGATTTTGCTTTCTGAGATATGCAAGTGGCTTCTTGGGCATGTGCTGTAAGTACTCTTTTCCTCTTTTGGAACTTTGAGCATTTCTGTCAGCAAGTCAGAATTCCAAATAATCATGAGCTTCAGATTGTTAATTCTAGAGGCCAAGGTCTAAGTGTGATCCTCTGATAATTGACCCCCTACTAGCCTCTGTGACTTTTTTAGAAAAAGGACTTTGGTGACAACATGGATACTGGACAGAGGGATAGAAGCAGGGGTGTTGGATTGGGAGAGATTGAAGGCTATGTGACTTGCTAGGAGATGGTGAAATGGTTTAGGCTTCCCAGGTGGCATAGTGGTAATTTAGTCCATAAACTGAGGCAGTGGCAGTAGAAAGGGAGAGAAAGGAACAGTTTTGAGAGGTATTTAGAAGGTACCACTCATAGGGCATCATAAGTCATTAGATGTGGGGGACGAAGAATGAAGAAACCCCTAAGATGACGCCAAGGTTTCTGGCATGGGAGCCTCAGTAGATAGTGATATGGAATGAAGATGAAGGAGCAGCCTTGAGGGTCAAGGAGATGATGTGTTTACATTAGGAAACAGATTTCCAAATTGAAACTGAGGTATGTGTGGAACATTCTAGTGGATACATGCAGTAGGCAGCTGGAAAAATTACTGAGAATATAGAAGAACACTGTAATACAGTATGTAGTTTTGTGCTATGGCAGTTTAGTTCCTGGAAGTGGATAAGATCACTTAGGAAGAAAATAGAGGACTGTTTCTTTCTTCATATCACTCCTGTCCATGGTCATTGGATTTCACAGCTGACACCCTTACTCTTCTGTCTTGTACTCTTTCAGGCTCAGAGAATCTTACATCATATTTTCTGATTGCTGCTCTGATAATTAAAAATATAACGTGAATGAATATAAGAATGATAGTGTTTAGATGTCTTGCAACTTAGAAATGACTCTGTATTATATTGATGGTGACAGAGATCTGAAATGCAGAAAGTTACACTTTCATTTTCCTGTTATTTAGAAATATTCCTATACTTTCCATATGTTGCATGAATGTATTAATTTCAGCTCATGATCATGTACATGGTTCCATAAACTACAACCCTTCCATTCTCACTAAACATACTTTTCTTGTGAAAATTATTTCTCCCCTTTTTTTTCTGGCCACACAGCATGGCAGGCAGGATATTAGTTCCCTTGTCAGCGATCAAATCTGTGCCCCTTGCAGTGGAAGGGCGGAGTTCAAACTACTGAACCACGATGGAAATCCCTCCTTTAGTCTTTTATTCAAAGAAAAGTACAAGTTTTCTCTCATCTCACCTCTCATAGATTTTATCTTAAGAAAAATGCCAAAATAAAAAAAAAATCTATACCTGTGGCGGATTCATGTTGATGTATGGCAAAACCAATACAATATTGTAAAGTAATTAACCTCCAATTAAAGTAAATAAATTTATATTTTTAAAAAAATCTAAAATTCTTATATATTAATATAAAAAATAATGTAAGCAGAAGAGTGCTACTGTTATCTAAAGATTCTTTTCACTCCAAAAGGTTGCCTCTAGTTCAAATAAAAAATAATTCAATTTCCATAAATTCAGTTTGCTCCCAGAATTTTCATATGTCACTATTACATCTGAATGACAATCCTTGCCACTATTTCTGTGGCCCCAGGAACCTATTTCCTGCTCCTATTAGATGTGTCATTAGTTTCTCAGGGGAGAAAAGCGTCCCCATAGGCCTTGGTGAGCACACCATTAAATATTTTCTACTGTTTTACTAATCACGATGCGTGATTATTACATGTTTCTGATTCAGAGTTTTCATCCAGCTAAGATTCCCCAATGGTTTTCTCACCTCATCTCTTATAGATTACCTTCCTTCCAAAATGCCACTGTTCTCTCTGGTTCTCTTGATACTTGGGCTTCATTGTGCACCACCTAACAGCTGTGAAGGCAAAATAACCTCCTGCCTTTCCCCCCAACAAAATGCCACTCTCTATAAGATGTCATCTATCAATGCTGACTTTGCATTCAACCTGTACCGGAGGTTCACTGTGGAGACTCCAGATCAGAACATCTTCTTTTCCCCTGTGAGCATCTCTGCAGGATTGGCCATGCTCTCCCTTGGGGCCTGCTCCAGCACCCAAACTCAAATCCTGGAAGGCTTGGGGTTCAACCTTACAGACACTCCAGTGGCAGAGATCCAGCAGGGCTTCCAGCACCTGATCTGTTCACTGAATTTTCCAAAGAAGGAGCTGGAATTACAGATGGGAAATGCCCTTTTCATTGGGAAGCAGCTGAAACCACTGGAAAAGTTCTTGGATGATGTCAAGAACCTCTATGAGACTGAAGTCTTTTCTACCGACTTCTCCAATATTTCTGCAGCCCAGCAGGAGATCAATAGTCATGTGGAGAAGCAAACCAAGGGGAAAATTGTGGGCCTAATCCAAGACCTCAAACCGAACACCATCACAGTCCTGGTGAACTATCTTTGCTTTAAAGGTAAGGTTCTAAGATGTCAATTTCTAGTTCAATGTTCCAGTAATTTGATGGGGCACTGGAGGGAGCTCATGGTGTCTTCTCACTGGCATTAGTGGGTGTCTCTCGTACCACAGAGACCTGTTCCATTGGATATAGCTGTGTGTAATTTTGGATATTCCCGGAGGGACACATAGCTCTGTGGATGAAACAAGGAAATCTCTAGGGAGAGGGAACATTCAGAGAGATGAGGAGTTACAATGGTTTGAACACCCAGCTCACATTTAGCTAAAGGATGGTTTCCAGAAGATTTGGTGAGGTGAGACAAGCTTGCACTTGGCAGGTAAACAGAATTAGTTTTAAACCTTATTGTGACCCTCACTTGCTGTTCATTCTTGGGCATGTTACTTGAAGACTTCTATCACGTACTATGTACCCACTATATACCAAGCTCCGTGCTACATGTGTGGTTGACACACATTGTCTCCTCTAAGCTTCACAGTTAATAAATTTCAGAGCTGGTATTCCCACCCAGGTTTGTCTGATTCTAAAGCTGGTTCTTGTAACAACAAGAATCATGTGACTCTTTTCTGAAGGTGCTGTGCCCAAATGATTCCTCCTGGTTCTACAGCACATGTCAGCCATGTTTGGTGGAAGAGAGAACGATTCTTGGCCACAAATCACACACTTGTAGACGGATAAAACGGCAGAACAGATCTGTTGTCTCATTTCATCCTGTGTGTTGGATGTGCTTATACCTTTTTACGGAAGAGGAAACTGTGGCTCTGATGGGTTTAGTGTAAGTATAGTGATTTTGAACACAGACGGAACATCTGTTGAACATGGAGTACAATAGCCCTGGGTGTGACTCCTGGCTCTGCCACCAGCTACCTGGGAGACCATGTAAAGTCACTATCTCTCCCTGATTCTCAGTTACTCATTTTTAAAACTGGTTGACAGAAGTTACCTACCTCTGTGGTGGTATTCATTACTAGATTAGATGACTGATGGAGAGCTTCACATTGGCGCTAATACAGGTTTAAAACAAACTCTCTCCTCTTTGTATTTTAAGCCCAGTGGGCAAATCCTTTTGATCCATCCAAGACAGAAGAGGGTTCCAGCTTCTTAGTGGACAAGACCACAACAGTGCAAGTGCCCATGATGCACCAGATGGAACAATACTATCACCTGGTGGATACAGAGCTGAACTGCACAGTGCTGCAAATGGACTACAGCAAGAATGCTCTGGCACTCTTTGTCCTTCCCAAGGAGGGTCAGATGGAGTGGGTGGAAGGGGCCATGTCATCTAAAACACTGAAGAAGTGGAACCGCTTACTGCGGAAGGGGTAAACATCTTAGATGATGTGAAAAGTGGAGGGTGGGCATAAGACTAAGTTCAGAAGAAACCCAGAGGCAGGAGAAACACTCTGAATTACTTAAGAGCTGTGTGATGACCACCAAAGTATAGTGAGGAGATCCTCTTTGCCAATCCCTTTGCTGGGTACTTTACATACATTATTTCATCTAAACTCATCAATAAACCTGCAAAGGGGATAATATTATAAGAATTTTTCAAATGAAGAAGTTGGGACTAGAAAAATGAAATGAACTATACAAAGTCAGCCAGCTAGTAAAATGCTTTCCCAGAGTCCAGCTGGAGCTTGGGGGATGGGTAAGATATTGATAGTTGTTCCATACTGCACTAGAAGTGCTGGATGGAAATCCATGAAATTCCCCTGGTACTCCAAATTGACATTCATGCCATTGACATCCTAACTTTTGTGAATATCCCTAGAGATGTTTGTTTTTTATTATAAGTGGGTCACATCTTCCAACTTCCATTGCCGCAGTCCCAAATGGGCTGAACCAGAGAGCATTCCTTCTAGGATAACTTCTAAGGTTTTGGTATCATGTGTTGACCTGCATAGTAGTGGTTATCAATACCTAGGGAAGGAGCAGAATCCAAGACCATACCAAGGAGACAGAAAGGGAGGGAATCATGAGCTTGGTGTTTTAATAGCCATATGTTCCCTCTTCCTTTCCCCACAGGTGGGTTGACTTATTTGTTCCAAAGTTTTCCATTTCTGCCACATATGACCTTGGAGACATCCTTCTGAAGATGGGCATCCAGGATGCTTTTACTGACAATGCTGATTTTTCTGGACTCACAAAGGACAATGGTCTTAAAGTTTCCAATGTAAGTTGATAGAGTCCTTTAATATATGAGATGTAAGGGCCATTGACAAGCAGTTAATTCAGATCTCTCATTTTATTGGTGATGATTCTGAAGCCTATAGAGGCAGAATAACTCTTCCTATGCCAGATTTACTCCAGGGTCATTCTCATTACCCCCAAAACAAGTCATTGTAACATTTACTTCCATCCTCGACTTTCATGTTCTAAAATGATTCTGATGGAAGAACTTAATCATTAGAATTGACTCTGATGGAATACAGTTCTTGAGGAGGTGGCAGGGGCAGGAGAAAGCTTAATAAATGACTTCTAGTCAGAAAGCCATGAATAAAAGGTTGTCCCTTGACAGCAAGTTCTAAAGTCAGCAGAGATTCATTAACTACACTTAGACTAGTGTCTTTCATATTCAAGCACCATCAACACAGTATAGTGAAGGGGTAGTCCCATCCTTTCTTCTACTTCCCTACTTCTAAACTGTTTCAAAGTCATTTCCTGTTTCTTTAGGGGATCAGCAGTGTTTGTTCTCCCCCAACAGGTTGCCCACAAGGCTATGTTTTACATTGGTGAAAAGGGAACTGAAGCCATTCCTGAAGTCAGATTCCTGAATCAGCCTGAGACAACTCTTCTTCATCCTATCATCCGATTTGATAGATCTTTCCTGTTGTTGATATTGGAGAAAAACACTAGGAGTATTCTCTTTCTAGGGAAAGTTGTGGACCCAATGGAAGTGTAGTTGGGAAAGAGGCTATTGGCTAATTTCATGTGCTTATTGCAATGAGAAATGAATAAATAGTATAGCCTGATGCGATCGATATGGGCTTGGACATGATTTCCTTTGTGCAGGGGTGGAGGTTGGACCCTAGCCGAACTACACCAGGTGTGAAAGAGGCCACTCATGTGTTCGGATAGTCAATGAGTGGCTCAGTATCCAAAGCACAGGAAGGCCCCATGTCATTGTGTTCCTCTTTGTCAGAACATCCACTCCCATCCCAATTAGTCAGCTCCAAGGAATTTTACTGGGCTGACAAATGCCCTGTCTTCTGCCCTCTTGGCAAATAGTTGAAATGAAGGTCAGGTCCTCATACCCCATGATTCCAATAAAAAGTACAACGAATATTAAGCAGCATAAAGGCAGTGGATTATATGTGAACTTTTCAACCTCCTTCTTCCCACCTAATCAAAACTGTTCTCTGTGTTCTTGCCAGAACTGCCACTGGTGGCTTGTAAAAAGATGTTTTCACTACAGGGCTGAGTCACTGACTGAGAGCTACTTGTAGGGATGTAGCTTTTGTAACCTAACAAGCATGGTACAAAAAAGCAAGAGAGACAAAGATGAACTTCACTGTACAAGCCCACCTTGCCCCTAAAAAATGTTTTCTTATTGCTAATTTATAAGCTGGGAGGGGAGAAGGAAAGTGATTCATTTATATTATAACTCATAGCCCTTCCTTTTCTGTATTCTAATCAGACCCCTTTCTAAAAGTTGTACCCCTGTCCCACTTGCTTAAGTATAAATCTCCTGGTTAGTTTTACTGAAGTTTGATACCTCCCTGTTCTCAGATGCTTCAGCAACTTCCCCTTGTCTGTTCATGTTCTTCTACCCCCATCTACTAAACTAGACTTCATCTCAGACAATATGCATTCAAAGCCCCAGGATTAGAATTCAGTACCCACAAATAGTACAGTGACTGTCAATGATGTACTATCTGAAATTCTAGCTCTAAGGTGCAATTCTTCAGTGACAGGGAAATAATAACAAGTGCATAAGTGCTTTTGCAAATATTGCACTTTCAGGTTGAAATAAATATATATATTTAGAGAAGTATATAACCCACAAGCATTCTAGTGTTTTATTAGACAATTTGGATGGAGGTTTGCTTACTCCTGGTATAGCTTACATTTTGGTTTTATAGATAATAAGTTGGAAGTCCAGACAGGAAAGGTGATTTATAGGACAGAAAAATCATTGCTAACATGCAGTTTGGTTTCACTGAGGTTACATTACAATTCTGGATTTGCTGTTTATATTGTTTTGTGATCTTGGACAAGGTACTTAAACCCTTCACTTTGTTTTCCTCATCTTTAAAATGGGAGCACTAATGATATCCATGTCATCAGGATTTTGTGAACATTCCTGCTATAATGCATGTAATGTTCTCATCACAGAGCCAGACATCTGATAAGGAAAGTATTGGCTGCTCAGTCGTGTCTGACTGTGACTCCATGGACTGTAGCCTGCCAGGCTCCTCTGTCCATGGAATTCTCCAGGCAAGAATACTGGAGTGGGTTGCCATGCCCTCCTCCAGGGGATCTTCCTGACCCAGGAATTGAACCTGAGTCTCTTACATCTTCTGCATTGGCAGGTGGGTTCTTTACCACTAGCACCAACTGGGAAGCCCAGATGTTTGATAAAAAGCCTTATAAATATTAATTGTTATTCTTGTTGGTCAACATTAGCCAGTAACTTAGGGCCAGAGCCAAGATTATAGTGTGGGTCTCCTGATTTGCAGATATGCTTTCTAGCTCAGGCCCTACCTCCAGAGACCTGAGTAAATGCCATACATTTCCCTCTCTAAACCTCCCCAAATTAGTTCAATCAGAAATTGTTCTGAGAGAAATATCAGTTTCTCCAGTTGTAAGTTGGGAATTATGAAGACACTGTCTTTCTAGCAGTTCATGTATCTTATTAGAGAATAAGCCTCATTTAATCACTTATTCCTGTAGCTGGATCTTGAAGGATGGTCACTATTTACCTTATAAATCTCAGTTTATTCTAGCAAACCAAGACTAAAATATAAATTCCTTAATTACATAAGGGTTAATCATAAAATACCTATACCAATATATCATTTAGCAGTAAAAGTTCACAGCAGAATTTTTACTAAATTGGGAAAAAAGGCAAATACTTTATTATTGTTCCTATTAAACATTACCCTGGAGGTCCCAGTGAATACAGCAAGATAAGAAAAAGAAATACACATTATTAAAAATGGAGCAGAAAGGAGAAAACAAATCTCTCTGCACAGAAAAACCCAATAAAAATCTATGCTTAAACTCTTAGAACAAAAGGGAGAAAACTTGCAGGGGGACAAGGTACAAAAGAGTAGTGGCATAGATTGTATGAAGTTAATTAACTCTGTTTTCCTTTCTCCATTGTAATAGAATCATAGACACAAGTCTTCCCTAATATATTACATTTCTTAGCCTTTCTTACAATTAAGGGTGCCCATGAGACTAAGTTCTCATCAATGGAATATGAGTATAGGTGTGGTGTGACGTTTACTGGTCAGGGCATTACAATAAGTCAGGTACCTCTATCATTCTTTTTCCATCTCATTTGAACTGGATTGTGGACTTACTCATGATCTATTAATAGTTTGATGACCAGGAAGATGAAGAGCTCTTTAGCGTGGTGCAATATATGAGCCTCTTTTCAGAGTAGTATTTTAAATGTCAAAAAATTTAGCATTACAAAAGCCATCAGTAATATTGAAATATAATTATAAAAATAATGCAATTGAAATTACTAATGTGGTGATATGTGTGCTTCAACTACAATGTATTAATTAGATCTTATAAGTGGTATAATGAAAACATTCTTTCCAAAGTAATAGGAAGTATGTGATATTTCAAGATATCTCCAACAATAATAATGTGCTTTGAAATTATGTGAACTTTGTGACAAAAATCACAGGTACAGTGGCCACTGCTGTGGTTTGTGGCCCACATTTATAAATGAACAAAATGCTAAATTTTGGTTGGAGGTTGGTAAAATTATAGATGAAATTTTTCATAAACAAATGTATAGGTTCTCAAAACTTTATCCTTAAACATCCTTGAAGTTTTTCTGGACTCCAGGTTAAAAATTCTGCCTTTGCAGTAAAACAAAATGGAAAAGACCTTGATATCTAAATACCTACCTGTAAGAGAGGTGGCCACTGACCTAAAATTCTTATTGCTGATGATTAGGTGACTAGAAATAAATTTCTGTCTTCTTTAAGAATTAGATTTATTGTGAGAATATTTACTAAGCAGCATGGCTGTATTAGTCTGATCAGACTGCCATAACAACACCACAAACTGGCTTAAATAAGAGAAACTTTTTTTTCTCTCGGTTGTCAAGGCTAGAGATCTGTGATCAAGGTGCTGGCAAATCACATTTCTGTTGAAATCTTTCTTCCTAGTTGAAGCCTTTGTGCCATGTGCTCTCATGCCTTTTTCTCTCATGCATACTTGTGTGTGGGAAGAGCCACTGAGCTCTTAGGTAGCTCTTCTTATAAGAACACTAATCTTATCAGAAAAGGTGCCCACTCTGGCCACCTCATTTAGCCTTAATTACTTCCTTAGTCCATATATAGTCACACTGCCAAGACAGGCCTTCAACATATGAATGGGAGGAACACATATATCCTGTCCATAACACTAGCCTTATTCCAAGTCATACAGAAATTGGTAGCACTAGTTGGGATGCTGCAGGTTATATTCTCCAGGAAGAAGACAGAGTTCATCATTGTTGTTGTTCAGTCACTAAGTGGTGCCTGAATCTTTGAGACCCCATGGACTGGAGCACACCAGGTTTTCCTGGCCTTCACTATCTCTCAGTTTGCTCAGATTCATGTCCGTTGAGTTGGTGATGCCATCTAACCAGCTCATCCTCTGCCGGCCCCTTCTCTTTTTGCCTTCGGTCTTTCCCAGCATCAGGGTCTTTTCCAATGAGTCAGCTTTTTGCATCAGGTGGCCAAAGTATTGGACCTTCAGCTTCAGCAACAGTCCTTCCAATGAATATTCAGGGTTTATTTCCTTTAGAATTGGCAGATTTGATCCCCTTGCAGTCCAAGGGACTCTCAAGAGTCTTCTCCAGCACCCAATTCAAAAGCATCAGTTCTTCAGTGCTCAGCCTTCTTTATGGTTGAATTCTCAGTTCTGTACATGACTACTGGACAAACCATAACTTTGACTATATGGACATCTGTTGGCAAAGTGATGTCTCTGCTTTGTAATACACTGTTTAGGTTTGTCATAGCTTTCCTTCCAAGGAGCAAGCTTCTTTTAATTTCATGGCTGCAATCACTGTCTGCAGTGATTTTTGGAGCCCAAGAAAATAAAATCTGTCACTGTTTTCATTTTTTACCCATCTATTTGCCATGAAGTGATGGGACCAGATGCCATGGTCTTAGTTTTTTTATGAATGTTGAGTTTCAACATACACAATGTTTATTAGGGAGTGCCTTTGCAACTGGTGCAATGAAATGGATGGGCCTTCACACAACCACCTCAATCAGTAATTGGATATGGGCCAGACATCTCTCTACAACTAAGACTATCTTAGAAAGGTCTGAAAACTGAGGGCTTTCTACTAACTGGACAACTAGACTCTGAAAAAAGAAGCCCTTTCTTGAAGAGGAATATGTATGGGACACTTCCAAGTCCAACACAATCTACTTCTAATGCTACCAAAATCTACTTTTTCATATTAAGTCCAAGGAGATCCTCCAGAGTCCTCTACTATCCATTCTACATTTCTCCTCTCTTCAGCTGGTTTCTGTACCTCACTTGGTAACATGACTGAGACCCTCATCCCTGACAAGAGCACTTCTTTGGCCAAGGTTACTGCATATGTCCATTCCCCATCAAAATTGGTCAAAGGAATATCAAAAGGCACCATGTGGATTATTTCTTTGTGGCCAAGCATATTTAGCTTGCTTCCACTGTGTAACATTTCTTCCTCCTCCTGATAGAGGGTCAACTTCCCTTGTCTAGATGGTGTGATAGTCTGAACCTGTTTTTTGGCCACCTGTATTGCATGTGGGATCTTAATTCCCTGACCAGAGATCAAACCTGTGACCCCTGCATTGGAAGGCAGAGCCTTAACCACTGGACCACCAGGGAAATCCCCTGAATCCATTTTTTAATGTTTGACTGCTAGCATCTTTTAAGCCTCACCTCTCCCTATTCCTCTTGTGTACCACATCTGGGCAAGCTTACAAGAAACCTAGGTGTTCCTTCCTTTGGTGCTGATGGGAGGTTTAAATTTCATATGTCCCTGCATGCACAAAAGAATCTCCATACCCTACTTACCATAAAAACCTCAAGCCAGTTTTATTTCTCTGATCTCTGAAGTGATTTTGGGTGAGCAAAAGAATCTGACTCTTGAAAAATCCTTACCATGTAAGCAACAAGACTTTCACAATTTGTGTATTTGCCAATCTTGACATCTGAAACAAATTTTGAGCAGGGGTCCATTCTGTGTCTGCAGGATGACCACAACAGATAGTGATTCCTCTTCTTGCTTGTTATACACTGAAAAAAGAATCCTGAAGTGTCCAGGCAATGGGATTCTTGTTGGTTTTCATGGGAGAAGTACTTTTTGTTTGGAGATCATGCTCTGCAACCCTAGAGAGCCCAGAGTTGTAGGAACAGGAAGAAAATTTTCTGCCTCTGAACTGCCTTTGGCACAAGACTACAACATCAACTCTTCCCTGAATCTCCACTCTGCCAGCATGTCCCCCAGTTTTGGACTTGCCAGCTTCCACAATCATGTGATCCAGTTCCATAAAATCAATCAATGAATCTCATATACATTATATATGTTGCTCATTTCCTGCTGAGGCCTCACTAGAATCAGCTTAATGTCCATCTTTCTAGATTTCATCATACAACTCTTCCAGCCTCTACCCATTACCCAGTTTCAAAGCCACTTCCACATTTTAAGGTATTTGTTATAGCCCCATTTCTCACTAACAAAACATGTCTTAGTCTGCTAACTGTCATCAATTGGGTGTCTTACACAACAGAAATTAATTTTGTCATAATTTTAGAGGCCAGAAGTCCCAGATCAAAATACAGTAGGAATGAATACTAGTAAATATTAGCCCCCTGGCTTATAGATAGCCACCTTCTCACTCTGTCCTGACACAGCCTCTGTGTGTGTGTGTGTGTGTGTGTGTGTGTGTAGAAAGAGAGAGAGAGAGATCTCCTTCTTGTAAAGCCTCAAAACCTGCATAATTAGGACCTCAACCTTATAGTTAATTTTTTGCTCAATTACAATCTAAAAGCTCTATCTCCATATATAGTCACATGGTGGATTAAGGTTTCAGCATATAAAGTTTGGAGGGATACATTCAGTTTATAGCAGTGATCTTGTGGCATTGAAGCAGTTCTAATGAGGTGGATGAAACTGGAGCCTATTATACAGAGTGAAGTAAGCCAGAAAGAAAAACACCAATACAGTATACTAACGCATATATATGGAATTTAGAAAGATGGTAACAATAACCCTGTGTACGAGACAGCAAAAGAGACACTGATGTATAGAACAGTCTTATGGACTCTGTGGGAGAGGGAGAGGGTGGGAAGATTTGGGAGAATGGCATTGAAACATGTAAAATATCATGTATGAAACGAGTTGCCAGTCCAGGTTCGATGCACGATACTGGATGCTTGGGGCTGGTGCACTGGGACGACCCAGAGGGATGGAATGGGGAGGGAGGAGGGAGGAGGGTTCAGGATGGGGAACACATGTAAACCTGTGGCGGATTCATTTTGATATTTGGCAAATCTAATACAGTTATGTAAAGTTTAAAAATAAAATAAAATTAAAAAAAAAAAATAAAAAAAAAAAATAAAATGTTAATTACTTCTGGATTCTAAATAATAAGACTTCTAAATAAAAAGACTTTGTTTAAAAATAAAATAAAATTAAAAAAAAATAAATAATAAGACTTCAGGATGAAAAAGTCTTTAAGAAAAAAAGCTCATTACTATCTACAATAGCCAGAACATGGAAGTAACCTAAATGTCTATCAACAGAGGAATGGATAAAGAAAGTGTTTATATATGTGTGTGTGTGTGTGTGTACACACACACAAAAGGAAATATTACTCATCCATAATAAATAATGAAATAATGCTATTTGCAACAACATGGATGGATCTAGAGATTTTCATACTAAGCAAAGCAAATCAGAAAGACAAATGCCATATATCACTTATACGTGTTATCTAATGGTATCAATGAACTTATTTTAAAAACAGAAATAGAGTCAAAGATGTAGAAAACAAATTTATGTATGGTTACTAGGAGGAAGTGGGGAAGGGGAGGATAAATTGGGAGAGTGTGATATATATATATATACTATTATATATAAAAGAGATAACTCATAAGGACCTACTGCATAGCACAGGGAACTTGTCTGAATACTCTGTAATGACCTATATGGGAAAATGATCTAAAAAAGAGTGGACATATGTATATGTATAACTGATTCACTTCGCTATACAGCAGAAGCTAACATAACATTTTGAATCAGCTATACTCCAATACAAATTTTTTAAAAGGCTCATTTAGTGTCCTTAGATAGAAAATGGTAGAATAGAGTCTTAAAAGCCCATTCTTCCATAAAAACAACTAATAAATTGGTAAATTCTGTCAAAATCAATTTTACCAAACTCTGGAAAGTTATTAATATATACGCACCTAGCATTGGAGCATCAAATATATAAGACAATTATTAGTAGAACTAAAAGGAGATATTGACAGTCACACAATAATAGTAGCAGACTTTTACACCTCACTAACATCAATGGATAGATCATCCAGACAGAAATTCAACATAAAAACTTTAACCTTAAATGAAACACTAGAGTAGATGGTCATAATAGCTACATACAGAAATTCCAAAATGTGCAGGCCCAGATGACTTCACTGTCAAATTTTACCAATTTCTACAAAATAATTAAGATCAATTTTTTTTGAACTCTTGGAATAATATAGAAGAAAGAACACTTCCTAACTTACCCTATTAGGCCAATATTGCCTTGATACCAAGGCCAGACAAAGACATCACAAAAAAAGAAAATAAATACCAATATCATTTATATAGATGCAGATATTCTCAACAAAACTCTAGTAAGCTGAATCCAGAAAATATAAAAAGTATTATACACCATACCCAAGGAGATTTAACCCAGAAAAGCAAAGGTGGTTCAATATATAAAATTCAATCAATATAATACTGTATATTAATAGAATGAATAAAAACACAAAATCATCTCAATAATAGAAAGATTTTTTAAAAAATTAAACACATTTTCATGATATAAGCAATTAACCAGGTAGGAATAAAAGGAAACTTCCTCAACATAACAAAGGACATTTATTAAGAACCCAGAGCTAATGCCATAGTCAATAGCAAGAAACTGGCAGCATCTCTCCCCAGTCAGGAGAAAGACAAGGATGCCTAATCTCACCACTTATATTCAGTATTTTACTGGTATTTACATCCAAAGGGATTAGGCGAGAAAAGGAAATAAATAAATAAATTTCAAAGGAAGAAATAAACTATCTCTATTTGCACATGAAACCCTAAAGAATCCACAGGATACCACTGGAACTAATAAAAGAGGTCAGCTATATAGTAGGATATAAAGCAACATACAAACATCAGGTGTATATCTACACTGTATACTAGCAATAAACAATCTGAAAGAAAATTAAGAAAACAACATTTACAATAGCATCATAAAGATTAAAATATGTAGGCATAAACTTAGCTAAGAAAATGCAAGACTTGCACATTGAAACTATACAATGTTGTTGAAAGAAAGTAAAGAATACATAAATTAATAGAAAGTCACCCTGGGTTCATGGTTTAGAAGACTTACTATTAAGTTGGCATTACTCACCCATTATGAATCCACAGATTAAATGTAATTCTAATCAAAATTCCAACCTCCTTTTGTTGTAGAAATGGAAAAACTGATCCTAAAATTCATAAGGAAGTACAAGGGATCCTGAGTACCCAAAACATCTTGAAAAAGAACAGAGATTTAGAAATTACACATAAACCTATGCCAAGCTACAGTAATCAAAGTAGTGTGGTACTGGTGTTGATAGACATGTGGATCAGTGGAATAGAATTTGAGTCTAGAAATGAACCCATACATCTATGGTGACTTGATTTTGGCAAGAGTCCCAAGTTCATTCAATGAGAAATTATAGTCTATTTGACACATGATGTTGTGACAACTGGATATTTGGATGCAAAAGAAAGAAGTTGGACCCTTACCTCACACTATATACAAAAATTAACTCCAAATAGATGAAGTTTTAATTAACTCAAAAAGAAAAATGTCTTTGAAGAAAAATGGCTTATTAAGGCTTCCCTTAAACAGATATCTTTTCACACCAGAGATATCTTCAAGAAAATTAGAGATACCAAGGGAACATTTCATGCAAAGATGGGCACAATAAAGGACAGAAATGGTAGGGACCTAACAGCAGCAAAAGATCTTAAGAAGAGGTGGCAAGGATACACAGAAGAACTATACAAAAAAGATCTCCGTAACCCAGATAACCATGATGGTGTGATCACTCACCTAAAGCCAGAAATCCTGCAGTGGGAAGCCAAGTGGGCCTTAGGAAGCATCACTGCCAGCAAAGCTAGTGGAGGTGATGGAATTCCAGTTGAGCTATTTCAAATCCTAAAAGGTGATGCTGTGAAAGTGCTACACTCAATATGTAAGCAAATTGGGAAAACTCAGCAGTGACTACAGGATTGGAAAAAGTCAGTTTTCATTCCAGTCCCAAAGAAAGGCAATGCCAAAGAATGCTCAAACTACCACAAAATTGCACTCATCTGACACACTAGCAAAGTAATGCTCAAAACTCTCCAATCCAGGCTTCAACAGTACAACAACGGTAAACTTCCAGATGTTCAAATTGGATTTAGAAAAGGCAGAGGAACCAGAGATCAAATTGCCAACATCTGTTGGATCATCAGAAAAGCAAGAGAGTTCCTAAAAAACATCTACTTCTGCTTCATTGACTATGCCAAAGACTTTGACTGTGTGGGTTACAAAAAACTGTGGGAAATTCTTCAAGAGATGGGAATTCTTCAAGAATACCAGATCACCAGACCTGCGTCCTGACAAATTTGTATGGAGGTCAAGAAGCTAAGGCTAGAACTGGACATGGAACAACAGACTGGTTCCAAATTAGAATAAGAGTACATCAAGGCTGTATATTGTCACCTCGCTTATTTAACTTCTATGCAGAGTACATCATGTGAAATGCTGAGCTAGATGAAGCACAAGCTGGAATCAAGATTTCCAGGAGAAATATCAATAACCTCAGATATGCAGATGACACAACCTGTATGGCAGAAAGCAAAGAAGAACTAAAGAGCCTCTTGATAAAAGTGAAAGAGGAGAGTGAAAAAGTTGGCTAAAAACTCAACATTCACAAAATTAAGAGCATGGCACCTGGTCCCATCACTTCATGGCAAATAGATTGGGAAACAATGGAAACAGTGAGAGACTTTATTTTTGGGGGCTCCAAAATCATTGCATGTGGTGACTGCAGCCTTGAAATTAAAAGACATTTGCTCTTTGGAAGAAAAACTATGACCAAACTAGACAGCATATTAAAAAGCAGAGACATTACTTTGCTGACAAAGGTCCATCTAGTCAAGGCTATGGTTTTTCCAGTAGTCATGTATGGATGTAAGAGTTGGACTATAAAGAAAGCTGAGTGCCAAAGAAACAATGCTTTTTGAACTTTTGAAGTTGTTGGAGAAGACTCTTGAGAGTCTCTTGGACTACAAAAAGATCCAACCAGTCAATCCTAAAGGAGATAAGTCCTGACTATTCATTGGAGGGACTGATGCTGAGGTTGAAACCCCAATACTTTTGCCACATGATGTGAAGAACTGACTCCTTGGGAAAGACCCTGATGCTGAGAAAGATTGAAGGCAGGAGGAGAAGGGAACAACAGAGGATGGTTGGATGGTATCACAGACTTGATAGACATGAGCCTTAGCAAGCTCTGGGAGTTGGTGATGGACAGGGAAGCCTGGTGTGCTCCAGTCCATGGGGTCGCAAAGAGTTGGACACGACTGACTGAACTAAACTGAACTTAAACAAATGTCCTCAGCAAGATCAGATTAAGGTTGTTTCCTTCTCACCCAATCAAACAGATTTAGATGGCCTCAATTAAGGAAAGAGGTTGGCCGGGGGTGAGGAAGGAAAGAAATAAGGGAGACTTAATTATGTCTAGAAAAAAGATTTGGATAAGTTTGCTGTTATATAGTGTTGGTTGTGGAGAAGGCAATGGCACCCCACTCCAGTACTCTTGCCTGGAAAATCCCATGGACGGAGGAGCCTGGTGGGCTGCAGTCCATGGGGTCGCTAAGAGTCGGACACGACTGAGCGACTTCACTTTCACTTTTCACTTTCATGCATTGGAGAAGGAAATGGCAACCCACTCCAGTGTTCTTGCCTGGAGAATCCCAGGGACGGGGGAGCCTGGTGGGCTACCGTCTATGGGGTCACACAGAGTCGGACACGACTGAAGTGACTTAGCAGCAGCAGTAGCAGCAGAAGCAGTGTTAGTTGCAAATAAACTGAAAGCTTATTGAGTTTTGAGGCAATTGCATTGACAAAGAAACCACAAACTTGGTCTTAAAAGAGTTTATGACTGTATGGCATAGTCCCCAAACTTGTGCCTTCTGAGAGAGGGATGTGGATAATTGTGTATCCACCAAGGAAGGAAATATCCCCCAAACCCACTTGAGATATGTCTATGGTTAGCAATGGACAAGGGAGTTTCTCACATAGAGAAGATTTACTATCTAAACAGAAAACTTCCTTCATTAAAAGTGCAGAATATCTTCAGAGTAGTGATCAGATTCCATCATTGCAATGACTAAGTGATCACAGTATATCTTTCATTCTTCCATTTTTATAATGGGAGTTTTTATTCAGCTTATTCTGTCCCTATGCCACCATAGTCTATTGGGGATGTGGGAGAGATTGATGATATAACTTTTAATTCAAAAGGATCTACACGTGGACCTGATAGAACTGCTCACCACCCAGAGATCCTGGATTTTGAGCTGAATGTCAGAACACTGGCTTATCTTCTTTGGAGAGGGAGTCCATATATTCTAGATGTGAGAAGGAAGGTATATATATATATATATACACACACACATATATATTTATAAAATAAAGGAAGCACTATAGATCAGTAGTCCCCAACCTCTGGGATCTAATACCTGATAATCTGAGGTGGAGATGATGCAATAACAATAGAAATAAAGTGCACAATAAATGTAATGCACTTGAATCATCCCGAAATCCACTCCATCGGATCCGTGGAAAAATTGTCTTTCGTGGTGCAAAAACGGTTGGGGAACCTCTGCAGCAAATGAGGAAATAAAGGCTCAGGGGCTTAAGGAATGTTCCCCAAATCAAATGGCTTTTTTGTTGAGACAAGTATTCTCACTGCCATCTCACTGTGGAGCCTCTGCTCTTGGCTAGGACATTACCTATCTCCAGGGAAATAGTAGAAATAGGGGCAATGCCAACAGTACTGGTATTTGTCCAAAGTCACTTCCTGCTGCAGCAGGAAATAGAAAGCAATAAACAAAAGCAGTCAGAAAGCTTCATCAGTTTTTGAGAAGGAGCCATGCATTTGCAAGAAGTCAACTGGAATGTTGGAATTTGGTATTCCAAATTTTGAGAGCCTCGAAAGTAGGTGGCAGGGGTCACAAACATTTTTATCAAAATGTTACATTCATTCATTCATTCATTCAATCAACAGACATAAGTAGAGGACCTATCTTGTGCCAGGATCTATCTCAACAAAAAAATAAAATATTCGTGAAGATTACATTCCAAGTGTGGAAAGGCAGTAAACTATTGATAAAAAGTAAAATATACTAGGTCTTACTTGGCTATGAGTATTATGGAGAACAATAATGCAAGGAAGAAGGAAAGTAAAACAATTTGGATATAATGGTGGCTTTCTGCAGTTTGGAGAAACAAGGGTTACTCTTTCTGTTTAATACACCACACTTCCCAGAACTTGAGATGAAACACCCTCACAAAGTCTAAGTCGATTTTTGCTCTTGCTATCACCTATTTGTTTTGTTTCCTTGCAAATTATTAACTTTGCAAGGTACGATTTTGCAAGGGGTTGTCTCAGCCTGCACCTCCCTTTCCCTATCTTGTTATGGCAGCTGTCTTATCTATTTTCCATCTCTCTACTGCCCATCCAAACCTCTGTTCTTTGCTGATTATGGGCCTATGACTGCTGATGTTGTTCCTCTTATTTCCTACTTCTTATTTCAGTCTCTTATTCATTCAAGGAGCCATACTAGAACTATAGGTGTGAATTTTGGAATCAGAGGAACCTGAAATTAAACCCTGGTTCAGTCACTTACTGGGTACGGGACTTTTGCAATCACTTGTTGCCTGAATAGCATGATATGGATGTATGCTAGAAAAACAATGTAAACCTGTTATCTATATTGAAAAGTTAGAACCAGAATGTAAATCAATGCATCTCTTCTCTGGCAGTGTATCCCAGATCAGCCAAGAGTTAAAGTTTGCCTATACCACTGAACAATGAAGCCCAACTACTAAGGTGCTGGTAAAAGAAAAGAATATATTAAATGGAGAGTGGAGGAAGGAAGTCATAAATGCTAAATATGACCTCAATGCCAGCTACAGAACTGAGGGCTTTGGTCTTTACAAATAGGTTCTTTCTTCTTGGTCATGGATTTATATCTATATATTTTAATTAATATAAACCATTTCTTCCAAAATGATAAGTAAGTGGTGTTTAAAATGGCTAAATTTAGTCCACAGGTTGAGGGATGTTAAAACATAGTCATAATAGATCTAGAGAAAGTATGAGCATTACCCATGATCCTGGAATTGAAGCTCAGTGAAGTGACTGAAGAAATACTGGAAAGTGACAGAATTTATTTTGGATTACATTACATAAGATATGTGCTGTGTGTGTGCTAAGTTGCTTCAATTGTGTCTGACACTTTGCTATCCTGTGGAATGTAGCCCACTAGGCTCCTCTGTCCATGGGATTCTCCAGGCAAGACTACTGGAATAGGTTGCCATTTCTGTCTCCAAGGATCTTCCTGACCCAGGGATCGAACCTGGGTCTCTTGCACTGCTGGTGGACTCATTACCACTAGTGCCATCTGGGAAGCCCCATTTCATAAGATAATGCTATCTTTTTAGGTAAGAACAATTTTGGAAGAAAGTATATTGGAAGAAGGGTATGTAGATGTTGGGCAGCTCTAAGCATGGCTTCTAATAGACATATATTGCTTCTGGACAACCCAGCATTAACTTTTCCAGTCCTTATTGTGCTCCAATTTATTTATTTTTTTTATTTCTGAGAGGATTTTAATTTCCAGAAATAGAGGCGTATCTCATCACCAAATATCTGCTAGTCAGTCAAGATAATGCTACTCAGGTTTAATCAGTTGTGGTTTCCAAATTAAATTATATTTGAATACTCAGGCTAGGATGCAAGGTCTCTGCAGAGTTTGTTTCGAGCACAGACTGGACAACTTTGCTTAAAGGTCACCATGAGAACTGTTTCAGGCGAGGAGGCCTCCGAGTTCTACTCCTGAACCATGGCAGGAAGAATATGTAAGTGCAGCTTCTCTCTTGAACCCACTGAAAGATTTGGTTATAGCTTATTTAAAAAAAATAATTTATTTATTTTAATTGGAGCCTAATTACTTTACAATATTGTCGTGGTTTTTGCCATATATTGACATGAATCAGCCATGGGTGTACATGTGTCCCCCATTCTGAACTCCCTTCCCACCTCCCTCCCCATCCCATCCCTCAGAGTTGTCTCAGTGCACCAGCCCTGAGCACCCTGTTTCATGCATTGACCTTGGACTGGTGATCTATTTAACATATGGTAATATATATGTTTCAATGCTATTCTCTCAAATCACCCCACTCTCGCCTTCTCCCACAGAGTCCAAAAGTCTGTTCTTTATATCTGTGTCTCTTTTGCTGTCTCACATATAGGGTCATTGTTATACCATCTTTCTAAATTCCATATATATGCATTAGTATACTGTATTGGTGTTTTTCTTTCTGACTTACTACACTCTGTATAATAGGCTCCAGTTTCATCCACCTCATTAGAACTGATTCAAATGTGTTCTCTTTAATAGCTGAGTAATATTCCATTGTGTATATGTACCACAGCTTTCTTATCCATTCATCTGCCAATGGACATCTAGGTTGCTTCCGTGTCCTAGCTATTGTAAACAGTGCTGTGATGAACATTGGGGTACACGTGTCTCTTTCAATTCTGGTTTCTTCAGTGTGTATGCCCAGCAGTGGGATTGCTGGGTTGTATGACAGTTCTACTTCCAGTTTTTTAAGGAATCTCCACACTGTTCTCCATAGTGGCTGTATTAGTTTGCATTCCCACCAACAGTGTAAGAGAGATCCCTTTTCTCTGTACCTTCTCCAGCATTTATTGTTTGTAGACTTTTTGATAGCAGCCATTCTGACTGGCGTGAGATGGTACCTCATTGTGGTTTTGATTTGCATTTCTCTGATAATGAGTGATGTTGAGCATCTTTTCATGTATTTGTTAGCCATCTGTATGTCTTCTTTAGAGAAATGTCCAGTTTCTTTTTAAAGAAGTATTATTGCCCTTTATATGAAATCTACTTAAATCATGGGATTTCTCCTCTAACGAAGAGGCAGGCATATCTTGAGCTAAGTTAAAATAATCTAATGCTCTGTGGTTAGATTTTGGGTCATAATCATTGGGGAACAAGACTGAAAATGTCTGAGGTCTAAAAAAACCATGTGCTAGTATCCTTATCAGACCAATCATGCTATGCCATCACTTTTGGTTATTCCTAGCCCAACCATCCAGCTTCCTGTTCATTCTCTGAGCTTTTAATATCATTATAGCAAATTCACTTTTCTAACTTTAAAAATCTCAAAGTATTTCAGCTCTCTAATCTAATGATGTACCCGGGTACTAGCATCAGAACATGGGTTTAAATTCTGGTCCCACAAATTACTGAAACTTTCTAGGCCTCAGTTTTATTATTTGTATGACACCTTCATCATAGAGTTATTTTGTGATAAGTGTCCAATAAATGTTAGCTTTTATTATCATATGCATGCTATGTCACTTCAGTCATGTCCGACTCTGTGTGACCCCATGGACAGCAGCCCACCAGGCTCCCCTGTCCACAGGATTCTCCAGACAAGAATAGTGGAGTGGATTGCCATTTCCTTCTCCATTATTATCATATAGCTGACTAAATTTTCTTACATTAAGTATTGCTACTCTTTTGTCCTTCATTACCATATTATAAGGAGGAATCCCCTGTTGCATGGGCAGCTCTCTTACATGATCTTTTATTGTGCTGATTGGAATAATGAATAGAGCCGCAGCACTGAAGGGCCCTAAAAAGATTAGCTCAATTTACCTTGGAAAGGGTCAGAAGAAATTCTTAGGAAGAGGTGACTATTTCAAATTGATTTTCAATGATTTTTGGTTATTGGACTGGAGTCTTTGGAATATAACATTGTGATGTAATTGATCAAAGACAATAAGTTTTACTTTGGATTAATGAAAATAAATTAGGTGTGTGTGAGGTTATGGAATGCTGAGTCCTTCCCTTGTTATGTTCCTGAGAGTTTCAGCTGACGCATTCTATCTTGCCCATTCTGCCACATAATTTTTTTATAGGCAATGTCAATAGATACTTCTATCTGTGCTCATTTTCCTATTGTTTTCTGTAATTAAGTCTTCATTACCAACATGCATATAGTGAAATTTTTGACCTGAATAGTCCCTATGGTTCATGATATTCATAATGGCCTGCCTCAGAGTTCTTAAGCACTTTGTCAATATTATTTAACTAGTATTTACTTTGAAAACACTGAGGACCTTTAAACTCTTCCCATTAAGTACTTTACCTTTCCCGTCTGGCAGCAACACGTTTTGCTAAAGACAGGGTTCAAATGTCTCTTTCCCTGTTGCAAGAACAGAACCACTTGAGAAAAATTTCTGCTTTTAATAAAAGTGACTTTAACTATTAAAGGAACTATCTTTTCCTATTGTTTATCCTAAATTATGTTCCCAAAATTTGCTAATTATGGGGGAGCTTGGATTTATTTATTTGTTCATTCATTCATGAATCTTCCTCTTTCTGGGACTGCAGCCCTTTTACTCCTCAAAAACATTGAATTTGTAGGGAGAAGATTTGAAAATCAACCAGACTTTTAATTTTCAGGCATACATACAAAGCATTTAATAGTAGTTGGACCTCTGGTGAGGGTTGGAGGTGTGGATGTTGGGAATTAAATTTTTTTATTTTTTATATTTTACTTTTTTAAAAAAACAAGGAGCATGTGATGCTTTTATAATTATACATTTTTCTAAACTATCAATCCTTCCTTATAAAATAATTTTCTTAGGAAATCTATAATAATCTCTGTATCTAGGTATTTTATCCAGCTCAAATTTGTGCTCAATTATGATAATCATTTTCTCATATATGTCTTTGACTCTCTTGCTCTTGTTTCATTCTGGCACACTTACTTGGGAAACTGGAACCTTAATTAAATCCAACTTTCTTTTATGCCTGCACCCAAAAACCTGATCATGACTGGAGAAAAAAGTGCATAACAGTAAATTAATGACCACATAGCTAAAGTATCTTTTTAACCCTTCCAGATATATTATTTGTTTTAAGTACATTAAATCTCCTATCTACAAAGGTGACTAGTTCACAGCTTCTTCTCTATCTTCAAATCTCTAATACCATCCCCCTCCATCCTCTCATTCAGCAGATTTCTTTGCTTAGCAGCATCTATATCTATATACTCTAACTTCTTGCTTGTACAAAGATGATCTTTTCCTTCCTTTTCTCTAAAACCAATCTTTTTGGCACTAAATCGCATATTCTTTTAACCACATTTGTTTAAGCCCCAGCAATTCTTTCTTCGCTCTCCTGTAAAAGCATCTATATTTTTTGCTCTCTAGTGGATCATTCCAATAAACATAAAATTTTTTTTTATCACTTCTTCCATCATAAAAGAAATGTTCCCTGATATCACTTCACTGTTATCTGGCAACAAATTCTTTTAATCACTTGCAGAGTATAATAAAATGTTTTATTAATATTTGATATATACAATATCTCTCATCCCATTCTCTATTCTCTCTCTGCCCCCTCTTTTCACACATGTGCATGTACATTCATCTTTAATATAGTTCACATGTAGTGAAACAATTATATTGAAATTGTATTATTCAATGAGTTTCCACAAATGTATACACCCTCAAAATTCATCCTCAAATGGAGATATAAAATATTTGCATAAAATTTCTTCATGTCCCTTTGCAATCAGTCTCCATGTCAAACATTTATTGTTTCCATTTCTATAACTATAGGCTAGTTTAATCTGTTCTTAAATGTAAATGTTCTTAATAGTCCATAGACAGAGGCTTTTATGTCTAGCTTCTTTAGCTCTGTTTTGTAAAGTCTGAAGTTTCATGTGCTGCCTTAATATATGTGAGACTCACACAACCCCAAATGATTAGCTGTGAGTTCTCCTTCGCTTACCATGCATGCTCCACATCCAGCCACAAAATCTTCCCACCTACCTGTTCTCTTTATCAGTGGGTCTAGCTCACACGCTAGTAAAGTAATGCTTAAAATTCTCCAAACCAGGCTTCAGCAATACGTGAACCGTGAACTTCCAGATGTTCAAGCTGGTTTTAGAAAAGGCAGAGGAACCACAGATCAAATTGACAACATCTGCTGGATCATGGAAAAAGCATGAGAGTTCCAGAAAAACATCTACTTCTGCTTTATTGACTATGGCAAAGCCTTTGACTGTGTGGATCACAATAAACTGTGGAAAATTCTGAAAGAGATGGGAATACCAGACCACCTGACCTGCCTCTTGAGAAACCTATATGCAGGTCAGGAAGCAACAGTTAGAACTGGACATGGAACAACAAACTGGTTCCAAATAGGAAAAGGAGTTAGTTCCTCAAGGCTGTATATTGTCACCCTGCTTATCTAACTTCTATGCAGAGTACATCATGAGAAACGCTGGGCTGGAAGAAGCACAAGCTGGAATCAAGATTGCCGGGAGAAATATCAATAACCTCAGATATGCAGATGACACCACCCTTATGGCAGAAAGCGAAGAGGAACTAAAAAGCCTCTTGATGAAAGTGAAAGTAGAGAGTGAAAAAGTTGGCTTAAAGTCATCATTCAGAAAACTAAGATCATGGCATCTGGTCCCATCACTTCATGAAAAATAGATGGGGAAACAGTGGAAACAGTGGCAGACTTTATTTTTTGGGGCTCCAAAATCACTGCAGATGGTGATTGCAGCCATGAAATTAAAAGACACTTACTCCTTGGAAGAAAAGTTATGACCAACCTAGATAGCATATTGAAAAGCAGAGACATTACTTTGCCAACAAAGGTCCATCTAGTCAAGGCTATGGTTTTTCCAGTGATCATGTATGGATGTGAGAGTTGGACCATAAAGAAAGCTGAGTGCTGAAGAATTGATGCTTTTGAACTGTGGTGTTGGAGAAGACTCTTGAGAGTCCCTTGGACTGCAAGGAGATCCAACCAGTCCATTCTGAAGGAGATCAGCCCTGGGTGTTCTTTGGAAGGAATGATGCTAAAGCTGAAACTCCAGTACTTTGGCCACCTCATGCGAAGAGTTGACTCATTGGAAAAGACTCTGATGCTGGGAGGGATTGGGGGCAGGAGGAAAAGGGGATGACCGAAAATGAGATGGCTGGATGGCATCACCAACTCGATGGACATGAGTCTGAGTGAACTCTGGGAGTTGGTGATGGACAGGGAGGCCTGGCATGCTGTGATTCATGGGGTCGCAAAGAGTCAGACATGACTGAGCGACTGAACTGAACTGGACTGAGCTACATCCAATCTGAGCCTGAACCTGAGGGGTTTTAACTTCCATGGTATCCTGTGAAGCTATTCAAACTACATGTTTGTTCAAAGGTACTCTTTTTACATTCCTTTAAAAAAATATATTTCACTACAATATTTATATAATTTTATAGTTATAATCTGGGATTTGGGTAGATGTCTTTCTGCCTACTAAGTATACATTTCTACTATGTGTATAAATATCTTGTTTACTTTGTACCACCAGGCCACAAGACTAATATAAGCAAGGGAGTAAGTATAGACAGACAAGAGAAATAAGGACTGAACTCTGGAGAGTGCCAATGTTAAGACGTTACCTACCATGGTGGAAAATAGAAAGGGCAGTGAGAAGAAGCTGTCAATGAAGTTGAAGAAAAAACATGAGAATGCCATTTTGGAGATCAAAGAAAAATATTAAAGAGAAGGTGTAGAGACTGCCCTGGTGGTCTCAGTGGCTAAGACTCTGAGTTCCCAATGCAGGGGTCCTAGGTTCCATCCCCTGGTCAGGGAACTAGATTCCACATGCAGCAACTAAGAGTTCACATGCCACACATAAAGATCCCATGAGCTACAATGAATATTTGGTGAAGTCAAATAAATGTCAGTCAGTTAAGTCGCTCAGTCATGTCCAACTCTTTGTGACCCCATGAACTGCAGCATGCCAGGCTTCCCTACCCATCACCAACTCCAGGAGCTTGCTCAAACTCATGTCCATCGAGTCGGTGATGCCATCCAACCACTTCATTCTCTTTTGTCCCCTTCTCCTCCTGTCTTTAATCTTTCCCAGCATCAGGGTCTTTTCCAATGAGTCAGTTTTTCGCATCAGGTTGCCAAAGAATTGGAATTTCAGCTTCAGCATCAGTCCTTCCAATGAATATTCAGGAGTGATTTCCTTTAGGATTGACTGGTTGGATCTCCTTGCAGTCCAAGGGACTCTCAAGAGTTTTCTTCAACACCACAGTTCAAAAGCATAGTTTCTTCAGCACTCAGCTTTCTTTATAGTCCAACTCTCACATCCATACATGACTACTGGAAAAACCATAACTTTGACTAGATGGACCTTTCTCGGCCAAGTTATGTCTCTGATTTTTAATATGCTGTCTAGGTTGGTCATAACTTTTCTTCCAAGGAGCAAGCGTCTTGTCATTTCATGGCTGCAGTCACCATCTGCAGTGACTTTGGAGCCCAAAAAAATAAAGTCTGACACTTTTTCCATTGTTTCACCATCTATTTGCCATGAAGTGATGGGATCGGATGTCATGATCTTAGTTTTATGAATGTTGAGTTTTAAGCCAGTTTTTTCACTCTCCTCTTTCACTTTCATCAAGAGGCTCTTTAGTTCTTCTATGCTTTCTGCCAAAGGGTGGTGTCATCTGCATATCTGAGGTTATTGATATTTCTCCTGGCAATCTTGACTCCAGCTTGTGCTTCTTCCAGCCCAGCGTTTCTCATAATGTATTCTGCATAGAAGTTAAATAAGCAGGGTGACAACATACTGCCTTGACGTACTCCTTTCCCAGTGTGGAACCAGTCTGTTGTTCCATGTTCAGTTCTAACTGTTGCTTCTTGACCTCCATACAGATTTCTCAGAAGGCAGATCTGGTGGTCTGGTATTCCCATCTCTTGAAAAATTTTCCACAATTTGTTGTGATCTAGAGTCAAAAGCTTTTGTGTAATCAATAAAGCAGAAATAGATGTTTTTCTGGTATTATCTTGCTTTTTTGATGATCCAACAGATGTTGGCAATTTGATCTCCAGTTTCTCTGCCTTTTCTAAACCCAGCTTGAACATCTGGAAGTTTACCATTCTTGTGCTGTTGAAGCCTGGATTGGAGAGTTTTGCACATTACGTTGCTAGCGTGTCAGATGAGTGCAATTTTGCAGTAGTTTGAACATTCTTTGGCATTGCCATTCTTTGGGATTGGAATGAAAACTGAACTTTTCCAGTCCTGTGGCCACTGCTGAGTTTTCCAAATTTGCTGGCATACTGAGTGAAGCACTTTCACAGCATCATCTTTTAGGATTTGAAATAGCTCAGCTGGAATGCCATCACTTCCACTAGCTTTGTTCATAGTGATGCTTCCTAAGGCCCACTTGGTTTTGCATTCCAGGATGTCTGGCTCTAGGTGAGTGATCACATGATCTTGGTTATCTGGGTCACAGAGATCTTTTTTGTATAGTTCTTCTGTGTATTCTTGCCACCTCTTCTTAATATCTTCTGCTTGTTAGGTCCATACAATTTCTGTCCTTTATTATGCTCATCTTTGCATGAAATATTCCCTTGATATCTCTAATTTTCTTGAAAAGATCTCTAGTCTTTCCTGTTCTATTGTTTTCCTCTATTTCTTTGCATTGATCACTGAGGAAGACTTTCTTATCTCTCCTTGCTATTCTTTGGAATTCCGCATTCAGATGCTTATATCTTTCTCGTTCTTCTTTACCTTTAGCTTCTCTTCTTTTCTCAGCTATTTGTAAGGCCTCCTCAGACAACCATTTTGCCTTTTTGTGTTTCTTTTTCTTGGGGATGGTGTTGATCACTGCCTCTTGTACAATGTAATGAACCTCTGTCCATAGTTGTTCAGGTACTCTGTCTATCAGATCTAATTCCTTGAATCTATTTCTCACTTCCACTGTATAAGCATAAGGGATTTGATTTAGGTCATACCTCAATGGTCTAGTGGTTTTCCATACTTTCTTCAATTTAAGTCTGAATTTGGCATTAAGGAGTTCATGATCTGAGCCACAGTCAGCTCCTGGTCTTGTTTTTGTTGGCTGTATAGAGCTTCTCCATCTTTGGCTGCAAAGAATATAATATAATCAATCTGATTTCGGTGTTGACCATCTGGTGATGTCCATGTGTAGAGTCTTCTCTTGTGTTGTTGGAAGAGGGTGTTTGTTATGACCAGGCTGCTCCTTGGACCCAAGGTAAATTAGAAGTGGTCAAATAGGAGATGGCAAGATTGAAATCGACATTTTAGGAATCAGTGAACTAGAATGGACTGGAATGGGTGAATTTAATTAAGATGACCATTATATCTACTACTGTGGGTAAGAATCCCTTGGAAGAGATGAAGTAGCCCTCATAGTCAACAAGAGAGTCCAAAATGCAGTACTTGGGTGCAATGTCAAAAATGACAGAATTATCTCTGTTCATTTCCAAGGCAAACCATTCAATATCATAGTAATCCAAGTCTATGCCCCAACTAGTAATTCCAAAGAAGCTGAAGTTGGATGGTTCTATGAAGACCTACAAGACCTTCTAGAACTAACACCCCAAAAATATGTCCTTTTCATCTTAGGGGACTGGAATGCAAAAGTAGGAAGTAGGTATCCAAGTGTTACCTGGAGTTACAGGCTAGTTTGGCCTTGGAGTACAAAATGAGGCAGGTCAAAGGCTTACAAACTTTTGCCAAGAGAACACACTGGTCATAGTCAAATAAATAAATGTTAATAAATATATCTATTTGTAAAAGAAAAGGTATAATCAATTGTGTTAAATGCTATTGATAGGTCAATTAATATCAAGTTTGAGCTACATATGATGCACCTCACCTCTGGTATCTAACACTGGGAACACAAGACCCTTTAGCTGTTTTAAAAACAGTAGCACTTAGTGTATAAGTATAAGAAGCTAAGACACTCTTCTTGAAGAGTGCATAGACTTTCACAGTCACAGTCACAGCTCAGAGGCAACAGACTGAAAACTACCTGGAAATCTAGCCAATTTGCCAGGACTGCTCCAGTACCACGCTCCTGCCCATACCAAGCTCCTGCTCCAGCCCCTCTTGCTCCATTGTTGCTAACCATTATCATGGAGTGTGCCATTGCCAATTAGAATGCACATACTTGAAGGGAATAAACATGGCTCAGACCTGGCTCTGCCTCTGACCAGGGCAGCACAGCCATTACCAGTTTGCATGTTCCTGTACACACTCCAGAGAATGTGAAATTAACTCCAGGGCAGAGACAGCCACTGCAAAAACATACAGCCTTGTACACATTTGGCAGAGGGGAGGAGCAGCTCAGTGATGTAGTACACAACCCATTTGACCAGGACCCAGCCTCTAACCAAGGCATGTATGCAAGGGGAAAAGTGAAACCAGCTAAGAGTTGCAACCCCAAGCCCTCAAGCCCTCAAGCCCCAGCCATATACCAGACCAATATGGAAACTGCCTTGGTCTGGGATATGGAAGAGAAGCCCAGTTGCCTCAGGTCTCCTGGACCAGCCCTTAGCCCCCAGCTCCATCCGTGATAAAGCAGTGATAGCCATTGAGCACAAGAGAAGTCCTGACTTGCACCTGGCTTTGGTTCTAAACCCTTTGACTCCAGCCCTACCTCCCACCAAGGTGGTAACTGCCAGCACACTCCAGGAAAAGATGCAGCCTGTGCTCACTTCAGGTCCAGCTCTGTCAACAAAGTTACTGGGCACAAGCAGACTGCATAGAGACACTCCCACACAAGGACACACCTTCAAGACTGGAATAGGTAAATGTTTCAGCAAATTCCAAAGAGACAGAGGAAGTTAAACAAAATAAAAAGACAGACAGATATACTTCAAATTAAAGAACAGAGGAAGAAAAATGCTGGAAAAAAACCCTAATGAAACAGGTAATTTACCTGATAAAGAGTTCAAAACAATAGTAGTAAGAATCCTAACTAAAGTGAAGAAAAGAATAGATGAACATAATGAGAATTTTAACAAATAACTAGAACACCTAAAAAAGGACAAATCAGAGATCAAGAATTCAATAATTGAAAGATACTCTAGAGGGTACAGTATATTAGGTGATACAGAAACGTGCATAGGTGATCTGGAAGATAGAATAATGGAAATCACCCAATTAGAACAGTAAAAAATAAAGCAAATTTTAAAAATGATACTAGTTTAAGAGACCACTGGAGCAATATCAAGCATAAACATTCACATTATAGGAATGCAAGAGAGAAAAGAAAGAAAGGAGTAGAAAATTTATTTGATGGAATTATGGCTGAAAATTTTCAAACCTGAAGAAGGAAACTATATCCAGGTACAGGTAATACAGAGAGTTTCAAATAAGATTAAGACAAAGAAACCCACAACAATCATATCATAATTAAAATGGTAAAATTTAAAGATAAAAAGATACTTCTGAAGACAGCAAGAGATAAACAAACATATAAAGGAACCTCCATAAATCTATCAGCTGAGTTTTCAGCAGAAACTTTGCAGGCTGGAGGGGAGTAGCATAATATATTTGAATTGCTGAAAGGGAAACGTGTATAACCTTGGATACTCTACCTAGCAAGGTTATCATTCAGAATTGAAGACAATGCAAGGAGCTTCTCAGAAAAGCAAAAAACTAAAAGAGTTCATCGATACTAAACTTAACTTATGGGAAGTGTTACAAGGTTTTATTTAAGTGAAAAAGATAAGGCTACAACAACAAAAAACACATTATAGGAAGGGAAAAAATCTACTGATAAAGGCAAATATATAGTAAAGGCTGTGCAGATCAACTACTCAAATAAGCTAGTACAAAGATTAAAAGACAAAATGTAAAATTAAATATAGCTACAATAAATAGTTAAAAGATAACCATGAAGATGTAAAATATGACATAAAAACAGAAAACATGACCAGGCAGTAAGAAATGTAGAGCTTTTAGAATATGTTTGAACTTAAATGACTATAGTTGAAAACAAGTAGATATAGGTCAACACATATGAACTCCATGGTAATCACATATCAAAGCCCAACAATAGATAAACAAACTAGAGAGAAATAAACAAAAACATAATACTAAAGAAAATCATCACAGGGAAGAGACTAAAAGAAGAAAAGAACTACAAAAAACAACCAGAAAACAAATTTTAAAATGGCAATAAGTACTTACTTGTCAATAATCACTTTAAATGTCAATGGACTAAATGCTCCCATGAAAAGATATAGGTGGCTGAACGGATTAAAAAAAAAATACAGACTGAAAGTTAAGGGATGGAAACAGATATTCCATGCAAATGTAACTGGAAAGAAATCTGGGGTAGCAATACTCATATAAGACAAAGTAGAATTTAAAACAAAGTCTATAAGAAAACACAAAGAAGGGCATGATACAATAATAAAAGGATCAGCACAAGAGGATATAACTTTAATAAACATATATGCACCTAGTATGCTATGCTATGCTAAGTCACTTCAGTCATGTCTGACTCTGTGCGACCCCATAGACAGCAGCCCACCAGGCTCCCCCGTCCCTGGGATTCTCCAGGCAAGAACACTGGAGTGGGTTGCCATTTTTTCCTCCAGTACATGAAAGTGAAAAGTGAAAGTGAAGTCACTCAGTCGTGTCCGACTCTTAGCGACCCCATGAACTGCAGCCTACCAGGCTCCTCTGTCCATGGGATTTTCCAGGCAAGAGTACTGAAGTAGGGTGCCATCGCCTTCTCCGCACCTAGTATAGAACTGACCTACATAAAGCAAACATTAATAGACATAAAAAGAGAAATTGACAATAATAAAATAATAGTAGAGGACTTTAACACCCATTTACATTAATGAATAACTCATTCAGACAGAAAATCAATAGGGGAAGAGTGGCCTTAAATGACATATTAGACTAGTTGCACTTAATAGATATCTACAGGACAGTCCATTCTAAAACAGCAGAATACACATTCTTTTCACGTGCACATGGAATGCCCTCCAGGACAGATAACATACTAGGCCAAAAAACAAGTCTCAACAAATATAAGGACAGAAAGTATACCAAGTATCTTTTCCAACCACATGGATATGAAACTAGAAGATAATTACAAGAAAAAATTGGAAAAACACAGAAAAGTAGATACTAAACAATGTGTTACTAAACAACCAATAGATCAATGAAGAAATCAAAGGAAATCAGAAAATACTTTGAGACAAAAAATAAAAACACAACTTTCCAAATTTTATTTGATTCAACAAAATGGTTCTAAGAGGGATGTTTATGTACATAAAAGCATACCTCAAGGAACCAAAAAAGAAAAAAACAAAAAATCTCAAATAACAACCTAACCTACCATCTAAAGAAATTAGAAAAAGAACAAACAAAACTCAAAGTCATCAGAAGGAAGGAAACAATAAAGATCAGAGAAGAGATAAATAAAATAGAGACCTCTGCCCGATTTGAAAGATTATTGAAACAAAGAGCTGTTTTTTTAAAGACAAAGACAGTTGATAAGCCTTTAGTCAGGCTCACTAGAAAAAAAGAGAAGATCTAAATGAAGTTACTATTGATATCACAGAAATACAAATAATCATAAAGTAATACTATGAATAGTTATAAATGAAAAACTGGACAATCTAGAAGAAATAGATAAATTCATAGAAACATACAATTTTCCAAAAATTAATCAGTTAACATAGATAATCTGAACAGGTTGATTAATAATATTGAAATTAAATCAGTAATCAAAAAAATTTCCAACAAACAAAAGTACAGGATGACATAGCTTCACAGCGGGATTCTACCAAACATAGAAATAAGAGCTAATACCTATTCTTCTCAAACTATTAAAAAAATACAACATGAGGGAGCACTCAAATTCATTGTATAAGGGTACCATTACCCTGAAATGAAAACCAGACAAAGACACCACATGCACAAAAAAAAAAAAAAAAAAAAAAATCGCAGGCCAATATACCTGATGAATATATTTGCAAATACTTTACAAAATATAAACAAACTAAATTCAGTAATATGTAGAAAGGATCATACACTGTGATCAAGTGAGACTTATTCTAGGGACACAGGAAAGCATGATCAATATTTGCAAATCAATCAATGTGACATATCTCAATAACAAAATGAAGGGTAAAAATCACATGATCATCTCAATAGATGAGGAAAAGCATTCACAAAATCCAACACCAATTTATGGTAGAAACTCTCAACAAAGTGGGTATAGAGGAAATGTACCTCCACATAAAAAAAGCCAAAAGTGACAGACAGTTAATATCATACTCAATAATAAAAAGCTGAAAGCTTTTCCTCTAAGATGAAGAACAAGACAAGGATGCCCACTTTCATCATATCTATTTAACATAATATTGGAAGTTCTAGTCACAGTGATTAGACAAGAAAAAGAAAGTATCCGAATTGGAAGGAAAGAGGTAAAACTGTCTATAGATAGAAAATCATAGTCTTCACCAAAAATCTATTAGCACTAACAAATTATTTCAGTGAAGTTGCAAAATACAAGATTAATATATAGAAATTTGTTGAACATCTATACACTAAAAATGAACTATCAAAAGTGAAAGCAAGAAAACAATGACATTTACAATAACATCAAGTAGAATAAAATATTGTAAAGTTAAAAAAGAAAATAAAATATAAAAAATAAATAAAAACAAAGAAAAAAAAGAAAAAACATCAAATAGAATAAAATACCTAGTAATAAATTTAATCAAGGAGGTAAAAGACTCTGAAAACTGTAAGATATTGATGAAAGAAATTGAAGATGATAAAATAAATAGAAATAGATCCTGTGTTCATAAACTGCAAGGATTAATATAGTTACAATGTCCATACTATCTAAAGCAATCTAAAGATTCAAAACAATGCCTATAAAACACTATGAAAATTTTCACAGAACTAGAAAACATAATCCTAAAAATATTATGGAACCAAAATACCCCAAATAGGCAAAGCGATCTTGAGAAAAAGTAATGAAGTTGGAAGTATCAGGTACCTCAACTTAAGACTATGCTACAAAACTATTGTAATCAAAACAGTACAGTACTGGTGCAAAAACAGATACATAGATCAATGGAACAGAACAGAAAACCCAGAAATAAACCAACACAATATGGTAAGTTAATCTATGACAAATGGGGCAAAAACATACAATGGAGAAAAGACAGTCTCTTCAATAATTAGTGCTCAGAAAATTGTACAGCTACATGTAAAAGAATGAAATTAGAACATTTTTCACACCACATGCAAAAATAAACTCAAAATAGATTTAAGACCTAAATGTAAGACTAGAAATTATATAACCCTTGAAATAAAACATAAAGTACATAAAGTACACTCTTTGACATAAAATCTTCGCAATATTATCTGGACCTATCTCCCCTACCAAGGGAAACAAGAGCAAAAGTAAACAAGTGAGATCTAATTAAACTTAAAAGTTTTTGTGTAGCTAAGGAAACCATCAACAAAACAAAAAGACAATATCTGAATGAGAGAAGATATTTGTAAATGGTATGTCTGATAAGGATTTAATATCCAAAAATATAAGGGCTTCCCTGGTGGCTCTTTACTGACTTCCCTGGTGGCTCAGGTAGTAAAGAGTCCATCTGCAATGCAGGAGATCCACGTTTGATCCCTGGATCAGGAAGATCCCCTAGAGAAGGGAATGGCTACCCACTCCAGTATTCTTGCTTCAAGAATTCCATGGACAGAGGAACCTGGTGGGCTACAGTCCATGGAGTCACATAGAGTTGGACATGACTGAGCAACTAACACTTTTACTAACACTTGTGTCTCAGTGGTAAAGAATCCACTTGCCAATCAATTCAGGAGATCCAGGTTTGATCACTGGATTGGGAAGATCTCTCGCAGAAGGAAATGGCAACCCACTCCATTGTTCTTGCCTGAGAAATCCCATGGACAGAGGAGACTGTGGGTGTGTGCTCAGTCACTTCAGTTGTATCTGACTCTTTGTGACCCTGTGGACCTTAGCCCACCAGGCTTGGTAGAAATCTAAACTAATAATCACTATGAATGTGAGAATCCAAATATGCCTGTTAAAATACACAAATAGTTATAGGTTAAAAAAATGACCTGACCTAATATTGCCAAATATTGTCTATCAGAAACCCACTTTAAAGACTCAGATAGATTAAATGTTAAGTGACAGAGAACTATATATAATAAAAGAAAGTTGAGCTAGCAGACTTCAGAATAAGGGAGATGATTAATGACAAAAAAAAAAAAGTTTGAGTACATAGGATAAGAGGGCCAGTTGCCCAAGAAATCATAGCAGTCCCTAGTATGTATGCATTTAATGACAAAGCATCAAAGATATGTGATGCAAACTACAAGCAAGGTGAAAAGACAGCCATCAGAATGGAAGAAAATAATAGCAAATGAAGCAACTGACAAACAACTAATCTCAAAAATATACAAGCAACTCCTACAGCTCAATTCCAGAAAAATAAATGACCCAATCAAAAAATGGGCCAAAGAACTAAATAGACATTTTTCCAAAGAAGACATACAGATGGCTAACAAACACATGAAAAGATGTTCAACATCACTCATTATCAGAGAAATGCAAATCAAAACCACAATGAGGTACCATTTCACGCCAGTCAGAATGGCTGCGATCCAAAAGTCTACAAGCAATAAATGCTGGAGAGGGTGTGGAGAAAAGGGACCCCTCTTACACTGTTGGTGGGAATGCAAACTAGTGCAGCCACTATGGAGAACAGTGTGGAGATACCTTAAAAAACCAGAAATAGAACTGCCATACGACCCAGCAATCCCACTGCTGGGCATACACACCGAAGAAACCAGAACTGAAAGAGACACGTGTATCCCAATGTTCATCGCAGCACTGTTTATAATAGCCAGGACATGGAAGCAACCTACATGTCCATCAGCAGATGAATGGATAAGAAAGCAGTGGTACATATACACAATGGAGTATTACTCAGCCATTAAAAAGAAGACATTTGAATCAGTTCTAATGAGGTGGATGAAACTGGAGCTTATTATACAGAGTGAAGTAAGCCAGAAAGAAAAACACCAATACAGTATACTAACACATATATATGGAATTAGAAAGATGGTAACGACAACCCTGTATGCGAGACAGCAAAAGAGACACAGATGTATAGAACAGTCTTTTGGACTCTGTGGGAGAGGGAGGGGGGGATGATTTGGGAGAATGGCATTAAAACATGTATAATATCATATAAGAAACAAATCGCCAGTCCAGGTTCAATGCAGGATACAGGAAGCTTGGGGCTGGTGCACTGGGATGACCCAGAGGGATGGTACTGGGAGGGAGGTGGGAGGTGGGTTCAGGATAGGGAATACGTGTATACCTGTGGTGGATACATGTTGATGTATGGCAAATCCAATACAATATTGTAAAGTAAAAAAAAATAATAATAAAAATAAAATAAAATTAAAAAAAAAGATTATAGGACTGACTAATGGGAATAGCTATTACCACTGTTGATGTACTTTGAAAACAGCAATCCATATTTTATGGACCAGAAAGATAAAAAAAAAAAGCTGATAGAACTAAAAGAAAAACAGATATATCCACTCTTATGTTTAAAGAATTGAAAAAGCTGTCAATCATTTATAAATCAAGCATGCAGAAAATCAGTAAGAATATAGTAGGCCAGAACAGCATAGTCAACTTGACTGACTTGACATTAGTGGAGAAGTTCAAACAACTGTAGAACACACATCTTCTCAACCTCACATGGAGCACTTTCTAAAACACACTTTCATAAATTCAAAATAATAGAAATCATACAAAGTGTGTTTTAAGAATATAATGGAATTGAATTAGTAATCAACATCAGAAAGAAACTATGACGTCCTCAAATATTTGGGAATTAAACAACACACTTCTATGTATAACACAGGTCAAAGATGTCTCAAGATAAATTTTAAAATATTTTGAACTAAATTTAATGAAAATAAAAATTATCAAAGTTCTGGAATGTTGCAGAAGCAGTGCTAATGGAGAACTTATAGCATTAAATGTATATATTATAAAAGAAGAAAGATCTAATATCAATATCCTAAGCATTTACCTTGTGAAAGTGAAAGTATTAGTCACTCAGTTGTGTCCATCTCTTTGGGATCCCATCAGGCTCCTCTGCCTATGGAATTCTCCAGGCAAGAATACTATAGTGGATAGCCATTTCTTCTCCAGGGGATCTTCCCAACCCAAGGATTGAACCTGGGTCTTCTGCATTGCAGGCAGATTCTTTACTGTATGAGCCACCAGGGAAGTCTAAAGAGTTTCAATGCAGCCAGGAGTCAAACCTAGGATCTTCTGATCCTTATAAACCTGAAAAAGAAGGGCAACTTAAGCCTAAAGCAATCAAAAGAAAATAAATTATAAGTATTTGAACAGAAATGAAATAAAAGGGAAAACAAAAAAACAATAGAGATATCAATGAAACAAAAAAACTGGCTCCTAGAAAAGAGTGAAAAAATGAATAACTATTTAGCTAGACTAACCTTAAAAAAAGAAAATACACAAATAGCCAATGTCGGAAACTGAAGGGATTATTACTACTCATCCTGTGAACATTTAAATATAATAAAAGAATACTAGGAATAATTCTGTGCCCACAAACTTGATAACACATGAAATATACCAACTCCTCGAAAAACACAAACTAGAAATGCTCAGGATCAGTAGCAATGAGCATACCTAATACCCAGATCTTGTTCTCTATTCCTATTTTCCAAAAAAAAAAAGAAAGAAAGAAAGAAAGAAAAGGGATACAGAACATAACAGACAATCAAAAACTCTACTACACTTTTATTTTTTATTTTTCTTCATCTCAGTTCATTTCAGTTCCTTCTTCTTGTATAGAATAAAAACCTTGGAATCATCATTGACTTCTCTCTTTCTTGTACTCCTTAAAAAATTGATCTAGGAATTCTGTAGGCCTTAGCAACATACAATATTGTCAACCAACTAATTCTCATTCCCTCCAATGCTGTTACCCTGGTCAAAGTCATCAGCATCTCCCAATTTGTTTAATTGCTTTTTACCTGTTTTAGCTCTTGCCCTCCTACAGTATAGTTTCAAAAAGTCAGAGTAAACCTTTTGATACCTAAGTCAGCTCATATGTTTATTATGCATAAAATCATCTGAAGACATTCTCTCAGAATAAAACCCAAAGTCCTTTAAATGGTCTAGACCTTTACTTTATGAATTCCACTTCTATTCATCATCTCCATCGACTACAGCAATTCTAACATTCTTGCTCCTTAAACCTACTTGGCATGTTTCCATCTCAGAGTCTTTGTCCTTGCTATTTTCTCTTCCTATAAGGCTCTTTGCTGAAATAGACACATGACTTGCTCCCTCACCATTTTCAAATCTTTGTTCACATATGAATTCAGTGAGACTTACCCTGACCACCCTCTTTCAAACTGCAGTCTACTACTCTAGCACTCCTCCCCTTTAACATGCTTTGTTTTTCCATAATATTACACCTTCCATTATTCTCTATATTTACTTATTTTGCATATTTAGTGTCTCACTCTTCTAGAAAATATGTTCCATGAAGACGAAAGGTTTTGTCTCTTGTTTACTGTTATATCACCAGCATCTAGAAGAGAGACTCAAAAATACTAGATACTCAAGAAAGGTTGGTGAATTTTGATTCAAATTCTACCTGGACTGCTTTTAAGGCTATTCTTAGACATATGTTACACCCTGAATTCATCTATAATCACCATTGTTATTTTGCTGCCAACTGCACAGATGCAGGTGATTGCTATTACTGATCGACCCTCTACACCTATGTGTGCTGTGTGCTAAGTTGCTTCAGTTATGTCCAGCTATTTATGACCCTATGGGCTGAAGCCCTCCAGGCTCCTCTGTCTATGAGATTTCTCAGGCAAGTATACTGGAATGGATTGGCATGCCCTCCTCTAGGACATCTTCCTGATCCAGGGATCAAAACTGTGTCTCTTATGTCTCCTGCACTGGCAGGCAGGTTCTTTATAACCAGTACCACCTGGGAAGCCCCCTCTACATGTATAAGTGCAAGTTACTGCTGCCACCATTTGGGACAAACTTGACCAATGCCCAGCTTCATGGATCTCCTGTCTGTTCAAATGCCACCGGTCATTTATGTAACTTCAACACTCCAGACCACAACTTAAGAGTGTGCCTGAGTCATTGTCTTCACCATTACAATGTGTTTTTTATAGAATCATTTGCTATAATAGTATCCTAGACTTAAAGTTCTCAGAACTATAAGGAAAAGCCTTTTTATCACATCTTTGTGCTATTTTAGAAAGGTCTGACAGTACATATGCAATAACTCTTATGCTATAACACGTTTAGTTTTATGCTCACAGCTATTTCTTCTAAGACACAAAGGTGCTTCTTGAGAGTGGGGTCAAGGTGTGTTCAATTATCTTGGACTGAGTATGCCTTAATGTTGTCAGAAGGCCATATACGTTCCAGTACTTACTGTTCTCTAACTTCTGTCCCTGTTACATGGTTGTTAGACTGGGCTCACTTGCAGGGCTCTGTATTTTCCTCTATCATACCCTCCAAATATAGTTTGTCAGATGTGTTTCTATGTGGAGCATATAAACATGTACTTCAGTGTACAAAGTCAAGTTATTTCCTAGGAGGTGAACTGCATCTAATAAGGGCCTTCATCAAAGATGGCACTACTATGGTCTCGTGACCATAGACATAACCTCCTCTGCACATCAGTCAGATGTGTTTGTTCTTGTTCTTTAGTTGTTCAGTCGTGTCCAACTCTCCTTTGACCTTATGGACTGTAGCCTGCCAGGTTTCTCTGTCCATGGGATTTTCCATGCAAGAATACTGGAGTGGTTTGCCATTTCCTTCTCCAGGGGACCTTTCTGACACATGGATTGAACCTATGTCTCCTGCATTGGCAGGAGGATTCTTTACCACTGAGCCACCTGGAAAGCTCCTCAGATGTGTTTAGAAGGGTGTTTATATGATAAAATGAAATCAGATTTAGATTCATGGAGTCAAGATGTTTTTGTCTCAGGAAGATTGTGTAGTTTTTCAGCTGTATCTGGGGCAATATTATTGGGAAAAAGACTATAGATTTGAAGACAAGGTGGTCCTGACTGGGAAAGCATTGCTGTGATATTATCAGTAGGGCCTAAGGACTTATGGCATTCCTGGCCTTTAGCTCTCCTTTTGAAAAACAGTTTATGAGTATGATGGTTAGGATTAAGATCTGTGGCCAGTGACTGAAAAATTCAAAATTGCCATTGCTTAAATATTTTAGAAATGTACTTCTCTCATGGAAATCTGAAGTTGTATGTAACAGGGGTGACATGATATCTCTAACTATTGATATCTTAGAGGACTTCACCTTTGCTGAGTGGGGCCCTTATTCTTAGGTCTGAAGCATCACCCATGTTACAGGTAGCAGGACAGAGGAAAAGATGAAGAAAAAGGTGCAACATGCAACTTTTAGTACTTTTATAAGGAAGATTGTTGGAAGATTTCATATGACACTTCTACTTTCATCTCATTGACCAGAACTTATCACATGTCACATGTAGGGAGACTTAGAAATGTATTATTTATCTAGGGAGCTACATTTCCAACTAAATTACTATTATTTGGCTCATTGAATCTAAGGTCCTGTAGCAGGTTTGAGAAAAATGGATATTAGAGGCAGTCTCTGCCACCACCCTTGCCAATTACATATATATATATATATAGTGAAGTTAGCATCAATAGGTACATGTATGTGTATGCAGGTGCTCATGTGTGCAGTGGGAATAGTTTTTATGGAAGAGGTGGTATGAGATGAGACAGTGGTTAAAAATGTGGACTTGATATCACTCAGTTTGGCTGTAAACTTAAAACTGCTCTAAAAATGTATCAAAATTTAAAAGAAAACCCCAAAGGATGTCAACCCTGACTATTCATTGGAAGGACTGATGCCGAAGCTGACGCTCCAGTGCTTTGGCCATCTGATCCGAAGAACCAGCTCACTGAAAAAGACCCTGCTGTTGGGAAAGATTGAAGGCAGGAGGAGAAGGGAGCAACAGGATGAAACGGTTGGGCATCACCGACTTGATGGACATGAGTCAGAGCAAGCTCTGGGAGTTGGTGATGGACAGGGAAGCTTGGCATATTGCAAAGAGTTCATGGGATTGCAAAAAGTCAGACACAATTTAGAGACTGAACAACAAACATGATCTTGAGACAGCAGACCTTAGATTTAAACCCCAGTTCTTCTACTTACAAGTCCTATGAACTTTGACAAGTTATTTCACCTCCCTGAACCTCAATTTGCCACATGTGAAGCAGACAAAACACCAATTCTGGGATTGTTGCAATTTTAATATGAATAATGTATATAAATTGCTTAAGAACAGCATTTTACACGTAGTAAGTTCAATAAATAGCTCATACTCAACATTCAGAAAACCAAGATCATGGCATCTGGTCCCATTACTTCATGGGAAATAGATGGGGAAACAGTGGAAACAGTGGCAGACTTTATTTTTTTGGGCTCCAAAATCACTGCAGATGGTGACTGCAGCCATGAAATTAAAAGACGCTTGCTCCTTGGAAGAAAAGTTATGACTGACCTAGATAGCATATTGAAAAGCAGAGACATTACTTTGCCAACAAAGGTCCATCTAGTCAAGGCTATGGTTTTTCCAGTGGTCATGTATGGATGCGAGAGTGGGACTGTGAAGAAAGCTGAGCGCCAAAGAATTGATGCTTTTGAACTGTGGTGTTGGAGAAGACTCTTGAGAGTCCCTTGGACTGCAAGGAGATCCAACCAGTCCATTCTGAAGGAGATCAGCCCTGGGATTTCTTTGGAATGAATGATGCTAAAGCTGAAACTCCAGTACTTTGGCCACCTCATGCAAAGAGTTGACTCATTGGAAAAGACTCTGATGCTGGGAGGGATTGGGGGCAGGAGGAAAAGGGGACGACAGAGGATGAGATGGCTGGATGGCATCACTGACTCGATGGACGTGAGTCTGGGTGAACTCCGGGAGTTGGTGATGGACAGGGAGGCCTGGCGTGCTGCGATTCATGGGGTCGCAAAGAGTTGGACACAACAGAGTGACTGAACTGAACTGATATGATTATTTACATAAAATTTTACCTGTATATCTATATGGAAGCCATTCAAACAATAATTTAAAAACTGTAGCATTCATTGCATGTCGATTTTCAAAGAGATATTGGCCCTAAAGTCAAAAGAGCTGAGTTTTGACTCAAATGGCCTTGGACAATTCATTTACTATTTTTTATTTTAAATTTCCTTCCTTCTTTCTTTTCCTGTCTCTCTTTCACTTTCTTTCTTTTTCTCTTCTTTGTATTGTATTAATAGCATCAAGGATCATCAAGGATGAGAAAGGGTAATAGAAATGTCTTCAGTTCAGTTCAGTTCAGTCGCTCAGTCATGTCTGACGCTTTGCGACCCCATGAATCACAGCATGCCAGGCCTTCCTGTCCATCACCAACTCCCGGATTTCACTCAGACTCACGTCCATCGAGTCGGTGATGCCATCCAGCCATCTCATCCTCTGTCGTCCCCTTTTCCTCCTGCCCCCAATCCCTCATAGCATCAGTCTTTTCCAATGAGTCAACTCTTCGCATGAGGTGGCCAAAGTACTGGAGTTTCAGCTTTAGCATCATTCTTTCCACAGAACACCCAGGACTGATCTCCTTTATAGAATGGACTCGTTGGATCTTCTTGCAGTCCAAGGGACTCTCAAGAGTCTTCTCCAACACCACAGTTCAAAAGCATCAATTCTTCGGCGCTCAGCTTTCTTCACAGTCCAACTCTCGCATCCATACATGACCACTGGAAAAACCATAGCCTTGACTAGACGGACCTTTGTTGACAAAGTAATGTCTCTGCTTTTCAATATGCTATCTAGGTTGATCATAAGGAGCAAGCATCTTTTAATTTCATGGCTGCAGTCACCATCTGCAGTGATTTTGAAGCCCCCAAAAATAAAGTCTGCCACTGTTTCCACTGTTTCCCCATCTATTTCCCATGAAGTAATGGGACCAGATGCCATGATCTTTGTTTTCTGAATGTTGAGCTTTAAGCCAACTTTTTCACTCTCCACTTTCACTTTCATCAAGAGGCTTTTTAGTTCCTCTTCACTTTCTGCCATAAGGGTGGTGTCATCTGCATATCTGAGGTTATTGATATTTCTCCCGGCAATCTTGATTTCAGCTTGTGCTTCTTCCAATGCCTTAGGGAAAGTAAGTATCAAGTACATCTTCCTTGGCATCCTTGGTCTCTACACACTACATGCTAGTAACACCCACCTCACTCTTTTGTGACAATGAAAATTGTCTCCAGACATTGCCAAATGACCTCTGGGGGAAAAATTGCACCTAGTTCAGAGCCACTATTCTAGGCAATAAGATATTGAAACAGTAAATGCTAAGTATTACCAGTTTAGAATGTGTGTTTGCTTTGTTGCTCAGTCATGCCCGACTCTTTGTGACCCCATGGACTAGAGCCCACCAGGCTCCTCTGTCCATGGGGATTATCCAGGCAAGAATACTGGAGTGGGTTGCCGTGCCCTCCTCCAAGGATCTTCCCAACTCAGGGATCGAACTCAGGTCTCATGCATTGCAGATTCTTTACCATCTGAGCCACCAGAGAGGCCCAAGAATGCTGGAGTGGGTAGCCTATCCCTTCTGCAGGGAATCTTCCAGACCCAGGAATCCAACTGGGGTCTCTTGCATTGCTGGTGGATTCTTTACCAACTGAGCTACATATTAACCATTTAATAAAAATTGTATTAAATATGACATGAACTTAAAGCATTTTTCTTTTGTGGTCTCCTAGTGTGTAGTTATATAAATCTTTGATAAGTCTTTCAGTAATCACTGGTGCATCATAGAATTGCATGCAGGAAGTTGGATTTTTAAATGAAAAAGACAAAATTATATGGTATAAAATTGTTGTACATTCTATAACACTGCAATTGTTTTAAATAATCTGGCATGAAGTAGAATAATGAAATAACTGTCACCTATATACCCCACTCCTAGGCTTTCTAGTGAACTCATCCAGTCCTTCAACATCTCAGCTTCTAAATACTCATTTTGGACAAAAGAGTAAAATTTGCAGAGGAAAACTGGCCTAAATTTTTGCCTTTTTTTTCTGGGAGGAGTCCAAAAAGATAGCTGTATCTATTTCATAAAATAATTTCTAATGTCCCTCATTTCTCATACATGAGCCTGTAGCACCACTTAGTGGCTAGTACAGCTAATAGGAAAAGCAAGCTTAAAAGTAGCATTTAAAATATTTTCTAATATTTTCCTATTAGACTTAGCTTTCCTAATAGGAAAATAGATGTCATTCCTATCTTCTAATTTTGTTATGCTTGTTTAAAATAATCAAGTGTAGCAGAACTATAATACAAATGTCAAAAAGTTGCAATTTCCTCTAATTTCTGGTAAAATTTATATTCCCCTTTGTTAGATGTTGTATTAGAGGCCTAAGCTCAAATCCAGGTGAAGGAACCCCTTTTCTCTTGTACTGGTTGATTTTTCTCTAAAAACAGCAATTAGAGCAAGGTAGAGCATTGGAGAAGGAAATGGCAACCCACTCCAGTGTTCTTGCCTGGAGAGTCCCAGGGACGGGGGAGCCTGGTGGGCTGCCCTCTATGGGGTCGCACAGAGTCGGACACGAGTGAAGCGACTTAGCAGCAGCAGCAGCAGCAGAGGAATCAAGGGGAGATGAATAGCTGATAATAGGATAAAGGAGTTTTCCAGTGAGGAGGGTGATGGTCCAGATATGCCATGCAGAGTTTATGAAAGTATTTTTTTCAGGGGAGAGGCCGTTGTTATTTTATTATGGAAGTAATAAAAACAATTCAAAAAATTATGAAGAATACATAAGATAATATAAAGTCTTAACTCTATGTAGATAATTACTTTAAAATGTTTGGTACATGTGTGTGCATGTGTATGTGTGTGTGTTCTATGTACAAGCTTTATAGAAAAAATTGTTTTTCCTCTCTTAAACCAATAGATACCAATAAACTTAAGATAAATATCAATTACAATTGAGGAACACAGCATCCATTATTTGGTGAATTTTTTATAACTGAAAAAGTAATATTCAGACATGACTAAAAGTTCTACAAGTATGAAAGGATAGAAAAATAGATGTCTTACCCAATCAGAATTTTTTTCCTTTCTCAGAGACATTGTATATTGATGTTTAAAATTATTATGTAATACAGTAGATAATATAAATAATACAATTCTTAATTATGCTATATATTTTTTGTACCTTGTATAACACCTTTAATGAATCTGAGAGGTCTACCATATTGGCCTATCTAGATATGTTCCATTTTTGTTAATGGCATATTTTCTGCTGTATAGGCTTAGTATATTTTTTAAACCAGTCACCTACTGATGGGAATTCAGTTTTTTTCCTCCTAGTCCAGTACTTTATTACAACCAATCAGGCAACAAACATTCTTTTGCATATAACTGTGTACATGTCTGAGTATATCTGTAGTGTATATTTCTAGAACTAAAATTGTTGGTTCAAAGAGAATGTGCATGCTGAATGCTGTTGTCAAATTCCCTTGCAAAGAGACTGTAACAATAGAACATACAAGTGGAATAATACAGAAGTCTTTAACTTTTGCCAATCTGACAAATAAAAAATGGTTATCTTTGTTCTCATTCCTTTTTTTTTCATTATGAGTGAGCCAAATATTTAAATAAGTTTATAAGTACCTCATATTTCTTTTGATGACCTCATTGTTCATGTCTTTTTTTAATTTATTTTTTAATTGAAGGATAATTGCTTTACATAATTTTGTTTTTCTCTGTCAAATCTCAACAAGAATCAGCCATAGGTGTGTGTATATATATATATATATATATATATATATATATCCCCTCCCTTTTGAACCTCCTTCCTATCCTCCTCCCCATCCCACCCCCACTAGGTTGATACAGAACCACTGTGTGAGTTTCCTGAGACATACAGTAAATTCCCATTGGCTATCTATTTTACATATGGTAAGTTTCCATGTTACTCTCTCCATATATCTCACCCTCTCCTCCCCTCTCCCTATGTCCATAAGTCTATTCTCTATGTATGTTTCTCCATTGCTGCCCTGTAAATAAATACTTTGGTATCATTTTTCTAGATTCCATATATATGGGTTAGAATACAATATTTATCTTTTTCTTTCTGACTTACTTCACTCTGTAAAATAGGCTCTAGGTTGATTCACCTCATTAGAACTGACTCAAATGTGTTCCTTTTTATGACTGAGTAATATTCCTTTTGTATATATACCACGACTTCTTTATCCATATAACTTCTTTATCCATTCATCTGTTGATGGATATCTAGGTTGCTTCTATGTTCTGCTGCTGCTGCTGCTGCTAAGTCACTTCAGTCGTGTCCGACTCTGTGCGACCCCATAGACGGCAGCCTACCAGGCTCCCCTATCCCTGGGATTCTCCAGGCAAGAAGACTGGAGTGGGTTGCCATTTCCTTCTCCAGTGCAGGAAAGTGAAAAGTGAAAGTGAAGTCGCTCAGTCGTGTCCGACTCTGAGCGACCCCATGGACTGCAGCATACTAGGCTCCTTTGTCCATGGGATTTTCCAGGCAAGAGTACTGGAGTGGGGTGCCATTGCTAGCTATTGTAAATAGTGCTTCAGTGAACAATCGGATACATGTGTCTTTTTCAATTTTGGTTTACTCAGTGTGTATGCTTAAGAATGGGATTGCTGGGTCTTCCATTCAATTCAGTCCGTTCATTTGCTCAGTCGTGTCTGACTCTTTGCAACCCCATAGACTGCAGCACATCAGGCCTCCCTGTCCATCACCAACTCCCAGAGCTTCCTCAAACTCATGTCAATCGAGTTGGTGATGCCATCCAATCATCTCCTCCTCTGTTGTCCCCTTCTCCTTCCTCCTTCAATCTTTCTCAGCATCAGGGTCTTTTCAAATGAGTCAACTCTTCACATCAGGTGGCCAAAGTATTGGAGTTTCAGCTTCAACATTAGTCCTTCCAATGAATATTCAGGACTGATTTCCTTTAGGATGGACTGGTTGGATCTCCTTGCAGTCAAAAGGACTCTCAAGAGTCTCTTCCACCACCACAGATCAAAAACATCAATTCTTCAGCCCTCATATAGTGGTTTTATTCCTAGTTTTTTAAGGAATCTCCATACCGTCTTCCATAGTGTCTGTATCAATTTATGTTCCCACCAATAGTGCAAGACCCTTCCCTCTTCTCCACACCATCTCCAGCATTTATTGTTTGTAGACTTTTTGATGATGGCATTCTGACCAGTGTGAGGTGATATCTCATTGTAGTTTATATTTGCATTTCTCTAATTATGAGCAATGTTGAGCATCTTTTCATGTGCTTGTTAGCCATCTGTATGTCTTCTTTGGAGAAATGTCTGTTTATATCTTTTCCCCACTTTTTTATTGGGTTGTTGGTTTTTCTGGTATTGAGTTGTATCAGCTGCTTTTATATTTTGGAAGTTAATCTTTTGTCAGTTGTTTCAATTGCTATTATTTTCACCCATTCTGAAGGTTATCTTTTCACCTTGCTTATAGTTTCCTTTGTTGTGCAAAAGCTTTTAAGTCTAATCAGGCCCCATTTGTTTACTTTTGTTTTTATTTCCATTACTCTTGGAGGTGGGTCATAGAGGATCTTGCTTTGATTTATGTCATTGACTGTTCTGCCTATGTTTTCCTCTAAGAGTTTTATAGTTTCTGGTCTTATATTTAGGTCTTTAATCCATTTTGAGTTTTTAGTTGATCTTTGTGTTTGGTGTTACGAAGTGTTCTAATTTCATTCTTTTACATGTAGCTGTCCAATTTTCCAAGCACCATGTATTGACAAGGCTGTCTTTGCTCCACTGTATATTCTTGCCTCATTTGTCAAAAATAAGGTACCCATAGGGGCATGGGTTTATTTCTGGGCTTTCTATCTTGGTCCACTGGTCTATATTTCTGTTTTTTTGTGTGCCAGTACCATACTGTCTTGATGACTGTAGCTTTGTAGTATAGTCTGAAGTCAGGCAGGTTGATTCCTGCAGCTCCATTCTTCTTTCTCAAGACTGCTTTGGCTATTCAGGGTCTTTAGTGTTTCTATATGAGTTGTGAGACTTTTTATTCTAGTTCTGTGAAAAATGCCATTGATAGTTTGGTAGGGATTGCATTGAATTTGTAGATTGTGTTTGGTAGTATATACATTTTCACAATATTGATTCTTCCTACCCATTCTATCTGTTTATGTCATCTTTGATTTCTTCATTAATGTCTTATAATTTTCTGTGTACAGTTCTTTTGTCTCCTTAGGTAAGTTTATTCCTAGATATTTTATTCTTTTTGTTGCAGTGGTGAATGGGATTGATTCCTTAAATTCTGTTTCTGATTTTTCAGTGTCAGTATATAGAAATGCAAGTGATTTCTGTGTATTGCTTTTGTATCCTGAAACTTTGCTAAATTCACTGATTAGCTCTAGTAATTTTCTGATATTATCTTTAGGGTTTTTTTTTATGTACAGTATCATGTCATCTGCAAACAGTGAGAGCTTTACTTATTCTTTTCTGATCTGGATTCCTTTTATTTTTCTTCTCTGATTGCTATAGCTAGGACTTCCAAAACTATGTTGAATAATAGTGGACACCCTTGTCTTCCTGATCTCAGGGGGAATGCTTTGAGTTTTTCACCATTGAGAATAATATTTGCTGTAGGCTTATCATATATGGCCTTTACTATGTTGAGGTAGTCAACTCTTCACACGAGGTGGCCAAAGTATTTGATTTTCAGCTTTAGCATCAGTCCTTCCAAAGAACACCCAGGACTGATCTCCTTTAGAATGGACTGGTTGGATCTCCTTGCAGTCCAAGGGACTCTCTAGAGTCTTCTCCAACACCACAGTTCAAAAGCATCAATTCTTCAGCACTCAGCATTCTTCACAGTCCAACTTTCACATCCATACATGACCACTGGAAAAACCATAGCCTTGACTAGATGGACCTTTGTTGGCAAAGTAATGTCTCTGCTTTTCAATATGCTATCTAGGTTGGTCATAACTTTTCTTCCAAGGAGTAAGTGTCTTTTAATTTCATGGCTGCAATCACCATCTGCAGTGATTTTGGAGCCCAAAAAAATAAAGTCTGACACTGTTTCCACTGTTGCCCATCTATTTCCCATGAAGTGATGGGACCAGATGCCATGATCTTTGTTTTCTGAATGTTGAGCTTTAAGCCAACTTTTTCACTCTCCTCTTTCACTTTCATCAAGAGGCTTTTTAGTTCCTCTTTGCTTTCTGCCATAAGGGTGGTGTTATCTGCATATCTGAGGTTATTGATATTTCTCCCAGCAATCTTGATTTCAGCTTGTGTTTCTTCCAGCCCAGCGTTTCTCATGATGCACTCTGCATATAAGTTAAATAAGCAGGGTGACAATATACAGCCTTGACGTACTCCTTTTCCTATTTGGAACCAGTCTGTTGTTCCATGTCCAGTTCTAACTGTTGCTTCCTGATCTGCATATAGGTTTCTCAAGAGGCACCTCATGTGAAGAGTTGTCGCATTGGAAAAGACTCATGCTGGGAGGGATTGGGGGCAGGAGGAGAAGGGGATGACAGAGGATGAGATGGCTGGATAGCATCACCGACTCGATGGGCATGAGTTTGGGTGAACTTCAGGAGTTGGTGATGGACAGGGAGGCCTGGCGTGCTGTGATTCATGGGGTCGCAAAGAATTGGACTTGACTGAGCGACTGAACTGAATTGATGTTGAAGTAGGTTCCTTCTATGCCCATTTTTTGAAGCTTTAATCATAAATGGGTTCTGAATTTTGTCAAAGACTTTTTCTGCATCTATTGAGATTATAATATGGTTTTTATCTTTCAATTTGTTAATATGGTGAATCACCTTGAATGATTTGCATCTATTGAAGAATCCTTGCATCCCTGGAATAAAACCAACTTAATCATGGTGTATGAGCTTTTTGATGTGTGGCTGAATTCTGTTTGCTAAAATTTTGTTGAGGATTTTTGCATCTATGTTCATCAGTGATATTGGCCTGTAGTTTTCTTTTTTTGTGTTGTCTTTGTCTGGCTTTGGTTCAGGGTGATGGTGGCCTTGTAGAATGAGTTTGGAAGTATTCCTTCCTATGCAATATTTTGGAAGAGATTTAGAAGCATAGGCATTAGTTCTTCTCTAAGTGTTTGATAGAATTCTTCTGTGAAGCCATCTGGTCCTGGGCTTTTGTTTTGGGGGAGATTTTTTTTTATCACAGCTTCAATTTCAGTGCTTATAATTGCATTGTTCCTAATTTCTATTTCTTCCAGGTTCAGTCTTATAATATTGAACTTTTCTAAGAATCTGTCCATTTCTTCCAGGTTATCCATTTTATTGCCATATAGTTGTTCATAATCTTTGTATTTCTGCATTGTCTGTTGTAATCTCTACTTTTTCATTTCCAATTTTGTTGATTTGATTCTTCTCTCTTTTTTGTTGATAAGTCTGGCTAAAGGTTTCTCAGTTCTGTTTATCTTCACAAAGAACCAGCTTTTAGCTTTATTAATCATTACTATTGTTTCTTTCATTTCTTTTTCATTTCTTTTTGCTCGGATCTTTATGATTTCTTTCCTTCTGCTCATTTTTTTTTTTGTTGTTGTTGTTGTTCTTCTTCTTCTTCTTTTTCCAGTTGTTTTAGGTTTAAAGTTAGGTTATCTAGTCAATGCTTTTCTTGTTTCTTGGGGTAGGATTGTATTGCTATAAACTTCTCTCTTAGAACTGCTTTTGCTTCATTCCATATGTTTTGAGTTGTCATGTTTTCATTGTCATGTTTCTAGAAATTTTTTGATTTCCCTTTTGATTTCTTCAGTAACCTGTTGGTAATTTAGAAACGCATTGTTTAATCTCCATGTGTTTGTATTTTTTACAGTTTTTTTTTTCTTGTAATTGATGTCTATTCTCATAGCATCGTGGTTGGAAATGATGCTTGATATGATTTCAATTTTCTTAAATTTACTGAGGTTTGATTTGTGACCCAAGATGTGCTCTATCCTGGAGAATGTTCCATGTGCACTTGAGAAGAATGTTTATTCTTCTGCATTTGGATAGAATGTCCTGAAAATATCAATGAGATCCATCTCATCTAATGTATCATTAAGACTTGTGTTTCCTTATTAATTTTCTGTTTTGATGATCTGTCCATTGGTGTGAGTGGGGTATTAAACTCTCCTACTATTATTGTGCTACTGTCAATTTCTCCTTTTATGTCTGTTATTGTTTGTCTTATGTTTTGAAGTGCTCCTATGTTGGGTGCCGTAGAAGGCAATGGCACCCCATTCCAGTACTTTTGCCTGGAAAATCCCATGGACGGAGGAGCCTGATAGTCTGCAGTCCATGGGGTCACTAGAGTTGGACACGACTGAGCAACTTCACTTTCACTTTTCACTTTCATGCACTGGAGAAGGAAATGGCAACCCACTCCAGTGTTCTTGCCTGGAGAATCCCAGGGACGGGGAAGCCTGGTGGGCTGCCATCTATGGGATCACACAGAGTCGGACATGACTGAAGCAACTTAGCAGCAGCAGCAGCAGTATGTTGGATGCATAGATATTTACAATTATTATGTCTTCCTCTTGGATTGATCCCTTGATCATTATGTAGTGTCCTACCTTATCTCTTGTAATCTCCTTTATTTTAAGGTCTATTTTGTCTGATATGAGGATTGCTACTCCAGCTTTCTTTTGCTTCCTATTTGCATGGAATATATTTTTCCATCCTCTTATTTTCAGTCTATATGTGTCTTTAGTTCTGAGGTGGGTTTCTTGTAGACAGCATATATATGGGTCTTGTTTTTTTATCCATTCAGCCAGTCTGTGTCTTTTGTTTGGAGCATTTAATCCATTTACATTTAAAGTATTTATTTATATATATGTTCCTAATGCCATTTTCTTAATTGTTTGGAGTTGATTTGTAGATCTTTTTCTTCTCTTGTATTCCTTGACTATATAAGCCCCTTTCACATTCATTATAAAGCTGGTTTGGTGGTACTGAATTCTCTTAACTTCTGCTTGTCTGAAAAGCTTTTGATTTCTCCATCAATTTTGAATGAGATCCTTACTGGGTACAGTAATCTTAGCTGTAGAGTTTTCCCATTCAGCACGTTAAATATATCCTGCAATTCCCTTCTGGCCTGCAAAGTTTCTGCTGAAAGATTAGCTGTTAAACAAATGGGGTTCCCCTTGTATGTTACTTGTTGCTTTTCCCTTGCTGCTTTTAATATTCTTTCATTGTGTTAGTCTTTGTTAGTTTGATTAGTATGTGTCTTGGCATGTTTCTCCTTGGGTTTATCCTGTATGGGACTCTGTGCCTCTTGGACTTGATTGACTATTTCCATTTCCATGTTGGGGAAATTTTCAACTATGATGTCTTCAAAATTTTTCTCATACCCTTTTTTCTTTCTCTTCTTTTCTGGGACTCCTATAATTTGAATGATGGTGCGTTTGATATTTTCCCAGAGGTCTCTGAGATTATCCTCAGTTCTTTTCATTATTTTTACTTTATCTGCTCTTCAGAAGTTATTTCCACCATTTTATCTTCCAGCACACTGATTCTTTCTTCTGCTTCAGATATTCTGCTATTGATTCCTTATTGAGTATTTTTAATTTTAGTAATTGTGTTGTTTGTCTCTGTATGTTTATTCTTTAATTCTTCTAGGTCTTTGTTAATTGAATCTTGCATTTTCTCCATTTTGCCTTCAAGGTTTCTGATCATCTTTACTATCATTGTTCTGAATTCTTTTTCAGGTAGTTTGTCTATTTCCTCTTCATTTGTTCAGACTTCTGTGTTTCTAGTTAGTGCCTTGATTTGTGTATTATTTTATTCTGCCTTTTCATTATTTTTTAACTTATTGTGTTTAAGGTTTCCTTTTCCCAGCCTTCAATGTTGAATTCTTTCTTTCTCTTGGTTTCTGCCCTCCTAAGGTTGTTTCAGTGGTTTCTGTAAGCTTTCTATAGGGGGAGATTTGTGCTGATTTTTTTTTTCCTTTTACGGGCAAGGCTGAGTGAGGTGGGAATCCTATCTGCTGGTGATTGGGTTTGTATTTGTGTTTTGTTTGTCATTTAGATGAGGTGTCTTGCACAAGGTGCTACTGGTGGTTTTGTGATGCTGGGTCTTGTATTCAAGTGGTTTTCTTTGTGGGAGTTCTCAATATTTGACACTCCCTAGGGTTAATTCTCTGGTAGTCTAGGGTCTTGGAATCAGTGCTCCCACTGAAAAGGTCAGGGTTTGATCTCTGGTCAGGAGCAAAGATTCCACAAGTGGTTTGTTATGGCATTAAGTGAGATTAAAACAAATGCCCAGAAACGAGAAACCAAAGATGAACCCCAGACAAATGGCAGTTACAAAATCATGAAGGTAATAATTAAAATAGTGGAATATACACATATACATATACACCCATAAGCAAAATCAAAGCAGTCCAACAAAAATAAAGTACAATATATTGACCTGGTGAACAAAGGAAACTAAAAATTATATCCACCAGCTAAGAACAAAACTAACTAAAGCAGAAACTATAAAACATAATTAAAGCAAGGTGCCAAGTGGGGAATAAAGAAATGAAAACAAAACTAACAAATATGTTTAGAGGAAATGAAAGGAAGAATATATATGCAAAGGTAAATAGAGGTAGATAAAGAAGATTTATATACAATAAAGATTTACTGCAAGGGGAAAAGAACAGTAAGAAAAGCAAAGGAATAAATGTAGAAAAAATAATATGTTTTTAAAAATTAAAATAAAAAAAGAGAAAAGACAAAAAAAGGAAGAAGAAAGATAAAAAAGAAAACTCCACAGAACTGCAAAAGCCCAACATAGAGGCAGAGGTTTATAACAATACAAAGTGTGACTGAAAAAAAAAACTCAAAATCTTAATTATATATCATTGTGCCAATAAAATCAACAACTACAATGGGGGGTGGGGGTGGAGAAAAGGAAAAACAAAGAAAAAAATTGAAAAGAATCTATAGAACAAGTCAAAACATAAGAATTATAATTGTTTTACTTGAGTCACTGCTATCAGAGTCCTTTCCCTTTCTGGGAGTCACAGTCCACCTCACCACCCTAGGATGCCCTCCAACACTGTGCTGGTCTCTGGATCTGCTGTGGGGGCAGCTCAGATTCTAATCTGGTCCTACTCCTGTGTGTTCTTGCCTCCAAGGTCCACAGCTATCAGAACTAGTGAGTTTTCTCTTGTGGAAGCTTTCAATATCCTTTTATATATTCCATAGACACAGAGTCTGCCTAGTTGATTGTGTGGATTTAATCTGCAGCTTGTACAGCTGGTGGGAAGGTTTTGGGTCTTCTTCCTTAGCCACACTGCCCCTGGGTTTCTATTGTGGTTTTGTTTCCACCTCTGCATGTGGGTTGTCCACTGGGGATTGCTCCTGAGGCTGCCCTGGAAGACTTGGGTCTGCTCCAGTGAGAGCAAGGTGTGGAGGTGGTGCAGCTGCTTGGTCTGCAGGGTTTCTGGCAGCACCAGGTACTCAGGGGAGTTGGTGGCTAGGGCAGCAGGAAATATAGTGCTCTAGATGGGTATGACAACCAGTCTTGGCCAATATACTCCAGTACTCTTGCCTGGAGAACCCTCCTGACAGAGAAGCCTGTAGGCCACAGTTCACAGGATCGCAAAGAGTTGGACACGACTGAAGCAACCCTGTGTGCATAGATGAAAGACTTCTTTTTTGCCTGTGGCAGCTGTGCCCTGGTGAGGCTTGAGCATGAAGGTGGCACAGCTGCTTGGGTTGAGGGGACCTTGGTGGTGCCAAGTGTGCAAGCACATGGATTGCCTCTGCCACAGGAGTTATGGCCTGATCAGGGTCTTTTTTTGAGCCTCTTGTAGCTGGCAATCAGAAGTCCTCTTTGGCCAGTCTTTTTCCATGGCTCTGCCCATTCAGGCACTTAAGGGGCTCCCTTGCCTGGGAGCCTTCTCTGTTGTTTGGTGTGTCAGGCACATAGAGGGGGGGCCCCCCTGGATGGGTTCCTACTCTGTAGATTGGCGTGCCAAGCACTTAAAGGGGCACCCTGGGTGGGATCCTACTCTGTAGTTCAGTGTGTCAGGCATTTGATGGGCCAGTCTCTCTATTGTTCAACTGCAGATGCTGGTGTGTGGGAAGAGAGAGGCTACGGTCATGGCTCCACTCCCTTGGCATGACTCAACAATGTCGCCTTGCTTCCGTGGCTACCTGGCTTTCCTCCACAGGCATTTCCCACCACAGTCTCCTCCCTCACATCCCCCTTGATCCGTTTCTCTGCAGTCAACAGCAGCCCTCACCCAGGGATTGCTCCACAATCCCTAAATTCCAGTTCCCAGCTGCTGCACCTTCCAGGTGACCTGCATCCCTGTCCAAGGTATTCATGTTTGCAGCAGGGACCGTCTGATTCTCATTCCATTTAGGCTGCACAGATCAGCTGTTTCACCCTCAGCCTTAAATGTTTTTCCTCTGACTCAGATAATTGCCCTGATGTGGGGATCAGACCCCTGCTTCAGTTCCCCTACTTGCCAAAGGCAGGTCCAGTGCTACTAAAACGCTGGAAAAACAGGGGGCTGTTTTTCCCCCTAGTTCCTTTGACCAAGTTTTGCATGGTTCTATATATTCTTTTCCGCTGATCAAGTACTCCTGTCTGCTCTCAGTTGGTGTTCTGCATGCACTTCTGTGTCTGAAGGTGTATTCCTAATGTATCTGTGGAGAGAGATGTACTCCACATCCACCTACTCCTCTGCCATCTTGTTCTCTCCTTGTTCATGTCTTTAGCCTATTTCAATCTACTGGGTTTGGCTTCCACTGAAAGGAGAACTTCATATAAGGATTTGAATTCAGATAGTTTATTTGAGAGATGATCTCAGAAAGAAGGGGTTGAAGATTTGGTAGAGTAATAAAAAGAGGAAGGAAAGAGAATAAAATGATGCATGGATACATTATTTAGATCACTGCAAGTTTTAGGGACAAGATGGAAGAGACTCATTTCTTCCTGTCCCTTCTCACTAGATACAACTATAAACTCTGAATTTACAGTGCATTTGGCAACCAAAGGAGAAAATTCTGAAGGGTGGTAATAGGAAGGTATGGTGGCTTGAGACTCCCAAGACTGGAGAAACAACAGAATGGCAAGTTGTCATAAGTATTCCAAATCCCCCACATAGAATCATTTCTCCCCCAGGTTTAATGAGAGTTCCTCTGACAACATCAAGAAAGCCCAACACTACTAGAAAAGGAGATTTATCAGGAACCTCATGAAGATTAAGTGGTCAAGGGATGCAGTCTTTTACCCAGTTGGGCAGGAGACTCCAATTACACACTGGAAAATACTGTGGGTAGCCTGGTAACAGCAGCAAGTGGGGTTCCACCACAAAAGTCACCCCAGTCTGGAAAGCTTGTTTGTCTCCACTAGCATAAGACTCCCCCTCCCCACCCAGAGACATTAGTTCACCAGTAGATGAGATCCTACAACAACTGACCAGCTAGAGAAGTACACTCCATCATCCACAGACAGAGGAAGCCATGCCATAACAACATTATTGCCAGGAAAGACTCTTGCCCATGGCCTGAGACTCCTCTACCCTACCCGGAGACACCAGGTACCCAGGACAAGGGAAACATCTTCCACCCCAGCAGCAGTTACCAGTGGGAGCTACAGCACTCAGTCATGTCTGACTCTTTGTGACCCAGCGGACTGTAGCCCACCAGGCTCTTCTGTCCATGGAATTCTCCTGGCAAGAATACTGGAGTGGGTTGCCATTTCTTTCTCCAGGGGATCTTCCCAACCCAAGGATTGAACCTGGGTCTCCTGCATTAGATAAACCAAACAGAACAAAGTAATACTGCAAAACCTCTAAAAATAAATAAACTATCATTATAACCACAGACTACAAAAGTACACCAGGACTTTGGTGTTATCTCTAGGCATGGTGGCTTCCTACTTAGATAAAAGATTTAAATGTGAATCTCCTAATATAATAAATAAAATGTATAGGAAATAATCATATCAAGAATCAGAGAAATCTTAACTTGAATAAGAAATGTTAATTAACAGATGCCAAACATTAAGATGAATCAAATGTTGGAGTCATTTAGGCATCAATTATCATGGACCATAAGTCACCCCTTGTATTTGTCCTCCAATTTCAACAGCAAAAATTAACAATCCATGAACAAAATTGCCTCTGTGGGAGTTGTGAGATCCAGCACCATGTGCCAAAGGACCTGGGGGAGTCTCACCCACCTGTGCATTGAATAGTAGACAGATCTTGGTACTGGTTTTGAAATCTGCAGGAGAATGTGAACCAGTTCCAGTCCCTCTTGGCTATTGTCTGAGAGTACCTGGAGAACACTGACTTGGACAGATAGCTATGGATGTGAGTCTTTTTATAAGCTCAGATTTCCAGAAGAAAAATTTTAGCACTTCCTTGGAGCAAAATATTTACAAATTTGTACACATTGGAATGGGTAAAAGAAAAAAAACTTCACTTTGCTAGCATCACCCTTCCCCCAGGGCAACAAAGTTTAGGGCCAAAGAAATAAATCTGTGATTTCTCCCAGGGGAGAATGGGAGACTGGGTGATTAAACACCTGCCTTTCCCAGGTGTATGAGACACTGCCAAAGAGAAATTTCTCTCTCATAGCATCCAGAGTATTAACTTCTGAGTTGCATGACTCAGGGTAAGAAAGATCAGGGGAGTAGCATAAAAGATTCCTAGAGGGTATTAAAGGGATATGATTTCTAATGATGGCATTCTGGACTCCATTAGGAAAACTACCCAGAAGCTGCAAGGAAAATCTCAACTGCAAATCCCCTGGACTGGTTCACAGACACCCACAGTACATAATATCAAATTCATACCTCCCCCAACTCTGCAGCTGGCTCTCTGTGGTGACCATGACAGTGAGATTTGGAAGAAGACTAGGGAACGTTCACAGAAAGCAGGTCAGGGTCTGTGGGCAAGGGAGAAAGCATAAAGTTGAGCTGTAGTATCTCCTTCAAGAAAACAAAAGAATGGCAACCAGCAACTGGCCTGATGCACTGTAGGATAATGAGAAGCCGTATAAGCTTAAGAATTCTGCCACAAGAAAGAACAAGAAGCATGGAGCAGTTGTATCCATACAATGTCTGAGAGAGTCTCAGGATTAACAGCAGGACTGATTAAAGATATTTCTAACCTGAATGCGGGTAGTAATGGTTGGAAGTAGTAATTGTTATTTCAACTGTGAAGACAGAAACACAAAACTCTAAGGAATATGAAGAATTAAAGAAATACGATGGCACTAAAAGATTACAATAATCTTCTAGTAACCAAACACAAAGATATGGAGCTCTATGTTTTATACAATAAAGAATTCAAAATAGCAGTTTTAAGGAAACTCAGCTACAAAAAACTTACAGACAATTCAGTGAAATCAAGAAAACAATACATAATCAAAATGAAAAATTTAACAAAGAGATAGAAATCATAAAAATGAACCAAACACAGAGCTGAAGAATTCATGAAAATGAAAAAAAATGCAATAAGGATCATAAACAGCAGAATAGATCAAATAGAAGAAAAAATATCAGTGGAATCAGTGAGATAGAGGATAGGGACTGTGAAATAACCCAGTCAGAGAACAACAACAACAAAAAGAGTAAAATAAAGCCTTATGTGATCTATGGGAGACCATGAAAACACACACACACACAAATCATTGAAATTCCAGAAGGCAAAGTGAGAGAGGAGTCAGAAAGCTTATTTAATGAATAGTGGCTGAGAACTTTCCACAACTGGGGGAGAGTTTAGACACCCAAATTAATGAAATAGTTCATCCCATTATTTCAAGCCAAAACATTTTTTTCCAAGACACATTATGATAGAACTGACAAAATGAAAGACAAAGAATTTTAAAGGCAAAAAGTGAAAAGAAGATTGTAATCTACAAAAGAACTCTCATTATACTTTCTCGGCAGAACCCTTACAGGCCAAGAGAGAGTAGGATGATAAATTCAAAGTTCTGAAAGGGAAAAAAAAAAATGCTAACCAAGAATGCTCTATCTGGCAAAGTTATTCTTCAACAATGAAAGAGAATAAAGACTTTCCCAGACAAACATAAACTCAGGGAATTTATCCCCTCTAGACCTGTCTTAGGGTTTCCCAGGTGGCTCTAGTTGTAAAGAACTTGCCTTCCAATGCAAAAGACATAAGATATGCGGTTTCAATCCCTGGATCAGGAAGACCCCTTGGAAGAGGACATGGTAATCCACTCCAGTGTTCTTGTCTGGAGAATCCCAAGGACAGAGGAGCCTGGTGGGCTACAGTCCTTGGGGTTGCAAAGAGTTGGATATGACTGAAGCGACTTGGCATGCATGCGCGCACACACGACATGCCTAACAAGAATTGTTGCAAGGAGTTCTTTAAAAGGAAATGAAAGGCCACTATTCAGTAGAAAAAAACATGTGGAGATATAAAATTCAGTGGTAAAGGTAAATACACAATTAGAATAAGACTCTAATCCTTTAATATGATGGTATGTTAACTATATATAAAGGTTACAGGACAAGAGTATCAAAAAAAACTATAGCCAGTATAATTTATTAATGAATACATAATATAAAAAGTGGTAAATTGTGACATTGAAAACATAAAGTGGGGAGTAAAATGGTACAGATTTTTTATGTGATTGAAGTTAAGTTGTTTGCAGCATAACATAAACTATTATAAGGTATTTTATGTAAGTCTCATAGTATCTACAAGCAAAATTCTATAGTAGACTCGCAAAAATAAAAAATAAAGATAAGGCTATCAGAGCATATCATAATGGAAAATCACCAATTTAAAAAGGAAGGCAATAAGAGAGATAGCAAGAAACAAGGGAACTACAAAACAACCCAAAATCAGTTTGTAATATTAATTAGTCCTTCTAGTCTAGTGTTAGTTGCTCAGTCATGTCTGACTCTTTGCCACCCCATGGACTGTATCCTGCTAGGTTCCTCTGTCCATCGGATTCTCTAGGTAAGAATACTGGAGTGGGTTGCCATTCTCCATGGGAATTAGTCCTTACATATCAGTATTTATTCTAAATATAAATGCATTGAATTCTCCAAAAAGGTACAGAATGGCTGGATGGATTTTTAAAAAACGGACCCAAGTACATGCTGATTACAAGAGAATTGCTTCAGCTTTAAGGATACAGTTAGGCTCAAAGTGAAGGAATGGTAAAAGATATTCCATGCAAGTGGAAACCAAAAAGAGGAAAGGGGTAGTGATACTTATATCAGGTAAAACAGACTTTAAGCCAAAAACAGTAACAAGAGACAAAGTCATAATATTGATATAGAGGTCAATTAAACAAGAGGACATAACAATTGGAAATATATACACACTCAACATCAGAGCACATAAATGTATTAAACAAATACTAACAGATCTGAAGGGAGAAATAGACAACATACAGTAATAGTATGAAACTCTAATATCCCACTTCCAGCAATGGATAGATCATCCAGACAAAATATAAATAAGAAATTATTGGACTTGAACCATACTGTAGAACAGATAGACCTAAAAGATACATACAGGACCTTCTGCCCACAGCAGCAGACTATACATTATTATCAAGAATGCATTGAATATTCTCCAGGATACATAATATAGTAGGCCACAAAACGAGTCTTAGCAAATTTAAGAAGACTGAAATCATACCAAATGTCACTTCCAACCACAGTGGTAAGCAACTTGAAGTCAAAACCAAGAAACTGGAAAATATACAAATACACAGAAATTAAACAACACAGTCCTGAACAACCAATGAGTCAAATAAGAAATCAAAAGGGAAATCAAAAATATATTAAAATATGAAAATGTAAAAACAACATACTGAAACATGAGATCCTATAAAAATAGTTCTAAGAGTTTAATCAAATTATTGAATTGTTAATCTTGGATGCTTTCTGTCACTATTTCTTTATATTATTTTCTGCACTACCCTCTTTCTCTTCTCTGTGTCTGGGACCTTGCTGAAAGTGAAATTGAAAGCTGATCAGTCATGTCCAACTTTTTGTGACCCCATGGAGTCCATGGAATTCCCTAGGCCAGAATACTGGAGTGGGTAGCCATTCCCTTCTCCAGGGAATCTTCCCAACCTGGGTATCAAACCCAGGTTTCCCACATTGCAGGCAGATTCTTTATCAGCTGAGCCACCAGGGAAGCTCAAGAATACTGGAGTGGGTAGTCTATCCCTTCTCCAGCGGATCTTCCTGACCCAGGAATTGAACCAGGGTCTCCTGCTTTGCAGGTGGATTTTTACCAGCTGAGCTACCAGGGAAGCCCTACCAGTGACCTTGTTGGTACACACAAAAAATTAATCCAAAAATATCCACTCCAAGGCCCAGAATAATAAATCTTCTAAAAACAAAAGGCAAAGGAAAAATCTTGAAAGGAGCCAGAAAGAAACAAAGTTTTACCTATACCTGATTGTAGAGCCATAGTCAACTACATTAGTGATGTAGGAGACAAATCAAGAGAGAGTGGTATCCCAGTGGCTGAGAGAGGAAATTGTTTCAAGGAGTGAGCACTGCAAGGTGTATCAGTGTTGACTTATGTAGACTAGGGACCAATGGGATACCCCATTTTTTCTGATCCCTCAGACTTTCATGGAACCCTAATGGATAAATAAGAATAGTCCAAATAAGTTTAAATTTCCTCTCAGACTGCTAGAATAGGAATTGGAGTTCAAATAACCATTTTTGCTTGTTTTGAATTAGTTTTTGCACATACAGGTTTGTGGAGTAAAATTCATAGATACTTTCTACTTGTCGAATGAAATGTCTATTTCCCCAGCTTGTCATATAATGTTAATTTTACTTTTAGGGAGAAGATTTTCATTTTTGTGTAGTCTAATTTTCTTTGAACTTCATTGTATTCCTTTCTCACTGTGGATTTGTGAGACTCCATGGTATTGGAAGTTTGCGTTTAGAATTTTGGAAGTAGTGTTCCATTTGGCACTGCAGATGGTGATTGCAGCCATGAAATTAAAAGACGCTTACTCATTGGGAGGAAAGTTATGACCAACCTAGACAGTATATTAAAAAGCAGAGACATTACTTTGTCAACAAAGGTCCATCTAGTCAAGGCTATGGTTTTTCCAGTGGTCATGTATGGATGTGAGTGTTGGACTGTGAAGAAAGCTGAGTGCAGAAGAATTGATGTTTTTGAACCATGGTGTTGGAGAAGACTCTTGAGAGTCCCTTGGACTGCAAGGAGATCCGACCAGTCCATCCTAGAGGAGATCAGTCCTGGGTGTTCATCGGAAGGACTGATGTTGAAGCTGAAACTCCAGTACTTTGGCCACCTCATGCAAAGAGTTGACTCATAGGAAAAGACCCTGATGCTGGGAAAGATTGAGAGCAGGAGGAGAAGGGGACGACAGAGGATGAGATGGTTGGATGGCATCACCGACTCAATGGACATGGGTTTGGGTGAACTCTGGGAGTTGGTGATTGACAGGGAAGCCTGGTGTGCTGCGGTTCATGAGGTCGCAAAGAGTCAGACATGACTGAGAGACTGAACTGAACTGAACTGAGCAAATCAGACACATTCTTTCATCATCTAAAAAAGTACCTTTGGGGATTGCCTAGAATTTGGTATATTGGTTTATGGGAACATAATTTAAATTTTTGGGATCAAAAGTATATTGACATACTTTGGTGATCCTTAAATATGCCTCAGGATGCTTGCAACATTGAGTTGTTCTTGCGAAAAAAGAATCACATTCAAACCAAGTGTTTGTACAAAACAGTTAGATGACTTGTTTTTTGTGCTGTTTTACTAAATGACCTTTGTCATTTCTCATGATCCTTGGGTAATTACTAATTGGGCATAGTTGTCCATTATGTGTTGCTTTTAAAGGTAAACAAAACTTTAAAAGACACTATTTTAATTTTATTTTGATCTATCCTTTGTTTCACTTCAGGTTTATAGGGTAAAGTCATGTGAAGTTACTCCAAAGGTCATTACCCTTTGGTCCCCAGAACCCGGATGGTACTTTGATGAAAGAATTGAATTTGTCAGTCTTAATTTTAGGCTGTTGTAAATTTAATAGTACTAAATACAAAGCAAAAAAAAAAACAAACCCTCATTTTTCAACTAATATTTTTATTGAGTCTTTGCTGTATAAGTACCAAATGAGCCACTTGGACATATGGGATGGCAACATAAGAAAAAGTTAATCTTGAACCTGATTTTACACTTATCTACAAAGTAGGCTGTGTACTATCTTCTGAAAAGATAAATCCATATATAATCCATTTTATTCCCTTAGGAACTATTCTTTTTATATCAGTTGACATGGTTATTAATAACATAAAATGTGATATTTACATTTTTTGAAACATGTTTGGCCTTTATTATATTAGCTGTTTATTAAAAAGTAGCCAACCTGAATATCCTTAGGTGAAGGTTATAGGACCTATAAGGAAAAAAGTGTTATTATATTGGAAAAAGATTAATAGATTTGCAGTGTTGGAGTCTGCAAACCCACTGCTCCCTTTGAGAATGATAAAGTTACTAACCGCGATTTCTATTCATGACCTACCATATCCCCTCCTTTGGTAAAGGGTTCCCAGGATAATGCCATTTTTCAGTCTTGGGGTGTTACCCTGACCATTCTAATTCCAATCTGTGTTGATATTATTATTCCTTGGCACATAACAGTGTCTCTTAAAGTAGTAGAAGTCTGTGAGACCTATGTATCAAGCTGAATGAGTCAATTTGATTATAATGAAGTACTTTAAATTTAGCCTATAAAAGCCTGTGCAAGTATGCCGTGTACGGTAACACAACTTCAGAATGTCTGTCCATACTTGACAAATTAGGACCATACCAACTGGCACTCACAGTTAAGTCTGATGAATATCTCTCCAAAATGTTCTGAGACAATAGCATCTTCATGGAACCATTCCTCTAATGCTTTTGTGATCTGTTGAGAGAAGTGCTATTCCTCTTCTGATCCCAGCTGAAGGACTCAAATCTTTCATGTTTGCTCTATCTTCCATTTTCTACCATCACTCTACACTAAACCTTTTCTTGAATATCAATAAACTATAAATATTTTTTAAAATATTTATTTTTTGACTGTGGTGGATCTTTGTTACTGTGCACAGGCTTTATGTAGTTGTGGTGCTTGGGCTTCTCATTGTGGTGGCTTCTCTTGTTACAGAGCATGGGCTCTAGCTCTAGGTACATGTCTCAGTAGATGCAGCTCTCAGGCTCTATAGCGCTGGCTCAGTAGTTGTGGCCCATGGGCTCAGTTGCTCTGTGGCAAGGCAGATTCTTAACCACTGAACCACCAGGGAAGCCCTGATCTATAAATATTTACTACTCTCTTTGGATACAGTTTTTACTCTTTGGGATGGGAAGGAAGTCAGCATTAAAACTTGCTCAGGTTTTACCCTTGCTCATACCCCATGAGTCTGTGTAAAATTCTACACATATAGAGGAAATGTGTTATTTGTTTTTTTTTTAATTTATTATTATTATTATTTTTTACTTTACAATATTGTATTGGTTTTGCCATACATCAACATGCATCCGCCACGGGTGTACACGTGTTCTCCATCCTGAACCCCCCTCCCACCTCCACCCCATACCATCCCTCTGGGTCACCCCAGTGCACCAGCCCCAAGCTTCCTGTATCCTGCATCCAACCTGGACTGGTGATTCGTTTCTTATATGATATTGTACATGTTTTAATGCCATTCTCCCAAATCATCCTCCTCCTCCCTCTCCCACAGAGTCCAAAAGACTGTTCTATACATCTGTGTCTCTTTTGCTGTCTCGCATACAGGGTTGTCGCTACCATATTTCTAAATTCCATATATATGCATTAGTATACTGTATTGGTGTTTTTCTTTCTGGCTTACTTCACTCTGTATAATAGGCTCCAGTTTTATCCACCTCATTAGAACTGATTCAAATGTCTTCTTTTTAATGGCTGAGTAATACTCCATTGTGTATATGTACTCCTGCTTTCTTATCCATTCATCTGCTGATGGACATCTAGATTGCTTCCATGTTATTAGTTTTTAATTCCACTACTGCACAACCCAGAAAGATTTTGGTCCAATTAATATACCCCTCCTTCACTAGAATTCCTAATGGAACAATAGGTAGAACCCCTAACACCTTCTAATTAGTGCATTATTACATACTTTAAGGAAATGAATAATCCTTGAATGAGTCTTAATTCTGAAGTATTAGATGAGTATAGTTCAAATAATGACATCAAACAATACATTTAAAAAATTTTATTTTTAGAGATTGAACAATGATTCATTGCAATTTTTCTGAATAAACAATTAGCAGTCTCAAAGATTATTTCAATAAATTTTAAAATTAGAGCACAGATTGCATACAAATTGATTTTAAATATGCACAGTTTTGAAAAGAACTGAAGAGTACTTAAAAGATCCAATGACATCAATCAATACATTTAAAATTTTTTAGAGATTGAACAATGATTCATTGCAGGTTTTCTGATGAAACAATTAGCAGTCTCAAAGATTATTTCTATAAAATTTAAAATTAGAGCACAGATTGAATACAAATCGATTTAAATAGGTACAGTTTTGAAAAGAACTGAAGAGTACTTAAAAGATCCCATTGAATTCATGTGGCATGATTCCTAGTTTACTTGATAGTGTCTCAGTTAAGTAAGTCCTGGCAGAAAACACTTATTGATTAATTATCTAGAAACTGGTAGCACTAAAATATTAAAATTTATGCATTCAAATGGTTTGTGTGTGTGCTTGTGTGTATGCATGTATGATTTGTGCTTTGCCTAATCTACTATTTTAACGATTATCCTTTCTGTTTCCTGAGGCGCTTAACCTTACTTCAAAAGACCTAATCATACTGAAACTTTTCTTGTCAGCTCTTTGCATATATCACATTTCTAGTTTTCAATGATTTCTTCTATTTTGGACAAGGGCTTTGGAGTAAAAACTAAAGTACACTAAAATAAACTGTACTCTGTCCCAGTGCTACTCACAAGCTGCCAGAACTTTCATGCTTCAACTCACAGGGCTTGGGAATTTGGCTTTCCAGGAATCCCTGTCAATGCTTCTGTGATGAGCCAGGGCTTCCAGGTGCTGCTGCTACAAGGTGAGGTGGAGTTACAATTTTTTCTTTACTGTGCACTGACTATGAAATGTAATTGCTCCTTCATTTTCTTGTTTCAGCTGGCAAAGGATGTAAAAATTCCAGATGGATTAAACATCTAAATTGGAAATATTCATTGCCTACAAATGACTAAATATTTTCAGTCCTTCCTAAGTTGGCTATCCAACATCTAATCTCCCTTAGTATGTGCCTAGCTTCCTTTCCTCTTAGCACCTTATCATTTAATGTTCAATTACACATTTGCAATCTCTCTTGCTTATTTACTTTGGGACACCTCTGTAGATGCAGTTCACTACTGTGTATATTTGCTAGAATGACAGCCACAGAGCACAATGGGAGTTGACTTCCTAAAAGAGTTTACTGTCTTACTGCGTTAAAAATATGATTTAAGATAAAACTTATTTTTGAACCTTAACTGAGTAAATATTATGAAGAAAAAAAATGAATTTTTAAAAGACTTGATTCTACACGCTACTTAAATGAGAGAATTTTCTGAAATTCAAACATAGCAAGCTCCATCTGCTCAGCGATGAGGTACTTGCACAAAGTTCCCCATGGCCTTTTTGGTGTACAAATTAAAAAGGAAGACTAATTCTAAGGAAATAATTTGACATAAAAGTTTGTTTTCTCTTTAAACTACTGCATTTAAAAAGTTATTTGAGTTGTAAACACTCAAGGATAAGCCAGTTTTAAGATCACATTATTGTGTCACAGTAACAAATGCGAATCACATTTATCTTTAATTCATGGATTCAGGTTCTCCTAAATTCTCATTATTGAGCTACTACATTCTTGATAAAAGTTATTAGGAAAATCCAAATCATCATTCCTGGCACCTAGGTACCAAGAAATAGTGTGCTATTATGAAATCACATATAGTTAGCTGCTTTTGTATTTTGGTTAACCAGGTAGTTTGAAAATTATTATCCCACTAGCACTGACTTCAGAATCTAGAAGCAGAACTAGAGGAATTATAGTGAGGTATACTTTGTGGTAGTTCTGTTGCTTCTTTATTGCCCCAGAACTAACCATGGTATTGAGGATGGATATGGAGAAATGATGCTTTTCACCAGGTAGCAATTACCATAGGCGACCAAATGCCACCTATCTATGGCGTCTATAATATATAGGGGTGATGGACTAGCATGATTTTTTTCACTGCTATAAATTTGCGACCTAGGTATTTGATAAAAGTTGTATTTTTTTCCAAATCTTTCCTTTTAACCTATTACATTAAGTCCCTACATATGAACATCACTTCTAGATTAATTTCTGATTTTACAGAAATAGAACCATGAAAAACACAAGTATTAGCGGTCAAAACTTTTTGTTGTTTTATTTTCTTATTTTTGCTTAATAACTGGAGGGAAGTTTTCCTACAGTTTAATCTGGGATCAGGAAAATACTTAAAGCTGTCTGATAGTCACATTGTTGGCCATATAAGAATTTTGATAAATCAACCAATCTGTCTTTGGGGCAGAACTTGACGCCTACTTTAAAGTATTAAAAAATACAATTTATTCTACAGTACATATGTATAGGAGTTCAGTCCTGTAATCAGGCTTGCAAGTGTATTATTTGGTGGTTCTTATAGTTATTGCACATCTTTGGGGTTTCTGAGGAAAATCAACCATTTTAGGCTTTCTTCCTTTCTCCTTATCAAGAGAAAACCAGCTTAACATGGGATGAAAAGAACACAACTGGTCTCTAACCGTGGGCTTAACTGTCATGGAGCAATGAGGGAAAAGGGGGGCCTTTCCCCCTTTATCACTGTATTTTCTCCAGGCATACAGGTTGTTCAGCCTTAGGTCTGGTTTATACCTAGTCCTTATTATTTTCATTTCATAATCTAACATTCGGTTCTTTCTAGGACTTGGCAAATCTGTACATGGTTTGTTGCTATTCTGATTTTTTTCTGGGGAAAAAAAAAACCCTCATTCAGGGGCAACTTTTTTGAAAGCTGTTTGGAATCTAACTCATTACAGGTTTCTTAACTCCATGTTGTAAAATCCGAATATAGATACTGTCCAAACTGTCCAAAGAGTAATGTTTGAATTCACAGTAACAAAAGTTACAAAGTTTGTGCAAAAGATATTGTACACCATTGGAGTACATAGAGCTTGCTATAGTTAATTTTATATATAAAGCTGCATTTATCATTAAAACTATTCTGTGCTACATTAAAAGTAAAGTATCTGATTTAAATTTTCCCTACAAGTAAAAGTGAATGCTCATTTAATCTCAGAAATTTAAAAATGTAAATTGTATATTTATGATGCTTGTAATCAGTATAATAAATCATTGGAAACTTTTAAACACCATAATTGCTTTGGAGCTCTTCAAGTTTTCCAAGGGTCATGAAGTAAACCCGGCTGTGATGATTGCGCAGGATAGAGGTAAAGAATAGCTTTAAAAAGAGAGAAAGAGACAATATCAGTAAATATTTAATAACTGCAAACTGATATTTAATAGGTACAACTATCATTTCAATTTGTCTGTTATCAATCAATTTCAAAAAGAGATTTCCTTAGATTAAAATATACAAATTCAAATGAGTATGGAGCCAAAAGTATAATTTAAAAAGTACTTTTTACCATATTCTATATGACTGTACTTCATATAGTTTAAATAAAATTAAGTTTTTGTAGGTGACATTTATCTGCTAAATTTCTTGATTGGTTTCATTAACAATTTTCCTTTTCTATTTTAAAAAAATCTACTTTTACTTAAGTTAGCTTTCCTTTTACTTTTAATATATGGAAAATATCATATTATTTAGATGCAGTTCATACTGTCGCTGGTGCTTAAGTGGCCACTGAAATTTTCTACTTGGTACAATTTTCTATTTCAGTGTAATAGACTGACATGAATAGATTGATATTATCAGCTAAACCAATTGACTTAGAGAGGAACATGTTGTGCAAATATGGTCTGTGCCATAAAGAAAATTAGGACAGTACAAGAATATAAATAGCAAACAGAAGTACTCTTGTTAGGACCAAGGTTTTCAACCTCCACAATGGATATACTTAGGAAGGTGTGTGACGTAATGATGAAAACAACACTAGCTACCCTTGACTTAACACCTTTTATGTGCCAGGCCGTCGACCTGTGAGATGCTTCTTATATATACATTATTGATAATTTACAGAATTGTTCCAAGTTATTAATATTCCCATTTTTGAGATGAAAAAACTAAGGTTCAGAAAAACAAGTCAAACTTCCAGGTTCTCACATGTAGTTAGATCTGGGACTGCATCCTAGATGTACCTGATCTCAATCATTGGTTCTTGCCATTATCTCTCTTTATATTGTAAACCAGTACCTTTTATTGATGCCCAGTGCTTTACCCTGTTGGTTCTGATAATTCAAATCCTCTGAAATTTCTTACAAATGTGAATGCTTCCTAGTCTTATTAGAATTTATTTTTTTCATGCTATTATTTCTCACAACATGTAGGGACTGTTCTGATCATACAATTCATTTTTTCAATATAAACTATTTGAATTGGTTAAAATTGATCACATTACACAAATAATTGCCAAATACTGATTTCCTTTTTCTTTTCTGTAAAGTGGACATGATAATGTCCACTTACGAAGATTAAGTGTGATAGCCTCTTAAGTATTTAGCCAAAACTCTACTATATGATTAGGTGTTCAACAAACATAATTAACTTTTTCCTTCTTCTGTTATTGGATTATGTTGAAAACTATAAAAGGCAGATCTACTCAAGCATTATCTTTCAAAATGTCATATTAATATGAATGTGAAAAGAGCTATGCATCACAGACAATAATGGAATTTGTAACAAATAGAGGCTAGTTTTGCTATGAACACCATTAGAATTTTTACATTTTTGAAAATAATTTCTCTTGAAACCAAATTTCATCATTTACCAAATCAATGTTTCTAATGCAAATTGCAAATTTATTTTTATTATATTATTAATATGTCAATTTGGGACATTAACATAAATATACTTATAGCCAGAAAAAAAAAAAACAATATAAATTTCCTGAGTTAATTTTCATTGCTTGCTTTACTTTTGCTTTAACTGGGGTATGTAAACTATACCTTGTCACCTCGGGTACACAGAAATCTCAGCTTCTTAATTGATCTGCGCTTCAGTTCACTTTCCAGAACCCTTGACTGCAAAGAGCGGACTTCCATGGCCTTTTGGCCCCACCCTGTGGTTCTCTGTGAACACTCAAAAGCTACAATAAAAATTTAAAAATCAGAAAAACACAAAATATTTCTGCCAGTGATGGAAAATTATAACTATAGCTAACGTTTGATTATTAAGAGGGACATTATTACAGTTTGGATGAATACATTCTTATTTTCTTCCATCTAAGTCAGTAGTTTGGCCATTATGCTGCTCAACAGAATGTTCAAGCTAGCTATGTACTCTTATCATTGTGATCAACTATTCACCATAGTGAATAACTAGATCTAAGTTAATTTTTGTATTTACATTCTCCAACACCACAGAAAAAGCTGAAGGTTAATGTTAACCCCTTTGTAGAAAATCAAATCTACTCACAGTCATTATTTTATAATCTATTTTTGGGGTACAATATCCTGTATGGGTTTGTACTTGTGCTTAAATGACATACATGGAAACCTAACTCTTCAAAATTAAAACTGTTAAAAAATGACTTGCTAAAATAATGACTTTAGCAACTCTGCTGCTGCTGCTACTGCTGCTAAGTCACTTCAGTCGTGTCTGACTCTGTGCAACCCCATAGACGGCAGCCCACCAGGCTCTCCTGTCACTGGGATTCTCCAGGCAAGAATACTGGAGTGGGTTGCCATTTCCTTCTCCAATGCATGAAGGTGAAAAGTGAAAGTGAAGTAGCTCAGTCCTGTCCGACTCTGAGCGACCCCATGGACTGCAGCCTACTGGGCTCCTCCGTCCATGGGATTTTCCAGGCAAGAGTACTGGAGTGGGGTGCCATCGCCTTCTCCGTTAGCAACTCTAATGTAATTCAATTAAGTACCATGTTATAAACAGAACTAAAGCTAATTTGACACTGTTAAGCCTTTCTCTTGCTTAGGAAATTTTTATTAAGATTAAAACTTTTGGGTCCTGCTTTATATTATTCAGTGACAATTAAGATTATGACAACTGCTTTAAAACAGAAAACCTAGTTATGTAAATAGCCATATAATCAGCTAACACTGTAAGGTATTTTCTGACATGGTGAGCAGTATTTTTTTCAACAACTGCATACAGCAAAATTTATAAACTTCATGCAGTCTACTTGCTGAGTCCAAGTACACAGTTCATATGGCATTAAATAATTTCTACCTTGATTCTAAAGCACATTAATTTGCCACTTAACCTAGCTACTGAGCTAGTTTGTATATGAGATAGAATCTAATGATTTAGTTGGGAATGCTTAATGATGCTTCCTATGATTGCTGCATCTCTATATATTTGTTTAAAAATCCAAAGCAATGATCTTATTAGTGAGAACATTCATTATATCTAAAGGAAAATGTAAAATTTAGATTGGGGAAATCTGGATCTGGGTTAGTTTTAAATTAAAAAAGAAGTCATGTTTAGACAAAAAAAAGAGAGCAATTGATTTCCTTAATATTAGAGTTATAAAGCAATCTTTACATGCTCTCAAATTACCCTTAATACACAGACCAAAACATCTTCTCATAGTGCTCTAATTTATTTTACATATAGAGAGATACTTTTCAATTTTAGTTACTTAAAATAGCTCTGTTTTAGGTTGGAAGTTGTCTTGCCTAAGGATAAGAACTGTAGCAGGTGACTTTTTAAGATCTTTTTGATTCCTATCATTGTTTACTGACATAAATATAGGGGTTACATTTCCCATTTGAGCTAAGTTTCCTTATTCTAATTTCTGATTAATAAATTGATCACAACCACTGTAGAAGTTAGAACAAGGCATTATTTTCAGTTTATTTTGCCCCAGATCTGTCAATTATATTGTAAGCATTTACTTCTTTTCACAAAATGGTTTTAAACCCTCTGTGAGTTCTTACCTTTTGAAGGAATTGGATGTTTTCAGGACATCCCTTAACACTATGTATGCAAAAAGAAAGGATTCTGCAGATGCAATGCAATGTGCCATCATCCATAGTGAAAAAATGTCCATTAAAAAAGCTCTTTCAAACTGGTCCTTAAAGTCACATGTGGATCACATTTAGCCATTTTATAGAGATTTCAGAAGCTTCTAACTTTTTATTGATAAACTACTTTTCTCTCTGTCTCTCTTATCTTTCTGTCTTCTTCTTTTCCTTCCTTCCTTCCTTCCTTTCCGTCTCTCTCTCTCCCCCTCTCCTTCTCCCTTTTCCTTTATTTGCTTCATTAAACTTATCCTCCTTCCAGTAACATTTCAACAAAATCATTCTACTCTAGTATTTTTGCTGTTTATAGGCATTATTCTGTTTCCTATTTAGAATTACCTCTGTAGTCATCAAGCCTCAGAGACATGTACGAGAGATTCAAGTTATTCAGATTTCCCAGATTGGTGGTCCTGTGCTGGTCAGGAAGAACAAAAAAAATTGCCCTGGTCTAATGAAGATGAAAAGGCAGTTTTCTTTGTGTTGTCATCTGGGTAGTACCTAAGAGCATTTCAGTCAGTCATATTTATCTGTTTTGTAAATGAAGGTTGATGAAATCTTAGTGACAACCAATGAGTCACAAAAGCAGTTTGTATTTGATTCTTCACAGGAATATTACTGGCTAAACAGAACACTATTGACTGTACAAAATGGAAATATTTTGCTCCTCTCTTATACTAGTTGGCACTCTCCTAAGATAAAGGTAAAACCCCCAAATCAATGTTATGGAATGAAGCATTTCAACACCTGTGTAAAATCTGCAAGCAAAAGGAGTTAAAATAAAATGATAGATTATTATAGAAAATAATCACTTTCTTATTTTAATTGCATGCTTATTGAAAATGAACTACTAAGACAGCCAAAATCAGTCTCTTTGTAGTAGCCTTGTGAAATCATTAAGCATAAGAAAAACATATACATTATCTTACAAGGGAATAAATATGCAGTACCCCAAATTAACCCTAGATGCCTTGAGAAAAAGTGACACTTTAGGAAATAGAAGCTTTTCTGGGATCATCTGAAAGGAGAAAAATTTTCCACATACCTACGGAGGATGGTATGTCTTTCCACACATCAAGGATATTCTTGAAGAGTTGTTCATTTGCTTCCACGGAAAGGGATTCAGCATTGAAGGTGAGCATCATGCCAATTCCCAAGGAATCAGGTAAAATGATGATATTCTGTGGTATAATGATTTCCAGGGGCTAGAATTATGTTTCATAAGGATTTATATGTCCAACATTTTATCACTACTACTTTAATAGAAGCAGCTTGGATGAACAATAAAGACCAAAGAGGGGTTGGTACAGAGAGGAGAGAAATTTCTGTTTTAGTACTAAACAGCATGCTATCCAACACTTGAGAAGAGCTTTCCCTATGTCATAAGGTTGTTATTGTTTAATATTCTCCTATATTTTTAGGAGAAAAATTATATATGTAAAAAGCAGAATATATTTCTAACAGAGAAATTTGTTGAAATTTCACTAAGTATGATGTATAATGATAGAAGAAACATCACTTGTTTGATTTCAGATTCATTTTAGCACATTAATGAATACTAAATTTAGTAAGGAATGAACCAATTAACAAATACAAAATCACTGGTTATCATCCAATTCATTCAAATCAGAAATAGAAAATTAACTTTAAAATAGCTTGAGCTTAAATATTTACAAGGAACAGCCTTATAATATTTTTCACTGCTTGAAATGTAACAGTCATCCTCCCTTCAAAAAAATTATAGAATTTATTATCCAGTTTACATAATCTTAAAATATCTTCAATTCCGAGAGGTACTAGGTGATGAAATATTAAGAAATATCTAAGAATTTCTAAATTTCATGATGCACAAAACAATGTGACAAAACTTGCCCAAACTATAGATATTGTCACGTTAATCATATTTCCCTTAAAAATGAACAATCAATTCCTCTTATCATGTCTCCAATTTAGCAATTTAAGGGAAAAAATGTCAGAAACTATACTTGCCAAACCCAGTGCACTCAGGCCAAGTGCTTGTGGCCATGCCTCAGTCTCAGCAACAACAATTCTTAAAACTAAAATGGGGATCCAGAGGCCAAAAGCAATTTTAATGCGTTCCCTGTGCACTCGCATGAGCAACTGAATCAGAAAAGAGATGAAGGAAGAGAGAAAAAGAAATTGCAAGAAAAAAGGTTGTCTCAAAAAATTTGTTTAGAATAGAGCTAAGCTGCTGTAAATCAGAAAGCATCAGAGGTAATTCTCTTGCTTCTCAGATGATTCCTGAAGTAATCAGATATTCTTTTAGCACACATAGCTCCCTTGTAGCTTTATAGCTTTTGTAATCTAGCACTGTTGGAAAAATTATTTTTAGTACATCCTGTTTCAGAAGACACTCTCTCCTCCCTTATATTAGAGTCCTTTCTCTTTTAATGGGTCAAGACACTAGGGTATTTAGCTAAAAATTCTATTTTTGAATTCACTTAAGGTATCCTAATTAGGCCAGAAAATGATGAAAAAAAAATCCTCTTCTCTCATTGTTTCCATAATAATTAACAGATTGCTCGAAAAGAAAGTATTTCTTCTTGCTTAGTAGTCAAGTTGAACACAGAATTCAATCTTCCTGAATGACTTTTCAAATAAGTATAAACTTGAATCAGTACTGAGGTTTTCAATAATGCACGATGTAATATAAAAAAAAAATAAGATGCAGGAAGTGATGGAAGACTTTCCAAGTGAAGAATACTATAATATTTATACTAAAACTTACCTGATTTCATATTTAAGTGGCTTTGTCTGGGGCTCGGTTCAGTGTTTTTGACATTATAAACAGTGATTTCTATATAATCATAGGTGACAACAGAATGATCATCTAATTGGATTGTTAAATCTGACCAAAACTTGAAAAAACAGCCTCCATTAATGATCTGACAATTGTTCTGTGTAATCTGTCAGAGATATACGAGAGCACTCTGAAAACTGTGCAAAATATCACATTACTACAGTGATTCAGAAGTACAAAAAAGTTTTCTCCTGGACTTTTGTATAACACCAAACTGTTAAAACTTTAGTGTTTGACAAAATGGGGAATTTAAAAAGATTTGTTGATTCATCTCTTCCTTTTTAATATAATTTTCAACAGGAAAAGATGTCATTTCTACCATTATATGTATATTGTGTGTGTGAGTGTGTGAGGTATTATGTTATGTTTGAGCTCTTTATATAAATAATGTGTATAGTATTTTTACAACTATTCATATTTTAGATGCTGTGCCATATTTTCATGTTTATAATTATTTAAGAGTTGAGAGTTGATATGCATTAGCTTTTAAAGTGTTGAATCCTTTGATCAGAAATTCTAAGTATAAAGTATACTATAAGAGAATACTTTATGATAACTTGCTATATATCATAGTTTACTAAAATCTGGATAAAGAAAGGGCATATACATAATAATGCTTAATGAGATGCAGAGAACTAAAAGCAAGGGTTATAAACTCATATGCCTAAGAGGGCCAGTTATTATAAATACATAAACATGGACGGATAGAGAATGCATAGCATATGTTCCATCCAAAAGTGGGCAGGCACCAATTGGTTCCAGTTGATTATGGCCAGATAGTAATGTTGGATCATTGGTTTTTCAATAGAAATCCAGGTTTTAAGTATAAACTAGGGATTCAGTTCAGTTCAGTCGCTCAGTCATGTCCGACTCTTTGCGACCCCATGAATCACAGCACGCCAGGCCTCCCTGTCCATCACCAACTCCCGGAGTTCACCCAAACTCATGTCCATCGAGTCGGTGATGCCATCCAGCCATCTCATTCTCTGTCATACCCTTTTCCTCCTACCCCAATCCCTCCCAGCATCAGAGTCTTTTCCAATGAGTCAACTCTTCGCATGAGGTGGTTCATTTAAAAACAAATACATCCCTCTGGGTCGTCCCAGTGCACCAGCCCCAAGCATCCGGGGAGGGAAGAGGGAGGAGGGTTCAGGATGGGGAACACATATATACCTGTGGCAGATTCATTTTGATATTTGGCAAAACTAATACAATTATGTAAAATTTAAAAATTTAAAAAAGCAAAAAAAAAACTAAAAATAAAAACAAAAACAAATACAAAACATCACTGTGCCAGACAAAGTCTATCTGCAGAACAGACTTAGCACTCTGGACTAAGAAACCATTAGTGACTTTTGTTTATCCATTACTACCTTTTGGCACTCAATACTTACCTTTTAGGTCTCAGTTCTAATATAGATATTGGTACTCGTATTTTTAAACCTTTTAAGAGTTTCACAGTTGGAAATACTCAAATTATGTTATACAATAATTTCTAGGGATCTTACGTTATTTGGCAGGGTCACATCAGACATAACCTCAGATTCTGCATCAATGATGTGATATCCATCTGCTGAGCTGAAGAAAATCTTTAGTCTTTTTTCAGAACCAATAGCCAGGTCAACTGTCACTGGCTTATGACCAAGTGTTGGAAACACCTGTAGGTATAAAACCAAATATGGCCAAAAGGCCAAAAATGACACTTTGTCTAAGGTGAAAATTCTCCCGCCCGTTTGCTTAACAGGTGTATAGAACCCAGAATGATTTTTAAAATTACATAATATATTTAGAGACCTATGTATTACAACTTTTCTTATATCTGTTAACTCAACAAGAACAATTATATTCAGGTTCTAAATATTGAGTTTTCCTTCAAAGGCCAAATCTTCAAAAATCGTAAGAGTTTTATATGGCCTTGTATCCTATGTGCTGTATTTAAATTCCTTGCCTTGAGATTCAGCAAATGAAGGAGCTCATCTGGTCTCTTAAACCGGTTTGCTGGATCAGCTGCCTGTATTTTTGCCAATATTCGTATATAGGCTTCATAGGACATGTAGTCTCCTTCGGAGTCTGCTGATTGATCAATGCACACTTGGTAGGGAATGAGAAAGGCCAGACATGTTAACCTACCATAGACTGGGTGTACTCTAGGCTATTATGGTTCCTAGTCCAAGGAAACAAAAAGCCAAACAGGATACATTGCCAAGTTCAGGTCACAGTAGAGGACTGGGCATCACAGGTTTCACCATACTGAACTCATGTGGTGGGATTCAAGAACTGGAGTGAGGACTTAGACAAGGAACTGTATATCAGGCCAGACAGACTGTTGGTACTTACCTTCTTTGCTTCCCAGCTCCATACCAGGCAGCTCTGACCAATCAGCAGACACCCAGGAACAAACCCATATCCAAATACTGACAACTGACCCAATGCCCAATTTAGGGAGATCAGATCAGGGATGTGATTTGTGTCCGGACAGGCCCAGACTATCTATATAGTAGTCTGTGCTGTTTATAAAAGAACATATTTATTGTACAAATGGCTCAGCCGGTAAAGAAATCTGCCCACAATTTGGGAGACCTGGGTTCGATCCCTGGGTTGGGAAGATCCCCTGGAGAAGGGAAAGGCTACCCACTCCAGTCGTCTGGCCTGGAGAACCCATGGACTGTATAGTCCATGGGGTCACAAAGAGTCGGACACAACTGAGCGACTTTTACTTTCAGACATCTGAGGAGCAGTCATAAACATTAACCCATCTATATTGTACACATGTGATATTTTAGTCTATAAAATATAATATGTAAACAGATCCTAACCTAAGATATGATTGTATTTCATGAATACCTTACTGGGGTCTATCATGATGTGTCCCTATCAGTGCTTTGAAAAACTCCATGGACCAACCAGTTCAAAATCTCCTAGGATGTTTGCTAAAAATATAGATTCCCCAGGCCCCATTCCAAACCTAATTTGGCCTGGAGTTGCGTCTGAGATCTAAACTTTTAACAAATGCTTCAGATGATTCTAAGAAGCTACTGGATTCTATGTAGTACCACTGGTTCATTAATCAGTCTTTATTAATACAGAATAAATACAGAATAATTTTATTTATGTTGAGTTCTGAAGCACTGTAAAAAGATAATAAAGATAAAAATAGTCTCCAGTTTATGAAATGTGATTAAAAATCATCAGTGACATAATTGTTTGGGACACTAAATGGTTACCTTATGAGGCTGATCCATAGAAGTTCAGTTAAACCAAAATAAGGGTGGAAACAGTACTCGTAATCCAAATAAGCCTAACCAGCATTCCTTGTAATAGTTCTAGAGAGAAATGTGTTTAGAGATCCATCTTGGAAGGAATATAGAGCCACCCTTTCCTCCCCACCCCCACCTATTATAGTCCTGGTTATGAGAGCAAAGGCTTTCTTTTCCTTCATTCCTCTACCAGGGGGTTCCCCACTCTACCACTGTCACATCTTTCCTTACCTTCCCTCTGCTCTCCACCCCTCACTAAGAGAGAAAAGGGACTTTCTCAGCTTCAAGTCATTGGGGTAGCACCCAAAGCTTGTGTTTGTGGCTTTAGAAGAGGAGTTCTTCATGTTAACTACAGGAATTGGGAGTGAGGGAGTGAGGAGCTGGTAGGGAGTTCCTGTAAGGGAAGGGGTCAGGGATTTCCCTCACATTCTCCCTTGGTTTGGTACCTGTGAATTGTCTAGAAAAGGGTTAAATGATAATTATTGACATGGTATATTCAAATTACATTAACTGTAGAAGAATAGCATCTATATTTCTCCTACTATATTCCAAATACTGTTCTGTTTACAAGTTCTCAAAAGAAAGCCCAATGCATATGGAGACCACTCACTTTAATGGCAGTGCTTTCATCAAAGGACTTTGGTGCCCATGCATACAGGTGAATCGATGATTTCAAAGCAATTGCAATATATGTTGTCTCTTCATGTTGGACTACAGTGATAAAATACAAAAAAGTAACAACGCCACAGGGTTAGCAAGAACACTCAAGTATTTGTATTTGTTGTTAAAAATGCCATAACAATGACAATTAAGAAGGCAATAGCATCCAGAGTGATTTATGGATTCAATGCAATCTCTAAAATCCCAATGGCCCCCTATGTATAAACAGAAATGCTGATTAAAATTCACATGGAATTAGAAGAGGCCAAAATGCTCTTGAAAATAAAAAACAACGTTGGAGGACTCACAGTTCCCAGTTTCTAAACTTATTATAAGCTATAGTAATCAAAGCAGTGTAGTACTGACATAAGGATAGGCATATAGATCAATGGAGTAGAACTGAATGTCTATAAATAAAGTACATTTATGGTCATGGTGCCAAGAATATTCAATAGAGAAACAACAATTTCTTCATCAAATGGTACTGAGACAACTGAATATCTACATATAAAAAAATGAACTGGATGTCTTACCTTAATCCATATATACAATAATTAACTTGAAATGGATCAAATACCTAAATGTAAGAGCTAAAACTATGAAGCTATTAAAAGTAAATAAACCTTCATGGTAATAGATTCTCATATTTGACACCAAAAGCATAAACAACAAAAGAAAGAAACAGCTAAATTGGGTTTCATTAAAATTCACTCTTCTATGTATCAAAGGACACTATCAACAGAGTGAAAAGACAAAGTATGGAACAGGAATAAATATTTCCAAATCATATATCTGTAAGGGTTTAGTATCCAGAATATATAAAAAACACAACTCAATAACAAAAAGATAAATAGCCCAAGGGAGATATACAAATGGCCAATAAACACTTGAATGCTCAACAACATCATTCATGAGGGAAATGCAAATCAAAACTATAATGTGATGCTGCTTTATACCTACTTGGATGGTTAGAACCAGAAGAAAGACATTTTAAACAATGAATTTATAATAGATAAACAAAAGATGAAATATTTATACAATGCAATACTATTCAGCAATAAAAAGGAATACTGATACATGTTGTACTGGTTATAGCATGGATGAACCTTGAAAACATTATGGTATGTGACAGAAGCTTGTCACAAAAGATCATATAATGTATAATTCCATTTAAGTACATCATGGAGAAAAGACAAATCTATAGCAGAGAAAGTAGATCAGTAGCTTATTCAGATTATGAAGGGAATAAGGTAAGAGGAATTAAATTTGCAGTGATTGCTAATGGCTATGACGTTTCTTGTTAGAATGATGAAAATCAGATCATGGTGATGGTTACACAACTCTATAAACATACTGCAACTCACTTAATTGTACGCTTTAATTGGGTATATTTTATGGTATATAAATTATTTCAATAGAGCTTTTTTATTAAAGAAAGAAAAAGTTTATAAAAAGTATATGTTTGCCCTTGGCCAGACCTTCTGGCTCTTATGAAATATGTTGTCCTACTTCTAGATTTATGTTTGTGCTAAATCCCTCTTCTTTGGCAGAGATACTGCTGCTGTCTTCTCTAGCCAGACTTCATCTAAGACTAATATATAAGAATTCTCTCTCTCCTTTCCTCTCCCTTCCTCTCTCATTCTCTCTCACTCTGTGTCTCTGCCTCTCTGAGTCTAGCTTCACTTTCTTTCTTTATTTTTTTTTAACTGTTCAGAAGTAGGTCAAAGAATTATGATTAATAAATCCACCAACAAGCAAACAAATTCTCTTTTAAGCAAATAATGCTGATAATTTCAATATATGGCAGTAATTGGTATCAGTCCACTATTTTGTGGACCTTGGAAGGCTATGAAAATACCATGCAAGCATGGTTATGTTGTTATTCTCCTTTGGGAAGGAGCTACTGTTCCCCTCGTCAGTAGGACAAGTGTTATTAGAGAGCTGGGATTGATTGGAATGCAATCAGCCAGGAAAAGTAGACTAAACTAGTCCATCCATTTCACAAACGCACAGAACTATCTTTGCAAGGTTGACTATCTTTGTAAACTCTCTTATTGAACTAAAAACTTGATAAGTTATTAAGAGGTACTTCTGCTATATCAACTTCTGGGTTGACATCTGGGAATATTAAAGTAGTGATACACAAAACTAGAAGAAAATAGTATATTTATTTAATACTTAAGTTGTCTGGGCACTCATTTCTACCTTTATTTGTGTGTATGTATGTATGTATATGGGCTTCCCTGGTGGCTCAGGTGGTCAAACGTCTGCCTGCAATGCGGGAGACTTGGGTTCAATCCCTGGGTTGGGAACGTCCCCTGGAGAAGAAAATGGCAACCCACTCCAGTACTCTTGCCTGGAGAACTCCATGGATGGAAGAGCCCGGTAGGCTGCAGTACATGGCGTCACATATGTATACAAATATGAAACCTATCCTGGGAAAGCCTCTTAGTATGCAGAACAGAAATGGTCAGTCAGGATAAAAATATCCTGCCACAACTCATATTGCTAAGTCGCTTCAGTCGTGTCCGACTCTGTGTGACCCCATAGACGGCAGCCCACCAGGCTTCCCCATCCCTGGGATTCTCCAGGCAAGAACACTGAAGTGGGTTGCCATTTCCTTCTCCAACGCATGAAAGTAAAAAGTGAAAGTGAAGTTGCTCAGTCGTGTCCGACTCTAGCGACCCCATGGACTGCAGCCTACCAGGCTCCTCTGTCCATGGGATTTTCTAGGCAAAAGTACTGGAGTGGGGTGCCATTGCCTTCTCCGAACTCATATTATGTGATTCCAACTATCTCTTACCTATGCCACTAGTTCTGACTGATAGACAATTAGTAAAGAGGAAAGAAGAAAAAAGGCTAAGAGTAGAGGGGATTTGCTTCAGAAATAGAAAGAATGGGAAAACATTACTTCCAAGTTGTTGAGAGATGACAGCAGGACTCTGAGACCCTGGATTTGTTACTCCATTCCACAGCGGATGGTTGTCAAGACACAGGGGATATGAAAACACACTAATCAGACAGGAAATATTTTGCAATTATACTCATGAATATCATAAGTGGGAATGAGAGCCAGCAGATAATTGATAAATTTTCTTTTTGACTCATGGTAAAGTTTCTTGGTCAGTATTAAGAGGGATTTCCCAATTTTTAAAAAAGGAATCATTATGGGATTCTATTTTATTGCTGCTCCAAGGAAAGACAATGTCATATAAATCTTGCAGGTTACTGAAGACACATTAACATTTATACAATTGAAGTTAAATAGAAGCAGGAAGAAACATCAGTTAATGTGAACTAATTAGAGTGAGTGGGAAGGGAAGAAAGGAGAAAAAGTAAACCAAATTTAACTTCAATAGCTATTTCAGTCAATCAATATTTTTTCAATAACAGCCATTATTGTGACATAAAAGACTTGAAAGATGTCTCAGAGAAATTTACTCATTTTTGTATTCGAAGTTGCAAATGTTTTCCTTTCTCTACTTTACCTTTCACAAGAATGTACTTCACCAAATGAAGGGAGGCAAAATTTATATAGCTGAGGTAAATGGCAACATATTCCAGTATTCTTGCCTGGGAAATTCAAAGGACTAGGGAGCCTGGCAGGCTACAGTCCAAGAGGTCACAAAAGAGTTGGACATGGCAATGACTAAACAATAACAACAAAAACAAATGTGAAATGAGACTTACGGACACTGAAGTGTTCACAGCCTGTCAACTTATCAATTGCTTTGCAGGCTTCTTCTGTTTTGAGCATTTCCTCTTGTCTTCTTTTACTTTCTGGATCATCATTCAAAATCTTATTTCTCAGCCATGTCAAATGATACACTCGAAGTCTATTCTTACGGCCTGATAGATAAGAAAAGACACAGTGTTTTAATTCAGTCTTTTTTTTTTTTTTTTTACATATTAGAAGAACAAAAAAGGTAAAGGTATTTTGTCTTTTTAATCAAATCTTTTAATTAAAGTAAAAAGCACTTAAAAAACTATACTGCATTGAGTCTCCCCTTTAGAGTTTGGAAATATGATAGCAAAGTTTCTTTTAGTCTCTCACTTCCAAGAAATAGCTGAAGTGTCTACCAGCTATCAATGTAGAAGTGAATGTACAATACTTCTTTGGAACAGGTTAAGACTACTACTATGTGGGCAACAGAATTACCATCCATTCATTTGTTTCTTAGCTTTTAATCTAAGCCATGACTTTTTTGGGACTCAGAGACCTAGAAGCTGTCTCTGGTAGTGTGCATATATGAGAAGATATGTCTGGTGTATTGACTGTTAGGCATCCTCAGCCAGTGAGATGGGTCTCTCTCTCTGTATTCTTTCATTCCAGTAAACTTACAAAGAAATCCAATGGTTTATTATTTTTTCTCAGCCCAATCTATCTTTAATGTTATTTTTCTAATTGTAAATCCCATCAAATTCTTACAGTTCTTTCAGAAAAACAAGCCATTAAAATCACACATTTATTTTCATATATAGTGACGTTATAGTCATTTTTAGACTATAAGATTTCTAGGCCCAACATTAAGATTCTTATTCATGTAATCTTAAACATATTTTTAATCATTTTTCAGCAGTGTTAGAATTCAAGTATCTATATCTATTGTCATTCTGTTCTCAAATAACAAAGTTGAGCTCCAAACTATCAGGTATCTTTCTATACTAACATTCTCTGTACTATCTTATGCAAAAATAATCCACATTTAAGAGAAGCTTCAGCAATAAAAAGAGAATATTTGGGTTAGATAAAGCTGGATAAAAAGAAATCTGTTATCCAGATGTGCAGCCTGTAAGCCATCCAGATGTATTCAAAAACTAAATGTTGCTTCCATGTGCCTCAAACAATTATAAATGAATGGCCATGAAAAATGATTTAAAAAATCATGATACTTCGGTATATATTTCTAGGGGATTTTCTCTAACCAAAACTTAAAGCAACATTAATCATATTTAGGACTATACATAATCATTAATTAATGTGAAATATCATTATTAGGTATAGACAGGAAGTATATAAGCACATAAAAATTACTGTGATTAGCATCATTTTATTCTACAGTTAAAACATTTAACATTTTTTCCCAATCTTTCAAGAGTAATTTTTTGCCTAAAGTAAGCATTAATGTTAGTGCTTTTCTGATACCAAGTACTGTTTAGTAATCACAATAATTATTAACATCCATATACTTGATCTCTCATATTCCAAGGTTCAGGCTCTGACTGACCCAAACTAAAAAGTTCAACTACTATGTGGGAAGAATAGAGGATCCATTCTTGTTACTAGCCCTATCTGTAGACCCTTATTATAGGGCTGTGGTAGGTACAACAGACTCTCATTTTTATCCAGTTATTGGCCTCTTTGTTCCTTGTTGCTTCTAACACATCACAGGAAAGGTATATATTGGAGGTTACTGTGGTGGTGAGTGCATGGGTGGCTGAGGCTGTGACTTCCAAAGTTGTGCATGGTTACTGAGAGAAGACCTGATAGGATGCAAATGGCATGGTTTTTCCTTTCCCTGACCTAGTAGAGGTACATTGCAATCAAATATCCAGACATCAAAGGAGAGTCAGAAGTTTACATTGTAAATAGTTAAGAAAATGCAAGTAGGAAAGCCTGGTGTCCCAATTAAAAATTATATTTACAGTGCTTTCCTAGGAACACTTTCACTTGAGAAAGTCTTTAGCCCAGTTTACAACCTAATTAATCTGCATAATAACTTAGCTAATTTTAGTTCTTAAAACAAACCGGAGATGGTAATCAGCAAATTGAGTGGCTCTACAACTTGAATCTGACGGAATGGTCTTCTCTTTATAAGTTTAGTAATGTCTGCCTTTCCACTTCTGTCCATCAGATACAGATTCGATCGAGTTCCCAACAGCAAATTCACTCCTGTTCATATACAAAAAGAAAAGTGCTATATTAGCTCAGATTACATTTTTATAATTGCATTTATATTACTATTCTTGCTCCTCCAGTGTGCTGATCTATGTAAAGGTGATGTTTGTCATTTTAAGCTACTGTTGACTTCATTCTGTGTAACAGGGAACTCTCTACTAACAGAACAAATTTATTTTCATTAAAATATAGAAAATAACACCTTCTGGTAATATTCTGCTGGCTGGTGTCTGGTATGCCATCACACAGATAGAACTTTGTGTATATCTTAGTACCTTTTAGTAATGTCCCAAACTTTACAAAAATCAGTCAACTCTTTTGAAAGTTACTATTAAATATTCATGAGGCCTAGTATATATAGTCTTTTTTAAAAAAATTAATTATTTTTTAATTGAAGGATAATTGCTTTACAGAATTTTGTTGTTTTCTGTCAAACCTCAACATGAATCAGCCATACGTATATGTATATCCCTTCCCTCTTGTTGGTTTCTCATTCATAACTATAACAGCAATTTAATACTTTTAAATAATTATATGCAAATTATTTTAATATTGGGTGATTCTGTGTTCATGCATATATTAAAAAACTTATATTGCTGAATGTCTATAAAATTAGTTCCTATTTCATGTATTTACATTCCTATACTCTGTTATTTGTGTGCTGGCTCTATTCATTAAAATATAAGCACTGTTTAAAGACTGAATGAGAAGACTAAAATAGAAGATTCAACTAAATTTAGAATGCACTTCAAATGGGGGTCAGGATCAAGACAGTGGAGTAGAAAGACTCTGAACACACCTCTTTCCATGGGCACACAAAAATTACAACTATTTACAGAGCAACTGTCTATGAGAATGACCTAAAGGCTAGCAGGAAGATTTTCTGCAACTAAAGACATAAAGAAGGAGCCACAACAAGATGGGAAGGAATGACAGAGATGCAGTTTAGTAAAGACCCATATTCAAGAGCTGATGACTCATAAACAAGAGGTTCTTCCCAAGGAGTTTGGCATCCAAGATGCACATTGGGTTCCCCAGCCCGGGGGTCTGGCACTGGGAAGATGAGCTCCTAGAACAATTGGTTTTGAAAATCAAGTGGGGCTTATTTTCAGGAGAGTTGAAGGGCCATAAGTAAAAGAAATTCCATTCTTACAGGGCATGCACAAAATCTCATATGCTTCAAGTTTCAAGGCAGACACGGTGGTTTGAAAGGTGCCTGGGTCAGACCCACTTGTTGATCTTGGAGAATCCCCTTGGAGAGGCAGAAGCCATTGGGACACCCCTGGGGACTGAGATACTGGCAGTGGCCATTTGGGGCATCTTGTTCTACCATGATGACACATACTAAAATCTTTTATATTTTAAAATATAAAACCACAAGTTATAAAAATGGGTTACTAGACATTAAGCTCATCTCTGGGTAGTTGCCTGACTGAAATGATAATGAAGTAAACTTTGCTTTCTTGTTATCTGACACATTACATTAGTAGAACTTTGAGGATGGCTTTTTTTTTCTGCAAAACTATAATATTTGCTACACTGTTCTATTTTTAATTTAAAATTCTGTCCCCTGTTCAATCATACATTAAGCAAAATCTATGAAACTGCAGGTTGGAGGTTGGCATTTATTTTGGATTTTTCACTTCCTTGCATTAATTTATTCTATTTCATTTATGGTTCAGACTGGCTTGAGGTAAAAAACTGTCTCAGAATTACCAAGTGGTTAAAATTCTCCTGGAATAAAGGATTGAAGAAGTCTATTAAAGTTAAGATATTATACAAGGAATTTTGTCTACAAATCCTCAAGATATTTTAAAAACAAGAACTTTTGAAGAAATTTCTTGCAATAATCTCATTAGGTATTATACATTGCATTCTATCACAAATTAAAAATACTAAGCTTGAATTTTCAAATAATTATAACCTAGTCCAATTTTATATTTTAGCAAAGTTAATTCAGGTTATAAAGAAAAACAGAATGAGCAGGAGAGGGAGTAATTCAAACATCAAACTGCACTGAGTGAAAATAAATAAGCAAGTTAACTACTCTCTCTGTGTGTAGATACATGTGTATATACATGTTTAATAACATATACAAACACACACACACACACACACACACATACATGGAAATCAGGAGGACATGGCAACCCACTCTAGTATTCTTGCCAGGATAATCACTTGGACAGAGAAGCCTGATGGGTTATGGTCCATAGGGTCGCAGAGTCAGATAGGATTGAAGTGACTTAGCATGTATGCATAATTGAAAACAGTTGTGCTTAGTCGCTCAGTTGTGTCCGACTCTTTGCAACCCCATGAACTGTAGCCCACTAGGCTCCTCTGTCCATGGGGATTATCCAAGCAAGAATACTGTAGCGGGTTGGCATTCCCTTCTTCAGGGGATCTTTCTAACCCAGGGATCAAACCCAGGTCTCCCGCATGGCAGGCAGATTCTTTACCATCTGAGTCACCAGGGAAGCCCTGAAAACATTTTGTCAATAGCAAATACATATTTTATATCTGTGCTTTTATACTAGTTTTTATATAGATAAAAATGTACTCTTTAAAACACAACTCAGTTTTAAGAAATCAAACTTACCCCACAAAGAACCACAGCAGATCTCAGAAGTGAATTCCTTTTCATACATGTGGATTAGTGGTTTTTTACATTCATAAGAGACATATAATGGGTTAACATTAACGTCAGAGGGTCGCTTAGATGATTTCTCAGGTACTTCCACTAATCCAGCATATACTGTGAAGAGAAGATATTGAGAGAACTTACTAGTGTGTACACCATATGCACTTGAGTGTTTTTACAAATGAGACACAGCTTAGAAAAATTCCTTTTCCTTTATTGTATTTTATTTTTTATGGAGCTATAATTTCTATAATTCATAAATCATCAGATGACACAAATCAAGACAGAATATATTTCTGTATATGAATGCATTTCAAGTTACTGTGATTATATATCAAATGAAATCCAGATGAGGGAGCCAATTTCTCAATTATAGTTCGAATTTAGGTGCTATAAAGATTTAGTGAAGAGTAGATTTTTTAAAAATCCATCTGAATTTATGTCATCTGAGTATCAGAATGACTTCTTTTCTGATAATGAACCAGTGGTCAAAACCTGTATTTAATATGGAACAGACTGCAGCATTTGAAGATTATATTAAATACACTTACAGATGGCACTGGCAAAGTCAGCATTTGCAGTCCTTTCAGAATCATTGGAGGGAGAAGAGTGGTTGGCAGAGAAACCTGATTCTGTTGATACTTCTGATATGTCCACAGTGTCATTCTCAGCATCAGGTACTGCGGGTGCAGCACCCGGGGCAATGGCATTTGAGGCCTCACTTCTACCGCCTGACTCCTAAAAGATGATCAACAATTGATTTTGACTTTATTAGGAAATTAACAAGGAGAGAAATGTAAGATGCCTAGGGGTTACTTGAAAGAGGGAATGCAAATTTTGTAACATCTGTAATTCTTGATCCTTATAAAACCCACATTTACCAGTAGAACTCAATAATGTTAGCAGAAAAGAAAGAACTAACTTATAGTGAGACAACTGATGTCAGAACAGAAATTAATGGAGCATGAAATCCTCAGCTATATAATTTGGGGACTTAAAATTTGTGGAAATTTTACTATGCATCAGATATCCTGTTAGGCATCTTATTTACAGATTGTTGTGAATCCTTGCAACAACACCAAAAGTAAATTTGATTATCTCCCTTTTACTTATAAGGAAACTAAAGCTTATTGAAGTTAAACAATCTATTCAAGGTAACATAAATAATCAGGGGGATTAAAGTTTGAAGCCAAAGTCTGTCTGATTCCAAAGCTTATGCTTTCAGTTACATTATTTCAAATAGCTGCATGCAAAAATAAAAAAGTACTATTGTGCTGGATTCAATTTCATTTTGTCAAAGGACAAAGCTAATGATAGAAAATCAACCAACACAATTTCAAGAGTGCAAAAATGCTTCAGTGAAGGTCTAGCTAGATTCTATTGACTTACAGACAAGAAATTCAAGGATAAAGTCACAAAATGTGACAGAATTTATGTGGGATGCCATATCCAATGGAAAAACATACCAATTCTTTTTGGTAAGCCTGTTTGCCAATAAGCATTTCTTTTATGTATAAACAGTGATTCTTGGCATTGATACAGTTATCCTGTCCTACCAAAAACTTGTTTTTATGACCTTTCCTACCATAAAAGTATTATATGGCAACATGTCCTTTTAAAATGAAAATGAAAGGAAGATCTATTCTCTCCGCAAATGTTTAAAACATTTCTTAAGATAACTGGAGATACCCAGGGGTGCTATGAAAACCATGCTGGGACATCTAGTTTTAATGTCTTTAATTAAGATAGGTAGGTAGGTAGGTAAGAGCTACCTACTAGGATAGATGAGCAGATGGGTGGATAGAAAGACAAGTAGATAGACTGACAGACATTCAGGCAGACATAGATTCCTTTTTACTGATATTGCTTTCCCATTGGAAATCATCTAGGGAATTTCTTCCTACCTTGGAAAGAAAAACTTCCTAGGGAGTTTTTTTGTTTGTTTTCTTTCCTTCCTTGATTTCTTTTTTTAATTAGTTAATTTATTTTAATTGGAGGCTAATTACTTTACAATATTGCAGTGGTTTTTGCCATACATTGACATGAATCAGCCATGGGTGTACATGTGTCCTCCATGCTGAAACCCCTCCCATCTCCCTCCCCATCCCATCCTTCAGAGTTGTCTCAGTGCACTGGCTTTGAGTGCCCTGTTTCATGCATCAAACTTGGACTGGTGATCTATTACATATGGTAATATACATGTTTCAATGCTATTCTCTCAAATCATCCCACCCTTGCCTTCTCCCACAGAGTCCAAAAGTCTGTTCTTCTTATCTGTGTCTCTTTTGCTGTCTCACATTTATGCTCATCATTACCATTTTTCTAAATTCCATATATATGCATTAGTATACTGTATTGGTGTTTTTCTTTCTGACCTACTTCATTCTGTATAATAGGCTCTGGTTTCATTCACCTCATTAGAACCGATTCAAATGCATTTTTTTAAATAACTGAGTAAAGTTCCATTGTGTATATATACCACAGCTTTCTTATCCAGTCATCTGCTGATGGACATCTAGGTTGCTTCCATGTCCTGGCTATTGTAAACAGTGTTGTGATGAACACTGGGGTACACGTCACTTTCAATTCTGGTTTCCTTGGTGCATATGCCCAGCAGTGGGATTGCTGAGTCGTATGGCAGTTCTATTTCCAGTTCTTTAAGGAATCTCCACACTGTTCTCCATAGTGACTATACTAGTTTGCATTCCCATCAACAGTGTAAGAGGGTTCCCTTTTCCCCACACCCTCTCCAGCATTTATTGTTTGTACACTTTGGGATAGCAGTCATTCTGACCGGTGTGAGAAGGTACCTCATTGTAGTTTTGATTTGCATTTCTCTGATAATGAGTGATGCTGAGCATCTTTTTATGCATTTGTTAGCCATCTGTATGTCTTCTTTGGAGAAATGTCTGTTTACTTCTTTGGCCCACTTTTGCATTGGATTGTTTGTTTTTCTGCTATTGAGCTACATGAGCTGTTTGCATATTTTGGAGATTAATTCTTTGTCAGATGCTTCATTTGCTATTATTTTCTCCCAATCTGAAGGCTGTCTTTTCATCTTGCTTATAGTTTCCTTTGTTGTGCAAAAGCTTTTAAGTTTAATTATGTCCCATTTGTTTATTTTTTCTTTTATTTCCATTACTCTGGGAGGTGGGTCATAGAGGATCCTGCCATGATTTATGTCAGAGAGTTTTTTGCCTATGTTTTCCTCTAGAGTTTTATAGTTTCCGGTCTTACATTTAGATCATTAATCCATTTTGAGTTTATTTTTGTATATGGTGTTAGAAAGTGTTCTAGCTTTTTTTCTTTACAGGTGGTTGACCAGTTTTCCCAGCACCACTTGTTAAAGAGATTGTCTTTCTCCATTGTATATTCTTGCCTCCTTTGTCAAAGATAAGGTGCCCATAGGTGCATGGATTTATCTCTGGACTTTCTATTTTGTTCCATTGATCTATGTTTCTGTCTTTGTGTCAGTACCATACTGTCTTGATGACTGTAGCTTTGTAGCATAGTCTGAAGTCAGGCAGGTTGAGTCCTCCAGTTCCATTCTTCTTTCTCAAGATCACTTTGGCTATTTGAGGTTTTTTGTATTTGCATACAAATTGTGAAATCATTTTTTCTAGTTCTCTGAAAAACACCATTGGTAGCTTGATAGGGATTGCATTGAATCTATAGATTGCTTTAGGTAGTATACTCATTTTCACTATATTAATTCTTCCAATCCATGAACATGGTATATTTCTCCATCTATTTGTGTCCTCTTTGATTTCTTTCATCAGTGTTTTATAGTTTTCTATATATAGGTCTTTTGTGTCTTTAGGTAGATTTATTCCTAAGTATTTTATTCTTTTCATTGCGATTGTGAATGGAATTGATTCCTTAATTTCTCTTTCTGTTTTTTCATTGTTGGTGTATAGGAATGCAAGGGATTTCTGTGTGTTAATTTTATATCCTACAACATTACTCTATTCATTGATTAGCTCTAGTAATTTTCTGGTGGTGTCTTTAGGGTTTTCTATGCAGAGAATCATGTCATCTGCAAACAGTGAGAGTTTTACTTCTTCTTTTCTAATCTGGACTCCTTTTATTTCTTTTTCTTCTCTGATTGCTGTGGCTAAAACTTCCAAAACTACGTTCAATAGTAGTGGTAAGAGTGGGCACCCTTGTTTTGTTCCTGACTTTAGGGGAAATGCTTTCAATTTTTCACTGCTGAGGACAATGTTTGCTGCGGGTTTATCATATATGGCTTTTATTATGTTGAGGTATGTTCCTTCTGTGCCTGCTTTCTGAAGGGTGTTTTTTTTTTTTTTTTAATCATAAATGGATGTTGAATTTTGTCAAAGGCTTTCTCTGCATCTATTGAGATCATCATATGTTTTTTTCTTTCAGTTTGTTAATGTGGTATATCACATTGATTGATTTGCAAATATTGAAGAATCCTTGCATCCCTGGGATAAAAGCCCACTTGGTCATGATGCATGATTTTTTTAATATGTTGTTGGATTCTGTCTGCTAGAATTTTGTTGAGGATTTTTGCATCTCTGTTCTTCAGTGATATTGGCCTGTAGTTTTCTTGTTTTGGCATCTTTGTCTGGTTTTGGTATTAGGGTGATGGTGGCCTCATAGAATGAGTTTGGTAGTTTACCTTCCTCTGCAATTCTAGAAGAGTTTGAATAGGATAGGTGTTCAGATCAGATCAGTTGCTCAGTCGTGTCCGACTATTTGCGACCCCATGAATCGCAGCACGCCAGGCCTCCCTGTCCATCACCAACTCCCAGAGTTCACTGAGACTCATGTCCATCGAGTCAGTGATACCATCCAGCCATCTCATCCTCTGTCGTCCCCTTCTCCTCCTGCCCCCAATCCCTCCCAGCATCAGAGTCTTTTCCAATGAGTTAACTCTTCGCATGAGGTGGCCAAAGTACTGGAGTTTCAGCTTCAGCATCATTCCTTCCAAAGAAATCCCAGGGCTGATCTCCTTCAGAATGGACTGGTTGGATCTCCTTGCAGTCCAAGGGACTCTCAAGACTTTTCTCCAACACCACAGTTCAAAAGCATCAATTCTTCAGCGCTCAGCCTTCTTCACAGTCCAACTCTCACATCCATACATGACCACAGGAAAAACCATAGCCCTGAACAGACAGACCTTTGTTGGCAAAGTAATGTCTCTGCTTTTGAATATGCTATCTAGGTTGGTCATAACTTTCCTTCCAAGGACTAAGTGTCTTTTAATTTCATGGCTGTAGTCACCATCTGTAGTGATAGGTGTTAGCTCTTCTCTAAAGTTTTGGTAGAATTCAGCTGTGAAGCCATCTGGTCCTGGGCTTTTGTTTGTTGGAAGATTTTTGATTATAGTTTCGATTTCCATGCTTGTGATGAGTCTGTTAAGATTTTCTATTTTTCCTGGTTCACTTTTGGAAGGTTATACTTTTCTAGGAATTCGTCCATTTCTTCCAAGTTGTCCATTTTATTGTTATATAGTTGCTGATAGTAGTCTCTTATTATCCTTTGTATTTCTGTGTTGTCTGTTGTGATTTCTCCGTTTTCATTTCTAATTTTGTTGATTCTTCCTTGATTTCTTACCATAATTATTGTATGCCTACCATAAACCAAGCCTGAGGTTGGACCCTGGGACTGGATGAGTAAATGAAGAACAGTTGTCAAGGATGGATTAAACATAGTATGAGTTGGGTCATGAAGGATGACTAGTTCAAAAGCAGAGAAGAGGTAAGGGGAAGCCATATAGACAGAGAAAATTTCTGGCATAGGGTCATTAATTCATGAAGGAGCAAGGCATCTTCTAAGTTAGTTTGTATGATAGGACAATGGGCTGGGGAAGTAAATTGGCATGATAATTCTTCTGTCTGGAATCTCAGCTCTGTTTTCAGATATCCAATACTCCACATCTGTCAAGAACTATTTCAAATAGCACATGTTTCAAGAAATCTTCTCTGTGATAATTCCTATTTATCTACCATCTGTGAAGCTACTTGAGTATTTTTAAACTTACCTATAAAGTCAGTAAATGTTTTTTGAATGTCAAAATCATTGTCTAAACACAGCACATTACTTCCGTTTAAATTGTCTGTGTTAACCATTCCTCAAAAAGTTAAAATACAAGCTAATAATTCCATTCCTAGGTATACAGATCAAAGAACTAAAAACTGCAGCTCCAACAACAGATACTTGTACAGCAATGTTCACAGCAGCCAAAGATGAAAATGACTCAAGTGTCTATCAAAAGATGAATGGATAAAAAATATGTGATGTATTCATACTATTTATTAAGCCTTAAAAAGGAAGTAAATTCTGATATATGATGCTAAATGGATGAACCTTGAAAATATTATGCTGAGACAGACAGAAAAAGACAAATATTGTGTGATTCTGCTCATATAAGGTACCTATACAAAAGTAGAATGGAGGTTATTGGGAACTTTGGAGGATAATGGGGAGTTAATTGTTTGAGGTGATAAAAAATCTCCAGAAATTAATGGTATTACTGGTTGTACAACATTGTGAATGTACTTAACTCCATTGAACTGTACACTTAAAAATAGTTAAAATGTGAAACTTTCTGTTACGTGTATTCTATCACAATAAAAATCTCCCAGAAAAAATGTATGTATTAAGAGACACTATCCCAAGCATATTGTTCATGGAGTTCTCCATTTTTCCTTCTCCATTTCCTTCTTTATTCCCTTCTCCATTTGCCATTTCCTCTTGACGAAAGTGAAGGAGGGGAGTGAAAATTCTGGCTTAAAACTCAACATTCAAAAAACTAAGATCATGGCATCTGGTCCCATCACTTCATGGCAAATAGATGGGGAAATAATGGAGACAGTGACAGACCATTTTCTTGGGCTCAAAAATCACTGTAGATGGTGACTGCAGCAATGAAATTAAAAGATGCTTGCTCCCTGGAAGAAAAACTATGATCAATCTTGACAGCATATTGAAAAACAGAGACATTACTTTGCCAACAAAAGTCCATCTAGTCAAAGCTATGGTTTTTCCAGTGGTTATGTATGGATGTGAGAGTTGGACTGTGAAGAAAGCTGAGTGCAGAAGAATTGACGCTTTTGAACTGTGGTGGTGGAGAAGACTCTTGAGAGTCCCTTGGACTGCAAGGAGATCAATCCAATCAATCCTAAAGGAATCAGTCCTGAATATTGATTGGAAGCACTGATGCTGAAGCTGAAACTCCAATACTTTGGCCACCTGATGTGAAGAACTGACTCATTTGAAAAGACCCTGATGCTGGGAAAGATTGAAGGCAAGAGGAGGAGGGGACAACAGAGGATGAGAAGGTTGCATGGCATCACCGACTTGATGGATATGAGTTTGAGTAAGCTCTGAGAGTTGGTAATGGACAGGGAAGCCTGGTGTGCTGCAGTCCATGAGGTCACAAAGAGTTGGACATGACTGAGTGACTGAACTGAACTGATCCCAAGCATATGATCTGAGTAATAAAGTTGGACAAATAAGATATTTTTGTTCTTGGAAGAAAATAGGAAGCATCCAAATAAGAAGAAATAAAGATGTATCTAGAGATATAATTTAAAATGTTAAGACTTTGGAATAGAAGTTTAAAATATATTTGTAATGGCTGGAAATATGACATATCATATGAATAAATGCATTTGCAAGGAGATGAATTTATTCTCCTTTTCAAATGGTGTATTACCTCTAGTTGATGTTCAAATTCCTGGAATACTGGTCTCTCCAATATTGGATCATCTGTCTCTGAGCAATTTTCTCCTCCATTCAGTTCTTGGGCTTCACTTTCTTCATTGGTTCCACTGACTCCCTCATTTCCATTACTCTCCTTGCCTCTTCTTCCACTGCCTACATTCGCTCTGTGTTCTTCATGGTCTCCAATGGCTGCACTGTCCCCACGGGCTGCACTTCCTCCATGGCTTCTATTAACTCTCTGACTTCCATAGCTGCTGAAAGATCCTTCTCCTCTATCACTTCCATCTTTACCATCTTGCTTGTAGCTTCTGCCTCTGCCACAGCTTGGCCTGATAACAAGATTCAATTAATGATAGAAAGTCACCCAACAAAAATAAATGTCAACAAATGAAACAAAATTAGGTTGACTAACACATATGTATCATCTCCAGGCATGTTTTTGCTCTATGTGAACACTACTGGTATGATATAGATATGAAAAATGTCCCTATGTCCTGTCAATCTTAATATTGAATTAACATCATAGTCACCATCAACTCCCTGGCTACATTTGCATGACAGATGGAAAAGGACGTATTAGGAACATGTATTAGGTTAGCAGTAATAATATGTTTTTTTCTTAAATCATAGATTATTTCATACATTAGCAACTTCACAGCCACATGAATGATCAAGCCCATATTTTTGGCTCAACCACAACACATTTGAATATTTCTTATATTTAATTTATGTTAATTTAAACACATGCCTTGATCTTCTAACATGTGTATCATCCATTCTGCAACAGATTTTCATTGATTTTTCTACTACTATCACCAGGTAGTTCAGTAATATAGATCTCATTTAGTTAATATAGTCACTTAATTACTTGCTAGGACCACCAAGCTTAGCAAAATGTCTCAATAATCTTTTGCATAAGAGACAACATAAATAAGTAACTATGATAAATCTAAAAGCAAATGAATTTGAGATCAGAATTCCTGGTAGTTTTCTTGGCAAAAAAAAAAAAAAAAGAAAAAATGTTGAATAATCTGTAGTCTGTTCTGTCATATAAAGCCCTGGTAACAGTTGAAAATTAACAAAACAAAATATGAATTTCAATATTATAAAGCAAACAATTTTCCCACTGTTATTTTTCTAAAAATACAAAAATATAATATGTTAATGAATCATCTTTAAGAGCAGTTTAAATACAAACCATAAGCAAATGTAAAATAAGAACACATTGGCTGTTTATAAAGCAGGACCAAGTAACTATATATATAGCAGAGAACTGGTGGTATGCCAAAAACAATACTTCACTAAATATTATCGCTTTGAGTAGCTACTCTATAAGAAGATAAAACTGAATGAGCATTGAATTTAGTTACAGCAGTTTTCAGAGTCTCAAGGATGTTAGTAAGTTGGAGCTTAAAACTATCAAGTGAGTATTATATGTGCTCAGCAAATTTAGAGATTTTGTTCTCTAAAACCCTAAACATCAGGGCTTCAACTTACAATTATTAAGAAGCACACTACTTAATTTGTCACCCCATTTATCACACTCATTGTATTTTACAGGGCAGAATGATTCAGTAGCATTAATTTTAAGAGAAACACCCAGATAATCCCAGTTATAAAGAACCTAATAAAGAGTTGAATGCTAATAAAGTATAATATTAAAATAAATGCAAAATTAAGTGTTTTGTATTAAAATAATTTTTAATAAAATAATTTAAAAATCTATTATTGAAAATCAACCATTTACTAATATGCAAATGCAATTCATTCACCCTCCTGGTGATAAATTTTAAAGGTAAACCAAAGATACAAATTGTTATGAAATTATAAAACATGGACAATGCAAGTAATCCAAGAAAACCAACCTTGGCCAGCTAGAAGCACCATCAGGATTATTGCCTTTGTCATCAATAACCTCATCATTGTCATCATCATCATGGTCTTCACCAACATCATTAGCCTGATCAACCTGGTCATTCAACTCATAACTGCCATTGTCATGGTCATAACTATCTTCATAAGCATCATTAGAATCATCATCACCATCACCATCAGTATCAGCACCAGCATCATAAAGTTCAACATAATCACCATCCTCTTCAGGTGGCTGAACAGGTGCAGGAGTCAACCAGTCATTCCGGAAGATTTCAGATAGTGCATTATAGCCTACCCATTCATTTGTCAAGTAAACGGGGGGTGATATTTTTCCTACTTTAAATCCATCTGGAACCTGTGTGCACAAGAAAGATTAATGTAGTCTCTAGTAGCTTTTCATTTTCTTCTAGACTGGAAAGCTTCCAAGCTGACAATATTTTAAAATATATTTTCAACTGAAATGAAGATGTTCACTCATTAGGTAGAGCCAACATTTTTGTAAGGATGAGCTGCCAAAACGCAAACCTCAGGCTGTGATCCTTAATGGCCTTTCTAGATCACACAGGGCAAAATTTACTCACTTTGTTTTTAATTAGCTCTACTTACCTGCTGAGAACTAGACATTCTAGTTTTGTTTTGGAGAAGAGTGTTTTGCTGTTGGAGAAGAAGACAGATGATTTGACACTCTACAGAAGAGTGTCACTATTTTCCATTTGTTTTATCCGTTGATATTGGGATTAACACATAGCTCTTAAAATTGATGTGTTAATTTCCCCACTCTAGTTTTATATAACATCAGATCAGATCAGTCACTCAGTCGTGTCCGACTCTTTGTGACCCCATGAATCGCAGCACGCCAGGCCTCCCTGTCCATCACCAACTCCCGGAGTTCACTGAGACTCACGTCCATCGAGTCAGTGATGCCATCCAGCCATCTCATCCTCTGTCGTCCCCTTCTCCTCTTGCCCCCAATCCCTCCCAGCTGCAAACACTTCTAAGAAGCAAACCAACATAAATCCACCTTAAAAAAAAATCTACCTGCAATGAAGAAGACCCAGGTTCAATCCCTGGGTTGGGAAGATCCCCTGGAGAAGAAAATGGCAACCCACTCCAATATTCTTGCCTGTAAAATCCCATGGACCTCAGTCCACGTGGTCACAAAGGGTTGGACACAGCTGAGTGACAAACACACACACACACACACACACACACACATAATGTCCTATAAGCAATCTCTGAGCAATCTAAAAGGGGTGTATGTATAGTAGGGTAGAGGTAATTACAAAAGTAAAACAGAATGATCTGAAAGCATTAAAGTATAAAATAACTAGAAGGTCTTTTTATTTATGAAATTAGAAGGCATTTCATTTTTCACTATTTTTTTAATCTTTATGTATTGCCTCATCTTCTAAGAAATTATATTAGACAAAAAATGAGCATTTAAACTGTACTTCTTAATTTGAGCTAACGCTTCTACAAGCAGATTTTTATCTCTCCTCTCTCAAATATATTCTGATACTGGAATGTGAAAATAAAATATTTTATGATCAATTAAATGTTTTTACATATCAAATATCATTTCTAGATTTCATATTCTGCATGCTGACATAACAATAGAAATCTATATTTGAAAGATTAATTTAAAAACTCAACACTTTAACCTTTCCCTCAAATGAAGATGAAAATATGTAAGTCAAAAGAAATTGAAGATTAAAGAGAACAAATATAAATATGTTAAGAGTTAAGATGGAAACCTACATGAATATCAACCAGCAAACTCTGATCAATGGTAGAATAAGGTGGTGATGACTGGGACCTCCTCCTGGTTACAGGACTTGGTTCCTCAGAAGAAGATTCTGTAGAATGCCAAAAAGACATTAGTAACAGTGGTAATCACAGCCATTATCTTCATTTTTATAACGAACCACTTCAATCTCTTGGTATTTTTCTTGTAGCCTCTTTCCATTCAGGAGAGATCACTTGATAAATTCTTATGGGGCCAAGATCCTATGTTCTGTTTTTACAGGTAAAGAGAGACTCAAAGTTTGTTCTGTTAGACCTATATGGCTTTTTTGCTTTTAATATTAATTATATACTTGCTGAATATTTTTGTGTAAAAAGGTACATAGTAAGACTGGTATGCAGATAGTCCCATGAGAAAAAGAGAATGCATCAAGAGCAATAAGGGCTGGGTGGTATTTCTGGCCTAATAACCAGTAGAAAAAGGGCTGGGTGGTATTTCTGGCCTAATAACCAGTAGAAAAAGAGCCCAATGGTGTATAGAAGATGATAGCTTAAACAAAAATTTCAAGAGGAGAGTTGACTTGTCAGTCTTAATCCCCCAATTTCCACTCAATGATATATCCTCAACTGCAATACAGTTGCGACATGAACAACTGAAAAGTGACAAATCTTAGCCCTTTTTATAAAGCTGTGAGCCTTTCTATAGAGGCACTATGCAATACAACTTTCTGCAGTAACAGAAATGTTCAGTATCTGCACTGTCCAATACGTTAGCCACTATCCACACATAGCTTTTGAGCATTTGAAATATGGCCAGTGTATCTGGGGGGTTGAATTTTAAATTTAACTTCATTTTCATTTTAGTTTTAATTTTAACAGCCACATTTCACTAGCTGTATCACAACACACAATTCAATTTTATAGTGTAAATATTTCCATTTAAAATGCAATTCTGCCCAGAAGTCTGGATTTTTTATATTAAGGTTTGTGGTATAGTAAATAACATCTGTGGTTAAAACAGGGTGAGAATATTTAGGTTCAAAGATCAGTAGATCTGGGTGAGTTTACTTAGAAAAAGCTTCACTAAGGGGACCTTCAAGTCCCTATGTATTGTTTTTGGGTGCTTGGATTTTGAAGATAAATAGTATTCTCTCTCTTATTTGCAGCTTTGATATTTATATAGCCAAAATACGGACACTGCAACTCCAAAAAGCATGTATTTGAAAATATTACTATCTTTTGAGGATATTATACTGAACACATCTTACAATTTGTGTTCATGCCTTCTGACATTGTTGTACTTTTGCAGTTTATTACCTTTCTGCAGAAAACTATTTTCTTGCAAGTGTTTTGGTGTGTCATTAGGCTAAGTAAGAAGTTTGGGTGAATGTATGAGATTTTGAGGCAAATTTGTAGTAAGGTTTTCTGATTTCCTGTATTATGAGGTATGTAATATCATAGGAACTTCAAATCATCTATGTAGCACACACAATAAAAGAATTTTAGAGCTGAAAAGAACCTTAGCTATTATCTACATAGATACTCTCCCTTTCTCTCTCCCACCACTGTTCATAACTGCTTTGGGGCCTAGTCCAGAATTCCCTTATTTCAAAATATACAATATGAATAAATCTTCAATTTTTAGTTGCTTCTTTAGTATTAGCAAATTAACCCTGGTCAAACCAGAAAGATTCTAAGGGAAAAAATTGCTAAAGTTTCTCTTCACATAGGCTTGTCTTATTTCTCACAAGATAATATTTCTGCACAAGGGGACACTCTTATTTAAAGAAAGTATATCACTATCTGAGTTTCCTAAGAAGAAGAATGACCTCTAAAAATTCATGTCTTTGAGTATCTGATTTTCATACAGTATACCTATATATTTATTTAAGTATTAACATTTTAATAAAATCTATATGCTATATTTTTACAGGTGACCTGGGGACTCAGTCAGGCATTTTCCCCATGCTTAACTTACTTGAATTGCTTAAAAGTAGATAGTGCTAGATTTTATGTTCCAAGGCATAATTTTGACTTTGTTTATACTGATATTTCATAAATCTATAATTCATTTAAACTCTCTCAAAAGTACATAAAATACTTATTTGAAATTCATATCACAGTTTGTGAAGCTATTTGCTATGATTTTATTAATTTTTTTCTTTTTGAGTAACTATATTAATTTTTAACATTTATGAGATACTGTATATGTTTTACTTTGAGGAGGTAAAATAACAAACTGATAAATAAAACACATGCCCACAATAGTCCATCTAATATCTCAATATTCTAAAGATTGTCTATAAATTTTAGCCTGTTGGAGAGGCCTCTCTCAAGTTCCTTTCCCATATTTTTCATACATGGTATAGAAACTAAAGCTGAATTCCAACCCTCCACCTCCCTAGACACATTCTTAACTACTACCCAACTGAAAAAAGAAATTTCAGAAAAATTACTCTCCATTTCTCAAAGGTCATCAAAATTACTCTCCATTTCTCAAAGGACTGCCAAATCCAATGACTTGGTCTTCATCCTACTTGGCCTCCCTGACACTATTGATTCATTCCTTCTTGAAATTCTTTCTTGACTTTTGCAAAATAAACTGTTCAACATTAACTCCATTTTGACTGTTTAAACTTTGTGCTTTGAATCACCTGATGCTGCTGGGCAATTTTGAGGATTTTGCGAACTCCTTTGTCTGATGTCAATGGGCTTCTGAGCTTGTTCCAAAAGAGACCGCTGAGGAACACTAATGAAAAGACAGAAAAGCATGTGCCATGTCCTAACAATCAAAAAGGGAATGTATAACTCAACATCAAGACCAACAAACTTTTAAGTATATGGGTATATATCAAACTTAAAGAAGTAGAGCTTAAGTAATATTTTCCAATTTCTGCAAATCTATTATTTTATCTAGAAAAGAGAAACAATTTCTAAAATATAAAAAAAACTGTCTCCATACAAGTATGTTTCCTTCACATATCATGTTTATTTCCAAAAATTTCTATAAAGTTTTTTTAAACTAATATTCAGACATTATCATTACCTAGGTAAAACAGCAATAATCATAAATTTATAGTGTATGTGAGGATTTTAACATGATAAAAAGCTAAGTTATTATTATTTTAAATATTCTACTATTACCATCCTTATTTCAAATGCTTGGAATTTATTATTTTTAATGTCATCCTGCATTAGATACATGAATAAATAGATAGATAGGACACTTTGATTTTCAGGATTCAAATTCATGGAATATTTAGAAAGTTTCTTTGGACAAGCACTACTAAATTTTACAGTTGCTTTGAAATTTCTATACAGGAAGTACTTTGATTACTGATTTAGGCCTGGAACAGACAAGAGTCTTTTCTATGACCCTGAATTTCAGAAAAGACTCAAGGTTCAGTTAAATTTGTTTCATAAATGTAACCATATCTAAAGTAAATATATTTGCTATACATAAATTCAAAAACCTTTTAGTGATAAAAAACAACCAAAACCAGTTTAAAAGCAATATTGAATTTTTATATACCCATGTTTAACAATTTAATAGTCATAGTGATTTTATATTATACCCATGATGCCAAAACAGATACACAAAAACTAAACTGATTTCTCCTTCTTTTTTTTGTCAGAGGATCATGACAACTCATTCACTGAATGCATAGCAAGGGAAAGTTCCCAATTTTGCTTTAAATTTTTTCAAGATTTCTGTCTACCAGTTAAATCTAAATGACATAAATTCATGGGTGTTTTAAAAAATAATAAGACAGGAATATACATACTAAATACTATCAGCTCTATGCCATCTGACCATACTGTGCAGAATCTTGAATACAGTAAGTATTCACTGAATGACTGAGTGAATGAATATAGGCTAAGTTCTCTCTAGTATGAGTTGGGAGTTGGAGGGGGTATGATTTTCAAGGAACACCTATATTAAAATTTAGCAGTCAAACATAACACATGGCATACAACATCTAAAATATGAAACATGATCTTTGAAAATTAGTGATTATTATCAATAGTATAGAGTTAAAAATTACAGTGATTTGTATAAAATAATGATATAATATTGAGTTTTAGATTTGATTTTCCTTTTTTTTGTTGTTTTTTTTTAAATTTTATTTTATTTTTAAACTTTACATAATTGTATTAGTTTTGCCAAATATCAAAATGAATCCGCCACTTATAGGTCATTTTGGAGAAGGCAATGGCACCCCACTCCAGTACTCTTGCTTGGAAAATCCGTGGATGGAGGAGCCTGGTAGGCTGTAGTCCATGGGGTCGCTAAGAGTTGGACACGACTGAGCGACTTCACTTTCACTTTTTACTTTCATGCATTGGAGAAGGAAATGGCAGCCCACTCCAATGTTCTTGCCTGGAGAATCCCAGGGACGGGGAAGCCCAGTGGGCTGCCGTCTCTGGGGTCGCACAGTCTATGGGGTTGCTAAGAGTCAGACACGACTGAAGCAACTTAGCAGCAGCAGCAGCATAAGTCATTTCAGGTTTGCCCATTCTGTGGCATTAGCTGCTGAGGTTATCAATTGTATGTGTGTTTTATCATGTAGTACATGTTGTACATGATAAAATATGTAATTTAAGTATACCTGATACACTAAAATATCACATCTTTTTATTGTAAATTACTAATTGAAAGCTTTTCAAGAATTCACTGTTGTTCCTTCTATTAAATTGTAAATCTTACCAGCTAATCATCAAACTAAATAACACTGAGATTGCAGTATGTCCAAATATGAAAGATCTAGTTAATGGATTGTTGCAGTTTTGGGGTTTTAAACATGGGCCAGTGATACATTGATGACTATGTTGTCACTAATATTTTAATTTTGAATTTACATAGAACTTAGTGTCAAATAAATAAGCATTAATATTCCATATGATAGTAAGTCTGAGTAATCTGAATATAGAAATCAGAGATACATACCTTGAAGAGAACTTGACACGATGTACACGATCCTTGTTGTAAGGCATAGAAGCAGATCTCTCTTGAACCTTGAGATAAAATGCAAAACTTCAGTAGAATTCTCAATCATAAATTTTTTGAGTTATTAATTTATGTGAAAATGTCATTCTTCACATAGAGATATTTTCTTAAAAACCCAACTTATAAAATCTGATTTTCATAAATAACTCATACTTTCCTAATTACTTATAGTATGACATTAGAACTGCTTAACCAAAATCTTTGAATATAGCCTTGAATTTTAGTATAACAACAGATTCTGGAGTTCATATAATCAAACACCCTCATTTTATTATTGAGGAATCTATATCCTGGAGATGGAAAATGACTTTTCTAAGTATTTACATCAAGTCAAAGAATATCTTTAATCAGACTGTAGGCCTCCCACCTGATAATTTACTGTTCCTTTTATGTTATCATATTACTTTTTATATCAAGTTCAAACTTCTTGCCCAGAATTGAAATTCAAATTTTTCACCCACTAACCCTTCTAAGCTAATACTAAATTTTCAAAAGTTGTAACATACACACATACTTTATTCAAATGTATCAAGAGTTTAAAGTGTTAAATCTTTAAGGAAGTATGTCCTTTTATCATATCATAATCAGTGTTTGAAACACTTTTCAATTCTAAATAAATTAATTTTATTTTATCAATTATTCATTCATCTAATACAGCAAAAGACTTAAGAGCACATATAAGGAGCCCACTTCCATCTGTGGTACAGATTTACTGTCTGCCAACATTAGTATATAGGGCCATGAAGTGTTGCCTTGCCTCATTTAATTTTATATCTCTAGGTTTCTACTCAAAACAGTTTTTAACTACCCCCCTCAAATAGGTCATTCTGACACTCAACAAGGCAGTCACACTAGATTCTTTAGAAAGGAAAATTCAATGTTACAATGAAAAATAAATTTAGTATTTTCATGCTGATGAAATCATTCTATAGTTTCTAGAAACCATATTAACCTCACTATGCTATTTTTTTCCTCTTATGCAGTGACCTATCGAGGTTTTCTTAATACTCCAACAGATAGATTAGAAATGAAAAATGTTGTCAATCGTTCACGTGTTTTACTAATGAATGTTTTCCAATACAACCAGATGTTTGGCAGTATGCAGGATAAGCATCTGACTGACTGTTTCCACTTTCGATTCAGATAACTAGCATCATACTGACTGAGTCCAGGCCTCTTGGTTCATGAAGCTAATCTTTGAAAGTTTATTGAAACTAGTTAACCAGAGGCCAAAATTAGAGATAAAGGTGAATAATAAGAAAGGCTAATGACTAATATGAATAGACTGTATTTTTTCTGAAAATTGGGGAGAAGAAAATGATTAGTAAGAATAGCATATATTAAGGCAAATGATGTATTCCAAACCAATCAGATACAGCTCATTATATTTTGGGTTTAATGTATCATGCTTATGTAATAATTATCATATGGGGTAAGAGTAAAGTCATCATTTAATAAGGCAGAGAGGGGGACATATTGCCTCTTGTAATTAAATAATACAATCCAGCATATGTTCTTTCTGTCACTAACTATTATTGATAAAGCAGTGCTCTGTTATTCATTTCAAGAGACTGTTATTATCAGAAATAACATATTTAAAAAGGATAACTGTCCATGGCATACATCATAATAGACTACTGTGAAGTATCTTGAAAGAAAGAGATAGTGATCTTGGGTGCCTGTCCTGATTAAGAGTAGCAATGACTCACTATTAATAAAATAAGAATGTCTGAGTTCTTCACCAATCCACCTATCTGCACTTAGTGACCAAAAAAGTTTTAGATAGCTACTAATATCTGTAAGGAATGCTGTCTATAATGACAGGACCTTGTCCACACTCCTCTCCAATACCATGTGCTAAATAGTTAATAAAAAAACTTGTGAAAACAAAAGTCAACCTGGATACCAGGACTGACATGATTATTCCCACAAATCTAAGAAAATAAATAGGTTAAAATGAGCCAGACCCTGTCATAATCTACATCTCAGAAAGAGGTATAAGCTGAACTACTGAATTTTTCATGGGCAATATTTTTACTTAAAAAAATGACTGAGGAGACAAACTGATTATTCAACTTGGGTATTTGGCAGGCAGTTTATTTAAAATCAATGAAGTAAGCCTGTCAAATCAAGGAAAAAACAATTGATGTTATTTGTTAACAATGATAAAACTGAGCTTTCAATAACAAATTAAAATTTTAGACTCATCTATCACTGTGCACTTGACAGCTTATCAATACTCAACAATTTTATGATGAAGTTGATGATATTAACTAATGCCATTTTTGGTGTTGTGAAATAAAATGTATATTTGGAAAGAACCACATACACAGTGAACCAATATCTTCCAACTGATCAATGCATGAAGATATAAAATTGTGTATGAGCAAAACATCTATTCATAGCTGATTAGATGGATTTTAATATTACTGAATATCCAAAATCTCACTGATATGGTTTTAGACTCCACTTCTCTAGTTGTGGTGTATTATCAAAGAATATGCACAATTATCTGAAAAATCTATGGAAATTCTCCCTGTTCAACCACAAATATGTAAGAAGCTAGTGTTTACTCATATACTTCAACAGTTGGCCTGGATGGCTAAGTCAGTAGAGCATTAGACATTTAATCTGATGGTCCAGGGTTCATGTGCCCATTCAGGTATTAGTCTATCTTTTGGGCTTCCCTGGTGGCCCAGAGTGTAAAAAATCTGCCTGCAGTGTGGGAGACCTGGGTTTGATCCCTGGTTTGGGAAGATCCCCTGGAGAAGGGAATGGCTACCCATTCCAGCATTCTTGCCTTGAAGAATCCCATGGACAGAGTAGCCTGGCAGGCTACAGTCCATGGAGCTGCAAACAGTCAGACATAACTGAGTGACTAACACTTCACATTTTCTTTTCAAACAACATATGGTAACAGATTGAATGCAGAAGCAGATATGAGAATCCAGCTGTTTTCTATTAAGCAAGATGGAGAATTGTTATTTCACTAAAATTTGCTTCTTATATTAACATCTAATAGTTTTATTACGTTTTAAACAAAGTAATAGACGTTTTAAATTTTTGGTTTTAATTTATAATACATTATATATTTAATGACATGATCTGAGTAAACAAAAGCTTTTTTTGGGTCTTCAGTGTTTCAAGAGTATAAAGAGATTTTGAGACAAAAAAGTTAAGAACCTTGTTCCATGCGCTTATTAGTGTCACAGGAACTCATATTGAGAGACTTACTTCATTTTCTTTAGGATCTGGAATGTATGGCTGCAATGGTTCTATTTGGACTTCAGCCTGAATCGAATGAAATGCTTCATCATTATCTGATGATTCATCTTCTTTGTCCTTGAAACAAAAAGGGAAATAAATATCTTACTTGCTGTTAAACTGTAAATTATAGCAGCAATTATCATCTTACTGTTCAATTTAAAAAACAATTTTTCAATATTCAAACTGATTTAAGTGTAGTTTCTAGCGGTTTTTGGTTCTGCATCCCTTTCAGCATCTGAGTAATGCTACAGATTCTCTGTAGAAAAATGCATATAGAAAGACATATGTCTCTTCATATATTTTAGGGGGTCATTGACCATGTGCACTTCACTTATTAGACCCAGGTTAAAAATCTCTGGTCTAAAGCTTAACTCATGAACCCAAAACTCTAACATTTAATGAGTGGTTATAATTACAAAGTTTGGTCCTCCTGAGCAATGGACAATCTGCAATACAGCACTGCCAATATTTCTCTTTGAGTCCTAGGAGTTTAGGCAAGTTTCTGTTTTCCCATTTAAGCCAATCGGCATTTCTTCAACACAAAGGGAATAATGGAAATGTGTTGTCTTTCTTTCTAGTGAGTTGAAATACACACATACATCTTTAAATTCTAATAAACTTTCAAGTATTTTGAAAGACCTATGACTTGATTACAACAAGAATTTTCTTTTTCTTTCTATTTCCTTTGATAGTTACACATAAAGGCAGGAATGCCTATACAAGATCCTAAATTCATGGGATTAGTAGCTATTATTTAGTGACTTTTTCTTCCGTTTTAGAATGGCTTCTTACATAAATATTTAAAACACTGAAAGACAATAAGTAATGTGTTATGCTACTAATACTATGAGTCTTGCAGGAATGCATAAAAGTCTTTTTTAAAAATGCAAAAGCCATTAGATCCAATTGTTACTAGGGCTCATTGGGAATAGTCATTAGCAATTTAGATTGCTTAATGTCTGGCAAATATTAGCACTTTGCACTCTTGCAACCCCTTCTCTATTTGGTTTCTTTTACTTCTTATCTGTCAGATTTGGGGGACTAGACAATCATTTCCCCTTTTGGGTCTTGTTTCTCTTGTTGCTTTTACTTTTTCTCATGTTAAACATGTCTGGGAAACAGCATTTGCTCAATTAACACAATGGCCACAAACCAAACACTCCCTTATTGAGACATTCAGACAAGGTAGATTTGTAATAACTACATTAATTATTATTAGATCAATGGATGTTGATAGCAGGGTTTAATTTAGGATCTTCACAATGATTCCTTTTATATAAACAGATACTGTGAAGTATTAGAAAACGACTGCTCTCCTGTTATTTTTTACCTCTTTAATTTGCTTATGAAGCCCATAAACCCTTCAGTATCAGATTAGATTTGCCAGATTGAATCCACCAACTCCAGCCAAATTATCTATATATCTATTTATATTAGGGAATTTTGAAGAATGAAGTTTTATTAACTTGAATTTGTAACTTGTGCCATGTTCTATGCAGGTACTTCATTGATGTAAAATGGGTGGAAAATAAGTGAGACAATACATATTTATGGTAAGCATGTACAAAATGTTTAACTTTTAACATCCTAAAATACAAAAATGAGTGCCTCTTAAATAGTATGTTCAGCATTCTATGGGAGGAAAGCGCAAAATAAACTTACTTAGAGATTAGAAGAACAAAACTGAATTTTTGTGTTTATTTTAATGAGTCATATTTTTAATTTTGACCTATGAAAGTAATTTTTAAAGATCCAAAATAGTACCTTTAAGTGTGCATATGATGTTGGTTAAGGAAATAATAGGTAGAAAATTAACTAATAATGAAAGCTATATCACTAAAGAGATATTAAGCCAATAACTGGATCATTCAAACAAATCTTTCTTTCTCAAATTTAGTCACAATTATTTGGAAATTTCAGGATAATTTACTTGAAACCCAAATTATTTAATCTTCTCTGAGACACAATGAACATTTATTTCATTTGCTTTTACAGAGGGATCACCTGAGTATGAACTAGCATATTTTTTCTGCATATGTGACTTAGGAAAAATATCAGAAACCCTTACATTTGCAACTTGTCTCAGTTCTTCCTCATGCTGATTAAAGATATCCTCCCATCTGCATTGGCGCCTTTGCCTATGGGCTTCTAAATCTGAGAGCTCGAACACTTCAGGTCTCCGTGACAACTTTGCCCGAAACCTCTTTGGTGATAGTCTTTTTGCCAATGCCTGCCTTAGACTAGAAACTTTTGATTTTTTCTTCCGTGCTTGTTCTGGTTGAGAGTAAAACACGTCTGATGCCAGGTTTTCCATCAGGATTTGCAGTGGACCAAGCGGCTTTGAGTTATGTGCATTTGGTGCTCGAAGTAAATCTCTTGATAGTCCCTCTATGAGTGCTTGAACCGAGCCAACTGCCTGTGTGGGGTCTAGTGCCCAGGCTCGTGCTTGAGGTGACCCTTCGGCTTGCCCCTCTACTGGAACGAGCACCTGAGTATCCAAATGGAGTGGCAACAGCACGTGGTGGTTCTGTGACAGTAGGGGCAGGAACACTTGGGCATGGACTTGTAATGACTCAGGTTCCTCTGCCTCCATCTCTGCCTGTGTAGGCTCTGCAGCCTGTTCCTGTACCTCTGGCTGTTCGGGTGCCCCATTTTGCTGCAGCGGCTGTTCAGGTATGTGGTTCTGCCTCTGCTGTTGTTCAGGGACCCGGCCATGTCTTTGCTGTTGTTCAGGCACCTGATCTTGCCTCTGAAATTCCTCTGGTACCTGATCCAGATCCTGGGGCTCTCCTGATGCCTGGGGTTGGCCCTGAGCCTGCTGCTTTTTGGATACCTGGGTCTGTACCTGTTGAGGCCTAGGGGCCTTCACCTGAGCCTGTAGTGGCATAAACATCCAGGTTGTCCTCTGTGGTCGTGGAGGTGCCTTCATCTGCATCTGAAGGGGCATAGATGTCTTAGTCTTCACCTGAGCCTGTAGTGGCATGAACATCTGTGCAGCCCCTTGTAGTCGCTGAGGTGCCTGGGCTTGCCCCTGTAGAGGCCTAGGTGTGCCGTTCTGAGCCTGTAGTGGCATGAACACCCTGGCAGCTCCCTGGAGATGCTGAAGGGCCTGAACCTGTGGCTCTTCTCGGTCAGGTAGCCACCTTGGTTGAGAGGGTTCTCCATGCAGGACTCTAAGTGGTCTGCATCTACTGCTGGTAGGCAGTCTCAGAAGCTCATGAGTACAAGAAGGTCCCCTAGAAATAAATGTACAAATGGTTGCCATACAATTAGTGTTGTCAGTAGAGTGATATCATTCAGGGGAGATGCTTTTATTTTTAAAAGATGAACATTTTTCTGCAATAAAGATACTTCCACTACATCTTTCTTGAATCATTCCTGTAATGTTTGAAAGTCTTTACATTAGCAATATATTCAATATTAATGGTCTGATAATCTAGTTGATCATTCTATTGTCAGAAATTAAGGACTCTTTGAGTAGTAATAAAATTTTTTACTCAACATTTCCATTCAAATATCTCTTGAAAATAGAGATCTGTTTTATTTGATCAAAAAGGATTAAGTTTATTTGAGTTAAATACAACAATATGGAATCAACTGTCTTACATGAATTGCTAACATCAAATTATATATGTAAGTTATCTAACGCACCTGAATCTCCTCATGGTATACTGCTCCTTAATAGCTTCTTCTCTTTCAAAGATCAGAGGTATTCCTTTTATGAAACAGAAAAAAATAATGCAGAATAATCAACAGAAATTAATAAATCCACCTTAGTCAATTTGCACCCTTTACTGCTCAGGATGCTGAGTGAATTTACAAGGACAAGAGGGCTGTAACCCTTCACATCACATCTACTGGTGGTGTAGACAATATCCTCCTTCCTAGGCCTCCTTTTGTAGCACAGTTACTCCACAGAGACTAATTTCTCTCTGTATAGGAAAACAAAATAGCAATCTGATTGCTGCAATTCTAAAGAGAAACAATTGGAAAAGGTAAAGGGACAAAGAGAAACTCTAGATGGTTGGTGAGCATGGCTTACAGGTGTATACTATGGATGGAAGGACTTTATGGTTTGGGCCCACACCTATCTTTGGTCCCTTCAATGAGGATCTTGAAAATGAGGATCAGGATCTTTGGTCCTTTCAGTGAGAAGGCAAAAATCTAAATTCTGGTTTTTACAACTAACACACTGAAAATGTTTGGTATCTTTCCTGTCACCTGTGCTGTACTGAAATACAGACACTTACAGACAAAAGAGTTTTCTTTTAAATTTCCTATATTAAAAAGTTTAGGCCAACTATATTGACATCATCCATCAATTTCTCTATAAATGTGACTTTTTCTGCAGATCACATTTTGGAAATTTTGCAACTCTGAAAATTAGTGAATTCTCAACTAGATGTGGTATCTTTCTGTACCCATTTGAGATTGGTCGACTTTTATGATGATGCTGGTCCAATAAATTCTCTACCGTGGTTAAATACACTAATTCCTTCTGCTTCTCACTCCAAAATAAGATATGTATAGTTATGCAGATGGAAGAAGATTGGCTGCAATCAATCCTATAGTGCATCTGAGAATGCCTACTATATTTTTCAGGCTCCCCACTTTCCATTCCACTATCACTTAACTCTGCATATGGTGCCCTAAATTAAATGCAAAATATGGCATATAACCTATAAAGTTGGAACTTTCTAAGTAGATTCCTCTGGATTTGATGAACAACCATCCTGTCATTTTTGGCATTAATACCTAGAAGCTTAATTTTATTTGCATAAATTGTGCTTTGTTAATTACATCTTAAAGTTGGAGATTAATACATAAAATCAACTATGTGCAGTTCACTGATACTACATCAAAAGTAGCAGTCAATAAGTGATTAATTATAAATCCATTTATCTAATTGGAGTTAACATATTAGATGAGAAAGAACAATAAGATATAGATTTTATCTTGTGTTTATTTCTCCAGTTAGTCTTATTAAAATAAAATTAGCACATCATCAAATTCTTCTTGAGGCTTTCAAAGGCCTTTGTAAATATGAACACATGCTAGTTGAACTGGCAAAAATTTATAATCTTAAGTGTGTATGTGTGTATATATATATATATAGTGTGTATGTATATATATATACACACACACACACTTAAGTGTGTGTGTGTGTGTATATATATATATATATATATGATGAGGTAAGACATAATGAATTAAATGCACATGGTATATTTGTGGAAAAGCTAAATGTCAAAAGGTCTCAGACTTTAATTTCAACTTAATTCTTAAATATTATTTTTCCTAAAAAAATAATAAAATTTTCTCTCATTTGAATATTTATTCCAGTAAAATGAAGATTTACATATCCTACCTTTTTTCTGTCTCTTCTTAATGATTCCAGTAAGATGCTTCTTTAATGACTCAACAACATGTCCTTCATTTTTTATATTCTGAACAAATGGGTGATGAAGCATGTTTGCAGAAGTAGGACGAAATAGGAAATTTTTTATCATGCACTTTTCCATGAAATCATGGAACTTGCGGGACCTAAAAGAAATGAATCAAAGAGGTAAAAGAACATTCTCAGGTATTCCACACCTCCCACCTCCACCCACATGCCACTCTGAAGGTCATATTTTTGGAGAGAGTTGTCTTAGCTGTAATAGTCTTTTCAGTAACCAGATATCCTATAGCTTGACAATGTACATTACACAGCAATGCCATTCAAGCCCCAGAAGAGGCTGGAGTCAATGATATTTTCTACCCAAATAATAGTAGAAACTTCAGTGAGTTCAAAAGAATGTACGTGGTAAAAAGATGAGTGGTGGGATGGCAATTAAGTGGTTGATGTGATTTATGCAGACCATGAGACCAGACTGGTCATCCCACAGTAGTCATATTTTTAAAGCCTGAGTGTTTTGCTTGACTATGTGCACTTTGAGCTCTAAAGCTGTCCATGTAATGATCCAGAAAAGGGTGTTAATAGCACCAGGACTGATTAATCTTATAAAATGGCCCATGCAAACAGATGTGACCAGAAAGCCTGAATCTGTGGGAAGGGTTAAATTTAATCACAAGGAAGAATGTCAGCAACTGAATCATAGTAACCACTTTTACGAGGGCAAGTAATATATACTGAGAATAAGCAAGAACTTCATGTACTGGTTCCAAAAACTTCAGGAAGAAAGATTCCCAAGTTTAGTTGGGCTGTAGCACTCTGAGAGAACAAGTCCTCTTTAGGTTCTGTGAATGTTTAGTTTTATGGGTCAAACGACTGGGCTATACATCACAATCATTGACTGCCTATGCAAGCTCAGTGAGAAACTTCACAAATGGCTTCCATTGGTCCAGCCCATTACAGGAGACAAAACTAAATATGTCACTAATGCCAGGACAGTACTGTCATCATAATATACCATGGAGAGTATTATTTCTATTTGGCTGCTAGCTCTTAATGAACAGTACTCATTTAGACTCCTTAAGGTATTTGTTTTTAGGAAATATTATTCAACAAGGATGTTGAAACAGGACTGATCAAATGAATTAAAACTTCTTTGCTATATAAAAATATCAAGTTAATGTGTTTAAGAGATTAAGTCATTCATCTTTACCATCCACTGGATTTGACTTTGGGAGCAGATTCTCGCAAAATAACAAATAAGGCTTCCAAAGGTTGAAGATTACACAGGGCTGCAAAGGAAAATAGATAAGTTTAGAATGAGTAAGAAAGGTAACTACAGAACAAACTCCTAATTCCAGAGGGGATTCTCAGTGTTCTTTCACATATCATGTTGAATAGACACTGAAGAATAGATATGAAAGAAGGTAGTTAGAAGAAAAGCTGACTTTAATACAAGCTGTCCATTATATAAGATACTAAACCTTCACTATTTCCAAGTGTGACAAATAATAATAAATTACACTAGGTTAAATTTTTGAAATGTGTGATTGATGATTTCTATCTAGAGAAGTCAAAAATACAGGTGGAGTCAAGTACTCTTCTGTGCTTGTGTATTGCCAGTATCCTCCACAGTTGTAAAACTGGAATATGTAATTACAGGCTGAAAAGTCAATCATACTAGTAACTATGCACAATAATGTGCAAACAATGATTTAGTAGTCTAAAAAGATGAGAATGATCTGGTTTGGAAGCTAACAGTCCTAGGAAAAGAAGTAAATACAATGTAACTATTAAGAAGGGGCTTCCTAGGTGGCACTAGTGGTAAAGAACCCTCCTGCCAATGCAGGAGACATAAGAGACATGGGTTGGATCCCTGGGTCTGGAACATCTCCTAGATGAGGGCATGGCAACCCACTCAAGTATTCTTGCCTGGAGAATTCTCATGGACAGAGGACCCTGTTGGGCTACAGTCCATAGTGTTGCAAAGAGTCAGACACGACTGAAGCGACTTAGCAGGCACCTACAACTATTAAGAACACACCCTCTAGATTAGATCATCTGTGTTCAAATCCTAATTCTACCTTTGTGACCTTGGGCAAATTACTTACCTCTCTGTGCTTTGGTTAATTCATCTTAAAAACAGAAAATACATCAAGAATTCCTTCAAAGAGTTGCTATGAGGATTAAATGGCAACGTACCTATAAAAGTGTCTGGCACAGAGTAAGCACTTAATAAATATTAGCTATTGATATTATAAGAAAGATTTTAGCTATCTGGCACCTCAATTCTGTGCAAAATTACTAGACTTTCATTCTTTTTTTCAGAAACACAACCATACAAAGAAAAGCCTATTCCAATATGTGGTATATAAATTCATTACCTCATTGGCTTGGGAATTCTGGGCTTTTCAATAAGTATTTAAATATGTGTCTCACTTTACTTATTTCCTCTTGTGTTTTGATTAAAGAAAACTGGCAGTGCAATAATTCCCCAAAGGAGAGCCATAGTGTAAATTTCACCTAATACTAAAAGTGTGTCATTCATGTGAGGACAATTTGATATTAATAACTCTTTAGAGGAATCCTTCCTCTCCCAAAATACATCTCAAAAAAAAAAAAAATCTCCAGTGCCAAATTGGCCTCTCATAGTAGTATAAAGAAAGTGCCCAGGGTAATTTCATTAGAATAATATAAAGGCAATCATTCAAAGGTCAAGCTTTATATAAATTAATAGGAGGTGCAGTGACCTGATCTCCATACCTGACCCAGCTTTAATCCATGCCCATTCTGTGATATGTGATATTCCAAGGGACACCAGAAATTCTTGATATTCCAAGGGACACCAGAGATTCTTAACAGTTTTATGTTACCATTATTTCTACTCCTTGAAATTACTCTCATTAACAATGAAACACAGTGTTAAAACAGTAGATACTGTACAGATGAAGCACATAGGAACATGGGAACCTACAGGATCTGCTTGGAGAGGGAAAAGCAAAGCAGTTGCAAGCCCTGCCCCCTGACATACACACGTCAGGCATTTCTCTCACTTCTCATCAATACTATGAATGTGTTTATTACTTATATTCTTGGATTTAGGTATTGAGAACAGCAAATATGCCCTGTTTATGGGATTATACATTTGCTGGTTATTAATCATTTATACTCAAGTTCACATTTCACTTTTACTTTCCTACCAGAAAGCAGTAACCTGAAGAATAGACTGCTGACAGGTTACTTCAATGAAGAGAAGGAGGGGGAAACAAGAGAAAATGGAGCCTACTGAACAATGAGGGGCAATGGAGTGGCTGATAGGAGCACGGAAGGCACCAGTGATAGCTGGACTGACTCCAAAGTGGGGAAAAAAGCTTCCTTCTCAATATTGTTGAAGATTGGCTCAATTAAAAGGAACTACTGGAGGATTTTCTTAACTGGCACAGTCTGAAGTATATAAGTGTAACTGTTCAGGAACCTAAATATTTCATCAGTGAATATGTACTGGAACGCCTTTAGATTATGTTTGGTTATTACTATCATGACCAAATGTTATTGAGGCTAAATTGACTCAATACTCAATCAGCCTAAAATAAGATATCTTAACAGAGAAAAATACAAACTCTTCTTACAGACGTATCTGGCCATTCTGACTACGGCATTTCGTAATTTGGGAAAGACCATCATTTATAGTTTGGCACGTGGTGTGGCACCTGTGTGATCAGTACAAGCTGACGGGTACAAGTGGCAGATTTGTACAGCATGTTTCCATAACTTTTAACCAACATCAGATATTATTACTCACGAGGAGCCCCTTCAGCCATTTCAATAGCAGTGATTCCCACGGACCACACATCACTCTGCAAAGGAAAAGATGACCAAAAAAAAAAAAAGTCACTTAAAAGTGGGAAACAGTATTTAGAATCTCTAAACAATCTTTGGCTGAGGGGAGGTACCAATGCCACAGCCATTTTATGGGTTTTCTTCATTATAGACTGATGTTATAGGAAGATGTTATCTGACACTATGACCAGCCAGTACTGCACTACACAACAAGTTGATATGGGTGGGGATTCAGTGAAAGGAAAATTCATCTTGGATGTATTGCTATTGTTACCTTAACTGAAATACCAAAAGGAATTTGTTGTAAAGAAATCCAATCACATACTACTAGCTCTAAAGAAGTGAGATCGTAGGTAAATGATTTAACACTTTGCACCTCAATTTTACCCTATTAGGGCTTCCCTGGTGGCTCAGATGGCAAAGAACCTGCCTGCAATACAGGAAACACAGGTGACATGGGTTTGATCCCTGGGTCAGGAAGATCCCCTGGAGAAGGGAATGGCTACTTACTCAAGTATTGTTACCTGGAGAATTCCATGGACAGAGGAGCCTGGCGGGCTACAGTCCATGGGGTCGCAAAGAGTCAGACATGACTGAGTGACTAACACTTTCTTTTTTTCACTTTCAAAATAGAGATTATAATAATAGGACCCATGTTATAGAACTAGCATAAATATTAAATGAAATACTATATACATAAGCACTTTCAGGAGTTCCTTGAATACAGGAAACTGAGGACAGAATTATTATAATTCTAGGAAAATATACATTTTAGGAGGCTCCAGGGAATGACCGTCACTACAGTTAACTGTACTTTGTTTTTTAGAATGTAGAAAGGGCACAGGGCTAGAAGTGCACTGTTCGGCTTAATGACTCCTAAACAAGTTAACTGAATTCTTAAAATACCTGTTTATAGATGTCTTAGCTTCAAAGAGTTGTTGTGATGATATAAGTTTAAGTTTTCTTTAAGTTATGTGGGACTGAAAATTAAAAGTGTATAATTAATAGGGGTGAAAGTCCTTGGAAGACTGCCAAAAACTGTACCGCTATAAAGCATTATTGTTACAGCAAGTCACTTAAAGAACATTATGTTTCCATTGTCTCCATAGCTCCTAATAGTATTGGCTCTCAACAGATCTGCTTGCAAATCAAGCAGAGGGCATTTAAGGGAAAAGGAAAAGAGATGAAATTTGAATTAATCAACTTTGAGTATTGAGTCCTAGGTTCCACACAATGAAACCACAATGAATTGTTTGGATGAGTTATGATGTGGAGAGTGAGTGTGGTTTTTCCAGTCTATATCAAATGGAGTGTTTTTTTTCCATATCAACTTTTTAAAATGTGTACATAGATGTATATTGTCCAAATTGCAGCTTCAGTGGAAATTTTAATAAATAGCATAAATTGTTACTTAATTTGTCTATTCCACTGATTTTCTGTGGTTTGGAGCTGAATCATGCCAAGGACTTTCTCCATTACCCTGAGTAATCAAATTATTATTTTTTTTTCTCTTTGGAGCTAAGTTACTGTGGGATTAATAATTGGCTTTACATTTATTCAGTTTTAAGTGTATAAAGCACTCTGTCCCTGGAAGTTAAATTTCCATATAAAGCCACATAATATAATATTCTTTACCAAGAAGTTGTAAACAAGATGAACTAGACATTCTTCCTCAAATATGGATAACTCCCAATGGTCTACTTTGCCTACATTCTTAGAAAATATTATTTTTACACACATCATCAAACCACATATAGGAGTAGTGGTTTTTATTCTTTTATTTCATAATTTAAAATAAAAAGTCAAAAGTCCTTTACAAATTTTGTTTCCTACTATCTGAATCCTTACACTTACTCTGTAATCATAGGAGCGTCTGGGGTCTTCATCACAGTCAATCACTTCAGGTGCCATCCAGTACGGGGTTCCAATGAAGCTATTTCTCCTCCCATTAATTCTGCTCACCTGGGCACTCACTCCAAAATCCACTGCAAAATTCATTTGTCAAAATAATTAATGAGTAACAAAAAGCTCAATAAGTTATTGCTTTAACTTGGAAAGCCAATACAAAAGCCACAATGGATAACAGATTTTCATTCCAGCCCAGCAAACTTTACCATGAAGTCTACTCCAGTAACACTGGGAAATAGGCTTTTGCTGGTATTTATGTTGGAAACAGATTCAGCAGTGCTATTATAAATCTAGAGTAGGTTTGGCTGAATGTTTACCATGAATATTAAAAATAAAGTTCCATCAGTATACCCTAAACCTCTGAAGTGATAACATATGTAGTGTTTGGACCTGCCACCAAGCTGGAAGAAGACCAGCACTATAAGCAACATCTAAGAAATCAAAAACTTATTAGTACTTTATTAGGAAGTCTCACTGATGATGTTAGAAAGTTCTACTACACTAATAAAGAAAAATAAATTTATGCTAAAATTTAGTTTAAGTTCTTCTACAGATCTTCTGAATCAGATGCAAATATTTAGTGTGGTATCCATATCTCAGCTTAGACTATTAAAGTTCAGTCTTCTATTCATCTGTGGGATATATTATATGAAAATATTTAGTATGGTATCCTCAGAAACAGACAGAAAAAAAGGCTAAAGTAGACTGGGGTTATTTAGTCCAGAAAAAATAAGACATGGATGAAAAATGAAGTAGATTTTCTAATTTAGAATGGTTTCCAGGAATCTAGAGGATGGCTAACAACCCTGACTGAAAAGTAGTTTAAAAAACTTAGGAAAAGAAAAATTAAAAAGTTAAGAGTTTAAGGCAGTGTTAAAGGAAGGACTAATAACAACAATATCAACACAATGTCCATAATACATGAAAATCATTGGGTGTTGCACAGTCTCATTATCTAGATACTTTTTTTTTTTTTTTTGAGAATAGGTTACATCAGAGTTCAGCATTCTCACTATCCCTGAGGACCAACTTTAAGGGCCAAGAAATATCTATGAAGGCCATAAGATTACATATGACATTCAAAGAAGAAAAGGAAATGAGCAAAGACTGGAAGAAAAGACTGATAAATGGAAGAAAAAGGAAAAAAAGAAAACCTGAAATTAAATGTAGGGATGAGATCCCAACAGTGGCATCATTCATCTTTTCCTTACTGACTTAGGGACCAGAATATGAGGATTATTGATCAGTTGAGACTGCAATACAGTCATTGTCCAGTCTCTCTCCTTTCTGTTACTCCCTTTGGGTTTTGCTTCTTCAACCTTCTCCTTATAACTTGTCATTTAAAAATATTGTGGGATCTAAGAAATCTAAAAACCAATGTATAAGGATTATATATAGATAAGAAGCCTGAAAAAATTCTAATCCAGTGCTAAAAGGTCTCTCCTACAGAGTCAAGTACATGATCTTTAGTGCAGGGACTTTGTGACAGATTTTTCAGAGGCTTTTCACTTACTTACAATTTCTCTTCTGTGATGCAGATGATAGGGTTGGCTAGCAACTTGACCCAAATATATGGGAACACTGCCCCATGTGAACACAGAATGTAGCTGTGCGACATACTATATCCATGCTACACATTTCACTGTGAGATCCAAATGACCCTTGTGCATTTTAACACGTGTCTTAAAATTCTGTTTCTAGCTTTGTAGCTTTTAGACACAAAAGAATAATACATTTACTTGAAATTACTTTTAACTTACTGCAGGAACAATTATTACCACATGCTTCTTCTACAAATATTCAGTGAAAAGCATTCTTAGTGAATGAACAAAAACTGTATTCTGGTTATATTTATTTGGCAGGAAAAATGGGAATGATCTTAAGATCATGCTAGAGATATGGTAGGGAAGCCCCTAGTGGCTCAGATGGTGAAGAGTCTGCCTGCAATGCAGAAGACCTGGGTTTGATCCTTGGGTCAGACATATCCCCTGGAGAAGGAAATCGCAACCTGTTCCAGTATTCTTTCCTAGAGAATCCCAAGGACAGAGGAACCTGGTGGGCTACACCCCATGGGGTTGCGAAGAGTTGGACACAGCTGAGTGACTATTAAACACACACACACACACACACACACAGATATGGCAGGAAAGAATTGATATGATTAAATACAGGATTTGATGCCAGTGATTTTATGTTCTGTATCAATGAGGTCATCTGCCATTAAATAGTACTGACATTATTTATATGATATTATTTATAAATCAACCAACAATATTTATTTTAAACATTAAAGAGCACAACATATTGTTCCCTGTGTGCCTGTGAGACAATATAATAATTATTTTCTATAAACTATACCATTCTGAACCCTGGAACTGAAAGCTAGAAACTGGATTTTAGATTTCTAATTCCGAATTTGATTTGGATATTACTGGAGCATCATTTCTAACTTATATCAGTTCTTTAAATATTTGAGGGAAAATTCCAATGAAGCAATTTGTGCTTAAGTAAATTTAAAAGCTCTTAGATATTCTTTGGAAAATATGGCTCTGTGATGTGGAAGAATTGTCTTTTTGTTTAATCCTTGTTCATGACACACAAACTTGCACATGGTAAACACTCAATTAAATTGTTGAAATAAATATAATAGCAGACCCCACCAAGAGTACTGCAGTGGGTTGCCATGCCCTCCTCCAGGGGATTTTCCTAACCCCAGGGATCAAACTCACATCACCTGTATCTCCTGCATTGGCAGGCGGAATCTTTACCACTGAGCCACCTGGTAGGCCCAATAGAAGGTAAGGCCCAATGTCCAAAATGTAAAACTCCCATTTCAAAATTGTTGTCTCAAAATGATTTCTGAGAAACAGTTAGGTGCATCTTTCTCTTGTCCCACATCCCTTCCCAAACAAATTTTCAAATTTTGACTTATTTTGCAGGCAGAGACAACATAGTGTAAATAAGTAGAGGGGGATATTAGTGACATGAGATAAAACTGTAATCTTAAAGGATTTTTCTCTGTTAAGATATTTTGGGGTTCATTTAAAGTATTACAAGAATAAACTTACCTAGTTTTACTTCAGCATTATGAGTCAGTAGCACATTTTGACCTTTGATGTCCCGGTGAATTACACGGTGTGCATGAAGATGAGCTAAGCCCTGCATATACATACATATATATATTTATATAAAAAAGCAAGATCAATATATAGTTTTTTTCTTTTTCTGGTACTGTTTTTAGCATATTTGGAAAGACTTTTGGTAAGAAAAATGGCCCAGATTTGCATTTTTCAGACAAAATTCTTCTTTAGGCTGGAATTACTACAACCAGTTCCCAGAAATAGTACTTTCAGCTATAAGGAAAGGAAAATAAATCAGGACATCCATGAAAGAGAAGGAACACCAAAAATTAATACTTGTATATATTGGGCCATTTACCTTCCTTTCTAGTCTCCATTTTTCCAACTAACCACATGACTAAAGACCTGGATATCTGAACTATCTTAGCTCAGCCATTGTTTTACTCTACTTATCCAACTATTCGTTTAGTCCAAAATATTTTGAAGTCAACCTTGTAGGCTGAGAATTTGGAGGAATATGGAAATTCACTTTAAAGTACTTGCCATTTGTATTGGTTTACCATGCTGTCTCCAGACCATTCACCACTAAAACTAACCCATGCCCTGGCTTCAGTGAGATTGCTCTACATACTAACAGGAGATTAATAATAGAAATAACAGTAAAAACAGCTAATATCAATTGAGTCCTTATTCTTTGCCAAGCACTGTGCTAAGCACTTTACATGGAGTCAACTCTTAAATCCTTACAGCAACCTTTTAAGGAAGGTACTAATTCCACCCCAAATTACAGGTGAGGAAAATGAGATTTGGAGAAATTAAGTAATTGACTCAGGGACACACAGCTAATACATGATGAACCAGAATTTAAACTCAGTCCAGAGTTTGCACTCTTAAGTATGTACACTATTACCATGAGTGAATCCAGTTAAGACAGCATTCTAATATTTTATCAGTGATGCTGTTCAGTTCTGTTAACATCCTTCTTGGGTGACTCTAAGCACTTAAGACACAAAGAAAAATTTGAGTTTGGTGGATCAAGAAGACTGTCATTTTCATCCAATTTGGTGTTCAAAATAAGGAATGTTTTAAATGTTAAGACATTATTCAGAGAGGATATCTGCAAAAGAGTTGTAGATGATTTGGAGCCATTGAGTAAAACACGGATTTCTCAACCTATCTTAATCTCCAATGATAGTGCTATGCTTTTTTAAAAAAGAACTCTAAAAATCACAACAACTTAACACTCTAAGTTATTACACCCATGATTCACCAAACACTGTAGTCTGACTCTGAAAGAGCCATTAAAAGCCATGATTTGGAATGACATTATGTCAAAGCCGCTTTCTCTAAAGCCTTTTGGTTTTTTTCAGTATCCTGATCCAGAAGTTTAGAATTTTTAAACCATCCTATATGAGCAAGTATAAGACACACTGTATATATTACCCCCAGGTTTTTTCAAGGTCGGGGCAAATGACTATACGAATGCTCACCTGGAGGATTTCTCGGCAGATATAAGCAATCCAATCTTCCTTCAAACTCTGATTTCTGGTCATTCTCACTACATCAGTGACTGAGCCGGCTGCACATAACTCCATCACCATCTGCAGGGAAGCCAGCAAAGAAAGTACCAAGACTTAGAAAGTAGTTCTCTGAAAATATCTGGAGAGTTTTAGTTCATATGGCTTACATGTATATGTTATGTTTAGACATTAAGATACTGCAAAGACTGGCTCAATTGTCTGGTAGGAAGCTAGCAGAATTAGAAAGAACTGAAAAAAAAAATCCAAAGATCTCTGGAGGGAGAGAAAGGAAGTACCACACCAGGGATTTTTAAACCAGGAGGTGGAATTTGAGCTAAGCCTTGAAGGATAGGTTGTGTTTGGGTATGCTGAGAAAGAAGAACATTCAGCTTATTGAAAACAGAATGAGCACATGCTTTTAGAAAGAAGCTTGCACAGGGCTAAGCCTGAGTGATGACTGGAGTAGAACAAAAAAGACAGTTGAGGGAATAGTTTGCGGGTAGAAAAACAGGATATGGAGAGTATCTCAAAACAATTTACACTTAAGCATTGACTAGATTTGTTTTTACTGTTGTTTTATTTTCAAGTTTTAGAATATTTTCCCCAAGATACTGACAACATACAACCTGAAGGGGGAAACTGTCAGTTCCATTACTGTAGGGCAATTTTTTTTTCCAAATAAACTGCTAAGGAAAGTCTATTCTAAGTCTAATATTCTGACGGTGTCTCATTCAGATTTTACTTTATTAACAAATGCAATTTTTCAGGAAATTTGTTTTTGCCACTAATGTATCAGGTGCCCAACTAGTAAATTTGCTTTCATATATTAGCTAACTAGAGGACTGACCAATATGAAGGAGAATCTGCCTATTATAATCAATTTCACAAACTTCTTTAAGTGCAGGTTCATGCTCTAGTGCCAATGTCAAATGGTAATACTACTTTGTCAGTAGAACAAGACATGCCTTTTTAAAAAAACTATAGGTAAGATAATTATTGCCATAGATGAAAGGAAGTAAAAGGATAGGCCCCAAATCATGAATATTTAAAAGGTATACCTTATTTCCTTTTGGAATACTAAGATTGTCCTTTCAGAAAATTACTTCCTTATTTTCTATTTATTCACAACTGATATAACACAGAGTCTTTTACCTGAGTACACTATTCCAATAAATGAAAATAAGAAAAGCAGCCTAACAAACCAGATAGTACAGATAAAGCACACAAAGGTTAATTTTCATGTCTACTATATCGAATGGTTACAACATATACACTGTGGTAATGGAAGAAAAGGGGCTCGTTTTGAACCATGACAAACATGAATTGAAGTCATTCACTAAAGTGAACACTGGAAAATCTTGCCAGTATTACCTGAGTCAGAAGAGTTCTACTATGAAAAGAATGCAAGACATTCTCATTCTCCCGAATTTGCATGCACAGTGCCTGGCTATACTTTATAAACAGTAATTATTTTGTTATTTGCTTCCTATGTGTTCAGATTTACATAGGAAAGAAAGTGTGAATGGTCCCAGGAAAACTCTTACCTCAACAAATAACTTCTGCATGCAGTGCCTATTTATCCTTCAGATATCAGTGTAAGAAAAAGTTTTTCAAGGAAGAGTTTTCCTTTCCCTAACTCAGATTCCTTTGTTATTTGCCCATACAAAAGCATGTTACTTCCCTTCTGACCAATTATACATTTATTTGTGTGATTATTTGATTGATATTTGTCTTCACAAATAGACTGTAAGCTCCAGTGGGCCAGAGCCACATAAATTCAGCTTATGACTGTATCCTCAGCATCTAGGAGAAAGCCTGGAAACAGATAGCTTTGAATGAATAGATGTTATATGACTGAATTAATTGAGCACTGAGAAACATATCTAATAAGTAGACTGCCATACTGCCAACAGAAAAAATCTTATAAAAATATATTTAAAGACAAATGCTGTATGCCCACCCCCACAAAAGGAAAAAAAAAAGTAGCCATGAAAAATGCACAGTGGTATTTAACAAAATTTGAACTGGCATTGTCAGAGAATAGAGGATTTAGTTAACTGGACATTTGGGAGAAAATAGGTTTAAACTGAAGATCTCTAAATTTGAGGGTTCTCAAAATGTGGTACCCAGACGAGTATCACCAACATCACTTGTAAACTTTTTAAAAAGTGCAAATTTGTGGACTCCCTACCCCAGACTAACTGAATTAATAACTCTGTGGGTGGGGCCCAGAAACCTGTTTTTATTAGGATCTCCATGAAATTCTGTTGCAGGCTAAAGTTTGAGAACCACAGCTTCAATTCAATCCCTTGTTGAAACCTTCCTATATTGCCCACTATCCTGCTTCCTAAAGTTCACATATAAAATGTAACAGAATCTTTCTTTGACTCGAAAATTCTGAAAAGTCTCAGGTATTATTTTAAAAATACCACTCTTAACTTGGCCTAGAAATGCAAGAGAATGTACACTGACCCCAGATGATGTTCTAAATATTCCTTTTTAAATAAAGATATACTTGATTGAAGCTCATTTTCTTGTGGTTTGATTATGTCTCCTATGGCAGAGGGCAGCAACAATTCTGGTAACTGTAGCATGGGTTTCAGTTAGCCTTTAAAATTTATAGCTCATTGATTTGTAATTCATGATACTATAGGCATGAAGCCTCAGAAAAGGATAAGTCAACTAACCATTTAGAAAAACAGTTTATAGGAATTATGTTTAAAGATAATTGAACTTAGCAAACACTTAAATTGCACTCATATACTCATTCCAAGTGTGACTTAGAATAGATATTTATTATTCAGTAATTGGGCCCAAATCCATCAGGTAATCTCCTTAGCTATACCTTTAATTTATAAGCAAATGTATTCGCTACATAAAGTTAAAAGCAGCAAATCTCTATTTGAAAAGAAATATGTTAGATATTTCCAGTATTCATTTGAGTCTTCTCACATCTTACCCCTGAACCCCTTGCCAGTCACTTAATTTATTTTTCCATATTTTATCACTCCCATTTCCAGGAATTAGAGTACATTTTTTTTCATACTACTTTGAGCAGTTGCATGCTTAAGTTCTTCTGTAGGTGCACAAAAATGACATCTCAATTTATGAAAGTATATGTTCTAAAGTGAGACTTAGTCTTATGCAATAAGATCAAGGTAACTAAATACACACCCAAAGTTGATGTCTCTGGCCAGGGGGACTCAGCTTGAAAAATGCACCGTAGAAGGACACAATGTTCTTGTGGAAAGAGTACTTCTTCAAAAGGTTGAGTTCAGTCCTGAGATCCTCTTCTTCATCCTATAGAATAAGGATAGTAAAATTCCTAAGCTATGCCACTCAATGACTATGGTATCCTAAGCTATAGTAGATCAAAGAAAGAGAATCTTATGGCAACCCTTTATACCACACAACAATGTATTATAATAAAATCCCAACTAGAATTCTCAGAATGGAGATGTGGGGTTAACTGGGAATTTGGGAGAAAATAAAGGTCAATTGAGTATCTTTTAATTCAATGGTTCTTAAAGTATGATCCCTGAACCATACAGGACCACTGTATGAAGTTTGCACTAAATGGAATCACCCAATTAAACTGAAAAATTCAATGGTTTTAGTATATTAATAAAATTATTCAACCATAAGAACATTTTTGTCAACCCAAAAGGAAATCCCATACTCTTTAGCTATCACCCCCAAATTCTGCCACCACTTCCCAGCTTCAAGCAACCACAAACATTTTTTATATCTCTATAGATTTATCTATCCTTAACATTTTATATAAATGAAAATAATATAGTATATAAACTTTTATGACTAGTTTGTTTTCCCCCCAGGGTTCATCCATGTTGTAATACATATCAGTATTTCATTCTTTTTTATTTACCATTCATCAACTGAATGAGTTATTTCTACCTTTTATCTAGTATGAATAATGCTGCTATGAACATTCATTTCAATTTTAGTGTAGATATATATTTTCATTTCCCTTTGGTATATACCTAGGAGTAAAATTGTTGGGTCAAATGGTAATGCTGTATTTAACATTTTGATGAAATGTCAAACTGTTTTCCATAGTGGCTATACCATTTTACATTCCCAAATGAATGATGGTTCTCATTTCTCTATACCCTCACCTCACGCTCATTATTTTCTGTTTAATTATTATAACATCAGGTGGGTGTAAAGTGATTATCTCATTGTAGTTTCGATTTGCAATTCCCTGAAGACTGATGGAGTTAAGGATCTTTTCATTGGCTTACTAGCCATTTTACGATCATCAGAGGCATATCTAATAAAATATCTTTGCCCCTATTTTTAAGTTGGGTCACTTGTCTTTTTAGTATTGAATTGTAAGATTTATTTATATATTCTATATATAAGTACTTTATAAGATATATGATTTACAATTATTTTCTCCCATTCTGTGGGCAGTCATTTTACTTTCATGATAGTGTCTTTTGAGGCACAAAATTTTATTGTAAAGTTAAAAAATTTTTTAAAAATTAAATTTTGATGAAGTCCAATTTATCGATTCCTTGTTTTGTTGTTTGTACTTTTGGTGTCATATCTAAGGATCTCTTGTCAAATCCAAAGTCACCAAATCAACTCCAATCTTTTCTTCCAAACATTTTATAGTTTTAGCTCTTACATTTAGGTTTTTTATCCATTTTGAGTTAATTTTCATAGAAAGCAGGGGACCAATTTCATTCTTTTACCTGTGGATATCTAGTTACCTCAGCATTATTTGTTGAAAAGTCAAGTCTTTCCCTATAAATCGTGTTTTCATTCATGTTGAAAATTAGTTGATCACAGATATATGGAAATAATTATATTTCACTGATCTATGTCGAAAAAGCAAGAGAGTTCCAGAAAAACATCTATTTTTGCTTTATTGACTACGCCAAAGCCTGTGACCGTGTGTATCACAACAAACTGTGGAAAATTCTGAAAGAGATGGGAATACCAGACCACCTGACCTGCCTCCTGAGAAATCTGTATGCAGGTCAGGAAGCAACAGTTAGAACTGGACATGGAAAAACAGACTGGTTCCAAATAGAAAAAGGAGTACGTCAAGGCTGTATATTGTCACCCTGCTTATTTAACTTATATGCAGAGTACATCAATGAGAAACACTGGGCTGAAAGAAGCACAAGCTGGAATCAAGACTACCAGGAGAAATATCAATAACCTCAGATATGCAGATGACACCACCCTTATGGCAGAAAGTGAAGAAGAATTAAAGAGCCTCTTGATGAAAGTGAAAGAGGAGGGTGAAGAAGTTGGCTTAAAGCTCAACATTCAGAAAACTAAGATCATGGCATCCGGTCTCATCACTTGATGGCAAATAGATGGGGAAACAGTGGCTGACTTTATTTTTGGGGAGCTCCAGAATCATTGCAGATGGTGATTGCAGCCATGAAATTAAAAGATGCTTACTCCTTGGAAGGAAAGTTATGACCAACCTAGACAGCATATTAAAAAGCAACAAAGGTCCGTCTAGTCAAGGCTATGGCTTTTCCAAAGTAGTCACGTATGGATGTGAGAATTGGACTATAAAGAAAGCTGAGTGCCGAAGAATTGATGATTTTGGACTGTGGTGTTGGAGAAGACTCTTGAGAGTCCCTTGGACTGCAAGGAGATCCAACCAGTCCATCCTAAAGGAGATCAGTCCTGAGTGTTCATTGGAAGGACTGATGTTGAAGCTGAACCTCCAACACTTTGGCCACCTGATGCAAAGAGCTGACTCATTTGAAAAGTTCCTGATGCTGGGATTGAGAGCAGGAGGAGAAGGGGACGACAGAGGATGAGATGGTTGGATGGCATCACTGACTCAATGGACATGAGTTTGGGTGGATGCCGGGAGTTGGTGATGGACAGGGAGGCCTGGTGTGCTGCAGTTCATGGGGTCGCAAGGAGTCGGACACAACTGAGCGACTGATCTAAACTGAACTGATCTATATGTCTATCCTTATGCTTGTACCACGTTGCCTTGATTAACTTAATTTTAAATTTTCTAGTTTGATTTGTCCTATAATTTTAAAAGATATGCTTAAATTCATTATTTTCCTAATCATTACAGTGGTAAATATGTTATAAAGCTATCTATCAATCCAGTGGTCTGAATTCCTAGTAGCTATAAATTTCATTTCATTGTAAATAAAAAAAGCTCTCCTACAGCATCTATAAAAGTTCAATTTATATAACCTTTTCAGGAATACTCTCACTGTACGGAGTGAGATATATTTGCAGTATGTGAAGAAAAGAAGACTTTTAAAGATAAACTCCTATTCTAAAATCCAGTGAAAAAGGATACCTTTGACTTATTCTGGGCAATGAATTAGAACAGGGCCCACTGGCACTAAAAGTAATTAATGGGTAAACCTCTACTATCTTTAGTTATCCCCAGCATTTCCCTCAATTAACTTGACTTGACAACCTTGAGGTAGTGGAAAATACATCTGTAGAACATTTTTTAGCATTTCCCTAGGATTTTCCAATGGATTTATCCATAAACATTCAACAACTATAAAACAAATCTAGACACCTGAATGTCTTTGGGGGACAGGATGGAGCCTTATTTCTCCAGTTGGAAACCCCAACAACAGGGTTTGCATTTATTGTGTAATAAAAGCATGAACAATTAAAACAATCACCTGTAGCATGAGAATTATATAGAAGTTCAGGTTCCAGTTTCACCCTAGCCTCCCAGGGAAGCTTGATTGATAAGTTACCTTCACATTCCCTTAACCTGTTTAGCTAAAGGCTGATCCTCGTGGCTTTCATTCTTGCCATATAGGACCCTTAAATTTTCTGCTTCCCTTGTGATGTTGTTATTCTTTGAAATGATAACAATATCTGCCATCATATAGAAATAAACCTTAGAAACTAGCAATTCTAAATGTAGAGGGGTACTCTCAGTTTCTAGCAAGGCACCAAGGTTCTGCTGAGAGAAATATGAACTCATAAAGACTGCAGTAAATAAGAATGAGATGGTAATGTGAGGATAAGAACACAAAGAACAGGTTAAAGAGAAGCACAGGCTAGATTGAGTCCTTCAACTTGTTTGGTAGTTTGATATCAAAGAACTTCCTTTTCTTTCTGAGTTAGAAACCTCATGTCCTCAAGCAGGAAGAGAATAGCTGGGCTCCTGGCAACTATGTAGTTGTATTTAACTATACTTTTATTCTTGTCATAGGTAGGCTAAATATTCTGGTGCCATTTTGCCTATGATAAACCTGACGACTAGAGAGGTAAGACCATTCTTCCAAGTACTTCTTAGCTATTTAGCAGTAGACTTGGCATTGGAACTCATGTTTCTTGACTTCCACACTACTGCTATTTTCGTAAACCCCTGATTAATGAGATGTGTGTGCAAGTCACAAACTTCTTACCCCAAAGGATTCAGGATGATTTAGAGATGCTAACTGGCCGATCAATTATTTTTCTTACTAAAATATATAATCAGAGAACTCAAAGCTCCCAACTAGAAAAAACTTCTAAGAGTGGGTCTCCCACATAAATGTAAACTCCCCCAAAACCAATAAACCAAGATCAGATATGTTTGGAAAGCATTAGTATGTTTGCCATTCTCAATTAACAGGAAGTTGAGCTTGTGAGAAACACATAAGTACATTATATCCATCAGGCCAAGTGGGTAATTTAAAACTCTCACACATATCCCAGTAATATGATGCTATAGCATTTCCTGGCTCAAGGCCAGTTGATCCCAGAGTGGTCTGAATATCCTGCTTTTTGTCAAGAAGAGGCAGCTCAGGATGCCAAAACTTGCATTGCAATTTCACCCAATTCTAAAATCTAAGTGTTTTTCCCTATAGAAAGACTTCAGAGAGAGTTTGGAGATGATCTTCAAATGAATTAACACAAATATTTGATAAAACCAGAATTAGTGAAACAATTTTAATTTTCATACCTTACCTTTCACAGCTTCTTGATTAACATAAGCATTACCTCTTACGTTTAGATATGCTTTGTCTCCCAAGAAACACGGTAAACAAAACAGGAGCCCAGTACTTTTAAACTAATCATGAAACTGTTTACTGATATCTTCTTAATATAACTAGAAAGTTCTTCTGGGTGTGATTATTAATGGAAAAGCTTATTTTTAATTGAGTCTGTAAGCATATTTATTAAGATACAAAAGGCTGAAAATATTTGAATACTAGATAGCTAACTGCAGGGGAGAAAAGTCAAGAAAAAAATATCAGTTATATTGTTAGAGCAAAATTCTCTATTTAGGCCCCCAGAATACTTTGATAGATCACTAACATCTAGATTATCAAGATCTACTGAAAAAGAAATTCCTTTGCCAGAGCTTATTCTAGAGCCAGCAAATTATCAGAGTAATAGAAACTGCTTTGTAAGGCAGTTAAAAAGTTTCAGGTAGAAATCACCTTCATGTATTCAAGTACTGGGCCAGATGTCTGAACACTCAGGCTGGGCAGCCTGTTGGTTTTCTGTCTATGACTGTACTCTCACACACGAAAAGAGTAGTCTTCATTGGGCTCGTACATGATGGCAATGTCTCTAAAAATCTTGATGGGGGAAAAGCTAGTCAGTCCAGAATATCATGTAAAAGGTATGAAAAGAACCTTGCCAAGGCCAATTTTAGACTTCCTTGGTGGCTCAGTTGGTAAGGAATCTACCTGTAATGTGGGAGACCTGGGTTTGATCCCCTGGTCAGGAAGAACCCCTGGAGAATGACATGGCAACCCACTCCAGTATTCTTGTATGGAGAATCTCATGGACAAAGGAACTTGGCGGGCTACAGTCCATGGGGTTGCAAAGAGTCGGACACGACGAGTGACTAAGCATATAAGGCCAATTTTAGACAAAATTTACTCTTGTTCCCATCATCTCTTTTGTTATTATTCAGCTACTGGGCTATATCTGCTGTGAATTTACTTAGTCCTTCATCTGCAGTCAACACTTACCTGTTCAGGGTACCATTTCTTCCAGGCCCTACTTTCCGAAAGTTGCTAGTGTTCAAATATGATGAATGAATCTATGTCAGTACATTAAAAACATAAATATCACTTTTAGGCAAGAAGAGTTTAGTGGTGGCCTTCTACAGATGATGATACAATACAAAGGGATTAGTTTAAAGTTGAAAATTAAAGGAAAGATGGCTTGGACGCTAATGAAGACTTTCAGTACTCACACTGTATCTCCAGCCAACAGACTTTTGATATTTATTCACTCTCACTCGCCTTCCTATTTCAGGTAAAGGGGTCTGCAAAGCCAAGAACAAAACTTTATTAAACACATTGGTACACTCTGAAAATGATTTATTCTTGAGTACTTTGTGCTTAAGTACTAAATGAAAGAGTAATATAATTCCTCTCTCAATTTTCACTAATAGTTTTAATTTAAAAAAATCAGATTCTTATATACACAGAAACTTGGCAAAAAATTCATAGTAATAGATTTAACTGACATTTATGAAATATTACAATCTGATGATTGTAAAGTGCTATTGCCTCTAACAAACAAGGTAACTGACACTATCTATGGGCTGAACATAATTTTTAACTGTTTCAAGTCAGAGTATCTAAAACGTAGATTAAATGTGGGTCAAAGTCTATTAAGTTGAAAAAAAGGGAATAAGTATTTTAGAGAGTCTCACTCAAAGAGTACCAAGCTAATCATTTGGAAGTCATGGTTTACAGGGTAAAATAAATCCACAACGCCTCAAAATTCATTTGACATTTACTGATGAAACAAAAAACATGCAACTCTTTAAACAGTTTCAGCAATTCACTTCCTGCACAAATTGGAAAAGAACAGTTTATGGCATTGATAACAATTCAGTGACTATGTACACTTTTTCATATATGATATTTTAGAATTTTCTTTTAGGTTATAGTGAAGTGAAAATATCTTGACCTTTGTTATGCTCGTGCTAATATTATCCTGAGAAAGTGAAGTACTCATGCTAAAGAGGACAGAAATCAGGGTTTAGCATAATCTATGACAATATATTATGACCCATGACACAGCTTTATGAATGTTGGTCAGAACGCTGCCAATTAGACTCTATCTTGTGCATCTGTTAAAAAATACATGAAAAAAAAAGTGCATCTCAGACAAGTGCTTTTCCTTCTATCTGTCACTGAAAACCTAATGGCCTGAGTTTTCAAAAGGAATTGCTGGGGAGGGAAGGAAATACAATAAAACACAGAGGAGTAACACAATATTAGAGGAAATTTACTATTTACTATACCTGGAAATAGATAATCAACTAGAAATAGACAGGAATACGGATTTTTTCATTTTTATAAAATATAAAAATATATAGGACTTTTGCTGTGATTACAATTTTTATGATAAATGTAATAAATCAATAATAAAAATAATATACTGTGATAGAAATAATATTAAATTATAAATATAATAAATGCAAATTAAGATAATTATCTATAACAATGATGCAAAAAACAAATACAATATTTTCTGAGCTGTTTATCCCGAGACCACAATCCACTAAGCAACAGAATACAGACAGGATGTAATATTACCTTACGAGCATTCATCACTTTCACAGCTGTAAATGCACCAGTCTTTTCATGGAGTCCCTGAAACATAAGATAATAATAAACATTGAATGCTGGCTATATAATCCAGCAATCAAGAAGCAAAGTAAAAAAATATTAAAATTAAATAAGGTTAAACACTGTAGTCTAAGATAGAAAGTATTATAGAGAGATGAACTATAATGTATTATATAAACCAAAGCATCCCAATGAAAAGTAAAAATTTCAAACTGGAGATAGGGAAAAAGGAAATGTTTTATTGAACATTTTCCACCTGATTATGTGGTACTATGCAGACAGATATTTCTATTGAACTCCTCTTCATATACTAAAAAAAGTTTTTTCCATAATTATCACAGATAAGAGTGACACATAATTCATTCAATGGCCTGTAAACCATTCAGTGTGTCTCAATCACATGAACCATAGATATTTATGAACAGAAGTTCTGAAAGATTCTTTCATATTGAAAACCCTCTGAGTTCTAAGAACTTGTATTTATACAAAATGCAAGTACAAGCTACAGATTTATAATTTTCAAAAATGAGCACAGAGGTTGGGAATAAGACTTCTTACTTTGTAACTAATGCCTTTTAAACTATTTCAAGCTGAAGTCACAGAAAAAAATCTGTCTGATACTGATACGAGTAAGGCTTGAACTTGAAACAGATTTTTTTTCCCTAGGAGACTGCATTCTTTGGCTGGACTGGGTTAGACATATTTCCCCAGAATTGAGGTTCACCCATAACTTCAGATTGTGACTTTTCTCAAAAACAGGGTCTTTGCAGATGTAATCAAGTTAAATGAGGTTGTATTAGATTACCATGGTCAATGACTGGTACGTTTATCAGAGAAAGGTGAGGGATATTTGGACACACACAGAAACAGAAGATGGCCATATGAAGACAGGAAGAAAGTGGAGTGATACAGCTATAAGCCAAAGGATGCCAAGGATTGCTGGCAACCACTAGAAGCTAGGAAGAGGGAAGGAAGTATTTTTCCCTAGAGCCTTTAGAGGGAGAATGGCTCTGTAGACTTACAGCCTTGAGAACTATGAGAGAATAAATTTCTGCTGTTTAAAGCCACCTAATTTGTGGATTTGTTACTGCAAATGTAGTAAAATAATACGGGGGCAAAACAAAGAACTGTCAGTAGTCACAAATCTCAGGTGAAATACAGTCACTTTTTTTTTTTTTTTTTTTTGAGTTTAGCTTCTGGGCACCTCTGCCTGCTGCCCATTTTCTTTTTTTTTTTATTTATTTTTTTTAAATTTTATTTTATTTTTAAACTTTACATAATTGTATTAGTTTTGCCAAATATCAAAATGAATACGTACAAAATGATCAGATGAGGGGGCGGTGGTGTTTCTGGACAGTATTTTTAATATCTTGGGTAACGTGCCAAGTGAGTAGCTACGCAAGAGATCAAGATTCCTTGAATTCAGGACAGTGATCCTTAAATATATTGCTTGTCTGTTGTCACACCTCTCATAAAAATATGTGCTTTGAAGTATATGAAAACAAAGTAGAAGTTTTAATATACTTTAGATGACTCCTACAAGTTTTCTCATCAAAATAAAGCCAACTGATCAAAGAAGCTTGAAAGAAAAGAAGCCCACTCTACCATTACCATCAATGTTACATGAGTGTCAAAACTGTTTTTTCCATGATATGATCGATGGGATTTAATCCTGTACATTCAAGGTTACTTCAGTCCTACTGAACAAGCCACTGTTTGTAAATGAAAGTTTGTAAATGAAGCCATGTGTCACAAATAGATCAGTAGGCTTTCAAAGAAATAAAGTAACTCTAGAAACACCAGCATTTTGAATTGAACTAGGCATTAAGAAGCTATACTGGTTAAATGGTTGAAGCACTGATGAGAAGTGGCATGGATTGTTGGTTTCAGTTTGTGGAGTCAGGCCTGTGAGTTGGGTCAAGGTGGTTTTTGTTCAACTGTGTTCTCAAAAAAAAAAAAAAATGCTGAAGTTCTAACTATTGGTATCTCTGAATGTGAACTTTTTTTTTTTTTGAAACAGGGCCTTTGCAGATATAAGCAACTTAAGATAACGTCATACTGAATTAGGGATGGCCCTATAACCAGTAACTAGTAACAAGGGGAAATTTTGGACACAGATATCCAGGGAGAATGCCGTATGATGACAGTGGCAGAGATTTGACTGGTGTGTCTACAAGGATTGTTGTCAATCACCCAAAGCTAGATGAGGCAAGGAATCTTCCTTCCTAGTCCCTCCAGAGGGAGAATAGCCCTATAGACACTTTGATTTTGTAATTCTAGCCTCTAGAATTGCAAAGGAATAAATTCCCTTTCTTTTAAGCCATCAAGTTTGTGGTTAATTTGTTATAGTAGACCTCGAAAACTAGTACACAAGGCTAGCCTGATGGAAACTAAGCACGGGAATGGGGCTGGACTTGGAATAGTGTTCAGAAATTAATGATCAAAGTATAAGGAAATATCTAAGATCAGGTAAGCAGTTTTGGGTGGAGCATGACAGCTACCAAAGACTAGAATTTTTAAAGGAAACAAAAATATTGTAGGTTATTGATTGATCAGAGAAAAGTAATTAATATTTTAGATATTAATGCCTTATCAGATAGATGATTTGCAAATATTTTCTCCCATTCTGTAGGTTGCCTTTTCATTGTGCTGATGGTTTCTTCTGCTATGCAGAAAGTTTTTTGCTTAATGTAGTCCCACTTAATTATTTTTGCTTTTGTTGCTTGTGCTTTGGTGTCATATCCAAAAAATCCTTTTGAAGACCAATGTCAAGAAGTTTTTCCCACTATGTTCTCTTCTCAGGAACTTTACAACTTCAGGTTAAGTCTTTAACCCATTTTGTGTTAACTTTCGAAGTGGGATAAGATAAGGTTCAATTTTAATCTCTTGCATGTGGAAATTTAAATATGTTGGAAACTCCCACATTAATTTATAGATCTGGGAAAAAGTATATATTAAAACTTTTATCTATGTAGCCCTTATCAGGACACAGAAAGTACTGTTTTTCTAATTATTCACATAAACACTTTCTAGTCAAAGTTTACTCACATCTGTATGCACAAATATAACATGCTGGAAACTGGTTCTCACACAGCCTTTAGAGGAGTTGAAATGTTTACCCCTTGATTCTAAGAGGTTTTGTGAGCCAAACTACTATCCTGTGCAACACAAATACTTGGCATGTTAGCAAAGTGAAGGATAGGGAATCCTGGCATGTGGCAAGATCTACAGTGAGTAAACCACAAAATTTTTAAACATATGGAATACACAGCCATCACATTCATGACATATATTAGTGAGATAACGTCTTTAAAAAGGTGCCACCAATTGCCATAGAACAGAGAAAATCAACTTGGCTCCATCTTTATTATCTGTGTTTTATTCTCTCAACTGAAAAGTACAATTTTTTTTCTGGTGAGACAAGGTATTCTAATGTGGAGTCTTAAAAAACATGCTCACTATGTCTATAGAGGAATTAAACCCCAGATTGTGGAACCAAGCACAGGGTTAACATGCCTAACCATTATGCAAGTTTTCATAGATGTCTAAAATATCCAGGCAATAAATGGAAATTTGCTGCCTGTTGACTAGTATATCAGAGACTACTTTCTGTATCTTGACTTTTAAAATATTTTTTATTTTAAATAGTAATTTCAGATTCAGAGAAAAGTTCTAAAGATAGTACAGTGTTTCTCTATATCCTTTACACTGTTTCTTTTAAATGTTAACATCTTAATGACCATGGCACAACTGTCAAAACTAAGAAATTAATATTGGTCTAATACTCTTAACGACATTATCTTTATTAGGATTTCCTCAGTCTCCCCACTAATGTCCTTTTTGTCAGACCCAAATTGGGATCCTGCCTTCTATTTAGTTGTTATGTCTCCTTAGGCTCTTGTAATCTGTGATAGTCCTCAGTCTTTTCTGTTTTTCATGAACTTGACACTTTTCAGAAGTACAGTCAAGTATTCTGTAGAACGTCCCTAACTTTGGGTTTGTCTGATGTTTTCTCATGACTAGACTGAGGTCACGGGTTTGAGGAAAGAACACCATGGGAGTGAAGTGCCCTTCTCATGACATCATGTCACAAGTACATGGTATGACCACAACTGATCATTGGTGATATTAACCTAGATCACTTGGTTTAAGTGATGTCTGCTAGGTTTCTTTTTTTCCCTATTTCCCCCCTCTCATATTCTATTCATTCTATCAATCAGAAGTGATTGATGTTGGTTTTAAAGAGGAATAACACTATTCTTGAGCATTTATCTAGAGAACCTAGACATCATCTTGAGATAAACTAATTGTTTAGTGGTGCCATCTTGTGGTTCATTGACTACATAGAAGTTGTTATAAGATCTTGATTTTAGCTGAAGGTCATGTTGTCATAAGCAGATTGCCTATCAAATAAGATGTTGAACCAGGACCAGCAAATTCTATTTCTAGGATGTGCCTTTTTTCAGTTACAATATATGCTTTATGAAAAATTAATTTAAAACATCATTTGTTGAAAACACACATAGAGAATGCTAAGAAAGGAGTTTGGTTTTTAATCCTAGATTGAACGTTAAATAATCTCACATTTCTCACTGGTCTTAGTGAATATTATAAAGGAAAATCACAAAGAAAACCTTAAATTATAAATGTGGGGTTTTTTGGTCTGAGTTTCCTGCCATCAGTAATTTCAATACTATCATATAGGAGCTACAACTGCATTATAGTACAATGCTCCCTTAAATAGGGTTTGCAAACTAAGAATTTTTAATTCTCAAGCATCACAGTGCAAGAAGAAGAAAATTCCCCTAGCTTTCATTCCTACCATAAGAAAAGAAATTTCTGCTTAAATCTTTTGAATATGTTCACAGGTCCTCTCATATTTGAGTAATAGAAGATATGTAGTAACAATGTTTTGTAGCAATTTCCCGACTCTAAGCTCAAGCCTATTAACATCTGGAGTCAAATCACCTACATTTTCACCTTAGGCAACTGTCTGTCTTGTCACCAAGCTCATTTAACTTAAATTTCATTATTTATAGATGCAGCTCATATGATACGAATTTTAGGGGCAAAAGAAGGTCAACTACTCAAAAAATCCCCCTTCCACTCCACCTTACAATTCACTTCAAAGTATAAAAATCAGTATTATGGCCTCAATTTTATTAAAGAAATGAAACTCTCTTATTATTCAAATGTTAGCTGAAAAAACTGATTTATCATTCTTCATTTGTCATTAACACTTTAGCATGAGTTAGAGGATCAGATTAGATAACTGCAGGAATGGTAATAAACAGTTAAGTGTTGATGGAGGAAGGAAAGTGCTAGAGTCTGAGGAGTTCCAGGAGAGATTGCTCCTCAACCATAATGAAAGTAGCAAGGGTCTAGAATGTGGAGCAAGGTAAAGGTGTCTGAGAAGAGACTCTAAAAGTGTGGAGGGAGAAAAAAAAAAAGAGGGGGTGGAGAGGAGAGGTAAAGAGACAAAATGTGCCAAGTCACAATTTTACTGGAGGAATTTACAGTGTTTAAGATGTATATTAAACATCTAGGAGGGCGTAGAGGAGCTATTCCACATTCAAAGTTGGAAGAGGCAGCGGTGAGGAGATACCCCTCGTCTAAGGTAAGGAGCAGCAGCTGCGCTTTGCTGGAGCAGCCGTGAAGAGATACCCCACGTCCAAGGTAAGAGAAACTCAAGTAAGATGGAGGTGTTGCAAGAGGGAATCAGAGGTCAGACACATTTAAACCATAATCACAGAAAACTAGTCAATCTAATCACACTAGGACCACAGCCTTGTCTAACTCAATGAAACTAAGCCATGCCCGTGTGGCAACCCAAGACGGGCGGGTCATGGTGGAGAGGTCTGACAGAATGTGGTCCGCTGGAGAAGGGAATGGCAAACCATTTCAGTATTCTTGCCTTGAGAACCCCATGAGCAGTATGAAAAGGCAAAATGATAGGATACTGAAAGAGGAACTCCCCAGGTCAGTAGGTGCCCAATATGCTACTGGAGATCAGTGGAGAAATAACTCCAGAAAGAATGAAGGGATGGAGCCAAAGCAAAAACAATACCCAGCTGTGGATGTGACTGGTGATAGACGCAAGGTCAGATGCTGTAAAGAGCAATATTGCATAGAAACCTGGAATGTCAGGTCCATGAATCAAGGCAAATTGGAAGTGGTCAAACAGGAGATGGCAAGAGTGAACATCGACATTCTAGGAATCAGTGACCTAAAATGGACAGGAATGGGTGAGTTTAACTCAGATGACCATTATATCTACTCCTGTGGGCAGGAATCCCTTAGAAGAAATGGAGTAGCCATCATGGTCAACAAAACAGTCCGAAATGCAGTACTTGGATGCAATCTCCAAAACGACGGAATGATCTCTGTTCGTTTATAAGGCAAACCAATCAATATCACAGTAATTCAGGTCTATGCCCCAACCAGTAATGCTGAAGAAGCTGAAGTTGAACGGTTCTATAAAGACCTACAAGACCTTTTAGAACTAACACCCAAAAAAGATGTCCTTTTCATTATAGGGGACTGGAATGCAAAAGAAGGAAGTCAAGAAACACCTGGAGTAACAGCCAAATTTGGCCTTGGAGTACAGAATGAAGCAGGGCAAAGACTAATAGAGTTTTGCCAAGAAAATGCACTGGTCATAGCAAACACCCTCTTCCAACAACACAAGAGAAGACTCTACACGTGGACATCACCAGATGGTCAACACCGGAATCAGATTAATCATATTCTTTGCAGCCAAAGATGGAGAAGTTCTATACACTCAACAAAAACAAGACCAGAAGCTGACTGTGGCTCAGATCATGAACTCCTTATTGCCAAATTCAGACTGAAACTGAAGAAAGTAGGGAAAACCACTAGATCATTCAGGTATGACCTAAATCAAATCCCTTATGATTATACAGTGGAAGTGAGAAATAGATTTAAGGGATTAGATCTGATCGATAAGAGTGCCTGATAAACTATGGACGAGGTCTGTGACATTGTACAGGAGACAGGGACAAGACCATCCCCATGGAAAAGAAAAGCAAAAAAGCAAAATGGCTGTCTGGGGAGGCCTTACAAATAGCTGTGAAAAGAAGAGAAGTGAAAAGCAAAGGAGAAAAGGAAAGATATAGCATCTGAATGCAGAGTTCCAAAGAATAACAAGAAGAGATAAAAAGCCTTCCTCAGTGATCAATGCAAAGAAATAGAGGAAAACAACAGAATGGGAAAGACTAGAGATGTCTTCAAGAAAATTAGAGATACCAAGGGAACATTTCATGCAAAGATGGGCTCAATAAAGGACAGAAATGGTATGGACCCAACCGAAGCAGAAGATATTAAGAAGAGGTGGCAAGAATACACAGAAGAAGTGTACAAAAAAGATCTTCATGACCCAGATGATCACGATGGTGTGATCACTCACCTAGAGCCAGACATCCTGGAATGTGAAGTCAAGTGGGCCTTAGAAAGCATCACTACGAACAAAGCTAGTGGAGGTGATGGAATTCCAGTTGAGCTATTTCAAATCCTGAAAGATGATGCTGTGAAAGTGCTGCACTCAATATGCCAGAAAATTTGGAAAATTCAGCAGTGGCCACAGGACTGGAAAAGGTCAGTTTTCATTCCAATCCCAAAGAAAGGCAATGCCAAAGAATGCTCAAACTACCGCACAATTGCACATGCTAGTAAAGTAATGCTCAAAATTCTCCAAACTTCCAGATGTTCAAGCTGGTTTTAGAAAAGGTAGAGGAACCAGAGATCAAATTGCCAACATCTGCTGGATCTTGGAAAAAGCAAGAGAGTTCCAGAAAAACATCTCTTTCTGCTTTATTGACTATGCCAAAGCCTTTGACTATGTGGATGACAATAAACTGTGGAAAATTCTGAAAGAGATGGGAATACCAGACCACCTGACCTGCCTCTTGAGAAACCTGTGTGCAGGTCATGAAGCAACAATTAGAACTGGACATGGAACAACAGACTGGTTCCAAATAGAAAAAGGAGTACGTCAAGGCTGTATATTATCACCCTGCTTATTTAACTTATATGCAGAGTACATCATGAGAAATGCTGGGCTGGAAGAATCACAGGCTGAAATCAAGATTGCTGGAAGAAATATCAATAACCTCAGATATGCAGATGACACCACCCTTATGGCAGAAAGTGAAGAGGAACTAAAAAGCCTGTTGATGAAAGTGAAAGTGAAGAGTGAAAAAGTTGGCTTAAAGCTCAACATTCAGAAAACGAAGATCATGGCATCTGGTCCCATCACTTCATGGGAAATAGATGTGGAAACAGTGTCAGACTTTATTTTTTTTGGCTCCAAAATCACTGAAGATGGTGACCACAGCCATGAAATTAAAAGACGCTTACTCCTTGGAAGAAAAGTTATGACCAACCTAGATAGCATATTCAAAAGCAGAGACATTACTTTGCCAACAAAGGTCCATTTAGTCAAGGCTATGGTTTTTCCAATGGTCATGTATGGATATGAGAGTTGGACTGTGAAGAAAGCTGAGCACCGAAGAATCGATGCTTTTGAGCTGTGGTGTTGGAGAAGACTCTTGAGAGTCCCTTGGACTGCAAGGAGATCCAACCAGTCCATTCTGAAGGAGATCAGCCCTGGGATTTCTTTGGAGGGAATGATGCTGAAGCTGAAGCTCCTTGGCCACCTCATGCGAAGAGTTGACTCATTGGAAAAGACTCTGATGCTGGGAGGGATTGGGGGCAGGAGGAGAAGGGGACGACAGAGGACGAGATGGCTGGATGGCATCACTGACTCGATGGACGTGAGTCTGAGTGAACTCTGGGAGTTGGTGATGGACAGGGAGGCCTGGCGTCTGCGATTCATGGGGTTGCAAAGAGTCGGACACGACTGAGCGACTGATCTGAATTGAACTGAACTGAAGATGTATATATCTGAAACAATTACAGAATGAAACCAAATACAAAGACTACTTAATAACATGAATTCTTGGGTCCCAAATACAGTCTAAATACAGTTTAAAGGGTTTGAGAGAATAAACATATGATACCACATGAAGGTCTTGAAGTCCTAAAAAATTTCTCTAATTTATGATCTCACAACTATTTTCTAGGATTATACCCTAAAATATAGTAATTAGGACAAATGTATTCTTTTTCAAGGACCATTTGAAATTATCCAGGAAAGAACATAAATTCCTCAATGTGTTGATTTCAATTTGGCAATGATTCATGTTCTTATTAATTAATGTAGATAATCAAATAAGCAGTGTTAGTCTTCTTCATAGGAAAAACAAAATTTACTACTGTGCTATTGCTTGTCAATGGCTCCAAGCTCAATTTAAACATTGTGAATCTGTCCTTTGAACAGAAAATGTGATATGTCTATGAATTTAGGACACTAGTCACATATAAACCATTGTTAAAAGGTATATGTGTCTGCTTCAAACAAAAAAAAAATTGCAGGACAATCTTTCAATACATAACAAAATAAATGAAGGGATGACCATAAAAGAATTCTGGTTTACAAATGGACTTACACTAGCTTTCATTAAACACCAAACTCTTCAGATTTATTTTCTGAAAGTGGAATTACCACATTTCAGATTACTTCCAATTTGAGGAAATATATCAGAAGTAATAAAGCAAGGTCAACTTGCAGATTGGTAATCCAGAATCAAACTATAGCTTAGCCAATGATTACAGAAGAAAATTGGTGGCTTCACTTGTGACTCAGATGGTTAAGAATCCATCTGCAATGCAAGAGACCTGGGTTTGAACCCTGGGTTGGGAAGATCCCTGGAGAAGGGAATGGCAACCCACTCCAGTATTCTTGCCTGGGAAATCCCGTGGACAGAGGAGTCTGGTGGGCTACAGTCCATGGGGTCGCAAAGAGTTGGACATGACTGAGCCACCAAACAACAACAAATTACAAATTGTCAGTATCCTAGTCACTTGAAACTTAGCCTTTCTTATTTGTAGTGGACTAGCCAGTCCATTAGGCTTTTATTTTCAGCCAGTCCATCATATTTCCTCTTGGTCACAGCATCTCAAGATTTCCATTTTTGTTTGATAGACTGTCCTCTGCCTCTGGACCTATTCAAATGGAGATAAATAGCTATTCCAGTTACTCGTTGTGATTTCTGTTAGGAAATCTAGTATATTAATATAGAAGTGGAAGGAAGGGTATGGAGAAGGATAGTAGTAGAACAGGGAACAGGTGATATCCCCAGGCAGGGCCCAATATTCTTAAATCCTTTATAAGTATATAGAAGCACATTGGGGCTTCCCTGGTAGCAGAGACAGTAAAGAATCTGCCTGCAATGCAGGAAACCCAGATTCAATCCCTGGGTTGGGAAGATCCCATGGAGAAGGGAATGGCAATCCACTCCAGTATTCTTACCTGGAAAATTCCATGGACAGAGGAGCCTGGTGGGCTACCGTCCATGGTGTCACAAAGAGTCTTGATGATGATAAGCAAGATATATGGGTAAATTAATTTACATGCAGACAATTACAATGGAAAAATAAAGTCAATAAAGTCTAGGTCTCACACATATAATCATATCAAGGATTCAGTCACTCCAACAATAAACTTGGATGAAAAAATAAAAAGTTCTTGAAATTTGGGAATATATGTCTTTCATTTTGGTATCTCTAGTGCCTAGCAGAATGGCTGGTACCCTTTTAATGAATACTAATTGAGGGAATGATGAATACAGTAACTGGGAAGGCTTCCTGGAAGAGGTACAATATCAACTGCACCATGAAGATGTCACAGCATTTGAACAGATTCTGAAGGGCAGGGTGGACCCAGTGAGTGACACACCATGAACAAAGGCTATGAAGTAATGCTGATTAGGAAGGCACAGCCAGCGAACAAGAAAAGAAAAAAGTGGCAGTGGCCATACAGAGAAGAAAGAAAAAAGAATATGAGACTGCACCTGTTTTTGTCTTGCCAGAAATTTCAGTGTAAAATTTTTTAAAAAAATAAAATCTTGTTTAAAAGAAGACAGAAGTGATCATTGAGAAATCAGTAGTTAGCACTTCATGACTGGCTTTTGTTAGTTAATGGTCTCATGTAAAGCTCAGGTTGGTTAAGGCACTGAAACACCAGCATTGAATCGCAGTAATGATCAATTTCTTGGGGATTACACGTTTTAAACCATAACAAATGATTTAAAATAGCAGTTGTGACAGCTGTGTTGGAAAAATCCATCATCCTGCAGCAGTTAATTACCATGTTTTTTTCCCCAGAAAGAACACAAGACAGTCCTTGATGGCCTTGTAATTTTGATTAGGCTAAAAACTTTATTTTTAATAATGCAGTTATAGCAAACTGCTGTGGAAAGACTGCCAACTATTCAGCAACTCCTACATAGTCCTTCTAGTTATTTGCTTTGCCTTCTGTTGGCAAATCTAAACCACATAATCCCCAGGGCATTCTTTCTTTCTTTTCCTTTGGTTTTGTGGTGGCAGAAGGCCACAAGGTACTCACTGCACTCATACCTATTTGGTAACCTTGCTTTTCATTCACACAGTTTTGTCCTTCTAGTCATTTGTTTGTATTCCAGTTTTCTCCTAGCAAACAAACCAAGTGATGCTTCAAGGTCACCAAGAGTACAGCCCTAAATGGCATCGACCACATACTTCATGCTGTGCTGTGGATAACGTGGCTAACAGGATAATTTTCATCATCATTGTGTCTATGCAGAAAAATAAGGACACGGGGTTCAAGAGAACTTTCAAAGGTTAGCATGCCCATAATCCTGCCTCCAAGCAGGGACTTTCCTTAACCAGTGTTTGAGATGGGAAGTAATGGTGGTTTGGTTATTTGAAAGTCTTTTCCTTTGCTTCCCCATTTAGTCTTCATCACTACCAACAAGCTCAAGAACCCCAAAGGGACAGATGAATTTGGAGCTGTCAGAGTTTAGAGGTGTGGCCAATACTGGAGAGGATCTAGCACAGATGATGAATGGGTCGAGTTGGGGAACATATAAGGAAACGTGTCAATCACTCTACACCCCACCAGTTATCCATCAGGAAGATTTATTTATTCTAAAAATTGCCAAAGGAAGAGATGCAGCCTGTTTAGGGAGCTCCTTAAAGGAATTCCATAGACTTTAGATTTGCTTTTAAATGCTGTAAGGAACTCACAGATGTGTACATATTTGATAAGTGCTATTTGATAATTAAGATTATTAAGACACAATTTTTATAATTCCCTCAAAATCTAGTATGCACAGTACAGGGCCACAAAAATTGTGTTCATTAAATTTATTGAGGGGAATAATTGACAAGAGGCATTAAGGAGAGTCTCTAATTTGATATTTACATGAGCATCCCGTCACCACAAAGGTCTTGATACAACCAAATGTACCAAAGTTGAAAAATTCTTTTTGGGTGTGACTTTCTCCTTTTGGAGTGAATTCAGAATAAGCAGGAGCAGATATTTCCGGCTTTGAGAAGATGGAGCTTGGAGTTGAATAAATACTATTTTAACCTTGATGCCTTAGGATGGCAGGCTTCTATAATCAAGTTGATACAAATTTCAGAAATTGCAATTGGGCAGAAACAGGAGCTACACTTCCTTCAAGAAGAGTAACAAAGAGATTGTTGCTTGACTGATATTTTTGTTGATATTTTTTTATCTTTATAAATATATTAGGAGATTTAATTGGCATTCATGTTATTTCAGCAACATAAATGAAATATATTTTAAGTTGGTACTTTATATTCCTGATGCTTCATAAATTCCTTTTATTTAATTAATCTATTTACTTGTCCATCTCTGCTATTAGACTGGCAGTTCTTTAAGGGAAGATTTCCTCTCTGTTGCCAGGCAAGAGTACTGGAGTGGGTTGCCATTGCCATCTCCGGTATATATTTATAGTCTAGCACAAAGCCTGGCATGTCACCATCACTCTGCAAGTAAGCATTAAACTAAACCAAGTCAATCTCCATATGGAGCTCTAAATAAGGGAGGACATGCATGGGCAAAGGTGTGTATGTAATGGTGGAAGGGTGGTGTACAAAGATAATTTTTATGCCAAGTTATGTGTGAGATTTGGAGGGAGTTCAGTGCCCAATGTGCCTATGATATACTGGGGCTTTCTGACAAAGACTGCAATGCTGCACTGCACTAGGGTACTCCAGGAACTCAAAGATCATTATTTGTCCATAGTGAATTTCATTTTTTACTCTATAATCATCTTTGGGTTCCATTCTGAAGCCACTCGAAGTTCCTCAAAATTCATTCAGTCAGAGACCATCCAGGAGATGATATGTGCTACTCAGAGGGCATGAGCCTGCATAAGTAATGGAAGTGCCAAGGCCCTTGCCCAGTTGGTACGTTTGATTGGCCTAATTCTTAGCCTTGCTTTCCTTAACCCATGGCTACTACTTCCAAAGTTTCTTCATTAAAGATCTGCTGTTTACACCTCTTGTGGTTATATCTACTACAAGTACATGAGATGGTGAGCACTCCAAGTTCCTCACCTCTTTTTTTTCCCTAGCAAACCCCCAAATTACCCAAACCCTGGCTAGATGAAGCCAAAGAATATATACTGAAACACAAATTTTGTAGCTAAAAACCTTCTAACCACCAGCATAATCCAACAGAATAATGTTTTTCCTCATCCAGAAATTTGGGAGACAGTCATGGTCATGCTTATTAGAACTGTGAAAAGAGTCGGAAGAGGGCCTTCGTGGTTTCAGTGGCTATGTAGCTTAGAAACTCCCCTGTAATTTGAGGCAGTTATGTGTGCTTATACAGCAGCTTCAACTGAATTTTATTACCCTTGTTATTACTCCTGCAGGGAAAATTAGGTCAAAATATGTAGTAACATCATTTGCAAATGAAGCTGCTCTCTATCGTGCTATAGCATTCAAAGAGCAAATTGCACAAAATGGACAATAAAGTTCAATGTTCTTGGCTTCAGGATACACGCAGTATTTGCTGGAAATACATGGATAGCTACTAGTAGTCAACTAAGGGGAGATTTCATCACACTGCAATGTGACAAGCACATCAGCATCCACAGGGGACAAAAGTACAAAGCCATTATTTGTGCTACAAATGGGTGGCATCATAAAAACTTTGATATTGATCACAAACTCAGGTTTAAAGTCACAGTCTGTAACTATGTTCATGCTGAGGAAACTGTGTAGGAATTTTGTGGGACTAGGGACCACACTATGCCAAATGCTCTGAAAACATTTCCAAACAGCTTTGTCTATAATATATGGTGAAATAATGATCAAGTGAGAGATGACGAATTACTTCATGTGTGAAGCTTCCCCACAATGAGTTTTCCCCCTCTGAAGGTCCATACAGTAGAAAAATACAAAAGAAACTCAGCTACCAGAAGACACTTCTGTGTTCAGACTTTTTTCCCTTTAAGTTCCCACTTTCTTCCACTGTCATTGACAGTATCCCTTTTTTAAAATTTTTCTTTAAGGTTTGTCTGGGCTTGACCATGGGGTAGTTGGTGAGGGCATGGGCAAAGGCAAAGAATCAAACCCTCTATAAGCCAATGGTCTTCAGCATACACACAGACTGCTTTCTTTATGCAACGCATGAATCAGTTAACACTCATGCAAAATGCATTCCATCTGCCCAGACAGATGTAAGCTGCAGTGTTTTCAATTCTATCAAATAGCACAACTAGTTGAAAGAAAAAGACAGATGGGTAAGGAAAGAGACTCAACCAAAAGCAGCAGCTTTGGCTCAAAATCTACCCAATCAAAACAGAATCCTCAACTTTCCCAGGTCTGTTGACAGAGGTACAAACACAACACCTTCAGTATGAAGCTAAGGTGGAGAGGATGTTGAAGCCTTAAAGAGAAAAATCCTTAAAAACTAAATTGTCTCCATGATCTACAGCAGTGATTAGCAGTTCTCAAAGGCACCTTTGAGGCATCTCTATTTGACCAGGATGGACACTAATACTTAGGGAAATGCCAAGGAGAAGGGAAAATGGAAAAAGAAGGAGTAGCGGGGGGAGTGAGAGGACAGGCAGGGCATAGGAAAGATTGAGGACGGAGATGAAGAGAGAAAAAACTGGCTTCCACAGAAAAGAGGCCAAGAAACACCAATAGCCTTCAGGGTTTAATCAATGCTCCAAAGCATAAAGTGTGAAGAAATTAAAGGACATTTTCCACCAATATTAATTTGGTAATTTACCACTAACTCCCAGTCTCTGCCAACCTTAAAATTTTGGGAGTCTTCATTCTTAAGAATGACTAAGATGACTTAAACCCTTAAACTGACCTTGAATTGACCTTTGTGGGCAATGCTCCATGCCCTAAATGTTTACTCCCTTAACACTCCACTCTGCTACCGCATTCCTTCATGATCCTGCTCTGGCCTTTTCAAAGACAAAGCAATAGCTAATCTTCTCTTACAGATGTATTGGGAAGGTCTTGTCTAGTGAATTTCCTTCTCATCAAGGAACTACATGTGCATTTTAACTAGAGCCATCCGCTTATTGGAGGGCTTTTTTTTTTAACTCTAAGGAATTATCTAGGCAAAGGGAATTTCAGCACATCTTGGCAACTATAGTGCTGGATTTGCCAATAACATGCTGTTTACATCAAGTCTGCAGAAATGAAATCTGAAGAGTGTGAAATTAACTAAAAGGCTCAAAGTTAAACCCCTCAGTGTATCCCTCACAGTTGCATAGCAGACAGAGGTGGGTGGGAAGAAATGATAGTGGGATATAGCCTCCCAAAACTGCTGAGTTGAAAATTGTAACATGATAAAAGGAGAATGATGCTAGTACACAGGGAAATAAAAGTACAGGAAGATCTTAGTTACAGCTAATTAAAAGAGGGAAATCACTGAGGCAAGTCAAATCTAGCAAGGAAGCAATGGGAGACTAAGGCAGTAATAAGGCTAAAAATATAGATTTATATCAAATACCTTGCTATTTCAATAAAATCTCTGTGTGTGTTCATACACATACATATGAGGGAGGAGCATTAGTGGGGAATGGTGTGTGTGTGTATCAGTGACAGTTTACAGATTTGGAGGAAAAAAACAAGAGAAATCCAAAGGACCATGGGGGCATGTGGAAATCAACCTTGCCTTCTTCACAATTTCAACTTTTTTCTTTTCTCCTTCAAATACTTTTGCCATTTTTTCCCTGCTATTTTCTCCACCACTAGCATTAGCAGCAGAGCCACAATTAAGCTCGAAATTCCCTTCCCAATCTAGTGTTTCTTTCACTCCTTCACACAACCTCCATATTTAAGAAATATTTATTAAATCTTACCTATATCCTGGACACTAGGCAAGACATAAAAATTAGTTACAGTTTCTACTTTTAAGGAATTTTATAAATAGTAATAAAGGTACATAAACTACCAAAATGCAGGAGACAAAGTGGCAACTATTATAAGGGTGCAAATGAGTCCTTGATACTACCAGAATTATACTTAAGATTTTCCTATTGAAAATATTTCACAAATTCAGACCAGCATTCCTCTAAATCTGTTAGATCTTATATGTCTGACTTCTTTCAAATTCCTAGAATATAACTGAAATCCTACATAACAGTTACATTTTCTTAGGCCATAGATTCTATATGGTCTCATATTGATGGCAATGCCGCATATTTTTGTTATAAGCTTCAGGATGGATTCATTATAAAATCCAATGAGGTAAACGGCTAATATTTAAAGCATATAAGGAAAACAGCCAATATCACAGACTATTTGACTTTAAATGTTTCCATTTTTATTTATAATGGAAGATAGGGTTTCATACGTAAACAGCTCTGTGAATTCAAATGCAGGCACAAATGTGCTGTTTAAATATTATTTTAACCAGCCAAGTGTTTCTCTGACAATGCTGAGACTTACTAAGTAATGGAAATACATTTGGTGAAATTTATTTTCAGGGTGGGCTTGTGTAAGTCAGGGACTGTAGCCTAATTCTGAAATTAGGCCACTACATTTAGCTGATCTATCTATAACCGTAGCAAGCTCAGTTTGGCTAATTATCAGATCTTTCAAAAATATATATCACACCTGGCTTATGATCAGAGTATGGATTCCAGAGAAGACACTTCACTCATACCTGTTTTGGGTAAAAGAGCATCGGTATGATGTAGCTTTGGTTGTCATTTTGCCTTTTCAAGAGATTAAATATGTATATTTTGATTCATTAATTTAGAAGAATTTTCAGAAAAGCCCATCTGAATTATTCCAAAATCTAACTTCATTATATTGATCCAGGTTGACAAAGAGACAACCTTAGTGAATCTACTTTAATGACTGGGTAAGAATGATTTTCAATTAGCTCATAAAGACTATACCAAGGATAGTTTTTCACTATTTTTTACTACATACAATCCAACAAAAATGAACAGACTGCCTCTTTCCAAAGCATTTTTCTAGGAAGTATGTGAAAATCTAGTGCTATCAAAGGATTTGAAAAATTTTTATTCTAAACAGATTAAATAATCTTGTAAGTATTTATAATTTGCTTAATATTATTCCCCAATCAACCAAGGATAAAGAATTATTATGTGTTTACCACTATTATTAGATATGCATGGGAAGTTCAAAATAGCCCTTTTCTATTTAATCAAAATTATTGCTGGATTGGATAAATATGTGAGTGCATAAATATTTTTGAATGTATATTAAAATGCTAATTTCTCTATGAATTATTTATATATGTAAGTTTTTTATTTTTAAATACATGAGGTTTTGTTACCGTTTCGTTGTTGCTTTCTAAATTGTACTGAATTTTGGTCAGAGACTATGTTCTGTAAGATATATTTTAAGATTTTCTTCATAGCCAAACATATAATCAATTTTTCAAAATGTCGCTTATGTGCTGGGAAACAATGTTTGTTCCCTAATAGTTGGTTGCAGAATTCTATTCATTTCTAAGAAATCAAGCTTGCTAATTATAGTTTCGTTAATTTTATTTTTGTCAACTTGGTCTTTAAAATTCTGAGACAGGTGTCAAAGTCTTCCATTGTAATTGGGAACAGACCAATTTATCCTTGTCATTCTATCAGTTTTTCTTCACTTCTGATACTTTAATATTTTACCAATATATTTTAAATTTCATAATTATACAATAAGCTTCTTTTAATAAAAATACACATAAGCCAGGAAAAAATTTATTAGAGTTCATAACACATATTAAAACCTAGAAATTAGAACTTTTTTTTAATTACTTTTTATTTTCCTTTGTTTTAAGCACTTGACTTACATTTTTTGAGAGCTATGCCACCTAGAGTATTTCCCAGGTTAAGCAGTGTTCCTTGGGCCAAAGTGAAAGCAAAATAACTGACTGGCTGGTTTTCCCCTGAACTGACACACAAATGGCTCTGTTGACAGAATCTAAAAGAAGAAAAGATTATTTTGCCATAGTAATGCCTAAAAAGCTGTAAGATGAATAAATATCTTTTTCCTAAACAAGTGTTTAACAGGTACAGAAAAAGAATTAGATATGTGCAAAGAAAGGGAGCAAAGGCAGATTTTTTTTTCTTTATTCCAATTTTATGAATACACAAATCCAATTCCTTTCAGGTCTAAATTACAGTATTTACATAACTAATAGCTCGACAGCCTTCACCACTTGTGTGGGTTTAAATGTTTGCTGTACCTCATAACAGAGGATGAAACATATTGCAGGGTTTCCACAAGACAATTATTTAACAAAAGATTCCACTATCTCTCTAAGTCCACAACTAGGATTTCACAAAACCAAAGTATTCTGGTTTCAAGGGTCTTTGATAGTGGTATGGTCATGAGTCACTGTCAGGAGGTAATACATAAGTTATTGTTCTTATTTATCCTATACTATACCTTTATTCAACTGTGAACTATGAGAAGTCAGAAAAATTCCTTATCTTTGTGGGGCAGTACCTGAAAGAATGTGAACTCAGGAGCCCCCTCAGGGAGGATACTGTACTTGTGAAAACTGAAAGTTCCCTCCAAGGAATAAATTGCTATCCTCCACTACCTCTCCTCCTATCCTCCCCAACCTATCAGTCTAGGCATAAGCTTAGAAAAATAGTGAGTTTGTTTTATAATTGTCTGGCTGAAATGGAATCCTTGTAATATGCTTCAGCAGCTGTTAAGGAGTGCAACAACAATGAAGTTCAGGGGACATTCACAAATTAAAGCAAACATCAGAGGCAATCATGAAGGGGAAAAACATTCCTGAAAATGACCCTCAAGAAGAGCTGTGTAGTAGAATGGAGTAGACCAATCTACTTTGACTGGGTGAAGTTGGAGACTGGGAGAAGCAAGGAAGGGGAGGAAGGGAAGGAAGGAGAGAGAGAAGCAGCAGCAGGAGGAGGAGGAAAAGGGGAAGAAGGGGGGGAGGAGGAAAGGGGGGGGGGAAAGATGAAAGATGGAAGAGAAAGAGGTGCAGGAGGAGAAAGAGGAGGTGAAGCAGGAGGAAGAGGAGGGTAGGGTAAGGAAAAGAGGGAAGAGGATGAGAAAGACTGACTCTATGAGAGTGGGCAAATTGTACACCCAAAGCAATTCATTTTACTAGTCCTTTCTGCTTAGTGTCTGTAAAGTTTACTAGTCTCACAACACAATTCAGACACTCTAAATGAGCTAGGTTTATTCTCCCAAATTAACTCTGCCCTAACCAAGTCTTCCCTGATAGCTCAGTTGATAAAGAATCCACCTGCAACGCAGGAGACCCCAGCTTGATTCCTGGGTTGGGAAGATTCCCTGGAGAAGGGATAGGCTATCCACTCCAGTGTTCTTGGGCTTCCCTTGTGGCTCAGCTGGTAAATAATCTGCCTGCAATGCGGGAGACCTGGGTTTGATCCCTGGGTTGGGAAAATCCCCTGGAGAAGGGAAAGGCTACCCACCCTACTATTTTGGCCTAGAGAATTCCATGGAGTATATAGTCCATGGGGTCACAAAAAGTCAGACACGACTGAGCGACTTTCAGACTTTCAGTTTCAACCAAGTCTTGCCTTATAGAAAGTCAAATGGAAACTAGTTTTCCTGCCTTGATAAGTTTAACTACCAAATTATATCAATAAGATTATTCAGGTATTGAGAATACATATATATGGGTGCATGTGCATATGTGTTTCACTTAATAGATATATATTCATTAAAATTAGGATGGTTTGGTACATTTGCCACCAGCTAAAATAAATGATAATTTTCTATAAAGATCAGATAGATTCCTCTATCTGGGACATTTGATGGTTTCAGAGTTTTTCAACTAATACTTATTTCATTCCTTTTAACTTTAAAGGTTTTAAAACCTTTCAGCTCAAACAATATGGAGAGATTTTTCTAATAAATAGGGTGAATAAATTTGCAACATTGGCCAGATATAACTGGGCAGTGGCCCATAGATATTTTAGGATCTCCCCTATACTTACAAGGTAATGAGATGTACTATGTAACATTACAGACTAAATATCTGTCTTTTGTCTGTGTCCCAATTTGATTTTTGAAATTAAGCAGAGCTGAGAACTATGGGATCCTTCCTATAGGGATTTATAACTCTATGCACTGCACTTTCAGATATATAAACTCAGCATGTCCTTGCAGTATACATTCTAAATATAGTTATAATAACAGAGAAAAACTTTCAAAACCCCTTTTAAAAACTTTCCATTCAAATTACCACTTTATATTGCTATGCATGGCACTGAATGACCATAGATAAAGGAAAGCTTAGAAGATCATCCTTTTGCAAAAAAATGACTCAATTTGGTTTAAACACATTGTTCTCCTGCATTAATGACCCAATCGACTCCAATGGCAGCAGAAGCTTTTGAGAGATGTTTTGGTGAGAAAAAACAGTTTGAGAAATATCAAGATGAGAAATGAAACTCTTCTAAATAGAATTCTGAGATTGTTAGGCTCCCTTTTTCATTTGAAAAGGAATAAAAAGTATTGACCCCCCCTCCACTGCCACAATGAAACTCTACTTAAGACAATTTAAGCATTATCATTTTTTTAAGGAGGATACCCTTTTAGAAAGAATAACAGAAATCACCGATGTGAAGGTAAATGAATCCTTCCAGGAAAGTTTAGAGGTATTAAGGTTGTAAAGCTGACAGATAAGGTTCAATGGTAAGCTGGAAGACGGTCTTCAAATACACACACACACACACACACACACACACACACACACATATCCTGTGACTACAGAAAAGTGATACAAAGGAAATAGGCTTTAATTAAAGCAGGAAAGATTTTGACTAAACAGCAGCAAGAATTCTTCGACAATTACAAGAATAACAAATGGGAATGGGTTGCTTGTTTCTCACAGAGCCTTTTAAAAACTGTGTGTGTGTGTGTGTGTAACTAACTTGAAGTTTGAAGTACGGCCAGTCTAAACGGAGAGTGTTAGTGTTGGAACAAAACTTACTATTCCCTGATATTAATAGTATTCAATAATACACTGCTTTCTTACCTTTTGCGACTTCAGGATCCTTTGAATCATTCCTAGTGTTTTCATAGTGACCTTCCTTCTTGCCTTTCAGGAAACATCATCAATGTAGCACACAAGAGTAGACTAAGGTTTCATAAAAATCATGTATCATACCATACCACAGCTTAACTATTATTCCTTGTCTTCCATTTATACATTATTGCTTTTATTTTTGCCAGGTCTATCATGTCGGATAAGTGGAATATAAACTCTCCTGCTACTTTCTAATTTTTTAGTGGTTAAAATTCCCAATTCTCAAATCAAGTCACTCACCATTGAGAAGGTTTAAGGACAGTTAAAGTATGAATTTGTTTGGTACCATGTAGGGCCTTTCTCACACAAATGTATTGCCACTGGAAACAAATTTAATCAATTTGCTGCAATACATTAAGATCACAAAAAGCACAAGCTCCTCCACCCTGGTTTTAGCATCTGCCACTAACTGTATCCCTCATAAACGGTGACTTAGGAAAGTGATAGCCAGAAACACACTCACTTAAAAAAAAAAAACAACTAACTTTTTCTCTGTATAGTTTGTTTGTACAACAAATGATCCATATCATAATACCAAAATATTCTGTCATCCATTGTTATTCTCTGAAATAAATCTATGCATAATCTCAGCCGAAGAAAGTTCTAAGGAAAGCAATTCGGAAACTATAAAATATATTTCTTCATTTTGGAGATGTGTAACAAGTTCCTTTTTATTCTAACATATTTAGTGTCTTGTGATTATATTTCATTTGTATAGGATAATTATCTGGCAGTTTTTTTTTCTTATCACCTTTGTAATTTTAGTGGCTAACCAGTAAATGTTCTCCTTGTATTTAATAGAAGGCAGTCAATAATGACATTTATATATTACTGTATTCAAAACTAGCTTTTGGGTAATCCATTTCACAGTTAAGGCGAAACTACAGTAGAGAATAGTTTACTATAACAAAGACCCAAATATAATTATTTTTAAAATTAGAAATCATTCACTTTTTCTTCCTTGATGACAAAATTCTTTTAATAACTATTTTAAAGCAAGTAAGTTTGTATCTTATGACTCTCTTTTTCTGTGAAGCTCAAATATCTAAATTAAATTCATATCAGACATCATAAAAATTGATAATATATTAATATTAAAACAAATTAAATAAACTCACATCTATATTTATGATCAAATGGATGTTGACAAGTGTGTTATGACATTTGTGGAGAATAAGTTTTCTTCAACAAATGGTATTTGGATAACCTGCAAAAAAATAAAGTTGTGCCCTTCCCTCATACCATACACAAAAATTAACTTGAAATGGATCAGTTACCTACATATAAGAGTCAAAACTAAAAAAACCCTTAGAAGAAAACATGGGAGTAAATCTTGGGGACAATGAATCTGGTAATGGTTTCATAGAATAACTAAAGAAAATACAAATAAATTAGATTTCATGAAAATTGAATGAAAAGAAAACCCACAAAATCGAGAAAATATTTGCAAATCATATACCTGATTAGGGACTTACATTAGCAAAAGATTTGAGTAGACATTTACCCAAGGAAGAAGCACAAGCAGTCAATAAGTACATTAAAATATACTCAACACCAATAGTTATTATGGCAATGCAAATCAAAGCCACAATGAGATACCACTCCATATTATAGCCACAAGAATGGTTATAATTTTTTTAATGAAAAAGAGTGTTAGTGAGGATGGAAAAAGTCAGAAATTTCGTATACTTTCAGTGAGAATGTAAAACGGTCCAGGCCTTGTGGAAAACTCTTATGGTTCCTCAGAAAGTTACATTCTTATCATGTGATTCAGCAATTCCATCCCAAGGTGTATACCCAATAGGACAGAAGGCATACAACCATGCAAAAACTTGTACATGAATCATAGAAACATTATCATAATAGTCAAAAACGTTGAAACATCCCAAGTCTCCATAAAAACTGAAGAATGGATAAAGTGTGCTATATTCATACAATAAAATATTATTCAGCTATTTAAAAAGAATGATGCACTAATTCACACTATAACATAATGAACCCTGAAAATAGTATGCTAAGTGAAAGTTATCTGGTCTCAAATGGCCACATATTGTAGGATTCTATTTATGTAAAATTTCTAGAATATACAAATATTTTGAGACAGTATATTAGTGGCTGCCAGTGGCTGAGAAAACAGGGAATGAGGAATGATTGCATAATGGGTACAGGGTTTCTTTTGTGGGTGATGAAAAGATTTTGAAATCAGATAAAAGTCATGGTTGTACCCATTGGTGAATATACTAAAAAAACACTGAATTACATGCTTTTAAGAGGTGAAAATTATGTTAACTTTACCTCAATAAAGCTGTTATTTAAAAATGAAAGTTAAATAATGACAGTGGGAACATTAAGCATGAATCTCCTCTACTCTTTATTTATTTGGCTGTGCTAGGTCTTAGTTGCAGCATGTGTGATCTTTTAATTGTGGCATATGAACTCCTAGTTGTAGCATGTGGGATCTAGTTCCCTGACGAGGGATTGAACCCAGGCCTCCTGCATTGGGAGCGTGGAGTCCTAGCCACTGAACCACCAGGGAAGTCCCCTGAATCTCCTCTAGTCTTAACAGAATAATTTGTCAAAAGAAACAGCTTAATAATAATAATTGCTAATATATTCTGAGCAACCTAGATAGCATATTCAAAAGCAGAGACATTACTTTGTCAACAAAGGTTCATCTAGTCAAGGCTATGGTTTTTCCAGTGGTCATGTATGGATGTGAGAGTTGGACTGTGAAGAAAGCTGAGTGCTGAAGAATTGATGCTTTTAACTGTGGTGTTGGAGAAGACTTGAGAGTCCCTTGGACTGCAAGGAGATCCAACCAGTCCATCCTAAAGGAGATCAGCCCTGGGATTTCTTTGGAAGGAATGATGCTAAAGCTGAAACTCCAGTACTTTGGCCACCTCATGCGAAGAGTTGACTCATTGGAAAAGACTCTGATGCTGGGAGGGATTGGGGGCAGGAGGAAAAGGGGACGACAGAGGATGAGATGGCTGGATGGCATCACTGACTCGATGGACGTGAGTCTGAGTGAACTCCGGGAGTTGGTGATGGACAGGGAGGCCTGGCGTGCTGCCATTCACGGGGTTGCAAAGAGTCAGACATGACTGAGTGACTGAACTGAACTGAACTGAATATATTAGAGTACACACACATATATGTTTAATTTCATTGGACAGTGAAGCAAGCTCTGGTATGATAGAGTATGTTGGTCTTTGAATCTCAGATGTTTACCATAACATAATTACGTGACCAATTATTAGGCAAGTTACTTGACTTCTCTGAATCTCAGTTTCCTCATCTATAAAGCTGGAATGATGATATCTTTCTCACAAGAAAGTTTTGGAGATCAAAAGAAATAACATACATGGAAGAAGTAGCACAGTTCCTGACACAAAGTAAGTACAAAAAAAAAAAAGAAAGAAAGAAAGAAAGAAACCAAAGAGAACTAATTCATTCAATGCAAGGTGCTGGGCTTGAGCTTTAAAAACAAATTAAGTCAAGGACTTCACCTTCAAGAAGTTCAGGGTCAACTAGGCTATTAAAAATGACCATAAACCAGGTTTGTTATTCTTTCCAAGCTTTCCGTGTAGCAAGGGCGACTCAGCTACCCATTTATCCCCTCAGAAGATTTCTGTACCCTCCCACCCTCGCACTATTACACATATGATTATGGAAACATCAAGTAAGCTAGTGTGAAGAATTCTCCTTGTGCATGTTGTTATTAAGTGAACACTATAAAGCAGTTACTTCTCACTGGGGATATCTATATTATATATTTTTAAGTATTTTATAATTAATTGAAGCCTGATTTCCAAGCACTCTGTTGAGGAACACATTCCAGCGTGTTTCTGAGATATATAAAGACTTCTCAGTTGCTGTTGTTCTCTAGGTTCAAGCCACATTTTATCTTAACCACACCCTTGCTGGGTTATGAGTAGCTAAAATCATGCTGATGCTGGCTATATATAATTGTTTGACAAGTCACTGACATAAAAATACTCTAATTTATCATTAGAGAATCTTATCCAGCAGGTTTCATTTACAGATGCTCTTTATAGGTTGAAAATAACCAAGTTCAACCAGAGAACATCGTTTGCCCTGGCCTTTTTCAAAATCATCATCTTATCAAGTTTATTATTTTAACCAATCTATTTGTGCCTGGAAATAGAAATCATGTCTCCTAAACATAATCAGGTTATATTAAAAGCATATATCAATACTGCTCAGTACTGATACAATCAATGATACAGGTTTTTCTCATTTCTCTAACTGAAAGAGATCTTTTTGAGCGAGCAATTACAGGAAAGCAAGACAATAAAACATTCTTAAAATAATACCCACTCCTCTTAGAGGTGATCTTTACTCTTCTAAGATGAGTATAATTCTCTTACACTGAAAATAACTATCCATTAATTCGCTTTCCCCTCTTCTGCCACTAGCTCAAAAAAAAAAAAATTCCCAATGAAAGTGAAAACAATCCTAAAAACTATAAAACTGATAATAGTCTTTTTTTTCACACTGACCAAAATGTCTTGAGTCAGCCAGATTCTGATTTCGGCAACCTGATATTAATACATCACTTCGACCCAGGTGGCTCCATCTTGACCCAGACACTGCTATAGGCTAACAGATGTTTCTCAAATTTCACGTGACATTATCCATTCCACCTGTTTCTGTGACAGATGATTTACTTTCTGACACTTAAACAAATCTCCCTAACTGCTCCTACCCCTCCCCCATCAGGTCACCCCAACAGAGAACTGCCTGACCTTAATGAGGTTCTAGTCCAACCTCTCAAGCTTATAAGAGGCAGAAACAACCTTCAGAAAGTGTAAGTAAACAGTGGTATTACTTGGAGGAGGGGTATAGCCAGTGGTGTGGCTGAGCCTGAAATTATGCTTCTGGGGTTTCAGTCTCAATGCTCTTCTATAGCTACATAATTTTATCTCTATAGCATTTTGGAAATCTATCCATTCATCCAGACACATATCTCTTAAATCCTTCCCTTTCAAATTTCAAGAAGCAAAACAAAATTGGAGATGGAGCACATTTTGGGAGGTCGGGTTTATCAAGGTATAATTTACATTAGCAAACTTTACCTGTTTTAGAGTATATTTCTATGTGTTTTGACAAACACAGTCATGTAACTATCATCACTATAAAGATATAGAATAGTCTCATTATCCTGGAAAATTCCCTTGTGGGGAGCACTTTATTCTTACAGTGCTGGTAATGAACTTAGCAGTTACTGGAAAGTTCTGTTTGACTTAATGTTTAGCTTAATTGTGAGGTAATCAAAAACATGTTTGGTTCCACTTTTGCTGAAAAGCTTTCTAAAATGCCAGTGTCAATTTGCTGCCTTATTAAGTAAAAAGAGAAAGGCAGGAGATATAGACCAGTTTACTGGATCAAGTAGGGTTCCTCGGGTGACAAGCCTGGGAGGAATTCTACCAAATGGGAGGGAGGGAGGGAGGGAAGAAGGAAGGGAGGAAGGGAAGAGGGAAGGAAGGAACAACAAAAGAGGAAGGTGAGATGGCAAAGGAAATTTTGCTTAATATATTTTGCAGACAGTCAGTCTTGAAGGTTGATATGGACAGAAGATTTGTAAAACTCTGGGGAATTTGTGCTCGCTTGCCAGCAAATGCCTGGAAATAGCTTTTTATGCTTGCTTTGTTATTTTCCTCCTTGTCCTACAAGTTATTTATGTAACAAAACCCCAATAAATTAATGCTCCCTTAGGTTGGGCTTAACCAATCAACATAGGACTTTAAGAAAAATTAGTTTTATTTCTTTTAAAAAATACAGTTTTCCAACAAATTGATATAAATGCCATAAGGATTCCCCCCCCTTTTTGCCTCGTATGCCCAGAAATTTAGATCTTTATTATTCTGAACGCATTATCTTATGTTAGATTACCTGGATAATTATCTTTATTCTTTTCCAAATTGGTTTCTGATCTCTCACCTTGATCTTAACAAATGCATATTAACATTATAAATTACCTCAAATTATCTGAAAAAGTCAAGGTTTAATTTATAAATTATTTACATCTGGTTGCTTGGTAACTGGCTAAAAAGAGTAATGAGGAACGTGAATCAGTACCAACCTTTTGCTTCTTAACCGATAGCCCATATTTTATGAGGAGTGTGATTCTAATCAAAGATTACAAAGCAGTATTATTGTCTTAATAGTAAATTAGAGCAATAAAAAATAAGGATTGCTTTTAAAGGAAATAAATCAATCTCAGTTCCTTCAGTATGATGGTTACTGTTTCACTACTACTGCAGGACAAAGAACCATTAGACTCAAATAACTAATGACAATGATAAAAATTAAAATTTTAGATGGCTTTCTATGTACCAGGTTCTGTTCTAACAATTGTTACATATATAAACTCAGTTAATTTACTACTACTTTATGGGATAAGTAGTAGTAGTATACCCACTGTGCAGATGAGAAAATTAAGAGGTCACATGCCCAAAATCACATAGGTACTTAAGTGGCAGAGCCAAGATACAAATTCAAAAATCCAGATCCTATGTTTTGAATGATTGTACACTACTGCCTTTCACTATTTGTTAAGTCATATAATTTTCTTAACTGAACCCAACAACCCACTTACTGATCAAACTTACTTGATTCAGCATCTATTTGAAACAGCTTCACATGCAGGGATAGTTTAGATACTGCTGTAGCTAAGAAGGGCTTCCCAGGTAGGGCTAGTGGTAAAGAAACCACCCACAAATGCAGGAGACATGAGACCTGGGTTCGATCCTGGGTCTGGAAGATCCCCTGGAGGGAGGCATGGCAACTCTCTGTAGTATTCTTGCCTGGAGAATCCCCATGGACAGAGGACCCTGGCAGGCTACAGTCCATAGGGTTGCAAGAGTTGGACACAACTGAAGTGACTTAGCATGCACACATGTAGCTAAGAAAACCATGCCCTTTTATCCTGAAGTACCTATTTCTGTCCCTAAATAATCAGTGACCCTGTGGTGGTGGTATCCTTAGTTTGGTATATCATTTTTCTCTACTTGCAATTGCCTACAAGCATAATAAGCACTGATGTCTTCTACTGCTGTTGCATCCATGAAGAGTCTTAAATAAGGAGCATACACATAGGCAATATTGATGTGAATCTGAAATCAAACATCCAGATGTTTAGCATCTTATATACATGAACACTAACCCTGTAACATAGTGGACTACAATGGGATTCCTCATGGCATTCCAGGAGCATTAGTGTTACTTTATTACAGATTGTTTACATACCATTGAAGATCAAATGGCAAAAATGGAAAATAAACAGTCACAGAATTTGGAATTCCTTTAAGAACTAGAATTCTAGGAGAGTTGTTAGATACCTAGGTTATCTTCTCAGCAAAGTTTCCTCATAAATTTCTTGATTTTCAATATTTTTGTAAGCAACTATTAATGTATAAACATAAAATAACTAGCTATATTTCCTAAGGTATAAATTCAAGGCTTTGAGAAACTATCCCCAAAGAGTCCTTTTTAAAGGCGGAATGATTACAGGAAATAGATCAATAGAAGCAACAAAAAAGTTACTATCCGAAATTATCCTTTTGAGTGTGGTTGATAAACATGAAACTTGAAGAAAAATGGTAAAAAAAAAAAATAGTAATTATTTTCATGAATCAAATGGCTCAGAGGAAAGCTATAATGACTGCTGATTGACTAATAGTTATAGAATGACTATTCATACTAATACAAATTAGTTTATTTATTAAATTTGTTGTTCCCTTAGTGTTAGGTACATTACAAAGGTGTTAAAAAGTGAGGCATGAAGAAAGTTGTGAGACCTGAGTTAATATCTTAATTACATATTTTATCTTTTTCACCAAAAAAAAAATGTGGTTTATCAGGATTTCATATTATCTTCTTTCTGTCAGAATCAGAACACAATTAAAAAATATTACTGTCTCAATAAAAAGTGAGGCATGAATATCTAAAGGTCTCTACTGCCAATAATTTTCCTTTCATTCTTTTGTTTTATAAGATAAAGATCATAATTTAGGAGACAGTCACCTGAGGAGACAATTATGTATGCTGCAAATGCAGACTTGCCTTTCAGTTAGAGGAGGTGAGAGGGCTTCAGGAGAAAGCTTCCAGAAACTCAACCCACTTTCAATCATCTCAACGAGAATACTTTCAGTGTCTTTTCTTTCTCTCCCACAACCCCTCACTCATTCATAGCTCTCTTTATAGGACTCACTACAATAAGCACGGTATTATAATTATTTCTGAATTTTCTCCTAATTCAATTATGAAGATATTACTTTCTCCCCTTCCCCCTAATTCTAGGTTTTGCTTCTTTCCAGACAATTCCATGCTTCCAAATTTTACCATTTGATATTGCTTCTTCCACTGAATCAAAACTCATTTTTTACCCTTGTTATTGAATCAAAGCACAGAGGTGCCAACCTCAATCCCTTTCTTCTTCTTTTCCCCTCTGTGCAATAGCTTATATATCAAAATGTGCACAGTTCATGATTGATTCTGTCAGGAAGACAAATAGTATATTCCCTTCAGGTCACTAGGACATCTCAGTGTTTATATCTCTTAATTAAGATTCGTTTCTTAAGTGTAGACTCGTCTGTCCTGAATGGTGGTAACTAACCTTTACTGAGTACTTTTTAAGTATCAGGTACTGTATCCTGTGAAGTAAGTATTATAATCCTTAATTTTACAGATGAGGAGGCTCAGATAGGTTAAGGAATTTTCCTAAGATCACACAGAAAGTGGCAGAGTTATGGTCAAAACCCAGGTCCGAGTGACTTCAAAGTTCATGCTTTCTGCAATACCATAAGTAGCTCCCAAAGGCAATCCAGGTTTTATTTATTTAAAATAAGACTAAAGACAGCTGATACAACTGAGGATTCCCTTGTGCATACTGAAACTCAACCTCAGACAGAGCAGAAGAACATTTATCATCTGACATGTGCACTTAGGATGTTATGTACAAGACCATAGTGAACCCGGGTTTAGTAAACTTGGGTGCAGTTTAAAAGAAACACAGGTGAAGCGTACTTGACCATAAAAGGTTTGGTGCTTCCTGTGACTCAAATGATTAAGTTTCATGTAAAGCCCATTAATGAAATATAAAATTATATTCATGTAGCTTGCAGATGTTAGTGTTTCCTCAGTTTCTTTCTGGGAATGTACCAAACTTGGGCTATGTCTTGAGGTTATTGTGTCTTGAATGAAATAGCCAGCCATACAGTTAATCAGGAATTAATTTAGTCAAACAACTGGTTTGACAATGTTTCTTTTTTATTATTAAATTGATTGACTAAGTAGGCTGGGATAGAACAATCTGTTCGATGGCAAAACAAAAAAAGTCCTAAAATCACCTTCAAAGTAGCTCATTCTGTAAATCTTACCAAGAGAGGGGATCATACAGCTCTCTCCATTACCATCCTTAACTTCTGCCCTTTCTGAGGAATCTTGCCCAGGTTTCCAGATCTGAAAGTTCTGCAGAAACATTTAGTGAATTCTAGCCCATCATCACAGGAAAATTTACTGCAGTATGCTGTTATAGTACTCCAAACCATGGCACTAAGCTGCCACCCCTGACTTGCCAAGAAAGAACTTTGCAAAGACAGCCCCCAAATGCTACTCGACTGTGTATTAAGATGTAAGGAACAAATTGCTTAAGTTTCCAATTCACTAACAGGATACATATGCAAAGCAAGGAAAAGTAACTAATTCTATAATCAAAACCAGGGCTACATGTATTTCTAAACTTTTAGGGATTTGTGGTGTGGGAGTAGAGGAGTCGGGAGATTTCCTTTTATCAATGCCCAAGGACATGCTTTCATAGTTTATTTTTACTGTGGAAGAGAGTCTTAATTACCTTTCTCAAGCCTATATCCTCTGAGAACCTAATCTGAAGGATAACCTATATAAATGCATGTGCCTGACATGGGGATATATATAATAGCATGTGCCATAGAGGGACAAAACAGCACCTTCATAGACTGTGGCAACCAAGAATTTGTACCTCTAACAAGTTCCTGAGTGATACTAATGCTTTCAGTCCAGATGCCAAACTTTAGGAACCACTGTATAAGAGTATTAACATGTGAAAGTAGAATTGGTGCATCAATTGCTCTAAAAAGTCATTAACAACAACAACAAAAAAACTAACGAGTCATTCCAAGGACCACTGAGACACTGCACTGAACCTTACATGAAGAAATTGGTAAACCAGAGGAGGAAAAAAAAACTAATTTCATTACTCAATTGATAGATGTGAAGTTCATCAGGGTGCAATAGGGTATTCAAAAAATTATTTTAATCACTATATACCACCTTCCTTTGCTACTAAGACTGTTAAGGTCTTGAGGGTTTGGAGCAGTTGAGCATATTTCCAGTAAATCCATATTGACTAGATTTTAATTCCACTATATGATCTGCCAAGACTTTAGAACCAGATTCTGGGCTCCTCTTTAGAAAGTGGTCCCCAATCATGCCACTTCAGCTGGCTTCCTTAATTAAAAACATTGGTGCTGCTTTAGGGAATAGATGCTAACTTGGGAGCAGGGGAAGTAAAAAAGAGAGTTCATGTGTTTGGCTTGGTTTAAATCCTGCTGCTTAGATTTGATATGTGCTTTAATCCCTCTTTTACATGGCCAAATATTAAAAAGAAAAAAAAAATAATAAAAAGTCCAAGTCTCAAGTCATCTGACCAAAGAGCAACAGGATGATCCAAGAGCAGATGAATCAAAACCACATTTTTAAGGGAACATAGTCTTTTAACTATATGCTGCTCAGGACATCTGGACAAATGAGCTTTACTGGTATCTGGAAAGAAAGATAAAATCATAGTAGAATTCATGATTACCAGTATCCCTGAGTTGCTTTTTAACCAAGCCAGAACTTTCACCAATTCACTATTTTTCATTTAACTTAAAACAGTCAAATCTGCATGACCATTTCCCCCATCCCTTCTATCTAGCCTTCAGCCAGGATCCCTATGCTTGCATTTTCAGCATACTGAAAGGTTCTGACACGTCTTCTGCAAGGTTTCTTTCACCCAAGTCAGTTCTCCTCTATGCCAGAGGACGTAGTAGGACCCACAACTCTGACTGAGGTTCATATGAGCAAGAAGAAAATGGCATTTCAAAATGATTGAGAAAGTTGTTTTTCCATTGATCTAATATAGTTTAACTGACAAACTTAAAAGTTGCTCTGAATATGCATTTGCGTGTGCCTGTGTGCATGCATGACTGTGTGTGTGTGTGTTTCTCTTCACTGAACAGGCCAAATCAGCCAGCTGTTAAATACTATGTAACCTAAATGGTAGGGTTAAGTCCCTCCAGTCTTTCTCCTTTCCTTGCTTTGCATTTAAATGAACCCTTTGCATTAAATAAGGGTCAGTGGAGGGTCATTCTAAGCAAAGAAGACTTGAGCTTGTGAGAATGAGAGAAACAGGCTCCCTCCATTAAGGGCAAATGGATAACCTCTGGCAAAGTGTATTTTGCCAACATCCCCAGCTCCCCCACTCACTGACTCCTCCCATGTCACCCTAAGGCTTTCTCTTATACAGGTGCTACATCTGGCTTTGCTTTCCTTGGGATAAAATCCCCATGTTACAAAACTTTCCCTCTCCCCTCTCTCACAGACATCAGAAATAATTTACCTGCCTTGTGCCTCATTTCCCTTGGGATTAGGGTGAGAGCTAATCTCATCTGTGCTAAAGTGTTAATTAGTAGTTTAATGCATTACTTAATTTAGAATATGTGTGTACACAGGTCATTTCTGGTAAGATGTCCAAAGAAATGACTTTTTAATAATGGGGGTTTCAAGGAATGTGGTAGGTTTGTCTTTGGGATATATATTTGGTTTGAGATAGCTTTCCTGAAACTCATACCATACTGAGTTCGATCTTTGCCCTCCTAGCACATATGCTTAATTTTTTCCACATATGAAAAAAATAATAAACCCTCTCTTGAGATTTTCTAGTTTACACATAGAATCTCAAGTTCCTCTAGGCAGTGGTTCCCAATCAGAATCTCTTAGACTGGGTCTTGAACATTAACATTTTTAAGTGATTCCTCCCAAGGATTTTAATATGCACTACTGCTTAAGAACCATGGAAATATAGAAGTCAGGGCATTCTGCTCCATGAGAAGGCATCAAACCCAGGCCTGATATTGTCTTTGCTCACAATGCTGCTGAAACAGAATTTCTCAATTCATGTCAAATTATGGATTGCTCTTGAAATAATGCAACACAAATCCATGAAATCATTCATTCTCTTTCCCTCATTGCCTCTCACCCCTATTATTTATTATCTATTATCAGTGGTTATTCGACTGGCTAGAGGGCCATAAGGAATAACACAGAGACATTTTAAAGATGAGGCAGGCCAGGACTTCACTTGAATTCACTGCTTTTAAGTGTTCATTGCCATCAAATTTATCTGGGACAAACTACTCAAAATTTTACATAATAATACAAACCATATGGAGATAAACATGGTGCAAAGTGACTCTGGAAAGTCAACTAATAAGTTACTTTTACATTCCTCCAGATTCTGTCCATAAAAATTAAAGAGACTTATAGCAGTCAAGGTCATTTACCACACTTTGAATTGTCAGTAATTAAAGAAAAAATAAGAGGGGATATTAAAAAAAAAATAAAAGAATGTGTCAAGACAAAGAAATGTAATGTGGGGCTAATGTGAGCTGAAAGTAGAGGATTCATTTTCAGAGGCTGGAGTAACTAAAGTCTGATATATAAAATATTTTTTTATCCTTGCATTTTGATAAATACCGAAGGGCCTCCTTAAGGTAAATTGAATAATATCCTTTACTCCTAGCTGTCACTCAGAAGAGGCTGAAGGAATACATTTGAACATTTGAATCATCATTCTGATTTCAAAAACTGTAGTTTCACTGGTATAATAGCACGAGAGTTATAACTAAAAATGTGGAATTATCATAGTGTTAGTCATAATTTGCTATGAGAGAAAATGAGGCATTTCATCTCAGCTCCCTATGAAGAAGTAGCATACTCAGGGGATGACTATCTGAAACTTAGAGCATTAGCTAATATTTGAGAAGCCTTGAACAACTGAGTACAAGTTAGCAAGGGATAGAACATGGTATTTCTAAAACAAAGCAAGGCTTTACACCTTTAGATATTTGACCTTAAGCAAGTCACATCTCCTCTCAGGGCTTGAGTTTTGTCATCTGTAAATAATCTGATCTCTAGGGAGTCCTTCCAGCTCTGTCCCTGCAGTTAAGTTTGATTCTTCCCACTTGCCTCTGCTTTCTAACCAGAGAATATTAAAATAACTTTTATATGAGAAAGGCATTCCTCCATCAACTCCTGCATTCTCAGTGGTGATACCATTTTTATAATGCTTTCAGTCTTGATGAAAGGCTTTTTGCCTATTCTTTCCTAGGGATAATAGCAGATGCACTGCATAATGGGTTTATCATCCCCGTTATTTTTGTGAAACTGCAACTTAGAGATGATAAGTGACCCACCTCCTGGTCACTCAGCTCATGGAGTTAAATTCAGATCTGTGTAACATGAAAACACATGCTCCCACTGTGGCATCGTAGGGGAGTAGACAGACTTGATTATCCAAGTATGGAAGCTGCATACTTCAAGCTTGTGTCAAAATAAGCCCCTACATGAATTTTTAGCTGACTATTTAGAATCTATTCTATGAACCTATACTGAAACCTTCCTGACCAGGACTCTCATCAAAGGGATTAGTCTTTTAAGGAGTATGTGTCTACTGTCTAGATTTTTTTTTTTTTTTTGAGCAAAGAGCTTTTCCTCTTGAAATGGTATAGCACAATATTGATATCATGTCTCTGTTCTGGTTGATTCCAAAACCTATATTGTGCACCGGACACTTTTCTATTGAAAGATTTTACATAAAATTTATTCTTAAAAATAAAAGCCAGTTCTCAGTGATTAAATTTAATTGAATCCTTCTTAAATATTTACTATTCAGAACAGGCACTTTAATTTCTCATGTAGCTTCTAATGTTCTCCATAAAATATACCATGCAATTTGGCTTTGTCAATTGACTGAAAAGATAATTCTCTAATTGACTCTGTCTTCATTAGAAAGTCTCTCTGAGATTGAATGGAGGCAAACAACAATGCTTGAAATGGAGAACAGTATACACTAGAGTCACTGGAACCTCATCTTATACACTCCTTCAGGGCTTGGTGGAACCACCTTCCAAGTTCTCATTGATCCAACTATATCATGTAGAAAGGTGTTACTTTTGTACTTAGCAATTCTCTTGCAGTTTTCAACAGCATAGTTAAAAGTGAGGGCTTTTCCGGCCAGAGTGATCTGGTTTTAAACCTGGCTTGTCTACTTACTGTATGACTTTAGATAGGTTATTTAACTTCTCTATGCCTCAGTCGCATAGAGTCGGACACGACTGAAGTGACCTAGCAGCAGCAGCAGCAGCATGCCTCAGTTTCACATACAAACTAAGATTCATAAAATCTACTTCATGTGATTTCATAAAATCTACCTCATGTGATTTCTCTAAGGCTCAAATCAGTTAATGCTTAATGGTAACTTGTACTGTTTGGGGCTAGGGTTCAAGACAGATTTTAATTTACATCTATGCATTACACTGCATGGCATTCCCCACTTACTATTTAGGAACTATATCTTCCTGAAGCACTGGGAAAAGTTGATGATGGCAGAAGTTCCAACAAATGAAGTCACTGAGAAAGCTGGGAGATGATGACATTGCTTCAGGCTCTATTTCTCTGTCTACTGTGAACTCTTAGCAAATCCAGAAAGGGTATCATTAACAATGCCACATGAACTAGAGACTTCCTGTATATCACTGCCCCTTTTGGAATCTTAAAAAATCTACAGAAAGATTCTTCCTTTGCAAGTATCAGTTGTCCTTGAGAACATTCTCTGGGCCATCCTGAGGGAATTAGGGACAGCAAGATACGATGGTTGGATTTAAACAGTTCTGCTAGCAATCTGTCTCTACTTTGCACTGTAAATCAGTCATGCCGTATGTATCCTCCTTTCAGGTCAGCCTCTCACTATCACAGGCAAAATGATTTAACTCACAACTCTAAAAAGAAATGGACCACATGCAACGCGGCTCTAAACAACACAAATGGTCCTTCTATGAAGAAACAACTCTGAATTGGAGCCAGTGATACCCTGGCCTGTGAAACAGAATAACATAAGATTGTTCACCTAAAAACAAAACAAACAAACATTGACCGATATTGGCTGCAATAACACTAGGTGCTTGGGTCCATATTAGGCACAATAAAACTCGAGAGTGACTGATCAAGTTACCAGCCTGGTGCCCTTCCACCTTTAGAGTAAGAAAAAAAAAAAGTTATATTGATTCTCTTTTCCAGCTCAGGGGACTGAGCAAGCAAAATGTTCTCCTTGGCACGTCAAAGAGAAATCTCTTCTTTCCTCTACTCAGACCCTCAGTAAAGAGAAAATTACACACTTGCACTCTGTGGCCCCTACAGCAACCAGCAAAGCAGCTTTGCTATGGTGCTTGAAGGAAGCACCAAACAACATTTGCTAGAAGCAGCAGGGAGGAGTAGCAGCTGTTTTGGGACCAGAAGACCACTCCTATCCACCCTTTGGCAGCTTCTTAGGTAGGCTGAACTGGCATTCTCTGCCATACTACAGCAGGTGGGCAAGACAATCTCTCTCTTATTTCTTAACACAGGGTTGGTGGGTGGTAAATCTGTGACTCAGGGAAAAGCTGTTCTAGATAGGGTTAGCAGATAAACTATAGCTTAGGCCCAGTAAAACTTGACCTTCAAATAAACAAATATTTTTAGCATAAGTACCTACTTTTGGGATACATTGACACCAAAAAAAAAATTGTTTTTTATCAAAATTCAAATTTAACTGGGCATCCTATATTTTTATTCATAAAATCTGGCAGCCCTTATTCTAAGTTCTGTCTTACACTTCTATTTTTAATAACTTTTAAAAATTTTATATTGGAGTATAGTTGATTTACTATGTTATTTCAGACATACAACAAAGTGATTTAGTCATACATCTACATATTTCTATTCTTTTTCAGATTATTTTCCCATGTAGGTTATTACAGAGTATTGAGTAGAGTTCCCTGTGCTATACAACAGGTCCCTGTTGATTATATATTTTATACATAGTAGTGTGTATATGTTAATTTTTACTCTCCGTTTCCCCCAGTCCCCTATCTGATCATCAGGGCACTGGAATATAACATTTGAATAAAGAAAACCAGAAAATATAGAAGAAATAAGTATAAAGGAGTTGAGAGCACATTACTATATTTACCAATATTGTTGAAAGGTGGATCATTTGCCTTTTAAAAAAAATACAAACTCTCTTGATTTGTAGAGAGTGAGGAAGACTTTACAATTCAATTTCAATGGAATCATGTAAATGGTTACTTTGATATTTATTTCTTTAAATGAATTATCCTTTATAAATTAATTGGTCATATTCTAATTTATTTATGTAAACCCTTTTCCAACCCAACTCACCTTTCATGCAACTGCCAGATCCAAGAAGGTAAAGGAAACGGGGAGAGGTTAATTTGGAAAGTTCTGGTCTCATATGGGAACATCTTATCTGAAGGACCTCAGGGAGGTATGTTGACAGTAAGTTATGCTTCTCCAATCTACGTCCCTTGATGTCCAAGCATCAAGATCTGTCTGAGAAGTCCCTTCTAAAAACCATTTTGGACACAATGTAAAATGTCTATTTTCAATTTTAGTAAGGTTATGCATACTAGATGCGAACAACATTTTGGTAATTTCTGTTAAATAATCAGTCAACTAATTCTGTCAGTGTGTTTTTGGAGGGGAATGGTGGTGGTGGTGAAGAAATCAGTAAAACCAATTTTCACATTGTGCTCACTGGGGTAAACATAGATTCTGCTCCCTAAAAATATCACCACTCTGTTTTTCACTTCTTTGAAACTACTTTGCACCTTTCTATTCCCATTTGTTAGTTCTGCCCTGAGTACAACTGAGGGGAGGACACAACTACCTCTTATTCGGTACCATATGTTGCTGAAGTTAAAAAGGAATAAATCCAGCATATATGTATGGTGTCCCTGACTTACGGGAGTTTCCCAAGGCATGGGACTAGGGACTAGAAATATAACCCAACAACAAAGGTATGTGTGTGTATATATACATATACACATATATCAGTGTGCATATGTGTGCTCACTCAGTCGTGTCCGACTCGGTGAGCCTATGGACTGTAGCACACCAAGCTTCTCTGTTCATGGGATTTCCCAGGCATGAATACTGGAGTGGGTTGTATTTCCTACTCCAGGAGATCTTCCCCATCTAGGGATTGAACTAGCGTCTCCTGCATTGGAAGGCAGATTCTTTACCACTGAGCCACCAGGAAAGCCCATATATCAGTGTAGGGCCTGCAAAATCCACATTACTAAAATTTTTAGAGTTTAATATTTTGGGGGCATTTAATTTTTTGAAACTCACTAAAATTTAAGGTAGTTTAAAACCCCATTACAGCAACTGGCAAGCATGGGTAGAAGGCTGAGAGAAGCAAAGACATTTGTAAGCTCTTATTTATGTGTTTTTCTTTCTAATGGCTGCCAGTCTTCCAAGTCAGGAAATATTTGCACATGTTCTAGACATCTTCCTGAAGGTATGAGGCTCTCTTGAAACCATCCTTACACTTGGCTGTGCCAAAAACACTACAGCAAACTACAGTACCCCAAGAAAAAAATACTCTTTCAGGCTTCCTAAATGACTCATTCAGCCTAGAGTAATAAAAAATAAGTAAGGTTAATATTTCCATCCTTTGGAAATATTTATCTCTACACAGTGTCACCTTTTTTTTAATATAGTCAGAGTAGAAAGTTACTTAGGTGGCATAATTTTTAAAGGCCAACCTGTCTCCAGCACTGGCTTAACAGGGCATCATTAGACAATCCTTTCCATCAAGGCACATCTGCACAGAGCCCCCAATAAAACGTGTTATTTGGGAATGGGTCACTTTTGTACACATCTTTTTAGTCCCATAAAAAATCGTGGCAAGTACCCCTACATAGAAGGTATTCTGCTAGTCTCAAAGAGATTATAAAGGTGATTCAAAAAGATTTTCTGGACACACCTAATTGTCTCATAGACCTACCTGTAGAATGACAACAGTGATAATAAAAGGAGAAAATGAATGTAGGCAATAGAAAGCATACTAAGACATTTACATTGAATTTTTTGCTTGGCATATATCCCTGATGCTCTTTGTGCCTAATATCTGCAAGGCACTTTACGAGGTGCTCTGGAAGTATAGCCAAAATGAAAATGTCCTGGTCTCTGCCCCTGAAGAAATCTGTGAACTAGTTTCAAAGACTAATGAATTCCTAGGCATACACTCCAAGCTTTTGTAGCTGGTTTTCCACTGTCATTGCAACACGTTATTTTGTGAGGAACAAGGAGGAATTTGCTGCCTACACAATTCTTGTAGAAATTAACCACCAGGAAAGCCTCAAGTTATAAGTTCTATTGAAACCCTCATCTCCATCTGAAGGGATATTATAAGAATTTTACTTAAGCAGTACACTTGGTATTTACCTCATCTCAATGCCAAATCTGACTCCATCTACCTGTTCAACTGTCTTCCTCTGCCAGCCTCTAACCTTCCAAGCTATAGCCACTTAGCCACTACATGAAATGTATTCCAGGTCAGATTGGGAGAAGTTGTGTTCTTGAGCAAGAAACAAATTATATATATATATATATGTTAAGTCGCTTCAGTTGTGTCTGACTTTGCAACCCTATGGACTATAGCCTGCCAAGCACCTCTGTCCATGGGTTTCTTCAGGCAAGAATACTGGAGTGTGTTGCCATGCCCTCCTATTTCCTGCAGCTCCTGCATTGCAGGCAGATGGATTCTTTATCGCTAAGCCACCAGGGAAGCATATATATAAATATATATATATAGATAGATAGATAGATATATATAGATATATAGATATAGATAAAGAGACACACACACATATACATATATAATTTCATCAATACTCCTAGAAATTAATCTATTAGAAAATACATAAATTTTTATTTATCTATTTATTTTATCTTAAAAATCCCCACCAATCAGAAACCAATCATCCACAGAGGAGATCCTGAGGTTCTGTTTCATCTTTGGGAGACACTAATTTTAAATGATCATTTGCTGCCTCCCTCTTCCCTGGGGCTCCCAGTAGGAGCAGTAACTGAAGCAAAATACCTCTGGCCTTGCTCACTGGACTAGAGTAAAGCATTAGCAAGAACTTATTTGCCTTCCTAGGGCTTCTAAGGGTTTGAGTAGGGATTTAGTCATGAGCTTCAAGTGTCCTATAAAGCCCATCTGCTTGTCCCAGTCTACTTCTGGAATTCTACTAAGTCACTTAGACTAGAGTATGCCTTAGTGCCCATTATGATGCAAACAGCTATGCTGGAGGGACATATCATAAATAATCTTCATTACTGAGCTCAGCTCACCAATTTCCTGTATTGGAAATAAACTTTTATATTTGGGCAGATATTTTTTTCATTCGGCCGATCTACTTTACTGCATTTTACTCTGGCTTGTACCTGTTGAGGTGAACTGAATATAGTAAAGAACACAGACTTAGTGGCCAGGCAAATTTTGGGTTGACTCCTGGCTTTGCAACTTACTAGCTTTGTTCAGTAACTCAAATTTTGAATCCTTAATTTCTTCTTTATGAGACGGGGGAGGTTAAAGACAACAATTGTACCTACTTCAAAACACTTTTATGAGATATAAATGCTGCTGCTAAGTCGCTTCAGTTGTGTCCGACTCTGTGCGACCCCATAGACGGCAGCCCACCAGGCTCCTCCGTCCCTGGGATTCTCCAGGCAAGAACACTGGAGTGGGTTGCCATTTCCTTCTCCAATGCATGAATGTGAAAAGTGAAAGTGAAGTTGCTCAGTCGTGTCCGACCCTTAGCGACCCCATGGACTGCAGCCCACTAGGCTCCTCCATCCATGGGATTTTCCAGGCAAGAGTACTGGAGTGGGGTGCCATTGCCTTCTCCATGAGATATAAATAATACACTGTAAATTAAGCACTAGGCACAGTGTAACACAGTGAATTTAACCTTTTTTTTTAATGGTACCAATTTTTAGGACACCAAGCTCACTATCTCTAAATTGACTAATATTTATTTTCCATCTTTTTTACTCACTCAATTTTTGTACCAAAAAAATTTTTTTTAATTTTATTTTTTTTCAGGGTTAGGAAAAGCTGTCCTTCTAAGAGGACTCTCAGATGTGTCCTTTTTGATTGAGGTGGTGTTTTTGTTTTGTTTCTCTTCAGAGTTAATGATTTATATAAAACGTTAGTGGCAGTGCTTAGAATCTAATCAATCTTCTTTTCCCTTAGGGGAACCTGAATAATCCAAACTCCTTTTCCTAGTGATAATGCAACTCTGTCTACAAATGACATACCTAAAAGGAGCTTTATTATTTTTTCAGCATGAATTACACATAAACCACCTCCATGTTATTATTTCTCCAATTGAAAAGACACAATTTATGCCTCATTGTTCCTCTCTTTCTCCATGCTCTGGTAGAGGAGGAATACAAATTCCTGAGTGTAGCTGAGCAGAGAAAATAGGAGTACAGGTTAAATAACTACTTAATATTCTGATATTCTTTGATAGTTTAGTATTATTTTACTCACAGGCCTCTTTATAAGAAACTGTCTTTAATGTAGCCCCAGGAATGTAAAAGTTTAAGAACTTCCACTTTGAGTTTGAGGGCTTTGCTGGTGGCTCAGCATCCTTCTGCAATGCAAGCAATGTGGGTTCAATCCCTGGGTCGGGAAGATCACCTGGAGAAGGAAATAGCAACTCATTCCAGTATTTTTGCCTGGGGAATCCCATGCACAGAGGACCCCGGCAGACTAAAGTCCATAGACTGTAGAACCCATAGGGTCACTAAAGAGTTGGACACAACTGAGTCACTAAATAACTTTTGCTTTGTCACCTCCAGAGAGCTACAATGGCACATTAATTTCTAAATGCTACTTTTGCATCACCCACAAAACTACCTTAACTAAAGATACACAAATATGGCATGAATGTGGAAAAGCCCTAAAACCAAGTTAGGGTTCATTGTTATTTTCAAGAGTTAGAACTGCCTAAATGCTATCTTCTGAAGCATCTGTTTCATGAAGTGTGGTGATGACCTGGTTAACTAGTTTCTAGTGGCCAACTGTTAGAGGATCAATGACAAAAGAAAGAACTGTTGATATTTCAATCACCTTCACTGAATTTACTGAGAATCTGACCACTGTGTCATATATATATACATATATATATATATATATATATATATAATATTCTATATAGTATGTGTGTGTGTGAAAGTCACTCAGTCGTGTCCAACTCTTTGCAATCCCATGGACTATACAGTTAATGGAATTCTCTAGGCCAGAATACTGTAGTGGGTAGCCTTTCCCTTCTCCAAGGGATCTTCCCAACCCAGGGACTGAAACAAGGTCTCCCACATTGCAGGTGGATTCTCTACCAGTTGAGCCACAAGGGAAGTCCCTATATAGTATAATTATATATAAACATATGCTATATTATATATGCTATATATAAACATATGCATATATATGAACATTTCATATATATGCATTTTATATATGTATGTATATACAAATGTATATGTTTAATTGTATAGTCCTATAAATATATGTATATTTATAGTATATATAAATATATATGCATACATAGGAAAAATAAATTTGATTTTCAATATATTTGACAAAGAGTACATAAATGTTTTTAGCAGTACTCCCACCAGTCATGAAATTTTGTACATCAGTTTCTAAAACTGTACTATTTTCCCCCGGCACACAGAGATTTATATTTTATTTACATTTTATAATTGGGATGTTTTTATCTGATTGAACAAAATCACTATGCTACAGTTTATTAGTCTCAGCTTTTATTTAAAAATATATATTTGTCGCCATTCATTTAAATTTGTCTTCTCTGCTTATAGAACTCATTTCGAAAATCAACTGAATTAAGTATATGAAGACATGAGACGATACTTTTTGGCGTTACTCCAACATACCAAACATAGAATTTCATTTTTTCTCCATACATATCTATGAACTCATTAAATAGATAAGAGTAGTTGTGAAAATTTTTAATTGTGGTCTCTTTAGGGCTCTACATATGACTTTTATTTTTTATTTTTATTTTTTTTTACACTTGTATGTTTTAGTTTTATTTATTTTAAAAAAACACAGAACCATTATTGTACATATTTTATAGCCTTGTTTAAAGTCACTTAGATTCACAATTATCACCTTTCATGCTATTGCTTTTTCCTCCCTCAAATTTTATCAGGAGGCAGGAGTAAACTTAGGTATAACACAAAAGGAAAAAAGACAAGCCTAAAACTCAGAGACTGAGTTATATTCCACAGTTGGAGAGATGTCATGGCCAACACAGAAATACTCCATGTTCTCCAAGGCCTTTAGGCCTCAGCACTTTCCACTAATTTGGTCCCCTGAGTCTCAATTTATTTAGTGTATGCTGGTTCATTCACCCTCATTGCAAATATTCAACCTCAGTTCTCTTATAGAGGAAAAACTTAGTCCCAGAGTCTGAGTTAGATGGCTCATTAGACTTTCCACATCCAGGAAAAAAAAAAAAAAAAACGAGATCCCTATTTTCTTTCTCTTTTTGCCCACTTTCACCCTTGTACTCCCTTTCCTTACTTTATTTCATGACTCCCTCCTTAATATAGAGCTACAATCATAGGGAAAATAACCTCCTTCTTTAGGTCCACTAAAACTAAATCAATAAAAATGACCATCCCTCCCCACCAAATGTCTTCTGATAATTCTAACCAGCACCTAGTACCTAACACAGTGCTTGGGACACAGTGAACATTCGATAAATATTTTTAATTGTATTATGGAAAATTAAACATTCAAAACAATGTATTTATTTAATGGATAAATTTATGTTTCCTATGCCAGAGAAGCCTTAAAGACCAATCCCTACTTTTGAGGCATATAATCACCAGGGGGCGATGTCATGGGAAGGAGGAGGAACAAAGAGAAGGCTCTGGATTTAAGATACTGCACCAGGAAGGCACAACAGTCTAGTAAGCCTGTGGCCTCAACTCAGCTGCAGCTTCAGTTTCTGCTTGTGAGCCTTGCAATGTATAATGAAATGCACAGTGTTATGCACTTTACAGCCGCTCAAGCAATATTTGTTGGCTGACTTAATTGAGCTATATTTGCAAAATGGCAAGGATGTGAGAAAACTTTCCTACCTAAAAAGAAAGCATTCACAGTGCTAGACATTTGGTAGGCAAATAAACAGTATAATTTCAGCCTAAAAGGAAAAATACTCAAACCCCTATCCAATAGGTCTAGTGGCTAGGCAACCCAAATGTCAGCACCATGTTTCTGAAACTTAATTTAAAATATGATAAATTGTATGTCATCCACTTTGAGGACATTTCTTTCCTGCCTTTCTGTTCCCACTCCCTGTCCCAACTTCAAATCCAGAAAATGTAACTAGTAAACCTAAATATTATCTGTCTGGTGAGATTTCCGAGTAAAAGCATTGTGTCAAGCAGTGATTTTAAAAAATCTAATTTAACAGGGATGCCTTGGACAGTGTTTTAAAAAGAAATTGCCATATTCAACAGTGCACTTCCAGATTGCAAGCAATTTGGGAATTCGCTCATCATTGTAATTCCTCTCACACCTTTCATATCTGACTTAATCCACTGAGTATCAAGGGACAGGTGACTGCTGTAAGATCTCTCAAGGACGGATGCTTACTTATGCCCATTATGTTTTTAAGTTTTAGAACAATAAGATATTTGACACAGTCTATTCCTTCCACCAACAGTAACTGAGTTCCAACTAGGCATCAGGCACAAGTGAAAATTAAGCTCTAGAACCAATTGTAAAGTTTCACCCTGTCTCAGGTGAATTATTCCTTTGCCTGAAATAACTACCTTGAATCTTTTCCCACTCCTTTTCCTGCCCTCATCAACTGCAAATGGCAACGTGGGAACAGATGATTAAGGTCAGAAGTATAATCAAGACTTCATGAAGATCAAGGTAAACTGGTTCACTCTGGCGATTCAGTTCATTGTCTTACCCCAATAGTATTCTGTGTAACAAAATGCTGTTAGGTAACAGTAACGCAGAACTAAAGAGCCTCTTGATGAAAGTGAAAGAAGAGAGTGAAAAGCTGGCTTAAAACTCAACATTCAAGAAACGAAGAACACAGCATCTGGTCCCATCACTTCATGGCAAATAGATGGGGAAACAATGGAAACAGTGACAGACTTCATTTTGGGGGTGCTTCAAAATCATTGCAGATGGTGATGGCAGCCATGAAATTAAAAGATGCTTGCTCCTTGGAAGAAAAGTTATGACCAACCTACACAGCATATTAAAAAGCAGAGACATTACTTTGCCAACAAAGGTCCGTCTAGTCAAAGCTATGGTTTTTCCAGTGGTCATGTATGGATGTGAGAGTTGGACTATAACAAAAGCTGAGCACTGAAGAATTGATGCTTTTGAACTGTGGTGTTGGAGAAGACTCTTGAGAGTCCCTTGGACTGCGGAGATCCAACCAGTCAATCCTAAAGGAAATCAGTCCTGAATATTCATTGGAAGGACTGATGCTGAAGCTGAAACTCCAATTCTTTGGCCACCTGATGCGAATAACTGACTCATTGGAAAAGACCCTGATGCTGGGAAAGTTGAAGGTGGGAGGAGAAAGGGATGACAGAGGATGAGATGTTGGATGGCATGACCAACTCGATGGATATGAGTTTGAGTAAGCTCTGGGAGTTGGTGATGGACAGGGAGGCCTGGTGTGCTGCAGCCCATGGGGTCGCAAAGAGTCGGACACGACTGAGCGACTGAACTGACTGAACACAATTTTACCTTTGCATTGGATATCATAGTAGTTACTGAGCTAAATATTAGGTCTTGCTATCAGGTAGTAAGTGGAGGAAAGAATAGAAACACATTTTATTTGGTGCAATGAGTAACTTCTCCACCTAATAGCCAATAATCAGCTTCTATTTTGCAAGGTGGTGAAAGAACTATAGGACAGTTTTTACTATGCTCATAACTCTAAGAATAAGTTTTCATTTTATTGAGTTCCAGGCACTGTGCTAGGTGTATTGTTGAAGAGCCAAAAAAAAAAAAAAAAAAAAAAAAAAAAACCCTGGAGATTATCTAGTCAAATAGATTTATTTTATACTTGAGGAAATAGGCCCAGAAAAGTCAATCTACAAGTATTGTGTCAGTTAACGGGAGGGTCAGGTTGCCACCCACTGAGCTATCCTAAAAGGTCGTGGTCTCTCTCTTAATATTCCATATTCCATAGAATAACTACAGTCTCTCTGGGTATATTGATCTTTGGGAAACTGTTTAGTTTTTAACAGTACCATTAAAAAATGTTTCAAAATAATTTCTTTTTGTTTATATGGTCTCACATGGGCAAATTCTAAGTATTCTTCCAATTTGAATGACAATTCTTCAGCTATGAGACCAGAATCTAAAGGTGAAAAGGAAACTGCATTTTATAACTCTAGTGGAGTAAAAAGAACTTCACTTTCTCCTAAAAAGAGAGAAAAGTAAAACCCACGATTTTAAGTGAGGTTTATACTGGCAGGCAGCAGGAGAGGGTAGAAAGACAGGTATTTAATTAGAAGAAAAAGAAGGAAAGGAAAAGGGTTACAATGTGGAGTGTGCAACTCAGCCTTCATTTCAACATGCACAGACCTCAGCAGACAGCTGGAAACCTGCCAGAGAACAAGGCCTTGGAAACAAGCTGGAAGACATTGGAGAGACTTTAACCAAAACAAACACCAGCAGGGGATGTGGTTGGCAGAGCTGAAAAAGCAAAGGACTCTATGAGTCACTCTGACATTAATTTTGAATGTTATCATGCTTCCATTTTGTTGTACAAGGTATTTATACATCATTTTATATACATATATATATTCACATATATATACATATGCACATATATATTATTTAGGTAAAGAACAAATAACATTACAATCATTAGAAATATACAATTTAAAATATATAAAAGTACATCCACTATCTCACTACTCTATTAATAACATTTAATTCACTATTTTTAATGTGTAAATTTTTAACATAACTGTAATCAGAATATAAAAATAATATGCAATATGTAACACCATAAACATAGTTCTGTGCTGCTAGATAGCTTCATAAACATTGCTTTTCAGAGCAATGAGATATTAACTAAGTTAAGATAATTTACAAAGGGGAAATCATAAATGGTCAACAAAGGGTGGGGGAGATAGATTGGGAATTTGAGATTGACATGTACACACTGCTATATTTAAAATGGATAAACAACAAGGACCTACTGTATAGCACAGGGAACTATGCTCAGTATTATGTAACAACCAAAATGGGAAAGAATTTGAAAAAGAACAGATACATGTATAACTGAATCATTTTGTTGTACATCTGAAACACAACAGTGTTGATCAACTGTGCTCCAATACAAAATAAAAAAATTTTTTAAAGATTTTTAATGAACTGCTAAATGCCAAGTATGGGCTAGCATTAGAGTGCAGTACTCTTAGAACACAGTCAAAAGCTTTTCTCCACATATTTATGGTCCTGACCTGGTAGAGAGAAGCCCTTGCAGTAGGAAAGATGTGAAACCATATCTAGTTTCTCTCTCCCTCGCCCATTCAGTAAAATCCCTAAGCTTTAGGGGAAGGGCACCAAATGCTGTTCCTTCCAGGGTACAGATGAAGACCTGATATAGCTGGGGGAAATGTAAAAACATATTCAGTCCTCTACTTCTGGGGGAAGCACAGGAATCATTCCTGGATCCAAGCCATTTAGAGGTGTCTTACTAGTAATAGAAGGGCAGGTTAAGTAAGAAGGTCCCACTCTTATGACCTAGAGGCACAGGATCTGCCTAAGACAGGGGTTGAATCAGGAAAACAGAGAACTCTTCCCTGCCCTACTAGGTGCTTAGTCGCTCAGTCATCTCTGATATATTGCGACCCCATGGACAGTAGCTTGCAAATCCATGGGATTTTCCAGGCATGAATATTGGAGTGGGTTGCCATTCCCTTCTCCAGGGGATATTCCTGACCCTAGTAAGAAGGGATGAGCAATATACAAAGCTCTGGGGGAGGCACGAGAGCACTGAGTGAGTATCTTTGAAGCACAGAGCACAAGGAAAAACTAAAGCTCATATCCCAGAAACTCAGAGTCCCCTGAGGTGGCAAATACCCCCACAAAATACACACACACACAGCAGCACATGCATGTGCACACAAAACAAAAATAAAAACAAACCCCCTATACATTTCATATTTAAACCGCTGAAAAACAAAGAAGAAAATTTTAAAGGCAGCCAGAAGAAAAACACAAAGGAACAAAGATAAGAATGACAGCAGACTTCAGAAACCATGCAAACCAGAAGACAATCGAGTATTATTATTAAAGTGCTGAAAGGAAAAACAGTAACTGTCAACCCCAAATTCTATATCCAATGTAAATATCTTTTCAAAACGGAGAGACTTTTCACACAAAGGCAGAGACTTAATTACCAGAAGCCCTGCACTATAAGAAATGTTAGAGGAAGTTCTTCAGGCTTAAGGATATGATACACAGAAACTTGGATTTAACCAAATAGATGATGATACCAGAAATAGCTCAAATGAGTATAAATATAATTTTCTTCCTTTTAAATTGCTCTAAAAGACAACTGACTAAATAAAAAGTAGTAGTATTGAGTAGAGGGAACAGAGTAGTAGTACTATGGGTTTATATCATATATAAGAACAAAATGTATAACAACCATAAGCATAGTATACAAGCTGGGATACCACACAGGGAACTGGTAGAATATTACTTGAAGGTATACTGTGTAATTTAAGATGGATATTGAAAAATCTTGATTATGGTAGTAGTTACATGATTGGACATATTTGTCCAAATTCATGAAATTGTACACTTACAAGGATGAATTTTTCCAAGTGTAAACTATACCTCAATAAGCCCTAGTTTAAAAGAAAGAATTATTATGCACAACTCACCTTTTACCCTCTTGATTTTTCTTCTTCTTATGGCATCACAATTCTGATGACTGCTGATGAAAAATCATCTTTCTGTAGCCTTACCTTTGCTTTTTGCCTTATAAAACAGGGTTTTATTCCTAATATCTGATGGTGAAGAGAGCTATATACCTTCAAATGAAAGAAAGTACCCAAATACACACACACTTAAATACACACCCCTGAGGAATTAAAACATGTGTAGAGCCATGGATATGACAAATGTGCCATAAAGAAGAGAAACTTGTATGCATAAGGTTTAGGAATCTATGCACAAGGTGGCAAAATTTGCTTAGATCACACAATTGTTAACTAATTATTCAGTCTGGATGCAACTGGGATAACATAAACAATACATTTGCATCTGTATCACATCACTGTCTAAAGCTTATTGTTTCTGTTAATAGGTTAGGTCAAAATGACTTAAGAAAACTTTTACCATGAATATTGACATTCTCTGTTCCTTATACTTACCAAGTTTCTTTCTACTTTTAGGACTCTTCCACAATTCTATTTCTACTACTCAGTGTCTCTGCTATAGGTACCTTTGTACAAATTTTAAAGATCTCCCCACCCTACCTGGGTAGATGAATTTTAAAAAGAAACTCCTGGGCAGATGCAGCCCTAAGGGTACAATGCTTGGCAAGCCGAGGGCACCTTTGTCTGAATTAGAAGGAAGCCCCTTCCACTGGACCCATTTCAAGATACTTCTACACAACCCATAGGGAGAGGACCTGTGGTCAGCTGATAGTAAGGATCAGTCCAGGGATAGTGATTTGGTATTTGAGGGATATGCCTAGGGAATATGAATCCTCCATTTGTACATATCATTATACAGGATTGAGAAAATGTCTATTCACCATATTAGAGAGTCGGGGAAGGGCACCTGATAAATGTTAGGGCCACTAAAGCACCGTTATCTCCAATAGAACCCTTTACACTGCTCCTGCTCTATCTCAAATGAATCAGCATCATCCTCTACAATCATACCTTTGCTTGGTTATCTCATATTTGTTCTCCTGCTGTCAGTTTACCAGTGATTTCCCCAGGGAGGCTGACCCTTCAATCTAAAATAAGCCCCCTTATTCTTTACTTTTATATCACTAGGAATTTTCTTACAGAGATATATTACAATTGCAATTATATAATTATTTATGTGTTTACTTTTATATATTTGCCTCCTCCAACCCTCCCAGACACACACATACACACATTTAATCACTTATACATTTCTAGTCCATAAACTCTAGAAGAGCAGGAACTATCTGCTTTGTTCACCAGTTTATCTCCAAAGTCTATCACAGTGTCTGTCATATACTTTGTGGTATATAAAAATCATTGAACAAATGCATAGATTTTCTTGTTAGATTATTTGGTAAACTATCACATACATATGCACATTCATGTACACAGGATGATATAGAATGCTATGGAAATTTTGCAACATTCAGCTTAAAAGTTGAATGCAAGTAACCAGAATGGTATGGATATACAATATAAAACAAGTGATATTTTTATTTGAGTACATATTATTTGAATTAGTTCCCTTTTCCTTTGGCAATTTTATTAACGTTCTGCTAATAATGTTTAGATCTTAGGTTTTGTTGGTTGGTTCACTATAGCTTTCTAATCCATTTCTTTCATAATAATTCTCACAGTTGTCACTGAGCTATCTTAATTTGATTGTTCTCTCAAAGTGAAATATGCTTTGGCATTATTTGATTTGCAGTGTAGGGTTTTGACTTGCAATCACTGTTGTCATTAGAAAATGCATGTAAATACATTAGAAAATGTAACTCCACTTACCAAATAGATTCTTCCATAAGTACCAAGGCCAATGGTTTTATCCAGTGAGAATATTCCGGTTGGATCCTGCAAAAATATTCAATAAAACTTCTGAATTTTCTTGGAAAAACAGCTAAGCATTAAACTGTATAGAATGCTATTTTCAGTCTGCCTTGTTCCCTTAGAATTTCCATGGGAAGAATCTAAGTGTTATTTACCAAAAGAATACAGATATCACAATCTCCCTGGACTGAGTGTACTATTTTTTTTTAAAAAGCAATTGTGTGAACATTAAATAGTTGTACAATTGATTATCATAAAACTGTGAAATTGGTACAATCATGTCTAGGTGAGGCATATTCATAATTTAATTAGAAATACTATTAGAAGTAGAAAGAAATTCATTTACTTGCAATGACAAACTCTTTTCATATCCATCTTTTGAGTGCTAACCAGAAAGGCAGAAAGTTTACCATACAGTAATGCTAATATTGAGTAGATATATAATGATAAGTAGATATTGGCTATAAAGTCTAAATTGTTTATTTATATAATAGCAATTTCCCAGGTGACTCAGTCAGTAAAGAATCTATCTGCAATGCAGGAGACCTGGGTTGGACCCCTGGGTTGGGAAGATCCCTTGGAGAAGGAAATGGCAACCCACTCCAGTATTTTTGCCTGTGGACATAGGAGCCTATCAGGCTACAATCCATGGGGTTGCAAAGAGACGGACATGACTGGGCAACTAACACACACACACAAACACACAAACACACACTTCTTAAGAAGAACACTGCTTCTAAATATGAATAAAAAAGCAAGATCATGGCAATAAAAGAGTATCATTTAAAAAAAAGACAGAGTTGCTTTTGTTTGTTTTTAAGTTAATCTTTACATCAGCTGAATATGTTTTCATGGCACAAATTCACTGTTGATACAGTCTGTGTCTTAACCTTAAATGTGACATCATAGAAGACAAAATACAACACGTTTATCAACAGATTCCTGAGGTTTCCACATTCATCCTTAAACATTATTTTCTTACCTTAAAATATTGATATTAATTTCCTGTTCACCACAAAACATGGTTTCTTGAACTTTATCACTACTTAAACTTTTATCCTAGCAGCTTATTATGCTATTTTGGCAAAACATGTATGAGACATGAGTAGATACCAGTTTACACACAAAGTAACTGGAGCATTGGCAAATTCTTGGAAATTCACATGCCTTATAGAAAGCACATTTTATATACACAAACTTCATGTAACCTTGTTTGAAAATGTTTTTATCATTGTGACAAATATGAGCTAAACAGAAAAACTATTGAGCAAATGCAATGTATATGACTGAAATTATAGACTCCTTTAAACTGGTGTGATATTTGTGTAATCTAGCAAAACTGTCATAGGAAAATGACACAGCTCTGGGATTACTTTAATCAACAAATATTCACCTGGACAGAGTCAGGAGACTGAAAGTTTAGCCCCAGTTCTGCCTTTAATTAACTATATGACTTTGTGTAAGTTACTTACTCTCTCTGGGACTCAGTTTTAACATATATAAAATAAAGGTGCTGTGTTAGGTGACTTCCTAGCTCTAAAATTCTTTGGAAAAAAATCAGATTCTGACATTTGAAAATCCAGATGCTTCCAATGCACTGATATGACAATTGCTAGTAGGCTACTTTCTTAAAATTCTCATTAAAATCAGTGCCACAAAATGCACAATATCATTGTAGGCAAACAGTTCTGGGAAACACTCCCAATGAAAATGCAAAGTTTTTTAAACTATAATTTTGAGAATATAATAAAAGTAAAAAGAGAGGTATAGTGGGTTTTGATAATAACCATATCATTGTTGTTATAATTCATTGAAAAAATTATGGGAAAAAGCCAACAAAGAATTTACTAAGGTTCGGCTTGAAGAGCTTATCAATTTAACATATTTGTTTAAAGGAGATCTTTGTGGAATTTATATGAGACATTATTAATTCTGGAGAAATAGTGTCTAGTCATTGGTCAAAAGAATCAACTATGTTAGCTGGTTCTTATTGGTAAACCATTCTTTGTATAGTTGAGGCTGCATTTTAGCTTAAAAAAAAGAAAAGATACCATATATCAGAGAATCACTGCATTATCTAAACATGTTTATTTCCAAATCTTTGAACACAGTCTTTAATTTCTTTAATTCCTTTTCTAGCCCTCAATAATGTAAGTACTATACTCATACTTGAACTCAAGTATCTACTCAAAAAAGACACTAAGGAAACAAACGGGAGAATAAAATGCCTGTGCAATTCTTGGAGGCCTTATTTTATCTATATTCATATTGTTTAGAAATTTCTTCCTGATCACAAATGACTGAAACATCTTAAATTCATTCTCCTCATGCTCATACTTAAAGAAGGTTTTAAAAACTTTTTCTTCTGTTCTTAATGGAAGCTAAATCTAGTATTCATTTATTCTAAGTATTTTTTCATTAGTTTTATACAAGATTTTTTGTTTCTGTCTCCACATTAATCCTTCAAAACTAAATGACTGTCAAACTGAGCAAAAAGAGGAGGGGTCTATGCTAATGACTAGGATAACATTACACAATTTCTTATATCAAATTTTCCACTGAATTATAGTCAGAGAAAGTTTATTCTAGGCTCCCAAGGGAGGAAGTACTGAGAAGTCAACTTTTTTTTTTTTTTGGTGACTGTGAAATTGAAAGATTCTCACTAGCAGGGTCTTTATGATTACTTGGTCCTCTCCTCTGCCCTGCTATTTACAGATAAGAAAACCAGAAGAGGGAAGATCTTTATATTTATGACTGTTACATTAATTTAGAGAATATTTGGTGGTTCAGTACATACTTCGGTGTTCCATTTGGCTAAAAAATAGTTAACAAGAAGCCTTAATTTGTGAAAGTTTTCCTCAAAAGATAGTACTGAAAGTCTAATTTTTAAAACATTTTGAATTGTAAAATGTTGGGCAAATATTCTATACTTTGTTATATTTTTCTACGTGTCTAAAAAACTCCCGCAATTTAAAAGTCCTAGTCTGTTTGCCCCCTGAAATCTAGAATTTTAGGGAGATATTTCTGTCTTCTGAATTCAAGAAGAGGTAAGAAAATGATCACATTGATGGGTACTTGTATTAAGGGCTGGGGTTAAGGGTAACAGGAAGAAAAGGAACCACTAGGAGGCAGTGTTTGCTGGTCATGGGAGAGACGCAGACAGACCTACAGAACCAAATACAGCAGAAATTAAGACAAAGGGGAAGTGATAAATGGTCCACATAGGTAGCGATACATTTTAGATTTAGGGCAGTAAAAGAAAAACACAGAACGTATTCTAATAGTTAGCTAAAGAAAGAAAAGAGATTGCAAGTACCTAGAAGGAAGAGCATAGGCTATTGTTCTTTTGTTTCAAATATTAGAAATAGTGACTTTAAGAAAATAGTTTATGGATAGATGAACTGAAGATGGCAGATATAAAAAAATAAGTGTCAGTAAGTTTCAGAGATATTTGGACGAGTGGGCTTCACAGTTCACGTGGAAATTTAAAAAGGACAATCTCTTCCTCTAGACCAGTGTTTCTCAAACTGTGGACGGCACAGACTCTCCCAACATGAGACTCATCTGGGGATTCTTGTTTAAAATACAGATTCCCAACCATGGAAATATGAAAACAGCATTTCTGTGGATGGGCTCCAAGCTCATTCTTGAGAACTGTTCTGGTGCACTAACATAAAACTTACTGCTCTAGATACTGGGGCAGGGGACTGAGAAAACTGGCTAAAGTACAACGCTGTGTTGAGGCAATGCTCTAGAATACCTAATGGAGGATGTGCTGAATATTTCAATCCTTGTGGACTAGAAGGTAAAACTGATTCCAAATAGGAGGCTAAGGGATTTGAGAGAGTGAAAGGTTCTCATAACTGAGTGTGGAAGGTAGGCTTGGTCTTCCACCCAGGGTGGTGGAAGACTGGGAGAGCTGGCAGTTTATATTTAAATATAAACCTAATATAATTCAAATATGGGTTTTTGGATCATGTACTATTTCAGATCACCTCTGCCACTACGGTCCTCCAGGCCTGTCTAATCCTGACCCCAATATAGATTAGGACTACACATGGCAGTGTCAAATACCAAGGCCACAGTCGTGAGGAATGTCATTACCATATTGGGCACAGAAGGCAAAGGGACTATCATAGTAAAAGACATGCCAGATTTGGAGATGAAGAAATAGTTTCCAGTTCCAAGGATGGAGTGACATATGTACACTAAGGAAAAAACTTTATATATATGTATACATATACATATATATATATATATATATCCCCAGGTATTGCTGTTGGCAGGCAATGTGAAACACACAGATTACAAATTATATATATATATACACACACAAACACACACCTACATATAATGTTTTATATATATAAAACATAAGGCTTTTGCAATTCTTTTTTCAAAAAAGGAAGCACAAACCACAAATCTCTGTATTTCCTTTTCTGTTTTTCACCTGTAGGAAATATTTATTCAATAGTTAGCGAAAATGGAAAAATGATAGAAACCTATTAATTAACAAAGACGATGTAGTTTACCTACCTCTCGTTCTCTGATTATTATGTTCACTCTCTCATTTTATGTCTTTAACTTTAGGGAATTATGCAAAAAATGTACAGTTCCCCTCCTCTCTCCCTGTTTACACAGCTTTCATTGTTGCTTACTATTTTAGGTTTTAAAAAATATCTAATAGCAAAAGTGTCAAATAACCTTCTACCACTTTCTTTAAATCACAATTTTCACAGCCAGCCTGACTTCTCTCAAAGGTCCTTGTCTTGTGGTCATTTAGCTGGCCAACCCTGAAACGGACATAAAATATCAATTTTAAACTACACCTGTATTTAAATATTCTATACTCTGCATTATTCTTTTTTGCTCAGTATGAAACTCTAACGTCTGAATCCCCTCTCATTATCTGGCTTTTGCCATGTTGGTATACTTAGTGTTGACAAATGCCAACTTTTTTTTTTACCTCATATACATCCTATTGAGGATAATTAATCACAAGGGATCTCAGTATACGCAGGTTTCTTTGCTTGCTTTATCATGTCTATTTTGCACCAAAATGCAAATTTCCAAACAGGTAACTTAGATATCTCTTGACCTCTTTATTTACTCTTATTTCTTCACCAACTTTAGGACATAAGTCAAATGCAAAGAAATCACTAATCTATACCTCAGTGACCAAAGCAACAGTGAACTTTTCACATCTCTAAAAATTTTATGTTAAAAAAAAAAAGAAATTCTAAAAGGGGTGCTCTTCTTCCACTTGATTTCTTAGGGTTTAGACCTAGATGGATATTCAAAGGGAGACTTAGGCATAATTTGCTCATATGGTGAAGATCTCCATGATAAAAAATGGCTCCTATATAATAGAAATTTAGAAACTGTTAGAAGCTGAGGACTTAATAAGATTTTCATAAAGTCTGTAAAATGAGCCAAACATCAGTGCCCTGAGGTTTTGTATCTTCTTCCTGCGCCTGCATTAAAAACTACCCTCATCTTTCTCCCCTCCACCAACACCCAGAAAACTAATATTTCACTAAACTGCAGCCTTTCCCTTTATTATCTTGGCTCTCACCAAGTTCTTATTTCCCAGGCCATGACTGGGTCAGTTAGTCTGAGCCATTTTCCCCCATTTTTTTTGTGGCAATCAAACCCCTTCTCCTTTTCCTCCTTGCTTTTGGGATTCCTTGCTCTGTCATTTCCAGGAAGTCTTTCCCATTCCTGTCTTTAGTCAGTTTTCAAAAGAGTTTATTTCAGCTTGCCTATCTATGTGTGGTTTCCTTATTTACCCTAATTTGCTTTTTTTTTTTTCCCCGCTTTCCCCCACAATACACAGATGATGTTGGAGGAGGGTAACTAACATTTTATTCGTTGGTTTTACACTTGGGAGCAAATCTAGTCAGAATATGAAAGTGCTGTTCAGAAAGGAAACCACCAATTGAGGCCTCCATATTCCAGAAATCTCATGTATATACCAAGTGGGAGAATACTTTTTAAAATTCTGTGAGTTTATTTTATGAAGCTGCATCAATAACCACAATGCTGATTATCTGTAATTCCACATGGTTATATTGAGGCTTCCTTTAAAAAAGGCTGAGAACAATTTGCTAAAATGTTACCCATGTGCATTATCTCCTCCTCCACATTGTTTTAGTGTCAAATTGTATAGGTGAGGCTTGGAGAATGTCCAGTGTTTGAGGGGAAGGGGAGTCTGCCATCATCAATAAGACAATATTTAAATGTAAATATGTATACAATTAAGGCACTGATACTTTGAATAGTTCTATAACCTCGAGGTTAATATTTAGCTTTTACCAAAGCGAGCAGGCCACTGCCCTGAACTATACAGTTGCTTGGCCATCTTTCCAACATGGGTGCATGCTTATTCCCTTTCAGAGAGTCCAGGGACCCTTTACATTCAAGAGGGTGCGAGTGAAATGCCAGTCTAAAAAGGAACTTGAAAAACGGATTTGGGTGGGATCCAACATCTGCCAGAAACCAGATGCCAATGAAAAAACGGCGCTGCTAAAAAAAAAATTAAGTCTACTAATAACGACAGTGATAATAGCTCACCAATCAATTACAACTCCGGAGGAAAGCTGGGCAATTTGGGAATAGGGGAATCCACAAACGAAAACCACGAGAAAAAGTTAGCAAGTGATTAGCAACTGAGCGCAATACCATTTAAACACAAATTGGGGTGTGAAGAATTCACTTCTTCCCCAAGCCGTCGAGTTCTTTAGCTCCCGCAATACTAAAACGTAATTAGTGCCCTGGCAGAATAAGGTTTTGGAAAGTGCTATTAGAAAGCGAGATGGCAACGGTTTGATTTTCTGGCCCGCTGTCACCTAGAAGGAAAGGTCAAGCCGGGAGTGGGCATCCCTTCTGGCAAAAGCAGCAGCAAACGACGGGGCAGCGAGGTGACATAGGAGTGCTCTCAGGAAGCCACGCGTCGTCGCTCTCCTTGGGCCCCCGCTAGGACAAGAACCCCAGCGCCACTAGACCAGAGGCCACATTGGGAAAAGGTCCCGCTGTTTGTGGCTCGCACCATTCCACTGCCACCTCTCTCCACCACCCCCCTCTAAGCCTGGCCCTTCGCCTTTCTGTGAGTTTGGAGCGACTCGGGTGCCCAGAGGGGCGCCCTCCCCAAAGCCCATTCTTGGGGGTTCCCTCCCGCACTCGCGATCTCCTGGAAGTTCTGGCCAAGCCAGGCTCCGGGACATCGGTCCGCTCCCTGGATGCTCAGAACTCGGAGAAGACAGCCCTTGGGGGTGAGGGGGTCGACGGGCGTCCTCTACTCACCGGCAAGTGGCCTAGATCCGTGACTTCCTTGTCCCTCCAACCGCCAGGTCCCGCCATGGCTTCGAAGGGGAACCAGAGCGGGCGACTAGGTCAGGCACCCTCGCGGGAGTCCGAGGTGGAAGCGTACAGAAGTTCAACGAAGAGAGGGGAAGCGAGAGGGCCGGGGAAAGGAACGGGGAATCAGGGTTGGCGGCGTGGGAGAAAGAGGAGGGGAAAGTGGAGGGAAAAGAGCGAGGAGTGGAGGGAAGCTGGAGTTTGAGAGGCGGGAAAGCGAGTCTGGCTAAGGCGAGAGAAGAGTCCAAGCGACCGTCCCGGAGACCACGGAGCGAGAAGGGTGCTCCGCGGGCGAGAGCGCAGCGTCTGCCCGGGGCAGGGTGCGCCTCTTTCAGGGTGGGGAGGGGGGCGGTGCAAGGGGAGGGGGGCCGGGGAGCAGCTCGAAGGGGATTGGTGCAGCGTCACGTCGCCAGGTGGGCAACCCAGCGCCGGGGAGGCGGGCGAGGGGGCCAGTGACCGAGGGAGGTGCTGAAGGACTATAACGGTTTGCTAGCCGTCCCCGGCGCCCGTCCCCTGCCTTGCAGCCCCCTCCCACCCCCTCCTAAGTCCGCCGCTGCGCCCGCCGCCCCCGCCGGCGGGTGTTCCACAGGAAACTTTTTCGAGGCAGCTGCCAGCCCCGGAAAACTGGTCCCGCTCCGCGCCGCTCCCAGTCTGGGCCCCACAGCCCTACCACAGTCCAAACAGCCCGCGCCCTCAACTCTCCACGAAACACTTGAGACTTTTCTAGTTGTCTGCCTTCTCTTTCTGCTCTGATTCTATTGCTCCATTTGTTGCAAAGACCCATCAAGCGAGATAAGGAAATAACTTACCACTGGGTTAAGGATCTGACCTAGGCGAGTCCCCGGTGCGGGCGGGGCCGGTAGAGAACATCAAGTGCGCCGCAGGGCTACCGCAGCTTGGCCTTCGAGGCCAGTAGCCGAAGGCAGCGCAGCGTGGACTGGACCGCTGCGAAGTCCCCTGGAGGTGGATTACATCTCTTCTAGTCCTGGGCTAGTTGGTACCAGGCCCGGGCTGCTCAGTCGGAACCGCACCTGTTCACAGGTGCTGGGAGTTAAAAGAGTCTGAGTCTCTGAAGCTTTGGTTAACCCGGGTCTTAAGTTTGCAGTTCGCCGCGTTCGCAAAGCTCAGAGAAAGTTCCTGCGTCCTTCCCTGTCTTCAGCTCTCTGGCCGGGTTTCATTCATTCGCTCCTTCCTTGCAAAACATTTCCGGGCGCTCAGGCTGTTCGCCTCCGTTTCCCCAGAAAGCGCAGGAGGTCCAATACACGGTTTTAAAGAATCTGACAAAAGCGCTTTAACTTGGAGAAGTAAGACACCTCTTGAAGAGTTTATGGGAAAAGGGAGTCGGTGTCTAAAACTAACCGCATTCTAAGCTCTTGCACTGCGAGGAACACTTTAGAAAACGTCCCAAAGCTGCTTACTTCCCCTAGCTCATCGACCACGTTGAGCACCCTCGCACTGAACGTGATGTAGGGGGTTTGTTTCCGGTTTCTTTCTTTTTTAAGCAAAAAAAAAAAAAAAAAAAGAAAGAAAGAAAGAAAAAGAAAAAAAGAAAGAAAAAGTTCTACCTCTTCTAGAAGGATTTAAGGAATAATTTTTCCCATAGACCTGGAGCTCACTATTTCTGACCCACGCCTTTCACTTTTGTTATTATTTTCTTTATATATTGGTGGATTTTGTTTATTTCGTGTCTGTTTCAATTTCTGAGTTTGACCCCTTTACATTCCTTAACCTCCGAGCCTCAGTGAGTTCTGTAATCGCCAGTCTATCTGAGGAACCCGGTCTCGCTAAATAAAGAAAATTCTCTGTGAACGGGTGCGGGGAAAACCAGCTTCTGCCTTCCCCCAAAAGAGATTCGGTTGTTCTGGATCGAATTTTCGTGTTAATTCAAATATGATGTAAACCAAGCAAATTATATTTTCCAAGAATTCAAATCTTGACAACTCCACCGCACAAACTCTTGCTCTTTTTAACACAGTTTAAAAATTCCTGTATGATTGGTAAAACTCTTCTAGATCTCTCTGAATATTAATCTGAAAATAACATTTCATAACTACAGCTGGGCAAGTGAGCTAGTTAATAGAAAGTTACACTTTTTAATACATAACTAGGTTTTAGAAATCAAGACACGGAGTCAAGAAATACAACATTTAAAGGATATCTAAAGAGAATCTTTGCTAAAGGGAAGAAGTGTTGAGACTTTTTTTTTTTTTTAAACAACGTGGTTTGCTGACTGTAGGGTGTGGGGAAATGCCCTGTAGCCCCCGATGGCAGAGACTGTTTTAGCCTGTCTATGGGGACAAGTCCAGACCAGGCAAAAGAATCCAGGCTAGATCATTGGGCTCTCTAGTTGCAGGGCTCCGTGGGAGGCTAGCGGCTTCATGACTCCATAGGGATTAGCCACATCGCCTGGTGGGACCCCCGTGGTGGGGGGAGGGGAAGCTAGGTGTTTGACCAGAACTTGACAGAGAATCTACACATTTTTTAAAGTTATTATTATTTTCAAGGAAAAAGGAGTCATGGAAGACCTTGGAAACTTTGCCTTGTAAGCTGGCATTATGGGGATTTTTGTGGCCAGCTTGGGTAAGGTCAGCCTGGCTAGCTGACCAGAAGGCAAATAGATGGCCCCTGAGCATGAGGCTGAAACAAATCCTGAAGTAGGGCACTTGTTTTCCACCTTCAGGGTTTCTTTTCCCCTCACCCAACAACCATCACTTCCCCTTCCCCCTTCCAAAGTGGTTTTTTTCTCTCTTTCTTTCCTGACTTCAAACTACATAAAAATAAGCCCAGTCAATCTAGAGTCTAGAAACTTGTCAGATTGTCTTCTACCCAGAAATCATTTCTCTGCTAATACATTATTTCTTGTATATATTCCATCCTTTTCTCCTCCAATCCATTTTGTTATCTTAAAGCCCTGTGCATTTTGTGACTTTTGGTTGTTGTTTTTAATAGCTAAAATTTATTGAGTATATGTTACATATTGGAATAAGTGTTTTGGAATAAGTGTTCTGGAATGTTCTGGAATAAGTGTTTTGTGTATGTTATCTCATTTAATTTTGTCAAAAATTCTTCCAGCTTTTAAATGATCTCTGTCTCACAGGCAGGGAAGTTGAGGCACAGAGAGATGGAGTAACTTTCCTAAAGCCTCACAGCTAGTAATTGGAGGAATCTGGCTTCCAATTCAGGCCGTCTGACTCCAGAACCCACTTGTCAATGACTGTTGAAGGGTCAGTGCATATTTTGAGACTGTGTGAAGAGGAGCCAAATTCAAAAAAGCTTCAGGGTAAGTGAGATCAGATGACATTAGTTAGGCCCCTGAGCTATCCAGTTCCCCTTTCCCCCTTTTCAGCCTTCAAGCCCTCCTAACAGAAATAACAAGGGCTTTATAAAAAGAAATGGAGCCCAGCTATAGCCCAAGTGACCTGCCTAAGCAGAGATTACCAAGTGGATCACCTCATAGGGAAAAACCATGGATTTCAAGCTTAAGAAACTTCCAGAGGAAAAAAATCCAGCAATTTTCAATGCTTGCAAAATATTAAAATCCATTCTTATTCCTTCCAGAGAGATTTTTTTGGCCGAGAACAAACCTTATTCAGTGGAGACTTGTAGGAGGCTGTGTTTGTGAGCAATCGTACTTAGCTGACCTGAGATGCTAAATGGCAAGGTTACAGCCAGTTAGCTCAGTTGGTATGAGTATTGCAGACATGGTGCCAAGGGTATGGGTTTGATCCCCCAGAGGGCCAGTGTGCATCTCTCTACTCTTTGGCCCTTGATAACACCTCACCCCTGGGCATCCAGCAATGCCATTTTAGAAAAAAAAAAAAAAAAAGGAGACTCCAATATCATTGCTTTCATCTTTGTATACAAAGAATTGCATATTCATTTTTCTCATGTAAATTGCTAACTACCATAAGCTGGAGAAATTACACTGACGAGCGTGTGTGTGTTATGAAAAATACAGATCCAAAGGAGTCTAGGCTGCTTTTCCTTCTTTTTTTGATTTATACATTTATAATTGGCAATATATATCTTAATAGACACTTTAAAAAATGAAATTTATTAAGCATTTAAGCAACAAAACAGTCTGCCATTTATTGTTTTTCTTCTACTTTGACACCTTGGGTATGAAAACGTAAATCTTGAAAACTTCTGTTAGGACAAGTTTGCTGCCTACAAATAAGGTTACATAGCAATCTTCTTGAAAAGATACTTTTTACATTTGTGATTGTAAATACTCAAGGTCCAATATTTCCCAGTATACTTGTGAGCCTGCTGGAGCAGCCTACCTTTTAAGAGTCTGAGGGATTCCTTTCTGAAGGAGGAACCTCCTTTGGGAACCATCGGGCTAAAGAACCTGCTTAAGGTTTTCTTTTCTTTGGAGACAATTTTGAAACTGTAGGATTTCTGCTATAGTCCCCAACAATCTTGCCACTGATTCTTTGGATTTTTCCTATGTTTCACTCCTCTGAGGACAAAGCAAAAAAAAAAAAAAAACAACCTGATGTTTCTCAGGCTAAAGGTCATGAAATGTGCCTTCTGACCATAGTTTGCAAAGCTTCTGTTACTTGTCGTGGAATGCTCTTAAGCTCGGCATGATTTGAGCTATGCTTGTTTCTAAAATGGGGCCCTGGAAATCTGATCCTGGCTGAACATGGGTCTTGTCGCTATTGAAAACTGGAATGCTACTCTAAAAAAAAGACAATTGTTTTATAAAGAGAACTAAAACAGGGAAATTAAAACCAAAAGTCAGATGAATTTCTGAAGTTAGCCATGGGACTTCCTTTTCCCCCATTCTTTTCACTCTTTGAAGGCCATGCCATTCTAGTCCTGGAATTCCCAACCCAGCAGCTTCAGGCTAGCCAGCTTGCCTCACTCAGCAGAAGCACAGAGGAATACATTTACTGTGATGGTAATGAGGCTTATGCTTCAAGACACCTCACTTGCGCGTCTAAGGACCTGGGAGTGGTACTAGTAATTCTGTGTTGGCAATTTTATATTCTGTTTTGAAGTGGGCGCCCCAAATAATAAAAGCTTCAGATCCAACAGAACTTGGATTTGGCCCTGAATGCATAATGTATGGAGAGCATAGTAAAGTTGAAGTATATTCATGTGTGTGTGTGTGTGTGTGTGTGTGTGAAAATCTCCATAATATTACTGAGACTTACAAAATGAGCTGCAACTAGCAATCCACAAGTAGAGTGTGCATTTTAAAACGAGAGAAAAATGAAAGAAAAGAGAAATAACACTGAAGTTGAAGAATTTAAACATCTACATAAAAAGGAATACCTTACTTAAGTAGAATGGATATCCTTTTGATTGAAAATTAAAAAGAAAGAGAAAATGGAAATGGTATCATTATGAGAGTATGCTACAAACTAATGACTGGAAATAAATGGGCACTATTTTCCTGAATCTAGATCACAGCACTGCCACTAGGGAAAGAAATAATAATGATAGTGAGCATATTGTTAATGTTTTATAATATTGTATTAGAAAATATCAATGCATTGGAATGTCAAACAACTCAAAGTTGAATGCAGAAAAAGATAACAGTCTCTACCTTCTCTATCACATCACATTCTACCACCATAATCCCCTCCCTCTAGTTGTTAACAATTTGATGTACACCATTTTCTATAATGATAAGCTTTAAGAAAACACTTGCATACATGGTTCTCTCTCCTTATTCTTTTGTTCTTTTATTTTTTTAATTTATATCTTGAGAAGTGGGATTCTTGTTCATGGTTCTATCTTGTAGAGAGCAACACATACATGTACAAATACACACAGAATCAAGAACGTTCTGAGAGAATATTACTTCAACAAAAAATATTGTGATACACTACACAATAGTGTAGGATAAGAGAGAAAATTGATGGAGAGCACTGACCTGTTGCACTTAGGGACAAAGCTCTAGGCTCAGAAAAATGAAAAACTGAAAGAAAAAAAAAACAACAAAAAAAACCCTGCATATATGCTTGTGGTGATCTTTGGACTATGAAAGAAGTGTTGCAAATTTGAAAACAGGAAAAATTCCAATTTTCAAAACAGAACAAAAAAATAGATTTTAGAGACTACTGTTGTTGTTGTTTAGTCACTAAGTTGTGTCCAACTGTTTGTGACTTTATGGATTGTATCCTGCCAGGCTCCTCTGTCCATGGGATTTCCCAGGCAAGAAAACTTGATGTTGGTTCTAGGGGAATTCTCACAGAATATTGTATAGATGGCTCCTAAGAGGTAGTCCCCCAGAGAAGGCGATGGCACCCCACTCCAGTACTCTTGCCTGGCAAATCCCATGGACCGAGGAGCCTGGTAGGCTGCAGTCCATTGGGTCGCTAAGAGTCGGACACGACTGCGCAACTTCACTTTCACTTTTCACTTTCATGCATTGGAGAAGGAAATGGCACCCCACTCCAGTGTTCTTGCCTGGAGAATCCCAGGGATGGGGGAGCCTGGTGGGCTGCCGTCTATGGAGTCGCACAGAGTCAGACACGACTGCAGTGACTTAGCAGCAGCAGCAGCAAGAGGTAGTCCCCAGGAGCAGGGATACGTTGATAAGCCTCTGTGACAAACCAGCTCATATTCTATTTTGAACATATTCTATTTTGTGACATCAACCTTCTAGGTACCCCTCAGTGAACCAGGCATCTTGTTATTCATGACATGACTTTATCTGGTGTCCTCCCACAATTGATGAGGGCTGGCCTCTGTGGCCAATAGAATATGGATGAGGTGATAACATATGCTTTATAAAGCTAGGTCATAAAAGACATTAAAGCTTCTATCTAGGTCTCTCAGATTGCTTGCTATGGTGGAAGCCATTTTCCAGGGCTTGAAGACAGTGAAGCAGCTCTGTGGTGAGACTACATGCAGAAAAACTAAGGACAACATCTAATACCATCTTGTCACTTGTGTAATGAGTCACTTTGGAAGTGAATTTTGTAGTCCCATTCAAGCCTTAAGGTGATAATACTCATGGGTAACATCTGATTGCAAATTCATGACAGACCCTGAGCTAGGCCACTCCTAAGTTCATGACCCATAGAAAACATGAGAGATAAGAAAAGGTTATATTTTTACACCACTAAACTTTGGGATGAATTGTTGTAAAGCAGTAAATAACTGATCAAATGAGCTGCTCACCAAGTAGATGAGGTTCCTCCTATAGTCAGTGTGTCTTTATGTCAGCAAAGAATCTTATAATATCATCTTACACAAGATAGACAAATGTGGGCTGGAAAAAGTACAGAAAGGCATGATTAGATGAACAAAACAGTTGACTAATGAATCAATAGCAAACTGAAGAGAACTTGTGATACTGATATAAGGTTATGCTGAGCATAATGAAATATACATTCTAGAGTAGCACTATCCCATAGAACTTCTGTGGTGGTAAAATGTTCTATATTTGCACTGTTAAGTATGATAGCCTCTAGAAACATGTGGCTAATTACTTGAAATGTGGCTGTTACAACTTGGGAACGAGATTCTTAATTTTACTTAGTTTTAATTAAGACAACTTTAAATTTGTTTATACAGTGCATAATTTGCACAGTGAATAAGTTAAAATTATACAGTTGCTAAAGGCCACTATACTGGACAGTGCAGCCCTTTATGATTTAAGAAATAAGATTTGTTAAAATTTAGTGGAAAAATAAATAGAATCTTAAGGACAGAAACTCTAAAAAGAATGTGATACAGAGTTTCTGTCCTTGTCTTTGTGCTCAACTTATTTATCAATGCTGTAGGTGACAACATGAAAGACATGCATGTAACTTTGGTTGATGAACCCAAACTGTAAAGAATTATTAATCTATAGGTTGATAGCATTTTTCTTAGGCCTGCCACTCCAAGGTCGAGTGAGGAGGGAGTAGAGTAAAGGCAGTGATTGGGCTGAGACATAAGGTAGTCTTTAGGTTTAGTTCAAAGGAAAGGGTTCCAAGGTCAGAATAGGGTAGAGAAGACAAGCAATAAATTGGTCATAGGTTGGGAGGCAATGAAGCAGAAAAGCCGAGAAGATAAAACTAGAGATGAGACTGGAGCTGCCAGGAAGCTAGAATGATGAATGGGTAGGGGGTTAGGAAAGGGAGGCAGGGGGTAAACTGAAGTGAAGCGAAGAATACGCTCAAATGAAGGCCAGTTCCTGCAGGCTTTTGGCTGCCTTGTTTCTCTTGATTTTCCTTATGGCATTCCCTCTGGGCATGGGCTAGAGCATAATATCAATTCTAAAGAGAATCAGACTGTTCAAGAGCCTGCTGCTGCTGCTAAGTCGCTTCAGTCGTGTCCAACTCTGTGCGACCCCATAGACGGCAGCCCACCAGGCTCCCCCATCCCTGGGATTCTCCAGGCAAGAACACTGGAGTGGGTTGCTATTTCCTTCTCCAATGCATGAAAGCGAAAAGTGAAAGTGAGGTCACTCAGTCGTGTCCGACTCTTAGCGACCCCATGGACTGCAGTCTATAGGCACCTCCGTCCATGGGATTTTCCAGGCAAGAGTACTGGAGTGGGGTGCCATCGCCTTTCCCGTTCAAGAGCCTAGAATTAGTCTAAACCAACCAGATGACATTTTACAGATTTAAGTGTGAATTTTTACATCTTGGTTTGAAAAGCAAATTATTCCATAAGAAGAAGGAATGAAAAACTAAACTTTAAAAAGTAATGTAGTGATACCAGAAGGACCAGTAAGATAACCAAATCAAGGAGAGTTTTCTTAATTGTACCCAGGTAAATACACCTGATGGAGGCTGATTATTTCAGAATATTACACTTAAACAAATTAAATAGTCTCCAAGCTAGGGAAAGTGAATAATGGTGACTAATTTAGAAATTATGACATTTGGAAAGGTTGAGGGACTGGTGATGTACAGACTTTTGAGAAAACTCAGGGGGATGGAGTAGCTATCTTTCCATATTTTTAATGGGAATTCATAATAAAGGAGAATCAATGGATATGTTCCAAAAGGTAAAACATATAGCAATTTAAACAATATTCTAATAGTTATCACTGTAAAGAATTAGCTGCTTTATAAAGGAAAGTAATCTCTCTAACTGGAAATATTTTAAGTGGAGACTACATGATCATCTGCCCTGGATTTGTACAAAGAACTCATGGATTAGAAGATAGATTGAACTAAAGCAACTCTAAATCCTTTTCAATTTGGAGAAACGGCAACTACAGTTCTTTTCCTCTATATGTTGTGGTCTCTGGCTATTCACTCAGAAGACATTGCTATTCTGTTTCCAACTTAGGGACATGTACTATCCTTAAGTCACACCCATGAAACTACATTTTATATAAAGTCACAGAACAAATGCTACACTTGGTTAGAATGCAAAGACATAACTAGCTATTTTTATATGTGGAACAAGTGCCAAGCAATGCAAACATTGCCACCACTCCTTCCCTCTCCCTTTAGCATCCTTCTGATCCTAGGGGATACCACACCAAGTGCACTTTCATCACAATCTGCAAATATCTATTTCCATTTCTTCTGTTTTTCTCTTTGTGGTGTTCAAACATTAAGGAGGGTCTTTAAGGTCAAGATGTGTGTGTGTCTTGGAAGCATAGTGTGTTACTTCTGGAAATTTGTGACTATGCTACTTTCCCAACCATAATTTAGGGAGCAAATCCAACCAATTATTCCTCTTGTAGAGCTTCCAGGAGGAATCTGTGAGAGTGTACATGACCTACATGATATACATTCTCATCCAAGGAGGATACTGAAAGCACAATGATAGTATTCTTTAGTATTTTTTTCCTTTTCAATAACCATACATACTCGCTGTAACAAGTCAAGTAATATAGAGATGTGTAAAGAAGAAGTTAATAATCACTTCTCCTCCCATCTCACACCACTGAGATAATCAGTGTTAACAGCCTGGGTTTTATATTTCCATGCTTTCATCTTTACTCATAAAAATATATGCAAACATAATATATTTTTCTCTATTTTTTAAATGAGAAGGGAAAATTATACTGTACATATCACTCAGCACCTTGCTTTATTTCACTTAATATTTTATATACATCAAAGCTAATAGTTCTAACTTACCATCTCAAGAGCTTCAGGAAAATACTTAGAGCTTTGACCACATAAAAACTAAAATAAGTCAATGGACCTGGAAAAATGTTTGCAATATATATGACCAACGAATTCTTAACTTCACTAATAGACAAGAAGCTACTGAGAATTGATAGAGGAAAAAAATCTCCCTTATGGAAAAATGGGAAAAATTTAGGAATAGGCAATACACAGAAGAAATATAAGTAACCAATAAATATTTAAAAACATGCTCAACTTCATAGAAGTCAGGAAAATGTAAATCTAGAGGAAAAACATATTTCATTAAAATTATGAAACTAAAAAACTTTATTGTGAAATGAGGGTAACAGTAAAACTATGAAATAGGGGTATATAGAGTAAAGCATTGCCAACATCCATTGTATCGTCAAAAAAGCAAAAGAGTTCCAGAAAAACATCTATTTCTACTTTATTAACTACACCAAAACCTTTGACTGTGTGAATCACAACAAACTCTGAAAAATTCTGAAAGAGATGGGACTACGAGACCACCTGACCTGCCTCCTGAGAAATCTGTATGCAGGTCAAGAAGCAACAGTTAGAATATGACACTGAACAACAGTTTGGTTTCACATTGGGAAAGGAGTACATCAAGGCTGTATATTGTCACCCAGCTTATTTAACTTATATGCAGAGTACATCATGCAAAATGCCGGGCTGGATGAAGCACAAGCTGGAATCAAGGTTTCCAGGAGAAATATCAATAGCCTCAGATATGCAGATGACACCACCCTTATGGCAGAAAGTGAAGAAGAACTAAAGAGCCTCTTGATGAAAGTGAAAGAGGAGAGTGAAAAAGTTGGCTTAAACTCAACATTGGGAATACTAAGATCATGGCATCTGGTCCCATCACTTCACAGCAAATAGATGGGAAAACAATGGAAACAGTGAGAGACTTTATTTTGGGGGCTCCAAAATCACTGCAGATGGTCACTGCAGCCATGAAATTAAAAAATATGCTTGCTCCTTGGAAGAAAAGCTATGACCTAGACAGCATATTAAAAAGCAGAGACATTACTTTGCCGACAATGGTCCAACTAGTCAAAGCTATGGTTTTTCTGGTAATCATGTACGGATGTGAGAGTTGGAATATAAAAAAAGCTGAGCGCCGAAGAATTGATGCTTTTGAACTGTGGTGTTGGAGAAGACTCTTGAGAGTCCCTTGTACTGCAAGGAGATTCAACCAGTCAATCCTAAAGGAAGTCAATCCTGAATATTCACTGGAAGGACTGATGCTGAAGCTGAAACTCCAATACTTTGGCCACCTGATGTGAAGAACGGACTCATTGGAAAAGATCCCGATGTTGGGAAAGATTGAAGGCAGGAGGAGAAGGGGATGACAAAGGATGAGATGGTTGGATGGCATCACCAACTCGATGGACATGAGTTTGAGCAAGCTCTGGAGGTTGGTGATGGACAGGGAAGCCTGGCATGCTGCAGTCCATTGGGTCACAAAAAAGAGTAGGACATTACTGAGTGACTGAACTGAACTGAACTGAAGAGTAAAGCATAATAGTTCCATCTTCACCTTTGCAGTCTCATTCTCCATGAGTTAAGAGTATTTATATTTATGACACAATTCACCATGCTCTTACAAACCTAAGCAAACCCATAACAAAGGATATTCTTTTGCATTATTTTTCCTAACTTTTAAAACAATTGACTTAAATATTATTTCAGTTTCATGTGTACCACATAGAAATTACACATTTATTTACAATACAAAATGATCACCACAATGTCTAATAACTGTCACCACACGAAGTTATTACAATATTATTGACTATATTTCCTATGCTGTACATTACATCCCAGAGACTTATTTATTTTATAACTGGAGTTAGTACTTATTAGTATTTTCCTCTATTTCACCCAACCCCTCAAGGACCATCAGTTTTTCCCTCTATTGGAGTATAAATAGGTATAAATATAAATAGATCCAATATTCTATGGATCTATTTCTGGTTTATTTTGTTTGTTCATTTGATTTGTTTTTTTAGAGTCCACGTATAAGTGAAGCATTATAGTATTTTCCTTTTCTTACTGACTTATTTAACTTAGCATAACACCCTCTAGTCCTATCCATGTTGTATGAAAATGGCACAATTTCATACTTTTTATGGCTGAAAAATATTTCACTATATTATATATGTATACATATGTACACATATATATCAGATATTCTTTATCCTTTCATCTGTTGATTGTCATTTAAGTTGCTTCCATATCTTGACTATTGTAATTAATGCTGAAATGAACATGTGGTATATATATATATTTTTTTTCTAATTAGCGTTTTCATTTTCTTCTGATAATTGTCCAGAAATGGAATTGCTGGTAGTTATATTTTTAATTTTACAAGGAAACTTCATGCTCTTTTCCATAGCGGTTGTACCAGTTTTCATTCTTACCAAGTGTGCACATGGATTCCCCCTTTCTTAGCAACACTTGCTGCTGCTGCTGCTAAGTCACTTCAGTCGTGTCCGTTTCTGTGCGACCCCATCGACGGCAGCCCACCAGGCTCCCCAGTCCCTGGGATTCTCCAGGCAAGAACACTGGAGTGGGTTGCCATTTCCTTCTCCAATGCATGAAAGTGAAAAGTGAAAGTGAAGTCGCTCAGTCGTGTCTGACTCTTAGCGACCCCATGGACTGTAGCCCGCCAGGCTCCTCCATCCATGGGATTTTCCAGGCAAGAGTACTGGAGTGGGGTGCCATTGCCTTCTCCGACAACAGTTGTTAGTTCTAGCCTTTTTGATAATAGCCATTCTGACAGGTGTGAGGTGATAGATATCTCATGGTGGTTTTGATTTGCGTTTTCCTGGTGATTTGTGATATTCAGCATCTTTTCATGTACTTGGTGGCCATTTGTATGTCTTCTCTGGAAAAAGATAGATCTGCCAATTTTCAATCAGATTTTTTTATATAGAGTTGTATGAGTTATTTGTATGTTTGGGATATTATCACCTTACCAGATAAATGATTTGCAAATATTTTCTCCCATGCCATAGGTTGCCTTTAAATTTTGTTGATTGTTTACTTTGCCATGCAAAGTAGTTTTATGTAGCTCAATTTTTAGTTTTATATAGCCCCATTTCTTTATTTTTGTTTTTGTTCCCTTGTCTGAGGAGACAGATTCAAAAAATTATTGCTAAGAGGGATGTCAGAGTATATTGCCTATGTTTTATTTATGGAGTTTAAAAAATATTTATTTTAATTGGAGGCTAATTATTTTACAATATTGTAGTGGTTTTTGCCATATATTGACATGAGTCAGCCATGGGTGTACATGTGTCCAGTTTCGGGTCTTATATTTATCTTTAATCCATTTTTTCGGTGCTTTATCTTGGCTTGCTTATTTGTTTAGGGAATAAGAAAGTGGTCCCCCCACCCCTGAAAAAGTGGTCCATTTTCATTCTTCTGCACGTAGCTGTCCAGTTTTCCTAGCATCATTTATTGAAGAGACTGTCTTTTCACCACTGTATATTCATAGCCACTTTATAATAAATTAATTGGCCATGTAAGCATAGGTTTGTTTCTGGGCTCTCTATTCTGTTCCATCAATTTGTGTATTTGATTTTGTTTTGATGCCAGTACCATATAGTTTTGATAACTATACCTTTGTAGTAAAGTTTTAAATAAGGGAATGTAAAAGCTCCACCTTTGTTCTTCTTCTTAAGATTGCACTATTTGTCCACCCTCACCCCATGGCTCCATCAAATTTTAAGCTTTTCTGTTCTAGTTCTGTATAAAAATGTCACTGGGATTTTGATAGAGATTTCATTGAATCCGTGGATTGCTTTGCATAGTATGAACATTTTAAACAATATTAATTCTATTAATTCTTAAAATCCATGAGCACAGGGTATAGAAAGAAAGAAAGTGAAGTCACTCAGTCATGTCCGACTCTTTGCAACCCCATGGAATGTAGCCTACCAGGATCCTCCGACCATGGGATTTTCCAGGCAAGAGTACTGGAGTGGGTTGCTATTTCCTTCTCCAGGGGATGTTCCTGACCCAGGGATCGAACCCGGGTCTCCTGCATTGCAGGCAGATGCTTTACAGTCTGAGCCACCAGGGAAGGAGTCCCACACAGGGTGTATATTTCCATTTATTTGTATCATCTTCTATTCCTTTCATCAGTACCTTACAGTTTCCTGAGTACAGGTCTTTCACTTCCTAGACTAAATTTATTCCTAGGTATTTTATTCTTTTTGGTTCAATTGTAAATGGGATTATTTTATTACTTTTTTTTCTAATAGTTTGCTATTAGTGTATAGAAATGCAAAAGGTTTCTGTGTATTGACTCTGTAACTACAACTTTACTGAATTTATTTATAGGATCTAATAGTTTTTGGTGGGGTCTTTAGAGTTTTCTTATATTGTATTTGTCTGTACAAGTAGTGACAGTTATACTTCATTTCTAATTTGGATGGCTTTCTATCTTTTTTTGTCTGATTACTGTGATTAGGGCATCCTATACAATATTGACTAAAAGTGGCAAAAGTGTGAATCCTTGACTTGTTGCTGATTTTAGAGGAAAAATTTTCAGCTTGTCATGGTTGAGAGTTATGTGATCTGTGGATTTTCCATATATGGCCTTTATTATGCTGAGGGATGTTCCCTCTATACTCATTTTGTTGGAAGTTTTTGACATAAATGGATGTTGAATTTTGTCAAATGCTTTTTCTACATCTATTAAGAAAATCATATGATTTTTACACAGTGTTAACATAGTGTATCAAGTTCACTGATTTATGAATGTTGAAACATTATTGTATCCCTAAAATAAATCCCACTGGTATATGATCCTTTTAATGTATTGTTAAATTTGGTTTGCTAATAATTTGTTGAGAACTTTTGCATTTATGTTCATCAGGGATACTGGCCTGTAATTTTCTTCTCTGTAATGTCTTTATCTGGCTTTTATTTCAGGGTAATCCTAGCCTCATGGAATATGTTTGGAAACATTTATTCCTGTTTAGTTTTTTGGAATAATTTGAGGACAGGTATTAACTCTTTAAATATCTGGTAGAATTCACCTGTGATGCCATCTGGCCCTGAACTTTTGCTTGTTATGAGTTTTTTGATTACTGATTCGATTGCATTATGAGTAATCCATCTATTCATATGTTCTACTTCTTCCTGATTCAGTCTTGGAAGATTTTATGATTATAGGGCTTTATCCATTTATTCTTTGTTAATTTGTTGGTGCATAGTTGATTGTAGTTATCTCATGACACTTGGTTTTTCTGTGGGTAGTAACTTCTTCTTTTTCATTTTTTATTTCATTTACTTGGGCTGTTTCTCTTTTTCTCCTAATAACTCCGGCTAAAGTTTTATCAAATTTGCTTATCTTTTTGAAGAAGCAGCCCTAAATTTTCTATTGCTTTTTTTAATACACTATTTTATTTACAATGTGATCTTTGTCATTTTCTTCCTTCTATGAACTGTGGGCTTTGTTTGTTCTTCTTTTTCTAGTTCCTTTAAATGTAAACTTAGATTGTTTATTTGAGATTTTTCCTGAGGTAGGCCTGTATCACTGTACACTTCCCTCTTAGAACTGCTTTTGCTCTGTCCCATAGCTTTTGCAACATTTCCATTTTCATTTATCTGTAGATATTTATTGGTTTCCTCTTTGATCTTTTCAATGATGCATTGGTCATTTAGTAGCATGTTATTTAGACTCCAAGTGTTTTGTTTTTTTTTGCAGTGTTTTTTTTTCCTGTAATTGATTTCTAGTCTTATACTGTTGTGATCAGAAAAAATGGTTGATTTTTCAGTCTTCTCAAACTTGTTGAGACTTGTTTTGTGGCTTCACATGTGATCTATCCTGGAGAATGTTCCATGTACACATGAAACAAAATGTGTACTCTTCCATTTTGGGGTGAAACATTGTATATGTATCTATTAAGTTTATCCAGTCTAATGTATCATTTAAGGCCAATGTTTCCTTGTTGATGTTTTTGGTCTGGACAATCTATAGGCTTCCCTGGTAGCTCGGTTGATAAAAAATCCCCCTGCAATGCAGGAGACACTGGTTTGATGATTGGGTTGAGAAGATCCCCTGGAGAAGAGATAGGCTACACACTCCAGTATGCTTGGGCTTCCCTGGTGGTTCAAATGGTAAAGAACTCACCTGCAATGTGGGAGACTTGGGTTCTATCCCTGGTTTAGGAAGATCTCCTGGAGATGGGTATAGAAACCCACTCCAGTATTCTTGCCTGGAGAATCCCCATGGACACAGGAGCCTGACAGGATACAGTTCATAGGGTCCCAAAGAGTTGGACATGACTTGATTTTTTTTAAAAGTAAGGTGTTAAAATTGCCTGATTGTATCACTATCTATTTCTCTCTATATATTTGCCTTATGTATTTCAGTGCACCTATATTGAGTTTATCGGAGAAGGCAATGGCACCCCACTCCAGTACTCTTGCCTGGAAAATCCCATGGATGGAGGAACCTGGAAGGCTGCAGTCCATGGGGTCACCGAGGGTTAGACACGACTGAGTGACTTCCCTTTCCCTTTCCACTTTCATGCGTTGGAGAAGGAAATGACAACCCACTCCAGTGTTCTTGCCTGGAGAGTCCCGGGGACAGGGGAGCCTGGTAGGCTGCCATCTATAGGGTCGCACAGAGTTGGACACAACTGAAGTGCCTTAGCAGCAGCAGCAGCAGCAGTATCTCATTGTTGTTTTAATTTGCATTTCCCTGATGACATATAATCATCTTTTCATAAGTTTCAGATCAGATCAGATCAGTTGCTCAGTCGTGTCAGACTCTTTGCGACCCCATGAATTGCAGCACGCCAGGCCTCCCTGTCCATCACCAACTCCCGGAGTTCACTGAGACTCATGTCCATTGAGTCAGTGATGCCATCCAGCCATCTCATCCTCTGTCGTCCCCTTCTCCTCCCGCCCCCAATCCCTCCCAGCATCAGAGTCTTTTCCAATGAGTCAATTCTTCGCATGAAGTGGCCAAAGTACTGGAGTTTCAGCTTTAGCATCATTCCTTCCAAAGAAATCCCAGGGCTGATCTCCTTCAGAATGGACTGGTTGGATCTCCTTGCAGTCCAAGGGACTCTCAAGAGTCTTCTCCAACACCACAGTTCAAAAGCATCAATTCTTCGGTGCTCAGCTTTCTTCACAGTCCAACTCTCACATCCATACATGACCACAGGAAAAACCATAGCCTTGACTAGACGAACCTTTGCCATCAATGTAGCTTCTTCGAGCTTCCCTGGTGCAGGAGACATGGGTTTGATCCCTGGATCAGGGAAGACTCCCTGGAGAAGGAAATGGCAACCCACTCCAGTATTTTTGCTTGGGAAATCCCATCGACAGAAGAGCCTGGCAGGCTGCAGTCCATGGGGTCACAAAAGAGTTGGACACAACTTGGTGACTAAACAAGAAATATCTTCTTTGGTGATATGTCCATTAACATTTTTGGTCCATTTTAAAATTGGATTTGTTTCCTTGTTGCTGAGTTTTAAGAGTTCTTTGTATATTTATATAAAGAGTTTTTTTCTCAGATGTGTCTTTTGTAAACATTTTCTTCCATTCTGTGACGTGTCTTATTCTCTTGACATTGTCTTTCATAGGGCTGCTGCTGCTGCTAAGTCACTTCAGTCGTGTCCGACTCTGTGCAACCCCATAGACAGCAGCCCACCAGGTTCCCCCGTCCCTGGGATTCTCCAGGCAAGAACACTGGAGTGGGTTGCCATTTCCTTCTCCAACGCATGCATGCATGCTAAGTTGCTTCAGTCATGTCCAACTCTGTGTGACCCTATGGACAGCAGCTCACCAGGTTCCTCTGTCCACAGGATTCTCTAGGCAAGAATATTGGAGTGGGTTGCCATTTCCTTTTCCAATGCATGAAAGTGAAAAGTGAAAATGAAGTCTTTCAGTCATGTCCGACTCTTAGTGACACCATGGACTGCAGCCTACCAGGCTCCTCCATCCATGGGATTTTCCAGGCAAGAGAACTGGAGTGGGTTGCCATTGCCTTCTCCTTTCATAGACCAGAAGTTCTTAATTTTAATGAAGTCTATTATTTAATGAAGTCTATTATCAATTATTTCTTTCATGGGGTATGCCTTTGGTGTTGTATCTATAAGGTCATCAACATACACAAGGCTTTCTAGGCATTTTCCTATGTTATCGTCTAGGAGTTTTGTAGTTGTGGTCTTTTACAATTAGGTCTGAGTTATTTTGACTAATTTTTGTGACAGGTGTAAAGTCTATCTAGATTCTTTTTGGTTTTATTTATTTTTACATATGGAGGTCCAGCTATTCTAGCACCATTTGTTGAAAATACTATTTTTGCTCCATTGTATTGCCTTTGTTCATCTATCAAAGATCAGTTAACTGTATTTATACGGGTTTATTTTTTTAGTTTTGTATTCTTTTCCCTTGATTTGTCTATTTTTTTCCCACTAATATCACACTGCTTGATTAGTGTAGCTTTATAGTAAGTCTTGAAGTCTGGTAGTGTCAGTCTTCCAAATTTGTTCTTCTCCTTCAATGTCATGTTGGTTATTCTGTTTTGTTTTGTTTTTTGCCTCTCCATATAAATTTTGGAGGGCTCAGCTAGTAGAGAATCCACCTGTAATGCAGGAGGTCCCAGTTCAATTCCTGAATTGGAAAGATCCCCTGGAGAAAGGATAGGCTACCCACTCCAATATTCTTGGATTTCCCTCATGGTTAGATGGTAAAGAATCCGCCTGCAATGTGGGAGACCTGGGTTTGAAGATCCCTTGGAGGAGGGCATGGCAACCCACTCCAGTAATTTTGCCTGGAGAATCCCCATGGAGAGAGGAGCCTGGTGGGCTACAGTCCATGGGATCGCAAAGAATTGGACACGACTGAGCAATTAAGCAGAGCACATCACACATTGGAACAACTTCATTTATATCCACATAATAATTTTCTGGGGTTTTGATTGGCATTGCATGGAATTTATAGATCAACTTGGGAAGAACTGACAGCTTGACAATATTGTCTTCCTATCTTTCTCCATTTATTTAATTGTTTGTTTTAATTTATTGGATTCATGAAGTTTTTTGCATGTAGATCTTATGCATTTTTTTTTTAAGATTTATACCTAAGTATTTAATTTTGGGGGTCTCAAAGAGTCAGATATGACTGAGTGACTGAACAACAACAGCAAATTTCATTTTGGTGAGTCCCAATGTAAATGATACTGTGTTTTAAATTTCAAATTCCACCCATTCATTGCTGGTATATAGGAAAGTGATTGACTGTGTTTATTAACTTTGTGTTCTCCATCCTGGGTGCAATTGCTTATTAGCTCCAGGACTTTCTCTATTGATCTTTTTTTTTTTTTTTTTTTTTTGATTTTCTGCTTAGGCAATTATATCTTCTGCAAGCAAATGCAGTTTTAATTTTTCTTTCTCAATCTGTATACCTTTTATTTCCTTTTTTGTCTTATTGCATTGGCTAGGACTTTTAGTTGGAGAAGGCAATGGCACCCCACTCCAATGTTCTTGCCTTGAGAATCCCAGGGACGGGGGAGCCTGGTGGGCTGCTGTCTATGGGGTCGCACAGAGTTGGACATGACTGAAGTGACTTAGCAGCAGCAGCAGCAGGACTTTTAGTATGATGTTGAAAATGAGTGTGGATGGTTAGGCCATTCAATATGGTTGTTCTCTTGCTGTCTATGCATCCACATACTCAACCAGTACCTGCTTATCTCTGATTGTCCAATCCTGTTAATTATAGGGCTTAATTAGTAACTACCTACAAACTTGCCCCCTGCCTTAGCTGCTGGTTTTCCTGGTAATTGACAAGCCGACCTAATGTCAATCCCTCCTATCAATGGTGGCCTCCTTCTTTCCCAAGTAGTGAAGATGACTGCTGCGTTCTGCTTGCCGTCTGCCATTTACAGTGGGGTGTTGCTCCAGGATGTTTGTTTCAGACAGGTAAGATCTCTTGTCCAATAAATCCTTGATGTCTCTGTCACTGTCTTCGGGCTCTTTCTTCAGTCTCAAGGCTGGCAAACTACAAGGTTTACAGGTCCACAAGGTGTAGCCCAAGAATTGACAAAGCAGCCAGGAGACCAAGGAATCTCCTGTGAGTGCTGAGATGTCAGGAATTAAGGACAAGGAATAGAAAGTTCTGGGGAAAATCCTGAGGTATCTGTCAACTAGCATGTGGGTCACTGTGGCAGCTGACTACCATGAGAGAGGTCTTTCTCTTCCATTATATTGATGATATCCTGTTGGCCTCAGAGTCACTTTCCAGTTTAAATGTAGCAGCCCTTTGCTTATAGTTCCTCTGACTACATGTGGATGACTGGGGAATACAGAGAAACACAAGGATCTGGATTATTTATAAAATTCAAGCATACCCCCAACCCACCACCCATAAACCATAACAAATACAGGATTTAGAAAATATTAACTTAGGGGCAGGCTTGTGAATTGGACGTAGCCAGTTACCTGGAAAGGTTTGGTTGGGGCCTATGGAAATGGCAAAATAATAAAACAGTACCCATTAGCTTCTAGTCCTATATATGGAAAGGGACAGAGTAACAATATAGTGTGAATAGAACAGCTACATGTAGTCTACAATGTATCACAACAGGTTAAGACATTTTGTTGTTGTTGTTCAGTTGCTCAGTCATGTTCAACTCTTTGTGACTCCTTATACTGCAGCATGCCAGGCTTCCATGTCCTTCACCAACTCCTAAGGCTTGCTCAAACTCTTGTCCATTGAGTTGTTGATGCCATCCAACCATCTCGTCCTCTTCATGCCCCTCACCTCCCGCTTTCAATCTTTTTGCCATTCCCTTCTCCAGTGGACCACGTTTTGTCAGAACTCTCCACCATGATCCATCCATCTTGAGTGGTCCTACACGGCATGGCTCATAGTTTCATTGAGTTAGTTAGACTGTGATCCATGTGATCAATTTGGTTAGTTTTCTGTGATTGTGTTTTTCATTCTGTCTTCCGTCTAGATGAGAATCAGAGGCTTGTGTAAAGAAACTTCCTGATGGGAATGACTGGCTGTGGGGTAAACTGGGTCTTGCTCTGGTGGGCGGGGCTGTGCTCAGTAAATGGAATCCAATTTTCTGCTGATGGGTGGGGCTGTGTTCCCTCCCTGTAGTTTGGCCTGAGGTCAGACTGTGGTAATGGCTACCTCCATCAAAAGGATTTATGCCAGCATGCCATGGCTCCCAGGACTGTTGTATTCCATCCGCCTGACTGTTGACCCATGCCTTCACCAGAGACTCCTGTACACTCACAGGCATGTCTGGGTCAGTCTCTTGCGGGGTCACTGCTCCTTTCTCCTGGGTCCTGGGGCACACAAGGTTTTGTTTGTTCCCTCCGAGAGTCTATTTCCCTAGTCATGTGGAAGTTCTGTAATCAAATCCCACTGGCCTTCAAAGTCAAATTCTCTGGGGTTTCTCAGCCCCTTTGCTGGATCTTCAGGTTGGGAAATCTGTTGTGGGTTCCAGAACTTTTGCAAAAGAGCAAGAACTTCTTTGGTGTAAATGTTCTCCAATTTGTGGGTTGTCTGCTTGGCAGCTCTATAGTGGGGCTAATGGTGACCTCCTCCAAGAGGACTTATGCCACACGCTGCACCTTCCAGGTCTGCTGTAGTCAGAGATCCTGTCCTTGCGGCAGGCCACTGCTGACCCATGCCTCCGCAGGAGACACTTAAACACTCAAAGGCAGGCCGGGGTCAGTCTCTTGTGGGGGTTCAAACATTACAAAAGATCTATGCAAGTCATCTAGCAATGCAAAAAACTACTATTGGGCATATAAAACAGCTGTGTATGACATAGAGGCTCTCCATGTACATTGATAGTGACCAAGAAATCCACTTTACCAGCCATGAAGTTCAGAACTAGGCCAATAAAAATGACATACCACTGGTGTTTCCACCTGCCCTATAACACCTCTGCTGCACACTAACTGGAAAGGTAGATGAGCAGCAGTTGAGACTGGAAACACACTCTCAACATGTTGACTAGAGGCTAACTCAAGCCCTATGACTATAACTGAACATCCCAGGAGTAATCATCCTAGTGCTTACGCTATGTTAACCCAGAAGCAACTTAGTCAACACCATCCAAGTTCAACTGTTGACCACCAAAGGACATTTGCTAACTATTAATCAGGACAATAACTTACTTTTGCCCTTGCTATAGGATGCTACAGGAGGAGAAGGGGATGGCAGAGGAAGAGATGGTTGGATGGCATCACCATCTTGATAGACATGAGTTTGAGCAAGCTCTGGGAGTTGGTGATGGACAGGGAGGCCTGGCATGCTGCATTCTATGGGGTCACGAAGAGTCAGACACGACTGAGCAACTGAACTGAACTGAAAAGGATGTACCTCCAGAGGAACACATTATCAAATGGTCATAGGACTAGTAGGTAAGGCCAGATGGTTTGGGTTTGCATCCCATGGGGAATAGGATTAGGAAAGGGACTTACAGATTTCATCTGTGTTCTACCCGGCCCCACCTAAGACTACTTTAAGGTAATAAATCCCGGCCCGCTACTGAAGAAAGGCACCACTATATTAACTTTGTGGTCTGTTATACTGCCTCTTCAGTATTTGGCACTGGCTATGCAGACTGAGGGAGAAGGCAATGGCACCCGACTGCAGTACTCTTTCCTGGAAAATCCCATGGATGGAGGAGCCTAGTAGGCTGCAGTCCATGGGGTCGCTAGGAGTCGGACACGACTGTGTAACTTTCAAGTAGACAACCTGAGCGACTTCACTTTCACTTTTCACTTTCATGCATTGGAGAAGGAAATGGCAAGCCACTCCAGTGTTCTTGCCTGGAGAATCCCAGGGACGGGGGAGCCTGGTGGGCTGCCGTCTCTGGGGTTGCACAGAGTCGGACACGACTGAAGCGACTTAGCAGCAGCAGCATGTACCTGCCCTTTGCCCCAGCTGCTGGTTTCGTTGGTAACTTATAAGCCAACCTGATATCAATCCCCCCATAAATGGTAGCTTCCTTCTCCCCTGAGTAGCAAAGATGGCTGTTACGTCCTGGCTGCCTTCTGCCCTCTGTGGTGGAGTGTAGCTCCAGGGCTTTTGTTTTGACTGTGTAAGATGCCACGTCCAGTAAGCCATTGATGTCTCTGTCTCTGGGTTCTTTTCCTCAGTCTCAATGCTGGGCAACTACAAGGCTTGCAGCCCAACATAATGGTAAGCGAGGCACCCTTGCCTTGTTCCTGATCTTAGTGGGAAAGCTTCTAATTTCCCATTATGAAGTGTGATGTTAGCTGTACGTTTGTTGTAGATATTCTTTATCAAGGTGAGAAAGTTCCCATTTATTTCTACTTCTGAGTTTTATCACAAACAGATGTTGGATTTTGTGAATTATGAAGGGCTTTTTAGATTACAGTGTTTATTCTGTGTCTATTAATATTTTCATGTAACTTTTTTTGCCTGTTTTTTTTTTTCTTTCCCTGTTAGTTGGGATAAAATGGTTTGAGTGGGCTGGAATTGGACATTTCACTTCCCCAGGTCAATTAAGTTCTGATTATATCTGTAAGATTAGATCAACAAGTTTCCCAGAAGGGTGGACATTAAGAACAGAGTATTCTGATGTATTTCAAAATGGTTGCTTTACCTTTTCCCCTGCTGGAAGCACAAGGGGATTTTTCTGTAGTATTTACTGTGAGAACCTGTTCAACTCCTAGAGAAAAGTTTCACAATATCACGAAGGCCCCTCTGACTGGGTCCCCCTGGAGTTTTAACTCCCAGACTTGTCCACACTAAGCCTCCCTCCAGCAATTCCTCATTTACAGTTCAGGTTTTTCTATCCAGGCACTGGTTCCCACAGCAGTTTCTGATTATGAGTTTCCATTCCTATTAACTGAAAAATCTCTGTATTTCCCTGTCTCTCCAATTTTGGGGGCAGTGCTTTGACCTGTGTCCTCCCCACTCTTATGGTTGTTGATTTCTTTTTTAGGTCTGTTTGACTTTTTACTTGTTTGTTAGAGTGGTGATTTCCAAGTGCCTTACATATAGAACAAGGCCTTGAATCTATTGATCTTTCTCTTTCAAGGGTATGAGTTTGTGGCTGCTGCTGCTGCTGCTAAGTCACTTCAGTCGTGTCCGACTCTGTGTGACCCCATAGACGGCAGCCCACCAGGCTTCCCTGTCCCTGGGATTCTCCAGGCAAGAACACTGGAGTGGGTTGCCATTTCCTTCTCCAATATGAGTTTGTGGCAGTGGGTGTTAAAGGTGGAGAAAACTTTTTTCATATAGCAAAAATTATTATTACATTGAGGACTATCATTTATTTCATTTTATCTAACTCTGCAGAACTCTCAGCTTGTTCTTTGGTATCTGACCTTAGCCTACCTGGTAGCCTGATGAGGAGACTTTCAACTAACATTGCCAATGTGCCAACTAACATTTAAAGTCAATATTTTTGTATGCCTCCTGGCCAGAAGAGCATTATGCTCAAAATCATCATTTCACTGAGGAATTATCATTGTAGTAGTACATTTTTATGGAGATTATATAGGAGATTAGTAACTTTCTTATTGAATTAATTCAATGAGAAACTTGCTTATTTAACTTATATGCAGAGAACATCATGCAAAATGCCAGGCTGGATGAAGCACAAGCTGGAATCAAGATTTCCGAGAGAAATATCAATAACCTCAGATATGCAGATGACACCACCCTTATGGCAGAAAGTGAAGAGGAACTGAAGAGCCTCTTGATGAAAGTGAAAGAGGAGAGTGAAAAATTTGGCTTAAAGCTCAACATTCAGAAAACTAAGATCACGACCTCTGGTTCCATCACTTCATGGCAAATAGATAGGGAAACAATGGAAACAGAGACTTTATTTTCTTGGGCTCCAAAATCACTGCAGATGGTGACTGCAGCCCTGAAATTAAAAGACGCTTACTCCTTGGAAGGAAAGTTATGACCAACCTAGACAGCATATTCAAAAGCAGAGACATTACTTTGCCGACAAAGGTCCGTCTAGTCAAGGCTATGGTTTTTCCAGTGGTCATGTATGGATGTGAGAGTTGGACTGTGAAGAAAGCTGAGCACCGAAGAATTGATGCTTTTGAACTGTGGTGTTGGAGAAGACTGGAGAGTCCCTTGAACTGCAAGGAGATCCAACCCATTCATCCTAAGGGAAATCAGTCCTGAATATTTATTGGAAGGACTGATGATGAAGTTGAAACTCCAGTATTTTGGCCACCTGATGTGAATAAGCAACTCGCTGGAAAAGACCCTCATGCTGGGGAAGAGTGAAGGCAGGAGGAGAAGGGGACCAGAGGATGAGATGATTGGATGGCATCACCGACTCAATGGACATGAGTTTGAGCAAGCTCTGGGAGTTGGTGATGGATAGGGAGGCCTGGCGTGCTGCAGTCCATGGGGTCACAAAGAGTTGGACACAGCTGAGTGACTGACCTGAACCTGAGCAACTTTCTGAAAAGAAGGTTCTGATGCTTAATTTGGGGTAAGAAAAAGAATAGCAAATATTGGTTTTCCAGATTGCAACTTAGAGCTTCTTGGTCAGATATCTCAGTAAAAACAGAAACACCACCTAGGGCTCTTTTATGGTCTATACAACCCAGCATTTGTCTTATACTCAGAGAAAATTATGTCACACCTTTGATTTAATGAATGCTTAAATCATGAAAAGCACAGTGCTAATGTTTTACATTAGTCATCTCATAGGAGTTCTATAAGCATGCTATTAATATCTCCACTTTTGCATAAGACCACTGAGGCTCATAGAAGTTATTTGTTCAAGGCAGAGTGAGAACTTAAACCCAGTTTTGTGAAACTTTAAAGCTACGACTATGGCTAGGGTCAGCAAACTTCTTATATAAGTGGTCATGTAGTAAATATTTCTGGCTTTGTAGACAATATAGTCTCTGCAATTATTTCAATCTGCCATCGTTGAGTGAAAGCAGCAATATAAAAACATAAATATATAAATAAATAAACATGGCTGTGTTCCATTGAATCATTTCCATATACTGAAGTTTGAATGTCATCTAATTTTCATGTGTTATGAAATATCATTTTTTCTTTTTCTTTCAACCATTTAAAATGTAAAAAAATCCTTAGATCATGGGGCATCTAAAAACAGGTGGCAGTCCAGATTTGGGTTGTGGAACCATGTTTGCTGATCCCTAATCTATGGCATCTCAAAGGTTGCAAAGTTTATTGAGCATGTAATTGAAAGACTTCATCAGCCATTAACTTTCTCTTAATAGCTCAATATGAGTCAGTCATTCATGCCCACATCTAAGCCTTTTTTGGAGATGTTTGTCTATTCAGTACCATATATGTACTGATTTTTATCTGGTACAAAGTAATCCTCTTCTAAGGATCTTTTCAACTCTTTTAGCATTCACTGAACAAGCCTGTATTTATTGGATTCTTTTTTTTTTTTTTCAAACTGGCTCTTCTTTATTTTGCATACCATGCCAAAGATTTGCCCACTGTGCCAACATTTGTTCTATAACATATTCATCCTCCAACACCTTTGGGGCATCTTCTACACAACAATTAATGACTCTCATAAAAATAACAAATATGTAACTTTTAAGTATTAAGAGTGATTGAAGAATTATACTATTGTCAATGATTTCAACAAAAGGCAGCCTTACTAAAAAGAGCTTAGACATTGCAGTACATTCCAAGAAATGCCTATTTTTATTTCCTGATTCCTTTAAACATCACTGTCTTGCACTTATCCCTCAACACTGAGAGATAATGACTGCAAATGGCTTGCTTACCAGAGCCTAGCACAGTGCCTGTCACGTAGTAGATGCTCATTTGTTAAATGACTGAATCAATAAGCATCCCAGATTAGCTGAAATATTCCCACACCAATCAGATCATGCACCTTGATGATTTTGATGCAGCACAGCATAAGGTAGTTGGGTCTCTTCAAATGGATTTATTGGTCCTCCAAATGCAGATGGAAGATGTTTTCAAGGCTTTTTTTTTTTTTTTTTTTGGTCAGAGGATTCGTTGGTAGGCCAGAAAACTAAATAGAATGGTGATTAGGATGGAGAATCCCCCAAGTTATTCTATATCTTTTTTTCCCCTTTAGCTGCACCACACAGCTTGTGGGATCTTAGTTTTCCTGACCAAGGATTGAAACTGGGGCCACAGCAGTGAAAGCACTGAGTCCTAACGTCCAGGGAGCTCCCAATTCTATACCTTAAAGAACTTCATTTAGGGCAGAATTACTGTCTGGCAAGGGGAATTGTGAGGACTTCCTTGGTGGCTCAGATGGTAAAGAGTCCACCTGCAATACAATAGACCCAGATTTGATCCCTGGAGAAGGGAATGGCTACCCACTCCAGTATTCTTGCCTGGAGAATTCCATGGATGGAGGAGCCTGGCGGGCTACAGTCCATGGGATCGCAAAAGAGTTGAACACAACTGAGTGACTAATACACATAAGGTGAAATGTGAAGTTAATTCTTGGTGCCTGTAGGCTTGGCTTTATGGTTTGTATTCTCTGTTATCTGAATTAATGTGAGGAAAAAGTGGTTAATAAAACCAAAATTGTGGGTGTAGTTTTCACATGGGCCTTTTAGTTTTTGCTGTGTTCCAGAACTGCAGACCCCAACACTAACCATTGTCAATTCTGTGCTGTAATTTCTGGCTTTCATCATGAGATGGGCACAGTTTGTATGTGAATAGCTTAATACAAAACCTCCTTCCACTACCTTGAAATGAGTTCATAGCTTATGACTTACTAGTGGTGGATCAGAAGTGTCTGTAACCCTGGAAAAGATTTCCAAAAGGAAATAAAAGTAAGTGGGGAGTGATGGAAGATTACCATTTTAGTGTGCAAAAACAGAGAAAAACTATCTGCCATATCTCTAGGCACTGACTAGACTTTATTGGAAAGAAGTGGGATTCATTTATTTGAGGAATATTTGGGGATACTTTGTGTCAAATAGACAAATACGTGTATTTTAACAATTGCTAGAAAAATGATACAAAGGATATAAAGAATAATAAGGAGAATGTCCTTATCTAAGGCAGTAAAATTAAAGCCTCAATGAAGAGATGACAGTTAGCTGAGAATGCTACCTGATAGGTATATTTCATGCCTCATTTTCCCCTAAGTCCAACTGTTTTGTTGGGTTGAGGAGAATATTTTCTTTCTTTTTTTTTTTTCTGTGCCATGCAGCTGGTGTGATCTTTGTTCCCTGACCAGGGATCAAACCTGTGCCCTTGGTAGTAAAAAGAGTGGAGTTCTAACCACTGGACTGCCAGGGAACTGCTGAGAATATTTTCTAAATGAGAACTTTTCCACTAAAATAATCTGTAGACATTAGAGAGCAGCTTTTTAGATTCTGTGCAGAAAGGAAGGGAAATGACACATTTTTTGAGCATTTGCCCTGAACCAGACTCCTCACATATATTATTTCATTGTATTTCTTTCCTAAAAGAGATCCATGCAGTCTGCATTTTTCCATTTTGTAGATGAACAGACTGAGACTCCAGCTAAAATAACTTGCCCAAAGTAACATGGGAGTCTGAGATTCAAAATTAAGATTTCTTTGCCTCTGAAATCCATATTCCTTGTCATTATACTATCATGCTACCCAGCAGTGTGAGTTAATTCACCAATAATACTAATTGCTACCAACTGGGGGAAGGGGACTTCCCAGGTGGCGGTAACGTTAAAGAACCCACTTACCAGAGCAGGAGAGGAGAGATGTGAGTTCGATCCCTGGGTCGGGAAGATCCCCTTGAGGAGGGCATGATAACCCACTCCAATATCCTTTCTTGGAGAATCCCATGGACAGAGGAGCCTGGTGGGCTACAGTCCGTAAGTTTGCAAAGAGTTGGACATGACTGAAGGGACTTAGCATGCACACACTGCATTAACAGCTTTAGGGACATTGTTTCACTTCCAATTAGCTCCTGCAGGAACTACTAATGTACTATATATGACGAAATTAAGCAAGGCATAGGAGGCTTAAGCAATTTGCTCAAGTCACATAGCCAGTCAACTACAGATACCTATCATCACCACATAATTTTTCAGGAGTTGCTCTGCTTGTCAATCTTTAGACATATGACTGGACTGGGTTTGATGTTCCCAGAGGGGCTTTGTCTTAAAGTCGGTTTGAAGGTAATGCTAATCATTCAGCTGGGTCCTCACATTTCTTCAGCCCAGGTCCAGATTCCCTGGGACCAAAGTGAGGTATAAAACAAGATCACTCTTCAAATGCCAAGTCAGTGGAATAAAACAGGATACTGTTGGTATTTTCCTTTGCCAAAGACAATGCCGTTTCCATTAGTAAATCTATAAAAGCCAGAAGTCACAAGGAAGGTTCAGCAAGAGAATGAATTCAGCCTACTGCCAGAAGTGAAATCCTTACCTGTGAACATCTTTTCCTTTAAATATAGTTTTCAGTACATTACTACTATTTTACATGTTTGAACATTTTCATTATGAGAACAGACATTTTGTCCTACTAAAAAAAAAAAAAGAAAGAAAGAAAGAAAAAAAAAAAAATGCTCACAAACTGATTTGGCTAAGCTACTGGAAAATACCTGAAGAGGAGGGAAAGGGGGTGGACCCAACTTGTGAATCTGAGAGTATATCTCAGGTTCTGCTTTGCTTTTCATGCATCTCCTTCCCTCACCTAGAGTGAAGATGCCATCCCCATCATATATAGATTCCTCTGTAACCTGGTATCCTCTCAGCAGTTTTACCTACTCTCTGAGCAAAGGAACTGATACATTAATCAGCAAGTAATTGATAAAGCTAAACATTTTCTCTTTCTAAGGAGGGTGGTTGAATTTTAATAATTTAACATGTATTACAAACTTACTGTATTCCTGACACTGTGCTAAATATTAAATTGAATAAATTTAATTAAGTTTAATCTATGATAATCCAATAAGGTAGGTATTGTTATTATTAGCACCACCGTCCTTTTATAAATTTGGTAAAATGGGCTCAGATTGAATAATTTTCCCAAGGCCACTCAGCTAATAAATAGTACAGATATGCTTGGAATAGAAATCTGATTGAATCTTAAGTCTGTTTTTAACCAATTCTACAGTGCCTTATATGCAGAGTACATCATGAGAACCACTGGGCTGGAAGAAGCACAAGCTGGAATGAAGATTTCTGGGAAAAATATCAATAACCTCAGATATGCAGATGACACCACCCTTATGGCAGAAAGTAAAGAGGAATTGAAAAGCCTCTTGATGAAAGTGAAAGAGGAGAGTGAAAAAGTTGGCTTAAAGCTCAACATTCAGAAAATGAAGATCATGGCATCTGGTCCCATCACTTCATGGGAAATAGATGGGGAAACAGTGGAAACAGTGTCAGACTTTATTTTTGGGGGCTCCAAAATCACTGCAGATGGTGATTGCAGCCATGAAATTAAAAGATGCTTACTCCTTAGAAGTAAAGTTATGACCAACCTAGATAGCATATTAAAAAGTAGAGACATTACTTTGCCAACAAAGGTCCATCTAGTCAAGGCCATGGTTTTTCCAGTAGTCATGTATGCATGTGAAAGTTGGACTGTGAAGAAAGCTGAGCACCGAAGAATTGATGCTTTTGAACTGTGGTGTCGGAGAAGACTCTTGAGAGTCCCTTGGACTGCAAGGAGATCCAACCAGTCCATTCTAAAGATCAGTCCTGGGTGTTCTTTGGAAGTACTGATGCTAAAGCTGAAACTCCAATACTTTGGCCACCTCATGCAAAGAGTTGACTCACTGGAAAAGACTCTGATGCTGGGAAGGATTGGGGGCAGGAGGAGAAGGGGATGACAGAGGATGAGATGGCTGGATAGCATCACCCACTCGATGGACGTGAGTTTGAGTAAACTCCAGGAGTTGGTGATGGACAGGGAGGCCTGGCGTGCTGCAATTCATGGGGTCGCAGAGAGTTGGACACGACTGAGCGACTGGACTGAACTGAACACTGCCTTAAGTCAAAAAGATAAAGCAGTAAGTGAAAGTTAGGCATCAGCAAAATACATAAGGGAGGTATTTGTAGGGTAATGAGGAAAAGGGAAGGAGACAGAAGGTGTCTTCATGATACCCTTATAATCATGCCGTGAATTAGGCTACCTATTCTATTCATTACTCATAATGATGAAGAACAGCTCTTCTAAGCCTAGTGTATCTCTGTCTACTTATATCATTACTGAATGGGTTAAAATGTTATTTTTTGATCCTATGGATGAACAATGCATGTTGGTTCTAATACTAACTCAAACCCTTTTGGAAAAAATAAATTTTTCTCTGGAGAATTCTTAGCATATGTCCCAAGGGATTTAAATCTGTATACTACTTGATAGTAACCTTTGATTTGTTAGCACCCCTTGAAATGAATAAACAATGTACATTTGGTATGACAGAATCCGAAAGTGTACTAAAGTTTACTCTTCTTGACTTGTGGGTTCTACCAAGTTTGACCATTGTGCCATGATCTGTTTACTGGTGAATCAAATAGTCTCAATTCCCAGAAGAATATATTGATTTCTGAGTGGGTAGTACAGCCATTAATTTGGGGATCTTAAATTATATTGGTCTTGCATTATTAGTAAGGTAAAAATACAATTGTTTTTAATCTTTATGGATCTACTAACAGAAAAATGTTGCTAATATACATGCCATTTAATATCCTTACTTTAGTGTATGGTAATTTTAAACAACATTCATTTCTCTCAAACTTCTGAGTTTATTTCAATGGATTCCCTATCCTCCCCCAGTTTCAAAAGTTCTGTTTCGCCAGTCCAGGTTCGATGCACGATACTGGATGCTTGGGGCTGGTGCATTGGGACGACCCAGAGGGAGGGTATGGGCAGGGAGGAGGGAGGAGGGTTCAGGATGGGGAGAATGGGTATACCTGTGGCGGATTCATTTCGATGTTTGGCAAAACTAATACAATATTGTAAAGTTTAAAAATAAAATAAAATTAAAAAAAAAACTCTCACTTGATTAAAAAGAAAACACATAATGAAAAAAAAAAAAAGTTCTGTTTCTCCCTCCCCCAAGTATTTCCTATTGAAGGAGGCAAGTTGGAGGAAGGCCTCAGTATGTTAATCATGTTGTATCCTTAATCTCCTTAGCCAGACTTGAGCCCCAAGTCTCACTCCTACCATCCTTTAGTCACTTGAAGCTACTCCTTGGTCTTTATTTTTACAAAATACCACCCATTAAATTTGTGCAAAGTAGCATTTTCAGTAATGTTTCTGATTTCTCAGGACGGATATATGTGTATTTTTTCAGTTGCTAAGTTTTGCCCGACTCTTTGTGATCCCATGAACCACAGCATGCCAGGCTTCCCTGTCCTTCATTATCTCCCCAAGTTGGCTCAAACTCATATCCATTGAGTCAATGATGCCACCCAACCATCTCATCCTTTCACCCCCTTCTCCTCCTGCCCTCAATGAGTCAGTTCTTCACATCAGGTGGACAAAATGTTGGAGCATCAGCAGCGGTCCTTCCAGTGAATAGTCAGGGTTGATTTCCTTTAGAATTGACTGGTTTGATCTCTTTACTGTCCAAGGGACTCTCAAGGGTCTTCTCCAGCACCACAGTTTGAAAGCATCAATTTTTGGTGCTCAGGATAGTTATATATTATATGTTATTATATACTTTATATATGGCTTCCCAAGTGGTTCAGTGGTAAAGAATACGTCTGCAAATTCAGAAGATGCAAGAGACACGAGTTTAGTACTTGGCTTAGGAAGAATCCCTGGAGGAGGAAATGGCAAACCACCCCAATATTCTTGCCTGGAAAATTCCATGGGCCAGAGGAGCCTGGTGGGCTACAGTCCATGGGGTCACAAAAGAGTCACACATGACTGAGAACACACATATACACACCTTCATTTTATTTTTTTCTTCACTATATTGGCTTCTATGCTCAAATCTGTCCTATAATATAATGACATTATTTCTCAAGTAACGGGTTTTTAGAAGCTTTCTTCTTACTTTTACCAACACACTGACACAGTGAATTTTCCGTTGGGGAAATTTTCAATAGTATTTGCACAGGCCTGTCTGGCTACAAAATTCCATTTATTTATTTATTTTTTTGCTTACTGGGCTAGGATTTGGCTTCCTTGGGTCTATGCCCTTGGCTTGGAATGTAATTTCATCTATGTAAATGAGGAGCCCAGTTAATGAAAGCTTTTTTGTTTTGGGGATGAATATTCTTCAGATAGTAAATATTTTAAATTTACAGATTAAAATTTTAAGTAATATTACTTATTTTTTAAGCTATCTTTAAAACAAGCTACTTTGTTAAGAAGAAATCCTCAAGCTCATCAATACAGATACTATATTGATTTCCAAAGGACAGAAACGTACTTTCAGGTTTTAATGCAGTTTCACTCTGATATAGAATTGTTTGTATTATCATAGAATGTATGTATTATAGGATCGGGATAAATGAGGTTGCAGTGAAAGCAACATGCTTCCTAATTATGTCTTTGTTTTTCTCTAAACATATTTGGAATACATCAACCTGGTGTCTGTTTAAGGAAATTCTGATGGGAAAAAAATGTTCTATTTTGCTTTTATTTTCAACTTAAATTGAGAGACTTTTAACGTCTTCATTTTATTTGACTTTTTTGCTGCCAGTGTCAATTTCTACATGACCTATTGGGTTATTTGTCTGTTAGCAGTGATGACTGCATTTTTATGAGGAAAGGAAGGGTCCTGCTGACTCCATCATCTGGGTACTTGCACATCCTTAGCTGGATGGCCTTAGAAGGTGAAATGAGAGGTTTAACTCTGTAATTGATGTCACTGGGAATAGCCATTTAAAGGTGATAGCTTTATGTAAATGGTTATTATGTATTTGCTACATTCTGTTTAACACCCTACTCCTCTTGGGCAAAAGAGTTGCCTTAATTCTCAGTGCTCCCTGATTGATTCATCCTTAATTCAATATCTTGCCCTATTATGAAGAAACATCATGTTTACTTTTTTGTATTTTTAAAAAAGAAACTCATGCTATATTTTCAGTGATCAGTACTTTCAAGGGTTTGTAGTGAGTATAGGTTGACAAGAGTAGAGCAGGAAGAACATTATTCCTGTATTTGGTGACATTAGGTCTGGTCTCTGACCTGGAAGCTGCCCACTAATAATAGCTACCCACTCCTTTTGCTCTTCTTTCTCCAATCAATAGAATTTACAAGGCAGGCTTACATTGTAGTTTCCAATTCTTTACCTTTCAGCCACCAAAGCTTTTAGGGTGGCACTTTTAATGATAGTTAAGGAGTGAAAATAAGTGCTCAAAAGAGAAAGGAGAAGCATGTTGAAGCATGGAGTGTTAAATGGGATGGGTACTTTTCACAAGGAATAGAAGATAGTATAACAGAAAGAGGCAAAGATATGGCTATTCCAGAAATACCGTCTAAAGGATTTTACATTTAGACTGGATGTTTATTATTGGGAATACTAACACCTGCCTTGTGGGGTTATTGTGGAAATTAAAGAAGATACATATTGAAAGCATTTTGTAATCACAGATTTGTGTTATTAGATAATCACAATTCCAATAGTAAAATCTTCCAGTCTTCCTCACCCTCACAAACCCACCTCAAAAGAAGCCAGAAAAATCTTTTATGGTTCTCTTTCCTTTGAGGATCTCTGAATGAGCATTAGTCCTAGAATCAGGCTATCTTGGTTCTATTTTCTGTCACTTTTTAGCTATGTTTTCATTGTACCAGTCACTTAACTTCTATGGGTCTTGATTTCTTTTATAAAACAAAGATAATATCTACTTAATATAAGTATTGAGAGTATTAAATATGCTATGAAAAGTACATGCACAGTGCTTAGAACACAGTAAGTACTTAATACATTGTAGGTCCCTTCCCACTGGTACCATTGTAGGTAGCCATTATAATCATGAAGAAAATTTTGTCAAAGTAGAACCTCTATTACTTGTTAAATCCTACATTTTCAAAATGGCAAGAACCCCTAAATATCTTCTTTTGTATTCGTGGTTTTGTTAAGAATCATAAGATGATGATTACCAAGGCAGGTTTACAGTGAAATATGGAATAATCTGTCTACAGCTTTGCTCAGTCCTCTTTGTGGAGTTCCATGAGAGACCCACACTCGTTGGAAGAAGCTAACCTTAACAGAGAGAGGAGTATGTTCTTTGGTTACAGTTACAGGAATAGTTGTGCACTCCTGGGAAAAGGCTCCAAATAAATGCATTGGCACTTCTGATAACCTTTTCTCTCTGTGTTGACATTTCCGTTACCTTTGAATAGTCCTTAATATTTTAATATGTTTAGGCAAAATTAGTAGGCCATTTCCTGGCAAAGTAGGACTTAGCTATAACAAGCCTGGTGGTTTCCATATGTGAACCTTAATATATTAATTATCTTCCAAAGTGTGCTTTTAGAATGCTTGACAGGCATATAAATTTACTGATATCAACCTCATCTGTCATTGTAATTGAAAAATGATGCTTTCATTTCTCAATGATATTCTTGATTTTCAAACTAGGCATTATATTCCAGTATTCCATATGCTGTAGATTTCTTTTGTCTTTTAAGACACTCGTGGAAGCTCTGGCAGAATTAAGAGACTATCAAAGTTTTATTACAAGCACAGTTTAATTACTGATGTAGGGCAAAGGGTAAAGAACATATCATAGATGTTATAGCCAAAGCTGAGCTTTCCTACATTGCAGCTCCAGTTGTAAACATTTTTCTGTGATGCCTATAAACATTAGTGACTTACGCGTATACCCACCTTTTAAACATAGATCCAAGGGCTTCTGGAAAGCAACTAAATGGAGGCAGTAAACTTAACATGCAGAAGTATACAGAAAGATTGATTATGAGGTCTTTTGAATATTTCCCCTTAAATATCCCAAGGAATTCAGAAACTCTTAATCCCTAAAAAGGATCCTGTCAAGTTTAACCAAACCCAAAGAATTATTTGGGCCCCAGCTCAGTAGGTACAACAATGGACATGTTCCAGGTTGAGACTGGAATTGATATGAGGGTAAAAGGAATGAGTAGGTTTTGTCCATTTTCCTTTCCTTATATCACACAGATATGTTTGTTCCCCAGTCTCATAGGAGGGTCACACAGAGGGAAAAAGTGAGAGAGAGAGATAAAGTAATGGAAATGTGTGTGAAATCAAGAGGCAAAAATGGAGAAAATGTCAAGATAAAACTAAGCAGGCTGTTGCACTGTGATTTGGGCAGCAAAGAAAATGAAAGTTGGAACCAGAAACTCCAAGAGACTAGAGTGGTCTTAAGAGTCTGGTTGGCAAAGGGTTGGTTAGCTTAGGGAAGGTTCTAGGAATCTGAGCTCATACGAGAACTAGATTCTATTTTCTTTGTGAAAAACGAATTTAAGTCTTTTGTGTTTTGGTTCTAAAATTGACTCCAACTTTATATAGGACTGGACTCACCCATTAAAATAATTTTCTTTTCTCATTTTTGGTATCCACTCAACTGAGTTTATTGAAACTTCATTTGCATAATCAAGGTCAGAGGTTTCACTGTTAAACTTTTATTTCCTTTTGTATTATACTTATCTATGCAAATTATCAATGTGTCAATTACATCTTTATCAGCTTAAGGAGGATAAGCCCCATTGCACCCAACAAAAATTGGGGTTGTTACCAATGCTGTACTTTTGGAAATAAAAAAAAGAGTAATGTATGTTATCCTCAAGAAGTTTACAATCCAGCTGGCTTTCTCCAAGTAGTTTAGCAGCTTGTGGAATCCCCTTGATATTTCAATTCTTATTGGCTAGGTTAAGCCATAATAATATGCCAAGATCACAATGCTTAAAAATGGCTGACATTTGAGCAGGATTTGACACTCACCCACATGGAAGCGTGATTCTTATTAAGAGATTGTGAAATATATAGAAAATAGGAGGTACTGGCCCTCATTACAGATCAAAAGTTTAGGGTGATTGACACTTTTTGAGCAGGATTTTTCCATCATTTTTTTCTTTTTTCCACCCAACCTAAGTGGTTTTGTAACTCTACAAAAGTCACTTAACAGAGACTGAGCCTTAAAGTCCTCAGCTGTATGGGGGGGGGGGGGGTGATATTGTTTACCTTACAGGGTAATTACGAGAATCAATGAGGTAAAATACATAAAGTATCTGTGGTAGAAACCATGGATTGTTTCCCTAAATTCTGTATTATCCTTTTTTTCTTAATAGCAGAATGGGTAATTTTATTTTGCCACATGCCCACCTCAAATAAAGACTTTGTTTCCAATCTCTTTTGAATCTGGGTGTGGTCATGTGACTAAGTTCTCACCAAAGGGGTCAGGTTGGAGAAGAAGGAACTGGCAAGGAACAGGGAGCAACCTCCAGTCAACTGCCAGAAAAGACTTGAATCCTGTCAACTTTGAGTAAGCTTGGAATCAGATTTGTCCCCAGTCAAGACTTCACATGAAACACAGCCTCAGCCAACACCTTATTTGCATCCTTGTGAGAGAATGTGTGACACAAGTTGCAACTAAGCCATGACCAGATTCTTGATCCACAGAATTGAGTCATTTTAAGTTGCTAGATGTTGATGTGTTTATAATGTAGCAATAGGCAATTGAGACAGGGATAAATTGTGAGTGGAATACGTGAATTCCAGAAAGTATCATATGGTAGTCTAACATATGATCCAGAAATTGCACATCTGGGTATTTATCAGAAGAAAATGAAAACATTAATTCAAAGATATTTTCATCCTCATTTACCTTACAATGGTAAAGATACAGAAATAGCTTAAATGTCCGTGGATAGAAGAATGGATAAAGAAAATCTTACACACATACACACAAAAATATTAAGCCATAAAAAGAATGAAATCTTGTCATTGGTATCAACATGGATGGACCTTAAGGTCATTATGCTAAGCAAAATAAGTCAGATGGAAGAAGATAAATACTATATAATCTCACTTATATGTGGAATCTTAAAAAAAAAAAAAGTTAAAAGATACAGAGAACAGATTGGTGGTTGCCAGAGGCCTGGCATGTGTTAAATGGATAAAGAGGGTCAAAAAGGTGCAAATTTCCAGTTAAAAATAACCAAGTCTTGTGGATTTAATGTACACCTGGTGGCACAGTGATAAATAATCCGCCTGCCAAGCAGGGGATGCAGGCTTGATCCCTGGGTCATGAAGACCCCCGTAGAGAAGGAGATGGCAACCCACACTGGTATTCTTGCCTGGGAAATCCTATGGACAGAAAATCCAGGCAGGCTACAGTCCATGGGGTCACAAAAGAGCTGGATCTGACTTAGCGACTAAACAACAACAGGGTGACTATAATTAAAATATGGTATTGCATATTTTAAAGTTTCTAAGAGAATAGATTCTCAAAGTTGTCATCACAATAAAAATAATGACACTATGTATAGTGACAGATGTTTATTAGACTTCTGGTGATCATTTCACAACATATATAAATATCAAATCATGTACACCTGAAACTAATAAAATGTTACATGCCAATTATACCTCAATAATTTAGGAAAAGAAATTCTAGTTTTCTTTCTACTCCAAGTGTCAAGAATGAATATGATATACCTTGTGATGAAGTTCTTTAGGAATATACAGTCTAATTTCAAAAAGATTTTAATGGTTTAGCTAAATATTTTTGGTTTAGCTAAATTTTTTCTCAACTAAACTCTATTCCCAGCACTCTTCCTCTTAACATTTAAATATACTGGGTTCTCTACAGAATATTGAATCTTTTTTGTAAAGGGAAAAATCAATTTTGTCATAGCAATATTCACCCCTAATTCTATCCATTGGTTTTAAAAATGGAGATTTCTATATGTTTCTTCTTACTTAAATAAGAATCTTTATGTATATAATGAGTTTTGATTTTATCACTGGCAAAATGTATTAACTTACCCAAGTGCCTTACAATCTTGGAGGCTAAGTCTCCCCATTGGGGAGAGAAATAATTATATTACCCTCCTCATAGTATAAATTAAATGAGAAAACACACCTAAAATATTTAGCATAGTGTTCCACACAAGTAAATACTATATAAATTCAAATATGTTACTTAAAATGTTATTATAAATACATTTCTCTAGGGCAAAATTTTCGAGTTGATCATGGCCCTTTTAAATTAATATATTGGCTCTAAGGTCCTCTGGAGACAGTGCCTTAACCTGAAAGAATGAGTCAGATGTTGAAATACTCAGGTACTAAGGCAGACTAATAAGATGGATTTGTATACCTGGACTTATGCAAAGACCTAAATACTTAGAATTTTATTCAGTAGCTGACCTTTGGTATTACTTACAACTTGTACAATGTGTAAGTTTAAGAACAAAATGATGCTCAAATGCTGGTCTCTCTGGATTTTATGTACTTTTGACTGTGGGGTTTATCTGTGGGATAATTAATTTTGGCAAATATTTGCTGGCCTGGTTTTCTGGAAGTAAGAGATAGTCATATAATCTGGTCCCAGGTCCCTGTGAATTTCTCTATGCTTCTCATCCAGCTGTTTGGCTTGCCAGAGACTCCTCAATATTGAAATTTTTATACAAAGCTCTTTGCTCTCCACCCCACCCAAGGAACTTAGTTCCCTTAGGAGTGTGCTCAGAATTGAAATCACTGGAAAATTATTGTAGCTAAAATTGATGATAAAGAAATCCTGAGTTGGCCCCAGAGTTTAACAGGCTCAGATATTTTATGAAAATGAGATTTTGATAGAGCAAATAGCATCTATAGGCTTTAAAGCTAATGAAGAAGTATATTCTTTATAGAGGATAAAGATGTTCTAACTTGTCATCATGAGATATTTGTGTTTAATTTTCTTTTTCTAGTTGTATCTAGATATGTTTATATAATTTATCTATTCTCTTTTTGAGTATTTGGGATAAGAATGACTGTATATACCTATATACATATGTAATATATGTATCTCTTTATCTCCAGTTCAGTTTAGTCACTCAGTCATGTCCGACTCTTGGCAACCCTATTGACTGCAGCATGTCAGGCCTCCCTGTCCATTACCAACTCCTGGAGTTTACTCAAAATCATGTCCATTGAGTCAGTGATGCCATCCAACCATCTCATCCTCTGTTGTCCCCTTCTCCTCTCGCCTTCAGTCTTTCCCAGCATCAGGGTCTTTTCAAATCAGTCAGCTCTTTGCATCAGGTGGTCAAAAAGTATTGGAGTTTCAGCTTCAACATCACTCCTTCCAACGAAAATTCAGGACTTATTTCCTTTAGGATGGAATAGTTGAATCTCCTTGCAGTCCAAGGGACTCTCAAGAATCTTCTCCAACACCACAGTTCAAAAACATCAATTCTTCGGTGCTCAGCTTTCTTTATAGTACAACTCTCACATCCATACATGACTACTGGAAAAACCATAGCCTTGACTAGACGGACCTTTGTCGGCAAAGTAATGTCTCTGCTTTTAAATATGCTGTCTAGGAAGGTCATAACTTTTCTTCCAAGGAGCAAGTGTCTTTTCATTTCATGGCTGCAGTCATCATTTGCAGTGATTTTGGAGCCCAATAAATAAAGTCTGCCACTGTTTCCATTGTTTCCCCATCTATTTCCCATGAAGTGATGGCACCAGATGCCATGATCTTAGTTTTCTGAATGTTGAGCTTTAAGCCAAATTTTTCACTCTCCTCTTTCACTTTCATCAAGAGGCTCTTTAGTTCTTCTTCCTTTTCTGCCATAAGGGTGGTGTCATCTGCATATCTGAGGTTATTGATATTTCTCCCGGCAATCTTGATTTCAGCTTGTGATTCTTCCAGCCCAGCGTTTCTCAGGATGTACTCTGCGTAGAAGTTAAATAAGCAGGGTGACAATATACAGCCTTGCTGCTGCTGCTGCTGCTAAGTCGCTTCAGTCATATCTGACTCTGTGCGACCCCATAGATGGCAGCCCACCAGGCTCCCTGTCCCTGGGATTCTCCAGGCAAGAACACTGGAGTGGGTTGCCATTTCCTTCTCCAATGCATGAAAGTGAAAAGTGAAAGTGAAGTCGCTCAGTCGTGTCCGACTCCTAGTGACCCTGTGGAGTGCAGCCTACCAGGCCCCTCTGTCCATGGGATTTTCCAGGCAAGAGTACTGGAGTGGTTGCCATTGCCTTCTCTGGTACAACCTTGAGGAACTCCTTTTCCTACTTGGAACCAGTCTGTTGTTCCATGTCCAGTTCTAACTGTTGCTTCCTGACCTGCATACAGATTTCTCAAGAGGCAGGTCAGGTGGTCTGGTATTCCCATGTCTTTCAGAATTTTGTTTGTTGTGATCCACACAGTCAAAGGCTTTGGCATAGTCAATAAAGCAGAAATAGATGCTTTTCTGGAACTCTCTTGCTTTTTTGATGAGCCAGTGGATATTGGCAATTTGATCTCTGGTTCCTCTGCCTTTTCTAAAACCAGCTTGAACAACTGGAAGTTCACGGTTCACGTATTGCTGAAGCCTGGCTTGGAGAATTTTGAGCATTACTTTACTAGCATGTGAGATGAGTGCAATTGTGCGGTAGTTTGAGCATACTTTGGCTTGCCTTTCTTAGGGATTGTAATGAAAACTGACCTTTTCCAGTCCTGTGGCCACTGCTGAGTTTTCCAAATTTGCTGGCATATTGAGTGTAGCACTTTCACAGCATCATCTTTTAGGATTTGAAATAGTTCAACTGGAATTCCATCACCTCCACTAGCTTTGTTCGTAGTGATGCTTCCTAAGGCCCACTTGACTTCACATTCCAGGATGTCTGACTCTAGGTCAGTGATCACACCATCGTGATTATCTGGGTCGTGAAGATCTTTTTTGTCCAGTTCTTCAGTGTATTCTTGCCACCTCTTCTTAATATCTTCTGCTTCTGTTAGGTCCATACAATTTATGTCATTTATTGAGCCCTTCTTTGCATGAAATGTTCCCTTGGTATCTCTAATTTTCTTGAAGAGATCTCTAGTCTTTCCCATTTTTTACTTTCCTCTATTTCTTTGCACTGAGCACTGAGGAAGGCTTTCTGATCTCTCCTTGCTATTCTTTGGAACTCTGCATTCAAATGGGTATATCTTTCCTTTTATCCTTTTTTTTCACTTCTCTTCTCTTCACAGCTATTTGTAAGGCCTCCTCAGACAGCTGTTTTACTTTTTTGCATTTCTTTTTCTTGGGGATGGTGTTGATCCCTGTCTCCTGTACAGTGTCTCGAACCTCTGTTCATAGTTCATCAGGCACTCCTCTGTCTATCAGATCTAGTCCCTTAAATCTATTTCTCAGTTCCACTGTATAGTCATAAGGGATTTGGTTTAGGTCATACCTAAATGGTCTAGTGGTTTTCCTTACTTTCTTCAATTTAAGTCTGAATTTGGTAATAAAGTGTTCATGATCTGAGCCACAGTCAGCTCCTTGTCTTTTTTTTGGTGACTGTACAGAGCTTCTCCATCTTTGACTGGAAAGAATATAATTAATCTGATATTGGTATTGACCATTGGGTGATGTCCATGTGTAGAGTGTTCTCTTGTGTTGTTGGAAGAGGGTGGTTGCTATGACCAGTGTGTTCTCTTGGCATAACTCTTTATCTCCAGAATGAAGTAACAGAGATTTTTTTAAATAACATAATACATGTGACTTATTGATGATCATGGTTTTTAACCAATGATGGTAACTGTCCACATATTTTAATGCCCTAGTCCAAAGACTAATTAATTTTCCACTAGTTGATGTGATAGCCTGCCTAAGTGTATTTAAAGTCAATTTCTTTCTCCCTGTTTTTATTGTGGCAAATCTACCTTATTCACACCCACTTGGATGGCCACAACTTAAAAAAAAAACTGAAAATAATAAATGTTGGTAAGGATATTGTGAAAATGGAACCTTTACACATTGCTGATAGGAATATAAAGTGATGCAGCTTCAGGAAAACAGTTCAGCAGTTCTTCAAAAAGTTAATCTTAGAAAGAAAATATATCCCAGAAATTCCATTCCTAGGTATATACCCAAAAGAATTGAAAATCCATGTTAAAGATAATAAAAGACTACTTGAATGTACATAGCCGTACTATTTATTCACAATAACCAACATGTGGAAACCACCCAATGCAAATGTCCATCAGCTTATGAGAAGATAAACAAAATATAAATCAGTATATTTTATATAATGGAATATTTTTCAACTGTAAAATGAACTGAAGTACTGGTATGTGGTACAATATCAATGAACCTCAAATATGTGATGCAAAGTAAATTACGCCAGACACAAAAAATCACATATTGAATGATTCCATTTATATTAAATATCCAGAATAGGAAAATACAGAGTCAGGAAGTAGATTGGTAGTTGTCAAGGGCAGAGGGGAGGAGGGAAGAAATAGTGATTGCTTAATGGGTATTGGAGACTTCCCTGGTGGCTCAGATGGTAAAGCATCTGTCTACAATGCAGGAGACCTGGGTTTGATCCCTGGGTTGGGAAGTTCCCTGGAGAAGGAAAAGGCAACCCACTCCAGTAAGCCTGGTGTCCATGGGGTCACAAAGAATCAGACACGACTGAGCAACTTCACTTTTACTTTCACTTTAATGGGTATTGAGTTTTCTTTTGGTGTGACGAAAATGTTTTGGAGCTAAATAGAGGTATTGGTCACACATATAACGTTGTAAATGTACTAAATGCCACTTAATTGTACATTTTAAATGGTTAATTTTATGTTGCATGAATATCACCACAAAAATGTTTTTAAAAAGTTTTATCTTATTGGGTTAATGAAGGAACTTTACTGGCTTCTTTAGAAGACCGTAAGTCATCACATTCATGTTGCTTTCTTGGAAATGTGTGTTACAGCATTGAGGTTCACATTTTCTACTCTGAAGTGAATTGAGTTTTAGAGGGCAGAAGATTCAGAAAAAGACGTCTTTGAAGTAAGGATAAATGTTTTTTTAAAAAACAATATTAGCCAGTTGAATCCCATTGTCCAGTTAACTGGCTCTTAAACTCATCTGGGTCAACCTAATTCCTGATTATATATCTTTTGGGTGTCATAGATCATGGCCATTGGAAATCAATTAACTTGTTGCATATTATGCTCCAGTAACAATTCCTGTTTGTACTTCTCCAGATATGAATGTTATTTCATTTGTTTTTCTCTTTGTATTTTCTGTACATTTTCTTTGGAATGCTCTTCTTCTGCTTGGTTACCTAGCAAAATTTTACTCTTCTTTTAAAACCTAAGTCAAAGTATCACCTCCTCAAGAAGACTTAGTGGAATAGCAGAAGGGAAAACTAGTATGTTGTACATACTTCTACTAGTCTACTTAGGACAGGTCATTATAATTAGGTGCTTGAGTTTCTAACTTTCCCCACTAGACTGAGCCTTATCCGGTATGCTATGTTCTTTCTGCCTGGTAAATTGCAAGGCCTGTAAGAGGAATTCATAAACATATGTTAAAAGTCATTTAATTATACAAAAGACAGTATGATATTGCTTTCCTTGGAGGCAAGAAAAAAATGAAAAGATCCTTGGAAATCTAGTAATATCTGAGAGTGATCTCAGCTGCTATAGAATTCTTTTTGAGAATTTTAGCTTCAAGAAATCCTGTCTCAAAGCCTCAATCATCTATCTTCTCCCAAGATATAATGTCTCTGCTGTTTTCTTCCCAGCTTCTCCAGTTCAGAAAGGTTCCTGATTATTTGTACTGGCAAGAGTATTTCCTGTAGATGCTGTTAATGTAAAATACAGCGTTCTGAGATCATGGGATCTACACTGAAGATTTTTTTTTCTACTTGTATCTGCTGCCATGGCTCAATTGTTCTGAAGACTTGGAAACTTCTTTTGTGACCTGATTTTCTCTAAAAAATGACAACTCCCTCATCCCTAGAGCCCTTGAAGGTCTCTAGAAGCTTTAGCGAGGCAGATGAGTCTGCCAACCTCAGCACTCTGCCAGTTTCCATCCTGTACATGCTTTTAACCCTCAGGGTAGAGCAAATGCCTGGAGATATTCTTTCATAACAGTTATTTGGCAAGAAAAATAGAAAAAAATGATAGCAGCCAAGGGTCACAGTTTCTACATTCTGCAAGAATATCTTTAAGCTTATTCTCCTTTTATTTTCGTAAAGGAAAAAAGTTCAATTTTTGTGACAACAACTTGCATTCTTTTTTGTTTTCTTCCTGGGATGGGACTATCATAGCTCTAACTCTAGACTGCTTATATTCTTCGCATTTTTGCTTTATTTGAAAGTGTTATGCTATACACCCTACCTTTTTTCTTATTATGCATCTCAGCCTTCCCATGTTTAATTTTCAACTTCTGGAGGAAGACAGTCTTATTTGGGGGACCACTGGCCCTGAGTGGACACATAGATGGGCTTCTGGAAACATGCCAATCCTCTCAGATTTGTGAGTTGAGCAAAATTATGTATATTTGTATATGCGTGCATTTGTTTGAGGAATAGGATCCATAAATTTCACCAGATTCTCAACATGGTCTATGAGTCAAAAATATGTTCAAAACGATCAATGCATACAAACCTAGACAAATCTGCCTTGAGAGACTTCTTCAGAGAATAAAATAAGTGTCTCTGGCCTGAAAAGGAGTTTCTTCTCAAGAGGAGCTTTCTCTTTCTTTGAGGAGTTGTCATGAGACGAGACTAGAACTTTCTGGATTGTAAAACAACCATTTTTGGGATTCTGCACCTAGAGATTGAGTCTCCTTGTTCAAGCTGCTGGAACTTACAGACTACTAGCTGACCTGTTAGAAGTCACATAAAAATCAGCAGTTGTAGCTCCGAAAGGAGAAACAGCAAAGGAACTGTTGCTGGACTTATAAATCTTTTTCAAATATTTGAGGTCCAGCTGTTATTTGTAGGTTGCTGAGGAAAATGTTCCAGCATATTAATATCTGTGAATTTATATGTGTAAACCTGTGTACATTTCTTTATCAATCTGCATTTATTCAGCACTCTGAGATGATTTACACCCTCCCAGTCCCTGAAAACCCTGAGGACAGAGTGTTACACATACTCCCAATTATTTATGCATAAAAATATGAGGTTTGGCTATTGGACCCACTGACATAGCTAAACATTTTTGGCCTCCTCACAAGGTAAAGAGTGGAGATGTGGCGGTTTGTGGACTTGCATTCCATAGTCTGCATTGGTCTGTGGGGGAAGTAAAAAGTGGGGAGAAAAAGAGTTTCTTCAATTTATTAGGCTACTCTCTCAGAAATAGTTTCATCCATTGATGCACAATATCAGAATTAGTACATTTTCAGATTTTGTCACCTTGGATCTTTAATTTCTGCCCTTAAATTATCCCCTTCCTCAATACTATACATTATGCATATGTTTGCCTTGGTGAGTTGGGCCAGGGTTACACGTGAAGTGCTTATATTTCGTACTTGGTACATTTTATTTCTTGTCTAGCATGAAAAAAGCAGGGACCATGATTTAAACTTTATGTGCACAATGTTCAGCATATAATACTCAATATCTACTGATTGACTTCAATTTTCATGTTGACTAGTAATTTCTGAACTTTAGTTATGTAAAATGATATCTCTGACTCCTAGAGACTGGACTTTTCATTTAAAGGTATAAAACCAAAACAGAAATCACTGGACAAATGTGACTTTGGACAGCCAAATTCAAGCATTCTTTTCTTAGGGGTGGTCAATTTAGTTTGGATCCAGTTATATTGGATATACAGGACAAAACTGGAAGCTTCTAGGACTTACTTTCATTCACACAAGCATGACAGATGGCCCTTCTACTAGGTACATTAAAATACAGGGAGAAGAATTCAGTTTTCAAAATTGTTGCCAATGGTAAGATCTGTGTTATTTAGTTCAAGTCAACATCTGGCAGTGTGTAAAGTTTTATTGGGCTTCCCCAGCAGCTCAGTGGTAAAGAATCCACTTGTGGTGCAGGAAATGCAGGAGATCAGAGTTCAATCCCTCGATTTGGAAGATCCCCTGAAGGAAGGTGTGGCAACCTACTCCAGTATTCTTGCCTGGAGAAGCCCATAGACAGAGGAGCCTTGCAGGCTATATGACATGGGGTCGTAAAGAGTCAGACATGACTGAGCATGCATGCAAGGTTTTATAAAAGGGCAAGTCAGATTGTTTCAACAAATCCTCCTTTACTGGAGTTATTGGCTAACCACTTAAAATGTATGTGTATGGGGGCAGGCACTTGTATTGTTTTGTTTACTTTAGTAACCTGGAGACTAGAACAGTGCCTGTCAGAGAGAGTACTCAATAAGACTTTCCTGGTAGAGTCAGTCAACAAGAGCTTGATGAGCATCAATTATATACCTAATAAAGTCGTAATTCCTCTGAAATTTAAATATGAAGCATAAAGAGAAATTTAAATATGAAGCACTCCTTATCCTCAATAAGTATAGAGTCCACGTGAGAAGATTAAATAAACAGACCTAAAACCAATGACACACTAATGCACCCAGACCAAAAACAAATGTTTGAGTTCTTTTTATGGCTCTGCTACTAACATGCTGGATTAGCTTGGACAAGTCACTTTGTTTGGGGGCAATATCATTTCCTCATTTGGAAAATTGTGGGTTACAAAAAATTAGATATTGAAAATAAGACAATGCTATATTTACAAATTCAGAGAAACAAGAGACGCAGGGGACTGTAATAGCCAGAGAAAGTGTCAGGTAAAAGATGAGCTAGAACTTGGCTCTGAAATATGAATATCATTTAATTTTATGAAGGGAAAAATTAAAAGAATTTCAGGAAGAAACACAGTACATGCAAAGGCATGGGATAAAATGAGTTTGACTTAGCTAGGAAGTCTTCAATAGATGAGAAAGTATTTTGAAGAAGAGAGAGGAATAAGGTTGCCAAGAAGGAGCAGTTCAGGTAGTAGGAGGTGCAAAGTGTCAGAAAAGAGACTTGAACTCAATGCAAGAGGTAAAATTCAGTCATACATAAAGTGCATTTGTGTGTGTGTACATATAGCGCTCAGAGCAGTGCCTGGCACACAGTGAACTACATCCATGTCTAAACAATTATGTGAATGTGTGTGAGAGAGAAGAGAGGAGAGGGTAGTGGGAAGTAGTAAATAAAAATTGTGTTGAAGGGTTAGCTTGACAATAGTGTAGTAATAATAGCGTTCAGCATGGATTAGAAGATGGATCAGCTAGATGGATATTTCTATCTGAACATAAGAGTCATAAGATCTACAGTCTTAGATCCCAGTAGAAAATATTCTTAGATATCAAGTTATTTAACCTCACATATAAAGTACAAATCCTTTCTGCGTTCTCCCAGCCTGACAGTTTGCAATGACAGAGTTTACTGTTCTGCAAGGCAGCTCATTCCGTTTATGGGTATTTTGTATCCTTAGAGCTTTCTTACCCTAAGCCTAAATTTGCCTCCTCATGACGTCTACTCATTGTCTTGGTTCTCCCCTTGGGATTACACTGAATATGTCTAATTTTGTTTCTACGTCATATTCTGGCTCAATTTTCCCTTTTTTAGGAAAAAGAGAAGAGAAAAAAAAATGTTGCCAATTTCTTCAATCATCCCTCCCTGGCATGATTTTATAAACTTCACCATCTGGACTATCTTATTCTGAAATCACTTCAGACTGATAAAGTTCCTATTAGAATGTGGGTGCCCAGAAATGAACACAGTCTACCAGATGTGGTCAGACTAGTGCCGAGTTCCTCCCTTGAACTGGCATTTTATTTGTATTGCTCTGTTCTAACACAGAGTTTGCTTTCTAAGAAGCTACATCACAGTATTGACTCATTTCAACTTCTGATTGCCTAAAAGCCACAACTATGTAATGACTTGACCTGGTGAACTTCCTCTTTACTGTTTTGGCCTTTCAAACCTGTTGATATCTTCTGAGTAGAAAAATCCAAGGGACTAAGCAGGTTGAAAAACTACTTCTTTCTTAAAAATGTCTAAGATTGTTGCTATTTGGCAGGGAGAGAAGGGACTGTTGAGGTACAGTTACAACACAGTAATTCAAGAGTAATTGGAAGGTCTATCTACTGTTGAATCGGTGAAAATTCTGAATCATTTTCTAATGTGAAAATAAATGGTATTTGAAATAAAAAATAGTAATTGGAACAATGGCTTTGATATTTTCAAAGAAAGGATGTGTTAGCCATCTTTGAATAACAGACATGACTAGTAATTAACAGTATCCTACCTTACACACATTTCATGGTTAAATTTTTAAAAATAGTCCCTGTAAGGCTCAGTGTTGGATATTAATTTGATGAGCCAACATTTTCCCCTATACAGCAGAGAAGAAAATACAAGTAATAGCTAACACTTTTCTAGCAACAACTATATGTGAGGCTCTCTACTAAGCACTTTACATGTTCATTTAAACTTCTTAAGGATTCCATAAAGTGAATACTATTGTTATAATCTCCTTTGCTATTTTACAGTAAAGAGGAAGTTCACCAGGTCAAGTCATTACATAGTTGTGGCTTTTAGGCAATCAGAAGTTGAAATGAGTCAATACTGTGATGTAGCTTCTTAGAAAGCAAACTCTGTGTTAGAACAGAGCAATACAAATAAAATGCCAGTTCAAGGGAGGAACTCGGCACTAGTCTGACCACATCTGGTAGACTGTGTTCATTTCTGGGCACCCACATTCTAATAGGAACTTTATCAGTCTGAAGTGATTTCAGAGGTACTGAGAACTTAACTTCTGCAAAGCCAGTAATTTCAAATATGAAATTGCATCCAGTCTTGCTCCAGAGTTGGTGTTCATAGTATTTCTCATACATAGTCACTCTTCTCATTCAGAAAGTGTGCGTGCATGCTAAATTGCTTCAGTTGTGTCTGACTCTTTGTGACCCCATGGACTGTAGCCTGCCAGGCTCCTCTGCCCATGGGATTTACCAGGCGAGCATACTGGAGTGGGTTGCCATGCCCTCATCCAGGGGATCTTCCTGACCCAGGGATCGAACCCATGTCTCTTGTGTCTCCTGCAGTGGCAAACAAGTTCTTTACCACTACACCACCTGGGAAGCCCCTCAGTCAGAATGCTGCTGCTGCTGCTAAGTCGCTTCAGTCGTGTCCGACTCTGTGCAATCCCATAGATGGCAGCCCACCAGGCTCCCCCATCCCTGGGATTCTCCAGGCCAGAACACTGGAGTGGGTTGCTGTTTCCTTCTCCAATGCATGAAAGTGAAAAGTGAAAGTGAAGTCTCTCAGTTGTGTCCGACTCTTCACGACCCCATGGACTGCAGCTCACCAGGCTCCTCTGCCCATGGGATTTTCCAGGCAAGAGTACTGGAGTGGGGTGCCACTGCCTTACAGTATCTGGAAAATATCCATAACTTGCTTGGACATAGAGAGGCCAAATTTAAGTATCTTAAGTTTCTATACTCCAGACTAGTGTTATCTTCTCTCCTGCAAGTGGTGGTGGTGGTTGTGGAAGAGGGAGTTTCACAATTGATTCCTGTCTCTTTGTGTATGTAGTATATTTGATTAAATGTTTTAAATTTTAACAGATGAATCCATGTGACATAAAGATGTTTGAAAAGATTATATGAATTGGCAAGATACTGACTGCCCTCCACCTGAAAAGATAGATGGATGGATAAGTATCTTGAGGATCCATTTTATGAATTGCTGACAGCATGATTAGAATAGTGGAAAGAGCGTTCAAACAGAAAAATTGGATTCTACTTTTGCCTCTTTCACTAATTAGCTCTCTGCCTTTGAGTAAGTCACTTAACTTTTCTGAGTCTCAGTTTCCCTACATCTTTCAAAAAAGAGGATTAGATGATCTCTCAGGACTCTTCCAATCCTAACATTCCATGTTTTAGAAGATTAAAGGAAACCAATGGTAGAGAAGAAGTGATGCTTTTGAACTGTGGTGTTGGAGAAGACTCTTGAGAGTCCCTTGGACTCAAGGAGATCCAACCAGTCCATCCTAAAGGAGACCAGTCCTGGGTGTTCACTGGAAGGACTGATGCTGAGGCTGAAACACCAATACTTTGGCCACCTCATGCAAAGAATTGACTCATTGGAAAAGACCCTGATGCTGGGAGGGATTGGGGGCAGGAGGATAAGGGGACGACAGAGGATGAGATGGCTGGATGGCATCACCGACTCAATGGACCTGGGTTTGGGTGAACTCCGGGAGTTAGTGATGGACAGGGAGGCCTGGCATGCTGTGATTCACAGGGTCTCAAAGAGTCAGACACGACTGAGCGACTGAACTGAACTGAATGGTAGAGAAGTAGGAAAAGTTTAAATAATTGCCATGAATAAAGAAATAAAACCTAGGCTTTGCCTCACCATTTTTAATCATTCTGGGTTGTAACTGGAATTGAAAAACAAAGATCAATGACCCTCATCTTCCACAAAGTGCCTCAGAACTGGGTTTGCTCACATTAAAGTGAAGGGAAGGGAAAGGAAGGAAAAAAAGCAGATATTTCAACCTAATAAAGCTAATTCATGTGAATTGGCATCAGTGCAAAACAAATTAGATGAGTAGTTTACAGTATACCTCCCATAATAATCTGGCTTTTCTTAAAACACTGAGCTTCTTAAACAAATTTCACTGCCTAGTCTATGGCTTTGTGGTTCCATCATGCTCAAGGAAAAATGCTGACAACTTGTTTTCTGTTTCCACTGGCAGCATTACTGTTTTTAAACTGAAATGATAAATGGTCAGGTTTGGTGCAATGGTTGAACTCTGAATTCTATACTGATATTCTATATTTCTCTTTAATGAATACATTTTAATTCCCAGGTAGGTTTCAACTGTGTTACATAAAATGGCCATCATGTAATAATTATAATCAGTGGACAATTTTATATATTTTGGTCCTAATACTTAAGGTTATGTCCCAATTTAGGCTTTTTTTTTTTTTCCCAATATATGAGAGAACTTCTGAGAAGACCAGAGAACTCCAAGGAGAAATTTCCTTTTTGTTTTTTTCTACTTGGGGAAACACAGGTGTGTAGAATATTTTTGAATTTTTTTTAATCTGTGACTTTCAAAGTGCTTGAGAATAGCTGATTTGCATTTTCTCCACACATATTGCCAGACAGTGCTGGAGACCTTGGAAAGACACATTTTGATTTGAAGCAAGGTGCTTTTTGTTTGTTTGTTTTGTTGCCATGAGTTTATGCAATTGAGCACTACCTGATAATCAAAATGAACTCCCCAAATTTGAGCCTTTGTCCTTAGAGGCTTGTTTTAATCTTCAGGAGAAAGCTTAAACCTTTAGATCTTCATCTATCAGATGAACTGATTTAAGCCCCAGACAACATTATACTCAATAGTTTTTAACCACTGTGGAAGGAGGAGGAAAGGCTACTATTTGTGTTAAGTAGTGCTGTTTATATTGAGAAATTTGTTCATAGGTGAAGCATACTCTTGTTGGATCCTCTGCTTGGTGTCCATCTAAGACTTACTCCTATCTTCAGCATAATCCCAGCATTTCCTGTGTACCCAGTGTGCTCATGAATTCCAGACTCCTTTCTATTTTCTGTCTCCTTCCACCTTTATGAAAATGTATCCATCAATTGCCTCATAGGCTTTCGTATAGACTTTTGTAGTCCATGTCCCTTGAGCAAGTCACTTTGTTTCTGAGCCTCAGTTTTCCCATAAGTAAAATAAAGGGGTTGAATTTTGATGACCTCGAAGGCCCCCATTAAGATCTAAAATTTCTTAAGTCAATATCTATGTTAATGTGGTACCTGGTAAATGTGCTTTACTTCCTGAGTAAAGGAGTTTGGTGAAATCATAAAGGCCAGATTGTGGTAACTTCCTGGGAATATTATGATTTAACTTAGTTAAATTTGTTTTAGAATACTAATGCTAGGCGTTTCAGGGACTTCCTCATGGCTTTTGATCTCCTTAAAATTACATTCCATAAATGGTCACCTATTTTGTTTATGTTCAGAGTCAACTTTTTTTGTTGGATTTCAGGCAGCAAATATCCAGTCATTTCATAAGCAGAAGAAAAGATTTATATATATTCTTTTGGACTTAACTCCTTACTTAGTTGAGTCCAGATCCTCTTAGGGAAATAAACAATATTTCTGAGGAGTTTCTTTAGCAAAGTATCCTTTACTGTTGGTATCATCCCAGCTACACTTCGCCAGATAGTTCATTATGATCAACTGTTCTAAAATATTGTCTCACTCTAAAAAGCAACCACTTTTCACAAATGCTACTCATGGATCAAGTATCTTCTTTCAGTTAAAAAAAAACTGCTCTTCAAAACTATCTTTTTTAGTGATATTATCACTAGATTCATAATAAGCTTTGGGGCATTTTAAACTTCTATGACTAGAAATCAGTTTGATTTAACTCAGGTTAAGGAAATAGACAAATCTTGGTGGATTTTTTTTCTTTTGGCTTTTCTTTCTTTTAAAACAAATAACAAAATGACAAATCCAAAATTTGAGACATCTGGATGTTTCTCATCATGTGGCTTAAACATCTGCATTTTTTCACTTCTCATCCAGATGTTTTGGTCTTATGTAAACCTAGCTAAAGTGAAGGAGAATATCAAGCAATCATCTGGGGACTTTGATTAACATGGACAGCAAATCCGAATAATCCATGTTCTGAGAGTCCTGTTTTTCGTCTAGCTCAGAACACAGTACTAATGAGGTCAAAGTTACTGTAGGTTTGTTCCTTGTATGGACCAGTTAGCTCTGATTTGTTCCATGACCACAGAGTGCACCTCAAGCCTCAGCCAGCTGTCTGGAAAAAAAGTGTCCTTGGTCCTACAGACAGTCATGCATGAAACTGAATAGCCAGTCTCTACTAATTGGAAAGTAAAATGAAAATGCATTTTCACGGATAGTGGGTCAGTGGTGTCATTTTTGTATAAATATAATTTTGATTATTATATTAACTTATGTAGTGCCTGTTTTTTGTCAAACACTGTTCTTAGTACTTTACATGCATTAAATCACAGTGTTGTTCACAACTGTGTCCATTATTATTATTCTCATTTTATAGGTGAGGAAATAGGTGCACAAAAGGTTAAATAATTTGCCCAAGACGGAAATGGATGGCATTCATACTTTTCTGTTCATTTTACCACATTCCCTCTGTCAAGAAGATCAGAAAGTACTCACAATGTATTATTGACTGTTTAGAAAATGTATCAAATAAGGAGAGAAACTTGGCTCTTCTTGCATGGTGAATTCTTTGGTGGACCTGTTACTGTGGCATGCTTTTGCCCAGTAAAGGAGGCTAATCTAATTCCTATTCTTCTACCCAATATATTTATAGGCATAAAAGTACCCTTTGCAAAAAAGAAAGGCAATGTTTTTGTTGGCAATAAGTCAGTATATAAAGTATATATTTAGGAAACAGGACTATGTGATGGTTAGAAGCAATGAACTACATTGGGTGGCCACATAGAACTAAATTGTCTAAATGCTCTGAGGAAGAATGATTTGTTTGACTGGAAAAATGCTTAGGAAACTTTGATCTCCAACCACAAATTGACTTACAATCCTAAAATTTAGACCTGGACAGGGTGTAAAGAGATCATCTATTTTTCTTTTCTTTTTTTAAAAATTGGAAACAATAAATTACTTCTTGGAAGAAGCAAATGAAAAAAATTCCTCTTATATTTTCAAGGACTCCAGGAATTGAAAGTTCACAGATGCTCTCAAATTTATTTGTCCACTTATCAAGAAATATGATGTGAGCACCTACTCTTGTGACCAGGACTGTTACATATGCTTGGATTATAACAAGGAATGAGACATGACCATTGATCTTCACAAACTCTTCATCTAGTCTGGTGTTTTCTGCTTTAGCAAGTGAAAGCTCTCCTTCCTATAACTTTCCTGCCTATTCTTGTTTCATTTGCTAGCATTATGGAAAAGAATTGCTCAACATCCTGCTAATGGGGACTGTGTTCATTAAACTACATTTCCTTTTCCTTCTGGGCAAATTACTAGACTAAATTTCCTACCCCTTAAATTCTCTCCCCCCTCCCTCCTCATGATATGTGAGTAGTTTTTATGGGCCATTTGGTACCAACTTCCGTACCCTCTTTCTTTACCAATCTACTAGCTTAATATTAATAGAATTCCTTGGAGCTAGAGGAGATCAGAGAAACAAAATGGAAAAACCCTATCTTGACTCTTGAGCAGAGCCTCTGTTCATAAGTCCATCCAATACTTATTGAACTAATTTGAGGAAACATTATATGCAGGATTTGGGTTGTTCCTTAACAACAGTTATCTATTCTTACTAATACAATGTCCCTTATAAAATTTCTTCATAATTTAAAAGATGGAAATGACTCTGCCTTCAATTTTGATGAAAATTTGGTTCCTTGTGTTCAATACTTACATGATTATCAATTCTCTATTGTTTGTTACAGATCTACCATTTGCACCCCCTCCCACCATTTCAACAGACTTCAACATGTCCCATTTTGCTCTTGTGAACATTGTCCACTTTCTCTGTTTTTTTCTTTCATTTATTATCTCTTTAAATTGAAGTATAGATGATTTACAATATTGTATTAGTTTCAGGTATACAGCATAGCAATTCATATATACATATATATGTGTATATATATATGTCTGTATAGATCTATGTGTGTGTGTGTGTATATATGTGTATATATATATATATATATATATATATATATATTCTTTTCCATTATGGTTTATTACAAGAAATTGACTATAGTTCCTGTGCTATACAGTAGATCTTTCTTATTTATCTGTTTTATATATGGTACATGTATCTGTTAATCCCATATTCCTAATTTCTTTCTTTCCCCACTTTTCCCTTTGGTGACTGTAAGTTTGTTTTGTATTTCTGTGGATTTGTTCTATAAATAAGTTCATTTGCATTATTTTCAGATTCCACATATAAGTGATAACATGTAATATTTGTCGTTGTCTGACTGACTTTGTTTAGTATGATAATCTGTAGATCTATCCATGTTGCTGCAAATGGCATTATTTCATTTTTTTATGGCTGAGAAATATTCCATTATATATATATATATATGTATATATATATATATATATATATATATATTCCATTATACACACACACACACCCTACAGCTTCTTTATCCATTCATGTTGATGTGCATTTAGATTGCTTCCATGTTTCCATGTCTTGACTATTGTAAATAGTGCCACTATGAACACTGGGGTGCATATATCTTTTCTAATATCTTTTATAGGTTTTGAGTTTTTGGATATATGCCCAGGAGTGGAATTACTGAATCAGGTGGTAATTCTGTTTTTAGATTTTTAAGGAACATCTGTATGGTTTTCCATAGTGGCTGCACCAATTTCCTTTCCCACTAACTGTGTATGAGGGTTCCCTTTTCTTCACATCCTCTCCAACTTTTATTGTTTGTAGATGTTTTTGGTGATGGCCATTTGACTGGTGTGAGGTGATAACTCACTGTAGTTTTGATTTGGATTTATCTAATAAATAGCAATGATGAGCATCTTTATATAGGCCTGTTGTTCATTTGTATGTATTCTTTGGAGATATGTCTATTTAGGTCTGCCCATTTTTTGATGGTTTTGTTGTTGTTGTTGTTAAGTCGTATGAGCTGTTTGTATATTTTGGAAATTAAGCCCTGGTCAGTTGCAATGCTTCCAAATATTTTCTCCTAGTCTGTATGTTGTCTGTTTATGGTTTCCTTTTCTGTGCAAAAGCTTTTAAGTTTGATTAGGTTCCATTTGTTTATTTTGCTTTTATTTATATTACCTTGGGAGACTGATGTCAATGGCAACCCACTCCAGTACTCTTGCCTGGAAAATCCCATGGACGGAGGAGCCTGGTAGGCTGCAGTCCATGGGGTTGCTAGGAGTCAGACATGACTGAGAGGCTTCACTTTTACTTTTCACTTTCACACATTGGAGAAGGAAATGGCAACCCACTCCAGTGTTCTTGCCTGGAGAATCCCAGGGACGGGGGAGCCTGGTGGGCTGCCATCTATGGGGTCGCACAGAGTCAGACATGACTGAAGCAACTTAGCAACAGCAGCAGCAACAGAGAGACTGATGTAAGAAAACATTGCTATGATTTATGTGAAAGAATGTTTTACCTATGGTCTTGTATAGGAGTTTTATGTTATTATGCCTATATTTAAGTCTTAAAGCCACTCTGAGTTTATTTCTGGGCTCTCTAGTCTGTTCTACTGATCTCTATGTCTGTTTTTGGGTTTTGTGCCTATATCACTCTGTTCTGATAACTGTAGCTTTGTAGTATTGTCTGGGCTCTGGAGGGGTTATGCTTCCAGATTTTTTCTTTTTCCTCAGGATTGCTTTGGCAATTCTGAGTCTTCTGTGGTGCCATATACCTTTTAGGATTATTCTAGATATGTACAAAATTGTAATCTGTAATTTGATAAGGATTGCAATAAATCTGTAGTTTTCTTTGGGTAGTATGTCCATTTTAACTATATTTTTCCAATCCAAGAGCATGGGATATCTTTTCATTTTCTTGAATCATATTCTGTTTCTTTTATCAGTATTTCATAGTTCTCAGCTTATGTCTTTCATCTCCTTGGTTAGGTTTATTCCTAGGTATTTAATTTTTTGTCTTGTGATTTTAAATGCAATTTTTGTTTTACTTTCTCCTAATATTTTATTGTTAGTGTAAAGAAGTACAATATATTTCTCTATATTAATCTTATATCCTGCTACCTGCTGAATCCTTTTATCAGTTCTAATGATCTTATATGGAATCTTTCAGTCAGTTCAGTCACTCAGTCTTGTCCAACTCTTTGCAACCCCATGGACTGCAGCATACCAGGCTTCCCTGTCCATCACCAACTCCCTGAACTTACTCAAACTCATGTCCATTGAGTCGGTGATGCCATCCAACCATCTCATCCTCTGTCAATCCCTTCTCCTCCTGCCTTCAATCTTTCCCAGCATCAGGGTCTTTTCAAATGAGTCAGCTCTTCACATCAGGTGGCCAAAGTATTGGAGTTTCAGCTTCAACATCAGTCCTTCCAATGAACACCCAGGACTGATCTCCTTTAGGATGGACTGGTTGCACCTCCTTGCAGTCCAAGGGACTCTTAAGCATCTTCTCCAACACCACAGTTGAAAAGCATCAATTCTTCTGCACTCAGCTTCTTTATAGTCCAACTCTCAGATCCGTACATGACTACTGTAAAAACCATAGCTTTGACTAGACAGACATTTGTTGGCAAAGTAATGTCTCTGCTTTTTAATGGAGTATCTAGGGTTTTCTATACAGAGTATCATGTTACCAACATATAATGACAATTTTACCCCTTCCATTACTATTTGGATACCTTTTATTTCTTTTTCTTGTCTGATTTGCCCTAGTTAGGACTTCCAATACAATGTTGAATAGAACTGGTGAGAGTGCCCATCCTTGTCTTATTCCAGAATGTGGTCTGTCATAAATGGATTTTATGTTCCCACTACACCCACTATAGCAAGAGTTTTAATCATGAACTGTTACTGAATTTTATCAAATGCTTTTTCTGCATCTATGTGGTTTTTTCCTTTTGTTGATTTGCATATGGTGAACCATTCTTGTGACCCTGGAATGAATCCAGTTTGATTGTGGTGTGTGATGATTTTTATGTGTCATTTGATTTGATTTGCTAATATATTTTTAAGGATTTTTACTTCCATATTCATCAAAGATAATGGTTTTTTCTGTTTTAAAACTCATGGCAAACAACCCCAATCTCTGCCTCCTAGTTTCTTCTGATTGAATAACTTCAATATCTTTAAGATCATATATATATATATATATTTACTCCAAGATGAGGTGAATAATTTAAATAGAATCAGAAGATGAGATATAAATGATCAAATTCCATCAATTTCCTCTTTAAGATTTCATGATTATGCTCAGTGGAGTGAATGCAATTATTTGTTCTTCTAAATAAGATTTGCTGATGTACTTTGCCTTTCCTAACAAATACTCTCCTACAAACACTTGAAGTTTATTCCAGTAGCAAATATACCTATTGTTGTGTGGTCTCTAGTCTTGTCCTTATAGGGTGCTCAGTTAAGAAGGTAAGTTAAATACTCTAAAATAATTCCTTTGATACAACTAAATTTCTTGATCCTTGGAGTCTTTATTGACTGTGTTTTTTTCTTCACTTTTTCACATCACCACATCCTGCCTATTCGTCTTTATGCTCAGATTTGCTTTTTTTGGGAGTATCCAGAACACCACCCTCCATCTCATCACCTCATACATGTACTATGACAACAGCCCCTCAACTGGTCTCCCTGACACCTTTCCCCTCCATCTAGTTCTTCTTACCAGATACATGTTCCAGAGATTCTCCCAGCCTTATTTTTTTATTATGCACTCATACAGACTTCTGTTCTTGCTAGCCAAATTTGCTCATCAGCTAAATAAGACTGACTTATTTTCCCCTCAGTCTTTATATGTGCTATCCTGCATATTTGGGAAATTGCCTTTTTTCACCTCTTGTTCCCTCTATTCCAAACTTACCTCTTGCACAATTCAAGACTGAATCACCCCACCTCACTTATCAGCGCTACATGTATATTATTAATGTTTCTACTGGGACTGTATTTTGAAAATACCCTTTTCTTCCTGCATTTGATGTGTAAACTCATTGAGAACAGGGACTTCAGTTTTTTAAAAAACATTTCTGTTTTACTTTTTGTAGTGGACAGTACATGGTGGGCACAATTGACTTTACTAATATCTGGAGAAATGTGCTTGATTAACTAGCAGTGAACATTTGGAAAGATAAATTTTGATGGTTGCAGGTGATTTTGCAAGTTCTGATCTCACAATAATTAAATAGAGTGCTGAATAACCTTCTTAAATTGCCTATGGTTAATTTTAGTTCTAAAAAAGACAAATTTGATATGAAAGAGTTTGAAGTGAATTATTGCTTATCAAACATCCCCATACATTCATCAGAGTGCCTTAATGTTCAACACTGTGACCTCCTATCAAACCTCTTAGAACAAAAATGCATGAGTAATAGAGCAATTTGAGTCAAATAGTTTTCAACATGAAATTCTCTCCCAGAAAAGAGCAACAATTTCAAGTGTTCAAACTTAACTGGACACTATGAAACTGTTTTCTGTCTTAACTTCACTCTCTGATTTTATCAGATCACTACCTCACCTTGGGAAGTGAATACAAGGAGTGTAAAGATTTATACGTGCAATTTTCAGGATATTTCCCCCAGTCATTATTTAATTCTCCAGAAAATGCTTGGTGAAAGCCAACTAATTTATTTAAAAATAAAAACTCTGCTTTCAAGCATTAACTGTCCTTTGGCATTTTATTTTTAAATAAATTAGTTGGCTTTCACCTAAGCCCTTCAAACCACCAAGAGTGTCAGGGAATGTCCTCCTTTTTCTTGCCATAATTTCTTTCCTTCTCACGAGCCATTTTCTATATTGTACAGAGTTATAGGATACGACTCATTTCCATGTCCTCTTGAAAATCCTCTATAAATTTCTTTCAGAGTCTCCATAGTCGTTTTGGAGAACGTAGATTGCCAAACCTGCCAAATGTCATCCTTTGTTAAATTGTAACGATGTACCTGTTGTCCATCCCCTGGGCATTGCTTATTATTAATGCAGTTTTCCTATGTATCTATTGTTTTCATGCATTTCTCATTTGTCTCATAGTTTGTGACATTTTCAGAATTTTCACCTTAAAATAGCCTCAGTTTTAAAAATTATGTATACTGTTGAAGGATGAGCTTTATAAATTTGTTGTGAATGTACAGAAACTAGTTGCAGCAGTATTTTTCTAAATTTCCAAAATCCATTTCAGTGAGAAACTGAATAGAAAAAGTTTCCCTCTGTGAAAGCAACTGGAAGAATGCATCATGTTCTAGACTAAATACTTATTATGCCCATACAGGTTATATCTTTTAAAAATTCTAGGATGAAAATTGAATTTTGAATTGCCATCTAGAAATAAATTTTTATAGATAGTGTACACACTGGTTCCTGAAAATGGTAGAAAAGGTTTCTTGTCGAGTTCCCTAACACAAGTGTGAATGCTCTGTTTCTGAGTACCACTTGTAGTGAAAGGACACATTGTGGCCAGCCAACTCAAATTGCTACCCACGCTTAATCATTGTAAATAAAGGAAGCAGAGAGACCCATGTTATATTTTCAGAACTGGCATGCTCAATACAGAACTATTAGTTTAAAAATACCACTGAACATTCTATTTGAATTAATCTAGACTTCTGTGAAAAACAAAATAATAAAAAGTACAATTGGTCACTTAAACATATACTATTTCATGCAGGTTATTAACTTAGTAACTACACATATTATTAAAGAACAATGAGAGTAAATACAACTTTGTAACACTTGGCAAACAGTTCAGAATTGATAAATTTCCATTTTGAAATACCTATAGTTTCTACAGAAGCAAAATCACCTTTCTCAGTGGAAAAAAATGTATCTATGAAACACCTATGTGCTGAACATTACTTTTTAAAGGAGCAACTAATTGTCCCAGTGTGAAATGAACATATATCACTCCTAAGGTTTAACATACTGTTTGTGCATAATGCATTTTCCGAGCATCTGGATATAGAAAAGCAACAGAAAAACAAGTACTTTGAACAAAACCCATGGATTATAGGGAATCAATCATGTAAAGAGGTTGAAATAAATAATAAAAACATATTACCTAATGTTCTCCTAAACATTTGTGTTTCACAGTTACCAGGACTGGGAAAATTCTTCATTTTTACACACTGTGTACACTTGTCCTTGTTTATATTTGCCCCCAAACATGATTTAAAAACCATACGCAAAATGCCAGAATGAACCTTAATTAATTGACCCCCACAGTAATCTTTGTGGACAGCACACCAAAGTTCACTGGAAATAACACAAAGAAGTAATTCACAATAAGTACTAGAATAGGGGCACATTCCTTACAGCAAATCCATAAGATTTTAGAATATTCACAGGGATTTTCTGATATGGTACAATCACAGTCACATTGTGAGGGTGAAGAAGTTTAGTCTATAAAATATACTCTTTGAAGCACCAAGAACAGAGATACTTCTGAAGGAGCCTTGCACACATGGCCAAGCAGATATTGTGTATATTCAGAACAGTCTGTTTCACAACTACATTTCAGATGAGAATCACTGCAATTGCTTCTCTACCACTAGTAAACTTGAATCGTTTAGTACTTCATCTGTGAATATTGTTGTGTAACTTCTTTTCTACTGCTGACTCTTGCAGTCAATATTTATTTAAATTCAGACTCCAACGGTATTGCAAAAAAGGAAGATATGAGCATCTTCATGTAAAACTTATAGCAAGTCAAGAGATCATTTGGAAAAAATCCAAATCTGAATTTGTTAGCAAACAATAAAATGCCTAACTTAAAATGTGTTTTCAAATTTGTAAAACTTTGTTAATAGGGTAAAAAGCCATAAGGTTTGTTAAACATCATTCTAAAAGAGCTAACAGTCTATCTATTCATTTGCTTAAGAAATGCACGTTGTTTACCTACCTACCAGTTTGCCTACAGAAAATGTGCTTGCCTAATAAAACTAAAAGCTGTCATCATGCACTGTTGATTTAGTATACAGAAGTTGTCCATTATGTTGAAGAAGTTCTAAACGTATCAACCACATTTTTTTCTTAACTGATCTTCCTCTACATACAATCTTCCAATTGGGATGTCTCAACACTTCTTTCTTGATAATTCCTGATTTTCAGTTACTCTATAAAAGTTCTCGTTTCCTCTTAAACTTAGTTCAGAATTTTCAAATTCAATTAAAGTCTTTAAGTTTTTCCTCTTTCAAATACTATGTGAATACTGAAATATTCATAAATATGGGGAACATAGCTTACCTACCAAAGTTGCTGTCTAAGTAGTATCATAAAATCTACTCTAAAACAATAGAATTTAAAATTGTTTTCTTTTAAGGAAGAAATCAAAACTGTACATTGGAACAAGGTACTATACTACAAAATCAGGTCCTTCTATCCCCCCACTATTCTGGAAATGTAAACAAAAATTAGATACAAAAGTGATTTCTGTGCGGTTTTCTTTGAACACTTTTTCAGCACCTCAATGTTATTAGGTGTACTTTTTGCTTGGTATAGGAGAAATTTTGTATGCACACATAGCTGTTCAGAGGACTTCAGATTTTCGACTACCAAATATCACTGGTGAAGCTATATTCTTTGGATGATAAAGGTAGCAGGGAACTGTTCCTATGAAATTCCTGGGTATCTTTCAGGGCATTGTTAAGGGGTAGCTGTCCATTGAGTAGTGTCAGAGGCAGGTTACAATAAGTGTGGTGGTTGCCTAAGGAAGGTGCTGGCAAGGTGGTGGTTGGCATCTCCTGTTTATAACCTCTGCAACAATGCCTCATTTGCGTCGAATCTGAATGGTGGAAATCTGGGAGATCAGCTTGAGATGACACCAGAGAGGCCGAGGTATTGGTCATGGCAATAGAGGGTATAGGCTGGAGCTCTCCAAAAAGTCCTTGTTCTGCAGAGTCCAGAACATGGCACCGAGAAAGCATTTCTTTTTTCTTGGTGGGCATTTCATACACTAAGTGCTTCCAAAACTTAGAATTTAATTTGCTGCTCTTGGGTCCCTTCCACTTGATCAGGGACAGAACTTTGATGCTGCGTTTTAGTGATTCCACCTCCTGGCAATTCACCTTTCCTTTTAATTCTGTACATTCAATCAAAATCACTTTGATTTCTCCACTGACTAGCATATTATGGAGTCTGCTTTCCAATTCGAAAATACTCCATCCTCGTCTGAGAATATAGTCTGGAGTTAGCACGATAATAAGTCTTCTGCTTTGCTCAACACATCTTGTGAGATCTTCAACGTAGGCTACAAATCACAGAAAGAGAGAAAGAGTAAAACAAAGACATTCCCAGTCTTTAAAGCAGTAGGTTTGCATTCTAGTATAGCAAAGATGCAGTCTTTCACTAAGGTACATCACCTTTTCTTTTCTTGTATTGCACACTCAGAAAGCTTATTGCCTACAAAAAAAAATTCTAATACTTTTCTTTCCCCTCACCATTACTTACAGTGTTTTAGCTAATATAAACTGACTTCTTCAGAGCTTAGGTGTATTTCAGTTATTTTTATTTACTGAATCATTTAATTCAAGACAAGCCTTCAGGCTAATACCCTAAGTGAACAATCAGCGGGTTGATGAAGAGAGAAATGCAGCCTTTTAATGAAGGTCACTGTATTTATGGGTTTGGTTTGCTTTTCCTCCAGTTTCCAACTACTAAACAAGTAGAGGGGTCTATGTACATAATTTATATATATTACATTATACTTCAAAGATAATTATGAAAGAGATGGTGGAAAATCTCTTCTAAAATCATAGCTTGTTTCTCAGAATATCTTCTGTTATTTGCAACCTTAGGTTCTCCATTTTGTTCTTCAAACATGGAGATAGGGAAGTGGTTTGTGTGTGCCCATGAGTTTAATTTGAACCAGCTGCTCTTTGTTCAGAGGAGGAGTGAGGGGTGGAGTTGGAGCATGGGGGATGGTGTGGAACGGTCAGTATAGGAGGAGGAGTCTATCAACTGAGAAGTCTCTGCTCTACTTTGTGGGAAAATTCTGAAAGTAAGGTGAATAAGTTATGGTCTTTTCCTAGTAGAAAAGCACTCAACTAACTCTAGGTTTGTTTATCCCATGGAATAATCCTTTTGCAACCAGGCTTCCCAAAGCCTTATCCGCCAAAAAGGGAAACACACACATGTGTTAACAAATGGAGACTTGGACACAGGTGCTGTAACAGCGAGCTGTCTTTACTAAGCAGAGCACGAGGCCCTGTCTAATGTACAGTGCCCTCTAGCAGAAGCAGTGCTTACAGAAGCATAGCAACATTTGTCACTACAAATCTGCCCAAGGTTACAGACTGCTTTCAGGGTGTCACGTCCAGTACATAGTGTGGGGCCACCAAGCAGCTCAGTGCAAGTCATTTGAAAAGAGAAACTTATTTTACAGATGCATATTTTTACAGATGATTTCTCTTTCCCAGGGTTTTATTTCTACCGTTTGGCAGCAAGAACACTTTCACAAGTGAAAAAGAGCAAACTCTCTCTACACCCTACAGATAAACAACTTTTTGAGAAGTACACAGAGAATTGCCCATTTAACAAATTGTTGTTAACTGCTGTTTTGCTTTTTACTTAATACATTTCAGGACTTTCTCATGCACTAGTTACAGAGACTGTATCTGAGGTGATAAGGCAACTTCTAAGTGGGGAGGGAACCCCTTAAGAATTTTATTAAAATTAACCCCTCCAGAATTTTATTTTAGAGATTATGTTTTAAAAAACAGCATTGAAATCTGCAAAAAGTAAAAATGAAAACAAAACAAAAACACCACATAAGTAGCAATGGGGAATTTATCACTCTGTCATTTATAGAACTGGTGAAACAATGGAAGGAAAGGTAGAAAGTTTCAACAGAGTGGAAAAATATTATCCCAATGTATCAACAGCTCTGACTCTTCATTTTCTTCCTTTCTTTCTGCTCCCAAAAAGAAAGAAGTTATGTGGGAAGCTTCATCATTAGAAGTTGAATCTGTAAGATACAGTAAAATAAACTATCATGCATCTTTCCCATTATTCTTTTCACCTTTCCTCCAAACAAAACAAAAACCCAAGCCAGAATCATGGTATAAGTGCAGAAGTCCATGAAAACACAACTTTATCAGATTATGCATGAGTTAATTGTTATTTGTACAGAATTCTTTACAAAATGATTTACTGAGGGGTTATCCCAAGTAGTATTCTTCCCTCATTAATTGTAGCTTTACATTTAATTCTTAAAAATTTATCTGTACAAACTTTGTCATGAGCACATTTGTCACAGAAATGATACCTATATGAACAACACTATTCCTATGTGTTGGGATGTAGCTTAATTTACTTTTTAACTACATTTTAAAAAACAAAAGGTACAGCTATACAGATTTCTATCTACTTAAAGAAAATGACAGCTCAAGCATTCACAGTCATAAGAGAAACAATACACACACACACTAATAAATTTGATTGGGATGTCAGGCTTTGACTGTGGGCTTCCCAGGTGGCTCAGTGGTAAAGAACCTGCCTGCCAATGCAGGAGATGCAAGAGATGGGGATTCAATCCCTGGGTTGGGAAGATCCCCTAGAGAAGGAAATGGCAACCTACTCTAGTATTCTTGCCTGGAAAATCCCATGGACAGAGGAGCCTCAGGGGCTACAGTCCATGGGGTCGCAAAGAGTCCCCAGAAATGACTGAGCACACTCGCACACACACAGGCTTTGGCTTTACTATCCTTTTTCTCTATTGGGGGAGGGAACAGGATACAATTTTTGCCCCATTAATATGGTTCTCCCCCTTCACTTGTCTATTATACTTTGTCATTTGACAGTTAAGCAGAATGCAACATTTAGGGTTTGAGGGGCTTCTTTGAGATTAATTAGGCAGAATTTGCATTTGCCTCCAGAAGGAATGCCTGTCAAGAGGAATCCCACTACACTCAGCTGCACGGGGTGTGAGTGTTGAAGGGAACCTTGGAGAGAGGGAGTGGTCCCTTTCTCCAGCATACTACACTGGCTCTGCTTATCCTGGCAAAGCTCAGTGGAGAGTTGAGGCAACCATCCAGATAATTCCAGCTGAAAACCTGCTCTGGAAGAAAAAAAGGTCTGAATTATCCTGGTTTGCCCTATATATACATTAATCATATGCACTGGAGTCAGTCAGTCAGTACATCTAAATTTTCCCTGGGTAGACACAGCCCAAGTGTCCCAAAGAAAACACAAGCCACTTTCTTGGGCCCCGAATTTCGTGTTCCATTTCACTTGGTGAAAAACCAAGTGGAAGTTTTCAGATGTGAAGCCCACATTTCACTTCTTGGGATGCTGATCAGTGGCTGGGCAGCAATCTCAATATTTGAAAGCAGTTGGGGAGGTGCCTCTAAGAGCTGTCTGGCTCTAAGGAAAAGAAGGAGAAACTGGGCCCTCACTTCCATATTCTGGCTTGCTCTCTCTGTTTTTCTCTCTATGTTTTTTTCTTTTTCTTACCCATTTGCTCCTCTTTCTTTCACCCTTTCATTTTTTTCCCCTTTTCCTGTCCTGTCTCTCCTGTCCTTTTACCTCCCTCTTTGCTTTTTTTTCTCAATTCCCCTTCTTACTCCCCCTTCCTCTTTTGCTTACCTCTCTTTGCCCTGTTTCTCCCTTCCTTCCTAAATCTTTGCTTTCTGTGTCTTTGGGAAAAACAAGGAACTAGGCATCATGAAAAGAATACTTAATTAGCAAGGGACCCAACAGGTAGAGTTAACAATATTTTTTACTTGCTAACCTTTATCCAGGGAGTTGTTGCTGGTTCCTATGCAGCAAGTGTACCAAAGAATTTTCCCCAACCCCTGGAGTTGCATGTCTGCATCCAATGACTGTGAATTGGAGCCTGATCCATTAGGACCATACCCTGTTTTTGTATGGCCTGTGAGCTAAGAATGATTTTTTAAAACATTTTACAGGGTTAAAAAAAATAAGAATATGATGCAACAGAGACCATATATGACCCACAAAGCCTAAAATATTTATTCTCTGAACCTTTACAGAGAAAGGTTGCCACCCCTAAATTAGAGACCAATCAGGATGTTTAGGTTTGGAAAAGTTCCAAATAAACTAAGCAGAAATCAGGTATCAAATTAAGGCATTGCTGGTCCACAGCTAGTGTAGTCCCTGACAGGCAGAGGTGTTTGCCATGGTAGGGCTGTGGTTTTGTGTGAGACATGTTAGAATCCTTCAGGAGCCATTTTAAAAAGTTTCTTACCATGACGAGATAATAAAGAAATGTGTGTGTGTGTGTGTGTGTGTGTGTGTGTGTGTGTGTTTTAATTCCTAAATTCGCAGCACACATGAATACTTGCTAAATCTTGCCCTGACTTGTTCAGGCAAATTTAGCAACCAAGTAGCAGGAATCCCTTAAAAGACTATTTTTTCCACATAAAAATATAAAACATCCCTTAAATGAAAGGACATTAAGTTATTTCTTTGCAAATTTTGAAGTAACTTAACAATGACAGAATGAACTATGGGTGGCTGTATCTGACAGACTTCTGCTTCTCTAAACAAGGCTATGAAACCACAGTAGATATGAAACAAAGCTATTACACTTAACCTATTTGTGATCTTCACAATTTTGTAAAGAAAAAAAATGGGCAGGTGTATAAACCAAAATTCCAGTGTATTTAGAAAAGTAGGATTCAATCTACAAAAGTTGAAAACAGGACACTTATAATCAAAGCAAAAAAGTAAACTGAAAGAAGAAATAAAAGTACAAAATAGAATCAGGAAGAATATAATGGCAGCCCCAAGAAGTTTCTTCTAATAGGGTGTGTATACTTTTTCCAAAGAACTCAGTACTCCTAAATGCCAGGCTTTAAATCTACTCTGGATATAGGCAGAAGCACAAGGAGAAAACACTCTTATGCATAAATTTCTATGTGGTCTTGCTACTACCTACTAACCATTTGATTTATCAAACTAATTAATTATAAATTATTTTTGTGTTGACACTGCTGCTTATGTCAGAATCATTATCAGGGGTAGTAGGCATATTAAAAATTAAAAGACAAGTACTTAGTCTGTAGGTAAAAGCATAATTTATTACTTAGTCAGGTTCAAACAATAGAATCTTGGTAGGCTTATACTCACAGCTATGTATATCCAAAATCAGTTAAACAGACAAATCATTAGGGTGAGATAGGATGTGTCAAAATTGATAATATTCTACTAATTTTAGTGAATATTACATAACAAATAACTATCAGCAATGATATTTATTAAACCTATAGATTCATATATCAAAACTTAAAAACAAGACGGTTTCTGATTGTGACCGAGATGGATCCACTCCTATAACTGGTGGGGAGAAACCAGCAAAAATAATATAGGTTTCACATATATCAAAGGAAAAAAAATGTATTATTCAGCACTATATATTTGGAAAAAGTTATTAGACCTCTGGTATAAACAGAGGCATACAGTGAGGTACTTTATAATGTAGTCTCACTGAAAATACTACCTACATTTAAAATAATGATGCTTAATACTAACTTATTGAAAGAGTTACACAGGTTGACAACCTCACTCTTTATCTTGGCTGATGTGAAAATTTTCGGGTCTTGCTTCTGCCTCTGGCAGATGTAAGAATCTGTCTGTGTTGTCTGCCACAGAGATTGAGGCTAAAAATTTTGTATTTAGCCAGGTGTGTGTGAGGGGAGCAGGGGGCTTTCTAAACAGTGTGTAATATTACTTGCCCTACAGAAACCTTCCCTGCCCCCTCCTCCAAGTCCTTGACTTGATAGCTCATAGTTCACAGGGATAAAATTATTTTTGGCAGGATTTTTGTTTTCTATTGACTATTGTAAGGGTTCTAATTGATTCTGATTAGTAAGCTGATCAACAGTTAACATGGATTTGTTGAGTCTTTGTGAGTGCAGGAAACCATGATGTATTTAGTTTTGACTTTGGAAGCTGCATTTTTGGTAGTGAATCCTTTGCTTTTGTGTTTCATCAATGCATGGACAGGAAGGCATGATGCTGGGCAGAATCTACTCTGGAATGTTGTCCATATTTCTGAATTCTTTTGCTTTCCTCTTTACCTCTTCACTGAGAATAGAGGTAGGTAATGGAACACATTCAGAGGATACTGAAATAAAGAAAATGTGGAGAGTAGCAAAGACAGTCTGCAAAATGTCCTTCCCCTCCTTTTCTCTTTTAACCTCATGCCCTAAAATCTGTAGATTTGACATTCTAATCAGTGCAGTCTTGATAAATATGGAAAAAGACAACTTGCTGCTTATATAGTATTTTCTGCGGTTCCTTTGGTACTTAAGACAATTGTATCTTGGCCTTCAACTCTTTTTTTAAGGTGTCTGTTGTCTGTGCTTCCCCAAAAGTAGATGCTCTGTTTGAAATTCTACACAACAGAGGCTTCCTTTACCTCCAACTTTGAATGAAAAACCTCAGTCCATTGACCACAGTACTTTGCTGATCATATTGGATACAGTTTACAGTTCTCTCTCTCTAGACTCTAACATGAAGGGGTTGGTGGGCATATATAATTTTATTCCATGTGAGTAAATTGTATACAATGTGTTAAATTTCCATGATTGTGCATTTCACCCCTGCCTCACACTTTTTAGGTCACAGACGTCAGATTGCCTGGAAAAGGATTTTATTACTCCCCAAGGACAATTTACTTGAATGATGTCCAATATGTCCAGCTATTAGAGAAACTATTGGCAATGAGTAGTTACAGATCCATGTACAAAAATTTTTTTGCATGCCTCACTTCAGAAGCGACTAGGGATCATCTGACACCAGATGTATCTCCAGTCATTTGTCATTTCAATGTCAGCACAATCACATGGCCATTAAAGAACTGAAGGTTAGAATAGTGAGTAAGGTCTAGCAAATGCAAGAATGTAATCAGACATAATAATTTTTACCTTAAATTACTGAAGGAGTCCTAGGATTCTTGAGTGAGAGAAACAGAAAACTGAGCATGAAAAAAAATGGAAAGACAATTTGATATTTGAAGCCAAATTCATAAATATAATTTCAACAGACATGGCTGATCAACCATATGCATGATAATATTTTTCATTCACTAATGTCTTTCTCTGGTGAAATAATGCAGGAATAACTCACATAGAGATCCCCATAGTCTTCCTATGGGTAGAAGAGGAAACTGAGCTAAAAGCTTTTGAAAGGCTTTTTCCTCTTAAAGCTTCAGCCAGAATTAGCTCAGTTTATAATTGTTTTTAAGTATTTCACATGTACTCTTAAGGATCCTGCTCACTTTCTCTTAAAAGGCAAACAAAAGCTACAGGATTTGGTTGCTTCTACTTTTAGTCTTAGAATGCTATTTTCTCCATTTGATCAGTTGAAAAACTTTTATATTTTTATGTTTTCTAATCTCTGCAGAAACAGAGATAAGATGGACTCAAAAGCCTAAATGGTACTCATCCAAAAATGTCCCCAATCTCAGAATCTCAACTGCACAGCTGGGTTCTGTTGGTCACATGTCAGCTTCAGAGCACATCTGTTCATTCCTAAAGGATCCACTAGGCCCCATGAACACAATGTGCTCTGTGTATAGTACTTTACACCACAAAACCCAGCAGCTGCACGGGTGAGAAAATCTCTACTTCTCAAGTTTGTGTCTCTAGGCAGTTTGAGTAGGGTGTTTTCTATCTGGCTTTCTTTTGGTTGCCTGTCACTTCTGACATTCAGATGCCTGTTGGCAACAAAATTGCTTTTGCTATTCTACTACAGATGTTTCTAGCCTGGGAAGAGACAGACCCAAACTTTTACTGGAAAGTAGGAATTCTTGCCACATTCAGGCACCAAACCTGAGAAAACATAAGGAAGATTCTGGCCACAGGCTCAAGAATGGAAAGGTAGGTCACTGCCAGGAAAATAATGTCCAGATCTAAAGACTTCTAGTTTTAGCATTTAGGAAAAATATTTGTGTCAGATCTTCCCATCTGTGATGGTTCATGATGGCCAAAGGACACTTCCCTAGTAGGGCACGCAAGGAGGCTACAATTACATACACTTCACCTTGGAAAGTGACATCTTTACATTCAAGCTTTCTGAGAACTCATGGTCACGTGTGTGGGTGGTGGGGAGGAGAGGGGGAGGGGGAGATAAGGTAAGGGAGACACATTCATGTACTTTTGAAACCATATGCATTGGAGAGATTTGTGTGTTGATGAGGTTGAGTTGAAATACCATGAGAGTGGTGAAAAAGAAACTGAAGATACATCAAAAATGAAGGTATTAAACATGAATGGGTTTATGTAAAAAATTTCATTAGTTTGATTCATAGAAAATTATTGTTGTAGGTCAAGAATGATATTATGAAGTCTGATTTTACAATCCTCAAAGGCCTCACTGCTAGTTTTTAGAGGAAGGAGCAGTCTTGGGTCAACATGTTTTAAATGAGATGTGAGGGACAAACACAGCTTATAATATTGTAACTAGTGCCCCCCCACAGGAATGTGTCTATATTTATATAGCATAACCTATTAAATCTGTACCAATGGCTGTGACTACAGACCATAGAAGCTTCTTTAATAACACATATACACTAAGTCCAAAATGTTCTACTCTGTCATTCATGTGTAAATCAAGTATATTATTCATATACTTCATTGACTTCCTGAATGCGTGCTAAAAATGCCAAGGAAAAACTCGTTAATCGTGACATGGTGACTGCTCAGCCAGCTCTGAAATGTTGATGGAAAGGAAAAATTGTCAAAGGGCCTTTTTAAGAACTTCTGCAGGTTACACTCGCAAATCGGAATTCAGAGAACATGAATTTTCTCATTCAGGAAGGATTAAAATCAAACACCCTCCAGTGGTTGCATCTGAAAACTGCATAGTTGTCCCTTACTTGTAAAAGCAGCCTTCCTATGTACCACTGAGTACCCAGGATCCAACTCCCTGCTTAGTTTAATTGTTGTATCATCTCAAAAAATTAAAATGATCTTCTATGGACTATAAAATCTCTCTTCATCCTAATAACATCATCTTGGGTATGTTTATATTAAGTTCTTTACATGCCAGGATAAATAAGGCAACAACCTCCTATTATCCCTTATGTTGTGTATTACAGTCCTCAATTAAAATCTTGTACTTTCGTGCTAGGAAATATGACTTGTATAAGCCTCATACCCCATGGTCAAGGAGGACATTCAGGCCTGTGTATGATACACCAAAACAACTAATCAATTTCGCCAATCAACTAGCTGACTCATTGAGGTATAAAATATTCTACCACCTGTTTGGCTAAATTAACACCATGTTGATTCAATTGACCTGTCAAGTTATCAAAATAAACTGAGAGAATGAATAAAATACAATTTGCGGATGCATCTCTCTTACTCTCATGATCTCAGTCTGGGTCTCATGGGTCTCAGTCTGACCCATGCACACTAGGTGCCTCTTTATATAATAAGCAAGCGTCCTCTATTGAGTCTCAGGTAAAGTGGCTCACCTGTGTTCCAAGTTGTCCCTATTTCTTTTCCTGATGTGCACAATGTTGAAGTATTGCTTTCTGGGTCAGAAGAAAGATAATCAAAGTTGACATGTTCAGACATGAAGGGTGACATTTTTAAGTCACTTAGTGGGGTTGATAAAGACTGTCTATTGTGGCGCCAACAAATTTGTAATGCAATAAGGCAGAAATTGAATCCACACTGAATCCTACTGCAGGTGACTCGACATAGAATATAAATTCCACTTTGGTAATGCTATTATCTGAATACAATTTAAGACACTATCTAAAAATTGATGTTGCAGAATTTTGATAGTTAACAAGATGCTCTTGGCAAAAAATGCAAAAAATACATAGTAATCTAATGAATTAAACAAAAAATACTAAGGGGATATTTTTGATATTTCACTAATGATAAACCTCAACCTCTTGTAGATATTCTTTATAATATCTGAAAAAAATACACATTAGAACTGAGACTATTCCTGTGAATTACATTTTCTTTCAGCAGAAAGCTCCTTTTTAGCTTTCTTATTCACTTGTTTAAAAGGCCTTTCAAGATACTGTCATGAAAATATTAAAACTTTTATTTATTTCATTTCCTCTTGTCTTAAACCAACACTATTAAAACAAAATCAGCAAGCATCTATTTAGCATCTACTGAGCTCAGGTATTCTGTTAGATTATAACAGGGGTATATAGATGAATGAGAGACAGTCCCTGCCCTCATGGAGCTTATGATCTCACTGAGAAGATAAGACATACACAGGTAGAAAGCTACATACAAAAATAATACAAAATATCACAGGAATACAAAATTTATAGACAAGCAAGTGATTATACCCCATGTACTCTAGAGTTAGAGAAATCATTATGGAGTTTTCACAGAGGCAGTGATATGGAGAGGATAAATAGGATTTGTAAAGGTATAGAAGACTAACATGAACAAAAGCATTGCAAGGACATACAATATACATGAAAGGCATAGTTTGGCTAGAGTATGGGAATGGGTAAGGGAAATGGTAGGAGAAAAATTTAGGAGATAAATCTGGGCTGGCACTAGACTGTAGACTGTAGACTAACCCTTGTTTAGCTAAGGGTTAGTAGATTTAATCCTGTAAGAAATGGTGAAGTATATGATTGTTGAATAGGGGAGAGACATGATGAAGGAGGCATACATATTAGTGGTACTAGATGGATGAGAGGAAAAATAGGGAAGGCATTGAGGAATGAGTTGATTAGGGCCTATACTAGAATGGTGGAAGTCATCATGGAAAAGATACAAATGGACACTGGATTTGGGAGAGAGACACCAAAGAATCAAGTCATGAAAATGAAGGAAATTACAGAAAAGAAGAGGTGAGGACTAAGGCAAGAAATCTGAGGAAGTCTTACATTTGTTGAAAGTAGTGTACCAGTAAATATTGTCTGGTTTCTTTCTATGAATGTGTAAGTGTGCATACTCAACGTGCAAACCCAAACATATACATATGCACGCTGAGAAAAAGTGATGAACAACCAAAACTTAGTTGTTTCAATTTGTTTCTTGCCAGCTAGTGACCATGGTGGACTTCTGATCACTTGAATTAACATTATTGAGGAATAAATAATGATCTAGAGGAGTGAGAACCAAATAGATCTAGGTTCTAATTCCATCTCTACCATTTGCCAGCTGACTGATACTGGATTTCTTTCAGGTCTTATTTCCTCATCTGTAAGATGAAGATAATAGTGCCTGCTCTTAAGGATGGAATGAAACAATGTATCTGAAAATATTCTATATACAGTCAAGTACTGAAAATATAAGCTTTTTAATTTTGTTATCCCTTGTGTATAAATTACCATATTCTGATTTGTGGTTACAGTTTAATTTTCCTCTTCCCAGGGATGTTCATGTATACATGCAGACTAATTTTAGCACTTTTAGTTTCCTGCAATGACATTTTTGGCTCTTTGAGGGTAGGGGCCATATATTTTCTGTATTTATCTTATACTACCATGTACAATACTCTGAACAGTAAAAGGAAAAAAAGTATATTTTTTACTTGAACCTGAATTTATTCTGAAAACTCAAATATAACTTTCAATATGTAGCATAATTGAAAAGTGGCACTCAAGCCCTCCCCATAGTCTAGAACTTCTTAAAAAGAATTTAAATACACAGTGAGGTGCCATATCCCATGGCCTCATATACATTTTAAATTTTTATTTATTTATTTTTTAATTGGCGGATAACTGCTTTACAATATTGTGTTGGTTTCTTCCATACGTCAACATGAATCAGCCATAGGTATCTGTATGCCCTCTCCCCCTTGACCTCCCTCCCATCTCCCACCCTATCCCACCCATCTTGGTTGTGTCCCTGCATCATACAGCAAATTTCCACTGGCTATCTGATTTACATGTGGTAATATATATGTTTCAATGTTACTCTCTAAATTTGTCCCACTTTCTCCTTCCCCCTCTGTGTCCACAAGTCTGTCCTCTATGTTTGTGTCTCCATTGCTGCCAAGCAGATAGGTTCATCAGTACCGTCTTTCTAGATTCCATGTATATGAGTTAATATATGATATTTGTTTTTCTCTTTCTGACTTACTTCACTCTGTATAATATCTACCATATTAGAACTGAGTCAAATGCATTCCTTTTAATGGCTAAATAATATGCCATTGTGTATATGTACCACGGCTGCTCTTTCTATTCATCTGTTGATGGACATCTAGGTTGCTTCCATGTGCTAGCTATTGTAAATAGTGCTGCAGTGAACATTTGGGTACGTGTGTCTTTCAGTTATGTTTTTTTAAAAGTGGATTTTTCTGTAAATCTGGAAATGAGTATCAAGTCTTAAATTCAGAGTTATTAGTCACAATGATTGTAGGTGTAAGTAGAAACACAATGACAGAAGATCAGTTTTGGAACTGAAATGCATTGAAAATCTGAAATGCAAAAAAAAAGAGATCTGACTTATACAATTTTAAAGGATCTTCACTTTTCTAAGAGCACTAAGGCAATATAATAAAATGTACAATTAAATCACCATTTTTATTTTTTATTTATTAAAAAATTTTTTTTTAAATCACAATTTTTAAAGCATATGTAAAATATAGGTGAGAGTGCCTTTAAAAATTTTTGGATGCTAGAAAGTCATAACACAGTCATTGGGGAGAATTTTGAATTTAATAAAATCTTCTGTAAGAAAAATCTAAATTCTTGGCTCTGACATTTGAAGTCTCCATGTAACTTCTTAAGTGAAACCAAACTTTTAAAATACAAAACTCAAAAGTACTTACTTCCACTTGGAATTAGGTCCCTTTCTGGGATGAATAGTTTATATCCATAGTGTTTTTCCAGCACATCTGGCAGTATTTCAAGAGCAAATTGCTCTTCTTCAGGGTTGTCACAGTCTAAAGTATCTTGGTCCACTTTTGTGTAAGAGAGATAGGCATCATATTCCTTGTTGTCTTAGATACAAAGAAAAACAAAAGGGTTGTATGTAGGATTAGTAGGTTCTCTTTCAGTACTAAATATCTGTAATAATTAACAGGCTAGAATAAGCAGTATAATTAATAACCATCATTAACAACTAGAAAAAATAAGTCACGTGCCATGCCGTAAGAAACCTAGTATATTTCAACACAATCCAGTTATAGTCACGGGATATGAACTGAAATTGCTATCAATGGGCAACATATAGTTTTGACAGAATAAAAGAGATTTATTTGTAACTTTTGTTGTGAATGATTAGCTCAGTGTGTTTGAATGAAGGACTACATAAACCAAAGTCATGAATCTTAACTCTTTCTGTGCCAGTTGGCTTGGCTCTGTTACTTGGTCACAGACTATACCTTGTTTGCACAAATATGTGTAAGAGATCCAAAAGAGGCTGGGCCCTGGAGTGTGGAAGATCGAAATAATCTAGCCTCACTCCTGGAGACTCTACTTGCAACACATGCCATACTTCCAGTTGGTTACTGTCGTCATCCTCATATACAAAATGCAGTTCATTACCAAATATTAGAGACAGCAGCTGGGTTTTATACAAATGCATTGCCTGTTATTCTTGTTCAATCCATGGCCAACTAATTTGATACAAACTTCCAAAAGAAGCCTTTGTTTAAAAATATACATCCTTCCAATATTGCCAAATTAGGTTTTCCCTTCACCCATTTAGTCAGAGTTAACTGTGCTTTAAGAATGTATTTTTTCCTCCTTTGCTGTATTGGCTCAGAGCCAGTCTCCCCAAAGAGAAAATGTGTATGTGTATGTATGTGTATATACACACAGAGTTTTTCCCTGATTTTATTAATGAATACAGCCACTCAAAGTCCCCACTGGTTTTAGAAGGGACACACTAGAAAAGTTATAGTGGTTTTTAAAATTCCCTTATTTATAGAAAAATTTTTAATGTGGTGAGTCTAGACTCATATGAAACTATTAGTATTTAGAAACTATTAAACCTAGTTACTTGCAAATAATTTTAAAAGACCAGAAAACATTTCAGATTTTGTTTCTAAAGCACAGAAATAGTTTCCATTAAAACAGACCTGATTAGATTATAGTTAAAACCTGACCAAAATATACTTTACAGAATGAAGCAGCCACTCATTTTCCTTATACCATTAATAATTTGGTTCTAACTGCTGAAAGAGGTATACATGATAGGCACATAAGGAGATATAAATATCCTATGGGTTCCAAGGTGGCTCAGTGGTAAAGAATTTGCCTGGCAGTGTAGGAGACTTGGGTTCAATCCCTGGGTTGGGAAGATCCCCTGGAGGAGGGTGTGTCAACACACTCCAGTATTCTTGGAGAGGGAAATGGCAACCCACTCCAGTATTCTTGCCTGGAGAATCCTATGGACAGAGGAGCCTTGCGGGCTACGGTCCATGGGGTTGCAAAAGTGCTGGACATGATTTAGAAACCAAACAATAACAACAAATTCCATATGGTAAGAAGTACACAGGACCCCTTTGACTATTTTAGTGATAACTGAGTCAGGATTATATTGTTCTAATTCTAGTAAGGTTCCAGGCTTCACTACCCCCACATGAAAGGAACTCTGGTTATTTATGTTAAGATGGTGCTTGAAGCCAGGAGGCTTCCCTTTAGCCTGTCCTCTAGCTAGAAAAGACTTGTGTGAGCCTTGGTTGGGTTACTTGATTGCTTAGGAACACATGCACATGGAGGACTGCCCCAATAGTTGAGATCATTTGGCTTACAAATGAGGCACATTCCACTGTTATGCATAAAACACCACTTGGAAGTGAGAATGTTCACAAGCAATGCTAATGTAAGAACCTCCTGGTAATCCTAGCACCTCTGCCCCTGTTCCAATCAGGCTCAGGATGCACCTGCAGGCCCTTGACTTTCTCCAGCTATAATTACTCACCTGGGACTGAGAGTTGCTGATGATACACAGCTGGAAGAATAAAATAGGCCAAAGGACAAACAGATCCATTTCTATGAGCAGAATGTATTTCATCTTTCTTGATAGATGGTGTTGCTGCCTCAAACTCCATAATGTCAGACTAGACCCTAGTTTCCTCTGACTTTGATAACTCTAACTCACAAACCTCTCAAAATTCAACTACTTATTAATTCATTCAACAATGTTTTTTGTTGGGCATCTACTATGAGCTAGCCATCCACTATGACTACCTGACTCTTTACCCATCTGGCCAGAACTTCTAGACTCTTACCCCATTGCTTGTCCAGACTATGATGATTTGCCCTCCAACTATGCCTAATCTCCATATTCCTGGTCCTATCCTTACTTGCTTCACCTATACACTAATATAGGTGGTGTTTTGTTGTTGTTTAGTTACTAAGCCATGTCCAATTCTTTGAGACCCTATGGACTGTAGCCCACCAGGCTCCTCTGTCCATGAGGTTTCCCAGGCAAGAATACTGGAGTGGATTGCTATTTCCTTCTCCCAGGGATCAAGACTTTTTTTTTCAGAAAAATATTGCTATATCTCAAGTCATGACAAAGAACATGGATGTCTTTGTGCTAACCCTCAACATGTCTGGATAACAAATTGTACATACCATTCTAGAAATACATCATTCTTTGGAAAATGGTTGCTCCTGGTTTCAGTTATGTCCCTTTAAGATGAACTAAAGGTGAAGAGCTTATGGTAAATGGCAAGAGCAGGAAGAGAGCTCTCAAAGCCACTATATCAGATGTCCCAGAAGGCCTAGGATGCCAGCTAGTGAGCAAGCAGTGACACAGATGCCACAGTTTAAAAAATGCACTTCAGCTCTATGTAGACAGCCAAGAAAACCTCATGAATAGCCACAGCTGTTGCTCACAAAGAGGAGCAAGACAGATCAAGCAATATCAATGATATGATACGATGCAAATAAAGGTTAACAGCAAATCCTAAAAATTGTTTTAAAACTGAATGGCCATTCAGCAACACCACTTTGTTATGTGAGGCTAATGAGCCTTCCTCTTTATTAAATCATGCTGACTATGCTCATCTGAGAAGCCAGAAAACACCACAACGCATTATAAAGGAGAGAGCTGGTTATTCCCAATGAAGAGAGAAGTTATGACGAAGGGAACCAAATTGTCTGTGGAAGAATTTTTCTGTTGTCACACTGTCCCTCCCATTTTAAAATTTCATTTTAATCCTGTTCACCATCAGCAAGTGGTTCCTGTTTACAGTGCAGTTCTTCTGGGCCTCTGCTAAACATAGTACTAAATCCTTTAGCTTCTAAAGTGCAAAGACTGTGTAACTTTGTGGATTACTATGTCCCCAATGCTTACTATACTACCAGTGTGTATATGTATAGGATTAATCCAGATGAAGAATATATTTAATATGTAAGTAAATACATCATTCATGGTGCTTGGTACATAGTAGACACTAGATAGCATATTCAAAAGCAGAGACATTACTTTGCCAACAAAGGTCCGTCTAGTCAAGGCTATGGTTTTTCCAGTGGTCAAGTATGGATGTGAGAGTTGGACCGTGGAGAAGGCTGAGCGCCGAAGGATTGATGCTTTTGAACTGTGGTGTTGGAGAAGACTCTTGAGAGTCCCTTGGACTGCAAGGAGATCCAACCAGTCCATTCTGAAGGAGATCAGCCCTGGGATTTCTTTGGAGGGAGTGATGCTGAAGCTGAAACTCCAGTACTTTGGCCACCTCATGCGAAGAGTTGACTCATTGGAAAAGACTCTGATGCTGGGAGGGATTGGGGGCAGGAGGAGAAGGGGACAACAGAGTATGAGATGGCTGGATGGCATCACTGACTCGATGGACCTGAGTCTGGGTGAACTCCGGGAGTTGGTGATGGACAGGGAGGCCTCGTGTGCTGTGATTCATGGGGTCGAGAAGAGTCTGACACAACTGAGTGACTGAACTGAACTGAACTGAACTGAAGTATTTAATGACTGCATAATTCAAAGGTCAAATAAATTAAGCAAACATTGATGAATTGAAATGAAATTAACTACATCAAAGATGTTTAAGAAGTCAAAGTAGATTTTATTAAAAATATGGCATTTTATAACAACTTTCAGGAAATGCTACTATGGATATGAATCAAACAGAAAGCATGAACATGGGTAAAACTATGATGTGTCTTTGAGATGTCAAAATATTTAAATAAAGAAGTGAAAAATTCAATAGGCTGTCTAGCTGACATTTGGCATCATGAAACTGGATATATCTAAAAGGCCTTTAATATTCATTTATTCATCCTCACTGTATACCTGCTGACTTTTTAGTATTCCATTCAACTAGTACAGAGATTGTGTGTTTATGGTCCAAGTTCCATGTAAACTATTTTAATTTTCCTTCCAGCTGAAAACCCTTGAAGTCCCCCACCATTGCATTTTTTCCCTAAAATAATTGGTTTGGAATCAATACACTCAATTCTCTAACCAAAATGCTCTAGATTACTTGTCATCTTTGGTCACTTGGGCAATACTGAAGATATGGATGCAACTTATGATATTAGCATGAATTTAATCTTACAAATATGTACTACAACTGATCAGTTAGTTTGGATTATTGGATATGGATGATGAAAGTAATTATTTCAGGTAAACTTAATAAATATATCACCTCACTTACAGAAAGTTTTAACAAATTGCTTGTAATCATGACCTAAAGCAAATGAATCACAGCAGACTCCCTTTCATGTACTTTCATATAGACAATGCATCTTTAACACTCTTAATTGCCATCCCCATTGAGCCATTCGTTGGCACTTGGAAAACAGTGAAATTTTCCCCAATAGCATATTTCATCTCATTATTTTATGTGTACAGGTTAAAGAGTCAGATTTTCCAGTATTGATCATTGTATACAGAAACTGAAGGCTACTGACTACATTTTCATACATATTGTTGGAGCCTATAATCATGGTCAGAACAGGCTCTAATTTCTCATTTTAAAGATATATCTGAATAAGGGCCTGTGATACTTTTAAATAGGCTGCTACAATCATTAGGTGAAAACACTTCTTTGATAATAAGCATGCACATGTATTCATCAAACAGCATTTCTCAAATTTACTGCAAAATTATAGAAGTCAATTAGAACATACTCATATCATTGTTCACATAATAGTAACAATAAGACCAATATCAAAGGTTCCTCAAAAATTTTGATGTTACCATCACCACTCTGCCCTTCTCCTATCACTATAAAACTAAAACAAAATCATAAACTCTTCTCCTTTGAGGATCTCAAAACAAAACAAAAGCTCTAACTTTCATTATTCTAGTACAATGAAAACTAAGATTTAAATTTGGCTTTTTAAAGTAATGACTTACAATTGGACTTCTTTTTTTACCTTGGCTTACCTTGGGCATTCCATACACACATTTCCCAAGGCTTATAGTAGTTTGCTGGTGAAGATGTATGCATAAAGAGTGATATGTCATGATTTCTTATTAGTTTGATTGTGAAGTATGGTAGTTGTTCTTTTGAAAAATTAACTCATTTTTGAATGTTCAAAGAAACAGGCTCAGTACAATGTTTTGCTAATATCTCATTTATAAGATTTCCACAAGCCATGAATGGAAAACATAAGAAAATTATAAGCTACAGTCAGAATTTTTTTCCTTTGAAGTCACCTTTGAGAATTGTGTTACAAAATCACACAAAATATGTGGGTCCAGATGTACTATTAGCTTTAAATCGAGTATCTCTATGGATATTAATATGTTTCTTAAATAATTTGGGTTTTCTTTGATGCCAGGAAGAGCTAAATATGATCTGCACCTAAATTTGAATTTCCTAGAGAAAAAAATGAAATTGGTTCTTACTTTGTTTCTTAGTAAGGGAAAGGGCATTGACAGCATTGGTTGATCTCCTGACCAACTAATATCTCCTTGTTAAACTTTTTTTTAAAAAATAATTTCAAGAAATAAAATGATTTTAAAGAACACCCATATATCCTTTACCCAGGTTCATCTATTGTTAGTATTTTATTACCTTTGCTCTTTCTTGATAGATTAAAAGCATTGTTTTCTGAATTATTTGAGGGTAAATTGCATTAGTCATAGCCTCTTAACTTTAAATTTTTCATCATGTATCTCCTAGGAATAGGTATATTCTCTTACATAATCACAAATTCATGCTTTTTAATTGAACTTGAACAACAAAAGATAGCTTACCATCTGCAATTTCATCACCTCCAAAATGCTGTCGGTAGAAGAGCATTAATTCAATATTGTAGCATTTGTAGATGACCACAAGCAGTACAAGGAGGAGGAAGATTGCTCCCAGGCCTCCTGCAAGCTCAATTTTGTAGATTAAATCTGGAACAAATAAAATAAACCGGAAAAGGTAATTAAATCATCAATACTGAGGAACTTCCAATATTTCTAGTGTCTAAAATGTACAGCCCATTGTGTTTTTCTTTTTTTTTTTTTAATTTAATTTTATTTTTAAACTTTACAATATTGTATTGGTTTTGCCAAATATCGAAATGAATCCACCACAGGTATACATGTGTTCCCCATCCTGAACCCTCCTCCCTCCTCCCTCCCTGTACCATCCCTCTGGGTCGTCCCAGTGCACCAGCCCCAAGCATCCAGTATCGTGCATCAAACCTGGACTGGCGACTCATTCCATATATGATATTATACGTATTTCAATGCCATTCTCCCAAATCATCCCACCCTCTCCCTCTCCCACAGAGTCCAAAAGACTGTTCTATACATCAGTGTCTCTTTTGCTGTCTCATACACAGGGTTATTGTTACCATCTTTCTAAATTCCATATATATGCGTTAGTATACTGTATTGGTGTTTTTGTTTCTGGCTTACTTCACTCTGTATAATAGGCTCCAGTTTCATCCACCTCATTGGAACTGATTCAAATGTATTCTTTTTAATGGTTGAGTAATACTCCATTGTGTATATGTAGCACCGCTTTCTTATCCATTCATCTGCTGATGGACATCTAGGTTGCTTCCATGTCCTGGCTATTATAAACAGTGCTGTGATGAACATTGGGGTACACGTGTCTCTTTGAATTCTGGTTTCCTCAGTGTGTATGCCCAGCAGTGGGATTGCTGGATCATACAAAAGATTCTTGATAAGTGCAGTAAGTAGACGTGTTCTTGATACATTTGTGTAAATCAATTTTTATCAAATTAACTCTCTTCTAAATATTTGAGAAATTTTACTGTTGAAAGTGATAAGTTTATCTGAAAAAGAACAGTCTCTGGCACTTTGTTTTGAACACATCTATATCTCACATGCATACTTTTGTTTGAAGTGTATTTCAGGAAACTATTAGAGTTGCCTTTTACTGGGTTCATGTCCAATATTTTGTTGTTTCTGTGAAATTATCTTTTGGCTTAGGACGATTACCATCTAATACTTCTTAGGCCATAGGCCCTATTCTTCTACAGGAGAACAGAATCATAAAATTATTCTCAGAATCAAATAAAAGCTAATGAGCTTGCAGGATTTAACTATTTCATTTAACCTTGGTAGAACATAACCCAATAGAAGGTAGGCAGGGGAAATTAGCTTATCCATTTTTCCTACTTAATTGAATAAATGACTATAATTTATATGCAATATAATATGCCCAGTGGGGCTAAAAGAGCATAAGAAATCCAGGCTAATACTTGGCCTATTCAGCCAACACAAGGGTACCTGATAGCAGCCTTAGGTTGTTCCAGTGGGGCACCCCTAGAACTGTGACAGTTGGAAAATTTAAATCAATACATAATGGAAAGAGACTTAATATACCCCAGGCTCAGAGAATAGTGACTTACCCGTAGCTTAATTAGTGACATTACAAAATCTAGGGTGTATCATCAAAAGAGGAGATAGTATCATGGAATTTAGAGAAAGGGGAAGTCAGAGAAGAATTTAGAATATAAATTTAGCAATGTCCAGAGGAGAAGTGCTGAATCTGAAAGATGCCAGACCAGAGACATTTTCTACTTTGGTACAGGGAAATAAATTCATTGTTCTCAACAGAACACAGGTAAACTTACCTTGTAATGAGCTGCTGCTGCTGCTGCTGCTAAGTCGCTTCAGTCGTGTCCGACTCTCTGTAACCCCATAGACGGCAGCCCACCAGGCTCTGCCATCCCTGGGATCCTCCAGGTAAGAACACTGGAGTGGGTTGCCATTTCCTTCTCCATATAATGAGCTAAGTTCCCTTTAATCTAATCTCATAATTGCCAAGTGACTCTTTTATTATTAATTCAGCTTACCATGTAACTACAAACTGAAAAAGGGAATGGCATTTTGGTTTGTACATCAGTTGTTTATGAGTTTCCTGGGCATCAATCAGCCTCCCTAGATGCATCAATTCTGGCCAAAATCAAATTGATGACCATGACAGACTGCCGTTATTGAAGGTCTCTTGACAAGAAGATCATCAATCATCCGTATTTCCCCGAGACTGTCTCTTATCTCTATATAGGCTTATTGTTTAAGATAAATTAGGTTCATTGTAAAAAAAGAAAAAAGATAAATGTATATAATATATATTACAAGTAATGTATATTAAAGATAACATTTTCTACTAGTCTACCATCTATTCTCTAAGTAATCTGTTAGGGCAGGAATTACTGATCCAAATTCATTAATGAAGAATCTGACTCAGCAGTTTGTTCACTTACTCAAGGTCTTATAGTTAAAAAGTAGACCTGAAAACAGACATTTTAATTTCAAATTTAAGGTTCTTTTTATTACACCACAGTTTTGTAAGCTCCATCCTGGAAACTGTCAGTGAAAAGCCTTTTCTTTGTTCCTCCATAGAACTGTTGGCAATACTTCTCAAAAACATATGATTTGCAGTGAACTTTGGCTCCTTCTGTCCTTTACATTTTGAGGAAAGAAGCTAAACTACAATTGCCAGGCAGAATGCTAGGGCTTAGCAGATCTCAAGCAGGTTATTGAAGGGTACTGAAGAATTCTGTAGCTATACCAGAAAGAAACAAGGATCTCCTTCAGTTCAGTTCAGTTCAGTCGCTCAGTCGTGTCCGACTCTTTGTGATCACATGGACCCCAGTGTGCCAGGCCTCCCTATATATCACCAACTCCTGGAGTCTACTCAAACTCATCTCCATTGAGTCGGTGATGCCATCCAACCATCTCATCCTCTGTTGTCCCCTTCTCCTCCTGCCTTCAATCTTTCCCAGTATCAGGGTCTTTTCAAATCAGTCAGATCTTCGCATCAGGTGGCCAAAGCACTGGAGTTTCAGTTTCAGTATCAGTCCTTCCAATGAACACCCAGGACTCATCTCCTTTAGGATGGACTGGTTGGATCTCTGAAGGGACTCTCAAGAGTCTTCTCCAACACCACAGTTCAAAAGCATCAATTCTTTGGTGCTCAGCTTTATAGTCCAACTCTCACATCCATACATTACTACTAGAAAAACCATAGCCTTGACTAGATAGACCTGTGTTGGCAAAGTAATGTCTCTGCTTTTTAATATGCTGTCTAGGTTGGTCATAAGTTTCCTTCCAAGGAATAAGCGTCTTTTAACTTCATGGCTGCAGTCACCATCTGCAGTGATTTTGGAGCCCCCCCAAAAAAAGTCTGACATTGTTTCCACTGTTTCCCCATCTATTTCCCATGAAGTGATGGGACTGGATGCCATAATCTTAGTTTTCTGAATGTTGAGCTTTAAGCCAAATTTTTCACTCTCCTCTTTCACTTTCATCAAGAGGCTCTTTAGTTCTTCTTCACTTTCTGCCATAAGGGTGGTGTTATCTGCATATCTGAGGTTATTGATGTTTCTCTCAGCAATCTTGATTCCAGCTTGTGTTTCCTCGAGCCCAGCGTTTCTCATGATGTACTCTGCATAGAAATTAAATAAGCAGGGTGACAATATACAGCCTTGATGTACTCCTTTTCCTATTCGGAACCAGTCCTTTGTTCCATGTCCAGTTCTAACTGTTGCGTCCTGACCTGCATATAGATTTCTCAGGAGGCAGGTCAGGAAGTCTGGTATTTCCATCTCTTTCAGAATTTTCCACAGTTTATTGTGATCCACAGAGTCAAAGGCTTTGGCATAGTCAATAAAGCAGAAAGACATGTTTTTCTGGAACTCTCTTGCTTTTTTGATGATCCAATGGATGTTGGCAATTTGATCTCTGGTTCCTCTGCCTTTTCTAAATCCAGCTTGAACATCTGGAATTTCATGGTTCACATATTGCTCCTTGGAGTCCAGCATATGAGAACAGGTTTTAGGTTTCATGGGGAAATAGAGAATTTGGTATTTTAAAGGAGGTGGAGTAAGGGAGGAGATGGTAGTGGCCAGAGACAGCATAGCCAGTCAGGAGAGTCACTCAGAAGAAATATAAGAAATAAGATGTTATACTTTTTGAGTAGGAAGAGGGGGAGGATGGGGGAAAAAAAGGCAGTGAAGCTGCTTTGAGAGACAAATATGTTACAATAAGTATAATTATGAAGGGCCTCATATGAGCAGGGACAGAAAATTGGAATCTATCTCTATCCTGCCTGCTGTAAGAGGTGGTCATTTGGAAAATTAAGTCACAAAACTTCAGATAAAAAACAATCCTATGTCATATTATCTCTGCCTCCTGCCTTCCCTATAGAAAGTGACTCCCTAGGAACCACTACCAGCCTCTGTGTGGGTGATAAGGCAAGCTTGCTTATGAGACCTCTGTGGGGCTGCAATATCATAATCTTCACTTGTTTTCTTAGCATGTTACATCAATTATGCATTTTTAATAGCTAGTGTTAAATTGAAAGGGCAACATGATTTTCTTTGGTTTACTCTGAAAACTGAATTCTCTTTGATCTTAGATTATTGATTGTCTTGATTCAACATGTTTTTCCTGTTGCAAAATGTTCATTTAATGTTGTAATTTTTTATGAACTCTGTCTCTCTCCCTCAGTGTCTCTCTGGTCAGAACAGCTTTGAACTGTTTTCAAAGTCACTTAATGGGATTTTTTTTTTCAGCAATTTCTGTGTTATTTACAGAGTAGAGTTGCTATTAGGTAGATGGAAAACTTCAGCAGCAGGAACAATTTGTGCTCCCAAGTAGTAGACACCTTTTTTAGCAGTAAACTTATGGAAGAAAGCTATGGTGTGAAAAGTACCTTTTTGGTTTTGGGGTCCATTTTATAAAAATATCTTTGAAAGATATTACCTAATGATGGCTGTTTACATTGAAAACTGTGGATCTAGATCCTGAGATTCAGCCAGCATTCTTTGATTCAGCCCAGGCAGTCACATTAAAAGGAAAACATGTATCCTATAATCAGAGGGCAGAATTGCCATCAACCAGATGACACCTGGCTTTTCTTTTGTCTTCTGTTTTCAATTGCCACTTTCCATCTCAGCAGGATCTATATTTCCAGGGACATTTTCCTGAGTGAGAAGGTGAAAGTCATTTTATTTGGACTGTGTCATGTATACACTTAACAAGGCTAGAGATAGCCAGAACAGGAAATATTTACATGACTGTAACTTTTTCTAGGCACCCAAAGTACAAGTATAGTTCTTTGTAACCTTCTTAGTTTGAACCCAACCAGTTCTTCACTTTGAATGTGAAGATCAGACAACATAAGATGGGACTAACAGCAGTTGAAGTCAAGGGGCTGGAAATGTTCTGAGCTTGCTCATAATTTGGGAAGCAGGTTAGGAGATCCCACATGAGGGTTTCCTATACAGGTTGGGGATTCAGGGTAAGGCAGTAGCACTAGGAATGAAGAGAAAGAGAGATTCGTTGATATGTGTGTGTGGTAAAGGGAGCATACCCAGAGAAAATAGAATCATCAGAATTTCCCTAGAACTAAGTTCAGAATCTTGGCTACTCAAAACACTTAGAATGAATTTCTTACTAAAATGTTCCTTGTACTTACTGGCAAACAGTTTGTCAGAGAGTGAGGAAGTGGTAGGTTAGTAAATGCAGGTAGAAGATGCATACATAGGTAAGGGGCATCTTGCTTTGAGAAAGGCTGACACTATTAACTGCATATTAGACATGACTTGTCACTTAACAAAAGGCCTTTTCCCTTTGTGAAAGGATTCATGAAATGTTTCTTCTCTATAATGATTACTTAGGGCATTTTAGATATTTGATTATATCATCAGGAAGTTATTTTTCCATAAAAGGAGCCATACTCATATTCCAGATGGAAACACTGTGGCTACTAATGCCAGGCTATGTTGTGATAAAGCCTGAAAGGTTCAACTTTAAAGGAAATAACTGAAATTTTGCAAGATGAACTAGAGTTCAGTCTAATTTAATATGCTGGATCAGGACCATAGGGCTTCTTGTTCTTTTCTGAACCTCTACCGTACTATTGAGAGCTCTCAAGTAAAGTGGAATAAGGGAAGATGAATTGCATCCTTTTGTGAAGCACAGTGAAAAAATTCAACTGCTACCTAAAACAGAGAGTACATACTGGTATACCATGGGCCAGAAAAAAAAGGTTTTTTGGTCTGTATGTTTCCCCAAAAGTTGATACTAATACTTAAAAATCAAAATATTGTATATTCAGTCTTTCAACTTCACTGAAAACTTTGAAGCTCTCATATCCATAGTTACACTTTTCAGCAAGTACGACGATAATCTTCTATGAAAGAGTAATGACTGCCCTTTAAAGCTCAGCATGTTTTCTGTAACCTGTGTTTAATATCCAGCCTTCCTTTTCTTTTAATTGCCATATCTACCTGGCTATTCAGGTCTTTGTGTTTTTATCCCCCAATCTGGAAATTTAATGTTTTGAAAAGAGAAATGCATTCAGATAACCCAAAAGATACCAGTCAAGACCAGATCTCACGGAAATCCTCTCTTTACCAGTCCTTAACATCCATCCTCCACCTAACTGCTCTAGTCATCTAGCAGGACCATTTTCACCCAACAAGCGCCTTTGAGCACTTACTATATTCTACGTGCTTGGGATACAGCAATAAGTAAGGCAGGGAAAAGTCCCTGTTTTTATGAAGTTTACATTCTAATGTGTGTGTCGGGTATCGGGGGAGACAAGTAGAAAACAAATATGGAATATGATATCAGATAGTAGTAAATAAAGTAAACAGAAATAGAGCCAAGTGAGAGGGAAAAGAATATGATGGGTAGTCCATCAATGCATGAATAGATCTAGAAATTTTGGCATATGTACACAACGGAATAGGCTTCCCCAAGTGGCTCAGATACTAAAGAATCCACCTGCAATGTGGGAGACCTGTGTTTGCTCTCTGGGTTGGGAAGATCCCCTGGAGGAGGGCATGGCAACCCATTCCAGTATTCTTGCCTGGAGAATCCACATGGACAGAGGAGCCTGGCGGGCTATAGTTCGTGGGGTCACAAAGAGTCGGACATGGCTGAGTGACTAAGCACAGCACACAACAGAATATTATTCAGCCTTAATAAAGAAAGAGACTCTTGTCATTTGCTACAACATGGATGAACCTGGAGTGCATTATGGTAAGTGAAATAAGACAGACAAAGAAAGCTAAATATAGTGTATGATATCACTTATATGTGGAATTTTTTTTTAAAGTTGAAGTCATAGAAACAGAAAAGAGAAAAGTGATTGTCAAGGGATGGAGGGTCAGGGAGAAAATAGGGTGAGATTAGTAAAAGGCCACAGATTTCGGGTAGGTGAATATGGTTGGAGGAGCTAAGGTATAAAATGGTGACAATAGTGGGTAACACTGGATTTTGTATCATTGAAATTTGCCAGAAGGTAGAAATGAAATGTTCTCACACACACAGAAATAAAAGGTAGATGTGTGAGGTGATTGTTAATTAACTCAATGGGGGGAGTCATTTCACAACTTACAAGTCATCATGTTGTACACTTAAAATATCTTACAATTTTGTTTGTCAGTTTTACATGATAGCTCAGATGGTAAAGAACCTGCCTGCAATGCAAGAGACCTGGGTTCGATCCCAGGGTTGGGAAGATTCCCTGGAAAAGGGAATGGCTACCCACTCCAGTATTCTTGCCCGGATAATTCCATGGACAGAGGAGCTTGGTGGGCTACAGTACATGGGGTCACAAAGAGTCGGACATGACTGAGTGACTAACACTTTCACTTTTTTTAACTCAATAAGGCTAAAAGAATGTTTTAAAGAAAGATATTGGGTAGTACTATCTTATAAAGAATGACCAGGGAAAGGCCTATTGAGTAGGTAGTATTTAAACAGAGACTGTAAGAAAAGAGGGAGTGAGTCATAGGAACTGCTGGGGAAAGAGTGTTCCAGGCAGAGGAAGTAGCAAGTGCAAAGATCAGGAACCAGGACCATGCTTGGTGAGCATGAGAAATAAAAAGGAGGCCAACAAAGGTCCGTCTAGTCAAGGCTATGGTTTTTCCTGTGGTCATGTATGGATGTGAGAGTTGGACTGTGAAGAAAATTGAGCACCGAAGACTTGATGCTTTTGAACTGTGGTGTTGGAGAAGAGTCTTCAGAGTCCCTTGGACTGCAAGGAGATCCAACCAGTCCATTCTGAAGGAGATCAGCCCTGGGATTTCTTTGGAAGGAATGATGCTAAAGCTGAAACTCCAGTATTTTGGCCACTTCATGAGAAGACTTGACTCATTGGAAAAGACTCTGATGCTGGGAGGGATTGGGGGCAGGAGGAGAAGGGGATGACAGAGGATGAGATGGCTGGATGGCATCACTGATTCGATGGACCTGAGTCTGAGTGAACTCCGGGAGTTGGTGATGGACAGGGAGGCCTGGCGTGCTGTGATTCATGGGGTCCCAAAGAGTCAGACATGACTGAGCGACTGAACTGAACTGAATGTATGCAAAGTTTAAGGCAGATTGTGGTAGAAAATGAGATCAGAAATGTCTTGGAAGACATGGCAAAGATTTGGGGTTTCATTAGTGTGGTGGTGGTGTGGTTAGTTGCTACGTCAGGTCTGACTCTTGCGATACTATGGACTGTGACCCACCAGGCTCCCCTTTCCTTGGGATTTCCCAGGCAAGAATACTGGAGTGGGTAGCCACTCCCTTCTCCAGGGGCACTTCCAGATCCATGGATCAAACCCACATCTCCTGCATTGCAGGCAGATTCTTTACCGACTGAGTTACCAGGGAACTGAAGGTTCTGTAATTGGATGGTTCTGACTAGAGAAATGATATGATCTGACCTGAGTATTTAAAGGATAAATCCAGATACTGTGTTGAGATTTTACTGTAAGGGAACAAGGGGCAAGCGGGGAGACCAGTTAGGGGGGAAATGCAGTGAGCCAGGTAATTGATGCTGGTGGCTCAGACTCATATGGTAACAATAAAGGTGGGAAAAGTGCTCAGTGTAGATGTGTTGTAAAGGCATAGCCATCGAATTTCCTGCTAGACTAGATAAAGCATGTGTGAGTATAGAAAAGAAAAAGTCAAGGATGATTCCAAGGATATTTGGCCTGAGCAACTGGAAGGATGGTGATGGAGATGGAGAAGGCAACTGGAGGATCAAGTTTATAGGGAGGAGAAATCAGGAATCCTGTGTGGGACATGTGAAGCTTGATATGCCTACTAGATATGTTTACTAGTGGAGTTTTTGAATTGTTGTCGAATAGGCAGTTAGGAATACAACTCTGGAATTTAGGCTAGAAGTCCAAGCTAAAGACAATTTGGGAGATGGCAGCAAATAAATCATGAGCAAAACTGAGGTGGAGATGGAATGAAATCATCTAGGGACTGAGAAGAGGGGACCTGAAACCTGGGGAACTCTAATGTTTAGAAAGATGGGAATTAATAATCTCAATTATTCATGGTTTAGACACATTTCCTTGTAGAAGCTGTGGGAGGCAGCAGTTTTACAGTGTACCTTGGTTTCTAGTGTCAGATTATTGGAAGTGAAGGGCAGCTAGTGGTTACTTTAATCAAAGGAAAATGGATTTATTTTAAAACTCAAGACTATTTCTACCTCTACTGACTGACTATATAAGACCCCCCCCTCATTATTTTTCCTCTGAGCAAGTTTTTAATTATAACACTTCATATATTTTTTGCAATTTTTTGTTTCATGAGTAAGGTTTGTCTTTCTTTGTACCCTCACTGCCCTGCAGACTATAAGCCCCATGCAGACTTAAGAATGTCTATTTCCTAATACCTAACACAATGCTTGCTATACATGCTCCTCAATAATAAAAGAGAACATTATTCTTTCATTAACCAGAAGGGGTTCTAAGTGCCTATTAGTGGTGAGACACTGCCCAAGTTACTGAGGATACTTAGGTGCAGTCGAGTCTGGCTTGGAGGATCTCTAAGCCTAAAATGAGACTGAGATGGACAGGAACAAAACTATCCTTGCAACACGATTATGTGGACATGATCAATGTCTGCCTTTCATGTAGGTGGACAAGTGGTTTCTAAGTGCATACAAATTCCATTTAATAACACTTTGAGCATGATATACTTCATATCATATCATTATTATTTGAACTAAGTTTTAGCCTGTCTAATCAGATAAGTTAGTCCTACTAAGGCAGGCAGTTAAGTCAGTGGCGGCACTGGGATCTCCTGAAGCAGGGTCTCATTTCACTGTCCATGTTAGACTCCTCTATACTTAAACACTCCATTATTTTAAAATAAAATCATGTCCAGCATCGTAAGAAATGGTGCTAAAGAGATAAAAGCATTATTCTCAGACTAATGACATTTCCCTGCTTCTCCTAGAGCTGCTGGGCAAGGTCAAGTATTAGAGCTGGTGGGAAAATAGAAATTCCATCTTGGCTACAAGGTACAACTAGTGACCTTGCTGATTGAATCTGTTCTATTGCTCTATAGCCTAGACAAGAACACTGAGAACATTTGTTCAGTTACATTTACAAAACCTTTGCTAGATGCACATATACAGAAAGTATTTTGTCTTTTGCAGTAATCAGGAGTCGTGGCAGGGTAAGAGCCAATCTCGGAAGTTGCTCCAGCTGCTGGAATTGTTATTCCTATATCTACTTTTCTCTCTTTTATTTGTAAATTTATAGTTTCTTTTCTTTGCCCATTATATGCAATTTCCACCCCATATGGAGTCATCTCTGGAGAGTGATCTACATAAAGGCCAAACTACTTAAAAATATATGCACTTGCTGAAGGCCTTGAACACCAGGTCATATCATGAAATATTATTCATAATCTTCATTATAACAATGGTAAAATATTATATGATACTAGTCCTTATTTCTATTTATATTCTAGTCAGGGAATTTAATAAGTGACTGTTTCTTATCTAATAGTAAAACCTCTAGTATTTCATTTAAGCAATATAAGATGAAGGTGAACTATAGAGAAAAATTTAAATATCAATGCCCATCAAATTTTATGTAATACTTATAACCAAGGTATTTTTTCATCTCACTTGATTTTTAAAATTTTTTATTTATTTCAATTGGAGGAAAATTACTTTACAATATTGTGATGTTTTTACCATACATCAGTATGAATCGGTCATAGGTATACATTTGTTCCCCCCATCCTGAACTCGCCTCCCACCTCCTTCCCCACCCCATCCCTCCAGGTTGTCACAGAGTCCCTCTTACACTGTTGGTGGGAATGCAAACTGACACAATTACTATGGAGAACAGTATGTAGATTCCTTTAAAAAATAGGAATAAAACTACCATATGGCCCAGCAATCTCACTGGATTTAACACAGTTTAACAGTATTTCATGTCATCTGTCCATTTTCTAATGATATGAAAGATCATAGGCATTTTATGGTAATATCCACAGCAAAAGAGAGATTTTTCCTTAAAAATAAAAAAAAATGATTAATAGAAATTTATACTAGATAATAAAATCAGGCCAGGAAACATACCTAACTTCAATAGTTACTACGTAGCTAAACAAACTATAGTAACAGTTATAAAAATAAATACCCTTTTTACGCAGCAGAACACTGGCATGTTTTCGTCCATTTCGATTTTCCACATGGCAGGTATAATTCGCCAGGTCAGCCTCCACCACTGAATCAAAGATGAGTGCCAACTCAACTTCTTTTTCTCCAAGATGCTCTTTGAGGAGCCTGAAATAAAGGAAAGTACTCTTGGCTAAATTGGTTTGATTTGGGGAGAGCCCAGTCATGCAAAGACTGAAGATAGTTATGTAGCTCACTAAAGTCTCCAGTAGGCTGATAGGTGTAGGCGCAGAAACTTCAAAAAGAAAACACAAAAAGTGACTTTTAATGTGAAGATCATATGGGAAAGGAAAAAAGTGAGGAATTCACTCAGCAAAAAGAAATATTAACGTGCCACTAGGCTTTGATAAATGAAGCCAGTATGATTTGTGTAGCAAACAGGAGACACTGGGCTCCATATTCTAAGCTGAGCTTATGAAAACAAACTGGGTTTTTGCATCATGACATGAAGGGGAAAAATCTGTAGAAATGTAGGTTTTGTGTTAGAGTTTTGACAACAGCAGGTAAGACAGTTAAAAAGGGGGGCCTTGAAAAGAATTGCTTTATAAGAAATAAACTAAGGGTGGTTAGTGGCATTCTATCCCCAAATATCAATAAGAAGCCTGTTCTTTACTTTCTCCTGCCTTTTGTCCAATGCAGACATATACACCTAATCCTCCAATGTACTACTATGGCCCTTCTTCCCCCCGCTCCCCCCCCCACAACATTGCTCACCATTTGTCTTTCTCCTTCCCTCTGCACCCTCCTACCCCCACAAGAGAAACTGCCTTATGTGTATTTTTTTCATAGTCCTGCCTTTTGCTTTCTCAAGTGAGGTTACAGGTCTTGAATGGCCAGTAACAGTTGTTCTTCACAGAGGAGCTGAGTTGCCAGGAAACTTTCCTGAGGGGTGCATCTCTTATTTCTTTGGAGAGCTATATTTTTGCCAGTGGCCAGCTGCCTCCTGGGTGAGGTGAAAGTGGGTACCCTGCTGACTTTTACTTTCTATCTCCTGCTTTCAACCAGAGAAAGAGCAAATTGTGAGTCTAAGTAGTGGAAAGCCTGCCATTAAGGTTTAGGGTGAGGTTGTTAAATATATGAATTTGCAAGAGGGAAATTCTCATCTCCTTTTTGCATACCTGGTTATGAAGGTAGTGAAGAACATTCTGATGTACTGGTATTTACCATAAAGTTGGAAAAGACAACTGTACTCAGAGAAAACTGGGTTATAAATATGGGCCTCCCACTTACAAGCTCAAGCTGGATTCTTACAAAGTAATTAACTCAATGGCACCTTAATATAACTCATCTTTAAGTTGGGAAAAATACCTACCCTCCTTAACTTTGTTGTGGGGGTAAAATGGTTTAAAGTGATTTTAAGATTAAATAGCAGATGCAAGTGCAAATGAATGTCATTAAACACCAACATTTCATTATCCAAAGGGAAACTATTTAAATTTTGGCTCCTCCAAGTATATTTGTATTTATACATGTTGATACTTAAATTTTGCTTGGATGAATCTCTTCTGGATCCCCTCTGAGAGAAGGGAAGGCTTAAGTTGAGTTGGTGGAAGGGAGTTCTTGGAATATGAGACTCCCCCGTACTGAAATCCTAAACACAGATTATATCCCCAATACACGTTTTTAAAATTAACCCTATTTATGTTACCTTCCAATAATATACATATCAGAGAGTTTATAATACTGGCATTTATAACTTGAATAAATCTCCTTAGTATAAGAATTTTCTTAATCGTATTTTGCTGGTAGTCTATTAATATTTTTCTTCTTGGCTAAACTTGCAGTTCTCTTCTCTTTCCCCTATCCCAACATAAATCTAAACAAGGAAAAATGGGAATTTACTGTCTTCACAGTTTATGTTGAATTTTACTCCATTTTATCCCTGCTATGTGCAAATAGCACTATATGCAATTTTTTAGTTCTGTGTGACCCTCTATGGAATAACCCCCTTTAATGCCAGAAGCTGCTTAAGCACCACAAATTAAATTTGATTTAAAGCTTCACGTGTAGGGCAGCCACAGCCTTTGCCAGGCATGAGGCAGAAAGCTGATCCCGTCCCGCCAGACCAAGCCTTTCCCTCTTCATTTCTAATGCAGTTTCCAAAAACAGCTCTTCACAGGCTGCAGAAAGAATCTGGAGAGAGGATTTGAAAAATGATCCTTCATCCATCTATTAATATATATGAGGTGTCTTAATTATCAGCTCTTGAAAATATAGAGGGGACTTGCTTTTTTGGAATTAAAGAGCAAGTTGGTGTTTACGTCTATAAATTACTCTGCAGAGCAGTCACAATTTCCTAACAAATATTGATATATAACAATCTATCAATGATTCTTTATCATTCCCCTAAGTGCCTAGCTCTGGGATAGACAGATATTGGTGTTAGAGAAATGTAAGCATTAAAAGATCAGGTGCCTGCTGCCAGTAAGCATGAACATTTAAACAAGGGAAGAAAATCTACACAGCTGAAAAAATTATAGGAGGAATGAGGTAAAACAGGGTGGTATAGTCATGCTTACAATGAAATTTCAAAAAAACAACAACAGACTATTATTTACTAAAGTAGCTGGAGATGGCTTGAGAAGACTCTGCCTAAACAAAAGGAAGAAGGAAGCATTTTCTAGGAGAGAAGACATAAATAGGTTTTTGCAGAATGTTTGACACTGAAGGGACTGGTTTTGGGATGGGGGATACAAATGAGGGGATCTTGGGATATACTTCAAATAACTTCAGAAGTATCTCACTCCAAGGATTAATATTGAAGGCAAGTTATAGGCAACAGTGAATACTGACAAAATAAAAAATACTAAATTCAGGTGACAGAAATCACTACTTTTAAAAGTTTTATTGTTAAGACCTATTATTTAAAAAGTCATGCTAAAAAAGTTTGGAAGTTTTCACTCTCACCCTTACAACAAGAAAAAAGTGAACAAAATGAAAGCCAACAACTCTTCTTAGGTTCATCAGAGAATAGAGGTCACAGGGCAAACTCCTGCTCTGTGAATTTGAGATAGTGAGGCAAATACTGAGAATCACAGTGCACTGGGAGCAGAAACCCAGAACAGGAACCAATATGAAATAAAAACAATTAATTGATGAGTCACTGTAGGGCTAGTATGGACTAGCTTGAAAGTTAAAAAAACTCCATGAGATCTAATCTTAGGGGTGCCTCATACTTTCATGAGCTTTGCTTCCAAGATCCTGTCCAGGTTTCAGGGTGAAGATCAGAGACATGTTCCTTTACGCTTTGGGCAAGGGAGGAGGGAAAGGCAACAATCTTGAAAGGAGCCTAGAGCACTCTTTCTTCTTAACAAAGGCATGCCCTCAAGGGAAACTTCTTTAGCAGAGCCTAAATTACTTGAGTTTTACCGAAACTGGAGGAAAGAGAAATATCTAACTCCAGCCTCCTCAAGCCTTCCTGTTTCATCTAAGAAAAGGAGGAAAGCTGAGAAGCATTTGTAAAGGTCAGAGCCTGAAGGCACAAGCTGATGAAAAGACTAAGACTTTATCACAGTGTTATAGAATATTTACCACCATACCAGTCAAGGGCTTTCAGATGAAAGAATGGCCAGGCTCAGACCCTGTTTCAGAAGCAGTCTCTAGGAGAACTGAAAGAAACAGTGGAGATGTAAACAAGTACATTATAGGAAATTTTAGCCTTTTACACCTGCAACAGTTAGAACTGGACATGGAACAACAGACTGGTTCCAAATAGGAAAAGGAGTACGTCAAGGCTGTATATTGTCACCCTGCTTATTTAACTTCTATGCAGAGTACATCATGAGAAATGCTGGGCTGGAAGAAGCACAAGCTGGAATCAAGACTGCCAAGAGAAACATCAATAACCTCAGATAGGCATATAACACCACCCTTATGGCAGAAAGTGAAGAGGAACTAAAGAGCCTCTTGATGAAAGTGAAAGACGAGAGTGAAAAAGTTGGCTTAAAGCTCAACATTCAGAAAACGAAGATCATGGCATCTAGTCCCATCACTTCATGGGAAATAGATGGGGAAACAGTGGAAACAGTGTCAGACTTTATCTTTTGGGGCTCCAAAATCACTGCAGATGGTGACTGCAGCCATGAAATTAAAAGATGTTTACTCCTTGGAAGGAAAGTTATGACCAACCTAGATAGCATATTGAAAAGCAGAGACATTACTTTGCCAACAAAGGTCCATCTAGTCAAGGCTATGGTTTTTCCAGTGGTCATGTATGGATGTGAGAGTTGGACTTTAAAGAAAGCTGAGTGCCGAAGAATTGATGCTTTTGAACTGTGGTGTTGGAGAAGACTCTTGAGAGTCCCTTGGACTGCAAGGAAATCCAACCAGTCCATCCTAAAGGAGATGAGTCCTGGGTGTTCATTGGAAGGACTGATGCTGAAGCTGAAACTCCAATACTTTGGCCACTTCATGTAAAGAGTTGACTTATTGGAAAAGACCTTGATGCTGGGAGGGATTGGGGGCAGGAGGAGAAGGGGACAACAGAGGATGAGATGGCTGGATGGCATCACTGACTCGATGGACATGAGTTTGGGTAGGCTCTGGGAGTTGGTGATGGACAGGGAGGCCTGGCGTGCTGCAATTCATGGGGTTGCAGAGTCAGGTATGTCTGAGCGACTGAACTGAACACCTACAACTACAGAAAACAGTAAACACAGCTTAGCTCCTAGCCACATAAACATAAAATCTTACTCTAAAGATATGTCTACTTCAGTCCCTTTTATCTGATACGTTACATCTGGTTTTCAAACAAAAAATAAGACATATTAAAAAGAAAAAGTTTTGAAAAGACAACACAACCATCAGAACCATACTCAGATATGGCAGAGAATGATCAGAATGAGGATATAAAATAACCATGGTTAATGAGTTAAAGTCTCAAATGGAAAAAGTTAACAATATAAACAATATATTGGTAATATAACCTGAAAAATGGAAATTCTAAGAAGGAATCAAAAGGAAATGCTAGAAAACAAGACATTGTAATAGGAATAAATACTGCCTTTCAACGGGCCACTAATAGACTGGATGTGGCCAAATAAAGAATAAGTGATCTTGAAGAAAGTCAATGGAAATCTCCTAAACTGAAATGCAAAGAGAAGAGAACATGGCAAAAAAGGAACAAAATATTGAACACCAGAGGTATAACTACAAAAGGAGTAACGTACATATAATCTATGTTCAGTTCAGTTCAGTCGCTCAGTTGTGTCTGACTCTTTGCGACCCCATGAATCACAGCACACCAGGCCTCCCTGTCCATCACCAACTCCTGGAGTTTACCCAAACTTATGTCCATTGAGTCAGTGATGCCATCCAGCCATCTCATCCTCTGTCGTCCCTTCTCCTCCTGCCCCCATGTTGCCAAAATACAAAACACCAAACTACGAAAGAGAAAGGAACGATAGAAATATTTTAAGTAATAGTAACTGAGAATTTTCCAAAGATACCAGAACACAGATGCAGGAAGTTCAGAGAATACCAAGCAGAGTAAATATTTTAAAAGCTATCTCGACGGATCATATTCCAACTGTAAAAAGTGGGAAAAAATGAGAGAAAAATCTTGAAAGGATTCAGAGGGGAAAAAAAAAAAAACTTACCTATACAGGAATAAAAATAAGAAACACATCTTTAGAAACTATATAAGCAAGAACAGAGTAGAGTGGAATATTGAAAGTGTTCAAAGAAATTTACAACCGACCTAGAATATTGTATCCATTTTTCCTTCTAATGTGAAGGAGAAATAAAGACTTTTTCAGACAAATAAAAAGTGAGGGAATTTGTTGCAAGTAGACCTACACTGTAAAAAATGTTAAAAGAAATTCTTAAGAGAAAATGAAAATTAAACAGGTTAAATTTGGATCTTCATAATGAAAATAAGAAATAGGAGTGAATAAAGGTAAAATGTCCTACATTTCCTATTCATAATTAATCTAACAGGTTACAGCTTGTTTAAAATAATAATAGCAATAAAAGCAGTTGTACAAAGTTTTGAGGATCTGATATACAGCACGGTGACTATACTCAATAACATGATATTGTATGCTTAAATGTTGCTGAGATTATTTTTAATTTATTTATTTTAATTGGAGGCTAATTACTTTATAATATTGTAGTGGTTTTTGCCATGCATTCACATGAATCAGCCATGGGTGTACATGTGTTCCCCATCCTGAACCCCCATCCCACCTCCCTCCCCATCCCATCCCTCTGGGTCATCCCAGTGCACCAGCCCTGAGCACCCTGTCTCATGTATCGAACCTGGACTGACGATCTATTTCACATATAATAATATACATGTTTCAGTGCTATTCTCTCAAATCCATCCCACCTTCGCCTTCTCCCACAGAGTCCAAAAGACTGTTCTTTACATCTGTGTCTCCTTTGCTGTCTTGCATATAGGGTTATCATTACCATCTTTCCAAATTCCGTCTATATGTGTTAGTATACTGTATTGGTGTTTTTCTTTCTGACTTACTTTACTCTGTATAATAGGCTCAAGTTTCATCCATCTCATTAGAACTGATTCAAATGTATTCTTCTTAATGGCTGAGTAATATTTCATTGTGTATATGTACCATAGCTTTCTCATCCATTCATCTGCTGATGGACATATAGGTTGCTTCCATATCCTAGCTATTATAAACAGTGCTGCAATGAACATTGGGGTACACATGTCTCTTTCAATTCTGGTTTCCTTGGTGTGTATGCCCAGCAGTGGGATTGCTGGGTTGTATGGCAGTTCTATTTCCAGTTTTCAAGGAATCTCCACACTGTTTTCCATAGTGTCTATAGTAGTTTGCATTCCCACCAACAGTGTAAGAGGGTTCCCTTTTCTCCACACCCTCTCCAGCATTTATTACTTGTAGACTTTTGGATCGCAGCCATTCTGACTGGTGTGAGATGGTACCTCATTGTGGTTTTGATTTGTATTTCTCTGATAATGAGTGATGTTGAGCATCTTTTCATGTGTTTGTTAGCCATCTGTATGTCTTCTTTGGGGAAATGTCTGTTTAGTTCTTTGACCCATTTTTTGATTGGGTCATTTATTTTTCTGGAATTGAGTTGCAGGAGCTACTTGTATATTTTTGAGATTAATTCTTTGTCTGTTGCTTCATTTGCTATTATTTTCTCCCATTCTGAAGTCTATCTTTTCACCTTGCTTATAGTTTCCTTCACTGTGCAAAAGCTTTTAAGTTTAATTAGGTCCCGTTTGTTTATTTTTGCTTTTATTTCCATTACTCTGGGAGGTGGGTCATAGAGGATCCTGCTGTGATGTATGTCAGAGTGTTTTGCCTATGTTTTCCTCTAGGAGTTTAATAGTTTCTGGTCTTACATTTAGATCTTTAAACCATTTTGAGTTTATTTTTGTGTATGGTGTTAGAAAGTATTCTAGTGTCATTCTTTTACAAGTGGTTGACCAGTTTTCCCAGCACCACTTGTTAAAGAGATTGTCTTTTCTCCATTGTATATTCTTGCCTCCTTTGTTAAAGATAAGATGTCCATAGGTGCGTGGATTTATCTCTGGGCTTTCTATTTTGTTCCATTGATCTATGTTTCTGTCTTTGTGCCAGTACCATACTGTCTTGATGACTGTAGCTTTGTGGTATAGCCTGAAGTCAGGCAGGTTGATTCCTCCAGTTCCATTCTTCTTTCTCAAGATTGCTTTAGCTATTTGAGGTTTTTTGTATTTCCATACAAATTGTGAAAGTATTTGTTCTAGTTCTGTGAAAAATATCATTGGTAGCTTGATAGGGATTGCATTGAGTCTTAGATTACTTTGGGTAGTATACTCATTTTCACTATATTGATTCTTCCAATCCATGAACATGGTATATTTCTCCATCTATTTGTGTCCTCTTTGATTTCTTTCATCAGTGTTTTATAGTTTTCTCTATATAAGTCTTTTGTTTCTTTAGGTAGATATATTTCTAAGTATTTTATTCTTTTCATTGCAATGGGGAATGGGATTGTGTACTTAATTTCTCTTTCTGTTTTCTCATTGTTGGTGTATAGGAATGCAAGGGATTTCTGTATACTAATTTTATATCCTGCAACTTTACTGTACTCATTGATTAGCTCTAGTAATTTTCTGGTGGAATCTTTAGGGTTTTATATGTAGAGGATCATGTCATCTGCAAACAGTGAAAGTTTTACTTCTTTTCCAATCTGGATTCCTTTATTTCTTTTTCTTCTCTGAATGCTATGGCTAAAACTTCTAAAACTATGTTGAATAGTATTGCTGAGATTAGATCTTATACATTCTCACTACGTTTTTAAAAAAGAGTTAATTATGTTAACTATGTGAGCTTAACTAATAAAATGGTATATGTCAATTATACCCCTATAAAATGAGAGTAAAAATGTAACCTAGAGAATGGAAGAAAATGTTTGCAAACCATATATTTGATAAAGGGCTAATATCCAAAATATATAAAGACCTTTTTACAACTCAATATAAAAAACAAACAAACGGACAGACAACTTGATTGAAAAAAATGAGCTAAGTACCTGAACAGACATTTCTCAAAAGAAGGCATACAAATATCCAACAAATATATGAAAAGGTGCTCAAATTCACTATCATGAGGCAAATGCACATCAAAATCACAATGTAGTCACCTCAAATCTGTTAGAATGGTTATTACCAGAAATACTGGCAAGAATGTGGAGAAAAGGGAACCCTGTAAACTAATGTGCAACCACTATGGAAAACAGTACAGAGATTCTTCCAAAAATTTAGAGTTAGAACTACCATATGATTCAGCAATTTCACTTCTGGGTATATATCAAAGGAAATGAAATAAAGATCTCAAAAAGATATTTGCCTTTTCATGTTCATTTCAGCATTATTCATATTAGGCAAGATATGGAAACTAATGTTTATCAGTAGGTGAACAGAAAAAGAATATATGGTTTATATGTACAATGGAATATTATTCAGACTCAAAAAAGAGAAAATCTTGAAATTTGTGACTACACAGGGGAATTTGGAGAATATTATGCTAAGTGAAATAAATCAGACAGAGAATGAAAAATACTGAAAAATATTGTATGATATTACTTATATATGGACTCTAGAAAAGCAAAACTAATAGTAACAGAATGGTGATTTAAAGAATCAGGAGCTGGAGGGTAGAAGAAATAGGGAGATGCTGCTCAGTGGATGAAATGGGGAAATGCTGGTCAAAGAGTACAAACTTTCAATTATAAGATGAATCATTTCAGAGTACCTAATGTATAGCATGGTGACTATTCAACTATACTGTACTATATCCTTGAATTTTGAGAGGAGAGTAAATCTCAAGTGTTTTTACCACACACACACACACGATAACTGTGTGGTGATGGATATGTTAATTAGTTGGTTGTGGCAATCATTTCACAATGTATACATATACCAAAACACTACATTGTATACGTTAAATATATACAACTTTTATCCATCAATCATACCTCAATAAAACTGGAATTTTTTTTAGGTCACACAAGAAATAGAGGAAAGAGAACTGAATCCTCCAAAATAAAATAAAACTTGTAATTCTTGGATCATAGGGTAGTTCTCGTTTTAGTTTTTTGAGGAACCTCCATATTTTTCCACAATGGCTGCACCAATTTACAATCCCACCAACAGTGTACTAGGGTTCCTTTTCCTTCACATCCTCACCAATATTTGTTGTGTTCTTTTTGATGAGAGCCATTCTATCAGGTGTGAGGTGATCTTTCATTGTGATTTTTGCATTTCCCTGATGATTAATGTTGTTTAGCATCTCTTCATGTGCCTGTTGCCCTTCTGCATTTCCTCTTTTGAAAAATGTCTATTCATGTTTTCTGCTCATTTTTTTTATTGAATTGTTTTTGTTTTATAATGAGTTGTATGTGCTGTTCCAGTGTCTCTTCATTGTAAATAGTCCCTTAAACCAAGTTGAATCCTCCTTTGATGACTAGGTATGTTGCAAGTCTCTGTGTCTTTATTCTGAGTATGAGTAATAATTATCTAGGAATAATTGAGAATGTCATTAATAGGAGATAGTTTTTTTTAAACCCTCTTAAATAAACAAAATCTTTATTTTAGTGTCATTTGCTTTAAAAAAAAATTCCTGTTAAAGCCTTATTAGTCAAAGACCAAGATCAAATTCATAGGCTGACACAAACAAAAGATTTATTGATTGGATCCACTATGGTAGGAATGCTCCAGAGGACCTGTGGATTGTTTCTTGATTGAAGGAAGAAGAAAGCATCTGTTGTAATGTTTAGGTTCTCACAAAAGATTGAAAATGGTCTAAAAAAGCAGGGATAATTTCTGAATTAATTGCAGCTTCTGAGGCAGTTGGTGGGGATGGGGGAGGATTCAGTAGGAACTGCGTATTGTCATGAGGTGAAGGTGGTCTACTAATTGGGTATTCCAAGGAATATAACAATAGCAAAGCAGGTCTGAGGATCACTGAGAAAAAAGCAGTAGTCATTCAAAAGAGGTGGGGGTCATTACAGCCTTATACAACTGCTTCACAACCTTGGGAGAAACTGTTTTCTGTTAGCTTTGCAGCTGGCTTTATCTGTCTGTCCTCCCAGCCTGATTAATAGCTAGACTGCTTATTCTCAGTCCAAACTAATTTTTACTCTTTCAGTCCCGAGCAGGTTTTGGCTCTTTATATCCTAAGTGTGAACTACAAAAGATAATTCTGAGCAATTGAGGATTCTTGCTAGCTGTGTTCTGATAAAGTCATTCTAGCTCCATTGGAACTGTGAATCAACTGCCCAAAAACTGCTCTTTCTCAGTCTCTAAACTTCAGATTTTTTATGTGTAAAATAACTTATATGATTTATTTCAAGTGTTATAAAAATTCAATGTAATTCGGGATGTCAAAAAATTTTTGCAATATACTGTGTAGTACAAAAACATGGAGGGATTATTATTATTATTTACTAATTATAGGTTCTTGCATAGAGCAGCTTATAACACAAAACACCATATTTGAGACTAGGCATCTATAATCTGTTTAGTAAATGAAGAGAGAGAACAAATATGTCTTAGGCAGGTTTTAAATATTTTATGCCTAGGTCAAGGTTAAGACCCACTGTGGAAGTGAAGCTGTGAATAGTAGCTGTGAATAGCTAATTAAAAATCATTCTTCATATAAGTTACATTAAGGTTGCCTTTGGGTAAAACTATGCTGCTTATGAAGTTTACCTTTCCACTGAAGGCTCCTCATGATTTACAAAATCTATACTTACATATAGGTGTGATGAGATTTGAAACTTATTTAAATCAAAGGCAAAGTGATCAGTCAATATTCCTTCTTCCAGTGGGATGAACTGAGAGTGGGAGAAAAGATGAGATGATGTGCATGTTTGGGGGTTGTTTTGTGACATTTTTAGCTCACTTTGGAGGCAGCCAGAGCAGGTGGGGATGTTTCAAGGCGCTGAAAAAGCATGATGGAAAGTTGTCAAAACAGACCCCTTCATTTTGCCTTGGGCTGTGTGGCAAAAAATTATATTCACAGCTCCATATTATTTGTTTAAATTGGTGAGATGTTAACAGGTTATTTTGTGTCTTTAGCATAGATTAACCCTATTTTAGGAATAAAATCCTTTCATACCTGTATTACATGCCCTCCTTTGTTAAAGAGTATTTGACTCACTCAAGAAATGTATACATTAAGGTTAAAAAAGGATGGAAACAGAAGGCTGGACAGTGGTAGAAGCATGAGTGAAGAAAAACAGAACTTACAAACAAAGCCCATATTCAACTTATAGCCTTTTAGGAATTGAAAGTAAATTATATTGTTTGCATGTTAACAATCTTGTCTGAAAAGCCTTAAGATAAATTGAATATGTTTTTCAGGTCAAGAATTATAAAAGATTTGGTAAACTTGTTTTATGGTATTGCCTGGGGGAAAAACATTAGCTATTGATATGGAGATTTGTAAAGTGAAATTTATAATAGAAAATTACTCTCCATTGGGGCAAAGCAATTGCACTGAAATTCACGCAGTCTCCATCAGCAATCAGATGCAATTCACAACCCTGCAGGGAAGCTTAAAGACTGTTATTTCTTGTTTAATAGGATTAGTTCAATTTCTCTGGCATTTTTTATTAGAACTGTGGAATATATACCTCGCTGCAATTTTTTTTAATTCTCAAGTCTCTGGTAAGATTAATGAAAAGGAAATTATGTAAAGGTGTGGAACTGGGATGGCCTTGCTAGAATGCTCATACCCAAAGACTACTCCTTTTCATGAATTCTCTTATCCTACTTCACAAGCTGTTCCCATTAACTTTAAACAGAGGGACAGAAATTAGGAAGTCCTCTCCTAATGATAGTTTCTACTGGCTCTCCTCCAAATAATTATTTGATTTGTCTAAATAGACATGGAGCTTGTAGAGAGCAGCTTGTTGCAAGGACTTTAAAATGGTAGGTAAAAATAACCAAATTTTCACAGTTGCAGTTTATGCTACTGCACATGCAAAATTCCCTTAACATCCCTACAGATGACATCTTTTGGAGTCTGTGGAAAGGCTGTAATGTGGTTTGATAGGCTGGCAGCTGTGATTTGATACTACATTTAGGTTCAAATTTTCTTAAGGCTCAATCTCTTAGCAACATCATAGACTTTGTTAGGGCTATGCCAATTTCTGCCTAACAGGAGATAAAGGGGAATCTGTATGCCTAGAGTGGAGTTTGAATCTCTGGTAATAGGTTGCAAGTAAGGAGATACAAGTAACTATGGTGGTCAGAGTAACCCAGAAAACAGTGAGAACTCCAAAATCCTGGTCAGGATTTGATCAAATATGCTAGTCAAACTACAAGGGAACTGCTGAATAAAGAGGCTGTACTGACTATAATCTGAGTAACATTATTTCATCAAGCCTTTGATAAACATCCAAGCTTTTTCCTTAGGTAGATTTTTTTTTCTTCAAAGTCTCTACTCCTCTGAGGCAAAACTAAGAGATAAAAAGTGTACAACATACCCTTCAAGTTCAAGCTGTTGCCCAGGCAATGGAGAACCTAGGCAGTGTGGTTAGTCTTGCCAGATCCATTGCCGTGGTGGTATCTTCTCCATAAGTTAACTGCTTGAAAGCAACTTATTTACATTCCCACTTGTTAGATCTAGTGGGTAGTGCACTTCTGACATATGTGCACAACACAAGAGCTGTGATTCAATTAAAATATGAAGCAAGTACTATACCCTGAGGGAGAGCCATGCATCCAGAAGGAAATTTTGCTTGCAGAAATTCTTTTGAGGGGAATCTTCTACTTAACATCTTCAGCATTCTGCTGTCAGAACTCTTCCCTTTGGAGAATACACATGGGCTATGAAAGAATGCAGATCTTTTCTTGGTGGAACTAAATGATATGATTAGCAACTATGTTTGATAAAGCTACCAGATTTGTTCCAATCCACCATGTGGTATAAAAATCTTCTTTCAAGGACATTGGTTTTGGAAGCCAGAAGACAGAATCTAGTAATTAACTTGTGTGTTAGCATAAATGGCCATAGCCTGAAGGAATTCCCACACCCACAAGCTCCCAAATAGATCATAGATCACATAATTAATATTGCAAAATGGCCGACTGTGTGTTTCTCTTGGCCAGGATTCCCTGCCTCTTTGTTTGCATTCTCTAGTTAGCTAGTAAGGTTTTGTGAAATTTTCAAAACAAATTCCATGTTACTTTCCTCCCCTGCAAATACAGGTATGTACCCTTTGTTACAGGAAGGGTTACAGATGGTGGAGAAGAGGATGTAACAGAATGAAATAAACAATGATGTTTCGCAAGTCCTGAAAGGTTGACTTCCTTATAGCACTTAATACCTTGTTGATTAATTTTGCACTTAATATAATGTCTAGGACTGGATTAAACTGTTTCACATATGTGTGCTTTGTCTCCCACACTCTAGTTATTTGCTGCTAGAGCAACTGCATGGCCTAACTTTTCTTTTGTGAAATGGTATAACCACGTTTGAGTGTAGTTTGGCAGATTCTTAAAAAGTTAGATAATCCTGGAGAAAAAAAAGGATAGTTAGAAGGCTGCCCAGGTGGCTTAGTGGTAAAGAATCCACCTGCCTATGCAGGAGATGCAGAAGATGTGGGTTCAATCCCTGGGTCAGGAAGATCTCTTGGAGAAGGAAATGGCAACCCACTCCAGTATTCTTGCCTGGGAAATCCCATGGACAGAAGAGCCTGGTGGGCTACAGTCCATGGAGATGCAGAGAGTTGGACATGACTAAGTGACTGAGCATGCACAAGTTAAAAAATAAGGACATTTGAAAGAAATATTAGCTTTAGTTAATAATAATGTATCAATTTTGGTTCTTTAATTTTAACAAAAATACCATAGTAATTTAAGATGCTAATAACAAGATCAACTGGGTATTGGGGGTATGTACAAACTTTCTATATGATTTGCTATAAACTGAATGTTTATTCTTCCATCCCCAATTCATTTGTTGAAATCCTAACCCCCTAATGGGATGGTACTAGAAGGTGGGGCTCTGGGGAGGTGCTTAGTTCATGAGAAAGGTGCTCTAATGAATGAGATTTGTTGTTATTGTTTAGTCGCCGTATTGTATCCGACTCTTATGTGACCCCATGGACTGTAGCCCATCTGGCTCCTCTGTCCATGGGATTATCCAGGCAAGAATACTGGAGTGGGTTGTCATTTCCTTCTCCAGGGGATCTTCCTGACCCAGGAATTGAACCTGTGTCTCCTGATTGGCAGGCGGATTCTTTACTACTGAGCCAACAGAGACTGTAATGAATTAAGATTAGTGCCCTTATAAAAGACACTCCAGAGAGCTGTCTGGCCTCTTTTGCCACGCGAGGACCAGTGGACCATCTATCAACCAAGAAGTGTGCCCTCATCAGCCACTGAATGTGCTGGTGCCTTGATTTTGGACTTCCCAGTCTCTATAACAGTGATAAATAAATGTTGTTTAACCCCCTCAATCTGTGAAATTTATAGCACCCAGACAGAATAGGACACTATCTTTATAATTTTTCTGTAAATCTAAAATTATTCTAAAAAAGTTTTTCCAAAAAAAAAAAGCTTACAAAGAATTAATACAGTTAAATGTATACCGACTATCTAAGTCATCAATTATATGTCTAGATATTTATCCAAGAATAAAGGAAATATATATGCAAACAAAGATGCAAACATGTATGTCCAGAGCAGCTTTATCTGTAATAGACCTCAAACTGGAAACAACCCAAATGTCCATCAACAAGTGAATGGATAACCAAACTGTTTACATCCATATAACAATACTACTGAGCAATAAAAATAGTGAACTACTGATACATGTAACAAGACAGATACATCTCAAAATAGTCATTTTTAAGGAAAAAAAAGAATACATACAACATGATTCTGTTTATATAAAACTATAAAATGCAAACTGATTGATAGTGACAGATAGATGAGTGTTTTGAAAGAAGAGGGGCATTACCAAGGGGTACCAGGAAACTTGTGGGTAATTTATATGTTCAATATCTTGATTGTGGTGATGGTTTCATAGGTAGATACATTTATAAATCAGCCCTTACAGATTGTATACTCTAAACTGTGTGTTTATTGTATGTCAATTATGTGCCAGTAAATCTGTTTATTTTTTAAAAAGTCCAACTAGTCATGTATGGGAGATGGGAAATAATTATCTTAGGCTCATATAACTACTACCCTTGATCAGGAAACATAGCTCTGTGCTTCTTGGTAGTGGAAAATTTGCTACTTTGTACCATTCTACCTTCTACTGGCTCTTTGAGGACCAGTTTCTTTCTCTGAAAAATGAAGAGTGACCATTGAAGTCTTCTATAAGCAAATATATGAGAATAATTTTAAACATGTATCTTCTGGAATACTTTAAAATAAGTTCATTTGCATTAATTTCATAAATCTTAAGTTGAAATTGTCTAATAAAGTGTTACTTATTAGGAACCTTAAAGATTAAATGTATGCAGGTGAGGAAGCAACAGTTAGAACTGGACATGGAACAACAGACTGGTTCCAAATAGGAAAAAGAGTATGTCAAGTCTGTATATTGTCACCCTGCTTATTTAACTTGTATGCAGGGTACATCATGAGAAAAGCTGGGCTGGAGGAAGCACAAGCTGGAATCCAGATTGCCGGGAGAAATATCAATAACCTCAGATATGCAGATGATACCACCTTTATGGCAGAAAGTGAAGAAGAACTAAAGAGCCTCTTGATGAACATGAAAGTGGAGAGTGAAAAAGTTGGCTTAAAGCTCAACATTCAGAAAACTAAGATCATGGCATCTGGTCCCATCACTTCATGGCAAATAGATGAGGTAACAGTGGAAATAGTGTCAGACTTTATTTTTTTGAGCTCCAAAATCACTGCAGATGGTGACTGCAGCCATGAAATTAAAAGACGCTTACTCCTTGGAAAGAAAGTTATGACCAACCTAGACAGCATATTAAAAAGCAGAGACATTACTTTGCCAACAAAGGTCCATCTAGTCAAGGCTATGGTTTCTCCAGTGGTCATGTATGGATGCAAGAGTTGGACTGTGAAGAAAGCTGAGCGCTGAAGAATTGATCCTTTTGAACTGTGGTGTTGGAGAAGACTCTTGAGAGTCCCTTGGACTGCAAGGAGATCCAACCAGTCCATTCTGAAGGAGATCAGCCCTGGGATTTCTTTGGAAGGAATGATGCTAAAGCTGAAACTCCAGAACTTTGGCCACCTCATGCGAAGAGTTGACTCATTGGAAAAGACTCTGATGCTGGGAGGGATTGGGGGCAGGAGGAGAAGGGGACAACAGAGGATGAGATGGCTGGATGGCATCACTGACTTGATGGACGTGAGTCTGAGTGAACTCCTGGAGTTGGTGATGGACAGGGAGGCCTGGCGTGCTGTGATTCATGGGGTCGCAAAGAGTCGGACACGACTGAACTGAACTGAATAATATAAATGATACTAAATAATAAAATGTATATTTTTTGTTTTACACCGCTATATATTCAACAAGCAAAATGAAAAAAACACATTTTAACATTAGCTGCACTAAAATACTGATTTACTTTCCATTTCATGATTCTTAATAGGGGTGGAGTCCCAATTCCTATTGAAGTGAGAAAGGTATATTATATGTCACCATCTCTGAAATCCAAGAGATAATTTGATTGACTACCACAGACTGAGTGAGGTAGAAAAAATTACCTCTTACAAATTGTACAAATGTGATCATATACATAGGATTAGAAAACCAGTAGAATAGTAGTAGAATAGATGCCTATACACTAGGGAGTTATCTGTCTGAGAGGAGAGTGAAAAGAGGTTGAGAGATGTGTTAACCTGAAAGTCACTTTCAGAATGAGCAGTGGGTACTGGGAAAAAATAAACACTATTTAACAAGAGTCAACAGTTATTTTGACAAGTACTAGCTTATTACTGCCACCACAGCTTTGCACCTATGACATATGAAAGTTGTCTGTTCCCAGGGAATAAATGAGTATTTTCCCTGTGGTCTGAAGTCACCTATAAAGTTTGGATCTTTGCTGGGACTGGGGATACAGTGGCCTAAGCTTTGAAACCATAAAGGAATTTGCTCAGGCAGCTTTAAGGGAATCATTATAACTCATGGCATATTCTTAGAACCTGAGAAAACTTCCTTATATTGGAAGCTTATACATTTGCATTTTTTAAGGCAGGCAGCCTCACTCTCTTCACTAGATCAGCTTTTAGAAAATGGAATGATTTGGAGTTGCAATTAAAATTCTAGGCAGAAGCTCTTCTAGGATGTTCCATTGCTTAACTAAAAACCAGCATGGAAAAGTAAGCAATTCAAGTTCTGTACCTTATTTCACCTTCTCTAATGTGACCTGCAAGTTCCTCAATAAACTTCTCCCCTTTCATCCAGTAGATCATTGGTCCAGACTCTCCACTGAATCCAAAGAATGCTTTGCAAGGGATGTTCAGAGGCTTACCTGAGAATGACAGAGAGAAAAACCATTAGCAAATGGCTCTGGTTATCACTGGGAGACAGAAAAGGACCATTTAACATCCAAAGGAAAACTCAGAAGTGACCCATTTTCAACTCTTCTTCCAATCATCTTATCACTCACTGTAAATGAGAAAATTTTTAAATGGTTACAAGGGCTTCTGGAAAATTTTAAAAGTCAATATATTATCAAAAATGAGAAAGTAAAGAAAGTTACCAAGTTTTTAGAACTGTTGATTTTTACTGCTTCCCTGTTATGAACTAACATGAAAACATCAAATAGAATCCTCTTTTATTTTCCTTGTTTGAGAATATTAATAACTGCTTACTTGGACTTGCCTTTGAAGTTAACATTAATCAAAGTATAAGTTAATTTTTGATTGAGAAACATAGACTATCCACTATTACTAAGACTGAATAGGGAAATTTTGTTAGTTCTGATGATTGCATATTCTAAGAAAAATTGGATACTACAAATCAAAGAAGAATTTTATAATTACAAAAATATCTATAGAAAGTACATGGAGCAAAAATTCAGTCTAACCATATCTTCAATCTCTTTGTGTCACCTATAGTACTTAAATAATTCTAGGCAATACTGTAGCATTTTACTATGCATCTTTGATTATAGCTAAAAATGTTTTAATTATAAATGTATCATCAACTGTATAAGCAATTATTTTATGCTGGCATTGATTTTATTTTTTTCTTACAAAGTAGATAAGTAAGGGAAGAATGGTATAGAGAGCACAATCTCGACATTCCTGACAAAGGAATCCCCCAACACATAAATCATAATATATCACTTTCTCTATAGCATGCAATTTTTGCCCTGGTTGGAACATTAAATGAAGCAATTTCAAGAATATTTTTCCTTGAAGAGTACATGGTAAAGTTGTTCCCACAATCACTCTGAGCTATGGACAATTTCTCCTTTCTATTCTTAAACTGATTCAAAACTTCCATGTTTCAAGAACCATTACTTTCTGAAAACCTTTCTATTTAATCATGACTAGCAGATGGCTTCCTTTGAGGACCACTTACACCAAGAAACAGTTTTAATTGGAGTTAGTGTCTACACTGTGACAAAGAGAAAATTGAGAAAACCTCATAGATATATGGATGCTGGGTGATAGGCTGGGCTTAACCATAATAAGTGACTGTTACCAAATATTTGTCTTTTTATTTTATTTTTTAGGAATACTGAAGAAATTTTTATCAATAATTCTAAAGAAATTCAAATTCTTAAGGTTTATTTTAAAAATGATTTAGGATTACACAGGGCAGTACGTGACTACATGATGAGATTATATTTCTAATAGGGAAATTTGGCTATGACACATAGGTCAGTTACCATCTTCTATTCAAAGAAATTTTAATGATAGGGAAAAATGTTTTTTTTTTTTTCATTTCACATATGATATTTTACATGTTTCCATACCATTCTCCTATATCATCCTGCCCTCGCCCTCTCCCACAGAGTCCAAAAGACTGTTCTATACATCTGTGTCTCTTTTGCTGTTTCGCATACAGGGTTATCATTACCTTCTTTCTAAATTTCATATATATGCATTAGTATACTGTATTGGTGTTTTTCTTTCTGGCTTACTTCACTCTGTATAATAGGCTCCAGTTTCATCCACCTCATTAGAACTGATTCAAATGTATTCTTTTTAATGGCTGAGAAATATGTACCACAGCTTTCTTATCCATTCATCTGCTGATGGACATCTAGGTTGCTTCCATGTCCTGGCTATTATAAACAGTGCTGCGATGAACATTGGGGTATACATGTCTCTTTCGATTTTTATAATGCAAACTTCTCTCTCAGCAAAATGACATGTCATGGACCTTTGGGATCATTCAATTATTGTCAAAAGCTTTTATATCAATAGTCTTTTATGTTAATATATGTCTAACACAAATCTGAAACAAGATTATTAATTGTTGCTTTGAACATACGTTTTGTGATACAAGCTTGTGTGAAAAATAGAAGACAGCTTTGTATAGCTAAGAGATTTGAATCCTTGTTTGGATCTATCATTAAAAAGTAGACTATATGGCCCTGGGTAGATAACCAAACTTTTTACAAACTGATTTCTCATATATGTAGTAAGAGTGGTAATAATACTTTGGAGGCTCAGATAAGATAATCTCTACAAAAATACTTGGTGAATTCACAAGTCCCATCCAAATTTATCATGGTTGTGTTTTCCTTCCAAGGCTTGGTCTTTCAACAAGTAAAGTTTGAGACATAATCCTATGTGTCAAATTAGATAGATAAGTGTTTATTAATATTTGACCCTGTCAATCTCTTGTCCTCTTATTTATGAGTTTTAAGGGGGAATACTCTTTTCTTATCAATAGTCTATAAATATTTCCTGGATTCTAGAGTAGGTATGATTCATCCAAGCAGGCCCTTTCTTCTCTAAATCTGAACATAGGGTCTTTTTTATGACTTATTGTTCTTCATTTCCATGAAATTGAAGGTATTACAGTATGTCACAGTAGATAACAAAAGATCTAGAGACCGATAAGCATTATTATAAGGATCCTAGTTGCTAAAACTACCAGAATATACATTTATACAAATAAACTCTAGTTGTCATTCCTTTGGGCTATGTTGAAAGAATATATCAAATAAAATACCTTTTTTTGGTGGGTATCCACCTGCAATGCAGGAGACCCCAGTTCGAATCCTGGGTGGGAAGATCCTCTGGAGAAGGGACAAGTTACCCACTCTAGTATTCTTCAGCTTCCCTGGTGGCTCAGAGAGTAAAGAGGCTGCCTGCAGTGTGGGAGACCTGGGTTCAATCCCTGGGTTGGGAAGATCCCCTGGAGGAGGGCATGGCAACCCACTCCAGTATTCTGGCCTGGAGAATCCCCCTGGACTGAAGAGTCTGGCAGGCTACAGTCCATAGACTCGCAAAGAGTTGGATATGACTGAGCAACTAAATACAGCATACAGCACAGCATGTGGGTACTCAGGCCTGGTTTGATTTTAATAGAAAAAGAAAATTATAGCAATGTGCAAAAAGGTGCCTCCTTGAAGTGATCTATCAAAAATGACAGTATCTGCCCTTTCCTTGATACTACATAATGGGTACTGACTATTGCAGCGATTTCTCCTGGAAATATTTTTACTCTCCCATCAAACAGGTTTTTGTTAAATAAATGCAAGAGACATGTTTCAGCAGCCTAGATTCTTCAAATGCTGAACAAATATCCTGAAGCCTCTGTTAACAGCCAAAAGAGGAAAACAGTCCAATTATCATGCACAATACTTTGAGGAGAGTCCCAAAATGATCAGCTCTTGTGCCAGATAGTGAGAATCAATATGTGCCAGGTTGTGGGCACCTCTTCTCTCAAAAGGCCTGGGAGGGATCTCAGCGTTGATTGAGCAAATTACCTGAAACAGTTTCTCCAGGCTTTTCTAAAATTTGGCTTATGTGCATATGCAAACTCCTATCTACCATTTCCGTTTGCTACTGTATTGTTTTGCCTCCAGATGTTTTCAAAATCATTCCTATGGTACTGTATTCCTTACTAGTAGAGATGATCAACTCATATTTATATCTAAAAGGATTTTACAGTAGATTTAAAACCATCAACATATTATTTTTTTATTTTATTTTTAAACTTTACATAATTGTATTAGTTTTGCCAAATATCAAAATGAATCCACCACAGGTATACATGTGTTCCCCATCCTGAACCCTCCTCCCTCCTCCCTCCCCATTCCATCCCTCTGGGTCGTCCCAGTGCACCAGCCCCAAGCATCCAGTATCGTGCATCGAACCTGGACTGGCAACTCGTTTCATACATGATATTTTACATGTTTCAATGCCATTCTCCCAAATCTTCCCACCCTCTCCCTCTCTCACAGAGTCCATAAGACTGTTCTATACATCAGTGTCTCTTTTGCTGTCTCGTACACAGACCATCAACATAAAAATAACTTTTTCTCAATGTTTTGTGCTATTCACAAGGTAATGGCTTTAGACATATCTCCCTTTTAGGTTCAGTCTGTATTACTGGCAATTTCTCTATCAGTTTAAGTCTAGACTAGTTAACAAAACATATGTTCATACAAAGACTTAGAGATGGATGTTCATAACAGCTTTATTTGTGATAGCCAAAAGCTGGAAACAGTCCAAATATTTGAAAGAATAGATGAAAGGATACTCTGGTACATCCATACAAAAAATATTTATCAAGGATGAACTACTGATAAATACCACAACAAATGAGTTTCAAAATTTCAAAACAATTATACTAAGTTAAAGAGGCCAAACAAAAGGGTACATGTTTTGCGATTCTATTTATATAAAATTCTAGGAAGTTAAAATTAATCTATAGCTTCTTAGCAATTTGAACATCTGTATGTGATCCAACCACTCCATATGAAAGCCTATGTCTATATAAAGACTTTTACTCAAATATTCATATCAGTGATATTTTTCCCAAGTTAGGGAAAATTTTAGTCATTATTTATTCAAATAATTTTTGTTGCCTTTTCTCTCATTCTTCTGGGACTCTCTGATGCAAAATGTTAGCCTGTTTGATGTTATCACATAAATGTCTTAAACTTATCTTCACTTTTTCCCAATTCTTTTTCTATTTGTTACTTTGATTGGGTGACTCTATTGCCTTGTATTCAGGGTCACTTATCCTTTCTTTGTTTCATCTAGTCTGCTATTGAACCCCTCTAGTGTATTTTTCACTTCAGCTCTGTGACTTCTGTTTGGTACTTCCTTACATTCTTTATCTCTTTGTTAAAGTTCTCATCTTGTACTTATCAATTCTTCTCCCAAATTTGGTGAGTATTTTTACGACCATTACTTTGAATTCTTTATCAGGTAAATTACTTATCTCCATTTTATTAAGGTTTTTTCTGAGACTTTATTTTGTTTTTGCTTGAAACATATTCTTCTGTTTCTTTATTTTCCTTCACCCTTTGTGTTGATTTCTATGCATTAGATAGAACAACCACTGCTTCCAGTCTTGAAGTGGTGGCCTCGTGTAGGATATGAACCTTGTTGTTCATCTTGCCCTAGTTTTTATTTGTCTCTCAAACCTTTTACTTGTCCAAGCAGTCTATTATATTTTTAATTGTTGTTCAGTCACTCAGTCGCTCAGTCATATTCGACTCTGCCACCCCTTGGACTGCAGCACGCCAGGCTTCAATGTCCTTCACCAACTACTGGGCTTTGCTCAAACTCATGTCCACTGAGTCAGTGATGCCATCCAACTATCTCATCCTCTGTCATCCCCTTCTCCTCCTGCCTTCAATCTTTCCCAGCATCAGAGTCTTTTCCAATGGGTTGGCTCTTCACATCAGGTGGGCCAAGTATTAGAGCTTCAGCATCAATCCTTCCAATGAATATTCAGGGTTGATTTCCTTTAGGATTGATTGATTTGATCTCCTTGCAGTCCAAGGGACTCTCAAGAGTCTTCTCCAACATCACAGTTTGAAAGCATCAATTCTTCAACACTCAGCCTTCTTTATGGTTCAATTCCCGCATCAGTACATGACTGCTGGAAAAACCATAGCTTTGACTATGTCAAGCCATAGCTTTGACCTTTGTTGGCAAAGTGAGGTCTCTGATTTATTAATATGCTATCTAGGTTTGTCATAGCTTTTCTTCCAAGGAGCAAGTGTCTTTTAATTTCATGGCTGCAGTCACTGTCCGCAGTGATTTTGGAGACCAAGAAAATAAAGTCTGTCACGCTTTTCATTGTTTTCCCATCTATCTGCCATGAAGTGTTGGGACCAGATGCCATGATCTTAGTTTTTTGAATGTTGAGTTTTAAGTCATGTTTTTCACTCTCCTCTTTTACCTTCATCATTTTTAATAGCTCTTAGTAATTTTGGATGTGCCAAGTCTTGTCAGTGTCCCAAAGGGGAATACCATAGTTAGCACTTAGATTCAGGCTTTTTGGAACTCAGACTCTCAAGTAGCAGCTTTTAAAGTATAACAGTCCTGTGGATCCACAGTGTAATTCCTGCTAGCCACGAGAGTCAGGCAATCTGGTGGTGTCCGCTGGGGAAACCTGGGGTTCCAGATGAATCTATAAGCTCCTTACTGGGAGACACGAGTGAGCTGGACTGAGGCAGAGGGAGAGCACATAGATGATGTTCCCTTGCCTGCATTTCCTGGGAATACCTCCAGAGCCTTTAGGTGTGAGCCAAACCTGAAGCTGAAGCCCCAGGGATAGCAAGTATGCCTCTTTCATTGAAAGACGGGATGTGTTCCAGTCTGTTGTCTGTGCAATGCTCTGGGGGTGGTAGTCTGTCAATAACCCTCTCTTCAATTGTTATAGTCCCATGGGATTCAGGGTCACAAGTTCTCTAACTCCCAGAATTGGATGATCAAGGGGCATTTCCTGGCAACAGCTGCAAAAACCAAAGCAGCAAATGTAAAATCTGGGAAACCAGATACAAGAAAGAATTCCCCTCTGAAAGATACTGGTGCTCTAGGGTGTGAAAGAGGGAGAGGGCAAAGACAGTGCTAGTCCTCTGAGATCTCTGGAAAGGTTTGTAATCAGCCTTTAAGTGTTTTTAATTAGAAGGTTGCTCCTCAGACTGCAGCCATGATGATAAACTAACAGGCCTCTTTCATGGAAAGATTGAATTCCTGGGTCTATTGTGTCTTCTTGTGCCCTGAGAGTGATAGCTGTTTAAGAGTTCTTTCTCTATTGGTTACAGCCCTTTGGGATGTTCAAGTGTAAGCCCCACTGACCCCCAGAGCCAGGTGATGTAGAGGTATCCACTGGAAGCTCCCCTCTGGGAGACACTGGTATTCTGGAGCAGGCAGAAGGAAAGTGCAAAGATGGTACCCACTGAGAAAAGGAAAAAAAAAAAAAAAGATAGTGCATTTCAGCTTTAGCAGGGAAAGAGAGTTTAAGAATGGCACCCTACTGCCTCTGTCCCTATAACACTGGTGCTTTAAGATTAACAAATAAATCTCACATAAAGGCTGGATGCTTTTCAAAAGCTGCATCTCTGCTAGGCCCTGGGGTGAGTGAGTTTGCATATGAGTGCTTTAAGAGCTGCTTCTCAGTTTGCTACAGCCTTTTGGGTCTCGGGGACATAAGTCCTGTTGGTTTTCAAAGTCAGATGTTATGGGGATTCATCTCTTAGGTGCAGGTCTTAAGATCTTAAGTTGTGGTGACTGATGCAGGGCATGAATCCGTCACTCTTTGGGAAGAAGCTGCAGGTTGGTGAGCTCTCTTCGCTACTGTGAGTTGTCACACTTGGACCAGAATTTATGGTCAGTTTGTATCTCAGCCTCTCCTGCCTGCCTTTTTCTCATTTGTGAAACATAAAGGAGTTCCTTAGTTAGCTTTCACAACTTTTTCAGAGAAAACTATTCCATATGTAGCTGTAGATTCAATGTGCCTGTGAGAGGAGATGAATTCAGGATTTTCCTACATTATTATCTCAAACCACCTCCCTATAACAGCTTTATTTGTAAAAGCCCAAAACAACTCAAATTTCAATCAACATGTGGATGGCTATTGATACATCCTACAATATGAATAAAATTCAAAATCATTAGCCTGAGTGAAAGAAGCCAGATACAAAAGACTATATATTGTATGATTCCACTTATATTAAATTTTTAGAGAACACATGACTATAAAAACGGAAGCACATCAGTAATCACTTATGGCTGGGGTCAGGGTTTGACTGAAAACCCAAAGGAAGAAACTCTTAGGAAACGATGGCAGTGTTTTAAAGTTGCAGTGTGATGATGGCTACACAAATGTATAAGTTTACTAAGAGCCAATGAGTGATACAGGGGTGAGTTGTATGATATGTAAAATTCAGCTAAATAAAGCTGTTAAAAGTTTAAAAAATCTATGTTCTCAGGAAGTTTATATCTGTGAATAGAAAGAGGAAGAGGTGAAGGACAATACACAGTATTAAATAAATTACATACAATGCAAGCCGTATACATGTTCTAAGAGATCTCAATCTTTTTGTCTTCAAAACTAAAGTCAGCACTCTAATCACTAAATTGTCTATGCTAGAGTCTCTTGCTAGCCCAAAGAGATTCTGTTTTGCATTTCAAATCCATATAATTGCTCTGGGACAACTTTAAAAGAACCAGAGGCTGAAATATCTACTGTGAGAGAATTGCAGGTAAGAGTGGAATAATATCTATTTAATTTTGGCCACACATCTTAATCTCCCCCTGTTCCTGGACTTTCTAAGAATTTCTCAAGGGCGAAAATTTGATTTTCAATTTCTTTGTTGAGATCTGCCCTTCCCCCCATCCTGTGATGGACTATGGATTTTATAAAGGACACAGATAACCAGCAAGGCTCTACTTTTTCCACACAGTTGTTCTTCATTCTTTGTTTTTCTCTTTAAACAATTTCAACAAACCTCTTTTACTGTCTCTTTTAAATTGCCCTATTATCTCTATTTCTTGGGATGCAATATTTTCTATCTGTGCCAGTGGAAACACACATATGGCAGTTAATTTTCTTGTGAGGTTTGTAATTTTGTTACTGTATTTGCATCTACAGTAAGGATTGTTTTCTTTGGGAGCCCTGGGTGGTGAGGGCTGTGGAGGCATTCCCTCAGAGTGGTTCCAAGTTTGCCTCTGCCAAGTCCTTACAAGTTTCACTGGTTTGGAAACAGTGTTTCTGTTAATTTCTTAGCTTGGGGGTTTCCGCCACATGTGGGTTGTGTGAATTTAAAGTCCACATCTATGTTTGGTAGGAGTTTCGAGTTCCGATTTCTCTGGAGTGTCTCTTCATTCATGGCCATGACCCTGGACAGAATGTAAATTTCCTGGTCACTTTCCTAGACCAATGTGCAGAGTTTTCTAGTTCTTGTTTCAGGAACTAGAGTTTCAGGCTTCATAGATCATTCAAACATCGAGATTTTTGCTGGGATTTCAGTTCTAGATCCACACTTCACACAGATATGTGGTTCTATGGCCTGACCCTGAGCTCAAGCCCTTAGACTTTTAAGGTGCTTATCTGATCCTGATATCCTTAGGCGGTATTTAGGTTTAGTTTATGCTCCCTTCTCTGGGTTTGAGTTCCCTTTTCATTCCTCAAGATTAGAAATTTCCCCTACTTGCTATCATGCTGAGCTAAGCATGTACAATCTTTGTTTTATTTTGACCAGCATTTCTCTGTGTTTAGAGCCAGAGATGATTCGTTACCACATCAGTCTATCCTATTAACTAGTTGTATAAAGTTCCACCACCAAAGCCTGCAAGCAATATATCTTAGGCCTGAATGATGAAGTTAATTTTACTTTCATCCAAGGAGTTAAAGCTAAAATTTCTATTCCTGTTACTGCTAACATAAATGAAAGTTCTCCTTTCTTCCCTGGGCTCACACTTAGATATGACCTTTACAAGATGAGATGAAAGGAGGACGGGATATTTGTGATGCCATTGTAAAAGCCACTCACCTTCCTGCAGTGCTTTATGTACTTAAGCGTGTAGCTTCAACTTTCAAGAGCTTTATTCCTTCAGGACAGTGCGTAATTAGGGCACGCACCTTTTACTTATTTGCACATGAGGTGCTGAGTGTCCTGATCACATGCTCCAGTCACATGCTTGTAACATTAACATTGATTAATGTTACGACACACAAAACATAGGGGTATGTGTCTCATTCTTTCACTTGTGAGACACATTTTAAGAAGTTTGTTCTAAAATACACTGAAGTTTGTAAATTATTTCCTCAACAACTTATAGCAGAGCTGAAGTTATCATTATATTAATGTTACACTTCTATGAATTTAAATATGCCTTTTCTTGAGTGAAAGAAAAAGAATGGAGTCATAACTTGCATATGGGGAATCCCTATTAAGAGTGCCTGATATTGAATGTCATCTGTCCAGTGTGTTAAAAAAGGAAAAAAGTTTAAAATAAATAAATTTATATTAAAAATCTAAGAAAAAGGAAAAAATTGAAAACCACTTATCTAGGGATGTGATTTTCTTGAGTTGAATTAAAACATATCCGTCCACTTTGGAAAATTACACACACATACATACACACACAAAACAGCTCAGGTGTGGTTGAATCACAAGATAGTTCTTCATTGCTCACACTGGCCTTTCCTATCAATCATCTAATATGCTAAGTAACCATTTGTAGCCCAAACTATATTGACGAAAGCTCCAGGGTTCTTGATTTCACTGTGATTACAGTCTCAAAGTGAATGGATTGGACAGAAATAAACTGAATTTCCTGAGGTAAAATAGTGTCCAGCTTCAATAATGAAAAAATAATCCACATCTTCTAATATGTTAATACAATGTTCAATCTATTAGAGAAAATGTTGCCTTCCCATTTCTATATATCTGGAAAAGAAAGCAGCCTGACATTCCAGAGTAGTTTTGTGCAGCTATTCCCCCACATCTTTTTAAAGAAGAACCCTCTTGCCATCATTTTCTTAATGAGTTGATACAACCACTGGAATGAATTATAAATTATAGTTGAGAGCAAGCTATTATGAAGCTAAAGGCAGGAAGAAAAAATGTATTTCTTCCAGTAAGATTCAATAGGAGATGAAAAATTGGTGAGATAGAGAGAGGAGATGGTTGTCCCAGCTGGTGGAAACTGAAAAGATTAATATTTTGTGAGAAAAGAAAGTGGATACCAAAGCTAATTGACAATTGACTGGGGAAGGCAAAAGACTGGGAGAAAATCCTTGAGTACCCTTATACTAATTATTTGGAAATGGTGAAAAATGTGTGTGCATGAGGGAGAGAGAGAGAGAAACTTACTACTGTTTCTTGTTTTACAATGCATATAAAGGAAATCTTTTTAGAGGTGATGCCCACAGCTATTTGTCTATACTAAAGACAAATAGCATAGCAGCAGGACTCAAAGATGAGACTGTTTTCATGAATAAAAGTATAAGCAATGAGGTTGCTTTGGTCTATAATTGGCTCTTAGGGATAAGTGACACAAAGTCCAGTGGAAAAGGAAATGTTTAGAGTTACAGGATTTACCAAGCCGTCTCATCAAATAGCCTCAATCCCAGTAGAAATTTCTTTTACTGAATTTCATCAAGGGTCAATAAACATAACTCCCTTTGTGACTATGTAGCATGCCCATAAACCTTACTTACTTTACTTTTTTCATCCCCTTAGAACAGGGCTTGGTTGGCTCAGTGTCTGAAGATACTTTTCTCATTCATATTTCTGATTCAAGGGCACAAGTTGTAGGCAAGGTAGAAACACAGCATGGGAAGAGTATTGGGGTCAGGACACTGAAGTTATAGGCCTCGTCTTCTCACTAAGTTTCTGTAATTTTTTTTTTTTTGATAAGTTCATTCTTCCAATAGCCTCCATTTCAATCTTCTAAAAAATGATAATCAGCTAAGAGAATTTCCAAAGACCTTTTCAGATCTGACGTTCTTATATTTCAAGAAGCTGGCCTACAATGGTGGGTGTTAGGATTTTTCAGGTGGGAAGAATTTCTCTCATTGGAGTGCAAGCTCTGAAGTAGCAGTCATTAGTTCTTTCAGTAAAAGGAAGAAGATGTGAGTCCCTCTGCCCTGGGTAAATTTTAGCTTTAGCTCCAAGGTCTCTCAGCCCTGGTTTCATGTCTGAGTCTGCCTGCCTGCTGTGCCTGGAGCTCTAGTTCCTGTGTATCTCCCCAACCTCTGACTGTTTATTGCAGAATGAGTTTCCTGCCTATGAACACTACCTTGCCTTGAACCCTAGTTCCTCTCTGTCCCACTGGCCCTTAGTTGCTTATGTTGGCTCTGCTGATCTTGGCTTATGGCTCTGCTTTCCTTGACCCAGTGCTTTCCATATCTTGGCTTGACAAAGGGATTTTTAAAAAGTTCCCTATGGGAAAAGACAAAGACCTTGGGTATTAACTCACTCCACTAGCAAGTCCAATTTGTACTCAGCAAATTGAGATGTCGAGAGAGTTGAAGTAAGCAAATACTCTGTGTGTGTGTATGCAAGGGTATATATAGTTGCAAAAGAATTCATTTGGATTGAATTAATAGTTCAAAATTAAATGCACATGATTCTTGGTAATTTGTTAGGTGGAAGAATAAACAGACAACTTTTAATACTTTAATATTAAATGACTTCATTTTAAAAAATTCCCTTATTGATCTAGAAATGTAGATTTGTAGAGTAGCCAACCTGTGTAATCAATTTAAAATTATTTAAATTCATGTGAGATTCATATTTAAAGCTATTTTCATTTGTTTCAAAGTTATTTACTTGATTTCCAACTATATGGAATTAAATATTAAGGTTTATAATGTTATGTCTATTCTAGGAACCAGGCAAGAGAATAGTAAAAACACAGGGTAACCATTACATTCTCTAAAGGGAGTAACCTTTGTCATTTGAGAATATCTGATTGGAAGCAAATCTTTTTCACTTTCTCCCCTTCTGCTTCATCAATAGTACTTCTGAATCCCTTACTGATAAGATCACAACTTCTGGTACTAGGACTTACTGGCTAGTCAAATTCTGCTATACCAGTTCAGAGGAGAAATGCCTCAATACAACCACAGTAATTCTTACTGTGTGTCTGAAGACTGATCCAGGTATTATGTGTTACTGAGGAAAATGTTGATCTGTTTTCCGGGCATAATAGTGTGATTCAAAATATGGTTGTGCAAAGTTTTAAAAAGTCTTCAACAAAAGATAAAATGTGGCTCTAGATTTAACATAGGTGGCATTCACTTTGATAAGACTTGCTGGTTGTTTGCGGGCTGTGACTCCAGAATTGATGTTAAAAATAATCCCACAAGGATCCTTTAATACTTCAGAAAATGGAAATATCAAAGTTTAATGCCAGTTGTGAAAATGAAACCTGAAGATATCCACAGATTTCTGATCAGATTCCTGTCACAGTATTGATTTTCTGCAGTCCCACAAGGGTTCTTTTGGACTATTGATTTCCTTTGACAACAAATTCCCCTAGTCCTGCCATTCATTATACTCTGTTTTGCTGCCTACTTGATTGACACGCCTCTACATTCCTCTTTCCTCTTTTGCCTATTTAAAGCCTCACCCTTCAAGGTCTAGCTCAAGTGTAATCTATACCATGAAACCAGTCCTGACTACTCTAAGTACACACTGACTTATCTCTTTTTCTCTAATCTATTTTCATATGTTCATAGGGAGTTAAACATGTAGCTGTGTTCCACTTCACAAATTATTACAACAAAAATAAGCTAAGTGACTGCTGCTGCTAAGTCACTTCAGTCGTGTCCGACTCTGTGCGACCCCATAGACGGCAGCCCACCAGGCTCCCCCGTCCCTGGATTCTCCAGGCAAGAACACTGGAGTGGGTTGCCATTTCCTCCTCCAATGCATGAAAGTGAAAAGTGAAAGTGAAGTTGCTCAGTCGTGCCCAACTCTTAGCGACCCCATGGACTACAGCCTACCAGGCTCCTCCGTCCATGGGATTTTCCAGGCAAGAGTACTGGAGTGGGGTGCCTTTGCCATCTCCGAGCTAAGTGACTAAGTTGTTCTAAATTAATCCCCAAAGACACTCAGTGAGTAAGGTACTAATATTCTCAGTTTACAAATGAGCAAACAGAGCAGAGAGAAGTTAAACATCTTGTTCAAAGCCACAGATATTGTAAGTGAGAAAGATGTAAAACCATAGTTTAGCTCCACAGCCAAAGATGCTAACTGCTCATCCACACTGCCTTTTCCTAGACGTTTGTCTCATTTTCCAATTAAATGTTATAGTATTTAAAAGTGGAAACCGAATCTTATATTTCACTTTCATTTCCATAGAGAGATCAGCATAGTGCAAGTCATACAGTTGTGCCCAACTGTACTTGCTTGATTCTCAATATCTTAGCTCAAGTCTCAACTGTTTTCTTATTTTTAAATTTTTCTTTTATGGCATTAAATATATCCTTGTAAGCCATCAAAAATCCATTTTGGAATAATAATCAAATGCCCTGAAGTTCAAGTTTTTCCTTTCTTTCCCCAACTCTCTTGAAGTGGGAGAAGGGAACAATGGAAAGGGAAGAGGAACACACATAATCCGTCCTTGTTCCATCAAGGCATGATCAACAACAAAATGAGAGGAAACTTCAACGATTATATGCCTGCGAAAATTAGCCAATGTGCTGTGTCAGGCAATACCAGTAAAAGAGGGCAACCATCACTTTTTGTTTTGGATTTTACCTTGAATTGTTCTGTGTTTGAATCTTTCTCTGCCTGTATACATATATTTCAAAAGGGAAAAGAGAATTGGTTCAATGAATCCAGAAAGGGAGAACAGAACAATTACGTCCCATTCATTTAATAAATTCAAATAAATTTTCTATTCTTTAGACAGAGGATGCATGAACGACAGAAAATAAAGACTTTTGAAGCTAATTATTACAGTTAACAATATCATAATACACAAGAAGTCATCTATTTATGCCTTTGCTGAAAGGTACGATGATTAAAATGAAACAACAAGAATAACATGAATGAAATTCTGAAAGTCAGTGAAGTATATTTTGGGGATTTCATGAATCTGCCAATGATTTATCCCCATTCCTTAAGCCATATAATTCCCAGTTCTGGGTTCTCACTTTGTTTCTCTTGCAACAACAATGAGCCAACCACCCTGCGGGAGATGGATTCCCCATTCCTTCCCAATGGTATTCTACACTGCTCCTAGCCACTCAGACTTGGTAGCTTAAATAACTCTTTGCCACTGTTACTTTCCACTACAAACTCTGTGTACCTTCCAAAGTGAAACAATTGACTTTTTTTTTTTTAAAATAAAATGCTGCTGCTGCTAAGTCGCTTCAGTTGTGTCTGACTATGTGCGACCCCATAGACGGCAGCCCACCAGGCTCCTCCATCTCTGGGATTCTCCAGGCAAGAACACTGGAGTGGGTTGCCATTTCCTTCTCCAATGCATGCTAAGTCGCTTCATATGCTAAGTCACATATCTCTTTGTGACCCTATGGACAGCAACCCACCAGGCTCCTCTGTCCACGGGATTAAATAATCCATGATAATTTGCTAATATGGGGTAATGCTAAAGAAGAGAGTTCCCCATACTCTTCCACATAATGTGTATTTTTCCTTTGAAAATCAATGCACATCTTCAGTAAATTTTCTCAAAGAATAGGCCAATACAACATTTGCTTAACATAGCAGACCTTTCTAAAATTCCTCTCTTCTCATATATTGACTCAAAGTCTTCAAACGAGCTACTCACAATCTTTTCCTCCTGTAAAATTCTTTCCCAAATACACAGGGAACTTTCCTGTCTCCTCAATTATCCCCACTCTTTCTGCCCTCTGGAGCTAGCCCTATCTTCTTTCCATTTCCTTTCCCTGCCCTTTCCTTTATAAATGCTCTATAAACCTGTGATTTTTTAGTATAATATAATAAAGGCTTATAAAATTCAGTAGTGCACAAAATTTAAAAAGAAATAATCAAAGTTCCCTATTCTCTCAGTACTGTCATACACTGCAACATCCCAATTACACTGTTAATTGCTTTGTAAGTATCTTGTAAGTAGGCTTCTGGAAACAATGGTCTCCTTAGATTTTGAATTTTCATACCTTCTATGGTTTCTATGCCACTTCATTTCAACAAACAACAAGTGCCTACTATGGGCAAGGTCTTTTTCCTTGAAGTTGAGAGGATACAAAATTAAATAATACATGGTCAGTCTCTGCCTTCAAATATCTAAGAACTCTTTATCAAAGATAGTTTTATGGCATTCTTAGATTGGTAGATTTCCTCTCACCTGTTTCTGTTCAATATTCTGAACTGTTCACATGCTTGCTAGATTAGGATCATGTTTTACGCCACCCCATATTTCCCACAATGTGAATATTATACAAGAAGTAGGCCAGGAGTGACCTAGTTGGAAAAAAAATCTCAAAGCCAATTGTTTCTGTCATAGCCTCTTTTCTACTTGACTGGAGCCGACAGGGATATCTCAATATCATTGCACCCTGGCCCATTCCCTACCCCCTCTTTCACTTACTCCCTGTAATCAAGACCTGGTTGAAAACAACCAGCTCTCAAGTTAAGCAGATACCCAAAGATAATTTTCCTTAACCATCCAACACAGAATATGAAGGAAATCATCTTTCCCAGTGGACTTGGGCAGGAAACTGGTTAATGTGAATTATACCTTATGCACATGGACTGCCCCTCTGCCATACCAACATTCATGGCCATCTGATGAAAGGAGCAGCCTATCTATTTGCAAAAAGTGTTGTCAGTTTTGACTGAAGAATGGTGTCAAATTTGCCAGCTAGAAGTGGGGGTAGGAAAAGACCAAGATCACACGGCTAGTAAATGGTTCTGTGCACACAATGCTCAGTCGTGTCCAGCTCTTTGCAACCCCATGGACTGTAGTCCTCCAAGTTCCACTGTCCATGGAGTTTTTTAGGCAAGAATACTGGAGTGGGTTGCATTTCCTACTCCAGGGGATCTTCCTGACCCGGAGATTGAACCCACATCTCTTGAGTCTACTGCATTGGGAGGTAAGTTCTTTACCATTAGTGCCACCAAGGTAGCCTGTAAACAGAGGAAACAGGGATACATCTTTTGGAAGAAATACTCAAGCTGAAAATGACCATATGGTCATGTAAAAAAACAAATAATCTTATCATCTCTATTCCTTGTATTTATCATCACAACCACTCAATGAATATCTAGAGTTTCTGCATATGATTTTCCCTAGAGGATAGACATTGAACTCCTTGAGTATAGAGAACTGGATCTCTTTTTCCCCATCCACTTTAGTAGCTTGCATAGTATTAGGCACACAAGAAGGTTTGAATTGCTTTTCTGACTACAATACCCCTGGTTGAAGGATAGAGAAGATTACATACAGAAAAGAAAGGTGTGCTTGTTTTAATTAAATTCATTGTTTTAGTTTTCTCTTTCAGCAGATTGTGCACTGGACCATGTTTTCCTTTTCACTATTATCACTTTTTTAGTATCAGAAGCAACTACAACATCTAGATTTTCCTTTAGTAGTCTATTCCCAGTTGCATTTCCTTTTGTTTCCGTATCCTTAATATCTACCCTAAACCCTTCTTTTCTTATCTACAAATGACTAGTTTTAGCAATCCCAAGTTCAGTGCATAATGTCCTTTCTGTATTTATATTGTTACCTTGAATATACATTCAAGAACGGCATCTTGTACTTAGCAGCTTCTTTCTCTTCATGAGTCTTTCCTTAGAACATTCTTGCTTTCTCTTTTTATACTTTATATTTCACATTTTCTTTTGTTTAGCCTCCCTCTTCCTGTATGCGTTATAAGATCTATATACATCATCCTAGATGTTGTCTTTCAAAGGTCAGAATTACCTGAACCTAATTACCCACGGTTATCTACAAAGAGACAACAGGGAAAACAGAGTTTATTTGAAATCCAAGAATGATAAGAAACCATGTTTTGTGTAACAGTTCAAACTTCTCTTTATAGTTCCCCCCCACACTCCCAGAGATAGCTAAAGGAGCCAAACTGACTTGGCTGCTAATTCCATTCTCTGCCTGTTTACTTATTACTAAATAAGGAAAGAAAAGCAATCCAGTAACTTAGCAGGTAAAAGGAAGGAAAATAAAGCACTCAAAAGGTGTAACTAATTCCTGAATAGTTTCCGGTTGTTTATATGTTTTTCTTTTTGGCCTAGACATACATATACACACGTATTCACACACATATACCCACTTACAAAGATATATTTACTATGATCTCTGTATTTCCTATCTATGATGTGGCATTTTTTTCCAAGTTAATTACACTTGTCTCCGTTCCCCTCATACTGTGTATGCATGTACATAAGTGTGTTTGTACCTCAAAAATGATCTCAAATAGGGCCTATTAACCAAAGTAATACATCTGCTACATACATATCTCTGCTAATAGCCTGAAGAGAGGACAAGAAAGTAATAATAGAAAATAGCTCAGCAGGAAAAGTGTTCATATAAAATATTCTCTTAGTTGCATGGCACATACTAACACCCTAACATTAAAATACTCAGCTAATTTAGAACAAAGATTGCTAAAGTAAGAAACAAAATGGTATAGATAAGATTTTAAGAAGGATATTTAATGCATCAAAATCTTTTAAAAAGAGAATGATTTAAAATTATTTAAAACAACTGTTTACATGTAAATTATTTGCTAGTTTCCAAACACTCTTGTCAATTTGATAAGGCTCCACTGGCACATGAGGTCAGCCTATGTGTGGAATAATTACAATTAAATTATGTATTACTCAAGCAAAATGAAGTTGAAAGGTGTTTGTTTGCTATGTATTTTTTTCTTAAATTTTTTAGATGCAATGAAAAAGTAGTTTGTATCTTTAAAAGCTGGTTGATTTTTAAGCCTGGGGTTAAAATGTAGTCCACACTATCTATACTGATGTATAGAACAGTCTTATGGACTCTGTGAGAGAGGCAGAGGGTGGGAAGATTTGGGAGAATGGCATTGAAACATGTAAAATATCATGTATGAAACGAGTTGCCAGTCCAGGTTCGATGCACGATACTGGATGCTTGGGGTTGGTGCACTGGGACGACCCAGAGGGATGGAATGGGGAGGGAGGAGGGAGGAGGGTTCAGGATGGGGAACACATGTGTACCTGTGGCGGATTCATTTTGACATTTGGCAAAACTAATACAGTTATGTAAAGTTTAAAAATAAAATAAAAAAAAAACAATTTGAAAATCATCCTGTTGATGGGCATGAGACTTGTACAGTTTGTCTTGAATATATTATATTATGCTCTATATTATAGTTGTATATATTGCCAACCTCCCTTATTGTATTGCAAGCTTCTTGGCAGGCTCCATAATAATTCACCTTTTTAACCCCTGCAAAACCCAGCACCATGTCTTGCTCTAGTATGGTTTCATCAAATGCTAAATTAAGTAACTAGATTTTAAAACACTTCACCTATCAATACTTCAATCCCTATGTGCCAGGTACTTCCCAATTCACTTCCTAATTAAGATTTTTTTTTTTTTTACAATTTCTGACTTGTCTTTTCACCCAACTTAATCTGAAAAGTGAGGTCATACTGTTTATCTTTACCCAGTGAATTCAGATATACATTTGGTACCACAAAGATTCTTTTGAAAGACATATGGAGAAGACTGGATGTGGTTAGTGACAACATTTGCATATCTATCTTTAAGAGACTCACAGTACGTGGAGCTAGGAGGGGACTTTGAGATCATCATGTCTTTCTCCCTCTGCAGATGAGAAATGGAGGGCACAAAGGTCAATGATTTGTCTAAGAACACATTTCAAGCAAACTGTTGGCGGAGCCTGCAGCATAATCCAAGTGCTCTGCTTATAAGCTGAATGCTTTTTCCAAACATCTGCTACCTCTGGTCCTTACCGTATCTTCTGGCCCAACCTTTCTGCCTCCAATCTATTCCCGCTTCCAGTTTGTCTTACAGACTTTTGCATGTTTTTTGCCCCTAACCATGGATTTAGTCATGACATTCCTTTGCTTCAAAATCTAAAATGGCTTTATTTGTTATTATAAATATACCAATAAAAGTGGTTCTCAATGGGGGTGGGGGGGTTATCCCAGATGGGGACATTTGGCAGTTTCTGGAGACATTTTTGGTTGTCACAACTAGGGGAGGGAGTGTTATTGGCATCTAGTGGGTAGAGGACAGGGGTGCCTGTTAAACATCCTGCAACACACAGGACAGGCAGGCCCCACGGGAAAGAATTCTGTGGGGCCAACTGTCAGTAAGTGTTGAAGTTGAGAAGCCCTGTTCTAGATTTAGAGGGCTTTCATGTCCTGATCTCAACTTTCTTTTTTAACCTTATTTTCTGCTACCTTCTGACAACTTAGAAAATGTAAACTACTTCTTATTTCTTGTATATGTTCCATACTTTCTCATTGCCTTGATTTTGCTTAACTTGAAATGTTTTTTTTCTCATCTTTTCACATTCTTTCTGTTAAAGACTAAACTATATATAACTTCCTCCATAAAAATCTTCCCTGGTCCTTACAACTAGATCATCATTTTCTCTTCTCAAGTCTCATAAAAATTTGTATGTATGTTATTTAAAAATATATACATTATTTTGGGAAAGTCTGACTGTTAGACTATGAAGCAGCTGTGAGAAAAAGTACACTAAGTTTGGAGTTCTAAGACTTATGACTCTACTATTTATTAACTGTGTTTGATCTTGGACATGTCATTTAATCTCACTGGTCTTCAAATTTTTCATCACTAAATTGGGATAAATAATACCTAAAACACCAATACAGTATACTAACGCATATATATGGAATTTAGAAAGATGGTAACAATAACCCTGTGTAGGAGACAGCAAAAGAGACACTGATGTATAGAACAGTCTTATGGACTCTGTGAGAGAGGGAGAGGGTGGGAAGATTTGGGAGAATGGCATTGAAACATGTAAAATAGCATGTATGAAACGAGTTGCCAGTCCAGGTTCGATGCACGATACTGGATGCTTGGGGCTGGTGCACTGGGACGACCCAGAGGGATGGAATGGGGAGGGAGGAGGGAGGAGGGTTCAGGATGGGGAACACATGTATACCTGTGGCGGATTCATTTTGATATTTGGCAAAACTAATACAGTTATGTAAAGTTTAAAAATAAAATAAAATTAAATTAAAATAAAATAAAATAAAAGCAAAAAAAAAAAATACCTACTTCCTAAAGATGGTGAGAGGAGTAAGCAAAGTTATACAAATGAAAGTGCTTTTTAAGTTTTAAACCACAGTGCCCACGTGAGAGATTGTTATTTTTATTGCAAGGGGAATTAGCCCTTGAAAGGCAGGTAAACCTTCTGTTTAACCTTGTGTGGGGAATAAGAAATGCATTGACCATACTGCAAGTTTTCTGGTTGACCTTGTGTGAAGGCTGGGAATATGCTTAAGTCTAATTTTCCTCGTGAACAGTACAGTATGTTCTTTATGACTTGTATCTACCCACTGTGGTGGTAAAGAAAACACTTCCTTCCTCTGGAAAAGAAAGAGAACAGGTGAGTTCACCAGCTAATTATTCACAACAGGATTGCCAGCGGCAACAAGAGACCTGCAAAACAATTTTTTCAGTCAAATACATCCAACTCATAAAGAAAGTCATAATGTACTTCCAGTTACTTGCAAGGGTATTTCTAGAAGTGGCCTTGCCATTTCATAATCCCCAGAATGCAAGTGTCCTTTGGTAGCCAAAGTTTGGGAATAAAATAGATGACAATAAGAAGAAACCTAACAGGGTTTTTATTTTTTGATGACAGTTTGTCATATGCGGGGAGGCCTATTTTGTATAACATTAACACCTATGGAAATTAAATATGGATAAGAGGCCCTGGAGCTTGATATTATAACTATACAGATGTTTCACACTAGAGGTCACTCTTGCAATCTAAGAACAAAATTCTGAAAATAAGAAAACACAGCAAAACAAAACAAAAGCAAACACCCATCAACAACAACACAACAACATGGACATGACATCAATGCCGAAATTGAGGATATAGTTTTTTTCATTTGAAATCTATGAGGATGCTTTTTAAAATGATCAAATAAATTGGTAATATAGTGGACAGTTATTACTGAGTGCAGGAGGGAGCTAAAAAATAACAATTGCTCTTCCTGGCAGGCAGGCAGGTAAACAGCTTATTCTTCCATGACTTGGGACATCAACCCACAGCTGCACTGGAGTGCTCAGCTTGATACAGATCTAACTAGACTGGAATGACATAGGCATTTTAAACTGGAGTTGTTGGTAAGAGGAATTGCAGGAATGGAATTCAATGTATCAATACATCAAAAAAAAATGCTCTCTGTTCCTGGCTTTCTACAGAAAAGTTGTTTTTATTGTGAAAGTTCATCTCTTAGAGTCAACTGAGTAGATTAGAATCACCCTACGAGTCATTGTCTCAAGGGCTAGGCACATATTTGTGCCCAACAAACCACTATGTACTTTATGAGAGAAATGCTCATACTCTTCTCTTGCTTCTCCATACCCTCATTCCTGTTGTGAACTTAATTGGCCTGCATAGGGCCTGGAATTCCAGCTATCATTCCTTCCTCAGGTAAATGCATTTTACTTTCATTTGTCCCTTGTTAAAATCCAGAAACTCCTGGCAGAAGAAGAGGGGTAAGAGATAAAATTATTCTCATCCTTCAAACCTCATTTTTAAGGTAGGTTCTCATTTGGGAACCTGATAATAAAGTTTAAACGAAGACAGACAGGACATGTGGCAGAGGAGGAAATACTGATGTGATCCAGGATAGAGAAAAGACAGGTATGGGTGGTAAACCTGAGGCACCACTGGGGAATACTTGAGAAGCAGGGGAGTATTGAAAACAAACAAAAAAACCAAAAGGATAATAAAGATTTCAAATTTTATCAAGCTAGTAGTATGAAAGAGATTTAAAAATCTGGCCTTTTATATGCAAGTTAAATCAACACAATTATGAAGAAAACTTTTTTTCTCTATGAAAGAAAAGGATAAATAATGAATAATATTATTAAACAGACTTCAATATATACATACTAGACCAGTAGTAAATGAAAGGAATACTGACACAGTAAGTTTGATCTGTCCAACATATTCTCTTTCTTAATGGCATGTGTAAAACAAAAACAAAACCAAAGAAATAGGGCTTTGGTTTCAAAACCTTGAATGTTTTGTTACCAAAGCATATTAAGAAACTGTCACCATAAAGCCCCACTGGGACTTAGGCACTTTTCAAGAACTTCAACCTCAAGTGCCTGGGAGAATGAAAGGCAGGTATACTGGGATAAGGGAAATCAAATTATAGAATTTGAGTCTGGAAGAGTAGGTGAGTCATTTAGGGAAATTATTTTTACAATGTATACCTTTGAAGAAAATCAGATGATATATAAGGTTTTGTCTAAACGTGGGAAATAAAGTGGTTGCATGACTCAGTTATCTCAATAATTCAAGCCCCAAATAGCCCACTCTTTCCTCAGTTTCAGATATAGCTCCCTGCCAAATCTGTCCAGGAAATTGACTTCAGAACTCACTTTTCTCTGAATGCACTGATGGAGCCAAAGGCAGTGCAGAAAAAGTGACTCTTACTGAATAATTTAGCCCACACCAGTTGATATTGCTACTTTTACTGTACTTCATAACCTTGGGAGGATTTACCTTTTCTTATTAGCATGAACCACTTCCACAGTAAGTGAAAAGTGGGAGAAATTGTTAGAGGGAAAAATTCTGTAGGCAAATAAAGACCAAAAACTAAGGGAAAAAATATGATACTACTGAGAAAAATCAAGTGGCTGCTGGAAGACATTTAAGGACTAACCTCCTATTCCTTTTACCTAGAAAGGAAAAATTGATGGCTAATTCTCTGTAACCTAAGCGATGCCTGAACTTGGAAACTAAAAAAAATCTAAGCAGTGACCTAGAGAAAAGGACAAGAAGTCCCAACAAGTTTATGTTCAGGGTATGTTTCATCCAAAAGAGATAAAATAAAGCCATGTTAAAAATAAGTAAGCTTCACTAAGAAAAGCATCTCACTTCAATTCTGGGATACTTGAGAAGGTCACAGGGAAAAGCAGAGATTTGTCCAAGACTTGAAGAGGATCGATTCCAAACCCCATCCCACAGAGGAATGTAGAAGAAAAAAGGAGCCATGGTAGGTTAAGCTCATCAAATAAGAGAGATAAACTAGAGGGAGAATATCTGGGTTCAGGGCCAAAATGACTTACTCATTTTAAAATTCTATGACAGAGGAGAAATATCTGTATAACTTGTTTTAATTTCACTATAATGTATAATTTACTAAGGCAGAAATTTTAATCTGTGATGTTTATTGCTAAACTGCTTGAGCCTAGAAAAATAATTGACACATAGTAGGGCTTCCCTTATGCAGAAAGTGAAGAGGAACTAAAAAGCCTCTTGATGAAAGTGAAAGTGGAGAGTGAAAAAGTTGGCTTAAAACTCAACATTCAAAAAACGAACATCATGGCATCTGGTCAATAGAAACAGTGAGAGACATTATTTTGGGGGGCTCAAAAATCACTGCAGATGTTGACCGAAGCCATGAAATTAAAAGACACTTGTTCCTTGGAAGAAAAGTTGTGACCAACCTAGACAGAATATTAAAAAGCAGAGACATTACTTTGCCAACAATGGTCCATCTAGTCAAAGCTATTATTTTTCCAGTAGTCATATATGGATGTAAGAGTTGGAAAAGAAAGTTGAGCGCTGAAGAATTGATGCTTTTGAACTGTGGTGTTGGAGAAGACTCTTGAGAGTCCCTTGGACTGCAAGGACATTCAACCAGCCAATCCTAAAGGAAATCAGTCCTGAATATTCATTGGAAGGACTGATGCTGAAGCTGAAACTCCAATACTTTGGCCACCTGATGTGAAAAACTGACTCACTGCAAAAGATCTTGATGCTGGTAAAGATTGAAGGCAGGAGGAGAAGGGGATGACAGAGGATGAGATAGTTGGATGGCATCACTTACTCTATGGACATGAGTTTGAGCAAGCTTCAGGAGTTGGTGATGGACAGGGAAGTCTGGCGTGCTGCAGTCCATGGGGTTGCAAAGAGTTGGACACGACTGAGCACCTGAACTAAACTGAATAATTAGCAGTGTTGAGCATCTTTTCATGTGTTTATTAGCCATATGTGTCTTCTTTCGAGAAATATCTATTTGGGTCTTTTGCCCACTTTTTGATTGGGTTGTTTGTTTTTCTGGCATTGATTTGTATGAGTTGCTTATATATTTTGGAAATTAATCCTTTGTCAGTTGTTTCATTTACTGCTATTTTCTCCCATTCTGTGGGTTGTCTTTTCATCCTATTTATTGTTTCCTTTACTGTGCAAAAGCTTTTAAGTTTAATTAGGTCCTACTTGTTTATTTTTGGTGTCTTGATATTTTTGATATTCATGATGTCTTAATATTCATGATGGACATGAGTTTGAGCAAGCTCCTGGAGTTGGTGATGGACAGGGAAGCCTGGTGTCCTACAGTCCATGGCGTCACAAAGAGTCGGACACAACTGACCAACTGAACTGATATTCTTTAAGCCATCATGTCCATTGTAACTCCCAGCCATTCAGCTGGCACCATATAAACACAGGACTTAATTAATCTATCATATACAGCTGCATCCCTAAACAGTTTGTCACTTCCTATTCTGAGCACTGCCTCCTAATTGACTTCTGAGGTCCCTAAGTTTTCTCTGGTCCTATGAAATGGAAACAGTCATATAACTAGTGTGGTATCTTGAAGGTCAGCCATAGGTATTCATGTGTGCCCCAAGTCATGGTCTTCTCTGTATCCCTGTCCTATTTACTCCATTCTTACAACTCCTTTCATGAGATTAGTGACTAACCTTGAACTCCAGTCCAATTGGCCAGAACCATGATTCTCTGCCTACTTCTTGCCATCCACTCAACTCTAGCTTGATGGCGTCTGGATATGATGTCCCATATTCACTCACCATCAAGAACTGCATTATTAGCACTTATCTGCTTTAAAGTATTATTAATCCTACACACCAAGTTTGGACTCCTTGATTGTTTATTAACCATAGTCTGGATGGACCACTTCTCTTTAGAGAGTATATCTCTTTAGATATGACACAGTGGAATGATACCCAATCTCCTAGAATCAAACTGTCCAGCTGTGTCCTGGGCTGGTCTATCCCTCCTTCTTCACCTACATATGTAGCTAAGACCCACCTGCCTTAGATCAAGTATGACCTATTCAGACACTTGCTTTTATTCAATCATCTATGATTCTCTAGTTATTTCATTTGGTAGTTGTATCTCTCTAACTAGATTATGAACTCCATAAGGAAAGAAACCATGCCATATACTTATATATGTCCATGGTCCTGGCTACATAATGTGTGTTTAAATTTTTCAGAGCTGATTTGGTGAGGTAACAGAATTGGGAGGGAAGTGGGAGTTAAGTGGGGATCGCATCCCAGTTCTCAAATTCTCCTCCTGGACTTAGATGGCATATCATTAAAGACTATTGTATGCAGAAACTGCAGCATATGTGAAAGAACAATTAAGTACACGGCTTTGGAGTCAGTTGTAGGTATTTCATCAAATCACTTATTCTTTTCACTTCAATGTCCTCATAAAATTGTGAAGATAATATTACTTTATGAGGACATTGAACTGAAAAGAATACGTGATCTGATGAAATACCCACAACTGACTCCAAAGCCATGTACTTAATATATATATTATGCTTTTGTGATGACTAAATGAATGATTAAAATGCCTGGCACAGTGTCTGACACAAAGTAATGCTCAGTAAGGGTAGCCTTTCTATTGTTACTACAGCTACTTGCTTTGTAACTTTAGGCCTAAATAAGGCTATGACTTTTTACCCACACAGATAACACATATCAAGGAGGCAACTGCATCATCCAATTTTAGATTATTTCTACAAATTTTGAATATAATAACAATAACAACAGCATCTAGCATTTATTAAATACTTGTCCTCTGCTGGTTTGATTTCTTGCCATAGAAAAAAGCTACTACCATTTAGCTGTAAGACTTGTGGAATTATTAATAATATGGACACTCTGTATTTGATAGATTTTCAGTATGAAAATTTACTTTCTATCTGACATTTTTTTTCTAAAACATGATAAATTTTTTGTTTATTGACTACTTCATTTATCTATTGATTCATAAAATAATGTTAGAGTAGGTGTATGGCAGAAACCAACACAACACTGTAAGCAATTTTCTTCCAATTAAAAAATAAATTAAAAAATGTTAAAGTAATTACTGGGATTGAGACCGAAAGCTAAAAGGTAGTTTTTACACAGAAATTAGGAGTAAGACTATTTATAAGCAATATTTTGATAACTTTAAAGACCACACTTACCATATTTATCTTTGCAATTTTCAAGATACTAGGTGAAGAGATGTGTACATAGTTGCTAAGGAAACTAGCTATATAACTAGCTACATAGCTAAGGAAACATAGCTCTTAAGAAATGAAGCTAACCTTCCTCAACTTTGCATGTTCGTTAGTTCATTGGTTCAGTAATGATTCCCAAGGCGAAAGAGAGGGGAAAAAATCTCATGTCCAGGGAAAGAAGCCATAAAGGATATCTCTTCCTTTATAAACCACAACCCCCCTAAATTTAACCTTAGTCAACTCACCATCTTATACCTATTGTCCTATTAGTATGATTACTAACAGATGGTTTTCTTTGAATCTGCAATTTCATTATTAGCTTCTCTATTGATTTTCACTATCTGGCTGGGAACATGTTTTTGTTGCTATTGTTGTTTAGTTGCTAAATGGTGTCCAACTTTTTGTGACCTCATGGACTATAGCCCTCCAGGCTACTTTGTACCAGTTACATAAAAGCCCAAGAGTAAAAGTAAACATGGGTATCCATTCCGGATGAAAGAGTAAGCAGGGACATACTTCCATTACTCTGGGATGTCAGGAAAGAATGAGGTAAAGGTAGGGCTGTGGAGATATGATCAGGGGGTCAGTATTATTGTGTTCTAGTTCAAGCTGTGGGACATCATGCAAATCATTTAATCTCTCTTGGCTAAATAGAGGTGATAATGTTTCTTCCTGCACTAAAAATAGGTGATAATCAAATATGTTTCATCTCCCCCATCCTCCATATTCATTTAATCATCAGATTTTGATGGTTTTATATACTAAATATCTGTTGAACCTCTCTCCCTCCTTTTCCATAGCAACTTAAAGTTCTTTTCACTTCTTACCCAGATAACTCTGACTCCTAACCTGTTGTGGTGGAATTTAAAAGGCAACACATTCTTTATAGTTCTTCCCATCAAGAGATGAATTATATTTCCCTAGCCCTGAATCTGGAGAAGGCAATGGCACTCCACTCCAGTACTCTTGCCTGGAAAATCCCATGGGCGGAGGAGCCTGGTAGGCTGCAGCCCATGGGGTTGCTAAGAGTCGGACACGACTGAGTGACTTCACTTTCACTTTTCACTTTCATGCATTGGAGAAGGAAATGGCAACCCACTCCAGTGTTCTTGCCTGGAGAATCCCAGGGACGGCGGAGCCTGGTGGGCTGCCGTCTATGGGGTCGCACAGAGTCAGACACGACGGAAGTGACTTACTTAGCAGTAGCAGCCCTGAATCTGGGCTGACCTTATGACTTGCTTTGACCAATAAAATGGGGCAAAAGTGACATTGTGCAACTTCTAAGCTAGGTCTCAGGAAGCCTTTTAGCTTCTGTTTTTATTTTATCTCTTCTGGCTCTGAGATTGCCATGTATGTTGGTTTCTTATAGCTGCTGTAACAAATTACCACAAATCTGGTAGCTTGAAAAACACAAATTTCCCACATAGTTCTAAAGGTCAGAAGTCCAAGATCAGTCTCAGTGAATTAAAGTCAGGATGGCAACAGGTCTGCTTCCTTCAGGAGGCTCTGGGGGAGATTTTGTTCCCCTGGGTTTTCCACTTTCTATAGATTGCCTGCATTCCTTGGCTCAATGACCCTTTTCCAGCTTCAAACACAGCAGTGTAGTATCTTCAAATTTCTTTCCAACTATCATCTCTCCTTGTCATTACATCTTATCTGACTGATTCTCTTGCCTTCCTCTTATAAGGAAACTTGTGGTTAGATTGGGCCCACACCTGGGTAACCCAGAACACTGTTCCCATCTCAAGATCCTTAAATTAGTCATATCTGCAGCTGTCTATTTTGCTTTTAAGATGATGTATTCACAGGTTCTTGAAATTAGGTTATGAGCACCTTTGGTGATGGTGGCCATTATTCTGCCTACAACAACCATATAAACAGGATGGGCTATCCTTCTTGAAGATGAAAAATCACAGGGATAGAGAGGTCCAGGAAATGGCACAAATGATCAGATGTATGTATGAGGCCACAGGAGAGATCTACAGAACAGCCAAGCTGAGCACAGTCCACAGAATCTTGACAAATAAATAGCCCACTAAATTTTGAGATTGTTTATCTTCTTCTTTTTTTTTTTTAAGACAATAGATACATCAGTCTCTCTGGATCCAGACTTGCTGCCTATTTAATTCCTATTCTATTCTGCTGCTGGAGTGACTTTTCTAAAGTGTGATTCTTACTTAAAACCTTAAAATTGTTCCCCTTGACCTTGAGGATAATGTTAAAGTTATTTTGCATGATATTCAAGGCCCTCCCCAACCTCATCCTTGCCTATATCTTCAACCTTTTCTTTCATTCAGTACTTATTTCGTAGAAATGTGTATTCCTGCATCAGTGAACTCTTAGCTTATGTTACTAAACATTACTTTATAATTGTGTGAGTATATGTCTGTCTCCTTTCCTTGTCCAGGAACTTGAAGTCATGGATATTTCTGCACTTCTATCATAGGTGAGGAAAGGGTTTTCCTTGATCCTCTTAGGGTCCCTGGTTGGGTCTGAAAATTAAATTGCAAAGACATATTACCAGGAGAAAAGCATGAAAATGTATTTACTATAAATTTTGTGTGACATGGGAGACTTTATCAGGAAATAAAGAGCTGAAGAAACCGAGCTGAGTATTTTATGCTAGGTTTGATGAAAAGTAGATAGTTGTATAGAAACATAAAATGTTAAGGAGTATGAAGTAAGAACAGTAAACTGTGGAAATTTAGCAAGGCGTGCTTATTAAGATTCCTCTTGAGATCACTGTGTTTTCAGAGATGAGTGTATTCCTTTCTTCTAGGTATAGGGAGGGCACCTTTCACCTGAGGATTTTATAACCTGTTTTTATGAATAAGGGTAGTGGTAGGGAGGAGGTCAGAGTGATTTCCTTGTTTCTGTCATTTTCTTAAACTCCTTCAACTTAAAATAATCAATATGCCAAGGTGCCATAGTTTGGGTTAGTGTGTTCTAAACCCCACACATTATGTACTTGAAGCACTTGGCACAGTATCTGGGATACAGTAACAATTAATAATTATTCAATGAAATGATGAAAAAAATAAAGGGTCATTCTTTTTTCAGGAAAGTTCTGTTTTCTGGCATTTTGTAGATAATATGAAACATCTTATTAAACTGTTTCTCCAGTGGCCTACTTACTGGTACTTTCTAGTTATGGAACCATACACTTATTATTTCAGTTTCCTGTATCTTAGTTTCTTCACCTGTAAAATGGGAATAATATTAGTAATATTAGTGCCTACTTCACAGAGTTGTTGTGGGAGATACATAGATGTATGTAAAGTGCTTAAAAGCATGCTTTGCACAGGTGGTAGTGATGGTGATGGTAATCCCACAGTCGAGGGGAGTGTATAAACTCAGTTGAAGATTAGCTGGAACAAAATTATGTTAGAAATGTAATCTATGTAATCCCAACAAAACTAATTACAGAAAGCATTCTAAATAGTTCTCAATTATTCCTATATGTAGAAAAATTACTGTGTATCAGTGGAAATCTATGTTTCAGTGGAAGACCTGTGGCCTGTCTTACTCAGCCCTGTTCATTTTCTTTGAGCTATTTTGCAACCATATATAAACTGTGAATTCTGTCTTTCTGGTAGAGGTTTAATTGATTTCCCTTCCTTGACCCTCACTGAAAAACCAATTTTATCTCCATTTACAGTACCTACCAATACTACTTTATTTCATAAACATTTGTGCTCTTCTGTCTTTTCCTTTAAATAAATTCTAATTTCTGCTTGGTCCCCTCTTATCATAAGAGTAAAATCTTTAGCACATATTTATTTATATCTGTAAGAGAATCATGATTTTTACCTTTTTCTAAAAATATATATTTCAACAATTTTAGCCCAGTCATGCCTTCTATTGGTTCCCAGAGGTAACTCCAGATTGGCAATGGAAATATGCTGAATATGTTTTTATAATCGTAATTTTGCTCTCCAGTAATCTTGTTTTTTGTTTGTTTACAGCCAATAAGTTATTCCCCATTGAGAATTTGGTTTAATGATTTGGCCACTTGTGATTTCTGTAAATGGACTATTTATAGAAATCTATTCTTTGTTAGATAAAAGACAACAGACAATACTTTTTGTTCATCTTTTTGATTGGGAATTTGGTTTTATGGTTTGATCATTTGATAACTCCTATAAATTGATTAATATTTGTACAAAGACCTTGTGCCTGTTGGGTGAGAGATAACCAGAGACTCTGGCTTGTTACTATTTTCTGATTGTCTATTTTGAACTCATCAGTTATTTTACCAACTGAGAGGAGAATAGCTCTTTGATATGGACCAGAGTGTTATATGGGTCTATTTACTTTTCACTCATGGCTTAAATTTTGGAATTGAGGCTATTAATATAAGTTGCATCTGTGTAAGGGTGTGCTATGGGTTGAAATGTATTCCCCCAATTCCATATGGATGTCCTAATTTCCAATGTGACTGTGCCTGAAGATAGGGTCATTGTTGTTCAGTCACTAAATTGTGTCTGGCTCTTTGTGACCCCATGAACTGCAGCACACCAGGCTTCCCTGTCCTTCACTGTTTTCCGTAGTTTGCTCAGATTCATGCCATTGAGTTGGCGATGATATCTAACCATCTCATCCTTTTATTAAGAGGTAATTCAGGTTAAATGAAGTCATGTGGGGTCCTAATCTGATAAAACTAGTCTTTTAAGAAGGAGAGGGGGCTCTCTCATTTTCTCCCTCCCTCCCTCTCTTCCTCTCTCTTTTCCCTTTTCCCTCCACTGTGTTTGCCTTCACAAAACCAAATCCTAGATGCAGAATAAAAATAAAATATAAAAAAAACTCTAAGTCATCTTTTACATCTAAAACTATCTTTTTTAGCCTTCCTGGAAAGGCACACAGATTTTAGTAAAAGCAGAGGTTATACAAGTAACTAGATTTATTTGGTATGTTGCATGGGGAGAGTTTTCAAATTAGAAGAGACACTCAGTGTTCTTTAAGTTAAATTTATGTGGGTAGGATGTTATTAGCATAAATATTTCAGAAATTGTATATAGCGTGGGAAGTTCCAAGAGATTTGTTAAAGCCTTTGGTGCTTTGCCTGATATTAGATGATAGCATTAGAACATTATCAGTCATAATTTCAGTTATTTTAAAAAACGTTAACTGTCACAACTTTGATTCTTTAATTTGAATCTAGCATTTTCTAGGCCAGAGTTTTCAAATGGGGATTCATATCACTTACCTCTGGAGTTTTAGTAATACACAGATGTTTAGGATGTACTCTGTCTTCCTTGGTGGTGCAGTGGTAAAGAATCGCCTGCCAATGCAGGAGACATGGATTCAACCCCCGGGTTAGGGAAAATTCCCTGGAGACGGAAATGGCAACCCCACTCCAGTACTTCTTGCCTGGGAAATCCCAACGACAAAGGAGACTGGTGGGCTACATCAATGGCGTCGCTAAAGAGTTGGACACGACTGAGTGACTAAACAACAACAGGATCTGAACTGGATCGCACTACCCAGGTGAATCAGTAGTCAAGAATCGGCCTGCCAATGCAGGAGACACAGGTTTGATCCCTGTGTTGGGAAGATGCTCTGTAGAAGGAAATGACACTGTCTATAGGATTCTCTTGCCTGAAGAATCCCATGGACAGTGGAGCCTGGTAGGCTACAATTCATGGGGTTGCAAGAGAGTTGGACATGACTGAGAGACTAAAAACAATGACTGCATTGGATCACTTTACTTGATATATTCTTGGTATATTCTTATTCTATGCTTGGAATATTCATTGTATACTATGTTGGGATTATTTTTTCTCACTAAAATTAGAATTAAAATTAGAAATGAATTAAAATTCATTTGTTAAAAAAAATTAGATGTAATGTTCACTGTCCATGTCTATAATTGTTTTGTCTAAAACCCTTTTGGGGACTTTACTATCTTGTTTTGCTTGTCAAAGAAGACTGAATTTCCTTGACAGTTGCATTATTCTTGTAATAAATTCAATTCAGGTCTTGCACTTTTGAAAACTATCTGTAATAAATTAATCCCAGCCAATTTAAGTCTTTTGTCATGTATAGATGTTTTCGTTTGTTTTACTCATGCTTCCTTGAAAGTACTTGCAATAAGCTACAGGCCTGAGTGCTTCACTATCAGCAAGAGAGCCTACTTCAGACATCCAAGGAAAAGGATTATGCCAAGTATTCAAGATCCTGTCAAACAAGAATTAATTATATAAGACTGAAATGAAGTAATCAAAATATTCTTGATATTTTAATGTTCTATTTTCTGGATACATAAGGAAGTCCTTTCTCTTTCCTCTTAAGATGTCTATCACCCTCAACAATTTAGTAGATTTAGTTTTTGTAAACACAAACAAAACATTTGTAAATGATATTTTATTCTTATCTAACCCCTTCAGAATTCAGAAACTCTTATTGAATACTCTTATTTTCATATTATTGTAGTTATTTGCATGGATTAAACAAGAGTCTGTTCTCCTTTTACTAGGACATAATTAGAAACATTGGTTATACAACTAAGGATTGCCTGGGATGTTATATTTGAGAATTATGCTCATTTAATTGCCTGGAGAATCCCAGGGATGGGGGAGCCTGGTGGGCTGCCGTCTATGGGGTCGCACAGAATCAGACACGACTGAAGCGACTTAGCAGCAGCAGCAGCAATTAGATGTGACCAGAAACTTTTAAGTAACTAAGGCTGACTTTATGAAATCAAAGCATAAAATTCACTCTCTCAGGAAACCTGGCCTACGATCTGGCTTCCAGGGTTCTTAGTCTTACAGATGACTAAGGAAGGTCATTTCTGGGCAGACCAGGAACCTAGGATGTTTTGAAGACCTTAATAAGAGAGGAACAAAAGTATGTATACTAGAGGTGAAATCTGGCTTGCTTCTTAGCTTCAGGACTACAAATAATAATAGGCTTGTGAAAGTCCAATCTGAGATTCCTGACAAAGATTTCTATCAAAACAAACTTCAGAAGGTCATATGGCAAAATGAACATACTTGCTGCTGCATCTATGTAAGTCATCAGGTCAAACATAATGACACATCATACTTTGTGATCAAGATAAACTTTTTTGAGATTGTTTTCGATCAAAAGAGGGGATAATTGTAACAAAAAAATTGTTTTTCAGTGGAAAACTACATATCATCTAGAGAATACCCTTCAGACCTATTTGGTAAAAATTTAGTTAACTCTGAAACCTCACCCTGGAAAAACCAGTTTTATCTCCATTTGCAATTCATCTCAACATTCCTTTACTCCATAAAAATATTTGCCCTTTTGACTTTTTAACCAATTATAATATTGCTTAGTTCCCTCATATCATATGAGTAAAATAAAACTTTAAATCTCATTTTTTTATGTCTATAGAAAAGTCATAGTTTTACCTTGTTCTGAAATTTATTTTTTAAGAAAATTACATTTAATTCCTGGTTACTTTTCTGAGTTTAGATGTAGAGTTGACTATGTCTTCTTTTATCAAAGAACTTTATGACTTAACAAAAAGATTCAAAAAATAAGTGCTTGATTTGTCATGACATATAACCTAAGTGACAACTTAAGTAGAACACGAGTGTCATTTTAGTTTCATAGTCTGTTCTTTATCCATTTTCACTGTGATTCCATACAGCAAACAAACGTAAAGGATCAGAAGCTGTGGAGAGTAAATAATGACTTTGTCTACCACATGCTAGTAAAACAAAACAGACTTTTCAGAAGCCATCTTTTGACATATTTGGAGGATAGAATGCATCCCCTAATCAAATAATATCTTGGCTTCATCATTTATGTTCCACTCCCTCTTTTCCTGGTTGTGTATTTATATTTTAAAACTCATGTTTCTGCTTGTTGGTTTAGAGAAAAATTTTTAAGTCACATGCAATATAAATTAACTCTCATTACCTTCTAGCTTATTAAAAGAAGACTTAATAGAACTGTTGCTTTTAGATAAAACTTGGATATGTCCATAAGGTCCTATATAGGGATTTTATTAACCTGTTGATTCCTAGTATGAACTATTCAGAAAATAGGAAAAGACAAAGAAATCAGTGGTGGTTGACTCCATAACCTGAAGGGTAGCTACCAACTCTAGGTTTTCCTATAAAATATGGGGTTACTATCTCCTACCTCCATCACACCTATTGTTCATCTATTACCCATGCATAGATTAAAGTTGTCTATGCAGTATTTATTCTTATCCTCTTTCCATCTACTATGCACATATTGGAAAAGCAAGCGAGTTCCAGAAAAACATCTATTTCTGCTTTATTGACTATGCCAAAGCATTTGACTGTGTGGATCACAATAAACTGTGGAAAATTCTGAAAGAGATGGGAATACCAGACCACCTGACCTGCCTCTTGAGAAACCTATGTGTACGTCAGGAAGCAACAGTTAGAACTGGACATGGAACAACAGACTGGTTCCAAATAGAAAAAGGAGTACGTCAAGGCTGTATATTGTTACCTGGCTTATTTAACTTATATGCAGAGTACATCATGAGAAACGCTAGGCTGAAGGAAGCACAAGCTGGAATCAAGATTGCCAAGACAAATATTAATAACCTCAGATATGCAGATGACACCACCCTTATGGCAGAAAGTGAAGAACTAAGCAGCCTCTTGATGAAAGTGAAAGAGGAGAGTGAAAAAGTTGGCTTAAAGCTCAACATTCAGAAAACTAAGATCATGGCATCTGGTCCTATCACTTCATGGCAAATAGATGGGGAAACAGTGGAAACAGTGGCTGACTTTATTTTTCTGGGCTCCAAAATCACTGTAGACGGTGACAGCAGCCATGAAATTAAAAGATGTTTACTCCTTGGAAGGAAACTTATGACCAACCTAGACAGCATATTAAAAAGCAGAGACATTACTTTGTCCACAAAGGTCCATCTAGTCAAGGCTATGGTTTTTCCAGTGGTCATGAATGGATGTGAGAGTTGGACTATAAAGAAAGCTGAGCACTGAAGAAATGATACTTTTGAACTGTGGTGTTGGAGAAGACTCTTGAGAGTCCCTTGGGCTGCAATGAAATCCAACCAGTCCATAAAGGAGATCAGTTCTGGGTGTTCATTGGAAGGACTGATGTTGAAGCTGAAACTCCAATACTTTGGCCACCTGATGTGAAGAACTGACTCATCTGAAAAGACCCTGATGCTGGGAAAGATTGAAGGCAGGAGGAGAAGGGGATGACAGAGGATGAGATGGTTGGATGGCATCACTGACTCAATGAACATGGGTTTGGGTGGACTCTGGGAGTTGGTAATGGACAGGGAGGACTGGCGTGCTGTGGTTCATGGGGTTGCAAAGTGTCGGACATGACTAAGCAACTGAACTGAACTGATTACTTATATGTTTTTAATATCTCTTGGTTTGGATCATGAATCAGAAAATAATGGATCTGTAATTTTGATATTATAATGAATCAGAGCTTCCAGATAAGACCAAGATCCCCCAGTTTGCACTTCACTAGTAAAGGGCAGGGATTATAGCTTTTCTCTCAGTAAATTCTGGAGTAGCTTTACTTCCCTGATAAGTTGTCATGTTACAGAATATGATTATTCTGCAGTCTCCATGAGCATAATATTTTAAATTCCCATCTAAACTTCTCAGAATATGTGTAGTACCATAGTACTGGGAGTGATACTGTTCCCCAGGGATATTTGGTGATGTCTGGAGCCACTTTGAGTAGTAACAACTGAGAAGTGCTACTGGCCCCTAGCTGGTAGAAACTATGGAGTTTCACTAAAAGCACAGTGCATTATCCTCCACCAACAAAGAATTTTATAGTCCTAAATGCTCATACTGCTGATATTGAGAAACATTGGCCTAGTGTTCCAACAGTGCTATCTGCCTGATATTGAACTGCTTATATTTCAAAAAAGAATGACCCTGAAAAAATACTTTTCTGACTTTCTTAGAATAAAGCTATTAATGTTGTCTGCAATTTAACCCAAGTATTTCTCTTTTCTTATTTTAGGGCCTTGTGATAAGGAGTGGGGAAATTGCACAAGCTTAAATAATATAGAATGGGGAAAGTAGTATGAGTCTGAGAATGTGCAATACATACAGATGGTTAGTGTAAAAATCATTTTATAAAGTTAAACAAGTTTTACCTATCCTATGAGATCCAATATTTATACATAATACAAACAGAATTTTATCAGAATTGTTATAACTGATGATATTTTCTTTTATCTGGCACTATTCAGTGATAATTTTCCCTTGTAATCTAAATAACTGACTTTAAAAATCTCCAATACACAAAATTGGAAACTGGAAGATGGAAACAATACTAAATTATTTACATTATTCAATTACAGAGTAAAGTGCCACTTTAATGCAACACAAGTCTTAATAAAAAGCTGTAATAACCAAAACAATAACCCCAAGAAACATTTGAAACTTTAAAAAAGGGAGGTATATTTTATATTGCAAACAGCAGAAAATAATGAAATTACGGTGTGTCTTGTCAACTATTATTTAAGAATAGAATTTTATGTTCTACCTGGTTATTTAGTAAATAAATATGTAGTCACTAAAGCATTATGACTTAGTATCTTGCTGTTTTTTTGATATAACAGCATTAGTTGAGAGAAATGAAAAATAATGTGTAATTATTATTCAGTTTTGACAAGGTGCCATGTAGTTACACATTCAGTTGTTGCTGTGTAATTACTAAGGAGGCCATTCATCTAATATTTTTTGTGCTTTGAGCGGCAGACCCTGCCATACGGTATGAAGCAGAGTCTAATGGTGAAACAAATCTCCAAAGATTTGTAGCAGTAATCTTTAAAAAACAGATCCCTTCAGTGATGTAGGTTTTCAAGTGACAGAAATTTCCTTAGACCAAAGAGGGAGTTTGAGGGTACAAAGGAATACCTTTCTCCTCCATTGCTTTAGTTAGCCCCATCTTGCTAGCCGTTGAGTAGTTCCTAAGTGGATTCACGGGGTTGCAAAGAGTTGGACACAACTTAGCGACTGAACAACAAAGTGAATTCTAGTGAGCCTAGTGCCATCTAGAGAAAGATAGTTTTCTGTGCAGTCTCTTTGTAATCAACTCTGACCGCCTGTGATGGTTGAATAGCCCTCCTGGCTTCCAACTGATCAATAAAAGAGTAATTGTGTCCGAGAGAATATTTATCACCAAATAACAACCTAATCAAACTATCATGAGATGATGAAAGTTAATGTGAGGGACTTCCCTGAGGATCCAGTGGTTAAGAATCTGACTGCCAATGCAGGGGACACAGGTTCGATTCCTTGTCCAGGAAGATCCCACATGCTGCAGGGCAACCAAGCCCATGCGCCACAACTACTGTGCCCACACTCTAAAGCATGAGGGCTGCAACTACTGAGCCTGTGCACCACTGGAGCCTGTGCTCCACAAGAGAAGCCCCCACAATGAGAAGCCAGTGTACCGCAAAGAAGAGCAGCTCCAGCTCGCTGCAACTAGAGAAAGCCCAAGCGTAGCAACAGACACCCAGAGCAGACCCCTGCCCCCACAAATAAAAGAAAGTTAATGTGAATGAACTCTAGTCTGGCCTGTGGTATTTCGGGGGTCTTGAAAGGGCTCATTATCTTTTACTGATGGAAGAGGTACCCAGGTGGTCACAATGTTTATTTTTAAAAATTGCTTTAGGAGGCTTCTGCTTCTGGGAAGATGGAGCAGATGAACTTTCCCCTATTTCTCCTCCTAAGTACAACTAAGCCCTGGATATTATGTATAAAGCATACATAATAAGATGATAGATACAATAGGAACCTCAGGACCCATGGAATGATATGGTGGTCAATTCTCTGGATTTTGTGTGTGTGTGTGTGTGTCTCACATATCCCAGATTTGTTGCTGACAAGCCAACAATCTAGAAATATCAACAGGCACAGAGAAAAATGGTCTAATGAAGACTTGCTCTCTCTAGCTAAAGGAGAAGGAAAATGGAAGTCTACAAAGGTAGAAAACTTAAAGACAGTAATCGCTGTACTCTAGCCATATATCATAGAAAAAGTTATGGCCCAACTCCTGCATTTGCCAGCAAAGTCTGACAGCAAAGTCTAAACATCTAATCTCAGGATTCTATAATAAGTTGCCCTCATATTCCCACTAGAGTAGTATCTGAGATAGTCAAATAGGAAGCCAAGACTTTTACCCTCACCATCTAACAATAAGGATGACCCTGCTCCCTTCTGTGGTGTCAATGGAAATCATGTGAGGAGTCTGGACTTCTGCCTTCATCCAGCTATAATGAGGCACCCCTCCACTTTTCCACTGGGTTGCTAGCAGAAGAGGCCTTTCACCACTGCCAAGTGATAATGAGGCCAGTCAAACCATGGTATCAGTGGAGACCATGGGTGAACCTGTAACTACAACCCATTTATAAGTAGCAAGGAGATCCTCATTTTGGGTATTAATGGAAACTTAGTAGTGAACCCAGACTTCGACTTCTGGGTCATTTCATTATTGACTTGAAATGACCCCACGTTTTTCTCTGATAAAGCAGTCAGAAAAAGCTATCTAAAAAATGAAAGGTTTAATTAAGGACATATGAGAAAAATGCCCAGATTTAAATTGAAAATTACTAGTTATTGCAACGACTACAAAAATCCCAACTAAATGAAAAAACTAGTCAATAGACAAGGTAATATACATTTTAGAATTATCAGACAATGTTTTGAAAACCATGATTAAAAAATGCTTTGACAAAACATTATGAACACATTTGAATAAAAATGTAGGAATTTCTAATGTAATTCCACAGTGACAAGACAACAGACTCTGTATGATTTCAATACCTTTAGACCATGAAATTTTCACACCTTGTTTTATGTTCCTGGATATATTCCAGTGTCTCCTGATATATAATCTATGGAAACTTGAATACAATTTGTATCCTGCTGTTGTGTGAAAACTGTATAACTCTTAATTGTGTTGAATTAGTTCATAGTACTTTTCAGGTCTACTATATCCTACTTTTCATTCTATTAATTTTTAAGAGTTTGATACTGAAACTCCAACTAAAAATCTCCATTTTTCTACTTAAAAATACATGTACTATATAGTCGAACTATATGAAACTTTGTTCTATATTTTCCAAGTCTCCTGTAAATGTGTTACCATACTTTCATAATTTTAAAAAAATCCATCAAAAAAAGTAGCAAAGAATTAGAAGATATAAAGAAAAACAAAATGTCTATACCAAAAATTCCAAACAATCTACAAACAAACTTCTAAAACTCAAAAGTTTGGCAAGTATTCAAGATATAATATAGATTACTTTGAGTAATATTTATAGTCATTTTCACAATATCAATTCCAATACAAGAACATGGTATATCTCTCCATCTGTGTCAGTTTTTCTTTCTTTCTTTGGGTTCTTTTAGTTTTCTGAGTACAGGTCTTTTGTCTGCTTAGTTAGGTTTATTCCTAGGTATTGTATTCTTTTTGTTGCAGTGATAAGTAGGATTGTTTCCTTACTTTCTCTTTTGCATATTTCATTATTAGTATATAGAAATGCAAGAGATTTCTGTGTATTAATTTTGTATCCTGCAACTTTACCAAATTCACTGATGAGCTCTATTAGTTTTCTGGTAGCATTTTTAGGACTTTCTATGTATAGTATCATGTCATCTACAAACAGTGATGGTTTTACTTCTTTGTTTACAATTTGGATTTCTTTTATTTCTTTTCCCTCTCTGATGGGTGTGGCTAGGACTTTCAAACCTATGCTGAATAAAGATGGCAATAGTGGAACATTGTCTCATTACTGATCTTAGAGGAAATGCTTTTAGTTTTTCACCATTGAAAATGATGTTTTCTGTGGGTTTGTCAAATATGGTCTTTATTATGTTGAGGTAGTTTCCCTATACTCCCACTTTCTGGAGAGTTTTTATCATAAATTGGTGTTCAGTTCAGCTCAGTTGCTAAGTCGTGTCCAACTCTTTGCAACCCCATGGACCACAGGACACCAGGCATCCCTGTACATCACCAAATCCCAGAGTCTACTCAAACTCAGGTCCATTGAGTCAGTGATGCCATCCAACTATCTCATCCTCTGTGTCCCCTTCTCCTCCCACCTTCAATCTTTCCCAGCATCAGGGTCTTTTCAAATCAGTCAGTTCTTTGGATCAGGTGGCCAAAGTATTGGAGTTTCAGCTTCAACATCAATCTTGCCAATGAATATTCAGGACTAATTTCCTTTAGGATGGACTAGTTGGATCTCCTTGCAGTCCAAGGGACTCTCAAGAGTCTTCCCAACACCATAGTTCAAAAGCATCAATTCTTTGGCGCTCAGCTTTCTTTATAGTCCAACACTCACATCCATACATGACCACTGGAAAAACCATAGCCTTGACTAGACAGACCTTTGTTGGCACAGTGATGTCTCTGCTTTTTAATACGCTGTCTAGGTTGGTCATAAATTTCCTTCCAAGGAGTAAACGTCTTTTAATTTCATGGCTGCAGTCACCATCTTCAGTGATTTTGGAGCCCAAAATAATAAAGTCTGTCACTGTTTCCACTGTTTCCCCATCTATTTCCCATGAAGTGATGGGACCGGATGCCATGATCTTAGTTTTCTGAATGTTGAGCTTTAAGCCAACTTTGTCACTCTCCTCTTTCACTTTCATCAAGAGGCTGCTTAGTTCTTCTTCACTTTCTGCCATAAGGGTTGTGTCATCTGCATATTTGGGGTTATTGATATTACTCCCAGCAATCTTGATTCCAGTTTGTGCCTCATCCATCCCAGCGTTTGTCAGGATGTACTCTGCATATAAGTTAAATAATCAGGGTGATGATACATAGCTTTGACTTACTCTTTTCCCTATTTGGAAGTGGTCTGTTGTTCCATGTCCAGTTCTTTGTTGCTTCCTGACCTGCATACAGATTTCTCAAGAGGCATGTCAGGTAGTCTGGTATTCCCATCTTTTTCAGAATTTCCCACAGCTTGTTGTGATCCACACAGTCAAAGGCTTTAGCATAGTCAATAAAGCAGAACTAGATGTTTTTCTGGAACTCTCTTGCTTTTTCGATGATCCAGTGGATGTTGGCAATTTGATCCCTGGTTCCTCTGTCTTTTCTAAAACCAGCTTGAATATCTGGAAGTTCATGGTTCACGTACTGTTGAAATCTGGCTTGGAGAATTTTGAGCACTACTTTACTAGCGTGTGAGATGAGTGCAATTGTGTGGTAGTTTGAGCATTCTTTGGCATTGCCTTTCTTAGGGATTTGAATGAAAACTGACCTTTTCCAGTCCTGTGACCACTGCTGAGTTTTCCAAATTTGCCGGCATACAGAGTGCAGCACTTTCACAGCATCATCTTTCAGGATTTGAAAAAGCTCAAATGGAATTCCATCACCTCTACTAGCTTTGTTCAGAGTGATGCTTCCTAAGGCCCACTTGACTTCACATTCCAGGATGTCTGGCTCTAGGTGAGTGATCACACCATCGTAATTATCTGGGTCGTGAAGATCTTTTTTGTATAGTTCTTCTGTGTATTCTTGCCACCTCTTCTAAATATCTTCTGCTTCTGTTAGGTCCCTACCATTTCTGTCCTTTATCGAGCCCATCTTTGCATGAAATGTTCCCTTGGTATCTCTAATTTTCTTGAAGAGATCTCGTCTTTCCTATTCTGTTGTTTTCCTCTATTTCTTTGCACTGATCACTGAGGAAGGCTTTCTTCTCTTTCCTTGCTATTCTTTGGAACTCTGCATTCTAATGTGTATATCTTTTCTTTTCTCCTTTGTTTTTTGCTTCTCTTCTTTTCACAGCTATTTGTAAGGCCTCCCCAGACAGCTGTTTTGCTTTTTTGCATTTCTTTTTCTTGGGGATGGTGTTGATCCCTGTCTTCTGTACAGTGTCATGAACCTCCTTCCATAGTTCATCAGGCAGTCTGTCTATCAGATCTAATCCCTTGAATTTATTTGTCACTTCTACTGTATAATCAAAGGGGTTTGATTTAAGTCATACCTGAATGGTATAGTGGTTTTCCCTACTTTCTTCAATTTCAGTCTGAATTTGGCAATAAGGAATTCATGATCTGAACCACAATCAGCTCCCAGTCTTGTTTTTGCTAACTGTATAGAGCTTCTCCATCTTTAGCTGCAAAGTATATAATCAATCTGATTTTGGTATTGACCATCTGGTGATGTCCATGTGTAGCGTCTTCTCTTTTGTTGTTGGAAGAGGGTGTTTGCTATGACCAGTGCGTTCTCTTGGCAAAACTCTATTAGCCTTTTCCCTGCTTCATTCTGTACTCCAAAGCCAAATTTGCCTGTTACTCTAGGTGTTTCTTGACCTCCTACTTTTGCATTCCAGTCCCCTATAATGAAAAGGACATCTTTTTGGTGTGTTAGTTCTAGAAGGTCTTGTAGGTCTTCATAGAACCGTTCAACTTCAGCTTCTTCAGGATTACTGGTCGGAGCATAGACTTGGACTACCATGATACTGAATGGTTTGCCTTGGAAATGAACAGAGATCATTCTGTCGTTTTTAAGATTGCATCCAAGTACTGCATTTCAGACTCTTTTGTTGACTATGAGGGCTACTCCATTTCTTCTAAGGGATTCTTGCCCACAGTAGTAGATATAATGGTCATCTGAGTTACATTCACCCATTCCAGTCCATTTTAGTTTGCTTATTTCTAAAATGTTGATGTTTACTCTTGCCATATCCTGTTTGATCACTTCCAATTTGCCTTGATTCATGGACCTAACATTCCAGGTTCCTATGCAATATTGCTCTTTACAGCATCAGACCTTGCTTCTATCACCAGTCACATCCACAACTGGGTGTTGTTTTTGCTTTGGCTCCGTCTCTTCATTCTTTCTAGAGTTATTTCTCCACTGATCTCCAGTAGCATATTGGGCACTTACCAATCGGGGGAATTCATCATTCAGTGTCCTATCTTTTTGCCTTTTTGTACTGTTCATGGGGTTCTCAAGGCAAGTATACTAAAGTGGTTTGCTATTCCCTTCTCCAGTAAATGGGTGTTGGATTCTGTCAAAAGCTTTTCTTGCATCTATAGAAATGATTATATGTTTTTTTTATTCTTAAATTTGTTTTTGTGGTGTATCACATTGATTGATGTGTATATATTGAAGAATCCTTGCATCCCTGGGATAAATCATACACTTAATCATGATGTATGATACTTTTAATGTGTTGTTGGATTTGGCTTGCTAGTATTTGTTGAGTATTTTGTATCTATGTTTGTGAATGATATTGGTCTGTAATTTTCTCAAAGTAATACAGATTCAATGCAATCCCTATCAAATTCTGTTATTTTCACAGAATTTAAACAAAACTTTTTACAATATGCTACAGAAACACAGAAGACTTCAAATAACCAAAACAATCTTAAGAAAAAATATAACCGGAGGAACCAGGCTCCCTGACTCCAGGCTATACTACAAAGCTACAGCCATCAAAACAGTATGGTACTGGCACAAAAACCAGAAATATAGATCAATGCAACAAAATAGAAAGGCCAGTGATAAATTCACTCACCTATGGTCACCTAATCTATGAAAAGGAGGCAAGACTATACAATGGAGTAAAGAAATTCTCTTCACTAAGTGATGCTGGGAAAACTGGAAAGCTACATGCAAAAGAACAAAATTAGAACATTCTCTATTACCATACACATAAATAAGCTCAAAATGGATGAAAGACCTAAATGTAAGACCAGATACTATAGAACCCTTAGAGGTAAACATAGAACACTCTCTGACACAAATCAGAGTAAGATATTTTTTGACCCACCTCCTAGGGTAATGAAAATAAAAACAAAAATAAATGGGACCTAATTAAACATAAAAGTTTTTGCAGAGCAAAGAGAACCATAAAAAAATTAAAAGATAACCTACAAAATGGGAGAGAATATTTGTAAAAACAACTGAAAAGTAATTAATCTTCAAAATATACAAACAGCTCATGTAGCTCAATATAAGAAACACACAACCCAATCAAAAACGGGGAGAAGATCTAAATAGACATATATCCCAAGGAAGACAGACAGATGGCCAGAAATCACATGAAAAAATGCTCTAATCGCTAATTATTGTTGTTGTTTTTCAGTCACCCATTCGTGTCTGACTCTTTGCAACCCCAAGGACTGCAGCACTCCAGGCCTCTCTGTCCTTCACCATATCCTGAAGTTTTCCCAAGTTCATGTCCATTGAATTGGTGATGCCCATCCAGCCATCTCATCCTCTGATGCCCTCTTCTCCTTCTGCCCTCAATCTTTCCCAGCATCATGGACTTTTCCAGTGAGTCAGTTGTTCACATCAGATGACCAAAATACTAGAGTTTCAGCTTCAGTAATTATTAGAGAAATGCAAATCAAAACTACAGTGAGATATCACCTCACAGCAGTCAAATGGCCATCATCACAAAATCTACAAACAATAAATGCTGGAGTGGGTTTGGAGAAAAAGGAACCTTCCTAAACTGTTGGTGGGAATATAAATTGGTATAGGTACTGTGGAAAATGGTATGGATGGCCCTCAAAAAACTAAAAAATGAGCTACCATATGATTTTGCAATCCCATTCCTGGGCATATATCTGGAGAAGACAATAATTTAAAATGATGCATACAACCCAGTTTTCACTGTAGAGCTATTTACAGTAGCCAGGGCATGGAAACAACCTAAGTGTCCTTCGATGGATGAATAGATAAAGATGTAGTATGTATACAGTGGAATATTACTCAGCCATAGAAAGGGATGAAAAAATGCAATTTGTAGTGACATGGATGGACCTAGAGATTGTCATACTGAGTGAAGTAAGTTAAGAACAAATATCACATGATGTTGCTTATATGTGGAATCTAAGAAAAGTGGTAGAAATGCCCTTATTTATAAAACAGAAATAAAGTCACAGATGTAGTAAGCAAATTTATGATTACCAAGGTGGAAAGGAGACAGGGATAAATTGGAAGATTGAGAATGACACATACACAATGCTATATACATCTATTCTATATATATATAAATGCTATATATATCTATTTTATATATACAACATAGATAACTAATAAGGATCTACTGTATATGACAGGGAACTCTACTCAATACTCTGTAATGACCCATATGGGAATGTAATCTAAAAAAGAGTGGATATAACTGATTCAGTTTGTTATACAGTAGGAACTAAAACAACATTGTACTCAAATGAAAATTAATTTAAAATATATATAAGTGTTCAAGGATCAATTGTATTTCTATAAAATATCATAAATCCCTGGGTATAAAAAGTAAAAATCCAAATAAAAATAAAAAGTGAATGAAAATGTGATATTTCAATCATTAAATTAAATATTTAATTGTAAACCTAAGAGATTATATACAAAATTACATGTTAAAACTACAGAATACTGTAGAGATAAATCTAAAAGGAGGATCCAAAGAGATGGAGAAATACTGTGTTCATCTATTAGAAGATCCAACATAATGAAGATGTCAGTTCTCTACAAATTGATATAGTTTTAATTCATTATTATCGAAATTCCAGCAAGAATTTTCATATTTATAGACCACATTATTCTAAATCTATATGGAAAGACAAATGATCTAGAATATTGAAAACAATATTGATAAAGAAAAGTGGAAGGAATTAGTCTATGTGATTTCAAGATCTACTATATAGCTACAATCATCAAGACTATGTGATACTGATAGAGAGACAGACATATAGATCAACAGAACAGAAAACTCAGAAACAGCCCCACGTAAATAGGTCCTACTTATTATTATTTTTTTTTTACAAAAATGTAAAAGCAAGTCAATGGAGGAAAGATAGCCTTTTCAACAAATGGCACTGGGATAGCGGAACATCCTTAAGCAAAAATAATGAGCCTTGAAATAAGTCTCACAACTTATATAATAAAATTAACTCAAAATTGATTAACGACTTAAATGTAAAACAAAAATTTTTGAAAAAAAAAGCATTAGGGAAAATCTTTGAAATCTAGGGCTAGGCAAAGAGTTCTTAGACTTGACACCAAAAGCCCAATTCATAAAGGGAAAAATGTGTAAATTGGACTTTATCAAAATTAGACATTTTGCTCTGTGAAGTACCTTGTTAAAAGGACAAAAAGTCAATTTATTCCACAGAGTGGGAGAAAATATGGACAAGCCACATATCTGAAAAAGAAATAGTATCAACTCAAATCAAGCAAAAATTATAGTATCTAGAATATTTTTAGTAGTTTAAATACTATTTCAAAATTGTACAGTAATAAACCAAAATAATAAATTAGAAAATAGGCAAAAGACTTGAGACGTTTCACTGAATAAGATGTATAGATGGCTAATAAGCCCATGGAAACATGTTTAATATCATTAGCTATTAGGAAAATATAAATTAAAACCACAATGAAATATCACTACAAACCTATCAAAATGATTTAAAAAAAATAGTGATAACACAAAACGCTGGGGAGGATGTAGAGAAACTTGTCCATTCATACATCACTTATGGGAGTATAAAGTGGTATAGCTACTCTGGAACAGTTGACAGTCTATTTAAAACTTAAACATGTAAATACTATATGACACAGCAACTATATTCCTCAGCATTTATCTCAGATAAATGAAGACTTATATTTCTACTTATATATAAATACCTGTTCTTGAATGTTTATATCAGTTTTATTCACAGTAAATAAAAACTGGAGACAATGTAGATGATCTACGAAGGATAATGGTTAAAACAGGGTTTGGTCCATCTATTCCATGTACTCCTACACAACAATAAAAAAGAAATCTATAAATATACAACCTGAATAAATCTACAAGGTATTTTGCTGAGTGAAAGAAAAGACAATCCCAAAAGATTTTATACTATATGATTCCATTTATGTAACATTGTCAGAATGAAATAGTTGCAAAAGTGGATAGAGTTTTAATGACTGCCTGGAATTAAGGACATGAAGAGGTGGGGCAGAAGTGGGTATTGCTATAAAAGAGCAATATGATGGATCTTTGTGGTGATAGAAATGTTCTGTGTCATGACTATATCCATATCCTAGTTTTGGTATTTCACTATAGTCCTGCAAGAGGTTAGCTTTTGGGGAAAACTGAGTAAAGAGCACATGGGATCTCTCTGTACTGTTTTTTACTCCTTCAGGTGAATATACAATTATCTCAAATTTAAAAGTTTTGATTTTTTTTTAGTGGGAAACAAAAAGAAAGCAGAGGAACAAAACAATGATGCTTGGATTTATCTTTTAAGAAATGAAATCTGAAGTATTTTGCTCTGGGAACCAACGTTGGTTTTTAAATAGGACAAGCTAGGCTTTTCTATACATAACTGATAGAAAATGTTTGACCTGTTCCTTTTCTTCAGGGGTAATGAGTACCTGTCCAGAAAACCTGAACAATGGAATTCAAAATGAATAAGTGAGAGATTACTAATATGAAAAATCATTTTTTGCATGTTTGTACAAGGTTGAAGACCTCATTTTTTAATCATTAGGTATTTTGGAATCCATACAGTTCACAAAGATGAGTAATTTTATTTTTATTTAGACAATGTTGAAAACATTCTAAAAATCATAAAGAAATAAACTAATTGTGAGCTATAGCTTGATATTAAAATAATGGTAGATAATTTTAAATCTATTTGAAATGGATTACAAAACTAAGCATTTTTTAATTGTTTTAACTTTTAAGCTGGGGCAACTTACTAAAAATGATTCTGTATTTTGTACTTCATCTTTGCTCAAAGAAGGAAAAACTCACTTTAGGAAAACCACAAAAAGGAGATAAAAAATAAATTCAGCTCAATAAACATATACTCAGATAGTGAATCAATACTTTCAGTAACTTGGTAAACAAATTACAGTGAAATTAATCTCCTCTCCTCTAATCTGTCAAAATGGAACATCTTATTATTAGTCCTTTTCATAAAAACAAACTATATTAAATAGTATTATGGTAGGTATAATTTTTAAAAGGTCAAGTATTTTAAAAGTCCATCCATAAAAATGTAACAGGCTTTCTCTTGTAGTTTGGCTTTGTTCTCCCAACTGGTAGGGGGAAAAATAGTACATCATACTGCTCTGTTAAGGTGGCTAAGCTTTTACTGACACATACACATATAGCACGCTCACACAAAATACGGGCTTGTTAAATTTCCTTTTATCTGAGACTTAGCTCCTTGTGCTGTGTTTAGTCACTCAGTTATGTCCAAACCTTTGCAGCCCTATGGACTGTAGCCTGCCAGGCTTCTCTGCCCATGGAGATTCTCCAGGCAAGAATACTGGAGTGGGTTGCCATGCCTTCCTCCAGGGGATCTTCCCAACCCAGGGATTGAACCCAGGTCTCCTGCATTGCAGGTGGATTCTTTACTGTCTGAGCCACCAGGGAAGCCCAAGCATACTGGAGTAGGTAGCCTATCCCTTCTCCAGGAGGCCTTCCCCACCCAGGAATTGAACTGGGGTCTCCTGCATTGCAGGCAGATTCTTTACCAGCTGAGCTACCTTAGCTCCTTGGGTTACAACTATTCAGTACATGGGTCAACATATAAAAATCCATTCTGCTTCATGACTTGAACTACCTCATCTATAGGTACAGTTAAGTAAAAGTCTAAACTTTTTTTTTTTTGGAGAGATGTGATAATCTAATTGTTTAAACCTGTTAATGTCTTATTAATTATAGATTTCTACGTTAAAAAAATTACCTCAAAACATACTGGTTTAAAATAACAAACATAGGACTTCTCTGGTGGTCCAGTGGTTAAGAGTCTACCTGCTAATGTAGGGGACCTGAGTTCAATCTCTGGTTGGAAAGATGCCACATGCCACGAGGCAACTAAGTCCTTGTGCCACAACTACTGAGCCCATGCTTTGGAGACCACGAGCTGTAACTACTGAGCCCATGCGCCCCCTAGAATCTGTGCTCTGCACCAAGAGAAGCCACTGCAGTGAGAAGCCCACACACCGCAAGGAAGAGTAGCCCCCTCTTGCTGCACATAGACAAAGCCTGCATACAGCAACGAAGACCCAGCACAGCCAACAAATAAATAAAATAACAAACATTTATTATTTCACAGTTTTTGTTGTTCAGGAGTTTGGGAGTGACTTAATTGGGTGGTTCTGGCTCATCATCTTGTAAGAATCAGACTCTCAAGGTATCAGCTGAGGTTGCAGTCATTAGAAATCTTGACTGAGGCTTTAGGATCCACTTCAAGATTTTTCACTCACACAGCTAGTAGAAGTTCTCAGTTCCTTATCATAGTAGTACTTTTCATAAGCTGCTTGAGCGTCTTCACAACATGGCAGCTAACTTTCTCCACAGTTAGCAATCTGAGAGTGAATGAGAAAGAAGCCATGGTGTCTTTTATAATCTAGTCTCCAGGGTCACACACCACTGCTTCTGTCTTATTCTATTTGTTAGAAATGAGACATCAAAGTCAGTCCATACTCCAATGGAGAAGGATTAGGCTCCACCTCTTCAAGGCAGTAGTTTCAAAGAATTTGAGGATATTTTTTAAAAAGCTGTGGCCAACTCCAGTTTATTCTGGGTATCTTGTCTTGCACAGAGTTGGTAAAAGTCACATGAGTCGTACATTAAATAAGGTATCAGTTACACAGAGTGTGAACCATACACCACAAAGCTCCGTGGGAGTCAAAGAATGGAAAACATAATGACTCAAAACCTGGGATTTTAAAAATAAAACTTCTGAAAGTTCTGCCTAAGGTGTGGTATCACCTTGCAAAAAGATAGCATGCTGACAGTGGCTACCTAGATGAAATCTCTGCTTATAAACAAGGGAGATCTATAGGTATCCTTGGGAGAATTTTTGATATGCATGCAGGAAAAATAATCCCATTGTCTACAGGCTGATACTGAGATTGAAACTAATATTTGGAGTAGCCAACATCTCACTAGTATATTAGCCATACTAGGGAAACTGGGCTCAAGACAAGGTAAATAAACAAAACTCAAATGGATAATTTTTCCATTTTAAATGAAAAATATAATAATTCAGTATTACATTAAGAAAATATTCATTGTAAAAACCAAGACATTATATATGGATCTTGTAAGAAGTTCAGAAGTTGACCACTACCCCAATCCTGTTTATTTTTTCCGAAAGAAGTCCATGGTTACCAGTTTCATGTGTATTGTTTCTCAGATTTTAGTGTATATAATACTCACCTGGGAATTTTGTTAAACTGTAGATACTAATTCAGTAGATTTGGGACTGGCCTAATACTCTACATTTCTGTTTTTTCCTCTACCTTATTGAGGAATATTTGACAAATATAATTGTATATATTTAAAGTGTACAACAGGCTTTCCAGGTAGCACTACTGGTAAAGAACCCTCCTGCCAACGCTGGAAACTGAAGAGACTCAGGCTCGATCCTTGGGTCAGGAAGATCTGCTGGTAGAGGGCATGACAACTGACTCCAGTATTCTTGCCTGGAGAATCCCATGGACAGAGGAGCCTGGCAGGCTACAGTCTATAGTGTCGCAAAGAGTTGGACATGGCTGAAGTGACTTAGCACATAAAATGTACAACATGATGATTCGATATACATATACACTGTGAAATGATTACTAACATAAAGATAATTAACCCATTCTTCACCTCATCTAGTTAACTTTTTTGTGTGTATATGATGAAATGCTTAAGTTCTACTCTAAGCATATTTCAAGTATACAATACCATATTATTAACTATAGACACCATGCTGTACATTAAGAGAACTTACTCATCTTATGACTGAAAGTTTATACCCTTTGATCTATCTTACAGCCCCTGACTAGCTAGACCAGCATTCTATATTCTCTTTTTCTATGAAAACACCTGTTTATTTTTCAGTTTCCACATATTTGTGATACCATATAGTATTTGTCTTTCTCTTTTTTTAAGCTTTTTTTTTTCTTTTTAAAAAAAATATTTATTTTCATTGGAGGCTAATAACTTTACAATATTGTAGTGGTTTTTGCCATACATTCACATGAACCAGCCATGGGTGTATATGTGTTCCCCATCCTGAATCCCACTCCCACCTCCCTCCCCATCCCATCCCTCTGGGTCATCCCAGTGCACCAGCCCTGAGCACCCTGTCTCATGCATCGAACCTGGACTGGTGATCTGTTACACATATGATAATATACATGTTTCAATGCTATTCTCTCAAATCATCCCCACCTTGCCATCTCCCACAGAGTCCAAAAGACTATTCCATACATCTCTGTCTCTTTTGCTGTCTTGCATATAGAGTTATCATTGGGGCTTCCCTGGTGGCTCAGAGGTTAAAGCATCTGCCTGCAATACGGGAGACCTGGGTTCGATCCCTGGGTTGGGAAGATCCCCTGGTGAAGGAAATGGCAACCCACTCCAGTATTCTTGCCTGGAGAATCCCATGGATGGAGGAGCCTGGAGGGCTACAGTCCACGGGGTCACAAAGATTACCATCTATCTAAATTCCATATATATGTGTTAGTATACTGTATTGGTGTTTTTCTTTCTGACTTACTTCACTCTGTATAATAAGCTCCAGTTTCATCCACCTCATTAGAACTGATTCAAATGTATTCTTTTTCAATTTAGTTCAGTCGTTCAGTCATGTCTGATTCTTCACGACCCCATGAACACAGGCACACCTGTCCATCACCAACTCCTGGAGTCCACCCAAACCCATGTTTATCGAGTCAGTTACGCCATCCAACCATCTCATCCTCTGTCGTCCCCTTCTCCTTCTGCCCTCAATCCTTCCCAGCATCAGAGTCTTTTCAAAAGAGTCAGCTCTTTGCATCAGGTGAAAAAAGTATTGGAGTTTCAGCTTCAACATCAGTCCTTCCAATGAACACCCAGGACTGATCTCCCTTAGGATGGACTGGTTGGATCTACTTGCAGTCCAAGGGACTCTCAAGAGTCTTCTCCAACACCACAGTTCAAAAGCATCAATTTTTCGGTGCTCAGCTTTCTTTATAGTCCAACTCTCACATCCATACATGACCACTGGAAAAACTATAGCCTTGACTAGACAGAACTTTGTGGACAAAGTAATGTCTCTGCTTTTTAATATGCTGTTTAGGTTGGTCATAACTTTCCTTCTAAGGAGTAAGCGTCTTTTAATTTCTTGGCTGCAATCACCATCTGCAGTGATTTTGGAGCCCAGAAAAATAAAGTCTGACACTGTTTCCCCATCTATTTGCCATGAAGTGATGGGACCAGATGCCATATCTTAGTTTTCTGAATGTTGAGCTTTAAGCCAACTTTTTCACTCTCCTCTTTCACTTTCATCAAGAGGCTCTTTAGTTCTTCTTCACTTTCTGCCATAAGGGTGGTGTCATCTGCATATCTGAGGTTATTGATATTTCTCCCAGCAATCTTGATTCCAGCTTGTGCTTACTCCAGTCAGCGTTTCTCATGATGTACTCTGCATATAATTAAATAAGCAGGGTGACAATATACAGCCTTGACGTACTCCTTTTCCTATTTGGAACCAGTCTGTTGTTCCATGTCCAGTTCTAACTGTTGCTTCCTGACCTGCATACAGGTTTCTCAAGAGGCAGGTCAGGTGGTCTGGTATTGCCCATCTCTTTCAGAATTTTCCAGTTTATTGTGATCCACACAGTCAAAGGCTTTGGCATAGTCAACAGAGCAGAAATAGATGTTTTTCTGGAACTCTCTTGAGTTTTCCATGATCCAACAGATGTTGGCGATTTGACCTCCAGTTCCTCTGCCTTTTCTAAAACCAGCTTGAACATCTGGAAGTTCACGGTTCATATATTGTTGAAGCCTGGCTTTAGAATTTTAAGCATTACTTTACTAGCATGTGAGTTGACTGCAATTGTGTGGTAGTTTGAGCATTCTTTGGCATTGCGTTTCTTAGGGATTGGAACGAAACTTGACCTTTTCCAGTCCTGTGGCCACTGCTGAGTTTTTCAAATTTGCTGGCATATTGAGCGTAGCACTTTCACAGCATCATATTTTAGGATTTGAAATAGCTCAATTGAATTCAATCACCTCCACTAGCTTTGTTCAGAGTGATGCTTCCTAAGGCCCACTTGACTTCACATTCCAGAATGTCCGGCTCTAGGTGAGTGATCACACCATCATGATTATCTCGGTCATGAAGATCTTTTTTTGTACAGTTCTTCTGTGTATTCTTGCCACCTCTTCTTAATATCTCCTGCTTCTGTTAGGTCTGTACCATTTCTGTCCTTTATCGAGCCCATCTTTGCATGAAATGTTCCCTTGGTATCTCTAATTTTCTTGAAGAGATCTCTAGTCTTTCCCTTTCTATTGTTTTCCTCTGTTTCTTTGCATTGATCGCTGAGGAAGGCTTTCTTCTCTCTCCTTGCTATTCTTTGGAAATCTGCATTTAAATGGGTATATCTTTCCTTTTTTCCTTTGCTTTTCACGTCCCTTCTTTTCACAGCTATTTGTAAGGCCTCCTCAGACAGCCATTTTGCTTTTTTGCATTTCTTTTTCTTGGGGATGGTCTTGATTGCCGTCTCCTGTACAATGTCACGAACCTCCATCAGGCACTCTGTCTATTAGATCTAGTCCCTTAAATCTATTTCTCACTTTCACTGTATAGTCATAATGGATTTGATTTAGATCATATCTGAGTGGTCTAGTGGTTTTCTCCACTTTCTTCAATTTCAGTCTGAATTTGGCTTGAATCATTATCCAAGCCACAGTCAGCTCCCAGTCTTGTTTTTGCTAACTGTATAGAGCTTCTCCATTTTTGGCTGCAAAGAATATAATCAATCTGATTTCAGTGTTGACCATCTGGTGATGTTCATGTGTAGAGTTTTCTCTTGTGTTGTTGGAAGAGGTTGTTTGATATGACCAGTGCGTTCTCTTGGCAGAACTCTATTAGCCTTTGCCTTGCTTCATTCTGTACTCTAAGGCCAAATTTGCCTGTTACTCCAATGGCTGAAGTAATATCCCATTGTGTGTATGTACCACAGCTTTCCTATCCATTCATCTGCTGATGGACATCTAGGTTGCTTCCATGTCCTGGCTATTATAAACTGTGCTGTGATGAACATTGGGATACACGTGTTTCTTTCAATTCTAGTTTCCTTGGTGTGTATGCCCAGCAGTGGGACTGCTGGGTTGTATGGCAGTTCTATTTCCAGTTTTGTAAGGAATCTCCACACTGTTCTCCATAGTGGCTGTACTAGTTTGCATTCCCATCAACAGTGTAAGAGGGTTCCCTTTTCTCCACACCCTCTCCAGCATTTATTGTTTGTAGACTTTTGGATCACAGCCATTCTGACCGGTGTGAGATGGTACCTCATCGTGGTTTTGATTTGTATTTCTCTGATAATAAGTGATGTTGAGCATCTTTTCATGTGTTTGTTAGCCATCTGTATGTCTTCTTTGGGGAAATCTCTGTTTAGTTCTTTGGCACATTTTTTGATTGGGTCATTTATTTTTCTGGAATTGAGCTGCAGGAGTTGCTTGTATATTTTTGAGATTAATTCTTCATCAGTTGCTTCAGTTGCTATTATTTCCTCCCATTCTGAAGGCTATCTTTTCACCTTGCTTATAGTCTTTCTCTATTCTTCTTATTTCATTTAGCATAATGCCCTCTAGGTTCATCCATGCTGTTCTAAATGACAAGATTTCCTTCTTTGTTATGGCTAACATATAGGTTATACATGCTGCTGCTGTGCATACTCAGTCATGCCTGACTCTTTGTGACCCCATTGACTGTAGCCCACCAGGCTCCTCTGTCCATGGGATTCTCCAGGCAAGAATACTGGAGTGGTTTGCCATTTCCTTCTCCAGGGGATCTTCCTGACCCAGGGATTGAAGCAAGGTCTTCTGCATTGCAGGTGGATTCTTTACCATAGGGACCACCGGGGAAGCCTGTTGTTCACTTTAAAGCCCCATGGGGCTTTCCTGGTGGCCCTAGTTGTAAAGAACCCTCCTGCCAATGCAGGAGACATAGGTTCAATCCCTGGGTTTGACGATAGAGTCACAAAGAGTTGAATATGATTGAAGCAACTTAGTATATATATGTGTATGTATATATTAATATATTTACTCACTTTACTTACTTAATCTATCTTCCTACCTACATATTTACTTACTTACATCACATTTTATCTGGAGTGGATTCCTCTCTGAATTCTTAGCCCATGTAGCTTTCTGGGAGAAGAGTGGGTCTTATGTATTATTATCTCATTAATTGTTTACATAGGCTAATAGTATTATACTCTAAGGTCTCCTTAGTCAAGCAAGTTATAATCTTATTAATTGGATTTACATCTGTTTTAGTAGATTCTAGAAAATCCCTTTTATTGCTTAATGAAGGTAAGTGGCTTAGTTTTAAGCTACTAAAACATAATAGATCCCCACTCTACCTTTAGGATGATGATGATGACTTAAATCTTTTAGTAAATCATTACAAACTGAAGTCTACTAGAAGCTGGAAGCAAAGTAAGGCATACCTCTTAAGTACAAGATAGTATAGCTCTGATTAAGGCAGATATTTATACTATCATGACAAGGATGGAGGAGAAAACACAAAAATTGGAGACCAAATAACCTAAGACAACTCAAAAGAAAAGAACAGCTTTATAAACAATTTCTGGAAAATTAAATAGAACACTTACACTTCCCACAGTGGATAGTACACACATACAGCTTGTTATACCAAGATATAGGGCTGGCTCAAAATATAATTAGGTTCAAGGAGAATTTAAATTCCTAAATGAGAGACTCATTATAAATTAAGGACAGATAGAAATATATATGGATGGGTTTAACTTTTTGAGGTTGACATCATGGAAAGCATCATCATATCACAACCACTTATCTTGATGCTCTTATCAAGAATAGTGTGTGTGTGTGTGTGTGTGTGTGTGTGTGTGTGTGTGTCTGTGTGTAGTAGCAGTAATAGAGGTGACAGCAAATTCTCCAAGGCCTATAAATGAGCAGGAATTTGCAAGTGTTGAAAAATGTAAAATTGTTTTTCACGGTTAAGGATATTAATGGGAAGTCGGTAAGATCTGCTGGAGGAGGAAATGGCAACCTGCTCCAGTATTCTCGCCTGGAGAATCTTATGGACAGAGGAGCCTGGCAGGTTAGAGTTCATGGGGTCACAAAGCACAACTCATGACTCATGGACACGACTGAGCACATACAGCAACAGCAGGTATAACCTTTATGTGGTCCATGAGTCTGAGGCAAGTCAGATGTAGAATAAGCAACATTTTTAATAGTGATTAGAACAGAGAATGTGCCTCTTGGAAGTTAAATCCAGGATTGCTTGTTTGAGAGACAGAGGAATTGGTGATATCCTTTGTAAGATCTTTCAAATATGTACCCTGTGGAAGGAGAGGAAAAAACTAAAGACCTCATGAGAAAAGGTATCACCACAAAAGCCAATAGAAACCAAGATACCACTTATTGACAGAGACCCCAAAGAGTGATGGTTTAGGTCTTATGGTTTCCACCTTTCAGGGAGACAAAACAAAACAAACAAAAAAATGAAATAACCACTGGACACTGTTTGAAGACGTATATCCATGTCTTAGTCATTTTGGGTCTCCCAGAGCACTTGATGATGTGCTTTGTACAAAACAGGTACTTAATACGTTTTTTCCTTTTGTCTTCTGTTGAAAAATAATAGAAAAATAGGTTGACATTTGAAGACTTGCTACTAAGGTATGGTGATTCTTTTTCTCCCAGCTGTCTACTCTCCACCCCAAAACAAAGTAACAGATAATGGGGACACATAAGTGCACAGGTCACTTGCTACTTTCTTCCCTCTTTACCTTCTCCTTTCCACAACAACAAAAAGTGGAAAAATGAAGACAAAAAAATTAAAGACATAGGTCATTCTCCCAATATTTCAACTCAGACAATAATCTGATAATTACAATGATGAGGAAAATCTGACACATGTGCCATGTTGATACCAATGATCTAACTCCTTAATCAACAAAATACAGTTGTCTGAAGAAGTAATATCAGAAAAGAATGATCTCATTGCTATATATTCTATTGTTTGATTCATGTTTTTTCAAAGACCTAGGTTTATGGCTGGTAAATGGATTATCTCCATCAAATATGTATCCTATTTTGTACCCTGACATTGAAGTAATACAGATAGTTGGGAAATAGGATCAGTCTATTTACAACATTGTATAGCCAAACATGTCCATTGGAACATAAGAACAACATGGCCTGGACAGTATAATGAAGTCCAACAAGTCAAAAGTCACAAAGTAATAAAGAAGATAATTTCAAAATTAGAAGAAAAATGCTTATTTTGTAATTAAAGAAATTATATATGTAAACTGAACAGGATAGGTTGGAATGAGATGGGATAGAATATAATATGGCAGGTCAGATGGGATGTCCCACAAGTTTTAACTATGACAGACCAAATATTGGTGCTTGGTGACAGGCTCCTGGCTTAGAGCCCACAATACATGTTTGTCCTCAGTACAGAAAAGTGATACTTGGACACTTGTTAGGAACAGAATCTCTGGCTCAATAGATTAGGGGTATGACATAATGTTACTTTCCTTATGTTGGGCTTGCAGCAGTGGGAAACATGCAAATAAAATTCAAATGAAAGGAAGTCAGGCTCTAATATAAAAAGCTTCACTCTCAAGCAACATGAGAGTTTTCTATCATGTCAGAAATTGCTTTAATCTGCATTTCCTTGGGGCTTCTGTTCACCCTCTACTCCAGTGATTGTCTGTCTAGAGTTTTGGTGGGCAGGATAGGAAGTAGGAATTCAAATAAAAAGTGACCTGTACCTAGGTCTCATGGACTGTCCAAATTGGTTTTCTTTCAAATTCTGATGACAGTAAAACAAGTTGGTGTGTTTCTGAGAGCCACAGTAGCACATTCTGAAAAGAAAATAATATTCTAAAGTGGAAAGTCAATAAATACCAGAAACATGGCCTTGGGTTTTGGTATTGAAATGAATCTTATTTGCAGAAAAACAAACAAAATAAAAAGCCAAAATAAGAAGCCTTTAGTCTGCTTGAGAATAGATATTGGTACACAAGCAATGAAAGAAGATCAGAAAGGAAAGCTGGGGCTTTTCAATTGTTTAGTAAGGAAATATTATTACTCAAAATAGTTGAAAATTACCTTTTAAAATAGTTTCTAAGACAAACAACTTATCAGTTCCTCCTTAAATTAATATAGATGTACTCCACCTTAATACTGGATACTGAATATGCACATGGGCATGCTCAGTTGCTCAGTTTGTGTCTGACTCTTTGTGACCCCAGGGACTGTAGCCCACCAGGCTCCTCTGTCCATGGGATTTCCCAGGCAAGAGCACTGGAGTGGGTTGCCATTTCCTCCTCCAGGTTATCTTCCCCACCCAGGAATTGAACCCATGTCTCCTGTGTCTCCTGTACTGCAGACAGATTCTTTACTGCTGAGCCACTGGGGAAGCCCTATTGAATATAAACTCCATTCAAAATATCAAAGAAAAAGTCCTCTTCATTACAGGTTTAAATCTTCATGTCTCATAAGCTAAGGGAAGAGATTACAGGAGGTAAAAGAAAAGTGGAATTTGAGCCTGTGAATTGTTGACCTAGAGAATTGTTGGCCTGAAAGAATAATTCTTGCTTTCCCATTTGTGTAGGGGAGAAGGAGACCAAATTTCTGTTTTCCACTGACCTCTAGAGATATAGACAAGAGTTCACAAATCTCTTTTGGAGTGAAAAGTTCAAAAGATTTAAGCATCCAGCTTCAGCCATCACCTCAAAGGTCAAAGGATGACTAACTCACAGCCAAGGCACTGGAATCTCTAGGACTTGCTTTCCACATTTCTGTGGCTTCTTTTTCATCCCTGGATCTTGTTGGACACATTTGAAGGATATTAATTGTAGCCCTCCAATCCTCTCACATAAGGACTGTGTGTCTATGTGTGTGTGTGTGTGTGTGTACACAGATATTATATACACATATTATGGGAATTAAAAAATAAGGCCCCCAAATTTATAAAGGAGATTGCTATTCAGCCTCCTGACTCATTTCCTGAAATATATGCACATGTAAACACATATATACCTACAATGTGCTGGATGGCCTTGTTCTACTCAAATAAAACATTTAATCTCAGAGGAAAGTCATTATTTACCTTGAAAAATTCTGAAGACATAACCTCAAGATAAATTTTACATGGATAATACTTATTTGAATGTGAGGAAGGGATAATATTTTTAAAAGTTTTTAAATTGCTCTACTTTTGGGGGGCAGATAATAGCATGTCTACCTCATTAAAAGATAGCCAACAGGAATTTGCTGTATGGCTCAAGAGACTCAAACAGGGGCTCTGTATCAACCTAGAGGGGTGGGATGGGGAGGGAAATGGGAGGGAGTTTCAAAAGGGATGGGGATATATGTATACCTATGGCTGATTCATGTTGTGGTTGGACAAAAAACAGCAAAATTCTGTGAAGCAATTATCCTTTAATAAAAAATTAAAAAAAATTCTTAGTGAAAAGGAAGGAAGGAAGGAAGGAATGGAAGGAGGGAGGAAAAGAAAATGACCCATACATAGCTGGAGATGCATAATATATCATTTTTATATCAGATATGGAGTGAATCTCTGCCTAGATTCAAAAACTCATTGGGTTTCAAAAATGTTCTGCTTTATACTACATCTGTGATATGCCATTACTTTGCCAACAGTGGGTAGAGGCTCTGCTTTTGAGTATGACAAATTACTTCTATTATTCTATTGTTTTCACCTTCTCATGTACTTTTTAAATTACAGGCATAAGAAAAAAAAGAGGAAATCCAAATTGTTCAAGAAAACTAAAATCCAAAAGGACTTTTTTTTCTTGGGACCCAAAGGTATTATTTCCCTATTTCAGTACTATACGGTACTACTCAGTTCAGCACCATGTTGGTATCGAGTCTTTTGGTTGGTTTGGCTCTTATTTTGTTTACTGAGCTTTATTATATTGTCCTCTATAACTTTGCATTTATTGTTGTCTTCACATCAATATTGTCAGTATTGGTAAAATTTCCCCTTCTCTTTTATTCATCATAGATCACAGCATGAAAGTGAAAGTAAAAGTCACCCAGTAGTGTCCAACTCTCTGTGACCCCATGGACTATACAGTCCATGGAATTCTCCAGGCCAGAATACTGGAATGGGTAGCCTTCCCCTTCTCCAGGAGATCTTTCCAACCCAGGGATCGAACCTAGGTCTTCCGCATTGCAGGCGGATTCTTTACCAGCTGAGCTACAAGGGAAGCCCAAGCACACTGGAGTGGGTAGCCTATCCTGTCTCCAGCGGATCTTCCTGACCCAGGAATCAAACCAGGGTCTCCTGCATTGCAGGCGGATTCTTTACCAACTGAGCTATCAAGAAAGCCAGATCACAGCATAGTATTGGGTATATACCGGATTTCCAATAAATATTTGTTAATGAAGTGATAGTCCACAATTGGTGCCACAGGATACAACTTCACTAAATCTTTACCATCCTATCCTTTGCTCCCTTCCTTCCTCCCGCCTTTCCTTTCCGCTCTTAGAGTACTGTATTTATTGTGGGCCTACCATGTATTTTACACTATAGTGGCATAAAACTGTATAAATCACAGTTTTTCCCCTTCAGTGAGCTTACAATTTTATCAGGAAACAATTTTTTCCAGTAGTCATGTACAGATGCGAGAGTTGGCCCATAAAGAAGGCTGAGTGCTGAAGAATTGATGCTTTTGAATTGTGGTACTGGAGAAAACTATTCAGAGTCCCTTGGACTGCACAGAGATCAAACTGGTCAATCCTAAAGTAATTCAACCCTGAATATTCATTGGAAAGACTGTTGCTGGGGCTGAAATTCCAATACTTTGACCATCTGATGTGAAGAGCCGACTCACTGGAAAAGATCCTGATGCTGGGAAAGATTGAAGACGGGAGGAGAAGAGGGCGGCAAAGAATGAGATGGTTGAATAGCATCACTGACTCAGTGATCATGGATTTGAGCAAATTTCCTGAGATAATGAAGGTGGGGAAGCCTGGTGTGCTGCAGTTCATGGGGTTGGAAAAAGACACGACTTAGCAACTGAACACAACAATATTTATATGTGAGACTGTTAAATAAGATTTAGTTCCTTAATAAATGGTAAAAATAATTGGTATAAATTCTGAGATGGGGGCATTACTATGGTTCAATTCGTTAAAGGAGGTCTCCTAGAAGAGGCGCTTTTAGAAATGAGCTCTAAACAATAATATCTACCTTGTAGTGTTTTTGTAAATACTAAGCAGGATGATAAATTTGAAGCTTTAACACAGTGGTTAACACATGGTTAACAATCAACAAATAGTACCTATGATAACAATGATGATAATGGGAGAAAGATGAAGAAAAGGAGAACTATTAATATATAGATGGAGAGGCTGGTAGTTTTTACATGGTAGAAAGCATCTAAGAAAACAGTAGACTTTAGGATAAGCATGGTAAGATGTAAATAGGTAAAAGAGAGTACCCATGTCAAGATTGAGGAGGACTCTGAGTATCAAGTTGATGCATTAAGACATATATTATGATGGGCAGTGAGGAAGCATTGATATTTGAAAGATTCTCATTGCAATCTATTGGATTTTGAGATCTTTTCACTAAGATTGCAAAACCATGTGCCTACATTTCCCCAACACAACCTAGTACAAAGAAAGATTCAGGCAATCAAATAAAAATTTTTATCTAAAGTTGACTATTAAGTGGATTGACAGTTTCTCTAATTCTAGCCTCTTATCCCATCTTAGAATGATTGAACTAAATGATTTTTTTTTGAAGTGGAAACAGCAAATATGGCTCCAAAGACATATACTCATTGAAGGCCAAGCGAAAAGATAGTGGATTACCCTGATTATTATTGTATGAGATTACATTCTTTCATATTGCATCATATACTGAAATTTTAAAAACAATAATTAGCTACTAATTTGACCTCAAACACTCAATGTGTTAAATGATATGCAAAGCCACACATGCTTTTCAGAGCTCTTCTCAAGAGCTCTGATCTGATCAGACACACAAGTCTGATCTCTATGTCTGCATCTCTGTTGCTGTCCTACAGATAGGTTCATCAGTACCATCTTTCTAGATTCCACACATATGCAATAATATATGATATTCATTTTTCTCTTTCTGACTTAATTCAGTCTGTATAGTAGGCTCTAGGTTCATACATTTCATTAGAACCGACTCAAATGTGTTGTTTTTGATGGCTGATTAATATTCCATTATATATGTACCACAACTTCTTTATCCATTCATCTGTCGATGGACATCTAGGTTACTGCCATGTCCTAGCTATTGTAAATAGTGCTGTGAGGGGGTGGGATGGGGTGGGAGGTGAGACGGAGGTTCAAGAGGGAGGGGGAATATGTATACCTATGGCTGATTCATGTTGATGTATGACAGAAACCAACACAATATTGTAAAGCAATTATCCTCCACTTAAAAATAAATTTAAAAAATAGCACAAGAGAAAAAAAAGACAGTGAACACACAACTAAAATGTAGGAGAATTAGCAAAACTAGAAAAGAAATTTAAAAAAGAGAGGAAGAGAAGTGAGGCAAAGTCATATTTTTCAAAATTCCAAAAGAGTATAAAAGTTTCATAATAAACTATTATAACTGGGAAAAACTGAGAAATTGTAACTTCAAAAAGAGAAAATATAATGCAAAAGCACATTGTAAAACCAGCACCTTAGGGGACATGATGCAAAAACAAAAAAAGATACAGACTTCATAGAATCACAGAACTTAAGAAAAATCTTGAAATAACATTTTGTCCATTCCCCTGATCTTCAAGTAAAACCTTACCTCAATAATCTCAGACAAGGGAGAACGATGCTGCTTGAAACCAAAATGTAGAAGAGCCCAGAGGTAATTTCATGACCTCCACAGTAATGTATTCTGTTTGACAGCCTTCACTGCCAGTAAATTCTTTCTCATGCTATAGTGTCATTTCCTTTGGCTCCACCCTCACTGCAGATGGAAAGCATCTGGTCCTAATGACTGCCCTTCAGATCCTAGAAGATAATTACTAAATCACCTCTTAGCCAGCTTTTCTATGAGCTGAACAATCTCAATTCCCCTTGGTTTTCTCTTCTGCAGTTTATTTTCCTGCTGTTTATCATCTATGCTCTGGGATGGCTTTATAATAAGAAAAACAATCTTGCTCTCTTTCATGCCAAATAATCATACAATTAAAGCTCTAACTTTAAAAAATAAAAAAAGAGCATATATCCGCCTCTGCTCCTAAGGCCAAGAATATTTTAAAAATTAGCCTCTTTTCCTTTTCTCGATGACAAATGCCAGTGGAAAATCTTACTTAATCTAAAAAACAGTATTTCTCTAAGGCGTTGAACTGTGCAGAAAAATTATTTCTGCTGTGGACAGATATCAACCTTTCCTCCCCACCCGCACTGTCTTCATGGGTAAATTGTGTAGTTACATAAAAGGAAAAATTACTCAAAGTGCCACAGACATAAGGAGTTTTACTAACTCACATAGCCTCAGGCAAGGGTTATGCTCCTGAACTCTGAACCCACCTTTCCTATTTTTCCTCAGTAACCCAATAGAGCTAATGACAGAGGAAAAATTCTTCAGACCTTCAAATGATAAAATAATACTTTCCCCAAACATAAGGGAAAAGTACTGTCAGAGGGTTGATAAAGTCATAGCCAATTTTAGAAGCATTTGACCCATAAAATATAGTAATACAACTATGAACTGCTACCTCATGCCTGCAATTCACATGGAAGTTTTAGAAATTGTTTCTAAGGCAATATAATTTACCAACCTAATCATATATTATGCCATATGAAAAATCTTGGTGGTTTGTCTCTTTACTTGGAAGCTGGGTCCCTGAGCCCCTCCTAGAATTTAGGGATGTTACATACTAAAGAGGTTAAGATTGTAACCTGATTTCAGGTGAGCTTTTTGCTTTATTCTGTTATGTGGGCACAGGCAACCTTGGAAATTCATAATCTGTACCAAGTGAATGTAGAAATGCGCTGCTGTTTAGAGAAGAGGTTGGCAAGGTTGGCAAAGGCTACCCTGAATTCAGGGTAAAATGTTATCTTTCTTTAAAGGCAGTACAGTGTTTTAATTTTTATAAAGAGAAGATTTGGGGGAAATGTCATATTTTTCAACAAATAGGAGGCATTTTCTCCATGCTCCATCAGTTTGACTTAGTAAAAATTGAATTTGAGTCCCAATAACACTGGTCACAAACTAACAAAAATATATAAGGAACTCTGGCCTCATCCCCTAATAGAGTAATAGCTTCAACTCAGCCACCCTGTGAGACTGACAATGCCCTCCGTCACAATGGGGTACCCCTCAAAATGATACTATAAACCAGTGACTCTCAACTAGGGAGGGGAGTTTTGCCTCTCAGGGGATATTTGGCAGTCTGGGATTGTTTTTGGTTGTCACTGGAATCCAGAAGATCGAGGTTGAAGATACTGCTCAACATCCTCCAGTGTACAATATGGCCACCCACAGCAAAGAAATACTGAGCCCAATATGTCAAGAGTGTGTGAAGTTAATAAATCCTGGCTTAGGGCGTCCCTGGGGCTCAGTAGTAAAGAATTTGCCTGCAAATGCAGGAGACATGGGTTCTATCCCTGGTCCTGAAAGATCCCACATGCTGCAGAGCAACTAACCCTGTGCACCACAGCTACTGAGACTGTGCCCTAGAGCCCATGCTCCTCAACAAGAGAAAAGCCTGCACGGCAATGAAGACTCAGCACAGCCAAAAATAAATACTTAATTTTTTAAAAATCATTAAAAAAAAAAGAAATCCTGGCTTAGTCTCCTGACTTACACCACTAAGGGAGGATAGCTCTTGTTGCAGTCAGGACCCTATGCTATAGTCTGCCTTACCCAGAATGTTGCTTCTCTACCAAAGTTCTGCATGCTTGTCCCTGCTCTCTCTCCTCATCCTTCGTATTTGAAGGACAGGAAGACCTGAGAAGACTCAAGATATCTTTCCTTATCTCCATGGGAAGACAGTGCCAAGTTCTACCCCTAAAGGCCGTGTACTTTGTGCTACCTGTTCTCTGATCTCTGGTCTTGTGGCAAATTACAGAAGGAACATATACGCTTTCCCCTATGAGATGAGAGAAATGCTCATCTGGAGTTTACAAAGGGCCAAGTTGCACTGCCCAACTCCTTGAATACTTCCATTTCTACCCTCAGGCAGATTTCCTATATGCCCCCAAGTTTGGCCACTACCCCTCTTTTTAGTTTCTGCCTACACTTGTATGCACTCAACTCAAGTGTTTGTTGGTAAGTTACCTTTGTAGTGATTTAAGCCTGGCTAATATGTTTTCAAGTTCCTAATGACTGTAATTTAGTACTGGAAGCAACATGAGTCACTCTGGTTAATCAAAGACTCTGGTTAACTGAGAGTCATTCAGAGACACTATGCCAGAACCACTGATTGTTTTATCAAGGAATTGGAAAGGGACCAAATAGACTAACTATGAAAACTATAGCAAACATCATTTAATTTAATCTTTACTTGACAATTTAAATGGCTCATTAGGATCCTTTATTGCTTTACGGTCATTATTAGAATCCTCTCTCTTTGTCTCATCACTTGACTGATGCTTGGTAGAGGAATTAGTTCAATTAAGGAATTCTGGGAAACAGAATTGGGTCCTCAGTAAATATTACTGGCAGACTAATGCAAGTGGATAGAGGCCACCCCATTGTGGAAATCTATTGCCTGAATCTTGACAATTTTTTAAAAAATCTGGAAACAAAAATGGGTGGAAAGCAGAGAGCTAAAAATGACTGCTACCCGCAGTTGTGTATTGGGTCTGTCATTTGTAACTATCATGTACCAGTAACTCAGAAAAATGATACTTTTGAAACGTGAAGGCTTTAATCCTAGCTTTATTTAAAGAACCTACTGACGTTTCTCACCCACCACTGCTACTAGGTGTACTGTATTCTGTTTTGCCTTCAGCCTAGGGCTTCCCTGGTGGCTCAGACAGTAAAGAATGCATTTTCAATGCAGGAGACGTGGGAGATGCAGATGCAATCCCTGGGTCAGGAAAATCCCCTGGAGTAAGGCATGGCAACCCACTCGTTTTTTACTTGGAGAATATAATGGACAGAGAAGCCTGGCACGCTGCAGTCCACAGGGTCACAAAGAGTCGGACACCACTGAGCAACTAACACTTTGGGCTTTCCATGTGGTAAAGAACTTGCCTGCCAATGCAGGAGTCATGAGACGTGGGTTTGATCCCTGGGTTGGGAAGATCCCCTGGAGGAGGGTATGGCAACCCACTCCAATAGTCCTGCCTGGAGAATCCCACAGACAGAGGAGCCTAGAGGGCTACAGTCTATGGGGTTGCAAAGAGTCAGACAGGCCTGAAGCAACTGAGCCTGAAGCACTGAGACCATGCGTACTTGGGGACTGATTGCACTGTAAGCCTCACTCTGTTATGTTTTCCCTGACCCTTTCCCTGAATTCACAGGAGTTCCCCACACTTAGGCAAGTACAGGAACTTGGTAACCAGCTTGCCCATGCCTTTTGCCAAAGGAATGATCACAGTTGTATTTTGTTGGCTTGGGAAAGAGAATACACTAATACCAAGGTGCCATATATGTTTAACACCTAACAGCTTTACCCTCAGTCCAGCAAGTGCTACACGGTTGGAGAGATGTAATCCTGAGGGGGTCAGAATTTGCCCTTTCTCCTTCTCCTTTCTTCCTGCAGAGAGCTCTTCACTGCTTTACATATTCCCTGAAGTATCACAGACCTGGTGAAATTGTTGAGGATAGTTAAACATATCCATATCTGCACATCTGATTATCAATTTACATCTTAGAACTTGAATTTACTTTCTTGCTTTTCATTATTTTTTTAACTTTTTGTTCTCTTTTTGTTCCCTCCCAGCCTGAGGTAACCTTCATGAAGTAATCAGGACAAGTTCCCTGCATTTTAGGTCATAGATAGTTTCCACAAGTCCAGACCCCCCATCCTGGACATTTTCTACCTCTCTCCATATCTACTAGAAAAGCCCAAAGAGCAGAATCCCAAATGCCAGAAAAATTTCAGATTCTCTGTTGAAGACTAGTTATTTTTTTCCTAATGAAGAATACTCTTGAGAGTCCCTCAGACTGCAAGGAGATCAAACCAGTCAATCCTAAAGGAAATCAACACTGAGTATTCATTGGAAGGACTGATGCTGAAGCTGAAGCTCCAAACTTTGGCTACCTGATGTGAAGAGCCAACTCATTGGAAAATGATGTTGGAAAAGATTGAAGGCAGGAGGAGAAGGGAGCAGCAGAGGATGAGATGGTTTGATAGCATCACTAAATGAACATGAGTTTGAGCAAACTCCAGGAGATAGTGAAAGACAGAGAAGCCGATGAGCAAACTCCAGGAGATAGTGAAAGACAGAGAAGCCGCCACACTGCAGTCCGTGGGGTCGCAAAGAGTTGAACATGACTTAGCGAGTAAACAACAATAATGAGAAAGGGTTGTCATTCATTTACAAAGCTGCCATATAAGATCTGTCATTAGTAGGAAAGTTTTCTCATTAATATGAATGAAGGTATTAAGTGTTAATATGAATGAAGGTATTAAGTGTTTACCACATGATAAGGATTCTGTGTTCATGATTCTCCCCAACAACAGTGCAAGGTAGTATTATGAGCCCTATTTCATAGATATGCAACAGGATCCAATAAATCGAGTGAAAAAAAGTTGATGTTCTTTTTCTTTTATGCTATGCTGCTGAAGCACGAGAATGTTCGTTCGGTCTAGCTTGTGACCTAGCCACTTATAAAGTCAGCTGACAGAGCTGTGGGATAGGTTGGTTCAAATCCTCTGAGAAGTAGATGCCATGGCAGGATGAGACATGCCAGAGCTTCAATGGGGGAGGGAGTGACCTGAGAGGAAAAATAGAAGATAAAGAAGGCTGGGAGAGCCAATAGACTGGGATCTAGTTCTGACCCTTGTGGAGGAGGGAGGGTGGGGAGGAGGGTTAGTTAATGCGAATTTAAAATTACAGAGTAATTCTAAGAAAATTTCAGCAAAGCCAATAGGGAATCTTTAAGCTGAAGTCATCCATCTGAGGAATTCTGCAGCTCTTAGAACAGGTCTGCTTTAGTGTCCTTGCCATGCTCAGTCACCGGCTGGGGCAGCCTGAGGGAGGTGTGGTTCCTAACACTGGTAGTTCAGAGCACAGGCAACTGAGGCTATCTGTCAATTACATTCCCTGAGAGGCACATTTTCACTGTTGTAATGGGAAGGTAGAGTGGGCTAGATTCAGGGGTCTGTTAGAGGCCTTTGACCTAATTATGAAAGTACATTTTTACTAATGATAAAGTCCATGTTTATCCATATTTTACTAACCAAGATCTTTTGAGGATAGGGGTTTTGTCTCACTCATTTCTGTGTCTCTCACAGGACCTGATGCTGCTGCTGCTGCAGCCAAGTTGCTTCAGTCGTGTCTGACTCTGTGTGACCCCATAGACGGCAGCCCACCAGGCTCCACCGTCCCTGGGATTCTCCAGGCAAGAACACTGGAGTGGGTTGCCATTGCCTTCTCCAATCCATGAAAGTGAAAAGTGAAAGTGAAGTCATTCAGTCGTGTCCAACTCTTAGCGACCCCATGGACTGCAGCCTACCAGGCTCCTCCATCCATGGGACTTTCCAGGCAAGAGTACTGGAGTGGGGTGCCATTGCCTTCTCCGGTCACAGGACCTGGTTAGGTGCAAATTAGGTGCTTGGTGATTGATATGAAGTGAACATGACTTGGCCAGTAGCAGTCTGCCCTCTTGCAAAAGAATAAAAATGATTTGATGACCCTTTGCAAAAATGAGATGATAATGTCCTTAAATGGATCTTAAAATGAATAGCCATGAAAAGCAAAGCTGACAAATACTGCTAATTATGATTACAATCATTAAGAATAAGAGTATAATTATAATTCTTTGCCTTTCCTAATCTAGCCCGTCTTCACAGGATGCAAAGCCTCAAGATTTGAACGGTTGGACAAAGCCTCACAAAATCACTGATAAACCAATGCACACAAACCTGGACAGACAATGGCATATGCACACACACCCTTCTAGACATAGCTGTGGTCTAATTTCAACTTCATATAATATAGTCACGCTTTCACTCTGGAGTGCTAAGCAGCTCTGAATTCATAGAAGAGCTTCCCTCACCCCAGGGTCACCATTAAAGCAAGAGAGAGAGTGTAGGAAAGCTCTTGGATACCCAGGGTGAAATCAAGTCTCTGAGATGGACAGGTTGGAAGAAAAAAAGTGGGAGTGAGAAAGAAGTAAGGTGTCTTGGAGTGTTGAATTAAAGAAGGGCAAGAGAGAGAACTAGACAGGAGAGGGAAAGAAAAAAAAAAGATGAACTTATGCTAGAGATTGTGATGCATTTGTGATAATGATCCTGGGGTTGATGGAGTAGGCTTAGGCTACAGATTACCTGTGCCACTGACTGCAGACACAGGAATTCAGTTGTTCAGGCAATTAGCCTGAATAAACACCAAGTGCAGCATTAGTGGCCATGTGTTGAACACTCATGGGCCAGGCTCTCTGCCAAGCACTTTATTTGAGTTATCTCAATAATTATTTTAATACAACCCTGTGAAGTAGACACTAATATATTCCCATTTTCTGATGGAGAAAACTAAGCCTGTAAAGATATTAATTACCTTGTGGAACATCACACAGCTAATAAATGGCAGAGCTCAAATGGGAAGCCAGTTCTGTCAGATGTATTTACCCTCTATACTGCACTACTTCCTCACCTATCGAGACTATTTAGACAATCAAGACTATTTATATTAAGTTGTATTTGAGACTTTGGGTCCTTAGTTAAGCTTAGACATGTTCCCTCCTGTCAAAGACCACAAACTTTGACATCCAATTAGAGAAAGTACATTCAAACTCTGAAAATAAACACACAAAAGCAATCCAGGATTCCAAAAAATGACAAAAGTGTATTGAGAGAAGGGAATCATTATGGGAGGTTGGAGACTAGGCTGGGTCTTTCGGGCAAAGCTTCCTGAGGATGTGGCAAACTTCAATCACACAGTCAAAGAAAGAAAAAAATCACGGTTTGATGTTTGGGACAGAAATCTACCATTTCTTTATGAGAACAAACGATGTGGGACTTGCTGCAGGGCTGCCTGGAAAAGAAGTGCTAAAAACTCAGGCATTAAGCTAAGAACTTGTTTCTGAACAAGAAGTATGGTGGAAAAGCTTGCTTGAATCTATTACTGTACCATAGGAGAACACTGTCAATATGCACCAGATAGGTCATCATCAGAAAGTGTTACCGCTGGGCGGGATCAAATCACCAGCACAAATGGCACCCTCTTGAGCAGTTTCAGCCAAGATGCCAAAGGCTGACTGAACATGAAAGGTGATAGATGGACATTGCTGAAAAGGAGCTTGCCTTGGTGCTGACACTGTGTAAATCTTTGTCCAGCTGAGAAACTTTTTCTGGCCTGGAGTAGGTAGAATTCTGGGACCATGAACTTGAATCCACTTTTCTTGCAAAGAAACAAAAAGCTAGAAGCATGACCCAGGGAGAGCACATATTTGAACTCTTTTTGATCAGTCTGTGGTGTTGTTTCTGTCTTTACATAGATTGGGCCCATTTCTGTACTATACTAAAGGGACCATGCAGAAGCCTAGGTGTAGGCATCAGCCCTCTACCTCAGGTCTTTATCCTCTCACTTTTCTGCTTGCCCATTTCAATCAGATCTCCTATTTCCTGACTGTAACACTTGAATGGCCCTATTCTCTGGCTACTAATGAGTGAGTAGGTCTTCCTTGCTCTGATAATCTATTTATACTGATTTCCCTGGTTTATTTACATCAGCTCTCTATACATTTTCAACTTTCAACTTGGTACACACCATGAACATCACAAGCACCTGCAGGTGTGGGCAAGAGACAGTCTTGCCACCTACCCCAGCCCTATAGGGCCCATTCTAGTCACGCCTGCTTGTTTGGAATTCTTGCCAAGATAGGAGATGGGACCTGGCATAGAGGAATATTTCTCCTTTGAAAAGGCAGTTAAAAAAATCCAAAAGTTTTATTTGGTGGCATGCTCAGGCGTTTAAAGGCCCAAAGGGGAATTAGAGGGGACAGAGCCTTGTCAGTCAAGATGATTGATTCTAAGGTGTAAAAGGGGATTGTGTTTCAAGCAGAGCGGGCGATGGCAGCATGCCCACAGAGGCGGTTGTGATACAGTGGAAAGAAAACTAGCCTAGGTGTCAGGAGACCTGGGTTCTCGCCAAAATCAACTATGAATCGTTGTGTGAACTTGGGTCAGTCCTGTCCATACTCTGAGCTTTGGTTTTCTTATCTAATAAAGAAAGTACCCAATTAAATGACCTTCTGGGGTCAATTCCACATCTCATCATTTAGGACTAGTTGGTTGCTTAATAGGCAAGTGAAAAGGTCAGACATCCTTTGTGGATACCCTGAAGGTGGACTGCCAATGAAGCAACTTTATTGCTGGAAAACAAAAAGCAATAAATTGAAAAACTGAATAATGGAGATCAGGAATCAGACATTGGTTGGGTGTTGTGGGTCTGGGGCAGGGGAGTACAGTTAGTGAGGACTAAAATTTCAAAAACAGGGTTTTAAATGAAACTGGAAAATATGTGAGTAATGGCGTTTAAGTGATGGTTTTTAAGGAACTGAAGGGGCTAAGTTGATGCTTAATGCCTTTTCTGCTATTCCACCATTACACTGTAATTCTCTTTTGTGGCGTGGGGGTTGTCTGTTAAAAAGCAAATACATTACTAGGGGAGTATGGCACATAAATCTAGAATTGATTATTTATATCTAAAAGTGAAAGTTGTTTAGTTGTGTCCAACTCTTTGCAACCCCATGGGGTATACAGTCCATGGAATTCTCCAGGCCAGAATACTGGAATGGGTAACTTTTCCCTTCCCCAGAGGATCTTCCTATCCCAGGGATGAAACCCAGGTCCCCCATATTCCAGGCAGATTCTTTACCAGATGAGCCACAAGGGAAACCCATTTACTCCTGAGCACAATCTAATTTCTTCAGATTAGTCAACCACCTAGCAGCATTCTGACGGTATGGAATGCAAGATTGGTAAATATGGCTGGGCTGGTAGGAAGTGAAGGCAAGAATCTGAATTTGAAGAAAAAAGTGATCCAGAATGTGGGGAACTAGGTAGGCTAGAAACATGGTAATGAATCCTGCATCCTGCCTTTATTCCCTTGTAGGGATCCCTAGGCACTCAGGGAATACTATGAGGATATAAGGAGCTTGAAGAAACCTTGTTGCATTAAAGAGGGAAGAATACACACAAAGAATCAGAAAGTGAAAGCAGAGGTATACCCTTTGTAAAGTTACATGGACAGAGGAGCCTGGGGCTACAGTCCATGGGTCACAAAGAGTTGGACATGACTGAGCATGCATGAGCACACACACACACACACACACACACACACACACACACACGTAAACTAGCTTGTGGGCTCCTCAGTAAAATGCTACATCTTATTCATCTCTATATCCGTAGTAGACTACCTGGCATAGAGTAGGTGTTCAGTAAATGCTTGCTGAAAGTATGAGTGAACAAAGGAACTTGAGGAATTTATTTTAAAACAAATTGTTGGATCTCATCATCTTACTAGCAAAACAAGTTTAAAAGTGCAAATTAAGGATTCATTAATTCAAGAAAATCTTTCCCAAAGGCCTCAAATCTTAAAAGTAGGATAATTTGCAGTTGATAACTTGAGTGCCAGCCTAGAGTTCTCCCATCTTAAGTATTTAGAGCTTAAGTCTAGTTACTTTGTGTTTAATTTTCATGAGTTTACCATCTATTTTCAATACTGTATTTACTCAGCCATCAATTCCATTTGTAAAGAACAGGGCATTGTTGCACCTGTCAATCAGTTCCAGCCATTAACAGATTAGTTGGGAAGCATAAGAGCTAGGTTTTAAGGGAGGGGAAGAAACACAAATGGTCAAACCTGTTTGGCTGTCTTATTATTTTATTTATTTATTTATTTATTTTTTCTGAAAAAGCTTTGTGTACCTTCATGACCAATCCTTACATTATTTTTTAGAACTTTGGAAATGGTTTGGGGGTTTTAGGCAAGTAGTTTGTTAGTCCATCCTAGTCTTTTTGGTCACATCTGTGCATACTGAAAGCAAACACTATTAGCAGTTTAATCTCCTAAGACAAAAATCTGGCTGATATGATCCTATTGGATCCTCAGTTGATGTGGGTATTCTGACCCTGTTGCAACATTATTTGTTGTTACTGCAAAAGATAAAACAGATTAAAATAGCAAGAGGATTCCTTTTGTGGCTGATACAGAGAGGTAGGGGGACCTGGGGAGGTGTCTTGCAGTAGGTCTGCGACTGCTCCATGTTGGTACGAGGCATTCCTGAGCAGCTAGGCCACTAAAAGCTTTCTGCAAATTCATGTTTTCAAGTTAGTTCTTGGCCCTAATTCAAATCCCTAACATAAATGTGAATAAATTTAAACATTAGCTATATCAACAGTAACAAGTACTATAAGCTCCTCCCACTTATTTCAGAAAATGTAAGTAATTCCTATAGTCTTCAGGCAAATGTAAAAAAACATAATAGATACAGATAGATAGAGATGGTTGTGGCTTTTCACAGATTCTTTTTGGAGCTTTAGCAGATATAAGTGATGGTAAAGGGCAGACTCCGAGTTTGACATGACTTGACTGGCTATAATGAGAAACCAATGACTCCACAGAAGACCATGAAAAATAGAATGCCATACGGTAGCTGTCACTTCTGCCAACGGGCTTCATATCACGGGTACTTTAAGCTCATGGCTTTTTTTGTGTGTGAGTCTGCGGGTTTTTTCTCTTTTTTCTTTCTCTTTTTTTGGTATGTATTTAGGAGAGAGAACCCAAGGGAGAGATGGGAATAAAGGACTAGGAGATTTTAGTTGGAAAAATGGAGCTCGGACTGGATATTCTATGATAAAGATGAGCAGTGATGATTATTGGTATGAAGATAAAATGTAAAATTGAAAACCTTGTATAAGAAGAAAAAATCATTCTAGTTTTCTATGAGGGTTCACCCTTTTTAAAGACTCTCTAGTTCTATTAGATATTGTCTTTAATTCCAAGAACAGAGCTCCTCTGCTTTCAGATGTATTTAGATCTTCTGTTACGCTTTTAGAATGTCTATTTTCAGTATCTTAATGGTGACATTCTGAGTGCTACACAAATGTTCATGTCTTCCCTGTACAGGATTTCACAAGAGCAAGGATTTAACTTGGCTATGTATGGAAAATGCCCAATGGAGAATTATGGTAGGCTGTGTCCCATGCAATGCGGTAAGTTCCTGATGGTCCTTATGGGAGATTAATAAGATTATAATCATGATATTAGATCTATTTAGAAAAGAAGTGTTTTGAAATTATAAACTGACATAGCATGGAGATATCCAATGTGATTTTACATTGAAATAATTACTGACTTTTCTCCTAAGTACAAATCTGACAAAATTCATACTAAACTGAATACAATACTAACTGGGAAAACATATAAGAGAAAGAAAAATAAACCTCCCCAAACAGAACTTTTGTTTCTATTTAGATTTCCTCGAAGGCTAAATTATTAAGCATTCTATGTACTAATTCAGGTTTAGAAACGAAATAGTGATTTGGTCATTAATGTAATTTTCTTCTTTATTATTTTTCCATGAGGCATTGCTTCTGAATCTTTCTGGACAAAGAATAAAGTAAAAACATAAACCAGGTCAACATCAAAGCCTGAGCCAGATCAGGGGGATCCCAGGATATGAATTAAAAAGCTGTGTACATCCTTGGCTGATTCATATCAATGTATGGCAAAACCCACCACAATATTGTAAAGTAATCAGCATCCAATTAAATAAATTAATTTAAAAAATAGTGTTTTCACACACACACACAGAAAATATGTTCAAAAGAATTTCTACCTAGCACCATAGACAGTGCCCACTATGCACAAAATACCTGCTACCAAAACTGAAATATTTTATTTTTAATAAGGTTTAACTCAATTGCAATTCAATTTCTTCCAACAGTTTTAATTATTTAGAATTACATTGCTTTCTTCCTTTTACCTTGAAGAGACCATATTTGAAGCCATGGTTCATTTCAAATGCTTTTGTATTGATTAAAATTATGCTTCTTCCGTACCATGAAAGGGGCTTTTAAAGCAGGAAACTTTCCCAGGTATAAGATAATATTGTTAGTGTTGCAGGGCTAATGTATCTGTAGGTTACCTGAGGATGATACAGCAGAACCGTATAATTTTCAGGAGGAAGGATCTCCTTCTTACCTCTTCAGACTGGCAAACCACTCAGGATATATGGCTGTCTCCCTACCACTTCAAATTGTCTTTGAATACATTTTCTTGTATTAAAAATTCCTTTACCAGACTTGTCTGGTGGCTCAGTGGTAAAGAATTTTCCTGCCAGTGTGGGGGACATGGATTCTATCCCTGGTCTGGAAAGATTCCATATGCTGCCAGGCAACTAGGCCCCATGCACCACAGCTAGGTAAGCCCACAAGCCTAGAACTTGAGGTCCGCAACAAGAGAAGCCACTGCAATGAAAAATTCATGCACCACAACTAAAGAATAGCCCCAATCTCTGCAGCTAGAGAAAGCTTGTGCAGCAACAAAGACCCAGCACAGCCAAAATATTAAAAAACAAACAAACCTCCTTCACCAAAAGAGCAAGAATAGCAAAATCACATTAACAATTAAAACAAAACCTTCCAAGAATCCTCAGGAGTACAGAATCCAAAATGTCTTCCAGTACTGTCAAACCCATTATTTTATTTACCTGATAGTCTTCCTTATGTCTAACTATAGTCTTTCCTGCTTCAATTTATGGATATTACCTTTTGTCAAGAGAAGGAAAATGAGAGGCAAGTTTAAAAGGTAAACTATTCCAGCTGAGTTTTCTGTATAGTCTATCAGAGTCTACAGATGAATGGATATACGGGGCAATGTTAAATAATTTAATCCTAAAACCAAACAGTTGTTATTCCAAGTTTCTTCAGAGGCTCAGCATCATGCCAGGATAGATGGATACAATGGAATGTGCCTGATCAGATTGAGGGAGTCATTTCAGAATTTCCTCTTTATAAAATTTAAATTTAGTTTTCAGTTTCCGAGAGTGACTATTCCAGATGGTCCAAGTAGTTCAGATAAAATAGAAACTGACCTACAATCACTCTCTAGTTTCGAGGGGAAATAGAGGTAGTTTTTCATTTCTAAATCTCTCTGCACTGATGTGAAATAAGTGTACTCCCTTTTATCTTTTTTTAAAATAACTGTTTATTTATTTTTAATTGAAAGATAATTGCTCTACAAGATTGTGTTGGTTTCTGCCAAACATCAATATGAATCAGCCATAGGTATACCTATGTCCCCTCTCTCTTCAACCTCTCTCCCACTCCTCTAGGTTGTTATAGAGCACTGGTTTGAGTTCCCTCAGTCACACAGCAAATTCCCATTGGCTATCTATGTTACATATGGTAATGTATTCCCTTTTCATGTGGACAAAGGTGCAAGAAGAAAGCCTGAAACAAGACAAGTAGCATATATGCAGAGAGGATGCTTTCTTCTAGCAGGCAGAAAGATCGAATAGTGAGATTGTGGTTACTGCCTTCCTTCTTCTAGCCCCTTTCCACTTTCTCTTTCTGTTTTCTTACTATTGCAACCCTGGAAAAGGGGACACTACCCATATAGATAGTAATTTGGAATTAATGGCCCTCACCTTTTCCTACTATCCAATAGCTGGAGGAGGTTAGATTTAGAGCCATTTTATATACCATCACCCTAAACTTTTCGCTCAGTGACCTTGATGTCAGACATTGAGGATGAAGCCTGGGTGGTGAGTTGCAGCTGTTGCCTGTAATTTGATCCCTTAGGGGAATGCCTGGCCCCTCCTGTAGGTCCCTATAAAAGCAACAGTACAAGGTCAAAACTCATCTCAAATATCACCTCCTTTGGGGAGTCTTCCTGGCACCCTGCCCCCTTTTTCCTCACCCAGTGCTCAACGGTTTCACGGTTTTTACCTCTATCACAGCATTCATCATGCTACACTATACTGTGTTGATTTCTGTGCCTCCTCTACTGGGCTGACATCTTTAGGGTTGGAAACTCTGTCTTTTATCTCTGTGCCTTCAATGCCTAAAATAGTGTGAGGCACAAAGCAAACTTTCAATAAACGTTTGCTGAATGAATGCCAGCTTCACTCTAACATGGTCTGTATCTGAGCATTACAGGCATGTGTGCGTGTGTGTGAATTTCTTCACTATTTCCAATGTTTCTACAAAAATTCAACTATCATATATTTAACATGTTATTATCTGACACCTTGGAATCTCTCATTTATTCATTACTTGTAATTTCTAATTAATTGTATTTAGTATTTCATATTAATTTCATATTTAATTATGAGAGAGTCAATTCCTAGGTAGGTTGATAAGAACTCTGGGGCTCTCAAGGAGGAGATAGGGGTCTAGAGTTCTCAAGGAGGAGAAAAGGAAAAACCCTTTTTTTCTTTAAGCCCAGAGCTGATGATTATACAACAAAACAACTCATTTTGCTCAAGGATATATTTTCCCTTAAACTCTGTACCAATGATTATATGACAACAATGTATCCTGCTTGAGGACATGTTTCTCCTTCTCGAGAACCTTTTGACTAATCCTGTCACCTTAAAATGTATATTATGGGAGTGGGTCTGATTCAGTTCAGTTCAGTTCAGTCGCTCAGTCCTGTCCGACTCTTTGTGACCCCATGGACTGCAGCACGTCAGGTCTCCCTGTCCATCACCAACTCCCAGAGTTTACTCAAACTCATGTCCATCGAGTTGGTGATGCCATCCAACCATCTCATCCTCTGTCGTCCCCTTCTTCTCCCAACTTCAATCTTTCCCAGCATCAGGGTCTTCTCAAAGGAGTCAGCTCTTTGCATCAGGTGGCCAAAGTATTGGAGTTTCAGCTTCAACATCAGTCCTTCCAATGAATATTCAGGATTGATTTCCTTTAGGATGGACTGGTTGGATTTCCTTGCAGTCCAAGGGACTCTCGAGAGTCTTCTCCAACACCACAGTTCAAAAGCATCAATTCTTCAGTGCTCAGCTTCCTTTATAGTCCAACTCTCACATCCATACATGACTGGGGTCTGCTAAGATCTTTCTATTGTTAGTTCTAATCCTGTTATCTTAAAATGTATATTGTGGGAGTGGGTCTAACCTTGAGACATTCTTTTGGTTTACTGTAATAACCAACTGAAAAAGTATATAACTCCCTTCCTAAGACTAGCCAGGGGGCACTCTCCATCCCCCTTCTGATGTCTATGTCAGAAGCTTTCTCTGTCCCTTTTTAGACTTTAATAAAACTCTCCTATATAAAAGCTCCTGAATGATCAAGCCTGGTCCCTGGTCCCAAAGCTAAATCTTCTTCACAGATCATGAATCCGACATTGTTTACCATAAGCTATCAATTATACTTATATAAAGGTTCATATATACCAATTATAATTAATAAGTTATTATTCTTAACCAAGTAAGGTGTTATTTAAATCAGATGCAGGGAAGTCATATTTTGATTGGATCAAAGAGAGAAGAAAAAAAAGAAAAAGGTAAGAAAATTGGTTACCTAATACATTTCATTCTTCTTTCTAAATTGAACCTTTCCCCATATCCTCCTAATCTTACCCCTCCATTCTCTGCCACATTCCTGTTCCATAAATCGTGTCCTCTCTCCTCCTCTCCACTGACTACTCTTCAACCAAAATATATTCGGTTCAGTTCAGTTGAGTTCAGTCACTCAGTCGTGTCCGACTCTTTGCGACCCCATGAATCACAGCACGCCAGGCCTCCCTGTCCATCACCAACTCCCAGAGTTAACCAGACTCATGTCCATCGAGTCGGTGATGCCATCCAGCCATCTCATCCTCTGTCGTCCCCTTCTTCTCCTGCTCCCAATCCCTCCCAGCATCAGAGTATTTTCCAATGAGTCAACTCTTTGCATGAGGTGGCCAAAGTACTGGAGTTTTAGCTTTAGCATCATTCCTTCCAAAGAACACCCAGGGCTGATCTCCTTTAGAATAGACTGGTTGGATCTCCTTGCAGTCCAAGGGACTCTCAAGAGTCTTCTCCAACACCACAGTTCAAAAGCATCAATTTTTCGGTGCTCAGCTTTCTTCACAGTCCAACTCTCACATCCATACATGACCACTGGAAAAACCATAGCCTTGACCAGATGGACCTTTGTTGGCAAAGTAATGCCTCTGCTTTTGAATATGCTATCTAGGTCAGTCATAACTTTCCTTCCAAGGAGTAAGTGTCTTTTAATTTCATGGCTGCAGTCACCATCTGCAGTGATTTTGGAGCCCCTAAAATAAAGTCTGACACTGTTTCCACTGTTTCCCCATCTATTTCTCATGAAGTGATGGGACCAGATGCCATGATCTTCGTTTTCTGAATGTTGAGCTTTAAGCCAACATTTTCACTCTCCACTTTCACTTTCATCAAGAGGCTTTTTAGTTCCTCTTCACTTTCTGCCATAAGGGTGGTGTTATATGCATATCTGAGGTTATTGATATTTCTCCCGGCAATCTTGATTCCAGCTTGTGCTTCTTCCAGCCCAGCGTTTCTCAAGATGTACTTTGCATATAAGTTAAATAAGCAGGGTGACAATATACAGCCTTGACGTACTCCTTTTCCTATTTGGAACCAGTCTGTCATTCCATGTCCAGTTCTAACTGTTGCTTCCTGACGTGCATATAGGTTTCTCAAGAGGCAGGTCAGGTGGCCTGGTATTCCCATCTCTTTCAGAATTTTCCATAGTTTATTGTGGTCTACACAGTCAAAGGCTTTGGCATAGTCAATAAAGCAGAACTAGATGTTTTTCTGGAACTCTCTTGCTTTTTCGATGATCCAGTGGATGTTGGCAATTATATCTCTGGTTCCTCTGCCTTTTCTAAAACCAGCTGGAACATCTGGAAGTTCACGGTTCACATACTGCTGAAGCCTGGCTTGGAGAATTTTGAGCATTACTTTACTAGTGTGTGAGATAAGTGCAATTGTGTGGTAGTTTGAACATTCTTTGGTATTGCCTTTCTTTGGGATTGCAGTGAAACTGACCTTTTCCAGTCCTGTGGCCACTGCTGAGTTTTCCAAATTTGCTGGCATATTGAGTGCAGCACTTTCACAGCATCATCTTTCAGGAATGGGAAAGACTAGAGATCTCTTCAAGAAAATTAGAGATACCAACGGAACATTTCATGCAAAGATGGGCACAATAAAGGACAGAAATGGTATGGACCTAACGGAGGCAGAAGATATTAAGAAGAGGTGGCAAGAATACACAGAAGAACTATACAAAAAAGATCTTCATGACCCAGATAATCACGATGGTGCGATCACTCACCTAGAGCCAGACATTCTGGAATGTGAAGTCAAGTGGGCCTTAGGAAGCATCACTGTGAACAAAGTTAGTGGTGGTGATGGAATTCCAGTTGAGCTTTTTCATATCCTGAAAGATGATGCTGTGAAAGTGCTGCAGTCTGTATGCCAGCAAATTTGGAAAACTCAGCAGTGGCCACAGGACTAGAAAAGGTCAAGTTTCATTCCAATCTCAAAGAAAGGCAATGCCAAAGAATGCTCAAACTACCAGAAAATTGCACTCATCTCACACACTAGTAAAGTAATGCTCAAAATTCATTCTCTAAGCCAGGTTTCGATAACACATGTACTGTGAACGTCCAGATGTTCAACCTGGATTTAGAAAAGGCATAGGAACCAGAGTTCAAATTGCCAACATCCACTGGATCATTGAAAAAGCAAGAGAATTTGAGAAAAGCACGTACTTCTGCTTTATTGACTACGCCAAAGCCTTAGACTGTGTGGATCACAACAAATTGTGGAAAATTCTGAAAGAGATGGGAATACCAGACCACCTGACCTGCCTCTTGAGAAATCTGTATGCAGGTCAGGAAGCAACAGTTAGAACTGGACATGGAACAACAGACTGGTTCCAAATAGGAATAGGAATATGTCAAGGCTGTATATTGTCACCATGCTTATTTAGCTTCAATGCAGAGTACATCATGAGAAATGCTGGGCTGGATGCAGCACAAACTGGAATCAAGATTGCTGGGAGAAATATCGATAACCTCTGATATGCAGATGACACCCCTTATGGCAGAAAGTGAAGAACTAAAGAGCCTCTTGGTGAATGTGAAAGAAGAGAGTGAAAAAGTTGGCTTAAAGCTCAACATTCAGAAAACTAAGATCTGGTCCCATCACTTCATGGCAAATAGATGGAGAAACAGTGGAAACAGTGACAGACTTTATTTTGTGGGGCTCCAAAATCACTGCAGATGGTGATTGCAGCCATGAAATAAAAAGACATTTACTCCTTGGAAGAAAAGTTATGACCAACCTGGACAGCATATTCAAAGGAAAAGACATTACTTTGCCAACAAAGGTCCATCTAGTCAAGGCTATGTTTTTTCCACTAGTCATATATGTATGTGAGAGTTGGACTATAAAGAAAGCTGAGTGCTGAAGAATTGATGCTTTTGAACTGTGGTGTTGGAGAAGACTCTTGAGAGTCCCTTGGACTGCAAGGAGATCCAACCCAATCCATCCTAAAGCAAATCAGTCCTGAATGTTCATTGGAAGGACTGATTTTGAAGCTGAAACTCCAATACTTTGGCCACCTGATGTGAAAAGCTGACTCCTTTGAGAAGACCCTGATGCTGGCAAAGATTGAAGGTGAGAGGAGAAGGGAACAACAAAGGATGAGATGGTTGGATGTCATCACCGACTCAATGGACATGAGTTTGAGTAAACTCTGGGAGTTGGTAATTGACAAGGAGGCCTGGCATTCTGCAGTCCAAGGGGTCACAAAGAGTCTGACATGACTGAGTGACTGAACTGAAATGAACTGGACTCACAAGTGGTTCTGAGGATTCAATGGGACAATTACTGTAAAGTGCTTACTTAGCACAATTGTGAGTCTTTGTGACCTCCATGGACTTCAGCGTGCCAGGCTTCACTGTTCTTCACTATCTCCCACAGTTTGCTCAAGCTCATGTTCATTGAGTTGATGATGTCATCCAAGCATTTCATCATCTGTCACTCTCGTGTCCTCCTGCCCTCAATGTTTCCCAGCATCACAGTCTTTTCCAATTAGTTGACTCTTAGCTTTAAGTGGCCAGCATATTGGAGCTCCAGCCTCAGCACAGTAACTGGAGCATAAGAAGTGATCGAAAGTGGTAGCAATTTAGCTCGCTATAAGTTTTGTTTCTGTTCAACTTTCATGGTATTTGACAATAGGATCTAAGCACCTTCTTCTGGAACCCTGATCTTCCATGGCATCTACCATAGTTTAAACCTCTGGATTTCCTCTTACCAGTCTAACTGCTTTGTTTCCATCCATGTTGTTCATGTCTCTTCCTCTTCCTACTCCATCAGTGTGATTGTGTCCTACGATTCTGCTCTTAATTTACTCTTTTTTTCTTTCTCAATCTCTCCCTAAACTAAGTTGGAAATATGGGTCTTGGATTCAGGAGTGAAGTTATTACAAGTCTACAGCCACACTCATCATCATCTTGCCTTCTAAACTGGCTTACTCCTAACTTGGCTGTTTTCGTCACTAGCATCACAGATTTGGCTTTGCTGCAGCTGAAGAGTACCATTACAACCTAAATATGTCAGCCTCTGCAATTTTTCTTGGATTGACTTCTTTCTAGAGTCCAACCCATTCCTCAAAGACCATCTTAAATATTGTCTCTTCTGTGAAATGCTTCCTACAAGATGAGTTGTGAAATAATTATTGTTCTACTACTTTCTAGTTGTGTGACAGTGGGAAAGTTCTAAATCACCCAGTTTCAGTTTGTTCACTTAGAATATGAGGATAATCATAATCCCCAATTGATCAAGTTGACATGAGGATTAAAGTATATGAGAAAAATTATATAAAAGTGCTTTGTATTTCATCTCACATATAATAACCTCAATAGATGCTAGTAGTTACTGTTGCTTCTTCTTCTTGTTCTTCTTCTACTACTCCTACTATTGATATTACCATAAATTCATTGGAAAGTCCAGAGCAATTGAATGCTGTCTCTTCTATTGAAATTTTCTGGTTCTAACTTTTATTAGGGCTATTTATCTACATGATTGACACCTGTCATTAACCCCCTCCAACTATTATATTCTAAGGACAAGAACAATGTCTTCCTTATCTTAGTGTGTAGGGGGTCAGTATTTTTTGTTGAATTTAATTGAATTCTATTTCCTACTGGCCCCATTTGGCATTTTTGTTTGTTCCCTCCTCTTTTGTTCAGTTCCAAAGGAAGCAATAGTGATTAGAGTAAGAATGTAAGACATTTCATTGTAATATTTTTCTTGTACCTTTGAATAGAGTCTTACTTTCCTTTGGTCTCTCAGGCAAATTGTTTACTTAGGGATTGTGGTGACTGGGGGTAAGTGGTCAGGGGACTTAGCTGCGGAGTTAATGGCGAAAATTATAGCCTCTGATTATAAGGAGGGGAAAGCTTATTTTTCTTTTTTATATATCTTTCAGACACTATCAGTTATGTTTTCTTTTTGAACTAGGAAAGCCAGTCAATATTATTCATTGATTTATTTTGGTATATATACCCTTAGGCACCAAAAAACATGTAAGAAAGGCAGAAAATACTCTTAATTCTAACAAGAGCTTAGTTTTGCTCTGTAGTTTCTTTTCTGAGCTGTCACACAAACCCTAAAAGATGAAGAAAAGGAAAGAGTAAAAACTACCCTAATTGGGAACATTATTAGAGTCATATATAGGCAAAATCATGAAACAAAGTCATTTTTGTTCTTGTACTACCCTGGTTCCTGTATTTAACCCTTTCTGTGGCCTTTTTAATGTGCCAGACACCAAATGTTTTCTCCCTAAACTCAAATTCAAAATCAAGTTTCCATCTTTCATTTGCACTCAAGTATAAACTTCTGAGAACAGCTTAGGGAGTCTCATTGCATGTGTATATGTTTGAATACATTACATTTTAAACAGAAATAAAAACTTTAAGTCTAAAAGATGTCACTTTAATATAGAATGAAGTAAGTCAGAAAGAGAAAAACAAATACTAACACATATATATGGAATCTAGAAAAATGGTACTGAAGAACCTACTTGCAGGGAAAGAAAGGGAAAGAAAGGTGACAGATATAGAGAATGGACTTGTGGACACAGCAGGGGAAGAAGAGGGTAGGAAGAATTGAGAGAGTAGCACTGAAACATATACATTGAAATATGTAAAATAGATAGCTATTTTACATAGGAAAGTTGCTGTATAACAGGGAGCTCAACTCCATGCTCTGTGATGACCTAGATGGGTAGGATGGGAGCAGGAAGGGAGGCTCAAGAGGGAGGGAATATATGTATATATTATGGCTGATTCGCTTTGTACAGCAGAAACCAACACAACATTGTAAAGCAATTATCCTCTAATTAAAAAAATAAGTAAATAAAAATAAATAAAATGCCTGCCGTCAAAGTTTTAGAAAAGGGAAAAACAATAAAAGGTGTCACTTTGATTTTAAACATTAGTCAACAGGTAGGGGTGGTGATAGAAATTCTGAAGGTATAGAAAAGCTTTCCTAGGGCTTTTGAGTCCACATTACATAGGTCATCTGCTCTGATTACTTAGAAGTTCCCTTTCTCTCTGAGAGGTGAGAGAAATTTTTCTGGGAAGAGAATGAAATGAATGAGTGTGTTGATGATGCACCTTCACACTTGAACACTAAGAGAAAGTCCTGCGCCAAATTCCTTTCCTCAAAGCAGCAAGGAAGAGAAACTTAGTTTTGTATAAAACTTGCACAACTGGGTGTGGCTGAAACTCCTCTCAGGGAGAACTAGCATGTGTGAGTATATCTATCTGGGACTGTGGCTTTCTTAACTGAGAACGTTAACCATTTTGATTTGTTGTATTTTGGAAGTATTTCCTCAATAATGACAAGTTTTCACACAAGTTATATGGCCTCAGTGAAGGCATTTTATAAATGGAAGGGTGGAAGAGCCCACAGCCTATTAGAACTCAAGTATTAAAACTTCTATTTCAACAGAAATAAAACTGAGCTAACATCTTGCATGATTTGGAATTATTTCCTAAAAAGTGAGATGTCTGTTCAGGGGCAAAACTGAAGCATGACTGTTGCCAAGAGGTGATATAAAGAAGTTCCTCCAACTGCTTCTTCCACTACTTTCAATATAAAACGACCACTTTGATGTTCCTCTTGGGGCTGTTAACAAATCTTATTCAATATTGATGGAATAGGAATATTAAAAATCTATGGTCTCTACAGCAGGCCAAATTCCAAGCCTTCACGTCAATGTCAAATTCTGTCAGCTGTCAAAAGCCAAAATATCTTATTACCAGAAATATATGGAACCCTAGAGGGATGATTCACCCATTACATTTAACTAAAAAGGATTTATTGACCATTTCTTCAGCATCCAGCCCTAGATGTGTTAGGGAATGAAAAAGTATATGGCAGGGCCTTTAGCTGGTAAAGAATCTGCCTGCAATGCAGGAGACCTGGGTTTGATCCCTGGATTGGGATGATCCCCTGGAGAAGGGAAAGGCCACCCACTCCAGGATTCTGGCCTGGAGAATTCCATGGACTGTATAGTCCATGGGGTCACAAAGAGCTGGACATGACTGAGTGACTTTCACTTAAATCTCAGGAAGTTTATGAAGACCACACCTGAAAATCCTGAAGGTCAGGGACCAGTGACTTCTTTAGTTCCATGTGGCTGTCAGCAGAGTTAAGGCACTGAGTTCAGACAGGCTTTAGGCACAGGCAGAAAAGAAAAAGAAAGGGAGAGGAATAAAAGAGGACCTATGAGAGTATGAAAAGACAAAGGAAAGATTTGTGAGACTGAAGAAGAAAAAGATATAAAAGATAGGGGGTGAAGAGAGAGCAATAGTTAGGAAGAGGAAAGACACCCTGGGGAACCTAAAGTTTAGGCTGCCTTCCCTCTTCAGTTAATATCCACACCAGTTTTAAAAGTGCTGGATTCCATAAGTCAAAGTCCAGCATCCACTGTTGGGTTAGCTGTGGTTTGGTAATGAAGGAGGTTGAAGGAAGGAAAAAGGACAGGGGCCTTTGACATGCTTGAATTCCCTTCGGCTGCCTATCACAATATCAATGTGTTGAAAGTTTCTAATCCTGCACTGAGAATGAATCTGGCCTTCTCATTGCATAAGACACTGAGGCTTGAATACTGCCAGACCATCTTGTCTCTTTTAGGGAGGCTAAATTTCCAGTCAATAAATGACTGGGCTATTGTATTGCCCCCTGGAGAAGCAGGCCTGAGTTTGTTTGTTTACTCATTCCTGAAATTGGATTCTGGATGCTGGAGAAAGGAGGGCTGTTTTCTGAGGAAAGAGAGACTGTGTTAGGGCAGTATGCCCTCACCATCCCTCTCCGTTTGCTGTGACGGACCAGACAGGGTGATGGATAGTTGGGGTGTTTATGGCTGTTGAATATGCCTAATCTGAATTCTCAGCAATTAGGGCTATTCAGCTTTAACCTTTTGGCTGGACTATACATTTCACCAGGTGCAGCAGAAGCCCTGACTAAATCTGTCTCTACCTCTCTGGCACCTCTTTTCTGCCTGAACATTTTCCCTCAGACACAAATGTGTTCTATTTTAAAAGATGCCACGGATACATTCAAAGCATAGTTATGGACCATACCACTTTCCCCCTCCTTAGGGGGGAAAAATTTAGGTTTTGTACAAAAAGGCTATAGAAGTTCTCTGGGCTGCGTTTCTGGAGACACACTTCCTTTCAAGAATTCTCACCCCATAACTGGATCAGATCCCCATGTGAAATCCTCTTCGGTCTCTATTCTTCAATCCAGGTGATACAGGCAAAAGAGTTCCATGTTATCATATAATCATGGAATCTCAGCCAGAGGGAACTAGAGATCATTTAGTTATCCTCATGACTTAAGAAGTGAAGAAATTAAGTTCCAGAGAGGAAATGGGATCTGCCCATATTTACATAGCAATTTATAGTAGAGCTGGGACTTTTGACTTGGACAGGGATAAATAAATGGGGTCATAAGAAATTTCATATTTAATACCTCTGTTTTCCATTTTAGATGATTTACTTTTCTAATATTTCATTTTTTAAATTTATTGACATTTAATTCACTTAATCCTTTCTAGATAGTTTTCTTTCTTTTCCCTGAAATCCAAGTGAATAATCAATTTTCCACTTTCATTAAAACTGTTAAGGGCAGTTGTTGAATTTTGTACAATTTTTGTTCTCCATATTGCCTTTCAAAGTTTTGACACTTAACTCATTTGATAAATATATGGGGAAGTAGTATGGTTTAGTAAAAAGACCCCTGAATTTGAAGCTAGACAATCCTAATTTTCATCTCAGCGCTGATATTTACCAGCTATGAGGCTTAAATAAGTTATGTGCTTTATCAGAGCCTCATTTCTGCATCTATAAAATGGAACAATGGTACCTATGTCATGGGATTCTGTGACAATTGAAGTAATTCATGAAGAGTGTCTGCACTAAGTACGTAATAAATGGTGGCCATTCATAATACTTAATGAAGGGGTGAGTGAATACTTGAGAATGACAGAGATCTACAATCAACAGGATAGTCACAGGGGAGAGCTAAACCGAAGGTAAACAGGAGAAATTGAATAGCTTTCTAGCGCCCCCTTGAGTTAGAGTTTGGATTGCTTTTTTGCTTTCAGTTCAGTTCAGTTCAGTTCAGTCACTCAGTTGTGTATGACTCTTTGTCACCCCATGGACTGCAGCACGCCAGGCCTCCCTGTCCATCACCAACTCCAGGAGTTTACTCAAACTCCTGCCCACTGAGTTGGTGATGCCAACCAACCATCTCATCCTCTGTCATCCCCTTCTCCTCCCACCTTCAATCTTTCCCAGCATCAGGGTCTTTTCAAATGAGTCAGCTCTTAGCATCAGGTGGCCAAGTATTGGAGTTTCAGCTTCAACATCAGTCCTTCCAATGAACACCCAGGACTGATCTTCTTTAGGATGGATTGGTTGGATCTCCTTGCAGTCCAAGGGACTCTCAAGAGTCTTCTTCAACACCACAGGTCAAAAGCATCAATTCTTCAGCACTCAGCTTTCTTTATACTCCAAGTCTCACATCCACACATGACTACTGGAAAACCATAGCTTTGATTAGATGGACTTCTGTTGGCAAAGTAATGTCTTTTCCTTTTAATATGCTGTCTAGGTTGGTCATAACTTTCCTTCCAAGGAGCAAGCATCTTTTAATTTCATGGCTTCAGTCAACATCTGCAGTGATTTTGGAGCCCCCGAAAATAAAGTCTGCTACTGTTTCCACTGTTTCTCCATCTATTTGCCATGAAGTTATGGGACCAGATGCCATGATCTTAGTTTTCTGAATGTTGAGTTTTAAGCCAACTTTTTCACTCTCCTCTTTCACATTCATCAAGAGGCTCTTAAGTTCTTCTTTACTTTCTGCCATAACGGCTGTGTCACCTGCATATCTGTTACTGATATTTCTCCTGGCAATCTTGATTCCAGCTTGTGCTTCATCCAGCCCAGCATTTCTCAGGATGAACTCTTCATAGAAGTTAAATAAGCAGGGTGACAATATACAGCCTTGACATACTCCTTTTCTTATTTGAAACCAGTCTGTTTTTCCATGTCCAGTTCTAACTGTTGCTTCCTGACCTGCATACAGATTTCTCAGGAGGCAGGTCAGGTGGTCTGGTATTCCCATCTCTTTCAGAATTTTCCACAGTTTGTTGTGATCTACACAGTCAAAGGCTTTGGCACAGTCAATAAAGCAGAAGTCAATATTTTTCTACTTGCTTTTTCGATGATCTAGCGGATGTTGGCAATTTGATCTCTGGTTCCTCTGCCTTTTCTAAATCCAAGTTGAACATCTGGAAGTTCATGGTTCACGTATTATTGAAGCCTGGCTTGGAGAATTTTGAGCATTACTTTACTAGCGTGTGAGATGAGTGCCATTGTGCAGTAATTTGAGCATTCTTTGGCATTGTCTTTCTTAGGGATTGGAATGAAACCTGACCTTTTCCAGTCCCGAGGCCACTGCTGAGTTTTCCAAATTTGCTGGCATACAGAGTGCAGCACTTTCACAGTATCATCTTTTAGGATTTGAAATAGTTCAACTGGAATTCCATCACCTCCACTCACTTTGTTTGTAGTGATGCTTCCTAAGGCCCACTTGACTTCACATTCCAGAATGTCGGGTTCTAGGTTGGTGATCACACCATCATGATTATCTGGGTCATGAAGATCTTTTTGTATAATTCTTCTGTGGATTCTTGCCACCTCTTCTTAATAACTTCTGCTTCTGTTAGGGCCATACCACTTTTGTTCTTTTTTTTTTTTTTTCTGTTGGTTATAAACCAATCCCTAGAATATCCTGAAATTCTCAGAGTTAAAGGGGCTTTAGAAATCACTTTGTTCAAACCTTTAATTTTGTAAAGTTGGAAAGTCAGGCTGAAAGATAAACTGAATTCACTTGGTCACAAACTTGGTTGAGATAGGAGCATACTTTGAGTTTTTAGGCATTTCTTTCCAGCACATTTTCTCTATAATGTCTACATCCATAAGTCATATCTGATTTCAGACATTAGAACAAAAATATACTTCAAAGCTTCCCTTGTGGCTCAGACGGTAAAGCATCTGCCTACAATGCGGGAGACACGGGTTCAATCCCTGGGTTGTGAAGTTCCTCTGGAGAAGGAAATGACAACCCACTCCAGTATTCTTGCCTGGAAAATCCCATGGACGGAGGAGCCCGGTAGGCTACAGTCCATGGGGTGGCAAAGAGTTGGACACAACTGAGCGACTTCACTTCATACTTCAAAGCAACATCATGATTTGGGTCTTACCTAGCATTTTGAATTAGCCATGCATCTGCTCCTCTTCTTTAACATGAATAATCAAATAGATGATAATATAATCTGGGGGTAAACTTGAAGATTTAATTCTTAAAGGGTGTGTATATAATGTGTGTACGTATCAAGCCTTCCTGCATATAATCTAAGTGAATGAAATATACAGAAAAGAAAAAGAGAATCTGTCAAATGGAAGCAAAGCAAGTTACCAATTCAAAAAAGTGAACTGCTGTGACAAACTGGGCTTTATGGTGCGGAACAGAGTAGCACCTTGGAGTATTCTTTTTCTTTGGGGAAAGGGTATCTGGAGTGGAAATTGAATGAGAAAGTGTGACTTTTTAGCCCATGACTTTTTCTGTGAAGAGGCTAATCAGGTCTTTTGCTTCCTTGCCCTGACACTGCAATTGTCCTGTGAACAAATCGTCCCACTTTAAAGGAACAGAGTGGGTAAAAAAGAACTCAGTGGCAGGCTGAAGACATCCTAAAACAAGTCTCAATAAATGTTTTTGTAAATTGGCCAGTTCAGGATCAAGACCTGGCAGCTGGGAGCCTATGGCTTTTAGCTCACTGGTTAGTCTTTACCAAAGTCTGGGCCATTTCCCCCAACACAGTGCAGGAAAAAAAAAATACCTTTGAATGGAAAACTATGCATTGTTTAGATCACACCCTTCCAGTATATCTGATTATAATTTTTCACTCTGAGCAATTTTACAACTCTGTAAACAGTAGAAAACTGATAGCAGTGCAAAATAATTGTTGTCCATAGACATAAATTCTATCCACTGGATGCCTAATGCCCCCCTTCCCCACCAAACACTTTGAAAGAGGCCAGTTAGCCTGCATTTACACATCTATTTCAATATTTCTGAACTATAGTGCCCTTTTTTTTTCTTGAATTCCCCCTGAAACTGGTTGTGTAACACTTCAACGGTTTCCTCAGTAATGAGTTAGGGAAAACCTTTAACATTTGCTCATTTTTACAGCTGTATAGGTGTCATGATTTTACATTTCTTAATAAAATTATCTTTTAACAACAGCCATGCCAAAGGTATAAGAGTCCTCTATTCCTTGGATATCTAGACCACGTATACAGAGATAGCAAATTTTTACAAAGGAAAAGACAGTAGAAAGTGAAGTCGCTCAGTTGTGTCTGACTCTTTGCAACCCCATGGACTGAAGCCTAGCAGGCTCCTCCATCCACGGAATTTTCCAGGCAAGAGTACTGGAGTGGGTTGCCATTTCCTTCTCCAGGGGATCTTCCCAACCCAGGGACTGAACCCAGGTTTCCCGCATTGTAGGCAGATGCTTCACTGTCTGAGCCACCAGGTTTTGGCTAATAACTTAGACCCTTCAGATATAATTATTGGCAAGTCCTGATTTCCTTGTGTTTGGTAGAATAATCTTTGTTGAGCTAGAGTAAGCAAGCGGGGTCTTTTCACTTTTCAAACAGGCAGCAAGAGCAATGCACCATGGCATCAAAGCAGCTCCCTCAGGAAGGCCTGCAAGCCTATTTGCAAAAGAAGCAAAAGGCACAGTTGGCACCAGGAAATGTTCCTGTAAAGCCTGCTGTACCACTTCCACCCTCAGATGGACAAGCTCCTGCAAAATAGAGAGATTCTGCCAGCACACTCTTGCCTGAACAGAGAATGTAAACTTTCACAGAGATTCAGAATCAATGATTTCAGCAACTGAGGTGCCATTCCTGAACCTGCCATACGTTAGCTGGCTGACTCTGTGAAGCCAACTAACTTCCTTAATTATGAAACGGGATTCAGGGATGTGTGCTCAGCATATACCTATGGGTCTATTTACACTCTAGCCACAAAATGATGTGATAAAACTGTTTTCAACAGTGTTCAGGGATAGATCTGGTTTCAACTGGTGAGCAGCACAACTTTACATCATCATGAGAACTTTCTGACTTTCCAAGGGTTTCAAATAACAGAATTAATTCTCAAAAAATGAAAAAAGGAACTTCAAGTTGAAGGTAGATGAGATGTGGTAGGGGAAATGGGATATGGGTTGACCAGGTGGGGCAGGGAAACATTTTATTAATAGTATCTATGGCTCTAATGTCAATTCCTGGACTTCTATCCATATTTTCTAGCTTATAGAAGTACTACCTGACTGACTATTGCCTTGGGATTTAGAAAATACAGAGTTTCTCCTTTGCTGCTTGTGGTTACTGTGTGGTTTCAGGCAGGTTTCTCTACAGTTTTGTTTTTACTTGTAAACTAGAGTTGCAAGTGTAAAACAGATAATGCTTGCTCTGAATTGGAATAAAAAGCATAATCTTAAAGAGAGGATGTTCATTAGAAGGTAATGTTTAAATATGTCATCATGCATGACATGAAAATAAGTTGTTTCTCTTTTTTTTTTAGATAAAACAGTAAGTGTCTGTCTGCCACAAAGTCCAGTCTTAACTTAGAAAATTAAGATATTTTGAAAAAGTCCATGTCAACACATACTAAAGAAAGAAAGCCTTTTAAAGTACAAGACAGTCCTGCTCTTCAACTCAATTCCATTAAAAACAATTAAAGATAAATATAAAGACAGTTTCTAAGATGAACTGAAAAGCTGTTTCCTTATTATTACTTTATGTTTTCTTGTCAGTAGTCCTGCAGATGCCCAGGCCAAACCTCAGACTTAATAAATGAGGATCTTTGGTGAGATTTGGGGCAAGAGATTGAATTCTATACAATTTCTCAAAATGTTTCCAATGTATACTGAAGCTTAAGAAATGTGTGGCTTAGAAGATAGGAGTGATTTTAAGGACAGGTAGAAAATGAATATTTCAATGGATTTTAAATTAATAGTGTGGAGAACTTGTCGATTTTTGTATGTTTTCACTTCAATTCCTAATAAAAATTCTCACCTCTTAAGCACAGTTGCCATTGACCATGTTTATATTTAAAATCTTCCCCTTAAACCGAGGAGTCAGAAATTCCCATTCATCATACTTACAAATAAAGGGTAGCCTGGAAACCACCATCATATTTAAATACTTTGCTCTTTTCACGTTGCTCTGAGATGGAGAGGGAGTCCTGGGTATGTCAGCACAAGTTCCACCTGGGACCACTCTGAATTCAGATAATAGATTTAATGAGCTCGAAATGGGTTGTTGACCTTCTTCCAACTCATTAATGCCTTTCGGCAGCTCTCATCATTTCTCACTCCCCGTCAGCTTCTTTCCAAACACACCTTCTTGTGGCATTTCACTGACAAAAGGATGCATGTGTACCTCAAAAATTCAAAACACCCTTTTCAAAGGCTCATCTGACAAAAAGCAGGGTTTGAAAGCATTTCATTGCATCCCTGCTTTTTTCTTATGTCAGGTTGCCCTTATTCTGAAATGTATACAACTCTGAGAGCCTGTAAGTCTGTCTCTTATTTTTGCTAATACATGCTTAACCTACCTATCTTTTGACCAGCTAAGAATATTCCAGCTAAGGTTTTTAACAGAATTTAAACAAAGTACTCCTAAAGCAATGTGCTATACATTCAAATTAACAAGCATTGAGAGAGATTCTGATACACAAAACTTATTTTTCTCTTTTGAGTTATTAGGCAGTAGAAAATATTCGAATGGCTCTGTAAACATCTGTAGGTAGTTTCTAGAAGCCTGAAGTAATGTTCGAATCTGCAAGGACAATGATTTCTGCTTTTATCTAAGTATTCCAACTCACCCTGGACTCTATTTTCTGTACACACTCTGAGGCATCTCCACAGTGAATAGTAGCTTATGGTGCCCTAATTGCCATCTTGGGGTTCTTTTTACTTCTAATTTTCTGGCCTGTAGGCACTTGAGGGCAAGGATCAAATAATCTGTTTCTCTTTCCTCCAAGCCCTCTAGCACAGTCTGAACAGTCAGGAAAGACTTGTCAACTTATCCAAGGAAAATGCAGTCCAGATCATAATGTGTTCAGCAGTTACAAAACACAATATTTAAGTTGCTATGAAGCAAGTGAGTCTAGAGATGTAAGCATGGGAATTGACTCAGATACACATAATAAGAGGTCCAATCACTGTGGCCAGTCCACAAGCAGAATTTACTGCCCTTTCCTCTGTTCCCACAGAATGTATTTAAGTAACACTTGTTTGATACTGTGTAATAAAGTTACTTCCAAACAGACCTGTCATACCCATTTGATATGAACCTCTTGAAGGTATGCTGCTGCTGCTGCTGCTAAGTCGCGTCAGTCGTGTCCGACTCTGTGCGACCCCATAGACGGCAGCCCACCAGGCTCCGCTGTCCCTGGTGGATTATGCTTAATCTTTAATATCTCCAGGACCTAGTGCAAAGCCTGGAAAAAATAAAACAGTCAAGGAGTGTTCTTTAATATGTATGTATGCATATGTTGTGCATTATTCAGGATTAGAACTTCATCACTATTTTCACTAAAAGATGAGGATACCAATGGTTCCCTAAGGCTCCTTTCAGATGCTAGTACTGTGGTTCCATAATAAACAATGTAGGAACTGTTGGAGGGAAGGTAAATTGATGCAGTCACTATGGAAAACAGTATGGAGCTTCCTTTAAAAACTAAAAACAGAGTTACAGTATGACCCATCAATCTCACTCATGGGCATATAGTCAGAGAAAACTCTAATTTGAAAAGATACATGAACTCCAATGTTTAAAGCAGGACTGTTTACAATAGCCAGTGCATGGAAGCAACTTAAATGTCCATTGATAGAGGAATGAATAAAAAAATATGTGGTATGTTTATATGTATATATACATATATACACACCACATCATATATACATATACATGTGTATATACATATACATGTATATATATATATTGTGTGTATATATATATATATATACATACACATACATACACATATATATAATGGAATATTACTCAGCCATAAAAAGAACAAAATAATGCCATTTGCAGCAACATGGATGGAAATTATCTTACTAAATGATGTTGTCAAAGACAAAAATATCATATCACTTATGTGTGGAATCTTAAAAAATGATACAAATGAACATATCTACAAAGAAGAAACAGACTCATGGACATAGAAAACAAACTTATGATTACCAAAGTGGAGACGTGGAAGTGAAGTGAAGTGAAGTTGCTCAGTCTTGTCCGACTCTTTGCAACCCCATGGACTGTAGCCTACCAGGCTCCTCTGTCCATGGGATTTTCCAGGCAATACTCCTGGAGTGGATTGCCATTTCCTTTTCCAGGGGATCTTCCCAACCCAGAGATTGAACCCAAGGGATAAATTAGGAGCTTGTGATTAGCAAATAAAAACTACTATATGTAAAACAGATAAACAATAAGGTCCTACTCCACAGCATAGGGAATTACATTCAATATCTTGTAATAAATTATAGTGGAAAAGAATCTGAAAAAGAATATAGTGGAAAAGAATCTGAAAAAGAATATACATATAGGTATATATTTGTATATGTTTGTGTATATTGAATCACTTTGCAATATACCAGAAACTAATATAACACTCTAAATCATCTGTATTTCAATTAAAAAAAGTACTGTATAAATTGAAATTAGAGAAACCCAAATAAGACCTCTATGTCCAAATAAAGTAAGACATGAATACAGTTTTATGATTTGGATGTGAATGACCACCCTATGGTGACTTTGTAGAAGAAACTTATTCTCTTTCATATCATAAAGAAATTAAGTTATCATTTACCAAGTATCTACTGTATGACAGGCACTGGCGGCAGGTGCTTTCACATACATTAAGTATATTATTTCCCACAGCCACTCTCCTAAATAAGTATCATTAGTCCTATGTTTCAAATGAAGAAACTGAAGTTCAGAGAGATTAACTTACATGTTGAAGGTCACATGGATAATCACTGGCAGAGCTAATTCATGGTTATGATTTCACACAATATCAGTGTGACTCCAGAGCCTAACTTTGGGACTTAATATTATTGCTATTAGCAAGATGAGTTGCCTAGCCTCAACCCTTTCAGTATATAGGTTCCAGCCCCATATCTAGGGCTGAATGATACTTATGTAAGTCACCTTGAATAACATTTCCTTCGACAATTATATATAGGTGATCTCTGATTAGAAAGAAGATCTGGGGAAAGAAAATGAAAATTTATCAACCTACTACTATACTAGACACTACATAGGTTCTATCTATCTACCTACCTACCTATCTATCCATACTCATTCAGTAAAGACAATAAATCATGATGGTTACAGGTGAAGGCTCTAGAACCAGACTGCCTGGGTTCAAATCCTCACATTGCCAAAATTAATTATGTGACCTTGGACAAGGGTTTGTTGTTGTACCATTCTTCTGTGTAAAATAGGGAAATAATAATAGTAACTCTCTCATAGATTTCTTATTACAATTAAATGAGTTAACATGTAACACAGGTAAAATATTACTTTACAAATAATATTAAATAAATATTTCCTGTCAGTTTAATTCTCACAAAATATCTTGTGGTAGTAACCATTTTCCCCATTTTATAATTTGCATAGCAGGCCAGTACTTGAACCATGGTCATATACTTCCAAAGGAAAGGGGGCCAGTTTCAAGATGAGCTCAGATGAAGAACAAACTGATGTGGAAAATATGGGTTTTCAAACTCAAGAAGAATTTGCTGGGAGTGGGATTTGTCATAGGTAGTTGGGCAATGGTATCTGCATTAAAAATATAAACAACTGTCCTGTAGAAAAGGAATAGGCTTGTTAAATATTATTCAGTAAAAGTTGCTGTGATGGTTAGGGTTATAATCAACACAGAAAGGGACTTTTCTAAAAGTCAGAGGTCTTCAGCAATGGAAAAGACTTTTCTTTTTTGGGGGGATAAGGTAAATTCCATGTCATTAGACACATTCAAAGAAAGTCAAAATGGCCATCTGTCAGAAGTGTTGCTGCTGCTGCTGCTGCTAAGTCGCTTCAGTCGTGTCCGACTCTGTGCGACCCCAGAGACGGCAGCCCACCAGGCTCCCCCTTCCTGGGATTCTCCAGGCAAGAACACTGGAGTGGGGTGCCATTTCCTTCTCCAGTGTCCTAAGTGTTAGAGAAAGGATAATCTCATTGAAAAAGAAGTGGGAAGAGATTACCTCAAAGAATCCTATGTACTCCCTTATTCTATAATTGAAAGATAATAGAAATAGAAAAACACACCGCATTTATAATACCAAGAACCATAATATTGGAACATAGAAACATTCCTACTGAGAAATACACTGCTGCTGTTTTAGCTGGTGTCTGACAGCTGCTATGTACTTAGCTGTGCATTTGTCCACAGGATATGGTGCTTGGAGGAACTGGTATTTTGAAAATCCTAAGCAGTCTCTGTGCTATTACTGTTAGCTATTCTTGTTATTATTACTAGTAATTCAGTTCATGAAAATAAACATAATTTACTGTGCTTCTGCTGAGCATACATATTAAGTGTATGAAGTGTGAAAGTGTTAGTTGCTCAGTTGTGTCCAATTCTTTGTGACCCCATGGACAGAAGCCTGCAAAGCTTCTCCAGGGGATCTTCCCGACCCAGGGATCTAACCTGTGTCTCGTACTTGGCAGGTGGATTCTTTATGGTCTGATCCACCAGGGCATGTGAGCTCCTACATGAATATTTTAAAACATTTGGTTGTCAGGCCATTATCAAATTTAGTATAATTGCAATATTATTAAAAAGGCAGAACATTTGAAATTAATCAAGTGGAATTTTCCAATCTGGAGCACCCTCAAAGAATACTTACTAGGAGCATTTAAACTCGCTTGGTAGTGATGACAGAGGAGTGAGAGTCACTGAACTGAGCCATCATTACTGCCCCCTCTCCTCACATACACACACACATAGTTAGGCCAGAGGGAATGCTGGCCTGAGCAAATGTGGTACGCTACATAGATGAGTCAGCTTAAGACTTCCATCATAGTGCCAGTGGATGTGTGTGTCTGTGTGTGTGTGTTAGTAGCTTCAGAGAACCAGAGACTAAAGACTTTCTCTTCCTTGGCAACATAACTGTGGACCAATATTCACACTTCACTTACAATTATTTTAAGCCAAACACCTACAATCAGTGATTGTCATAGAAGATTAACAAGAGCTTTAACACAAACACACAAGATAGCGAACTGATTCTACACCTGGTCCTTCTCTGTACACAAGCAGGTCTCTGTGGAAAGCTTTACACTTTAGTGTCATCCTTTCAATATTCACCACATCCTTTACTGAGCCCTTCAGAACTTTGTTTTTGAAAGGATCACAGGCAACAAGCCATCCATTTTACTTTGAGCTTGAGCCTTATTCCAGAGGAAAGGCTCATTACTTAGAGGAGACATACTTAGTTAAAAAATAATAGCAAATGAAACAACTGACAAAGGATTAATCTCCAAAATATACAAGCAGTTCATACAAATCAATACTAGAAAAACAAACAACCCAATCAAAAATTGGGCAGAAGAACTAAACAGACATTTCTCCAAAGAGATATAGATGGCAAATAACCACAGGAAAAAGATGCTCAACTTCGCTCATTATTAGAGAACTGCAGATCAAAAGTACAATGAGATATCTCACACAAATCAGAATGAGTGAGTGAGTGAGTGAGTGAAAGTCTCTCAGTCGTGTCCGACTCTTTGTGACCCCATGGACTATACAGCCCAAGAAATTCTCCAGGCCAGAATACTGGAGTGGGTAGCCTTTCCCTTCTCCAGGTGATCTTCCCAACCCAGAGATCAAACCCAGGTCTCCTGCATTGCCGGCGGATTCTTTACCAGCTGAGCCACAAGGGAAGCCCACAAATCAGAATGGCCATTATCAAAAAATCTACAAACAATGAATGCTGGGGAGGGTTTAGAGAAGAAGGAACCATCTTGCACTGCTGGTGGAAATGCAAATTGATATAGCCACTATGGAGAACAGTATGGAGATTACTTAAAAATTTAGGAATAAAACTATCATATGACCCAGCAATTCCACTACTGCAGGTCAACTACAAATTGGCACTTGCCAAGAGCATTGCCAGCGACTGAACAAAAAGGGCATTTGTGATCTGCCTCTGCAGAAACCGAGCCCTGTGCTGCTGCAGCTATTGACCTTCAATACCCACTGAAGGAGTTCAGGGTGGAGTGAGGTACTCTGTGCTCCAGGGAATCTGGTGGGACAGGTCTTTAGATAGTTGAATATTTTCAGGAACAGATTTTATGATCCCAAGCCTTGCATCTCCTCATATCTAGAAAAGCACTAAATTCCTTCATGATATCAGATCCTCATAGCTAGCCGAAAACCTCTTACAAAGTAAGCACTTGATTGCACTGAACTCCCCCTTCACCAAAATCTTATATACTGACTGTTCCCCACTACCTCTTTGGAGCAGTCTCTCAGAGCTATCTGAGGGGCTGCCTCCCAGGCTGCAGTCCTCATTTTGCCCCAAATAAAACTTAACTCACAACTCTCAAGTTGTGCATCCTTTTAGTCAACATGGGCATATATACCCTGCTGCTGCTGCTGCTGCTGCTGCTGCTACTGCTACTAAGTTGCTTCAGTCGTGTCTGACTCTGTGTGACCCCAGAGACGGCAGCCCACCAGGCTCCGCCGTCCCTGGGATTCTCCAGGCAAGAACACTGGAGTGGGTTGCCATTTCCTTCTCCAATGCATGAAAGTGAAAAGTGAAAGTGAAGTCACTCAGTCGTGTCCAACTCTTAGTGACCCCATGGACTGAAGCCTACCCGGCTCCTCTGCCCATGGGATTTTCCAGGCAAGAGTACTGGAGTGGGGTGCCATTGCCTTCTCTGATATATACCCTGAGGAAACCATAACTGTAAAAGACACATGCACCCCACTGTTCACTGCAGGACTATTTACCATAGCTTGGACATGGAAGCAACCTAGATGCCCATTGACAAATGAATGGATAATGAAATTGTGGTACATATACACAATGGAATACTACTCAGCTATAAATGAGGTGGATGAACATTTGAATTAATTTTAATGAGGTGGATGAACCTAGAGCCTATTATACAGAGTGAAGTAAGTCACAAAAAGAAAGACAAATATATATTAATGCAAATATATGGAGTCTAGAAAGACAGTACTGATGAACCTATTTGTAGGGCAGCAAAGGAGACACAGACATAAAGAACAGACTTATGCTCTGAATGGGGAAGGAAGAGGGCGGGATGACTTGAGAGAGTAGTATTGAAATGTATACATTACCATAGGTAAAATAGATAGCTAGTGGGAATTTGCTGTATTACACAGGGAATCCAAAGCAGATGCTCTGTTCTGTGACAACCTAGAGGAGTGGGATGGGGAGGGAGGTGGGAGGGATATTTAAGAGAGAGGGGACATATGTATACCTGTGGCTGATTCGTGTTGATGTATGGCAGAAATCATCACAGTATTGTAAAGTAATTATTCACCAATTAAAATTAAAATAAAATTTTAAAAAATGGAAGGCAAATGGGAAAAAATAATAATGGGCTTACCATCATGCTTTAAATTCACACTCTTGAACAGTACTTTGGCTTGAGGTTTAGAAGGTTTATTTACTAATTTGACAAATATTTGTGTCTGATAAGGAATCTCCAGAGACAAATTTTCCATCACTAGGTCTTCAGACAAGCCTCGTCCAAAACATTCAAAAATTTTCGGCATTCCCAGAGCAATTACGGCTACCCTGGTGGCTCAGTGGTAAATAACCTGCCTTCCAGGCAGGCAACTCAGGTTTGATCCCTGGGTTGGGAAGATCCCCTGGAGAAAGGAAGGGCAACCAAATCCAGTATTCTTGCCTGGGAAATCCCATGGACAGAGGAGCCTGGTGGGCTACAGTCCATGGGGTCACAGAGAGTCAGGCACGACTGAGTGACTAAACAGTAACAACAAGAACAATTATATATGTGCTATGGATACTGCATGTTCTCACTAAATACCTGTTAAGATTAGATAATTTATAACCCATGTAGAAATCCTTTCCCTGGGAGCTAAAAAATAGTGACAGGAGAAGAAAACTGCAGTTACACCTTTATGCTGATGTCACATCGAGGGATTTTTGGACCCAACGAAATAATTCTTGCCTTTAGGACATCACCCAGTCTTTCCAAGATGGCTAATAGAAGAATGAGTCCACTAAGTGTTTGAGAACAGTGTCCTCACCTCAAGCCAAGGCCGTCAGTTCAATTACATGTCAGTTAGTGATACTCATTCTGTTTCATGGCCACAAACAATTTAGATTCAGAAGCAAAGTCAGATTCACATTTTCACCATTGCATATTTAAAGATGATAGCTGTAGAAAAGGCTTAAAGAGATGTTTTGCAAATATCTTGCTGATTTTTAATAGCTACCTTCAGCTTTTTTCTATTAAAATCTATTTTTTGAATTACCCATAATTTTTAATGTTATACTTTCAATTTGCTTGACATTTGTGGATAGCTATGCTGCCTTATGCAGGAAACAAAATTCTCCATTTACCTAAGGCCATGGGAGATGAAAGGCAGTATGATATAGTGGTTAAGAGTATGAGTTATGGAATCATACAAAAGTATTTTTGAAGCGCCATTCACTAACTGTAAGATTTTGGTAGAGTTACTTAGCATCTCTAAACCTAGGTTTCATCATCTGTAAAATGAGGATAGTAAGTAGGTTTTTTTCTGAGAATGAGATAATCCATGCAAAGCACTATAGCATTGAACATGAACACACTAGGTACTCCATTAATGGCTATTACTGTTGTTAGTATATTATACTCCATGTGGAGGCTAAAGAGCCATTAGATCTCCTCCATCATCTACTGAACAGTGTGATCTGGTCCAAATTGTTTTGTTTCTCTGAACCTTGGTTTCTTTATCTGTAACATCAGGATGATAGAAGCATTCACCTAGATTTGTTGTGAGGATTAAATGAGATGATAAATACAAACCACTATGCACATAGTAGGATCTGAGTAATTATGAGCATAAAGAAAACAACAGCAAACCCACAAAACTATTCATTTAAATGAATAATCTTTCTAAATCATCTGGTTATTGAATTTAAGTCATACAGTTGATTAAGTGCTGTATTTCTACAACAATATATTAGATTGACAAACATTTTTCTCTACAAGTAAGTGATACAGTAACCTAGGTTTCCATATACTGGGGATACAATCTCATTGAGTCTCTTGCCGTTATGGTGCTCAAAATCATCTCCAAGAAAAGAAATGCAAAAAGGCAAAATGGTTGTCTGAGGCAGCTTTACAAATATCTGAGAAAAGAAGAGAAGCAAAAGGCAAAGGAGAAAAGGAAAGATATACCCATCTGAATGCAGAGTTCCAAAGAATAGCAAGGATAGATAAGAAAGCCTTCCTAAGTGAACAATGCAAAGAAATAGAGGAAAACAATAGAATGGGAAACAGTAGAGATCTCTTCAAGAAATTAGAGATACCAAGGGAACATTTCATGCAAAGATGGCCACAATAAAGGACAGAAACGGTATGGACCTAACAGAATCAGATGATATTAAGAAGAGGTGGCAAGAATACACAGAAGAACTATACAAAAAGATCTTCACAACCCAGATAACGATGATGGAGTGATCACTCACCTAGAGCCAGACATCTTGGAGTGCAAAGTCAAGTGGGCCTTAGGAAGCATCATTATGAAGAAAGCTAGTGAAGATGATGGAATTCCAGCTGAGCTATTTCAAATCCTAAAAGATGATGCTGTGAAAGTGCTACATTCTATATGTCAACAAATTTGGAAAACTCAGCAGTGGCTGAGACTGGAAAAGGTCAGTTTTCACTCCAATCCCAAAGAAAGGCAATGCCAAAGAATGCTCAAACTACCACACAATTGCACTCATTTCACATGCTAGCAAGATAATCCTCAAAATTCTCCAAGCTATGCTTTAGCAGTATGTGAACTGAGAACTTCCAGATGTTCAAGCTAGATTTACCAGAGATCAAATTGCCAACATCTGTTGGATCATAGAAGAAGCAAGAGAACTCCAGAAGAACATCTACTTCTGCTTCATTGACTATACTAAAACCTTTGACTGCCTGGCTCACAACAAACTGTGGAAAATTCTGAAAGCGATGGGAATACCAGACCACCTTACCTGCCTCCTAAGAAACCTGTATGCAGGTCAAGAAACAATAGTTAGAACTGGACATGGAACAATGAACTGGTTCCAAATTGGGAAAGGAGTACATCAAGGCTGTATATTGTCACCATGTTTATTTAACTTCTATGCAGAATACATTATGCGAAATGCCAGGCTGAAAGAAGCAGAAGCTGGAATCAAGATTGCTGGAAGAAATATCAATAACTTCAGATATGCAGATGACATCGCCCTTATGGCAAAAAGCAAAAAGTAACTAAAGAGCCTCTTGATGAAGGTGAAAGAAGAGAGTGGAAAAGTTGGCTTAAAATTCAACATTCAAAAAACTAAGATTATGGCATCTGGTTGCATCACTTCATGGCAAATAAATGGGGAAACATTGGAAACAGTGAAAGACTTTATTTTGGGGGCTCTAAAATTACTGTGCTTGGTGACTGCAGCCATGAAATTAAAAGATACTTGCTCCTTGGAAGAAACTCTATGACAAATCTGGATAGCATATTAAAAAGCAGAGACATTACTTTGCCAACAAAGGTCTGCCTAGTCAAACCTATGGTTTTTCTAGTAGTCATGTATGGATGTGAGAGTTGAACCATAAAGAAGGCTGAGTGTCAAAGAATTGATGCTTTTGAACTGTGGTGTTGGAGAAGACTCTTGAGAGTCACTTGTAATACAAGGAGATCAAACCAGTCAATCCTAAGGGAAATCAGTCCTGAATATTCATTGGAAGGACTGATGTTGAAGGTGAAACTCCAATACTTTGGCTACCTGATGCGAAGAGCTGACTAATTAGAAAAGACTCTGATGCTGGGTCAGTTTGAAGGCATGAAGAGAAGGGGACTACAGAGGATAAGATGGTTGGGTGGCATCACAGACTCGATGGACATGAGTTTGAGCAAGCTCTGGGAGATGGTGAAGGACAGGGAAGTCTGTCGTGCTGCAGTCCATAGGGTCACAAAGAGTCAGAGAAGACTGAGTGACTAAACAACAATCTTATGCAGAACACTCTGACATATGTATTTCCTACCCTGATTTCGCCCCTGAGTTACAAAATCATGTATGTACTATGTCCTTTAAATCTCCACCTGGTTGTCTAATAAGAATCTCAAAATTAAGATGGTTTTAAAAATAAAACTTAATACCTAGCCAAAAATCTATAGTGTACCTTTTACTCCATTCTTCTCATTTTGAGTCTTTTAAAATCTATATCCAAAGCATATCTTCAATATATCTGTGCTCAGTTGCTAAATCATATCTAACTCTTTGCAACCCCATGGACTGTAGCCTGCCCTCTGTCCATGAGGTTTTCCAGGCAAAAATTTTGGAGTGGGTTGCCATTTCCTCCTTCAGGGGATCTTTCTGACCCAGGGATTGAACTCATGTCTCTTGCGTCTCCTGCACTGGAAGTTGGATTTTTTTTTTTTCACTGAGCCACCTGGGAAGCCTCAGTGTATCTATTGCTCTCTATCTCAACTGCCACAGATCTTAGCCAAGCTGCCATTATCTCTCACCTGGAAAACTATAAAAGTGTCCTAATTGATTTTTCTGCTTCTATAGTGGTCCTTCATATCTTGGCCTTAATCATTTATTAAATGAGGCAGCTCTGTGCAGGTGAATTAATTCATGAATGGGTTAAAAGCTGAAGTGTGTGTGTACTGACACACCTCCAGTTGGGGCAACAAGCCTCTTATTGAAGGGAAATCTGGACAGTCCAATTCCATCTTCACTACAAGGGATATCTAATTGAAAGCCCTTTCCTGGATGGTTTCAGGATATAAGTGGGTAACTCATTACTCTTCTCTTCTGTTATCTTACTTTTAGATTTTACAAATTTTTAATACCTAAATTTGAATTTTATCAATGGCTCTGTAATGTAAGCAATTCTATCCCAAATTTTCCACATGATCAGAGAGCTTGTGACTCAAAGCCACACAGGTAATAATTAGTGAAAAGAGGACTTAACTCCTTACTTTGATTCTAAACTCCATCATTCTTTCTACTATGCTTCACTACCTCCCTAAGCAGAGAGTTTAGTTGAGCAGAAAACTCCATTTTCTACTATGCTTCTTAGCTAAGGCCTCTTGTTCTGATTCTCTATTTGTTCTTTCTGCATAGGGGTGTGTGTGGTTATTTTTTTTCCACTAGAAGTATTGGTAAAGCTGACACATATATTAAGAAAAGGCAATCTCCAAAGTAATCAAATTAAGGATTTCTTAGAAAGACTTGTCTGATTAATAGTATTTTTGGGTGGTATCTTTTTAAAAAGTCAGGTGTTCTTTATGAAAATTATTGAATGATAATGCTCTAATAGGTGTTTATCCATGGGGAAGTAGTAGAGACTACATCTAATCCCTATCAGATAATCCATTAGAGAGAGCTTTAAAATGGCTTTATATGCTAAGCACATGCTAAAGACAAACTTCCGTATTCAGCAACCCTGTATTTGTCATTCACATATAGTGGGTAAGTTTGGTAAGTAAGCATCAAAGAACTTTTTCAGTGTCATTTTCCAAAGACTTGCCAGCTGATTTGAGAGTTTTCAAATCTTGTTAGTCAGCCTGTGCACCTGTCAGAAGAATTATGTGGAGCTTCAGGTAATAGCTCATTAGCAAGAAATAGCTATTGTTAATTATGACAAGGTCAGGATAGTACTATCTTTCTGAATTTGAGAGGATATTTTTTAAAAAGGAAAATGTCTTAGACTAGAATGGGACCCAGAATCAAACATAGGAAACCCTGTCTGAAGAAGGGAGCTTGATGATCCACGAGATATGTGATGCTCTGGGCTCAAAGAAGCAAGTCTTCAGAACTGGGTGGCTATTGCTTAAGGTGGTCAATGGCCATTCTGGACCCAACTCATTGGCCTCTGTGACCCTCTTGTTTCAGGGCTTCCCAGGTGGTGCTAGTGGTAAAGGACCCACTTGCCAGTTTAGGAGATGTAAGAGATGCAGGTTCGATCCCTGGGTCGGGAAGATGTAAGAGATGCGGGTTCGATCCCTGGGTCGGGAAGATCCCCTGGAGAAGGGCATGGCAATCCACTCCAGTACTTTTTCCTGGAGAATCCCATGTACAGAGCAGCCTGGCGGGCTATGGTCCATAGGGTTGCATCAAGTCGGTCATGACTGAAGCAACTTAGCGCACACACACACACACACACACACACACACACACACACATATTCTTTATACCTTCATTAAGAGCCAAAGTGTGCTTAGAGCAACGTTTAGCTACAATCCTCTTACAGAGTTGGCCATTCAACACACGCAGAGAAATTTTCTTGTCTCCTGCCTCAGATGAAGAAGGAGAAGAGGAATGTTAAAAATATGACAACAAAGTCCCAAAGACACACATTGCAAACATAACTGCTACCCTTTAACAAGTGCTTGCTATTCCAGGAACTGCATCAAATATTTCACATATGCTATCTTTATTATCCCTCACAACAGTTTTGGAAGGTAGATAATAGAATTATCTCCATTTTACAAATCAGAAAAGTGAGAAATTGAGAGGTTAGGTTGCTTGTCCAGGGTTGCAGGGTACGTGGCAGTGCCACTGGAACCCAGGTCTATGTAACCCCCAAGTCCATGCTCTTAATAATTCTTAAGATAATAATTACAATAGTAATTATTATTATTAATACTTGTTTTAATAATTTATTTCACAGGGCCAAAATATATGAATTATAAAAAGGAAATTTATGAATTGGACTTCATAAAAAGTAAAAATGTCTACTCTTAAAATGACTATTAAGAAAATGAAAAAGCAAGCCATAGGCCAGGATAAAATACTTACAACAGCTATATGTGACAAAGCATGGTTATTCAGTTTATATAAATAATTCTAACTCAGTAATAAACAGACAAACCAACCAATAAAAATGTGCAGAAGACTGGTACTGGTCTTTCACAAAAGAGAATATAGCAATTATTAATAAGTATATAAAAAGAAGTTCATAAGTAATCATAAAATAAAATATAAAATAAATATTTATATAAAATAAATATAAAATAAAATCATAAAATCAAATCAAATCATGAAATCATAAGTAATCATGAAATGCAAATTGAAACCACAATGAGATACCACCTCACACCTATTATAATAGCTATAATTTAAGAGCCTGATAATGTCAAGTGTTGGTAGGAAAGTGGAGCAATTGCAAATCTCATCTACTGCTGGTAGAATTGTAAAATGGCACAACTATTTCTAAAAACAATTTTATTGTTTCTTATAAAGGTAGATATATATTTACCACATGATCTAGAAATTCCACTCATATATTTACCTAAGAGAAATAAAAATGCATTTTCACAGAAAGACTTGTATGTAGAGGTCAATAGTAGCATAATTCATATACCAAAGAACTTAAATGCCCATAAGCTGTTGAACTTAGAAGATGTGCATTATGTTCACATAAAATAATAATAATAATAATGATAGTAATAATAAAGAAAAGCTGCTGATACACACAAAAACATAAGAGTTCAGAGACCCTGTGCTAAGCAGAAGAAGACAAACACCAAGGAGTATATTCTACATGGTTTAATTTACAGGAAGTTCTAGAACATATGAAATGAACCTACAGTTTACAAAGAAAAAAGGCCAGCTGTTACATGGGGAAAGGTGTGGGAGGTGTTGGAAATTTACTATAAAGGAGCACAAAGGAAATTTTGAGCTATATAGAAATGTTTTCCACCTTAACTGGAATGGTAGATGCATTATCAATCTGTACATTTCAGACATGTAAATTTTCTTACACATAAATTTGATAAAGATTTAGGAATTATTTTAAAGGAAAAATGCCTTTTAAAGTTACCTGATTAAAAGAAAATTTGACTTAATAAGTTAACAAGATAAGTCACTGTTTTTAAGATGGTGTCTGAGAATCAGTCTGCTGTTCTAATAACCAAATTCAACCCAGCAGTCTAGGAAACGTACTTGTTAAATACAGATATTATGCAATAGATCCATTCTCGTCTGTATTCCCATGGATGGTAGCGTTACTTTTCCTACCAGGAGCTGTTACCAAAAGTAGCCACAGAGAGGCAGAGAGCCCATAGAATATACAATGTCTCCCCTATTGTCCATCTTATTTCTTGAAGAGTTCATAGGTACTCCAGAAGTTGGAAAGATCAGTGTCTTTCTAAGCACAGATCTCAAGACAGTCCATAATCAAGTCCCTTCTGGCTGTCTGAAGGCACTAGTCTTGTAGAAATCAAAGAACACATGGAAAGCACCCTTGATCTTGCATTAGACCAACAAACCTGATTATCTACACAATGTTATTTATCTTCTTCTGTTCCCAGAGGCTGGGCACTGGGCTTCTCACTCTCTTGGTTTCAGATAATCCCATAAGCTTTCTGAGAGGATGTTCTTAGGAATTTAAGCATGGAATCCATTAATCTTTACCAGCAATATCTGAACCAGGCCTCCAAATCCTTCCAGTTTTTTCCATTAAGCACTGAGACACAGTTACAGATATCCTACCATTTTCAAAATTTGACATACAAATTGAACTTCAATTATGGCCATAATTTCAAGTTCACAGTCATTAAAGAATAAAAAAAAATCCTGGGCAAAAAGGCGTAATCAAATCTCATCTTTTTTATAGCTGAATAGTATTCCACTGTATATATGTATATAATACATATGTATGTGTGTATGTTGTTGTTCAGTCACTCAGTTATGTCTGGCTCTTTGTGACACCATAGACTGCACCCTGTTCCTGTCCCTGTCCCTCACCATCTCCTGACGTCTGCCCAAGTTCATGTCAATTGCATCAGTGACTGTCATCTAGCCATCGCATCCTCTGATGCCCTCTTTTCCTTCTGCCCTCATCTTTCCCGGCATCAGGGACATTGTATAAAAGGACAAAAAGATGTGTGCATGTGTGTGTGTGTGTGTGTATGAGTATGCATACATATATATATTATTTATCCATTAATCTGTTGACGGGCACTTAGGTTGATTCCATATTTTGACTATTGTAAATGATGCTTCAATAAACAAAGGGGTATATTTAACTTTTCAAATTAGTGTTTTGGTAGTCAGAAATTGAGGGTACTATACTAAGTGAAATAAGTCAGATGGAGAAAGGCAAATACCAAAATACTACATGACTTCATTCAAATGTAGAATATAAAAAATAGTGAACAAACCAAACCAAACCAAAGCAAACATATAGATAAACAGAACATAGTAGGGATTACCAGAGGGTAAGGGTAGTTGGGAGAGGGTGAAATGGGTAAAGGAGATCGACTAAATGGTGACATATGGAAACAAAACTTTTGCTGTTAGTGTATGCAGAAGTTAAAATATAACATTTTACACATGAAACTTATATAATGTTATAAACCAAATTTTACCAAAATTTAAATAGAAAGGCATAACCGGAATTCAGTGGGGTTGATCAGTAGAAGGGCATTACTCTTTCTCCTCATTACTCATAAAAGGCAACTAGACTAGAATTTCCACTGCATGGAGTATGACATGTAAGATCTGGGCATATAAAAGGTATCTGAAAAATAAGGAAACATATTAAAAGTGTTTTCATTTCTGTACTTACTTTTTCACATTACTGGTTGTTCCCATGACTTACATCATTTAGTGGCATTTTGCCAGCAAAACATTTGGAGGTTGAAGGAAAACTAACATATTGTTTAATAATAAAGATCTCTAATGTTTCCAGAATTTTCAAACATTCTATGTATTAGTCATATCCTTGAAAGTTGGGTTGTTTTAGTTTCAGTTCAGTTCAATTCAGTCGCTCAGTCATGTCTGACACTTTGTGACCCATTGAACCACAGCATGCCAGGCCTCCCTGTCCATCACCACTCCCGGAGTCCACCCAAACCCATGTCCATTGACTCAGTGATGCCATCCAACCATCTTATCCCCTGTCGTCCCCTTCTCCTCCTGCCCTCAATGTTTCCCAGCATCAGGGTCTTTTCAAATCAGTCAGATCTTTGCACCAGGTGGCCCAAGTATTGAAGTTTCAGCTTCAACATAAGTCCTTCCAATGAACACCCAGGACTGATCTCCTTTAGGCTGGACTGGTTGGATCACCTTGCAGTCCAAGGGACTCTCAAGAGTCTTCTCCAACACCACAGTTCAAAAGCACCAATTCTTCAGCGCTCAGCTTTCTTTATAGTCCAACTCTGATATCCATACATGACCACTGGAAAAACCATAGCCTTGACTAGATGGACATTTGTTGACAAAGTAATGTCTCTGCCTTTTAATATGCTGTCTAGTTTGGTTGTAACTTTCCTTCCAAAGAGTAAGCGTCTTTTAATTTCATGGCTGCAATCACCATCTGCAGTGATTTTGGAGCCCAGAAAAATAAAGTCTGCCACTGTTTCCACTGTTTCCCCATCTATTTGCCATGAAGTGATGGGACCAGATGCCATGATCTTTGTTTTCTGAATGTTGAGCTTTAAGCCAACTTTTTACTCTCCTCTTTCACTTTCATCAAGAGGCTCCTTAGTTCCTCTTCACTTTCTGCCATAAGGGTGGTGTCATCTGCATATCTGAGTTTATTGATATTTCTCCCGGCAATCTTGATTCCACCTTGTGCTTCCTCCAGCCCAGCGTTTCTCATGATGTACTCTGAATATAAGTTAAATAAACAGGGTGACAATATACACCCTTGATGTACTCCTTTTCGTGTTTGGAACCAGTCTGTTGTTTCATGTCCGGTTCTAACTGTTGCTTCCCGACCTGAATACAGGTTTCTCAAGAGGCAGGTCAGGTGGTCTGGTATTCCCATCTCTTTCAGAATTTTTCACAGTTTATTGTGATCCCACACAGTCAAAGGCTTTGGCATAGTCAATAAAGCAGAACTAGATGTTTTTCTGGAACTCTCTTGCTTTTTCGATAATCCAGTGGATGTTGGCAATTTGATCTCTGGTTCCTCTGCCTTTTCTAAAACCAGCTGGAACATCTGGAAGTTCACAGTTCACATATTGCTGAAGCCTGGCTTGGAGAATTTTAAGCATCACTTTACTAGCGTGTGAGATGAGTGGAATCGTGCGGTAGTTTGAGCTTTCTTTGGGATTGCCTTTCTTTGGGATTAGAATGAAAACTGGCATTTTCCAGTCCTGTGGCCACTGCTCAGTTTTCCAAATTTGCTGGCACATTGAGTGCAGCACTTTCACAGCATCACCTTTTAGGATTTGAAATAGTTCAACTGGAATTCCATCACCTCCATTAGCTTTGTTCATAGTGATGCTTCCTAAGGCCCACTTGACTTCACATTCCAGGATGTCTCGCTCTAGGTGATTGATAACACCATCGTGATTATCTGTTTTAGTTTAGTTGAATTAAACCTGCAACTCAGGTAGCTGCTGTCACATGGTGGTACAGACAAGTTATCCAGCTAATTCTTGCTCTTCACTTCTTTGCAGACATATATCTCTAAGATAAGCTATAGATAACCTTATCTCATTCTCCTTTTCTGATATACAGATAACCATATCTCATTCTCCTTTTCTGATATATATATATATATATATATATATATATATATATATATATATTCTCTATTAAAAATAACTCCATGAGCCTGATGGTTTGATTGCAGAAATCAATCAGAAGAAAAATCACAGGCATAATACCTGAAGTAAAAAGAACACCTAGCACAATAACAGATTGTTATCAATCCTAATTAGCTTGTTGTTGTTCAGTTGCTAAGTCGTGTCCAACTCCTTGCAACTCCATGGGCTGCAGCATGCTAGGCCTCCCTGTCCCTCACTATCTCCCAGAGACTGCCCTAATTAGCTTAATCAAATCCTACTAACCCCCCAATCTAATTAGAACTCACTTAGAATCAGTTCAGCTTTGAAATCTTGCCCCAGGTCTTGGCCTGGGCATAAGTCCTGTCTGCCACCTGCCTGAACTGTTGGCTCTGATAGAGGCTGTGGGGCATCAAGGCTTGGCATGATGCTGGTCACTTTGGGCACTGAAACCTCTTAATCACTCACTAACTATAGTTACTGTCTGCTAAGACCTATCTATTCCTGACTCACAGGCTGTTCCCAGTGCAGTTTAAACTTCTGGTATTCTTCCTGGGCAGAGGCAAGGGAAGAATACCTTCACTCTTCTCAAATTCCATGGGCTTAAAAAGAAAAACCTAAAACTTTTAAAAGGCAGTAATATATAGAATGAGTTCCTCTACCAGAACAAAAAGCTCCTTTTAGAGCACTCTTTATGGTCATCCTTCATTCATTCATTCATTTTCTCTCTCTTTCTCTTTAGCATGTAAAAATTGTGGTAAAATATACATAACATATTTACTATTTTAGTCATTTTCAGTGTGCAATTCAGTGGTATTAAGTGCATTCACAATGTGGTGCACACTGTCCATTTCAAAAAGTTTTTTTTATATCCCAAACTATCTCTTTTAATAAATGATATATTAATATTGATCCCCTTGCTTGAAAACCTCCAATTTCTTCCCAATTAATTTTTTGTCTACAATAAACTGGCTTTTAAAGAGTTATCAATCAGGCCTTCCTTCCCCCTCTTTTTTTCTTTCTAGAAGTTTTAAAATATTTTGAACATCCCAAATCAAACCATTATTAAGCATTTGCTCAGAATAGGAGTTTACTCACAGAGAAATTATGGCACGAGGGGTGTGACATTCTCCCATGATACAGAAGATGAGGTTTCAGATCACATCTTAGAGAGGAGTTGAGTTTCTCCCTATTGAACTCTGCCTTTATTTCAGGAAGTTGTTACTGTATAATTTGTTGTGGAGCTAGGCTACAATAGCAGGTAGGCAGCTTTGATTGTCTTCGACAAATTAAGAAAAAGCTAGTATAGTCCACAATATATGCTCACTTATAGCTTAGATTAGCTACAATCATAAATAAGTGAGCCTTGCAAGTCCACGTAGGACAAGTGGGAAAAATACAGAAGCCTATGAAAGTTTTCTAATGTTTGCTTTGGTTATCCTACTTCTATCAACAGGTTTTTCCACTATTTTTTTTAAAGTAACTCTGACCCTATCTAAACCAGATTAATCTGTTTTTAAACAATTATATTTCAAAGTAAAAATATCCCATTAATACTTTCTTGCTCTGTACTAGAAATCAGAAATATTCAAATCAGAAGCATTAATTCTCTGGCCTTTCAGTTTCCTGCCTGCTAAAATAACTCTTTAAAAAAACTAATTAATTTATTTTAATTGGAGGCTAATTACTTTACAATATTGTATTGGTTCTGCCATGCATCAACATGAATCCGCCACTGGTGTACACATGTTCCCCATCCTGAACCCCCCTCCCACCTTCCTCCCCGTACCATCCCTCTGGGTCATCCCAGTGCACCAGCCCCAAGCATCCTGTATCTTGCATCGAACCTGGATTGGCGATTAGTTTCTTATATGATATTATACACGTGGGTTGAAAAATCACCATAGGGCTTGCATTCTTTTTTTTTTTTTTTTTTACTTAAAATGAAACTAAAGTCATTAGTATTACAAGACAGGGGCTTCCCAGGTGACTCAGTGATTTAAAATCCACCTTCCAATGCAGGAGATGTGGGTTTGATCCCTGGGTTGAGAAGATCCCCTGGAGAAGGGAAAGGCTACCCACTCCAGTACTCTGGCCTAGAGAATTCCATGGACTCTATAGTCCATGGGGTCACAAAGAGTCGGACACAACTGAGCGACTTTCACTTTCACTATAAAATAGATCTCAATTAGGAGGCAGCCCTGCAACCTGGACCTCAAGAGCGACTCATTATTTTGTTCATTTCCTCAACAAACATTTATTGATCACACAGCTCTGGAAAGTTGTTAAAGAAAGGGTCCATTATACAAACTATAGAAATCACTGATAGATTTTCAGTGTCTCTTGGTAATAGAAACAGGATAAATTCATCTGATAAGTGTTGGGACCAGAGTTTGACTTAGTTTCCCTTTGCAATTATTAGTGGTGCATTTTCAAGTAGCCAATAGCTTTGAAAGGATCTCACCCACACTGTGCTCCAATAACACCTGCATCAGGGTTTTCTTGAATTCTCTGTCTTCTTACCTTTGGTATTCTAGAAGGTTAAACTACAAAAGAAATACTCCCAATTCTAGTGAGGCAGACTGTATTACATCAGAAAAGGTATAGTCACTGTGATTTAAAGTGATTTAAAGCATAATTAAAGGTACTTGTAGGAAAAATGTCAAATGTAAATAATAAAATATCAAACAAGCTCAGCAGACATGGTCTATGTCTCATACAACCCCCATGTTTGACATACCACTTAACCTTGAACACAGTAGGTGACTCCTACTTTGAAAAATAATTTGTTTCAAGACATACCCACAGTGTGAGACAATCATATATATTTACTAATCTATAAGCATGTTCACAGAAGCTGGTCAAAAGCACTTACAACTTTTCTGCTGTTATGAATGATTATAAAGTACATCTACAAAAAAAAGTGAAAATTTTTCCTACAACTGGAAACATCTTGAACTCTTCAAGGCTGACATAACTTCAGAGCAATGGAAACCACATTTTTGACTGCATCTTAGGTCCTACCACAGAATGGAAAAAGAGATGGGGTTTTGTGGGGGGAGTGAAGGAGTGTGGTCAGCAGAGGGGAAACTATTATAGTCTGGCGCTTTAAACTTCTTCAATATAGATTATGGGTGGGATGGGGGGGTGGGTACATGCTTTCTCATGGATAAGTGTAGTCTGGAAAATGTGCCCTCAATTTTGTCTGAGGAGAGAGATACTTAATATTTTAAAAAATCAACCACAATAGTATGTACCTAGTGCCTACTATATGGGAGAAAAAGGGAAGCAGAAGAAATATACTGTCTTTGATATGTATACAACCTAGTTGAGGTGACAAAATATACAGATTGTTAAATCATGTTTCACGGTATTAATACCATTAGTATTCAGCATAAGGGCAGAGATGTGGCTTCAGAGTAATTGGGAAGACATTCCCTGGCTCAGCCTTTCATAGACTGCTTCAAGCAATATTCAATAAGAATATCAAAGTAAGTTTTACACATCCTTTGTTTTGCAATTTTTCCAGAAGTAACTTTCCGCTAATGTTAACTAAAGTAACATAGGCCCATCAAAAAAGATGATGGGATTTTTTTCAGTCTTCAGCTCCATTATCAAAGAAATCCTTTGCCCAGAGTAGGTACTTGATGAAATTTTGTTCAATAAATGAATTTTTGGTAATTTTCTTGTCTAAAGTAATCAGTCATATAGCTGGTTTAATCACTCACTGTAATGGCACCTGCTACTTCTAGGGTATTTTGCAGTTTTCCCCCATTAAGTCTGCATAACACTAACAAGGTTGTAAGGTTATGGAGGTGTTGCACATATGCATTCTATCACATAACTATGTCTCAGTGCCCTAAGAGAACATGAGTTCCTCAAAGGATGTGACTGAGCTAAGCTTTCTGAGCACCTTCAATGGGACTTCTGGAATCTGCATATAGAACATGAGCACACTGTATCCTGCTGACCTACTGGAACTTGGCATATATATTCAGAGGCTTAATTAATAATGCTAAACTGATTCCTCATCAACTTTTGTATCTTCAATTCTAATTTTGCACCAGTGGGTGACCGGGTTAATGTCTGTAAGATTCAGGCGATGTTTTAATAAATAGTACCTATTAGCAGGTTATATTGAACGCCTCTTTTCCCCACCATACATCCAGCAATATACACTTCTGTGGTCTCACAAAAATGTATTTACCACTGAGAAGAGCAAGCTCAGGTCTCTCCCAAGTATACTTAACACTAGCATTTTACTTCTCTAAAAGCAGTGTTAACATAGAGCTGATTGCACATTCAATTACCATGACAGACAGCAAAGGGACCAGTCAACAATTCACACACCCACTTCCTCTCTAGCCTCCCTCTAGACTTTCAGTGATTCCTGCCTGATTGGAAAAAGGAATTTAAATGTTCCTATTACTTGATCCTATTAAAGAAAGACAGATCTCAAAAAGCAAGTGTCATTGAGCTACTGTATGGGAGGAATCATGTTCTCAGACACATGATTATTATCCCAAGTTGAAATGTCTGAATCATGTTCTCAGACACTTGATTATCATCCAAAGTTTAAATGTTTCTCTCTCTCTCTTTTTGATTAGCCTGGATGACAGTGAGCTGGGTAAGTAGAATATGGGGCTCTCATGTACAGCCTTTGCTTGGCAAGGTAACCTGCAGATCCAGTGGACCTTTCTTGCATCTTCTCCTTCCTCTCTAGAGACTCCAGCCCTCCAGCATAATAAATACACTCAAGTCTTTCCCATCCTCAAGAAACACTTCCTTGATTTAAGACTCCTAGTTACTGGCTTTTCCAGTGTTCTAGAGAAAAATTACTTGAAAGATTAGCTTATATTCACTGTTTCTTTTTCCTTCCTTACCAGTCACTGCTTTCACTAAGGTCACCAATGGCCTCCATATTTACAAACCCAGTGAATAATTTTCTGCCACAGTATTACTTGATTACTTAATATCTCTTAGGTATTTGACATTTTCTCTTAAAATTGAATTTTCTCTTGGCTTTAATTATATTCCCTTTCCCCCTTCCAGTTGGAAGCTCCTTTTCAATGTTCTTCATGGTATTCCCATTTTTCTTTGTGGGCTTCCTCCACAATAATTTAGATACTGGTATTATCCCTGAGGAGAAGGCAATGGCAGCCCACTCCAGTACTCTTGCCTGGCAAATCCCATGGACTGAGGAGCCTGGTAGGCTGCAGTCCATTGGGTCGCTAGAGTCGGACACGACTGAGCGACTTCACTTTCACTTTTCACTTTCATGCATTGGAGAAGGAAATGGAAACCCACTCCAGTGTTCTTGCCTGGAGAATCCCAGGGATGGGGGAGCCTGGTGGGCTGTCGTCTATGGGGTTGCACAGAGTCGGACACGACTGAAGCAACTTAGCAGCATTATCCCTGATGCTGTTTTTACTGTATAAATTTCTTCTGAATGATTTATTCCAAATTATGGCCTACATTTCCAGTTAATTCTGATGACTTCAAGTCTGTATCTCAGAACTCTTGTGTTCCAAACTTATGTTGCAACTTGCTGAAGGACTATTTCCACCTGAATGTCTCACATGCATATAATATTCAGCATGCACAAAACCAAACACGTTTTATTTCCCTGAAATTTTCCTCCTTGTCTTATGGTGTGCTAACATGAGTGTAGTTTCCTAAGTCAGATATCTAAGTCAACCTACATTTCTCCCTTTTCCTTGCTGCTAACATTCATTCACTAATTCACAAAATCATGCTGTTTCTGTCTTGTTAATAACATTAGCATCTGTTTCCTTCAACTTCATTTGGACTTTACCACATAAACTCAGGTATTCATCATTTCTTGACTGGTTAACAATACTTTCCTAATTGATTTCTTTCCAAATCACACCAGTCCACTGAAATAATGCCATTCACAGTTTCCTACTATTTTCAGGATCAAGTTTAAACTCTTTAACTAAATACATGAAGTTCTTTATGACTTCTTTCCACTCCACTAGCTTTATCACTTTTGTATCTGTGCACTATTCTCCAGCCATATCAAAATATGTTTAATTTCTCCAAATAAATCACATTTGTGCAATATGAATAACACCAGAGTAATCTGAATGCACTAGAGTAGGACTTATCAAACTTGTTTCTGTAAAGGGCCAGATAGCAAATAATTCATGTTTTGCTAGTCAGAGAGTTACTGTTGCAACAACTTTGCCAATGTAGTGTATAAAAACAGCCATAAATAATTTCTAAACTTAATGAATGGGCATGACTGTGTGCTAATAAAAGTTTGTTTACAAAAATAAGGGCTTGTCATATTTGGTTCTTCTTGGGTCATAGTTTGCTGACTCTTGAACTAGAGTACCATGGTATATAAAGAAATCCTGTCTTCAATCCTTTTATAGAGCCAAAAACTAATTTTGATTTTTGTGCCAATTGGGATTTTCAAATGTTAGGTTTACTTTAAACAAGGTACACCTGTACTTAAGACACATTAACCTCAGAGAGATCTAGGACAAAAAAGTAATTAATTTCCATCCACAAACTATATTCCTGGACATAAAACAAACTCAAGCTTTCCTAAGTATTTCATAAGTCTATGCTTTCACTTGGAAAATAAACCATCTTCTAAGAATTATTTGCTTCATTGGATTTGACATAGTAACTTATCCTTGTGGTTCATTTTACTTTTTCCTGACGTTAAAGTTTCTTGTAAATCACTTTTTTTCCCTAGATGTTTGTGTCTCCCGAGTGGCGGAAAATTCAGAATCTGATAAATATTGGGCATGGCAGGGAAAGACTGATATCACCAAATGCTTCTATGATCAATTATGTCATTGGACAAGCAGACCAAGTGTCCTTACTCTGAAGGAAAAAGTGAAGTTAGAAATACTTGGAATATCTTCATTCCCAGGTAAAGTTTTAAAAATATGATTTTTAAGTTTAATCTAGGGACTGATGACTAAGGAAGGCTATGATAATTTCCTCCTTAGTAAAAGAGAGGAAACAAGGGGCAAAGCAAGGGTTTAACCCAATATATAAGCAGAGTGGGTAGCTATCTTCTGTGGTCTAGTGTTTGTGAGCCTCCCCAACATCTCCGTTATCACACTCTCAAGTTATCAAGCATTAGTAGACATTAATTTTCTTCTTTTAAGTGTTATCCTTTACAGAGAAATAGTTGTTAAGTTTTAGTATGGTGATTATGCTAGGTAACATTCCATTTGAATTAAGATAATGCTCTTTAAGAATAAATCAAGTAGGAATAAATTGCTATCAAAAAGAGTAACATATCATGAGGGGATCATTACCTACTATGACCACAGTGTTGAGATTATCATCTTTGACCCTGTGGATTAGGGCAAGGGAGGATAATGCAGTCACAAAGGGAAGGAGCCTGGAGCCTTGACAACAAAGATCTACTACAGCAACCGTGGATTACTTACATGTAGATGAACATTCAAAGGGGAAAATAAACAAGCCACTTCAATCTTGGTTAAGACAATGAGTACTTGTTTTGTTGTTGTGTTATAGCAGCCCAATTTCCTATATCACAACTAATTTTAATTATTTATCATCATCACCACCATTAATAATATTGTCATTTACCAACACACAGAGGATCCAGTTTGTTTCAGTCTACCAAAATTGCTTACAGAAAAGTTAGGAACTTGGTTATTACTTTTAAGACTTTATTAGATAGATAAAAATTCTGGCAATCACATGTATATATCCAGGAAATGTAGAGAGTTGTGTATGAAATGAGCCAAGACTCTTCTTTCTGAATCTCAGTTTCCTCATGTATAAGAGACAGAGTTGAAACACACAATTTCTAAGGCTTCTTCCATTTATAAAGCTTATGATTCTAACAGTCTATAGACTGTACTTCATTTTTCCTTATTAGTGATTTGGTAACTTCAGTCAAGGAAAGAAAGTGAGCTTTTGAACATGATGAGGGGAAAGCTACATTTAACCCTGAATTATGGCTTCAAGAAGTTGACTGCTAATTTTTTTTTTAATGCTGTGGTGATAATATCTAACATGTGCACTCTCAAAAATGATCCATTATATTCAGAGAAATCTATTTCTATTTTAACATAAGGGAATATTGATTCAAAGTGGTGCTAAAGATGACTATCCTCTCTCTCCAATTCCTATACATTCTTCTCCTTTTTCCTCTTTTATAGGTAAAATCTGAAGTGCAGTTAGGCTCAATAGTTCCCAAATTCATGGTATTGTGATCACTGCCTTGTCTTCTTCTTCTTCTCTACTATTCATAGTTTTCCCCTTTCATGTCAAATATCTTTCTTGCCAATGCAAAGTATATACAATGGAAGAAGAGAAAATGCTCTCTGGCTTTAACAGGGGGAGGTAGAATTGCTACTCATGAAATTTCTTTAAGTTCTTAATCTGTGATTAATCTATCATCACTACACTTAAAAAGAATAGAGCATTGACTCTCATTCCAGCATGTCTATCAAACCTAAAATTCTTTAAACTGAGAGTTGTTATAAAATGTTGTAATGTAGCTGTGCAAAAATATTGCTAGCCCCAAAAGAGTAAGTTTCAACAGATATGAAGCCATTAGGAAGACATACTTAAATGAGAATACACTTGTGATTCCCACTGAAAGAATATATTTGTAAGTCAGGATAAAATAGATTATGTCTCAAAAGGAAACAATAATCCAAATATCATTTACTTAAAATAGTAAAACTTTATTTTTATTTAGGTTTCACATACAATATAGGTTGATGGGGTAGAGGCTTTGTCCAAGGTAATCATTAAAAACCCAGGCTAAAGGAGGATCTATCTTTAAAAAGGGCTTCAACAATCACCAAAGAAAGATAATTGATAAGCTGAAGCTAAGCACTGTCAATTAAATGCTTCCACCAAGAAATGACATGTGTCACTTCTGCTCACATTTCAATGACCAAAGTAAGTCATGTTGGCCACACCTAATTTCAGCTGGGCAGGAAAGTGCATTCCTACCATATAGCTAGAAGGACTGAAATATTTCTGACAGTCTTACTGCCTGCCACAGAGTGTAAGACTGTATATCATGTGACCAAAATTTCAGATTTAGTTAACTGCTAGATATGTGAGTTTTTAACTCAATGGACTTCATAATCTTCCACACTGGTTTGTTGTCAGGATCAAAGAAGTAATGTAAAATGAAAAGTATAAACCATTAATCAAATGTAATTTTTTTAATGAAGTCTTTGAAATAAATGCAGGAGTACAAGGCTAAGATTTGACCATTTTCATGAGTTCCATTCTAGATGTTTAGCTTTTCTTCACTTTACTTCCTAAGTACTTTCAGATTCTTAAAAGCCTATTGAGGCCAGAGGAATTCAGAACATAAACTTAGAAATAAGGGAACAAATGAGTCTCCTCACTTGCCCTTAAGTTTGACTTGAGGCAAATGTTTTTTTGTTTAACAACTTGTTAAGTTGTAAGATCAGGGTGACCTTCAGTTTTTCAAAAATTCTGTTTGGAGAAATGCTGAAAACTGGAATATAAGTTGCTAAGATTGATTTTTCAACTCTTGGGTCTTACCTTGGGTGGACTTGAGCTTGAAAAATGGAGACAGTATAGTTAAGACCTTGAAGGAGGTTTAGTTTAGTTCCAAAGTAAACAATGCATGGAGAGTTAATGATTTCTACCATAACACTGTACCTTTTAAATATGCCTCATCTTGAGATGGATGAAATGAGATCCCAGAAGCCTCTCTGGGCTTGATAGAAAGAGCACTGGTGGGAAAAGTCACAAGTTTTTCCCGGTTCCCTCTGTGTGCACACAGAATGGATCAGGGACATACTGGCCCTTGCTAGGATGGAGGCTAAACAACTCATCTCCCAGGTATGTTTCTAATGACCCTTTTCTAGGACAAATTTCCCAGGAAAATCTCTGTTTCAAACCCCTGAGATAGTTCTGGGAACTTCTGAAACTTCTCTGGGGCCCCCTTTGCTTGGGAGAAAACACAGGCAAAAGAGTTGAGTAAGCAAAGAATGGACATGAACTTGAGCAAACTCCAGGAGATAGAGGAGGACAGGGAAGCCTGGCATACTGCAGTTCATGGGGTCACAAAGAGTTGGACATGACGGAGACTGAACAACAGCAACAAAGCAAACTGTCACAAAGGTTGCAGCAAAGATAAGTCAAAGTATAAAGATGGTAATTTCTTGCACATGAGAATCTGATTTCTGTATCAACGAATGGTTTTAATTCTGATAAAAATAGCATATGTCTAGATTGTTGAGGGGTTAGGGAAAGGAAGGGCTCAGATTAAGGGATGTGGCACATTCATCAGGAGGGAGGTCTCCATAGTCTCCTGGCCCTCCTGGTCTGGCCTTTCCTTGTGGTCTCCCGCCTCTGGGAAGAACTAAGGATATTACTTCCACTCAGGTTGTCACTAGGTGACCAGGTAAGGGAAAGAGGAGCATTAAGTGACCCCCAACTCTCTTCTTCCCTTCAACCTGTGAAAAAGTGAAGATGACTGGGTATATACTCCAGTGTTGCCCAATACCGCTCCATCTCACTCATCAGTCAGAAGCTGTGTGACAGAGGCCTGGCTAGAGACATAAACAGCTTTCTTTTTGCCCCCTGGTGTCAGTGATGCTGGCATTTTGGTCCATGTTCTGGAAGGAGCTCAGTTCAGTTCAGTTCAGTTCAGTCACTCAGTCGTGTCTGACTCTTTGCGACCCCATGAATCGCAGCACGCCAGGCCTCCCTGTCCATCACCAACTCCCGGAGTTTACCCAAACCCATGTCCATCGAGTTGGTGATGTCATCCAGCCATCTCATCTTCTGTCGTCCCCTTCTCCTCCTGCCCCCAATCCCTCCCAGCATCAGGGTCTTTTCCAATGAGTCAACTCTTTGCATGAGGTGGCCAAAATATTGGAGTTTCAGCTTCAGCATCAGTCCCTCCAATGAACACCCAGGACTGATCTCCTTTAGGATGGACTGGTTGGATCTCTTTGCAGTCTAAGGGACTCTCAAGAGTCTTCTCCAACACCACAGTTCAAAAGCATCAATTCTTCGGTGCTCAGCTTTCTTCACAGTCTAACTCTGATATCCATATGTGACCACTGGAAAAACCATAGCCTTGACTAGACGGACCTTTGTTGGCAGAGTAATATCTCTCCTTTTCAATATGCTATCTAGGTTGGTCATAACTTTCCTTCCAAGGAGTAAGTGTCTTTTAATTTCATGGCTGCAATCACCATCTGCAGTGATTTTCGAGCCCAGAAAAATAAAGTCTGACACTGTTTCCACTGTTTTGCCGCCTATCTGCCATGAAGTGATGGGACTAGATGCCATGATCTTAGTTTTCTGAATGTTGAGCTTCAAGCCAACTTTTTCACTCTCCTCTTTCACTTTCATCAAGAGGCTTTTTAGTTCCTCTTCACTTTCTGCCATAAGGGTGGTGTCATCTGCATATCTGAGTTTATTGATATTTCTCCCGGCAATCTTGATTCCAGCATGTGCTTCTTCCAGCCTAGCATTTCTCATGATGTACTCTGCATATGAAGGAGCTCAGGTCTACCCGTATCAGTGGATGCTTCTCACCGTTTTCAGGTAAAACTTTCACCTAATAAATAGTGTGTTAGCACTGGAGCCTGGATAAGCTCCTTGGGGACTGGGAACCATTAGATGAAATATTCTTCCTTCTCCCTGCCCTTCGCTGAGTCATTCTCCATTAGAACAATGGCGCTGGGCTTGTCATCTGCAGGTTCATAGGTGACATAGCTGCCTTTGTTCTTCTACAGGTAAAAGAAGATCAAAATCACAACTGAGAGCAGAGTGAGGAAGACCACGGTGATAACAACTGCAATGAGGGCTGTGCTGGCTTCAGTTATCAGGGACAGGGCCTCAGTGGCCTGTATAATTGTGGTAGCCAACAGTTCTTGTTCTGGAGGAGGCATGGTTGGGAGGCTAGTCATTGTGGCAGCAGGACGGGCACCAGTAGGGAGGTGCTAATCTTTATTTTTTAAAATTTTAATTGGAGGCTAATTACTTTACAATATTGTGGTGGTTTTTGCCATGCATTCACATGAATCAGCCATGGATGTACACGTGTTCCCCATCCTGAACCCCCCTCTCACCTCCCTCCATATCCCATCTCTCAGGGTCATCCCAGTGCACTAGCCCTGCATCAAACCTGGACTGGCAATCTATTTCACAAATGATAATATACATGTTTCAATGCTATTCTCTCAAATCATCCCACCCTAACCTTCTCCCACAGATCCGGAAGTCTGTTCTTTACATCTGTGTCTCTTTTGCTGTCTTGTATATAGGGGCATCATTACCATCTTTCTAAATTCCATATATACGCATTAATATACTCTGTTGGTGTTTTTCTTTCTGACTTACTTCACTTTGTATAATAGGCTCCAGTTTCATCCACCTCATTAGAACTGATCCAAATGCATTCTCTTTAATAGCTGAGTAATATTCCATTGTGTATATGTACCACAGCTTTCTTATCCATTCATCTGCTGATAGACATCTAGGTTGCTTCCATGTCCTGGCTATTGTAAATGGTGCTGCGATGAACATTTGGGTACATGTGTCTCTTTCATTTCTGGTTTCCTCAGTGTGTATGCCCAGCAGTGGCACTGCTGGGTTGTATGGCAGTTCTATTTCCAGTTTTGTAAGGAATCTCCACACTGTTCTCCATAGTGGCTGTACTAGTTTGCATTTCCACCAACAGCGTAAGAGAGTTCCATTTTCTCCACACCCTCTCCAGCATTTATTGTTTGTAGACTTTTGGATAGCAGCCATTTTGACCAGTGTGAGATGGTACTCATTGTGGTTTGATTTGCATTTCTGTGATAATGAGTGATGTTGAGCATCTTTTCATATGTCTGTTAGCCATCTGTATGTCTTTGGATAAATGTCTGTTCAGTTCTTTGGCCCATTTTTTGATTGGGTCATTTATTTTTCTGGAATTGAGCTGCAGGAGCTGCTTGTATATTTTTGAGATTAATTCTTTGTCAGGTGCTTCATTTGCTATTATTTTCTCCCATTCTGAAGGCTGCCTTTTCATCTTGCTTATAGTTTCCTTTGTTGTGCAAAAGCTTTTAAGTTTAATTAGGTCCCATTTGTTCATTTTTGCTTTTATTTCCATTACCCTGGGAGGTGGTTCATAGATGATCCTGCTATGATTTATGTCAGAGAGTGTTTTGCCTATGTTTTCCTCTAGGAGTTTAATAGTTTCTGATCTTACATTTAGATCTTTAATCAATTTTGAGTTTATTTTTGTGTATGGTGTTATAAAGTGTTCTAGTTTCATTCTTTTACATGTGGTTGACCAGTTTTCCCAGCACCACTTGTTAAAGAGATTGTCTTTTCTCCATTGTATATTCTTGCCTCCTTTGTCAAAGATAAGGTGTCCATAGGCGTGTGGATTTATCTCTGGTCTTTCTTTGTTCCATTGACCTATATTTCTGTCTTTGTGCCAGTATCATACTGTCTTGATGACTGTAGCTTTGTAGTATAGTCTGAAGTCAGGCAGGTTGATTCCTCCAGTTTCATTCTTCTTTATCAACATTGCATTGGCTATTTGAGGTTTTTGGTATATCCATACAAATTGTGAAATTATTTGTTCTCATTCTCTGAAAAATACCATTGGTAGTTCGATAGGAATTGCATTGAATCTATAGATTGCTTTGGGTAGTATACTCATTCTCTCTATGTTGATTTTTCCGATCCATTAACATGGTATATTTCTCCATCAAAGACATCTTTGATTTCTTTCATCAGTGTTTTTAGTTTTCTAGATATAGGTATTTTGTTTCTTTAGGTAGCTTTATTCCTAAGTATTTTATTCTTTTCATTACAATGGTGAATGTAATTGTTTCCTTAATTTCTCTTTCTGTTTTCTCATTATTAGTGTATAGGAATGCAAGGGATTTCTGTGTGTTAATTTAATATTCTTCAACTTTACTCTATTTATTAATTAGCTCTAGTAATTTTCGGGTGGAGTCTTTAGGGTTTTCTATGTAGAGGATCATGTCATCTGCAAAGAGTGAGAGTTTTACTTCTTCTTTTCCAATCTGGATTCCTTTTATTTCTTTTTCTTCTCTGATTGCTGTGGCTAAAACTTCCAAAACTATGTTGAATATTAGTGGTGAGTGGGCATCCTTGTCCTGTTTCTGACTTTAAGGGAAATGCTTTCAGTTTTTCACCATTGATGATAATGTTTGCTGTGGGTTTATCATATATGGCTTTTATTATGTTGAGGTATGTTCCTTCTATTACTGCTTTCTGAGGGTTTTTTTATCATAAATGCATGCTGAATTTTTCAAAGGCTTTCTCTGCATCTATTGAGATAATCATATGGTTTTTTATCTTTCAATTTGTTAATGTGGTGTATCACATTGATTGATTTGTGAATATTGAAGAATCCTTGCATCCCTGTGATAAAGCCCACTTGGTCATGATGTATGATCTTTTTAATATGTTGTTGGATTCTGTTTGCTAGAATTTTGTTAAGGATTTTTGTATCTATGTTTATCAGTGATATTGGCCTGTAGTTTTCTTTTTTTGTGGCATCTTTGTCTGGTTTTGGTATTAGGGTGATGGTGACCTCATAGAATGAGTTTGGCAGTTTACCTTCCTCTGCAATTTTCTGGAAAAGTTTGAGTAGGATAGGTGTTAGCTCTTCTCTAAATTTTTGAAAGAAATAGTTGTGAAGCCATCTGGTCCTGGGCTTTTGTTTGTTGGAAGACTTCTGATTACAATTTCGGTTTCTGTGCTTGTGATGGGTCTGTTAAGATTTTCTATTTCTTCCTGGTTCAGTTTTGGAAAGTTGTACTTTTCTAAGAATTTTTCCATTTCTTCCAAGTTGTCCAATTTATTGGCATATAGTTGCTTATAGTAGTCTTTTATGATCCTTTGTATTTCTGTGTTGTCTGTTGTGATTTCTCCATTTCCATTTCTAATTTTGTTGATTTGATTCTTCTCCCTTTGTTTCTTGATGAGTCTGGCTAATGGTTTGTCTAGTTTATTTATCTTCTCAAAGAACCAGCTTTTAGCTTTGTTGATTTTTGCTATGGTCTCCTTTCTTTCTTTTGCATTTATTTCTGCCCTAATTTTTATGATTTCTTTCCTTCTACTAACCCTGGGGTTCTTATTTTCTTCCTTTTCTAGTTGCTTTAGGTGTAGAGTTCAGTTATTTATTTGATTTTTCTCCTGTTTCTTGAGGTAAGCTTGTATTGCTTATGAACCTTCCCCTTAGCACTGCTTTTACTGAATCCCATAGATTTTAAGTTGTTGTGTTTTCATTTTCATTTGTTTCTATGCATATGTTGATTTTTTCTATGATTTGTTGGTTATTCAGAAGTGTGTTGTTTAGCCTCCATATGGTTATATTTTTAATAGTTTTTTTTTTCCTGTAGTTAACATCTAATCTTACCGCATTTTGATCAGAAAAGATGCTTGAGATTATTTCACTTTTTTTGAATTTACTAAGGCTAGATTTATGGCCCAGGATGTGATCTATCCTGGCGAAGGTTCCGTGTGCACTTGAGAAAAAGGTGAAATTCATTGGTTTGGGGTGTAATGTCCTATAGATATCAATTAGGTCTAACTGGTCCATTGTATCATTTAAAGTTTGTTTCCTTGCTAATTTTCTGTTTAGTTGATCTATCCATAGGTGTGAGTGGGGTATTAAAGTCACCCACTATTATTGTGTTACTGTTAATTTCTCCTTTCATACTTGTTAGCATTTGCCTTACATATTGTGGTGCTCCTATGTTGGGTGCATATATATTTATAATTGTTATATCTTCTTCTTGGATTGATCCTTTGATCATTATGTCATGTCCTTCTTGTCTCTTTTCACAGCCTTTATTTCAAAGTCTATTTTATCTGATATGAGTATTGCTACTCCTGCTTTCTTTTGGTCTCCATTTGCGTGAAATATCTTTTTCCAGCCCTTCACTTTCAGCCTGTATGTGTCCCTAGGTTGAGGTGGGTCTCTTGTAGACAACATATATAAGGGTCTTGTTTTTTTATCCATTCAGCCAGTCTTTGTCTTTTGGTTGGGCCATTCAATCCATTTACATTTAAGGTAATTATTGATAAGTATGATCCCGTTGCCATTTACTTTGTTGTTTTAGGTTCGAGTTTATAAACCTTTTCTGTGTTTCCTGACTAGAGAAGATCCTTTAGCATTTGTTGAAGAGCTGGTTTGGTGGTGCTGAATTCTCTCAGCTTTTGCTTGTCTGTAAAGCTTTTGATTTCTCCTTCATATGTTAATGAGATCCTTTCTGGGTACAGTAATCTGGGTTGTAGATTTTCCTCTTTCATCACTTTAAGTATGTCTTGCCATTCCCTTCTGGCCTGAAGAGTTTCTATTGAAAGATCAGCTGTTATCCTTATGGGAATCCCCTTGTGTTTTATTTGTTGTTTTTTCCTTGCTGCTTTTAACATTTGTTCTTTGTGTGTGATCTTTGTTAATTTGATTAATATGTGTCTTGGGGTGTTTTTCCTTGGGTTTATCCTGTTTGGGACTCTCTAGGTTTCTTGGACTTGGGTGGCTATTTCCTTCCCCATTTTAGGGCAGTTTTCAAAAATTATCTCCTCAAGTATTTTCTCATGGCCTTTCTTTTTGTCTTCTTCTTCTTCTTGGACTCCTATGATTAGAATCTTGGGGCATTTAACATTGTCCCAGAGGTTTCTGAGGTTGTCCTCATTTCTTTTAATTATTTTTTCTTTTTTCCTCTCTGTTTCATTTATTTCCACCATTCTATCTTCCACCTCACTTATCCTATCTTATGCCTCAGTTATTCTACTGTTGGTTCCCTCCAGAGTGCTTTTCATCTCAGTTATTGCATTATTCATTATTGATTGACTCTTTTTTATTTCTTCTAGGTCCTTGTTAAACTTTTCTTGTATCTTCTCAATCCTTGTTTCCAGACTGTTTATCTGTAACTCCATTTTGTTTTTAAGATTTCGGATTATTTTTACTATTCTGAATTCTTTCAGGTAGACTCGCTATCTTCTCCTCTTTTGTTTGGTTTGGTGGGCTTTTATCATGTTCCTTTACCTGCTGAATATTTCTCTGCCTTTTCATCTTGTTTAGATTGCTGTGTTTGGGGTGGCCTTTCTGTATGCTGGATATTTGTGGCTTCTCTTTATTGTGGAGGTTCCTCCCTGTGGATGGTGTTGGATGAGTAGCTTGTCAAGGTTTCCTTGTTAGGGAAGCTTGCATCCATGTTCTTGTGGGTGGAGCTGGATTTCTTCTCTCTGGAGTGCAATGAAGTGTCCAGTAGTGAGTTTTGAGGTATCTATGTGTTTGGTATGACTTTTGGCCGCCTGTATTTTAATGCTCAGGCTTATGTTCCTGCATTGTTGGAATATTAGCTTGGTGTGTCTTGCTCTGAAACTTGTTGGCTCTTGGATGGAGCTTGGTTTCTGTGTAGGTATGGAGGCTTTTGGATGAGCTTTTATCGATTAACGTTCCCTGGAGTCAGGAGTTTTCTGGTGTCCTCAAGTTTTAGATTTTAGCCTCCTGGCTCTAGCTTTCAGTATTATTCTTACAGTAGCCTCAAGACTTCTACATCTATACAGCACTGATGATAAAACATCTAGGTTAATGGTGAAAAGATTCTCCACAGTGAGGGACACCCAAAGAGGTTCACAGAGTTACATTGAGAAGACAAGAGGGAGGAGGGAGATAGAGGTGACCAGGAGGAGAAGAGGGGGAATCAAAAGGGGCATGAGAAATCTAGCCAGTAATCAATTCCCTATTTGCTCTCCACAGCCTGGAACATCCAGAGAGGTTCACAGAGTTAAATAGAGAAGAGAAGGGGGAGGGAGGAGATAGAGGTGACCTGGGGGAGAAAAAGGATAGTCAAAAGGGGAGAGAGCAATCATTCCAGTAATCACACTCCAAAGTAAAAATGGGTACTGAAGATTGGATTCTTAAAGGTACAAAATTGATAACAAATACCAAAAAGCAAAGATTAAAAATCTAGAGTAGAGGTTAAACTCTCCAAAATACAATATAAAAAAAAAAACAAAGGCACAAATATTATAAAAAAAATATATATATGAAATTTGTTTTTAAAATAGGGTCTTTTTTTGCAAGGTAATAGGAGGTTTTAAAAATGAAAATTAAAGGAGTAATAAAGAACTTAGAAATAAAAAAAATTTAAATTAAAAAATGATAATAGTAAAGTATATCTAGGAATTTCTCTGGAGCTGTTGAGGACAGTGTGGGGTCAGTTCAGTTTCAGATAGTTCCTTGTTCCAGTTTATACTTCTTCTCAAGGTCTATAAGGCCCCTTCCAATGTAGTCACTGATAACTACAGGGTTTTAATCTGTTGCACCTGTCACTTCCAAATCGGTTCCCTCTTCTTTATTTTGGATTCCTCTGTTTGCAAGTCTCTTCAGGGTCTAATTTCCACCCTGACACAAGGGGGTGAAGGAGGTCATTTATTTAGGTTCAGTTGTGCTGTGGGGAGGGAGGAAGACTGCAAACAAATATCACTGGCATGTGTGGGGAGTGCTTGCATCGTCAGGCCACACTGGGCTTGCCCCCACTCACGGCGTGTGTGCTTTCCCTGTCTACACTGCTCAGGCTCCAAGTTGCTCTGCAGGGGAACTGTCTAAAGTGGGCCCTGGGTTGCATGCACGTCCCAGGTCTACTCTGCTCAGGTTCAGGTTCTCGGGTACTCCACAAAGGCACAGACTCGGTTGGGCCTGCATTTTGTGCCTTTCCCAGGTCCGAGCAGCTCCAGTGACCAGCTTGGTGAGTGCACTCTCCCCAGGTGGGCAGTGTGTCTTATCACCTCCTGGTCCCAGCCCCTGGGTTTCCTGGGTGCTCTGCGAGAGTGACATCTCAGGTGTGCTGTGTGTCTCCTCTGGGGAGCTGATCTCTGACTGTTACCCTCCTGGTGGGTGTCAACCATCCAGGATCCCAGGAAGGCTCTGTTAGCAACTGGGAGCCCGCTCACTGTTTGGTACAGGGTGCCATGTATGGAGCCGAGATTGCCCCTCGCCTTTCAGCTCTGGCTGTCGCCCGCCTGCCTCTCCGCCTCCGGTGGGGGGAGGGGCCAGTGTGCAGCCGGGTTAGCTCCCTCAGATTGTCCTCAGGGCATTCAGGCTCTGTCCTTACCCTAAGCATGTATGTAGCCCGCACGTCCCTGTTCAGTCCCCGCTCGCTGCTGGTGGACATGAGCATCTGAGCTTCTTCTCCACTGGGAGTTGCAATTAGGTGCATAATCTGTGGGTCACCCCCTCCTTATGTTACCCTCTGAGATTCCAAAACTCCCCACAGACCTACTGGTGAGAGGGTTTCCTGGTGTTTGGAAACTTCTCCTCCCTCACGACTCCCTCCCCAGGATGGGTCTCTGTCCCTAACTCTTTTGTCTCTCTTTTTATCTTTTATATTTTATCCTACCTCCTTTTGAAGAGAATGGGCTGCCTTTCTGGGTGCCTGGTGTCCTCTGCCAGCATTCAGAAGTTGTTTTGTGGAATTTGTTCAGCGTTCAAGTGATCTTTCAATGCATTTGTGGGGGAGAAAATGGTCTCCCCATCCTATTCCTTTGCCATCTTAGGACCGCCCCCAGGAGGTGCAAATCTTACCAGCAGATGGGTGGTGGCAGTGGGGATGGGCTGGCACTGCCGCATCCCTCTCAACTCGACAAGGGTGGCACCGCAGGCACTTTGGGGACCCGCAGGGGACTCAGAACTGAGAAAGCACCCAGGGACGTGCAGAGTTAGCTGCTGAAGCCCCAAATGCAATTTTTAATTATCCATAACTTACTGATGAATTATTGTATCTAAAAATAGGGGCATGAATGCTCCTTCTGTAGACAGAATGTAAAATCTCAATTTGTGGGAATTTGGAATGGCAATCAAATAACAGCAACCATTCAGCAATAAATTACTATTTATAAAAATTATATATACAATTACTTACTTGAAATGGTTTGGGATTTAACTCAAATGTTTCTACAAATACATATCAGTCACTTACTATTCCAGGACAGTTTTACCTGAGTTTAATGACACCCCTCCCTTTTTCTGTCACCTGAAGCCAGTGGTATTTTGAGGTACCTAAAAAGGTGTCATAAGATTTTAATAAGAATGCTCAAAGGGATTTTAACTATACTCAGATTTTCCTTTTTTAAAGCAACAGCTTTAGTGAGATGCAACTCATATGTGTTTCTCTTTTTAATTACTCTATGCTATGTGGCCCATTGAGGAGAGGCAGTGAATGTCACAAAATCAAAATTAGAGGCATAGGGGATACTGCTTAAAAAAAAGAAGGCAAAAACAATGTTGTGACTGCTTTGTTTATGGTTATTATTTTAATTTTTGTCTTTCTCTCTTTCTCTGTGTTTCTGTCTCTCTTACACACACACACAGAGTTTTGACAGTTTTATTATCTTCCCTTATTCTCCTATTCAAATTATGTTGATATGCCCTGGGGCCTGGTATCAGAGGGTACCTTTGTAAAATCTAACAAACAAGTGAAAGTACTAAAGAGAAGTGACTCCATGAGGGTGACTTTCTGATTTTTTTTTTCTTTTTTAGGATTTTATCTTCCTTTTAAGAAAACTCCCCACAAATCCCTGGATAAATGCCGTAGGCTATAGATATTTAGCAAAAGTTCCCTGGGGAAAATGTATGAAATTTCTAATGCGTCAATAATGTTACATTTTGCAAAGTCTGTAAAACTTTCCAGGCTGAGAAAATCCAAGACAAATTGACAAATGAGATTTTATATATCAGTCTTCCAGATTCACCCACAAATAATGGTATGGTAGAAGATACCAAATAATTCATAATGACATAATCCTTTGCAATCAAATTAATGATTCAAATGTAAATGAACTCTTAAGAAGAAGGGGAAAAATATAACCCATTACTCAGAGATCTATACCTTTGCTAAAATTCTACTTTATTTAGCTGGAAGTCCTCTGGTCCTTTTGTATTCTTGGCACAATTCTCCATTGGGTGTCTAACTCATCTCTAATCCTTAAAATAAATTATTCTGATTTTCAGCTAGAACTGTGGTTTACATATGTGCAGTGTTTGTGTATGAATGGTCCCTGCATGTGTGTCAGAGTTGGGAGAACGCTCATGCCTTTCATAGTCCATGGACTTCAGATCTAAGCTACTTTCCCCATAAATCTACAGCTTTAGCCTTAAGGGCGTGTTCTGCTCTGGTTTCACACTTAGTGAAGTGTTTGATTCATCACTTTGCATCTCTCTATCTGTACCACTCTCCTCCATCCCCTCCTTTGTCTTGGATAGCTCATTTTATGTTTTAAGTTCTGGGTCATGGGTACATTTTCTCCCCCTAACAGGAGCTGGCCTTAAAGATTCCATTTTAAAAATACTTTCAAAATTGAAGTCAGCACTTTTCTCCCTCTCTCATCTCTATCTTCATTTCTAGAGTTATCAAATTAGACAATATCAAATATTTGCTGCACCCTTTCCCTCAATGCATATATACAGCTAGATCAATGGGAAGATAGTTCCTCCAGAAATGCCTGGGGCAAAATAGAAGGACATTTGCAGAAGAGAGGCTGGGAGAGATCATTTAATCCAGGCCCCTGCCTTCAGGCTGCTGCCAAATTATTTAGGTCTCAGGATTATTGCAGCTCCCCTTGAAAATCTACATAGTCTCCATCCAGGTGTTCCATTCTAGTCTGTTTCACTAGAATACCCAAAAACCATCTTCCTTATATCCCACTGAACCACTTTTTTTTTTAAATTTTTTAAGTTTACAATATTGTATTGGTTTTGCCATATATCAAAATGAATCTACCAAAGGTATACATGTCCCACTTCCTTGTTTATTCTTCTATATAGGTAGAAATCAAAGGTTTAAAAATCCCCTCTAAAAAATATTTCTTATACACACAGACACTATTTTGGTCACCCTTCAAGGCACAACTTCTTAGGCTATGTGGGTTTTCAGATGTCCTTAATGTGTTGTGTTCTAGGTTTCTCAAACCTCTTCGAAAACTTATCAAGAGGTTCTCTGAGGTAAGAAGAGAAAGGCAGTCAATACTGAAAAAAGGAAAAGTTAATAAAGAAGGACAGCATACAGCTTAGGAAGGCATATACTTTTCCAACACTACCATTCCACAGTTCATCAGAATTTAAAACCTAGAAATCAACCCCTTCTTCTTTTCCTTCATGCCACATATAGTTACCAAGTCTTGCCATTTCTATGCCTATCTCCAAAACCAAGCCCTTGATCCCTCTTTCACCATCCCTTGCTAACTCACTCCACCCTACCCCCAACACATAAACAAGCCCTGTATACTACTCAAGGTCTACCCTTCAGCAGTTTGAATGAGCATCATTGTAACAGCTCTTAACCAGTCTATTTTCAGTTTGCCACCTAATTCATCTTCTAGACAATACCACAAAATTATATTTCTAAAATGTCAATTTGAACATTATTTCTTCTGCTCTAAATCATTGGATGGTCACTATTACCTAAGAATGAAGTCTATTTTTTAAAATCTAATCATAGGAGGCTCTATATGAGTTTAGTCTAGCTTACCTGTTTGGCTTCAAAAACTAAGATTTCTCCATTCATACCATATACCCCTCCATTGTACTGGGTAATTGTTTTTCCTTAAACAGGCTACCTACTTTTATACCTTTGTGCCTTTTTACTTGTTGTTCTTCTCTGTCTAGAATATTATTTTTGTCATGCCCCTGATTTAACATGCTTAAACATGATCATCTCTGTGGAACAGTCTCCAATCTCCCAGACATAGTTTTTCATATGTCTCTTTTTAACTCTTAACTCATAATTTTTCAACAATTTCTTTATATCTATAACTGTTACTATATTGAGAGGGACTCTATCTTATTCACTTTGTATTTTTTTTTTATTTCAATGCCTAGTACAGTGTCTACTGTAGACTTAGTTCTCTGAAGACTTTTTAGGATGGGTGAATGGATGAAAATATTTGAGGATGAAAAGAGGGAGCTGTGATAGACAGATGGTCAAACTGGAGGACATCCCATAGTGGTTATCTATACCTTTGTTTGGAAGGCTGGCTTATGTCAGTTTGAGAAATAGGGAACTTGAGTTTTTGAAGTTGGGTCCCCTGGATGAGTAGCTAGGTAGTCAAAGGCAGAAACTCAAAGGTATTTAAAAGCTGTGGCTAAGAATCACAATAAGAGAGATGGCTATATGCAGGCACCCATTTCTGGGGCCCTTCTTCCTGTCCCACTACTTCCAAGCGACGTGCCCTCTGGAGCTTCATACTAGACTTAGATGCCAGACTCTTCCTAGGCTGCTGACATTAAGAATATACATGTTCCAGTTGTTGGAGTTGGCAGTGGTTTTATTTCTCTGAGGAAACTTCTATAAACAAAGTACTTTGTTTTGTTTTCCTCCCATCTAGCTTCCATCCATACCGGATTCCCCCATCCCCCACCATTCCCACATGATGCACTACAAGCCAAGTTAGGATGGCAGCTCTCATTCTGAAGCCCTTCACCAGCCAAATTACTCTCCATAGATTGCTTAATTTCTGGAACATGTTCCATAATCACATTTTTCTCCTGACTACACTTCATCGTCTCCTTTTCCTTATCTCTTTGCTCCATTTCCTTTCCTTTGCTGACAGCAGGTGGCCAGTGGTGTCTTGGAAAGAGAACCTGGCAGCAATTCAACCCAAAGCAACAGAAACTGTGATTCAGTTAGCTATTATTTGCCAAGTATAGACTCTGATGGGAGATCGAGATTTTTCTTACTGACTGCATAGGTGGCCAGGACTGAGGGTAGAGGTGTAATGTGGGAAAGTGGTACAGAGACAAGCAATAACCAGATTTGCAACCATTGTCAGTCCATCAAAAGCCAACTTGATTTTTCCATACTGTTTATAAAATGAGATTAAAATTCCTGGAAAATATCGCCTCAGAATATTCATGGTTAAACTGGCACTGCATCCATTTTACAGATGGTCACTGGTGAAAGGAGATGTTACTGAAGTCCCTCATAGTAAAATTGAAAAATACACACCAGAATAGAATTCTTTGGTGTCTTCACCCTCAGGTCCTATGTACTTGCTGAAATCTCCTTGAAATCAACTTCATTCAAAATTTATTTATATTAAATTTTCAATTCTAGTTCCATCTTCAACAAAAATTAAGTTATAAGCCCATTGTCTGGCTCTGTAGAGGCAGAGGTGAATTTCAATGGATTCTCAGTTACCTGGGTATATTCTCAAATGAACTACATTTTCATTTTAAAATACCAATTTTCTCAACACCTAATGAATTCACAAACATCTAGTTCTCAAGAATGTGTAATGAACCCTAGAAAGTTTTTAGGAAGCAATAGCCACTGGCATAGCATTTTACAGCTGAAAAAAAAAATGGAGGCTTAAAAGAGTTACTTGAAGAATACAAATGATAGAACCTAGTTTCCCACACTGGGCCTCCTTCAGCTTCCCTTTCTGGGGAGCCACCTAAGTCTCCATTAAAGATAGAACAGGTAAGTCTCCTTGCTGTTTTATTTGTTTGTCTAATATTCAGCAAAAATCAAAGCTTTTGACTGTGTGTGGGCAAAGAAAGGGAGGGAAAAGAAAGGTAAGGTGAGGCAGAGCAGGCATGGGGTCAGAAGTAGTCTTGCTGCTTGTCCAGAATAATGAATGGGTGAGTCAGCCCCATGCCACAAGTGATCTGACCACATCCTGGCTTCTCCATACCACACAAAGACTATGACACAAGACAGGCAGTGCTCCACTTGGCTTTCTTCGCTAACACTTCACATCAGCCTATTATTCTGACATTCCCACAGTGTTACTACTGTACTATTAGAAAGGGAAAATTGGCAGGCAATGCATATCTAAAGTTATTTCATTAAAGCTGACAGCTTTAAAATGTGCTTCTGAAGGGGACAAGGATAGATTTCAAACAACTACGTGCTAGTCCTCAAATAAGCAATGGGTCTTAGATTTTTCTTCACGGCTTTACCAAGTTTACACACCACGTTTTTCTGGAGCACCTGATTCAAAGACAGTAACCAGTTATAGAAAATGATGCACTGCCCAACGGTTATTTGACATCTAAACACCAGGTCTAGGTGATAAACTAGACATGTCAATTTTAAAATCCCCAAATCATAGAAACTCTCAAGAATCCACCTAACTTGGTATGAGAGAAGAGGTTGAAGATAAAGATGTCATTACAATTTCCTTAAGCCACTGTCAACTCTGGCCTTCCAAACCTATTAAGTCATTATTTTGCTGTCTCTTTTTCACTTTGTCTTTCATTATGTATTTTACTCTATTTCTTTGACTTAATTTTCTCTCAGGAGACAGCATGGTATATTAGAAACAACATGGACTTTGGTAACAGACTAACCCAAATTTTAGAATCTTGTTCCTTTGTGGCTGTGAGACCTTGGGCAATTTGCTTACCCACTCTGTACTGCTATTTTTTCATCAGAAAAACAGGTATGCTTATAACTACCTCATGGGTTTGTTGGAATGATTAAATAATACTAAGAGTGAAATAGAAAGCTCTTGAATACTAGTAACTTTATTTCCCCTTTTCTTTCCCTGCTTTCTCTATCAGGTATCACGCTTACTATGCTTCGTATTGCATAGTCTTGTTACTACCTCATAGGATTAATGGGCCAGTGTGCACATCGCTCAGCCTTTACACAGAATCCAAAATGCCAAGTATGACAGTGATTCCAAGCATGGGATTTGGTGTCAGATTGCTTCAGTTCAAACCCTAGCTCTGTTACTAGCTGTGTTTCCTTGGGCAAATTATTTAACTTCTTCCAGGCTCAATTTCTCTATTTGTAAAACAAGAATAATACTCCTACCCCATAGGATTTCAGTGAATATGTAATGGGTTAACTCATATTTCAGGCCATAATAGATGTTCAATAAATGCTCATTGTTAAAAAAAAAAGTCAACTGCTATCTTTTAAGAGAGGCTTTCCTTGACAATGTATTAAAAATTGTAGCCATTACTCTTATTCCCTTTTATCTCACCCTGTTTCATTTTTATTCTCAACAATTATAAACCTCTGACTAGATATATATTTATCTGTATATTTGCTCCTGTTTATCTTGTTCCCTATCTACCATTAGAACATTACGTCCAGGAAAACAAGCTCTTTCTTTTCCTTAATCCCCAACACCTAGAAGAGTACTTGGAACTTAGTTGGTACTAAATAAACATCCACTCACTGGATGAATGTATTCCACTTAAGGCATTCCAATAAGAGGAGAAGCTCAGCTCTTTCAGGATAAGGAGGTCATAACCTGAGTGTCGGAGAAGGCAATGGCACCCCACTCCAGTACTTTTGCCTGGAAAATCCCATGGACGGAGGAGCCTGGTAGGCTGCAGTCCATGGGGTCGCGAAGAGTCAGACATGACTGAGCGACTTCATTTTCACTTTTCACATTCATGCATTGGAGAAGGAAATGGCAACCCACTCCAGTGTTCTTGCCTGGAGAATCCCAGGGACGGGGGAGCCTGGTGGGCTGCCGTCTATGGGGTCGCACAGAGTCGGACATGACTGAAGTGACTTAGCAACCTGAGTGTGGGAGCCTTGCTATTCTATTGATCCTCCTCCTAGGAAGACCATCCTGAAAGCCAAGCTAAATCTGCTGGGTGACTGGAACACTTGATTACTTAAGTGAAGACATAAACTCCTGCTTACATGGCAGCCTGGCTATGAGGCCTGTAATTAAGTTCGCTAAGACATCTTGTATTTTATATGACTTTTCAAAAAATATTCTGCTTCCTTTAAATTTTCTTCCCAGGTCATAAAAATTGGGGGGGGGGTTACCTTAATAGAGTAATCCTGGATCTCAAATCCTGCCTTTTCCTTTTTAGTAGTATAGTACCAAAGCATATATGACAGGTCAGTGAGAGTCAGAGCAAGTCTACACAGTGGGAGTGAATAGCAAGGGAGGTTCAAGCCAAGTGGTTCCAGCCAAATGCCTCCAGCCACCTGCATTGCCCAAGTCTACTTGTAAATCACAGGAACATTGAAATGCTAATCTTCACTGTCAGCTTGGTTTCTACTTTAACCATGAGATCTTCTGTTGATGTTATACCTGGCTAGGTGTTGTCTATTTGGTATTCATGACTCTTTTCCCTCTTCTGATGTGAATTTCTGCATTGTCCCCAAAGCTCGCCTTCTGCTTATTTCCACATAACACTATTATTTTTAAGAAATAAATTGTAGCAAATGTCAGGAGAGAAAAGGGGATTAGGCATTAGCTCAGGGAGATGCCTAAGCCATTGTGCAGTGGCAAAGTGAAGCAGAGGCACTCTACCAAATTGTGAGAGGAAATAGCTTTGAGCCTTAGCATTACTCATATATGCTTTAGATGCATGACCTTCGAGTGGCAGTAATGAATATCACTTTTCCTGTTGATAAATATTGATTACTCTGTGCTAGTGGGAATCTGAAGTCCATTTGGATTTGATAACTACCAGCTGTGACTTATTAAGAGGCTACATGCCCCTCAGCATGTTTGGCTGCTTGGGTAACTCCTGTTTTTACCCACCTACAAATTTTAGATTAGGGCTTTCAAAGCAAATATGGATCAAAGAAGATTTCTGCCAGCACTTCTTCACTTTACACCTGACTCCAAAGGTAGAGCTGAATTTTAATGGTTTGTGAAGGTGAGTCGTGTACACTGCTATTTACTTGTCCACATCTTTATTAACTGTCAGCAACTATATCTCAGGGAGCATATGCTATAAGGGTGTCACATCTGAGTACTGTAATACCCCATTCTAAGGGTCCATGCTGTGGGTCATTTTAGAAGTAAAACATTCTTCTGCTGACATTCTTCTGGAGAATAATATCTCTTTGTAGGTTTAAGACACCTAGTTTGGGTTGATGGCTTCTTGTACTCAAGTAAATTATGATGAACTAAATTCCATAATGTCAGAGATCAGCTGTGAAAATAAAAAGCACCCTACTTAGCATAAGTCTGAAAATAAATAAAACTTTGGGGCCCCAAGATTGTGTACACTAATGAAAACTGGGCCGTTTGCCTCTAGACTCTATTTTTCATTTCTATTTCTATTTCTCTTGTTTGATTTCATGGAGGATAAGTTTATTGTAGGGTCTTTGCTCTACTTTCTTTTGGTAGTGGTTGTTGTTTTATGATCACAACAGAATATGATAAGAGAAGGCAAAAGAAAGAATGGGAAAATGCCCATAAACAAGAGAGAGGGACAAAATAGCATCTTTTTTTTTTTTTTTTTTACAGGACATCAAAAAACATTTGGAAAAGTGAAGGTGTTTCTCTTTATAGAGTAGGATGGAGAATACAATGTCAGAGATTTGATTTTCAGTCAGTGTTCCTCATCCAATGTCTGATCCTCATAAAGTACTATGAACCCAGGAAGGTTTATCTTCATACTGACAGTGTGATTGTCTTTCACCTTTTTTCTGCCCTCTGGAATTCATACTCCATCTTTCCTCTCTGAGCTTAACTTGGTCCTGATCTTTTCCTGTCAAAACCTGTTCATCTCCTTCATTTTCACTCAGCTGTAGATGACTGATAACAGTGTGGTATGTTCCCTCTTCTAGGAAGATCACTGTGTAAAGATTAAAGAACTAAAGTGAAAAGAGACTTCTCTAGGATAAAGTCCAGGTATCCATCCAAAAGTTGGGGAAAGTCAGATGCATGTGTGGACCACATGTAGATATCAGTATCCTCCTTATTACTTTGAAATCCTACCAAGGAGTATACTTCAAATTGCCCTTGCTCAGAAAAAGTCTTCATTCAGACTTCCGAGGAGATTTCTTTCTTTAAACATGTGGTAGAGATCGAAATTTATGTCCACTGCTGGAGTTCAGGCAAGTTAAGGGCTAAAGGAAGACAGAAGGTTTTGTACATTTTTTTTTTTTTGCCTAGGTTACTGAGGAAATAAAGGGAAATGGAGAGGCCATATGCTGTCTGGTGTCCCACTTGGTCTGAAGGATTGCTACCTGAGACCCATGGAAAACAAGAGTTAAGACTGAATCCAAATGAATTATTTTTACAATAGTAACAGGGAAAGATAATGTAATAAGCAATATTGCTTCAGTGCCCAAGTGAAAAAATGCTATAGATTGGGGGCAGAGTAACACTTTTCCCCTCTTATCCAGAGTGGCATTAACACAGTGAGATCTGAAAAGACCGTAAGTGTTATCTTGGTTCTTCACAAGATTTGCTACTTTGAAGAACACAAGAAGAGATTATCCTAAGCAAGAAATCATTGTCCCACAAGATGGCATGGCAGCAGTGACAGCAGTAAAGTGACATTTTCAGTGTCCTCTTGGGGAAGAGATATTGACAAAGACCTGAAATGGATGAATATGAAAATATTGCTCATCAGCACAGGTGAGAAACTGTATAACTGTATACATAGATTCTCCTGTATAACTTGGTGACACTTTGGGGGAGAGACTCAAGGGGTCCTGAAATACGCAAGTGGAAACAATAAGACAGCGATATTCGTACTGATATTACAGTTCATGTGACCTCATTTGTAACCATTGGTTGGAGATGTCTGAGGTATTCACACTGTATAAACAAGGATGGCTTTACTAAATCAGAACCTACCAGGTATGCATCTGAGTTTTCTTTCTTTTCTTTTAAGCAATGATTATGGCTTTCTGCTTAAGAATCTACAATCTTTAAACAAATCTCCTTTTTGGATAAAAGCACACATCTATGTCAGAGCTATCTTGGTGGAAAAGTGTAAAGCTAACTTGCCCTCATAAGAATCAAATTCACAGCCTTGACCTCATTAGTATGTTCTAACCATCTGTGTTAACTGGCTGTGATCCTGGGAAACATTTTCCTTCTGAATTCTCAAAACTCAATAGTCTCAGTAACATGATAAAGATAAGTTGAGTTATGAGTAAAAGTTAGAAGACTCTCTGAATCAATGGCCTTAGGCTTAGAAGAGGTAATGTAAAATAAAGATAAACGTCTGCTTTGGGCAGGGTTTAAAAACTGCACCGAGAGAGAGTGGAACCTATATCCAGGGAATGGAAAAAATGTAAAGAAACTTGGGGTAAACAGATTTAGTTAAAACAGAGACTTCCTAAATCCATTTTCTGTGATTATTTGTTATTATTCTTAGGAGCTGATTAGGCAGTAGCAGATGTCATGAATACACAAATCTTATTACACATGTAAAATGTGTCTAGTACATTGAAGACCATGATTAGACCATTTCTGCAAGATACTGCTAACTACTTCCTATTTAATTTAAAAGGAAAATTGACTTTAGATTTCTGAAAGTACATAAAATTTGAGTCAAACCTCGAATCACTTTCTGGGAAATTATTAAACCAAATTGAAGTTGTCCTTTTTATTCAGATAGATAAATATTCATTGAATATAAATATGTGCACAGCATTTAGGATAGGAAAACAATTATTTAACAAAGCTGATCTTTGCCTTAAAGAATAAAGAAGGCTAAAAACTGAGAGTGGAGTAGAGGCCATTATTCTGTTCTAGCCAGTCCAGATGTTGTGAAATGAAGGTATTATGGAAAGAAAATTGTGAGATATGTCTTTTCTATGAGGTACTTTCCATTTATGGCTAATACCTGAGTCCCTGTATAGTGTTTACTATGGGCCAGGCATAGTAACTACCTTGCATGTGTTTTGGTCGCTACCACAACTCTATGAGACAGGTATTACCATATTCCCATTTTATAGTAAAAGAAATGGAGATTAAAAAAAAATGTGACAAAACTTGCCCAAGATCAGGACCATCAAGGTGCTGGAAGTGTTTGGACTGTGAATCCTTAAGTATTCAGAATTATTTTACCACCTTGAATAAGCATATACCTTTAATGGGCTTCCCAGGTGGCTCAGTGGTAAAGAATCCCCCTGCCAATGCAGGAGCCACAAGAGATGTAGTTCAATCCCTGGGTTGGGAAGATCCCCTGGAGTAGGAAATGGCAATCCACTCCAGTATTCTTGCCTGGAAAATTCCATGGACAAAGGAGCCTGGTGGGCTACAGTCTACAGGGCTGCAAAGAATCGGACACGACTGAGTAACTGAGCACACATACCTTTAATAAGAAAACATATTAAGCAAAAGAGAAAACATTCCAGAGTCATAGTATGCATGCTTCCTTAACTTCTGAAATAGGTAAATAAATATATATGATGCAGATTATCAGCAAGACAACAGTTTCATAGAGTGCATAGCAATTTCGTATGAAAGTATAACACATACTTTTCCAGGGTTGTGAGCTGTTCAAAACTATGTTAATTTCCAACTAGAATTGTTGTTGTTGCAGAGTTGGTGGGAGGGCTACTGTTCATAATACAGCATTTAAATACTCCTTCTATAAGCTTCAATGACAGGAAACAGGAAATTGTGTCAATGTTTGTACTTGTGCTTGAGGATGGAATTAGGAAGGGAAAGAGGGTAGCCCGAAAACTGAAAAAGAACAGTATAATTTGTTGACCAAATTAAATGGTATTCACAAGACATATTTTTGAATTAATGAAGACATAAGCATCAAGAGCTTGTCTCTGTTCCTTGTAAGGCTACTAACATTTGTATTTACTCAAAATATATAGACTTCTGGTATTTCTTTCAGGATCTGGCAGAATATAATATCTGTGTCAGAAAATATTATTTCTTTTAGGATCTCCAAAAAGAAAGGAAAGAGTTGCTGGCTAGGATTACATTGTATTATTCCACTGTCTCTCTTTATTTCATTTAATAGGCTTTAGGGCAATGGTCTCTCAGCTCTTTGTAAATACGGCAGCTCAACACTAACAGCAATGATAGGGAAGAGGAGGAGTTAGAACATCTGCAGGACTGCTTTCTAAATCTTCTGTAAGCCACAGCACCCAGTATGATATAATTCCTTTTTCTAAACTGCTACAAAAAGGCTTTCAACTTCAAACAACCAGATAATAAACAAGCATGTCCCTATGTGAGAGATCAAAAGGAAATTTTATATAACCCTATGTTTTGTAGCAATTTGGCAGAAAGGCTGTATGAGGCAGACCACTATCTTATGTATTTCCCTGATTCTCAAAAGAGTGATTTAGTAGTAAAGAGATTTTTGCTGTCTCATATTTCCTAATTACCTAATTTATTTTCTGTATTCATTTCCATAGTATTTTCTTAGCAAATTAATTATTTCAGATTTTATTTTGATGATTAAAAAGAACTGAGCAAATCTTTCATTAAACATTAATAACATGTGGTAAGCAAAGTAAAAACTAATGATTGAACCTTTTCTAAGAAATGCTAATTTCAAGGCCAATCACATACATGTCCTCAAATGTAAACAACATTAGAGATTATTAATGAAAATTTTTGCATGTATCATAGTTTTATCAATAGAGATTACTATGCAAATAATGAAATGAGAGGTTTAATGTGATGTAGTAATTCATATGCAATTTGGATGGAATGATGATACTAGGGGTGGGATGATGGTGTTGGGGATGCTGTGATGGAGCTGAAGACAAGTTGCATTATTTTCATAAAAAATCTCAGGAGAAAAAAGCAGTTTGGTATAAGACTCCGGAAGAGATGGAGTTTTATATTCTAATACCATTTCTTGATTCCTGGATGATCTTGAATAAATGTCTCATCTCTTGGCTCTCAGTTTCCCTGCTGGGGGTGGGGGATCAAGTGCTGGTACTATCCAGTAGTTGTATCTAAGTCATTATTTAAAATATTAAAAAAAAAATACCTTCAAACATGCAGCTAATTCTAACAAATAATTTCAGGTAGCCCAATGGAAAAGGTACATGTACAAAGCTTCTAGTAATGTCTCCCTAAGACATGTCAAATTTGACAATGTAAACACAACAGTCATTAATTTCATTTGCTTTTGTCTGTAAAGCACAATACTAGATCGTGGTGGGGTGAATGGTGGATAATGTCTCTTGTTTAAAGAAGAACAAACTAAATGACGAATATAATCTTGACCTGTTTGCTCACTTCTTGGCAAAGGCCTCTGAAGTCCAAATTATTTTACTGATCACTGACTACTACAATACACAATGGAAATGAGAGATGAATAAATAACACCTGCATTTTAAGTTCACAAAGGTCTAAGGCTTGCTCTTTAAAATAGGATTAAAGGTTTTATTTTATCCATCTGTAACTCTCAAAACAAAAGAACAACTCTCAAATGTTTCAGACAAAAGAACAACTCTCAAATGTTTAGGTACTGAATGAGGACAACTGACTATATCTCTAATTTGAAGCTCTACTCTCAAAAGCTTTTCTCCAAAGCCAAAGCTTCAATATAGCCTCATAATGTGATGTGGGTATCTTTGGACAGGGGAAGAAGTATGTAAAAACAAGATACTATAAGACACTAAAAGCTCATCGATATTTCAGCTAATAAGAAACTATTACTTTCTGAAATGGGCTTCCTGGGTAGCTCAAGTTGTAAATAATCTGCCTGCAATGCAAGAGACCTGAGTTCGATCCCTGGGTCGGGAAGGAAGATCCCCTGGAAAAGGGCATCGCAATCCACTCCAGTATTCTTTCCTGGAGAATCCAATGGACAGAGGACCCTGGCAGGCTACAGTCCATGGGGTCGCAAAGAGTCAGACAGGACTGAGTGATTAACACTTTCAGTGTTAATTGAAATAACCTTCAATCAAACTGTGACTATCAAGAGACCAGATATTATGCTAAACCTGGAGGGAAGGCATCTCTGAAGTCTGACTGAGAGTTTTTAAAAGGACTCTTTGGGATTTATGATTTTGGCCCTGAAGGCATAACTGGTACTAGACTTACTCTCTCACCATACAAAACTAGGGAAGTGCACAAAAGATACAGAATAACTGTTTTCAAATATTGGATGATGGGCAACACAGGTCTCTGATATCCTGGCTTTCTGCCTAGGGGAATATTTTGAACAGCAGAGTAGGGCAAGTTAACTCAAGTAGAAGATGGTAGTCTTGCTAAGTTGAGGAAACATAAATTGAAGTTTGGGGAGACTGAAGTGACTAGAATTTGCAAGGCAGAGTGCTGAAGAGGATGGGGTTACTTAGAAAAATAGCTCCACCAATCGCATGTGGTCCTCCTTCATCTTTGTCATGATATTAAGCTGCACATGCATAGGGTAAAACTCTGTAAGACTAATCAAAGAACAACTACCAGAGAGCTGTAAGTGGAACAATTCCCAAAACTCACACAGGGCTATGAAATATGTGTATCCTCATCTTACAGAGTAGAGAATCTCACTGAAAGTCTAGGCTAATCAGTAGAGAATGTAAATGGGGCTAGACTTAGTAAAATTTATACTTAACTAGGAAGTATCAGTGAATAGAAACAGACTCCAAAATGATACAGTGATGGAATTATTATATAAGGGTTTTCAAACTTAATACAAATATGATTAAGAATTTAAAGGAAAATATAAACATAATGAAAACAGAAATAAAAATATTTCACAAAGAACTAAATACAAATAGCTGTCAAAAGATTGAAAATTTAATAGCATTAATTTTTAAATTTTAAATAGAATTTAAAATAAATTTCAGATTCATTTTGATATATGGCAAAACCAATACAATATTGTAAAGTTAAAGAAAATAAAATAAAATAAATTAAAAAAATTAAATAGAAAATTTAATAGGTGCGCTTAATAGAAAAGTAACCACCACAGAAGCAAAGAGAAATGAACTTTCAGATTAAGTAATATAAACTATCATAACTAAAGGATATTGAAGAAAAAAACTGAAAAAAAAAAAAAACAGATCATCAGTGACCTGTGAAACACTATCACAATCTAATTGTGTAAATGTCTAGAAAGGGGATGGGCAGAAAAAACATGTGGGGCAACACTGCCTGAAAGTTCTCAAAATTAGATTAAAAATAGCAACCATGAATTTGAAGTCAGTGAATTGTATGTAGAATAAACACAAGGAATATTACATCAAGACATATTATCAAATTAGTGAAAATCAACATTAATAAGAAAAAAAAATTAAGCAGCCAAAGGGATAAAAATGTTCCTTAACTTCAAAAGGTACCATCTTTATAGAACCTTTGGTTAAAATGTACATACTTTGTTTCCTCAGCTTAACTTGAGATACAACTGACATATAAAATTGTGTAAGTTTAAGATGTACAACATATAGATTGTATACACATATATACTGCAAATTGATTATAGTCAAAGCATAAGCTAACACCTCAATCAGGTCATATAACTATCATTTCTTTCTTTTCTTTTTGGTGAGAACATTTAATATCTACTCTTTAAACAACTTTCAAGTATGTAATACAGTATTATTAAATATAAATTCTCTTTAGGAGAGAACACATTATACAATTCAAATTACCCTGTGGAGTAGGATTATGTTGGAATAGGGCATCTCTTGAAGGTTGGGGGCCTTTAGGCAATGGGGAATAGGTGAGATAAATGGGAATAAGCCCTGATGTGTGGAGCAACCCCAGATAATATGTTACTTCAAGAAGAAGTGAAAAGATACAGCAGACAAATTTTATCAACTTTGAAATTTGAACTCAGGAGGATTGTGGCCTCAGACTAAGGATCCAGATTGAGGAACTCAGTGTTGAAGATGCAAGTTTTTCAAAATTATGAAGACTTGTAGCTGTACAGAGTTAGATTTCTACAATCAGTCCTGATTGAGTTAGCCTATTTTTTCTAGGTACTAAGCCTGAGATTTCTAAGTCTTGCCCCCAAGTGATCAGTGGCATCTTGGGTTGTTGTTCTTTTCTAAGTCATGTCTGACTCTCCTGCGACCCCATTGACTGTAGCCCACCAGGCTCCTCTGTCCATGGGATTTTCTAGGCAAGAATAATGGAGTGGGTTACTATTTCCTTCTCCAGGAACTGTGGGTAATAGAATATAAAACATATATTTGGGGTTGTTTCAATAGTGGAAGATTGAGAGAACAATAAAGTGTATATCTTTTTATACTTGACATGTTTTGTTTTAAAAACAAATTATTAAAATAATAGCACAACTGTTGGTTAACTAAACTCCTTATTTAAGTTATTATACAGAATAAGTTAGAAAACTTAAAGAGATAGTTGTTACCTAGGTTTATTATTTAAACACACAGTGATTATTAATTACCTTGACTGAATTGGGCCTTTCTTATATATGCTATTAGGAAAACATGTAAGTTTTAAAAATCCCTAGGTATTGGCTCAATGCACTAAGTCATCTGTAGTTGTAGAGTTAAAATTCCTTTTAGCAACATCTGTTTTCCTTTTGCTCCCACTCCAGTACTCTTGCCTGGAAAATCCCATGGACGGAGGAGCTTGGTAGGCTGCAGTCCATGGGGTCGCTAGGAGTCGGACATGACTGAGCGACTTCCCTTTCACTTTCCACTTTCATGCACTGGAGAAGGAAATGGCAACCCACTCCAGTGTTCTTGCCTGGAGAATCCCAGGGACAGGGGAGCCTGGTGGGCTGCCGTCTATGAGGTCGCACAGAGTCGGACATGACTGACATGACTTAGCAGCAGCAGCAGTTTTCCTTTTGCTAGTCTTAGATGTCCTAGTGAGAGTTTCCTCTTGGTTTGCTTGCTGCACATTGCCCCCCTTAAGGTAGTCCATGTGGCCTGATACAGATGGTTCTCTGCTTCAAGGTCCCTGCCAACTGATAAGAAAAACTTCTTAAACACAAGTCACTCATAATTTTCAAGGCAATGTGATTATCTCTTTTCCCCCCAACCATTCCACTATGATTTATTTCTTCTCTAGGGAAGCTCAGATTGACATATCTTTTCCATACAACAGCTAAAGGTCACCTATTCACTAAGCTCTGTCATAGACATCTAGGAATATCTTCTAGGAAATTCTGGTTAAAACTTCTTCATAAAGAGTGAAGGCTATTTTTAGTCCTATGAATTTTTCAGAAAACTATATACCAGATATCAAAGCACTGTGATACATATTTGCATTTGATACATATGAAAATAAAACTAATTTGAGTACAAAGAATCCTTCATCCAATTTAAACTTAACAGAACAAAGTCTAAATTCAATAGTACTCCAAAAATGGTATGAACCCTAGTTGAAAATTTCACAGACATTGAACAATTACAATAACATACGGAAATTAAATATTTTACACATGTATTAGTTAAAGTAACATTAGTTGCAACAGCTTAAACCAAGAAATCACAATTGCTCAGCATGATAAAAATTTCTAACTTATTCAGAGACCCAGTCTCTGCCACCTTCAACACGTGGGTTCCAAAGTTACTTTGGGATCCAACATCTAGCCAGCAGATGGGGGAATTGAGGGAGAAGACAGAATTGCCTGGGAAGCAACGTGCCAGGCCTGGATGTAACTTACATCATTCCTGTTCACATGCCACTGGCCAGAAATCCAGTCCAATGGCCACATATAAGTTAAGGAAGGCTGTGAGTATATTTTAACTCTGCTCCAAGGAAGAAAGAGAAACAAATCCAATGAGTAATTACATTATCTTTGCCACAAAGCACAATCTTTGGGGAAAAATGGAAGTGGAGTTAGTAACCAAGAAATCCTTGTCTCAGGTTAAAGAATAGCACTTAAAATTTGTTGAGTACTTCTTATGAGCTAGGAACTATGTTAAGCATCAGATTTAAAGAAAAACTAGAATTTATCTACTATCATTCATTTATTCATGGTACAGTGAGAGAAAATACATGTAAACTGATTTTTTTTTTTTTTTTTTGCCATTCAGAGTGATAAATGTTATGGGAGAGGTAAATATAGAGAATCAAAAATCTTGTCTCTAAAGTGAATTATCATTTACCATTTACCACCCTTTAGCTCAGAGAAATGACATTTTCACTGCATATTAAGGGAGCATGAGCTGGGTAATTAGGAAGAAGAGAAGTCATAACTTTTATCACTTCCTTGCTGCATTGTGGACATTTTTATTTGCAGTCTAGAAGTTACGTACACTTTATGGAGCTAAATTCTTGCTTATTTAACATTCATTAAACATTCTGCCTTATGCCTTAGCAACATTTTTTAAGTGAATAGAAGGATAATTTTTAAAAGCTGTTGAGGCCTGCTTTTCTGCAGATTTGCTGTTTTGTGGGACATGAAGGCAGTTGGAGGTAGGGAGGTGTTTCACAGAAATGTCCAGAGATGAAAGAGAAAGAACTTCATGAATACAATAAAATTACTCTTATCAAGAATGGGATGTATGAGGTTCTTAAGTCAAAGGCCTCTTTTATTTCATCATAAAGTAAAAAGCCATCTGTGAAGACTGGGTACCAATGTTTTTTTCTTTGGAAAATGCCTTGGTTCTGAGTGATTTTTTTTTTTTTTGTGGGGGGAGGGCAAGTGCCTTGATTCTCTTTCATTCCATTTGCATAAGTGATGCTGTTAGAATACTGCTAATGCTAAGCATGTTCAGAGACATAATGGGATTCTGAGATTTTGAGAGAAATGCTCTTTAAGGTAACTTCTCCATTTCTCTTTAAAACTAGAGTGGGTCTGTGGAAAGAAAATTAGGTTAGGTGTCAGAAGAAAAAAAATTGTAGTCCCATTCTACCACTACTCACTACAAGAACCTGGATAAGCCTGCCACTCCATTTCACCTTGCTTCACTTCACATTCTGTAAGTATAAAGGATGATGAATAATGCTAGTTGTGTGTGTGTGTGTGTGTGTGTGTGTGTGTGTATGAAGGTATAGCATGAGGGTTTTCTAAAATGTAAAAGCTACTTTGTTCTTCTGCATAAAATGGATTACAAAAGTGATATAATTTTAATATATAGAATACAGCTAAGCCAAAAAAAAATTATCTGTAATCCCACTATGCAGAGATAACCATTTTTTATGGACTAAAGTCCTAAACTTTCTATCCTTTGGTAAACGATACTTCTCAGAATCTTTGACATTCTTAGTATGTCCTGAGACCACACCCTGCATTAAAAAGTTATTTTATTTGTATATCTGAAGCACATCTCATTTTCAGAAAGAGTGTACAAGCAACCAGGGGAATATTTTTTCCATTATCAGTGTAAGAGGCATCATTATTATCATTATTTTCTGTTTGAAAGACTCTGTGAGCTTGCAACAAAAAGAAAGGGAACATGCTGATGACTTCATGCTAAGGAACAGGGATTTTATAGATAAGTCTGTAAATAATACTAAAGCTAGTGAAATGACCTGGATGGGGCATAAAGATTTATTTCATAGTTTATCTGAACACTCTTGGGAGACAGACAATAGAATATAGCTTCTGTGTTCAATTCCATCCCTTTTTATTGAGTCAGGAGATGTTTAAAGAAATTTATAGAGCTCTTTGAAAGTCAGCATTTTTAATAAGTAGCACTGAGAAAAGATTATACTGAGGGAGATCCAAGTGACAATACAGAACATGAGACATGAGGGAATTTATAATGGCTGAGCTAACTGAGGTGGAGGACACACTGGGAGGTGGCCCCCATTGAATAATCTGCTCATCTTTCTGTCTATTGCCTATTCCCCTGCCTCTCTCTCTTTATCAATGACAACTTCAAACTTCTCAGATCCTATCTTCTGGAACTGAGCTGCTATGTAAAAGCTGTTGATTTGTATGCCAGTGCCATTTTGAGACCCAGAAATCATTCCTGATACAGTATTAGTTCAGTTCAGTTCAGTCGCTCAGTCATGTTCTACTCTTCATGACCCCATGAATCGCAGCACGCTAGGCCTCCCTGTCCATCACCAGCTCCCGGAGTTCACTCAAACTCACGTCCATCGAGTCGGTGATGCCATCCAGCCATCTCATCCTCTGTCATCCCCTTTTCCCCCTACCCCAATCCCTCCCAGCATCAGAGTCTTTTCCAACGAGTCAACTCTTCGCATGAGGTGGCCAAAGTACTGGAGTTTCAGCTTTAGCATCATTTTTCCCAAGAAATCCCAGGGCTGATCTCCTTCAGAATGGACTGGTTGGATCTCCTTGTAGTCCAAGAGACTCTCAAGAGTCTTCTCCAACACCACAGTTCAAAAGCATCAATTCTTCAGCGCTCAGCTTTCTTCACAGTCCAACTCTCATATCCATACATGACCACTGGAAAAACCATAGCCTTGACTAGATGGACCTTTGTTGGCAAAGTAATATCTCTGCTTTTGAATATGCTATCTAGGTTGGTCACAACTTTCCTTCCAAGGAGTAAGTGTCTTTTAATTTCATGGCTGCAATCACCATCTGCAGTGATTTTCGAGCCCAGAAAAATAAAGTCTGACACTGTTTCCACTATTTCCCCATCTATTTCCCATGAAGTGATGGGACCAGATGCCATGATCTTAGTTTTCTGAATGTTGAGCTTTAAGCCAACTTTTTCACTCTCCTCTTTCATTTTCAAGAGCTGTTTAGTTCCTCTTCACTTTCTGCCATAAGGGTGGTGTCATCTGCATATCTGAGGTTATTGATATTTCTCCCACCAATCTTGATTCCAGCTTGTGCTTCTTCCAGCCCAGTGTTTCTCATGATGTACTCTGCATATAAGTTAAATAAGCAGGGTGACAATATACAGCCTTGACGTACTCCTTTTCCTATTTGGAACCAGTCTGTTGTTCCATGTCCAGTTCAGTATATATCAGAATAAATCCAATCAAATCTCATAGACTTTTGAACCTAGAAGCAGACCAGATTTTTTCTGAGCATACAGAAAAGCAACAGAAAACAAAGAAATGAAAAATGGAGACTATGAAGGAAGATTTAATAAAGAAGGTGGCCAAAATACCTAGAATATTACCTGGATTTACGAGACAGGATTCTAAGTCCAGATGCACAAGTAGACATGAGCTATAGGAGTTAAAAGATGTTACAAGTTGGGTTCTCTGGAAAGTGACACTGAGATGGAATTTACTAGGGCATGCTGGGTGTTTATTAGGGTTCAACACCTAATGAAGAGGTGGGATAGGGAGCAGGATCATACAGATCAAGAAAAACTGCCATGCTGACCAACCGCAGGAAACTCTGGAGGGTATGGCTTCCTAGATGTCTCACATTGGTCTTGGAGGCTGGGCCTCCAAGCTGTAATTCCCACTGTATTCTCACTGTAATGTACCATTGGCTAAAAAGTGTATGCCTATAGGAAAATCTGCTCTTTGTTGCCAAGACAAACCCTAAAGCAAGTGGCAGGATGAGACTGTTCGCTTACAGGTCTCCCATAGATGGACCAACAAGTCCTTCCTTTAAGGGCAGTCTGGGAAGCACATGTCTGTGTCCACCACAAAAAGGGAGTGAGATGAAGAAGAGTTAGATGAGATGAAGCTTAAGGTTTCTTATAGCCCTTACGATCGATTATTTTAAGAATAATAACATATATAACAATAGACTTGGGTCATTTAAAAAATTAATTTCTGCTGTCAAGAGAAAAGTATAACCACTATATTACAGAGAAAGAGTTTTCAATCATTGCTATTAACTTGATGACTATGACTAATTAGACACACGCGCTCGCACACACATATAAATACACATCTATACATGTCAGGAAATAAATAAGAAGATAATTTTTACCAAGGTTTGTAAGATAGTGTACCCTCAGCATGTGTTTCATACCCAGAAAGAAGTAAATTCAAGGCACTGAGTTTATTTCATATCATAAATAAAGGACTCAGATTTTTGGATGATCTTCCTATCCAAAATTCCTTGTGGAGGTTAAAACAGGGAGCCCAGTTAAAACTCACATGCTAAGAATATACTTGGAGGATCATAGCCCAATATGGTGAAGGGACCAAAGAAGGAGTAATACTAATGACTATCGTTTATCTGGGCTTCCCAGGTGACACAGAGGTAACAAATCTGCCTGCCAATCCAGGAGACACAGGAGGCACGGGTTTAGTCCCTGGATTGGGAAGATCCTCCGGAGACTGAAATTACAGCCCACTCCAGGGCATTCTTGTACTCAGTACTTGTATTCCAGTATTCAGTGTCATTTATTTACCATTTACTTTGTGTTAAGGATTGTGTTAAGCACATGTAAAAAGTTATTCTTAATTCACATAACAACTCATGAGGTAGCTATTGTAATGTCAATTTTATAAGGTCACACAGTAAATGACAAAGAGTGGGTTCTTATCTAGAAAATCTGATTCCAGAGTCTATACTCTTAACTAGTGTCCTAAATTTCTATCATATAAAAGAGAGATTTAATTGCTCTCTATGACTCCAAGAAATAAAATGACACAACTTCTCAAGTCTCTACACAACCTGTCTGCTGTCTGCTTCTCCAAGAGTGCCTTCCATTTTCAGGGCACTTTCCATTTTGCTCCAACTATACAGCCTTGGAAAAATAAAGTTCTTTGCACCTCACAACCTTTGTATTTGCATATATACTGCCTGAAACATTTTTTCCCTTGCTCTTCACCTGCCTAATCTTTATGTCACTCCTTCAAGTAAACTTTTCCTGACCCCTTCACCCTCAAACTAGTTTAGATACTGCTGTTACATGTTTTTATGGTTCCCTTAACTACTTCAAAGCATATGTACTTTTTTTCAGAGTACTACTTTGTTTACCTGTTTATTGTTTTTCTTCTCACAGTAAATTTAACTTTCATGACAGAAAGGATCACATCTGATCTATTCACTATATTTCCATATGCTATTTAGTGCTTAGCATATTAGATGCTTGCTTGCTGAGTAGCTGGATAGTTGTGTGCCTGGATAAAAACTTAATGAATGGAAGCTACAGGGAGTCAGAACTGAACTATAATGAAAGAAACTATTTTGGAAGGTACTAACTTCTTTCCTTTGGAGATGATCAAGCAAAAGATGCATGCATGTGTGTTCAGCCATGTCCAACTCTTTGTGACCGTAGCCCATCAGGCTCCTGTGTCCATGGGATTTTCCAGGCAGGAATATTGGAGTGGCTTGCCATTTCCTTCTCCAGGGGATCTTTCTGACCCAGGGATCAAACCCACATCTCCTGCATTGCAGATGGATTCTTTACCACTGAGCCACTGGGGAAGCCCCTATCAAAAGATATATAGCCAGAATAACAGAATTCATAGACTACTTCATAGCTACAAATTTGTCACATCTTGAGTGCAAGCACAATGATTTTCCTCCTCCTTGTATGAAGGATAATCCGTCTATTTCTCCACACCTTGAAGCTATGCTTAGTCATGTGATTTGCTTTTGCAATGGGACAATAACAAAAGTGACAAAAGTGGAGGCTTAGAAAGTGTGTGCACACTGAAACATGTCCTCTCTGGAAACATGGTTCCCACCATTTGAGCTTGAACTAACCTTGAGAATGAGAGAACAATTGGAGAGCAATGCAGTTAACAGCCAGTAGTAACCACTAGACATATGAGCAAGGCCATTTTAGACCACTGCTAGATGATAAAGTCACCATACAAGTATAGTCATGTAAATGAACCCAGATAAACTGGAAAAGAATTCTACAGCTAAGCTTGGCCCAAATTGGTGACCTACAGAATGATGAGCAAAACAAACAACAACAGAAAAAAAAAATGCTGGTCACTAGATTTTGGAAAGGTTGAATCAGAGGATGATGTAGAAGACTTTCCAGTATCAGGTAGGGGTGTTTACTAGACGGCCTTAAATGGTCCTTTCCATCTTAATCTATAATGGTACTGAATGAATGCTTTTTTTTAAAACACTTGAATGTCATTCAAAACAACAAAAAGTCATTTTGTGATAAAAATACACTATAGCGGCTATTCATCCATTTGTTTGGATTTACTGTACATGCCATAATTAAAGAAGCATTTCAGCATTTGATTTGTATTTAAAGCTCACATAATTTTAAATACATTCTCTAAATCCTTCCTAGCAAGCAAAATAACATTTATGCTGTAATCTGTCTCATGGCCTGTTCTATATCTCCATGTACAGACTGCAGGAGGTATAATTCATCCATAAAAGACAGCTGAAATATGCACTGCTCTGAATTGTTTTAATATTGTGCACAAGAGACTGGAGGAGAAAATTAACTGCCATATGCTGCCTCATTTGAAGTATCAGATGGATAATAATAAAACAGAAAAAAATATAAAATCATTTAGAGCCATTTTAGGACCATATGCTCAACTTCACTGACAATAATCAACTATAATATAGTTCAGAAAATAGAAGTGGAGAGAATATAATTCTACTCATTATATTGGGTGTTAGACTCCAAATCATTTGAAAATACCATGGATATATAGAAATGTAATTTTTATCTAGAGATAACTAGATCTCTGATAAAGATGAATTCAATTACTCATGGGGAATATTTTTCTTCTTTTTTGCTACAACTCAAGTTTCTCTTCCTTCAAAGGTCAGGATCCATGCTCACATTTTTCAGGACATTGTCCTACATGCAACACAATTCATGCTGATTCCTCCTTCCCATTGCACCCTCCCAGTACTCTACTTATCTGTATATATACTAGTAGATAGTGAATATTATTAGCCTTACAAAAACTCACCATAGGGTTCCTTTAAGCAGAAGGAACTCTTACTGCTACTTTCTTATTTTCCCTTGTCCCTCTGTCAATTTATCTTACTGTATGGTTTTTCTTTATTTGCAAGTCTGTTTTCCTAACTAAATATTAAGTTACCAAAAGATGTGTGAAGCATGTGACTTGAGATACTGGATTAAAATATGGCACATATTAGTTTCTCAAGAAATTAATTGTTGAATGAACAATTAAATGAATTTAATATACTATGCTAATTAGAACAAATAACAGTAAACAAATATTCTGTGTAAAGCAAGGTACATCTATTCATTCACTGGAATTCATGGGATGCTTTGTTTCTTTAGTTTATTCCTTGTTTACATTATCCAATGTTCCATGCATTAATTTAGGCACCTAAAAAATAAAGAGGCAATGCTGGAGATGCAAGTTTTGGCTACTTCTGAGTAAAGTGATCGGAGAAGGCAATGGCATCCCACTCCAGTAGTCTTGCCTGGAAACTCCCATGGACAGAGGAGCCTGGTAGGCTGCAGTCCACGGGGTCGCAAAGAGTCAGACATGACTGAGCGACTTCACTTTCACTTTTCACTTTCATGCATTGGAGAAGGAAATGGCAACCCACTCCAGCGTTCTTGCCTGGAGAATCCCAGGGACAGAGGAGGCTGCCGTCTACGGGGTCACACAGAGTCGGACACGACTGAAGCGACTTAGCAGAGTAAAGTGATAGTTAAGTGCTCTCCCCTAAAAGCAACGATATTGATGGGCCAATTGACAAAAATAACTTTTCAAGCAATCTGAAAATTGACTAAAGGCATACAGCATTTATTAATGAAACAATGATGAACTTTGGGTTTAAAAAGTGGGGATCTAAAATATTATGTGGCAGCCCAGATGGGAGAGGAGTTTGGGAGAGAATAGATACATGCATATGTATGGCTTAGTCCCTTCACTGCTGACCTGAAACTATCACAACATCGTCTGTTAATTGGCTATACACCAATACAAAAGAAAAAGAAAAAAGAAAACAACAAAAAAGTGGGGATCTGTGGTGAGGCTTCTCTCATCCTCACCACGTCGTCTCATTTTACCCTGCATAGCAAAGCAGAGATTCTGTCATGTGGGGTGGTGGGCCATGAGATTTGGCAATTTCTCTGCCACTATCAATGGTGGCTCATTTGATCTGGAAAAGTGAGCCCTGGAATAACTCATGTAGAACAGTGCTGCCAGTGGAAGTGATAATCTTGGAGACAGGTGAGTAAGAAGGAACAACAGCTCTATTAAATCAAGGCTCAAGTCCTGGCTGGGACAAACCTATCCCTGAATGAGGGCCCACACTAGTTAAACACTTGTGGCCAACCCTGCGGCTGCACACATGTATATATTTATCAGAAGTAGATTCTACAGAGAAAGACAAATATCATATGGTATTGCTTATATGTGGACTCTAAAAACAAATGGTACAAATGAACCTATATACAAGACGGAAATTTAGTCACATATGTAGAAAACAAACATATGTTTACCAAGGAGGAAATGGTGGGATAAACTGGGGGATTGGGGTTGACATATACACACTACTATATATAAAATAGATAAGTAATAAGGACCTACTGTACAGCACAGAAACTCTATTTGGTGTTATGTAATGACCTGTATGGGAATGGAGTCTGGAATAGAGTGGAGATTATATATATATATATATATCTGCTTCACTTTGTTATACAGCAGAAACCAGTATAACATAAGGGACCAGAAGAAAGTAAAATCTACAAAGCCTAAATGTTGAATGTGCTTCACTACACACACATAGATATATCAGCAAAGGCTTAAGGGTTTGAGGTACTAAGTAAAACCTATGATAAATCATTGGCTAACAACTAAGTTTTCTGTGTATTGTTGCAAGAATACACTGAAGAACTATACAAAAAAGATCTTAATGACTTGGATAACCATGATGGTCTGGTCACTCACCTAGAGCCAGATATACTGGAGTTCGAAGTCAACAGGGCCTTAGGAAGCATTACTACAAACAAAGCTAGTGGGGGTGATGTAATTCCAGCTGAGCTACTTCAAATCCTAAAAGATGGTGCTATTAAAGTGCTGCACTCAATATGCCAGCAAATTTGGAAAACTCAGCAGTGGCCACCTGACTAGAAAAGGTCAGTTGTCATTAAACTGCAAAGAAAGGAAATGCCAAAGAATGTTCAAACTACCACAAAATTGCACTCATTTCACATGCTAGCAAGATTATGCTAAAAATCCTTCAAGCTAGGCTTTATCAGTCCATGAACAAAGAACTCGCTGATGTACAAGCTGGATTTACAAAAGGCAGAGGAACCAGAAATGAAATTGCCAAAATCCATTGGATCATAGAAAAAGCAAGGGAATTAAAAAAAATCTCCTTCTCCTTTATTGACTATGCTAAAGCTTTGACTGTGTAGATCACAACAAATTGTGGAAAATTCTTAAAGATTTGGGAATACCAGACCAGCTTACCTGTCTACTGAGAAACCTGTATGCAGGACAAGAAGCAACAGTTAGAACTGGACATTGAAAAATGGACTGGTTCAAAATTGGGAAAGGAGTACATCAATGTTGTATGTTGTTACCCTGCTTATTTAAATTATATGCAGAGTACATTGTGCAAAATACTGGGCTGGATGACTCACAAGCTGGAATCAAGACTGCCAGAAGAAATATCAAAAACTTCAGATATACAGATGATACCACTTTAATGACAGACAGTGAAGAGGAACTAAAGGGCCTCTTTATGAAGGTGAAAGAGGAGAGTAAAAAAGCTGGATTAAAACTCAACATTCAAAAAGCTAAGATCATGGTATCCAGTCCCATCACTGCATGGCAAATAGATGGGGAAACAATGGAAACAGTGAGAGATTTTATTTTTCTTGGGCTCCTGTGGGCATCACTGTGGATCATGACTGCAGCCATGAAATTAAACGACACTTGCTCCTTGGAAGAAAAGCTGTGACAAACCTAGACAGCATATTAAAAAGCAAAGATATCACTTTGCTGATAAAGGTCCGTATTGTCAAAGCTATGGTTTTTCCAGTAGTCATGTACATATATGAGAGTTGGACCATAAATAATGCTGAGTGCCAAAGAATTGATGCTTTCAAACTGTGGTGCTGGGGAAGACTCTTGAGGGTCTCTTGGATAGGAAGGAGATCAAACGAGTTTCAATTCTAAAGGAAATCAACCCTGAATATTCATTGGAAGAAATGATGCTGAAGTTAAAACTCTAACTTTGGCTACCTGATGTGAAGAGCTGACTCATTGGAAAAGATTCCAATGCTGGTAAAGATTGTGGGCAAGAGGAGGAGGGGACAACGGAGGATGAGATGGTTCAGTGGCATCATCAACTCAATGGACATGAGTTTGAGCAGGCTCCAGGGGATAGTAAAGGACAGGGAAGCCTGGCATGTTGCAGTTCATGGGGTTGCAAAGAATCAGACATGATTTAACGAATGAACAATAGCAACAAGCTATTCTGACCCCGGAGCAACCTCTATGAAACCAGGCTTAAAAACATAAACAAGAATTAAAAACTTAGCAGTGATTTCATAGACAACAAAGTGTGACAAGACAGACTTTATGGACTTAGATCAGTTAAGTCACTAAACTAAGGGAAAAAAGCATAATATAGCAACTAAAATAAGTCATGGTGATGGAGGAGAGATCAAAACCTAGAGTTGCTACAATATATTATCTAGAATGCTCAGTTTTCAACAACAGCAAAAATAAAACATACAAAGAAAAATGGAAGTATTGCCTTAATCAGTCAAAAAAAACTGATAAAACTGCCCCATATAGGAAAAGTTGTTCAATGTCACTAATCATCAGAGAAATGTCAATCACAACAGCAGTGAGACATTACCTCATACCTGTTAGAATGAATATCATCAAAAACATAAATGACAAGTATCAGCAAGGATGTGGAGCTAAGAGACCCCTTGTGCACAGTTGGTGGGAATGTAAATTGGTGTAGCCTATCTTGAGAAACCTATATGCAGGTCAGGAAGCAACAGTTAGAACTGGACATGGAACAACAGACTGGTTCCAAATGAAAAGGAGTACGTCAAGGCTGTATATTGTCACCCTGCTTATTTAACTTATATGCAGAGTACATCATGAGAAACGCTGGGCTGGAAGAAGCACAAGCTGGAATCAAGATTGCCAGGAGAAATATCAATAACCTCAGATATGCAGATGACACCACCCTTATGGCAGAAAGTGAAGCGGTACTAAAAAGCCTCTTGATGAAAGTGAAAGAGGGGAGTGAAAAAGTTGGCTTAAAGCTCAACATTCAGAAAACTAAGATCATGGCATCTGGTCCCGTCACTTCACGGCAAATAGATGGGGAAACAGTAGAAACAGTGGCTGACTTTATTTTGGGGGGCTCCAAAATCACTGCAGATGGTGACTGCAGCCATGAAATTAAAAGACGCTTACTCCTTGGAAGGAAAGTTATGACCAACCTAGACAGCATATTAAAAAGCAGAGACATTACTTTGCCAACAAAGGTCCATCTAGTCAAGGCTATGGTTTTTCCAGTGGTCATGTATGGATGTGAGAGTTGGACTGTGAAGAAAGCTGAGTGCCGAAGAACTGATGCTTTTGAACTGTGGTGTTGGAGAAGACTCTTGAGAGTCTCTTGAACTACAAGGAGATACAACCAGTCCATCCTAAAGGAGATAAGTCCTGGGTGTTCATTGGAAGGACTGATGCTGAAGCTGAAACTCCAGTACTTTGGCCACCTCATGCGAAGAGTTGACTCATTGGAAAAAGACCCTGATGCTGGGAGGGATTGAGGGCAGGAGGACAACGGGATGACAGAGGATGGGATGGCTGGATGGCATCACTGACTCGATGGACGTGAGTTTGGGACCAACTCTGGGAGTTGGTGATGGACAGGGAGGCCTGGCGTGCTGTGATTCATGGGGTCGCAAAGAGTAGGACACGACTGAGCGACTGAACTGAACTGAATAATTAGTATTGCTGAGCCTCTTTTCAAGTGTCTCTTGGCTATCTATATGTCTTCGGAGAAATGTCTATTTGGGTCTTCTGCTCATTTTTTGAATGAGTTGCTTTTTTTTTTTTTTGGTATTAAGATGTATGAGCTATTTTGGAATTTAATCCCTTTTTGGTAGCATCATTTGCAAACATTCTCTCCCAGTCTATAGGCTGTCTTTTCATTTTGTTTACAGTTTCTTTTGCTGTGCAAAAGCTTTTGAGTTTATTTAGGTTCCAATTGTTCATTTTTGTTTTTATTTATATTACTCTAGGAGATGGATCCAAAAAATTATTGCTGCAAGTTATATCAAACAGTGTTCTGGGCCTATGTTTTCTTCTAAGAGTTTTAGGGTATCCAGTCTTACATTTATATTTTTAATCCATTTTGAGTTTATTTTTGTATATAGTGTTATAAAATGTTCTAATTTATTTTTTTTTACATGTGACTACCCAGTTTTCACAGTACAACTTATTGAAGAGACCCTCTTCTCCATTGTATCATCTTGCCTCCTTTGCTGTAGATTAATTGACCATAGGTATGTTGGTATATTCCTGGGCTTTCTATACTGTTCCACTGAGCTTTTTGCCTGTTTTTGTTCCAATACTATACTGCTTTGATTACTGTAACGTTGTACTATAGTCTGAAGTCATGGTGCATGATTCATCCAGTTCTGCTTTTATTCCTCAGGATTGCTTTGGCTATTTTGGGTCTATTATGTCATCATACAAATTGTAAAATTTTTGTTTTAGTTCAGTAAAAAATGCCATTGGTAATTTGATAGGGATTGCACTGAATCTGTAGATTGCCTTGGATAGTATGTTAATTTTAACCATATTGATTCTTCCAATCCAAGAACATGGTATATCTTTCCATCTGTTGTGTTGTGTTCAATTTATTTCATCAGCATCTTACAGTTTTCTGAAACAGCTCCTTTGCTTCCTTAAGCAGGTTTATTCCTAGGTATTTTATTCTTTTTGATACGATGGTAAATCGGATTGTTTCCTTAATTTCCTTTTCTGATATTTCATTGTTAATGTATAGGAATGCAACAGATTCCTGTAAATAACTTTGTATCCAGCAACTTTACTGAATTCACTGATGAGACCTCATAGTTTTTTGGTAGCATCTTTAGGGTTATCTATGTATAGCACCATGCCATCTGCAAACAGTGACAGTTTTACTTCATCTTTTCCAGTTTGGATTCTTTTTATTTCTTTTTATTCTCTGATTGATATGGCTAGAATTTCCAAAACTATGTTGAATAAAAATAGTGAGGGTGGACATCCTTGTCTCATGCCTTAGCTTACAGGAAATGTTTTTAGCTTTTCACTGTTGAGTATAATTTTAGTTGTGGATCTGTTATATATGGTCTTAATTATGTTGAGGTATGTTCCCTCTCAGAGAAGGCAATGGCACCCCACTCCAGTACTCTTGCCTGGAAAATCCCATGGACGGAGGAGCCTGGTAGGCTGCTGTCCATGGGGTCGTGAAGAGTCAGACACGACTGAAGCGATTTAGCAGCAGCAGCGGCATGTTCCCTCTATGCCAATTTTCTGAAGAGTTTTTATCATAAATGGATGTTGAACTTTATCAAAAGCTTTTTCTGCATGTATTGAGATGATCATATGGTTTTTGTTCTCCAATTTGTTAATGTGTTGTATCACACTGATTGATTTGTAGATATTGAAAAATCTTTGCATCCCTGGGATAAATCCCACTTGATCATGGTGTGTGATCCTTTAAATGCATTGTTGGAGTCAGTTTACTAGTATTTTGTTGACTACTTTGGTAAGACACAAGAAATGGAAAAACATAGAGCTCTTAAAATAACTTAGTAAAACAATTTGGAAAATGAAATGGTGCAAAATGCTGTTGTTGTTCAGTTGCTCAGTCATGTCCAACTCTTTGAGACCCCATAGACTGCAACACTCCAGGCTTCCCTGTCCTTGACTATCTCCTGGAGTTTTCTCAAACTCATGTCCATTGAGTCAATGATGCCATCCAACCATCTCATCCTCTGTCAACCCCTTCTCCTCCTGCCATCAATCTTTCCCAGCATCAGGGTCTTTTTCAATGAGTTGCATCTTTGCATCAGGTGGCGAAACTATTGGAGCTTCAGCTTCAGCATCAGTCCTTGCATTGAATATTCAGGGTTGATTTCCTTTAGGATTGACTGGTTTGATCTCCTTGCTGACCAAGGGACTCTCGAGAGTCTTCTTTCATTACTCTCTACTATCTGTTACAATTACCTTCTTCAGATTTATCTTTCACTAGGCAAGCCATGCTTCCCAAGTGGCGCCAGTTGTAAAGAGTCTGACTGCCAATGGAGGAGACACAAGAGACTCAGGTTTGATCCCTGGGTTGGGAAGATCCCCTGGAGAAGGAAATGGCAACCCACTCCAATATTCTTGACTGGAAAATTCCATGGACAGAGGAGACTGGTGGGTTACAGTGCATGGGGTTGCAAAGAGTTGGACACAACTGAGCACATGCACAGGATACAGTATAAGCACACCACATACCTCATTGTCCAAGCTGTAGTGGATTGCATTCCTTTATTAAAACATACCCTTCACTTATCCATTTATTCTCCCTCTTTCCACATGTATAAATTCTAATCATTCTTAAAAGTTCAGTTCAAATGTCACCTCTTTCATCAACCTTTCCTGATTCTCCTTCAACCATAGTTAACTCCCTCTTCTATTCTCTCCTAGCAATGTATTTTTACCTCTGGTTTAGCATTCACTCCCCTTTGTACATACAGTCAACAATATTTTATCACAAAGACAAGGCTTTTGAACAAGCCTTAACATGGCATCCAAGGTCTCTAACACAAAGAAGCATTTAGTTGGTCATTGATTAATTCATTAATTAACTTATTAAAGTATTTGCATACCTAATTATGCCAGGCAATTTGCTAAGCCCTGTAGATACAGTAGGGAAGAAGACTGAGTGTATAAGCTTATGGAGTGCACATTCTACTGGGAGAAACAGGTTAAAAACAGACAAATAAATTGATTGAGAGTGGTAGTCTGTGACATAAAGGACATGCTCAAAGGGCTGATATTGAGAACTGTGATGATCAAGAGAAAATCCTATTTCAACAAAGACCTGACAGAAGATATGATATTTAAGTTAAGACCTAAAATTTCAGAAGGAGGCAGCTTTGTGGCTGGTATGGAGAAGGGCATTCTAGGCAAAAGCAATGGAATGTGAAAAGGCACTGAGATAAGAAAGACCATGACACATTCAAAGAACTGAAAGAAAACTGATATGCTGTTGATCACAGAAGAAAACTGATGTGGTATTGATCACAGTGAATGGTTTGGGTTGATGCTGAAAAGATAGGCTTAGGCTTTGTGAGATATGATAAGGACTACAGCTTTTTCTTCAAGTTCATTGAGAACTCACTTAATTTAAATTGAAAAACAATCACCTTTACTGACCATTGCATAATGTAGGGATAAAAACGACAGGATGGAGACCAGGTTGGAAGCTACTGTATTGCTGTTCAGTTGCTCAGTTGTATCTTTGAGACCCCATGGACTGCAGCACGCCAGGCTTCCCTGTCCTTCACCATCTCCCAGAGCTTGCACAAACTCATGTCCATTGAGTTGGTGATGCCATCCAACCATCTCATCCTCTGTCATGCCCTTCTCCTGCCCTCAGTCTTTCCTAGCATCAGGGTCTTTTCCAATGAGTCAGCTCTTTGCATCAGGTGGCCAAAGTATTGGAGTTTCAGCATCAGTCTTTCCAATGAATATTCATGGTTGATTTCCTTTAGGATTGACTCCTTTGAACTCCTTGCAGTCCAAGGGACTCTCAAGAGTCTTCTCCAACACCACAGTTCATAAGCATCAATTCTTCAATGCTCAGCCTTCTTTATGGTACAACTCTCACATCTATACATGAAAACCGGGAAAACCTGCATACCTTTGACTAGACAGACCTTTGTTGGCAAAGTAATGTCTCTTGATTTTTAATATATACCCTAGGTTTGTCATAGCTTTTCTTCCAAGGAACAAGCGTCTTTTAATTTCATGGCTACAGTCACCATCTTCAGTGATTCTGGAGCCCAAGAAAATAAAGTCTGTCACTGTTTCTACTGTTTCCCCATCTATTTGCCATGAAGTGATGGGACCGGATGCCATGATCTTAGTTTTTTGAATGTTGAGTTTTAACCCAACTTTTTCACTCTCCTCTTTCTCCCTCATAAAGAGGCTTTTTAGTTCCTTTTCCAGAGAAGGCAAAGGCACCCCACTCCAGTACTCTTGCCTGGAAAATCCCATGGACAGAGGAGCCTGGTAGGCGGCAGTCCACGGGGTTGCACAGAGTCAGACACGACTGAGCGACTTCACTTTCACTTTTCACTTTCATGCATGGGAGAAGGAAATGGCAACCCACTCCAGTGTTCTTGCCTGGAGAATCTCAGGGACGGGGAAGCCTGGTGGGCTGCCGTCTATGGGGTCGCACACAGTCGGACACGACTGAAGTGACTTAGCAGCAGCAGTTCCTCTTCACTTTCTGCCATTAGGGTGGTGTCATCTGCATATCTGAGGTTACTGATATTTCTCCCAGGAATCCTGAGTCCAGCTTGTGCTTCATCCTGCCTGGCATTTTGCATGATGTACTCTGCATATAAGTTAAATAAGCAGAGTGACAATATACAGCCTTGTTGTACTCCTTTCCCAATTTTGAACCAGTCTATTGTTCCATATCCAGTTCTAACTATTGCTTCTTGACCTGCATACAGGTTTCTCAGGAGGCAGGTAAGGTGGTATGGTCTTCCCATCTCTTTAAGAATTTTCCACTATTTTTCCACTAATTTTCTCTATTGTACTAATCCAAAGAAAGAATGTTAGTGACTTGATCTAAGGAAATTAAAATATATGTGAAGAAAAGAAGGCAGATTCAGTATATATTTTGGAGATAAAATTGTGAAAAAGTACTGAGAAATGTGTGGGAGAAAATAATCAAAGGTGATAAGTTTCTGATATGAGTAACTAAGTTTCTGATAATAAGTAACTAAGATATGCATTTACTGAAATGCAGATCACTAGAATAGGAGGTAGGTTTGGAGAGGACAGATGAAGATTTCAAAATGGGATATTTTTATTTTGAGATACCATTATAGAACAAATGAAAATACTAGTTGGTTAATTGGATATCAGGCAGGAACTCACTAGAGCAGAATAAACTGGAGAAAATTATTTCAGAATTGAATGAGTTTACTTAGAGAGATGCAGAGAGAAGAAGTCCAAACACTCAGTCTTGAAGTATTCTACCACTTAGAAAGTAGAGAAGGAGAAGCCTACACCTAAGCTTTATTTAAAACAGCTATTGAGGTAGGAAAAAATATGACAGCATGATGCTGATGAAAGCAAAGAGTATTTCAAGACAATTAGTTTGGTAAATTGTGCTACTCAAGCCAGGTAAGATGATGACAGAGAAAGGTCCATTGAATTTTGCATCATGGAAATTGTTGGTGACTGCTTCAAGAGTATTTTCATTTGAACTGTAGAGAAAAAATCAAGAATGGTGTGGGTTGAAGGGTAAATGGAAGCTCATAAATTAAAGAAAGTAAATGTGGATAAATCTTTCAATGAGTTTGACTAGGATGAATAGCAGTGAAATAGAGAGATAGTTGGAGTGGAGGTGAGGTCAAGAAAGGTTGTTTATTTTTGTAAAATGAGAGACTGGGAAGGAGGAAGGCATGTTAATGTTGTTGGGACTGATCCAGTAAAAAAGGGAAAATTAATGATGTAGAAAAGGGAGAAGATAGCTGAAGTAGTAAAAATTTTGAAGAGGAGAAAAGAGATGGGTACTAAAGAGCAGATGAAAGAATTTGTGACAGAAGGAGGGCTATATCCTCATTTGGAAACTGGGAAAAGGAGGAATATGAATGCACACAAAAGTAGCACTGTAGATTTGGGCATGTGATGATGAGGATATTTCTAGGAGATGATGATGATAATGGTGATGATAGCAGATACTTATATACACCTATTATTTTCTAGGCACTATAAACGCACATCCACACCCACCCACAGACACTTAATCAAAACTATCAGGCAAGTACTATTATTATCCTCATTTTATAGATGAAGAAATGGAAACACAGATAGGTTAATAAACTTGTTCAATGTTATGCAGCTAGTTGCTTGGAGAATCCCAGGGATGGGGGAGCCTGGTGGGCTGCCGTCTATGGGGTTGCACAGAGTCGGACACGACTGAAGTGACTTAGCAGCAGCAGCAGCAATTCATATCTAGTGAGTATAGATTTGAAGTTTATAGTTTTAAGCATATGTCACTTTTTCAGTGAGGTAAGATATAAAGCAATCAGATATAAGCAAAGGTTGAAAGCATGGATGAAAGAGGAAAATATATGAAACAGTCATTTTGCCAAGTGGGAAGGTGAGCAGAAAGAGGAATATAGTAGAATTACTATATAGTATTACATGCTTATTTTAGGTTTGAGATTTAATTTAATCAATTTAGTCAGCTACAACCAACAGCAGGTTCAGGAAAGTGATATATAGGTCCATATTTCCCAAGAAATTATGTATTCCTTGAGATAAAGAATGTGCTTTTTTGTCTTCATCACAGAATAATGAAAATAATAAGTACCTACTGTCTATTTAATTGAGGTTGATCTGTTGCTCCCAATTAAATATTTTGAGAGGATCATTAAACAATCACTCCATGATTTAAAGTCCAGATGCAATAAAATATTGAAAATTTGTTTACATAAATTTTTCTGCAGAGCAAAAATAATGATAAGCAAGCAAAAATTCAAATTGCAAACTAATTCCAAATGTTACTTGCAATATTTATCACAAAAGGACTAATATCCCTAATATAGAGATATGTATATTTCAAAACCAAGATTGTCCAGAGAAATATCAATAACCTCAGATACACTGAAGACATCAACCTTATGGCAGAAAGTGAAGAAGAACTGAAAAGCCTCTTGATGAAAGTGAAAGAGGAGAGTGAAAAAGTTGGCTTAAAACTCAAAAAACTAAGATCATGGCATCTGGTCCCATCGCTTCATGGCAAATAGATGGAGAAACAGTGGAAACAGTGACAGACTTTATTTTTTGGGGCTCCAAAATCACTGCAGCCATGAAATTAAAAGATACTTGGTCCTTGAAAGAAAAACTATGACCAACCTAGATAGCATACTAAAAAGTAGAGACATTACTTTGCTAACAAAGGTCTGTTTAGTCAAAGCTATAATTTTTCCAGTAGTCATTTATGTATGTGAGAGTTGGACTATAAAGAAAGCTGAGCGCCGAAGAATTGATGCTTTTAAACTGTGGTGTTGGAGAAGACTTTTCAGAGTTCCTTGGACTGCAAGGAGATCCAACCAGTCCATCCTAAAGGAAATCAGTCCTGAATATTCATTGGAAGAACTGATACTGAAGCTGAAACTCCAATACTTTGGTCACCTGATGCAAAGAACTGACCCACTGGAAAAGACCCTGATGCTGGGAAAGATTGCAGGCAGGAGAGAAGGGGATGAGGTGGTTGGATGGCATCACCAACTTGATGGACGTGCATTTGAGTAAGCTCCAGAAGTTGATGATGGACAGGGAAGCCTGGCGTGCTGCAGTCCATGGTATTGCAAAGCGTGGAACATGACTGAGCAACTGAACTGACTGATTCCTCAAGATAGTTGAAAACAAATAAATCAAAATTAAGTGAGAAATATGGGGAAAACCATGGACAAACAGCTCATGAAAAAATATATATATCTACTGTTATCCTTAAATATATTAAAAAAACAAAGCTCAAATTTTCTTGTAAAAAGGGAAATGCCAATTCAAAATTATAATGAGAAAATTTTTCTAGTCTATCAGTTTGAAAACCTTTAAAAGTTCAACAATACACTGTTTGTTGGTGAGGCTCCAGGGAAAACAAGAACTCTCATATGGATGCTTAGCCGGGTGTAGAAATTCCAAAACTGCTTTGATTGTACAATGTGTGCATGCTCAGTTGTGTCCAACTCTTTGTGATCCCATGGACTGTAGCTCTCAGGCTCCTCCTCCATGGAATTTCCCAGGCAAGAATACTGGAGTGGGTTGCCATTTTCTACTGCATAATTGTACTGTAGGACTGAACAAATTATATATATAGGGTTGGCCAAAAAATTTGTTTAGATTTGTCCCTTTTATCTTATGAAAAACCCAAGTGAAATAACGAAATTTCAGTGAATCCAATACAAATGCCTTAGGGAATCAGGGCTCACACTTTGGATGGAGGGTAGAAATGTGAAATGAAAGAAAGAATGAAGCTTGTGGCTTTGAACGGAATTAGAGGTCAACTTATTTACCCACTGAAGATGTCTCAAATCAATGACACCCCAATAGCAATGGGCACACCTTATGCCTAGACATCTTGGTTTCAAAATGCCATCCATCACTAAACTGAACCAGTGTTTCTTCCAGGGTTGGTAAAGAGAAAGTACACAGCGAGCCTGGGACACTGTGTGCCAGATCATAAGGAAATATTTAAAAACTGATGAAGACATTTCAAAAGAACACAGAAGCCAGCTTGAAGAGGCTTCCAATGGCCTAATTTATGGAAATGGTGAGTATTGAAAAAGAATAAAACAGAGTTTATCAAATTTCAAAACTTCTATTCATCCAAAAAACATAAGGATGTGAAAAGGCAAGCCACAAACTGGGTGGAAATATCCAGTGTCAGTTATTCTCTATATTTTCTCTCTCTCATCCAGAAAATATAAAGAACTCCTAAAACTCAATGAGGAAAACAAATAATTTAGAAAAACTGATCAGAAGTCCTGAAAAGGCAGAGTCAATGGAAGATATCTTAATGGCCAATAAACATTCAAAAAAGTGCTCAATATCATTTACAATCAAGGAAATGCAAGTTAAAATTACCAAGAGATACCACCACCACACACCAGAATGGACAAAATGATAAACAATTATAATACCAAGATATTACCTTTGTGGCTCAGCTGGTAAAGAATCCGCCTGCAATGTGAGAGACCTGAGTTCGATCCCTGGATTGGGAAGATCCCCTGGAGAAGGGAAAGGCTACCCACTCCAGTATTCTGGCCTGGAGAATTCCATGGACTGTATAGTCCATGGGGTTGCAAAGACTCGGACATGACTGAGCAACTTTCACTTTTCATTTTACAGCTACCTTGAAAAACAATTTGGCAATTCCTTTTAAAGTTGAACACATATAATCTAGTTACTCCACATCTACTTATTTATCCAAGAAAAATGACTCCATATGTTTACCAAAGACCTTAACAAGAATGATGATGTAGCTTTGTCTACATAACCCAAAGGCCTATTAACAAGAGAATGGATAAATAAAATTTGGCATATCCATGTAACAGATTCCCTTTAGCAATAAAATGATGAATTGCTGACTCATAGATAATATTAATACATCTCAAAACGTATTGAGTACAACATTCCCTTGCCTGTATCCCTGGACTGAAAGACATCCAGCTATGCTCTAGTAAAATTAACACCCTACAGTTCTCCAAACAAGCCCAGCATGTATATGTGCTTGCACACTTTCTTTCCTTTACCTGATGAGCCCTCCCATCCTTCTCATTTCACCTCTTGAAGGAAACTTTCCAGGACTACAAGAGCCATATGATTGATCCAAGGGTATCTATCTAGTTCAGTTTGCATCTGCCCTGTACTACCACTTCAAGTGGGGTTAAGTTCTTTCTCTTATTAAACTTTAAGTTCCTTGAGGGCGGGAACTCCATGTTATATTTCAGTCTATTCTTGGCATGTTGGCTTAACAAAATGTAAGCCATAAAAAATGAACAATAGGGTGTACACTGGTTGTATGTATTACACGAAGTACAAAAACTTGCCAATTAAATGTGTGGTAACAGATACCACAATAGTGCTTAGGGAGTTTTAACTAGAAAGAGGCATGAAAGAATTTTCTGGAATGAGTGAAAAGTTCTAATCTTGATGTCTATGAGTTCATTGTAATAGTAAAAAAGGGGGAAGAACTTTTAATGTAAGAATACCAACTAACACATGCAGAAGGACTCAGTCTCTAGTCAGCCACCAACACTGTAATAGCTGATTCAGGAAAGAATCATCCATGAAAGGTTTTGTGGAATTATCTCAAGTTATCACCCAACAGATTATTAATTAATTATAAAGGATTAAAGTGGCATTTGCCATCCCCTTCTCCAGTGAATCATGTTTTATCAGAACTTTCCACCATGATCCGTCCATCTTAGGTAGCCCTACACAGCATGGCTCATAGTTTCATTGAGTTACACAAACGTGTGGTCCATGTGATCATTTTGGTTAGTTTTCTGTGATTGTTCTTTTCATTCTATCTGCCCACTGATGGATGAGGATAAGAGTCTTGTGCAAACTTCCTTATGGGAGGGACTGGCTGTAGGGAAAACTGGGCCTTGCTCTGGCAGAAGGGCCATGTTCAGTAAATCTTTCACCCAATTCTCTACTGATGGCTGGGGCTGTGCTCCCTCCCTATAGTTTGACCTGAGGCCAAACTATGGTGCCAGCACATTGTGTCTCCCAGGACTGCTGCTGCCAGAGTCCCTGACTCTGCAGAAGGCCACTGTCGACCCACTCCTCCACTGGAGACTCTCAAACACACACAGGAAAATCTGACTCAATCTCTTGTGGGGGTCACTAAAAAAGGTCAGTTTTCATTCCAATCCCAAAGAAGGGCAATGATGCCAAAGAATGTTCAAACTACTGTATGACTGCACCGTTTCACATGCTAGCAGGGCCTCTCAGGTGGTGCTACTGGTAAAGAATCCACCTGCCAATTAACGAAACTCAAGAGATGGGAATACCAGACCAACTTACCTGCCTCCTGAGAAACCTGTATACAGGTCAAGAAGCAACAGGTAGAACTGGACATGGAACAACAGACTGGCTCAAAATTGGGAAAGGAGTACATCAACTATGTATGTTGATGTGTGTCACCCTGCTTGCTTAACTTACATGGAGAGTACATCATGCAAAATGCTGGGCTGGATGAAGCTCAAGCTCGAATCAAGATTGCTGGGAGAAATATCAATAAACTCAGATATGCAGATGACACTACTCTAATGGCAGAAAGCAAAGAGGAACTAAAGAACCTCTTGATGAAGGTTAAAAAGGAGAGTGAAAAAGGCAACTTAAATCTTAACATTCAAAAAACTAAGATAATGGCATTGGGGCCAACACTCCATGGCAAACAGAAGGGGAAAAGTTGGAAGCAGTGACAGATTTCCTCTTCTTGGGCTTTAAAATCAATGCAGATGGTGACTGCAGCCATGAAACTAGAAGAAAATTGCTACTTGGCAGGAAAGCTACAACAAAACTAGACACTGTCTAAAAAAGCAAATATATCACTTTGCCAAGAAAGATCTGTCTAATCAAAGCTATGGTCTTTTCAGTAGTCATGTATGGATACGAGAGCTGGACAATAAACAGGCACCAAAGAACTGATACTTCTGAACTGTGGTGTTAGACAAGACTCTTGAGAGTGCCTTGGACAGCAAAGAGATCAAACCAGTCCATCCTAAAGGAAATAAACCCTGAATATTAATTGGAAGAACTGATGCTGAGGCTGAATCTTCAGTACTTTGGCCACCTGATGCTAGCAAGGACTGAAGGCAGAAGGAGAAAAGGGCAACAGAGAAAGAAATGGCTGGATGGCATCATCAACTCAATGGATGTGAACTTGGGCAAACTCTGGGAAATGGTGAGGGACAGGAAAGCCTGGCAAGCTGCAGTCCATGGGGTTGGAAAGAGTTGGCCATGACTTGGTGACTGAACAACAACCATTCATCAGATAGCTCCTCAAACAAATGATCAAACTCAGAATGATAAATGATGAGACAAAATTAAATCACATACCTAACTCTTGAATTTAGACACAGAAGGACACAAAAATCATGCAAGTCATAATTTAGTCAAAAAATATATAAACTCAATCTAATCATGAGGAAATAATCAAATGAATTCAAATTGAAGGTAATTCCACAAACAATTGGCCTAGTTGCTTTAAGGACAGCAATGTCACTAAATCAATTTTAAATAAATTTAAATTAAAAAAGCTAGGGACTGAAATGCAAAAGTAGGAAGTCAAGACATACCTGGATTAACAGGCAAGTTTGGCCTTGGAGTACAAAATGAAGCAGGGGATAGACTAACAGAGTTTTCCCAAGAGAATGCACTGGTCAGAGCAAACATCCTCTTACAATAACACAAGAGACAACTCTATACTTGAACATCACCAGATGATTAATACCAAAATCAGATTGATTATATGTTTTGCAGCCAAAGATGGAGAAGCTCTACACAGTCAGCAAAACTAAGACTGGGAGCTGACTGTGGCTCAAATCATGAATCCCTTACTGTCAAATTCAGACTTAAATTGAAAAAAGTAGGGAAAACCATTAGGCCATTCAGTTAGGACCTAAATCAAAGCCCTTATGATTATACAGTGGAAGTGACAAATGGATTCAAGGGGTTAGATCTAATAGACAGTGTGCTTGAAGAGCTATGGACAGAGGTTCATAACACTGTACAGGATGTGGTGATCAAAACCATCCCCCAGAAAAACAAATGCAAAAAGGCAAAACAGTTGTCTAGGGAGGTCTTACGAATAGTTGAGAAAAGAGAAGTGAAAGGCAAAGGAGAAAAGGAAAGATGTACCCATCTGAATGAAGAGTTCCAAAGAACACAAGGAGAGATAAGAAAGCCTTCCTAAGTGAACAATGCAAAGAAATAGAGGAAAACAAAAGAATGGGAAAGACAGAGATCTCTTCAAGAAAACTAGAGATACCAAAGAAACATGGTATGGACCTAACAGAAACAGAAGATTTTAAGAAGAGGTGGCAAGAGTACACAGAAGAACTATGCAAAAATAATAATAATAATAATAATAATGACCAGATAACCACAATGGTGCAATCACTCACCTACAGCCAGACATCTTGAAGTGCAAAGTCAAGTGGGCCTTAGGAAGCATCACTACGAACAAAGCTAGTGGAGATGATGGAATTTCAGCTGAGCTATTTAAAATCCTAAAAGGTGATGCTATGAAAGTGCTGCACTCAATATGCCAGCAAATTTGGAAAACTCCGCAATGGCCACAGGACTGGAAAAGGTCAGTTGTCACTGCAATCCTAAACAAAAGCAGTGCCAAAGAATGTTCAAACTACTGCACAATTACTCTCATTTCACATGCTAGTGAGGTAATGCTCAAACTTCTCCAGGCTAGGCTTCAACAACATGTGAACTGAGAAATTCCAGAAGTTCAAGCTAGATTTAGAAAAGGCAGAGGAACCAGAGATCAAATTGCCAACATCTGTTGGATTATTGAAAAAGCAAGAGAGTTCCAGAAAAGCATCTACTTCTGCTTCATTGACTAAGTTAAAGCCTTTTACTATGTGGATCACAACAAACTGTGGTAAATTATGAAAGAGATGGGAAGACCAGACCACCTTACCTGCCTCCTGAGAAACCTGTATGCAGGTTAAGAAGCAACAGTTAGAACTGGATGTGGAGGAATGGAATGGTTATAAATTGGGAAAGGAGTAAAATAAGGCTGATATTGTCACCCTGCTTATTTAACTTCTATATGGAGGACATCATGTGAAATGCCAGGCTGGATGAGGCACAAGCTGGAATCAAGATTGCTGGGAGAAATATCAATAGTCTCAGATGTGCAGATAACAACACCTTAATGGAAGAAAGCTAAGAGGAGCTAAAGGGCCTTCTGATGAAGGTGAAAGAGGAGAGTGAAAAAAGCTGGCTTAAAACTCAGCATTAAAAAAACTGGCATCTTGTCCCATCACTTAATGGCAAATAGATGGGGATACTTTATTTTCTTGGGCTCAAAATGACTGCAGATGGTGACTGCAGCCATGAAATTAAAAGACACTTGCTCCTTGGAAGAAAAGCTATGACCAACATAGACAGCATAATAAAAAGCAGAGACATTACTTTGTCAACAAAGGTCCATCTAGTCAAAGCTATGGTTTTTCCAGTGGTCAAGTATGGATGTGAGAGTTGGACCATAAAGAATGCTTAGCACTGAAGAACTGATGCTTTTGAACTGTGGTGTTGGAGAAGACTCTTGAGAGCCCCTTGAACTGAAAGGAGATCAAACGAGTCAATCCTAAAGGAAGTCAACCTTGAGTATTCATTGGAAGAACTGACTCTGAAGCTGAAGCTCCAATACTTTGGCCACCTGATGTGAAGAACTGACTCATTAGTGAAAACACTGATGCTGGGAAAGACTGAAGGCAGGAGGAGAAGGGGACGACAGAGGATGAGATGGTTGGATGGCATCACTGACTCAATGGACATGAGCTTGAGCAAGCTCCAAGAGATGGTAAAGGACAGGGAAGACTGGCATGCTGCAGTTCATGGGGCCACAAAGTGTTGGACATGACTGAGCAATTGAACAACAACAAGAAGGAACTGTTCTAAATAAAAGGAGAAAGACATGATAAAAAATGTAATGCATAATCTTCTATTGGATTCTGGATCAGAAAAATACCCTAAATGATATTATGGGACAAATGGGGAAATTTGAAGGTAGAATATGTAGTAGATATAGTATAATATCAAAGTTAATTTTAATGAATATAATAGTTATATTGCACCTATGTAGGAGAAAGTCCTTATTCTTATTATGGACACACTAAATTATTTAGGGGTAAAGTGTCTTATTTGCAGTGAACTCTCAAATAGAAAAGACATACTTAGGCACATATGTATACACAGAAATAATACGATTATGGCACAATGTTAACAACTGATGAATCTATATAAAAGGTAAATTGATGTTCACTGTAATTTTCTCACAATTTTCCCATGGGTCTGAAATATTTCCAAGTAAATAAAGCTATAAAAAATAATGATCTTTTATTTTTTTTAATTTTATTTTATTTTTAAACCTGAAACACTGTATTAGTTTTGCCAAACATCAAAACGAATCCACCACAGGTATATAGTCTTTTAAAAAAGATATTCTCTCTCTCTCTTTGAATGCATCTAATGTGCTGAGGCTGAAGCTCTTTGATTTGAAGGAAGAAGGGAATGGCTGGATGGCTGGATAAATAGAGTCAGATGCCCTAAATTCTAGTCCAGGTACTGTCATTAGCTCATCATTTTACTTGGGTTTTCTCATGGGTCAAATAGGGGGTGATAATACCTCCTTGCCATGCCTACTTTATAGGACTATTGTGAGGATTAAATGAGATAACAGATGGGAAAGTACACTGGCAAGGTGAAAAAGTACTATTCAAATTCAGAATACTCACTGTTAATGTCATCTTAGACCTTATCTACTACCAAATTCATTTGTGGTAACTGACAACTACTTATTTGCACTTTTTCAATGTTATGCACTTACCCCTCTGCTTTTGAAGTTCCTGTATCCTATGACATGGGTATTCCCTAAAATGATTGATGGTCCTTGCAGGCTATCATTAGCACTGAGTGACACCACTGGCGTCCAAGAGGATTCTGCCACATGCTCGCTTTCTGGGCAGCAGTTCTGCATATTTTCCATTTGAGTCAGTGGTAGTAGTTCTGGTTAAATCAAGTGTAACCAGAGAAGATGGTTAACAGAAGAGAGATTGGAGGAAGGAAAGAGGAAGGAAAGGTGGCAGTGTCATGAACAGACTCCTAAGTACATTTTAAGGGAGAGGACCAGAAAGCCTTGACACTGTTATATGCAGGTATCTGGGATGTTCTTACTTCTCACTAGAACAATCACTTACCACTGGTCACAAATTTGCCATATGGTTAATGGCAGGAAAAGTGTCCAAAAGCCAATGTCCCATTTACACTATTTGGAAATACCAAAGTGAATTCTTTTCACTAATCATTACATGAGGCAGGACTCATTTTTCACTGAATTAATGATTCAATACTCTTGGCAAACAAAATGTGCCATACAGGTTGATTCATGTTCATGTTTGGCAGAAACCAACACAATTCTGTAAAGCAATTATCCTTCAGTTAAAAAGTACATTTAAAATTTAAAAAAATGTGCCATAGGTAATCTAATGGTAACTTTTCATAAAAAATATTAAGATCCTCAAACTATCTCAGAAAGGAAGACCAGAAATATGCATGCACTCACATTCACTGAATGTCCTCTTTCTCTTGTAGGCTTTGGGAAGATAGCCACATTTATGACTTATGACCCATAATTATCCATTATTTACTTTGTAGAGATCTTGATCAACATGGAGACCCAAATAATAGAGACCTAGAAATACAGGTTCAATTGTACCATCTTAGGAATAAAGGAAACTGATCAATCTTCTCCAAATTATATCCATTGTCATTTATTCGTTCAGTTCTTACAACTGACTAGAACCTAGTTCATAGTTAGGTGTCCTTTGTCAAATTCTTAATAATAGGATAAACAAGTTAGATTATGAGGCAGCATACTATACTTGGCCACAGTTCAAGAGAACTGAGCTCTTTTCTTGGCCTTTGTGATTTCAGGAAATTAGAATTAAAAAATGTTCTAAGAGGCTCACCTGTAAAATGGACCTGTTAGTCCTTGCTCAACCTTAGAGTTATGATGATGGTCAAATTCAAAAATGCATTTAATTCATACAAGCAAGTGTGAATTATTTTGCATCAAATTTTGACTTATGTAAAATACATATCTCCTGCCCAGAATGCACGAAACCAGAAAAAAAAAAAAGAACCAGATAAAACATAGACAACTTAGTGTATTTTTCAGTTATGACTAAATCAACAGTCAAGATGTCAAACAGCGCTCTTAAAATCTCTGTGTAGCCAGCTTGTAAGCTTAGAAGAAAGTTTTGAGCCTGGCAAAGAACAACTGCCAAAATGCCAGAGTCCCTTTTTCCTGGCAGCATTAATGGAGCCCATAATAGCAAAGAGTGACAGTGGTCCTGTCAAATAACCACCAGCATGCGAATAAGAGCTGCACAGTGCTTGTCTAGGCATGATGGAACCCATGCTATTTCTAAATGTGATGTTTTGTCCAAGATTAAATATTTGACTCAGTATTTAATCTCTAATACATGGGAGAACACAATCAAGGAAGAATGAATTGAGGAAAACATTGATGAAAGATGTTATTAAGTAATCTGGTAAATTTTCCAAATGGTGAAGCATTTTGAGGGGTCTGAACTTTCCAAAAGCAGTATTTTGACCTGAGTTCCCTCAGAGGAGAATGATGTGATTAAGCCATGTATTTCCTAAAACAAAAAAAAAAAAAAAGAAAGAAAGAAAGAAACAGACAATGCCTCAAATGGACAATAAACTGATCACATCTGATAAAATTCAAGGTTTCATATCACTAGTTTGCAGATAATTATTCAATATTGTCCAAAATGATGAAAGAATTTTACAAAGCTAGAAAGGAAGGAGATAAAGATATTCTCTGGGAGAGGTGGGGAGAGACTGGGACTAGTGGTTAACATGGATTGTCTTAGTGCTGCTCGAGTTGATACAGTAACTGTTTTAACTGTTACTAACACAATTCATTTCAACTGTGTGATTAAAATAGTTCAGGGTATATACTGCAACTTCCATCGATGAATTGCAAAGTATCTAACAAACATTAACTACCATAATTTGTGAGAAGACAGTGATTTTTGACACTGGGGAAAGAGAGTTATTAACTTGCCTACAGATGCAGGATGCCAATGGGGAGGGGCAACCTGTATGAACTTACAGAGGGAGATGAATTAAATTTCCCTTCATTCTTTTTTCTCTTGATGTTCTGGGAAGGGTCAAGAATGATGGAACAAGAGCTGTCCATAGTCTTTTTTTTTTTTTTTGGAGCATAACATATTTTATTTTATTTTTTTAAACTTTAAATTTTATTTTTAAACTTTACATAATTGTATTAGTTTTGCCAAATATCAAAATGAATCCACCACAGGTATACATGTGTTCCCCATCCTGAACCCTCCTCCCTCCTCCTTCCCCATACCATCCCTCTGGGTCGTCCCAGTGCACCAGCCCCAAGCATCCAGTATCGTGCATTGAACCTGGACTGGCAACTCGTTTCATACATGATATTTTACATGTTTCAATGCCATTCTCCCAAATCTTCCCACCCTCTCCCTCTCCCACAGAGTCCATAAGACTGTTGTATACATCAGTGTCTCTTTTGCTGTCTCGTACACAGGGTTATTGTTACCATCTTTCTAAATCCCATATATATGCGTTAGTATACTGTATTGGTGTTTTTCTTTCTGGCTTACTTCACTCTGTATAATAGGCTCCAGTTTCATCCACCTCATTAGAACTGATTCAAATGTATTCTTTTTAATGGCTGAGTAATACTCCATTGTGTATATGTACCACTGCTTTCTTATCCATCCATCTGCTGATGGACATCTAGGTTGCTTCCATGTCCTGGCTATTATAAACAGTGCTGCGATGAACATTGGGGTACACGTGTCTCTTTCCCTTCTGGTTTCCTCAGTGTGTATGCCCAGCAGTGGGATTGCTGGATCATAAGGCAGTTCTATTTCCAGTTTTCATAACGTTAACTTTGTCAGTTTTAATAATGCTAGAGTTACAAAAGAAAATGTCCTTATTTTTAGACATGCATTCTGAAGTAATTAGGCATGAAGCATCATGTATTCTAATTAACATAAAATAAATATGGAAAAATAAACAAAATATTAATAATTGTAAAATCTAGGTACTTGATATACGGGTGTTCATTATTTTCTTTGCTTTTCTACATGTCTTCAAACTTTTATAGTAAGAGGTTAATTTTTTACCAGTCAGATTAATGGGGAAAACCCAATTTTAAAACATAAGAAAGTCTGAATGACAACTTTTGAAAGAGACTTTTAACTTTGATTCTTATAGTAGCTGAAGTTAAGTTAGTTTTGACTTATGTATTATTGATCCTTTAGCTGATTGATACATGTCTTGTTTAAAAAGGAATTACAGAGGTTCAAGCAATTTAACAAAACCAAGTAAATTTAAAATAATAGTAAAAAGGTAAGAAGGAATCTCAAAGTGAAAATTTTTATCCTTGTGTGAGGTGGGTCACAAAGTGAACCTTAAGCTACCTGGCAGCAACATGAAGAGGAAAATATCCAATATGTTTATTTGAAAAAAAAAAAAAACTGGTTACTAATACAATTATGTAAAGTTTAAAAATAAAATAAAATTTAAAAAAAAATAATAAAATAAACAGCTTTTACCTGGAAAAAAAAAAAAAAGAAAACATCATGATAATCTCAGAGCTATCATTTATTGACCATTTACCAAGTATATCAGGTATAGTTCTAAGCACTGTTCATGTACAAATTCATTGAATCCCCTCTGTGTTGCTGCTGCTGCTGCTAAGTCACTTCAGTCGTGTCCGACTCTGTGTGACCCCATAGACGGCAGCCCACCAGGCTCCCCTGTCCCTGGGATTCTCCAGGCAAGAACACTGGAGTGGGTTGCCATTTCCTTCTCCAATGCATGAAAGTGAAAAGTGAAAGGGAAGTCGCTCAGTCGTGTCCGACCCTCAGTGACCCCATGGACTGTAGCCTACCAGGCTCCTCCGTCCATGGGATTTTCCAGGCAGGAGTACTGGAGTGGGGTGCCATTGCCTTCTCTGGAATCCCCTCTGTAGGGGCTACTTTTTTCCCATTTTACAGGTGAGGAAATTGAGGCTCATAGAGATTAAGTTTCCAAAGTTCACACAGCCAGGAAGTGACAGAGTTAGGATTGACAGCTAATCTTGACTAGAAAGCTCACATTTTAATCTATAATTAATACTATCTTTTTTCTGGTAAATATAACTTTTCCTAATAATAAAACCAGAGAGAAATATGCATTCTGTGAGTTTTTTTTAGAGCAAGTAATGAATAACATCCTCAAAAATCATCTCTACTATAAGCATAGCGACAAGTTTCATCAAGCTTGTCATGATGATTTATAATTATCATATCTAAAATTTGTAGCAAATTACTTCTTAGGTACTTACAAACGATGTGTTTTAAGAGGCTTAAATACACCTCCCTCCATCTGCTAACACTGTTAATCTGCCAAGAATAATTGCACCCCTTTATTCAGAGAAGTCTGATTCATCACAAATTCTTAATCACTAGAGCCTGAACCGTTGAAACGTTAAAAACGGCAAGGCTCATTTAGGCTTAATTTATACTTATTCTAGATAGGATCATGTATGGCAGTCTTTGACTGATGTGATAGATTAAATAATGAAGTCAAATGGTGGTAAATGATTGCTGAGCAGCCTGACTGAATGTTAACTTCAGTTATGCCAGCATGCTGTGAATTTGGTCTTGAACAAATCAACCAGGTATCCAACCACTTAACCACGTCTATATCCTTTCCTATACTTATTTTGTATTCACCCTCTAAGTGGAGCCTTTAAACCTAGAACTTCTATCTAGAGAATATCTCAATGATGAACGTACAATAAAAGTGATAAGGAGGACATGGGTTTTTCTTAAAATCTAGAAACAATGTGATTTATGTAAAATGCAAAATTGAGATGAGCTGTCATTGAATTGAAAAGGCAAAAAGATAGGACACTAAAAGATGAACTCCCCAGATCAGTAGGTGCACAATATGCTATTGGAAATCAGTGGAGAAATAACTCCAGAAACAATGAAGAGACGGAGCCAAAGCAAAAACAACACAAAGTTGTGGATGTGACTGGTGATGGAAGTAAAGTCTGATGCTGTAAAGAGCAATATTGCATAGGAACCTGGAATGTTAGGTCCATGAAACAAGGCAAATTGGAAGTGGTCAAACAGGAGATGGCAAGAGTGAATATCACCATTTTAAGAATCAGTGAACTAAAATGGACTGGAATGGGTGAATTTAACTCAGATGACCATTATATCTACTACTGTGGGCAAGAATCCCTTAGAAGAAATGGAGTAGCCATCATAGTCAACAAAAGAGTCTCAAATGCAGTACTTGGATGCAATCTCAAAAACAACAGAATGATCTCTGTTCATTTCTAAGGCAAACCAGTCAATATCACAGTAATCCAAGTCTATGCCCTGACCAGTAATGCTGAAGAAACTGAAGTTGAATGGTTCTATGAAGACTTACAAGACCTTCTACAACTAACACCCATAAAAGATGTCATTTTCATTATAGTGGACTGGAATGCAAAAGTAGGAAGTCAAGAAATACCTGGCTGCTGCTGCTGCTGCATCGCTTCAGTCATGTCCGACTCTGTGCGACCCCATAGATGGCAGCCCACCAGGCTTCCCATCCCTGGGATTCTCCAGGCAAGAACACTGGAGTGGGTTGCCATTTCCTTCTCCAATGCATGAAAGTGAAAAGTGAAAGTGAAGTCACTCAGTCGTGTCCGACCCTCAGCGACCCCATGGACTGCAGCCTACCAGGCTCCTCTGTCCATGGGATTTTCCAGGCAAGAGTACTGGAGTGGGGTGCCATTGGAGTACAGAATGAAGCAGGGCAAAGGCTAATAGAGTTTTGCCAAGAGAACGCACTGGTCATAGCAGACACCCTTTTCCAACAACACAAGAAAAGGCTCTACACATGGACATCACCAGATGCTCAATAATGAAAACAGATTGATTACATTCTTTACAGCCAAAGATGGAGAAGTTCTATACAGTCAGCAAAAACAAGACCAGGAGCTGACTGTGGCACAGACCATGAATTCCTTATTGCCAAATTCAGACTTAAATTGAAGAAAGTAGGGGAAAACACTAGACCATTCAGGTATGACCTAAATCAAATCCCTTACAATTATACAGTGGAAGTGACAAACAGATTCAAGGGATTAGATCTGATAGACAGAGTGCCTGAAGAACTATGGACAGAGGTTTGTGACATTGTACAGGAGACAGGGATCAAGACCATCACCAAGAAAAATAAATGCAAAAAGGCAAAATGGTTCTTTGAGGAGGCCTTATGAATAGTTGTGAAAAGAAGAGAAGTAAAAGACAAAGGAGAAAAGGAAAGATGTACCCATTTGAATGCAGACTTTCAAAGAACAGCAAGGAGATAGATAAGAAAGCCTTCCTCTGCGATCAATGGAAAGGAAAAAGAGGAAAACAACAGACTGGGAAAGTCTAGAGATCTCCTCAAGAAAATTAGAAATATCCAGGGAACATTTCATGCAAAGATGGGCACAATAAAGGACAGAAATGGTATGGACCTAACAGAAGCAGAAGATATTACTACTTTTGCATTCCAGAAAAACTATACATAAAAGATCTTCACGACCTAGATAATCATGATGGTGTAATCACCAACCTAGAGCCAGACATCCTTGAATCCGAAGTCAAGTGGGCCTTAGAAAGCATCACTAGGAACAAAGCTAGTGGAGGTGATGGAATTTCAGTCGAGCAATTTCAAATCCTAAAAGATGATGCTGTGAAAGTGCTGCACTCAATATGCCAGCAAATTTGGAAAACTCAGTAGTGGCTACAGAACTGGAAAAGGTCAGTTTTCATTCCAACCCCAAAGAAAGGCAATACCAAAGATTGCTCAAACTACCACACAATTGCACTCATCTTAAATGCTAGTAAAGTAATGCTCAAAATTCTCCAAGCCAGGGTTCAACAGTCTGGAACCTGTGAAATTCCACATGTTCAAGCTGGATTTAGCAAAGGCAGAGGAACCAGAAATCAAATTGCCAACATCTGCTGGATCACTGAAAAGCAAGAGAGTTCCAGAAAAGCATCTACTTCTGCTTTATCGACTATGCCAAAGCCTTTGACTGTGTGGACCACAACAAAGTGTGGAAAAATCTGGAAGAGATGGGAATACCAGACCACCTGACCTGCCTCTTGAGAAATCTGCATGCAGGTCAAGAAGTAACAGTTAGAACTGGACATGGAACAACAGACTGGTTCCAAATAGAGATAGGAGTATGTCAAGGCTGTATATTGTCATCCTGCTTATTTAACTTATATGCAGAGTATATGCAAATAGATGGGGAAACAATGAAAACAGTGACAAACTTTATTTTATTGGGCTCCAAAATTACTGCAGATGGTGACTGCAACCATGAAATTAAAAGATGCTTGCTCCTTAGAAGAAAAGCTATGAGGAACCTAGACAGCAGATTAAAAATCAGAGACATCACTTTGCCAACAAAGGTACATATAGTTGAAGATATGGTGTTTGCAGTAGTCATGTATGGATGTGAGATCTGGATCATAAAAAAGGCTGAGTGCTGAAGAATTGATGCTTTTGAACTGTGGTGTTGGAGAGGACTCCTGCGAGTCCCTTGGACTGCAAGGAGATCAAACCAGTCAACCTTAAAGGAAATAAACCCTGAATATTAGAAGGACTGATGCTGAAGCTGAAGCTCCAATACTTTGGATACCTGATGGAAAGAGGCAACTCATTGGAAATGTCCCTGATTCTGGGAAAGATTGAGGGCAGGAGAGAAGGGTATGACAGAGGATGAGATGGTTGGATGCCATCACAAACTCATTGGACATGAGTTTGAGCAAACTCTGATAGTGAAGGACAGGGAAACAGGCATGCTGAAGTCCATTGGGTTTGCCAAGAGTTGGACACAACTGAGCAACTGAACTGAACTGATTGAAATATCAAGGGCAGTGTAGAACTAGTAAGTGAATGAATTAAATGAATGGTTCTTAACTTTACCTCTACAGTAGAACTATCTAGCAAACTTCTAAAAAAATCTTGATACCCAAACTATACTCCAGGCCAACTACATCAGAATCTCTGGGAGAGCTGCCAGAGATAACGATTTTGAACCACTAAACTAGGTACCTAGTCACAGACTAACTAGAACTCTATTTTCCTCTGTGGGGACACATAACATAGCCCAGAAATTTGGGTGGGATTGAATTTACAGTTATGTAATTACTGGTCTCAGTGCTTAAAGTCAGAGTAATGTACACAGGTAAGCATGTCATGTTACTTCTTTCTAAATAATGCCAAAGGTCCAGATGGTTCTAAATTTGATTGATGCTTGATATCATGTAGAAAAATTGTCTTGATGACTAAATAAAAGTCAATTTTTAACCTAATGTGTTGCTACATGGAAGTATTAACTAACATAGCTATGCATGCATGCTAAGTCACTTCAGTCATGTCCAACTCTTTGCAGTCCTATGGACTGTAGCCTGCCAGGTTCCTCTGTCCATGGGATTCTCCAGACAAGAATACTGGAGTGGGTTGCCATGCTCTTTTCCTGGGGATCTCCCTGACCCAGGGATCAAACCTGTGTCTCTTACACCTCCTGAATTCGCAAGCAGATTCTTTACCACTAGTGTCAGCAATATAGCTATGAGATTTAACAATAAGACTCAGACACACTTTATGTCAAGTCACCTCTTGCAAACCAAATAATTCCATATAGCAAAGCTTGATAACACTGCCTACAAGCTTGTCATAGTCACAGGATAAAATTCCAACTCTTGAAATCCTAGTTTGGAATTCAATGAAAATTTGATGAGGGTACACCATGTACCAAATACTTGATTTTATATATATATATATATATATATATAAATTTTATGTTATTATAATTAACTTATATATATGTTATATACAAATTATATTATATATATATATAAATTATAATATATATAATATATATTATATATAACATATATATATCATATATATATCTGATCTATGTGATGACACTTGGTGGTGAAGAAGACACATACAACTTCATGACAAGCATCTAAACATCAGATGACTTATTTCTCTCTTTAATCGCTGTGGTGTCTTATAACTGCAGTTAAGTTAAAGAGTAAGTCACTGTCTATTTGCTCTTCGCAGGTCCCACGTTGCTGTCGTTATGTTACCCTCCAAATCTCCATGTGCATTCCTGGCCCATTTAAAGCAGCCAGGAAAACCTAGATTCTCCAAACTTGAATCATCTTGCTCTGTTAGCAATAGGACTAACAGAGGAACTACTTGGTTAAACATCACGAGATCAGCTAAATGTAATCTAATGGAGGAGTCTAAGTAGTTACAGTTTTAGGAAGCACAGCATTATAGCCACATTCTTGATTTGTCAGTTTCCCTTCAATTCCTTTGGATTCACAAAATTCCCTTAGGACTCACTGAGCCTTTTCTCACATATAATTCTACATGACTTTGTAACTAAATATTTGTATGTATTGGATTAATTTAGAGAGATAGGTTGGTCATAAACTGTTGCTTCAAAAAGAAAAAAAATATGGTACAATTTTAAGTTAAAAAGAGGCAAAATACATAGTCTTGACAGTATTGTGGTTTAAAGTTGAATAAAGAAGAATTTAAGGCTTTGGGGATAGTTTTTTATGCAGTTGACAGAACTCAAAATTGTATCATTTTTAGAAATAAAATTTGACAGGTGATTAATCCCTAATAAGTACTAAATAAATAAATAAATAAAGTGGCTTGGTAAACAATTTGTAAAACTATATAAAAACACAGCCAAAAAGGCAATATCTGAAAATCACCTGAGTGTGATAATCTATCTCAAAATGCAAATGATGACACCAACTCATTGACAAATGAGGTGTAAGCTACATGGGTATAAAGAAAGATTATTCTGGTCAATGTAATGAAACAGTAAATGGAATGATCCATTCCAGATACTTAATTCTTGCAGTACTAATGGGTCCTCAATTAAAAGCTTTACAACTGAAGGAGTTCTTTTCAGGGACAGCAGTCATTACATAGCATATAATAGAAGGAAACTAGTCAACTAGATCAGCTCTCAAAACTGCTGCTAATAACTGAATAAAGATACTTGGTACCTTCCATTCAATATTTTTAGATAATTAATAACTGATCAACTTCTGAATATCTTCCAAAAAGTATGCATTTTAGGAGAACAAAATAGAATTCAGTTTTCTTTATTGTTGTTCAGTTGCTAAGTCATTTCTGACTCTTTGCAACCCCACAGACTATAGCATGCTAGGCTCCTCTGTCCTCCAGTATTTCCCAGAGTTTGCTCAAATTCACGTTCATGGGGTCCGTGATGCTATTTAACCATCTCATCCTAACATCAGGTGGCCAAAGTATTGGAACTTCAGCTTCAGCATCAGTCCTTCCATTGAATATTTAGGGTTGATTTCCTTACTGCTTTTATCTTCTTGCTGTCCAAAGGACTCTCACGAGTCTTCATCAGTACCACAATTCAAAAGCATCAATTCTTTGGCACTCAGAATTCTTTATGGTACTGTGCCGTACATGAATACTGGAAAAACTATAGCTTTGACTATATAGACCTTCGTCAGAAAAGTGATGTCTCTGCTTTTTAACCTGCTGTCTAATTTTGTCATAGCTTTCCTTCCAAGGAGCAAACTTTTTTTAATTTCATGGCTGCAGTCACTGTCTGCAGTGATTTTGGAGCCCAAGAAAAGAAAATCTGTCACTGTTTCCACTCTTTCCCCATCTATTTGCCATGAAATGATGGGACTAGATGCTGTGATCTTAGTTTTTTTAATGCCGAGTTTCAAGCCAGTGTTTTTACTCTTGTCTTTCACCCTCATCAAGAGGCTCTTTAGTTACTCTTCACTTTCTGCCATATATGAGGTTTTTGATATTTCTCCCAGCAATCTTGATTCCAGCTTGTGATTCATCCAGCCTACAATGTGCTAAAGTGAAAACCAGGATTCTGTAGCTAGATAGATGGTGAAAAAGTCTGAGTTAAACAAAATAAAACAGTTGTAATTAATGACAGACTTCTCTGGGGCTTTTATAGATATTGTGACTTGAAAACCAAGCTGTATACTTTTACACTCAGTCTGAACACTGAGAATCAAAACCACACCTTACTGTCTATATTAGCATGACTTTGCTATTTCATTGTCTTTATTATTATTTCTTCACTCTTCTGGGACTAGCCTGTCCATGTGGTTTATTTATTTCAGGCAATTCCTGAAAGACTCACTAAACTCTTCATTGGAAAGCATCCAACAGACAGTTTGATCCCTAAGATTCTTTGAATCCTACCTTCAAAACCCTTACCCTTTTCACCAGTCCTGGACTGTTGGATCATGCTTCATAAGTCAATCCTAGTCAATCTCCCACATTTAAATACCTACCATAGACCAGTTTTCCAGTTCTTAATAAATTATGTCCTTACCTTCCCCACTCTGAAACATAGCCTAAGTTCTGTAAAGGTATTTAAGAAATAAACACAATTTTGTCTTATCCACAAGTGTGTTAGTAATATTCAGGGAGACTTCATGATAGAATATTCAAGAGGATAGTATTGTACAGACTACTTTCTAAATTTGACTCTCCCCAACATATGCATGCATATACATGTATTTGAATGTGTGTGCATGCACACGTGTCTGTGTATGTATGTAACACTTTGCACATTCATACATTTGAGAAAGGCTGATACAGTGAAAAGGATCTTGGATTAACATCAGGAAATCTGTGTTTCCTGCTTCTAACTACTTGTGGTTTGGGAGTAAATCCCCAAGGATCTGGGCCTTAACTGTCCTCAGTTGTAAATGACATGATAGGGCTAAATTATCTCTCAAGATGTGGTGGATTATTAATCTTTTTGTTCTACCAGGGCACTCATGGTGAAAGAAATGCAGACGTCTGAGTTGTGGCATAAGGCAGGTTGTGGATTATAAACAATTCCTGTCATAGTAGCCTTTCTTTCTCATTCAATAATTAATATATCACTTTTTGTGGAATCTAGGAAAAAGATACAGATGAAGCTAATTGCAAAGCAGAAATAGAGACACAGATGGAGAGAACAAACACAGGGACACCAAGGGGGAAAGAGGGGTGGGGTGATTTGGGAGATTGGGATTGACATATATCCACTGTTATATATAAAATAGATAACTAATGAGAATCTACTATATAGCACAGGAAACTCTACCAGTGCTCTGTGGTGACCTAAATGGGAAGGAAATCTATCCTTCCCATTTAGGTGTGTGTGTGTGTATATATATATATCCCTTCTTTCATATATGTATATATATAGCTGATCCACTTTGCTGTATAGCAGAAACTAACACAACATTGTAAAGCAACTATACTCTAATAAAAATTAATTTAAAAAAAGAATGTATGTAAAGAGTCAAGTACAATAATATTCATGTTTTGATTAATGTTTCTTTTGTGTATTAAAAAAGAATCAAGATAGAAATGTAAACCAGTGAATGATATTATTATAGGGCTATACTTAGATCTGTTCACAATTTTTACTACTTAGCAAGTACTTGAAATATGTCACTAGTAAATGGTAACTTGGAGGCTAAAAATAAAGTCAAATTCATGCAATACCTGGTGAAAGTGAAAGTGTTAGTCGCTCTATCATGTTCAACTCTTTGCAACACATTGGACTATAGCTTCTGTCCATGGAATTCTCCAGGCAAAAATACTGGAGTGGGTAGCCATTCCCTTCTCCAGGTGATCTTCGTGATCCAGGGATGGAGCCCAGATTTCCCATCTGAGCCACCAGGAAAACCCACAATACCTGGTACTGAGCTCAATCCCAGCAGATGCAAAGCAAGTCGTGACAACTGTTGACTTGAGGTCTGCATATGCATTGCACCTAATATTTTTCTGTACTTGTGATGGAAGGCCTCCTCATTTGTAGTGCACTGTAAAATGATGCTAATTATATCACCTTACATTTGTATAGGTACAAATATAAGGTGATATTATTCACATTATATTTGTATATATCAGGGCTTCCCTGATAGCTCAGTTGGTCAAGAATCTGCCTGCAATGGAGGAGACTCCAGTTTGATTCCTGGGTCAGGAAGATCCACTGAAGATGGGATAGGCTACCCACTCCAGTATTCTTGGGTTTCCTTCGTGGCTCAGCTGGTAAAGAATCCACCTGCAATGCAGGAGACCTGGGTTCGATCCCTGGGTTGAGAAGGGAAAGGCTACCCACTCCAGTATTGTGGCCTGGAGAATTCCATGGACTATATAGTCCATGGGGTGCAGAGTCAGACATGACTGACTTTCACTTTCACACTTGTATAGAACTTTCCATTTTGCTGATCTCTTTTGCTATCATTCTTACTGAAAAGTGAAGTGAAGTCACTCAGTCATGTCTGACTCTTTGCGACCCCATGGACTGTAGCCTACCAGGCTCCTCCGTCCATGGGATTTTCCTTACTGAAGCCATACAATAAAGCTGAGATGTAGACGAAGGAAGTGGTTATTTCTCTCATTTTGGAGATGGGGAAGGAATTTCACATACATTAACTTGCTTAAGGATACACAGTAGAAGACTCATTAGTCCAGTACAAATTTGCAGATTCCATTTCTTTCTTTTTTATTAAAATAATTTTTCCTTTTTGTTACTCATATTCATAGCAGAACCTGGCATATGGGAGGCATACATAAATTTTATCATTACTTTTTTTTATTTAGTAAATTTGACATGTTTATATTTTATAGATTTAAGGTTCATAGCATAATTACTTTGATACATTTACATATTGTAATATAATTGTTATTGAAGCAATACTTATCACATTGCATTATCTGCAGCAATATGGATGGACCTCGAGCACATTATGCTAAGCAAGATCAGACAAATTCTAATTCTTTATCTTTCCTTCTCCCCTCAAAATTTCTCCATGTTATCACCCTTTACCCACCAACATCCTATTAAATTCAATGGTCTATTCATTTGTTCTTTCAACATCCTTCCATTCATTCAACAGATATTCATTGTTCATTCCTTTCTTGATTTTTATACCTTATTCAATGCTGTTAAGCATCTCTTTTACCTTTTCTCTCTCACTTCTTTGGTACTTATCTGTCCCCTTCTCTTTTCTGCTCAGGTCCCTAAAATGTAGTTTGCTAAATTCTGACTTTGACAATTTCTATTATCTCTTTGTACTTTGCCCCTTGGCAATTTCATTTTACTTTAAGACATGAATTATATCTGTATGGATGACATGCAAATCTCACTTTCAAGTATGAGAGAAGTACAGAAAAAATACTATAAAATCCTGAATAACGAGGAAGTCACTTCCAGATTTTAGTTTTTTTTTTAAGGGATGGAACAACAGACTGGTTCCAAATAAGAAAAGGAGTACGTCAAGGCTGTATATTGTCACCCTGCTTATTTAACTTATATGCAGAGTACATCATGAGAAATGCTGGGCTGGAAGAAACACAAGCTGGAATCAAGATTGCTGGGAGAAATATCAATAACCTCAGATATGCAGATGACACCACCCTTATGGCAGAAAGTGAAGAGGAACTAAAAAGCCTCTTGATGAAAGTGAAAGTGGAGAGTGAAAAAGTTGGCTTAAAATTCAACATTCAGAAAACGAAGATCATGGCATCCGGTCCCATCACTCCACGGGAAATAGATGGGGAAACAGTGGAAGCAGGGTCAACTTTCTTTTTTTGGGCTCCAAAATCACTGCAGATGGTGACTGCAGCCATGAAATTAAAGGACGCTTGCTCCTTGGAAGGAAAGTTATTACCAACCTAGATAGCATATTCAAAAGCAGAGACATTACTTTGCCAACAAAGGTCCATCTAGTCAAGGCTATGGTTTTTCCTGTGGTCATGTATGTATGTGAGAGTTGGACTGTGAAGAAGGCTGAACACTGAAGAATTGATGCTTTTGAACTGTGGTGTTGGAGAAGACTCTTGAGAGTCCCTTGGACTGCAAGGAGATCCAACTAGTCCATTCTGAAGGAGATCAGCCCTGGGATTTCTTTGGAGGGAATGATGCTGAAGCTGAAACTCCAGTACTTTGGCCACCTCATGTGAACAGCTGACTCATTGGAAAAGACTCTGATGCTGGGAGGGATTGGGGGTAGGAGGAGAAGGAGATGACAGAGGATGAGATGGCTGGATGGCATCACTGACTCGATGGACGTGAGTCTGAGTGAACTCCAGGAGTTGGTGATAGACAGGGAGGCCTGGCGTGCTGTGATTCATGGGGTCGGAAAGAGTCGGACATGACTGAGCGACTGAACTGAACTGAACTGAATTGAAGGTGGAAATGAGAAATTTCCTGATGGGTTGGTAGGTTTTCAGTGTGGCCTTAAAGTCTGTAGTAAAGTGTAAATGGGCTTCCCTGGTGATTCAAATGGTAAAGAATCTGCCTGCAATGTGGGAGACCTGGGTCAAACCCTGGCTTGGGAAGATCCCCTAGAAAAGAGAATGGCTATCATATGTGAACCGTGAGCTTCCAGATGCTCAAGCTGGTTTTAGAAAAGGCAGAGGAACCAGAGATCAAATTGCCAACATCTGCTGGATCATCGAAAAAGCAAGAGAGTTCCAGAAAAACATCTCTTTCAGCTTTATTGACTATGCCAAAGCCTTTGTCTGTGTGGATCACAATAAACTGTGGAAAATTATGAAAGAGATGGGAATACCAGACCACCAGACCTGCCTCTTGATAAATCTGTCTGCAGGTCAGGAAGCAACAGTTAGAACTGGACATGGAACAACAGACTGGTTCCAAATAGGGAAAGGAGTACGTCAAGGCTGTATATTGTCACTCTACTTATTTAACTTATATGCAGAGTACATCATGAAAAATGCTGGGCTGGATGAAACACAAGCTGGAATCAAGATTGCTGGGAGAAATATCAATAACCTCAGATATGCAGGTGACACCACCCTTATGGCAGAAAGTGAAAAAGAACCAAAAAGCCTCTTGATGAAAGTGAAAAAGGAGAGTGAAAAAGTTGGCTTAAAGCTCAACATTCAGAAAACTAAGATCATGGCATCTGTTCCCATCACATCATGGCAAATAGATGGGGAAACAGTGGAAACAGTGGCTGACTTTATTTTTCTGGGCTCCAAAATCACTGCAGATGGTGATTGCAGCCATGAAATTAAAAGACGCTTACTCCTTGGAAGGAAAGTTATGACCAACCTAGACAGCATATTAAAAAGCAGAGACATTACTTTTTCAACAAAGGTCCATCTAGTCAAGGCTATGGTTTTTCCAGTGGTCATGTATGGATGTGAGAGTTGGACTATAAAGAAAGTTGAGTGCCAAAGAATTGATGCTTTTGAAGTGTGGTGTTGGAGAAGACTCTTGAGAGTCCCTTGGACTGCAAGGAGACCCAACCAGTCCATCCTAAAGGAGATCAGTCCTGGGTGTTCATTGGAAGGACTGATGCTGAAGCTGAAACTCTAATACTTTGGCCCCCTGATGCAAAGAGCTGACTCATTTGAAAAGACCCTTACACTGGTAAAGATTGAGGGCAGAAGGAGAAGGGGATGCCAGAGGATGAGATGGTTAGATGGCATCACCGACTCGATGGACATGGGTTTGGGTGGACTCCGGGAGTTGGTGAATGGACAGGGAGTCCTGGTATGCTACAGTTCATGGGGTCGCAAACAGTCAGATATGACTGAGTGACTGAACTGAACTGAACTGATGCTGGGAAAGATTGAAGGCAGAAGGAGAAGGGGACAACAGAGGATGAGATGGTTGGATGGCATCACTGAACTGAACTGATGCTGGGAAAGATTGAAGGCAGAAGAAGAAGGGGACAACAGAGGATGAGATGGTTGGATGGCATCACTGACTCAATGGACATGAGTTTGGGTAAACCCCACGAGTTGGTGATGGACAGGGAGGCCTGGCATGCTGCAGTTCATGGGGTCACAAAGAGTTGGACTCGACTGCGTGACTGAAAAGAACTGAACTGAATGCACTCTAGTATTCTTGCCTGTAGAATCCCATGGACAGAGGCGCCTGGCAAGCTATAGTCCATGAGGTTGCAAGGAGTCTGACACAACTGAGTGACTAACACACACACACACAAAGTGTGAATAAGCAGAAATGGTAGGAAAAGCTTTTCAATAGAGAAAATAGGGAAAGCAAGGTTGACAAAAACAAAACACTGGTGGAAAACGATAGAGCATGTGTGGGGAACAGCAAGCATTTCAGGTTGCATTATAAAATGACTGGATGCAGTAGTGAGAATTAATGTTTGCTGAAATGTGGGGCGGAGCAGGAGAACTGATAGCTGTGGAATTTTGACTATATTTGAACTTACATTAGTAGCAGAATCACCAGGTTGAGACATCCAGTAGGGTGCTGCATAAGTGAAACTGGAATTAGGAAGAAAATTCACTACTATGTTTATAATATTATACCTGGTTGATTTTTATAGTTTCTTGAGAGAATAATCTGTGGACATTTCATATTGATTACCTACTCCATCAGCATTTAGTGTTGGTACCTTAGAGTTAACAAGTAAATGATGCCTACTTAATTACTGGCAATACTGCATTTAAAAATACTACTGATCTTTGATTTTATGACCATACATAACATATTTTTTGTATCTAGTAGAAAGGACTCTAGTCTGAAAATCTGGAACCCAATTTCAACTGTTCTACTAATACCATCCTAACTAGTTTCACTGTACCTCCTCTGTACCCAGAGTTCTGTTCAACCCTCCAGTTGGTTCAGCTGCCCCTCTTCTGAAATATTTTAGGAGTGTGTGCACATCTCTATCACACACTACTCATTGTGCACTTGGGCTGTGGGATCCTTCTAAAAAGGACTATATATTCTACTTCAGTATCACCAGGCATGTGCCTAGGACACAGTAGACACTAAAAATAGCATCCAGTGAATGCAAGACTGATTGTTGTTCCAAAGTCATTTTTAAATATCACTACTCATTCATGCATTTATTGTTTCCTAAGTGCATGATACTCTAATCAGTATAATGTGGTATCAAATGGATTCTGTCCTGAAATAGTTTTTCATCTACTAGGGAAGATGTGACCTGTGTGTGTGTGTGTACACACTAAAAAGGTCAACCAAACAATTTCCAAACAGGTGTTCTTACTCTCCCGTAAAATTCTTTCATTGTAGCCAGGTGTTTGAGACCCTGAATACCCAACACCTGGATGATTCCTGACCTCCTCCAGATGTCATGCCATCTTGTAATTATAGGCTAAGTCTCTCCTGTGTTTTGGGATTCCCTGGTGGGTTAGATGGTAAAGCATCTGTCTGCAATGCGGGCGATCTGGGTTCAATCCCTGGGTTGGGAAGATCCCCGGAGAAGAAAATGGCTGCCCACTCCAGTACTCTTGCCTGGAAAAACCCATGGATGGAGGAGCCTCGTAGGCTACAGTCCATGGTGTTGCAAAAAGTCGGACTCAACTGAGTGACTTCACTTTCACTTTCCCCTGTGTTCTGGGGATACTGTCAAGTCAACTCTGAGTAACCTGCTGTGACTTTTGAAAACAGTGCAGTAAGTTCAGATTGATGGATTAAATGAAAAATCTCTGCCCAGTGCAAGAGAATAAAGTTCTGCCCTGCCAAATCACTGCTCTAAGAGTTATTTGCTGTCTAAATAAACAATATGCACTTGATGAGAACATGGTCTAGCTTGGGAAAACCATCGCTACCAGCTGTCCACAGGCCCTGAATCGCATATTCAAAAAAATGTTTGAATATGTGATAATATTTATTCATATATATTCCTGACTCCTTCCTCTGACATGTGGGCTTTAAACCCTTCTCAGAAACACATTCTATACATCTTACAAATTTCTAAATCCTACTGCCAACCCAGAAAATTCTCTAGGAATAGGTTCTCTGTGAATCCAAGAACAGCTCAAAAACTTCTCTTGCCATATATATTAAAACAAGTCACACAGATAAGGGTTCTTATAGGTTTAGATGACATTTTCCCATTTACTTTTATCAGGTAAGCTAGATCCATTTCCCTGATGCCAAGTCACAAAGCAGATGTCGATTCAGATCCTAGCTGTTCCACCTTCCACTCCTGCTCACAAGTTTCTGGTTTTCTCTTCTACCACACCTGTAACAGTAATCTCTGCCCAGTCAACACAGTTTTATGTAGTAACTTGAGCAAGTCTTTTCTTCTCTCTCCCCTGTTTTAAATCCAAGGACACCTCAGATCCTTGGGACTCATTGAAGATTCCCTTGATCTCTCAAGCCCGCAATGAACTCCCCAAGCACTTATCAGCTATTGCATTCCAGTCATGCTCCATCCTGCTAATCCCTGACCTGTCAGTTGATTAAAATTTTAAGACCTAAATGTCCAAGTCAGAAAATATTTTAATATCCTCTCTGATCTTCCTTCTCAGTGGTAGAGCAGTCAAATGAGCATACAAGAAGATGCTAGAGTAGTCAAATGATAAACAGAGCTCTCTAACCCGGGTTCCAAAACACTATGAACTTCCTGATATTACATGCACAATTTTCAGTTTATGGATTACTTTCTGCAAAGTTTGTACAGTTGTCATTAGCTTCTCAAAAAGATCTGTGACTGACAAATAGTTAAGAACTATAGGGGGTTTTGTCTTGTGGCCTTATCACAAAAGTCGGTTTGTGGTTCTGTCTTCAGCTAGAAGGATGTTGCGATCAGTAAACATACTTCCTCTCTGATTTCTCAGGGACTGTAAAGGAGGAAATGGCTATAAGTCTATCGATGACCCTAAAGAAAAGAACTCTGTACTCAGAGCCTAGAAGTAGCATTATTATCATTAGTATTTACTTTTTTCTGCTGCTGCTGCTGCTAAGTTGCTTCAGTCGTGTCCGACTCTGTGCGACCTCATAGATGGCAGCCCACCAGGCTCCACCATCCCTGGGATTCTCCAGGCAAGAACACTGGAGTGGGTTGCCATTTCCTTCTCCAATGCATGAAAGTAAAAAGTGAAAGTGAAGTCGCTCAGTCGTGCCCGACTCTTAGCGACCCCATGGACTGCAGCCCACCAGGCTCCTCCGTCTATGGGATTTTCCAGGCAAGAGTACTGGAGTGGGGTGCCATTGCCTTCTCCGTGGATGTTCATAATGCTGGACAATTTACAAAGTTATTCTTGTGTACTACCTCCATTCCTACCCTAACTCTATCATTTCTCCCACCTCCCCTTCTCCTCAATCTTGATTTGACTGATTTGCTCTAGCAGGATCTTCCCTGGAGGCTGAAAGAGGTTAATGTTTTAAACAAATTAAAGAAAGCAGAACCTTTGTTTACAGTGGCTTACTGCTTGCTTACTGCTGCTTACTGCTTACATATTGTGGCTGGTCTTTAAGAAACTTGGTTAGGTAGAACTGTATAGCAAAACTTCTTTCCATTAACTCTTTCTTCCCTTTTGTGGCTACCACCATCCCACTGCATAACAATAGTCTCTCCTCAAAACAGGTCTTTTCTTGCCCACCTTTGATTCTTGGTATACTTCTTATATACATCTGGGGAATTTCTGCCCATGTTTCTTAGTTGCACTTAGTGTTTTGGGTTACAACACAATGTCTTTTTCTAACAACGTTCTTTATTTTTGGACTTTTGTAGTATCTATTTCAAAGTCTTACTACGTTTATAGTAGTAAACTACTACGTGGACAGAGGAGCCTGGTGGGCTGCAGTCCATGGGGTCGCGAAGAGTTGGACACAACTGAGCGACTTCACTTTCATTTTTTATTTACACACATTGGAGAAGGAAATGGCAACCCACTCCAGTGTTCTCACCTGGGGAATCCCAGGGACGGGGGAGCCTGGTGGGCTGCCGTCTATGGGGGTCGCACAGAGTCAGACACGACTGAAGCAACTTAGCAGTAGCAGTAGCAGCTGCTGAGGGAATCTTTGGTTATTTGGTCAAAGCCTGAAAGTTGGAAATTCACCAGACACAAATTCTTCTTAGGAAATACCCACTGAGTATAGATTGATATTGGTTAAACATCAATTGTTTGTGACTCATTACTTTTCTGACAACCCACAGACTTGCAGTGAGTGAACACTAGCCTTCCCTATTCTATTGTCATTTTATTTTACATGATTTGATAGAGAATCTAAACCAGATTTGATGGACTCAGTTTAAACATTTAAACATTTCCAGTTTCAATCTAGGGTGCAACTAGATTTTAAAAGTTTATACATATGCCTGCAAGCTGTTCTGTTGCCCCCCACCCACTTAATTCCATAATTATCTGTTACTGTCAACAGGAAAGTCAGATATCTTTGCTTCCTTTCTTTTTAAATTTTCATGAACTTTTGAAAGAATACCCAACACACACCATAAACATAAGCAATGACAGAATTGTTATGAAGCCTAATGCTTCAATAAAATTTTGAGGGAAAAGACGAGAAAAGGGCTAGATTGGTGATTCTGGCAAGAAGTAGACTTACAGGTAATAATCTCACCTTGGATGTCAACTGACCCAAACCTTAAAGGTAAATTATGTCATCCGGTCTTGAACAAATTAGTGGAAGTTTAGGAACTATTCATAGAACAATCTAGGAAAAAAGAGATGCTAGATTCAGAGGAGAACAATTCCCAGTCAAGAATAATACTGTTTTGTGTAGGCCTTCCTCTAAGGGCAATTATCCAGTAAAATCCACTTTTCACAACTGATAGAATTTAGTAGATTTTTTAAGAAGTTAAAGATTTATTAATAGCACTCTTGTTCGTTTTTGTTTTTGTGCCCACATGTTTTCAGAAAAGCTCTACAAACCAAATAGGGTTGGCAAAAAAGACTTTTTAAAATTCAGTGATTTGTTTCTTCTGACAATATGTTAGTATAAAGAGAAAAATCTCTCTAACTGCTGAATTTTTTAAAATATGATTTTTTAGTGGATAGTATCTGAATCTAGTTTGAAAAAAAGACTATTACTTGAATTTTCTGAAACTTGTCATCTCATGGATTTATTTATTTTTTCAGTAAACTTGGTGTGTTATATATATAACCACATGCAATTTTATTTTTACACCTTTTAAGACTTTCTACATAAGTAAATTCATAAGTCAGAAAAATAAAAATGTTGTTAGAAAATGCATTCTATTTTTTGGTTCAGAAAATACAATTATTAACACTTCTTTGGGCTTGATGAGAGGAAGAAAAGCTATAGATGAAGTACAACTTTGCCCTCCATGTTGCCAAAGCATACAGATAAAGGCATCTTATCTGTAGGAAAACACCAGAAAAGTATTATCTTGTGGACTCAGAGAGACAGCTCTGTTGTAATGGAAGCTACCACAAAAGTCTAGAGCTACTTCTTACCACTGACCTAAAGTCAATAAGAAACCATGATGAGAGTCAACCAAGAGGGCAAAGAAAAGTCCAGGACCAGATGTCTCCACTGGTGAAGTCTACAAAGCATTTGAAGAAAATTAATATCAATCCTTCTCAAATTCTTCCAGAAAACAGAAAAGGAAGGAAGACTTCAAAACTCATTTTATGAAGCCAGCATTACCCTAATAGAAAAGCCAGTGGAGGACATTACAAGAAAATAAAATATACAGGTCAATATCCCTGATGAATATAAATGCAAACTGAATTCAACAATACATTAAAAGAATCATATATCACAATTAAGTAGGATTTATTCCAGGGGTACAAGGGTGGTTCAACAGCTACAAATCAATAATTGTGATATACCACATTAATAAAATGAAGAGTAAAAATCATATGATTACCTGAATAGATAGAGAAAAAGCATTTGACAAAATTCAAGATCCATTTATGATTAAAAAACTCGCTAAAAATCCACAGTTAACATCATACTCAATGGTGAAAAATTAAAGCTTTTTCTCTAAGGCCAAGAATAAGACAAGGATGCCCATTCTTACCACTTTTATTCAACATACATTAGAAGTCCTAACCAGAGAAATTAGGCAAATAATAATAAAAATATTGATAAACAAATGGCACCCAAATCAGAAAGGAGGAACCAAAATTGTCACTATTTGCAAACATGTTATTATACATAGAAGATCCTAAAGATTCCACCAAAAAAACTAATAAACACGTTTAGTAATGTTGCAGGGTTCAAAATCAATATATAAAAATTAGCTGCCCTTCTATACACTAACAATTAATGATCAGAAGAAAACAATTCCATTTATAATAGTATAAAAAAAGAAAAAAATACTTAGAAATAATATAAACCAAGGAAGTGGAGGATCTATACACTGAAAACTTTGATGAAAAAAATTAAACAAGACACAAATAAGTGAAAAGACATCCTCTGTTTGTGGACTGGAAGAATTAATATTATTACAATGCCTGTATCACCCAAAATGATTTATAGATTCAATGCAATCCCTATCAAATTTCCTATGGCATTTAAAAAATAGAAATAGGAAAAATAATCCTAAAATTTGTATGGAACTAGAAATAGTCAAAACAATTTTGAGAAAGAAGAACAAAGCTAGAGGCATCACGATTCTTTATTTTGCACTACATTACAAAGCTATAGTAATAACAGTATGGTATTAGCATAAAATAGGCACATAGATCAATGCAACAATATAGAGAAACCCAGAAAGATATCTATGCTTCAGTTCAGTTCAGTTTAGTCGCTCAGTCATGTCCTACTCTTTGCAACCCCATGAACTGCAGCACGCCAGGCCTCCCTGTCTATCACCAACTCCCGGAGTTCAACCAAACCCATGTCCATTGAGTCGGTGATGCCATCAAGCCATCTCATCCTCTGTCATCCCCTTCCCCTCCTGCCCTCAATCTTTCCCAGCATTAGGGTCTTTTCAAATGGGTCAGCTCTTTGCATCAGGTAGCCAAAGTATTGGAGTGTCAGCTTTGACATCAGTCCTTCCAGTGAACACCCAAGACTGATCTCCTTTAGGATGGACTGGTTGGATCTCCTTGCAGTCCAAGGGACTCTCAAGAGTCTTCTCCAACACCACAGTTCAAAAGCATCAATTTGGCAAAACTAATACAATTATGTAAAGTTAAAAAAAAAAAGCATCAATTCTTCAGTGCTCAGCTTTCTTTACAGTCCAACTGGAAAAACCATAGCCTTGACTAGACGCAACTTTGTTGGCAAAGTAATGTCTCTGCTTTTTAATATGCTGTCTAGGTTGGTCATAACTTTCCTTCCAAGGAGTAAGTATCTTTTAATTTCATGGCTGCAATCACCATCTGCAATGATTTTGGAGCCCCCCAAAATAAAGTTAGCCACTGTTTCCACTGTTTCACCATCTATTTGCCATGAAGTGATGGGACCAGATGCCATGATCTTCGTTTTCTGAATGTTGAGCTTTAAGCCAACTTTTCCATTCTCCTCTTTCACTTTCATCAAGAGGCTTTTTATTTCTTCTTCACTTTCTGCCATAAGGGTGGTGTCATCTGCATATGTGAGGTTAGTGCTATTTCTCCTGGCAATCCTGATTCCAGCTTGTGCTTCCTCCAGCCCAGCATTTCTCATGATGTACTCTGCATATAAGTTAAATAAGCAAGGTGACAATATACAGCCTTGACATACTCCTTTTCCTATTTGGAACCAGTCTGTTGTTCCATGTTCAGTTCTAACTGTTGCTTCATGACCTGCACACAGGTTTCTCAAGAGGCAGGTCAGGTGGTCTGGTATTCCCATCTCTTTCATAATTTTCCACAGTTTATTGTGATCCACACAGACAAAGGCTTTGGCATAGTCAATAAAGCAGAAAGAGATGTTTTTCTGGAACTCTCTTGCTTTTTCATCCATGGAATTTTCCAGCAATAGTACTGGAGTGGGTTACCATTTCCTTCTCCAGGGGATCTTCCCGACCCAGGGATCAAACCAGGATCTCCTGCATTGCCAGCAGACGCTTTACCATCTGAGCCACCAGTGATTAGCATATCTATGCTTATATGCTCAATTAATTTTCAACAAAGGATCCAAGAATATCCAATGAGGAAAGAATAGTCTCTTCAATGCTGGATAATCTGTAGAGCTCTATGCAAAATAATGAAACTGGATCCTTATACCATATACAAAAGTGAACTCAAAATTGATTAAGGACTTGAATGTTAGACCTGAAGTCATAAAATAAGAAGAAAACATAAGTGGTAAGCTCCTTAACTCTGGCCTTCACAAAAGGAAGAGCAACTAAAGCAAAGATAATCATGTGGGACTACATCAAATTAAAAGGCTTCTGCACAGCAAAGGAAACTATCAACAAAATGAAAAGGCAACTTATGAAATGGTAGAAAATACTTGAAAATAATACATCCGATGAGAGGTTAATACCTGAAATATTCAAGAAACAAGTCATACAATTCAATACCAGAAATAGCAAATAACCCAATTAAAAATGGGCAAAGGATCAGAATATACAGTTTTCTAAAGAAAATATACAAATGGCCATCAGGTACATGAAGAAGTGCTCAACAAATGCAAAATCACAAAGAAATACCTCCTCACATCTCTTAGGATTTACATTATCAAAAAGACAAAAGATAATAAATGGTGGCAAGAATATGAAGAAAAGTGAACCCTTGTGCACTATTGGCAGGAATGTAAACTGGTACAGCCACTATGAAAAACAGTATGGATGTTCTTTAAGAAATTAAAAAGAGAACTACTATAGGATCCAACAGTTCTAATTCTGGGTATATATCCAAAGGAAATGAAATCATTGTCTTAGAGAGACATGTCTCTCTATGTCTCTTAGAGAGACTGTTATGTTCATAGCAGCATTACTCACATTAGCTGAGGTATAGAAACAACCTGTTTGTAGACAGATGAATGCATAAAGAAAATATAATCAATATAATGTGTATACACACATATGAATATTATTCAGCTTTTAAAAAGGATATTCTGTCATTTGTGACTATGTAGTTGAATCTGGAATATATTATGCTAAAGTGAAAATAGCCAAACATAGAAAGACAAATCCTACCTGTTATCACTTATATGTGAAGTCACAGAAACAGAGAGGAAAAGTATGGTGGCTGGGGTAGAAGAAATAAGGAGAGTTTGGTGAAAGAGTAAAAACTTTCAGATGTAAGATGTAATATAAAGACTGAGGATATAATGTATAATTAAATTTTGCTAAGAGGTAGAACTTAAATGTTTTAACAAAAAAAGGTAAATATGTGAGGTGACAGGTATATTAATTAACTGATGAGGAGAATTCTCTTACAATGTATATGCATATCAAATTATCACGTTGTATACTTTAAATATCTTATGATTGCATCTATCAATTATACCTCAAATTTTTTGTTTAATATCACATGCAAAAATAAAAAAACAGGAAAGAAAAGAAACCACAGAGAAGAAGTGAAAGTCCCTTGAACAGCTACAATATCTACCTAGAGAGCTGTTTGATTGGAGTAAATTTAATTATCCATGAAAACAAAAGCTGCTTGTGACAATTTTCCCCTAAGAAATGCTATATGGTTGCACTGAAATTAGGAAGCAAATCTTTTAAAGTTTAGAATTAAAACCTTCAAGTATTTGCATTACATATATTATTTTAAACTTGGTTTCAATCAAATTTCCTGTTCCTCTGTTAGCTGTTACTGAAGGAGCCAATCACCTGAAAAAGAGACTTGTATACATGCGGTATACAGTATACTACTGTATATAAATATACAAGAGTTCAATTCAAGAAACAAAATATATTCTTTGTAAAGCATTCAGTATTAGTCTCACCCATTTGGATGTTTATTTCAAGATGGTTGATACAAAGAAGAGATAGCCTTTTGTTAAATGCTGTGCTAAGCAGAAGATGCTAAAATAATTCTGAAAGGTAAAGTTGAAACATTTTTTTTTTCCTTGTTAGTTCACCTGGTTACTAATGAGGCAAGTTCATGTATCCAGTTGTTATAAAGGCCAATCAACTTCTCTCTAGTTCATCTCCACAATCATTGTCTCAGTGTGTAATTTTGATTTTGACCAATGAAATACTGGCTATTTATTTTGGAAGGAACGTTTGTGGTTAAGTGGGTAGACGGTTTAGGAAAAATTCTTCCTTGTGGCTAGAAAAACAACTCAAAACATACACCCTAGTGAGGTTAGGTGCATAGAGCTTGTTTTGTGCAAACAGGAGAGCACAAAATAGCCTATTGAGAAGAATTTTTCTAGAAAATTTCTTTCACCTTTCAAGAAGCAGGCCTGAAAAATACTTGCTACAGAAATGAAATGAGTAAAAAGAGACATCATTCATAGTCATTATATGATGCCTTTGTCGACCTGGAGCTACAGAGCTAGTGCACTGGAAAATAGTTATCTCAAAATGCCCAGTGATCTTTTCTAAAATCCTTAAGAGCAAGTTAAATAGAACCAGTGAAAAATATGAAAATGCTTATAAGGAAATGATCTCTATGATTGGCATGCCTTATAAAGCTCAATCAGATCTTGATTTGCATCTATTCTCTATGTACATGTGAGTGGTCAACTCCAGTACTGTATCTTGCCAGTGTGGTTGAGGCAACAGCATTATTTATTTATTGAAGTATAGTTGATTTACAATATTGTGTAAGCTTCAGGTAGACAGCAAAGTGATTCAGAAACTTCATTCTTTATGTCAAAGGTAGTCTACAAAGTGTCCACTCTACATGGTGTTGGTGCCTTCTATATGGTGTTGGTAACACAGTGCAGTCTAAGGTAAGGTGTATTTATTATCTACTGTTGCTGTAACAAGTTATTATAAACTTGATGGCATTAAGTCACAAAAAATTATTATCTTTTTAGCTTCACTGAAGTATGATATACAAAAAATGCTCATATTTAATGTATACATCCTACTGAGTTTGGACATATGCACACACTCTTGGTACTATCACCATAAAAGATACTAAACATATCTATCACCTCCAAAAGTTTCCTATGCACTTTTGTATTTTGTTTGTTGTGGTAAGAATAATTAACATAAGACCTCTCCTCTTAACGTATTTTAAAATTAATAATACTGTGTTGTTACAGGCACTTTGTTATATAGTGAGCTAATCTCTAGAATGTATTCATGTCACATAACAGAAATTTTATACCCATTGAGCAACAATTCCCTAATTTCTCCTTTCCTCATCCCCTGGCAAGCAACCACTATTTTATTCTCTGCTTCTATGAGTTTGACTGGTTTAGATATCAAACATAAGTAAATCTGTGTACACTATTTTTCATTATATGATTGGCTTACTTTACTTAGCATAAAGTCTTCTAAGTTCATCCATGTTGTTGCAAATGGCAGGGTTTTCTTCTTTATAAATAATGAAAAATATCCTGTTGTATGTATTTCCACATTTTTAAATCCATTCATCTGGCAATAGACATTTGGGTCGTTTACATATCTTGGGTATCATGCAAGCATGGGGGTGTAGCTATCTGAGATCATGATTATAATTATTTTGAATAAACACTCAGAAGTAGGATTACTGGATCATATGATAGTTCTATTATTTACTTTCTGAGGAACATCCATATTGTTTACCATAGTGGTCATACCAGTCTATATTCCCACTGACAGTGTACAAGAGTCCAAAATTTCCACAGCCTTACCAATACTTGCTGTTATCTTTTGAGTTTTTAAAAATACAATAGCCATTCCAACGTGTGTGAGATGATATCACATTGTCATTTTGATCTGCATTTCCCTAATAAATAGTGAAGTTGAACATTTTTCACATACTGGTGGCCATTTGTATGTCTTGCTTAGAGAAATGTCTGTTCAAGTCCTTGGCTGAATTTTAAAATCAGGATTATTTTTGTGGCTTGTTTTGTTTTTGCTAGTTCAGTTCAGTTCAGTTGCTCAGTTGTGTCCGACTCTTTGCAACCCCATGGACTGCAGCATGCCAGGCCTCCCTGTCCATCACCCACTCCAGGAGTTTACTCAAACTCATGTCCATCGAGTCGGTGATGCCATCCAACCATCTCATCCTCTGTTGGCCCCCTCTCCTCCCACTTTCCATCTTTCCCAGCATCAGGGTCTTTTCCAATGAGTTAGTTCTTTATATCAGGTGGCCAAAGTATTGGAGTTTCAGCTTCAGCATCAGTCCTTCCAATGAATATTCAGGAATGATTTCCTTTAGGATGGACTGGGTGGATCTCCTTGCAGTCCAAGGGACTCTCAAGAGTCTTCTCCAACACCACAGTTCAAAAGCATCAATATTTTGGTTCTCAGCTTTATTTATAGTCCAACTCTCATATCCATACATGACTACTGGAAAAATCATAGCCTTGACTAGATTGACCTTTGTTGGCTAAGTAATGTCTCTGCTTTTTAATATGCTGTCTAGGTTGGTCATAACTTTCCTTCCAAGGAGTCAGCATCTTTTAATTTCATTGCTGCAGTCACCATCTGCAGTAATTTGGAGCCCAAGAAAATAAAGTCTGCCACTGCTTCCACTGTTTCCCCATATATTTGCCATGAAGTGATGGGACCAGATGCCACAATATTAGTTTTCTGAATGTTGAGTTTTAAGCCAACTTTTTCACTCTCCTCTTTCACTTTTATCAAGAGGCCTTTTAGTTACTCTTCACTTTCTCCCATAAGAGTGGTGTCATCTGCATATCTAAGGTTAGTTGTAGGCAATTCTTAAATATTTTAGATATTAACTTGTTATCTTTAGATACAGTTTGCAAAGTCCTGCATGGGTCTCATTTGGGCTAAAATCAACGTGTTGGCAGGGCTGCACTCTTTTCTTGATACGATGGGAGACAATCAGTTTCCTTGCCTTTTCTATCTGCTAGCACCTATCATGTTCCTTGGCTAGTGGCCTCTTTTCTCCATTTTCAAAGCCAGCAATAGTGAGTTGAGCCCATCTCACATTACATCACATTCACTCTGACCTATTCTGCCTACTTCCACTTGTTAGAACTGTTATATTAAGTTCACCCAGTTAATATGGGATAATTCTAGCTGCAATATTAATTTTCCTTTGTTATGTAAAATAACAAGCTCAAATGTTTAAGGGATTAGAATTGGATATCTTTTGAGGGAGCATTTTTATTCTATCTACTGCATAGATTAAAGTTCAGCGCTATTGAACAGATTCCTTTTGGTTTTCATACAAAACTCTTATCTATTAATAGATTGTGCTAAGGTGTGTTTACTGGGATGTTTGGGGTGCACTGTGCACACATAGACCAATGCATGCACCACACTCACACAAGTATACACCAAACATACACATTCCACACAAATCATTCCATAATGAAATAGGTTAATGAAATGGTGCGTGTATGCTAAGTCACTTCAGTTGTGTCTGAATCTTTGTGACCCCAAAGGATACATTAACCGAAATTCAATATTTATTACATGATATTGCAGAGATTTTGATGGACGAATTAATATTGACTATATAATTCCAATTCCACAATGGGGAGAGGATATAAGACCTTTCTCAAAATTAAGTGATTATAAAACTCTTGTTTGTGAGTATATTATGCTGACACTCTCCAACAGTTTTTGACATCTGGTTCCAGTTGCTTATAGAGACTGGAACTAAGGTCCCCTGGATAACAGTCCAATTGGTCTACACTTCCCTGTGAAATTTTTTATTCATTGGTTTTCATTGGTTACTGGCTCACTGCTCACTGTCAGTAGAACTTTGAGGCATTAACACACACAAATATATATATATGCTTATATCTCTTTATGAAATCAAGCATGATTTATGTATCATTAAACATGTTAGTTCTTGAGAAAATTCTGTTATTTTTGTCAGCCAGAGGCTATAAAAGAGGCCCATATTTTATAAAGGCCAATCATCTTCTCTACAATTTATGCCAACAGTCATTGTCCTAGTCTATAATAATCCTCATGTTGGCCAATGAAAAGCTGTTTTTTTTTTTTTTTTTTTTTTTCATGAGTCCCCCAAACATTTTCCATGGTTGGCTCATTCATTTCCTTCACTTTTAGCCTAAAAGTCATATCTTCAGTGAGGTCTTTTTTTTGATGACTCCATATGAAGCAGCCTCTCCCAGTTGGCTTATATCTTGTTCTTGAACTTCATAGAAATATAAGAATCTGTGTACAACTTTATATATATATATATATATATATATATATATAATTTACTTAATAATTGTCTATTTCCCTCAATGAAAATATAAGCTCCACTAGGGTAGGGATTTTGTTGGTCTTGGTTACTGATGTATCTCTAAGGCCTAGAATTATGCCTGACACAAATCAAGTGATCAATAAAAATATGATGATTGAATGACTGAATCCCTATTATAGGTATTAGGAAGAAGAAGCTGGTTAATAAGGCAAAATTATTTGCCTAATATCACCAAGCCTCTTTGTGACACAGCTAGGACCATATCCCATGTCTGCTAATGCTTAGAGAAGTGTTTTTTGCTTTATAGAATATGATTTGCTAATTACTGATTTACTAATTACTATAGATTCACTGCGATTTAGTTGGTAGTTACTAGTCAATATTTTCTCACATTGCTTTGAGAATGATTCTGTAAGCACTGGTTGTTAATTTATGAATAAATCTCCCAGGGTTGGACACAGGTAGAGAGGAATGAGAAAGCTCACATTTCTTCTTTTTTAAAAGTCATCAGTAAAGAAATGCCTTCCCCCCTTTTTTTTCTTTTCTGCCAGCTCCTGAGGGAACTCCTGTGAGTTGCTTTACAGCAATTGTTTCTAATTTCTAGAACCTAAGAACAACTACTGAGGAATTTTTTTTTTTCTTTCAGAGCTGGCAAACATTAGCTACTGGAAGTAAACCTTATGATATGCATGTAGTAATGTGAAATACAAACACAAGTTTGCATTAATTTTGATGAAAGAGAAAGGGTTGGATGATTAAAGCAAATTGATATAAATAATGTAGCCCTATGTCTATGGCTTACAGAAGCCATTAGCTTTGGTTACTGTTGCAGAAATCAGTTCTTATGCTTATCTTGGCAATATGATCTCTAAAAATTATCCTAATGTTGAAGGTAGCCCCAAATATTTAACAGAATCTAATTGTGGGCCTAGTACTGCCAAGGTTACTGTATGGGGTCTTAAAGAAATAAAAAAATAACCCTCCTTTGCGCACAGTGAGTTTCTGAGTCTCATCTTTCCTTGGGACAAAATGATGAAAGTTTGCTTTGTAGAGGGTCAGTGGCTGTGTCAGGCAGCAGCACATTGCAATAGGACAGAGGTGTTTTTTTTTTTTTTTTTTAGAAAACAAACAAAAAAAACAAACTGCTCTTCAGAGCATAGGGGATCTATGACAGTGGCTGAGCCCCAGTGGGATTTGGACCTCATCAGGAATCTCCTTCACTAAAGCTGCTTCCCCCTAATATGCTTTCATATTGAAATTCAATTTTAACTTGTGTTTTCTAGAAATGGTCCCACTACTAAAAGGGAAATTCAACTGAAATAGATAATTTTTACCTTTTGGTAAAGTCTAAACATTACCAATTTGATTTGATACTCCATGCTTCTGTTAAGTATGTGGTAAATGTTCAATATCAACATTAAAGTAAATTAAAATTAAATTTTTAATAAAAACACTAGAAAATTCAGATAATTAGAGATTCCAAGGAAGGTTTGGGCTTAACAGGTGGTGCTCGTGGTAAAGAAACCACCTACCAATGCAGGAGACATAAGAGACATGGGTTTGATCCCTGGATTGAGGAGATCCCTTGGAGGAAGGCATGGCAACCCACTCCAGTATTCTTGCCTGGAGAATTCCGTGGACAGAGGAGCCTAGCGGGCTGCAGTCCATAGGGTCACAAAGAGTCGGACATGACTGAAGTGACTTAGCACACGTACAACACACAAGGAAGTTTTAAGACTAGGGTTGATAAGTGTAGCACTATCAAAGCCATTTGTGATATGGATTTAAAGACTTTCCATTTCCAGTAAAATTCCTTTTCAAAAATGAACTCAAATATTACTACAACTTTAGTTATTATATTATTCATTTCTATCATCCACACCATCCATCATCATGTGTAGTCTTTTAAATTATATGTTCCCATTGTATGTGTATGGTGGAGGAGAGAGGGAAAGGGGGAGAGTAATAGAACAGACTTATCCTGATTTTAATCCTTGCTGTGAAAAATAGTCTCATGATACATTATTTTGACCTTCTCAGTATTATATATTTTGATTTGATGACCATTTCACCTCTTTTCCACAGTTCACTGAGGCTGTAAATAAGAGAAGATGTACAATGCCATACCCTGAAAATTATACATTGTTGAAAAGGTCAAAATATTAGAGGCCAATGTTGCTATTTGTAATTTACAGAATATATGAGGCATTCAAATCAAATAACTCATTCTCTTGACAGACAGAGTAAGAACAACATAAAATGGCACAACATGAATCCATTTGGGAAACAGGCAAAAGATATAAAACATAGCCAGAGCCCAATTTCTTTCTTGGTTTCCTAAGATGATACTCCATTTACTTATTCTTCCACAGGCACTTAGAAACCCATGAGGATCTCTGGAAAACAAGTTATATTTCCTTCCAATGTTAGCTTGAAAAATGTTAAATTAAGGAAAATTCTAGAGTAGGTCACATTTTGTTATACAAAGAGATAGCAGGAATGTAGTTTAAAAAGCACTTGAGATAGTTGACTTGAGATAACTGTACCTCAGATATCATGTTCTACTTAGCTGTATGGCCTTATAATGTCACTTTTCTTCTCCAGGCTTGAGTTTCCTCACATGAAAAACAATGTGATTAGACAAGAAGTTCTCTCAGGATCCCACTAGTGCTAATATTCTGACTTCTCATTTGATCTTGTGATTTATAATCCAAATCTTCTCTCGGACATTTCCATGGCAGTAGATTATTTCCAAAGATTGTCACCAACAATTATGTGCATGTCGTTTCTCTTTTTGAGAGGTGGAATCAATTTCCCTTCCCCTTGAATTTGGGCTTCTGCTGTACCATGCTTTGTTCAATAGAATATTGTGAAAATGATGCCCATTTCAGGCCTAGTTTTTAAGAGGCTTCATATCTTCTGCTTGTCTAAGAAGTTTGGATTAACAAAGTAAATAATAAAATATCATGTGGAAAGAAAGACACTTCATAAGGGAGAAATGAGGTGCTTTTGACAAAAGTCAGTACCAAGACTCCAAAACTGTGGAACAGGCCATGATTGGTATTTTAGGCTCAGTCACGGTATCAGCTGAATGCAACTACACGAATGACTACAGTAAAACTGTGCAGCAGGAGAACCACCCAGCTGCCTATAACACAATAAAAAGTGATTGTTTTTAAGCCACTAAATTTTGGGGGGTGTTTGTTATAATCTATAACTGAAATGCCCACTTTAGTAAATGCCATCTCTACTCACTCAACTGTTCATTGTCAGAAACTTGGAAGACTTTCATTACATAACCCTCTTTCTCACCACCCCATATCCAATCCACTATCAAGACCATTAAATTGCAAGCTTCTTGAAGACAGGAACCATGTCTCTCTTGCTCACTACTGCATCTCCAGCAATTAACACAGTGTCTGAGACAAAGTAGGTTAATTTAAGGAAAGGGCTATTGATCTTACCTCCATCAATGAATTCACCTTTACCTTTTACCTAGAACACTACTGCATAGTTTTAACTAGGGTTTGTGTTAAAAGAAGCTGGATAAATGGTATATAAGAACTCCGCTAATTTTGCAACATTTCTAAAAATAAAACATTAAATATAGATGTATGTATATGAATTGCATTATGAGACTATTTTTTATAACGTAAGTTTCATATATACAATAGTATGGGCTTCTTCTGTATATATAAGTTTCATATATATAATAGAGGATGAGATGGTTAGATGGCATCACTGACTTGATGGACATGAGTTTGAGCAAGCTCTGGGAGTTGGTGATGGACAGGAAAGCCTGGTATGCTACAGTCCATGGGGTTGCAGGGTCAGACACAACTGAACGACTGAACTGAACTTAACTGATGGGCTTCTAAGTGGCACAGTGATAAAGAACCCATACACCAATGCAGGAGATAAAAGAGATCTTGGGTTTTATCCCTGGGTGGGAAAGATCCCCTAGAGTAGGAAATGGCAATCTGCTCCAGTATTCTTACCTGGAAAATTTCATGGACAGCGGAACCCGGCAGGCTACAGTCTATGGGGTCACAGAGTCAGATACGAATGAGCCACTGAGTGCACACACATATACAATATTGTATTTTGACTTCTGTATATAAGACTTCTTTGATTAGAACCCTTCTATGACGTTCTGCATAATATGACAAATTCTTACTTCTCTGATGTCAATTCATACCATGCCTACTTTCGTTGCCACAGATTACAATGTTCAAGCTACATCAGATTTAAGTCTCTCAAATATTTCCAACTTTTCCCCCTCTGTGGGACCTTCACATACGCAATTCCCTTTGCATGAAACACATAGCCCTCAATTTTCACATGGTGCTTCCTTTTCACCCAATAAGTCTCAGCTCCTAAACTTTCTGAAACCATGCAGCTCTACACATCCACAATCTCACTCATAGATTCTCTCATAGAACTCTTCTTCCCATTCATAACACTTAATCACAATAAGTAACTTTACATTCACATAAAATAGTAGGTTAACCTCTGTCTCCTCTGTTAGTTAATAATCACCATGAAAAAAATAAACCTTATCTGTCTTATACTCACAGTGTTTAAGAATAGTGCATGGACTGCATTAGCATTCAGTAGCTCTTCACTGAATGAGTTAAATCTAATGGAGCCTGACTTAAATGACCTATTTGTAATGAGTACTAATCAAATCTATGCAAATTAGAATTCATTGGCAAAGGTCATGTTTTTGGCCATGAAAGAGTACCTTCAGATGAGGAAGGAGGATGGTGAGAGGTTACTTTATGGCTCTAGACAGAACAAAAACCAAACCATCCCACATGACCAGACCAGCACTATAAGGACCTAGGGATCACAACAAAAGTGAAGGTTACATCTTTATTTACTAGGTCATAGTAATCCTACATGTATTTATTCATCACATTTTTGATCATCTGTTGTGTGAATTGCCTATTGTCTACACTGACTACACATGACAATTACACTGCCTTGTACTAGGTGCTAGGAGGAAGACGCAGGTTGCAGCATGTTTAGACCGAAAGAAATTCCAGTGATATACTGTAATACACAACCCCCACTCCTACACAACAATAATATAGAAATTCACTTTATAATTATCTGTAATCTACTTACAGGAAAACAATAGATGTGTGTCACTTGTTTTGCTCCGTTTTTCAAGCTACCATTTTTCTCTGCCATTTTGGGACTAAGATAAGAAAGGAACATAACCCTGAAACTGCACTTGCTTACTCTCCCAATTCTGTCATGTACGTATACCCTTAGGCTAAATTGGCCAGATTTTGCTCTCTCAGTGCTATGTTATAATGAAAGAGTTTTATTCATTTTTTTCTGATCTATAAACTGATATTGCTCCATAAATACAAACTCAATAAACACATCAAGATGTCTGAAATTTCCCAGTGATGAGGAAATATTTCTGTCAAGGAAGACAGTTAAAATGAGTAAGCCCTTATGGCCCTAGACAGGGAGGAAAAAACAATAATTGAAATAAGGCCCAATTTTGAAAGGGGCTTCATATATATCCAAGTATTTCCTCTCCTGGACTTGGTAAGCTAGACTTGTAGATTCAGCACTGAGGCCACAACCTATTTTTAGATACGACTTCCTTTTTAAGATCTGCACAAGACCTGTCAATGTGCTTGTCTAATAGTATATCTTTCCAGAAGTCTCCAATGATATGAGAACTGAAATGGCCAGACTTCTAAATGATCAGATTTTTCTTCTCTCATCCAGATGTTCACTGTCATATAAATATCAATGTAAGCAGGTGTGATGTTATGGATTGAACTGTGTCTCCCCAAAGCTATGTATTTAAACCTTGGTACTTGCGAATGTTACCTTACTGGGAAATAGTGACTTGGCTGAGTTGAGATAAGGATATACTGGAATTTGGTGAGACCTATAACCCAATCACTAGTACCCTTATAAAAAGAGGGAAAATTAGACAGAGAAAGAGACACATTCAGGGAAAGAACAGCATGTGGTACCAGAAATTGGAGTTACACGTCCACAATGCAAGGAACACCCAGCCTTACTGGCAGTTGCAGAAGCTAAAGAGAGAGACGAACCAGATCTTTCTCACAGCCTCAAAAGGGAAGCAATACTGCTGACACCTTGATTTCAGATTTCTAGCCTCTAAAACTCTAAGACAACACATTTCTGCTGTTTTAAGACATGCCATTTGGGGTACTTTGTTACAGCAGACCCAGGAAATTAGTGCATGGCTAAAGGTGGGTATGTCAGAGTGAAATGTATAGCTGGCCTACATAGGATCTGCCACTATATTCTTGTGGTAAATAGAGAGATACTGTTAATTTTTTTTTAGGCTCAGTCAAAATCATTATGTACTTTTCTCTATCCAATACGGAAGATGATTTCTTTATTTTTTCTCTTATTTAGTAAACTGGAAATTCTAATCTACCAAGTCTGAAGAAAGTTAATATACTTCAAACATTACATAACATAGTTGCCTTTAACAGACTGAAGTAGTCCAATTAATTCATTGGAAACTATTTCAAAGGCTCAGTATTTGAAAACACCATAACATTCCCTATGGAGAAGTACAAATAGACTAAGCAATTAAAATGACAGCATTAAAAAAGTTCTGATCCTTTCATTATGGACTGTTAATCTTGGATTTAAAATCTGGCTCTGACTTATAGGCTTGAAAAGTAAATAATCCAGAACGTTCCTAGAGAGGGAGAAGAATATGGTGGAAAAGGTATGTTTTTCCATATTTCTGCTTTAACTATACTAATCATGATATTTCAAGGCTGCTATTATTTGTGATTTCTGTGCTTCTGTATAATTTAAATTGGTCGCACTGTTTGCAAATTCCAAGAAAATGTGCAGTTCTTGACCACAGAAAGCAGTTAATGAAAACAAAACCATTAGCTACTAAAGCAGAAATCAAAAGTTTAAGGCTGTTCTCACACTAGAACCACAAATAGATAAAAGGAGCCTTAAATCAGGTATTTGTTGTTATGCAATGAATTTGTACTTTGAAAATAAAGCAACACTGAATTTGGTCAAAGTGGTTTGTGTGGGTTGATAGGACTTAAATCTTATCAAAAAATTTAAATTGGTAGTTACTCCTGGAAATCTAGACACTATTAAGACTATTTTCTCAAAGGCAAAAAATGAATGGTGTATTTATTACTGACCATGGAACAAATGATTATGGGGCTCTTTCATGTAGCAATTCCTGTGAAAAAGCTTTGGTGATTTAACTGACCACAAGTTTAAAATTCTGGCCAACAGTGTGATGTGGCTGCTGAATAAGCTAACACAATCTCAAGCTACATTTATAATAATAATGATACCTTCCACAAGCATGCTGCTTTACATTGTGAAAAGAGCTTTCATACAGATGATCTCATTTTACATAGTGGCCAGATTAGGGAAGTCAGTATCCTGTTCTCTACAACAGCTTGGCCACATTTAGTGTATGGTCTCATATTTTAAGAAGTTCACTGACACCCTTCATTAGAGCATATCCAGAGGAGGGTAGCCATAATAGTGGAAAGTTCTTATAAGAAATTATTAAAAACTGGAAATATTTACTTTGAAGAAGACAAGATCCTGGGTAAATCTGCTACTTTATTCAAATACTCACAGGGTTTAATGGAAGAAAAATAGTTTTAGCCTATCTTATTACAAGAAGGAGATCACAGCTCAGAATAAAGAATTTTCTAGTGACTAGAATTTTATAATAACTGAACAGGCTGCTTTGTGAAGATAGTGGATATTTCCCTATCATAGAACACTGTCCTTCCAAAGAATCCTCTTTTAAAGATACTCTCATAGGACAAGATGCTGCTGTGGGGACAGTCAATGCTCACCCATATCATGAGTTCCTCTACTTTCTACAACTTCCTTTGAAATTAGGTTGGCCATGTAGCTGAATGCTGGGCAATAAAATGTGGTTGGAAGTAAAATATACTACTTTCTGTTCTGGAACCTAAAAACACTCTTGTGATATCTATCTATCAATCAATCTCCCTCCCTCCCTTCCTATCTCCTTCCCTTCCTTCCTACCTCCTTCCTTCTCTCTCCCCTCTCCCTCTTCTTCCTTCCCTCCCCTTCCTTAGATAAACAAAAGGAGATGCAGCAGAAAGCTCTGAAAGGTCATTAGGAAATGAAGCCACTATCACAGAAAATCATCTGAACAACCAGCTAGACTTTGTATTAGCAAAAAGTAAACTTTTATTATGTTCAGCTGCTGTGATTTTTGTGGTTATTATACTTCCTGGAGTTACTTACCCATACCAAAAAAAAAAAAAAAAACCACTAAGATTCCTTTTAAGTTTAAGATTTTATGTTTCTCGATAGCATAAAATACAATTACAAGGTTGTCTTCTAAAGTAAATTTAGTTTTGGAAAGTATACAAAAGTTAACGGGAAGGCTACTGTGAGGGATAGTGCCAGTCATCTGGAATTTGGTTATCTCAAATATTCATTCACTTTTAATTCATTCATTCATTCACATATACGTGACATTCACTGACCATCTGGCACTGTGCTAATTTCTGGGGAAAAATGTTGAACAAACATATATAAGTATCATTCACAGTCTAGTAGATAGACACATATACTAGACATATCAACAAATATAATTGAGAGCTATATATGCTGGGGCAGAAAATTCATAAGATATAGTAAGGATATTTTAAAAAAGGAGACATACCTTTTTCTTGGAATTAGGGATCAGAGATAAGTAAAGGCATCATTAGGAGGTGTTACTGAAATCAATTTAGCTATATAAAAAAAACCTGAGAGATGGCTGGAGGTGGAGAAGGGTATAGGTTGCTTTACAAGTGAGAGTAAGGGAAACAGTTTGGTATACTAAGAATACTACAGCATGCAAAGAGACAGTAGGACTGGAAAAGTAGGTGGCAACCAGCAACCAAGGCAAAAAAAAAAAATGTGTTTTCTTTCCTAGAGAGGTAATAGAGAATCATTGAAGCTATCAAATCTGAAGATATAACTACAATTTATTTTTACATTTTACTGCTTACAGAAGTGATGAAAATTGACAGAAGGTAAGCAAGACTGGAGGCAGAGGCCTGTTTGGAATTGATTATAATACCTGTCCTAGTGAGACTGATCTGAAGCTATTTAAGCAATGATACAGAATATTCTAAATAGGGAGAATCCTAAGCACTGTTGGTATCTTATGCAAGATGAGATAAAGGGAAGAGTGCATAATAAGCCTGGGGTTTCTTGTTTGGAAAATCTCAGTTAGGATACTTCTTACCAACAGTCAGTAAGTTTTTTTTTTAGCAACAAACATAACACATAACCTACCTTCTTAACAAAGATTTAAGTGATCAGTACAGTATTGTTAAGTACTTGCCTGTTGTATAGCAGTTCTCTGGAAATTTTTTCATTTTGCATGACTGAAACTGTACCCATTGAATAGCAAGTCCTTACTTCTTCCCAGCTTCTGGCAAAAACCAACCTAATTTCTGCTTCTAAAAGTTTGACTCTTAGTTATTTCATGTAAGTGTAATCATGCAGTATTTGCCTTTCTCTGAGCAACATAGCATAATGTCCTCAAGTTTCATCTATGCTGTAGTATATGACAGGATTCATATGCTTTTATTTTTAAGGTTGAATAGCATTCCACTGTATGTATATAACACATATTTTATCCATTCATCTGTCAACGGGATTTTAGAATGTTTCCATACCTTGGTTATTGTGAATAATGGTGCAATAAACATGGGAACGCAAATATTTCTTCATGATACTGATTTCAATTCTTTTGGGTAAATAGAAGTGAGATCGCTGGATCAAATAGTAGTTCTATCCTTAATTTTTTTGAGGAATATTCAAAAAGCTGCTGTTTCCCATAGCAGCTGCATCATGCTGCATTTTCACCACCTGTACATAAGTGTTCCAACTTCTCCATGTCTTCAACAGTATTTGCTATTTTCTGATTTTTTAAAATTTGTTATTTGTTTGTTTGCTTACTGATTTTAATGCACATCCTGACAGCTCTGAGGTGATATCCCATTAGGGGTCTGATTTGTATTTGTGTTGAATATCTCTTTATAAACTTGCTGACCATTCATATGCTTTCTTTGGAGAAATGGCTAGTCAATTCTTTTGCCAATTTTTAGAATCAGGTAGTTTGTTTTCTTGTTATTGAACTGTAGTAGTTCCTTACATTTTTGGATATTAACCCCTTACCAGAAATATGTTTTGCAAATTATCCCTATTCTCTAGACTGCCTCTTTACTGATTGTTTCCTCTGATGTCCAGAAACTTTTTGTGTCCCACTTGTCCATTTTTATTTTTGTTGCCTGTCCTTTGGTGTCATATCTGAGAAATTATTGCCAAGACCAAAGGTATGAAGTTTTTTCCTGTGTTTTCTTCTAGGAGTTTTACAGTTGTAGGTCTTTGTTTAAGTATCTAATTCACACTGAGTTGATTTTTGTGTATGGTATTCGGAAAGGAACTATCTGTTTTCTTTTCCATGTGGATATCCCTTTTGCTAGGGCTTCCCAGATGGCTCAATGGTAAAGAATCTGTCTGCCAATGCAGGAGACACAGGTTCCATCCCTGGGTCAGGAAGAATCCCTGGAAGAGGAAATAGCAAACCACTCCAGTATTCTTGCCTGGGAAATCCATGAACAGAGGCTACAGTCCACGGTGACAAAGAGGCAGACACAACTGAGTGACTGAGCACACACCCATCCCTTTTTCTCAATACATTTGTTAAAATTATCCTTTCCCCATTCAGAGATCTTGATACCTTTTTGTAAGATCATTTGACCACATATGTATGGGTTTATTTCTGGGTTTTCAGTCTATTCCAGTGGTCTATATGTATAAACTCATGCCAGTAAAATGCTGTTTTGATTGGTTTCTCTGGTTTTATATTTTGAAGACAGGAAGTGTGAAGCCCCCAACTTTGCTCTTCTGTTTCAAGAATTTTCTGGCTATTTGTGGTCCATTGTAGTTGCATATGAATTTTAGGATTGTATTTTATTATTTATGTGGAAAATGCTATTTAAATTTTTTCACACTAAATCTGTAGATTGTTTTGGGTCATAAGGCTATTTTAACAATATTGTCTTCCTATCCATGAACATGATGTGCTTTCCCATTTATTTGTGTCTTGAATTTCTTTCAGCAGTATTTTGTAGCCTTCAGTGTATGTCTTTCACACTAGTTAAGTTTATTCCTAAGTATTTTATTCACTTTAATGCTATCATAAATAGGATATTAAAATTTTCCTTTTAGGATTATTCATTGTTAGTGTATAAAAATTCAACAGTATTTTTAATATTGATTTATATCCTGCAACTTTGTTGAATTGATTTATTAGATAACAAGGATTTTTCTGGAGTCTTTAAGGTTTTCTACATATAAGATAATGTGATCTATAAACAAAGATAATTTTACTTCTTCCTTTCTAATTTGAAATGCCTTTAATTTCTTGTTCTTGCCTAATATCTCTGGCTAGGAGTTCTAATATTCTAATAATACATTAAATAGAAATTGCAATGTGGGCATCCTTGACTTGTTGGTGATCTTAAAGGAAAAGCCTTCAGTTATTTTTACTGCTGAACGTAATGTTAACTGTAGGCTTTTGAAATATGGCCTTTACTATATTGAGGTGATTTGCTTCTCTTCCTAGTTTGCTCAGTGTTTTTTTTATCATAAACAAGTGTCAAATTTTGCCAAATGATTTTTGCATCTATTGAGATAATCATGCGATATTTAACTTTTGTTCTGTTAATATGATGTGTCACATTGATTGATTTCATATGCTACACCATTCTCTCATCCCGGGGATAAATTCCACCTGGTCATGGTGCAGGATACTTTTCAGTTCGGTTCGGTTGCTCAGTTTTGTCCTACTCTTTGTGACCCCATGGACCATAGCACGCCAGGCCTCCCTGTCCATCACCAACTCCCAGAGTTTACTCAAACTCATGTCCATTGAGTCAGTGATGCCATCCAACCATCTCATCCTCTGTCATCCTCTTCTCCTCTCACCTTCAATCTTTTGCAGCATCAGGGTCTTTTCAAATGAGTCAGCTCTTCACATCAGGTGGTCAAAGTATTGGAGTTTTAGCTTCAACATCACTCCTTCCAATGAACACTCAGGACTGATCTCCATTAGGATGGACTGGGTGGATCTCCTTGCAGTCCAAGGGACTCTGAAAAGTCTTCTCCAACACCACAGGTCAAAAGCATCAATTCTTTTGCGCTCAGCTTTCTTTATAGTCCAACTCTCACATCCATACATGACTACTGGAAAAACAATAGCCTTGACTAGACAGACCTTTGTTGGCAAAGTAATGTCTCTGATTTTTAATATGCTGTCTAGGTTGGTCATAAGTTACTTTACAAGGGGTAAGCGTCTTTTAATTTAATTGCTGCTGTCACCATCTGCAGTGATTTTGGAGCCCACAAAAATAAATCTGCCATGGTTTCCACTGTTTCCCCATCTATTTCCCATGAAGTGATGAAACTGGATGCCATAATCTTAATTTTCTGAATGTTGAGCTTTAAGCCAATTTTTTCACTCTCCTCTTTCACTTTCATCGAGAGGCTCTTTAGTTCTTCTTCACTTTCTGCCATAAGGGTGGTGTCATCTGCATACCTGAGGTTATTGATATTTCTCTCGGCAATCTTGATTCCAGCTTGTGCTTCTTCCAGCCCAGTGTTTCTCATGATGTACTCTGCATATAAGTTAAATAAGCAGGGTGACAATATACTGCCTTGATGTACTCCTTTCTCTATTTGGAACCAGTCTGTTGTTCCATGTCCAGTTCTAACTGTTGCTTCCTAACCTGCATACAGGTTTCTCAAGAGGCAGGTCAGGTGGTCTGGTATTCCCATCTCTTTCATAATTTTCCACAGTTTATTGTGATCCACACAGTCAAAGGCTTTGGTATAGTCAATAAAGCAGAAAGAGATGTTTTTCTGGAACTGTCTTGCTTTTTCCATGATCCAGCGGATGTTGGCAATTTGATCTCTGGTTCCTCTGCCTTTTCTAAAACCAGCTTGAACATCTGGAAGTTCATGTTTCATGTACTGTTGAAGCCTGGCTTGCAGAATTTTGACCATTACTTGACTAGTGTGTGAAATGAATGCAATTGTGTGGTACTTTGAGCATTCTTTGGTATTGCCTTTCTTTGGGATTGGAATGAAAACTGACCTTTTCCAGTCCTGTAGCCACTGCTGAGTTTTCCAAATTTGCTGGCATATTGATTGGAGCACTTTCACAGCATCATCTTTCAGGATTTGAAAAAGCTCAACTGGAATTCCATCACCTCCACTACCTATGTTCATAGTGATGCTTCCTAAGGCCCACTCGACTTCACATTCCAGGATATCTGGCTCTAGGTGAGTGATCACACTATTGTGATTATCTGGGTTATGAAGATCTTTTTTGTACAGTTCTTCTGTGTGTTCTTGCCACGTCTTCTTATTATCTTCTGCTTCTCTTAAGTCCATACCATTTCTGTCCTTCATTGAGCCCGTCATTGTATGAAATGTTCCCTTGGTATCTCTAATTTTCTTGAAGAGATGTCTAGTCTTTTCCATTCTATTGTTTTCCTCTGTTTCTTTTCACTGATCATTGAGGAAGGCTTTTTTTTTTTTTAATTTAGAAAGGAGGAGGGTTCAGGATGAGGAAGGCTTTCTTATCTCTCCTTGCTATTCTTTGGAATTCTGCATTCAAATGGGTATATCTTTCCTTTACTCCTTTGTTTTTCACTTCTCTTCTTTTCACAACTATTTGTAAGGCCTCCTCTGACAGCCGTTTTGCTTTTTCACATTTCTTTTTCTTGGGGATGGTCTTGATCCCTGTCTCCTGTGCCATGTCATGAACCTCCATCCTTAGTTCATCAGGCACTCAGATCTAGTCCCTTAAATGTATTTTCCACTTCCACTGTATAATTGTAAGGGATTTGATTTAGGTCATACCTGAATGGGCTAGTGGTTTTCCCTACTTTCTTCAATTTCAGTATGAATTTGGCAATAAAGAGTTCATGATGTGAGCCACAGTGAGTTTCTGGTCCTGTTTTTCCTCCCTGTACAGAGCTTCTCCATCTTTGGCTTCGAAAAATGTAATCAATCTGGTTTCAGTGTTGACCATCTGGTGATGTCCATGTGTAGAGTCTTCTCTTGTGTTGTTGGAAGAGGGTGTTTGCTATGATCAGTCATTCTCTTGGCAAGACTCTATGAGCCTTTGCCCTGCTTCATTCTGTATTCCAAGGCCAAATTTGTCTGTTACTCCAGGTGTTTCTTGACTTCCTACTTTTTTCCCCTCTAATCTCTATTTTCTTCCTTCTACTAACTTAGGGAGAAATTTGTTATTTTTCTAGTTATCTGAGGTGTAGGTTAGGTTTTTTTTTTATAAACTTTTTCTTTATTATATAGGTGTTTATCAATATAAAATTCCAGTATTGCTTTTGCTACAACTTTAAATTTTGGTATCAGTTCAGTTCAGTCAGTTCAGTCGCTCAGTCGTGTCCGACTCTTTGAGACCCCGTGAACCACAGCACTCCAGGCCTCCCTGTCCATCACCAACTCCCGGAGTCCACTCAAACCCATGTCCATTGATTTGGTGATGCCATCCAACCATCTTATCCTCTGTCATCCCCTTCTCCTCCTGCCCTCAGTCTTTCCCAGCATCAGGGTCTTTTCCAATGAGTCAGCTCTTTGCATCAGGTGGCCAAAGTACTGAAGTTTCAGCTTCAACATCAGTCCTTCCAATGAACACCCAAGACTGATATAGTATCTTTGGTTGACAGTTTTGTATTTCTTTTAGTACTTTGAATATACCATTCCATTTTCTTCTGGCTTAAACAGTTTCTACTGAGAAAGTCACTTACAGCTTTATGGGTGACTCTTGTACATGATGAGCCACTTTTCTCTTGTAGCTTTAAAAATTCTTTCCTTGTCTTTGATTTTTGACAATTTACTCATAACTTGTCATGGTGTGGACTCTCTGGGTTCACCTTTTTGGAATGTTTTATGGCTTCTTGAATCTGGATATCTACTACCTTTCCCAGATTTGGGGCTTTCTCCCATAATTTCATCAAATAAAGTTTCTCCTTCGTCTTTCTTCCCCTTCTGAGACTCTCACAATGCATATACTCATCTGCTTGTTGGTATCCTGTAAGTCTCAGGCCTTTTTTAAAACTCATTTTCATTCTTTTTTCTTTTGCTCCTTTAACTGGATAATTTCAATGACCTGTTTTGAGGTCGCTGATTCTTCTGCTCGATCATGTCTACTGTGGAACTTTAGTTTTTGTGTTTTTCAGCTCCAAAATTTCATTTTTTAAAGAAAAACTTTTTCTAATTCTTTGTAGATATTTCACTTTGTTCATGCATCATTTTCCTGAGCTTGTTGAACATCTTCATAATGGTGATTTTTAACTCTTTGTCAGATAATCCATATACCTCCATTTCTTTAAGGCTGGTTTCTGGAGATTTTTTGTTTGTTTGTTCCTTCAATTAGGACATGTTTTTCTATTTCTTTGTGTGCCCTGAGACTCTGTGTTGCTATCCATGCATTTTAAAACATAGCCATCTCTCCCATTCTTTTTTATCTAATTAAAATTTTTTATTTTGTATTGGAGTATAGCCAATTAACAATGTTGTGATAGTTTCAGGTGGACAGCAAAAGGACTCAGCCATACATCGGCATGTATCTATTCTCCCCCAAACTCCCCTTCCATCAAGGCTGCCACGTATCTCTCACTCTTCACAGAAAATCCTCATATAGGGAAATGCTTTCACTAATAAACCTGTCTAAAGATTCTGAGAACTAAAAATTTTCTGGGAATGCATCTTCTCTAGCTCTGGTCACTAGTTTTTCTGGAGCTTGTAGTATCTTGCTCCCTCTGGTATATCTGTCTGTAATACACTATCTTGCATGGCCTCCAGCCACTGGGCTCTCTTTAATTTTCTGTGACCCCTAGGCATCCCAGGTATACTGATTCCTCATCAGTACTCTGTGTCAGGAGAGATAGAAACCAGTGCTTTGCTAAGTCCCACCAATAGCTGGAACACTGGATATATGTTCTACTCTTCTCTTTATCTCCCAAGGGAGAAGCTGTAAGTTGGGTTTTTCTTCCCAACTGCAAGCTATGCCAGCTTGGGGAGGAGGTGACATAGTTGAAGCATGATTTTTTATGTTTTCAATGTAATTGTTCTTGGATTTGAGCTTGTCTGGGGTACTGTGGCTTCCTATCTAATTTCTAGAGTTTTCATAAAGGCTTTCTGGATCATTTATTGTTAAGTGGGTGTTTCTGAAGAAGGACAAGGTCTGAAGCTCCCTATTCTATCATCTTACGATGTTACCTCATGCCTTGTATTTTTTGTTTATCTCAATCACATCAGTTAAATTCTAGTCCCCATGGGGACTATGACTACATTTAGCCATCTGTGTGTCTCCTTACACATAGTAGTTGTTCAATTAATATCTTAATGACTGGATAAATCTTATCAATAACCCTAGTTCAGAATGAGAGTCCCTTCTTAAAACGTTCATTAATTTAGAATAGGCATTCCTCTTTACCAAATAAACCAAAGCAGGCACTTCTATCTTACTTAATAAAGGCATATATATTACCAAATCCATATTTCCATAATGTAAATTTATGAATATTTAAAAATTATCCTTATGGTTTAAACTTGTACTGATCCTGTTTTCTACTAACACCAATCAATGAAGTAGTTGTAGGAAGAGACATCAGAAAGAAAAATTGAGAAGAAACAAGATATTTAGGTTAAGAACTAGAATAGTAAACAGATTTATAAGAAAAAGGAGGTATTCTTCACACACTAAACATCTACTATTTGCCAAGTACGGTACTGGAAAACAACTTGCTCAACAGTGCCAAAAGGTGTAAAATGATTCTGAAATGAAAGAGGCAATAGAGGAGGCCACATAATTAGACAATTATATGAAGATAATTAAATAACTTAGAGATGAGTCTCAATAGAATTATGGTATTGAAGTAGGTCAGTAAGGTGGAAAGTAAATGATATACAATAAAACAGATGATCTATGTATAAAAGCAAGTGGGTATGGACAGGAAAAATACAGATGGGACAGTGTATCTTGAAGAGGAAGCAGGATACAGACAGTGGTTTTTTTTCAAATATGTATTTTGTTTAGTATGGGAGAAAAATTAGTCATGTACTTTGGGACAGAGTTTAAAAATGCAGTTCAAATAAAGAATAATTGATAAGTAATAACAGATGTGGGAAGAGGTGGAATCGAGACCAGAGTAGATAATTTAAATTTGGAAAGAATTCATGGCACCTCTTCTTCCTAAAATAGAGGAAAGGGGAAAAGAAAAGATAAAAATTGAGACATTTTGAAATACAGAGGGAGCTTTGGAGGTTTTTTATATTGAATGGCCTTGGTCTGTTTATTCAGTGACTTTGGATATGATACTGGTTTCCAGATCTGTAGAATTAAATAAAAATGCACTGTTTCCTTCTGCTATGAATAAAGATTACTGGGATGTAGTTAAAATCCTGATGAGAGCAGAGTAAATACAATAAAACAACCCATTTGAAGAAGACAACTGGAAGATGATTAATATAATTCTTATTTTGCATATACAGACATGATGGGAGTCTGTTAATAGAAGGTTTAAAAGAAAAAATAACCTAGTGAACTAACAGAATCATGGACTCACTTTTGACAAGTGAGAAGTTCCATTCTTACTTAGCTATTTCTACACGTTGTATGAAGGCAGGGTCTCTCCTTCATCTTTTGCAAAATTTAACATGTACCCTCTGCTAGCATCATCTTGTTTTTGCTCGTGTTCTCTTTAAGAATACTTCACATATCAGAAGAATGGCAAAAGTAAAATACCAGACATCAACACATAGAACCAAAGAGCAAACACAGGCTACCAATCTACAAAGTTTAAGACCTAGTCTGATATACTAAGTACTCACTCATGAGAACAATTGTTACCAGCTTATTATAAGTGGCTTTGCGGATAAAGAATCTGCCTGCAATGAAGGACATCTGGGTTATATCCCTGGGTTGGGAAGATCTCCTGGAGGAGGGCATGACAACCCACTCTAGTATTCTTGCCTGGAGAATCCCATGGACAGAGAAGCCTGGTGGGTTACAGTCCAGGGGGTCACAAAGACTTGGACATGACTGAAGCAACTGAACATGCACACACGTATTTAAGCTAGTGACTACACTGAAATAGAAAATAGCAAATCATCCAGAATTGACTAGTAGATCATCACTGCTAAACATTTGTACATATTTAATCGCAGAGTCAATAGTAATTCTGAGTCATCTGATAATTGGTCAGGCATTCATTCAGTACTGATCCAGTGGATTCCTCACTATTATGCTCAGTTAAACTGCCTGTGGTGTCACAAAGAACTTTGATCTCCCCATGTGTCAACGCTTAATAATGACTCACCCTGTTTTCCAAAAATATTAAAGATATTAAGTAAATAGTACCTGAAAAAGAGCTTTGATTTACTTAGAGAAGTATACTACATAAACATGAGACATGATTATTAAAATTAATCCTTTCCCTTCTATAATTCTCTTATCTAAAATTATCACAAGTCTCTCCTCTCCAAAGAACTTAACATTTTTCCATAATTGCGGTAAGGGTTTTTCATTTTGGCCTTAACCAGAATTCCCTCTCCTTTATGGCAGGTTCTCATTACAATTGTTCACATTCCTTTTGTTTCTTTGCCGGCTCATCATCACACCATTGTCGTCATCTCACCAAGTAAAAAGCCTCATCAAACAGTTTAGCTATTAAGTGGAAAATCATCATTATAGCAATGGGAGGACTCTCAACACATTTGCAACTAAGGAAATCAAACTCTTATAGGCCCTCCATGGACCAAAGCTGCTATTCATGGAAAACAAATGTTTAAAGCATACACAAAATATCAATATATAGAAGCTTCTGGGTTGATACTGCATTTGTAAACAAAACCAATCTGTATTTTTTGACATGATGCATACACTATTAATCTAATTTTAAAAATTCAGTTACTGGCAGAACAAGACTGTTTCTGTTAGAACTGGTTTCAGGCTAGGTTTGCCTTTCACTTTTTTTGATGGTGCTCCTTTTTCACCCATGTGTTCTTAAACTGCTCCTAACCGCCAGGTGTGTCCTCCTTTGCATCTCTCTAAACCCCAGTTCTTTCCAACCTTCTTTCTGAGGCACCATGCCCAATGGCCTTCCCAGGTGGCACCGTGGTAAAGAATCCACCTGCCAATGCAGGAAATGCAGGTTCGAGCCCTGGGTCGGGAAGAAGATCCCCTGGAGAAAGAAATGGCTTACCCACTCCAGTATTCTTGCCTGAAGAATTCCATGGACAGAGGAGCCTGGCGGGCTATAGTCCATGGGGTCACAAAGAGTACGACACAACTGAATGACTGAACACAACACATGCCCAGTGACAATACCTTTCTCTTATGGAAATCCAGTGTCAATTCTTACAGTTCAAATGCCACTGTCTTTAACTTTTCAGTATCCATTTGTTGCTTGATTTTTGGATGGCTTCTTAGTCTCACTTTCTCACCTTGCTAAGAACCCAAGATTGGCATGCTCTTTTACCTGATTTATTTTCTCACCACCTTGATGTAAGCTTCCAGCCTTCAGGTTTTTACCTTGACTCTAGACTATGAGCTATGGCATCAGAAGCCTCTGAGATTTTCCTCCAGACCTCTTGCCTATCCCTTATTTTGTGTTGAGTATGATCTGTGGTTGTCTACTATAACAGTACAGGAGATAATTAGGGAAACGATGGGGAGGAAAGCAGGGAGATTTTTTTATATTCTCCAACTAACAGAAACACATGTATCTGTTAACAAAACCAGACATTTTTATACCACTCCTGATAGCTCTATGTGATTTCTGGAAAAAACTATTTCTAAGGGCTTGCCAGGTGGTACAGTGGTAAAGAATCTGCCTGCCAGTGCAGGAAATGCAACCGATGCAGGTTTGATCCCTGGGTTGGGAAGGTCCCCTGGAGTAGGAAATGGCAACCCGCTCCAGTATTCTTGCCTTGAAAATTCCATGGACAGAGGAGCCTGGTGGGCTAGAGTCCACGGGGTCTCAAAAAGATGGACATGACTGAGCACACACACACAAGGGATCAAAAGATATTCCAAAGTTTAAGCCACATCTGGACAAATGAAGTGTAGAAAATAATTAAGGGACTTATTTAAATGATGAAAAACCACCCTTCCACTACAATTCTGACGACATTTAAAAGCGTTTACATGTGAACCACCCACATGATATCTCCCTCAATTTTTTACAAGTTTACCTATAATATGAAATCCATCTGTATTTATATAAAATAAGCTATTTGAGTTGGAAGTGGTGCCTAAATTATTCTTTTTCTCCCAGTTCATGTTGGATGTTAAGACATAGTCAAAATATGTAGCTTTATTTTTTCCCTTTTCAGTATTTAAAAAGCATACACTAGCCACTACTCAAAATGCATTAGAAGACAAAATTGCTGAAAAGTATTATAAAGCTGATGACATTTATGTTAATACAGACAGAACACGTTATTGGAGAATAGTGTCCTTAGTTGATCCATATTCCTAATAAGTTCCAAAAGCAGAGAGTTTCCTAATGTATTTTTTAGTCTCTGATCTGTCCTTAGTACCACTGAGTGACACGGATGAATTTCTTGGTATTGGTTCAGATGATGGAGCATACATGCAGCTTTCTGGTCATTTATGTGTAAATGCCTTTGGAAAGTTTTTCTATACAGTCTTGTGTTTCACATCCTGTTTGCAGGTATGCCTGTAGCTTCTGAATTACTTCGCCATTTGAAAATATGCTTTGGCATGTGTTACAATGGTCAAAAATTCAAAATAATGCTTTTTAACTCATTTCTATTTTCCCACTGAATTAATTCACACTGGATACTCTTTTAACTTATTCATATAGGATCACTTGCCTTCTATCCAAAATCCTTTTTTTAATAAGGGAACAAAATTAAGCCCCCAGGAGACTGTGTAAACAACAGTATTAACATTAATGGACATTATGGGTAAGTGTTAAGAGTGTCAACTTAGGTCTCAGTATTTATAAACTGCTTACTAACATCTCTGAGCCAAATTTTCTCATTTTAAAAATGGGCCATAGACATTTCTCCAAAGACATATAAATGACAAATAAACATATAAAAAGATGCTTAACATAATTAACCATTTTGGAAGTATAAATCAAAACCAAAATGAGATACCACTAAACACCTGCTAGGATAACTATACCAAAGAAATGGAAAATAACAAGCATTGGTGAGGATGTGGATAAACTGGAATGCTTGTGTATTTCCACTGAGAATGTAAAATAGTGTATTCGCTTTGCAAAAAAATCTGGCAATTCCTTAAAAGGTTAAATATAGAGTGACCAATGATCTGACAGCTCTATTCCTAGGTATAAATGATAACTCAAGAGAAATAATAACATACATCCACACACACACACAAATTGTACACTACTATTTATAGCAGCATTGTTTATAATAGCCAAATAAAGGAAACAAGAAAAATGTCCTTAAGTTGATGTATGGATAAATAATATTTGTTATATCCATACAATGGAATATTATTTGGCAGTTAAAAAGGGGAGAAGTACTGATATAAACTACAACATGCTTGAACCTTGAGAACAATACGTTAAGAAGCAAATCACAAGAGACCACATGTTGTACAAATTCATTTATATTAAATGTCCAGAATAAGCAAATTTATAGACAAGGAAAAATTATTAGTGGATTGCCTAGAGATGGTGGTGGGGGTGAAGGTAGGGGACTGAGAAGTGACTGCTAATGGGTTTGGAGTTTCAGGGGGCATATTAAATGTTCTCAAATTGATTGTGGTAAAGGTTGCACAACTCTGAATGTATTAGAATTAATTGAAGTATATGATTTGTCAGTCAGCTGTATGGTATATGAAAAATATCTTAATGATTCTCTAAAAATGGGACAAATAGTTGCATCTATCTCATAGTGTTATTGGGAGGATTAAATGATATAATGCATATAAAGTATTAATATAGTGTCAGTATATAGTAGCATGAAAAGTGAAAATGTTAGTCACTCAGTCCTGTCTGACTCTTTGCGATCCCATGGACTGTAGTCTACCAGGCTCCTCTGTCTATGGAATTCTCCAGGCAAGAATACTGGAGTGGGTAGCCATTCTCTTCTCCAGAGGACATTTCTGACCCAGGGATTGAACCTGGGTCTCCTGCATTGCAGGCAGATTCTTTACCATCTGAGGGTGGCTCAGTAAGCAATCACTAAATGATCACTCTATTGCTACTATGGTTTACCTGGTAGCTCAGCTGGTAAAGAATTTGCCTGCATTTCAGGAGACCCTAGTTCGATTACTGGGTTGGGGAGATCTGCTGGAGAAGGGATGGGCTACCCACTCCAGTATTCTTGGGCTTCCCAAGTTTAATATGCATAAAATCATGATATTGGCATTAATGAAATTGTGATGAAACACCCCAAAGTTTATACTAATGTGTCAATGAGTCATAAACTTCAGCAATGCCCCAAAATAACAATATATGGAATAGAGGTCTGGTCAACAAATATGCTATTCCTAAGGTGTTCATAATTAACTTGTTATATTAAAGATACATCTTAAGTAAAGTGTTAACATTTTTCTTTTCATGATCAAGTGGCTCAAACAACTATCATTAAGTTATATAAATTTAAAGTAAGTAAACCAGTGTCAGTCTCAAGCATCAATATGACAGCCAACTCTTATGGAAAAAGCTGGCCCAGAATTTCCAAAGCTGTAAATAATGCACACATTGTACAATCTGGGGAATAGAATGGCTTGCAGTTTGGGATAGCTCAGGCTAAGCTTGTACATGTTATCCTGTAAAAAATAGATCTTTTGGAAACAGTTCACTAACCCTAGAATATCTACAAGGGACAGTGAATGCTGCCATGAACCAACTCCAAATGTGTGTGCCAAGAATGCTAAGTGAACTCATGATACCCTTCTTCCTCTCCAAAGTCTTCACTTATTCAAGATTAAATGAAGGTTTTCAAGGAGTTATTTGAAATTAAAAAGCACAGGAGTATACAAAAATTAAAGTAATTTAAAGCAATCCCTTGCTACCAGCATTATATACATGCATATAATGTGATTCATGATACATATATATGATTCCAGCTAATGGAATACTCATACATTGCTATTTATATTGATATTAATTGTGGCTTGACATTTTAGCTCAGTTGGTTGGTGACCTGTTTTGGATTATTTGTTCTATGACAACTTTAGAAGTAGTTGACTGATTTTGTTAAACTGAAGAGACTCAGGGAGATCCTAAGTTTCCACCTTCAGTATTTACCGTACCGAAGGAATGGTGGGTAATTTATTATATTATATCCTGGCAATTTTTGATTGTTTTAAAACAATTTAGTACTTGGAATGAGGCTACAACATTTTGTCATTATACTGAGTGAACCTCAAAGAGTATAGAATTGTTAATTTATGAGGTCCTGACACAAAGAAATCACTCTTCCTTTTCCCATCTCTGTTTTGGCCATTATCATGTGTGTATGCGTGCTAAGTTGCTTTAGTTCTGTCCAACTCTGCAGTCCTATGGACTGTAGCCCGCCAGGCCCCTTTGACCATGGGATTCTCCAGGCAAGAATACTGGAGTGGGTTGTCATGCCCTCCTCCAGAGGATCTTCCCGACCCAGGGATCGAACCCATGTCTCCTGCGGCCCCTGCATTGGCAGGCGGGTTCTTTACCACTAGTGCCACCTGGGAAGCCCAAGTTGTTATCATATTGCATTGTAATTCTACTTACACATCTCTTTTCCCCACTAGACTTAGAAACACCTTAAGGCCAAGGCCCTCATTTTATTCACCTCTATATTCCTAGGATCTAACACAGTATTTGGGATTCATTAAGAACTTGAAAAGACTCTGATGCTGGGAGGGATTGGGGGCAGGAGGAAAAGGGGACGACAGAGGATGAGATGGCTGGATGGCATCACTGACTCGATGGACGTGAGTTTGAGTGAACTCCAGGAGTTGCTGATGGATAGGGAGGCCTGGTGTGCTGCAATTCATGGGGTCGCAGAGTCGGACACGACTGAGCGACTGAACTGAACTGAACTGAACTGAAGAACTTGAAAAACGTTTTAAGGTAAATCGAGTTAAATAAGAAAAAAAAAAGGAAGATTTGACTGAACAGCTAACTTCCTAATTTAGGGTTCAATTAGTTATTTATTTTTGCCTTGTAGTCCTAAGTATTGCATTAAATACTATCTTTTCCCTTATTCTCTTGTAGTATACAGTGGTCTCTTAGGGAACTTAATATAATTTTCAGTAGAAACTGATGTGCTGGTGAAATCGATTTCTGACGAAGATTAACAATCCTTATACACACAGAAAAAGTTTGAGCCTGTAGCACAAAACACAGTCATTAAATATGAATTTAAACAGCCTGTAAAAATAAAATAAATCCTGAAACAGATAGATGAGAAATAAAGAGAATCTTTCATATTGGATCAGATTCATCTGGTATTCAATTAGCTTGGAATTATTCCACTCTTCTGAGTTTTTCTTATATAATTTAGACCCCCAGGTTTTAACTCTTTAAAACAAAAGAGAAAATAAACAGTATTTATATTTATTTTATGCATAATGCTGACTGGTAATTTAAGTCTTAGGAAACTTCCAGGAAAAATAGCTATCATCATCAATGAGAAGAACAGGGTACATTTCCAAATTCACCCTTAATTGAAATTAAATGCCACATCTCAAATCTTTCTATCCACATGTATTCATGGATTTTTCAAAGTTTCTAGGAGTCTGTTACAGTTTGTAAAGCATGCATTTGGGTTCTTTAAAGAAAAAAAAAGCTGTATCCAAAAGAAAGGTCTACCTAGCATCAACACATTTCAAGTGGGACAGATGCCTTTATGATGTTTTAATAATTTGATATTAAAACATAATATAAATTAATATACGGTGATAGTGTTATTTTTTCTTATAAAAGCACTGAAAATATATTCCTTTTCAACTGCCAGAAACCTAATTAGCCCTGGTATAGCAAAGGTTTGTTCATCAAATTAAAAGCTAAATTTACCCTTAGAAAGAGAAAATAAATGGAAGATTATAGGACCAAATTGGATTTGTGTGTGTTTTTTATGCATTGCTTTTGTCTTTATATTTCATACATTGCCACAAGCAGCTTTAGCTGAATAGGCTTTCTTTGTGAAAACAAAAGTTTTAATATTATTTAAGAACATGTTTATCATCTCAAAATATATAGTTATTTGGTGAGATTAATCTTCTTTCAGCATCACAATGTGAACACAATTTAGCAACAACCAAACTGTCATCACTATGTCAGCAAAAAGTATGTAAATTTCTAGAATCTTGTGGATGACTAATGGATTACACTATAGGAGAGAGAAAGTCAAGATGTTTATTTTCCTCTAGAGAGACAACAAAATATCTGTACTGATGCCAACTCCATGCAATAAGAAGTATTCATTTCAACCCCAAATTTTCATTTACTGGCTTGCCTTTACAAATATGCAGAATTTAAAACTTATTGTAATCCTTAAAAAAGCACAAAGTAAATAATAATTCCAGATCATGTTTTCAAAACAGTCTTGAAATTGATACTTAAATAGCTCCTATAATATTCCTAATTTGGCATAAAATGCCTGCGTGAGACTCTTGTTCATGGGGAAAACAGAATTCAAAATATTCTGGAGAAAATTAATTAATGTTTGCCCTGTGTATCTATTGTTTGATAAACTACACCTAGTTTAGTCGCTAATGATAAACTTTTTTGTTTGTTTATGACTTTGAGGGTCATAAATCTAAGAAGAGTTCAGTTCAAAGGTTTATCTCAACTTAAAAGTCAGGGCATCTGGGACTGGAGGATTCACTTCCAACATGGGTTTACACTCATTCACTCACATGTCTGGTTCCTTGGTTCTTTGTTGGCCTTTCTTTCATCGAATGGTATCTCATCCTCTAGGGCCTCTATATGTGGCTTGAGTTTCTCACAGCATGGTAATTTCAGACCAGACTAAGAGACCCAAAGTGAAGTTACGAGATTTCTTTTGGCCCAGCCTCCAATATCCTCAAATATCATTCCTTCCATACTCTATTGGTCAAGTATTTCCCAGACCAACCAGATTCAAGGGGAGTGGAATGAGAAACTACATTTAAATGGTAGGGATAGGAGAAAAATCTGGGGCTAACTTTAATCCACTATAACATTATCTCAAAAATTTTAAATATTGGGATTTGGCAAATCTGAGCTTGGTAATATCCTTAAGCCATTTAGTTCAGATTGTTATATTTTGGGTAGTTCTCATTTCAGTTCTAGTTTTAAGGATATCTGAAGCTGCATGTGCTTGGTAAATTTTAAAAAATGAAGGGAAATAATTTCTAGAGGTTTTGAGACCTTACTGAATTCTAAAACTTTTCAAGATATACACAAGGATGTCCAGTCACCCCAGTTATCTTTCTCTAGCTCAATTTTATGCTTAGGATTTCTAAGCCCTCATCACTCTGTCTACAGAACTCCCCCCCCCCCACCCACACACACACACACTGAAGAGTTCTCTGACATTTAAAGAGCTCCTAACATCACCTTACTGTTGAAGCATGAGTAAATTACAGCACAAAATGCTTTCCAGTTGTGAATAAACAGTACTAAATAAATGTGTGGAAAAGTTAAAATCACTTAAAATTAACCAGTCATGTGCTCCTTGGAATGCCAAAGATCTTGTTTAACTGATTTTGTTTTTCTTTCTCTGAATTACATGGTTGATTTAGCATCTTGGAGAAACAGCCTTTCTGGAATGAAAAATGGGCAGGTTTCCATTTTTCTGTCAATAAAGTTGTTTTCAAATTATGTAACAAAATAAAAACTGAAAAGTTCAGCCTTGCATCTAATGTAAATTGGAAGCAAATTACTTTAGTGCTTTTACAGGGTGATATTGGTGAGTTATTTTGACATATATATCTAAGTAGGAATATATATATCTTAGGGATAGTCCTGAATAACACAGACAAGTGTGACACCCAGTGAATCTGAATGAAATTTACTCCCTACAAAAGTTTCCCTCCTTACTTTAGAGCAACATTCCTCAAACTTTTCTGTTGAAGTTTGCTTAATGGCAGAGGAAAATGAAGAAGTATCTCCCTAGATACACAAACACAAAATTTAGTCATGTTTTATTTGAAACGGTTGTGCGAATTTTGCTTTCTACTCCTTATTTCATGTTTTCATATAAAAATAACTTATCCATTTGAATCTTCAACAAATGGTACAAGATCATTTCACAGTTTCACGTAACCCCTGGCAAACCACTGAGTACTCTTGAGGTATTTTATACCAGTATGGATGGAAAGATTTAAATAAAACTTACTGAAAGAGTGTGTCAGCACATCTAGATTTGGCTTTAACAAAATGTGGAAGACTCTGCAAGGTAATATACAGATGGTGGGGAGAGAGCCATAGTCTAATACTTTGACATTATCTACAAAATATTCAGCATTTTCACAGCCCACTCTTGACAACATGTTTATTATTTTGTTTTTGTTTTAAAATATTTAACTCTGGTACTCATATGGCTAGGCAGCATTAACTATAATGTGCTATGTTTCATTTTATAAAAATGAACACGCCCTTCAGAATAGGTGAGAGGAATCTCTCACATATTTTTAAGATAGAAACAAGCCTATAAAAATTAAAATTGGATTGGAAAGATCAAAGTTTGAGTAAAAAACTTCCAGAGTGAGTGAAATATTAGGGCCAATTCATATTCCCTGATTATATAATTGGTAGGTACCACTGTGGTCATATATTTCAATGTCACATACCCAAAGTACAACTAATAACTTTGCCAGTATATTTACCTGGTTATCTTGTTTAGTATTAAAGAAATTATCTGAAGTGAAGAATAGAATAAAACCCAAGATAGATGAAAGCTCACAGATGTTAAAGAATGTATTTTATGGACATGGTTTGAAAGAGACACTAGCAGGCCTCTGAGTTTTAAGCTTAAAGTTCTTGGAATATAAGGATTGGTGGTAAGAGACTCAAAAAGAGGCTCAACACCTTGTGTCTTTATTTCAGTCTGTAAAAAGACAGTAGCATCTGTAAATCAACTTGTTTCTTTTTGTTACACCATATTATTTATAAATATGCAGGATCTCAACCTAAAAACAAGTTTTAAATAGTCCTGAATTGTGCCACTGGAAATAACATTATCAATTCATTCTAAAGGTTGTACTGAGGGGCTGTTTTATTTTGAAAAAGGGGTTGTTCTCCAGGAGTTAATGCCCTCTGAATAAAAATTTTGGATGGACAAGCATGAAAAGTTTTCTGCACCAATCACCAATGCATAACACCCAGGAATCTATCAATCACAGAGTCAAAAAGCTCTGTCCTATAGCAAAGTAAATACCCAGTGTAACCAATTAGTATTACCATTCCTTGATGCAATACAAACTCATTTCCTTAAACTGCTATTGCACTGAACTCGGGATTATAAATGAGCAGACACAAATTGATTTGCATGTAATATAAGTAGCAGTAAACCTTTCCTGATTCATGTAATTTTCTCCATCTGTTAACAGAGAGCAAGTTTAGGATCTATTATTCCCTGAAGGAGACTTACCCAGCTGGACATCTATAACACTTGGCTGATTCTCCATGGGGAACAATGGCTTGGGAGGTTTGTCTGTGAGTAAAGCTAGAAGAGAAAATGAAAAAAGGTAACGAAACAATTGAAATAAATTACAGGATGAGAAAGATTCTATCCTGTATGGTATTTAATGTCTGTAAACTTGATAGTACGTAAACATTTATCAGACAGTGTTCCTACATGAGTTGTTACTCTATCCATACAATATCCATTTCCTAGCACATTTAAAGTGCTGTTGATTCACTGTAAATTGGCTACTTACTTTGAAAGCTACACTTTCCAACAAGATCAAATGAATATCTACTTTGAATGGTTTTATAAGCTTGTGAGTATAAAGAAATAGAGATTTTAAAAGTATAATCATATAAACATTAAATCTTCATACCCACGTAAAATATTATTTAATGACATAAATCCTAATGAACATTTCTGGTGGATTGAAACTTCTGCACCTCTGAACCATCCCTCACTCTCCATCTCAATCTCTAAAACAATATAACAAAATACTGGTAACTTCATTAATATAATTGATAATTGATCAAAAATACTGAACAAATATATTTTGCCCACTAAGTCCTGTGCTAAGTGTTAAAGGAAAAGAAGTAAAATTTTCATCTTTGCCTTCAAAGTATAACCTAGGAGTATGAACACAGAAGTAGCACATGAACTAAAGAGATTAAAGAACAAAGCAGACAACTTAATAAAACATTGTACCATTTGAGTTATAAAACTATAATGTGGAGGGATTTCCCTGGTGATCTAGTGGCTAAGACTTCACGCTCCCAATTCAGGAGGACTGGGTTCCATTCTTGGACAGAGAACTAGATCCCATGTGCCTCAACTAAGAGCTCATATGCTGCAACTGAAGATTCTGCATGCTGCAATGCATAGTGAACATCCAACAGGCCACAACTAAGACCCATGACAGCCAGATAAAGACATATATATATATATATATATATATATATATATATTTATTTATTTATTTATTTATTTAAAGCTATACGGAGTAAAGGAATGGAGAAAGGACAGGTCAATATTTGTTGTCAGGTTGGGCAAAGTTTTATGAAAGAAATGAGTCTCCACACAGACTATAAGGAGTGGAAAAGATTTGGAAAGGCAGAGTAATGAATAACAAACACAGGAAAAATTAATAACATAAATCAAAGAATAGAGGGCTTCCCTGGTGTTTCAGCTGATAAAGAATCTGCCTGCGATGTGGGAGACCTGGGTTTAATCACCGGGTTGAGAAGATCCCCTGGAGAAGGGAATGGCTGCCCACTCCAGTAATCTGGCCTGGAGAATTCCATGGACTCTATAGTGCATGGGGTCGCAAAGAGTTGGACAGGACTGAACAACTTTCACTTAGCAAGCACACTGTGATTAAAGTTGAACAATCTGGTAAGAAGGAGTTGAGTGGGGTGGGGTAAAAGTAAGTTGTTCATGATGTGAATTAATTGGAAACAACACTTGATATAATTGAGCTCACTTCTGGAGGATCCTGAGACATATGCAGAGGAATCTGGACATGATATAGTAGACTAGAAGACCATTGTAAAGTTTGGGAAAAATAGCAAAAAAAGACTATCTATCTAAAAGACTATCTATCTTTAGTGCTATCTAAAGACAAATAGCTTGATATGTACAAAGGTCTTGGAAAAAAAACAGCTAAGAGGATTCAGTAACAATGCTGCAGTGAGGGGATAAGGAGTTAGAATACTGAAGTCTAGAGAAATGTTTTTTTAAAAATGAGGCAAATTAGAGAGGCACCTAGAAGAAAGAAATGTAAGGACTTGGCACATAGATATAAAATGCTTTATGACAAACATTATGTGACGCTAATATTTATATCTTGAGTTCCTTTTAATTATCTCAGTATTTATGCCTTACTTCAACTATCCAGCTAGACTCTTACCTATCTAGGGGAAATGTTTTATACTTCTTTGTAATTCACAAGCGACCTAGAGTAGGGCTAGGCAGGTAAGAGAGAATCATTAAAGCATTGTAAATTGATTGGTTTAGGAATTCTTGCTGACATGAGAGAAGTTCATCTCATATTTGCAAAGATATTTAAAAGAAAAAGAAAGAAACAAAAGTTGGGCACATGATAGTTAAGGTTGTGTACTAAGTCGCTTCAGTTGTGTCCGACTCTTTGTGACTCTATGGACCGTAGCCCACCAGGCTCCTCTGTCCATGGGATTCTCTGGGTAAGAATACTGGAGTGGGTTGTCATTTCCTTCTCTAGGGAATCTTCTCTACTTAGAGATCAAACCTGGGTCTCCTGCATTGCAGGCAGACTCTTTTCCACTGAGTCACCTGGGAAGCCCATGTAAGGTTAGGGAAATGCACAAACTTGGCTATATACACACAAAAAATTGTGGATAACAAACAAAGGCACCAGAAAAGAGTTTTACATAACATTAACTTTATCTTCCTTATATCCAAACTGTTCAGGAAAATTTTAGTGAATTTTTCTCATTTTTCCAATAAATCTTTGCTGATGACCTGTAATGCATCTTGTCCTTATGGAATTAAGTGGTATATTTTTCTAACTAAGCTGATTGTAGCATAATATAGGCAAACACACAAATTCAATATCTATAGTCTTCATTTCTTCAATATTTCAGTTATTCTTAATACCCTTATATTTAAATATTTGAAATATGAAGAATATGCTTTAGACAAAATTTAAATATTTGTATACAAAACCTAGTCACAATAGATGTTCAATTTTGTTGTTTGCTATTGTTTGAAACAGCAAAATATTGAGTACTACTAAAATATCCATCAGTAGGAGTCTGGTTAATAATATTATGCTACTTCTATATAGTGATATATTATGATACACCTACTTAAAAGAATGAGGTAAATCTGTAGGTCTATCATGAAATATCTCTTTTTTAATATAAGTTTATTTATTTTAACTGGAGGCTAATTACTTTACAATATTGTATTGGTTCTGCCACACATCAACATGAATCCGCCATGGGTGCACATGTGCTCCCCATCCTGAACCCCCCTCCCACCTCCCTCCCCGTACCATCCCTCTGGGTCATCCCAGTGCACCAGCCCCAAGCATCCTGTATCGAACCTGGACTGGCGATTCGTTTAAATATCTCTAAGATACACTATTCAATGAAAGAAACAAGGTTCCAAACAGTGTGAATAATAATACTATCCGTTTTGTGAAAAATATACGTGTGCATGCACATGTGCTATGCATTTATAAATTGGTATAAGCATGGACTATTTCTGAATGGATACATGTGAAATTCACAACAGTGATTTCTTCCGAGGAGAAGAACTAGGTGGCAGAGGAATAGTGGTAGATAGGTTAATTTTCACTGTATACCTTTTGTACATTTTGAACAACATAAATATACTGTGTATTAAAAACATGAATAAAATTAAAATTAAATAAAGTCCTGCCACCTACATTTTATTTATAAAAGAATAATTTTGGTTATTTGGTATAATTATTGTCAATTTGCCTTACACATCTAGATTATAGATACTTTGATTGCTAGAAACTGTTCTTAGTATTATTTTCAAATATGTCTTGCCACCAAATGTATTATTTGGAATGTGGTAGGTGGGAAGTAACTTTAGGTAATGTATTTCATGCTCAAAGATGAATATGTTGTCTTACTTTCATCAGGATATGAATTTGGAGTCATGGTTGCCCCTCATCCTAAATTTGCCATGGACTATGGATATATTTACTGATTTTATTATTGTTAAGTGTCAATTACTAACATGTATTAATATTCCTGATAATTTTAGGTGCCTTAGATTCACAGGTGGTTCATAATTTTCAGTTATGTGCTTTCAGATACATTAGTTCATGTGATCTACACAATGACTTGGAAGGTAAGAAAGACAGAATTATGGCCACCTTAGAGATGAAGCTAAATGAAGCTTATGTTATCTCATTTGGTGCCCCCTTGTGATCAAAATCTCCTATATGCAGAATGAAAGGAAGATAGACATAAATTGTAGGCAGGAAACAGGTAAAAAACGCTAAGTACTGAATCAATTATTTTAGCCTCTTTGACTACAGACTAATCAACTAAGTTAAGGTTCCCAGGCCAGTGACAGTGGCCAACAGTCAGCTGAAGCACAGTTTCTAGAGAACATTTCACACATATACATTTTTCCCTAAACCCATGAATGAAAGGAGATGGACTTGCACTTATCCTAACACATCCCAGTGGGATGTATGGGCGTGGAACCTCATTAAATTCCAATATCATGTCGAGGCCTGGGAATTGCCAAGAAGTGCAGAACATTTGTGATGATAAAGCAGCAACTTCAGCAGTTCATCTGGATCCTGACCAGAAGCCCACAGACAAATCTATCAGCGTCCAGCATAATTACAGCATTTGCAGATTAGCTAGAGCACATGCTGCCATGAGCAGTCAAGCTCATTTCTTTCTTCTTCTTCTTTTTTTTTTTAAACCTCATCTGAAAATCACAATTACTGTTTGGGAAATGAAGGGGAGAACTGTCAATACCAGGCCCGATGAACCACACAGTGGAGATTTACAGTTTTATTAGAAAACTTATCTTGGACTTCTAGACTAATTGAGGTCTGAGCTAGTCTTTGAATTTGCTGCTCAAGCTTCATGTTTTGATTGAAAGAATGTGAGCAAGGGATGCAGTTTGGTACTAACATTTAAGCTCACAATTCCTGCCTGCGTTTCCCTCTGTAGCTGCTCATGTTTAATTATCCTTAAATATAATTGCTGTACAGAGTATACCATGGTAATAGTCTTAATGTGCTAGTGAAGCTATGACTGTTACCGCCTGTTTCTTCCTAAAGCTAAGTTTTATATGTTTGATACTAACTATTCTGAGGAGAATGTCCAAATTACCTCTTCCTTTTCTACTGCAGGTAACAGTTGTATCTACCTGTGCAACCAGAAAATTGATTTGACTGAAATGATGGATACATTTCTGTGAACTTAGTGTGAGAAATCAGTAGAATCAATTGTTCGATTGAATAAATCAATTTATTGGACTATTTTGCCTAAGAGTTACATACAGTTATTACAAGTTTCATTGTCCTCTTTTTTTGATGTGTCTCTAATTAGACTTGCCAGTGAGCCAAGCAGGAGGGAATAGAAGGACAGCTGGATGCAAAGGACACTAAGTTTGAACCCACTAGAATCACAAACTAACTATTTAATTTTTATGAATGAAGACATTACAAAATGTGTATGTTTAACTCAATGAAATGTATCCCTCCAAATCCATCCAATATCAGCACTGAAATCATATTCCAAAATCATTAGTTTCACCACAACATTTAACCGTACAAAATCTCCCAATGTTCCCTACATTTATAAGAGGATAAAATCTAAACTTATCAGATGTGAATATAAAGGCAGCCATGATACAGCCTTAAAAAAAACAAACAAACAAACAAAAAAAAAACAAAAAACTCTTCCTGCATTCTTACCCACTCTTCTACTTCATCTGTACTTTGTTTGGCCAAGTTACTTGCCTGATTTACACATTGCAACTCTGCATCTAAGCTTAGAGACAAATTATAATAGCTACCATAATTATAATTTATTTAGTATCTGCCATGTGCTCGGCCTCTTTTAAGACATTTTATATTACATTTTACAAATAACTTTCTCAAACTCAAGGAGCTCTTGACTTGTAAAAGAGGGATCTGAACTGAATGTTTGACTTCACCATGCTGGCAATGCCTTTCTAAGACCTTCATTTTCACCATCCCAAGTCCTATCTATTTTCCAAAAGTCAGTTGAAGTCCTACATCCTACAGAAAGCCTTCCCTAATAGCCTAAACAAAGATTTCCTCTCTCTGAAATCCTAAAGCAAGTAACTTTCTTTCTGAAATCCTAAAGAAAGTAAAAACTCTTTCTTTGAACCATTCATTTGGTTCACTGTATATGTTGCTTTAAAAACAAATTTCAATGCAATCCCTATCAAGCTACCAATGGTATTTTTAAGAGAGCTAGAACAAATAATTTCACAATTTGAATGGAAATACAAAAAAAACTCGAATAGCCAAAGCAATCTTTGGCTTTGGAAAGAAGAATGGAACTGGAGGAATCAACCTGCCTGACTTCAGGCTCTACTACAAAGCCACAGTCATCAAGACAGTATGGTACTGGCACAAAGACAGAAATATAGATCAATGGAACAAAATAGAAAGCCCAGAGATAAATCCACGCACCTATGGACACCTTATCTTTGACAAAGGAGGCAAGAATATACAATGGAGAAAAGACAATCTCTTTAACAAGTGGTGCTGGGAAAACTGGTCAACCACTTGTAAAAGAATAAAACTAGAATGCTTTCTAACACCATACACAAAAATAAACTCAAAATGGATTAAAGATCTAAATGTAAGACCAGAAACTAAAATTCCTAGAGGAGAACATAGGCAAAACACTCTCCGACATAAATCACAGCAGGATCCTCTATGACCCACCTCCCAGAATATTGGAAATAAAAGCAAAAATAAACAAATAAGACTTAATTAAAATTAAAAGCTTCTGCACAACAAAGGAAACTATAAGCAAGGTGAAAAGACAGCCTTCAGAATGGAAGAAAATAATAACAAATGGAGCAACTGACAACTAATCTCAAAAATATACAAGCAACTCCTGCAGTTCAATTCCAGAAAAATAAATGACCCAATCAAAAAATGGGCCAAAGAACTAAATAGACATCTCTCCAAAGAAGACATACAGATGGCCAACAAACACATGAAAAGATGCTCAACATCACTCATTATCAGAGAAATGCAAATCAAAACCACAATGAGGTACCATTTCACACCAGTCAGAATGGCTGCAATCCAAAAGTCTACAAGCAATAAACGCTGGAGAGGGCGTGGAAAAAAGGCAACCCTCTTACACTGTTGGTGGGAATGCAAACTAGTACAGCCACTATGGAGAACAGTGTGGAGATTCCTTAAAAAACTGGAAATAGAACTACCTTATGATCCAGCAATTCCACTGCTGGGCATACACACTGAGGAAACCAGAAGGGAAAGAGACACGTGTACCCCAATGTTCATCACAGCACTGTTTATAATAGCCAGGACATGGAAGCAACCTACATGTCCATCAGCAGACGAGTTGGATAAGAAAGCAGTGGTACATATACACAATGGAGTATTATTCAGCCATTAAAAAGAATACATTTGAATCAGTTCTAATGAGGTGGATGAAACTGGAGCCTATTATACAGAGTGAAGTAAGCCAGAAAGAAAAACATCAATACAGTATACTAATGCATATATATGGAATTTAGAAAGATGGTAACAATAACCCTGTATGCGAGACAGCAAAAGAGACACAGATGTATAGAACAGTCTTTTGGACTCTGTGGGAGAGGGAGAGGGTGGGATGATTTGGGACAATGGCATTGAAACATGTATAATATCATATAAGAAACGAATCGCCAGTCCAGGTTCGATGCATACAGGATGCTTGGGGCTGGTGCACTGGGATGACCCAGAGGGATGGTACGGGGAGGGAGGAGGGAGGGGGGTTCAGGATGGGGAACACGTGTACACCTGTGGCGGATTCATGTTGATGTATGGCAAAACCAAAACAATATTGTAAAGTAATTAGCCTCCAATTAAAATTAATAAATTTAAATTAAAAAAAAAGGAAAGACAAAAGCTTAAAAAAATAAAAACAAATTCAACTTCATTTTATATGGTTATTTCTAGTCTCCCTAACTAGATTTTGAACTTCCTAGATGACAAGAATCATGTCTTGCATAACCCAACAATTAAGATAGTGTCTGACACTGTGGAACAAATAAACACAATCTTCAAATTAATTTTCCTATTGAATTCTTTCTGTAAAAATGGGTGCTTCTCATAGGGTTCTTAGGTTACAAGGAACAGAAACACACTCTTGTTAATTTAAGCAAAAAGGGAATTTATCAGAAGGATGTCTCAAGGATGGACAGGATGTCTGGGGGACTAAGTTTAGATACAAGAAAGAATCAGGCCAGGTCTAGATGTACAGGCAAAAGGGGACTACACCACATTTTATTTGATTCCATCACTGGACTGAATTCTCTCCAACTGGTTTTCTGTGTTTTTTTAATTTTCTTTGTCTTGTTGTGCTACATCTTGTTTTCTGTCCTTGCATCACTTTGAGCAAGATTCAAAATCTGAGGAAAGAGAAGCTGAAGGCACAAGTTTTAAAGTCCAGCCCTAGCCAAGACTGCATACACATCCCAAGGAAAAGAAGAATCTCCCTAAAGCAAGATTTCAGTCTCAGCAATATTATTAATTTTCAGTGCCAGATAATTTTCTCTTGTAGGTGGCTGTCTTGTGCATCATAGAATGTTTAACGGCTTCATTGGCCTCCAGCCACTCAATGCTAGTAGTAACCTCCCCCAGCTGTAACACCCAAAAATGTCTCCAAATATTGGCAGAGGCACCTAGGGAACTAAAGCACCCCAGGTTGAGAACCACTCTCTTGCAGGAAACTTAGGTTCTCTGTTGTTCTGAGGGAATTGAAGATCTTCAGAAAGAAGATTTGGGAACAGCCTTCACATGGGAAAAGAAAATGGAGGTCCTTACTAAGCAAATTAGGTCGAAGGAGAGCCAGGCATCTTGTTAATATCCTTAAAGATTTCCTGTAATCATGAAAGGAGATTCTCCAAGTCTAGCCAAAGTAGCTGACTAGTTTCAAGATTTCATAAATTGAACACAGAATGAATCCAGACATTGCCGAGTTCTGGAAACACCATAAGCCTTACTATTTCTTGGAAAGGACTGTCTCTTTCTGAGTTAACTTCAGAGACTTCCTAATTCTGAATTATAAAGCACATATTTTACTGGCTACTTAATGAATATAAAGTCCAATATATTGTGAAGGTTTCATTTCTAGGATTACTAAGTTAAGAATCCCCTATTTAGGTAATCATTCAGGAAACATATATAATAAATATGATTATTTAATATCATCTTTAATCCTCCAAATCTGGAAACCCAAACAGGACCAGCATTAGATATAATGTGTCTCCTTTACTCTAAGCTTCCTCTTTTTGTGTACCCTATTTCAGAGGAGTTTCCTTTCCAGCCTGATTTTATGCACCCAGCACGTCTCTCTAAACAAAACTTGCTGCAAAGAAACCTCTGTGATTTAAATATTAGTATGAACTTAAGATATCTGAACCTCTTTTCCTAAGGATAGTCGCTTTCAAAGAATTGTCTGGAAATGTGTAAGTGCAGGCGTTATTCCTTAGTAGAAGGTTAAACAGCAAGCACATAACTGACCCTAGGACCCTTCTCTTTACTCCTGTCTTTACACTGGTATTGGTCAACAAACGGGGTAGGCTTCAGCAGAAGTTAATGAAGACAGATGATACAGTTATTTTCCTCAAGATTCCAACCAACATTACTATGAGTAATTTCTCTACTTAACATTATCTTAGAAAAGAGAGTCCAGACATAGTTTAAATTAAATAACACATTAATGTCCATTAAAAGTCTTGTTTTCACTTCAGTCTGTTATTACCTCCATCAAATAAGTATGTGCATGTGCATGCTCAGTCATGTCCAACTCTTTGAAATCCCATGGACTGCAGCCACCAGGCTCCTATATTCATGGAATTTTCCAGTCAAGAATACTAAAGTGGGTTGCCATTTCCTTCTCCAGGGGATCTTCTTGACTCAGGGATCAAACCTGTGTATCCTGCACTGGCAGGCAGATTCTTTACCACTGAACCACCTCGGAAGCCCTCCATCAATTAAGCACTACAGAAATTAATTTTTTTATAAATATTTTCTCCACCAAAACTCAGTATCTTTGCCTCATTTAAAATAGGAGGGGGCAGAATGACATATTATTTATCTATCAATTCCATCCAGAAAGAATACGTATTCTCTATCTGTTCCAGCTATGGTAGAAAAGTTGTGATAGGGTCCAGAAAAAAAAATGAAGCCAGTGATTCCAAGAGTCATTGTAGATTTGTTTCAAATCACTAATGGCTTGACCTTCAGATATTTGGATGTGCGTCTCCCATACCTCCCTACTCCTAACTAAAAATAATTCCCTTTAGTAAGTCACTATTTGGAGAAGGAAATGGCAACCTGCTCCAGTATTCTTGCCTGGAGAATTCCATGGACAGAGGAGCCTGGCAGGCCACAGTCCTTGGGGCCGCAGAGTTGGACACAGCTGAGCGACTAACACACACACAAGTCACTATTACTGATGGTAATGGCTCATGATCCCAATGCATGCATTTAAAAGATAAAATTATTGAAAACCTCAGAGGTAAATGGACAGGAGTTCATATTCATAGGATTAAACTGTTCTTTTAATACAAACACAGTCTAGTTCCATTAAAATACCCTTGCCATTATTTAAAGCCATTCCAAGTATTTGTCTTTATTTAAGCATAAAACTTTAAGTCAGGTATTTTCTTTGACTCAATAGGTGATCCTTTAACAAGCAGATACTAAGTTGCCGGGAAAGTGCTAATTGTTGATATCTGCCAGGCCATTGCTCCCTGCACAGCTCAGAACTCCTGACCTTCCCATCCCCAGCAACTGCTCTGGGCATGTGACTCAAAGACTTCATCCTGCCTTGCAATTCAATGGATGTGCCTTGAGGGTCATGAATGGTCAGAGTTGCTGTGAAGTTGCCCTAAGGTGCCCTTTCCTCTAGATTCCTTATTTATTTAAACTAATATTTGAGTTTGGAGCAATGCATGAGCTTTGGAAAAGCTTGAACATAAAGGCAGGGCAATTTCTTCTCAATGCCATTTGACACAGGGCCCTTCTCTGGAGAGAACAATGTTTATTCAGCACAAATCTGCCCAGACATAAAACAACTTCTTCAAACTTGAAAAGGAAACAACCTTGGGGGAAATGGAAACTTAAACAGAGGTTGTGACAGTAGGTTTTTTCTCTCTCTCTTCACAGAACATGCTTTTTCTTCACTTTTGCCTTTTCCCCCTCAAGAAAGATTTTTGCCTTCTGTCTTTAAAATAGTACTCCCGGGGCACTTAAATTGTTGATGTCTGACACATTCCAAATGTGGTTACTATCAAATAAATTACATAATATAATGTACTTCTGAGTTCCACATATAACTTGGGATATAGTTAGCACTAAAATAATGAGAGGTTACACATAGAAGACTGATTAGTTTTATTTTTTCAGCTTTATTGACATATAACTCTGTCTAAGTTTAAGATCTTGGAGGGGGAAATGACAACCCACTTCAGTATTTTTGCCTAGAGAACGCCCTGGACAGAGGAGCCTGGCAGGTATGGCAAAGAGTTGGACATGACTGAAGTGATTTAGCATGCATGCACAAGTTTAAGACACACAATATATTGATTTGATACACTTTTATATTGCAATACTATTACCACCATAGAGTTAACAAATACCTCCATCATGTCACATAATTATAATTTCCTTTTTGTGGTGAGAACATTTAAGATCTACTCTCAGCAATTTTCAAATACATATTGCAATAATATTCATTATAGTCACCATGCTGTGTATAAGATTCCTGGAACTTATTCATCTTCTAATAAATTTGTACTCTTTGACCAACATCTCATCATTTTTCCCACCTTGCAGGTCCTAGTAACCACTGCACTAGTCTCTGTTTCTATGAGTTTGACTTTTTTTTAGAGTCCACGTATAAGTGGTATCACGCAGTATTTGTCTTGTCTGACTTATTTCACTTAGTACAGTGCCCTCTAGGTCCGTCCATATTGTCGCAAATGGCAAGATTTCCTTCTTTTTCAAAGAGGAATAGTATTCCATCATGTATCTTTATTAGATAGATCAAATTTCAACTTGCATCAAGATCCTCATTGGCTTTTGTGGTTACTGATCTGTCAGATTCTAGAAATTTGGTCTTGATAGGCTTAGCAATATAATAAGATACTCAAAGATGGATAATTTTGGAGCTAGACAGGCACTTATTCGTCTAATTTATCTGGCGATTTTGACCAATGAAGAAATTGAAAGGCAGAAAAAAAGTTGCTGAACATTATATTGCAAATTAGTGATAAATCATAAGACTAAAACCCAGGTTTTCTGAATAAGATCAATATTCCTGCCACTGCCCCATGGCTAATATTGATTAAGCATGCCACTGCAGATGGTGACTGCAGGCATGAAAGATGCTTGCTCCTTGGAAGAAAAGCTATGACCAACCTAGACAGAATATTAAAAAGCAGAGATATTACTTTGCCAACAAAGGTCCATCTAGTCAAAGCTATGGTTTTTCCAATAGTCATGTATGGATGTGAGAGTTGGACCATAAAGAAGGCTGAGCAATGAAGAATTGATGCTTTTGAACTGTGGTGTTGGAGAAGACTCTTGAGAGTCTCTTGGACTGCAAGGAGATCCAACCAGTTAATCCTAAAGGAAATCATTACTGAATATTCATTAGAAAAATTGATGCTGAAGCTGAAGCTCCAATACTTTGGCCACCTGATGTGAAGAACTGACTCATTGGAAAAGAGCCTGATGCTGGGAAACGTTGAAGGCAGGAGGAGAAAGGGATGACAGAGGATGAGAAGGTTGGATGGCATCACCAACTTGATAGACATGAGTTTCAGCAAGATCTGGGAGTTGGTGATGGACAGGGAAGCCTGGTGTGCTCCAGTCCATGAGGTCACAAAGAGTCAGACATGACTATTTGACTGAACTGAACTGATGTATTCCATGCCAAGCTCTTTTACATTCATTCCATCATTAAATCCTCAAAACAATATATGAAGTAGGTCCTAATATTATCAATATTTGACAGATGAGAAAACTGAGGTTCAGTGAGATTAAGTGACTTGCCTAAAGTCATATTGCTGATAAATACATTATGGGCCCAGGATTCAACCTAAGTCTATTTGACTCTTGAATCTGAGCTCATAGATACTACTCTATACTGTTACTTCTCTTCCTTGTTTTTTGACTTCAAACTCTGTTTCTTTTTTATTCAAAACATATCTGGTTTCCATATAAGCATCTCAAAAATAGTTATTTTATTTAATTGATGGAGTTTGAGGATGAATTGACTGAATACCTTCTCTCTCTCTCTCTCTTTTTAAAATGTTTATTGGAGTATAGTTGCCTTACTATGTTTTGTTAGTTTCTACTGTACAGTAAAGTGAATCAGCAATAACAATACATATATGCCCTTTTTTGGATTTCCTTACCATTTAGGTCACCACAGAGCATTGAGTAGAGTTCCCTGTGCTATACAGTTCTTATTAGTTCTGTCTGATTAGTGATCTGTCTTATACATAATATCAGTAGTGCATATATGTCAATCCTAATCTCCCAATTCATCCCACCCTCCCCTTTCCCCTTTGATATCCGTATGTTTGTTCTCTATGAATGATTCTCTCTTTCTGCTTTGTATAACTTCCTCTGCATCTATACAATTCTAATAGTCAAATAGTGGGATAAAAATTCAATTTGGATTATTTGGTGTTATTCATTCTTTCAATCAGCTAACAAAAGTTTATAGCTCTTCTATTTTAAAATGGTACTCTATTAAACAGTGTACGTGTCTATGCTGGGGTTGGGGATATAAAGCACAAATTTGAAGAATATATGGAGTAATATCCAAAGAGTTAATCGAGTATGAGAGATAGGCATGTACAAATGAATGACAAGAAGTAGAAACTGCCTGTTTTAGTTTTTCTTGCTATTACAACAAGTTATCAAAAACTGAGTGGTTTAAGACAACATACTTATTATTATCTTATAGTTTGAGATGTCAGAAGTCTAACATGGATCTTATAGAACTAAAATTAAGGTGTTGTCAAGGCTGTGTTCTTCGCTGAGGCCCTAGGCGACAATTTATTCCCTTTCTTTTTCCAGCTTATAGAGGCTGCCCACATCCCTTGGTGCTTGGTCTTCTTCCATCCACTAAGCCCCCAAAGGTAGCTTGAGTCCTTCTCACATAATGTCATGTAACCCTTCTCTTCTGCCTCCCTCTTTCACTTTTAAGGACCCTGCTGATTACATTGGGCTCATTTGGGTAATTAAGAAAAACTTCTCTGTTTTATTTATTTTTTTAATATAAATTTATTTATTTAATTTTAATTTTATTTTATTTTTAAACTTTACAATATTGTATTGGTTTTGCCAAATATCAAAATGAATCCGCCACAGGTATACATGTGTTCCCCATCCTGAACCCTCCTCCCTCCCCACACCATCCCTCTGGATATTCCCAGTGCACCAGCCCCAAGCATCCAGTATCATGCATCGAACCTGGACTGGCAACTCGTTTCATATATGATATTATACGTATTTCAATGCCATTCTCCCAAATCATCCCACCCTCTCCCTCTCCCACAGAGTACAAAAGACTGTTCTATACATCAGTGTCTCTTTTGCTGTCTCATATACAGGGTTATTTGATTAGCAATATTTGCTAATCAAAAACCTATTTGCAAATTTAATTTGCCTTTGCTATATAACCTAACAGATTCCTAACAGATTAGTAATGTGGACATCTTTGGAGAGCCATTATTCTGCCTACTAAAATGTCACAACGCATAATCAAATAAAATACAAATGGAATTTATAGAAGGATACGAAATCTTGGCTGTCATATGGAACAACATATTAATACACTGAATGTGTTGTATTTTAATGAAAACTTTTGTTTACTGGTTTCATTTCAGGCAAATCAGTTTGTGAACAGGAATATAATCTTTATTTTTAAAACAGAAGTCCATCAAGACAATTAGTTAATTGTTTACATTGCAATTTGAGTACATTGGGCTGCTATTGATACTTCTGTTTTAAGCTTAGTGATTTATTTATCTACAACTACTGAACTGACTGGGCACACAAGGCCTACCATTAAAATGTTTTGTAATGCAAAAGAATTAAAAAATGCAAAATATCATGTAAGCAATTTTAACCATTTGGATGTGCTTATACTGCAACAGTTAGAACTGGACATAGAACAACATACTGGTTTCAAATTGGGAAAGGAGTATGTCAAGGCTGTATATTGTCACCTTGGTTATTTTACTTATATGCAGAGTACATCATGTGGAATGCCAGGCTGAATGAACCACAAGCTGGAATCAAGATTGAGGGGAGAAATATCAATACCCTCGGATATGCAGTTAACACCATCCTTATGGCAGAAAGTGAAGAATAACTAAAGAGCCTCTTAATAAAGGTGAAACAGGAAAACGAAAAAGCTGGCTTAAAACTCAGCGTTCAAAAAATGAAGATCATGGCATCCGGTCTCATCACATCATGGCAACTAGATGGGGAAAAAATAGAAACAGTGACAGACTTTATTGGACTCCAAAATCACTATATATGGTGACTACAGCCATGAAATTAAAAGATGCTTACTCCTTGGAAGAAAAGCTATCACCAACCTAGATAGTGTATTAAAAAGCAGAGACATTACTTTGCTGACAAATGTCCATCTAGTCAAAGCTATGGTTTTTCCATTAGTCATGTATGGATGTGAGAGCTGAACCATAAAGAAGGCTGAGCAATGAAGAATTGATGCTTTTGAACTGTGGTGTTGGAGAAGACTCTTGAGAGTCTCTTGGACTGCAAGGAGATCCAACCAGTCAATCCTAAAGGAGATCAGCCCTGAATATTCATTAGAAGAACTGATGTTGAAGCTGAAGCTCCAATACTTTGGCCACCTGATGTGAAGAACTGACTCACTGGAAAAGAGCCTGATGCTGGGAAACATTGAAGGCAGGAGGAGAAGGGGAAGATGAGATGGTTGGATCACTGACTCAATGGACGTGAGTTTGAGCAAACTCTGTGAGATGGTGAAGGATAGAGAAGTCTGGTAGCCCATGAGATCTCAGAGAGTTGGACATGACTGAGTGACTGAACAGTAGTACTTAATGAGGACTACAACTGTAGACATTAAATAAAGAATTGTTTTAGAATCAAAGGTTCATGCCAATAATAATTTTCCAATCACAGAATAATATTTTGGTGGGCATTAAACATCATGTTGGAGAAGGCAATGGCAACCCATTCCAGTGTTCTTGCTTGGAGAATCCCAGGGATGGGGGAGCCTGGTGGGCTGCCATCTAAGGGTTGCACAGGGTCGGACACGACTGAAGTGACTAAGCAGCAGCAGCAGCAAACACGATGTGATATTTATAAGTCAGGAATTGTCCTCCTAAGTGAAGAACTTGTCTAACATAAAGACTGCATTAATTTGGGGTCTGAAGTTAAAAAAATAAAAATAAAAAAACCCAGCCAGTATCAATTACAAGGCATTACCCCTTCATGTCAGCTTTGCATTTCCAGAGAATTTTTCATGATCATGATTGACCCATTTCTTTGCAAGACAGCAAGTCAAATGAATGGTCATAAAAGTCCTATAAATTTCAGGGTCTTATTTTGACTTTGCAGATAAAGAAACAGATTCAGGGAAGTTATACTACTCACCTATGGACACCCAGCTACTAAGGGACAGAACCAGGATTTAAATTCTAATTCCTTCACTCCTATAGTCCACTTGTGTCATTTAATCCTAACAGCATTCCTATGATGTGAGTACTACTATAATTTCTGTCTTACTGTTGAGGAAATTGAGGTTCAGAGACGTTGGGTAACCTAACCAGCTAGAAAAAGTGGCAGGACTGTCACCCAAATCTATGTCTATCTAACAGCAAAGTTAGGCTCTTTTCCTCTAAAACTCTCTAAGATGTAATAGTTTTTCAAGTCAACTCAATCCTACTGCAAATGTATCTGAAAATAAAATCATTTTGCATTGCATTTTCATCACTGAAGTCAGAACCTAGCCCTTAAAAATCTTGATTGATTTCCCACATGACAGCAGCACTCTGGGAGGTTTCCAAGCTTATTCCCTGTCTTCATAACATTGATGAGCACTAATTCAATTAATCAAATATAAGTTGATGATCTATGATGTTGAAATTCATTTTCAAATAAAACCAATTATGATTGTTCACAGTTCCAAGGAGAAAATATAAGTTGGGTGATTCTGAGGCACAATCACTGAATATAGAAGTATCGAAAATAAGAGAAGACACATCAACTGAATTTACAAAGAACTTTCACTTTTCAATTATTATGTCAATAAATCCAATTGGGAGGCTAGTAGGGTAAAGACTGCTATCTCCAGAAACTGAGATATGAACTCTCAGGAATTTTTCAAAATAGGATCCAAATCTCCCCAAACAGAATGCCTTGACTTTTTGAATCAACCTCATAAACATTCCCTCTAACTGTAGAACTTTTAATGATAGATTCATATTTTCTGATAGGATAAGTACTTCCTCAGCTATCATTATTATTCATCTCCTGATATAATTTTGTCCAGAGATTGGACTCAGTGCTCAGGAGAATCTGCATCTCTGAATAAGAAGTCTTTCATTACCACAAGGCAGGCTAATGCTATGACAGGATAGTCACTCCCTGTCACTCCATACTATAGTCTTCTTCACACTGGTTTAAACGAAGCAGCTTCCAAGCGTGGTCTAACTCACCTGGGGGTCTACATGTAGCCCCTCCTTGCCCCCATCATACACTGATCTGGACTAGTGCTTCCCTGAAGAACATTCCAGTACAGATGAAACCCAGGTGCTCAAGGCTGCTCTGGCCTTATGCCCTGTTGATCTGGTTCCATTGGATGTTTCTACAGCAAACATGCACTTTCTCTAATAGAGTCTTTAGTCAAGAAGTGGTCAGGTCATTTGTGAGAGAAAAAAAGTCTTTTCAGGAAACTTTCTTCTGTAAGGGTGGTTACCTGGGGTTACCAACCAGTTAAAACACTGCAGATCAATCTTGCTGCATTAGATGACTCAGTGTCTACTGCTCTGCTTTTAGCTTGCCAAGTTACTTACGTGTCTAACTAAAACCCAGGCCTTCTGGATCTTTGTTTATGGGCCGATGCCCCATCAATGCTTCAGTCTGAGCCTGACAGCTGGAACTCACTAGCATATAGCCATTTAGTTTCAGAGAGCCTTAAAGAAGAAAAAGGCACTGTCTGTTTCTTGAAGAGAGAATTTTAGTTCCTGGGATGGCAAAAGCTCCTCATTCTTGACTGTCTTATGTGTATCCAGACCTTGGAAATGTCTGTGATGTTCATCAGCATTGAGCTGATCTCACCCTAATTCAGAGCAGATGTCTGCTTATATGTTATGATTTTAAAAGGAAAGCCTCTTCCAACTTTCAAAAACATCTGCCACCCACTATCTAGGTTACAAACTCTATAATATTGCTGTTGAAAGCACAGAGTGTGGGTTAAGAATACCTGAGTTTGAATCCAGCTCTGCCACCTATTGTGTGACCCTGGTCATGTTTCTTAATTCCTCTAGGAGTCAGTGCATAACTGTGGATGGTAACTGTACCAATTCTTTGGGATCCTTATGAGGATTAAATGAGATCATGTTTCTGAAGTGCAAAGAAGAGAACTGACTCATAGTTTTATCAATGGTATTAATTATTACTAATTTGCCAATCAAAAAAAAAAACATTGATCGGTATCTACTTCTAGGGAGAGAATCCAATGTAATGTATCACTGAGAATAAGTATGTCAATGAAAGGAAGGTTGAAAGGACCAGGGTAGGGTACTGAAGGGAAGAACTGGAAGTAGGGTAGGGACAGAGCAACAGGATCACCAAAGCAATTTTCACTTAAACAGTCCCATTCTCCCTGAGCACCCACCAGTACTTGTATATAGGGATCCAGATCTAAAACTCACATGGCCAACTTCTGCCCTGTTAAGGGGGTTGGCTTTTTCTCTACAAGCTTAAAAAATATTTGTAATATTGTGTAAGGAAACAGATGAGATGGCAGGTGTGTTTCAATAGTATCTATATGGTGAATGCACTGAACTTTAGTCAGTGACTTTATTGAGTCCTCCTACCCTTGCAAGGGCTTCCCTGGTGGCTCAGATGGTAAAGAATCTTCCTGCAATGTGGGAAACCCGGGTTCGATCCCTGGGTCAGAAAGATCCCTTGGTGAAGGAAATGATAACCCACTCCAGTATTCTTGCCTGGAGAATCCCAGGGATAGAGAAGCCTGGCGGGTTACAGTCCATGGGCTTGTAAAGAATCAGATATGACTGAAGGACTAACACACACACACACACACACACACACACACACACACACACACCTGCAAAATGAAAAGGAAATTTTGCTGCAAAACAGGTAGGCAAATGACTGGCACAATAATAGAAGGTACTTCCATGAGTTTAATGAAATATCTTCCAGAGAATGGACAGACTAAATGCAACTCACTCTCCATGTGGTATATTGTCTAAGCCCTGGGCTGAAATCTCAGAGACCTGAGTTATAATCCACACTGCTAATAATTTATTGTGTGGCCTTGGGCAATTTAGATAACTTTCCAGGGGTTGAGTCTCCCATCTTCAAAATAAGCATGATAATCACCCTATATAGTTTGTATGGTTAATATAAAGATCAAATGAAATTAAAAAAAAATTCAAAAGTCCTATGCAGTTAAAAAAGAACTCTAAGAATATAAGGTATAAAGTGGGATGTATCCTCTTAAAGCAATAATTTCCAACAATGCATCCCAGACATACAGCTGTTTTCTGCCATTCTTTCCTCCTCTCTGAGGAGGAAATCTACATGACCAACTTGGTCGCTTGTTCAGTGTTTTAAAAGGTTTTGCCACCATACCATTTTTTTTATGTCTAGTATAAATGTATCTAACTGCAATGAAATGCTAAATTTACTAAAGAAAGGGAGAAGAATCACCATTAACTATACTTACGGAAAATAACATATAACACCCCTGTGGCACTTACCATAAGTCAGGTTCTACTCTAAGGACTTTGATTTTAATTCATTTATATTGTTGTTGTTTAGTTGCTAAGTTGTGTCTGACTCTTTGCAAGTCCATGGACTAAAGCCCACCAGGCTCCTCTGTCCACGGGATTCTCCAGGCAAGAATACTGGAGTGGGTTGCCATTTCCTTCTCCAGAGAACCTTTTCAACCCAGGGATTGAACTCGCATCTCCTACATTGCCAGGTGGACTTTACCACTGAGCCACCAGGGAAGCCCCATTCATTTACATAGACAATAACAATAATTCTATGATTGAAGTACATATTGTTAGTATCTCTGTTTTACAGATAAAATATTGAGGCATCAAAAAATTAGGTGAACTGCCCGAGGTAACATATCTCGTAAGAAACAGAGCTGAGGCTTGAATTTTGGTACTCTGGCTCCAGAATTCTTGCTAAGTATAAGCTTAATAGAATCCCGATCAATTTGTCATTTCAATAAACATTTAGTCCTACAAAATCATTATTAGAAATACAATAGTCCTCCTAACGCATAAATTCCCTCTAAAGAGTCCCGAGTATTTAGTCTTGGCTTGATAACTTTTCTGTAATAGCCTACCACCTCACAAGGTTGATCATTTCAATTTTAAATAACTCTATTAAAATTGTATTCTTTACCTTCCTCTTAAGTTTGTCTCTTTGTACGTTTTATCTGTCAGTCCTATTTCTGCTCTTTGATATAACACAAAATAAACCAATACACCTTTTATATACCAATGCCTAAAATATTTGCAGTCAGATTTCTTGATTTCTTTCACCCCCCTACCCTTCTGAAACTCTTACCCTTTCCAGGTTAAACACTTCCAGTTCCTTCAATTGTCCATTGTCTTTTTGGTGACATGTATTTCATAACCCTTTACCATCCTAGACAACTTTTGGGGGGCAAAATGTAGTCTGTCAATAGGCCTCTTAAATAAGGCAAAATAAACTGAACACACAATTTCAGATGTCATCTAAAGTGCAGTGGAACCAATACTTCTATTGTTCTGGACCCTACCTTCCTGTGATGCAGACCAAGATGGAATTAGCATTTTTGGCAACCTAGTCACCCTGCTTGTGCTCTTAGCCAAATAAAATCCCGAGACAGTACTTTTGCAGTTGGATTTTTGGACCTGAATGAAAAACTTTACATTTTTTTTTATTAAATGTCATCTGGTTAGTTTCAACCCATCATTCCAAACTACTGAGATCTTTTTGAATAAGAATTATGTTCTCCAAAGAATTAACTGTCCCTCCCAACTTCCTCTCATCTGCAAATGTGATAAGCATAATTTATGTGTCATCTAAGTCACTAATAAAATATGCAGAACTGGACAGCACCCTGAGAGAGGGCTCTTTGGTGGTCAACAACATTGAATCACTAATCAACACTTCTGAAGTACAGTGCCTGCTGCCTGCCCAAGGTTCCCCACTGTGCCACATTTCTCTGGCTCTGTCTCATGCTCTGAGCAATTCTTCTCCAAATAGGACAAGGTAAGGATTTTGTGAAAGCCAGTGCAAAATGAAAATGCGGGGCCTCTTGTTCAATTGTTAAGAATTTTTAGACAGTAACAGTAGATCATTAAACCAAGTAGGGGACCCTTCTAAGCATGGGAGCCTTATGACTCCACAAATCCTGTGCCCATGAAGCTAGCCTTATCCCCAAACTTGCCTGTGACAGAGACTGCTAGCTGTTGTGCAAAATCTGTTTTCTTTCCTTTCTGAGCAGATACCTAGACTCTATGTACCAGCCTCCACTGCAGTCAGATGTGACTATGAGTCTGAGTTCTAGCTAATACAATGTATTAGTGATACAATATGTCACTAATATTAGTAATTAATATATTGTAATATTAGTAATTGATATATTGTATCACTAATATTAGTGATACAATATACCACTTGAATGGAAGTGATATATATATCAATTCCAGATCTGGCCCATAAAAATTTCACACATGAGTTTTTTCATGTTCCTTCATCAGCTTGATATAGATGAAACAATGGAGACTTTGGAAGCTACATGCTAGAGGTGGTAATATTTGAAGAATGAAGGAACCCAAAAACTTGAATTAAGAAGACTTTTTTAGAAATTTGTGTGAAAAAAAATAATGTCTATTACCATTAAACCATTATATATCTTTGTATTTGCTTCTTAGAGTGTTTATATCACTCTAGAAAATACATTGCCTAAATAGCAGAATTACCTAGAGAGCTAGTTAAAATTCAGATTCCTGGGTCCCCCTACTAGAACCAGGTCTAAGGTAGGGACTGAAAATCTATATTTTTAACCAACCACACACAGCAGATTCTGATGAAAAGTTTGGCGACCCATTGTCTAGGCTTCTCTTTCAACTTTCCCTATCACAATTCCTCCATCCTATGTTTTTTTTTAATATAAATTTATTTATTTTAATTGGATGTTAATTACTTTACAATATTGTATTGGTTTTGCCCTACATCAACATGAATCCGCCACGGGTATACACATGTTCCCTATCCTGAACCCCTCTCCCACCTCCCTCCCCGTACCATCCCTCTGGGTCATCCCAGTGTACTAGCCCCGATCATCCTGTATCATGCATCGAGCTTGGACTGGCGATTCGTTTCACATATGATATTATACATGTTTCAATGCCATTCTCCCAAATCATCCCACCTTCTCCCTCTCCCACAGCCTATGTTTGATTTTCTTTTGGTTCTTATTTCCAAGGTGATATTTACCTCATGCATTTAATTAATCTGATCCATTAAATACAGTTTTGATGTCTGGAGCTCTAGCAACCATTTTGTAATTTGGGGATGGAAGTTAAAAGCAAAAAAATGGAGGAGCAGAAAGAGAGTAAAAGCCTAGATCCCTGATGACTTCTTGAAGTTTCCATACTGATGCTGTATTATCTAACTCTTGATTCTTTTTGCTTTGAGAGAATGAATGTTTATGTGTTTGTAAAGCTATTCAATAGAGTTTTCCAATATGTAATTTTCTATTCTATTTAGTAAAATCTAATCCTAACCCACTCCAGTATTCTTGCCTGGAGAATCCTATGGACAGAGGAGCCTGGCTATAGTCCATGGGGTCGCAAGAGTCATACACGACTTAGTGGCTAAACCACCACCGCCACTACCAATCCTAACCCACAGAGAATTGTGTTGGAATATGTTGTTCTTTCAGGGCTCAAGATATATATATATTTCCTTATGCTAAGGGTTGCTCTTTATCTTCATATAAAATCAGGCCTTGCCTGAGTAATTGTCCAAGCAATTTAGCAGCATGGTGGAAGAAATGGAAGTCAGTACTTCGTTTCACTAGGACCTTAAATTGCATTTCTCTTTAGTCATCAAAAACTCTATCTTATAAGACTAGAAATAACTATTGTTAAAGTCTTAAAAAGAGATAACATCCTGTGTTCAATATTTTTCAGTGAATATTCACCTTATACCAGCTTGCTATGATCTGAATGTATGTGTCCCCTCAAAATTCATATGTTGAAATCTAATGCCTGATGTGATAATATTCAGAAGTGGGGCATTTGGGATGTGTTAAGTCTTATGAATGGGATTCGTGCCATTATAAAAGATACCCTTAGAGAAATCCTTTGCCTCTTCTGCCACGTGAGGTTACATTGAGAAAACAACTGTCCATGAGGAATCAGACTCTCATCAGACTAAATCTGCCAGTGACTTGATCTTGAACTTCCCAGCTTGCAGAACTGTAAGGGACAAATTTCTGTTGTTTATAAGCCACTCAGTCTACGTGGTATTTTTGTTACAGGAGCCCAGATAGACTAAGATAGAGCTCATTCTTCCTAATCTGATGAAAATAATTAAGTATATTTTTCAGAAGCAAGATGATTGAGGCACCTTTTTTGGTCTAAGATGATTTTGAAAAGCATGGATTGGATAGTTCTGTCTTTCATTTTTCTTTCATCTATTAAAAAGCAAAGACAGAGTGACAGATGAAACAGGATCTAGTCATCCATCTTAAAGGGACAGTTGGAGCTTTTGCATACAAATGAAAGCTATCATTCTTGTCAACTTTAAGTTGGGGCTCTAAATACGATACCTGCAGCCAATTAGTATTCCACGACCAATCAGAGCACTCATGCAGACTGTTCTCCCATCCCAAAACATAATCCTAATGCCAAGAATTATTAGTTGCAGAAGATAAAGCAGTTTTATCTTGTGATATCCAAACAACTTGACTCAATATATTATTCATTTATGCTAAAAGCATGTATTTTCCAAGAATATTTTGACTATGCCTTGACAATGAAATGCAGATGAATAAAAGGCCTAAATTATTTGAGATTAGGTATTCTGTGATGTCACCAAGAAGTCCTATGCCACAAAGGTCAGCTTCCTAAGGATCATACTCGTAATGAGGGACATGCAGTGCTCTGATTTCTCATGCAGGAGACAAAATCGTCACCTGGCTGTGCGACTTGGACCATCAATTCCAGCTTTCAGTGATGTTACCTCTATCCCTTGCAAATCCTTGGAATATGCCAATTTGGACGGTCTAAGAAGATATATGTGTGACATCAATAATGTCAGGGATAAAATATGCCCACTGAGCATGTTCAAGGGAGCTTGTGCCCTTAAAAGAGACAAAAACTAGAGAACAAAGATAACAGGCTTATTGACAGCTAACAAGCAGCCACAAGCAGCTTTAAAGCTGGACTGAGTCAGAGAAGTATTTGCTTAAAAGCCCTTTGTCCTTGAACAAAGAGAAAGCCCCTAGCACAGAAAAGGCAGGTCAATTTTCTCATTCAGAAACTTTGACAGCACTTTCCTTGCTGGGCTAGTAATCTACTAAGTGGGAGAATGGTTGATTTCCCTATTCCTTAGATTTGCAAATATATCTTTCGGTGGTCCCTTTTGGCTATCCAGAGTCTGGTTAAAATTCAGCAGTGAGTGAAGCAGTACTCATCAGGATGCCTACAAATGCAGGGGCCATCTCTATAAAACATTGAATTTTGAGAAGAAAATTAACATCCTTTTACATTTATGGTAATACCTTTAACATAAAAACAAGTCTGCCTTTAAGAAACAATAGAAGAGAAAAATCAATAATGTGAGTGCCTGCGTGCTAAGTCGCGTCAGTCATGTCCCACTCTTTGGGGCCTTATGGACTGTTGCCTGCCAGGCTCCTCTGTCCATTGGATTCTCCAGGCAAGAATACTGGAGTGGGTTGCCATACCTTCCTCCAGGGGATCTTCCCAAACCAGGAATCGAACCCGGGTCTCTTATGTCTCCTGCATTGGCAGACGGGGTTCTTTATGGCTGAGCCACTGGGGGAACCCAAATCAATAATAGTTTACAATTAATGAGCTATTTTTAAAATAAGAACCAGCTCTCCAGTTCCATAATTATTCATTTCCATGACTTCATAGCCTTCTATTAGAGTCACTTTCAAAGAGGGAAAACATGGATAGGGTTGGAGCTTAAAAAGAAGTTTATGCTCTGCTTTTTTCTTTCTAGATAGAATGGGAATTAAGGCAATACAACAGTGGCTAGATGCTTACTAACTAACCATGAATTCAACTCCTACCTCCACTACTTATTAGCGATATGACATTATTAAAATTATGTATACACTCTATGCCTCAGTTTCTCCACAAGTAAATGAGAATATTAGAATTTTTATAGGGTTGCTATAAGGTGTTGGAGAAGACTCTTGAGAGTCCCTTGGACTGCAAGGAGATCCAACCAGTCCATTCTGAAGGAGATCAGCCCTGGGATTTCTTTGGAAGGAATGATGCTAAAGCTGAAACTCCGGTACTTTGGCCACCTCATGCGAAGAGTTGACTCATTGGAAAAGACTCTGATGCTGGGAGGGATTGGGGGCAAGAGGAGAAGGAGACAACAGAGGATGAGATGGCTAGATGGCATCACTGACTGGATAGATGTGAGTCTCAGTGAACTCCGGGAGTTGGTGATGGACAGGGAGGCCTGGCGTGCTGCGATTCATGGGGTTGCCAAGAGTCGGACACGACTGAGCGACTGATCTGATCTGAATCTGATCTGATAAGGATTAAGTGAGATAATGGAAGTACTTAATAAATTAGAACTGATGTGATTTTGAATATTACCACAGTCTTAGTCTGTTGGTCTAATTTATCATTTTTACAAAATTCAAATAAGAATGTCCAAACATTGGTGCTATATTTCAGTGCCATTTCCTAAAGGTATCTCTGTCAGAAGGGATTAACTAAGTATCTGTTATGTGCCTGGAATTGTGCTAGATTCTGCAAAGAAGAAGATTTTACAGCCACTGCCTTCAAGGAATGCACAAAGTTGGAGTATATAATCCAGTTTTGACAGTCTCTGACAGATGCTAGAAACGCTAATCTATAATGAGTAGTATATGCCCAGGACTGGAATATAAAATTAGCCTAGACTGCTTAAAGTGGGAGAAGAGATACTAAGATCATGTTGAAAAGCAAGTTATTCACAAAATTTAAATAAACCCAAAACTTTAGTTAAGGCAAAATTTCTCAGCACAGCCATTACTCTGTGTACTTAAGAGACAAAATAAAATATAAGACATGTATTAAAAGGAGCAATCTTTGACTCAGTATTCTTTCTGTGCTGTTCTTAGTCATTCAGTCGTGTCTGACTCTTTGCGTCAGACAAAGTCGTGTCTGACTCCTATGAACAGTAGCCCACCAGACTCCTCTGTCCATGGGGATTCTCCAGGCAAAAATACTAGGGTGGGTTGCCATGCCCTCCTCCAGGCATTATTCTCTCTACCTACTGACTGCTTATTTTGTGTTTTATTTGAGAACATGTACATTGCAGGTGGCTCAGGGGTAAAGAATCTACCTGTAATGCAAGAGATGCAGGTTTAATTCCTGGATCAGGAAGATCCCCTTGAAAAGGAAACATCAACCCACTCCAGTATTCTTGCCTGAAAAATCCCAAGGACAGAGGAGCCTGGTAGGCTACAGTCTATGGGGTTGCAATGAGTTAGACACAACTTAGTGACTAAAACAGCAATAACAGTGTGCAAGAGAGACAGAGAGAAAAATTAAGCATCTAGCTTGCTTCCCTATTTTTCTAGGGTGAATTCAGTGAGCGTCTTTTTTTAGTTAATTAATTATTTTTAATTGGAGAATAATTATTTTATAACATTGTGGTGGTTTTTGCCATACAGTTGACATGAATCAACCATGGGTGCACACGTGTTCCCCCATCCTAACCCCCTTCCACCTCCCTCCCCACCCCATCCCTCTGGGTTGTCCCAGAGCACTGGCTTTGAGTGCCCTGCTTCATGCATCAGACTTGCACTGGTCATCTATTTTACATAGGGTAATATACATGTTTCAAAGTTATTCTCTCAAATCATACTGCTGCCGCTAAGTCGCTTCAGTCGTGTCTGACTCTGTGCAACCCCATAGACGGCAGCCCACCAGGCTCTGCTGTCCCTGGGATTCTCCAGGCAAGAACACTGGAGTGGGTTGCCATTTCCTTCTCCCCAAATCATGCTACCCTCGCCCTATTTAAATAGGAACCCAAGTAGGTAAAATTACCTTGCCTAAAGTCAAATACCTATTTATAAGCAAAACCAGAATTAGAACCCTGAGCTAGAACTAACTAGCACCTCTTTAGGCTCCAGGAGGATTATCAAATCAGTAACTCAGTTCCTTCAAAGGGAGCAAAGAGCTTACTCATGTATTTATGTGCAGGATCCACATCTTCAGCATCCTTTGCCTCCACCTACTCAATCGCCCCTGTCCACTGGTTGGACAGCACACTGAATGCTCAACAGATGCTTATATAGTCAAGGGAAAATATTGTGGCTTGATTCCACAGTCATGAAAAACATCCATGGACTTACCCATTCCATAGAGAGTAAAAGTATTGTTGCTTAAAAAAAAGCTAGTGATACTTTTGTTATCCTAAACATATCAAATTAACAAAATTCTTATCTGTTTTTATACCAAATAATCACATTTCACAGAGTAAACCATTCAGCTAAATGGACTACCCAGTGATTTCAAGATAGGGGGTTCATGAGACAAAAAATGGAACTTTTCTAACACCTACTGGAGGGAAGAGAAAATGGGGGTCAGGCTACAGATGGCAGATCAGGAAAATGTTCTAGGAATCTGATATAAGGGTGAGTAGTATGAACTGACTGAATTGGGCAAAAAGCCACATGTGCTTGGGCAGGAGTATTTGACTTCTTAATTTTGAAGTAGGGCTGAAAAAATTATATTGGAAAGAGGAGTAGGAAGAAAGTCAGAGAAAGCACTGATGCTAAAACAACTGGGCTGCCTCTCTCAGAGGGCCCTGGTTTGATGACTTGCCAGGTTGAAAGAGAATTCATAGATTTGTCTCTGAGAACAATCATCCTGACTCTCATTTTTCCAACATACTTTAACAAACTATTCCTTGAAATTCCTAAATGGATAATAGCTAAGTGCAAGCAGACAGCTTTTCTCTTTTCACACAATGGCAAAGTGTAATTAAAACCAGCTGCTATTTCAGGAACCTTCCTTAATAAATAAGGCCAAAATACAATGTTGTTTGTGTATCAATTCCAAGCATTTTTCATTTTAACTAAAATGACAAGGGCAATGCAAATCCATAGCTTCAGCAAATTTTCTCTTTCTAACAGTAATTTATCACCATCATATTACTTTGCAATTTCATGAAATGGGCTTCAGTGGCATTTTGAAAAATTAGGAAGAGGGGATTGCAACTAGAGTGGAATAAAGAAAATATTACACAACCCCAAGTGAGGTATTAATCTCCATTCAGATGGCCATTGTGCTTTCGTTATCAGGAAACAAAGCCTCACATAGCTCCTTAATAATCCAACTTTTGATAGCATGAAGCAGCCCAGTAATAATATAATTTGGGGACTATCCCCAGGCAGAAGGAACTAATGATGCCCTATGAGAGATTTGTATGGGAGGGAGGTGGGGGGCAGGGTCAAGCCAAGAGTACAGTTCAAGGTGGATGTTTTCTGGTGTCCTGTTTACTTGGAAACTAAAAGAACAACATCTCTAATAAGATACTTATATCCTAAGGAGCTGCACTTTATAAATTATACATGTGCACACATGTGTATGCGTACACACACACATCACATATACTTAGAAAGAGCTTCCTTCTTCTGTATGTGCAGCTTTCACATACCTCTTGCTTATAGTCCACCTCCACCTCCTTTCTTATTCTTCAACTATACCTTGCTATTATTACTCACTTCATTTCTCTTGCAGTGGATTTGTGACAGAACATGATTGCTTTCCACAATGAAAGGGACTACTTATAAAGGAAGGTTCAGTCATTTTCTTACATATAGATTGCTTAAGAGAATCTAGAAGCTTACTGTTTTGACAGACTGAGCCTTCAGGGGGAAAGACAAACAGGCTGAGATTAATTCATGTAGATATGTAGGGATCTGTGTTCAGATTTTTTTTTTTTTTAGGGTATCACACACTCCATTTGTAAACAGCATTAACACTTTCCAGCCACTAGAGTGACATTTAGTAAGTTGGATACTCCAACTTGAACTGACTTAGGTGATGATTCAAAGATGTAAAGGCAAGTATCCATTGGGGGGGAAAGTAATTAGCACAAGCTTCTCATTGCATCAGTTCCTAATCATCTCCTGCTAGAGGGCATTAAGGACAACTGTGACATAGAAAAATAAATGTATAAAATGTGAAGTGACTCCATTTGGGGCCCTGAAAACTCTCTTTGAATGTCAGCAGTAGCCAAAAATAATCACTGAGTGCTTATCATGTGTTAGGCACAGTGTTAGGTACTTTTCATATATTATGTCATTTAATCCTCTTGATCTCAAACATCTCAACCTTCAATATGACAAAGGAAACTCATATATTTTGTATATAAGGAAAAGAGCAAATATACAGCAGAACATAGTTTTAAACCTACATTTGTCTGACTTAAGTACTTTTATTCTTTCAATGCTCTCTTTCCAGTGACAAATTGAAAAGAACCCTTTTCAAAAACTTTGTATGAACACAGACATGGCATTATTCTGAGCAAATGCAGGAACTGGTAGTCGTGGTGTTGTCATTAAGTCGTGTATGATTCTTGTAACCCCATGGACAGTAGCCCATCAGGCTGCTCTGTCCATGGGATTTCCCAGGCAAGAATACTGGAATGGGTTGCTATTTCCCTCTCCTGGGGATCTTCCCGACCCAGGGATTGAACCTGGCTCTCCTGCAATTTAGGCAGATTCTCTACCAACTGAGCCACCAGGAAAGCCCCAAATGTGGGAATTGCTGCCTGCTATTTGGTCTGTGCTGATAAGTGATTGAGTTTTAGTACACATCTGTATAAAGGGTCATGATTTCCTGAATATGGGTGGTTTCCTAAAAGGAGAATTTTTTTTGAAAATGTGAAGATAGAAGAGATCAGTGAAACTCTTCTTGCCCATTGGTAATTAAACAATATCTGATGCTTTATTCTATTTAGCATCATAATATTCTAGTCACAGACCCTGCCATTATATAGCTTGCTAGCCTCTATTTCTTGAAAGAAGCCCCAGTTGAGCACTGTGTCATTTTTATCCACTTGTGTGATTAATACTCGATATTTGAGAGCCATAACATAAAAAGAAGTGTTTCATCTGTGCCTGGAAGGGAGGGAGAGAGGGCAGGGAAGAGAAAAAAAGGGAGGGAGGGGAAGAGGGAGGCAGAAATGAAGGAAGCAAAAAAGGAAGAAAAGACAGAGAGATCAGAGGATCATCAGCCTTTGTTTAACACAGAAACATGGTGAGATTCTTAGGGTTGGGTATAAATTCCCTTTTGCTATTTACATCTCCTTTCTGAAATTAAAATGCCTATTATTAAAACATGTTTGTGGTCATTTAGAGAGCCTTATATAGAGACGAGTTACTTGCTTGCCCATGTACTGTGACAGAAAAGAAACAAGGAAACAAGAAACTCGGTCTGGGGATTTGTGGGCACTAAAGACAGAACTTTGCCTGCTTCACTATTTTAAAAAGAAAGGCACTGAAAACACAGGATGAGCTGCTAGACAATCTGATAGCAAAGAATTATTTAATATTCCAAAGGGGAATAGTTATATTCCAACTTAGCATGGCCAAAATAACTGAAGTACAAGATTATATTGGTAAATTGGATATATTCACACTTAGGTTAGTATCATTTTTTTCTGCCAATTGGGTTTTCTCTCTGGGGATTTAATGAGTGTATATTTCTGCTTATATTTGTGAATTTGGATCCTTGTTTTGGATCATGATCCTGGCTGGGAGAGCCAGGAAAAAGAAACTTAGAGGACATTTATAATAAATGTTTCTTTTGTGGAACAGAAAACATACACTCACACACATGTCCCAAACACTTATACTATTTATGTTGGATTGTCTTTAGTTTCTACATGAAATATTGTTAAATATATTTAAACAGATTTTCTATCACTATAGCAAACTTATTGTTCTCTTGAAGACGTGCTCAATTATTATCCTATGTGTCCTGCTCATGTGCTCAAGCCTGAGAGATAAAATCTTGAATACTGCACTGCTGCTAAAAACCAAATACAAAGGTAAGATGATGATATAAGAGGGAAAGGAGGCTGACCTTTAAAGGAAAGCTGAAAGAATTATAAAAATAACATATAATTAAAATAAATATTTCAGACCAATACAGACCCAGAAGGTATACAGTCTAAGTAGATGGATAGAAATAAAAAAATTACATGTATATATGAGATTAAAACACACCAGACACAGACAGACATATGTACTGTGCACACACACACACACACACACACTTTCTATGTTGAATTAAACATTTTAAAACCATTCATCCAAGATAGGAACTTCGGGAACAGTGGAGTAAGGACCTCAAAAAGCTACTCCTTCATAAAAGCAATGACAACACTGGCAACAATCATCAAAATTTTTCAGAACACGGTCAATTAACAAGGACTTGCAACAACCCAAGCAGTGTTTATTAAAGAAAAATGGCTGAAATCTCATTAGTAACAATGAACTTCGTGGCATTTTAACATTCCCTAATTCTGGGCTCCATGCTAGCATTGAAAACCCATAGCCTTACAACTATGGTAGCTTGAAGAATGAGTCAAACAACTATCAGAGAAAGAAGATGAGGTATGGAGCAACCCAAAAGCCTCATCACCAGATAACTGATTCTATATGAGATGTCTGGAAGTTTGATGAAAGCTTCATTCTTGGGGCTTGATTTCTTTGGCCAGACACAGAACCTACTCTGTGCAAACAGTTTTGTCCACGAGGGCTTTATAAAAAAATTATCAATGGCCATTGTTTAACATTGCTGCTGCCTGGGGTGGCATTACTACTTGGAATGAACAAGAGGCTGACCAAAAAAAAAAAAATAGAAAGGAAAGATTTGGGAATAAGATTCCATGGAGGATTTGAAAAGCTCTGAGATATTCATGGACATCTAAAGGTCACACATGTGAGCAAGACTGTTCACAAGCCCAAGAAAGGACCTAAAATGATCTACTGATGAGTATGGATTTCTTTTTAGTGTGATAAAAGTATTGTGAAATTGATTTTTGTTAAGGTTTCACAAATCTTTACATATACTATATTAGCATACAGTTTTATAGTTTAGCTATGTATTAATGCTTCACTCATTTTTACTGGTGAATAACTAATGATCCATTGTATGGTTATACTGTGTTTTCTTTGTCCATTCATCTATTGATAGACATTTAGGTTGTTTCTCATTTTGGCTATCTTGAGCTTTGGTATACAATTTTATACACTTTCATTTCAGCAGTACCAGATAACCAAACTAACCAAAATAGATCCCCAAAGATTCTGAAAATTAAATAGTTATTGAAACGATAGTCTGCTAGGACCTGAGTGCTAAACTTAAGCAGGTGACTGCCTGCTAGAGTAAAAATATTTTAATAGGGCCTAAATTTTCCTAACATAATAGATACAATGTTCAGGGAATTAAAAAAAAAAAAAAAAAAAAAACACCACCACACCAAGAACCAGATAAACATGAACTTGAATGAGAACATACAATGAACTGACTCAAACAATGAGATGAGCTAGATGTTGGGATTATCTGAAAATGATTTTAAAGCAGGTACCATAAAAATACTTGAACAATTAATTATAAATTCTCATAAAACAAATGAAAAAATAATAAAATTTCAGCAAGGAAAAGGAGTAACTAAAAATGAAAATCATAGAGCTGAAAAATACTAAATAACAATTTAAAAAACTCTATGGATAGACTCCAAGTCTATGCCCCAACCAGTAATGCTGAAGAAGCTGAAGTCGAATAGTTCTATGAAGACCTAAAAGACCTTCTAGAACTAACACCCAAAAAAGATGTCCTTTTCATTATAGGGGACTGCAATGAAAAAGTAAGAAGTCAAGAAATACCTAGAGTAATGGGTAAGTTTGGCCTTGGAGTACAAAATGAAGCAGGGCAAAGGCTAACGGAGTTTTGGCAAAGGAACACACTGGTCATAACAAACATCCTCTTCCAACAACACATAAGAAGACTCATACATGGACATCACCAGGTGGTCAATACTGAAATCAGATTGATTCTATTCTTTGTAGCCAAAGATGGATTAGTTCTATACAGTCTGCAAAAACAAGATAAGGAGCTGACTGTGGCTCAGATCATGAACTCCTTATTGCAAAATTCAGACTTAAATTGAACAAAGCAGGGAAAACCCATTCAGGTATGATGTAAATCAAATCCCTTACAATTATACAGCAAAAGTAACAAATAGCTTCAAGGGATTAGATCTAATAGACAGAGTACCTGAAGAACTACGGACAGAGGTTTGTGACATAGTACCGGAGGCACTGATCAAGACCATACCCAAGGAAAAGAAATTCAAAAAAGCAAACCGGTTGTCTGAGAAGGACTTACAAATAGCCGAGACAAGAAGAGAAGTGAAAGGCAAAGGAAAAAAGGAAAGATATACCAATTTGAATGCAGAGTTGCAAAGAATAGCAAGGAGATATAAGAAAGCCTTCCTCGCTGATCAATGCAAAGAAATTGAGGAAAACAATAGAATAGGAAAAATCTCTTCAAGAAAATTAGAGATACCAAGGGAACATTTCATGCAAAGATGGACAAATAAAGGACAGAAATAGTATAGACCTAACAGAAGCAGAAGATATTAAGAAAGGGTGGCAAGAATATACAGAAGAACTATACAAAAAAGAACTTCATGACCCAGGTAATCACGATGGTGTGATCACTCACCTAGAGGCAGACATCCTGGAATGTGAAGTCAAGTGGGCCTTAGGATGTGTCACTATGAACAAAGCTAGTGGAGGTGATGGAATTCCAGTTGAGCTATTTCAAATCCTAAAAGATGATGCTGTGAAAGTGCTGCACTCAATCTGCCAGCAAACTTGGAAAACTCAGCAGTGGCCACAGGACTGGAAAAGGTCAGTTTTCATTCCAATCCCAAAGAAAGGCAATGCCAAAGAATGCTCAGACTACTGCACAATTGAACTCATCTCACACGCTAGCCAAGTAATGCTCAAAATTCTCCAAGCCAGCCTTCAATAGTACATAAACCAAGAACTTCCAGACATTCAAGCTAGATTTAGAAAAGGCAGAGGAACCAGAGATCAAATTGCCTACATTTGTTGGATCATCAAAAAAGCAAGAGAGTTCCAGAAAAAAATCTACTTCTGTTTTACTGATTACGCCAAAGCCTTTGACTGTGTAGATCACAACAAATTGTGGAAGATTCTTCAAGAGATGGGAATACCAGATCACCTTACCTGCCTCCTTAGAAATCTGTATGCAAGTCAAGAAGCAACAGTTAGAACCAAACGTGGAACAACAGACTGGTTCCAAATTGGGAAAGGAGTATGCCAAGGCTGTACATTGTCACTCTGCTTATTTAACTTATATGCAGAGTACATCATGCAAAATGCTAGGCTGGATGAAGCACAAGGTGGAATCAAGATTGCTGGGAGAAATATCAATAACCCAGATATGCAAATGGAAACATCCTTATGGCAGATAGTGAGGCAGAAAGCAAAGAAGAACTGAAGAGCCTCTTGATGAAAGTGAAAGTCGAGTGTGAAAAAGCTGGCTTAAAGCTCAAAATTCAAAAAATGAAGATCATGGCATCTGCTCCCATCACTTCATGGCAAATAGATGGGGAAACAATGGAAATAGTGACAGACTTTTTTGGGGGGGGGCTCCAAAATCACTGCAGATAATGACTGCAGCCATGAAATGTATACCTGTGGCAGATTCATTTCGATATATGGCAAAACCAATACAATATTGTAAAGTTAAAAAATAAAATTAAGTTAAAAAAAACTAAAAAAAAAAAAAAAGATCAAAAAAAAAATAAATAAAAATAAAATACGCTTGCTGCTTGGAAGAAAAGCTATGACCAACCTGGACAGCATATTAAAAAGCAGAGACATTACTTTGCCAACAAAGGTCTTTCTAGTCAAAGCTATGGTTTTTCCAGTAGTCATATATGGATGTGAGAGTTGGACTATAAATAAAGCTGAGCACTGAAGAATTGATGCTTTTGAACTGTGGTGTTGGAGAAAACTCTTGAGAGTCCTTTGGACTGCAAGGAGATCCAATCAGTTCATCCTAAAGGAAATCAGTCCTGAATATTCATTGGAAGGACTGATGCTGAAGTTGAAACTCCAATACTTTGGCCACCTTATGCAAGGAACTGACCCACTGGAAAAGACCCTGATACTGGCAAAGATTGAAGACAGGAGGAGAAGTGGATGATGGAGGATGAGATGGTTGGATGGTATCACTGAGTCAATGGACATGAGTTTGAGCAGGCTCCGGGAGTTGGTGATGGACAGCAAAGCCTGGCCTGCTGCAGTCCATGGGGTTGCAATGAGTCAGACATGACTGAGCTACTCAACTGAACTGATGGATAGACTCAGTAGTAGAGTGGATATATCGGCTGATAGAATATGCAGACTTGAGGACACAGTATAGTTCATACAATCTAAACAATAGAAAGCCAGTAAACTGAATAATAACTGATGGTTAGACTCAGTAGTAGAGTGGATATATCGGCTGATAGAATATGCAGACTTGAGGACGCAGTATAGTTCATACAATCTAAACAATAGAAAGCCAGTAAACTGAATTAAAAAAAAAAAAAACAGAGTCTCACAGAGTTGCAGGAAAATAACAAAAGGTCTTATATTTTTATCCTTAGAGTCTCAGAATGAGAGGGGAAAAACAGTGAGGCTGAAAGAGTATTTAAAGAAATAATGGCTGAGTTTTTCCCCAAACAGAGTCTACAGTTCTAGATCTCAGTGTTTGAGGTTTAAAAATAAGATAAAATTAAAAAAAAAAGAATAATTTAGTATTGAAAGATAAATACAGACATCTTTGGATGAAGGAAAAGTAAAAGAATTGGTTGCTAGCAGATATACCTTTAAAGCTTGATTAAGGGACATGCTTCAAACAAAAAAGAAAATGATAAATGAAAGAATCTTTAAGCATGAGGAAGGAAGAAGGAAAAACAGAAAAGAGCAGAAATATGAGTACACACAATTGACTAGCCTTTTATTCATGAGCTTTGTAAATCCTATTTGATGACAGAAAAAATATAACATTTTAGACTAAAAACAATAATATTTAAAACTGGGGAAGGTAAAGAGATAAAGGGAAGTGAATGATCTATATGTCACTCAAATTGGTAAAATGATAACACCATTAGCCTGCCACAAGGCACATACATATAAGGATAATGCACAAAGCAACCTGTACAAAAGTTATATAAAAAGAAAGATACACTCAAAATAACTGTAAATAAATCAAGACACAATCTTAGAAGGTATTCAAGTAGCCACAGTAAGACAAGAAAAGAGAAACATAGGAACAAGAACTAGAGGAAACAGAATGAAAAACAAAATCAACTATAAATAGTATAATCATGGACATATAGACCAATGAAATACAATACAGACCCCAGAAATAAGTCCTCGCATATTTAGCCAATTGATTTTCAACAAGGGTACCAAAATCATTCAATGGGGAAAGGAAAATCTTCAACCCACTCAGAAACTGATTATATGTTAAAGAATAAAGGTAGACCTTTACCTTACAGTTTATGTAAAAAGTAAATCAAAAGGCATCAGAGCCCTAAACTTAAAAGCTAAAATTAGAAAACCCTTAAAAGAAAACCTCATGACATTAAAGTTTGGCAGTGATTTCTTGGATAGGGCACCAAAAGATTGGGTAACAACAAGAAGTTTTATATATATATAGATAGACAGATAGATAGATAGATAGATATATACACACACACACACATGCACATACATACCTATATATATATATATATATATAGATGCATATATATGACTTCACTAAAATTGAAAACTTTTGCACATCAAAGGACATGATCAAGAAGAAGAAAAGATAATTACAGACTAGGAGAAAATATTTGCAAATCTTTCAAGGGATTAATAACATCTGTATTTCAACAACAAAAACAACACAATTCAAAAATGAGCAAAGAATTTGAATAGATACTTCTTTCAAAGAAGATATACAAACGGCCAATAAGCACATAAAAGCTCAACATCACCAGTAATTAAGAAAATACAATTAAAAATCACAATGAGATGACACTTCAAGTCCATAAGGATGACTATTATTAAAATAAAAAGAAAATACTCATAAAATAAGCATTGGTAAGGATGCGGGAAAATTGAGGATCTGTGCAGTACTTGAGAAAATAAATTGTGCAACCACTACGGTAACTGGTAGTTTCTTAAAAATTTAAACACAGATCTACCACACAACTCATCAACTATACTTCTAAGAATATGCTGAAATGAATTGAAAGCAAGGATTCAAAGATACTTGTACATTGATATTTTAGCAGCATTATTCACAGTAGCCAAAAGATATAAACAATCCAATACTTACCAGTAGGTGAATGGAAAACAAAATGTAATATATAAATACAATGGAATATTATTAAGCTATAAAAAGAATGGAACTTTGATGTATGCTACAACATACTGAAAACATGAAAACATCATGCTAAGTGAAGTAAACCAGAGACATTAATGGAATATTGTATTTGTATTAATATTGTATTTATCTTTATTGTACAAATACAAATATTGTATTGTATTATTTGTATTTGTATACAAATATTGTATTAAAGACAATTGATTCCACCTATATGAAGTACCTAGAATAGGTAAATCCACAGAGAATAAAGGTAGAATGGGGTTATCATAGGATAGGAGAGAGGGGAAATGAGTTATTGCTTAATGTGTACAGAGTTTATGCTTGAGTTAATGAAAAATTTGGGGTATAGACAGTGGTGATGGATATACTACATTCTGAATGTATTAATATTCAATGCCACTAAATTATATATTTATAATGTTAACATGATAAATATTATATTTTACCATAATAAAATGGTAAAATTAATTAAATGATTATCTTAAATATAAATGATCTCAATGCACCAATCTAAAGTGTTATGATTAGCATAGTGGATAAAAGAGCAGGACCCAAATATATACTATATAAGAACTCATTTGAATTTCAATAGCATAGGTATGTTTAATATAAAAGGATGAAAAAAGATATACCATGAAATTATTTATCCAGAAAAAAAAGATTGTCTTTATTAATATCAGAGAAAATAGACCTCAGAGCAAAGAAAATAACTGGAGACAAAGAGGTACTTTACATAATGACATAATAATCTGTTAGGAAAACATGATGATCCTGAGATTTGTATGCACCAAACAAGATAGCTTCAAAATATAAGAAGCAAGAACTGATGGAACCATAAACATGAAGAGACAAATTAAAAAATTATAGCAACACCCTTATCTCAGCATCTGATAGAATTAGTAGACATAAAATCAGTAATATTATAAAACAACTGAAAATACAACCAAACAATAAGATCTCACTGTAGTAATCAGAGTACTCCACTCAACATCAGACTAGATAACTTTTTTGTGTCCAAAGAACATTCAGCAAAACAGACCATATCCTACACCATGATACAAACATCAACAAATTTAAAATAATTAAAACTTTACAGATTATATTATCTGATCATAGTGGAATCAAACTAGAAACCAATGGCAGGATGAAAAACAGGAAAGATATCCAAATACTTGGAAATTAAACAATGCATATCAAAATAATGCATGGATCAAAAGGAGGTTTCAAAGGAAATTAAAAATACTCAAAACTGGATATAACTAAATTTACAGCATGGTAATATATGAGATGAAGCTAAAGAAGTTCTGAAAGGGAAATTTATAGCACTAAATTTATGGCACTTTTATCAGAAACAAGGAAAGATCTGAAATCTATAGTTTAAGGTCCTACTTCAAGAAACTAGAAAGACAAGCGCTAAATAACTCCAGAGTAAGAAGGAAAGAAAGAATAAACAGGAGAAATCAATAAAATTGGAAATGGGAAAACAAATCAGGAAAATCAATAAAACAAAAAGCTGGTACTTTGATAACAATTAATGAAATGGAGAGTTGTATAGTAAGACAGACAAAAATTGAGAGAAGATATAAATTGCCAATACCAGGAATGAAATAAGGGATATTACTAGACTGCACAACCACTAAGCTTTCCCAGATGGTGCTAGTGGTAAAGAACCTGCCTGCCATTGCAGGAGCCATAAGAGATGTGGGTTTGACCCCTGTGTTGAGAAGATCCCTTGGAGAAAGGCATGGCAACCCATTCCGGTATTCTTGTCTGGAGAATCCTGTGGACAGAGGAGCCTAGCGGGCTACAGTCCATGGGGTTGCAGAGTCAGACATAACTGAAGTGACTTAGCATGCATGTAATAAAAATAATTATTCACCATGAGCAAGTAGAACACACAGTTAAGTATGCCAAGATAGTTCAAGATTTGAGTTCAATTGGCGTAATTGACAATATTAACAACAAAAGTAATAGGAACATGTCAATTTACTTGGGAAGACCCCTGGAGGAGGGCATGGCAACCCACTCCAGTGTTCTTGCCTGGAAAATTCCATAGACAGAAGAACCTGGAGGGCTACAGTCCATGGGGTCGCAAAGAGTTGGACATGACTGAAGCAACTTAGCTCATATGCATATGCAATATTAAAGAAGAAAAGTGATAGGAACATGTCAATTGATTGAGAAAAAGCATTTGACAAAATTCAGAATGAATTTATTATAAAAACTGTCAAGAATACAATTACCTTGAAATGAAAAGGAGCATGTGTCAAAAATCTATAGCTGAGATTTCCCTGTGGTCCAGTGGTAATGGCACCCCACTCCAGCACTCTTGCCTGGAAAATCCCATGGACTGAGGAGCCTGGTGGGCCGCAGTCCATGGGGTCACTAAGAGTTGGACACGACTGAGCGACTTCACTTTCACTTTTCACTTTCATGCACTGGAGAAGGAAATGGCAACCCACTCCAGTGTTCTTGCCTGGAGAATCCCAGGGACGGGGGAGCCTGGTGGGCTGCCAACTATGGGGTCACACAGAGTCGGACACAACTGAAGTGACTTAGCAGCAGCCAGTGGTTAAGAATCCACCTTCCAATGCAGGGCACATGGGTTTGATCCCTGCATCACTTCATGGGAAATAGATGGGAAAACAGTGGAAACAGTGTCAGACTTTATTTTTCTGGGCTCCAAAATCACTACAGATGGTGACTGCAGCCATGAAATTAAAAGATGCTTACTCCTTGGAAGGAAAGTTATGACCAATCTAGATAGCATATTCAAAAGCAGAGACATTACTTTGCCAACAAAGGTTCGTCTAGTCAAGGCTATGGTTTTTCCTGTGGTCATGTATGGATGTGAGAGTTAGACTGTGAAGAAGGCTGAGCGCCGAAGAATTGATGCTTTTGAACTGTGGTGTTGGAGAAGACTCTTGAGAGTCCCTTGGACTGCAAGGAGATCCAACCAGTCCATTCTGAAGGAGATCAGCCCTGGGATTTCTTTGGAAGGAATGATGCTAAAGCTGAAACTCCAGTACTTTGGCCACCTCATGCGAAGAGTTGACTCATTGGAAAAGACTCTGATGCTGGGAGGGATTGGGGGCAGGAGGAGAAGGGGACGACAGAGGATGAGATGGCTGGATGGCATCACTGACTCAATGGATGTGAGTCTGAGTGAACTCCGGGAGTTGGTGATGGACAGGGAGGCCTGGCGTGCTGTGATTCATGGGGTCGCAAAGAGTCGGACATGACTGAGTGACTGATCTGATCTGAGGAACTAAGATCCCACTTGCCATGGGACAACTAAGCAGGTGCCACAACTAAGACCTGACACAAATAAGTAAATATTTTAGGGAAAAAAAAAATCTACCACTAACATCATACTTAATTGTGAAAGACTGAATATTTTCCCTTGAATATCATCTATAAGACAAGGATATCTGTAACCATATTTATTCAAAATAGTACTGGAAATTCTAGTTACCATAATAAGTCAAAAAAAGGGAACATGGTTGGAGGAAGCATATAGATTTTCAAGAAAGAAAGAAATTTGAAGATGACAGGATTGTTTAAACAGAACATCCAGGGAACCTGCCAACAAGCAGTAGAACTAATAAATGAATTCAGCAATTTCACAGGACACACGGAGAAGGTAAATGCACAAAAACTCAACTGTATTTCTGTGTAATACAAGTAAACATGTAGAAACCAAAATTTAAAACACAATACCATTTATAATTTATGCAAGGAAAAGAAATAGCTACAAACTTAACAAAACATGTACAGGATCTATATGTTGAAAACTACAAAATACTGATGAGGGAAATCAAAGAACACTATAAGTGGAGATTGGAAGACAGAGCATGCAAATATATGTGTTCTCCCCAAATGAACTTTTAAATATAATTATATAATATATATATAGTATAATTACGAAATATCCTAATCTCAACCAGGGAATTTTCACAGACAGGCTTATTCTAAAATTTATATGAAAATGCACAGGCCCTAGAATAGTGAAAACAATCTTGACAAAAAAAGAATTAATTAGAAGGAATCACTCTACCTAAAATAAGTCTAGTTATGTAGGTACAGTTATCAAGATGGAGTGGTATTCATGGAGGGATAGACCTAGATCAATAGAAAAGATATAAAACCCAGAAACAAACTCACAGAATCCTGCAAAATAGATTTTTGATAAAGGTGAAAAGCAATTCAATGGAATGAGTATAACATTTTCAACAAATGAATCCAGAATGCTCATATATTTGTAACCAAAAAAAGAAGAAAGGAGAGGGAGAGAGAGAACCTCACCTTAAAACCCATACCTTGTACAAAAGTTAACTAAAATGGATCAGGGACTTAAATATAAAATTTAAAACTTTTAGAAGAAAAAAAAAAAAACAAGAGAATATCTTTAGAATCCAGAGTTTTCAAAGAGTACCTAGACTTGACAACAAAAGCACAATCCATAAAAACAAATAAATGAGATGTCATCAAATTAAAAATATTTACTTTGTTAAAGACTTTTCTAAAGGCAGAAAAGACCAAAAAAAGGCATAAAAGACAAGTTATATAGTAGAAGAAAGTATCTACAAACCAAATATATAACAAAGGAATAGTATACTGAATGTATAAATAACTCTAAAAGCAACAGTAAAAAAAAAAAAAAAAAAAGAACAATTTGATAGGAAAATGACCAGAAGATATTGAGAGATATTCCATCAAAGAGGATATGCTGATGGCAAATAAGTACATGAAAAAGTACATGAAAAGTCATCTGGGAGATGCAAATTAAAATCACGATCAAGCATTACTACATAGTTATCAGAATGTCTAGAATAAAACAAAACTGACAACACCAAATGATAGCAAGGATGCAGAGAAACTTAACTGCTTATACATTGCTCTCAGGGAGGATATAGCCATCTGGAAAACACTAAAAGTAGCTAAAAGTACTGAAAGTAGCTTAAATGAAGTCAAAGGGACTTTCAATCTCATCTTTAGTCAACATTTACCAGGTGTTTACCTAATATTTTAAACGTGGAAGATTCTTTGTGTGCTCCTGTGTCAGTGTGAAGTCCTAAGAAATTTGATTGATGGGGGTCCACCAAAAAATAAATATGAAGAATGGGATATAGGGATCCTAAAAACATACTTCCCAATGGAAGTAGAGTATGTTGAATATCCCAGCCTTCCTCCTCCAGTATACTAACACATATATATGGAATTTAGAAAGATGGTAACAATAACCCTGTGTACGAGACAGCAAAAGAGACACTGATGTACAGATCAGTCTTATGGACTCTGTGGGAGAGGGAGAGGGTGGGGAGATTTGGGAGAATGGCATTGAAACATGTATAATATCATGTATGAAACGAGTCGCCAGTCCAGGTTCGATGCACGATACTGGATGCTTGGGGCTGGTGTACTGGAACGACCCAGAGGGAGGGTATGGGGAGGGAGGAGGGAGGAGGGTTCAGGATGGGGATCACGGGGATACCTGTGGTGGATTCATTTCGACGTTTGGCAAAACTAATACAATATTGTAAAGTTTAAAAATAAAATAAAATTTAAAAAAAAGATAATACAAAAAATAAAAATAAAAACAAAAACTAAAAAAAAAAAAGTATATAGCAACCATTTAAACAATTTCCACAATGTTCAACTTGTATTTTTGTAGTGGGTGTGCACCATGCATTGTCTTACTTTCCTTGTCAAGTCACTACAAATTTCTATTTTACAAGTTTTTAAAAATACTTTCAAAATGCCAATAAAAATGTCCAACTGCAGTGCTACAGTTATTAAAGCCTAAAACCCAAGACCAAATCTGTCAAGATTCTCAGTTTTCATTCTTTTGTGGGAGGGACAATCGGTCCATACAAAGTACCTATGATATGTCAGTTGAGTCTGCAAAAATGTTCAACTGAAAGTTTTCTCCTTTGAGATCTTAATATCACTATTATTTTGATCATCTTTAAGACAGTCAATGACCCTTTTAATATCTATGACATAAATGGAAAAGGAAACACACTTCTTGCTATCCTAGGAGGAAAAAAGATAGAGTCCAATAAAAATAGGAAAGATATTTCAGATTCATCAACAAGGTCAAGTCTTTTCCACAAGGAAGCTTTGATCACTATCCTGGAGTACATAAGGCCAACATCAGACCTCTTAGATATAATGTCAATTTTTGGAAAGGCCTCTGCATAGGAGTTTCACTGGGACTTCCATAAGTAGTGTTCCTAAATTATTAGTTAGCTGTACAACTGTATTCACCAGGTTGAGCAGGAAAATGGATAGTATCACTTAAACTTTCTTGAATCTGAAGTCCATGATTTTTGATAAGTGTATTGTGTTTTTCACCTTATCACTGGGGAAAAAAAGCAAGTTAAAAAAAATCAAAACATCCTCAAAAATAGGAAAAAGTTTCAATTAGCTTCTAAAATTGGCCAAAATTGCAAGGGTTTCTTCTTTGGATATGACCTGTTTTTCCACCCCTCATTTCAATGTACACATCAAGATGGTTTAGATCATCACAAGATGACGCAAAATTCTTGCAGTGGTGTTATTTATCATAACAGGAATGATTCAACACTGGAGAATTTTCCAAGGATGAAGCATAGTTTTAAATACCTCCTATATCAAAAAGTACAATTGAAAATTTAGCCTCAGGAAGTATCTAAAAGTGTTATAAAGGGTTTTTTAAGGCCACACGACTATATTTGGATTGCTAATTATATACTAGAGGACTTTTCACAGGGCAAACAGAAAACAATGTCTATAAGTTTGTGATTATCAGTGGAGAAAAATTCTACCCACCTCTCTACTGAACATAGCTAATGGGTTATTCACCAAATACCTTTGTACCTTTCATTCAACATACACACAAAGGCAGTGTTAAACTGAACTAGAGAACATGGGTACCTGCGTACACTAAGTATGCAGAAGTGGTTATAACCTCTCTTTAGAGATATGATGCTTATAAACATACCTCATCTTTTCACAGATGTTATTATGGATAAACTAATCTGGGAAACAGGAATGTTTATGTAATCAAAGCACAGATGTTCATAAGGGGAACTTTGGAACTGCAGGCATGCCTAAAGCCAAGTGGAATCACGAAGAAGATTTTAAAAAGACTTAAAACACTATCTTTCCTTTCTCTCATTCTTTTCAAAATTTAATCTGCATCACGCACTAGTAGCTACTACTTACTGAGTGCCTCTCCATGTGCCAGAAACAATGCCAGGCACTTTAGTATTCATTCTCATTCAACTGTCTCAGTCTTATAAAATAGCAATTATTATCCCCATCTGTCAAGCAACAAAACTAAGAGAAAGATAAATCTGATACTTTCTTGGTGAAAACACAATTCTGGGTACAGGTCATCAGATAAGCCCATGGGAGAATGTAGGGAAGTTAAGGGATATAGAGGTTTAAAGGCTGTTTGTACAAACAGAACAGTTCCTGTTTCATTCCCACAGTTCAATTTGGACAAATTGTAAGACAGGAAAAATTAAATGCTGGATTTTAGAGTATAAACTAGACGTTCTTTGAAAGTTCTGAGAAGAGAAAGATTCAGAAATAATCAGAGAAGGCTTCATGGAGGAGGTAGGATTTGAACCAGTCCCAAGAGAAAAGGGAGGAGACATTCTAGGCAAGAGAACAAAATGTGAAATGATGCAGAGATATAAATGAATAATGTCATTAATTAATCCAACTAACTAAAAAAATGAAACCAACAATGATTATTACAATTCTAACAGACAAGTATAAAAAAACAATGAGATTTAGGACTAAGTTGTGGCCTCCATCATTAATGGTGGTATATCTTTGACAAAATGTGTAAAATGGGAATGACAAGACCTGTTCTACTTTTCTCATAAGGTTCTTGTAGAAATGAAATCCACAAATGTGTCTGAATGTGCCCTGTAAACATAAAGACTTACTCAAAGAGAAAAGACTATTATTATATATGATACAAAGTTGACTTTCTTCACAAACATCCATTCGTGGAAAACTTCCAGCTGCAAACTGAAAACTTCAGTACGAACAGTTTTGCTTCCTCTTCTCAGAGTTCTTCACTGGGTATTTATAAAGTGCTCCATGACTAAAAATGAAAGTCTGAGGCTAGCCTTTAGACAAGCAAAGTCCAAATTTATTACTGGTTTAATGGATTTAACTAGTTATTGATCTGCTGTCAGACAATTAGAAACCATCCAAATAGGTTTAAATTGTCAAGCCAATGAAGGCACTACCTAAGTACTCATAGGTTATGATCTACCCTTTGAATTGAAGATTCTTTGTCCTCTCTTAAAGGGTATGGAACCTGGCATATGCCAAGACTGTCTAGACAGCATCTGCTGCACATTATGAGGGGTAGAAACAGTGCAAAAGTGGAGGTGTTAATAATGAAAATGTAGACAGAGCTCTATATCTGCTTCTGTCAGAGATGAAAACTGTAACCATGTAAGATATGGAAGCCTGGCATCATTTAGGTCCACTAGAGGCGAGAGATAGCTTTTATATGTGCTGCCGAGCTTGGGAATACTAGGGAGTTAACATTTGTGAATAGTAATAGAGGTTAACACTGAAGGGATTAAGCAAAGTTTGCCCCTCATGCATTTGTTTGCCTAGACCTATGAACAGGGGTACATTCTTATGCCCAGGTACCCAAGAACCCAATTCATAATAATGAGCCTTTTGGGGTAGTTATTGTTACTTATGAATGATATAAATCAAATACTTCGTGAGGAAAACCATTATAGTAGAAAGGGTATGTATTGGTGGTAGTTTAGTCACTAAGTCCTGTCCGACTCTTTTGTGACCCCAAGGACTGTAGCCTTCCAGGTTCTCCTGTCCATGGGATGCTCCAGGCAAGAATACTGGAGTATGTTGCCATTTCCTTTTCCAGGGGTCTTCTCAATCCAAGGATCAAACTCTCATCTCCTGCATCTCCTGCATTGCAGGTGGATTCTTTACAGCTGAAGCCATCAAGGAAGCCAGAAAGAGTATAGGAAGTCAAGTCAGTATGGATCAACCAAGGTACTACTACACTTCACTTGCAAAGAAGCTCTGTCTCTCACTTCTAGGTAGCCTCTTATTTCCCTGCACTGGATGAGGTGCCACCTGAAGGCTCTATAGAAACACACAACGAAAATGCAGAGAAGCTTACATACTTAAATGATGAACTTCACACGCACATACATACACACAAACACACAAACATCTCCCCCTGCTCCACCAGATTTAGAACAGAATGAAGGCTACAGACGGTAAATAAGTTTTGCCTCCCAGCATGTTCATTAGTCAGGGTCATGTTTACATGACTTAGGCAATCTGTCATGTCTTAGTTTGATTTTAATGAACTAACTATACCTCAGTTCAGTTCGGAAATGGTAGGGACCTAACAGAAACAGAAGATATTAAGAAGAGGTGGCAAGAATACACAGAAGAACTATACAAAAAAGATCTTCACGACCCAGATAATCACGATGGTGTGACCACTCACCTAGAGCCAGACATCCTGGAATGTGAATTCAAGTGGGCCTTGGGAAGCATCACTACGGACAAAGCTAGTGCAGGTGATGGAATTCCAGTTGAGCTATTTCAAATCCTAAAAGATGATGCTGTGAAAGTGCTGCACTCAATATGCCAGCAAACTTGGAAAACTCAGCAGTGGCCACAGGACTGGAAAAGGTCAGTTTTCATTCCAATCCCAAAGAAAGGCAATGCCAAAGAATGCTCAGACTACTGCACAATTGAACTCATCTCACATGCTAGCCAAGTAATGCTCAAAGTTCTCCAAGCCAGCCTTCAATAGTACATAAACCAAGAACTTCCAGACATTCAAGCTAGATTTAGAAAAGGCAGAGGAACCAGAGATCAAATTGCCAACATCCACTGGATCATGGAAAAAGCAAGAGAGTTCCAGAAAAACATCTCTTTCTGCTTTATTGACTATGCCAAAGCCTTTGACTGTGTGGATCACAATAAACTGTGGAAAATTCTGAAAGAGATGGGAATACCAGACCACCTGACCTGCCTCTTGAGAAATCTGTATGCAGGTCAGGAAGCAACAGTTAGAACTGGACATGGAACAACAGACTGGTTCCAAATAGGAAAAGGAGTATGTCAAGGTTGTATATTGTCACCCTGTTTATTTAACTTATATGCAGAGTACATCATGAGAAATGCTGGGCTGGAGGAAGCCCAGCTTGTGAGGAAGCACAAGCTGGAATCAAGATTGCTGGGAGAAATATCAATAACCTCAGATATGCAGATGACACCACCCTTATGGCAGAAAGTGAAGAAGAACTAAAGAGCCTCTTGATGAAAGTGAATGACGAGAGTGAAAAAGTTGGCTTAAAGCTCAACATTCAGAAAACTAAGATATGTCATCCGGTCCCATCACTTCATGGCAAATAGATGGGGAAACAGTGGAAACAGTGTCAGACTTTATTTTTTGGGCTCCAAAATCACTGCAGTTGGTGACTGCAGCCAAGAAATTAAAAGACGCTTACTCCTTGGAAGGAAAGTTATGACCAACCTAGACAGCATATTAAAAAGCAGAGACATTACTTTGCCAACCATCTAGTCAAGGCTATGGTTTTTCCAGTAGTCATGTATGGATGTGAGAGTTGGACTATAAAGAAAGCTGAGGGCAGAAGAATTGATGCTTTTGAACTGTGGTGTTAGAGAAGACTCCTGAGAGTCCCTTGGACTCCAAGGAGATCCAACCAGTCCATTCTAAAGGAGATCAGTCCTGGGTATTCATTGGAAGGACTAATGTTGAAGGTGAAACTCCCCCCTGACGCGAAGAGCTGACTCATTTGAAAAGACCCTGATACTGGGAAAGATTGAGGACAGGAGGAGAAGGGGATGACAGAGCATAAAATGGTTGGATGGCATCACCTACTCAATGGACATGGGCTTGGGTGGCCCCCAGGAGTTGGTGATGGACAGCGAGGCCTGGTGTGCTGCGGTTCATGGGGTCACAAAGAGTTGGATACGACTGAGGGACTGAACTGAACTGATAAGTCAGTTCAGCGCAGTCACTATGAAAAAATGGCTTGAATGTTGTACACATAATACATATGAACTGGTATATTTTAGGAGAGTCCTAGGTTCATTCAATATTAGAAATACTAAGAGTTCTCTTCAACGCCTAGAGGGCATACTTCATTATCTGGCACTACAGAGAGATAGTCCCATCTCTTATCAATTAATTTCCAAAATTCTCTTTCTTCTCCATTTACAGAACTTAGCTATTGGCATTCACATAGCTTAGTGCCATACCATTAATAGACTTGATACAGTCTTTATACTGAAAGAGACAATATGGACAAATCCTTGTATTTTCTCCCCCACAGTGATATTTATTAAGAAAGAATATAAACTATTGTTCTTCACTGAGGAATAGACCAAGTAAAAAACAATATTCAAAGATATAATTTCTTCTAAAGTTTTAGTGTACTCATCCTGAATCTGATAGACATCAGACTTCAAATAATACTAAGGTAAGACAGCAGCCCTATAGTCTTCTGAAATTACTAACACTTTACATTGTGTACAGTTGTATTAATAAACATTTAAACTTCTTGAATATTCTGTAATCAGTCTGGGAGTAAGTTGGTGTTTCTAAACAAAAATGTTTCTTTACTCTTATTTTTTACTTAATATTACACTTGCTGGTGATTTTTTTTTTAACCTCAGGATCATGTTTGGCTCCAGCTGTACAAACTACTTAAGTTACTGTTAGCAGCATATATAAATTTTGTTAGTATTCAAAACTGCAAAGTTATTTCATATCAAAGTGATGTAGCCTTCAGCTTTTGCATCTCTGAATGATGAGAAACATTACTTTAAATGGCATCTTTTTGTCAGAGTTTCATAGGATAAAGACAGAATGAATCCATTTGTATAAATTGTGGCTTCACTATTGAAGGATTATAAAAATATATTGTGTTACACTTAAACCTAAAACTATTAAGATAGTTAAAATATGTCATTTTTTTTCACTAGAAAAACTAGCAAGTCCTTAAAATGCTGTCATCAATCACAACTAATTCACTAAATACACAGCTGAAGCAGCAACAGAAGAAAGAAAATACTGTTGGGCCAATCATCTGTCACTAAGTCAAATATCTCCATTTCTCACTGGACGAAGAGACTAAAGACTTACTTCCAAGGACTACAGTATAGATAATTCAAAATTGAATTCCTGTTCCAAGGGAACAACCCTTCACATGCCATCATTTTGGGGGACGTTTTCTGGGTTGGTATATAAATTAATTTTGAAAGGTAAACGTCCATGACTTTTTGCTACATGAGTCTGTGTGTTTCAATTTAGCTATGGAAAACATTCACCCAGGCAGTCCTCACCTTGTTTGTACAGTCACGAATAGCTGTCAAAAGGGAAATAATACCTAAAGACACTTGTTCCTATAGCCCCAAACCATCTTTTATGTCAGGTTTAATTTAGCAGTCGTCTAAGGTCACCAGATGTTTTTCATCATGCAGGATAATCTTGGATTTCAACTTCCTATCCCATTCTCATTGATATTTTCTGTCCTCATTGGGCCTGGCTCCTTTCCAGACCTACACAACACTACTTGGGCCAGAGCAATTATCCATCCTGTGCAGAACTTTTTTCTCTGACCTGTACCAAGAAACATTTTAAAGGAGAAGATGCTTTTTGTTCCCAGTGAAATAAAATACAAAATGCTAAGTAGAATCTCTGAGCTACCCTTTCTGTCTAGTATCATTTCCCTTCTATCCTCCTCCTTACCCCCTTTCTTTCTTTTCGAAAAAGTAATATTGCTAGGGGAAGGGTCTTTGGGCACTTTTGGCTGAGCCACTCGAGTGGGATTACTAGGAATCATAGCACAGTCCAAGCAAAAATTCCAAAACCAAACATTCTGGCAAGGGGCAATTAAGACTTGTGGTTGGGCTTTTAGGCTCAGAAACACAGGATCTAATCAGGATCTGAAGAAAAGCAGATGCAGCAAAAAGGAAGTGAGGTCATAAACATAGAAGAACTGGGCCAATGGCCAAGCCAAGATCACAGAAGAGGTAGGGTTCAAACTGACAAATGGCAGCAGGGTAGGGACAAAGAGCAAGTCACTGACTGACAGGATAGAGGGAACTATGTGGCTTCTCATTTTCTATATGAATCTGAGGTCTGCATAGCTTCCTTATTCTCAGTTATTTGCCTTCTTTCTGAGGTGAGGTCTTGATGACTGATCGGAGAGGCCGTATGCCATAGCAATACTTTACAATCTTGCCACTCCGATATCTTGAAGGACTCAATTTTAAGTACAGCCAACTTTGTTGCAGGTCACCACAAACCAGCCCATCTGATAGCAACAAAAGCTGGTATGATGTCAGCTTAGTACAAACTATGGATGCTAAAAAGAATTCTATATCTCCAGGACTGATTTTTCCCAACACAGTACTTCTGTCTTATGCACAGAAATACCCCATTCTCACCTTAACTCACCTCTTAAGTCAACCCAAAACTGAAGTTTTTAATAGTTATTCCTTTGGGTTACCAAGTTTGATCTTTTACCTCTTTTCCCTAATTTCTCTCTTGATTTAATATTCCTGACTCTCTTATCTGGAGCTGGCTGCTTCAGCAACTTATGTCTTATGCCATTTCAATCTTCCCCTTATTCCTAGACAAAGCTTCTCCTTAATCCTTGGCATATACATTTGGTGCTTAACAAGGGCAGTATTTCTCTAGTAATCCACCTCTGTGACATTACTCTAATCTTCATGTAATCTTAGCTATTTCCCTAGTTAGAGGGACTGGGGGAAAGTGGAGGATGCTTAAAGCCCAGTACAGGGAGAAGGGGCAGGGGTTAGGGCCTAGAAAACCTGGAAGAACAAGGTGCTGATAATATTTATAAACACTGAATCACAACCATTTTATTTTGATAAAATGCAAATATTTAGGCTTGTCCTGGCTGTTAGTTTTGATGAGTTCTTTTATTTCCAGGTCTAAAATAATCCCTTTAGCAGCTTTGTTGGATTGGTTTCTGATACCAAGTTACCCATCTCATAATTTTAAGCTCTAAGAGCAATCTTTGATCAAATCATTACTAAAGTGCCACGCTGATAAAAAATATCTTCTTTCTCAATCCAAATCATTCAACTTAAAAGTTAATGGATGTAACTAAATATTCAGCCACTCAACTGTTTTCTTAAACCACTATCATGATTTCTATTTCACTGGAAGATTCTGGATTAGAGTGCTTTTTTGTGCATGTTAAGTCATTTCATTCATGTCCGACTCTTTGCGACCCCATGGACAGTGGCCTTCCAGACTCCTCTGTTCATGGGATTTCAAAGGAAAGAATAATGGAGTGGGTTTCCATGCCCTCCCCCAGGGAATCTTCCTGACCCAGGGATGGAACACATGTCTCTTACATCTCCTGCATTGGCAGATGGGTTCTTTACAACTAGTGCCACCTGGGAAGACTGATAATGGGATTGCTTAGAAATAATCCAAGATTGGGAATTCTCAGCACCTGTTTCTGGATAAGTAGTTTTAGAAATTCCTATTTTTCCCAGTTCATCTCATTTGGACAGTAACAAAATAGTACAATTATGATCCTATACCTTATGGATACAGGAAGTACAGTTGAAATATTTTTTCAAACTTGACATGAAAATGGAAATCAACATATGTAAAATATTCCAATTCAGATACATTGTTACTGGGGTCATTTTGGAAAGAACTGCAAGTCTAATTTAGAGTTTCTTTGTTACTTTTACTGAAATCTAATGAACATGTATTTATATGATGTATGTACAGACATTCACTATACTTTTTGTAACATGGCCTGTAAAGTTTGGTTTACTTGAAATTTATATTAATAAGAAGAAAAAATTAGTAATAAATTCTGCAGTGCTCAAAGCCTCCTAGTTCTTGCACATATGTATCTCACTTTAAGGAAACCTGACAAGCAAATTTAGCTTAAAAAATATATTATGAATGATTTTTTACTTCAAACATTCTGTATTTTACAAAAGGACTCTCACTATAACTTTAAAAAGCAATTTACACACAACTAATAGTTACTCAGCCCTCAGGAAGTGACAATAAAATTATGTATATATGCATATATATATATATATATATATATATATATACACATACACACACACACACACATACATACATACATACATGTATGGGCTTCCCTGGTGGCTCAGATGATAAAGAATCCACCTGCAATGTAGGAGACCTGGGTTCGATACCTGGGTTGGGAAGACTCCCCTGGAGGAGGGCATGGCAACTCACTCCAGTATTCTTGCTTAGAGAATCCCATGGACAGAGGAGCCTGGCGGGCTACAGTCTATAGGGTCTCACAGAGTCGGACACGACTGAAGTGACTTAACATGAATGTACACATGTACTTGTACACAAGAGGTAGAACACGATTTAGCAAAAATACTTGCGATTCTGTCCTAGCTCAACAACTGTAACCTTTGGTAAATCACTAAATTTTGTTGTCTCTGATTCTCCCTCCTTAAAATGGGGATAAGAATCCCTGGAATGTCTGCTAAGTTACTTCAGTCGTGTCCGACTCTGTGCGACCCCATAGACGGCAGCCCACCAGGCTCCCCCGTCCCTGGGATTCTCCAGGCAAGAACACTGGAGTGGGTTGCCATTTCCTCCTCCAATGCATGAAAGTGAAAAGTGAAAGTGAAGTCACTCAGTCGTGTCCGACTCTTAGAGACCCCATGGACTGCAGCCTACCAGGCTCCTCCGTCCATGGGATTTGCCAGGCAAGAGTACTGGAGTGGGGTGCCATTGCCTTCTCCCCTGGAATGTCTACCTCAACCTTATATTCTCAGAATTTTATGACACTGTAGACACTTAGCGGGAACTCAGTAAATATGTAAATGAATAGGGTAACTGCAAGGATTGATTAAGCTCATGTTAGCAAGTTAGAAAGTGTTATCAAATGTCGGGTATTATTGTTATGGAATCAAATGTAAGCATAGATTCATAGATGTTTAGTACTTGAGGAATACTAGAGGATATAGCTATGATACTTTCTATTCATTGTACCAATTTCATAATTTTGTAGATGCAGCAACAAATAGAAGCATTTATTTAGTTTGCTTTATTTTGCTCTAGTACAATGAACAATGGGTCCCTACCAAATGGAAAGTAGTTTTAATAAGCTAAGAGAAATGGGACCAACCAAATAGTTGATGGTTTTCAATTTTCACTGGGTACAAATATAGTCACTCTAGGGGAAAAATACATTGGTAGTCTCGATATTGTGCTTGACAATAGGCACATGTGTCAGTTTCATAACTAAGCATGGTTGGACTAGAATATTAAACATGGATCTATGTGGAAAGTAATAAAAAGGATAATAAAAATGCATCTGCTGTGCCAATGAGCAAGCCATTTATTAAAGACAAGATGAACTTTGTATATTAAAATTCTAGTTGATGTAATGATTCATGCACAGGCATGTTAGTCACCCATCTGTCACCAAGACAAAAAAAAAATCAATTATTACACCCACTGCCAGATAATTGTTTGAACAGATAAAATGACGTGATGAAAAATTAATTTGGCTTAAAAACAACAAATTGGTCCTTTGATTTAGCAATAAGCTCCCTGGGTATGGTAAGTAGCTTCCCCAAGGTCTGGCAGGCACTTTATAATTGGTGTCTATATCCTAGGGTTTGCCCTGAACTCTCTGAATGCTCCCCATCCAACTCTCCAAATAACATTGTATAAAAAATAAATACATATTTATATACATTGTTTTCCTAGAACGTCTTCAGTAAGTCTTTTAGGACTTGTTAGCATTCTTACCAGAGTTTCATTTCAAGTGAACTAAATTCAAAGTGAATCAAACAAAAGCAAAAGCAAAAAAAAAAAAAAAAAAGTACTTAATGATTGTGCTGAGTCAAACACTGGGAGAGCCAAGCTTCTCCCAACTTCCCAATAAGTATTCTTATGGCCAGCCACAGGGCAGACTTTATAAGTGATCAATTGCCTATAGGTGTTTTGATTTCAATAGGAGTGAAAAGGCCAGCTACATCACCAACATCTCAATCATGTAATCGAGAAATATTCAAAATTGCTCAAATAGCTCATTTCTTGAACCTGAGATACACCCTGTTAGAAAGGAAACACATCTAACACTCTCATCCATCATTAACACTTCAAAGTGAATAAGCTCCCCAAATCTTTTTCAGATGTTGTAATTTCCAGAGGGAGGGGGGAGGATACTGAGCATCAAATATGACAGTTATAAGGGGAGCATTGTAGTGAGAAAAGTACAAAAAAATATAGACTGAGGATACTGAATCTACTACCCAAATTTGTAGGGGGTGTGGGGGGGGCAGGTTCCTAAACCTTGGGACACAAGGGTTCTTGGTAAATTGAGCTTATGGATAAGGAGTTTATAGGCCTGGTCAAAGTTTGGCCAGAGCATATCCAAAAACCTTGGGATCTGAATTTCTGCAATGCATTTCAAAGCTATCATCACGTATTTCCTACTCTTCCTTTCTTTTACAAGGCCCCCTTTGGACCAACATTTCTTTTCCACTGTCTCGTCTCTCCTTGTAATTTGCACATTGGTTCCATGTCTTTCATTCTCCTACATTCATTTATAAACTTTCCCTATTTCCTATATGCTCTTGGTAAGTGCCAAGACTAAAGAATACCAAGAGCAGACGGGTTCATATCTATCTGAAAGAAGTTGGGGAACATGTTGTTTCCAGAGATGGCCTTTCCTAGAGTCTCTATCAAATTCCCTCTCTTTGCCTAAAGCTGTTGACAGTTTTGTTGAGTAGCAAGAAGATATTTTTTATATTTTAAGAGAAACAAGTGGGTTAAAAATAAACAGTCTGATCCTGTTATGGAGATTTGGGATATCAGAGGTCAGATAATGTTTCCTGAGGCCTAAGATGGGCCTGGAAGAAAAGCCTGAAGGATGTATTTTGTCTCTAAGGGAGAATTTGGTGCTGAAACACATATGAAAGGAAGATGAGAAGATGCTCGTGGAAGTTCAGTCCTGTCTGACTCTTTGCAGCCTAATGGACTGTAGCCCGCCAGGCTCCTCTGTCCATGGGATTTTCCAGGCACGAATACTGGAGTGGGTTGCCATTTCCTACGCCAGGGGATCTTCCTGACCCAGGGATTGAACCTGTGTCTCCTGCATTGACAGGCAGGTTCTTTACTACTAAGCCACCTGGGAATATTAGATATAAAGGGATGCCACTATGCCTCTCTTTCATTTAGGTGTGTGAGTCTGTACCAAATTTGCTAAGTCAGAAGCTGAATGTCTGATGGACATTACCTCTTAGATCACATGTTTGTGGAAAAATCCCATTTATCAGGTGTCCTATCTTAGAAACTTTGGGGCAAGCTATCTAGTAGGACTGCATCAGTCCTGTTGTTGTTCAGTTGCTAAATCATGTTTGACTGTACTGTCTTTAATGCTATTCAACTTGAGTTTCTGGTCAATCTTTCTTCATAACCAACCCTACAAACAATAAAACACTGATTACCTATTCAGTAAATATTTAGATACAGTCATGTTACACATGAGCTTTATGTACCAGGATCAAATTGAAAATGCCTTGAAAACTGCTTTGCTTTGTTAAATGGTAATTTTTCTTCAAGTTTTACTAAACATGTTTTACTAAAACAGGTAGCATATGATATAATGAATTTGCAGAGTCAGTACTATGCTATGCAACTGAGTACATTTAATGCTATAAACTATATTGTACTTAGTAAGCAAACATTTTGATTGTATAGCTAAACAATCCTTTAACAGTATTAGCCCAAATTGATCTAAAATGCTATCTGAAAGAATATGCTATAGTTTATAGATATCTGACCAAAAATGAGGCTACAAATCTCTTTAGTTTTCAAAATGCCAATAACATCAGTTTTTATGGTTTCCAATGTTTTTTAATTAGTTAACTATTATCGGGAGTTTTTAGTATACTAAACATTTACATTCTAACAATAAAAAAAAGGCTGTATAAACCCAGCAAGCGATTTTGGAAGATCTCACTGAATTAGATGATAAACTAGGCATAGTCCCTAAATTTAAATTACCTACATTCTAACAGGAAAACAATGGAAATTAATCAAAATATTTATTACAGAATACCACTGAGTAAGGCTTATAATTACATGGTTGAGACATAGCAGAAGAAATATTATACTACCCCCAAATAGAATTGCCAGAGATAATAAAAAACACCACATAGCAAAGCTAGTTTTTTAAGGTATAACACATAAGTTTCATCTCACATGCCAACTTTCATTGATTGGTAATGAATAACTGTATTTAAGATTTTTGTGGCCATATATGTGCTTAGAAGGAAAGAGTACTATAGTGAAAGTTGCTCAGTCATGTCTGACTCTTTGCGACCCCATGGATTATACGGTCCATGGAATTCTCAAGGCCAGAATACTGGAGTAGGTAGCCTTTGCCTTCTCCAGGGGATCTTTCCAACCCAGGGCTGGAACCCAGGTCTCCCACATTGCAGGCAGATTCTTTACCAGCTGAGCCACTTGATAGTCTGCCATGGATATAAGAAATGGAAAATGGCAGCACAAATGCCAAGTGTATTCCATCCTTGCTCTGTCAAAATGGTCTTGCTAGGGACTTCCCTGGTGATCCAGTGATTAAGACTTCACCTTCCAATGCAGGGGGTGTGGATTTGATCCCTGGTTGGGGAGCTAAGATCCCACATGTCTTGAAGCCAAAAATCCAAAACAGAACAGAAGTAATATTGTAACAAATTCAATGAAGACTTTAAAAAAATGGTCTTGTTCAATTCTGTTGCCCCTTTTTATTATCATAGAGGGTTCAGCATTATCATTGTGAACTATAGAGAAAACATAAACAAGAGACTGTATTGGCTAACTAGAGATTGGGCTTGGTTAATTCAGGAAGATTTTTGGAGAAAACAGGTCATAAGAATTCTTCCTCATTTTGTGTGCAAAACTCCAAGGACAGCTGTTCTCCCCTTTATTTTGTATTAACAATAGTAAATTGGACTAGGCTTCAATACCCCAGTTAGCCAATAGATGTTTCTCTCTAATGCAAACTGTATTCCAGGTACATCAATAAGAGAGAAAGAGAAGAAAATAAAAGATGAATGAAGGAAGGGAGGGAGGAAGAAATCCTCCTGAGCCTGGAAGTTGCAAATTTGTAAGAAGAGTTAATTCTTTAGGCCTAAAACTATGTTTACTATGTATGACCCATGGTCAAATTCAACTTTAGGCCCGTTTTTGTAAATAAAGTTTTACTGGAATGTCATCACTCCTACGTGTTTGCTTATTGTCTATGGCTACTTTCATGCTGCAATGACAATGTTCATTAGTTGTCCAAGGTATTTCATGGTCAAATTTCTTTGTTCACTAAAATGAAGATTCTTGACATTCATGCATGCTAAATCACTTCTTTTGTGTCTGACTCTTTGTAGCCCTATGGAGTGTAGCCTGCCAGGCTCCTCTGTCCATGGGATTCTCCAGGCAAGAATACTGGAGCGGGTTGCCATGCTCCCTCCAGGGCATCTTCTCGATCAGGAGATCAAACCAGCATCTCTTATGTCTCCTACATTGGTAGGCAGGCTCTTTACCACTTAGAATCACATAGGAAGATTCTTGGGGTAACATCAAGTTCATTGAATGAAACTGTCTTTGGTAAGGGGCCAAAAATCTGCATGTTATAAAGCATGACAGTTTATTCTAAAACATTAAATTTTGAAAACATGTTTTATGTCACAAATTTTATAAGAATACCCTCTGAATCAAATATCTTGACAATGAGAGATGCCTACAGTATCTTTAATCTGCCAGATCAATTACTTTCATAGTGTTCCTAGAGCCAAATAATAGAAATGCCATCTGTTTCCCTCTGAATATTCAACATTCTGCACATGTTGAGGTTCAGTTACAACTGTCTTATAACATGAAGCTCATTTTCACAATTTTTGTTTACCTTACTAATTCATGTAGTCCTATTTTTATGTAGAATCTGCATAGTATTAGACCATGTGCTGTGGTGAACAATTTTTTTGTGGTAAAAAGTATGATTTAGGGCTAAGACTTTGGAATTTGTAATTAATCTTATTTTCATATTTGAAAGCTTTTTTCAGTGAAATCTAACATGGCTTTTATTTCAGATCAAGACATTTCTGGGTATTCTTGACTTTCTGTCTTTGGGACAGAATGTATCCCCCTCTGACAGAGCAGACTGTCTCTAGGGAAAGGAAAATCATAGATTTTTCAGATTTAGGGGAAAAAATAAGCATGCTCCACCGATTTTCCAAGTCTCTCACCCAAACCTGAATTCTTAAGGCAACTGATTTTTTGAACTCATTGTATATAAAGCATGATAATCTTGTGAATAAGAAATAAATGAGGGCTAGGCACAAATGGCAAGTCCTATAAGAAGAACACTACATCCCTAAAGTTCTCAGATCAGGAGACCATACAAAGGGACCACAGATTTAGTATTGACTGAATCCAGGAAGTCTGCTTTAAATTCCTTCTGCTTTGGTCATCTCTCAATTATGTATGTTAGACATTATAGATATTATTGGTTGATATCATTTGCCAAATGCAAAAATAAGGTGAGTAGATCTTTTCTTTAGAGAGGTCAATGAAAGGAGCAAGACATGCATGGTGGAGGTGGAGTCAAATGACCACTAGAAATTTAGGAGGAGTCTCAGATAGACCTGGCTGCTACTGTCACAAACTTGGGGGCAAATGGCTTCGGAAATTATCAAAGCAAATGACATTTAGACACAGTAAATGAGTTAGAAAAGTCATGACCCAGAAATGAAAATAAAGCTGAGAGTTAGTGAAATTCAGTTTCAACAGAGGGCTTCACTGGTGGTTCAGATGGTAAAGAATCCACTTGCAATGTGGGAGACCTGGGTTAAATCCCTGGGTTCGGAAGATCCCCCGGAGGAGGGCATGTCAACCCACTCCAGTATTCTTGCCTGGAGAATCCCCAGAGGAGCCTGGCAGACTACAGTCCATGGGGTCGCAAAGAGTCAGACACAACTGAGCGACTAAGCACAGCACAGCAGCACCACATTTATTTGTATTCCTAGAGTTTGGAAGTGGGGAGTTCAACTCACACAAATTTTATACCACTCCTACCTGTATGAAAGAAATGTTAGGCTTTTAGAAATCCTTGATAGTTCAATTTATTTAGTGCACCAAATATATTCTTGGTTTTTTTCCATTATATATTATTGTTTATTTCATTTTGATACTACTTTTTGAAAATAGGGAAACCAAGACATTATATATGATTCAATTTTACTTTCTATAATAATATTAACTAAAAAGTTTTGTTTATGATTCTTATTTTCTTTTCAATTTTCTTATATACTTTCTGAATTTGGATATATTGAAAGCATATTTTTTCAAGATTTTAAACCATAATCTGTGTTGAAATATTCCAAACTCCAATATCTAGTTATGATAACTATACATATATGTATATATATTGCTGTTGTTCAGTCACTCAGTCATGTCCAACTCTTTGTGACCCCACAGACTGTAGCATGCCAGGCCTCCCTGTCCTTCACCATCTCCCAGAGCCTGCTCAAACTCATGTCCATTGAGTCGGTGATGCCATCCAACCATCTCATCCTCTGTCGTCCCCTCTCCTCCTGCCTTCAATCTTCCCCAGCATCAGGGTCTTTTCTAATGAGAGCTCTTCGCATCAGGTGGCCAAATTATTGGAGTTTAAGCTTCAGCATCAATTCTTCTAATGAATATTCAGGACTGATTTCCTTTAGGATTGACTGGTTTGATCTCCTTGCAGCCCAAGGGACTCTCAAGAGTATTCTCCAACACCACAGTTCAAAAGCATCAGTTCTTCAGCACTCGGCCTTCTTTATGGTCCAACTCTCATATCCATACAAGCCTACTGGAAAAACCATAGCTTTGACTATATGGACCTTTGTTGGCTCCTGGCACCAGTCCTTGTCTTTACCAGACATTCAGTAAGTATTGTTTAACTGAATTGGATCAAATCTGAAAGCCTGTTGGCATCATTAGAGGGTAGAATCCAAAAGGACTGTCTTCCATGGAGGAAACATCTTCATTCCTTTGACACTGTGAGAACTACATTTGTAGTTATATATACAATTATAATATATATAATTTTATATATTTTCAATAGTGACTAAATTAGAAAATCACAGATTGCCAAATGACCATTCCTGTAACTGATCAAAGCCACAGTTATTAGTCTTAAACCCTAACATAAATCTCACCTATACATGTTACCTATACAAATGTAGTTCTCACAATGTCAAAGAATGAAAATGCTTCCTCCCGTGGAAGACAATCCTTTTGCATTCTACCCTCTAATGATACCAGTAAGCTTTCAGATTTGATCCAATTAAGTTAAACAATACTTACTGAATACCTAGTAAAGGCAAGGAGTGGTGCCAGGAGGAGCAAATCAGTAAGGTCTATATGTAGTATACACATCTGCTACATTTATAAACATGACTCCAGAAAGTTCAGAGAAAAGACACTTACTAGGAAGCATAAGAAGGCAAAACTGATACAGTTTAAAGTAAATAAAATATTTGAGGTGGCTCCATTTGGGAAAAATCCTTCCCAGGGCCTAGTTATATAACCCTCCCTGTTGGACACATGCCTGAGGCAGAGACAAGAGCTACTCAAAATCATGGGGTGGTAGAGAGTCCCAGAACAGGTGGGAAGATGAAGAATCTGGAGAGTCAGGAAGACCGCTAGTGCTGGCAGCAGAATGCCTGATCAGGAACCTGTACAAGCCCTGGCCCCCAACACAGCAAAAGGAAGAATGGAGCCCAGTCCTGGATAGCAACTAACCCAAGGTGACCTGATTAAAATGCTTTACTTTTGAATCCGTTCTAATGAGGTGGATGAAACTGGAGCCTATTATACAGAGTGAAGTAAGCCAGAAAGAAAAACACCAATACAGTATACTAACGCATATATATGGAATTTAGAAAGATGGTAACAATAACCCTGTGTACGAGACAGCAAAAGAGACACTGATGTATAGAACAGTCTTATGGACTCTGTGGGAGAGGGAGAGGGTGGGAAAATTTGGGAGAATGGCATTGAAACATGTAAAATATCATGTATGAAATGAGTCGCCAGTCCAGGTTCGATGCACGATACTGGATGCTTGGGGCTGGTGCACTGGGACGACCCAGAGGGATGGAATGGGGAGGGAGGTGGGAGGAGGGTTCAGGATGGGGAACACATGTATACCTGTGGCGGATCCATTTTGATGTTTGGCAAAACTAATACAATTATGTGAAGTTTAAAAATAAAATTAAATTTAAAAAAAAAATGCTTTACTAGGCTCAGCTAATCAAACTCCCCAGATACTCTAGCTCCCAATTGAAAATTTGCTACTTGTGACAAAAATAACATGGTACACTGTATTGATGCAAGCGTGGTGTATTAAAAAAAATATATAAACCCAGCTTTACACCCAAATCATTTTGTATATAAGAAATGGAAATAAAAGTGAATTATCTTAGTGCCTCCTTTCAAAATAAATTATTTTTGTAATTTTATTTCAAATCATTGAAGTATAATTGGGGTTATCAAGACTTTGCTAACCCAAGGTATCCTCTGATGTGGACTGAGGGAGCATATAGCTATACCTGGAATATTCAGGCCTCAGGATAGCATGTGTTCACCTTGTGGGATAGGGGGAAAAAACTGGTAATGCACTTATTAATTTCCTTAATTAATCAGCAAATATTTAAGTGTCACCTGTGTATCAAATATTGTGATAGGTACTGGGGATACAGAGTTGAGCAAACAAAGACACAATCCCAGTCCTTGTAGATACCACAATGGGGGAAGCAGATAATAAAGAAGTAAATAGATTTATAATTACAAATTATTTTGGAAAAAAAATGCCCAGAAGGAAATAAGCAGGGTTCAGTGAGAGAGAGAGCAACAAGGTGGGGGGGGGGGTCTACTTAGAAGGTATGGCCAAGGAGGTCTTAGTTAGGTGCTTTTAATAATGAGGACCAAAAGACTGCCAAGCCAGGGAAGAGCATCATAGGTAATGAAATGGCATGTGTGGACATCCTGAGGTAGGAAAAGTGTGGTGTGTGAGAGGAGATGGAAGACCAGGAGGACATCAGATTAAGGGCAGGAATCTAGGCAAGGGTGAGAGGAAACAGGATTTTAAGGTCTAGAGGTTTGAGTCTCTCCTGAGGATTTGTTCTACCTGCTCATTGAGCCTGACCATTCATTCATCCATTCACCTGTCCATCCATTCATTCAGTAAATGCTGAATGAGTGCCTGCTGTGTCCTCTTCTTGGCCCTCAGAATATATATTTTGGGGACCAAAACAGTTAATCCCCGTCCTCAGGGATCTGACATTCTACTAAAAGGAAGACAGGTAGTAAATATGAAAACAGGGAAATAAACAAGATAATTACAGAATTTGTAATGTGGTATCCTAGAAATAGATAAATGCTATTACAGAGAATAACAGAGGGAGTGGACCCCTTTAATAAAAAATGTTATCCCCTGATGTAGGGCTTTGCACTTGTTGGGTTTATATTACTATTTATGTGGCTATTGGGGGCTTGAGCATTTTTATGGAGATAAGCTAAATGAAACCTGGAAAATTATTGGTGTCATCAGAGAAAGCAGAAATTCACTCTTTTGCTCTCTAGCTCTCCCACTTAAAAGAATATACTTTAAAAATTACATTGTACATCCTAAATATATAAAATTTTTATCAATCATACTTCAATAAAGCTGGGTGGAAAGGGAAAAGAAAAAGAAATTCAAAACTTCAGTTCTACCAGACCTTGTGAGAATAAATAGTGGTTGGAGGAGGCATGGTCATCTTTCTCAGCTTCCCTTTCCCTGATAATCGGCCTGTACATGTAGACCAACAAAGGAAATGTAGAGGATAGCAGGGTTTGACAGATATATTGAATCAAAAAACTGGTTATTGTCATTTAATCTGAAACTTGATAAATCCTATCCATAGAAATTGGCTTCAAGGGAAAAAAAAGTTGAGTGTCTGTATTACAATATCTGGAGGGAATCCTCTTATCACGCACCCTTAATTATTTCCTTTTCCTTTTCCTATCTTTTCAGATTCCCTTTTCCTGCCTCTTCCCTACTCTCTTCTTCTTTATTCCCCAACTCCCTTTTTCCCTCTCTCTTCCCCTGCTTATCTTTGTCTTAGTTCAGCCAAATGTTTACTTGGAAGGTGACATCTGTCTCCCTGGTTGCACTCAATGCAAAGAGAGTTGTTGATCTCTAATCTAAACAATCTCTATTCTGCCCACACCCGTCCATGGTGTAGTCAGTGTTGTTCTCAGTTAGGGGTCTGGGATGTGACAGCCTCTCCTCTCCAAGTACAAGACGGCAGAGTAGAAGGATGTGCGTGCATCTTCTCCTGTGAGAACTCCAAAATTACAACTCACTGCTGCTGAACAACTGTCGACAGGAGATGTTGGATCCCACCAGAAAGAGATACTCTATGTCCAAGGGCAAAGAAGAAGCCCCAGCAAGATGGTAGGAGGGGGGAAATCACATTTAGAATCAAACCCCATACCCACCAGAGATGCTTGGAGGGCACAAACAAAACCTTGTGCACACCAGGAGACCCCACAGGGACTGAGCCAGACTTGCCTTTGAGGGTTCGAGTGTCTCATGTGGAGGTATGGGTCAACAGTGGCCTGCCGCAGGGGCAGGGGCTCTGGGTGCAGCAGACCTGGGTATGGCATAAGCCCTCTTGGAGGAGGTCACCATTAACCCCACAACAGAGTCGTCAGAACTTACACAGGACTGGAGACACAGACTCTTGGAGGGCACAAACAAAACCTCTTGTATACCAGGACCCAGGAGAAAAAGGCAGTGACCCCACAAGAGACTGACCAAGACTTGCCCATGAGTGTCCAGGAGTCACTGGCAGAGGCTTGGGTTGGCAGTGGCCTGGCCTGGGCAGTGGCCTGGTTGGCAGGGTCGAGGGCACAGAATGCAGCAGTGTGTGAATGTGACCTTTTGAAGGAGGTCCCCATTACCTTCATTACATCCACTATAGTTTGGCTGCAGGTCAAACAACAGGGAGGGAACATAGCCCCGCCCATCAACACAAAACTGAATTAAAGATTTACTGAGCATGGCCCCGTCCATCAGAACAAGACCCAGTTTCCCCTTCAGTCAGTCTCTCCCATCAGGAAGCTTCCATAAGCCTCTTATCCTTATCTATCAGAGGGCAGACAGAATAAAAACCAGAATCACAGAAAACTAATCAAACTGATCACATAGATCACAGCTTTGTCTAAATCAATGAAACTATGAGCCATGCCCTGTAGGGCCACCCAAGACAGACAGTCATGGTGGAGAGTTCTGACAAGACGTGGTCCACTGGAGTAGGAAATGGCAAACCACTTCAGTATTCTTGCCTTGAGAACCCCATGAACAGTATAAAAAGGCAAAATGATAGGACACTGAAAGAGGAACTCCCCAGGTGGGTAGGTGCCCAATATGCTACTGGAGATCAGTGGAGAAATAACTCCAGAAAGAATGAAGAGATGGAGCCAAAACAAAAACAACACCCAGCTTTAGATGTGACTGGTGATAGAAGCACGGTCCGATGATATAAAGAACGATATTGCATAGGAATCTGGAATGTTAGGTCCATTAATCAAGGCAAATTGAAAGTGGTCAAACAGGAGATGACAAGAGTGAACGTCAACATTTTGGGAATCAGCAAACTAAAATAGACTGGAATGGGTGGATTTAACTCAGATGACCATTATATCTACTACTGTGGGCAAGAATACCTTAGAAGAAATGGAGTAGCCCTCATAGTCAACAAAAGAGTCTGAAATGCAGTACTTGGAAGCAATCTCAAAAATGACAGAATGATCTCTGTTCATTTCCAAGGCAAACCATTCAATATCAGAGTAATTGAAATCTATGCCCCAACCAGTAATGCTGAAGAAGCTGAAGTGGAATGGTTCTATGAGACCTACAAGAGCTTCTCAAACTAACACCCAAAAAAGATATCCTTTTCATTATAGGGGACTGTAATTCAAAAGTAGTAGAAGTCAAGAAACACCTGGAATAACAGGCAAATTTGGCCTTGGAGTACAGAATGTATAGCAGGGCAAAGGCTAATAGAGTTTTGCCAGGAGAATGCACTGTCATAGCAAGCACCCTCTCCCAACAACACAAGAGAAGACTCTACACGTGGACATCACCAGATGGTCAATACCAAAATCAAATTGATTATATTCTTTGCAGCCAAAGATAGAGAAGCTCTTTACAGTCAGCAAAAACAAGACCAGGAGCTGACTGTGACTCAGATCATGAACTCCTTATTGTCAAATTGAGACTTAAATTGAAGAAAGTAGGGAAAACCATTAGACCATTCAGGTATGACCTAAACCAAACCCCTTACGATTATACAGTGGTTGTGAGAAATAAATATAAGGGAGTAGATCTGATAGATGAGTGCCGGATGAAGTATGGACAGAGGTTCATGATATTGTACAGGAGAGAGGGATCAAGACCATCCCCAAGAAAAAGAAATGCAAAAAGCAAAATGACTGTCTGAGGAGGCCTTACAAATAGCTGTGAAAAGAAGAAAAGCAAAAAGCAAAGGAGAAAAGAATAGATGTACCCATCTGAATGCATAGTTCCAAAGAATAGCAAGGAAAGATAAGAAAGTCTTCCTCAGTGATCCGTGCAATGAAATAGAGGAAAACAACAGAATGAGAAAGACTAGAAATTTCTTCAAGAAAATTAGAGATACCAAGGGAACATTTCACACAAAAATGGGCACAATTAAGGGCAGAAATGGTATGGACCTAACAGAAGCAGAAGATATTAAGAACAGGTGGCGAGAATACACAGAAAAACTATACAAAAAAGATCATCATAATCATGATGGTGTGACCACTCACCGAGAGCCAGACATCCTGGAATGAGAAGCCAAGGGGGCCTTAGGAAGCATCACTATGGACAAAGCTAGTGGAGGTGATGGAATTCCAGTTGAGCTATTTCAAATCCTAGACGATGATGCTGTGAAAGTGCTGCACTCAATATGCCAGCAAATTTGGAAAACTCAGCAGTGGCCACAGGACTGGAAAAGGCCAGTTTTCATTCCAATCCCAAAGAAAGGCAATGTCAAAGAATGCTCAAAGTACCGCACAATTGCACTCATCTCACACGCTAGCAAAGAAATGCTTAAAAGTCTCCAAGTTAGGTATGAGCATTATGGGAACCGTGAACTTCCAGATGTTCAAGCTGGATTTCGAAAAGGCAGAGGAACCAGAGATCAAATTGCCAACATCCGTTGGATCATCGAAAAAGCAAGAGAGTTCCAGAAAAACATCTCTTTCTGCTTTATTGACTATACAAAGCCTTTGACTGTGTGGATCACAACAAACTGTGGGAAATTCTTTAAAAGATGGGAATACCAGACCACTTTACCTGCCTCCTGAGAAATACATATACAGGTCAAGAAGCAACAGTTAGAACTGCTCATGGAACAACAGATTGGTTCCAAAGAGGAAAAGGAGTACATCAAGGCTGTATATTGTTACCCTACTTATTTAACTTATATGCAGAGTACATCATGCGAAATGCCGGGCTGGATGAAGCACAAGCTGGAATCAGGATGGCTGGGAAAAGTATCAATAACCTCAGATATGCAGATGACACCACCCTTAGGGCAGAAAGCAAAGAAGAACTTAAGAGCCTCTTGATGAAAGTGAAAGAGGAGAGTGAAAAAGCTGGCTTAAAACTCAATATTCAGAAAACTAAGATCATGGCATGTGCTCCCATCAGTTCATGGCAAATAGATGGGGAAACAGTGGAAATAGTGGCAGACTTTATTGTTTGGGGGCTCCAAAATCACTGCAGATTGTGACCACAGCCATGAAATCAAAAGACACTTACTCCTTGGACGGAACGTTATGACCAACATAGACAGCATACTAAAAAGCAGAGATATGACTTTGCCAGCAAAGGTCCTCTAGTCAAAGCTGTGTTTTTTCTAGCAGTCATGTATGGATGTGAGAGTTGGACTATAAATAAAGCTGAGTGCAGAAGAATTTATGCTTTTGAACTGTGGTGTTGAAGAAGACTTTTGAGGTCCCTTGGACTGCCAGGAGATCCAACCAGTTCATCTTAAAGGAAATCAGTCCTGAATGTTCATTGGAAGGACTGATGTTGAAGCTGAAACTCCAATACTTTGGCCATCTGATGTGAAGAACTGACTCCTTGGGTAAGACCCTGATCCTGGGAAAGATTGTTGGAGGAGAAGGGGCCGACAGAGGATGAGATGTTCGGATGCCATCACTCTATAGACATGTGTTTGAGCAAGGTCCAGGAGTTGGTGATGGACAGGGCAGCCTATCATGTTGCAGTCCATGGGGTTGTAAAGAGTCGGACATGACTGAGGAACTGAACTGAACTGAACTGAACTCCTCTCCAAGGTGAGATGTAATCTTCCCTCTTTCAGGTTAGCTGCACTCTGGAACTGAAAAGTTGGTTTTCCAGTTGTGGCAGATTCATAGCTGCCATAAATTTCTTTTCAGTCTGACCCTGTCCTGGTGCCTTAGTTGGAGGAGACCAAGAATCAAAAAGCTATCCCTCCAATCCCAGCTGGTGGTAGCATACAAGATCATGAGGCAGGGCATAGATGTGAACTGAGCTAAGCAAGAGACAAGTTTTCTGGGAAGGAAGACATGGTGGAAAGGAAAGTATTGTCAGTTACACACTGAGACCCTTTTTTCACTATTTAGCTTCTCACCACTTCCTCTCCTTCAGTTTCAATGTAAATCCTTTTTATCATTCCACTTCCTAACCCAGTTGTGTACTATTCTTATCCTAAGCAGTATGATTGTCTTGGCACAGGTTTCCCAGGCTTGTCTTTCTTGAGGAAGTTCAGAAGAAGTAGACAGAAGTCTTTCTGTCCAGGATCAGCCAGTGGCTGAAGTTAAATCCAATTGTAATCCTATCGCTTAGTAGGCTAGTGTAGCTTTTCAGTCAAACTTCTCCAAACTTCCCAATACTGATTGAGTTGGTGCTGTCAAAATGAAAAATCTTAATTTTAAACACTCAGCCAAGATTCAAGTTGTTTTTGGAAGCCATTACTAGGAAAGCATTTAAATAAACCTTAGCTATTAACTAACTAAGGGGCATAAACCTATGGATATTTTTTGCTTCCTCAATATAAATATACCTTACATTATAATTTGTTTTCCTCATACATACACTCCTTAGTCCCTGAGACAGAATTATCTAAAAAAAACAAGGAATCTTCAATGGGCCAAACACATGTCTGACTAGGAAGGTTCTTTGTGAGGTTGCTGGAAACACACTATTGGAAGGAAATTTCTAGGACTTTGGTTTAATATGCAAAAACTTTCTCTTGACTATAATTGTCCAAAATTAGAATGGGCCACCTTGAGTCTGAATGACTACATGCTAAGGATTTGAAAAGGGAATTCTACAATGGCTAACATGTTGAACTAGATCAGTAGTGCCAAAATAACACACAGGACAATTATATTGAAAGTACCCAGTAGATTTGTTTATAATTCAGGTTCTCAGGCCCTATTTCAGTGAATTGAAATCTCAGAGTTGAACCCAAGACTGTATTTCAAAAAGTGCTTGTAGGTGGTTCATAATGTGAGGGTAGGTTTGTGAGTCCGTGACTCAAATGACTTAAAAATCCCTTTCAGACTCAATTGCCCTTTATCTGTTGTATTTAGAAACCTGAGATTAATTTTCTCGTCTGAAACCTTTTTTAATTTTAATGTGAGTCTCTAAAGCATTGGATCATATACATTATCATTTATCAGCAACAAATATGCATTTATAACTATTTCTTCCTTTAACAGACAGCTTACTTGATTTCATTTAATGAATCAAATATTATCCATTAGTTTGGAGTTGCCTCTGGATTAGGCTTGTACTCCAGCAGCTTTGTAGACCAAGCTGTCAGCAAAAGAATATATATAATTGTTGGCACAAATTTTCTGTGATGCTTGCACCGCTCTCTGGGTTTGAAATAAATACAGCACTTTTTCTTTACATCTGTTGCCTTCTCATGTGGATGTGTTTGGGATCATCTGCCCAAAATATAGTAGAATGCAAATCTATTTCTGGAAAACAACAAACAGCATCCCTACTCTCAATTTAGTAGAATTTTGGCTTTGAAAAAGGTTATGGAAACAGTCAGACGTGGAATCGTTGGTACATATAGAATGAAGGCAAATACTCAAAGTAACTGCATGTGATGACTGCAAAATGCTTGTTATGCTGAATGATATTTCTCTCACAACCCCTCCAATACTTAAAAATTCAAAAGAAAAAACAAAAAATGTTATCATTGTCATATTTCTAAAGTACTAGGGGCTGATAATACAGGATAAACTCCATGAAAACTATTGCCACAGTGAGATTTTCCATTGTAATAAATGGATTTTAAAACATGACTGCTGGCCCTTATTTTTCCTGATGAATTTTCACAAAATTATCACACATTGTGGATGTCCACTTGGCAATTGTTATGATGGAATTTGCCATGTGTCATTCTGAATTTTTTTAAGCACTCATAACATAGAACCAATCTAATTGGGAGTAACTAGATGATATACTTCTGGGGAATTCTATATTTTCACTCCCAGTCCAATGAATACAGAGGTTAAGAAATCTGCTAATGTTGGCAAAACAAATCAGTGGTTCTACTCAGTATGATGAAGCTTATCTGTCATGGGATTTTATCAGTTAAAATCCAGTCATTTTCAAATTGTCTCATTTTCTCAGACCTCTAAACAACTGGAAGGAAAAAGTGATTAGGATATTTTCTGGTTTTGATTTTATAAAAATAAGGTAAATGAAAAGTAAGACATTTCCCAGGTACTTTTTTAAAAGAACAAATCCATATATGCATTTTGGGATTAGTGTTCAGTTGCTTAGTCGTGTCCGACTCTTTGCGACCCCATGGACTGCAGCACACCAGGCTTCCTTGTCCATCATCAAGTCCTGGAGCTTGCTCAAACTCATGTCCATAGAGTTGGTGATGCCATCCAACCATCTCATCCTCTGTTGTCCCCTTCTCCTACCACCTTCAATCTTTCCAAGCATCAGGGTCTTTTCAGATGAGTCCGTTCTTCGCATCAGGTGGCCAAAGTATTGGAGTTTCAGCTTCAGCATCAGTCCTGCCAATGAATATTCAGGACTGATTTCCCTTAGGATGGACTGGTTGGATCTCCTTGCAGTCCAAGGGACTCTCAAGAGTCTTCTCCAACACCACAGTTCAAAAGCATCAATTCTTTGGCACTGAGCTTTCTTTATAGTCCAATTCTCACATCCATACATGACTACTGGAAAAACCATGGCTTTGACTAGACAGACCTTTGTCAGCAAAGTAATGTCTCTGCTTTTTATTATGCTGTCTAGGTTGGCCATAACTTTTCTTCCAAGGAACTAGTGTCTCTTAATTTCATGGCTGTAGTCACCACCTACAGTGATTTTGGAGCCCCAAAAATAAAGTCTGCCACTGTTTCCATTGTTTCCCCATCTATTTGCTATGAAGTGATGGGAGCAGATGACATGATCTTAGTTTTCTGAATGTTGAGTTTTAAACCAACTTTTTCACCCTCTTTTTTCACTTTCATCGAGAGGCTCTTAGTTCTTCTTCATTTTCTGCCATAAGGGTGGTGTCATCTGCATATCTGAGGTTATTGATATTTCTCCTGGCAATCTTGATTCCAGCTTGTGCTTCATACACTTGGGATTAGTGTAGATTCAAGTTAATTTCCTCCACCTGTTATATCTACCATCCAGTTATCACAGAATGCCTGAGCAAATACTAGATCAAAATTCAATGATGTTGAGTATAATTGTGAGGGTGAGTATATATTTCTGCATCCTAATTTCATAAAAACCCAATGATTACTCTCCTCAGACAGATTAATCAAAATATGCAATTAATCAGAATATACCTCAATCAGTTATGTGGATCTTCCCGACCCAGGAATTGAACCAGGGTCTCCTACATAAAGGTGGATTCTTTACCAACTGAGCTATAAGGGAAGCCCAATTAGTTATGCATGTTACCATTATTGCTTCAGGTGATGTAATTTCACCTACAGTTAATTTTGTTTTTTTTTTTGTTTTTCTACACACATTCTGAGCTGGATGCTCACAGAGTTTACCATTATAACAATGGTGATGGCAAAGTCAAGAACAGACAGAAGGTATAAGAATGGACAAAAGTAAAGGAGTAATGACATTAGGGTGAAGAAAAAGGGGATTCAAACTTGACACTTGGGACAATACTACACAATATAAAAATTTTTCATTTTTCTTTACCTCTCTCAGCGTTCTTTTTAGTAATTATTCACTGAGTTACTGGTTCATTTTTTCACTTAACCATGTGTTGAGCAACAACTTATATGCCAGACATTTTTTTTGGTCAGCTCTAGAATTACATAGTGGAGAAGGCAATGGCACCCCACTCCAGTACTTTTGCCTGGAAAATCCCATGGATGGAGGAGCCTGGTGGGCTGCAGTCCATGGGGTCGCTAGACTCGGACACGACTGAGCTACTTCACTTTCACTTTTCACTTTCATGCATTGGAGAAGGAAATGGCAACCCACTCCAGTGTTCTTGCCTAGAGAATCCCAGGGACAGGGAAGCCTGATGGGCTGCTGTCTATGGGGTCGCACAGAGTCGGACATGACTGAAGCAACTTAGCAGCAGCAGCAGCAGCAGCAGAATTACATAGATCAACTAGAACAATGCCCTTGCTTTTTGTAGTTCATGTTAAAGCTGAAGAGATAGTAACTAAGTAATTTTGGTTCAGTGTATTAATTCTAAGTACTAAGAGAGGTTGCTGAAAATGCTAGAAGTGGGCAGGGGAGAGAAGTATTTGTTCTACTTGGGAAGGCTGCTCAGAGAAAACTTGGCTAAGAAAATACTATTACAGTTATACCTTGACAAATGAATAACAGTTTGCTAAACAGAAAGTGAGTAGAATGGCATTCTAGGCAGAAAAAAATCATGGAGGATGTCACATATTCTGTGGACAAACTGCATAAGAGATTAGAGGAGAGAAGGAGACAGAAAGGTAGGTTGAGATGAGGATGACTGTTATTTATGTACATGCGTTGTCCTTTCTGCTAGACTGCACACTTCTTGAGGTTGAGATTCAAGTCTCATCCTTTCATCCTTCCACCTGGTCATTCAATAAACATCTTTTGATTGTCCCCTATAAGAGAAAGACTACAGCCAGTAGACGGCATTGCTGATGCATTGGACATGCCCTGAAGGAACTCATATTATGGTGATAGAGAAAAACACAAAAACAAATAACTATGGTATATGTGATGAATGCTAACCTAATGAAAATTCCCTCTTGCAGGATTTTCTAACAATTTAGTATAAATTTTATACAAACCAAATTTCCTGTTTGGTAAAAAGATGAAGGAATGCCCCAAAACTTTATGTTTCTAAAAAACTCCCCTGCTCCCTCTCAATTTCCTAAAGTGGGGCCAAGTGCTCATTAAAAAGTTGTTGATCCTGAATGAAATGAACTAACTACGGAGGAAAGGAGAAAGCTAGCATTGCAATTTACAAAACTGAGCTAGATTATCAGTAAAACGTGAGATAGGGAACAAAGGCAAACCATGAAGAAATACTGTGGCCTACATATCAGGAAGCCAAGGAAAATGGAGTTATTAAAGAACCAGCTTTGATGTTCTGCATCCTTTCTTAATATGTTGCTTTTTGGTTAGTATTACATTGGTTAAAGATATGGCCCTTTAACTTTGTCAGTCTCTTCCTCTTGACAATGAAAAGCAAATGAGAATAAGGCAAAGGTGGAATAAGAGAATAGCCCTTATCTTTTTTTCTTTAACACAGGAAGGCTATGAGGAGAAGGATGCTTTAAGGAGCTAGTTTAATAAATGTTGAGTATTTAGAGGGCTAGTAGTAGAAAATTATTAATAGTATTCTTAATAGCATAATTTAATAAAATAATAACATATTTATTGTGAGCATTATGTCAAAATATTATACATGCATTAGTTTTTAATCTTCATAACAGTTAAATGAAGTAGTAACATCATTATCCTCACTTTACAGAAACAGATACTGAAGTATAGAAATATTAAGTGATTTGCCAAGGCCATATGGCTAGTAAATGGTGAAGAAAGATTTGAACTCAGTCAGTCTGATTCAAGACACCATGGCTGGAGAAGGTGCAGGGGCAGTGACAGGAGCACTTGGGGTATTGTGATAGAGAAAAAATAGGTATGTATGCTCCAGTGGAAGGGAAAGTGGTGGCAGAAGAGATAGAGATTTATCTAAGGAAAACAATGTAAAGTATCCAGGAATCATATAATAGCACTTTCCTGGGTGTGCTTTACTAAGTAATATATTGCCATAATATATTTCTGTAATATATTTCCATGACACATAACCATTCTTTGAAACTGTCTTAAGTCTACATCTATGTCTATAAACTTACATTTCTGTCTAGATAATATCCATCTATCTACTTACCTATCAAATACAAACTAAAAGGTTTTAATTTGCTTTGGTTTTCCAGCTCTGAAATGAGCAGGTCAATCTTGATTCTGAAAGCATCAATTCCTGATTAAACATAGAGTATTGGTTATGATAACCGTTCCTCAAGAATGAATTCAATTCAAAAACAGCAGCCTTAAGCTTTGTTTAAGATATAGAGAAGTTATACCATAAGGAAAACACAAAAACAAAACCCAGGACAACTTTTTCTCACATAAGTAATATTTCTATGTTTCTTTTTCACATCATTCCCATTTAAATGCAGGTTATAATGTGCTGCTAAGTACAAGGTAAACTTTTTTAGGCTATTCAAATGCTAATGGGAAGGTTAACTTTAAGGCAGAAGCTACTGTTGAAAAGGCACCAAGGTAGGAAAATTTAGTATAAGGTAATTTAAGAAAGACTAGGATTAAACTCTGAACTTTTTCAGTGAAAAAATAAATTTCTTATTAGAATAAATAAAAAGCACAGTGCAATTATACTTGTTTGTAGCAATACTGCTGAGCATTACACTAAGTGAAGCATTATTTCATTTTGGTGTTGTAAAAACTAGTAGTCATAAGTAAACCAGCATCTCTTGACAGCTTCACCTAGAATATAAATAGTGAACTGATAGTCTGTGCAAATATTTGTACCCACTCTCCTAAAAATGATGAATTGCACAAGGCCCTAATACAGTGGTTGCAGAATAACCAGATATATTGGGAGCTTTCTGAATCTCCCAAAGCTTTATCTTCCCCAGTATTCAATTTCCTTTTTAGCCCAGAAAATAGTGACTCATGGCCTACCACCCATCACAATGGCTTGTAAAGGCTTTCCCACACCCTCTGGGTATTTACCCAAGACTACCAGATGAAATGCTCCCATTCAACTGAATTTAAAAAAAAAAGCTCTTACCATAAGGAAAACACAAAAACAAAACCCAGGACAACTTGGTTGCCAGGGCTATATTCAACTGTTGAAAAGACCAATAAGTGATAGGATAAGAGGGGCAGGAGAGACTGGATGAGTTGAAAAGCTGAAAGTAGCAATGGATAGCAGAAAGGTTTAGTTTTTTTTTTTTCCACTGATCCTTTTGTGTTCTGATTTCTTATATGACAACTATCGATATTTCTAAAATATCCTTAATGTTGTTGTTGCTTTTCTTTCTTCATCCCTCCCACTGTATTCCTATGGTATCCTCTTCTGTGGAAATAGAGATGCATGCCTTAGAGAATGCAAGAGGGAATCTGAGTCACAAGCCAACAGTTTTGTGAACCTCCTATAAGAAGACAATTTTTAAGAAGAAATTTAAGACCCAGAGGGATGGTATGGGGAGGGAGGTGGGAGGGGGGCTCAGGATGGGGAACATGTGTACACCCGTGGTGGATGCATGTTGATGTATGGCAAAACCAACACAATATTGTAAAGTAAAAAAAAAATAAAAATAAAAAATTAAATAAAAAAAAGAAGAAATTTAAGAAGAACTTCCTTTAGGAACTTCCTTTAAGGAGAATTACATCTTTGAAAATATGTGTTTTTAAAAGACAGTGTAATATAGCTGACTATTGTGCTACTTATTCCCAAAGGTTTGAAGATAAAACCCAGAATATCAAGAAAATATATTTAAAAATCAATACATGACAAATGCTTTAAAACTACTTCAATTTCTCCTCTTCTTCCTCTTGCTTCCCATCTTCCTCCATCTCTTCCTATTACTATTATCACTATAAGGCTATCACAGATATATAGTGCATTATAGTTGACAAAGTGCTTACATAGACATTACCTCATTTAATCATTCTACACCCATTTAATAAACATTTACTGAGCAGCTACACCTTGCCTGGCCTTAAGTATTCTGTAGTTTTTAAAAGTACATCGAGTTGATTAGTAGCAAAGGAAATTTTAAAAATATACAAATAAATTTATCATTGCAACTTGTGAAAAGTGCTACTAAGAAAAAGAAGAGAGAGTGTTATGAATGAGAGGGTAAAATGGATCAAGTTACACTCAGAAGCCAGAGAAGCAGACTTGAGCTGAGATGGAAGAATGTCAAGTTTTCAGTCAGCTGGAGTGCGATGAAGAGTTTTCCAGGCCTAGTGAACAACATGTGCAAAGGCCCTGAAGCAGAAACAGGCTTGGCTCATTAGAATGGCATAAAGGAGGCAAAACATGAAGTTAGACATGTACCAGAAGCCAGATGATGCAGCATCTTATAAGTTAAAGAGTTTGAAGTATATTACAAGTATATTTTGGAGAAGGCAATGGCACCCCACTCCAGTACTCTTGCCTGGAAAATCCCATGGATGGAGGAGCCTGGAAGGCTGCAGTCCATGGGGTCGCTGAGGGTCAGACACGACTGAGGGACTTCACTTTCACTTTTCACTTTCATGCATTGGAGAAGGAAATGGCAGCCCACTCCAGTGTTCTTGCCTGGAGAATCCCAGAGATGGGGGAGCCTGGTGGGCTGCCAAATGTTACAAGTATACTTGGAAGCTAGTGAAGGGCTTTAAAACTAGTGAAGGGTTAGAGAAATTACAGTATCCTACTGACCTTTTTTATCAGTGCTATGTAAAAGAAATATAATATGACTCATGTAAATAATTTTAATTTTAAATGTTCTAGTAGCCAGATTCAAAAAACTAAAACAGAACAGGTGAAGTTAATTCTAATACTGTATTTCGTTTAACCCAGTATTTCCAAATTATCACACAAATAATGAAATCAATGTATGAAATCACTAAGTTATTTTACATTTGTTATACGAAGTCTGTGAAACCCAGTGTGTACTTTATACATATAGCACATCTCATTTCAGAGCAGCTACATTTCAAGTGCTCATTTGTCACATGTACTGAACAATGTATTCTGGCTGCTATATAGAGAATACATTAGAGAGGAATGGGTTAAAGCAAGTATTTGTTTGATAATTGTTGTTATAAAATATTGTAAATTTAGTGGCTTAAAACAATAAAAATGCATTACCTTACAATTTCATAGGTCAGAATTCTGACATGGGTCTCTATAGGCTAAAATCAAGGTATTGACAGGGTTGCATTCCTTCTGTGAGTTTTAGAGGAAAATCTATTTCCTTGCATTTTTCAGCTTCTAGAAGCCACCTGTCACTTTTTCCATTGTTTCCCCATCTATTTGCCATGAAATGATGTTGACTACAGCCATGAAATTAAAACATGCTCGCTCCTTGGAAGAAAAGCTATGGTCAACCTAGACAGCATATTAAAAAGCAGAGACATTATTTGCCAACAAAGGTCCATCTACTCAAAGCTATGGTTTTTTCAGTAGGCATGTATGCATGTGAGAGTCGGACTATAAAAAAAGCTGAGCACCAAAGAATTGATGCTTTTGAACTGTGGTGTTGGGGAAGACTCTTGAGAGTCCCTTGGACTGCAAGGAGATCCACCCAGTCCATCCTAAAGGAGATCAGTCCTGAATTATTCACTGGAAGGACTGATGCTGAAGCTGAAACGCCAATACTTTGGCCACCTGATGCAAAGAACTGACTCATCTGAAAAGATCCTGATGCTGGGAAAGATTGAAGGCGGGAGGAGAAAGGGACAACAGAGGATGAGATGGTTAGATGGCATCACCGACTTGATGGACATGAGTTTGAGTAAGCTCCAGGAGTTGGTGATGGACAAGGAAGCCTGGCGCACTGCAGTCCATGGGGTCACAAAGAGTCAGACACGACTGAGTGACTGAACTGAACTGAGAAGCCACCTAATCGCCTTGCCTCAAGACCCCACCAATCCATCTACCAAGTTATCAACCTTGGGCTGTGTCTCTCTTATGCTGCCATTTCTCTGGTTCTCTCTTCTGCTTCTCTCTTCTTGTAAGGTACCTTGTGATTATGTGTCCATCTGGATAGTCCAGATAATCTCCCTAATCTCAAGGTCATCTGATTAGCAACCTTAATTCCACCTGCAACCTTGATTCCCCATTGCTACTTAACCAAACATAATCACATGATCCGAGGATTAAGATGTTGACATGGTGGGGAGGGAAGATAATTTTGTTTACCACAGCAAGAAAACATGTTATCCACATTAGAATAATTAAAAAACAAAATAATCGATTTAACATTTTAGAGAAACAATGCCCCTTCTTATAACAAAATTCATAAAATAGAGAAGCACAAAGCATAAATTAAACAACAAAACACTACTACACAAAATCTTAATACTCAGAAGGATTTTTCCTAACATTTATTAAACATCATTTCAGCCACCTTTCTATGTACAGATACAGGAAGATGGAGAGAAAAACAATTTTTCAAAAGTAGGCTCACATTCTATATTATATTTTGAATGAAAGGTATTATATTTAATAATTTTACTTGAATTTAACAGAAGAAAAAAAATTAACTGAATTAGAAGAAATTTACTGAACATCAAATATATTTTTCTTCACCAGAATAGATATTAATTCTTAAAATATCACTCTGAAGTTTAAAAAGCATATAACAATATTGAGTATTGAACATTTATATTCCATGTTTTAAACTTTAAATGATATCCTTTGAAATACAGAAAGAACCTAAAGCTCAGAGAGCCCAGTGACTTGCCACAAAGAATGCATTATTCTTCTGCTTTCCTTAGTAGGTTCTTTCTTCCATGGTCCATTACTACTATTTTATTTCTTGTCTTTCACCTCGAAGTTGATACATCTGTTTATCTGCAACCCTGGATCTTTGGTTATTGACCTTACTATGCCTCATTGAGTACTCAGACAGAAATTCCTGAACATGAGTGCTCAGAATCTCCCTTCATTACTATAGCTTTGGATAAAAAGCTTCTCCTACATTAAGGCCCACAACTCCTTTATGCAATGGATACTGCCACTTTCACCTCTTCATGAACTTTGCCCCTACAATTATCCCCTTTCTCTCCTCTTGCTTTTTTTTTTCCTCTCTACTGATTTATTTCCATCAATAAACATCAAGTTCTAGTATGTCCAGTCTTGCAAAATACAAAACAAAGACCCTTCCTTGACACATAATATGCCCCTTCAGCTACAGCCTCCAGTCTCCCAACTCCTTCACAGCAGAACTTCTTGAGAGAGTTGTGTGGAATAGCTGACTTCATTTCAGCATTCTTGGGCTTCCTTTGTTGTTGTTGTTGTTGTTCGGGGATTCCTTTACCACTACTCAATGATCTCCATACTGCTAGTTAGGATAGCCATCTCTCAGTTCTTATCCTAATTATCTTCTCAGCCACATTTGTCATAGTTTACTAGTCCCTCTCACTTGAAATGCTGTCTTTCGATTTCCCTTATATCAGTTTCTCCTTGTTTTCCTTCTGCCTCGCTGATCAATCTTTCTCTTTGCTGACTTTTCCTTCTCTATTTAAATTCTAAATATTGGAGAATCTAATCTTTCAATTCCTCAAACATGCTGAGCTTTGTTTTGCTTTGGAGCTTTGTATATCACAAGCCTGGGATACTTTCCCCACTTGTTTTCATATGGCTGACTCCTTTGTGGCATTCAGACCTCTGCCTTTCCTTATTGTGTAATTCATCTCATCCTATCAATCTCAACCACATCACATATGTTTTTTTTTTCCAGATAGCACTTACCACTAGCTCATATTTTTTTTCCTCATTTATTTTCCTATCTATTTTATGTCTCTCTCCCAAAGGGCAAGAACCTTATTTATCATTTTTATAGCACTTGGTCCTAAGAGCAATACCTAAAACCATACTAGAGTCTCAAAAATAATTGTTAAATGTATAGAGTTTTAACGAATATCTTACCTATAGCATTTTTCATGGGTCAGTGTTTGTTTATCCTGAATTTTGCATATGCTTTTGACAACACTATGCACAAAAATTAACTTACTGGTTTAGAAGAATAGGTACTCAAAAATTAGTTATGAAAAAAGTTAATAAAGGTGAACATGAATGTCTTTCTTGACACTTTAAGCTATATACCTGTAGACATACATAAGCATTTCAAAAGAGAGAGATGTGGGGAATAAACTTAGTATCAGGCATAAGAAAAATTTTGGTACTATCCTCTGAGTTAGAATGATCTGTTGTATAATGCTGAATTTTACAGACAATGGCAATCAGTCTCAGAGAAGAAAAATAATTTGTGCAAGATCATATAACAAGTAAGTGGTAGAAGTATATCTAAAACCTAAGTTACATCATTCTTAATTTTCAGATCAAAGAAATACAATACTATATGATAAAATAACCTTATCATATTTTATATTTGGAAGCTCTTTAAGTTCTCATACAAGAACAGGATGTTAATGCAGGATTTTTAATATTAGTGGTCTCATTATTTCTCTTTCAAGAGCAAACCAAATTTATATCACCATTACTCTTATGTTACTAACTTAAACTGAGTGAAACCTAGGAGGAAATAAAGGAAGAATATTTTAGTGTTTATATGTTCAGTGCAAATTCTGTAAAGACATATGAAAATGCATGTAGATTTTATTAATTATCCTAACTTTTTACTATTCTGAAACCAAACAATTTTCATAGCTCTGAAACTCCCAAAATCAAACTAAATACATCTATAAAAATGAACCTATATACAACACATTGCAATGACACTTACTTGAATCATGTATCATTTATCAAAAACATCTATATCAGCCTATCACTATGTGTGACAATAAAGTCTCAAAACTACTAGCTTAGAATGTTCTCAAAACAGAAACAAAAGATCTGCTTGTATGGGAAATATATAAATTTGTTCAAAGAATTTTTATTGGCTGGGTAAAATATCACCTAGGTATCAGTAGTAAATAATTTTTTAAGAAATCATAGTAAAATATATTAATATGTGTTGGTTTTGTTCTATAAGGCTGAATGTATACTTAGAGCCTTGCTTTAACTTCTCAAGCTATAAGGAAAGAAATCTTGTTTAGATGATACATAATCAGTATCAAAGACTGTAGGATCATTGCCTGCATAATTCTTGAATCAGTTAAATATACATATGTAAAATACAGAATTATAAAATGGAGATACCCACCCATCCCTACCAAGCACTGTATCTGCTCTCTTATCAGGAAAAAAAATGATTTCCTCCCTCCTATCCCTGAAGAGGAAAGAAAAAAAAAAAAAAAAGAGTAGAAGATTTTAGGGAAGAAGAAAGACAATCTCACGGGGATAATAAATCACATATTTAAAATCATCTGCAACAAAAGCAACAAATATTAACATTCTAGTCCATGATAGTGAGATGAGGTAAAGTAGGGGTTGGAAAAAGAGGTGAGGACATATCATCATGACATTAGTCTAGCTGACCTGTAAGGCTAAACATGAGAAATAAGAACTAGATTAACATCAACTAAGAAAATCCTCTAGACCAGTCTCATGCCCTGATAGACAAGGATGAAGCTTAAGTGTGATCTTTTTTCTGGTGCTTCGTCACTAGGTGGCTCATATTTCTGTGGCTGGAAGAACCAAGAGGCAGAATGAAAGACTCCTTGCTCTATTTATCTTTTAAACTAGTCTATTTGAGTGACTGACAAAACACAGGCTCAATCAATTAATAAGTCTGCTGAATATTGATTTTATAACTATCACTGTATGAGGCACACTGGGAGAGAACAGTGTGTACCTATGTATTACCTGTAAGAAGTGTGTCATCTGAAACACTGCATGCAAATAAATAGCAGAGAGGAAGCAACACAGTTTTGTTTTATAAAGAGAAATTATTTGGTAAATGATTTCATTAACAGAGTAAGGAACAAAGAGCTTGACTGAAGGAAGACTGCAAAAATATAACCCTTTGGAGGTTGAGAGAAATTGGTTAGGGCCAGCATGTGGAGAGGGCTTCCCATGTGATGCAGTGGTAAAGAACCTGCCTGCCAATGCAGGAGGCAAAAGACACAGGTTTGATCCTTGGGTCTGGAAGATACCATGGAGTAGAAAATGGCAACTCACTCCAGTATTCTTGCCTGGAAAATTCGATGGGCAGAGGAGCCTAGTGGGTTGCAGTCCATGGGTCCACAAAGAATTGGACATGACTGAGCAACTGATCATACAAACGTCAGGGATGTCCAAATGTTTTTATACATGCCAAGGAGGGGCTTGCCAGGTGGCTCAGTGGGTAAAGAATCACCTGCAATGCAGAGGAGGCGTGGTAATGCACTCCAGTATTCTTGCCTAGAAAATTTCATGGACAGAGGAGCCTGGTGGGCTACAGTCCATTGGGCCTCAAAGAGTCGGACACAACTGAGCACACACACAGTATGTGGAGAAGAGTCTCAAATCCTGAAGGCTGAGGTGGGGAGTAGCCCAGATCTTATCACATGAGATATTTTTGGAAGTTTGACTCTGAACCACTTCCCAGACATCAGAAGGTTACAGAGTGAGAGTCCCAAATACTCCCCAAGACATTAACATTAAATCACATAACAAAAACATGATGAACAGGACATTTACTCCATGTGAGTTACCTAATACCTTTGTTTTGGTTTTGATTCTTTATACAGATTCTATTTCCCTGAGCTTCTCTATAAATCACAAATATTTGCAACCAAATTGCACCAGTAAATCTCATAAAACAGCTTCCCTGAGACCAGATTCAAGATGTTAACACAAGAAGAGTTTCCTCATTTTATATAGTGGCTGGGTGGGTCTTTTATTCTTTAGAAAAAAAATATTTCAAAATGTCATTTATGTGGTGAAGAAGTTCCAAGAAAATGGTGCTGTTGAATTTCTTTAATAAACTGTGTATTTGTACTCATTCTTAGAAGGTATTTAGAAAGAAAAATGTTGTATTAACTCCTGTTTCACCAAATCTCCAATTGTAAGGAAAGATGGCATTTTCCTCCCTGTGCTGAATAGATTCTTTGAAATACAGGTTCCAGTTAAAGAACTTGGAACCTTCCAATCATTACATGACTAGATGAAGTTGGTTAGTATAACAAACCAGGAAAAGAAAAATAAAATAGTATAAATCATACAGTTCTCCGTGAATTATATAAAAGTTCTATTCTTCCCACTATACTGCAGTACACTTTAATTGATGAAGTCTCTCCTTTAACACACACAGGATTTTAAAGATTTGCAAAGCTTTAAGTGGAATAGGTAATAAGAGAAAAATAAATAAAATAAGTCAGAAATATGAACAGCTTGAGCCTCTGTTATGAGTTCATAAATGCCTTAAATTAGGAGGAATTACTGTGGGATTTAAAGCTATTGGGATATATTTGCATCTTGAGTTGGTCTTTTTACTACTAAGTAGAACAATTTACTGACTTATCCCTTTGTAGGAAACAAAGGCATATACTGTAATCTGTCAGTATAAAATATTTTGAATTCACTATAATGTGGGCCCATAGAGTTTCAGACATATGTTCAGAACTGGAATCTGTACAAGATTTTAATTTTAATCAAAACCAAAGCAGCCTGTGACTCAGGTCACTGTCTGTCCTCCAGCAACAATGCAGATACTCTCAGAGGTTTTGTTTCATCCTATTTTCATCATATAAGGGTACAGTTGCTATGATGAAGACGTAAAAGATATGGACAAAAAGGGACCCAAAATTAATTCATTCAGAGAAAACCTATAGTAATACATTCTTACAATCCCCTGCCTTTTTAATATTTATACATATTCCAAAAACAGGCCAGAAAAGTAGGTTTTTTGTTATCATTATCTTGCTGAAAGTCTTGCCAGGATTCAAAGCCAAGATGCATGCTGACAGAAACTCTGACTTGCAATCATTAATACTGTAAAATGATGTATCATGATAGGATGGTACATCATATTTGAAAAATTCTTATAATTTAATGATAATGCCTTGAGACTGTATTTATTCCTAAGAAATCAAGATATTAAAAAATGATTATCAAGGGGTATGAGGTTATCTTCATATTTTACTTTTCATTTTTGCAATTTTGTTGACTGCTTCTCTGTGAGATCTTAATCAACAGGCCCTGATGTGACATGTTCCATTGAATTAAGCAGTTAATTAATTATTAATTAACTAAGAAATTAATTAAGATTGTCTAAGTTTAGGAACATGTTTATTCAAATGCCTGTTCAGAAAGCAGAAATTGTTTTCAAGCATCTAAACTCAGCTAAAAAACATGCTAATTAGTAGAATAATTGGCTTTGCTGTGACTTCTCCAATAGGACAAGTATTTTAGTTAGGTTTTAGTCAAATCCAGGAGTTAGGGTGAATAATAGTATACTATATACTTAGCTAAAAACCTTTTGCAAAGGAAAAAAAGAAAAAAACCTTAACAATCAGTGGCTGATTGCTGATCTCTATCTGTGGACTTCTCCATAACATGTTAGTGGCATAACAAAGAGAATCACAGACCTCAAGGAGTCCTAGCTCTGCATTGTCTCATGACTGGAGGATAATTTACCTAAACTTACTGAAAAATGTAGATGAATTGTTATCCCTACAAAACTCTGCTTTTCACATTATCATATAATGCCTATCAAGAAGTACAATAATCATGGAGCAAATGAGTATTTTGTGCGTTACTTTAATACTGAACGCACCCTACAATATCCAGACTTCGTATTTCTAATTTACAGTGAGGATTTCCTATGAAAATGAAATGCATCATTTACAAACTGCTTAAGGATTATGACTGCCAACCCATCCATATTACTTTTGGGGGGAATTGAAATGTGCTTATTCTTAATAGTTATGGATACTATCTCTTTGAGCTTTGTGATAGTCAAGATCATATCATATTCATCTTTTAATCCCTAGCACCTATCCAGAAAATGGCTGTTCCATAACACACATTCAATACTTTCTTATTGAATGAGTAAAGAGCTGATTGATAAATGTAGTGAAAAGACAAGTCAACTTGGTGAAATAATTGTCATGATGTAACCAATAAAACCAGTTGATGTGATTGTTCTTTTTTTTCTCATCTTTCAAATTGTTGCTCTTGTATCATCAAAAAGAGCATTAGTGTAAAAGTATATCCCTTAATCTATTTCAGGTATTGGTATGTATTTAGTTTCATGCTCAGTGTATGTTGGGAATGCAGTTTGAATAGAGCACTGGGCTATTAATATTTAAGATGGATTCAGAAGAGCCGACTCATTGAGCAAGCTCTGGGAGATGGTGAAGGATAGGGAAGCCTGGCATGCTGTAGTCCATGGAGGTCTCAAAGAGTCAGACACGACTGAGAAACTGAACGACAGCAACAGAAGACAATTATTACACAGTCTCTTGAACCAAAAACCATGTATGAAACTACTGTAAAAATACAGGACTTCCTTGGTGGTCCAGTGGTTATGAATCTGCCTGCCAGTGCAGAGGGCACAGGTTCAATCCCTGGGCTGAAAATATTCTACATGCCAGAAGACAATTAAGCCTGTGTGTCACAACTATTGAAGCCTGTGCACCCAGAGCCCAGGCTCCAAAACAAGAGAAGCCACCACAGTGAGAAGCCCGCACACTGTAACAAAGAGTAGCTCACACTCGCCACAACTAGAGAAAGCCCAAGTGCAGCACTGACTATCCAACAAAGCCAAAAATAAATAAAAAGAATTCTAAAAATACAAAGTAGGACAATATGTGAAGCATTACAGTGAGTATATGAGTAGTATAATTTTGTACAAAGAGTCAAAAGGTTACTCTATCTAGACTGCTGTAATCAAGGAGTAATCTTAGGGAACATACAACTTGAACATCTGAATGATTAAGAGGAGTTGAATGAGTGGAAAGGAGTGGTGACTAGACTACAAGTGGAGAATAGTGTGGTTAGACATATTTAGACTAAGCTTTGTAGATTTGGAAAACAACAGAATGATCAAGAGTTTTATAGGCTGTTTCCTATTGCTTTGGGAATAAAAACTAAATCTCCTTAACATGGCCTTTAAGTTCTACATGATTTAGAATCTACCTACATCTCCAGCTTCTGATCAAGACTTGCACGGCAATGTTGTCACATCCTGGAAGATTTTCTTTGATTTTTAACTAGGCAATGCAAAGTCATCTTTCAGATCTCAGTTCAAGTATCACTTTCTTTTGAATTAGGTTAACCTCTCATCCTGCCTTGCTATTAGCTATCATAGCACTATGTACCTCTCCTTAATGACACTTACAATAGTTATAATTTTACAGTTTATTTGTGTGATTATGAGTGTGCCTCCTCCACTGGACTGTTAGTTCTGTAAGAGTATGGATCATCTCTATTTTCATTTACTATTGTATCCACAGTGCCTAATCCATAATAGGTGCTCATACATAAATGGAGTTGGATAATTAAAATAGGCTAGCAAATTTAGCTATATTGAAGGATCATGCACTCATTGATCTAACAAATATATATTGAATAATTATTATACACTGTATTTTGTACCAGGTACAGAAGATACAAAAATGGAAGATACTTCTTGCCTATGGTCTATTCAATATGAGGAAGAAAGATAAAAATAACAGGCATTTACAATCTAGGGTGAGCAATGCTGCTGTGGTAGACTAAATATAGTAATTTTACAGCATGAAGGAAGAGATTTCTAAAAATGAAAGTAATAAGAGGAGACTGCTTGGTAGATACTGGTAATATTTAAATTGATTTTTGACCTTTATTCTGCTTATAAGAACAAATCTAAAAGGTAATCAGTAAAGTAGCATTAGTAAATAACAGAATGTCTTTTAAAGTTTATAGATAAAAAACAAACAGGAACAAAAATGGTTCAGAGAATTGGAACCCAGAGCATCGGTGGAGCAAACGAGAGAGCAGCTGAGTTGGGAGGATGGGTTTACCAGCCTCCTCTCCTTGTGGTCCTTTCGAGGGGATTTCCGAAGATTATACAAATTACCTCATCGCTTTTCTGAAATTTTGTTTTGTATGCATAGGAACTATAATGAGCATCTGTTCCACAGATATAACCTTGTCTCCAGACCTAGACAAGAACCCATTTTCTAAATATAGTGTTGACAGGGATATTCTCAAGGAGGAGGTAGAGGACAAGATGTTGCTTTTGTAAACTTTCCAGTCAAGAAGTATGGGCTGAGTTTTTGTTTCTCCTGCACTATACTAGGCACTATGGAGAAGAAAGGAGAAGACTGTTGCCCTAGAGGAAGATTATGTGCTCTTTTAATAGCTGACATTCAAAACCACCTTCTAGTTGCTACAAAAAGGCACTGAAGAGGAAATAGCCCTTTCCTTATATTTAGAATGTATTTCATTCACAGGGAACTATTAAAACTTTTAAAGCAAATATGCAAGGGTTAAAAACTAAACATCCAAATCTTCCTAAAGCATATTGGTTCAGTTCCAAGGCATTTGCTAAAATTACACATAGAGCCTTACTTTGAAATAAATATAGCAAATTACTACTTTGGAAATTGGGCTCTTGGGCATCTCTGCTTCTATTTCAAATGGTCATTCCTAATTACACGCAGGAAAAAAATCAAATATATCTTTAGATCAGATTTTTCTCTTAGGACAAAAGTAATTATTCTGCTTCAACCTAGGTATAATATTCCTTCTTTTACTGTGAAGCTACTTACATCTTAGAGCAAATGACAAGTCAAGAAATTAAAAGCAAAGAATATTGAAATAGGCAAGTTTACTCTGATGCATTTTAGAATCACTATAAAAAACTTCTCTGAAGCTCTTTCCAAAGAAGGTATGCAACAAGGGTTACTTTCTACTAGAAGAACAGAGAAGGGGATGACAATGGAATGTTCCTGAGGTTGGAGGATTTGGGAAGGAGCCTGGCAAGTAGACTAAGAAGTGAAATGATATCAACTATTTGCAATGTATTGGAACATGACATTCAAAGTTAATAGGATTCTTCTTACCATAGCTCAATGGGAAGGCAAACAGGAAGCCAGTGACAGTATGTGAAAAGTGAAAATGTTAGTTGCTCAGTCGTGTCTGACTCTTTGCGACTCCATGGACTGCAGCCCACTATGTTCCTCTGTCCACGAAATTCTTCAGGCAAGAATACTAGAGTGGGTTGCCATTCCCTTTTCCAGTGGACCTTCCTGAGACCCAGGGATTGAACCTGGGTTGCCTGCATTGCAGTCAGATTCTTGACCATCTGAGGCACCAGGGTATATTTATTCAGAATTTCTCTGAGTATAAAAGATCTAGTCACAAATCAGCTTCTCCTGTCTAAGAAATGAAAACTTTGGATATGGATGCAATCTGCTAAGTTCAGTTCAGTTGCTCAGTCGTGTCTGACTCTTTATGGCCCCATGGACTGCAGCACGCCAGGCCTCCCTGTCCATCACCAACTCCCGGAGTCCACCATAACTCCTGTCCATTAAGTCGGTGATGCTATCCAACCTCTGTCATCCCCTTCTCCTCCTGCCTTCAATCTTTCCCAGCATCAGGGTCTTTTCAGATGAGTCAGCTCTTCACATCAGGTGAAAAAAGTATTGGAGTTTCAGCTTCAACATCAGTCCTTCCAATGAATACCCAGGACTAATCTCCTTTAGGACGGACTGGTTGGATCTCCTTGCAGTCCAAGGGACTCTCAAGAGTCTTCTCCAACACCACAGTTCAAAAGCCTCAGTTCTTTGGTGCTCAGCTTTCTTTATAGTCCAATTCTCACATCCATTCATGACTACTGGAAAAATCATGGCCTTGACTAGATGACCTTTGTTGGCAAATTAATGTCTCTGCTTTTTAATATGCTGTCTAGGTTGGTCATAACTTTCCTTCCAAGGAGTAAGCATAATTTCATGGCTGCAGTCAACATCTGCAGTGATTTTGGAGCCCAAAAAAATAAAGTTTGCCACTGTTTCCACTGTTTCCCCATCTATTTCCCATGAAGTGATGGGACCAGATGCCATGATCTTAGTTTTCTGAATGTTGAACTTTAAGCCAACTTTTTCACTCTCTTCTTTCACTTTCATCAAGAGGCTCTTTAGTTCTCCTTCACTTTCTTCCATAAGGGTGGTGTCATCTGCATATCTGAGGTTATTGATATTTCTTCCGGCAATCTTGATTCCAGCTTGTGCTTCCTCCAGCCCAGTGTTTCTCATGATGTACTCTGCATATAAGTTAAATAAGCAGGGTGACAACATACAGTCTTGACGTACTCCTTTTCCTATTTGGAACCAGTCTGTTGTTCCATGTCCAGTTCTAACTGTTGCTTCCTTACCTGCATACAGATTTCTCAAGAGACAGGTCAGGTGGTCTGGTATACCCATCTCTTTCAGAATTTTCCACAGTTTTTTGTGATCCACACAGTCAAGATACTGAATATAGTGACAAAAAAGAAAAGCAAGGATGAAAATAAGGGAAAAAAACAACAAAGAGTAAGTAGCTGAGAGAGGAAGTATCAAAAGAAATGGCCCTCATTCATTCAACAAACTTGTCTGGAGCCTTGTACATTAAGGACTGAAAAAAAAAACACAAACCTGTCCATTCACTTGAGGATTATCAGTTTAGTTAAGAGAGTGAGATGATTTTGTAGATAACAATAACATGATATTCAAAGTTAATACCTCTTTATCTCCTCAATCCTTTGAGATCTCAGTACATCAAGTTTCCTATCTACTCCATCTTCACACTTTCCTTTCTAGCTTACTTTTTTTTGGATTATAAATATACAAAATTTTCTCTGTTAATTAAAAAAAAAATCTTCCACTGATACTGTCTCAATCTATCTGTCACTGCCTCTTTCTTTCCTTTCAAATACAAGTTATATTTAAAGTTTCAACTTAATATAATTTTCCAATTAACTCTTCAATGTATTGCTGTCTTCTGCTCTCAAAATTTCCTTGAAGCTGTGATTACTAAGGACATCAGTGACTCCCTAAATGACAAATATAATTAATTAGTTCTTTTCTTACTTGATCTGTCTATGGCATTTGATACTGTTGACCTCATTGAAATGTTATCCTCCTATCTCCATGATATCAATTTTCTGGCTCTCTCCCTTATTCTCTAGCCATTCCTATTTTCTCTGAAGGTCTCCCTTACATATTGCTATACTCCAGAACTTAATCTTTGGTCCTTTTCTTACCCTTAATGTTCTTATGGGTTACTTAACCCATTCAAACAATATCTATTACCATTTAGCACACAGTTGACACCTAAATCTTTATCTGTAGGCCATGACCTCTATCTTGAGGTTCAGATTCAAATATCCAAGTTTTTAACAAACATTGACACATGGCACCCTAACACAGCTCTCTCTCTCTCTACATATATATATATATATATATACACACACACACATATATATATACATATACACATACATACAGAGAGAGGAGAAAAAACAGAGTATTAATTATTTTCTTCAAACCCTGACCCTCATGTTTACTTAGTGTTATAAGATCAGTAAATCTGACTACTCCCTCTTCTTTATCCTATGCATACAAATGGTAACATCAGTCAATCTTAATTCTTTAATATTTTAAAAACTGACATCTTCTTCCCTCATTAAAAAAAATTGTATTCTACTAATTGGTTCTGCTACCTTAGTTTTACTCTCTTCCATTTCATCTTCCATATAAATTTCAGAATGCCTTTTTTACAGTGCATACCCTACTCTGTCACTTGCCTGCTTCATGTCTCTCAAAAATTCCTTGTTGTCTGCAGCAATGGCTCTTAAACGTTCTTGTGCCTAAGTATACTTGGAAGGATTTGTTAAAACAGAGTGTTGGGCTCTGTTCCCTGGGGTTTCCAATTCAAGAGCTGTGATGTTGGGCCTCAGAATTTACACTTCTGTTTCCCAGGCTAATTTGGAGGCATACTCAACAGACTTTATCACTTAGTTGTGCAGGGAGCAGAAGGAAATAAAGAGTGCAGGATGATAGCTGAAATTCTTACATTAGAACTTAAGAAATTGGGTGGGTGTTGGTGCGATCACTGAGAAAAAATATAGGAAGTTAACTGGGAAAATGATAGCAAATGTGGTGAGGTTAACTTTGAAATTTTAAGGTGTTTTTTCAAACTTCACCCTGTATTTCCATACCCTTTCTTGCCTTGAACAATCTCTAGTTTCCAATCATCTTGTACAATGTATAAGCACTGAGTGCATGGAAGAGATACCATGCCTCTCTTCTAATGATCTAGATGTATGGAATTCCTTTGCCTCTCACCCCTTTTTTTTTTTTTTCTGTTAAATATCCAACTTATCTGTTATGACCCAGTTTAAGCATCTTTTTCTCATTTTAGTCTTCCCTTCTTAGTCTCTACTTTCAAATCTTTGAAATGAGCTTAAGAAGAATATTTTTTGTTTATGATGGTCACATGAAGACTTTTATTAAGATACCCATAGCCCCAGAGGAGGAACACTGATTGGAAAAGTGGTTTCTAGATTCTTCTAGTGTCGAGATTTGCATGTTTGAAGAAACTCCATACATTTGTCAATGACAAAACAATATGCATTACCATATACGCTATTGCTAATTCCATCTAGTCAAATTAGGTAACGTTAAATTCATGGAGTCTCTATACTTCCTAGCTCACAAACAAAGAAAATTTATTAAATTACTGTGTGGTACCCTTCTAGACTCTTTGGGGATTTATAGGCTGGTTATAGAGACAAAACCAACATATATCAAATAATTAGAGAGCAATTAGGTACTAAAATGTGTGCAATTATAACAGGGTAATCAGAGAAAGTGGAACTGAACATCACCAGAAGTAACAGAGAAGACTTCATAGAGGAATTAGAGCTTGAGCTGAGTGTTGACAGTTGGTGAGAATTGGATAAATGGAAAGAAGGGAAAAAAACAAACACTGAATGTCAGAACAATAACAAGAACAAAATCTCAGAAATAGGAATTAGCCTAGCCTATGAAGAAGGCAAAGAGAAAATCAGGTTAACCAGAACAGAACATTAGGGACAAAGTGAAACCAGAGATTAGATTCATGGTCAAGGGTCAACATTTAAAATATGTATGAAATGAGTTGCCAGTCCAGGTTCGATGCACGATACTGGATGCTTGGGGCTGGTGCACTGGGACGACCCAGAGGGATGGAATGGGGAGGGAGGAGGGAGGAGGGTTCAGGATGGGGAACACATGTATACCTGTGGCGGATTCATTTTGATATTTGGCAAATCTAATACAGTTATGTAAAGTTTAAAAATAAAATAAAATTAAAAAAAAAAAAGAGACATACAAAAAAAAAAAATTCTATCAATAACAAATGCTGCACACAGTGTGAGGAAAGGGGAACTCTCCTAGGCTGTTGATAGAAATGTAAATTGGTGTAGCCACTGTGGAAGCAATATGGAGATTCCTTTTAAAAACTAAAAATTGACCTACCTTATGATCCAGCAATCCCACTCTTGAGCATATACATATTTGGAAAAGATGAAAACCCTAATTCAACAAGATAAATGCACCCCAAATGTTCTTGGTAGTATTATTTATAATAGCCAAGACATAGAAACAACCTAACAGTCCATCAACAGATGAACATATAAAGAAGATGTGATAAATATACACAATGGTATACTACAAAGGTCATAAAAATAATAAAATCTTGTAATTTGTAGCAACGTGAATGGACTTGGAGGGTATAATGCTTAGTAAAATGTCAGACAGAGAAAAGAAAAAAAAAAATAAATAAATAAAATATCCTGAAAACAATGCAGGGAAATTTGGTTTTGATTTGGCAAGTGATGGGGATATTTTTAACTTTTTATTTTTTATTGGAATATGATTGATTTAGAATGTTGTGTTAGTTTCAGGTGTACAGCAAAGTGAATCATATATATATATATATATACACACACACACACACACACACATATACATATATCTACTTTTTTAGATTCTTTTTGCCATATAGGCCATTACGGAGTATTGAGTAGAGTTCCCTGTGCTGTACAGAAGGTTTTATTAGCTATCTTTTTATATATAGTAATGTATATATGTCAATCCCAAACTCCCAATTTATCTCTCCCCACATTACCTCCTGGTAACCATGTTTGTTTTCTACATCTATAACTCTGTTTTCATATATATGTATTTTTTATAGGTCCCTGAATTAAAGAAGTAGAGTTTTGGTAAGGTAAGTTTATAAATAGTAGTTAAAATGATTAGAAGAAGAGAAAGACTGGAGAAGAGCAACAGATAACTGTTGGAACAGTCATGACAGATGACTATCAAAGAAGGGTGATATTCTATGAATTGAGAAGGAAAGGAAAGATCCTTCTTTGCAGATTTTGGAAATAATGCATGATTGGATGAATAAGAGAATTCCAAAGCCCCTTATATTTAACAAGAAGGTAAACTAAGGCATTTAGAGGTCTTCAGTGCTGAAAAGAGCATATCCCCAAATATAAATAACTTCAAGTAAGCACAATTCTAAAATAGAAAATAAGTTTTAGAAAATCCAGAAAGATATTTTTCTTGTGGATACTTCTATACTTTAAAAATATTCATTAAGATTTATAGATATCTCTGCATGGTTAATGCCATAAGGACATGCTTTGTTTACCCATTAAGCAAACCAGTCAGGTAAGCAAAATTAGCTGACAACAGAAAACCTCTCATGTGGTTCAGAGTACACGAAAGCCAGTTTACAAAAATCACCTCATTTTATCAGACAATACTGAACTTGCTTATTTATCTGCATTTTAAAGAAAAGGGCAAAAATTTTTAAAGGAAGAGGCCATTTAAAAAATATTTATTTATTTGGCTGTGCTGGATCTCAGTTGTGGCATGTGGGATCTTTAGTTGCAGCATGTGGGGACTAGTTCCATAACCAGGGATTGAACCCAGGCCCCCTGCATTGGGAGCATGGAGTCTTCATCACTGGACCACCAAAGAAGTCCCACAAAATTATTAAATGACTTGTCAAAGACCTTTGGATCAGAGACAGGTCATTATAATTCTCTGACCCTTGTTCCAACTCTGTTTAAAAGGGAGGTTAATAATAATGCTCTCAGAGGGTAACTGCAAAAATTAAATGTCTCAGTAGACGTATAAGCTATCCCTGGTGGCTCAGATGGTAAAACATCTGCCTACAATGCGGGAGACCCGGATTCGATCCCTAGGTCAGGAAGATCCCCTGGAGAAGGAAATGGCAACCCACTCTAGTACTCTTGCCTGGAAAATCCCATGGATGGAGGAGTCTCGTAGGCTACAGTCCATGGGGTCACAGAGAGTCGAGTTGGACATGACTGAGTGACTTCACTTTCACTTTTATACTAGCTTTATATTTATTTATTGGGTTGGCCAAAAAGTTTCTTTGGGTTTTTCTGTATGAAAAATACTCAAACAAACTTTTTGGTCAATCCAGTACATATTGCAACAATATTTATTGAATTGATTCAGTAAACACTCAAAAGTATTTGTTGAAATGACATCTTCCTGCAATCAACATATTCTTAGAAAATTTCTCATAACCATGCTTTAATTCAGGGCTTCCCTGGTAGCTCAGCTGGTAAAGAATCCAGCTGCGATGCAGCAGACCTCAGTTTGATTCCTGGGTGGGGAAGATCTGCTGAAGAAGGGATAGGCTACCCACTCCAGTGTTCTTGGACTTCCCTGGTGGTTCAGCTGGTAAAGAATCTGCCCTCAGTGAGGGAGACCTGGGTTCAATCCCGGGTTGGAAAGATCACCTGGAGAAAGATACGGCTACCAACTCCAGTATTCTTGCCTGGAGAATTCCATGGACTGTGTAGCCCTGGGGTTGCAAAGAGTCGGACATGACTGAGCAACGTTCACTTTCCACTTTCATGCTTTAATTCTAAATATTTTTCAGCAAGTATCCAAATTTTAAACTGGATGCCAATAAGAACCAAGGACTTAGAGAGTATAGCCAAAGGGAATGCATTAAGTTTTGTTCATTTGAAAAGGAGGTCTATTCGAGTTTCTGCATGTTTTCATCAAACTTTGGAGAAAACACAAACACACTCACACACAAACATACACACTCACTCCATGCTTCAGTACAACTGATGGGAATACTAAAGGAGCATATATATCTCCATACATGCATTTGAGAACACTGCACATTGCCATGGCTGATTTATGAGACCTTTTCACTAAGAGGGATAAATGTATTATTAGGACTGCTGAGAATAAGGTTCATAACTCAAAAATATGCCATTTGTACCTTTAAAAATATGTCACTGTCAAAATTCTTCATCTTCTCCTGGGATCTGTGGCATGCTGCACAATGTCTTAAATGTGAAAAATACTTGATACACATTTTGGTGACAATTCAGTAATTCAAATACTAGTAGAAGGGCCAGGAGACTTTACCTAATCTAGAACTCTATTTATTTTTTTATCAGCTGAAGTTAAGATAAGAGGACATCATTTATTTATGTATTTATCTATGTATTTATATTTTGTTTATTGGGAAGGGACTGAAACACAAACTTTTTCTATAAAATCTCTACTTCCTAAGAATGATTCACACTAACTCTGTGAACTGCTCGAAGGAGAGGTCCCAAGTATACAATTAAATAAAGCCTCAGTGGTTTCTGATTGTGCCTCTTAAGTATTCAAAGTAGCCAACACAAATTGACTAATATTTATCATTCTAATCTTCAGACACAGTCAGTCTTTTTTAAGCCTAGTGGGCTAGTTTTGCAGAACAGCATATTTCAAATAACCCAAAGTTATGCTATGACTGAGACTCCTTAGGTATCATTAATTTATTGCAGCACCTTACAACATGATTATTATTCACTCTGGAGTGTCATAAATAATTGAAGGCTAACTACATTGGCTGAAATAAATTAACAAAATACCACAAGCTAGTTTTCTCATGTGTAAAATAATGAATAATAATAGCTACCTTGCCTTGCCTACCTCAAAGAGTTCACCCCATTAGTCCAAGAATTAAATGAAGAAAATATCTGTGAAAATGTTTTGTGTGCTCTAATTTTAAAGCATTATTGTGAGGTTGATGATAGTAATTCCAGGTCTCTAACTTATTTCATCATACACTTTCCTTACCTACTGATTTTAAAAATTCAGTTTTTTGTTAGTAGGTCTCTTACCAGACTTATCTGAAGACAGACATCTAAAACACATATTTACAAGATTAACTGTTCACTCTGGATGTACCAGAAGCAAAAACCTGTACCATGGATAGTGTAACTATCTGTGAAGTTATTTCCCTCAAACAGAATTGCAAGTGAAAGGTGGTTAATTAAGGCCTTGGTAATTAACTTGTGATTACTAATATATTAACTTCCCTTAAGCATGTTAAAGGCCCATCAGATAGTGGGAAATACTATTTTATAAAGCAATATCTTTGCACTTTGATTAAAAAAATATAGGAAACTCTTAAACAAGATTAAGAGGATAATGGTTGCTATATACTAATTCATATTACAAATATATTAATTTAAATAGAAGTCTGCTATAGCCTTTAACTGGAGAAGGCGATTTACTCCTCATTCGTTCTTTTATCCAATAAACATTTATTGGGATTGACAAGTACACACTGCTATACTTAAAATGGATAATTGAATCACTTTGCTCCACACCTGAAACTAACACAACACTGTTAATCAGTTTTACTCCAATATAAAATAAAAAGTAAAAAAATAAATTTAAAAACTTAAATAACGTCAAAAAACATTCATCAAACACAAGTTATACTGTAGGCACTCTGCTGGATGTTGGGACAATTTTTGATGTATACACACACTGCTTATTTATAGGATTCAACCGTATGAATGTTTTGATATCAGTAGAATGCCAGCTTATAAATGGGGAGAAATTGTGATTTGTGAGAGGAAGGAGGTGAAGAGTAGTGTGATTTGAGACAGGGACCAGATCACAAAAGTCTTGGTGATGGAGACTCACTTAGGTTTTAATGGAGTTGACTGATATGATTAGATCTGAATTTTAGAAAGAGCATGGTGTAATCTTCCTTTTTCTCTGAAAGTTTGACTGTTAAAGGGGCACAATCACAGAGGAGGGAAAACTGGAAACATATGATGAAAAAAATTTAATTGATTGGAAGGCAGGTGAATAGGAGATGTTTCCTTTTTTAAAGTGATTCCTAAAAGAACACAAATCAGTATGACTGAAGAGACTCTGAGCTATATGTATCTCATAGACTATTTCCATAGGTTAGGGAAAGGGGAGATGGGGAGGTTGAGGAAGGTTGGGGACAGGGTTGAGGCAAATCTCCATGTTGTCCCAAGTTCAGTAGAACATATAATGCATTTGTCTGTGATGGTCCCAATATCTGCCAGTTGCCCCAGCGTAATGTTTAGTAATTTATCCTTTTTCAGTTTCAAAAAGTATCCAGTTGGGAAGATAATTATATAAGCACCCTACCTAAAGGCACACTCTACTAATAAAATATTCATTCATCACCTTGGAAGTCATTGGAAAAGAACTATTTTAGAGATCTGCTGGTCTAGACAGAGCAAAGTGAAACAAACTTTATATGTACTCCGCCCTAGAAAGACAGTAATTCCCCAAAAGAAAAACATGAGATGACTAGTAGGATGTTTGTCAAACCTATGGCTGACAAGCCTCTAGTTCCTTTCCTGAAAACATTGAGCACAATTACCCAGAGGAAATTTCTCTAAGACATTCACAGCTCCTGAATGGTACTTGTCTAACAACTGAATAATCCAGCTCAAGTCATCACAATAGTAGAATTTGGTAATTGAGAGAATCAGTGGATCATCTTTTAGGGAAAATGGCAATTTAATGCCTATACTCAGATCCTGGCCATAGAAGACAGTAACAAGGCCAACAAATGGTGATATCTAAGATAATACTCTGATTCCAAGATAAAAAGAATCCATGTATACCTGTGGCGGATTCATTTTGATATTTGGCAAAACTAATACAATTATGTAAAGTTTAAAAATAAAATAAAATTAAAAAAAAGAGAGAGAGAAAAGAAACAAGGGTTAGTGAGAATGTATAGAAAAGGGAACTTTTGTTTACTATTGAGGCAAATGTAATATTGTGCAGCTAGTATGGAAAACAGTATGGAGTTTCCTCAAAAAGTTGAAAGTATAAAAATCGTATGATTCAGCAATCCCACTTCTGGGTATATATCCAAAAGAAATAAAATCAGTATTTTGGGGAGATAAAACAAACAAAAAAAGAATCCAACTCAATCTGCTCTACTTTGTCAAAGAAACGTATAAAATGACGAAGAAAATGTTCTATAAATCGCAAATAGTAACAAAATAACCGGAAAAGGCAATGGCATCCCACTCCAGTACTCTTGCCTGGAAAATCCCATGGATGGAGGAGCCTGGAAGGCTGCAGTCCATGGGGTCGCTGAGGGTCGACTGAGGGACTTCACTTTCACTTTTCACTTTCATGCTTTGGAGAAGGAAATGGCAACCCACTCCAGTGTTCTTGCCTGGAGAATCCCAGGGACAGGGGAGCCTGGTGGGCTGCTGTCTATGGGGTCACACAGAGTCGGACACGACTGCAGTGACTTAGCAGTAGCAGCACCAACAAAATAACACTACCAAGCAAGTGGTGTATCATAGAATCCACACTAGGAATTAAGTTGTTGTTGCTCAGTTGCCAAGTTATGTCTGATTCTTTGCAATCCCGTGGACTGCAGAACGTCAGGTTTCCCTATCCCTCACCATCTCCCAGAGTTTGCTTGAGTTCGTGTACCCTTCATGGATCACTGCCTTGTCATGCTGAAGGGGCTTGCCTAACTCAATGCAACTATAAGCCATGCCATACAGGCCCACCCAAGACAGACGGGTCATGGTGGAGAGTTCTGACAAGAAATGATCCACTGGAGGAGTGAATGGCAAACCACTCCAGTATACTTGTCATGAGAACTCCATGAACTGTATAAAAAGGTAAAATAAAAAATGGAATAGGAAAGCACAAAATAATCTGCTACCAAAGCTAAGTAGGAAGAAAATCACTCCTGTGAGGATACTTTAAAAAGACATTAAAATAAAATATAATAATTTATGCTAGGAATTCCTTTGCAGTCAATTATTTATAAGCAGAAATACAAGCTTGCAACTGAATTTGCAAATTTCAAATGACTCTAATAAGGAACTAATTCCCAAAGATTACTACCAGTATCCCTTTTATGTAATAAGACACAAAGCAAATCAAATCAAGACAAAACGGTAATAAGATGCAATCAGGATGTATTAAATAAAACTAAATTGTGGATAAAAGAGATGTTCCACACACATAGAAAAAAACTCTCTGACAAATCTAGGCACAAGAAAATGAATATTTTGTTCTAATTAAAGGGTGATTTCAAGAACAAAACAGTCAGTGGTGACAAGATTGAGAGATAGATGCAAGCCTTCCACTATTTTCAATGATAAATTGGACCGTTACTGAATTGGCCTCTTCATAGACTGTGGTTATTGCCCTTTTGTCCCTAGTTGTCAGACTAGCTTGTCCTTATAACATGGGGATGTTAAGCTGGAAATTATAAAAATCTTTCAATTTAAAAAAAAAGTCCAATTTTTTGCACAATGTTTGCAGAAAATCTGTGATCACAACAATTCATTTTGTCTTCCTAATGTTATTAATTTTGAGTCGCTATTAGTGAAAAAAAAGTTTTGTTTTGGTAAAGAATTTGTTTTGATCCAAAACTTCTTGTGGTATGTCTCAATATGAGTATGTGCATTTGAAATTCTTTGTTTAAACAGGCAAAATTGGAGCAGCGGACATTGTCAAAGCTACTAATTCATGCTTTTATAGAATAGCTTGTTTTCATCAATTAACACATACTAAAGACTCAAAGCATAATATACCAATCACTTTCTGTTTTTTAAATTAACCTGAGTTGAAGAGGTCTTAATTTTTAAGTGTGTTGAAAATGCCAAGTCCTTTATTCCCTACTTTGAAAAGAGATATTTATTAAATGAATTGTTATGAAGAACTAACTTCACATTATAATTAAGCTTCACATACAATGTAGTTTTATAAGTTTCACAGTAAGGAAATGGTCCTGATTACTGTGCTGGCATAAAATAGAACTATCTACTCATAATCATCAAGTTAGACACATTTTTACAGAAAATTCACACAGGAAAGTTCTGATGAAAAATATAAGGTTGATGAATAAGTATATGATTTCTGATCACAGGTACAAAACAGCAACAAAAAGCATGTTCTTTATAATGAATTTGGAGTCATGTTCTGCCTTCACAAATGAGCTGAGATCCATAGTGTGAAATAAATATTTTATATTTGTGTGTGTATACCAATACTTTTACAGTTACATATATATCATCTTCTCTGAACCTCAAAATCTACTCTGGTAGACTTGAAAACCAGAAGGAACCTTAAAGATCATGTTGTTTATTTTGTCTCTTTCTCCCCAACTCCCATTTTATAGATGAGAAAACTGAGGCCCAGAGAGGTAAAGCATTTTCATTAAGGTCCTATAAAGACAGTGGCAGAGCCAGCTTGAGATTTCATGTCACATACTCTTACTTTTATTATATGATCAAATAGGTAGGATTAAATCTAATAGTGTCCGGGAAATGTCCTAATATACTAAGTCACAGCAAGACTGTGTATGTATCTCTTACCCTCACATCAGTGGTTCTCAAACTAGAGTTCTTTAGGGGGCAGAAACTTTTATGAGAATTTTCTGCTTGTGTATGTTTCAACAAAACTAAGTCAACAAAATTTATTTTAATATGCTAGGTGATCACCTCAAAACTGGGTACTACCACATGGCTTTCATGCCAAATTTCACATATTTGTGATTATATTGGCACCAACTAGTACTGTACATAAATGCATACATATGAATGTATATAAATGATGCCTTCAGATTAAATGAGAACCAAAGGTTATCATGGTTCACTACAATGCAAATAATAAATAATGAGAGGGAACTTGAAGCACCTCACAGCACATAGCAATGCAGTTCTGTGCAATTCAAAAGAACCTGTGCTTGTTAGTCAGTACATATTTCAAGCAATGATTTTATTTCAGTAAAATCTGACTGCTTCACATGACTTTTAAATTTATCGGCTTTGTGCTTTTATTTATATTTCATTTGTAATTATATCTCTGAATGAAAGTTATGCATCTAAAGATTTACAATTAACTCAATATCTGTTGGGTTTTCCTGATGGCTCAGACAGTAAGGAATCCACCTGCAGTGCAGGAGACTGGTGTTTGATCCCTGGATCAGGAAGATCCCTTGGAGAAGGCAATGGCAACCCACTCCAGTATTCTTGCCTGGAGAATTCCATGGACAGAGGAGCCTTGCAGGCTGTAGTCCATGGGGTTGCAATTTTATAAAAGGTACAGTGAACATAATTTAAGATCACCATAGGGGTACATAGGAAGTTTTCTTCCTTTAGAGGCCTAATTTGTTAACTGGTTCCTTTCCTGAATGGGTCTTCATTCTATTGTGATTACATATTGATGCACAGGGCTCAGAGAAAGCAAAGGAATATCCTATCTTGGAACACACATTAAATGTGAGGTCTCATCTTATTGAAACATTAACATCATGGGGAAAGAGAAGGATGAAATGTCTAAATATTATAAGACTTTGCTCCTTTTAGGTTCTCATCAATTCTCTTGGTTTCCACTATCTTGTCTCCTCTTACCTCTCTTTCACCTCCAGAGCCTGGTTCTGATTTTACATATAAGCTTCAAATCCACATTTCATCTGCTTAATAGATCCTTCTACTTGGACATCTTACCATCAACTTAATCTCAGAATGTCAGAAACCAAATTATCTACTTTTTTCTCCAAGTCGTTGATCCCTTTAGATCAATGGTACAATCATTCTTGTCACTCAAATCTGAGACTTGGCAAACCCTATTGCTTCTTTCTCCAAAATGGCTATTGTATTCATATCCTCCTTTCTGTTCTCATTGTTACTGACCCAGTTTATACCATATCTGCTTACATCTGGATTATTTTAAACAATTATTAATCGTGCCATTATATACTATGTTGTAAGTACTATCCTGACCACAGACTCTGGAAACTGCCTCCATCTAAATCTCTCAAGTAAACTCTGCTACTTATTACCTGGGGATTCTTGACAAGTTATTTTATCTCTCTATGCTTTACTTTCCTTCATCTAAATAACAGGAAGGATAATAACAATAAAACCTGTCTTATAGGGTTGCTGTAAGAATTAGACATATTAAAATGTATAAAAAGTGTACTGGCTGACATACAAGTGGTCAATAAGTTTTGTCTGTTAACATAAACTGTTTCCCACTTGCTCTCTCTAAATCCAACAGCACCTGCCTATCACCTTCTCTATTTAGTGTGTGAGCAAGCCTATGCACAAATTGCTTCATTAATATGAATGCATTTTACCTTTATATTTTTGGTTTGCTGATCTTCATGTTTTTAGCACCATGTTGTGCCATGCTTAGTCGCTCTGTCGTGTCGGACTCTTTGCAACCTCATGGACTATAGCCCACCAAGATCCTCTGTCCCTGGGTATTCTCTAGGTAAGAATACTGGAATGGGTTGCCATGCCCTCCTCCAGGGGATCTTCCTAACCCAGGGATCGAACCCAGGTCTCCCACGTTGCAGGTGGATTCTTTACCATCTGAGCCACCAGGGAAGACCAAGAATACTGGAGTGGGTAGCCTATCTTTTCTCCAGAGGATATTCCCAACCCAGGAATCGAACTGAAGTCTCTTGCATTGTAGGAGGTTTCTTTACCAGCTGAGTTACCAGAGAAGCTGGTAAAGAAATCCCAGGGAAGCACCATGGCATAAAGCAAAGATCGATACACGGGAAAGTGGGAGTTGAACTAATGGCAGAAAGAAGGTTTCTGCTGAGGTAATACAGTTAGGAATAAAACTAGGAAAGAGTAGTGGAAAAACATGCATGTAAGAGACCAACTTTGGTTCAACTTCCAAAACTATTATTTCTGGCTATGTGACCTTGAGTAAGTCACTTATCAACTTTTATCTTTACTTCCTCATTTGTAAATTAGAGATAATAACTACCAATCTTACAAAGTTGTTGTGAGGTAATCAACGTAAAAATACTTGGAAAATAAACTGTGAGCTCCACAAGTGTAGACCTTCCTCTGTCTTATTTATTGCTATATCACTTTTTAGCACAGTAGACAGTCAATAAGTAGAGAAGCATGAGTTCCTATGACATGATGAATGCTTAGTAGATTATAATGAGTATTATTCTTCATCCCCTTTCCTCTCTGTACCTGTTGCATTTATATGAACTCTGAAGAATGAAGTGGAACCAGAGAATTCTCAGTACAGCTTTGGAGCAGCAGATGGTAATCTGTATGTCAAGTCAATAAAGAAGCCAATTGATACAAAGAAGACTTTTATATGTTCAGTTCAGTTCAGTTCAGTCTCTCAGTCGTGTCCAACTCTTTGCGACCCCATGAATCGCAGCACGCCAGGCCTCCCTGTCCACCACCAACTCCTGGAGTTCACTCAAACTCACGTCCATCGAGTCAGTGATGCCATCCAGCCATCTCATCCTCTGTCGTCCCCTTCTCCTCCTGCCCCCAATCCCTCCCAGCATCAGAGTCTTTTCCAATGAGTCAACTCTTCACATGAGGTGGCCAAAGTACTGGAGTTTCAGCTTTAGCATCATTTCTTCCAAAGAACACCCAGGGCTGACCTCCTTTAGAATGGACTGGTTGGATCTCCTTGCAGTCCAAGGGACTCTCAAGAGTCTTCTCCAACGCCACAGTTCAAAAGCATCAATTCTTCAGCACTCAGCTTTCTTCACAGTCCAACTCTCACATCCGTACATGATCACAGGAAAAACCATAGCCTTGACTAGACGGACCTTTGTTGGCAAAGTAATGTCTCTGCTTTTCAATATGCTATCTAGGTTGGTCATAACTTTCCTTCCAAGGAGTAATGGTCTTTTAATTTCATGGCTGCAGTCACCATCTGCAGTGATTTTGTATGTTAGCTGTCTGTAAGTCTCTAATTGCCTGCTCATTCATCTTCTAACAACTGTTTTCTTTGCCAGAAAAGTCCTTGACTAGAATAGGTCAATATTAAAATCAGGCCTAGGGAAATTGCTTTGGGGACACTGTGATGAACATAAGACAGGATGACTATATTTCCTTGCTTTGCAGTGGAAAGAGCTATGGAACTGGGAGTTATGAGACTAGGCTGAAATATTGACTCTGCCACAAGGTGCATCTGTCACCCTTGCCAATTCCTTACTATTCCTTGGGTCTCAGTTTCCTCATCTTTTTCTCACAGTTGGAAATCAATTCATATTCTCATCTAAGCATATTTATTATTTGGAAAAAAATTTCCTTTAAGCTCTCAAACTCTGAAATTCTCTTTGGCCACAATTTCCTATTTTTCTACCCTCCTTATTCCCCAGTCTCCCTAAGCCAGAAAAGAAGCATGGTGTGTATTGCATTGCTTCTCCAGAGTTTCAGCAAACAGGGGAATTTTCATTTTTCTTTCATGTTCTAAGAAGTTTTTTTTAAGCACCTATATTAACTGCATTTATGATATAAAATTCACTTTCCCAATTTCTATTCATCAAAGACGTATATATCTGCCAATCAGTTTTCCATCAGCATGAGACAGTCAGTTTTACCAAAGTGAGCTGACATAATTTCAGGCAAAAGTAAAGAAACTTGACATTTTAGTCAGGTTGTGTAATTTACCACAAGTAAATGAATGCTCTCTTTTAGGCTCCTTTCAAATATTGAAAAAGACACATAGATTCTCATTATTACCTTCACAGATACCCCCAGGCAGAGGGTGTGGGCAGAAAACTCAGGCTAGGAATCTCTGGTATAATAGAAAAAGCACTGGATTCTAATAAATGACACAGAATCACAGAGCCTCAGTTTTGGTTTCCTATTAAAGAAGACCAATATCTCATACACTACCTTGTAGCTACGATTTTTGAGTATGTCCTCTGTGTAAGTCACATTGCTTACTGCTTTATATATGCAGTCTTATTTAAACCTAATATCTCATGATGTTATCCCCATTTTACAAATGAGAACACTGAGGTGTAAGTGGTCAAATGAATGTTCAAGATGATACCACTTGTAAATGGCAGAGCTGGAGTTTTTGAGTCCAAAGCTATCTTCTTAACATCTCTGTCATACTCCCACATTCTAGGGATAAGTGATATCCAAGCACTTTGCAGATTAAACATTATACAAATGCAAGGGACAATTGCTATTGGCATTCATGGAAGAAGTCCATTCCTACAATCCTTCCCTATGCTCCCAGTCCATCATCTCTCTTTCAGTTTCACTGTCTCCCACTCCAATATTGACAAACTACTGGTTAATTCCTTCAAAAACACAAGCCTTCAAAGGTTGATTTTCTGCCATCTTTTCTTTGTCAGTGACAAATCCTGAGTAATATTTCAGGTGGAAAAAGTCTGCAAAAGAGACAAGAGTCATTCTCATGACACCTTTCCTGCATTTTTGTTGTTTTTCAGTCACTAAGTCATGTCCCACTCTTTGTGGCCCCAAGAACTGCAGCATGCCAGGCTTCCCTGTCCTTCATTATCTCCTGGCATTTGCTCAAACTTAAGTCCTTTGAGTCAGTGATGCTATTTAACCATCTCATCCTCTGCCACCCTCTTCTTCTTTTGCCTTCCATCTTTCCCAGCAAAGCCTAACCCTTTAAGGCCACTCCTGCTATGAAGCTATTAATGACATCATCCATTGATATGATAGCTCCTACTTTTGAATCCCTATACTATTTTGTCTGCAAACCTCTTTTGAAATTACTGATCTCATTCTGCTTTCTCTCAAAGTTTTTTGGTGTAACAGCTTCAACCTGAACAAAATACTCTAAACTTCTTGGGGGTACAGTCTTACTCACTGGATTGTACCATATCATGGCTGAAAGGGATCTCAGAAATCGTCAAATCCAGCCACTAGGCCACAAAATGGGAAGTGAATGTCTAAATTGCATAACTAAGTAAGTGGCTTCCCAGGTGGCTAAGTGGTAAAGAATCTGCATGCCAATTCAGGAGACGTGGGTTTGATCCCTGGGTCAGGAAAATCCCCTTGAGGAGGGAATGGCAACCCACTCCAGTATTCTTGCATTGAGAATTCCATGGACAGAGGAGCCTGGTGGACTAAAGGACTGACTGAGCGACTGAGTACTCGAGTAAGTGGCAGAGCTGGGTTTAGAAGGCAAATCTGACTCTAAGATCAATGGACTGCCTTTTGAATTTGCATTCTCCACAATGCCTACTCTGATGCTTTGCACATAGTAGCTATTCAAGAAATATTGATTGACTAGAACAGAAAATTGGATTAAAAATTACATTTTTGAGAAGTTGATGTATTTTTTACTTTATTAAATGATAGAACCCATGCTCCTAGTTGGTGAACGCGTTATAAGGAATAAGAAGTAAATGGCTGACTAAAATATTTATTTGGATACATTTTTTTTCACTAAATGGTTAACAGTTTAGATACAAAATCTGTTACAGGAAAGTCATTTTTCCCATCTCCTGCTTTCATCTTAACTAAATGTACTCTATGAAAGCTGCTCATTCATTCTGTTATCACATTTTCTAAAATTTTGGATATCTGGCATAGCATGTTTTCCTCCAAATGTATCTTATTCTATTTTATCACTATATCATTTAGCTCAAACGATTGTATTAACACAAGGAAGCCTATGACCCACCAAAATATTGAATCTGTACTTCTTCCATCTTTCAAAAGTTCCCAAATTTCAAGTTTTGAGATATAAGCTGAAAGACACAGGTAAAATACAACATTCTTTCCAAAGTGAAAATTATGATTCCTATATTTTCTCAAACCTTGGCCCTTTCAATTTTCATGTACAATATTTTAAATCTCAAGAATCTTCCTTCCACTGAAAACCTCAAAGATGAGCGGTTTAACCAACATCAACTTTGTCTCTTCTTATTTCTTCTCCCTTGCTTCTCTAAAACGGGGACGTGTTTTTTTTCCTCCCAAGAGTTTACAGTGGAATGAGCAGAATGAACGCCAGTTTGAAAATGAATTAAGAGCAGTTGAGTCACTGCATCTATACAGTGCAGATAAGCTCATGTCTGTGGACTTTGAAGAGACTGTTATTCAGTTTCTCTTGTAGCAAAGTGGTCCTAGATAGACAGAAATATCATTTCAATTTATAGTTTGTTTTTGTCAGATTTGCTTCCTTCTTATAAAGCTGTTTGTGAGGAAAGCAACTTCATGGTCTTCAAAATTTGTTTACAGCTTCAAATTTGTGACTAGGTTAAACCTCAGCCGTCACAGAAGCAGGCTGTGTGCCTTGTGTGGAGTCTTCTAGTGCAGAGCCACTTCAGTTGGCCACCTACTTCCCTTCTGGGAGCCTCAGGGTCTACACTGAGCATATAGGTCAGTTCATATTAGGGTTCATGTGTATAAATCTGGTCTTACAACAAAACAAGTATCTGTGAGCAGGAATTTTGTTTCATAATATTTTTTAATATACAATATTGTCTAGAATAGTACTGGATACAGAGCAAGCCTTCACAAATACTTAAATAATAGAACTGATAGATTATTTCTCCACCTGGTATCACTGTCAAATAGCAAGAAAAAGATCATGCTAACAAATGGTCAGTCCAATCTGTTTGGCAAAGTCATCCATTGATAAATTTAACATTTAAGATTCTCTGTGTGTGTGTCTCTGTCTCTATCTCTCTTTCTCTCTCCCTCCCTCCCTCCCTCCATTTCCCTCTCCCTCTCCCCCCTCACCCCTCTCTCTCTCACACAAACACACACATACACATAAATATCCTAGATGGAGGTAGGGACCTGTTATATGCAGTAGTTTTAAAAGGATAATTATTTAAATATGAGCAGAAATGTTCTCCAGGACATATTTTGAAGTGAGGAAGGTGGTGAGTGCGACACAAGGTGCAGAACTTCATACCAAGTTACTCCCATTGGTATAAACGGAAAAAAAGAATATACACTAACTTAGACACACCCTCTAAACTTAAATAGTTATAGAAATTTGGGGGAAGTTAAGATAAAAATCTGTTAAGCATATTGCCACTCAGAAGCAAGACTGATGGGGTGGGGTTGAAACAGACTTACTTTTGTTACATGTGATGTTATGGTTCTTGAACAACTTATTCACTTTATATTTGCATTCATTTTTCAATTAATAAAATATTAAAATTTTGATATATTATTATATCAAATGACTGATATATACCTATAGCTGATTTGGCATTTTTCTTCACTGTTTGACAATCAACTTATATTTTTGTTCAACAAGACAACATTATTTACTGCAATTCTTACCTAAATAATTCCCTATAGGTTGATGTTCTAAAACAAGGCATTCAGAACTAAAAAACATCTTTAATCAATAATTAGTTTCCCTCTCACTTACTTCTATTATGCTGATAAGACTTAGAGAAGAGTGGCTGAAATACTTATTTTTTAATACCCAGGCTAGGAACATCTCAGTGACTCTATTAAAGTAGTGATAATTAAAAAAAAAAAAAAGAGTCTAAGGGTTTATCTTCAACCGTGAAGAACAACAAAATCTCAGGTAATTTGAGAAATGCTGAGTAGCTGACTTAGAAGCATCAGAGTACGGTGAATGCCATTTTGCAGCTGATTGAAGTGAGAGCGGCAGGAAAAAGGATTTTCTTCACTAAAGATTGAAAAATAGATTAATATAAAATCTTCAGGACTGGAGGCAAGTTACCTGTTTCTTACAAGAGGGAGAAGGAAGAACACTTGCCAGGAGGAAGAGTAAATCTCTAAAAGTAAACATGTAAAGCATGACTTGGGGGATCCGTTGGCCTACTTTGTGAGCAGTCTATCCATGGTCCACAAAGAGCATGTTAAGGCCACAAGGAGAGTCTTGAATTTTCTAGGACCAGCTAACCTCAATAAGTGCACTATGTGTATGGGCTGGGGCACCCTGACATCTGAGCAGCAGCTTAGGAACTTTTAGTTTTTTCTTCAGCATTAAGGCTTGACTTTTCTAAGTCATCTAAACTTTCCTGCTCAGTTCCCATGTGACTGAAGTCTTCCTAGAAAGCTGGGAGGGGTTAATGGCATCAACTGGAATGTTAGAATGGAGCCAAGCTACACAGTCCACAGGCAGATCTTGTCTAGTTAAGAAATAATTATTAAGTGCTTACTGTACTAAATGTTGGGGGTGGGTGGAAGGAAGGGAAACCGCAAAACAAGACATGAGCCTTGGTTTCAAAAAGCTTATGAAATAGTTGGCAAGACTTGTGCACATAAACCAGAGGATAATAAAAATCTATTATATAACCAAGTGCTAGGCTATAAAGAACAGATAATAAATGTTATAGTTCAAATCATTAGCGATTTATTTCAACAAAGTGAGCTAGCTTCTAACATCTCATAAATAAGGTCAGATGTCAGTTATCTTAAAAGCAAGCACATGGCAATAAACAGTTAATATATTTCCTTTGAACAAGTTGACTATTTCCTAGAATGCTAAGTTTAGTTTTGAATAATTGGGATCAAGATATGCTACCCCTAAATATGTTACCTTGGCATATTGACTAATTTGAGTTGAAGGCAACTGAAAATAGAAGACCCAGGGTGAGCTTTCTGCCCTCCTTCTTTCTGCCGAAAAACAGGGTATAAATTTCTCTTTGTAAAGGTCTCCCCTTGCCAAGTCCCTCAGCTCCATACCAGAAAGAGGTAAAAGATTCTTATCACAAGATACAACTTGAGTTTGCCTAACAAACCTTATGCGATAATCCATATTCACCATACATTTCCTAGCCCCCTTTCCTTTCCCACTAAGCCCAAGCCATCTTTTTCCTTTGTCTGGTCACTTCTCCACAGTTTATTCCCCCTTGTTAAAGTGGTATATAAATCACTCAGTTTGCTTCTTTAGGTTTTCATTTTTTTTGAGAAGCCCCAAATGCATGCAAAAATATTAATAAGATCTGTATGCCTTTTATTCTATTCATCTGTCTTTTGCCAGTTTAATTTACAGGCTCCAGTAATTAAATTTGAGGGTAGAAGAAAAGTTTTTCTTCCCCTATATAATAAATGATGATTTTTGCCTTTCTTCTTAGTACTCTGAGAAATATAGCAAGTTTAGATCATTCTTCAGGCCATTTGGCAGAAACCTGATTGCTTGAGACTCTGACCCTCTCAGGATATAGAAGTTTGGGGGACAGTATGCCCTGAATGACTTACCAGGCCTCTTCTCTTTAAATATTTTGATACTGACTTATCTAGGAAGAGGAATTATTAAGAATATCACCCCTACAGATTAATTTTAAAAGAGGTAACTAGCTAATGACATTGAGTTGATGACATCATTAAAAGTTGATGAAATATGTAAAGGTAAAGACTGTACTGAAACTGTGTTTGGTGGTACTTCCCTGGTGGTCCAGTGGTAAAGAATCTGCCTGCCAATGTAGGAGACACAGGTTTGATCCCTGATTTGGGAAGATTCCACATACCACAGAGTAACTAAGCCTGTGTGCCACAACTACTGAGCCTGTACTCTAGAGCCTGGAAGCCGCAATTACTGAGCCTATGTGCTCCAACTACTAAAGCCCATGCTCCCTAGAGCCCATGCTCTGCAACAAGAGAAGCCACCACAATGAAAAGCCCATGTACCACAACTAGAGAGTAGCCTCAGCTCTCCACAACTAGAGAAAAGCCAGTGCAGCAACAAAGATCCAGCATGGGGTAAAAATAAATAAATATAATAATTAAAAAAAAAAAGAATCCATCTTCCAATGCAGGGGATACCACTTCAATTCCTGCTTGGGGAACTGAGATCCCATATGCAACTTATTCACTGTAGCACAAGTACTTAGCCAATGTGCCACAACCAGAGAGCCCACCAGCTGCAACTACAGAGCTTACATGCTCTGGAGCCCCTGCACAACAACTAGAGGAAGAGCCTATGTGCTGCAACTAAGACCCAATGTAGCCAAAAATAACAAACAAACAAACCAAAAAACCAACTGTGTTTGCAATAGGCAGAATGAAGTAACACGCTGATGCTATTGTTTGTATGATTCAGTACTATGAGCCCTAACAAGAGCAATGAAAAATGGTTCCAATTAAATATCAAGGAATATGGGCTTCCCAGGTGGCTCAGTGGTAAAGAATCCACATGCCAATGGAGAAGACGTGGGTTAGGTCCCTGGGTCAGGAAGATCCCCTGGAGGAGGGAATGGCAACCCACTCCAGTATTCTTGCCTGGAGAATTCCATGGACAGAGGAACCTGGTGGGCTACAGTCCATGGGGTCACAAAGAGTGGGATGAAACTGAGCAGGCACAGCTCCTTTTATGTATATATATGTATGTATTTTTTCTCTTATGGGTGCTAATATCTGGGATATTAGTATATAACAGCATCTTCAAAGGGTCCCCCCAAATAATGAAAGGGTCTGAAAACCATGCCATCAATATACATATTCATTGAAGTAGCAAAGGCTTGAGTATAGGATCAATGTGTAGAAAGGGGTGTAAATTTATTCTCTGTGGACCCAAATAGAAGAACTAAATCTAATGGGTAGGAGTTGTAAGGACACAGATTTAAGTTTATTTTTTAAAAAGGCCTTTTTAATAGCTGAGCATAAAGGTCAGGTTGTGACTTAAGTGGTAATGAGTTTTCTGTTGTTGGAGATATTCAAATATAGATTTAGAAACCCCTGAATATGATGCTATAGAGAAAATTTCAGCATTGAAGACATGAAAAGGAAATAATTTATGTGAAGCCTGAACATTTAGGGAATATGCTAAATTTAGTTCCAAACTAATACATCCTCATTTACATCCATTTCCTGAACAACCATCTCAGATATTACCAAATGCAGATCATAAAGATCTTTAAATATCCTGGTCTATATTAGAAAATTTCAATCCTAATCATTAGTTTATTAAACAAAAACCCTGAATGGCATATTTGGGTGTATTTTGCATGCCAAACACTGAAACAAAAGGTGTTTATGCCCATCTCTCCATTTATAAGAAAACTAACTTGAACCTTCATTCCCTGAGCAGCCTACATTTATTGCATTGACATAAAGAAAAATAGTAATATTGATATATCAACATTAGTATAAAAATCATATTTGAAACATATCTATCTACCTAACAACCTACCTATTTGAGAGAATTATCTGGGAAAATATACAGCAAATATTATTTGTGGCTGACTGTGGCTGGTGAGTATACAAATGATTATTTTTATGTTCTAATTTTCCTAAAATAAAAATTTATTTCCTACACAAAATGAGGGTTTCCAAATTTACATGTTACTGGAGGTAGACTGGCAAAATAAATGAATGAATGGGCCAAGGCTGTAAGACAATAGGGAAGAGTAGTGACTTGTATAACACAGAGAAAATATTCTTTTGAAAGGGGGTGGTTGCTACTCAGCTGTAGCTGTGATTGACATAAAGAAGTTTAAGAGAATCTGGAAATACAAATTTTATGTGATTTTTAAATGTTTAAATGTTGGCAACTAACATAAAATTTGAAAACACTGGAGATATGTGGGCCCACACTTGGTCAGTTTACCACTTTTAAAAAGAATAGAACAAATGTAAAAAAAAAAAAATTATCTGTTCATAGTTCTGTAGCCAGTTTCACAGAGAACACCCTTCTTTTATTGTTGTTTAGTCACTCAGTCGTGTCTGACTCTGAGACCCCATGGACCCACCAGGCTCCTCTGTCCATGGGATTAACCAGGCAGGAATACTGGAGTAGGTTGCCATTCCTTTCTCCAGGGGATCTTCCAGACCCAGGGATCATACCCACATCTGCTGCACTGCAGGCAGATTCTTTACCTTCTGAGCTACTGGGGGAAAGACCCTTCATAGGAGATTTAAATGTACATTGATAAAATACAGTGACATAGTGTGATCAACAAACATTCTGGACAATTTAAAATGGGTTACTGAGGGTGCCATGAGATTTACATATTTGATGGGGAGGAAACAATGGGAAGTTATTTAGTATTTTGGTTTCATAGGGAGATTTGGTATGTTTTGGGAAAATGGATTGAGCAAGAGAGAAGTCAGGTAGGCTGGAATTCAAGATCACGGAGACCAGTTCAAGCTCTAGGTATGTGCTGATTGGATGAAAAGGAGTTGATTGCCCAAGGTTAGCTTCTTCTCTATAAATAAGAGAGAAGACAAAAAGTGAGGAATAATGAATGAGTACCATCCAGCTTTTGGAAAGCATTTCTGGTGAAGGAAATTATTATTTCAACTGTAGAATCATATATCTGAGACTCACTTACACTCAAATTCAGATTATTCAAATCATCTAAGTAAGATAATTATGGTTACCAATTCAATGCTATTACTCTTTTCCTATATAAACCCCTCTGTTATTAAAGCCTCAAGGTTTAAAATTGGGGAAAAACGTCATTTCCTAATAAAATCTTACTCCATAGGCATTCATGTTTTGTGATTCCCCAGAAGAAAGATATAAATTGTGTTTCTTTTCATTGAAAAGTCAAACTGATAGCCATGAGCCAGATATTGTCACTTTCCAATAGCCAGATGTGGCAGACCCCTAGAAAAAGTCTTGATTCATTTTCTATAAAGGGTTAATATTGATTGCAGCAGAGGTCAGTCTTGGGTCCCTCTGGCTGCTGAGTTCCTTCACTGAGGAGACTGTGCGGCAAAAGCAACTGTCCTTAAAAGCAGACGATGGAGTCAGCCAAATTGGGGCTTGAATCCTAGCTGGCAATAGTGACCTTCTGTGGGCAAGTCGATTAATCTCTTTGTCTCTCAGTTAGCTTATCAATAAAATGAGGAGAATAATAGTGCCTACTGCAAAAGTTAGCCGTGGGAATTAGAAGTGTGGAACTTAGAATAGTGCCTAATATGCATATAATGACAATGATTTATTTCTCTTATTCTCACCCCATTTAAACTGACTAGCCTAACTTTTATTTTCCCAAGGACATTCCTTTCCACTAGGAATGGGTTAATATCATGCCAAGGAGTGTGCATGCATATTCAAAAAGCCTTTAAGAGCTAATGTTAATGATGGAATTGTATGCCAGGCCTGTCAAAAGACATTTAAGTCTGAGGAGGTCTGTCAATGTCCCTCAAGGCATTTCTAACCAGGACTGCCTATCTGGCCTAGAAGTTGGGTTGGACCTATGGAAATAATTAACAATCATGCTGAAACAATTATGATGATAACTATGCTAATAAACTGCTAAAGCTAATAATGTTACTATTATTTATAATAATAGTGGATAATTGACATTTAGCACTGATTATAGATAAGACATCATACTAAAGACTTTAAATGGATTGTCTCATTTAATGCTCACAATGACTACCCTTAAAATAAGGATGATACAGCTAAGAACTCAAAATAAGGAAACTGAACTTTAGCAAGCTTAACTAACATTCCCCCAAACTATATATCTAGTACCACAGGGTTGGATTTTATATGAAATTATTCTGTCTTCAACGTTTATGATCCTATTAGTCTCACTTTATGGATAAGAAAATTTAATGGAAAACAAAATAGACTAGGAGCCAGGAAAACTGGCCTTTGGTCCTAATTCTGCCTTACTTACTGCCCATGTGAACTTGAGCAAATTCTTTAACTTCTCTGATTTTAGTATCTCTGAAATCAGTTTTGACATCTCATGATTTAGTGATGAAAAAGTTCTTATTAATGGAGATTCATAATGCTTTGGGTATTAATCAGTCAAGAATTTAAAAAGATCAGAATATGCCACCCTGAAATATGTCATTTTGGCACTAAGGATTACTTTGAGCTAAAGAAACAAGCGATTAAGAAACAGCAGACACAGGAAGAACTCTCTGTCCTTTTCCTTTTGACTTGAAAGCAAAGTATAAATTTCCCTTTATAAAAGTATCCTCCCTCTCCTCTCCCATACCAGGAGGATGGGAACAACATTAACACAGGAGATGAAAACTCCGTACCAAGATAACTCTGCATTAAGAAAAATTTACAAAATTACCTTTATCTTCTATTAGCATCCATGTATGTTTACCTTTTCATAATTTACTGCTCCTAGAAACCCAAAGATCTTCTCCTTTGTCTTGTCACTTCTCCACAAAATGTCACCCTTTGTTAAAGTGGTATATAAGTTCTCAAGTCTAACCATTTCTTAGGGTTTTTACTTTTGTTCTATGCAAAATAAACTTCTTCTCCTGTTAATCTGTCTTTTCTCAGTTTAATTCACAGGTCTCAGGCACAGAACATAAAAGTAGATGAAAAACTTTTCTTTCCTACACTAATTTGGTGGCATTTAAATGCAAATCGGATTTAGACAAACTTAGCATATTAAAAAGCAGAGACATCACTTTGCTGACAAAGGTCCCTATAGTCAAAGCTACAGTTTTTCCAGTGTCTTGTGAGATCTGGACCATAAAGAAGGCTGAGTGTCAAATAACTGATACTTTCACACTGCGGTGCTGAAGAAGACTCTTGAGAGGCCCTTGGCGAGCAAGGAGATCAAACCAGTCAGTCCTTAAGGAAGTCAACTCTGACCATTCATTGGATGGACTGATTCTAAAGCTAAAACTCTAATACTTTGGCCACCTGATGCAAAAGAGCTGACTTATTGGAAAAGACCCTGATGCTGGGAAAGATTGAAGGCAGGAGGAGAAGGGGGCAACAGAGGATGAGATGGTTGGATGGCATCACTGACTCAATGGACATGAGTTTGAGCAAACTCCAGGAGATAGTGAAGGACAGGGAAGCCTGGAATTCTGTAGCCCATGGGGTCACAAAAAGTTGGACATGAGTTAGCAACTGAATAACAAGTGCAAATCCATTAGTTTCCTGAGAAATAAACCCACAAATCCCCCATGTTGGATTAGTCCTGACTTTTAAGCTATAATTCATCCTGAACAAAATAAAGAACCAGTTCAGTGCCATATATCAAATTGATTATAAATTTAGTAATATATTTGGTTTTATTTTTGGTTTTGTTTATGACTGATAGCCTTCCTGATTTCACAAGATGTTTGCTGGAGAGTTGGGATTTTTGTAAGATAACAGACTTATTTATTCAAAATATTTTCCTTTACTGATGACACAGTAGGGTTGTTTATTGTCAAAGATAAAATCTGTTGTTTCTTGAGAGGTGAAGTTTGCAAAAGTTCCTACCCCTTCATTCTGTGAATAAAAACAGTTAGCCTCCCATGTGGTCTATAATTTTTAAAAAGTTATAATATAGGTCTTAGCACTTTATTATCTACTTTAATTGAAAGAATTATATTATTCCATCAGTCTCCTGCATGAGAAAACATATGAGTTTGGAATAAAAACAGTCACTTTTCCTTTTAAATTAAATGGTATTCTTGAACAGGAGCTGTGAATTATCGCATTGAATTATAACGCAAAAAGCACCCATCCACCTTCACATTTTCAAGGATTCCAGCAGAGACTGGAGAAGGATGAAAATGATACATCAGGGAAAAGATTCTGTTTCACATTTGCTAATGCAAAGAAGTGTATGTGTTAATTATAAGTTAAAAAGCTTTAAAGACATTCTGAAGATCAATGAGAATCTGACAATTGTTTTTGGACAGATGATTACGTCTCTGGTGATAAAGTAATGCAGCAAATGACATTATTGTTTAGCAGTCAGTAGAGTAATTATATACTCAGTAAAAGTGAGTATATAATTCTGAAGTGTTCAAAATGCAAAAGAGTAGATGGATAACTTATAAAAGAGAGGCTTTTGTGGAGGGTGACAGACCTTATTCCAGAAGACTTAGATTGCTACATTCAGGTATCTCAAAAACCACAGTATGGCTCTTCTATACATGAAGAAAGATTTTCCAGGGATCTTAAAGAGTCATGTAGCCTATTTATCCTGCCTCTATATAAAACTGCAGTTAAGCCCTCTGAAGTGAAAAGTTTCATGGAAATTATTTCCCCAACTTCTTCCCTTGGAGACCTATCAAAGAGTAAGACCTATCAAAGAGTAAGACCTAAGGGATGGTTTAAGGCACAGCTTAGTATTAATAGTTTAAAACAGTACAAGTTGATTATATCATACTTTCTATGGATGCAGAGTCCAGGCACAACATAGCTAGATCCACTGCTCCCAGGTCTCAGCAGTATACAATCCAGGTGTTGGCTGGTGCTGCAGTTTCTTTCAGAGTTTGACCAGGGAGATATCTCCTTCTAAGCTGACTTGTGTTTTAGCAACAGTTTATTCCCTTGTGGTTGTAGGACTGATGTCCCATTTTCTTGATGGCTCTCATTCAATGGCCACTCTCTACTTCTAAAAGCTGCAAGTTGTTCCTTGTCATGTGGCCCCTTTCTATAGGCCCTCTCAAAACACAGCAGTTTACTTCTTCAAAGCAATGGACAGTGTTTCCTAGTGTAGTCTGCTAAGACAGAATCTTATATAACAACATGTGTTAATCCACAGTGTCTGAGAGGAACAGAGGAAATGGACAAAGTAGGTAATTAAACAGTTAATCCTAAGGCAGGAGATAGATGGGCTCCCCTGTGGACAGAAACTCCATAAAAGCAGGATGATAGAGGAGGCTGGGCCCTGCCCAGATAAGAGATAGAGACCACATATTTCTCATTCTCAAAGTTAAGAAGACATCCCTGACTACAAATGTTCAGAGAGGCTCCTTGGAAATCAAAAGGGGGGTATGTAACCTCTTAGTAAGTGATGTCAACTTACTAGAATCCATCTCGGTTAGCATGCACACATGGGAGGTTCCTGAAATATACCAAATACAGACTCAGAACCAGGCAACGCAAAGTGATTGGCCAAAGGAAATCCAGAAGAAATGCCCCATAAAAGTAATTCAAACTGCCACAAGTGTGTGGCTCAGCAGCTCTCTTTCAAGTCTGTTCATGTGTCTATCCATATGTAGTGTACTCTTTTTCCTCCTAATAAACACTACATGTTTCACTACTTTCTGCCTTTATGGTGATTATTTTCTGCAAAACTGAAGGGCCAGGGCCTTGTCACTGACCACTGGCCAAATGGCTAGGATTCAGTGACCTCACTGCCTATACCTGATCTCAATCTCTGGCCAAAAACTGAAGCAACACATCAAGCCACTTCAGGCTGAGGCCATCTGAGATTAATCCCACTAGGAGACTGTAAGTTGCAAAAATATTGGAGACCCCTATAAATTAATTACTCAAGAAAGCAGGTTTGCTTAATCACTAAACCAAGCAGGATTGCTTAGCAACAAAATCATGCACAGAAGCAAGAGACATGCCCACAAACAGTAAACAATGGTGCCATTGAGACCCACATCCTGTTCAGTGAGCTCAATAAGGTGATGATCTCTAGGACATGCTCTCTGCATGCGCACATACATGCAAACACATACACACACATATATATTTATATACACACAATAATTTGTGGACCTAGCTTTACCATAGGAGAAGGCAATGGCAACCCACTCCAGTACTCTTGCCTGGAAAATCCCATGGACGGAGGAGCCTGGTAGGCTGCAGTCCATGGGGTCGCGAAGAGTCAGACATGACTGAGCGACTTCACTTTTACTTTTCACTTTCATGCACTGGAGAAGGAAATGGCAACCCACTCCAGTGTTCTTGCCTGGAGAATCCCAGGGACAGCAGAGCCTGGTGGGCTGCCATCTATGGGGTCGCACAGAGTCAGACACGACTGAAGTGACTTAGCAGTAGCAGCTTTACCATGTGAGGACATGAAAACTCCCCTGCAAGGAGCTGAGGATGGAAGCATGATGTCTACTCAAGAAAAACAAAGAAAGTCTTCTCCCCCTGCCCACTTTTCCTTTGATTATGAAACTGTAGCCCAGCAACTTCTCAGGGCACATCTTTCCTGCCCACCTGGAAGACACACAAATGTTCTATTCTAATAAATCATTTCTTATCTATCACTTTATTTTTTGGTGAATTATTTCTGCACTGAGACATAAAGGACCAGAGCTCCTTGGAGTCCCTCGATATGCCACCCAAAGGTTTTATGTCTATCCATCACTTTGCTGTATTCTATTGGTTAGAAGCAAGTCACAGTGTGTGAACACTTAAGGAAATGGGATTACACTCAAGTTTTATCATTTAGATATAGAGAATCATTAGGGAGTCAACCTCAGGATCTTTTCTGCCTCCGAGAGGACAAAATATCTCTCCTGCATCTCTGGAAGGTCTAGTTAGATTTTATCTTATGGAAAGTATATATCAAAGAACTGATCATTTCCTGGGATCCTTCAAATCTTTTTCTAAAAATATCACAGCTAAATGTATGTAGCTTCCCCTTAGCTAACTCTGTATGATCTTATCAGTGGAAGTTCATACAGTTTTACCCTAATTTTATCATATCTTATTTCTCCTACTATTATTATTTCCTTCTAATTTCTTCTCTTATCTTGTGTATTATATACATAGCTGTGTAGCCTATTTCAATTTTTTGGAATAGACAAAGACAAAACTATGTACATAAACACATAATTGAATGAATACACCAATCAATCCTCCCTAGGAAGCCACATTTAGGCTTTCTCACCTTAATATCAAGTTCATACTTGTCTCTCTCTCTTTTTTTTTTTTAAGTCGCTCAGTCATGTCTGACTCTTTGCAACCCCATGGTCTATACAGCCCATGGAATTCTCCAGGCCAGAATACTGGAGTGGGTAGCCTTTCCCTTCTCCAGGGGATCTTCCCAACCCAGGATTTGAACTTGGGTCTCCTGCATTGAAGGCAGATTCTTTACCAACTGAGGTATCAGTCCTAGGACCATTAGAAGTGAAAGTCGCTCAGTCATGTCTGACTCTGCAACTCCCTGGACTATACAGCACATGAAATTCTCCAGGCCAGAATACTGGAGTGGGTAGACTTTCCCTTCTCCAGGGGGTCTTCCCAACCCAGGGATCAAACCCAGGTCTCCCACATTGCAGGTGGATTCTTTACCATATTACTCATGCAAATGACTCAGACATATCAATAAAGCTGGGTTTGTAGAGTTCTTTCCCCCTTATATCAGAACACTTTTTTTAGCTTGAAAATAAAACGGAGAATAATGCCATACCAAAAGTTCTCAATTCAACCTCGTTATTTTTCTAAATTTCTCACCTGTTGACTAAACATAACCACCTTCCTGCCTTCTACTGCTACTGCTGCTACTAAGTCACTTTAGTCATGTGCGACCCCATAGATGGCCTCCCACCAGGCTCCCACATCCCTGGGATTCTCCAGGCAAGAACACTCAAGTGGGTTGCCATTTTCTTCTCCAATAGCTGAAACTGAAAACTGAAAGTGAAGTCGTGTCCGACTCTTAGCAACCTCATGGACTGCAGCCTACCAGGCTCCTCCATCCATGGGATTTTCCAGGCAAGAGTACTGGAGTGGGGTGCCATTGCCTTCTCCGCCACCTCCCCTAAGCAATTCTCATGTCATTGGAGGCCAACATTCTCTCTTGTCTGGTTTTCTAATTTGTACCTACCTCCCAAAAGAAAGAGCAGAACTTAGTCCTCAGAAGGCTATTGTACAGCTCCTTATAAAAACCCTGCATGGGGCTGCTAAAGATAGCCATTAAAGAGCCCATCTTATTTCTTCTTGATGAGTTGGCTTCAAATACTTTAATCTTTTCCCATTGGTCCTTTTCATCTTATGCCAAATCTGCTCTAGTGGGAAATACATATCCAACTTTGGGGAAGGGCTTTTAAATCTTTTGTATAACTGTTGAGTCATTTGGCAAATATTATAATAACATCTCATTAATTGTATTTTCATGTTCCTCTAACACACCAGGAAAGCTCCTGCCTCTAGGCCTTCACATTTGTGGTTCGCTCTGCCTATAACACTCTTCCTCAGCATATCTGCACAGCTCACTTCCTTCAGATCTCTGTTCATGCATCATATTTTCAAAAAAAAAAAAAAAAACCCTCCTGGCCACCCCATCTAAAATACTACCCTCTCCTTAACCTAACCCCAATCCTCCTTGCTAGACTTTAATATTTCTTCAGAGCACTGATCACCATCTTGAGATACTATTTAAATAATTGTGACTCATTTGCCTCCCTCCTCTATAATATAAATTCTCTAAGTAAAGGTACTTTGTCCTATTTTTCTTGACATCTAAAAAAGTGCCCAGCACATAGTAAGACTTCACATATACTTGTTATAATAAAGGGCAGATGATGGTGACATGAAATGATGAATAAGGTCAATCTACAGAGCCTGAAATTTAAATGAAAGCAAATCAAGACTGAACTGGGCTCACCAGTTCACTTTCTAGTCTCATATAACATTTATCTGGCCTCATAACATTTCACCTTTGTGAAAATTGGGGACACTGAAGTAGAGAAACAAAGCCATGTATCTCAGGTTTCTTATGTGATAAGTAATCGCTAAGTATCAAGAATGTATCCAGTGATGTACCAAGCACATAGAAGATACAAAACCCAAAATAATATTGTAATTAGCCTCTAATTAAAATAAATAAATTAAAAAAATACAAAAAAAAAGAAGAAGGCTTAAAGTATTAAAGTATAGTGTTTAAAATCATGGATTTCTCCAGTCAAAGAGACCTAGATTCTAATCTCAGCTGTCACAGTTGGCTATGTGATCTTGGAAACATTTATTATATTGTTTGAGTTTTAGATATTTCATCTATAAAATAAGAACAATATTACCTTGCTCTGGTTTGTTGTGAGGATAAATGCTGTAATCCACAGAGAGACAGAGTGAGAAAGTTTAACATAGTCTTGGCAAAAAATAACCAGTATCAAAAATATTACTGCTAATGATGAATGTATTATTATTATAAAATTATAATGCTGAGACATCTAGAGATCAACACAGTGAAGTACAGGACCTAGAACCAGAACATCTGTTATAGACTCTCCATAATGTACGAACGTCATTTGTAGGCACAGTATTCAGTTTTCAGTCATATAAACATGGTGTAGTAGAGAAGTCCTTTTTCTTTTTCTTTTAAACTTTGTATTTTTTAATTGGAGTACAGGGTATTAACAATGTTGTGATAGTTTCACATGAGCAGCAAAGGGACTCAGCCATACATATACATGTAGCCATTCTGCCCTCCCATCCAGGCTGCCACATGACATCGAGCAGATTTCCATGTGCTATACAGTAGGACCTTGCTGGTTATCCATTTAACACTAGATAAACATTTGACTACTGACTAATCCTTAGCTTATTTTAATCAGCTATACCCTGATACACATAGCTGATTAACAGTGTTGTGATAGTTTCAGGTGTACAACGAAGGGACTCAGCCATACATATACAGGTATCCACTCTTCTCCAAACTGCCCTCCTACCCAGTCCGCCACATAAAATTGAGCAGAGTTCCCTGTGCCATACAATAAGTTCTTGTTGGTTATCCATTTTAAATATAGCAGTGTGTACATGCCGATCCCAAACTCCCTAACTATACTGTCCCCCTATCCTTCCCCCTGGCAACCATAAGCTCATTCTCTAAGTCTGTGAGTCTGTTTCCATTTTGTAAGTAAGTTCATTAGTATCATTTCTTGTTAGATTTTACATATAAGGGATGTCATACAATACTGGATGGAGAAGTCTTTGAAGACAGAAGTCTAGAGTTTGAGTGCCAGCTCCACCACTTACTTTATGGATGATTTTAGGCAATTCATAATGATACTGAGATTCATTTTCTCTCACATGCGAAATGGAATAATCTCAAAGGGGCATAATAATGACTAAATGAGATATTACATTATAAAAATTCCTGGCACCTTTAAAAACTAGGAGTCAACAAAAGTCAGTTGAATTAAAGCCTGATTTATTTGTTGTATGAATATAACTTGCTCCTTCTTATACTATTCCCAACTCAAGACTGCATATCTGTCAATTCTGTTCTACAATTTATTTAAATCCTATTCAATCTTCTGGAGAAGGCAATGGCATCCCACTCCAGTACTCTTGCCTGGAAAATCCCATGGACGGAGGAGCCTGGTAGGCTGCAGTCCATGGGGTCACTCAGAGTTGGACAGGACTGAGCGACTTCACTTTCACTTTTCCCTTTCATGCATTGGAGAAGGAAATGGCAACCCACTCCAGTGTTCTTGCCTGGAGAATCCCAGGGACGGGGGAGCCTGGTGGGCTGCTGTCTATGGGGTCGCACAGAGTTGGACACGACTGAAGCGACTTAGCAGTAGTAGTAGCATTCAATCTTCAAAGGCCTGTTCAAATTCTAATGCCTTGTAGCAGATGCTCTGCTACTCTCCTCAGGGCAGACTCTTAAGGCCAATGCATCCAACTGCTGGGAATATCATATTGCTGTCCCTCAAAGCTAGACCCATACTGGAAGTTGCCTTTGATACAAGGAGTTGTCTATTTGCTAAGGCCAACACCCTTGTACAGAGTGGTCTATGGCCAAAGACTGGCTGGTGCAGAGATTGAGAAGCCCAGGCTCCTTGCCTTCATTTGGGATAGCTTTGAAGATCTATCTCGGCTTCAGATCTCCCTGTAAGATCTCCATGTAGCAACCACATTAAGGGTCAACTTCCTTCTCTGCCCCGTCTTGGCTTTTGCCTTTCTTGCTTCCTTATAGGTGTACTTTTCCCAAGAACATTCTGGAATAAACCTTAAACATGCAATTTGTTGTTTAGCAATCTGTTTCTAGGGAACCCAAACTAAGATACCCCATGAAGCCTTTTAAGATCATTAGACCTTATAAGAGGCTTTATTCCACGAGGCTTCATACTCATTTGTCATTGTAGTACATTCTGCCTGTGTGGTGAGCAGTATTTCCAGGTGTGCATATCTCATTGCCCCAGCTAGATTTGAGGTTCTTTGAAGGCAGAGACAGAGTTTTATAGTTGCATGTGCTTATTGTGCTGTACTTAGTCTCTCAGTCACGTCCAACGCTTTGCTACCCCATGGACTGTAGCCCACCAGGTTCCTTTGTCCATGGGGATTCTTCCAGGCAAGATTACTGGAGTGGGTTGTCATGCCCTCTTCCAGGGGATCTTCACAACCCAGAGATTGAAACCAGGTCTCCTGCATTGCAGGCAGATCCTTTACCATCTGAGCCACCAGGGAAGCCCTTCATAGTTGCATATTTTCCCCCCCTTTGACACATAGTAGGGACACATAACGGAGAAGGCAATGGCACCCCACTCCAGCGACTTAGCAGCAGCAGCAGTAGCAGCAGGGACACATAAATGGAACACACAGTGGGTATTCAGTGAAGAATCTAGGTTTCTTATTGGCTTGTTAATCATAATATTTGAAAAGCAATTTGTTTTTATGATTAAAAAATATAAGAGTGGGTTTGTTAATAAGGTCAGTTTGTTTTCTCCTGGATAACCACTCACAGTATACCAACATGAAATATATGAAATAGTGAAATGAGATAGTGAAAGAAACATCACTATATAGAAATAAAACAAATGAAGTTATATGGTAACTCTAGCTTAAAATTTTTGAGTCACCTCCATACTTCTTTTTTCCATAATTGTTGTAGGGATTTAAATCCCTGCCAACAGTATACAACGATTTCCTTTTCTCCAGTCCCTCACCAGCACTTGTTATCTCTTGTCTTTTGGATAATGGCCATACTAAGAGGTGTGAAGTGATATCTTTTTTTGACAAAAAGTGCTAACTATGTAAGGTGATGGATGTGTTCATTTATTTGCTTGTAGTAATCATTTTATAATGTATATGTATATTAAATCATACATTATACAGCTTTTAAAGAATTACGATGTACAACCTAAATAAACACTTTTGTCGACTGTATCTCAATAAAGATGGAAAAATGTTTTAAAAAATCCAAACATGCAAGGTCAAATTAGAATATAAACCTGAAGAACAGCAGAGGTATCTTTCTAAAGCCTGCAAATATAGACTGGATCAAACTGTGCTAACACATAGTAATTACCATTTGCTTAAGCATCTGAACACTTTAACTATTCAACTATCATGGTCCTAGGTAACATTTTAATATACATAATAAATATATAAACATGTATGTATACTATGCATGCATATATATACATATATACTTTTAGAAACTGGATAAGTTATGACAGGTTCATGGAAATGAGGATATCCTTGAATGAATTTTAAACATGGTTCAAAAAAGAAAGCATACTGTATTGGTGTTTTTTTTTTTTCTGGCTTACTTCACTCTGTATAACAGGCTCCAGTTTCGCCAGTCCAGGTTCGATGCACGATACTGGATGCTTGGGGCTGGTGCACTGGGATGATCCAGAGGGATGGTACGGGGAGGGAGAAGGGAGGAGGGTTCAGGATGGGGAACACGTGTATGCCTGTGGCAGATTCATGTTGATATATGGCAAAACCAATACAATATTGTAAAGTTAAAAAATAAAATTAAATTAAAAAAAAAAGAAAGCCAAAACCATGTAGCCATTATAGCCAAATCCTGTTTTACCCTGTCCTGATGTTTCTTGCAAGCTTCCAGGGTTAGAACAAATCTTCAGTTTGCTCCTTTCTGGACAATTTATGTGAATGATAAGAGCATTAACCATTTCCCCTTATTGCTTTAAATGCAAAGATACCCCACGTTTACTCCAAACAATTTAAAAGATAACAATTATTGCAATTAAGATCAATAATCTGTGCCTAATATTAAAAAGAGCAATTTTGTCCCCAAAAGCATTCCATTGAAAATAATTCAACTTAACATAAAACTATTATTATAATGATGATAATTATACTTATATCTAACTATTATTGAATATTTACTATTCCCCAGATATCTAAGGACATAACATGCTAACACACAAAACAACAATAATAACAATAGCTACCTCAATGAAATTACTCTCTGTTGTGCATCATTCTAAGCACATTAAATGCATTGTCGCATCTAATCCTCATCATTATGAGGTTGGTATGATCTGATTTCCACTTTACAGGCAGAGAAAGCAAGGCTCATAGAGGTTAAGTAACTCTTGCAAAGTCATGTAACTTGAATGGTGAAGTCCGGATTTGAATCCAGGTCTTCCTGAACTTTAAAACTATGGTCTTATTAACCATGCATATGGTCAGCTTGACTGTAAAAATAATGGTTGTTTTTTATTACTATGTGTTATAGCTGAGAATGCCAAAAAGGATTTTATACTCCGTTATTCATTCTTTCAAAACATATTTATTTAGAGCCTACCATGAATCAAGTAATAATGCTGGGGTTATAGTGAAGATATTCTTGATTCCTCCTCCCTTTCTCTCACCCACAGCATCCAATCCAGTAATATGGCCTGAATTTGATACAGGATCATAAATGAGAGATAAGGGAGCACTGACTTACACTGTGAGGGCAGAGAAGACTTCTTTAAGGATGGGCACTGAAGCTTGTTACAATTCCCACTCCTGACCCTAATGTATCTTTTGGCATGGTCCTCTGCCATGTTACATGAACTGTCATTCAGAGAGCTTACTTGAAAGTTAAACAGTATTCTCATCATTCTGTTTCAGTTTTCTCTGGACTCAACAAATCCAAATGGTCTAAGCAATGAAAGTCACTTAGTCGTGTCCAACTCTTTGCAATCCCATGGACTATAGCCCGCCAGGCTCCTCTATCTATGGGGATTCTCCAGGCCAGAATACTGGAGTGGGTGGCCATTCCCTTCTCCAGGGCATCTTCCCAACCCAGGAATAGAACTCAGGTCTCCCGCATTGCAGGTGGATTCTTTATCAACTGAGCCACCAGGGAAGCCCAGAGAATGCTTACACACAAGAAGGGTGAGTCAGGCTTGAGGCATAAACTATAAAAAAAAATACCATCAGTGCTAATAGTTTGTTCATCTTTTACAAAGAAAATTAGCCATTTAGGTTGTTTGTTGTAAACAAAAATCAGAAGAGAATCTTCCTGCCGGATAGGTTAGTTCATCAACAATTCAAGTACTCTCAAGTAATTTATTGTATGCATCATAATGCATACAAAGAAGTTGAGATTCACACCCATTATTTGCAATATAAAGCATCTGTGGCTGATGATATCTTTATATGTTCTTGATGATGAAAATAGAATCAATAAACATTTAGAACATATTCTCAATAGATAATATACTCTGCAAAAGCTTAAAATGACTTTTTTTTCAGTTTTATAAATTTGATTTTATTTTAAGCAACGTTTCAACGCCTCATCTTAAAATTTAGCAACTATAACAAAAAAAAATCCTTTTTTTCACTTATCCAATTGACAAAGATTTTATTTTTATTTTTTTACTTTTATTTTTTTAATTTAAATTTATTTATTTTAATTGGAGGCTAATCACTTTACAATATTGTATTGGTTTTGCTGTACATCAACATGTTTTTTGAATGATTAAAGTAAAATATTTGCTTTCAATGTGAAGTTATCACCTTAACCATAGCTTCCCGTAAAGTCCACTCTGAGTTCAGTCACCAAGACACACACACACACAAATGAAAGCCTATACATCCTAGGTCACTTTAAGATGTTTTAAAATTTTTATTATCTAAAATGCAATAGAATCCTTCTATTCCCCAATTTAAACCAGGTAACATAGGGATATTTTATGGAGGGTATGGAAAGACCATCAAATGCAAGGATATAAATAATTCGTGCTATTATCAGCTGAAAATCCTTGGATTACTTGAGTTGTGTTGCAATCTAGGTTTAGTATAAATATTCAGTCTAATTATTATCCCTGCCTGTACTACATTTCCTGGTCCACCAAGAAAAAATAGCTTAAGTATGTACTGCTGCTGCTGCTAAGTCGCTTCAGTCGTGTCTGACTCTGTGCAACCCCACAGACGGCAGCCCGCCAGGCCCCGCCGTCCCTGGGATTCTCCAGGCAAGAACACTGGAGTGGGTTGCCATTTCCTCCTCCAATGCATGAAAGTGAAAAGTAAAAGTGAAGTCGCTCAGTCGTGTCCAACTCCTAGCAACCCCATGGACTGCAGCCTACCAGGCTCCTCCGTCCATGGGATTTTTCAGGCAAGATATTTTACCAACTATTTACCAGTTGGTAAAATATAATATCAGTGGGACCTCCAGGGCTTCCCTGGTGGCTCAGATGGTAAAGAATCCACCTTTAATGTGGGAGGCCTGGGTTCAATCCCTGGGTTGGGAAGATCCCCTGAAGGAGGGCATGGCAACCCAATCCAGTATTCTTTCCTGGAGAATACCCATGGACAGAGGAGCCTGGCGGGCTATAGACCATGGGGTCACAAAGAGTCAGACATGACTGAGCAATTAAGCATAGCACAGCATAATACATATGGTACTATGAAAGAGCATTACATCACAAAAGGCTTCTTTGAGTTTAAGGCTGCTGCTGCTGCTAAGTCACTTCAGTTGTGTCCGACTCTGTGCGACCCCATAGATGGCAGCCCACCAGGCTCTGCTGTCCCTGGGATTCTCCAGGCAAGAACGCTGAAGTGGGTTGCCATTTCCTTCTCCAATGCATGAAAGTGAAAAGTAAAAGTGAAGTTGCTCAGTCGTGTCTGACTCTTCGCAACCCCATGGACTGCAGCCTACCAGGCTCCTCCGTCCATGGGACTTTCCAGGCAAGAGTACTGGAGTGAGTTTAAGGCAGTTTCAATCAAATCAAGGAAATAAAACTGGTATGCAAGTCTCAACAATATAAGAAGAAATGTAATTTGAGAACTTTCATTCATACAGCATGCATTAATTAGGCACTTACTATATGCCAGAGATAAGAGCTAGAATAGCATAGTAAGCATAATAGATATGATTCCTGACCTCACGATTCATATAGTGTAGCCAGAAAGGAAATCAGTTAAGCAATTACAACACAATGTGGTGTAACAGGTGTGGCACAAGGTCCTGTGCCAGGGAGCATCCAATAAATAATTAGGGGCTCAAGGAAGGTTTCCTATAGGAAGTGTTCCAGGCAATGTGAACAGCATATATGAAGGTCCAGAGAAGCAAGAAGCAATTAGAGTCAGCAGGCAAAAATATGCAAGAGTGAAAAAAATGTTTTCAAAGGGTTAAATGTTTGGTAAGGTTGAAGGAAAGCACACAAACTAAAGAGTAGAAAGAGATAAAGGCTAGAGACATATATAAGGATCCTATAGCTTGTATAACATGTTCAACATTGTAGACTTTATCATGAAGGCTATGGAAAATCAATGAAGGCCTTTACAAGGAGAGGTATCAGATCTAAAACTGGCTGCTAGGTAACAAATAGATTGCAGGGTGGAGCAAGGAAACACAAAGTGATCTGTGCAGTGGTCTAGTTAAAGGATTCAAGCATACATATACAAGATGAATTCTGGAGGTAAAGATGGTAGGGCTTCATGATTAATTAGATATTGGTGTAGGCAGTAGTAAAGGATGACTTCAAGGTTTCCAGCTTGAGCAGTTGGGTAGATGCCATTTACTGAGATGAAGAAGAAAGAAAGGGATACAGGTCATGTATGATGACAGCCTGGTCAAGATACAACATGCTGATAAATGATAGATTTAGAGGGGAGCACAGAAAAGAGAAAGATCCCTTCTGACATTGAGTTATAAGAGAGACAGCACTTGAACTGGGTGTGACTTTAGGAGAACAGTTAGTGCAGAGAAAGAATGCAAGGCATATTCAAGGAACAGCAAATGACTGTTCAGAACATAAAGTTTCTTTTAGGGCACTCTAACAATAAAGATACAGAGGCATACTGGGACTTCAATACATAGAACTTTGAATATTATGATAAAGAGTTGAAGCTCACCTGAGGATTTATGGTCCAAGATTGCTACTATCAGTATGGCCTTAGGCAAGTCATTTAATCCTTCTCTCTTCATTTTTCTCATTTATGAAATGAGTGGCTCCCAGATTTTTGGGTTTCACAGATCAGTACAATTTTTAAAAGGGGTGGCTATGAAGCAACAAAGGGTTGCCAACATCATTTTACCAAGTGTGGACATTCAGAGAAACAAATGAATAAAAAACTATCATCTAGTACCATCACTTCATAAAACAAAGGATATTTAAAAAAAAGAAAGATAATTTCAAACACTTTTTTAAATGGATATATTTGGTTTTTATGGAATGCTCACTTCATTATCTTTATTTTTCTCTTTCCATTGAGGATTGGTGCAAACTTCTGGCACTGGTCCAGAGACCAGACTTGGCAACCACTGAATCATACTCCAGGATTCATTCCAATGCTGACATTCTAGGATTTCTATGATTCCTAAGGGCTTATTCACCAAACAGTAGGGAATCACTGAAGGATTTGGGGGTAGTGAATTCATATTATCAAAGCTATGTTTTAGGAAGTTAATATGGGAGGTCTTGGAAGAGAAAAAGCTAGTGGTCCAATCATGTGGCTAACACCAAAGTTGAGGCATAAATTAATAAAGGTACAGGCTAAAGCACTGACAATACCTATGGAAAACTGGAATAAATGTGTCCAGGGCACAGATTCTGGTAGAGCTGACAGTATGCTTTGTAAGTCAGACCTTGATTGGAAGGTTGGCTTTATCTCAGTAGGTCCATTTGTGCCATCCTTTTGTTTAGAAGACTTTTCAGGAAGTTGAGTCAAAAGCACCATTTTTTTTTCTGGCTTAACATATTTAAACCACAATTTACAATGTCTCTGGGAGGAAGATAGTATATTATCCAAATTGTGCTGAAGAAATCAAGGAATCAATTGGTTGAATGGGGTGAATCATGCAGAGGAAGCATATGCAAATGAGGTGCTTAAAAATCAGTGCTTGGAGAGGTCACAAATGGAAAACAGTCCTATCACGCCATACAATCAAAGCCACAGGACTCAAACAGAAAATCATAGAAAATAGCCCCTTTTATATCCTGAACTATTTTTTGCCCCAACCCTTTCCAAAGAAAATTACAAAATGGAAAGAGTGGGTCATCATGTGAAATTTGATTGAAGAGCTCCTGTTTGCTAACATTACTGAGTTAAATTCTCATACCTCTACGTTTGTGGGATATGCTAGATTTTCAGGCTTTAGAGAAAAAAAAAGTATACACATTTAACACTTCATGATATTCAAGGGAATTTGCCTTTGTTTTATTTTATCTACATATGTTCAAATAAACCAAGGAACATCTATAGACCTTGTAAGCCCTGAGGATCTAGAAGGCGCTGCCGTCTAAGTTTCAAAAACTATGAATCAGAATTTCTAACTGGGTCACCATTTGGAATCTGTCTCCTTTAATTTTGATGAGCCTGGTGCAAAGCTTTCAGTGCTGTGGTCCACTGAATGTCACAAGTGGGTTACACATGGCTGAGATATTGATCTCCTTAGCCCTCAGGTTGTCAGAGCCTTCTCCGTCTATTCCAGTTTGCTGGACAAATACTTATTTTCAATATGCACTGTGACATGAAAAATTTGGCAGCCTTTTTGGAACACTGTGTTAGGGCCTGGAGGTTAGTTAACTCTTGCATTATGCTAATTGTTCTCTTACGGGAGTCTTTATGGGAGCAGTGACAATAATAGCTCACACTTACATGGTGTTTGCCATTGTGCCAGGCAGTGTTCTAAGTATGTTTTAACCCACCTAATCCTACAACTTTTTTTTTTGAAAAAAAGCTGAAACTCCAATACTTTGGCCATCTGATGCGAAGAGCTGACTGATTTGAAAAGATCCTGATGCTGGGAAAGATTGAGGGCAGGAAGAGAAGGCGACAACAGAGGATGAGATGGTTGGATGGCATCACCGACTCGATTAACATGGGTTTGGGTGAACTCTGGGAGTTGGTAATGGACAGGTGGGCCTGGCGTGCTGCAGTTCATGGGGTTGCAAAGAGTCGGACACGACCGAGCGAATGAACTGAACTGAACTGAATCCTACAACAACCCTATGAAATGCTGAGAATTACTATCCTTGTTTTACACGTGGAAGAAAATATAGAAATTAAGGTTAAGGTCACTAAGACCTTAACCTTAATTTGACAGAGCTGGGATTCCAACCCAGGATATATGGTTCTAGATTCCTCATTTCAACTACCTTTTATACAAAAATGCAAAGGAAAGGCTCAGTAGGAGGCTGTTGGTCTAGTACTAGGGACTGCTATAAAAGGGGTAGAAGCCCAAAGTAGGGAAAAATAAGTTGTTAGTCCAGAGATATATTAAGGGTTAAAACAGGCTATCAGAATTTCAAGTTTAGAAGAAGGCAAAAAGAGAATATGATTTAGGTTTCAAAATGAAGGCCAAAGCCAGGGAACCTCAAGAAACCAAAAAGAGAGACAGAATAAAGATCAAAGTTTCCAGAGTCAAGCTAATAAAAAAGTAATAGGAATATGAATGCTCGAATGGCAGATAGCTTTCAGGGAAATTATTAAACCAAAAAATGCCTGGCGAAGTTGTTCTCAACTGGGAGCAACATTGCCCCCTAGAGGCCATAAGGCAACATCTGTGCAACGTTTCTGGTTGCACAGCTTGGAGTCTGAGGATAGGAATGTGTGCTACTGATATCTAGTGGGTAAGAAGCCTGGGATGCTGCTGAACATCCTACAACACGCGGGACAGCTTCTTCCCATCTAAACCAAGAATTATCCATCCCCAAATGTCAAAGGTACCATTACTGAGAAACTCTGGCTTAGAGGCGTGTGCTTGATTCTATGACCAACCGTGACCAGGTAGCCCCTATAGGCAATGTTTGCCAAGGATTATGATGACGGTGATCACAAAGAAATATGAGTTAAAACACCCCACCAAGACTAAAAGCAGAATCTACCATGTTGAGAGTTTACTAGATATTGTACAAAGCTCTTTATTACATTATGTTGCTTAATCCTCAAAGCCTATAAGAGAGGCGTTATTATGAGTCCAACTTTCCACATGTGAAAAATAACACACAGAGAAGTGAGCACCTTGTCCAGGATCGCATAACTAGTGAGTGACCCAATCAGGAGTCACATCCAAATTTGTCTGACCCCAGATACCATGGCTGCTCACACTTACAGTGTGTGTACAGTTGGGTATGGGTTAACACTTGGTCCAAAAGTCAGGATCCAGAACTGGACCCAAGATAAACCCTTCCCAGGTTCTGGGTTGAGGGGTTGGGGTGGGGGCAGGTGCTATGAAGAAGTGTTTGAGGGGAAAAAAAATCACTGATATCATTCAGTGAATTTTCAAAAAGACTCATCACTTGAAAAACAGGTGTGCATGCCATTTTATGAAAGGAATAATCAGGAATCAGTTTATTTCAAACTTGATTCTACATTCACATTTCTTCTGGACTTGGCAGCCAGCCTTCTTTCTCACCAAGGACAACCTGTGTATTATCTCTGCTAAAAGTGGAGAAGGCTGTCTAAAATTGCCCCTCTCAACAATTCTACCTGAATAAAATAACTACATTTACTATTCTTTTCAATGCTAAGTTATTACAAAATAAAGTCCTTAAAAAAACCTTCTTTTAAACTACAGTAACCCCCCTCCCCCCTTACACTTGAGCTGCATATGATATCCAGAGGCCAGGCTGCATTTTAGAAATATAACAGCCCCATTCAGTCAAAGCCAGCTCTATCCCAGCAAGCTTGTGACACTCCTGTTAGTCCTGCCCCCCAAACTAGCATTACAAAAGCCTGACATTCTTCTTCAGGGCCTTTCAAGTCAGATTCTATTTTCCTGCTGTCACAATTAAAGCCTCAGTCAGTTCAACATCTACTTCCACATTTGGCAGAAGGCTCTCTAGTGACAATAAAAATGAAGGTACTTCCTTTTCTGATAGATTTTAGAGCTCATTCATAGGCAAAGCTTGTGTTTCCTTGTGGGTTATCCCAGTACAGGGAGACAAGTATCTGAGCACTCCAGTAGTTTTCCATTTTCTTATTTTTATAACAAAAAACAATCACTGCTCATAGAAATCAAAAGTGAAATGCCTGGAATTCATATAGTGCATTGTGTGCTCAAAGCTCTCAATATTACCTAAGTCTTTTCATTTCATTTTATTCTTCTGGGACATGGAATCATTGGCTCCTGATTTCTGGGAGTTATTAAATTGCATTTCCTAATACAATCAGAGTTTACTAGGCCTAAGTGAGAGGCAGGTTGTACAAAGGCCTTGTAGGCTTTATACTCAGTGGCTTCTGCTTAAGATAAGTCTGGGGTGTGTGTGTGTGTGTGTGTGTGTGTGTATTTTAACTTTACAGTGCTTCATACTTAAGTGAGGGTGAGTTTAAGAAAAGTTGGCTGTAGGCTTGAGTGATGTCACAATTACTGCCTCAGTGGCCCAGATAATAACTTCATGTCTGGAGCCACACTGGAGACAGCTGTTATGCCCTAAGCATCAAGTGCCTTATTACATTGCTGGTGTGATTTTCATATTGCTCACTAGAATAGAAATACAGAAATGTGGGGTTAAAACTATTCCTGTGCTTAGGCCACGAATAGCATATATACTACCTGGTATCTTTTCATTTCAGAATTAGGGGAGGAGGCAAATTAAATTCCTAACTGCCTACTGAGGATACATTTTGTGGTATATCCCAGGTCATGAAAAGAAGATGATAACACCTGGGGGAACAAGAAAAAACAACACAATGTTTATTGAATGGCCTAAACGGCCATTATCATGATCAGAACCAGGAGAGTCTAATTGGAAAATATTAATCTGGAGTCCATTTCACATATGCTATAAAGCTTTTGAGTGAACTCTGGGAGTTGGTGATGGACAGGGAGGCCTGGCGTGCTGCAATTCACAGGGTCGCAAAGAGTCGGACATGACTGAGGGAATGAACTGAACTGAAATGATAAAGCTTTTGGGAAAAAAAAAACCTTCTAGATAACTAGAAGGATATTTATTTTACGTTCTTCAAAGCATCAATGTATGAGACAGAAAAAGACTACCATGGATCTCAAAAGTGCCTTCTGTTAAAAAGACCTCACCTGGGTGATATAGTAGAAATACATTATATGCTACATATATGAAAATCCTGCACTTAAGAGATATAACAACATTTATTCATTGCATGAACTGATAATCTCTTGGTGATCCTTCCCGTGAGCTTCTCTACTATATTGGTTTATTTATTGTTTTGGGGAATATATAAATAAAATGTCAGGAAACAGGTAATTGAGCAGGCATCTGGCAAATGATTTTTAAATGGAGGTAATTGAATACACAAAGAACTGTACAAAAAAGATCTTCATGACACAGATAATCACAATGGTGTGATCACTAACCTAGAGCCAGACATCCTGGAATGTGAAGGCAAGTGGGCCTTAGGAAGCATTACTACGAACAAAGCTAGTGCAGGTGATGGAATTCCAGTTGAGCTATTTCAAATCCTGAAAGATGATGCTGTGAAAGTGTTCCACTCAATATGCCAGCAAATTTGGAAAACTCAGCAGTGGCCACAGGACTGGAAAAGGTCAGTTTTCATTCCAATCCCAAAGAAAGGCAATACCAACGAATGCTCAAACTACCGCACAATTGCACACATCTCACACGCTACTAAAGTAATGCTCAAAATTCTCCATGCCAGGCTCCAACAGTACGTAAACTGTGAACTTCCAGATGTTCAAGCTGGTTTTAGAAAAGGCAGAGAAACCAGATCAAATTGCCAACATCCGCTGGATCATCAAAAGAGCAAGAGGGTTCCAGGAAAACATCTACTTCTGCTTAATTGACTATGCCAAAGCCTTTGACTGTGTGGATCACAACAAATTGTGGAAAATTCTTCAAGAGATGGGAATACCAGACCATCTGACATGCCTCTTGAGAAATCTGTATGCAGGTAAGGAAGCAACAGTTAGAACTGGACATGGAACAACAGACTGGTTCCAAATAGGAAAAGGAGTACGTCAAGACGGTATATTGTCACCCTACTTCTTTAACTTATATGCAGAGTACATCATGAGAAATGCTGGGCTGGAGGAAGCACAAGCTGGAATCAAGATTGCTGGGAGAAATATCAATAACCTCAGATATGCAGATGACACCACCCTTATGGCTGAAAATGAAGAAGAACTAAAGAGCCTCTTGATGAAATTGAAAGAGGAAAGTGAAAAAGTTGGCTTAAAGCTCAACATTCAGAAAACTAAGATCATGGCATCTGGTCCCATCACTTCATGGGAAATAGATGGGAAACAGTGGACACAGTGGCTGATTTTATTTTTCTGGATTTCAAAATCACTGTGGATGGTAATTGCAGCCATGAAATTAAAAGACTCTTACTCCTTGGAAGGAAAGTTATGACCAACCTAGACAGCATATTAAAAAGCAGAGACATTACTTTGTCAACAAAGGTCCATCTAGTCAAGGCTATGGTTTTTCCAGTGGTCATGTATGGATGTGAGAGTTGGACTATAAGGAAAGCTGAGCACTGAAGAATTGATGCTTTTGAACTATGGTGTTGAAGAAGACTCTTTAGAGTCCCTTGGACTGCAAGGAGATCCAACCAGTCCATCCTAAAGGAGATCAGTCCTGGGTGTTCATTGGAAGGACTGATGATGCTGAAACCCCAATATTTTGGCCACCTGATTTGAAGAGCTGACTCACTGGAAAAGACCCTGATGCTGGGAAAGATTGAGGGCAGGAAGAGAAGGGGACGACAGATGAGATAGTTGGATGGCATCACCGACTCAATGGACATGGGTTTGGTTGCACTCTGGGAGTTGCTGATGGACAGGGAGGTCTGGCGTGCTGCAGTTCATGGGGTCATAAAGAGTCGGACACAACTGAGCAACTGAACTGAACTGAACTGAAATTGTGATAAAAGATCCTTACTTCTTATATCCATTCAAGAATTTATAAATTATTCCCCAGAATTAAGTGTGAGCCTCTAGATAGATTATTTACCCTGAAATCATGAAATAAATTAAATCTAGTTCTCATTTTTATATTTACTGATAGGTTGTATCTTGTATGTCTTTGATATATGGGCCAGTAAACCGGATATTCAGTTTTGCATATTTGATGAAGTTAAAAGAAATCAAATCAATTATTCTTCTAGGAGAAAGCCACCTTTGAAATTTATAGAGATTTGTACCAAGACATATCCACTTCTACAAAGTTTTTGATTTATATTTCACTGCACTCTACTTAAGTTCAGTGCCAATCATAGATAAAATTGTAAGATATGTAAAGATTGTCTTTGAAAGCTTGCTTCCTTTTTCTCTCTTGTCCAAGTACTCAGGGCTCTCAGGATATTCTGTTTTCTCCTTCAATAAAACTATTCTGGAGATCAGAGAGGACTATGTATACAAATGGCCTGGTAGAAGGATCTAGGCTTTGGATTCTGCCTCCCCTAATCACTGCAACTCCTTAGTAAAGGGTGTTTGTCCTATGAATGGACTATCCTAGGCTCAACTGTTGATGTTAGAATTTGAGAGTGAATGATCAGTGTGAGGAGTGAGAGGTTTGAGTTGCTGGTCCAGTGCCAAATAATAAGGATAGCTGAGATTGAAGGAGTGTTTATTATACTGGACATTGTTCTCTTTACATGGAATAACTCATTTATCTTCAAAACATGGATATGAAGTCATCAGCTGTATGAGCTATGCACCATCATTATCCCAATTTACAAACAAGAAAGCTGAGGTACAGAGAGGTTAAGTTACTTGTCTAAGATCACAGAGCTAATAAGTAGCTCAGCAAAAAATCCAACCCAGAAAATTTGCCTCTAGGACCTGTGTTTAAGTCATTATATTTTACTCTGATTTTGCTCTATTATAATTTTTTAATCTAAAAAGTAATATATATTCATTATAGAATTTTTTGAAAATAACTAAAAGTAAAAAATAAGTGAAGGTATTTATTTGCAAACCTACCAGCAGAAAAAAATCACTGTTGAATTTTAAGTATATATGTATCTTTCTGACATATACACATCTTTTACAAAAGCAAAATCAAACTGTAATATCATTTTATAAAATAAGTATACCCTTTGACCTAATGGCTTGACTTGTAGATATCTATACTAGAGAAAAAATAACAGTTATGGAGAAATAATGACATGGACATATTCCCACCAAATAGTTGTTTACAATGGCCCAAACTGGAAAGAATTCAAATGTCCATCATCATGGCATGTTTATCCAATGGATCATACTGTAGCCATTGAAATCATAATTTGAGAATTTCATAACATTTAGAAAATGCTTATGATAAAACATTAAGTTTTAAAAAGCAGCATACAAAATTGTAAAGACAATTTGGTTACAACTATGTAACCATTATGGAGAGGAAAAAAGCCTGATGAAATACAACAAAATGCTGACATAAGTTGTATAAGCACAGTGGGTAAATCTTTTAAAATTCATGCAATATTTTATAAGTATTTGCAATACAATTTTTCTAATTAACTATTTTCAATTTCAAAGACATAAAATAAAAAAAAAATACTCCAAAGAACATATTAAACTACACATAATGCTAGCCTTGCTTTGCTTGATAGAAAGTCAAAAATTCACTAGCTATGTCTAACGATTTTCTGAGGATAAATAAACCTTCCAAGGACCATGACTCTTCAACTTAGCAGCCTGACCAACCTTTCTATTTTAGAGGATTCCTCATTTTTTTCAACAGAGCAGCTATGTTAGATCTATTGCCTAGGTTTCAGTATGCAGCCAATTGCTATGCTTTTCTGGTTTTAAGATAAAATATGATATATGAGACCTTGAAAAGATAGAAATGAGGTCTTCCTTATTGCAGAGTAGGAATTTTCAAAATTTATCCCCCAAAGTAATATAGTGTCAGACAAAATTGCCAGGTCCTGCTGACTTAAAAGATCAATTTAACTACAACATGCTTCTTCTTGTTTCTTTTTAAATAAATCAATAAATGGTCTACTGTGCCTTAATTGAGATTAAATAAATGAGAACCAGGCTTAACCTTATTGCAGAATTGATATTTTCAACATTTTGTCCCAGAAGGTTATATCCTGTCTATTTTGACCATTGGCTCAGTTCCATAAATATAGCTGACTTGTCTGGTCCATTGATGGTTAAAACAGAATGGACTGAATCTGCTCTGATGTTATATTTCTCATCCCATTCTACTCATCCCTATGAATCTAGCCAGTAATCTTTCCCTCTTCTCAACAAAAACCTTTGGGGATAATTGCAGTAGATGTGGCCAAAAGTATAAGCAGGATTTCCTCGAGAAGGTGAAGAAAATTTGGAGAGAAAAGTCACGGGTAATGATGGAAAGGAAAAAGATCATATAATTAAAATGTTGATAATGAAATATTTTAGTATAGGAATTCTCTAAGAAGTTACTGAATTGCATTCTTTGTCAGTGAGGTGGAAATTAACAATTGTTAATATCTGCCATGTGGTTGGTGGGAGATCTCATAAGGTTACATGATAAAGGTTGTTAGTTTATACATAAATCAAGCAATACCATAATTCATTTACAGGTCAGCCAGAGAATAAAAGTCAGTTTAAAATGCCAGTTACGAGTTAATTCAGGTAACTTTTTTACTTTCTCTAAATTTATTTTCTCTCATTTATTTTCCTTTGTTCTTACTGGAAATGTCTGTATGAATGAAAAGATAGGTAAACAATCAGGCTGATGGAAAAAAAAAGTCTTGTGTAACTACTTTCAAAGCAATCCTCAGTAAAAGATTGCTTGGTAAAAAACAAAACAAACCAATACAAACCATACAGACTGAATGTGCCAGTGTGTAGGAGGGAATTAGAGTAACTGACTAATTTGCTGAAGCAAGGGAATTCTTCCTACAGTATATTCTTTATCTAGGTTGAGAGAAAGTAAGGGATTGCAAATGTGTATGAAAAAGTATTTACAATTTCTGTTAAGAATGAGGTTATAATCTAAACAAGACAATATACAAACGTCCACAAATTCTTCAGAGTGCAAGCAAGTCTAATTAAACAACTGGTTATGATATGTAGAGCTGTCACAAGACTGGATTTCTCCATCTCCAGTTAAGTTACTTTTATAACCAATGGTATAGATGTAGTTAAATAAAAGTCATTTATTCATTCAATATTATTCATTCAATAATTTACTGAATACATACATTCTCTCACAAAGGAACTATTCTAGCCACTAGGACTATGTGAGTGAACAAGAGACAAAAATTCATGCTTATATTCTAGTGAGAAAAGACAGACAAGAAGCAAGCAAAACTAGTAAGTAAATTGCAGAGACTATTAAAAAATTATAAACCATATGGAAAAAGAAAAGCTTAGATCAAGTTAAGATGGATAGAGAGTGTGGTGCAGTGTTCTTTCTTTCCCCTTTTCTCTGTGTGTGTGTGTGTGTGTGTGTGTGTGTTAGGGAGCAGTTCACTATGGCAGCAGGCGAGTTTTTGTTACTAACATTGTTTAGAATGCTGACACATGGTGATAATAAAAAACAGACCAACATTTAGTTAGACTTATTTATATTTCTGTCTCCATAGTTTCAGCCTTAGTATATTATTCATATATTAGAATATTAGTATATTCAGCCACTAAGTGTATTTTTGCATACACTCTAGCTTAAAATCTGAAATAATTAAGGACACTGGCTTTTGTTGTACTGGGTTTGCATCTGATTGCTATCTACCTTTGTTTCTCCTGGTTCTAGTTAAAAGCTTCCCTAACCAGAATACCTTTGAACTTTTGATCAGGCAAGTGATTTCTAAGATAACATAACAGCCTCATGCTCAGTCTGGCAAAAGCATAAGGATATCACTGGATTTTGATTAGAAAAAAATAGGAGTTTTGATTTTTTTTAAGAAATGAGTTTTTGTTTTGATGATTTCATTTAAAATGATACTTGCCTTATCCACACGCACGCACTTACCATATATGGAGCCAATGTCCCTACCATCTCCTCACCTTTAGTTCCTTTCCAAAGGTTCCACATCCTATTCATTATGAAATTTGTGAGAGAGTTCCAACTCAGGTAAAATCTGAGACCAGCTGTTAATTTGGATGCTTTGTTAATAAACAGGTCTCTATATGTTTCGAGGATCTCCTAGACTTTCCAATAACGAAGATGGATGATGACAGAGTAGACCATCCAAGATAAACTATCAAAAACAATGCTACTTCCTGCATCAAACAAGTGGGATCTGTGCTGGCACTGGCGGGCCAGACAGTACTACAACCTCCCAGTGGGGGCAGGGGGCATCATGCCTAATAGTTTGACATGCTACTCTTTTAAATGAAAAGGGAGTTAAACTGCTTCATATAATCAGTTATAAAGGGAGATAGGAGCAGGGAAAGATGCAGATGGAAGAAAACAACAACAATGGAAAAGGTTATCTTTCAGAAGTTTAACTCTTTAGAGGCACTATTGCTGGGCCCACCTGGAGGAGGGCCATTGCAGTTTGACTCCCCTTGGCTTCACCATAGCACCAGTCCACTGCAATGCTCCGATGATGCAACTGTGAGCACCTCCAAAATCAGCCGGGCAACAAGGGCCCTGGGGAGAAGGGTATGATGGAAAATTGACAGGCAGAAGGTCGTATAATCTGTATGTGAGCCTAGACAAAGGTCCAGGCTCCAATGAACGACACTGACCTTATCAATTTCAGCTAGAGGAAATCCATCACAGAGTTTAGGAATAGCCTCTGTGTCTGTTGCACCATTCTAGGTGCTGCGGCTGATAAAGGCATAAACAGTTTCTCTCTAAACTGTTTGCAGGCTTACCTCTCTTCATCAGCAAAGAATATCTGAGTATCTATGCCTACAATCTTGGTACTAATATAAACTAAGGCCAAGTGCTTCAGTGAATCCCTTCCTATGCAAGTAGAGAGTAAAAGTGATGAGAACATCAAAACTGCGTGTTTTGACCTGGTGAAGAAGCTGCCTGCCAATGTAGGAGACCTGGGTTTGATCCCTGGTCTGGGAAGATCCCACATGCCATGGAGAAACTGAGCCTGTGTGCCACAACTACTGAGCCTCTGCACCACTACTGAGCCTGTGCTCTAGAGCCCGGGAGCCACAACTACTGAGCACATGTGCTGCAACTACGGAAGGCTGCATGCCCCAGAGCCCACGTCCCAGAAGAGAAGCCACTGCAATGAGAAGCCACGCACCACAACTAGAGAGTAGCCCTGCTCGCTGCAACTAGAGAAAATCCCACACAGCAATGAAGACCCAGTACAGCCAAAAATAAATATATAAAGCTATTAAAATAACTGAGTGGGCCACAGCATGTACCACCCAGATCAACATGTCAAACTTTTAACAGGGGATAAAGAAGTACAAAATGGGAAGGTATGATTAATTTCCAAGCATTTTTCCTGAAACACTTCAGGTCCTCTTAAAGTCCATGTTTTGTCATTTATAAATGTACTGAACAGGTTTGTTTATTCAAAGTATTAAATTTACCTGAAGCAATTGATACTTTCAGAACTGTACTTCTCACCATTTAGAGTAACATCTCCATTTATCAGTTTCATATTTACTGCTTTCAATCATCAAGGGACTCTCTCTTTCATTTGTCCTGGTGTTAGGAGTTTGAGTAAAATAAGTACCCATTCTCCATCTTACACTTCTCTATACCCAAAGTGTTGGCAATATAAGATGTAAAACATCAAAATAAAGCAATTCCACTTCATATTTTATATGCTTTCTCCATCATTCAAGTTTCAGATTAAATCCTTTCTCCTCTGTTAATCCTCTGAGTATTCCCAACCAAAGTGGTCTCTCTTTTCTTCCACTACATGGAAAATGTATTGCCTACTCCACTTTTCTATAATACTTTTCTATTTTCTGCTTTGGGTTGTTACTAAATAATTTTACCACATATATGTTTCCTAGTCATGTTATCAGCTTTTTAAGGACAATGCACTCAATCTAACATATTGCTTGATTACCTATTAGATGCAAGGTCCTGGGTCAGTGACATGGGGGATAGAACATAATTATAGTGAACTAGAGAAGGAGAATGCAATGGCGGAGAAGGCAATGGCGACCCACTCCAGTGTTCTTGCCTGGAGAATCCCAGGGACGGGGGAGCCTGGTGGGCTGCCGTCTATGGGGTCGCACAGAGTCGGACACAACTGAAGCGACTTAGCAGCAGCAGCAGCTGAGAGTATGTGTATATCTTAGAAGCAGTCACATTAAAACAAAACATTTTGCTATTTAAACAAACACATCTGGCCTGCAGGCTGCCAGTTTGTAAATACTGGCTTAAACTAGGGTGTTAGAAGTGGGAATGGAAAAGAGAGTACACGAAAAACAGAATTAACAAGCTGTGAAAGCTCATTTGATTTTTGATGGGACAGAAAAATGGCATCAAATATAAGGATTAGATAGAAGATAATATGTGTGGTTCATCCCATTAAGAAGGTATCAACAGAGTAACCATGATGATGTTGCCAGTAGGGCAGCAGGAAATCTGTATCTAGAATCCAGAAGAAAAGCCAGAGATTGACATGTAGAGTTTAGGAGTCATGCTAAATATGGGATGTTACTCAGAAAGAGTGTAGAACTGGAAAAGAAACAAGGATAAGGCCATGGGGAATACATGGGTCTGGTACACTCAAGATGGCTGTTCTCTTGCTCTTTGTACATCTCTGCTTAAGCAGCACCTGCTTCACTTACTTGTCCTGGCCCTAGCTAGCAAGTGTTCTAACTTTAGATCAGAGCATCTCCACTATGATAGCTTATCAAAGGGGTGATGAGGTGTGAGTCCCTTTACCAGTTTTCCTAGTAACCAATAAGCCAACCTGACATCAATTCCCACTTTAACTGGCAATTTTTCTTTCCCCTCAGGAGCAAAGATTGTCTCCTTGTACTGCCCTGCTATCTGTCACAGTGTGGTATTGCTCCAGGATGTTGCATCAGATGTGTAAGCTACCCCCATCCATTAAACCAAAGATGTCTCTGTTAATGATTCTAGGTTCTTTCTTCAGTCTTGAAACTGGTAAGTACAGGACTACTAGGCCTGTGGGGTGCAGCTTAATCATATGTTATAGATAAAAAGGAAAGGGAAGGCTGCATCTATGACTAAAGAGTAGAGGCAAGAGAATGTAGTGTCTCAGAACCCAAAGAAGAAATAAAAGTTGTAGGGAATAGTATAGACTTGAAAGACTATCAAAGTATTTGGTACATAGTAGGCATGCAATACAGATTTGTTGAATGAATGAATGAATGATGCCTGAGAGGATCCATTGCAGAGAAGGCAAGAAAATCAGGCCCCCTGACAGCCCTTTTCAGGACAAGAGCATCTCAGCTACCACCAGCAACTGGGCTTCTCAATTCTAGCTCTGCAGTGTGTGAGTGATAACTATCATTTTACAACTTTATCTGATCTATTCTATAAGGCTTAACACATCTCATGTTTGGAGGACAATCATTTTCTTTTGAGGTGAATGGCTCTTCGATCACTTGTATTTTCAGAGTGGAAAATGTGTGGCTATTCCCCAGCACCATAACTCAGTTTTTGTTGATTTCAATCAGTTTCAAGGTCTGTAAAGAACTACAGAAATTTTCTTCATAACAGCCATGAAAGCTCTAAATGAGAAACATTTAATCTCAACCAATAACTATACTCATTTGGGTATGCATTTTTATTGGCAAACATTCTTCTGTGTTACTAGCAAAAGATGTCTCTGGAGAAAAAGTAAGGACATTAATTTCTCCCACCCATGGTTTCTGCTATTGTTGAGTGAGACCAGAATTCTCAATATGAAAGGTTTGCTAGAGCAAGGCAACATTAAAAACTCAAGTTTGCACTTTCCAGGGAAATCTTCCATTTTCAGCCCTTTCACCACACCCTTCTGATCACAACTCAAGGGTGGTTTTCCCCAAAGAGCACAACATTTATTAAAAATGGATTCATCTATTTGAGGTAGTCAACTGGAAAGATTTTCATCTAAGTTTTTGTATCCAGTATAAGTGGGTTTTATATGTATGTATTTGTACTCTCACATGCTTCGATACCTCAGACATTCATTTAAAATCTCTGCCCTGGGCCTAAACTATGTCCTGGTTCAATATGGCTTTTTGTTAAGTTTGCAATAATTAGGCCAGGACCTAGGAGCTAAAGCAAGATTGTGGCTGACAGATGAAAGACATTGGGAATAAGTTCTCACCCATTTTCTTCATTTGTTTTAGAGAAAGCCACTGAGAAGAGCTTTTTTGTGACCCAGCTCTGTGCCATATTGTGGTACCAATTAGCTCTTGGTTAGCTTAATCATCATTTGGCAGAATGCACCTTCATATATACATGGGTTTCCCAGGTGGCTTAGCAGGAAAGAATCCACCTGCCAATACAGGACACGCAGGTTTGATCCCTGGGTGGGAACGATCCCCTGAAGGAGGAAATAGTTATCCTCTCCAGTATTCTTGCCTGGGAAATCCCATATACAGAGGAGCCTGGTGGGCTAGAGGCTATGGGGTCACAAAGACTTGGACATGACTGAGCAAGCATAAATATATATATATGTGTGTGTGTGTGTGTGTGTGTGTGTGTACACATACATACATACATATATACGTATACCTGTTAAGAGAAGGGATCTTGTCCTGCCCACTGAATAGCTATAGTGCAGCTAGTCTGGATAAGAATGAACATCCAGGATCAGAAAGAGGACCCCAAAGGCCAAATTCTTGATAGAGACGTGCATGTAAAGTCACCAAATGGAGAGAAGCAACATAGAATCTTTGGAACACATGGGGACAGATGAATAGAGGGTCTCAGCAGAAGAGCAGGCTGGGCACACACAAGTCTAGAAGATTGTATCATTAGGTTTTACTACACCAAGACCCAGCAAGTCATGCCTTTACTTCAAGGATTCCCCCTACCATCCAGTTACCCTGCTCGATTATGCCAATACTTCACTTTAAGAAAACTTCTATATGAAAATGGATTCGCTTTTTCTTCTAATAAACTGGGCTTCCCAGGTGGCTCAGTAGGTAAAGAATCTGCCTGCATTGCAGGAGATGTGGGGTCATTTCTCATGGGTAGGAGAGGTCCCTGGAGAAGGAAAAGGCAACCCACTCCAGTATTCTTTCCTGGAGAATCCCATGGACAGAGGAGCCTGGCGGGCTACAGTCCACCAGGCTGCAAAGAGTCAGACAGGATTGAAGCAAATGAGCACAGTGCGCACACATACACAAAGTGTTTAGCAGGAGAGAGAGATTGCTCCCAACAGCAGACTCCAGAGAAAGTGTCTCCAAGGAGAAAACATCTGAAAAACAAAATAGTGAAAGAGTTTAGAAAGAGAGAGAGACAGCGGCAAGTTAAAGAATGGATCAAAGGCAGAAGAACTAGCAAAAGCAAAGACAGGCAGGCAGAAAGGAGCAATGCACGTTCAAAGAATCACCATAGCAATCCAAATGAATTACAGCAGAAGGTTCCTGTGAGGGGCCAGCAACAAATGCAGATGAATCGAATCGAAGCCATAGCTCAGTGGTTCTCAAACATTTATGTGTATCTGTATTACTTGGGGGATGGCTTGTTAAAAATGAAGACCTTTGGATCCATTCCCAGGCATTTACTTCATAGGTCTGGGGTACCACTGGGGAATTTGGAATTTAATAGGCACCTACAAGGGAGGCTGATGCAGGTTGTCAGAGTCCACACTTCAGGAAACATTAAGTTAGAAGGTGATATTCTGGTAGGATTCATTATCAGGTTCCTTTAAATTCCAAATGTGCTTAATGATATTATGCCAATATTTCATTTGAAGTAATTTGATTGAACTATATGTCTTCTAGAATAGGTACATTTTGTAAAGCAGTCTTTGCCTGTAATTATAATTGGAATTTATTTTTTTTTCAAATGAAACAGGAGAAGAAAACTAAGCAATAGTGCTTCAAAATTTTATACATAAACAGGCCGACCACAATCATTTTTTTCAATTAGTCAGTGTCTGTTTGAAGGTCACAAAACAACTCTTTTTCCTCTGAGTTTGGATAAATTACGAGACAACCTGCTGTTGTGTTTAGAAAAATTAGCTGTTCAATTCACCGTCTGGGAGAGCTTTGGTTATTTGGTTTGAAAGTTCATGGGAATAGAATCTGAAATGTTGCCACACATTCCACTTGAACAACATAGTACATTTATCAAATGGAATATATAAGCTTCTAGCATTCAATAATTACAGTTCACAAATGTATTTCAATATAAAAACATGGGATATAGGTACATTTTTGCCATGAAAAAAAGGAAGGCTTGAATGCCAGGAACCAACTCAAGTGGAAAAAAAAAAGCGAAGTAGGATTCGTTCATATACAAAAATAAAATAAGTGTATTTCAGGGAGAGCAAACAGTACGAAGAAACATGCAGAAACCATAAAATACTTTGTGTATTGTAAGAAAGAGAACATTGGTTTCACTAAAAAGGGAGATTGAAGTTGTATGTTATAAAGAGTCTTGAACAATAAACATAATACAGGCTAATACCTGCATAGCGCTTACTCTAGACCAGTCACTGTTCTGAATGCTTTACAACCATTAACTTATTTATCACAGTAAACCTTTGAGGTAGGTACTATTATATTATTAGGCCCATATTACAAAGAGATTGAGGGCCTCCCAGGTGGTGCTAGTGTTAAAGAATCCACCTGCCAATGCAGGAGACCTAAGAGACGTGAATTCGATCCCTGGAAACCCCTGGAAGTGGGTTGCAAGCTCCAGTATTCTTGCCTGGAAAATCCCATGGACAGAGAAGCCTGACGGGCTACAGTCCATGGTGTCGCAAAGAATCGGACATGACTGAAGCGACTTAGCACCCATGCACAAGGAGATTGAGCTACTACTGAGAGGTCAGGAAAAGGTTTTAGGCATGATCAAATTTCAATGTGAGAAAGGTATTTATGGCTTCAGTGTTGATGTTTAGAAAGGAGAGACTAAAAAAAAAAAAAAAAAGAAAGGAGAGACTAGAGGCAGAAGATTAGAAATGATGCTAGGATGATAATACAGGCAAGATTTAATGAAAACTCTGAATTAAAGACAGTAGAAATGGCAATCAAGAACATATTCAAGAGAGAGATCTGAGGCAAATTGACCATATTCAGTAGCCAACTGGATCTCAGGTTTATGGAGAAGAGTGAGAGGAATTATTAATTATTATTTCCAAGTCTCACTTGGGTGTGTAGGTAGATGATGGTAACATTCATCAGGACAGGAAGTGCAAAAGAAAGCACAACTTATAGGCAAGGTAGTAAATTTCATTTTTGACAACTTGTATGGAGATTCCAGTAGTACATCAGGGCTAAATATAAAACAGACATTTTGCTGTCCAGATGTAAAACCAGGAGCGATATCTGAGCAGAAGATAGATTTGTGTATCAACAGCATTTGCACTTTTCATCTTTGGCCTTCTGGAGTTTCATCACTGCTGTATGATTTATTAGAAGGAAACATGTTGGTGTGAAAGGTGGGTAGGATTCTTTGAAAGCAGGAGACTTGGCACATAAAGGCAGCTTAAAAATACACCAAAGCTTAGAGCCAGCATGTCTTGGGTTGACCTGGCCCTAAATGCCACATGCCAAGGCTGAAGAAGTCTAACATGTTCTATGTGGGGGCCTAGGAAGTATCTGAATACAGAATGCAGGCGCTTCCTGGTGGTCCAGTGGTTAAAAATCCACCTTGCAATGCCAGGGAGGCTGGCTCAGTTCCTGGTCAGGGAAGATCCCACATGCCACAGAGCAACTAAGCCCACGCACCACAACTACTGAGCCAGTGCTCTAGAGCCCACAAGCCACAACTACTGAGCCCACTCGCTGCAGCCACTGAAGCCTGTGAGCCTAGAGCCCACGCTCTGCAACAAGAGAAGCCACCACGATGGGAAGCCCACACACTGCAACAAAGAGTAGTCCTCACTTGCTGCAAGTAGAGAGAGCTTGTATACAGCAACAAAGACCCACCGCAACCAACCAACCAAATAAATAAATCTTAAAAAAAGAATTCAAGTTGTAGATCTATATTTATCAAGCTTTAGTGTGCACAGAAATCACTTTGAGAATCATGCTAAAATGCAGATTTTGGATATAGTAGGTTTGCTGTGGGACATAAAACTCTACATTTATATCACGCTCTTGGGAAATGCCAGTGTTGGTGGTACATACTTTGAGTAGCAACAATCTAGATAAATGCCGTCCACAGAAATATAATATTAGCAACACATTTAATGTGAATTTTTCAGTAGCCACATTAAAAAGTAAAAAGAAACATATTAATTTTAATAATACATTTAATTAACCCAATATATACAAATAATATAATTACAATATGTGTATAACATTCAAAATATAAACAAGATATTTTATATCCTTTTTTATATTGATATTTAAAAACCCAATATATAGTTTACTCTTAGAACTCATCTATCTCAATATGAACTAGCCACATTTCAAGTGCTTAAAAGTCACATTCAAAGGACAGTGCAAGGCCCAGAAACTCAGTTCTAAATCATGTGTTGAACCCATGATCAATAACCTAAAATCACCCCCATGAAAATCTACTTCACTTTTCCATAGTGCATATGAGAAATTTCATCCCACTCTGTTCATAACTATCTTCTCTTTTAGTTTTCAATCTGAAGTTCAACAATTCACAGCTCAGACAATGTTCACTTTCAATTTCCATGTACCTATTAAATATGTGATAAACTCATTTCAGACCAGGTCAATTAAGAAATCCAACAGGTAGTAGAATAACACCAAAGTAGAGTCTGGAGACATAAAATTGGGCCCAAGTGTTTAGACCCATTTACTTGCTTATAAATTGGGCCACAGAGTTTCCTACATGGTAATATGTGTATGTGTGTGTGTTGGAAGGAGTGGATCAGATGAGATGATCGTTAAGGTTCCTCCCAGTTCTCATTTTATACTAATCTGTATCTAATGCCATGCATTATGAGTATATTCCAATTACAAATTCAAATTACATATTCTAATTACAAGTCAACACTTGGAGCAACAAATGGTCATAAGCCAACACTTCCAGGCCCTGAATCATTTTAACAATATATCAGTTCTGTTAATAAATAAGCATTGAATGAGAATTCATAGCCAAATACTTTCCAATGACTGAACATACAGTCAATCAACAAAGAAAAATAGCCTTTGCTATGGCAGCAGTGATCTGCCAGGAATAGAGTTTTGATAAACACCATCCAATAACTCAATCATAATTAGCTGTCTAAAACCCTCAGCTGAATTCTGTAGGGTTTTGCCTCTTGAAACAGGTCATTCCAAGGCCAAAATGAAGCAAGCAGACAGAAAGCAAGAGGAAACAGAAGAAATTAGTATTCTTGTTACACCCACTCTCATGGAAAAAATCATAAAAAAAATTAAAATATCTTCTTCACTTCAAGTTGGTAAAATTCTACTTAAAACAATCTAATTCCTCCTGTAAGTATATTAGGATGAGTTAGAGCCATGAGAATCAAGCTACTAAGCTAAAATGGCATCAGAACAGTTGAAATCATACAAAGCACAGCACAATTTTACTTTAAAGTGGCGAGGTTCCCCATGGTTTCCTAAAAAAGATTAATCATATTTGTGAAATGTTAATATCCTTTTTTGAGAGTATGGGACAATCTGAGGACTGTTACAACTTCCTTCTAGGCTCAGAAAAGAATCTGACAAAGGGACCAGATATACTATTTAGACTAAACTAAATTCTTTGCCCCAGACAGGACTTTTGCTTTGTTCATAGTTGTAGTATTGAGATTGTGTATCAACTGTCTTAATTTAAGAACTTTCCACTTCACAACTCATCTTCTTCCTTTGCAGGAAGATAAAAAGACATCATAATGAAATGGAGCTTAAAGTCATATGACAGCATGCAGATCATAGATAAGTCACCCCCAATAGAAGACTAAATTTTAGAGATATAAAGAGATTAAAACATAGCTAAGAAATTATGTTTTCCCAATTTTTTAATTTAATTGCATAATTTCCACATATATAAAGAAATGAGATGACATGGAAGTATCCACTACAGGAAAAAACATCTTTTCAGTACTCTCCCTACTCTATCTCCAGGCTGTTTCAAGGGCATGATTCTCATCTACTTCCTCAAACTAACTCTTCCCATGACATTAATATCAGTAGGTACCAAGTTCACATCCTTGATTCACAAAACTTGATTTGATCCAAAACTTTGTTCAGGTCTCTCATTTGGCAAAGTTCTAACCCTGCATCACATAATCTCTGGGCTGTGATTATCTAGTATACTAAGTCACTTCAATTGTGTCCAATTCTTTGTGACCCTGTGGACTGTAGCCTGCCGGGATCCTCTTCCCATGGGATTCTCCAGGCAAGAATACTGGAGTGGGTGGCCATTTCTTTCTCCAGGGGCTCTTCAGGACCCAGGGATTGAACCTGTGTCTCTTATGTCTCCAGCATGGGCAGATGGGTTCTTAACCACTAGTGCCACCTGGGAAGCCCCTGATTATCTTATCCTCTCTAAATTGTAAACTTGAGGTACAGAATTTTGTCATATTCTTTGTTATAATTCCTACACACAGTATCTTCTCAAAGTCATTCACTGAATCAAAGAGAATTCGCTGATTATTTACTAAAGGCTTATTCTTTGCCCAATATCATGCTATATGGAATATAGCATAGGACTTGACTCTTGCCCTCAAGTTGCTTACAGACTAGCCAAAAGGTCCCAAGCTTCATATTAAATAATTTAGAGAAAAATAGGAAATTAAATATAATGCATTCAGCACTGGTAATTATCTGCCCAGCTAGTATCTAAAAGGAACGGTAAAATTATATCAGACTTGCCATTAGTCGAACTGTTATAGACAGTCAGATGGAGGAAGAGAGTGGAGACACAGGCAAATTTGACAGAGTAGCAGATGATCCCAGAGAAGGCAATGGCACCCCACTCCAGTACTCTTGCCCGAAAAATCCCATGGGCAGAGGAGCCTGGTAGGCTGCAGTCCATGGGGTCGCTGAGTTGGACATGACTGAGCGACTTCACTTTCACTTTTCACTTTCATGCACTGGAGAAGGAAATGGAAACCCACTCCAGTGTTCTTGCCAGGAGAATCCCAGGGACAGGGGAGCCTGGTGGGCTGCTGTCTATGGGGTCCCACAGAGTCGGACACGACTGAAGTGACTTAGCAGCAGCAGCAGATGCTCCATCAATAGTAAATTTTAAAACACTAATAATGAATTCTGAAATGTCCATTAGTAATTGGTTTAAAACAAAAGATATGTTTTAAATGAAAGTTGAGCCTTCTCATCTCATCTTAATAAACACTACACCTGAATTATTCAGTTCTCCATGAGACACTGGTAAAATTCTTTCAGAAATAAGTATTTGGTTCTAGGTCATTTCTTCCCAATGCATATTATCTGGCTCACCAGTGGTTCTCAATGGTATTTGGGTCATGGACCTCCAGTGACGAAGCTGGTAGTTGCTGTGCTTGAGAAAAGCACAATCACAAGTTTCTACATGACATTTTAGATGATTTTTGGACATACCTTCAAAGTCCATTCATGGACATTGTGGTAGGTAGAATTCTAAGATGGTCTTCAAGAATCCTGACCTCTGGTGTCCATACCTTGTATAATCCTCTCTGTGAATATGATAGGATATCACTTTCATGATTAGGTTGTATTATATTGCAAAGGTGAAAGAATTTTGCCGATGAGATTAAGGCCCCTAATCAGTTGACTCCTACTCTTTGCAACCCCACTGACTGTAGCCCACCAGGCTCCTCTGTCCATGGGAATTCTCCAGGCAAGAATACTGGAGTGGGTAGCCATTCTGGTTGGGACAATCCCCTGGAAGAGGCATGGCAACCCACTCCAGTATTCTTACCTGGAGAATCCCATGGACAGAGGAGCCTGGTAGGCTACAGTCCATAGGAGTGCGGGGTTGGACACAGCTGAATCGACTTAGCATGCACTCACACAATCAGTTGAATTTGAGTTAATAAAAAAGAGATTTTCCTCATTAAGCCTAATCTAATCAGGTGAAACTTTAAGACTGGAGAAGTCATAGAAATTCTAAGCAGTAGAGATGGTCTCCTGCTGGCCTGATAGAAAGCAAATAACTATTTTAGTACCTGCCTATGTAGAGGGCCATGCAGGTAGAAACTGATGGCAGCATCTAGAAGCTGACAGTGACTTCTTGGTGATGTTAAAGAAGAAAATTGAGATCTCTTACTCTAACTAAAGGAAAACAATTCTGCCAACATCCTAAATAAGCTTGAAAAAGGAACTCCAAGCTCTAGATGAGAACACAGCCCACACATCAACTTGGTTTCAGCCTTGTCACACTGATCAAAAAAAATAAACTACACTGTGCCTGAACTTCTGACCAATAGAAACTGTGGGTTAAAAATAGATGGCTTAAAAGTCATTAAGTTTGTGGTATTACCTACCAATAAAAAGTATTACAACCATAAATTAACCTATGAGCTAAAGGAACAATATGGAACACTTAGACAATATTCATAGCAGTTGTGACTTTCAGAGGTTCTGATGGCAGCATAAAGGTTCCAGACAGTGATTTCAGATATCTAAGAAAAGTTTTAAAATTATTCTTTCGGTCTAAGCTTTACTGAGGGAGCTAGCCACACATCAATTCTGTAGGTAAATCAGACCTAATAAATTCAGAGGATTTATTTCTGTACTCCAAACCATTCCTTATCAAATAAGTACAGTTATCCATTAGACAGCCATTTTCTCCTTTTCCTTCCAGCCCCTTGACCTGTGATGATTACTTAGAAATGTTTATACTGGACAGTACTTGTAGCAACCTCAGCTTATGTGTGAAATTCAAGTACACATCCAAGTTACCCAGATGTTGGTAACACCATGTCTCATGTTCTAGACTTATTTTTCTTCTCTCCAGTGCTTTCATCAAAACAAACCTGTCTAGTGTCCTGATCCTATTTATTCCTGGCAGATGAGGGGTGTTAATTCAATGCATCCATTAATCCAACAAGTATTTATATAATGACCTATCACAGGCAAGTTAACATTCCCTGTGGGACAGAGGGACAGGCTAGCCCTGATGAGTCTGTGATCTGTGCAGTTGCACAGGGCTCTGTATGTAGAAAGGCTCTGTGCTTGGTTTAATGCTCTGCTTTGGTTGTCTTGAAATTTCTAATAATTCTGAACTAGAGGTCCTGAATTTTCATTTTACTCTGGACCTGACAAACTACATAGCCAGTCTTACTATGGTAATATACTGTGATGGGGTACATGATGGGACTATAATATAAAGGCGTTCATAACTACATGCTTGACTCAGTTGTCTCTTCTATAAATTGAGGGGATAAGACTGGATTAGAGTTTCCCAAACTTCCCTAATAATAAGAATCACCTGGGGTGGTTGTGGAGAAGGCAATGGCACCCCACTCCAGTACTCTTGCCTGGAAAATCCCATGGACGGAGGAGCCTGGTAGGCTGCAGTCCATGGGGTCGCTAAGAGTCGGACACGACTGAGGAACTTCACTTTCACTTTTCACTTTCATGCATTGGAGAAGGAAATGGCAACCCACTCCAGTGTTCTTGCCTGGAGAATCCCAGGGACAGAGGAGCCTCGTGGGCTGCCGTCTATGGGGTCACACAGAGTTGGACACGACTGAAGTGACTTAGCAGTAGCAGGGGTAGTTGTTATGCATACAAAATACAAAGTCTGAGTGCAAACCCCTAATTCTTTCAGTCAGCTTGCTCCCATCCCTAATGTCCCCCACACTCTCCTGCAGCCCAGCACTAATGACCCGCCCCCATGCCATAACTGTGGGGCAGGTCACATCCCTTGGTGGTGGGGGACATGATTTCAGGGGAGGCCTCATGGGAGACGCTTCACCTCAGCAATACCTGAAGAGATGGGGCAAGATTTCCCAAGTAGAGATGAAGGGAAAGATTTTCCAGAGAGAGAGAACATTTCTATGCAAAGTGAAGAGCAGTGCAAAGGTGCAAGGTATGGGTTCACGAGTCAGGAAGATGAGTTTCAAATCAAACTCTGGCATTAACTGCTTTTCCTCATGGCCCCCAGTCCTCCTCTCTCCTGTGTCAGGGTGAACTTCATACACATACACACACACACACACACACACACACACACTCTCACACATATACAATATGTATATGCATGTGTGTGTGTATACATACATGTGCGTATATATATTTATATATGTATGTGTGTGTGTATATATATATATATATATATATATATACACCTTGATTTCAGTTTGGTCCTCTTCCACCTTTGAGAACATAAGCCATTCTGGTATTTTGTCAGTTGAAATGTGAGCTCTGCCTTTTTTACTTGCATTCATTTCTATGACAGCCCATTAAAACTGTCAGCTGAGGGTTCTCTGAGTTTCTTAAAATCAAACTTGTGCTCATGTGCAAACTTGTGCAAACGTGTGCTCATGTGTGTACGAATGTGTGCAGGATTATTTTCACCACATGTGCATCTTATTTTTGATATCCTGGCATTATTGACACATTTTAGAAATCTGCATATGTTGTACAAGCAACAGTAAAATCACCAAATAGTAAACTGTACCAATTATATTTGATTTGACTGACATATAGACTAGCATTTAAATAGGGAATAAAAAATCTGTAGCAAGAAAGCAAACATGAGAGCACCCTTTTAAAATCCCCCAATAGTTCATAATTGCATGGCACTTTTCAGAATCATCTTACTTCTTCTATGAACACATTCCCATCACAATGGGTAAAAATAGCCATGTCAATGCCAATAATTCCAAAGTTATGATGTTCCCACCCTTGAGCTCAATTTCCTAAAGCCAATGCCTAATACTTCATACCAGGCACAATTTGGATGCCTGACTTTGCAAATGTGGGTACCAACATTTAATACATTGGGAGTTTCACACTAGCTTGGATCATTTCATGCAATTTGGCAAGCTACCAGCTTTGTGAGTGACCTTGCTGTAGCATTAGAAGGAGCTAAACTTACTGATTCTTAACCCTCTCACTGATAGCAGGTCAACCTGGGATCTTTGTCAGGTTGAAACCTAAACAAAAACAAATACAGAAAAAAAAAAAAAAAAAAAAAACAGTTCATCTCAAAACTCCTTCTTGGGCCTGTGGGAAAGTTGGGGCAGTGGCACAATATCTAAGCTCTGAAAAGGCCTTATTAAGTGTGACAGTAACAGCTGGAGCTGCTAGAACTGGCATGGCAGAGCATTGAAAGAAATAGGTCTGTTCTAGAAAACTATATAATTTGAAATATTACATAATGTATCTCTGGGCTGCTGGTAGGCATGAAATTCCTAGCAGTTTGAGTGGAGTTGTATATTGCATTGAAGGCAATGGTTATGAATCCCTCTGCATACCTTGACTCATTTTGTCACATTTTGTCTTACAAGTATAATCTACAGCAGCAGTTTGGAAAGCCAACGTATCTCATGCTCCGTTTGATGGATAACAATAGTGAGAGTGCTTGGGGCAAGCAAAATTTTGCTTATTCAATAAATAAGTCTATGGCAGAGAGACACCCCAGAGGTTGGCATTCAAGGCCTTCTACCTCCTTAGGTGACCTGCCCACACCAGATCTCAATCCATTGCTGTCTACTATGAACATGTCATGAATCCTGTTGGCACATACTATATACTTCATTTCTCTGGGTCTTCACCTGTTTGAGACTCTGCTTGAAGCCACAGTCTCTCTCCGACCTTCAACTTTAAACAACCTGGTGTACTTACATTTTCCTTTGAGAGCTACCTCAGGTCCTGTCTTCTTCAAATTCCTCCCCGACTTGACAAACCCCAGTCATATCTTCCTTCTATTTCTCTCTTTATTATTAAAGGCTATGATACTTATTTACTGAAGTTTAGTTGATTTACAATATTGTGTTAGTTTCAAGTGTATAGCAAAGTGACACATGTGGGTGTGTAATCATACATACATATATATACACATATATACCCACGTATATGCACACACATACATATGTATTATTTTTTTCAGATTCTTTTCCTTTATGAAAGTGAAAGTTACTCAGTTGTGTCCAACTCTTTATGTCACCTTGGACTATACAGTCCATGGAATTCTCCAGGCCAGAATACTGGAGTGGGTAGCTTTCCCTTCTCCAGGGGATCTTCCTAACCCAGGGATCAAACCCTGGTCTCCCACATGGCAGGTGGATTCTTTACCAGCTGAGCCACAAGGGAAGCCCATTTTCCCTTATAGGTTATTCAAAATATTGAGTATAGTTTCCTGTGCTATACAGTAGGTCCTTGATTATCTGTTTCATATATAGTAGTGTGCAGATGTTAATCCTATATTTCTAATTCATCCTTCTCTTTGCCTCCCCCTTTGGTAACCATATATTTGTTTTCTATTTATTTCTATAGTGCTTACTGGCTATACCACATAGCCTGGTCCTTGCATCTACATGATCTTCTATAATTCTCTAATATAAAGCTCCTGGAGGTCAAAGACTCGTAATCCTCATAGTGCCTAAGAGTATTAATCACATTGTAATTTGTAAAAATACTTAATCTTCAATTGTGTGATCTCTGTGTTCTGTACTCAGTTGCTCAACTATGTGACCCCACTGATTGCAACCCCACAGATTGTAGCCCTCGGGGCTCCTCTGTCCATGGGATTTTCTTGGCAAGAATACTGGGGTGAGTTGCCATTTCCTCCTCCAGGGGATCTTCCAGACCTAGAGATCGAACCTACACTTCCTGCAAGTCTCCTGCAGGCAGACTCGTTACTGCTGAGCCACTGGGGAAGCCCGGTGAGAACTTTGTACTCCAACCCTAATGCCTATTTGTGTGACTCCAGACAAGTAATGTACTTTACTAAACTTCAGCTTTCTCATCTGTGTAATGGAAATAATAACAGCTACTTCACAGAAATAGCTCTGTCCTCAAATTTATTTCTGTAACTGAAGTTATATCAATGCTTTTATTTCTTTGGAGGAAAAACAAAACAAAACAAAACAGAAATGCCACTTCAGAAAGGTCTACCTTGCTTAGCAGTAAAGAAAGCTGTTGAAGACAGACCCAAATCACTGGGTTGAGTGACCACAAAACATGATTTTTGACCTTAAATAGAGGACTGAAATCCCCTGGAGAAGGGATAGGCTACCCACTCCAGTATTACCCACTCCAGTATTGTTGGGCTTCTCTGGTGGCTCAGATGGCAAAGAATCCGCCTGCAATGCTGGAAACCTGGGTTTGATCCCTGTGTGGTGAAGATCCCCTGAGGAGGGCATGGCAACCTATTCCAGTATTCTTGCCTGGAGAATCCCTATGGACAGAGGAGCCCAGCAGGCTACAGTCCATGGGGTTGCAAAGAGTCGGACACGACTGAGCGACTAAACATAACACAGCCCAGGGGACTGAAAATAGGAATTTTTTATCCTTTTGTTTTCTTTTTCTTCCCAAATCTCATCCTTTAGGTGCCTATGAGGATGGAAGGAATCACTGCTGTCTCTCCATAATCTAAAGCGGGCCCTGAAAAGGTGCTGAAAATAAGAAACATAGTTTTAAGGAGTATTCCTGAAAGATTTCTGAAAGTAGTCTAAAATTAATAGGAGGAGGAGGAGGAGCAGTATCAGTAACAACAGCATAATAATAAACGTTTGTGACATTTCCTGAGTACTTATTAAGTGCTAGGCACTGTTCTAAATACTTGGCATAGATTAACTCAGTTTATACTCATCTGAACATTATGGGGTAGGTATTACGGTTATTCTCATTTTATAGATGAGGAAGCTGTGTAATATAAAGGTTCAGCAACCTTCCCAAGGTCACACAGCAAGGAAGGAGTGGAGTCATGGTTTGAACCTAGGTCTGTCTGACTCTCTGGTAGCTCAGATGGTACAGAATCCACCTACAATGCAGGAGACCTGGGTTCGATCCCTGGGTTGGGAAGATCCCCTGGAGAAGGGAACAGCTACCCACTCCAGTATTCTTGCCTGGAGAATTCCATGGACAGAGGAGCCTGGCAGGTTACAGTCCATGGGGTCGCAAAGAGTCAGACAAGACTTAGCGACTTTCACTCACACTCTCTTTGACTCTACAATCTATGTTCCTTAATCATTTTATTATTCAGAGTCTCTAGCACATTTAGAAAAGAAAGGAAAGAAACATAATAACTAAATTATTCAAAATAAAGATGGCTACAAGGTGAATTGGCTGTTTGTTGGTTGGTTTTTAATTTAAACAAATGATACCAGAAACCTTACCTAATTTTTTTCCCTGATCCCCCATACCCAGACACTAACCCAGTCCTATTGATTCTACCTCCCAAATACATTTACTCTATTCTTCCCCATAGTCAGCACCCTAGTTTAGGCATCATCATCATCTCTTGCTTCTTAAATGGTCTCCTGACTCTAGCTTTTCCCTCCTCTAGTGAAGAGGGCAACTAGAGTGATTTTTTTTCAAAAATGCAAATATGATAATATCACATCTTGCATAAAACCCCTAAGTATGTACCTCAGGTACCTTAATAATAAAAATCTAAACTTCATAACCTGGCTCATATCAAAAAAGATACTTTGTGACTTAGAGTATGTTTACCTCTCCAATCTCTTGTAAGGACATGCTTCCCCCAGATGTGGATTGCAATGATAAAAAAAAAGTAATTATAATTTTTAAAAATGTTTGCTCCCTGTGAAATCATAAGACAAAGAGAGATAATACTGTAGCTTGGGCCAAAAAGATGTTAAATGCTGCTAACAGCTTTAAGAGAAACTAAGTCAGAATCAGTGCATTTTTCATATTTGCAAACTATCCCCCAAAACCAGTTTGAACTACTAGTGACTGCACTTTATAGAGGAATTCTACACTAGCAATTAAATCCTTAATAAATATTTAAGTTTCATAGGAAGGATTCTTTCTCATGTTCACAGTCCCAGCAAAGAGATATTTGTAAATATTCAAACTACAAGTTGTGAGTTCTATTTCAAAGAGTACTTTTTTCAGCACACAGGCTATTTTTACTTTGAAGATGAGAAAATCAGATGAGTAAGGGTAAATTACTCACCTAAGGTCACCAAACTAATTACTAGTGAAGCCCAGATTAGAGGCTCTAGTGATTCCTAATCCAGTTATCTCAAGTTCAGCTTTATAGATAACATGCATTTTACACATAAAATACTGGAGACCTTCACCCGAAAGTCATGGGTTAAAATTAAATACTAAAATCACCTTTTACTTCCCAATGCTCCTAGTGCAGCTGGCTCCAAGTGACTCAAGAGTCACTGAACTGTAGAAGATGAATTGTGCCAATAGTCAGTAAATGCAAAATTGGGTTTAATCTGGAATTAAATGGGCTTCCCTGGTGGCTCAGACGGTAAAGCGTCTGCCTGCAATGCGGGGGACCCGGGTTTGATCCCTGGGTCGAGAAGATACCCTGGAGAAGGAAATGGCAATCCACTCCAGCACTCTTGCCTGGAAAATCCCATGGACAGAGGAGCCTGATAGGCTACAGTCCATGGGATCGCAAAGAGTCGGACACAACTGAGCGACTTCACTTTCACTTTTCAGCTTCTGGAATTAAATAGCCCCTCCAATTTATACCCATTGTCACTTTCATTAGCCTCTGCCTCCCAACAATATGCCCAGACATTTGAATATGGGTTAATTTGAATTTCCTTCTTATAAGTAAGTTTCATCTTTGATTTAGTCTTCATCAAGTTATCTTACAGGGGAGAACAGTATTTATATCATACAGTAACCAATTCTTCCCTATGGTGGAAAGTCCACATATTTAAATACTGATTCTCTTTTCTCCTGCCTGATTGCATCAATAACTGTTTGGCAATGTCTTTATTTTAAGCAAATTGTCTGCTTATCTTTGCGTCACTCTTCTGGTTAAAGCCAGATAACAAATGAGTGCACAGTCCTGGCTGTCACTCATTTCATGCCTTTTTTATTTGATTAACAAGCTTATTTTTCTATGATGGTCCATCGTCAGCTATATTTCTGTTTTAATACTCTTATTATTTCACCAGGCTAATTTTCCCAGCATAGTTCCATTTGTTTTTTCACCAGCCTCATCAAATAGCATACAGTCAAAATGGATGTGCAACAGAAAGCAAATACGTGGTGGCCAGGGATTGGGGGAGGTAAGTAGATGAGGAATGGCTGCTTAATGGGCACGGGGTTTCCTTTGAGGGTGATGAAAATGTTCTTGGAACTAAATAGAAGGAACAGTTGTACAAAGTTGTAAATATATTAAATGACTCTGAATTGTACACTTTAAAATGACTACTTTTATGTCATGTGAATTTCACCACAATGATTTTAAAAGGTAATAAAAAATTATACACCCATATGACACTTACATGCTAATGGGAAAAAGGCAGGCAATCAACAAATGAGAAAGTAGATTACAATTCTATATTAGAAGGTGCTAAGTGCCCAGAGTGAAATCAAACAAGGTTGTACTAAAGAAAGTGAAGGTGGTTTTAAATAGGGTGGTCAAAGAAGACTTCATTGAAAAGATGACATGTAAGTAAAGAATTGAGGATGTTAAAGGAGCTATCCACCTGGGTATAAGGTAGAAGACCACTACATACTGAGGGAATAGCAAGTGCAAAGGTGCTAAGGTATCAAAAGTATCTGGAGAGCTGTCTATTCAAAATTGCTATTGCCAGATTTTAAAGTCGACTGCAGGGGCAAAGACAATATCACCATCTTCTGGCAGGGTGGAAGGGCTCAGCATGTTTTTTGTATTGTTCTTCTGTGTATTCTTGACACCTTTTCTTAATTTCTGCTGCTTCTGTTGGGTCCATATCGTTTCTGTCCTTTATTGTGCTCATCTTTGCATAAAATATTCCCTTGGTATCTCTAATTTTCTTGACGAGATCTCTAGTCTTTCCCATTCTATTGTTTTCCTCTATTTCTTTACACTGATCACTGAGGAAGGCTTTCTTAGCTCTCCTTGCTATTCTTTGCAACTCTGCATTCAGATGGATATATCTTTCCTTTTCTCCTTTGCCTTTAGCTTATCTACTTGGCTCCAAATCCCCATCTTTAAATGAATCTCTATATAAACCTTGTTGATGCCATAAAAACAAAGGTGCACTTCCAAAGGTTTTTTTTTTTTTTTTTGGTTGTTGTTGTTTGTTTGTTTGTTTTAAGCAATCTTTCTTTACTGAAAAACATAACACTGAAACTTGAATGCTTGGTGGGTTCTGGTTTTCCTGATGCCTCCAGTCCCTGACTCCCTCACACTACTAATGAATTTACCTAAAATTTGATGAGAAATAAAGCATTTATATTATTAAACTGCATACTATATCAACTGCCTTCACAAGTCTTAAATGAAATCTGTAAACAGCATGGGAAAAGGAAGACTACTGAGGGTTTTGAGGCGTCATTCCTGAAAGTTATTAAATGCCAACTTTTTCAAAAGAATAGCTGACTACAGTGTAACGTTACTCACTGATAAATAGTTCTAGTTGTCCCTTGCATGACATGGGAGAAGAAACAAATTGTGAAAAAAGTCTAACAGTGAGATGTACCACTCAGGAACTTAGCAAACTGACTGCAAATGTTTCTACCAAGATTAATCTGTAGACCTTATAATTACAATTTTTCTCTGCTTTCTATCAGGAGAAGACATGTAGCTGAAAGAGGAAAAGGATCAAGGCCTGATGTTTCTGTTGAAATTATTCTGAGCCCTAAAATCATTTCCAACCTCCTGGGTTTCAATTGTATTGAGAGGAAATACCTATGAGACCCTGTTTAAATATTTTATCTGATAAATCCCACATCGTTAATTATTCTAATGGTTACACGTTCCAAGCAAGATCTCTAAAACCATCTTCCGGGGAAGGTTTGACACAAGGCAGTTTAATCATAAGCTAGTATAGGAGACAGCAAATAGAGAAAGAGCGAGTATTCTTTTCCCAGAACCGATTGGGTACTGGGTCAGAATGGGGAATTAACCAAGTTTATGCTGAAATTTTAGAATGCCCGAAGTACGTTTCTGACAATATGAAAGCATCTGTATGAACACATATTCCAAAGTCAAGTAGTTCCATGGACATGACAGTCTCTCACAATTTTAAACTTCCATTACTCTGTAACTCTTATTCATTCAATTGAGACTTAACTCTGGTTTGGATATAGGAAAGAATTTTGAGCATATGGGAAAGGAAAGATATTTGGGGCATATGGCAAAAGTCTAAAGTTGCCTTTTAGGTTAACTGCTTACTATCTATACATAACGGAGAAGGCAATGGCACCCCACTCCAGCACTCTCGCCTGGAAAACCCCATGGACGGAGGAGCCTGGTAGGCTGCCGTCCATGGGGTCGCTAAGAGTCAGACATGACTGAGCGACTTCACTTTCACTTTTCAGTTTCATGCACTGGAGAAGGAAATGGCAACCCACTCCAGTGTTCTTGCCTGGAGAATCCCAGGGACAGAGGAGCCTGGTGGGCTGCCGTCTATGGGGTCACACAGAGTTGGACACGACTGAAGCGAATTAGCAACAGCAGCAGCAGCACGTATACATAAAATTCTGAAAGTATCTATACAACTTTAATATCCTGAATATGCTTCTTAAAATAAAATATTTCATATTAATTTTTGAGACTTCATGTGTAAAGCTATACAACTTCAGGAAATGTCATGTCAACTATTTCTATATCCAAACAGATTTCCCAACAAAGACTGAAGAGTAGCTTGTCCCAAGGAGCGAAGGTAGGACATAAGTTATCTGATTATATCACTTAGGGTTGGAAATGAAAGATCACTTTCCATAAAGGAATTATTTTGAGCCATTGACATTAATGCTATAATAACACATAATTCACTGTCCTCTTTAACTGACTTCTCAAAGTCTCTAGATACTGAATTAGATGATGTATACTTCCAATAAAAAGAACTGATGCATCTCATTGCTTCAGGTGAATTATGGATTTCATTTTATTTTTTCCTAGAGGGAGTATCAAATTCCTTCCTGCCCATATTTGCAACTAGGGTCAAGTTGTCTTGTCCTAATCTGAAATAATGTTTTTGTTTCACACTATTCCCAGGTATTAAAGGAATAACTAAATCCAAAATGGTAAATTTTCAAAAAGAGTTTTTAAATGGTGTATAAAAGAGGTCACTTACTCCCAACCATGACCACCAGTAGAAGAGACACTTGCATAACTGCCCAATTTCCTCGTGAAAAATGTCACACAAATAAATTTGCACACACATAGTGTCTCTAAGTAAATGTGCTATACACATATACACACATTGATAGTAATTAGTGAATTATGCTAAATCATCAAGGAATATGTATATTCACCTAAGTGGAATTTCAAGATAAAGTCTCAGAACTGAAAGTTTTCTAAAATATTATTATATGTTTATATGCCTTTGTAAGCTATATTTACTGATTAATCAGATCAGATCAGATCAGTCGCTCAGTCGTGTCCGACTCTTTGCAACCCCTTGAATCACAGCATGCCAGGCCTCCCTGTCCATCACCAACTCCCGGAGATACTTAATAATATTTAACACTTTTTATGTGCATTGCTGTTTAGAACAGCAATTACTATGCTTATGCTACAGTAATCTTCTTAGAGTTTCACTCAACACTACATGCTCTCAGTAGATTATTAATGTTTAGTCCTGTGTCTGTTTTTCTCAACTTTACTATCTCCCCTCTAGCTCTATATTTAACTGTCACTTTTTGTTGCTCCTCTACACTTAATTGGAGATGCCTCTTTAGCTCTTATCTTTTAAAGTTTAAAAATTATAACATTTTATTCAGGCTACACTGTATATAAAATTGGATATAAATATAAATTATATTAATAAATAAATATATATTAAATATATATAACCCTCCACAAAGAATGAGCATAGATAAATAAAAATACACTGTTGCCAAGTTCTCATATTTTATAAGGAGCAAAAAATTAACTCTTAGTAAACTGGGATAAATTAAGACACATATTGTAATCCATAAAGAAACACCTAAAATTAATGGGAAAATATATAGTTAAAATGGCCATAAAGAAATTAAATGTAATAAAAATATATTTGATTACTCCCCCTAAGAAAAGCATAAAAGGGGAAATAAAGGAATAAGAAACCAGATTGGACAGAATATAGTAAATCAAAGGTATAGATTTAAGTGTATCAATAAGTACATTAAATGAAAAAAGAGAAAGTGAAAGTCACTCAGTTGTGTCCAACTCTTTGCGACCCTATGGTCTATACAGTCCATGGAATGAATTCTCCAGGTCAGAATACTGGAGTGGGTAGCCTATCCCTTCTCCTGCGGATCTTCCCTAATTGATCTGGGGTCTCCTGCATTGCAGGTGGATTCTTTACTGACTGAGCTATCATAGAAGCTGTTCCCTCCTACAGGGGATCTTCCCAACCCAGGGATCAAACCCAGGTCTCCCGCATTGGAAGCAGATTCTTTACCAGCTGAGCCACCAGGGAAACAAAAAGAGTTTACATATATATATTTTTTTTTTCTTTTTTTTTTTAAGGAGTGAATAAATAATTTACATACATATATTTAAGGGGAGTAAATAGATATATGCTATAAAATATATATCAATACATTTCAAAATTTGAAATATTACAAATATATTCTCTGAATACAGTGGAATCCAATTAGAAATGAATAACAAGATGATTTGAGAAAATATCTTTGCAACATGTATATTACCATATATAAAATGCATGACCAGTGCAAGTTCAATGCATGAAGCAGAGCACCCAAAGTCATTGCTCTGGGACAACCCAGAGGGATAGGGTGGGGAGGGAGGTAGGAGGGGGGTTCACGACGAGGTATGGGGACACAAGTATACCTGTGGCTGACTCATGTTGATGTATGGCAAAAGCCATCAGTGTTATAAAGCAATTATCCTCCAATTAAAATAAATAAAATACTTAAAATTTTTTAAAAAGTTAAAAAAGAAATGAATAACAACATAGTAGGATAGCTCAAGAAGTCTTAATATTTGGAAAGTAAACAGAAGAAATCATCACTATAGTAAGTGGAAAATATTTTGAATTGGATAATGATGAAAATACAGCCCATGAAAATTTGTAGGATTCAACTAAAGCAGTTTTCTATATGAAGTTTTGTAAAGCAAATGCTTATGCTAATAAAGTTTATTTCAATGATATAAATTTCTACCTTAAGAAAATACAAAAAGACAAGAAAATAAACCTAAGTAAATGTAAGGAGGAAAATAATAAAGAAAAATCAGAAAAAAATTGAAGGTAGAAAACATTGGTAAAATCAATAAAGCCTAAAACTGGACTATTCAAAAAAATAATATAAAGTGATAAACTTTGAGAAAGACTGGTGGGAAAAAATAAAAATAAAAAACACAAATTATCAACAACATAGCATTATAAATCTTACAGATATAATGAGCAAAAAACAAAATTAAGAACAACTTCATACCAACTCTAAACTTAGATGAAACAGTTAAATTTCTTTTTAAAAAAAGTTACCAAAACTGAAAAAGATGAAATATAAAATATAAATACCCTTATATCTTTGAAATAAATTAAATTAATCTCCAAAAATCTCCCTACAAAGGATATAACCAGGCCCACATGGTTTCACTGTGAATTTCATGAAACGTTTTAAGAAGAAACAATGACAATTTTATGCAAACAATTTCAGAAAAAGAGTTGAAGGGATCACTTCCAAACTTACTTTACAAGACTAGCATAATCATGATACTGAAAACAGGCAAAGATTTTAGAAGAAAAGCACAGAACAATATGTGCCTCATGAACATAGATGCAAATAAATGCCCTTATCAAAACATCATCAAATAGAATCCAGCAATATATAAATATATATATACTTGAAAAGTAGAAAATACTTGCAAGATATAGATCTAACACAGGACTTTTTCAGAATACATATATATATATATTTAAAACTTTTTTTACAATACAATAATAGGGAAAAGTCCTAATTTTCAAAAATGGAGAAAAAATTAAAAGGACATTTGAAACAGAAAATCTATGATTAGTCGTCAGGGAAATAAAAATTAAAACTACAATAAGATACCAACACTCATGCACTAGGGTGAAAACAAATGGAAGCATGAGAGAAAAAAGAATACCAAATGAGGCAAGGATATAGAGTTTCTGGATTCTCACACATTTCTGATAGGATATAAAATGATACAATCACTGCAAAATATTTTACATTTTCTTTTTATGATATTTGACATTTTCTTTTTACGAGAAACATTCATCTACTCTTTGAAGCAACAATTCCACTAATAAGTATTTACTGAAGAAGAATGAAAACTTGCCCAGAAAGATTTATACAAGAATGTTCATAAGCAGCTTTATTCATAATTACCCCAAAATAGAAACAACCCAGATATTTATCAACAGGAGATGGTTATTCAGTAGTAAAGGAGAATGAACTGCTGATACATGAAATAATATGGACAAATCTCCCAGATTAAAAAAAAATTGCATGCTGTATGTTTCTATTTATATGAAATTCTAGGAAAGAAAAAAAATATGTGGTTAAAAAACAACTCAAAACATTGGGTATATCTAGAAAGGAGAGAAGGATTGACTTGCAAGGGATACAAGATAACTTTCTGAAGTGATTAAAATGTTCTAAATATTGGTAGGGATGTGTATCACATGGCTGTATCCATTTGTCAAAATTCATTGAACTGGACACTTATGATTCAATCATCTCAATGGATACAAATCTTACATCAATGAAAAGGACCGTAGACAAATATTGAATCCTTTTTTGAGCTACCTTATTATAGTGGAATGAGTTAGCAGTTCTAAAGTCTGTATATTCTAAATTCTGTATAACCTAGATTTGAGCAAATGAGTAAGTCTATTGAGGATAGTGGAAGCAATTTGCCTCTTATGGAGTCATAAATTTGGAAAGAGGGAAGACCAGAGTGTTCTCTGTGATGCTGGAATGGAATTGGATGTATCAGTATGAACTCACAGTTTTTAATCAAGATATATCTTTTCTTATTCTGCTCCCTGAGATGAATTAGAGACAAATCATCAAGTTTATTAGAATGAACACATCTAGTGCCGAGATCTTGGTTTTAAAATACTTCTTACTAAAAGGAACCAGAATCCCATGAAAAAATGGCTGGTTTTAAGTCTGAAGCAGGCAAAGGTTAATAAGAGCCTGGAATAGCTTGTTGCATCTTAAAGTAATAAAGTGCTCAACAAATAAAGATAAGATGTGATAAAAGGGCACTGGAGCCAGCTCAAAGGGAGTCCTAATGACCAACTCTGGGACAATTTTCACATCAAAAAAGTAAGTATTATAAAGGATTGTAACTCACTGAATAAATAAAATTCCATGATTTCACAATGATTAAATAAGGAAACAAGAAAGGAAATCTTTAGTTGTGAAATGCTAACTAATAAATAGAAAAGAGATGCTGTAGTTAGAGAATTATTAGTAGATGCTAAAAATAGTAGGGCAAATGATAAGGCAAAGAATATACACATGACATCAAAATGTTTCTCTGCAAATGGCTAATTACTTACAAAGGGGTAAAAAAAAATTCTAGCACCATAGTGGAGAAGCCTGAAGGACACTACCTTAACCAACTCTTCAAACTTAACCTCACCAATATTGAGGCACACTCACATCATATGCCACCTAGCAACAGGCACTGAAAAAGACACCAGCTCTGTTTAGTGGTATTCCTACCAAAAATGCATAACCTGAACCTAAGAAGGAGGAAACATCAGGCAATCTCAAACTGAGGGGTACTCTAGAGCATCTGTCAATATAAGAGACAGGGGTTCAATCCCCAGGTTGGGAAGATCTCTTGGAAAAGGAAATGGCAATCCACTCTAGTATTCTTACCTGGGAAATTCCAAGGACAGAGGAGCCTGGCAGGCTACTGTCTATGGGGTCGCAAAAGAGTCATATACAATTTAGTGATTAAACAACAACTATAAAGTAACTGAAATTTACTTTTGAAATTTTCAAAAATTTCAAAGTTAAGGAACACAAAGTCTTAAAATCTATTCCAAGTTAAAGATGATTAAAGAGATATGACAACTAAATGCAATGTGTGATCTTGAATTGGGAAAAAAAGAACACTAGCTATAAAAGACATGATTAAGGAATTATACAAATTTGAATATGGACTGCAGACTAGACAAAACTAATGTATCAGTGTTAAATCTTCTGATTTTGATAACTGTTCCTTGGTGTATGTAATAGAATATCCTTGTTACTAACAAATACACACTGAAGTAATATGGTTAAATGTGCATATCTGCAACTTTTCTCAAATTGTTCAGAAAAAAAACATAATTATATAACTTAATATATTGTTATAAATTAGATATCTATAGATATAGATGTAGATATTATATATGGATATTAGAGATATCAGGAATTAAAAAGTAAACAAGGGGAAAAAAAAACAAACATTGTGCATCTGTGTAAAAAGTGATACTGTTACATGGTATATAGGAGTTCCTTGTACCATTCTTTAAACTTTTCAACTTCATACGAAGCAGTTAAAATTAAAGGGTTAAGAACTGAACCTGCATAGTCATAAGGAATCCATGGACATGAATTTGAGCAAACTCTGGGAGACAGTGAAGGACAGGGAAGCCTGGCGTGCTGCAGTCCATGGGGTTGCAGAGAGTTGGATATGACTGAATGACTGAACAACACTTCATAAGGGATGTTATGCTCAAACATTAAAAAAAATTTAAAAATGAACACTGAATTTAAACATCCACACACAAAAAAACTACTTCCCATGAGTCTTGGTAAATAAAGTAAGGTCGGGGTGGGGTGGCGGGGTAGGAAAACAAACAGTCCTCTGCCACAAGCTGAAGTCCCTTGCAGGTCTCACACTTAATTTTTTATTCTAGACTTTGATAACTGATTTCTAAATGCTATAAATTAAATTCTTTACTCCCCCAATGTAGAATATCAGCCATAATAAAGGATCAATTTTATTATCCAGAAATGGTAGCTTACAGTGTATATGTGTGTGCATTATATATTTATATATATATATATATATTCCCTAGCTAAGATGACTGTTAGGTACTCTTTATATAGTGACAGCCCTTGAAATTATTTGGCAACACACTCCAGTATTCTGCCTGAAGAATCCCATGGATGGAGGAGCCTAGTAGGCTACAGTCCATGGGGTCGCAAAGAGTCGGACATGACTGAGCGACTTCACTTCACTTCGCTTGAAATTATATCTCCAGTATCTAAAGTACTGACTTCTTCTCTTCAAACTCTAAACTCATATATCCAATTACATCTTTTATTTTTGCAATGGAATATCTAAAACATATTTTAAATTTATTATATCACAAACTGAACTGTTCATTCAACTTTTAGCCTCAATCCTCTAATCGATTCTTCCCCGTTTTTCCCATTTTAATAAATAGTATCACCATCCCACTCAGTTGGTTAACTAAGACACCTAAGAGTCATACCTTAATTCTTTCTTTCTTTCAATCCTCCATAATCAATACATTAACAAGCCCTATCCATTCTCTTTCCAAATAATATCTTAAACTTATTCACTTCTTTCTATGTCCACTGCTACCATTCTTGTCTAATCGATTATCATCTCTTCATGGGACTATTGTAGTAGCTTTCTAATAGTCTCCCAGCCTCCACTCTTGCCATCCGTTTTCTAATGGTAGCCAGAGTGATCATTTTAAAAGAGAAGGCATATCATGTCACTACTCTGCTTAAAGTCTTCCAATGGCTTCTCATTATGCTTAGATAACATTCTAACTTCATACTCTGTTGAAAAGGCTCCATATGATCTAGTCCCTGACTACCTCTCTGCTTTAGCCCATCCAGGCTGCTACAACAAAACATCTTAGACTGGATTGCTTATAAATAACATATTTTTTTTAAATTTCTTACAGTTCTAGAGGCTAGCCATTTGCAGCAATATGGTTGTAACTAGAGATTACTATATGGGCTTCTAAGTGGCTCAGTGGTAAAGAATCTCCCCACCAAGCAGGAGACATGGGATAGATCCCTTGGGTAGTGATGATCCCCTGGAGAAGGAAATGGCAACCCACTCCAGTATTCTTGCCTAGGAAATCCCATGGACAGAGGAGGCTGGTGGGCTACAGTCCATGGGGTTTCAAAGAGTTGAACATGAGTTAGCAACTAAACCACCACCATCACCAGAGATTATCATACTAAGTGATACAAGTCAGAAAGACAAATACCATATGATATCACCTTAATGTGGAATCTAAAATATGACACAAGTGAACCTATCTATGAAACAGAAACAGACTCACAGACATAGAAACAGACTTGTGGTGGCCAAGGGGGAGGGGGTTGGGGGGATGGAGTGGGAGGTTGGGGTGGAGTTAGCAGATACAAGCTATTATATATGGAATGGATAAACACCAAAGTCCTACTGTGTAACACAGACAGATATTAGCTAAGTCTAACTCTTTGCAACCCCACAGACTGTAGCCTGCCAGGCTCCTCTGTCCATGGGATTCTTCAGGCAAGAATACTGGAGTCAGTTGCCATTCCTGTCTCCAGGGGATCTTCCTGACACAGGGATCAAACCTGGGTCTCCCGGATTGCAGGCAGATTCTTTACCATCTGAGCCACCAGGGAAGCCCCACGTAGCACAGGGTACTATATTCAATATACTGTGATAAACCATAATGGGAAATAATATGAAATGAAATACATGTATAACTGAATCACTTTGCTGTACAGTAGAAATTAATACAACATTTTAAATAAACTATATTTCAATTTTAAAAAATGAGAACAGTTCAGGAGGCTAGGAAATTCAAGATCAAAGTGCTAGAAGATTTGGTGTCTAGTGAGGGCTCACTTCCTGGTTCATAGACTGGGCATCTTCTCACTATACCCTCACATGTCCTCAAGTGGCAAGAGTGGAGAGAGCTCTCTGGAGTCTTTTTGGTGAGGGCACTAATCTCATTCCTTAGGGTTCCTCTCTTATGACCTGATCAACTCTGCAAAGCTCCACCTCCTAGATTTACCACATTGGGCACTGAATTTCAATATAAGAATTTGGGAAGCAACACAAATACTCAATCCATAGCACTTTCTAACCTCACGTCCCACAACCGAACTGCTTGTTTTCTGTGTCCCGGCCACATTGTGTTCCACCAAAGAATAAAACACATTCTCACCTCAAGGTTTTTGCACGGCAGTTCCTCTGGTTGGTATGCTTTTCTACCCATCTCTCTCATTTTCATATAGACCTCTGTTCATGTTACCTCCCCAAGGATACCTTTCCTGTCATTCTCCCTCCTTTTGCCTCATTTTATCTTAGTATTTACCATTACCTTTCTATAGTACATTTGTTTATTGTTTGTCTTTACTACCATATCAGGTTCATGAAAGTATATAGCTACTTTTGCTGAATGCTGTTATCTCCAGTAAGGACCCAATAAATATTTCCTAAGTGAATGAAATTTGCACAGTAAATGATCAAGGATTAAATGTTTAAAAATACTTTATAAAAAAATAAAATAAAATAAAATTCTCAATAAGAAAAAAAAAATACTTTAAATAGACCAGTCCCATATTTTTATAGATGCAGCCTCTTAAGCCAAAAAAAAAAAAAAAAGACAGATCAAATGGCATATTAAAGTTGACAGAATTTTCTGGTGACAGAGCCAAGATTAGTGTTGAGGTCTTCTGATTCCTAGCCCAGTGCTCTTTATTCTGGTCCATCCTATCTCATGCTGTCAGCAACACAGAGAAAAATATTGGGAAAATACCATGATGAATTATATAATGTCATATTGTTTAGATGAAAAAAAGATACTGGACTGCAAGGTGAATTTAGTATTCTTATTTATTCAGCAGCTGCTTATTGACCATCTACCATATGCAAGGCACTATTTCCTTTGCAGAGTTGAATGAAAAGTGACTCTAGAAAAGAGAGTAAACACCATTAACAGTACTGCAAGTCAGAATATGATGAGTCTCATGTGGGTGGTAAAAAGTATTGTGTGAGTCCAGAGAAGGAATTAATTATGCTCAGCTAATTCAGGATTATAAAAGTCTTGATAGAAGAGATACTATTTGACCTGAAAAATATTTGACATGGGCCTTGATGGATGAGAAAGGCAATGGGCCTTAAACATATTGACATGGGCCTTAAAGGATGAGAATGGCAAGTAAATGAGGAATAACATGAACAAAGACATGGGGAAATGAAAGCATATGTATTCTGGAAAGAGCAGGAAGTTAAGCTGATCCACGGGGTCTCTGTGGTGCTACAGTCATTAATAAAGTTGGAAGGATAGTTTGGGACAAGAATACAAAAGGCTTTGCATATATAACTAAACCAAGAATTTGGGCTTCAGTTCCTAGGGGTTCAACCATCACTTACTGTGCTCACTCACTCACTCATGTCTGATTCTTTGAGACACCATGGACTGCAGTGCACCAGGTTCCTCTGTCCATGGGATTTCCCAGGCAAGAATACTGGAGGGGATTGCCATTTCCTCTTCCAGGGGATCTTCCTGACCCAGGGATCGAACCCGTGTATCCTGCATTCGCAGGTAGATTCTTTACTGTCTGAGTCATCAGGGAAGCCCGTCACTTACTGGATGAACATTAAATAAATAAAAGGAGGAGCATTCTTTCTTTTGGTAAAGGGGAATGACATGATACGAGCAGTGCTTTAGAAAGACTGATCTGGAAACTAAGTATATGATGGGCTGGAAGGGCAGTTTGGTGATTGGTGGAGAAATCAGGGGAGAACATTCAAGGCAGAAGCAACAATATGAACACACTGTACAGAAAGAAACAAATAGTATATATTTATAAGATTAATCTAATTTGAACAGGAGGAGTTACAGAAAATGAAGTTGGATAGGGAAGGGTGGAGATGAACTATAGAGGATCTTGAAAGCTAAAGCATACACTTTAGGCATAAACTATATGCTTTATATACCAAAAGCATACAGGTCAGTTTGGTGGTTAGAAGTGAGTCAGGCAAGAGGTAAAGAGGCTGCCAAAATGAAAGTGATGATGGGACCTTTCGACTAATGTGCATATCAATCACGAAGACTTTGACAATTTACATGGGAGGAAAAAAGACTAATTCATTGCTCTGGTCTAGATCACACACTTTCAAAACTTTTTAACTACAAGCCATAGTTATAAATGTATTTTATGTTATGACTCAATGCAAATGTGTACATACATGTACATACACAACTGAAATAAAATTTCACATATTTTCTCTTATCATCTATAATGCTATTCTATTCTATTTCATTTAAAAATGTCACTAGTTCCATTTATTCTGGCATCTAGTATTACTGTTAAGCGTCTAGAAAGCTTATTGTTTTATTTATTTTCAAAAAACTGAATGAGGATTGAAACTTCTAATCCAATTCTAAGAATTTAAAGAAATATTATGTTGTAAAAAAACACAGTATTACAATCTAAAGTACAGATTTTGTTCAAATTTCACAAAATGTTATTCAAGATTCCACACTGTAGTTGCATTAAGCAGCTTCAGCTGCATGCAAAAAATTCTGATAAATTTTCCTTTGATTTTTAGTCTGTTACAAACATTTTCTAATTTTCCTTGTTATGGCTTCTTAAATACACCCATTATTTAAAAGTGGATATTTAGCTTTCAAATACATGGGATTTTTAAAGTATCTTTGCTATTAACTTCTCATTTTGATGTTTATTTCTAATTTAAATGCTTTCTTCTCTATAATCACCCTCTGTGTTTTTTCAGTCTTTTACCTTTTTTGAGGATTTCAATGGCTAAATCAAAGATTTCTCTTGGTACATGTAATACTGCATTTGAAAATGTGTGGGTTATTTTTAAATATCTTTTGATATTGATTTCTAACATAGTTACATAGTGATAAGAGAACAGACTCTATATGATTTCAATATCTTTAGACAATGAAATTTTTGCACCTTGTTTTACGTCCCTGGATATGTTCCAGTATCTCCTGGTTTATAGTCTATAGGAACTTGAATAGAATTTATATCCTGCTATTGTATGAAAACTGTACAAATACTAGTTATGTTGAATTGGCTCATAGTGCTTTTCAGGTCTACTATCAAATCTTCTAATCTTACTGTCTATTCATTCCATTAATTTTTTAGAGTTTGATATTGAGACTCCAACTAAAAATCTTATTTACTTAAAAATAATTGTAATATATAATGTAACTATATATAATTTTGTTATGTATTTTCCAAGTCTCTTCTAAATGTGTTATCATACTTTCATAATTTATTTTTTTTAATTCCCTGTTCTGCAACAGTAAAAAAGAAAAATCAATCACAACCTTTGACACTGACTTGTAACCAACTAATGGGTCATATCTGACCTGCCTCTTGAGAAATCTGTATGCAGGTCAGGAAGCAACAGTTAGAACTGGACATGGAACAACAGACTGGTTCCAAATAGGGGAAGGAGTACATCAAGGCTGTATATCATCACCCTGCTTATTTAACTTCTATGCAGAGTACATCATGAAAAACACTGGGCTGGATAAAGCACAAGGTGGAATCAAGATTGCTGGGAGAAATAACAATAACCTCAGATATGCATATAATACCACCATTATGGCAGAGAGCAAAGAAGAACCAAAGAGCCTCTTGATGAAAGTGAAAGTGGAGAGTGAAAAAGTTGGCTTAAAGCTCAACATTTAGAAAACTGTTCTATACATCAGTGTCTCTTCTGCTGCCTCGTACACAGGGTTATTGTTACCATCTTTCTAAATTCCATATATATGCGTTAGTATACTGTATTGGTGTTTTTCTTTCTGGCTTACTTCAGATCATGGCATCCGGTCCCATCACTTCATGGCAAATAGATGGAGAAACACTGGAAACAGTGATAGACTTTATTTTGGGGGGGCTCCAAAATTACTGCAGATGGTGACTGCAGCCATGAAATTAAAAGATGCTTACTCCTTGGAAGAAAAGTTATGACCAACCTAGACAGCATATTAAAAGGCAGAAACATTACTTTGCCAACAAAGGTCTGTCTAGTCAAGGCTATGGTTTTTCCAGTAGTCATGTATGGATGTGAGAGTTGGACTATAAAGAAAGCTGAGCACTGAAGAATTGATGCTTTTAAACTGTGGTATTGGAGAAGACTCTTGAGAGTCCCTTGGACTACAAGGAAATCCAACCAGTCCATCCTAAAGGAAATCAGTCCTGGGTGTTCATTGGAAGGACTGATGTTGAAGCTGAAACTCCAATACTTAGGCCACCTGATGCGAAGAGCTGACTCATTGGAAAAGACCCTGATGATGGGAAAGATTGAAGGCAGGAGGAGAAGGGGATGACAGAGGATGAGATGGTTGGATGGTACCACCGACTCAATGAACATGAGTTTGAGTAAACTCTGGGAGTTGTTGATGGACAGGGAGGCCTGGCATGCTGCAGTCCATGGGGTTGCAAAGAGTTGTTCACAACTGAGCAACTGAACTGAACTGAACTGAATGGGTCATACCCCAGAGTTTGAAAAAATATTGACCTAGATTTACATCTAGTGATTTAGATGTCACTAATTCACATATATCTGCAGGTCATGGGCTTCACTTTACACTTGTTTAGACATCTACCAAAAGTTAATCAATTTGACCTAGAGCAAATAAATCAAGGCTTGAAGAAATTATGCCTTTTGAAATATCTTACGAATGATACCATCTGAAAAAAGACTCTTCTACATCCCCTCAGACTACTTCAATAACCTCAGATCTTGTTACTCTGTCACCAAACATACCACTGATAGAGTAATCTGCCTGCATCCTTCACAGTTCTCTACTACCTAGTCCTAAAAGCCTAAACAATATATTGTAGCTTTCAAGGTCCTCTGTAATTTATCTCTACCCTTTCTATTCAATTTAATCTTGTACAACTCCTCATGTTCAAGTTAGACTGATTAATCTTACAAACATACTGTTTGTTCCTTCCTCTATAGAGTGCTCATACTGTTGCCTTCGCCTTGAGTTTCTTCCCCTAAATTCTTCACTGATCACAAAAATGCCTATCCTAGCCCATCTACATCAGGATGTACCTTCTCCTCATTACTCTGCTTCACAGTGAACTGCTTTCACACACACACACACAACCACAGGGTATTTGACTTTATCACTGAGTGCTCTCTAATTATTTCAACTGTATTAGATTCATCTCCATAACCGAGGTAACATGATTAGTGGAAAGAGCATATACTTTGGAGCCAGACAGACCTAAGATTAAACGTGGAACCTGCCATTTACCAGTCATGCTTCCTTTAGAAAATTACTTATCTAAACCTTAAACCACATATCTATTAAGTGCCAATAATACTGTCTATTTCATAAGGTTATTTTGAGCATTTCCATGGCACAGCATGTATAAAGGATATAGTGAAATTCCTGATATGACTAACAACTATTTTCCCTTGTATGTTCTTTTATGGAAAAGGGGTCTTATGTCTTATATAGTATCTAAACAGAGGGTTGAGTACATAGTAAACACTTACTAAAATATGGTTATTTACTGATCAATCAATTCACTCTGCTCCATTGTACAATAGTCCCCACTTATCTGTGGTTTTGCTTCCTATGGCTTCATTTACCTGCAGTCAACTGTGGTCTGAAAATATTAAATGGAAAACTGCATAAATAAAAAAAAATCATAAGTTTTAAAGTATGTGCTGTGATTGCAGCCATGAAATTAAAAGACACTTGCTCCTTGGAAGAAAAGCTATGACAAATCTAGATGGTGTATTAAAAGGCAGAGACACTACTTTGCTGACAAAGGTCTGTATAATCAAAGCTATGGTTCTTCCAATAGACATATATGGTTTTGAGAGTTGGATCATAAAGAAGGCTGAGTGCCGAAGAATTGATGTTTTCAAACTGTGGTGCTGGAAAAGAGTCTTGAGAATCCCTTGGACGACAGGAGATCAAACTAGTCATTCGTAATGGAAATTAACCCAGATTATTTATTGGAAGGACTGATGCTGAAGCTGAAGCCCCAGTACTTTGGCCACCTGAAGAGCTAACTCTTTGGAAAAGACCCCAGTGCTGGGAAAGGTGGAAGGCAGGAGGAGAAGGGGATGACAGAGGATGAGATGGTTGGATGGCTCACTGACTCAATGGACCTGAGTTAGAGCAAACCCTGGAGATGATGAAGGACAGGGAAGCTTGGCATGCTACAGTCCATGGGGTTGCAAAGAGTTGGACACAACTTAGCAACTCAACAACATGTGCTGTTCTGACTAGTGTGATGAAATCTTGAGTTGACTTGCACCGTCTCACAAGGTATGTCAATTATCGCTTTGTCCAGTTTCCTAGGTGGCACAGTGGTAAAAAAAAAAAAAAATCCTCTTGCCAGTGCAGGAGACACAAGAGACATGGGTTTAATCCCTGGGTTGGGAAGATTCCCTGGAGAAGTAAATGGCACTCCACTGCAGTATTATTGCCTAGAAAATCCCATGGACAGAGTAGCCTGGTGAGTACAGTCCATGGGGTCACATAGAGTCAGACATGACTTAGCAACTCAACAACAACTGGCATATCCTGCCCTTGGGTCACTTAGTAGCCATTCAGGTTGTCAAACCAACTGTCATGGTACAACAGTACTTGTGTTCAAGTTAGCTCTATTTTACTTAGTAATGGCCCAAAACCTCAAGGGTAATGATGCTGGCTATTTAGACATGCCAATAAGAAGCTGTAAAGTATGTCCTTTAAGTTAAAAGGTGAAACTTCTTGTCTTATTAAGGAAAGAAAAAAAATCATATGTTGAGGCTTGCTAAGATCTATAGTATGAAAAAATCATCTATCCATTAAACGTATAAAAGGATAAAGAAATTCATGCTTGGTTTGTTATTGTACCTTACACTACAAAAGCTGCAGCCACAGTGTGTGATGAGTGCTTAAGATGAAAAAGGCATTTAATTTGTACAAGGTTTTAGGAGACAGATCATATTCATTTTACTTTTATTATAGTATATTATTATAATTGTTCTATTTTATTATTAATTATTATTGCTAGTTTCTTACTGTGCCTAACTTTAAAAATTTTATCATAGATATGTATGTGTAGGAAAAAACATGGTATATACAGTATTTGGTACTATCTGCAGTTTCAGGCATTTGTTGGGGGTCTTGGAATGTATCCCCCCACAGATAAGGGGGAACTACTGTTTATAACTAAATTTTCCCCAGTCAGTATAACCAACTAAACAATGAAGCAAGAAATAAAGATAAATCTTTATACTTTTTCATTTGGCTTACTTTTGTTGAAAATTAGCAATGAGAGGTTCCCAAAGAAGTTTTGAGAAATAAGTCTAGCATGTAGACATTGAAAAAGCAGTCACCTGATCACCTTGTGTGTTGTTATGATTCCTCCTCTACTCTCTTCAGCGGTTTCCTATGTCGTGTTCTCTACAGACTAAATTGCTCCAAGGGACTCAAGACAGACATGCCAATTATTTGGCTGTGATCTTTGTCAGAAAATTTTCTTATTGGCATTGGGTGAAAAGCTCCACCATATTAAATAAAATAGTAACTCTAACGCAATCCTATTCTCTCATGGAATAGGCTCATTTCTGAAATTACTCCAGTCATTATTAAACTCTAGGTATTTTAATAAAAGTCTACAGAAATTTCCTTTGGCCTCAACTACAAGAAAGCAGAGCTCTGGTGAATGGAAACTGTAGACTCTTGAAGAACTTATCTACTGAACTGTGGGAAATGGTGACAGACCCGGGAATAATGTGACCCATTGTTTTCCACAAAGGACAGGTAAAGGAAACAGCACATCACTTACATGAAGGAAAAAATGGTTTTCATTTCATTATGATCTATTGTTCCAAACTGCTTTGGCTCAACTCTCTAGCTTAATTTTTTTTTAATTTAATTTTATTTTTAAATTTTACATAATTGTATTAGTTTTGCCAAATATCAAAATGAGTCTGCCACAGGTATACATGTGATCCCCATCCTGAACCCTCCTCCCTCCTCCCTCCCCATACCCTCGCTCTGGGTCGTCCCAGTGCACCAGCCCCAAGCATCCAGTATCGTGCATTGAACCTGGACTGGCAACTCGTTTCATACATGATATTTTACATGTTTCAATGCCATTCTCCCAATTATTCCCACCCTCTCCCTCTCCCACAGAGTCCATAAGACTGTTCTATACATCAGTGTCTCTTTTGCTGTCTCGTACACAGGGTTATTGTTACCATCTTTCTAAATTCCATATATATGTGTTAGTATACTGTATTGGTGTTTTTCTTTCTGGCTTACTTCACTCTGTATAATAGGCTCCAGTTTCATCCACCTCATTAGAACTGATTCAAATGTATTCTTTTTAATGGCTGAGTAATACTCCATTGTGTATATGTACCATAGCTTTCTTATCCATTCATCTGCTGATGGACATCTAGGTTGCTTCCATGTCCTGGCTATTATAAACAGTGCTGCGATGAACATTGGGGTACACGTGTCTCTTTCCCTTCTGGTTTCCTCAGTGTGTATGCCCAGCAGTGGGATTGCTGGATCATAAGGCAGTTCTATTCCCAGTTTTTTAAGGAATCTCCACACTGTTCTCCATAGTGGCTGTACTAGTTTGCATTCCCACCAACAATGTAAGAGGGTTCCCTTTTCTCCACACCCTCTCCAGCATTTATTACTTGTAGACTTTTGGATCACAGCCATTCTGACTGGTGTGAAATGGTACCTCATAGTGGTTTTGATTTGCATTTCTCTGATAATGAGTGATGTTGAGCATCTTTTCATGTGTTTGTTAGCCATCTGTATGTCTTCTTTGGAGAGATGTCTATTTAGTTCTTTGGCCCATTTTTTGATTGGGTCATTTATTTTTCTGGAGTTGAGCTGTAGGAGTTGCTTGTATATTCTCGAGATTAGTTGTTTGTCAGTTGCTTCATTTGCTATTATCTTCTCCCATTCTGAAGGCTGTCTTTTCACCTTGCTAATAGTTTCCTTTGATGTGAAGAAGCTTTTAAGGTTAATTAGGTCCCATTTGTTTATTTTTGCTTTTATTTCCAATATTCTGGGAGGTGGGTCATAGAGGATCCCGCTGTGATGTATGTCAGAGAGTGTTTTGCCTATGTTCTCCTCTAGGAGTTTTATAGTTTCTGGTCTTACATTTAGATCTTTAATCCATTTTGAGTTTATTTTCGTGTATGGTGTTAGAAAGTGTTCTAGTTTCATTCTTTTACAAGTGGTTGACCAGATTTCCCAGCACCACTTGTTAAAGAGATTGTCTTTAATCCACTGTATATTCTTGCCTCCTTTGTCAAAGATAAGGTGTCCATATGTGTGTGGATTTATCTCTGGGCTTTCTATTTTGTTCCATTGATCTATATTTCTGCCTTTGTGTCTTGATAACTGTGGCTTTGTAGTAGAGCCTGAAGTCAGGTAGGTTGATTCCTCCAGTTCCATTCTTCTTTCTCAAGATCGCTTTAGCTATTCGAGGTTTTTTGTATTTCCATATAAATTGTGAAATTATTTAGTTATACCATATACAAAGAGTTCAATTGCTGGATGTAAACCTGTTAAGATAACTTCTTATACAGCTCAACTGGATCTGTTATTGTTTTGTATAATAAAAGTAGCTCCAATAGTTTGGTACCTGATGGGAAGAACTGACTCATTGGAAAAGATCCTGATGCTGGAAAGATTGAAGGCAGGAGGAGAAGGGGATGACAGAGGATGAGATGGTTGGATGGCATCATTGACTCAGTGGACATGAGTCTGAGCAAGCTCTGGGAGTTGCTAATGGGCAGGGAAGCCTGGCGTGCTACAATCCATAGGGTCTCAAAGAGCTGGACACGACTGAGAGAATGAACTGAACTGTTTTAAAGGTGAATATCAGAACTGTTAGTGGAGGTGATGGAATTCCAGTTGAGCTATTTCAAATCCTAAAAGATAATGCTGTGAAAATGCTGCATTCAATATGCCAGCAAATTTGCAAAACTCAGCAGTGGCCACAGGACTGGAAAAGGTCAGTTTTCATTCCAATCTCAAAGAAAGGCAATGCCAAAGAATGCCCAAACTACCACACAATTGCACCCATCTCACATACTAGTAAAGCAATGCTCAAGATTCTCCAAGCCAGGCTTCAACAGTACATGAACTGTGAACTTCCAGATGTTCAAGCTGGTTTTAGAAAAGGCAAAGGAACCAGAGTTCAAATGGCCAACACCCGTTGGATCATCAAAAGAGCAAGGGAGTTTAGAAAAACATCTACTTATTCTTTATTGACTATGCCAAAGCTTTTGACTGTGTGGATCACCACAAATTGTGGAAAATTCTTAAAGAGATGGGAATAACAGACTACCAGATTTGCCTCTTGAGAAATCTGTATGCAGGTCAGGAAGAAACAGTTAGAACTCGACATGGAACAACAGACTGGCTCCAAATAGGAAAAGAAGTACGTCAAGGCTGTATATTGTCACCCTGCTTATTTAACTTATATGCAGAGTACATCATGAGAAATGCTGGGCTGGATGAAGCACAAGGTGGAATCAAGATTGCTGGGAGAAATATCAATAACCTCAGATATGCAGATGATACCACCCTTATGGCAGAAAGTGAAGAAGAACTAAAGAGCCTCTTGCTGAAATTGAAAGAGAAGAGTGAAAAAATTGGCTTAAAGCTCAACATTCAGAAAACTTAGATCATGACATCTGGTCCCATCACTTCATGGAAAATAGAAGGGGAAATGTGGAAACTGTGTCAGATTTTATTTTGGGGGGCTCCAAAATCACTGCAGATGGTGATTGCAGCCATGAAATTAAAAGACACTTACTCCTTGGAAGAAAAGTTATGGCCAACCTAGACAGCATATTAAAAAGCATGGACATGACTTTGCCAAACAAAGGCCTGTCTAGTCAAGGCTTTTTTTCTAGTAATCATGTATGGATGTGAGATTTGGACTATAAAGAAAGCTGAGCACCGAAGAATTGATGCTTTTGAAACTGTGGTGTTGGAGAAGACTCTTGAGAGTCCATTGGACTGCAAGGAGATCCAACTCATTCATCCTAAAGGAAATAAGTCCTGGATATTCATTGGAAGGACTGATGTTGAAGCTGAAGCTCCTATAGTTTGGCCACCTGATGTGAAAAACTGACTCATTGGAAAAGACCCTGATGCTGGGAAAGATTGAAGGCGGGAGGAGAAGGGCATGACAGAGGATGAGATGGTTGGAGGGTATCACTGAGTCAATGGATATGAGTTTGAGTAAACTCTGGGATTTGCTGATGGACAGGGAGGCCTGATGTGCTGCAGTCCATGGGGTTGCAAAGAGCTGGACATGACTGAGTGACTGAACTGAACTGAATGTATTAATGAACATGCTGGCTGTTAACATCAAGTGAGTCACTTCAACCCTCTAGATTCTTGTGCTCTTCAATCAAATGAGAGTTTTAGACTGAAATTTCTTCCAGTGTCATCAACCTATTAGTTTATACCTTAACCTTCTACTGAATCAGCTCAAGCCTCCTTAGTACACTCTCAGGAAAATTATGTATTTAGTAAATTCTTACTTATGTCCTCTAATTTGGGACTAGAAGGACCTGCATTCATTAATGATTCTTCTGTGCTAGGCAGACGTTTTATGCAATATCACTTTTAATCCTCATGATAATCTTATAAAGAATACATTTACAGATGGGAGTAACTGAGGCTCAGAAAAGCTAGGTGCCTTGTTCAGGTTCATATAGCTGGCAGAGGGTAGGACAAGGATTTAAATTCTAGTCTTTTTGGTAAATCCTGTGCCCACTGCAATAAACTACCCTTTACCTGTTAAGGTTAAAATATGATAGGTTTAACAAAAAGAAGAAGACAGTACAAATCCCTAATAGTAACTTAATTTGGGTGGAAATGACTGAGAGTCTGTGATGAAAGCACACTATTTTGTGGACAGGCCCCCACACACAGACACAGATTATCTTTCGCAGAATTCCCTCTTTAAGAATAGTACTTTCACCACAATCCCAAGATGCATGCTAAAACAAGCATGATATGATCACCATTTTCCCCTAGTCTCTGCAGTCATTAATATATAGTCATAGGTTAGGACATAAGAATTCTAACTTGAAGCAAATAAAAGGGGAATGGCTCCCCCCAGTATATGTTTGAAACAATATTCACTGTTGTGTTGTGTGTTAGTCGCTCAGTAGTGTCCAAGTCTTTGTGACCCCATGGACTGTAGTCCGTCAAGCTTCTCTGTCCACAGAATTCTCCAGGTAAGATTACTGAAGTGGGTAGCCAGCCATTCCCTTATTCACTAGATGCCATGAAATGTGAGAACCACATCAAAATTAATCATGTGACAAAGAATAGATAGATGAACCACAATTTTCAGGGTTACATAGATGCAGGCATTTGTTAAAACTCATTAACAGGTATATTTTATTCAATATAAACTATCACAAAGTTAATGTCAAAATAAATGAATGTAAGAAAAAACTACTTAGACATTATTTAAATAAAACTTAAATACAAAAATAGGTGCTGCCTTAAGCAAAGTTGAAGAATCAAATGGAAGTATATGGAAGAAAATTAGAAAATGATGTTTTAATTTACAAAAGTAAATAGCAAACTACTCAGGTTATTTAAAGCAAGGTTTAATTTACCCCAATTTGATTTACACAGCACTTTTCAGGTGCCTGTTGTATCTTGTAATGAGAGAAGAACACTTAATAGTCTACCAGAAATTGAGAAATCAGTCAGTGACACTAGAAATTGCTTCTTGACTCACAGTCACGGAATATACAGCCAGGTTGCTTAGTGTATTGAGCAGAAGACAGAGAAGGAGAACAGGGGAAAATGGTGTCTTTTCCTTTTCAAAGCTTAATGCCTAGTGAATATGTCCAGCAAAAGAGTGCATATAAAATCCAAAATGACCTAACTCCATAATGACCCCTCATTTTCTTGGCTTCCTCCAACATAATTCACCAACTCTGTCCAATGTCTAGGCATTTCCCCTCTTCTAGGCTTCCATAGAACCCTGGGCAGACTTTTATCAGATATTTAGTCCACTGTTGTTGTTCAGGAACTAAGTCATGTCCGACTCCTTGTGACCTCATGGATTGTGGCATACTAGGCTTCCCTGTCCTTCATTATCTCCCAGAGTTTGCTCAAACTCATGTCAGTTGGGTCAGTGATGCTATCTAACCATCTCATCCTCTGCTGCCCTCTTCTTTCGTCTTCAATCTTTCTAAGAATCGGGTCTTTTCCAAAGAGTTGGCTCTTCATATCAGGTGGCCAAAGTATTGAAGCTTCAGCTTCAGCACCAGTCCTTCCAATGAATATTCAGGACCGATTTCCTTTAGGATTGACTGGTTTGATCTCCTTGCTGTCCAAGGAATTCTCAAGAGTCTTCTTCAACACCACAGCTTGAAAGCATCAATTCTTCAGTGCTCAGTCTTCTTTATGGTCCAACTCTCACATCCTTACATGACTACTGGAAAAAACATAGCTTTGACTATATGGACTTTTGTTAGCAAAGTGATGTCTTTGCTTTCTAATACACTGTCTAGGTTTGTCATAGCTTTCCTTCCAAGGAGCAAGGGTCTTTTAATCCCATGGCTGCAGTCGCCATCCACAGTGATTTTGGAGCCCAAGAAAATAAAATCTATCACTGTTTCCACTTTTCCACCATATATCTGACATGAAGTGATAGGATTGGATGCCATGATCTTAGTTTTTTGAATGTTGAGTTTTAAGCCAACTTTTTCACTCTTTTCGTTCATCCTCATCAGAATCCCATGAACTGTTACATGTTACACTGTTACACTCACTATAACTACCTGCTAATTTTGTGAATCTTTCCCCAACTAGATTGTGAGATTCTTGAAGATAAGCACAATAATTTATCTCTGAATCTCCTACATCTATCATGACACCTGGCACATAGTAGCATATAGGAAAACCTGTGATTGAATAAACTTTGTCATACCTGGACCTCTCACTAAAAAGGAACCACAATTCATTCAGCTGAACAAGCAAGAAGCCTAAGCACTACTTAAGAGACACCCGTTTATTGTTCTAATACTCCGTATCTAATCCATCACCAAGTTCTGTTGATTTTATGTTCTAACTAGCCCATCAAGTCTTTACTTCTCTCCATAGGCACAACTTCCACCCTAGTCCAAGTTATGATCACCTCTAGCCTCGACTAGAGCAATCCCATCTATTCTGGCTCCCCTCCAATCCATTCTCTATACTGAAATCATTTGGTGGGAGGCATTGCACTTAAAGATTGACACTAAAGAGGCAATCCTTAGTGTGCCATAAAGGCCCCAGATTTTCTGTCCCCGAACCACTACTTTAGCCTTAGCTTGTTTTAGTGTCTTTCTCCCTCACTTCACTCCAGCCAGCTGCATTTGAACTTATTTTAGCCACTGATACTTACCTTGATCTCTCTACAGAACACACCTGCACATGCTGATGCTTTTGCCAGAAAAACCCTTTCTTTCTTATCCTAGCTAATGCCCATTTACACTCTGTATCCCTGCTTGCCCTTTATTTCCTCTAAGAAGTCATTCCTGCCCTCTGACTAGCTCACATCCCACCAATACATGCTCTTTTAGCACACGTACCTCTTTCCTTCATATCAGTTTCACAATCAAAGCTTCATACTTATTTCCTTAGTGTAAGGTGTGTTTCTCCCACTAGATTTGAAGCTCTTAAAGGTAATAACTGTGTATGACTTCTTTCCCCACTGCATTCCCAGAGCTTTGCACTGTTGTATAGTAGGATTTCAAATATTTTTTAAATAAATAAAAAAACACAGCTATTCAGAAACAACAACAAACTAACATACATACTTTTAGGAATTTCTATCACTTATTCAACAAATATTCTTTCATCACTCTGTGTCAAGCACCATGCTACAGAGATAGAAATGCAAAGGGGCAAGATAGATAGGTCCTATTCTGAGGGAACTTACTGGCTAGTTTACCAAGAGGGTTATTTTTCTAACAATTTTATTTATAAAGTTGTATTTTTTGTTTTTTTTTCAATTAATTTATTTTAATTGAAGGCTAATTACAATATTGTGGTAAAAGAAAAACACCAATACAGTATATTAACGCATATATATGGAATTTAGAAAGATGGTAATGACGATCCTGTATGCGAAACAGCAAAAGAGACACAGATGTAAAGAACAGACTTTTGGACTCTGTGAGAGAAGGCGAGGGTGGGATGATTTGAGAGAATAGCATTGAAACATGTATATTACCATATGTGAAATAGATCACCAGTCCAAGTTTGATGCATAAAGTTGTATTGTCTATAACTCAACTAAATTACTGATTTTATTGAGTAGGTTATTTGAAATTTCTGACTTTTAATGTATTATTAGAAGCTGCTGTGTTCTACACCGTGTCAAGTTTTTTCTGCTCTTTAGCTGATTCCATCTGCCAAAATACTATACGCAAGGGCATGTGTGGGTGCATGCATGCTCAGTTGCTCAGCCGTGTTCAATTTTTTGCAACCCCATGGACGATAGACCACCAGGCCCCTCTGTTTGTAGGATTCTTCAGGCAAGAATATTGGAGTGGGTAACCATTTCCTTCTCCTGGTGATCTTCCTAACCCATGGATTCAACCTAGGTCTCCTCCATTGCAGGCAGATTCTTTCCCATCTAAGCCACTGGGGACGACTATTTTGCAGCCTCTTAAGTTAGTGATATCAATAGTAGTGTTATTACTATAATAGTAGTATCAGTGGTAATAGTAGTATCAGTAGTATAGTATCAGTGGTAACAGTAGTATCAGTGGTAATAGTATTATTGTTACTATAATAGTAATATCAGTGGTAATAGTAGTATCAGTGGTAATAGTAGTATCAGTGGTATAGTATCAGTGGTAACAGTAGTATCAGTGGTAATAGTATTATTATTACTATAATAGTAATATCAGTGGTAATAGTAGTATCAGTGGTATAGTATCAGTGGTAACAGTAGTATCAGTGGTAATAGTATTATTATTACTATAATAGTAATATCAGTGGTAATAGTAGTATCATTGGTAATAGTAGTATCAGTAGTATAGTATCAGTGGTAATAGTAGTATCAGTGGTAATAGTAGTATCAGTAGTATAGTATCAGTGGTAACAGTAGTATCAGTGGTAATAGTATTATTATTACTATAATAGTAATATCAGTGGTAATAGTAGTATCAGTGGTAATAGTAGTATTATTACTATAATAGTAATATCAGTGGTAATAGTGGTATCAGTGGTAATAGTAGTATCAGTAGTATAGTATCAGTGGTAACAGTAGTATCAGTGGTAATAGGAGTATTATTACTATAATAGTAGTATCAGTGGTAATAGTAGTATTATTACTATAATAGTAACATCAGTGGTAATAGTAGTATCAGTGGTAATAGTAGTATTATTACTATAATAGTGGTATCAGTGGTAGTACTTGTACTAGTAGTAATGGCCACAGGATCAGTAAATAATAATCATGACAACAGCAATGATAGAAATAGGTATCATTTACTCTGTTATCTCAAATTCTCCCAAGAATTCTGCAACGTAAAGGTATACAAATAGATATAGAAATGCAGTCTTAGAGAAGTCCAGGCTCACTCAGCAAGTTACTGGTAAAGAAAGAATTTGAAACCAAATCTTTCTGACTTTAAATCCTATGCTCTTTCCACTCACCATACTTTCTCTAGAGCAAGGGAGACTGCTGGGGGTGATTTTCTCAATTCTGCTTCCTGGTATTTCCCTGCTAATAGACTGCAATGTTCATGACATAGTTCATAAGGTGATTTTGGAGTGCGTATAATCCCTAAGGAAGGAAGGGTGCATGTTCTCAGGATCAAACAATCTTTAGAGTACAAAACTGATTTGTGTACCAACCAAAAAGGGATAAACAGGGAGTTTGTTAGGACTAGTTTGAAAATTATCCTCTTGTAGCATACATTCTGAGAGTTAGTGAAGAATATAAGCTAATGGCTTCTGGAAAATGTCAAAAACCCATATATTTCCAGTTTTGTTTGAATAACTTTTATAAACCAGATCAGCAGAAACTCTCTGAAGACTTTACATCAATCTGACTTAAATATTTCAATTATAATGAAGATATCGATTAAATTGGGCATAAAAAAGCCTCTGAGGCAAGACTTAAGACTGAGTTAGGAAGGTCCTGTGGAGCAGCAGAAAGCGGTAGAAAGAAGCATTTTATTAGAATAAGTCTCAGCTTATCTACTCCCAAACTATGTCTTTAGGGTACATAAATTAACATCTCTGGGTTCTGCCACCTCATATAAAAAGATGAGAGGATCAGATCATATTCTTATTGAAGTCACTTCTAGCTTTTATCCCCTCCTGAAGCTACTTCTACTTCACAAATGTTACTGGGTAAATCAAAAGTCTGTGCAGCTAGACTTCCAAGTGAGTAGAAATCAGTCAAACAACTGAAAAAGAAGCCTCCAAGAATTAAAGAATATGTAGTTTACAGGGCAGTATAAATGCATGCTGTCTCTTGCAGAACTCTAAAGAAGTTATGTTGGCTACCTCTGCCATATCTTTCAGTCCTCCCAATCCCCAGATTGACATGGGCCAGTTGGTATTATGTACCTGCATGCTCTCAATAACCAATGTAACAGCAATTAGTATAGTGTCTTTCCAGAGAAGAAAGACTCAGAAAAACCTTCTTTAAATTGAGCTAAAATGAGGAAATACAAGAAGGAAAGGTGTGCACACTAGAAAGCACAAAGGAAGGCAAGCTTTCTAGGTTCCAAAAGGCACAGGGTAATGAGCAGGGTTTATGCAGAATTGTGAGGGATTTTAGTTTGGAAACAGGTACCTATTATCCAAATGCTGGACCCTGTTTATCAGTGAGGCAAAAATCATAGCTCCTCCATTGTGCATACTCACAAACAGCCCAAGAATAGGAGTTATTCTCTCTGGCACTGAAGGTCCTCTAGTAATCAACTCAACTTTATCAAACCTTTACTTCCCACTGTTCTCTATGGCAGTCTCCTGGCTTCAACTGCTCATTCAACTTGAAAATGTATGGATGATAGGCTTAGAAAGTAGAGAAATTGGCCTTTAATTCCAAATTAGTCCCTTAATAGCTGTAAGACCTTGGGAAACTTCCTTAACCTCAGAGTTTTTATTTCCGTTGTTGTTGCTGTTCAGCCATTAAGTCCTGTCTGGCTCTTTGTGACCCCATGGACTGTAGCCCACCGGGTTCCTCTGTCCGTGGATTTCCAGGCAAGAATACAGCTGTGGGTTGCCATTTCTTCCTCAAGGGGATCTTCTCGACCCAAGGGTTGAACCTGAATCTCCTACATTGCAGGCAGATTCTTTACCACTGAGTCCCAGGGAAGCCCTTTTGATTTCCTTACCAGTAAAATAATAACATCTACTTCACAGGGCTTCTGTGACATTTTCAATGAAGTGATGAAAATTATATCATAATAGCTATCATTTATTATGAATCAACTATATACTAGGTTCTATGCTCCTTTCATTCTACTGCACTTAGGGAACTATTGTCCTGTTGGAAGTAAACATGAAACTAAGAATTCAGAGCAAGATATCAAAAAGTTATAAAGGTAGTTGCTGGTCTAGGCAGGCAGTCACGTTCAGAATGGCCAACAAGCTTAAGTGTAAATTTTTTTGGTTGCTCTTTTCTATCCTTATTTATTTTTTATTTAAATTTATTTATATATAATAAATAGTGACCATAGTTATTATGGCACTAGTTATATTCTGCTAGCTTTGAAGGATTCAAATGCCATCTAAATATAGGATGTCATCCCTATATATCAGCAAAAATACAAGTACAAACATCATGCTTGATATTCAACAATTTGATGAGGTCTGGAAAAACCCATTTACCCTGTCCTGATTCTGGAGAAAATATGTAACATAGGGCCTAGGAGCTGCAGTTTTCATTAATCTTCTATCGTCACCATCAGTTGCCCCACACAATTTAGTACTTCATGGTATTCTACCCTATATACCAAGCAGACAGCTCAAAAATTTATATCTCTATCTCAGATCTCTCCTTGAATGCAGAATTTACATATCTAACTGCCTACTCAACATCTCCACCAGATGTCTAATGGGTATCTCAAATAAAAGATGGCCAAAAGAGAACAGGAGTACAACAAGGTTGTGAATCATTACCCTACTTATTTAACTTATATGAAGAGTACATCATGTGAAATGCTAGGCTGGATGAATAACAAGCTGGAATCAAGATTGCCAGGAGAAACATCAACAACCTCAGATAGGCAGATGATACCACTCTAGTGGCAAGAAGTAAAGAGGAACTAAAGAGTCTCTTGATGAGGGTAAAAGACAAGACTGAAAAAGATGGCTTAATGCTTCAACATTCAAAGAACTAAGATCATGGCATCTGGTTCTATCACTTCATGGCAAATAGAAGGGGAAAAAGTGGAAGCAGTGACATATTTTTTTTTTTCCTTGGGCAGCAAAATTACTGTGGACGGTGACTGCATCCATGAAATGAAAAGACACTTGCTCCTTGGAAGGAAAGCTATGACAAATATAGACAGCATATTAAAAAGAAGAGACATCACTTTGCAACAAAGGTACATATAGTTGAGACTATGGTCTTTCCAGTAATCATGTACGGATGTGAGAGTTCGACCATAAAGAAGGATAAAGTGAAGTGAAGTCACTCAGTCATGTCTAACTCTTTGCGACCCCATAAAGAAGGATGAATGCTGAAGAACTGATGCTTTTGAATTGTGGTGCTGGAGAAGACTCTCGAGAGTCCCCTGGACTGCATGATCAAACCAGTCAATCCTAAAGGAAATCAACCCTAAATATTCATTGGAAGGACTGGTGCTGATGCTTTAATACTTTACCACCTGATGTGAAGAGCCGACTCACTGGAAAAGACCCTGATGCGGGGAAAGATCAAAGGCAAAAGAAGAGGGTGCAGAGGATGAGATGGTTAGAATCACTGACTCAATGGACATGAATTTAAGGAAAGTCCGGGAAATAGTGGAAGACAGAGGAGCCTGGTGTGCTGCAGTCCATGGGTTTGCGAAGAGTCCAAGAGGACTCACTGACTGAACAGCAACATCAAAACAACTCTTGAATCTTGCCTCCTGACTCCTCCCCATTTCAGTAAATACCACTACTATCTACGTATTACTTACCAAAAACCTAGGAATCATCAAGAGGAATTCCAATCATTTTTATCTCTGTAATATGTCTTGAATCTGTCTACATTTTACTATCACCACCACTCCAGTCCAATCCATAATCATCTTTCTTTTGGATGCTGCAATAGCCTCTTTTTTTTCCTTTTATGTTTTCTTTCTTTTTTACTTTTTAGAAGTCATGAATATTTTTTATTGGAGTATAGTTTCTTTACAGTGTTGTGTTTCGTTTCTGCGTATAGCACAATAAATCAGCTATACATATACATATATTCTCTTTTTTGGATAACCTTTCCATTTAGGTCACCATAGAGCATTGAGTAGAGATCCCTGTGCTATACAGTAGGTTCTCATTAGTTATCTATTTTATACATGTATTAATGGTATATGTATGTCAATCTCAATCTCCCAATTCATCCCACCCACCTTTCCCCTTTGGTATTCATACATTTGTTCTCTATGTCTGTGTCTCTATTTCTGCTTTGTAAATAAGATTGTCTATACCAATTTTTTTCATATTCCACATACATGCATTAAATTTGTGCTTCCCTGGTAGCTCAAACAGTAAATCATCTGCCTGAAATGCAGGAGAGCCGGGTTTGATCCTTGGGTCAGGAAATCTCTGGAGAAGAAAATGGCAATCCACTTCAGTACTCTTGCCTGGAAAATTCCATGGACAGAGGAGCCTGGTGGGCTACAGTCCATGGGATTGCAAAGAGTCAGACACGACTGACCAACTTCACTTTCACTTGATTTACTTTCCTCTATATTACATTCTCTAGATCCATCCATGTCTCTGCAAATAATGCAATTTTGCTTTTTATTACTGAGTAATATTCCATTATATATATGTACTACATGGAGAACACGATAAAGATTCCTTAAAAACTAAAAAGAGAATGATCATGTGGCCCAGCAATCCCACTCCTGGGCATATACTCAAAGAAAACCATAATTCAAAAAGATACAAGTACTGTAATGTTCATTGTAGCACTATTTACAATAGCCAGGACATGGAAGCAACCTAGATGTTCACCAACAGTGGAATTGATAAAGAAGATACAATAGCCTCTTAACTTGTCTCCCTGATTCTTTCCATCTATTATCCATGGAGCATCTAAATGAAGATTTTTTTTTTTTTATGTAAGTCAGAAGGAATATGACATTGCTCTACTTAAAATTATCCAATGGTGTCCTCCCACTCTTCAGATAAAGATCAAAACCCTGTATGGCATGGTGCTCTTTTGTCCTTTTCTACCTTTCCAATCTCATTTTGTCCAAAACCCTGTGATCCCACCACACTGCTCTCTCCCTGTTTCCTAAGCATGCAGGATCTTTGGCACCTCAAAGCCAACACGTGTTGTTCCCTCTGAAATATTTTTTGTCCACTCTTCACCTAGATGGTTTTTTCTTAAACTTCAGGGAACTGCTTAAAAGTTATTTTGCTTCAAGTAGACTTTTCCCAGTGATCTTGTTTAAAGTAAGGGCCTAACTATTTCTCAGTTATTTTCCTTTCTATCACTTATTGCAATTATTAATATACTTATACATGTGTTCATTTGTTTAGTCTCACCATTATATAATACAAGCTCAATTACAGCTGAGCGTTTCTCCTTTTAGTTCACTTCTACTTATTTAGCACAATGAGGATTTGATGAAGTTTAAAAAATATCAAATATGCTGATCGTGTATTCAGGCTTAATAATCATGGAATTAGATAATAAACACTTGCTCACTTGCCCCAAAATGTCCTTTTCACCTTTCACCTCATATTGTAGACAGTATGAGTGCTCAGTAACTCAGTGTCTGACTCTTTGCAACCCTATGGACTACAGCCCACCAGGCTCCTCTGTCCATGGGATTCTCCAGGAAAGAATACTGGAGTAGGTTGCCAGTGCCCTCCGCCATGGGATCTTCCCATGGCAATTGAATCCAGGTCTCTAGCATTGCAGGCATATTCTTTACTCTCTGTGCCACCAGTTGCCCTCATTGTAGACAGGAGGGAAATAAATTAAATAGTATTATGAAGATAATTTTACTGGCACAATATATAAGGGTATTGATATTAACAGATGTCTGGTTTTAGAAGCAAGGGGGATTATATTATTTAATTGTGATATTAAACACCTTTTATCAGAAAAATTCAAGCCCAATTATTTCACATGAAACTTTTATGCCATAGCTTATAGTGAAGCTATAAAGCCCTGAATTTCAAAATTGAGCAAATGACTCGGGGTATTGATTCCATATCCCTGAACATTATGATCACTGCCTTTCCATCTCAATTTCCCAGAATATAGTTGAAGAGAATTATCAGAAACTACAAGTAAACTCTGACGCAAAGGATTCAAAACATTAAAATGAACTCATCCAACCCTAACACTAACCCAGCTATATCAAATGATTACTATAAGCCAGATATACAATTGACTGTTTTTTTCTAAACAGTCAGAGAGGATCAAGGCAATGTGCCCAGAAAGGAATCACCCTTCTCTGCCTGCAGACCCTATGCAGCTCGTCACTTAGGCTTCTGCATCTGGTGCTTCTCAGTAGTCTCGCGGGAGCACGGTACCACATCACGGAGAGCTTCTAGCTATATAAAGTTCTCCCAGTACCAAGAAATGATTTATGGAGTTGAACTGATGAATTATTTTCCTATTTGACAGCCAAAGGAGGCCATTTAACTGCCTTTTATAAACCACCACTGATGAATCATAATGACATAAGGAATTGCTGGACAGGAAAAGGCCATTCTCTTTAACATGCTTGTCCTCAGGACTCATTTTCCCCTCAGCTTTGTCTCAGCAGCCTTTGCTCTGGGCTCACACATCATAAAAATGTTTTGCTTGCTGCAAAAGCTCATTTTTACAGACAACAATATTTGCTGTGACCACCTTAATTGACAAATTATTCCACATGATTGCATCTCGGTGGATGAAACAGTTTTGCCCAAAATACCAACCTATGTAGCCCTTTGCTTAGGGCTACATAGCCCTAAGAGTTTGTCATAGCCCCTAATTTTTAAAACTCATCCCCTGTAAATGAAGCACCATATTAAAAATATCAATTTTTCTTAGACCATTTATCAGACTGCTTTCTTGTATTAAATGGCTGTGAGGTCATCTTTGCAAGTGTTCTAGTAATAATGATGATGATGATAATGATACTAATCATAATAATTAATATCATTTATTGAGTACCTATTATTTCCCAGACACCATTTTAAGTGTTTCTCCTATATTTTCTTCACTCGGCATAGATATTATACCTCCCCATTTTGCAAGAAGAAAAAACTGAAATTCAGAAGGGTAAATGGAAATTCTCAGAATCACACAGCTACTAAGGATTTGAATCATATTTTTCTGGTTCTGGGTCAGTATACAAGGGAGCAAATCAAGTTTTCAGTTTTCCATACGTCTTCCTTAGAATCTCTGTTTTGTTAAAATCTACTCTTTGTTTTGCTAAAATTTCTGTGTGTGTGCGTGTGTGTGTGTGTGTTTTAACCATCTACATACAAGAATACTGTAGTCAAATCAGACCATAGTACTATAAGCAATACATGGTTCTATAAGCATTTACTAGTGGAAGGGCTCAGGCTTTGAGGAAACAATAGGCATCTGAATCTTCAAACTTGCATTATCATTCAGTTGTTGTAAAACACTGAGAAAATTACTTAACATCTCCAAATTTCAACTTAGCATTTATAAAACGGGGCTAAGGTGACAATACCTCACAGGATTTCTTTCTTTCTTTCTTTTTTTTTTTTTTTTATGCTTAAATGAGATCACATCTGTGAAAATACTGAGCCCAGCTCCTAGCTCCATAATTGTATTTTGTGTCTAAATGTCAAGATAAAACTTTGCAAAGGAACAAAGAATCTTAAAGAACATTAATTTAATTGATGAGACAAAACCTACACAAAGATGTCTAAGATAATAAATTATAAATTAGCATCAGACAGTGTGGTGAAAACTTTTACTAAATTGCCAGGGGAACTTAGGAGAAAGAAATAGGTGAATGTAAAATGAGGTTAATCTGTGAAGACTTCCTGGAAGAAGTCCAGAAGTGCAAATGTTTCCTGGCAAAGAGTATAAAGGCATGAAACAGGCAAACAAGCCGAAAAGTAAGGAGTTAAAGGCATTTATGGAGTGCTCTTGCATGCAAGAGCCATGCAGGTAGTCCATCATGTCGCCTTAACAGCAAGGTTTTAGAACAAAGGTGGATTAAAATTCTAGCCCCACCACTTACTAGCTGTGTGATCATAAATGAATATGCTGAGGCTCCATTTCTTCCCTTATAAAGAAAATATCACCAACTTTTTTAAGGTTGTTGTGAAATTTGACTGATTGTAAAGTACACTGCCTGACCCAGTAAATGGGCATTCTCTGAGCATCTACTCCACTCTGTTGAATCCAGTTCATGGCTAGTCTCCCACCATATCAAGTTTTGAGTCTTTATCCCTTTATAAGGGTAGCTTGATAGAATATTCTCAGACTTCTCAAACCACTGATTTCAGGTTAGCAGAGAGCAAGGTAGCTGAGGATCTCACAGGTGAACATAATGGAACTAGAGAAATCTGTGCTTACATATCTCAGATACCTATACTTGTAAGAGTCATAAGGCACTTTCTTCCAAAGAACCCCATCTCGTGCCCCTAACTCAAATCAGAAAAGTCAGCCAAGGAGTCATTGATCACCTCAGGTACTGGAAGAGAGCCACTGGAGCAGAACTGGCCTAGACTGGGCATGTTTGCCACATTCTGCAGCCACATGCTCTAACTTGCTCACCTCTGGCCCTCCAAGCTTGTCTCCTGTACAGCTACTTGTGAAATAATCCCACAGGAATGAATGTTGTCACAGTCCTTGACCGTGCAGAGAAACAGAAGTGCCTTTCTGCTGATGGGACAGTTTAACAGTGTTCATTCATCTCCCTATAGGGCATAGACACATGGCACAAACATTTTCCTAGGACAGAGACTAGAAATCTCTTTGAACCTGGCTGTCCCCAACAGGGTTAAGAGATAGCACTGTGTCACGCATGTGCCCAGTCCCTCAGTCATGTCCAACTCTTTGTGACCCCATGGACTGTATAGCCCACCAGCCTCCTCTGTCCGTGGGATTTCCCAGGCAAGAATACTGGAGTGGGTTGCTACTTCCTCCTCCAGGGGATCTTCCTGACCCAGGGATTGAACCTGCATCTCCTGCATCCTTCTGCACTGGCAGGCAGATTCTTTACCACTGAGCCACCTGGGAAGCCCCAGCTCTGTGTCATAGGTTGAGGCAAAGGGAGAGAAAGGAGAGACAAAATAAGAGTGGCAGAAGAGAAAGGGAAAAAATCATTTTTTAGACTGATTCAAGGCCCTCCTTTCCACTAATTCTAAGTCGGCTTTTTCTTTCCTCCTTGTCCCTCAAGGTCATGAGTAGAGCTGACCTTGTTTCTAGAAGGAGCAAACAGCCACCTGCTAGGTATGAATTGTGGCACTCTGGGAAAGGCCCCCCACAGGCAATGAAAAGCTGCCAAAAATTCCCACTATTAGTCATGCCTGTGAGTTACAGGATTGAAGTATCTATTAACTTGCAAATATGTTTGCTTAGAAGGGAAACATTTTGGCCATAAGCAGTCTTGAATTTATTTCATTGAGATATTAGTCACCCCACCAGAAAGTGAGGGTCTGGGGAGATGGGATACAGAGAAGATAGGACATGAGGACATATAAAAGAGCCAGAGAGGGAAAAATATGTCATTCGGGGTGGGTGGGGTAGATTAGGAAAGGCCAGGGTGACCCAGGAAAAGAGGGAGGCCTAGGAGGAAAGGCAAAGGAGCTGCTGCAAGCCGGTTTCGGTCATAAGACTTGTGCACCTGCGACTGCAAAAGAACAGTCAATTATGAAATGCACAGTCAGTCATGTGAAAGTTCCCTTAATGTAGCCAAGAACTATTGACTGCTGAGGTCTTTCCTCATTAAGTCATAAAAAAGGTATAAATGAGATATATTCTCATGTGATAATCAGGATACCGACATTCAGAGCATGCTAACTGGCTGCTCAGATGGAACAGGAAGGAGAGAGAACACACACTAGTGATTTGTTCCCCTCTCTGCTTCACATGCCACTGCTTCAGAGCAGCTCTAAGGTGGGTGCTTTATCCCCAGGGCCCTTCATTTATCTGAAACATTTGAGACCAACTTGCTTCATCATCTAAATTGCTCTTCTCTGGAAGGTGATCAATTTGTCAATAGCCCTCTTGTAGTATTATATCCATAAATTTTGCCCTTCACTCTCCACTTGGATTGACCAGTCTACTGGATCCTGTGATTAGGATAGCTTCTGAGTGCTATTCCCATTTAGTCTATTAACTGTTCCCCAAACCACTTAAAGATTTTTTTCCCCACTTGCTGCTGGAGATGGAAATAGGGAGCAGAGTCTGCACCAGCCACACATGTATACCTGTGGCGGATTCATTTTGATATTTGGCAAATCTAATACAGTTATGTAAAGTTTAAAAATAAAATAAAATAAAAAAAAATAAATAAAATAAAACTCAACATTCAAAAAACAAACAAACAAAAACAAACAAACAAAAAAAAAAAAAGTCACTTGTTTAAAAGTGCTACTGAGTGAAATCCCTTAAGGCAAAGGTCACGAATAGGCAGTCTCCAAATAGAATTTAGCCCACAGGCATATTTTATTTGAGCTTCCATAGTGACTCAGGTGGTAAAGAATCTGCTTGCAATGCAAGAGACATGGGTTCAATCCCTATCTGGGGGATCAGGAAGATCCCCTGGAGAAAGGAATGGTTACCCATTCCAGTACTCTTGCCTGGAGAATTCCATGGACAGAAGAGCCTGGCAGGCTACAGTCTATGGGGTCACAAAGAGTCAGACATGACTGAGTGACTACTACTAACACTACTACTACTACAATGTTTTATTTGGTCCACACAGTGCTCAACAAGCAAGGGATTTTCACACAAAAATCCAGACTTCTAGCTTATCTTCAAAAATTAGAGAGCCTAGCAGCACTGGATCCTCAATTTCATATAATAGCAATCAGATAGGGCTGAGTTGGTACTGCTAAGACTCTCCCCAACTTGCCCCTCCCTGTGGCCTCACACAGTCACTTAGGTGTATGTCCTGCCTGGCTGCTAGAAGCATTTAAGTATTGATTAGGGAATTTCCCCTTCACTGACTTAGATTCAGCCATCAGCATTAAATGCTTTTCCTTTTATAGAAGGAATTGAATCAGAGCTATTTCTTCTGAAAGCCAAAACAGTGGATTGGCAAATAAGCATTTAAAATAACAGGTTATTTCAGGGGTCCATGGGCTACCTTGGTGGTGCAATGCAGGAGATAGGAGTTCAATCCCTGGATCAGGAAGATCCCCTGGAGAAGGAAATGGTAACCCACTCCAATATTCTTTCCTGGAGAATCCTATGGATAGAGAAGGCTGACAGGCTACAGTACATAAGGTCACAAAGAGTCAGACAGGACTCTGTAACTGAACATGAACGTGCACAGAATACAGAATACCATAGACCTGAGCTCTGAAGCACCATCTTTGGAGTTCTCCTTGGGGTACATCTCTTTTTCTTCTGGCTCAGAACCCAGGGTTAAGGGACTATGGACAGTAGGGTAAGATAGGAAAGTATCGTGTTAGGAATCAGAAGATAGGGGTTCTAGTCCTCACTATGCCATTCACCAGCTCCTGGCCCAGGGCAAATGGCTTAAACACTCTGAGCTGAAAAAATTAACTCTGCTGAAAAATATGAATAATGATAACAACAACATTCTTTGCTGCCAACTCTATAAAGTTCTGTGAGAAACAGAATGAGATCTCAGAAGTGAAACTGTTTCGAAGTCATAAAGTTCTCTACAAATACAAAGCTGTCTTATTTGTACCCAACTGAAGCCGTCATCAATGAAATAAACACCCAACCCATCCATGCTACATATAATGTCTGAGTACTTACTATGTGCTCAACACATGGAGACATGGAAAAGAATTAGTCAACAAATCCCTCCTTAAGGAGCTTAGAGACTAGTTGAAAAAATAAGATAAACAACAGAAAACAAGATTATAATTGTAACATAAAGTTAATGCCTGTTAAGTATCTTATTGGAACTGTTAATATTGATACAGTCATCAGTAGGACGCCAACAGACTAGGTACTTACTTGACTACTCACTTAGCTTTTTTTTTTTTTTTTACATTTTGTTCTATGAAACAGCATTCTCAGATACTTTCAACCAGGGGAAAAAGGGTTATGTGGTCTTAAAAGTTTAGAAAATTATTTAGAAACAGTTTTAAATAATTATTTAATTTAACTTAATAATAATTTAAATAATTATTTAAGTTATTCAATTATTTAAGTTATTAAATAATTATTTAGAAAGTTTTATAAAATTATAATACATATTAGAATATCATATGCAGTAAGATGCCTCAAAATGCCTTGCAAAAAGAAAAGCTATATAAGTTTGACCCAGAAGATTAACACATTGCCACAGAACCTCTCTCTATTCCCCTCTCTTCCTTTCCTTTCTCTCTCTGAAAATTAACTACTAAAATCTCTTAGAATTGGAGCTCCACAGAATACAGTTGGAGAAACAATATTTGTCCTAATGAACACATTTAAAGTTTTCACAGATTTCAAAGGGAACATAATTCTGTTTCTACCCATCTCCTTCAAGAACCACATTAGAGACTTGGATCTTACACTCCTGGTTGCACAGAGTAGGCCCTGATTTATGTGATAATTATTCTCTACACACTGAATCAATGTTGTTTAACTATATTATTCTCCATTGATTAAATAGAGAATAATTAACTTGAAATCATTGCCATAACTGCAATGAATCTTAGTGGATTCCATTTTTTCTCAACATGGATTTTCTATTAACAGGGTCATATGGCACCAAAACATACAGCTTGGAAAATTCCATCTTCGGTATATTCTTATTTCTCCTGGCACCACACTGTTACTTGCTTTTCTCCTGGCATCATCCTCAATTCTGAGTTAATTACACCATTACTACTGATCTCATCTAAGGTGCTCATTGACAGCTAAGGATTAAGCTCCAAAATGTCAAGTGTATTCTTTCTGGGGTTATCTAAATTCAACCTGAAGGAGGAAACAGACAGAAGAGGCTTTATCTTGAAAGCAGGACTCCATCTTGGGCTGGACTGTGGACTTTAAGCTATATGCTCAGTATCTATGGAAACAACATACCAACTGGAAAACCAGGCCCCCAGAAGGAAGAGTCCCAGGGCTAGTACCTGGGCTCTCTGTCACCTAAAAGAATACCCTAAGTATCTGTGTAACCGAATAGAATCATAAATCCTATCTATACTTATTGGGGTATGACCACAGGCCTATTGATAATTGTCCACTGTTAACTACCTAGGCTTAAAGCATATGAATCACAAGTTAACTTTGATTGTATTTTTCTTTTCCCTTTGTTCAGACTAGTTTCAGGGAATTTGGGGAGGTGGGATTGGGCACGTACACTTAGGGTATATAAGGTTTTCACAAAAGCTGGTCGGGGTCCTTGGCTAAGAGGAGACTCTACCTTGGGCCCACTGGTGTAACAAACTGCACCCCACTATCTGCATTGTCCTTCTGAGTGAGTTTGTTTCCCGGAACACATGGCTACAACAAACCAGGGACTTACTGAAGACCAAACAGTTAATGTCCAAAAAGGACATCATAGTAGAATGGTGCACAGTGTGATCAATATTTTGATATATGTTTCAATGTACATAATACATATTGATGGATGAAATTGTATGGTTACTGTTTGGCAATGTTTGAAAAGTTATATTTGAGAGTTAGAAAGACCTAGATTCATATCTGTACTTGGCCCATTCAAAGTATGTGACCTTGAGACATAAGTTCACCTCTCTGTGTTTTAGTCTCATCTTCTATAAAATGGGGGAAATAATAATATCCACTCTCATATGGTTGTTGTGATGAATAAATGAGAAAATGAATGAAATATACTAAGCACAATGTCTGCTACATGGTGAGCTGTCAATAGACATTAGCTCTCTGGGGGCCCCTAATCTGATTACTTAGTTGTTGGCTCAGAAATCATTTCTCCTGTTGTATTATTATCACCCAGTCACAATCTCCACTTTTTAAATTCCCCCAACTCTCCACCAAATCTCTAAACTCTACTGTTTGTCCTAAAACCATTCTCACCCCAGTGTCTCAGGATTAACAATAGAAGCATAAACGAGCCAGAGTTCAGGAAAAGTCTGCTTTCAAATCTGATGCAAAACTACTTCCTCTATGTGTAAATAGATGCCATTCTCCACACCAAAGGAAGATTATTTTAACAGGCTATGCAGTCTAACTGACATCTGTAACAATGTACTACAGTTGGTTTTAACTTTGAAAAGTGAAATTAAAGGCATTTACTGAAGCCATGGATTTGAAAATCTTCACCAAAGACTTCCAGTTTGCAATTTAATCAAGCTTTGTATGTCCAGATTGATTTGCTGCTATTGCTTATAGTAATCTAGCAGCAAATCTTTGTAACCTATTCATAGAATAAACCTCTCTTTCCAACCATGACAATCAGACACCAATGGGTTAAGAAATCTCTTATCCCTAATAACTAAAGAGTCTTAAATCAGGAACTCTAGAGCTGTTTAAAAGAATCAGGAGTAGAGGCATTATTTGCATATTTCCCCAGAGAACAGGTTAATATTTATCCTAAATAGTCAATATGCATTTCTAAAACGCTACATAAAATAATGTATTTGTGAATGATTTGTCAGGTGAAGGGTGAATTATATTCTAAATACAGTTAACTAGTGTTGGCTTCCTGCTTGGGTTCATTTTGGGAGCTCCTGTAATTTATGACTCTCTTTGACCTTCTCAAGGCAGACATTCTCCTTTATTATAATAGGAAACCTTAGCCCATAGGGCTTCTCTTGTGGCTCAGCGGGTAAAGAGTCCGCCTGCAATGTGGGAGACCTGGGTTCAATCCCTGGGTTGGGAAGATCCCCTGGAGAAGGGAACGGCTGCCCATTCCAGTATTCTGGCCTAGAGAATACTATACAGTCCATGGGGTTGCAAAGAGTCGGACATGACTGAACGACTTTCACTTTCACTTAGTCCATTATCCTTAGTCCACCTGGCTTTCCGCCCACCCTGGCCAGGCACCATAGTAATCATTTGCATGAGTTGTTTTGTGACAGGAGATCCTGATAAGGAATATGGAACTAATAAGCCACCACCAACCAGAAGAGTTTGGGAAAGGTCTAAAGGAGACACAGCATGTCCGTCCACTTCCCAGAATCCCTCTCTCTAGCATCCATCTGGCTGTGCGATGCGTGCACCACCAGGAAATACTCTGAATTAGAATGATTGGCCAAAGACCACCCAGAAACTAATCCCATCACCATAAAACCCGAGACTGCAAGCCGTGCAGCAGAGCAGTTCTCCTGGGTTCCCTTACCCTGCTGCTCTCCACCCGGGTGCCCTTTCCCAATAAAATCTCTTGCTTTGTCAGCACATGTGTCTCCTCCAACAATTCATTTCCGAGTGTTAGACAGGAGCCCAGTTTCGGGCCCTGGAAGGGGTCCCCCTTCCTGCAACACTGCTGCTGCTGCTAAGTTGCTTCAGTCCTGCCCAACCCTGTGCGACCCCATAGATGGCAGCCCACCTAGCCCCTCTGTCCTGGGGATTCTCCAGGCAAGAGTACTGGAGTGGTTGCCATTTCATTCTCCCCAGGTGGCGCTAGTGGTAAAGAATCCGCCTGCCAATGTAGGACATGCAAGAGATGTGGTTCAATCCCTGGTTGGGAAGATCCGCTGGAGGAGGGCATGGCAACTCACTCCTATTCTTGCCCGGAGAATGCCATGGACAGAGGTGTCTGTCAGGCTACAATCCATAGGGTAGTAAAGAGTCAAACAAAACTGAGGGATTGAACACACACATACAGTCCATTATCTTGCTCACCCTCTCCCACTCCTCTTTTCCTCCTTCTTCTGTTATCACCTGTTTTACATTCTCATATAATCAACCTTCCCTTCTCTCCTTATCACTTCGACTAGCCTTCTGCACAAAATTCAATGTGAGAATAAAGGGGAAAAAAAATCTTAGCAAAAACCACCTGAAATATGCTGTGGGAAACTGTTAGTTGTTGGCATCTTTGGCAAATGACCTAAATACGGTATTATATACATGTCTATATGTTGTTAAACCACCACCTATTTATCTGCAGTCTCCAAAAGAATAAAAATAAATGTCTATAATAACACCGTACAAGTCTGCTATGATTTAAATACTAAAAGTATTACAGAAAAGTTGCATTTTAACAAAATCCTAGTAAAATGCAGTAGGAGAGCTGATTATTTAAATAAATCTTGTGAAAAATTCTTTTATATTGAAAAATCATTTCATAAAGCCAATGATTACCTTCTAACTAATCAGTTTTGAATAACTGGATCTTTTTTTATAACTGATCTATTTAAAGCAAGTAACTCCAGTACTTTGGCCACCTCATGCAAAGAGTTGACTCATTGGAAAAGACTCTGATGCTGGGAGGGATTGGGGGCAGGAGGAGTAGGGGACGACAGAGGATGAGATGGCTGGATGGCATCACTGACTCAATGGACGTGAGTCTGGGTGAACTCCGGGAGTTGGTGATGGACAGGGAGGCCTGGTGTGCTGCGATTCATGGGGTCACAAAGAGTAGGACACAACTGAGCGACTGATCTGATCTGATCTGATGAATTTTGTATTAAAATTCCTAGTCCATGCCTGCATATTGCTAAACTCAAAACAAGTATGAGCAAGTTACTCTTTAAATAATTCCAGCATTATATTTTGAAATATGAGAGGACAATCTGTTAATTCCTCTTTAATCAAGGAAAGGAAGACTAATACAATTAGACAATATTGTAGCAGCAGCAGCAGCAAATAAAAATAAATCTTCACAGAGCAACCTCTTGAACTGCCATACCAAGAAGCCATTTTTTTTCTCTGTGTCAATTATAACATTTGAACTGTGTAAATAAATACTTCAACTTGATATTTTATTGTATGAACAATGGCCCAAGGATAAGTTTGAATTTTTTTTCTAGTATGTAATACACACAAGGTACATTTTTATTTAAATAGAAAATAATAAATTACTGTTTCAGTGGCTGAGGTTTTATCCTCACCCTCCCTTTACAGATTTTCCTTAGTGACAGAAACTCTATTTTCATAATGAAGGAGGAAATAGAATAGGCTCCATCTTGAAAGCAGGACTCCATCTTGGGCTGGACTGTGGACTGAGCTATATGCCCAGTATCTGTGGAAATGACATACCAACTGGAAAACCAGACCCCCCAGATGGAAGAGTCCCAGGGCTCGTACCTAGACTCTCGCCTAAAAGAATACCCTAAGTATCTGTGTAACCAAATAGAATCATAAATTCTATTATGCTTATTGGGGTATGACCACAGGCCTATTGATAATTGTCCACTGTTAACTACCTAGGCTTAAGGCATATGAATCACAAGTTAACTTTGATTGTATCTTTCTTTTCCTTTGTTCAGACTAGTTTCAGAGAATTTAGGGAGGTGGCTTTGAGCACGTACACTTAGGGTATATAAGGTTTTCACAAAAACTGGTCGGGGTCCTTGGCTAAGAGGAGACTCTGCCTTGGGCCCACTGGTGTAATAAACTGCACTCCACTATCTGCATTGTCCTTCTGAGTGAGTTTGTTTCCCAAAATGTGTGGCTACAACAATAACAGCTCTTAGGAGCTTAGGTGAAACAATTTGGGGCCTGTAAAAATTAGTTTTGGGGTATGTGTGTGTGTGTGCATGTGTGTGTCTGTGTGTATATGTGTGTGTATGAATTAACATGCTTACAAGAGAATGAAACCTGTGACTGACTTCTTTAGCATCATTCCCTCAGCTAACATTTCTCAAAGCATGATCCTTGAAAGGCATACAAAAGAGTCCCCAGGACAGAAAGTTAAATTCCCAGTCTCACTGACGTACTATATTAGAATCTGGAGGAGATAAATGGGAATCTGTATTTGCTGCTGCTGCTGCTAAGTCACTTCAGTCGTGTCCGACTCTGTGCGACCCCATAGATGGCAGCCCACCAGGCTCCCCCGTCCCTGGGATTCTCCAGGCAAGAACACTGGAGTGGGTTGCCATTTCCTTCTCCAATGCAGGAAAGTGAAAAGTGAAAGTGAAGTTGCTCAGTTGTGTCCGACTCTTAGCAACCCCATGGACTGCAGCCCACCAGGCTTCTCCATCCATGAGATTTTCCTGGCAAGAGTACTGGAGTGGGGTGCCATTGCCTTCTCCGAATCTGTATTTAAGGCATTTCAATTTTACCACCCCTGGGTTTTCCTATGTGGTTCTGATGCACATTAAAGTCTAAAAAACTCTGAGAGGTAGAGTTCAGGTGAACTTTTAAATCCCTAGTTCAACTCTTTTGAAATTTTAGCATAAGTGAATTAACACCTTATAAGACACCCCAAATAAGTAGCTCCAGTTCAACTTTTCCAGAATCTACAAATAAAGAAACAAATATATTGTCACCATAATCCAATAGATGAAAGCATAAAAGAGGTTTGGTGTATACTTTCTGGTCTGACTTAAAATATAAGCCAAACACTAGAACGTGACAAAGTTTGCCAAATGACTCCCAAATGGAAGTGTTCTGAAAGCATTTCATAAGAATTCTGTGATTCTGGTTAAAGTGATGATACTGCAAGGATCTGTGCATGGTCAGGTCCCTTATTAATGATGTAAAACTGCCTATGATAGATTCTTCTGCATGAATGAGGCAGAAGTCTAGTTCATACTGAGGAAATCAGAAATTAAACAAAAGCAGATCTTTGCTATTTGAGATTGGCCTGATATGGTAGTTATTTTGAAAGCTCATGGGGGAAGCAAAATATAATTCTAATCAAAATAATAACTCAAACTTTCACAGGAGGTACTTTATAAACTCAGACTAAGAATGATTATTACATATGCCTACTTTATAAAGTATGTATATATAAAAAAATTTAATAAAATATATTTTTACACTTTTGTTAATATTCAGAATTTAGAAAAAGGTGAAAAAGAAACTAGTTGACTCTCAAGGATCAAAAACTTAATTAAATATATGAGTCATAGAAATGAACTTACTAAGCAAGTATCATTTTTAGTAGACTAATTTTAACACTATCCCCAAAAAGTCAGCTAGCTAGATATAAACAAAAAATACTGTAGAAGAAAATCTGTATTCCTAACAGTAATGAGAATATGCTATAACTAACCAACTAGTTGTGTCAACATTAGATAGTTAAACGAGTAATACTCGAGTACATTAGTCATAAGCTAATTACTGCAATCAATATTAACACTTTTATGGATAATGTCAAATTTTACCATGGCTCAGATTTTATCCAAAATACAAAAATGTGTATGCAAATTCTTACATACCAGGCCTCCCTGTCCATCAACAACTGGAGTTTACTCAAACTCATGTCCACTGAATCGGTGATGCCATCCACTCATCTCACCCTCTGTCAGCCCCTTCTCCTCCCGCCTTCAATCTTTCCCAGCATCAGGGTCTTTTCCAATGAGTCAGTTCTTCGCATCAAGTATTGGATGGCCAAAGTATTGGAGTTTCAGCTTCAACATCAGTCCTTCCAATGAATGTTCAGGACTGATTTCCTTTAGGATGGACTGGTTGGATCTCCTTGCAGTCCAAGCGACTCTCAAGAAGAAAATGAGTCCAGACTTGCTCAGGAACTATTGTAGGTGCAATTTCTGTCACAGTTTCTTAAGGTCCATCACACCCACTGTCAGGGCTAACTTATGATAGTATTAGGTTTTGTTCCATTTTGCTGAAAATCAATTTCTATTCTTCTCCACCAGGTAATAATTTTCTGAGTCTTTTTCTTCCATTATGAGAAGATTACTAATTTACACTTCAATTGTACTTCAGATATTAAATACATGTGCTGTGCTTAGTCACTTAGTCATGTCTGACTCTTTGTGACCCCATGGACTGTAGCCCACCAGGCTCCTCTGTCCATGGGGATTCTCCAGGCAAGGATACTGGAGTGGGTTGCCATGTTCTCCTCTAGGGGATCTTCCCAACCCAGGGATCAAACCCACGTGTCCTGCACTGCAAGTGGATTCTTCACCATTTGAGCCACCAGGGAAGCCCATTGTGTGTGTGTGTATGTATGTATGTATATATACACACACACATATGTACATGCTATTCATTTGGAGTTGCTACAATTAAGAATCATGAGAACCTCACAGTAACATCACTCATTTATGAGCAATTCTGTATAAATGATATTTTGGATTCAGTTCAAGATGATTTCATTCCAAGAGCCCAACAGCACCACATTCTGAGGCAGCCTTCACCTTACAAGGAGATTCCACATAAAGGTTAAGTCCACATTCTAAATTGGTTCCAGTATATCTTTCCTGAAATGCTTAGTTAGATATCATTCAGTATCAGTGATACCCTGAAGAGTTTAGAACCTTACATAAAAGTGGAGAACAGATATGCAGCAGCTGGTACCATGTTCCCTAAATTAATTGCCCATATTCCACATAGAACTAACACCCCCAAAAGATGTCCTTTTCATTATAGGGGACTGGAATGCAAAAGTAGGAAATCAAGAAACACCTGGAGTAACAGGCAAATTTGCCCTTGGTGTACAAAATGAAGCAGGGCAAAGGCTAACAGAGTTCTGCCAAGAGAACACGCTGATCATAGCAAAGACCCTCTTCCAACAACATAAGAGAAGATTCTACACATGGACATCACCAGATGGTCGACACCAAAATCTGATTATATTCTTTGCAGCCAAAGATGGAGAAGCTCTATACAGTCAGCAAAAACAAGACTGGGAGCTGACTGTGGCTCAGATCATGAACTCCTTATTGCCAAATTCAGACTGAAATTGAAGAAAGTGGAGAAAACCACTAGACCATTCAAGTATGACCTAAATAAAATCCCTTATGACTATACAGTGGAAGTGAGAAATAGATTTAAGGGACTAGATCTGATAGATAGAGTGCTTGATGAACTATGGATAGAGGTTTGTGACATTGTACAGGAAACAGGAATCAAGACCATCCCCAAGAAAAAGAAATACAAAAAAGCAAAATGGAGGTCTGAGGAGGCCTTACAAATCACTGTGAAAAGAATAGAAGTGAAAAACAAAGGAGAAAAGGAAAGATATACCCATTTGCGTGCAGAGTTCCAAAGAATAGCAAGGAGGGATAAGAAAGCCTTTCTCAGCGATCAATGCAAAGAAATAGAGGAAAAACAACAAAATGGGAAAGACTAGAGGTCTCTTCAAGAAAATTAGAGATACCAAGGGAAAATTTCATGCAAAGATGGGCACAATAAAGGACAGAAATGATAGGGACCTAACAGAAGCAATAGATATTAAGAAGAGGTGACAAGAATACACAGAAGAAACTTACAAAAAAGATCTTCATGACCCAGATAATCACGATGGTGTGATCACTCACCTAGAGCCAGACATCCTGGAATATGAAGTCAAGTGGGCCTTACTTGAGCATCACTATGAACAAAGCTAGTAGAGGTGATGGAATTCCAGTTGAGCTATTTCAAATCCTGAAATATGATGCTGTGAAAGTGCTGCACTCAATATGCCAGCAAATTTGGAAAACTCAGCAGTGGCCACAGGACTGGCAAATGTCAGTTTTCATTCCAATCCCAAAGAAAGGCAATCCTACAGAATGCTCAAACTACCGCACAATTGCACTCATCTCACATGCTAGTAAAGTAATGCTCAAAATTCTACAAGCCAGGCTTCAGCAATATGCAAACCATGAAATTCCAGATGTTCAAGCTGGTTTTAGAAAAGGCAGAGGAACCAGAGATCAAATTGCCAACATCTGCTGGATCATGGAAAAAGCAAGAGAGTTCCAGAAAAACATCTATTTCTGCTTTATTGACTATGCCAAAGCCTTTGACTGTGTGGATCACAATAAACTGCGGAAAATTCTGAAAGAGATGAGAATACCAGACCACCTGACCTGCCTCTTGAGAAACCTGTATGCAGATCAGGAAGCAACAGTTAGAACTGGACATAGAACAACAGACTGCTTCCAAAATAGGAAAAGGAGTACATCAAGGCTGTATATTGTCACCCTGCTTATTTAACTTATATGCAGAGTACATAATGAGAAACGCTGGGCTGGAGGAAGCACAAGCTGGAATCAAGATTGCCAGGAGAAATATCAATAACCTCAGATATGCAGATGATACCACCCTTATGGTATAAAGTGAAGAAGAACTAAAGAGCCTCTTGATGAAAGTGAAAGAGAAGAGTGAAAAAGTTGGCTTAAAGCTCAACATTCAGTAAACTAAGATCATGACATCTGCTCCCATCACTTCATGGCAAATAGATGGGGAAACAGTGGAAACAGTGGCTGACTTTATTTTTCTGGGCTCCAAAATCACTGCAGATGGTAATTGCAGCCATGAAATTAAAGGATGCTTACTCCTTGGAAGGAAAGTTACGACCAACCTAGACAACATATTGAAAAGCGGAGACATAACTTTGTCAACAAAGGTCCATCTAGTCAAGGCTATGGTTTTTCCAGTAGTCATGCAGGGATGTGAGAGTTGGACTATAAAGAAAGCTGAGCACCGAAGAATTGATATTTTTGAACTGTGGTGTTGGAGAAGACTCTTGAGAGTCCCTTGGACTGCAAGGAGATCCAACCAGTCCATCCTAAAGGAGATCAGTCCTTGGTGTTCATTGGAAGGACTGATGTTGAAGCTGAAACTCCAATACTTTGTCCACCTGATGAGAAGAATTGACTCATTTGAGAAGACCCTGATGCTGGGAAAGACTGAGGGCAGGAGGAGAAGGGGACAGCAGAGGATGAGATGGTTGGATGGCATCACTGACTCAATGGACATGGGTTTTGGTGAACTTCGGGAGTTGGTGATGGACAGGGTGGCCTGCCGTGCTGCAGTTCCTGGGGTCGCAAAGAGTCACACACGACTGAGCGACTGAACTGATTCCACATAGAGCCTAGCACTACAACTTATTAATTGTGACTTTCACAACTATTTCATTTGTAGCTAAAGTCATATCAAGTTTACTCTTTGTTTGGAACCTTTTTCTTCCTGTACCAAATTATACTTAAAATCTCATTTGCTATGATTTGGTAAAACCAATGCTTACCTGTAACTTTCAATTCAGTTGTTCTTCTTACAAGTTTTCCTTCATACTTAAGCTCACAAGTGTAATTTCCCCCATCTTCTTCTTGAACCTCCTGGATTAGAAGAGCATTTCCTTTCTGTATTATGATGCTTCTCCACATTTTTGGCTTGCATTCCTGCCGAGAAAATGTTTTCAATTAAGTAAAAAAAAAAATTATATTACTAAGTCTTAGTAGTCTCAGTTTAGTACTTATACTTTTTTATACTCTTCTCTTTAGTTTTCACAGTACATAGCTAAAGAGTTATGTCAATGACCAGAATACCTCACAAACGCATCATTTTATATCCAATTGAAACATCACAACTATCATTCTAAGTAACACTTTAAAGGCCTGATCCTAATAGCTGAAAGTCCTTAAAGACATACTGCAAAAACAGAAAAGCATACAAGATCTGCCAATGCAAAAGAGGTGGAGCAGTCACTAAATGGCATTTAGTGCCCTGGTTCTTTCTATATAACAGGGATATGTACTAAGAGTTCTAAGAGGACAGTGTTCACTTAGCAACATAATAGACAACAAGAGAGTCTTAGGCATTATTAAAAACTTCTAACTGGCTTTCACTGGCAGTGATTTCATTACTTCTTATAGTAAAAAACTAATAATAACATTCAAAAATCTCTCTCCTCATAGTTAAGAGATCTATTGTGGGGAAATTGAGGGTAGGGAAGGGGGTCAAGAAAATTAAGCTTGAGGAATTCTCTAGAAACATAGCTAGGTAAAATAAGGACACAGTTTGATGAAGTAAGGTGATGGAGAAATTATCCACTTGCTTTCCGAGTTCAGTGATCTGTGACCAGAGAATAAGATTTGGTTTTTGAGGTCAATTCTTTTGCTCTCCTGATAAGAATGTGTTGCTACTGGAATTGGATTTACTAGAAATGAATTGCTAACACCTTTCCATAGACTGACAGAGATACAATAGCAGAGTATGTAAGAATATTCAAACAAGTGGCTTTGGCTTTTGATAATTTTCTTAGACTACTTTCTACATATTGTTCCAGTTTGTCTACCGCACATCTCAAATGTTCGACAAAAGTGGTGGTCACAAGTTATATAAAGATTGGTGAAGGTGTAGGGGACAGCTGTAAGTGGGTGAATTGAATTGAAAGTCAAGTATTTTATCATTTAAATACTGGATCAATCAGTTAAGGCAATTAAAAAATTGATCATGAGGCAGATGACTTGAATAATAGTTGCAGGCAGTTTCTACTTTCCCCCTGGTATATACAATATCTCTTCTACCTCTTCTTCTCCCCACCCTCACTCCTACCCTCTGCACATATATCCTAAATATTGATGCAAAAGTAAAATTGGTACTGACTCTCACTTCGCAGCACTGCTTTTGCATGAGTGTGTACACATGCTCATAAAATGATTTGGGAGAGTGAGTACCAATTTATTAGTTTTTACTGTAACAAAATTTTTTCTGTGATGATAGTTTGGACAACAAAACACAAAAACTGACACTTAAGTTCACAGGTGTAATATTTAAGAGATATACTTGCTTCGTGTCCAATACAACTACCCACACACATTGTCAGAGAGTAAATAAAAGTAATAGTATCTAGGGTGTCTAGATATAAAACTGCCTCACTCCCTAGGGTCTTTCCAAAGAACACTTAAGGGTCTGTCTGAAATTATATTATGTACCATTCTGGTGAGGTTTATCACCTATATGAGATTTGCTTCTGAGTTAAACCTTGGGATATAAGGTTTCTGGGAAAATGAGAAGAAAGACTGAATAGAAAGAAAAAAAAGAGTCCAGCTGCCACTACCGTCATACAGTAATAATCCACAATTATTTTCGCATTGCTTCCAACTCTGATAGCCTCAGATTTCTAAAGAATCATTCTGAAGGTCATTAAACAAAAATATTGTCCCTCTGGGAACTTTGATAGGAAAGGGAAATGAAAATGGAGCTGCTTCACTTTCACATAGCAGTAATAGGGGCAGGCAAATGAGTCCACACATACATTTCATTCAAAGACAAATGGCTTCATTTTCTAATGTCATTTTTTGGGGAGAGTCCATGTGCAATTAGCTCTATTTTCATTTTCTCTGCATACTGCTTTGTTTTTCCCCCACGAATTAATATTTAAAGAATGTACAGGAATTACAAAATAACTCCTGATGAATAGCCTGGAATCTTCACATGTTCTTTGGGAGAGACACAGATAGTCCCAAATACTTTTCAAATTGTCATCTAGCCTTGTAAAGGATTCTTTGTACCCAATAGACTTTTTTTTTTAAAAAAACCGTGGCATAGGGAAATGTTATCTTCAAGTCACCTCCAGCCTTCTGGGACAATGTAGTATACATGAAAAGGCAAAGTGGATTCAGAGCAAGATGGTTCTAGGTCAAAATCTAGGGTTCACCCAAGTTCTGAGATCTTGAAAAATTTGCTTAACTTCTGTAGGTCTCAGTTTTTTACTATGTGGGGATACTATACAGTACCATATGAGCAGCCAGAATCAAGAGGCTTAGAGTTTATTCATTACGCTCTTGTCAGGTGACACTATACTTAGTGGTCATCCAGCACAAAGAACGCTTTCCATCCCTAAAGATTTGCAATCCTGGATTATATCTCCTCCAAACCTCTGGCTCTGCTTCGTGAAAACTGGCGCTAATGGACTAATCAAGTAAAAACAAATCTTCACTAATTGATTAACCATTCCTCAGCAACATAATACTTTCACCCACTGACAATGTATAGCTCCTAACAGGCCACTATAAAACTAATCCTAGCAAGTAGGTAGAGAAACTATATTTTGTTCAGAAGAGCCTTATAGATGGTATCCTACACTGACCAACCCATCCTTCACAAAGCTATGTCATTGGCTCCTACCCAGGTGTAGATGTCTATATCAAACTTCAGAAGTCTTTCAGGTTTTTTACTCCATTCTTTGTAGCATCTCTTCCCGGAGACTGGCTGCTAGCTTACTGCTGTCACTGCTTTTGTCTTGCCCCTAATATCCCCATCATCTCTTTCCTATTGGACAGACAACATTATCATACTTCACTCCCCCCAGACCTGTTTAGTTTTATTCTGACAACCTGGTGGGAGACAAAGTGTGGGCAGCATATAGATCAAGTCTCAAGATGGTTGTTTATCTGAGGCAAGGACAAAGAACCAGAGTTTGGAATGTGAACAGACCCCTAATATTGTTTTCAGTGTGTAATTCCTCTATTATTTAATGCCTTTGAGATCATCAAATTGAACTTCATCACTTGGAAGCTTTCATTGTTTGGCTGGAGGTCCCTAAGCTTAATCAACAGCTTCAGTTTGTGGCCCAGTTGCCTCTTCATAGAACAGTTTGCTATAGGACATCCTTGCTCAGTAAACATCAACCTTCAAAGTGAAGCTTTCTGGCACTTCCCTGGTGGTACAGTGGTTAAGAACCTGCCTTGCAACGAAGGGGACAGGAATACAGTCCCTGGTTGGGGAACTAAGATCCCACATGCCACAGAGCAACTAAGCCCACGCACCACAACTACTGAGCCCTTGCACCACAACCAGAGTCGGTACACCACAACAAAAGATCCTGCACAATGAATATCCTGCATGCTGCAATGAAGACCTGACACAGCCAAGTAAATAAATAATTGATATATGACAGAAATCAAACAAATATTATAAAGCAATCATCAATCAATTAAAAATAAATAAAGTTTAAAAAAGGAAAAAAATATAAATCCCAGCTTCCTTCCATTCTTCCTAGCCTTTCCAAATGGCATATGTCACTTGCCAACAGTTGCTATATTGGGAGCCTATGATATTCAAAGAAACATCCATGGACCAAGCCCCTTGAAGTTGCCAGCCACATTTGGATCTTGGAGTTCCCATCCTGAAATATTCCCCACTACATTCACAGTCTGCTTCTGAGAGAGCATCATCACACCCACGGGTGTATTTCCATCAGCTTCATTTGTTAGGCATGGTTACTTCAGTTCTTTTTAGAGCACAGGACTCATTTCTCATGGTAAGAATACCAGGAAGAGTCATTTAAATATTTATTCCAATTCTGAAGTTCAGACACAAAGCATCTGTGCGACCATAAGGCAATCACATAAACACTGGTGCTCTTCAAATACCTAGCACCCATCCCCTCAGACCCAACTTCTCTCCTTTCCTCTGGAGACTGGAATATTCCACAGAGCCACCTAGGCTTCTGCCTAACAATTTGAAGGAAACCAGAACTTTCTTTACACATTAAAGATTGAAGAGGTAGGAACACAATGGTGAACTGCGTATCAATTTTGCACTTGCACTCCAAATGCCTAGGATAACCCACTGCAGGGAGTCTTTCCCCTCCCTAGCTCTATTTCTCAAACTTCTATCTTCACAGTCCTAATGGTAAAGTTGGTACTTCCACAGTGGTTCAGTATAAATTCCATATTCAAATACTTGGGATGTAATCTCAAGTTATATGTTCTTGAGCGTGCTACTTAACCAATCTAAGTCTCAGCTGTTTCATCTATTTTTTAAAAAGTTGGTGATATATGGCAAAACCAATACAATATTGTAAAGCAATTAGCCTCCAATTAAAATAAATAAATTTATATTTTAAAAAGTTGGTGATAATAATATTTACTGCAGAGTCACTTCAGTTGTGTCCAACTCTGTGCGACCCCATAGACGGCAGCCCACCAGGCTCCCCCATCCCTGGGATTCTCAAGGCAAGAACACTGGAGTGCGTTGCCATTTCCTTCTCCAATGCATGAAAGTGAAAAGTGAAAGTGAAGTCGCTCAGTCGTGTCCGACTCTTAGCGACCCCATGGACTATAGCCCACCAGGCTCCTCCATCCATGGGATTTTCCAGGCAAGAGTACTGGAGTGTCTCCGAATAATATTTACTAAATAAGGGTAATTATTGGCATTAAATGAAGCAATGCATATAAATTCTCTAATATAGAGCATGTTAAATCACATGTTAAAAATCACGCAATAAATATTAGCCATAAAGAAGGCTGAGTGCCAAGAAATTGATGATTTTGAACTATGGTGCTGAAGAAGACTCTTGAGAGTCCCTTGGACTGCAAGGAGATCCAACCAGCCAATCATAAAGGAAATCAGTCCTGAATATTCATTTGAAGGCCTGATGCTGAAGCTGAAATTCCAATACTTAGGCCACCTGATACGAAGAGCTGACTCACTGGAAAAGACCCTGATGTTGGGAAAGATTGAAGGCAGGAGCAGGGGGGAACAACAGAGGAGGAGATGGTTAGATATCATCACTGACTCAGTGGACATGAACTTGAGCATACTCTGGGAGATACTGAAGGACAGAGAAGCCTGGCGTGCTGCAGTCCATGGAGGGGGTGGGGTAGGAGTCACAAAGAGTCAGACACAACTTAGTGACTGAACAACAACAAATTATTCTATTATTGTTATTACCCTCAGCATCCAGCTTTCAGGTTACATACACATCTATCTGGATATGTTAATAAGTATTAGGAGTTAGTGTCATTCATATTTCTATAGGAGTCTGGAGTCCTTTCAAAAGACAATCCAAAGTGGTCATTCCAAAGAAAGAGTTGATTTACTGTTTCTTATCTGACATACAAAGGACTTGGAAGTTGTTGCTACTATCCTAACAACAAGAAAATAGCTGAACAACCTGAAACTCAATAACTTCTTTTATTTCCATCAGGTAACTGAGGTCACAGTAAAAGCCACTGTCCCAGAAACTGGAGAGACATGTGGATACAGAGAATAACAGTTCACTGGGAGCAGATGTAGCTTCAGGAGCTAGCAACAGGTAGGAACACTTAAAGAATAATTGACTAATTTATGTAGACTAAATGTGAACTAGCTTGAGAAATAAAAATCCATGGGCGCCCAATCTTGGAGGGTGACCCACACTTCGGTAAGTTTCACCTCAGGAGCCCCATCAGGTTCTCAGGGTGAAGATCAGAGAAAAATCTTGCTTCTGACAGAGGATGGGGAAAGTTAAACATTTTGAAATATACCCAAAGAGTCTGCCCAGGAAAGACCTGAATACAGTCTCCTCTAGCCTTTGAAGTGGGGGAAGAAATAGTCAGCTCCAGTCTTCTCTATCTTTCCTATATTACAGGAAAGAAGATGATAGCATAAGATGTAACATAAAAGTAATGGTAATACCAGAAAGAGAAGAAAGGGAGAAAGGAACAAAAGAATTATTTGAAGACATTCTACTGCTGAATTATCCAAGATTACACCAGACTGGGCATGAACAGAGAGGTTTGGTGTACAGGTAGCCTACTATAAGCACATGAGCTGAGTTTTGAACAACATACAAAAGGCAGGCAAGCCGGACATACTGGATAGAGGGGATAATGTATGTAGAAGCACTCAGATGTGAAAAAGCATGGAATGGCAAAAAATATGAATAGCTTTGATCTCTTGAGAATGGCACTGAGTAGTCTAAGCTCAGATACTTAAATTCCATTCTAAGATATTTGCACATTGTCAAGTTTCAAATTCTAGCTCCATAACTGTATACCCTATCACATAAGGCTGTTCTAAGAACTGAATTAGCTAATGAATAAACATGTGTGACAGATTGTAAGGCTCTGTAAATACTCAACAACAACAAAAAAAGTACTAACTTTTTAGTGTTTATAATGTCATTGGCGTGCTTTTAGTAGTGGCATACTATGATGGAATGTGCATTTCTAAAAGATCTTCTAATGGATATATAGAAGGTAGTCAGATTATTTAAGATACATTGCTTAAACAGCTTTAAATAACTTTGATCTGTTCTTATCTCTTGAATGTTATTAATGTCATTAAGGATATATAGGAAGACCCTTTTAAGCCTGGATTCTTATAACAATTTAGGAAAGATCAAGAGCAAACTCCTGTTAAATTAGAGAAAAACAGGTCAAAAATTATAAAAGTTGACAAAAACATATCATTTTGATAAATCCAGACATTGTACAGTCAAAACTCAACCTTTAAAACCTTTATTCCTAATCACCAAAATACAGAAGCAAATGGTCATCCATGCATGAATGGTTAAACAGTGGTATATCTCTACAATGGAATATTGGACTCTTGCTCAGCAATAAAAGGAATGAACTATTGACATATACCACAACACAGAGTAATCTCAAATCTATTATACTAAGTGAATGAAGACAGGCACAGAAGGCTACATATCATATTATTTCATTTATATGACAATCTGGAAAAATACAAAACCATTGGAAGAGAAAACAGATATCTTTTTAGTGAAGACTGGGGCTGGGAGGAAAGTATCGAATACTAAAGGACATGGAGAAAATTGGAATGATAGAAATGTTCTCTATCTTTTTTATGGCATATATATTCATCAAAACACATCAAATTGCACAAGTAAAAGGATATAATTTACGTTGTGGGTTATAAAGAATAATGTGACTTTTAAAAAACCCTCAATCTTAAATTCCCAATTAGAGTTTGAGATGTCCTGGGTAATTTTGTTTCCACCATCCTATGTAACATTTCCCTTTCTATAGTAGCAGCAAATATCAAATAAGGATCTTGGCCATTAGATTTTTAAAACATGTCTGAGATATATGGCTGCTGCTGCTACTGCTAAGTCGCTTCAGTCGTGTCCAACTCTGTGCGATCCCATAGACAGAAGCCCACCAGGCTCCCCCGTCCCTGGGATTCTCTAGGCAAGAACACTGGAGTGGGTTGCCATTTCCTTCTCCAATGCGTGAAAGGGAAAAGTGAAAGTGAAGTCACTCAGTCGTGTCTGACTCTTAGCGACCGCATGGACTGCAGCCTACCAGGCTCCACCATCCATGGGATTTTCCAGGCAAGAGTACTGGAGTGGGGTGCCATTGCCTTCTCCAGAGATATATGGCAGACATTATTAAATCTAGTTTACATGGGTGGAAATAGAGGCCTCAGGGCATCCAATTACTCATCCACATTAATGGTATAATAATGACCAGAATCCAGGTCTCCAGACTCAAATATTGATGCTTTTTACATATATCAAATACCCATTCCTCAACAACAATCCATATTTTTTTTATAATTTGCACATAATAAATAACCATTTTCCCATGACTAATACCATACATAAAAATAAAAACAAGGATGAATGGGTCTTAAACCTTGTGTCACTTACTGTGGTTCTAGGGGACACAAAACTGAAGCCTTCCTGGTATTCCTAGCTTATTCTTTCTGGATAAAAGTATCTTTGAAAATTCTAGTCAAATAGATTAAGATTTTAAGGATGCAATATAATTTTCTGGTTACAAAATAAGGCATATATTAATATTACATTTTTAAAAGGAATTCAAAATCCCCAAGAATTTTGCTAAGCCATTTTTTTAGCAAAAAATGTGTTGGTCAATTGGGCTGTGGTATTTTGAGGTCTCCAAAGACCACCTTTCTCCCTCTTTAAGAAAATTGTCAGGATTTTCTGGGAGACAAGATAATGGAGTAAAAAGACTTGAGTTCACTGCCTCTCACAAAACAACAAAATCACAACTTACTGCTGAATAACCATTGACAAAAAAGACTAGAACTTATCAAAAAGCATATTCTATTAATATATCCAAAGACAAATAAGCCACAATGAGATGATAGGAGGGGCAGTTTTGTGAAATAATCAAATCCCATAACTGCCAAGTGGGTGACCTACAAACTAGAAAATAATTATATGGCAGAGGTTCACTCACAGGAGTGAAAGTTCTGAGCCCCATGTCAGTTTCCCTAGTCTAGAGGTCTGGTGTCAGGAGAAAGAGCCCCCAGAGCATTTGGCTTTGAAGGCCAGTGGGGCTTGAGTACAGGAGCTCTATAGGACTGAGGGAAACAGATATTCCATTATTGGAGGGTGCACACAAGGTTTTACATGCATAGGGAACCAGGGCAAAGCAGTGACTTCATAGGAGCCTGAGCCAGACCTACCCGTGTGTTTTAGAAGGTCTCCTGGGGTAGCTTCCCTGGTGGCTCAGACAGTAAAGCATCTGCCTGCAATGCGGGAGACCCAGGTTTGATTCCTGGGTCAGGAAGATCCCCTGGAGAAGGAAATGGCAATCCACTCCAGTACTCTTGCCTGGAAAATCCCATGGACAGAGGAGCCTGGTAGGCTGCAGTCCACGGGGTCACTAAGAGTTGGACATGACTGAGCAACTTCACTTTCACTTTTCACTTTCATGCACTGGAGAAGGAAATGGCAACGCACTCCAGTGTTTTTGCCTGGAGAATCCCAGGGATGGCGGGGCCTGGTGGGCTGCCGTCTATGGGGTCACACAGAGTCGGACATGACTAAGCAACTTCACTTCACTTCACTGGGGTAGCAGAGGTCAGCTGTGACCCACTGCAGGGACAATGACACTGGTGCACAGGCCCCAGGGAATGTTCATCAGTATGAGCTCTCCCAGAGGTCACCCAGAGGGCACCAAGATCTGGCCCTACCAAGCAGCCTGCAGGTTCCATTGCTGGGATGCCTCAGGCCAAACAACCAACAGGGTAGGAACAGAGCCACATCTATTAACAGACAGGTTGCTTAAAGTCATCATGAGCTCACAGCCACCTCCAGACATGTCCCTTGACACAGCCCGGCCCACCAGGGACAAGACCTAACTCTATCCACCAGCGAGCAGGCACCAGTTCCTCCCACCAGGAAGACTGCACACACACACACACACACAGAAGAACAACTAAGAGAAGTGAAGATATGCTATCGGCCTGAAAAGGAATTCAGAATAGAGATCTTGGAAAAAGAATGAAGGCACAAACCAAGATACAAGCCATGTTTAACAAAGAAGTAGAAGACTTAAAGAATAAATAAACAGATATGAACAATACAATAACTGAAATGAAAAATAAACTAGAATGAATCACTAGAAGAATAACTGAAGCAGAAGAACAAATAAGTGAACTGGAAGACAGATTGGTGAAAATCACTGCCATGAAAAGGAATAAAGAAAAAGGAGTGAAAATACAAGAGGAGAGTCTAAGAGACTCATGGAACACCATCAAACACAGCAACATGAGCATTATAGGGGTCCCAGAAGGAGAAGAGAGGGAAAAGGTCTAAGAAAATGTTTGAAGAGGTAGTAGCCAAAAGCATCCCTAATACGGCTAAGGAAACACTCAAGTCCAGGAAAAACAGACAGTCTCATATAGGACAAATCCAAGGAAGAACATGCTGAGACACATATTAATCAAACTGACTAAACTTAAAGAGAAAATATTAAAGGCAACAAAGAAAAAGCAACAAATAATATACAAGGAAATGCCCATAAGGTTATCAGCTGATTTTTCAGGGGAAACTTAAATGAACATATTTAGAAAATAGAAACAGACTCACAGGCTATGAAAACAAACTCATGATTACGAAAAGGGAAAGGTAGGATGAGGCATTAATTAGGAATTTGGGATTAACATACACACATCATTATATATAAAATGGATAATCAACAGTGACCTACTGTATAGCATAGTGAACTCTAATTAACATTCTGCAACAACTTATATGGAAAAAATTTGAAAATGAATTGATACGTATAATGAAAAAATAATGGATATGTGTATGTATAACCAAATCACTTTGCTGTACACTTGAAACTAACACAACTTTATAAATCAACTATACTGAAATACAAGATAAAATTAAAATAAAAAATAAAACTTCGTATTATCCAACTTAGCATCAAGAAAAAAGGAAAATTATCAGAATGTATGGCAAGATAAGTGGTAAAGATGGTGCTAGTGGTAAAGAACTCGCCTGCCAATGTAGGAGAGATAAGGGACATGGGTTTGATCCCTGGGTCAGGAAGATCCCCTGGAGGAGGGCATGACAACCTATTCCAGTATTCTTGCCTGGAGAATCTGATGGATAGAGGAGCCTGGTGGGCTACAGTCCATAGGATCACAAAGAGTCTGAAGCAACTGAGAACACACATATATTTGTAATGAGCTATTATTCCTCCTCCACACTCATGTAATGAAATGTTATTATACACTAAATTTTCATATATACATAATTTATTTTCTGGATTCTCTATTCAACTGATCTATTTATCATTTTTAAACTTATTATTTTAATTGATATTGTTTTGTAGTAATTTCAATATCAGTTAGAATAAGTCTTATCTCATTAATGATTTTTTTCTGAAATTTCATTTGCAAGCTGATACATTCATACATAAATACGAATTTTATGTTTATGTTGTGTAATTTTTAAAAAATTCATATTTTAGCAAATGGGATTCATTATTTATATGATATTGGGAATAACTGATCTTTTTTTTGAGATCTTCCAATGCAGAAACATGCTCTGCCTTTCCATTGATTTAGAAAATATTTTATGTCCTTTAACAAAATTATAGTTTTATATAGGTTTCCTCCCATAATTGTTAAAGGTATTCCAAAATGCTTCATAGATTTTTTTATTGTTATAAATGGGATGATTTTCATTTTTTTCTTTACATATCTAATTGATTATTACTGACAAAATAAAAATCATTAAATATTTTGTATGTTTTTATTAAGCTACCTTATTAAATGATCTCACTGATTCTATTTTTTATTGTTTAGTCTCTTGGGTTTTCTTGGTATACTGTTATACAATCTGAAAAATAAGATTATTTTGTCTCTTCTTTTCCAATATTTATATAAATCATTTAATTTTCTTACAGCATCAGCTGCTGCTGCTGCTAAATCACTTCAGTCGTGTCCGACTCTGTGCGACCCCACGGACTGCAGCCTACCAGGCTCCTCCGTCCCTGGGATTCTCCAGGCAAGAACACTGGAGTGGGTTGCCATTTCCTTCTCCAATGCATGAGAGTGAAAAGTGAAAGTGAAGTCGCTTAGTCATGTCCTACTCTTAGCGACCCCATGGACCGCAGCCTACCAGGTTCCTCCATCCACAGGAGTTTCCAGGCAAGAGTACTGGAGTGGGGTGCCATTGCCTTCTCTTATGGCATCAGCTAGAACCTCCAAAATAATGTCGAACACTAGTACTGATAGAGATCATTCCTATCCTGTATGTCATGAATGGAAGGATATGTTTACAAGGATGTTTTTAAATACTGTGACTATTTAAAAAAAACGAGGAAAAAAAATGAATATACATCTGAAAAATGGTTGAATAAGCCAAGTTTATATCTTGCCTATGAACTATGATGCAGCTATTAAAAATCAATTAGATATCAACATGCACATAGTAGGTACCCAATAAATATATAATAAATGAATGAATGAATTTACACTGACCGATCTATGATGCCCTTATCCACTCCATTTATAACCAATGGCAAACATCTGAAATTAAGATAATTGTGGCAAGGAAAAGGATTCAAACTTTGACCACATTAACATCAGCCTTTTATCAACTGAGGAAACTAATTACATAGATGTGTGTTTTACCCCAAGGTATGTATTTGTATTTTCATCACTAATGTCCTACTAAGGTTAAGGAATTCTTTTGTTTAGAGATGGGATAAAGGGACTCTACACTCTTGGGTCAAGTGTTCTCAGTGAATAATTAGGTTGTTCTAGTGTTCTTCTTAGCTCAATAAAGAAAATAATCTTTACCTCTCATTTCAAAAATATTTCTAAAAGCACTGACATCATTGTATGTTCTGTTCTAATATCTAAGCCCATTCATAGCATCAAGAGGAAGTGCTAAAAGTGTAGCATCTCTTCTCGCTTCTTTTTGCTAACTAAAAGAGTTCAGATAAAGGACTTTCGACCCCTAACACGTGTCTCTTTACATTCCAAGGACAACCAGGATAGATTTACTCACTCATCTTTATGAACACGCCCCACTAGCAAACGAGCCATCTCTACCTTCCTGTCCAGCTGTGACTAGGCACAGGCATGGAAGAATAGTCCTCAAAGGCCTGCCATAACAGGATGGTTGGAAAAGAAATAAGTTTAAATATTACATATATATTTGAAACACATATACTTTGCACTGTCAAAACACTGGAGATAATACATTGTACATTTCTAACCTTGTATATGCATCAGAATTAACTCTGGAAAAGGGTGTCATCCTCTTTTCATTGCTGTGATCAGAGCAAAATCACTTCATGTTCAGTCTGGTAGGAAATGTAGAGATTGCAAAGCAAGCAAGGCAGATTATCGAATTATTGGCTAAAAAGGAAATGTTTTTCCAATACAATACATTTTTTCAAGGATTTACTTGAAACCCTGTGTGAAAAGTGGGGTTAAAAACACCACTGGGAGCTCCAGAGGCTCTGTAACTTTTTATTTTAATTTTTCATCCTAACCCATTTGTATAGTGGGTGAGTGGAAGGGTCCAGGAGCCAAACTGCAAGTCACAAACTGCTGTGTGAGTTTTGTAAAGTAATTTAACTTGTCTAATCTCCAGTCACTTATTTTGTAAAATGGGGATAAATCATAATATCTACTTAGGACAGCAGAGATTGAGAATATAGAAACTGAATTAATCCATGTAAAACACTTAGAATATGCCATATAGTGAGTAGTTAATAAATGTTACTCATAATTATGATTATTATCAATTATAAAAAGGTTATAGAAATATTAAATGTTATTATCCAGACAGAAGTGGAAAAACCCTTTGCCTCACCATCATTAGTCCATTTCTAAGAAAGAGTAAGGGTTAGCTCTTCCCAGGGGAAAAAAACTGCTTTGATATACAATGACAATGGTGATGTCTAGAGATGTGAGGAAGGGAATAAAGAATTTAGTGGAAAGATAAAAGATGTGATAGAATGAACATTATAAGAGAAAACTCCTGACCTGGATTTTACTCATATTTGCTAACTCTTGAGCTAGTCTACCTCCCTTTCTGAACCATAAAATTGAAATAAAACCTTTTTTCTCTGTCTTATAAAAGTACCTGCAATTGAGACTGGGTTTAGCTCTAAGCCTATTGCAGGAGAGGGTAGTGATTAATAGAATGGACTCTGGAATCACCCTGCCTTGACTATAAAATGAGGATTTGTTAGTTTAGTAGCTTTGAGAAAGTCTCAACATTCCTCTAATACTCAGTTTTTTTCTACTAGATGAAGATAATAGTGCCCACCACACAAAGATGAATGAGATTTAATTGAGATAACATACGGACCAACCTTACTGCAGTGAATGGCACATAGTAAGTGATTAAGAAATACTGAAAAGGCTGATGAGAGCATGAAGGGTCCCACTAAATATGGATATTCTATATTTATGCTTAATGAGCATCATGTTCCTTTTTATCTGGTAGAATATTCAGGAAAAAATGGAGAATGACTATTCACAAAGAGACCTGAGGTTCTATTTCAGGACATGCTGTTGTCATCGCTTGATAAGTTCCCCCAGGTATGAAGATGGTAGGAGTGTGTGTGTGTGTGTGTGTGTGTGTGTGTTCAGTCATATCTGACTCTTTGCAACCCCATGGACTGTAGCCCTCACCAGGCTGCTCTGTCCACAGATTTCCCAAGCAAGAATACAGACTTCTAGATGTAAAAGCTCATGACAGTTGTAGGAGCTAGGGTTTAGGCTTTCCTGGGAACTGAGTCTGTCAGATCCTATAGAAACAACGTGCACCATCAATGTGTGTTTGGTTGCAATAATGGGCATAATTCCTTTGCTGAAAATTTTTCTGGTCACCTCTAGCCAGCCAGCCAGTGCATGCCCAGTCAAATCTGACTCTCTGTGACCCCATGGACTGTAGCCTGCCAGGTTCCTCTCTCCATAGAATTTTCCAGGCAAGAATACTGGAGTAGGTTGCCATTTCCTACTCTAGGGGGTTTTCCTGTTCTAGGGGTTTCCCCAGCCCAGGGATTGAACCTGCATCTCTTGTGTCTCCTGCACTGGCAGGAAGATTCTTTACCATGAATCACCTTGGAAGTCCTGGTCACCTCTGGCCATGATACAAAACTGCACCATGTGTCAACCAGTGTGGCTCAGAGGTGGCAGCGGTTGATCAGTCTCTTTTAAGAACCATGGCACCCCAGGTTCCCAGCCAGAATATCATAGTTGGAATACTATGTGTTTATTTCTCTGCTTCCTCCCCTCAATCCATGCTCTGCCCTTATCTGACCTATTCTACGCTCAGAGAAGCTGAAGACTATTTGATTCTATTCCCAGGTTTGCCCTCTGAATTCTGTTTGAATTCTCATGATGACAGGGGAGACACTAGCAGGAAACCAGAAGGTGGGAGTTAAGAGGAGTTAGGGTTTCCATCCTGTCTACTCCCTCTCTGTTTTCCACAGTTCATATGTTCCTCTAAGGCCACAACCCTGGAAAACCTGCTCTGCTCTTTCCAGGTTCCATGGACCCAGCTCTTTCCCCTTGCCAGGCCTAGGAGGGGTAATTCACAGCTTCTTCCCTTTTTGTTTCCCTTAACCCTAACCACATCTCTGTAAATAGTTCCTTCATTCAACACTCATCTGTGCAGTTTTTGATTGTGATTTATTTACAGATCCCCATATTTCCAGTATTCACAAATCCTGCACTGGGCCCATTTCTCTCCTCTGCCCTGATTTCAGTGGCTTTCACAATATAGACCATGATAACGATTGCTACTTTTTGTAAGCACTATTATTTGTAATGATGGACCTTTGTCCTAACAGTAATATTTCTATGTCCCTCAAATACTTTCTTTCACGTGTTGCTTAAATTTTCACTCTTCTTCCTGCTTGCTCTCATGAGTTGGGGTTGAGGGCTATTTTCCTCATTTCTAGTCTTTGGAAAAGGAAATGGCAACCCACTCCAGTGTTCTTGCCTGGAGAATCCCAGGGACAGGGGAGCCTGGTGGGCTGCCGTCTCTGGGGTCGCACAGAGTCAGACACAACTGAAGCGACTTAGCAGATTAGCAGCAGTCTTTGGAGAAGCTGGGATTGCTTCTGACACCTGCTGATGGACGTACGTGAAAACCAGAAATATATAGGAATCATAGCTCTGAATTATTTAGTTGTGGGTCTTCTGATACTTCTCAGTGAAATATCTAATACCAAAAACTCAAAATAAAATCTTTCCCTTTTTCTCTCCCCAATCCAGCTATCGACATAAGGTAAAGAATGCATCATGCTGAATTACCTTGTACCACACAACATCAGGCTCCTGATCAGATTTTTTAAAGTCATCCATGTCTGGACAGGAGATCTCCTTTCTTTTAGTGACCTCAGATTTTTCCAAATAGCGGATCCTGCTATTATAGCACAGACCTGATTCATTCTCTGCAACAGTCAAGGACATTGACACCTTCATGCAATATGTTGAGTTTCTGTAGGAATAGAGAAAAAGCAAAATGACTTTATTGGGTGTTTACAACTATGTTTGTACTGTATATATTTCGAGAGTATTGACTTTTCCATTTAGTACCTTGCATAGAAATCAGAAAAAAACATGGAAACAACACAGGAAAAGTTTTCTACTTCAACTGACAGGAAGATATAAAACAAAATGCTATCTGTGACCATGAAACAGCTACATAGCTATCAGTACATAGAGCAGATATACCCAACTTCTGAAATGTAAGTCAGACTTCTTTTCTAGTGTTAAATATTGCTATGCTGACAATCTGATAGTAAAAATACATGAGAGTGTCTACAAAATTGAGATGCAGATGTAGACAATGGACTTGTAGACACAGCAGGGGAAGGGGAAGGTGGGACGAATTGAGAGAGTAGCACTGACATATATATACTACCAGGTATATATATATGTATAAAATAAATAGCTAATGGGAATAGCTAATGGGAAGCTACTATACAACACAGGGAGCCTAGCCTGGCACTCCCACCTCTAGAGAGGTGGGAGAGGTGTAGGGAGGGAGGCTCAAGAGGGAGGAGATAGATCATGACTGATTCAAGCTGTTGTATGGCAGAAACACAACATTGTAAAGCAATTATCCTCCAATTAAAAAATAATTTAAAAAAACATGTGTACACCCGTGGCAGATTCATGTTGATGTATGGCAAAACTAATACAATATTGTAAAGTAATTAGCCTCCAATTAAAATAAATTTATATTAAAAAAAAAAGAAAGTCTATAACTAGGGCTATAGTCATTTCTAGTTTGCTCTTATGACCAGAACCTTAACACGTATTCTAAGGATTGTGAATTTTGCAATTGTTTTCTAAGCTACTAACATTTTCTTTTACAGGATACATACCAAAAGCCAGAACAACATACAGGAGATACCTGTTAACTCACATAGCTTTTTAAGTTGTTTACTGAGATATGGCAAGGGTCAAATTCTGGGCACTTAAGAGAACAAATCCAAGTAGAGTGGATTAATTTTATCCACCAAAATTAGAATTATAAAGGAATTTCAACATTGAATTTTGCCATAAGGCCACTTTAGAAGTTGGCCATTGATTAACTCATAACACAAGGGTATTTATGGAATTCAATTCTGCCTTCATTTCCCCATGTATAACTTTTACTTAACCTACTCTACCTGAATTCCAGAAGATATCAACCGTACAAAAGAAAACTGGAAAGGACGAGGACGAGATCAGAAGCAGCCTGGTAAGATTTAGCAGGAGATAAACTGTAAATTTCTTGGTGTGACATTTCAGAATCATATCTATTCTAAACATCAAAGGATACCTTCTGTTAAAAAACACAAAGTGCCAGGGTTACTTCAAAACCGAGTGCTTCTACAACTAAGTCATAACAATCCTGATAAATGGTATTCACATGCCAACCAATAATGTTAAGATGGCCTCACAATTGTTACTATTTGTACTGCTTAGTACTCATTGAAATTTCACAATATGTCAGACACCGAACAAAACACAGGAGTGCAGATGGCAGCTGCCCATTGGGTTTACAAACCAACTTAAACAAAATGACTGCTACTTGGATTTCTAGGGAAGTTAATTACAGGCAGGGACTCAAGCTGGATTTAGAAAAGGCAGAGGAACCAGAGATCAAATTGCCAATATCCACTGGATCATTGAAAAAGCAAGAGAGTTCCAGAAAAACATCTGCTTTATTGACTATGCCAAAGCCTTTGACTGTGTGGATCACAACAAACTGGAAAATTCTTAAAGAGATGGGAATAACAGGTCACCTGACCTGTCTCCTGAGGAATCTGTAAGAAGGTCAAGAAGCAACAGTTAGACTGGACATGGAGCAACAGACTGGTTCCAAATTAGGAAAAGAATACATCAAGGCTGTATATTGTCACCCTGTTTATTTAACTTATATGCAGAGTACCTCATGAGAAATGCTGGGCTGGATGAAGCACAAGTTGGAATCAAGATTGCTGGGAGAAATATCAATAACCTCAGATATGCAGATGACACCACCCTTATGGCAGAAAGTGAAGAAGAACTAAAGAGCCTCTTGATGAAAGTGAAAGAGGAGAGTGAAAAAGTTGTCTTAAAACTAAACATTCAGAAAACTAAGATCACGGCAACTGGTCCCATCACTTCCTGGCAAATAGATAGGGAAATGATGCAAACAGTGAGTGACTTTATTTTGGGGGGCTCCAAAATCACTATGGATGGTGACTGCAGCCATGAAATTAAAAGGCGCTTGATCCTTGGAAGAAAAGCTATGACCAAGCTAGACAGCATATTAGGAGAAGGCAATGGCACCCCACTCCAGTACTCTGGCCTGGAAAATCCCATGGACGGAGGAGCCTGGTAGGCTGCAGTCCATGGGGTCGCTAAGAGTAGGGCACAACTAAGCAACTTCACTTTCACTTTTCACTTTCATGCACTGGAGAAGGAAATGCCAACCCACTCCAGTGTTCTTGCCTGGAGAATCCCAGGGACAGGGGAGACTGGTGGGCTGCTGTCTCTGGGGTTGCACAGAGTCAGACACGACTGAAGTGACTTAGCAGCAGCAGCAGACAGCATATTAAAAAGCAGACAATTTGGATATTTGGCAAAACTAACACAATTATGTAAAGTTTAAAAATAAAATAAAATTTAAAAAAAATAAATAAAAAGCAGACATTACTTTGCCAGCAAAGGTCTATCTAGTCAAAGCTATGGTTTTTCCAGTAGTCATGTATGGATGTGAGAGTTGGACCCTAAAAAAAGCTGAGCACCAAAGAATTGATGCTTTTGAATTGTGGTGTTGTAGAAGACTCTTGAGAGTCCCTTGGACTGCAAGGAGATCCAACCAGTCCGTCCTAAAGGAAATCAGTCCTGAACATTCATTGGAAGGGCTGAGGCTGAAGCTTAAACTCCAATACTTTGGCCACCTGATGCGAAGAATTGACTCATTTGAAAAGACCCTGATGCTGGGAAAGATTGAAGGTGGGAGGAGAAGGGGATGACAGAGAATGAGATGGTTGGATGGCATTACCAACTCTATGGACATGAGTTTGAGCAAGCTCCAGGAGTTGGTGATAGACAGGGAAGCTTGGCATGCTTTAGTCCATGGGGTCGCAAGGAGGCAGACACGACTGAGTGACTGAACTGAACTGAACTTTGACTATGTGATACCTGTGTCATCTGAAGATTCTATCAAAGCATTCCCATTCTGATGTTCAGCTGTAAACCCATTATACAATGTCAATTGTCAGTTACTGTCTTTCTCTCTTCCTCAGTGTAGGTTCTTAGAACCAAAAGGGTAAAACATAGGCCAATATAAATGTAAGAACATTTAATCCTGAGATGATTGACAGCTTCTTTAATAGACATGAAGTTAGAGCCAACAGAATTTTTCTTTTCTAAAGTCTCAGCCATAGGGTAAAATTTGGCTCTTCTTGACTCCATTTTCAGTCAGTCAATTCAGTTCAGTTCAGTTCAGTTGCTCAGTCGTGTCCGACTCTTTGCGACCCCATGAATCACAGCACGCCAGGCCTCCCTGCCCATCACCATTTCAGTACTGCAGTGCTAAACATGCCTGTGGCTCCTTGCTTTCTTTAACACCCTACATAACGTGGCCTATCATAACATTCTCTACTTCACCCAATTAGGGTGCAGTCACGATGGCATTTCTCTGTTTGTTGAATATCCTAAGCTTATTTGAACCACAGATTTTTATACTTGCCCTTCTCTTTAATTTTCTATCATGTGCTTTTTTGTTAAGTGTAAGCAACCTGGTTGCTCTTGTTCATCACTCTATTCCTGGGATCTAAGTTAATAGATAGAAGTACTGAGCAAATGTTAGTTGATTAAATGTGTGGGGATCAAAAGGCATGTATTCAAGAGACACATTCTCTCTGCTCTACTTTGGCATAAACCTCATGGTACTAAGGGGGTTCCCAGGTGGCTTAGTGGTAAAGATTCCATCTGCCAACGCAAGAGATGCAGGAGACTCAGCTTCGATCTCTGGGTTGGGAAGATCCCCTGGAGGAGGAAATGGCAACCCACTCCAGTATTTTTGCCTGGATAATCCCACCAACAGAGGAGCTTGGCAGGCTACAGTCCATAGGGTCTCAAAGAGTTGGACATGACTTGGTACACATAGACATACACTTATGGTACTAAACCTCTATTCCCATTCTACAGATTCATGTATATGGCTGGTCAAATATCCTATTCCCTGTTTAAATATGACTCAGGATAATTTTGCAGATATTATTGTATCACCAGGGTAAGGATTAGCCAAGTTTTGTGTATCAGAATACCAGTAAAGAAAAAAAAATATAATGGTTGTATCTTGGAGACGGGGAGGATTAGGGTAGGTATAGGGAATGCAAGGAAGATAAATGGTCACAGTCTTTAAAAAGTAATAAACAAAGAAGAAAGGGAATCACCTCTGTTAAGTATGTAAATGTATTATAAACAGTTATTAATGTCACAGACTTTGATCATATCTGTTCCATGGTGTCCATCCATATAGGTGATACCTTACCATTACTTTGTTACAAACCCAGAGAATGAGTGCTGTTGATCAGCAGTCTCAACAATAGAAATAGAATGTCCAGTTCCATGAAAGGAGCTTACTATCCCAAATATATTTAATCCTGGGGAGAAAATAGGGTAGACTAAATAAGGGACCAATATAATTTAGTGGTTTCATTACAAACCATGAGCTTTGAGCTAAGACACACTGCTGCTACTGCTGCTAAGTCGCTTCAGTCGTGTCCGACTCTGTGCGACCCCATAGATGGCAGCCCACCAGGCTCCCCCATCCCTGGGATTCTCCAGGCAAGAACACTGGAGTGGGTAGCCATTTCCTTCTCCAATGCATGAAAGTGAAAAGTGAAAGTGAAGTTGCTCAGTCGTGTCCGACTCCTAGTGACCCCATGGACTGTAGCCTACCAGGCTCCTCCATCCATGGGATTTTCCAGGCAAGAGTACTGGAGCGGGGTGCCATTGCCTTCAACTAACTCTGTCTTTGGACAAGTTATGTAACATCTCTGTCTCCGATTCCTCACCTGAAAAATGAGGATAAGAAATCCTTGATGGTGGTTCCATTGGAAGTTGGAAAAGGAAGTTCCTTTTATTATACAAACTTAAGTAAATATAAGTTTACCATTTTCAGTTGGAATAGTTATAATATTTGACCTCTCCAGATTTTAAATAATATATAATATCTGACCTCTGCTGTAGGTCTTAAAGAAATATAAAACAACATAGTACAGCATCTGGCCCATCACAGTTCAGTTCAGTTCAGTTGCTCAGTTGTGTCCGACTCTTTGCGACCCCATGAATCGCAGCACGCCAGGCCTACCTGTCCATCACCAACTCCTGGAGTTCATTCAGACTCATGTCCATTGAGTCAGTGATGCCATCCAGCCATCTCATCTTCTGTCGTCCCCTTCTCCTCCTGCCCCCAATCCCTCCCACCATCAGCATCTTTTCCAACAAGTCAACTCTTCGCATGAGGTGGCCAAAGTAGTGGAGCTTCAGCTTTAGCATCATTCCTTCCAAAGAAATCCCAGGGCTGATCTCCTTTAGGATAGACTGGTTGGATCTCCTTGCAGTCCAAGGGACTCTCAAGAGTCTTCTCCAACACCACAGTTCAAAAGCATCAATTCTTCGGTGCTCAGCTTTCTTCACAGTCCAACTCTCACATCCATACATGACCACTGGAAAAATCATAGCCTTGACTAAACGGACCTTTGTTGGCAAAGTAATGTCTCTGCTTTTCAATATGCTGTCTAGATTGGTCATAACTTTCCTTCCAAGGAGTAAGTGTCTTTTAATTTCATGGCTGCAGTCACCATCTGCAGTGATTTTATAAACTGTCATTAGAATTATTATTACTGCTAGTATTAATTGGTACATATATTGTTAATAGGCTTCCCTGGTGGCTCAGACAGTAAAGAATCTGCCTGCAATGCAGGAGACCCGAGTTCAATCCCTGGGTTGGGAAGATCCCTTGGAGAAGGGAATGGCAACCCACTCCAGTATTCTTGTCTGGAGAATCCCATGGACAGAGGAGCCTGGTGGGCTATAGTTCATGGGCTTGCAAAGAGTCAGACACAACTGAGTGACTAACAAAACACATATTGTTAATAAATAATAATTATAATTTCTATGTGATGTGGGAATTTACAAACCATCACTAATACAATAAACACAACACACTGACAGCAATGAGTTAAGATATACCACTGGGCTAGGGTGCTACTTGAGAAGAAAGAATCTAGAAGAAGTCAGTTAGGCAACAGGCCTAGTACCAGTACACTATGAAGGTTTGAAAGGATGAAAAAAATATACTGCCTTAGGCACAAAAAGAAGTTAATCAATAGAAAGCAAACTAAGGCAATAAGGAACTTCCAGGTACTGTGAATACTAGCTACCAGGCAAAGGTCAGAATTTGGGAGGTCAAGTTGTTAGTGAGTGCCACTCAGTCTTCTGCAGGTTTCTTAGACAAACATCTTCTACAATAAAGCCCAGACCCCTAGGCAAAACTTCTTGTTCCTTCTTCAAACTGTCCAAAGTATACGCTATGTAGGTCATCCCAGCAGCACCTTCATTAACTTGAGATGAGGATGAGGGCAGGGAATCTACCCTGGGGATGGCTGAGAGTCCAAAGGAGGAAATGTTCTCTAACTCGTGTTTTTCTTGTTGTTGTTCAGTCACTCAGTGGTGTTTGACTCTTTTGTGACCACATGGACTATAGCACACCAAGCTCCTTTGTCCTCTATTATCTCCTGGAGTTTGCTCGAACTCATGTCAATTGAGTTGGTGACACCATACAACCATTTCATCCTCTGCTGTCTCCTTCTCCTTCTCTAACCTTACCTGCAAAAAATCTTGACCAGGGCTCTGTATGAATTCACTCTTGCTCTAGTCTCTAGCATGTAAAAGGCTGCTTATAAATTGCTTATCAGCCAACAAAGTGCCAGTATGAAGTCTGTGATGATGACCAGTGTCTCTAAACTCAAGACAAGTCCTCGTACGAGTACTGTTGTTTCTCCATTGCTGACCTGGGGCAGCTGTGATCAAGGCTGCCTGACAGTCTGAGTTCAGCTCAGTCAGTTCAGGTGCTCAGTTGTGTCCAACTATTTGTGACCCCATGGACTGCAGCATGCCAGGCCTCCTTGTCCATCAATAATTCCTGGAGTTTACTCAAACTCATGTCCATTGAGTCGGTGATGCCATCCAACCATCTCATCCTCTGTCATCCCCTTCTCCTCCCGCCTTCAGTCTTTCCCAGCATCAGGGTCTTTTGAAATGAGTCTGTTCTTAGCATCAGGTGGCCAAAGTATTGGAGTCTCAGCTTCAGCCTCAGTCCTTCCAATGAATATTCAGGACTGATTTCCTTTAGGACGGACTGGTTGGATCTCCTTGCAGTCCAAGGGACTCTCAAGAGTCTTCTCCAACACCACAGTTCAAAAGCATCAATTCTTCAGTGCTCAGCTTTCTTTATGGTCCAACTCTCATATCCATACATGACTACTGGAAAAACCATAGCTTTGACTAGATGGACCTTTGTTGGCAAAGTAATGTCTCTGCTTTTTAATATGCTATCTAGGTTGGTCATAGCTTTTCTTCTAAGGAGCAAGTGTCTTTTAATTTCATGGCTGCAGTCACCATTGGCAGTGATTTTGGAGACCAAAAAAAAAAAATAAAGTCAGCCACTGTTTCCACTGTTTCCCCATCTATTTTCCATGAAGTGATGGGACCAGATGCCATGATCTAAGTTTTCTGAATGTTGAGCTTTAAGCTAGCTTTTTCACTTTCTTCTTTCACGTTCATCAAGAGGCTCTTTAGTTCTTCTTTACTTTCTGTTATAAGGGTGGTGTCATCTGCATATCTGAGGTTACTGATATTTCTCTTGGCATTCTTGATTCCAGCCTGGGGTTCATCCAGCCCAGCATTTCTCATGATGTACTCTGCATATAAGTTAAATAAGCAGGGTGACAATATACAGCCTTGATGTACTCCTTTCCCGATTTGGAACCAGTCTGTTGTTCTATGTCCAGTTCTAACTGTTGCTTCCTGACCTGAATACAGATTTCTCAAGAGGCAGGTCAGGTGGCCGGGTATTCCCATCTCTTTAAGAATTTTCCATAGTTTGTTGTGATCCACACAGTCAAAGGCTTTGGCATAGCCAATAAAGCAGTAGTAGATGTTTTTCCGGAACTCTCTTGCTTTTTCGATGATCCAATGGATGTTGGCAATTTGATCTCTGGTTCCTCTGCTTTTTCTAAAACCAGCTTGACTGTGGTACATATACACAATGGAGTATTACTCAGCCATTAAAAAAGAATACATGTGAATCAGTTCTAATGAGGTGGATGAAACTGGAGCCTATTATACAGAGTGAAGTAAGCCAGAAAGAAAAACACCAATACAGTATACTAACTCATATATATGTAATTTAGAAAGATGGTAATGATAACCCTGTATGTGAGACAGCAGGGGAGACACAGATGTATAGAACAGTCTTTTGGACTCTGTGGGAGAGGGAGAGGGTGGGACGATTTAGGGGAATGGCACTGAAACACGTATGGTGTCATATGGGAAACAAATCACCAGTCCAGGTTCGATACAGGATGCTTGGGGCTGGTGCACTGGGATGACCTGGAGGGACGGTGCAGGGAGGGAGGTGGGTTCAGGACGGAGAACATGTGTGCGCCCGTGGCAGATTTGTGTTGATGTGTGGCAGAACCAATACAAAAATTGTAAAGTAATTAGCCTCCAATTAAAATAAATAAATTTAAATAAAAAAAAAAACATGATCCTAAAACAAACAAAAAATCAGCAGGGAATAGACTCTGAAACTTGCTATTATGTTAGGATTTATTGAACTGAACTGCTGCATTTTAATATGGCAAACTGAGGGACACACGACATTTTTAATGAAAAGTTTTATGTCAATATGAGAATAATGACATTTGAAGTGTTGACTTTTGGCTTCTTAGTAAGGATCATTATATAGAACAATTTGTACCCCAGCAGAGCCTTGCAAAACAGAAATTATAACCCTTAGCAGTCAGGAGAGATTACAAATATAAACTGAGATAACAGAGTCAGAGCCTTCTTTGAATGCTATGTTCCAGGTTTGCTAAATGGATGTTGGAAGAATTTGGAAAAAAAAGGAGAATCAAGAGAATTATGTAAAGAAAAATGAAATAGAAATTTATGTCTTTTAAAAAATAATTAGAAGACGGTAAGGACAGACTAACTTTACTTTCAATTAAAATTATTCTAAAATAAAAAAAATAAAACCAGCTTGAACATCTGGAAGTTCATGATTCATGTACTGTTGAAGCCTGGCTTGGAGAATTTTGAGCATTACTTTTCTAGTGTGTGAGATGACTGCAACTGTGTGGTAGGTTGAGCATTCTTTGGCATTGCCTTTCTTTGGGATTGGAATGAAAACTGACCTTTTCCAGTCCTGTGGCCACTGCTGAGTTTTCCAAATTTATTGATATATTGAGTGCAGCACTTTCACAGCATCATCTTTCACGATTTGAAATAGCTCAACTGGAATTCCATCACCTCCACTAACTTTGTTGGTAGTTTTGCTTCCTAAGGCCCACTTGACTTCGCATTCCAGGATTTCTGGCTCTAGGTGACTGATCACACGATCGTGATTATCTGGGTCATGAAGATCTTTTTTGTATAGTTCTTTTGTGTATTCTTGCCACCTCTTCTTAATATCTTCTGCTTCTGTTAGGTTTATACCAGAGACTCAGGTTGATTTTTATTAGTTGTGTAATTTAGCCCTGGCACAGTTCCCACTAACAATCTCTAATTATTTAGATTTTATTTTGAAAAATGCCACAGGCCAGTTCTATTTAAAATGTTTCCCACAATGGGGACCTAAAAATGTTACTTTTCTATCATTAGGTACAACCAGAGCTTTGCAAATTTGAGAAGGCAGACTGACGAGTGTGCAAGAATGGGAATTGTACTTTTTTTTTCTGTCCTCCCTCTACATCCTGAGGAGAACAAGGAACATGTTCAGGCTCAATATGAGCCAAGGGCTTTCACAGTGATGTTGAAGCAATGCCTCACATACAATTTTACACATTTGTCATCTTTCAAGTGTTTCCATATCTCCTATTTTACTTAATTCTGGCAATAATACAGAATAAAAGTGCAGAGTAAGTATCATCTATATTTTGTATAGGAGTAAAAAGAAGATGCAAAGAGGATAAATAAATTAGTGAAAATCATACAGCTTGTCAGTGGATTAGAAAAGAGGTTTTGTTAGACCCTGGTTACTCTCAGAACTTGATGATATCAGCCCAATTAGCTCATAGTTATCCATACCAGTTCAGGGATACTCACAGAAAGAAATGCATATGTGTAAAGATAACACTTAAAGAACACTGTTATTAAAATGCACAGCACAGAATTTGCAAATTTATAAATAAACCTTGCTTTCTATTCCAAAGGTTTAATGCTAGCTACTGTAGGCCATAATTTATAATTTTTTCACAGAAATATTTCTAAAGTAAAATATTGACTATCTTGGGTTCCCTAAGATAGTAAGGGTTCCCTAAGGGGAAAAGTAAGACCTAGGATTTAAAATATACATAAAAAATACAGATGTCCCTTTCCAATTCCCATTTATAAAACATGCTAATATATAATATCTAAAGATTTATTTCAAATTATGAGTTTATATGAATTTGTTGTATCACCAGGACTAACCTACTGAAAAGAAACTAAATAAATTAGGAAACTCTTTCATATCTACAAGCAGAAGCCCAGATAAAATGCCTCATGGTATAGTTGAAACTTTTCTAAATGGTTCTTTCAATTGTCTTATGCTCATTTCAAAATACTTTCCTTGAAAATTACAGAACCATTTAATGGTTAATAAACTAAAACAAAATTTGGTTTCTGACATTTTTTAAATGTAAATTGACTGTTGTTCATAACTATCAATTAGTCAATCTAGATCACTGGATGATATTGCTCTCAAAACAAAAGAACTATGAACTGATATTATACCTAATTTAGGGAAGGGAAACAAATGAATAAACAAATAGGATATCAGGCCCTTTTGTGAATTCCATTTCTTGAGAATCATTATAAAATAAGATATTACTGAAAAATATATTTGTGTAGAAAAGGAGACTTTCAGATGAATGCAGAAATAAGTACTGTAGCTCACCAGGCTCCTCTGCCTATGGAATTCTCCAGGCAAGAATACTGGAGTGGGTAGCCATTCCCTTCTTCAAGGGATCTTCCTGACCCAGGGATCAAACCTGAGTCTCCTGCACTGAAGACAAATTCTTTATAGTCTGAACCACCAGGGAAGCTCAGAAATAAGTACACATAACAGCAAACATGCAATGTTAATATTTTCAAAGTAAAGAGGAAGAGAAAAAAGGGAGGATATAACTTTCTAATATCAGAAATAAAAGAGGAGACGTCAACACAAATCCTATGAATACTAAAAGGAAAACAAAGGAATATTATGAACAACTATATGCCCACAAACTTGATAACCTAGATGAAAAGGACCGAATTTTTTGGCAATTTTTTAAAAAGGCACAATATGCCAAAACTCATATATGAAGAAACAGAAAATATGAATAAACTTACAGCTATTAAAGTAATTGAATAGATAATTAATAACCTTCCAAAGGAGAAAGCACCAGGCCCAGATGGATTCACTGGTAAATTCTATCAAATATTTAAGAAATAAATTAAACCAGTTTTCTATAATCTCTTTTAGAAGACTGAAGCAGAGGGAATGCTTTCTAACACATTCTATGAGGCTATTGTTACCCTAATAGCAAAACCAAAGACATTAAAAGAAAACCACAGACTAATATCTCCCATAAACATAGATGCAAAATCCTCAACAAAATATTAGCAAATCAAATCCAGCAATGGAGAAAAAGAATTATATACCACAACCAAGTGAGAGTTTTCCTGGTTCAACATTCAAAAAGCAGTTAATGAAATCCATCATATCAACAGGCCAAAGAAGAAAAAACACATGATCCCATCAGTAGACACAGGAAAAGCATTTGACAAAACCCAAAACCCATTTATAATAAGAATTCTCAGTAAACTAGTACTAGAGGGGAAATTCCTCAACTTGATAAAGAATATCTACAAAAAGCCAACAGCTGACATCATACTTGGTGGTGAGGAACTAGAAACATTCCCACTATGATCAAGAATGAGGCCATATCTCCTCTCTCACCACTCCTTTTCAACATTATACTAGAACTCCCAGCTAAAAATGAAGTAGACAAGAAAATTCATAGATTTCATGATTTTCTATGTAGAAAATCTGAAAGAACCAACAAAAAAAGCACCCGGAACTAAAAAGCATCTATGTCAAGGTTGTAGGTTATATGGATATAACTGACACAAAAGTCTATTGCTTCCCTATATGTCAGCAATGAACACTTTGAAATGAAAAACATAATACCATTTATATTAAAAAATACTAAACAAAGAATATATATATATATATATATATATATATATAACAAATTACTTACATGATCCATATAATGATAAGTACAAAACTGAAAGGGCTTCCCAGGTGGCACTAGTGGTAAAGAACCCACCTGCCAATGCAGGAGGCATAAGAGATACAGGCTTGATATGTACTGGGTCAGAAAGATCCCCTGGAGGAGGGCATGGCAACCTACTCCAGTATTCTTGCCTGAGAATCCCATGGACAGAATCCCATGGACAGAGGATCCTGGTGGGCTACAGACCACAGAGTCACAAACAGTCAGACACAACTGAAGCAACTTAGCATGCATGCACAAAACTGAGAACAAGGTTGGAAGACTGACACTATCTGACTTCAAGGTCTACTATAAAGCTACAATAGTTAAGACATTATGATGATGGTAAAGACATTATGATGATGGTAAATGAGTAGACAAATAGATCAATGGAATAGAATATTGGGACTGGAAATAAACCTACATTAATATAGTGAGCTGATCTTTTACAAAGAAGCAAAGGCAATACAATGGAGCAAAGATAGTCTTTGCAACAAATGGTGCTGGAACAATAGCACATCCACATGCAAAAAAATAATCTAGACACAGATCTTTAGACTTATCACAGACCTAAACAGAAAATGCAAAACTATAAAACTAGAAGACAACATAGGAGAAAACCTAGATGACAATGAATATGGCAGTAATGTTTTAAATCATAGCACTAAAGAAATAATTGATAAGCTGAACTTTGTTAAAATGAAAAACTTCTGCTCTTCAAAAGACTATATCAAAAGAATTAGGAAAGAAACCGCAGACTGGGAGAAAATATTTGCAGAAGACACATCTGACAAAGTTATCCAAAATATACAAAGAATACTTAAAACTTAACAATAATAAAAAAAAAAAAGAAAACAAATAACCCAACTTAAAAATGAGCCAAAGACCTTAACAGACACCTCATCAAAAAAGATACACCTACGGCAAATAAGCATTTAGAAAGGTGCTACTGGTAAAGAATCCACCTGCCAATGTAGGAGACATAAGAGACGCAGGTTTAATCCCTGGGTTGGGAAGATCCCCTGGAGGAGGCGATGGCAACACCCTCCAGTACTCTTGCCTGGAGAATCCCATGGAAAGGAGCCTGGCAGGCTACGGTCCATTGTGTTGCACAGAGTCTGACATGACTGAAGCAACTTAGCACACATGCATGCACATCACATGTAATCAGGGAAATACAAATTAAAACAGTGAGATACTACTAAACACCTACTAGAATGGCCAAAATCCAGAACAAGTGACAACATCAAAAGCTGATGAGGATGCAGATCAACAGGAACACTCATCCATTAATGGTAGGAATGCAAAATGGTACAGCCACTTTGCAAGACAAATTTCTTACAAAATGAAACATACTCTTACCATGTGATGTGGAATTCATATTCTTGGTATCCATCCACATTATAACCACACAAAAACCTGCACATAGACATTTATAGCAGTTTTTTTTTTCATAATTACCAAAATTTGGAAGCAATCAAGATATCTTTCAGTTAGGTGAATGGATAAACAAATTGTGGTACATCTAGACAATGACATATTACTTAATGCTAAAAAGAAATGAGCTATCAAGCCAGTAAAGACATGGAGGAACCTTAAATACATTTACTTAGAAAAAGTAGCCAATCTAAAAAGGCTGTAGGATTCCAACTACATGACCTTGTGTAAAAGTCAAATCTATGGAGACAGTAAAACATCAGTGGTTGCCAAGGTTGAGAGGGTGGGGGGCTATGAATAGGTAGAGGACTGAAGATTGTTAGAGAAGTAAAAAATACTCTGTGTGATACTATAATGGTGGATACATGTCACTATATGCTTGTCCAATCCCATAAAATGCTGAATATCAACAGTGAACCACAATGAAAACCATGGACTTTGGGTGATAATGATGTGTCAATGTAAGTTAATCAGTTGTAACAAATGTTCCACTCTGATGGCGGATTTTGATAATGGCATATGCGTGTGTGGAGGCAGGAAATATATGGGAAATCTCTGTTCCTTCCTCTCAATTTTATTGTGAACCTAAAACTTCTCTGAAATTTTAAGTCTTTTTTTTTTTAAAGATCAAGTGGGACAAAGCTATAACCAATTTATTTATTATTACTATTATTATTTTAAATTTATTTTTTAATTGAAGGAAAATTGCTTTACCATGTTGTGTTGGTTTCTGCTATACAACATCAAAAATCAGCTATAATTACACATTACCATTTTTATACACAACCTTTTAGATGCATTCACATGACATTTTTGAGGTCCTTCTATGTGCCATGTATATTAAAAAGCAGATGTAAACTTAATACAATCACAGAAATATCTGTGCTATAATAAGAAGTTGGGGGAACACAAAACCTTTTGAAAATTTTCACTTTTCTCCTTTTGAGCCTATAAACGAATAGTCTTATAAATAAGACTTATAGTCTTATAAATAAGTTGTGAAGAGCTCAGGACATCTTTGTATCTTTTTTTAGTTTGTTTTTAATAAAGAATGTCAGCTTTCATAGGTGATACACCTAGTTTATAAGAATGTCAATATAATAGGTTTGAATTTATGTACATTTGTTCCATTAGGCAGAAACACAGTTAATAAACAAGGATTCATTGGAGGTATGAACAGAGAATACTTTATTAACTGTTTTTCTCTGCTGCTGAAATGAACACTCACCCCTCGGCATGACAGTGATAATCTCCAACCCAGGACTACTCAAACGTAATTTCCTAATGGTTCATTATGCAGTCTGAGAGAAGGTCAACCCAGAGACTTAACCGAACTAGACTTGAGAATTCTCACTGCTTGGGAATGTGGTCACTGGAGTCAGAGAAGCTGTTTCAGAATCCAACTCTATCATGTCCTAACCATGGATCTTTGGACAGATCATGGAGTTTCATTCTTGCATATGTAATATGTGACTTAATAAAAGGGCTTTCCTGGTGGCTCAGTTGGTAAAGAATCTGCCTGCAATGCAGGAGACCTGGGTTCGATCCCTGGGTCAGGAATTTCCCCTGGAGAAGGAAATGGCAATCCACTCCAGTATTCTTGCCTGGAAATCCCATGGATAGAGGAGACTGGCAGGCTACAGTCCACGGTGTCACAAAGTGTTAGACAGAACTGAATATCCTGATAGGGTTGTTGTGTTACATAAGTGTTAAAAACTATGAAGGGTCTGAGATTTTACTGTACTTCCAAGTTTCATGAGTGTTGGTAGAAGAAAAAAGACTCTTGAGTCAGAAACAAAGGACACTTAATTATTCATTGCAATAGAAATAGCCAGAGTATCAGCATTTGTGTTGCTTCCCCAAACCCAATTCCCACAAAGCAATACAAAGAGGGCCAGATGACACTCTACACAAGCAGTAGGCTGCATTATAGGAGAAGAATCCCAAGCTTAGGAAGCACAAGTCTTTAATAATGGGACAAAGGCACGCCTGCCTTTTGCTCCAGAGGGAGTTATTATCTATATTTTCCAAGCCTGCAAGCAAAATTGCCATTCACTCTGGTGGAAGACACAATTTCTACCTTTTATGGCTGTTCTCGATCCATATATCCTTGAAAAGATAATCTAGGACAAGGGACAGTTTTTCTGCTCATAAGTCATGCAGAAATATAAGAGATCCATTGGAAATTGTCTCTCAACAATGAGCTCATTTAAAACACTTAGCACGGTACCCAACATGTAGCAAGTGCTCAATAGAAAGTAACCCCCTTTAACATCACCACTGTGTAATTAATACCTTATCCACTGACTTCCAAGTCAAGCTGTAAAGTAAATCTAGATATTTTGTTTTGTTGTTTAAAGAAAGAGTAGACAATGGATTAGGTTACAATAGAAATTATATATATTCTAAAAACTACTAGCTCAAGATAAAATTTTCTTATCAAAATGTCATTTGCCCTGAATTCAAAATAAACTATAATTTATCTGGAGGTAGAGTAGTTAAGTCAGACACCTACTCAAGAAAAATATTGTGATTGTGTGTGTGTGTGTGTGTGTGTGTGTGTGTGTGTGTGTAAAATAACCCACTCATAGATAACTGTGAATTAAGGATCTTTCCAGTGGCAAGTTTGTCACTGTTCTCCAGGAAAGCAATAGCAATCTGCCACCTAGGGATACAAGTAGCTAGTCCAAAATCTGTTGCCAATGACTGACTGGGATGTGGGTAAAGGTAAAGGCATAATCAAGGGAAATTTAAAAGATTGCCTGCCACCACCATAATCCACAACATGTTATTAGTGACCCCTGCTTTATTGTTTGGTGGAAGACAATTTTAAAAGAGTCAATCTGCTACATAGTAAGACCATAACCAAAAAGCTCTTCAGAAATCTGTGGAGAATCCTGATGTTCATTTTAAAAAGAACAAAGTCTCCTCCAGGAAACCTTCTACAACCAATTGTACTGACTCTATAATTATAGTTGAACAGTGTGGTTAGGGGTGCCATATAATGTGGCTCCTCCATCAGTGATTCTGCATCCATGATTCAACCAACTGTGGATCGTGCACCACTATAGCATTTACTACTGAAAAACATGGCATATCATTGGATCCCTACAGTTCAAACCCATGTTGTTGAAGGGTCAACTGAATTTCTTACTTCTCCACTTCTTCTCATTTAGATTACACTGATATTTCTGTATCTGTCAATAAGTAGTTTTGTAAGTATTCTTACAATATTCACCAAGCTTTGCTTTATCACCCAAGTCACATTGCAAACACTTCAAAAGCACCGAGTCCTTTCTATATGGTTATCTTCTTCCCCATACAGAAGATAGAGTATTGTATTTTTGTATTGACAATTATATATGTTAATTGTCTTAGCAACTAACCTGTAATACCCTATGTCTCTGTGATCTATTCTCTGATCCCTGCCTACCCACCATAATTGCCACTGTCAGAGGTCTTAAAAGACTGGTAACATTCAAAAGTTCTGCATGCTGCTCTAACTTTACTCTATGACCCACTAACATTGGATTTCTTCCCCTTTAGTCTATTGAATTTCTACCAAGAGACTCAAGGATATTTTACTTGCCAAATCTAACGACCTCTTGTTCACCCTCATTCCTTCAACTTTCTAAACCCCTCATTACTTCTAAGATATCTTTCACTTAGGACTGTCTACTTCTATGATCACTCTTTTTAACTCTACGGTTGGCTCTTTTTTTTTTCCCTGTGTGTTACCCACTCAGTCGTGTCCCACTCTTTGCAACCCCATGGACTAGCCCACAGGCTCCTCTGTCAATGGAATTGTCCAGGCAAGAATACTGGAGTGAGTTGCCCTTCCCTTCTCCAGGGGATCTTCCCAAGAATGGGATTGAACCCGGGTCTCCTGCACTGTAGGCAGATTCTTTACCGTCTGAACCACCAGGGAAGCCCCTTTTCCCCTGAGGTATCTCCAAAATGTTAGCCATCCTCCCCTAGGCCTCGGGATTCCTACTTCTGTTTTATTTGCTTGTTTGTTTATTTTGTCCCTCCAGCTTTCACCTCTGTAAATTTTGTTAAAACACTAGATTTCAACCACAAACTAAGTGCTGAAGACATCGAAGTCTGTAATATTTTTCTCTAGTTCTGTACTCTCTAAGTTCCAGCCCAGTACATCCATTTAACTATGACTGCATATTAATATCATGAAGGCACTTATCAGTACCAAGACTGAATTTCCTCCCTACAATCTGTTATTGCTCCTATGTTATCTATAATAATTAGAGAGGCATTGCTAACCATACTATCTAGTTTCTCAAGTTAGATGCCTCAAAATCATCCTCCATTCCACATATCTGTACTTATTTCCCTTACACAATTGGTTAACAAGCTGTGCTAATTCTGTTTTAAAATGCTCCTCTTACCTGATATTTCATCTAGGTCCTGCCACAGTTCAAGCACCAACCGTGTCTTCTCTGTACTACTAAATTAGGATCTTAACAGGTTTCCCTGTCTTCATTTTTTCCCTCCTCCAACCTTTTGGTCAAAAGAAATTATTTAATTTTCTGAAAGTGTTTATAAGCAGAATTAGAAGGATGGGAGCATACAGAGACATGTGATCACAAGCTAAAGTTCATGTTTAAAGTGTTATAGAAGTAATAATAAAAAAAAAAGTAAGGTAAAAATGTCCTGAGGCTAGAAGAGAAGGCAAAGAAGTAAGTAGGCAAGCTATAAAACTGTCAATGATAGTGGACAGTGGCAGAAAGGAAGATGTTGATGGAGGAAAAATCCTCTAGGAGGAATCTATCCTAGGCATTCTGTTTTTCTTGTTCTATGTCCTCTCCCTGGGTTATTTTAACCATTGCTTCAAATCCAAAATCCATATCTCAATACTACATCTCCAGCCCTGATGTCTCTCCTAAGTTCTAGACTCATACATCTAACCGCCTATAGGATATCTCTACTGGGACGTCCCACAGGTATCTTAGTGTATCTAAAGGTGAACACACCTAGTTTCTCTTTCTTTATCCATATAAGCACATAGCATCATCATCTACATAGTTCCCTATAACAGAAACCTGGGAATTACCCTATTCATTCTCTCATCCCGGCCCTTCTTTGACATTCGTAACAATTCTGCTTAACAAAAAGCTCTGGACCTCTGGACATGCATCACTCCATCCTAAACACCACTGCCCTTAGTTTACATTTTGAATTATGGTAGCAAATGCTACTGGAGAAGAGTGAAGAAATAACTCCAGAAAGAATAAAGAGATAGAGCCAAGGCAAAAACAATACCCAGTTGTAGATGTGACTGATGATGGAAGAAAGTCCAATGATGTAAAGAACAATATTGCATAGGAACCTGGAATGTTAGGTCCATGAATAAAGGTAAATTGGAAGTGGTCAAACAAGAAATGGCAAGACTGAACATTGACGTTTAAGGAATTAGTGAAATAAAGTGGACTGGAATGGACAAATTTAATTCAGATGATGGGCAAGAATCCCTTAGAGGAAATGGAGTAACCCTCAGAGTAAACAAGAGAGTCTGAAACGCTGTACTTAGGTACAATCTCAAAAATGAAAGAATGATTTCTGTTCGTTTCCAAGGCAAACCAATCAATAACACAGTAATGCAAGTCCATGCCCTAAACACTAATGTCAAAGAAGCTGAAGTTGAACAGTTGTTCTATGATGACCTACAAGACCTTATAGAATTAATACCAAAAAAGATGTCCTTTTCATCATAGGGGACTGGAATGCAAAAGTAGGAAGTCAAGAGACACCTGGAGTAACAGGCCAGTTTGGTCTTCTTTTGTTTCACAAAATGAAGCAGGGCAAAGGCTAACAGAGTATTGGTAGGAGAACGCACTGGTCATAGCAAACACCCTCTTCCAATAACATGAGACGACTCTACACATGGACATCACCAGATGGTCAATACAGAAATAAGTCTGGTTACATTCTTTGTAGCCAAAGATGGACAAGCTCTACATAATCTGCAAAAACAAGACTGGAGCTGACTATGGCTCAGATCATGAACTCCTTATTGCAAAATTCAGACTTAAATTGAAGAAAGTAGGGAAAAACACTAGACCATTCAGGTATGGTCTAAATAAAATCTCTTATGGTTATAGAGTGGAAGTGACAAATAGATTCAAAGGATTAGGTCTGATAGACAGAGTGTCTGAAAACTATGATTGGAGGTTAGTGACATTGTACAGAAGGCAGTGATCAAGACCATCCCCAAGAAAAACAAATGCAAAAAAGCAAAATGGCTGCATGAGGAGGCCTTACAAATAGCTGAGAAAAAAAGAGAAGCTAAAGGCAAAGCAGAAAAGGAAAGATATGCCCATCTGAATGCTGAGTTTCAAAGAATAACAAGGAGAAATAAGAAAGCCTTCCTCAGTGATCAATGAAATGCAAAGAAATAGAGGAAAACAACACAATGGGAAAGACTAGAGATCTCTTCAAGAAAATTAGAGATACCAAGGGAGCATTTTATGCAAAGGTGGGCACAATAAAAGATAGAAACAGTATGGACCGAACAGAAGGAGAAGATATTAAGAAAAGGTGGCAAGAATACACAGAAGAACTATACAAAAAATATCTTAATGACCATATAACCACAATGGTATGATCAATCACCTAGAGTGAGAGACATCTTGGAGTTTGAAGCCAAGTGGGCCTTAGGAAGCATCACTATGAACAAAGACAGTGGAGGTGATGGAGTTCCAACTGAGCTATTTCAAGTCCTAAAAGATGATGCTGTGAAAGTGCTGCACTCAATATGCCAGCAAATTGGAAAACTCACCAGTGGCCACAAGATTGGAAAAGGTCAGTTTTCATTCCAATCCCAAAGAAAGGCAATGCCAAAGAATTTTCAAACCACTACACAATTGCAGTCATCTCAGCTGATAGCAAAGAAATGCTCAAAATTCTCCAAGCCAGACCTCAGCAGTATGTGATCCAGGAACTTCCAGATGTTCAAACTGGATTTAGAAAAGGGAGAGGAACCAGAGAATAAATTCCCAACATGCATTTGGATCATCTAAACAGCAAGAGAGTTCCAGAGAAACATCTACTACTGCTTTATTGACTATGTCAAAGCCTTTGACTGTGTGGATCACAACAAACTGTGGAAAATTCTTAAAGAGATAGGAATACCAGGCCACCTTATCTGCCTCTTGAGAATTCTGTATGCAGGTCAGGAAGCAACAGCTAGAACCCGACATGGAACAATGGACTGGTTCCAAATTGGAAAAGGAGTACGTCAAGGCTGTATATTGTCACCCTGCTTATTTATATGCAGAGTACATCATGCAAAATGCTGGGCCGGATGAAGCACAAGTTGGAATCAAGGTTGCAGGGAGAAATATCAATAACCTCTGATACGCAGATGACACCACCCTTATGGCAGAAAGTGAAGAGGAACTGAAGAGCCTCTTGATGAAAATGAAAGAGGAGAGTTAAAAAGCTGGCTTAAAACTCGACATTCAAAAAACAAAGATAATGGCATCCAGTCCCATCACTTCATGGCAAATAGATGGGGAAACAATGGAAACAGTGACAGACTTTATATTTTGGGCTCCAAAATCACTACAGATGGTGACTGCAGCCATGAAATTAAAAGATGCTTGCTCCTTGGAAGAAAAGCTATTTCCAACCTAGACAGCACATTTAAAATCAGAGACATAACTTTGCCAACAAAGGTCTATCTAGTCAAAGCTATGGTTTTTCCAGTAGTCATGTGTGGATGTGAGAGTTGGACCACAAAAAAGCTGAGTGCTGAAGTCTTGATGCTTTTGAACTGTGGTGTTGGGGAAGTCTCTTGAGAGTCCCTTGGACTGCAAGGAGATCCAGCAACTCAATCCTAAAGGAATTCATCCCTGAATATTCTTTGGAAGGACTGATGCTGAAGTTGAAGCTTCAATACTTTGGCCACCTGATGAGAAGAGCCGACTCATTTGAAAAGACTTTGATGCTGGGAAAGATCGAAGACAGGAGAAGGGGATGACAGAGGATGTAATGGTTGGATGGCATCAACTGGATGGACATGAGTTTGAGTAAGCTCTGGGAGTTGGTGATGGACAGGGAAGCCTGGAGTCCTGCAGTCCATGGGGTCACAAAAAGCCAGGCATGACTGAGCAACTGAATGGACTAAGCACCCCGCTAACGGGTCTCTCTGACTCCAGTATCTCCTCATTCCTCACCTTTCCGATTTCTACATTATATTTTGAATGCTGTTTCTGCACAAGTCCCTCAAGCACAAGCAAAAATATGAACCCTTCCCACTAAGGGTTGGTAATTAAAATATACAAATTGAAATGGAAAGAAGACACAAGATAACATTTTAAACAAGAGCTAAAACACTGGGATTTATACCGCTGGTACTTAACTTCCTTCTTAAGCAATACTTTAAGGCCTAATTTATAATCTTTTCTTGGTCACTATCTGGTATAAAACCCTTAAAGAATAAATATTGTCTTTTTCAAAGTAGTTCATTACATAGAACATAATGCCCAGATAACAAGTAATGGACATCTGATTTTTCAGATGGAAACATAAATTAAAACCCACAATGAATATATCTCTGCATGACTAGTCCCTTGGGTATACAAATAATGAGAGAGAAGACACTAGAGAGAGCTAAATTAGCAATAAAGGTAGCCCGAGATGAGAGGCTAATGTCAGACCAAGGAATTTGTCACAGGCATCCATTTAAATGTTTTTAAAGCCGGAAAGCAATATGATCATAGGAAACATTAGGAAGATATTAGAAATCAGAAATGGAATTCAAGCAGATTATTTAAAAAGCAAAAGCAACAATGGCACCCTCTGAATGGGAATGGATGTCAAAAAAGTTTGACATCTGAGGTATTAGCAATAAGACTTGAGAACTGATTTGATTCTTATTAAAGGGAGGTGGTATTAGTGATTTCAACGTCTCTTTACTGAACAACTAGGAATATAAAGAATTGTTAGGAGAAAGGTTGACTTATGAAACTTTGGATTTGAGATATCTTTGGGACACAGGGAAATATGAACCTAGATCAGGAGTTGGCAAACGACAGACCAAATCCTACCAGTTGTCACTTTTTATACATGAAGTTTTGCTGGAACAGAGCTACTTCTTCAAGTATTATTTAGGATTGCTTTTGTGTTACAAGTAGTTGAGACAAAGGTTCTCTGCCTACAAAGTCTCAAATAATTACTGCTGCTGCTGCTGCTAAGTCGCTTCAGTCGTGTCCGACTCTGTGTGATCCATAGACGGCAGCCCACCAGGCTCCCCTATCCCTGGGATTCTCCAGGCAAGAATTCTGGAGTAGGCTGCCATTTCCTTCTCCAATGCATGAAAGTGAAAAGTCAAAGTGAAATTTCATGTCCAACTCTTAGCAACCCCATGGACTGCCGCCTATCAGACTCCTCTGTCCATCCACATACCCTTAATAATAATAATAAAAGTTTGCAGACCAAGTATCAGAATTTTGCTGTGTCTATGGTGGCTCAGAAGTTAAAGCGTCTGTCTGGAATTCAGGAGACCTGGGTTTGATCCCTGGGTCAGGAAGATCCCCTGGAGAAGGAAATGGCAACCACTCCAGTACGCTTGCCTGGAGAATCCCATGGAGGGAGGAGCCTAGTAGCCTACAGTCCATGGGGTCGCAAAGAGTCGGACACAACTGAGCAACTTCAATTCACTTCACTTCATAACGACAGCTACAGAGGACTTCCCTGATGGCTCAGAGGATAAAGCATCTGTCTACAATGTGGGAGACCTGGGTTCGATCTCTGGGTCGGGAAGATCCATCCCATGGACAGAGGAGCCTGGTAGGCTACAGTCCATGGGGTGGCAAAGAGTTGGAGACGACTGAGCAACTTCACTTTCTTTCACTTTTCACAGAATCTTGAGTGGGCAGGGGGCGGCGCTGTTTCCTGTTGTAGCTGTTTCCGGTTGTAGAATATTCTGTCAGTACTAGGGGCGGGTCTCATGAGCAGGACAAACCATTATGGTGGGGGGTTGAGAATTTTGATACTCGATTACAAGCCCTTCATGTTCTTGGTTATGAGTCTTCTCTGACCACTCCTGTTTCTCCGTGACTTCAAAGACTTTGAACAGTATAGGAGATCCCCTTATGTCCGGGGGAGGGGAGAAATCTTCCTCACACACCTCTCCCACCCCTGCCGTTTCTGAAAATTGGAACAGTCCAAAGGCAAACACGTTGACCGGTTTGTAGGAAACTTTCTTTCTTCAGAGCCCTCTCTGAAGGGAGGGCGGGAGAGAAATAGAGATCAAAAACGTTTCTTTTGCTGTGGTAAGTGATTTTGTTTGGGCTTGCACTCCCACTGACAGGAGGTGAGGCCTGGTGGGAGGTGTCCTGAGGCAGGGTATAGGGTCTTTAGGAGGGTGTGAGATGGCCGCGGGGGGGGGTGGGTGGGGGGGGGGGCGGGGAGCAACCAGAGAAGAGATTAAAGGGATGGGGGGAGGGGAGGGAGAGGACTGACTGAATCGTCCTGCAGGGCCAGCCAAGCCCCAAAGGCACTCAGTCATCATGGCCTTGAAACCCGAAGACCCAAGTAGTGGGTTCTGGCATGGTAAAGTGATGGCTTTCATCAACGAGAGGATGTCCAGGCACGCGAAAGGCCCAGAGTTCTACCTCGAGAATCTCTCTCTGTCCTGGGAGAAGGTGGAGGATAAGTTCAAGGCCATCCTAGAGGACTGTCAGGTGCCCGGCCAGGCCAAAGAGGCCTGTGCCTGGAGCAGCCTGGCCCTGGGCATGCGTTTTGCCTGCAGACAGAACCAGTTACACGGGCACAGGGTGCAGTGGCTGCACGACTTAGCTGGGCTGCACAAGTCGGCCGCACATGCTTTGGCCTCAGACCTCAAGTTGTTCGTGGCACAGCACGAGATGGAATGTAAGGAAACAGCCTTCCAGCTGCAACAAATGCAGGCCAACCTGGAGAAGATGCGGAAGGAAAGGGATCAGCTGAGGTCGAAGCTCTTCCAGGCAGTAAGATTACTTGGTCCCCGCCCTGCTTCCCGCCCCAGCCCCCAGTCCCAGCCCCAGCCTCGCCCCCAGGACAGGTCTCAACTCTGTTCACTTCCTCCAGGAGCTGGAGTCTCTGCGGGAACGAGCTGCCAAGGGACCAGGTCTGGCCATGGCCACTGCCAGTGGGCCTGAGACACAAGGAACCAGTGAAGAGGAAGAGGAGGAGGCAGGGGCCACTGCTACTCCTGCTCCCGCTTCTGAAGCCACAAGAGGAGAAAGACAGGAGGATGCGGAAGGGGCGGGAGCTGCGGGGGCAGAGGAAGCTGAGGAGGCAGCAGAGGAGATGGTTGTAGACATTATGCAGCTTCTCAGCGATATATACCAGAAAAGTCACACCTCTGGTGGGCAGAGGAAGGGAGATTGCAGGTCCATGGAAAGAGCCAGGCGTTATCTATGTAAAACAACCAAGTCCATGTATACAGCCTCTCCATGGAACCTTCCTGTCGAGCTCCCTGCCTCATTCACATACTCATCTCCTTTTCTAGATGCACCCACACCATCCACACCCACATTATCCCCAAGCGCATCATCCTCACCAGCAGCAGCAGTCACAGCAGGAGCTCCAGCTCAAGCATCTCCCCATTGCAGGCCCTTTGATGTTAGCTTGTGGTCTAATGGGGGGGGGGCCTGGGGAATAGACCGTCAAGAACCCACCAGAAATAGGAGTGACTATGATCCCCATCAGCAAAGAAAACCTACAGCATTTCGAAGGCCAGGGGATTGGAACTGCCTTTGGTGTAAAGCCATGAATTTTTCAAGGCAGAAAATTTGCTTCCACTGTGGGAGAGATATCTGGCTACAGAACCCTTGATTCAAAAATGTCAAACAGAGTAGAAACTTAACTGATGGGAGATCAGTTTTCAGAGGGAGGGGAAGGGGAGGCGCGGAAGAGGGCTTGGGAAGAATAGAGAGAAAGGGTGGGTGGTTAAATAGGGGAAAGGAGTTGTGAGAGAGGAGGTGAAAGGGGTGGGAGAGAAGGTATGGGATAGTGATTGGGGAAGGTGTAGATTGGGGGGTTAAGGGGAGAGAGATATATGGAGAAAAAGACTTGTTTTTGACAACCCCGTTTGTGTTCCAGACCACTAGCCTTCGACACGCTAGAACTGCTGCAGCTTCTGTTTGTATTTCTTTTCCCAAACCTAGCATCTGGTGGACCTGGGCAGCCAGTATATAGCACCCCAACTCCCTGCATTACCCCTCCCTTCACTAGGCTGTAGATCATTGGAGCAGGAGTGGACTAGTGGGGATTCCTGCATCCCACGTCTCCAGGAATGAACTGGACAAGAAGTTCATTCATGTTCTGAGCAAGTTATATGAGAAACAAAGCAGACCTGAAGTTAACCCCAGGTTTACAACAGGGCACAGATTCACCAATCCTAAAGGAATCCCTCAGGGCTTCATACAGAGGACGCCAGCACCAGCTGCAGACAAGGACTGCTGTCGTTGTTCAGCCTCCTGACAAGAGAATCGTCCCCAGTCTTCACTTCCAACTAGGGACAGGCAGATCTGAACAGGGAACTTGTGCCACTGCCAAGGTGAGTCAGCAACTGATAGTACCTGGAGGGTTTGCTGGTCTAGACCACTGACCAAAGGACCAAAAAATCCTGAGATTTCTTTTCTCTCCCCAGATTACAGTGGGAGGGGAGTCCAGCTACAAAAGTCCTAGTAAATTCAGAAATGCATAATAGAACCCACCCTGATGGGAAATCAGTTTCCAGAGGGAGGATGTAAAAGGGGGAGGGGGATGATGGTCTGCATTTCCCTCTCTGATAACTGTAAGCTGTGTTGAGGGGAGCTAAATGTGTGGTTTAGCTCACAGGTGGAATGATGTTGAGAAATTATACCTGGACCAGACTGAGGCACAACTGGAGGAGCCCTGAACATTCACTGGGAACTGTGACCCTAAAGATTGAAACTTTTTATGACCCTAAACTAACCCTGGGACATTTCTACAGCAGCTTGATGTGACTCTTGGTTGTCTCCTTTGGGGGCAGATGTGCATAATTGTTACCAGGATCTGTTGCCAGATCCCTAGCTAGTTATTAAAAGGCTTTCACTTGATAGAAGTCTTCTTGGGCTTGTTTATATCTTTATAGGGTATAATTTGGGGCTTCCCAGGTGGCTGCTTGGTAAAGAACCTGCCTGCCAATGCAGAAGACAAAGGAGAAGTAGATTCAATCCCTGGGTCAGGAAGATCCCCTAGGGGAGATGGCAACCCACTCCAGTATTCTGTCCTGGAGAATCCCATGGACAGAGGAGCCTGGTGGGCTACAGTCCATAGGGTCACAAAAAGTAGGACATGACTGAGCATGTGTGTGGAGGGTAGAATTTCACAGTTTCAGCACTCCTGACAGTGCAACTGGCTGTCATCTGATGATGATGTAGATACCTCATCTCCAGGGGGGTGGTCTGTGAATTACAGGATGTTTGGCAGAATCCCTGGCCTCTACCCACTAGATGCCAGTAGTACATCCCACACCCCCAGAAGAGATTGTAACAATCAAGGATGTCTCCACATGTTCACAGGAGAACAAATTCACCCCTGGTTGGGAACCATACTACTATTACTAAGTCACTTCAGTCATGTCCGACTCTGTGCGACCCCATAGATGGCAGCCCACCAGGCTCCCCCGTCCCTGGGATTCTCCAGGCAAGAACACTGGAGTGGGTTGCCATTTCCTTTTCCAGTGCATGAAAGGGAAAAGTGAAAGTGAAGTCGCTCAGTCGTGTCTGACTCTTCACGACCCCATGGTCTGCAGCCTACCAGGCTCCTCTGTCCATGGGATTTTCCAGGCAAGAATACTGGAGTGGGGTGCCATTGCCTTCTCCAGGTTGGGAACCATAGGGGCAATGAAATACTTAGGAGTTCGAAACAGGGGAAAAGAGTTGCAAGGGCAGTGTGTTTAGCAGTGCCCAGGGCTCCAGGGAGTGGGGCACTATGACACAAAAAGTGTTCATTGGGTTTGGCCATGTCTGATCTTTGAGCCAGTCTAGGTGGGGGGTGGGGGTAGAAGCCCAATCGCAAGGACTGAGGAGTGAGTGGAAGTGAGAAAGTGCTCAGTGGGGGGGGGGGGTCTTCTTCAAGGACCTTTAACTATGAAGGGAAGGAATGATGTGTGTGGGATACAAGACCGCGAGAGTTCTTTGAATACCAGAGAAACTTAGGCCATGGGGAAGGAGATAGCTGCAGAAAGCTTGAACATGCAAGAAATATGTAAGAGAATGAAGTAGATCCTACATACTATATTGGAGACATGTTCAGTGCACTGTTTAAGAAAAAAAAAAAAAATGGCCAGCGGTACCTTACATGAAACAAAATTACTCCCCAAATTAGTCTGTGTGCATATGTATTAGACATACACACGTGTGTGTGTGTATTCCTTTTATATTATGGATTTATATAAGCATAGAAATGCTCTGGGAAAACTTTTTTTATCCAGAAAAATGGAGTAGGGTAGGGAAAGTAGGATAGAGGGCTTTTATTTCTTTATATACCTCTGTGTTAGGAAAGTAAGATAAATATTCACAAATATACGAAAAATAAAGTTAATTTACTGGCTTGGGTAGGCTTGGAAAGGCCACCTCCTCCTTTGAGACAGGAGGAGAGAGCAGACACTGATCTCTGTCACAAAGGGGTGGGAAACCAAGAGGGCTTTTGCCTATGTACACCTTAGACTAGGGACCTGAGAGTGAGTAAGGAGAGGAGGTCAGGATGGGAGTGTGGGCTTCTGAACAATGGCATATTTAGGAATAACTTTCACAAGTAGAATGGGGAAGGGGAAAGAAAAGATGACATCCTATTTCCCAGTGGGCCAAACTGGGCCCAAATGAAAGAAAATCAAAAGGCATTGCAGTAGGAACCTAGGAGGGGATTCTGGAAAGGAAGGTGAGTGGTTCCAGAGGGGCAGCAGACACTTAACTTTGGTAATAAACATTGTTTCCATAACTTACTTTTTTTCAGTAAATGATTTGGTTTGTTGGGATTTGGGTTTTATGTTTGATAGGATTAAGGGAAAGATACTGATTTTCAAGATTTTGTGTTTCACACTCAATATAAAGGTTCTTCTCTCTCTCTATTCCCTGGTGGCTCAGAGGTTAAAGCATCTGCCTCCAATGCGGGAGACCCGGGTTCGATCCCTGGGTCGCGAAGATCCCCTGGAGAAGTAAATGGTAACCCACTCCAGTATTCTTGCCTGGAGAGTCCATGGGCATGGTAGGCTACAGTCCATGGGGTCACAAAGAGTCGGACATGACTGAGCGACTTCACTTTCACTCTCTCTCTGTACATACAGAGGAAAGGATTTAATAAACTGAAGTTAATTCCACATCTATCACTAAATATCCTCAACACATCCAACAGAGGTGATATGACTTTGCCTTTGAGCCCTTGGGCTAGCAATGCTTAGATGAGCAGCTCAAGAGTAAGACAGCTATAAAAATGATGTTGCTTCAAGAAAGACCCCAGGTGGCACAGTAGTAAAGAATCCATCTGCCAATGCAGGAGAAATCAGAGACATAGGGTTCAATCCCTGAGTTGGGAAGATTCCCCTGGAGGAGGGCATGGCAACCCACTCCAGTATTCTTACCTGGGAAATCACATGGACAGAGGGACCTGGTGAGCTACAGTCCATAGGCTCACGAAAGTTGGATGTGACAGAGCATGCACACACAAGAAAGACCCAGTCTCAGTGAGCAAGTGAAGGAAATAGAAATTTCGTAGGTGCCAAGGGTTTGGTCAAAGTCAGTGATTTTTATGTCTAGAAATACAGTAGTGATCCTCTCTGGGCTTGAGAAAATGACAAGCAAAGTAGCGAAAGGAAATGACTTAGAGAAGTTAAACTTGGCTACACCTGTCTCAAATGATGTGAAGTAAAAAAGTAATATTTTATTTAGAAATAACAGTGCTTTTCAATCTTTGTTTTATGTCAAGTAGGATCAAACTTAAAAGTTTCCAAGATTGTTTATACAACAATGCTATCTAATGGGAAATTTCCCTACATGCCTTAAGATTTAGAAATTTCTATGACCTTGGACCATGCTATAGAACATTGCCATTCAAAGCATCATTCTTTGCACTGTCATCTCATAATAAGTGCCTCCCTGCTATCTATTTCTCTTTCTATTGGCAAGACTTAACATATTAGAAAAAGAAAAGGTTTCATCCAACCAAAATAAAAATCCCCAGACCCTAGTGATCTGAGGGTTACAGCCAGTAAATCAGTGACCCATAATTATGGAAAGCATCCTCTATGTTTGTAGAATCTGTGTGTGTGGGGGGGGGGGTGTTGTAGTTCAGGGTAAGTTTTAGACTCAGAAAAGGAAGAGATAAGATACAGAGGGAGGGAGGGAAAAGGGGATAGAGAGAGAGAGAGGGAAGAGCATGTATAGAGGTAGACATAGAGAAAGAGAGATCTTGCCTGAGAGTGAAAATGTTGTGTTCTAAGGCGCTCAGTCAAGTCCGACTCTTTGCGACCCCCTGGACCATAGCCCTCAAGCCTCGTCTGTCCATGGTATCTTCCAGTCAAGAAAACTGGAGTGGGTTGCCATTCCCTTCTCCAGAGGATCTTCCCCACCCAAGGATTGAACCCTCATCTACTGCATTGGCAGGCAGATTCTTTACCACTGTGCCACCAGGGAAGCCTGAGAGTAAAAGAGATGAATGTAAATATGAAATCTGGCCAAAATACTCTCCTTTACAGGGAGTCAGAGGAAGGCTTTGGGAGGGTCAGGGTAATGGGGCTGAAAAATGAAAATATGCATATAGCACCTCTCAACCTAAATAAGGGTATATTGCCTTATTATGGGCGAAGAGTATGATCTAGTCTGGAAATTAATATGTGTAGCTTCGTGTTAATCTGGGTCTCATTTTACTGAGATAAAGGCCCTGGCGTGGAACTACGCACCACCATCCTACTTGTTTTTTTTTCCACTTCATAACCATGGATGGAGACTGTACTCGTTGAAAATTAACCAGCTAACTTGCCAAGGTGGATCATTCTTCAGGGTGGTGAGAGAGAGGGGATGGCACTGTATGCATTCATTCCCGTTCCTGAGAAAACTACTTGGAGTCCATGTTTCGACTAATAATGCTGAGGTCAGCACCATCTCCTTTGTTAATAAGGGTTGAATCAGAGAAGGGAATTTATTCCTTTTAAATACACAGTTTCTCATTGTATAAATCTTAATTATGTTGAATTGGTTCATGGTGCTTTTCAGATCTACTTTTCTGTATATTTTCCTTCTACTTTTCTGTATATTCATTCTACTAATTTTTGAGAGTTTGATATTGAACCTCCAACCAAAAATCTTAATTTACCTATATAAAAAACAATTGTAACATACACTAGTTCAGTTCAGTTCAGTTACTCAGTCATGTCCGACTCTTTGCGACCCCATGGACTGCAGCACGCCAGGCTTCCCTGTCCATCACCAACTCCCAGAGCTTAGTGAAACTCATGTCCATCGAGTCTATGATGCCATCCAACCATCTCATCCCCTGTTGTCCCCTTCTCCTCCCACCTTCAATCTTGACTAGCATCAGGGTTTTTTCCATTGAGTCAGTTCTTCAATATATACTGATTTTATATATGTATGTATATGTATGTAAATTTTATATATGTATATAACTTACGTCGGAGAAGGCAATGGCACCCCACTCCAGTACTCTTGCCTGGAAAATCCCATGGACGGAGGAGCCTGGTAGGCTCCAGTCCATGGGGTCGCTAAGAGTCGGGCATGACTGAGCGACTTCCCTTTCACTTTTCACTTTCATGCATTGGAGAAGGAAATGGCAACCCACTCCAGTATTCTTGCCTGGAGAATCCCAGGGACAGAGGAGCCTGGTTGGCTGCCGTCTATGGGGTCGCACAGAGTCGGATACGACTGAGCGACTTAGCAGCTTAGCAGCAGCATAACTTATGTAATATATGCATATATGTATAACTTTATATTTACATATAAATGTATGTAACTTTGTTCTGTATTTTCCAAGTCTCCTATAAATGTGTTATCATACTTTCATAATTTAAAAAGTAAAAACAAAAGAAAAAAAAAAGGAAAGAAAAAAATAATAATAAATAAATATACATTTTCTCCATGGAAACATCACCTGCTAAAAACATGCAGTGTTATCTGACTGCATGGTAAGGTGCCCATTAGTTCTGTCCTTTATCTTATTTTCTAAGAACTGGTCAATGTCTTAAAATCTCACATTCCAAAAATATATCTGAAACCTCCATAAACTAAGTGTTATTATGTTCACATGTTAAAAAAAAAGCCTTGATAAACGCTGGTTCCAGCCACATTGACCTCCCTGTTTTTCTCTGCACATAGCCCATGCTTTACTGCCTCCTTGCTCTTAAACATTGCTTAACTTGCCTGGTAATTCCTATACTATTGCCACCTGATTAAGATCCTCAAGCACCACCTCAAACATCATAATTCTATAAGTCAAAAGTTATTTTTTCTTACTTTCTACTACTATTTTATTTCTTACAGTACTTTTTGCTTCCTCTCATGTGTGATAGAATAAAAGACACGAAGTTAGCGTTGGCAGGTCTCTGCTTCTCTCTGCCCTCGAAAAATAATCCTCTTTTTGGCTGAAAAGGCCTCTCCAAAGCCAGAAACTTCTACAGAGATTCTGTGTTCTAGATCATTTTCAGGGCTTTTTCTGTGAAAAATAGGTGTAATGGGCAGAAAGAGCTGAAAAAAATTGCGAAGAGCAATCCTAGTTTAGATTATATTAGAAAGGGGAACAAGAAATTGAAAAGAGAGAAAAAAAGCAAGAGATAGAAGATGAAAGAGGACAAAAGAGGAAAATGCATTCTAAGGGAAGTATTTTAGTTGGGAATGAGAGTGAGGAGTGATGAGAGAGGTTTCTGGGCAGCTGTCTTATGTAATAAATACTGAGCATGAGAGTAGTGGAAAAGATGATTTCAAATACTGTGGAGGTGGGGCTCTTCCATTTTTTGTGGTACCATGGACTGTAGCCTGCCAGGCTCCTCTGTCCATGGAATTCTCCAGGCAAGAATAGTGGAGTGGGCAGCCATTCCCTTCTCCAGGGGATCTTCCTGACTCAGGTATTGAACCAGGGTCTCCTACATTGCAGGCGGATTCTTTTACCATCTGACCCACCAGGGAAGCCCAACTGTCCTCCCATATAAAATAAAAATTAAGTTTAAAAAATAGATTGAAGGCAGACATTTAGGAAAGCAGAGAAACTAATTAGGAGTTTATTGTAACAAGACAGATAAGAGATCTTGGCTTGGACCAGCAGTGGAATGAAAGGCACAGATTATGTAATCCCCAAAGGTCAAGGAGGTTAAAACCCTGTGGAATAATAATACATTGACCAATGGGAGATGGGAGCAGAGAGAGAAACTGTTTTCCTATTCTCTTCCTGGATCAAGTATGTAAAAATACCCTTCCTTCTTCACTGCCTCACTTTGCTTTTACCTTTTTCTTGTTTCCCTGGGATTACAATCCCTGGGTCATGAAGATCCCCTGGAGAAGGAAATGGCAACCCACTCCACTATTCTTGCCTGAGAAATGCCATGGACGGAGGAGCCTGGCAGGCTATAGTCCCTGGGGTCACAAAGAATTGCACATGACTGAGTGACTGAGAACACAGCACACACTCTCTAATACATATTCACTTTTTGCCCCAGGATTCACTTTCTAGGAACCCAATGATGAGATAGGAGGAAGATCAGGAGTTCCGTTTTGGATCTATTGGTTTTAATGTAGGTAGAGATGCTGAAAAGTCTGTTGGATAAAAAACTCTGCAGAGAGATCTGGGTTGGAAGGTATCCATGTTGGAGTTACCAGTGTACAGATGGTATATAAAACTATGAGACTGCATAAACAGATCATGGAGGGAAGTGGTGTTAATAAAGATGGAAAAAACTAAGGACCAGGCCCTAAGAGTCCTCTGACATTAAGAGATCAGGAGAAATATGAGGAGTCAGCAAAGGAACTTCAGAAAAGATAACTGATGAAATAAAGGGAAAACAAGAGAGTGTGACTCTTTAAAACTCAGGTAAAGAACATATATCAAAAAGAAGGGCTAGTCAACTGTGCTAAATGTGCTGATCTTATAAAAAGAGGAGTGAAAATTGACCTGACCATTGGATTTAGCATTGTTGTAGTCATTGGAGACTCCAGTTTTGGTGGAGTGGTTAAGGTAAAATTCTGATGGAAGGGACTTTCCTGGTGGCTCAGACCATAAAGAATCCTCCTGCTGATGGAGGAGATGCAAGAGACCCAGGTTTGATCCCTCGGTCGGGAAGATCCCCTAGAAAAGGGAATGGCTACCAACTCCATTATTCTTGTCTGGAGAATTCCATGGACAGAGGAGCCTGGTGGGCTACAGTCCATGGGGTCGCAAAGAGGCGGACACAACTGAGCAACTTTCACTCCCTCACTCACTGATGGAAGTAGTTTAACAGAGAATTAGTGGAAAAAAGCTTAAGATGGTGAGTGCAGACAACAGTTTCTTTGAAGTAGTTTTGCTGCAAATGGAAACAAAGAAATGGAGGCAGTGGCTGTCAGGGGAAGTAGAATTAAGAAGCATAGACCTTGACCTGTGTGTATGCTGATGGAAATGATTCAGTAGAAATAGAAACTTCCATGATAAGAGAGATGGGAGAATGGCTTCAGTGATATCCTCGAGTAGGCAAACATGGTCAGAATCCAGTGTATTAGTGAAGTGACTGGTCTTACATGGGAGCTTTGCCAGTCCATCAATAACAACAAACCTGAAGGCAGAGTATGTAGGTACAGATACCAGTAGGTGGACAGATGTAGTGGATGTTCTCTCCTAACTGCCTCAATCTTTTCTCAGTAAAATGGGAAACAAGGGGAGGAGATGTTGGAGGCTTGAGAAGAGCAGATGTTAAATAGTCATCTAGGAAGATAGGAGACTGAATGGTGCAGTAATATACCATAAGACTATTTGACAGCATTAAGAATCCATTTGAGGTTCATGATGATGAATTTAAAGTGAGATCAGTGAACATTATATGGTTTCCTTTGGTCAGGTTCAGCTAGAAGGATACAAATACACAAGCATAGATGGAGAGTTGGATTTACACAGTGTTGTGGTTTTCACAAGTGAGTAAGATAAAGGGGGAAAGGGTCAGGGAAACAAGAGGGTATATATGAGATTGATTAAATTGACTGATCATGGAATTTAAACTGTTAGTTTGAAAAGAGAGTGGTGGACAGTGAAAGAATTGTGGGGCCAGTGAGTTGCAGCTCTGGGTAGAGTTATACATTATTGGAACTGTGGTACAGAAAGAGTGAGCCCAAGTTGGTGGCCAGAGAATACATGCAAATGAGATAATCAAGGAGATTACTACTGCCTCCACCATTCCAAAATGTTGCAGATCACCTGCCTGCCACAACCATTACATTACCTAGTTGGACACTGGAAAGACTTTGAATTTGCAACTCCTGAAATAAGTTGAAACACTGATATCAACAAAATAATCATAAAACAGAAGATCACTGAACTTGTGTAATGATAAAAGGAATGGAACTAAATGAATACCAGTGTTAGGTAGCTCATCAGTGATTACTTGAAATTAATTATTGTTTTCTAATGATCAAATATAACCCATTAATTCTTACCAAGCAGGTAATCCTGCTGACTATAAATATCTGTTTTCCCTCAGTAAATAAGCTGGAATTGAAAATAACATAGGTATTATAAAATAGAATGATTATATTTGATTATTACAAAGCTAATGTGTTATAATATGGTTATATTCTAAACATTATACCATGTCTAATTTACTATTAATGCAATGAAAATAAACTATAATTGATACTAGTTTGTCATTTAAGTTATGCACAATTTTTTTAAAATAAGCAGATTATCAAATTGTGGAGGTTAAAAAATAATATTTTCAGGTTATATATGTGTTCTTTTATGCATATTTGCTACAAAAATAACTGTATCAGGGACTCCCACTTTTAAACCAAAATAGGAGGAAAAAAATAACTAACTGCATAACACTCTAGCCTACACAGGCCAGAAGAGGCCATTGCTGCAGTCTTAAGACCCTGCTGCACAATCGGGATCTTTTCTGAAGTCAATTAATTCTCTAAGATTCAGGATCTCATTTTTCCTACAAGAAACTCTCTGCTATCCTAGAAATTACTACCTGGGCAACCAACTTGTTTACACTTAACTTTTCCAAGATCAATAGTTAAGCTGGAATTGAATTATGAGAAATGTTCAGTCCTTGAAAATCTCTTGGTTACCACGGTGGGGAGTAGGTTAGGTGGGTGGAAGGTGATAAAAGCTACATCTTAGTGTCTTAGGTAGACTAGGACAATTACTTTTGTTTCTAAAAGCATAAATTTCCTTGCAGTATGACATAAAGCAAGTCCCATGGTACATGCTCGATGAATATTTGTTGACTGAAATATAAAACTTAATATATGCTACATAGGTACTTTTTGGTCAGGATCATTTAAAGGCCATTAAAATCAGGTGAAATTATTGTATACTTATATTTATTTCTTATTCTTTTTAATTATGGGACATTTCAAATATATTCAAAAATTTAAAAAGACAATGAACCCTCATGTATTCATTGTATAGATCCAAAGATTAGCCCCATACTACATTTATTTCAAATATCTCCAATTCCCCTCAATTCTTCTGATGATGTTATTCTGCAAGAGTAATAATCACTCAAATGTGATGAATAGCAGGGCAAATGTCATGCCTCGGAACTGAATAAATGCACTAAGGAACCCTTCACAAAGAGTTTGTGAGGCATTCAGATTTTGAGGACTTCACTTATTTCAGTGATTATTAAAGACCAAAAATAGCTGGATTATCTTCCTGTTTAAGAAGGAGTTTCCTAATTCTGTTTACTTAATCAGAGAGGTAAATAGCCATAGTGGTTTTGAACTTTCACTGATTCTCTGAATGTGGCCACTGTCATCCCAAAACACATAGGTTTCTACAGATATTCAATTATATTCAATCACTCTTTTCAATATCTTGAATTCATTCAGGATTACATGAATACATCTATCTTCATCCATAGCTTAAGTCGCCCCTTTTCCAAGTTGTTGAGAAAGTGATGTGTGGGATTTTCTCAAATAAGATTACTCTCATCATTTTTATTCTACTAAGTGCCTCAACTGAAAAGATTTGAGTAGAAAGGGGAATAGACAGTAATTCTTGGATTAGCATGGCTCTCAAAATATGACTCACTTCTCCACCATCCCTCTATTACTAACCCACTGACATGCTGAGAAATTCAAGTAATCACTCTTGAGATTAGCCAAATAAAAACACAAAAATGAGTGATTGGCTACTGAAAGGTCACAATCTGTAAACTTTTCTTGCTATGAGTTAAATGGCTGGAGAATGTTACTAAATATTTCATATCTGCATTTTTTAACCACACTGAAATCAGTAGAGTAACTTTTGATGAGGTTGATAAAGGATAGGAAAATAATCCATAATTACTTTAAAGTAGTATCAAATTTGAGATTTTAGATGATATAGATATTGCCAAATGCAGAGCCTTTTTCACTATAAATGTCACTCTCTTGGCAATGGCATAACATCACCTGCATAGACTGAATTTGGAGTCTATGATCCAAATTGGAGTCAGTGATCACTATTAGACCTGAAAAATATGTTTATTATTTATACCCAAATTCTAGCTACTTCACTTAATGCCATTCTGGAAGAGATAAAGCACAAACAAGCAGATTACAAAAACAACAACAAAAAACAATGAGGAGGTTATGTCAAAGAGACAGATGCACCAACTGAAAGAGCTTCCAAAGGTGGATGAATTTGACCCAGAAAATACAGTAGCACTGAATTATTACCCAATGTATAATATAAATGTCCATGAGTCCATAGTGATATAATAAATGATTGAATACATAGATGGGAGAAAAAAACAAATATCCCATGCAGAAGAAATCTAAATAATTTTATATAGATATGGGCTTCCCTGGTGGCTCAGATGGTAAAGAATCTGCCTGCAGTGCAGGAGACCTGGGTTCAATCCATGGATCAGGAAGATCCCCTGGAGAAGGGAATGGCTACTCACTCCAGTATTCTTACTTGGAAAATTCCATGGACAGAGGAGCCTGGTAGGCTACAGTTCATGGGGTTGCAAGAGTCAGAAATGACTTAGCGACTAACACTTTCACTTATGTACATAGTTTGCTCTTAATGAAATGGAGCGTAACTACCATTTCGTATGTATGGACTATTGGAAAACTACTTCCTTCCAAAGAGGACAGTTTGAAAAAGGAGGGGAAAAATAACAAATTCAGAGTGGAGAAAGACAAGTACTACCTTGAGCCAGATGATCAAGGTCAATATGAACAGTGATAAAACATGCTGATACTCCCTACCCTTGACATGATGTGATGAGAACGCATTTTACCTCTGTGTTCTTCCTCCTCAAAACATATTACCCCAGTATAAGCATGAAAAATTATCAGGTTGAGATTTGAGAGACATTCTACAAAATGTTTGAATAGTACTATTTAAGCTGTCAATGCCATTAGAAACAAGAAGAGTATGAGAAACCCCTACAGCCAAAAGGAACTTAAGGAGACATGACAATTAAATGTAAGGTGGTCTCCCAGATGGAATCCTGGAACAGAAAAAGGGCATTAAGCAAAATCTGAGGAAATCTGAATAAAATATGGACTTTAGTTAATGATGATTGGCTCATTGGTTATAATGAGTGTACCACAGTCATGGAAAATGTTAATACTAGGGGAAATGGGTGTAGGGCATACAGAAACTTTCGGGAGTATCTTTGAAATAATTCTGTAAGTCTAAAACTGATCTAAAAATTTAAAAGAATATTTAAAAACCAGTTGGGAGCTTTTATTGCAGCACTTTTTATAGGGACAAAAAATATATGCACATAAATAGCAAAATGATAGACTAAATTGTGATATCATAGACTATTGAACAACACAGAACAGTATATATTTAAAAGGATGAGTGCACTCTCTATCAGTTGACTTGGAAATATTTCCAATATATATATTTAATAAGGAAAGAAAATGCAGGGAAATATGTAACTCTGTTTTTAGTTTGTAAAACAGTGAGGAGAAAATCCCCATGTAGATATACTTGTGCAATTAAAAGAATCAGGAGAAGGTATGCAAGGATACGGGCTTCCCAGGTGGCGCTAGTGGTAAAGAACCTTCCTGCCAATGCAGGAGACTTTCTTAAGAGACGTGGGTTTGATCCCTGGATTGGAAAGATCCTCAGGAGAAGGGCATGGCAACCCACTGCAGTATTCTTGCAGTGTCCTGGAGAATCCCATGGACAGAGGAACCTGGCAGGTTATAGTCCATAGGGTCGCAAAGAGCCAGACACAAGTGAAATGACTTAGCACACATGCATGCAAGGATACACACTAGACTGTTAGCATTTATCAGATAGGGGAAAGGGTAAGATGAGTACATGAGTGTTATATTTTTTTAAGGAAGATAGGAAGAGGAAAGAGAGCCAGATTGGGGAAATAAGCAGAGCAGGGGAAGCAAGCAGTAATTAATTCAGTAATTCATTATAAATATAGCACCTGTATGTAGTTGGCTGATGCTCTGCAAATAAAATATTTAATTGGTGAAAACAAAACAGAGCAAGTGGAATTTGAGGAGGAAAAATGATCTATTTTAGATTGGCAGGATTTAGGAGGGTGGGGAATGAAGAAGGTATAAACAGGGAGAGAGTAGCAGCACCCTAAAGAACAGAGTGTCAGACAGTGAAGCCAAATTACACCCACTTCTCAGTTCTGCCAAGAGCTGTCCAAGGAGGTGAAAATGCTGTTTATTACTAAGGGTGTGGTCAGAATGATTGCTACTTTTGCCACTATTCTGGGGCTTTTGCCCACCGCAAAGAGACGAAACTTGTTTCCCCAATATTTCCTCCCAACACACATACAAAAGTGATTCTTAAGGCATCAAGAAAGCTCTCTATTTATATACCACCTGGTCTCCTGCCCTTTTGAACAATGAGGCCACACCAGGAATTTCAAAGTGCTTTTGATGAAGAGGTGACATAGCTTTGACATCAGACAAAGTCCACAGGAAACAAAAATGGAAGGGTCTGCATTTCCCAGAAGGTAAAATCAAACAACAGAGTACAGATCCCTGGTGAGCAAGATCAGACTTAGCAAATGGCAGTTTTGAAAATGTGTTTAAAGTCACCTCAGCTACCTACTTCAACACTTAATACAGTCTCTATCTGAGATTTGAGATCTTAGACCCTGACGAGGGGAGATGGAGAGGGGAGGAAGGACATATTGTGGAATTCCTGAGCAAAAAACTGATTTCCTGTCACTATGAACTTCTTACAAACAGAACTGTATCTGTGGTATCTTCCACAGGATAGTATATAGGAAGACAGGAGGACCATATGTTTATAGGGTCCCACATTGAATACTTAGATACAGTAGACTCAAATTCACATTGCAAATTCCACAAAGAATTTCACCAGAAATTAAAAGATCTCCTGTTAAAAGACCTCCCAGAAACATTTGAAACTATTTTCCTTCAATAAGAAAGGTGAGACCCTGACCTAAATGATACTTTAGGTAATTTTCATGGCCAGAAATCAAGATTATTGAGCCAAGTTGCTGCTGCGGCTGCTAAGTCACTTCAGTCGTGTCTGACTCTGTGTGACCCCATAGACGGCAGCCCACCAGGCTCCCCCGTCCCTGGGATTCTCCAGGCAAGAACACTGGAGTGGGTTGCCATTTCCTTCTCCAATGCATGAAAGTGAAAAGTGAAAGGGAAGTCACTCAGTCGTGTCCGACTCTTAGCAACTCCATGGATTGCAGCCCATCAGGCCCCTCCGTCCATGGGATTTTCTACGCAAGAGTACTGGAGTGGGTTGCCATTGCCTTCTCCATTGAGCCAAGTAGCTCTATACAAAAACATTTGTCAATACAGGTCTTCCTGTATTAACCATTAGGGTTATGGCCTGATAAACCCAGTACTGTTGGTGTTGTTTAGTCACTCAGTTGTGTTCTACTCTTTGTGACCCCATGGACTATAGCCCTCCAGGCTCCTCTGTTCATGGGATCTCCCATGCAGGGATAATGAAGTGGGCTGCCATTTCCTTCTCCAGGGGATCTTCCCTACCCAGGGGTCGAACCTGCATCTCTGTGTTTCCTGCATTGGCAGATAGGTTCTTTACTACTGAGCCACCTGGGAAACCCAAGTTGAAAATACCTGAAGTCAAAATACATTTAATACACCTAACCCACTGAACATCATAGTTTAGCCTGCTGCTGCTGCTGCTGCTAAGTCGCTTCAGTCGTGTCCAACTCTGTGCGACCCCATAGATGGCAGTCCACCAGGCTCCCCCATCCCTGGGATTCTCCAGGCAAGAACACTGGAGTGGGTTGCCATTTCCTTCTCCAATGCATGAAAGTGAAGTCGCCCAGTCGTGTCCAACTCTTCATGACCCCATGGACTGCAGCCTACCAGGCTCCTCCACCCATGGGATTTTCCAGGCAAGAGTACTGGTGTGGGGTGCCATCACCTTCTCTGATAGTTTAGCCTAGTCTACCTTAAATGTGCTCAGAACAGTTTCATTTCACATTGGGCAAAATGATCTAATACAAAGCCTATTTTATAATAAAGTACTGAATATTTCATGTAATTTATCGAAAGTGAAAACCAGAATAGTTATACGGGTACAGAGTGATTTTAAGTATACCATTTGATTACCCCATGATCACATGGCTGACAGCTGCAGCTTACTGCCTGTTACTACCCAGCATCATGAAATATTATCATGCCACATATTGCTAACATGGAAAAGATTCAAAATTTAAAGTGTGGTTTAGGTTGAATATGTGTCACTTTTGCACCATCATAAAATTGAAAAATTATAAGTCCAACCATCCATAAGTCAGAGATGGTTTATATAAGGCCCTGGGGAAAGAGTGGAGATAGGGAATAAATGAATCACAAAATTTTATGAATTGAATGAGTACACACAGTAAATGGGAATCTTGCTTTATGAAAATGTGATAAGAACTTGCTATGTTGTTCTAATAAATAATTAAAAAGAACTTTATAGAAGCTCCACATGCACTGCAGCCTGTCAAGAATATATCCACTGTATAACATAAGGCACCCTTACACACTCCAGCCCTAAACAAGACTATCACCTGTGACGTTGAGCAATGTTTTCACATAGCACTCACCTTAAAACACAAGTGTAGAATCCACTGTCTTGTGCTTCAACTGAGTGAAACCATATTGAATCTTCCTCTTTGCTCATCCTGACCTCTGAAAAGATGATGGGCTCTTCCAAATCACCTTTGTTTTTGTACCACATCAGCCTGAGCCCAGTGCTTTGGGCCATGCTATAGTTGGTACGAATGTAACTGTAGAAAAGGGCACATTTCACTCGGACTGGCTCGCCTGCCAAAGCCATGTATGTCTTGAGATCCACTGACCAGTCGATGCAGCCATCCACTGAAAGAAAACCAAATTGGACATGAGATGCAATGAATATTATTGATAATGATGAGAGCAATAATCAATCATTGCTAACATATACTGAGGACTCACTATGAGCTAGACATTGAGTCACGAGCTTTACATAGGTTATCTTATTCAATCTTCCCAGTGATCCTATGACAGGGGTCCCCAAATCCCCATGCCATGGACCTGTACCACTCTATGGGTCCATGACCTGTTAGGAACTGGGCTGCACAGCAGGAGGTGAGTGGTGGGTGAGTGAGTGGAGTTTCATCTATATTCACAGCCACTTCTTATCACTCTCATCCCCTAGGTCTGTGAAAAATTGTTTTCCATGAGACCAGTTCCTGGTGCCAAAAACACTGGGGACTACTGTCCTATGAGATATATCTTATCCTTGGACCTGGGCAAGCATGATTCCTGTTCTAGCCCTGTGCCTTTGGAGTATTTCCAGTCCTCTACAGTAATCTGCTTGGAGTTAACTAGATCCTCCAAGGAGCTCCAGCACTCATACCTATGGGGTATTCCTGGGGTCCCCACAACTAGGTACCAATTCCAGTAGGGTGGCTGGCCAAGTGCATCATTACTGCCAGCCAAACGGCATCCACTTAACAGGATTTTGTGAGACTGGATGGCTGGAATGACCCTGGCATGCTGATTTTTGGTGACTCAAATTGTTTATATAGACAGGAGACCCACAAAACAGAGACTTCTTTAGGACCCCTGTATAATCTAGGAGGAGCCCTGAAATTGAGGTTTCTATTATTCTTATTTTATAGACAAGAAAATAAATGAGACTCAGGAAAGTTTAGTGACTTTGCCTATGGATACAGAGCTGATAAATGGTGGAAAACCAGTCTGTGATTCCAGAGACTGTTTTCTTAACCCCTATCCTGTATTGCCCCTGTCTATAATTGTGACCGGAACCACTGTTTTATTTATTTGCCTTTGAGAAAGTAGATGCCAGAGCTGGAAGCAGTGGGTACCTAAAGTGATTATTTGGCACTGTCTACATGCCAGTTTTCCACGGTATGACCTATTAATAGCAGATATTTAATCACAGCTCAATTTCTTTTTATACCCTTAGGCCTCCCTTGCTGCTCAGCTGGTGTGCACTCATGGGAATATATTATATTAATGTCAAGTTTAATCAAATAATATTAGGTGGGTAAATCTACCATTAAAGAAAGACATAAACAGTGAATTCTCTCTTTTCCAGAAAGGTTGGAAATGAGACACTGTGGCTAATTTTATATGCTAGTCAATACAATTAGCATAGCTATTCTACTTTCAATTGCTGATTTTCAAAGAATTTCATCAAATTATGCTACATCCCTTTGTGTAACTTGATTACCCTTTATAAAATAATCCTTTCGTAAACTGTATAAACACTGTCATGTTAAAATTATGTTTCGCTTATCATTTTGTGAACTCATCTGCTTCCTTTTTTTAGATGTTGAGAACTCTGAGCCCAATGTGTTTATCTTTTAACCTCAGTTGACAGGGAAAGCTCAGAGCTACATGCAGTGCTCAAGTGTAATAAACTATCCTACCTCAGGATTTTGCTTTCTCTACAGAAGGGCTTCTTGACCTGAGGTTCAAGGACACCCAGAGGCAGATTGCCTGGATAGATTTCAAGGTGGTGCTTATTTGCATAGCTATACTTTTCTGGGGCAATGTTCCATAGCTTCCATAGCTCTTTATCAGATCTTCAAAGGTGTCTGTAACCCAAGAAAGTTTTTAAATTCTTTGACTTCTGACCTCTCTTTGTGACTTCATTTTTCACTGCCTTGCTGCATATGGGCATTTATTATAAGTTGCCTCAAATTCTCTTGTAGTATGTCAAGTATTCACTAGAAATAAATCAATAATCAAATAACTCACCATAAATTTATAATGAAGGGCATTTGAACTTGGAGGACTCACAGGGCACCAGATTCATCACTATGAATTTTGATGACCATTGTTCACTGTTGAAGTCAAGAAGGTACAACCGAATTGGACTAAGAACATACTGATCTCCAGCTATCTCTTGGGGGGCTTTTTTATTCACTTCCAGGTATCAGTTGTTTACCTGTCACTTGTCATTCTCATAACTGTAAAGAACAGGGAGGGGGCAAATCTACATTACTTAAACTTTGGGGTCATTGTAGATTACTGGTGATACATCATTGCATTTAATGCAGTTTTGATATTTATTGTATTGTCATCTTTCAATGAATTTTATATTTTCCCTACTATGGATTATTTGTGATATTGCTCCCATGCATTAACACAACTGTGAGGAAACGATATGCTTTTTTTTTAGAAAATGTATTTTTTCTCATGCTATGCTAAGTTGCTTTAGTCATATCCAACTCTTTGTGACCCTATGAACTGTTGCTCCCCAGGCTCCTCCATCCATGGAATTCTCCAGGCAGAATACTGGAGTGGATTACCATTATCTCATCCAGGGATCTTCCTGAACCAGATTGCACCTACATTTCCTGCATCTCCTGCACTGCAGGTGGATTCTTTCTCCCACTGAGCCACTGGGGAGACCATAGCTTTATTTTAAAAGTTGGTTAATAGAAGAAACAAAGAAAATATGGGGATTTCTTAAAAAGTCCTTCACATTCCAGTTTTTGTTATTTTCTAACCCTAAAGGTGCATAGCAAATGCTTTTGAATTAACAAATGTGTCTTGGAAGAGTAGTTTTAAACCTCGATAATTACCTACTTGATAGAAAAAAAAAATCTGGAATGTTTTTTCATTTGCACCCTAAATCCCTGTAGTTACTTTCTCTAAACAATGTGTTGCATAATCTACACCTGTACAATGCTAACAGCCTGGTTTGTCCCATTACTGACAGGACATGGTTTGTATAAAAAATAATCAAAATATCTGCTCTTGGGACATGACAATCAGGCTCAAAGGAGGGTGAAGACATTTAACTGCCATTACAATCAGCTTTGTCATACAGACTTTGAGAGGACACTGAGATTTCATTTCCTCTTAAGAGCTAGCTGGGTAAAATGGATTTGATTTAATAGTTTATGATTCCTTTTCTTCTGTTCCCTTGCTTTAGGTAGCAGAGAGGGAATCTTTAGTTATAAAGTTGTCAACAGGCAGAGAACATATATTCAATAATAAGGACAATTTCCAAAGGTTATCCCCTTATTCTTTTCCTTTAGTACAATCATCCCTCAATATCTGCAGGACTGATTTCATGACCCCCAAGGATATCAACACCTCTGAATGCTCAAGTCTGTTATATAAAATGATATGGTAGTTTCTTATAATCTACATATACCTTCGTATATGCTTTAAATAATCTCTAGCTTGCTCATGATAGCTAATACAAAGTAAATGTGATATAGATGTAAATGCAACATAATTGCCAGTGTGCAGAAAGCTTGAGTTGTGCCTTTTTGAACTTTTTGGAATTTTTCAAAAATATTTTCCACCCATGGTTGGTTGAATCCCAGGAGGTAGAACCTGAGAATATGGGCAGGGGCCGACACAACTGTATTCACCACACAAGTTAGAATATAATGTATCTCAAAACACCTGAGGCAATTTTCAAAAAAAAAAAATGGATTAGACAAACAAGATACCAGGGATACATGAAGGCTCATCTGACACCAAATATTTTTCCACACTGAACTTTCATCAGCAGAAATCCGTTCCCATGAGTAAAGATCTTATAACCTTATATCTAGACAGTACAGAACCACTATCAGATTCCAGCAAGGTGGTAGGATTCATTGTTAATGGATTGCTATTCCTAGGAAAACCAACAGAGACAGGGGGCAAGGGGGGGATAAAATAGGATACAGTGCATTTCTCTTTAGATTTGGGACTGGTGAAACAACTAAGAAGGCCTACTAAGTAAGAGGTCTGGAAGCCCAGGTGGCAAGGGAACATGATGGGATTGATACCTTGAGGGTGAGGGAGAACGTTAAGAGAAAAGCATGAAAGGGTCACAAAAAAGGGCAGGAATAGAAGAAAGATCACATAAAACTTAATTTTCCAAGAGCCATTCCAGGGATCAAAGATGGTACTATCAGAAGTCACCAGTATAAGTCACATGTATGTCATGAGAAGGAGATTGTAATACATGCCATGCAGTTAGAGCCCTTTGCACGTTGACACTCCATATGTATTTGGCAAATGGGTGAATGAATAGATCTGTGATGCAGCTGACAAGGGAGCATGCTATGGCCAGGTTAGGGACATAGCAGAACTCAGGAGCCCACAGAGAAAGCCCACCTGCAAGTTTGACCTTATCAGCAAGGCCTCTCATCCACAGGGGGATCCAGCCCTATTCTGTTCACAACTCCAGTCATACCTATGTAGGTTTGTCCCCAAAAGCCTCTGAAGAATGGTGGTTTCTGGACAGACTGGCTTCTCCCAAAGATGGCTTGATAACTGTGTTCCACTAACTAGCCACAAGTGTAAATAGAGGTACTGTAGGTCCCTGGTAGATCAGACCGTAAAAAATCTGCCTGTAATGAAGGAGACCCGGGTTCAATCCCTGAGCAGGGGAGATCCCCTGGAGAAGGGAATGGCAATCCACTCCAGTATTCTTGCATGGAGAATCCCATGGACAGAGGAGCCTGGTGGGCTACAGTCCGTGACATTCAAAGAGTTAGACATGACTGAGTGAGTAACAGTTTCACTCTTCTTTTCAAAAAGGAAAACAATCCCCCCCCCCCAAAAAAAAGAGAGAGAAAAGCAGCAACATTCTGCAGTTGGATTGAAGCTTGCTACAGAGCAAATCCACCAAAGACATCAGGAAGGCCTGACTGTCTTCGCTTCATGGTCTCTTGGTATGGCTATAAATATTTTCATCATTCCACTGAAAAATACCTATTTCTAAATAAGCCATTCCCTGTCCACCCTTGACTCGTAAGAATAGCAATTCAAGTATTTAAAAGAACAATTGTATTTTTTAGATTCTTATTTCAGCTTACTTGATCTAGGTTTCTATAAAACTCCCAAAATTATTACTCTTAGTTTGGTCATGTTGGTAGAAATGTTTAAATATCTAAGCGACACAAAAAAAATTCAATGGAGCAAAGAAAGTCACTTCTTTAAAACCCAGTTCTCGGTTTTAATTGCTTTCATTTCAGACTGCAAAACAAGCATGTGTTTAAGGAGCTTGACATGAAAATTCAAAAAAATGGAGCACATTTAACATATAAAGGGACATGTTAGTGTTCATGCAATTTATTTTGCCAACAGGAGATTCCTAGGGGTGAAAACTAATGCAGTATCCTGGAAAGCGCCCTCGGTGACCAAAGCAAACCTATTTAGCCTGCTTATAGATAAGCCTTGGATTCCTTGTCAATACATCTGGAAAAACAAATCCTGTCACACCTACCTGCTGTGGAAACAGAGTCATGAGAAAAGCATTTAATCCCTCAAAGAGGATAAAATGTTATTATCAGCAACAACAATTATATTATTTTAGAAAACAAGAATACTGCCTGCAGTAAAATTACAGACTCTAATGGCTATGTACATTACAATTTTTATTGGGGAATAGGATATATAGCTATGTATAGAAATGCCAGTTCTGGATATCTGCCCCAAATTGGAAATCTCTTTAGGTAAAATTAGCATATGAAAATAGGCAAGCTCCAGATATCTTGATAATGTTCATTACAACCTAAGTCCTTTGCCTAGGATGTACATCTGGTATTAGTTTATTATGTGCTTTTTTATCAATAAATTGATTTTTTTAAGCCAGATGTTTTTTACCAACTATGTCAGCTATATGCCATTGATTTTTATGGCCGGCTCTCATTTGTGAAATCAACAGGGCAACTGTTGGGGGAAATTCATCAAATTACCACTAGAGGGCAGGCTGTGCAAGTTTTTGTATATTATAATACCTTATCAGCTGAGCTCCAAAGAATTGATGCTTTTGAACTGTGGTGTTGGAGAAGACTCTTGAGAGTCCCTTGGACTGAAAGGAGATCCAACCAGTCCATTCTAAATGAGATCAGTCCTGGGTGTTCTTTGGAAGGAATGATGCTAAAGCTGAAACTCCAGTACTTTGGCCACCTCATGTGAAGAGTTGACTCATTGGAAAAGACTCTGATGCTGGGAGGGATTGGGGGCAGGAGAAGAAGGGGACGACAGAGGATGAGATGGCTGGAGAGCATCACCGACTCGATGGACGTGAGTTTGAGTAAACTCTGGGAGTTGGTGATGGACAGGGAGGCCTGGCATGCTGCAGTTCATGGGGTCGCAAAGAGTCAGACACGACTGAGCGACTGAACTGAACTGAACCAGTGTAATAACTTATCTACTACTGTGGGCAAGAATCCCTTAGAAGAAACAGAGTAGCCATCATAGTCAACAAGAGTCTGAAATGCAGTACTTGGGTGCAATCTCAAAAACAACAAAATGATCTCTGTTCGTTTCCAAGGCAAACCATTCAGTATCACAGTAATCAAAGTCTACACCCTAACCAGTAACGCTAAAGAAGCTGAAGTTGAACGGTTCTATGAAGACCTACAAGACCTTCTAGAACTAACACCCCCAAAAAGATGTCCTTTTCATTGTAGGGGACTGGAATGCAAAAGTAGGAAGTCAAGAAACACCTGGAATAACAGGCAAATCTGGCCTTGGCAAAATGAGGCAGGGCAAATGCTAATAGAGTTTTGCCTAGAGAATGCGCTGGTAATAACAAACACCCTCTTCCAACAACACAAGAGAAGACTCTACACATGGACATCAGCAGATGGTCAATACAAAAATAAGACTAGTTATATTCTTTGCAGCCAAAAATGGAGAAGCTCTATACAGTCAGCAGAAATAAAACCAGAACTGACTGTGGCTCAGATCATGATCTCATTGCCAAATTCAGACTTAAATTGAAGAAAGTGGGGAAAACCACTAGACCATTCAGGTATGACCTATATCAAACCCCTTACGATTATATAGTGGAAGTGAGAAATAGATTCAAGAGATTAGATCTGATAGAGCACCTGAAGAATTATGGACGGAGGTTCATGACATTGTATAGGAGACAGGGGTCAAGACCATCCCCAAGAAAAAGAAATGCAAAAAAGCAAAAGGGCTGCATGAGGAGGCCTTACAAATAGCTGTGAAAAGAAGAGAAGCAAAAAGCAAAGGAGCAATGGAACGATATACCCATTTGAATGCAGAGTTCTAAAGAATAGCAAGGAGAGATAAGAAAGCCTCCCTCAGTGATCAGTGCAAAGAAATCACAGAAAATATTAGAAAGACTGGAAATCTCTTCATGAAAATTAGAGATACAAGGGAACATTTCATGCAAAGATGGGCTCAATAAAGAACAGAAATGGTATGGACCTAACAGAAGCAGAAGATATTAAGAAGATATGGCAAGACTACACAGAAGAACTGTACAAAAAAGATCTTCATGACCCAGATAATCATGATGGTATGATCCCTCACCTAGATCCAGCCATTCTGGAATGCGAAGTCAAGTGGGCCTTAGGAAGCATCACTACGAACAAAGCTAGTGGAGGTGATGGAATTCCAGTTGAGCTATTTCAAATCCTAAAAGATGATGCTATGAAAGTGCTGCACTCAGTATGCCGGCAAATTTGGAAAACTCAGCAGTGGCCACAGGACTGGAAAAGGTCAGTTTTTATTCCAATCCCAAAGAAAGGCAATGCTAAAGAATGCTCAAACTATCGCACAATTGCACTCATCTCACATGCTAGTAAAGTAATGCTCAAAATTCTCCAAGTCAAGCTCCAACAGCATGTGAGCTTCCAGATGTTCAAGCTGGTTTTTGAAAAGGCAGAGGAACCACAGTTCAAATTGCCAGCATCCACTGGATTATCAAAAAAGCAAGAGAGTTACAGAAAAATATCTATTTCTGCTTTATTGACTATGCCAAAGTCTTTGCCTGTGTGGATCACAATAAACTGTGGAAAATTCTTCAAGAGATGGGAATACCAGACCACCTGACCTACCTCTTGAGAAATCTGCATGCAGCTCAGGAAGCAACAGTTAGAACCGGACATGGAGCAACAGACTGGTTCCAAATAGGGAAAGGAGTATGTCAAGGCTGTATATTGTCATCCTGCTTATTTAACTTTTATGTAGAGTACATCATGAGAAATGCTGGGCTGGATGAAGCACAAGCTAGAATCAAGATTGCCGGGAGAAATATCAATAACCTCAGATACGCATATAATACCACCATTATGGCAGAAAGCAAAGAAGAATTAAAGAGCCTCTTGATGAAAGTGAAAGAGGAAAGTGAAAAAGTTGGCTTAAAGCTCAACATTCAGAAAACTAAGATCATGGCATCTGGTCCCATCACTTCATGGGAAATAGATGGGGAAACAGTGGAAACAGTGACAGACTTTATTTTGGGGGGGGGGCTCCAAAATCACTGCAGATGGTGACTGAAGCCATGAAATTAAAAGACGCTTACTCCTTGGAAGAAAAGTTACAATCAACCTCGAAGGCATATTAAAAATCAGAGACATTACTTTGCCAACAAAGGTCAGTATAGTCAAGGCTATGGCTTTTCTAGTACGGATGTGAGAGCTGGACTATAAAGAAAGCTGAGTGCTGAAGAATTGATGCTTTTGAACTATGGTGTTGGAGAAGACTCTTGAGAGTCCCTTGGACTGCAAGGAGATCCAACCAATCCATCCTAAAGGTAATCAGTCCTGAATATTCATTGGAAGGACTGATGTTGAAGCTGAAACCCTAATACTTTGGTCACCTGATATGAAGAACTGACTCATTTGAAAAGACCCTGATGCTAGGAAAGATTGAAGGCAGGAAGAGAAGGGGACGACAGAGGATGAGATGGTTGGATGGCATCACCGACTCAATGGACATGAATTTGAGTAAACCCAGGGAGTTGGTGATGGACAGGGAGGCCTGGCATGCTGCAGTCCATGGGGTTGCAAAGAGTTGGACACGACAGAGCTACTGAACTGAAACTGAACTGAATATCTTTTCTCCACCTAGTATCTTGAACTAAGGATTTGCCATCGGCCAACCACTGGTTGCACTCTTTCCTGGAGAATCCCATGGATGGAGGAGCCTGGTGGGCCGCAGTCCATGGAGTCGCTAGGAGTCGGACAAGACTCAGCGACTTCACTTTCACTTTTCACTTTCATGCACTGGAGAAGGAAATGGCAACCCACTTCAGTGTTCTTGCCTGGAGAATCCCAGGGACAGGGGAGCCTCATGGGCTGCCATCTATGGGGTCGCACAGAGTTGGACATGACTGAGGCGACTTAGCAGCAGCAGCAACCACTGATTGCTGGGGTCATTTCATAGCAAACCTCTGGGGATGCACCATTAGGGGTAGGTGATAGAGGGAGCCAAAAGCTAAGCATGTACCTAAGATCTTGCTCAAATTGGATAACTAGGTTACATATGCCAGGTAAATGACCCAGCTAAGAAAGATGAAACAGCAGCTACTAGCATTCCTTGAACCTTTCCCCCGTGGCTCAGATGTTAAAGAATCTGCCTGCAATGCTGGAGATCCAGGTTCGATCCCTGGGTCAGTAAGATCCCCTGGAAGAGGGTATGGCAATGCACTCCAGTATTCTTGCCTGGAGAATTCCATGGACAGAAGAGCCTAGCAGGCTACGGTCCATAGGATCGCACAGAGTTGGACACAACTGAAGCAACTGAGCGCTCACGAATCAGCTAGGCACTGTGATAGATGCTTTGTGTGTAGTTTTCTCATTTTATTATCACATCAGCTCTGGGATGTAGGGACTTTTGGTATTCCCATTTCACTGAGGAGAAAAGAATAGCTCAGAGACTTGCTCAAGGTCACTCAGGTTTTAATGGCAGAGTTTGGACCCCAATGCAGGTGAGCTTCACTCCCAAACTGATGTTCTTAATTACTGTGTGTCCTATATACTGCCTCCTCTACTCTTCATCCCAGCTCATGAGCCATGAAAATATTTAAATTTTCTTGCTGGAATCCAAATTGTCAAATATATTCCAAACAGCACAGCCCTGTTAGGTACAGTGGACCTTTCCAGCTGAGTAATAGTCTATCCCCAAGTAATAACTATTGTGGGAATAATAACCATCAAATAATGTATGCCAATTATTTATCTATGAAATATATATAGTATACAGAGTAATGAATTATTAATAATCTGTGTACTTGATTTAACTTCTGAAGATCAGTTCTAAAACCTGAATAAATCTTATCTGACCCATATTTATTTTAAATTAAATATCTAAGGATGATCACCCAACTCCTAACATTATAATTCAGAAATAGAGTTCTATGCTTAAAATTTGTACTTACTATGTATTATGCCTATTGAATACATGACTCTCTTTATTTTTGATATTTTGATGTAGGAGTCACACACCTGCATCTCTCTCAGCTCTCCTACAAACACAGGTCTAAAGACAAAATTATTTTTATTTATACCCATCACAGTGGATGCTGTCTACCTCAAGGGGTCAGCCTCCAAGAATAAAAAGTCAGACTCTCCAAGAAGTGAGTGGCCTGTGCCACAGCTGCTGAATATACGCCTCTTTGCCCCCAGCCTGGAAATATAGACAGAGCTGTTTCATCATTTTTAAAATAAAGTTCTGACAGTGAGAAAATTTTTGATTTCTAAAATCTCATTTCCGTGGCAGTATCTATCCATATCCCCCACTCCACATTTATAAATACAATGAATGATTATCGCTTTGGCTTTTAAAAAGCATTTCCACATTTTTTATGAATTGGATTACATGGTCTTCTTTTACACTTTTACCCCCCAGTATTTATCAATGGCAAAGTTCTGCCTAAATGAAGCCCTTCATCTCATTTCAACCTAGTTATTATGCTTAATAATGGCCTATCAACCATCTTCATTAGCCTTTCATTACAGAATTTGTGCTGTGCTTTGTCAAGATCATTCCTTCACTCTTTATTTGACAAATGAGCCTCAATTATGTTCTGAAGGTGAGGCCACGTGAGGCTTTACAACCAACTCTTCAACTCCTGATTACCTGAAGCTTGATGAGCCTCCTTGGGTATTACCCACTAGCCTGAAGCTCTTCTCAAATGCACTGATGTTCATTTGAAGGCTGCGGTAGCAAATGTGCCTATGGGAGACAGGATATCAGCACTGCCCACCAATCCCTCTAGCATGCTTTCTGCTACTCCCTCAAATCCAGGATGCTTGGCAATAGTAAGCTTATCGCCAATGCCAAATCCTCTCTGCCTCTCATGTTCACGGTCATCCAAGCCAAAAATTTTGGAAGCCACCCCTGAATCTTGCCTTTCTCTTCCCACTGACCTCCCTCTGCTCCTCCCTTAAGACATTCCTGTCAAATTCTTCCCCCTCCTCTCCCTCCTCATAGACATGAAAGTCTGGGCCTTTCCCATATCCTGCTTGGACTATTGCAGTATCTTTCTAAATGGTCTTCCAACTTTTCCATTCCAATGTGTTCTGTAGACAGCTACCAAAATGATCTTTCTGATGCATAAGACCATGTCCCTTTACTGCTCAAAACCTGCAGTGGTTCCTGGTACGCAAAAGCCTAAGCCTACCTTCTCTGGCTCATCAGGGATGGCCTGCCTGTCTTTCCTGACCTCATCCACAAGTCTTCACACACCCTGTACATCAGTCCCTGATATGCCATTCACTTCTCTGCCTTTGTTCTTCTGGGTCCTTCCACTAGATTGCCCTTTGCCTCTGTGCCTATCTGTGGAGATCCTATTTATCTTCCAAGTTGTTGTTTAGTCTCTCAGTCGTGTCCAACTCCTTGCGACCCCATGGACTGCAGCACGCCAGGCTTCCCCGTCCTTCACTATCTCCCAGAGCTTGCTCAAACTCATGTCCATTTAGTCAGTGATACCACCGAACCATCTCTGCTGTCCCCTTCTCCTACTGTCTTCAATCTTGCCCAGCATCAGGGTCTTTTCCAATAAGTCAGCTCTTCACATCAGGTGGCCAAAGTGTTGGAGCTTCAGCTTCAGCATCAGTCCTTCCAATCAATATTCAGGATGGGTTTCCTTTAGGATAGACTCATTTATCTCCTTCCAGTCCAAGGGACTCTCAAGAGTCTTCTCCAACAGCACAGTTCAGAAGCTTCAATTCTTTGGTGCTCAGCTTTCTTTATGGTCCAGCTCTCACATCCATACATGACTAGTGGAAAAAGCATAGCTTTGACTATATGCACATTTGTCGGCAAACTGATGTCTCTACTTTTTAATGTGCTGTCTAGGTTTGTCATAGCTTTTCTTCCATGGAGCAAGTGTCTTTCAATTTCATGGCTGCAGTCACCATCTGCAGTGATTTTGGAGCCCAAGAAAATATAGCCCATCACTGTTTCCATTGTTCCCCCATCTATTTGCCATGAAGTGATGGGACTGGATGCCATGATCTTTGTTTTTTGAATGTTGAGTTTTAAGCCAGCTTTTTCACTCTCCTCTTTCATCTTCATCAAGAGGCCCTTTAGTTCCTCTTCATTTTCTGCCATAAGAGTGGTGTCATCTGCATATCTGAGGTTGTTGATATTTCTCCCTGCTATCTTGATTCCAGCTTGTGCTTCACCCAGCCCAGCGTTTCTCATAATATATTTGGCATATCAGTTAAATAAGCAGGGTGACAATATACTGCCTTGACATACTCCTTTCCCAGGGTTGAACCAGTCTGTTGTTCCATTTCCCAGTTGAACCAGTCCATTGTTCCATATCTTCCAAGATCCAGCTTCAAATGCCACTTCCAAAAACTGCACTTCACTGCCTGGTGTCCATTTTTTACCCCGTGGTGCTCTGACCACGTGTTTGCCTACAGATCCCCTTCCCAGTTAGATGGGTGCCTTACTTCCTTTGTATCTCTAGAACAAGGCCCAATGCATTGCACAAAGTAGACATTCATAAATCTTTAAGGGATGAAATTGTGTGGGGTTCCCCCCCCAAATTCACTAATAATAAAAAGCTATTTGCATGTGTGTCAAAGACCTTAAAACTCCTCCTACCACCAGAGCAGTAATACATCCAAGTGAAAGTGTTATTAGCTCAGTCCTGTCTGACTCTTTGTGACCTCATGGACTATAGCCTGCCAGGTTCCTCCATCCATGGGATTTTCCAGGCAATAGTACTGAAATTGGTTGCCATTTCCTGCTCCAGGGGATCTGCCTGACCCAGGGAATGAACCCAGGTCTCCCACAGTGCAGGCAGACTCTTTTCCATCTGAGTCACCAGGAATGCTAGCAACCAAGTTCAATGTACAAAATGTGTTCACAGTAACAAAAGTTTGCTACTTTCCTATTAACTAGCATCACAATTGGAGAAGGCAATGGCACCCCACTCCAGTACTCTTGCCTGAAAAATCCCCTGGACAGAGAAGCCTGGTAGGCTGCAGTCCATGGGGTCGCTAAGAGTTGGACATGACTGAGCAACTTCACTTTCCCTTTTCCCTTTCATGCATTGGAGAAGGAAATGGCAACCCACTCCAGTGTTCTTGCCTGGAGAATCCCGGGGACGGGGGAGCCTGGTGGGCTGCCGTCTATGGGGTTGCACAGAGTTGGACACGACTGAAGCGACTTAGCAGCAGCAGCAGCAGCATCACAATAAACAGTAATCACAAAATAAACTCACCTCCATATCCCCACTCCAGAACTCATGAGTCTATGCTAATAGCTGATCAAAATCACCAAGTCTATCACCCAAGTCCTTACAATTAGGCCCTACCCTATCAAAATGGCTGCCTACCACTTTCCAGGAGAAATTATTTGCCTTGGAAACAAACCAAGATCATTCTGTTGTTTTTGAGGTTGCACCATGTACTGAACTTCAGACTCTTTAGTTGACTATGAGGGCTACTACATTTCTTCTAAGGGATTCTTAACTGTCATCTGAATCAAAATTGGTGATTCCCATACATTTTAGTTCACTGATTCCTAAGATATCAATGTTCAATCTTGCCATCTCCTGCTGACCATGTCCATTCAATTCATGGACCTAACATTCCAGGTTTCTATGCAATACTATTCTTCACAGCATCAGACTTTACTTTCACCATCAGACACATCCACAGCTGAGCATCATTTCTGCTTTGGCTCAGCCACTTCATTCTTTCTGGAGCTATTAGTAATTGCCCTCAGCTCTCCCCAGTAGCACACGGGACACCTTCCAACCTGGGAGGCTCATGTTCTGCTGTCATATCTTTTTGCCTTTTCATACTGTTCATGGAGTTCTTCAAGCAAGAATACTGGAGTGGTTTGCCATTCCCTCCTCCAGTGGACCAGGTTTTGTCAGAACTCTTCACTATGACTCCTATGACCCTCCCATCTTAGGTGACCCTATATGAAATGGCTCATAGCTTCATTGAGTTATATAAACCCCTTTGCCATGACAAGGCTGTGATCCATGAAGTGGAGAAACTTAGGAGGTCTTACTAAATATAGGTTTATATATTCTTATCCCATGAGAGTCTGCATAATTAATTACTATTATAGTGAACTGCTTTGATTAATTAATTTTCATATTAGCTTAAGTTTAACCTTTGGATTATTGAAAATCTTTTTTTTAAAAGTCCTTATCCACTTTTCTGCCTCAGTAAGTAGAGAACCGTGATGAGAATAACAGCTTCTGGATTGACTAAGGATTTGACAGGTCCTTAGGGGCATCACCCTAGACCTTGATGCCAAGGCAGTATAAGAATAGAGACGGGCATTGTGAAAAGAGCATAGAGCTAGTTGGAGATGTGACACCCTGGGTTCACATTCCAAGGAAATATGTGACTTTGGGTAGTTAGTTTCTACTCTCATAAGAAATGGAGACATTAAACTAGACAAATTCTAATCCAGCACCAAGAAAACAAATTATACAATGGTTGCAGAGGTCTTTGGTCAAGAAGACCAGCTGTATATGTGCTAAATTGGAAATATTCCCCCTGGCAATCTTTTGTTTTTTCCTTAATTTCAAAGCTACAGAGAAGTAAAAGGAATACTATTACAAACTCCCATGATCTCAAGGATCCAAATTTAATAATGTTAATTTTTTTTCCAATTTGCTTTCAGTAACTTTGCTTTATTAAAGAAATAAGGCATTGCAGATATAGATAATATCCCCATTAACAACCACACACAGTCCCATCCTTATCTCAAACACCTGCATGGATGTAACCACTACTCCTTCCAACTTTTAGACTCTTATCTGTATTATCTTCAGGATATCCTGAAGAAAATATTTTGTAGTGATTAAATGTTTGTCTTCCAATAGGGAGTAGAGGTGGGAATAAAATCAGTTAAGTGAGGGTTCTTATGAGGTAGGTTCTAGTGAACTGAGGTCTAGGAGAGCACATATAGAGTTGTGCACATACCCTGTATATGTGCACCCTGCGCCTCTCACACATGCATCCCTAGTGGGGGCCAACATCAAAGTTTAAAGGGGTTTTCTACCTGAAGTTAGTTGTTTCTAAACCATCTGCAGCCACACATTTCAGGATAAGACCTCTGTTTCTGTTGGGGTTCTGCTCTGTTATAGGGAGAGTTCTGATTCATGGCAAAGATACAACTGTTACTCATCAACTAGCCAGTCTCTAGAGGTTACACACACGAAGCAGGGTCCACATCTTATGGCCAACACTTGGCGGCCCCTTTTTTTAAATCAAATTCTGGGTCAGCTAGGATACATAGATTCCAAAGTGCCCAATAGGGCTTAATCCTCTTTAGATAACTTATTCCCCTCTTCATTTCTATGTTTAGCATACCATTCAGCTTCCATAAACCTCTCCTCTTAATAAACAATGGAAGGCTTTGCCAAGCCCTATCAGGGGACTGTGAGGATTAAATGTATTAATGTACTTCAAGTCCTTAGAATTAGAATGCGCAGTGCCTGGCATATATACAATGATCAGTAAATCTTTCTTACCTCAACCACTACTATTACTTCTTTTAATTATATACTTACTTATAAAATTACTCTATTACATTCAAGCTTTACATATGACAATACACACAATTTCAATAAAACTTGTCTTTTATACCATCTTTGTATTAAACTTAGGTCATTAAATTGCTTTATCATTAAATTGTTTGTTCAAATTTGAGGCATGGGTAAATCATATTATAAATTTCATTTCAGGACAGTTAAGGGCCATTAAATATTTTAGCATGATATATATATAGAGTAATATGTGTGTGTCACTCTATATTATTATAATGTATATACTCCCCATATGCTATATTAGAACAATATTATAATGCTATTGAAGACTATATATTAAAATTTTATATATTATATATACATTTACTTTATTACATATTGCATATTATAGTTTATAAATTTTCATATATCTATAGTGTGTTTATTTTTACTTTCAGTTCAGTTCAGTTCAGTTGCTCAGTCGTGTCTGACTTTTTGTGACCCCATGAATTGCAACACGCCAGGCCTCCCTGTCCATCACCAACTCCTGGAGTTCACTCAAACTCATGTCCATCAAGTCGATGATGCCATCCAGCCATCTCATCCTCTGTCGTCCCCTTCTCCTCCTGCCCCCAATCGCTCCCAGCATCAGAGTCTTTTCCAATGAGTCATATAATGAGTATTCAAAATATAAAATAGTTATAACTAATTATATAAATAATTATACTTATATGTTAACTATAATATGTTGAATCAGATGAAATTGCTGTTTCATAAGTCAAAAAGATCAAATATTAAAAATTTGTATGATTCATTCTAATATATATCTTACATGAAATGTCATAAATTTAAACAAGCATTTGTTATATAAAGTTGCAACTATCCTCAAAAGGAAGAGTAGAACTGGACAGAGTTGAGAATTACTGTGCCAGCTGGTCATTATTTTTATTATTTGTCAATACAAATTGGTCCATGCTACATCCCTTCAGATGGTTCATAAAATGAGCAGAGCTTCTTCTAACTCCAGCCCACTGCAATGGTTGTGCCCTATGCCTAGTACACTATTCCCTCAGATATCCACATGGCTCAGTGACTACCAATCTCCTTCATTCATCTGTTCAAATAAGGTGAGGGTGAGGAGAATTTACAGATTCCAGGACCAATCAAACAAAGGGATGTTAGCTTGATAACCTCCTCTGGCTCACTTTATCTCCTCAAGAAGCCCCCAGACCCTGAGCCTTGTCCCATCCCCCAAGTGTATCTGATCCCTTTTGTTGTTGTTTAGTCCCTATGACTCCATGTACTGTGGTCTGCCAGGCTCCTCTGTCCACAGGATTTTCCAGGCAGGAACACTAAAGGGTGTTGCCATTTCCTCCTCCAGTTTGATCCCTATGCACTTACAAACTCATCTGTGGTCTGTACTATGAAGCCCCACTTCCCCCAGGCAGGTGTCCAGGAAAGGAGGAAGGGTGGTATCAGAAGGGGGAAGCAGTATTTCCCCTCTGTCTCTACCCAGTCGTTTCCTCCACTCCCGGTCTGGTCCTCCAATCAGTCCTTGTGACTGGGGGCAGCAGCAGCCCTGGAGCACCTAGGAGTGCCCATTAGTGGGTTGGTCCACATGGCCTTGAGGACGAAATGTTTATGGCTTTTGCTCCATAGAGTGCCACCCCTCAGTGACCACCAGAGAATAGCATTTTTGGGGAAGAGATGCAGAGAGGCACTCTGAGCTGAGAGACTCTGGCTGGTCATAGGAAACCAGTACCTCTGCTCCATGTGACTGGGAGTAATGAGTGTCTGTAGTACTGATATGGTCTAAATTGTGCTCAAGGGGGTGCCACCCAATGCGGACCTGGCCCTACCTTCCCTGCCAGAGAAACAGCCAAGCTCAGAGGACTTTCTGGGTTCTGGGCTATAGACTGTATCTACAAAATGTTAGCACCATTATGTTGACAGTTTCACTAGCCAGGATGCTGGTCTTTGTCTTCTCCCCTCCCAGATATGGGTATGGTTATAGGACATCCCACAATGTTGCTACATGCATTTAGGTTAACCTCAGAGGATTAATATATAATCACAGTGTTCAGGTACTGATTATCTCTGGGATAAAGGGGGAATAATTATTTTATATTCCTAATATTATTATTTATCAGTTCAGTTCAGTCACTCAGTCATGTCCAACTCTCTGCAACCCCATGGACTGCAGCATGCCAGGCTTACCTGTCCTTCACCAACTCCTGGAGCTTGCTCAAACTCATGTCCATTGAGTCAGTGATGCCATCAAACCATCTCATCCTCCATCATCCACTTCTCCTCCTGCCTTCAATCTTTCCCAGCATCAGGGTCTTTTCCAGTGAGTCAGTTCTTTGCATCAGGTGGCCAAAGTATTGGAGCTTCAGCTTCAGCATCAGTCCTTCCAATGAATATTCAGGACTGATTTCCTTTAGGATGGGCTGGTTGGATCTCCTTGCAGTCCAAGGGACTCTCAAGAGTCTTCTCCAACACCACAGTTCAAAAGCTTCAATTCTTTGACACTCAGCTTTTTTTATGGTCCAACTCTCACATCTATATATGACTACTGGAAAAACTATAGCTTTGACTATATTATAAAGATTATTATTTATAATTCAACAATATTATGTTGTAATATTAGTTAACCAGGATACACAACCAGGGAGGTCTGTGTCATGATTTACTTGTTAACTGGGGATAATTACTGTGCATTAATATGATTTATGTTTATATTATTGTTAATTATTTATTTCATCTTTATAGTATTCACTAATATAATTAAGGTCATAATTAAATGATTATATCATTAATCATCATAATGATTAGTAGTAATATGAATATAGTCATAACTGTGCTACTATTAATATGTATACCATAACTGTATTAGGTATTACAAATATTAGGGCTTCCCAGGTGGCTCAGTGGTAATGAATCTGCCTATCAATGCAGGAGACACAGGTTCGATCCCTGGGTTGGGAAGATTCCCTGGAGTATGAAATGGCAACCTGCTCTAGCATTCTTGCCCGGAGAATCCCATGGACAGAGGAGCCTGGCAGGCTACAGTCCATGGGTTGCACAGAGTTGGACACAACTGAGCAACTATAGGCATGCAAGCAAGCATAATTAGTAGTAAACTAATTTTTTACTGCTCAAGTATCCTGGTGTTTTGTACTGCTAGGAAACCTTTTTACCTAGTCAGAATCAGAGTAACTGAGATAAAGTGTTAATGCAGTTAGTTGCATTATTTTGATATTTAAGGAAAAAAACTATAATAACTACCACTCGTGTTAATTCTGGTGTGGTATTTTCCCCTCTGAGAAATGGCATAATTATGCCACATGGTTAATGATGTTATTGCTGTTCCTGTTATTATTTCTATTATTACTAATATTATCCCTGGAGAAGGAGATGGCAACCCTCTCCAGTATTCTTGCCTGGGAAATTCAAGGAACAGAGGAGCCTGGAGGGCTGCAGTCCATAGGGTAACAAAGTGTAGGACATGACTGAGCACACACACACATACACAATGTTATTGTAGCGTTTATCCTGATGATGGATACCAATATACAGATAATAGTGTTATCTGTTCCTACCTGTGAAATGGGGATGATTTTAGACTATTGATAATTTATATTAGATTGATATTATAATAATAATTAATACCACTTCTGAGAATCTTGGCATGCATCTGTAAAATGGACACAATTTTGAGGCATCACTAATACTGTTATTATTTGCATTCATGTTAGTGCTAGAGTCACACTTAATGTTACTATTAGGAATGAGTGTTGCTTGTAAACTGTGGAGAAATTCACATCTCATAGTTTTTGTCAGTTTTAAATGACTTTGGGGGACTTCTCTCATGGCTTATTTGTAAAGAACCTGCCGGCCAATGCAGGAACCATGGGTTTGATCCCTGATAAGCAAGGATCCCACGTGCCTCAAGGCAGCTAAGCCCATGCATCATAAGTATTAAGAGCCTAGGAGCCACAACTACTGAGGCCATGTGCTACAACCGCTGAAGCTGGAGTGCCCTAGCACCCTTGCATTGCAACAAGAGAAGCCACCACAATGAGAAACCTGCACACCACATCTAGAGAGTAGCTCCCACTCTGCACAACTAGAGAAAAGCCCATACAGCAACAAAGACCCAGCACAGCCAAAAATAAACAAATTTTAAGAAATGACTTTAAACCTGGTGCACAGTAGTAAGGCTGATAATATTATTAATAGAAGAGTTTAACTCCCTTCTGTACAGCAGGCACTGTTTCAAGGATTTTACATGCATTGACTCATTTAACCGACAACAACCTTATAAGTAAGATAGGTTATAGATATGCCCAGTTTACATGTGTGCATACTGGGACTCAGAGGTTAAATGTCTTGCCTGAGATTCTACAACTGATTTGAGTCCATGTTTTATTCTCTTAACCACTACTGCTCTCTTGGGGACTAATGGGAAGAATTATGTTCTCCCTGAGGAGGCCTCACACATCAGCTCCTCTCTTTGTCCATCCAGGAGGATGACTGGTTTTGTCCATAAGGTAATGTCCCTAGACTCTTGCCCTTGCTGACTTTGCCCTGCTCAACTTATCTGTTCTCAGCCCTTCCACACATGCACTTCACCCACCAAGTTTTCTCCAACTGTCCTCTCAGGACTGCCAAGCACAGCTGATGCTCTCCTCACCCCAGGGCATCCTGGCCTTCTGGTGCTGATGGTTGGCACACCACAAGGTGTTCTCATTCAGAGAAACACTGTGTTGACTTTCTAGACATGGTCTCTGTCCCTCCCCGGGTCTTTGGGGGTTGGGAATATGCAATTCTCAAAAACGCAATATGATATACTTCTGTTTGAGCTTAGCCGAGAGAGGGTCATGTGGAAAGGATGTGACAATTCTGTGAATGTGCACTTCCCAGGGGTTCCCTCAGCCTCAGGGGTGGCTCCTTTTGATTTCCAGCTGCCCTGATCCCTCTAATTCTCTTCAGGTCCCTGTAGTTTTCCCCTTTTAGGATAGAGAATAAAGGCAAGAGATAGTGGAGGAGGGAAGTGCTGGGCCCCTTCCACCCACAAGTGCTGCCCTGCCTCCCTTGCCTAACCTTAGGCTCCAAAGCCAGTGACACATGCTGCCTATGGGTGGATACATGCAAGAACCACCCCGTCAGCCAAGCAATGCCACATGCTTCATCTGCCTACCAAAGAGGACTGAGAAATGTGACAAGATTCTTGTAGATCCCAGTTGTCAGCTTCACACTTGACTAAAGACTCCTGATGACTGGCTCCTTTTACACTGTTTATCATCCTATTATTACTACTTGCAGGACAGAAAACAGTTTGAATATTATCATATTTGCATAGCTTTCACTTGTCCTTCAAGTCCCACAGGAATGACACAGAGCAGTCTAGGACGCTGCTTTGCAGGAGAGTTGAGAGACACTGAGCCTAGGGAATCTACAGATTTGTACCAAACAGCAAGCAAGGCCCATCTGTGACCTAAGAGTTATATTGTTGTTGTTGTTGTTTTGTCGCTAAGTTGTGTCAGACTCTTTGCAACCCTATGGACGATAGGCCACCAGGCTCCTCTGTCCATGGGATTCTCCAGGCAAGAATACTGGAGTAGGTTGCCGTTTCCTTCTCCAGGGGATCTTCCTAACTCAGGGACTGAACCCATGTCTCCTGCATTGCAGGCAGGTTCTTTACCACTGAGCCACCTGGGAAGCCCCCAAGAGGGACTTAACCACATTCCTTAAGGTTGTGTGCTGCAAACACAGCACTGTGAAATGGTCCAGGTACAGGACTTCAAGGTCTTGCATTCTGACATCCCAGCAAGACTTTGGGAGCATGACGGTCTCCCCTCAAAATTATCCTTCAATAAAATTCACCAAAAAAAAAAATCCTGAAAACATCCCCCACAACTGACAAATGTTCCTCCTTCTCACAACTCCTCATTCACTTCCTTCTTTCACCCACTGCCCGCACACTTGATGCTATTACTTTTCCAAACAGCTTTCTCTCTCCTCACCCCAGGGCATGAACTCTGAGCCAGAGAAGGGGCTGGGTTTAGAGAGATCTGGGATTGGACACTGTCACTTGGTGAAGTCTGGGGAAAAATTTCCTGAAACATGAATCACCTGTGGTGTTCACGGCCAGGGAGAGGTATTCCCTGTTTCCCCAGAACTAGCCTCTACCCTTCAGCATCTGTATGTGCCAGGCAGACATAGACAGGTAGGCAGATCAGGAGACTGGAGGTAGAGAGAAGAGGAAATACATTCAACAAGGTCTGCCACATACATACACAGAGAAGCTGACTATCTTAGTTAGCATGGACTTAGCAGGCTTGCAGCCGAAACAAGAACAAATGAGGATATTGGGATGAATGTCACTAGGGTAGGCTCCCTAACATGTGATGGAGGCTAGATCACCTTCATCCCAGGACCTGCAAAATGTAGGACAGTGGGACAAGACTACCCCTCAGAATACCAACTGAGGGCCTCCCTGGTGGCTCAGCCATAAAGAATCTGCCAGGAATGTAGGAGAGGCAGCAGAAGCCATGGGTTCAATCCCCGGGTTGGCAAGATCCCCTGGAGAAGGGAACGGCAACCCACTCCAGTATTCTTGCTTGGAGAATCCAATATACAGGAGGGCCTGGCGGGCTACAGGGCATGGGGTCACAAAGAGTCAAACACGACTAAGCAACTGAGCATGCATGCAGCCACATACACCCTTGTGTATAGTATTCTGGCAGATGGAATCATCTCAAAAGCAGAAAAGACTTGACACAGTGTAGAACACAGCAGCTTCTAACAACACATTAAAAGCCAGAAATTTCAAATAACCTACTCAATAAAAATAGTAATTTAACTGAGCTGTACCTTGCTTAATATTGTGAGACTTCTGGTCAGTGTCTAGACTTCTCTAAACTCCACTTGAAAAAAAAAAAAAATACTTAAAGAAGCTGGACTTCATCCACACTCTCACAAAGGCTAGTTCTTCTTGAATCCTTTGTACTACTCTCTGCCTAATTCCAACAGATCCTCAAGTAGAATCAGATACTAGAAAAGTCTAGAAAAAAATTTTTTTAAATAAGTGGTATAGCATGTTGCTCAGTCACTGTCATGTCCATCTCTTTGTGACTCCATGGACAGCAGCACGCCAGGGTTCCCTGTCCTAAACCATCTCCTGGAGTTTGCTCAAACTCATGCCCATTGCATCGATAATACCATCCAGTCATCTCATTCTCTGACACCCTCTTCTCTTCCTGCCCTCAATCTTTCCCAGCATCAGGGTCTTTTCCAATGAGTCTTTAAGCATTTAGGCCTCAGAATGAGGTCTAGCTACCACTCCTGTGAGGCACTAGCTGTGTTCCCTTGCGGGAGGGCAGGGGTTCATTTTAATGTCTCTATGTGTCAGTTTCTATTATACAGAAGCAAAACAGACATAATATCTGTGCTACTTCATAGGGTCATTGTGAGGATTTAAAGATAAATACTTCTCAGGCACTTAGGGTACACAGCATCTAACACCTGGTAAACACTCAATAAGCATTAGTTATGCCTAGTAGTAGGATGGAGGAGCCTGGTAGGCTGTAGTTCATGGGGTCGCTAAGAGTCAGACACAACTGAGCGACTTCCCTTTCACTTTTCACTTTCATGCATTGGAGAAGGAATTGGCAACCCACTCCAGTATTCTTGCCTGGAGAATCCCAGGGATGGGGGAGCCTGGTGGGCTGCCGTCTCTGGGGTTGCACAGAGTCAGACACGACTGAAGCGACTTAGCAGCAGCAGCAGTGATAATAATTATAATTTAATTTATACCTGTATCAGTGATGATTATTAGTTATATAATTTATGATATTGGAAATACTGTTTCATGTTAAAATGATACTTCACATTAGTAGAAATAGTATATAATGATAGTAGTGATAATTCAATTCTCACTGGCAACCATAACTTAACTCATTATCCTGATAATCCCCCATTAAGATGTTATAAATTCTTATACTCATTTGTAATTTTTCCTATTTTTATGATATTTGCAAAGTACTTATACAAAAGATTAAAAAGACTCTCCATTTTTTTATACATCTCTTTCAATGGGGTCATTACTAGCAAGCTGCATAGAAGTTTTTGAAACAAAGCAGAAGCTATGGTTATGTCCCTTATGACATTGACTTCAGTATTATGAAGTGGCTCGGAATGGGGACCAGAAGTGGACTTGTTTGTATCTGTTGAAGTTCAAAGCTGCGGCTTACAAAGCTCCTCCCAGCTGTGCCTAGAAAATCAACTCAATGTGTAAAGAGGAACAAGCAGAATCCCACCTCCCTTCCCTGCTGCCACACCACCACTGCCATCCACTAGGTCTCGTTCCCTTTGAGAGGCACTGCAAAGCTTCTCAATCAAAGGGATTTACCCGGGTTTATCTCTTCAGCATCATCTTTCATAGTGTTTAGGAATCATGCAGTTTTACTAAATTAGAATGTCTTGCTCCCTTGGAGAAGTGTCAAACCTCCTGACAGAGATATTATATATGAGCACAGAACTCTTACTCTGATTAACCCATTACTCTCTATCTCAACTAGCACAAACCTATCGATAAAATAATAGAACCCTGGATAAACAGCTTTGATTAGAGGTGGGAGAAGGAAAAAGGAAAGGACTACTTGGCCTTTGTGTGTTCTCTTGCCCTTAGCTGTTAGTCCCTAAGTCATGTCTGACTTGTTGTGACCCCATGGACTGTAGCCCGCCAGGCTCCCCTGTCCATGGGATTTCCCAGGCAAGAACACTGGAATGGTTGCCATTTCCTTCTCCAGGGGATATTCCCAACCCAGGAATTGAATCTTCAACTCCTCCATTGGCAGGTGGATTCTTTACCACTGAGCCGCCAGGAAGCCCTTCTGGCCCTTAGGAAGTCATGTCATTCATTAAAGAGTGGTGGGAAGGTTAGATGTCAGAGTCAAAAGGACACAACACTTGAGGATATCTGGGTTTGATTCCATTTTATTGTCTGTAAAATGGAGATACAAGCCTTATTTACCATATAGACTTGCTGTCAAAGATCCAGGAAGTGGACCTGAAGGGAGGAATCTTTTACCAAGTCTTTACCAGGTGTCAGACATCATTGCTAGGTGACTGGGATGGTTAATTTTATGACTGGGCCACAGAGTGCTGAGCCATATGATCAAACATTATTCTGGGTATGTCTGTGAGGGTGTTTCTGGATAAGAGTAACATTTGAATCATCAGTAGACTGAGAAAAGGAAATTGTCCTTCCTCATGTGGCTAGACATCATCCAATCAGTTGAAGACATGAATGGGACTAAAAGGCTGACCTTCCCCTGAGTAAGGGAAAATTTCCTCCTTGCTGATGGCTTTGAGCTGAGGACACTGCTTTTTTCCCTGCCACTCAGACAGAAACATCAGCTCTTCCTAGGTCAGGCCTTCTCACAATAGGACTGAAACTTACACCATGGGGTTTCTAGTTTGCTGACTGCTGATCTTTGAACCTATCAGCCTCCATAACTGCATGAGTCAATTTCTTATTATATATGTGTGTGTATATATATATAGATAGATAGATAGATAGAGATACAGATATATAGATATAGATAGATAGATATAGATCGGCTTCCCTGGTGGCTCAGATGGTAAAAAATCCACCTGCAATCCATGAGACCTGGGTTCAGTCCCTAGGTTAGGAAGATCCCCTGGAGGAGGGCATGGCAATTCACTTCAGTATTTTCACCTGGAGAATCCCCATGGACAGAAGAGCCTGGCAGGCTACAGTCCATGGGGTCACAAAAGAGTCAAACACAACTGAGTGACTAAACACACACACACACACACACACACACATATATATAGACAATCTGGTAGATAAATAGATTATTGGATAGATTATCTCTGAAGAGTCACAATACAGTGACATATGTGTCATACATATGTGTCACTTAACACTCACCAAAACCCTAACAAATTAATATGATTATTCCCACAATATAGATGAGGACACAGGACTTCATTGGCAAAATTTCTACATGTCATCATACACATAGAAAATTATAAAATGTGTTTGTTCACTAAGATAAAGTTTCTAGCCGCTTGAAGTAACTAGCCATCCCGGACCATACTGACCACACAAGAGCTGAGAAATCAATATGCTGGCATACCTGTGGTTTAACTATGGTATACAGGTTGGGAAACTTGGGCTTAAATACTTGGCCATTGTCACATGTTTGTTAGAGAAGCAGAAGAGGAAAAAAGTTAAGAATTTAGAAATCAGAATCAGACATGCCTGCGTTTGAATTCAGAATTTGCTATTGTTTGGGACTCTATGACTTTGGGCAATTGGGATAACCTCTATGTGCCTCTGGTTTTCCCGTCTATAAAATGGGGATTATAATAGTACCTTTCTCCTGGGTCATTAGAAAATGAAATGTAAATTATATAAAGCACCCAGCATAGATTTTGGTGACTAGTAAACATTCTATCCATACTAATACGAAAACAATAACTAACATTAAGAATAATAATATGATAGGAAACAGCATCTTGCTGTTCTTTCACTCCCTTTCTGGAAGACACACATCCCCAGCTTTATAGTTTGGAGATATAGCCATCCCACTTCCATTGGAGGCAAGGTTGTTCTAGAAGCTGCTCTGTTGGTATGTGTGTGCACCCAGGGGATGGGATAGGGTGGGACAGTGCTATGCTTTCTCAGTTTTGTCTGGAACCACCCCAAAACACATAATTGTGTTTGTCATTTTCAACCAGGTGCTTAGCCATCATTAGCAAAAGTCCAAGAGTGCGGTGTATCTAGAACAAGTTCATGAAGAAAAGGTCTAAAGGAGGAAAAACAAAACTTACTGAATAAAATTAATGTTTATCTCCTGAAAATTGTGTATCAACCTTTACATCTTTCTTGGCTTCCCAGGTGTCAGTAGTGGTAAAGAATCTGTGTGCCAATACAGGAGACACTGGTTCAATGTCCGGGTTAGGAAGATCCCCTGGAGAAGGAAATGGCAACCCACTCCAGTACTCTTGCCTGGAGAATCACATGAACAGAGGAGCCTGGTGGGTTCCACCTCTTCATCACAGAGTACTGGACCAAACCTTCCCCAATTAATTATCTCTGAATGTGAGAGTTCTAACAGCTATGTCAGTGCTCCAGTCACCTTAATTGAAGGCTCGGATAAGAAGAGGGAGCAGTTGGAACATGAAGCCCAGCCTGCTTAGTTCTCTGCTTGAAGAAAGATAGTGTCGAATCCAACAAAATAGCAACAATGGCAAAGAGAATCAAGCGGAAGTAAGGTAATAATTTATAATAAGGCTTGTAACATTTAATGGTATTTTCAAAATGGTCTTGCAGCAAGTTTTGACTATAGAAGAGTTGCCAATCAAATGGAAGATTTCTCCGCATTAACAGCATCATCAAACAGGCTTCTCTTGTGTAACAAACTGTATAGTCTCAAATCTAGGTCAGCCTGTCTTCATTGATGCAAATCAGAGATGTTCTTGCTGTTCTGTCAGTCATTCCAGTTCACATGCTTTCTGATTAATCTAGAATCTGGCAAATTCTTAAAATCATCTCTTCAAGTGTCTAGAACGAGTGGGATGGAGCACAGAGAGATCAATGATTTAAGAAGCCTTTCCACTTTTATCTATTTATTTTCTTACCTTAGCGATTTTCTAGGGCTTCATTTTTGAAATTGGGGATGTTGTAATTCTTTGACAATCTTCCCAAATCCTAAAGTGACACCAAAGGTGAAAGCTCTGGGCATGGAAAAGTGGAGCTAAGCCTGCAACAGTTCAGTTCAGTCACTCAGTCATGTCCGACTCTTTGCAACCACATGGACCGCAGCACGCCAGGCTTACCTGTCCTTCACCAACTCCCAGAGCTTGCTCAAACTTATGTCCATTGAGTCTGTGATGCCATCCAACCATCTTATCCTCTGTCGTCCCCTTCTCCTCCTGCCTTCAATCTTTCCCAGCATCAGGGTCTTTCCCAATGAGTCAGTTCTTTATTATCAGATGGCCAAAATATTGGAGCTTCAGCTTCAACATTGGTCCTTCCAGTGAATATTCAGCACTGATTTTCTTTAGGATTGACTGGGTTGATCTTGCAGTCCAAGGGACCCTCAAGAGTCTTCTCCAACACCACAGTTCAAAAGCATCAATTCTTCAGCGCTCAGCTTTCTTCACAGTCCAACTCTCACATCCATACATGACTACAGGAAAAACCATAGCTTTGACTAGATGGACCTTTGTTGGCAAAGTAATGTCTCTGCTTTTTAATATGCTGTCTAGGTTGGTCATAGCTTTTCTTCCAAGGAGCAAGCATCTTTTAATTTCATGGTTGCAGTCATCATCTGCAGTAATTTTGGAGCCCAAGAAAATAAAGCCTCTCACTGTTTCCATTGTTTCCCCATCTATTTGCCATGAAGTGATGGGACAGGATGCCATGATCTTTGTTTTTTGAAAGCTGAGTTTTAAGCCAGTATTTTCACACTCCTCTTTCACTCTCATAAAGAGGATCTTCAGTTCGTCTTCACTTTCTGCCATGAGTGGTATCATCTGCATATCAAAGGTTATTGATATTTCTCCCAGCAATCTTGATTCCAGCTTGTGCTTCATCCAGTCAGCATTTCGCATGTTTTCTGCAGACAAGTTAAAAAAAGGTGACAACATACAGCTTTGACATACTCCTTTCCCAGTTTGGAACCAGTCTGTTGTTCCATGTCCGGTTCTACCTGTTGCTTCTTGACCTGCATACAGATTTCTCTGGAGGCAGGTCAGGTGGTCTCATATTCTCATCTCTAAGAATTTTCCACAGTTTGTTGTGATTCACATAGTTAAAGGCTTTGGCATAGTCAATAAAGCAGTAGATTTTTTTTGGGGGGAACTCTTAATTTTTCTATGATCCAATGGATGTTGGCAACTTGATCTCTGATTCATCTGTCTTTTCTAAATCCAACTTGAACATTCAGAAGTTCTTGGTTCAGATACTGTTGAAGCCTGGCTTGGAGAATTTTGAGCATTACTTTGCGAGTGTGAGATGAGTGCAATTGTGCAGTAGTTTGAACATTCTTTGGCATTGCCTTTCTTAGGGATTGGAATGAAAACTGACCTTTTCCAGTCCTTTGGCCACTGCTAAGTTTTCCCAATTTGTTGGCATACTGAGTGCAACACTTTAACCACATCACCTTTTAGAATTTGAAATAGCTCAACTGGAATATCATCACCTCCACTAGCTTTGTTCGTAGTGATGTTTCCTAAGGTCCACTTGACTTCACATTCCAGGATGTCTGCCTCTAGGTGAGTGATCACACCATCGTGGTTATGTGGGTCATTATGATCTTTTCTTATAGTTCTTCTGTGTATTCTTGCCACCTCTTCTTAATATCTTCTGCCTGTGTTAGGTCCATACTATTTCTCTCCTTTGTTGTTCCCATCTTTGCATGAAATATTCCCTTGTTATCTCTAATTTCTTTTTGAAAAGATCTCTAGTCTTTCCCATTCTATTGTTGTTCTAAGCCTGCATGCTGCTGCTGCTAAGTTCCTTCAGTCGCGTCCGACTCTGTGAGACCCCTGAGATGGCTGCCCACTAGGCTCCCCCGTCCCTGGGATTCTCCAGGCAAGAGCACTGGAGTGGGTTGCCATTTCCTTCTCCAATGCATGAAAGTGAAAAGTGAAAGTGAAGTCGCTCAGTCGTGTCCGGCTCTGAGCAACCCCACAGACTGCAGCCTACCAGGCTCTTCTGTCCATGGGATTTTCCAGGCAAGAGTACTGGAGTGGGGTGCCATTGCCTTCTCCGTCTAAGCCTGCATACCTTCCCCAAATAGCACATTAGACATTGAACAGGCAAAGGAAAGGGCCAGCTGCAAACATTAGTGTCTGCCTCTTCCAGGTATATAAGGCAAAATGGGGCTTGCTGAGTTGAGATATTAAATGGATTTTGTGGGAAAGGTATTTCAGTTTTCATTTCTTTATTTTTTTATTCATTCATTCATTCACTCAATCATTTATCAAAAAGCATCGATTGAACACTCACATAGCAGATAGTAGAGTAGGCCCTGGGGCTAGACTGTTAAGTATTATATGGAACTGCTTTCAGGAAAATTACAATTTGCTGGGATGATTAAGTAACACAGCATGGCAATAATGGTATTAGTAAGTGACACAAAGTGTTTTACCATGTGCCAGGCACTATTCTAGGCATTTTACATGTATTAACTCTTCGAATCCTCACAAGAACCTCTTAGATAAGTTTGATTACTTTTATTTCCCCAATTTTAAAACAAAGACACTGAAATTTAAGTAACCTGCCCAAAGCCAGGTGACTTGTATTCAAATAGGATATTCAAATATTCAAATCCAGGGAGACTGCTCCTGAGGCCATGCATGTAACCATTAAGCAGATGCCTCTTCAGTGTGATACTGCAGACAACAGAGGTGACTTAGGAGCTGCTAAGCCAGACTGGGAGGTCAAGGAGAGGTCTGCAGAGGAAGTGACCCTTGAATTAGGTTTTGAAGAATGAGGAGTCAATAGCTAAATGAATACATAGGAGAGAACATTCCAAGCAGAGGAAACCACACATGTGAGTCATGGAGGCCTGAAACAATATGAAATGTTCAGGAAATTACAAGTAGTTCCATATGGCTGGAACATATGGGTAAGTGTCAGGAGAACATTCCAGTGAGGTAAATAAGCAACAGATCATAAAAGAGCTTTGTATGGTAAGCCAAGAAGCTTGACAATTATCCTGAAAGTTATGTGGTGTCACTGAGGATTTTTAGCATAGTTTTTTACAATGATCATTCTGGTAGTGCTAAGTCACTTCAGTCATGTCCGACTCTGCGACTCCATGGACTGTAGCCTGCCAGGCTCCTCTGTCCATGGAATTCCCCAGCCAAGAATATTGGAGTGGAAAGCCATTCCCTTCTTCAGGGGATCTTCCCAACTGAGGGACTGAACCCACATCTCTTACATCTCCAGCATTGGCAGGCAGGTTCTTTACCACTAGTGCCACCTGGGAAGCCCTCATTTGAGCAAAGAATGGGAGAAGTCAAGACTGGAAGCAGAGAGATGATTTATGAAACTACCACATGTCAGGTTAAAAAAATGTGAACATGGTAGAAAAGACACTAGTTGAAGATATAAGCAATGTTAAGGTGTTAGGAAGACTGGCCTTGGAGAATAAGGGAGAGGATGGGTGTAGTGGATCCCAGGTTTCTGCTTCATTCACAGTACAATCAAAATCTCAAATTGTATACTACATTATGTTTCCCTGGTGGCTCAGCTGGTAAAGAATCTGCCTGCAATGCAGGAGACCTGGTTTTGATCCCTGGGTTGGGAAGATCCCCTGGAGAAGGGAATGGCTACCCACGCCAGTACTCTTGCCCACAGTAGCCAACACTAAGCCAACACTAAGTGCATACTAAATAACAGTAGCCAACACTAAGGGCATACTGAATTCCAGATACTGTTCTAAGAGTTCTGTAATGACTTGTTTAAGATTTCCCTGTGTCCTACTACATAAGTCTCCTACATACGAACCTTCAAGTTGTGAGCTTTCAAAGATGCGAGCATGTGTCTGCGTGTCTAATCATAAGTTAGTCCATGTGTCTGGCATACATTGTCAAATGTGTGCATCCTCTACAAGTCTCCTATTGCTGATGATCCTTCAGCTCTACCATCTCACAGCTCTTCTCCCTCCTCCAGTCAGCAACTCTTCTTGCCTGTTCACTCATGCCAGGCCCTGTATTCCAGCTACTCTACTACTGTTCTTTTCAAGGTACTGTACTGTGAGATTAAAAATGTCGTCTTTGTGTTTGTTTTTATGCATTATTTGTGTGAAAAGTATTATAAACCTATTACAGTACTGTAATATATAGCTGATTGTGTTAGGTACCTAGGCTAACTTTATTGGACTTATAAACAATTTGGACTTACAAATGTGCTCTCAGAATGGAACTCATCCATATATAGGGGACTTACTGTATTACTAATAGCTATTATTATTAGTATCCTTATTCACAGATAGTGAATTTAGACACAGAGAGGTTATATAACCCATTCAAAGTCACACAGCTTATAAGTGGTAGGGAAAAGATTTAAACCCACACTGTCAATTCCCAAGACTTAAGCACTATGTTGTACTGGCAATCCATAGCACAGATAGCACATGAATTGAAAGTACTAAAAGGAAAATGTGATTCAGCTAGGGAGCCCCTATTAGGTGACCCATCGCTAGAACCCAGCAAAGCTTTAATCTTTGCTCTGTTCACCCTGCTTATTAGCAGATATCACTTCTGCCACTAGCTGGCGTTGGATCGCCTTTTCCCACATATCTGCACAGTATCTGGGGTTGAGCTATTGTTTTCTCCCATAGTCACATCTGGGGTGACCACCTTGTCCCAGATTGTTTGGGACTAAAAGCTTTCCCAGAACATGACACTTCAACTTTGAAAAACAGAACAGTCCAGGGCAAACAGATAAATTGGTCACCCTGGACACATTTAACCATAACCAAAAATGGACGCTTAGGATTCAGCTCAGGCCACTTTCAATTTCACCAATACCTCTCTTCAAAGAAGGATATTAGAACTTGGTCAAATACTGCTTCTGAGGCACAGCTTGATTACTGGGCAATCTGCTGTCAGCTAAGGATTGGTAAATTTCAATATAGTACAAGATTTCTGATTTGTTTTCCAAAAGCATTTTAAATCCTTTTAGGTTATTCTTCTCCATCTTTATCTATTGATAGGGATACATGAATGTCCTCAACTCATTACAAGTGTCTAATTCATCAGTTTTCCTGACACCTTATATACAGTTTGATACCTTCAGAAGAGTTGACTTAACTCTCCTCTTTAGACCTCAGGTGGGGTATAGCAGGTAGGTCTTAAACAAATGGCAGGCCTCTAGATAGAGATCAGTGATGAGAAGGACAAGTGAAAGGAGGAAAGGACCTACCTTGACCAATTTCTTCTTTGTACATTTGGCCAAGCCTAACTCTGAACAGTTCCTCCTTTTCTGGAGCCTGAAATGGCCACCATTTTAGGAATTGAGTATGAAAGGGGCAGATGTCTACAAGCCCTAATGCGTGCACTCAGTTGCTCAGTGGTGTCCAACTCTTTTGCGACCCCATGGAGCTTTCCAGGCTCCTCTGTCCATGGGATTTTCCAGGCAAGAATACAAGAGTGGGTTGCCATTTCCTCCTCCAAAGGATCTTCTATGAATCCAGAAATGATAAGAGGCCCCAGACACCAGGGTGAGAGCACAGAGGGCATTTGTTGCATACTGAACTTGCAGGTTTTGCTAATTCAACAAGAAACATGCATGATATAGTAGCAGAGATATATCAAAGGTGCTAGAAAACATGATTTATTCCCCAAAATATTTGTACAAAAAGTACAAACTTTCTAGCTATTGTTCTTATTGGCTATATGGGGAGAGTTGGAAAGAGAATTGAAAGGAATCAAACACAAAAGCAAGAGCCTTATCAGTTGATCCTTGTAGTTTCTTTCACTGGGTGAAATTATGCCTTTAAAAAAGCTGGTGCTTTTTTTCAGGGAAAAAGGATGCATTTCATGCGAAAAGGGGGTGAAATTTTTGAGAAGTCTTTACTGCAAAGTATAAAGCAGGAGTCTGCAAACTTTTTCTGATCTAGGGGTTAAAGGAACTCCCAAGATAATTGCCTAACTGCCACCATACACAGCATTAAGGATAGTGTCCACATTTTCACAAGTGTCAGTTTGTAAAAGAGAATTCATTGTTTCCTTCATTATATATATTTAAAAACGTGATAATTTGGTTACATAAAATAATGGGGGAAATATCTGTCATATTATCATTCAAAACAGAAATAATTATTTAAGGGAATTTGTGTTTACTTTCTCTTCATAAAAGTGTGGCCACTACATACATAAAGGGCTTCCCAGGTGGCGCTAGTGGTAAATAATCACCTGCCAACGTGGGAGATGAAAGGGACATGGGTTCAATGCCTGGGTCAGGAAGATTCCCTGGAGGAGGAAATGGCAACCCACTCCAGTATTCTTGCCTGGAGAATCCCAGGGACAGAGAAGCCTGGCAGGCTACAGTCCAGAAGGTCGCAAAGAGTTGGACACAACTGAGCACACATGTATATAAAACATGCCCTGGGATATTTCTGTGCCTGACTTTGAATGCTTCCTAAATTCCAAAGTTGCCTCTGGTCACATAAACACTAAATAATCTTATAAACCCATTGATCTTCATTTCAGCAACAAAAGAAATACTTTCTTTCCACTTTATATTTATGAAGCATTTCCATATGAATTTGCATTTCTTCCTCAAAACAGTTGTGGGTGGTAGATACAGTACATGTTTATTCCAAGTTACATAGGAATCTGAGGCTCAGAGAAGCTCTGCAACTTAACTCATATCACATGTTAAAACCCCATTCTTGACTTCACGGCAAGAGCTGTTACCACTGTAGCATAAGTAAGACAACTAAATAGTTTCTATTTTTATATAACTCTAGACTTACAGTCGGAGAAGGCAATGGCGACCCACTCTAGCACTCTTGCCTGGAAAATCCCATGGACGGAGGAGCCTGGTGGGCTGCAGTCCATGGAGTCGCTAAGAGTCTGACACGACTGAGCGACTTCACTTTCACTTTTCACTTTCATGCATTGGAGAAGGAAATGGCAACCCACTCCAGTGTTCTTGCCTGGAGAGTCCCAGGGACGGGGGGAGCCTGGTGGGCTGCCGTCTATGGGGTCGCACAGAGTCGGACACGACTGAAGTGACTTAGCAGCAGCAGACTTACAGTATCATTTAACAGTGGTGAGTAGACATAAACTGTATTGAACAAATAGACATTTATTCTTGAGTTAAGGAAATTTATTCCAAACATAAAACTCAGTTCAAGATGCTATACAGAGATAAGCCTGCAGAAGTCTCCTGTAACACAGTTTTCAGGATCAGAGCCAGAAAAGCCACATTATAAGGGAAAGTACCTTATGCCATCCAGTAACTAAATCCCCTTGGAGAGGGTCCAAGGCATACCTATCTCATAATGAACTCTAATTTATGGCAAATAATATTTTAGTAAGACTCTACTGTCAGATATTTCTGTTGTGGTTTTGTAAGCAATGTTGTTTTAAACGCTGTCATGAAATGAAGATTTTGACAGACAGGTGATAACAAATTAAAGGGTCTCACACAAATTGCCATGTTCCAATGTTAATAATATTCATTTTATACTGCAGATTATGTTTACCAATTCCTAACAATTTGCATTTTTCTAATTTAAAATAAAAACATGTGGTACAGATAAACTGAGTGAATTTCAGCATGAACCACAATAATTTATGAGCAATTACAGAAGCACATGTACACAGTCTCTGAGTAATTTGTCTTTCTGCTTGCTGTCAAACATCTTGAATCTGCCTGTAGTAATCTTGCTATGGCACTGTCATCTAGAGCAATTTATACTGTACACTTGTTATACCTATTTGTATTATATTAGTTACACAGAGTCCAATTTTAAATTCAAGTAAATGAGAAAAACACAGTAATTTTTGACATATTTTCTAAAACAGGCTAGTGACTTAAGTAGCAAGTTATCAGGTAATAACCAGAGGTTATAATCCAAATGGGTCATCTCAAATAGTTTCATGTCTTAGGCAAGGAGCACAGATTCTCAATTAGATATTCTGTTGAGTTTCCTTAACTATATTTAGATGAATTAAGGCAGTAGACTTCTCTAGTTTGAAAGCAAAGTAAATGGGAAAATTTGATGCCTTTTTGGTGATCTCAGATAAATGAAAATCAAGTAATAAATCTCAATCAATACTCTCCCATCATCCCTCACTCCCTTCCTTCTTCTTAGATATATGGCTTACTTGTTAAAGTCCAGGTGGTTAGTTCTGGGCAGGATGAAATGAAGGGCATATGGATAAACTAGTCTGTATGTATATATACAAACATATATATAAATACTTGAATATTTTGATGTGAAAATATATATATATATATATATTCACTTTCTGTGAACATGTGTATTCAAAGAAACTTCAACACACTTGCACAACTGAAATAGGAGATTAAAAACATGAGCAGAAATTAAAATATATATCATTTCAAGTCCCTTGTCATATTCTTGAATTATAGTGTGTGTGCACTCAGTTGTATCTGACTCTGCAACACCATGGACTGTAGCCCGCCAGGCACCTATGTCCATGGAATTTTCTAGGCAAGAATACTGGAGTAGATTGCCATTTCTTTCTTCAAAAAAAGAATTATACACTCAGTTGTGTCTAACTCTTTGAGACCCCATGGACTTTAGCCCATCAGGCTTTGCTGTCCATGGAATTCTCCAGGCAAGAATATTGAAGTGGGTAGCCATTCCCTTCTCCAGGGGATCTTTCTGACCCAGGGATCAAACCTGGGTTTCCTGCATTGCAGACAGATTCTCTATCATCTGAGCTACCAGGGAAGCCTGTTATAGTACTGCCTGTAAATTGTGCAGTCATCCCAGGATGTACACACAGTTATACTATTTCATCATATTGTATAACAAAAATAATAATGATGGAATGAATCCAGGATGCCAGAACAATTTCCACATCTGCTTGTGCTGGGCTGTGGAATAAATTCAGGAACCACTGAGTCATTAAAACAAGATCACTCAAAATCATCAATGAGAAACCTAAAACTCAATCAAATATTTGTAAACAAACTGCAAAGAAAGTCAACTTTTGTGGGAAAGGGGAAACACATGCAACCAGGTAGGTTAAGGCTCTAGAATAACAACAAATTTTCAGAGTAGCATGGGCCTCGGGCTGGATCACTAGGTCAGGCCCTAATAGATTATGTTCTGTGAAAGTATTTTCATTTCAAAAAACAAGTATGCTCGTTCTTTAAACCAGTTCTATGTAATTTTTAATGGACTAACCTTAGGCAGCACGCAGGCTGTAGAAGCGCTCCAGCTGCAATGGACCTCGCAGAAGCCTGGCCTAGAGGAGCTACCCACATCCGAGGTCAGGGGTGGCGGTCAAGAGTGCCAGGCTGCGATGGCGCAGGTACAGCAGAGAGGAGCTACCCAACTTCCGAGGTCAGGGGCCACGGCTGGGAGGAGCTACCCCACGCCTGAGGCCAGGGGCAGCTGCCGGGAGGAGCTACCCACACCCTGAGGCCAGGGGCGGCGGCCAAGAGGAGCAATCCCACGTCCAAGAAGCTGTGGCTGCACGGGCGCAGGAGGGCCAAGAGGAGCTACTCCACGATCAAGGTCAGGAGGGGCGGCATGAAAAGATAGCCCTTGTCCAAGGCAAGGAGCAGCCATGAAGACATACCCCATGTCCAAGGTAAGAGAAACCCAAGTAAGACGGTAGGTGTTGTGAGAGGGCACCAGAGGGCAGACATACTGAAGCCATAATCACAGAAAACTAGTCAATCTAATCACACAGACCACAGCCTGCTCTAACTCAATGAAACTAAACCATGCTGTGTGGGGCAACCCAAGACGGGCAGGTCATGGTGGAGAGTTCTGACAGAATGTGGTCCACTGGAGAAGGGAATGGCAAATCATTTCAGTATTCCTGCCTTGAGAACCCCATGAACAGTATGAAAAGGCAAAATGATATGATACCGAAAGAGGAACTCCCCAGGTCGGTAGGTGCCCAATATGCTACTGGAGATCAGTGGAGAAATAAATCCAGAAAGAATGAAGGGATGGAGCCAAAGCAAAAACAATACCCAGTTGTGGATGTGACTGGTGATAGAAGCAAGGTCCGATGCTGAAAAGAGCAATATTGCATAGGAACCTGGAATGTTAGGTCCATGAATCAAGGCAAATTGGAAGTGGTCAAACAGGAAATGGCAAGAGTGAAAGTCGGCATTCTAGGAATCGGCAAACTAAAATGGAATGTGTGAATTTAACTCAGATGACCATTATATCTACTACTGCGGGCAGGAATCCCTTAGAAGAAATGGAGTAGCCATCACAGTCAACAAAAGAGTTCGAAATGTAGTACTTGGATGCAATCTCAAAAACGACAGAATGATCTCTGTTCGTTTCCAAGGCAAACCATTCAATATCACAGTAATCCAAGTCTATGCCCCAACCAGTAACACTGAAGAAGCTGAAGTTGAACAGTTCTATGAAGACCTACAAGACCTTTTAGAACTAACACCCAAAAAATATGTCCTTTTCATTATAGGGGACTGGAATGCAAAAGTAGGAAGTCAAGAAACACCTGGAGTAACAAGCAAATTTGGCCTTGGAATATGGAATGAAGCAGGGCAAAGGCTAATAGAGTTTTGCCAAAAGAACGCACTGGTCATAGCAAACACCCTCTTCCAACAACACAAGAGAAGACTCTACACATGGACATCACCAGATTGTCAACACTGAAATCAGACTGATTATACTCTTCGCAGCCAAAGATGGAGAAGCTCTATACAGTCAGCAAAAACAAGACCGGGAGCTGACTGTGGCTCAGATCATGAACTCCTTATTGCCAAATTCAGACTTAAATTGAAGAAAGTAGGGAAAATCACTAGACCATTCAGGTATGACCTAAATCAAATCCCTTATGATTATACAGTGGAAGTGAGAAATAGATTTAAGGGACTAGATCTGATAGATAGAGTGCCTGATGAGCTATGGACAGAGGTTCGTGACATTGTACAGGAGACAGGGATCAAGACCATCCCCATGGAAAAGAAATGCAAAAAAGCAAAATGGCTGTCTGGGGAGGCCTTACAAATAGCTGTGAAAAGAAGAGAAGTGAAAAGCAAAGGAGAAAAGGAAAGATATAGCATCTGAATGCAGAGTTCCAAAGAATAGCAAGAAGAGATAAGAAAGCCTTCCTCAGCAATCAATGCAAAGAAATAGAGGGAAAAAACAGATTGGGAAAGACTAGAGATCTCTTCAAGAAAATTAGAAATACCAAGGGAACATTTCATGCAAAGATGCGCTCGATAAAGGACAGAAATGGTATGGACCTAACAGAAGTGAAAGATATTAAGAAGAGGTGGCAAGAATACACAGAAGAACTGTACAAAAAAGAGCTTCACGACCAAGATAATCATGATGGTGTGATCACTCACCTAGAGCCAGACATTCTGGAATTGAAGTCAAGTGGGCCTTAGGAAGCATCACTACGAACAAAGCTAGTGGAGGTGATGGAATGCCAGCTGAGCTATTTCAAATCCTGAAAGATGATGCTGTGAAAGTACTACACTCAATATGCCAGCAAATTTGGAAAACTCAACAGTGGCCACAGGACTGGAAAAGGTCAGTTTTCATTCCAATCCCTAAGCAAGGCAATGCCAAAGAATGCTTAAACTACCACACAATTGCACTCATCTCACAGGCTAGTAAAATAATGCTCAAAATTCTCCAAGCCAGGCTTCAGCAGTACGTGAACCGTGAACTTCCAGATGTTCAAGCTGGTTTTAGAAAAGGTAAAGGAACTGGAGATCAAATTGCCAACATCCGCTGGATCATGGAAAAAGCAAGAGAGTTCCAGAAAAACATCTATTTCTGCTTTATTGACTATGCCAAAGCCTTTGCCTGTGTGTATCACAATAAACTGTGGAAAATTCTGAAAGAGATGGGGATACTAGACCACCTGACCTGCCTCTTGAGAAACCTGTATGCAGGTCAGGAAGCAACAGTTAGAACTGGACATGGAACAACAGACTGGTTCCAAACAGGAAAAGGAGTACATCAAGGCTGTATATTGTCACCCTGCTGATTTAACTTATATGCAGAGTACATCATGAGAAATGCTGGGCTGGAAGAAGCACAAGCTGGAATCAAGATTGCTGGGAGAAATATCAATAACCTCAGATATGCAGATGACACCACCCTTATGGCAGAAAGTGAAGAGGAACTAAAAAGCCTCTTGATGAAAGTGAAAGTGGAGAGTGAAAAAGTTGGCTTAAAGCTCAACATTCAGAAAACGAAGATCATGGCATCTGGTCCCATCACTTCATGGGAAATAGATGGGGAAACAGTGGAAACAGTGTCAGACTTTATTTGGGGGGGCTCCAAAATCACTGCAGATGGTGATTGCAGCCATGAAATTAAAAGACTCTTACTCCTTGGAAGGAAAGTTATGACCAACCTAGATAGCATATTCAAAAGCAGAGACATTACTTTGCCAACAAAGGTCTGTGAAGTTAAGGCTATGGTGTTTCCAGTAGTCATGTATGGATGTGAGAGTTGGACTGTGAAGAAAGCTGAGCACCGAAGAATTGATGCTTTTGAACTGTGGTGTTGGAGAAGACTCTTGAGAGTCCCTTGGACTGCAAGGCGATCCAACCAGTCTGTTCTAAAGGACATCAGTCCTGGGTGTTCTTTGGAAGGAATGATGCTAAAGCTGAAACTCCAGTACTTCAGCCACCTCATGCGAAGAGTTGACTCATTGGAAGATACTCTGATGCTGGGAGGGATTGGGGGCAGGAGGAGAAGGGGACGACAGAGGATGAGATGGCTGGATGGCATCACTGACTCAATGGATGTGAGTCTGAGTGAACTACGGGAGTTGGTGATGGACAGGGAGGCCTGGTGTGATGCAATTCATGGGTCGCAAAGAGTCGGACACGACTGAGCGACTGATCTGAACTGAACTGAACCTTATGCAAGTCACTTAACTCATGTAGTCTGTTTCTTCTCATGAAAAAATGAGGGGCTTAGGCTCCATGAATTTTAAGGTTTCTTTTCATTCAAAGCCGGTGATTTTATGGTGAGGGAAAAATAATCACCCATCCTCGGGTATTGGAGTAAGCCAAATATCACGGAGCATGGTAAGGCTTGCATAAAGCTGAGTAAACTGCACTCTATGTGGAATGAAGAGTACTAATCTACCCAAGGTGCTTCACGTGTCTGTCCACAAATGGCCCCTCCACTGGCCAGCCTTGCTACTTAGCTTTTCCCTTCTATGACAGTAATGGCTTTGCATGAATGTAGTGTGTTTCTGCGAGACCAATTTGGAAATTTATTAGTCCACTGCCACCAAGTTAGTGCAGACTTGTTTATTCCTAAAGAAAAAGAAAATCCCAGAAGGGACATGCCAAAGGGCAAGCCTACTGTTCTATCTTATCCTCTCATTCTCCCATTTCCCCTCCTTTCCTTCGTAACATTTTATTTATTTTGGTACTAGAGGAGGCAGAGAAAGACCTCCGGTAGGACTCGTTAGGAGAAGATGGAGATCTCTCACTTGCTTGGCTTCTCAATCTAAAAGGAATAATGTCAGCACTTGATATTTTCCCACTTCCACTCTCGACCTTTACTACCAAAACTTCCCACCAAACTTCAGGCTGTAGAGAAATGGAAAATGTCTCTTATAGACAGTCTGGAAAAACCTAGTCTAACTCTTATTAGCTTTATCAGTTGAGCAAGTCCTTTAATGTCACTAGAGGTTAGTTTCTTCATCTCCAAAATGGGAAAAAAATGATACCCGCTTCATACTGCTGTGAGGAGGTTTAAACAAGATATGTATACAAATTGCCCAGTATAATTCTTGGTACACAGAAAGTGCTATAAGTAGTGGAATTTCCTCTCCCACAACCAGCAGTCTGGAGCACTGTGTGTTGTGATTGGAGCCAATGGATAGTGAATGGATAGGACCACAGGGCATCCAGAAGCAAGGTGATAAGGGCAAGTAAGGTAGGAAACAATGCTGAGAGGAAGGAGATCCTTTAGAAACTCCATGTTGCAGAGAGGTGAAATGACTTCCCCATTAGCACAGTTAGCTAATGGAAGAGATGAAATGAGAGGCCATACCATTTGCCTCATTCTAGAGTTCTCTTTCCTAGTCAAACCACCATCTAAACAGCTCCTCTATCTATTGCTTTATATAGCCAAAGGCAAGCAATCACGCAGGCTCTTGCAATAGCCTTAGTAAGAGACGATGATGGCTTTGACTAGCAAGATGGCAGGGGATATGATGGAATTTGGAATCTAAAGTATGGTAGATTGGATATGATAGGAACCAAGAAAAATCCTTTAGGTTTTATGCCTGAGTCAAAATGAATGCAGTTACCATTTATTTAAAGAAAAGTGACAAATTGCACATGAGGGGAAGGTAAGAATCAAGAACTCAGGACTGAGATGCATTATTCAGCACCTTGTCTAAGCTTTGAAAGCAAGATATTAAAAAAGGGCCTATCCATAGATGAAACTTTTTTTGTCAGTCCCCCATAGTTCTGCTCCTTTTTAAACTAGTGCCTGATTCTAGATCCCAAGGAGTTCATATTCTTACCTCTCAAACTGAGCCTATTTTTTCAAAAAGGAAGCTAAAACACATCTACCCTAAAGATAAGTAATTAACAACAGCTTGAAATCTATCTTACATTTACAGCAAATTTTGTGTTTTAACAGTAACAAAGAAAATCTCTCCCACCTGCAGGTTAATTTGTGAAATGTTACCCATTAAGCACTACCTCTTATTGCTCAATAAGAACTTTTTGATTAATAGGAATTCAGTGATGGAAAATGTACTGGGTACAATTCAGGGTACCTATCTGCCTGTTCACACACTTTTCTAAAATATATCTTTTCCTGTCCTTAACTCCCATTTTGGCTTCATATGGACCAAACCCCTAACAGTCAAGACTAATTGAATTGTTGTAGACACAGCACAAAAGCGTCTACTCCACTGGCTGGACGGCAATATATGACTTATGAGCTCTGGCTTGAAAAGATGAGCTTGACGAATTATATTCCCTCTTGAATTTTTAAACTGGAAACTGAGATGATAAGTCTAAGAATTATGAAAGTTCAGTTAGAAGGTCATGGGAGACTTAGACCTAGAACCTTAGTGGGCCATGTGTAAGCCAAAGCTACAAGTGGTAGAAAGACAATAATACTAAGAAGAATATTGCAAATATATGGAGAGAAGAACTGAAAGAGAGAGGGAGGGAAGAAGAAAGAAGAAGGAAGGGGGAAATGGAGGCAGGGAGATACAGAGAGAGAGAGAGAACAAAGTTGTTTTTGTAATCAGCCAGATCCTGAGAGAAAATAACTTCCAATCTTGATGGCATTCCTGTACCCATTTCAATTTCCATAAGGATTGGGTGTGCTGAGGCAGAACCTGGTCTTAGAGACCTAAAAGTCCCTGAAGTTTCCATGTTATATGCTTTTCAACAGGCTCCCCCCTCCCCCGAGCTAACTTGAAGCCAAAAATAGTGCTAAGATAGAAGGTGATTTAGTTGAACACTCTGGTTTTATAGATGGGAGAAAAAAAGAGACCTAGGAAAGTCAAGTACCATGTCTAAGTTCTCATAACACTTAAGGGGCAGACCTGGCACTAGAATACAGGGCGCTCAAATTTAGCAATAACAGAGAAATTCCTGTAAAAATTTCATGTAATGGGAATTACTGTCAACACATTAAATCTTATAAATATAAATTGTATAAAATCTTACCAATTTAACATAACATTTATATGTATGACTGTACAAACTGGCATCAGTATCTGATGGAAAGGTACTTGGGAAAAGAGTCTCAAGGTCAAATAAATACATTCCCTGGTTGCTTTATAATATTAGACTCATAAAGTAAACTGTATTTTTCAGGTGATAGCAAATCTCTTCAGAGATGAGTAGCCATAGAGTTCACGTGAATCAAAAATATTTTGAAAATGAACAAAATTTTAAGCACTTTACAAAATCAAACCAACAAAATCCATCATTTGTCCAAATACATTCACTTTTTGGAGTGCAGCTAAGGTATACAAATGGTGTTTAAGCTGCATGAGCTGTGAGGCAGAGCCCATACATACCACAGCCCCGGGGTGTGAGAATAAATTCAACCAATCTTTACCAAGCACCCAGTGAAGCACAAACTCTGTGTTCTCATTCAGTAAATACCAGTGGAAGAAGAAAAGAGACTGTGTAAGACGACATGCTGAAAGTCTCTGAAAGCACCTTAGGTTTGGATATGATAAAATAGTTCAAGTGCAGTCCTCATCAGCATAATATACAGGGAAATATGCCTGTAAGATAACCACCCAAATCCTCTTGAGATAGTAAAAGGAAACGATCATGGAACATGTTTTTAACAACTGTGGATCTAGAAGGGAGTTCCCAGTTGACACAGTGGTAAAGAATCCACCTGCCAAGCAGGGGACATGGGTTAGATCCTTGGGTTGGGAAGGTCGCCTGGAGAAGGAAATGAGAATCCCATGGACAGAGGAGTCTGGCGGGCTACAGTCCATAGGGTTACAAGGAGTTGGACACAACTTAATGACTAAACACCACCATGAACAACAATGGGTCTAGAGCTGGATGAAGTAGGATGGGGTTCTAAGAAACAAGATATGCTCTCTGTACTGAAGAGGTTCCTGATGTCTCTCACCACAAAGGTAAAGCATACTCACATTGAAAGCCAGTTTAATAGAAGGCATGCAGTTTACGCAATGTACTTACTGAAAGTATGATTTTAAGGTCTCCTGAACTTCAGAGCATGCAAAATCACTGCCAGTGGAGTGGGCATTCACTTCATCCTGTTAGAGCATTTATTATGGACAAGATGTCTTGTTCCCAGTGTCTTTTCAGGACAAGCCCTCTTACAGGAGGGAGCACTGAAGCTTGAAGGATGGGAACATTTTGATAGACACTTTTCTGGTCATCTGGACTCTAACCTTCCCACTCTCCCCACTCAGCCCCCATTCGGTAGGGTGGGGGAGACAATTTAGCCTTTCACAAAACCTTATCAAATTTCCTGCCATAAGGCTTTGCACATCTGCATCCATCTCATCAGTTCTGTTCCCCGTGCCGTCCTATTGAAAGCCTTCATTAATTCACATCTGAACCTTATTATAACCCCCTAACCAGGCCTCCTCTCTCCAGTCTCTCCTCCCACTAATCTACTCTGCACACAGCTGCCAGATTCATCTTCCTGAAATGCCAATTTCATCATGTCTCTATGAATTTTCTACAGGATACATTTTAAATTCCTTTGCCTGGTATTCAATACTTCCTACAGTCAGAGTCCAAGCTACATTCCCAATCTCACTGTTCTACAGTAACGTTCTGGTTCAGCCGGGACTATTAAAGTCCCCAAACTTTTCTTCCATTTCTACCTCAAGCTTCTGTTCACACACTTTTCCCAATCTTAAAGGCCTCCCCCAGGCTTTAATATTGTTATAAATTCTAAATTCCATCTTCTTCATAAAATGTTCCCTGATTACCCCAGCTAACAATGAAAGCTTGCTCCCCTGACTTCAAACTATTCAACTGGCATTTATGATAACTCTAGTTTATTATGGGTGTATTCCTCCTCCCTAACCTCAGCAAATTGGTGATTGGAATATGAAACTGGAAAAGACACCAGGTGGTAAGTACCAGGGAAGCCAAGAGGCCACTTAGAAGGTTATCCTACTCTTACAAACCAAAGATAATGATGCCTGGAAAATATTTAGGACCCAGGAATACAAAGGAACTAATGGTGAGATTGATTACCAAAACAAAAAGGATTAGCAGGACTAGATTGAGGAGATAAGGGAATTAGAAAAATAAGTAATGATCAGTTTTGAGGCTGAATCACAACATTAAAACTTTAAAAAGCAGAGTCAAACTGGGTTTGGTAAAGAAGGTGATGAGTTTGTTCTTAGGCTAATTGGGCTCCTGTCAGGGTATAGTAGATAATTAGAAAAGAGCCTGTAAAAGTGATTTGAGCTGGTGAAACTGGTTGGATAGAAAGCTGCATAGAGTTAGTAACTGAAGCCACGATTATAAATGCATTTATAAAGAGCAAGAATGAGTGAAGAATAAGAAAAAAATGGGGGAAGAAGAAAAGAGAATCCAGTTGAGGAGACACAGGAGCAATAGAAAGAAATAGGAGAGTTAAATAATCAAAGAGCTTGAACAGAACAAAGAAGAAAAACAAACAAAATTCAACCAACCTAATTCTCATCTTCTGAAGATTAACAGTAACATCTAAGATACCAGATTTAGGGGCCAAAGCCATCAGCATTGGATGTAGGAGGCCCTAAGTGGTAAGAGAATGAAAGCAATAGGTGTTTGTCACTGAGATTAAGAGAAGGAAAAAAATGGGATAGAAGCAAGAGGGCACAGAAGGGCATACCAGTAGTTTTGGTGTAATGAGGCTCTACCATATTACATGCAGACAATGCTGAGTTATCTGATTTAGTGAAGAATACAGATACTAGTGTCAGAATAGCCAAGTTCATCCCAGATCTGCCACACTGAACCCTTGCAAAACCGTACAATTTATTTACCCTCCCGTCTTTGTGATTTGCTTTCCTCATACATAAATTGAGGATAATGAAAATAAAATCTACCTGACGGGTTGATGTCAGAATTAGGTAATGTAGATCATGCGATTAGAACATAAAGCATGTTCAATACATGTTGGCTATATCCTGATGGTAGTTCATCCAGATCCAATTAATACTGGGGCCCTTTGCAGATACCTGCACATTTGTTCAGGACTCAAACTTGGAAGAACTATTAAAAAATCAACCCTGATGTTAAGGCCTATTGAGAGAGAACTCACACACAGATATCGAGTTGTCTCAAAGTTCAGCAGAGTTAAGTAAACAGAACAATTAACTGATTAAATTATATTTGTGCTGTTTGGACATGGAAAAGTTTTCTATCTAGACTTTTAAATGCCCTTGAATTGTGATGTAAGCTACCTATGAATAGTCAGGATCATACATCTAACATGTATGATGTTTTAAATGAATTGCAGGGTACATAAAATGCCTCATTTAATTCGATTAGAGACTTTAGTAAACAACAAATGAACTAGATGGTGTTATGCAGTGCCTCCTTAGAATAATGCTGTATCTAATAATAAAACCACTCCTTGTTATTTTTATGGGCCATAGAGCACATTCAGTGAACTATGAATATGATGATAACCAGCCAGCTGAAAATTCTATCTTTTACAAGATGAATTGTATGCACTTTAAGTCAGTAGTATATACCTGAAAAAATAATTTTTCTAGAGTCAAAATTTGTCATGTAGTCGTATAGCCAATTTTATAATACTTTGAAATAACACAGGTTCTGGGTACTGTCCCAATTTTATTTTTATCATCTTAACCCCATCCCCAGTAATCAGTAAAATAGAGGAAGTGGAATTTTCCTTCTAGCTGAATTCTGTCCTGTCTACTACAATAAATCTCCAGATTTTAAAAACCTTCTATATCATAAATGTGCCCACAGCATGTACACCATTTCAGTTATTGTGATCTCTCTCTCTCTTTCCCTCTCCCCTCCCTTCTTCTCCCTCCTCCCCTTATTTTTCTACTAGAATAAAGTCTTGATTAACCAAATCACAATTATCACAATTAAGAGAACTCTCAATTCATGACTCGAATACTTAGAAAAAGAAGTGGCAAATCATATGGAGACCAAAATCACAGCAGTAATTCCATTAAAAAATGCTTCCAGGGAATGAATGAATAACTCAGTGCAATTAAGCACAATCTCCTAAACCATCTCCATCAGTGACTATGGACACTGTTCTCTGATGGTCAAAGCAGTGGTCCAGACACACTGAGCACCATAGTTGCATGATTAAGTAGCTCAAAGACACTACAAGTGCTTCCATCATTATCAAAGTTTCTTTCAATTTGATCAACTTGTTATTAAGACAGGAAAGCAAGCACAATTTAGAAAGATTTCCTAATAATTTGAAATCTAAAGCAAACTGAAACTGTGACACATAAAGAAAACAATCTCTTTAGAAATATGGTGTGTGTATGTCCCCTAAAAATTAGTGGTGTTCTGTTTCTCCACAAATTTAGGAAATTCCTATCACTTGATTCTTTTGTCACTTTTTCACTTTTCAAGACAGGTCAAGGAAATAATGTGGCAAATAGTTTAAGCTCTGTTTGTCACATGTGGTGATGTACTTTGACATTTGGTTGCTATATTAGTAATATAAGTGCTGTTTCTAAGTGCATAACCAAAAGGATAATTTATTAAGATCCATGACAGATTGAGTGCTAAAGCTAGAGCCATTATAGAGGAACCAACCAACAAGAGAAGCTCTTATTAAACTCCAGGAAAGATAAAGTACTTAGTTCTTTCCCTAAAGGCTGAGATAGCCTAGAACTGTCAGCCCAGTCCAGTTTGAGACAGACAGACAGCGTATATCCTTTCTACTGAGGCAGCCATTCATTTACTCAAAGGAATGAAGATGTTTAACAAGATGAGGAAGTAGAGAAATGTCAAAAAGAATGCACTGTGTAGAGAAAGACACCTGGGGGCCCTTTAAACAAGCAGTTTCCAGCTCCAGTGAAATATCTGAACAGATGGATTTTTAACCCTCAGTGGGCCTGATGAAACCAGATCCAGCTGGGACCTGGCTGTAATCTGGGACTCCGAAGTTACTGGCTGCCACACTGGCAGAACAGAGTTAAATGTTAAACTCTGATCCAGTTACCAAGGAGAATAACTAAAATCAAGTCCTGAGGGCACAGTGTGTCTTTTGATCATAGTATTTGGATGTTTTAGTGCTTTGTTAATTAAACAGCATTTGACTTAATTGTGTTTTGAAGTGATTTCCCTGCTTGGCCTGTGGTTCTATATTGATGTTGACCCTACTGATATTTGAGTGTCTTCATTTCATATATTTTACTGTGAAGTAAAGGGCAATAGTACAAAGGCCTAGATTTTGAATGGAATGTGTGTTAACTGATAAAAATTTAAATTCTTATAAATATAGGCCTCCCCATCACATCATCCAAATATCATCAGATCTCCTTTCTACAAAAACAATGTATTATCATTAATTAAAACTTAAATTGGTTTTTAAAGAATTACACAAATGCATATTTGTATTCTGATTTACTGTGTGCCTAATAGTGCTTTCATATACATGAAATTGATGTTCACAATCTTATAAGGTAAATATCATTATTATATACCTCCATCTTATATAGATGAGGAACCTTATAGCACAGAATAGTTAAGGAATACACCTAATAAGTAGCAGAGTTAGGGCTTGAAGCAGATGTAACTCCACTGTTCTTTTTCCCCTTTTCCAGCTATTTTTACAGATTTTACAACTATTTAACTTAAGAGACTTTCTTATGTTCCTTTTTCCTGGTCCTCAAGTCCCTCAAGTGAAATTTCACTCTATGGATCATGCATACAAATATACCTTAAATACATGTTTGGTATTTAAAAAAATGATTCCATAGATACTATCATGAAAAAAATCAAAGAAAAGAGCTTCAGACTAAAAAAGCAGTGTGGTTTGTTGTCTTTAAATTCTCTGACTCTGTGAAGTTGTCTTCTGTTGCTGTCATCTTTTTATTCCTCATGAATGTACTGTTTTGGCTTTTTTTCTGCCTCATGGACAGAGTCAAAGAGCATGTACATCAGTGACCTATGAGAATTCTTTTGCTAATCAAAAAAACTTCCGATGAAGAATGTCTTATAGTCAACAAGAAACTCATCTCCATTAGTGGATATGAAATAACAACTCAGAACTCTCTTTAAGGAGAAATTATAAATCACTATTTTCCCTACCTTCACAGGATTGTGGGATCCATTGCATCAAAATAGGTTTCCTAGATTCCAATAAAATATTAAGTAAACTTAAGAGGGAAATAGGGTTTTTTGTGTGTTTTTTTTATTTTTTTTTAAATTGGAGGATAGTTGCTTTACAATATTGTGTTGGTTTCTACCATTCATCAACATGAATCAGCCATAGATATACATATGTCCCCTCCCTCTTGAACCTCCCGCCCACTCCCACCCAATCCCACCCCTTTAGGTTGTCACAGAGCACCAGGTTTGAGCTCTCCCTGAATCATACATGCAAACACAGAGAACACACTTGTGCACAAAGCAGAGGAAGGAAAATAACTTTTATGAAATCAATTGGGTGACACATCCATAGCATACTAATTATAAAATCCAAATAATACATTTTCAAATAAATTTTTTTCTATACTCTCAAACTATGGCTGTTGTTCAGGTGTAAGCTGAAAGTTAAAGCAATACATTTTCATCAGAATTGTAATCTGTAAAGAGTCCTGAGAAGACAGAACATATGTTATAATTTATCATCACTTTTGATAAGCAAAAACGTTCATTTACCTCATTACATGGGGTTTATAAATATAAGAGATTCCATGCTTTGATTACTTTGAAGGCAGGAAAATAGCAACTTCCTTTTTTTCTATGCAACTTTCCTTAAATAATTAAGTTTGTTTATTGATTTAGTGGTGAAAGTGGCAATGTGTTTTTCCTCCGAACATCATAAGGGAGCACAGTAGGTACTTGTGTTTCTACTGAGGCCTGGAGTCTTAATATTAAAAGCAAATTAGCAATTCCACTCTGAGGTACATGCTCAAGAGAAATAAGAACATAAGTGCACAAAAAATGTGTACATGAACATTCACAGCAATTTTATTCAAAATAGCTGAAAATTGGAAAAAATAAAAATGTCCATAAGGAGATGAGTAAATAAACAAAATATGACATATCCAGACAATGGAATAGTATCACCATAAGAAGGAATAAAGTCTTCATACATGCTACAACATGGATGAGCATTGACAACATTACACTAAATTGAAAGAAGGCCTCAAAGTCCACAGATATTATTCAATTTCTATGAAATGTTCAGAATAGGCTCAGAGACAAAAAATAGAGTTAGTGGTTGCCAGGAGCTGATTTGGAGGGTGGGGAGGGATTGATTATTCAAAAATTTTCTAAAACTGATTGTGGCAATGGTTGCACAACTCTGTGGGCACACTAAAGACCACCGAACTGTACATGCTAAATGGCTAAACTGTGTTATGTGAATTATATCTCAATAAATCTGTTATATTAAAAAAAATGAACTAGAAGACAGAAAGTGTGGCTTCTGAAATATAATTTACAAATAGAAGATTTGTATTAGCCAGATAAGATAATTTGGAAAATTCTAGACAGCTTAGATAGAAGGAGTGGGTGGGCCCAAGACTCTTCTCCCACCCTCTCATAGACTAGGGCTGTAGGATACTTTCTCAGACTTTCTACCTTAGTAAAGCAGGAACAAGAAGAAGGCTTATAAAGGCCTAGAGGGCAATTCAGTACCAGGATAGGGCATAAAATCAAGGCAAGAGGTATCAGAATCATCTTGGACCAGGCCAGATTAAAGGCAGAGCAGGATATACCTGGGCTTCTCTGGTGGCTCAGACAGTAAAGAATCCACCTGCCAATGCAGGAGACATGGGTTCAGTCCCTGGGTTGGGAAGATCCCCTGGAGGAGGGCATGGCAACCCACTCCAGTATCCTTGCCTGGAGAATCCCATGGAGAGAGGAGCCTGGCGGACAACAATCCATGAGGTTACAAAAGAGTCAGACGACTGAGTGACTAAACAACAAGGATATACCTAGTTTGTAGGAAGTGGCAGAGCCCACAGTCAAGAATGAGTTTCTTAGTCATGAGAAGTACTCTAAGTAGCAAAGGAGATGACTGACATCAGTTGGATCATTGTGGTAGACTTGAGCTCCCAAAAGAAATAACAAGACTTCCACAGAGATAAGGGGAATGTCTTATACCTCTTAAAGTCTCAGATTAAAAGGAAACGATCATAGTGGGTTTACCTAATGAATCTCTTTAGTGTTTGAAACTTGAGTCTGCGGGGTCATCTCTGCAGCTGGGTGATTGTGAATCTAAGAAAGTTGAGCATAACTAAAGCTATTCTTCTTTGCAAATAATCCCAACCCTGACAGTCCCTCACCAATCTGCCACCTTCTCTGTACTGAATTACTGCAGGAGAATTCTAGGGGTTTTAGGAACCAAAGGGAACAGGGGAGTTTGAAATAGGAAAAAAGCAGGGCTCTGGCTTTGACTGCAAGTGCTCTGAGCAATTTTCTCTCATTTGACATGTACAAAATCAATAACAATGTAATTCCAGTTTACTACTTTAGGATTTGTAAAGAAACTTTATATCATAAAGCACTATCTCAGTTTAATATACACAATAGTGACCTCTTTAAAAGGACAATATGATTCCAGCAGCTACTAGATTTCAGGCTCTGTGGTAGGCACTGGCCAAGGGTAGTCGACCAAAAAATTAGAAAAAGAATGTTCCTGGTGTAGGAAACACTGTGAACAGAGACAGGGAGTCACCAAACCACAGAGGGTTTATGGGGGAATCAGAAACCACTCTGCAGGACTAGAAAGCAAAGTGAGAAGATGGTGCATGATAGTGAACGATACAGAAGAGGTGCTTGGGCCAAGTCCTAAACAGTCTTAACCAGGCCAAGGTGCCAAGATAAAATCTCATAAACAAGGGGGAGCTACTGAAGATTTAAGTGGGATATGTGAGTTTTAACACCACCACTCAGGCTGCAGAGAAGATGATTTATGTGAGGATATATACTTGCAAAGCTACTGAAAAAAGAACTTGCATAAGGACAGTGGTGTGAGGAGATCCATTATACTCTTCTCAAGAAGACCTATGCACTGTCCCCTTCCTTCATCCTTGGCACCCAAACTTTATTGGCTTCACCTCTTAGAGGCTGACTGATAGCGAGGCTAACCTCTAACAACCTAATTAGTATAAAGGACTTAATAGCTATCACTGGTTTAAGGTGTAGCCCTCCCAAGATTTGCACCTTAAGTAAGATCTTGAACTATCAGTGATTCAAAGGAGTGAAAAGACAAAATGCTTTAATCTCCTAGTATTAATGGTAAATCTTTTGAGTTATTCTGGCCAACCCAATACAAGTGAAAAATAACCCAGAGAAAAAAAGCGTTGATAATGATGAGGCATTGTTGTCAGTAAGTGGTTGCCTCCACCAAGGGGAGAAGAAGAAATCATGTTCACTGGAAGGGTTGTCAAGAGCAAATAATAAAGCAAAGGGAGGGGACATAGGAATACCTATGGCTGATTCATGTTGATGTTTGGAAGAAACCAACACAAAAAGCAGTTATCCTTCAAATAAAAATAAATACATTTAATTAAACAACAACAACAAAATAAACAGAAGGAAGACAACAGATTCACACACACTCCACATCTGTATGTTCAAAGGCAGTTCTGGCTGTAATCTCTTGGATACAGGAGGTATACTAAGAGAAATAAATATTCTGAATAAATGTATCTCTATGCAAAAAAAAAAAAAGAAGAAGAAGAAGAAACAAAAACACTAGAAGAGTCGCACATACTAGAAATATCTTCTGAAAGTCACAAAGTTAAACAACCCTCACTGAAGCTGCAGAGGTACAGTTTCCTACTCCCTGCCTCCCTTCTCTTCCTGCATTGTGCCTAATGATGGAAAAAACACAGCATCCAGGAAGGGCCTCTCCAACAAGATGAAATGAGCTCAGGTGAATGAAGTGGAAATTGCTGGAAAAATGAACAGGACAAAACATTATTCCTATTTAAGTGATGAGGAAAAAAATATGAGACACCTTGGGGAAAAAAGTGCAATAAGATCAACTGTGCTGTGTTTAGTCACTCAGGCATGTCCAACTCTTTGGGATCCCATGGACTGTAGTTCACCAGGCTCCTCTGCTCATTGGCTCTCCAAGCAAGAACACTGGAATGGGTTGTCATGCCCTCCTCCAGGGGATCTTCCCAAACCAGGGATAAAACCCAGGTCTCCTGCATTGCAGGTGGATTCTTCACCATCTGAGCCACCAGGGAAACCCATAAATACCGGAGAGTAACCTATCCCTTTTCCAGGGGATCTTCCCAACCCAGGAATCGAACTAGGGTCTCCTGCATTGTAGGTCGGAGAAGGCAATGGCACCCCACTCCAGTACTCTTGCCTGGAAAATCCCATGGACGGAGGAGCCTGGTAGGCTGCAGTCCATGGAGTCGCTAAGAGTCAGACACGACTGAGCAACTTCCCTTTCACTTTTCACTTTCATGCATTGGAGAAGGAAATGGCACCCCACTCCAGTGTTCTTGCCTGGAGAATCCCAGGGATGGGGGAGCCTGGTGGGCTTCCGTCTATGGGGTCACACAGAGTCGGACACGACTGAAGCGACTTAGCAGCAACAGCAGCATTGTAGGTGGATTTTTCACCAGCTCAGCTACCAGGGAAGCCTAAGATCAACTAGTAGATAATAATAAAGGTAGTTACATGAGTACTATACAGCAAAGTTCCCTTCAAATATGCTATTTGTCTTAGCAAAAGTGTTGTGCCTGTAGAGGACCACTGGGATATAGATGAAGACTAAGGAGAAATCTGAATGTCAAAATCCTTCAGTGATCAGCTCAATTCTTCTTTTTTCTCTTTTTTCCCCTGAGGTTAGGAGGAAAGAACACATCTGAGAGATAAAGCAAGCAACTTCAGGGAAAAGAGAATTTGTTCTTCCTCTTATGAACTCAATGATGAAAGCAGTCATTTCTCTTATTATGTCTGATGTGCTGGGTTGTAAAATAAAGAACCAGTATTTGAGCTTACATTTGACAGTGTAATAAATGCAATTATAATCATTTGCATATTAAAGGCATTATTATTACTTCGTGGCAAATATTTCCAACAAGATGGAATTGAAAAGAATCCCTCCTTCCATGCAGGCTACACATGCTTTTGTAGGATTTGACATAATCTGAAACCATGCTGTGTCAAACTGTCAATTTGGATTGACACAAAGCTACAAAGCTACCACTGATCTTGTTCTAATCTCTTTTAAGACTCATTTGATGCCACATAACTGAAAATAACCATTGGTTGTGATGTGTTAATTTTATGCAAGGAAAATAATAGGGTACTCTTGTTACAGTTTCAGCCAACTACTTTTGGGGGAAAACTGCACAAAATGTTTAATCTCTATGACAGCTAGTGTTAGGCTATATAACCCTTTCTAATGTCATTAGAAAGCCCCTGGAGAAGGAAATGGCAACCCACTCCAGTACTCTTGCCTGGCGAATCCCATGGACGGAGGAGCCTGGTGGGCTACAGTCCACAGGGTTGCAAAGAGTTGGACACGACTGAGCGAATCCTTAGTACTTAGTTAGTAATGTCATTTTGGGGCCCTATTTAAAGCCAAATATCCTGAAATATGGCATCCAAAATGATGAGATCTCAGGTTTCCTTTCTTTGAGATATACTAGCTTGCCTTTGGAGAAGGCAATGGCACCCCACTCCAGTACTCTTGCCTGGAAAACCCCATGGGCGGGGGAGCCTGGTAGGCTGCCGTCCATGGGGTCGTGAAAAGTCGGACACGACTGAGCAAATTCACTTTCACTTTTCACTTTCACGCACTGGAGAAGGAAATGGCACCCCACTCCAGTGTTCTTGCCTGGAGAATCCCAGGGACGGGGGAGCCTGGTGGGCTGCCGTCTATGGGGTCGCACAGAGTAGGACACGACTGAAATGACTTAGCAGCAGCAGCAGCAGCAGCAGTTTGCCTTAGGTACTCTACACAAAAACTGTAACCTAATTTATCTTGACTTACAAACTTGAGATGGAAAAAGAATCTCTCCTTTCTCAATCTCTTTCTCTCTAATTTTCTCTCTCTAACTTACAATATCATTGGTTATTTCATTTGACATACTTTAAGTGACCTAAAAAGATAAACCTCATCATTCAAAGGCTTGCAACACTCTAAAAACTAACATTCACTTATGGGTTTCAAATATTTCTTCCTGTCTATCTTGGGGTATTTCAACAGATCGCATATAGTCTGTAGCTTAAAATCTAAATGATAGATGGAGCTTAGATGGAACCCTGGAAACTAAAGTGAACAGTTAATGAGATACAAATTAGAAACAGTGAAAGCTTTCCCTTAAAGAAAACATTATTGATTTTAAAGAACTTACTAATGAAAAAGAACTGTACTCATTTAGGCTTGAGATACATTATAAATTCATGTATAAGAATAAATGAGGATGAGGATACCAAGAAAGCAGCTTTGCATTCTGGCCAGGCTACTCCCCTGCAACCTCTTTTTGGGCCAATTAGGTTGGAGGATTTTTTTTTTAGTTACTATTTGGGCCCTGTGATATCTGATGTCCCCTGTACACCACTGGCACCGTTTTACAACTACACCCACTTCAAATAACACAAATACGAATGTATTCCACAACTGGATTTCTTTAAAACACTGTCCTCTCATGAACGTAATTTTATACTACAACTCCACATTAGCATTTGCTATCAAACATCTGAAATTGTTCCTTTAATCCTTCAAAGCTTCCATGTAAGCTTAAAAACTCTTCCATTAAGTCTCGTAGGGTGTGAGCATTACATATTCATTCACACTTTGGGACAGTTGACTGCATGAGTATCGTATCACTTGTGCTTGCATTTGGCTTTGAGTAGTAACAGCAAAGTGGTTCACTGGTAAAGAATCCTCCTGCAACGCAGGAGACTTGGGCTCAATCCCTGGGTTGGGAAGATCCTCTGGAGGGTGAAATGGCAACCCATTTTTGTATTCTTGTCTAGAAAATCCCATGGGCTACAGTCCATGGGATCACAAGAGATGGACATGACTTAGTAAGTAAACAACAATACGAAGTAACAGAAAACCCAGATTCAGTGGCTGAAACAAATGGGTGAGGTTTTTTATTCTCACAGAACAAAAACACCAGAGGTAGGCAGTTCAGGGAAGGGACAGCTCCTTCACAAAGTCATCAACATTCCAGGTTCATGATATCCTTCCACTTTATTTTTGATATTTGATTTTCATCCGTGTGTTTGTCATTTCCTGGTCCCAGAATGGCTGCTCCACCTCCAGCCAAAAAATGTCTGCATTCTATTAATAGTCAAAAAGAGGAGAAAAGCAGGAACAGGTAGTGCCTAACCTCAGCCTCTCTGCCATTTGGGAAGAAATTATCACACAACCACTATAGCTGGAAGTGAATCTGAGAAAGCAAGTTGTTGTCAACAACAAAATTGGCATCCTTAAGAAGGTAAAAAGTAGAATGACTATTGAGATTTCAGTGGCATTTTCTGCTAGTGTTCTTCAGTCATGTTGTGTGACTACAATCTATTCCCTAATTAAGCTATGGATTCCGATATAAGGTCATTAATTAAGTTGTTTTTGTATCTTCCTCCGCCCATTGTCACAATCGAACCAGTTCATGCCTAATGGTAACTGAATGAACCAAGTAGGCAGCTTTACCACTTAGCTAGATGACATTTGTCTGTCAATATGATATTCATCCATAAAAAGAGACAGCAAGCAATATTTATCATTTTTAAACAGCTGAAGTAACATTAAATGATGATTTAGCTTTTCTTCTACCAAATAAATTCCAACCAATTACTTAGCATTTGAGACCCTCCCCATCCTAGTTTCTTTCTAACCACTTCTCTTGTGTTAGGTCCCATGTCTAGCTTCCATATCCTATTCCCTTTCTCAAACTGAACCACTCACTGTTATGACTTTAATCTGCAAATGACTTATTTTGTGTAATATGCTCAAGCGAAAAACAAAGACACAAACAAGCAACGACAACAATAAAAAACACCCTTGCACTTGACTTTGTCCCTGTACATACAGTGTCCTCTTACCATACTCAATGCCCAAATTGTTCTACACCTTCTGTAAAATCGTTTCTGATTAGGTGAGACAATGTGAGTATTGGGAGAGTGTACAGGATGAAGTGTCATGTGCCTATAGCTCCTTTCCTGTCTTACCCCTCATGTAACTAATGCTTCTTTGTAGCAACACAGGCAAAGTGACACACCAAAACTATCAGTATTAACAAGAAAGAATTTTGTCTTTGTACTGCTTCCACTAATAATCGAAAAGTTTATTTCTGTGGAAGTCTAAAAGAACTGCATGGACCCAAGAAGGACAGTCTCAGAGGCTTCCACCATATGGGCCACTAGCATGGTGGAACCAGGACTCTGGGAAGAGGGCAGAGGGTGGATATGGGAAGAGGGAAGATACTCCCTTATGCTAATTAGAGGCTGACTTTCCATGGGTATTATTTCTACAAAGTCAAGAAATTATATATACCATTCTGTGAACACAGATATTCATATTTAGCTACTACTGAAAATGTATGATTTCTACAACAGAATGTACCTTTTCAGACATGGCGGAGTATAACAGAGCTATATCGGTTAAAAGTCTGGCATATACTAAGTTGCTACAGTCATGTCCATCTCTTTGGGAACCCACAGACTGTAGACTGCCAGGCTCCTCTGTCCATGGGATTCTCCAGGCAAGAATACTTGAGTGGGTTGTCATGCCCTCCTCCAGAGGATCTGCCCAACCCAGGGATCAAACTGAAGTCTCTTATGTCTCGTGCAATGGCAGGTGGGTTCTTTACCACTAGTGCCGCCTGGGAAGCCCTATACTAGGTGGCCACTCAATAAATGACACCTACCCTCCCAGTTCCCTAGTCCCAGAGGAGTTTTCCTCCTCTGACTTTTCATAGCACTTTGCTTATACCTCTCTATCAGTGATTTTCATTTTTCTTTCTTAAAATAGTTATTCCACTGGATTATAAACACCTCCAGGGAAGGTAGTGCCTAATACAATCTCATAAACTCCACAAAATCTGCTAATAGTGCCTGAAAGATGGTAGTTGCTCCATTTTTGAATAAAAGAATGAAAACATAAACTAATGTCTTAATTCATTCAAAACATCAGTTGAACCATCTAACATGGATTTATTTTCTTATTGGAATATAACTGCTTTACAATGTTGTGTTAGTTTCTGCTGTACAACAAAGTGAATCAGCTACATGTATACATATAAGCCCTCCTTCCCTCTTGGGCTTCCCTTCCACCCCTAAATGGATTTTCTTGCTGGTCAGTGGAGGCATTAGGGGGGAGCAAGGGAAGGCAATAGAAGTGGCTGTCATCTACACAGGCAGTCACCCTTTAATTCCACAAGGAATTAAAACAACTTTATCTTTACCCATGAGGAGACTGTATTTTGAGGGAGGTATAGCACAAGTTTCATACAGAAAACAATGCAAGAAAATATCTTTTCAGTATCAAAATGTGTGTATCTCTTTAAGTAGTATAGTTAGTATAACTATAGCGTTTTACTTTTTAATTAGTACTTAATGCTTATTAAAAAAATTTTTCATCCTCCACATCCTTGAAGACTATAACAGTCTATACAGTAGGAAAAAAAAAAAAGCACAAATAATGATTATTTTGTTATCGCCTTGACATCAATGCAATGGATCCATACAGATTAGGGATTGGACCTAAATGAGACTAAAATCAGTAAGATTTTACCAGAAAATCCAGAAGATAACTCTAATTAAAAGCACCAGAACAAATCAACCCAAACTAAAATGAAAAGAACAAACCCTCGATCACCTTGATTGAAATATATGGTCAGGCTTATTCTTTCAGCGACAACCATAACAGACCTGTATTTGAACTTTCCAGGAACAGAAAACATATACTGATTTTTGCTTGTCTCTTCCTTTCTCATTTAATACCACTGGTGTTCTCACTTGCTCACATACACACACACAAGAGTTTTGTGGTCACTCTGGCACTCATAGCTCTCTAGGGGCCTCCTACCACTTAAGGCATCAAATAGTTATTCCTGCCCTTTGCTTTATAACAGTGCTTCCAATAGAATGTTCTGAGGTGCTAACAATGTTTTGTATCTGTGCTTTCCAATACAGTAGTGGTTAGCCATATCGAGTGCTTAAAATGTAGCTACTGTAACTAAGGAACTCACTTTGAATGGAATTGAATTTTCACTCATTTACATTTAAATGGACACATGTGATTAGTGCATCAGAAGGCATGATTCTAGAATGTGTAGAAAAGCCCCTTCTTACAGGGCTGTCTTCTCTCACTCCCTGCCTCAGGCCATCTAGCATTCCTCCCTCTCCATTCATCAAGGTTTCCCCCTCTATGAGTCTTCATTCTCCCACTAGAAAGCACACATTGACTCGGATGGACACCTCATTCCTAACTTGGTTTACTTGGCAGGGCAGGGAACAACTCTGTCCAATTTAAGTTTATATAGCTTTACTTCTACCCAAGATCTCATCATGTCCAGGCATAAGAAGACCCAGCAGGACACTGCATTAATAATTTGGCTCTACTGCTGTCTCACCCATATCCCTCTCATCGTATAAGTTAATTTAGAGGTTGATTGCTCCAAGAAATTTCCTCATCGAATCTTGCCCCTTCTCTATTCCTCCTCTTCTAATCTCTCACTACTCTATTTTTGTATGCAGTGCAACATAGTGACATAAAAGGAAGGAGAAGAAATTAGGAGTTTGTTGACATGACCTACTGTCAACTAAAATATTGAGATAATACTGTAATTTTCCAATGATGGCTTCAGTTCTTCCAAAGAACTTGAATACATATAGCATGAATAAATTATGATAACACTCTTTAGAGTCAATTAGTGCATATAAATAAACATTACACTTGAGCACAGCCTCCTTAAGTCTGTGTGTCATTATAGTCATTCAAATGCTCATTTATTTCATCGAATTTGTTGCACTGCAATGCATGTAGCAGAGGGTGATGGAAAACAGATCACATTTGTACATGCCTCCATGAATGATATTTACTGCAACTGCCCAAAAAGGAGGGTTTATGAGAAACAGATAATGAAGGCCAAAGTAAACAGTATCCATACTGCTGCTGCTGCTGCTGCTAAGTCACTTCAGTCGTGTCCGACTCTGTGCAACCCCAGAGACGGCAGCCCACCAGGCTCCCCTGTCCCTGGGATTCTCCAGGCAAGAACACTGGAGTGGGTTGCCATTTCCTTCTCCAACGCATGAAAGTGAAAAGTGAAAGTGAAGTCGCTCAGTCGTGTCAGACTCTTAGTGACCCCATGGACTGCAGCCCACCAGGCTCCTCTGTCCATGGGATTTTCCAGGCAAGAGTACTGGAGTGGGGTGCCATCGCCTTCTCCGAGTATCCATACTAGGGAAAACCTAATATAAGCCTGAGCCTTATAACAGTTGTTGGTCATAGAAAAATCTATACCATCTCCAGAAGATAGCTGGATCAATGTGAATAGACACTATCCTAATGAAATCTCCTTTCAATAAGAAAAAAAATTAACCTGGATGCATATTCAGATTAAAAATGATAATAATTAATATTTAATGATTGTAATGGTTAATAATTAATAATAAAAATAATGCAGATTATTCAGATGAATAATCATCTTGTTAGTACTTGAATATATTTGATAATGCATGAAGTCACAAAACACTATCCTCCCTGATGTCCCTGATTAGTCTTAATTCCAGGCTTTATTTGACATACATGGAGCTGATTCCATCAAAGATGAAGGACTTCCTTTTAGACCCACTGTGGTATTTTGTCTCTCAGATCTCATTGTGATGGCAATCCCCCAAATGCTAAAGTGTGGGGTGAGTTCCAAATCCACAGCTTGAGATTTTAGAACCTCTGCTTAAAGTTTGTCTAGATCAGAGCAATAACTAGTATTAAAAATCTTAACCCCTCCTGACACAGTGTGCCAAGTCTTTAGGAGGATCCAGCCATCTGCATAAAATATTTTCTTATGGAAGACTATGAAAGATAAATATTTTCCAAGCTTCCTCTGACATCCCTAAGCTTGAGCATTATAAGATGATATTATAAGATGATCAAATCATTTTTGAGCATTTGTGTGCCCAGCACTATTACTAAAGATTACAAATATGATTTAAGGTACAACTCATATCTCCAAAGACATTAGAGTTTAGTTCTCCACTCTAGCTCTACTACCATGTATTAGTAATGGCAAAAAAAAAAAAAATTTGTTTAACAAATTATCTGTCCTATTATAAAATGAAGGTTTCCAAATCATGTGGTCTGCAAATGGATAACAAAATGCCTGAATGACACAAATATTTGCTATTAAAATTCTACTTTAAATTTGTATAAATGACCCATCAATTTGGTGTTTGGCTCATCTTTGGAAAGAAAGAAATGCAGTAACAGTCACAAATGTGTTTATGAGAGAGTCTTACAAACACACCAAATCTTTTAATGGCTGCTCTAAGTACTGATCCACCAGTCACCAACTAAAGCCATTAAATTCATGAGAAGAATGGAAGTAAACACATCAGGAGTCCCCTCATGCTATTGTATCCCACAGGTTACGGCAAGGCATGCTTATGAAATACATTAAATAGTAACTACCATTACCTGGAAATGCTTAATTATGTTACCCAGAATGTGGCATAGGCAAATAGTAGCAATAGTACTAAGCAGGGGTTCCATTTTTTTTTTTTTTTAGCTCTGAATCCAAGTAAGATATGACTTCTCCAAAGTGGCACCCCTCACTTTTTCTGTCCCATCCTGGCCCCAACCAGCAGAACAAATCTCGTTGAGATTGGAGAGATAACAAACTCTAGTTGGAGATGCAGGGATATACCAATTTCATAGTAATTTCTGAAGTTACGGACTTAGAATGATGAGCCTCACAAGGAAAACAAAAGGCAGAGATTAGACTCAATGGGATACATACAAACATAGGGCACACACAAGAAGATCCGGACTTAGCCAGGGCTAGCCCTAGATTCTTTCTGAAGAATAAATGGAAGCTGACATTAGGATTCATTGTAAAGCCTTGTAAAATGTATATAGTCCTCATTAAAGAGGATGGGACCCCATAATTATCAACTCTTTATTTTATTGCCCATAAAATCTCCCCTGCTACTCCTGAGATAAAAAGTCCCAGTAGACAGTATTAAATACCTGATCTAGTGAAACCTACATGTCTATTAGAATCATAGCGTTGCTATCAGAGTAGGGAAAACTAAGCCAGTAAATGCCCTTGAATAATTCTGAAGAGAGAGACACTGTTCTATTCATTACTGTATCTCCAGAACTTAAGAGCAGTGTTCATCACATAATAGGCAATAAAATATTTGCTGAATGAATGAATATGCAACACATTACGCTAGTTCAGTGACATGGAGTCGGGGAGTAGAAGCCCATAGTATGGCTATGTCTGTGTGAAACTACTTTTCCTACAATTTTAATTGACCAGAAATTTCATTCAAACTGTTGGCCAATTCCATCAGAAAAGAGGTTGAATTGAATTTGCTCACTAGATTGATCAGGTAATTAACTAATATGACTGAACCAACTTTGGATTATTTTTGCTTCTCAGGTAAATGTTTATAGTTAATAAAAGCTGTTGGTGGCATCAGAAATCACCCAAGCTTAAAAAGTCAATCAGAAAATGGAAATAAAACGAACTTGAAGATTAGCAAGACAGTATTTTAAACACTAGGCAATAATATATCTCATAGGAACAGAAAATTGGTAGAATGTCTCATTTTCTAATATGAACACATTTATAGGTCTTTCTTTCAGAGAAGGCAATGGCACCCCAATCCAGTACTCATGCCTGGAAAATCCCATGGACGGGGGAGCCTGGTAGGCTGCAGTCCATGGGGTCGCTAAGAGTCGGACGCGACTGAGCGACTTCACTTTCACTTTTCACTTTCATGCATTGGAGAAGGAATGGCAACCCACTCCAGTGTTCTTGCCTGGAGAATCCCAGGGACAGGGGAGCCTGATGGGCTGCTGTCTCTGGGGTCGCACAGAGTCGGACACGACTGAAGTGACTTAGCAGCAGCATAGGTCTTTCTGTGATAGTGGAGTATAAATAAATATATCATTTGAAATTATTTGATCATTGGTCCTGAGAGAAAATTTATATGAAAGATACTTGGGGTGTATATATACACACACACTCATATACACACACAGGTAAAATCCACTGCACAGAATCCTCAATTTAAGAGCAGATAAAATGAGATAGCTATTTGTATAAATATTGTTTCCACCATGCAGAAAATATTAAAGTTGAATTTCCTTAGGTTCCAAGCGTATTTTGATATTTGCTTTAACTTGCTATTTCATAAAAGTTAGGAGGGGAAAAGATTCAATGCTAAACTATTAGAAATCACAGTTTATTGAATATCAATAAAAATAACATTAAATTTCTTTCCAAAATCATGAAAATCAATGAGGAAACACTTTGATTCAGAGATTTTACTTACACCTAATATTTCCAGTAATGTCTTGAAATGGGCAAAATGAATTCTACCTCCACTTCAATATCTTAGTAGATTTTTAGATAATTACAGATATCTTCAGATTTGTGAACGTATGGATGTTTACAAGAAAAGAAATGATGGTGGTGATTCTGGTACTCGACTAATGCCAGTGAACTGGGGGGAGCAATAACTTCATAGAAGCATTTTTATTGAACAAACTTCAACTCCACAAGGAACTATACACATATCATGCTTTCGGCCGATTCACATTTCTTATGTTCAGAGCAGCAATTTTTATTCTTTCCTTTCCCCCATATTGATTTCAATTAAGTTTCACCTCTGAAAACTCAAGAAACTTCAAATTGCGCTCATCTCCCCCTAATGAGGTTGCCCAAAATGTTTTTTCTCTGCTATAATCACAATACAGGGAATACAAGAAAAAGCATGGCTTGTTCTTACTAAATTATCTGAGAGCTTAATTCTTTCTTTTACATGTATTCCTCACAAAAAATTCTTTTCTGGGTTTTCTTGTGGGATAATGTTTTATGAGGGAAGTCATGGGTTTAGGAAAGGAAGTAGGGTGGAAGGCCAGCCAGGCACATCCTCCTCCTCCCTTGGATATCTTCCTGTTGCAGCTGGTTATCCCAAGGCTGGGCAGTCTGCAAAAATATCATGCTGGAATTAAATTCGTGTTTCTGTTTTCTCACTGGATGCCTATTTTTTTTTCTTAAGAACTCTGAATTCTGCATTGAATATTATTATTAGTATAAGGACCCTTATTGACTTTTAAATGCTGAAAATTATCTTAATTGAACCTTTTAAAGGAGAGGTAAACTACCCACCATTTTGAATAAAGCATACAAAGGCTAATGACATTTGATAGCCTTCGGGTTGGATTTCCAACTGTGATTTTCCTTTGATTAAAATAAATAAATAAATGGTTGAGCACCAACTTTGTCACCTAAGCATTGTTAAAGCTGACATTTGCAAAACAACTATGCTAATATGACATTTTTCCTTTTTTTTCTTGGTACTTTGGTGTGATCTGACAATGAACCAAGAGGACTTTTGTTGAAACCTTTGGTATTTCACCAAGTGCCACCTATACATCAGTTGCTTTCAAACTATTGTCACTTTTCTGCCTCCTTGTCATGAATTAAAGGGATAGACTGCACTAAAACTTCAGCATATTCCCCATTCCCTGAATGGTGAGCAGCACAGACCACAGACTGCATTAAAAGAAGTGCAAAGTTCTTTTACTTAAAAAAAAAAAAAAAAAAAGACTGCTATGACTATGGTGAAGCAAATTGCTTTTTAGCACGCCTATCCCCTTGGGCTTTCCCTGTTTTCCTCCTGGAGATTAGAAATGAGCAGCATAGAAACATCCACTCATAAGCTACCAGGTGCCTTTTTCCTGACAGTTCCTTTCCTTTTGTACATAAAAGTCCTGCAAAACCACTAACTCTACAAGTGAACTTTGAAAGGCTACTTGTTTTCAAGTGATGCTCAAGAAATAAATACCTGCTCAATTTGAGTAAAGATTAGCATTTGATTGGATGAACTAAGCTAATTTATACAAGTCAGCAAATTATGGCCCTTGGGCCAAATCTAGCCTGCTGCTGTATTTTGTAATGGTTTATGAACTAAGAATGATTTTTACAGTTTAATTTAAAGTGGTCTTAAAGTCAAAAGAATAATAACACTTCATGACATGAAAATTCAAAATTATGTGCCCATAGCCATGGTCATTTGTGTATGTATATGGCTATTATACCTATACTATATATTACAGTTTGCATGCTTCAATAACATTTGAGTAGTTGTGACTGAGACATGACCCACAAAGCTAAAATATTTACTACCTGGCCCTTCACAGAATAATAGTTTCCTTAACCTGATCTAGAGTCATAATTAACTAGGTGAAACAGTTATAAGTGTTGAGCTCTTTTCTCCTTAAATAAAGCATTAAAAATACAGCTCTCAAACACTTAGACCTAGATAAAATTGAGGATACTTCTTGTAAACAAAAAATTCAACAAGGACAAAATCTCAAACCAAAATAACATTTGAGTTCCTGCCCTACCACCAAATCCTTGACTGAATTTGGTCACACTCACTTCTCTTTCTTGCCTTCCTTTACATACCTTAAAACTAAAAGTTTAAATAATTTCTCTGGTCCTTTTCAGATCTCAGACTCTAAGATGTTCTTGTCTTTTAAAATTTCTTATTTACATAAAGAGATCATTCACTGTACTAAAGAATTCATCAGAGGGTTTCTGTATTTAGTAAGTCCTTCTCTCTAAGGTACTTGAGTATTTGTGTAAGTCGTCATTCCTTACCAAGTCCCTGACTGATAAAGTTGAAGGGGAACACTATTAGTGATCTGAAATAAATAATGGCAGCAACTAAAATGATCATGAAAGTCAACATGAAAAAGGAATTCAAGTAACAGAAATTAGATTTGCATGGGAGTTTTCTAGGCTCTGTCTATTGTATAACATATTATTCAACTAAATTAATTCCAAGTTTATGCTAAATTCACATTCTATCTTGGTCTACTGACTAAAGCATGTAGTAGTGTAGATCTTTGGACGAGTAAGTAATACGTGAATACCCTGGGAGCTTGTTAGAAATGCAGAAAATCAGGTGCCATCCCAGATCTTTTGAATCAGCATCTTCCATTTAATAAGATCCCTATGTTATTTCTATGGCGTATTAAAGTGTGAGAAGCACTGGCGTAGGACACGGGGCTGTGACACACTAGGATAACCCGCGGATGCTCAGTAACTCTGTACATTGCTCAGCACTGACTCTAGACCTATTGACTCTGAATCTCTTAGATGAATTCTGCAAATCAGTTTCTTTGAAAACACTACAGCTGATTATTATGCATAATAATATTTGAGAAGTGCACTGGAATAATGGTTAAGAATATGAATCTTTTTTTAGTGGAACATTCCTAGTTTTCTCACTTAATATCCCTATAATATCACATTATTTAGACAATCTGACTCTCAATTTAATTGTCTGTAATATAGGGATAGCAAAAATACTCACCTTACAGGTTTGGGGGAAGATTTAACTGGAGGGTGAATGTGTCTTGCATATAATAAGCACCCAACACAGGATAACTACTATCATCAGAATTGTCACCATTACCATCACCACCACTACCATTATCAGGAGTGAAAGGATAAGCTGGACATGTAAGTGCCTGTTTCCATACAAATCAACTTGTACTTTAATGTGCACATACTGGAAAGCCATTGAAGGCTTTTAAGCAGAGGCACTACTCAAGCTTTGATGAACTAGGTTATAGAGGACGGTGAGGAAGTCTAGACCAAAAAACATCAAGAAGGATCACTTAGTTCTCAGCAGGCTTGTGGTGTGCAGTTGCATACTAAGAATTCTATTCTTAGCCATTCTCAGTATGTAGGCTAGATAGTAATTGATACGGGGCTTGGCAGTTCCAGAGTTACTGAAGATTTGGAATGATGCCTAGATCTAAAACTCCTGAGGTCTTTCTATTTTGTCAATAAATCAGTCCCACTGGGAAAGGGTTGGCAGAAGGGTGAGGAAAGAAATCAAAATTTCAAGATGAAGGCATAACTTAAGGGAGACCCCCCCCAAAATGCACAGAACTAAGCATCACTACAGAAGAGATATACTTTGAGTTGAAATAAATTAAATGTCTGGGAGAAATAACAACACAAAGAGGCTCTAAGATTCTTCTATCATTTCCCAGTCTAGAACCAGAACTCTGAAACCTCTACTCCATTATTGCTAAATTATCAACTGATGCTCATGCTCTGTGAACACACTTCATTTTTTTTTCACTGTGGCTGATATTAGACAAAATCCATGTATGTCCATGAGGAGGGTTCAATTTAGTTATGAAACTAAGGCCAAAATACAAGAAATCACTGCTGCTGCTGCTGCTGCTAAGTCGCTTCAGTCATGTCCGACTCTGTGCAACCCCATAGACGGCAGCCCACCAGGCTCCCCCATCCCTGGGATTCTCCAGGCAAGAACACTGGAGTCGGTTGCCATTTCCTTCTCCAAAGCGTGAAAGTGAAAAGTGAAAGTGAAGTCGCTCAGTCGTGTCCGACTCTTAGTGACCCCATGGACTGCAGCCCACCAGGCTCCTCCGTCCATGCAATTTTTCCAGGCAAGAGTACTGGAGTGGGGTGCCATTGCCTTCTCCCAAGAAATCACTAGAGGGCAATGAAAGACAGACTAGAAGAATGTGCTAGAAGAAGTGGCTTAGTCAGAAGATGTGGGACTTGGAAAATATTTAGAATCTGAGGCAGAAGTAAAAAGAGAATAGGTTAGCAACATTATGAAATGTATGGAGTCAGGAAAGAACAATAGGAATGGTTTAATAAATTATGATACACTCATAGCTTACAACACTACAAAGTATTAATAATTTTTAAAATAATGAGTTAGAATTACCAGCTAACTTAGAGGGATTTCCATGATGTACCCTTAAGTGAGAAGGCAGAATATACAGCATAATCTCATCTGCGTAAAACAAACAAAATTTCCTATGTGGAGGTTTACGTATAGAAAACTATGTATGGATATACCCCACCATGCTAATATTAGCTTGAGGGGAGTGGTAGGTGGTTCTGATGGGAGAGGGTAATAAAGGGTAATAGGAAGAGGGAAAGAGTAAGTAAAACGCATAGTCCAATTTTTGAGTGATTAAAAAAAAAAATCAAGAAACTAAGAATGGGCTTCCCTCATAGCTCAGTTGGTAAAGAATCCACCTGCAATGCAGGAGACCCCGGTTCAAGTATTCCTGGGTCAGGAAGATCCCCTAGAGAAGGGATAGGCTACCCACTCCAGTATTCTTGGGCTTCCCTTGTGGCTCAGCTGGTAAAGAATCTGCCTGCAATGTGGGAGACCTGGGTTCAATCCCTGGGTTGGGAAGATCCCCTGGAGAAGGGAAAGGCTACCCACTCCAGTATTCTGACCCAGAGAATTCCATGGACTATAGAGTCCATGGAGTTGCAAAGAGTTGGACACGACTGAGCAACTTTCACTTCACTTTCACACTTTTCAAGAATGAGCAATAATGATCTTGAAGCAAAAGGAGATTTTTCACTAAAATCTGGTTGGAACAAACACATAGACACAAAAAGAAGGAAGAATTCTGTTAGATTATTTTCATAGCCACTGCTGTAAAAGTTTCTTAAGCATAAGAAACTGGAAATGGAGATCAGACTCCACTGGATATTATTTTGATTTAGTTGTAGGCATGTATACACAGCAAATCACAATGCATTCTCATCACTGTCTATATACTATATTATAAAATACCCCATATTTCTAAAGGGAATGAAATCTAGGAGATTAGACTGAATATGTATGTAAGCAGTGCACTCTAGAAGTTCACTGTTTTCTAGTTGTAGTTTTTATATACTTGTTTAAAATTATCAATAAAATAATTGTTTTTATTATTCCAAAATTAACTATTTTAGTTTGAGCTGTCCTTGTGGTATTCTCATGACTTAAAAACAACTATTAAAGCATCAAAGAATGTACTTCATATAAGAAGCACTTAGCTTTACACAACTTATTTAGTAAGGCTCAAATCTGTTGTTCAGTCACTCAGTCATGTCCAACTCTTTGCAAATCCAGGCAAATTTGGGCTTAGAGTACAAAATGAAGCTGGGCAAAGGCTAACATAGTTTTTCCAAGAGAACACACTGGTCATAGCAGACACCCTCTTCCAACAACACAAGAGAAGACTCTACACATGGATATCACCAGATGGTCAATTGCAAAATCAGATTGATCATATTTTTGCAGCCAAAGATGGAGAAGCTCTATACAGTCAGCAAAAACAAGACTAGGAACTCACTGTGGCTCAGATCATGAACTCCTTACTACCAAATTCAGACTTAAACTTAAGAAAGTAGGGAAAACCACTCTACTCTTCAGTTATGACCTAAATCAAATCCCTTATGATTATATAGAAGTGAAAAATAGATTCACGGGATTAGATCTGATAGACAGAGTGCCTGAAGAACTATGGATGGAGATCGTGACATTGTACAGGAAGCAGTGATCAAGACCATCCCCAAGAAAAAGAAATGCAAAAAGGGAAAATGGTGGTCTGAGGAGGCCTTACAAATAGCTGAGAAAAAAAAAAGAGGAGCTAAAGGCAAAGGAGAAAAGGAAAGATATACCCATATGAATGCAGAGTTCCAAAGAATAGCAAGGAGAGATAAGAAAGCCTTCCTCAGTGATCAGTGCAAAGAAATAAAGGAAAACAATAGAATGGGAAAGACTAGAGATCTCTTCAAGAAAATTAGAGACACCAAGGGAACACTTCATGCAAAGATAGGCACAGTAAAGGACAGAAATGGTAGGAACCTAACAGAAGCAGAAGATATTAAGAAGAAGTGGCAAGAATACACAGAAGAACCATACAAAAAAAGACCTTCATGACCCAGATAACCACGATGGTGTGATCACTGACCTAGAGTCAGACATCCTGGAGTGTGAAGTCAATTGGGCCTTAGGAAGCATCACTACAAACAAAGCTAGTGGAGGTAATGGAATTCCAGTTGAGCTATTTCAAATCCTAAAAGATGATGCAGTTAAAGTGCTACACTCATTATGCAAGCAAATTGGGAAAACTCAGCAGTGGCCACAGGACTGGAAAAGGTCAGTTTTCCTTCCAATCCCAAAGAAAGGCAATGCCAAAGAATGCTCAAACTACTGTACCACTGTACTCATCTCACGTGCTAGCAAAGTAATGCTATTATCCACATTCTCATGATCAGCAAATCTTGAGAAATGATTCCCTATGAAGGACAGAAGATCAAGGAGAAAATTGTGGATATAATCTCTGTTCTCCAAATGACTTCTTATAAGTTATTCCTCACTTAAATTTTCCCAGACATGAGATAGCAGAGATTGGTGGAGAGTTACATGCTAGGTCAATAAGTAAATTTGTCAGTTCCACTTGATGTGGTCAAATACATGAAGCATTTTCATGTGAAAAATAAAGTAAACTTACTTTGTGTGGCTAGAGAGGTTAACTCTACCCAAACACGGAACAATTATAAAGAATCAGGATTTGAATCAATATTAATGAAGATCTTTTCAATAGTGGAATATACTGCCTATAAAAATAGCATGTTTGCTGTCTTTGCAATGGATATTGCCAAAAGATTTCCTACACTGGTGAGGGTTCAAACCACATTGTTTCAAAGGTCCTTCTAATGCTGAAATTGTAATTTTGTAGGACTATAACTATTTGACAGAAATAGTTTAAAGTACCTTGTAAATACCTACTGATATAAAGTAATACATTATTATTAATTCTTAAATACAGTCTAACATATTTGGAAACAGTTTTTGTTAACTTACATGGAATTTTGTGCTTTAATGAACTAAAATTGTATTCCTTCAAAAATATTTTGTTATTTTGTCTGGCCTTCCTCCCATGGGATACCTGTCAGAATAATCACTATTCAGCCAGAAATAATGAAGAGTTAGCACATGGTTTTGGGAAAAATGGATGAGCACTGAAGTTTGCAGGATTAGGATGATTAAATAACTTTTAAAAACACTAAGCTCTTTTTTTCCCAAATTAGCCAGCTTAGTGCCTAATTCCACATTCCACACACATTTCTTGAGCAACTTCTGTCTGACAGGCACTGTGCTACACTCTGGGAATAAACAAAGGAAAAAACAAAACATACACAACTCCTTCCTTTTTGGAAGTAATAACACCAACCACTATAACTTCAGTGAGGATGTATGTTCATATTTAACAAACTGTATCCACTATTCTAAATGCCTGGGCATCGAGGACAAGCAGGTGGAAGAGGAAGAAATACAAGCTCTATGTCACTGGAACAAAGACTATCAAGACTGTCCTTAGGCAAATAAATGGCTGTTTAAGGTGTTGCTGCTGCTGCTGCTGCTACTAAGTCACTTCAGTCGTGTCCGACTCTGTGCGACCCCATAGATAGCAGCCCACCAGGGTCCGCCGTCCCTGGGATTCTCCAGGCAAGAACGCTGGAGTGGGTTGCCATTTCCTTCTCCAGTGCATGAAAGTGAAAAGTGAAAGTGAAGTCACTCAGCAGTGTCCGAGTCTTCACCACCCCATGGCCTGCAGCCCACCAGGCTCCTCCGTCCATGGGATTCTCCAGGCAAGAATACTGGAGTGGGGTGCCATCGCCTTCTCCAAGGCTAGAGGCTACTCATCTCTAAATCATCTTGGGAGAAGCCCGGGTACAGATATGTTATTAGTTATAGAGGGTCTTTGTTTAAAAGTGTATAAGGTTTTGCAGGACTGTAGAGATGGATGAAATGAAAACTTTGATAAGTGTAGCCCTATCTGAAGGTCACACAAGGAAAGAGAAATACTAGTTAATATACATTCCAGAATGTATAACTTTAGCTTTGAATGTTTAAATACATATTTAATAATCCTCTTGTACATTACCACAACCATCACCACCCACAAAGAAATCCCTTTCAGTATTCTCTTTGTTCTGAAATGTCAGGTTCTAATTTACCAATTAAATCTCAGATAATCTATCTACCAATTATTCCCAGGCATCACTGATCAGACAGAAAGGGATTTGGTTGATCCATTCTTCTTTCCACTAGTGGGGAATATGTACTTCTGCTTGTGATTTGTGCTTGCGTTTGTATAATGACTAATTGGGGTAAGAGTCTGGGACAGATGTAAGTTAACTGGTCCAAAGACTGAATCTTTAACTATGAGGCCATCCAAAGATGGGGCTCCCACCAACTAATCTAAGCTACTTGGAGATTGTCCCAATATTAAAATAAATCCTTAAATATGATCACAGAAATAAAGTTTTCTTGATCTCCTTCCCCTCATCCTTATTTCTTTGGCTCAGCTTCTCATTTTAATTTTTATCTTTTTTTTTAGAGATCATTGTTTTTCTCCACCAGGGTATAAGCAATTTAGGTTTGTAGCAACATGGATGGACCTAGAGATTATCACACTAAGTGAAGTCAGAAAGAGAAAGACAAATATCATATGATATTGCTTAGATGCAGAATCTAAAAAAAGAAAAGAAAAATGAATTTATTTGCAAAACAGACTCACAAACTTCAAAAATAAACTTATGGTTACCAAAGGGAAAAAATGGGGAAGTGATAAATTAGGAGTCTGGAATTAAAATATACACACCACTATATATAAAATATATAACCAACAAGGACCTATCAGGTAGCACAGGAACTATACTTAATATAATAACCTACAGGGGAAAATAATCTAAAAATTGTATATATATATATATATATAAACTGAATCATCCTGTTGTACACCTGAAACTAACACAACATTGTAAATCAGCTATATTTCAAACAAATTTTAATAAATAGATTATATTTTAAAACCATACTTTAGGTAAAGGTGTCTTGACAGAATCTAATCCTGCATTCTTCCCAGTGTACTACAAAGTCATATATGGACATGAGCAAAACAAAAGGAAATAAAAGTAAATGGCTAATATGTACATCATTTCATTGAAATGAGTATATATGTTCCATTGCATTTTGCTTAGCAACATGCTCTTTGAAATCTCAAGAAAGCATCATAAATATTTATCTTTGACCCAATATCAAAATGCTAGACTAATTAATAGGTCCTGAGCACTGTATATAACAGATAACAGGTTTAGTTGCTTCTTGTCTGCCTTCCCCCCACGTGGAATATTTGCTTTATGGGAATACAAACTTTGATTTGTTCACTAACACATTCCCTGAAACTAAAACAATGCCAGGAATGAATTAGATGGTCAGCAAGTTTCCCCATTTCATGAATGAATGAGGATGATTCTTGCCTCTTATAGATACATGCAAATATATTCTGTTAGGAAATTCCATTTGGATTTTTACTTATAAATAAGATCCTATGTACAATATGATGGTTTTCACTTGAGCAAATTAAGCTCTCTGAGTTGATTCGGAAATGGCTATGTCAAGATCATGCTTCCCCAGAGAACAATGGTCATTTGCTTGATTATCATCCTTTCTAAACCCTCTAGCCTCTTATGTGAGTTACTCCGTCTCACTCCATGCATACTGTCTGTCCCTAGTTGTGGTTCAAATTTAATTTAAGACATTTTGAAATGAGTGTATATTTTAAACCTCAGGTTTCCAGGCACTCTCCATTACATTACATGAGTGTAATTTCTTTCTTTTTTACTTATCCTCCAAACCCAGAGAGGAGACATTTAACACTCCCCTTCAAGAAGTTGGGGGTTTCACTAGAGCAGACCCTCTTGTTAGAATTTGTATTGCTTGTTCAAAATAGAACAAAACTATAATCTTCTAAAGGTCACCTTGGTTTTAACGGTTACCAATTTTTCCCTTATAGAGTTCTAATAACAGAAGTACACATACTGTTGAAACAGAGACACTCCAAGGACCAGAAATTAAACAGACTATCATAAGATAACCTGGAAACAAACAGATGGACAAATGCTGGATCTTTAGCTACACCATTTGGTGGGGTTTCCTTTAGCCAGTTTGAATGTCTCTGAGGATAAGAGCCTTTATACCTGACACATCTGTGTTCCAGGTCTCCTGCCTTTAAAATGACTTTTCTGAGTGTTATTGGAAACAACAATATTGAGATAATGGCAAGAATGACAGTAAGGCATGTATAAGGGAACTAAAATAAATGAAATCAATTAGTATTATAAACATTGCCTCCTCAGTCGTGCCTTTCATGTCAATTACAAACACACAACATCTTTAGGCTCCAAGTCTAACCATCTTGCTTTGACTGGTAAAGAAAGTAGAAAGAAAAATATATGGGAGCTTCTATTTTGCCATCTTTATCACCGTCTCTTTCTAATGCCACTTAAATTGATAGAACAAAACAAAATTTTAAAACTCTCCAGTACAATCTATTGCCTGTGAAAACTAAAAAAAAAAAAAATTGGATAATAAAGTAGTGGTTTAAATAAAACTCATTTGATAAAAAAGCAGATGTTCCATTTTACTTGATTTAATGGAAAACCACTCATAGCCTAGTATAAATGAAGACAAAATGTGCATAACCAACAGCTCTATTAAAACAAGCAGTAGCAGAATGTATCATTTTGAGGTCAGCTGTCATTTTGTTTGAATGGGTCCCTTAACAGATCACAGAGCAGATGGAAAAGGCCAGTATGACATGACTCTCTGACTTAATTATAGCATTACCAAAACAGCATATGGACTTTGTATGTAGTGGATAATTTTTATTCAGTGAGTTTATCTGCACATAAATCCCGTGATGTGCCTCATTTGGTTTTACGCTACCTTCAATATTTATATTTCACTTTAATTGAATCATTTTTATCTATGGATTAATAGGTCAGGCTGCTCTACCATTACAGCTGATGCTTGTTGAAGCTCATATAAAAAAGGTATAGAATCTGGATTTATGTCTATTCAAGATTTCTCAATGTATAACACTATTACATCTTACCACACATCCGTCATTCCTGGTAATTAGGGGGAAGGGCCTTAATGCACCAAGTATTTGACATCTTCTAAGGTACGGGGGAGAGCAGCCATCTTTTGTTTTCAAGAAGCTGATTGGTCTGTCATATGGTAAAATGCACAGCAGGACAAAAATACACTGAAGAGAACTCAATCGGTTTTGCGGGAAACACATCACCTTACAACCCATCCCAAAGTCAAATCCGTGGGAGCTACTAATCTAATTTATTAAAAAAGGAGTTGGAGAGCTCTGAGATTTTACTGCAAATCTGTCACACGCAACTCTGCATGGACATGGTATGCATCACTGGAAAATAATTTAAAACTTCTGCAGACACAGGGGAGTGGAGTCTAAGTGCTAAATTTAGGTGACAGCACAGATAAAACAGGAGATGAAATACTGCCCAAAGAAACTAGCCCTTGACTTGGTCAAAACCAGAATTTAGAACCACAGTCCTCAATATATCAGCAGCTGTAATTTAACTGGATTCCCAGAAGAGCAATAAAATGGTAGCTCGGGAAGAGGGCAGTAACATCACATACACCAGGTTCACAGTCCACTCTAAAGTTCTGGATCTAACTCTTGGTCTTTGCTAAAAGGCATATTATATTTGAATTCAAATGCATATTAAGGCAAAGAGACAAATGGGTAATGCTCTGATCATGGATATTTAAAAGCTATTTCATTTATCTGAAAGACCTAGCATAACTCCAATGAGAGAGTATGTATTCTCTTTCATCTTCATAGACATAAACATTTCTTGAGGTTCAAATTCTTTCCTCCTTATTTAAGTACATAGGAGGAATATAGATAGATAAACATAGATATAGATATATAGATATCCAGTGCTAGTGGTAAAGAATCTACCTGCAATGAAGGAGATGCGAGTTCAGTCCTTGGGTCAGGAAGATCCCCGGGAGAAGGAAATGGCAACCCACTCCAGTGTTCTTGTCTGGGAAATCCCATGGATGGAGAAGCCTGGCAGGCTATAGTCCATGAGGTTGCAAAAGAGTTGGACACGACTTAGCGACTAAACAACAAGGTAAGAACACAAGTTCTGGTGTCATACTTTCTGGGTTTGAATGAGTCTTGCCTAGATACTTACTAACCATGTGATCTTGGACATATCACTTAGTATTTTATGCCTAACCTTTCATGTCAGTAAAAACTGTGATAATAATATCTATTTTACAGGGTTGCTGTGAAGATTAAATAACAGACTATGTAATATGTTTGACAAAAACTCTGTAAATATAGATCTTAATTACTACAGTAATTTAATGACTATGGCCATTGTTATCATCATTATTATAATAATGTCTATTTCTGCAGGCAATTTGTCTGCAGTATATAACTAACTCTTTTAGCTTAAACTGCATTGTTCACAGCTGTACATTCTTTTTCAACACTTCCTCCTGCCACAACTCTGCCTAGGTGGATATACATACACTCCTAGGTGGAGTGAGTCAATTCATCGACCACCAAAAGCCAATCCAATTCTCTCTAGAATTTGAACAAAGACTAAATAGGTCAAAAGTTATAGGTCAGAAGTTGGACACCAGAAGTGTAAGGTCAAAATCATTTGAGAGAAGAATAGGTAATGCCCCAGGTGAGCTGGAGATATGGGAAAGTAGAAACTAACAACCAGACTTGTGAGAGCCTTGGAAAACATTCTGCCAAAATCAGGATGAAGCAGCAGTGCCAAAAGAAGTAGAGATGACAGATTACGTGGCCACAGAGAACAAGAATGGGTAGATGAACTGCCTGACAATTTCCAATCCCAGTGAGACTGGGTTCCATTAAGCTCCTTTTACCTTTAAAATGCATTTTCTTTTCCTTCACTGAGCCTGGGACAGTTTTTGTTGCTTGCAGTCAAATAATTTCTAAGGAAACAAAGATATGCCTCAATTTGTATTAAAATTCTCCTTGTTTGCTTTCTTATTTATTTGAAACCTCGCCTAAGTTGTCCGCCACACGAGACACAGGTGGTCAAGCTGATTTATTGATCTGTATAAGACACAACAGAACCCTGTTACGACAGAGCTTGTAGCTAAAACCCTGGCTATATCATGAGTCAAAGTGGGTCTTATGAAATGTAACAACCACACAGAGCTTGGTTTCTCTGCAAGACTGATATCTCTAAGGTCTGTCCCCTAGACACTGGCTGAGCTAACCAATGTATCAGTAACTCACCTATAAAAGCATGAATTTTAAATTTACATAGTTGTCAGTAACAAAGGAATTCAGAACCACCAATCCATATCAACTTTTTGCATTTCATTTTTACTAGGGTTCAGTACCACATTTTTTTTTTGAACTATTACACATGATGGACATTTGCTAATATGCTCAAACATCGCTGTTACAAGGGAATGTCTATCTGTATGTGAGGTTCCCCAAATAGGAATAGTCAGCTGACACTGAAACACCAAGTCTGGAGAAAAGAAAAGCAATATATTTCAGATGAATAACAGAAATTGCATATAAGCCCATGGAGATTTTAAGGCCTTTGTAATATGTTTTTCTCTTTCTTGTTTACTGTTTCGTTGTATGGTTAGATTGGTATTTTTTTATCTTTTCTTAAACTTACCCACAGAGCTACAGGAGTAAAAGGCTGGTCTTCTCAGCCACTTCTTTGGAATAAATTTAGTCCTAACACAAATTGGCTTCAATTTACTTGCACATTTGTGAATGGAGTAAGTGTGTTACTCAGTTGGTGTTACCAGCTGCCTCTGAGACAAGAAAACAGGCCAGTATCTGCCTGGGGCTATTCTCTTCTCTCATCTCACCAACCACAGTTGCCAGAGGCAGTTTGAACTATTGCCTTCCTTCAGTTACTGGGGCTGATGCCCTTGATCTTTAGTCATAACAGATTAACTCCTCACGTGGTGTTTTTATTTTTTTGTTTTGGATCACCAAAGGTCTTATTTAAATTGTTGAATAAAGCCACCTCAAATATTTTCTTGAATAAGCCACAGTACATATAGATAGACTTTTATTTTCTACAGTGGGGTGAGAATTTAAGCAGATTCAACAACAATTTTTGAATGTCCATTTTAATATTAGCTGAGGTTTATGGGTCCAATACTTCCTTTAAGGCTGACAGGTAACAATGAACAGAAAAAAGTTTAAAAGTAGAGTTTATTTCAGTCTTTACACAGTTCTACAAAGTGGAAACTGGGTTATTTACTTCATGTGCTTAAATGATGTTAGTGACCTCAACAAAAAAAATTTAAACTTTGGCTTGTTTATCCAGTTAGTGTGACTGGGTTGCTCTTCATCAGTCCCTCTTGTGAGCAGTATAAGATGGTTGGCATGAATGGTACCATCTCAAGGCCAGTGCCCATTCAGTCATGTTCTGAGTACTTAATGATGTCAACTCTGGGAAGGCATGTTTTTCAATTTAAGAGTTGAACCCAAAGGGTTACTACAGTTCCACTAGAATCAGAATGTCAGGAAAAGAATGTTTCTAACAAACTCCCTCCAGAAATGCCCCAACCCCCACCAAACAAAATACTGTATTCTCTCTACTTTACCAGTCTCCCCTTCTTACCCTTGATCAAACCCACTGGTTTTAAGACAGGAGATAGATGGGCCCCAGGCTGAATAGATTCTCCCCTGTGGACAGAAACTCCATAAAAGCAGAATGATGGAGGATGCTGGGCCCCACCCAGGTAAGAGATAAGAGACCACATATTCCTCATTCTCAAAGTTAAGGGGACCTCTCCCACTATACATGCACACAGAGGTCAAAAGAGAGGGGACATTCCCTCATATTAAGTGATGCAACTATCCATAGGCCTTCTCACTAGAATCCATCTTGGCTAAAAGATGCACATGCACACATAGAAGGACCCTGAGACAAATCAAACACAGACCCAGAACCAGGCAAAGCAAAATGATTGGTCAAAAAGAACCTGGAAGAAATGCCCCATAAATGTGACTCAAACTACCACAGAGGGTGTGACTCTCTCTCCCTGAGCTTATCCATGTGTCTGTCCACACGTACTTTTTTTTTCTTCTTAAAAAAACACTTTACTTGTTTCACTGCTTTCTGTCTCTATGTGGAAATTATTTTCTACACAGCTGACAGGCCAGGGCCTTGCTACTGGTCACTCCCTGGTGATCTAGTGGCTAGGATTTAGCACTCTCACTGTCGCTGCCCAACCTCAAACTCTGGCCACCAACCAAAATCTTGCCTCAAGCAGCAGCAGGCCAAGGCCACTCAAAATCAGTTTCCCATAAACAACTGGACAATCCAGGCTTGACTCCAAGATGATGAATCTTTACACTGGTACTTGATTTATAAGAAAAGTGCCATATTCTTTTTTTTTTTAATCTTTTCTTTCAAAACACAAAATGTGGTGTAGCAGATATACCCGAGATACACAGAAATGAAGTATGACAGCAAAAATTTAACCAAATTAGAAGTCCTAGAATGCTTGGAAACAATTGTTTCTAGAAGATGTAGTCTTATCAGATCACTCTTTAGGGGAAAAGACTGCATTTTTAAAAACGTTTCCTGAAATATCTTGGCAATTATTCTCCAGACCTAGGTGAAGCTTAAGTTGTCCTACCAGTACATTTGTCAGCAGTGTTAAGTTACCCAAGAAAAACCAGGCTTCTAGATAGGGGATGTTTCACAAGCTGGAGAAAGTATGAAAGGCATTAATGCCTTTGCTCTACAACTCTAATTTCTCACACACACACACACACACACACACACACACACACACACACACAAACTTCATAGTGGGGAAAAAAATGTTTTTTATGTAAGATTTTCTTTTAAACTTGTGAAAGTGAAAGTTGCTCAGTCATGTTTGACTCTCTGCAACTCCACGGACTATACAGTCCATGGGAATTCTCTAGGCCAGAATAATGCAATGGGTAATCTTTCCCTTCTCCAGGGGATCTTGCCAACCCAGGGTTCAAACCCAGGTGTCTCTCACTACAGGCAGATTCTTTACCAGCTGAGGCAGAAGGGAAGCCTGTTATTTATCCATTTTGGTTGTGCTGGGTCTTCCTTGCTGCTATTAGGCTTTCTCTGGTTGTAGCCAGAGGGGGCTGCTCTTCAGTGCTGTGCAACTACTGAAAGCTGCATTCCTAGAGTTCCATGCCCACAACAAGAGAAACCACTGCAATGAAAATAGGATTAAAAAAAAATCTTCAAGAGCATACTTAAATTTTAAAAAGATGCTTTAAAATAAATAAAAAACTAACTAAATAAAAAGATACTTTATAGTGGAAGTGAGGAATGAGGCTAGGAGAAGAATGTCATTCCCACTTAGCATGAGCTACAAAGGATAGAGCCCAATAGTAGCACACAACCACATAACGCTATCCTTAATTAAGCTTCCCAAGGGAACAACGGTGCTCCTTCAAGGTAGATAGGCTTATTTCCCATTTGCTGGTATTCAGACTCTGGAGAATGTAGCCCTGTGCTCTAAGTAGAGATTTGGTGTCATCTGCACATAATTACACCATCTGCCCTAAGACCAACTGCAACAGATGAAAGGTTTGCTCTAAGACCCTTGCCTTTTGTTATCAGTGGTGCAGTCTGTGCAGACAGCCTTTTTCTTTTATTTACCTATTAGGCAGTCCTAGCAATCTTTTCAACACTACTTCTAATGTAGTTCTGAGACCAGTAGGGCCCTTGACAGATAATATGACAGCTAATATACATTCAGTGACCTTGTGCTTTAAAAAATTATTTTTAATTGGAGGATAATTACTCTACAATATTTTGATGATTTCTGTCATACATTAGTATGAACCAGCCATAGGTATACATAGGTTCCCCCCAACTAAACCATCCTTCCACCTCCTTCCCCAACCTAACCCTCTATGACCTTGCACTTTTTACTTACAGAGTAAACACCTTACATTCCCCAAAATATCTTATTAAAATACTTTTCCATTTACTTTTATATATAATGTCTTTGGGCTTCAAAGGTGGTGCTAGTGGTAAAGAACCTGCCTGCCAGTGCAGGAGACATGAGACGTGGGTTCAATCCCTGGGTCGGGAAGACCCCCTGGAGAAGGAAATGGCAACCCACCCCAGTATTTATGCCTGGAGAATCCCATGGACAGAGGAGCCTGATGGGCTACAGTTCATGGGGTCACAGAGTTGGACAGAACTGAAGCGACTTAGCATGCATGCACATAATGCCTTTATGTGAAACATTTTAATTAGTGCAAAGAATAGTATAAGTCCAGTTCAAGTCTTATTTTTCTTTTTATCCTATAAAATTCTTACTTTAATTGTCCAGAAAAGCCCTTAGAAAGTTCAAACAAAATTTAGCTAAGTATATGTATATATTTGCATATCTGCATGTATGATTTATTTTCTGGGAAAGAACAAGAAAAGTATATGTAGTCAATCAACACTCTTCTCTTTAAACAAAGTTCTGTTGCAAAAAAAAAAAAAAGGAAAGTCTCCAGCAACAGCAATATTGTCACTTTAAACAGAATTAATGGTATTCCTAGAGACGAGTACTCCTGCAGTTAAATTGTCTACAGACTAATTTAACTTGTCCCAGGCTGCTGGGTAACAGAATTCTGTATACTTCAGAAAAGGGTGTCCTCTTCATGCAGTGGATACAGACATTAAGGTTTGGGGCCAGAATCACTAAAATTTAAATGGTTCCATTTGGCAGAGTCTGAGTTGTTTCACTGGCCCAGAGGTAGCTCAGTACGTAGATGCCAGAGTTGGAAAGCTCTAGATAATTCTGTCAAAGATGAATTCCTCCTATAATAGTTAAATATCATCACTGTCTTAATTTCTTTCTTTTCATGCACGGGAGCATGAAAAATGAGACCAGCCATTAATTTGTCATCTAGAGAGAGATTCAGAAAGAATGCATTAACTACCTACCATATAATTTCTTTGTTTCATTCTCAGTTTCAAAACAACAACAACAACCAGAAAAAAATACCCAAGGAAACTTTATAAGTTAATTAGAAGTCAGAAATATTTTCCTGAAGACATTACAGCATGGGTATTCATTAAAATGCCTCAAAACAACCCAGGCTATCTAATATCATTAGTAGATCAAGAAACTTGAAGCATTCTCTGAGGCAGATAATTAACTTATCTGGATGAATTGTCATTGCATGTTCTTCCTTGCAAATGGAAAACATCACATGACTCTTGGGGTTGATAGGAAGCAAAGTCAAGAAAGTAAAAGGGGCCCTGCAGACCTGGTTTCTTTTGGACAATACTACATCTATGAGAGAGCTAGTCACACTTTCCTTTTTGTCCTCTAGACTTTAAGCTTCCAGTTATTTTCAGCACCATTAACATCAATTTCTTGGGGGAAAACTGTTGGGAACTACAAGAGAAAAGAGGCCACTATACCATCTGCAACCTAGACCTCCCCAATACAATTTTACTTTAGAGGGGTTGTCTCCAATAAATAGAGAAAACAAAGAGAAAAAATGTGAAAAATGCTGTCAATCATTTATTAGAAGGACTACTACTATGGTTAAGAGTAAAGTTGCTGTTTAAAAATACTTAAATCCTGGCAATTTTTGTAACATTCTAGAACATTTTGTGTGTGTGTATTTTTGGAACAATTTTGAATTGAAATAATATCTGTTCTTGTCAACTCTTTTCTGTAAGCAACTGTGATTGTTGTTGTTCAGTCGCTCAGTAGTGTCCAGCACTTTACGACCCCATGGACTGCAGCACACCAGGCTTCCCTGTCCTTAACCATCTCCCGGAGCTTGCTCAAACTCATGTCCATTGAGTCGGTGATGCCATCCAACCATCTCATCCTCTGTCGTCCCCTTCTCCTGTCTTCAATCTTTCCCAGTATCAGGGGCTTTTCCAGTGAGTCGGCTCTTTGCATGACATGTAAGACAACAATGTAAGACAATTTCAAACTTTTACATTTTTTAAAAAAGGCAACAAGAAGTCTCTGAAGAATGCAAAAGAGAGACTTTTACATTCCAGGTTGCAATTTCCATTCAAAAAGGGTCTGTCACCTTCTCTTTCTTTATTCCAGGAGAGTGAGTGTTATCTTGATATGTTTTTAAAAGTAAAGTTGTATTCATTTGAGCTGGTGATGCCTTGCAGCCAGTCCCTGCCAAATGCAATTTACTCAGGAACTGCTGAGCCTGTCTGGTGCTAGAGATGTTTATCATGAAAAGAGTTCAATGTGTGACTATTGTATTCACACTCTACTGGAAATGTTGATGCTGACTTCAGAAGTACCTCAGAGAACAGTGAATTCTCCTAGGTCTAAAACTGGCTTATTCAAAATTTCCAGCAATAACAATCTGTGGCAGAAATTACAAGTTGCTTCCTCAAAGTCCATTCTTCCTTGGTTCCTTACTAACAGAAGCTACAATTTTCAGCCTCCCTTGAAGATGGGGGCGAACAATAATTTGTAAGAAGTTGTCATGAGAGGCTTCTGGGAAATCTCTTAAGGAGACTGATTTGGATGATTTGGATGTATATAATGGAAAGAACCCTAAAATGAGACTCAAGAGATAAGGGATTTTAGTATAGATCTGGTTACTAATTTACTGTGTGAACTTGGTCAGTCACTTTCCCTTTTTGCCTCCATTTACTCACATATAGAATGAAACAGTTGAATTATAGAATCTCTGAGTTTCTTTCCAAATTTAGATCCCAATGATTGCTCTCTCCCATTTCAAAGTCCCAAGTAGATAAAAACAGATGCATGAATTAGGTGTAATTCCTAAGAATCTCTATTATTTACTGTTTGTTCACCCTCCAGCAAACTAAAAATCACTGTGTCAGCTTACATTGTTTATATCATTTCACACTGATATGTGGTTTACATTATACACATGCACTTTTAAGAACTTTACCAAGATGTAATTCACATACTATAAACCCACTCATTTAAAGTATACATTTCAGTTGTGTTTATTATATTTTCAGAGTTGTAGGCCCATCACCACTATCTAAATTTTAGAATAAAAAAGTAACCTCATACTCATATTCTTCCCTCTATCTAGCCTCTGGTAAACACTAATCTACTTTCTATCTCTATGGATATGCCAATTTTGGACATTTCTTCTTAAATAGAACCATATATTGTGTGTTTTCTTGTGACTGGCTTATTTCATTTTTCATAGTTTTTTCAAGGTTCATTTGTGCTGTAACATGAATCAATATTCTTTAAATGCCTAGATAATATTCCATTATATGGATATACTACAAATTTTTATCCATTCATAAGATGATGGACATGCGGTTAATTTCTATTCTTTGGCTATTATGAATGATGTTGCTATGTACATTTATGTTAGATTCATTTTTATCAAGTATCTGCATATATGCCAGGTATTGCAATTGGTCTGGTATTCCCATCTCTTTAAGAATTTTCCAGTTTGTTGTGATGCACACAGTCAAAAGCTTTGGCGTAGTCAATAAAGCAGAAGTATATGTTTTTCTAGAACTTTCTTGCTTTTTTGATGAGCCAACGGATGCTGACAACTTGAATTCTGGTTCCTCTGCCTTTTCTAAGTCCAGCTTGAACATATGGAAGTTCTTGGTTCATGTACTATTGAAGCCTCGCTTGGAGAATTTTGAGCATTAATTTGCTAGTGTGTGAGATGAGTGCAATTGTGTGGTAGTTTGAACATTCTTCAGCATTGCCTTTCTTTGGGATTGGAATGAAAACTGACCTTTTCCAGTCCTGTGGCCACTGGAGCTTTCCCAGTTTGCTGGCATATTGAGTGCAGCACTTTAACAGCATCATCTTTTAGGATCTGAAATAGTTCAGCTGGAATTCCATCACCTCCACCAGCTTTGTTTGTAGTGATGCTTCCTAAGGCCCACTTGACTTCACACTCCAGGATGTCTGACTCTAGGTGAGTGATCACACCATCATGGTTATCTGGGTCATTAAGATCTTTTTTGTATGGTTTTTCTGTGTATTCTTGCCACCTCTTCTTAATATCTTCTGCTTCTATTAGGTCCATACTGTTTCTGTCCTTTATTGAGCCCATCTTTGCATGAAATGTTCCCTTGGTATCTCTAATTTTCTTAAAGAGATCTCTAATCTTTCCCATTCTATTGTTTTCCTCTATTTCTTTGCATAAATCACTGAGGAAGGCTTTCTTATCTCTCCTTGATATTTTTTGGAACTCTGCATTCAGATGGGTATATCTTTTCTCTTTTCCTTTGCCTTTAGTTATCTTCTTTTCTCAACTATTTGTAAGACCTCCTCAGACAACCATTTTGCCATTTTGAAAAATGTCCTCCTGAATATTAAGTCCTGAATATTCATTAGAAGGACTGATGCTGAAGCTGAGGTTCCAACACTTTGGCCAGCTGATGTGAAGAACTGACTCATTGGAAAAGACCCTGATGCTGGGAAAGATTGAAGGCAGGAGGAGAAGGGGACTACAGAGGATGAGATGATTGGATGATATCACTGACTCGATGGACATGAGTTTGAGCAAGCTCTGGGAGTTGGTGATGGACAGGGAGGCCTGGCAAGCTGCAGTCCATGGGGTTGTAAAGCGTCTGACATAACCGAGCAACTGAACTAACTAACTATTGTGACTGGTGAATAAGATATACACAATCCCTGCCCTCAATGTACTTACTGTTAATATGGTGAACAAACACTGAATATGTAATGAAATGGGCTCAGTGGGAACAAAGGCAAAGTGCCAAGTTCTACATAAAATAGGTAGACTAACCTGTTAGGTCAAAGATTGGTTAGGGAAGGATTCCTGGTAGAAATGATACTTAAATTATAACCTGAAAAGTGAGGCAGAGAGAGAAAAAGCATGCATGAAAGTACTGAGACAGGAAGCCCATTATGTTTGTAGAATGAGGAGGGTAGAGCAATAGGGAGAAAGGTAAACGATGAAATTGGGGCAAGTTAATGATTTGGCGTCTTTATTCTAAGGGCAATGTAGATCTATTAAGAAGTTTCAAAGAAAGACATGAAATTATTAAATTCATCATTCAGGCAAATAGACGTTGGGTTGGAAGAAAGAGTCTTAGCTGGATTCAGTTAAGAGACTATTTCAGTGATCTAGCACAGACACAACTGAGGCCTAGACAAGGGTGGTGGCAGAGAAGATTAAGAGATTTTAACATAGACAAGATATGTTTTGGCTTCTCAGGTGGCTCAGCAGTAAAGAATCTGCCTGACAATGCAGGAGATATGGGTTTGATCCCTGGGTCAGAAAGATCCCCTGGAAGAGGAAATGACAACCCACTGCAGTATTCTTGCCATAGACGGAGGAGCCTGGCGGACTACAGGACAGATTGAATAACTGAGCAGGCAAGTTTGGGTGTAAATAACAATAGAACTTGCTGAAGCACTGCACTGGGGAAGGATGAAGATGAATACTCTCAAGGGCCATATGGGTAGATGGTCTTACCCTTTATTGAAATGGGAAAAACTGAGGAGTAGCTGAATGGGTTACAGAAGTGAGGTTACCTGATGAATTCAACTTGTGACATTTTGAGTTTAAGACACTTGTAGAATATGAACATCCAGATACATATGTTGACAAAGCAGTTGGCTATTTGGGTCTCTAACCAAGGAAAGTTGCTCTAAAGGTGAATAGATCTGGGACTCCTTTATGTACAAATAGTATAGAAGCCTAGGGAGAGTAGACTGGTATAAAGAAAATAATGCATACATATATGAGCATGGGCTTCCCTGGCGGTTCAGACAGTAGAGAATCTGCCTGCAATGTGGGAGACTTGAGTTCGATCCCTGGGTTGGGAATATCCCCTAGAGAAGGGAATGGCTACCCACTCCAGTATTCTTGCCTGGAGAAGTCAATTGACAGAGGGGCCTGACAGGCTACACTCCATGGGGTCACAAAAAGTCAGACACAACCGAGAGACTAATATATATATATGACTCAGACTTGAGGACCCCTGTCATATAATTTGTAGATAATAGAGGAGGGGCTCTAAAAGAGTCTGAGAAAAACAGCTTTAAAGGAAACTAGAAGAATATGCCACAGAAGTATGGAAAATATTGTGTCAAAAGAAACTGGCCAAGTATGTAGAATATTATTCAAAAGTCACATAAAATGAGGTTCTGGAAATGACCATAGGATTTATTGACAATAAAGTCAATGATAAACTTGAAAAAAATAAAATTTTGGTGACATGGTAGGCAATAGGAGAATGGGAAGCAAGTTATGACTTTTATGTGTTTCTGAATCTACTCAAAGAAAATTAGATCTTTTCAAAGAGCCAGCTTTTCATGTCACTGATTTTTTTTAAGATTCTATTTGATTTATTTCTTCTCTGATCTTTATGATTTATTTCTTTCTACTAACTTTAGGTTTCATGTGTTCTGTTTTCTCTAGTTCTTTTAGATGCAAATTTAGGTTGTTTGAGAATTGTCTTCTATTTCTGGAGTTGAGTTTGTATCCTATAAACTTCTCTCTTAGAACTGCTTTTGCTATGTCTCATAGGTTTTGGATCATCATGTTTTCATTTTCATTTGTCTCTAGGTATGTTTTTTTTTTAATTTCCTCTTTGATTTTTTCATTGATCTATTGGTTGTTTAGTAGCATATTGCTTAGTTCCCACATTTTTGTATTCTTTGAAGTTTTTTCTTGTAGTTGATTTCCAGCCTCATAGCTTTGTGGTTAGAAAAGATGGCTTATTATAATTTTAATTTTCTTAAATTTGCCAAACCTTGTTTTGTACCCTAGTATGTGATCTGAGCGACTTCACTTCACTTTCACTTTTCACTTTCATGCATTGGAGAAGGAAATGCCAACCCACTCCAGTACTCTTGCCTGGAGAATCCCAGGGACGGGAAGCCTGGTGGGCTGCCGTCTATGGGGTCACACAGAGTCAGACACGACTGAAGTGACTTAGCAGCAGCAGCAGCAGCACGTGATCTATCCTGGTGAGTGTTCCATGTGCACTTAAGAAGAAATTGTATTGTGCCCATTTCAGGTGGAATGCCATATATGTGTATGTGTGTATATATATATATACACATATAAATTAAATTTATTTGGTCTCATGTGTCATTTAAAGCTATATTTTCTTTATTGATTTTCTGCCTGGATGATCTTTCCATTGATATAAGTGGGATCTTAAAGTCCACTACTATTATTCTTTTGCTGTCTATTTCTCCTTTTATATCTGTTAATATTTGCCTTATATATTTAGATTCTCCTATGTTAGGGGCATATATATTTACAATTGTTAGATCTTCTTGGATTGGTCCTTGATCATCATGTAACTGTCTTTCTTTGTCTCTTATGAACAGCTTTTCTTTTAAAAGTACATTTTTTCTGATATAAATATTGCTACTTCAGTTTTCTTTTGATTTCTATTTTCATGGAATACATTTTTTCACCCCCTCAAAGAAAATGAGTTCATTTAAAGCAGAGACCCTTTTGACTCTTGCTTAATGAATGAAAGACTGAATAACAGGATAATTCTTTAAGCTACCTGCTTTCCATTTGGCAGTCCATTTAACAGTCTCAGAAACACAGATGTTAAATGACTCATCCAAGGTCACTCAACCGGTCAATGGCAAAGCCCTGACTCAAACTCAAATTTTCTGATTTCAAGGCTGAAACTTTCCCCAAAGCCCTATAGCTGCATTCCTTCTTATATCCTTCCCAAGGTATCCACTAAGTACTGTAAATGCTTTGTGAACAGTTTTCTCATTAAGACACTGTGTTAAATGTAAGATAAAGAGTGAACTTTTACAACCAGTCCTAAAATAGGCAGCTTAACACCATCTGGTCTTTAACATTCTGAATGCTGAATAGCTAAGTAATAAAGAGAAGGAGATAAATGGTGGCAAATAATGCCTGTGGTTGGAAATGTTCAGTGAGAAAAGAAATTACTTTATAGGTAGTCTGTAGCCTCTTAAACTGGACAATTCTTGAGGGCAGGGGATGCATCTCAGCCTTCTTTCCTGTGCCTAGTTCAGTGTTCGGCTTAGAAGAAGGGCACAATAAATGTTTACTGAATTACATTTTATAATATAAGGAAACATGCTTTAATTTTCTGATCTTGCCTCCTATATAACAACAGCTATTTCTACCATTTACTATTATGCCAGATACTATTCTAAGACATGTTTTTATATAATCTCATTTAATAGTAAAAAACTCCTAGGTTTTAGATACTATTATTAGCCCCATATTATAGATAGAGTAACTGAGGCTCAGAAAGGAAAAGTGACTCCTCCATGGCTGTGAGGGTAGCAGATGGAAAATCGAGGTTTTAAGTGTAGGTAGAATGACTCCAGAGGCCAAGCTCTTATCTTGCTCTCATCTAAATTTAGCTCTTCTATGTCACATTCTTTAAATTTTTCTATGTGATTGTTGCACTGATAAACGAACTGGTGAAAAATGGTTTGTGCCATTAACTTTCTATATTTCCTTACCCCAGGTACTCTTATATTTTCAAGTTTAATAAAAGTCATATACAAATATTTGAAATAGAAAATGATGGCCCTTCCATGCTTTGAAGCCCCCAAAAATCTGCACCCATAAAGAGGTTGCTTATATCTTGAGAAAGAAGAATGGAACTGGAGGAATCAACCTTGCTGATTTCAGACTATACTACAAAGCTACAGCCATAAAGAGTCATAAAGTCTTCTGACAGTATGGTACTGGCATAAAGACAGAAATATAGATCAATGGAACAAAATATAAAGCCCAGAGATAAATCCATGCACTTATGGACAATTTATCTTTGATAAAGGAGGCAAAAATATACGATGGAGAAAAGACAATCTCTTTAACAAGTATTGCTGCAAAAACTGGTCAACCATGTGTAAAAGAATGAAACTAGAACACTTTCTAACACCATACACAAAAATAAACTGAAAATGGATTAAAGATCAAAATGTAAGACCAGAAAGTATAAAACTCTTAGAGAAAAACAGGCAAACCACTCTCTGACAAAAATCACAGCAAGATCCTCTATGATCCACCTCCCAGTGTAATGGAAATAAAAACAAAAATAAACAAAGTGACCTAATTAAACTTTTTCAGTTTTTGCACAATGAAGGAAACTATAGGTAAGGTAAAAAGGCAGCCTTCAGAATGGGAGAAAATAATACAAATGAAACAATTGACAAATAGTTATCTCCAAAATACACAAGCAGTACATGTAGTTCAATACTAGAAAAATGAATAACCCAATCAAAAAGTGGGCAAAAGAACCAAACAGACATTTCTCTAAAGAAGATATACAGATTGCTAATAAACACATGAAAAGATGCTCAATATCACTCAAAACCACAATGAGCTAACATCTCACATTAGTCTGAATGGCTGCCATGAAAAAGTCTACAAACAATAAATGCTGGAGAGGGTGTGGAGAAAAGGGTGTGTAACTGTCTTACACCATTGGTGGGGATGCAAACTAGTACAGCCACTATGGAAAACATCGTGGCGATTCCTAAACAACTGGAAATAGAACTGCCATATGACCCAGCAATCCTATTGCTGGACAGACACACCAAGGAAACCAGAATGGTAAGAGACACATGTACCCCAAAGTTCATTACAGCACTGTTTAAAATAACTAGGATGTGGAAGCAACCTAGATGTCCACAGGCAGACAAAATGGATAAGGAAGTGGTGGTACATATACACAATGGAATATTACTCAGCTATAAAAAGGAACACATTTGAGTCAGTTCTAATGAGGTGGATGAAACCAGAGCCTAATATACAGAGTAAAGTCAGAAAGAGAAACACCAATACAGTATATTAACACATATATATGGAATTTAGAATGATGGTAATGACAACCCTAAACGCAGCAAAAGAGACACAGATGTAAAGAACAGACTGTTGGACTAGGTAGGAAAAGATGAGGGTGGGATGATTTCACTGGTGGGATGATTTCAGAGAATAGCATTGAAACATGTATATTACCATATGTAAAATAGATGACCAATGTAAGTTTGATGCAGGGCACTCAAAGCCAGTGCTCTGGGACAACCCAGAGGGATGGGGTGGGGAGAGAGGTGGGTTCAGGATTTGGAGACACATGTGCACCTGTGATTGATTCATGTCGATGTACGTCAAAAACTATCACAATATTGTAAAGTAATTATCTTCCAATTAAAAAAAGGCTGCTTATTCACTATATCTGTACTAGTCAGACTTCATTCTGTCTAGTTGTCCTTATAGGTTTTTATTTTGGATCTCCTTGACTATGTCTTTTCCACAAATTGGCTATTAATTTTCATGATTATGAAGATGAAGGTAGGTCTTCAGACTGAGAACACCTTACCTGCTACTTTGCCCAGGCCATTTCCCTTCTCCTCAATAAAAAGTACAGAATTGGAAACTGCCCAGATATGGATATATATAATCATCCTGGTCAAGGTGCCAAAAATACAAGGAGCCTTTAATATTTGTAGCCCCTTTCAGAAAGCAAACCTTTCTAGGAAGGGCTAAATTTGAAAGTCACTGAGAGAACAGAGGAGATAATATTGTTGTGTAAAACAAAACAAAACAAAACAAAACAAAAACTGAACTGCAATTCAGGAGCCCTAGTTCTGGCCTTCAGTTCAGTTCAGTTCACTTCAGTCACTCAGTAGTGTCCGACTCTTTGCAACCCCATGAATTGCATCATGCCAGGCCTCCCTGTCCATCACCAACTCCCGGAGTTCACCCAAAGTCATGTGCATCAAGTCTGTGATGCCATCCAGCAATCTCATCCTCCATCGTCCCCTTCTCCTCCTGCCCCCAAACCCTCCAAGCATCAAGGTCTTTTCCAATGAGTCAACTCTTCGCATGAGGTGGTCAAAGTATTGGAGTTTCAGCGTCAGCATCAGTCCTTCCAGTAAACACCCAGGACTGGTCTCCTTTAGAATGGACTGGTTGGATCTCCTTGCAGCCCAAGGGACTCTCAAGAGTCTTCTCCAACATCACAGTTCAAAAGCATCAATTCTTCGGTGCTCAGCTTTCTTCACAGTCCAACTCTCACATCCGTACATGACCAGTGGAAGAACAATAGCCTTGACTAGATGGACTTTTGTTGGCAAAGTAATATCTCTGCTTTTGAATATGCTATCTAGGTTGATCATAACTTTCCTTCCAAGGAGTAAGTATCTTTTAATTTCATGGTTGCAATCACCATCTGCAGTGATTTTGGATCCCCCAAAAATGAAGTCTGACACTGTTTCCACTGTGGCAAAAATATACAGAAGAACTGTACAAAAAAGATGTTCATGACCCAGATAATCATGATGGTGTGATCACTCACCTAGAGCCAGACATCCTGGAATGTAAAGTCAAGTGGGCCTTAGAAAGTATTACTATAAACAAAGCTAGTGGAGGTGATGGAATTCTAGTTGAGCTATTTCAAATCCTGAAAGATGAAAGTGCTGTGAAAGTGAAAGTGCTGCACTCAATATACCAGCAAATTTGGAAAACTCGGCAGTGGCCACAGGACTGGAAAAGGTCAGTTTTCATTCCAGTCCCTAAGAAAGGCAATGCCAAAGAATGCTCAAACTACCACACAATTGCACTCATCTCACATGCTAGTAAAGTAATGCTCATAATTCTCCAAGCCAGGCTTCAGCAATTCATGAACCATGAACTTCCAGATGTTCAAGCTGGTTTTAGAAAAGGCAGAGGAACCAGAGATCAAATTGCCAACATCCGCTGGATCATGGAAAAAGGAAGAGAGTTCCAGAAAAACATCTATTGCTACTTTATTGACTATGCCAAAGGCTTTGACTGTGTGGATCACAATAAACTGTGGACAATTCTGAAAGAGATGGGAATTCCAGACCACCTGATCTGCCTCTTGGGAAACCTATATGCAGGTCAGGAAGCAACAGTTAGAACTGGACATGGAACAACAGACTGGTTCCAAATAGGAAAAGGAGTACGTCAAGACTGTATGTTGTCACCCTGCTTATTTAACTTATATGCAGAGTACATCATGAGAAACGCTGGGCTGGATGAAGCACAAGCTGGAATCAAGATTGCCAGGAGAAATATCAATAACCTCAGATATGCAGATGACACCACCCTTATGGCAGATAGTGAAGAGGAACTAAAAAGCCTCTTGATGAAAGTGAAGGAGGAGAGTGAATAAGTTGGCTTAAAGCTCAACATTCAGAAAACTAAGATCATGGCATCTGGTCCCATCATTTCATGGGAAATAGATGGGGATACAGTAGTTCTGGCCTTACCTCTATCAGTAAGAGATCATGTAAGCTTGAACAACTAACTTCCTCTTTCTGGTTCCTGTTTCTTTCTCTGTAGTATCTGAACTAAAACAATGAGCCCAAATGGCAGTGAAAAAAGCCCGAAACCCACTATTTGTCATACTCCTACAGTACAGATAAAGTTCAAGCAGACCTCATAGCTCCAGACAAGCACCTTGGTGCAGTAGAGAGAGCAGAGGTTTTAAAAACAGATATTGGAATTAACTTTGGATTCTGTCACTTCCTGGATGTATGACCTTGAATGAGTCACTTAACCTCAGACTCTTCATGTATAAAAAGGGGTAATGATAGTACTTACTTCACAGAATTGTACAGAGGTTTCAACAACATAGTCTACACAGGGAAACTAGCGCATTGCCTTATGTATAGTAAGCATTCAATAAAGCATAGTAATAATTAGTAATAGGAGAGTCTTTATTTTATTCTGATTCCCAAGTTTATATCCAGTCCAAAACTTCATATCCTTATCTATAGGATGGGTATAATAACATCTGTATTTCCCATTTAACAAGGCTAAAGTAACATGAAGATAAAAATTCATCCATTCAATCACCTAACTAATAATTACTGACCACTAAGCAAGCCCCTGCAAATATAGCTGTGAACAAGGCAGTTAAAGTCTTTGGGTACAGATGTAGGAAGCAAAAAATAAATATAATAATGAAGACTGAAGATCATTTTGAGTAATGAAAAGTGCTAGCGTATGGTAGGATCCATCCAGGCCTTGAAGTATGAAGATTAAATTCAATAACATTTATCACAACTTCTTATTGTTATATTTACTTTCTGGCATATTTGTCAATTTCAACCACTGAGATGTAAATTCCAGAAAAATGGATTGTGTCTGTCTGATTTATCACTGCAAACTAAATCTCTAATAGATCCCAGAGTGATGAATCAATAAATGCTGAAAACAGACACATGTACACGTGAGCACACATATATACAAATGCATATATTTTGTGCATGCTCATAACTAAAAAGGACATGATGAAATTTTAGGATATGAAGAATAAGACAAGATTCAGCAAACTTCCAAGAAGCAAAAATTATTTACAAAGGTGAGAATTATACTTAATTCTTTTGATACTTTGATACCTTTGTATCAAACTCATTAGCAATCATGGAGTAATATAATAAAACATTAGGAAATCTGTTATAAAGTAAATCAAACATTATCTACAATGAAAATTTCATATCAGGGAAATGTTACTCATAGAAGTTTCAATAGTTTCACCATGTGGAATAAATATCAAATAATATTATAGACAATATTTTGCTTAAAAAGATAGAAATCAGATACAACAATGTCTTAATTTGTATCAAAAAAAATTATTTTCAACCAAGAATCATGTTCAATCAAGCATAAGGCAAAACAATATTTTGGTCATACAAAAAAAATAAAAAAATAAATCTTTCCCTTCTGGACCTCCAGCAACATCAGCCATTGACCAGGCACCAAGGAGCCCTTCCTCCACAGTCCAGCTAAGAACTCTAGCCCTTTTTTCATCACTATTCACATTTATATTCACTGTCCATTCAGATATACTCACCAGATCTCAAAATAAATTTGAAATTTTACTTCCCAATTCTTATATTCTTTAATTTTTAGATCTTTTACCACCCCTGTACCCCCCACCCCATACACACCCATAATAACTCTCTCTCCAACATCTGCTATAAAGCTTCCTCACTGTTTTTCTTTTTTAACTTTTCTCCAAAACAGAGCATAATATAAGTAGGAGATGGTGATCCATAATTATTTCTCTTTGTGGAAATAAATAATTATATCCAATGACTCGTCTTTCATGGCATAAGACACTTTTCTGGGCCAAGAGCTGGTGCTACTGGGCAGATTTCAGAGGAAGCTTCTGGTTCTCTTCAACCTGCAACTCTCAGCTGCCCTAGAACACACCAATGGAGAGAGAGGCCCCGAGGCTCAGACTCTTCTATGACAGAAATATTATTTTCCAATTTTACACTATAGTCACCCCAGTTACTGGAGCTTCTGAGTCACTTCTAGTGAGTAGTGATTAAAGCAATCCTTTCAGAAAAAGAACCCACCAGAACAGACTTCTACCTAAGCACTTAAAAAAATCCTAAACAAATGAATTATCATTTGTCTTTTACTAAGGAATCAGTAAGTTTCTTTTTTTAAATTTATTTATTTTTTATTGAAGGATAATTGCTTTACAGAATTTTTTTTTTGCTTTCTGTCAAATCTCAACATGAATCAGCCATAGGTATACATATATCAAATACATATATCAAAAGGGAGGGGATATATGAACCTCCCTCTCATTTCCCTTCCCATCCCACCCCTCTAGGTTGATACAGAGACCCTGTTTGAGTTTCCTGAGCTATACAGCAAATTTCCATTGGCTATTTTACAAATGGTAATGTAAGTGTCCATGTTATTCTTTCCATACATCTCCCCCTCTCCTCCCCCTCCCCATATCCATAAGTCTATTCTCAATGTCTATTTCTCCACTGCTGCTCTGTAGATAAATTCTTCAGTATCAGTTTTCTAGATTCCGTGTATATGTGTTAGAATACAATATTTGTCTTTCTCTTTCTGACTTACTTTACTCTGTATAATAGGTTCTAAGTTCATCCACCTCATTAGAACTGACTCAAATGTGTTTCCTTTTATGGCTGAGTAATATTCTATTGTATATGTACCACAGGAAGTCTCTTAATCTTCCAGGTAACCCTAATGGTGGCAGCACTAAACTTGGGTCACTCTGCCTGCCATCAAGTTGAAGGAATTTTTTGTGCTGGTGCTAGTATGTAAATCTCTGCCATATATCTGTAGAATACACTCACTCTCATTAATTGTCTGTTTTGGACCCAGCACCCCTGCTCTGCCTTGTCCACCATCAAGTTGCAAAAATGTGTGTGCATACCAGTTTTATGTATTTATGTGCTCAGTAACACAGTCATGTCTGACTCTTTAAGAACCCATGAACTGTAGCCTGCTAGGCTCCTCTGTCCATGGGATTTTCCAGGCAAGAAGATTGGAGTACGTTGCCGTTTCCTTCTCCAGGGATATATTTATGTACCCAGAGCCTATAAGCCCACGCATGTATGCACATACATATTTATTATCACTAGTGAACTTCACGGATATTCTGGAATTTTCTGGCTTTGCTATAAAACCTGGATTGAGGAGGTATTTGGACAACTGCAAGGGAAATTGGACAGATCATCTCATTACAGGAACAATTGCAAACTGAGTTCATTAGTCTAAACTGTGTAATTAGTCTTCTCTGAATAATCAAAGAAGATGGCATAGGTTCACAATGTAAGTATTGATGGAAGAAGATTAATAACAGGCTTCCTGGTTGCTTTTCTTCCCCAAATAAGGGAAATCAGAGCAAACGCTTCCTTGATATTCCTGGAAAACAGAATGGGTGAGAATAAGTAGAGATGCCTTAGACAGAGGTCAAAGGAAGTTATAAAGTTGCTAAAAGTCTCACTTGACATCACATGTGAGAATCCATGGAGAGAGAGTAGAGTGACTTGGTAATATGAAGTGGTTGTGACTGAGAGGAGGTAGAAGGAACTTAAAGGGCATTCATTTATTCAGTTAAAATATTTATTGCATACTAACTCTATGTTCGGAGAAGGCAATGGTACCCCACTCCAGTACTCTTGCCTGGAAAATCCCATGGAATGAGGAGCCTGGTGGGCTACAGTCGATGGGGTCACTAAGAGTTGGACATGACTGAGTGACTTCCCTTTCACTTTTCACTTTCATGCATTGGAGAAGGAAATGGCAACCCACTCCAGTGTTCTTGCCTGGAGAATCCCAGGGACGGGGGAGCCTGGTGGGCTGCTGTCTATGGGGTCGCACAAAGTCGGACACGACTGAAGCGACTTAGTAGCAGCAGCAGCAACCCCATGTTTGCATTGTTATAGGTACCAAAGACATCTAATTTGTGTCTCAAAATGAAGTCTAAAAGATGTTGAACCAAATATGTTTAAGATTATCTTCAAATTCCTCCATTCCCAGAAACTTCTCACAGTCTTCCTCATCATAGTAAACGGTAACTTCATTCCTTCATTTGCTAGCAGGAAAAAAAAAATGCCCTCATCTTTGTTAACTTTCTCTCACATCCCTCATCCCAATCCATCAGCAAATACTGTTGCCTGTGTTTTTAAATACACACAGACTTTACTCTGAGCACCTCTTACTGCCTCCTCTATTACCACCAAAATTATATCCCCACCATCTCCTACACTGTATTATTGCAAAGGCCTACTAGTCTCTCTTCCTCTATCTTTCCCTCCATCTAGAAGTCAGATTGCTGCTTCTAAAATATGTAAGCCATGAAGTGAAGTGAAGTGAAGTGAAGGTCACTCAGTCATGTCTGACTCTTTGAGATCCCATGGACTGTCCATGGAATTTCCTAGGCCAGAATACTGGAGTGGGTAGCCTTTCCCTTCTCCAGGAAAGTTCAATTCCCAAGGATTGAGCCCAGGTCTTCCACATTGCAGGTATATTCTTCACCAGCTGAGCCACAAGGGAAGCCCAACAATACTGGAGTGGGTAGTCATCCCTTCTCCAGCAGATATTCCCGATCCAGGAATTGAACTGGGATCTCCTCCATTGCAGGCAGATTCTTTACCAGCTGAGCTATGAAGCAAGCCAAAGCCATGTAACTTATATATTCAAATTGAGCCACTAGCACTCCATGTAACTCAGGAGAAAATCCAGAGACTTTACCATGACCTACCATGCTCTACATGATATGGCCTCCCCTCCCATCACTCACAGGCTCTTCTACTTACTCCACTACAGCCACACTGGGTTCCTTGATATTCTTTGAATATACTCTGCATGTCCCATATCTGGGTATTTATATTTGACCTTTCCCCAAAAATACAGATGGCTCCAGCCCTCAACTCTCATGTCTTTTCTCAAATGTTCTCACATCATTGTGGCATTTCCTAACAATCTTTTAAAAATCTGCCACACACACACACACACATCACCATCACTACAACTGCCATTATAGGGCATTCATTACCCTCCTTTCCTGCTATTCCATCTCTGGTATAGATATAGTCTACAATTTGTTTTCTTATTGTCCATCTAAATGTACTAGAAAATAAGCTTCAAGAAAGCAGTGATTTTTACTTCTATTGTCTCCTGCATTATCTCCAGGGCCATAGAACACACCCTGGTACATAATAGGCCCTCAGTAAATAAATATGAAATGAAAAAAGTAGTGAAAAATAACCCTGTTATAACCCTGTTCTCATGAACATTACATTCTGGTAAGAGGAGACAGACTATAAATAAACAAACAAAACCCTATAAGATTGGTACATGCTATGCAAAAAAATTTAAACAGGCTGATGGGTGGGTAGTACCAAGGTGGTTCTTTCAGAGTTGGTGGTCCAAAAGGCCTGTCCAATGAGGCAAAATGACAAAGAGCAAAGTCACATAAATATCAAAGGGAAGACTGTTCAGGCACAAGAAATACCTTAAGCAAAGTCTATAAAGCAGGATGTGTTGGTACAATTTCAGTAAGAGCAAGCAGGCAAGCAGAGCTGGGGCTCAGTGAGAAAGGGAGAAGAACCAGAATAGGAGATCTAAGAGGGAGGATGGGTCAGATTACCTAAAGCTCTGTAGACCAGCGAAAGATCTTTGAGTTTTATTCTAAGTCATGGGGAAGCCACGGGAAGCTTTTAAATAGGAAGACACCTTGATAAGATGTATGTTTTAAGATTACACTTGTTACACTGCTGAGAATGAATTTGGGCAAAACGTGAAATTGACTTGAATTACCGCAGTGGTGAAGAGGGTAAAAAGTGGGAGGGGGGATTTTTTTGAAGGATAATAACAAGTAACATTCACTGAGTGATATTGATATTTCAGGTACTGTACTAAGTATTTTACATGGATTAATTTTCCGAATCCTCACAATTACCTATGAGATTGGTACTATCATTAATCTCCATTTTACAGATGAGGATACTGAGACATAGAGAGGTTAGTAACCTGTGGATCCATGATTCAAACCCAGGTCACATGAGTCCATGTTGCTTGTGACCACAGTACACTGTCTCACAAAGTAAAGAAAGAGAACCGGATTTGGTTCTTTGAATCATCTACCCACCCCTTTCTGAAGCACACCACTTAAGCAGTAATGCCTAATTGTTTTCAGATAGGTTAGATAGAAGGTCATGATCACTAAGACTGTTGGAATGGCACAGTCATTGCCAGAACTAGAGGAAAAGACACTATCACCACATACAGTCATGCTCTGATAACCACAGATACATTTACATATGCAGTACACTGGTTATACAAATATCTGCATATACCTCAGATTATATAGATGTTTAATATTGCCCAGACGAAGTAGATACTGATGATAGCTTATATGCAAATGTGTGGGCATCCCCCCCCATCCCCACCCCCGACAAATGTTATCCTCAAAAGACCTCAGAAAGACTCTATGTGCTACCGATTCTAAAATGGGGCTAATCATTAAAATGTAGCATTCTCGGTCACAAAGGTTTGTTGGTCAACCAGCATTTGGTATCAGTCTGGCACAGATGCTAGGTAAACTCTTGTGCTTACTTCAGGCTTGTCCTGCCCTTGCTGATAGGAAAAGACCTTCCTTTTCAAACTTGACTTATCCAAGTTTAGTGAGGTAGTGCCAAATAAACTCTATCCAGATTTAAAACCTAACCTTCTGGGAGACAACTGGAGCGTAGGTCTGTGTTGAAGGCATTTTTACTATGAAGCAAATTAATCACATGCCCATAGGGGAAAGAAAGGGGGCAGTTACTCATTCTCTAAATTGAGTATAATTACACTAAATCGAGTTATGAAAACCATGAGCACATTTAGGCTGAGACCCTTGCATCAAATATAAGTAATTTCCCTGTCTATGTGACATATACATAGAAAGGCCCACAGAGCTAAAAATAAATTGGCACCAGCAAGTGTTCTTTAAATGTTCATTTAAGGAAAGTGAAGTTGGCATTCAGCCATTCTTCTAGCATCTCAGCAAGTCAAACTTCACAGAATCTTAATGCCTGAAGAGATCTGCTCCAGGCCCCCTGCCTTCAGGCTGCTAATACCTATACCACCCAGAATAAACAGGAACTGATTCACTTGTTGAATTCTCCAGCCTCCATAATTCCATCTTTTTGATACCTTTAACACCAAGCAGTCCAGAAAAATCCTTTCTGTTAAGAATGCCATTCTGCCAGTCGCATGGAAACAAATACATTACCATGTGTAAAATAGATAGCCAGTGGAAATTTGCTGTATGACACAGGAAGCTCAACCTTGTCCTCTGTGACAACCTAGAGTGGTAGGAGTGGACACCCCTCGAGTGGGGTGGGAGGTGAGAGAGAAGTTCAAGAGGGAGGGGACATACGTATACCTATGACTGATTCATGTTGATGTATGGTAGAAATCAACATTATATTGTAAAGCAATTAGCCTTCAATTAAAAATAAGTTTTTAAAAGAATGCCTCTCTGCCAGAGAACTAGGTCTTTCATCACTTCCACCTCTCCCTTCCAGCATTCATTAACTACCAAAATAGCCTGTTCTTGATCATTATTACCACTTAGTGTTCAAGCTGTGTTCAATGAGGACTGGTCTCACTAAGTAAGATAAACATCAGGGAAGCTGGGACTGGGATTAGGAAATTAGCTGCATTATACTACTGAAGACTTTCTTTGGTTAGAACATGCTGTCTGATACTCTAGACCCCAAACTGGGGTCATCTAAGGCTCCTCACTACATCCCTGAGAAGGAATCATTTTATCCATTATTTACTTATATATTTAGCCTTTATGATGTACAGAAGGCCATAGAAAGCTTTCAAGATTTTTCAGGTTTTACTTTGAATAGTAGTGATCTTAAAGCTGTGGAAAAATCAAGTTAGATGAAATACATTGCTGAAGAACTTAAAATCATAATGAATGAATTCTGTATATGACTATTAATGTTGGTTTCTTTTTAGACTGTTAGTTCTCTCAGGGGTCACAACATTCATGTACATGGTTGCACCCCTAATTTATTGGCCTTCCCTGATAGCTCAGTTGGTAAAGAATCTGCCTGCAATGCAGGAGACCCCAGTTTGATTCCTGGGTAGGGAAAATTCTCTGGAGAAGGGATAGGCTACCCACTTCAGTATTCTTGGGCTTTCCTTGTGGCTCAGCTGGTAAAGAATCTGCCTACAATGCAGGAGACCTGGACTTGATCCCTGGGTTGGGATGATCCCCTCGAGAAGGGAAAGGCTACTCACTCCAGTATTCTGACCTGGAGAATTCCATGGACTGTATAGTCCATGAGGTCACAAAGGGTCGGACACGGCTGAGCTTTCTTTCCTAATTTATTGTACAATGCCTGAGACAATGTATTTGCTCACTAAATGTTTTCTGAATGAACATACACAGACTGAGAACAATGCATAGAGAACACAGTTGGTTTCATCATGGTCTGGACAAAAGATGTGAAGAGAGAATTTTCTCCCCCTCTACCTTACCCTGATATCAGTCCTGTCTTGGAAATAACTTCTTTCAAACTACACCTTTGCCATGTTACACTTACCCATATTTTTCTACCATAACGTGATTTTTCTTGTCAGTCATTGATTCCAATCACATCAAAAGAACACAGAACAAACCATAATTAAAAACGGACAACTTCCCAAATCAAATGCGACTCTGACCCAAATCAGGAGGGGAAGAAACAGTAATTCATTCTGGCAGCTTAATTAATTATCACACAGATTGCTTATTGATTTTCTTGTATTCAGTTTGATGCTTTATGAAGCACTCTACTTTCAAAGTGTAGATGGCAGAAGGAAAGCCTGCAGATCAAAATATGGGTAAGTATTTGGGAACACATGATCAGAGGTTTTTCTAGGAGTCATTTCAAATTGTGCCCAGGAAGACACCCTGAACTTGAAACTATATTGCCTTTACTTAGGCTCCAAATTTCTGTGACTCTGAGGCAAGACACACCCACAAAATGTTTCAAAGTGAAAGAAACCCCAAGGGGAGTTTTCCTGGTAGGTGACCAGTAGCAGGATTAAGTGGGGAATCCAGCCAAGAATTACAGGTAGAACCAGAGAGCAGACTAGTGAAGCCAGAAAGAAAGGGACTGATTAAGAGAAGTAGGCAGACCTAGTTTTGAAAAACCTGTCTAAAAAATAAATAAATAAAATCAAAACAAACAAAAAAATTAGCCTATCAACATAATCTGTAGGCAAGGAAAAGTTTGGTTGTTATGTCAAAATAAAAAAAAAGAAACACCTGTCTAGAAAGTAAAAATGAAAGAATTATAAACTGTGGTTTATCAAAGAAATAGAGAATAGAAAATAGACAAAGATAAATTAAAAATAAAAATGAAGGGAGGGAGGCAGAAGGAGGAAATTGAAAGGGCCACTAAAAGATAAAAATTCTATAAGATATATGTGGATGCACCATACAATAAGGAGGAAGATAACATTGAAACTCAGAGTTAAAAAGGGCATTTTTTTTTAACTTAAAAAGGACATTTTGATTCTCATGGGTCCCCATGAAGGTGTAGTTGCTCTGTCGTGTTCAACTCTTTGTGACTTCCGGGACTGTAGCCTACCAGGCTCCTCTGTCCATGGAATTCTTCAGGCAAGAGTACTGGAGTGGGTTGCCATGCCCTCCTCCAGGGGATCTTCCTGACCCAAGGATCAAGTCCATGTATTGAATCCAGGTCTCCCACATTGTACGCAGATTCTTTACCATCTGAGCCACCAGGGAAGCTCTGTAGAAACTTCTATCACATGCTATCTCAAAAAGTATTTGTCACTTATCCTCTGGAATGAGCTTTGCATTCCATTCTTAGGGAAAAAAAAAAAAAAAAGGAACAAACATGAACCCTTTTCTTTATATGATGGCTACACTTCCCAGCTGTGGTTCCCACAGTTCCAGGTAGATCAGAAATTCTGTAGGAGCCACATCAATACTAAAAGCTATACTGGAAACCATCCTTATAGTGCTTCTATTTCTAGTGAGGCAGTTGTGAGGCAGGGGAATAACTATGCTAAGGGAAAGTAGTTTGATTTAGGGGAGAGTAAATGGTCACTGAAAATTCAGAGAAGCATAAAATGGGACATTTTCCAAGTACAATTAATTACTGCTACACAACAGACAAAATATGCATATCAAATTTCCAAATTTTAAGGATGTGTGCAACTGAATAAATAGGCTTTTGTGCCATCTTAAGTGGAGGAATTTTATCAAGTCGAGGTAAATAGATAAGCAATTGCAGCTGGAATTGAATGTGGCTTAACCTTGAGGCTACTAAGGTTTCATCTCAGTTCAGCCTGGAGGTACGCAACCACTGTACTCTGCTCTCTACTGCCCCTCCTGGAAATACGACATTCTTTTTTTTTTTTTTTTAATTTTTTAACTTTACAATATTGTATTGGTTTTGCCATATATCAACATGAATCCGCCACAGGTATACACGTGTTCCCCATCCTGAACCCTCCTCCCTCCTCCCTCCTCCCTCCCCATACCATCCCTCTGGGTCGTCCCAGTGCACCAGCCCCAAGCATCCAGTATCGTGCATCAAACCCGGACTGGCGACTTGTTTCATATATGATATTATACATATTTCAATGTCATTCTCCCAAATCATCCCACCCTCTTCTTCTCCCACAGAGTCCAAAAGACTGTTCTATACATCAGTGTCTAAGCCATTCTTGCATCTTCCTGTAATGAAAGAAAGGTACAACAGTCTGTATTGATCTGGCCTGGGCCAGTATCCTCAGGAGATCCCTGCAACTTTAAGATGCTACAACTTGTGAATTAATGGCTGGGCAGCTTAAAGTATCACAGAAACACCTGACATAGGACATATGATAGATTTTGTTCTATTTGCATGGGTATGTGTATACACACACACACACACACAGAGGCTTCCCAGGTGGCACAGTGGTAAAAAATTCACCTGCCAACACAGGAGATGCAAGAGACCCGAGTTTAATCCTTGGTGGGGAAGAACATCTGGAATTAAGAAATAGCAATCTGCTCTGGTATTCTTGCCTGGGAAATTCCATGGACAGAGGAGCCTGGTGGGCTGCAATCCACGGAGTCACAAAGAGTCAGACATGACTGAGCCGCTGAGCATGTGCACGCACCCACACACGTGCACAGACAGACATTTACACACACATATATTTAGTCTAACTTAAAGCAGAATTTATTTTTTTTCTAAAATAGCTAAGATTCAAAGCTAACTTTTATTGATCTGTAATTCACAAACTATAAAACGTGCCACTTTAAAATGTAAAACTCAGTAGTTTTAGTATATTCATTAGACTGTGAAATCCTCACCACTTAATTCCAAAACATTTTCATCACCTCTAAAAGAAACCCCACATGCATTAAGCAGTCACTCCCTATTTTCCCTTTTCTTCTCAAACCCCAGCAATCACTAATCTACATCCTGTCTCATGTACTGAGTATTCTGAACATGTCATATAAAAGGAATAATACAATATGCGGCGTTTTGTGCCTTACTTTCACTTAGTATTATGTTTTCAAGGTTCATCCACATGTTGTACCATGTATCAGTATTCCATTCCTTTTTATGACTGAAAAACACTATACTGACCCCACTCCAGTACTCTTGCCTGGAAAAATTCCATGGACAGAGGAGCCTGATAGGCTGCAGTCCATGGGGTCCCTAAGAGTCGGACACGACTGAGAGACTTCACTTTCACTTTTCACTTTCATGCGTTGGAGAAGGAAATGGCAACACTCCAGTGTTCTTGCCTGGAGAATCCCAGGGACGGGGGAGCCTGGTGGGCTGCTGTCTATGGGGTCGCACAGAGTTGGACATGACTGAAGCCACTTAGCAGCAGCAGCAGCAGCAGCAACACTATACTGTGTGAATATAACACATTTTTTTTTTCCTGTTCATCAGGGCATTTGGGTTATTTCCACTTTTTGACTATTATGAATAATGTTGCTGTGAATATTTATATATGGGTGTTTGCATAGATATACATTTCCATTTCTCCTGAGTATATATCTAGAGTGCAATTTCTGGGTCATATAGTAACTATAGGTTTAGCTTTTAGAGAAATTGCCAAACCATTTTTCATAATGGCTGTACCATTTCATTTTCCTATCAGCAATACATTAGGTTTCTAATTTCTCCATATTCTCACAAACACTTGCTTTTGTTTTATTAAAAAAAATTTTTAACTGTGCTATGTAGCTTGTGGGATTTTAGTTTTCTAACCAGGAACTGAACTCTGATATGGCAGTGAGCTCAAAGAGTCCTGACCACTGGACTGGCAGGGAATTCTCTATTTTTTTCTTTTTTAAAATTTATTATAGCCATTCTAAGTGATGTGAAATGGTATCTCATAGTGGTTTTGGTAACTGATAATATTGAGTAAACTCCAGGCGTTGGTGATAGACAGGGAGGCCTGGCGTGCTGTAGTCCATGGGGTCACAAAGAGTCAGACACAACTGAATGAACTGAATTGAACTGAATATTGAGCATCTTTTCATGCGTTTAGCATCTTTTGTGGTTATTGACCATTAGTATATCTTCTTTGGAGAAACGTATATTCAAATCCTTTGCCCTTTTAAAAACTGGGTTATCTTTTGTTGATTTGTAAGAGTTCTTAATATATTCCAGATATATGACTTGCAGTTTTTTCTTCCCATTATGTGAGCTTTTTTTTTTTTTACATTGTATCCTTTGTTCACACAGAAGTTGTACATTTTGGTGAAGCCTAATTTATCTACTGTTTCTTTGGTTGCTTGTGTTTTAGGTTTCACACCTAAAATCTACTGCCTAATCAATCCAAGGTCACAAAGATTTACACCTATATTTTCTTCTATGAGTCTTATAGTTTTAGTTGATATCATATGTGTGTGTGTGTGTGTATTTTGGGGTTAAAGTTTTATATATGGTATGAGATAAGTGTCCAAATTCAAGTTTCCACATGTGGATATCCGGTTGTTCTAATGCCATTTGTTGAAAACACTATTCACTCCTCATTGAATGGTTTTAGCAACCTAATCAAAAATCATTTGTCCATAGATAGATGGAATTTATTCTGGACTCTCAAATCTATTCCATTAATCTTTTTGTCTATTTTCATGCCAGGATCACTCAGTCTTGACTGCTGTACTTTTGTAACATGAATGGAATAAAGAAAAAACCCACATGATCATCTCAACAGACACAGAAAAAACATTCGCAAACCTCAATACCCTTTCATGATAAAAAAAGAAACACTCAATAAACTAAGAATACAAAGGAATTTCCTCACTCTGATAAAAGTAATCTATGAAAAACCAGTGCTAGGAGAATACTTAATGGTGAAAAGTTAAACATTTTCCATGAATGTCAAGAACAAGGTAAGAATGCCCACACTTTCTATTTCCTTTAAACCTTTTATTGGAGGTACAGGGTAATAACTGGGCAATTGGGCAAAAAAATGAAATAAAATAACCAGATTGCTAAATAAATAAAACTACTTTCAGATGACATGATCTTCTATACAGAAAAATATGTAGGAATCCACTAAAAATTTATTAGAGATAACTAACATATTCATCAATGTTGTAAGGTGTAAGATCAATATAAAATAGCAATGAATGATCTGAAAACAAAATTAAGAAAATGTCTCATCAGTAGTAGCATGAAAACAAACAAAATCCTTAGGAATACTTTTAACCAAGGAAGTGTAAGAATTATACACTGAATACTATAAAACTTCATTTAAATAAATTTCAAAAGACCTACATAAATGAAAATAATTGGAAGACTTAATGTTAAGATAACAATACTTCTCAAGCTGATGTGCAGACTCAATACCTTATCAAAATTCCAACTCCCCTTATTTTTGCAGAAAGGTTAATTTGAAAATTCTTGTGGAATTACAAGGGGCTCTGAATAAAGGAAATAATTTTGTTAATGAACAAGTTTGGAGGATTCACACTTTCTGATTTCAAAGCTTACTATGAAGCTACAGTGTAATGGGCTTCCCTGGTGGGTTAGATGGTAAAGAGTTCACATGCAATGCAGGAGACCTGGGTTTGATCCCTGGGTCAGGAAGATCCCCTGGAGAAGGGAAAGGCAACCCACTCCAGTAACCAACCCACTTGCCTGGAGAATCCCATGGACAGAGGAGCCTGGTGGGCTACAGTTCATGGGGTCGCAAAGAGTCGGCCAGGATTGAGCAACTAACGCTCTCACTTTCACAATGTGATAGTGGCATGACTATAGACATACAGATCGATGGAATAGAATGAGAGCCTCGAAAAAACACATACATCTATGGTCAGTTGATTTTAACTAGGGGGGCAAACATCATTCAATGGGGATAAAGAGTCTTTCCAGTGTATGTATATATATATATATTTACACATATACACATTATGTATGCACATGACAAGTGGTTTCTGTCACGCTTGTGCTCAGTCATGTCCCAAACTTTCTGACTCCATGGATGGTATCTGACCAGGCTCCTCTGTCCATGGGGTTCCCAGGCAAGAATACTGGAATGGATTGTGATTTCCTTCTCCATTGTATCTATTGTTTATTTGTTAAAGAAAATGCTCATTCTTTAGCTTCTGGGAACACTGAGGGGCAAAAGAAAGTGATACACTGTCATATGTCATAGCCTTTTTTCCTTTTTTAGCTGTTCAGATGAAGGCATTCATTTTCATAAATAAATTTCTATAACTTACAAGATATGTGCAATTACCCCTGTTTTACAGAAATAATACTGAGTCTCAGACAGTTTAAGCAGTTTACATTTTCTCTAGGAAAATGTGTAGGTCATACAACTTCAAAGTGGCATATCTAGGATTCAAATCTGTATGTATGACTGCCATGATGTAAGATGTTTCCATTGCACTGAGCAGGACAGCAAAACTTTACTAATGTTTTCATCACATTATAAGGAATGGCTCAGTACACACTCCAGTCATCAGCCTTTCATGGACTATTGAACACTGTCAAATAAGGATTAGAGGCAACACAAAACTCAAAGACCTGGTAATGCACTTCATGGTTTTTTCACATTTGGTATAGCAAGAAATGTTGCCATAACACTATGATAGCCAGGACAGTTATCTCCAACTTTTGGATAAAAACAATACCTATCATTATTATAACTCACATTTATTGAATGTCTGCCTTGTGCAAGACACAATGCTAAACACTTATTTAATCACTCACTGTAAATGTTCTATGAGAATTGTTCTATTGTTAGCACTAATTGCACAGGTGAAGACACTGAAGGTTAGAGAAGGTATATAATTTTTCTGTGGTCACATAGCTATTAGCATGTCTGGGGTTTAAACTCTGGTGTACCTGACTCTAAGGCTAGTGTTGTTTCTACTGATAGCTTCTGCAATAAATTAGCTGTATTTTGCATTATATTCCCCCTTCTATGAGAAAGATATAACAAAATATTGGGGTGTATCAAACTCCCTACCTTCATTTTGTTAAATCTACCCCAAGTTTGCTCTGGTTTATTTAAGCTTTGGATGCCCTTCTGTGTGATGTGGACCTTTGAATTCTGTTTCCCCACTTCTGAACAGGTGCAGATTATTTCAGAGTTTCAGAGTGTCTCTCCTGTCTTCCTTCCCTATTTCTTTCTCTTCTTCATACTTACCATTTTTCCAGTCCTTTCTCCAGCCCCTGGACTTCCCAGGTGGCACAGTGGTAAAGAATCTACCTGCCAATGCAGGAGTTGCAAGAGATGCGAGTTCGAATCCTGGGTCAGGAAGATCCTCTGGAGGAGGAAATGGCAAAGCTGCTCCAGTATTCTTGCCCAGAAAAATTAATGGAGAGAGGAGCCTGGTGAGTTACTGCCCATGGGGTTGCAAAGAATTGGACACAACAAAGCATGCATGCGTGAGCATACACACACAAACAAACATTGCAGCCCCTAGGACCACATGGGTGAGTGGGATCACTGACTGCATTGTGATTTGTGGAGATCCAGGAAGATTATACAATTTCACAAACCCTTTCTTCAATTTCCTCAAATGATACTGAATACTAATGTGTCTTCATGATTGTTCTATGTTCAAAAGCTTCATATTTTTTTAAGTGACCCTAGGAAGAATTTTCAACTTTTATTTAACAAAGAATAGGGAATTTCCCGAATTTAGGCCATGGAAAATATAGCATATTGCCCACTGTGAGAACAGGTGTGTGTGTGGAGGGGGGGGCTGTGGGTGCAGACGTACTTGAGCATGCATATGTGTATATGTGTATTTATGAGTCCGAGCAACAAGAGTGAAGGTTAGTATCTAGCCCACTGTGATAAGAGGGTGTGTGTGTGTGTGTGTGTGTGTGTGTGTGTGTACTTGAGCGTGTGTAAGTGTATATGTGTATTTATGAGTTCGTGTAACAAGAGAGAAGGTTAGTGGAATAGGAGTATCCTTCAACCACTTTACATTTTCCCAGTGTAGACCTCAGTTAGGGTTCAAGGAGAACAGTGGGAGGGAAAAGTTAGATGGAGGAGTAGATTTCTATCCATTTTTAACCTCTAGTGAAGCCCTTCTTTGATCTATGAATAAAACTACACAACATTTTATAGCACACTAAAATGCAATCATTTGTCAGAAACACAAGGAATATAATGGAAAATAAAAGCATGGGTACTAGAGGGAGGTTGAATAGAGTTTACATGTACTAGGTCTGCAACCTCTGACAAGCTGACTCACATCTCTGCATCTCTGTGGAGTAGAAAACACTCTCCGACATACATCACAGCAGGATCCTCTATGACCCACCTCCCAGAATATTGGAAATAAAAGCAAAAATAAACAAATGGGACCTAATTAAACTTAAAAGCTTTTGCACAACAAAGGAAACTATAAGCAAGGTGAAAAGACAGCCTTCAGAATGGAAGAAAATAATAGCAAATGAAGCAACTGACAAACAACTAATCTCAAAAATATACAAGCAACTCCTACAGCTCAATTCCAGAAAAATAAATGACCCAATCAAAAAATGGGCCAAAGAACTAAATAGACATTTCTCCAAAGAAGACATACAGATGGCTAACAAACACATGAAAAGATTTTCAACATCACTCATTATCAGAGAAATGCAAATCAAAACCACTATGAGGTACCATTTCACACCAGTCAGAATGGCTGTGATCCAAAAGTCTACAAGCAATAAATGCTGGAGAGGGTGTGGAGAAAAGGGACCCCTCTTACACTGTTGGTGGGAATGCAAACTAGTACAGCCACTATGGAGAACAGTGTGGAGATTCCTTAAAAAACTGGAAATAGAACTGCCTTATGACCGAGCAATCCCACTGCTGGGCATACACACTGAGGAAACCAGAAGGGAAAGAGACATGTGTACCCCAATGTTCATCGCAGCACTGTTTATAACAGCCAGGACATGGAAGCAACCTAGATGTCCATCAGCAAGCAGACGAATGGATAAGAAAGCTGTGGTACTTATACACAATGGAATATTACTCAGTTATTAAAAAGAATACATTTGAATCAGTTCTAATGAGGTGGATGAAACTGAAGCCTATTATACAGAGTGAAGTAAGCCATAAATAAAAAACACCAATACAGTATACTAACACATATATATACGGACTTTAGAAAGATGGTAATGATGACCCTATATGCGAGACACCAAAAGAGACACAGATGCATAGAACAGTCTTTTGGACTCTGTGGGAGAGGGCGAGGGTGGGATCATCTGAGAGAATAGCATTGAAACATGTATATTATCATATGTGAAACAGATCGCCAGTCCAGGTTCAATGCATGAGACAGGGTGCTCAGGGCTGGTGCACTGGGATGACCCAGAGGGATGGGATGGGGAGGGAGGTGGGAGGGGGTTTCAGGATTGGGAACACATGTACACCCCGGGGCGGATTCATGTCAATGTATGGCAAAAGCCACTACAATATTGTAAAGTAATTAGCCTCCAATTTAAATAAAATTTTTAAAAAAGAGTGGCTGGAGCACAATGAAACAGTCATTATACTCAACACTGGCTACTGTTTTCATTATTACAGTATGATTCCTTCTACTGCCATTACTACAACTAATAACTCTCTTGACAAACAGCAGCGGTCTGATAAAATGGACTCAGAACAAGTAAGTCTTGTGGCATTGGGGACAGAAAAGGAATGTAGGCTTGTTCGGGGCATCACACTACAAGAACTTAGGCTAGGTGGAAGACAACTGGGCATATTAGAATTGGGAGGGTTGGAGAAGAAGAATGCAGAGAATTAGACTAATGGGGAGGCAGTTCACTATCTTACAATTTAGTTTATCTGTGTACTTGTACAGTTTTGTACATTCAGTTCTATATATTTCCTCTTCTTTTGCCAGAATGAAAAAGGTTTTAGAGTTAAGGATGAGAAAAACAAGGGACATTTTAGCATCCCCAAATGGGAGGGTGTGTCTAATCATGCATGGAGCAAGAGTATCATGGCTGAAAATAGGTAAGAGGAGTACAGAACACTTCCTCCATTTAAGGAAGAAAACACTGGTAATCTGCTTAAATGAAAATCAATTTTAGTGGCTTCTTTATTACACTTTTATGGTCTACAAAGTTCCATCGTTTTCATGCTGCAGAGTGAATGGTATGTAATGCTATACCAATGATAAATTTTTCATTAGAAGAGAAGGGCAAGTTTTAACTTTTTAATAAGAATTATTTCCCTAGACTCTATCCAGTATTCAAACCATTTAATTTGTAAGGCCATATCTCTCATTCAAAAAACTTCAAGTGACACTAATCGGGCTCAGCTATTTTCATTATTAATGTACAAGAATGCTAATCTAGTGTGACTTGACTCTTTAGCCATAATATTAAGATTTTTCTTTACCCTAAAGCAGAATTTAAGATTAGCAATAAAATTTAATATTTTCATATTATCTACTTACTTTACTAATGTTACATTCACTGGAGATTAACTGGCACTAATACATGGGACTCTGTTTCAAAGTATACAGTTATTTCTAGGATTTCCAGGGGACTATTCTAATCCTAACATCACATGTAGTGTGACACTGAAATTTATAATAAGAAAAAAAGCAATTAAATAAAATAAAAGACAGCATAACTTAGAGCCTCCTCTAAGTTTTACTTTTTCTTGATTTATTATTGTAATAAGTCCTCATTAATGCGGACCTCATAAACTCGAGTTTTCTGATCATTTGAACACAGGCTGGGCTTAAGCTGACCTTGTATTATCCCTGAAGAAAGGCTTTACTAAGCAAATTAATGGTATAAACAGAAATGCTGGAGGAATATTCAAACTACTTAGTAGACGAAACTGTGCTTTCAAAGACTTTTAATTCCATCCCATTATTACAGTGATTACAATTAGAAGTGAATCTTATCTTTCATTAAAGCAGGCCCAGCATGATTCTTACTCATCACAAACTACCCAGCACTCCTTTTCACACATTCCACTGTTTAGATTCCTCACCCGTTCAGACTGGTCTCTCCTACAATTAGCCTGAATTAATAGTGATTGACCAACTAACACTATATTGTAAATCAACTGTTTCCTAGTAAAATTGACCATTTAGATTGATGTTATTATTTACACAGTATTCTTTCCTGGAAGAGCTTCATAAATATTATGCTAACATTGAACACCTCCCTTTAAACAGACTGACATTTCTAGTAGATCTCAGAGAAAAAATCATGCAATGGAGTATGTTACAAGCTCGTGTTTCAAACGTGTTATTAATACAAAAATACACTACCCCAAATGAACCATGACAAGGTTCATAAACCACATAGTCAGAAGTGCCTACCTTTCTTTCAGAGCTAAGAAAGTGATTGGAGATTCAAAAATACAAAAGCAATCCCAGTACTGAATCTCAAGGAAATAGGCTTTAAATATTTTCTTTCCTCAAATGTTTCATGACATTGTATAATTGGGGGTGAGGCTAAGTGGAATGGTGGCCCAGTAAAGAAAATGGATATTTCATGAAATCTAGGCTAAAGTCTAGACACTCCCAGTATATCAAAAAGAAACTGTCTAAAGTACCTTAGCAGGTACTCTAAAAAGAAAAACCTTTAAAGTAGATGGATCCGAAGTTCTAGGTATGCAAGAGATTTGTTAGATGTTTCTAATTCATTAGCACAGTAACCATGTAGGAAGTTTTCATTATCCTGCTTGGACAAAGTAAACACCTGAAGCACATGGGGTTTGTGAAATTGCCCTGTGTCGCCAAGGGTGTTGCAGAGTTGAGATGAGAACCTAAGTCCTCAGCATCTACATGGCCTGGTGGTAGTAGTGATGAATGAGCCACTGAAGTTGCTGCTGTTGATAGAAGTGAAAATGGTAGTAACCATGTACCTTGTGTTAGGGCCTAAGTATTTACCATAAACTTTTCACAAATCCTCATAATACAATGAGGCAGGAGGTTGGTACTATTATTACTCCCATTTTATAGATGAGGAAACTAATAAAGAGAGTAGCTGGCCTTTGTTAAGTCCACACAAATAGACTGGATCCACAGTCTGACTACAAATCTTAAATGTTAACAAACTCATCTCTAGCAAACAAAACTGCTCCCTGCCTTTAGACTTATACTCAGTGAGGTAGTTCAGGAGATTCCTTTTGTCTCACTTGTTGTTGTTCAGTCACTAAGTCATGTTGAACTCTTTGTGATCCCATGAACTACAGCATGCCAGGCTTCCCTGTCCTTCACTATTTCCTGGAGTTTGATCAAACACATGTCCATTGAGTCCATGATGCTATCTACCATCTCATCCTCTGTCGAACCCTTCTCCTCCTGCCCTCACTCTTTCCCAGCAACAAAGCCTTTTCAAATGAGTTGGCCCTGCACATCAGGTGGCCAAAGTATTGGAACTTCAGCTTCAGCATAGGTCCTTCCAATGAATATCTGGGTTGATTTCCTTTAGGATTGACCGGTTCGATCTCCTTGCTGTCCAAGGGATTCTCAAGAATCTCATTTGAGGTATGGATAAATTCTCAGTTATCTCTGCTGCTAGCATTCCATGCTAGTAAGGTCTGGTCCACAAAGACCAATGTACATACTTAATTTTATTCTATGTAAAACTCACCTAACTTTTATCTGTTTCATGGCCCTTGACCATAACCCCAACTATGGGCAGTCATCTCCCAAAGGCAAATAAATATTGCTGATAAGGAAGATGGAAGAGGGAAAAGCATGTTTCTCTGTCTTAAAGTGAATGTCCCATGGATCATGGGAGAGAAAGAATTATGAGTCTCATTTTACCGATTTGATACCAAGAATCAAGGAGGCTCAATGACTTACTCAGTGGCACACAGTTAAGGAGTCCAGTAAGTGGCAGGATCAAGATCCAAACTTAGCTTTGTCTATGCCAAAGCTCTTGCCATTTGCATTTCATCGCACGGTTCACCATGTGCTTCCGCTCAGGGAGGTACATTCTGGAGCTAGATTGTCTAGGTTTAAGTCCACTCTCTAATGCTTTCTGTCTTGGATAAGTTACCTAATCTCTCTGAGACTTGATTCCTAGATCTGTTAATAGAACTGATCTCATGGGGTTGTGAAGATTAAGCGAGATAATGCATCTGAAGGAACACACTGATATCCCAGTACCCAGAGGTATGTTCCTCACTTTGGTGTTGTTTTCTTTTCTGAGTTCCTGATTCCTATTATCTGGATTTGCACTGTCCAGTAATAGCCAATGGCCACATATGACTATTAAATTTAAACCAATTGAAACTACTTAAAATTAAAAACTCAGCTCCTCTGGTATACTAGATAAATTTCAAGTACTCAACAGCCACATGGAGCTAAGAGCTAACATATTGAGTAGTACAGATTTATAATATTTTCCACACAGCAGAAAGTTTTGCTGCAAACAGAAAAAATCACACAGGCTTATATATACACATGTACATAAATACACAGAAAGGGAGCTGGAAAGACGCAAATAAGATCATTGAGGATGGGATAAGAAATTAAGGGGGAACTTCTGTTTTGTTTTGTAAACTTTCTTGTTGTTTGAAAGGTGAATACATTTATTATTCTGACATCTAAGAAAACACAAAAATACTCTCTTTAAAAGTAAGCAACTTTAGGGGAAATAGATTGCTCTCGGGTCTTAGTGTAAGAGAAGACTTTCTAAGCAGCAGAGAAAAGCCTGAAGGGGTAAGGGCAGGTGGTCTTCATGGTAGAGGATATTCACCTAAGGACTTTGCTCAGTGTCCGGCACACAGCAAATATTTGCTACCAGATAAAGTATTAATTAGGCTTCCCCAATGGCTCACTGGGTAAAGAATCTACCTGCAATGCAGGAGACACAGTAGACATGGGGTTCGATCCCTGGGTCAGGAAGATCCCCTAGAGGAGGAAATGCAAACCCAGTCCAATATTCTTGCCTGGGAAATCCCATGGACAGAGGTACATGTGGGCTAGAAAATGGTTCTGTTGAAGCCAGGGGAAGAGAGTATTTTTTTCCCAGATAGTAAGGAGCTTTTGTAAGATAATATCCTCCAAGAAGGGATTCCCTGGTGGCTTAGATGGTAAGGAATCCACCTGCAATGCAGAAGACCTAGGTTTGATCCCTGGGTCGGGAAGATGCCCTGGAGAATGGAATGGCAACCCCCTCCAGTATTCTTGCCTGGAGAATCCCATGGATAGAGGAGCCTGGAGGGCTACAGTCCATGGGGTTGCAAAGAGTAGGACATGACTGAAGTAATTGAGCACACACGCATCCTCCAAGGGGCAAAACAGTCTCTTCAGCCTGGCCTTGCCCAGTCCTCTTGGATTCCTAAGCCACAGTTAGAGCAGCTCTTGAAAAATCAGACAACAAGCATATCAAGAAAATCACAAGCCACCCCATGCCCAGCAAAAGAAGTTATGAAGCATCCTTCATCACCCAGGCAAGGGGCCAATGAGCAGGGCTAGTCATGCTGACTTGCTCGTTACCTTAGAGAGAACATCCTGAATTATTCCATGGCTCCTCACCAAAAGGTTGATGGAGTAAAGCAAGAAACAGAAAATCAATTCCAATGAGAACAATAGCTTTTAACTTTTATATTAAAGGAGAAAAGCTGATAATGCAAAGGCTCTGACAGTTCAACTCCTGTTGGAAGAAAAAAAAAAAATGATTACTTCAAGCCTCCTCCTTCCTAACCACCACTGCTACCTGGCTCTTTCTTGATTCATTTTCCCTAGGAGGAGGTTTTCCTCACTTATTTCTACCCTGGGGGACAGATCAAAGGAGCAACGCAGCTAAAAGCACAAAGAGGATCATTAGTGATTGCCACATTAAGGCTTTCCAGAAACTTTTTCTTCTTACCTTGACAAATTTTAAAAGATGGTAAAACCAGATGCAGCATCAACAGTCTCAAAATGGAAACATTAAATGCAAAGGGAACAATTACTTGCATCCAATCAACCATTTTACATGCTTTGCAGCATCCCTAATTCTCAGGAATTTAAAGAGTAGAATACACTGCCTCTTTAGAACCCTGGAATAATTGAATGTTAGCCTAACACTTGTTCTGGTGCAATCAATCACTGAGCATGATGTTGCCTGACAGCACCTAATGAAAGCTGACAGATTCATTTCTGCTAGGTAAGAGAAGTCAGCTGCCCACCACAGAGCACTACATTCTTTCTAATTGATGCTCACTCATAGATCCAGGGGTTAGGCAGGAACATATTATTACTCTGAAGAAATAGAAGTCATGAACTTCCTGTAACAATGGTGCTTAATAACGTTAATACTGGTAGAGACTTTGGAGAGAGCATCTGAGGCAAACCCATCCATCTTACAGATGAAGAAACTGAGGGTGTGAGGAGGGAGAGACCATAGAGCTCATTCATTCATCTCAGAGTTGAGGCTGGGACATAGGTTCATTCACTGATCTAACTTACTGATAAAAGACTGTTTTGAAAGGTCAGCAAAGCACAAGAGATTCACAAACACAGAAGACTGAATTTATGTACTAGTTTTTGAAGTTCACGTTGCTAGATTTGGTGGTAACATTGGTCATAACATTGATAATACAGGAATACATTTCAAGGTCGTCAAGAAGGCCAGGGTTTTTCTTGATTTGTAAAAATGCAAAAAGGGAAGATTGCAGTCATATGTTTAAATGACCGTTGGAACACTCACATGGGTGTGACTTGTGTCCTGTTTTTCCCTTCCCCTCCCTTGGAATAAAGTTTCATAGCAGAGCCTGTTCTTCAGCTGTTCATTTCATTTTAGGAGAGAGTAAAGTTGATTTATGTGCTCCTTAATATTCATAAACCAGATCCATGTGTCTTCCCTCACTCTGGTTAATGTCATAAGTTATCATCTTATATAGTTATTTTACAATGTTTGTAGGACTTTGCCATACACTTAAGAATAATCAATATATTTCTGTGGGATATAATTTTTGTGCCTTTTTACTTTTGATAGAAGATTATTGGTAGAAGTTTGAACACCTGAGGACCCCCTCTTTACCTTGATCTGCAAAACGGGAATGGTGATAGCAGCACCTACCTCATAGGGTTGATATGAGACTATTAAAGGAGTTAGTATTTGAAAGCACTTGTAACACTGTTTGGCAAACTATTTGTTAAATAAATCTGTTACACAATAAAGCATCCAGCTGGCATCGAACTCCAGACCAAATGTAAATATATGGGGCATGGGTTTTCAATATTGGCTTTATAGCAGAATGTCCTATGCAGATGCTTAGATTCTATTCCAGACCTATGGAATCTGAACCTCAAGTGAAGAGCAAATTTGGGTGGAAAGTGTGTCTATAGTTTGAGAGTGTGTGTGTGCATTTTTCTGTCTATGTGTATATGTATTTGCCTGCATTTAAAAATTTCATAGATATCCCTGTTAAAAACCATTGGCTTAGAAATTGGTGACCATGTGAGGCAATTTCTGACTTTCTTTGAAATACTGAAACCTGAACTTCCCAAACTGGTATTCCTTTTTAATTCATCAGCACTAACCAATCCTTCCAATTTATCCCAAGTGCAAAATTATTAAAGTGCCCTTCTGAAAGCTCTTCTGATCTAGAAAATGGTAAATGTGGTAAATATTTAAAGAAATAGCACATCAACACAGCATTTCAAAGAGGACTCTGGGAAGGGAGAGTTCGGGCCTGTTGTTTAGAACTCTACTGCCCCCTTGCCTTAGTTTTCAAGCAAAGTTCACTGTAATACTGCCAGTGCTATTTTTATACCTTTTCCTAATTTGCCTTCTTTAGGCCGAAGCATATTTAATAAAAGCTAATTAAAATGTACTTTGAAGGGGAAAGGGGGAGTCATAGTATTAAAGGAAAGGCTGCCCACCATTATAACACTGGGCATTTGAGTGTACAGACTTGAAGGTTCTCAAGTTCCTCCCATAAGCCACATTGGTATTTATTAAATCTAAGTTGGTCCTTGATGAGTTTCACTACCCTGAGACACCAATCAAAAATACATTTCCATAGGACTGGTTAGTCCAGACATTTATGTAACTGATCTACTTGTTCTGCTCCTTTCAACCATCATATTTTTCAGTCAAAATGTCAGCAGCTGCTCCTAGACACATTTGAGTTTACTCAGTATCACAGTTAGTACTAGAAGGTTTTGCTTCCAGGAACTCTTACTCAGGAAATCAAGCATAATTTTGGATATAAAGTGATTAAAAATTAATAGGCAACAAGGGTTGGATGTGGTACATAGGCAAGATTGCTTGGGAAACTGATGAAGACATGTTCTGGGACCAGGACACAGGCAGCTGCCTCACTGAAGTACTAGGGAGAAACACAAGATCAACTTTCAAGAATGTGGGCAGAAGACTCCCGGTTGTACACTGGATGAGAGTCTGCCTGCCAATGCAGGAGACTTGGGTTTAATACCTGGTCCAGGAAGATTCCACATGCCAGGGAGCAACTGAGCCTGTACCCTAGGCTAGGAGAGCCACAGGCTACAACTTCTGAAGTCCTCATGCCCTAGAGCCCATGCTCAACAACAATAGAAGCCACCATGGTAAGAAGCCCGTACACCACAACTAGAGAGTAGTCTCCACTCAAAAAAACTAGAGAAAGTCCATGCATAGCAATGAAGACCCGGCACAGCCAAAAATAAATAAATACAATTTTAAAAAGAGAATGGGGCAGAGAGAATTTTGGCATCAGTGTTCAGTACTTTCAACCTTTCAGGTTTCTATGCCAATTCATTTCAGCCACTCTCCCGTTCAAAGTCTCCATACCTCCCTTCATCTGTGTTCCTTGACTCTCCCACCACCAGTGACTTGTAGTGTTCAGCTAATTCCATCCTCTCTTTCATCCCATGGGTAAAAGCAATACTAATCTGAAAACCACCTCAGGGAACTTCCCTCCAGTGTCGGAAAGGGAGGGTAGGAGAAGGAGACACAAAAACCCAGACTAACCTAAAAAAGAATCACCTTTCAACAGCTAGGTAGCCTATCACAATTACCAAATTTAATACAACTCCTGCCTTAGGGAATATTCTATGCAGTAGATCTTAATTGCCGCAACTTGTAAAACAGCAATCAAATTAAAACAAAGTACAGGGAAAATTTTTTCTTCAAACAACAGTGGCAGCATAACCCTGCTGACAGCATTTTATGTAAAAGGGATAGCATTTTTTTTGGTATTTGAACACTAAGAGTCTATTTAATTTTTTGAAACATACTTCCTACTCATCAGTTCTAGCTCTTATCCAAGACTGACAGTAGGTTATTCTCTTGATGCCACATTCCTGCTCTTTGATTTTTACCAAATAACTTTAGTCCTGACTCCCTGCTCCTCCATACCCTAACCACTTCTTAGACTAGCAAGGAATAGAAAGGGATGCTCAACCAGAGTGTGAAACGAGCATTTTTAGGATGAGATGTCAATAAGAGATATTTATATGAGTATGATAGAAAGCAATTCATATACTCATGTACGCATGAGACCTGGTCTCCAACCACCTAGGAGCCATTTTTATAACCACCAGTTTTCATTAGACTCTGTTAGAGAAGTTCTCTGTGTGTGTGCGCTCAGTGTGTCCAACTCTTTGTAGCCCACCAGGCTCCTCTGTCCATGGGGTTTCCCAGGCAAGAATACTAAAGTGGGTTGCCACTTCCTCCTCCAAGGGATCTTCCCAACCCAGGGATTGAAGCCATATCCCCTGCATCTCCTGCATTCGCAGGGGGATTTTCTACCACTACACCACCCTGGAAGCCCAAGAGAAGTCCTATTTTATGTCAAAATAGAAACCAAACAGTATTGTTTCCAAGCATGTGTCGTTTGGACTCTCAGACCCTTACCTCTCTATCTGACCTAACTATTTAAATTGGACTTGATATTCTCGAGGGGCCAGTCTTTCCATTACTAAGTTTTAGTTTTGTTTCATTTTTTCCAGTCAAATTATATTAGTATATTGAGCTGCCTATTTCATCTTCATAGCTTTGTTTCCAGAAGCCTACATCTAAATCATTTCAAATGCTTTCCTCACTTACAGTTTCAGTACATATAGCCAGTAGGTTTTAGAAACCAACAGGTTTTCAATCCCTTTGACTCAAAGGAAAGTGGCTGACAGGTGACTGATGAATAAAGTTTATACCTATTTAGTAGTCATTCAGGCCAAGAGGCTCCAAACCTTTGTCAGAACAGCTGAAGCAGAACATTATTGAACACTTTCCATGAAATAAACTGAAGGTTTCTCAGGATTTAGTTGCAATGGGTTTGGTAAGTATAAAATGAAGATGAGTGTGTATTGCGTGCTCAGTCCTGTCCAACTCTTTGACACCCCATGGATTGTAGCCTGCCAGCTTCCTTAGTCCATGGAGCTTTCCAGGCAAGAATACTTGAGTGGATTGCCATTTCCTACTCTGGGGATCTTCCCAACCTAGGGATTGAACTCACGTCTCTTGTGTCTCCTGCATTGGCAGGTGAATTCTTTATCACTGTGCCACCTGGGAAGGCCAAAACGAAGGCAAACACAGCCAATTCCTTGAACAGAGATCAAAGATGGAACCATGAAACCCTCAGAGACGAACTCTGAATTCTGCTGGCCAAAGGACCTAGCTTATATACTGCTGATGGAGGCAAGAGACTATTATCATTGTGTACCATGGGGTGAACCATCCAGCCAACATTGTGGCTGATATTAAATCAGATTCTTTACTCCGTAAAGAAGTAGAAAGCAAGCTCTTCCAACATGAAGACCATTTCCAGCACCTCAGGTTTTGGTCAATCAGCAGACTGTCATGAAGTATATCCATAACATACACATTTGCATTTACCTCTGAAGCAGACAACAGTTCATAATTATCTGCCAGCCATTTACAATATCTTTGCTCCTGATTGTCAGGATTACACTTGGATATAAAATGGACTTGATCCTACTCTTGCATTTTTAAACTTTAAAGTAATTAGACAGAAACTGCCTGCCTGATTACCCTCATTAAAATACTTGGCTTTCATCATGCAAACTGACATCACAGCTCCCTCACTTGGTGTTGAGTTATGCTCATATTTGAGCGAAAATGATTCCTTTAGTGTGTCAAACTTTTTCCCTTCAGTGCGCACACCTTCTCCACTTTGTCACTGTGATCATCTCAGTCCAGTTCAGTCACTCAGTCATGTTCTACTCTTTGGGACCCCATGGTTTGCAGCACTCCAGGCTTCCCTGTTGATCACCAACTCCTGGAGTTTGCTCAAATTCATGTCCATCAAGTCGGTGATGCCATCCAACCATCTCATCCTCTGTTGCCTCCTCCTACCTTCACGCTTTCCCAGCATCAGGGTCTTTTCCAATGAGTCAGTGCTTCGCATGAGGTGACCAAAGTATTGGAGCTTCAGTATCAGTGCTTCCAATGAATATTCATTTAAACTGATTTAATTCTGATGATAAATTTGGGGGTTTGTTTTGCTTTAGAACAAAGGACAAAAACATCTGCAAAATGTCTCTATTTTTGTTTTATAAGTTGCCTTTGTTTCTTACATACTCAATCAACAAATTCAACTGAATCTCTGTCATGTCTAAATATTAAAGATTATTTGTTGTTGTTTTGTCACTCAGTCTGTTATCAAAAACTTGGCCAATTTTCTCTTACTGACAGAAGAGGGAGCAAAAGAAAGAAAGACATTTCCAAATACATGTAGATAACATGCTATTTCATCTTGGCTAAACTTGGTTGGTGGGATCTAATATAAGATAACTACAAACCTGGCCTTGAAAGAGCAACCTATTAGTCAAAAATAAGTCCCACTCCCTGTTCCACTGTCATTTATGAAACATGTACTATGTGCTAGACTTTGCAATCTGTGCTAGAGATGCACTGATGAAAAGCTCCAGTTCCTTCCCCACAATAGATCCTATTGTTCACTGCAAGGGATAGCTGCTAAATCGAGGGAGCTAGATTATGACTTGGCAGAGGAAATGAGGCCAGAGAAGAGAATTGACTAACAACTGGTCCAGGAAGTAGGTAAGGGGCCCCAGTATCATTGACTGAGTTGGCTGGGAAACTGGGTAATTGTAGCACCAGCAATTTCAACCACTTCTGCGAAGGCCTGACCATGCTCAACATCTGCAAAGTGTCTTTGCCTTAGTCAAACCTACATATGCCACTGTTCATGAAACTTGCTCTTTACTAAACCAAACAATAAAATCCAAGCAATCACACCAGTGCAGACATCTAGCCAGGCCAAACGATTCACTTGCTTCAATCAATCAACTTACTAGCTAGTTTAAAGAATGCATGGTAAAATCTTGATTAACTGATATGCGATATTGTAGGTAATTGAACTGTCGAAACAAAAGTTGAACAGAAAGCATTTTTACTGATTTTAATCCTTGTTGAAAATTTATTTTTAAATGTCCAAGGCAAATTTTCAAATCATGTGAGTATAATCTAGTCTACAGAGTTGCATTTTTACTGGGCAATTATGATCATTGAGGATTTCATGGTCATCACTGTGCACATCAGCACTCACTCTCCAGAGCAAGAGATGGAAAATTAAAATGGCTGAGACTGAGGTTTGACCTAAAACTATTTCCTGGGAGCCATTTTAAAAATTGAATTCCTTATAATAGCTTGCAGGGCATCCTAGGTGGCACTAATGGTAAAGAATACACCTGCCAATTCAAGAGACACAAGAAATGCGGGTTTGATCCCTGGGTCAGGAAGATCCCCTGGAGTAGGAAATAGCACCCCACTCCAGTATTCTGGCCTGGAAAGTTCCATGGGCAGAGGAGCCTGGTGAGCTACAGTCCATGGGGCCACAAATAGACACAACTGAGTACATGTATACACATATACTAGCTTGCTTGGGTTTTCCTGCAAGCTAAATTAATAACAACAACAATAGTAATAATAATAATAATAACAATATATTCCAGCTAACTCAGTGTTTTAGTAAGTAGAATCTGCTAAGATACGAACTAGCTGATTAACCTTTGGTAAATAACATGAAATCATCCATAGATCATAGGATCTGAATGGAGTTTTCATATTTTTTCTTTATACAGAAGGAAACAGAGGTCCAGGAAAAGTGAAAAGGACTCAGCCAAAGTTCCACAATTAATCTTAGAGCTGAGCTCTACAGCCAGATTTCATCTTGCAATGATTGATCTGTATGAAAGTGAAAGTGTTAGTCTTTCAGTTGCATCTGACTCTGAGACCCCATGGACTGTGGCCCACCAGGCTCCTCTGGAATTCTCCAGGCAAGAATACTAGAGTGGGTTGCCATTCCCTTCTCCAGAGGATCTTCCGGACCCAGGGATTGAACCCTGGGTCTCCTGCATTGCAGGTAGATTCTTTACCATCTGAGCCACCATAGCCAAGGTCAACACTAAGTTCTCTGGGGTTACATTTTCTTTTCTCTCAAAAGGAGTCGTCTTAATGATGTTAACTATCTATTCCAATCCTAAATTTCTTGATTTTTTTCAAGTTAAGACTGTAATTACTATACCTGCCTTAGAATGTTTGCTGATTTTTAACCAGTTCAGAGGTGTGGGCATTATAATGACAAAGCATATTTTTGGATTTCCTATAGTACCTCAAAATAGACGATGCAACACAGAGTGTAGAAAATTGTCACAAGCCACCTTTTATCTCAGAGGTGCACTTAAATGGAACTTTGAAAGATCATGTCTGCTCTGTCCCGTGGCTGATGTTCTTTGATTGAAATGCAAATCTATTTTTTTCCTTGAATACCTGATAGTGCTAAGAACTTCTGTATACAAAGGAGAAAATATATGCTTCCTTAATATGACATTTTATTACTTTCAGTTGGAGCTCTTTAATTCAGAAGGAATACAGGTAGGAAAATTACTAGCTTGACTGCGATGCTCACTAGAAGAAATCTGTCATTTTTTTTTCAAAATTAAAATAACCAAGGTGTTTGCAAATTTACCTTCTGAATATGTTTTCTTAGGCACACAAAGAATAGATATTCAAATTACAGGAAAGCGTTACTTTTTAAGTTAAAAGTTTCTCCTTTCACCTTTGAAAAAAGGAAAATGGGCTTAATTGTAGGCGGCAGTATGTTAAGTCATTCTGGTTGCTCTTTCCCTTGCCAACTACCAGAGCATTCTTTTAATATAGCATTTTCAAATAGGCAAAGCCACTGGGCTTCTTCAGTAAAAGCTGGTGAGATTTAGTGAGACTGAATACTTTTACCACAAAGGTTGTGAAGTTGTTAACTACTATGATTCTAAAGGACAGGATTTTGCATCTGACTATATATCAAATCCACAGATGATTCCCGTTTCTTTTCTAAGTACTCACTTTTCAGTATTTGCTATAAATTTATAAGATAGCAAAAGATAAAGATTAGAAGCAACTGTATTTAGCTTCTACACACTGATATGCATCTTTGTGTTTCTCATTTTATTTTCACCATTGTCAAAACATTCACTGCATAATACTGAAAAGAATAAACAGCAAGTTTTTCCATTATAATTTTGAAAGGACTAATAGATGCCATGTAGGGCAAGCTGTACTAACATCAGGCATTGACTCTATAGAACTGATATTATATGTCTGACATGATTTCACCATTCATATAACAATAAGTAAGGATATAAAGAGGACATGATAAAAATTAGTGATTTCAGAGATAGTATCCAAGGAATATTCACATTTTCCTCTCAAATGTTTGTTTATAAATGTGAAATTTATGAGACAAAATGATAAATTCAGTCATTTCTTCTTAAATATGTATCTCTTTCACTTTGCCTATATCTACAGAGAGATAATTCAGGCTATAAGGAAATCCAGATTAGGACCTGAATTATCTAGATGGGTACTCTCTAAGAGACTCTGTGATGGTAGGCATGTTATCTGCACCATTCAATATTGTGGCCACCAGCCAGTGTCTTATGGTAGCTAGCTGGTATGACTGAAGAACTAAAATTTTAAATATTTTAATTAATTCCAATATAAATGTAAGTATCCATATGTGACTAGCGGCTATCATATTGAACAGCACAGATCTTGATTTTTCATGTAGAATATGTCAACCAGTCAGGGCGTATTGTGGTGAAGACTGGGCTGAGAAGGGATCTGGATTTAGTTTTCCTGGGTATGAATCCTGGATTCCATTCCTCAGTAGCTATGTGGATTAGGACAAATTAAACACCCTCTATGAGCTTCAGTTTTCCCACTTAAAAACTAAGGACAATAATAATAGTCCTACCTAATAGGCTTGTTCTGAAGATTTAATGATATAACTAAAATCACAGCACAATACCTGACATAGGGTAAGCACTCAAAGCACAGGGGCTGTTACTGTTATTATTGCTTGATCATCTCAAAAATTTCAATTAATTTTGGGTTATATAGAGATTTTTAATGTCAGAAGAGGTGTTTCAGTGTGTGGCAAACAAAAGAAAGTGCATAGTGGAAAAGAAAAAAAGTTCAGGCATTTAAGGAAAGAATTCAACATTTTTCTCCCCATGACATGTTATACCACAATGGAAAATTGCAAAATGACTTATAAGAGTAAATTAGGAAGTCAGTAAGAGACCATTGAAATCCCAGGGATTTTAAGACCTATGAGAGTAGGAGAAATTTTCATATGCTGTGGTGAGAGGTGCTCTGAAAGTATAGTGATCCAGCAAGGGAAAACAAGGCATTGTAAGTAATTCTTTAGGGAAGTTCCACCAGAAACTTAGTCTTCCTTTATTTTTTCTAGCAGAAGCTGCCAGGCTCATGAAATGGTCTTTTGCTGAGCAAGAATTCCACACCAGAGAACAGTATGGCACAGACATATGGTTTTTCCCCAATATTATACCCTTTGTTCTGTAGTAGCAGAATTCCAAATTTTTAGCTCATCTTCTGTTAGCCAGCACAAAGATTTCCCAGTCATCTCTGCAACTGATGGTGGCCCAGAGACTAAGTCCTAGTCAAGGGATGTAATAGGAGGTAGAGTACATAAACTTAGGTACTTTATTTCCTTTACCTTACTCCTTGTTGACTAGAATGGCTGGAGGAAGTCCTCTTTGACCATGAGATATCCTTCAGAGTGGAGGCCAGACATGGAAGAGCTCTGAAATCAATAGGCTAGACCATAACAGCCCTCCTGTGTACCTCTGCACTTGAACACTTAAGACAAACAAGCTACTGTGTTTAAAGTGAAAGTCACTCAGTCTTGTCTGACTGTTTCCAACACCATGAACTATACAGTCCATGGAATTCTCCAGGCCAGAATACTGGAGTGGGTAGCCTTTCCATTCTCCAGGGGATCTTCCCAACCCAGGGATCGAACCCAGGTCTCCCATATTGCAGGCAGATTCTTTACCAGCTGAGCCACAAGGGAAGACCAATATGTTTAAGCTACTCTTATTTAAGGCTTCGTATCCCTCTCAGCTAATCCTAAGTCTAACTAATCACAGGTGATATAGTGTAGACTGTGTACACAATCTCTTTCCGATAAACAAAAGTTCCAAGACAGATTTGCTTTAGTTATACCTTATTTTAAAAGTGAAGGACACTTAATAGACAGTACTCAAATAAGGATTTAGTGGACGTTGGAACATCCTATACAGGATTCAGGGGACCAGACAAAACTGAAATAGGCTGCTAAAGGACAAGTAAAGAGAGGATAACAAGGAAATGCAGAACTATGAATGCCATGGAAAATGTAGCACCAACTTACAGCAGCTATCTGTTGAAAAGCAAGATAAATGGAAAAGTGAAAGTTATATTTTTCAGTTTACCTAATTTCTGCTTCCTAAAAGCCTCCTTTTTGGATGAGATATGTAACTTTATCATGCTGTATATATGGGCATAAACAGGATTGTTTTTCTGCCATGTAATACTAGTGAACCTTTAATGAGGACTATCTGCTATAGAATATCTATTGTTGAGTACACAGTGCAAGTACTTGGTGGTATATTGTGGAAGCAAAGCAGTAAAAGGTCTCCTAACAATTTTATCCTATTAGAATGAAACAGATTTCTTTGAGCTACTCTGAAGGGACAATTAGTATTGCATTTTAGACAGAAAAGATCATTAATCAGAACCATTTTTAGGACAACTTAGTGGCTTTAGAATAGCAATTAAAATAAATAAATTTAAATTAAAAAAAGAATACAACAGCTATTTGGTTTATTATTTTTTAAGAACTAAGAACTTGTAGAGTTTTGGGACAAAGTACTCCCACAAGTCTATAAAAAGAAATCAATAGTTTACCTGAAATTAATACTAGATTTGTTATTTGAAGTAGAGGGAGTATTTAATTTTCAAGAGCCATGTGTGAATATTGACATTTCAACTATACAGATATAACTTTATTTACTGTAGTAAAAGCATATTAATGTTGATTTATTTAAACACTTCAGTGAAGGGGCAGTTCAGTTTAATCAAATAACAACCTAATTAGGTTATGTTTGATTTAAAATTTCAAAACACTACTATAAGATTTGTTGAACGCTGAATTTAGAAAAGTTATAATCATTAAAATTTTACATTATGTTCTGAGGCTATACTGAGTTTAGTGGCAAATTTCCAAGCAGCAGACCTTTTAAAAGACTAATTGTCTGTGACTATGTAATTCCCTCAGTGCTTGCCATTGACTTGCAAATATGAAGTTAAAATACTCCCCAGAGCACAGACAAGAAAAAAGTACCTAAAATTTAGGAGAAGGGAAAAAAGAGTATTCCTATATGTTTCTTCCTAATTTCCAAATTGTACATTCTACAATCATCGTTAACACCAGCTAAAAATATGTTTTGTAAGTTATGTCAGCACACTCAGAAATTCACTCCTCAACTCTTTTCAACTGTGCTGTGTATTCTAAACACAGGATGCCACACATCCCTATAAAACCTGTAAAAAAAATGCAATTATTGTGAGAGAAGGGATATCAACATAACTGAATTGTTCAAGATTCTCTTGAACAATTTTGCGCTCTGTAGTGGCACGATTAGTAAAGAACCTGTCTGCCAATGCAGGAGACATAAGGAGACTTGTTTGATTCCTCAGTCAGGAAGATCCCCGGGAGGAGGGCTTGGCAACCCACTCCAGTATTCTTGCCTGGAGAATCCCATGGACAGAGGAGCCTGGCAGACTACAGTCCATAGGGTCACAGTCGGATACAACGGAAGCAACCTAGTACATTCAGGCAAGGTCATAGTAAAGTTTTATTAAGTGGAGAGGGAAGAAAGTAGTTTACAGAGTGAAAGAGGATTTTGGAATGAAATGAAAAAAGATAATTGTTTTTCATCGAGGGTGATATAAATGCCCTACAACTTAGATATCTTTCTCTAATTCTCAGTTTAGATGAGAAAAGCATTAAGTCTCTAGACCTGTGGTGCCTAACAGGGTAGCCATTTGGTTAATAATGTGTGCCTATAGAAAATTTGAAATGTGGTTAGTGCAACCAAGATACTACGTTTTTAAATTTTTATTAATTTAAATTGAAATTACCACATGTTGCTAGTGGTCACTGTATTGGACAGTGCGGACCTAGCAGCTTGATCAAATTCTGTTTTGTTTTGTCTTCAAGACAACTTTATAGGTGATGATGAAAACACAGGTTCCTCTAAACCTGTACTGTCCAATATGGCAGCTGTTAGTGACGCATGACTGTTGAGAACATTAAATGGTCCTAGTGCAAATTAAGATGCACTGTAAGTGCAAAATGCATGCTTGGATTTATGTATTTGTATGAAAAAAATAAGTGTACTATAACTTATCAAGAATCATTTATACTGATTAATTGGTGAAATTATGGTATTTAATACATGTGTCAATTATTAGCTTAATTTCACCTTTAATTTAATGTTTTTTTAATGTGGCTACTAGAAAATTTAAATAATATATATAATTCACATTATATTTCTGTTGGATAGTACTACCCTAAACAAACCAGGTCAATCATTAATTCACTAAGCGTGAAAAAATATATCAATGAAAAAGCATTGAAATAGTATTGCAACTATACTCCAATAAAATTTTAAAAAGTAGTACTGCAAAATTTTGCAATTCTTTGATTTTTCCATTGTTAAATGAACTCTTTCTCTACCAAGTGCCTCATGACACACAACATGAAAATCTCATTAATAACTCAAGGTGAACTAACTTGTCCTCTCACAGCCTTGGTTCCTCTGCCATCTCTACCTAGATTGTCCCAATGGATACTGTTCCTGGCATTGTCTCTACTCCTTCTTCCCCCACTTTGCTGCCTCCTCCTCTCCTCATTTCTGCCTTAGCTTTGGTCTCAGTGGTGGTCTGTGAAGTTGTTTCCAAAATAGATCCTTCAGGCTGTTGAGTCACCATTCTTTGATTGGGTTTCCTATACATCTGCCATTTCTTTTTCTCTCTTCCCTTTCCCTTCAATTTATTGACTCTCAAAAGAGTTTATTTTCTGAGACTAACCATGTTTTAGGCATGATTTGACACCACAGATTTCCTGTGATGCCATCCAGTCTTTCTTGGTGAAAGACAGTGACAGCTGTTTCTCAGTTAGCATCCCCATTTTTCATCACCCCTTCTCTTTTTCCAAAGTATGCTGATTGGATCAGGGGAGACTCCATGGCCTACACACAAATTCTAAAGTGCTCACTGTGAAAAGAATTAGGCTAGAGCTGGCACTTTTAAATAAAAAAGAAATATCTTGTTATAATAGAAGACAAGCAAATGAGGAGGTATTCACACTTAATTACTTCTAAAATCTTCTCTCTGGAGCATAGGAATCTTACATCATTAGCAGCTGGACTGAAAACCATAACACCCAAGCTAATATCAAAATTTATTAACCCGAAAGAAATATTTCAGGGAATTGAATTCCCCTTCTTGCCAAAAATAAATAACTAGATTAATTACTTAGAATAAAATAAAAGCCTTTTTTCTGTTTTTATTGGCTAAACAACACACTAGTCTTACACAGAGTAAAATGGCATGTCAAATATACAAAAAAAGTTCAGAATTATTAGAGGTCTGAAAGCAAAAAGAAGTCTGAAGAAAATACAAGTTACCAAAGCTGTAATAATATTCTGATATAATAATGAACGGTGACAAATAAACATGTGTCATCTTCCAAGCAAAAATTAAAATATTCAAATTAAGTTCTAACTTCAAAAAAGGAACTCTCTATATGAGGAAAGCATACAAGTCCCTGTATAAGATGAGATATAAATGGCACCAGAAACACCTCTCATTCCCCTTTCTCCTGTGCCATCTATTACACTACAGACACACACAGACATACACAACCACCTGTACCTTCTTTAGATAATGTAGAATGAAGCAGACTATTAAGGTATACCTATTACCAGGGAAGACAGTTACAGTAAAGAAATCTCAACCCTTACCACTTAAATTAGGCTTTCAGTTCTAATTCCCTAGGAGAGAACATAGTCCACGCTGGACTGAAATGTAGACAGTTACACTGTGTTAGATATGAGAGGGCAATATAGGTCTGGATATGATATGCTTCCTCACATGTGAAGAAATCATAGCAGGAACTCTAGATACTCAGGAGTAAAGGAGAGGACAGGATGAGAATTGTGATCATATGAAAAGATTTGATCCAACAAAAAGGAGAAAGGGAGAAGACTAAGAGAGATGAAGAAATGCCCCAGAGACAAATTGTTTGTGCTGGTCTTTTACTAGGTCTGACACTCCAGAAATGCCTTAATGCTTATGAGGGTAAAAACAGTGGAAAATGCACAATGAAAGATGGATGGCATCTATCAGAGGAACAACTAGAACACAAAAGGAAATAACACTGTGTTCAAACCTACCAGTAAGCAAGACTGACACTCATTTTGATGGTCACCAACCTGTTGCATTTAAAATTATAACAAGTTCTTAGTGAGTCAAATATAATTTATTTCTTATTAGAATTCATTGGATACAATGCAGGGACTGCACAAAGACAGGAATGAGAGACAGAGAAGAATCAGCACTTGGATTTACCAAGAGGTGAGAGACAAGTTCAATCTGGAATTTCAGTGTTACTGCCAGTGATAACTATAAGAATGGGTAACTGAAGTTTTTTAAACACCAATAACCAGGTAAGAGAAAGATATACAAATTGTAATACAGGGAGAAACTAAAATGAGAACAACTCTTATCCCACTCTGGGACATGGGGTGAGGGTCAATTGGTTCTGGGACATAAACATTTTTTTCCTGAGTCACACTACTACTGTTCATGGTGATTTTCACTTATTGGTTGGTTATTTTCATATTTGCTCTCCGTCTATTTTTCAGAAGAAGCACATATATGTTCATGCAATAGCCAAAGTAAAAAGTGCCATACATCTGTGCCAAGGAGTATGTTCACAGATTTTTTAATTGTATTTGTTTGTTGTTGTTAACAATTTTTAAAAAATTTAGTGGAGTATAATTGATTTACAATGCTGTATTAACTTCAAGTGTACAGCAAAGTCAATAAGTTATATGTATATCCACTCTTTTTTAGATGCATTTTCGCTATAGGCTATTACAGAGTACTGAGTAAATTATTCACGGGAGTAACGCGAGTGCTTAATATACTCTGGAGTGCATGAGAGCCTGGAAGACTTAACGTACCTTCTTCCTACTTAGCATCTAGTCTAATGAATGAGAGTAAGGCTCAAGCTCTTGGGAGAAGAAAGTATTCAAGTTTTTCAAAGCCAAATTTTCAAAGGAGGAGACATCAAAGGCTATTCAGTCAAACTTAATTCTTAAAAAAATTTCAAACATACTAACAAATGTCCCACTTTAAAAAGTCAACTACTACTACTACTATATGACTACTAAGCTTCTATTGGCAAGAACAGTCCCTACACCATCCTCTCCAAAAGCAAACCACATCCAATCCTTGCTCTATTTCTTCTGATGTTTACCTCCTCCTGTTTAAATTATACATTTACACTGTTATTTTAACTTTTTTTTTCAATTTAAAAAACTATCTGCTGAATTCTATTATAAGATGAGAATTCAGCTTTTCTAAATGTTCCCTTCATCCAATACATATACCACATATGGCTAAGTGAGTACAACGTTTGCACTATTATGATTATATAACATTATTTATGGCTGAGCTGCTCAATTTTTTTTTATGATTACCTCCCTTTTCTTGTACTATCTAAAAAAAATTGGAGCTCACTAATGGGCTCATATTTTCATTTCCTTAATTTTTTATGCACCAAAATTAATTCATCCCAATTCTTTAAAGAATCAAAAAAATTCATCTGAATATGCATTCAAAGGTATCAGTATGCTATCAATGTCATATTCCTGGAGGAATCCCTCTTAGAGCTCTCTGTCCTGCTTCAGTATATTCTGGGTTAGAAACATGGCTGCCAGTTTCTTGGACTGGAGTATGGAAAGGGGATTGGAAATTTACTGTTTAATATGTAGACATCCTCTTATTTTCCCTGCTTTCATCACAAAGCATCTCCTCTGTCCTTGGTTGGACCTGGTGTCTCTGAGTACAGAGCCTGAGTGGTTAAACTTCTCCAAAGAGGAAACATTCAGCCTCCAACCAGAATGAGAGGAGGGAAAGCCACTGCCAGGGGCGGGGCAGGGGGGGGACTAGATGGGGAAAAGACCTGGGATGAGGGTCGAACTCCTTGTTTTAAGTCATTGCATCAGGCAGCCTCTTTTCAGTCTCGTCCTATGCCCTGTCTGAAGAACTATTTGATATTTTTAGTTTTGAAAGTTTCTGGGATGCTCTGGTAAAAATGTGACTGCTTCTTGCTTCCCAATCCCCCTACTTTGTAGACATAGGTTTCACTTATTCAAGGTCTGTTGAATTAGCTAACACTTGTCCATCTGCTGTTCAACTTCCAATTTTCTTTTTGCCATCTCTTGTTTGGTGTCATCTCCTCACCAACTGAGGTGGTTTTCTCCTTTGGTAAGCTATGCCTTTTTACTTTGTTGTTGTTGTCGCTTCTATGTTCATCTGTGATATTGGATTATAATTTTCTTTATTTTTCTCTCTTTGTTAAAAATTATTTCTTTTTAATTGAAGGATAATTGCTTTACAATAGTGCATTGCTTTCTGCCATACATCAACATGAATCAGGCAACATGAATCAGTGCCCTCCCTCTGAGTCTCCTACCCCATCCCACCTCTCAAGGTTATTACACAGCCCCAGTTTGAGTTCCCTGAATCATAGAACAAATTCCCATTGGCTGTCTATTTTACACATGGTAGGGTATATATTTCTATGCACTCTCTCCATTCACCCCACCTTCTCCTTCCTCCTTTTTTTTTTACTTTTTTAATATCAAGTTTCACTTTTCACTTTCATGCACTGGAGAAGGAAATGGCAACCCACTCCAGTGTTCTTGCCTGGAGAATCCCAGGAAGGGGGAACCTGGTGGGCTGCCATCTATGGGGCCGCACAGAGTCGGACACAACTGAAGCGACTTAGCAGCAGCAGCAGTGGGTTTAGAAGATGGAATGGAGGGACATGCTCAAATTCACATCACCATGTAAATAAAGCTCATTTATTTAAAAATACTATTCAAATACTACTTAAAATAGTATTAAGACTCAGGAAGTTCCAGTAGGTCAAAGCCCACAATATTTGCCAATGACAAAATCAGGTCCAGAGAGAGTCTTTTATTCCTAACTCTTGGTTCTGTGCACTTTTCACTTATCCCACTGACTCCCTCATAGGTAAAGACTATCTTCTCCATTGTTTTGATATTCTAAAAAGTGTTTAGAGCTTCCTCTCAAGTATTCTGAGTACAAGGTTTAATGCATTTAGAGGCCTGGGTATTACAAGTTGACTAATTCCTCTAAGAGTGATTTATTTTGCCAATTTTTAAACAGTACTCAACCCTAGGTATACATATAATGAGGAATACATAATTAAAGTACTGCAGTTTATATTCATAAAATTAGACTTAGTAACTTTAGAGTCTTAGTGTGTTATTACTAATTAGACTTGACAATTTCAAAGAGATTATAATTCTTTGATAGTGGTTAGGAAACTGGCTCTTTGCAAGATGAAAAGAACAACCAAAATATGAGGCAGGCAAAATTTCATTAGTCAGTTTAAGAACTCTATGGCAATAGCTTCCCATTCATCTGAATGTGTAAAAAGTAAACTCAGATGCCTCCTGACCTAGAGAACAAGAAAAATGCCCAACTGTCTCCTAAAGATAAACTGATAGTTGGACCATAAAGAAGGCTGAGCACCTAAGAATTCATCTTTTCAAACTGCGGTGCTGGAGAAGACTCCTGAGAGTCCCTTGAACAGCAAGGAGATCAAACCAGTCAATCCTAAAGGAAATCAACCCTGAATATTCATTGGAAGGGCTGATGCTGAAGCTGAATCTTCAATACTTTGGTCACCTGATGCAAAGAACCAATTGATTGGAAAAGATTCTGATGCTGGGAAAGATTGAGGGCAAGAGAAGGGGACAGCAGAGGATGAGATGATTAGATAGCATCACCGACTCAAGAGACATGAGTTTGAGCAAACTCCAGGAGACAATGAAGGACAGGGAAGCATGGTGTGTTTCAGTCCATGGGGTTGCAAAGAGTCAGTCATAGCTTAGGACTGAACAATGAATAATAACCATGGCTCTGATTCCTCATTGTAAGGATTTGGGGAGAATCATTTGGGCTATGATATTAATGCAATAACTGGTTAGAGAAGGGAATGGGGAAAGGGAAAAGGAGGAGGGACTTTTTTCACAGCAGTCATAAAAAGGTAGAGAAAGAGGGGCAATGGAAGAGTGGATTGGAAATTGGAAACTAGCTACCTTTCTTGCCTAAACAAAAGGTTTTAGGACAGTGTTCCCTTATCAGTGTTTTGAAGAACACTGGTTTGCTAAGAATGGGTTCCAGGTTAGGCAACACATTGATCCCCTTAGTCCTTGGGGTGGTTGAACAGAATCTGAAGCAACCAGAGCATCTGCTGGTCTATGATATCTGTCCGACACATACACACACATACACTTTTGTATTCTTTATGTGCTCTGATGTGGGGAAAAAATGTTGGTAATCATTGTCTTTAAAAGGTCAAGGGATAACTACAGGCAAAAGTTGACCTAGAACCCACTGATCGATACGCTGGGAAGCACAGGTACTGCCATCCCCTTTAAAGCCACGCAAGACAGAGAAGTAGTATTTGCTGTTGTGCAGATTTGGAGTTGAGGGTGCCACTGATCTAGCAAAATAGCTGCTTATATCATTGTATAGAGTTGGCCTCCCTTTACTAGTAAAGGCTCTCCTTAAGGGACTTTCCATGGCTCACTCCACATGTTTATTCTAATATTTCCATTGTATCCTCTCTGGTTTCTTTAAGCATAACTTCATTACTCTTAGTAACAGCCCCTTTGTATCTTTTACTAAACTAAATCAATCTTTTCTCTTGCTAATGTTTGCACAATTGGAGACATATGTAGAACTTACCCCCTAAGCCAAGTTTATGTATTTTATTCTTTTAATCATCTTTATGAATTACCCACTCTCATTCTTTAAGCCACAGAAATCCCATTTCCTCATACTATTGAAATACGGAATTTTTTCCTCTGATAGGATATTGTAGTTTATAGATATTTAACCTATCTTTCCCTCTTTCTTTTTTAATCTGCTACTTTAAGTAAGATGGGGATTCAGAATGATAAATTTCAAAGGGTACATTCCTACAGGGATATAAAACACAGACAGAAGGCAAAGGTGCAAAGAAAGTACTAGAATTTAATGCAAGATGTAGACAATTAACTTTCTAGCACCAGGACACAGGGCAGTGGAGGTTCACCCACAAATTGTGTACCTTGAGAAGATTATATAACTGCACTGTGCTTTTCTACAAAAGTGGTGTGATGAGATACCAACCACAAAGCATGCTTCCTCTGCCTCAATGCCCTGCAGTCTAAGACATAAAGGTCAGGAGAGTGAGAATGATTAGAGAGTAAAGTGGGAGAAAAAGCAGGGCAGTATAATGTCAAGCAATCCAGGAGTCATAGTGCTTCAAGAAGACATGGTTAACAAGATCAGATATAAGCAAGATGTTAAGATGAAGACAGAGAAGTCACCAGTGGATTTTATACCACAGTGGTCATGGGTGACTTCACTAAAAGCTGTTTCACTTGGTTGTAATGGATGGAGGTGAGATTCCAGTGGATTCAATAGCACAAGTGTGAGCATGATATGTTTCCTGATTAGAGGGGCAGGTTTGGGGCAATTGCTGGGGGATCAGTGCATTTTTAAAAGATGGAAAACTTTTGACGAATTTCTCTCTTTCATGGTCATGCTTTCCCAGAGCTTATTCTAAAAAATTTTCACCATATTCTTAACAACCATTATGACAGGATAATACATTTGCAGAATTTGCCTCAAGGAAAAGTCTGTTCCCCTTCCTCCACCCCTAGCTATGTTCACAAGCCAGTTAGAGAGGTGGAAATGGAGTCAATGATTGTGAAAAATGCTTTCAAGTTATTCCATGATAGGGAGAGAGAAGCAGGACTGTAGATAAGGGAGAATTGGAGGTTGAGAGTTTCATTTGCTTGTTTCTTTAAAATAGGAAAGAACAGAGCATGTTTGAATGACAGTGAAAATGTTTCAGTCAAAAGAGAAATTAAGGTGATGGGATCCAGAGCACAAATGGCAAGGCTGGCCTTTGACAGGGGCTTGAACTCTAAGGGAAAACAGAGGATGGATATGGATTTGAGAAAAAAATATCCCTTAAAGGGCCACTACAAATATTTCTGTGAGATAGTAAATGTGACTTTCCTGGCCTATTAACTGGCACATGGAAGATCTTTGATATATATTCTACTTCCTCTGCCTGCTGCTTACCCTGCCATCTCACACTCTCTTGTATTTAGATCACACTCCTTAGTCTGGGACTGCTGACAACCTGTAACTCTCCAGAATTTCATCTCTTCCTTCACTGACAAATTCCTTTACTCTGTTGAGGCCCATCTCCCGTCCATAAGCCTCATGCATCTTGCTCAGTACTACCTCACAAGATTCCCTCAGTTTACCTACAGTCTTTTTCAAATAATATCACCATCTTCTCCACAATTTCTTTATTCCCTTTCAATCCAACTATTAATTTTGACATTAGTGAGTAACATCCCTCAAGTTTACACTGAGCCTTTTTTGGTTACTATCTACTTATACACTTCCTGTTCCCCTTGCAAATTTTCCCTACTCCTTTTATCTTCTAGGAAATTAGCAAGCAATATATACCAGCAAAGTTGTACATATTATTCTTCACAAAAAGAATGACTCCATCTTGTGAGGGACTGTGTTTCCCAGAAGCACATGCAAGGTTAACATGAGTTAAGGAGTTCCTCCACTATCTCTGACAGGATTCTATAGTGAAAATGCCGTATTCTGTTTTGCTTCTTTTTTAGCTTTACTGAGATATAACTTACACATGACATTTTAAAAGTTTAAGTTATACAATGTGATGATTTTATGCACATATACACAGGGAAATGGTTACACATCTTTAATCTCACATAACTTACCGTTTTGTTGTTGTTACAGTAAGAACACTAAAACTCTATTTTCACAGCAACCTTTAGGTATATAACACAGTACTGTTTACTGAAGTCACCATGATGTACATTAGATTCCGAGAACTCATTGCTTCTGTAACTGAAAGTTTCTACCCAACAGCTACCCATTTCCTTCAGCCTTTAACCCCTAGCAGCCAGGATTCTACTCTGTTTCTAGGAGTACAATGCTTTTAGATTCCACATATGAGATCATATAGTATTTGTCTTTCTATGTCTGACTTATTTCACTTAGCATAATACCCTCAAGGTTCATCTCTGTGTCACCAAATGGCAGGATTTCCTCCTTTTTATGCCTGAATAATATTCATTATATAATATTCATGGAAAACATAATGAATATTTATAATTATATAATTATAATAATTAGATATTTATTTTAATATTCATTTATATATTAATTATATAATTATAATATATTTATATATTTTATAATAATATATAATATTCATTATAATATCCTATTTACACACACACACACACACACACACACACACACACTAATATATGGGCTTCCCTGGTTACTCAGTGGTAAAGAATCTGCTTGCCATTGCAGAAGACATGGTTTGATCCTTGGGTCAGAAAGATCCCCTGGAGGAGGGCATGGCAACCCACACAACTATTCTTCTCTGGAAAATCCCATGGACAGAACAGGCTAGCGGGCTATAGTCCATGGGGTTACAAAATACTCAGACATGACTTAGTGACTAAAGAACAAATACTAATATATACTGTTATATATTCAGCTCACTCAGTCATGTCCAACTCTTTGCGACTACATAGACTGCAGCACACCAGGCTTCCCTGTCCATCATCAACTCCCAGAGCTTGCTCAAATTCATGTCCAGCGAGTCAGTGATGCCACCAACCATCTTGTCCTCTGCCGTCCCCTTCTTCTCTTTCCCAGATTCAGGATCTTTTCTAGTGAGTCAGTTTTTGGCATCAGTTGGCCAAGTATTGGAGCTTCAGCTTCAGCATCAGTCATTCGAATGAATATCCAGGACTGATTTCCTTTAGGATTGACTGGTTTGATCTCCTTGCATCCCAAGTATATAATAGATAATAGTCCATTTTACACACACACACACACACACACACACACACACACACACCACATTTCCTTTATCCACTCAGCCATTGTTAGATACTTAGGTTGTTCCCATGTCTGGGGCTTCCATGGTGCCTCAAACAGTAAAGAACCTGCCTTCAACTCAGGAGACCTGGGTTCGATCGCTGGGTCAGGAAGATCTGCTGGAGAAGGGAATAGCAACCTACTCCAGTGTTCTTGCCTGAAAAATCCCATGGAGAGAGGTGCCAGGCAGGCTACAGTCCATGAGGTCACAAAGAATCATGCATGACTGAGTGACTAACACTTTGATAAAGAATATACGAGTGAAGGTATCTCTTTGAGATGGTATTTTGTTTGCTTTAGATATATACTCAGAAGTGAGATTTCTGGATATATAGCTATATTTTAAAACTCTATAGAACCTCCATATGCTTTTCCATAGTGGCTGTACCAATTTGCATTTGTACCAATTGTGCACAAGGGTTACCTTTCTCCATACCTTTGCCAACTTATCTCTTGTATCTTTGATACTAGTCAATATGACAGGTGTGATGTGATATCTCATGTGATTCTAATTTGCTCTTCCCAGATGATTAGTGATGTTACCTATCTTTTCATGTACCATGTATGTGTTCAGTTCAGTTCAGTTGCTCAGTCGTGTCCAACTCTTTGCGACCCCATGGACTGCAACACACCAGGCCTTCCTGTCCATCACCAACTCCCGGAGTTTACCCAAACTCATGTACATTGAGTTGGTGATGCCATTCAAACATCTAATCCTCTGTCATCCCCTCTCCTCCCACCTTCAATCTTTTCCAGCATCAGGGTCTTTTCCAATGAGTCAGTTCTTCTCATTAGGTGGCCAAAGTACTGGAGTTTCAGGTTCAACATCAGTCCTTCCATGTGTGTGTTAGCCACTGTAAATATAATATTCCCAGTCTGGTCCCAAGTCCACAGCCTTGACTGAACAGAGAAATGTGCCCCAGGAGGATCAGGTCTGGCAATGAGTCCCTGCTGCCCTGCAATCCCTATACACCCTGGTCACTCAACTACTGGTTTGGTAGGACACCACCTGTCTGTCAGCCACATTTCATATGGTCCAAAGAGATGGACCAGATCGCCAGGCCAGCCCTGGGCAGGTGGGGTTAAGCTTTGAAAGGTCTTATAATTGAGAAATCCATAGACCTTCATTTTTTCCCTTTCTACTGTATATTACTATCATGCTCAGCTGCAATAGCTCCAAAAGCATGATCATGACCAATTTTTGTGAATAACATTTGAGAGTTCAAATTCATATCATAAAAATGTTATTGTCTGTCACATTAATGAGGTTTCAAGAATCCTTCAACATGTGAGTTCTTGACAGTAACCAGCTCTTCAGGTGGGTTATTATGTCAAGGTATGTGCTTGACAGAAATGAAACTCTTCCCAAAAATCCTTACATATTAAAAAATATGGAGTATTCTAAAGATAAATGTTTCTGGAATTTTTCTTTAAATTACTAAATGGGTCATTAGTAAATTATCCAACTAAATGTCTTGCTAATGACATTTTACAAATCTGGTATTTATTTGGCTTGTGTGTATATATATGTTCTGGATAGTAGTTGTTGGTTTTTTTGAAAACTCCAAAATATCTGGGATTATTCCATAGAAAGAGAAGTCAAGACTAGGTTGAATAATTTATTATTTCTACTTTGCTAAGTAGCTCTGTGATCTTGGCTAATTAGCTTTAAACTCTCTGTGTTCTTATTTACTACAGTCTTTGGGGATTTTGTTTGGATACATGGTTATGTGTGCTCCAAGGTATTTCCAGAACAAACACTGCAAAATTCTGGGAATAAAGGGAGTATTGAACTAATGAGAGGTTTAGCCTTCAATTAAAATAAATAAATTTATATTAAAAAAAAGAAACTCATAGTAAAAAAAAAAAAAAAAAGGGAAAGAAATGAGAAGCCATAAGTTAAGGTAAAGCACCTTTCTCATAGACACTGATCAAATTCCTTTTAGTTTTCTTTTTTGGTTTTGTCTCATTACCAAAGGAATGATAATGATGCTTTATGAACTTACATGTGGGCCATGGTTATTGGAAGGAGCCATACAGACTATATGAAATGCTGGATTCAGAAATGAGAGACTCATACACAAACAGGGACACTACATTACTGTATTAAAGTATCATAGCAATATTTTGTAATATCTGTTCAGTCCAACATAGTTGATAATGTTGGATTGAAGAAAATAGAGAAGGAATGTTCAGTAAATGTAAGAATATAAAATGAAAAGAGAAAAATTTTATCTTCCTCGTGGGATAAAAAGAACAAATTATTTTGGAATAATCTATGTATAAAGATGTGTTAAACACAAATGGATTTATATGATTTTTCCCCTTTAACCAGTAAATCCTTTTTTATATTATATTTCTGTGAATAAATGAGACTATAAAAACAAACTGGATTCTTTTGTTTTAATGAACATTAGATCCACAAGATATAAATAAGGACTGGGTAAAAAGTGAGTTCAATATGAGGTTGTTTAAAGCCATATTAAATATATTTTTTTTCTCTCTGGGATACCTTTTAGAGTCATAGCTTTATTGATGTGAACTGAAAATCTGCTCTTGGTTGATTCTGGTTCAATTCAGCTCAGTTAAGTCGCTCAGTCATGTCCCATTCTTTGCAACCCCATGGACTGTAGCATGCTAGGCCTCCCTGTCCATCACCAACTCCTGGAGCCTACACAAACTCATATCCATTGAGTCGGTGATGCCATCCAACCATCTCAACCTCTGTCATCCCCTTCCTCTCCTTCCCTCAATCTTTCCCAGCATCAGGATCTTTTCAAATGAGTCAGTTCTTTGCTTCAGGTTGCCAAAGTATTGGGGTTTCAGCTTCAGCATCAGTCCTTCCAATGAACACTCGGGACTGATTTCCTTTAGGATGGACTGGTTGGATCTCCTTGCAGTCCAAGGGACTCTCAAGAGACTTCTCCAACACTAGAGTTCAAAAGCATCAATTCTTTGGGGCTCAGTTTTCTTTATGGTCCAACTCTCAAATCCATACATGACTACAAGAAAAACTGTAGCCTTGAATAGACAGACCTTTGTTGGCAAAGTAATATCTCTGCTTTTCAATATGCTGTCTAGGTTGGTCATTATTTTCCTTCCAAGGAGTAAGCGTCTTATAATTTCATGGCTGCAATCACCATCTGCAGTGATTTTGGAGCCCTACAATATAAAGTCAGCCACTATTTCCACTGTTTCCCCATCTATTTGCCATGAAGTGATGGGACCAGATGCCATGATCTTAGTTTTCTGAATGTTGAGCTTTAAGCCAACTTTTCACTCTCCTCTTTCACTTTTATCAAGAGGCTCTTAAGTTCTTCTTCACTTTCTGCCATAAGGGTGGTGTCATCTGCATATTTGAGGTTATTGATATTTCTCCCGGCAATCTTGATTCCAGCTTGTGCTTCATCCAGCCCAGAGTTTCTCATGATGTACTCTGCACAGAAGTTAAATAAGCAGGGTGAAATTTATAGCCTTGACATACTCCTTTTCCTATTTGAAACCAATCTGTTGTTCCATGTCCAGTTCTAACTGTTGCTTCCTGACCTGCATACAGATTTCCCAAGAGGCAGGTCAGGTGGTCTGGTATTCCCATCTTTTTCAGAATTTTCCACAGTTTATTGTGATCCACACAGTCAAACGCTTTGGCATAGTCAATAAAGCAGAAATAGATGCTTTTCTGGAACTCTCTTGCTTTTTCTATGATCCAGTGGATGTTGGCAATTCGATCTCTGGTTCCTCTGTCTTTTCTAAAACCAGCTTGAACATCTGGAAGTTCACGTATTGCTGAAGCATGGCTTGGAGAATTTTGAGCATCACTTTATTAACGTGTGAGATGAGTGCAATTGTGCAGTAGTTTGAGCATTCTTTGGCATTTCCTTTCTATGGAATTGGAATGAAAACTGACCTTTTCCAGTCCTGTGGCCACTGCTGAGTTTTCCAAATTTGCTTACATATTCACAGAATCCTCTTTTAGGATTTGAAACAGCTCAACTGAAATTCCATCACCTCCACTAGCTTTGTTCGTAGTGATGCTTCCTAAGGCCCACTTGACTTCACATTCCAGGCTGTCTTGCTCTAGGTGAGTGATCACACCATCGTGATTATCTGGGTCGTGAAGCTCTTTTTTGTACAGTTCTTCTGTGTATTCTTGCCAACTCTTCTTAATATCTTCTGCTTCTGTCAGGTCAATACCATTTCTGTCCTTTATTGAGCCCATCTTTGCAAGAAATGTTCCCTTGGTATCTCTAATATTCTTGAAGAGATCTCTAGTCTTTCCCATTCTATTGTTTTCCTCTATTTCTTTGCACTGATCACTGAGGAAGGCTTTCTTATCTCTCCTTGCTTATTCTTTGGAACTCTGCATTCAAATGGGTATATCTTTCCTTTTCTCCTTTGCTTTTCACTTCTCTTCTTTTCACAGTGATTTGTAAGGCCTCTTCAGACAGCCATTTTGCTTTTTTGCATTTCTTTTCTTAGGGATGGTCTTGATCCCTGTCTCCTGTACAATGTCACGAACCTCTGTCCATCATTCATCAGGCACTCTGCCTATCAGATCTATTCCCTTAAATCTATTTCTCACTTCCAGTGTATAATCATAAGGGATTTGATTTAGGTCATACCTGAATGGTCTAGTGGTTTTCTCTACTTTTTTCAATTTAAGTCTGAATTTGCCAATAGGGAGTTCATGATCTGGACCACAGTCAGCTCCAAGTCTTGTTTTTGCTGACTGTATAGAGCTTCTCCATTTTTGGCTGCAAAGAATATAATTAGTCTGATTTTGGAACTGACCATCTGGTGATGTCCATGTGTTGAGTCTTCTCTTGTGTTGTTGGAGGAAGGTGTTTGCTATGACCAGTGCATTCTCTTGGCAGGACTCTATTAGCCTTTGCCCTGCTTCATTCTTGTTCAGTAGTTCCCAAATATGTTTTAACATGATTCCCTTTCTGAAGAGGATTAGGTGTGTCAGACAATGTGCTATGAAATACAGTGTTTAATAGGGATTTATCATCAAATCATGGTGTGTTATAATCATTAAGTTGAAAATTCAAATAAAAGACAACTAGCAATAAATATCTAGGGCTTCAACAAAGACAAAGAATGATAAACAGACTTTATAAATCTCAACTACAAAATGGAGTACTCAAAATATAAAGGTACTACAAACAGATCTTAGTTATATTTAAAGACTACAAATCTGACCAAGTACAATAATGAAAATTATATGAAATCTGAATACATAAGTATTTATAAATTTACCATTGTCCACAGGGTGCGTGCTTATGCTCATACTTCCTCAGATATTTAATATCCCTATTTCTCTAGCCTTCCAGATGAGATTTTTCTTTTAATACCAAATGAAAAATATTCAAGTCTCAATTATTATACAGTTGAAGTCCAAGCTCTTCTCAATATTTTCATTTTCCCTAGTTGTTGTTGATATTTTTAATTCTAAATTTCAGCTTCTAGTTCAATTCTTATTCCACTTTGGCCCTCTTGGCATTATTATTACTGGTGACTGTTCCCTCTCTTCAGTGACTCACTCCATGTATAGATGCAACCTACTCTGCATGACTCCTCAAGGTATGATTACCGAAGTGCTTTTACATGTTGGAGACTTTTACTATATTTGGCCTAGCCAGGGGGAGGGGGGGGTTCATGGACAGAACAGTTACCAACTTGAAAAAATTGAGTATCAGATATAAGTTCCTGCCACAGTGATGTTTAGTTACTAACAATCTGGCACGATTCTGGAGCCCATTCTTCCATCAACTCTTTGCCACAGATTCCCGGTCCCTACTCTTGTCTTCCTGGCTGCATGATAGAAAATTCAAATACTTGTAGTAGTAGTGTTAGTCACTCAGTTGCGTCCGACTCTTTGCGATCCAATGACCTGTAGCCCGCCAGGCTCCTCTGTCCATGGGATTCTCAGGGCAAGAATACTGGAGTGAATTGCCATTTCCTTCTCCAGAGGATCTTCCTGACCCAGGGATGGAATCCGGGTCTCCTGTGTTGCAGGCAGATTTGTTACCATTTGAGCTACAGGGAAGACCTTAAAATACTTATAGAGGAGAGCAATTTAGTTCCTAATTATTTCAACCTCTACTTCTAGCTCAGTCTTTCCTTCATAACTGAAAGGCTCACTAATGTGTTTCCCCAAACAAGAAACAAGAAACAGCTGCAATTATTTAAACAACACCCTTTTCTTTCATAAAATACTTTTAGCCAAATATGAAAGAATTTTGGGGGTAATAATAGATTCCTGAAAAGGTGAAAAGGGAGGAACTACAAGAAATACTGACAACCATTTCTGAATGACTTTGCCATGTAAAATAACTTATGAACACCCTTATGCATGCTATTTTTTTTATTATTTTCCTTTGAAGTAATATAATCTAGCAATTTTCATGCTGTGATCAAGTTTACTCTTTTGTGCTTTAAGAAATAAAATCTAATTCATAGCCCCTCTATGGTAAAGAATCTGCCTGCAATGCAGGAGACATGGTTTCATTCCTTAGGTCAGGAAGATCCCCTGGAGAAGGGAATGGCTACCCACTCCAGTATTCTTGCCCAGATCATTCCGTGGACAAAGGAGCCTGGTGGGCTACAGGCCCTGGGGTCGCAAAAAGTCAGACACAAGTGAGCCACTAACACTTTCACTTTCACACCCTTAAAGAGGGAAGGGGTATACGGAATTTTGCACTATTGTTGAGATAATAGAAAAAAATGTGGAACGATTTTCAACATTAATTCCAAGGCCTTTTAAGATTAATTTGGTGTTTAGGGGCAGGCCAGAATATGCTGAGGAAAAAGATAAAGTCTTGTTAGCTTACTGATTAAGGAAAGTATAGCAGTGCAGCTGCTTTGAGAGCAGAGGTAATATTTCTACTTGGAGTATGTTGTTTTAAAGTAGTCTTAATGATGTGATAGAGCAATAATTAGAGTTATATGCTCTCAAATAAAATCATATTTAAGGATTCACTTGTTTTAAGTGAGTAAGTTTGTCTTCCTCCTTGGATAGTAAACAGTCAGAAAAAACTCAAAAAAATATGTTTTGAGACTCCTTTCTTTTCTTCTTGGATCCTACTTAAAGATAAGAAGACTAAAGAGTGTGTGAAACTGATAACAGTTCTAAGCAGGAACAAAACAAGATCTCTTGAAAGAGTTTTTGTCTATAATCCCCCTACAATACACAGTGGAAAACATTGCAAGTTCATTTTCAAATGTCACCACAGAGAAAAATGGTTGAGAAAGAAAAAGCCCAATGTGATAGCAGTAGGCATAGAAAACACATTTCCATCTCTCAAAAAAGATATCATCTTTGCTACTAAAGAAAAAAAAGTGTGAAAAACAGCATAGCAACTCTACTCACAAATCAGAAGTTGTAGAGAAGTTACAAAGACAACAACTAATGAGAATCCCTTGCCAAGTTTATAACTACTCCATCTCTGTCAACATCAATATGCTGTCTTTCTTATCGAACACCACCCAACACACCTCCCAGAAGCTATCTGTTACAAGGAAATTGAATAGAGAGTTGTAAAAGCTTGCACTTAATGGTAAAGATTCCTCTTTGTGCTTTTGTTTGCAGAATCACATCCCTTCTATTACACCAGTGAATTTTTCAGAAACCGTCACTTACCCCCAACAACAACAAAACCAGCAACATCTAATTTTCCCGATCTTTGTTATCAACATTCACTCCTTACCTGTTTCTGAACCTCTAAGCAATAATTTGATGCTCACATCATTTGTTGTTATTTAATCATGTCCTAGTCCACATATAGAATTTTGTGTTATTATTTCTGTCCACATTATGGTCTTACAGTACAATGTTATCTTGTGCTATTTTAACCATGGTAAAAGCATAACTTTATGTCTATCTCCACTTGGTAGTGTCCAATACTAAATCCTGAGGGTGGGCTTCTGAAAAAAAAAAAGTGTAACATACATCTCATGTAAAGATAAATTTGGAAGATGAAGAGACTACTCATAGTTCTAGGTTAAAAGCAGAATTTGACTCTAAGTCTCCCTATATTGTGCATTGCCAAGATGCTTGAAGATGTGTGATAGGTAGAAAGCTTTTTTGAGTGGGAAAAGTACTGAATGAGAATTTGATTTTGACATTAAGGACTGTTCTCATTAAGTGAGCTGTTAGATCCAGGACATTCAATAAAACAAGGAAAATACTCTCCTTTCGTTCATAAATATTCTTTCTGTTCTTTAAACCTTATTTTAAAGAAGCATAATAATTGCCAAGTACAAGAAGAGGTCCATTGCACAGTTTTAGTTAATCATGTGCTATGTACAGCCCATCAAGTATGTTCTGTACCCTCGGCATAAAGTCAATATCCTTGAAAATATTTCAGAAAATGATAATAATTGAAACTGGAAAAGTCAGTTTTAGGCACTGAAGTTTGTAGCTAGTAAATTAATTTATACAACGCCACTCTTTTGAAATAAACAAGCACTTACAATACTACCTGCTCCTGATAAAATGAAAACAAAATATACTGATGTTGCCAAGAGGATTTCTTACTCAAAATTTGTTCTTTTTTTTTTATTCTTCTTCACATTTTATTGACTACTTGAAGTAATGAAACCTTGAATTAGAAGAAATTTTTATTTGCCTAAGGGTCTGTGTTTAACATTTCTTTCAAACTTATCTGATGTTCTTTGGAATCCAAACTGAACAGAAATTAATGGAGTAAGCTTCCCTGATAACTCAGTTGGTAAAGAATCCACCTGCAATGCAGGACACCGCGGTTTGATTCCTGGGTTGGGAAGATCCGCTGGAGCAGGGATAGGCTACCCATTCCTATATTCTTGGGCTTCCCTTGTGGCTCAGCTGGTAAAGAATCTGCCTGCAATGCGGGAGACCGGGGTTCGATCCCTGGGTTGGGAAGATCCCCTGGAGAAAGGAAAGGCTACCCACTCCAATATTCTGGCCTGGAGAATTCCATGGACTGTATAGTCCATGGGGTGGCAAAGAGTCGGAAATGACTAAGCAACTTTCACTTCACTTCACTTCCTAAAACTGCCATTATATATTTACTGAAATGCTATTTTGTGTTGGACACTGTTTTATGTCCTGGAGATTCAGCAGTGAATAAGCAAGCAGGTTCCCTGTCATTAGGAAAGTAAGATTCTAGCAAAGGACACAAAGAATAAACAGAATAAGAATTAATTGTATAATATAATTTCAGGTAGTGATGATTGCTATAGAGTAAAATGAAGTAAGTAAGTTAAACTGTTGGAGCAAGAAGGTACAAATTTGGTCAGGGAAGACATCTGATTAGACATTTGACCAGAATAAAGAATGTGAGAGAAGATTGTTAAGTTTCATAGTTCTGAAATACATTCTTTTTTTAACCAAAAATCTATTAAACGTTTATCACGCGTCAGGACATACCTAGGGGTAAGTGATTTTAAAAAAACAAAAACTACTGAAATCTGGCTTTCTACCTTCCAAGGACTTACAGTCAAGTGGGGCAGAGAGACACAAAACAAGAACTCTGATTACTGTGATTAGCGCTATAAAGGAAGACAGTGTCAGCCTAACAAAATGATAAAATAAGAAAGGTTGCCTTAGGTTACTCACACTGTCTCCTTTTTATGTTCATTTGCCTTTTGTTTAGTGCTCTGTTTTGTTTTTTTTTTTTTTTTCATTTTCATGTATAGATACATGAAATCAGCTTGCAGGCGGTGTCACCGATATTCAGTGGGCTTAGCATCCCCTGATCTTAAACTGTAGAAATCGACCTGGAAGTATTTCAGATATTAGAACTTTTCTGAGTCCTTTTCCACAGGAGAAAACCGTCTCCTCCAAAGGATGAGACTGCCTGGTGCTGCCCTCTCAGATCAGCTATCTGACACTCAGATATAGAGTTCCATACACCTAAAAGGAGTCACTAAAATGGGAGAGGAGGTTTCTACTGAGGAGGCTGGTCACTGAAACTTTTAACATCTCTCACATCCTCTTTAACAGGCTCTCTTTTATGCCATCTACCCGTGGGTGTTAGCACCCATTAATGATTACAGAGGAGAAAGCCAGGGAGCATGGGCTATCCATAAAATCATAAAAAGACTTATTTCCCCAGTAACCTGGAGTGTGAATGGGGACATCACTTGAGTCGTAAATTTCTTCTGCTTCTTAACCAGGCCCTTCATTAAGATAGAGAGGAGAAATGTCATAAGTCATTTAGCACATGCCACTGAAAACTCTTTAAAAAAGGGGGTACATAGAAAGTAACATGGGACTTCCCTGGTGGCCGAGCAGTAAAGAATCCACCTGAAAAGCAGGAGATGTGAGTTTAATCCTTGGGTGGGGAAGATCCCCAGGAGAAGGGAAGGCAACCCACTCCAGTATTCTTGCCTGGAGAATCTCATGGATAGAGGAGCCTTGTGGGCTACAGTTCAAGGGGTCACAAAGAGTCAGATGCTCGCACCAGCATGCATGCACAGAAAGTAAAATAGTAATGTCTTTAGAAATAAAAAACTGTAATCTGGTTCATCTTGATTTTCTTTTATATCAGAGTAAGAAGAAGTAAACTGGAAGCAGTCACATTTCTTAAATCCCTTCATTTCCCCACATGCTGGGTGCATATCTTTACAAGAGTTTTAATAACCTCAGACTATGCATATTTGAAATCTATAAGATGTGTGCTTAGGGGTATGTGTGTATTCTGCATCTAAATATACATTATTTAGATTTCTTAAAAGTTCTTCAAGAGAAAGAAAACATAAATCACACAAAGGATAAGAGTAACAGAGAGAGTATGCAGGAATGTGCATTAGGGAGTCTCCTCATTCAGTGGTCACATTCTACAATTGTTTAGCTGCTATCAGTGAGCATATCTTAACTGTATTAACTAACCAAGGGCAAGGGTCATGTGTGATTTGATTGCTGTAACATATCTCCAACTCTACTCTCTGACATATGGTAGACATACGCTCAAGTATTATTTACTACTTGAATAAATGGGGGGGGGTGTGGGAAGGAAGGAATCAAAGGAAGAAAGAGGCTCAGGTTAACTTACCACAGGCAAATGCCCACTTACCTCCTTGGGCAGTTCATTCATGATCAATATCATCTAAAGAATAACTAAATTTAACAGAATGGGAACAATTGGAGTAAATGAAAACAGCTGAACGTTATCTTAAATATTTGAGCCTCCTGAAACAATCTCCTGAGAATCTCCTTGTTCATGAATAGGCACCAGTGGCAGAGATGTCCTTGGCCATGGCTCGTGTTTTGGGAAGTCCTGCTGCTATGGTTTTTCCCGTGGTCATGTATGGATGTGAGAGTTGGACTGTGAAGAAGGCTGAGCGCCGAAGAATTGATGCTTTTGAACTGTAGTATTGGAAAAGACTCTTGAGAGTCCCTTGGACTGCAAGGAGATCCAACCAGTCCATTCTGAAGGAGATCAGCCCTGGAATTTCTTTGGAAGGAATGATGCTGAAGCTGAAACTCCAGTACTTTGACCACCTCATGCGAAGAGTTGACTCATTGGAAAAGACTCTGATGCTGGGAGGGATTGGGGGCAAGAGGAGAAGGGGACGACAGAGGATGAGATGGCTGGATGGCATCACTGACTCGATGGACGTGAGTCTCAGTGAGCTCGGGGAGTTGGTAATGGACAGGGAGGCCTGGCGTGCTGCGATTCATGGGGTTGCAAAGAGTCGGACACGACTGAGCGACTGATCTGATCTGATCTGATACTGCTGCTGGGGCTTCCCAGGTGGCATTAGTGGTAAAGAACCTGCCAGCCAATGCAGAAGAAGTAAGAGATGTTGGTTTGATCTCTGGGTCGGGAAGATCCTCTGGAGGAGGGCATGTCAACCCACTCCAGTATTCTTGCCTGGAAAAATCCTATGGACAGAGCAGCCTGGGGGGCTACAGTCCATAGAGACACGCAGAGTCAGACACGACTGAAGTGACTGAGTGCATACTGCTGATGGACTGAGTAGCAACCTAGCATGGCAGACAAAGGAGGGGTCCTCAATTTCTTAGTTATCTTGTTTGCTTACAAGCCCCATAGCCATCAAAAACTCCCAGGATCATACCTAAGACTGGGCTTTCCCTCCATTCTCACAGATTGATTTTTATTTTTCTTTGATTTACAGGGATAAAAATGTGAAGGTGACCTCCTCAGGATAGTTCTCCCTGATCCACTTAGTCCCTTAGATGGTCCTGGAGCCATAGCATACTGAAATTAACATCAACAGTCTTACTGAGGAAATAAGCACTGAAGAGCTGGATTGACAGCTGTGTTGGAGCACTGACCTTGCACTAGAACTGAATGCCAACCAGGAATTTGACTTGAGTGCATTTCAAGGGATTTGCAGAATGTACACAAAGGTTATCTGGAAATGATTCAAGTCCACCTCCCTAAGTTAGATCCGACAATCAGATTGAAATTGAAGAGAACAGGACATCAACATATTTTTCACTGTGGCTCTGTCTTAGAAAACTGCTGACACTGTTCTAATAAGCATGATGAATCATATGAAAATGGATATGTGAAGATAGGGATGGAACATCTTTAAATGAATGCTTAGTCACCTTAATTTAGCATAAAATCCTCACTCCCTCGTATCTAATCTATATTATATAAGAGGCATCATTTCTCTATCTCTGCTCTGTTCACCTTGCTGAATCAACACTCAAGTCCAGCAGCAATGTGGGTTTTCCCCAGAAACTAGCCAATGCTGCGGAATCTCTGCACTCTGATAATCAAACACTGTACAGGAGGATTCCTGGGAGTAACAAATAAAGGTCAATACCATGCAAAAGCCTATGAACCACTATGCTAAATAATAATAATCGTAGCTAACGTTTATTGAGTGCTTAATACATGTCAGGTACTGTGCTATTTCACTTCCATTAGCTCCTTGCATTCACATAGCTGTTGTTGTTTAGTTGCTATGTTGTGTCTGACTCTTTCTGACCCCATGGACTGTAGCCTGCCAGGCTCCTCTGTCCATCAAATTCTCCAGGCAAGACTACTAGAGTGGGTTGCCATTTCCTTCTCCAGGGGATCTCCCTGACCCAGGGATCAAAACCATGTCTGCTGCATTGCAGGCAGACTCTTTACCACTGAGTCTCCTGGGAAGCCTATAACCCTGTGTAGTTAGTACTAATTTTATATATCTTCATTTTAGAGATCCCACATCAATCTGCCTTCATTAGGTAAAGACATCAAACTGTCATTCAGGAAAACTCCCTGGCCTATCCTGCCCAGAATTCTGTAACAGGGAGACCACCACCACAAACAACAATAACAAAAACAGCAGCAGCACTAGCACTGGGCTAAATGTTTGCATTGTTTCCTTTAAATGTCGCAATAACACTATGAGCTGGAAAACCATACTTCCATCTCATAAAGAAGGAAACTGATGTTTAATGAAGTAGTCCAGGATGCCACATAAAGTGGGGAAGACAAAACTTTAACACTCAGGTTTCCCTGGCTCCAAAGTCTGGGCCTTTTCCTCTGCTCTCCAGGGGCCCCTGTGACTTCTCATGGTTGGATACATTCAGGAGGTAAAGCAAATATCCTTCATGTGATTGGCATAAATGAGTTAAATATATTTTAAATTCAAAGGCTGTTGTAATCCTAACCAGAAATTGCTTTCTTTAACAATTAGCAGTTGAGGTCTACAATTACTTTTGAGGAAGTCCCTGAACACAGGAATAAGGTCAGAGGAAAATTGCTGCCACTTTTTATTTCTAGCTCAATTTTTTTAAAAATCAAAACTGTTATTATTATTGTGTGGTTCTTTTGGGGGAATTCCCAAGAGTATTTTTATCAGGCAACAAGACATTCTTTTGTTATTCTTTAGCTATTTATTATGTTTCAAGAAGAGAGCATCTATTACCTACTGATTTTGAGGGTTGGATATTTCTCTCATAACAGATGGTCTTTTGTTCACGTCTCAATTCCCCTGACTTTCTAATTGCTAATATATGTGTTACTACTAATTATACCTTAGCAGTAACCTCACTCCAGTAAGAAGGCACTTATGGCTGTATTTTATAGAACTGGTGTTTCAACTTTTATAGCTTTCCCTCTGAACTAGCTTCCAGACTTGAAGAGGACTTCAAATCATGGATGAAGGGATAGTTCTTTTCTTATTGCTTTGAAAAAAAGAAAAAAAATGTCCAGAGAAACACTGAGAGAAGAAAAGACAAGTCATAAATTCTCAGGCTACTCAATTCCATAGTTGAATACTCTCATTGCATGCTTACCCAATCAGCCTTGGTTTGTACATAATGAAAAACAGAGAACTATAAATAAAATACCTGGCCTAGTGCCTGGGCACATAAAAAGTTAGCCCTCAAGAAATGGTAACAAGGGCTTCCCAGGTGGTGTGAAAGAACCCAGCCGCCAATGCAGGAGACATAAGAGACGTGGGTTCAATCCCTGGATCAGGAAGATCCCCTGGAGAAGGGAATGGCAACCCACTCTAGTATTCTTGTCTGGAGAATCCCATGGACAGAGGATTCTGGTGGACTACTGTCCGTGGGGTCACACAGAGTCGGACATGACTGAAGTGACTTAACAGGCAGGCAGGTGATTAAGATGATTGGCTATTTCTCAGATGGCCATAGCAACGTGGCACCCCACTCCAGTACTCTTGCCTGGAAAATCTCATGGATGGAGGAGCCTGGTGGGCTGCAGTCCATGGGGTCACTGAGAGTTGAACACGACTGAGCGACTTCACTTTCACTTTTCACTTTCATGCATTGGAGAAGGAAATGGCAACCCACACCAGTGTTCTTGCCTGGAGAATCCCAGGGACGGGGGAGCCTGGTGGGCTGCCGTCTATGGGGTCGCACAGAGTCGGACACGACTGAAGTGACTTAGCAGCAGCAGCATGGCAACATCTGGCATTTCTCAGCTACCTCACTCTGAGAAGCTCCAATATCCTTTTACACTGAAAGTGAAAGAGTTGGGGTCTTAGTCAAAGACTGCCAGGATCCTCAGTTCATGAGATTTCCCAAGCAAGAATACTTGAGTGGGTTGCCATTTCCTTCTCCAGGGGATCTTCCTGATCCAGGAACTGAACCCTAATCTCCACTGCTGGCAGATTCTTTACTGTAAGAGCCACAGGGGAAGCTGTAAAAAAGAATACTGGAGTGGGTAGTCATTCCCTTCTCCAGGGGATCTTCCTCACCCAGGAATCAAAACTGGGTCTCCCACATTACAGGCAGATTCTTTACCATTTGAGCCACAAGGGAAGCCCCCTTTTAGGTTACCTCCTCTGTTTAAATTCAGTGATCACATAGAGAAGTTTAGAGACCAATTTCTTTATGATTTTTGTGGAAAATAGGAAAAACAATTGTTTTCAGTAACTTGCTAGGAATAAAAAGTGAGTCAGTGCAGAAACTCAAAATAACACTCCAATATTTTTGACTCCTAGTCTTTTGTATTTTTCCTTATATGTAGGCTTAAAATATCTCAGCAGACTAAGGACTTTCATGCACATGTGATATTTCATTTAAATCTCTCTATAATATATACTGTGAGAGTTGGACCATAAAGAAGCCTGAGTGCCAAAGAGTTGATGCTTTTGAACTGTGGTGTTGGAGAAGACTCTTGAGAGTCCCTTGGACTGCAAGGAGATGCAACCAGTCCATCCTAAAGGAAATCAGTTCTGACTGTTAATTGGAAGGACTAATGCTGAAGCTGAAGCTGAAGCTTCAATATTCTAGCTATCTTATGCGAAGAGCCGACTCAGAAAACACCCTGATGCTGGGAAAGGTTGAAGGCAGGAGGAGAAGGGGATGACTGAGGATGAGATGGATGAGATGGTTGGATGACATCACGAACTCAATGGACATGAGTTTGTTTAAGCAGGCACTGGGAGATGGTGAAGGACAGGGAAGCCTTGCATGCTGCAGTCCATGGAGTTGCAAAAAGTCGGACATGATTGAGTGACTGGACAACAATAATATATGCTATTAAAAATTGTTGTTGTTATCAACCCTGGTTTTAACTTTTTGGTTGTGTAACTTTTTAACTTTTTGGTTGTGTAACTTTTAGGTTGTGCAACTTTTTCAAGATGACACAGCTAGAAAATGCCAGAGCAGGAATTCTAAGCCAAGTTTTTCTAACTCCAGTGCCTCAGATCTTAAACATAGTACAGTCTCTACCATGTGATACATGTGATTATGAAATAAGCACCAATTAGTTTAGGAGCAAGAAACTATGGTTTAGAGATCATAGATACTGAAATCACTAATTACAATACATTAATGCTATTGGAGAAGGCGATGGCACCCCACTCCAGCACTCTTGCCTGGAAAACCCCATGGGCAGAGGAGCCTGGTAGGCTGCAGTCCATGGGGTCCCGAAGAGTCGGACATGACTGAGCGACTTCACTTTCACTTTTCACTCTCCTGCATTAGAGAAGGAAATGGCAACCCACTCCAGAGTTCTTGCCTGGAGGATCCCAGGGACGGGGGAGCCTGGTGGACTGCTGTCTATGGGGTCACACAGAGTTGGACACAACTGAAGCGAGTTAGCAGCAGCGGCAGCAGAAACGCTATTGCTCAAAGTTAGGCATATGCAAATTTCAATGGAAGTACAAGAAAAGGCAACACAAGTAAAGCTTCACAGAGGAGATATTTTTGAGCTCAGGTTGGTAGAAAGATATGGCATTCTCAGCAGACAAAATGGTACATACAAAGGTACGGAAGCACAAAAGATTGTGTGTCCATTTATGGCTGGAGTGTAATGAGCAAGGGCATAGGGACTGGGAAAAGTTGAGGCTGGATAGGTCATGTCATGAAATGTTTCATTCCTCTAGAGTAGCTGTGCTTAGTTACTCAGTCATGTCTGATTCTGTGTGATCCCACCAGGCTCCTATGTCCATGGGATTCTCCAGGCAAGAATACTGGAGTGGGTTGTGGTTTCCTTCTCCAGGGGATCTTCCCAATCCAGGTATTGAACCTGGGTCTCTTGTGTCTCCTGCATTGCTGGCAGATTTTTTATACACTGACTCATTGGGAAAGCCCCCTTAAGAGTGAGAGTCCTTGATGTTTTTTAAAAGCTATGTATTTTCAAAGACAAATTCAAAAACTTAAAAGTGTGATCAAAGTGCTCAATTATTTTCCTTTGGTTGTGAGAGACCCCCTTCCCATTATGAAAAAAATTGGATTTACTTGAAAAATTTATTTGCTCTGATTTCAAATTTATTAAACTTACAGTTACTTTTCACTTAATAAAAGTGTCCTTTTATTGATGTGCATCTCCCATTTCTTTACTGGCATTCTTCCTACCTCCCCTATAGAACATTAGCCTTGAAGATTATACAATTTTAAGAATAGCATTATATAAATAATTGTAAGGAAGAAAAAATTTCATTCTACTATCCCAAGTTCTCTGGCTGAGACTAAGAATTAAACTGACCTAAGACTGGCTAAAGTGAGAAAAGCATACAAATTCTATTTAATAGTTTTACATGCACACAGGACTTTTCCAAAGGAAAATGATGACCCAAAGAACCCATTAGGCCCCCAAAGCTTGTATACCACAAAGAATGATAAATTGAGGGGATGTGCAAAACTAAGGGACTTAAGCTAGGGGCAGTAATTTGTGGAATAGTGAATAAAAAATATATAGGGTAAACTATTGGAGAATAAGGGATATTCAGAAAGTTTATTTGTATAGATCCATTTTAGCACTTACTCTAGTCTCCAGTGATAAGAATGTCCTCCTTTCCCTGGTATAGGGAGGGCACGTTTTTCACTGGAAAATTTATGACCTGCTTTTATGCAGAAAGAGGGGAGGTCATAGAGTTGCTCCTGCACCTGCAATTTTTCAAGTACTTTCAGCACAAAATAATTTGGCAAAACTAATACAATTATGTAAAGTTTAAAAATAAAATAAAATAAAATAATAAAAAAATATTTTAGAGCAGCATATTTTGGGGTGATATGTTCAAGACTCCTTCCAGATCAACATTCTAGGCATTTCAGTTCAGGTGACTGAATCCTTACTATATGCATAGTGCACATTATACTAGATTTGTTGAGTCATATTATAGGAGTCAAGAAGTGTCTTTCTCATCAGGTTACATTTGGATAACTGATGCAGATAAAGCAAACATAACATCAAGGCCTCCACTTCACTGTTCTCAAACAAGTGTATATCAAAATCACCCAGAGAGTGTGATAAAAATGACTATTTGGGGGTCCAACTTCCATGCATTTTCCGCATGTGCTCTAGTTTGCAGAAAATGCATGGAAGTTGGACCCCCAAATAGTCATTTTTATCACACTCTCTGGGTGGTTTTGATTTGGGGAGAAGGCAATGTCACCCTACTCCAGTACTCTTGCCTGGAAAAGCCCATGGATGGAGGAGCCTGGAAGGCTGCAGTCCATGGGGTCGCTAAGAGTCAGACACGACTGAGCGACTTCGCTTTCACTTTTCACTTTCATGCATTGGAGAAGGAAATGGCAACCCACTCCAGTGTTCTTGCCTGGAGAATCCCAGGGACGGGGGAGCCTGGAGGGCTGCCGTCTATGGGGTCGCACAGAGTCAGACACGACTGAAGTGACTTAGCAGCAGCAGCAGCAGCTCTAGTTTGTTCAGTTGAAGGAATTTCCTTGTGGAGAAACCCTCCTCCCCAGTCATCTAACCTGACTGAATCCTTTTACTTGGCACACTGCTCAGTGAGTTTTCCTATCACAGTTCAAGTCAGAATAACTCATTTCCTTCATATAAGAGATGTGAGTAGGACAAGGACTAGGAACCAAAGAAACTACAATGAAAGAGAAAGTAAATATATGATTTCATTGACTACTTAACCTGAGTACCCCACCCTACCTTACTTTTGTTGAAATTCTATGGTACCACATAAATTAGAACTCAACAGCATTGCATTTTATCATTCTCCATTACACTGTGTGTGTGTGTGTGTGTGTGTGTGTGTGTGTGTATTTAGCCCTGTGTTCCCATTTAAAGAACCAGTTCTACAAGCTGGACACATAGTTGGTACTAATATATATCAATAGTAGGCCCACAACATGAGCATCACTTGATTTTTAGGAACTTATTACTTTAAGTGAGGGGCAACTGAATATGACCCTTAAGCTGGGAACCTAGAAAGCCTTTTGCCTTTAGAAAACCTAAACTTGGTTTCCTACAGGGATCTTTCAATTTTTTAAATTTATTTAAAGGCAACTGCTTTTTGTTTTGTTTTCAGGGATGCTTCTTTAAGGGGCATCGGAAGTTAGTTACTTTGTTTTGCTGTAGGTGTCAATGCATCTATCAGGTGAATTATGTCAGGTGGTATCATAACAGTAGTAAATACTACTGCTAATATTAATAGCAATGCCACCACAAGTAAAGACTTGCATAAGAATATTCATAGCAGCATTATTCATCATAGCCAGAGAGTAGAAACAAACTCACATGCCCCCATAACTTTGGTCTGGACAAACTACTGTGTCACCATACTTGCCATAAAATTGTATTTCATTCCACTGAATGGTGTAAAAGCATCCCTCTGTTAAGTGCTGATTTGCACACTTCCAGATTTAAAAAAAAAAAAGGCAGAGATGTCACAAGCTATATTTTCCTTGCTTTGATGCGCAGATTCAGACATACTTTAATACAAGGAAGAATCCTGGGGGCAGGACATAGTAAACATTGAGATTTAAATATTAACACATTTTCCATTACTGAACACTTACTATGTACCAGTCACTTCATTAACTGATTTACATATATAATCTCCTTTGAATCTCATAGCAACAGTAGGAAGTTAACTTATTATCCCACCTTCATATTATGAGGAGGCAGGCTCACAGAGTTTAAGTGAATTGTCCCCTTACACAACTAGTAAGGGGCAGAACCAAGATTAGAAGACAAAGCCCAAGTCTTAACCATATGTTGTCCTTTTCAATTAAATTTCTTACTCTTAAATCCCATTCAAGATGCTACCCTCAGGTTCCCAAGACTGTCACCCCACCAACACTTTCCCCTCCCATTTCTCACTCATCTCAGCAGTAATTTATCCTGAGATCCCCTACCTCCTTCTGTCTGTACTATGAAGTCATAAATAATTTACATGCTATGGTTAAAATTTTGTTTGGAGCTGGGACTTACCAATATTAGGAACCTTTGTTAATTCTGAGATCTTCAGAATTCTCAGACTGCTTTTGGTAATTTCTTTTTTGTTCACCCTTCCTTTGGCCCATGCCATGCAGCAAACATCAAATAGTAGGGCTGGAGTCTTGGGTAAGCCCATTCATGAAGGCTCTCAAAACACTTATGAAAATATAAGAATGAGTGAATCAAAGATGAAATGGTATGAATGACCTTTGCTGAACATTGTTATCTAAAAAAAACCTTTGCTTTGGAATGCTATTAATGCAAGGGAAATGGCCAGTTACCACAGCGACATTCTCTCTCTTCCATTAAACTTTCTAATATAAACAGTAAAAGACAGTGGATAGTTCCCTTGTGGATCTAAGAAGTAAACAAAGTTTGGTTTAAAAAGAGAGAGAGAGAAAAAAAAAAGAGAGAGAGAGAGAAAGAAACAAATGATGATAAAAGACAAAACTGTATCTTACACACACACACACGCACACACACACACACACACACACACACACATATATATAAATCTATTACCACTAACAGGCATGCAAAGAAAACACTCAAAGTCCATCTCAGAATGAGTAAAACTCTTACATCATGGTAAAGTAATAAAACAGGCTGAAATGCATGTACTGCCAAGATGCCAACTGCTATTTAGGGGGAAAAAACTCTATTTGTACTACATCATACTGGCATTTCTGGGTTAATAGGATGTACCCTAACTTTCAGGGAAGCCATTCAAATATGCAATTCATTATTTACTCTTGAGATTCACCTGGTCTTAAAAGTTTGACTAAAAACCAAAACCAAAAATACCTGTATAGAAAAGATAAGAATCATTTTGCAAGATAATATAAAGCCCCTGCTGAAAAAGCTAAATGATTCAACTATTATTCACACTTAATTTTTCAAAAATTAGTTTAAAAATTGTGGATATGTTGTCTCCAAAGAGTGTATAGATCTCAAGGTTAAGCTTATTTAAGGTAACAGACAGGTTTTTGCAAAACTATGGTAAGAATTTGCCCATACTCAGAAGGAAACACTCTACTAAAAGCGTTGGAGTGTTGGAAAGTTACACAAATCAAAACGGTATTAAAAGGAGATAAAAATTATATTTTCATCACGTTTGTTCTCTAATTGAAAATCTGTCCAAACAAATTAATATTGAGTACCTCTCATTAGACCTCTGTCATTCTCATTTGTACTCCTGCACAAGTTTGTTGTATTTCTTTCAGTCTGCTGAGGTTCCTTCTAGCTTACCATATGTGAAATAGATCGCCAGACCAGGTTTGATGCATGAGACAGAGTGCTCAGGGCTGGTGCACTGGGACAACCCTGAGAGATGGGATGCGGAGGGAGGTGAGAGGGGGCTCAGGATGGGCGACACACACCCATGGCTGATTCATGTGAAAGTATGGCAAAAACCACCACCATATTGTAAAGTAATTAGCCTCCAATTAAAATAAATTAATTAATTAAAAAAATATTTTTTAAAAAGTTTATGAACTTTTATGCTTCTTCTGCACCTCCCCCCCCCCACAGCATCAAATAATATGACACCAACCTTTAATTCCTAAACCCAGTGAATAGGAGGGATCAGCATTATTCAGTTTCCTGATAAACATTGTTACTGACCCTCTCAGACAGGCCCACTTGAGATCAAATTGTGAAGCGGGCCATTTACCTGTCCAGATCTAGCAATGCTGTTGTAGGCTCTTTATCTGGACTGGAGGGCTTAAACTCTCATTGTTGTTTCTTCCCTTCCCTTAACAAATAGAGACTCATAGGCTGCATTTACATGAAAAGGCCAGTGATTAGTGACAACTTGATGTGTGTCTAGGAGGGCTGCTCCAAAGACTAATGCCTTCAGCTAACCGAACATCATTTAGCCAGTGAAATTCCATGTGCTTGTATGAGTGAGGGAAGGAGAAGAAATGTCCAAGTTTTACTGATACCTGAAACTGTGCCATATATGGGTTCCTATTCCATATATTCTGAATGAGGATGGTGCTCCTTAAGCCAAGACCACATGTCCAACTCTGTTTATCCACTGAAGATTCCTTTACTTGATGACCACAAACTTCATCATACCTCTATCCACAACCATCTTACAAATGCACACTATATGATGGGAAATAAAGACCCAGAGGAGAAAATGTGAGCTCCAAAAATAGAGGATCATCTGAGAAGGTATGGTAGTTCAGTAGAGGAGGAATAATCCTATAATTTTTATATACTCAAAAACATCATCCTAAAACCAGTGTGTGGAACCAGGGAAGATGTTTTCCTCTTATTAGAAAATACAGTTATCACTTTGAAAGATGAGAATTGTCTTTATTAATCAATTCATCAATAGTGAGTCACCCAGGTTTATGGTCCTAAAAAGGTTCTGACTTTTACTACTCTACCTTTGTAGCTTCTTTCCATGGACTTTTCTTGGTGTTTGTCTTTTCACTTCTCAGGTCTCTGCATCATTTCTGATCTCAGCATTAGATCTTTGTAGCCTATGTACACTATCAACTCACATTCCCACTGTGAGTCTAACACAATTGCCCTTATTAAAAGAAAATTTCAAGAAAAATGTGCTTAGGTGGAATTGAACATTCTGTCTTCTTGAAAAGGGCTTCCCTGGTGCTTCAGTGTTAAAGAATCTGCTTCCAAACAGGAGATGCAATTTCGATACCAGGGTCAGGAAGATCCCCTGGAGTAGGAAATGGCCACCCATTCCACCATTCTTGCCTAGGAAATCCCACAGACAGAGGAGCCTGGCAGGCTATAGTCCATGGGGTCTCAACGAGTCAGACACAACTAAGCGACTAAACAACATCGATCTTCATGAAAAGGGAGGAACAGTGCTACAGTGTGTGTGGCACTGTGCTTAGTATGAATCACTTTCACCTTTGGCACTGGTGGATTCTGTGATACTAGCATCTTATTGCAGGAAGAGACTTTACAGATTCAGTCCCCACTGCCACCCAGATTAAACCATGAATCCTGTGTTATGTCACTAATATTTAAATAAGGACAGGATTTCCTTCCTCAGCACAAATAGGAGGTATCCTCCCAGACTAAGCCAAATAGCAGTATAAATGAATTGGCCTATGGAATACTATCCATCTCTCATACTGGAAAAGCAGGACTGACCTGTATCAGATGACCTAGACTTAGATCAGTTCAGGACAATCACGATAGCAGGCCAGTTTCCACATCTATAAAATGAAGTTATAGGACTATATATCAGCATTCCCAAGCTGTTCCTGATGAGAAACTGTTCTTTTTTATTTCCCCCAAAGTTTGAAGAAGCGTTCAACTGAACAAATAGCTGAGTGCCTCTCATTAGTCAGTTCTGCCATTATCGTTCACAATTGAAGACAAGTCACTTCGCTCTCTTCAGTTTCAGTCTCCCTCTCATCCATCTTTGTACCTGCTTCACCATCTAGCCAAGCTTTCAATTATAGGGAAGTTGGAGATCCAAGTTGCTGGCCAGAGTGAAAGGCAGTTATGAGAGTGAAGCACAGATGGGGAATAACAAAGGCAGCTGCCAGCTAGATTTTTTTTTAATTGGCAGAGAACCCCCTTGAGAGAAAGCTGTAATTGCAGTAACTCTGTTTTTATAATTGACCAGGTAAGACTTCAGAAACCACTGCTATCTCGGAACTGAATAATTGTGGTTCCTGGTTCTAACCTATTCACCCCAAGCCTTGTGAATCTACCCAGTTCCTTTGATAAAGGAACTACCAAGGGCTTCAGTTATCCTGCCCAGTTGGTGGCAGAGATAGGGGTGGTGGTAAAGTGATACAACTGGAACCCAACAGTGACACAATCTCAAAATGCATCTTTGGTTCTTTCTTGAAGACTGTAGTTCTCAGGGTTCCAGGTAAGCTTAATCGCTTAATACTTGATGAACTGGTTTGGAATTTAGGGGGTATGAAATTATATTGCTTATGTGAATAGAGGAATTGACTGAGATTTACCATTTGATTTTTCTGATAGACCTCAGAACTCTAGAACAAATCACCTATCTCTTCTTTGAAATGTAAGACCTCCATAGGAGTCCTGAAAAAGTCACCTACAAGGAGCTGATGTTGTTTTACTTTAATGGAATGTGTTTTAATTCAGCTAAAAGTACCCATTATTGTATTTCTTCTACAAGTTAGTAATATATTATATCTGCCCATGAAGATTTAAACTATTTTCTCTCCAAACAATGTGAATTTCAGTGAGATGCTTCCTCCCAGGCTCTCATAAATTCCCAGATAAAGTCAGTCATAAAAAGCCTTATTTCAAATACCCATTTGCTTTCCTCTCCCTTATGCAGTATTCTGGTCAAAGTTCAAAAAGTACCCACAAGGAGAGGAAAAATTACACCCAATACTGCTTCTCCAAAGGACCAGGATTAACTGCAGCTGATAATTGTCTTTGCAAATGATGGTAATACGTCATATAATCTCATTAAATTTGGAAACACCACAGCTTTGAGAGAGACAAAACACAGCAAAAATCCACATTAGGTAAAGATAAAAATCCCTTATGTGTCTGAAATCTCAGAATAAATTTCTTTCAGTTGACTTGTCCCTTATCTATATAAAATGTAAGATTCCATAGCGATGAGAATCAGAAATCATTCCCTTTGGGGAAATTATCTGCTACCAAAACTCTGCTCATCATTTAAAGGTAATAATATTGTAATCCATAATTTTTGAGAGAAATGGCAAGTAACTTTGGCCTAGGAAACATAAAACTGAGAAGGCTGAAAATTATCTTCTCTGTTCATATAATTTCAACAAAGCTATTTGAGGAAGCACAGATGATTAGATAATACTTTTTATGAAGAGTTCAAAGCATTATAGTGAGAACTAAACCTTGGAAAAACTTGGAATTATATGGTAAACTAGAAAGGTGGAATTAGGAGGCTTCTAATATAAGTAGAGGTCTTCCCTGGTGGCTCAGATGATAAAGAATCTGCTTGCAATGCAAGAGATCGAGGTTCAGTCTCCGGGTTGGAAGATCCCCTGGACAAGGGCATGAAAATCCCGTCCAATATTCTTGCCTGGAGAATTCCATGGAGAGAGGAGCCTGGCGGGCTACAGTCCAAAGGGTCACAAAGAGTCAGACGCAGCTGAGTGACTAACACTACTACTACTACTACTAATGTAAGCAGAAGAAGAAGAAAAAGGGATGAAATTAGCTGGGGCACACAAAAAGAAATATTAGATAAAGAGAAAGAAAGAGGTGTTCATGGTAGGATGAGTCAAGTGTAGTCCTGAATAAAACATAAAACAGTGCTTCACAGACATCAATGTACTTACGAATCACATGGAGATCTTTTTTCCAATGTGCATTGCAATTGGGTAAACGGAGGTGGGGCCTGAGAATCTGCATTACTTATGAGGTTACAGGTGATGCTCATGTTGTTGGCCCATGGACCATAGACATGAACACAGATAGGTTCATAAACAATCGATTAAGTCATTGAAGAATCTGGGGTGTTACTCAACATGCACACTGGCTATTTCAGATCAAAATCCTTTCATCCATAGCGGATTCATGTTGATGTATGGCAAAACCAATACAATATTGTAAAGTTAAAAAAAATAATCATAATAAAATTCTAAAAAAAAAACAAAAACAAAATCCTTTCATCTTTATTAAGTACCTCTCCTGTGTGAAGCGCTATAGAAGGCCACATGAAAGTAAAATGCTGACCCTGTTTTTATTCATCTTACACTCCAATTGAAAAGGAAATACTCAAAGAAGAGTAGTTTTCTCCAAGGTCATAGAAATGGTCCTTCATGTTTACATCTCTTGACTTCTCCTCTGTGCAATATGATATTTTAAAACTTTCTTGAGAAATCCAAAGAGATCACAGATTGGGGTAGAAGGAGGAAGGCTAAGGGAATGAACATAGATAGGGGATTTAATTTCACAGTCTAAAGCTATTTCACAGGTGAAATTTTTTCATTAACATTAAACAAAGCATTTTTCCTCCCTGCCTACATTGGGGGAACGATTTAACCTTGAACCAAATGTGTGAATTGAGTTTAGATAATATCATCTCACATTCTTTAGAGGAAACTTCATAACATATAAAGGAGGGGATGGTGAACCCTGTTTTACATCAGTTTGTAGTAATACCCTGTCTCTTGAGGTACCACAGGATCCTTATTGAAAGTGGGAAAAGGACACAGGGTTTCCTCAACATTTTTATCCTTCAATGAATTTTTAACATTATATGTAATCACAATTTGATAAAAATCAAATTATATTCCTGAACCTTGAAAGGTACTTGCTCCTCAACATTTTCATCTCTAGTATAATTTCAACATTAAAAACAGGTAGGATTCTAATAAAAATGTAATTATATTGGACTCTGAGAGTGAGATAGCAATTTTTATCACAGATTCGACCTGTTCTTATTTCACTAACTGCATCTTTGCTACACATTGTAAGAACTCAATATTGAAAATTTTTTGAAACTCTAGGTACAGGATTGTAAAAATCTTAAGAAAGAAGTTTCTTCCATGTGTGTAACATCAGCATCTTTACCATGACTTAAGAGTTGCCAGGTTCCACATCTCTCAGTCCATTTTATTTTCACCTACTCTTCATGATGTATATCCTGGTCATTCATTATATGAAATCCAAGTCTCTTTCCTTTTCTGATGACTTGGAGCATGAAAACCACCTTACCAGGAGAGATACATATGTTGAAAACAGATATCAAGATATACAACTGGAATAGTAGATGGAGAGCCCTTTCCCTGGTGGCTCAGATGATAAAGCATCTGACTGCAATGTGGGAAACCCAGGTTTGATTCCTGGGTTGGGAAGATCCCCTGGAGATGCAAATGTCAATCCACTCCAGTACCCTTGCCTGAAAAATCCCATGGACAGAGGAGCCTGGTAGTCTACAGTCCATGGGGTCGCAGAGTCAGACACGACTGAGCGACTTCACTTTCTTCCAGGGGGTAGACAGAAACTCTCAAAGTCTCTCCTGTCGAAAGAATCTTCAAGTCCTGAAGAAGAAAATCTGAGGAGTGATAAGTCCATTTTTTTCCCTTTCTGTAATGTTTCTGAAAGTTTTCTGAAATTTTGGAAGAAGTCTGGAGAAAAGCCAGGAAATTTTTGAGATAGCTCAACATCTTAGGTTTCTCAGTCTTCTTCACTTAAACACAATATATTGATAAAAGGTGTGGATTTTGGAGCCAGACCATTGGGAATTTAATTTCTGTCTTTGCCAATGTGGAAACTTAGGAAATTTATATAGTCTACCTCAAAACTTAAGAAATTTATATAGTCAATTTTCTCATCTGTAAAGTGGGTGTGAAAACAATAATATAATAATAATAATAATACCTAGCCTATAGAGTTATAGTGAAGATTAGATGAATTAATATCTATAAAGTTCCTAGAATAGTACCTGGGACATAGTGAGCACTCAATAGATGCTAACTACTTTAATATCAATTATTATTTTTCTTCTTGGAAGTAGGAGTAATGACTTCTGCAAATATGGATATCAGTGTATAGAGATGGAGGGAGAGGAATGGGGGAGCCAGAGATACAGGAGAAAGTAATATCAGCAACATGTGTGAATGGAGAGAAGAATAGAGCAGAGACCTACGGAATCAGGAATAGACGATGTAAAGAAAAATGGTTCCTTCTCTCACCCTTACCAAGTGACCCAGCAACAGACTGACAGCAGTAATAAAAACCTGCCTCAGAGAAGGAGCTGAAATATGAGGAAGAATATTATGGAAAGATACACAGAGGATAAAAAGTAATTATGTTTCTTTAAATCTCAGTGTGTGTGTATATGTGTGTGTATGTGAGAATGCATGCATGAATGAGAATGAGAGAGAGAATATGAATATGACCTAAATAGGATACAAAAAAATTGATAAGCACTAAAAGTTAGGGCTTTGTTATGTTCACCTGTAAAACCAAATCTATAAATGGAGGATTCTAAACATTTGCTATTTTAAGAAGCGTCTATATTTTGAGTGATGATTAAATTCTCTAAACTTCTATTAAAATTATTGTCAACTCTTTGATAGCTCATTGATTTTTAGAGGCCATATCAGATTTCACCCTCTCGCTGGATGCTTATAGCAATGTAGAATAATAAAATTAAATAACATGCTGAATGGGGATTTAAAAACAGCTGTGTGTTTTATATTTGGGAGAGACAGAAGGAGCAGGAATATAATTTAAGCATATCCTGGATGACTTTCCTACTTAACACTGATATAAAAACAAATCTATCACCTATAAACACCAGCACAATGGGGGAAGAAAAAGAACATTTAGAAACCCCACCAATTATATCCTCCCATCAACACTAATACCATTGCTTAAACAATCAACCCACTTCTTTACCTATCTAAGTGATTGTCAGGGATATGAAAAACCTTAGAACTTTAACATAGCATCTCAATAAAACCTTATGAACGGAGTAACATTATGATGGTGTTTACAGAACTAGATCATCTGAAATTGCACCTCTTAACAATATCATAGACTAATTATTTTTCTTTAAACCATTCTTCCTCCTTAAAAATATTCAGTTTTAGTTTCATTCTTTTACAAGTGGTTGACCAGAGTTCCCAGCACCACTTGTTAAAGAGATTGTCTTTAATCCATTGTATATTCTTTCCTCCTTTGTCGAAGATAAGGTGTCCATATGTGCGTGGATTTATCTCTGGGCTTTCTATTTTGTTCCATTGATCTATATTTCTGTCTTTGTGCCAGTACCATACTGTCTTGATAACTGTGGCTTTGTAGTAGAGCCTGAAGTCAGGTAGGTTGATTCCTCCAGTTCCATTCTTCTTTCTCAAGATCGCTTTGGCTATTCGAGGTTTTTTGTTTTTCCATACAAATTGTGAAATTATTTGTTCTAGCTCTGTGAAGAATGCTGTTGGTAGCTTGATAGGGATTGCATTGAATCTATAGATTGCTTTGGGTAGTATACTCATTTTCACTACATTGATTCTTCCAATCCATGAACATGGTATATTTCTCCATCTGTTAGTGTCCTCTTTGATTTCTTTCACCAGTGTTTTATAGTTTTCTATATATAGGTCTTTAGTTTCTTTAGGTAGATATATTCCTAAGTATTTTATTCTTTCCATTGCAATGGTGAATGGAATTGTTTCCTTAATTTCTCTTTCTGTTTTCTCATTATTAGTGTATAGGAATGCAAGGGATTTCTGTGTGTTGATTTTATATCCTGCAACTTTACTAGAACACTTTCTAACACCATACACAAAAATAAACTCAAAATGGATTAAAGATCTAAACGTAAGACCAGAAACTATAAAACTCCTAGAGGAGAACATAGGCAAAACACTCTCTGACATACATCACAGCAGGATCCTCTATGACCCACCTCCCAGAATATTGGAAATAAAAGCAAAAATAAACAAATGGGACCTAATTAACCTTAAAAGCTTCTGCACATCAAAGGAAACTATTAGCAAGGTGAAAAGACAGCCTTCAGAATGGGAGAAGATAATAGCAAATGAAGCAACTGACAAACAACTAATCTCGAGAATATACAAGCAACTCCTACAGCTCAACTCCAGAAAAATAAATGACCCAATCAAAAAATGGGCCAAAGAACTAAATAGACATTTCTCCAAAGAAGACATACAGATGGCTAACAAACACATGAAAAGATGCTCAACATCACTCATTATCAGAGAAATGCAAATCAAAACCACTATGAGGTACCATTTCACACCAGTCAGAATGGCTGCGATCCAAAAGTCTACAAGTAGTAAATGCTGGAGAGGGTGTGGAGAAAAGGGAACCCTCTTACACTGTTGGTGGGAATGCAAACTAGTACAGCCACTATGGAGAACAGTGTGGAGATTCCTTAAAAAACTGGAAATAGACATGCCTTATGATCCAGCAATCCCACTGCTGGGCATACACACTGAGAAAACCAGAAGGGAAAGAGACACGAGTACCCCAATGTTCATCGCAGCACTGTTTATAATAGCCAGGACATGGAAGCAACCTAGATGTCCATCAGCAGATGAATGGATAAGGAAGCTGTGGTACATATACACAATGGAGTATTATTCAGCCATTAAAAAGAATACATTTGAATCAGTTCTAATGAGGTGGATGAAACTGGAGCCTATTATACAGAGTGAAGTAAGCCAGAAAGAAAAACACCAATACAGTATACTAACGCATATATATGGAATTTAGAAAGATGGTAACAATAACCCTGTGTACGAGACAGCAAAAGAGACACTGATGTATAGAACAGTCTTATGGACTCTGTGGGAGAGGGAGAGGGTGGGAAGATTTGGGAGAATGGCATTGAAACATGTAAAATATCATGTATGAAACGAGTTGCCAGTCCAGGTTCGATGCACGATACTGCATGCTTGGGGCTGGTGCACTGGGACGACCCAGAAGGATGGAATGGGGAGGGAGGAGGGAGGAGGGTTCAGGATGGGGAACACATGTATACCTGTGGCGGATTCATTTTGATATTTGGCAAATCTAATACAGTTATGTAAAGTTTAAAAATAAAATAAAATTAAAAAAAAAAAAAAATATTCAGTTTTTTAAAAGGGCTTAATTCATAAACTCTCTTTAGAAAAAAAATAGTTTTCCATAGTATTGATACATAATAGCACTGGTATGTGTGGGTATTATAGAGTTGGAGTAATGACTACTGACATTCTTCACTCTAGGAAGGAACTTTTTATATGTAAACAATACAAATTCCATCATTATGAAAATAAAATTTAAGATTTTCTTTCCCAGAGAGTTCATGGACCATCACCTACAAGATTAAAAACATTCAGTTCCTGTGACTTCAGAAAGGACATGGAGACTTCATTCCTCAAATCAAGGAGAAATTTCAAAATACATAAGACACGACTTCCAGATCACAAAAGGAGCTATTTAGGTGGAGGTCGTGTCTGCCTATGCTTCAGAAAACCAAAACTGTGAAATTGATGGACTTACAAGATATCTTCTGTACGTTAGCTCTTCTTTTCATTTTCTTCCTTTTATAGGCTTATCTTTATTTTACACTCAAACTCGTTCTCTGATATTTTCCTCTCTCCCTGTAAACCTGGTGTTTTATTCCTTGAAAAGACCTCCCTTTGTCCTGCCTTGCTTTTTGCATATAGCAGCTCAGACACAGAAGGCCTCTTTAGCTCCTGCTATTATTGGTGGATGACAGGCTGAACACTTAGGACCCTATTGAAGGACCATTAATGCTTTGCATTTCTATTCTATGTCATTTCCTGCAAGTACTCGTTCAATTTCACACAGCTCTTGCAGCAATCTTCCCACATTCGTTCTGCAAAAACCCATCACTTTTATTTTTACCCTCTTTGCTTTCACTTTGGTTCCAATTACCAATCTAGCTGGATTCTGACTTCTGTTCAATTCAGGAGTACCTCCACTTTACCTTTCACATAATTTTTTCTCACATCACCTTTCACTCTGGATATGCAAACCTGAACCTATGAATTGCTTCTACTTTCTCTTTCCTGAGTTTACCTACTGTGTAATAAGAAAGCCCTTTGCTGTGTCATATCACTTTTTGTATCAACTTATTAAGATCCCATGCTCACAACTATCTTTCCAAACTTCACTTTATAAGATTCCTAATGCATTCTACTAAGAATCAACAGTCTCCACATGTCTTTTTGTTTTTTTTTCCTTTTTAGAAGTAATTATTTAACTGTTCCTGAGGGTGTATGATTTGGGATATAACCAAGTTTCATGCTCACTTTTTCTGTTAGAAAGGTATGTCTAGAAAGCCTCAAATAGAAACAAGATACACTAAAGCTATTGGCTGTGTGAATCACAACAAACTGTGGAAAGTTCTTAAGAGATGGGAATACCAGACCACCTTAACTGACTCCTGAGAAAGGTATGCCAATCAAGAAGCATCAGTTAGAACCTTATTTGGAATAACTGACTGACTCAAAATTGGGAAAGGAGTACAAAAAGGATGTATGTTGTCACCCTGTTTATTTAACGCATATGCAGAGTATATCCTGCAAAATGCTGGACTGGATGAATCACAAGCTGGAATCAAGGCTGCTGAGAGAAATATCAACAACCTCATATATGTAGCATCTTGATGAAGGTGAAAGAGAAGAGTGAAAAAGCTGGCTTGAGACCCAACATTCAAAAAACTAAGATCATATCATCTGGTCCCATCACTTTATGGCAAATAAATGGGGAAAAAATGGAAACAGTGACAGACTTTATTTCTTGAGCTTCAAAATCACTGCCATAGTGACTGCAGCCATGGAATTAAAAGATACTTGCTCCTTGGAAGGAAACCTATGCCAAACCTAGACAGCATATTAAAAAGTAGAATCATCACTTTGCTGACAAAGATCCATATAATCAAAACTATGGTTTTTTCAAGTATTCGTGTACAGATGTGAGAGTTGGACCATAAAGAAGGCTGAGGGCTGACAAATTAATGCTTTCAAATTGAGTTGTTGGAGAAGGTTGTGAGTCCCTTGGACTGCAAGGAGATAAAACCAGTTAATCCTAAAGGAAATCAAACTTGAATATTCATTGGAGGGACTGATGCTGAAGCTGAAGCTCCAATACTCCAGGAGATAGTGAAGGTCAGGGAAGCCTGTGTGTGCTCCAGTTTATGGGGTTGCAGAGTCAGATGTGACTTAGGGACTGAACAACAATGATGATGAAACAGTTTGAGCCTCCTGATGGCCAACTTTCTTATCTTGATCTATTTATTATTTATTGAATAAAGTGAAAGACCTCATTTCTTTTGCAAATAATTACACTGAGTGACTATTGCCAAGGACCTAAAAGAGCCAATTGCCAAGAGAGTGACTTTCTATAGAAGAGACAAGAGAACAGATGCCCAGTATCCTGGGCTTCCCTGGTGACTCAGTGGTAAAGAATCCACCTGCAATGCAGGAGATGCAGGTTCGATACCTGGGTCAGGAAGATCCCCTAGAGGAGGAAATGGCAACTCACTCTAGTATTCTTGCCTTGGAAATCCCATGGACAGAGGAGCCTGGCGGACTACAGTCCATGGGGTCACAAAAGAGCCAGAAACAACTGAGCATTGTAGGGGTAATAATGTTGAGACAGAAGATTAAACTGTAGAAGACTTAGTAGGAAATTGGAAATATCAGATGTAAAATTAGAAGGACTGATGTTAAAGCTGAAACTCCAGTACTTTGGCCACCTCATGCGAAGAGTTGACTCATTGGAAAAGACTCTGATGCTGGGAGGGATTGGCGGCAAGAGGAGAAGGGGACGACAGAGGATGAGATGGCTGGATGGCATCACTGACTCGATGGACATGAGTCTGAGTGAACTCTGGGAGTTGGTGATGGACAGGGAGGCCTGGCGTGCTGCAATTCATGGGGTTGCAAAGAGTCAGACACGACTGAGCGACTGATCTGATCTGATCTGATGAGAAAAGCTGACTCATTTGAAAAGACCCTGATGTTGGAAAAGATTGAAGGCAGGAGGAAAAGGGATGACAGAGGATGAGATGGTTAGATGGCATCACTGACTCAATAGACATGAGTTTGGGTAAACTCCGGGAGTTGGTGATGGACAGGGAGGCCTGGCGTGCTGCGGTTCATGGGGTCACAAATAGTTGGACAAGACTGAGCGACTGAACTGAGCTGAACTGAGATAGGGAAAGTATCATTTGGTATTGTAACTATCACAAGGCAAGATGTATACTAGCACTCAGGCGAGCTGGGGAAATTTTTTAGCCCTAAGTGAAAAGCAAGTAACATTTAAAAAAGAAAAGTAAGTTTAAGAAAAGTAAGCAACAAGTAGTTTTCTGTGACCTTAGCTTAGAATTTATTAAGAATATCTTCTTTTAGTTCCTTCTTTCAGTTTCAAAATGTTGTTGCAGAAAACTCTATAACTGTGCAGACTGGTCTCATTTTAAATGCATGGCCGCAAATCTCAAATGTCACAGACATTGCCACCCAGAGATGTTCCTACACTTCACTAGTATATTTGCTTCTGTATTTTAAAAAAAAAAAAGTTTCACAAGTTGTCCACTCTCTTCAAATTGCTGACCATTGCTCATTTCACTGCTCCTCGCCCCTCTGTATTCTCACACCTCACACACACATAATCTCAGCTGATGATCTTGTCACACTCTCAGCTTGCTACTGCTACAATGGATGATGCATTCTTGCTCCCATGAAAGAGTTTCATCTAGATTTCTTAAGATTTCTTTCAAACTCCTGCGATCGGCCCTTTTCCCTCTTGTGTTGTCAATCCTGGTCTCTGTATGTGAACATTTCCCTCTGCAATTAAAAGACTCTATTATCTCTTGTTTTAATAAAAACACACAAAGAAATTTCCCCTTAATAACATTTTTTTTCCCTCCAGCTACTGTCCCATTTCTCTGCTTTCTCTCAGGGTAAATCTTCAGAGTTGTCATAGTCACTGTCTCTGCTACTTCACCACATTCTCTCCTTGATCCATTCCAGTGGGGCTTCCGCCACTGTCACTTTACCCATGCTACTTAAGTCAAGGTCACCAATGACCTCTATCTTACCAAATCGAATCACTTCTCTGTCTTCACGTGAATTGATTTCTCTACAACATGTATCACTGTTGACAACAACTTCCTTCTAGTATTCAACACTTTGTATAGTTCTTTCTTCTGCATTACTTCTTTTCTTCTTACTTGGGCTTCCCTTGTGGTTTAGCTGGTAAAGAATCTGCCTGCAATGTGCGAAACCTGGGTTCTATCCCTGGGTCTGGAAGATCCCCTGGAGAAGGGAAAGGATACCCACTTCAGTATTTTGGCCTGGAGAATCCCATGGACTATGGGGTCGCAAAGAGTTGGACACAACTGAGTGACTTTCACTTTCACGCTTCTGCCTTGCTACTTCTTTTCTTACTCACCAAATGTTCTTTATCTTTTTTGCTGGATTTTCCTGTTTTATCCTTAAAATTACATCTTCCTAGGATGCTCCTCTCCCAATTCTTAATTGACTGTTTCTTCCATATAATTAATATCTCAGCTTAAATTCACCTCCTACCTAATCAAAAAGAAATCTCCTAGTCTTTTCAATTTTTTATATTTATCAGTATCTGGTATTTCCCCACTTATTATCTTATCCTTCTCATATCTAGAGATATAAGCTCCTTGATAATGAAGACATTGTCTGTCTTATTAACATATTTCTAGGGTGTAGGGCAGTGTTTGGTACATGGTAGGTATTCAGTAAATATTTACTGAATTACTGAATACATTCATTCAAGGCATAACATTCTCTCCATATCCAGCTCTTTGTTATCCACTTAAGAAACAAGCCAATGGGCTTTGGCATGACTGCTTGTTAGCATTTATGCTAGAATCAAAGATGTGGCCACTTAATGTGAAAATAATAACCATTTTCAGTCTGTCCATGTTTATTTTCCATTTATTTTACAAGTTCCAGCCTAAATATTCCCTCCTTAGGGAAGCACTTTTTAAGATCCTAGAGACTATATTCTCCATGTTGTTTTACTCAATATATTCTCCTCTATATTACTCATCATATCTGTAATTACTTGTTACATACTTATGAACCATAGTCTCCATGAGGGCATAGGTTATATTTTTTAAAATCTCTTTATCTAGTACAGTGTCTAGCATGGAGCAGCAGTTCATTAAATGTTTGTAGGACTGAATTAAACTGACCTTACTCACACTGGCATTGAGGCTAGTAAGTCTGAACCTCAATATATACTTTCTTACTGAGTGAATCTAAGTTCCAATTATGAAAGAAAATTGAACTGTCATGTTTGTGGGATGACTCCATGATATGAGAAAAAAATGAAAGCATAAAACCATGTATTGCTCTGGTAGCATAACTTCCCCTTCTTTCATTAACCTAAATTAAGAATCTGATATTCAGACAATTCATTTCAGAAAACCTGAGAAGGTTCAAACCACTATAATGGCCATATATGTGAATGGTTGACCAGATAAGTCTCTACTTAAATTAAAACAGTGTCTTGTTTGGAACTCTGCAGGTTGCTAGAGAAATGGTAAAATGGTCACATCCTTTCAGGAAGAGAGATAAGAGGGATCATAGTTAGCTTATGTGTGGCAAAGAAGATAATCCTGTATCACATTAAGGACTGATCTCTTTCAGTATGAAAGGAAACTAGCTCTGACAGATGTCAATACTTAGAAAAGTACCATTTCCTGCTTCTGTCATAAAGATAAATTGGAGCAAGTGCCTTAACTCTTGCTGCTGCTGCTGCTGCTAAGTCGCTTCAGTTGTGTCTGACTCTGTGCAACCCCATAGACGGCAGCCCACCAGGCTCCCCCATCCCTGGGATTCTCCAGGCAAGAACACTGGAGTGGGTTGCCATTTCCTGCTCCAATGCATGAAAGTGAAAAGTGAAAGTGAAGTCGCTCAGTTGTATCTCACTCTTCGTGACCCCATGGACTGCAGCCCACCAGGCTCCTCCATCCATGGGATTTTCCCCGCAAGAGTACTGGAGTGGGGTGCCATTGCCTTCTCCACTTAACTCTTGAGACCATTTGAACTCTGTGGCCCAGGTGGCAGAAGCTACAATAAGAAAACTATTCAATTCAACCTGATAGCCCGCCCTTTACTTAACCTCTTCTTGATAACTGGCTAATTACTTATGGTAAGCACTTGTTATGAAACAGACAAATGTTTCTGAGTATAATATAGTAACTCTAGGCATAGGCTGGAGAAGGCAATGGCACCCCACTCCAGTACTCTTGCCTGGAAAATCCCATGGATGGAGGAGCCTGGTGCGCTCCGGTCCATGGGGTTGCTAAGAGTCGGGAACGACTAAGCGACTTCACTTTGACTTTTCACTTTCATGCATTGGAGAAGGAAATGGCAACCCGCTCCAGTGTTCTTGCCTGGAGAATCCCAGGGACGGTGGAGCCTGATGGGCTGCCGTCTAGCTGCAGTCTATGGGGTCGCACAGAGTCGGACATGACTGAAGTGACTTAGCAGCAGCAGGCATAGGTAGTTATACTCTTATGTCACATAAGAGGCAGGCCTTGCTTTTACCTGGTTAAACCTGTACTGTTTTCTTTAGATTAGCAGATTTTAAAATTAATGTGTTACATTCAACAAATACTTATTGATCATGCGCTTCTCCCCTGATATTTTTCCAGACACTGAGGATATAGTAGTAAGCAAAACATATAAAGCGCCACCCCGCAGGGGTCTTACAGCCTAGTGAAAGGAGACAGAGTAATCAGATAAACCAATAATCATGGAGAATAAGATAAGGGCTAGGAAGAAGAGTAAAGCAAGGTAAGAGGACACAGAGAATGAGGGTAGGGGTTGACTAATGTAGATAATAAGGTCAAGGAAGGCCTTCCCAAGGAGCTGTCATTTGAGCCGAGACCTGAATACAAAGAAGAAGAAAACCAAGGGAATAGTTGGGGCAGTAGCTTTAGAGTAAACTGAAGCTTTTCTATTGACATTTTGCTCAAGGCTAAAGCCTTGAATGCTATAGGACAATTTTCAGTAGGCATTTTGGAGGCCTTTCAGCCTGCCTCTGTATCTCTTTTGCTTGGGAAGTTTGACATACCCAGGCTTTTAGTTGTTCCCCTCTAGACCAGGTGCCCAGAAGAAAGTTATCTGGCATCCCAGTCACATGACCGAGTCCTACTTATTCTTGTTCTAATGTATTAAGCACTGGTATTACAGAGATGATAATGTATAGGTTGTCCCTCGAGAAGATCACAGTCATTTTCTTGGGGATAGGCTTGGGCTATCTTAAGTCCTTTTGGCCAAAAGTCCTAGAACCACCTGGTTAAAAACATTTGATCCATTCCACTGCATATTTTCAAAGCTTCATCACAGTTTCCTCAGAGTAGATGGCCTTGATTCTTGACTTGATCACAAATTTGGATATGATCTACCCACTTGAACTATGAAAACAGTTATTTTAAGGGTTAAATTTTGCTCTTGTTTGCTGATTTTACGTTTTCTGGGGTATAATTTCTAAGGAGTGAAATATACAGATCTTATATATACAGCTGAATGAGTCTTTCCAAATGCATAAACCTGTGTGTCTCACATCCCAATCAAGTTAAACAGTATTTTCATCATCCCAGAATTTCCTTTCTAGTCTTTCTAGTTAATTCCTCTCCAGTAGTGGTGGTGGTCAGTCACTCAGTCATGTCTATTTGCAGCCCCATTGACCAGCCTGCCAGGGTCCTCTGTCCATGGGATTTCCCAGGCAAGAATACTGGGGTGGGTTGCCACATCCTCCTCCAGGGAATCTTCCCCACCCAGAGATTGAACCTGCATCTCTTACTTGACAGGTGGATTCTTTACCACTGAGCTACCTGGGAAGCCCAATTCTGATTATTTTCACCATACTGTAGTTTTGCCTATTTTTGAAGTTTATAATGGAATCACACAGGATATACTCTCCTCTCTGCCTGGATTCTTTCACTCATCCTTAAGTCTGTGAAATTCATCCATGTTGTATGTATTAGGAATTCATCTCTTTTAATTGTTCAATGGTATTCTATTTTATGAATATTCTTCAATCCATTCACCTATTGATAAAAGTTTGGGTTGTTTCCATTTTGGGGCTATTATGAATAAAGCACCAATGAACATTTGTGAAAAAGTCTTTCTGTGGACATATATTTTCATTTTTCTGGGGTTAAGTATCTAGGAATAGAAGTTAGATCATAGAGTATGAAGGGATTAAGAATTTCAATATATATAAAATTTTGGCTCTGAAGCCAGACTATCTATTTATAACAGTATGAACCCACTTCTAAACCTCGACAGTCTTGATTCTGGCTAAAAAATCGGTGTATTAAGATAGTATAGCACAGTGGTTATGAGTAAGGTTTGTGGACTTGCTTTGCCAAAGTTCACATCTTGACCCCATTGCTTAAAAATTTTGAGGCCCTGTAGTGTATTATTTAATGACCCTGGACCTGTATTCTTTATATGTAAAATACACTTGATTCATAGGATTGTGTAGTGAGAATTCAATGAGACATTCTCTCTAAAGTAGTTAGTACAGTGCCTGGGCACTTCAGAAAGTTTCAGCAAATATTGACTTCAAGGTTGGGGGAACTTAAGCCTATCTTCACTTGCCTGAATGTTTCATTGAATATAACATCTAAATGAAAGGCAACCATACACCAAAAGGTATGTAATTAAATCACAATGAAAGACCAAACTTGGAACTTAATAAAAATCAAAATTCAAGTTAAATGATTGGCCTTAAATAATAGTGCACAACTAATGATTAGGCTTCCCTGGTGGTTCAGCGGTAAAGAATCTGCCTGCCAATGCAGGAGACATGGGTTTGATCTCTGGGTCAGGAAGATTTGGAGAAGGAAATGGCAATCCACTCCAGTATTCTTGCCTGGGAAATCCCATGGACAGAGGATCCTGGCAGGGTACAGTCCATGGGGTCACAAAACAGTTAGATATGACTGAGCAACTAAACAACAACAACAAAATAAAGTATTAATTAATTGTTTATCTTACCTTTCAAACTCTATCCTCAGAACACTGTATTTTCCTGTTAAGTAATGTTGGTATATGAAAATGAAGTCACTCAGTTGTGTCTGACTCTTTGAGACCCCATGGACTGTAGCTTACCAGGCTCCTCCATCCATGGGATTTTCCAGGCAAAAATACTGGAGCAGGTTGCCATTTCCTTCTCCAATACTGGCTTATGTGTATATATATGTACTTAATATGTTCTCACTTCCTTGTAAACTGATAAACAGCTGATCTTGCAAAATATTAATATAAGGATCAATTCAGCAACATCATTAGGGACACTCAGACTCTGACATAAAGATTGGTGAACTATAACAAGCATTTTTATGACTTGGCAATTACTAATTAATATACGCTTTACTTATCAATTTCAATAAAAATCAATTTCCTGACTCTCTGCTGAATATAATTTTGGTCAGCTAGTATTAGGTGATAAAAAACACAAACGTACAAATATCAGAGAACTTTTCTTTCTTTTCAAGTGATTCTGCTAAGTTTGCAATATCAAGGTATTCAGTTGTTTGACTTCATAACTAACAGGTAATGATGACCTTTGATTTCATCTCCAAAGGAAACAGTAATCACTGATGCAGCTGTGGATTCTAACCCAAGAGAAACTGAAAATCTAAAATGTTCCTGCTCTTCCTCAAGCTAAATCACTGAATAATATTGCTTGAGTTAGGAGTGGCTGTGATACTAGTATAACCTTAAATTCATTGTAAGGATAAATTGAAAAGCTTTTTGCATTTTGTGGCCTTTTCCATTCTTTGAATGGACAAACCCAAAGCTCAAATACTCATATTGAACAGAGAAGGCCCAAAGAGAAATAACAAATTTCTGATTTTCCCTAATGACAATGCTGGTGTTATGAAATGTGAGGATTCTGCCTCAAACAAAGCCATAAGGGCCATGTTGGAAGCTGACATCTTTCTTTACGTCATCCTTAGAGGGTCAGAAAAGGCACCCCTCATCCCAATCCCCTGTATCTTGGTGGCCTTCTGATTACATTCTGCAACTTTAATATATGGATGTATTGGAAATCACCATGTCCTTCAACTATCACATTCTGGCAAATGTCCTGAATTCCTGTAAACTAAAAAGCACTCAAAATTTTGGAGGAAAAAGACTTCAAATTAAATAACTCTGTCTTCCACAAATGTTTGTACAAGTTTTACGGGCTTATTTAACTTCTCAGTTACTGAGTTCAGTGCACTCTTCTGTGTAGCTTCCTTGTACTCCAACTCATCTGCTTACCTCTATTATAGAACTTAGCACACAGCTGTCAGTTTGAGTTTTTGCTAACATCCAAATCTCATGTCACTCCCTGCTTAGTATCCTTCAGTGATTTCCTGCTGTTTCCAAGGTAACATGCAGACTCTTCTACTTTGGCCTCCAAAGGCCCTTCCTGATTTGGCTCTTGTTCATCTTTCTAGTATCATCTCCCGCCATCTTTTCCCTTTCATCTCCAGTGTGAGCCAACTGGCCTGCCTGGAGCTCCTGCAAGAAGCCACACTTGCGTGTCTCAGTGCCCAGCATATGTATTTTCCTGCTGATTTAAATGCCTTTCCCTCAGCTCTGTTCAACTGGCCAATTCCCTTTAAAGAATCAAATCAAGTGACACTTTCTTCTATGGTCATTTTTGGTTTTGCTCACATATGAACAACAGCGAAAACCTACACAGAATGCAGGTGTGTCTCATTGCTCTCCCTAAGGTCCTACTGAATAATACTATTATGGCACTTAATACTTTCAAAGTAGTGGAATTTTCTCAGTAGTCTTGCCCACTACACTGTGAGCCTGTGGGAAGCAGGGACACTATTTTATAAATTTCTGTATCCCTTACAGTCTGTCTCAGTGCCCTGGCTCAAAGTGGGTGTTCAATAAGTGTTTCTGAAACAAAAAGAAAAAACTTTCTGAAGAAACAAACAAACAAACAAAAAACCTTGAAATTCCAATTGAAACGCTCATTTTTTTTTCAGTTCTTACTAGACAGAGCTCTGACCTGTAAACCTTCGATATGAATACAATGTGAACACCCTGAGCCCACTTCATTCTCATCTGTGATCCTCTGGAAAGTCCTGCTGTTTTCCTGCCTATTGGAAGGCAGTCCTGTGGAAGGCAGACCTCTGGCATTCTGTCAATTCTGTGAAAGGCTATCCAGCCTCCTGTCCATGTTCTTTTTACCATCTCAATTTCCTGTTAGGGCCTGATTCCAAGACACTTATCCTTCCTCTGGGTACTGTGGGGACCTCCCTCCACTCTAAATCCCCCTTTCACCAACTCAAGTTACTTGTCTGGTCCCTTGACCACTGATTCCCCAGGCATGCGTAGCATGAACTCATCCTTTGCCCAGATTGCTTAATAATTTAAAGGTACTAATACATTAAAGTTTTATAAAAGCAAAACAAAAGCAAAATCAACAAAACAGAGACACACTGAATAGCGCCCAAAGTAGTATGTCTGGAGTCATAAAATGCTCAGGGTCCTAGGGGGATGGGGCATGAACCCACGTGAGTAGGAAGCACATGCAGTAGTCACTGCAACCCAGTAACACCACTTGCTTAAATCTATAGGAAAAACTCTGTTCTAATATCCTCTGCTGGTAAACTGAATTTCAGGCCAATTTCCATGCAGTCTTTCCATGCAACCTTATGGTTTTTTTCCCCCCACCAGATTTCACTGGAGTTAATAAGGCCATATATCCCTAGCAACATGTTTTTTTTTTTTTTTTTCTTTCATAGTCCCTAAACAGACTTCCCTGGTGGCTCAGATGGTAAAGCGTCCGTCTACAATGAGGGAGATCTGGGTTCGATCCCTGGGTCAGGAAGATACCCTGGAGAAGGAAATGGCAACCCACTCCAGTACTATTACCTGGAAAATCCTGTGGATAGAGGAGCCTGATAGACTACAGTCCACGGGGTTGCAAAGAGTCGGACACGACTGAGTGACTTCACTCACTCACAAACATCTTGTTGTTGCTGCTAAGTCACTTCAGTTGTGTCCGACTCTGTGTGACCCCATAGACGGCAGCCCACCAGGCTCCCCCATCCCTGGGAGTCTCCAGGCAAGAACACTGGAGTGGGTTGCCATTTCCTTCTCCAATGCATGGAAGTGAATAGTGAAAGTGAAGTCGCTCAGACATGTCTGACTCTGTGCGACCCCATAGATAGCAGCCCACCAGGCTCCTCCATCCATGGGATTTTCCAGGCAAGAGTACTGGAGTGGGGTGCCCTTGCCTTCTCCCTTGTATCTCTCTAGTAATCACAAATTCAAAAAAAAAAAAAAAACCACATGTGTTTAAACAGCTTCACAAATAGAATCCATCTGGAATGAAACAGCTGTTGACATTTATAACTTTGACAAATATAACTTTGTAACACAGGTCTTTCAACTGCTACTGACCCCAAAGAAGGTATCAAATAACATTCTTTCCTTATTGAATAATAATTTTCAATATGCTTTAAAGGTCTTCTCCCTCTCTTGGGCCATTGATGTTTTTGTGCTTTTGAAGAGTACTCGATATGTCTTATGTTTTTATAATCCTTAAGTCACCTTATATTCATCTGCAAGATCCACTGTATCTCATGACTTGCTGTGGAGATTAGTGTACTACTGATACTTCTCCTTTCATGTGCCTTGATTAAAAAAAAGGAAAAGAAGCATGGATGGAGGACTTTTACAGTATCATTTTGAAATCTCTCATTATGTATTGTTACCATTTAAAAAATACCCAGAGGGATGGTACAGGGAGGGAGGTGGGAGGGGGGTTCAGGATGGGGAACACGTGTATACCCGTGGCAGATTCATGTTGATGTATGGAAAAACCAATACAATATTGTAAAGTAATTAGCCTCCAATTAAAATAAATAAATTTAAATTAAAAAAAAATAAAAAATACATCTATCCCATGGTGGGGGGGGGGGTGATGGAGTCATTTGTAAAGTCTTATAGAGTTTTATTTGTATGAATCAAATGAAGCAGGAACTTCTAAATCTCCCATCAGTGAAGCAAAATATTAATACCTTCCTATGATTTTTAAACCACACAAGGAAATATATGGCTGCATATTTTTTATAGTGTTTGCTAGTAACTCCTTACATGGAGAAACTATTAAACCGTCTCACTCTGAGTAACAAGTTAAGCATTGGTCTTCGTCTGTCAACCTATAGGACAGATTTTGGTGATGTAGGAAGTAGACTTCAATAGGATTCATCCTTAGCAACAGCAGCTAACTGCCTAGTGCTGAAAATAATTGTGACTGAGACCTCACAGTCACAGAACCACAGTCTAGAACCAAATTGTTTCTAAGTTCTGCACAGAGCACAGAAAACAAGGAGTGGTAAGTTAACTACCTGAAACATGAACTAGAACAGGGGAACTCAGGCAATGTTCTAGCTCCTTTAGAGGCAAGAGGACATGAGAAGATCGAAAAATATTGCAGTGGCTCCTGATATCAGAGGTAGGGTTGCAAAAAGTCAGACACAACTGAGCAACTGAACGACAAAACAGCAAAAGTATAACAAGTAAGGCCAAACCTTATACTTTACTTGCCACTCAAGATGTGCACCCCAGTGTGCCTGCACTGAAAGTAACTACACAGGAATTAGTGAAAGAGTGAATACATTTCTTATACACAACATTTCCGGAAAGTCACTAGGATTTTCTAAGGAATGGTATACACATTTTCCCCACCAACTTCTCACTGTATCACTGTGGCTGAGGGGAGTTGACATTTGCCTCTATAGCCAGTTGGGAAAGGAAAAACAAAAAAAAAGTAATACAATGGGAGAAACAAAATTCACTTAATGAAAACTCACTATGTGGTCAGCTCTGGACAAGATTCTCTATTACCTTAAGTGTAGTGCAAAATATATGAGCAATTCCCTTACAACCATGTAGTATGTAAGTTTGGATATCAGAAAAGTACATATCCACATTCACTAAAAAATTCACATACCTACCTAACTGAGGACTATTGGCAACTCTCCTTAATCAGTAAATTTGGGGAACATGTGTACACCCGTGGAGGATTCATGTTGATGTATGGAAAAACCAATCAGATCAGATCAGTCACTCAGTCGTGTCCGACGCTTTGCGACCCCATGAATCGCAGCACGCCAGGCCTCCCTGTCCATCACCAACTCCCGGAGTTCACTCAGACTCACGTCCATCGAGTCAGTGATGCCATCCAGCCATCTCATTCTCTGTCGTCCCCTTCTCCTGCTGCCCCCAGTCCCTCCCAGCTGATCTCTGGTTCCTCTGCCTTTTCTAAAACCAGCTTGAACATCAGGAAGTTCATGGTTCACGTATTGCTGAAGCCTGGCTTGGAGAATTTTGAGCATTACTTTACTAGTGTGTGAGAGGAGTGCAATTGTGCAGTAGTTTGAGCATTCTTTGGCATTGCCTTTCTTTGGGATTGGAATGAAAACTGACCTTTTCCAGTCCTGTGGCCACTGCTGAGTTGTCCAAATTTGCTGGCATATTGAGTGCAGCACTTTCACAGCATCATCTTTCAGGATTTGGAATAGCTCAACTGGAATTCCATCACCTCCACTAGCTTTGTTGGTAGTGATGCTTTCTAAGGCCCACCAATACAATATTGTAAAGTAATTAGCCTCCGATTAAAATAAAGAAATTTATATTTTAAAAATAAATAAAATAAAAGGAAAAAAATTTGTTTGACACAACAGTTTTGAAAACATAACTTCTCAAAAGAATTTTAGTATGTATGCTTTTAAATTTAAAAACATAGGCTTCAATAGAAGCACAATAAAAAGTAAAATAAGTATATTTTAAGTAGTAGTTTTGTCACGGTTACTTCTGAAAGCTTAACCAGATGAGATTAAAGATCATGTGCTAACAAAAGATGGCAAAGCATCTATATTGATGCCTTGGTATAAATAAAGCTATAATAAAATGAGTTGTAGTATGTCTGTGAGTTCCATTTTTATAGAGACAGAATATCACATCCAGTTCTGTGTGAAAGATTACTATGAGGATGCATAGAAACTACTATGTCCCATAATTCATTTATAAAATTTTACATACATAAGCATTAGCTCCTAAGTATAAATCAGTCCCAATTTCTTATTGTTCAGTGAGCAGGTAGAAAATTTAACCTTGATCAATTAAACTAACCTCTAAATTGCCACCTAAGCATGTTGGTGACAGCTGTCAATCAGAGGCACTTTATAGAAACTGAAAGATGACAAGAAAATGCTGAGTTGATATGACAGTTCTGACAAAAATTTCTAAGGCACGGATGTATCCCTGTAGAAAGTGTCTCTACACCACAACAGATGGCCAGTGGTCAGGGAAAAACCATTATAGCCAGAAATGTGAAAACTTTAACTCTTCACTCTAGGAGACTAAAGATTTAATACAAATCATTTTCCCAAATCGTCAAAGCAAAATGTGTTCTTAGAGCCTCATGGATGTTGGCAAAGGTGTTTGTACTATGCCTTAGGTTGGCAAGATCAACTAAAGCATTTAGAAAGAAAACACTGAAAATTTCCACTCAGAGATCAGTCACTCAGTCGTGTCCGACTCTTTGCGACCCCATGAATCGCAGCACGCCAGGCCTCCCTGTCCATTAACAACTCCCGGAGTTCACTGAGACTCATGGCCATAGAGTCAGTGATGCCATCCAGCCATCTCATCCTCTGTCGTCCCCTTCTCCTCTTGCCCCCAATCCCTCCCAGCACCAGAGTTTTTTCCAATGAGTCAACTCTTCGCATCAGGTGGCCAAAGGACTGGAGTTTCAGCTTTAGCATCATTCCTTCCAAAGAAATCCAGGGCTGATCTCCTTCAGAATGGACTGGTTGGATCTCCTTGCAGTCCAAGGGACTCTCAAGAGTCTTCTCCAACACCACAGTTCAAAAGCATCAATTCTTCGGCGCTCAGCCTTCTTCACAGTCCAATTCTCACATCCACACATGACCATAGGAAAAACCATAGCCTTGACTAGACGAACCTTTGTTGGCAAAATAATGTCTCTACTTTTGAATATGCTATCTAGGTTGGTCATAACTTTCCTTCCAAGGAGTAAGTGTCTTTTAATTTCATGGCTGCAGTCACCATCTGCAGTAATTTTGGAGCCCATAAAAATAAAGTCTGACACTGTTTCCACTGTTTCCCCATCTATTTCCCATGAAGTGATGGGACCGGATGCCATGATCTTCTTTTTCTGAATGTTGAGCTTTAAGCCAACTTTTTCACTCTCCACTTTCACTTTCATCAAGAGGCGCTTTAATTCCTCTTCACTTTCTTCCATAAGGGTGGTATCATCTGCATATCTGAGGTTATTGATATTTCTCCCAGCAATCTTGATTACAGCTTGTGTTTCTTCCAGTCCAGCATTTCTTATGATGTACTCTGCATATAAGTTAAATAAACAGGGTGACAATATACAGCCTTGATGTACTCCTTTTCCTATTTGGAACCAGTCTGTCATTCCATGTCCAGTTCTAACTGTTGCTTCCTGACCTGCATACATGTTTCTCAAGAGGCAGGTCAGGTGGTCTGATATTCCCATCTCTTTCAGAATTGTCCACAGTTTATTGTGATTCACACAGTCAAAGGCTTTGGCATAGTCAATAAAGCAGAAATAGATGCTTTTCTGGAACTCTCTTGCTTTTTGCATGATCCAGCAGATGTTGGCAATTTGATCTCTGGTTCCTCTGCTTTTTCTAAAACCAGCTTGAACATCAGGAAGTTCACAGTTCACGTATTGCTGAAGGCTGGCTTGGAGAATTTTGAGCATGACTTTACTAGCGTGTGAGATGAGTGCAATTGTGCGGTAGTTTGAGCATTCTTTGGCATTGCCTTTCTTTGGGATTGGAATGAAAACTGACCTTTTCCAGTCCTGTGGCCACTGCTGAGTTTTCCAAATTTGCTGGCATATTGAGTGCAGCACTTTCACAGCATCATCTTTCAGGATTTGGAATAGCTCAACTGGAATTCCATCACCTCCACTAGCTTTGTTCATAGTGATGCTTTCTAAGGCCCACTTGACTTCACATTCCAGGATGTCTGGCTCTAGGTCAGTGATCACACCATCGTGATTATCTGGGTCATGAACATCTTTTTTGTACAGTTCTTCTGTGTATTCTTGCCATCTCTTCTTAATATCTTCTGCTTCTGTTAGGTCCATACCATTTCTGTCCTTTATCGAGCCCATCTTTGAAATTTATCAGACATGCTTTACTGTAGGGACCTATTGCCCAGGGAGAGATACAACATGTAGGTAATGAATGATTCTCTGAGAAACACATAGGCAAGCCATGCCCATTTGTACTTGCAGTCACAAAACAGCTGAGTGCTGCTCTGTATCATTCAGGGGGGCCTGCCTTGATCCCCAAGCATTCTGCTCCTGATGAAGCTATGATGTGGACCACCTCTGAGGGTGAAATTTCTGACCAGTAGAAAAGAAAGTGAAATTGAAGTCACTCAGTTGTGTCCGAGGACTCTTTGCTACGCTATGGACTGTAGCCCCCCAGACTCTTCCATCCATGGGATTTTCCAGGCAAGAATACTGGAGTGGGTTGCCATTTCCTTCTCCAGGGGATCTTTCTGACCCAGGAATTGAACCCAGGTCTCCTGAATTGCAAGCAGATTCTTTACCCACAGAGCTATGAGGGAAGATGCTGAGAGTGGAATAGCTATGCTCATTAACAGTATGGTCTCTATTCTGTTTTAATTCAAAATTGCTCAATGTTCTGCATTATGCTCAACTTGAAAACTACCTGAAAGTGTTCTGAAAGATACCAGGGTATAAATTCCAAAAAAATAAGATGCTACCACCACCCTGCATGTTTGCCAGAAACGTATATCACTCTGAGTCACATTGTCAACAAGCCAGTGCTATCCCTTGGCCTTTTCAAAAGCTGCGTTGACTCACGTCCCTGGAGCACTATTTGCCATGTTGAAAGGGTCATTCTCCTGCATATAGCACTGACTGCTGAGTAAGATATTTGCTCACAGGCTGGGGCGATTGTGTGCTTATTGTCTAAACAGTCAGCGAAAATCATTTCACAATGGAATGTATTTCTTACTGCCAAAATATGAAGAGATGGGAATACAGAACAGACCACTATTTGGAAGAATGTGAGGAACAAGGTCCCTTTTCACGTAGTGCTGCTTTGCCAAGCAAAATACAGTCATATTAACACAGTGCCTATGAAGCTGAGGGACACTGCAAATGCCTTTTATGCCATTTCCTAATGCTTTGCTGCAACCAGAAAATTCCCTGGAGAGAAGTAATTGTCCACATATTTGGCACTTAAATCAGGGCAGGACTAAAAGAGGTCAAAGCTGTTTCTACACAAACACACAGACACACAGACACACACACACACATACACACACACACACTAGGCAATTTAATCAAATTAGAGATCAATTGATGAATTAAAAAAAAACTTTTAAAAATGTGTGTCACCCTGGTATATTTAAAATGGATAACCAGCAAGGACCTACTGTATAGCACATTGAACTCTTCTAAATGTTATGTGGCAGCCTGGATGGGAGAGGAGTTTGTGGGAGAATGGATGTCACCCTGCTATTTAACTTATATGCAGATTATATCATGAGAAACACTGGGCTGGAGGAAGCACAAGCTGGAATCAAGACTGCCGGGAGAAGTATCAATAACCTCAGATATGCAGATGACACCACCCTTATGGCAGAAAGTGAAAAAGAACTAAAGAGCCTCTTGATGAAAGTGAAAGAGGAAAGTGAAAAAGTTGGCTTAAAGCTCAACATTTAGAAAACGAAGATCATGGCATCTGGTCCCATCACTTCATGGCAAATAGATGGGGAAACAGTGGAAACAGTGTCAGACTTTATTTTTCTGGGCTCCAAAATCACTGCAGATGATGACTGCAGCCATGAAATTAAAAGACAGTTATTCCTTGGAAGGAAAGTTATGACCAACCTAGACAGCATATTTATTTATTTATTTATTTTTTAGACAGCATATTTAAAAGCAGAGACATTACTTTGCCAACAAAGGTCCGTCTAGTCAAGGCTGTGGTTTTTCCAGTGGTCATGTATGGATGTAAGAGTTGGACTATAAAGAATGCTGAGCACAGAAGAATTGATGCTTTTGAACTGTGGTATTGGAGAAGACTCTTGAGAGTCCCTTGGACTGCAAGGAGATCCAACCAGTCCATCCTAAAGGAGATCAGTCATGGATATTCATTGGAAGGACTGATGCTGAAGCTGAAACTCCAATACTTTGGCCACCTGATGTGAAGAGATGACTCATTTGAAAATACCCTGATGCTGGGAAAGATTGAGCACAGGAGGAGAGGGGGATGACAGAGGATGAGATGGTTGGATGGTATCACCGACTCAATGGACATGGGTTTTGGTGGACTCTAGGTGTTGGTGATGGACAGGGAGGCCTGGCGTGCCACAAAGATTTGGACACGACTGAGCGACTAAACTGAAGTGAACTGAACTGGATACATATATATGTATGGCTGAGTCTCTTTGCTGTCCAGCCAAAACTATCACAACATTGTTAATCAGCTATATTCCAATATGAAATACAAAATTAAAATAAAATGGATAACCAACAAAGACTGAATCACTTCACTGTTCATCTGAAACTCACAACATTGTTAATCAGCTATACCACAGTACAAAATAAAACATTTTTAAAAAATGCATGTCAAATAGTTGTTTTACTAAGTGGTAAGTCTATCTAAATGCCTCATAAGCATGACTTTATTCTTCACCTCCTTTTACTTAGCAATTTTTGTGGAAATTTACAAATTATGTACATTCTAATACCAAGACATCTAAAGAGCCATTTCACTCAGATAATTAAGCTTAACTACTTATTAGTGGTATGGTAGAGGAAGTAACTAGTTGATGGTATTTTCAAATTTTAACTAGTTGTTTTGCTATAGACATGGTCTGAGGCTCTTTCCAGCATATAAATATGTGTATTCTCATAGAATGCAGACTTGAAAAGAAGTTTAATCAAACTATCAATTACTAAGAATGTATGGAGTACATAAAAGTAATAGCTATAGTTCATTGAATTCTTACTGGGTGCCAGGCTCTGCAGCATACAATTAACATGGTTTATCTCATTTATCCCTACAAATAAGTCTTTTGGTGGCTAAAGATCACCCCTGAACTTGCCAGGGGGTGGTAAAGAATCTGCATGCCAATGCAGGAGATGAAAGGGATGCAAGTTTGATCCCTGGGTTGGAAAGATCCCCTGGAGTAGGAAATGGCACCCCACGCCAGTTTTCTTGTCTGGAAAATTCCATGGACAGAGGAGCCTAGTGGGCTACAGTCCATGGGGTCACAGAAAGTTGGACACAACTGAGCACACAAACAAACATTATCACCATCACTGTATAGATAGGGAAACAATTTCTGGAAAGTGCCATGTCATGGAACAGCGGCACTATGGGGAGGCACATCAGGAAAAAACCTGAGAAACCAATTTTGAGCTCTTAGTACTTCAGAGACATTCAAAGAAGGGGAAGGAGAACATGGAGGTAAACAGTTGAGAAAACTTTGGGATATGAGCAGAACCCTAAAGGACAAATAGCAAGAAGAGAAGAAAATCTTGTGAAAAAAGATGCTAAAGACCAATGGGGGACATCAACTGATATAACATTAATGGACTGATGTGAAAGTATATGGCCAGCATAGGGAGTCTACTGCCAGGTTTTTACTTCCCTTTGAACATCACAACTTTCTAAGATAAAATGTCAACACTGGAATATAGGTACACACAATGGAGTAGTTTGTAAAGGTGCTGCAGCTGGATCTCAGGAAAAGAAAAATATTTGATAGTCCAAAGACATTTGTTAAACGTTTCATTTATGCTGAAAAATGTTTTTTTTTAACAAAAAAATGAATGTTATATATTACCAATCTTTCTATAGCCAAGTCAAAAGCTCCTTCATTTTCTCAATTCTAACACTTTTTGCTAAATTCTGGGAAATCCATGTGGGTAGGATAATTCTGACAAAAGGCAGTAGTTACAAGCTGACATCTGTGAGGACAGTTACAGGTTGCTGTAAAACATCTATCCTGGTCAGTGCGTATAATCTCTGTTACCAGTCATTTGGTCATTTAACTTAGCAATGAAATATCAGTGGCGTCTTTTAGGTGTTTATTTGTATAATTAAAATATTTTGATATGGGACTCTGCTCTTGGATCATTGTTATCTTAAAACACAAACCTATGCAAGAAAGAGATAAGCATGGATGCTTTAATACATTTACTGATTTTGCAGCAGCAAAGTAATTTATTTCAATCTTCTGTAAACATAAAGAAAAACTAGGCAAATTTGATTTTTTATATGCTTTCTTATTTTTCTTTTCATTCCTATTACTTGCAGTCAATTCTAGTCATTTTCCTTTGGTCCTTAACCACAAGTTAAAAATACTAAGACTTCACTTTAATCTCTCCTCTCTGCTGCTTTCCAATAACAAAACAGTAAACATACTTACAAATATATCTATATTAAAGAACTATTTTAAAACATATTTTCTGTAACCTGAGAGTATTTCCTTGATCTCAAGGGAGGATGGACTCCCCAACCCATGATTAGCATTATTATGCACTAATATTTTTCAAACAGTAATGTAATAATCCATCCTACAATGCCCACCTACAACATATGACCTGCACTGATTATCCCAGTATATTTGAAATTCTATGCTTCTAACATATTTGTCTGAATCATCCAGTGTAGTGCTGGTTTCCATGTTAATTACTGTCTCCAGAGCTAACCTGAAGGCAAAGATCAGGTCTTTTTCTGCTTTAATGTCTCCCTCACAAATCATCTAGCAAGGTAACATGTAGAACACGTAAATATAATAAGATAGGAGCCAATTGGTAAGTTTGAGAGTAGGGGTAATGGAATTGTCGTGGGTCATATTTCCTCAAAAGTGCTTTTCCTACTTTTTTTTTTATTAAATGTTCTGAAAATCCCATATGTATGATTACTTCTGTGCTCATAAATTATTCTGGAAGAGACTTAAAGTTCTTAGTCTGGACACTATAATTACCCATGACAAGTTTTCTTACATTGGCTTTACACTTAAAAAAATAACCTATTTTCCCCCCTGCCTCCTTCAATTTACCCAAGTTTAAATCCGATAAAAAACTGTCTAAAGTAATAAAGGAAATAATAGCAATACCTGGATCTTCTAGTTTTCCTTCTATCCGAGAAGGAAAAAGTTAGTTCTAGATGTTTGTTTGTATACTTTTTATTAATGTGCCCTCAAGATGTAGGTTGTTAACTGGGTAACTCAATTGGGTCCCTGCCAAGGAAAATATCTGTTGAAAAGCCAGAAGTTCCTAAATTTCTACATCTATTTTTGATAATGTGATTTAATTTGAAATTTGAAAAAAAGTGAGCTTTGCTGTATAGCTAGAATACTGTTAGAATAGAAAGTGAGCACACTATTTTTTATTGACATATATTTGATTTACAATATTGTGCTAATTTATGCTGTACATGTATATATATTGGTTTTTTTTAAATATTATTTTCCATTATGGTTTATCACAGGATATTGGATATAGTTCCCTATGCTATGCAATAGATTCTTGCTTCTTTATCCACTCTATATTTAAGAGTTTGCATCTACTAACCCAAAACTCCCAATCCATCTCTTCCCCAACCCCCTCCCTGTTTGAAGCCACAAATTTGTTCTCTATGTCTAGGGAGCTCACTAATTAGTTTGGATGAGGCTGAACTGAGGAATGAAGGTGTATTTAAGCAATGACATATACACTGAAGTACAGTAACCATTGTTAAGTGGTTGTAACATTACTTCACAGGGGTAAAAAACCATAACTCACTTTAATTAGATGCTAGAATTGTGTTAGGAATAGAGAATGCCACATACATAGTATATTAGATACTGCAGAATAATGTTCCCCCTCTAGTAAAGAAATCAGAGTTATAGTGATAAATACATCAAATAATGACCGGAAACACTTATGAAATATGTTCGTGTATGGAGAGACTAGTAAGACACCCAGAAAGATTAGGAGATGGCAAGATTCAGCACTGTCACATCTCTAACCAAGCCCTGATCTGATTTTCATAAGTTTTTGAGAATATAAAATGACTTGAAAGACGAAGAACTGTTCATTCCATAATGAAACTCCTACCATAGTTTGAACTTATCTTGGGATGTATGAAATGGATGATGAAGCATCCCTCAAGAAACAACTTCATGAGTTTCTCTACTATATATCATGTTGTTCCTAAAGAAATGGGAGGTGTAATGAAGATGCATGTTTCATCCTCATGCATATCTGAAATGCTGCTTTTCAGCCGAGTCATACAACACTCAAGAAACATAATGGTTAGAGAGGTTAAAAGAAGTGTCTCCTTTACTTCTAGAATTGATGTGTCATGTGTAAAACAAAAACAAATAGTACTTTCTCCAGTGAGACATATAAAGAATGACTGACACTTAAAAGTAACAATTGCAATTTCAATGGAAGTGCTATAAGAATTGAAATGATTTTATTAAAGGAAACAATACAAAATTATTCAGGTATATTATATTATACATGGTTGATTTCTATTCAGAAGATGCAATATATATATATATATATATATATATACACACACACATATATATACATATATATATATATACACACACACAAATGTTAAGCTCAAAAACTACTAAACAACACTAGATTTAGGCTCCTAAAAGACGGGGAAAAAAACTTGTTTGGCTAACTTTTTCTATTTGCTTTTGCTTTTGTGTTTATCTGTTTATAGTTCTTTATATACTATAAACCTCCATTCAATTCAATTCAATCTAACAACTATTTATTGACCAAAGATTATGCCTTAGGCAGTTTGATGCACAATGTAACTGATTCAAAGATGAATACCACATGGTTTTGTCCTTGAAAAGCTCACAATCTAATGTGTGTGCTTGGGCTGAAGGCAAGAAGAAAAACAGAAAATTTCATAAATCTCTACAACATAGGTTATGAGTGCCCTAAAAAAATATACAAAATCCTATGTATGTGTAATGAAAGGCTGACGCCATGTAACTGTGGACACTAGGTAAGACTGAGTTTAGAAAGTGGTTTTTGAGATGGGACTTTCCTTGAGGGATTAAAAACCTTTTTTAAAGGGAATTGGGAGAAAAACTTAATTGGCAGAAGGTACAGAGCAAAAACAAACAAAAAACAAATAATTGTTGGTCCATTTTCCCTGGAGAGTAGATTCCATTTAGGGAGGAGATGGATAAGAAGACTAGGAAATGTAAAAGGAAGTAATTTTAGCCTTCTTTTAAAAATACCAAAAAAAAGCAAAATAAAACTTTCATAGTGTAAAATTTCAAATAGAACAAAAGAGAACACAATAAAAAGTGAATGCTTCGGTCTAGATCCATTACCCAGGAGTGACTATTTTTGATACTTTCTTGTGCATGCTTGCCGATTTCCTCATGTATATGCAAAAAAAAATATACATATATATGTGTGTGTGTGTGTGTGTGTTCACATATACCCTTTTTCTATTTCACAAATGGGGACATATATTGTATATGTGTTTTGTATCCTGATTTCTTTTTAGTTGAAGGATAATTGCTTTACAATGTTGTTTTGGTTTCTGCCTTACAACAATGGAAATCAGTCATACTTAGCATATTTCTTAAATATTTTCCTATCAGTGCTGCTGCTGCTGCTAAGTCACTTCAGTCGTGTCCGACTCTATGCGACCCCACAGATGGCAGCCCATCAGGCTCCCCCGTCCCTGGGATTCTCCAGGCAAGGACACTGGAGTGGGTTGCCATTTCCTTCTCCAATGCATGAAAGTAAAAAGTGAAAGTGAAGTCGCTCAGTCATGTCCGACCCTCAGCGACCCCATGGACTGCAGCCTTCCAGGCTCCTCCATCCATGGGATTTTCCAGGCAAGAGTACTGGAGTGGGGTGCCATTGCCTTCTCCTATCTACCTAATTATTTTTAAAGGCTGTATAATAGCACTCTGCGGATATCTCATAGTTATATCATCAGATTTCTATTGATGGACATTTAGGTTGCTTCCAGTCTTGTTTTTACAAATGATGCTGCAAAGAACACCTTTGAACATGCATCTATGTATGCATGTATATCTCTAGTACGATTTCTGAACCTCAGCATAATTGATGCTTTTGGCCAGATGATTATTTGGTGTAGGGGTGTTGTTTGATGCATTGTAGGATGTTTTGCAACATCCCTGGTTTCTATCCACTACATTCCAGTTGCACTCCCATCCCATTGTGACAGTGAGTAATGCCATGAGACATTGCCAAAGTCCCCTTGGGGGCCAATCGCCCAGGTTCAGAACCACCAATCAGTAGGAAAAATTTCTAGTAAAACCGTTGTTTCTATGTTATCTGTTCACTTGCCAACACTGCATATTATCAGATATTAATGTTTACCACTCATTTTAATATGCATTTACTCATGAGTAAAACTGAAAATTGTTTCCTACATTTATAAGACATTTCTATTCCTCTTTAATTGAATTTCTTATTATCACTTTTCTTTTGTATTAGTGATCTTGTACCAATTCATAAGAATGGCAGTTATTAGGCTTTTATCGATTATATGTGATGTAAAATATTTTCCAGTTTTCCCCTTTGATCATTTTATTTTTCCTGTCAAGGACTTTAAAATTTATATAGTGATATTTACTAATAATTATTCACCAGAGTTTCTACATTTTATATGTTAAACCTTTTATATTTCAAGACCTCCAACCCCAGTCTCCATGGCCAGTGCTCACTTCCAATACTTTTATAATTTCACTTACTTTATTTTCAAATCTATGATCTCCCTAGCTTTAATTTCACTATGAAGAGTGAGACAGAGACTTGTCCTTCTTTATTTTTCTCTTCCTAAATGGATAGTTAGTTTCAACACAATTTTGTCTGTATATTTGTGGCTTTCTAATTATATGCTAGTGTTAGGTCTATTTGTGGGATAAAAAATCTATTTGACATGTCTTCCTATTCCCGTACCTTAATTATTATAGTTTATAATATATATTATAAAGTTAATCTTTATTCATTACTCCCACTTTTCATTATTTTCCTAGCTATATTCACACATTTATTTTCATATTTTCTATGTATTTTGTAATCACCAGGCCTAATCCAAAGTTCCTTTGGTATTTTAGTTGTGATCACATTAATTTTTAACATATTTTAATGTTATTTTCCTATTGAAGAATGAGGTAAACAAGATATCTCTTTCCATCTATTAGTGTCCCTCAATAGAGTTTTAACAAATTTTTTTCTTCATATTGTTCTATAAATTTCTTAATGGTCAGAAGAAATTAATTCTAGGTTTTAGCTGGAATATATATATATATATATACACACACAAGTAATTATTATATATTTTCTATATTTCTACAGACATGGACATATATGTTGTATAATTCTAATTATTATAAATTAATAGATAATTAATAGTAGCTGATATATCCAGAACTGACTCAAATAATAGTAGTGATATTGTCTTGTTCCCAACTTCAGTGAGAATACACTTACAGTTTCATAATTAACTACAATGCAACCTTTCTATATTGGTATTTTATTAATATATTTTATCATATAAGGAATTATTCTATTCTTTGGCTAACTTGAGGTCTAAAAATGGGCTGTATTAGACTAATCATGAAGCAGTGTAGGTAGATCTAAAAGGGTCTAGATCAGTAGTCTTCCAAAAGTATAATTTCTAGACCACCAGCAACAACATCACCTGGAAACCTAATGGCAATACAAATCCTTGCTGCCCTCCCTCATCTACTGAATCAGAAACTTCAGGAGAGGAGTTCAACAATCTGTACTTTAACAAGCCCTCCAGGTGATCTGATGCATGCTAAAATTGGCCTAGTGCAGGGGTCAGCAATTACAACTCTCAGGCCAAATCTGGTTCTGCTTCCTGTATTTGTAAATAAAATTTTGTTCAAATATAGCCACACTCATTCATTTCTGTATTGTCTAAAATTGCTTTCAAGCTACAATAGAAAAGTTGAGTAGTTGAAACAGAAAATGCCTGACTTGCAAAATCTAAAATGTTTACTATGTGGCCCTTTGCAGAAAATGTTTGCCAAATCCGATCTAGACCAATGATTCTCTTGGATCATCTGTTGAATGAACATTAGCATCACATGGGACACTTTAAAAAATACTCAGGTCAGAATCCAATAACCAACTACTTATATAGAATCTCTAGGGTAAGATTCAGGCATGAAGGCTTTTTATTTAGAGCACACTACTTGATTCCATTCTGCCGTATTGTCCAAACTAACTAATATTCATGAATCATATCTGCATGTCTTTGATGTTGATTTAGCTAGAAGTGGAAAAAAAAGTTATTTCTTATTTTTCACAGATACATAAGGAATTAACCCCTGGCACAGTGTAGTATACTATGATAAAGTCAGGTAGTGCAATATGAAATAAGTCAACCATTATGCATATTTCTTAGAGGAAAGCCAAAGGATTTTTTTTCCCTGAAGGTTTTGTTCAGGAATTGCTTGAAATGAATGAATCTAAATTATATTGTTTTATAAAGCAGTTATTGGACAATTTTCAAAACCAACTTAATTAGTGTATTTTGTGTAATATGCACTCACCATCAAATTTCATAGATCATTGAATATATCAGTGAATATAACATAGAGCCATAAAAAGTATCTGATTGCATAATTACACACACAAAACACATACACATGCACAAACAGATCCTAACATTAAATTATGGTATATGTAGAAAATGAATCTTATATACTTGTTTATTTATTTTTTTAATTTTATTTTATTTTAAATTTTACATAATTGTATTAGTTTTGCCAAATATACTTATGTTTTGTTATTTGCAAAGATATCCTGTTTATTCTTTAATCTTTACAAAGAACCTTTAAAGAAGCATTAAGAGAAATCTGGTGTCAAATATATCAGAAAAGGAAAAGAGGAAGAATAGATGAGTCAAAAAAGAAAACTTTGTTTTTCTTCTGACACAATTTAAACTCCAAACTTAAAAATCATCATCTATTTCAGGCATTACAGAGACAGTCCAAGGAAGGTAAACTGCTGATATGTTATTTGGGTCCAGGGGCATGGAATCTATTTACTAGCCCTAAGGGCACAACAGGATCCAGGGGTGATTTTTAATTTGGAATGGCAGGTGAGGATACTGACCCCATTAATGTCCATGAGAAACACCCAGACTCAGAATGTTTCCCATAAAGCCAAACTGATGTGTGTAGGACATGCTCAGCTGTCCTGAGGGAAATGATTTCTTGTTATGCAAATAACATTACTGTATGAGATGTGTGAGAATACATATGAAAAAATTAGATTTATAGTGAAATCTCCTGGTTGGAAGAGCATATCTGTTTACTGCCTTAAGATGATTCAAAATTTTTTTCTTAATCAAAATAATGTGTAGACAATACATTTTTGTGACTTTTAAAAAAGAAAACCCTACATACACATACTAAAACCTGGAAAACTCTATCATAGCTCAGTTAAATCCAGATCTCATTTCTGAAATCCTATCACCACCACTAACAAACTGTTCAATATCTGATTGCTGAGACCCCAAGGAATTGTGGGTGCTTTAATCCTGGAGAAAAGTGAAAGTGTTAGGCACTCAGTCATGTACAAGTCTTTGGGACATCATGGACTGTAGACTGCCAGGCTCCTCCGAATATGGGAATTTCCAGGCACGAATATGGGAGTGAGTTGCCATTTCCTTCTCTAGAGGATCTTCCTGACCCAGGAAGTGAGCCCAGGGCCCCCACACTGTAGGCAGACACGTTACCATCTGAGCCACCAGCTGCTGCTGCTGCTTCTGCTGTCACGTCAGTCGTGTCTGACTCTGTGCAATTCCATAGACGGCAGCCCAACAGGTTCCTCTGTCCCTGGGATTCTCCAGGCAAGAATACTGGAGTGGGTTGTCATTTCCTTCTCCAATGCATGAAAGTGAAAAGTGAAAGTGAAGTCGCTGAGTCGTGTCCGACTCTTAGCGACCCCATGGACTGCAGCCTACCAGGCTCCTCCATCCATGGGATTCTCCAGGCAAGAGTGCTGGAGTGGGGTGCCATTGCCTTCTCCAGGGAAGGCTATTAATCCTGGTAGGCAGCCAAATGTAATGAGAAGAAATGGTTACCAACCATTCTTTCCAGGATAAAGAAACCCAACTAAGTAATAATGACCATTAAAAATGACCAAACAATGCTACATTTACGAACTTTTTGCCATACACGGAAAATTAGACAACAGATATTCAACACACCTATTGGGTGGATAGAGCTTGTAGCACTGACCTCTCTGTTCAAGTTGGTGACGCAGAGTCCCAGAGAATAACAACATTAAAAGCACAACTACGGTCTTTAAGGTATTACCTTCTAATTAATATCCCTAAACTAGGATGTTCATGTGTCTTATCTGCATAAAAGAAAAGGTATAATGACATATAACAAAAATAAAGTTCTCTTAGCTTCAGCCCTAAAATGTCCTTCTCCTTAGAATAAATGCACGTAAAGCACAGAGAATGGTGCCTAGTGTGGAACAAGGTATGCGTCAAATGGTCTTAGGGGTGGTTGTCATTAGCAGCAGCTGCTGATTTAGTTTCCTACCCTTTGCACTTGGGGCAAATAATTTTTCCTCTTACTAGTGCTGCCTCTTAAGGCTGAACATCTTTTGGGGCTTCTTTGGGGCTCTGATGATTAAGACACCATGATTCCAGTGCAAGGAGCACAGGTTCCGTTCCTGGTTGGGGAGCTAAGATCCCACATGCTATGTAGCACAGCCAAAAAAAAAAAAAAAAAAAGAAAAGAAAACTGTACTTAAAACTTAATTTTAAAAAAGACTTGGCATCTTTCCTTATAGAAAATAAGTCAATAAACCTAAAAGAAAATAAAATACCTAAATCACCATGAAGAGGTCAACTAAGCCTCACTGTAGTTTACCTTTAGGTGCATATAAGAAGACATTTGAATCAGTTCTAATGAGGTGGATGAAACTGGAGCCTATTATACAGAGTGAAGCCAGAAAGAAACACCAATACAGTATACTAACGCATATATATGGAATTTAGAAAGATGGTAACGATAACCCTGTATTCAAGACAGCACAAGAGACACAGATGTACAGAACAGTCTTTTGGACTCTGTGGGAGAGGGAGAGGGGGGGATGATTTGGGAGAATGGCATTGAAACAGGTATAATATCATATAAGAAACGAATCACCAGTCCAGGTTCGATGCAGGATACAGGATGCTCGGGGCTGGTCCACTGGGATGACCCGGAGGGATGGTACGAGGAGGGAGGTGGGAGGGGGGCTCAGGATGGGGAGCACGTGTACACCCGTGGCGGATTCATGTTGATGTATGGCAAAACCAATACAATATTGTAAAGTAATTAGCCTCCAATTAAAATAAATAAATTTAAATTAAAAAAAAGAAAAATCTTAGAAAAATATCAACTTCCCAAGTGTATTTATTTATCTTCAAAATACATTTGGATGTATGTTAGGGGACATACTTAACCATGCCAGCATTTTTAGAAACCAAAGGTCCAACAGTGAATTAGGAAGAGGCAAGGTGACTGGAAATGTTCCTGAAACAAGTCAAAGCAAACTCTGCAGCTCTGAAGAGCTCCTTGGAAATAGCTTGTCCCTTAAAGCCAGAAACAGTCCTGAATGAATGCTGCTGTGAAAGCCACAGCAAGAGGAAACAACAAGAAACACAGCACACACAAACCTCTTAAAGTCTGGCATTTCTGTTGGTTAACTCTTCAGCAGTGTCTTTTCTCCAAAATAGGTAATCAGGCGGTGTTGTGTGTGTACACTCAGTTGTGTCTGACTCGTTGTGACCCCATGGTCTGTAGCCTGCCAGGCTCCTCAATCCATGGGATTCTCCAGGCAAGAATACTGGAGTGGGTTGCTATTTCCTTTTCCAGGGGATCTTCCTGACCCAGGAATCAAACCCATGTCTCTTGTGTCTCCTGCACTGGCAAATGGATTCTTTACCACTAGCACCACGTGGGAAGCTCCGGTAAGTATATAATGGATGTTTAATAAGCACATGCCAAATTCATTCATTCATCTATCCATCCATCCATCCAGGAAATGTTTATTGAGCACCTACTCTGAGCTAGGTACTGTGCTAGGAGCCCAAGAAGAAGTGTTGATTATAAAGTAGACAGGGCTTGTGCCCTTAAACAGCTTACATGTCATTGGGGGTCATAAGACAATACATGAATAGACACAGAGTGTGAATTAATATTATCTTCTGTGGAAAATAAAATAATGGGACTGAGATTTCCTGAAGGTATGGGGTAGGGGAGCTACTTTTAGATGTTGGTCAGGGAAGAGTTCTTGGATGAGATGACAGTGGAGCTGAGACTGGAAGGAGACTTGAAAAAATATTATCTGTGGGAAGGTGAGCCAAGTCATGATAATAGAATCACCCTCTAACATCTGGACATGGCTGTCAGCAAGAGACATCATTTCACAAGGGTAGGATAAAGATAAGAGATCCAGCAATTCAAGCAAATTCAGCAAGGAATTTTCTTGAAAGGAAATTCACATCCTTGATCCAATAGGACATTCAAAGTCAGGCAAGGGCTCAGAATTCAGAATGTCAGTTCAAATCTCCAAATGTGATCTGATGCCAAGGCAGCAATAATTGACCTCTGACTGCTTTTCTTTTTCTTTTCTGTCCTGTTCCCTCTCCTTTTTTATTTTTAGTAGCAACCACCATTAAGCACTTACTATGTGCCACACATGGTACTAAATCTTTGTATATCAACTCATTTAACTCTCAAAAAATTCATGACATACTCTTATTATTCCCCATGTACAGGTGTGGAAACTGGGATCTGAGGTCATACAGAAGGTGGTGAACTTGAGATGTGAACAAAGAAAGGCAGTCAGAGTCTATAGCCCAATATCTTAATCTCTCTGCTTTTTATAATTTTACTCCATATGCTATTAATTAGAGAAGTAACTCAATACACAGGAATCTGAGTCAAAGACTTTGATGGTAATCTGGATGAATCAATGTAGCCTGGGCACTGTGAATAATCTCTTCCTGCAACACTTCCAATGGTTCTGAATTGTCTTTAGGATAAAAATCAAAGCTTGTTAGTCTGGCATTCAATGTCCCTATTCCATTCTGTTTTCCTCACTGTTTGGGGTTTCCTTTTTGTTTTGGTCTACTCAGGCAGTTTCCTTTGATTTTTGAAACATGTATATACTTTTCCCTTTCTTCTGAGCACAGCTGACACTGAGGCCTTGATAGGCACAGAGAGGGCCACTGTGGTTACAAGGTTGTGTCAAAGGCCCCCAGATTACTGGGATTATTACTGTAGTAGGTGGAAGAAACTAGAGTTCTCAGAATGCTTTTTACTAACTTTTCATACCTTCTCCTCTGTCTCTTATCCGAAACTCATTATTTTCTATTCAGTTCAGTTGCTCAGCTGTGTCTGACTCTGCGACCCCATGGACTGCAGCACGCCAGTCTTCCCTGCCCATCACCAATTCCCGGAGCTTACTCAAACTCATGTCCATTGACTCGGTGATGCCATCCAACCATCTCATCCTCTCTCGTCCCCTTCTCCTCCTGCCTTCAATCTTTCCCAGCATCAGGGTCTTTTCAAATGAGTCAGTTCTTTGTATCAGGTGACCAAATTACTGGAGTTTCAGCTTCAACATCAGTCCTTCCAATCAATATTCAGGACTGATTTCCTTTAGGATGGAATGGTTGGATCTCCTTGCTGTCCAAGGGACTCTCAAGAGTCTTCTCCAACACTGCAGTTCAAAGCATCAGTTCTTAGGTGCTCAGCTTTCTTTATTGCCCAACTCTCACATCCATACATGACTACTGGAAAAACCATAGCTTTGACTCGACAGACCTTTCTTGGCAAAGTAATGTCTCTGCTTTTTAATATGCTGTCTAGGTTGGTCATAGCTTTTCTTCCAAAGAGCAAGCGTCTTTTAATTTCATGGCTGTGGTCACAATATGCAGTGATTTTGGAGTCCCCCCAAAATAAAGTCACTCTTTCCATCGTTTCCCCATCTATTTGCCATGAGGTGATGGGACCAGATGCCATGATCTTAGTTTTCTGAATGTTGAGTTTTAAGCCAACTTTTTCACTCTCCACTTTCACTTTCATATAGTAATATTTTCTATTACTGTAGAGCAACATGATTTTGTGCATTTTTTTCAAATGCAAAGCAATCAAACATGAAGTGGCATCATTCAAATTTGTGTCTCCTTTTCAAAAACAAAGTTAGAAAAACAGATAACCTATCAAGCAAGAGCAAAGTCTTAAATGCACCAGATCCAGAAGCAACATTGTTGAGCTTTCAGTTTTATTCCCCTACATTATATTAGTTGGTGCTGCTATAGGAATGCAATGCAAAGTGGTACTCGAGCTTGATTCACTAAAATTGATGCAAGTTCCAGGTGTGAATATAGCGGTATGTAGTAATTTTTTCTTGCAAAACTGTAATTAGATGTTTGAGGAGAGGAGGAGGGAAAGGGAGGTTGGATGTGAAGAAGAGTCAAATGGGGGGAGGGGAGGAGCTGTTAGAAGAATGAGGGGGAAGGTGAAGAGAGATTAACGCTTCAGTTTTAGTGCACATACTGCAATAAGACAGCACTCAAATTTCTAAGAGGTGATTTGATAGCTATTCTTTTTCCCTCACTCCTCTTGAGTACACACACGCATTTCAAGAAAGACACAGAAAAAGTGAAGGACCCTTAACCACCGAAGGTTGCCAGGATATCATAGTTCACTATGGGGAACAGCACAGTATATAGAGAGAAGTGGGCTTCCAGTTTCCTTTCTGTTGAAAACTAGACCTGTAACCCTAGGCACGGAGAAGGCAATGGCACCCCACTCCAGTACTCTTGCCTGGAAAATCCCATGGACGGAGGAGCCTGGTAGGCTGCAGTCCTTGGGGTCGCTAAGAGTCAGACACGACTGAGCTACTTCACTTTCATTTTCCACTTTCTTTCTTTTTTTTTTAATTTTATTTTATTTTTAAACTGTACATAATTGTATTAGTTTTGCCAAATATCAAAATGAATCTGCATTGGAGAAGGAAATGGCAACCCACTCCAGTGTTCTTGCCTGGAGAATCCCAGGGACGGCGGAGCCTGGTGGGCTGCCGCACAGAGTCAGACACGACTGAAGTGACTTAGCAGCAGTAGCAGCAACCCTAGGCAAGTCAATTAACAAGTCGGTGCCTCAGTTTCCTCATCTTCAAACAGGGATGATCTTTCCCTTTTTTTTTTTTTTTTCGGATAATGATTCTAAGCAACACCTTTGGTACTCTTCCTTTCCTCTTTCTCCAATCAAGTATTCCAGAATTGTGTCATGTCAACCTAACAAGGTAGTTGATATGAAGCAAATGGTTCCCTTTTCATATATTTACATAATTATTGAAGCCATCGGGCTTTCCTGGTAGCTCAGCTGGTAAAAAAATCCACCTGCAATGCAAGAGACTCTGGCTTGATTCCTGGATTGGGAAGTTACCCTAGAGAAGAGATAGGCTACCTACTCCAGTATTTTTGGGCTTCCCTGGTGGCTCAGATGGTAAAGAATCTATCTGCAATGTGGGAAACCTGGGTTTGACCCCTGGGTTGGGAGGATCCCCTGGAGGACGGCATGCAGCCCACTCCAGTATTCTTGCCTGAAGAGTCCCCATGGACAGGAGCCTGGTGGGCTGCAGACCATGGGGTCTGGACACAATTGAGTGACTAAGCATAGCACAATGAGGCCATCAAGGATTTAACCCATCCAGTGACTCAATAATCAAACACATATGTATTAAGTTGTACCAGTGCTCTGCAGGATTAAAAACAAACAAGTAAGTATGTACACTATAGGCGCGAAGTGGCTAAAGAGACCTAAATCAATAAAAAAGGACAACTTAAGGTACAGGATTGTTGTTGTTTAGTTACTCAGTCATGTCCAACTCTTTTGAGGCCCCAAGGATTATAGGCCACCAGTCTCCTCTGTTACTGGGATTTTCCAGGAAAGAATACTGGAGTGGATTGCCATTTCCTTCTTCAGACGATCTTCCCAACACAGGGATCGAACCCAGGTCTCCTGCACTGCAGGCAGATTTTTTATCGCTGAGCCACCAGGCAAGCCACAAGTTAAAGGATGTGTGTGATAGTTGCTCAATCATGTCCAACTCCTTGCAACCCCATGGACTGTAGCTTGCCAGACTTCTCTGTCCATGGAATACTCCAGGCAAGAATACTGGAGTGGGTTGCCATTCCATTCTCCAGGGGATCTTCCCAACCCATGGATTGAACCCAGTTCTCCTGCAGTGCGGGCAGATTCATTACTATCTGAGACATCAGGGAAGCCCAAGTTATATGATAACTAAGTATAAAACATTACGGTACTGACTTGAGAGTACTATCTGAATTTCAAGGACAGGATGTTTGGTTTGAGAAGAAGTACTGAGGAAAGGCTTCAGGGAGATGGTGGCACAAGAGGGAGCCATGAAGTATAGGTTTAGGCAGGGAGAGAACAGAGAAAGGCATGCTGGTTGGTAGGGAAGAGGAACAGAAGCAAGGGAAAGGCATAATGTGGAGTTTGCCAACATTCTACCAGCCCAGAGAGAATGAAACCTTAAGCAAGAGGAGTTGGGTCCTTTGATGTGAATGGTCATTGGTCGTACCACACATGAATGTGGGGTATAATTCCCAGTTCGTACATTTAAACGCAAGAGAAAAGTGCAAGACTGAGGTACAAAGTGAAATAAACCTAGATTATATTGGCAAAAGCACCAATCTTCCTGGAAAGCTCTTTTTATACAGTCTATTCAAAAAATATGTTCCGATTTCCATTTCTTTCATGCAAATTCATAACTCTAAATGACTGTAGGAGAAAGAAGTTACAAATTGAGTGGCCCCATTTCAAAGAAAGACTGATTTCAGAAACTGCAAGGGACTACCATAAGTCCCTGAACACCAAGAGTCCAAGCTGCTACAAGACCCACATATCAACTCTGCCTATGCTAAATGGAGATACTAGCTTAGAAAAAGACAAGATACATGATAGCCCATTCCCGGAGAGGTCAATGTAAGCTGCAAATAGTAAGGGCTAATTCAAATAAACTTCACTATTCTGATACATTCTTCTTAAACCTCTTTCCCTAGCATGAGATAAGTTAGGGTATACATACTTTCTTTGGATCTTTTTTTTTAATAGGCCAGGAAAATAGAGATGGTTTTCTTTCTATTTTGATCAGAAGAGACACCAGCAAAGTTCTGGTTATTGACTAGCAAATTAATTTGTCTTAAAACTTTCTACAGCCACAGACTGCACCCATATAGCCAGAATATTTCTGTTGCTAATTCCAAGGAGAACCTGTCAGAAGGAAAAAGACCCAGTATTGCTCATGAAGAACCCCTCAGAGTATGCATCCTAGCGATAGTGGGTCACTAACTAACAACTCTATTTGTGCCATGATATCCAAGTGAAACAAGTTTTTAATCTATCATGCTTGTTAGCTGGGAGCTTACCTCTAGGTTGCTAAGCCTGGGATATATATCTTCTCTGAGGCCTACAGCTCTGCAATGTTAACCATCATATTAGGCCTCATCCTGCAGGCTTCATAAGAATACCATGAACAATAACAATAAATAATCTCAATGATGCCTCAGTGCCTCTCCTAAGGGGGAGACCTAGGCATGTGCCAGCATTCACTTATTAATATGTACCATATATGGCATCCAGAGTGATAGGAAGCTGTTAGCAGGGTTCTCTTTTCTTATCTGATGGCAGCAATAAAACTTCCTAATCCAGCACTCCATCTGCCTACCTCCTATAGCCAAGTTTACAAGATAGCTCATGTCAGACACCTTTAAAATAATTCATATGTGACAGACATGAATTATCCAAGCAGCAACACAGAAATGACTATACCTAGGCTGTGGAGAACTTCACACTTTACCCCCCAATCTCAAGAAGCAGGGCCAACTCAACTTCCAGCCATTCAACCTGGAAATCAGGCTTGATGACAAACTCTAGGTGTCTGGAGTCTAAAACAAACCACATTACTCTCTCTCTGTTCATTTTCCTCCCTACTACCACCATCCATGGGCCACGTAACACAGTAAAATTAGGATAAAATAGACACCAAGGACCAGGATTGGTTATATAATTTGTTGAACCTGGTACAGTATGAAAATGCTGGATTTCTTGCTCAAAAGTCATCAAGAATTTCAAGAAAACACCAGAAGAATAGTAAACAAAGCAACTGCATGGGTCACACATTGATGATGCCAGCCCTGCCAAAGATGTCCCTAAAGAAATACATTTTCTCTGGAACATAATTAAGATATGACATTTCAAAAGCAAGAGGGAGAGGGTGGGATGATTTGGGAGAATGGCATTGAAATATGTATAATATATATGGAACGAGGCGCCAGTCCAGGTTTGATGCACGATACTGGATGCTTGGGGCTGGTGCACTGGGACGACCCAGAGGGATGGTATGGGGAGGGAGGAGGGAGGAGGGCTCAGGATGGGGAACACATGTATACCTGTGGCAGATTCATTTCGATATTTGGCAAAACCAATACAATATTGTAAAGTTTAAAAATAAAATAAATTTAAAAAAAGCAACTTTAGCAAAATTAAGAGTAAATAAAACAAAATAATGACAATAATAAAAATAGTATAAAGTCCAATTGCCAAAGTCCAAGTTTCTGATGGTAAAAATTCCAAATAAAAGCAATTTGGATATTTCCTTAGATCTTGATGCCCCTCAAAGTCCCTTAAAATTACTGTTTCAATTCAATATCATAGACCACAACAAAGTACTGTAGACTCGGTGGTGTTTAACTAATAGAAATGTACTGCTTCCAGTTCTGGATGTTGGAAATTTGAGGTCAATATAGTAGCATGGTTGGGATCTGGTGAGAACTCTCTACTGTGTTGTAGACTGCTTCTTATTGTATCTTCTCTTGCAGAAAGAGAGCAAGAGAGCTCTAAGGGAACTTCTCATTTTTTAAAAAAAAATTTGAGTTATAATTAACACACTAGATTAGTTTCAGGTGGACAACATAGTGATTTGATTTTTGTATACATTATGAAATGATCACATGGGCACTCAAAAATCCCATTCATGTGGACTCCATCCTCAGGACCTAATTATTTCCCAGCAGCCTATCTTCTAAATTCCATCACACTGGGGATTAGAATTTCAACATATGAATCTTGAACAGATTAGAACATGAAGGTGGATAAAAGCTGAACTATTCTTGTTGAAAACAAGGGTGTGTGTGCACACGCATGTCTGTATATGTGTGAAGTGGCAAACTCTTGGCCAATGCAATTATTCCTAATGGTATCATCGTGGAATGCCTATGAAGAAAACCACAGAATTACAATTGAACCTTCTCATTTTTACAAATGGTCAAACTGAGTCCCAGAAAAGAAAGCCTAGCTGCTCAGGATTAGTGTCATCCAAGGTTAGTAGCACTGCCAGGATTAATAGAGTCCAGATTTTCCTCGAGGATTCAATATATCCCAAGGTTGCATTTTACCTGCCAGGCCAGCCAGAACTGGGTGTGAAGGAAAAGCAATACTTTTTCCTCTATGCCATTTACTCAGGCCACAACAGGACTGAGCTTCAGAAGGACAATTTACCATGCTTTTGGAGGCATACTCAAGGAGCACAGCACTGATCCCCAGTTTTTGTATACACTTCCTTTCACCCCAGAAATCAACTTTGAATTCCTTTAAGGAAGTTCCGGAATAAACACTGTTATCTTCACAGCCCCCCTCCCCACCAAACACACCACTTTTTAAAAAAAGATTATTTTTTCTGCCTCCCTAGTAGTTTTTCATTAGTAGGGAAAACTAACTCCTACTGACAATGGATTCCTTGGCCCAGAAGACTCTCAATGAATGAACTGTAGAACTGGATAAAACAAAATTTAACTCCATATGTTTCCTCCTGAGAGACAAGCTTCTGAAACCAAATAGAAGGGTAAAGACACTGCACTGGGCCTGAGAATGTCACAGAACTCTTGGAAAACATAACTAAAAGCATTCCTAAGTGATGGATAAGGGTTAACCCTTCTAGAATGTTTGCAGAGCAAGGGGAGTTTAGCACTGAACTTAAATGGCTCCATTATCCTTGGGGTGAATGTCAAGAAGAACAAAGTACCAAGGTGGTAGGTACAGTGCTAAAGAATCTCCTTTGTCCTTCCTATCTCCAAGATGGGAGACTCTGACCATATCTACCTGCTCCAAGGCTAAATTAGGTCCCCTCTGACACTCCCATGATCTTTTAAATTTCTTTCATAACACTCATACCTGTAACTTCTTGTGCAATATTTGCCTTGCCTGCCACACTGCAGACTTCATGTCTTTCTTGAGTATCACTATATTTCTAGCACATAGCACCTAGCAGGCCCCCAAGAAATATATATTGAATTGACTGCGTACTTTGAAACATCCATGGTTTTGTGGGTCATGATGACAAGAAGGGAAAAATTACTTCTCCATGTTGCTTATTTATGATCTGAAGACTGATTCCTATCATGACAGAAAATCACAATGATTTCTCTTCTCTAGAGCCACGGTCTGCTATGTGAAATAACATGCTTACCTGCAGACTGCTTTAGAGGTAACACTGTTTTCCTCTGAATCCATCTTACACACATAGAATTTTTTTAAATAGTTTGCTAGCTGTGTTAATTTAGTTACTTATTGGCCCAAGGCAAAAAGGAAGAATCCCCTCCTCCTCAATTCTGTCTTCATTGTAACTGTCCCTGGACACCTTTTGATTCCAACAGACTAATTTTGTCAATTTGGAACACAGCCTAACTCCATCCTCCTCACTCTTGTTCAATTCACTGTCAAAGACAGTCATTCTACAGAAAGTATAAAGAAGAAAAATACAGAGGGAAAAGAAAACTATAGTATGAGCTGTGCTAAGGAAACATATTAAATGTGCTAGGGTCCAGTTTAGCATGTTTGGCTGTTGATTAGGATGACTGAATCTGTGATTCATGTCTCCAGGAAAATCAGAAACACATTAAAACTCGTATATTATGGCTGCAGTTTATGAGAGAAAAATAAAGTTATACTCATAATGATGAATACCTCTGTTCCATTCAGAAACTTAACTCTATTTTCTTGATTTATTGTTCTTATTATGCTAAGCCAGTTAGCTTGGCTTCTGGGTATCATAACAGAGAAGCCAAATAAAGGTCCTCAACCTTTATTCTGAGCCTGGGTATGTGAATTCCTTGGAATAGAGAAAATAAAAAAATTATGTAACTCTTTTCCACCTGGAATGTTTTGTTAAAAATTTTGTCACTAAAGAGGAAGGCAAGATAAAATATATGACATGTGTATCTCAGAACTTATCTATCCAAGTATACATTTTCATATCATTTCATAAAGGCTTCTGTAACTTGTTTATCTGTACCAACTCTAGTTTCCACAGCACCGGTGTTTTCTTTTATAAGGGTAGTTACTACATTGTACTGTAAGTGTTGATTGACTCATTTAATTTCCTTAACTACACAGGGCTTCCCTGGTGGCTCAGACGGTAAAGAATTGGCCTGCAATGCGGGACACCTGGGTTTGATCCCTGAGCTGGGAAAATCCCCTGGGGAAGGGCATGGCAACCCACTCCAGTGTTCTTGCCTGGAGAATCCCCATGGGCAGAGGAGCCTGGTGAGCTACAGTCCATGGGGTTGCAAAGAGTAGGACATGACTAAGCAATGAAGAACACTAACTAGACACCAACATCCTTAAGGGTAGGGCCGAGACTTCCTCACCTCTGTAACCTCTCAGTCATGCACAAAGTAAACAACAAAAGTGACCTTTCAATGAAGCTATCTATAGGAAGTGTGCAAATATTTCTACAATATGTATGGAACTACCTTCACAATTCATTTATAAGCCACCCAGGAGAAGCAAGCACGTTATTTATAATCACACATAATATGCCATCTAGGAATGATGAATTGCTAGAGAACACATCAAAATATAATCCATACTTAAATATTACTTTGCACATTAATGAACCTCTTCTTTTGATTCAGAGGAAACATGTAGACCTTGGGAGTGACTATAGTAAACTCTGATCAAAATTTGGCAAGTGTGGATTGCGAGTTGACAGAGAGCTCTGTCTGAATAAAATGCTAAATTAATTGGAAAACTGAATGGTGTAAGTTGGGCACAAGAAGGGCTTGTCATCATCCCAGTGATACTCTTCTATCTGTATCAGCTGATGGATGCAGAAGGGGAATAAATGATGTAGAAAACAACTATCCTTTATTCATCAACAATATAAGTTACATTTAACTAAAAAACAACCAGGGCCCATGGCACACCTCAAAAGCTCTTCCCTTCTAAGAAATTAACAAACAACTCTCAATGAGATAATTACAACATTGTTTTGTATATCGATGCTTCCCCTATTAAAATAAATTCACTCTTTGCATGGAAATAAATCATATTGTGTTCTTGTACTTTATTCTATATATGACTGCATTTTGAAGGGCTCTCTCTTTTCACTACAAAGCAGTCTATAGAGAATGACCAATAAATGCATAGATGGTTGAGGTATGTTCTTTTGACCTCATAGAAGCTTTTCGTGTGAAGCTTCTAAGCAACAAAAAAACACATATTTTCCAAAATATCAATTTTATTTAAAAAAGTTATTTTAAAAGTAAAGCAAACTTCACTTTCCTTACATGCTGATCTCACTTTGAAGATTTTAAGGATATAATGAATTTCCCCAAAATGCATTTTAAAGCTACCACAGTGTGTATTGTAAAGTCATAGCCAACTTATGCCATACCAGGAATTTTATATCAGAGTTTGGGAACTCATATATTATTTGATATTTACACATATAGAACTCAATTTAGCATTGCTTGTGTAGTATTTTTTTCCTATAATTTGTATAATATAGACAACTAAGTAATGTAACAGTTTGACATATGTGTTCATTGTTAAGCCAGCTGCATTAGAGTCATGTCTCAATATATATTTTGCTTATACTTTAATAACACATAATGTCTTATCGGTCTTTGTATAAACAAAGTCTGACACAGAGTTTGTATTACTGTTTATTGCTTATTGAGTGCTTACTATAGCCAGGCACACACACACACTTTTCTGTTGAATCCTCACTGCACCACTGCAAAGTAGGTATGAGAGGAAGAAACTAAGACAATTGACATTTTAACTCACTAACAGTCAGATAATGAGCTGTGATCTGGGAAAACCTCCTCAGGTCATCTGATTCCAAAGCCCAGACTCTTAGTAAACACAATGGTAGGCTGCTCAGTGTAAATATTTGTTGAACTGAACTGTTAAGCTGGATATGAAAAATTTACAGTCATTTGCATGACATGGTTTTTATTTAGAATTTTCCAATTGGAACCAAAAATTTGGTACTTTCATTACTTTTGGCAATTTCTACTCAGACAGTGAAACATAAATGGCTTTATATTCACTTTAAGTGAGTTGTGTTTTTCTAATTTGAAAAATAAAAGGAAAAATCCAAATAAAAAAAACTTGAGGTCTTATGTTCCCTAACCACTTAGTTTAGTTCTTGTCCCATCTATTTTTTTCATTTTTGCTGATAAGTTTCTAAACATTTTTCATGTTATTTTATTTCCACAAATAAGTACCTCCTCAACTGTATTTCTGAAATTGTATCAAATGCTATATCATTATACATCATACTTCATACACTTTAACTCAGTTAAAAATAGTAAAACTCAGCATGTATCTTACAGTTAAACCATATTTATTCACCTTTTAAAAAATCTGGAGGAATATGACTACTCTTATGACTCTAATAGAAAAATTTCCCTTAAAATTCTAAAATAAGCTGGAGAAAGACAAATTAAACTATATGAAGATCAAAACACCAATGGCATTTTTCACAGAATTAGAGTAATTTTAAAATTTGTATGGAAACACAAAAGACTCTGAACAGGCAAAGTAATATTAGGAAAGAAGAATAGTTTAACTTTAGACTATACTATAAAGTTACAGTAAACAAAACAGCCTAGTGGAGGCACAAAAACAGACAAATAGAACAATGGAACAGAATAAAGAGCCCAGAAACAGACCAATGAACCTACAATTAATCTATGACAAAGGAGGCAAGAATAAGCAATGGATTAAAAAACAGTCCATTCATTAAGTGGTGCTGGGAAAATCGGACACTTACATGTAAACAAATGAAACTAGAACATTCTCTAACACCATATACAATAATAAACTCAAAATGGAATGTAGGACTAAAACTCATAAAACTCCTACAAGAAAACTATGTGGAACACTCTTTGACATGAATTACAGCAATATTTTTGGATTTCTCTGCTAAAGAAAAGGAAATAAAAGCAAAAATAAATAAATGAGACCTAATTAGACTTTTAAGCTTTTGCATAGCCAAGGAAACAAAACCAAAATGAAAAGATAACTTACTCAATGGGAGAAAATATTGGCAAATGATATGACTGATAATGGGTTAATATCCAAAATATTTAAACAACTCACACAACAGAAAAAAAAAAAAAACATTAAAAACGGGAGGAACACTTGAATAGACATTTTTACAAAGATGAACAGATGGCCAACAGGCATATGAAAAGATGCTCAAAGCTGTTAATCATCAGGAAAATGCAAATCAAACCACAATGAGATACTGATACCACCTCATAACTATCAGAACAGTTTTTAGTAAAAGGACAAAACACAATGTGCTGGTAAAGATATAGAATAAAGGAAAGCCTTGTGGACTATTGAGGGGAATGTAAATTGGCTGCAGCCACTATGGAAAACAGTATGGGTGTTTCCCAAAAAACTAAACACACAACTACCATATTACCAAGAAATCCACTCCTGAGTATACAACTGGAAAAAAAAACCACTAATTCAAAAAGACACATGAACTCCAGTGTTCATAGCAGCATTATTTGCAATTGCCAAGATGTGGAATCAACCTAAGTGTCCATCAACAGATGAATGGATAAAGGAGATCAGATATATATATATATATATATATATATATATATAAGAGTTGATTCATTGGAAAAGACTCTGATGCTGGGAGGGATTGGGGGCAGGAGGATAAGGGCATGACAGAGGATGAGATGGCTGGATGGCATCACTGACTCGATGGACGTGAGTTTGAGTGAACTCCGGGAGTTGGTGATGGACAGGGAGGCCTGGCGTGCTGCAATTCATGGGGTTGCAAAGAGTCAGACACGACTGAGCGACTGAACTGAACTGAAACGTGTATACACACACACACACAAACACACACACACTATCAGTATAGTAGTATTATAATAGTATTCTATTGTGTGTGCATATATATATAGTATTAGAATAGTACACAATAGAATACTCCTCAGCCTTAAAAAGAATGAAAATTTTCAACAATATGTACAGATGTGGAGGATATTATGCTAAGTGAAATAAGTCAGAGAAAGATAAACACTGTACTATATAATTAATATGTAGAATACAGAAAATAAAACAAACTTGTAAGTAAAACAAAAATGAGATCAACACTCATTGGTATCTTCAGGACATTCCATCCAAATGCAGAAGAATACACCTTCTTCACAAGTGCACAAGGAACTTTCTCCAGGATAAACCACATCTTGGGTCACAAGTCCAAACCTCAGTAAATTTAAGAAAATTGAAATCATACCAAGCAACTTTTCTGATCACAACACTATGAGACTAGATATCAATTACCAAAAAAAAAAAAAAGTAAAAATCACAAACACATGGAGATTAAGCAATATGTTTCTAAATAATGAAGAGGTTACTGGAGAAATCAAAGGAAAATCAAAAAATTAGCAGAAGAAAAGAAATCATAAAAATCAGAGCAGAAAAAAATGGGAAAAAATGAAAGAAACAATAGCAAAGATTAATAAAACTAAAAGCTGGTTCTTGGAGAAGATAAAATGGACAAACCTTTAGACAGACTCATCAAGAAAAAAAGATAGAAGAAACAAATCAACAAAATTAGAAATGAAAAAGGAGACGTTACAACAGAATGCAGAAATACAAAGGATTATAAGAGACTATTATGAGCAACTATATGGCAATAAAATGGATTACCTGGAAGAAATGGACAGATTCTTAGAAAAGTTCAATCTTCCAACTGAATCAGGAAGGATTAGAAGTTATGAACAACCCAATTACAAGCACTGAAATTGAAGCTGTGATCAAAAATCTCCCCAAAACTAAAAGCCCAGGACTCGATGGATTCACAGGTGAATTCTATCAAACATTTAGAGACGAGCTAATGTCTATCCCTTTAAAACACTTTCAAAAAATTGCAGAGGAAGGAACACTTCCAAACCCATTCTATGAGGGCACCATCACCCTGATACTAAAACCAGACAAAGACAACACAAAGAAAACTACAGGCCAATATCACTGATGAACATAGATGCAAAAAGCCTCAACAAAATTCTAGCAAACAGAGTTCAACAACACGTTATAAAGCACATACACCATGATCAAGTTGGGTTTATTCCAGGGATGCAAGGATTCTTCAATATATGCAAATCAATCAATGTGATACACCATGTTAACGAACTGAAAGATAAAAACCATATGATAATCTCAAAAGCTGCAGAAAAAGCCTTGACAAAATTCAGCACCCATTTGTGATTAAAGCTCTTCAAAAAATGGGCATAGAAGGAACCTACCTCAACATAGTAAAGGCCATATATAAGCCCACAGCAAACATTATTCTCAATAGTTAAAAACTGAAAGCATTCCCCCTAAGATCAGGAAGAAGACAAGGGTGTTCACACTCAACACTATTATTCAACATAGTTTTGGAAGTCCTGGCTACAGCAATCAGAGAAGGAAAAGGAATAAAAGGAATTCACATCAGAAAAGAAGAAGTAAAGCTTTCACTGTCTGTAGATGATATGATATTATACATAGAAAACCCTAAAGATACTATCAGAAAATTACTAGAGCTAATCAGTGAATTTAGCAAAGTTGCAAGATACAAAATCAACACACATAAATCACTTGCATTCCTATGTATTAACAATGAAAAATCAGAAACAGAAATTAAGGAATATATCCCATTCACCATTGCAACAAAAAAATAAAATATCTAGAAATAAACTTAACTAAGAGTCGGGCACGACTGAGTGACTTTACTTTCACTTTTCACTTTCATGCATTGGAGAAGGAAATGGCAACCCACTCCAGTGTTCTTGCCTGGAGAATCCCAGGGACGGGGGAGCCTGGTGGGCTGCCATCTATGGGGTTGTACAGAGTTGGACACGACTGAAGTGACTTAGCAGCAGCAAGGAGACAAATGAACTGTGTTCATAAAAGTATAAGACACTGATGAAAGAAATCAAAGATGACATAAACAGATGAGAGAGATATTCCATGTTCCTAGGTAGGAAGAATGAATATTTTGAAAATGACTATACTACCAAATCGGAGAAGGCAATGGCACCCCACTCCAGTACTCTTGCCTGGAAAATCCCATGGATGGAGGAGCCTGGAAGGCTGCAGTCCATGGGGTCGCTGAGGGTTGGATACCACTGAGCGACTTCACTTTACTTTTCACTTTCATGCATTGGAGAAGGAAATGGCAACCCACTCCAGTGTTCTTGCCTGGAGAATCCCAGGGACTGGGGAGCCTAGTGGGCTGCCACCTATGGGGTCGCACAGAGTCGGACACAACTGAAGTGACTTAGCAGCATACTACCAAATGCAATCTACAGATTCAATATGATCCCTATCAAATTATCACTGGCATTTTTCGCAGAACTAGAACAAAAAATTTCACAATTCATATGGAAACACAAAAGATCCTGAATAGCCAAAGCAGTCCTGAAAAAGAAGAATGGAGCTGGAAGAATCAACCTTCCTGACTTCAGATTATACTACAAAGCTACAGTCATCAAGACAGTATGGTACTGGCAAAGAGACAGAAATATAGACCAATGGAACAAGATAGAAAGCCCAGAAATAAGCCCACACACATATGGGTACCTTATTTTTGACAAAGGAGGCAAGAATATACAATGGGGCAAAGAAGGCCTCTTCAATAAGTGGTACTGGGAAACCTGGACAGCTACATATAAAACAATGAAATTAGAACACTTCCTAACACCATATACAAATATAAACTCAAAATGGATTAAAGACCTAAATGTAAGAACAGAAACAATCAAATGCTTAGAGGAAAACATAGGCAGAACATTGGATGACATAAATCAAATCAAGATCCTCTATGACTCACCTCCTAGAGTAATGGGGAAAAAAAAAAAGTAAACAAGTGGGACCTAATTAAATTAAAAAGACTTTTGCACAGAAAAGGAAACTATAAACAAGGTGAAGACAATGCTCAGAATGGGAGAAAATAATAGCAAATGAAACAACTGACAAAGGATTAATTTCCAAAATATACAAGCAGCTCATACAACTCAACACCAGAAAAACAAACAACCCAATCAAAAAGTGGGGAAAAGACCTAAACAGATATTTCTCCAAAGAAGAAATACAGATGGCTAACAAACACATGGAAATATACTTAACATCATTCATTACCACTGCTGCTGCTAAGTCGCTTCAGTCGTGTCAGACTCTGTGCGACCCCATGGACTGCAGCCCACCAGGCTTCCCCGTTCCTGGGATTCTCCAGGCAAGAACACTGGAGTGGGTTGCTATTTCCTTCTCCAATGCATGAAAGTGGAAAGTGAAAGTGAAGTCGCTCAGTCGTGTCTGACTCTTAGCGACCCCATGGACTGCAGCCCACTAGGCTCCTCCGTCCATGGGATTTTCCAGGCAAGAGTACTGGAGTGGGGTGCCATTGCCTTCTCCCCATTCATTATTAGATAAATGCAAATCAAAACTACAATGAGATAGCACCTCATTCCAGTCAGAATGGCCATCATCAAAAAGTCTACAAACAATAAATGCCAGAGAGGATGTTGGGAAAAGGGTATCCTCTTACACTGTTGCTGGGAATGTAAATTGATATGGCCACTATGGAAGACGGTATAGAGATTACTTAAAAACTAGGAATAAAACCATCATATGTACCAGCAACCCCACTACTAGGCATATACCCTGAGGAAACAAAAAGTGAAAAAGACACATGTACCCTAGTGTTCACTGAAGCTCTATTTACAATAACTAGAACAATTAGAACTGGACATGGAACAAAAGATTGGTTCCAAATCGGGAAAGGAGTACGTCAAGGCTGTATATTGTCACCCTGCTTATTTAACGTCTATGCAGAGTGCATCATGAGAAACACTGGGCTGGATGAAGAACAAGCTGAACAATAACTAAAGAGTCTCTTGATGAAAGTGAAAGAGGAGGGTAAAAAGACTGGTTTAAAGCTCAACATTCAGAAAACTAAGATCATGGCATCTGGTCCCATCACCTCATGGCAAATAGATGGAGAAACAGTGGAAACAGTGACAGACTTTATTTTGGGGGGCTCCAAAATCACTGCAGATGGGGCCTGCCATGAAAGTAAAAGGTGCTTGCCCCTTGGAAGAAAAGCTATGACCAAACGAGACAGCATACTAAAAAACAGAAACTTTACTTTGCCAACAAATGTCCATCTAGTTAAAGCTATGGTTTTTCCAGTAGTCATGTATGGAGATGAAAGTTGGACTATAGAGAAAGCTGAGCGCTGAAGAATTGATGATTTAAACTATGGTTTTGGAGAAGACTCTTGAGAGTCCCTTGGACTCCTGGAAAAACCACTAGATCACTCAAATGACCTAAATCAAATCCCTTATGACTATACATTGGAAGTGACAAATAGATTCAAGGGATTAGATCTGATAGACAGAGTGCCTGAAGAACTATGGACAGAGATTTGTGACACTGCACAGGAGGCAGTCATCAAGACTATACCCCCCAAAAAAGAAATGCAAATAGGCAAAATGGTTGTTTGAGGAGACTTTACAAATAGCTGACTATTTTTCTGGGCTCCAAAATTACTGTAGATGGTGATTGCAGTCATGAAATTACAAGACACTTGCTCCTTGGAAGGAAAGTTATGACCAACCAAGCAGCATACTACAAAGCAGAGACATTACTTTGCCAACAAAGGTCCACCTAGTCAAAGCTATGGTTTTTCTAGTAGTCATGCATGGATGTGAGAGTTGGACTATAAAGAAAGCTGACTGCCAAAGACTTGATGCTTTTGAATTGTGGTGTTGGAGAAGACTCTTGAAGTCACTTGGACTGCAAGGAGATCCAACCAGTCCACCCTAAAGGAAATCAGTCCTGAATATTCATTGGAAGGACTGATGTTGAAGCTGAAGCTCCAATACGTTGGCCACCAGATGCAAAGAACTGACTGTTTGGAAAAGACCTTGATGCTGGGAAAGATTGAAGGCAGGAGGAGAAGGGGACGACAGAGGATAAGATGGTTGGATGGCATCACCAACTCAATGGACATGCATTTGAGTATGTTTCAGGAGTTGGTGATTGACAGGGAAGCCTGGTGTGCTGCAGTTCATGGGGTCATAAGAGTCAGACTCGACTGAGTGACTGACCTGAACTGAATATTGTTATTAATGACTTAAGTTAAAAAATCTTTAAATAATTTGATTTTAATTTGAGCAGCTTTTTCAAGATAACTCCATCTTTTACCAGATATTGTTTATATTTAAGAAGAATTTATGGACATTTAAGCATTTACTGACTGATGACTATCATTCATTTTTAACAACTTTATTCAGATATAATTCACATACAATAAATTCAATCATTTTAAGTACACAATTCAGTGGTTTTGTGTGTATTAACAGATATGTGCAAAAATCACCATGGTCAATTTTACAACATTTTCGTCACCACAAAGAGATATTCTATACCATTTAGCTGCCATTCCCCAATCCCCAGCTCCTGACTCTTAACCAATCACAAAATTTACCTTGTCTATATATATTTGCTTATTCTAGACATTTTGTATACATAAAATCATATAATACGTAGTCTTATGTGATTGTCTTCTATTACTTAGTATGTTTTCAAAGTTCATCCATGTTGTAGCATGTACCAGTACCTCATTCCCTTTTATAGTCAAACAACATTCCTTTACACGGATTTGCCTCATTTATTTGTTCATTCATCAATTAATAGACATTTGAGTTGTTTCCACTTTTGGATATTGTGAATACTGCTGCTATGAACACTGATGTATAAATTTTCATTTGGAAAAGTGTTTTCAATTCTTTTGGGTACTATATTTTGGGTTTTGAAAACAAAACTATTTCTATATTTTATAAACTACAAGCATTATTTTTCACCTTTTTCTTATAAGAAAAAAAGGCTGGGCAGAAATCCAGGGATTAGGGTTAATACTTACTAAAAAAAAATAGTGGCTTAAAATAAATTGAGATCTCTAGGTTTAAAGTCAAATAGGCTTCCTAACAGAAGGATTTCTGAAAGCCTTCAAAATGCTAACAAGCATTGTGATCATCTGTAAGAAAGGATTTAGTGTTTCCCTAACTTATTTTCTTTTAAAGTCTTTTTTTTGTGGAGTATTTCACATGGTGAATATTTCTATGGAATTCATGTTGCAAAACACTGACATAAAGTAATGAATAACTTTAGAGTGGTTACTGATCAATTATTTTGGAAATGAGGAAATACTTTTATTCCCCATGTCACCATTTTTTCTCTTTTGTCTCTTGATGATTTGTTAGAAAAGAATCAACATTCCGATGGTCAGATAACACAAAGAAACCAACAGCTCCCATGCTTCCAATTAAACCTTATGGCCAGCCTTCTACCTTGCCATTTAATCAACAGTGTGGACGCTATTCCTTTTTCTTGTATACTCCAGTGAATTTAATATTAGCACTTAATTTTCCTGCTCACTAAACTAGATCAGGAAACAAAAAGGAAAGATGAGAGAGTAATTCATTATATAAATTTAGTGTTGGACTCATTTCAGTGAAGGCAAAGCCATCTTATCAGTACTAATTTAACAAATCTTTTGCATTCATTATTTTGAGGATATTTGCACATTGAATTTCAGACATAGGCAACACAATTTTCCATAGTCACACTGTTGACAGGTATCTCTGAAGAAAACTCCAGGTGATATTACGAAGTTCCAAGTTTTAATATTTTGTTCTGATTGTCAGAGGAGAATAAATACAGTGATAATCAAATAATAGTACCATACAGATATTGAACGAGAATTCTAATAAAGCAATAATGCCTCTGCCAACAATTGCAACCCATAATCATGAACTATTATGATATTCAGAAGCCTAAAGAAAAATCATAGGCACAATTTCTAAGTAAATGTTTTCTGCCCAAAATAAATGTGTTTATATCTAATTCATTCAGATGATTGTTTATTTAAACCAGATTATAATGTTTTCAATATTATACAGCTTACTGCTTAAACCTTTTCAAGCTTTCTGTTTAATCAAAACTTAAAGCCATTCTACTGCATCCAAATATCACAAATCATAAAATGCAAAGCACTCTGCCTGGTCAACCAAATGGAAATCATACAGCTGAACAAATGAGGCAGCTGCCCACAACTTAGGATTTACTTATACATTTCATGTTTGCTAACTACATTCATTTAAACAAAGAGCAGTGTGCAACTATATGTAAAGATGCCAAAATCACTACCTTAGTAAGACAGAAATGAAATGGTCTATATTTATCCAGAAAAGTATAAGCACCAATAATCAACACAACCCTGTCACGATGCAAAAGAGCATGGAGATGGTAAAAAGAAGAGCAATGTGTTCCAAAAATCCAGTAAGTTGGCAATTTCCAGAGACACTTTTATGAATACTATAACTTGGGTGACTGAAAGAGAAAGCTGTTCCCCAAAAATGCATCCCCTCTTTACTATGTAGTGGTGTTACTGAGAGGCAGGCAACTAGCTAGGAGGGCATTTCCTAGTCCCTCCCAGTGTGGAGGGATACCTCCAGATGTGGTCAGATATCAAGTTTTTGCCAATGCAATGTGAACAGAAGTGATGGGTATCATTTCCAGGTCAGAGTTTTTAGTAAGTGGGTTTGTGTTTGTCACACTCTATTTCCCCATCTTCAGGCTGGACGCAGAAGACTCTAAAAGTCTGAGAGAGTCACAGCATGGGAAAAAATTCTGACTACTTGAATCATCATTTGGAGGAAAGCTACCCACTGACTTTTCCACACCTGCAATGTAAATCATATGAATAACAAGAAGTCTTATATTGTACTAAATCCTAAAATTGAGCTTCATTATTACAAAAGCTATTACAATCTTAACTAACAAATACATTTTTTACAACAGCATTGCTTCCTCTGAGTTTAAGATCTACACAAACTTGAGTCAAGACACATAAGCAAATTCAGCAGGATAACAATCTGGTGCCCTGTAAAATTAAACTCATTTAAATATTTGTTGAAAATGGATTAAAACATCAGTATTAGCTGTGTGTGGAAATGGGAGAACATTAAAAAAAAAAAAAAAAGGACTAAGACTTTGCCTGCTGCTCTAAGCAATACAATCCTGTCTATAAACTCATCTATTTTGTCCACAAGAACTACTCTCCTAATAGAGTCCCAGTAAATGGAACCATGGATGGAGGTTTGTGACATTATACAGGAGGCAGTGATCAAGACATCCCCAAGAAAAAGAGATGCAAAAAGGCAAAATGGTTGTCTGAGGAGGCTTTACAAATAGCTGAGGAAAGAACAGAAGTTAAAGGAAAAGGTGAAAAGGAAAGATACACCCACGTGAATGCGGAGTTCCAAAGCATAACAAGGAGAGACAAGAAAGCTGTCCTCAGTGATCAATGTAAAGAAGTAGAGGAAAACATTAGAATGGGAAAGAGCAGAGATCTCTTCAAGAAAAGTAGAGATACCAAGGGAACATTTCATGCAAAGATGGGCTCAATAATAAAGGACAGAAATTGTATAGACCTAACAGAAGCAGAAGTTATCAAGAAGAGGTGGCAAGAGGTGTACAGAAGAACTATACAAAAAAGATCTTCATGACCCAGATAACCATGATGGTTTGATAACTCACCTAGAGCCAGACATCCTGGAATATGAAGTCAAGTGGGCCTTAGGAAGCAAAACTACCAACAAAGCTAGTGGAGGTGATGGAATTCCAGCTGAGCTATTTCAAATCCTAAAAGGTGATGCTGTTAAAGTGCTGCACTCAATATGCCAACAAACTTGGAAAACTCAGCAGTGGCCACAGGACTGGAAAAGGTCAGTTTTCATTCCAATCCCAAAGAAAGGCAATGCCAAAGAATGCTCAAACTACTGCACAATTCTACTAATCTCACACGCTAGTAAAGTAATGCTCAAAATTCTCCATATGAGGCTTCAACAGAATGTGAACCAAGAACTTCCAGATGTTCAAGCTGGATTTAGGAAAGGCAGAGGAACCAGAGATCAAATTGCCAACATCCATTGGATCAATGAAAAAGCAAGAGATTTCCAGAAACACATCTATTTCTGCTTCATTGACTATGCCAAAACCTTTGATTGCATAGATCACAACAAACTGTGGAGCATTCTTAATGTGATGGGAATACCAGACCACCTTACCTACCTCCTGAGAAATCTGTATGCAGGTCAAGAAGAAACACATACAACCGTACATGGAACAAGGACTGGTTCCAAATTGGGAAATGAGTACATCAGGGCTGTATACTGTCACCCTATTTACTTAAATTATATGCAGAGTACATCATGTGAAATGCCAGGATGGATGAATCACAAGCTGGAATCAAGATTGCTGGGAGAAATATCAATAACCTCAGATATACAGATGACACCACCCTTATGGCAGAAAGTGAAGAACTAAGGAGCCTCTTGATGAAAGTGAAAGAGGAGAGTGAAAAAGTTGGCCTTAAAATTCAACATTCAAGTAACTAAGACCATGGCATCCAGTCCCATTACTTCATGGCAAATAGATGGGGAAACAATGGAAACAGTGACAGACTTTATTTTTCTGGGCTCCAAAATCACTGTAGATGGTGACTACAGCCATCAAATTAAAAGACACTTGCTCCTTGGAAGAAAACCTATGACAAACTTAGCAGATTAAAAAGCAGAGACATTACTTTGCCAACAAAGGTCTATCTAGTCAAAGCTATGGTTTTTCCAGTAGTCATGTATGGATGTGAGAGTTGGCCTATAAAGAAAGCTGAGCACCGAAGAATTGATGCTTTTGAACTGCGGTGTTGGAGAAGACTCTTGAGTCCCTTGGACTACAAGGAGATCAAACCATTCAATCCTAAAGGAAATCAGTTCTGAATATTTATTGGAATAACTGATGCTGAAGCTCCAATACTTTGGCCACCTGATGTGCAGAACTAACTCACTGGAAAAGACCCTGATGCTGGGAAATATTGAAGGCGGGAGGATAAGGGGATGACAGAAGATGAAATGGTTGGATGGCATCACTGACTCGATGGACATGAGTTTGAGCAAGCTCCAGGAGTTGGTGATGGACAGGGAAGCCCAGCATGCTGCTGTCCATGGGGTTGCAAAGAGTCGGACAGGACTGAGCACCTGAACCAAATGAAAAGGAATTTTCTCCATTTGCTCATAGTATCTATGAATATTTTCTTTAAATTTATGGATTGGCACCTAGGTCAGCTGCCTGATTGACAGATTACTTGATCAGGCTCTAAATCTATGTCTTATACCATACATATGCTTTATAGTAATGTTTTTCAAATATTTTTGAGCTTGCATCACAGCATAATATACATCTTAAAATGAAAACAGTGCCCTCCTGTATTTGTTTCATAAAATAGGAATTGCCTTTCTATACATGATATTCCTGTTTTTACATTTTAAAATGCTGGTTGCAACCTGCTAAATTGATTTCACATACACTAGTTGGTAATGGAGAAGGCAATGGCACCCCATTCCAGTACTCTTGCCTGGAAAATCCCATGGATGGAGGAGCCTGGTAGGCTGCAGTCCATGGGGTCGCTAGAGTCGGACACGACTGAGTGACTTCACTTTCACTTTTCCCTTTCATGCATTGGAGAAGGAAATGGCAACCCACGCCAGTGTTCTTGCCTGGAGAATCCCAGGGACAGGGGAGCCTGGTGGGCTGCCGTCTATGGGATCACACAGAGTTGGACACGACTGAAGTGACTTAGTAGCAGCAGCAGCAGCAATTGGTAATAACACACAGTTTGAAAATATTCTTGTATGGACCTTCCAGACTGGTATTTGGCTTTATATTTTTGGTAATGGGAGATGGGAAATGGAAACTGGGAATGAAATGGAGGAAGAAAGCTATGGTGAAATGGAGGAAGAAAGCTATGGTAAAATGGTTAAAGGTGGGAGAAAGAGAGGAAGAAATAATGGCATTTGTGAAAAAGGAAAGGAAAAACACATAGTATCAAGGAATGTACAACACACCATCAGCTATGCTCAGTGCAGAATATAATAATATGCTCATTGTACAAGTTTTGGTTCTGTTTATAGTAGAAATCATAGAGTCTGAAAAAGTCCAACTAGGGCATTACAGAAACACATTGCTCAGGTGAGATACAAGCCAGAGGTTTCACTTCTGGATATATATAGAGAAATGTTGAAAAAGCTTCAGGAAAAGAGAGCCAGGGACATCCCAAATGAAAATTTTCTGCTCTAACGATATTACATACTTGTCCTGTCACAATAGTTACATACACATTCACAAAATTTCCAAGAACTGAGATCCTGTAAGATCACATTTAATTTCAGCTTTGGAAAGTTTCCAGTCCATTCTGGGCCTACCAAGACAGGAGAACAGAACAAATGAAAAAAGAAACACTCTGGCTCTGCAAGTAAGACACTCTCTTCAAGAGAAAATGATTGCTGAAAAGTATATTTATGGATTAAAACAGATGATATGTTATGTTAATTTTCACATGCTTAGAAGGAAACTGCTGGCTAGAAGTCATAAATTCTCTCCAGAGGAACATTTACATATCATTCTATGATTCTCTTTCTGTTTCCCTTTTGCCATAAAAATTACAGTCTCTAGTCACACTGATCAAAATTATTGTCAACTTTTACACATCATATAACAAAGTTTTCTTTTTTATTCTGTTATACATTAGATCATTTTTAAGTTCACAGTAAGACTGAGGAGAAGGTACAAAAAATTTCCCATGTGCCCCCTATTCCCACAACATGTATTACCTTCCCCATTACTAACAACCAAAGTGGTACATTTTTAACAATTGATAAACCTACACTGAAACATCATAATTGCCCAAAGTCCCCAGTTTTCATTAGAGTCTACTCTTGGTATTTTACAATCTATGGTTTTAGAAAAGTATAATGACATACATTCATCATTAGATTATCATACATAGTATTTTCACTGCTCTCAAAGATACTCTGTGTCTCTACCTAAGAGATGTGGTTTCAGTCCCTGGGTCAGGAAGATCCCCTGGAGAAGGGAATGGCAGCCCACTCCAGTAGTCTTGCCTGGAGAAATCCATGGACAGAGGAGCCTGGTGGGCTACAGTCCATGGGGTCACAAAGAGTCAAACATGACTAAGTGACTAACACTTTCTCGCTTTCTACCTATTCATCCCTCTCAATTCCCTTCAATCCAGGAAATGAGTTATCTTTTTACTGTGTATACAATTTTTCCAGATCTTAGAGTCATATCTGCTAAGTCACCTCAGTCATGTCCGACTCTGTGCAACCCCATAGACGGCAGCCCACCAGGCTCCCCTGTCCCTGGGAGTCTCCAGGCAAGAACACTGGAGTGGGTTGCCATTTCCTTCTCCAATGCATGAAAGTGAAAAGTGAAAGTGAAGTCGCTCAGTCGTGTCAGACTCTTAGCGACCCCATGGACTGCAGCCTACCAGGCTTCTCCGTCCATGAGATTTTCCAGGCAAGAGTACTGGAGTGGGGTGCCATTGCCTTCTCCAAGAGTCATATAGTATGTAGACCTTCTTCCACTCACTAATACACATTTCCATTTCCTTTATGTCTTTTCATGGCTTGATAGCTCATTTCTTTTTAGTGCTGAATAATGTATCATTGTCTGAATGCACCACAGTTTTTTATCCATTAGTTATTCAGAACATGTTGGTTGTTTCCAGGTTTTAGAAATTATGAACAAAGCTCCTATAAATATCTGTGTATAGGTTTTTCTTTGTTTTTAATTGGAGGAAAATTATGTTACAATGTTGTGTTGGTTTCTGCTGTACAACATCAATCAGCCATAAGGATACATATATCCTCTCCCTTTTGAACCTCCCTCCCCTCCACCCAGCCATGTCACAGGGTGCCAGACTGGGCTCCCTGTGTTATACAGCAACTTCCTAGCAGTTATCTATTTTACACATGAGAGTGTATATATGGCAATGCTATTTTTTAAACTCATTCCACCCTTTTCTTCCCACTCTGTGTCCACAAGTCAATCCTCTACATGTGCATATCCATTCAGTTCAGTTCAGCTCAGTTGCTCAGTCGTGTCCGACTCTTTGTGACCCCATGGACCACAGCATGCCAGACCTCCCTGTCCATGACCAACTCCCAGAAATTACTCAAACTCATGTCCATTGAGTTGGTGATGCCATCCAAACATCTCATCATCTGTCATCCCCCTCTCCTCCCACCTTCAATCTCTCCCAGCATCAGGATCTTTTCAAATGAGTCAGATCTTTGCATCACGTGGCCAATGTATTGGTTTCAGCTTCAACATCAGTCCTTCCAATGAACACTCAGGACTAATTTCCTTTAGGATGGACGGGTTGGATCTCCTTGCAGTCCAAGGGACTCTCAAGAGTCTTCTCCAACACCACAGTTCAAAAGCATCAATTCTTCGGTGCTCAGCTTTCTTTACAGTACAACTCTCACATCCGTACATGCTGCTGCTGCTGCTGCTAAGTCACTTCAGTCGTGTCCGTCTAACCTCATAGATGGCAGCCCACCAGGCTCCCCCATCCCTGGGATTCTCCAGGCAAGAACACTAGAGTGGGTTATCCATACATGACTATTGGAAAAACCACAGCCTTGACTAGACGGACCTTTGTTGGCAAAGTAATGTCTCTGCCTTTTAATATGCTGTCTAGGTTGGTCATAACTTTCCACCAAGGAGTAAGCATCTTTTAATTTCATGGCTGCAGTCACCATCTGCAGTGATTTTGGAGCCCCCCAGAATAAAGTCCGCCACTTTTTCCACTGTTTCCCATCTATTTGCCATGAAGTGATGGGACCAGATGCCATGATCTTAGTTTTCTGAATGTTGAGCTTTAAGCCAACTTTTTCACTCTCCTCTTTCACTTTCATCAAGAGGCTCTTTAGTTCTTCACTTTCCACCATAAGGGTGGTGTCATCTGCATATCTGAGGTTATTTATATTTCTCCTGGCAATCTTGATTCCAGCTTGTGTTTCTTCCAGCCCAGCATTTCTCATGATGTACTCTGCATATAAGTTAAATAAGCAGGGTAACAATATACAGCCTTGATGTACATCTTTTCCTATTTGGAACCAGTCTGTTGGTCCATGTCTAATTCTAACTGTTGCTTCCTGACCTGCCTCTACCTCATTAGAACTGACTCAAATGTGTTCTTTTTATAGCTGAGTAATATTCCATTGTATATATGTACTACAACTTCCTTATCCATTTGTATGCTGATAGACACCTAGGTTGCACTCATAGCAAGTGCTCTGGGACAACCCAGAGGGATGGGGTGGGGAGGGAGGTGGAAGGGGTGTTCAGGATGGGGGGGGTGCATGTGCCCCCATGGCTGATTCGTGTCGATATGTGGCAGGGGCCAGCACAGTGTTGTGACGTGATTGTCCTCCCATTAAAATAAATAAACCAATTTAATTTTAAAAATATTAAACCACTATGTTGAACACCTGAAACTAACATATTATAAATCAAACGTACATCAATTAAAACAAATCCTTCCTCCTCCCAAAAAAAGATTAGGTCCTCTCCTGACCAAGGGCTTCCCTGATAGCTCAGTTGGTAAAGAATCCATCTGTAGTACAGGAGACCCCGGTTCGACACCTGGGTCCAGAAGATCTGCTGGAGAAGGGATAGGATACCCACTCCAGTATTCTTGGGCTTCTCTGGTGGCTCATCTGGTAAAGAATCTGCCTGCAATGTGTGAGACCTGGGTTCGATCCCTGGGTTGGGAAGATCCCCTGGAGAAGGGAAAGGCTACCCACCCCAGTATTCTGGCCTAGAGAATAGTAGACATGGACTGCATAGGACATGGGGTCACAAAGAGTCAGGCACAACTGAGGGACTTTCACACTGACCCAAGTGCCTGCCTTGTTAATAATCTTAACTGATGGAATACATTAAAACTACAATCCTTGGAATACCCTCCTACCAAGATTCTTCTTTTCTCTGTCCCTACATATAGCAATTTGCTTGTGGGAACTGGTCCTTGTAGATGTGATTCAACAAGGTTTCATAGTCAAATTCCCAAAACCATCCCTATCATTTCTCTTATTTAATAGTTTTCTGGTAGTTTCAGTTTCTGAGTATACATAGAAAGAATGGCAATATTTTCAGGGATGATGGCCAGTCTTGTAGGCCTCTAAAATAGTGCCTTCTATGCAATAAGACAACTATTCCACATTCCTAGGTATAGAATTTTTTCTAGGAACCAGCATTTAGACACTTTGGGAACAAAGAAGAGTTTTTTCCTACCTAATCATGATGTATTGGCTTATCAAACTTCTATCAACATAGTGCAACTGATCCAAGGACTGTTCTTTTCAATCCACTTCTTTCTGATTTTTAGTTTTGTGGAAATTTCTCCCAGGTTCTGGAAATAATTTGACTGTTAGTCCAAATTTTCAGCATTCTTGTGAGTTCTCATGATTTTTCACATCTTCATACATACTTTAGCGAAAATTCAAGAGTGTCTGTGTTAAGGGACTGCCAGCCAGATGCCATTTTTCCAAGTTAGCATTTCTAGGGCTGTGCCAGGGGGGAAATTTTCCAAGAAAAGCCTGGCAACAAATTCTAAATCCCTGCTAACATCAGTATGTTAGGATATAAAAATTTCTAAATACAAACTCTAGAATTAAAATATAGTCCTTTAATTTCTTTCAGATAATTTTAAGATTCTCAGAAGTGGAAATAAATAATACCTAAAATTAAGGTTAGCCAAGATCAAACTTCTGAAGTGGATAGCATCTGTCTTTAAGTATGTGCCTATGTTTTCAGTGGGCTTCCCACAATTAATGCCATACATTCCCGTACTGTGCACCTCCCACTTGGAAGTCCATCCTGGCCTTCCTTCCATGGGCAGCAGTTCATATTTCTAAATCATCTTTCCATATCTTCTCCAATCAAATATCCTGCTTCTTCAACATGCCAATTTCTTCTGTCGAGTAGACAGTTATAGCTAGATCCTAGCAGTTAACTGGCAGTTTGTTTTCTAAGGGTGGGGTATTATAAGAGTACAGCTACTTGATCACACTTTCTTTAGCAATGTTACTGTTTCTACTGTAATACACATTTATATACATTCACTTTTCTTAGGGGTACATGCCACATACTATTCCACCTCTCCTTAATGCTCCTTCTGACAAGATGGTTCTAGAATTCTTTGGTAAGCCAAATGTCTCAATGAAGAAAGGCAATGATTCCATGTTTGAGGAAATTCTATCATTTTTAACATCAGGAATAACTATACATACATTATTGACACTGGTTATATATCCCAATATCTTCCATGTAATAGGCCCTGCAAGCAGCAGGATTAAAGATATGACTATTTTTGCTTCTTGCTATAGAAACAAATAGATCAGCTTTTCTGTTTATTGGTTTTTAATCCTATACTGGTGCAAAATAACAAAGTGGTTATGGATATGAGTTCAAATCTTTCCCTGCTATATACTAGCTGTATCATTTTGGAAGCACTACTTGATGAAACAATTCAATAAACTATTGACTACATGGTGGCTAACTATACTGTGTGCTTAGATCATCATGACTACCCAATAAACATCATTATACAATTACTGTACAATGTGCCTTAGTGTGGACTTCCCTAGTGGCTCAGAGGGTAATCTGCCTGCATTGCAGAAGGCCTGGGTACAATCCCTGGGTTGGGAAGATTCCCTGGAGAAGCAAATGGCAACCCACTCCAGTATTCTTGCCTAGAGAACTCCATGGACAGAAGAGCCTAGTGGGCTACAGTCCCTGGGATTGCAAAGAGTCAGACATGACACTTTGCAATCCTACTACTAACATTTTCCAGTCCTACTACTAACACTCTCTACTACTAACACCTACTATTAATCTTACTATTAACACTTTCATTTTCACTTCACAATGTGAAGTGTTAGAGAAATATGAACCCTGAAGTTATACTACCTACGTTCAAATACTTGATCTACAATGTATGTTTTCAAACAAGTCTATGATTTTTCATCTGTAAAAGTGAGATACAGTTATGTAAAGTTTAAAAATAAAATAAAATTTAAAAAAAAAGTGAGATAATAATAACACTTACTCTGAATGGTTAAAGTGAATATTAAATAAGATACTTCACATAAAGCCCTTGGAAGACTGCTTAACACAGTGTGAACACTCAATAAATGTAATTGTGCAATAATGGTGACAACTGTGTAAACAAGTAAAACCAACAGCTCTCACATCAAATGTACAACTCAGATTACCACCTACTAACCTGTGGCTCTCCCAGGATTACCTGCTGATCTTCAAGTAAGTGACTCATAGTGCCTTGACCATAAATCTTACATTAATTCCCTAAATTAAGCAACACTATTTCCTCTTCAATATAGGTTTCTGATAATTTAACATCACTGATATATTAAGAGCTTAGGAAATGGTCACAGAATTGAAGAACATCCAAAGTAGAAGAATATCTGTGACAGAGCTCTAAAACTCAATAAACACAGAGAGGAAGTAGTCTCCTGTGGCAACCACTCAGCTGAATGTGATTAACTAAAACGACAATAAAAAAGTGGTAAGGTAGTTGTGCTTAATGTCAAAAAAAAAAAACACATAAGAATACAGAATACAGGCAATAACATGAGAAGTAGTTTACAAGGCCTAAAGAAAACATTCAGAATAAGTGCAAAAGCTTACAAGCTGACTTAGAATTTGTGAGAGGTCATTGACAAGCTATGTTTGGATACAGACTTGAAAAGGCATCATATCTATAAGGCATATGGTTCCACTGTAAAACATGTGAAATGGTTGAAAAAAGTGGCATTTACATGAAATATAGTTTGTGGCAAAGAGCTGGATGCAGAAGGAATACAGAGACACCAAATAGATCTGGAATCTGAGAACTTTATGCTTGGCATTAATGAAGATGTCAGGTGTGAATGTCAAAATAAAAGAATGAATTGCTGTTCCAAATATGCTGGTTAACAACCTGCCAGAAATTGAGCAGAGCTGACTCAGATAAACAAAAACTGATGAACCAGTAGCAGATATAAACACTACAATCAGAAAGTCTGGGCTGCACAAGTGGCACTTCAGGTACAATGTTAGATATCTGCAGCTGAGGAACATACACTGACATTGGCAAGCAAGTTCCTGGGACTAGTATTGCTAGAGAGACCCCAACTGGGCCTGAGAACACAAGTAGTATGAACCGTTGATGTGAGCAGGCGGCAGTGAAAGAACCCTCCTGCAGTGGTGTTGCAGAGGGTCCTTTGGGGCATAGCACTTAATATAAGGTTGAGTCTCTTAGGTCAAGAGTATTCATGTCATAAACAAAAAGAAGACTAAATAGGGAGTTTTTAATGGGGCTCACATTTCTCATAACTATAAAAATGCCATGAATTCCATGAATTATGCCAATATCACATTTGTCAAATTCATTCACAATAGTCTGAAAACCTGAATCATGCCAAAGGTAGCATAGGGACAAGGTATATTATTTTTTTTATAATCTTGAATTATGCATTTAAGTCAAACTGGGGGCATGGCACATCTTTTTTTCTAGTAAAATTATAAGAAGAACAAGTCATCTGTTTCTTTCCTGACACCACAATAAGAAAGGTTTCTGTTTCCTTAAAGAAATGAAATATGAATGAATCTAAGATCAGTTTAATTTTCAAATATCCTTTACAGAAATATATACAATCTATATTATTACCCGGCGAAGGCAATGGCACCCCACTCCAGTACTCTTGCCTGGAAAATCCCACGGATGGAGGAACCTGGTGGGCTGCAGTCCATGGGGTCGCACAGAGTCGGACATGGCTGAGCGACTTCACTTTCACTTTTCACTTTCATGCATTGGAGAAGGAAATGGCAACCCACTCCAGTGTTCTTGCCTGGAGAATCGCAGGGATGGGGAAGCCTGGTGGGCTGCCGTCTATGGGGTCGCACAGAGTTGGACACGACTGAAGTGACTTAGCTTATCTTAGCTTATATTATTATCACCAATCCTGCCTAGAGCAAAGCCAACCTATTCTTCTCACTACCATTACTACCACCTACCTTACAAACCTACACAAAGAAGCCCATTATTCCTTAAAATACCAACTCAACACAAATCTTCCCAATCCTACACAGTAACATCACATAGCACATATTTAAGTTCCCTTTCCTCACATAATTCCCAATTTCCACCCAGGCCAAGCTCATTTTTTGCCAGTACTTATTTCCATGGCTACTTGAGTTCTAGGAGTTGGGAAGCCTTGAAATTACTGTAAGCAACATCAAATTTGCTTACTACCTAGAGTCTCATTCTGGCACAGAAATGGAGAGAAAAAAAATATTTTTTTTGGTAATAACTAATTTCTTTAAGTGTGGCACAGCCCTGACCTGATAGAGGAACAATGTGGCTCCCTCAGCATGACTAAATCTGAAACGTTTCTTCAAGTCTCCTGGGACAGATACACTTTGAGTTGCTAAGCATTGTGTTCAAACAAACTCTCTATTCAAGCCAAAAAAGAGAATAAAGGATGCAGAAGACATTTATTGGCAAATCCTCAAGGGACTGGGACAAGCTAGGCTAATACCTATAATGAATCTAATTCAACATTGCCATGAATATTGAGTTTGACTTTGTTCCCCTTCACACCTGCAGACTGGAGAATAGACTGGAGATACACTTAGTGGTTGACATGCTACCATTTATTTTCATCAAGCACTAGAGATCTGGCTCTGGTACTTTCAAGTAACCAAGCACTCCCTTCAGTCATGACATTCTTTGTCATGTTTCTTAAAAAGGTAACAGAAAATAATGTGTCAGTCATACCTGAATGATTAAATCATGTTGTATTCTATAGAATAGAAAAGGAAAAGAGTGCCATGGTAGGGCACTCAAATGCAAAAGGAAGATTCTTGACTTTATGTGGCGGACAAATGTCAAGACTAGAAGGGAAGAGGTTTATATGTAAGGTAAACTCCAAATTCTATTTCATGCTTCCTTAAATACCTTCAAAAATATGTATCTTTTGGGAAATAAAGGTGGGAAAATTCATTTACGCTTTGCATTGTGAACGTAAGACTATACTTTTAGAGTGTGTTTTAAACTGTTTTCATCCATCCAGCAAATCTAGAACCTATTTTTCACACAATACATTGGGCAATATGCTTTGTGGAATATAAATGTTCATAGTTTATCATCCCCATAATCAAAAGCACTAAAGTTAAACAACAATACAAAGGGATAGAGAAGGTAAAAAATGTAGTAATGATGATAAGTGATGATAAATAGTAAAGGAAGAGGAGGAGGAGAAGAAATAATCACTGAGGGTTGCTGGCAGAGTCAGAGAAGTCTACATGGAGGTAATGTAGACTGTGTTGAACTTTCTAAACTATGTAAGATTTAAATTGCAAAGAGATAGAATGAGGAGTGGGCTTGGGAATGGTAATATCGTTTTTGTCATCAATAGGAGAAACAAGCATCCATTAAGTTCACCAAGTTCTTTCACATGCTCCAACTTGTTAAGAGTCAAAGAATCTTAGAGTTAAGATCACCTAGTACAAATATTTTCATTTACAATGAGGGAAACTGAGGTCCAGCGGGTTGTGTAATCTTCCCAAAGTCACACAGGAAGTTCAAGTTGAAGAAAAGTTCAAGTTGATTCCTGGCCCAATACAGCTTGGTACACAGGATAGACTTCAAAGTCAAAGGAAATTGAGACTAACTGGTTCATCAAATTGAGTTCCTGAATTTGAGCTTATTAATTAGCTCTAAACAATGATGTTTACCAGCTACAAAGAACTTGTTGCAATGGAAAATTCAAAAGTAAGTGAAAGAACAATATGTCAAGCAGAAGTTCCATAGTGTAGTAAAATTGAATGCTAATATTACATTTATAGGTCTGAAAGTACCATCATGTGATGGTCTGCATCAACTATGATGCAAGGTACTTGGAGAGGACAATAATAATCATTTCAACATAGTATTGCACTCATATGATTTTAAAAGAGGTGCTTTTTAGGTGAAAACAATCAGATCACAATGACTCTAATATATGACACAAAATGAACAAATTCAAGACGATCCAATTTTCACATCAAATACTGATACTGCGTTATAGTTTGAGACACAGAGATAACTCTAAATTTGAGGTGGGACTATATTTTTAAAAAGGAAGGGAATATATGTATACCTATGGCTGATTCATGTTGAAGTTTGACAGAAAACAACAAAATTTTGTAAACCAATTATCCTTCAATAAAAAATAAATAAAATTTTTAAAAAAGCAATGACTAGAGGGTTGTGTTTTGGTATTGTTTACTTTGCTGCACAAAAGCTTTCAAGTTTAAGTCTCATTTGTTTATGTTTGTTTTTATGTTCATGAGTGGGTCATAAAAGATCTTGCTGCAATTTATGTGAAAAACCTTTTTGCCTATGTTTTCCTCTAAGATTTTGATAGTTTCTGGTCTTATATTTAGGTCTTTAATCCATTTTGAGTGTATTTTTGTGTATGGTGTTAGGGAGTGTTCTCATTTCATTCTTTTACACATAGCTGTCCAGTTTCCCCAGCACCACTTTATTGAAGATGTTATCTTATCTCCAGTGTATATTCTTGCCTCATTGTCATAGATTAGGTGACCATAGGTGCATGGCATTATCTCTGGGCTTTCTAGCTTATTCCATTGATTGATATTTCTGTTTTTATGTCAGTACCATATTAGCTTGATTATTGTAGTTGTGTGGTATAATCTGAGGAAAAGGAGACTGATTTCTCTGCTTCTTTTTTTTCTTTCTCAAGATTGCTTGGCTATTTGGGGTCTTTTGTGTTCCTGTACAAAGTATATTTTGTTGTTGTTGTTCTAATTCTATGAAAAATGTCACTGGTAATTTGATAGGAATTGCATTGAATCTGTAGATTGCTTTGGGTGGTATAATCATTTTCACAATATTGACCCTTCTAATCCAAGAACATGGTATATCTCTCCATCTGTTTGTGTCATCTTTTATTTGCAAACAAAGCAATTGATAAAGGATTAATCTCCAAAATAAACAAACAACTTATGCACCTCAGTATTTAAAAAAAATCCAATCAAAAAATGGGGTAGAATACCTATACAGACATGTCTTCAAAGAAGATATACAGATGGCAAACAAATACATGAAAAGATGCTCAACATCACTAATTTTTAGAGAAATGCAAATCAAAACTATGAGGTATCATCTCAGAATAACCATCATCAAAAGATCTACAAACAATAAATGCTGGAAAGGGTGTGGAAAAAAATCAGAACCCTCTTACACTGCTGGTGGGAATGTAAATTGATACAGCCACAATGAAGAATGCTATGGAAGTACTTAAAAAAAAAAAACAAAACTGAACATAGAACCAACATATAACCCAGAAATCCCACTACTGGGCATATACCCACAGAAAACCATAATGCAAAAAAATACATTCACCTCAGTGTTCACTGCAGGATTATTTTCAATAGCCAAGACATAGAAGCAATCTAAATGTCTATCAAGACAAGATAAAGAGGATGTAGTATATATATACATAAGACTATAACTCAGGCATAAAAAGGAACAAAATTCTATCATTTAAAGAGATGTAGATGGACCTAGAGCCTTTCACAGATTGAAGTAAGTTCAACAGAGAAAAATGAATACCATATATTAATGCATATATGTGTAAGATAGAAAAATGGCACAGAGAATCTTACTTGCAAAGCAGAAATACAGACAGATGTAGAGAGCAAACATATGGATACCAATTGGGAAGGAAAGAGTGGGATGAACTGGGAGACTAGGATTGACATACATATACACTGCTATGTATAAAATGGTCTTCCCTGGTGGCTCATACAGTAAAGCATCTGCCTGCAATGTGGGAAACCTGGGTTTGCTCCCTGGGTCAGGAAGATCCCCTGGAGAAGGGAACGGCAACACACTCCAGTATTTTTGCCTGGAAAATTCCATGGACAGAGGAGCCTGGTAAGCTCCACTTCACGGGGTTGCAAAAAGTCGAACATGACTAAGCAACTTCACTTTCACGTATAAAATAGATACTAATGTGAACCTACTGTATAGCACAGGGAGCTATACTCAGTGCTCTGTGGTGACCTAAGTGGGAAGGAAATCCAAAAAAGAGTGTGTGTGTATACACACACACACACACACATACATATGGCTGATTCACATAGCTGGACAGCAGAAACTGACAAAGCAGTGCAAAGCAACTATACTCCAATTAAAAAAAAAAGATTAAAAAAGCAATGAACTATTAAATATACTAACTCTGTGGAAATATATCTCTTTATAGTTTGAAAATTTGGAAATACGCATGCCAGAATTGTGCCATGAAATACACCCGAACCTCAATAACACATCCATCCATTACATGTCGAGTAATTCAGCAGTTAACCATTATAATTTTATCAGGTTTGCTTCAGATATTGAAGATGCTTCTTGAAGAAGATTCTAAACATTTATGACAAGGTAATTATCAGAGTATCATCTTTGTATAATATCTCACACAATGCTCCTATGATGGAGCTAACTTCACAGAAAAGGGTCAGGAAATACCTGTGCTCCCTTGTTTATAAAGGACTAAGAGTGGTCATCTTTGACTTTGATACTAACCAATGATAATTTGGGATGGGGGGAGATATTTGTTTTTCAAATCCCAACACCTGACTTAATCTTATTTTGTTTGCACAAATTTCAATATGATAGGGATCAATTCTATCTTGGTATCCTGGTAGAAAATATTGAGTTGGAAAGGACCATGAAGATCACCAGATGGAGCTTCTTCTCTTTGGTAATGGAGATCCTCCAATCTCCGATAGTAACATTAATTTTCTCATTTGATGCGTTCCATGGAAGTTTCACTGCTGGTCAAAGTGTTCTCCTTGGTTGGATCAGAGAAAGTAAGGACCTCCAAAAATCTTCTGCAATAAACAATTAGGACAATGGCAAAAATTGTCAGAATCAACTTTTTCACAACTGTGAAAATAAATCAAAGACTTGCAGCAATCTGGAGATTGCAATTTAACAAAAATGACTGAATCTGAATAACAGCACCGAGCTCTGTGACATTTTAATTTGTCCTACTACCATCACCTCTACATCTCTGCAGCAGATTTGAAAACCAAGAGCCATAGATACAACCATGGTGAAAATAAGCAGCCTAGCAATCACTGGAGGGAGAAGAATGAGTGGGGTCTCTTTTAAAGCCCAATTCTCAGAGTATTTAACAATAAGAAACCATGAGATTTATGTATCATTAAATACAGAATATTGATAAAGAAATAGAAATTATGAATATTAATATGAGCTAAATAGAAATCCTGAAACTGAAAAGTACAATAACTGAAATGAAAACTTCACTAGAGGGGTTCAATAGCAGATTTGAATGGGCAGAAGAAAGAATAATAAATTTTAAGATAGGTTAATTTAAAATTATCCCATCAAAAAATATGGGAAACTATTAAGCATACCCTCATGGGTACTGTGGAAGTCCCAGAAGGAGAAGAGCAAGGGAAGGGTAGAAAGAGTATTTGAAGAAATAATGACCAAGAGTTTCCCAAAGTTGATTAAAAACTGTAATATACACATGCAGGCGTCTAGAAAGACTAAATATGATAGAATCAGCAATCAATATCTAAGAACATCATATTCAAACTATTTTAAAAAAAACCCTCAAAGGTAGAATGAAGAAAGCAGCAAGAAGAAGTAACATGTGTTGGGATGGATAACAAATTAACATTTGATTTATCACCAGACACTAGGGAGGCCAGAAGGGAAACATAAGAAAAGCTGGAGAAACTATCATTAAGAAGCCTCCTTTCTGAGAAATAGTAACACTAAAGTAAATTATTCAGGAAGAAATTAAAGGGCACTAGATATTAACTTGTATCTCAAATAAGGCCTAAAGGTAAATATAAAAAAGTAAAAATCTCTTTGTAAATATTTTCTTCTCCTAATTTTAAAGTTAACAAACAATCTGAAATTTTCTATATAACCACAAAATACCCCCAAATAGACAAACAATCTTGAAGAAGAAGAACAAAACTGGAGCTGTCATGCTCCCTGATTTCAAACTATAATACTAGTAATCAAAACAGTATGGTATTTGCATAAAATCAAAGACACATGTCAGTGCAATGGAATAGAGAGCAAATAATAAGCCAAAACATATATGGTCAATTAATTCAAGACAAAAAAAGCCAAGAATGTATAATGGGGGGAGGAAAATACCTTTGATAAATGGTATTAGGAAAACTGGACAACCACATGGAAAAGGATAAAAATGAACCACTATCTTGCTGCATACACAAAAAATAACTCAAAATGGATTAAAGACTTCAATGTAAGAATTGAAACCATAAAATTCCTAAGATAAAACATAGGTAGTAATCTCTTTAACATTCAGTTTTGGCAATGATATTTTGATTTGACAGTAAAAGCAAAGGCAACAAAAGCAAATATAAACCACTGCAACTACATCATACTAAAAATCATCTACACAGCTAAAGAAATGATCAACAAAATAAAAAGAGGACCTACTGAATGGGAGAAAATATTATCAAATCATATATCTGATAATGTGCTAGTTTTTAAGATATATAAAAAGCTCACACAATCTAATAGCAAAAAATAAATAAATAAAATGTGGGTGGAGGATCTGAATAGATATTTTCCCAAAAAAAGACATATAGATGGTCAACAGGTACATGCAAAGTACTCAACATCAATAATTTTTAGGGAAATGCAAATCAAAACTACAACGAGATATCATTTTACACCTTAATAGAATGGTTATTATAAAAAAAAACAAGAAGTAACAAGTTCTGGTAATGGTGTGGAGAAATGGAATACTTTTGCAATGTGGGGAAAGCAAATTTTTGAAAATATTGTGGAAAACATTACCAAAATTTCTCAAAAAATTTAAAATAGAACTACTATACATCCACAAAATCTATAATATATTTGGATATTTATATAAAGAACATGAAAACACTACTACAAAAAGATAAATGCACCTCATATTCACTGTAGCATTATTTACAATAGTAATTATTATTATATATATAACATTATTCAGCCTTTAAAAAGGAGATCCTGCCACACTCAAAGGGATTTCCCTGGTGGCTCAGATGGTAAAGACTCTACCTGCAGTGGAGATCTGGGTTCAAACCCTGGGTCAGGACCCCTCCCCCTACCCGCCCTGAGAAGGAGATGGAAAGCCACTCCAGTACTCTAGCCTGAAGAATCCCCTGGACAGAGAAGCCTGGCGTGCTTCAGTCCATGTGGTTGCAAAGAGCCAGACACGACTGAGTGACTGAACTGAACTGACCAGTGGAAATAAATAAAATTGAGGAAAAAAAATACAGAACAATCAAAATATTGACAAAACCTTATCTACGCTCACCAAGAAAAAGAGAAGACTCAAATTATTATTAAAGAAGAGAGTATCACTATCAACTTCATAGAAATCAAAGACATTATAAGTGGATATTATTGTATGCCAACAAACTAGATAACGAAATGAAAAAGAAAAATACCCAGAAAAACACACCTACTGAAACTGATTCAAGAAGGTTCAGAAAATCTGAGTAGACGAAAAAAGTAAAGTTGAAAAATTAAACAAGAAACTTCTCACAAAGAAAAGCCCAAGACCAAATGTTATCACTAGTGAATTACCAAAATATTTAAAGTAGTATTAATACCACTGCTTCTCAAACTCTTACAAAAAAATAGAAGTGGGTAGACCACTTCCTGAGTCATTTTACAAGGCCAATATTATCCTCATGCCCAAACTGGATACAGGCAGCACAAGAGAATTGTAAACAAATATCAATTATTGATACAGGCACACAATCAAAATACTAGCAAACTGAATCTAATAACATATAAAAATGATTATAATTTATGATGAGCTGAGATTCACCACGGGAATGCAAAGTTGTTTCAATATTTTAAAATCTACCAATATAAAAAACACTATATTAAGGAAAAAAAAGGGAAAATACATGACCATCTCAATAGATGAAGAAAAAGTTTCTGAAAAAAAAAAAAAAAAAACTGTCACCCTTTCATGATAAAAAAACACTCAACAAAAAAGAATAGAAGCAAACATTTTTAACCTGACAAAAAGCACATTTAAAAACCCACACTTACATCATAGTTAATGGGGAAAGACTTACAGCTTTCCCTCTAAGATCAGGAATAAAACAAAGATGTTTGCCCTCAATATTTCTACTCAACATTGTGCTAGAGGAATCAGCCATGGCAAGAAGACAAGAAAATTGATGAAGGGCATTAAGATGGATAAGGAAGAAGCAAATTATCTCTATTTACAGATGATTTATCATCTTTAGGTAGAAAGTTCTTAGAATCCACAAAAAATTATTAGAATGAATAGGCTAGTTAGGCTAGGTTTCAGGATACAAGAACAACACAGAAAATTCAATTGTGTTTCTATACAGTGGCAATGAAAAGTCCAAAAATACAACTAAGAAAATAATTTCACTTATAATAATCCATAGAATAGTTAAGGATAAATTTAACAAAACAAATACAATATTTATACACTAAAAAGTACCAAACATTGTTAAAAGAAATTAAGATGCAAATAAATGGACAATAGGCTTTTGCAAATGAATTAGAAGTTTTAATATTTTTAAAACATCAACACCTTTCAAACTGGTATATACATTCAATTTAGTAACTATCAAAATGTTAGCTCTCTTTTTCAGCATAAATAGATAAGCTGATTCTAAAATTCATATGAATTTTCAAGGGACCTAAAATAATCTTGAAAAAGAAGAATAAAACAGAAGGACTCATATTTCCTGCTATCAAAGCTTACTACAAAGCTACAGTAATCAAAAGAGTGTGATACTGGTGTAAGGATAGACTGACATATAGGCCAATGGAATAGAACTCGATATTCCAGAAATAAATCCATACACCTCTGGTCAACTGCTTTTAGACAAGGATGTCAAGTTCATGTAACGGGGAAACAATAGCCTTTTCAACAAATGAGGCTTGGACAAATTGATATCCACAAGAAAAAGAATCAATTTGGACTACTACATCATACTACATGCAAAAATGTTTTTTTTTTAATTTTATTTTATTTTTAAACTTTACAATATTGTATTGGTTTTGCCAAATATGGAAATGAATCCGCCACAGGTATACATGTGTTCCCCATCCTGAACCCTCCTCCCTCCCCCCCACCCATACCATCCCTCTGGGTCGTCCCAGTGCACCAGCCCCAAGCATCCAGTATCGTGCATCGAACCTGGACTGGCGACTCGTTTCATACATGGTATTATACATGTTTCAATGTCATTCTCCCAGATCTTCTCACCCTCTCCCTCTCCCACAGAGTCCATAAGACTGTTCTATACATCAGTGTCTCTTTTGCTGTCTCATATACAGGGTTATTGTTACCATCTTTCTAAATTCCATATATATGCATTAGTATACTGTATTGGTGTATGGAAGCAACCTAGATGTCCATCAGCAGATGAATGGATAAGAAAGCTCTGGTACATATGCAAAAATGTTATATTGAATCAAAGAGTTCAATGTAAGAGCAAAAACTCTAAAAATGAAACTATTTTTTATTATTTAAAACTATTAAAATGAAAACCTGATGGTAAATCTTCATGATGTTGGATTAGGCAACGGTTTCTTATAAATGACACCAAAAAGCATAAGCAACCAAAGGGGAAAAAAAAATTGGATGTTGTCAAAATTAAAAATGTTTGTGCTTCAAAGGATATGTGTGTGTGCTTAGTCGCTCAGCTATGTCTGAATCTTTGAAACCCCATGGACTGTAGCCTGCCAGGCTCCTCTGTCCATGGGATTCTCTAGGCAAGAATCCTGGGGTGGGTAGCTGTTCCCTTCTCCAGGGGATTGGGATCTTCCAAACCCAGGGATCAAACCCAGATATCCTGCATTGCAGGTGAATTCTTTATCATCTGAGCCACCAGAGAAACCCAAAGGATACTGACAGGAAAATGAAAAGACAACCCAGAGTATGGGAAAAAATTAGAAATCATTTATCTCATAAGAGATATGTATAGAAACTATAAAAAGAACACTTATAACTCAAAAATAAAAGGACCAATAAACAAATTTTAAAATAGACTAATGATCTGAATAGACCTTTCTCAGGTAAGCATGTGAAAAGATGCTCAACAACATTAGTCACCAGGGAAATGCAAATTTTTAAAAATTAGATACAACTTCAAACCCACAGTTTGGCCATAGTCAGTGAAGAAATTATTGTGTTACTGAGAATGTAAAGAAATGAGGACCCTTGGACATCACTGATAGGAATGTAAAATAGTACAGCGACTTTGGAAAACAGTTGGTTAAACACAGAGCTACCATATGACTCAGCAATTCTACTCCTAGATATATACCCAAGAGAAATGAAAACATAATTCTACACCAAAACTTAATTAAGAATGTTCATGGTAGAATTACTCATGATATTATACTAAACAGTTAAAACAACACAAATGTCCATCAGCTCCAAAATAGATGCACAAAATGTGGGCGATCCACACAAAAAAATATTAATTAGCCTTAAATAAATGATAAACTGATATATGCTACAGAAATTGATAAAATTTGAAAGTATACTAAGTGAAAACCAGTCAAAAAAGTCCATATATCTTATGATTCTATTTCTTTGAAATATCCAGAGTAGGTAAATTCAACAGAACAGAGTACATTAGTGGTTTCCGGACTGAAGAGGCAGTGGTGCTGTAGAGGGGGCTGGTTATGGGGAACAGCTGCTAAGAGGTTTGCTTTTAAGATAAAGAATATATTCTGGAGTTAGAAAGTGGTGATAGTTACACAACATTGTGACTATACTATAATTTGGTGGCTACACCACAGTTTGCTGTGCTTTATACCACACCAAATACACATGCTAAAAGGGTACATTTTACATTGTGTATTACATGTACATTGAAAAATTTTTCTTTTAGATAATAAAGTTAGGTTTGAAATGGATCTTACAATATAAAGTTGAATGATACCTTTAACAAAAAGCAAAATATACAAGAATGTAAGAGATAATGTCCACCACTCAGATTTTACATATAAACATAGTTTTGCCATGTTTACTTCACACTTCTCTCCTTCTCTTTGTATAAACAGGAGATTTTTAATACATTTAAAGCCTCTCCCCATTCCTTTTTCTATGAAGAGGTACGAAATATTCTGATATTGTTGCATAGATGTATGCTGCATGTTTTTAGAATTTTGTTACTGATAAATTTAAATATTTTCATATTTTAAAATGAACTTATTTTAATTGGCGGGTAATTACTTTACAATATTTTGGTGGTTTTTTAAAATGTATGTAGATGGTACTTTAGTTTGGCATCCCTAGAAATCAAAGCCTCAGTCAAAATCTTACATGCCTCTACTACTGTTTGTAGATTCACTTCACTTCACTTCAGTCACTCAGTCGATCCCAACTTTTACGACCCCATGAACAGCAGCACACCAGGCCTCCCTGTCCAACACCAACTCCTCGAGTTCACCCAAACCCATGTCCATTGAGTCAGTGAGTCTATCCAACCATCTCATCCTCTGTCGTCCCCTTCTCCTCCTACCCTCAATCCTTCCCAGCATCACGGTCTTTTCAAAAGAGTCAGCTCTTCGCATGAGGTGGCCAAAGTATTGGAGTTTCAGCTTCAGCATCAGTCCTTCAAATGAACACCCAGGACTGATCTCCTTCAGAATGGACTGGTTGGATCTCCTTGCAGTCCAAGGGACTCTCAAGAGTCTTCTCCAACACCACAGTTCAAAAGTATCAGTTCTTCAGCGCTCAGCTTTCTTTATAGTCCAACTCTGTCATCCATACATGACCACTGGAAAAACAACAGCCTTGACTAGTCAGACCTTTGTTGACAAAGTAATGCCTCTGCTTTTTAATATGCTGTCTAGGTTAGTCAAAACTTTCCTTCCAAGAAGTAAGCGTCTTTTAATTTCATGGCTGCAGTCACCATCTGCAGTGATTTTGGAGCCCCCAAAAATAAAGTCAGCCACTGTTTCCACTGTTTCCCATCTATTTGCCATGAAGTGATGGGACCCGATGCCATGATCTTAATTTTCCGAATGTTGAGCTTTAAGCCAACTTTTTCGTTCTCTTCTTTTACTTTAATCAAGAGGCTCTTTACTTCTTCTTCACTTTCTGCCATAAGGGTGGTGTCATCTGCATATCTGAGGTTATTGATATTTCTCCCAGCAATCTTGACTCCGGCTTGTGTTTCCTCCAGCCCAGCATTTCCATGATGCACTATGCATATAAGTTATTCAAGCAGGGTGACAAAACACAGCCTTGAAGTACTCTTTTTCCTATTTGGAACCAGTCTGTTGTTCCATGTCCAGTTCTAACTGTTGCTTCCTGACCTGCATATAGGTTTCTCAAGAGGCAGGTCAGGTGGTCTGGTATTCCCATCTCTTTCAGAACTTTCCACAGTTTATTGTGATCCACACAAAGACTTTGGCATAGTCAATAAAGCAGAAATAGATGTTTTTCTGGAACTCGCTTGGTTTTTTGATGATCCAGCAGATGTTGGCAATTTGATCTCTGATTCCTCTGCCTTTTCTAAAACCAGCTTGAACATCTGGAAGTTCAGGGTTCACGTATTGCTGGAGCCTGGCTTGGAGAAATTTAAGCATCTCTTTACTAGCTTGCGAGATGAGTTCAACTGTGCAGTAGTTTGAGCATTCTTTGGCATTGCCTTTCTTTGGGATTGGAATGAAAACTGACTTTTCCCAGTCCTGTGGCCACTGCTGAGTTTTCTATATTTGCTGGCATATTGAGTACAGCACTTTCATAGGATCATCTTTCAGGATTTGAAATAGCTCAACTGGAATTCCATTCCCTCTACTAGCTTTGTTCATAGTGATGCTTTCTAAGGCCCACTTGACTTCACATTCCAGGATGTCTGACTCTAGCTGAGTGATCACACCATCCTGATTATCTGGGTCATGAAGATCTTTTTTGTAAACAGTTCTTCTGTGTATTCTTGCCACCCCTTCTTAATATCTTCTGCTTCTGTTAGGGCCCTACCAGTTCTGCCCTTTATTGAGCCCATCTTTGCATGAAATGTTCCCCTGGTATCTCTACTTTTCTTGAAGAGATCTCTAGTCTTTCCCATTCTATTGTTTTCCTCTATTTCTTTGCATTGATTGCTGAGGAAAGCTTTCTTATCTCTCCTTGTTATTCTTTGGAACTCTGCATGCAAATGTGTATATCGTTCCTTTTCTCCTTTGCTTTTCACATCTCTTCTTTTCACAGCTATCTGCAAGGCCTCCTCAGACAGCCATTTTGCCTTTTTGCATTTCTTTTTTTGGGGGATGGTCTTGATTCCTGTCTCCTGTACAATGTCATGAACCTCATTCCATAGTTCATCAGGTACTCTATCAGATCTAGTCCCTTAAATCTATTTCTCACTTCTACTGGATAGTCATAAGGAATTTGATTTAGGTCATACCTGAATGGTCTAGTGGTTTTCTCCACTTTCTTCAATTTCAGTCTGAATTTGGCAATAAGGAGTTCATGATCTGAGCTACAGTCAGCTCCCAGTCTTGTTTTTGCTGACTCTATAGAGCTTCTCCATCTTTGGCTGCAAAGAATATAATCAGTCTGATTTCAGTGTTGACCATCTGGTGATGTCCATGTGTACAGTCTTCTCCTGTGTTGTTGGAAGAGGGTGTTGGCTACGACCAGTCCTTCTATTGACAGAACTCTGTTAGCCTTTGCCCTGCTTCATTCTGTTCTCCAAGGCCAAATTTGCTTGTTATTCCAGGTTTTTCTTGACTTCCTACTTTTGCATTTCAGTCCCCTACAATGAAAAGGACATCTTTTTTTTTTGGGGGGGGGGTGTTAGTTCTAGAAGGTCTTGTAGGTCTTCATAGCACTGTTCAACTTCAGCTTCTTCAGCATTACTGGTTGGGGCATAGACTTGGATTACCATAATATGGAATGGTTTACCTTGGAAATGAACAGAGATCATTCTGTCGTTTTTGAGATTGCATCCAAGTACTGCATTTCAGACTCTTTTGTTGACTATGATGGCTACTCCACTTCTTCTAAGGGATTCCTGCCCACAGTAGTAGATATAATGGTCATCTGAGTTACATTCACCCATTCCAATCCATCTTAGTTTGCTGATTCCTAGAATGTTGATGTTCACTCTTGTCATCTCCTGTTTGACCATTTCCAATTTGCCTTGATTCATGGACCTAAGATTCCAGGTTCCTATGCAATATTGCTCTTACAGCATCTTATCTTGCTTCTATCACCAGTCCCATCCACAACTGGGTATTGTTTTTGCTTTGGCTCCATCCTTTCATTCTTTGTGGAGTTATTTCTCCATTGATCTCTAGTAGCATATTGGGCACCTACCGACCTGGGGAGTTCACCTTTCAGTGTCCTATCTTTTTGCCTTTTCATACTGTTCATGGGGTTCTCAAGGCAAGAATACTGAAGTGGTTTGACATTCCCTTCTCCAGTGGACCACATTTTGTCAGACCTCTCCACCATGACCCTTCAGAAGCAGAAGAAAGGGAAAAGGATAGAGAAGCAGGGACAAAAATAAGACCTAGGAGTATGATGTTGAGCTGGTCACTGCTTGAGGTCAAGTAGAACTGATTACTTGATTTCTAGGGACCTTTTATCCAGAGAGTATTCCAACTACTATGACTCAGAAAATAAATCTGGGTGAGGTGAGGAGAAAAAATTATCTGTCAGCAACAGTCTCTACTGGTCAGAGTCTCACCATAGACCACGACTTCCTTCGCAATTCTGGGTTTTGTAGGCAAGTGTCCTGAGATAGTCCCATGGCATCTCATGCTTCAGAGGCAAAAGGAAGGCCTCAAGGTGGGAGATATGGGTCAACTTTACAGATAAATGAAGCAATGTGGTAACCCTTCTAAAGCCAGTAACGGTTCAAACAGAATTAGTGCTAAAAGATTGGCTTAGGCAGAAAAAAGTGCCAAAGAGCCCTCAGAGATTTGTAAGTTAGAGCGGATCTGAAGAGTTGTCAAATGTATCCTATGGTATTTGTCCTTTTATAATTTGTTTTTGAATTGAATATTACAGTTGAAGCTTATTATATGTTTGATATATGTGGATCTAGTTAAATTATTTTAACTGTTTAAGGTCATTTCCTCTTAGGAAAGTGTTACAGTATACCCCTTTTCCTATCAATGACCACTTAGCTTCTTTTCATTTGTCTGATTCTTTTTTAAACCATAATCATTGAATCCTTCAAGTTCTGTGGAGGTGCCTCCAGGGCCACAGAGGAGCTCCATAGGCCATTTTCTTCAAAGGACATTATAGCTCTAAAAATAAGTTTGAAAATCAATAAAATGTTATCATGCTTGCAAACTATGGCTCAGTGAGCTAACACAGCAGGATACTTAACTGAGATGTTGCCTCTGATAATTTTAGCCCATGTGTTCTCCTAAATAATTAGAATTACTGGTCAGAATATTCAGTGTTATGATCAAAAAAAATGTAATCAATTTATTTTGCTCGCATTTTGAATAGTAATATCTGAGTTAATTGTTGCAAACAGAAGTGAAGATCATAGGTTGTGGAATTCAAATGCTAGGGCATAGAATCTATGTAAACTTCCTTTGCTATGCAACTCACCAAATGTTAAGTGAATGTAAAATAAATATCATATTTTGATATAATCCTATTGGTCCATCATGAACAGAATATAGTTTTTCAATACTACCCCCAGTTTGTCTTTTGCATTTTTCAGGCAACATGCCATGATTATCATATGAGCTTAATCATTATTTGTCGTATGAATGAGGTAATGCAGAGCAGACACATAGTTTTTCAGTCTCCCTTATGAACTTTATATGTGCCTGGGTTGTGATCTGTGGTCACAGGTCAAGATTACTATTATAGGAAACCAAGAATCCTAGCCGAATTAAGAACATGCTCTATTATGCCAAGATGGCTGGCCATAAATAAAACAACTGTTACCAAACTTTCTGCTGTAGACTAAAATGATCTTATTACCTATGGTAATTTAATGACTAAATCTGTTAAAGTCAAATCAGAAGTCACTGCTACTAAAAATCAACATAGACTACACAAACAGAAAATAAGAGACTTGCTGGCCAGCCATAGTCTTCTCACTCTGTTGAATTGAGAAGTTGCTTCATGTAGTATAGAATTCAGTAAGAAACTCAGAATATTCAGGTTTCCATTAACTGTTTCTAGGACATTTTAAGATAGTTTTTCTGTCAAGCAATTTTTAGCTGCTAGCTCAGCTTGACAAGGCATACTCATTTGCAATCCTGGTATTTAAATTATCTTGCAAATAGGGTTAGAAAGCTCCAGAGAGTAACTGGACACTTCCTTTAGTGCCAACCAGATACTCAAATTCGGAGAACTTGGATGGGCTTGGGGCCACATTAACATAGTCTACCTGGTGAGGTTATTCCATGCCTGTCCATGAGGACTTGTCACCTCAAGTACCTCAATTTAAAAGCCATAGCCAACTTGGGAAATTCCTTATCTAAAAAAAATCAAAAGGCAATAATCAAATGAAAGAGTTCCTAGTTTCATTTTCACTCAGGACTACCTCTCTCCCAAGGGATCTCTTTTCCAATGTGTTAGCTTGTGCTTCTTAAATATTACAACATCAGAAAACTGATGAGAAATAAATATTTTCCTGATATTTGAAGAATGTGGAAGGTCTTGAGCATTTTATATTTTCTTTTTCTCCTTCTTTCCATAAACTAGGAAGCAACTACTTATTTCCACCAGTAACAGTTTCTTGTATTGCTTCAACAGATATACTGGTTTTCTCCTATACAATAATATTAACAAAGAACACTATAATTCAAAAGTCTAAAAAATAAAAGGCATCAATTTTGTTCTCTTTTACACCCATTTTAATATTCAAGACTAAATAACATGTTTGACACATTTTTATTGTTTATGACTTACTTCAAACACTTTACAGACTTAAATGCTTTTGCTGACAATTCCAGAACATTTGACATAAAGAAACCTTTATACGTAAGAGAGGATTTGCATCACTATCACTGTTCAAGATGTCAAATGACTGAAGTTGATTTACCAATACAAAGCCAAAAAACTACTGGAGAAAGAGAAAAATTAGAATGGGGAAATAGGGTGATACAGACCCAGATGGGAAAACATTATTCATATCACCATCTTAAAACCCATAAAGACCATCTTAAAAAAGAAGCAAAGATGATAAGCCTACATTGAAGGTTACAAACAACACAGAAGGGCATCGGTTTCCTACACTATGAAGCTAAAGTATTTTCAATTATATCACTTTAAAATGTGAAGCCAGATTTTGTTCACAGATAAAGTCACTAAATTCCCACATAAAGTCATGAAATCTCCAGTTAAGAGAGAAAGTTTTTTTATTCTTTGTCAGTAACAGGCTGCATAATTGAATTTTTCAATACAATAAAGCATTTATTTTAGCAGTCTGGATATCAGTTTACTTCAGTCACTCGGTGGTGTCCGACTCTTTGTGACCCCATGAACCAAAGCATGCCAGGCCTCCCTGTCCATCATCAATTCCCAGAGTTCACCCAAACCCATGTCCATTGAGTGGGAGATGTCATGCAACCATTTCATCCTCTGTCGTCCCCTGCTCCTCTTGCCCTCAATCTTTCCCAGCATCAGGGCCTTTTAAAATGAGTCAGCTCTTTGCATCAGGTAGCCAAAGTATAGCAGTATCAGCTTCAACATCAGTCCTTCCAATGAACACCGAGGACTGATCTCCTTTAGGATGGACTGGTTGGATCTCCTTGCAGTCCAAGGGACTCTCAAGAGTCTTCTCCAACACCACAGTTCAAAAGCATCAATTCTTTGGGGCTCAGTGTTCTATATAGTCCAACACTCACATCAGTACATGACCTCTGGAAAAACCATAGCCTTGACTAGACAGACCTTTGTTGACAAAGTAATGTCTCTGGTTTTTAATATGCTGTCTAGGTTGGTCATAACTTTCCTTCCAAGGAGCAAGTGTCTTTTAATTTCATGGCTGCAATCAACATCTGCAGTGATTTTGGAGCCAAAAAAAATAAAGTCAGCCACTATTTCCCTATCTCTTTGCCATCAAGTGATGGGACCCGATGCCATGATCTTAATTTTCCGAATGTTGAGCTTTAAGCCAACTGTTTCACTCTCCTCTTTCACTTTCATCAAGAAGCTCTTTAGTTCTTCTTCACTTTCTGCCATAAGGGTGGTGTCATCTGCATATCTGAGGTTATTGATATTTCTCCCAGTAACCTTGATTTTGTGCTTCTTCCAGCCCAGCCTTTCTCATGATGTACTCTGCATATAAGTTAAATAAGCAGGGTAACATTATACACCATTGACGTACACATTTTCCTATTGGGAACCAGTCTGTTGTTCCATGTCCAGTTCTAACTGTTGCTTCCTGACCTGCATATAGGTTTCTCAAGAGGCAGGTCAGGTGGTTTGGTATCTCCATCTCTTTCAGAATTTTCCACAGTTTATTGTCATCCACACAAAGGCTTTGGCATTGTAAATAAAGCAGAAATAGATGTTTTTCTGGAACTCTCTTGCTTTTTCCATGATCCACTGGATGTTGGCAATTTAATCTATGGTTCCTCTGCGTTTTCTAAATCCAGCTTGAACATCAGGAAGTTCTCGGTTCACGTATTGCTGAAGCCTGGCTTGGAGAATTTTGAGCATTACTCAACTAGTGTGTGAGATTAGTGCAACTGTGCAGTAGTTTGAGTATTCTTTGGCATTGCCTTTCTTTGGGATTGGAATGATAACTGACCTTTTCCAGTCCTGTGGCCACTGCTGAGTTTTCCAAATTTGCTGGCATATTGAATGCAGCACTTTCACAACATCATCTTTTAGGATATGAAGTAGCTCAACTTGAATTCCATCACCTCCTCTAGCTTTTTCCATAGTGATGCTTCCTAAGGCCCCCTTGACTTCACATTCCAGGATGTCTGGCTTTAGGTTAGTGATCACACCATCATGATTATCTGGGTCATGAAGATCTTTTTTATACAGTTCTTCTCTATATTCTTGCCACCTCTTCTTAATATCTTCTGCTTCTGTTAGGTCCCTACCAGTTCTGTCCTTTATTGAGCCCATCTTTGCATGAAATGTTCCCTTGGTATCTCTACTTTTCTTGAAGAGATCTCTAGTCTTTCTCATTCTATTGTTTTCCTCTATTTCTTTGCATTGATCACTGAGGAAGGCTTTCTTATCTCCCCTTGCTATTTTTGGAACTCTGTATTCAAATGTGTATATCTTTCCTTTTCTCCTTTGCTTTTTGCTTCTCTTCTTTTCTCAGCTATTTGTAAGGCCTCCTCTGACAGCCACTTTGCTTTTTTGCATTTCTTTTTCTTGGGGATGGTCTTGATTCCTGTCTCCTGTACAATGTTGCAAACCTCATTCCATAATTCATCAGGCACTCTGTCTATCAGATCTAGTCCCTTAAATCTATTTCTCACTTCTACTGGATAGTCATAAGGAATTTGATTTAGGTCATACCTGAATGGTCTAGTGGTTTTCTCCACTTTCTTCAATTTCAGTCTGAATTTGGCAATAAGGAGTTCATGATCTGAGCTACAGTCAGCTCCCAGTCTTGTTTTTGCTGACTCTATAGAGCTTCTCCATCTTTGGCTGCAAAGAATATAATCAGTCTGATTTCAGTGTTGACCATCTGGTGATGTCCATGTGTACAGTCTTCTCCTGTGTTGTTGGAAGAGGGTGTTTGCTACGACGAGTCGTTCTATTGGCAGAACTCTGTTAGCCTTTGCCCTGCTTCATTCTGTTCTCCAAGGCCAAATTTGCTTGTTATTCCAGGTGTTTCTTGACTTCCTACTTTTGTATTTCAGTCCCCTATAATGAAAAAGACATCTTTTTTTGGGGGGGGGGGATGTTAGTTCAAGAAGGTCTTTTAGGTCTTCATAGTACTGTTCAACTTCAGCTTCTTCAGCATTACTGGTTGGGGCATAGACTTGGCTTACCGCGATACTGAATGGTTTGCCTTGGAAATGAACAGAGATCATTCTGTCACTTTTAAGATTGCATCCAAGTACTTCATTTCTGACTCTTTTGTTGACAATGATGGCTACCCCATTTCTTCTAAGGGATTCCTGCCCACAGTAGTAGATATAACAGTCATCTGAGCTAAATTCACCCATTCCAGTCCATCTTAGTTTGCTGATTCCTAAAATGTCGATGTTAACTCTTGCCATCTCCTGTTTGACCACTTCCAATTTGCCTTGATTCATGAACCTAACATTCCAGGTTCCTATGGAATATTGCTCTTTACAGCATCGGACCTTGCTTCTATCACCAGTCCCATCCACAACTGGGTGTTGTTTTTGCTTTGGCTCCATCCTTTCATTCTTTGTGGAGTTATTTCCCCACTGATCTCTAGTAGCATATTGGGCCCCTACTGACCTGGGGATTTAATCTTTCAGTGTCCCATCTTTTTGCCTTTTCATACTGTTCATGGGATTCTCAAGGCGAGAATACTGAAGTGGTTCACCATTCCTTCCTCCAGTGGAGCACAGTCTGTCAGACTTCTCCAACATGACCCATCTGCTGGGTGGCCCCACATGGCATGGCTTAGTTTCATTGAGTTAAACAAGGCTGTGGTCCATGTGATCAGATTGGCTAGTTGTTTGTGATTGTGGTTTCAGTCTGTCTGCCCTCTGATGCCCTCTCTCAGTGCCTACCATCTTACTTGGGTTTCTCTTACCTTGGACGTGGGGTATCTCTTCATAGCTGCATAACGGGATATTTGTTCACATTTCTTTTCTATTGCTCTATTACTATGTTAGCACTTCCCTCTCTTCAGTTGTTTGAGTCTCGGTGTTTTTTTTCGTTTTGTTTTTTTTTTAATGTGGGGAAAGTTTTTTTGTTGAAATAGAACATATATTCAGAAAAGTACATAAATCTTAATTATACACTAAAATAGATATAGATAATAGTAAATGTAACAACTATCCAAAAGAAGATACAGAATTTTGGTATCATTTCAAAAGGCTTCTTCTATCCACTTCAAGTCATTATGCCTACAAGGCAACCAAAATCATGATTCCTATTCAGTTCAGTTCAGTTCAGTCCCTCAGTCATCTCCGACTCTTTGTGACCCCATGAACCACAGCACATCAGGCCTCCCTATCCATCACCAACTGCCAGAGTCCACCCAAACCCATGTCCATTTAGTCGGTGATGCCATCCAATCATCTCATCCTCTGTCATCCCCTTCCCCTCCTCCCTTCAATCTTTCCCAGCATCAGGGTCTTTTCAAATGAGTCAGCTCTTCGCATCAGGTGGCCAAAGTATTGGAGTTTCAGCATCAACATCAGTCCCTCCAATGAAAACCCAGGACTGATCTCCTTTAGGATGGACTGGTTGGATCTCCTTGCAGTCCAAGGGATTCTCAAGAGTCTTCTCCAACATCATAGTTCAAAAGCATCAATTCTTCTGCACTGAGCTTTCTTTATAGTCCAACTCACACTTCCATACATGACCACTGGGAAAACCATAGCCTTGACTAGACAGACCTTTGTTGACAAAGTAATGTCTCTGCTTTTCAATATGCTGTCTAGGTTGGTCATAACTTTCCTTCCCAACATTAATTTTATCTAGTTTGAACTTACTATTAATATTATCATAGAGTTGCACTCTTCTGTCTCAATTATTTTGCTTTACATTTTCAGCCTGTGAGATCCATCCATATTGCTATAAGTAGTTCCTTCTTTTTTCATTGCTGTATATTATTCCATTTCGACTGATGTACTGCAATTTATTCACTGCTTGTTGAACCAAGTTTTTTTTTGTATTTTATATTAAGTAGAGATTTAAAATGCTGTACTAGTTTCAAGTGTATAGCAAAGTGATTTAGATATACATATAAAAATATCTATTATTTTCAGATTCTTTTCCCATAGCCTTCCCTCACAGCTCAGTCGATGAAGAATCTGCCTGCAAAGGAGGAGAAATCCATTTGATTTCTGGGTTGGAAAGATCTGCTGGAGAAGGGATAGGCTATCCACTCCAGTTCTCTTGGGCTTCCCTGGTGGCTCAGCTGGTAAAGAATCCACCCGCAATGTGGGATAACTGGGTTTGATCCCTGGGAAGATTCCCTGGAGAAGGGAATGGCTACCCACTCCAGTATTCTGGCCTGGAGAATTCCATAGAGTGTATCGTCCAAGGGTTCACAAAGAGTCAGACACAACTGAGTGACTTTCACTTCACTTACCCATATAGGCTATCACAGAGTACAGAATAGAGTTCCCTGTGCTATACAATAGGTCTTTGTTGATTATTTATTTTACATATAGTAGTCTGTACATGTTGATGTAAACCCAATTTATCACACCCACTCCAATCTTTCCCCTTTGGTGACTATATGTTTCTTTTTCATGTCTGCAAATATGTTTCTATTTCATAAATAAGTGCATTTGTATCATTTTTTAGACTCCACAAATAAGTGACATCATATGACATTTGCTTTGCTCTAACTTACTTAACCAAGTACAGTAATATTAATGTTTATTGATGTCACTGTAAATGGCATTATTTCATTTTTTATGGCAGAGTAATATTCCATTAGGCTGCTTCTATATCTTGGCTATTGTAAATAGTGCTATCACGAATAAAGATGCTACTGGGATTTATGTTCTTGACTTCTGATGGAAATATGGGCTTATTTTACATATCTAGGAGGAATACTGCTGAGTGATAATGTATATGACTAACATTCGAATATTTTGCCAGTGTTTATGCCCACTGACACACTCACACCATATAAAAGTTCAGTCTGTGTAATATTTTGCCAATACTTGGTATTAGAACTATATACAAGCCCCAGTATCACTGTCCCTTGAAGTAAAAGGCTTTTGTATTAGTCTCCCATGCCTCCTCCAAGTCTCAGAAGTCTGTCTCAAAATTTAATGATTAGAAAATGTGAAGATGTAGAAACAAAGAATAGCTGTTGAGCAGGGAAACCGGTTACAACTAAGACTACAAATCTGCCACACAGCAGAATCACTGAACTCCCAGTTCCCTGAAAGATAAACATCTGATACATATCCTTAAGTTGTTTTTGCAGGAAGCAAATCCTACCAGATAAAAACTGCTGATCACAAGCACATTGATCCCAGATCAGTTGAAATCAGAAGGCTGATAATATTCAAAAGTTCATCTTGATGCCAACCAATCCAAGAATTGTGCACAGGCTGATAATATACTCTGCAGTTCCCTCCCGCACACTGTCTTTAAAACCCCTTGCCTGAAAGCCATCAGGGAATTTGGGGTTTTTCAACATAAGCTGCTTTTTCTCCTTGCTGAGTGCCCTGCAATAAACATTGTACTTTCCTGCATTACAACTTGGTGTCAGTATATTTGCTTTACTGTGTGCAGGTAAATGGACCCATGTTTGGCTCAGTTATCAGTCTTTCAAATATTATACAATCCGGTATGTGTGTAGTTTAATTTGCATTTGCCTAATAACTAATAACAACATTTTTTCATATGATTTCTGGTTATTTATTGGAAGTAATACTTTGGGTAAAGTGTTCAAATTTTTAAGTTTTCAAAAGTTGGGCTTTTTCTCTTTTTCTTATTTATATGAGAGGGTAAACTGGAAAATTCTTAAAGAGATGGGAATACCACACCACCCTGTCTCCTGAGAAACCTATATGCACATCAAGAAGTTATAATTAGAACTGGATATGGAAAAAATGACTGGTTCAAAACTGGGAAAGGAGTTCGACAAGACTATATCCTCACCCTGTTTATTTAGGTTATATGCAGAGCGTGTCATGCAAAATGCCAGGTTAGATGATACACAGGCTAGAATCAAGACTAACAGGAGAAATATAAACAACTGTAGATATGCAGATGATACCACTCTAAAGGCAAAAAGTGACAAATAGATTCAAGGGATTAGACCTACAAGAACTGAAGAAGAAACAAGCAGAGATGAAAATACACTAGAAGAAATCAACAGCAGAATAACTGAGGCAGAAGAATGGATAAGTGACCTGGAAGACAGAATGATGAAAATCAATGCCTCAAAACAGAATATAGAAAAAAGAATGAAAAGAAACGAAGGCAGATTAATAGACCTCTGGAACAACACTAAATGTACCAATATTCACAGTATAGGGGTCTCAGAAGGAGAAGAGAGAGAAAAAGGACCTGAGAAAATAGGTAATAGCTGAACACTTCCTCAGTGTGGGAAAGGAAATAGTGCTGAAGAACTAACAACAGAGGTTCCTAAAACTGTATAGGAGGCAGTGATCAAAACCATCCCGAAGAAAAACAAATGCAAAAAACCAAAATGGCTGTCTGAGGAGGGCTTACAAATAGCTGTGAAAAGAAGAGAAGCAAAAAGCAAAGGAGAAAAGGAAAGATATAAGCATCTGAATGCAGAGTTCCAAAGAATAGCAAGAAGAGATAAGAAAGCCTTCCTCAGCAATCAATGCAAAGAAATAGAGGAAAACAATAGAATGGGAAAGACTAGAGATCTCTTCAAGAAAATTAGAGATACTAATGGAACATTTCATGCGAAGATGGGCACAGTAAAGAACAGAAACAGAATGGACCTAACAAAAGCAGAAGATATTAAGAAGAGGTGGTAAGAATACACAGAAGAACTATACAAAAAAGATCTTCATGACCCAAATAACCACAATGCTGTGATCACTCACCTAGAGCCAGACATCTTAAAGTGTAAAGCCAAGTGGGCCTTAAGAAGCATTACTACAAACAAACATAGTGGAAATGATGGAATTCCAGCTGAGCTATTTAAAATCCTAAAGATGATGCTGTGAAAGTGCTGCACTCAATATGCCAGCAAATTTGGGAAACTCAACAGTGGCCACAGGACTGGAAAAGGTCAGTTTTCATTCAAATCCCAAATAAAGGCAATGCCAAAGAATGCTCAAACTGCCACACAATTCCACTCATTTCACATGCTAGCAAAGTAATGCTCAAAATTCTCCAAGGTAGTTTTCAACAGTATAAGAACCAAGAACCTCCAGATGTTCAAGCTGGATTTAGAAAAGGCAAGGAAACAGAGATAAAATTGCCAACGTCTGTTGGATCATTGAAAAAGCAAGAGAATTCCAGAAAAAACATCTACTTCTGCTTCATTTACTATGCTAAAGCATTTGACTATGTGGATCACAACAAACTGGGAAAATTCTTCAAGAGATGGTAAACCAGACCACCAGATCTGCCTCCTGAGAAATCTGTATGCAGGTCAAGAAGCAACAGTTAGAACTGGACATGGAACAACAGACTGGTTCCAAATGAGGAAGAAGTATGTCAAGGCTGTATAATGTCACCCTGCTTATTTAACTTTTATGCAGAGAACATCATGTGAAATGCCTGGTTGGATAAATCACAAGCCGGAACCAAGATTGCCAGGAGAAATAACAATAACCTCAGATATGCAGATAATACCACACTTATGGCAGAAAGTACCCCAATACATAAGGCAAATGCTAACAAGTATGAAAGGGGAAATTAACAGTAACACAATAATAGTGGGGGACTTTACTACCCCACTCACACCAATGGATAGATCAAGGTGGACTTAACCCACCTTGGATCTATCCACTTGCTCCACCCCCTTACACATATAGATAGATTGAAAACTATATGATAATCTCAATAGATGCAGAGAAAGACTGACAAAATTCAGCACCCATTTATGATAAAAGCTCTCCAGAAAGTAGGCATAGAAGGAACATACCTCAACATAATAAAAGCCATATATGATAAACCCACAGCAAACATTATCCTCAATGGTGAAAAATCGAAAACATCTCTAAAATCAGGAACAAGACAAGGGTGCCCACTCTCACCACTGCTATTCAACATAGTTTTAGAAGTTTTAGCCACAGCAATCAGAGAAGAAAAAGAAATAATGGAATCCAGATTGTAAAAGAAGAAATAAAACTCTCACAGTATGCAGATGACATGATCCTTTACATAGAAAACCCTCAAGATACCACCAGAAAACTAGAACTAGTTGTAGGATATAAAATTAATACACAGAAATCCCTTGCATTCCTGTACACTAACAATGAGAAAACAGAGAGAGAAATCAAGGAAACAATCCCATTCACCATTGCTATGAAAACAATAAAATATTTAGGAATAAATTTACCTAAAGAAAGACCTATATATAGGAAATGATAAAACACTGACTAAAGAAAGCAAATATGACACAAATAGATGGAGACACATTATCATGTTCATGGATCAGAAGAATCAATATAATGAAAATGAGTACACTACCCAAAGTGAGTGAAGTCGCTCAGTCATGTCCAACTCTTTGCGACCCCATGGACTGCAGCCTGCCAGGCTCCTCTGTCCGTGGGATTTTACAGGCAACAATACTGGAGTGGGCTGCCATTTCCTTCTCCAGGTGATCTTCCCAACCCAGGGATCAAACCCAGGTCTCCTGCATTGTAGGCAGATGCTCTTACCGTCTGAGACACCAGGGAAGTCCCTAATACTACCCAAAGCAATCTACAGATTCAATGCAATCCCTATCAAGCTACCAATGATATTTTTCACAGAACTAGAACAAATAATTTCATAATTTGTATGGAAACACAAGAAACCTCAAGTAGCCAAAGCAATCTTGAGAAGGAACAATGGAACTGGAGGAATCAACATTCCTGAATTCAGACTATACTACAAAGCTACAATCATCAAGACAGTACGGTACTGGCACAAAGACAGAAATATAGATCAATGGAACAAAATAGAAAGTCCAGAGATAAATCCACACACCTATGGACACTTTATCTTTGACAAAGGAGGCAAAAATATACAATGGAGAAAAGACGATCTCTTTAACAAGTGGTGCTGGGAAAACTGGTCAACCACTTGTAAATGAATGAAACTAGAATACTGTCTAACACCATACACAAAAGAAAACTCAAAATGGATTACAGATCTAAATGTAAGACCAGAAACTATAAAACTCTTGGAGGAAAACCTAGGTAGAACACTCTCTGACATAAATCACAGCAGGATCCTCTTGGACCCACCTCCCAGAGTAATGGAAATAAAAATAAAAGGAAACAAAAGGGACCTAATTAAACTTTTTAAGCTTTTGCACAATGAAGGAAACTGTAAGCCAAGTGAAAAGGCAGCCTTCAGAATGGGAGAAAATAATAGCAAATGAAACAACTGACAAAGACTTAATCTTCAAAATATACAAGCAGCTCATGCAGCTCAATACCAGAAAAACAAACATCACAATCCAAATGTGGGCAAAACAACTAAACAAACATTTCTCCAAAGAAGACATACAGATGGCTAATAAACACATGAAAAGATGTTCAACATCATTCATTATTAGATAAATGCAAATCAAAACTACAATGAGGTATTATCTCACTCTGGTCAGAAGGCTGCTGCTGCTAAGTCACTTCAGTCGTGTCCGACTCTGTGACCCCATAGACGGCAGCCCACCAGGCTCCGCCGTCCCTGGAGTTCTCCAGGCAAGAACACTGGAGTGGGTTGCCATTTCCTTCTCCAATGCATGAAAGTGAAAAGTGAAAGTGAAGTCGCTCAGTCGTGTCTGACTCTTAGCGACCCCATGGACTGCAGCCTACCAGGCTCCTCCGTCCATGGGATTTTCCAGGCAAGAATACTGGAGGGGGTGCCATTGCCTTCTCTGCTGGTCAGAATAGCCATCTTCAAAAAGTCTACAAATGCTGGAGAGGGTGTGGTGAAAAATGGAACCTTCTTACACTGTTCGTGGGAATGCAAACTGGTACAGCCACTATGGAGAATAGTGTGGAGATTCCTTAAAAAAACTGGAAACTGAACTGCCATACATGACCCAGCAATTCCACTGCTGGTGATACACATCGAGGAACCAGAATTGAAAGAGACACATGTATCCCAGTGTTCACTGAAACACTGTTTACAATACCTAGGACATGGAGGCAACCTAGATATCCATTGGTAGAGGAAAGGATTAAGAAGTTGTGGTACATATACATGATGGAGTATTACTCAGCTATAAAACAGAACATATTTGAGTCAGTTCTAATGAGTTGGCTGAAATTGGAGCCTATTATTCAGAGTGAGGTAAGTCAGAAAGAGAAACACCAGTACAGTATATTAACACATATATATGGGATTTAGAAAGATGGTAATGATAATCCTATGTGCAAGGCAGCAAAAGAGACACAGATGTAAAGAAAAGACTTTTGGACTATGTGGGAGAAGGCAAGGGTGTGATTATTTGAGAGAATAGCATTGAAACATGTATATTACCATATGTAAAGTAGATGACTAGTGCAAGTTTGATGCATGAAGCAAGGCACTCAAGACCAGTGCTCTGGGACAATCCAGAAGGATGGGGTGGGTAGGGAGGTGGGAGTGGGGTTCAGGATGGGGGGGACACATATACTCCTGTGGCTGATTCACATCAATATATGGCAAAACCCACAATATTATAAAGCAACTATCCTCCAATTAAAATGAATAATTTTGAATTTTTTTTAAATCAAAGACATTAATTTGCTGACCAAGGTCCATATAGTCAAAGCTATGGTTTTCCAGTAGTCATGTATAAACATAAGAATTGAACCATAAAGAAGGCTGAGTACTGAAGAATTGATGCTTTTGAACTGTGGTGTTGGAGAAGACTCTCGAGAGTCCCTTGGACATCAAGGTGATCAAACCAGTCGATACAGAAGGAAATCAACCATGAATATTCATTGGAAGGACTGATGCTAAAGCTGAAGCTCCAATACTCTGGCCACCTAATGCAAAGAGCCAACTTACCGGGAAAGACCCTGACACTGGGAAAGATTGAAAGCAGTAGAAGGGGGTGACAGAGGACAAGATGGTTGGATGGCATCACCAACTCAATGGACATGAGTTTGAGCAAACTCTGGGAGATGGTGAAGGACAGGGAAGTCTGGCATGCTGCAGTCCATGGTGTCCCAAAGAACTGGACATGACTGAGTGACTGAACAACAACAAAAAGAGGTGGGTGCGGGGTTCAGGATAAGGGGTCATGTGCACCCATGGCTGATTCATGTTGATGTATGGCAAAAACCATACAATATTGTAAAGTAATTATCCTCCAATTAAAATAATTAATTTCAAAAATAAATAAAAATAATGAAAGCTTTCTACTTAAAAAAATAAGTAAAACTGTTTTGAAATGTTAAAGAAAAAAAAAAGAGCCTCTTGATGAGGATAAAAGAGCTGGCCTGAAACTCAACATTTGATGTGTGGCAGAAATCAACACAATATTATAAAGTAATTACCTTCTAATTAAAAATAAATTTTTTTAAAAAAGAAACAAAATAAAACTAATAGCCTCTAGTTCCATCATTCCATGGCAAATATAATGGGGATAAAATGGAAGCAGTGCCAGATTTTATTTTCTTGGACTACAAAATCACTGCAGTGACTATAGTCATGAAACTAAAAGACGTTTGTATCCAAGGATGAAACCTATGACAAACCTAGACAGTGTATTACAAAGCAAAGATATCACTTTTCTGACAAAGGTCCATATAGTAAAAGCTATGGTTTTTCTAGTAGTTATATATGGATGTAAGAGTTGACCTATGAAGGCTGAGCACCGAAGAATTGGTGCTTTTGAACTGTGGTGCTAGAGAAGACTTTGAGAGTCCTTTGGACTGCAAGGAGATAGAACTAGTCAACCTTAAAGGAAATCAAGCTTGAATATTCATTGGAAGGACTGATGCTGAAGCTCTAATACTTGGACCATCTGATGTGGAGAGCCGACTCATTGGAAAAGACCCTGATGCTGGGAAAGACTGAAGGCAGGAGAAGAGACTTGGATGGCATCACTGACTCAAGGGACATGAGTTTGAGCAAACTCTGGGAGATAATGAAGGTCAGGGAAGTTTGCTGGTCTGTGGGGTCACAAAGAATTGGACACCACTTAGAGACTGAACAATAACAACATCTAAACGAAAAGAAATAAAGGCAAAAAGAAATAAATGGGACCTAATTAGACTTAAAAACTTTTGCCCTACAAAGGAAATCATCAACAAAATGAAAGACAACCTACTAAATCGGAGAAAATATTTGCTAATGATATGACCAATAAGGGGTTAATATCTAAAATATATAAACAGATCATACAACTCAACATTCAAAAGACAAACAACCTAGATAAAAAAAATGGGTGGGAAACCTGAATAGATATTTTTCCAAGGCATCTCATTCTTAATTTGCAATTTGTATTTCCTTTTTTCTCCTGGATTAGTACTATATAGGTTCATTAATTTTATCAAACTTTTCAGAAAAATCAACTTTAAGTTTCATTGGCTTTGTTTTATGATTCTTTGTTATTTACTTCAATTCTTCTTCTTTATAAATTTTCTGATTTCTACTCCTCTTTGAGTTTATTGAGATGAATAATTTGGCCACTGAATTTATTCTTCCTTCTTTGCTAATAGATGCATCTTTAAGGCTATAAATTTCCTTTTAAGTACTGTTTTAGCCTTATTTTGAACTATTTAAATGTCATTTTTTCTAATTTTAAATGTTTTACTTAATTTCTAAACATTTGGAAATTTTCTAGTTTAATTTCATGTGTTAAAGAACATGCTTAGAATTTTAGTCCTTAGAAATCCATTAAGAATTCCCTTATAACCCAGGATAAGATCTATTTTCATAAATATTAATGTGCATTTGTTACAAAGAAGGTGCATTCTTTAGTTGTTGGGTTTATTTTAGTACATATCAATTAGTACAAGCTGCCATTTTTTCATTCAAATGTTCAATATATATTTTTTCTTCTTTTATCAGTTACTGAGAGGAGCATCTCAAAGTTTAAACTATAATTGTGGTCCTACGTCTATTTTTGCTTTATACTTGTTGAGGCTAATAGGTTAATTAGAATTTATTTTGTTCTTCCTGCTGGGTTGACCTCTTTTAATCTTTATGAAATATTTGTTTATCTTTAATAGTAATATCTATTTCTTTAAAGTTGACTAGGTCTAAATATTAACATATCAGCTTTCTTTTGGCTAGTACTTGCATGATGCATTTTCCAGACATTTACTATGAATCTTTGTATCTTCTATTTAAGTTGTATCTCTTGTAAACAGTGTGTAGCTTTTTAAGAAATCCACTTTGAAAATCTTTATCATTAATTTGGAGTACTTAGTCTAGTCTACATATATTTCATGTAATTATGATATATTTTGGTTTGAATTAAGTATCTACTTGTCCTTATCTGTTTTGTTTGTTTTTTTTTTTTTTTAATTTTCACCTTCCTCCCTTCTTTCTTTCTGGAGAAGGCAATGGCAACCCACTCCAGTACTCTTGCCTGGAAAATGCCATGGACGGAGGATTCTGGTAGGCTGCAGTCCATGGGGTTGCTAAGAGTCGGGCACAACTGAGCAATTTCACTTTCACGCATTGGAGAAGGAAATGGCAGCCCACTCCAGTATTCTTGCCTGGAGAATCCCAGGGAAGGGGGAGGCTGGTGGGCTGCCGTCTATGGGGTCGCACAGAGTCGGACACGAGTGAAGTGACTTAGCAGCAGCTTCTTTCTTTCAGAGTAAATAAGTTTTATTGTTGCTGGTGTTTATTCTGTTTAACCCAACTTTTAACTTGTGGTTAGTCCTTCTTTTAACTTGGTAGTTAGTATTTTACAGTTATTACTATAGAAATTAGATTATACACTCTTGACCTATTACAGTCCATTATAAATGGACACTTTTACCACTTCCCAAATGTGGAAAATATTTTTAAATATTTTAACCCTTCTTATTTTCCTCAGATCCCTTATGCTATTTTATTATTCATTTTATTCTACATATATTCTAAAACTTCACAAGATGCTATTATTATTTTAAACAACCATTACTCCTTTATAATATTCCTTTTTATTTACTCAGATATTTATCTTTTTGTGCTCTTCATTCCTTCTATCTTCCCATTCTTTCATCTGGGATTATTTTCCTACTGCATGAGGAACTCCCTTTCATATACCTTTTAGTGTAGTTTCACACGTTCCAAATTCCTACTTATTTTTATCAGAAAATGTGTTCATCTTCTTTTAAAAATGAATTTTTACACAAGTGCAATGTGCCTTTATTTTTGGAGAATGTTTTCACTGAGTAAAGAATTCTAGATTGATTTTTTTCATACTTCAAAGGTATCATTTAATGAACTTTCAACAATTAGTTCTCAAATAATTGTTTCTTGCATAAAAATTGTATTTCTTTAGCTAACTTAACTGAGAACAACTAAGCAACACTCTAAGATTTAAGAAATCTTTGTGTCATAAATTAAAAACATACTGTTATTTTTTCAGTGATGATTACAAAGTTCATCTTATATTTAACAGAACCTTTTTGGTAGCTTCTTATGGTTCATTCTATTTCTACTCTTTGTGACCTCCTATAAAGAATTTAAATTCCTCTTCAACATGACAGCTCTTAAAATATTTAAAGATAGCTATCACGTTCCTACCTCCCCTTCAGTCTTTTCTCCAGACTATACAAATCCAGTCTGTTCATGTGTTTCCCACATATTGAGTCAAGTTCACTTATTATTTCAGGACTTTGTTCTGAATGTAATCCATTTGGTTGCCTTTAATAAGCATGTGATGACTTGTCAATTAATGTCAGGCAATTCTCAACAATGTTGTATGTAGGACCAAATCCCAAATAGGATTCAACTAATTCTGGATTTGGAAATAGATTTTGGGTCAATCTAGTCATGTTTTCTGTACTAGCCTAGCCTTTGAAATTGATACAAAGAAAAAAAAAAAAGAAAGGAGGGAGTGACAGAGGGAGATTAGCACATAAATTTAAATTGTGTTCAATTTACTTTTCATTTATGGGCAAAAAGATTCCTTAAGTACCAGAGTAGTATACAGTTTTGTTCAGCTAATCCAAAAAATGAAAAAAAAAAAAAAAAACTTTAGTCAGGAAGCTATTTATTGGGAGAGAAAATATTAAAGTTTATTAAGTGAGCGTTTGTAACTACAGCAGATAAAAAGGAAAGGTATAAATCCAACAAGGTGAACCAACAAAATATGATTCTGTGTATCTTTTCATTTACATTCTGCAAGTCTTAATAGCAGGAATGATTCATTTTGCTTCATTCAAACCTACATTCTGAAAAAAGCATCATGAAGTGAACTGGTAGAATTTAGTCTTTGAAAAATCCATTTTATTTATAAACTCTCATGAATATACAGGCATATTGCCATAAAGAAAATATAATCATTACATTTTTGCTTGGTAGAGTATTCAAGGTTAAAACCCAAGAATAACCTTTGAGGACTAACCAAGCCTTGAAATATAATTATATAATGTGGCAAACAGAAAATACTAAAAGGTGTGAAATGAAAGATATGCTAAAAGTACAGATGCAAAATGTTTTTGAAAGCTCTCAGTGAGACCCAAGAGTGAGTTAATAATCACATAGCAAGCTATTTTTATTGCTCCTTTTGTGCCCTCCTAAGTTCTGTCAAAATTATTAATATTTGGGCTTTGGTCTGTTCCTTCTTAGCAATCTGTCATCTTTCATATACAAAAAGAATGCCACTGGGTCATTGTCAGAAGGCTATAGCCACACTAGTAGTGGGAGTGGCTTGTTAGGTTTCTTCAAAGCTGAGGGCTAATCAGTATTCCTCCTTGAGAACAAGGATGGCTCTACTGAAGCAAAGGGTCACCATCCGGGGAACATAAATCAAGATAACAGACTAAGCTAAGACACTAGTTTAAGGTGCTTAGCATACCAACTTGGCAAACAAAAAATTCCAAGACTGTTTCCTACATCTGGTCATGATAGAGTAGCTTACTTCAGCTTGGGGACAATGACAAAAGCTGTGTAAAGTTTTTCAAATATGTGATTTGAAGGCATTGGCTATCAAGGAAACCACAATTTAGAGGGACCAAGATTCTAGATAGAAGGGAATTACCCTGAGGTGAGCTCCACACTTCTGCTTTTTATCCCTGGGGCATTCACCCATTAACTGTGTAGAGAAGAGAGTCAGGAAGCCTCAATCTGGAGCTTGCAGAAGTCTCACTACAGAGACAGAAGTTTGAGTCAGGGGAGGCCAAGATGAAAGGGACTTGAGTAATCATGATCCAACAAAGAGGATAAGCCATAAATGCTTTAGGCAACTGCCCCTTTTGCTGCTATTTAGTAGCTAAGCCCCAGCTCTTTGTGACCCCATGGACTGTAGCCTGCCTGGCTCTTCTTTCCATGGGATTTTCCCAGCAAGCATATAGGATTGGGTTGCCATTTCCTTCTCCAAGGGATCTTCCTGACCCAGGGATCGAACCTGCGACTCCTGCTTGGCAGGTGGATTCTTTACCAACTGAGCCACTGGGGAAGCTCCGTTTCCGCTTTAGGTGTCTGTCAACTCATAAAGTTGCCTATATGCATACTGTTGTTGTGCAGTCGCTAATTTGTGTCGAACTCTTTGCAAACCCACTGCAGCATGCCAGGCTTCCCTGTCCTTCACTATCTCCCAGAGTTTGCTCAAACTCATGTCCCTTAAGTCGGTGATGTCATCCAACCATCTCATCCTCTGTCACCCTCTTCACCTCCTGCCCTCATTCTTTCCCAGGATCAGAGTCTTTTCCAATGAGTCAGCTCTTTGCATCAGGTGGCTGGAGTACTGGAACTTCAGCTTCAGCATCAGTCCTTGCAATGACTATTCAGGGCTGATTTCCTTTAGGATTGATTGGTTTGATCACCTTGCTGTCCAAGGGGCTCTTAAGAGTCTTCTCTAGCAGCACAGTCTGAAAGCATCAATTCTTAAGTACTCAGCCATCTTTATGGTCCAGCTCTCACATCTGTGCATGACTCCTGGAAAAACCATAGCTTTTGGACCTTTGTCAGCAAAGCGATTTCTCTGCTTTTTAATATGCTGTCTCAGTTTTTCATAGCTTTCCTTCTAAGGAGCAAGCATCTTTTAATTTCATGGCTGCAGTCACAGTCCACAGGGATTTTTCAACCCAAGAAAATAAAATCTGTCACTGCTTCCACTTTTTCCCCTTCTATTTTATACTTCTACCATATGTGAAATCAGACCAGCCCTGTACCAAGCACTCAATAGCCACATGTGGCTGATCACTTTCATATTGGATATTGCAGTTCTAGAGGCTACATCTCTAACTCTTTCTTTGAAAATTTTCTTTACAAATCAGTGAACAAAACAAGTCAAATAGAAACAAACATGAAGATACCAAGAAAAGAGTAGTAGTTCCCAGAGGGAAAGGGACAGTGTGGAGAGTGAAATGGGTAAAGGAAATGAACTGTTAGATGACAGATAAGATCCAAAATTTGGGGTGGTGAGCAGGCTGCAGGGTATATAGAAGTAGACATATAATGTTTTACACATGAAATTTGTATAATGTTATAACCAATAAACTAAATAAAAATAAATCTAAAAAATTGTTCAAAATCAGCCATTTTAATTTATTTCAGGCTGCAACAAACATATTTTAAATACACATACCCAATGTTTAAAAGTGATACTTTTGAGTGAAATTAAGGTTGTTGTTGTTTAGTCACTAAGTCAGATTCTTTTGCAATTCATGGACTGTAACCCATCAGGCTCCTTGTCCATGGGATTTCCCAGGCAAGAACACTGGAGTGGCTTGTAATTTCCTTCTACAGGGAATCTTTCTGACCCAGGGATTGAAGCAGAGTCTCCTGTATTGGCAGGCAGATTTTTTACCACTGAACAACCAGGGAAGCCTGCATTAAGGTAGGTCCAAACAAAAACAGTATTGGCCTCTATTCCATTAATTCAATTTATATTCATCTTCTTCCAAAGATTTGTATTTTGTAAATTTATTTTTATTTTATTCATATATATTATACATATATAATATATATATATATATATATATCAGTACAGTTCAGTTATTCAGTCGTGTCTGACTCTTTGCGACCCTATGAACTACAGCACGTCAGGCCTCCCTGTCCATCAACAATTCCCGGAGTTTACCCAAACTCATGTCCATTGAGTCGGTGATGCCATCCAATCATCTCATCCTCTGTTGTCCCCTTCTCCTCCTGCCCTCAATCTTTCCCAGCATCAGGGTCTTCTCAAATGAATCAGCTCTTCACATCAGGTAGCCAAAGTATTGGAGTTTCAGCTTCAACATGAGTCCTTCCAATAAACACCCAGGAGTGATCTCCTTTAGGATGGACTGGTTGGATCTCCTTGCAGTTCAAGGGATTCTCAAGAGTCTTATCCAACACCACAGTTCAAAATCATCAATTCTTCTGCACTCAGCTTGCTTTATAGTCCAACTCTCACATCCATACATGACCACTGGAAAAACAATAGCCTTGACTAGATGGACTTTTGTTGACAAAGTAATGTCTCTGCTTTTTAATATGCTGTCTAGGTTGGTCATAACTTTCCTTCCAGAGAGTAAGTGTCTTTTAATTTCATGGCTGTAGTCAACATATACAGTGATTTGGGAGCCCAAGTAATAAAGTCAGCCACTGTTTCCCCATCTATTTGCCATGAAGTAATGGGACCAGATGCCATGATCTTAGTTTTCTGAAGGTTGAGCTTTAAGCCAATGCTTTCACCCTCCTCTTTCACTTTCATCAAGAGGCTCTTTAGATCTTCTTCACATCCTGCCATAAGGGTGGTGTCATCTGCATATATGAGGTTATTGATATTTCTCCTGGCGATCTTGATTCCAGCTTGTGCTTCTTCCAGCCCAGCATTTCTCATGATGTAGTCTGCATATAAGTTAAATAAGCAGTGTGACAATATACAGCCTTTACTTACACCTTTTCCTACTTGGAACCAATATGTTGTTCCATGTCCAGTTCTAACTGTTGCTTCCTGATCTGCATACAGGTTTCTCAAGAGGCAGGTCAGGTGGTCTAGTATCCCCATCTCTTTCAGAATTTCCCACAGTTTATTGTGATCCACACGGTCAAAGACTTTGGCATAGTCAATAAAGCAGAAAGAGATATTTTTCTGGAACTCTCTTGCTTTTTCCATGATCCAGCAGATGTTGGCAATTTGATCTCTGGTTCCTCTGCGTTTTCTAAAACCAGCTTGAACATCTGGGATTTCACGGTTTGCGTATTGCTGAAGACTGGCTTGTAGAATTTTGAGCATTACTTTACTAGCGTGTGAGATGGGTGCAATTGTGCGGTAGTTTGAGCATTCTGTGCGATTGCCTTTCTTTGGGATTGGAATTGACCTTTTCCAGTCCTGTGGCCACTGCTGAGTTTTCCAAATTTGCTGGCATATTGACTGCAGCACTTTCATAACATCATCTTTTAGCATTTGAAGTAGCTCAACCTGAATCTCATCACCCCCTCTAGCTTTGTCCATAGTGATGCTTCCTAAGGCCCACTTGACTTCACATTCCAGGATGTCTGGCTTTTGGTGAGTGATCACACCTTCATGATTATCTGGGTCATGAAGATCTTTTTTGTACACTTCTTCTGTGTATTCTTGCCATCTCTTCTTAATATCTTCTGCTTCTGTTAGGTCCATACAATTTCTGTCCTTTATTGAGCCCATCTTTGCATGAAATGTTCCCTTGGTATCTCTAATTTTCTTGAAGAGATCTCTAGTCTTTCCCATTCTATTGTTTTTCTCCACTTCTTTGCAATGATTGTTGAGGAAGGCTTTCTTATCTCTCCTTGCTATTCTTTGGAACTCTGCATTCATATGCTTATATCTTTCCTTTTCTCCTTTGCTTTTTGCTTCTTTTCTTTTCATAGCTATTTATTTATATATATTTTATTTATATATCAAATAACCACTTTTTATTTGAATAATAGTAATATCTCAGGTGCTAAAAAAACACCACAATATGGATCTGAAAGGGCTTCAATTAAGATGTTAACATTACATTATGATATAGAAGTGGATACTTTCTTCTTGTGATAATTTTTGTATTACTTTTGTAGTAAATGTTCTTTATTTTTTTTAATTTTATTTTATTTTTAAACTTTACAATATTGTATTGGTTTTGCCAAATATCGAAATGAATCCACCATAGGTATACATGTGTTCCCTATCCTGAACCCTCCTCCCTCCTCCCTCCCCATACCATCCCTCTGGGTCGTCCCAGTGCACCAGCCCCAAGCATCCAGTATCATGCATCGAACCTGGACTGGTGACTCATTTCATACATGATATTTTACATGTTTCAATGCCATTCTCCCAAATCTCCCCACCCTCTCCCTCTCCCACAGAGTCCATAAGACTGTTCTATACACCAGTGTCTCTCTTGCTGTCTCGTATACAGGGTTATTGTTACCATCTTTCTAAATTCCATATATATGTGTTAGTATACTGTATTAGTGTTTTTCTTTCTGGCTTACTTCACTCTTTATAATAGGCTCCAGTTTCATCCACCTCATTAGAACTGATTCAAATGTATTCTTTAGAGAAAATACAGATAAGCCAAAAGACTATAAAAATTACCTGTAATATTATACCATTCATTCTTTTTACCATATCAGATAAAGGTATTTGTCTGTTCACTTACCTTTCCTTGCCTATAACCATATACTTTGTGAAAGCAACTGTGATGTACATAATATTTTGTGGCATGCTTTTTTCAATTAACAATATGAAATGAATATCTTCCCATGCATTTATATCTCATTCTATAAAATTATGTTAAATGGTTGTACAGTATTGCAGGAGCACTCCACAATATACCTAGCCCACTTTTATTGGACACAGCATTTTTATTCTTATAAACAACATTGGGATGCCAATGAGATAAAAAGCTGTCAAATTTGGCGAGCACTCCCTATGCACGCTATCCCTTTCTAACAAACTTTGCTCCTAAGTATTTACTCTCCAATTTCAATTTCCAGTGCTACCAAACCTTAAATATATGAGAAACATCTGGTCAATATTGTATATGTTTTCCTTAAAATGAAAATCTCTAGGCCTAAGGTTTAGACTCTGAAACAGCAAGTCTGGGATAGAGACTTGGGATCTGCATTTATCATAGACTTCCCAGGTGACTCTATGGCAGGCAATCCTTATTTTGAGAAAGTCTGATCTTGTCCTTCTATAATATGTAAAATAAATTCCATAGTATTTTTCATGTACCTGTACACACTGCTCAAGGAAATGCTCTGAAATAAATAAACGCAGAAAATTTATCTCTGTGAACCAATTTTCTACTCCCAGTAACCAAAATCTATTTTTAAAGTCCCTCTAGTTCTTATTATAACAAAACTAATATTCTAGTACATAATTTCTTTCCTAATACATTTTTAAAGAAAAAATGTGGTTAGTGTGTTGCCTGTTGCAAATGGAAGGCTCTATTTGAAAGCTGGTCGAAAGGTCTAATTTCCCACAGACATGTATGGCATTTGCGCAGTTTTGAATAACCCCTGCAGCCACCATCACAGACTACTCTGTTGACTGAACTGCCCTCATCAGACAGCGTGTCCATTAGCTTTAATGGGCATTACTCAGCGTTGGGGTTTGTAGGATTATGCCTGAAAGGGCTGAGCAGTTTCAGTGAGAATCCCTTAATGTTTAAAATTCTATCCACAAATCAAATGCAGTTAATCAGCATCTCTCTAGTGGCAGCTGACAGGAAACAGACAATTAGGAGACATAGGCTGCCCAGAGCAAACAAAACAGAACACATCCTTTCTTCTTTGTTCAGTGATAAGCCAAGAGGAAACGGATACTCTGAAAGTTTGCTGAACCCTTGTGAAATATTCCACAGTGGCAGGACACCATCTTGACTCCCACTTCTGAAGAGAGACAAAGAATACTTGAACACTGTGCTTCTGAAAAAATCAAAGGCAACTACCGGACCTTATCATCTTCTAAGAATTACTTTGAAATCCTAGAAAACTCTGTCTCCTCTGGTCGATGGCTTTCAGCCTGAATGCAAACAAAATAAACTATTTTTAATGATATATCAATACACTGTGAGCCTGGCCACAAAAAGCAGAAGGAAAGGGAACACATGGTTTTCCAACATGTAGCCTCTGTGTTACTTGTAGGGATAAACTCTACCTCATTGTGGTTTTTTTCTTGCTATGAGTCACACCAGCCCTGGTAGATATGTTCTTTTTTCTTTTTTTTTAATTTTATTTTGTTTTTAAACTTTACATAACTGTATTAGATTTGCCAAATATCAAAATGAATCCGCCACAGGTATACATGTGTTCCCCATCCTGAACCCTCCTCCCTCCTCCCTCCCCATTCCATCCCTCTGGGTCGTCCCAGTGATATGTTCTTACTATTACTATCCCTCATTGCTTAAATAATGTGTCAGAATAATTTCCTAATTCTTTCAGGATCCTATATTGGAAGATCACTAATTACAAAAATTATGCTTGCCACTTCTTTCATATCTCCATTGGCACAGTCACAGGCAAGTGGTACTTGCATAATGAATTAATGAAATTGTACCACACATGCATATAAACCCTGGACATTCCTTGGAAGGACTGTTGCTAAAAGTGATGCTCCAATACTTTGTCCATGTGATATGAAGAGCTGACTTATTGGAAAAGACCCTGATGCTGGGAAAGATTGAGGGCAGGAGAAGAAGGGGATGAGAGAGGATGAGTTGGTTGGATGGCATCACCAATTCAGTGGACATGAACTTGTGCAAACTCTGGGAGACAGTGGACAACAGAGGAGCCTAGCATATTGCAGTCCACAGGGTTGCAAAGAGTTGGACACAACCTAGTGACTGAATGATGAACAAGCACACATGCGTGTATGCATACACACCATCAATCTGTGACCTTTTCTGTTTTTTTTTATTATAAAATTACTTTGCTTACTGGTGAATAATGGGACTTTAATCTGAGCCAGTGGGCTCATGAATTATTTGGAATAAGTTAATTTCATTAGCTGAGCAGGTTTGGCTCTAACATGCTTTATCATATTTACTAATAGACACACACATAGAAAATACACAATGGAGTATTATTCAGCCATTAAAAAGAATACATTTGAATCAGTTCTAATGAGGTGGATGAAACTGGAGCCTATTATACAGAGTGAAGTAAGCCAGAAAGAAAAACACCAATACAGTATACTAACACATATATATGGAATTTAGAAAGATGGTAACAATAACCCTGTGTATGAGACAGCAAAAGAGACACTGATGTATAGAACAGTCTTATGGACTCTGTGAGAGAGGGAGAGGGTGGGAAGATTTGGGAGAATGGCATTGAAACATGTAAACTATCATGTATGAAACGAGTTGCCAGTCCAGGTTCGATGCACGATACTGGATGCTTGGGGCTGGTGCACTGGGACGACCCAGAGGGATGGAATGGGGAGGGAGGAGGGAGGAGGGTTCAGGATGGGGAACACATGTATACCTGTGGCGGATTCATTTTGATATTTGGCAAAACTAATACAGTTATGTAAAGTTTAAAAATAAAAAAAATTAAATTAAATTAAATATGTAAAAAAAAAAAAGAAAGAAAAAAAAAAAGAAAATAAGTATTTTTCCAACTTCTGAAAGGAAGCACTCCTGAAATGAAACCTAGCCACTACTAGAAAGGCACAAAGTAATATAGTATCCATATCTCAGTCTCATAATCATACTGATTTGCCTGCTGCATGCTTCATAAGCATTTTCATTAATTAATAATTACACTAGTCCACCAGGGAAAGCACAGGATTGTCTTTTAAAACTAGAATAATGGAGTTAGAGGCACACAGACATGTGGTAGAGTAGGAAGTGCACTGGAAGTGACTCAGTAGAAAGCATTCCATTTTAGGTTGGACAAGTAACCTTGAACAAGTCTTTTTCCTGCCCTGGGCTTGAGCTTTCTCATCTGTGAAATGAATTATGCACTAGATTTATTCATTTAATACATACTACCAGGACTTCTTCTGGGTGTAGAAATACAACAAAGAACAAGAAAAAATTCTGTGTCCTCCTGGAGCTTAGATTCTAGTGAGGGAAAAAGAATGAACTTCTAAAAGATTTTAAAATTGCAATTTTAGATACTGACAAGCCATATGAAGAAATACAAGCGCAGCTAAGACTATACAGAATGAGGGGATGAGGGAAAGAGAATGAAGAAATGGTAAGATAGGGAAGATTTCTCTGAGGTGGTGAATTTTAAACAGAGGCTTGAAAGATGAGAATGAAATTACTGTGTATATAGCGATAGGGAGAGTATTCCATGCAGAGGGCACAGAAAATGTCAAACCTCTCAATGGGAAACAAGCTTGGTCTTTTCCAGTAACAGGAAGAATATCAGCATACCTAGAGTAGAGTGAGCCGGAAGAATGGTAGGCAATGAGGTTGAACAGGCAGGTAGAAGTCAGATTATACAGGGACATGTAGATTATGGTGAGAGGTTTGAATTTTATTCTATGGATCACAGAAAATCTTTACAGTGTTTTCATCCAGGAATGACATGATCTAATTTATATTTTTAAAGGACAATGTATTATAGTTAGGACAAGAGTGGAAGGGTGAGTAAGTAGGCCACTGCATGGAGACATGCTTTGGCCTGTTGTTGTGATAGTAGAGAGCAAATAAAACAGATCTGGGATTTGTTACCAGACTGAGTCAATAAAACTTGCCAACTGATTCACTACATAAGGGATATGAAGGGGGAAAGGAAGAACTAAAGATGGCCCTTAGGATTTGGTCCCAAACAATAACTGTCTAATGGTTCTGGTTTCATACATTTCACTCATGTTTATAAGTGAGATTAGACTATGCTTTTCTCTTCTGCTTCTGTCCTTTCCTGGTTTTATGGTCAAGGCCTCATAAAGTGAGTTGAGTGGCTTTCTTTCTTCCATTTTCTAAAATTGTTAATATGATTTGGATTGTTTGATCCTTGAAAGTTAGGGTAAATTTGCCAGTCAAATCATTTAATCATCTGGACCTAGACCTCTTTTTTTTTCTTGGAGGAGGGAAGGTGCTTAGGTTTTATTATCTGTGAGCTCAGTCGATCAGTAGTATCTGACTATTTCGATCCCATGGACTGTAGCCTGCCAGGCTCTTCTGTTCATCAAATTTTCTGGACAAGAATATTGGAGTGGGTTGCCATTTCCTACTCCAGGGGATCCTCCCAACGAGGGATTGAACCATGGCTCTTATGTCTCCTACACTGGCAGGCAGACTCTTTACCACAATGCCACCTGGGATTTTCCTCAATCTTTAATACTAGTTCAATATATTTAAGCATGTTGGTTTATGAAGGTTTTCTAATTTTTCCTGATAAATTTGATTAATATGTTCATTTCATTTGTTTTCAGTTTTATCTGTATAAACTTGCTCCACAATATGCTCTTCTGATATTTTCAAACCTTTTTTAAAATTTATCATTGCATTACTATTTTCATTCCTAATGTTACTTACATATGCCTTAGTCTCTTTGTTACCCCTGCCTAGGTCAATAAAACTCATGATTGGTCTTAGAAATAGAAGATTGCAAGGAAATTATTCAAAGAAAACAGCCCCCAGTCATTCCCATTCTTTTTATGTGTGTGTGGTGGACTCATAAATTAGATGTGTGGGTAGGTATACAGGATGACATGCCAAGAGAGTGGGGAAGGTTAGAACATTAAAAAAAAAAAAAAAAAAAAAAAAACTTTAGACACAAAAGAGAAATAAAAAACCCAAGATATCAATTTATCAGGTTCTAAAAATGCAAGTTTGCTATGCTGACCACATACAAAAGGGAAATTCAAATATTTAAAATACGTTCAGAGAAGTACTTTTAAATTTAGAGCAGTACTGGCAAAAGAGGAACAAATAACCCAGTGACTGTCAACAATGGCCATTAGTTGGTCATAGGAGAGTATATAAAGACAAGAGCATTTACTAATTGAAGGCAAGAATACACATGAAATTTTGAGTAATTTTCTGACTCAACCATCTTCCTCTCCTTGAATTCAACAATCTACACAATAAATGAAAGTTTTAGAGTCTGAATGTTCTGAATTTTTATCCTAGCTTTGACACTCACTAGTTATATGGCTCAGAACGGGAAAAACACTTATCCTTCTGTGTTTTGTTATCAATATCTGCAAAATAGGGATAACATAACTGACATTAAAGAGTCCAGGAATCCTAGAGGACGCCCACTATTTGTCCTTTGCTACAAGCCAGCTCAATCAACTTCTACTACTACTACTACTACTACTAAGTCACTGCAGTCGTGTCCGACTCTGTGTGACCCCATAGACGGCAGCCCACCAGGCTCCCCTGTCCCTGGGATTCTCCAGGCAAGAACACTGGAGTGGGTTGCCATTTCCTTCTCCAGTGCATGAAAGTGAAAGGTGAAAGGGAAGTGGCTCAGTCGTGTCCGACTCTTCATGACCCCATGGACTGCAGCCTACCAGGCTCCTCCATCCATGGGACTCTCCAGGCAAGAGAGAGTTAATTATTTGGCTTTTACTATGGTGTTTGTATTTCTAAGTGTTTCTGGAATTCATTTCTATTGAAATTCTAGTGGAGACTTATGTTAGAAAGTTTTAATTTTTTTTTAAAGAGCACATCTTTTAAGAATTAGAATTATTGAGAAGAGAAGAAAGAATAACATATTACCAACATATATAAAGGTGACAATTTAGTGTGTTGATTAATGAGCTAACAAAATTTAATGAAAAAGAAAATTTTACCACAACTGGTTACTAAAAAGGCTTTGCTAAATAAGAGCCCTTAAATTAGTTCACATCTCTCCTTTAAAGACTCACAAATTAGTAGCAAATCCATACTGGAATAAAAAGATTTGAAGTATTGTACTGAATATGATCAACCTTTAAGGCCCCTCACCTGCCAAAGAAGCAAAAATTAAAAAAAAAAAAAGAGGCATGGTATGGGGAGGGAGGAGGAAGGGGATTCAGGATGGGGAGCAAGTGTACACCCATGGCAGATTCATGTTGATGTATGGCAAAACCAATACAATACTGTAAAGTAATTAGCCTCCAATTAAAATACATATATTTATATTAAAAAAACATTAAAAAGCATAAAAAATTAAAAACCAGCCACACACACACACAAGAGGCAATAACTCTAGTAGAACAATGAACTTGCTGAGCAGTATTTAACTTCCCATTGTATAGTATTTAACTAAATTACCTCACACCAATTTTAAAATATATGGATGCTCTTTTAAAGAATAGCCTTTTCAGTTCCTTTGGATAGTGTGTATACTTGATCATCAGCTTATCTTCTCCAGAGCATTTACTATTAAATACAATTTATAATCTGTTTTCTTCCATTATTTTCTATTTTTTAATTGCCTTTCTCACTAGAATTAATAAATAACATAAAAAGGCATTTAAGATTATTAAACTGACATTTTAATTTACATTGCTCAAAGTACAAATGGACAGTTATCTATAGTATGAGTAATATTTACAGAATAGATAGGACATATCATAAAAGTTATCATTAATTACAGAGCTGCCATTCTGGAAATGCAATGTCATTTAGTGCTAACTTGAATGTCATTTAGTGTTAACTTTAAACTGAGAGAACTTTTAAAAGATAATTAAATTCTTAAGATATTGGAGTACTGCATTTTATATCCAGATAGAATTTTCAAAGCTAACAGAATCTTCACTGGCTGAAATAGGATTCAAAATAGACTAATTCTTACTAACTTAGAGAAATGCTTTTCTTACTCCCTATGGGGGCTCACCCAATCTGTGTCAGAGTTCAGAGAACAAAAAGTTTGTCTTGGCTGATGTAATTTAGAGGTTAACAGTGGTAATTTGTGAAAAACAACATCTTAGAACTTTTTCCATTATTGCTTAATCTACTGTGTCAAAAAGTACTTTATTTACAAAGAATTATTTTTCACCTCTCCCATCTCTGTTATGTCAAGGGCCAAAGTGGCTATGAAGACAAACTTCAATTTCTTTTTGGCCTTGGCAGTTCCCTCCTGGAAAACAAGTCACTACTTCACTTCCATAATGTTCTTACCAGGAGAGAAAGGCTGAAGAAAAATTCATGGAAATGGCAAATATAAATGCAGTTTGATTCTGGGTATAGAATCAGATGATAGAAGTGAATAGTTAATTATTGTTCTCAAGAGTCAAAGAATAAGAAAGAATAGGATTCAGAAATTTCTTCATTAATATCTCACAGGACAGGGAGATGCTATTTATATTACAGAGCAAAGATAAAAGTATCAATACAACATAAGCAATCATGGGAATAAGAAGGACTAGCACTTGTTGGGTGCCAACATGTGACATGTACCATACACACTTTGTGGTATTTAATCCTCACATTGATCGTGCAGCGTGGGAATGGTTAGTCCTAGGTTACAGGTAAGGAAACTAAGATGCAAAGGATTTAATTTACTTGCCTGAGATTGTTACCAAGTCCAAGCTCATTATGCTCACTGCACGACAGGCCAATGAGTGAGAGACCAGGTGTTGAGACAAGGAAGGAACTTTAATCGGAGAGCCAGCTGACTGAGAATATGGCAGCAGGCTACTGTCTCAAAATAACCATCTTGTGGAGGCCTAGCTGCTAGGTTCTTTTCTGGATAAGAGAGGTGGGGAGGTGAGGAAACAAAGTAAAAACACTATTCAATCCTTGAACATGTCCCCTAGAATAGCAAGCCTCAGGCAGGGGAATGTGTTATTTTCATTTCCTTATAGTCCTTTACAGGTGGGAGGCTCAGATTATCTCCCTAAAGCAGGCCATTATGTATGTTTATAATAACCAAAAAGGGATAAAGTCACAGAAGTAGAACTAGTGTAAATTTAAAATTAACCCTTTCTACATGGTTATAAGATCACATGTCTAGTTAATGGCAAGTCTATAATTAGAAACTAGGTATTTCTTGTTTCAATGTCCCCACTCTAGCTATGACGTTTCCATAAGGAATTCAGAAACGTTTCAGTTCAATTCAGTCCAGTTGCTCAGCTGTGTCCAACTCTTTGCGACCCCATGTACTACAGCATGCCAGACCTCCCTGCCCATCATAAACTCTGGGAGTTTACTCAAACGCATGTCCTTTGAGTCGGTGATGCCATCCAACCATCTCATCCTCTGTTGTCCCCTTCTCCTCCCAGCTTCAATCTTTCCCAGCAACAGGGTCTTCAAATGAGTCAGTTCTTCGCATCAGGTGGCCATAAGTATTGGAGTTTCATCTTCAACATCAGTCCTTCTGATGAATATTCATGGCTGATTTCCTTTAGGATGGACTGGTTGGATCTCCTTGCAGTCCAAGGGACTCTCAAGAGTCTTCTCCAACACCATAGTTCAAAAGCGTCAATTCTTTGGCGCTCAGCTTTTTTATAGTCCAACTCTCACATCCATTCATGATTATCAGAAAAACCATAGCCTTGACTAGATGGATTTTTGTTGGCAAAGTACTGTCTCTGCTTTTTAATACGCTGTCTAGGTTGGTCATAACTTTCCTTCCAAGGAGCAAGTGTCTTTTAATTTCATGGCTGCAATCACCATCTGCAGTGATTTGGAGCCCCCAACAATAAAGTCTGACACTGTTTCCACTGTTTCCCCATCTATTTGCCATGAAGTGATGGGACCAGATGCCATGATCTTAGTTTTCTGATTGTTGAGCTTTAAGCCAACTTTTTTACTCTCCTCTTTCACTTTCATCAAGAGGCACTTTAGTTCTTCTTTGCTTTCTGCCATGAGGGTGGTGTCATCTGCATATCTAAGGCTATTGATATTTCTCCTGGCAATCTTGATTCCAGCTTGTGCTTCATCCAGCCCAGCATTTCTCATGATGTACTCTGCATATAAGTTAAATAAGCAGGGTGACAATATACAGCCTTGATGTACTCCTTTTCCTTTTTGGAACCAGTCTGTTGTTCCATGTCCAGTTCTAACGGTTGCTTCCTGACCTGCATACAGATTTCTCAAGAGGCAGGTCAGGTGGTCTGGTGTTTCCACCTCTTTCAGAATTTTGCACAGTTTATTGTGATTCACACAGTCAAAGGCTTTGGCATAGTCAATAAAGCAGAAGTAGATGTTTTTCTGGAACTCTCTTGCTTTTTCAATGATCCAACAGATGTTGGCAATTTGATCTCTGGTTCCTCTGCCTTCTCTAAAACCAGCTTGAATATATGGGACAACATGGCAACTAAGGGCATGGCAACATGGGCAAAGAAGGGTTGCTGGGTGCTGAATAGAGCCCTGGCAAACTAGTGGGCTCTTAAAATATATAACCAGATGGAAAGGAACTGACTCTCCTATTACCTGAAAATTAGAATATACACAGAAAAATCCTGGGTCATTAACTGGGGCAAGTTAACACAATGAAACAAATGAATAACAAAGGACCCTAGAGTAAGTGGTTCTCAAATGGAAATGGATGGAATTCCAGTGTCCCTCCTGGAGAATCTGATGAATAAGAACTTGCTCCCTAGAAAAATAGCTCTATATAATACAACATTTTCAAAAACAAGTTCAGGGCCTTTTGGGTCTCCCTGAAGTCCCATGTTATAGACTGCATCATTGCTGCCAATCCTTCTTATTTCCCTACATTGATGTTCTTTGCCATAGGACTTTGTAGCTCCTCTGACTCAAAGCAGAGAATATTTCCTTGCCCATTTTTGTTGGCTTTGGCCATGTGATTTACTTTGTCCAATATAAGGGCCATAACACAATTTTCAAATATGGTCTTTAATAGCCACTGCATACTTCTGCTTATCCCTCTGGCATTTCTTCCATTACCATGAGAAGAAGATGCCCCAGGTGGCCTTTTGGTCCAAGATGGATTCGAAATATATCTAGTAAACCTGAGCTCAACCTGCAGCTTGGAGCTAAGCCCAGATGAGCCCAGCCTAGATCAGCCAATCTCCAGTTGACTTACAAATGTAAAAAAGAGAATAAATGATTACTGTTTTTAAGTCAGGGAGTTTTGTAGTGGTTTTAATGCAGTAAAGTTGCATAAATATTTTTTTTTCTTTTTTTTTTAAAGGTTTTTTTTATGGTTATATATATTTTAAATTATTATTATTATTTTTTTTTACTTTACAATATTGTATTGGATTTGCCATACATCTACATGCATCCACCACGGGTGTACAGGTGTTCCCCATCCTGAACCCCCCTCCCACCTCCCTCCCCCTATACCATCCCTCTGGGTCATCCCGGTGCACCAGCCCCAAGCTTCCTGTATCCTGCATCTAACCTGGACTCACGATTCGTTTCTTATATGATATTATACATGTTTTAATGCCATTCTCCCAAATCATCCCCCCCTCCCTCTCCCACAGAGTCCAAAAGACTGTTCTATACATCTGTGTCTCTTTTGCTGTCTCACATACAGGGTTGTCATTACCATCTTTCTAAATTCCATATATATGCGTTAGTATACTGTATTGGTGTTTTTCTTTCTGGCTTACTTCACTCTGTATAATAGGCTCCAGTTTCATCCACCTCATTAGAATTGATTCAAATGTATTCTTTTTAATGGCTGAGTAATACTCCATTGTGTATATGTACCACAGCTTTCTTATCCATTCTTCTGCTGATGGACATCTAGGTTGCTTCCATGTCCTGGCTATTATAAACAGTGCTGCGATGAACATTGGGATACACGTGTCTCTTTCAATTCTGGTTTCCTCGGTGTGTATGCCCATCAGTCTATCACACTCATTCATAGAATATCTTCCCCTCAAGAGTCTATATAAACTAAGAACCTCTGGTCTACAATTTTTTATTCTGTAAGCCCAGTGTGCTTCTCTATGCTGGATATGCATTTTTGAAAATTACTGTGTGAATTCAAATTTATACAAATCAAACTCTATGTTTCCCACCAACTTACATTATAATATCTCACTGTTTTATCCTCAATTCAATGATCATCATCTAGCAGCAATTCCTAACACTCCAGCCATTTGTCTTTCTGCTCCTCAGTTTTTTTTTTTTTCTGATAAGTAGTCAACGATCAAGAAACATATATTTAAAAGTATGAAGGGAGAACCTCTTTAAAGGAACCCTGCAGTGAATCCATTTGTAAGTTGAAGAATCTCTGTAATGGGAACAATCTTCTCTTTATCTCTTTGGTAAGCTTAAATTTTTGACACCTGGGTCTCTAAAAGCAGAGTACTTAAATTACTAAGCATGCTTCTAGGCAAAGGGCGTATTTATCTTGATATAAAATAAATAATATCATTTGTTACATTTTGGTTGCTGAAAATTTAATATGATGCTTAGATCTCATTCAATATGAGCAGTGTTTATATAAATATCCTTGCAACAGAAGTCAAGGTATATAACTGAGAAGCCTCCATTTCTGGCCTACATTTCCTTCTAGGAAGAAATGAAACCAAACAAAGTAAGGTTTGGCATACTCCATTGCATTTAGATGCCCAATTTATATTTATGGAATTAAATTGGAAGAAAACAAAAATAGGTTCTGGCTCCAGTTCTGTCACCTAATCACTGTGTGACTATAGGAATCTGGATACGTTGTGAGGAGAAAGAACATTCTAGGCAGAGAAATGGTCTGCACAAGGACAGAAAAGAATGAATAAGCATGAGGTATTCAGTGAGCAGGGCCTCCCTGGTGGCTCAGTGGTAAAGAATCTGCCTGCAATTCAGAAGCCACAGGAGACGTGGGCTTGATCCCTGGATGGGGAAGATCCCTGGGATACTAGCAACCCACTGCAGTTATTCTCACCTGGAGAATCTCCATTGGCAGAGGAGCCTGGCGGACTATAGTCCACATGGTTGAAAAGAGTTTAACACGACTAAAGTGACCTAGCACTCACATATTCAGTGAGCAATGAGGAGACCAGCCAAACCAGCAAAAGGCTGTAAAGGTAAGAAGGAAGGCACAAGAACACATAATTACATGGCATAACATTCTGGACACATCACCTACAGATTCACAGTGAATACCTGAAATGTTGGGTCAGTTTTCCTCAGAAGACAGAAAGAACTAGGTGGAATCAGAGAGACTGCCTTTTGTGATTCCATTCATACTCTTAATTTAAAATCCAGGGGTAATTTCCTTTTTCTATGGATCATTCTGTAAGGGAAGATACTTTTCTGAAGCTGAGAACAATCAAAATAAAATGTGTAATAATATTTAAAGTAAAAATTTTATTGACACTATAGCACGTATGTCACTCAATAGAAAGACACGGGAAAATATATTCAGGAGTAATAAACTTCAAGTTAAATAAATAGCATTAAAGCTTATAACAAAATTACAGACAAGTCATTCAAGCTCTCTCAAGGGTCTTACTTTACTTCAAGGAAAACATCTTCCAATTATCATAAAAAGCCCTCTCCAATTTTCACAGTTCATCTATAATAGGCTGATTGCAAATGTAAAGTGTATGACTCAGGTAGTGCTGAATAGTTAGCTATAACCATAACCTCCTGTGTAATGACAAGCAATCGGAATAGCAATATTACTACTTAAGCTATTTAATTCAGATTGCTTAGCATTTATGCTAATATTTCTGCTGGAGGGGAAAAAACACAAAAACATGATAATAAACAAGTATATTCTGATTATTAATCTTACATCACACAAAAATATCTACCAAAAAAGAAATCAATAGCAGGAAAAGAAGCATAATAATTCTTTGACTACAGTGCTAATAGGAGAGTATCATTTTCTTAAATATATATCCCATATTATCATCAATGGAGTGCCTGCAGGGGGAAATAATAAAAAAAAGAACAAAAGAAAATGTTCAGCTCAGAGATTAAGACAAAGAATTCAAGAAAAGGCTTGAAGATGTCTGACCATTAATAGCCTTCATGAGTGGGGAGTGGGGAGAAAGCCAATTTTAAAATTTCGTTATATAGTGTCATTATGCAAAATCAGTAGGGAGTAAAGACAGCTGGCTTCATGCCTTGCTTGTTAAGAGTTAAGCACAGTGCAGACTTTTCTACCTAGACATGCAGGTAGCAATACAGGCTGATTTTGGACAGGTCAACTAGTTTTTGAAGCAAACTTGAATTTTACAGGAATGTTCATATCCTTAAGAGGCACAGTGGCCTCCACAAGAACATATCATTAAGTCTTTTGAGACTCTTTTATCATTTCATTCATAAACCCACCCATTTACTGATTCTCTACTATATGCCAGTCACTGCTAGTTCTCGTCCTTCAAGGAGCTTACCTTCTAGTAGGGTAGACAGCTATCCAGGTAAAGGAAAGAGATCACATCTACTTAGAAGATGGAGGTGAGGAGAATTGGGAGGAAGTCAGTATTGTCTTCAAAGATGAAGAGACCACTGAGTTAAGACTTGAAAGGCAAAGAAGGGTTTTCCAGGTAGCCAAGAAGAAATTCAAAGTAGAGGAAATAACAAAATCTAAAAAGTATAACCAATTATGGTGTTTTGAGGGAACTGCAATTATACCTAATTGGGTTTAATCCAAAACTTTCATTTACCTTGAAAAATTCAGTATAGCCCAAACACTCTAGAACCTGGTAACTTTCAATAAATAAGGTTTTACAATATCCAAGTCCTATATATGCAACATCGTATCACAGATAAATAATCTGATTTCAGTTCAGTTGCTCAGTCGTGTCTGACTCTTTGAGACCCCATGAATCACAGCACGCTAGGCTTCCCTGTCCGTCACCAACTCCCGGAGTTTACTCAAACTCATGTCCATCGAGTCAGTGATGCCATCCAGTCATAGCATCCTCTGTCGTCCCCTTCTCCTGCTGCCCCCAGTCCCTCCCAGCATCAGGATCTTTTGCAATGAGTCAACTCTTCACATGAGGTGGCCAAAGTATTGGAGTTTCAGCTTCAGTATCAGTCCTTCCAATGAACACCCAGGACTGACCTCCTTTAGGATGGACTGGTTGGATCTCCTTGAAGTCCAAGGGACTCTCAAGAGTCTTCTCCAACACCACAGTTCAAAAGCATCAATTTTTTGGCGCTCAGCTTTCTTCACAGTCCAATTCTCACATCGATACATGACTACTGGAAAAACCGTAGCCTTTACTAGACAGACCTTTGTGGACAAAGTAATCTCTGTGCTTTTTAATATGCTGTCTGCTGCTGCTGCTAGGTCGCTTCAGTCATGTCCGACCCTGTGCGACCCCATAGACGGCAGCCCACCAGGCTTCCCTGTCCCTGGGATTCTCTAGGCAAGAACACTGGAGTGGGTTGCCATTTCCTTCTCCAATGCATGAAAGTGAAAAGTGAAAATGAAGACGCCCAGTCGTGTCTGACTCTTCGCGACCCCATGGACTGCAGCCTACCAGGCTCCTCCATCCATGGGATTTTCTAGGCAAGAGTACTGGAGTGGCTTGCCATTGCCTTCTCTGAAAATGCTGTCTAGGTTGGTTATAACTTTCCTTCCAAGGAGTACGCATCTTTTAATTTCATGGCTGCAATCATCATCTACAGTGACTTTGGAGCCCCCAAAATAAAGTCTGACACTGTTTCCCCATCTATTTTCCATGAAGTGATGGGACCAGATGCCATGATCTTAGTTTTCTGAATGTTGAGCTTTAAGACAACTTTTTTTCACTCTACTCTTTCACTTTCATCAAGAGGCTTTTTAGTTTCTCTTCATTTTCTGCCATAAGGGTGGTGTCATCTGCATATATGAGGTTATTGAGATTTCTCCCGACAATCTTGATTCCAGCTTGTGCTTCTTCCAGTCCAGCGTTTCTCATGATGTACTCTGCATATAAGTTAAATAAGCAGGGTGACAATATACAGCCTTGACGTACTCCTTTTCCTATTTGGAACCAGTCTGTTGTTTCATGTCCAGTTCTAACTGTTGCTTCCTGACCTGCATATAGGTTTCTCAAGAGGCAGGTCAGGTGGTCTGGTATTCCCATCTCTTGAAGAATTGTCCACAGTTTATTGTGATCCACATAGGCAAAGGCTTTGGCATAGTCAATAAAGCAGAAATAGATGTTTTTCTGGAACTCTCTTGCTTTTTCCATGATCCAGCAGATGTTGGCAATTTGATCTCTGGTTCCTCTGCCTTTTCTAAAACTGGCTTGAACATATGGAATTTCACGGTTTGCATATTGCTGAAGCCTGGCTTGTAGAATTTTGAGCATTACTTTACTAGCATGTGAGATGAGTGCAATTGTGCGGTAGTTTGAGCATTCTGTGTGATTGCCTTTCTTTGAGATTGGAATGAAAACTGACTTTTTCCAGTCCTGTGGCCACTGCTGAGTTTTCCAAATTTGCTGGCATACTGAGTGCAGCACTTTCACAGCATCATCTTTCAGGATTTGAAATAGCTCAACTGGAATTTCATCACCTCCACTAACTTTGTTCATAGTGATGCTCAAGTAAGGCCCACTTGACTTAACATTCCAGGATATCTAGCTCTAGGTGAGTGATCACACCATCATGTTTATCTGGGTCATGAAGTTCTTTTTTGTACAGTTCTTCTGTGTATTCTTGCCACCTCTTCTTAATATCTTCTGCTTCTGTTAGGTCATATCATTTCTGTCCTTTATCAAGCCCATCTTTGCATGAAATGTTCAACACCAAAAGAAACAGAAGCATAAAATACCTCCAAGCAGCTTCAAATATGTCTGGATCCTATGAAGACCAGAGGCTATTGATAATCTTTCATGTTAAGGTTCAGGTTCATGACTTTCTCATATACTTGGAGGAATGTTTTCAAAATCTAATTTTAATGATACATATTTCTTGTGTGCATACATTCAAAACCTCATGGGCCACTGTTCCCAGAAATTCTCTCTCCCTCTCCAGTTAGGGAAATAGTTACCACTTCTTCTTTCTTGCCATAACTCTAGAGCCAGGGGCGGGTGAATAGTGTGTAGAAATTCACAAGAGTATACTCTTAGCCTGTTTTCCAAATCACTGTATAATTCACTGGTTCATACAGCTGTCTTGTTCTAAAGAATACATAGCTAGTTTAACTTCTTAGTCAGTGTCAGAAGGTATCAAGCTAACTAAAGATCTTTTAAAAAAATAAATGTATTCAAAGTAATATCACGTTGCTTTGGGATAAAGTTAATCATTCCAGACTCAATATGTTTTTACCTCAGATGCTCTGTGAGAAAGTACTAAAAAACAATTTGGATAAATGGTTGTTGAGTCTATTCTTCACATAGCCAAGCTCAATCCTGATTTGTTGACAGTTTCCAGTAGTACAGTGGGGGGACAAAGAAATTCTAGTAGAGATCAAACTAGCTTCCCTTTTTACTCATGGAAGGCAACCCATAGTATGATTTGCCAAAAAAAATAAATGAAATAGCCTTTTTCAAATGGTCATTCGAGATAAACTAGGAAAAGGCTGAGAGCCTATCTTCACCACATTATTCCTATATGGAACCCTTACATTCTCTCACTCAGGGCCCTCCTCTTTCTCCTGGCCAAAAATGTTTCTGCAGAAGATGGCATGCACACTTTGAGCATCTTTGAGTTGCTGTTTGTTGATGCACTTGATCTCTTATATGTATGCTGACAGTAGTACTATGTTTCTTAGACATCAAGTTCCCAGAGGGCAGACGTTCTATCTCTGCCATTTCTTGGTATAATTAATGTATCATGAAACAGCATGAACAGCAAGGTGCTTCATCAATGCCTTAATGCATTGGGATTAGTGTATAATTAGGGTAACCAAGTAATTGATCAAACTGGGGCACTTCTGAGAGTCAAGGGGGATACTATTAATTATGTTTAGTTCAGTTCAGTTGCTCAGTCGTGTTGGACTCTTTGCTACCCCATGGACTGCAGCATACCAGGCTTCCCTGTCCACCACCAATTCCCAGAGCTTGCTCAAACTCATGTCCATCAAGTCGGTGATGCCATCCAACCATCTCATCCTCTGCCTTCAGTCTTCACTGGCATTAGGGTCTTTTCTAATGTAGTCAGTTAAATACGTTAGGACAAGAGATATGAACCAGGACTGTTCTCAGCAAACTGTAAATATATTGTCACTCTTCTGACCCAAAAGAAGGATTCTCCCTTGCAATAGCCAGATTGATTTCTCATGATCATGAATAACACAGTATTTTGAGTTGGACATTACTTCCGAATGTAAAAAAAGTATATCCAGATTGACTACAAAAGAATAAAATTAAGTGTTTTCACTCATATATACAATATCATATATACTGATATTGTAGATATTGTAGATGTCAGTTACCCCTCTTACACTAATTTTTTAAGCTATATCTATTAATATTAGTATGAATCAAGATTGCCGGGAGAAACATCAATAACCTCAGATATGCAGATGACACCACCCTTATGGCAGAAAGTGAAGAGGAACTAAAAAGCCTCTTGATGAAAATGAAAGAAGAGAGTGAAAAAGTTGGCTTAAAGCTCAACATTCAGAAAACGAAGATCATGGCATCCGGTCCCATTACTTCATGGGAAATAGATGGAGAAACAGTGGAAACAGTGGCAGACTTTGTTTTTCTGGGCTCCAAAATCACTGCAGATGGTGACTGCAGCCATGAAATTAAAAGACGCTTACTCCTTGGAAGGAAAGTTATGACCAACCTAGATAGCATATTCAAAAGCAGAGACATTACTTTGCCAACAAAGGTTCGTCTAGTCAAGGCTATGGTTTTTCCTGTGGTCATGTATGGATGTGAGAGTTGGACTGTGAAGAAGGCTGAGCGCCAAAAAATTGATGCTTTTGAACTGTGGTGTTGGAGAAGACTCTGGAGAGTCCCTTGGACTGCAAGGAGATCCAACCAGCCAATTCTGAAGGAGATCAGCCCTGGGATTTCTTTGGAAGGAATGATGCCAAAGCTGAAACTCTAGTACTCTGGCCACCTCATGCCAAGAGTTGACTCATTGGAAAAGACTCTGTTGCTGGGAGGGATTGGGGGCAGGAGGAGAAGGGGACGACAGAGGATGAGATGGCTGGATGGCATCACTGACTCGATGGACGTGAGTCTGAGTGAACTCCGGGAGTTGGTGATGGACAGGGAGGCCTGGCGTGCTGCGATTCATGGGGTTGCAAAGAGTCGGACAGGACTGAGTGACTGATTTGATCTGATGACACCTCATCCCAAATCTGATGAAAGTAGGTACATATAAACAATGAGTAAATGGTTAGGAAAAAATATCGAAAAGTTTTACAATAGGCTTTATTTAAAGGTTGTCACAAAGAGACTTTATTTCATCAAGCATATTTGCATTACCAGGAATAAAATTCATTTTTCATTAATTTGCATTTTAAGTCTGTAGCCAAATTTTAATGCATTTATCAAAGGAGAAGCCATGAATTAGCTTTTTCAAGAGAGGGTTAACCAGCTTTAAAAAAAATAGATCTGATATCTATTCTTCTTTCTTTTTAATTCCTTTACATATTTATTTTATCTGATTATCCATCAAGTACTCTAGCAGTTACATGCTTAAATTCTCTAGGAAAATCTCTCAAATAAAACCTTTCACTGAGCTCTTTGAGGAAGACACAAGACCGCTGCAGTGGAGCTCCATACTGCCTGCTCCTACTCCTGACTCACTGCTGTTCTCTCTCGCCGAGGAACAAGTTGGTCAGGAAGCCGCACCCCATCCATGGCCTTTAAAGACACCAGCAAGACTCCTCTGGAGCCAGAGGTGGCCATTCATTGGATTAGGATCACCCTCTCCAGTCACAACGTGAAGTCTCTGGAGAAGGTGTTGCTGATCTGATCAGAGTTGAAGGAAAAGAATCTCAAAGTGAAAGGACCAGTTCACATGCCTGCCAAGACTCTGAGAATAACTACAAGGCAAATTCCTTGTGGTGAAGGTTCTAAGACTTGGGATCGATCCCAAATGAGGATCCACAAGCGACTCATTGACCTGCACAGCCCTTCTGAAATTGGCAAGCACATCAGTTCCATCAGTACTGAGCCAGGAGTTGAGGTGGAAGTCACCATTGCAGATGCCTAAATCAACCTTTTTAATAAATCGATAATCGTTTGTTTTTTTTAAAAAAAACCTTTTGCTGAAATTGAGTTAACAAAAGATATATCTGGTTGTCTGACATTAAGCTGAGAATGACCACTTAAAGATGTATCTCAGAATCGAATCCCCTTTTGTTTATTTTCTGTTTGTTCTCTTCCCTGTTCTTGCCATAGTACCAAGATAACAACAGATCATAAGACTAACAAAAATAATGGAGAGAAAATCCAGAGTGTGATTAAAATCATTTGGTTCTGGAACTGGCTAAATAGATGAAAGGTGATGTCTGAAGTAATTTTTATATTATGCCATTTGTTAAAGTCATTTTAATAACCGGACAGAGAAGCCTGGAGGGTTACAATCCATAGGATCACAAAGAGTTGTACACTACTAAGTGACTAAGCACAGAAAAGCACATGGATACATTAAGTCCTCCCCTGATTCTTCCAACCACAGGAGCATAAACATCTAATATGATCTTTGTGTTTTTTTTTCTTTTTGACAACTTACAAAGGGGTGAGGAAGAGGTGGAGAAGCACAATATTTTAAATCGAATTTTCAAATTAATTCAGGACAAAAGCCCAAAGCTTCAACCAAGGTATTTGAAAGGCAATACAGCAATAGGTCAACTCTAGATTTTTGTTTTCCTAATTCTGACTTGAAATAAGAATTAGAAAATATATCCTTCTATTTCACTTTTCAGTTCAGTTCAGTCACTTCAGTTCAGTTGCTCAGTTGTGTCTGACTCTTTGCAATCCCATGAACCACAGGACGCAGCATGCCAGGCCTCCCTGTCCATCACCAACTCCTGGAGTTCACCCAAACCCATGTCCATTGAGTAGGTGATGCCATCCAACCATCTCATCCTCCGTTGTCCCCTTCTCCTCCTGCCCTCAAACGTTCCCAGTATCAGGGTCTTTTCAAATGAGTCAGCTCTTTGCATCAGGTGGCCAAAGTATTGGAGTTTCAGCTTCAAATTTAGTCCTTCAAAGAACACTCAGGACTGATCTCCTTTAGGATGGAATGGTTGGATCTCCTTGAAGACCAAGGGACTCTCAAGAGTCTTCTCCAAAACCACAGTTCAAAAGCATCAATTCTTTGGTGCTCAGCTTTCTTTATAGTCCATCTCTCACATCCATACATGACCACTGGAAAAGCCATAGCTTTGACCAGATGGACCTTTGTGGACAAAGTAATGTCTCTGGTTTTTAATATGCTGTCTAGGTTGGTCATAACTTTCCTTCCAAGGAGTAAGCGTCTTTTAATTTCATGGCTGCAATCACCATCTGCAGAGATTTTGGAGCCCAGAAAAATATAGTCAGCTGCTGTTTCCAATGTTTCCCCATCTATTTGCCATGAAGTGATGGGACCAGACACCATGATCTTAGTTTTCTGAATGTTGAGCTTTAAGCCAACTTTTTCACTCTCCTCTTTCACTTGCATCAAGAGGCTCTTTAGTTCTTCTTTACTTTCTACCATAAGGGTGATGTCATCTGCATATCTGAGGTTATTGATAGTTCTCCTGGCAATCTTGATTCCAGCCTGTGCTTCATCCAGCCCAACGAGTCTCAAGATGCACTCTGCATATAAGTTAAATAAGCTGGGTGATAATATACATCCTTGAGTACTCCTTTTCTTATTTGGAACCAGTCTGTTGTTCCATCTCCAGTTCTAACTGTTCCTTCCTTATCTGCATACAGGTTTCTCAAGAGGCAGGTCAGGTGGTCTGGTATTCCCATCTCTTTCACAATTTTCCACAGTTTACTGTGATCCACACAGTCAAAGGCTTTGGAATAGTCAATAAAGCAGAAATAGATATTTTTCTGGAATTCTCTTACTTTTTCAATGATCCAGCAGATGTTGGCAATTTGATCTCTGGTTCCTCTGCCTTCTCTAAAACCAGCTTGAAAATCTGGAAGTTCACAGTTCACATATTGCTGAAGCCTGGCTTGGAGAATTTTAAGTATTACCTTACTAGCATGTGAGATGAGTGTAATTGTGCGGTAGTTTGAGCATTCTTCGGCATTGCCTTTCTTTGGGATTGCAATGAAAACTGACCTTTTCCAGTCCTGTGGCCACTGCTGAGTTTTCCAAATTTGCTGGCATATTGAGTGTAGCACTTTTATAGCATCATCTTGTAGGATTTGAAATAGCTCAGCTGGAATTCCATTACTTCCACTAGCTTTGTTCATAGTGATGCTTCCTAAGGCCCACTTGACTTCACATTCCAGGATGTCTGGCTCTAGCTGAGTGATCACACCATGATTATCTGGGTCATGAAGATCTTTTTTGTACAGTTCTTCTGTGTATTCTTGCCACCTCTTCTTAATATCTTCTGCTTCTGTTAGATCCCTACCATTTCTGTCCTTTATTTTACCTATATTTCAATGAAATGTTCCCTTGGTATCTTTACTTTTCTTGAAGAGATCTCTAGCCTTTCCCATTCTATTGTTCTCTATTTCTTTGCACTGATCACTGAGCAAGGCTTTCTTATCTCCCCTTGCTATTCTTTGGAACTCTGCATTCAAATGGGTATATCTTTCCTTTTCTCCCTTGCTTTTCATTCCCCTTCTTTTCACACCTATTTGTAAGGCCTCCTCTGACAGCCATTTTGCTTTTTTGCATTTCTTTTTCTTGGGGATGGTCTTGATTCCTGTCTCCTGTACAATGTCACAAACCTCCATCCATAGTTCATCAGGCACTATGTCTATCAGATCTAGTCCCTTAAATCTATTTCTCCCTTCCACTGTATAATCATAAGGGATTTGATTTAGGTCATACCTGAATGGTCTAGGGGTTTTCTCCACTTTCTTCAATTTAGGTCTGAATTTGGCAATAAGGAGTTCATGATATGAGCCACAGTCAGCTCCTGATCTTGTTTTTGCTGACTGTATAGAGCTTCTCCATCTTTGGCTGCAAAGAATATAATCAATCTGATTTCAGTGTCGACCATCTGGTGATGTCCATGTGTAGAGTCTTGTCTTATCTTGTTGGAAGATGGTGTTTCTACTTTTAAATTCAGTTTAGCTTGGTGTCACTTGCAACTGTGAATGTTATATTCACAAGCATATACATACTTGCCCCTCATTAGGCATGCTGCATGAGGCATATGAGCCTCAGAGTAGTACTCATGGCATAAAATCAACACCAGTGACCCTAAGAAATCTCTTTTGTTCCACCAGACCTGTAGTGATTTTTTCCAACTTGTGTTAACACTATCTCACTATTACTTACATCCTTTTCTAAATATCTGTGCATGGAGCCACACAAACACACACCCAGTGAGATTCACCACCCAAACCAGCTTCCATGGAAACCAATTGCCTTACTTATTGAAAACTAAGGCTTCTTGTTTCCTGAAGAATTTTCTTTGCCAACCTCTTCCCCTACCCAACACCACCACAACCTATCACTTTCAGATCCTAAAACCAAGAACTGGAGCTTATATTCAAGACTTAAGACTGGCCCAGTTGAGTCTTAAGATGAACTCAATTTCACTTTAAGAAAACTCAAATGGAATGACACAGGCTGAATAAAGTTAGCATTTATAATTGCACCTCCTGTGTGTTCAATGTCTTTACAATTTTCTTCACTTTAAAAATGGTTCTTCTTCCTGTGGCAGATTCATTTTGATATTTGGCAAAACTAATACAATTTTGTAAGGTCTAAAAATAAAATAAAATTAAAAAAAAATAAAATAAAAAATAAAAATGGTTCTTCTTTAAACAGTCATCAACCTTAGTGAACACAAACAGAATATGACTTATAATTGTGATGTCTATGGTACTTTTCTGAAGCAGAGCAAAGGCTAACAGAGTTTTGCCAAGAGAATGCACTGGTCATAGTAAACACCCTGGATACTCACAGGCAAGTCTGGCTCATTCTCTTGTGGGGTCACTGCTCCTTTCTCCTGGGTCCTGGTGCACACAAGGTTTTGTTTGTGCCCTCCAAGAGTGTTTCCCCAGTCCTGTGTAAGTTCTGCAATCAAATCCCACTGGCCTCCAAAGTCAAATTCCCTGCAGATTCTCATTCCTTCTGCTAGATCCCCACCCAGATTGGGAAATCTGTTGTTCATTATAGAATTTAACAGTGCGACAATTTTTTTGGTATAACTGTTCTGTAGTTTGTGGGTTGTCTGCTCGGTGGCTCTATGGTGGGGTTAATGGTGACCTTCTCCAAGAGGGCTTATGCCACACCCAGAAGTTTGCTGCACCCAGAGCCCCTGACCCTGCAGCAGGCCACTGCTGACCCATACCTCTGCAGGAGACACTCAAAACACTCAAAGGCAGGTCTGGCTCAGTCTCTGTGGGGTCTTCTGGTTTGCACAAAGCTTTGTTTGAGCCCTCTGAGCATCTCTGGCAGGTATGGGCTTTGATTCTAAACGTGATTTCACCCCTACTACTATCTTTCTGGTGCTTCTCCTTTGCCCGTGTATGTGGGGTATCTCTCTTTGGTGGGATCCAAAATTCTCCTGTTGATGGTTGTTCAGCAGTGAGTTGTAATTTTGGAGTTCTTGCAGGAGAAGAAGAGCGCATGTCCTTCTTCTCCTCCATCTTGTGAATGTACCATAGATCTGGACATCACCAGACCACCAGTCAGCAAAAACAAGACTGGGAGCTGACTGTGGCTCAGATCATGAACTGTTTATTGGCAAATTCAGACGTAAATTGAAGAAAGTAGGGAAAACCAGAAGACCACGCAAGTGGGACCTAAATCAAATCCCTTATGAGTATACAGTAGAAGTAACAAATAGATTTAAGGGATTAGACCTAAAAGACAGAGTGCCTGAAGAACTATGGATGGAGATTTGTGACATTATGTAGGAGGCAGTGATCAAGACCATCTCCAAGAAAAAGAAATGCAAAAAGGCAAAATGGTTGTCTGAGGAGGCCTTACAAATAGCTGAGAAAAGAAGAGAACTGAAATGCAAAGGAGAAAAGGAAAGATATACTCATTTGAATGCAGAGTTCCAAAGAATAGCAAGGAGACATAAGAAAGCCTTCCTCAGTGATCAGTGCAAAGAAATAGAGGAAAACAATAGAATTTGAAAGACTAGACATCTCTTCAAGAAATGTAGAGATACCAATGGAACATTTCATGCAAAGATAGGCACAATAAAGGATGGAAATGGTATGGATCTAGCAGAAGCAGAAGATATTAAGAAGAGGTGGCAAGAATACACAGAAAAACTATACAAAAAAGATCTTCACGACCCAGATAATCATGATGGTGTGATCACTCACCTAAAGCCAGACATCCTGGAATGTGAGTCAAGTGGGCCTTAGGAAGCATCACTACAAACAAAGTTAATGGAGGTGATTGAATTGCAGCTGAGCTAATGAAAATGCTGTGAAAGTGCTACACTCAATATGCTAGCAAACTTGGAAAATTCAGCTGTGGCCATAGGACTGGAAAAGGCCAGTTTTCATTCCAATCCCAAAGAGAGGCAATGCCAAAGAATGGTCAAAGTACCACACAATTGCACTCATCTCACATGCTAGCAAAGTAATGTTTAAAATTCTCCAAGCCAGGCTTCAACAGTACATGAACTGTAAACTCCCCCTATGTTCAAGCTGGATTTAGAAAAGGAAGAGGAACCAGAGATCAAATTGCCAACATCTGATGGATCATATAAAAAGCAGGAGAGTTCCAGAAAAACATCTCTTTCTGCTTTACTGACTATGCCAAAGCCTTTGACTGTGTGGATCACAACAAACTGGAAAATTCTCAAAGAGATGGGAATAACAGACCACCTTATCTGCCTCCTGAGAAATCTGTATGCAGGTCAAGAAGCAACAGTTAGAAGTGGACATGGAACAGACTGGTTCCAAATTGGGAAAGGATTACATCAAGGCTATATATTGTCACCCTGCTAATTTAACTTGTATGCAGAATATATCATGCAAAATGCTGGGCTGGATGAAGCAGAACCTGCAATCAAGATTGCCAGGAGAAATAGCAATAACCTCATATACACAGATGACACCACCCTTATGGTAGAAAGTGAAGAACTAAAGAGCCTCTTGATGAAAGTGAAAGAGGACAGTGAAAAAGTTGGCTTAAAACTCAACATTCAGAAAACTAAGACCATGGTATCCAGTCCCATCACTTCATGGCAAATAGATGGGGAAACGATGGAAACGGTGAGAAGACCTTATTTTCTTGAGCTCCAAAATCACTGCAGATGGTGAATGCAGCCATGAAATTAAAAGACGCTTACTCCTTGGAAGAAAAGCTATGACCAACCTAGACAGCATATTAAAAAGCAGAGACATTACTTTGCCTACAAAGGTCCGATTATTCAAAGCTATGGTTTTTCCAGTAGTCATGTGTGGATGTGAGAGTTGGAGTAGAAAGAAACCTGAGGATTGAAGAATTGGTGCTTTTGAACTGTGGTGTTGAAGACTCTTGAGAATCCCTTGGACTGCAAGGAAGGCAAACCAGTCATTCCTAAAGGAAATCAGTCCTTATATTCATTGGAAGGACTGATACTGAAGCTGAAGATCTAATACTTTGGCCTGATGTGAATAACTGACTCATTGGAAAAGACCCTGATGCTGGGAAAGACTGAAGGCAGGAGAAGGGGACGACAGGGGATGAGATGGTTGGATGGCATCACTGACTTGATGGATATGAGTTTCAGCAAGCTCCGGGAGTTGGTGGTGAACAGGGAAGCCTGGCATGCTGCAGTCCATGGAGTTGCAAAGAGCTGGACATAACTGAATGACTGAACTGTGCAGATGTAGATTTGCTGGCTTTAATTTCTAGCCCCTGCGATATCAACAAAGAAAACATAAGAAGCACCCATATAACCTATCATGCATAACTTCTATAGCAGATTAATGATGGCCACAAATTCTTTGACATATCTCTGGTTGAGAGGGATGGTTCATGTTTTTTCCCTTGAGTTTTGGCAGACTCTGTGAGTATTTGGAACAATATAATATGAGGAAGTGACTGTGCCAGATTCTGAGCTTGGAAATTTAAAGACTGGAAGCTTTCGTTTCTTGTATCTTGGAACATTTGATCTAAGGGAAACAACTATTGCATAAAAATTCCAAGTAGGCTAAGACTACCACCAAGCTGGGATGAAATCCATGCTACCACGTGGAGTGGCCACTTGGAAAGAGAAATGTCCATCCTGCCCTCAGCTTTCCTGCTGTCCAACCTAGGCTCTAGATACATGTGTGAAGAAGCTGTCTTGACATCTGGTCTTCAGATGATTCCAGCACTAGTCTTTTGTAACTGTATGAGATCCCAAGTGCCAAGTGATCAACAATTACTAGTCAATGTACAGAACTATAAGAGATAATAATTTTTTGTTAAAGCCATAAGTTTGGGGATGCTTTGTTATTCAGCAATAAGTAACCAAATAGTTTCCAACAAAAGGGAACTATTTCTCTTGATGGATTACTGAAAATGAGTACTTATTTAAAAGAAAGATCACCTCATCAATTTGTTCCTCTCATACTCCTTGCACCAAAACACACCAATCTATGTCCCTTCCATTCTTCAAATTCATCTTAAAATGTTCAAAAAATATATATCTGATATCAGTCCTTACCTCTGTATTGTTCCTCTGCATTTCCTCAGTATTTGTGTATTATATTTGCATATTTCTGTAAGCATATTTATACCTCACAAATAGAAATGTTCTTTTACAAAATGAGATGATCTTTTCTTTTTTTAAAGGAAAACAAGTATTCCATAAAGAAAGCATATAAACCTGACTATAGAAAATAGGACTTCACACATGGCAGAATATTTTTTTCCTTAGTATTAAGTTTGTGTTTTTCACAAAATTGACATTTTTTAAATAAAGTTTTATCATGTATCTCTTTTTTTTAAGGCCACTTATTTCTCAATTTCTCTAAGTTTAACAGGAAACTTAGGGTAAAGCCCTCAAAATAATTCTCACCTCCTTCCTTTGTTTATGTTACAAGTTTTCTGAACATCTACCTTCAGTCTAGCTTCTCATTTCAATAACCTTGCATGGGGAAATAGAGAGCAACCGATATTCCCTAAGGTTGTACTGTGTCTCTAGTTCTGAAATTGGATGGATAATTTAACTACATGTTTATGCAGGAAAACAGCCACTTTTCAGTACATAAGCATTTTCTAAACACTCTTCCTAGAGTCTGCTTAAATCTTAAATCACCAGCATGATACCTGCATATACCTATATAATAGAGCAGGACATGCAAAACAAGATCAGATTGCTGAAAAACAGACCTTAACCTATGGAAATTATTTTTCTTTGTTCTATGTATTATAGCATTAATTCAATAACATTTCTAAAATAGAACTTGCTTATACAAGCAGATAAATATCTAGAAAGCATATAAATCATTACTTCCTCAGGTGCCCTCAACAAAGTTCAATGTAATTTACAGATAAATATGAGAAATGATTATATCTTCTTACTGACTTAAATCCAGAAACATTTCTAAGAAGAGAAATGAATACTCCCATGTTCATTGGAGAAGAACATAATCATAAAGAAAGACAAATCTCATTTTTAATCCATTTAAAATACTCCCTGAGTATCTGTGTTGGGGAGGTGGGGCGGGGAATAGCTGGAAAATTAACATGTTTACTTTACTTAATAAAATATCATCTTGAGAAGATAATCCTTCATGTCTACTAAAATTTCACTTTATGTGGAATAAAGTTGAACAGACCAGAATGACTGGGTAAAATCATTTTAAAAAGTAGCTTCAAACTACTTTTAAAAGGATATAATACTGTTAGACTATACTACATATTAATAACCATTAGGTAAAATGAGGTCATTATTGAAACATTTAAGACTCAAACTCTGCCTATGTCACCGAATATTGTGAAATATAAATTATAAGTAATCTTCAAAAATCAATCACGGGACCCAGAAGTTGAAGGCACTTTAAAGGATTGCTTGTTTTATTGAGGCTTTGATTTGGAAAAAAAAAAAAGCTATAGTTTTGTGACATACTTTTTTAATTGCTAGACACTACATTTCCATAAACCCAATTATTTCTAACAATTTACATCATGAGAGTCACGGAGACCTATCTGAACTAAAGAAATTTTTGTGATTACTAATTAATTAGCTTTTTTTTTTTTTTGTAAAATGTGTCACGAAGTTCTGTCTTCTTGCTTAGGAAATGGTTTCAAGTGGTAAACTTGGATGATGAAATTAAACAAGTAGAAATTTAGAGGAAAGACCATCCTCTTGGAAAATAACAATCTTGCTTGTCCAGAGTTTGTATAAGAGAATGCATTGTGTTGGTATAAAAAGTGAGAGGAGGGACTTCCTTCAATTCCTGGTTAGGGAACTAGAGTCCACATAAGGCAGCTAAGAGTTTGAAAGCCACACCTAAAAAATATATAAAAAAAAGATCCCACATGCTAAAACAAAGACCAGGCAGAGCCAAATTAATTAAATAAAAATAAACTATTTTAAAGAGTGGAAAAGTGAATGTTATCTTAGTCCTGGAAAGTCTGTGTATAGGATGGCAGAGCATATGCTCAACGGGATTATGTTTCTTATCTGAAGGAACCCTAACTCCTATTAACATCTTGGGAGTTAGGAAGGTTGCCAGTCCCCGGCAGGACTTTCCTATTGAGTTTTATTCAGTAGCTTGCCATCAGAAAATCTGACCAATTAACTGGGCTCAGGTCATATGGCCTCAGTCTGAAGTTTTTCCTTTATAAGTTGTTTCAGGCATTCTTTGAAGAGAAACCCAACCCTAAATAGCAGAGAAGATAACTGGTATATCTGTGGCTGATCACAATTACATTTCAAAAGAGATTTCGTGGACTCAGCAGGGAAAATGAAAGGTACTATAGTTTGATTACCAAGCAATCAATTCACTCTATACACTTACCACTATACTTTTCACATTATCCTAATTGATTGTCAACTTGACCATCATTCTCTGCTACCTGGAAATCATTCCTTTGGTAATTCACTCTACACTCAGTGTATCTTAAACAAGCATGTTTGTAATTCTGAACACTTTTCACTGTAAGTCTCCACTTTCCTCCCATCTTGTCAAAAAGAACCCACACAAACCATATGACTCTAACCTAGAAAATAATAGATGCTTTCATAAAACAACTCATGATATCTTGTCTCATATATGCTTAGAAAATGAAGTCAAATGGCAATATGATTACAACATGTCATGCCAACAAGAACTAATGCCAGAATTTGTATCAGATTTGGGGACCTTAAAGTATATGGAAAAAGTAGGCTTCAGGCTAGAATTTAATGTTATATATCTTATTGCAAAGGAAAATAAAGTTTGGTCAACAAAGAGAGTCCCAAATAACTCAATAAAGAAATCAACATATCATACTTGAAATTAGAATTGCCATGCATTGAACATGTTGTCAATTGACACAAATGTGATATTTGACTTTCTAACAAATATTGCAAGAAAATGCACATGCAAAAGGGCCATCAAATGTATGGAACAAGATTGTATTCTGTTCATTCCTGTATTTTTTCCACTAGTTATTGTTGGTCTTTTTTATAGATTAATGTGTGTGTTGCTTTTTTTTCAACTTTGCATTCAAAAGCAAAAGAGAAAGGTGGCATTAAGGAGAATTTTCAATAGTTTGGAGCCACATACCCTTAGGATAATCCCCATTCTAAATTCCAAATAGAAATAAATCACTACACAATTATTTACACTGACTATCCATGATAAAATAAAATAAAAAATAAATAAAAATAAAATAATAAAAATAAAAAAAAATTTAACAAAATAAATAAATAATAAAAATAGGGAATCTAAAACAAAAACATTAATCACAAAGAATCCCATTCTTTCTGAATGGTATGTTTTGTACAGCTTTGTAAGTCCCAATATATACCACATCAATAAAAAGCACTTATTAACTGTAGGGCTGCTCAACTGGAAAACAGAATGCAGTTGATCATTTGATTCACTTAATCTGTCACATTTCCCTTGATACTGGCTTTACATCTTCCTCTTACCAATTTCAGTTACACAGATCTCTCACATTCTTTGAACCATCAAAATTTGTTCAGTTAAAAAGAGAACCGACAAAATACATGTATCTTAATGCCCATAGACTAATCATGATTATTATTATAATTTTAATCATATGTAAGAAATTCAGAAAACCATCCAATTGTCATATCAAGAGATAGTAAAGTATTAATGGACAGCCAGGTTGCAAGTAGAGAGTACAGTGATAGCTGGCACAGAGTTAGAGTGATACCATCCTTCTACTGACCCAGTGACCCAGGGCCTGTGATAAAGGTATCATGGTCCAGAGGTAAGGTACCATACCTCAGTCTATGCAGCCTGATCATGCACACAAAGATATGCTGAAGTAGTGTAAAGCCACTTGGCAGAGACATTCCTATGTAACGAAAGCCAAAAGAGTCTTAGTCCACAAGGTTTGCTATAAGCCACCTCCCACACTAGCTAATGATACCCTACAAAATGGAGGCATATATATATGTATATGTGTATGTTAGTTTCTTAGACTTGTCCAAATCTTTGTGACCACATGGACTATAGCTTTCCAGGCTCCTCTGTCCATGGAGTTCTCCAGCCAAGAGTACTGGAGTGGGTTGCCATTTTCTTCTCCAAGGGGTCTTCCCAGCCCAGGGAATGAACTCAGGTCTCCCACATTGCAGGCAGATTCTTTACCATCTGAGCCATCAGGGAAGCCCTACAACAAGTACAGTCTGTGAACAAACAACATTGTTTACTGTAAAAGATGGGAAACAAACTCAATGAGAACTAATGCACATGTACAAGACCTGGAAAAAAATGAAATAATGCTCCAAAGAAATTTGGGTGGTATTTTTTTAAAAAAATCTATGCCTCCATTTTATAGGGTATCATTAAAAAAAAAAAAAACAAAAAAACAAAAAAACAGTGGCATAGATTTCCTTAAAATATCTCCCAAATTTCGACAAAGCTTTTTAATATGCTGTCTAGGTTTATCATAGTTTTTGTTCCAAGGAGCAAGCGTCTTTTAATTTCATGACTGTAGTCTCCACCCGCCGGAGAAGGCGATGGCACCCCACTCCAGTACTCTTGCCTGGAAAATCCCATGGACGGAGGAGCCTGGTGGGCTGCAGGCCATGGGGTCGCGAAGAGTCGGACACGACTGAGCGACTTGACTTTCACTTTTCACTTTCATGCATTGGAGAAGGAAATGACAACCCACTCCAGTGTTCTTGCCTGGAGAATCCCAGGGACGGGGGATCCTGGTTGGCTGCTGTCTATGGGGTCGCACAGAGTCGGACACGACTGACGCGACTTAGCAGCAGCAGCAGCAGTCTCTACCTGCAGCGATTTTGGAGCCCAAGAAAAATAAAGTCTGTCACTGTTTCCATTGTTTCCCCATCTATTTGCCATAAAGCGATGGGAATAGATGCCATGATATCAGTTTTTTGAATGTTGAGTTTTAAGTCAGCTTTTTCACTGTCCTCTTTCAACTTCATCAATAGGTTCTTTAGTTCCTCTTTGCTTTCTGCCGTAAGGGTGGTGTCATCTGCGTATCTGAGGTTATATGCTATTTCTCCCGGCAATCTTGATTCCAGCTTGAGCTTCATCCAGCCCGGCATTTCACATGATGTACTCTGCATATAAGTTAAATAAGCAAGATAATAAGTACAGCCTTGATGTACTCCATTCCCAATTTTGAACCAGTCCACTGTTCCATGCCCGGTTCTAACTGTTGCTTCTTGACCTGCATACAGGTTTCTCAGGACACAGGTAAGGTGATCTGTTATTCCCACCTCTTTGAGAATTTTCCAGAGTGTGTTGTGATCCACACATTCAAAGGCTTTAGTGTAGTCAATGAAGCAGAAGTAGACTGTACTGACTTCATCTCCCTCGCCCTTGCATATATCTTCAGAAAAAATGCCCTGTATGCATACACAGCTCAACTGAAAAAAGTTGTTTATGGCTCTCTTGCACCCATTTGATTGAAGATCTGACCCAAGACATTATTTCCAAGTTGGTTCTTGGTTCTCTTAAAGAGCTACCTGTGTAATTCTTCAATAATGCTGATTTTAATTATTTTCCAAAAAGACCACCAGATATCTTAACAAGAAACTTTGCCCGAAGTTAGATACTGGAAGAAGGAAAATACATGACAGAGATGTGTGTGTGTGTGTGTGTGTGCGCGTGCGCGCGTGCCTGTAAACCATTTTTTTTTTCCTATTTGGGAAAAATAACCAACTACCTTTGAACAGAAACTTGCCATTTTTCAACCTTTGCCCAGTCTTTGTCTTGGAAATAGCCAAATATTTTCCCAACTTTGAAATATAGTTGATACTTTGTTTTCTATAAATTTAAGGTGCACAATGTGTTGATTTGATTCAAGCTGATTACCATCACAGTATTAGTTACACTTCCATCAAATTTATAGTAAACAAATCTTTTCCATAGTGAGCATATTTAAGATCTACTCTATTAACAACATTTAATTATATCTTATTGTATTATTAGGTATTATCACCATGCTATAGATTAGACCACCAAACTTGCTGCTCTTATAACTGGGAGTTTGTGCCCTTTGATCAATATCTGCCCACTTTCCCCTACTCCTCAGTCCCTAGTAAGCATGACCCTACTCTCTGTTTCTCTGTTTGTCCTATTTACGTTTTACATGTAAGTGATATTCAGTTCAGTTCAGTCGCTCAGTCGTGTCCGACTCTTTGCAATCCCATGAACCACAGCACACCAAGCCTCCCTGTCCATCACCAACTCCTGGAGTTCACCCAAACCCATGTCCATTGAGTCGGTGATGCCATCCAATCATCTCATCCTCTGTCATCCCCTTCTCCTCCTGCCCTCAATCTTTCCCATCATCAGTCTTTTCAAATGAGTCAGCTCTTTGCATCAGGTAGCCCAAGTATTGGAGTTTCAGCTTGAACATCGGTCCTTCCAATGAACACCCAGGACTGACATCCTTTAGGATGGACTGGTCGGATCTCCTTGCAGTCCAAGGGACTCTCAAGAGTCTTCTCCAACACCACAGTTCAAAAGCATCAATTCTTCGGCACTCAGCCTTCTTCACAGTCTAACTCTCACATCCATACATGACCACAGGAAAAACCATAGCCTTGACTAGACGAACCTTTGTTGGCAAAGTAATGTCTCTGCTTTTGAATATGCTGTCTAGGCTGGTCATAACTTTCCTTCCAAGGAGTCTTTTAATTTCATGGCTGCAATCACCATCTGCAGTGATTTTGGAGCCCAGAAAAATAAAGTCAGTCCCTGTTTCCACTGTTTCCCCATCTATTTGCCATGAAGTGATGGGACCAGATGCCATGATCTTAGTTTTCTGAATATTGAGCTTTAAGCCAAACTTTTTACTCTCCTCTTTCACCTTCATCAGGAGGCGCTTTAGTTCTTCTTCACTTTCTGCCATAAGGGTGGTGTCATCTGCATATATGAGGTTATTGATATTTCTCTCAGCAATCTTGATTCCAGCCTGAGGTTCCTACAGCCCAGCGTTTCTGATGATGTACTCTGCATATAAGTTAAATAAGCAGGGTGACAATATACAGCCTTAACATATTCCTTTTCCTATTTGGAACCAGTCTGTTGTTCCATGTCCAGTTCTAACTGTTGCTTCCTGACCTGCATACAGGTTTCTCAAGAGGCAGGTCAGGTGGTCTGGTATCCCATCTCTTCAGAATTTTCCACAGTTTATTGTGATCCACACAGTCAAAGGCTTTGGCATAGTCAATAAAGCAGAAAGAGATATTTTTCTGGAACTCTCTTGCTTTTTCCATGATCCATTGGATGTTGGCAATTTGATCTCTGGTTCCTCTGCCTTTTCTATAACCAGCTTGAAAATCTGTAATTTCACGGTTCACATATTGCTAAAGCCTGGCTTGGAGAATTTTGAGCATTACTTTACTAGCATGTGAGATGAGTGCAATTGTCTGGTATTTTGAGCATTCTTGGGCATTGCCTTTCTTTGGGATTGGAATGAAAACTGACCTTTTCCAGTCCTGTGGCTACTGCTGAGTTTTCCAAATTTGCTGGCATATTGAGTGCAGCACTTTCACAGCATCATCTTTCAGGATTTGAAATAGTTCAACTGGAATTCCATCACCTCCACTAACTTTGTTCGTAGTGATGCTTCCTAAGGCCCATTTGACTTCACATTCCAGGATGTCTGGCTCTAGTTGAGTGATCACACCATCGGATTATCTGGGTTGTGAAGATCTTTTTTTACAGATCTTCTGTGTATTATAATAATGTCAAAACTTTCTTTACATTTTTGTTTAATAGGTATGGTCATGATAATTTCATATTACATGTTTGTTTTTGTTTCAGATCCTCCACAAGATAGGAAATTTCATAATTAAGAAGTTAGATTTTTCTTTCTTCTTGCTCCACTTAAAATCAAAATATGTTTCTTATTCTTGATGCCAGTTATTGAAACCTATTGAAACCTAGAAGTGATATTATAGTGTATAATATATGCCAGTTATTGAAACCTTTTGCAACCTTCCAGAAGTGATATTATAGTGTATAAAATATCTTCAACAGGCACTTTTTTTTTCCCACTACCCAACCAGATACTAAGTTCCTCTAGGACAATATCCATATCTTCCACTTTTCTCCCTTTCCCCATAGTGCCTTGCATTTTCTACCCTTGGTCTGGAATCTTTCTCCCTAGATATCTTGACTCTTTGCTATCTCTCCGTTCCTTAACTGGCCAATTACTTGCCTATCTTTGCCCAAAAGACTGTGAGCATCTTGAGGCAGGAGTCATGGTTTACCCAGTTTTTGTGTGTCCTCATCATTAAGCACTGAATGAACTAATGAGCATGAATCAGTTTAAGGAACAATACTGAAGCACACCAGGCAGTAGTATCTTCCAAGATATAAAAATCCTCAGAAGTTCAGAAAAAAAATAAGTACTAGAATTACCAAGATAGGCTTCAAGGAGAAAAATGTCCCAAAGATTAGTGATGGGAGAGGATATAAATTGAGATGGGAGAAATAATTATCTTCTTCAGCCTCACAAAGTTGGAAAACTTTTTATTATATAATAGGCTAGAGAGGACTCAGAACACTGTTCTATTTCTCAGATATGTAAGAAAGTGATTGTGAGGTTAAACTCACCATAGAAGATGAACTTTCAGCCTGAAAAAAATAGTCCTCCATAAATAAACTCCAGTAGAATCTAGGCCAAGGGTAGAAAAAGCAAAGCACTATGGGGAAAAGGAGAAAAGTGGATGACATGGATATTGTCCTAGAACTTAGTATCTAGTACTAAAGTTATTGGTTTGTCACTCCTTCCAGGAGTCTATATCTCCCGGTATCAGTTCTGTGAAATCAGTGCGCCTAGAAAAACGTAATGACAAACTTTAATTCCAAAATTTAAACTGACAAGCTGCTGATTCAGTGACTCTGAAAGTCAGACATTTCTCAGGGCACTAAAACATTAGGAAACAACCTTACAAAGTGCCTTTCCAGTACCATCATCATTTTATTTAGTTATTACCTGGTCAGGGTGCAGATTTATATTCCAGCCCTTTCTATGCTTAAATATAAAAATTCTTCCTGCCAATGTTGCCAATTTCTATTTACCAGCCATTGATTTTTCTAGTGTGTTTCTAAATGGAGCTTGAAATTAACATGTCTTTTCTTTTTATTCACTTTCCTCTATCCTGGCAGCATTAATAACCAGTCTGAGAAGTGGACCTGATTTGTGGGTAGAGGATGAACGTTGTTGTTGAACTATCCTGCACTGGCATTCGTGGCAAGCTTAGTGAAAATCAGATTACCCCAGTATGTAAAGAAAACATTTTCTATACCATTTACCCTGCACATAATCTTGTGTACATCCTAAGTGTAAGAGAAAGAGTTAAAACAAGTTAAACATACTTTAGTCGTCTCCACATAGACAAAGTAAAGAATTGGGAAAGAAGTTTTAATTGGAAGTGGAACTGAGGGAGTAGTATTTATGTCTATATTACTGGATGCAGCTAATTTGAAAGTACTGATAACAATTCTTAGCATATCAATAAAGAGGTTTTTAAGAGCATCTAAAATGACATTGGAAAACTATGTAACATATGATTTTCAAGCCTCCTTATATATACCAGAAGGACTCACTCATCAGCATTATAAATTTTCTACTTGTGAAGTCAGGTTTTATAACCTTCATTTGAAATATTCACTGTCCCTCCCTACAGGAACATTATACACCTTTATAGGATTGTCTTCTGTTCTAGGCATATGAATTGCTTTGACCAATGAAACATGAGTTGAAATTATGTGTGATGCTTCCTAAAACAATCAAGTGATCTAACACCTTGTTCTTTTCCCTCAAATGAAAATGCCAGTGCTCCAGGTAGGGACTGTTCTTTGAGCCTATATCCCATAGTGAAGAGAACATGGAGCAGAGCTGCAGGCAGTGTGCAGAAAACTCCTAAGTGATCAATGAATCTTCCATTTTATAAGCCACTGAAATTTGGGGGTTCTTCACTACTGTGATATAAGCTAACAAATATAAATTCTGTGAGGCAAAATAGTATATATGTTTGAATTTAATGAGACTGTTAAAAACCATATATGTATGTATATAAGTGTCTATATATATATACACATATTTAAAACTTTCTTATTTTGAAGTCCCATTTATATTGCTCTACTATCTCTAGTTGCTTGGATGTGAATTTGCCTATATGTTGGTTCTGTGGTATATCTTTTTTGGTGTTAAAGTTTCTAATATGTTTTATCATTTTTATTTTTGAGCTCAACTTCTACTGAGATGTCAGAATATTTTCTGCGTAAAATATAAGCCCAGCATGGGTTGTGATGGACTCCTCTTTCACAACTTTGTAGATGCTTCTGTCTAAGTACTAAAAGATTCACCATTTCCAAAACAGTTTTTCAATCCCTTTATTACCTCTAGGTCTTTAAAATTCAAGGATCAGGTACTAGCCTCTCCCATACAAACTGAAGCTTAGGGTAATTAGTGAATTATTCTAGGCCACCCAGCAGAGACTTTCTGATAGATCTTCAAGAATGATATTGTGCTTTTCTGGCTCTGGGAAATATTCACAAAACCAAATTCCTTGTCCTCTCCTTTAAAGAACTTGTGATCTTGATAACAGTCCAGAGGCAGATTTACCACATAAATAATGAGGTTCAGCTTTCAAGGCCCCACTTGGATGGGCTCTTTCCATGGTCCAAGGAATGGTCCTGGAAATGTGTCCACATGATCATGGGTTTTGGTGAAACTGAAAAGATACTTTCTAAGGAGACCTTTGAAATTGTCTACATTTTCAGGTCCAAGAAAACTTGAAATTGCTCATGTTGTCAACCTGTAAAGCATTTAATTTCCAACCCCTAAGGAAAGGTGTGTTTATAGCCCAGATCCTTCACACTCTGTACAGCTTCAACAAACACTTCACTTTAGCTGTGGTTTCTTCCTCATTCCCAATATGTATAGACAGATACTTTTTTTTTAAATTCAAGGTTTGGTTATATTCCATTTTTAAAATACCTTTTATCTAGCACTCTGTTTGTACTAGTAGAGCATTTCTTTTCTGCTTAGTCCACCATCTTAGCCAGAATTTATTGAGAACACTAAATTATACAGGATTTCTTAACAGCAGATACAACTTGAAACTTTTCTGAATGCCCACCATGAGTTAATTTAGATGCTAGGCTTGTGGAGAATACTATGTAAGATCAGTCTATGATTTCTGCCCTTAAAGAACTTACCATTTAATTGAGACTCTAAGTTTAACTCACACAAAATAGTTTAAAATAATTTCATTAAACTGTACAAAAGTGTCCCTTCAAGATGGTAATTGCCATAGAAGTCAGGAAGTTCTGATGTATAATGGGGATTAACTAGAAGAGAAGGAATCATAATACTAATATTTTGTTAACATTTAACTTATATGCAGAGTACATCATGAGAAATGCTGGACTGCACACAAGCTGGAATCAAGATTGCCGGGAGAAATATCAGTAACCTCAGATATGCAGATGACACCACCCTTATGGCAGAAAGTGAAGAGGAACTAAAAAGCCTCTTGATGAAAATGAAAGAGGAGAGTGAAAAAGTTGGCTTAAAGCTCAACACTCAGAAAACGAAGATCATGGCATCCGGTCCCATTACTTCATGGGAAATAGATGGGGAAACAGTGTCAGACTTTATTTTGGGGGGCTCCAAAATCACTGCAGATGGTGACTGCAGCCATGAAATTAAAAGACGCTTACTCCTTGGAAGGAAAGTTATGACCAACCTAGATAGCATATTCAAAAACAGAGACATTACTTTGCCAAAAAAGGTCAGTCTAGTCAAGGCTATGGTTTTTCCTCTGGTCATGTATGGATGTGAGAGTTGGACTGTGAAGAAGGCTGAGCACCGAAGAATTGATGCTTTTGAACTGTGGTGTTGGAGAAGACTCTTGAGAGTCCCTTGGACTGCAAGGAGATCCAACCAGTCCATTCTGAAGGAGATCAGCCTTGGGTGTTCTTTGGAAGGAATGATGCTAAAGCTGAAACTCCAGTACTTTGGCCACCTCATGCCAAGAGTTGACTCATTGGAAGAGACTCTGATGCTGGGAGGGATTGTGGGCAGGAGGAGAAGGGGACGACAGAGGATGAAATGGCTGGATGGCATCACTGACTTGATGGACGTGAGTCTCAGTGAACTCCGGGAGTTGGTGTTGGACAGGGAGGCCTGGCGTGCTGCGATTCATGGGGTCGCAAAGAGTCAGACACGACTGAGCGACTGATCTGATCTGATCTGAAGATGCATCAGTTTGCATTCTAATCACACTTTTCTGGTCTTATTTGGAATCTATCCAAGGCCTTCCTGTTACTTTTACATAGGGGAGTTTAGAATTAGGTACATTACACTAGTAAAAAGTAAAAGAAAAATTTAAGAAAATAAAACCAGAATTATTATAATCACTTAGCACTTTAAAATAATGAAAAATTTTATTTAGAGCCAAATCACCCATAGTAAGGATAAAAAAATGATGTCAGAGTCAGAAATGATCTTAAAGGTCAACAAGACAATTCTTTTATTTTCTAGATGAAGAAATTAAGGACAAAAGAAACTAAATGGCAGTACATGGCTCTATATTTCTACTTTTGTGTCCCAGACGTATAATATGACAGCAGAAAAATAAAGCATTAGGAAAAATGGAGGAGGCTATCTACAGGTTTCCTTCCACATTTTAAAGCAGTTTTAAAGGGAACTTTCTTACAAAAGGAAAAAATCAATAGACAACTTGAATATAAAATATTTCTAAACAAACTGAATTTCTGAGTAAACAGTCTGATTTACTGAGATTTATATGAACATGTGCATACTTTTTCAGAGGATTTAAAATACTCTGAAACTTTTTCAAATCATATTTGTTTCCAGTTTGAGTACCCATCCCCCCCCCCCCCCATTTTGAGGGTCTGAAAATGCTGTCCAGAGTCTCAGGAGAAAGTCTACAAAAGGGCTGGTTACACAATCAGGGTGATTTCCCAGAGTATTTTCACCGGGAACTCAGGACCTTGGTATCATTTATATAGAAAGAAAGGAAGCACTCCATAAGGCATACAAATGCCTTCCATACTTACAACTGACAATTTGAAGATGACAGAAAACAAAATAAAAAAAGACTTAAGTTTTCCTGAGGACAATTTTCATTCTTAGGAGGAGAGAATAGGACAGTTCCCAGAAAGCCAATAAAACAAGGCATCCTGAGAAAAATCACAGAGAGAGAAAAAAATAATGCCACCCTGACAATTTTCCTTAATAGTGTAAGAGACAGTTCCAGTGATCGTAGGATATGGTGGGGAGACTTGTAGGACAGCAAGTAAAGGGAGACAGGAGTTAAGAGCACGGACTTTAGAGTCAGCCAAAACAGGGAGTGAACCCTGGTTGCTCTACCTATTTACTATGTGGCCTTGAGCCAGTTACTTAACTTCTCTGATTCTCAGCTCTCTCATCTGTAACTTCTGTCTCTCGCTTGTAATAATCCAGACAACGTGCTTAATATAGAAGCTGGCACATAATAGGCAGTCAATACATGCTAGTCATTATTGTTATTCACAGTTAAATATAAATATAAGAACACATTCCATAGTCATATACTGACCCCACTGCCATATCTCTTCACAGTCATGAGTAATCACAACTCTATTATATTTTTAAATGGAAATAAGCTTTCTTAGTATTCCCCTCATGGGGTTGTCGTGAGGATAAAATGAGATAATGCATATAAAATGCTTAGCACAGCACCTGGCACATTGTAAGCACTCAAGTAGCAGCTGCTATTCTTACTCACAGAACTGACTGCTGGCTCCAGACTCATTTGATCTGTAGCCTTATTCAGGGAAGTGACTGCAAAATGGCTGCAAGGGCAATATATTACTGAAGTGATAATGGAAAATGCAACATCCCAAGGGTATATGTTACTATGGGGTTTCCATGGAATGCATGTAAGAAACAGACACACTTTATGAATCGCATCCAAAAAGAGATAACTAAAAAATAGCACTCATTCTTCATCCGGTGAAATCGGTGTTTTTCCAACAATTACCAGAAATATGCCACAGGATAGTAGTGGTGAAACAGATCTTAAAGAAGGAATGAAATTTGAGTAGTATTAAACCTCACCAATACAACTTTCTTCCCCCCTTTTTTCCTCTTTTCTGTCTTTGAAAGTTGGTATCTAACATTTCTATGGTTTTATAAAGTTTGGCTCTAGCCCCTTCTAGATGACACTGGTCACTAATTCAACTGAATAAAACCTTTGGTTAGAACTCTCCCAAGAATAGAAAAACAGAAGGAAAAAAAAATTCTATAGGGAATCATGTTATAGGGAAAAAATTATTTTAAAAGGAAGAAGCTTTTACTAAAATGAATTTATAGTAGTTTCTAAGAGTCTTGAGTGAATGGGACAGTATACAAGATACCCCTACAAACAAATAAACCAAAAACTTCCATTAAAAGAACTTTAGTAAATAACCGGCCAAAAACTTATACTGGGGTCCAAGAAAAGCTGATAGTTTTTCTAAAAGCCAGAGAAAATACAAGGTAGGATATTTGATATTAAAAGAAATGTATGAATATTTGATGTTAAACATGTTCAGAAAGAGAAAAAAAGATCACTCAAGGCACCTTCAGTCAAAGTTAATACAGAAGTAAGGAAATAACTCAGAATCTAGTGAATATGCTTTCCTGTTTGAGAAAGAATGGATAACAATTCAATGGGAGATGTTTGAAAGCAACGGATAAATGTGTAGTATTCAGAGCTCTGCAAGGCTGACTCATGTATCTCCCCAAAAAATGATTTGTGTAAAAAGTTAATGAGCAGTGTAATTTACAGATGTCTACAATCCCATCCCTTTGCAAAGATTAATTAGAAAGATATAGCTTTGCAGGAGATCTTCGATTATGCAAATTTCTGCTACCACAGAAACAGCACTTATGTTTTTAGATGGATCAAATATGTATTAATAATGATTATATATACATGAGATGATGTCACTTGGTCAGATGCCCCACTGGGGACAAATCATCAAGTTCTTTCCTGCAGTCAACTGTTGTTGTTGCAAATAACTCTGGTACTGGATTTCAAACAAAATGAAAAGGAAGGAATGGGGCCATTCACCTCCCCCCAAATCTCTCTACATCAGATACAGGTAATTTAACCCCCTAAAGGAGAGAAAATATCCCAGAAGGATAATCTATGTCTGCAGAAGAGTTAGTGTCTCTCAAAATACATGTCCACATATAGAACTGCAGAGCTTTGCATGAGAGAACAGTCTAGTACTCTACTTCTGGTGTGTCTAGAATATCACCTCCTCAATCTCAAAATGTGGCTGAAGTATATGCTCTTACAACTGGATTATTCCACTTGAATTCAAAAGAAGATAAGAATAACAATGTAATGAATATACTCATAGTCTCACTCAAAAACATTTAATAACCAGGTCTACTGGAAGTAGATTCCTGATAGGTCAACCTACCTCTGGGCTTGTCTATCTTCAATCCATTTCTTATACAACAGAGCAATTTTCTACCAGTGACTCTATAGTACCTTTAAGGACAAAGTCTGAATTTTTAACTGTGGGCATAAATAGCCCTCGATTAGAGTTCTCAGCTTAACTTTCAGATTAATCTCTTTACATTTCTCTCTACAAATGTAATTCTACATACTAAATATATTTTGCCCACTGCACTATTTAAAATACTAAAGGATGCTGCTGTTAAAGTACTGCACTCAATAGGTCAGCAAATTTGGAAAACTCAGCCACTGGACTGGAAATGCTTAGTATGCATTCCAATCCCAAAAAAGGGGCAGTGCCAAAGAATGTTCAAACAACCAAACATTTGTGCTCATTTTAGATGCTACTAAGGTAATACTCAAAATCCTTCAAGCCAGGCTTCAGCAGTACGTGAACCAAGAAATTCCAAAAGTGAAATGAGGGCAATTGTATGGTAGTTTCAACATTCTTTGGCATTGCCCTTCTTTGGGATTGGAATGAAAACACCTTTTCCAGTCTTGTGGCCACTGCTGAGTTTTCCAAATTTGCTGGCATATTGAGTACAGCACTTTAACAGCATCATCCTATAGGATTTTAAATAGCTCAGCTGGCAAAATATATTTAGGAGGCAGAATTACTAGTAGCCATTATGGATGTGAGAGTTGGACCATAAAGAAGGCTGAGCACTGAAGAATTGATGCTTTCGAACTGTGGTGCTGGAGATGATTCTTGAGAGTACCTTGGACTGACTGCAAGGAGATCAAACAGATCAATCTTAAAGGAAATCAACCCTGAATACTCATTTGAAAGACTGATGCTGAAGCTGAAGCGCTAATAATTTGGCCACTTGACGTGAAGAGTCAACTCATTGGAAAAGACCCCAATGCTTGGAAAGATTGAAGTCAGGAAGAGAAGGCGGCAACAGAGGATGAGATGATCAGATGGCATAATTGACTCAATGGACATGAATTTGTGCAAACTCCCAGAGATAATAGACGATAGAGAAGCCTGGTGTGCTACACCCTATGGGGTCACAAGGAATTGGACAGGACTTAGCAACTGAACAACAACAAATATATTTCAAATTTATACCCATGATTTGGTCTCCATTGTCACTGCACTCACTGTGGGCCTTTATTACTTCTTAGTTATATTGCTAAAATAACCTCCTACCTGGTTTCCCTTCCTCATCTCTATACCCTTCAATCCAAGAGTCAGACTATGAAGAGTTCATCTAAAACACAAATCTGATTATCTACCTCCCCTGGTTAAAAGCCACCCACAGCTCTCTATGCTCTATGAAGCAGAGGCCCGATTCTCCTTAGCTTGGTTCACAGGGTACCTTTCATGTAACACGTGGGCATCAACAATCTCTGCAGTCTCAGCCTCTCACTGTTCAAACACCCATGTTCCAGACATGCTGATGGTTACACTTGCCAGTATTCATTAGTTCTTATATATGGTACAAGTTTTAAACAGACACAAGGAAGTATAATAAACAATATTTCTTTCTGGAGAATCATGTAAACAGCCAAGAATTAGGGAAATAGAAGAAGCAATTAGATGCTATTGAATACTTTAACGATTGCTCTGCTTTATTCTTTACACAAAGCTAGTCTCATGTCTACTTCTTTATGGGACAGATTTTAGTTCCCCAACTCCAAACGGCATTTTTATTTGTGCTTTTGTTTGCACAGCAATACACAGTTTTGAAACCATATGTAAAGGTTGTAAGTTGGGTTGGTCATACTATTGGTTTCTAGAATCTTCTTGAGTAGTGGTTGTCAAGTTTACAGAGGGTGAGGAACTTTTACTACACTATACCAGATAGCCTGAAGCCACTATCCAAGAAAAGGGCCATATTCAGTTGACACATATTCATTTTTGGCCCAAATTTTAAAATTATCTTCCATTCGTTCAATTAAAATACACTTACAGGCATTGAAACCCTAGAAACATTTGCTGAGTACAAAAGAAAAAAAAATAGACAAGATAAACACCCAACTAGGTATAAACTGATTATAATAGCTTTTATTTTCTTCTAAAACCATGAAACCAGGTTCTCTAGGCCGAAAGGTCTCTAGTATCACTTAATACAAAGGGTCTGCAAACATCTACAATAAACAGCCAAAGAATAAATATTTCAGACCTCTGTGTGTCAGAAGATCTAACTTCCTAGCTCTGCAACTGTAATGCAAAAGAAGCCCTAGCAATATGTAAATAAAATTCTACCTACAAAGGCTGCTACAAATTGAATGTTTGTTTCTTCCCAAAATTCAAATGTTGAAATCAATTCCCCCAGTGTGATGCTGTTCGGAGGTGTTAAGTCATGAGGGTGGGGCATTCACGATTGGGATTTATAAGGTATTCCCTTATTCAAAAAGGAATCGGAGAACTTCCATCCCCCTTTGGGTAGTGAGGTCACAGGAAAAAGTTTGACATTTATGAATCAGGTAGGGGGCTCCCATCAAACATTGATCTGCTAGTGTCTGATCTTGGACTTCTCAACCTCCAGAATTGTGAGAACTAAATTTCTGTTGTTGATGAGCAACCTGATTTATGGTATTCTGTTATAGAAGCTTGGACAGACTAAGACAGAGGTGGTATGCCAAATATGGTTTGGGGGCCATAATTTGCTGACCTCAGACTATTTTGACTGATTCACATTAATAAAAACATGTTACTCCTGGAACAGTATATATTTACATGCATGTATTTAAAACAAAATTTAGCAAAGACAAAATTATCCTGATTATATGCAATACACCCCAATGTCTTCCATCTGCTTCCACTTTATTTCTTTAAATAAAACCTAATAAATTGATTCTAAAACCCACTAATGAGTTGTGACCTATAACTTACAAAATACCGTTCCCATGGATTTCACTGTTTCATTCATTGTTTGAGTCCCAGATTAAAAATAACTTTAAGTAACTAGCATTCAAATACTCATTCTTTCATTTGTTCATTAATTCAGTGCACATTTATTAAGCAGCCACTATATGTCACATGTAAAAGCTCCATTATAATTGACCAATTGTGTGCTCACTTTAGAAGGAACGCTATTGCCAATACAGGTTCTGAATCCAACTGAGAAAAGATTTTGGAGGTACTCTGAATGAGTACTCAACATGCCACTTTGAATGTTCTGGCTTTGCATCTTTTCTCAACTTAAAGCAATTTCTCTGCCACTTTCCACCTGCATTGCTGTCTTAGGATATGTTCCAGAAACAAGGTGAATCCCCTTGAAGATTTAAGGGCTCAAGAGCACAGAATGTGAGGCTTAATAGTTGTTTCTGAAAGAGAACTATCTTTAGCCTGAGGGACTCTTTCTCTCTGGTTGGCCTCTGAAGTTAATTGATCAGTCTTTAACATTGAAAGGAAAAGAAAATCACACTGTAGGAATCCAAAGGCTCTTTATAACACAGCCTAGAGGCTACATGAATGCCAGGTGGCAGGCCAATATCCGGGACTCAAGGAAGTTAATTGGTTGTTTGGTTTACCCTTTGTGTTCTGACAGAGTTATTAAGGACAGCTCCACATCAAGCTTCTCCTAAGTGTGGGAGCCTTGAGAGGCCCAATAGCTAAAGAAATTCACATACTATTCAAGAAGGATGACTTCCATATTAAGACAAGTCTTGCCATCCAGAGTGAGAAAATGACTGACGAAATGATCATTTCAACTTTCAGAGTTTGAATTGAAGTGGCCAATGTTACTCAACTTGAAATATGAACTGTACTCTTCCTTGACTGAGGAGTTAAACTGAGGGACCAAAGGTCTCTAAAATACTATTAAACCAACCATTTTAATAAATGTGGTGACAGAAGCCAAGTCTTAGTTCTAGAAGTCAATTCCTGATTAGCTGTGCCAAGTGGAAAAGAGAAATTATTATTCACAGCTTAGATGGATATTTTGAGAATTAGTAATTCTTCCATGAGCTTCTGACCACAGCTGAGCTGTTTGAGAAAGTGAAACAGTTTCACAGAGCATAAGGTCACTGTTGTCTGAGAAGAGTCACTGCATTCGCCCTGGTTCTTAATTTAACCCCAAGATTTATCTCTACAATCTGTCACTGGAAGCTCTTGAGGAGAGGAATGAAAAAGATATGGGGAGTTGCAAATTTCTAATTTATCATCTCATTTGAAAAGTCCTACCTTGGGTAGCAGAAATAAATAATGGAATTTGTTACCCCTCAGGATACTGTAATAAATCTAAATAACTATCCCTCTTTCTATCATGTCCTTAAAGAAGTTGTGTTTTTTTTTTTTTTAACAGAAATTCATGGGCGATTAAATAATTCACATTTCTCAACTTGGTGGAATAGAAGATTTGGTCTCTTTTGCCTTTCTTTCTACTTAGACTGGTGTGCAGAAGTGATCTGATCAAGTGTACTCTGTTGCACAGATTAAAATTTCCCTTGACTGGGATGTTCCAGGTTCCAGCCTGGGGCATAGAGAATTAATCGGTCTATTTGTTTCTATCCCCCAATGACATTCTCCAGCCATCTTGTCTTTATAGTACTATCAGTGTTATTTCCATTTCCATCTCCCAATTTTGTGTTTTATTTCTCCATTGGATTAGAATGCAAGCAGGGAAAAGGTGTGCTAAGGGATTTATTAGCCCCCATACATATTCCCATCACTTTCCTAAATGATTTTCCTGTTTCTAGTCATATTATCCTCCAATCCTCCCTCTAAACTGCTTCTAGAACAATCTTCCTGACACATGTCTGACCTTGTCACTTACCCTCCTCAAAACAGTAACAGGCTTCACTGATTTCTCTTACACTTAATAAAGTATACCATAAGTAAATGGGAATCATAAAGTTGGATGTATCTTTATTTCAAAAAGTATATTAAAGTTTAGAACTTTATTAGTAATAATTGTATTAGCTTTAGTAACAAAATGACACAGACTAAGTAGCTTGAACAACAGAAATTTATTTTTGCACAGCTCTGGAGGGTAGAAGTTCCAGATTAAGGTTTGTGCAAGATTGGTTTCTGCTAAGGGCCTCTTTGATTGACTTTTAGATGGCAATCTTCCTCCTGTGTCTTCACTTTGGTCTTCACTTTGTGGTCTTCTTTATCCTAATCTCCTCTTCTCATAAGGACAGATTGAACTAGGACTTCACCCCAATGGTTTCATTTTACCTTAATTACTTCTTTAAAGTCCCTGTCCCAATTCAGTCACAATCTTAAGTACTGAGGGTTAGAAATTCAACAAATGAATTTGAGGTGAGACAAGAATCAGCTCCATAATAACCAACAACTTACTTAACATAAGCAGGTCACAAACTGGAGTTCACCAATGTGCCTTGAGATAAAGCACAGATCTTTAATACAACATAAAAGGGCCACCATGTTCAAATCTATGTCAGTCTTTCCAGTAACATCATTCACTTCTCTTTACACTAATTTTCAGCCTCATCAAATGACATTCAAATTATACCTTGCTGCTTCATGCTGCCGAGCATTGATGCAGGCTGTTCTATGCCTGAAATGCCATCCCTCCCTTTGTCTACTGAACTCTTCTATCCTTTAGATCCAGCTCAAACTTTATCCCTTTTCTATTTTTTTTTCCTCAGACCTATGATTTGAGAGAACTACTACAATCTTATTTTTTTAGTATGTCTGTCTCTTCTACTATATAGAGAGCTCTTTGAGGGCATTGATTGTATTTCATTTGTATTTTATGTCTCCCATGCTCAGCACATAGTGGACACTAAATATTTGTTAATAAGCAGATAAATAATTTGGTTAATAAAGAAAAAGTAGACTTGTTTAGGGGTCACTTTTAGCCTTATGAAACTGAATGATATAAAGGATAACCAAAATGATTTTCCATAAAGCATCTTTAAAATTTCTGTATATATACTACCATATGTAAAATAGGTAGCTAGCAGGAAGCTGCTATATAACACAGCAAGTCCAGCTGTGATGACTTAATGGGTAGGATGGGGATGAGGGTGGGAGAGAGGCTCTAGAGGGAGGGGATACACACACACACACACATGCACACACACACACACACACACATACTTACAGCTGATTTGCGCTGTTGTATGGCAGAAATCAATACAACATTGTAAAGCAATTATCCTCCCATTAAAAATCAAGGAAAAGAATAAAAAGAGAGAAAAAAAGAATACTAACAAGACAACCACTGATTTAACCTGTATCAGTATTTTGTCAAGGAGCAGGGAGGATTTAAGCATTTATTTCTAAACCTTCTGGATGTTTGAGAAATCTAGGTAATACAGTTAAGAGTAAGGTCCTGGAAATGAAGGTGGAAAATACTAAGCAGAAGGCTAGGTCAATGTTTGCCAGTCTGAGATGATACGTACCAAGGCCAAAGTCTAAGGAGAGGGAAAAGAAAGCAGGAAATTAGAGTCCTTAAGTCCTTGACTGCAATTGATAGTAGTCTCACGCCACTCTTTTGGATTCCAATTTAACTAATTTCCTTCCACTTGGCCACTCTGGTCCCTCGGTGAGATATTTTTAATTTTTCCGTCATATATCATTTTTCTCGATGCCCCATGAAGGCAAGGATGATGTTTTAGACGTCTTTGGCCCTTCGTATACCACATAGAGTTCCATTTCAGATGAGCAAGGGGAATAGCTGTTGACTGTGTTTGAAATTCAGAAGGAACATCATATGTCATGCAAAGGACAAAGGTAGACACACACACAAAAATAAAGCAGAGGGAAACAATAGAAACAATAAATCAACTGGAGCAAGTGAAAGCAACAATAGTGGGATTTCCCCCATATTTTCACCATATCCAATTTACCCTGAGATACAGCCAGGGGATATAAAGAGTGTTCTCACCATGAGCTATTTCTTTATATTCATTACACAATTACAAGGTGAAGACTGCCTGTCTCCAGCCTCCATCTCTGATAAATAGGTCAGCTTCATTGGCTATAGTTAGTGACAGTCCTTGGTCTTGACAGCTTGACTTAACTAATCTATTTAATTCATTGATCAAGCAGACAGCAAAAGAACATTCTCATTAAATGGATTTTTTATCATCTGGAGTTATAGAGCTAAATGTCTTTTTAAAATCTGAAATTTAGTTAGCACATGACATGCTGTCTGTCTTGGAAACTACTTGCAAAAGGAAAATGCAAAGATTAAAAATGGCTCTGTGGCTTTAAGTAATGACCAAGAGGTCAGACTGTAAAATTGAACTCTATTCTGCCTGTCTACTTCACTGAAACTGCAACGCAAAGCAATATTACCTCCAAGTAGTTTTAGGCTGATGTCTGAAGTTACAGTCATTAAACTATATTACATATGTTATGCAGAGCAGGCAGGTGGTAGGTTGTGATTTTCTGAGGCCCACTATGTTCAGTATGGAGAAGGTAGTTACCAACTTCTGCACCAACTAGGATAAATCCCCTTCCCATCCAGATCCTATAACTTACTGTTTCCCCAAATTACGGCTCCGTGGCCAAGTCTCTAATACCAGTTTGTGATAATCACAATACCCATCATTAACTGGGATTCAGGAACTGCATTAGGCACTTTAACATGTTTTCCATTTGATCTGTGCATCAATCCTGTGAGGACAGTCTCACCTTTATAAGCACTTTTAACAGCTGAGGAAACTGAGGCATAGAGACATTAATAGAGAGGGCTGGAGTTTGAGTCCAGGTCTGTTTCATTCTAAAGCCTATGCTCTTTCCACTACACCCTGCTGCCCCACTCTGAGCTTGCCTTAGCACATAATTTAGCACTTGATTAGAGGTGTCTTGGTGTCACTTTCAGGTTGTTTCATATCTCTTTTAGCAAACGAAAAGCCTTTCCTTTATCCCCTCTCTTTACTCTTGGCCTTCACACACCCAGAAGACCCATAGGTAAATAAATGCCCACAAGTAAAGGCACCCATGGATATCTCAGCAGAACAGCTAGAAACAGTGAACTCTCTAAGGTTGACACAACATTCAATATGGAGGGAAAAACATTAGCAATAGAGCACATACTCTACTAGCCTCATTAGAAATAAATGTAAAAGCCATTTAAACAAAACCTCAATGGGAGAAGAGTTGAATAGGATAGGTCAATCAAGCCATTATCTGTATAAATTTAGTACCATATTACTGTTTAAGAGTCTCAGGAATGTGGAAAAAGAGATTAATCTCGTCTTCCTTGCAATTCCACTTTTATTTATTTCCAGCCAGCTGTCTAGCTAAAGAATGACTCTTTCTATTGAAAGGCTAAATGAAAGGTCATTGGCTCTTGACAATATTTTCAGATCCCCTGGGGGAAAACTTGGCTTTTGCTCTTCACTATATGTAAAACCACTTCACTCATATTATTCTGATTTGAGCATTTTCTTATAAATTGCTCTCTATAAAATGCAATAATCTTTTATTTTAGATATATGCTTCACACTTAACCTAAACCAAACAGATGAGTGAAGGTAACATAAATGGTGGTTTAATTTTTTAAGCTTACATTTCTCTTTTTCTATAAATTCTTTGGAAGAGGGAAAAGCTCCTAAAATCTAAAAATAAATGAATTTGAGTTTTATTCTCTTTTAATAACTAGTGTTCATGAAATGCAGAAGTTGGGTTTTGTTTTGAAACAAATTTGTTCACAAATACGTTTGTGTTTAACTTTGCCCTGGTTTACAGTTCACTAAGAAAATTAGCAATTAGCCTAAATGAGGGAAATGGTGACGTTCATGTGAATAGGAGCTTTAGAGTTGAGGTTAAGTCCTTCTGATAAAAATCCTGTAAAGCCTGTGCTAAAGGTAACCACTCCCCCATGCTTAATTAATTTAAAGCTTTTTTTTTTTTTAAACAATCTACTAGGTACAAAACTTACTGCTAGACATCAGGGATACCAAATAAATATAGTCGCTACCCTCAAGGAACAAAGGAATCTCAAATCTTTGACAATGCATTATTTACCCATTAAACCTAGTAGTGCTTTGATTTATATTTTCATCATGGTACCAATATATGCCTTTCCTATCATTTTAATAACTTTATGAAATTCCTAATTCAACCTCAGCCTAAAGATCTGAGTGAGGAAACTCTATGGGTACTGGATGAACAAAAACCTTTGAGAATATTGCCTCCTACAATTATAATGATGAAAGTATTCTAAATAAAGTGCCCCCAACTTTCCCCTAAAATGACAAGAGTCTAAAAATTAGCTAAAATAATGAATACTGGATTACAATTATACCTTGGAAATATTGTGGATTCAGTTCTAGACCACCAAATCAAGTGAATATTGCAATAAAGCCTGTCACACAAATTGTTTGGTTTACCAGGTCATATAAAGTTATGTTGACACTATAGTATAATCTGACACTGTAGTATAATCTGCTAAGTGCAAATACCATTATGCAGAATAATTGAACACATGTATACCTGTGGTGGATTCATTTTGATATTTGGCAAAACTAATACAATTATGTAAAGTTTAAAAATAAAATAAAATTAAAAAAAATAAAATAAAATAAAATTTAAAAAATAAAATAATGGGGCTGGTATTTGATATTTGTTTTCCTCTTTCTGACTCTGTATGACACTCTCTATGCTAAGTCGCTTCAGTCGTGTCCGACTCTGTGCGACCCCATAGATGACAGCCCACCAGGCTCCCCCGCCCCTGGGATTCTCCAGGCAAGAACACTGGAGTGGGTTGCCATTTCCTTCTCCAGTGCATGAAAGTGAAAAGTGAAAGTGAAGTCGCTCAGTCGTGTCTGACTCTTAGCGACCCCATGGACTGCAGCCCACCAGGTTCCTCCATCCATGGGATTTTCGAGGCAAGAGTACTGGAGTGGGGTGCCATTGCCTTCTCCAACTGCTACCTGTAGCAGGTACTATAGGGACAAAAACATAAATTTAGGGTGAAGAAAGCAATGACATTTTATGTGGCAACTCTGATTAACCCAAACAATGAGAGGACTTAAAGGTACTACCCAGACAATACTGTTCCACAAGCCATACAATCGATGTTTGTCCTCAGCTCTAAAATTGTGGCCTGTGGACTAGTAGTAGACTATGAGTCCTCCACAGAAAATCCACACTGGCCTCTAATTTAAATGTTCATAAAAAGGCCACTTGACACTACTTTCCACCAAAAAAGTGTGCTAGCAATGTTTAACAAAGAAACCCATCTCACTAAATTGGAATCTCATAGACGTTGTTCTACATTGCCATTAATTCTGGGGTAGGAGTTTTCTTTGTGGAGGGCCAGATTTGGGATAGTATGTATACTATGGGAGATGATTTTTCATGTCTGTGAACTAAAAAATGTTAGAGAATTACTAACTTGCTGTGATCTAGTACATCTTTATAATGCTTCACCCTCCAGTCATTAGAGCATCCAGAAAGGACAAAGGACTTTACACAGAGAAAGCATAATGTCATTCCTCAACACTCTGCCACCCACAGTTCTAAAATCTTAAGTGCTAAACCTGTATGCGCCAACCTATCTGATTTTCTCTTACCATAAGTGAGGCCCAGGACCTTTTCAAACATTCAAAAAGAACTGACTTGTCAAGTATTTAGGAGTCACGCTGGGGATAGGAGTGCTAGCCTCCAGAGGCCATATAAGTGTTTGTGTAGTTGCCTATAGGATAACCAGTAGTTTTTCAAAGTTTTCAGGAGTGCTGAAGTGAACAATAGAGTCTAGTCACACATAGAAATTCTAATAAGAACTAAAGAATGATGGGAATTTTCTCAACCTGTCTTATAAACAGTATAAGACAGCCTACTTCACTCAAATAGAGAACATAATATTTAAGGGAAAAGGTGAAAACCTGACAGAATTGTTTTGAAGCCATTAGAATAGTTAAAAAAAAAACAGATTTATATTGATATCTCACTTTCTGGTTAGAATCAGATCAGATCAGTCGCTCAGTCGTGTCCGACTCTTTGCGACCCCATGAATCGCAGCACGCCAGGCCTCCCTGTCCAACACCAACTCCCGGAGTTCACTGAGACTCTCGTACATCGAGTCAGTGATGCCATCCAGCCATCTCATCCTCTGTCGTCCCCTTCTCCTCCTGCCCCCAATCCCTCCCAGCAACAGAGTCTCTTCCAATGAGTCAACTCTTGGCATGAGGTGGCCAAAGTACTGGAGTTTCAGCTTTAGCATCATTCCTTCCAAAGAACACCCAGGGCTGATCTCCTTCAGAATGGACTGGTTGGATCTCCTTGCAGTCCAAGGGACTCTCAAGAGTCTTCTCCAACACCACAGTTCAAAAGCATCAATTCTTCGGCGCTCAGCCTTCTTCACAGTCCAACTCTCACATCCATACATGACCACAGGAAAAACCATAGCCTTGACTAGACGAATCTTTGTTGGCAAAGTAATGTCTCTGCTTTTGAATATGCTATCTAGGTTGGTCATAACTTTCCTTCCAAGGAGTAAGCGTCTTTTAATTTCATGGCTGCAGTCACCATCTGCAGTGATTTTGGAGCCCCCCAAAATAAAGTCTGAAACTGTTTCCACTGTTTCCCCATCTATTTCCCATGAGGTGGTGGGACTGGATGCCATGATCTTCGTTTTCTGAATGTTGAGCTTGAAGCCAACTTTTTGATTCTCCACTTTCACTTTCATCAAGAGGCTGTTTAGTTCCTCTTCACTTTATGCCATAAGGGTGGTGTCATCTGCATATCTGAGGTTATTGATATTTCTCCCAGCAATCTGGCCAGAATAAATTAACCCTCAGATTATACATTTTTACATAGTATTACAGAAAGCATTTTCTCTATAAATTTTATCTGAGAATCAACGCTATTAAAATCTTTTATTCTTGACAAACTACAGAGTGCATACTCTAATTTAGCTTTTGAAGATAAGTCTTACAAAGGTCAAAAAAAAAAGCTGCCAATTTCTAGGAGGTGAACCAATCTGTGTTTGAGCGCCCACTACCATTCTGCATAAGACATTAGTATTAAGTAACACAGGAGTGAAGGTAGTTAAGTATATTAAATTATTCAAAAACTAAATGTCCATACTCTTTAAACATGTAAGAATTCACAACAACAAACACAGGCCTATAAAGGCATTTTAATCATTCATAACATTTTAAGGTCATGTAGAAAATGATACCTTGTCAAACCGTTCCTTTTAGGCTAGATACTAAGTACTGTCATCCATTTCTCATGTGATCTGCATAGTTTGTCATGAGATGTTGTTGTAAATGTGAAAGTTATCTTGTTGACACATCAAATACACAGCTGAATTTCAGCACTTAGGCTTTGGATAATAGTTGAATAGCAGGTAACTGAAATTTTCTGTCTCAAATATTTTACCATTGCTAGTTGAGAGAATGTTCCCACATGAAAAAGACATCCCAAATCATTTGGTTCATTCTTTGTGGACTACCATAAAACTCTTGTTTTGCAGCTCCAAATTGTGTTAATGACTCTGTGGTGGAGGAAGGGGAGAAGCAGCAACAGTAATTCCAGCTACTTTATATTGGATGCTCACTCAGTGCCAGACACTGAGTCAGATATCTAAAAAATGGTATTCATTTAACTCATACCACAAATCTCTGGTTCAATACTATAGCTGACCTCATTTTCAACAAACAAGTGTTACCACAGTTAAGGAATTTACTCAGGGTACCGCAGATGGTGGTTGGCAGAGTTGAGAGTGGTTTTCATGCTATCTGATTCTTAAACTTGTACTTTTAAGCATGTGCTCAAGGATATAGGAGATTTCAATCTGTGAGACGCTTTGCAAAGAGAAATCTGGGCAATTGCTGCTAAGTTTGGCTTAACCTCTGCTATACTGACATTTTGGCTTCCCTCATTTTGAATAACAATTTTCTCATCATGTATTAGCCTCGGTTTCTAGCCCACTCTGTTACAGATTGCCCTTCTTTTCACCCTATCCCTTCCCTTTGGATTACATATTCTTGCTCCTTAATCCATCTGAGTAAGTAGTTGCCAACTTCAGTTGAGATTAGTCTGACTGAGTAGCTCCAAGTTCTGTTACATCATCCATTACCCTGGTATTCCAAATCCTGTTTTGCTTTCTGGATCTGTGTATGGATCTCAGTCTAAGAACCTCCATTTGTGAGTTCAGATGATGGGGATTTGCTTATGGTCCAGGACAAAGGTCAGTCCCTTAGCACAGAATGAAAAAATGTGTTGGCATAAGGAAAAGAAGCTCACTCTGTGATTCTAGAGTCATTTATAAAAGCCTCTTGTGCAACAAACAGTGGTCCACCCTTGGGCTTCCCTGGTGGCTCAGTGGTAAAGAACCTGCCTACAATGCAGGAGCTGCAGGAGACAAGCGCTTGATCCCTGGGTGGGGAAGATCCCCTGGAGGAGGGCATGGCAACCCACTCCAGGGTTGCCTGGAGAATCCCATGGACAGAGGAGCCTGGTGGGCTTCAGTCCATAGGGTCACAAAGAATTGGATATGACTCAGTCCACCCTTACCAGTGGTTTTATTTTCTACAGTTCCAATTACCTGTGGGAACCTGGGCCTCAAAATATTATATTAAAAATTTTAGAAATAAACAATTCACAGGTCTTAAATTATACACTGCTCTGAAGGGCATGATGAAGTCTTGCACCATCCAGCTCCATCCCACCCTGAACATGAATCATCCCTTTGTCCAGTGTAGCATGCCCACTAGTCACTTAGTAGCCAGCTAGGTTATCACATGGGCTGGCCTAGCATCACAGTGCTTGTGCTCAAGTAACAGCAAGCCTTAGGCTACTTAATAATTGACCTGAAACGCCAGACTAGTGATGCTGGCAATTCGGAAATGCCAAAGACAAGTTGTAAAGTGCTTCCTTTTCACGAAAAAGTGAAAGTTTTCAACTCATAAGAGAAAAAATTGTATATTGAGATTGCTAAGATCTATGGTAAGAATGAATCATCTATCTGTGAAATTGTGAAGTTAAAAAAAAAAATTCACGCAACTTTTGCTGTCATACTTCAAAATACAATAAATATGGCCATTGTGCATAATAAGTGTTTAGTTAAGATGGAAAAGACATTCAATTTGTGAGTGTTAAGCATGAACAGAAAACATATTCCCATTAACAACAACACATTGTGCATGGAACCTATACAAACACTTCAACAAAGAATCCCCTGAAATGAGTGACACCAAGCTGTTTACTGCAAGTGAAGGATGGTTACACAGATTTAGGAATAGGTTGGGGTTGAAAAATATAAAAAAAATTTTGGAGAGGCTGAGCCTACTGATGAAGAAGCCACTGTCTTATTTCCAGCAGAGTTAAAGGAGTTGATTAAGAAGAGAGACCACATTCACATAATTTTCATTACAGTACAGAGTTATAAATGTTTGATTTTTCTATTAGCTACCATTGTTAATTTCTCACCATGCCTAATTTGTAAATTAAGCTTTACCATAGGTATATATAGGAGAAGACACAGTACTTTTGGCATTTGGTACTATCCAAGATTTTAGGCTGAAGGTCCTGGAAAATATTCCCCATGGATAAGAGGGAATTATTGTTTCTCATTCACAAAAGATTTTGGCTCTTCTAGAAAGATAGGATGGTTTGCCATTAAGGAACCATGTTAACAGACGGGACATTTTCAAATACGATGCAATTGAAAGTGCTGGCCATGAAGGAAAATAGTGTTTTCCTTCTCTTTATTAACCCACACCATGTGAGGGAAAAACGGCTCAGGTCAGAAAATCATAACCTTGTGACTCCCCTATGACTTGACCCTATTTTGTGACATCTAGCTCTTTGGCACTGATTCAGTTTGTACCTTCAGATATTGCTTTACAAATGTTCTCATACATTTTTCAATATTCTACTGTCCACTTTACACTGCAGCATTCTCAAAGGCAAAAATATTTTATTTTTGTAACCAGCCTCCATTCCCATTTTTCTGCATACAGTAGGTGCTCAACACATGCTGTTTGCTGAATGTATACCTCCTGCAGTGTCCTTGGACTGTTAGGATCCCACTTTTATACACAGGAAGTCAATATAAAACGGTAGACAATTTCCCTGAATGCTTTCCCAGAGAGCCTGTGTAGAATTATGTTGTGCATTTTTTGTAGATGTGTGGTTAAAACCTTGATGATTCATGAAACAATGTCACATTTCACACTGAGGAATGATTATGAATAATTATCCCTGGGCTTTGGTTTGAAAGGCAAACTGAAAGTGTGGAATGAGTCTTTTCTTTCTCATCACTTAATGACACCTTTTAAAAGACAAGCAGGGCTGCCCAATGACCTACACAACTATTTCTGAAAACCTGAATGTAATCAAGTGGAGGCTCTCAGGTAACTGCATTCCAAGTACAAGACTCCAACATGAAGGATTTAAATAAACTAGTTCCTGAGATAGTAAAGACTGTCCATTTTTTTAAAAAATTGAGCATGTACTAAAGATAGCTCCAATAATTCCTTCATGTTGAACAGATGACCCTTCCTAAAACACCATTTAATTAGACCATTATCATGCTCAAGGGCTTTCAGGAGCTCATCTTTGCCTAAGATATGAGTTCAGATACCTCTGCTTAGTTCTCTACTTCTTTCACATTTCAATGACATCTTTCTCACTGTCTTCTTTCCACTGCCTTGCAACCCAAATCCTCTGGTACAGCTAAGCCATATTCTTCAATGCTCCCTCATAACACATACAGTGTAGAATGCCCTAGAAAGTTTACACAGGTTTTTCACTCTGTAAAAATATCTTCCTTCATATCACTGCCACATTCGTTTTCACCAGTGTTTGTAGTTGCTCAGTTGTGTAGTTGTTTAGTAGCTCAGTTGTGTCTGACTTTTTGTGACCCATAGACTGGAGCCTGCCAGGATCCTCTTCATGATTGGATTTCCCAGGCAGGAATACTGGAATGAGTTGCCATTTCCTTATCCAGGGGACCTTTCTGACCCAGGGTCAAACCCATGTCTCCTGCATTGCAGATGGATTATTTTACTGGTGAGCCACCAGGGCTTCCCACAGTCTTTGTGGATTCAGCTCACATCCCACTTTCCTCCATGACACTTATCCTTACATTTGCCCACAATAATTGCCCACTGTCCCTACTGAGGGGTGCTTCAGCACTTTGGATCTTTACTCAAAGTCATTCTAATCACCTAAGGATGTGTCCTCTGATACCTTCTGATACCATTCATGTAACACATAATCGTATCCTTATTCTTAATATTTTACAATATTATGTACACAGTAGTCATCGCACCAACAAAAACATACCCTTTCTAAGAGCAAGAGTAATGATAAGTTCTTTTGCTTCTTCTTCTGCTACCCTATTCTGCTTCCCTTACTCCTGTACACACTTTTCTTGAGTTCACTCACTCAATAAACAATTTGCACAAGAATCCTGAATCTTAATTTCAAGCTTAGCTTCTTAGGAAACACTACCTAAGACATATGTAAGTAAATAGACAAGTCGTGAATGGCTATAACTGCTTCTCTCTAGCAGAAAATCTTTGACAAACTCTGGTATCAAGGAAATTAACATAAACAAAAACCATTCTTGTCCTTTCAGAGAGCCGTACACAATTTGGGGGTTCCTGGCTTTCAGTAGGGTTTCTGAGGTGGTCCTAGTGGTAAAAAAAAAAAAAAAAAAAAAACACCTGCCAATTCTGTATAGACATAAGAGATGCAGGTTCGATCCCTGGGTAAGGAAGATTCCCTGGAAGAGGGCATGGCAACCCACTCCAGTATTCTTTCCTGGAGAATCCCATGGACAGAGGAGCCTGGTGGGCTACAGTCCATAGGGTCACAAAGAGTCGGACACGCCTGAAACAACTTAACACAAACAAGCACAGCCTTCAGTAATATAAGTGGTATGTGTGAAACGGAAGTGAGCTCAGAGATGATCCAGTCGTGTGGTTCTGAACTTTTGTTCTCCATCACAGCACAAATAAGTAACACTCCATGTTCCCAAGGTTGCAGTACCTCTGAACTTCAGAGAGTTCAGATGAGTATGTTAGATTTTGGTTAGGAGGTTAAGAAAGCCTCAGAGTAGATTCTGATAAATAATCCCCAACCAGGACTCTGAAAGAGTTCAAAGTCATAATTCTTGACAAATTAGGAAACACAAGAAGCATGGAGGCAACTTCTGCAGGATTAGAGAACTACTTTGTGGCAGAGGAGGAACCAGAACTCATTTCTCCCACATACACAGCACACAACTTTCTTTAATGTAGCATTTCCTGAAATGTGCTTTATGGAACACTAGTCACTAAGTCTATGGTATGTACCATAGGAAAAAAGTTCCAAATACTGCCTAATATATTCTTTCCTGGAAAATCACAAAGAACATTAGCATATTAAAGACTCTGAAAAAAGCATACATCAAAATATGTTTTTCTCAAGCTTACTTAATCACAGATACTGTCTCTTCTTTCATATAATAACTGTTAACCAACATCCCTCAGAACTAGTGATTTGAGGTACTTACTTTGGAATAAGCTGATATAATTGATTATCCTGGGTGGCCCTAGTGGTAAAGAATCCGCCTGCCAAAGCAAGAGACATGAAATGCGGGTTAGATTCCTGGGTCGGGAAGATCCCCTGGAGGAGGGTATGGCAGCCCACTCCAGTATTCTTGCCTGGAGAATTCCATGGAGAGAAGAACCTGGTGGGCTACAGTTCAGAGGGTCATAAAGAGTCACACATGACTGAAGTGACTTACCACACACAACACAACTGATTATCCTAGGGAATTGCTAGATACTGTGAACATTTATCTAAGCCACTTGGTAAAACTCACGTAACATTTAAAGGAATAATAGAAAATGTTAGCACCTTGATTTTCATTTCCAAAAAAGGAAAGGAAGCAATAAAACAGAAGGTTGTGGAAGGATACCAACCACCTGATATTATGACTAAAAAACACATCAATACTTGGGTACCTATAGAAACCTCCTAAATATTAGATTGCCATAAGTTAAAAGTGACAAGAATATTCATAAAAGAAATAAAAGGCAAGTGGAAAATACTTTTTCAAACCTACATGGTAAAGGACAGATTACAGCTCAAACATACTAAATAGAGAAAATAGTCATGTTAAATTTTACATGGAGTGATTACATCCCACACATTCCTCAGAAAGACCAAAATTAGAAATATCTACAACTCATATGTTCTTTTCCTTCTCTTGTCTATAAATAAGAATAATAAATTACTAACCAGAATATAAGTAACATACAGTATTCATGTTTAAACATAACCTACAGGTCACTGTGGTTGTTTCCTGATGTGTATAATAAACACCATCAAATATAATGGCTCATCCCATTAGCCTCTTTCAGCTGACCCCTTAATGTCAGTGCTTGAAAAACAGAAACAAACATTTGCTGTAAGGAGGCCAAACATGACTGCCACTACAATGTGATGTCTGGCTGTGGGAATGAGATTGATTGAAGTCAATGGAACTTAAGGCAATTCTGTTTTGAAACCGTGGTGAAGGGTTTCATCCACAGAAGGACATTTCCTAATGCATTATTAGCATATCAAGTAAGGTTTCAACTGGGACAGATGAGGGAGAAAAGAAAACATCAGTTTTAATAACATCTTTGTATCAATGGTGCCAGTATTACTTGAATAAATTTCTACTATACCCAAGTGGGAGATATTGAATTTTTTAATTTAAATTCTTGAGTGAATAGCATGCCTAGCTCCATACCAAATGCTGAAAAATTGTGAATGTTAAAAAAAAACAAACAAACAAGCAAAGACATAGTCAAAAATCTCCAATATAAATGAAATGACATTTCAAAAACACATCAATCAATCAAAAAGGAACTAATATGACCTATATGGGATGGCACCCCACTCCAGTACTCTTGCCTGGAAAATCCCATGGATGGAGGAGCCTGGTAGGCTCCAGTCCATGGGGTTGCTAAGAGTCGGGAACGACTAAGCGACTTCACTTTGACTTTTCACTTTCATGCATTGGAGAAGGAAATGGCAACCCGCTCCAGTGTTCTTGCCTGGAGAATCCCAGGGACGGTGGAGCCTGATGCGCTGCCATCTATGGGGTCGCACAGAGTCGGACACAACTGAAGCGACTTAGCAGCAGTGAAGAGATGAACTTGGCCATACAGGGTTGAGTCAAGTTCCAGAGACTTAAATGCCAATGGCAAACTTACTCCTTTCCCTGTAATATCAATGTATGAAATCTTGTTTAACCTAAAAATATTTTTACAAAGAGAATCACAATCATCACATATACTTGTTTCATGAAATATCTAAATAGCTTTAAGAAAATCACTTTCCCTCTCTGTATCTCAGATTTGGTGGTCAGGACAGTAAGGAGATTAAACCCATCAATCTTAAAGGAAACCAGCCCTGAATATTCACTGGAAGGACTGATAACTGAAGCTGAAGCTCCAGTACTTTGGCCACCTGATGCGAAGGGCCAACTCATTAGAAAAGACCCTGATTGCTACTGGGAAAGACTGAGGGCAGGAGGAGAAGGGGGCAGCAGAGGATGAGATGGTTGGACAGCATCACTGACTCAATGGACTTGAGTGTGAGCAAACTCCAGGAGATTGTGAAGCACAGGGAAGTCTGGTGTGCTGCAGTCCATGGGGTCACAAGGATTTGGACACAACTTAGCGACTGAACAACAACACACAAGGTTTTCAGTCAGTATTAAATAAAAAATTCAAAGTCATACTATAACTGTTTGCCTCAAATAATGAAAACAACAGATTTATTAGCAAGTGATTTTGCTAGAATCAAAAGATTCTAGAAAAGAAAGTTTATAAAGTGAGGGAGTTAGATTAGGCTAATGTGATCAATGATCATTCTAACAACATACTTCAAGAAATACACATAAACATTGACAGAGATCGATTTTTACCTAATTTTCCATTTTCGGGAAAAAATACTAGCAGTCTGTTTGAAGGAGACTGAAGATAGTCTCATCTTTCATCTTCTAAAGAAATAAGAAAAGAACCAGAGAATATATGTTTCAAAATGAGTAAGGAGAAATGCCAAAAGAAGCAGCTTGGTTAGCAGGCAGGTTGGTAATAAAAACTACCTTTGACCACTTTCAGCTTGATTTCAAGCCCAACTAAGCTTACGGATATAGTAATGGTGAGCAGGAGGAGTCCAGTCCATATATTGTAGACCCAAGTGCAAGTCTCTTACTAACATGAACTTCTACTGAAACTTTGCATTCTTTACATTTTTATTTATCAGTAAGTTTCTGTAAAGTACTTGCTTATATCAGAGGCTATGAATAACAACTTTCAGTCACTACAAGTGAATCATTTTTCTGAGTACAAAATATTTGTAACTGATTTCCTCTTATCTCCCCCACACAGTTTTGGGGCCATTTTTCTCTAATGTTCAGTGGTGGGTGTTCAGGGAATGCAAATTGACTTTAATATTATTATGTATTATATTACATCCTCCAAAACCCAACAGCAGCCATTTTTCAATTATTTGTTGTTGCAGGTGATTCATCACTGTAAATAGTTAGAGGAGATAACCAAACAAAACCACAGGTCCTGCTAGCATCTAAAAACTTTAGAAAACAAATAACAGTGTAGACAAAGAGCCAAAGCAAAAGCTAGATAATAGAATACTAACACCAACAGAGAGATAAATGATCAGTGGGGACAAGGATTCTAAATAAAATAGGAATGAACTAAGTAACCATGGGAGTCTCTCACTCCATCAGATCACGAAGATGTTATAAAAGAGGTCTTCAGCAACATATTAAAGACAAGGAGAGGTGGCAAACAAGCAAAAAAAAAAAAAAAAAAAGATGGAAAAAATTTGCACTAAGATAGGATTAAAACACTTCTAAGTGAATGCATCTGCAGCTACTTAAGAACTGGGCTTGGTTTTAGGGATCAGTTAGAATGCATCCTAAATAAACTATTTAGTTTCAAAGATAGTGCCTACATTTACTTTAGTTGCAGTCACCAAAGATCAGTGGTTCCTCTGTTTGGGAAAGTAAAGCAGACCCAGAGAGTCAAATGAAAAGACTTGTAGATTATTTTTCATTAATTTGTATTGGAGTATAGTTGCTTTCCACTGTACAGCACAATGAATTAGTTACACACACACACACACAAACACACACATATATATATTCCCTCTTTTTTTGGATCTCCTTCCCATTTAGGTCACCATAGAGCATTAAGTGGGAGAAGGCAATGGCACCCCACTCCAGCACTCTTGCCTGGAAAATCCCATGGGTGGAGGAGCCTGGTGGGCTGCAGTCCATGGGGTCACCAAGAGTCGGACACGACTGAGCGACCTCACTTTCACTTTTAACTTTCATGCATTGGAGAAAGAAATGGCACCCCACTCCAGTGTTCTTGCCTGGAGAATCCCAGGGATGGGGGAGCCTGGTGGGCTGCCGTCTATGGGGTCACACAGAGTCGGACATGACTGAAGCGACTTAGCAGTAGCAGAGCATTAAGTATACTGGGGTGGTTTGTCATCCCCTCCTCCAGTGAATCACATTTTATCAGAACTCTCTTCTATGACCCGTTCATCTTGGGTGACCCTGCATGGCTTGGTAATTGCTTCATTGAGTTGCACAAGCCCCTTTGCCATGACAAGGCAGTGATCCTTGAAGGGCTGGATGAGTTACAAGCTGGAGTCAAGATAGGCAGGAGAAACATCAACAACCTCAGATATGAAGATGATACCACTCTAATGGCAGAAAGTGAAGAGGAACTAAAGAGCCTCTTGATGAAGATGAAGGAGAAGAGTGAAAGAGCTGGCTAGACTATGTATTATAAAAAATAAATAAATAAGATCATGCATCCAGCCCCATTACTGCATGGCAAACCGAAGGGGAAAGGGTGGAAGTAGTGACAGATTTCCTCTTCTTGGGCTCCAAAATCACTGTGGACGGTGGCTGTAGCCATGAGATCAGAAGATGATTGCTTCTTGGCAGGCAAGTGATGACAAACCTAGACGGTGTGTTGAAAGCAGAGGCATTACTCTGCCGAAAAAAGGCCTGTATAGTCAACTTGTATGCAGAGTACATCATGAGAGATGCTGGGCTGGATGAAGCACAAACTGGAATCAAGATTGCCAGGAGAAATATCAATAACCTCAGGTATGCAGATGACACCATCCTTAAGGCAGAAAGCAAAGAAGAACTAAAGAGCCTCTTGATGAAAGTGAAAGAGGAGAATGAAAATGTTCGCTTAAAGCTCAACATTCAGAAAACTAAGATCACGGGATCTGGTCCCATCACTTCATGGCAAATAGAAGGGGAAACAGTGGAAACAATGAGAGACTTCATTTTCTTGGGCTCCAAAATCACTGCAGATGGTGACTGCCGCCATGAAATTAAAAGACGCTTACTCCTTGGAAGGAAAGTTATGACCAACCTAGACAGCATATTAAAAATCAGAGACATTACTTTGCCAACAAAGGTCTATCTAGTCAAGGATATGGCTTTTCCAGTAGTCATGTATGGATGTGAGAGTTGGACTATAAAGAAATCTGAGCACCAAAGAATTGATGCTTTTGAACTGTGGTGTTGGAGAAGACTCTTGAGAATCCCTTGGGCAGCAAGGAGATCCAACCAGTCCATCCTAAAGGAGATCAGTCCTAGGTGTTCATTGGAAGGACTGATGTTGAAGCTGAAACTCCAATACTTTGGCCACCTGATGTGAAGAACTGACTCATCTGAAAAAATCCTGATTCTGGGAAAGATTGCAGGTGGGAGGAGAGGGGGACAACAGATGATGAGATGATTGGATGGCATCACCAACTCAATGGACGTGAGCTTGAGTAAACTCTGGGAGTTGGTGAAGGACAGGGAGGCCTGGCGTGCTGCAATCCATGGGGTTGCAAAGAGTCAGACACGACTGAGCAACTGAACTGAACTGAGTCAAGGCTATGGTCTCCCCAGTGGTCATGTATGTTTGTGAGAGCTAGATAATAAAGAAGGCAGAACATCAAAGCACTGATGCCTTCGAACTGTGGTGCTGGAGAAGACTCCTGAAAGTCCCCTGGACATCAAGGAGATCAAACCAGTCAATTTTAAGGGAGATCAACCCTGAATATTCACTGGAAATACTGATTCTGAAGCTGAAGCTCCAGGATTTTGGTCATCTGCTGCAAACAGATGACTCATTGGAAAAGCCCCTGATGCTGGGAAAGATTGAGGGCAGAAGGAGAAGAGGGCATCAGAAGATGAGATGGCTGGACAGCATCACGGATGCAATGAATATGACCTGGCAAACTCTGGGAGATGGTGAGGGACAGGGAGGCCTGGTATGCTGCAGTCCATGGGGTCGCAAAGAGTCAGACATGACTGGCCTATAAGAGCAATGTGTAGAGCTCCCTGTGATACAAAGTAGGTTCCCATTAATTGTCTATTTTATATATAGTAGTTTATATATAGAAAAAACATGCAGATTATGAAGAAAACCAACTAGATTACTAAAACCAACCAACCAAAGAAAAAAATAATTAATATACTCATGCAATATTAAAGAGAGCAAAGAACAAAGAGGAAAACATTTTCAAAGAAAGAATGCAGCATGAATTCTTAATGTCATAAATTTCTTGTCACTTTTATATTGATTTAGCTCCCCAATATTAGTTTATCCTTACTAGAGAAGTCAAGCCCCAGTATTTAAAAATCTCACTGACAATCCTTTTGACCAAAAGAAGACTCTGTCTTCCAACTAACTTTACTGAATTGGCTTTAACTAACTCGATGTCCTCTTGGCACAACTAGCTCAAGCTTCTCCTAGGGCAAACTTCTCCAGCGGGATTCTTTCTCCTATTTTAGAGGCTTGTGATGGCACCATACACACATCAGCTGCTTCTAATTTCAGTCTTACCTTGAGCAGATGACTCAGAAAGCTGATTTTTTTAAAATATACAACATAAATGCTGTTCATTTTTGAATAGTGAAAGCAGTTTTCAGGATGACCATGAAGAAATCCTTTCATGTTTAAATTATAAGCATTTATGAAACTATTTAAGTTTATTAAATCTGAATTTGTCTGGCATAAAATCATTTGGTTCTTTAAAAAAAATCAGCTTTCTGAGTCATCTTCTCAAAGCTAGACTGAAATTAGAAACAGTTGATGTGTGTATGGTGCCATCACAAGCCTCAAAAATAGGAGAAAGATCCCACTGGAGAGGTGTGCCCTAGGAGAAGCTTGAGCTAGTTGTGCCAAGAGGACATCAAGAGCTAAAGACAATTCAGTAAAGTTAGTTGGAAGACACAGACTTCTATTGGTCAAAAGGATTGTCAGTCAGGGGCTGACAATACTGGGGCTTGACTTATCTAGTAAGGATAAACTAATATTGGGGAGCTGCTGCTACTAAGTCACTTCAGTCATGTCTGACTCTGTGCGACGCCATAGACGGCAGCCCACCAGGCTCCCCCATCCCTGGGATTCTCCAGGCAAGAACACTGGAGTGGGTTGCCATTTCCTTCTCTAATGCATGAAGGTGAAAAGTGAAAGTGAAGATGCTCAGTCGTGTCCGACTCTTAGCGACCCCATGGACTGCAGCCTACCAGGCTCCTCCGTCCATGGGATTCTACAGGCAAGAGTACTGGAGTGGGTTGCCATTGCCTTCTCCGATTGGGGAGCTAAATCAATAGAAAAGTGAGAAGAAATTTATGAAGAATCAATGCTGCATTCTTTCTTTGAAAATGTTTTCCTCTTCTTTGCTCTCTTTAATATTACATGAGTATATTAATTATTTTTTTCTTTGGTTGGTTGGTTGGTTTTGGTAATCTAGCTGATTTTCTTCATTCATAATCTACATATCTTGTCTATATATATATACTACTATATATAAAATAGGTAATTAATGAGAACCTACTTATAGCACAGGGAGCTGTATGCATCGCTCTTGTTGTTCAGTAGTCCAGTCATGTCCGACTCTTTGCGACCCCATGTACTGCAGCATACCAGGCCTCCCTGTCCCTCACCATCACCCAGAGATTGCCCAAGTTCATATCCATTTCACCGGTGATGCCTTCCAGCCATCTCATCTTCTGATGCCCTCTTCTTCTGCCCTCAATCTTTCGCAGCATCAGTGAGGAAGTCAGAAGACAATGAACAACATACTGAAATGATAGGAAAAAATATACAAGAGTAATCTTGTGTTCATAAAGAATATATGATGTATATTTTCTATACGAATTACCATTCTTATAATTCTCATTTCATATACTAAAAGCCCTAAAATGTGAAAAAATCCGTAAGAATCAGAACAATACAAATAGAGCAAGAAGAAATTGTCTGGGGAACTAAAAGCAACTTTTCAACTGATGTTGAGCCCATGTATATAAAGAGATGCACCTTTAAAGCAATAAAATCCAAAGCAGAGCTGATTAGCAAAACCAGAAATCCGATTGAGATGAAAATGAACTACTTCTATGTGTTTGAAGGAGAAAAATGTACTTTTTTAGTGAACCTCAAGAATTTCTTCCAGAAGTATTCATTTCAAACTGAAATGTTCCAGTTTAAGGTTTCACTGCAATCAGAACACCTAAAGAACAGGAGCTCTAAGCTACTCCTATGAAAGAAGTAATTTATTTTCTGAAAATCTCCATAGAGTAGGGGTAAGAAAGCTACCCATCCTATTCATCAAATTCTCAAAAGAAGCTGTGCCATCTCATCAGAAAATGCTTCATTTCCAATCTTCCTGCTCAAAAAAACAAATCAAGAAGAATGGAGCCTCAGGTTTAACAGAAAAACAAGTATGACAGCAGACAAAATGAAATATTGCAGAATGAACAACTGGGGCTTGAAATATCAGATATTAACTACCTTTAAATAATATTTTTGGAAACATATGCAACTGAATAGACGTGTTTAATGTTTTAGGGTCTAGAAACCAAAGGAATCACTCAAATGCTATGGTGAAAATATTTTACGTTTATCTTTAAAATATCTTTTGTCTGGGAGGAATATGTATCTGTTGTTTTTTTAATTAATGTGACGAGTGCATTTCTACAATAGTATGTAGCCAAGACTATAAAAGATGAGGTCCACTTGCTAACACATTGTTCTGAAATTTCAAATAACTCTGAACACAGCAGGCAGATTCCTATATAGGCAGACAGGCAGAGATACACTTGAAGAAAAAATGAAAAATTGCTCTCTTTCGACTGCCTTTAACGGCATGCCAATGTTAACTTTACATGATACTAATAGACATTAGTGAGCTTCAGTTTCATATAGGCAGAAGAGTAAGAAGATTATCAGAAAATCTGGATGGATAAATGTATATTTAATAAAAATATCTTTAAAATATAGGAACTGTCAAAGTGGAATATTTTAATCAGTAAATGAAGAAAGGTACCCACAATGGATTTTAATTGAGGTATAACTGACATAACATTAGTTTCAAATGTACAACATAATGACTCAATATTTGTATATATTGCAAAGTGATCACCATAGTAAGTCCAGTTAACATCTGTCCCCACACTTAATTGCAATGTGTTTTTTTTTTCTTGTGATGAGAAAGTTCAATCAACAGCCTTGCAATGGATTTTGATGCCAAGTTGGTAAAAAAAAAAAAAAAAAAAAATTAAACAGTCAGAGTCCCAGCTAAGAGAAGCAAAGCAAATTACAAAGGAAAAGTCTTGATCAAGTACTCTATTAGACCAAGAACTGGACTAAATATATAATATTTCAGAATCAGTGATAATGATAGCCAGAATTCATTTCATTTAAAAACCTTGCACCAAGATATAATAAGAGGCAGCATAATTTTGAAACTGGAAGCAGATTCTGGAATTGGATCACCTATCTGTGAATCTCTGCCCATGTTAGCTGTGTGAGCCTGGGTGAGTTACTTAACCTCTCTGTGCCTTAGTTTTTCTATCTGTAAAATGGAGATCACAATGATGTTCTACCTCATAAGAGTTATTTTGAGGATTACATCATTTAATGTTCACAGAAGACTTAAAATCTGACACGTAATTACCACCTGATAATTGTTAGATAGCTAGATTTAAAATATTGTGCTTAATAACAATCTTTAAAGTCAGCTATGTAAATAGGAATTTTCATCTTTGGGGAAAAATATTTCTTCAATAAACTATTCTTGCAGTAAGTGGCGATAAGTCAAACCACAAGACATAATTAAAGAATCACTCCCACCTATATCTTTCATTAATTGCGGACAATATATCTAGTAAAAGATAGCTTGATTTTTTAAATAATTATCTTCAAAATGTAACTATATTTTTCTAGGATAGTCAAAGAACTATGCAAATAAATACATAAGAATGCATAAAGAAGCTGCAATACTGCTCCATCTCTTCATTAGCTTTTGTAGTTTATGAAATGGAATGTGGGAAAAGTCATCTGAATATTGTTGCTCTAGGCACAAACTTTGTAATCACTGTGAGCAACCACCATGTATTAAATATTTATGAATGGCCCAAGAAATACAAAAATGTTGTTAGACAACCTCCCTGTCCTCAAGAGGAAAACAGTCTAGATGTAGAAACAAAACACATACACATACAAAATAGCTCCCATGGCCACTACAGAGCTAGTGAAACTGAAGTTACTACAAGTGTGTTGTCATTATCAGCAATGGAACTGACTTTCATCTACCTCCATGTGACATTTTAACAGACTATAAGGGAATTTGTGTATATATTTCTCATTTCCTCTTTATTATATATCTATATGGTCACGTACAGATATGAGAGTTAGACCATACAGAAGGCTGATTGCTGAAGAATTGATGCTTTCAAATTGTGGTGCTGTAGGCTCTTGAGAGTCCCCTGGACTGTAAGGAGATCAAACCAGTCAATCCTAAAGGAAATCAACCATGAATATCCATTGGAAGGACTGATGCTGAAGCTCCAATACTTTGGCCACCTGATGTGAAGAACTGACTCATTAGTGAAAACACTGATGCTGGGAAAGACTGAAGGCAGGAGGAGAAGGGGACAACAGAGGATGAGATAGTTAGATAGCATCACTGACTTAATGGACATGAATTTGAGGAAACTCTGGGAGACAGTGAAGGACAACAAAGCCTGGTGTGCTGCAGTCCATGGGGTCACAAAGAGTTGGACAAAACTGAGTGACAGAACAACAAATAAGGTAGTCTTAGACCTATTTGATAGAAGAAACTGAGATTCAGAGAGATTAAGTAAATTGATCATGGACACCTAATAATAAATGGAAGAGGTGAAATATGAAATCTGACTCTACACTGTAACATTATGGATGTTATGTACATTAACAATAATAATGAAACTGATGGCTGAATTGTCCTGGGGAAAGTGATCTATAGGATACATGATAAATGCATTAAAAAAGCCAGAGGGATGGTATGGGGAGGGAGGAGGGAGAGGGGTTCAGGATGGGGAACACATGTATACCTGTGGCGGATTCATTTTGATATTTGGCAAAACTAATACAATTATGTAAAATTTAAAAATAAAATAAAATTAAAAAAAATACAATTCTCTTAGGGGCATAAAACTATGGCATCACTGATTTATTCCCAAGGGAAAGAATAGCACATGCACACTGAGTACAAAACACTGCTGTCACCCACTAGCACAGGGAATGGGAATGAAGTGCCACTAAAACGATGAACAGATCTCATTCCACAGATGCTAGTGACATACTGCCTCATTTTTGACTTTGCCTTTTTCAAAGATGGCAATTGGTAGTCACTGAGTTTAACATACTTTGCAGGTCTGATGAACAGTGTTTATGATTTAGCTGAATGCAACATGCCTTTGAATGTGGGCTACTCAGCCTTTTCCATTCATTGTCCCTTCCATTTAGAGGCTTCCCTGGTGGCTCATCTGGTAAAGAATTGGCCTGCAATGTGGGAGACCTGTGTTTGATCCCTGAGTTGGAAAGATCCCCTGGAGAAGGGAAAGGCTACCCACTTCAGTATTCTGGCCTGGAGAATTCCATGAACTGTATAGTCCATGGGGTTGCAAAGAGTCAGACGTGACTGAGTGACTTTCACTCTTCACTTTATTTACCTATCCTTTCACACTCAGTTGTATGCCAGGCCTTGGATTAACCATTGAAAACTCTCCAAGTATTTAGGGTTTCCTCTACCACTCTGGTATCAGAAGACAGAACTAGTTTACCTCAATAAGTGAAAAGAACACAGGGAACTGGAGTAAAAAAGACATTAGTTTGAATCTCAGATCCATAGCTGTGTAACCATAGACAGGCTATTTAACTTCACTGAGCTTCAGTTTTCACATCCATAAATCAAAAATAATGTATTTGTCTCCTTGAACATAGAACAGAATGCTGTATACTAAACACCTGTTTATGCACTAAGTACTCTACAAGAGCTGATTCACTTTCCCGCCTTCTTTATGGCTAGATAATGTGACAGCAGTCATTTTAATCACATGAAATTGTATTTCAAGACCATGACTTTGCCAAAATATATATATATATACTAAAATCCCATTTTACGTTGCTGATGTTATGCTGTTTTACTGAATGGCACATTGAATAGAAGAAGAAAATCACATCTTATAAATGCACAAAAGTTCAAATCAAATTATTTCTTGGATAACAAAAAGCTCCACCACCAAATATACAAATATTTGTTCCTATAATCACTGCCATGTGTTTATTCAGTTCCAGATATTCAGTTTCTGTGCAAGAAATTTATAAGTTGTCATATTAACTGTTTCCAGAAGGGATATAATGCAATTGTTGATCAGAATACATAAGAACTGAAGACAAGTTAATTGGGAAACTTGGGACCTTGTTAAAATGAGCTTGTGTGATAATTTCTTTCTGACTTTAGAGCAGGAATCTTTTGTCACTGATACTTTTCACTTATTTACTCTGAAAATATGTCAAGTATTTGAATATAAAAAGAATAGAATACAATACAGAATTAGAATACAAGATACAATTGAATGAAAAAGAGATCTCTTCAAGAAAATTAGAGATACCAAGGAACAATACATGCAAAAATGGGCAAAATAAAGGACAGAAATGGTACGGACCTCACAAAAGCAGAAGATACTAAGCAGAGGTGAAAAGAATACACAGAAGAACTGTACAAAAACAGGTCTTAATGACCCAGATAACCATGATGGTTTGATCACTCACCTAGAGCCAGACATCCTGGAATGCGCAGTCAGGTGGGCCTTAGGAAGCGTCACTACCAACAAAGCTAATGGAGCTGATGGAATTCCAGCTGAGTTATTTCAAATCCTAAAAGATGATGCTGTAAAAGTGCTGCACTCAATATGCCAGGAAATTTGGAAACTCAGCAATGGCCACAGGACTGGAAAAGGTCAGTTTTCATTCCAATCCCAAAGAAAGGCAATGCCAAAGAATGTTCAAACTACTGCACAATTGTACTCATCTCACATGCTAGCAAAGTAATGCTCAAAGTCCTTCAAGCCAGGCTTCAACAGTACATGAACCATGAATTGATGCTTTTGAACTGTGGTGTTGTAGAAGACTCTTGAGACTCCCTTGGACTGCAAGGAGATTGAACCAGTCCATCCTAAAGGAAATCAGTCCTGAATATTCATTGGAAGGACTGAGGCTGAAGCTAAAACTCCAACACTTTGGCCACCTGACTTGTTGACCCTGATGCTGGGAAAGATTGAAGGCAGAAGAAGGGGATGACAGGAGATGAGATGGTTGGATGGCATCATTAACTCAACTGACATGAGTTTGAGCAAGCTCCAAGAGTTGGTGATGGGCAGGGAAGCCTGGCGTGCTGCAGTTCATGGGGCCACAAAGAGTCACACACGACTGAGTGACTGAACTGAAATGAATTGATAAAAATAAACTAATTAATGAAACAGAATTATCTATGAGAATATCACCAGATTTAACAAACATGTGCTAGTTATCACATTAGGGATTTTTTACATATGACATCTTATTTCTTATTTAATCCTCACAAAAATGAAATAGGTGAAAATGATTTCTATTTTACAAAGAAGTAGACTGAATTTCAGAGAGGCTAAGACATTTGCTCACAGATATTTACTGCTTCTGTCAAGGCAAGAATTTAAACCCAGAGATTCAAGCATCAAGCACAGCATCTTTATTTTCCATCACTGCTGCTGCTGCTGCTGCTAAGTCGCTTCAGTCATGTCTGACTCTGTGCGACCCCATAGATGGCAGCCCACCAGGCTCCCCTGTCCTTGGGATTCTCCAGGCAAGAACACTGGAGTGGGGTGCCATTTCCTTCTCCAATTCATCAAAGTGAAAAGTGAAAGTGAAGTCCCTCAGTTGTGTCCAACTCTTAGCGACCCCATGGACTGCAGCCTACCAGACTCCTCCATCCATGGGATTTTCCAGGCAAGAGTACTGGAGTGGGGTGCCATTGCCTTCTCCGATTTTCCATCACTACTGCTATGAAAATCAGATATACTGTGATTTCTTCACAGAACTGCTGTATAAACCAGTGATTTATTTAGCTCTCAATGCTGGTGCTGGGGCCACAGTATAACATGGAGGCAAGCCTAAGAAGCTGGTACTACTTTAGGACAAGAATCAGTCTTGGGCTCAAGGGTCAGAAGAAATACCTAATTGGGCACTTGAAAAAAGCTAGTAAATGAAACCAGGCAAGCAAACGCAAGTCTGAAAACACAAAGGACAAAGCATGACAGGGCAGATAAAAGAAATGCAATCGCAATAACAATAAGGACATACAGGTTCCAGAAAAAAAAAAAAAAATATATATATATATATATATGTATGGGAACCAGAAAGACCTAAATCCCAGTTTGAGTTCAGTCCCTCAGTTGTGTCCAACTCTTTGTAACCCCATGGACCACAGCATGCCAGGCTTCCCTGTCCATCACCAACTCCTAGAGTTTACTCAAACTCATGTCCATCAAGTCAATGATGCCATCCAACCATCTCATACCCTGTCATCCCCTTCTCCTCCCATCTTCAATCTTCCCAGTATCAGGGTTTTTTCAAACAAGTAAGTTCTTCCAATCAGGTGGCCAAACTATTGGAGTTTCAGCTTTAGCATCAGCCCTTCCAATGAATATTCAGGACTGATTTCCTTTAGGATTAACTGGTTGGATCTCCTTGCTGTCCAAGGGACTCTCAATAGTCTTCTCCAACACCACAGTTCGAAAGCATCAATTCTTTGGCACTCAGCTTTCTTTATAGTCCAACTCTCACATCCATACATGACTACTGGAAAAAACCACAGCTTTGATAAGAGGGACCTTTGTTGGCAAAGTAATGTCTCTGGTTTTTAATATGCTGTCTATGTTCATTGTAGCTTTTCTTCCAAGAGCAAGCATCTTTTAATTTTATGGCTGCAGTCACCATCTGCAGTGATTTGGGAGCCCAACAAAATAAAGTCTCTTACTGTTCCCACTGTTTCCCCATCTATTTGCCATGAAATGATGGGACCAGATGCCATGATCTTAGTTTTCTGAATGTTGAGTTTTAAGCGAACTTTTTCACTCTCCTCTTTCACTTTCATCAAGAGGCTCTTTAGTTCTTCTTCACTTTCTGCCTCAAATGTGGTGTCATCTGCATACTGAGGTTAATGATATTTCTCCCAGCAATCTTGATTCCAGCTTGTGATTCATCTATTCCAGCATTTCTCATGATGTGCTCTGCATATGAGTTAAATAAGCAGGGTGACAATATACAGCCTTGACGTAATCCTTTCCCAATTTGGAAGCGGTCTGTTTTTCCATGTCCAGTTCGAACTGTTGCTTCTTAACCTGTATACAGATTTCTCAGGAGGTATGTAAAGTGGTCTGGTATTCCCACCTCTTTTGTGAATTTTCCACAGTTTGTTGCGATCAGAGGCTTTGGAATAGTCAATAAAGCAGAAAAAGATGTTTTTTTGGAACTCTCTTGCTTTTTCAATGATCAAACAGATGTTAGCAATTTGATCTCTGGTTCCTCTGACTTTTCTAAATCCAGCTTGAATATCTGGAAGTTTACAGTTCATGAACTGTTGAAGCCTGGCTTGCAGAATTTTGAGCACTACTTTACTAGCATGTGAGATGAGCACAACCATGTTGTAGTTTGAGCATTCTTTGGCATTGCCTTTCTTTGGGATTGGAATGAAAACTGACCTTTTCCAGTCCTGTGGCCACTGCTGAGTTTTCTAAGTTTGCTAGCATACTGAGTGCAGCACTTTCACAGCATCATCTTTTAGGATTTTCATTAGCTCAACTGGAATTCCATCACTTCCACTAGCTTTGTTCATAGTGATGCTTCCTAAGGTCCAAGTACTTGACTTCACATTCCAGGATGTCTGGCTCTAGGTGAGTGATCGATCACACCATTGTGATTATCTGGGTCATGAAGATCTTTTTTGTACAGTTCTTCTTTGTATTCTTGCCACCTCTTCTTAATATCTTCTGCTTCTGTTAGGTCCATACCATTTCTGTTGTTTACTGAGCCCATCTTTGCATGAAATATTCCCTTGGTATCTCTACTTTTCTTGAACAGATCTCTAGTCTTTTCCATTCTATCGTTCTCCTCTATTTCTTGGCACTGACCCCTGAGGAAGGCTTTCTTATCTCTCCTTGCTATTCTCTGGAACTCTGCATTCAAATGGGTATATCTTTCCTTGTCTCCTTTGCCTTTTGCTTCTCTTCTTTCCTCAGCTATTTGTAAAGCCTCCTCAGACCAACATTTTGCCTTTTTGCATCTCTTTTTCTTGGGGATGTCTTGATCACTGCCTCCGGTACAATGTCAGAAACCTCCCTCCATAGTTCTTCAGGCACTCTGTCTATAAGATCTAATCCCTTGAATCTATTTGTCAGTTCTACTGTGTAACCATACGGGATTTGATTTAGGTCATACCTCAAAGGCCTAGTGGTTTTCCCTACTTTCTTCAATTTAAGTCTGAATTTGGCAATAAGGAGTTCATGATCTGAGCCACAGTCAGCTCCTGGTCTTATTTTTGCTGACTGTATACAGCTTCTTCATCTTTGGCTGCAAAAATTTGGCTGCAAAAAATATAATCAATCTGATTTTGGTATTGACCATCTGGTGATGTCCATGTATAGAGTCTTCTCTTGTGTTGTTGGAAGAGGGTTTTTTGCTATGACCAGAGAATTCTCTTGGCAAAACTCTATTAGACTTTGCCCTGCTTCATTCTCTACTCCAAGGCCAAATTTGCCTGTTACTCCAGGTATTTCTTGATTTTCTACTTTTGCATTCCAGCCCCAGAGACTAAGGCAAATATTCAGGAATCTGGAAATTCACAGAAATCAAAGGGCCAGGCTCAGCATTCAGGGAAACAGACATATGGTACTAATAACAGGGATGCTGAAAACCAATGAAGTCACGGCCAGACAATTTCTTATAAACTGTAACTGGACAAGAGATAGTTGCTGAAAGACCCCAGTAAGTATGTCTCACTCTAATACTAATTTCAAATGACAGTTTGAAAGTTTTAAAGAATATTCCACCTTTCACATTGAATACTAATCAAACTCATTTTTTAATGAATTTTTTTTTTACTTTACAATATTGTATTGGTTTTTATCTAAAGAACATAAGGTGAAAAAATGATCAAAAATGTAGACTATTTATAGGTTGCATAAAGACCACTTGGGGAAAGAATTTAAAAACACACATTTATAGGAAGTTCTGAAGTATTTTTGAAAAATCACAAAGCTTGCATTTATACTCAGAGATGATTAGGCAAAAAGCATTTCACGGTGCTGTGAAAAACTCAGCCCTTAAGAAAAGGGACTTGTAAATAAAAAAAAAAAAGAAAAGGGACTTATTTCTAAAGGAATAACAGGTAAAACAGCTAAAAGCCTTCAGCTCATTGTATTGAGAGCACAGAAAATGATATCATAGAAACACTGAAAATCACAAAACACTTACTGCTTAATGTCATCATATGGAGCACATTTTGCTGAGGTAAATATAATGAATGGGAACATATCATTCTCTCCTTTAGTATATGTGTTAAGGGACAACACATACTGGGAGAGAGATGTTGATCCATGAATCTAAATGGAATTCAATCTATTTCTCTAGAATCATGCCTTTGTAGTATACTTGATAAAATAAAAATATGTTGCCTTTTGTCCAAGTCATAACCACAGATGCCATGTACCCACTTCTGATATAAAAAATATAACTAGGTTAGGTGGGCCAAGCTTAACAAAAGTCTTTATATCTCAAAAATCACATTTTGGGGTCCTTGTTTAGAATAGCCCACACTAAATGCCAACTCCTTACACAGGCTGAGCTCAAGGCCTTGGGCTCTGAGCATACCCAAATTGTCTTTTCCATATCCAAATCAACATGGCTCTTGAGTTAACAACAAGAACAATAATTATAAAACCTACTACTTACTGTGTACTTACTACATGTCAAGCATTATGCTATGTACTTTATCTCATAGAAATTAAAGCAATGCTCCTGCTCATGTCAAAGGCCAACCCCTCAATTTATATTCAGGATTCCATCTCCTCCTGTTTGCCCTTCCTTGATTTCTTTCCTCTAATGGATCACCTCTGGTGGCATATAAAAATATGCTAGAATTTTCCATATTTAAAAAAAGAGAACCTTCCTTGATGGCACATCAAACTGCCATCTTCATTATCTAGGCTTCTTCATAGCAAAACTTCTCAAAAGGGCCAAATTCAATGGCTGTTTCTGCCCTCCTGCTATAAAGTTGACCATGCCCTCCTTCTTGAAACACTCTTATGTCTTAACTATCATAAAAGGTAGGTTTCCTTCTTTTCTTTTCATCATACCTCTTAGTCTCTTTTGCTGGTTTTTCATTATCCACACCCCAGAGACTGAGCCTGAGCCCTCACTTCTTTTTCTAAGGTCTCGCTCTTTGCTTACCTCATCCAGTATCATAATCTCAAAAAATAGTATATTGACTACTCTCAAATGTATATCCCTGTTCCCTATTTCTGTGAACCCCAGGCTTATAGAAAACCTGCCATTTTCAAATTTTTATATTCATATTCCACAGACACTTCACCATCAAAAACCAAACTTTGCCATTCCCACAACTTATGCCCCAATCTACTCTTCTCAGTTTTCTCCATCTCAGTAAATGATACCACCACAGAACCAACTGCTTAAGCTAGAAACTGAGGTATCATCCTTTATCTCTATCTCTAAATCAATCATCTTCACTTATTTATTAGTAGTATTAATAGTATTAACACAAATTAATAATAAGAGGAGCTATTCCTTCTTGAACACCTAGTATGTGCCAGGCACTGTCTTAGGTGTTGCTGCTGCTACTGCTGCTGCTGCTGCTAAGTCACTTCAGTCGTGTCCGATTCTGTGTGACCCCATAGACGGCGGCCCACCAGGCTCCCCCGTCCCTGGGATTCTCCAGGCAAGAACCCTGGAGTGGGTTGTCATTTCCTTCTCCAAAGCATGAAAGGGAAAAGTGAAAGTCAAGTCGCTCAGTCGTGTCCGACTCTTTGCGACCCCATGGTCTGCAGCCTACCAGGCTCCTCCGTCCTTGAGATTTTCCAGGCAAGAATACTGGAGTGGGGTTCCATTGCCTTCTCCAGTTACAGCTGTATTAATTCACTTAATCTTCATACCAAGCTTTTGAGGTATGTACTATCATTATTCCCATTTTATAAATGAGAAAACTAGAGCCAAAAGATGAAGTTACTTGCATGAAGCCACACATCTATTAAATGATAAAGCTTGGATATGAATCCAAAGCATCAGGCTCCAGAGTCCATCCCCTTCCATACTACACTAGGCTGCCTTATTCTGGAGTGATATAAAATGTGTCTATGCACTTACTAGATTTTTTGGATGGGCCACTACCCCTTGTGTATGGAAAATAGCCTTCAATGACAATCTCCCTGTGATTCAATTAACCTTCTAAGATATACATTACTATATATGTGGAAAATTAAGCTCAGAAAGGTAAAGTAACTTGATTAAGAACACAAAGCTAGTAAATGTTGGAATTAGAATTTAATCCATAACCACCAGGCTATATTCAGCCTTCCTGAGTTTGCTGTATGGACAGATGCAAACTGGCCATCATCCATTTCCTCACCACCACACTTCAGATTGCCTGGAGAAAGGAATGGCAATCCACTCCAGTATTCTTGCCTGGAGAATTCCATGGACAGATGAGCCTGGTGGGTTATAGTCCATGGGGTCACAAAGAGTCAGGCACGACTGAGCAACCGACACAAACTTCAGACTATCAAATCACAACCAAGCTCTTATGGTGCAAATATGACTTTGCCTTAGGATCATAAAGTCATTAGCAGCTATTCTCAGTTTTAAAGTCTTATTTCTTTGTAAGTCATTCTGAGACACATGGAGCCATCCTGGGAAAGAAGGACTAGTGGAAGACTAAAAGGAAAAAGCAATCTTTGTCTGCTGGGCTGGCTGTGTGACTTCTTTCATGTACAAAGATGAGACCCACTATTGGTTGGGCAGAAACTCAGGAATTATTTCTCTAATAACAGACATAGAAAGCTGGTATACATGCAGTTACTTTTTTGAGGGGGTGTGTTCATCTGAACTGCTTTTGTAAAATCACCTCCAGGATAAAGAGCACTGACTGTAGTAATGAACCAGAATTATGCTAAAGTCCATCCATGTGAAAATCAAATCCATAGCTCTGGCCAAAGTAAGTTAGAGAAAAGTCATACAAATTACAGAGCATCCTCAAAAAAAGGTGTTATTATTATTTTTTTACAAGGAAGCCACAAGTCAAAGCACTAAAAGATTAAAAACATAGAGGAGCTCTAGGAGAATGGCTACAGGGAACCATTAACATTTTATCTATAAACATAAAATCTAACTAGCATGCAACTAATTTTTAAGGGGCTTCCCAATCAGAAGTTCTTCCTCCCAAATATATACATGCTGGGCTTGACTCTATTTATTCTATTAATTGCTCAGTTAAAAACTACTATGATGCTGAGACTTCCCTAGTGGTCCAGTGGTTAAGACTCTGCCTTACAATACAGGGAATGTAGGTTTGATCCCTGGTCAGAGACCCAAGATCTCATATAACCAAGAGGCAACTAAGCCTATATACTGCAATAACTGGGTTCAAGCACAACAAAGAGAGAAGTCTGTGTGCTGCAACAACATGTCCTGCATGAAGCAACTGCTGCTGCTGCTGCTGCTAAGTCGCTTCAGTCGTGTCCGACTCTGTGCGACCCCATAGACGGCAGCCCACCAGGCTCCCCCGTCCCTGGGATTCTCCAGGCAAGAACACTGGAGCGGGTTGCCATTTCCTTCTCCAATGCATGAAAGTGAAAAGTGAAAGGGAAGTGGCTCAGTCGCGTTCGACTCTTCACGACCCCATGGACTGCAGCCCACCAGGCTCCTCCGTCCATGGGATTTTCCAGGCAAGAGTACTGGAGTGGGTCGCCAGTGCCTTCTCCACATGATGCAACTAAGACCAGCTAAATAAACACTTACATGATGTCAGTAGAGGACAAAAGGAAAAGCATAAGAATCAAAAACAGCAAAAGAGGAGGGAGAGAGAGAGAGATGGGGGAGGGGAGGAGCCCAGAATGAAACAAAAAGATATGAAGCACATGACTGAGGAGACATTAAATAATTAGCTTTGAGATTAGAAAGATAATTGTAAAAATACTTCCACAAAACTGCTTACATGGACTTTATCTTATACTACATCTTAAGTCACAGAACTCAGTGCTCATTTATATTGCATGTGCAAAGCAAAATGTATTCATAATCACTATAAATTGTAATTCATTATTTTCAATAGCAGGACCAGACTCTTAGGCTGTCTCTGATAAAATTTACGTAGCATTTTCTATGTCTCTAGAAGGTTGTTGACTCTCATTCAGTGTTCCTTGGCCCATGTCTCCTATGTCATCTACATACTTATCACCCACGTTTTTCCACATATGGTTATTTGGTTCTTTGCAAATGGAAGGGGACCACCAGCCGAGGAATGCAGACAGCCTCAAGAAGTTGGAAAAAGCAAAGAAATACATTTTCCCCTAGTGCCTCCAGAAAGGAATACAGCCCTATCCACAACCTTGTTTTATCCCACTGAGCCTCGTTTTGGACTTCTGGCTTCAAGAACTGTAAGATAATAAATCAGTGTTGTTTTTAACCACCAAGTTTGCTGTAATTTATTACAAAAGCAGTAGGAAACAAATAGAGCTCCTTTCCCATTTCTTTGATTTCAAAGCTCTTTCTCTTTCTCCATTACTAATCTCATACAATTTTTTCAATGAGAATATCAGCAACTCAATCTCTAATCTTACTTTATCAAGCACAGGCTGCCAAAACCAAGGAATGTCTTCATTTTCATACACTTCTCCTCTCTCAGCTCTTGTCATTTAGTCAAAAAAATCCAAAGATCTGAAGGAATTAATTTGTAGCCACAAGTGACATCTGTCCCCTTCATTTATACCATATTACAACTTTCTCATGTGACTGTTTTATATTATTGTCATCTCTTCTTCTTGGGCTGCTTCAGAGGGTATAAGAACAAAAAAGAGACAGAGTCACATTAAAAACATTACCTGGCTTTCACTTACAGAGACAAAGCAAAGGCACCCTTGTATAACATAAAATGCCATACAAAGGGGCAGAATTTGACATGAAGAAATGGATGTTCCCACTAAATTCATGCCTCCTTGCTGGTATAGAAAGGAGAGAAAGACAACTGAAGCAGCATGGTGATGGAATAATTATTATCAAAAGTTCTACTGCACTCTAATAATCATTAAAAGCCAACTAGGAATCCAAAGGTCTTTCTCTATGTACAATAATGTGACAGGTCTCATTAACTCAATCAAGTGTCACTGAATGGCTAAACTGCATGCCTGTCATTTTGTTCAATTCTAAGGGTGATAGAAAATAAAGTAAGGTCATAGTCCCTTCATTGTGGGAGTTTATAATCCTATCCTATTAGGTAACAAAATCAGCATCTATTAAAGAATCATAAATTAGCCCAATACAATATGTTATCAAGAACTAAATCTTATGATTTTTATTACGTGTACTAATACAGTTCAGAAAAAGGTGAGATCAATGAAGGGCAGAGAAATTTTAAATAGGTGTCCAGATGAGAAAGCCATTTTTTTGGCATTGACTTAATTTCTTCAGCACAATTTCTATTTTTGAATGAGGATGAAGATAACTAGAAAGGTTCACTCCCAGATCAGGGCTGGCCTATCTGAGTCACTCTGCTTTCCCTGCTATTGAAAGCAGTACTCATTACTCCTAGTACTCATGCTCAGAGAGACAGCTAGAATAATAGAATAAACGAGATGGGAAGAGACGGGAAAGAGGCAATAGGTAAAAACAAAACAGAATCTAAAGCAAGGCTACAGAGAAAGAAAACAGTGACATCTATCAACTTTCAAAATGACAACTAGAAGCTCCTTTTAAAGCTCACAGAACTGAGAATAAGAGAGCTGTGAGAACTAAGTTTAGCACCTTCCCAAATGCTGCTTTAATGACACAAAGACACGGCTCTAGTTTCCATTCCCTCTCTTGCTGTTGCCCACCAGGAGCTTAAGGACACTAGTTGAAGATGTATTTCAGATTGCTCGCATCAGAAGTCACTGATATTGGGCCCTGTTCTCCAAACCCACAATACTATACCCAAGATAATAATAATGAAAAGAAGCTAAATCTGACTATCATGACAGGACTGACAAAGTGACCACATTGTAAGTGGCAGCCTGTAATTCACAAAGATCTAGAAGGTATACAGTTCTGGCCTGAAGTACATGGTGTATAGCAGACCTTCAATATATGCTTGTTGAATGAATGCTCAAATAAGTGACTGTAGAGTACAACGGAAGCCCAAGAATATGGAGACTTTCTAGTGTAATACCTTTAACAATATCATGAACTTGCTTTTAATGAATATTCATGGGACTCAGGACACAGTTTCACAACGGATATTCTTAGGCTTGCAATCCTTGCCTGTCTCTTCGTTCTCCTCTAATACCACTCCCTCCCACTTGCTCACCAGGCTTCAAAGATGTTCTTTCAAATCCCCAGACATCCTCTGCTTTCTATCACCTCAGGGAAATTGCATGTTTTTTTCTCTGTCCAGAATACAACCCCTTCTCCTCAACCCACTACCACTGCCTAGCTCCCACTCATCCTTGAGGTTCCTGGATTTTTCAATCTCCTATCTGAAGCCAGCTATAAAAGTATGAACTGCTAAGTGATTGATAATATTCATGTAATTAAGGAAAACAGCTAATGTCAGAAGAGGTCTATAACAGCATATCATTTACTGTCATAGTTGGAAGAATAAGCTGATTAGATCATGTGTCTTGACCACTGTTGCTGTTTAGTTGCTATTTTGTGTCCAACTCTTTTCCTTCTCCAAGGGATCTTCCTGACCCAGAGATCGAACTTGCGTGTCCTGCATTGGCAGGAGGATTCTTTATCACTGAGTTATCAGGGAAGCCCCTTGCCCATTGTACTAATTCTTAATTTTTGTGCTTAGTGCAGCCTAGTAACAAAGAAAGATAGAATAAAGGTAAATTAAATAGAGTTGAGACTCAGTCATTCCCTTTTTATTCCACAGCCCAAGAATCGGTCCCTTTCCTCCCTGTACATTTCCTCCTGCAGCAGAAACTTTCCCACTACTGTACCACCAATCTCCTCTGTATATTCAGGCCCCATTCAAAACTCAGATAAATGAACCTACTGAAATAATGGAAAACAGAAGAATGGGGCAACTAGTATAATTCTGTTTCTATCCTCCAGTCTCTTCCAAGGCAAATGAACCTATGGGCCACCTACTATCAGAACCCATTCCAACTACCCTCCATATGAACAACGTGCCTTCACAAAACAGAGTATATCAGATACAGTGGCATATATGCTGATGCTTCTGTTGAGGCAGATAACACACACCATTTTATTTGCCTTTATTGTCCACTAAGACTCCACTAGAAATTCATTCCTTGGCAATACTCTCATTGCTGTCATAGTGGGAATGATAGCATGGCCTCCATAAACATCATGATGCACAGCAACTTCTCTCTTTTTGCTATGTGACAGGGAATATCTATAGGTCAGTTGCTATTTTTTGGTCCAAAGCAAGCATGATAATGAGATGCTAATATAGCATAAGTAAATCCCTACTTTATGTCATTAATAGAGACAGAGACACTGACATAAACCCTAATAGTATAAGGGCATAGTATGCAGACCACCAAGAGGGTCCCCTGAGGGTGTAGAAGCATAGGATGAAAATTACTGACTGTAACATATTTTTGTCATTCTATGTTCTTCACAAGGTGCTGTTTCATGAGTGTGATGGTTGCCCCTTGAAATTAAGTTCAAAGACCTTTGAAAATAAATTTCAAGTTTCTCAGTTGCCATTTGCATTGCCCTTCCTGCCATCATAATAAACTGCATTTTTCCTTCTCAAACTCATTAACCTATGGAAGATGAGAGACAATTCTTATTAGTGTGGTTGCAGAACTGACAGAAAAGGGGGTCAGAAAGGCACCAAGATTGTATCTGGGCACATGGCTCAGGTTCCTGCCACAAATGGCATTCGGTCTCTCGGTTATCAGATCCTTCACTGTGTGTCTGCACTTCATTCAAGACTGTAACCACTGAGAGCAGACCACCTCCAAACCGTAGTTCAGAGACAAGGTCATCATACTTCCATTACCCACGCACATCATGGGGCCCAGATACTGCTCTCTTCTGAGTCACTACTGATGGTTCATTAAGACCCCCACATCCCACATTAAAAGACTTAGATGAAAGTCTGCTGCTGCTGCTAAATCGTTTCAGTCGTGTCCGACTCTGTGCGACCCCACAGACGGCAGCCCATCAGGCTCCCCCGTCCCTGGGATTCTCCAGGCAAGAACACTGGAGTGGGTTGCCATTTCCTTCTCCAATGCATGAAAGGGAAAAGTGAAAGTAAAGGCACTCAGTCGTGTCTGACTCTTCGAGACGCCATGGACTGCAGCCCACCAGGCTCCTCCATCCATGGGATTCTCCAGGCAAGAGTGCTGGAGTGGGGTGCCACTGCCTTCTCTGGCTGAAAGTCTGCTATCACTTATTTCCAAAACTAACTGACTCACCTGTGGTCTCTATTGATGACTCCAAACTACCTCCCAAGCTTTCCTTCCTCAATTACCTGGTTTCTCTTTACTCACTCTTTTGCCAATGCTTTTCAAATATGTGTTACTCCTAGTACATCACAGACACTCCCACCACCCCCCTCCCAAAAAAAAACACACAAGAAGAGGGATAAAACACATTTGGCCTGATTTTCCTGCCATTTGAGAAGCCAATTATTTTTCTCCTTACATTCAATGCCAATTTGTGAGAAAAAAAAAAAGTTATCTCAACACCTACATTTTCTCAGCAGCCCTTTGCCCCCTAACTTCTTATCTTCTGTCTTCCATGATCATCAAAACACTGCAATTATTCTCTCAAAGGTCACATATTACCTGGTTTTCTTCACTGTCTTTATTCTTGAACTCTGTTGATTTCCCTGAGGTTGACCATCCCCTCTTCTTCACTTGTCTCTTCCTTGTTTTTTGTTTGATTTGGTAACTCTCCAATTCTGGTTTACTTCTTCCTTTTCTAACCAGTTATTAAATGTCTCCCCACTGATTCTTTATCTCATCCATGCAGGTGGGTATTAAGTAAAGTTCCACTTTCAGGTCTCAGTTCTTTTTGTCTCAAGCATTTTCTTGTTGGGGTAGGAAATTTTTATATAAACTCAGAGAGGCAGATTCACAAGCTTACAAGGGCCAGATAGGTAATGTAAACAAGTGGAGAAGAAGATGGATGGGCATGAGATAGAGTTAGGGATTATAGGATGCTGGGGGTAAATTACAGTGCTAGCTTCTATTTCTACAGGGGTAGATGCTATACAGTCTCAGCCAATGTATGGCACCTAGGCCAAATGTGTCAGCTCTTCCAATTTTTCACCAGAAATCTGAAGTTTGTATCTCTATGCTAACTCTCAAAATTTTCAGATGTTACTCACTGATGCAGGGTTTTTTTTTTTATGATGAAGATTGTATCAGTTAGGATTGCCTAGGTTATATTGTATTTACACATGATCCCAGATTTTCAGCTTACAACAGAAGGTTGTTCTTACTCACATTACAATCCCATCAAAGATCAGTCATATCTCTGCTGCACATCATGTTTAGTCTAGGACTTAGGCTGACAAAGATTCTTCTAAATATTGGTGAACTCATGGCAGAAGAAAAAGAAACAAGGCCTGGTGAATGATGCAATGAAACTGTATACTTAAGTCATACTTTAAAGTTCCTCTCAGAAATGTTGCACAGATGTGACTCTGCTCACATTTCATTTGCCAAAATGAGTCACATGGCCAAGGCTGGCCACATCAATGGGAAGGAAGAGTTTAATCCTCTCCCAGAGAAAGGCAGCAAGTATTTGTGATCAATAACACAGTCTACTCCCCTAGACAAACACAACTATCAGTGGACCATTACCAGTCTGTAACACCTGATGTTCAGTAAAGAACAAGAACAGACACTCAGGAAATCTGATTTGTCATGGACACTTAAGACCCCAGGCAAGTTATTTCATTAATTGGTCTCATCTGTAAAATAAGGGACTCAGAATAGATGATTTTTAAAATTTCCTTACAGACCTACTATACTGAGTGTGTGAACAGTTGTATAAAGATAGAAGACAATTGAGCCTGAACCTTCAGAAATGTTTTCATCCAAGTCCCAGTACTTCATTTTCAAAAAAACTTACACATTTTTACTTAAATATCTAGCCAGCAGTATACAGCAGTTCCTAACTCAAACTGTTCTTCATTCCAAATCTGATGTTCTTATTTGTAAATGGTTCCACTATCTAAACAATCCAACTAATATGTGTGGATTATCCTTATCTCTTCTTTTTCTAGTCTCCTATCTCTAGCTGGGACTTCCCTGTATCTCATGCAGTAAAGAATCTGCCTGCAATGCAGGAGACCCAGGTTTGATCCCTGGGTTGGGAAGATCCCATGGAGAAGGGAATGGCAACCCACTCCAGTATTCTTGCCTGGAGAATCTCATGGACACAGGAGCCTGGTGGGCTACAGTCCGTAGGGTTGCAAAGAGTTGGACACGGCTGAGTGATTAACACTACTATCTCCAGCTAGTGATGAAGCTCTAAAAATATTGTTTTCTTGGTATTTCTTCCAGCCATCCCTTCCTTTTCAGACTGATTGCTATCAATAGTACCCATGCATTTTATCTATTCATACCTAAATAGCTGGCCTGCATTACTATCTTGGTTCTTGCCAGTCTTATTTCTGAAGCATTCAGTTCAGTTGCTCCGTCTTGTCTGACTCCTTGAGACCTCATGGACTGCAGCACACCAGGCTTCCCTGTCCATCACCAACTCCTGGAGTTTACTCAAACTCATGTCCACTGACTTGGTGGTGCCATCCAACCATCTCATCCTCTGCCATGCCCTTCTCCTCCTACCTTCAATCTTTCCCAGCATCAGAGTCTTTTCAAATGAGTCAGTTCTTCACATCGAGTGGCCAAAGTATTGCAGTTTCAGCTTCAACATCAGTCCTTCCAATGAATATTCAGGACCGATTTCCTTTAGGATGGACTGGTTGGATCTCCTTGCTTCCAAGGGACTCTCAAGAGTCTTCTCCAACACCACAGTTCAAAAGCATCAATTCTTTGGCACTCAGCTTTCTTTATAGTCCAACTCTCATATCCATACATGACTACTGGGAAAACCATAGCTTCGACTAGACAGACCTTTGTTGGCAAATAATGTCTCTGCTTTTTAATATGCTGTCTAGTTTGGTCATAACTTTTCTTCCAAGGAGCAAGCATTAGTGTTATCAGAAATCATCTACTTATCCCATCCACCTAATCCCACAACCTCACCCCTATTCAAAGCCTTCAGTAACTCCTTGATGCCTTCAGGTCAAAGTCTAAAGGTCAAAACTCCTTCAGCTGACAGTCAGGTTGCCTTCAGTAACTATCTGTATAACTATAAGCTGTTCAATAAAAAGATGTTCAATGTCACTAATTATTAGAGAAATGCAAATCAAAACAACAAGTTACTACCTCACACCAGTCACAATGTATGTGTGTGTGTTTTAGTCACTCAGTCGTATTTCCCTCCTTGTGACCTCATGGACTGTAGGCTACCAGGCTCCTCTGTCCATGGAATTCTCCAGGCAAGAACACTGGAGTGGGCAGCCATTCCATTCTCCAGGGTATCTTCCAGACTCAGGGATCAAACCTGAGTCTCCTGCATTGCAGGCAGATTCTTAACCATCTGAGCTACCAGGAATGGCTACCATCAAAAAGTCTACAAAGAACCAATGTTCAGGAGGATGTAGAGAAAAAGAAACCCTTGAACACTGTCGGTAGAAATGAAAATTGGTTCAGCCAACACTTAAAACAGTATGGAGGTTCCTAAAAAAAATTAAAAATATCAATAGGACTACCATATGATGCAACAATTTCAGTCCTAGATAAACATCTAGAAAAAAAGTGAAAACATTAATTTGAAAACATATATGCACCCCAATGTTCATAGCAGCACTACTTACCTTTAAAGAAGCAACCAGTGCCCATCAACAGACAATTGGAATAAGATTTGGTATATATACACTAGAACATTAGCCATAAAATAATGAAATACTGTCACCTGCAGCAACATAGATGAACCTAGATAATATTGTGCTTAGTGAAATAAGTCAGAAATAGACATACAAATACAGTATGATATCATTTAAATGTGGAATCTAAAAATAATAGAGATGCACGTATATGCAAAACTGACTCACAAATATAGAAAACCAACTTGTGGTTATTTAAGGGAAGAGGGAATGGGGAGGCAAGATATGAGTATAAAATTAACAAACTACTACATATAAAATACATAAGCAACAAAGATAGATTGCATAGAACAGAGAATCATACTCATTATCTTGTAATAACCTATCATGGAGTATAAACTGCAAAAGTACCAAATCACTGTGTTGTGCATCTAAATCTAACATAATATTGTAAATCAACCATACTTCAATAAAAAATTTAAGCTGTTTAATTTCCCTGAGCCTAAATGTCCCCACTTGTGAAACAGACTTAATAACAGTTTATCCTACTGACTTCAGAGTGTTAGCATATCATACAAAGAATGGTGATATAAAATATGAAGGATGTAAGATAAACTATTCCTTAAGCAACCCAGAGTTTCTGCAACTGCAGATGCAAATAATTTAATGGAGTTTTATATCACCAAAATTATGTTTCAGAAATGATTTGCCCAAAGAGAAACCATCTAATGATTTGTTTAGAAAGTCAGAGGTTAGAATAGATAACCTGTCTCAAAGGTCTATTCCAACTCTGAAATTTTGTGAGTAGCTCATAACTATTGTTTATATTAGAAACTGAGGGTAAAAGTAATTAAGTTACAGAAATAAAGGAATGCTTAGCAGTTAATACTATGTGATCTGGAGTCAGCCAACATGGGCCCAAATCTTGACTCTCTCACTTAATAATTGTGTGAATTTAATAAGGTTAATTAACTTGTAAATGCCATTACCATCCAAAATCTGTTTTGTTTATAAAGACAAAAAAATGAAGTTATCTGAAAGTGCATCTATACTATGCACTTGCTAAAAAAAGAAAAAAAAATTGATGTATTCACACAGAAATAACTCCAAGAGATGATATTATGTAAAAGGGGAAGCAGATCAATATTTACAGTAGAATCCAATTTTTGGACATATTTGTTTATAGTTGAATGGGGGAAAATTTAGAAGGATACACAACAGAGTTAAAAGTGGTTGTCTCTGGGGTAGGGATGGGCAGGATAGGCCTGTGGATTAAGGGGCGGGTATTTCCACTTCTCTACTCACACTGCCATACTAATAGAATTTTTCACAAGTTTGCATCATTTTATACTGAGCATTTTCCAGGGGAAAAAAATCCCATCTAGGGATGCTTGTTCCAATTCGAAGCCAAGGTCTTACTACTTCAGACTAAAAATAAACCCTATTACAAAACATCACCAAAGTCCAACAGAAGTAGATCTCAAAAAGGCCTTAGCCCTTTCCTGCTAACCGATGTTTCCAGCAAAGGAACCTTCCCCTCACCTAGTCTTCCCATAAGTACTTAGGAATGTGAAGGAGTTGTGATCATTTATTTGCCCCTGGTAGGTAGGTATGTAGATTTGTAGCTAGAATCTGCAGAACAGTTGGGTGGGACCAGGAGAGGATTAAAAGAAAATAAAATAAGGATGACAAAAAGATCTTTCAGAGCCTGGTAAAATTCCCACTCTATGCAAATTGTGTAGCTCAAAGCTGCACATCCCTAGGGGAAAGTGTGGGAACCTGAGAACCATACTTTCATCTGGATACATAATACTCCATCTACCACTATACATAACCATCCCTTTATGTCTCTTGACATTTTTCATGAAAGAAATAACATTTCAACCTGTGTTTTTTAGTTTCTTTCTGCCAGTCTCACCACTATCCTGTTCTGATGAGCACAGAGAAGTAAAAGCAGGCGACCTTTAGAGAGTACTACCACAGACCAGATGCTGAGTTAAGCCCTTTACATGGATTATCTCGCTTAATCCTCTCAATAGCCATATGAAGGAGGTAAAAGCATTTCTTTATTTTACAGTTGAAGAAATAAGCCTCACAGAGGTCACCTGATTGATAAACAGTGGAGTCAATTGCCAAGTAATAGGGAACATCATTCAAAAGGATTGAATCAAAGGTCAGTGACATCTGGATCATGGGACTCACTCTATAGGACAGGAAGGACACTCCACTGGGGGGCAATAAGCAGCCGTGGAGAATCTGGGATGAAGGCAGCAAAAACATGTGGTAGTAATGGAAGTAATAAAAAATCACATTCTAATAATAATAACCAATATTTTTAACTTTATATTTTATATTGTGTGCATAGTCGCTCAGTTGTATCCAACCCTTTGTGACCCTGTAGTCTGTAGCTCACCAGGCTCCTCTGTCCATGGGATTATTCACACAAGAATACTGGAGTAGGTTGCCATTTTCCTCTTCTAGGGGAATCTTTCTGACCCAGGGATTGAACCTGCATCTCCTGCATTGGCAGGTGGGTTCTTTACCACTGAGCCACCAGGGAAGCCCTTATGTTATACTGGAACATAGACAATTTACAATGTTGTGATAGTTTCAGGTGGACAACAAAGGGACTTAGCCACACATATATATGTATCCATTCTCCACCAAACTCCACTTTCATCCATAGCTAATAGTTATTCACTACCTACTAAACAGGCTTCTCAGGTGGTGCTAGTGGTAAAGAATCTGCCTGCCAATGCAGGAAACACAAGAGATATGAGTTCAATCCCAGTGTTGGGAAGATCCCCTGGAATAGGAAATGAAACTCCACCCCAGTATTCTTGCTAGGAATATTCCATAGGCAGAGGAGCCTGGCAGGCTACAGTCCATATGGCTACAAACAGTCAGACATGACTAAGCAACTGAGCACACGTATTCCTACTAAACAAATCATCTGCAGCATCTCATTAAATTCTCCCAACATAATCAGGTGAAGAAATGACTCAGAAAGCTAGTGTGGATCATCCAAGTTAGCAAGCAGTAAAGCCAGGATTTAAACTCCAGATATGCTTAACTGCAGAATACCTAATCTCTATAGATATTTTGTCTACCCTAATTCTTATGAATCCCTAATACTTAGGATCTTGGCAATATTCAGACCATCCCATCTTTCACTGCACATGAATTGATAAGAGTACAGATGTTCTGCTTCTCAGAGTCTGCCCTGTTTTCCAACCAAGTACCTAGTTATCTATGCTAGGGTTGTGGAGAAACTGGAGAGAGCCATTTCAAGGTAGAGTCTAGCAAGGTGCAAAGAGTTATCAAATCCAAACACCATTTGCTGAAATCTATTTTGATGTGAGCAAGCAGTCAAAACTGGAAGTAAATATATTGAATTCTACAAGTTTGGGTTTGATCCAAGGTGATTTCTTCCCTTTTTAAGCACCATAAACCTCTGCAGCTGAGACATTTAGAAGCAACCTCACCAAGATGCTGTACACGTACTGAGACCCACAGTCCTCCTCTAGAGCCCGTTTCCAGAATACGTCAAAATGACAATTTCTAGCTTAATAATTGTATTTTTAAGCCATAGTTAATCTAGCCAAAAGATTAAGTCGTCAGCAGGAAGTGTATTGTCAACAAAGTCTAAGCTCTATGCTTGTAAAAGGCAAACAATTTGAGCATTCTGAAATGTTTATAATCGAGGTGTCCTTTTCCTGACAATTCCAATCCAATGAGTCTTTCAGAACACTCAGGAATTATTCAGCAGCTGAATTATTACTACCAATTTCTTTCCAGTTGCACGCCCCCTCAGGGATACTGTCCTTCCTAAGGAAGCCACCCCCAACATCAGCAGCAGCTGCTACCAAACCCAAAATAAATTGCTTGTTTTAATGCATTGGCCAGAGAGGAAGGTTTCCAAGAGTGCTGTTAAGCCAGCCTCGAGACAAGAGTTGACCATAAAGACCATAAAGCAAGGAGAGGCCATTTCATGTCTTTTTTAAAAATCCAGCTTTCTCACCAAGATAATCTGATTTACAAATTCCAAACAGAAATCATCACATAGAAATGGACAGGTTTGCAGTCCAGTGTATACAGCAAAGAGAAACTACTGTCCCCATGAAAGGAAATAGCTTATCCTGTTGACCTTTGTTAGAAAACGGTGGCAGAAGACCCAGTATGGGCCAGTGCAGAAGTCCTTTCCCTCTTAAACTGGGAAATTGCATTGAAACTGTTTCCAAGTGCACTTGCACCATGGATGAAGTCTAGTCTATACACTCAGTGTTTTGATACCACAAAGGACTCTTCCTTCAGAGAAATAAGACACATTCAAATAGCTGTGCATCACCTAAAAGCTTAATTTTTTTTTTTTGTCTATCCAGAATGTTCTCCTTTACCTTGTCCATTTAAACTCTACCATTTCACAAGACTCAGCTGCAGTCTCAAAGGCTGAATAATACAGTGCAGTAGTTCTCAAACTTGGGGGCACAAGAGAAGCCCTTGGGGGAATTTTTAAAATGGCCTGTGTTCAGTCCACTCGTCAGACTAACTGAACCAGCATCCCGGAAGAGTTGGGCCCAGTCATCACTATTAAAAATAAATAAATAAATAAACTAATGACTGTAATGTGTATTCAGGTTTGAGAGTGCATAATGAGGTTGTTAAAGAGCATAGGCTTTTAGGTTCAGAAATATTTGAACTAGAATCTCCATTTCAACAGTTTCCACCTGTGTAACTCTGGGCATATTAGTCCACCTCTTGGAGTTCAGTTTCTTCATCAGGAAAATAAGCATAATAGCATTGACCACATAAGCTTATTTGGAGATTTGAAGGAAATAATTTTTTATCTATGCTTAGCACATACCAGGTTTGCAGTAAACATTTGCCATCGATGATGGTGTTACAGATGTTGTCAACAGCAGCTATGGGAAAATTTAAGAATCACTTCCAGTCTAAGATTACACAATTTTAACTATTATAAAAACCTTTGGAGATCATTCTATTTAGCCCATAAAGGTGACATGACTGACACACATTTCCTAAAAGCATTTCCTAAGCCAGACACTGTTGTTGCTGACTCGAAATTCAGTGCTATTTCCACTATATTAATTTTGTTTCATTTCAACAAATGTATTAAACACTGAGTATCCAATTCTATGATCAGTTCTTAGGACAGAGAGATAAATTCATATCAAACTGGCTCTACCCTTGAGAATTTCCATCTAATGGAGTAGCACAGTGTGTATACAAATAACTGCAAAAATAAAATGTGTTTTTATAGACTCAATGAGTTTAAATTTCTATGAGCTCACCGAAGATAATGTCATTAACTCTGGGTGGGTTGATGAAGTCTGAACTAGGGAAGCTATGAGTGAACAAGCTGTTGAAAGATAAATAGGGGTTTTACAGGTAGGGAGGGATGTATGTAATGGACATTTCAGGCACAGAGAACAGCAGGAGAAAAGGCACTATATCAGCATGCCTTTCAGCTCTATCTTCTTGTGACTCCTCGAACACTTGTCTGCAGCATTCATTTGTCAAATAATAATGTTTTGTCTCATGACACCTTTTCTGTTATAGCCTTGAACTATTTATCTCCTGTGTTACCTAATTTTTCATATCTTGTCACCGCAACTAGAATTTAAGCTTGAAGAAATGAATAAGAACCAGTTTAATAGATCACCATATCTTCCACAGTGCTTTGCACATAGTCTTAAACAGAGTGGCTGCTGAATGAATGCTTTTTGACTTGCTGATATAAAGAAGAGAAAGCAGATAATCTTGAACATATGCAAAATTTACTACTCATTACAAGGACCTTCCGTGAAATAGTTTGTTCACGCTCTCCTTCTAATTAATCATGTCATAACCATCAAAAAGATTCCTTTGAGCTTATTCTAAATGCCCACTAATGAAGAATATTATGGTTTGCAAAGGTTAGCAGATGCCCACATGGTGGCAGCTCTTTGTATATTTTAATACCTTATTCTGTTTTTACTGACCAAATTCACAAGGATTTCAAAGTTAGGCCTAGGTAGTCATCCTGAAAACTGCCGATCACAAGGCTAGACCAATTAGCCTGGGTCCCTACATTTTTCAAAAACATATCAGGTGTTCTGATGAAATTACAAAGAATGGATAAATGGATTATGATTCAATTCTCTAGCAACATCCCAAAGAAGTCCTCAGGCAGGTTGGCCCTGGGAAACAGAATAATCTACTGCTCATGCAGGATGAAAAATTTCTTAATACTTCTTATAACAGGGGACAGACTTTGAACTCAAAGAAAAATCAGGATGAGCAAAAAGAAATTTTGCTCACTTAGAAACACTTCAAATGTTGACTTCAAGAGTGGAAAAAAAATATGTTCTTTCTTAACCAAATCAATCTTAGCTTCCATTGTGCAGAATTAAGAGTCACACATTGTGAGAAGCTGGCAAATCCAGGGTGAGAGAAGGAAAGGAAGATATTCAAACACATTTATCCTCCTGCAAGGACAGCTTGTTCAATGTTTAGTAAATAGATTACCGCCATTATTCTCTCCTTTCTTCCTCTCCACCAGTAGGCAACTCACCCTACCCACCTACCATCCTCCTCCATCCCAAGTGTCTGTAAATAACTCAACACCTTCTTATGGACATAATGAGAAAATTAAATGAGATAATGACAGAGAGCTTACTGCACTGTAGGCATCTCCTTGCAACCTTGTACTATATGTAAAGATCTTTCACTAATGACCATCCTTTCCAGGCAGAGTTCAGACCAACACTATGATAGAAATGGGAGAGATGGGATAGTCAAGAAGAAACACCTAGGGATTGTGATTTGTAGCAATTGCTGATAGTACGGTCAAACTTTTGCTTGGCCACACTCTACTAGAAGATGAATGTACAGCATAAGAGACAGTCAAAATACAACAGATGAGGGGATGACTAAGTAAATTATGCTAGATAAACAAGAAGGAATATTAATCAGCTATCAGAAATTAGAATCCTGAGTACTAAGGACAAAGATGGAAATTTATCGATAGGTAAATGGAAAAGGCAAAACATAAAACTCTGTGCATAAAATGAATGAAGTGACATAAAATTATGTAAGCATATACCAAAATAAAAATAAATATTTTAATGTAACATTAAATATAGTAACAGTAGAAATATTAACTATAAAAGACAGATGAAGTATGACTTGGTTCTATCCAGCTTTATAATATATGATAACTTTCCTTTGGAAGTCAACTTATTTTTCTGATGCTGTTTCATTAGGCTGCTATTAATATGAGTTTGCATTCTCTGAGCCCTCATTAAGGGATGGTAGAAGGGGTAGGTAGGAGTGCAAAGTAATTCTAGAGTGTTTCAGGCTGCAGGGGGAAACTATTTGAGAATAAATATTTGTTGTAAAATCTATTGGGAGGAAAATTTGAAGACATTTTTAATGGTTATAGAGATACATTTTTAAATGGCCTATATATGAGTGGGTGGAAATGAAAATGAAAACATGCAAGAGGAAACTATAAAGAAATGGTTGAATAGCTGTGTTTTGAGTACCAATTATATGATCCTGAATTCAGCTATTGCTAGAAATAAAAGACATAAAACAGAATTGTTCCTTTCCACTCTGAATCAACCCTAAACTACTACCAAATCACATTATTGTTACCATGACTAAACCACCCCAAATAATGAAAGCAAACTTAACCTTGCACTTCCAGGGTAGGAAAATACACATTGCTTTATCCTGATTTACAAATATTTATGGCATCTATGAAGTTCTAGCAAGATATTATGAGTATCACTTGCCTTCTTCCTCTGATATGAAAACAAATAAAACAAAAGCCCAACTGAATGCTCAAGTCGATGAGAAAGCAGACATTTAAGAGTGCATGGAACATTTATCTGAATAATGAATATAATTTAATGATACCAACCACAGTCCTCTTAATGACAACTGGAATTTGCTCAGCACATTATTCGGCAATAATTTCACACAGTCTAAGTAGCGATTAGAGCCCGAATCCCTGGAGATAATTATTTTATCAAAGCGACTCAAAATTTTACTCCTGCCACCAATCTTTCCTATTTCAGGGACTGTTAGCTGGTCATTCTAGAGGGATTTGACTGGATAATGTAATCAGAACAGATCAACATTGCATTTTCCTGCACTAGTCATAAAAGTCCCTCGGGGAGATGCTGCCACCCTAATGGATTTCCAGAGTTCTTCTGGAAGGCTGAATACAGCATTGATATGGATGGTTGTTCACTTGAGATGCCCAGTGACCTAAGAAGAGATATGGCTGGTCAATGAATTCTCTGACCATTTTAGCAAAAGCTATTGATGTATTTCTGCTTCCCTAACTGATATCATCACATCAGCCCTTAGTTTCTCAGAGCACCCCACTACAGCAGCCCTCCAGATCATCCTCTCTTTAACCAATACCCTAGGATCTGTAACTTCCTCTCCTCTGCTTATCAAAATTGACCTGGGTTCCCCTCTTTCAGAGGCTTGCTTTTTGCTAGGGAATAGTGAACTATTACTCAGATAAACAAGTGCAACACAACTTTTTAAACTGTGAGGAACCTTTTTAAATGTCAAAAAAAGTTGACCTTTTAATATATGAAAGACTATATAATGACAGAAAATTATTACCAATTCGGAAATATCTATGAATTTGTATATTTCTAATTAAATCAGCATCTATATACCTTGGAAAATAATTGTGTGTATATATTGTTGTTTAGTCATTAAGTCGTGACTAACTCTTGAAACCACAAGGACTGCAGCCCAACAGACTTCCTTGTCTTTCACCATCTCCCGGAGTCGCTCAAACTCCTGTCCATTGTGGTGATGATGTCATCCAATCATCTTGTCCTCTGTCACTCCCTTATCCTCCTGTCCTCAATATTTTCCACCATCAGGGTCTTTTTCAATGAGTCAGCTCTTCACATCAGGAGGCCAAAGTATTGGAGCTGCAGCATCAGTCCTTCCAAGGAATATTCAGGGTTGATTTCTTTAAGGATTGACTGGCTTGGATCTCCTTGCAGTCCAAGGGACTCTGAAGAGTCTTCTCCAGCATGACAAGTCAAAAACATCAATTTTTCAGCAGTCTTCTTTATGGTCCAATTCTTATATCCGTACATGACTACTGGAAAAACCATAGCTTTGACTAGACAGACCTTTGTCAGTAAAGTGATGTCTGTGCTTTTTAATACACCATTTAGGTTTGTCATAGGTTTCCTTCCAAGGAGCAAACATCTTTTAATTTCAAGGCTGCAGTCACTGTTCACAGTGACTGTGGAGTCCAAGAAAATAAAATCTGTTGCTGCTTCCAATTATTCCCCATCTATTTGCCATGAAGTGATGGGACCGGATACCATGATCTTAGTTTTCTGAATGCTGAGTTTTAAGCCCGCTCTTTCACTCTCCTCTTTCACCTTCATCAAGAGGCTCTTTAGTTCCTCTTCACTTTCAGCTATTAAAGTGGTATCATCTGCATATGTGAGGTTGCTGATATTTCTCTTGAATCAATCTTGATTCCAGCTTGTGATTTATCCAGGCTGGCATTTTGCACAATGTATTCTGCATATAAGTTAAACAAACAGGATGACAACATACAGCCTTGACGTACTCCTTTCCCAGTTTTGAACCAGTCAGTTGTTCCATTAAGATTCTGCTGCTTCTTGACCCACATATGGATTTCTCAGGAGACAGGTAAGGTGTTATGGTAATCCCATCTCTCTAAGAATTTTCCACAGTTTATTGTGATCCACACAGTCAAAGGCTTTAGCATAGTCAATGAAGCAGAAGCTGATGTTTTTTCTGGAATTCCTTTGCTTTTTCTATGATCCAACTTATGATGACAGTTTGAGCTCTGGTTCCTTCACCTTTTCAAAACCCCGCTTGTACATCTGGAAGTTCTTGTTTCATGTACTGCAGACGCCTAGCTTGAAGGGTTTTGAGCATAACCTTACTAACACGCAAAATGAGTGCAACTGTATGATGGTTTAAACATTCTTTGGAAATGCCCTTCTTTGAAATTGGAATGAAAACTGATCTTTTCCAGTCCTGTGGCCACTGCTGAATTTTCCAAATTTTCGGACATATTGAGTCCAATACTTTAACAGCATTGTCTCTTAGGATCTGAAATAGCTCAGCTGGAATTCCATCACTTCCACTTTGTTTGTAGTAATGCTTTGTTTGTAGTAATGCTTCTTAAGGCCCACTTGACTTCACATTCCAAGATGTCTGGCTCTAGGTGAGAGACTACACTATCTTGGTTTCAGGTCATTAAGACCTTTTTCTTCTATGTATTCTCTTCTTCTTCTCTTCTGCTTCTGTTACGTCCTTGCCATTTCTGTCCTTTATCGTGCCCATCCTTGCATGAAATGTTCCCTGGATATCTCACATTTTTTTGAAGAGATCTCTAGTCTTTTCCTTTCTATTATTTTCCTCTATTTCTTTACATTTTTTCATTTAAGAGGGCCTTCTTACCTCTCCTTGCCATTCTCTGGAACTCCCATTCAGTTGGGCTTATCTTTTCTTTTCCCCCTTGCTTTTGACTTCTCTTCTTTCCTCAGCTATTTGTAAAGCCTTCTCAGACAACCACTTTGCCTTCTTATATTTCTTTTTCTTTGGGATGGTTTTGGTCACTGCCTCCTGTATGTTACAAACCTCTGTCCATAGTGCTTCAGATACTCTGTCTACCAGATCTAATCCCTTGAATCTATTCTTCACCGCCACTGTACAATCATAAGGGATTTAACATAGGTCATACCTGAATGGCCTAGTGGTTTCCCTATTTTCTTCAATTTAAGCCTGAATTTCAATAAGGAACTCATGGTCTGAGCCACGGTCAGCTAAAGGTCTTGTTTCTGCTAAGTGTACAGAGCTTCTCTATCTTCAGCTGCAAAAAAAAATAATCGATGTAATTTAGGTATTGACAATTTGGTGATTTCTATGTAAAGAGTTGTGTCTTGTGTTGTTGGAAAAGGGTGTTTGCTATATGACCAGTGTGTTCTCTTGACAAATCTCTGTTAGCCTTTGCCCTGTTTAATTTTGTACTCCAAAGTCAAACTTGCTCATTACTCCAGGTATCTCTTGACTTCCTACTTTTGCATTCCAATTCCCTATGATGAAAAACATGTCTTTTTTGGTATCTTTGTTGTATGCTATTTCTTTAGCATATAACATATAGAAATATGCTATTTCTCACTGATTCCATCTGCAGACACTAGTGTGCTCACAGTGTCACAGATCCTTTGCAACAACTTTATCGTGTGTCACAGGTCTGAAGAGGCTGGCAAACACTAACATACCATAGGCACTATGTATTGCACTTGTTTCCCGCCTGTCATGGTAGACTATTGCATGTATACAGAATCTTATTTAGAGCATCATGAACTTGATACTATCAACACCCCCCATTGTACAGGTAAAGAACAGAGTTCAGAGAAGTTTCATTACTTGACCAAAATTACAAAATTAATTAAGTGGCAAACTTTGGATTTAAATCCAGATTTGTCTAATTACAGTATCGCTATACTTAACTCCCAAGTCATATTGCCTTCCATTAAGTATTCGTGTAGTAAATATGCTTCAACTTATCATCTTCTAAATCAAGCTAAATGTTACATAAAGTATTTAAGAGATGACGCTAATGACGGTGAATTACTTGGAGGTAAATCCTGAAAATCACAGCTGTGTGTCTAACTACTTCTGCTCAAGAATATGATTAAGACATAGTATAGGGAAACTACTCTGAAAAAAATAACTTGGAGATGTGTATGTTTAGATGATGTTTTTAATGGATCAGAAAAGAAATACTTGGTTTTAATAAAGAGTGAAAAGCAGTGTTGCTCAAGAGAAAATCAACTTATAAAAAAACAATGAATACAAATAGTAATTATGGCTTGTTGATGGTTCTCAGTGTAGTCTTGGCACCAGCACCTGAGAATTGGTCAGGAATGCAAATTCTCAGCTTCTCACCTCTACTCCAATAGCTCCTACCCTACCTCCAAAAGCATAAGCTCTGATGAGAGAACCCAGAAACCCATGTTTTTACAAGGCTTCTCGGTGCTTCTGATGCACACTGAAGCAAGTTAAACTGTTGAACTAGATAGTTATTGACCAGAGTGACAGAAATGGGAGGAGAGTATGAACATACTCACGACAAAGGCAAGACTCTGGTTGAAGAAAAACTAATCCAAGTATATCAGGAATAGTACAAGAGAGTGCTTAATAGTACATGCTCTAGGGGCATTTGTTGTTGTTCAGTTGCTCAATCGTGTCCAACTCTTTGCGACCCCAGGGTCTTTTCTAAAGAGTCAGCTTTTTGCATCAAATGGTAAAAGTATTGGAGCTTCAGCTTCAGCATCAATTGTTTCAATGAATATTCATGATTGATTTCCTTCAGGGCTGAATGGCTTGATCTTCCTGCAGTCCAAGAGACTCTCAAGAGTTTTCTCCAACACCACAGTTCAATTCAATTCTCTGGCATTCAGCCTTCTTTATGGTCCAACTCTTACATCCATACATGACTACTAGAAAAAACACAGCTTTGACTATAAGGACCTTTGTCAGCAAAGTAATGTCTCTGCTTTTCAATATGCTGTCTAGGTTTTTCATATCTTTTCTTCCAAGGAACAAGTGTCTTTTAATTTTGTGGCTGCAGTGATTTTGGAGCCCAAGCAAATCAAGTCCATCACTATTTCCATTGCTTCCCCATCTAGTTATCAAAACCAGGTCTAGGGGCATACAGACCTGGCTTTGATACCTAGTTTATTAACTGTGTAATCTTGAGGAAGTCACTTAACTTGTCTGAACTTCAATTCTCTCATCTCTAAGATGACAACAATACTGCCTTCATAGTGTTGTCTTGAGGACTGAATGAATTAATCCCTGTAAAACACTTAAAACATGCCTGGCATATAATGAATGTTCAATAAAGGTAAGGTATAATTAAGTGGATGCTATCTTTATTGAGTTGGGGCCAGTTTTGTCAAGAGACATGGAGGTGTTTTCAGTATGTCCATGAAAGGAGGCTTTGAGCTGCCTCTCTAGAGCAATGACAAAGGAATGGATAGGGTTTTAGGGAGAAGGAGAAGGGACACCATTAAAAGAACTCACATGAGGAATGTTAAATTTATAATTACCCAAACAAAGGGTTTAAAAAGATGACCCCCAGCAATGACAGAGAAAAAAACTAGATGTGGGCTTAAAACTTAGTAAGTGGGCAAAATGAAGTTTGCAAATCTAAAGGTACCTATGCTTGTGATCCTCAGGGCACTTTAAAATGAACAGTTATTCTCCAATTCAATGATACATATACTACTACTCAAACTGAATTTGGCAATACAGGTACAGATCCCCTTAACAAAAAACAGAACTCTGAGTGCTGCAGAATCATGGCTGATGCACTGTTCAGTTCAGAATTGTGAACTTTTTGCAATGCCATTTTCTGTTTAGGAGTCACGGTCTGACTTTAAATCCAAATCATGAACTCTGGCATTCAACTGACCAGCTTTCATATATCAGATCTGCCTCTGATTAGGTCTGTAACCTTGGGTGAGTTCCTTCATCTCTATCCCTCAGTTTCCTGTGTTCTAAAATGGTGAATCACTCAACCTATATTGCAAGACTGTTGTTAGGCTGAGAAGTAACAAAAGAAAGTGCTCAGCACAACGGCAGGCTCAGAGGAACACACGAGAAATGCTGATTTGCTCTCACTGTTGGGCTATGTCATAATAGAGAGGTTGTCGAGTTATTCTAGTATTTTAATAGCTTCTTTGGACAGAATCCATCACCGGTCTGATGGTACCTTTGTCACAGTGCAATGATTTTAATTTTGGAGAAGGCTCAGGAGCAATACTGAATTCTATCACTTGAGGATTTGCTATCTAGTACAGCAACCTGAATTATGATCATAGTTAAAAAAAATGAATCTTTCTCTTAAAGGCCTCCTATTGAACAAGAGAAATGTTGATTAGAATTTTATGAAAAGGGGGCTCCCAAAAGGAAATAAGTTTATGAAATTCTGGGCTAAGCAAAATGAAACAAATGCCTTTATCATTAGGTTTCTCAAAGTTTTCACTATCCTTACATGTGTGGTAAATTTCTTAGAGAGGTACTTCCCTGGTGGTCCAGTGGATAAGAATCTTCATATAAATGCAGGGGACTTGGGTTTGATCTCTGATCTTGGAAGATTCCACATGCCATGGAGCAACTAAGCCCATGCACCTCAACTACTGAGCCCACGATCTGTAGCCCATGAGCCACAACTATTGAGCCCACCCGCTGTATCTACTGAAGCCTGGGTACCTAGAGCCTGTGCTCTGCAGCAAGAGAAGACATCACAAGAAGAAGCCCACACACTGCAACGAGAGAGTAGCCCCCAGGTGCTGCAACCAGAGACAGCCCATGCATAGCAAGGAAGACCCAGGACAACCAAAAGTAAATACATAAATAAATAAAAATTTCCTAGAGGAAACCATACTATGAAGCATTTCCTAGTGTATTTGATCCTGTAACACCTTTCCTTAAAAAAACGCACACACATACACACAGAAATACACACACACACACACACCCCTACATAGACTAGTATTACATAGAACACATTTTGGGAAATACTGCCTTCATCACTCTAAACCTTCTTTCAGTGACACAGGGGGAAATACAAGCTCTCACAAGCTATCTAACCCTGCTTCATACCAGAAGTTAAATTGCCTTGTGCCAACTCACAGAGAAGTCCAAACTCCTCAAGGCAGACTGTAATTCTGTTGTAGAAAATATTACTTTGGGGGCTGAAGAGATAATTACAAGTTAGGTAGCAGGATTTGGTCTTTATGGGGAAAGGAGAGACTTTACATATCTGTTGGGGAGAGAACAAATAGGAAGAACCATCCTCTTCCTCAGGCTCGTACATTCCTGGCTTTACCCTGAGCACTGGCCACCTTTGTGAGGACTTGCTCTTCCTGCTGACTCTTTCTGCCTAGGACAGGGAAGGAGGAGCCACCATGGAGAGGTTCTGATAACAAGCAACCTTTCTTATCAGATGCTTGGGAGCACTTTACTTTCCATCCCTACACAACATGTAAATCAGGGTCCCAGTAGCCTGGGACCAGGCTACTCCTTGGGCCAGCTGTTTCTTTCATCTGCTCAGCCCTTTTAGAAAAGTCCAGCATCTCTCTTAGCCCTCCTTTGTTTGCATTATTACTTATGATTCTCCGTAACATCTATGGCACTGCCTCACATTAATTTTCTCCTTTTTCTCAGGGTAGAGGAAAAAAGAACTTGTTCCCCCAAAGCTATTCAAAACACTAAACAATAACAATTTCCCCACAATACTTTTAATCTGAATATCACTTGTTCTTACATCTCTCAGAGGATGCTAGAACACCCATTTCCTTGATGCATTCTCACAATATCCCTATGAAACAGTCAGGGTAGTTATTGTTACCCTCATTTCATAGACACAGAAAATAAAACACACAAAACATGAAATAAGTTGCTCAAGGTTATTCAGCAAGTTGATGTTAGAAAACCAGGTTTCTTGATTCCCAGTCTAGGGTTCTTCCTACACATGCTACCAGGATCAGTGTTGTTCTACCAGCAGTGAGATCTCTGGCTGAGGTCAGCAGTTATACAGAGAAAAGCAGAAATGCTGTCAAACACCTTCCCTGGCAAGGTTCTCATACAAGGCAGACTACTTCATTTGTCTTTTTGTTGGAAACATCTCCTGGGATATTGAAACCACCATAGGAACTTCAGTTTATCTGTTTCAAGGTTACTTGCCCACTCAATTCAACAAGGACATGAAGATGACATCCCCTTTTTGTCAAATACTCTAGCAGGTTCCATACATACAGGAGGAATTTGTTCACACAAATTATTCATAGAGACTGTTAAGTCCCGGTCGCAAGAACAGAAGTTTATCTGAGTCCCCAATGTAACCAGAGTAATTTTACAGCAGACAAACATATACACACCCCACCACCTAATGGTTCACAAAGGGAGAATTCATACTCCTGGAGAAATCCAAATAACAAAACAAGTCCTCAAGGTGGGGCCCTAAAAAGCCAAGTTGCTCCCTTTTCTAATAACCCAATCCATCACATTTTATTGCTAAGGTTTGTACATTATGAAAGAAAAATAAACACAGGCAATCTTCGCCTCAGATTTTGAGGAATTAAGATTTACTGGTGAGGAAAAAGCAGCCGTGAAGTAAAAAAGGAGGAGGGAAGAGGTCTTTGTCTTAAAAGATTTTTTTTTTTCTTCCATGAAAACAAAGAGTTTCTTCTCAGTCCTGCTCAGCAATGAGGCTGCTGAAACTGATTCTTCCCTCAGTTGACTTGCTCCTAAACCTGAGGTCAGTGTTAGTCCCTCAATCGAGTCTGACTCTTTGTGACCCTGTGGACTGTAGCCTGCCAGGCTCCCCTGTCCACCGGATTTCTCCAGGCAAGAATATTGGAGTGAGTTGCCAGTCCCTTTTCCAGAGGGTCTTCCTAACCCAGGGATCAAATCTGATTCTCCTGCATTTCTGGTAGATTCTTTACCATTTGAGAAACCAGGGAAGCCCCTGGGGTCAAAAGGAACCTATTTTTACTCAATTACATCAGCCTGGAATAAGTGTTATGCAACCCTGATGTAAGCCAGTCTGGGGAAGGCACAAAGGAACTTCTTTTCCTCTCTACCCACCATGCTCCAGGACAAAATAGTGAAACATTTGACTCTAAAGAACGGAAACTCACTCCCAAATACCTTCCCACAAAGCCACTTTATACTTTCTTAAGTGGAAGGTTCATTTGGAAGAGTTAATGGAAAAGTAAAAGTCATGTTTCCATTAAATCCCTGAACTATCATTCTACATCCAGCAACAACTGGAGGTCCATAATGAAATAACCCTACAGCAGAGCCAGAGAGTCCTCATATGGGAACACAAAGGAAGGGAAGAGGAAAGGGAACACAAGTGTGGAGAAACTACTCTTTAACTCAAGTAGAAACATCTTATTTTAAGTGCCCTTTGCCTGTTTTGAGCTCTAAGAGAAAATATGCATTAATTCCCATCCCACCACTGGGGAAATCTTTAACACTATCAACACTTTCAGCCACCTAGTCCCTCATGGAAATACTACCTACAAAGTGACACATACTTATGAAAACAAAATTTTGATACCAATGATAGCATAACTCCCTCCATAAACATCACAACAGAGCTTGCTCTTTTTTGAAACTGTTGTCAAAGTGAACTTGTCTATTTCCATAATATCATGTACAAAAATATCTATCCCCAAGATGGAGGCATCCAAATATTTATCACATTATGAACCCCATCATCTGGCTTCCTCCCTGAGAAGGCACGAGGTAGGAAATCAACAAAATGAGTTAGCAGTACAGATAGGAGCTCTGCTTACCTAATTAACCACCACCACCAAGCTTGTTGAAAAGGGATGTGAATGGGAAGGGAGGAGTTGCAGTAGAAAGAAAATACTGAAGTTGGCTCTTTAAAGGCACTATCTTGTCATCACAAGTTTACTTAACGATAGCTCCCTCCCCTGACCTCCAGCACCACTTAAACACTGTGCCACATTCTCAGTGATTCTGTATTGGAGTATGTTGTTCTCTGAAGATATCAAGCACTTTCAAGTTATTTCCAGTAGAAAACTGCAAACTGCTGAAAAGCACGGACTGTTTCTCTACACTTTCCTATACTCCATGCTGCCTGTCATATGGGAAGTGGGTAGAAAATACCTGGTATTATCATATTTCTCCTCTAATATTTTTCAGATTGGAAATAAAGTCAAATCTTTATACTTAGTATTTTCTTGAACACAGCTGGCTTTGGCATACATGTAAATTAGTCAATGGCTGATAGCCCATCACACATTTTACAGAGTCCCTGAGATATTTTCTAGCACAGAAATCAGGTTACCAACTCCTAGGTAAATCCTCCCATTGTTAACTAGTGGTAACAGTAAGGGGTGGTGTCAAGAACAATGAACTGGGAAACAGCAGATTCATCTTAGAGTTGCAGCTGTAACATTATCCAGTTGGTGCTCATGGTAGGTCACTGACCCTGGGTTTCCTCATCTGTATAATGGTGGTGGTGAAGGAGGGTAATTAATAGCTGCTGTTTTGAAAATCCAAATGCAGGACGTCACTTTCGCTCTACTCCCACTCGACAGACATTCGCTGATTTAATAGTGTTGTCACTAAGAGATTCTTGTTAGAAAAACTATCATTTCTACCAACCAGCTGTGCCTCCTACTCAATCATAGAATCTAAACAGCAGCTAATTAGCTTCTATAGATTAGGTTTTGCAAATTAAACCCAACTATCATGACAAACATCATCAACAATGATTGTCTACTTTGAGTAGACTATAAAGAAGAACATACTTTCTGCCTAAAACTCATTTACAGTTCACTACAGAATGTTTCCTAAGGCTCACGTGACTTCACACTTTGCCAACAGATGTCTGTATAGTCAAAACTATGGTTTTCCCTGTAGTCATGTATGGATGTGAGGGCTGGACTATAAAGAAAGCTGAGTGCCAAAGAATTGATGCTTTTGAACTGTGGGCTCTTTAGAGTCGCTTGAACAGCAAGGAGATCAAACCAGTCAGACCTAAAGGAAATCAACTCTGAATATTCATTGGAAGAGCTGTTGCTGAAGCTGGAGCTCCAATATTTTCCCACCATGGGAAAAGTCAACTCATTGGAAAAGACCCTGATGCTGGGGAAGATGGAGGGCAGGAGGAGAAGGGGATGACAGAGGATGAGATGGTTGAATGGCATCACTGACTCGATGGACATGAGTTTGAGCAAGCTCTGGGAGATGGCAAAGGACAGGGAAGCCTGGAGTGCTGCAGTCCATGGGGTCGCAAAGAGTCGGACACGACTTAGAGAACAACAACAAACACAATGCTCGCTTCTTCAACACTAATTTGTTGCAGCCCCTGTGCTATACACTGGAGACATAATGGTGGAGGGGACTGGCACAGACCTGCTCTCCCATCCTCCTGAATTTATTTATTTTCCTTGTTTTCCTTTTTCTTTTTTTTGTCCTCCTGAAATTTAGAGGCAGAAAAGCAGATTCTCAGTCTTTCAATGGGCTTTATGGAGGAAACCATTAAGTTCACGCCCAACCTGAATAATAAAAAGCAAAACTACATATGAAAATGATGGCAGCAGATGGCTTAAGCCACTCAAGAACCCAGAAGTTCGCCTTAACAGCGCATACTACCATCATGGCCTCAGTCCCCCAGCTAGAAAATGTAAAATGTAAAATATGACTTCCAATCACCCTGAATAAAGGACCAAGGTCTTAACAATGCCAACATGTAATGAATGGGATAATAAGCTTTCAAATGTTTAATGAATTTTGACTGGGAGAAATAATATGAGTCTGGTTTAGTGACAGTTACTTTATGGTCTTGCTTCTCTTGGGTATTTATTAAAGCAAATTCTCTTCACTAATGAATGGAAATCAATTTAAAAGGTCCCTTACACTTAAAGTCCCTAAAAATTTTCCTTTCTCTTTACAGAAGTTTAGAGATATTCTCTAAATAAATTAAAACAAAATGAAGATTAAGCAAGCTGATTACCAGGGCCATGCTCCAGATCACCAATTTTATTCTATTAATGCCCACATTCTTCTCTTAACCTCCACAACTATCAGCCACCCTCTTCTCTGTTTTCACTGATACAATTCCCCTGGCCTTAGCCCCACGATCCACTGTCTGTACCTTTGATCTGTTTCTCCTATCATACCACTAAAAATGGCTATGAAAGTACTCTGAAAGCCATAAAACACTGTAACAATATTAGTAGTGTGTTCCCGTATGCAACAAAAATGTACTTAATGCCTAATTATTTTGGAGACACTAGGGATCAGATCTTCACATCACCTGCACAAATGGCTGCCTTTCCCTCCAGGTGCCCAGCTGCTCGTCTGCACCCCTTGTGTCTCAGTGTCACTTTCTATAAGCTCAGGGACGAGGATGGGTAATACATGTGGCCCTCAACTTCCTGATTGAAAAAGCCTAAAACTTGTTATTCCACTGTCCAAAGATTTCTAGTAAACAAATGCCACTGAATTGGGAATTAGGAATCAGGACCCCTCGGTCCAATTCCAGCTGCCACACACCTAGAACTAGAGACTTTCTCCCCTGGACTCAGAGTTCTCCTCTGCCAAGTAAGCTGATCTCTAATGTCCATTCCAGCTCTACTATTCAAGAATTCTATAATATGTATCTAACCTCATTTCACCATACATACTAGAAATAATTCTAGAGCAGTATTTCCTAACCCATATGGCTATGGCCTGATGGTATTAGAAGGCGGGGCCCTTGGGAGGTGATCAGGTCACTGAACAGGAGACCTCGTGAATGGAATTAGTATCAATACCTTTATTTAAAAAGGGATTCAGTGAGATTCTTTTCCCCTTCTACTACATGAGGACACAATAGGAAGGTGCCAGCTATGAATCAGAAAAGAACCCACACCAAAATGCTACTCGGCTTGTACCTTTTTCTTGGATTCTCCAGCCTCCAGAACTGTGAGCAGTAAATTTCAGTCGTTTATAAGCTACTCAGTCAGTGATATTTTGTTATAGCAAACAGACTTCTTCCTGAACAGATTAAGATAGATGCGCTTAAAGAACACTGATTCCACAAGATGTTAATAGGGTATTGAATACAAAAATATTTCTGAGGTAAGCTGAGCATACTGATTTTAGAGCCAAGCCTCTGGAACCAATCTGCTTTGGTTGAAATCCCAGCTCTGGAGCAAATTATCTTTCAAAAAAAAAAAAAATGGGGATGGTGAAAACTCTCATGGAGTTTTCATGAATATTAAGCATGTCACTTTATATGAGGACTTAGGATAGCACCTGGCATACACAGTAAAGATTCAATAAATGGAAACTAGTATTATCAGTATCACATCATGACTGCTATTCATGTATTTAAGAAACTTAGTAAAACAAAGCTTATAAAGTTTCTATACTGTAGAACTTCTCAGAGTCGTCAGTGTGCCTATGAATTCCCTAGACAGGGCTCATTTCCCAAACTTATCTGACTTGAGATTCTTCCTTCCCATCATCCCATCCCCAACCAGAATATAGTGAGAGACTTGATTCAAGAGTAATAGACTTTAGGAAACCCTATTTAGGGTTTAAGAGATCTCGGTTCTATCCTGTCACTGCTATTGATTAGATAAGTGACTGGGAAAGACATCACTTAATATCTCTGCGTCCTAATAACTCTTGTAAAAATGAGAAACTCTAACAATCTTACTGGAAGTTCTCTGTGAAATGAAAATTCAAAAATACTATGATAAGCTCTCTTCTAGGATCACAGGAGTGCAATGGTTCCCAATTGATAGACTATGAAGTGCTTCACTTTTTTATCATTCAAAGCCTTCCACAGAACAATTTCTAGCAATACTAGACAAGGCTAGGCAATCTTGAGAGGACATGAAAAATAAAAAAAAAAAAAAACAAGAGAGGTCCAGGAGAAAAACTCAAAGTCAGACCAGTGAGGGACTGGTAGGCTCTTAGATCTCAAAGGACCCTCAGATTTGATTTAATCGCATAGCTTCCTTTTAGAAAAAAAGACAACGGAGGCCCAGAAAGAGGAAATGACTAGCCTAAAGTCACAGAGCTACTCACATGTTCTGTTACCTCATCAAAAGTGCTGGCAGAGTATAATGAGACACCTTCAATTCTCTATCCAGCACTGGATTTATGAATGTGTGAAATACCTACTCCAGTTTAATGCTGGAAAAATTGTAGGAGTGCTTCATGTGATAAAGATGGCTATTCATCCTGGTATTCTGACTTGAGGAAGAATAAAGAATAAATAAGATTCAGAGCCAAACAGGTTTGCTCTTTTCTAAGTACATAACTGTGTGTGTGTGTGTGTGTGTGTGTGTGCACGCACATGCACGACTGTGTTTGCACACATGCAGAAGTATAAGTGTCTCTATTTTTCTTCTCCTCATTGGTTCAATTTCAACTCATGAAGCTCAGCTTTGGATAGAAAGTTCTGTTTGGTTTACTTAGTAACAAACAAAATGCAAAGACATCTTTCCCTAGAACTCCTAAATTTGAAGTTTCACAGCTATATCGGACTCCCTTAGCTCTTTGCTTATCCACTGCTGCTGCTGCTGAGTCACTTCAGTCGTGTCCGACTCTGTGCGACCCCGTAGACGGCAGCCCACCAGGCGACCCCGTAGATGGCAGCCCACCAGGCTCCCCCGTCCCTGGGATTCTCCAGGCAAGAACACTGGAGTGGGTTGCCATTTCCTTCTCCAATGCATGAAAGTGAAAAGTGAAAGTGAAGTCACTCAGTGGTGCCCGACCCTCAGTGACCCCATGGACTGCAGCCCACCAGGTTCCTCCGTCCATGGGATTTTCCAGGCAAGAGTACTGGAGTGGGGTGCCATTGCCTTCTCCATGCTTATCCACTAGCATCCTTATTTGTTCCTTCATTGGTTCTTTCTCGCTGGGTCTTGCTGTTAAAAGACAGAGAGAGAGGGACAGAGAAGACAGAGGAGGGAAGCTATTCCTTTCTCGTATACCAAAGCCTGATTCAATTTTCTGGTTCAACCTCATGACTAGCCTTGTAACTTTGCTAAACCTCAGTTTCCATGAGATGCTAATAAAGCCCATCTAGTGGGGTTATTGCGAGGATTAGTTGGGTTAATGCTCACAAAAGGCTGCAGGCAGTGCCTGGCATATGGCGATTACTCAATAAACGGAGCCCACCTGCCTCCTCCTGCACGTGCACACACTGGCGCTGCACTGTCAATTCGCCCTGTCTTGTGAAGGGCTATTTTTTATGGAGGAATCACAAGTTGGTAAAATGTGAATTACACTTCTAGAAATTTATCTTGATCAAAATAAACAAACCACTTTTTCAAGATAACAGAGGGAGACAGAAGGAGATATATCACAAAGTTAACAGATGTTAACTCTGATGTGTGGAGGAAGGGATTATAATAGGTGATTTTTGCAGTTTTAAAGCCTTCTTTGTACCTTTCTGTACTATTTGAAAATTTTAGAATGAGTACATCGCTTTTATAACAGAAAACAATAAAGCAGTCTTCCTTGTGAAAAATTGTTCAAAGACTCCTTCCATTCCCCAACTGACCTCTGTCTTACTGATTTCCTTTTAGCCATTAATGATTCTGAGGGCAAAGGGCAGAACCTTTTCCATAAGGTAGGCTCCTGTTTACTGCAACAAAATTAATGTAATGATTCTGGTCAGCCTTTATTCATTGTTGCCTCTCTTTTAAAAGGAAGGTACAGCATGGAGAATAGAGACACTAAGGGAAAAGAAGTACCTTAAGCCACATATGGCAAAGACCAAAGCCTTCCAAACAAATAGCCATGCAGATGATTGCTTCATCATGAATAGAGACTCTCCCAACATCCATCTTTTTTGTCCCCTCACCAACCTGCTCCCTGGGTGTTAATATCCCAGTGTTAGTGTTAACTCTCCTGGCTTTAGTCAAGTTGAGTCACAACCCTAGAATTATTTAAACAAGAGATTTTTGTATTTACTATTGAATTACAGTCTGATAGGTGAGATCACTGCATGCATGCAATACCATAAAAATTTTGCAGAATGCCAGCTTTCTGTTGTGTCCTTCAGACAGCAGTGACAAATGGAGCAGTCTGTAGAGAGCTTCTCCTGGTGACATGAGTTACCTTGCCAACTAGGGCTCATTACAAAACACAGACCGTTGCATTGGGCTAGAACAGAAGGCAATTTTCAATTCATTTATAGCTCATGCCACTCACTTGTTTAACCTCAGCTCTTAAGGGAAAAACTTTGCAAACAAAAGCCCCCATGGCCATATAAACTAGCGACAAGTAAATATAAGCTTACAATCACAGCATCTTAGATATTTTAGTTCTGTTTGCTTGTTTTAATTGCAATTAGAAATGGTACCTTTCAGACTTGAATTTCACACGGGGGTCTTGAAAATTAGATTACCAGAGTCATATGCCAAAATCACACTGCAGATCAAAAGGTGTATTTCTCCTTTATAGTCACCATTGAGATATTTGTAACCAACACATGAATGCAGCTTGAGTGGTTATTTTTTCTTCCATTTCATTCCACAAATCAATAATCTAATTATTGATGGTCCTCCTTTCAAATACTTTTTACCACAGGACAGTAACAAATGCACATATAAGCTAAAGATAGAAGATAACAACTAGTAAATACCTTAATTAAAATCAGACTCAATTGAAAAATAATTTCACTTCCTACAGTGAGAATGGGAAGGACATCTAAAGAAGATCTGCGAAGAGAGTCAACATTTATAGAGCCACCTACTCTGTAGCATGTGAATTCACGTACCTTGCCTCATTTAATCCCCACAATAATATAAAGAAACTATTACTATCATTATTTTAAAGAGGAGGGACTTGAAACTCAGATGAGTCCCCTGCCTCAACTAATGGCACAATAGTAACTGTCAAGCTGCTAAGTCGCTTCAGTCGTGTCCGACTCTGTGCGACCCCATAGACGGCAGCCCACCAGGCTCCCCTGTCCCTGGGATTCTCCAGGCAAGAACACTGGAGTGGGTTGCCACTTCCTTCTCCAATGCATGAAAGTGAAAAGTGAAAGTGAAGTCGCTCAGTCGTGTCGACTCTTAGCGACCCCATGGACTGCAGCCTACTAGGCTCCTCCGTCCATGGGATTTTCCAGGCAAGAGTACTGGAGTGGGGTGCCATTGCCTTCTCCATAACTGTCAAGGACCGATATCAAATGCAAGATTGTCTAACATTAAAACCCCAGGCTCTTTCCAAGATTGTAAATGATGGTTATGATGATGATATTAATAAAAATCACTAATCCATATACATGTCTCTTCCATTATTTAAGTAAGACCTTGTAAGTTTGAGGTGGCGGGGGTCTCACCTGCCCAGGGAAAAAAATCTCAGACTGAGTGAAAGCTCCTGATAATGTTTACCTCAAAACCACAATGAGTCAATACACCACAAAACCTCAAATATTCAGAAAACACTGTCAAATACCTGCTATTTTCCACACTATCTGCTTTTAGAAGAAAATAATGCTTCTCTCTCAGCAGGTAGGTTGAGAACACTTTGCAAATAATGGATGCCGAATCAAATGTTCTTTTCTGTTGCCATGTACACTATTAGGTCCAAAATCTCTCAGAGAAATGTTCCAGGCTTTATCCATAACGTTCTTCCAAAAGGGAGGCACATCTTACAGAAGCTTTTGCCCAAGCTACTTACCCAAGGTGTCTCTGAAAAACAGAAGTAGAACTAGGGTCTTCGTCTCCTAAGGAAAAGGCTGGTTGTATATCGAAGCAAAGAAAATATCTAACTTTGCTGAATTTTTGTCATTTAAGATCTACCAAACAAGCTATGATGCCCAGGCTTTCCTTCTTTATAAATCACCCCAAACTGCATACTGATGTCTAAAATCTTACCCAGACCCTAACTGGTAGAAGACACCAGTCTTGACTGATTACCAGTTAGATTGATTACTCTATCATTTGGGGGTAAAAATCTCTTTCACCAGCTGGCATTTTATTCTATATCCATTTTTATATTGGTTTCTTCTCAGCATACTAATTATAAGGTAAAGTCCAAGGGAGTAGAACTTTGTTTTGTTCACTGCTCTGTTCCTGGTGCCTAAAACAGTGCCTGGTACAGAGTGGGTGCTCAAAAAACTGTTGTTAAGTGAATGGGTAAAATGGAAAAAAAAACAGTGCTGTTACAGAGATATGCAAAGGAAGTATAAAAGGACAAAGAAGACTTATCTAATCTAGAGATATAGGTTGTGTGTGTGAAAGAGAAAGTGAGAGAGCAGGCAGGGAGAGGGAGAGAATGACTGAGTATGAATGAAGATTCTCAGTCTGTGAGACAACTTAACCTAGGCTGGGTTAAGTACCCCAGCTTGGGGTTTCCAAAGTGCCATATATTGCCCTTTTTATTACACTTATTTTTATGATATTTCATTTATCTGTCTCTCTCCCCTAGTATATATTATGTTTACAAGTAAAGGCACCATGTTTTTGTCTTTACCACAAATGTCCAGCATAGTTGCAATCACAAAATAAAGCCCAATAAATTGTGCATGGCCAAAAATCATAGGAAGGATTAAAATTTTAGGCTACTATCAAACATAGATTCTACATAGTCTAGCCATGTGACATTGGGCAAGCTGCTTAACCCCTCAGAACCTCAGTTTCTACCTTCTCCACAGTAGTTCTATTGGGATTAAGTGGATATAGGCACAATAGCTAGCATAGCATCTGGCATATGATAGGTTATAACTATGCCAGGGCATCTACCTTGGGCTTTGGAAGCAGTTGGAACAGATATGGATAAGAGAAGGAGTAGAGGACATGAGATCACTGGGGAGCTTAGGCACCTCTGAGTGAGGGCAAAGTCCTGGGAGATCAACAGGATTGGCCCCACCCCAATCTTGTCACTATAGTTACTGGTACCTGAGGAGAAAGGCTCTGTGGAATAGAAATAGGCAAGGGAATATGGTGACTGTCAAAAAGGGAAAGGAAAAAAAAAAATAGCTAAGGGTTGCCACTGACCTTGAACCAGGCCATCTTATTGTAGATAAAAGATCTAAGAGAAAAGATTTTCATTAAGACCCTGACAAGTCAAGTGCAGTATTAATGGACTGCTTCCAAAAAGCAGATGTCAAAGTAAATGCCCTCTGCTCCTGGTGGGTCTGAAGTGGACAAATTATAGTGCATTCTGATGAGCAGCTCGGCTAGTCAAGGCCTCATATAAAATGCCTGAGAATCCCAAGTGACAAATCATACTAAGCTACATGGAGGCATGCATGACATTTGCTTCTGCAAACTAAGCAAAGCTCCCTCAGAGATAACAGCAAGCCAGCTTCTGAGTAGTTTGCTTTCCCAGAGCTGCTGCTCAGGTTCATCTTTCCTTTTGAAAGAGATAAGAGGTAAGTGCTACAGTAGCTGCAACAAGGTAGGACTCCTGAGCTACAGGAACGTATATCTTGTAAAGTCTGTGCTGTGCTGCTCAGTCATGTCCGACTCTTTGCAACCCCATGGTCTGTCACCAGCCAGGCTCTTCTGTCCATGGGATTTTGCAGGCAAGAATATTGAAGTGGCTTGCAATTTCCTACTCCAGTGAATCTTCCCAACCAAGGGATCAAACCCACATCTTTTGTGTCTTCTACATTGGCAGGCAAAACCTTTACCACTGTGCCACCTGGAAAGCCCCTTTGTAAAGTCAGTGGCGTTAAAAACAGTAACAGATGGGCTTTGCTAGGGGAAGAAAAAGGATTAAGCGCTGTGAAACTAAAGGCGGATGCAAGGACAGACAATGAGTACAGAAGGAAGAAGAATAAGAGTAAGAAGAAAGACAGGACTCAGGACCCAACATCTGAAGCCCAACCATTTCACAGTAATTTAAATAGTCCAATTCTATTCCCATTCTAGAGAAACTACCAACATAGGCTTAATTAGTGCAGGAATGTCACACCTGGCAGTTTTAATTATAATGGAACTCATCTAAGGATTTTTTTATATTATGAAGAAGTTAATATCTAATTTTTAAGTCTAAAACACCACTTCAAGAAAAAGATAATCCTTAGTTCAGAGCACTTTTCCACTTACAGCATAGTACCAGACACAGAAGAGATTCTTAATAAATAGGTTGTCCTGTCAATGTAAATGTTGATTTTCCATTTTTGGTCCTCTTCCTCTATTACAGTTTCTCCTTCTGTCTCTGCTCTGGTACCTGCTTAGCCCTCCTGGGGATCTTCAGGGATAAGAGATTTCTGAGCACAATTGTAGCTTTTTAAGAGATGCCCACTGGTTAAAGATGTCAAAGAAGACATAACAGAAGTACTAGATAACTCTGGAATAAGATGAGATGAGTTAATGTCCCTGCACATGTACAAAAAGGGGAAAGACAATTTCCAGAGGATGGAGAACAGAGAGAAAGCCTGAGGGAAGGAGGTGGGCAGAAGAGAGGAGAGGAGGGAGAGAGGAATGGAGGGAGGAAGGGAGAGGAGGCAGGGGGAGGGGGGAGGGAGGGGGTGGGGAAGAGAGAGAGAGATGGGGAACGGAGGTTAGAAGATGGGAGAAGAGGAGAGAAAGAAAAATCAGAGACCACAGGAAGGGTGATGTGTGGATAATCCATAGTTAGCCAGAGTTTACCTCCTCCTCACAGGCTTCCTCTATCATTAACCACATTTTAAACGTATCTTACAATCTGTATATTCATTTCATCATCACCACAACTCTACAAGGCAGGCATTACTATTATCCACTTTGTACAAACTAGTAGACTAACAGCTGTCTCTGTCCTCATAACTTTGCTACTTCACACTCACACTGCTTTAGAAGAGAAGCAGCAATTAGGACGATGAACTGCTCTTACTATGAGACATTACCTACCTCAGAATGCAAGCTATAGAAGAAAACACTGCCCTCTACCTTCTTAATGTCAAATATGTCTCTCTAGAGGTAGAATCTGGAGAAGGCAATGGCACCCCACTCCAGTACTCTTGCCTGGAGAATCCCATGGACGGAGGAGCTTGGTGCTGCAGTCCATGGGGTTGCACAGAGTCGGACACGACTGAGCGACTTCACTTTCACTTTTCCCTTTCATGCATTGGAGAAGGAAATGGCAACCCACTCCAGTGTTCTTGCCTGGAGAATCCCAGGGACGGGGGAGCCTGGTGGGCTGCTGTCTATGGGGTCGCACAGAGTTGGACACAACTGATGAGGCTTAGCAGCAGCAGCAGAGGTAAAATCATTCAATAAAGTCTGAACAAAACCACTGTAATACAGCCCACTATCGAATGAAACCAAGAGTACCACAACTAAAGACACATCCTTTGAAATATAATCAATATAAGATTATGAAGCAAAATTATGCTAGGGAATTCCCAGGTGGCTCAGTGGTCAAGAATTCACCTGTCAAGGCAGGAGATGCAGATTTGATCCCTGGGTCAGGAGGATCCCCTGGAGAAGAAAATGGTTACCCACTCCAGGATTCTTGCCTGGGAAATCCCATGGACAGAGGAGGCTGGTGGGTTATAGTTCAGGGGTCGCAAAGAGTCAGACATGGCTGAGCATGCGTGCACATATGCTAGGAATTACATTTGTAACTTTTCACCCAATTTCAGCATGAAATTACATTGTAAACAAAATCTACCTTCCAGTAATTAAAACAGAGATTATAGTAGGCAATGTTTCCAGGAACTACTGTCAGTGGGAGGAAGGGAAAAATCAGTAAATAGAATAGTGTTAGAATTTGGGTATTATAATAGGGTATTATAATAATATTACCATATCAACCAGAGTTTGGCTTTTACAGGGTTAACCAGTCAAATCTTTTCTAAATTGGTCAGATATAGTTGGAATGTTTCTAATCCAGTTGTCTACCCTTGCCAAGAAGGGTTCCCGTTAAATTCAAGGGGATAAAATTTGCTGGTTGTAGCATGTTTTCCTCAGAGCAGATTAAGAGCTGTTCAATAGAAGTATAATAGAATGTGTAAATCCAGTATGACTTGGGAGCAGTGTATCTGACATTGAAGATACAGAGCTGTCATAGTGGAGATAACTTGTACATTGAACAGGAGAAATTCTGGTAGACATAATGCATCTTCTGACAATAAAAACAGATTTAAGCCAAAATAAAACACCAAACACCTCATAAAAACAGCCACCAGCAGCCAAGTTTTCAGAATAAGTGAAAAGTTCAATAGGGATCATTGCCAATTAAATAGGCTGCCTTGACATTTAAGCTATAATGTGATAAATGAAAATTAATCCTAATATGAATGGGGAAGCATGTAAGCAGAATACCTTCTGGTCCCTTTGGACACACACACAGAGAGTCAGTTGACTTTGGTTTATAGATATACACCTGGACAACTGGGTTGGCTCCCCCATCTAATGATTAGTCACTTTCAGCAATCTTTCTCCAGAGAAAAAGCTGAATTTGAAGGTTTAGGAAGTTCTGGAAAACAAGAGGAATGTCTGCCAATTTATCAACTCATTTCTCCTCATGTCAGATTCTATAACTCATCTACCTGCCTACCCATTCACATTAACACTCAAATGAGAATTCATACAGAGAAACATTTTCTACTACTTCTATGCCAATTTTCTATTTTCCTACATAATCCACACTTCCTGAACAGCTTTTAAAAATTCTCTGGAAGAAGTATTTGCACTTGTACCAAGCTGTGGAGGAAATTTTCATTCCCAGAATGAAATTTTCCTTAAGGAAGACCAGAAGAGCTACTCTTCCTCCTAACAACCTCTTTATAACACACTTGTCTGTGAGATGAATTATCATATCTGAATCCATAGCCTCCGTGGCTACTATCAGAAGTAATTCATATACCATTCTCATGTAGACCTCAAAAAGGGCTGTTATAAATTCATGGAGCCTATTCTTAACCCTTTACTTGAGCAACTACCAGCCTGTACACTTACACACTGAGATACAGAAATGAGTAAATCTGAGAATGATCTTATCAAAAGCATTACTAATATTCCAGGAGTCAAATTTCTCCTTTCCAATGGAGTAAAATGACAAAACCAAAAAGAAAAAAAAAAGGAAAAAAAGTGAAACTAATACATACTTATAAGAATTAGAGTCTAAAGGAAGAGATTGAATTGATAGTTCAGGCTGTCAATATTATAATAGATAAACAATAGAAAAATTGATAAAGACAAAGCAAAACTTTGGCTATGACATAAATGCTAAAATAATGTCCTCTAAACCTAACTTCTCAAAGTGAAGTGAAGTCACTCAGTCATGTCCAACTCTTTGCGATCCCATGGACTGTAGCCTACCAGGCTCCTCTGTCCATGGGATTTTCCAGGCAATAGTACTGGAGTGGACTGCCATTTCGTTCTCCAGAGGATATTCCCAACCCAGGGACTGAACCCAGGTCTCCCACATTGTAGGCAGATGCTTTACCGTCTGAGCCATCAGGGAATTCCTTAACTTCTCAAGAAGGATTATAAAAACCACTGAATAGTAGCATGAATATAAAAGTCAACACAATTGCTATATTTATAAAGCTCCCCATCCTTGAACCTTACACTTAAAATATTCAGCATACCTGACATCAGGCTGTTCTCTCCTCTACAAAAGATAATATCCTATCGCCACCATCTACCTGACTTGGTATATACAAGGATCATTATAGTGCTGTGGCAGACTGCTGGTTGGTCCCTTGAAATTTTTTCTTTCATTTTCTTTGTCTTCATTTTAGTAGTATAACCCTACTCAGTTCTGAATAGATATATGCCTACCAAGTTAGAGTTTTATTTCCCAGTGTCCCTTATAACCAGGTCTTGCTATGTGAGTAGATAAAAGGATATAAGCAAAAGTCACCTATTCACCCTCTGGTTCACATCTTTAGATATGATAATACTTGATCTATACACCCTCTCTTTCCACCTTCCCATGGACTGGAATGCAGATGCAACAGTAATGCAGGTGTGACTGTGCAGATGGGGGACATCCCTAGGTCAAGATGGAAGCATAAGATAGGGAGAATCGGGTTCCCTAAGATATTTCATGGAGCAGAGGTGCCTTATCCTAAAACAATCAGAGGGAAAGACATTTCTACATCATTTAAACCATTGTATTTTGGTATTTCTTTGTTATAATACTTAAGCCTACATCCTCAGTAATATCAGTGGATTTTTTTTTAAATAAAAAACTGCTCTAGAGTCAGGCTGATTCTGAATCTCAGCTTCCACATTACTAGCTGTAGACCTTTAAGTGAGTCACTTAAACACACTGAGACTTGATTGCTTCATCTGTAAAATGGTACTAATAATGTACTGAGAGTATTATAAAGAAAACAAATGTAAAGTACTCAAGGCCATGTCTGTCTCCTTTTAATTGTTCAGACCAATAAATGTTACCTATAGCTATGTAAACAATAGTTCAATAAAATGGAAAAATGAAATAAATTCTGTCAATTAAATTAACAAATGGGAGTCTATCTAGCTAACAAAATCTCTAAGTAGAGACGGCTTTGCTTTAAACTTTCCTAAACTTTTTGTGCCAATATTGGGGAACAGTTTGAAAGACCACATTTCACTGGGACATGATGCAAATAATGTGGAAGTTTTGTTCCACAGAAATTTGTTAGGGAAAGAATCTTCAAATGCATAGGCAATTTTTTTTCAAATCAAATAGGATTCCACAGAATATGCAGATGAGAACTGATCTTTTTAGGTGGCCAAATATTAGCACACAGGTAAATGGCTTCCAAAATACCTGGGAGACAAAAGCTTACCAGAGGAGCAACCCAAGAGAAATCTGCTCCTCCAAACATCAACCCCTTGTCAGGATACAAAATTCACAGTGAACAGAAAAAAGTAGGAACGTGTTGTTCAGCTAGGACTGAGATGACTTGATTACCTTTGCTTTCTGCCAATTTCCAATGCCAGAGGGTGCTGCTGAGAAGCAAAGAGGGGGAAAGAATACCAAGACTAAGAGCTCCCTTTTCTCCACATCCTTAATAACACTTGTTTTCGTTGTCGTTGTCAATTTGAAAATAGCCATTCTGACCAGTGTGAGGTCATATCTCACTGTGGCTATGATTTGAATTTCCCTGATGAATAGTGAGGTTGAGCATCTTTTCACATATCAATTGGCCATCTGTGTGTCTTCTTTGGAAAAATTCTATATTCAGGTCCTCTGCCCATTTTTTAATCAGATTTTTTTATATTGAATTATGTGAGTTTTCAATGTATTTTGGATATTAACCCCTTATCAAATGTATCATTTGCAAATACCTTCTCCCATTCAGTAGGTTACCTTTTTTTCTTTTGGTGATGGTTTCCTTTGCTTTGCAAAAGCTTTTTAGTTTGATGTAGTCCCATTTGTTTATTTTTGCATTTCTTGCCCTTGTCTGAAGAGAAATACCCAAAATTATTGCTAAGACCAATGTCAATAAGCGTACTCCCTATATTTTCTTCAAGGAGTTTTATGGTTGCAGGGCTTACTGTCCTGCATTGTTGGTGGAAATTAAATTGGTGAAGCCACTATGGAAAACAGTATGGAAATCTCTCCAAAAATTAAAAATAGAACAACCATATAATGCAGCAATTCTTCTTCTGGATAGTTATCTGAAGAAAATGAAAACAATAATTTGAAAAGATACATATACCCCCATGTTTATTGCAGCATTACTTGCAATAGCTGAGATATGGAAACAACCTAAGTGTCTATCAATAAAGATGGATAAAGAAGATATAAGAAGCACACACACACACATATTAACAATTCAATTTGACAGAAAAATTGAAGAAAATGTATTCATAATTGAAAAAAATATATGTAATAGAATGATACTCAGACATAAAATAACTAAATCATGTCTTCTGTGAAAACATGGATAAACCTAAAGGGTATTATGCTATGCGAAATAAGTCAGACAAGGACAAATACTGTATGATTTCACTTATACTTGGAATCTAAAACACAAAACAAACAAAACAGAAACAGACTCATAGACACGAAGAACAAAATTGGTGGTCACTGAGCAGTGCGGTGGGGAGTTGTGTGAAGTAAGTGAAGGGGATTAAGTGGTACAAACTTCTAGCTATAGAATGAATACGTTATGGTATTTATCATAGGGCATAGGGAATATAGTCAATAATACTGTACTAACTTTGTATGGGGAAAGATGGTTATTAGATTGACCATGTTGATCAATTCCTGATGTATATAAATGTTGAATCACTATAGTGAACACCTGAAACTGATACATTAACTTCAGTTAAAAACAAAGAATGCTGCTGCTGCTGCTGCTAAATCGTTTCAGTCATGTCCGACTCTGTGCGACCCCATAGACGGCAGCCCACCAGATTCCCCCGTCCCTGGGATTCTCCAGGCAAGAACACTGGAGTGGGTTGCCATTTCCTTCTCCAATGCATGAAAGTGAAAAGTGAAAGTGAAGTTGCTCAGTCGTGTCCGTCTCTTAGCCACCCCATGGACTGCAGCCTACCAGGCTCCTCCATCCATGGGATTTTCCAGGCAAGAGTACTGGAGTGGGGTGCCATTGCCTTCTCCGAAAAACAAAGAATATATATTACCATATGTAAAAGAGATAGCCAACCGGAATTTGCTGTATAGTTCAGGAAACTCAAATAAGGGCTCTGTATCAACCTAGAGGGGTGGGATGGGGAGGGAGATGTGGCAGGGGGGTTCAAAAGGGAGGGGATATATGTATACCCTAGGCTGATTCATGTTGAGGTTTGACAGAAAACAACAAAATTCTGTAAAGCAAGTATCCTTCAATAAATAAATAAATAAAAATTTAAAAACAGAAAGACTATAAATTCTTAGTAATGAAGTGGTGTTAAGAGAAACACTGGAATAAAAATATGAAAGCATTGCCTGGTGAGACTTGTTGGACCACAGCAACCCACAAAGCCTAAACAATATTATAACACCACCAAACTTGAAATAGGTATCCTCTTCCTAGTCATTCTGGGAAGTGGTTACTAAATCTCTACATATGGGGCCTTGCTTTGGTCACAGAGAGATACCAAAACGACAATCTCTAGCTTGAGCTGTGTCCTGTGATTGCAGAGGCATGAGCACCATCCCTGGATTTCTCATACTGGCAGTGACTTGTTAAAACTGTCACTGGCAATTGTCCAAACAGTTGGATACACATAAAGTGGTTTAGGTTTTCCCCAGAAATAATGTAAAGTAAGCAGTCCTGGGATGTGCCAGGAAAGCATGAGCAAATATTATTTCTTATTATGTTCATAAAGTTTTTGATTTCTATCTATAAGATCATATATGACTTTGTTTCCTGGCCTATGAACTACTCTTTACATCTATCTTAACCTAAGTCATTAGAGGAAGAAGAACACATTTATTCTTATTTCAAACTGAAAAATCATTTTTGTATTGTTTTCAGTTAGTCTTTGCTCATACTGAAGAAGATATAGGAATCATTAAGATATCAGGGCCCAGACATTTTCTTTCAGGGTTCCCTTTAACTTCCATCTAACTCTTCTCCCTTTCTCCCAATCCTAGTTTTCCTTTTGGTGCCATATATCCCCACACTCTGGAGAAGGCAATGGCACCCCACTCCAGTACTCTTGCCTGGAAAATCCCATGGACTGAGGAGCCTGGTGGGCTGCAGTCCATGGGGTCGCAAAGAGTCGGACACAACTGAGAGACTTCACTTTCACTTTTCACTTTCATGTATTGGAAAAGGAAATGGCAACCCACTCCAGTGTTCTTGCCTGGAGAATCCCAGGGATGGGGGAGCCTGGTGGGCTGCCGTCTATGGGGTCGCACAGAGTCAGACACAACTGAACTGATTTAGCAGCAGCAGTCCCCCCACTCACCTTTTCTCTGTCATGTCACACAGAATACTTTTTTGCCTTCACATTATCATCCTCTGCCCTTTACCCTCTGCCTGCTGTTAAGGAAAAAAAAACACACAAAAACAACAACAAAAGTTGGGTTCGTACTAGGAAGACTTATGGGGTCAGAAAATTTAGCCAGATCCCTATGTTTTCCTGTGTAATCTTTGACAACTCAAGCAACCTCCCTATGTCTAGTTCCTTCCTTTGTTAAATGAGGGTGGTAATAACAGTACCTACATCATTGATTGTTGAGAAGATTAAATGAGGTATTATATACACAGCACCAGGAACTGTGTTTGGCTTCCTTACTCTAAAACTTCTGAGCAAGTATGGTGCTCTGGACACTATGTGAATCCATCATCATTGATGGAACCCTACCACTTTCCATTTTACACACCTCTTTCCTATCCATTCCTTCCTTTCTTTCCTGTGACTTAGCCCTGCTAGTCCCAATTATATCTGATATGGACCCTCAGTGCTGAAGACGCTGGTTGTGTCCTAAAGACACACATCACTCTGATCAGTGTGGAGATTTTGCTATCACTGTGTCCAAGCACATGTGCTCAGAACCAATAAATGGTTCCCAGGAGGGAAGTTGAAAGCTCCTCAATAATTCTCCTTACGATCTTCAAATTCTGTTAAAAAACAAAACAAAACACACACACTTCTATCCTTTGAAAGAAGGTCTACTGCCAAGTTGGAATTATGAGCTACAGGTCCAAGCCTCGTTCTGCCAACTAGTACTTTAATACATCAGTGGAGTAGTTTCATACTATAAAAAGAGAGGAGAAAAAAAATCAATGGAAACTAAAAGAGTAAACAGTTTGATAAAAGGTATAGAAAAAAAAAAAAAAAAGAGCTTCCCTGGCTCAGGCGGTAAAGGATCTGCCTGCAATGTGGGAGACCTGCATTTGATCCCTGGGTTGGGAAGATCCCCTGGAGAAGGGAGTGGCAACCCACTCCAGTATTCTAGCCTGGAAAATCCCATGGACAGAGGAGTCTGATAGGCTACAGTCCATGGGGTTGCAAAGAGTCAGACACAACTGAGTGACTAACACTATAGAAGAAGAAGGGAGGTAATGTGCATTGGAATGGTGAAGGGTTATACTGATCACCTCTAGGGACACTCAGTAGCATCCATCTGTTCCCAGGGCTGCTTGCCTCTGCTTCACAGGGACAAATTTCTTTCCTGTGAATATATATGGAAAATTGAAACTTAGTTTAAAGGCACTGAGTCCCTTCTGTTCATGAAGAGGAAAGTAACTTTTAGGAAAGGTAACAACAGACTACCCTTTCAGTGAATAAAATCAATTTTAATTGGCTAGTGAAAGTGTTATATTTTATGAAGGAAACATTTTGTAAATCCAAGAAAAATCTTACTTTGTATTGGATTGAAGGTCTCTTGAACAATAGCCACTGTGAGATTTCATTCATTCATTTAGTCTTCCTTTTTGTTTCTTTTCATTACATAGCAATTCTTTTCTTTTTTTTAAATTTATTTATTTTAATTGAAGGCTAATTACAATATTGTGGTGGTTTTTGCCATACATTGACATAAATCAGCCATGGGTGTACGTGTCCCCCACCCTGAACCCCCTCCCACCTCCCTCACCATCCCACCCCTCAGGGTCATCCCAGTGCAGTGGCCGTGAATGCCCTATCTTATGCATTGAACCTGGACTGGTGATCAATATCACATATGGCAATATACATGCCTCAATGCTATTCTCTCAAATCATCCCACCCTTGCCTTCTCCCAGAGTCCAAAAGTCTGATCTTTACATCTGTGTCTCTTTTGCTGTCTCACATATAGGGTCATTGTTACCATCTTCCTAAATTCCACATATATGTATCAATATACTGCATTGGTGTTTTTATTTCTGACTTACTTCACTCTGTATAATAGGCTCCAGTTTCATCCACCTCATTAGAACTGAGTCAAATGCATTCTTTTTAATAGCTGAATGATATTCCATTGTGTACCAGAGCTTTCTTATCCATTCGTCTGCAAATGGACATCTAGGTTGCTTCCTTGTCCTGGCTATTATAAACAGTGCTGTGATGAATATTGGGGTACACCTGTCTCTTTCAGTTCTGCTTTCCTCGGTGTGTATGCCCAGCAGTGGGATTGCTGGGTCATATGGCAGTTCTATTTCCAGGTTTTTAAGGAATCTCCACACTGTTCTCCATAGTGGCTGTACTAGTTTGCATTCCCACCAACAGTATAAGAGGGTTCCCTTTCCTCCACACCCTCTCCAGCATTTATTGCTTGTAGACTTTTGGATAGCAGCCATTCTGACTGGCATGAAATGGTACCTCACTGTGGTTTTGCTTTGCATTTCTCTGATAATGAGTGATGCTGAAGCTGAAACTCCAATACTTTGGCCACCTCATGCAAAGAGTTGACTCATTGGAAAAGACTTTGATGCTGGGAGGGATTGGGGGCAGGAGGAGAAGGGGACGACAGAGGATGAGATGGCTGGATGGCATCACTGACTTGATGGACGTGAGTTTGAGTGAACTCCGGGAGTTGGTGATGGACAGGGAGGCCTGGTATGCTGCGATTCATGGGGTCGCAAAGAGTCGGACACGACTGAGCAATTGAACTGAACTGAACTGAGCATCTTTTCATGTGTTTGTTAGCCATCTGTATGTCTTCTTGGAGAAATGTCTGTTTAGTTCTTTGGCCCATTTTTTCATTGGGTCATTTATTTTTATGGTATTGAGCTGCAGGAGCTGCTTGTATATTTTGGACATGAATTATTTGTCAGTTGCTTTGTTTGCTATTATTTTCTTCCATTCTGAAGGCTGTCTTTTCACCTTGCTTATAGTTTCCTTTGTTGTGCAAAAGCTTTTAATTTTAATTAGGTCCTATTTGTTTATTTTTGCTTTTATTTCCATTACTCTGGAAGGTGGGTCATAAAGGATCCTGCTATGATTTATGTCAGAGTGTTTTTCCTATGTTTTCCTCTAGGAGTTTTATAGTTTCTGGTCTTACATTTAGATCTTTAATCCATTTGGAGTTTATTTTTTGCATGGTGTTAGAAAGTGTTCTAGTTTCATTCTTTTACAAGTGGTTGACCATTTTTCTCAGCACCACTTGTTAAAGAGATTGTCTTTTCTCCATTGTATATTTTTGCCTCTTTTGTCAAAAATAAGGTGTCCATAGGTGCATGGATTTATCTCTGGGCTTTCTATTTTGTTCCACTGATCTATATTTCTGTCTTTGTGCCAGTACCATACTGTCTTGATGACTGTAGCTTTGTAGTAGAGCCTGAAGTCAGGCAGGTTGATTCCTCCAGTTTCATTCTTCTTTCTCAAGATTGCTTTCACTATTCGAGGTTTCTTGTATTTCCATACAAATTGTGAAATTATTTGTTCTAGTTCTCTGAAAAATACCATTGGTAGCTTGAGAGGGATTGCACTGAATCTATGGATTGCTTTGGGTAGTATACTCATTTTCAGTATATTGATTCTCCCAATCCATGAACATGGTATATTTCTTCATCTATTTGTGTCATCATTGATTTCTTTCAGCGGTGTTTTTTAGTTTTCTATATATAGGTCTTTTGTTTCTTTAGGTAGATTTATTCCTAAATATTTTATTCTTTTCGTTGCAATGGTGAATGGGATTGTCTCTTTCTCTGTTTTCTCATTGTTAGTGTATAGAAATGCAAGGGATTTCTGTGTGTTAATTTCATATCCTGCAACTTTACTATATTCATTGATTAGCTCTACTATTTTTCTGGAGGTGTCTTTAGGGTTTTCTATGTAGAGGATCATGTCATCTGCAAACAGGGAGAGTTTTACTTCTTCTTTTCCAATCTGGATTCCTTTATTTCTTTTCCTTCTCTGATTGCCATGGCTAAAACTTCCAAAACTATGTTGAATAGTAGTGGTGAGAGTGGGCACCCTTGTCTTGTTCCTGACTTTAGGGGAAATGCTTTCATTTTTTCACCATTGAGGATAATATTTGCTGTGGGTTTATCATATATGGCTTTTATTTTGTTGAGGTATGTTCCTTCTATGCCTGCTTTCTGGAGGGTTTTTTTCATAAATGGATGTTGAATTTTGTCAAAGGCTTTCTCTGCATCTATTGAGATAATCATATAGTTTTTATATTTCAATTTGTTAATGTGGTGTGTCACATTGATTAATTTGCAAATATTGAAAACTCCTTGCATCGCTGGGATAAAGCCCACTTGGTCATGGTGTATGATCTTTTTAATATATTGTTGGATTCTGTTTGCTAGAATTTTGTTGAGGATTTTTGCATCTATGTTCATCAGTGATATTGGCCTGTAGTTGTCTTTTTTTGTGGTGCCTTTGTCTGGTTTTGGCATTAGGGTGATGGTGGCCTCATAGAATGAGTTTGGGAGTTTACCTTCCTCTGCAAGTTTTTGGAGGAGTTTGAGTAGGATAGGTGTTAACGCTTCTCTAAATTTTTGGTAGAATTCACCTGTGAAGTCATCTGGTCCTGGGCTTTTGTTTGTTGGAAGATTTTTGTTACAGTTTCAATTTCCATGCTTGTGATGAGTCTGTTAAGATTTTCCATTTCTTCCTAGTTCAGTTTTGGAAGGTTATACTTTTCAAAGAATTCGTCCATTTCTTCCAAGTTGTCCATTTTATTGGCATATAGTTGCTGATAGTAGTCTTTTATGATCCTTTGTATTTGTGTTGTCCATTGTGTTTTCATTTCTAATTTTGCTAATTTGATTCCTCTCCCTTTTTTTATTGATGATTCTGGCTAATGATCTATTTTATTTATCTTCTCAGAGAACCAGATTTTAGTTTTGTTGATTTTGGCTAAAGTCTCCTTTGTTTTTTTTCATTTATTTCTACCCTAATTTTTATTTCTTTCCTTCTACTAACCCTGGGATTCTTCATTTCTTCTTTTTCTAGTTGCTTTATGTGTAAAGTTAGGTTATTTACTTGATTTTTATCTTGGTTCTTAAGGCAAGCTTGTATTGCTATGAACCTTACCATTAGCACTGCTTTTACTGAATCTGATAGGTTTTGGGTTGCCATGTTTTCATTTTCATTCATTTCTATCCATATTTTGATTTCTTTTGTGATTTGTTGATTATTCAGAAGTGTGTTGTTTAGCCTCCATATGGTTGTATTTTTAACAGTTTTTTTTTTCCTGTAGTTGACATATAATCTTACCACATTGTGATCAGAAAAGATGCTTGCAATGATTTCAATTTTTTTAATTTACCAAGGCTACATTTATGGCCCAGGATGTGATCTATCCTGGAGAAGGTTCCATGTGCACTTGAGAAAAAGGTGAAATTCATTGTTTTTGGGTGAAAGGTCCTATAGATATTAATTAGGTCTAACTGGTCCATTGTATCATTTAAAGTTTGTGTTTCCTTGTTAATTTGCGGTTTGGTTGATCTATCCATAGGTGTGAGTGGGGCATTAAAGTCTCCCACTATTATTGTGTTACTGTTAATTTCCCCTTTCATACTTGTTAGCATTTGCCTTACATATTGTGGTGCTCCTATGTTGGGTGCATATATAATTGTTATATCTTCTTCTTGGATTGATACTTTGATCATTATGTAGTTCCTTCTTTGTCTCTTTTCATGGCCTTTATTTCAAAGTCTATTTTATCTGATATGAGTATTGCTACTCCTGCTTTCTTTTGGTCTCCGTTTACATGAAATATCTTTTTCCAGCTCTTCATTTTCAGTCTGTATGTGTCCCTTGGTTTGAGGTGGGTCTGTTTTAGACAGCATATATAGGGGTCTTGTTTTTGAATCCATCAGCCAGTCTTTGGGTTGGGGCATTCAACCCATTTACATTTAAGGTAATTATTGATAAGTATGGTCCTGTTGCCATTTACTTTGTGGTTTGGGGTTCGAGTTTATGCACCTTTTCTGTGTTTTGTGTCTAGAGAAGATCCTTTAGCATTTGTTGAAGAGCTGGTTTGGTGGTGGTGAATTCTCTCAGCTTTTGCTTGTCTGTAATGCTTTTGAGTTCTCCTTCATATTGAATGAGATCCTTGCTAGGTACAGTAATCTGGGTTGTAGGTTTTTCTCTTTCATCACTTTAAGTATATCCTGCCATTCCCTTCTGGCTTGAAGAGTTTCCATTGAAAGATCAGCTGTTGCCCTTATGGGAATACCCTTGTGTGTTATTTGTTGTTTTTCCCTTGCTGCTTTTAATATTTATTCTTTGTATTTGATCTTCATTAATTTGATTAATATGTGTCTTGGTGTGTTTTGCCTTGGGTTTATCCTGTTTGGGACTCTCTGGGTTTCTTGGACTTGGGTGGCTATTTCCTTCCCTATTTTAGGGAAGTTTTCAACTATTATCTCCTGAAGTATTTTCTCATGCCCTTTCTTTTTGTCTTCTTCTTCTGGGACTCCTATGATTGGAATGTTGGGGCATTTAACATTGTCTCTGAGGTTGTCCCTATTTCTTTTAATTATTTTTCCTCTCTGCTTCATTTATTTCCACCATTCTATCTTCCATCTCACTTATCGTATCTTCTGCCTCAGTCATTCTACTGTTGGTTCCCTCCAGATTGCTTTTGATCTCAGTCATTGCATTATTTATTATTGATTCACTTTTTTCTTCCTTCTATACCCTTGTTAAACATTTCTTGCATCTTGTCAATCCTTGTTGCTAGTCTATTATCTGTAACTCCATTTTGTTTTTAAGATTTTGGATCATTACTATCATTATTATGAATTCATTTTTAAGGCATACTCCCCATCTCCTCCTCTTTTGTTTGTTTTGGTGGGCATTTATCATGTTCCTTTACCTGCTGAATATTTCTCTGTCTTTTCATTTGGTTTAGATTGCTGTTTGGGGTGGCCTTTCTATAGGCTGGAAGTTTGTGTTTCCTCTTTATTGTGGAGGCTGTTCCCTGTGAGTGGGGTTGGACTAGTGGCTTGTCAAGGTTTCCTGGTTACGGAAGCTCACGTCTGTCTTCTGGTGGGTGGAGCTGGATCTCTTCTCTCTGGAGTGCAATGAAGTGTCCTGTAGTGAGTTTTGGGGTGTCTATGGGTTTTACAGCAATTCTTTTCTGCATTCAAAGTTCTCCAAGGCATTTTAAGTTGAGTGTGGGGATTAATAAGTAGGAGGCACTAACAATTAGGTGATATACTTGAAAATCTGGTTAAAAAACTAAAATGTCTAATTAGCTGGGCACTTAAGTCAAAATAATTTGCAAGTCTCTTTAAAATTGGCATTTTCAACAATCAACAGAATGAGAAAAACTATTGAAATCATGTATTTGATAAGGGGTTAATATTCAGATTAAAACCTCCCACACATCAATGACAATAACAATCTGATTATAAAATAGGAAAAAAAAAAAACTTGAATGGCTATTTCTTCAGAGATGTACAAATGGTCAACAAGAACATGAAAAGATGCTTAACATCACTAATTAAGGAAACACAAATCAAGTATTACCTCATACTCATTAGGTGGCTATTATATGCTTTAAAAAAAAAACAGGAAACAATAATTGTTGGCAAGGATGTGGAGAAAAGGGAACCCTTGTTCACTGCTGGTGGGAATGTAAAACAGTGCAGCTACTGTTGAAAACAGTATGGAGGTTCCCCAAAAATTAAAAATAGAATTACCACATGATCTGGAAATTTCCCTTCTTGGTATACACCCCAAAGAAATGAAAGCAGGGACTCAAAGAGAGATCTCTATACCCATGTTCACATCAGCAATTTCACAATAGCCAAGGAGTAGAAATAACTCAAGTGTCCATTGATAGAAGAATGGATAAGCAAAATGTGGTACAGTCTACTACACATTGGGATAATATTCAGTATAAAAAGGAAGGAGATTCTCATACTTTCTACAACACAGATGAACCTTGAAGACGTTAAGTTAAGTACAATAAGCCATTCACAAAAGGATAAACACTGTAGGGTTCCATTTATATGAGGTACCTAGAGTAGTCAAATTCATGAGAGAGAGTAAGTAGAATGGTGGTTGCCAGGCACTGGTGGCGGGGAGGATGGGGTGTTAAGTGTTCAGTGAGTATGGCGTTTCAGTTTTGCAAGATGAAAAGAGTTCCTGAGAAGGACAGTATCGACGGCTGCACAACAATGAAAGTGTACTTAATGCCACTGAACTATACACTTAAAAATGGTTAAGATGGTAAATGTTATGTTACATGTACTTCACCACAATTTTTAAAATATCAGGGCTATAAAAATAAGGAAAGTTTCAGAAACCAATAAATCAAGAGAAGCCTAACTAGACACCACAAGTAATTGTAATACAACATACTGGACGTAATATTTTGGAACAGAGAAAAGGGCATTAGGTAAAAATAAGGCAATCTGAATAACATACAGAATTTACTTAATGTGTGTATGTGTGTGTGTGTTCAGTCCTGTCTGACTCTGTGTGACCCCATGGACTGTAGCCCACAGCTCCTCTGTCCATGGAATTTTCCAGGCAAGAACGTTAGAATGGGTTGCCATTCTAGTATTCTTCCTGACTCCAGGATCTCCAGGGGATCTTCCTGACTCAGAAATCGAACCTGTATCTCCTGCACTGGCAGGCAGATTCTTTACCACTGGCACCATCTGGAAAGTCTATTTAATGTTAATGCATATGTAAATATTGATTCATCGATGCACTCTACAAATATACCATACCAATGTAAGATGTGAACCATAATGGAAATTGGGTGCAAGATACATGTGAACTGTCTATACTATCTTGTTTTGAAAACTTAAAACTATATAAATTATACTGTTTACTTTCATAAAATATCATTTGCCCTGGATTTCACAAAGTGACCCATTTAAAACGAACCCCAATTATAGCTCTATAGCTGACATTTGAATTGTTATTTGTCCTGGTCTTTTGGTACCACCCTCTGAGGAGTTTTAATGTGCTTCACTGATCACTTCTTAATCTAATTAATCCCGAGTTCATCCATGTGAGGATAGGGCAAGCAGCATTAAGAATTATCCTCTTTTGTAGACAAGGAAACTGAGGTCCAGAAAGTTTACAAGTGGGCCCAAGGTCAGTCAACTAACTTGATGTCAAAGCCAAGAGAGTAACCACATTGTCCCCATTTCCCAGTTTAGCATTCAGAAGCATTGTTCCCTAATGAGCCTTTCAGGATGTGTGAGAACAGTTGGAAGATTTCAAGAATCTGCTGAAAGCTTAGCTCTCTCTTGCTAAATAGCACAGATTCACTCACTCCAGATTCACTATTGTAAGGAGTCCTCCAACTTTGTGCCCTGAAGATTCACTTTCCCCCAATTGTCTCTTTTCTTCTTTAAGTATTGTATGCTTCTGCGTCATAACTGCTCAGCAAACATACATTCACTGAATGAATAAAGGAATACAGGTAAGAATAAATGAATGAATGAACAAGTTTCAAAAGCAAGGGACATCAGTGGACTCTAGTGAGAATAGCTCTTGCTCTAAGTCTACATGGTGGCCAAATAGTGGCAAATTTCCCATCTCAGCATACCAACCTTCCCCACATATCCTTTACTGTAATCAACCAAACTATTTTCTAAGGCCTCTGTCCTCCTTGCCCCCTTCTCCCTCACTCCTTTTCCCTCTTCCTTTCTCCATTTCTCTCTCTCTCTCCCTCTCTCCTCCTCTGCCCCTTTTCCTATAATCATGAACTGTTTCACCTAATGCCACTTCTTTGAATTATGTAGGGTAATTACAATAGAATGTTATGTCTTTTGCTATTATAGATACACAGATTCCCTTCCATAGCATTCAGAACACTAGTGTGTCCTCATACATAGATACTTTTCTCATCGTAAATTATTTGGCTCATTTATAAATTATAATTGTATGGATGGTCCCTCTTTATTTCTCATTTGATATTCATGTTAAATATTTGATTTTTGTTTCCTTGCTATCCAACTCCAATCTACAAAAGACAACACTTAAAGTAGAAAATGCATTACATATTTTAACAAATCTTCCTTAAATAAACCCCTTGGTGATGGCACTAATCACTCCATTTTTAAAATTAAGTTTAGATTTTTTAAATGGGAGATTTTCCACAATGTGGCACACCTTCATAGCCTATGAGCCTATTTCCCTACTACTATTTTTATGTGCCCTTTGATTTAAACATTTTAAAATTCCCAAACACAGCTCCCCTGTGTGTTTTAACTGCCACATATGATTTGATCATCTACAGCTATAAGCTGTCTTTTTTTTTTCTATTCTAAAGCATTATTGACCCTGATTTTAGGCAGTCTGTACCAAAGCACATGAGACTCTGGGTAGTATTAATACTCAGCTTTTGGAAAGCAGCTTTAAGATGGAAGGAAGGGTAGCTCAAAAATACAATTTGAATATTTTCACAATTGAACGCTAACCTTTATGCTTAATTTAGAATGAATGCTCAGGCAGAGCTTTTCTTCCTCCAGGGCACCTAGAAGACTGCTGACACTCAGTGCACATTATAAGCCATTTAACTAGCAATGCACTGATGGAGTAGGAAGACTGGCAGTAGGAAGTTTGTAAAATTCCTAGTATGACTGATTAAAAAACAAAACAAACAAAAAACCTTGATATTTCTTCATAAGGAGGAAAGGCATTCTTTAGTTCCTTAAAAATATAATACAGCATGATAAGAGAGAGGAATGAGGCACCATATTTTATCAGAAGACAAAGCTAGCTGACTATTGTATTCCATACCTAAACATTTTAAAGATACTCTTTTAAAGATTCCCTAGCCAAAGTACATACTTTCATTTGCTTTCTGTTTTGCACAACACAAATACCCATGACTTGCAAATAAGGTAACTATCTAGTCACATATCAATAAAATAAGTAAAATTTTCTCAGTCAAATTTATAAATTTTGCTTCCTTAATCCCATCCTTCTGCCTCCTATCAAAGGGGCCATTTCAAATTTTACCCTCCTTTAGGGCAGACATCACCTCTATGGTATATTTCCTGTGCTGAAATGACATTCTGCTAGAGGCACAAATACACATTCAGGTATTGTGGTTTGCATTCCAGTGCTGTGCTGTGCTTAGTCATTTAGTCCTGTCCAACTCTTTGCAACCCCATGGATTGCAGCTTGCGAGGCTCCTCTGACCATGGGGATTCTCCAGGCAAGAATACTGGAGTGGGTTGCCATGTCCTCCTCCAGGGGATCATCCCAACCCAAGGATTGAATCCAGGTCCCCCGCATTGCAGGCAGATTCTTTACCGTCTGAGCCACCAGGGAATCCCAAGAGTACTGGAGTGAGTAGCCTATCCTTCTCCAGGGGATCTTCCCTATCCAGGAATCAAACTGGGGTCTCCCGCATTGCAGGTGGATTCTTTACCAGCTGAGCTACCAGAAAAGCCCAAGGAGAAGCTAAATTCCACTCTATCATTCTGACCCAGATCTGAGTGCTGGCATCATTTCTAAATAGGAGCATCAGCCCTTTAATTATTGTCTCAAGAACCCAAGAGTCCAAATTAGTCATATTAATTAGTCAAACTTTCTTCCAATATAAATCCTTATCACCAGTGCCAGTAGCTATATATGACACTCAAAGCTCAGGAATTCCTAAAGAGCATACTTTGTATTATTTCCTTTGCATAGCCTTCTCCACTTGGCTACCTAGATTCAGATTACAGAGCAGAGTTCATATTTCTTATTTTGATTAGATGTCTCTTGAACATCCATCTATTACCCTAGTAAGTATTCCTTGTGCTGGAGTCATTGACTTGTGGCTTCAGTACCAATCTCCCCACTACTTTATAAACTCCAGATTTGAATCATCTTTCAACTCTGAATGCCCAACACTGAATGAACAGTGTTCATTCAATTGCTCTTCACTAAATAACTGTGAAATAAATTGCCATGTAAAAAGAAAAAAAATATGCCTAATTTTAACCTATTCTGCTAATTCAATCAGAGGTCTTAAACATGTTCCTCTTTCTCTTCCTCACTTTTCCCCCTCATCACCTCTCAATTCATATTGAAAAGATTTGGCACTGTGAGTAGCTATATAAAGTAAAGCCTGCTACTTGGGTTGGACATGAATGGTCAACCAGATGCTTTTAGGTGCAAGTGACAGAAAATAGAACTCTTAAGTGACTTGAACAACAACAAAAAACTTACTGGATCAAATAATAAAAAGATTCCAAGTGGACAGGTCTGTATTGATGGCTCAAGCAAGTATCCAAGATCTCATGTCTCATTCCTTGACTTGATCTTCTGTCTCTCATCCATTTCAGATTTGTCTGTCATGGTAATAAGCTGCTTATAGCAACTCCAGAACTTACATTCACATAGTTCTAAGTCCATAAACAAGAACAAGGTCCCCTTTCCTAGAACTGCCCATGAAAATCTCATTGCATCTCTTTTGATCTATTTGGTTCATATGCCCATTCCTGAACAAATAATATAATTGATGCTTAGGGGAATGCAAGACTCTAATTGGCTTAGATCTAGATTGTATGCCTACTGTAAGCACATGGCTGACAGTAGGAAGAAGTGATATACAAAGAGTATATAAAGGCATGGTGACAAAAAATGGTGAATGAACACTGGATGGCAAAATAAACAATTTCAAATTTATATACACAAATAAAATGTATCTAAGAATTCAATCAAGAAAACACATAAATGCAAATTAAAACAGCTGAATGGAAGTGCATTATAACAACATTATAATATGGATATGAGAAGGTGGAGACCACACACACTAAGTCAAATTTTCTGAATTCTATAAACTCATATATCTTTCACACCTCAAAGGCTGGAAAACTGTATCTCCCACCATACAGAAGTGTTTTTACAATGCCTTCATAATGGACAAGTGAAGGGCAGGGGTTGGTTTTACAAACTCATGTCTACTATAAAATAACCTAGTAATTTACACAATAAAACAAATAGCCTTACCTTGATTTAAATATTGAAACATGCATAAGATTGCTTATTGTTCTACAGTCCAGAGGATATGGTTTCATATGACCTTAGAAAAGAACATTTAATAAAGGATTTCGTAGGCAAAGAATTATATTTCTCTGTGCTGTATATATGTAGCAATTGTAGTAAAAATGGATCTTACAAACATGTCTGCGAAAGCACAGAGCATCTTAACAAGACAGCATCTATCATCACCCAATAAACACTTAATCAAATACTTGATAACTTTATTTTTTTTAATTTCTAGTGATTCAAATGTCTTTCATATAAGAGCTTTAAGTCTGAACAAAATAAATTTGCACTGTTATAAACGACTTTATCAATGAGCATCTGTAAGTGGTTTAACAAGGAACAGAGGGAAGAGATTGACTAGAAATAAAGATAGGTCACAGGGCAAACAAATATAACTCAGTAAATTGTATTTTGACTATGTTAAAATAACCAGGCATACAAATACAACTGTAAAAACATTATTGGAGGACTTCTCATTGGAACAACAATAAGGTCTCCATTGTTCAGTAATGTTCTGGCTAAAAATGCAACCAAAGCAGCAACTAAAACCTCATCCAGAAAAATGACTAAAGTCCATGGGAATACCCTAGGAAAAACATTTTCAAATAATAAACATAAAATGAAGCTTGAAATTGCACTTTAATTAGTCCATTTCTCTTATGTGAAAAAACTGAGGTCGAGATCATATCAGAGATGTGCCTAAGGTCACACAAAGTCCAAATCCTACATGACTGGTTTTCAAAGTAGAGTATGTTTACTCTATGGTTATAAAAAGGATCCAAAGGGAGAAGGGAAAAATATTAAATGCCCATAATATTTTGTGTGTGTGTGTTTGTACATTTTATTTTGTGCACAGCATATTTGCAGGGACGTGCACTCAAAATTTTTCTGGTCATTATGCCCTTTCAAAATCATTTGTTGACTACTCTCTTAAAATTATGACCTACACCTGGGCCAGACTTTCCCTCATCACCCTTCTGACACCCCTCCAATCCAGACATCTCTGGTACTGAGCACATACAACTCTGCCAATCAACTGAACACACTCTCTCTCTCTCAGCTGAGGACTTGGAATCAAAACCATTTCAGCTAGGCTTTTCAAATTCTTATTTCTTTATCTGCTTGCTTCAAAATTACATCATTCCTTCTTAAAACACACAGATTTAAAAGAAGGAAGAAATCCAACCTTTAAAGTAACACTGCTGCTTCAGCTGTGAATAGTCAAAGGAAATAAGAACTTTTAATAAAATATAAACAACTACCAAAACACATCTCACACCTTATCTAATACAAAATACAAAATCACCTTTGAGGATTTTTTCAAAGAGATATAGTCAGTATCTGACCTGCTAATTGAGTTATCAGTCCTCAAAGGCTGATGCAGAGTGAATCAATTATCACATATACTTTATTCTGCAGCCTATACACTGATAAATAACACAGGAGCCACCCTCTATGGGGTTTCTGTCCAACATCCCTGGGACTGACACTCTGCTGGGGGGGAGATACAGTTGGTAAAACAGAAAGTGTGTGGGCATAAATCTCCACTGATTACAGCCTGAGTTTAAAAGTTAAATTTAGGAGATTTGTTCCTCAAGGATGCAGCATTTTCAACAAGGAAAAACCTCAAGACATAGTAGAAAGAAGCAGTGAGCATGGGAATATTGTTCTTGTTCCATAGGTATTAAAAAATAGATTAAACTATAGGGACTTCCCTGGTGGTCCAGTGGCTAAGACTCCATATTCCCAATGCAGGGGGCTGAGGTTTGATCCCTGGTCGGGGAACTAGATCCCACATGACCCAACTAAGACCTGGTGTGAACAAATAAAAATAAGTAAGTAAGTAAATATATAATTTAAAAACAAGAAGCTCTAAATATACATGCAACTGTGAAAACACTTTCCTTAAAATTCACAGTGCAGGACAATCTTCAAATGAGTTATTTGAACTCATGTTAAATGAACATTTCAGAAATGTTCATTCCTGTGAGTGAGTGATGAGTGAAGTCACTCAGTCATGTCTGACTCTTTGTGACCCCATGGACTGTAGCCTACCAGGCTCCTCCGTCCATGGGATTCTCCAGGCAAGAGTACTGGGGTGGGTTGCCATTTCCTTCTCCATCATTCCTGTGGATGGTAATCAAAATCATGGGCCTCCTCAATGCACCCCTCCCTGTAACAGAAGGCAGCATGGCACAACAGTTAAAGCACAGATTCTGGAGTCAGAGTCTCTGGTTTTGAATCATAGCTCTGACATCTACTAGTTGTATGACCACAGCCAAGTTATTTAATTCCTCTAAAAGTCAGTTTCCCCATCCACAAAATGGAGATCAAAACAGAGTCCAATAGGTTGCTGTGATAATTACATGATTTTATAAATGGTATCCGACAAAGTTGGAGAAGACTCTTGAGAGTCCCTTGGACTGCAAGGAGATCCAACCAGCCCATTCTGAAGGAGATCAGCCCTGGGATTTCTTTGGAAGGAATGATGCTAAAGCTGAAACTCCAGTACTTTGGCCACCTCATGCGAAGAGTTGACTCATTGGAAAAGACTCTGATGCTGGGAGGGATTGTGGGCAGGAGGAGAAGGGGACGACAGAGGATGAGATGGCTGGATGGCATCACTGACTCGATGGACGTGAGTCTGGGTGAACTCCGGGAGTTGGTGATGGACAGGGAGGCCTGGTGTGCTGCGATTCATGGGGTCACAAAGAGTCAGACACGACTGAGCGACTGATCTGATCTGATCTGATCTGATCCGACAAAGTGAAAAAATGAAAGTTGCTCAGTCGTGCCCGACTCTTTGCGCCCCCACGGACTGTAGTCTGCCAAGCTCCTCTGTCCATGGGGGTACCTGACAAAGGGTACCTGATAAATTGTAGTTGCTGTGGGGGTGGTGGATGGAGATGATTGAATGTTACATCAAGCTTCTTGATGATTTAAATTGCTACCTAAAATATAGGATGACCAAGGTCTATTATTCTTTTGGGTTATCTTATTTAGCATTTTCATATCACTCATTGAGTGTAACATGTAGGGACCTGTACAGATCATCATATCAAAGCAGCCTTCAAAGAAATGACTCTTAATTTGCTTCTTTACTGCACACTTACAATTGTGGAAGACAGCATTCTCACTTCGTATCTCCACAGTAGTCACTGAAATTCAACTTACCATACAAACAAAAGTACAACAGTCTTTTCCAAATCCCTAATTACCATTAATATAAAAGTAAGGAGGACTGTATTCTATGAGATGAAATATGGTAATTCTATGGAGTCAAAGGACCAAGAGAATCATAATGACTCCTCTGGTTGGAACAGTGCTCCGCTGTAATGAAGCCTCCTAGCATTTTTGGCTCTGGCAAAAGCCTTCTTTGCTTCTTGGCATTGACACTAGAGTCAGCATTTTAAATTACAGGTATCTTCTCATCACACAGCTTATCAGCATTTGCACCTCTTATCTTGAAATGCAATGGTATCAGGGTTAAAAGAAAGATGCCCAATACAAATAGGGACATGATATGAGTTCCAATGATGTACATAACAAGCACACCTTACTATACACAGATGGCAGGTATACAGAGCAAGAAATTCAGCCCCATCAGCAGTAGAGGGGTAAGCTTCCTTGATCTTCAAGGCCCTAAAAAGTGCCTTACTATCAATGATATCAGCTTACTGAGATGATAAACCCATTTAGTCCTTTATGTAAGCCATCCGTTGCCATTTTCAGTATTATCTTGGCCCTTCCTTATCATTCAGGAGACTTTGGCCAGTTATCTACCTGCTCACCTATAAGGTAGCAAATAACCAAAACCAACTCAGTACATACTTGACATGTTTCCTGCAAGGATGAATAAATAAAAAATCTACTTTCATGATTCAGTTTTCCAACAACACTCTCCTCCCAGCAGGCCTAGGTTTAAGACCTCCCTGAAGTGCGTATCTGTTAGTAGTTTTCTACATTGTTAGCAAAGGAATTCTTTCTTCACCTAACAACTCACACTAAAATTAAATATATGCAATAGATTAAAGTAGGGGTACAGCAGTTTAAAACAGACTGAGAGGACCAGAGTCTTGCCTTTTAGTTCACCTGTTTGGATCCCCCAAAACTCAAGGGATAAGATCTGGTAGAGTGCCTGAAGAACTATGGATAGAGGTTTGTAACACTGTACAGGAGGTGGTGACCAAAACCATCCCAAGAAAAAGAAATGCAAAAAGGCAAGACGGTTGTCTGAGGAGGCCTTACAAATAGCTGAGGAAAGGAGAGAAGTGAAAGGCAAAGGAGAAAGGGAAAGATATACCCATCTGAATACAGAGTTCCAAAGAACAGCAAGGAGAGATAATAAAACCTTCCTAACTGAACAATGCAAAGAAATAGAGGAAAACAATAGAATGGGAAAGACTAGAGATCTCTTCAAGAAAATTAGAGATACCAAAGGAACATTTCACACAAAGATGGGCACAATAAAGGACAAAAACGGTATATAACGAACAGAAGCAGAAGATATTAAGAAGAGGTGGCAAGAATACACAGAAGAACTATACAAAAAAGATCTTTGTGAATCAGATAACCACGATGGTGTGATCACTCATCTAGAGCCAGACATCCTGGAGTCCAAAGTCAAGGAGGCCTTAGGAAGCATCACTACGAACAAAGCTAGTGGAGGTGATGGCATTCCAGCTGAGCTATTTCAAATCCTAAAAGACGATGCTGTAAATGTGCTACACTCAATATGCCAGCAAATTTGGAAAACTCAGCAGTGGCCAAAGGACTGGAAAATTTTTAATTCCAGTCCCAAAGAAAGGCAGTGCCAATGAATGTTTAATCTACCACACAATTGTTCTCATTTCACATGCTAGCAAAGTAATGTTCAAAATTCTCCAAGCTAGACTTCAACAGTACATGAACTGAGAACCTCCAGATGTTCAAGCTGGATTTAGAAAAGGCAGGGGAACCAGAGATGAAATTGCCAACATCCATTAGATCATAGAGAAAACCAGAGAATTCCAGAAAACATGTACTTTTGCTCCACTGACTACGCTAAAGCCTTTGACTGTGTGGATCACAACAAACTGTGGAAAATTCTTCAAGAGATAAGAATACCAGACCACCTGACCTGCCTCCTAAGGGACTTTTGCGCAGGTCGAGAAGCAACAGCTCAGACCAGACATGGAACAACTGACTGGTTCAAAACTGGGAATGGAGTATGTCAAGGCTTTATATTGTGATCCTGCTTATTTAACTTAATATGCAGAGTACATCATGCAAAATGCCAGGCTGGATGAAGCACAAGCTGGAATCAAGTTTTCAGGGAGAAATATCAATAACCTCAAATATGCAGATGACACCACCCTTATGGCATAAAGTGAAGAGGAACTAAAGAGCCTCCTGATGAAGGTGAAAGAGGAGAGTGAAAAAGCTGGCTAAAAACTCAACATTCAAATAAGGAAGATCATGGCATCCAGTCCCATCACTTAATGGAAAATAGATGGGAAAACATTGGAAACAGCCCAATATTTGTCTGTCTAGTCAAAGCTATGGTTTTTCCAGTAGTCATGTATGGATGTGTGAATTGGACTATAAGAAAGCTGAGCGCCAAAGAATTGATGCTTTTGAACTGTGGTGCTGGAGAAGACTCTTGAGAGTCCCTTGGACTGCAAGGAAATCAAACCAGTTAATCCTACAGGAAGTCAATCCTGAATGTACTTTGGAGGGACTGATGCTGAAGCTAAAGCTCCAATACTTTGGCCACCTTATGTGAAGGGCCAACTCACTGGAAAATACCCTGATACTGGGAAAGATTGAAGGCAGGAGGAGACAGGGATGAGAGAGGACGAGATAGGTGGATGGCATCACCAGTTCAATGGACATGAGTTTGAGCAAGCTCTGGGAGATGGTGAAGAAGAGAGAAGCCTGACATGCTGCAGTTCATGGGATCACAAAGAGTTGGACACAACTGAGTGACTGAATAACAACAGCAACAAATCTCAGTTATTCCAGTGTAGGCTGATGATCAAGAGCATATACTCAAGAGCCAAAATGCCTAGACTGAATCCTGACTCTAGCATTTCCTTTCTAAAACATGGGTTACAATGTGCAGAAAGGGCTGTTTTGTCTGGGCATAGGTAGAAATGGCGAAAACAGGCGCCTCATGAATTCAAAAGATCGTTAATTAAAACTGGGATAGAAAGAAGAGGTGCTCAAAGCCCAACTCCCCTTTTTGTCTCAAGGTACATGATCAACCTTGGGTGAAAAATAATCCTGGATGTCATGACAATTAGGCAATGCATTTATATGACTTAAAATGAGAAGGGAGAGAAGAAAGGAAAGAAATGAAAAAACTTTGGTCAATAATGACTCAGTATGTGTCCAAATCTTTAATGTAAGTCAAAGTAGGAGAGAAATACCAGCTGATAATATGATTGGCTTTACCAAGTTAACAGTTCAGGCTGTTCTGAGATTCACACAGAAACCAAACCATGATGCTCAGGTTTAGTGACAACCCTTTAGAAAGGCTTAAGAAAAACCCTGCACATGGGAAAGATTATACTAACTAGGTACTTTGCATTATGCCCATACATCATAATGCAGATGCACAGCTGTGAACACGTATCTGTACCGCATGGATGGGATTCTAGAGAATCTCTAAGGGAACTATGACATCAAAGCAAGTGCCAGTAGAACACGTTCAAAGCCTACAAAACTTCTAATTTAAAGACAAACAGCCTGTTTCAAACAATAGGATTATAAACTTATGTGACATAGTTATTATAATTATTGCTATTTAGTCAGAGAAGACTTTTCTATGCATTGCCCAAAACAGGAAATCTACCACATCCTTTATCATTCACTAAATGTCTGTGATCTCTTCTATATAGGTTTAGGAATAATAATAATTTCCCAACTAAATAATTACTCAGCATGGTTCTTCCCTGTCTTATTGACTTCAGAAAGCTGGCCCTTGCCTTTTTCTTAACCAACACATGCACGTGTCCTGGCATTTAAGTACTAGAAATTTATACCATCTTCAACAACATACAAGCAGAATGAAGTCCTCAATTTACTCAGACGACTGAATAAGGTGTGTAAATTCAACAGCTATTTGAGGAATATGATGTGCAAGGATCCATGTTGAGAAATCTAAAGATGTCCCAGTTTGTTATAAAAATAAAATGAGATATGTGATAAGGGGCCCACAGAAAGTTAGCAATGGAAGGAATCTTAGGGAATGTCTAGTTAATCCCTTCATTTTTTAACTTTCTTATTTTACTGATGAATAAACTGAAGCTCCTTATTATACACTTGGTTAGTGGTAGTGCCAGGACAAAATTTGGGGTTTCTTGATTCTTATATTGGTACTTTTTCTACTACATCACAGTACGTGCAGCAACTCTGGGAAGGAGGATGTAGAATTTACTTCTCAGTGGAGATCTGGAAAAACTGCAATGGAAAAGCCACCCTCTGAAAATTACTCAGAATTTGACAAGAAACGGTGAATAGGGCTTCCCTGGTTGTTCAGCTGGTAAAGAATCTGCTTGCAATGCCGGAGACCCCAGTTCAATTTTTGGGTTAGGAAGATCCCCTGGAGAAGGGATAAGCTACCCACTTTGGTATTCTTGGGTTTCCCTATTGGCTCACATGGTAAGGAATCTGCCTGCAATGCAGTAGACCTGGATTCGACCAGTAGGTTGGGAAGATCCCCTGTAGGAGGGGATGGCAACCCACTCCAGTATTCTTGCCTGGAGAATCCCAATGGACAGAGGAGCCTAGTGGTCTACAGTCCATGGCTGCAAAGAGTCGGACACAGCTTAGTGACTAAGCATAGCACAGCACAAAGGTGAATAAAGGGGCAAACATAGGAAGGAGATGGAAAAACAAAAGCATGTGTACTACTGGGAAAGCATGAGTCATTTCCGGAGACCCAAAACAGTCCAGTTTTGCTAGAAACTTGCAGTTTCTTGCCAAGGGTGCAATTGGCCTTTTTGGTGGGGCAGTTCTTAAATGGTGAGGGTCTACTTCACTCAATACATGATGCTTGGCATCTGTTGCTCCAGATCACTAGACACCCATATTGTCCTCACTCATTGTGACAACCCACACAACCCAAGAGATTTCCAAACATCACCACTCCCAGTTTAGAAACACCAAGCATAAATATGGGGTGTCTAGGGAGAGGAATAGTATTCAAGAAGGCTGTAAGTAGGTTGGGTTCAGATAATGAAAAACCTTAAAGAAGCTCACACCTTTTGTCATAGACTACAAGGAAACACTGAATGTAGTAGGGATGAGGCACTGTTTGATATGTTCTTCAGGAAGGATTCTGGTGTTGTTGTAGGAAATAATTAAGGTGGTAAGACATAAAGGGAATTCCTTGGTGGCTCAATGGTAAAGAACACACCTGCCAATGTAGGAGATGCAAGAAACATGGGTTAGATCACTGGATTGGGAAGATCCCCTGGAGAAGAAAATGGCAACCCACTCCAGTATTCTTGCATGGAGAATTCCATGGACAGAGGAGCCTGGCGGGCTATAGTCCAAGGGATCACAAAGAGTCAGACACAACAGAGCATGAGCACAATGACAACAAAGAGATGAAAGCAGGGAGACAAGTTAGTTGGTTCCAATAATAATACATGCTTTTCTTTCTTTCCTTTTGTCATTCCTACTTCTGTGTCTACCTGGGCTTTGAAGTCTGCTTTGTATTCTGACTCTCAGCCTCTATTTTGAACCATTTGAATATGAAATTTGCCTCTTAGATTTAATCAGACTGTATTTCTTTGCCACACACTTATTTTATTGCTGGCTCTGAGAAGTGAGGGCAGGCTCTACCATTAAAGGCTATCTTGCCACCATGTTGTTTTGAATGGTGTTTGTAACTTGAGCTGTGGTTCCAATACACTTGGCTTCCCTGGTGGCTCAGACGGTAAAGCATCTGCCTACAATGCTAGAGACCCGGGGTCAATCCCTGGTTTGGGAAGATCTCCTGAAGAAGGAAATGGGAACCCACTCCAGTATTCTTGCCTGAAAAATCCCTTGGATGGAGCAACCTGGTAGGCTAAAGTCTATGGGGTTGCAAAGAGTCGGACACGACTGAGCGACTTCACTTTCTTTTCCAATATGCTTACAAAATGATTTTCAAATAAAAATGCCTTGTTCCAAACTTTCTGCCTGTGTTATCTAAAGTTTAACTTGTTCCCAGGTACATTCAGCTTCGCTAAAAAGAAAAACAAAAGGTGTTAAATACTTTCATTGCAAGCAGATGTTTGGTATTTTATAGGACACAAAAATACTACTTTATTGAATGGCAGCCTGTTCAAAACCTTAGTGCTAATTAGATTCTGTCAACATTTTCATTAGAAATCCCCACTTTCCTAAGTAAGTGTATTTTCAGTTTTGGAGATGAAGTTGGAAAACATCATATTGGTTGTTTCTAAATTAAAGTAGAGACATTAGAAAAATATCCCTTTTAGTCAAATACATTATGCCAAGATGCCATGTACAAGAAATTGTGATGAAAACATGCATCAACTTCCAGGGACACTCTAAACAGAAAAAAAGTTAATGAGGTGGGTGAAACTGGAGCCTATTATACAGAGTGAAGTAAGCCAGAAAGAAAAACACCAATACAGTATACTCACGCATATATATGGAATTTAGAAAGATGGTAATGATAACCCTGTATGCGAGACAGCAAAAGAGACACAGATGTATAGAACAGTCTTTTGGACTCTGTGGGAGAGGGAGAGGGTGGGATGATTTGGGAGAATGGCATTGAAACATGTATATTATCATATGTGAAATGAATTGCCAGTCCAGGTTTGATGCACGATACAGGATGCTTGGGGCTGGTGCACTGGGATGACCCAGAGGGATGGTACAGGGAGGGAGAGGGAGGGGGGTTCAGGGTGGGGAACACAGGTACACCCATGGCGTATTCATGTCAATGTATGGCAAAACCAATACAATATTGTAAAGTAATTAGCCTCCAATTAAAATACATAAATTTATATTTAAAAAAAGTTAGAGTCCTCTCATGTTTTAAAATAGCAAAGCAAAGAGCCTACTTTCGCTGTTGTTTAGTCGCTAAGTCATATCTGACTCTTTTGTGACCCCATGGACTGTAGCCTGCCAGGTTCCCCTGACCATGGGGTTCTCCAGGCAAGAATACTGGAGTGGATAGCCATTTCCTTCTCCAGGGGATTTTTCCTACCCAGGGATCAAACCTGAATCTCCTGAATTGCAAGTGGATTTCCATACCACTGAGCCACCAGAAAAGCCCAAAGAGCCTGCTAGTTGCGGATAAATCAGCATCTGATATTGTACCTGATGGACGAGCCCCAGAAATCCACTGGTTCTAATTTTGTAAACTGTACTAGTTAAAAAAAAAAAAACTGAAAATGTATCTCATACTACCTAAACTTCTAGATGAATTCTGGGGAGGAAAAAGAACATGTCAGGGTACCTCTAGCAAGCTAATATTGTCCATCCAAAGATCACCTGCCAAGGTAACTGATTTAACATCCAGTCACATCAGTTCCAGGGCAACAGACTATACCACTAGTACTTGTCATGCACCTTGCAAATGTATAACCTTAATGAACTATAAATAAATGTCATCTAAACAACTGTGGTTCAGTGCAAAATCAATTCCAATAGTTAAAAAAAGAAAAGGACCTTGGCCTGAAAATAATGCTTAATTAGTGTCATCTTTTTATATGCTTTGTTTGAGGTTAATATCACAATGGTTAACATGATGGACTCTGGAACCAGATTCCCAAGGTTTGAACCTTGGCTATACCAAAATTTTGGTTATACCAAGGCTATACCTTGGTTTTACTAGCTGAGAGGCCTTAGGCATGTTGTGTCTCTGTTCCTCAATGAGAAAAACAATAATACCTACCCCATAGGATTGTAAAATTTAGCCAGTACCATAAAGCACTTAGAACAGTGCCCAGTACATAATAAGTCTCCCATAATGTTAATCATGATGATAATGATAATGATGTCATATGATGGGAAAGGTATATAAGAACCTATGAAAATAGAATCTGAATGGGATGGTTCTCTCTCTGACATGAATTAAAGAGAAAAAAGGAAGGAAAAGAATACCATAAATTGTTCCAAGGGACATCATAGGGTTTTTATGCTTTCCTTTCAATCCTTTAACCTTTGAAATGGGGCTTAGAATCCCTGGTTTCTAGGAAGGAGTTCTTTAAGGCTGGCTTTGTTCATCTCAGTAGGGCAAACTGAGCCAACTGCTTTCCCTAGCCCCTTTTCTCTTAAGTAAATGTTGATTTATTTGCAGCGACTACTATAAATACTTCGTAAAAGGTTGTATTAGTTTGATTTCCAATTAACAGACCATTAAGTGCTGAGCCAAAATCTCTATAACCATCTCAGTGCAGAGGGTCAGTTCTTACTGTATACATTTCCCCACTATTATGAAGATAACAAGCTCTGGCTGAAAATCAGGATGCAAATGACCTCAGTAGGTTAGTAGATATTTGGCAAGACTTTGAAAGAGTTTTGAAATAATTCATCAAGATGATATACCATAAATGGGCCACATTTTTCAGGGGATATAGTCATTCAGAAACAGGACAAATATTTTTTATCAAATCATGCGGGGATGGAGGTCTCTAAGATCAATACCACTGTTGCAAGGTCTTTTAGTTTTCAGTTCCACTTAAGATCTTGCAATACTTGGACTGCAACAATTTACAAAACAAAGTACAGTGCCTTGTTTTCATTAATTCAAATGCACAGTCATCTCCAAAATACTTTTCGTGTGAGAGTCATGTGGTTATCCCACAGGGACCAGAGGAAAAATGTAAAAAAAAAAAAAACAAGTTACAAAAATATACCCAGGTTCCCTATGTGCATTTCTTGTGTGTTCAAAGTATCCCTACTAGGGCAGTAGGAGGCAGTGGCCTTTATTTACATGTGTTTACCTCCGTGTATGTGTATTTGTACCAAGAAGCATTTTAGAAATATTACCATATTAATAGTTGTTCAAGTAAAACTCAAGTTTATTTTTCTTTTAAAATCCAGTCAAAGATCTTCTGATGCTTTTTTGTTTTTCCCAGTGTGCTCAAAGACCTTATTTACTCTTTTTCGGATATTTATAATGAGAAAGGGGAGAAAATCTAGTTTCACACACACACACACACACACAAATGGCAATCCACTAAATATATAAGCTCTCTTACAAACTGATAATTTAATTTAAAGATAAGTTATTTGCTCAGATGATGGGAGTGCATGACGAATCGAATTATCTCTCTTTTGACATTAGGTGGACGTTAGAAATCAACTCTTTTCAAAATACCTTTCACTAATTTTATTTAATAAATATTGCCCTAGGAAGTACTGTGTGATAGACACTGTTCAAAGCACTTTACAGTAGTAACTCATTTAATCATCACAACCTTATGTGGCAGGCAATGTAATTATCATCTCTGTTTTCTCAAATGAATAAGAGAGTTTAACTGGCTTTCCTAAGGCCATACAGCTAATAGATACCACAGTTAGACTTCTAACCCAAGCTATCTGGCTCTAAAATTCAGGTTACTAACCATTCTGCTATCCAATCTGATCATAGTGCATAATATAAAGAAAAAAATGAGGAAATGAGTGTGGGATATTCAGGCTCCGTGTACAAGCAGAGTAAAGTTACCACTATCTTTATGATGTACAATGTCTTTTTTTTGTCCCAAGAAAAAATTTAACTGACTTCTCTCTTATTCTCTCAGTGGAAAAATATAACCTTTTAGTCTCTTAATGGGCTTCCCTTGTAGCTTAGTCAGTAAAAATTCTGCCTGCAATGTAGGAGACCCAGGTTCAATTCCTGGGTCCAGAAGATCCCCTGGAGAAGGAAATGGCAACCCACTCCAGTATTCTTGTCTGGAAAATCCCATGGACAGAGGAGCCTGGCGGGCTACAGTCCATGGGATTGCAAGAGTCTTAGCGACTTAGTGACTAAATCACTGTCACCAGTCTCTTACTACTCACCGAAAAGTTTTTTAAATTTTTATACAAATGAAAGAGATCCTTCCAGCTCTCTCTCAAATTTTTCTTCCAGTTCATTTGTTTGCTGCTGCTGCTAAGTTGCTTCAGTCGTGTCCGACTCTGTGCGACTCCATAGACCGGCAGCCCAACAGGCTCCCCTGTCCCTGGGATTCTCCAGGCAAGAACACTGGAGTGGGTTGCCATTTCCCTCTCCAATGTATGAAAGTGAAAAGTGAGAGTGAAGCCGCTCAGGCGTGTCCAACTCTTAGCGACCCCATGGACTGCAGCCTACCAGGCTCCTCCATCCACGGGATTTTCCAGGCAAGAGTACTGGAGTAACAACTATTGTCCAAAGGTAGCCTGACACACAAATCCAACCTATTTTCTCCTGATATGGGCTTGGCTTGACTTGGTGAAAGCTTACTGGTTGTCAAAGGTAAGAGAATACTTGTACTATAAAGAAGTAGAGGAACAGCAACAATAGTAACGACAGGTAAAATTTTTTAATATACCATATGTCAAAAACACTGGTCCAAGACTCATTGTCAATATTGTCTTGTTTATTCCTCACAGAAATCCCTGAAAATGCAGGGTATTACTCTAATACCATCAGCAAGGAAATAGAGTCTAAAACAATAAGCCACTTGACTCAAGTTTCCCAAGTAATAGATCTGAATCAAGGTTGATCTAACTTTAATGGCCATCATACTGGTTACCATTAGAACAAGTGCTTCACTGCTGTAACATTAAATAAATGCTTAAGTGGTTTGCCAGTGGTTGCTCAGATAGTACATGGTGGACATAGGGTTTACACTTAGGTCTTAAAAACCCTAAGAGCTGTGCTCATTCTAGAAGATTTGGTTTTAAGGAAAAAGTTCATAACTTGGTACCTTTGATTGCATTGTTTATCTAAATCCAACAATGTGTGGGGCCTCTTGGGATTCAATCTCTGTAGTTTATAATTAAATGTAAAGATAGAAGTGCGTGTGAGTATGCATGTGTGCACGTGCACACACAGAAGCTATGTATGTCAGAGGAAGAGACTGCAAGTGAATGTAAATTACATTCTCTGTTATTCTAACTTAGATGAAAATCAGCAAAATTAATAGAATATGGAGGGATCCTGATCTAACTTTTGGAATCAAGAGGAGGGAGCAACGTTTCTCATTGGTTTCATGAAATTTTAAAGTTGGTCAGGGCACTCTTGGGGAGAAGAGGAAGAATTAAAGTAGAGCATGAGATGGTCAGGGAGAGGATTACACTTCCCACTTAATGGAAAGATAGGCATATGCAAAAATAAATTTCTGTACCAATTTCCCAACTTTATGCTTAAAAATCTTACCATGCAAGTACACACTTTTCACAAAGTGCTAACAGGCACAGTAGCAAATGCTACAGCTCAAAATGCAAATGTCTTTTCCATTACAATTCATTTTTCAACCACTCATAACTGTACCAACCATCCTGCATCTTAACTAAAATATTTTCTGTTTGTCCTCATGGAAAACACTGACTTTTTTCCCTTTCCCAAAAGAAGTGTGAAAAAAGCCCCCTTTAGCTATGTCTGAGTCACCACCAGAAAAGGTGGGGGAGATCCTTATTATAATCGAATGAGAAGAGGCAGAGAATGTAAAGGGAACTGTTAAGAGTTTCTTTGTTCAAAAGAAAAAAAAAAAAAAAGAAGTATCTGAACTTTACTTTCCCACGTGTGAAAAATTGGTCAAGAATAAGTTATTAACATTTGAGAGTAGCTTGCTGAATGAGCAGATAACCTGTTCCCTAAATGGGAACTGCTACAGGAAGAAGGCAAAAGGCCTTCAGGGAAGAGAATGTCACAAGAGAGTAGAACAAGGGTTCAATTAATTCTCTTTTCCCAAAGGATGTGATTTTAACTTAGCCCCAAGGGTCTCAGTCTATTCTGGTTGGATGTAGTACTGTTGGGCTGAAGTGAGTGAAAGTCGCTCAGTCGTGTCCGACTCTTTGTGATCCAATGTACTATACAGCCCATGGAATTCTCCAGGCCAGAATACTGGAGTGGGTAGCCTGTCCCTTCTCCAGGGGATCTTCCCCACCCAGGGACCAAACTCAGTTCCCCTGCATTGCAGGCAGATTCTTTACCAGCTGAGCCACAAGGGAAGCCTACTGATGGGCTGAGCTGTCCCTAAGTCTTCATATTCTTTACTGTCCAGGCACATTTTTATTAAGTTGGATTAACTGAACTCTACATAAAAGTCAGAATCATCTAAAGGTAAGCCCCAATCATGTCATATATACTTTAATTCAAATAACCTTTTTTTTCAGGCTTTTTTCAGGCTGTCTGCGGGTATATGTGTATGTGAGCATGTGCAAGTGTTGACACAAATAAAATGTTTTACTTTAGACATGGGAGAATGATTCTAGATAAAAGTCTTCTTAATAGTGTTTATTTTTATATTCTGCTTTCTAGTTATAAAAGCAATCCATTTTCATCAAAGAAAACATGGGAAATATGAAAAAAACATAAAATGGTAAAATTAGAATCACCAATCTGGGTACCCAGAGAAGACTTTTGTATATGTCCATATATTCTTCTTTCTAAAACATTCTTTTCCAAGAAAAGAGACTATCCTGTGTATATTCTTTGTAATCTGTTTTCTCATGTTGCCAGACCTGCTCCATTTTTATGTTTATAATAATTCCTTAAGTAAACTCACCCAACTTAATATTTTAGATGCAATCTATTTGCTGATGACTTCCAGTCATATGGGCTTCCCTCATAGCTCAGTTGGTAAAGAATCCGCCTGCAATGCAGGAGACCCCAGTTTGATTCCTGGGTTGGGAAGATCTGCTGGAGAAGGGATAGGCTACCCACTCCAATATTCTTGGGCTTCCCTGTGGCTCAGCTGGTAAAGAATCTGCCCGCAATGCGGGAGATCTGGGTTTGATCCCTGGGTTGGGAAGATCGCCTGGAGAAGGGAAAGGCTACCCACTCCAGTATTCTGGCCTGGAGAATTCCACGGACTGTATAGTCCATGGGATCGCAAAGAGTTGGACACGACTGAGCGACTTTCACTCACTTCACTTCCAATCTTATATAACCAGCACAAAGTGAAAGTCACTCAATTGTGTCCGACTCTTTGCAACCCCATGGACTGTAGCCTGCCAGGCTCCTCTGTCCATGGAATTCTCCAGGCAAGAACTAGAGTGGGCAGCCATTATGTTTTCCAGGGGATCTTCCTGACTCAGGGATTGAACCCAGGTCTCCTGCATTACAGGGAGATTCTTTACCAGCTGAGCCACCAAGAAAGCCCAACTGGCATAATGCCTCCTCCAATTCAGACTCATGTATCGATCAACAGCCTAGACAACATTTCCTTTAGCTTTTTAATAGGCGTCTCAAGACACACATGCTCAAAACTGAGTCCCAATGTTTGCCACCCTCCCTAACCAGCCTCCTTCAGTTTGCCCAACTCACTAACACTAAACAGCCTCCTTCTAGTTATTCAGTCCTCCAAAAACCTTGATTCTTTTCATTTTCTCATCCCACACCAGCTCCCTGAGAAAATCTTGACAACTCTATTCTATTGTCACCTGGAATCACTGATTATTACAGAATTATCACCAGAATTATTACAAAGCCTCTTAACTGGTCTATTTCTGCCCCTGGGCGCTTTAGTCTGTTGCAATCATTGCAATTAGAAGGTTCTAGTTAAAACATAAGTTAGATCTTTACACTCCATCTTCCATTTTCTCTTTTGGAAAGAAGGCTTTACCAAGACCTACAAAGCCTTCTTCAACCTAGATGCCTCCTTCCCCCAGGACCTCTGTTGCCTCTCCTACCTGTTCTTCTCTTCCACTTATCTATATTCATTCACCTCTGAATACACTGTTCTCAGTGCTGTTCCTCCAACAACCCAAGTATGCTCCCACCTCAAGGCCTTTACACTTGCTCTTCCCCTGCTTCAAATATTCCTCCCTCATATATCCTCATGTTCTGCTCCCTGATATCCTATAGAGAAGACATTCATGGTGAGCCTTTTCCTGGACTCTGTATCTAAAATTTCACTCAGACACTTCATATTCCACTTCCTTGATTTTTTTCTCTTTAGCTTTAACATTCTGGTGTCACATATTTTATTTATTTATCTTCAGCCAACTCATTGGAAAAGACCCCAATGCTAGGAAAGATTGAGGGCAAGAGGAGAAGGGGGCGACAGAGGATGAGATGGTTGGATGGCATCACTGACTCAATGGACGTGGATTTGAACAAACTCAGGGAAATAGTGAACCACTGGTATGCCTGGCATGCTACAGTTCATACTACAGATCACAAAGAGTCAGACACAGCTTAATGACTGGACTACAACAATTCACATATTTACTCATTTATCTTCATAATGGCCTATCTCCTCCCTCATTGAAATGTAAGCTCTATGAGGGCAAATATTTTTTTCCATTTTATAAAATGGCTATATACCCAGCACCTAGAACAGTACCAAACAGATGATGTGTGCTCAGTAAATTTTTATAGAATAAATAAATAAATGTTTACTCCCTCTTCCCAAAAAATGATCATCTGGGCATTTTGTGGGATGAAACCCAACTATCACTATTAAAGTGCTGCTTATCCTTCAAGATTTCTAAAAGTCAACAACTTCACAAGAGAGTCTTTCCACTGTGTCATATAATATTTAGGGCTTTATTTGCAGGCCATTTAAGTAAAAGTTAACCTGAACAAGAAATAAGTTGAATGAAAAGCACTAGAAAGCATGTCTTTGTTATCTGGCACCTCACATCGCATTCCTTCTAAATGACACATTTTCCTGTACATGCCAATACAAAGATATACAACTAAAGCTGTTTGAGACTGTTTTGCTGTAGAAATCCACAATCGAGTGTCATCATGTAGATGCCCAATGTAGATGAATTTTAGGGACGAGCGCTACATCACTGTAGATATACGGAAAATCACACAGGCAGGAGTTAAGATTTACTTTGAACAGCGATCTCATTTATCAATTTTGCATGACCTTTGGGTTGTATTGATGACCTTTACCTTACATAACAGGTGTGTTTTCCTGAAAGCTTCTAGAAATGCATAATCTGATATAAATATACAAGTGAAATTTCTTATTTACAGCAACTCTGTGGTTTATTATCTAGGTTGTAAGTGTGGGTTTAGTTTTACATTATATACTATAGATACAGATAGAATATACTACATTTACTTAAATTAAAGCCTATCTGCTCTGGGTTTAGGTGCAAAGTAACCCCAATAAAATCTAGAGATCTGTCTTTGTAAAATGCTTACTAGTTGAGGACAATAAGGGTGACAGACACTATTTTTCAAACTATGAATGCTTCAAACATTTGAGAACAGACACCTAAAAATGACTCTAAATTGAGGTAGTAATACAACTGTGAGTTGAGGATTTTAATTGCTATTCTGTGATCTGTGTTATTCATGCATTGTAGAAATTCAACTGAATTTGGAGACAGAACATCCAGGTTCACATTTTGATTTTGTCATTTACTCACAACCTCTTGGCATCTCAGTATCCTAACCTACAACTTGTGGATAACAGTCCTTTACCTTCATCCCAGGGCTGCCCTAAGACTGGTGAAAGAAGAAACCTTGGGGAAAGTTGTCTCTAATGTTCCCCTGCTATTTCAGACAGAAAAGATTGTTGTGATGGTCCCTGCCCACATTATGGCATTTGTTACAAGACACCCTGAGTGTGACACTGTTCATCATTTCAGAGATTTCCTTAGGTTTGGAATAAGCACATACATTGTGGGAAGGAAAAAAATCAAACATTAGGTGAGCCCTTAGCAATGACACTTGTTGCAGGCTCTAGATTGTGTCCTGGTATCCCAAACCTTGTAATCACTCAGGCTCCTCAATGGAGTATGCTCGATACTGGCTTAAGCCACAACATTTCTACATAACAGTCTAGTCCACATGTGCTCAAAGAAAACAAGTGTGTTATATTGTGTCTGCATACATGCTCAGTCATGTCAAACTCTTTGCTCTGTTCAACTCTTTGCACTCCAACCCCATGCACTGTAGCCTGCTAGGCTCCTCTGTCCATGGGGTTTTTTCCAGGCCACCTGGAAAGCCCGGTGTGTTATACTATCAGTTAGCTAATGGAACTCATGTTTGATAATCTACAATTTCTAATTAGACCGAAATTCAATTTAGTCTACTATTTAACATTTCCAATTCATATAAAATGCCATTGCACATGGGCATCTGATTTAAAGAGTGTATAATAAGTGCTAAACTATTTCCTTTGTAAAAAGATCTATCCTCCATAATAGTATAACCAGATACAATCATACATACCATATTATAATGTCCATTGGCCTACCAATTTCATTGTAATGGGACCAATCATTTGTGACACTGCCCTTCATGGATTCTCCAGCCCTCTGGTTTCATTAGCAAGCATTCCTAGGCTGGCAGAGAAATTGTCACAACTGCCCCTGCTTTTTTTTTTTTTACCAATTTTATAAGTGGCCTTTTTTCAATCAGTTCATCATTTAATCAATGTTAATTTTAAAGCACTATGAACTCCCCAAGAAATAGACACAGATGATAACAAGCTTTTTTGATTTCTAGTTTAAAAAATTATATTTCAATATCCAGTAGCCATATTTTCACTTTGCAGTAGTGGTGTCAAGCAGATTTAAACTGATAAAACCATCTCTGTGATCTACACACTCAAATACATTTTGGAGAAAAATGTGAAATAGATGGATATTTTAAATCACCTGTGACCATTCCCTTTATTTGAGGAGTTACTTGGCTACTTTCAGACATTGAGAGACTGCTCCATTACAGATTCATTGGTGGAGTGAATCTGAAAGACAACTGTCAAAAAAAAAAGTCTTATCTCGGTCCTACTTTTGACTTTCTTCTAGGCCCTGTGCCAGCCATTTAACCATTTAACTTTCCATTTATCAACTGCTACCCAAGGCATCCACAAAGGCTTTGAAGTTATCAACAAGAACAGGCAATGCTAAGCCTTATAAGTTGAAAAAGAATTGACTAGATTTCCTAATGGGTAAAATTCTCCAGAAAATAGGCTGCAAATACATGCATATGGAACATTTCAATATCCCACAGCTGCATGTCTTTTGTTTTCAAGTGCCTCTAATCTAACAGAAGGAGTTGAAACCAGATCCTGTGTTCACACATTAGAGCCATTTCTAGCGGTTTCAAAACAAACGCAATTTGAACAGTCACGTTGTTTGTGCTCCTAACCAAGACTTTAGGTCCTGAAATGCAGTGTCTGAAGGAAAACATAACACTCTGAATCGCTGTACTTAAATATACAAAAAATAAATTTAAAAGAAAACTATGTCAAATCAATTATCCTGTCTTTCTGATTCATCAGTGTACAAACTGAGGTGAGATCATGGGGTATGATGTCTGAAGGGAAAGTTTCAGATGTTCTAAATACTGTTGGTACTGACGTCACAACCTTAGAGCCTCTAAAATTCAACTGTCTGAGGGCCCATGCTTGCCCTTGAGCAGAAGAAAATGACAGCTCTCTCTTTATATAGCTAGCAAGGATTTGAAGTGTGCTCCTCCTTTTCCTGAATAGACATAATTGTGAAGAGATTATGAAACAATGCTCGTGTATATTGTTTCTTCCTATCTTCCATTGAGTCTTCTCATGTTGCACTGCTTCAGAGGACAGGATTCAACTCATTACTTGAGTTGAATTTGTTGAGCATCTTCCTAGAGAGCAGTTATACACTAGATCTGGAGGGTGGGGGGCTCTCCAAAAACAAAAACGCTACAGAGTTTCATATTCTATTAGGATTTTATGTTACAGCAGAAAACCAGTGTGGCCAAGGAAGAGTTGATAAGGACCTTGAGGGACTTTATTGTTGGAATAGAAATTTCCAGGCTAAAAGGGGTTTTGGAGGCATGTGGACAAAGGTATGGGTGACAGTGAGGATGACCAAGATCCACATGAAAAGGACACGACTTTAGGAAAGGGTATGTGTTGGCAAAGGAAAGACATAAATCTGAAGGGTCGGGGCACTAGTACCAAAAGAAAGATCTTTCTGAGGTTCAGAGTGGAATACAGAACTATGCTCAATCAGCACCAGAGAAAAGCATTTTGGTAACAAAGATGAAGATACAGAGATGATTATGAGCCTACAAATTGTGAGAAAATCCATTAATATCTGCTTTGAGAGAATAAAATACAATTAAGTTCTGCCGTTTTTACTCCATAACATACCTAGTGGAGACCCATAGCATATGGAACAAGAACCATACCAAAAAGATTGGTAAATTTTTTCTTGGATAGTAATTATCACCATGAAGCCATATAATGTGACTCAATAGATCATGATTCTCCTCATAAGTGATTATATACTGAAAATGTGATATGTGTAACACTTGTACTGGGACAGTTAAATTATAGTCATGATTTGAAGGAAGGATATTAAGATATTTGCCATAATAAGTGCTCCCTAATTTTTGTGCTGTGCCATGCTTAGTCGTTCAGCTGTGTCCAAGTTTTGTGACCCCATGGACTGCAGCCCGTCAGGCTCTTTTGTCCATGGGATTCTCCAGGCAAGAATACTAAAGTGGGTTGCCATGACCTCCTCCAGGGGATCTTCCAAACCCAGGAATCAAACCCAGGTCTCCTGCATTGCAGGTGGATTCTTTACTGTCTGAGCCACCCTACTTTAAGCAACTCCAATGAATGATAATCCAAAAATTTTTAGAAAGATAAATTAGAGACTGCCTCTTTTCATCCCTCCCACCCTCCCTCATATACACATATTACTACCTCTACTAAAACGGCATTTTAAATGTTAATAGTAAGCCATCTGATAGCTTACTATTAACTGAGAGCTTCCCTGATAGCTCAGTTGGTAAATAATCCACCTGCAATGCAGGAGACCCCAGTTCAATTCCTGGGTCGGGAATATCCACTGGAAAAGGGATAGGCTACCCACTCCAGTATTCTGGCCTGGAGAATTCCATGGACTGTATAGTTCATGGTGTTGCAAAGAGTTGGACACAACTGAGCAACTTTCACTTTCAGCAAGCCACCTCAGTGCCTTTAAATTTAGATTACAATGACAGTTAAGTTATAACTTGCCTCTAAATTGCCTTCAGCCTCTTTCTATACACAACTATAGCAGGAATTATCCTATTCCACTGACATTTTTCTAAAAGCCCTAGTGGCTCCCACTCCTTTTTTTCCTGAGTCAAGTTGACATTCATTCATTATTCAGGGTGGGAAGTGCTATATAAGGGGGAATGGTTATTTGGTATACTTCTAATGTATTATTTCCAGAAACATGGAGGAGAAGATGATCATTGTTTTTGATAAATACTGCCAGCAATAATAGTTAACATTTATTGACTTTTACTTGGTGCCAGGCACTGTGCTAAATCCTTCCAACAGATCATATCATTTAATTTTCATGTTTTCCAGAAAGGTTAAATAACTTACCAAAGGTTATGAAGCTAGAAAGTTTGAGGACTCCGGGTTTGAACCCAGGAATATCAACAACCTCAGATATGCAGATGACACGACCCTTATGGCAGAAAGTGAAGAGGAACTAAAAAGCCTCTTGAGGAAAGTGAAAGTGGAGAGTGAAAAAGTTGGCTTAAACTCAATATTCAGAAAACGAAGATCATGGCATCTGGTCCCATCACTTCATGGGAAATAGATGGGGAAACACTGGAAACAGTGTCAGACTTTATTTTTCTGGGCTCCAAAATCACTGCAGATGGTGACTGCAGCCATGAAATTAAAAGACGCTTACTCCTTGGGAGGAAAGTTATGACCAACCTAGATAGCATGTTCAAAAGCAGATTTGGGAGAATGGCATTGAAACATGTAAAATATCATGTATGAAACGAGTTGCCAGTCCAGGTTCGATGCACGATACTGGATGCTTGGGGCTGGTGCACTTGGACGACCCAGAGGGATAGAATGGGGAGGGAGGAGGGAGGAGGGTTCAGGATGGGGAACACATGTATACCTGTGGCGGATTCATTTTGATATTTGGCAAAACTAATACAGTTATGTAAAGTTTAAAAATAAAATAAAATTAAAAAAAAAAAACAAACAAAAGCAGAGACATTACTTTGCCAACAAAGTTTCGTCTAGTCAAGGCTATGGTTTTTCCTGTGGCCATGTATGGATCTGAGAGTTGGACTGTGAAGAAGGCTGAGCGCTGAAGAATTGATGCTTTTGAACTGTGGTGTTGGAGAAGACTCTTGAAGAGTCCCTTGGACTGCAAGGAGATCCAACCAGTCCATTCTGAAGGAGATCAGCCCTGGGATTTCTTGGGAAGGAATGATGCTAAAGCTGAAACTCCAGTACTTTGGCCACCTCATGCAAAGAGTTGACTCACTGGAAAAGACTCTGATGCTGGGAGGGATTGGGGGCAGGAGGAGAAGGGGACGACAGAGGATGAGATGGCTGGATGGCATCACTGACTCGATGGACGTGAGTCTGAGTGAGCTCTGGGAGTTGGTGATGGACAGGGAGGCCAGGCGTGCTGCGATTCATGGGCTCGCAAAGAGTTGGACACGACTGAGCAAATGAACTGAACTGAATCTCATTCAATAGTATGTGTGTGCTACGTTACTTCAGTTGTGTCCAATTCTTTAAGACCCCATGTACTGTAGCACGCCAGGCTCTTCTGTCCATGGGATTCTCCAGGCAAGAATACTGGAGTGGGTTGCCATGCCCTCCTCCTCCAGGGGATCTTCCTGACCCAGGGATCGAACCTGGGTCTCCTGCATTGCAGGGAGATTCTTTACTGTTGAGCTACCAGGTAAGTCCAACAGTCGGCACTTTGAATAACTTATTCAATAGTCTGCACTTTAAATACTACGGACGTCAGTCTGAGTGAACTCCGGGAGTTGGTGATGGACAGGGAGGCCTGGCATGCTGCGATTCATGGGGTCGCAAAGAGTCGGACATGACTGAGCGACTGATCTGATCTGATCTGATATGGACTCCTGGGCTCAGTCCACATACATGCACAAAATTTTAATATATTTTACAAATCCTCCTTGAGGAAAATGAAAATCAACTACATATTCACATTCACCCCTGCATGTAGAATACCCTGACAATGTTATGTTATAATGTGACCTTTCTGAATTTTGCTTCTAATTGCACATAGGATTTTCTATGAGCCGTTTACTTGTTCTATCCCAAACCCATTTGGACAAACAGTGATGCTTGCAATTTGTTGCCGTTAGAACTACCAGTTCAGTAATCAAATTTCCAGCATGGGCTTCTTTCTTACTGAGTCCTATAATCCTTGTGAATAAATCTTTTTCAAGGAATTCTTGTAAATCTTTTTCAAGGAGTTCACTTTAATTCCTAATTCCCAGTAGGCTAGGTTCCTCCTTCTTGGTTCTCCTTCTTACCAATTAATCTCAGTTGTAATTATATACTTACAGTATTTATTATTTGCAGTTTTTCAACTAGTCTATAAACTCCCAGAGGGCAAGGAGCACCTTGATTGGCTTACTGTGGTATTTTTAGCACCTAGCATAGTATCTGGTATATAGCTTACAATTAATATTTACTGAGCAAATGTGTCTCCAAACAATGATATACATGAAAACTATGCCTCAGAGCACTGTGTATTGTTATAGTGACTATTTTGCCAGTAAGTGAGGAGTCTAACATTCCTTCCATTTTCATCAGTGCTAAGAGATGGAGAGAGAATTTATAAATATTGGTCTCTCTGGCTCATGATTTTATAGCTTAGGTCCAAATAAATCATTGGCTCTCGAATTGGCATAGAGCTAACACACCATCTAGTTTATTTTCTTTCTCTTCTATGTCAAGAAAGTGAGGCTAGAGAGATGAAGACTTACCAAAGGTCATGGAACCAGTCTATGATGAAAGCAACTATGAATTTCTAACCGTGCAGGTTTTCAAAAAAAATGTGATAAGTAGACAAGTGTGTTTTAAAAAACAGAAGCAAACCAAACAAAAGCATTACCACAATAACAGCAAGTTGTGACAGGATTAGTTACAATGCCAGACAGTTTTCGTACAAAGTTCAAGAGACTAATTAATGACTGTATCTGTCTGAAATTACTGTAGGGGCTTGGAAGTCTAAAGTTTCGAAGTCTATTTTTAGGCAGGTGCCTGCCTGAAAACATGAGAGTCAGGCTCTCTCATCTTTGTTCTGAACGAGCTTCCCTCCCAGGCCCTCTCACTGAATGGCCAGGAATAGTTTCCCAGAATGGGCTCCTCTCTGCTGAAACATCTGCTTGTTGTTTCTCCTTTTGCCAGCAACACTGTACAATCTTTGGCTATCTTCTGAGATCTCCAATGAATCTGACTTGTGGGAGTTTTCTGGAGCTCCTCAAATGGATATCATCCAAAATGTAATACTGTTCAAATTGGCTTCTGTTTTTTTTTTTTTTTTCCACAAGATCCCCAAATGGGAACACACAGATGACTTCAAGGAATCTGTTATTCAAGCTGACCTCGTGCCCCTCCAATTGCCCTTTTGCTTCACTGCAAATAAAAGACTGAATAGTGACCATTAATAATATCTGTCCCAGTAATGGTCATCTCCATGACATCACAGCTATTAAAAGAACTGGAATCACAAATAGTACAAAGACTGGACTATCAATAAGTCATTCATCATCTGGATAAAATGAAAGTGGCATATGTCTGGAATTTGTTAAGGACTTCATTTAGAACAGCACCCACACTGGTGATGGAGTCTAAGAAAAGAATAAATATCATTTACTTCTCAGGAGCATCAGTGATCTAAAATACTCTCAAAAATAGTACCTTCTATCCCCTTTTCCGAGCCAGGCAGCCATTTCTCCTATTTGGCTCACACTAAGCTTTCCTGAACTAGTGACAAATGAAGCAATTGTACTCCCCAAGGCCTAACTTCATAAAACATGAAACCATTTTAGTCACAGATTAGCATTTATACACTGTCCATTTCTCAACTATATTAATGTATTCTATACATTCACCTAGTAAAGTGAATTGGTACCAGACATGGTATGAACTATTTACTCCATGGTCTTAGTCATGAAAATTTGACACAAAAGCTCTTAAAGGAACATATATTCCACCTTTTCTAAATGAAGAATGGCTATTTGGAGCTGGTTTACCCTCAACTCTGACTCTAAATTATGTCAGCTCATCCTCACTCCACCAACACTTCATGGAGAAATTGTCATTGCATGTAACTGAAGGCAAATTTATGCATGTGTAAGCAAATGTACTTTCAAACTTCCAACCCTCTATTTGACATGCAACTTTGAAATACTGACTGTTGTTCATCTTTGTAATTTTCAAGCTCAGATACATGGACTAAAAGGGATCTCAACCAGGTTGCACAAACTAAAACCATCATGGCCCCTAGGGTGCTTGGAAAATATGTGTCAAGACCCGGTAGGAAAACAGATGGGCTAGGCATGCAGGGCTAAATTGCAAGCCAGAGTCAGGTAGAAGAAGAGACACTACCAAGGTGCAGCCAGATATTCAGGGACCTCAGGCATTCACCTCCCTGCTGGTGATTTGGTGTTTGGCCTTATGCTATTTACCTATGTACTTAAACAGGTAATTCGCCTTCTTGCACAGCTCTACCTCTGAAATTGTTAGTATGGTAAAAGCAAAAGTGTTAGTCACTTAGTTATGTCCAACTCTTTGCAATCCTATGGACTGTAGCCTCCCAGGCTCCTCAGTCCATGGAGTTCTCCAGGCAAGAATACAAGAGTGAGTAGCCATTCCCTTCTCCAGGGGATCTTCCCGGCCCAGGGATAAAACCCGGGTCTCCTGCATGGCAGGTGGATTCTTTACTATCTGAGCCAGAAGAAAGCCCCAGTTCTAACTCTACTCTCCTAGAATTCTAAAAATGCTTTCTAGTTCTTCTATACCTTTCATCTATTCACCCTGAATCAAATCCTTACTGCTACCATTTCCCTGGAACCCCATGATTGCTCCCTCTGATTGATGAATGTGTTTTGGTGTTCTTTCAATTTACCAGGTTGTTCTTCTTCAATTTGCCTCCCACTTTTAAAACTGAAAGGCCTTTTATGAGAACTGAGATCTTTCTAACTTGCCCAGTGCTCAGTAGAAAGATCTTTCCAAAATGTACTGATTATCAATTACTGTCTAATGAGCTACTCTGCAACTTAGTTATTTTGAACCAAAATAATTTATTTTCTTCATGAATCTGGAATTTTTGGCAGATCTTGGCAAGAATAACTTGCTCTATGATCTGTCAGCTGAGGTGGCTCAACTGGCGACTATAAGATCTACTTTAAAGATACTTCATTTACATGGATAATAAGTAGCTACTGAAAGCTAACTCAGGTCTGTGAGCAAGAGGTCTTGGGTCTTTTCCACATGGGCCTTTCCATGACCTTCTTGGATTCTTCCACAGCACGATGGCCAAGTTATAAGAATGTGCTTCCTAACAGTAGTAAGGAAGTGAAAGCTATCAGTTTCTTAAAGACTAGGCCCAGAAACTGGCATGGTTTCATTTTCACTGTAATCTATTGGTCAAAGCCACCACATATCCCAAATTCAAGAGGAAGAGACATAAATCCACACCTGTGGATGGGTAGAATACCAAACACTTTTAGGACCATGTTTTTTAAATTGTCACACCAATGCAGCTTGAATGAAATTATTGTTTATATTTTTACCTTTTCAGTCTCACAATGTTTAACTGGAACAGGATTAAGTCCAAGACTTTCTGAATTCTCATCCTTAAAATGTCCTTCATCTCTTACTTCATACAGATTTTTTCCAAAGATTGAGTCCTTATCCTATGGATTGCAAAGCTTAGTTATCAGGATCCTTTACAAATACAAATTCCCTCCCTAACATGAGCTTCTCTGGTCTAAGCATAAACTGTACATGCAAGAATTTTATAGAAGAAAGGTAATGAAACATTTGATTCTATACCGTCCTTCCCACCTCTCTTCAAAAGATGATCACATAGTTACCAGCATAAAGGAAATCATTTCTCAACCATCTTGCACATGCAGAGGCTTATTCCAGATATATTTACCAATTTATAAAGAATCATTTCAATGAAAGAACATTAGATATGGGGAGGGGATGTACAGGAGATCTCTGCTTCTGTGTGTGTGTGTGTGTGTGTATTCAGTTGCTCAGTTGAGTCTGACTCTTTGCAACCCCATGGACTGAAGCCTGCCAGGCTCCTCTGTCCATGGGATTCTCCAGGCAGAAATACTGAATGGGTTGTCATTTCCTTCTCCAGGGGATCTTCCTGATCCAGGGATCAAAGCTGAGTCTCCTCCATCTCCTGAATTGGGAGATGGATTCTTTAGCACCAGCACCACAGTATGACCTTCAGCAAACCACTGAGACTTTTAGGGCATACTGGAGTTTGGACTCAAGTCCTTTGAAAAGAATTAGGTAAAAATAAATACAACACATCAACCCTGTGTAAAAGTACCATGTAATATATTTGAGGAGACAGTACAAGAAAAATAAAAATGAATCATATAAGTACATTATAGACAAAGGTCACTGACCTTTACTGATTACCTTGAACTCACCCCACTCCTTCTCTAACAATAGGACCTTTCCATATGCAATTTCCATGCCTACCATGTTCTTCCTAGGCTCTACCCTCTCAACCTTGTTAATGGCTACTCAAACTTCAGCGTTCAATTTAGTAATCGATTCTTCAGGAGGCATTCTCTGTTCTTGCCTCTACTTTTCTTACTCAAAGCCTTCCTATTGTCAGCTATTCTCTTACAGGCATGTTCTTTCACTTCAGAGCAACTATGAGTTGTTTCTGTCAGTAGTTGTCTGCTCTATTTAAGCGTCACCTCTATAAAAGCAAAGCCTGTGTCTGCTTGAGACAAACATTGTGTTTCCTGAAATACATACAGATTTGCAGACACTAGGCAGTAAAGAATTCACGAGCAATGCAGGAGACTTGGGTTTGATCCCTGGGTTGGGAAGATCCCCCAGAGGAGGGCATGGAAACCCAGTCCAGTATTTTTTTCCTGGAGAATCCCATGGACTGAGGAGCTTGGTGGGTTACGGTCTATGGGGTCACAAAGAGTCGGACATGACTGAAGTGATTGAGCATGCACATGCAGCAAATTGAAGGAAGGAAATAAACAAGACAATGAGAGGGAGGTAAGGGGAGAAAGAAGGAAGAAAGGCAGGAGGGAAGGAGGGGAAGGCAGAGGTAATTAAAAAGACAATATTACAGGAATACAAAGAAAGCAGAATTGCTGTGAACTGAAGTTTCAAACAAGAGTCTGTGGAGATGAGACTTGAGTTGGACCTTGAAGGAAAAGATTCATATATGGTTGGAGTGAGGAATGGAAGAGGAGTAGAAGTAGGACATTCCAAAATGGTGGGGGGAAGGTATGAGCAAAGAAGGAAAGTTTTAGGAGAGGTTTAGAAAGAGTTTCTTTGTGATAAGTGGATAAAGAAGCTGTGGTACATATATACAATGGACTATTACTCAGCCATAAAAAGAAATGCATTCAAGTCAGTTCTAATGAGGGGGATGAACACAGAGCCTATTATATAGAGGGAAGTAAGTCAGAAAGAGAAAAACAAATATTATGTACTAATGCATATATATGGAATCTAGGAAGATGAAATTATTTGCAGGGCAGCAATGGAGATACAGACATAGAGAACAGACTTAGGGACACTGTGGGATAGGGAGGAAGGAGAGGGTGAGATGTATGGAGAGAGCAACATAGAAACTTACATTACCATAAGTAAAATAGATCACCAGTGGGAATTTGCTGTATGACTCATAGAACTCCAACTGAGCACATTAACAACCTAGAGGGGTAGGATGGGGAGGAAGGTGGGAGGGAGGTTCAAGAGGGAGGTTATGTTTGTATACCTATCGATGATTCATGTTGATGTTTGGCAGAAACCAACACAATTCTGTAAAGCAACTATTGCTCAATTTAAAAATAAATTAATTTAAAAAGAAAGAAAGAAAGAGTTCCTTTGTGATGAAGAAGAACCAAAATCTAAATTACCCCTTCAGGGTAAATACAAGCCTGATGATTAGAGCCTCACATGCTTAGATAAGGAGTTAGGACTTAGAAGTCTGTATTTTTGAGATTAAAAGTGGCATTGGTATAAAAGAGGATGATTTTTGTCTTCTCAATTACCTGAATCACAACGGCTTAATTCCGGGTCCCTCACTTTCTTTCCATTTCAGTAAATTGTTTCTGTCAAAGTATGAAAGCCACATCAGATCTGAGCCCAGATATTATCCACCTTATCACTCTGTGCTTACACTGAAAATGGATAGGGATGGGGCTGGAGGACTCGGCTCTCTACCTTTTATGGGCACAGAAAACTTGAGCATCAAACCATACTTATTAATTTTTCAGGCCTGCCATGGATGAAGGCTATGGTTTCTCCAGTAGTCATGTATGCATGTGAGAGTTGGACTATAAAGAAAGCTAAGAGCCAAAGAATTGATGCTTTTGAACTGTGGTATTGGAGAAGACTCTTGAGAGTCCCTTGGACTGCAAGGAGATCCAACCAGTTCATCCTAAAGGAAATCAGTCCTGAATATTCATTGAAAGGACTGATGTTGAAGCTGAAACTCCAATACCTTGGCCACCTGAGGCAAAGAGCTAACTCATTGGAAAAGACCCTGATGCTGGGAAAGATTGAAGGCAGGAGGAGAAGGGGATGACAGAGGATGAGATGGTTGGATGGCATCACCGACTTGATGGACATGAGTTTGGGTAAACTCCGGGAGCTGGTGATGGACAGGGAGGCCTGGCATGCTGTGGTCGCATGAGGGTCGCAAAGAGTCAGACATGACTGAGTGACTGAACTCAACTGATGGATGATGATCAAATTGCCAACATCCATTGGATCATAGAAAAAGCAACCAAATTCCATAAAAAAACATCTATTTCTGCTTCACTGAATATTCTAAAGCCTTTGACTGCATGGTTCACAATAAACTGGGGAAAATTCTTAAAAAGATGGGAATACCAGGCCACCTTACCTGCCTCCTGATGAACCTGTATGTAGGTCAAGAAGCAACAGTTAGAACCAGACATAGAACAACGGACTGGCTCCAAATTGGGAAAGGAGTATGTCAAGGCTGTATATTATCACACTGCTGATTTAACTTATATGCAGAGTACATCATGTGAAATGTTGGGCTGGATGAATCACAAGCTGGAATCAAGATTTCCAGGAGAAATATCAACAACCTCTGATATACAGATGACACTACTCTAATGGCAGAAAATGAAGAAGAACTAAAGAACCTCTTGATGAGGTGATAGAGGAGAGTGAAAAGCTGGCTTAAGACTTAACATTCAAAAAAGGAAGATCATGGCATCTGTCCCATTACTTCATGGCGAGTAGACGGAGAAAAATTGGAAATAGTGACAGACTATTTTCTAGGGCTCCAAAATCACTGTGGACAGTGATTGCATCCATGAAATTAAGAGAGGCTTGCTCCTCTGAAGAAAAGCTATGAGAAACGTAGTTCAGTTCAGTTCAGTCATGTCCGACTCTTTGCGACCCCATGAATCGCAGCACACCAGGCCTCCCTGTCCATCACCAACTCCCAGAGTTTATTCAAACTCATGTCCATCGAGTTGGTGATGCCATCCAGCCATCTAATTCTCTGTCATCTCCTTTTCCTCCTGCCCCCAATCCTTCCCAGCATCAGGGTCTTTTCCAGTGAGTCAACTCTTCGAATGAGGTGGCCGAAGTACTGGAGTTTCAGCTTCAGCATCAATCCTTCCAATGAACACCCAGGACTGGTCTCCTTTAGGATGGACTGGTTGGATCTTCTTGCAGTCCAAGGGACGCTCAAGAGTCTTCTCCAACACCACAGTTCAAAAGCATCAATTCTTCAGTGCTCAGCTTTCTTCACAGTCCAACTCTCATATCCATACATGACCACTGGAAAAATCATAGCCTTAGACAGCATATAAAAAAACAGAGACATCACTTTGCCAGCAAAAGTCCGTATAGCCAAAGCTATGATTTTTCCTAGTCATGTACTGATTTGAGAGTTGGACCATAAAGAAGGCTGAGTGCCAAAGAATTGATGCTTTTGAACTGTGATGCTGAAGAAGACTCTTGAGAATCCCTTGGACAGCAAAGAGATCAATCCAGTCAATCCAAAGGAAATCAACCCTAAAAATTCATTTGAAGCACTGATGCTGAAGCTCCAATACTTTGGCCAACTGATGTGAAGAGCTGATTCATTGGAAAAGACCCTGATGCTGGGAAACATTGAAGGCAGGTAGAGAATGGGACAACAGAGGACAAGATGGTTGGATGGCATCATCAACTCAATGGACATGAGTTTGAGCATTTGTTTTCAGTCGCTCAGTGTGTCCAGCTCTTTGTGACCCCATGGACTGCAGCTCGCCAGGCTTCCCTGTCCTTCAAACATGAGTTTGAGTAAGCTCCATGAGATGGTGAAGGGCAGAGAAGCCTGGTGTGCTGCAGTCCATGGGGTCACAAACAGTAGGACATGACTAAGTGACTGCACAACAACAATGCATGATGTTATCATGTTCAATTTTAAATAACAAGTTTCAGAAATAAGCCTCTAACTCATTCCACCATGCTGATAGTTTTCAGATCACTGTCCTGAAGAACACAAAGGCATTGACAGAGCTTAATCCTCCACTATAGTATCTTCTCTACATTTGGAAGTTCATACTTTAGTTTCAAAGATTTGTGGGGTTCTGATTTAGAATCTTAGGTTCTCAGATAAACTTGATACTGGTTGCCAAATGTAACACAGTTGGCTTCCTAGAAGAACCCACATGTTCTCTGAGTTACAGAAGGGAATAACATGTACACTGTGATACAGAGATAAAAATAGGACCTTTGAGACAAACTACTATACAAATCGGTCATATATTCAACTTATTTAGGGCTCAGCTTTTTTGTCTCTAAAAGTGGGCTATTATTTCATGTGTTGTGAGGCTAATTAATAAAAATTCCTACTATTCAATAAATATTATTTTTCTCTTCCTTAACATTGTAAAGTTTAGTGCAGTTTTCATTTACTTGAAAGTTGATAACATGGCTTTTATAATATTTAAAAGGCAATTAATCAACATGAATTAAGAAAAATTTTAACAAACATTCCTAAACTATTATATGCTAGACACCATTCTAGGTATTAAATATTCACTCCATGACTAGAACAATTATAATTGTCCTTGAGTATGAAGTAAAATTCTTAATAAAGAAAACCCCTCCCTGGGTGATACATTGCAAACAACTCAGTTGCACCTTTCTATTAAATCAGCCAAATCATTTAGCCTAATCTTTCTTTGTCTGTATTTTTCTAGTACCACTAAAGAATTGTCTTGTTTGGGATTTCCTTCTACAAAAAAAAGAGATTTTGTTTAGTCTGAAAACACCAAAATTATCATTAATACATTAAAGCTTTCTTTGCAGCATTTTACAAACCTCAAACAGCTGTGACTTTTGTTAAAAGCTTTAGTCTTTCCATTAATATTTGTACCTGATTAAACTTCAATGTAGGTGCACATGGATTGGAATCACACTTTAATATTTCACATGCAGATTAGTGGCATGGGAATTTGCATAAATTTGTTATGCACTGCTGCAAAAGTGAATGCTCAAGCAACTTTTATTTTTATCTAATCAAATCACTGCTTAATGAAAAACGATTGACTGCTTTCAGAGGTGCACTGAGCTACACTCTGGGGATCAGGACATTTACAATTCAGTGGGGTTTCCCTGCAAGCATTTGACTTCAGTACTGCTCAAATACTACTGAAAACTCAGCCCTGCAAAACCAATCTGATCTACCCAGTTCATGGGGAAAGGGATAGAGATAGAATCTTTAAAAAAAAAAAAAAAAACCTTTATAGAATAAAACATGTAAAAGAAAGTCAGAGGGTGTCTGTAGCAGTGGCATCAATAGACACAGTTAAAAGCCTACTTGTAACCCAGAGAGAGGCTTAACAATCACTCTCTGTCCCAAAGCAAATGAGCCTTGATATAATGAAATGAGAGACTAGAGGGATGAGAAATCTTTTTTATTTTTCATTTTTCACATTCTTTCTGATCCATCCTACTTTATGGTGTGAGCGAATCTGGTCACTCTTTAATTCTATGTGAGCAGTTCATCACTGTCCCATCCAAGATGATAAGGGACTACAAATAATAATAATACCACTCTGCATGTATACACTGCTTTATAATTTTTAAACTGATTCCACATATATTATTTCATTTATTTATGTGCAAATGATAGCTCATCTACATATAAGGAAACTTTGAAATTAATTCTAATGGCTAAATCTAGATCGTTGTTCAGTCACTAAGTTGTGTCCCATTCTTTGCGACCCCATGGACTGCAGCATGCCAGGCTTCCCTGTCTTTCACTATCTCTCAGAGTTTGCTCAAATTCATGTCCATTAAGTCAATGATGCTATCTAACCATCTCATCTTCTGCCACCCTCTTCTCCTTTTGCATTCAATCTTTCCCAGCATCAGGGTCTTTAAAGAATTACAAAGTCAAGTTTAAAAGGCAGAGAGAGGCTGAGAGATTTTAAAGAGAGAGAGATTGATACTATTTACTGATCTTAACAGTACAGAGTGCTGCTCAATAAATGTTCTGAATGAATAAACTGTTCTGTGAAGTGCTTGGTGCACACACGAGGTTCTCAATACATGTTGAACAAATAAGTAAACAAATGCATAAATAAACAGCATATATTGTTTAATCTTATATTCTGAGAATGATAGATCTGCCACTGAGCTTGCTTGCTCAGTCACTAAGTCGTGTCTGATTCTTTGTGACCCTATGGACTGTAGTCCACCAGGCTTTTCTATCCACGGGATTCCCTAGGCAAGAATACTGGAATGGGTTGCCATTTCCTTCTCCAGGAGGAATGGAAACGATGGAAACCCATGTCTCTTGTGTCTCCTGCTTTGGCAGGCAGATTCTTTACCAGCTAAGCCACCAGGGAAGCCCTCCTGAGTTGGGGTACACTCTATGCTGAGAACCAGAATGCAGGATACTGAATGAGTGAATGTGTTTGCTGTATGCAAAGGGATCAGTGGTTGGGGTGGAGATAGATTAGGAGAGGGTGAAACTTGAAAATGTGGAAGGCAGAAATGTGGACTAAGTACACTTGAAGCAATCTCCATTGCTTTGGGGAGAAAATAGCAAGAATGACTGTACTTTGAAAGGGGCAAATATGAACTACTGCTGGTTTTGAATGCATTTAAATATTTATAAAAATATTTTATTTAGATTATCTTCAGTATCATCCAGGAAATAAAAGGGATGGTCTCAAGTTTAATTTATATGTTAATCTCTATTTATTTGTTTATTCAAATACCACTTGGGGGGCTTTGGCTTTACAGACAATACTGACAGGGTTCTCAAAACGTATTCATAATAGGTCAATTCTTCTATGTGGCCTTCACCAAGTAACTTACCTTTTTGTATGTTTTCAGTGGCTTCCCAGGTGGCTCAGTGGTAAAGAATCTGCCTGCCAATGCAGGAGACGTGGGTTCAATCCCTGGGTCAGGAAGATTCCCTGGAGAAGGAAATGGCAACCCACTCTAATATTCTTGCCTGGAAAATTCCATGGACAGAGGAGCCTGGCTGGCTTCAATCCATGCGGTCACAAAGAGTTGGACACAACTGAGCACACATGCCAACCCAAGAACCATGCACCTGCTCTACCGTTGGTTTGTTATCTGTCAGCAAGTAGGTATTCATGAGGCAAACGCTGTTTGTTTGCTTCCTGCATAGGCTTGGATTCCTCTGCTCCTCTCTCCAATTTGGATCTGAATCTCTGAACTTCAGTCATCAGCTTTCTTAAAAATATGCGTCCTAGGTCTAAAGAGGCAGCAGACAAGAGAGTACCATTGGTTCAGCACAGTTCACCCAACTGCTGGAAAACCAGGACACTCTCTACAGAAAGGAAGTCTGTAAAAGTTATCTGCATATGAAAGACTTTATGTATTGTGTTTGCACAAGATTTTCTTTTGCCCACTATTTTCAAGCCCAATGAAGCAAGCAGCAGGATCCTTTTGCACCTCAGGCTAAAGGAAAGCTCAGAGGCTATTAAGTTTCCAGAAGTACAAAATGACCATAGGAACTCTCTTGCAGTCCTAAAATTTTATGCTGTGTAACCAGAGAGCATTTGAAGTTTCTTTGAATTAATGATAATTCTAAAAATTTTTAAGTGGTAATTATTACTATATAAGCCAAAGTGTTTACTTTTTCTCCATTGCTCCACTGTGGTTTTCAATCAGAGGGAGGTAAAATCTGAGCTTGAAAAGTGTTCTTTAAAAGGCTCTCTAAACCAATTTCAATTACCTTTGCATAAGAATAATAAAAATGTTAAAAAAAAAAGATTGGGAAATCAAAATCATAAGAGGCAGAAAAAAATAGTCTGAAGCAAACAAGTGCCCTCAAAGAGGGAACATAAGAGCAATCATAACTTTGAAAAATGTATTATTGTATATTTAAGAACTTTGAAAAGGGGCACCCAAAGTAAACATGACCCCTCAAACTGAGACTAAATATACACACACAACTCATTGCATTTCAAGGTCAATTAAGTCCTTCAATGAATCATGCCAGCTACTACTCAACCTTTAAAGCTGGTCTCAAGCAGATTCTAAGAAGAAAGTAATTTGTCTATATTTCTATAAAATTTATAAGCAGAATAACAGGCCTCACTTAAATTGGTATATTCCAAGCAAGTCAGCTGGATTCAGAAAAGACACTTAGAATTGGCATTGAAATGTGTCAAATTGAAGTCAGTTTTTTTTTTTTTTTAAATTCAACTGTTGCTTCCACCATCCCCTAATTGCCTTTGAAATATAAAAGTGAATGCTCCTGCCAGATTCTGTAGCCATATCAAAAGTTTTCCTTGCCTCACAGGTGCTCATATCCATAGGCCAAAGTTCTTCTTTGGGGGTTAAAAACAGTTAAGCATCAACAGCTTAGGGTTAAAATGTCAGATGCATCTTCTGAAGTAGTGAGCAGTTAACCTGAACATATGCCTTTGGAATGTCAAGTAAAATCTCAGAGCCATGAATGATTAGGTTTACTATAAAAAAAAAATCAAATCTGCATGTGTTCCATGAACTTTGCACTGTTCTAGTCAATATAAAGCTCATTTGCATATTGTTATGAAATAGATGGGGCTTCCTTGGTGATCAGATGGTAATGACTCTGCCTGCAATGCAGGAGCCCCAGGTTTGATCCCTGGGTTGGGAAGATACCCTAGAGAAAGAATGGCAACCCACTCCAGTACTCTTGCCTGGAGAATTCCATGGTCAGAGGAGCCTGGCAGGCTACAATCCATGGGGTCTCAAAGCGTTAGACACAGATATATACTTACTGAGTGCCTACTATGAGTTAACCTAGTATTACTGTAAAATCTCAAATAAATCTAAAACTGAGATGTTTGGCCTTGAGGCATTTACAATTGGCCAAAGAAATATAATTAAGTCACATGTGGACAAACACACTCAACATTTAGTGAAATGAAAAGACTGTCTAAGAGGCCTCGTGCTTTCTTTCCTTTAGGCCACTAAACCTCATGGTTATTTACTTCAAAATATATCCCAAATGTTAGGTCAATGAAAGCCCTGGAGAAATAGCAGCAAAAAATTCCAAATGCTTATAAAGCAAGAAAAATATTTTTTAAAAACTAGTTGACCCTTCTTTCATCTCATTGAATAATATGAACATAACTCATCATTGCCAAGATTATGCTGGCAAAAAAACAGATTTTGTGGTTATATCAGGCTCAGGAATGTTGCTTCAGATTTTATTCACACAAACTGACATTAAATTGCTTGTTCTCCTCATCCACCCAGAATACTATCCTGTGCCTACAATTTATTTCAGAGATCTGCAGTTTGTGATGGAGAGATTGGAAAATCTCTAGACATAATGAGAAAATAGCCTCTTATTTTTTCTTACCAATTTATTCAGTAGATCAAAATAACTGCACAGTGTCTTGAATCACACATTTACAGGAATCTCACTATTTATCTGCCATACTATTTCATTATATAAAAGTGATTTTTTCCTGCACTGAATTTCAAAATTGATAATCCTAACTATAGCACTTGAAGGTTACTCTCATAACTGAATAATTTAGTCATCAGTCCATGAATGTTCAGTAATTTTGCTGATCCTCAGGGCTGAAATAACAAAAACAAAAACTTGTCCTTGATTTCGTTTCTTTGCCCCCAGGCTGACATCTCATTTGATTGCCATCAAAATGTGAAATGTTTATGAATACTACAAACAAAAATTTATAGATATTATCGCACATGAATCCTGCTCTACTTTTTCCTTTAAATAAAATAGTTAAACTATCAGCTATAGAAGGAAGTCTTTCATTAAAAAATGAAGAGACTGTTAGTCCAAATACAAATGTTCACCACTCTGTGTAATAAATGTGCTTCAGAAAATTTGAGTCTAAAATGAATTTTTGCAAATGAAATTATTTCCCCATTGGTTTATATTACAGTATTAGAGGCTGTTTCCATGTCTGAACTTTGGTAGGCTAAGGTGTAATAAATGATTGCCAAATTTTCTTGCCTCCATTTTCTGTCAATTACAAATTTGAAAACAAATATTTAAATGCACCAGGGGAAACTCTAGAGAAATTTCGTGGAAACTTATTTCCCCAAAACTGGAGAAAACTTCAGTCATGTGATCACTTGCACCACAACTAATTTATTTGGTACATTTGGGTCTGACTGATTTTCTTAAAAGGTACTACCCTATTTGAAGGGATAGCTAGCTGAACGTGAGATATGTATAAACACCCCTCCCAGGCAGTGAAATCCATCTTGGGGTACATTAGGATCAAAGCAAGAGAAGTGATCTTTTCATGCAGGCCTGCTTTCTAAAGAGTTATGCACAAGGGCACTCAACTGGACACTGCAGTTTAATAACCTTAGAGTCACCATTGCAGATGTCTACATTAGCACAAGGTTTGAAAAAGAAGCAGATGGCTAGAAAACCCTTACTGAGATTCTCTAACAATTTCCAAAGGTAGAACAGCAAGTAGCTTTTATATATAAATGATGTTCACCATATGGTAAAGCATGATTGAATATTTTATATAAAATCAAATTATTATAGCTAAATTGAATAAAGCCAAGGCCAATTAAAAGTAGAGTTGAGCTTCCCTGATAAATATTCAATGAGGTTTGGAGCAGTAACTCTAAACCAAGTTGTAAAAGAATAAAAAGAGGAAAAATAGATAGAAAATGGGTTTTCACAATATCAAAGCCGTTAATTTCTCATATATGAATCCTAATTCCATTAAAGCTCAGGCTATTGCTTTGAAAATATACTGAGAGGAGATAAATCTGACACTTCAAGGCAGATTAAAGATAATGTAAAATGGACACTAATATAACAGACAGAAATTTTCTAGTCTAATGCTTGAGGTCCTATAAAAGTTAAAAAATCATCATAATAAAATTTCATTGGATATTTCACAAGAAGTAATGAGTTTTGAAACCTAAGTCCCCAGATCCTTGCCAGGAAATCAAATACATTGTCTACCCAATGACATCTCTACATGACAAGGGACCAAACCAGTCAAGTCACAGGTAGCTGATAACCTGCATCCATATAACCAGGACCTTGAAAGAGGATGTTTGTGTCACTGGTGTGGGCAATAATAGATGAGTAATAGATAATATTTTGAACAGGAACAAAATCACAGAGTCTGAGGACGCTGTGGAGGAATCCCCAGACCCAGAGTGGGTGGCCGCAGGAACTTAAAAAACCCAGAGGAAAGCCCAGGAGCCCAGCAGTGGGTCGGAACCTGGCCGCTGAGGAAATCACATGTCTTGCGCTCATACAGGGCTTCCCATGTGGCTCAGGGAGCGGTAAAGAATCTGCCTGCCAATGCAAGAGACGCAAGAGACCCCTGGGTCGGAAAGATCCCCTGGAGGAGGAAATGGCAACCCCCTCTGGTACTCTTGCCTGGAGAATCCCATGGACAGAGGAGCCTGGAGGGTACAGTCCATGGGGTCGCAAAGAGTTGGACACGACTGAGCGAGCACATGCACATGCATGCAGTAGATAACATAAGTAGTGACTGCTCTTCCTCTTCAAGAGAAGGGAAAAATAAAGGCACCAAAACAGATTGTTTACAATCTGCTTCCTGCTTTTAGTTTCTAGTAAAACATTACTTTTATCCACTTCCTAAGACATTTCTATCAAATAAGTGAAATGAGAAAGCACAGTATTCCACACTAACCCATCTAGCCACTCTTCCACTGTTAGCCATGAGAGGATAAAGGCATATTTCATTACTTGGCCTAATTAGATTTATAATGCTCTAAGACAACAGGTGGGCTTCAAACTGAAAAAAAAATAATAATAAATGTCCAAATAAACAGAATGGAAAAAATTAGGAGTGTATTATCATAATAAAATGATTATACATGTATTCAGTTTTTGATTATTTATGGATCATAGGGGTAGAACTTAAGACATGTAAATTGTTAGAAGCAGTGCTGTAGTTTAAATTCCGGTCCCTGGAGCAAAATTTCTCACAATTATTTTTCCTCTAGCCTTTCTTTCCCAGAAACAGGAAACTCCCTCTATTGCATCTAACCCTCTCCTCCACATAGCTCATTGAGAGCTATCCATATGGTCAAGAGCTCCTTTGAATTAAAGATCTATCAATATCTCTAAGAGTAAACTCATTGGCTCTCAAACTTTAGAATTATATGGAGAGATATTTAAAATATTGGTGCCCAGGTCACACTGTACATTCAAATTAAATCAGAATCTCTAGGGGGTGGATCCAAGGCACTAGTAATTTTTTTTTTAAACTACACAGATTATTATAATGTGAAGCCAAGTTTCAGAAACATTGGGATAGATCTTAGGAAAATAGAGCCTGGTTTAAAAAAAAATAAGGAAAATCCACATTTTCTTTTTAGCAACATATCTCTGTTAAGTAAAGAAACAAGGGAGCCAGGATTTCCTGGGGATTCTCATTGAGATGTCTCTACCTTTACCACCTGATATGCCAACTGCTACTACTGAAATCAACAAACCAAAAGGTCTGCATTCTGAGGATATGTGCTTCTCAGAGGCCTGGCCTTTGTGTAGCCTGGCTTGGTGCTACATAAACACCAATTATGCCAGATTGAAAACTAATGTAACATCTTTTCCTAGCTGGTCCTCCTCCCTAGTCATATTATAGCTCCCTCCTATGACCCATTATAAAATGTAATGTTCAAAAACTTCTACATCACTGTTTCAGAAGAATGGAATCTTACACTTGATGTTAAATCCAGTTTCCTAATCCTCCGTCTAAAATTTATCTATTCGTTTATATCAGGGGTCCCCAACCTCTGGGCTGCTGAACAGTAACTGTCAGATCAGTGGTGGCATCAGATTATAAATAATGTCCACAATAAATGTAGCATGCCTCAATTATCCCGAAACCATCCCCCCCAGCCCTGGTTCATGTTAAAATTGTCTTCCACAAAATTGGTTCCTGGTGCCAAAAAGGTTTCAGACTTCTGGTTTATATCATAGTTATCCATCTAGCTATACTGCTTCCTATTCCTTCTTTTTCATCACTCTATGTACTCATGCTTTTCTTTTTGAAATCAGTTCTGCAAGAACTCCAAACTAGTGTGACCATATATCTTGGTTTACCCCCTCAGTAACAGCATAATTATATTTTTTCAGTATTTTCTATGAAATCTTCTAAACATACAGAAAAGTTGAAGTGAATTTATAGTGATCACCATCTAAAATCTGCCGTCAATATTTTACTATACCTGCTTTATCACGTCTATTCATTCATTCTCCTCTCTCTACTCATCTAGCAGACCATCCTACTTTTTGATATATCTCAAAGGAAGACTACAATAATTATTTAATGGCACCCTCTTTTACTCTCAAAGGTGTCTCATTTTAGACAATAAGTATGTTATGTGTGTATGATGTAGCTGCATACCTAGAGTGTTACTAGACACTGTGGAAGCATCAAGACAAATATCTGAGTTTCAGTATTCAACTTAAAGTCTATTTGAATGAAATTAGAAAGATGACCACAATGACTGAATTCTGATGGGTATTTTGACTATCAAAGTAAACTATAGAATCAGAGCAAGCTGATCTCAGTGTGCACAGGAACAACCACATGGCAATTTGTGGGAAAGTCGGATTTGTGCCGAGCCTTCAAAGATGAGCACAACTTGGATTGTTAGAAACTGAGAGAGCACTTGGGGAAGGGAGAACAACATATCAACGATATCAGTAGAAGAAAAATAAGGCCACCAAGACCTAGCCAAAGGATTCATGAACTCATAAAGTTTGCCTAATGTCTAAGACTGATAACCAACTTCCCATCTTGTGAGAACCAGCAGTCATCTCAGTGGCTGAAAAGCCAAGTCACTGAGAGGTCTAGAGTGTCTACCCTGCCAGACACTGCAAGAAGAACATCATGTACAGCAAAGGTCATCTACTGACGTCCTCTGACATGACTTTCGCATTCAGATGGCCCACTTTTCTATGTTGGAAGAAATGCTAAGACAGATTTACTCCTCATGCCAAAATAATATCTTAATAAGCTATAATGGTTCTTGGTTACTTAGAGTTTGCCTTCCTCTTTTTTTTCTGAATTACTGGAAGCTAATCAATTGAGCTATGAATTGTACCAAACAGAACATATATGCATGAATAAATTCTTATTTCACCAGTATCAAAATCAACCGTCACTGGATTTCCTACAAAGCAGAAGCTCTGCATTCCAATTTACAATATATATAAATATATAAAATTTACAATATATATAAATATATAAATCCTAAATATATGCATTGCTTGCATCAGTTTATTCATATTCTGTTATTAGAATGCTCTTTCGATAGACTGTAAGAATAATCTTTATTCTGTGACTCACTAAAAGCAGATGTAGACACTTAAGGCTTTACAAGGCCTTGAGCTAATTAGAACTATGATTGGCTTTTACCCTAATGAGAGATAAATGAAATGATTCTGAATGAAGTAAATGCTGATTTAACTTGAAGATCTCTTTGTTGCTCTTTTGAGGACTTCTATGATTTCTGCTGTGTCCAAACCACCAGACCTTGGGGATTGTCTGGATCATGGAGGCCTACTTGTGTGTGTGCTAAGTTGCTTTAGTCGTGTCCGAATCTTTGTGACCCTATGGACTGTAGTCCACCAAGCTCCTCTGTCCACGAGATTCTTCAGGAAAGAATACTGGAGTGGGTTGCTATGCTCTCCTCCAGGGTATCTTCCTGACCTAACGATGGAACCCACGACTCATGGTCTCCTCCATTGGCAGGCAGGTTCTTTATCACTAGCGCCACCTGGGAAACCCTGAATGCCTACTTAAACTGACTCAAACCTTTGACCAGACCTAGGTTCAGTCAAAAGCTTAATTTTCTGGGTTCTGACCTCTTTTGCTGCCTCCATCACTGATCACCATCCACTGTTTTTGCATGCCACAAAGTTCACGTTCTAGGTTTATAGTGACACTGTTCAGCCTAAAATTGCTAATATCACAATCACCACCAACAACAGCATAATTATTATGCTATTCCCCAAGAGGCTTTAGGCTCTTGGCATAATTTAGTCAGATTCTGAACTTATTTGCCTGTTCTTGAGCAGCAATTAAACTGGTTATGAGGGGAAATGGCTATTTATTTTAACACCAAAGGTATCTTGTATTGGGGTAGATAGCCCATTACCAATGTTATGATAGCTTCAGGTGAACAGTGAAGGGACTCAGCCATACATATACATGTATCCATTCTTTTCCAAACCCCCCTTCCATCCAGGCTGGCACATGACATTGAGCAGAGTTCCATGTGCTCTACAATAGGTTTTTGTTGGTTATCCATTTTAAATGTAGCAAAAATGGCTGTTTCTTAAACTGCCTTAGGAAGTCACCTCTGCTTTGGGTATCACAGTGTTCTTATTAGATAAAGAGCAGCACCAGAAAACTCAGATAGAGGCCTGGAACTGTATAGTAACTTCACAGTATGTATATTGTTTCAGTCTCATATCACTAAAATATACTTGATAATTGAAGAGTGAAAGGCACAGAGGAAAAAATAAGCTCTGGGCGTAACTGATGATAAGAGTGATCAAATTCTGGTTGTTTAAAACAGCAAAATAAAATTTGGAATGGATATTCTATGTGCATGCATATTTAGTCACTAAGTCATGTCCAACTCTTTCCCACCCCATGGCCCATAGCCCGCCAGGCTCCTCTGTCCATGGAATTCTCCAGGTGAGAATACTGGAGTGGGTTGCCATTTCCTACTCCAGGGGATCTAACCAACCCAAGAATTGAACCCAAGTCTCCTGCATTAGCAGCAGATTCTTCACCACTGAGCCACCTGGAACCCCATTCTAGTCAATTAGAAAAGTTGACTGACCACCTATCTATCATGTTCTATAAGGAGAACAGAGTTATCAGATAGGATCACTACTCTGCTAGGAGACTATATAGTATACTGAGAAAGACAAGACTAACACATGTGAAATAACAGCTAATAATGGACATTGTCATTACTGTAAATCTAGAATTACAATTGTAAGTGTTATAGTTCAGAGGAGATTAGTGAGGGCCAATTCAGTCAAGAATGCCTTCATGGATCAGCAAAGTTTGGATTGGGTCTTACAGAGTTTAGATTAGTGTGGAAGAGAGGATAATTATTCCACCTAAGGATAATGAGATAAAAGAGAATTCACTGTGCTTCTAGGACAATGAAGAAGTTAGCCGAACTACAACAAATGATGTGCGGTGGGAAATAATGGTAAGTGAACTTATGTAGAAAGGGTAGACCAAAATATGGAGGGCCTTGATCAAGCTAAAGAAGTCTGACTTATTGTTAAGAGGAACAAATCATTGAAAATGTTGAGGACAAGAACTTGACATGATAAAAGCAATGTTTGAGAAAAATACCATGGTTACCAGTTATACAAAGTCCTACCCTGAACAATAGGCTCACACCTATTGACTACTATTTAATCGTGTTTAAAATCAGAGATATATAAATGTGGTAGTCTTTGCACTTTTGGATAAATTGTTATTTGAGGCACAAGAGGTCACTATACACAAAAAGCTGCTATAAATCATATTAACTGCAAGAGGTATATTGCATATCTGCCCAGAAGCCAGAGAGAAAAAATGAATCACTCAAGGGTAATGACGCACAACATAATTGGCATTAAATGGTAAAGAGGAGTGTGAAAGAGGTAGGGAGTAAACTATTTAAATCTGATTAAGCAGACAGAAGAAGTAGGTTTATAGACTTGAGTTCTCACCTTAAATCCTTATACTTGAAGACAGTGTTATGTGATTACAATTCTTACTAAATCAGTTTCACCCATAAAGAATCAACTATTTAGTCAGCTCTCGAATCAAAGATGAGAAAAATAATAAAAGTTAAATTATGACCTGAAGGAGTGGGATGGGGGAGGTGAGGGGGTTTAAGAAGGAGGTAATATATGTGTAATTATGGCTGATTTGCCTTGGTGTATGGCAAAATTCAACACAATGTTGTAAAACAATTTTCCTCCAATTAAAAAATAAATCTTAAGAAAGCATTAAAAAATTTAAATTACAGGGGGAAGAAGAAACAGCAGCAATTCAACTCACAAATAGAACTTGGGAAAAATATTAAAATTTTAAAATAGATTTGTAAAACCAAATTAATAAATACAGAGAACAGACTGGTGACTGCCAGAGGTGGGAGGGGAGGTGGGTGAAATGTGTCAAGGGTATCATAAGATACAAACTTCCAGCTATAAAAAAAATAAGTCCTAGAGATGAAATTCATAACACAGTGACTATAGTTATTAATACTGTATTATATACTTGAAAGTTGCTGAGAGTAGATCTTGAAACTTTTACTCACATACAAAAAATAATTTGTAACTATGTCTGGTGATGGACTCTAACTAGACTTATTGTGGTAATCATTTCACAATATATAGTTTTGAGTCACTATGTTGTACATCTGAAATTAATTTAGTGTTATGTGTGAGTTTTCTCAATAAAAAATATATAAAATAGACTTTCTTTCCCATCTTGTATTTTAAAAATAGCCTTTCATTTTGATAACAAATGAAATGTGACAATAAAATAGAGGTTAATACTATGAATAGTTTTATTTATCTAGTAGGTTCAGAACTAAGCATTTCATTCCAGTAATCCAACATTATAAAGAGAGAAATAAAGAAATGCTATTATATGAACTGCCATACTATGGACTGAAATACCATACTTGGACTGCAAGGAGATCAAACCAGTCAATCATAAAGGAAATCAACGCTGAATATTTATTGGAAGGACTGATGCTGAAGCTGAAGCTCCAATACTTTGGTCATCATATGCGAAGAGCCAACTCATTGGAAAAGACCCTGATGCTGGGAAAGACTGAAGGCAAAAGGAGAAGAGGGCGGCAGAGGATGAGATGGTTAGATGCCATCACCAGCTCAATGGATATGAACTTGGGAAGACTCCAGGAGATGTGGAAGACAGAGAAGCCTGTTGTGCTGCAGTCCATGGGGTCACAAAGAGTCAGACAGGACTTAGCAACTGAACAACAGCAACAACAAATACTATTGTTATGTTTCCGTAGAGTGTAAAAGAGAAGTGATACAAAGAATACAAAATAACTTCAACTAAAATGCTAGGAAACTGAATCTAGCGGAATATAAAAATTATTCTATACCATGACCCCAAGGGATTTATCCCAGGAATGTAAGGTTGATTTAACATCTGAAAATCAATTATTTAAGTATATAATATCAATAGAATTTTTTAGAATCACATGATCCTCTCAATAGACTTAGAAAAAGTATCTGACAAAACCTAACACTCATGATAAAAAATATTCAATAATAATAGGTAAAAGGAAACTTTCTCAATCTGATAAAGAGCATCTATGAAAAAGCTACAGTTAATATCATACTTAATGGTGAAAGACTGAATGCTTTTCCAATAAAATGGGGGAAAAGACAAGTATTTCTTCTTTTGTTGTTGTTGAGTCTTTACGTTATGACTCTTTGGCAACCCCACAGACTGTAGCCAGTCAAGCTCCTCTGTTCATTGGATTTTCCAGGCAATAATACTAGAGTGGGTTTCCATTGCCTTCTCCAGGGGATCTTCCCAAACCAGAGATCGAACCCATGTCTCCTGCATTGGCAGGCAGATTCTTTACCGCTGATGCACCAGGGAAGTGCATTTCTTCTCTTACCATTCCAATATTGTTACTGGAAGTTCTAATCATGGTAATTAGACAAAAAAAAAGAAAGTTTAACTTCTTCCTTTCTAATCTGGCTACATATCTCTGTTCACAGATGAAATTCTATATAGAAAGCAAATACTAAAGAATCCACTAAGAAACTATTAGTACTAATTATCAGCAAGGGTACAGGATACAGGAATAATACAGAAAGACCAATTTCTATAAACTGTCAATGAAAAAAATGAAAAATGAAATTGAAGAAAATGATCCCATTAACAAAAGCATGAAAAAGAATGAAATACTTCTGAGTAAATTTAACAAAAGATGTACAAGTCTTATACACCATAAACTACAAAATATTATTGAAAGAAATTATAAAAGATCTAAATAAATGGAAAAACATCCCATATTCATGGACTGGAAGACACACTGTTAAGATGGCAGCACTACACGAACTGATCTATAGATTACATGCAATCCCTATCAGAATCTTTGTAGAAACTGACAAAATTATTCTAAAATTCATACAAAAAAGCAGGAGAAACAGAACAGCCAAAATGATCCTTGGAAAAAAAAAGAATAAAAGTAGGAATATTTACACTTCCCAATTCTAAAACTTACTAAAGAAAAGGTAATCAAGATAGTGTTGTACTGGAACGAATATAGACATACAGAACAATGGAACAGAACATAAAATCCAGAAATTAACCAATATATATGTAACCAGCTGATTTTTTACAAGGGTACCAAGATCACTCAACAGGTAAAGAAGAGTATTTTACACAAATGGTGATGAGATAAGAGCAAAAGATGTGCAAAAGAATGAAACTGAATCCTTACTTCACATGAAAAATTAACTCAGAATTGATCAAAGACCTATGTGTAAGTACAAAATCTATAAAACTTTTGAAAGATAACATGGGAGAAAGTCTTCATCATCTTGTATTTGGCAAAGATTCTTAGCTATAACACTAAAAGCAGTAGTGACAAAGGGAAAAAAATGGGTAAATTGGACAAAATTTAAAACTAATACAATTATGTCAAGTTTAAAGAATAAAATTAAATTAAAAAAAGAAATTAAAAAAAGAAAAAAAACACTTTTCTAATTCAAAGGCTGGCATTAATAAAGGAAAATACAGCCCATAGAATAAGAATATCTTTATATTGTATTTATTAAGTTTTTATAATTCCCATCTGTCGATCTTGACTGGTTTGACTATGCTGCTGCTAAGTCACTTCAGTCATGTCCGACTCTGTGTGACCCCATAGACGACAGCCCACCAGGCTCCCCCGTCCCTGGGATTCTCCAGGCAAGAACACTGGAGTGGGTTGCCATTTCCTTCTCCAATGCATGAAAGTGAAAAATGAAAGTGAAGTCGCTCAGTCGTGTCCGACCCTCAGCGACCCCATGGACTGCAGCCTACCAGGCTCCTCCATCCATGGGATTTTCCAGGCAGGAGTACTGGAGTGGGGTGCCATTGCCTTCTCCGTGTTTGACTATAAATATGTATTAATCATTCCATAAGATGTTACAGAAAAAACCTGAATGAACTTTTTCGCCAACTCAATATTTAAATTCTTTTGTTGATTATTTTCAAATGTCTAACATGTTTACTGCCTTAAAGACTAAAGTTAATCTATATTTCTACTCTTTCTCCCAGACTAAAATATAAGATACATAAAAAAATGAAACTCTAAATATACTCATCTATTATTATACATTGGGTAACATCTTATGGAAAAACCCAAATGAACTTCTGGGCTTCCCCAATACTTATCTACTATTACTGTTTTCAAGTGTTTTCATTTATTAGTTTCCTAGGGCTGCTACAACAAAGTATCAGAAACTGAGTGCCTTAAATACCTGAAATTTGCTTCACAGTTCTTGCAGGTAAGGCCATGGTTATTCTGAAGGCACCAGGGAAGGAATGTGCATCCCTTCCTTGTTAGTAATTTCTGGTATCTCCATGGCTGTGGCAGCATAACTCCATTCTTTATATAGTGAAGTATTTGTGAATGTGTGTGTGTCTGTGTTCAAATTTTCTATTTTTATAAGGATGCCACTGATACAGTATTAGAAACCCACCCTACTGCCAGTATGACCTCATCTTAACTAGCTTTATCTGCAATGGTCCTATTTCCAAATAAGGTCAAATTGTGAGATACTGGGGGCTTAGGACTGCAACATATGAATTTTCAGCGTAAAGGATAAATTCAACCCATACCCATGTTTTTGTTGTAACCTGCCATTTAATCATTAATGTTATTGTTGTTTTCTATAATCAGTACTCATTTAGGTTTACCTGTCTTTATCAATTTTACTGTTCACCATTGCTTCATGCATCTCATTCTTTCTGGATTCTATTTCCTTTCCCTGGCAGGCATAAATATATATATATATATATATATATATATATATATATATACACACACACACACACACACACATACATACATACACACACACACACACACACACACTTATATAAAGTCCTTTCACTATCTAAGAGTAGGAAATTTGCTTAGTCTTCAGATGAATTTGCATTTATCTTCCTTACACTCTTGTATGATATTTATAATATATAGAAGTTCTAGATAAATATTTTCCTCAGCACTTTGAGGATATTCCTTTCTCTTTTAACCACAATTATTTTTGTTTTGAAAACCACAGTTGGTGTATTTCTTGCTTCTTTATAGGTAATCTATCTTTTCTTTTTGGTAGATGTTTAACATTTAAATTTTTTTCTGTGGAGTTCTGCAGTTTGATTATGAAATTATACTTATCCTGTTTGATGCTTGCTGAATTTCTTAAATATACATCGCAGAACTTCCCTGATACTCCAGGGGTTAAGAATCTGCCTGCCTATTCAGGGGACACAGGTCTGATCCCCAGTCTGGGGAGATTCTACATGTCATAGGGGAACTAAGTCCACTGGCCACAAGTACTGAGCCTAGGCTATAGAGCTCGCAAGCCACAACTCCTGAGCCTGCACACCTAGAGACCATACTCTGCAACAAGAGAAACTACCATGATGAGAAGCCTGCACACCACAACTATGAGCAGCCCCCATTTGCCACAACTGGAGAAAGCCCAAATGCAACAACAAAGACACAGTGCAGCCAAATGTATTTTTTAAAATAACTACATATCTTTCATCAGTCTTGAAAAATTATCAGCCGTTATCTCTTTAAATATTGTCTTTCCTCCCTATTCTCTAATTATTTTTAGAATCCCTTTTAGGTATATATTGAATCTTCTCATTCTCCTGTCTCTTAACCTCATATTTTGTCATCTCTTTATCTCTCTCTGCTGCATTATGGATGATTGCTTAACATGAATCCATTTAACAGCCTAAAAATGTCTACTAGCTTTATATTATCTGATGACTAGTACACAAATAATTTTCATTTCTAAAAGTTTGTTTTCTTCTTTTCTAAACCCACCAGTCCTGATTTCATAGTCTCTTATTCAATTGTTTGGGTTTCTGGGTTTTGAATTTTCTCTCATTTCTCTATTCTACTAACTACTTCTTAGAGATATAATCCTGTTGTTCATTGTATCTACTGACTTTCATTATGGTGTACTATTTTCCTGTGTTTGGTAAATTTTATTGTGAATTCATTTTTCAAAGGACGTTTTTTATTTTTCTGTAAGAATATTTTGTAGCCTGTATTGCATGTTCTTCAAGAGCTATTTTGACTTTGCCTCTGCCTAGAATCCCAGGGGAGCCACCAGCTCAGAACCAATTTTCATACAACTTTTCAGATTTGGGGTAAGATTTAAACCCATGATTACAAATCTCTGAGGAAGATTTTTTTTTTTTTCCATCCAAGTCTCAGGCAAAGAGCCAAGATTCCTCTCTGGGTAGATTTTTTAAAATTTTAAAATTTTACTAAAGGTCATAAATTCAAGCTATCCTTAGGGGTCTATAACTTCAAATCCTCACTTCACAATGACCCAAGGCCTGATCTCCTTTGCTACATGGCCATTAAACCCACATTCCTAGTTTATACAGTCTAACCATGCTGTACCCCACCTCTGGTAGTCATAGTTTTTCTTTTTTTTTTTTTTCATTCTGGCAAGTTGGAATTTCTTATTGATCAGAAGATGCTGTATTTCATGAGAACTTCTAAGGGCTAGTAACAGAATGTTTATGTTTATCTGAAACAGCTCTGAACATTGATCCTAATTGTATTTTATCTTCCATACTTCTAGAAATTAACTATATTAATTTTTTTTACTGCTTCTACAATTGGTGACAAAATGTCACACTTTAGCTTTGTTCTTATGCTTTTTTCCAGGAAATGGCTACCCATTCCAGTATTTTTGCCTAGAGAATCCCATGGACAGAGGAGACTGGCAGGCTACAGTCCATTGGGTCACAAAGAGTCAGACACAAATGAGTGACTGGCATCACCACCAAATACCATGTTGTATTTACCATGTTATAAAAAATTATAACATATAATTATATGTTAAATAATTAACATATATTTAAGTTCAAGGATAGATCATGGGCACTGACCAATCAGAATGGATGTCAATTATAAATAAGTAGTGTGACTATACCTGTTCAATCTGGCAGCATACCAACCTGGTGAGAGGGGCAAGACAATCCAACAAAAGCATGATAGAGAAAGAATATATTCTCAGAGCCTTCCCTATAATTTACTTTCTCCATTATTTTTACCATTAATATTAATGGTATATTTATTATATTTTGCATTATAAATTATAAATATTGACTATAAATATTGATTATATTCTGCTATCAAAAGTAATAAGCCTTCTGACAACAAAATATGTCATTAGAATATATTCTGTGCATTACATGACCACATGAGCTTATTTTTGCTATGCATCCCAAGTATTTGTCATTCTACTGGTCTCTATAGCGGCTTCCCTGGTAGCTCAGATGGTAAAAAATCTGCCTGAAATGCAGGAGATCCAGGTTTGATCCCTGTGCTGGGAAGATCCCCTGGAGAAGGAAATGGCTACCCACTCCAGTATTTTTGCCTGGAGAATCCCATGGACAGAGGAGCCTAGTAGGCTACAGTCCATGGGGTCACAAAGAGTCAGACACAGCTGAGTGAGTGACACCACCACCGAATACCATGTGATGCTACTTTTTTAGGCTTTTACCATAAAACAATGCATGGAGAAATTATCTGCTCTGCTTTACTACACAGTTTCTAAACATACTCTGTGCAAAAGTAATGTAATAAGAGAGCAGGAACTTCCTCCTTGGGTTAAACTGAAGCTCATTTATATTTTGAACACATGGACACAGTTATCTCCTTAACTAAGGAAATGTTCTAGCACAAAATGAGGCTGATATTCACAATATAGGAGCACTGCAAGTAAAGAAAGCTGAGCAAGGTCAAAACATCAGCCCTTCCTCCCTCTTCATACTCTCACCATATACTAGCAGTCTGCAAACTATACCCAAAGGCCAAACCCAGCCCACTCCATATTTTCATATGGCCCATGAGCTAAGAATGTTTTCATATTTAAAATGACCTAGAAAAAAATAAAAAAGAAGACTGCTTCATGACAAATGAAAATGACATGAAATTTAAATTGTTTCATAAACAAAGTTTTATAGAAACACAAGTATGCCCACTTGTTTACATGTTGTCCATGGTTACTTTCAAGCTACAATGTCAGAGTTGAACAGCTGTAATAGAGGCTGTATGCCCTGAAAATCTATAGTACTTACTATTTGGCCTTTTACACAAATGTTCTCTGACCCCTGCTATGAACATTCATCCCCTTTCACCAGAATCAGGAGTAGGAAGACCTGATGCTGGCTGAGCACTAAGCAAACACCTATGATCAAGGCAAGAAAATGCTATTTCCTGAGGCCAGTCAAGAATAGTTATTAGAATAAGATATAATGCTTTATGTTTTCCAGGAAGAACAAAAGGGCCAACAGGAATGAGAGTGCACCCCAATTTCTATGTAATCAAGCTGATCACAAGATGTGGCTGAATTTAAACCTATATTTGTGAAAATCTGCACTTTGGTAACTGCAGCGTTAGGATCAGTAATTTCTATTGGGAATGAGTTTCCAAGTCTCAAAGAAGAGTGTTTGTAAAATTGCAAGGTTCTTTGGTAATATCTTTGTGTAGGTTCCCCATTCCTATTTCTATGCTTTCTTTTAAACTCTTCCCAGTTCATCAGGCAGTTAAGATGAGACTGTTGTAAAACTGATCTCCTTAGAAGTTGTGCACAAATAGGTGCATTAGGCATAAAAAGCAGATCTTGAGAAAAAAGCATAAGCCTTACCACATGAGCCACAGAGGAGCATAGTATAAGGTATAGCAAAGCTGTTCTCTCTGCCACTAATCTCAAAGTTTAAGGATATCTAGGAAAAAAATCATTTCCCATCATTCAATACAGACAAATCAGTCTTTAGTACAGACTTGGTTTTTTTTTTTTTTCCCTTAAGTTCTTTTTTTTTTTAATTGTATTTTATTTTTAAACTTTACATAATTGTATTAGTTTTTAAAGAGTATGTTGTCAGCTGGTAGCAATTTGTGGAGGTACTTATGATTCATATCAATTGATTTCACATTTTAGGAAAGGAAGAGACATTTTTATTTGCCTTAAAGTTGTTGAGATAAAATGTGTCTTTTAGTTCTAATATTAATAAGGGCTTGGGCTTCCCTGATGGTTCAAACAGTAATGAATCTGCCTGCAATGCAAGAGACCAGATTTGATCCCTGGGTCAGCTGAAGATCCCTTGGAGGAGGGCATGACAACCCACTCCAGTATTCTTGCCTTGAGAATTCCATGGACAGAGAAGCCTGGTGGGCTACAGTCCATGGGGTCACAAAGAGTCGAACAGAATTGAGCAACATGCACACATACTAGGATTTAGTGGATGTTTGTACATACCTGCATTTCATTTATTATTTTACAAGTTTGAATGATGTTCCTTCAGTCTTCATTTGTCTAGATTTAGGCGTCAATATTATAGTTCATTTTAGATATCTCTAAATCCCATTGGAAATTTTCAGATGCTGTTAATGCCACTAAGATAGCCCAGTGATGCGTGTTTGCCTTTAATTCTGGATTTTGTAAGAGATGTGCCTATTGTATTAATAGTTTTCTATGGACATTTTTCAACTCTGATGCATTTCTGAGATATGGCAAGCAAAAATGACCATAGAATTCTAGGGGTGTAAAATAAAATACTGTAAGAATGGGCTCAGATTGAGATCTTCTGATACAGCACTGGATATCAACTTACTCTTCTCTGTTTAGTCCTCTGACAACACACTTACTTCTTTGCTGTTCTTATACACCTTAATTATGCCCAGTTTGTCTATCCTAGCATGAATCACACAGAAATAAACAATGACCTTTGTAACCACCATTTCCTCCAGCAAGAAATCTGATCTTCTCCGAGGCAACTCTGGACATCTTTTATATATGGCTTTGAGCAAAAGTTTCAACAAGAATACCTACATTTAGAGATCTCTAAGTTTAGGTTCCTGCAATAATAAAAATTCTTCTGTTGTTGCTGTTGCTCAGTTGTGTCTGACTCTTTGTGACCCCATGGACAGCATCACATCAGGTCTCCCTGTCCTTCACCATCTCCCAGAAGGAGAAGAGGGCATCAGAGGATGAGATCCCTGGATGGTATCACTGATGCAATGGACATGAACTTGGACATGACATGAACTTGGGCAAAAATTCTTTTAAGTCACACCAAGTCTCTGTACACATATGCTACAATAAGTTGCAACAAGATGAAGTGGTGAATAAAGAGGGTTCAATGTGGAAGGTAGTGGGGCTGCTTCTTGGACATTCATTAAGTCTTTCAGCTGAGTACACCTGATCCCACCACCAGCTTCAGCAATGCACCCTGATGGGTCTGACTCAGAGTAATTCTATTCACTTGTGATAGTACTTGCTTTAAGAATAGGTAACAGAATAAGCCCATTGTTTTTGTCCAATGGCCAAAGGAGAGACAACCATTCTCGCTTTGTAATCTGAAGATGAAAGTACTCGTGGGGTCAGTTGAGTCCAGTTCTTTGCAACCCCATGGAGTGTAGCCTGCCAGACTCCCCTATTCATGGAATTCTCAGGCAAGAATACTGGAGTAGGTTGCCACTTTCTTCTTCAAGGGATCTTCCCGGCCCAGGGATTGAATGGGCATCTCCAACAGGTGTGTTCTTCATTGGCAGTTGGATTCTTTACCACTGTGCCAACTGGGAAGCCTGAATACAAATGTAGGTAGCCCCAATTAATGCTGGCAACCATTACATGATCATGAGAGTACATAGCCAATGTTGGGTAATGTTGATACTAGCAAAAAGGTAGAGTTAAGCAAACAAGAGAGAAATGAAGTTTGATGAAACTACATGTGAAGACTATTTCTTAATTTTTGAATTCTGAAAAGTTTTTGAATTCTGAAAAATTTTGAAATTTTGAATTGAAAAATTCTGAAATTCTGAATGTTTGAATCCCATGAGCCAATGTACTCATAATTAAACATAAGTTATAGTTTTTTTTTTTTCTATTCCTTTAAGCAAAAGCATCCTAAGTGACAGGGGGCTTCACTGATACCTCAGTTGGTAAAGAACTTGCCTGCAATGCAGGAGACCCCAGTTTGATTCCTGGGTCAGGAAGATCTGCTGGAGAAGGGATAGGCTACCCACTCCAGTATTCTCGGGCTTCCCTTGTGGCTCAGCTGGTAAAGAAACTGCCTGCGATGTGGGAGACCTGGGATTGATCCCTGGGTTGGGAAGATCCCCTGAAGAAGGGAAAGGCTACCCACTCCAGTATTCTGGCCTGGAGAATTCCATGGACTGTATAGCGCATGGGGTCACAAAGAGTTGGACATGACTGAGCGACTTTCTTCTTATAATTTGATACAAAATGTCAATCATTTGTGAAAAAAGATAAACTAACCAAATCCTATTTTCCCATGGACTTAACTTACCATTTCAAGGTAGTCTTTGTTTCTAATGAATCATCACTGACAGCTTTGAAATTTGCTTTTGTTCAACTCAAGGTACACAGGTATCTTTGAACTTTCTTATTCACCAAGGAGAATCACCCTTTAAAAGCAGGAGTTGGAAACTACAGCTCACTTTTTTGTGAATAAAGCTTTACTGTAACATAGTCATGCCCATTCATTCATTTATTGTCAATGGCTGCTTTCACATGACAATGGCACAGTTGAGTAGTTGTGACAGAGACCATATGGTCCATAAAGCTAAAATATGTACTCCAGTTCTTTACAGAAAAGACACTTGACTTAACCCTGTAGTAAATCACTTTTCAAAAATGAAGACTGAATAGCTCATGGACCTCAGTATGTGTTTGTTGATTGAATACCTGAACAAATACTACCCCTTTCCTGATTTATAAGTTTGGATTTTGTACAATGATTTAGCTTAACATATATTTTAGAGATAAATGATCTAACTTTTTTACTAAGTTAAGCATACTCAAAAGCAGAGACATTACTTTGCCAACAAAAGTCTGTCTAGTCAAGGCTATGGTTTTTCCAGTGGTCATGTATGGATGTGAAAGTTGGACTGTGAAGAAAGCTGAGCGCCAAAGAATTGATGCTTTTGAACAGCGGTGTTGGAGAAGACTCTTGAGAGTCCTTTGGACTGCAAGGAGATCCAACCAGTCCATTCTAAAGGAGATCAGTCCTGGGTGTTCTTTGGAAGGACTGATGCTAAAGCTGAAACTCCAATACTTTGCCCACCTCATGTGAAGAGTTGACTCATTGGAAAAGACTCTGATGCTGGGAGGGATTGGGGACAGGAGGAGAAGGGGATGACAGAGGATGAGATGGCTGGATGGCATCACCAACTCAATGGATATGAGTTTGAGTGAACTCTGGGAGTTGGTGATGGACAGGGAGGCCTGGTGTGCTGCAATTCATGGGGTCGCAAAGAGTCGGACACGACTGAGCGACTGAACTGAACTGAACTGAAACATACTTCTCAGAAACTTGCATCTAGGAGTATCAGTAAACTTGGCTCAATTTAGTTTAAAAAACTTTCAAAACAGATAGTCTTGCCTTCTTTTGTGCAAATACTTTGATCAACACTGTAAAGGAAGGAGTCAAATCTTTTTCAAGAAGACCCATTTAATATAACTTGCTTATACATTTTTGATATTCACTTATATCCAGCTTTACTTCCTTTCTGGAAACACAGAGAAATGTATTTCTTGGGTATACTCTGTCCCCTTTAATGTTGGGCAAGTCCAGGTAATTAGTTCTGTCCAATAGCCTGTGAAGAGAAGTGAATTTATGTCACCTTGAGTATGAGCCTTGAAACTATTGTATCAAAAGAATTTGGATCACTAAGTTATCATATTAAAGTCAAATTTCCTGAAAAGTCACCTCTACTCATAGAGGAACTTCTCAGGAATGAGAAACTTCTACTGGGCTAAACTACTGAAATTTAGGGGTTGTTACTACAACAACATCTATTTCTGCTTTATTGACTATGCCAAAGCCTTTGACTATGTGGATCACAATAAACTGTGGAAAATTCTTCAAGAGATGGGAATACCAGACCACCTGACCTGCCTCTTGAGAAACCTATATGCAGGTCATGAAGCAACAGTTAGAACTGGACATGGAACAACAGACTGGTTCCAAATAGGAAAAGGAGTACATCAAGGCTGTATACCATCAGCCTACTTATTTAACTTATATGCAGAGTACATCATGAGAAACGCTGGGCTGGATGAAGCACAACTGGAATCAAGATTGCTGGGAGAAATATCAATAACCTCAGATATGCAGATGACACCACCCTTATGGCAGAAAGTGAAGAAGAACTAAAAAGCCTCTTGATGAAAGTGAAAGAGGAGAGGGAAAAAGTTGGCTTAAAGCTCAACATTCAGAAAACTAAGATCATGGTATCCAGTCCCATCACTTCATGGAAAATAGATGGGAAAACAGTGGAAACAGTGGCTGACTTTATTTTTGGGGGGCTCCAAAGTCACTATAAATGGTGATTGCAGCCATGAAATTAAAAGATGCTTGCTCCTTGGAAGGAAATTTATGACCAACCTAGACAGCATATTAAAAAGCAGAGACATTACTCTGTCAACAAAGGTCCATCTAGTCAAGGCTATGGGTTTTCCAGTAGTCATGAATGGATGTGAGAGTTGGACTATGAAGAAAGCTGAGCACCAAAGAATTGATCCTTTTGAACTGTGATGTTGGAGAAGACTCTTGAGAGTCCCCTGGACTGCAAGGAGATCCAACCAGTCCATCCTAAAGGAGATCAGTCCTGGATGTTCATTGGAAGGACTGATGTTGAAGCTGAAACTCCAATACTTTGGCCACTTGATGCAAAGAGCTGACTCATTTAAAAGACTCTGATGCTGGGAAAGATTGAGGGCAAGAGGAGAAGGGGATGACAGAGGATGAGATGGCTGGATGGCATCACCGACTCAATGGACATGAGTTTGGGTAAACTCTGGGATTTGGTGATGGACAGGGAGGCCTGGCGTGCTGCAGTCCATGGGGTTGCAAAGAGTCGTACATGACTGTGCGACTGAACTGAACTGAACTGAACTACAGTATAGGGCTTCCTGGGTAGTGCTAGTGGTAAAGAACCCTCCTGCCAATGCAGGAGATGCAAGACACATGGGTTTGATCCCTGAGTCTGGAAGATCCCCTGGAGGAGGGCATGGCAACCCACTCCAGTATTCTTGCCTGGACAATCCCATGGACAGAGGAGTCTGGTGGGCTGCAGTCCATGGGGTCGCAAAGAGTTGGATATGACTGAAGCAATTTAGCACACTGCACTCACTGCAGTATAACCTAGACTAGCTTCACTAACACATAACTGAAATAACTCATTACACATCTACTTCTGCATAACCACATGTATGAAAAAATGCAGTGTTACACAGAAGAATAGGTATTTTTTTAAACCCGAATTAAACCAAATCCCATCTTGCTTATGCTTGCATGCTTCTGAGTATAGAAGTAAAAGAGTCCCTGAATTTCAGAAACAAATTATCTAACTCAGAAGAAAAAAAAAGAGAGAGAGAGAGAAACAAATTATTTATCCCCACGACTGAGGGTTAAGTGACAACCATGAGTAAGGTGGGAGGGATTATACTGTAAAACTTTTCAAGTAATGTACTTTGAGCTCATATTCTTGGTATGTGTAGGTGGCTTGTTAGGAAAGCTTATCACAGATTTCTGATAAAGGGCTTTGTATTTCTCTCATTTCCAGCAGGGAGGAGGAAATGGAGAAGTATCAAGAGAGTTAGGTTACAAAATCAGTAAAATGGAAGTGACCTTGGAGGGTTACTCAGTCCATTCTGTTTTTACCCAAGCCAGGTTTGAGCCAGTCTAAACAGAAGAGTAAAAGAATATTGTTGAAAGATTCCCCAGACTTCTTCAGTGACCAATCATGACATTTAAAAGTGTTTCAGGGCCCATCCAGTCCATATTTTGTTCTCCAATAGTGATGACAGAAACAGTTCTATAGGAAAGTAAAGCATTCGTGTTCTATAACATCAGTATTGAAAGCTTAGGGAACTAGCCCAAACATACTTAATTTGTCATTAACCAAGTGTTATAAAGCTTTTGCCAATGAATCTGCTTTTATCATTGATCTGGAAAAATAAAGTTCCTCCCAATAAAATCCCTTGAAATGACTATTATCTTACCAAAAGGTCTCTTATTCAGCCAATGTCAACTTACCCTTCTCTATTCATAGTGGAAGATGAAAATAATTGTTGAAAAGGATTCATAGCTATGCCCATGTATCAGGTGCTGCTACAAAGGCTGGCAAACTAAAGTCTTGCCAACAAAATTTACACAGCTTGTTATGGGTAGTACAGACCTGGGTTTGGTATGGTCTTATTACTCTCAGTGATGCAATAAAATACTGGTAAGTTAAATGTTCATTCAGTTAAAATCAAGAAAACCATCACTAGCCTACTATTCCCAGCTACTATTATGTTGACTATATATTTGGATATTTTCTTTCCTACTTGACTGTGTATTTACTTAAGGGATAGGGAGCTGCAAAGACCATAGGAAGGAAATATATATCTCAGAGAGGCAGGGAGTAATTTTCCCATTCTCATCCCCATAGACGTACAGGTCTCTAAAGGAAATGCAAGCCAAAAGAAATAAATCACTGGCAGAGGCCAACAAACTTTCATTTAAACAATAGCCTTAACTCTTCACTTTATTCTTTTCTCTCCATTATCTCTCCTTTCCAGTCTTGGATGCAAAAATACATTAGTCATCAATTTATTTCCTGTGGCAAATCTTTACTCCTTTACCCTATCAATTCATTAAATAAACCCCAATTATATTGGTCCTTTCTTCAGAAAAAGAGCAGTCTGCCCCAGGGAAAAGGTGGACTTATACCACTGCCAAGGAACAATTGAACAGTAATGACAACTCAGGGAGAAGGGGGAACTTTCTGGGTTACTCTCCCGTCACTCCTGACCACACTCTCTGGTCTTGTGAGCCCAGCTTGCAGCAGTTGATTATTTATAACTTTAAAAACATCTTAAAATGCAAGCTCTTATGGTATGACCAGAAGAATTCATGGCTCAAATAAGTGTTCAGTTCAGTCGCTCAGTCGTGTCCGACTCTTTGTGACCCCATGGACTGCAGCACACCAGGCTTCCCTGTCCATCACCAACTCCTGAAGCCTACTCTAACTCATGTCCGTCAAGTCAGTGATGCCATCCAACCATCTCATCTTCTTTCGTCCCCTTCTCCTCCCGCCTTCAATCTCTCCCAGCACCAGGGTCTTTTCAAATGAGTCAGTTCTTCACATCAGGTGCCCAAAGTACTGGAGTTTCAGCTTCAGCATCAGTCCTTCCAATGAATATTCAACATTGATTTCCTTTAGGATTAACAGGTTGGATCTCATTGCAGTCCAAGGGACTCTCAAGAGTCTTCTTCAACACCACAATTCAAAAGCATCAATTATTTGTTCAAAAGCAAATAAGTGTAGCCTGTAAATAAACCTATTCAGACATCCAAAGCTGACAGAGTATCTGTCACTCATCTGCCAATCTCATAAGTCCTTCTAATAGTCAGAACTGACATATTTCCTACGCTTCTCAGAGTACATTCTTCATACTGAAGTACTAAAGTGGAAATCTGAATTTCAGAGATTTTTATGACTATGTTTACCCTGGAGATTAATTTGAACACAAACACATCCACATTTACTCTTTCTCTCTCTCCTAGAGTATCTCCTTCCACCTCAAAATCCCTACTAGATGTGGCTGGAATGCAGACTACTCACCAAAACCCTTTTCTTTTCTTTAGTTTCAACAGGCCAGCTCAGTGCCCATTTATCTATTCTCCTCTCGTTTGCTTTTCTGAAGACAGACGCTATCTCAGGGCACTATGCCCTATCTCATTTCTCAGCTCACAGATGCATCCTTTGAATAGACCTTATTTTGCCAAACTTATATTTTACTGTTTTTTTTGTATTCATACATGCATTAATGAATTTAGCTTTTCTTCTATTGATAAAAGGAGTAGGTGATATTAATTTGACTCTATTCTTTAGATTTCATAAAATATCTTGGAATTGGATTTTCTTCCTGTTGAAAATTTATCCTTAATGGATAGTTACTGAACTTCTTCTTCCCAACCCCATATACATACACACACAAAGAGAACGCCAATGATGGTCACATGAAGGGAAAATGGAAGTTAACATCAGTAGTTTTAGGGGGTATATGTATTTGTGTGCAGGTGTGTTTGAGGAACGTTAGATACCTGATTTCTAACTTCAGCATATGAAACAAACTTAGAAATATATATATATACACACACATATGAAGATATATGTATGTGTGTATATGTAATTTATTGAACTGAAATTCACATAGCATACAATCACCTTAAAGTGAACATTTTAGTGGAATTTAGTACATTTAGAAAGTTGTGCAACTGCCAGCTTTATTTAGTTCCAAAAAATTGCTATCACTCCCCAAACAAAACTCCACAGCCGTTAAGCACTTTATCTCTCATTTTCCCCTTATCTAAGCCCCTGGTAACCACTAATATAATTTCTATCTCTATGAATTTGCTTAATTTGGATTTTTGATATAAATGGATCATACAATGTGTGGCCTTCTGTGTCTGGTTTCTTTCACTTAAGATAATGTTTTCAGGGTTCATCTATATGGAATGGATTGGTACTTTATTCTTTTTTATGACTAAATAATAGTCCATTATATGGATATACATCAAATTGTCTTTCTATTCATCCATTTATGGACACTGAGCTTTTCTCTACTTTTGGCTACACCGTGAACAGTGTTGCTATGAAAATGTATGTACACGTATTTGTTGGAGTCCTTACTTTTGATTCTTTTGATTCTTAGGGATATATATCTAGGAGAATTACTGAGTCATGTGGTGATTCTATTTTCAATATTTTTTAGGAACTGTCAACATGTTTTCAATAGTGGCTGAACAAATTTACTTTCCCACCAGTAATGCACAAGGATTACAATTTTTCTATATCTTTGTTAATACTAGTTATTTTAAAAATCATTATTATAGCCATCCTCATTATAGCATGAAATGACACCTCCTTGTGGTTTTGAATTGCATTTCCATAATGACTAATGATATCAAAAATATTCTCATGTGCTTGTTGGTGAGTTTTGTATCTTCTTTGGAGAAATACTATTTAAGTCCTTTGCCCCTTTGAAAAAAATTGGGTTGTTTATCTTTTTGATGCTAAGTTGTAAATTCTCTATATATTCTGGATACTAAATTGTTATCAGATATATAATTTGCAAATATTCTCTCTCATTGTATAGGCTGTCTTTTCTCTTTCTTGATCATGTCTTTGATGTACAATTTTAATTTTTGATGAAATTAACAACTATTTAAAGTATACTCTAATTAAATATTATGTGCTCCTAAAAGAGAAGGATGAAGACGGATAAAAGAGATATAAATGGGATAGGAGGTTGAGGAGAAAAGAAAAGGCAGTATATACAAAGGAAAGATGGTTAAGAGGCCAATGGGAGGGAAGACACAGAAAAAGCACAAGTCACAGAAAAGGTAGAGAAGAGAGATTAAGATATAGAAAGTGCCTGTGTGGATGGCCATTGAAGCAGGGTGTGAGGGAGAGAAGGGTTTATTTTGTTCAAAAGTATTAAATAAACTACTGTTTCCACACTCTGCTTTTTACTTGGTAATCAGCTTTGGAGCCTCAGCAACTTCTTAGCGTTGTTATCTAAAACACCAGTGAGTGAATTTGCCATTACTCAAAACTGCTTATTTTTAACATTTCTGAGTGCCTTCTCTGAATAGAACAGTCCACCACAGTAAAAAAATTCACTTTTTGAGCTGCCTCAGCAGTATTGAAGGCAACAAGTAAATTGTCCAATGTCACACAAATAGAACATAGATGGGGTTTAAATTATTTTTGTATGTTCTGTGCTTTCCTATAACACAGAATTCCATCACATATATTTAATCTGAAAGAGCAGATAATCCAAAACTTATTATATATCATATATTAACATTTTCAATAACAGATATTGCTTCTCAATTAAATTTGGCAGGACAGTATTAAAATTAGTTTCTATTCCCCAAGCACACACCAATGGCAAGTGCAGCCCACAAGTGTGCTGGAAACCAAAAAGTAAGTAACTGGGGTTTGAAAATCTGCTGTGGAGAATTTACAGAGTGGATAATTGAAGTTGATTGTAACTTGAAGTTGATGCTCCCTGATTCCCTGTTCATATGGCAACAGTCCCTTAATCTCTGTGTTTTACAGCATTTTTCTTGCCTCCTACATCACTCCACCTCTTAGTCACTCTACAACCTGAAAGAGCAAATTGATGCAGTATCCAGTAAATAAATGTATTGACAACCCATGGATCAAACTTTGATGTTCCTATCCTTACTTTAAAATTGGGTAAATATAAATTAGGTTAATTTTTATTTCTGTATTGCCCTCAATTCATTTTCTACTCTGTGGGTCAGTGACCCCTGACAGATAAAAGGATCTTTCCATTACAGTGATAGAGGCTGGAAAGCAGCACCATTGAACACATGACCCTAGTGCAAAGACTGGAAGAGAGCAGGTGACTCAGCTGCCCTGTATAAATAAAGGCAAAGAGACAAGTATGGTGAGTGAAGTCCCCAGGGTAAAGGGACTGTAAGACCAAGGTTAACCAAAGACAGCCAGATAGGAAAAAAAAAAAAAAAAAGCCTGAAGAAGACGTAAGTTACTGTGTGATTGTGTGATGACATGAGTACCAATAAATAAAAAGGAATAGAAATGTTAAATTGAACGAGATATGGAGTTTATGGATGAGGAAGACAAAGCTGAAAGAAGCTGTAACTTGGCCACAATCATCAAACAATCAAGGATATTTACAGAACTAAGAGTGGTAAAAATACTAATCCAGATCATTCTTCATCCGTCATTTATCCAAGATTGCTGTCTTACAAGGGTGAGACTTGTCATATTCCTTTACTTTTAGGATAAAGGAATAAAGCTTCCCAGTAAACACTTGGCCAATAGTGAGAAGGGTGGCAAGTGATTATAAAGAAGCAAAACCTCACTGTTAATAGCATTTACAATAACTACCATGAGCTGAAATCTGGCTAGAACAAAATAAAGCTTCAAAACAGTTCAACAATAACAAGTACATGACAAATTTAGTTAAAGTCAAGTGTAAATCAAAGAAAAACATTTCCTTTGAGAGAACACATCCATAAAATGTTCACATTCCCTGGCTTAATCATTCCACATTATAATGCCTCTAAACATCATTCGGACTTTAAGAAATACCACAAGCACACTAGAAATCCATTTCTGGAATGAGCAATATTGTAATCAATTAATACCTCTAACACTTCACTCATGATAAACAGGTTCATTAACAATAAAGCAGTATTTAGCATAGGATAACAGCATCGGGTTGGCAATACATAAATTAGCCATTAAAAGGAATCAAAACTTTACAGTAAGAATCTTTCAATCAAAAGAAAAGAGTAAGGAAACACTTTGTGCCTACACCTAAATTAGTCCATCGATGTGCTTATTTATAATGCCAACCATCAAAATTCTTTCATACCAAGTTTTCTGGCCAAATAGATTTAAAGTGATGATGAATATTAAAAACCACCCCGTCAGAACCTAATGCATTTAATTAGTTGATTGTAGGTGTTAAATACTCTTTTCTTTTTGATAGATTATCCCCAAAGAGTGGGCTAACAACCCCAACTTGCTAATTGAATTTTGATATTTCTCCAAAGCTGTCCCCTCCCCTCGAACTAATTGAATTTACAAGCAGTTAATTCTGACAGGTTCAGTAATATCTGCCAAACTCCCTTCATATTTTGTTAAATTATGAAAACTTAGCTAGTGTGTCATGCCCTGGGGAAATACTGTATATCTGAATAGTCCTTCCCAGGAGGACTGAAGTTATAAAGGAATATGATTTATCTCAATATATGTTAAAAAAGTCCAGTAGTAGATTTGATATTTGATACATCCAATGACAAAATAATTTTCAAAATGTTCTACGTGGGTATATGTGCACAGTTCTTTGCTCATAATGTCATATCTGAACTAGTAGATATGAATCTACATTAAAGCAAAAGCAGGAAGACTTTCTATTGTTAGCTGTAATAGAGATAGCTCACTTAGCACAGGGATTCCATTTCTAGCTAAGCTAAAAAGTATCACCTTTCGTAATCTGCTGAAGCTTCCAGTAGGGCAAATGCATTTTCTTAACCAAAAAGCCCAGGCTCATTGCAGAAGAAGAAAGGAAAGCCTCATTAATTAAGACCTCAAGAATGTGAAATTCCTAAGTCAACTTTGAAGGGCTTGAGATTTCAAAAGGAGTTTGCTGAGTAAATTAACAAATACAATTGGAGGAGAGATGCTTGAGGACTTAAGGGAACGAATGATTTTTCAAGCACTTTGGAAGCGTTATTTACATACAGATAATTACTATGTGCAAAGAGCTGTAGAACCTGGAAAAAGGAATGGATTTGAGTCAAAAAATGTGCTTAGTACAAATTACTTCCTTAATCTAAGCCCTGGACTATTCATCTATAAAACCAAGATAATCATATTATTTCACAACATTGTGTGAGGCCTGAGATAATACACATGAGTCATTGTAAACTTTTAGGAGCTAAATAAATACTGGATATTTTCTATCATCTGACTAAAATAATAAACTTATGAAACAACTTTAGAAACATTCTATCCTCTAAATTTTATAGATGAGGCAACTAGAGCACAGAATATTCAAGAGACTCATCCATGGGTCAAGTGAAAAAAGAAAGTGAAAGTCCTTCAGTTGTGTCCAACTCTTTGCAACCCCATGGACTATACAGTCCATGGAATTCTCCAGGCCAGAATACTGGAGTGGGTAGCCTTTCCCTTCTCCAGGGGATGTTCCTAGCCCAGGGATTGAACCCAGGTCTCCCGCATTGCATGCAGATTCTTTACCAGATGAGCCACCAGGGAAGCCCCATCCATGGGTGCATAGCTAGTTAATGGTAGAGTTGGAACTACTACCAATATTCTCATCTGTAATCTTAGCAGTTTCTCCAAAAGGCCACTGTCCTTCCTTGCTTTCTCATAGCTTGAATTACTTTAAAAGATACCTATTAACAAAATGATGTTTCTCTTTACATACTCATTTTTCCTTTAGAATTTTAGGCTTGAACGTTTAATAAACATTTATTGAGCGCCAGCTATATTCAAGTCACTGTGGTAGGTGCTGGAAACAAGAAATTATCTCTGCCTTTAAAGAATTCTTACTCTAAATGGAAATTCCCTGTCCCTGCTCTCAAGTACTCATTGCCTTTATTCTGGCCTTCGGCTGATAAAGATAGCCCTCACTGTTGCACTCTATACAGGCAGGCTGGAGCTGCCCCTAAGCATCCATGCCCAAAAAAGACTTCCCCCTCTCCTGTAACCTATCTGGGGCTCTTAGGTATCAAGAAAACTGATAAAAGTCATACTTCATTTTTGGTTCATGGTACATGATTCTGAGTTATGCCACAGAAATTATTTCTGGTAGTCACTTTCCTGCAGTTGAAGAGGAATGAAGAGGGGAGATTATTACATGATATCAGACAGCAAGGAGGGGAAGTGGAAGATGTGTGGGGGGTGGTGGGGAGTATGCAGCAATAACCTTAAATCCTTTCAGCTAGTGAGATGTTTCTATTCTAGAACCAGAAAAGCTAGCTGATTCACCATATCACATATATCAAGGTCTCCCTCCCTATTAGGCCTTGATTTCCAAATAGAAGAGCCAATTTCTGGTGAAAACCTAAGAGGGAAGGAGAAGCCAGCTGTCCAGAAAACTGAAAATCAAGTAAAGGGGAAGCTGGAAGGGGATAACTTCATAAGCAGACAGAATTGTACAATACCCAAATTTCTGTTCCAGAACTTAACTCCCTGTGTGACCTTGGGCAAGTCATCTAACGTGAGTCTCAGTCTCCTCATCTCTAAAGTCATCATTAGTAGCACCTACCTCAGATGATCAAGAATCTGCCTGCAATGCAGGAAACACAGGTTTGATCCCTGGGTTGGGAAGATCCCCTGGAGAAGGGAATACCCACTCCAATATTCTTGCCTGGAGAATTCCATGGACAGAGAGGAACCTGGCGGGCTACAGTCCATGGAGTGTTGGGCAGGACTTACCGACTAAACCACACACCACAAATAAGATAACGAATGCCAGGTGTCTGACTTGTGTTCAGCACTCAGTAAATGCTCGTTTCCTTCCCATTGTTGTCAGTTCACCTCCAAACACACCTTCACCTCCAACTTCATTGCATCTGTGGTGAAAACTACAAAATGTGGAGACCTTCCCACCACCCCACCAGAACAGTAAGGAGGCCCAGCCACCTGGGGCACCCTGTGTTTTATGTATCCTGGAGTATGTCAATAATCATTTTCTTCAAATTTCAGGCCATCTCATCAGAGTATTAGTAGGGAAATCAGATGATTAGTGACTAGATGAATAACTGGCTGTGTAAACTGTAGATCTAAAAGGAATGAGGTATGTATGGGAATTAAGTTATTTGATTAAGTTGTAATTAGTGACTGAAGGTTTCAACATACCTACTAATTCTATTAGAGCATGAATTTAATCTCTTTCATTAAAGTATATGTATTTATAATATCTACATCTATAGCTATCAACATATCTGGCTATATCATCTCGACCCAAAGTCTCTAGTCCTGAAATTTTCATAGATAATATGTTCTGTGGGAACATATTCTGAGTATAATTGAGGGCCTGACTGCACCCTGGGATTCCCTTAGAACATAATCCATCATAGCAGGGAATTCAACAAAAGGGCCATCTTCAATAATTCAAGGGGTTTACTTTGACAAAAGTAGGAGAGAATTTCTATATATTATCATTTGATGACTTATATTGAGGATCATCCAACCACACTCACCCCAAATTCTGTGGAGGTTCTGAATTAGCTAATCACTCCCCAACTAGGCTCATCTAGTGTCTCTGCTACTCAGTCCCCGTATTCCAGCCACACTGAGCAGCTTTGTACTCCTCGAATATGCCATGTCAAGATCCTCACAAATGACACTCCCTTTGCCAAGAACACCTGTGACCCATTCTTCATGATTTGTATCCCTAACACCAGAAAAACAGACCAGAGGAGAGAAAGAGAGTCCAAGGAGGGAGATTATAAAGAAATTGTTTAAACTCAACACCACAATTTCATAGAAGTCTCTTCCAGTGCTAGCATCCTCATCCTCAAATTAAGAGTAGTCTTTGCCCCTTCTGGAAGAAAATTTGGGGTAACTAGGGCTTCCCTCAAAGCTCAGTTGGTAAAGAATCTGCTTGCAATGCAGAAGATCCAGGTTCGATTCCTGGGTTGGAAAGATCCCCTGAAGAAGGAAGTGGCAACCCACTCCAGTATTCTTGCCTGGAGAATACTATGGACAGAGGAGCCTGGTGGGCTACAGACTGTGAGATCACAACAGTCGAGTACAAGACTTAGCGACTAAACCACCACCAGTAAGTCTCCAGTTCTCTGGGATAATTTAGATTAATATTTGGACTAATACGAAGCTATATTGGCCTCAGAAACCTGAAGTCACCCTGAGCTCCCCACCGAGCAGGCCATGCTTACTAATAAACTTGACACTGTAGCAGACAATGTAGTGGTGGAGATTTAGAGACTGACACCTTTTGGTTTAAATCCTGACTCCAATACATACTAGCTATGTGACTTTGGGCAAATAACTTCCCCTTTCCGGACATTGGTGTTCTCCACCACCAAACATGATGGTCGTGATGGTTTAGTCGCTAGGTCGTGTCTGACTCTTGCAACGCCATGAACTATAGCTCCTCTAGACTCCTCTGTCCATGGGATTTCCTAAACAAGAATACTGGAGTGGGTTGCCATTTCCTCCTCCCGGGAATCTTCCCAACCCAGGAATCCAACCCAGGTCCCCTGCATTGGCAGGCAGACTCTTTACCGCTGAGCCACCAGGGACGTGGATAATAATAATTCTCCATGCAGTAGCTGTGAACATTAAATGATATCATTCATTTGAGAGCTCAAAACAATGCCCGATACATAGAAAATGCTCAGTTTAAAATTAGTACAATTATTTTCACTTTGGTCCTTGATCCTGGGATACAACTCTGCTCATACATCCATAGAACAATTATAGATCATTTAATTTTTGCTAGATGCCAGTGATACAAAGAAGAATAGGATATATTCTTGTTCTCAGCTCTCAGTCTGGTGAGGGAAACAACCATATAAGCAGCTGAGTATATTATCATCAGCTGTATAGGAAACGATTTTACCAAGTAAAATAGAACATATTCTATGGCACAGTGAACATGCAAAAAGCTGTAAGTACAGCACTATGAATAGAGTTTTACTGGCAAAAAGGAGACCAGTGGAGAAAAAGTAGATTGTCAAAAAAAGCCTAGCTGTTCACACATATAAACTATCCAAAAACCCCTGTATTCCTGATAGTGGACTGACTGGTACACCTACAAGCTTGAAAGACAGCACTGGATACCCTTATTTAAACTAATCTTCAGACAGCAAGAATGAACCACAGCCGAGCTGACTCCTTAAGATATATCTAGGCTAAGGCAGCCTTCTTAGAGCTAGAAAATAGGTCAGTTCTTCAGAAGCAGCTGGGAGTAGGAGTAGCATAGAACTGTGATCGTCAGGACCTTCCCCTCAAAGCTTCCAGATTTAGATAACACATGCCTACATGTTTTCTCTTAAATACCTATACATTTTATTGATCTCTTATAAAATAGTTCTCCATCATACCAGATCTGCCAAACTTTCCTTATAACTTATGAGTTTAAGCAAAAACTGAGTTCATAATTTCTTTGCTTCAGTTCCAAGGCTTTGTTTTTTCTTTTATACAGATGAACTCTCATGACAGGTTTTTTCTTATAAATCAATAGTTACACAAATCTCAGTAGAAGGGGGTCAGTGTTATGAGAGAACACCTTCCCCCCTGGTGCACACACACACACAGGTACACACACACCACTTCCTTAGCCACTCCTTCACCTAACCACAGAAGTAAGTGAATGGTGCACTAGCACCTTCTACAAAGCATTATGGCAGCTTCAAATAGGAATCAAAATCTCCATATACTCTTTTCAAGAAGTCAATGTGGGAATTCTTTATCTTTTATTTTAAAAATACTTTCAGATGGCTTTAATCAAGCTAAATCAGAGTGGACCTGAAGAAAATCAAATAGTGAAGGGTTCTTATTTTTGCTTCTATTTTTTTTTCTTGTAAAAGCTGTAAGTGCTTTATTTTCCTTCTTCTTGGCTTGTCTTTGTGATTAAGGGGACCTGTATTCATCGAGAATTCTAAGAGTCTTGACCTGCAGCAAGCAGATGTTTGTGTTCTGTAAAGGCAGGCAGTCAACATCATTTACTGCTCACCGTCTGTTTGCAAAGGCCCTTCCTGACATCATGAAGACAATTCAGTCTATAAAATGTGACAAAACAAACATGCATGAGATGACTTAATACCAGCTACAGAAAACATGTCAGCAAAAAAACAAACATCTGTATGAACATCTAGAATTATGGAGAGCACACAGAGAGGGAATGATGGGTTAGATGTAGTTAATTGGTGCTGGATACCTAGAGGTGAATTTTGAACCAGGTGTTCAAGGAGGGTCGAGTATAACTTAATAATATAGGAAATAGGAAGGAGGAGTACATGCAAATTTTGCAGACCAACTGTTACATTTGTAGTTTAAAAGTTTTTGAAAATTTGTGTTAGCATTCCTATCCAGGAAAGGCCATTCTTATATTAGTCATATATTGATGTTAACAGTCCATTCCTTCCTTCAGTATCTGTGGGGGGTTGATTCCAGGACCTCCCACGGATACCAAAATCCATGGACGCTTAACTCCCTTATATAAAATGACATAGTACAGTCAGCCCTCTAAGGAACCTAGGGGCTGACTGTATTTTAAAAAGACAAACTGAAGTCCAAGTGAACTTGCTCAGTTGTGTCCAACTCTTTGCGACCCCATGGACTGTAGCCTACAAGGCTCCTCTCTCCATGGAATTTTCCAGGCAAGAGTACTGGAGTGGGTTGCCATTTCCTTCTCCAGGGGATCTTCCCAGCCCAGGGATCAAACCCTGGTCTCCCATATTGCAGGCAGATGCTTTACAGTCTGAGCCACCAGGGAAGCTAAAAAGACATAAAATCTATATTACTCACACAAAAGACATTACTACCTGGGACTACTTGTGGCTGTATGACCAACACATACTAATAAAAATCAACCCTCTACATATACCAAGATAATGTAGTAAATACTTATTAGAAGCACATTCATTTATCCAATGGACCTTCATAGCTCCATAAGAAAATTTTAAATTCATCATGAAAATATATCACTCAATACTTTTTTTTTTTGGCTGTGCCACGTGGCATCTGGGATTCTAGTTCCCCAGCTAGGGATCAAACCTGTGCCCCCTGCATTGGAAATGAAGAGGCTTAACCACTGGACCACCAGAGAAGTCCCACTCAACATTTTTCACATGCATAGTTTAATTGATGGACTCTGACAGTTTTCCATGAGACATCAGTAGCTGGTAAACACACAGCTCTTGGAGAATTATTGAAAGTAATTCATGAGGGGAAAGGGCAAAGAAAAAGAGTTACAACCTCTGTCACTGGACAATTTGGGGTATGGAGTATTTTATGAACTATATAACTTAACAAGAAAAAGTACCTCATTCTGAAATCAAACCACCTGAGCTTGCATTCTGGATTTGCTACTTGTCGCTGGGAGTCGGACACGACTGAGTGACTTCCCTTTCGCTTTTCACTTTCACACACTGGAGAAGGAAATGGCAAGCCACTCCAGAGTTCTTGCCTGGAGAATCCCAGGGACGGGGGAGCCTGGTGGGCTGCCATCTATGGGGTCGCACAGAGTCAGACATGACTGAAGCAACTTAGCAGCAGCAGCAGCTATGTAACTTGGGGGTAATCACTTGACTTCTCTGCCTCGGTTTCCTCACCTGCAAAATGGAGCTAATACTGGTACCTACATTGCAGCACTGGTGGGACAATGAAATACATGTCACATATTCAGCACATGTCTGCCACACAGTAAACGTTCATTCTCACAATGAAGGAGAGGTTTGAGATGAAAGAATGGCATTGAAACATGTAAATATCATGTATGAAATGAGTTGCCAGTCCAGGTTCGATGCACGATACTGGATGCTTGGGGCTGGTGCACTGGGACGACCCAGAGGGATGGTATGGGGAGGGAGGAGGGAGGAGGGTTCAGGATGGGGAACACATGTATACCTGTGGCGGATTCATTTTGATATTTGGCAAATCTAATACAGTTATGTAAAGTTTAAAAATAAAATAAAATTAAAAAAAAAAAAAAAAAAAAAAAAAGAAAGTTGTGGCTATGGGAAAAGATAAGATTAACACAGCAAAATAAAAAGTTATAAAGACAACTTTGTTGGAGTTCTAAGAAAGGCATAGTTTTTATATTTGGTCCTGCTATTACAGCTAAACACAGTAACAGATTCATGTCCATCAACAAATTGTAACTGCCAGCTGCTATCAACACTAGGAGACTCTTCATATGTCAAAGGATTGTTTTTTAAAAATAAGTAATGCCAAATATTGATGATACTTGGCTCATTCATAGATGAGAGTAGACTGACAAGCTTTAGTTATGACAGATTAAAAGATGCACATGAAAGCCTGGGGCAATACTAGATGTCAAGGAGGAGCTGTGGTTTTACGATGCTAGTTCTGTTAAACCTGTCAGTGTTCTATTCCTACTCCTTTGTTCAAAGGAAATCTCTAAGAAGCCAAATTTTACACAAAGTGACTCCATCCTCCACAATCATAGTAATTACTGACCCCAAGTCAATCATTGCAAGAATGGCCAGAAACTCTGACAAATAATCTGGATTCATCTAATACTCCCTTTTGGAAATGGAAACAATGTAATACTATGAAAACAAGGCAATGAACAAAGAGAATCTTGCAAGGTAAGACTGAAAAGATAATCAGGACATGCTATGAGACAAAACTAGAGTCATGAGGAAATTAAGGTCAAGAGAAAATTGTGATGAAGAAAAAAGATGAGTAAGCAGAACATGGGATAGAGAGGAAAGGTATATGAAGTAGAAGATTAGAAAGCAGAGGTGGAATGGGGAGTGGGAGGGAGGCTTAAGAGGGAGGGGGTATATGTATACATATAGTTGATTCACTTCCACCACAACCTTGTAAAGCAATTGTATTTCAATTAAAAAAAAAAAAAAGCTCTTGGTATTTGCCACACAAAAAAATGGAAAAAAAAATAATAAAGAATGTATTTTTGTAGGAGGGGAGAAAGAAAGTAGATCCTCTGAAAATCACCTACCCTGAGATCTCTGAAACTGGCTTGGATGCTGAATTTTCTTCTAGTTTTAATCTCTACGTGGCCCAATGTTCCTATTGCTTTTGTTCTTTTACCAGCTTGGTTTCACTGCTGTGGCTTTAAAGACTGACATTCACCTCTCAATGCCTTAGATTATTCAACTGAAAAATTAGGATTATAGGGTTTCCCATACCCATTATCCTCTTGCCATTAGTATTTTCTGAGTGCAAAGCTACCTGGTTAAAGACTACATTCCCCAGTCACCTTACTGCCAGGCATGGCCAGGTGACTAAGTTCTCACCAACAACTTGTGAACAAAACTGATATACACAACTTCCTCCTCATTTTCTAGGAATAAGATTTTTTTACTCTGAACCCTTGCTGATTTCTCTTTCCACACCCTCGAATAAAAAGATACCAGAAACTATGTAAAAGGACAATGCTCTAGATTAGGGGCTGGCACACTTTTTGTTTTTTAAAAAAAGGCTAGAGTATAAATAATTTAGGCTTTGTAGTTCACAAAGTTTCTGTTAAAAGTACTCAATTTCATTGCTGTAGGACTAAATCAGCCATAGAGAAGATGTAAACAAATAATGGTGGGGAGGCGGTCCTAAGATGGCAGAGGAATAGGACGGGGAGACCACTTTCTCTCTGACAAGTTCATCAAAAGAACATTTAAACACTGAGTAAATTCCACAAAACAACTTCTGAATGCCGGCAGAGGACATCAGGCACCCAGAAAAGCAGCCCATTGTCTTCGAAAGGAGGTAGGAAAAAATATAAAAGACAAAAAGAGAGACAAAAGAGGTAGGGACGGAGCCGTCCCAGGAATGGAGTCTTAAAAAGAGAGAAGTTTCCAAACACCAGGAAACACTCTCACTGCCGAGTCTGTGGCGAGCCTTGGAACCACAGAGGGCAACATAACTAGGAGGAAAAATAAATTAATAATTAAAACCCACAGATTACGTGCCCAAAGGTAACTCCCCCAGTGGAGAAGCAGCACAGACGCCTGCACCCGCCACTAGCAAGTGGGGGCTGGGCAGGGAGGTGAGGGCTGCGTTGCTTACAGTAAGGCCCAGGCCTGAATGCCCCGAGGGCAATCTGAGGGAACTAACTTGGGCTAGCAAACCAGACTGTGGGATAGCTACCACGGGAAAAGCCCTAACCTAAGACACCGCCAGGCCTGCTCACAGAACAAAGGACTGACTAGAGCTACGTAAAAAGCCCTAACCTAAGACACCACCAGGCCCGCTCACAGAACAAAGGACTGAACAGAGCTACGTGAAAAGCCGTAATCTAAGACATCGTCAGGCCTGCTCACAGAACAAAGAAACTGAACAGGGCTAGCTGGCTGCAGACCATCCCCCTCCGGTGATAGGCAGCCAGAGCTGGAAGGGGGAAATGGCGGCCCCAGAGAGGCATTATCTACCAAACTGCAAGCAGGCTTCGATGCTAACCAAGACTTCTTGGGATTCTGGACGGTCAACATCCGCCTGAGAAGGTGCGCCAGTTGTACACCCAGAAAACCGAGCAGCAGGGGCAGGGGAGGTGATAAGTTGCAGCGACTGTGCTCGCCAAACACCTGGTCACCTGAGCTGCTCAGACCTGGGAAGGGCACAAAATGCAGGCCCAACTGAGTCTGAGCCTCTGAGAACTACCCGAGTGCCTGAACCTGAACAGCTTAGACCTGGGAGGTGCATGCAGCCCAGGGCCAGCCTTGGACGGTTCCCGGCGGAGCAACCTAGAGCCTGAACAGTGTGGGCAGGGGGGCACACGCACCGTGAGAGGGGGCAGGCCCAGTGTGGCTGAGATACTGCGAGCACATGCCAGTGTTATTTGTTTGCAGTGTCCCTCCCTCCCCACAGTGCAACTGAACAAGTGAGCCTAAAAAAGTGTCCACCACTGCCCCCTTATGTCAGGGTGGAAAATAGACACTGAAGAGACCAGCAAAAAGAAGAAGCTAAAACCAAAGGAACCGCCTTGGAAGACACAGGTGCAATAGATTAAAACCCTGTAGTTAGTACCAACTACATAGGAAGGGGCCTATAGATCTTGAGAAACATAAGCTGGACCAAGGAAGTATCCGAAAATGAACTGACCCCACACTGCCCACAACAACACCAGAGAAAGTCCTAGATATATTTTTACTATCATTCTTTTTTTTATTTTTTTAATTTTTTAAAATTTTAAGTCCTCTATTACTCCTTTAATTTTCATTTTTATAACCTACTATTATTTTGCAAAAAAAGAGACCCTATTTTTTAAAGCAAACTTCATATATATATATATATTTTTTATAATTTTTGTGACTTTATTTTTTTTTCTTTTCTTTAATATTGTATTTTTGAAAACCCAACCTCTACTCTAGATTTTTAATCTTTGCTTTTTGGTATTTGTTATCAATTTTGTACCTTTAAGAACCCAATCTTCAGTACCCATTTTTACCTGGGAGCGAGATTACTGGCTGGACTTCTCTCTCCCGCTTTGGACTCTCCTTTTTCTCCACCAGGTCGCCTCTATCTCCTCCCCCCTTCTCTTCTCTATTCAACTCTGTGAATCTCTGTGTGTGTTCCAGATGGTGGAGAACACTTAGGGAACTGATTACTGGCTGGATCTGTCTCTCTCCTTTTGATTCCTCCCTTTATCTTCCTGGCCACCTCTGTCTCCTTCCTCCCTCTTCTCTTCTCTGTATAACTCCGTGAACATCTCTGAGCAGTCCAGACTGTGGAGCACACATAAGGAAGTGATTACTGGCTAGTTTGCTCTCTCCTCTTTTGATCCCACCTCATCTCATTCGGGTCACCTCTAACTCCCTCCTCCCTCTTCACCATGTAACTCTGTGAACCTCTCTAGTTGTCCCTCACTGGGGAGAAACTTTTCATCTTTAACCTAGATGTTTTATCAACAGTGCTGTATAGATGGAGAAGTCTTGAGGCTACTGTAAAAATAAGACTGAAAACCAGAAGCAGGAGGCTTAAGTCCAAATCCTGAGAACACCAGAGAACTACTGACTCCAGGGAACATTAATCAACAGGAGCTCATCAAATGCCTCCATACCTACACTGAAACCAGGCACCACCCAAGGGCCAACAAGTTCCAGAGCAAGACATACCACATAAACACAGCCCTGAGCTTCAATATACAGGCTGCCCAAAGTCACTCCAAACCCATTGACATCTCATAACTCATTACAGGACACTTCATTGCACTCCAGAGAGAAGAAATCCAGCTCAACCCACCAGAACACCAACACAAGCTTCCCTAATCAGGAAACATTGACAAGCCACCCATACAACCCCACCCACAGTGAGGAAACTCCACAATAAAGAGAACTCCACAAAATGCCAGAATACAGAAAAGACACCCCAAACACAGCAATATAAACAAGATGAAGAGACAGAGAAATACCCAGAAGATAAAGGAACAGGATAAATGCTCATCAACCCAAACAAAAGAGGAAGAGGTAGGGAATCTATCTGATAAAGAATTCCGAATAATGATAGTGAAAATGATCCAAAATCTTGAAAACAAAATGGAATCACAGATAAATAGCCTGGAGACAAGGATTGAGAAGATGCAAGAAAGGTTTAACAAGGACCTAGAAGAAAAAAAAAAGAGTCAACATATAATGAATAATGCAATAAATGAGATCAGAAACACTCTGGAGGGAACAAATAGTAGAAAAACGGAGGCAGAAGTTAGGATTAGTGAAGTAGAATGGTAGAAATAAATGAATCAGAGAGGAAGAAAGAAAAACGAATTAAAAGAAATGAGGACAATCTCAGAGACCTCTGGGACAATGTTAAATGCCCCAACATCCTAATGATAAGATTCCCAGAGAAAGAAGACAAAAAGAAAGACCATGAGAAAATACTTGAGGAGATAATAGTTGAAAACTTCCCTAAGATGGGGAAGGAAATAATCACCCAAGTCCAAAAAACCCAGAGAGTCCCAAACAGTATAAACCCAAGGTGAAACACGCCAAGACACATATTAATCAAATTAACAAGGATCAAATACAAAGAACAAACATTAAAAGCAGCAAGGGAAAAACAACAAATAACACACAAGGGGATTCCCATAAGGATAACAGCTGATCTTTCAATAGAAACTCTTCAGGCCAGGAGGGAATAGCAGGACATAAAGTGATGAAAGAAAATAACCTACAGCCCAGATTACTGTACCCAGTAAGGATCTCATTCAAATATGAAGGAGAAATCAAAAGCTTTACAGAGAAGCAAAAGCTGAGAGAATTTAGCACCACCAAACCAGCTGTCCAACAAATGCTCAAGGATCTTCTCTAGACAGGAAACACAGAAAGGGTGTATAAACTCGAACCCAAAACAATAAAGTAAATGGCAACAGGATCATACTTATCAATAATTACCTTAAACGTAAATGGGTTGAATGCCCCAACCAAAAGACAAAGACTGGCTGAATAGATACAAACACGAGACCCCTATATATGTTGTCTACAAGAGACCCATCTAAAAACAAGGGACACATACAGACTGAAAGTGAAGGGCTGGAAAAAGATATTCCATGCAAATAGAGACCAAAAGAAAGCAGGAGTAGCAATACTCATATCAGATAAAATAGACTTTAAAACAAAGGCTGTAAAAAGAGACAAAGAAGGACACTATATAATGATCAAAGGATCAATCCAAGAAGAAGATATAACAATTATAAACATATATGCACCCAACATAGGAGCAGCACAATATGTAAGACAAATGCTAACAAGTATGAAAGGGGAAATTAACAATAACACAATAATAGTGGGAGACTGTAATACCCCACTCACACCTATGGATAGAACAACTAAACAGAAAATTAACAAGGAAACACAAACTTTAAAAGATACAATAGACCAGTTAGACCTAATTGATATCTATAGGACATTTCACCCCAAAACAATGAATTTCAACTTTTTCTCAAGCATGCACGGAACCTTCTCCAGGATAGATCACATACTGGGCCATAAATCGAGCCTTGGTAAATTCAGAAAAATTGAAATCATTCCAAGCATCTTTTCTGACCACAATGCAATAAGATTAGGTCTCAATTACAGGAGAAAAACTATTGAAAATTCCAACATATGGAGGCTGAACAACACGCTGCTGAACAACCAACATATCACAGAATAAATCAAAAAAGAAATCAAAATAGGCATAGAAATGAATGAAAATGAAAACACAACAACCCAAAACCTGTGGGACACTGGAAAAGCAGTGCTAAGGGGAAGGTTTATAGCAATACAGGCATACCTCAAGAAACAAGAAAAAAGTCAAATAAATAACCTAACTCTACACCTAAAGCAACTAGAAAAGAAAGAAATGAAGAACGCCAGGGCTAGTAAAAGGAAAGAAATTTTAAAAATTAGGGGAGAAATAAATGCAAAAGAAACAAAAGACAGCATAGCAAAAATCAACAAAACCAAAAGCTGGTTCTTTGAGAGGATAAATAAAATTGACAAACCATTAGCCTGACTCATCAAGAAACAAAGGGAGAAAAATCAAATCAACCAAATTAGAAATGAAAATGGAGAGATCACAACAGACAACACAGAAATACAAAGGATCATAAGAGACTACTCTCAGTAATTATATGCCAATAAAATGGACAACTTGGAAGAAATGGACAAATTCTTAGAAAAGTACAACTTTCCAAAAATGAAGCAGGAAGAAATAGAAAATCTTAACAGACCCATCACAAGCACAGAAATTGAAACTGTAATCAGAAATCTTCCAGCAAACAAAAGCCCAGGGCCAGACAGCTTCACAGCTGAATTGAAGAGCTAACACCTATCCTGCTCAAACTCTTCCAGAAAATTTCAGAGGAAGGTAAACTTCCAAACTCATTCTATGAGGCCACCATCACTCTAATACCAAAACCTGACAAAGATGACACAAAAAAAGAAAACTACAGGCCAATATCACTGATGAACATAGATGCAAAAATCCTTAACAAAATTCTAGCAATCAGAATCCAACAACACATTAAAAAGATCATACACCATGACCAAGTGGGCTTTATCCCAAGGATACAAGGATTCTTCCATATCCACAAATCAATCAATGTAATACACCACATTAACAAATTGAAAAATAAAAGCCATATGATTATCTCAATAGATGCAGAGAAAGCCTTTGACAAAATTCAACATCCATTTATGATAAAAACTCTCCAGAAAGCAGGAATAGAAGGAACATACCTCAACATAATAAACGCTATATATGACAAACCCACAGCAAACATCCTCGATGGTGAAAAATTGAAAGCATTTCCCCTAAAGTCAGGAACAAGACAAGGGTGCCCACTTTCACCACTACAATTCAACATAGTTTTGGACGTTTTGGCTACAGCAATAAGAACAGAAAAAGAAATAAAAGGAATCCAAATTGGAAAAGAAGAAGTAAAACTCTCACTGTTTGCAGACAACATGATCCTCTACATAGAAAAACCTAACAACTACAAATTACTCCTAACTCCTAAATTACTAGAGTTAATCAACGAATATAGTAAAGTTGCAATATAAAATCAACACACAGAAATCCCTTGCATTCCTATACACCAACAATGAGAAAATAGAAAGAGAAATTAAGAAAACATTTCCATTCAGCATTGCAATGAAAAGAATAAAATACTTAGGAATACTAAAGAAACTAAAGACCTATATATAGAAAACTATAAATCACTGGTGAAAGAAATCAAAGAGGACACTAATAGATGGAGAAATATACCGTGTTCATGGATTGGAAGAATCAACATAGTGAAAATGATTATACTACCCAAAGCAATCTATAGATTCAATGCAATCCCTATCAAACTACCAACGGTATTTTTCACAGAGCTAGAACAAATAATTTCACAATTTGTGTGAAAATACAAAAAACCTCGAATAGCCAAAGCAATCTTGAGAGAGAAGAATGGAACTGGAGGAATCAACCTGCCTGACTTCAGGCTCTCCTACAAAGCCACAGTCATCAAGACAGTATGGTACTGGCACAAAGACAGAAATATAGATCAATGGAACAAAATAGAAAGCCCAGAGATAAATCCATGCACCTATGGACACCTTATCTTTGACAAAGGAGGCAAGAATATACAATAGAGAAAAGACAATCTCTTTAACAAGTGGTGCTGGGAAAACTGGTCAACCATTTGTAAAAGAATGAAACTAGAACACTTCCTAACACCATACACAAAAATAAACTCAAAATGGATTAAAGATCTAAACGTAAGACCAGAAACTATAAAACTCCTAGAGGAGAACATAGGCAAAACACTCTTCGACATAAATCACAGCAGGATCCTCTATGACCCACCTTCCAGAATATTGGATATAAAAGCAAAAATAAACAAATGGGACCTAATTAAAATTAAAAGCTTCTGGACAACAAAGGAAACTCTAAGCAAGGTGAAAAGACAGCCTTCAGAATGGAAGAAAATAATAGCAAATGAAGCAACTGACAAAACATCTAATCTCAAAAATACACAGGCAACTCCTGCAGCTCAATTCCAGAAAAATAAATGACCCAATCAAAAAATGGGCCAAAGAACTAAATAGACATTTCTCCAAAGAAGACATACAGATGGCTGACAAACACATGAAAAGATGCTCAACATCACTCATTATCAGAGAAATGCAAATCAAAACCACTATGAGGTACCATTTCACACCAGTCAGAATGGCTGCTATCCAAAAGTCTACGAGCAATAAATGCTGGAGAGGGTGTGGAGAAAAGGGAACCCTCTTACACTGTTGGTGGGAATGCAAACTAGTACAGCCACTATGGAGAACAGTGTGGAGATTCCTTAAAAAACTGGAAATAGAACTGCCTTATGATCCAGCAATCCCACTGCTGGGCATACACACCAAGGAAATAAGAATTGAAAGAGACACGTGTACCCCAATGTTCATCACAGCACTGTTTATAATAGCCAGGGCATGGAAGCCACCTAGATGTCCAACAGCAGACGAATGGATAAGAAAGCAGTGGTACATATACACAATGGAATATTACTCAGCCATTAAAAATAATGCATTTGAATCAGTTCTAATGAGGTGGATGAAACTGGAGCCTATTATACAGAGTGAAGTAAGCCAGAAAAAAAACACCAATACAGTATACTAACCCATATATATGGCATTTAGAAAGATGGTAACAATAACCCTGTATTCGAGATAGCAAAAGAGACATAGATGTATAGAACAGTCTTTTGGACTCTGTGGGAGAGTGAGAGGGTGGGATGATTTGGGAGAATGGCATTGAAACATGTATAATATCATATATGAAACGAATCACCAGTCCCGGTTCAATGCATGATACATGGTGCTCAGGGCTGGTGCACTGGGATGACCCAGAGGGATGGGATGGGGAGGGAGGCAGGAGGGGGGTTCAGTATGGGGAACGCGTGTATACCCATGGCAGATTCATGTTGATGTACTGCAAAACTAATACAATATTGTAAAGTAATTAGCCTCCAATTAAAATAAATAATAAAAAAAAAACAAAATGATGGTGGTTGTGTTCAAATAAAACTTTATTTATAAAAGCAGGCAACAGGCAAGATTTGGCCTCCCAGTCATAATTTATCAGTCTGTGCTCTGCAGCAGAGGCCCCCAACCTCCAGGCCACAGACCAGTACCTCCTGTCAGATCACCAGCAGCATTAAACTGCACAATAAATATGATGCACTTGAATCATTCCCCCATTCCATATCCATGGAAAAATTGTCTTCCATGAAATCCATCCCTTGTATCAAAAAGGTTGGGGACCACTGCTCTAGAGGATTCAGGAACAACAACTGAAGATACTTGGATCCTTGAACTACCTCATAGAGCGCAACTGCAGAAATGCTCTGCCTGACTAAACCAGCTATACTGTTATGACAGGGAAGCAGAGGGAGGGAGCAAGAGAAGGGAAGGGAGGCAGAGGAAGAAAGAAGGAAAGAGGGAGACAGAGAAATCAAGAGATCAATTTCCACCTGACTTAAGGCTTTTTATTTTGCTGTCTTTTACACTGGCATATTCCCTACCTGAACAAATACATCTCTTTTTCTGAGACCTGGTTTTCAAGCATTTTCTGGATACCAATGGGCAAATATACTAGTTATAAATTATCCATTACTTAAAGTATCTTAAGTGAGCCATTGGTAACCAAAAGAACCTAATTAGAACAGGTGTCTGAGAGAACAGGACAACCAGAAATCTTGGACAGACACCATGAAAGCTGGCACTAAATTTGCACTTGTTCAAATAATCTTTCTTTCTGAAGACATCTTCCTGACCCTCCCAATGATTATGATTAAAGTGATGTAAGGAATAGGGGACTTAACAACTAGAGTTGTTTTCTTGTCAACCCAGATAACCCTATGACAATATACCATGGACTGGAGGCAGGGGAACCTGTGACAAATTTTGAGTTATTATAAGAATGAGATCAAGAATAGTGATCCATTAAGCAGCTCAACTCACATCTCTGCACAAGAGAACATTTCTGTGATAGGCAGTTTTTAAAATGACTCCCAATGATCTCTGCCTTCTGATATTCACATCCTTATATAATCTTCCTTTGGATATAAGTTGCTCCCTTTGAGTGCAGCTGGATCTAGTGACTTGTTTCTAAGGAACATTATATGGAAAAAGTGATGAGATGTCATTTCTGAGATTAGTTTACAAAAGATTATTATTCTGTCTTCCTGTCACTCTCTTTCTCCCTCACTTGGCTCACTTTGATTAAGCCAGCTGCCCTGTTATAAGCTGCCCCATAAAAAGCCCATATGGCAAGTAATTTAGAGTGACTTCTGGTCAACAGCCTGGTCTGATGCCCACAATCCAACAATCCATGAGGAACTGAATTCTACCAACAATCACACAAGTGAGCTTAGAAGTAGATCATTCCCCAGTTAAGCCTTGAAATGACTGTAGCCCTGGCCAACACCTGGATTGCAGCCAATGTGAAACCCTGAAGCAGAGTACCCAGCTGAATCATAACCCAGTGCCTGGCCCACACAAACTGTGCAATCATAAATGTGTATTGTTCAAAACACCATTTAGGAATAATTTCTTATATAGCAAGAAGTAGCTTACACATTGTCTGTGAATCGCAGGTGATTTGGGGCTTCCCTTGTGGTTCAAACGGTAAAGAATCTGCCTGCAATGCAGGAGACTATGGTTCAGTCCCTGGGTGGGGAAGATCCCATGGAAAAGGGAACGGCTACCCACTCCAGTATTCTTGCCTAGAGAATACTATGGACAGAGGAACCTGGCAGGCTACAGTCCATGGGGTTGCAAAGAATAGAACATGACTGAGCAACTAACACTGGGTCATCAGCAACTTTTCTATACACCCAGGAAATCTAGGAGTTCAATCTTCCTAGTTAATAACCACACTCTACTGAGAGTTACCTGGTTAACTTAGCTGCAATTCACACTAGACTAGAAGCTCCAAGAGGGCTGGAACTGTCTCTGTCCTCTCCACTGTTGCATCCTCAATCCTAACAAAGTGACTACAGACAATATTGGCAAAAGGAATGAATGAGTGGGTAGCTGAGTGGGTGGGTGTCTGGATGAACAAATGAAGCCAACAAATGAAGAGGTAATTGACACCATGTGGTTTGTGAAATCTATCTTAGAAGGCCTTGTATAAAAATAACAAAACTGCCTTTTTATTTCACTGTTTCCTTCCTCAAATTTCAATAAATCTCAGTTCCTCGAACCACTTTAAGTCACAAGTTCAACTCAATGGATCATGAAGAATGAAAACTGTGTGATACAGTGAAACTGCAGGAAGCCTGAAGTCAAAAGTAGTGTGTTCTCTGGAAAGCAGCTCCCTTGCCTTTTAAAGAGTGGCATACACCAAAACCTTATTTATCCTTGATTTGGGAAATCAAGGATAAATAATATATATAATCACTTTATATAGTTGTTAAGGCAAGGGATCCCAGATCAAGCAGGGATATCTACCTGCTATACTGTGTATCTACCTACCAGGTTGCATTATTAACAGGGCTGAAAATTGAATTCTATCTTAAATGTGTTATGGGAGATCATTATTTAAAAGAAACATAGGATATATCCTCTAACACAACAAATAATTTAGTTACATGGTCCATAAATATAGATTTCCACACCTATAAGTTTCACCATTTCATAAAGCCAGATGTTCATATATCAAGTTTAGAGCAATGAAATCTGTGATCCCTCAGGACAGAGAAATTGAAAGGGCAACTGGAGAGTATGCCAAATGCATCTTTCAACCCTTTCTGCTGGAATCACTGCAAAGTCAGGCCCACTTCAGGAGCAGCTCTGCCACTGGCAAATAAATGAAAGGAATTCTAGAAGGTATAGCTGCTGGTCTTGCCCTGCCTACACACCTCAGTTCCTCTTTTGCGAAGCTACTGCAGAGAACTTCAGTTCCTATAAAATCCAGTTTCCTTACCTCTAAACAACCTCTGCTGGTAAAGAATCTGCCTGTTAAGCAGGAGACATGGGTTTGATCCCTGGGTTGGGAAGATCATCAGGAGAAGGAAATGGCAACCCACTCCAGTTTTCTCACCTGGAAAAATCCCATAGACAGGGGAGCCTGGTAGGCTACAGTCCATGGGGGTCGCAAAGAGTCTTAGAGACTGAAGTGTGGAAGCATCATACCCAAGAATAGAATAGCAGAAGTAGCCAAATAAGAGCCAAACAATGGATTGCTGGGGGACATTGACAGCTCAACTGATGCTAGAGCTGTCTGTAATGGCACCAATTCACATTATTATAGGATAAAGGAGGAGAGAGGTGCTCATTAAAGGAGTTTACTGATGAAGTTTGCAAGCTTTTTGATATGTTCACTGTATGGCAGCACAATTTCAGTGTAACTGGTCAAGCCCTGCTGATAGAGACAACTAATTTAGGGAAAGCGACTGTGCAAGCAGTGTCTATTCCAAATTTTAGCTATTTTCTCAAGCTCTATACTTTCATTTTCCCCACTTTTTCAGCAAAACTGACCTTGCCTCAACTTTAACTTACAAAACGGAAGCAACTTCAACTTCCAGTCACTGAAACTAGCCTAATCTGTGTCTGCCCTCAATTTTTTCTCCTTCCTACTGTTATCATCAAAGTGATGTCTCTACTCTTTTTAGCCTTCCCTCCTGGGCTCTGGATTCCATTCCCTTCTGCCTTCTCAGGGTCCTTACTGCATTCATCATCCCTCTCATTCCTGGATATTCAAAATCTCCCTCGTAGCCTTAAAAGTTCTCCAGGGAATGAAAAGAATTGAAACATGCCTGACTAGAAGGAACTTGGACTGTGTCCAGCAGACCAAGAAAATGCTGAAGCTACCCTAAGTCTAGAAAGGTACACAGAAACATCAATTAGATTGTACTGATTAGTCCATAATGGCAAAATACTTAAATTCTAGGTCAGAGTATTTAATCAGTCTTAGCAGACAGGACTAGTGGGTGGTTGGGTGTACTAGCCCTGTGCCCTTTTTATACTACCTCCTGGGGATTTGTATCTGTAAATCCACATGTGTTAATCACAGTCTGAAGAGATCACAGAATTCTGCTTTCCAACAAGGGCAAAGAAGCAAAACTTTTCATCAATTTCTTATTGACAAATTCTGAAGATTAAAGGGAAGGCTTGAAAGAATCATAGGTCCTGGCAAGTGTGTGTGCATATATACCCTTGATATGCATGGCTTGGCCACATAGAGTTTTTAAAATCATAAAGAGAAGTGTTATCTTTTCCAGAGAGCTACATATGAGGTTCCTTCCAATTACAAATACATCTAGTATCCCAAATAGGGTGAGAATAGTTGGGGATATAAAAAATGAAAGACAATTTTAGTTTTGGCAAGACTGGTTACAGAGTTCTTTCAGAGTCATTATGAGTCATTACTGCCTACATTACAGAAACAATTCACAGAAGCCAAGCTTTGGCCACTTAATTAGGACATATGGAGGCTGCTCTAATATTAAGGGAGCTGCACAATCAAGGCAGAGCTAAATCAGGAAAAAATGGTGCCCAAATTTCAACCCTAAAAACTAAATGGTTGAATGTTATATGGCTTGGTTGACTTTTTCAAAAATATGAAAATTTCCCCAGTAAAAGGATAACCAGGTTTCATTTCTGCCACAAGTTTCCTCTTAAAACCAAAGTGAATTCTCTGAAGATGGGGGATTTACAAATATGATTAAAGAAGAGCTCACACATCTGTGTGTTTTATTCCAGCCAAGTAATCACCCTGTGTCAGTGCCATTCTGCAAATGCTCCTCAATAAAAGTAACCCAATATGCAGCACACCCCTGAGTAACGGCCAGTACCTGACAAGTAGTTTTAGAATGAAGGTTATTTAAGTATCTAGTGTCCTATGTGCACTTAAGACCATCTAAACGCAAACCAACTCAAATGGGACCTTGAAAAATAAAACTGATCATTAGAGAAGAAGAAAGAAGGTTCCAAGTAGGGGTGACCTGATGAGGAAAGGCATAAAGTAATGAGATATTAAAAAGTGTCTAGACAACCTTGCCAGTTTTTCAAATGGTTCAGTCATTTCCTATCACACATACAAAGGCAGAGTGGATGACGATGAAATAGAAGTGGAAAAGCTATGTTTATATGCAATTTCAAAAAGTTTTAGGATATATATATATATATACACACACACACACACACACGTACATATATAGATAGATAGATAGATAGATGCAGAAGCTCCCTACGTATTTTATCAAAGGATTCATACATGTCTGGAAATCTCTGCCTCAATTTAACAATATAATCCCACAGCACTTTGTTTTAAACTCAATTTTATCTCTACTTGAATTTTATTGTAATTTATCTGTATGTTTCCTATAGCAAAAGACAGTGTCTATCTCCAGATATGGACTACATCTTACTTATCTCTGTCTTTTCAGTGCCTAGACTATTCTTGCTGAATGAATTAGTGAATAAACTAAAGTCCTTTGCCCCATCTTTATAAAGGGGAAACTGAGGGATCATTCAAGAGAATTCTTCTAAGGAAGGGATAAGATAATATTAATGTATCTTCTACATATTAATGTTCTAATTAACAATACACAAGGAAGAGAGCAAGATTCCACTGGTCCTGGCCCAGCTACTTTGCCTAAGCAGGCATTGGTTTCCTTTTCTGTAAAATAGGGTCATCTGGTACTTGAGGAGACAGAATTTTTGGTTCCTTATTCTGTCTGAGTAAATGTTTCTGGTTCCTCAATATATTACCATTCAGACATAGCTGACTCACCACTGCCTATCACTGAATAAAATAAAAAGACAGGAGCCAAGACCCAGTCTTGTCTCATCTATTTTGGAACAGAATTCAGGGTCTCAGAGCACAGCAGTGGTGTCCTTGTCTCAACTCTCACTGACCAAACCTAATTCCTTTCTCGAGACTCAGTAGCGATGTCTATACTCATTTTGGTTTTGAGAAAAAATATTCACTATAGTTTCCTCTGTCAATAAAGCTAAAAAATATTGCATGGAATAATTTATTGTATGAACATCCCTGCTGTATTATTAAGGTCAAAACTTAATGGAGAGAAATGTCACTAAAATTTGTAAATATACCCACAGATTATACTCATTTGTTTTGTCTGTCATCTAATAATAAGCTAGCAAAATTCCAATAAATAAATAGACTAAGGCCCTTGGAGTTTAACTAAAATGGCTGTGTATCTGATATAAATGAGCCTATTTTCACCACTGAGGTGACACTGAACATTCAACATGGTAGAGCCTTAAATCCCAGAGTGGAATCAGTATCATTTTTTTCCATACTGATTAGGCTCTAGCAGAGGATGATAGAGAATAAAGACTGATGGGTAGTTTTATGAAAAAGAAGGCTTCATGGAGAAGCCAGGCCCTGAGGTGGTAATAGGAAGAATCTGCTTCAAGAAATGTGATGCACATGGAAACTACTGCAGAGCTCCGTTAAAATGACTGATCTAATTTTTCAGTCTTATCAACTAAAAGCTCATGTTGGACCACTACTGATTGCAAATCCTACAATCTACCAACCCTGGTTGGGAAATATGCAAAAGAGTCAACTTCTATTCTTGCACTTTGCTTTTCCTCTACTTCTGGACCTTGAGCAATTACAAGTGACCTGGGACCACTGTATTGTCACAGCACTGCTCTCTTAAGCAAAATGCTTGGAGAGAATGCTGTCTAGATGTCTTCCTGTCAGTGTTTGGCTTGACTACAAGGCACATTTCCTAAGTATATATTCATCAAGGGCAGAGAGCTGTGAGCAAGTGTTGCAATTCACCAAATAAGAAGTAAAGGTCTTCCCCTTAGGGAACTTCTTATCTAAATAAAACTAAAAGGAGCTTTGAAAAGTGAAAGTGAAGTCACTCAGTTGTGTCCAACTCTTTGTGACCCCATGGACTGTAGCCTACCACGATCCTCAGTTCATGGGATTTTCCAGGCAAGAGCACTGGAGTGGGTTGCCATTTCCTTCTCCAGGGATCGAACCTGGGTCTCCCACATTGTAGGCAGACACTTTACCATCTGAGCCACCCAGGAAGTCCCAAAAGGAGCTTTAGGAGTTGATAAACACTTTATATGGTGGTTTTCACTGCAGATGCCAGGACCAGGGATTTCTGAGGACAAAGATGAACAAAAAAAGGAAATCTTAAAGTTTCAGTAAGGTGAAGAAAAGACATGAGAGTATGATGTCATTAAAACTCATTGCAGTCTTCAAGTTGCTTCTTAAGAGCGACAGATTGGCTGAGTGGAATAAAGGAAATGCAAGATTTAAAAATTACCTATGCATTTATCTCTTGGGTTTTTGCAGTAGCTTGGCAAGTAGGGGATAAGAATAGAGCTAGTGAATTGGCTGTCGTCTGCATTGTCCTATTTGAAGTAAAGTCATGCCATCTCTGATGTCACTACTGGCTTGCTGTTAGAGGAAATGAAGAATATTTATGGAACATTTCAGTATGAACATCTTCAGGAAGGTCCTTGGAGATACTGAAATAATTTATTAACAGATCACATTTGAGGAAGCATTTGACAAGAAAGAAAAAGAAGAAATAGTCAAATACAATTCCAAATAAACTTTTATTACTTTAGGCTTGGACTCCATTTCTCCCTCCAGGCAATTATCCTTGGATAAATGAGTTAATGAATAAACAGAGCTGTTATTATAAGTCAATTCTTCCTATAGCCTTTTTCATGAAAGCAAATTATTGTGAATGTTGATCATAATCTGTTATCTACATGGAAATTTGAAAACTGCAGACAGTATCAGACAAATTCATTCTCATAAATAAGCATACCAAATTACATACAGATAGCATAGGGAACAAGAGCCAAGTCATGGACGGTGGATAGGTTTGTCTCATTAATGTAGTTCTTTTCACATGTATTTTAAATACCTTTGAGCACATTACCATCTGTGTGTATTCTACTAATGAGCTGCAGCCTCCACGAAGGTCAGTCACTTAGCATTGATTAGTTAGGTGGGGACTGCTTAATTTCCAAGCCATGAATGAGGCACTCTCTCTCATTAGGTTGAATCTTCCTCTTGTTAGTGCAAGTAATCTATTAATGAGCCTTGAGCATATCCTGTGGAAGCCTGCTTGTCGGTGAAATAGGGCACAGAAGCTCAACACAAGCTGTACTGGCAGTGCTATAGCACTATTATGTATTAATAGTAGGTAACAAACAACAATAACCTCCTGAGCAGTTCCCTCTGTCTGCATCTTTTTTTTTTTTTTTTTCTGGAGGGTACACTCTTCTAGAAGTGGCCCTTATCAAAGAAAACAACACTAGGTGGCTTGCCTTACCTGATTATGAGGAAGTAACCCTGGAGGCATTATACTGTGCTCTTTCTGCTCCCTCTACCTGGACCAGGCCTCTCAGAGGCCCAGAGGTCTCAAAGAATTCGGCAAGCAAGTGCCTCATTTGATTTAAGAGCCTAGTTAATGTACCCCAACCATGATTTCCCTTGTCACAGGATCCAGACAATTGTTTTGTGCCACAGATTACAACCAAGCTTGTAATCCTGCTTGGGAAGCAATGAAAACGTGTTCCATGTGTCACAAGGAGAATCAGATAAAAATATGTATACCACCACCTCCATCTTATACAAAAACCTGCCAACATGCAGTATTTACTGTGTACTCATGCTGCTTTTTTGATTTGCAGGCTTGGCATTCATAAAGACCTTTCCTTCTTTCAGGCTCCTCAGACCTACTCTGAAGGTCAGATGCTACCAGGCTCCTATGGGACTCAGACTTCAGGGCCTAGGGAAGGCTTCCCACAGGCATGCCTAATTGGGAAACATATGTTGTAGTGCATTATTCTGCTTTGTTTTTTTACTTTGCACTAGAACTTGAAAAAGCTCTAATACTTTGGCCACCTGAGGTGAAGAACTGACTCATTGGAAAAGACCTTGATGCTGGGAAAGATTAAAGGCAGTGGGAGAAGTGGATGACAGACAATGAGATGGTTGGATAGCATCACTGACTTGATGGACATGAGTTTGACCAAGCTCTGGGAGTTGGTGATGGATAGGGAAGCCTGGCATGCTGCAGTTCATGGGACATGACTGAGTGACTGAACAGACTGACTGAGAACTCGAAAAATGTTTAAAGCTAAGGACAAGTTTTAGAGAATTCTCTTAATTATAAAAAAGTTAAATATAGAGATTTTACATAAAATATTAAAACAGTAAATATTCAGTTCAGTCGACAGTAAATATTAGATAATACCAAAGGATTACTAATTTAAAAATATAAAAGCCAAGTATTGCTATCACTTACACTAAATTGCTACCTATCAGTGCTGAATCAATTTTTAGCTTTTCCTTCAAAGGCTTTAAATAAGAAAAATTCTTCAGTAGGAAGAGATCAAAAATATTAAATCATTCAGTGGCAGCCCCACTATAAAATATCAGACCAACAGCATGAAGATTCATTTTTATTTCTTGATTCATTCAGCAAACACTTGCTGAACCCCTATCATGTGTCAGTTCAGTTCAGTTCAGTCGCTCAGTTGTGTCCGACTCTTTGTGACCCCATGAATCGCAGCACGCCAGGTCTCCCTGTCCATCACTGGAGTTCATTCAGACTCACGTCCATCGAGTCAGTGATACCATCCAGCCATCTCATCCTCTGTCGTCCCCTTCTACTCCTGCCCCCAATCACTCCCAGAATCAGAGTCTTTTCCAATGAGTCAACTCTTCTCATGAGGTGGTCAGAATACTGGGGTTTCAGCTTTAGCATCATTCCTTCTAAAGAAATCCCAGGGGTCAGATACTGTATTAAGCACTGGGGTGCACTGGTGGACAGACATGGTCTCTGCTCTCATAAAACCCATAGTCTAGTAGGGAGATGAGCTTTCCAGATGGCAAAGTAGTAAAGAATCTGCCTGCCAAGGCAGGAAGATGCAAGAGCCTCAGGTTCAATCCCTAGGTAGGGAAGATCCCCTGGAGTAGGAAATGTCAAACCACTCCAGTATTCTTGCCTGGGGAGAATCCCATGGACAGAAGAGTCTGGTGGGCTACAGTCCAAGGAGTCGCAAAGAGTCAGACATGACTGAGCAGACAAACAACAACAGCAGGGAGACAGCCATTAGACAAACACTGTTATAAGTGATCTGAGAGGAAAGAATAGGGTATTTCAAGTCTCTCTTGAAGTTCAAAACACATGTTTACATAGCAAAAGTTCTGAGAAATCCAAATGTAAAGAAACACCTTTAACTTTATCTAAGGGATTGGGGGCAGGAGGAGAAGGGGATGACAGAAGATGAGATGTCTGGATGGCATCACCAACTCGATGGACATGAGTTTGGGTAAACTCCAGGAGTTGGTGATGGACAGGGAGGCCTGGCGTGCTGCGATTCATGGGGTCGCAAAGAGTCGGACACACCTGAGCTACTAAACTGAACTGAATCCAGAAAAACTTAGTGCCCTTAAGTTTTGGGGTGGTTCCCTGGTGGCTCAGATGGTAAAGGATCTGATTCGGGTTTGATCCCTAGGTCAGGGAAGTTCCCCTGAAGAAGGGAATGGCAACCCATTCCAGTATTCTTGCCTGAAGAATTCCATGGACCAAGAAGCATGGTGGGCTACATACAGTCCATGAGATCACAAGGAGTTGGACACAACTGAGTGACTCACACACACACACAAACACAAGGTATTAGTATTTTACTCTATGATTGGAAGTTTTAAAGTATTTTTGGTAAAATAGTAGTACACTGCTATTTTTTTTTTTTTTGCTGTTGGAGTGTTTGTTTATGATAACTGGCTATATTATACCCAATGATTTAGAGGAACATAAGAAGGAAAGCCAGACTACCAGTGAGGAGGCTACACAGACAGATTTAAGAGTTGGACCATTAAGAAGGTTGAGTGTCAAAGAACTGATGCTTTCAAATTGTGGTGCTGGAGAACACTCTTGAGAGTTCCTTGGACAGCAAGGAGATAAAACCAATCAATCCTAAAGGAAATCAACCCTGAATGTTCATTGGAAGGACTGATGCTGAAGCTCCAATACTCTGATAACTTGATGAGAACAGCTGACTCACTGGAAAAGACACTGATGCTGGGAAAGACTGAGGGCAGGAGAAGGGGATGACAGAGAATGAGATGGCTGGTTGCATAGCATCACCAACTCAATGGACATGAACTTTGGCAAACTCCAGAAGACAGTGAAAGACAGTGAGGCCATGTGAGCTGCAGGTGATGCAGTGGTAGTGAATCTGGATAGGACTGAGTGACTGAACAACAACAATAATTCAGGTAAAGGATGATGATGGCTTGAACTTGGGTTGATTAGAGGCATAGACCCTGTTTTCCATGGAACAGATATAAATTCACAATTTGTTTTAAGACTAGGTATTATGGGTTATTTAGGGACAAGACAAGGCCAGGACAAAGACAGAACATGCCCCTGGGAGAAAAAAAATCTTTCCATATTCCAACAAACTTGGGAAAGCAGTATACTCTAAATCCCTCTTGGAGTTCATAAAATGAACTAGCATAGCAAAGTCTCCAATAAGTCATGCAGATTTTTTTAAATTGCCTTAACTATTTTTATCCAGAATTTTCAAACATTTTAGCTACAGAATATTTTGCTTTATGTAACATATAATAGACTGCTGTTTTGAGAGTTAAAGGAGATCCTACGTGTATCCTCAATGGTGAAAAATTGAAAGCATTTCCCCTAAAGTCAGGAACAAGACAATGGTGCCCACTCTCAACACTACTATTCAACATAGTTTTGGAAGTTTTGGCCACAAACTGTTAAGAGCAGAAAAAGAAATAAAAGGAATCCAGATTGGAAAAAAAACAAGGAAAACTCTCACTGTTTGCAGATGACATGATCCTCTACATAGAAAGCCCTAAAGACTCCACCAGAAAATTACTAGAGTTAATCAATGAATATAGTAAAGTTGCAGGATATAAAATCAACACACAGAAATCCCTTGCATTCCTATACAATAATAATGAGAAAATAGAAAGAAAAATTAAGGAAGCAATTCCATTCACCATTGCAACGAAAAGAATAAAATACTTAGGAATATATCTACCTAAAGAAACTAAAGACCTATATATAGCAAACTATAAAACACTGGTGAAAGAAATCAAAGAGGACACAAATAGATGGAGAAATATACTGTGTTCATGGACTGTAAGAATCAATATAGTGAAAATGAGTATACTACCCAAAGCAATCTATAGATTCAATGCAATCCCTATCAAGCTACCAACGATATTTTTCACAGAACTAGAACAAATAATTTCACAATTTGTATGGAAATACAAAAAACTTCGAATAGCCAAAGCAATCCTGAGAGAGAAGAATGGAACTGGAGGAAGCAAACTGCCTGACTTCAGGCTCTACTACAAAGCCACAGTCATCAAGACAGTATGGTACTGGCACAAAGACAGAAATATAGAACAATGGAACAAAATAGAAAGCCCAGAGATAAATCCATGCACCTATGGACACCTTATCTTTGACAAAGGAAGCAAGAATATACAATGGGGAAAAGATAATCTCTTTAACAAGTGATGCTTGGAAAACTGGTCAACCATTTGTAAAAGAATGAAACTAGAACACTTTCTAACACCATACACAAAAATAAACTCAAAATGGATTAAAGATCTAAATGTAAGGCCAGAAACTATAAAACTCCTAGGGGAAAACATAGGCTAAACACTCTGACATAAATCACAGCAGGATCCTCTATGACCCACCTCTGAGAATACTGGAAATAAAAGCAAAAATAAACAAATGGGACCTAATTAAAATTAAAAGCTTCTGCACAACAAAGGAAACTATAAGCAAGGTGAAGAAACAGCCTTCAAAATGGGAGGAAATAATAGCAAATGAAGCAAATGACAGAGAATTAATCTCAAAAATATACAAGCAACTCCTGCAGCTCAATTCCAGAAAAATAAATGACCCAATCAAAAAATGGGCCAAAGAACTAAATAGACATTTCTCCAAAGAAGACATACAGATGGCTGACAAACACATGAAAAGATGCTCAACATCACTCATTATCAGAGAAATGCAAATCAAAACCACAATGAGGTACCATTTCACGCCAGTCAGAATGGCTGCTATCCAAAAGTCTACAAGCAATAAATGCTGGAGAGGGTGTGGAGAAAAGGGAACCCTCTTACACTGTTGGTGGGAATGCAAACTAGTACAGCCACTATGGAGAACAGTGTGGAGATTCCTTAAAAAACTGGAAATAGAACTGCCATACGACCCAGCAATCCCACTTCTGGGCACACACACCGAGGAAATCAGAATTAAAAGAGACACTTGTACCCCAATGTTCATCACAGCACTGTTTATAATAGCCAGGACATGGAAGCAACCTAGATGTCCATCAGCAGATGAATGGATAAGAAAGTGGTGGTACATATACACAATGGAGTATTACTCAGCCATTAAAAAGAATACATTTGAATCAGTTCTAATGAGGTGGATGAAACTGGAGCCTATTATACAGAGTGAAGTAAGCCAGAAAGAAAAACACCAATACAGTATACTAAAGCATATATATGGATTTTAGAAAGATGGTAATGATAATCCTGTATGTGAGACAGCAAAAGAGACACAAATGTATAGAACAGTCTTCTGGACTCTGTGGGAAATGGCGAGGGTGGGATGATTTGGGAGAATGGCATTGAAACATGTATATTATCATATATGAAATGAATCGCCAGTCCAGGTTCGATGCATGATACAGGGTGCTCGGGGCTGGTGTACTGGGATGACCCAGAGGGATGAGACGGGGAAGGGGGATACAGGATGGGGAACACATATACAACCGTGGTGGATTCATGTCAATTTATGGCAAAACCAATGCAATATTGTAAAGTAATTAGCCTCCAATTAAAATAAATAAATTTATATTTTTAAAAAAGTGTCCAGCATAATACCTAGCACACAGTGAACACTGAATAGGTGTTAGTTCTGGCAGTTTTTGACCTTCCCTGGTGTCTCAGGTGGTAAAGAATCTGTCTGCAATGCAGGAGACTTAGGTTTGATCCCTGGGTCGGGAAGATCCCCTGGAGCAGGAAATGGCAACCCACTCCAGTATTCTTGCCTGGGAAATCACATGGACAGAGGAGCCTGGCAGGCTACAGTTCATAGGGTCACAAAGAGTAGAACACGATTGAGTGACTAACACTTTCTGGCATTGTTGTTATAACATCTAGGACCAGATTTAAGAAGCATCAGTTTATTTCTCTAACTCCTTGAGAACTTTGTTTTTGAGTTGGGAGAGCCCAGGCCCAACTGTTCAGTTCTGCCTTGCTTGATCAGCAACACTAGAAGTGTGTTTTATGTCATCAAACAGGGCTCCATCCTCACTATGAACAGAGAAACTACCATAGATAAAGGGTGCCTTAAAGACAGAGATGACCAGGAACCTTAGCTACCTCTGTGCTTTCTCCTTAGTGATTCTGCCCTCTTCAGGAAACTCCAGGCCATGAGCATTTGAAGCTCAGAGAAAGCAAACAAATTCTAAAATATATAGTCAAACTTCCAGTTCCTCTTAGACCAAAGGGTTTTAAGTGGCATGCCCTTCTTGGGGATTTCTTTTTTTTTACATCATGCTGAAAAGGGAAGGCATAAATGGAAGGCTTTATTTAAATTTAATTTTTATTTTATATGAATATAGTTGATTTATAATGTTGTATTAGTTTATGGTATACAGCAAAGTGATGTTCTGATATCAAAACAAAAACTATTCTGCCTTACTTATTTTTAAAGCATTGAAGGGACTCAAACAGTACAAACTTCCAGCTATAAAGTAAATGAACTCTGAGGATATAATACACAACATGGCAACTATAGTTAACAGCACTGTATTGCATATTTGAAAGATGCTAACAGGGTGGATTTTTAAACTTCTCATTACAAGAAAAAAAATTGATGACTACATATGGTGATGGATGTTAAGTGGATTTACTGTAGTGATCATTTCTCAATAAATAAAAATGTTGAATAACTATGTTTTACACTTGAAACTAATATATTATTGTATGATAGTACTTCAATTTAATATATACATATGATATAAAACTAAGTATATTTAAAAGTGTTTTCTTATAGTCTACACAAAATTCAATAAGCTTTCAAGATATGCATTAAAGACCTCTGTTTGACGAGAGTGAAAAATAAGGCCAGTATGTATGTATATGCTCAGTTACATCTTATTCCTCTGTGTACGTAATCATTGATGAAATGACATGACTACTTCATGACACCTTACACACTAAAGAAAACTACACGTGACCTCTAGTTATGGAAAAGTAGAGAAGTGAAATGAGAAAAATAATAAAATCTACTGCCTAGTGCTATCCTTTAAACTTAAAAACAAAATGTTTTCTCTGTCTAGAAGAGCAAAACCAAAGCCCCACCCTTGGGACTGCTATCACTTCCATTATGTTTATAATGACTAAGAAAAATTTGATATGGAATATAACAGCAGTAACAACAATATAACTCCCATCTATTGAATATCAAGCATAATATGCCAAGCCCTCTGTAAGTGCCATTTCAACATATTTTTCCCAATTCATACAGCAATTCTTACACAATAGATTATTTTACAGACAAAGCACTGGTGATTCAGTAATGTTCTCAGTTTCACAGATAGTTGTGTGTGTGTGTGCGCGCGCGCGTGCGCACGCATGCATAGACATGTCCAACTCTCTGCGACCCCATGGGCTGTAGCCTCCCAGGCTCTTCTGTCCATGGGATTTCTCCAGGCAAGAATACTGGAGTGGGTTGCCATTCCCATCTCCAAGGGATCTTCCTGACCCAGGGATCAAACTCTGGTCTCCTGTATTGCAGGCAGACAGATAATCACCTATTGTATATATTGGATTTAAACCTGGATGGATATGGCTCCAGAGCAAGGTCTCTATTACCTCTCACTAAGTAGTTACTAACTTACCTGAACAGGTGCCTACATCAAAGTAAAACAGTGCACATATACTCTGCAGGTGAAAATGAATAAGAATTTATCTTACATCAAGCAGAGAACAAGTTTTAATGATTAATATGGAATAAAACAGGAATAATTTCCTAAGGCTCAGTTAATCATGGAAGTCTTATTGAAAGAGGAGGATTGGGCATAATGTTTCATAGACTTTCGAGGTAACTTCATTTCTGTCAGTTAAGGAATCAGAAGGGAATATTGTTTTACCTCTTGCATAGTTTAAAACAAGCAAGTATTTAATTTTTACATATTGAAAAAATAAAGGTAGAAGCCTCAATTCCATATAGCAATTATTAACTAGTTATATAATTTCTATCTATGTTTGCCTTCCTTCGGCTCTCCCATTCTGCTCACATTAAAATGTTTCCTTTTATTATTGAAGTATAATTGATTTACAATATTGTGTTATTAATAGTTTCAGGTGTACAGAAAAGTGATTGTTTTCACAGATCCTTTTCCATTATAGGTTTATTACAAGATACTGAATGCAATTCTCTGTACTGTACCATAAATCCTTGTTGTTTATCTATTTTACAAATAGTAATCTGATACTCTTCATTTGTCCCTCCCTCCCTGCTTCTCCCCTTTGGTAACCACTAGTTTGTTTTCAAGGGGCTTCCTGGTGGCTCAGACAGTAAAGAATCTGCCTGCAATGCAGGCAACCAAGGTTTGATCCCTGGGTCAGGAAGATCCCCTGGAGAAGTACTCTTGCCTGGAGAAGTATTCTTGCATGGAGAACCAATAGACAGAGGAGCATGGTGGGCTACAGTCCGTGGGGTCCCAAAGAGTTGGACATGACTGAGCAACTAAGCACAACACAGTTCTCTATGTCTATGAGTTTGTTTTGTTCTATATATAATTTGTATTATTTTTTATATTCCACATATAAGTGGTATCATATAATACTTGTCTTTCTCTGACTTCACTAACTATAAAAAATATTCTCTGTATTTATCCACATTGCTAAAAATGTCAATATTTCATTCTTTTTGTGTCTAAGTAATATTCCATTTAATATTCTGGGAACTTTGAAGATGGTGGAGTAGAAAGACGTGTGCTCATCTCCTGTGAGAACTCCAAAATTACAACATGCTGCTGAACAACCATCAGCAGGAAAATGTTGGATCCCACCAAAAAAAATATATCCCATGTCCAAGGACAAAGGAGAAGCCATAGCAAGACTGTAGGAGGGGCAAAATCGCATTTAGAATCAAACCTCATACTCCCAAGAGACACTTGGAGGGCTCAAACAAACCTTATGTACATCAGGACCCAGAGACCACACAGAGACTGAGCCAGAACTGTGTTTGAGTGTCTCCTGTGGAGGTACAGGTCAGCAGTGGCCTGCTGCAGGGTTGAGGGCACTGAGTGCAGCAGTGCATGCATGGGACCTTTTGAAGGAACTCGCCATTATCTTCATTACCTCCACCATAGTTTGGCCTCAGGTCAAACGACAGGGAGGGAATACAGCCCCGCCCATCAATAAAAAACTGGACTAAAGATTTACTAAGCATGGCCACACCCATCAGAAAAGGACCCAGTTATCCCCTCAGTCAGTCTCTCCCATCACGAAGCTTCCATAAGCCTCTTATCCTTCTCTATCAGAGAGCAGACAGAATGAAAACCACAATCACAGAAAACTATCCAATCTGATCATATGGACCACAGCCTTGTCTAAAACAATGAAACTATGAGTCATGCCATGTAGGGTGACCAGAGACAGACAGGTCATGGTGGAGACTTCTGACAAAACGTGATCCACTGGAGAAGGGAATGGCAAACCACTTCAGTATTCTTGCCTAGAGAAGCCCATGAACAGTATAAAAAGACAAAAGGATAGGACACTGAAAGATGAACTCCCCAGGTCAGTAGGTGCCCAATATGCTATTGGAGAAGAGTGGAGAAATAACTCCAGAAACAATAAAGAGACAGAGCCAAAGCAAAAATGACACAGTTGTGGATATGACTAGTGATGGAAGCAAGATCCAATGCTATAAAGAGCAATATTGCATAGGAATCTGGAATGTCAGGTCCATGAATCATGGCAAATCGGAAGTAGTCAAACAGGAGATGGCAAGAGTGAACATTGACTTTTTAGGAATCAGAGAGCTAAAATGGACTAGAATGGGTGAATTTAACTCAGATGACCATTATATCTACTACTGTGGGCAAAATCCCTTAGAAAAAATGGAGTAGCCCTCATAGTCAACAAAAGAGCCCAAAATGCCATACTTGGATGCAATCTCAAAAACAACAGAATGATCTCTGTTCATTTGCAAGGCAGACCATTCAATATCACAGTAATCCAAGTCTATGCCCCTATCAATAATACTGAAGAAGCTGAAGTTGAATGGTTCTATAAAGACCTACAATACCTTCTACAATTAACACCCAAAAAAGATGTCATTTTCATCTTTGGGGACTGGAATGCAAAAGTAGGAACGTAAGAGATACTGGAGTAAGAGGTAATTTGGCCTTGGAGTACAAAACGAAGCAGGTCAAAGGCTAACAGAGTTTTGCCAGGAGAACACACTGTTCATAGCAAACACCCTCTTCCAACAACATGAGAAGACTCTACACAAGGACATCACCAGATGGTCAATACTGATATCAGATTGATTATATTCTTTGCAGCCAAAGATGGAGAAGCTCTATACAGTCAGGAAAAACAAGACCAGGAGCAGACTGTGGCTCAGACCATGAACTCTTTATTGTAAAATTCAGACTTAAATTGAAGAAAGTAGGGAAACCCATGAGACCATGCAGGTCTAAATCAAATGGCCTAAATCAAATTCCTTACGATTATATAGTGGAAGTAACAAATAGATTCAAGGGAATAGATCTAATAGACACAGTGCCTGAAGAACTATGGACGGAGGTTTGTGATACTGTACAGGAAGCTGTGATCAAGACCATCCCCAAGAAATAGAAATGCAAAAAGGCAAAATGGTTGTCTGAGGAAGCCCTACAAATAGCGGAGAAGAGAAGAGATGCTAAAGGAAAAGCGGAAAAGGAAAGATATATCCATTTGAAAGCAGAGTTCCAAAGAACAGCAAGGAGAGATAAGAAAGCTTTCCTCAGTGATCAATGCAAAGAAATAGAGGAAAACAATACAATGAGAAAGACTAGGGATCTCTTCAAGAAAATTACAGATTCCAAGGGAACATTTCATGCAAAGATGGGCTCAATAAAGGACAGAAATGGTATGGACCTAACAGAAGGAGAAGATAGCAAGAAGAGGTGGCAAGAATACACAGAAGAACTATACACAAAAGATCATCATGACCCACATAACCACAATGGTGTGATCACTCACCTAGAGCCAGACATTCTGGAATGCGAAGTCCAGTGGGCCTTAGGAAGCATCATTATGAATAAAGCTAGTGATGGAATTCCAGTTGAGGTATTTCAAATCCTACAAGATGATGTTGTGAAAGTGCTACAGTCAATATGCCAGCAAATTTCTAAAATTTAGCGATGGCCACAGGACTTGAAAAAGTGTGTTTTCATTCCAATCCCAAAGAAAGACAAGGTCAAAAAATGTTCAAACTAATTGCACTCATCTCACATGCTAGCAAAGTAATGCTTAAAATTCTCTAAGCCAGGCTTCAACAGTATGTGAACTGTGAGCTTCCAGATGTTCAAGCTGGATTTATAAAATACAGAGGAACCACAGATCAAATAGCCAGCATCTGCTGGATCACTGAAAAAGCAAGAGAGTTCCAGAAAAACATTTACTTCTGCTTTATTGACTACACCAAAGCATTTGACTGTGTGGATCACAACAAACTGTGGAAAATTCTTAAAGGGATGGGAAAACCAGACCACCTGACCTGCCTCTTGAGAAATCTGTATGCAGGTCAAGAAGCAACAGTTAGAACTGGACATGGAACAACAGACAGTTTCCAAATAGGAAAAGGAGTGTGTCAAGGCTGAATATTGTCACCCTGTTTATTTAAATTATATGCAGAGTACATCATGAGAAATGCAGGGCTGGATGAAACACAGGCTGGAATCAAGATTGCCAGGAGAAATATCCATAACCTTAGATATGCAGATGACACCACCCTTATGGCAGAAAGCGAAGAACTAAAGAGCCTCTTGATGAAAGTGAAAGAGGAGAGTGACAAAGTTGGCTTAAAACTCAACATTCAGAAAACTAAGATCATGGCATCCAGTCCCAATCCCTCATGGCTAATAGAGGGGGAAACAATGGAAACAGTGAGTGACTTTGTTTTTGAGGGCTCCAAAATCACTGTGGATGGTGACTGCAGCCATGAAATTAAAAGACGCTTGCTCCTTGGAAGCAAAGTTTTGACCAACCTAGACAGCATATTAAAAAGCAGAGACATTACTTTGCCAACAAAGGTCTGTCTAGTCAAAGCTATGGTTTTTCCAGTAGTCATGTATGGATGTGAGAGTTGGACTATAAAGAAAGCTGAGCACCGAAGAATTGATGCTTTTGAACTGTGGTGTTGGAGAAGACTCTTGAGAGTCCCTTGGACTGGAAGGAGAGCCAACCAGTCCAACCTAAAGGAAATCAGTCCTGAATATTCACTGGAAGGACTGATGCTGAAATTGAAACTCCTATACTTTGGCTACCTGATCTGAAGAGCTGACTTATTTGAAAATACCCTGATTGAAAAAGAAAGAAAGATTGAAGGGAGATATTGAAAGCAGGAGGAGAAGGGGATAACAGAGGATGAGATGGTTGGATGGCATCACAGACTTGATGGACATGAGTTTGAGCAAGCTCCGGGATTTGGTGGTGGACAGGAAAGCCTGGTGTGCTGCAGTCCATGGGGTCACAAAGAGTCGGACACCACTGAGAGACTGAACTGAACTGAATATTCCATTTTGTGTGTTTGTGTGTGTGGTTATACATCATCTTCTTAAGCCAATCATCTGTTGATGGGCATTTAATTTGTTTCCATGTCTTGGGTATTGTAAATTGTGTTCCTAAGAATATTGGAGTGCAGTTGTCTTCTCAAATTAAAGTTTTCAGTCTTTCTGGATATATACCCAGGAATAGGATTGCAGAATCATATGGTAGCTCTATTTTTAGTCTTTTAAGCATCCTCTATACTGTTCTCCATAGTGGCTGTACCAATTTACATTCCCACCAACAGTGTAGGAGGGTTCCTTTTCTCCACATCCTCTTAAGTATTTATCATTTGTAGACTTAATTTTTTAATTTAAGTATAGTTGATTTACAATGTTAAGGTAATCACTGCTACACATTTGTAGACATTTTTATGATAGCCATTCTGACCAATGTGAGGTGTAACTCATTGTAGTTTTGACCTGCATTTCTCTATAATTAGCAATGCTGAGCATCATTTCATGTGCCTGTTCATCACTTGTATATCTTCTTTGTAAACATGTCTATTTAGGTCTTCTATCCTTTTTGATTTCTCTGTGTTTTGATATTGAGTTTTGTGAGCTCTTCTTATATTCTGGATATTAACCCCTACTTGGTTGTGTTGTTTGCAAATATTTTCTCACATTCCATAGGATTTTTTTTCATTTTGTTGGTAGTTTCCTCTCCTGTCCAAAAGCTTTTAAGTTTGATAGGTCTTATTTGTTTATTTTGGCTTTTATTTCTTTTGCTTTGGGCAACCGATCTAAGAAAATACTGCTACAATTTATGTCGATGAGTGTTTTGCCTATGTTCTCTTGCAGGAGGTTTTATGGTGTCATGTCTTATTTTTAGGTATTTAAACCATTTAAAATGGTTTTAAATGTTTTTGAGCCAAACAATATTGATCTTTTGAGCTGAAGGAAAAAAATAAAGCTATTCTAGCTATCAGAATTGAGACTCCAAAACTCCAAACACAGTGCTGCCCTAACCTTTTGGGCAAGTAAAAGTGTGGAAGTTGTACTGTCGGGTGCATTCTGAATGTAGTCTACCCTTGTAGGCAGTTCAAGATGCATTTCACTAAAGCAAAACAAAAGAAAGCAATTTTTGGTAAGTCTCTCTATCATGCCTTGACATCTGACTTTTGGTGCTTTATAAATAAACAATGTCATAGAAGCTACACTGCCAATCATTCCTACCTGCAACTTTTCAACAAGAAGACTGAAGCATTTGCTGCTTTGTTCCCATAAGGCCAAGTCAGAGGAGCTCTTTAGATGACCCTAAAGATCAGAACCAAGCACCAGCCACACTTTGGCATTTTCTAGTAAATGCCACTAAGTAGCTCAGTGGAAGGCTTTATTAGCTCTGCACAGAGTCCCTGCAGGATTAGATTGGAACCAATGACAGGATATATGTGAGGGCGTATGGAAACTTGATGCTGGTAACTCTCACCTCTGCCATAGATTTATCATGCAACCTTGGGCCAACTATTTTTCTTTGAACCTCTAGCTCCTCATCTGTGAAGCTGGAATAAAAGCAATGACCATGCACATGATCCCTAACTACTGGGCAAATAGAAAACGCTACACACAGTCAGTGCTAAATAGTAATAACAAAATCTGAGGAAAAAAAGCACGCCATTTCCACTGAAAACCCATCACATTTTGAACCACAGATCAGTGAGTATCTCAAAATAAAACACACTTTTCAGATTGCAGTGTATTTCCCCCTTTCCTGGTTCACCTCTAGAATACTAGGAGTCTTTCTGCCAGTCTATTAGGACCACTAATCATGCTTCTTATAGTAAAGGATCGATTGGCTTTGAAAGGATGAGAGATAATAAAATGATAAAGTGTACACTCTGAGGGTGACTCTGTTAGTTGGATCAGTTTAGCTTTCAGTCTATAGGCAGGCAATCATTTATAGGAAGCCTAGTTCTAGGCATTGAGTGGGAGAAGAGTGTGTTAACAGAACTCCACACAGTCCTGTCTAGAACTGTTTATCTGCTACCACAGTGTCCACAAGGAAGAAAACCAGATTCCTCTACCATTGGTCTCATAATTTCCACATCTTTAACCTAACACTACTGCTGAGTTGATCCACCATCAGGTCACCAACCAAATAGGCCCTTAAAGCAATTCATCAGGTTGGCGCATGGTCAATTCGATTCAATCAGCAACATCCAAAGCCAGTAATATTGGATTACAAAACAGTAGGTATTTCAACCACCTTGATGACTAAATTACCTCTTCTATGCAGTCACAATGTCAGAATACAGTTTTTAAATAAAATCTTTCAGGGAAGCACAGCATATCAAACAAATAAAACATGCTGTGGTTAAAGTGAAAAAACCCAGAGCCCCTGCTCACTCAGCGTCTCTCACTAATCCCCTTATCAGCTCCTGAAACAACTCCAATGAACCGAAAGCAGATGCATGAAACCCAATTTGAAAACAGTTTGACCTAGCGGAAAACACCTCATTATTTTTTAGATGATTACCCTAAGGTGCAGAGAAGAAAAGTGACAAAAGAACAACCTTCTAGATTGTAACATTTTCAGGAATAAAATCTAGATGTCCAAATTCCTCATCTAGGATCTGATCCTATATGAACTCATTACACATGGCCAGGGGAGGTCAGGTCTCTGTCTCAACAACGTCCCATGGGTATAGCTATGCTGGGAAGGGAGGACTGGGCACTGGGGCAGTGTGTGGTAAGTACAGATCTCAAAAAGTGAAGTGCACTTCAGGAGAAAGATGGATATGCAGCAGAGTATTTCTTTTCCATGGACTTGCTCTCTTCTTACCAGAGCATGGTTAACTCCTTATAGAAGCAATAGCAGGCCAAACAATTCCACATGGTACTTGGCAAATTAGCAGTTACAAGAACAAGAAACAGTGACATCTGAATGTGGTTTAAATGGCAAAGACAGCCTTAAAAAAAAAAAGCTTTTTTAATATCTGAGGGGATAGAACCATCTTTATATATTTATGGGAAACTCTCATTTAACTGGAATCTCAACAATCAAAATGCTCAAATATAACTAGATTACTTCTCCTCCCCTCCCCCACAGTTTTGAATAATTATTAATACTTATGATAGTAATTTTGACACACTGTAATTTCTGTCAGGGTTTTCCAAACCCCTAAATATGTTCATCTATTCATTCATTCAGTGAATATTTATTGAGTGCCTACTACTTATTCGTCACTGACCAAGCACTAGGGAAACTAAGCTATTTGCTATTCTTGGGAGTCTTCTTGGAATGACATTTCAGTGGAAACATCAACGTGAGAATGATAAAGGTTGAGATGAAGGCATTATGCAAAGGAATCTCTAAGGGATACCAAGAACTAATATTACATGATTCTATGAGTCTATTTTGTTAATTTGTGGTGGTTTAGTTTCTTAAGTTGTGTCTGACTCTTGTGAACCCATTGATTGTAGCTCACCAGGCCCCTCTGTCCATGGGATTTTCCAGGCAAGAATACTGGAGTGTGTTGCCATTTCCTTCTCCAGGGGATTTTACCAACCCAGGAATTGAACCTGAGTCTTCTGTGTTGAAGGCGGATTCTTTACTGCTGAGCCACCTATATATATATAATAACGAGACTATTTGGAATTTTAAATTTCAAATGCTTTCCTTTAGTCACCAAAGTAGTCACCAGTCATCTATTCTACCTAGTAGCACTGTTTTAGGTTCTATCATATTTATAAATTTTTAATTTGTCTAAGTGTGCTCCATATCCAGTTTGGTTGCAAGCCAAAGGAATATCCTATTGCTTTACAATTATATCATGATTTCACTGAAAACACACTACTACACTAATCTAGTTAGTAAGATCAGTTTCTGGATCAGTGTATGCTGGCTATTTTAAAGAAGAAAATCACTCTCAAAGGTTAGGTCAAAACTGGATTTATTTCTACCATGCCATGGGTTCTGAAGTGAATTGTCAAATAGGAGATGTAAAAATGTTTTGAGTAGTGACAACAAAATTGAAATAACTATATAGCCTTGCAGATGACAAAGTTGAAAATGACAATGCCCACTTAGAGATTTAAGGACGGTCATTCTGGCTACTCAGCAAGCAATGTCTTTCCTTTTATCCTCATTCTTCCCCAAGAGGGACATATGCCTGACATATAATTATGAAAAAAGATAAAATGTCCAAGATGAAAGGCAAATCAGCAAAAAGCCCATGCTACTCTTGATGTACCACAAAAGTAGGATTTCAAGCCCAAGGGTGGAAACTTAGTATTGGAAGAAGCCTCAAGATATCATCTAGTTGATGTCTTGCCTTAAGTGAAATCTCTAACAGACAGTGAACATGATTCCTTAATTTAAAAGAAAATTCCTTAAAATGTCAACATAAATATTAAATCATCTATTCCTCTTGAATACAGAAAACAACTCTTCATCAAAAATATCTCATCTCTTTCAAGTCATGCTTTAGACTTCCCTTGTTCCAAAACAAAACACTTTACAGTTCTTTTAACTTTTCATCCTTGAGCTTTGTTTTTCTTTCATTATCTTTGGAAGACAAAACCTATTCTCAGTTGACCAATTTGGATTTATCTCAAATCACACTCACATGTTCCAGGGTGGCTGTGATCTTCCTTCCTCCAGAGTAGAAACCAAGGTCACCAAGGAGCAATCACATATTTGCCTAGTGAACTTCAGGGGAAACTATACTTGGTGTATTCTAAGTCTCTTCAGTCATGTCTCACTCTTTGCGACCCCATGGACTGCAAACCACCAGGCTCCTCTGTCCATAGGATTCTCCAAGCAAGAACACTGGAGTGGGTTGCCATTTCCCTTTCCAGGGATACTGGGTGGATTTATCCAATAAAATTACTAATGGGTTATCAAACTTATTTTAATAACATGCTGAAACAAAATATGCTATAAAAACTTTAAGCATTTCTAAGATTGATGTTATAAATTAAACATAAAATTTGCTAAAATTTGCTATGAGAATATATAAAAAAATACTAACTTTCAGTCAGTTCAGTTCAGTTCGTCATGCCCCCTTTTTGTAACCCCATGGACTGCAGGACGCCAGGCCTCCCTGTCCATCACCAACTCCCATAGCTTACTCAAACTCATGTCCATTGAGTTGGTGATGCCATCCAACCATCTTATCCTCTGTCATCCACTTCTCCTCCCACCTTCAATCTTTCCCAGCATCAGAGTCTTTTCCAATAGTCAGCTCTTTGCATCAGGTAGCCAAAATATTGGAGTTTTAGCACCAGTCCTTCCAAAAATATTCAGGACTGATTTCCTTTAGAATGGACTGCTTGGATCTCCTTGCTGTCCAAGGGACTCTCAAGAGTTTTCCAACACCACAGTTTAAAAGCATCAATTCTTTGGTGCTCAGCTTTCTTTATGGTCCAACTCTCACATGGACCATACATGATTACAGGAACAACCATAGCTTTGAATAGATGGAACTTTGATGGCAAAGTAATTTCTCTGCTTTTTAATATGCTGTCTAGGTTGGTCAAAACTTTTCTTCCAAGGAGCAAGCGTCTTTTAATTTCATGGCTGCAGTCACCATCTGCAGTGATTTTGGAGCCCCCCCCCCAAAATAAAGTCTGCCACTATTTCCACTGTTTCTCCATCTATTTGCCATGAGGTGATGGGACCCAATGCCATAATCTTAGTTTTCTTTTTTTTTCTAGTTCAGCTATTTTATTTTATTTTCTTTCTTTATTTTATTTTATTTTTTAACTTTACAATATTGTATTGGTTTTGCCATATATCAAAATGAATCCACCACAGGTATACATGTGTTCCCCATCCTGAACCCTCCTCCCTCCTCCCTCTCCATGCCATCCCTCTGGGTCGTCCCAGTGCACCAGCCCCAAGCATCCAGTATCGTGCATCGAGCCTGGACTGGCGACTTGTTTCATATATGATATTATACATGTTTAAATGCCATTCTCCCAAATAATCCCACCCTCTCCTTCTCCCACAGGGTCCAAAAGACTGTTTTATACATCAATGACTCTTTTGCTGTCTCATATACAGGGTTATTGTTACCATCTTTCTAAATTCCATATATATGCGTTAGTATACTGTATTGGTGTTTTTCTTTCTGGCTTACTTCTCTCTGTATAATAGGCTCCAGTTTCATCCACCTCAGTAGAACTGATTCAAATGTATTCTTTTTAATGGCTGAGTAATACTCCATTGTGTATATGGAGTATCCATTGCTTTCTTATCCATTCATCTGCTGTTGGACATCTAGGTTGCTTCCATGTCCTGGCTATTATAAACAGTGCTGTGATGAACATTGGGGTACACGTGTCTCTTTCCCTTCTGGTTTCCTCAGTGTGTATGCCCAGCAGTGGGATTGCTGGATCATAAGGCAGTTCTATTCCCAGTTTTTTAAGGAATCTCCACACTGTTCTCCATAGTGGCTGTACTAGTTTGCATTCCCACCAACAGTGTAAGAGGGTTCCCTTTTCTCCACACCCTCTCCAGCATTTATTGCTTGTAGACTTTTGGATAGCAGCCATTCTGACTGGCGTGAGATGGTACCTTATAGTGGTTTTGATCTGCATTTCTCTGATAATGAGTGATGTTGAGCATCTTTTCATGTGTTTGTTAGCCATTTGTATATCTTCTTAATGTTGAGCTTTAAGCCAACTTTTTCACTCTCCCCTTTCACTTTCATCAAGAAGCTCTTTAGTTCTTCTTCGTTTTCTGCCATAAGGGTGGTGTCATCTGCATATCTGATGTTACTGATATTTCTCCCAGAAATCTTGATTCCAGCTTGTGCTTCATCCAGCCCTGCATTTCTCATGATGTACTCTGCATAGAAGTTAAATAAGCACAGTGACAATATACAGCCTTGATGTACTCCTTTCCTGATTTGGAACCTGTCTGTTGTTCCATGTCCAGTTCTGTTGCTTCTTGACCTACATACAGATTTCTCAGGAGGCAGGTCAGGTGGCCTGGTAGTCCCATCCCTTTAAGAACTTTTCAAAGTTTGTTGTGACCCACACAGGCAAAGGCGTTGGCATAGTCAATAAAGCAGAAGTAGATGTTTTACTGGAATTCTCTTGCTTTTTTGATGATCCAACGGATGTTGGCAATTTGATCTCTGGTTCCTCTGCATTTTCTAAATCCAGCTTGAACATCTGGAAGCTCACGGTTCATGTACTGTTGAAGCCTGGCTTAGAGAATTTTGAGCATTACTTTGCTAGTGTGTGAGATGAATGCAATTGTGTGGTAGTTTGAACATTCTTTGGCATTGCCTTTCTTTGGGATTGGAATGAAAAGTGCCTTTTCCAGTCCTTTGGTCACTGCTGAGTTTTCCAAATTTGCTGGCATATTGAGTGCAGCACTTTCACAGCATCATCTGTTAGGATTTGAAATAACTGAACTGAAATTCCATCACCTCAACTAGCTTTATTCATAGTGATGCTTCCTAAGGCCCACTTGACTTCGCATTCCAGAATGTCTGGCTGTAGGTGAGTGATCACACCATCGTGGTTATCTGGGTCATGAAGATCTTTTTATATAGTTCTTCTGTGTATTCTTGCCACTTCTTCTTAATATCTTCTCCTTCTGTTAGGTCCATACCATTTCTGTCCTTTACTGTGCCCATCTTTGCATGACATGTTCCCTTGGTATCTCTAATTTTCTTGAAGAGATCTCTAGTCTTTTCCATTGTATTGTTTTCCTCTATTTCTTTGCATTGGAGAAGGCAATGGCATCCCACTCCAGTACTCTTGCCTGGAAAATCCCATGGACGGAGGAGCTTGGTAGGCTGCAGTCCATGGGGTCGCTAGGAGTCAGACACGACTGAGTGACTTCACTTTCACTTTTCACTTTCATACACTGGAGAAGGAAATGGCAACCCACTCCAGTATTCTAGCCTGGAGAATCCCAGGGACAGGGGAGCCTGGTGGACTGCTGTCTCTGGAGTCGCACAGAGTCGGACACGACTGTAGCGAATTAGAAGCAGCAGCAGCAGCACTATTTCTTTGCATTGATCACTGAGGAAGGCTTTTTATCTCTCCTTGCTATTCTTTGGAACTCTGCATTCAAATGTGTATATCTTTCCTTTTTCCTTTTCTTTTCCTTCTCTTCCTTTCTCCTCTATTTCTAAGGCCTCCTCAGACAACCATTTTGTCTTTTTGCATTTCTTTTTCTTGGGGATGTTCTTGATCCCTGTTTCCTGTACAATGTCACGAACCTCCATCCATAGTTCTTCAGGCTCTCTATCCGATCTAATCCCTTCAATCTATTTGTCATTTCCACTGTATAATCCTAAGGGATTTGATTTGGGTCATGCCTGAATGGTCTAGTGGTTTTATCTCCTTTCTTCTGCCAAATTTAAGTCTGAATTTGGCAATAAGGAGTTAGAATATTAACTTTAATTAATATTTTATTTGAGGGGAAAGGCATTGATTGATTAAAAAGAAAGAGATCAATTTCAAAGCTTTTGTACAAACCAAGGTAAGATAAAATTTAATAAAGTTAAATTGGATACATCTGAACTATTTTAAAAATATAGTGTTGGTCTGACAGAACTCACTGTGCTCTCATTCCAAACATCCAAAGAGAAAAAGATAAGAACTCTCCTAATGTTAACAAAAGTTGTTAATTTTCTCCAGTTAGACTCAATACACTTTGGAGCTTAAGATGGTTTCAAGGTTTGAAATATTATATTGATAAATTAGATACATTCTAAGATGACAATAAATTCCAGGTTAAGACTCCTTGGTATGGAGAAGAAGCTGGACAGAACTTAAAGAGGAAACATAGGGTGCCCTCATTTCACTCCAAATTTAAAAGGTAAACTGTTTCAAAACACAAGCAGCATCAGAAGATAAATAGAAGGATGATATAGGTCCCTGAAAGTAGAATTACCCAAAGTCTCATTTTCTAGGAATTTTTAGTGATTTGTTTAAGCTTCATGTCATTCTACCTGTGAGAGTTGGACCATAAAGAAGACTGAGTGCCAAAGAACTGATGCTTTCAAATTGTGGTACTGGAGAAGATTCTTGAGAGTATCTTGGACTGCAAGGAGACCAAACTAGTCAATCCTAAAGGAAATCAACCCTGAATATTTACTGGAAGGACTGATGCTGAAGCCGAAGCTCCAATACTTTGGCCACCTGATGCAAAGAGCTGACTCACTGGAAAAGACCCTGATGCTGGGAAAGATTGAAGGCAGGAGGAGAAGGGGACAACAGAGGATGAGATGGTTGGATGGTATCACCACCTCAGTGGAAACAAGTTTAAGCAAACTCTGGGAGATAGTGAAGGACAGGGAAGCTTGGTGTGCTGCAGTGTGTGGGATCGCACAAAGTAGAATACGACTTAGCAACTGAACAACATATCATTGGGTAGTTGCCCCATGATTTTAGGAACCTGGTATAAAATGAAAATTCAAGATCACTTGTTAAAAAATTAAGAATTTCAATATGTCAACAGCAAAGCATTAAACCAACTACAGGTCCCATCTAAGCAAGAGGCCCTGTGCAACTGCACAAGTCATATTCTTATGAAGCCAGCCCTGTTTGTTATACATATTCTCAAACTGATACGCTCCCATTTAAAAATTTTATGATAGCTTTCAGTACGTACATCGCTCACTCATACACAATTCTCCATATGGTTCCAAGGGGGTTGTGGGCTCATTTAAGCCCCGTCCATGGACTTAAATTAAGATCCACTAGATGAGATTGATTCTGTGAAACTAGGAGTCAGAGCTAGGATTCATTGGTGGAAGTTTACAAAAGGGCAGATTTGAGCTTCCCAACAATTGCAGGCTTTCTAAAATTAAAGAGGATGCTTTACTAAGCACTTGGTCCTGAAAGTATAACTATCAACTAGACCATCATTGTATGGTGTGTTCTACAAGGGATTCCTGCACTGGTGGGAGATTGGATTAGGTCATCTCTCTGGTTCCCTCTATATTAGTATGCTGTGAGGAAAACTGTAAGCAGTGGCTTCCCCATAGTTCTTCTTTGCCCACCCCATTTTCTGATAGCTTGAATGTACTTAGTTTTAGCTGTCTTGATTTATTTGCTTTTCCTTGACAAGGTCTTTACCTTCCTGAATGCTAGGTTTATGTAAATTAATCTGTAACCTATGGGTTTATATAAAGTTAACATGTTAATTTTATGCAAAGTGATGCAAAGTATCCATCCTCCAGTTTTTCTATGGGGGGAAAAGATCTGATCATCTTACCAAATGGACATTCAAAGCAATATAGATAAACAAGAATGTGAAAATGGCATGAAAGCTTTTAATAAAGAACAACAAAAAGGGAATCAAGCAAATGTGAGGGGGTCAGCCAGGGCAACTGATGATTCAAGTCTGTTCTGATAAAACTTGAGAGGTCAGAGTGTATGACAAGCTCCATTTAAAAATTTGGGGATAAGAATACAGAAGAAAAATCATAAAACTACATTAGAAAGAGGAAGGTAAGAAGAACCAGTAAACAGAACTGTTCATTTTCTTCCCTGTTAGTCCATGTGTAAGAGTGAAGCCTAAAGTCCTGGGCCTCAAAACACTGGGGTCAGAGTTCAGAAACTCGAAGAAGAAATGGAAAGGCCCGCTTCTGACTGAAAAACAACTGTAAAAACAAACGCCATTCTGGCAACAAACTGTCAAAGCCTCTGAAGATGTTTTTGCTCTAACTTCCTGGTCATGACATTCACCATAAATGATGTGCTTCCTGTTCATTTTTCCAATCAGCATGATGAATTGATGAACCACACTATACTGTCAAACAGAGGCTTTACTCCAGAATTTAAAGGTACAACTAGAAAATGAAGAGGGAAAAGGACATGGATGAATAGTCAAAAAATCTGTCCTAAAGGCCCCTTTGCTGGACAGTTTTCATTTTTATGACATTCAAGTCCTGATCAGGATCTAAGGTAGATTTCTTAAACTCAAAATCAGGTTTTAGATATCTGCTCACTAACTGGCTAGCTCTTTAAGAAAATGGAGTTAGTTCTAAGTAAAAAGCAAGCTGAAATTAGTAGCAACACCTTTGGCCAAGTGGCAGTTAGGTGACAAAGAATCTGCAAATGACGCCGAGGGAATGAATAAAATGAAAAGAAGTACAAGATGTCTGGGGTCTGATATCAAAGGAGAAATTAGAGAATGACTGAGAACAGTTCAAAGATATGGAAAACTTTGCTTTGAACAAAAGTAAAAAGGAAGGATGAGATGCAGAGGCTCTATAAAAGGCTAACTTAGACCTGACCAATATAGCAGAATGCTGATAAAATCAGGCCCTTCTACTCCCCTGACAACTGGGGGTCTAGTTCCTTTATATTGCCATTCCACTGGATATGCTGGGTAAGGAGGGGGGAAAAAAAAAACTGTCAAAAATGTTTCCACTACAAGTGTTTAAAACCTGCACATTGCCAGTTCTTGCCATTGCTATTGTTTCATCTAATATCTTGCAGTAAAGGCATAAGTTTAAATTCAGGATCCCATGGCCAGGATTGGGCTACCCACGTGGCTCAGAGGTAAAGAATCTGCCTGCCAACGCAGGAGGCACAACAGACAAGGGTTCTCTCTATGGCTTGGGAAGATCCCCTGGAGGAGTAAATGGCAACCTGATCCAGTATTCTTGCCTGAAAAATTCAATGCACAGAAGAGCCTAGTGGGCTACAGTCTATGGGGTCACAGAGCCGGACACAATTGAGCAACTAAGCACACACACATATACAGACATGGTCAGGATTGCAGAAAGTGACTTTGGCTATTCATTTACACAGTGTTTTCTTGAGGCGCTTTGTACTTCCAGGCCATGTGGATGGTATGTTCTCTTAGGAAAAATAAAAATGAAGCAACTGGCCTTCCCTCTACCAGGCTACAAGTTTTCCATGCTCTCCCAGGCTCTCTGTCCTTAGTACATGAGTTAGGAATAAGTCAAGTCACTGAGAATTGAGGAGACTGAGCTGAAGTGAGTGATGTTTATACATTGAAAGCTTGTTAGAAAGTAAACTCTATGTGAATGTGGGTTCTGTGGGTGAGGACGGAGCAGCAGAGAGTGCTGATAACAACAGTAAATCCTCCCTATCAAAAGAGGAGGAGCCTGAGGGTAGGCAAGTTGTGCTCTGGCCACAATTCCAAACTGAGGAAGGTGGAATACTTAGTAACTCAAAAGTATTATTCAACTTTCTGCTTCAATCGCCATACTCCAGAAGTGTTCTAGGTTGTCAGCAATTAATAAGCATTTATTCAGTCACCTAATAAAAATTTGTAAATCAACTGCTATGTACAAAGCAGTCTTTTAGGTACAGAGAATTCAAATAAACAATGCTTGACTTTGGAAAGTTTACAGGTGTGGTGGAACAGGCAGGCATATAGATAACTAAATAAGAGTATGACCAGTTCTAGTACAGAGGTTTAAAAAATGCTACAGGAGAATAGAAAAGGGACAATTAATTCTGCCTGGAAGAGGTATGTGTGTGTAGGCTATCCAGGGAAACCTTCACAGAGAAAATGACATTTGGAATGGGTCTTCAAAGATGAGTAGGATTATCAAAAGGCACAGAAGATGGGAAGTGATCTACGAGTGAAGAAAAGCATAAAAGAAAATTCTCAGAATGGAAAACTGCTTTTTTAAAATAAAAAACAGACAAATTCATAATTATCATTGATGTTTCAAAACTTCTCTCCAAATAGTTGATAGAGTAAGTAGACAAGATTATAGAAAGCTTGAAAAATATTAACCAACTCTTCTAACCTTGGTGGCTTGTGCATGGAGGGGTATATGACCTATTTAATTATTTAATGAATAAATGAATTAAAGAATAAACTAAGAACGATCTTTTCTACCATGAATTATATGCCACAAGGCACACAGATTTTATCTTGTATGCAGTGGGCAGCCAAAGGAGTTTTATTTCATAGGAGAAAGACATGATCATACCTATAATTAAAAGTAAACAAACTAGTAAAAATACCATCTACAAGTATTACAGAAAATGGATGAGTGCAGAAGAAACTAGAAGCTGAAGACAGAAAGACAAGATAGGAAGCTAGTACAGTCAGTGTTTAGGAGAGAAATAATGAAAGGCTGAACTAGATCAGTGGCAGGTAGGATGAAAAGGAATGAGGTGGATTTTGAAGATATATTAGAAACAAAAATAGTAGACCTTGACAATTACTGACTCTGAAAATTATGAAGGACTTTGCGAGTGCACCACACATTCTGGCCCCAAAATACGATAACGTCCTTTTAACCAAGATAGGGTACACAAGTGGAATGGTGGAATTTAAAGGGAGGCAATTAAAATTTTAGTTTTGAACAAGTTAGAGTTCAACGTACCTGTGGGACAGCCAAGTAAACATATCTTGCAGGAAAATAGTGCATGTAACCAGGAAGAGACAGAAAGACTAGACTGCTAAATCTAGAAGCCTCAAAAGGTATGCGGTTATTACGTTCATACTCGGTTGTTTCAGTTGTGTCTGACTCTTTGCAACCCCATGGGATGTAGGCTGCCAGGCTCCTTATTTTCCCGGTAAGAATACTGGAGTGGGCTGCCGTGCCCTTCTCCGAGGGATCTTCCTGACCCTGGAATTGAGCTCATGTCTCCTACATCACAGACAGAATCTTTACCAATCAGCCACTGGAGAAGCCCATCCCTGGCTGCAAATTAGAATTAAAGTTAAAATAAACCAAAATAGCACTGATGCCTGGACTTCAGTCTAAACAAATCAGTATCTCTGGGGGTGAGACCTGTGCAAGAATGTGTTTTAAAATCTCACCAGGTAACTACAGTATGCATCCTGTGTTGAGAAGCACTAACAGGGTAGTTAATAACAAGGGAGTAGAAACTCAGAGAAAGTATAAAGTGGTATTTAAAAGGAAAATTCAGGCAAAATGCTGGCAAAAATACAACTTTTTAGGGATAGTCAGAGGAAAGGCCACGATTGATACTGAAAAGAGCAGCAAGAAAGATATGAACAAACCCAGAATAAAGCAGTGTCACTTGAGCAAAAGGAGAAGAGAGTGTCAAAAAGGTCAGCATGTCCAATAGCGTCAAATGTTCAGTAGTGTCCTAATATACCAGGCTATGTTGGTATAAAGACGAACTAGCATTGCCTGTTTAAGAATGAGGTAGTTCTAACTAAAGGGAAGAAGGGGAGATAGGTCATGAAAACTGTTAATCTTTTGGAAACTGCTCAGCCTTGGTGAGGGCTAGATGTCAAAGAAAGCAGCAAGGCTATTAAAAGCTGAGTGTCTGGGGGAGTGCCAAAGGTAAAATCTGTCAGCCCCATATGCCCTGCCTGCAGCCACTGAACACCTAACTGAAAAGGAGTAACTAGAGCTATGCCTCAAATCACCTTCTTTGGGGAAAATGGAAAGTTCTGCAATAATCTTAAGTAGTTCTCACAAACTAGAGAATCAAAGGGGGCAAAGGGGAGGTGGCAAGGGGAGGGTGTTTAGTGCATGTGTGCAAACATGATCCCAATCAGAGCACAGGGACTAGAGAAGTCGTAGTTATTCCTTCTCCAGTCAAACTCTGAAGATAGCCATATACTCTTATGACACTCTTCAGAGCTATAGAAGGAATGTATTACAGTGCCACCTGCTGGTAATGATAAGACCAGAAACAGATTCCTTTTTTTTAAGTCATTAATTCCCAGAGGCTAAAGATTGAATAATATAAACAAACTTCATTCTGATAATTGAAGGTGATAGTTTACTCAGTAATGTAATGAAGATATTTTCAGAATTTAAAATAAAACTCAGACTGATCCTTCCTATTATTGCAAATGGAAAGCATGTGAACAGAAACACTAGAAGTCTAAGAAGGTCCCACCAACCTTGCCTTTCATCATCCAACATAAGGCACCTCAATTCACATTTCCTTTCGAGATGCTCAATATATTTCCTATAAATTTAAAATTGGATATATAGTCAAGACACCATCTGTCTAGCTACTCATTTCTGTGCATATATGTCTCTTTAACGACTTCAGTCTTATACTACCCTCCAGACAATCTGGGCTACTTAGTACTCAAAAATAGCATTCATTTTAGGCACCCATACATTTGCATCTCTCTGCTAGGACTATCACCTAGGAATAACATCTCCTTCATATGAACTGTATTGATACCTCTTTTATTGCACTTAGTATTTTATACCTGTAAAAAAGACATATCTGTGGTGCAGTACAAAGAATATGAACTTTATAATAAGTCCATGGTTCTAAACCTGGATTTATCATTTAGTAGTTGGGGACCTAAGATAAACTTAACTTCCCTAAGTTTTGATTTTCTCATCTGTAAAATGAAGATAATGTTACACACACAAAGGTGCAGCATGGCAGAGATTCTGGAGTCTGATGATCCTGGGTTTAAATCCTGACTCTGCTCCTTACTAGCTATATAAAAGTGATCAAATTACTTAGCTGTTCTATGCCTTCATTTCCAAACTTGTAAAATGAGACAATGTAGGACCTACTAATTCATGTAGGACCTATCTCAGTATCTCTTCATGAGGAGATAATGTATAGAAAGTGCCTGGCATATAGTAGGACTTATCGCATGTTAGTGTCTCCCTTTCCCTATGATTTATTGAATTTATTGGGGGAAAAGAGCATACCCTGTCCATTTTTAATCACCTAAGTGCTGGCACCTGTCTAACACAGGAGCTTTTACACAGTATGCCTGTAGGTTTGGTAAATTAATAAATGCCACATGTCTAAAACATTCCTTAGCAGAATTTAGTTCCAAGCAACTACTGTCTCACTTCTCTCCAAAGCAGTGATGCCAAATATACATCACCCATCTCAAGCATTTAGTGGGTGCCTCTTGAAACCATGTGTTTCTTGTCTGTAGTCATTTAGGGAGTGCACACGTAAAATATAACTGTCCTAAGTTATATCCAAAGAAGCAGGGCCTGACTCTCCAAAGCCTGGGGCAAGGTCATTGAATTTCAAGGCATTTCTTTTGTAGAAGAGTTCTGATGCAATCATCAAAAACAATGTGTTTCTCTATGATAGTTTCAGACAAATGTATGAAAGCAAAAATAGGGCAAGGATCAGAATATGAACGAAAGTTTAAACTTGCATATTCAGTATTCCTGTAATGGACTGAAGGTGTCAAACATATTTTAAGAAATCTCTGGATGCCAGCTTTCCCCAAAGACTAAACTACAATAGGCATCAATGGTGTATTTTTGCAGAATACATACTTCATTTGGGGGTAAATCACACCTGTAGAAGTCAACAGAGCCAGAAGGAATGCACTTTAGCCTGACATGCCTATATGAGTTGGGTTATGATAGAAACTTGTGGGTTCGACCCCTGGGTTGCAAAGATACCCTGGAGGAGAAAATGGCAACCCACTCCAGTATTCTTGCCTGGAGAACTCCATGGACAGAGGAGCCTGGTGGGCTACAGTCCATGCGGTTGTAAAGAGTCAGACACAACTGAGGCAATTGAGCATTCATGCATGATAGAAACTACCCTAGCAGAAATTTTAGGCACTCAAAGCTTCTCTCCACTCTGACAAATACAATATCCTTTCATTACAAAACAAGAGTTGAAAGGAGCCCATTCACTGAAGTTCTTGGCTGTTCTTGTGGATGGGCTAAATCCCAACATCAAAATTAATAGAATGCTCAATTTATTCTTACTTTCTTTTCATTCTTCCCCCTTATGGACAGTAATAAATTCAACATGATACCAAGCTTGGTAACTTCTATATTTGGATTATGCTACAGAGCTGGACAACATCCCCACATGGAATTGCTTTCCAGCTTTTAATTCATTAAGTATTTTAATTAGCTTAATTATCCACACATTTTCATTTAAAGAGGACCAGTTTCATAAAGGACTTTTATATTTCAATCACATCAGATGTTGTTGATGCTGTACACCAACCAAAACAATGATCTTAGGTCTTAACTCACATATTTCCCTCTTCCTTTGCCATGTTTTGTTGCCTAACTGAATGGAATGACCAGAGATTTTTCCATATGAACTGTTCTGCTGATTTTACTCTCTCTCTCTCATAAACACACACACATACACACACACTTATAATAGTCTTTGAACCCAAGAAACATATTCATCATAGCCAACAATGGTGATTTCAGTAAACAAACAAAAAACAATCAATATAATGATTTTAAAAACAATGTTTTTCATTTGAATTTAGATTAGCAAAAAAATTTTTTAACTGACCACACACAGTTAATAAATGTGTAATGAGAAGAGAACTCTGATATACTGTTGGTGGAAATATAAATTTGATACAGTGACATTGATGGGCAATTTTCAGCATCTTTCAAAATTTTAAATAAAAAAAATCTATCCAACATGTCCACTACTGATGATCTCTCCTACAAAAACATTTTTTCTTCTAGTGAACTAAGATCTATGTTGTAGGATCATCCTTCCACCATTGTTTTGGAATAGCAAAAACCTAGGGATAAAAACTTAACCTCCATAAATAGAGCACCGATTTAAATTTATAATAAATCCACACAATGGAAAACAGCACAGTATTTAAATGTGAGTTAAATATGCATTGCCAAAAATTAGAGATTCTAGGTATAAATATCAAAAATACATGACAAATCAAGTTGGAAAATGAGTCTAAGTCTGAAAAATATTAATAGATGATATATACCCAAATAAACTATCTGGAAGAAACTATATGAAATATAATTATTAGTTACCTCTGGGAATAAAACTATAAGAGCATTTTTAAATATTGCTATTCCTTGAACTTTTATTAAGCATAATATACTATTGTAATAAGAAAACTATCAAAACAATTCCAGTACTTGATTTCCAAGATATAGTAAGTTAAAAAATCAAGCAAATAGTTAAGCTGCTACATTTTAAGTATGAAGTAAGGAGAAATTAAAAAAAAAAAAAAACATTGGTTTATGAAAGAAAGGAAGGAAATATCAGAAACTAAAGAAATTAATTGCAAATAGTTGCGTGTGTGACCAAGTGCAAGAAACAGGTACAGGAATGAGATTTCTTTCACTTAATTCCTTTTTTAGAACTGAATTTTCAGTCATGTAAATGTTCTATGTATTAAAAAATTTAATCAAAGATAAAAAAGCTAATTGGGTAGAGACACATTAACTTATTTACATATTGACTAACATAATCACAGAGAAAATTCAAGTTTTTTTTTTAACATAACACTGGCTATACAGACTTAGTATGATGAATTCTAAGGATAAAAATATTTGTAAAATATACTTAATTTAGTATAGGTTTAATGTTGGTAGTACTTTTGGTGTAGTAGTTTTGAAATCATTTTGAATGAACTAAAGTTAAAATAAGTAAGTACATCAAAGTTGATGAGGATGAGGATTCCCACTGTGGGAAAAGGAAATAAAAAATATGGAATGGATAAAAGTGTAGAAGAACCCTATCATATATTTGAATCAGAAGTATCAGAATTAGATCACAATTAAATATTTCTGAATACCATATTCACTGGAAGAAGTCAGGAAAATGGCTCATTCCAGAGCTAGGGCAGATAAAATATGAAGGTAACCCTGGCATATCTTAATGACAAAAAGCAAGGAAGTACTAAAAGAATGATGGGGTATAAAAAAGTAACAGGGAAACTTCCACTTCAAGCCATGATGATATAAACTGGAACTAGACTAGTTCTATCCACAGAAAGTTATGATAAAAGTGGACAAAATATGTGAAACAACCGCTTTCAGACCATGCAAGATTATGATCTCAAAGAAAAGAAAAACTCATGTGGTAAGGTCCACAATTAAACCAGCTCTCCACCTGGAGACAATTCCCCAACGATAGCATAGTGAGTTGAAGTCCTAACAGCTCAGAAGTTCTGCTGAAGCTGTAGAGATCAGGAAAGGTAAAACAGTTGGTACCTTCCATAAAAGGAGAGAGTTCACTGAGGAAAGCTTATGGAATCTGTATGGGGGTTCTCTTTGAGCCCCTGGCTGAACATTGAGCTGAACATGCACAGGGTATGACTGCTAGTCTTTTCATCACAGTGTCACTACTACAAGGTTAATAATAAAACAGTGATATTAGAGGACAAACACTTCTGGGGAATACCTTATTGATATCTGAGCATTCAACTAAGATTCCAGAAAGATCCTGCTTTAGGAGAAAGAACTATGCCATAGATAGGGTCTATACTACACCCTCCCTAACAAAGCCTTGAGTCAAGTCATGATAAGATTGACAGGGCAAAAAAAGATTACAGATTGAGTCCCACCAAGTTATAGATGTTCAGGACATGTTTTGGCTTTTCTATTCATCTATTCTAATAAAGCATTCAACTAAGCAGCAAAAATTCAAGATTACTACTTGAACTGCTGTTAGAACAAACACAAATACCCTTTCAGTTCAATTCAGTACGTGCCACTCAGTTGTTTCCAACTCTTTGTGACCCCATGAATCGCAGCACACCAGGCCTCCCTGTCCATCACCTCCTCCCTGAGTTTACTCAAACTCATGGCCATTGAGTCGGTGATACCATCCAACCATCTCATCCTCTGTCATCCCCTTCTCTACACGCCTTCAATCTTTACCAGCATCAGGGTATTTTCAAATGAGTCCGTTCTTCACATCAGGTGGCCAAAGTATTGGAGTTTCAGCTTCAACATCACTCCTTCCAATGAATATTCAGGACTGATTTCCTTTAGGATGGACTGGTTGGATCTCCTTGCAGTCCAAGGGACTCTCAAGAGTCTTCTCCAACACCACAGTTCAAAAGCATCAATTCTTCGACCCTCAAGCTTTCTTTATAGCCCAACTCTCACAACCACACATGATTACTGGAAAATCCATAGTTTTGACTAGACAGACCTTTGACGGCAAACTAATGTCTCAGCTTTTTATATGCTGTCCAGGTTGGTCATAACTTTCCTTCCAAGGAGTAAGCGTCTTTTAATTTCATGGCTGCAGTCACCATCTGCAGTGATTTTGGAGCCCCCCCAAAAATCAAGTCAGCCACTGTTCCCACTGTTTCCCCATCTATTTGCCACGAAGTGATGGGACCCGATGCCATGACCTTAGTTTTCTGAATGTTGAGCTTTAAGCCAACTTTTTCACTCTCCTCTTTCACTTTCATCAAGAGGCTCTTTCTTTCTTCTTTGCTTTCTGCCATGAGGGTGGTGTCATCTGCATATCTGAGGTTACTAATATTTCTCCCGAAAATCTTGATTCCAGCTTGTGCTTCCTCCAGCCCAGCATCTCTCATGATGTACTCTGAATAGAAGTTAAATAAACAGGGTGACAATATACAGCCTTGACGTACTCCTTTCCAAATTTTGAACCAATCTGTTGTTCCATGTCCGGTTGTAATTGTTGCTTCTTGACCTGCATACAGATTTCTCAAGAGGCAGGTTAGGTGCTCTGGTATTCCAATCTCTTTAAGAATTTTCCACAGTTGATTGTGATCCACACAGTCAAAGGCTTTGGCATAGTCAGTAAAGCAGAAATAGATGTTTTTCTGGAACACTCTTGCTTTTTTGATGATTCAGTGGATGTTAGCAATTTGATCTCTGGTTCCTCTGACTTTTCTAAAACCAGCTTGAACATCTGGAAGTTCACGATTCACGTACTGTTGAACCCTGGCTTGGAGAATTTTGAGCATTACTTTGCTAGTGTATGAGATGAGTGCAATTATGAAGTAGTTTGAACGTTCTTTGACATTGCCTTTCTTTGAGAGTAGAATGAAAACTAATCTTTTCCAGTCCTGTGGCCACTGCTGAGTTTTCCAAATTTGCTGGCATATTGAGTGCAGCACTTTCACAGCATCATCTGTTAGGATTTGAAATAGCTCCACTGGAATTCCATCACCTCCACTAGCTTTATTCTTGTGATGCTTTCTAAGGCCCGCTTGACTTCACATTCCAGGATGTCTGACTCTAAGTGAGTGATCACACCATCGTGATTATCTTGGTCATGAAGCTCTTTTTTGTACAGTTCTTCTGTGTATTCTTGCCACCTCTTCTTAATATCTTCTGCTTCTGTTAGGTCCATACCATTTCTGTCCTTTATTGAGCCCATCTTTGCATGAAATGTTCCCTTGGTATCTCTAATTTTCTTGAAGAGATCTCTAGTCCTTCCCATTCTATTGTTTTCCTCTATTTCTTTGCACTGATCACTGAGGAAAGCTTTCTTATCTCTCCTTTCTATTCTTTGAAACTCTGTATTCAAATGGGTATATCTTTCCTTTTCTCCTTTGCTTTTGGCTTCTCTTCTTTTCACAGCTATTTGTAAGGCCTCCTCAGACTGCCATTTTGCTTTTTGGCATTTCTTTTTCTTGGGGATGGTCTTGATCCCTGTTTCCTGTACAATGTCATGAACCTCCATCCACAGTTCATCAGGTACTCTCTCTATAAGATCTAGTCCCTTAAATCTATTTCTCACTTCCAATGTATAATCATAAGGAATTTTGATTTAGGTCATACCTGAATGGTCTAGTGGTTTTCCCTACTTTCTTCAATTTAAGTCTCAATTTGGCAATAAGGAGTTCATGACATGAGTCATAGTCAGCTCCCGGTCTTATTTTCGCTCACTGTATAGAGCTTCTCCATCTTTGGCTGCAAAGAATATAGTCAATCTGATTTTGGTGATGACCATCTGGTGATGTCCATGCGTAGAGTTTTCTCTTGTGTTGTTGGAAGAAGGTGTTTGCTATGACCAGTGCATTCTCTTGGCAGAACTCTATTAGCCTTTGCCCTGCTTCATTCTGAACTCCAAGGCCAAATTTGCCTGTTACTCCAGGTGTTTCTTGACTTCCTACTTTTGCATTCCAGTCCCCTATAATGAAAAGGACATCTTTTTTGGGTGTTAGTTCTAGAAGGTCTTGTAGGTCTTCACAGACCCATTCAACTTCAGCTTCTTCAGCATTACTGGTTGGGGCATAGACTTGGATTACCATGATATTGAATGGTTTGCCTTGGAAACGAACAGAGATCATTCTGTCTTTTTTGAGACTGCATCCAAGTACTGCATTTCAGACTCTTTTGTTGATTATGATGGCTACTCCATTTATTCTTAGGGATTCTTGCCCACAATAGTAGATATAATGGTCATCTGAGTTAATCCACCAATACCCTTTAGAGGAACATAACAGAATTCAGTATCTCTACAACATAGTGCCTACAAATTCCAATACTCTATAAAAAATAAAAATAAAAAATACTTGACATGGCAAAAAAGGAACCCTCATCAAGTCAATCCAAAATGTATCTAAAATTACCCACCTTGTGCCAGGAGGCCTTCACCTCCTCATTACCACAAGGGACTACATTTATGTAGCTGTTTAAGATACCTTGGTACCTCTTCAGTTTCCTTAAAACACTAAATCACTGAAAAATAGCTTTATTATGGTCATCCTCCAGATGTACTGACTGCAAGATGACCAAATTTGGGTTCAGAATTAAACAAACCCTCTCATCAAATTGGTAACCCTATTTCTTTTCCTTCTAATGAAGCAATCCAGGCTAGGAGAGCTGAATTCCAACATTGCATAAGCAGCAGTAGCAGCAAAAGCAAGAAAAAAGCAAAGTGGACAAGTTAATGCCTGTCCTGTCCCCCCACCCCTCCAAATAAAGTACATGTATACCCTAGGAGCATAATAGTTCAGGTTAGGCAAAATAGTTAAATAGAAGCCCCCGAGTGATCTCTTCTTGAGAAAGAGTTATTTCCCCATGCATCCTATTAAAAATTAATTTCACACAATTAAAAGTCCTCTACTAGATATTTCTGCCATTAGCCTTTGTCGTGATATTAGCCAATTCCCTGCCATAAAGACAACTTTAAGTAAACATATTTCTCCATTAGAGTAGACTTTCTAAATGACCTTATCTATTTAGTACTAAATTTAGAGAAGGCCAGTGCTGCAGGACCTCGTGAGTATTCTGTGAGGAAGATGACAAGCCCACACTTTATAATCCTTGAAATTAGATGCTGTGCATTTTAGTATGTTCTAATGTAACCAAGCTCTAGATGCAATCTCAGAGTCATCTTTACTGTTTCCCAAGCAAGGGTTGATGACTGGGTTTAGCTAGTGTGAATGGGCATTACCTAAAAGCATAACCTTTGCTGTGGCTTCTAAAAGTTGCCTAATACCAAAAAACAGGAGGTTTGTTTCAATGTGCCCAGACTAGATTTTTTTTAATTGAATCTTTTATTATTTTGCCTGATTAACAAGTACAGAAAAAGAAACTTCCACTCCTTGGTAGTCTGTTTTATGCATATGGAGGTACTTGGCATAAGTATTTATAGGATTTTAGTGAAAGGGATCCCTGTTTATAATGAACTGCACAGAAATCAGTATAACTGATGCCGCATCTGGCACTAAACAGTTATAAATGTTAAAGAGTAAAGGGCACAATCATTTTTCATTTTTTGACTTTAAGAAAAGAAATAAGGGGATAAAATAAAAGTTCTGCTGGTTATTCTACTAACAACTATGCAAGTTTCATCCAGATTTCTTTAACTGGCAAAGGCCAAAGGACCTCACAGACTCTATGAAACAAAATTTTGTACTACATATTTGCCAGAGCAACTTTTAATGTTCATCAAATGATAAGGCCAACTCAAATAGGACCACCATAATGAGAATGCAAATAATTCTATTTTCTACATAAAGCAATATTAACAGCAGTATTGGGGCTAGGACAGGGGTTATGATGAAAGTGGATAAATATAGGGAAAGCATGAAAAGAACTGCTCCAAAAGACCTCCATTTTCATCAACTTTATTATTGCTATTTTTTAGCCACTAAGTCATGCCCAGCTCTCTTGCAAGCCCATGGACTGTAGCGTGCCAGGTTCCTTTGTCTATGGGATTTCCCAGACAAGAATACTGGAGTGGGTTGCCACTTGCTTCTCCAGAGAATTTTCACACCCCAAGGATCAAACCTCTGTCTCTCACATCTCCTGTATTGACAGTTCTTTACCACTTCACCAATGAGCCACCTGGGAAGCCCCGTTCATCAACTTAGGATGTCTTTTACCCATTTCATGCTTATTTCTTGTTTCCAAATTTTGAAATAAAAAAGAACACAGACATGCACAACCCAACATCAACCTATTAGTCTTCCCTTTCTTCCTGTAAATAGAAGCAAGAAGCTGTAGGAAAAAAGACCAACTGTATTCAAGCCATGTCCACTGCTCAGATCTGTACAAAAAGTTTTATACCAATATTATAATTACTATATATCCTAGGAGCTAGTTGAAGGTAAACAGATGGGCAAGGGGAGACTGAAATCAAACACATTCACTCTAAGGGGACTATCTTTTGGGATGTTTCTTCAATAAAGCTCACTGAAGGTATGACACCACTTGCCCATACTAAGAAGACAAAGCTAAGAACACAAAGCCAGTCTCACAGCTGATGAGTAAAGAATAAGGGGGCAAAGCATTAAAAAGTTGATCTTTAAGGACATCTGCACATCAATGATAACTATATCTACGTGTGTGTGTGTGTGTACATATATATATATTTTAACAGCACCCTTCTTCATAAGCAACAAGCAAATCAAGAAAACAAGACAGCATACACAGGTAGCCACTTATTTTTGTTTTTCAGATAGAATTTTACTCGAATTAAGTTATCATAATATAGATGGCTTTTTAAACTCGCAATTAATTTTTTTTTTTTTTGCTTTCAGACTCTGCTACAGACATTATGATATAACCAAGCGAGGAAAATGGAATCCAGTTCAAAAGGCTACATTGCTAGTAAGGAATATCTCCAAGTATTTTATTTTAGCAATAATCAATCTGAGCCAAGATTGAAAGTGAAAATGTGACTTCAAAGTAAGGCAAGGAAAGAGCATTACATAAAATATGCCAAGTTGAAGATACTATAGGTAAAATGTTAAACACAAATACAGCTGAAAGAGAGTCCCAATACAGAAATACATGTTAAAGACATATATTAAGTATTTAATAGGAAAGGAAAAGCCAATATATTCTATCTTTACCATTTCAGAATCCTTTGGACTTCAGTAGTGTTACTCTATTGTATTACCTGTGAACCACTTTTGTGAAGACTTCTTAATACACTATCAACTGAAGAACAATACTATTCTTTAGCAATTTGAATTATTAAGTATTCTCACCTTAGAAAACAACTATTAACCAAATTCCAAGCTCCTGTGAGTATTTATTGCTTTGAAAAATAGGCATGTACTTATTGCCTGGGTTTTACACTTAATGAGAAAGTAAAAACTATACATTTAATTCTAGGATATAACTGAATTAGAAGCCAGCAGAAAACCCCGTTGTAGTCTTTTGTTTCCACATAATAATACAGTCCTCACTGTCTTACTGGAATGACTACAGACAGAAAATCAATTCTTAAAATCTCATGCATGGTTTGTAATTATAGCTAAAATGTATAATCAAAGCTGAAAGACATATATCCAAGTGTTATTAAACAATGATTAAACTTTGATTGGGATATCTACTGGCTACAGCTAATCTCTCAGTACAATCATGGCTGCCTGCCAGACCACCATATTCTAGGAAAGATATTTCTTCTCAAGAAATTCCTCTTCAGGCAATTAGCTAATATGTCCAAACTTAGAAGCTTTAAACCTCTGCCTGTTAGGGATTTGGTGCAAATGTGAAGATGTGAAGAACTAAAGCTCACTGATATTTGTCAAAAGCTTTCATTTAAACTCTAACGTGGCAGACACAATTAGGAGACAAAGAATATATATTTTGAAAGGTTTCCTGTCTTCTCATTTGCAAATGTTCACTCCCAGGTGTATATTCACTAGCAAATGTAACCAAACCTAAAAAGGCCCTGAACCAATCATTGTCCACTGAGAATATACTGCCATTGAAGTTGAACAAAATTCCACTGGTTTCCCAACATTTTCTCAGTGCTAGGCTAAAATCTCATTTTTGCTTTGGCTACTTTCCAACATAGCTGGATTACAAGTGATTCTGTTTAAAGATATTCATAGTTAAAAGACGCAGATGCTCTCTAGATGCTCACAAAAAAGCATGTATTTTTGACCAAATCATGAGAAGTTGCCAACCACTTACCAGAATTTCTCTTTGACACCATCTTCAAATTTGTGCTGACTACAGAACTGACTACAAGGGCCAAAAGAAATGGTGGCTTCATCGTTCACTTTCCTTGGCAGCTGAAAAGTCAAAAAAGGATATGAAGTTTGAATCACAGATCTTGGCCTCAACAAAGCAACAGCTATAATTTCACATATCTTAAAGGCACATTACAGAAACAATGACATTTTGGTGATTTCTGGCTTTATTTTTATGCAAATGGAAGAAAATACAAAAGTTCACAATTGCATCATGTCAAAGTTTCCCGCTTTAGAACTTTTCAATGATTTCCCACTGGATTTAGAGTAAAATCTGAACTCCTTTCATTCGAGTTTCATGGGCCTGCAGGAAGGGTGCTGCCGCCTCTTTGATCTTATTCCTCCTCATTGGCTATGCTCCAGCCACAATGGACATCGTTATATCTGTCACTGGAACAAACCTTAGTCATTTCTACCTCGTGACCTTTGCATTGTGAGGTCCTTCCTGCTGAGATACCCCTCCCCACTCTTCACTTACATTCTTTAACATCGTATAGGTCTCAGTCCCACAAAAAGGCCTTTCCTGACTACCCAATCTTAAAGTCTCACTCTGTCATTCACAAGCTTACCTCCTTGCTTGTTTTATTCATAAGACTGATTAGCACTTACAAGTACTGTGTTTAGTTACATGATAGGAATAGTTTTTGCTCAACTTTGACACTGATGTTTTAAAATCTACAGGACTGGGGCTTCTCTGGTGGCTCAGTGGTAGGGAGTCAGCCTGCCAGTGCAAGAGAAAAGGGTTCCCTTCTGTTCCAGGAAGATCCCACATGCCTCAGAGCAACTAGGCCCATGTGCTCTAGAGCCCGGGAGCCGCAACAACTGAGCCTGCATGCCGCAACTACCTGAAACCCACCCACAATGAGAAACTCTTGCACCACAAGGAATATCCCCCCCACACAAGTAGAGAAACACCCGAGCAGCAATGAAGACAGCCAAAAATTAATAAATCATTTTACAAATAATAATAAAATAGAATCAACAGCCCTGAATTTTAAATAATTGGAATAAAACTGTTCCAAAATGAAAAATAACTGAGAAAAGTACGGAATTGAACTGAGATATTGTTAAAGACCCCACAAAAGGGAATAGGATTGACTGAAGTGTGATCAGTATGCATTTGAGGAAAAAAATGTTTTTAAGTATTTATCCCATTGGGTTAAGACTTCAGTAAATTGGTTCCTGTATGAGGATTCATCTAGAATCCTTTAAAAATCAGAATATAAGCATCAAAGAGGTACACTGGGCTCATTATAAATCCAAGAGAGAAAAACAGCAAAAGAAACCATGAATGTGAAACCAAAGTGATCCCTGAAATAATGAATGTAAGCAAATTTGAGTGGAAAGACAAGAACAGGCACTGGAAAATATTTAAAGAGCCAGAATTCCATGTAAAGATTTTTTTCTCAATAATTGGTTTGTACCTAAAAGTACAGAATCTGATCCAGAATTAAAGAGTAAAAGGATGATATCAAGAGCTGGGTAGTATCTTATTTTCCTAGAATTGACCAAAAAAGATCCATCTGATACCTTAAATTCAGGGAAATTCCAGTTTGTTGTCTGAGGCCACCAGTTCAGCTATTCAGGGCAGCTAGTTCCTTATCATACTGCCCCCCAACTCCATCAATAAATGGAGTCCTCAGAAGGGAGAGGAGGTCTTTTGATAACAAAGTAAGACTTTACTTGATAAGGCTTTCTTTGATAACAAAGAAAGTCCAGTTGATATGCTGGACTTCCCTTGTACCACTGAGGCAGGAATAAAGAGCCCTGGGGCAAGATGGTATGTTGATGATTTCCAGATGACCAGGAGGCCAAAACTAATCCCTTCCCATCCTGAACACACACCAAATTTCTGTCCCTGTCCTTCACTATCTCCTGGAGTCTGCTCAAACTCATGCCCATTGATTCAATGATGCCATCCAACCATCTCATTCTCTGTCACACCCTTCTCCTGCCCTCAATCTTTCCTAGTTGGATTTGACATATTACCAAAGATCTACATAAGATTGAGTATATAGATGATTCTTGTCATAGGCTTTGCAACATGGGGCAAATGAGTACAACTGAGAGGAAAGTATGATGCCACCAGCTGCAACTCTGAGGGAAATCAAATCTTATCAGGGATTTCCAACGTCCAGAGGAGATGCTTGGAGGAGAATCTCATTAGCCTGTAGTAACTACTACCTATTTATGCCACACACATAGACAGCTAGAAGAGCTGTTATGACCAACCAAGGAGAAAGACACAAGCAATCGAAGCATTTTTCCCCTCTCTTTTCTCCAGTCACATCTCTCCAATGAAACACCAAAGGAAAAAGTACAGAGAAAAGAGGTGGAAAGGGGTAAATGCATGAAAACCTACCACACACATGCCAAATTCCTAACCATGAGAGCCACATGTCTCATCTCTTTGGGGAAAAAAAACGATGATGCAATATTTGAATCAGACAGGATCCTGGACTAAGAGAAAGACTTTAAAATCAGAATGAAACTCAGAAAATATCTGATGAATGATAGCATCAGACTGAAATGTTTACTACTTTCCCTGACTCCTACCGGCAAAAGGAAGGACAGTACAGCACTTGAAGTAGCAATTATTAGGGAAAAATTGTACCATTCCATGTTTATACTTCAATGAGTTGAAACTTAATAAATCAGTTACATTTATTAGCTTGGTTGTGTTTACCCACTCCTTGACCACTAGAATGTAAGCTATGAGGGCAGTCACTTAGACATTAACTGTTATATTCTCAGCATTTATCATAGAGCTTGACACGATAGGTTATCAGTAAATATTTTAATAAATTAAAGGAGAATATTAATGTAGAATACATCATATCAAGGGTTCAATAATACAAATAAATTGTAGCTTTCAGTGTTTTCCCCAACTTACCCATTTATTTGAAATCGAATGTCTCTTATCTAATATGTTGTTGTTGTTGTTTTAGTTACTAAGTCATATCTGACTCTTTGGAGACCCTGCAGACCAAAACTTGACAGGTTCCTCTGTCCATGGGATTTCCCAAGCAAGAATACTTCGGAATCCCAAGAGTGAGTTCCCATTTCCCCCTCCAGGGGATCTTCCCAAGCCAGGGACCGAACTCAGAACTCCTGCATTGGCAGGTGGATTATTTACCATTGAGCCAGAGTCCATTATCTAATAAACAATTATTCAAATCTGAGATGGGCCCATCTTCTGCTGTAGCAGACTCTCTTGGTACCATACTCATATCCTCTTGGCCCTCCCAAGAGTCATCTGCATAGAAGTTATTCCTATGTGTCTTTGCCAGAGGTGCTTATCTATCTGCAAAAGTAGCTTGAATAGCATAGGAGGCTGATTGGAAGTTCCAAGTTGTTAATGCACCATGAGTGATTCCCATTCAATGACAGGAGTTGGTGAATAAATAGTCCAGCTTTCTCACCTCTTGGAATGTTCCAGTAGGTTTAAGTGGCAAACTGCTCATTAATACACTCTGATTTTTCTCCCTTCTACTCTGACCTTGCCATTCCCTTTCAGTACTTGCTGAGATCACCTCCCAAATAAACTGTCTGCTCAGTCATGTTTGATTCTTTGCAACCCCATGGACTGCACCCTGCCAGGTTCCACTGTCCATTGGATTTCCTAGGCAAGAATACTGGAGTGGGTTCCCATTTCCTACTTCTAGGGATTGTCCCAACCCAGGGATCAAACCATCATCTCCTGCATTGGCAAGCACATTCTTTACCACTGTGCCACTGAGAAACTCGAATAAACTAATTTTTGTCTTTGGGTCTGCTTTTGGGAGAGATCCTATACCAAGACTGTGAAAATGCCATTGTAAGTTCCACACAATTCTTTGTTTTATAACAATTGTCCAATTTCTAGCTCAAAAGATTATGTATGCACTGTGCTTTCAAAAGAAGTCTCATTATTCAATTTTTTTCTGAACCATAAGCGAAGGCAATGGCACCCCACTCCAGTACTCTTGCCCGGAAAATCCCATGGATGGAGGAGCCTGGTAGGCTGCAGTCCATGGGGTCGCTAAGAGTCGGACACGACTGAGCGACTTCACTTTCACTTTTCACTTTCATGCATTGGAGAAGGAAATGGCAACCCACTCCAGTGTTCTTGCCTGGAGAATCCCAGGGACGGGGGAGCCTGGTGGGCTGCCGTCTATGGGGTCACACAGAGTTGGACACGACTGAAGTGATTTAGCAGCAGCACCAGCAGGCACATTCCAGTTCTCCTATCCTGTCTCAAATTTTTTTAGAATTTATATCACACCCCCAGTGACTTTTATAAGAACATTGGCTATTGGTTCATCTCTGATTTAGTTCCTCCAACTGTATTCACTCACTCACCAACTCAACCTTGTTGGTTAGATATTAGGAGTCTTCCATATTCTCCCTACCCTCAACCCATCTTATTCATGATTGTATCTTTACTATTTTATCTAAAAGTTGACAGTTTGTAAGGGCTATAATTTGCCAAGATAGAATATCATTTTATGGATTCTAATATTTCATCAATGATGACAAAATTAAAGATTATTTGAAAAAGACTTTTAAAAATATTACTTTACCCAGTACTTACAATTTTCACCCAAAGAACTACATTTCATATCTGTTATTCAGATATTAAGAGTAGAAAATAGCTGACAAAAATACCTCTATTTCCTTATTTAATTGACCCCTTCCTATTATCTGTGAAATAAAATGCTTAATGCTTGACTTCAACTAGCAAAATCATTATTGGAATTGAATATGTTAACCACAAAATTATTCCATATACATTCTGTCTTGTCAATTCAAGTCAGTGGGGATTAGAAAAATAATGTGTTGAGTTTTTTAATCTGTATATTTGCTAATCTATTTCCACAGAAGCATTTATTAATTTAACAAACTTTGATGAGTAACTATTACATTTTATGATAGTAACGTATTGAGCGTTTTGTGTGTGCCAGACAATGCACTGAACTGTAACCTATTAATGACCTTGTGAGCTATTATTATCTTCATTTTACTTTTCAGAAAACTGACACTTGTGACTTACCGAAGGCCACAACAATAGTAAATTAAGGAAGAAAGGATTTAATTTTAATTCTTTAAGACTACAAATTCCAAGCTGTTAACCACTAGTAAACTATATTTGCCCTAGTAATAAGATACTATAGGACTCATAAACCACGTGTAGGATTATAAAACATCATTTCTTGCTGTCTAATATGCATGCATACTAGAGTGCTTAGCCAAGTACAAGACAGTAAAGAACCACCTGTATATGTTAAGTGCTAAGGGAATATAAAGTAAGAAGAGTGTTCGGTAGCATGTTCAGTAGGTGATTCAGATTTGCCATGGAAAGGGGAAATCTGCCAAACTACCAATTCAAACAGTCAAAAAGAAAGGCCATTGCAATCAGTCTCACAGCAATGTTCATCTGCAGTAGCAAATAACCTGAAATACAGTAACTGATCAAGAAATGTGACCACTGGATCCCCAATATACGTTTCCACACATGTGTTTAAACACTAAAGTGTCAGAAGCTGCTCAGGTTATCCCCTGGAAATCTTATACTGAAATTTAGGTTTATTACATTATAAATTTTCCCTCTTGGTGATTTTTACAACCAACTTACTGCTGTGTGAAGAAAGTGTACAGAAGCATGTATATTTGATATGATGGCAATTATGCTGCTATTCAATTATTCTGAAATTACTTTTCTCCCCCCAAAAAGGGTCTTCCTCTTACTGTGGCTATAAATATGCAGTGATCCTCATTCAAGTTCATATCCCCCTGAGGGCTTTGTATTTACTGATTCCCTATGTTCAGTATGTAAAAATTCTAAAAGGCCACATGAGCAATTCTAAAACCTGAAGACACTGGCACAATGGCTCATGAAGGTATTAGTAGTCCTGTCCTTTGAGTACCAAATCTTAATATGAGGAGGGCCATCTTGACAAGAGAGTTTTCAAAAATGTAATTGAACTAAATCTTTTGACAGATAATTGTAATAACAGTGTTATGCTCAAATGGTTTTCAAGTATAGTTTGTAAATTAACTTCTCCACTTTACTTTCTTCCTCTTTAAAGTACTAGGCATGTCAGGATTCTGGTTCATGTTAATTTTTTTAAAATATCTGTATGGTGTTCTCTTGACTCTAGAAGCCAAAACACGTTTAACTTATGAATATATTTTGACACAATTGAAAGAGCCAACTAGATATATCAACTAGGTTGCAGAGAATATTCAAGTATATAATTTCTTAATACAATCTTGCAAGAGAAAATTTTGTTATTTATGATGTCTTCCAATCATTTGGACCAGCCAGTCATATACATGTTGATATAATCGCAAACAAATTAGAAATTATAAACACACACACAATCCACATATATATCACAGATTATATATAAAGATAATTAACTTTCAAAGGCAGCTCTGTCTAACACACATTCATCTCAATATCTTATATCTTCTAATTCTACAGTCATCTGCAATGAAGTCTGGTATTCATATAGAGATGGCCCTGAGGTCTTACTATATTTTCAATCAGGAAACAAAGATACAATAATTTAAATTAGATTTTACCTACTCAGAAGGAAAAGTTGGTTCTCAATTTGACTCAAATTTGGAAAACTTCAATTGTTATATAGTCCAGACATCAACCAATCAAGAAATCATTTGATGACCTATCCCCCATGCCCTTAACTCCTTCCTATTATATGAAAACAACTGTATGACATGCCAGCCCATTCTACTATTATTTTTAATAGTTACAAATTGAAGTCAAAACAGAGAGACTTGGAGACTGAAACCAAGGAAGCCAGAAACACAGAAGTAGGAAGACAGAGACAGCTAAAGAAACAGATGGAAAGAGAAAAAATACACACAGAGGAGAAATGGAGAGATAGATAAAATAGAGAGGCAGAGGCTGATCAAATGAGGGAAATGGAGACACAAAAAGCTGACATATTGATAAAGAAGGGGAAACAAGAGATAAGAGGAATTATGGAGGAGGAACGTCTAAGAGATAGCAGAAAAGAAAAAGAGGGTCAAAAGAGAAGCAAACAAAGAGGAAAAAATTGGTTATAAGCAACTCTAGAGGTCCAGGTGCATGACAAAAACTATGTCTCAAACTATTATGTCTTCTTTCTGTAGTAATTTAAAAAATCACAGATTTTGGCTTGGCACAGAGTCCTCCAAAACAGAGTCTTCATTTCCCAGCCTTCCTTATGACTGGACATGTAGTTGAGTTCTGACTATTAAGATATAACTAGAAATGTCACAGGCAAAAGGGATAAATCTTTCCCAGGGTTGGTCCAATCAGCAAACCTAATAGTGGAAATAAAGATTCACAAGCTGTTTAGAGAAAAAGTCTTCAATCATTACTCATTGCTAGATGGTTTTTATATCCTTCATTCTCCAACTCTTTCTTCCTTCAATACAAATGTGTCAAAATACTTCCCAAAGTGGAATGTATACTTTCATACACTGCTTATGGATTATAGATTGGTATAGCATTTTAGAAGGCAAATTGGCAGTACTTGGCAAAATTTAAAGTGCTCAGGGATACCTTTTCTAGGATTCTACACTATTTATAGAAATCCAAATACATATGCACAGAAATATATACATGTACAAGGATGGTCAATGCAGGATGTTGTAATGGTCAAAATTTGGGAATAAAAACTTTCCATACAGGAATGTTTGAATAAAGTATACTCTATCCATACTATGAAATACTATTGAAGAGACTGAGGTAGACAGCTATGCATAGATATGGGTAGATCTGCAAGATGTATGAAAAACAAATATGATCCCATATATAATGGGAAAAATCTATATATGCCTTCAGGCATATAATAGGATTGAGCTTCCTGGATCCATCATGATTGGTGAGGCATGTGACTGGTTCTGGTCAATTATTTATGATGAAAGGTCATTGTTCACACTTGTGTTTTACTCTATCGGGCCACAGCATTTATTTGTCAACATGATACCTTCTACAGCTATCTTTCCCTCTGCCACAGTAAACGGTTTTGTTTAAGATAATGGTTGCTCCATCACTCTGGGTCACAGAATGAGAAGTTGTATAACAGAGCTCCCAGTCAACATGGTATAACCTGTTATAAACCACCGACACTTGGGGATTATCGTAACAGCATAATCTAAACTATCCTGAGTAAATACAATTTATATATTTAAAATTCATATCAAGATATGCTATAAAATTAATATGATGCCCAGAATAGCACAAAATATCCTCTACACAGAGTATATAAAATGTAATGAGACTATTACATGTCATGATCTAAATTCAACATACTCATTAGACAATAGCCATTTCAAGAGCAGGAAGTACGGTTTATTCTTTTTTGCATCTTCAGCACCAGTGACTAGAACATAGTAAATATAAAGCCCATTCTTCTTGAATGTTAAATGAAATTAAATGACTTTTTTCCTAAATTGCAGCTTTATACTAATCCCTATGAAATGAAAATATGTAACTTTTAATCCATTAATATCCTAAATTATCAAGACCAATTCAAACTATAAGGATATTATTCATTTTTAAATAAATCTCCCACCTAGCTTTACATCCGGAGAAGGCAATGGTACCTCAGTCCAGTACTCTTGCCTGGAAAATCCTATGGACGGAGGAGCCTGGTAGGCTGCAGTCCATGAGGTCGCTAGGAGTCAGACACGGCTGAGCGACTCCACTTTCACTTTTCACTTTCATGCATTGGAGAAGGAAATGGCAACCCACTCCAGTGTTCTTGCCTGGAGAATCCCAGGGACAGGGGAGCCTGATGGGCTGCTGTCTATGGGGTCCCACAGAGTCGGACACGACTGAAGTGACTTAGCAGCAGCAGCAGCTTTACATCACCTGACTATTTCATAAGGTGGTTTTCTCTGCCTTTAAAGAAGTAGATAATAGAAAATTTTGAATAAGATAGGACATAGAAAACAGACTTGGGGACTGCATCTATAAACCTCTCTACATGTTTGCATGATCATTAATCTGATTGATCAACTGTTTATGAATCCATTTAACTGTACTAGCTCATATTGGCATATCTCATCATGAGAGAGAACTCAATTGATAGGCAAGACTTTCATATGATATATCAGTGTAAAAACTCTGCCAGAAGAAAACAATAGACTTTTTTAGCCTGACTTGATCCTAAAATCCATTAATGTATGCATCTGATGAATGTATTGTGTGCCTACAACCAGGATACGAATGGAAACAAGATAGTTAATGGTATCTACCTTCTTCAGGATTACAGTCTAGTAGAAGAAAACAAACAGGTAACAACAACAACTGTATTAAATATAATGAGAGGAGAAACAGAGTGTTTTGAGAGCAAAGAGGAGAGAAAAAAATCCACAGTTAGGAGAAAAAGAACACTTTCTGGAGAAAGCGACCTCTAAGATGAAACCTAGACCATGACAGAGTATTGTTGTGAGAAAGCAGGGTACATTCACTGAACTGAGTTCAATACAGTGTTAGATAGGAGGAAAAGAGAGAGTCTACGTTGGAGAGGTGAGCAAGGGCCAGATTGTGAAGTGATTGAATTGCCTGTATTACATTTAAGCATGAATGTTCAGTGGGAAATTGGTGGTATTCATAGGAGTTAAAGAAAGACACTTGGGCATATATATTTGGTAGTCTTAAGCATAGAGTTGGTATTTAATATCACAGAAGTAACTGAATTACAAAGAAGAGAGGCAATATTAATAGGGGGGTCAGGATAGAGCCCCTAAAGAACACCAACATTTAAAAGATGGGCAGGTTCAGAGAAGTTTACAGAAGTGACTGAGGAAAAAAGTAACAAGAGAAGTACAAGGAAATCGAGGAGGGAAGCCAAGAGAATAGTGTATTTCAAGAATGACAACTATGTTAAATGCTACTGGGTAATTAAGTGAGTCAAAAGCTAAAAAAATGTCCTTTATATGTAGCCAAGGAAAGGCTGTTAGCCAAGAGAAGACTGCCAAAATCAGAATCAGTGGAGTAGCAGGGTTAGAACCAGACTATATACGTAAACTGAAGAGTAAATTGAAAGTAAGGAAGTACAACAGTGAGTGGCAACAACTCTCACAAATTAGCTACGATAGGAAAGAGAGTTTGTGTATAAGTTTACACAATGGGGTCAGAAATTTTTTTTTAATTTTATTTTATTTTTAAACTTTACATAATTGTATTAGTTTTGCCAAACATCAAAATGAATCCACAACAGGTATACATGTGTTCCCCACCCTGAACCCTCTTACCCCCTCCCTCCCCATACCATCCCTCTGGGTCGTCCCAGTGCACCAGCCCCAAGCATCCAGTATCGTGCATCGAACCTGGACTGGCAACTCGTTTCATACATGATATTTTACATGTTTCAATGCCATTCTCCCAAATCTTCCCACCCTCTCCCTCTCCCACAGAGTCCATAAGACTGTTCTATACATCAGTGTCTCTTTTGCTGTCTCGTACACAGGGTTATTGTTACCATCTTTCTAAATTCCATATATATGCGTTAGTATACTGTATCGGTGTTTTTCTTTCTGGCTTACTTCACTCTGTATAATAGGCTCCAGTTTCATCCACCTCATTCGAACTGATTCAAATATATTCTTTTTAATGGCTGAGTAATACTCCATTGTGTATATGTACCACTGCTTTCTTATCCATTCATCTGCTGATGGACACGTAGGTTGCTTCCATGTCCTGGCTATTATAAACAGTGCTGCGATGAACATTGGGGTACTCGTGTCTCTTTCCCTTCTGGTTTCCTCAGTGTGTATGCCCAGCAGTGGGATTGCTGGATCATAAGGCAGTTCTATTCCCAGTTTTTTAAGGAATCTCCACACTGTTCTCCATAGTGGCTGTACTAGTTTGCATTCCCACCAACAGTGTAAGAGGGTTCCCTTTTCTCCACACCCTCTCCAGCATTTATTACTTGTAGACTTTTGGATCGCAGCCATTCTGACTGGCGTGAGATGGTACCTCATAGTGGTTTTGATTTGCATTTCTCTGATAATGAGTGATGTTGAGCATCTTTTCATGTGTTTTTTAGCCATCTGTATGTCTTCTTTGGAGAAATGTCTATTTAGTTCTTTGGCCCATTTTTTGATTGGGTCATATATTTATTTTTATTGGACTGGGCTTATACATTTGAGGGAATAATACCAGAATATATATATATATATATATATATATATATTTAGTAAGTATGAGAGAACTGAAAAAATGGGCCAAAGAACTAAACAGACATTTCTCCAAAGAAGACATACAGATGGCTAAAAAACACATGAAAAGATGCTCAACATCACTCATTATCAGAGAAATGCAAATCAAAACCACTATGAGGTACCATCTCACGCCAGACAGAATGGCTGCGATCCAAAAGTCTACAAGTAATAAATGCTGGAGAGGGTGTGGAGAAAAGGGAACCCTCTTACACTGTTGGTGGGAATGCAAACTAGTACAGCCACTATGGAGAACAGTGTGGAGATTCCTTAAAAAACTGGGAATAGAACTGCCTTATGATCCAGCAATCCCACTGCTGGGCATACACACTGAGGAAACCAGAAGGGAAAGAGACACGAGTACCCCAATGTTCATCGCAGCACTGTTTATAATAGCCAGGACATGGAAGCAACCTACGTGTCCATCAGCAGATGAATGGATAAGAAAGCAGTGGTACATATACACAATGGAGTATTACTCAGCCATTAAAAAGAATATATTTGAATCAGTTCGAATGAGGTGGATGAAACTGGAGCCTATTATACAGAGTGAAGTAAGCCAGAAAGAAAAACACCGATACAGTATACTAACGCATATATATGGAATTTAGAAAGATGGTAACAATAACCCTGTGTACGAGACAGCAAAAGAGACACTGATGTATAGAACAGTCTTATGGACTCTGTGGGAGAGGGAGAGGGTGGGAAGATTTGGGAGAATGGCATTGAAACATGTAAAATATCATGTATGAAACGAGTTGCCAGTCCAGGTTCGATAAGTATGAGAGAACTGAAAAAATGGGCCAAAGAACTAAACAGACATTTCTCCAAAGAAGACATACAGATGGCTAAAAAACACATGAAAAGATGCTCAACATCACTCATTATCAGAGAAATGCAAATCAAAACCACAATGAGGTACCATCTCACGCCAGACAGAATGGCTGCGATCCAAAAGTCTACAAGCAATAAATGCTGGAGAGGGTGTGGAGAAAAGGGAACTCTCTTACACTGTTGGTGGGAATGCAAACTAGTACAGCCACTATGGAGAACAGTGTGGAGATTCCTTAAAAAACTGGAAATAGAACTGCCATACGACCCAGCAATCCCACTGCTGGGCATACACACTGAGGCAACCAGAATTGAAAGAGACACGAGTACCCCAATGTTCATCGCAGCACTGTTTATAATAGCCAGGACATGGAAGCAACCTAGATGTCCATCGGCAGATGAATGGATAAGAAACCTGTGGTACAATGCAATATTACTCAGCTATTAAAAAGAATGCATTTGACTCGGTTCTAATGAGGTAGATGAAACTGGAGCCTATTATACAGAGTGAAGTAAGTCAGAAAGAAAAACACCAATACAGTATAATAATGTGTATATATATGGAACTTAGAAAGATGGTAACAATGACCCTATATGTGAGACAGCAAAAGAGACATAAAGAACAGACTTTTGGAGTCTGTGGAAGGAGAGGGTGGGATGATATGAGACTAGCACTGAAACATGTATATTACCATATGTGAAATAGATCACCAGTCCAGGTTCAATGCATGAGACAGGGCGCTCAGGGCCAGTGCACTGGGAGGACCCTGAGGGATGGGATGGGGAAGGGAGTTCAGGACGGGGGACATGTGTACACCTGTGGCTGATTCATATCGATGTATGGCAAAAGCCACTACAATATTGTAAAGTAATTAGCCTTCAATTAAAATAAATTAATTAATTTAAAAAAAAAATTGAGGGCAAGCAACAAGAGAAAAGGAACTAGTTGAAGAAAAAGAAAACACAAGATTAATTTACAGAGCAGGAAACCTAAAGAAATACATGGATGAAGAAAAATTTCTGGAGCTCAAGTGGAAAGATTTGTCATGCACAAGACTTTTTTGATTTTTCAATTAGAAATGGACAGAAGGCAGAAATGACAGGTGAAGGCAGAGGTAAGTTTATAAGATCATATGGTGGGAAGTTGCCATCTTGTGGTTCTACGTTCTCTGAAACAACTGGCAAGTTTATCTGACAAGAAGGGAGGGCAGACGGTTGGAGAAACAACATGTCTTTTTAAAAGTTAAATAGATGATTTCTAGGATTTTTCTAGTATTGGCTATTAGGTTCACCAATTTATGTTTCAGGAGGCCAATCTTTTGTTTTTGCTTTGGTTTTCATTAACAAATTTGACTTTATTATTCTTGTACTCTACTGCTTCTGTAACTTATTGTTTAAAAAAAAGATTTTCAACTAGAATCAAGTGGTAGAAGCTAAAAGGCTACTTTCATCGTTCACAACCATGGCAAATAACTTTTCTAATCCCATTAATGCTTACACCTTCCTTTTTCTACAGCTAGTTGAGGTCTTATGGTAGATAGATATGCAGATGATACCACCCTTATGGCAGAAAGTGAAGAGGAACTAAAAAGCCTCTTGATAAAAGTGAAAGTGGAGAGTAAAAAAGTTGGCTTAAAGCTCAACATTCAGAAAACTAAGATCATGGCATCCGGTCCCATCACTTCATGGGAAATAGATGGGGAAACAGTGGAAACAGTGTCAGACTTTATTTTGGGGGGCTCCAAAATCACTGCAGATGGTGACTGCAGCCATGAAATTAAAAGACACTTACTCCTTGGAAGGAAAGTTATGACCAACCAAGATAGCATATCCAAAAGCAGAGACATTATTTTGCCAACAAAGTCCTTCTAGTCAGGGCTATGGTTTTTCCAGTGGTCATGTATGGATGTGAGAATTGGACTGTGAAGAAAGCTGAGTGCCGAAGAATTGATGCTTTTGAACTGTGGTGTTGGAGAAGACTCTTGAGAGTCCCTTGCACTGCAAGGAGATCCAACCAGTCCATTCTAAAGGAGATCAGTCCTGGGTGTTCTTTGGAAGGAATGATCCTGAAGCTGAAACTCCAGTACTTTGGCCACCTCATGTGAAGAGTTGACTCATTGGAAAAGACCCTGATGCTGGGAGGGATTGCAGGCAGGAGGAGAAGGGGACAACAGAGGATGAGATGACTGGATGGCATCACCAACTCGATGGACATGAGTTTGAGTAAACTCCGGGAGTTGGTGATGGACAGAGAGGCCTGGCATGCTGCAATTCATGGGGTTGTAAAGAGTTGGACACACCTGAGCGACTGAACTGAACTGAAAAAAAAAAAAAAAATTAACATTACTTTGGTGTAAAATATGGGGAAAGTGAGGATCAGTGAGATAAATAACTTTCCCTATACAAACAGTCAACTGGAGTCAGACTAAACAATCCATATTTCACAAAAAAAGCTTTCCCATCAGGAACAATAATAACAGTTGATTGCTGATAAAGAGACATTACCAACAGAAGAAATGGGGTTAAATTCCTTGAAATGTTTATCATGAAGGACACTGTATATAATTCTAAATGTAAGTAATAAAATCAACATGGAGGTGTCAGAATATTTATATCAATGAACTTTCATCTAACAGTGTAATGTATCTAATTTTGGCTTCTGGGTTTAGATAAATGACAACATCTAGTTGTACATGTTCTGTTTCCTATATTTTTAATTATAAAATGATGATGAAAACATTGTGCCCAATGAACAACTATAAAATAATGAGTAATTTTGTCATATTAAGTGAGAGAGAAAACAAAATGTTATTTACTGCACTGTATTATAGGAGGTTTCTACTGAATGATGGAAGGGTGCATATCATACATTATCTAGCTTATTAAGCACTTTGAAGAAGGACAGTACAGCCTTGTGAGCCCCAGTTTCACTAATCTGACTTTGGTTGAGTTACCTATAGGCTGTGACTCTCCATTTACCTACTTAGTATCTACTTCATAAGGTTGAAAATTAGTACCTACTTCATAAGGTTGTTGTTTGCATTATATGTAATACATGTAAAATGCCTAGCCCATTATCAGACACAGGACCAGCCATTAGTACATATTAATGATTGTTATTGGTACTGTTTTTGTTACTCCTTCTGCTTGAGGAAGTCAGAGAAGATTTTCCAGAGAAAGTGACGCTTGGAAAAGGAACATAAGTGTGCCAGGTAGACAAGGTCATAGGGGAGAGTGGTATAGCACAAGCACACATGTCTTTGTCAGAGAAGAGATCATTTATATGGAGGCAAGGCATTAACGACTTAATAATTTCTCTTCACTGGTTAACAGGTACAAGTCTTTGAGCTACACTTAGACATCTCTTCTCTCCTAGTTTTTAGAATTGAAAACTATTTATTCTGCTGTCCTACAACACATGTCCACTGCCACCACAAAGCATGAACCCAGACATCTCCTTACACCCTCCAATTACAAAATGCTACTCAACTTTTCCTACAGAAGTAATCATTAATGTTTTCCTCTTTTAAAATGCCCTTGTTTTAACCTCTTTAGGTTCCTAGGTATCAACTGGTTCACCAGACATAACTGTCCCTGAAAATTAACCAACAGAAAAAGCTAAAGACTTGGTAATATTTATTCTAGTCTCCTAAAGATCAATTCAGTAAATACACAGTACTCTCTTTTTATTAAAAAATGTGATCATCATGATTCTTAATTTGTAAACCCTGTCTCCAGATCCCTGGTGTTCTCATACTTTTTCAATATATCCCAAAACTTTTCTATAAATGCCCAACTACACCCTAGGATCATCCCAACTGTTTCTTAAAGTCTTTCAAAAAATTAAACCATTCCAACTGATGTTCTATTTTTTGATCTCCTTTTTGCTGGTTAACACATTCAGGATAAAAACACTTAGAAAATTAGGGATTAAAGGGAAATTCCTCGATATGATAAAGGGCTTCCATAAGAAAATCTAGAAGTAACATCATAAGTAATGGTGAAATACTAAAATCTTTCCCTGTAAGATCAATAACATGACAAAGATGTCTGCTCTCACTACTTTCACTCAGTAATGCACTGGAGGTTATAAACAGGCAATTTATACAAGAAAAATTATAAAAGGCATATAGATTGGAAGGAATAATTAAGCTATTTCTATTTGCAGATGATATTATTTTCTATATAAAAATACTAAGATAATGAACACTAGAGTTAACTAGTTCAGCAAAATTGCAAGATATAAGATGAATATACAAAATCCAATAGTATTTATATATACTATCAATGAATAAACTAAAGGGAATTAAGAAAATAATTTCATTTAAATAGTACCAAAAATAAGAAAAGTCTTAGAACTAAATTTAATCCCAAAAGGACAAAACCCATATTCTGAAAACTGCAAAAAAAAAAAAATAGTGAAAAATTTTAATGTCAAAAGAGAAAAATATTCCAGGTTTATGAATCAGACGAGTCAATATTTTTAAGTAGGGAATATTCCCTAAATCAACATACAGACTTAATGCTATTCCTAGAAAGATCCCAGCTCCTTTCTTGCAGGAATTGACAAGCTGATTCTAAAATTTCTCTGAAAATGTAATGGACCCAGAATAGCCAAAATAGTATTAAAAAGGAAGAAGGTTGGGTTCAGGATGGGGAACACATGTATACCTGTGGCGGATTCATTTTGATATTTGGCAAAACTAATACAATTATGTAAAGTTTAAAAATAAAATAAAATTAAAAAAAAATAAAAAAAAGGAAGAAGGTTGGACAACATACTGACATACTTTCCAATTAAAAAAAAAAACTTATAAAACTACAATAATCAAGATAGTTTAGTACTGGCATACGATAACATACAGATCAATGGACAGAATTGAGAGCCCATAACATAAGCTTTTGACCAATTGATTTTCAAGTGTGTCAAGTAGAAATTAAGGAATCAATACCATTCACAACTGCAACAAAAAAAAATAAGATATCTAGGAATAAACCTACTTAAGGAGACAAAATGACTGTATACAGAAAATTATAAGACACTAAAGAAAGAAATATAAGATGACATAAACAGATGGATAGATATTTCATATTCCTGGATTAGAAGAATATTGTAAAAATGGCTATACCACCAAATACAATCTACAGATTTAATGTGATTCCTGTCAAACTACCAATGGCATTTTTCAATGAACTAGAACGAAAAATTTCACAGTTCATATAGAAACACAAAAGACCCCAAATAGCCAAAACAGTCTTGAGAAAGAAGAATGGAACTGGAGGAATCAACTTTCCTGATTTCAGACTATACTACAAAGCTACATACTGTCATCAAGACAGTATGGTACTGGTACAAAAATAGAAATATAACCAATGGAACAAGATAGAGAGCCCAGAAATAAACCCACACACCAATGGGTACATTATTTTTGACAAAGAAGGCAAGAATATACAAAAAGATAGCCTCTCCAATAAGTGGTGCTGGGAAAACTGGACAGCTATGTATAAAAGAATGAAATTACACTTCCTAACACCATGCACAAAAATAAAATAAAAATGGATTAAAGACCTAAATGTAAGACCAGAAACCATAAAACTCTTAGAGTAAAACATAGGCAGAACACTCAATGACATTAATCAAAGCAAGATCCTCTATGACCCACCTCCTAGAGTAATGAAAATTTAAAAAAAAAAAAAAAAAAAAAAAACAAGTGGATCCTAATTAAACTTAAAAGTTTTTTCACAGCAAAGGAAACTATAAACAAAGTGAAAAGACAACCTCCAAAAAGGGAGAAAATGAAACAACTGATAAAGGATTAATTTCCAAAATATGCAAACAGCTCAGCTCATACAACTCAATACCAGAAAAACAAACAACCCAATCAAAAAGTGGGAAAAAGACCTAGACATACATTTCTCCAAAGAAGACATACAGAAGGCTAACAAACACATGAAAAGATGCTCAACATTGCTCATTATTAGAGAAATACAAATCAAAAGTACAATGAGATATCACCTCATACAGTCAGAATGGCCATCATCAAAATGTCTACAAACAATAAATACTGGTGAGAATGTGGAAAAAAGGAAACCCACTTCCATTTTGCTGAGGTTGATACAGCACTATGAAAAATGGTATGGAGATTACTTAAAAAAACTATGAATTGTATGATATATAAATTAAAACTCAAGGAAACTTAAATCAGTCATTTGATATCATAATAGAAAATTACTGTTGACAGATTTTTATTTCTCTTTTCAACCTTATGTTTACACATCAAAATCACAGTCCTAGATTACACACTAAATCCATCATTCTTAGAGTTACTTCTTATAGAAATTCCAGGCAAGTTGGGCAATCTGGAGTCCTTATGATTTAAATCTCCATCTTCAGGCTCCCTTTTCATATCCTTTGGGTTTCAGGTGCCTTAAGTGTCTTGAAATGGGATCAGCTCAACAGATGCTTCACTACTTCAGTCTTATGATGTTCACTCATTGACACGTGATGGTATTTTGGCAGTTCTATTCCACAATAGGAATGGGTAGTCTTAAAGATAAGTTACCAGAATCTTTATACTTCGAAAAGTCATTAAAGAAAAGTAAACGTAAACAGGTATTTCTGGCCTTTGCTGACATTCTGATCATGTGATGTTAAAAGAGAAACATGGATTCATGATTTTTAAAAGACTAATTCAAGACAATACTTTCCTCAGTAAAATTAAAATTAGCATTCCACTGTGCAACTTATTCTATGTGCTAGGAGTTGTCTCCAGAGTTATCTACAAAACATCACAATTGGAACAATCAAAGATTCAGTAAGAGACAATCTGGTCCAAATGAGCTTAGCAAACTGCATTACCTAAACAGTAACCAACTGGCTGCTGCTGCTGCTAAGTCGCTTCAGTCATGTCCGACTCTGGGTGACCCCATAGACGGCAGCCCACCAGGCTCCCCTGTCCCTAGGATTCTCCAGTCAAGAACACTGGAGTGGCAGGAACCAATAATTCATCTGCAATTAAAAGAGGACTTTTTTTTTTTTTTACTCCATTATAACCTAAAGACTCACTTTACAGACAGAAAAGTTGGCAGGATTTTTATTGAGCACACTTATCTATCAATTCAGTTCTGTTCAGTCACTCAGTAGTGTCCGACTCTTTGCGACCCCATGAATAGCAGCACGCCAGGCCTCCCTGTCCATCACCAACTACAGGAGTTCACTCAGACTCATGTCCATCAAGTCGGTGATGCCATCCAGCCATCTCATCTTCTGTCGTCCCCTTTCCTCCTGCCCCCAATCCCTCCCAGCATCAGAGTCTTTTCCAATGAGTCAACTCTTCACATGAGGTGGCCAAAGTACTGGAGTTTCAGCTTTAGCATCATTCCTTCCAAAGAACACCCAGGGCTGATATCCTTCAGAATGGACTGGTTGGATCTCCTTGCAGTCCAAGGGTCTTCTCCAACACCACAGTTCAAAAGCATCAATTCTTCGGCACTCAGCTTTCTTCACAGTCCAACTCTTGCATCCATACATGACTACTGGAAAAACCATAGCCTTGACTAGACGGAACTTTGTTGGTAAAGTAATGTCTCTGCTTTTGAATATGCTATCTAGTTTGGTCATAACTTTCCTTCCAAGGAGTAAGCGTCTTTTAATTTCATGGCTGCAGTCACCATCTGCAGTGAACTCCCTAACAAATTGCTCTATTCCTTAACTAAACTTTAATAAAACAGTCAAATTTAATATGCAAAAATAAGAGAATTAATGTTTGAGCACATATTACTACTTGGTATCTATCCATAGTTATTTTTCAAAAAAACTATTAATCCTACAAATATTTTCAACCTTATATTTCACATTTCTTTGGGCCTACCAGAGGAGTGTTTAAGTGAGTGAAGTGAAGTCGCTCAGTCGTGTCCGACTCTGTGCGACCCCATGGTCGGCAGCCTACCAGGTCCTCCCTCCATGGGATTCTCCAGACAAGAGTACTGGAGTGGGTTGCCATTTCCTTCTCCAGGGGATCTTCCCGACCGGGATCGAACCCAGGTCTCCCACATTCCAGGCAGATGCTTTAACCTCTGAGCCACCAGGGAAGCCCAGAGGAGTGTTTAGACATTAGTAAAATCAGAAATAAATCATCTGAACCTCTGACTTTGAAGTCAGGTATGGTATATTATGCCAGATGGGTCATAAAATCCACCTCCATACATACACATGATACAAGCACAATCTAAATATCCCTTTATTCAATTAACTTGATAAATACTGATATTTAACATGTACTTAGCAGGCATTAAGGATACTTTACTGTGAGAAAGACAAGATTCTTGTCCTTGTGAAACTGACGTTCTATTGAGAATAACATGTCTTTCATATAACTATAGCAAGCATGAGAAGGAGATAAATGATGTCCTTAGAGACCCAATCAGATATGTGATGGGCAAAGAAATCTTGGCTGAAGAACTGACACTAGATCTGAGATTTAAAGAATGGTTAAGATTTAAACTAGGCAAAGCAGAAGGAAATGTTCCAGTTAGAGGGAATAAGATATACAAGGGCTGTTAAGATGGTCTGATTCAGAAACCAAAGATAGATCAATGCTAACTGAAACAAAGAATATATATTGAAGAGTGGCAGGAGAAAAAGTTGTAGAAGTAAGCAGAAGCCAGGTCTGGCAAGGTATCAAAGATAGGCCTTTGGATCGTCCCTAAATATAGGGGGAAGCAAAGCTTTAAGCAAGAAGTGACACCATTTGACTTACTGCTTTGGAACAGATCACCTTAGCTGCCATGCTAATAATGGATTAAAAGCAGAAGCAGAGATAGGAGGGTAGCATTCTCAAAATGGTACCATTATTCAAAGTAATATGTTGACATGATGGCCATTAGAACAGTGATGATGTTGCTAAAGTAGCTTTAAAGAAGAGCTTAAGTTCAGTTTAGTTGCTCAGTCATCTCTGACTCTTTGCGACCTCATGGACTGCAGCACGCCAGGCTGCCCTGTCCATCACCAACTCCCAGAGCTTGCTCAAACAAATGTCCATCGAGTCAGTGATGCCATCCAACCATCTCATCCTCTTTCGTCCACCTTCTCCTCCTGCCTTCAATCTTTGCCAGCATCAGGGTCTTTTCAAATAAGTCAGTTCTTCACATCAGGTGGCCAAAGTATTGGAACTTCTGCTTTAGCATCAGTTCTTCCAATGAATATTCAGGACTGATTTCCTTTAGGATTGGTTGGTTGGATCTCCTTGCAGTCCAAGGGACTCTCAAGAGCCTTCTCCAACACCACAGTTCAAAAGCATCAATTCTTCAGTGCTCAGCTTTCTTTATAGTCCAACTGTCCCAACCATACATGACTACTGGAAAACATAGCTTTGACTATATGGACCTTTGTCGGCAAAATAATGTCTCTGCTTTTTAATATGCTGTCTAGGTTGGTTATAGCTTTTCTTCCAAGGAGCAAGTGTCTTTTAATTTCATGGCTGTACTCTCCATCTGCTGTGGTTTTGGAGCCCAAGAAAATAAAGTCTGTCACTGTTTCCATTTTTTCCCCATCTAGTTGCCATGAAGTGGTGGGACCAGATGCCATGATCTTAGTTTTTTGAATGTTGAGTTTTAAGCCAACTTTTTCACTCTCCTCTTTCACTTTCATCAAGAGGCTCTTTAGTTCTCTTTGCTTTCTGCCATAAGGGTGGTGTCATCTGCATATCTGAGGTTATTGATATTTCTCCCAGCAATCTTGATTCCAGCTTGTGCTTCATCCAGCCTGGTATTTCACATAAGGTACTCTGCATAGAAGTTAAATAAGCAGGGTGACAATACGCAGCCTTGATGCACGCCTTTCCCAATTTGGAACCAGTCCATCGTTCCATGTCCAGTTATAACTGTTGCTTCTTGTTCAGCACACAGATTTCTGAGGAGGCAGGTCAGGTGGTCTGGTATTCCCGTTTCTTGAAGAATTTTCTACAGTTTGTTGTGATTCACACAGTCAAAGGCTATGGCATAATCAAAAAAGCAGAAGTAAATGTTTTTCTGGAACTCGCTTGCTTTTTCTATGATCTAACAGGTGTTGGCAATTTGATCTCTGGTTCCTTTGGCTTTTCTAAATCCAGCTTGAACATTTGGAAGTTCTCGGTTCACATACTGTTGAAACCTTGCTTGGAGAATTTTGAGTATTGCTTTGCTAGTGTGTGAGATGAGTGCAATTGTGCAGTAGTTTGAACATTCTTTGGCTTGTTTTAAGAAGAGTTTAAAACATGCAAAAATTGTAGAAGCACATACTACAAAGTAGTCAAAAGGTAGCACATTTGTACTTGCTTAATCTCCCAGAAACCACAGACTCATTTTCCCCAGTTTTTAGATCCTAACTACTCTTCTGATTGGAGGCAGAAAAAGGCTGGATTTGTGGAGGCCAGTTAGGAAACTATTGTAATGGTTGAGAAGAGAGATGATAGTGATCCATACTAGAGTGAGAACAGTGAAGAAAGAGAAAACAGTATTTATCAGAAGTATTATGATGAGGCGACATATCTCACATAACTGATAACAGCCCTTTGCACAAGTTCACATTCTCTCCCTCATCTGAGTTCTACATAAATTCTCACTAATGCCCACCATCGTTTCCTTGCCTCACTGTTTTTTCTTTCTCCTTTTCCAGTGACCATGATTTTATTGCAAAACTACACAGGTACTTCTTATGCAAAACAGGGTTTTTACTTGAACTTGTCTGCCTGCTTTGGGAAACTCTGGATCTATTTTTTTGGATCTATTTTTCTGGCTCAACTTGCACATGTTCCTCTGCATACTATGGGAGACAGATGACTATATAGAAATGTTGTCAAGTGTCCTACATACTTGAGTCTGAATGTTGCAAGGAGGAAGTGATAAGCTATAGCTCACATCTTTAAGAAGTATAGTAGCTCACACTGAATCAAGGTATTGTTAATGCCTTAAACAATAATACTAAACACTTTGTATAGCAATTCAGAGTATAAATCAAAGATTTAGTGCCTTTGTTGTTGTTATTCAGTCACTAAGTCATGTCCAATTCTTTTGACCCCATGGACTGCAGCTCAACAGGCTCCCCTGTACTCCACTATCTCCCAGACTTTGCTCAAATTCATGTCTACTAAGTCATCTTGCTTCTCCGAAAAAAAACAGAAAGAGGAGAATGACTTTGTCACACAGGCTCCTCTGGGTTGAAAGCGTAAAATCTACCAGTAAATCTGATAGGGAAAAGAAATAAGCAAATATACACTGAACAATACTAGGTGCCATATACCATACTAGGCACTTTACAGTATAACTGTATTATGGAATAAATGTGCAATCTGCAGTCAGACTTCCTCAGGATGAATCCTGGCTCTATCAATTGGTGCTATAGCCTTCAGACATGTTACTTAATCTGTTTATATCCATTTTTTCATCTGTAAATGAGATAAGAGTACCTTTCTCTAGTAGGTGCTGTTATGCAAAGGACTTCATTAATATAATCACATTTGGCATATAATGAGCAATCAGTAAGTTTTAATTGCTATTGACATCATCATCTAATTCTTCTAAGGATAGTATGAAGTAAAATAGTATTGTCACCTTACAAATGAAGAACATTGGGACACAAAGAGATTAATCAATTTGTCCCAAAATGACATAACTAGAAAATGGTGGAGCTGATATTCAACATCAAGTCTTTTGGACCCCAAAGTCATGTTCTTTCAACTTTATCACGCCATTAAGAGACCCAGGAACTCAACGTGAAAATTTCAGCCACAGCTAAAACATCAAAGCACAACCTAGCCTTCTTAGGTTCTAAGTAAGGGGCTGTCACAAGAATGGGCCCACATTTCCCGGTCGGTTCACCCTGTTCTAACTGTATAGGAGTGTCCCATATGGCTCAATGGTAAAAAATCCAGCTGCCAATGCAGCAGCCGCAGGAGACAATGGGTTCGATCCCTGGGTGGGGGAGATTCCCTGGAGGAGGAAATGGCAACCCACTCCAGTATTCTTGCATGGAGAATCCCACAGACAGAGGAGCCTGGAGGGCTACAATCAGTGAGTCACAAAGTGTTGGACACAACCGAGCACACATGCATGCTCAACTATATTTATTTTCCTTTCTTGTTCTGCCCATGCTATTCAAGACTGAGTACAGTCTAATTATGTGTTCTATCTATACATTTCAGTCAGATGTCTGGAATTATTAATAACCCAGGGGTTATATACCTCACATGGATTTCTTCTGAACCTGGCATAAAAAGACCAAAAAAAGTAAGATGAGAAGGGAGCATAGGATAAGAAATGAGACAATGAAGGGATAAGCATGTTATATTATTGTTACTATGATATAATATTGATATAAATATTATACTAATCATAAGCATCTTATTTAATGATATAAAAGTAATCATAAGAACATAAACTGTTAATAGCAGTTGCCTCTGGGAAATGAGACTAAGCTGGGTAATTGTTTCTTTTTTTTTATACTCTTCTCTATATCATTTTTAGTTTTTTTTCTTTTTTAGTTATTTTTATGTTTGTTTGTTTGTTGTTTTGGCCAAGGGCAAGTGTTGTTTCTATAATTTGGAAAGGAAATGGTTTAAATAAGCAAACAAAAAATAACATGGTAGAGATAGGTAGGTTAATAGATGACCATGTAGACAGATGGACTGATGAATGGAAGGAAGGAGGGGAAAATAGAAGGATGGATGAATAAAGAATGGCTATCCTACAAGGTAGAATACTGTGTAGACACTGAAAAGAGTAAGATAGGGATAAGTTCAAATAGTTGGTAAAGGTGCACAAGCTTCTAGAATAGTATAAAAACAAAACTATGTTCCAGTATAGTTTAGATACAAATTAATATCTACTTATTATCAAATATTCAAATGGTACAGAAGTATATATAGTGAAGAGCATTATTTCCTTTCTTATATCACCTTTCCACAAGCAACAGAGGTAACAGCTGCCAACTACTTGATGTCTACTACTTGATGTCTGTATGTGTCCATACAGACATTTTATATATAACATAAAATTTTAAATTTATAATGAACATTTGTATATATGTATGTGTGCACATGTGCATATGGGTGTACTATGTTCACATGCAGATATATCTGTAAGATAAATCCTAGGAATGTTGGATCAAAAGCTAAATGGATCTTATATTTTAAACAAATATTACCAAATATTCTACAATAAATCTAATAACAATTTAAACTCCCACCAATAGCATATGAGAGTTTTTTTTAACCTCATACTCTCAACCCACATTGACATATTTTCATTTATTTACATTTTCAATTATAAGTGAGACAGAGCATCTTTTCACATATTTACTATATTTCCTTTTTTCTGTCAATATCTTTTTTCATGTCTTTTGTCTTGCTTTCCATTCATGTATTTCATTTTTTAATGTTTTGTAATAAAATTGTGTCTATGTTTCTTATATGTGTTGTAAATACGTTTTCCAAAAGTATTCTGAAAGTCAAAATTATTAACTGCCAAGTAGAATGAATTTTCATTCCAAAAATGAAAGTACTAAAACCCAGGTGTCTGAGACATTTTTCTGGAAGAAAAAAAAAAACACAGGAAGTCCTTTTGTGTGGAAAAGAAAAAGAAAAAAATGCAGTTTATGGAAATTGCCATCTTCAATATCACCAGCTATTTACGCAGTGTTCTGACAATCATTAAACCAAGAGAATCTGCTGCAGGGATGGCATAGATACACATGCAATACATCAGTGCCTGCCAGAGAGCTGAACCACTTATAGTCCTCCAATTGAGGACTTCTTTTGTTTCCCTTCTTCCTTTGCCATGAATGGACAGGAAGGTACATTTTTGGTAATTGTTTCAGCAACAAAAGATTCCACATTTCTTATTTACAGTAAATGGCTAGCACCTGGAATCAGTCTGTTAGACAACAATACTGTGAATGCAATAAAGTGAATGGCAATTCAGCTCTATCCTGGCCCTTCATCCTTCAAAAGACCTAGCTACTTCTCACCTAGTTTCAAAAGCATGCATCTGAACTGCCTTTTCCTCAAGCGCCTGTGTGAGCTAAATACTCAAGACTGCCCCCTAAAGGATCCTGGCTAGTCTGCTGCTGCTGCTGCTGCTGAGTCACTTCAGTTGTGTCCGACTCTGTGCGACCCCATAGACGGCAGCCCACCAGGCTCCACTGTCCCTGGGATTCTCCAGGCAAGAACACTGGAGTGGGTTGCCATTTCCTTCTCCAGTGAATGAAAGTGAAAGGTGAAAGTGAAGTCGCTCAGTTGTGTCTGACTCTTCACGACCCCATGGACTGCAGCCTACCAGGCTCCTCTGTCCATGCTAGTCTGGGTCAGTACGAATCCCAGGACTAGAATGGAGCCTGTCAAATCTATTCTGGGATAGGCCTCAATGGATAAGATAATGGCCCCAGCCAATGGTATATGGGTAAATGTTTAATAACTAGCTCTCCAAGTGGAAGGGAAGCTGTTTCCTATTCTTGTGGTGTAAATATTCCCACTGTGGCTGATTTCAACCTACCAACATTATGTTATTCAGCACAGTGTTAGGAAGAAATGTACACAATCAGCTCTTACTAGCCAGACCAAGTGGTTCCAGCATAATACTATCCTTAACTCTATATTATATGTCTTGGGCTACTCCAGATGAAATCTGTCCATTGGAACCAGTGAATATTTAGACTGGAAGGACTTCCACCTAGCAGCCTGGGCAAATGTCCTGGATGACAGACCACGATGCCAAATGTCTAGAGTTCAAATAACTGCTTTTCACTTTAACCTATAAAAGTACAAAATATCATTGATAGATTATCACAAGCCATGGATATTAAATACAGGAACATTGCAATGTAAAGGCAAGTTTCTAGACAAAGAAAGACAAAACACAAAAAACGCTTACAAGTCTCAGTCAAACTGCAAGTTGTGACAATTTTGTGATCAGTATTTGACCTAGAGGCCACTATTAAGGAAAACAATGAGAGACCATGGGTGGAAATAGAATGCATAAGTCCAGGATCTTGTTTCCTTAAGAGATACAAAAAATAGGCCATTAAAATTTATGTTCTCATCTCAACAGGGGACATCTGCATATTATTCAGCTATATTTTTGTGCAGTGACTAAATAGGTAAGGCACATTTTTGTGAGTTCTGCCTTTGAGATTCACTGATACTGCTAGCAACCTCAGACAAATTGAGCACAGCACTGCTATCAGAACTGCAGTTAGATCCCATGTAGGCTAGTGAGACTGGCTCAGTAGCATAACCATAGACCAAAAGCCTCACTTGACCACTGTCGCTCAAAAGCATTGTGATGGTTTTCAGGGAAGTAAGGTAAGAGAAAAGCTCAAATGCAAGCCCATCTACCAAGGAAAAAAATTCAGAGCCACATGATACTGAGGGTTTAGCATCATTTCTATATACAAAAGTCATACGTTAGTGACCCTAAGGGCAAAATAGCATTAGTTACTGTAGCTTTCAGAAGAGCCAGGAAGCTGACAGGGTTTACTACATTACTTACAGTATCTTACAACCAAATCTGGGCAACTGTTCCAGAGTATGAGGCAAAGTTGAAGCAAACACTTTTATTTCTGTTCACATCTTAAATCACAATATATTTACAGTACCCTCTACCATTCTGCAAAAATGTTACACCAAAACCAGGAGGGAGAAGAAAGTCAATACAGCTTCCAGAAAAGAATCATCAAAGACACATACTCAATATTGGCAACCAGAGAAGAGTGAATATTATTAGGCAATCTGCTTATACTGCTGCTGCTGCTGCTAAGTCGCTTCAGTCATGTCCGACTCTGTTTGACCCCATAGACGGCAGCCCATGAGGCTCCCCCGTCCCTGGGATTCTCCAGACAAGAACACTGGAGTGGGTTGCCATTTCCATCTCCAATGCATGAAAGTGAAAAGTGAAAGTGAAGTCACTCAGTTGTGTCCAACTCTTAGCGACCCCATGGACTGCAGCCTACCAGGCTCCTCCATCCATGGGATTTTCTAGGCAAGAGTACTGGAGTGGGGTGCCATCTCCTTCTCTGGCTTATACTACTGAGTCCTTATTAAAGGAATTTCTTCAAAATATGTTTTCTTAGAAACTGAGGTGCAAATAAGCAGAAGTTGTTGTTCAGTCACTAAGTCATGTCTGACTCTTTGTGACCCCATGGACTGTAGCAAGCCAGGCATTCCTGTCCTTCACTATCTCCTGTAGTTTGCTCAAACTCACGTCCATTGAGTCAATGATGCGATCTAACCATCTCATCCTCTCCTGCCCTCTTCTCCTTTTGCCCTCAATCTTCCACAGCATCAGGATCTTTTCTAGTGAGTTGGCTCTTTGCATCAGGTGGCCAAAGTATTGGAGCTTCAGCATCAGTCTTTCCAATGAATATTCAGGACTGATTTCCTTTAGGACTGACTGGTTTGATCTCCTTGCTGTTCAAGGGACTCTCAAGAGTCTTGTCCAAAACCACAGTTCAAAAGCATCAATTATTTGGCACTCAGCCTTCTTTATGGTCCAACTCACATCCATACATGACTACTGGAAAAACCATAGCTTTGACTATACGGACCTTTGTTGGCAAAGTCACGTCTCTGCTTTTTAATATGCTGTGTAGGTTTGTCAAAGCTTTTCTTTCAAGGAGCAAACATCTTTTAATTCCATGGCTGCCATCATGGACTGCAGTGATTTTGGAGCCCAAGAAAATAAAATTTGTCACTGCTTCCACTTTTCCTCCATCTATTTGCCATGACGTGATGGGACCAGATGTCATAATCTTTGTTTTTTGAATGCTGAGTTTTAAGCCAGCTTTTTCATTCTCCTCTTTCACTTTCATCAAGAGGTTCTTTACTTTCTCTTCACTTTTTGCCACTAGAGTGGTATCTATCATCTGCATATCTCAAGTTGTTGATATTCTCCTGGCAATCCTGATTCCAGCTTGTGCTTCATCCAGTCCAGCATTTCTTATGATGCACTCAGCATAGAAGTTAAATAAGCAGGGTGACAATATACAGCCTTGATGTACTCCTTTCCAAATTTTGAACCAATCTGTTGTTCCATGTCCGGTTGTAACTGTTACTTCTTGACCTGAATACAGGTTTCTCAGGAGACAGGTAAGATTGTCTGGTATTCTCATCTCTTTAAGAAATTTTTCAGAGTTTGTTGTGATCCACACAGTCACAGGCTTTAGCATAGTCAATGAAGCAGAAGTAGATGTTTTTTCTCGAATTCCTTTGCTTTTTCTATGATCCAATAGATAAGCAGAAGACGACAAATTTAATCAAGACTTCTTGAATGAGATACCTCTCAGGAGCTCAAGATATTCTAAATGGCATCATTTCATTAGGTGAGCCTGCATAATGTTTGGCTCTAGGCCAGAGAGTCTTTATAATAGAAGAACTAAGGCATGACTAATGTAAGGAATTCCATAAGGCAGTTACAGCAGTGAGACAAATTAAAAACAACATAACCAAGTACTTATCTTCTGAGTGACATTGTGTGGCAGAAATACTGAGTACTGTTCATAGTATATCTTGCTAATGGGTCATATATCACTTCCTTTTCTCTGTTCCCTTTCTTCCTGCATTTCTTCCATTTGATTGGCTAAAATTCATTCTAAAAGAAAACAAACACCCTTAATATATATATGCTTATTAAAGTGGAACAGAGCCAGAATCTCGAGGTACTTGACTGACAATCATGAGCTTGTTTCTAAACTTTCATGGCATACAAATGGATTATTCCTTTCCACATTCTGGTAAGCACAACCTAATAGCAAATCATGGACACTAAACTAATTTCTTAATTACCCTCACCATATTTCTTACTATCTCTTTTAATGCACTTACTATCAGTCATTTTCTGTTCTTAAAGTCTTTCATGGATTCCCATTATCTTTAGAATAAAGGCTGAAAGTGAAAGTCACTCAGTTGTGCCTGACTGTTTGAGACCCCATGGACCCTAGCCTGCCAGGCTCTTCTGTTCATGGAATTCTCCAGGTCAGAATACTGGAATGGGTAGCTGTTCCCTTTTCCAGGGGATTTTCCCAATCCAGGGATTGAACCAAGATCTCCCACGTTGCTGGCGGATTCTTTACTATCTGACCAGGGCTAACATCCCGAATATGGTCTCCAAGGCCCCTCACTGTATTGGCTGCCTTACTGTTCAGTAAATCCAGCTAAACTCCACATTATTTCCTGTGCTTCAGCCACACATAAGGTCCCTAGAATTTGTCACATTCTCTGTCATTTCCAGGATTCCACACATCTCTTCCTTCAGACTAGACTGCTGGTACTTTTTCACTAGCCAACTTTTCTCATCTTTCAAGTTTCACTAAATATACAACTCCTCTAGAATATTATTTCCATTGATTTGCAGGTCTGACAAAATCCTCCCTTGAACATCTCTACTGAACCTCTCCATGATAAAGCTCAACACATTTGTGAATTTTTCTTCAATATTCATCTTTATTCATTTATCTTCTTCTCCATGGTATTTAATACAGTATTATACATACAGCAAGGACGACCCAGAGGGATGGTACAGGGAGGGAGGAGGGAGGAGGGTTCAGGATGGGGAACACGTGTATACCTGTGGCGGATTCATGTTGATATATGGCAAAACCAATACAATATTGTAAAGTTAAAAAATAAAATAAAAAAATAGAAAAAAATAAATAGTTATTTAAGAATCTTTAATAATCTTTCTGGGATAGTAATACAGACAACTCCCCCTTGGTTTGTACACCTTATCCAAAGCCTAAGTTAAAGGAAAATTGGTAATCAAAAAGAATTTTACTATGTTCCTACTTGTGAATAGGTGAATGTGCTTTCATTGCTCTATTTTCCTGGCAGAATATTTGATTTACTAATACTCTGAAAAGTTTTGTAGCTTCTCATTCTGTACTATTGCTGTACCTACAAGATACTCATTAAAACAAGGCCCAGACTTGATGGTAGTTTTCCAATGTTAGGTTTCATGTCAAAAATACCTCTAGCAGAGAATAGCATTGAAACATATACATTACCATATTTAAAATAGATAGCCAGTGGGAGTTTGTTACATGACGCAGAGCACCCAACGCCAGTGCTCTGAGACAACCTACAGGGATAGGGTGGGGAAGGAGGTGCGAGAGGGGTTCAGGATGTAGGTGACACATGTATACCTATGGCTGATTCATATAAATGTATGGCAAAAACCATCACAAAACTGTAATGCAACTCTCCTCCAATTAAAATAAATTTAAAAAAGAAAACAAAATACCTTTAGCAAACAAATTACTGTTCTCTACATAAAGCAAGAACCAGCCAACACTTATTCTTTTGTCTTTTTGTTAGTCCTATAGATAATGATTTATGCTGCATTGCCGTTTATGCTATTCTCCACTTTTCTGGCGTTTTTACTTTTAATGAGGATCTCTATCATCTTGTTCCCCACTTTGCTCCCAACCAACTTGTGCTGCATGTCACTGAAAGGGTTTCATTTGCACTTTTCTCTCTCTCACTGATGATTTTTTAACATGAGTTTTCTTTCCCAGATGCTGTTCTAATAGACTTCTGATCACAGCATTTCTATTAATGTACACCTGAGACTTGTCAACATTTAAAATGCTGAACAAAACACACAAAATAGTCTCACATCTCACACAGGGATGAATGGTCAACCTACAGGCTCTCCCATCAGCACTACTTGTTATGAGTCATAGAACTTACCCTCAGTAGGGAATTCACTGAGGAATAAATGGGCTTTCATTTTTGCCCAATTCATTGGGTATCTTAACCACCCTCTTTAAATGATTATACTAAATCCAATGAAATTTTTTAAAACTCTATTTGGGTTTAGGGGACTCTTCAAGGTAAAAATAAACACATAGAAGGTTTCTTTTGTAAATCAATTCTCCTTCATTTAAACTAACCAATGCTACACACTTGTATAAATCAGTCTTCCAGGCTCCACAGAGGATATTACCTTAAAGGCATGGTCCCTTCTCTCAAAATCAATTCAACTAAAATGTACAAAATCTCATCATCCCATTCCACTCCATTTCTATCACCATCTTCAAAAATAACTCCTCTGCTGGCCTTCATTAAACCATCTACAAATGAATTCTGCCTGATACATCTACTTCTACTCTATTCCTTCAGCCTTTATAAATGAATATTTTTTTCTGTATTTGCTGAATGCCCTTCACGTGTATGCTATTAATTTTATTTTCTATCCCTCATGTAATTACTGTAGAAATTTTGTCAAAAGCTAAAGTTTTAAACTTACTGTTGAAATAAATCCAAATGTTCATGCAAAAAATTGTTAGGAAAGCCTCAAGTACAATGATACCTAAAGCCCTTACCAATTTAATGTAACTCCTTTAAGTTAAAAAATTTGATTTCCAAGACGCCTTTTTTTAATTTAAATTTATTTATTTTAATTAGAGGCTAATTAAAATGCAATTGTTTTTGGAAGTGAAAGCACATTTTAAACCATAACATGTAACCATAAATATGTGCATAGAATAGTTTATCAAATATAGGATTTTATCCTGGAAGGAGAAAGATCAAAGGAACAATGCCTACCAGAGAGCACAAGTCTAGGCAAGATGCTGAAGTGGGGTCTATGATCCAATGAGGACCTAGCGCAAAAGCACCAGGTGGAGAGACTTGAAGTAGTTAGGCAGAGGAGAAAACAATACCAAAGGGGAGCATCACTTCCCTCACAGTTCTGTTACCAGTCAATCCTGCACTTCAACATCCAACTTTCACAGAAAACTCTCCTCTTATTCAGATCCCCAAACCTAAAAGGGGCAATGAATATGGAGATGGCCACAACTAGCAAGTTCCTTTTCTGTCCATACCAGTTGCTGAGATTCATTTGTAAGCCACAGAGTTATTATGAAAACAAGCTGCAGAAGTCCATCAAAAGCAGAACAGATAAAAATGCTGTGATCTATTCATACAATGGAATACTTCTCAGCAACAGCTAGCAATGAACTAATACCAGCAACAACATGGATGAAACCCAAAAGCACTGAAGTAAATGGATAAGCAAAATAAACTAGACACGTGATCTACATGCTATAGTTATATGACAACATTATAGAAAAGTCAAAACTGTAGAAACAAAACAGACTTATCATTGGTTGTCACTGGGCTGTGAGACAACAGAGAAATTGCCTATAGAGAGGCATAAAGGAACTTTCGGGGGTGATGAAAATGTTCCACATGTTAAGTTGGTTGGCGAACACACAACTTCCATGTGTATCAAATTTTATTAAACTGCATTTAAAAGGTAGGGGGCTGACTGCACACCACTTCTGCTGTTCGCTGCTCCTACCCAACTATAGCCTTCTGTCTTCCAGTAGTCATGATAGGTGAGCAAGTAGAGAACACAAAAAATGTTTTAGCCTTTGGTGCAGGGACACAAGCCTACTGATATTCTCTATAACCAGAATCCATTACCATCGCTATAGAAGCATCTTTTTGTTCTGAATAACTAACTGAACAACTCCTTGGAGACAGAAGCAGAGCCACTGGTTGACATTTCATTAAAACACTGAAAAAACAATATAATGCCTAATCCTAAATATTTCTGAAACCTAACTGTCCCATAATTTCTGTAAAGACAATCTGTTCATTTCTAAACAGGAAAAATGTTTCACGAAATTTACCTAAAGGATTACTATGAATAATGGTAAAAATACAAACTTCTTTCATCTCCCACTGGATGTTCAATAAGCATTTAAAACTCAGGCTATCCAAAACAGAAATAAAAACCTTCCTCCCCAGACCTGCTGTTCCTCTAATGATTGGTACCTCTGTTACTGGTGTTTCCATTTACTGCCTCTCTGAAGCTAGACCCTTCAAAGTCTCCCCAAACTCCTCTTCTTCACAGCACAAGGAATCTCTCAAATCTGTTCCGTCTTCTCTTTCCCATGATCATTGCCTGACCACAGAGAATCATATTTTTCTCAACTGGGCTTTTATCAAAACCTCAGAAATGGTCCGCCTTCCTCCAATTCATCCTTAATTCTGCCTGCAGTTTTACAGTAGCCCTCGGCATCCTCAAGGGCTTGGTTCCAAGACCCACCAGGGACTCCAAAATCCCAGGACACTTGAGTCCCATAGTCAGCCGTCTATATCCATGGTTCCACATCCACAGATTCAACCAGAGATCCTGCCGCACTGTATTTACTACTGAAAAAATCTGAATACAAGTGGCCACCTGGCAGTTCAAACCGTGTTGTTCGAGGGTCAATCGTATTTTCCCAACAAACAATTTTACCACATTTCTTTTCATTATAAAGTTCCTCCTGCACGCGTGCTCAGTTGCTTCAGTTGTGTCCGACTCTTTTGACCCTATGGACTGTAGCCTGTCAGGCCATTTTTCCATGGGATTCTCCAGGCAAGAATACTCCAGTGGGTTGCCATGCCCTCCTCCAGAGAATCTTCCCCCCAACCCCAGGGATCAAATCTGCATCCCCTGCCCTGCAGGCAGATTCTTTACCACTGAGCCAGCCAGGGAAACTCAGAGTTCTGTCTAAATACCTGCTAATTCCATCATGAAATTCAAGCTCATAAAGGCATTTGAAAGTCCTTCTATGGACTTAGGTCAATCCATCTCTTCAGCTTCAGCTTCTGTCTCTCTATTCACATACTCTCAGCCTAAGCTACTTTGAATTCTTACTGTTTTTAAATCTCAGCCTCTTTTCTGACTGTCATTACTGTCCATGCTAACCCCTCATCCTACAATGTCTCTCTCCATCTTGAAAAGGTTCTTCCTTTAGAGACACAAAATAGTAATAATCTAATGTCTTCTCCACAGACACTCTCTGAAAAAGCTTGATGCAAGAGGGGACAAACAAAAGGGTGTGCAGACAAACCTAGCCAGGTACACTCAGGGGCATTACAGCCAAACCAATTAAAAGCCAGCCAATGCAGGGATGGGAGGAGGCAATGGCACCCCACTCCAGTACTCTTCCCTGGAAAATCCCATGGACGGAGGAGCCTGGTAGGCTGCAGTCCATGGGGTCGCTAAGAGTCGGACACGACTGAGCGACTTAGCAGCATCAGCAGCAGCAGCAACGCAGGGATGAATGTTGTGGTCTTCGAATCCTCTTCTAATTACTTACATTAATGATAGGAAATACTGTGGCTCCTTCAGTTTTGCTCCTCTGTTCACCACATCCTCACTAGGCTGTGCATTATTTGATCAAAACACTCAAGTCAGGAACTCTAAGACCAGAGTCTGTGAACTTGTATGCAAAAAACACTGTACCATTATTTTCACTGACTTCTGTTAGAAATTTAGCATTTCCTTCTATTATGAATCTAGGCAACAAACCATAGTGGTATTAGCTGAACCTTTAACTCGTCATTAATAGACATCATAGATAATTTTAGATCACATTATAATTGTGGCAGATGTCTCAAAGCATTTACATTCATCTACCAACTCAAATTATGGTAATATAATACTCACTGCTAGATCTCATTAATATGCTAATAAAAGCCGGTAAATTACTATATAAATTGTTTTACAAATATTTTGATAACTATTTCAATATAGTTGGTTTCCTTTATATTTTATTTGAACTATGTAGTAAAAGTTTTCTGAGAAGGGATCCATCAGTTTCACCAGATAACCCAAAGGGATCAAAAAAATCAAAAAGTTTAAGAATATCTCCTCTAGAACAATTCTTTTCATATGTCAGCTCATAATACAAATGACACAACTGAGATTCCTGGGCTCTATCCCCAAAGATTCTAATTAGTTTGCTAGATAAGGATCCCCATTTTGAACCACCATTCCCAGGTGATTTTCCTGTAGGAGATCCTTGGACATTAGTTTGATAGATACTGATCTAGGAATATATTACCTGGGTCATGTTACCTAGTTGGAGAAAGATAGAACATTGGCACAATCTGATGACAAACGGAAAGTTACCATTTAAGAATTACCCTTTCTATCCTTTAAGATTTGAATATTGTCAGAGCTTCCTGGATTTTGAAAGAAATCAATTCTTAACAGTGCATTTAGAGAAAATGTAATAGTCCACTTCAAGGAGGTGGACTGTATGGGAAAAAAAGACATGTCAAGTATTAAGATGGCTTGCAGAGTTGAAATGGGTGAAATATGTTAGACCTTCTCCAACAAGCTAAAGAAGATCACTAACAGTTGTTAGATTTTTTTTTTTATCTTCCCTCAAACTATGGTAAGATTACCACCACCACCACGATTATCATCATTAAAATGCATTTCACATCCATCCAACTTGTCTCCCACATTCCATGTTGTCCCTATCTCAATACATGGCATCCCCAGCCAGCCAGCTATTGCCTAGGCATCACCACTGACTCTTTCTTCTCACAGCCGCAATAAATCCTACAAAGTCTAATTGATGGGATTTCCAGAACATCTCCCAAATCTGACATTTCTCTTTATCACCCCTGGAATCACAGTAGCTGAAGTCACTACCATCTTTCTCCTAGATCATTGCAGCAGCCCCCACCAGCTGTCAATGAATCTTCACTTACACCCAACTCCATTCCCTCTACAGCTTCCAGAGATAGTTTCAAAGCATTAATCTGCTCATGTCATTGTCCAGCTTAGAATCTTTCAGGGACTCCTGTATTCTTCTGGATATATCAGTACTTTAAATGCCTTAACATGGTATTATGTAAGACACTGCATTATTCTGCCCCACTGCTACTTCTCTAATTTAATTACTTTCTGCCTATTTTACTTCACTTCACTTCATTCTCTTTACTCCAGCTACACGACCTTCTCTTCAGGTGCTCTTTGCCATCTCAGGAACCTAGCACATGCTGTCGCTTTTTCCCTTAACACTTGGTCTCCCAATTTTTTACATGGTTGGCTATTGCTCATCCTATGCGCTTCTACCTAAATATCACCTCTTCAGAAATGCCTTCCTTAAACCATTCTACTTTAGGTGGTCACTCATCCTATCACTATCAACCACTGTGTTCATCGCCTCTATATTAGTTATCATATGTTGCAATATTTTTATTTACTTGTTTACTGCTTGTCTTCACCAAGAGACTGTAAGCTCCAAGAAGGCAGAAGTACATTTGTCTTATTTGAAATTTTATACTGTGTCTTTCACAGTTCCTCATAATCCCAGGTGGTCAGTAAAGACTGATTGATTGATAAAATGAAAGAGCACTTATTTCAGTGTGCTATGTCTAAATGAGGCAACCAACACATCACAGCATTTTCAGGAGCTGTTTCATATACAGTGGTGTTTGATAGACACCACTGATAGAGACAAAGGTATAGAAATTTAGGAAAGGAAGAAACAAGGATGGAATATTATGATTGAACATAATTGAAAATTAATGTATGTATAATATCTTATGTATATACAATATTACATGTAAAGTGTTGGCAAAAAGGGAAAGAAAGATAAGGGAGTTTCAAATTTAGCCTTTTTTTTTTTTTTTACTTCAATCCAACAAGTGTTTATTTGTGTGTGTGTGTGTGTGTGTGTGTGTGTGTGTGTGTGTGTGTTTTCCCCTAGAATAAGAAAAGCTAGTCCTTGTGTTAGCTTCTAGGGATATAGGGAGAAATAAGACAGGGAAACTACACAAGGACAGGCATTTTTGCCTGCTTTGTTCACTGCTATATCCCTCTAGGTCTAGAGCAGAGCCTGGCAAAAGCAAATGTTCACTAAGTATTTGTGGAAGAAATGCAGAGAAGGCATGAGCCCTGTTATAATGAATATCAAAGAGGAGACAGATAAGAAACAAAGAGACACTGATGTATAGATCAGTCTTATGGACTCTGGGAGAGGGAGAGGGTGGGGAGATTTGGGAGAATGGCATTGAAACATGTATAATATCATGTATGAAACGAGTCACCAGTCCAGGTTCGATGCACGATACTGGATGCTTGGGGCTGGTGCATTGGGACGACCCAGAGGGAGGGTATGGGGAGGGAGGAGGGTTCAGGATGGGGAACACAGGTATACCTGTGGTGGATTCATTTCGATATTTGGCAAAAATAATACAATATTGTAAAGTTTAAAAATAAAATAAAATTAAAAAAAAAAGAAACAAATCCATTACAAGTCAGGATAAATACAATAATACAAGTATGAACAAAGTATAGAAGTAGCCCAGAAGAGGGAAAGCTGTCAACAGATGCAAATGCCTTCATCTGGAAGCACATATCTAGGCTTCGCTGGTGGCTCACTGGAAAAGAATCTGCCTGTGAATACAGGAGACATGGGTTTCATCCCTGGGTCGGAAGGATTCCCCTGGATATGGGAAAAGGAACCCACTCCAGTATTCTTGCTTGGGAAATAACATGGACAGAGGAGCCTGGTGGGCTACAGTCCATAGAGTGGCAAAGACTGTCACAACTTAGTGACTAGACAACAGAAAATCTAAGGCAGAATTTGAAAACTACTTTAAATATATTAGGAGTATTGGAATGGGGGATTCTGCTGAAGGGTTATCCATGCATGGGTAATAGGACATGTTTAGATGCATCAGTTCAGTTCAGAGGCTCAGTCACGTCTGACTTTACAACCCCATGGACTGCAGCACACCAGGCCTCCCTGTCCTTCACCAGCTCCCGGAGTTTACTCAAACTCATGTCCATTGAGTCCGTGATGCCATCCAACCATCTCATCCTCTGTCATCCCCTTCTCCTCCTGCCTTCAATCTTTCCCAGCATCAGAGTCTTTTCAAATGAGTCAGTTCATATTAGGTGGCCAAAGTATCAGAATTTCAGCTTCAACATCAGTCCTTCCAAAGAACACTCAGGACTGATCTCCTTTAGGATGGACTGATTGGATCTCCTTGCAGTCCAAGGGACTCTCAAGAGTCTTCTCCAACACCACAGTTCAAAAGCATCAATTCTTTGGTGCTCAGCTTTCTTCACAGTCCAACTCTCATATCCATACATGACTACTGGAAAAACCATAGCCTTGACTAGACGGACCTTTGTTGGCAAAGTAATGTCTCTATTTTAACATGCTGTCTAGGTTGGTCACAATTTTCCTTCCGAGGAGCAAATGTCTTTTAACTTCATATCTGTAGTCACAATCTGCAGTGATTTTGGAGCCCAGAAAAATAAAGTCTGCCACTCTTTCCACTGTTTCCCCATCTATTTGCCATGAAGTGATGGGACCCGATGCCATGATCTTAGTTTTCTGAATGTTGAGCTTTAAGCCAACTTTTTCACTCTCCTCTTTCACTTTCATCAAGAGGGTCTTTAGTTCTTCACTTTCTGCCATAAGGGTGGTGTCATCTGCATATCTGAGGTTATTGATATTTCTCCCGGCAATCTTGATTCCAGCTTGTGCCTCATCCAGCCCAGTGTTTCTCATGATGTACTCTGCATAGAAGTCAAATAAGCACGGTGGCAGTATACAGCCTTGACGTACTTCTTTTCTTATTTGGAACCAGTCTGTTGTTCCATGTCCAATTCTAACTATTGCTTCCTGACCTGCATACAGATTTCTCAAGAGGCAGGTCAGGTCAGGATTCTTTCATAATTTTCCACAGTTTATTGTGATCCACACAGTCAAAGGCTTTGGCATAGTCAATAATGCATAAATAGATGTTTTTTCTGGAACTCTTGATTTTTCAATGATCCAGCGGATGTTGGCGATTTGATCTCTGGCTCCTCTGCCTTTTCTAAAACCAGCTTGAACATCAGGAAGTTCACAGTTCCCGTATTGTTGAACCCTGGCTTGGAGAATTTTGACTATTACTTTCTAGCATGTGAGATAAGTGCAATTGTGCGGTAGTTTGAGCATTCTTTGGCATTGCCTTTCTTAGGGATTGGAATGAAAACTGACCTTTTCCATTCTGTGGCCGCTGCTGAGTTTTGCAAACTTGCTGGCATATTTTTTTTTTGCCACATATTTTGCACACATATTTGCTGTGCAGCACTTTCACAGCATCATCTTTTAGGATTTGAAATAGCTTGACTGGAATTCTATCACTTCCACTAGCTTTGTTTGTAGTGATGCTTCCTAAGGCCCACTTGGCTTCGCGTTCCAGGATGTCTGGCTCTAGGTGAGTGATCACACCATCATAATCATCTGGGTCATGAAGATCTTTTTGTACAGTTCTTCTGTGTATTCTTGACACCTCTTCTTAATATCTTCTCCTTCTGTTTGGTCCATAACATTTCTGTCCTTTATTGTGCCCATATTTGCATGAAATGTTCCCTTGGTATCTCTAATTTTCTTGAAGAGATCTCTAGTCTTTCCCATTCTATTGTTTTCCTCTATTTCTTTGCACTGATCACTGAGGAAGGCAGAAAAAAATAATAAAAAAAAAGTATGGTGTAGTTGGAAAATCTCAAACCATTTGGTACAGGAGGAGCATAAAACGAAAGTGGGGAGGCAGAAGGAAAGAATGCTGAAGAGGAAAGAACTATGGTGAGGGATTTGTAATAACCATTGGAAGGGATTAAATAGCTTTGTATGTTATTTTTGTCAACAGGGATGCAAAGTTGAAGGTGAGGCTGAATCCTGAGGCAGGTAGATTAAAAGGTTATCATAATACCTCACATTGTTTTAGTTCCTCAATTTTACAGACAAGGTAATTGTGGTTGAAACTTCTAGTTGATTTTCTGAAAGTTATTCAATTGCTTATTGATGGAATCCATGTTTTTGGATTTGAAGTTCTCCTTCTGGCACTGGACTTAGATATAATCATTTATGAAAGAACAGTTGACTTACAATATCATATTCCTTTCAGATGTACAACATGATTCAATATTTTTATAGATTATGCAGCATAAAAAGTTTACAATATCATTGACTATATTCGCTGTGCTGTATATTACACTTGACAATATATTTCAGAAACATTATATTTGACCCTCAAAGACAAAATGAAAATCAGTTCAAATATTTCTACAGGCCTAAAGATACCTGAAAGTGACTAATTTCTTTTTAAATTGTTATTTGATAAAAGGAGATTAAGCAGCTCTGAGATGGAGTGACCCAGAGGACTGGTGATATAACATAAAAAAATATATAGTCACCATTATACTTTTCCAATGTCAATAGCCTTACAGATGTTGAAAGATAGTAATTCTGCTTTTTAGGGATTACAACTAGATTTTAAGGACAGGTAATGTTTTTGCCCACATTGTTAGATAATCTTCTCTTCTAATCAATGTGGTTCACAAACACCATGTGGAAATACTGTAATAAATCTCTTATCACTTTTAGATATCATAGGGATATGGGATTTGTCTACTATACTATGTTTCATTGGCCAGAAAACATTTAAAATGTTCTTTTCTGTCTACATCATACTAGAAATGTTCATGAAAGATTAAATGCTATTTTCCCCATTATTCATTTTTATTATGAATGCTTCTGCTTCACTGCATTTCAAATGATTCACACACGTTCTCATACACATACACACAAGGGCATCTAAAAAAATCATATGACATCTTCTAAGCCATAAAAGATGTCACTACTTCTTCAGTTTAGCAAATAAAACCCCAAAGACCTAAAACAGTTCCCATATATTATTTAAAAATAGCTTAATTTATATCCCATGACACAGTATCATCTGGTCTTAGCCAAAATAAGAACTTCAGGCCTTGAAGGGAAGAGCGTTTCTTGAGTTTACCAGTAGTATAAATAAGATATATTCCCAGATTCTATTAAGTCATGCATACAATCATATTGCAGATACGGGAAACATGCTTCATAATTTAAGTCCAGCAAGGCTTCTGTTTTGATATTATCATAAAGAAATTACTTTTGCTCACAGTGTTATCAGACCTTGATGCAGAAAATGATTAAAATGTTTTTCCCCCCACAACAACTACAACTGTATATGAAAGTTGAAATGAAATATATGGCCTAACATCACTCTATAGAAGCTTTCCTGTTTAAAAAACCATCATGAGAGATGGAAGACACCTAGGAAGGCTCATTTATTTTTATACAATCAACACAATTGCCTTTTACACAAAAGATATTTCATCATTCATGACAGTAAGCTGTCACTTACAGGTACAGCTTCCATGTAACTTGGTGAGTTTTTACAGCTTATTCACAAGTATTATTTGTATTGAAATGACTTATGACTTAAAGCTAGGACAAATATGGAAACAGTCTTACAGGGTATGGTATATCATGTATGCATGCTTAGGGAAGGCACAGAGGTTTACTGTGGCACTTGTCTTTTTTGTGTTTCTGTATCCTTTTGTTGGTGATTGGGATTGAGGGGAGTGGGAAGATAGAAATGTTCAAGTCTCTCCTTCTTTGTTGTTTAATGCTAGTCCAATATTAATACTATTCATGTTTTCCTGAGAACTTTCAAAGTAAAAGGAATGGAAGCAGACAAACCAGACAACAAACTCATAAAGCAAAAAGAAAGTAGAAAGTAAGATGGTTTCTAGGTAGGTCAGAATAATTTCAGATATTTGTCCAGCAATCTGTAGCATAAAATTATTTTCATTTTGTGTATGTGTGTATGTTTCCTGGTAATGGGATACAGAAAAGTCCTATATCCTTAGAAATCACTTGCATTATGAAAAGCTTCTAGTTTCCAGAATAAAGGTCAATATGTTCTATCACCTGTATATTAAAGATACTCAGTGAGATTAGAGGAAGGGGCATGAACAAACAGAGGGAACAAAACCATATTACAGATGGCAATGTAATGCACAGAATCATGGGCTTTTAAAACTATGAGGGAACTAAACAGTCATCTACACCAATCTCTCTCTTTGGAAACAAGTCAAAACACTGAGGTCAAAAAGGATCTGTGTGAGATAACACAGGTAGTCAGTGGCAGAGCCCATCCTAAAATTCAAATCTCCTGACCCACATCCCAGTACTCTTGACATACCTTAATCATGCTAGTAAGATTCAGGTCATAGTTTGTCTTTCCTGGTATGTGCTGTAATTTTTTAAAGCAAGTAGCTCATGTACTGCTATCTCTTTCCTGATCATTTCTGGTACAACACTTGATTCTAGTTAGATGGGAAAAGAGGGAATATGATTTAGAGCTCACATCATCTTTCTGAAAATGTTCCATTTAGATAAAAACAATAGTCTCATTCATTCAATAAATGGTGATCTTCAAACAAATATAAGAAAAGCCTTGTAGTAAAATATTCAAACTACTCTGATAATTGTGTTAAGGATAAAGACCCAACCCAGGCTAATACAGGTGCTGGAAAGAAGGAATAGTATACTAATTCGAATTTACTTTTCTCTCCATTGCCAATGTTAACAATTTATGTGATTTAATGTCTCCTGCCCATGGATGGAGGAGCCTGGTAGGCTGCAGTCCTTGGGGTCGCTAAGAGTAGCACACGACGGAGCAACTTTACTTTCAATTTTCACTTTCATGCATTGGAGGAGGAAATGGCAACCCACTCCAGTGTTCTTGCCTGGAGAATCCCAGGGACAGTGGGGCCTGGTGGGCTGCCATCTATGGGGTCGCACAGAGTCGGACACGACTGAAGTGACTTAGCAGCAGCAGCAGCCCTCATTAATGCCAGTGAGCAAATGATAACTTGTTAAAATTTCCATGAGTCTTTTATTTCATTCTAGGAATAAAGGTCGAATCTCATAATAGGTTCAAACTAGAGGGTCTGATTATAGCCAGCAGGTCATTTATTTTCACAACAAAATGTGTCAGGTTATCTTTTTTTATTTTTATTTGTGCAACCTTCATATATTTTTAAATCTTTTAAGCTATAGGCTAGATCTTGGTTGATGCAACTGCTAATGGTTTGTCTTTGCTGAAGGTATTAGCTCTCTTTCAGTCTTTACACATGACATCATTTACTAATAATTAAACCCCAAAACTCTATCTCACAAAATAGAAAAATATATCCTATATCATGTGGTATTAAATGAAGTTATGTCTATATGGGACAAAAACACAAAGCTAACTGTAAGTAACTAATATACAACACTGAATGTTTACTCAGTAGCTCCAAAAGGCAGACTGAACAACTATATTTCAGGTCAACACGAAAATGAAAAAAAATTAACCAATTTTTATTCTCTATTTGACAAATATCTCTATTTGTCATGTCTTGGAAATTTTTTTTCCCTCTTGAAAATATTTTTCCTCTCTTTCCCCATGTCTCAATGGTATGCATAGCTCAAGAAATTTGGTGACCCAAAGCAAATATTCAAGCATTGAGACAACTGAATTAAAACTGAAATGAAAAAAGGCAAGGTTCAAGAAATACAGGAGACAATAAGCCTAAGTGAATGAGAAAGGGGGGTCAGGCATTAAGCTACTTAGAAGTTAGTGGGTTTTCACTCTCTGACATACATCACAGCAGGATCCTCTATGACCCACCTCCCAGAATATTGGAAATAAAAGCAAAAATAAACAAATGGGACCTAATTAAACTTAAAAGCTTCTGCACAACAAAGGAAATTATAAGCAAGGTGAAAAGACAGCCTTCAGAATGGGAGAAAATAATAGCAAATGAAGCAACAGACAAACAACTAATCTCAAAAATATACAAGCAACTCCTACAGCTCAATTCCAGAAAAATAAATGACCCAATCAAAAAATGGGCCAAAGAACTAAACAGACATTTCTCTAAAGAAGACATACAGATGGCTAACAAACACATGAAAAGATGCTCAACATCACTCATTATCAGAGAAATGCAAATCAAAACCACTATGGGGTACCATTTCTCGCCAGTCAGAATGGCTGCGATCCAAAAGTCTACAAGCAATAAATGCTGGAGAGGGTGTGGAGAAAAGGGAACCCTCTTACACTGTTGGTGGGAATGCAAACTAGTACAGCCACTATGGAGAACAGTGTGGAGATTCCTTAAAAAACTGGGAATAGAACTGCCTTATGATCCAGCAATCCCACTGCTGGGCATACACACTGAGGAAACCAGAAGGGAAAGAGACACGTGTACCCCAATGTTCATCACAGCACTGTTTATAATAGCCAGGACATGGAAGCAACCTAGATGTCCATTAGCAGATTACTCAGCCATTAAAAAGAATACATTTGAATCAGTTCTAATGAGGTGGATGAAACTGGAGCCTATTATACAGAGTGAAGTAAGCCAGAAAGAAAAACACCAATACAGTATACTAACGCATATATATGGAATTCAGAAAGATGGTAACAATAACCCTGTGTACAAGACAGCAAAAGAGACACAGATGTATAAAACAGTCTTTTGGACTCTGTGGGAGAGGGAGAGGGTGGGATGATTTGGGAGAATGGCATTGAAATATGTATAATATCATATATCAAAAGAATTGCCAGTCCAGGTTCGATGCACAATACTGGATGCTTGGGGCTGGTGCACTGGGACGACCCAGAGGGATGGTATGGGGAGGGAGGAGGGAGGAGGGTTCAGGATGGGGAACATATGTATACCTGTGGCAGATTCATTTTGATATATGGCAAAACCAATACAATATTGTAAAGTTAAATAAAATAAAATTTAAAAAAAAAGAAGTTAGTGGGTTTTCAAACTGCTATAGAGGCCTAGAAAATCACAGTGAATGGCAGGTTTGGTGTCTACAATGAGTGGAGTGCCAGGTGCTGAGCAACATAGGCTGAGGACAAATGAGGATTCAAACTTCCTCAAAGCCCTCATTTTTCTCTTTTCAGGTATGATAGAATGGAAATACATTTCAAAGCAATCACATAGAACACTCTGTCACTAAAAAGAAAAAAAATCACCAAGCCCATTAAGCAAAAGTCACATAATGAATCAAACTCCAAGCAATCCTGCTTCCTTCTTCCCATACTTTTCTTGTGGTTATTGGTGAGTAAGCTCAGTTGATTTTAGGGCACAATACTAATGACCCAAGGGTCAATAGTATGATTTCTATTCTCAAACCTTCTCTTCCCTCACAGTTAATTGGCTTTTCTTCGTTCAATATCCCCTGCAGCCACCTTAAAATCAGACTCTTGCTCAGGATGCATATTTGTGCTAATTCCTTACTAAGACTGAAAAAAATATTTTGTAACTTGGTTCTTTTGTTTCACTAAAAGTGAGTCAGTAGCATTAACTGTGTGGCACCAGCCAATCCAATAATACCTGGGAAATCTTAAAGATTATTGCTCTAGACAAACACAGTGAAGAAGGAAGGGGGTGACGTGGTTGGCTTAGGCTGCCATTACAAAATACTATAGACTGGGGGACTTAAACAACAGGAATTTATTTCTCACAGTACTTGAGGCCGTGATGTCCAAGAGAAAGGGGCCAGTAGATTCTGTTTTTGATGAGAGCCCTTTTTTAGCTTGCATACAGTGGCTTTCACACAGTGTCCTCACATGGTGAAGAGAATCAGTGAGCTCTAGTTTCGCTTCCTCTTCTTGTTAGGGCACTAATTCCATTGGGGGGTATGGGGGTGCGTCCCATCAAACCATATCTAAACCTAATTACCTCCAAAGGCCTTGCTCTGAATACCATCACATTGGGGGGAAGGGGTTAATGTTTCAACATACGAATGGGGGCAGGGACACAAACGTGCAGTCCTTAACAATGTGTATATGTGATTTCTCTGTAGCCATGTTTCCCAAAGGTTGATCTTCAGATCACCCACATCAAAATGACCTGGAGGAGTTCTATTTAAAATTCATTCCTGGGCCCTCATCAGCAGACCTATAGTAGTGGCACATTTCTAGGGGTGGCACTTGCAGTTTCATTTTTAATAAGTCCCCTTCCTCCAGGTGACTCTGATATACAATAAAGTTTGAGAATCACTAGCTAGAACAGTCGGAGAAGGCAATGGCACCCCACTCCAGTACTCTTGCCTGGAAAATCCCATGGACAGAGGAGCCTGGTAGGCTACAGTCCATGGGGTCGCTAAGAGTCGGACATGACTGAGCGACTTCACTTTCACTTTTCACTTTCATGCACTGGAGAAGGACATGGCAACCCACTCCAATGTTCTTGCCTGGAGAATCCCAGGGATGGGAGCCTGGTGGGCTGCCGTCTATGGGGTCGCACAGAGTCGGACACGACTGACATGACTTAGCAGCAGCAGCAACAGCAGCTAGAACAGTAGACCTTAATTAAGAGGTAGCCATCAGAATGCCCAAGGAGTTTTATAAGAATGCACATGCCTGTCCCACAGCCCCAGGCATACTGAGTAAAGATCTTCTCTGAGGATATATATGAGTATCTGTGGGGGTGGTAGTATAACACAGCTAAAGTGGGCCTTAGGAAGCATAACTATGAACAAAGATAGAGGAGGTGATGGAATTCCAGCTGACCTATTTCAAATCCTAAAAAGATGATGCTTTTAAAGACTGCACTCAATATGCCAGCAAATTTGGAAGACTCAACAGTGGCCACAGGACTAGGAAGCCCAGAGAAAAACCCATGCACTATGGACACCCTATCTTTGACAAAGGAGGCAAGAATATACAATGGAGAAAAGATAATCCCTTTAACAAGTGCTGCTGGGAAAACTGGTCAACCACTTTTAAAAGTATGAATCCAGAACACTTTCTAACACCATACACAAAAATAAACTCAAAATGAATTAAAGACCTAAATGTAAGACCAGAAACTATAAAACTCTAAGAGGAAAACACAGGAAGAATACTCTCTGACATAAATCACAGCAAGATCCTCTAAGGACCCACCTCCCAAAGAAATGGAAATAAAAACAAAAATAAACAAATGGGACCTAATGAAACTTAAAAGCTTTTGCACAATGAAGGAAACTATAAGCAAAGTGAAAAGGCCATCATAAGAATGGGAGAAAATAATAGCAACTGAAACAACTGACAAAGAATTAATCTCAAAAAAACACAAGCAGCACATGCAGCTCAATACCAGGAAAAAAACAACCCAATCAAAAAGTGGGCCAAAGAACTAAACAGACATTCCTCCAAAGAAGACATACAGATGGCTGCTGCTAAGTCACTTCAACCGTGTCCAACTCTGTGCAACCCCAGAGACGGCAGCACACCAGGCTCCGCCGTCCCTGGGATTCTCCAGGCAAGAACACTGGAGTGTGTTGCCATGTCCTTCCCCAATGCATGAAAGTGAAAGTGAAGTCACTCAATCGTGTCCGACTCTTCGCGACCCCCTGGATTGCAGCCTACCAGGATCCTCCATCCATGGGATTTTCCAGGCAAGAGTACTGGAGTGGGGTGCCATAACAAATACATGAAAAGATGCTCAACATCGCCCATTATTAGAAAAATGAAAATCAAAACCAAAATGAGGTACCATCTCACAATGGTCACAATGGCCACTGTCAACAAGTCTACAAAGAATAAATGCTGGAGAGGGTGTGGAGAATAGAGAACCCTCTTACACTGCCAGTGGGAATGCAAACTAGTACAGCCACTATGGAAAACAGTGCGGAGATACCTTAAAAAACTGAAAATAGAATTGCCATATGATTTAGCATATGGATCCAGCATAAAGGACAGAAATGCTATGGACCTAACAGAAGGAGAAGATATTAAGAAGACATGGCAAGAATACACAGAAGAACTATACAAAAAAGATCTTCAAGACCCAGATAAGCAAGATGTTGTGATCACTCACCTAGAGCCAGACATCCTGGAATGTGAAGTCAAGGGGGGCTTAGGAAGCATCACTACAAACAAAGCTAGTGGAGGTGATGGAATTCCAGTTGAGCTATTTCAAATCCTAAAAGATGATGCTATGAAAGAGCTGCACTCAATATGCTAGCAAATTTGCAAAACTCAGCAGTGGCCACAGGATGGAAAAGGTCAGTTTTCATTCCAATCCCTAAGAAAGGCAATGCCAAAGAAAGCTCAAACTACCACACAATTGCACTTATCTCACATGCTAGCAAAGTAATGCTCAAAATTCTCCAAGCAAGGCACAACAATATGTGAACTGTGAATTTCCAGATGTTCAAGCTGGATTTAGAAAATGCAGAAGAACCAGAGATCAAATCATCAACATCCACAGGATCATTGAAAAATCAAGAGAGTTCCAGAAAAAACATCTATTTCTGCTTTATTGACTATGCCAAAGTCTTTGTGTGGATCAAAATAAACTCTGGAAAATTCTGAAAGAGATGGGAATACCAGACCACCTGACCTGCCTCTTGAGAAATCTGTATGCAGGTCAGGAAGCAACAATTAGAACGGGACATGGAACAACAGACTGGTTCCAAATAGGAAAAGGAGTATGTCAAGGCTGTATATTATCATCCTGCTTGTTTAACTTCTATGCAAAGTACATCATGAGAAACGTTGGGCTGGATGAAACACAAGCTGGAATCAAGATTGCTAGGAGAAACATTAATAATCTCAGATATGCAGATGACACCATCCTTATGGCAGAAAGTGAAGAAGAAATAAAGAGCCTCTTGATGAAAGTGCAAGAGGAGAGTGAAAAAGTTGGCTTAAAGCTCAACATTCAGAAAGTAAAGATCATGTCTTCGGGTCCCATCACTTCATGGCAAATAGATGGGGAAAGAGTGGAAACAGTATCAGACTTTATTTTGGGGGGCTCCAAAATCACTGCAGATGGTTACTGCAGCCATGCTGCTTGGAAGAAAAGTTATGACTAACCTAGGCAGCATACAAAAAGCAGAGACATTACTTTGCCAACAAAGGTCCATCTAGTCAAGGCTATGGTTTTTCCAGTGGTCATGTATGGATGTGAGAGTTGGACTGTAAAGAAAGCTGAGTGCCAAAGAATTGATGCTTTTGAACTGTGGTGTTAGAGAAGACTCTTGAGAGTCCCTTGGACTGCAAGGAGATCCAACCAGTCCATCCTAAAAGAAATCAGTCCTGAATGTTCACTGGAAGGACTGATACTAAAGCTGAAACTCCAATACTTTCCCCACATTATGCTAAGAGCTGACTCATTTGAGAAGACCCTGATGCTGGGAAAGACTGAAGGCAGGAGGAGAAGGGGATGACAGAGGATGAGATGGTTGCATGGCATCACCAACTCGATGGACATGAGTTTGAGTAAACTCCAGGAGTTGGTGATGGACAGGGAGGCCTGGTGTGCTGCAGTCCATGGGGTTGCAAAGAGTCAAACACGGCTGAGTGACTGAACTGAACTAATGATCCAGCAATCCCACTGCTGGGGATACACACTGAGGAAACCAGAATGGATAGAAACACATGTACCGCAATGTTCATCATATCATTGTTTAATATAATAGCTAGGACATGGAAGCAACCTGACAGATGAATGGATAAGGAAGTTGTGGTACATATAGCCAAGGGCACATTCAGTTCAGTTCAGTCGCTCAGTCATGTCCGACTCTTTGCGACCCCATGAATTGCAGCACACCAGGCCTCCCTGTCCATCACCAACTCCCAGAGTTCACTCAAACTCATGACCATTGAGTTGGTGATGCCATCCAGCCATCTCATCCTCTGTCGTTCCATTCTCCTCCTGCCCCCAATCCCTCCCAGCATCAGAGTCTTTTCCAATGAGTCAACCCTTCACATGAGGTGGCCAAAGTATTGGAGTTTCAGTTTTAGCATTATTCCTTCCAAAGAACACCCAGGACTGATCTCCTTTATAATGGACTGGTTGGATCTCCTTGCAGTCCAAGGGACTCTCCGGAGTCTTCTCCAACAGCACAGTTCAAAAAGCATCAATTCTTCGGTGCTCAGCTCTCTTCACAGTCCAACTCTCATATCCATACATGACTACTGGAAAAACCATAGCCTTGTCTAGATGGACCTTTGTTGGCAAAGTAATGTCTCTGCTTTGCAATATGCTATCTAGGTTGGTCATAACTTTCCTTCCAAGGAGTAAGCGTCTTTTAATTTCTTGGCTGCAGTCACCATCTGCAGTGATTTTGGAGCCCCAAAAAATAAAGTCTGACAGTGTTTCTACTGTTTCCCCATCTATTTCCCATGAAGTGATGGGACCGGATGCCATGATCTTCATTTTCTGAATGTTGAGCTTTAAGCCAACTTTTTCACTCTCCACTTTCACTTTCATCAAGAGTCTATTTAGTTCCTCTTCACTTTCTGCCATAAGGGTGGTGTCATCTGCATATCTGAGGTTATTGATATTTCTCCTGGCAATCTTGATTCCACCTTGTGTTTCTTCCAGCCAAGCGTTTCTCATGATGTACTCTGCATATAAGTTAAATAAGCAGGGTGACAATATTCAGCCTTGACGTACTCCTTTTCCTATTTGGAACCAGTCTGTTCCATGTCCAGTTCTAACTGTTGATTCCTGACCTGCATATTACTCAGCTATAAAAAAAGAATGCATTTGAATCAGTTCTAATGAGGTGGATGAAATTGGAGCCTATTATACAGAGTGAAGTAAGTCCGAAAGATGGGGAACACATGTATACCTGTGGCAGATTCATTTTGATATTTGGCAAAACTAATACAATTATGTAAAGTTTAAAAATAAAATAAAATTTAAAAAAAATAAAAAAAAGAGAAACACCAAAACAGTATATTAACACATATATATGGAATTTAGAAAGACAGTAACGATGACCCTATATGCAAGACAGGAAATGAGACACAGATGTAAGGAACAGGCTTTTGGTCTATGTGGGAGAAGATGAGGGTGGGATGATTTGAGAGAATACCATTGAAACATGTATATTACCATATGTAAAATAGATGACCAGTGCAAGTTCGATGCATGAAGCAGGACACTCAAAGCCAGTGCTCTGGGACAACCCAGAGTGATGAGGTGGGGAGGGTGGTGGGAGGGGGGTTCAGGATGGGGAGACACATGTGCACCCATGGATGATTCATGTTGATGTATGGAAAAAAATACCACAATCATATAAAGTAATTAGCCTCCAATTAAAACAAATAAATTATTTTTTTTAAGTTCATGCATTTTCAAATAGAGACAAAATGGTCAACTTCCTGGACACTAAACCTTACACTGCAGAATGAAGAATGAAAGGTAAAAACAGCTAAACTCTTCCTGGGGCGATAGTAGAGGGATCACTAACCCGTGGAAGACAGGGATTTAAAGACTATATTTGAAAATTTTTATTCAAGTGTACCACTTCCTGCCTAAGTTCTACTACATTGCAGCACTTTATTTTAGTATCTCTTTTTAAAGCATTCATACTCTGCCACTATTTACACAACTACACTAGCAGACAAGGCAGAAAGCACCAAACCAGTTGGTATTGTAACTGGACAAAAATACCTGAATGTAACTAAAGCAAACACAACAAAGCTTTACATACCACTAAGAAACTGCTTTGGTGCTTCTGGTAAAGAACCCTCCTGCCAATGCAGGAGACACAAGAGATGCAAGTTAGATCCCTGGGTTGGGAAGATGCCCTGGAGGAGGACATAGCAACCCACTCCAGTATTCTTGCCTGGAGAATCCCATGGACATAGGAGACTGGCTGACCACAGTCCATAAGATTTCACCGAGTCCGACATGACTGAAGCGACTTAGCATGCACACATGCAGTGATATAAATATGTGTGCAAAAGGAAAAAAAAGGTAAAACTACCATGAGCTCTATCAAGACCAACAAGACTTTCTAGTACCAAAAGCCAAAAAAGATGACCTTTTCATCATAGAGGACTGGAATGCAAGAGTAGGAAGTCAAGAGATACTTGGAGTAACAGGCAAATTCGGCCTTGGAGTATAAAATGAAGAAGAGCAAAGGCTAACAGCACTTTACCAAGAGAAAGCACTAGTCATAACAAACACCCTCTGTGAACAACACAAGAGAAAACACTACACATGGTCAATAGCAAAATCAGACTGATTATACTCTTTGCAGCCAAAGATGAAGAAGCTCTATACAGTCAGCAAAAACAAGAATGGGAGCTGACTGTGGCTCAGATCATGAAACCCTTATTGCAAAATTCAGACTTAAATTGAAGAAAGCAGGGAAAACCACTAGACCATTCACGCATGAACTAAATCAAATCCCTTATGATTATACAGTGGAAGTGACAAATAGATTCAAGGGATTAGATCTGACAGAGTGCCTGAAGAACTATGGATGGAGGTTTGTGACACTGTACAGGAGGCAGTGATCAAGATCATCCCCAAGAAAAAGAAAGGCAAAATGGTTGTCTGAGGAGGCCTTAGAAATAGCTGAGAAAAGGAGAGAAGCTAAAGGAAAAGGAGAAAAGGAAAGATAAATGGATCTGAATGCAGAGTCCCAAAGCATAGCAAGGAGAGATAAGAAAGCCTTCCTCAGTGATCAGTGCAAAGAAACAGAGGAAAAGAACAGAATGGGAAAGACTAGAGATCTCTTAAAGAAAATCAGACATGCCAAAGAAACATTTCACACAAAGATGGGCACAGTAAAGGACAGAAATGGTATGGACCTAACAGAAGCAAAAGATATTAAGAAGAGGTGGCAAGAATACACAGAACTACACGAAAAAGATCATCATGACCCAGATAACCATGATGGTGTGATCACTCACCTAGAGCCACAAACCATGGAATGTGAAGTCAAGTGGGCATTAGGAAGCATCACTATGAACAAAGCTAGTGGAGGTGATGGAATTCCAGTTGAGCTATTTCAAATCCTAAAAGATGATGCTGTGAAAGTGCTGCACTAAATATTCCAGCAAATTTGGAGGACTCAGCAGTGGCCACAGGATGGAAAACGTCAGTTTTCATTACAATCTCAAAGAAAGGCAATGACGAAGAATATTCAAACTATGGCACAACTGCACTCATCTCACACACTAGGAAACTAATCCTCAAAATTCTCCAAGCCAGGCTTCAACAGTTGTGAACCATGGATTTCCAGAGGGTCAAGCTGGATTTAGAAAAGGCAGAGGAACCAGAGATCAAATTGCCAACATCTGTTGGATCATCAAAAAAGCAAGAGTTCCAGAACAACATCTACTTCTGCTTTTGACTATGCCAAAGCCTTTGACTGTATGGAACACAACAAACTGAGGAAAATTCTTCAAGAGATGGGAATACCAGAACACCTTATCTTCCTCCTGAGAAATCTGTATGCAGGTCAAGAAGCAACAGTTAGAATCAGACAATGGAACAACGGACTGGTTCCAAATTGAGAAAGGAGTACTTCAAATCTGTATACTGTCACACTGCTTATTTAACTTATATGCAGAGCACATCATGAGAAACGCTGGGCTGGATGAAATACAAGCTGGAATCAAGATTGCCAGGAGAAATATCAATAACCTCAGATACACAGATGACACTACTCTTATGGGAAAAAGCCAAGAGGAACCAAAGAGCCTCTTGATGAAAGTGAAAAAGTTGGCTTAAAACTCAACATTGAAAAAACTAAGATCATGGCATACGGTCCCATCACTTAATGGTAAATAGATGGGGAAACAATAGAAACAGTGAGAAACTTTATTTTGGGGGAGCTCCAACATCACTGTAGATGGTGACTTCAGCCATGAAATTAAAAGACGCTTGATCCCTGGAAGAAAAGCTATGACCAACCTAGACAGCATATTGAAAAGCAGAGACAGTTTGCCAACAAAGCTCTGCCTATTCAAAACTGTGGTTTTTCCAATAGTCATGTATGGATATGAGAGTTGGACTATAAAGAAAGCTGAGTGCCAAAGAATTGATGATTTTGAACTGTGGTGTTGCAGAAGACTCTTGAGAGTCCCTTGGACTACAAAGAGATCCAACCTGTCAATCCTAAAGGAAACCAGTCCTGACTATTCATTGGAAGGACTGATGCTAAAGCTGAAACTGCAACACTTTGGCCACCTGATGCAAAGAACTGACTCATTTGAAAAGACCCTGATGTGGGAAAGTTTGAAGGCAGGAATAGAGGAAGACAGAGGATGAGATTGATGGATGGCATCACTGACTCGATGGACATGAGTTTGAGCAAGTTCCAGAAGTTGATGATAGACAGGAAAGCCTGGTGTTTTGCAGTCCATGAGGTCACAAAGAGTCGGACACGACTGAGCAACTGAATTGAAACATGAGTTTGATTTTCCATTAAGAGTTGGTATATATTCTTCCAATTTGGTAAACAGATAACAATTTTACAGTTCCTTCACACATATATATCCACAGATTTGTTCAATCAACACTACAGTCAATCTTAGACATTTTTCTCACTCCCAAAAGAACTTCTATGTCAGTTAAAAATGATTCCCCAATGACCCAACTCCATGCCAGAAGCCCAGCCTTAGGCAAGCCCTAACGTACTTATCTCTGTTGATTTTCTTATTCTGTTCAGTTCCTCAGTCATGTGTGACTCTTTGTGACTCCATGGACTGCAGTACGTCAGGCTTCCTGTCCATCACCATCTCCCAGAGCTTGTTCAAACTCATGTTCATCGAGTCAGTGATGCCATCCATCAATCTCATCCTCCGTCGTCCCCTTCTCCTGCCTTCAATCTTTTCTGCATCATGGTCTTTTCCAAGGAGTCAGTTCTTCAAATAAGGTGGCCAAAGTATTGCAGTTTCAGCTTTAGCATCAGTCCTTCCAATGAATATTCAGGACTGATTTCCTTTAGGATTGACTGGCTGGATCTCCTTGTAGTCCAAGGGACTCTCAAGAGTCTTCTCCAACACCACAGTTCAAAATCATCAATTCTTTGGCACTCAGCTTTCTTTACAGTCCAACTCTCACATCCATACATGACTACTGGAAGAACCATAGGTTTGACTAGATGGACTTTGTCGGCAAAGTAAAGTCTCTGCTTTTCAATATGCTGTCTAGGTTGGTCATAGCTTTTCTTCCAAGGAGCAAGCATCTTTGAATTTCATGGCTGCAGTCACCATCTGAACTTAAGTGATTTTGGAGCCTCCCAAAAATAAAGTCTCCCACTGTTTCCATTGTTTCCCCATCTATTTGACATTAAGTGATGGGACCAGATGCCATGATCTTAGTTTTCTCAATGTTGAGTTTTAAGCCAGCTTTTTCACTCTTCTCTTTCACCTCCATTAAGAGGCTCTTTAGTTCCTCTTCACTTTCTGCCTCATGTGACACCACATAAGGGTGGGATTATCTGCATACCTGAGGTTATTGATATTTTTCCTGGCAATCTTGAGTCCACTTTATACTTCATTTAGTCCAGAATTTCTTATGCTGTACTCTGCATAGACGTTAAATAAGCAGGGTGACAATATACAGCCTTGACGTATTCCTTTCCTAATTTGGAACCAGTCCATTGTTCCATTGTCTGGTTCTAACTGTTGTTTCTTGTCCTACACAAAGATTTCTTGGGAGGCAAGTAAGGTGGTTTGGTATTCACATCTTTTAAGAATTTTCCACAATTTGTTGTGATCCACACAGTCAAAGACTTTAGTGTAGTCAACGAAGCAGAGGTAGACATATTTCTCGAAATCTCTTGCTTTTTCAATGATCCAGTGGATCCAATTTGATCTCTGTTTTCTTTGTCTTTTCTAAATCCAGCTTGACCATCTGCAAGTTCTCAGTTCAGGTCCTGTTGAAGACTACCTTGGAGAATTTGATCATTACTTTGCTGGCATGTGAGATGAGTGCAATTGTCCAGTAGTTTAAACATTATCTGGCATTGACTTTCTTAGGGATTAGAATGAAAACTGACCTTTTCCAGTCCTGTGGCCACTGCTGAGTTTTGCAAATTTGCTGGCATACGGAGTGTAGCACTTTCACAACATCATCTTTTAGGATTTGAAATAGCTCAGCTGGAATTCCATCACCTCCACTTGCTTTGTTTGTAGTGATGCTTCCCAAGGCCCACTTGATTTCACACTCCTGGATGTCTGCCTCTAGGTGAGTGATCACACCATCATGGTTATCTGGGTCATTAAGATCTTTTTATATAGTTTTTCTGTGTATTCTTGTCACCTCTTAATATCTTCTGCTTCTGTTAGGTCCATACCATTTCTGTCCTTTATTGTGCCCATCTTTGCATGAAATGTTCCTTGGTACCTCTAATTTTCTTGAAGAGATCTCTAGTCTTTCCTATTCTATTGTTTTCTTCTATTTCTTTGCATTGATCAGATTCCTATTCTGAGCATTTCATATTATATGATATGATTTCTTTGGAATCATATAATATGTGGCCTTTTGTGTCTGGTTTCCTTCACTTAGCATCATGTTTTCAAAATTCACTCTTTACCAGGTATCAGTATTCCATTTATTTCTTATTGACCATTAATAGTCCATTATATGTATACACTCCCATTTGTTTATCCATTCATAATTTGATGGACATTTGGGTCATTTGCACTCTGCTGCTGCTGCTGCTGCTAAGTCGCTTCAGTTGTGTCCCACTCTGTGCAATCCCAGAGACGGCAGCCCACCAGGCTCCCCCGTCCCTGGGATTCTCCAGCCAAGAACACTGGAGTGGGTTGCCATTTCCTTCTCCAATGCATGAAAGTGAAAAGTGAAAGTGAAGTTGCTCAGTTGTGTCCAACTCTTAGCGACCCCATGGACTGCAGCCTAGCAGGCACCTCTGTCCATGGGATTTTCCAGGCAAGAGTACTGGAGTGGGGTGCCACTGCCTTCTCCACATTTGCACTCTAGCTACTGTAATTTCACAGCTTTTTAAATCAATTTCTAATTTAATGTGCAGATACTAAAATACACTGGATTTCCCAGGTGGCACGATGGTAAAGAATCCACCTGACCATGCAGGAGACACAAGAGGCATGGGTTTGATGCCTAGGTCAAGAAGATCTCCTGGGGTAGGAAATGCAACCTACTCCAGTATTCTTGCCTGGGAGATCCCATGTACAGCCTGGCAGGCTACAGTCCATGGGGTTGCAAAGAGTGAGACACAACTGAGTACGGCACACTAAAATACAGTTTTCTTCATAGGTTGATCATTACCCAATTCCTTCCCAGGGGACCAAAATCAATAGAACATATAGGAAAAACTGGACAATGGGTCAACAGACACATAATAGACAAATATTTGCTGACTTGATGAATTAATGAATAAGAGAAATCTTTCCTTGAATCCCTGCTTCTCCTTTCAATCAAATCCTTACCAGTGTCATGGTATTTTGTTAAAGAACGTTGGAGCTAGAAAAGATCATGGTGCCTAAGATTAGTCCAAGTGTGATTCAAGAACCACATGTATCAAAACCACCAAAGGAGCTTATTACAAACATCTATTTCAGAGACATCCCCTATGGTCCAGTGGCTGAGAATCCACCTTCCAGTGCAGGGGATGCAGGTTCCATCCCTGGTTGGGGAACTAAGTTCCCACATAACTCAGGGCAACTAAACCTGAGTGCCACAACTAGAGAGCCCGAGAGCTGCAACTAGTTAGGCCACATGTTCCAGAGCCCACTGCCGAAACTAGAGAAGTTCCATGCCATAACAAATACCCAGTGCAGTCAAAATTTAAGAAAAATATATACATACATACACATATTTCTTTCCACACACACAGTGAATCCAATTCACAGAGGATATAATTCACAGGATATCTACAATACATCATGGGAGTGAGGCCACAGGAAGCCACCTTTGTAACAAGCACACTAAGTAATTCCAGTGCATACTAAGGATTGAGAACTATTGATCTAATTGAACCTTCCCATTCTGTAGAAGCAGGACTTGAGGACTAACATAGAGAAATGACATGTGTAAGGTAACAGTACGATAGAGTACTAGATCCCACAGAAGATAGTACAGTACAGTACATACACACAGAGATACAATACAGTAGGGATCTGAGGCTGTGAATCTTAATATAGCCCTTTCCACTACCTCAAGTACCCTTCTTAATCACATCACCATTTTTTGCCTGTGAACATACACTCCCCTCACAGACTGGCTCAATAACTGTCAGTGTCTGACACAGCTTGGTTGTGGCGGCTTAGTCACTAAGTTGTGTCCTTAGCGACTAATGTTAAGTGACTCTTGTGACCACATGGGCTGTAGCCTACCAGGCTCCTCTGTCCATAGGATCTTCCAGGCAAGAATACTGAAGTGGGTTGCTATTTCCTTCTCCATTGACATGCATTAAGTGCTCAATAAATAGTTGTTTAGTCGCTAAGTCAAGTATGACTCTTTTGTGAGCCCATGGACTATAGCCCTTCAGGCTCCTCTGTCCATAGGATTTTCCAGGCAAGAATACTGGATGGGTTGCTATTTTCTTCTCCACTGACACACCTTAAGTGCTCAATAAATAGTTGTTATTTAGTCACTGAGTCAAGTATGACTCTTCTGTGACCCCCATGGACTATATAGCCTGTTAGGCTCCTCTGTCCACAGGATTTCCCAGGCAAGAATACTGGAGTAGGTTGCCATGTTCTTCTCCACGGGATCTTCCTGACCCAGGGATCAAACATGCATCTTCTACATTGGAGGCAGGTTCTTTACTACTGAGCCACCAGGGAAGCCCCTCAATAAATAGTGGCTCTCACTTTTTCTTAAAGATTGAGCCAATGTGAACTAGATAACACAAAGGTCTCATATTTTGGCAGTATTTTCTTGAAGTATACAGTAAAAATAAATATAAGGCCCATTAAAAGAACAAGAGATCCAGGAGGAAGGTCTTGGTGGTTCCTGACCCAAATACTGAATAAGAGCCTAACTGGAAAACTATATCCAACCATGGATTTTGGTGACCAAAAAAACTATGTAATGACAATTCCTATCTCTGGTTGTGAATCGCTCTGTATACCCACTGTGACCTATTTAAAGGAGCCAGTTCTTTTTAGAAAATAGTTTCTGCCAAATTTTCTATCAGCAGGAAATCATAAAGTAGATAGATGAAACGTAGTAGAAATTTTTCTAAATGAAGGTTTATATGACTATCAAAAAGATTCAGTGCAAAACTATTATCATGAGATAGAAAATAAAATCATAAGGGTGTTTTTAATTTTTTTAAGTTCTTATGTCATAAAAGTGGTGATTTGTCATAATGAATGAAATAAAGAGGTGAACAAAGAAAAAGTTCATACATCTCCTAACCCATTCCAATGTGCCAACTACAAAAATGTATGAATTTTCTTATTTTTTCAAAATAAGAGTCACATGGTACTATAAGACATTAACATAAAACAGCAGTCCTCTGCCCCTTCCACTCCTGAGTTCTTTCTAAAGACAACTTTCAATGTTTCAAGGTGCTTCTTCTGTTTTTCTGTCTCCATATTTGCAAATAATATGCTCATATTTCAACTTATTAGCTAATTTTATATATTACCTATTGAGTTCTTAATATAGAAAATAACCAGTTACCCTCTCAGTTCTGCAAAAACAGATTTGCCACAATTTTACACTATTATGAATATTCACTTCTAAGCAAGATGGTATTATGATTTATTTCCTTCCTGATACAACTTTTAGTTTTCCCTGAAATTAACAATTGTCTCATTTTTACTTGAGAGCGCTTTCATTTCACTTTAATTTTCTAAGTAACAGACAGTGTCATCTATTGAAAGTGAGTGGGGAGGTAGCTGCAAAAGAAGTATGAAATAGCCAACTTGGAGCCCAAAGGAAAGAAGTCATTAGTAAACATAGAAAAATATTTAGGTAACATTGAGGACTCAAATGAGGTTAGAGATCATGAATTTATAAGTGCTATCAGTCTATACAGCTGTGTGATTTTTTTCTGGCTATGTTCAGTTGTAAGAATGGAGGCAATGGCTGAGTTTCAAACCAGAAGGATTCAATGGAACAGAAGGAAGGACAAGAGAACAAGAAGTTGAAGATATTAGATAACAGAAGGCAGATGAAAACTCATTCAACTTCCTTCCACCAAACCCTCAACCCATATATATCCATATTCATCTTTCTCCCTCACTAAAATGGGGGAAAATCCTTCTCACTGTTAAATGTCAATCTCTCCACCTACGAGGATAAAGGAGGACATGAAATCCCTAAAGACGGGATCCAATAAAATTATTCACTTTGAATAAAACATTAGGAAATTAAATGAGTATCAGAAGGGAAGGAGAGGGAGAATGAGACACACACACATGTGAAATTATAGAACTAGAAAGTCAAGTCTGACAGTGAAGTAAAAGGCAAGAAAATCTGCCTGAATGAGGGAATGCAGCTTCAGATGAGTGGTGAATATTTGGAACAGCTGCTATGGGAAACAGATGGGAGAGAAAGCTGAATAGATACATGTAAAAAGTCTTCCTACTGGGGGAATCAAGATGGCTAAGTAGGAGGATGCTGAGTTCAACTCGCCTCATGAACATATCAAAAGTACAACTACATGTAGAATAAACATCACAAAAACTGACCGGAAGACTAAGATGATGGCTCTTTTGCAACCAAGACTATAATAGAATTACACACACAAAGTCTGGTACAAAGTGAGGAGACATAACCTAGTTGGGAACCAGAGGGGAGGGGGATATCACAGGCTCAGGAATCCTCCATGGAGAACAAGGGGTTCAAATTACATACTAGGCACCCTGGTCATGAGTTCAATACCAGCAAGATGTGCCTATTTACCTGGTCTAAAAACCAATAGGGCTTACTAGAGGGCTATAAGAAATCAGATTCCATTCTTAAAGAATGTGCACAGACTTACTTGTTCCCAGTCACAGCATGGAGACAACAGACTGAAAACAGCTTCAGGGTCTGACTGGCTTGCTGGGACCATCCCAGAGCACACCAGAGTCTGCACCTTCTCCAGCCCTGCCTGCTCCAGCACGACTCCCAACTTGGGTGGAGTTTGATGTTGCCAAGGAGTGTGTGCACCCTTAGATGGAATGAAAGCAGCTCAGACCTGACTCTCAGGACTTGTTTTCCAGCACCTTTAGCCCTGCCTCTGCCTCCATAGGATCAGTTCAGTTCAGTTGCTCAGTCATATCCAACTCTTTGCAACCCTATGGACTGCAGCACGCCACGCTTCCCTGTACATCAGGAACTCCAGGAGCTTGCTCAAACTCCTGTCCATCAAGTCGGTGATACCATCCAACCATCTCATCGTCTGTTGTCCCCTTCTCCTCCTGCCTGCAATCTTTCCCAGCATCAGGGTCTTTTCCAACGAGTCAGTTCTTCGCATCGGGTGGCTCTGCAAAGTATTGGAGCTTCAGTATCAGTCCTTTCAATGAATATTCAGGACTTATTTCCTTTAGGATTGACTGGTTTGATCTCCTTTCAGTCCAGGGGACTCTCATAGGATAGTGACTGCCATTGAGCAAAGGAGAATTTCTGGTTCACACCTGACTCTGGCTCTAGCCACTCCATCTCCAGCCCTACCTCCCACCAAGTTGGAAGCTGCCAGCACATCCAAGGGGTTGATGTGACCCATGGTCACTTCAGATCCAGCTCTCCCACCAAAGCCACTGAGCAAACAAACACCAGCATAGAGATGCTCCCACATGAGGACACTCCTTCAAGACTGGGATAAGTAACTGTTTCACTTAATTTCATAGAAACAAAATTAGAAGACATGGGAATACATCTCAAATGAACAAACAAGGAAAAAATCTTGAAGAAAACCCCTAGTTAAACAAAGACAAATAATTTATCTGATAAACAGTTCAAAGAATTAGTAATAAAAATGCTAACTGAACTTGGGAAAATAATAGATGAACACAGTGAGAATTTCAACAAGGGGCTAAAAAAATATTTTAAAAGAGCCAGTAAGACCTGAAGAATATAATAAGTGAAATGAAAAAATACACTAGAAGGAATTAACTAGGTGATATAGAAAAAATGACTAAAGTAATCTGGAAGACAGAATAATGGAAATAACCCAATCAGAACAGAAAAAAGTAAAACAAATATAAGAGTGAGGATAGTTTATGGGACTTCTGAGACAACATCAAGCATACCAATATTTGCATTATAGGGGTCCCAGAAGAATAAGAGGGAAAATTAAAGAAAATGTATTATGGAATTATGGTTGAAAACTTCTCTAAGAACAAGATGCACAGCTTCAAGAAGTACAGAGAATCCCAAACAAGATGAACCCAAAGAGATCCACATAAAGAAATGTGCTGTACTTAGTTGCTCAGTCATGTCCGACTCTTTGCAACCCCATGGACTGCAGCCCGCCAGGCTCCTCTGTCCATGGGGATTCTCCAGGCAAGAATACTGGAGTGGGTTGCCATGTCCTCCTTCCATTAAGAAACATCATGACTAAAATAAAATGGCAATAGTTAAAGAGAGGACATTAAAGGCAGAAAGAGAGAAACAAAGGGTCATAAATTAGTTGAACCCCCATAAAGCTACAAGCTAATTTTTCTGCAGAAATTTTGCATGCCAGAAGGGGGTGGCATAATATATTTAAAGTGTTGGAAGGAAGAAACCTACAGTCTAGGAAACTCTACACTGCAAGGTTATTATTCAGAATTTAGGGAGAGATAAAAAGCTTAGCAGACAAGCAAAAACTAAAAGTTGATCAATATCAAACTGCCTTCACAAGAAGAGTTCAAGAGTCTTAAGTGATAAATAAGTGACTAAAACAAATTATACGAAAGGAAATGTCAAACTGGTAAAGGCAAATATATAGTAAAGGTATCACATCTGGTCCCATCACTTCATGGCAAATAGATGGGGGGAAAATGGAGACAGTGACAGACTATTTTCTTGAACTCCAAAATCACTGCAGTGACTGCAGCCATGAAATTAAAATACACTTGCTCCTTGGAAGAAAAGCTATGACAAATCCAGACAGCGTATTGAAAATCAGAGACATCACTTTGACAACAAAGGTCCAAATAGTCAAATCTATAGTTTTTGCAGGAGTCATGTATGGATGTGAAAGTTGGACCATAAAGAAGGCTGAGAACCAAGCAATTAATGCTTTTGAATTGTGGTGCTTGAGAAGACTCTTGAGAGTCCCTTGGACAGCAAGGAGACCAAATCAGTCAATCCTAAAGGAAATCAATCCTGAATATTCATTGGAAGGACTGATGCTGAAGCTCCAATATTTTGGCTACCTGATGTGAAGAGCTGACTCATTGGAAAAGATCCTGAATCTGGGAAAGACTGCTGGCAGAAGAAGGGATCAGCAGAAGATGAGATGGTTAGAAAGCACCACTGACTCAATGGGCTTTTGTTTGAGGAAAAACTCTGGAAGATGGTGAAGGACAAGGAAGCCTGGCATGCTGCAGTCCATGGGGTCACAAAGAGTTGGACATGACTTAGCAACTGAGCAACAACAGTGGATCAACTACTTAAATAAGGTATTATGAAGGTTAAAAGACAAAAATATAAAATCAACTACAATGAACAGCTAAGGAATTAGCATGGAGATGAAACAGATGACCCTAAAAACACAAAACAGGGGGGTGGAGAGTGAAAATGTAAATCTTTTAGAATATGTTTAAATGGATAGTCATTTTAATTCAAAATAAATAGAGTTATAGTTCAAAAAAATATGAGCTCCATTGTAATCACAAGTCAAAAACCTATAACATAGAATGGATAGACAAGGTCCTACTGTATAGCACAGAGAACTATATTCAATATCCTATGATAAACCACAAGGAAAAATATTTAAAAAGAATATATGTTTAACTGAAACACTTTGCTGTACAGCAGAAATTAACACATTGTAAATCAACTCTAATTCAATTGTCTACAAGCAATAAATGCTGGAAAGGGTGTGGAGAAAAAGGAACCCTCTTACACTGTTGGTGGGAATGCAAACTAGTACAGCCACTATGGAGAACAGTGTGGAGATTCCTTAAAAAACTGGAAATAGAACTGCCATACAACCCAGCAATCCCACTGCTGGGCATACACATCAAGGAAACCAGAATTGAAAGAGACACGAGTACCCCAATGTTCATCGCAGCACTGTTTATAATAGCCAGGACATGGAAGCAACCTACATGTCCATCAGCAGATGAATGGATAAGAAAGCGGTGGTACATATACACAATGGAGTACTACTCAGCCATTAAAAAGAACGCATTTGAATCAGTTCTAATGAGGTGGATGAAACTGGAGCCTATTATACAGAGTGAAGTAAGCCAGAAAGAAAAACACCAATACAGTATACTAACGCATATATATGGAATTTAGAAAGATGGTAACAATAACCCTGTGCACGAGACAGCAAAAGAGACACTGATGTATAGAACAGTCTTATGGACTCTGTGGGAGAGGGAGAGGGTGGGAAGATTTGGGAGAATGGCATTGAAACATGTGTAATATCATGTATGAAACGAGTTGTCAGTCCAGGTTCGATGCACGATACTGGATGCTTGGGGCTGGTGCACTGGGATGACCCAGAGGGATGGTGTGGGGAGGGAGGAGGGAGGAGGGTTCAGGATGGGGAGCACATGTATACCTGTGGCGGATTCATTTTGATGTTTGGCAAAACTAATACAGTGTTTGAGGTTTAAAAATAAAATAAAATCTAAAAAAAAAAAAAAACCTATAATAGATACAAAAAAACTAGACAAAAAGGAACACAAACATAACACTAAAGAAAGTCATTAAGCCAAAGTGGAAGAACTAAAAGAAGAAAAAAAGAACCTGAAAACAAGTAACAAAATGGTAATAAGTACATACATATGAACAATCGCTTTAAATGTCAACAGACTAAATGCTACAACCAATATACATAGGGAGTTGGATTGAAAAAAGTAAGACCCAACTGTATGCTGGCTACAAGAGACTCACTTCATAGATAAAGGCCCACACAGGATGGAAAAACTTACTCTATGCAAACAGAAATTAAGAGAATTATGGGGTAGCAATATTCAACTCAAAGTAGATTTTTTTAAAGTCTATGATAAAAGACAAAGAAATGAATTAAGTAATGAAAAAGTGACCAAAACAAGAAGTGAATATTTGTAAACATATATGCACCTAAATACATGAGCACCTAAATATATTAAAGCAAATATATAAAGCAAATATTAACAGACATAAAGGGAAAACTGACAGTAATACAATAATGATGATGGGCTTTAATACCCCTCATACATTAATAGACACATCACCCAGACGGAAAGTAAATAAGGAAACAGAGGCCTTAAATGACCAGTTGAACATAATAGATATCTAAAGGACATTCCATCAAAAAATTAGCAAAATAAACATTATTTTCAACTGTACATGGAATGTTCTCCAGGATTGATTACAGGCTAAGCCACAAAAGAAGGCTCAACAAATTTAAGGAGATAGGAATTAAATAAAACATCTTCTCCAACCACAATATTACTAAGCTAGAAATCAATTACAGGAGGACACTAAACAACATGCTACTAAAAAGAAATGGGTCAATGAAGAAATCAACAGGAAATCTGAAAATACACTGAGACAAGTGAAAATTAAAAGACAACTTGCCAAAATCTACTGGAGTTCCAAAATCAGTTCTAAGAGTGAAGTTTATAGAGACTCAGGCCTACTTCAGAAACAAGAAAAATCTAAAAAAAAAAAAAAAAAAAGCAAAACCTGATTCTGAAAAAAATTAGAAAAAGAGGAACAAACAAAGCTCAAAAGCAAAACAGACAACAACAACAACAAAAAAAAATAGGAATAGGAAAGACAATGAAACCAAGACCTAGTTTTTAAATAATTCTTAAAAAATTGTAGGCATTTAGCCAGGCTCATTAAGAAGAGAGAACACAATATATGAAAGAGGAAAATTACAATTAATATCACAAAAATACAAACAATCATAAGAGAATAGTATAAACAGTTATATGCCAAGAAACTTGACAACCTAGATGAAATGCATAAATTCCTGGAAACAAACAATCTTCTAGGTCTGAATCAAGAAGAAACAGACAACCCAAACAGACCAATTACTAGTATTGACGTTTAATCAGTAATGAAAAAAACTCTCAACAAACAGAAATCCAGAACTATAATATACAACTTCACTGGAGAATTCTATCAAACATACAAAGAAATTATACTTATCCTTCCAAAATTATTCCAAAAAGTTGTAGAGGAGGGAACATTCCTAAATTCTTTCTATTAGGCCACCATTATCCTGATACAAAAACCAAACAAATATTCTACAAAAAAATAAAATTACAGGCTAATATCCCTGATGAATATATATGGGAAAATGCTCAAATACTAGCAAATTAAATTCCACAATATGTAAAGAGAATCATAGTCTATGATCTAGGGGTATTTATTCCAAGGATGCAAGAGTGGTTCAATATCCACAGATCAACCAATGTAATACACTACATTAACAAAAAGAAAGATAAAAATCTTCTCAATAGATGCAGAAAAAGCATTTGACAAAATGACATATTTATGTTAAAACTCTCAACAAAGGTGGAATAGAGTGAGCATAGTTGAGCATATGCTGGGCTTCCCTGTTGGCTCAGATGGTAAAGAATGCACCCATAATACTGGAGACCTGAGTTCAATCCCTGGGTTGGGAATATTTCCTGGAGAAGGGCATGGCAATCCACTCCAGGATTCTTGCCTGGAGAACCCCAATGGACAGAGGAGCCTGCCGGGCTACAGTCCATGAGGTCACAAAGAGTCAGACACGACTGAGTGACTAAGCATAGCACATCCCAACATAATAAAGACTATTTATGACAAAGTCACAACTAACATCATACTCAGTGGTGAAAAACTGAAATCTTCACCTCAAATCTGGAACAAGACAAAGATGGCAATTCTCATTATTTCTATTTAACATAGCATTGGCTGTCCTACCCTCAGGAATCGAACAAGTAGAAAGAAATAAAAGGTATCCATATTGGAAGAGAAGTAAACCTGTCGCTATTTACAGATGACATCATACTATATATAGAAATCTTTAAACTCTCCGCCAAAAACAGCATTAGAATAAATTTAGTAAAGTTGCATGGTACAAATTAATATTCAGAAACATGTTGCTTTTTTATACACTAATAATGAATTACCAGAAGGAGAAGGAAAATAATCCCATTGCAAACAATTGCAAAAAACAAAAAAGAATAAAATAGCTAGGAATAAACTTAACCAAGGAGGTGAAAGACCTAAGACTTAATGAAAAACCTATAAAAAAAAATCTATGATATTTCTCATAGAACTGTAACAAATAATCCTAAAATTTGTATGGGACCAAAAAGACCCCAAATAGCCAAAGCCATCTTGAGAAAAAAGAACAATATTGGAGGTTATCATGCTCTCTGACTTCAGAATTTACATAGATATAGTAATCAAAACAGTATAGTACTGAAACAAAAACAGACACATCAATGGAATAGATAAGAGAGCACAGAAATAAGCCCACAAACATATGGTCAATTAATCTATGACAAGCGATACAAGAATACACAATAGGGAAAAGACAGTTTATTCAATTAGTGGTGCTGGGGACTGGACAGCTATATGTAAAATGAGACTAGAACACTTTCTTAGACCATATACAAAAATTAACTGAAATGGATTAAAGACCTAAATGTAAGATTAGAAACCATAAAATTCCTACATGAAAACAAAGGCAGTACACTATTTGACAAAAAGTCTTAGCAGTACTTTCAGATCAGATCAGATCAGTCGCTCAGTCATGTCCGACTCTTTGTGACCCCATGAATCGCAGCACGCCAGGCCTCCCTGTCCATCACCAACTCCCGGAGCTTGCTCAAACTCATGTCCATTGAGTCAGTGATGCCATCCAACCATCTCATCCTCTGTTGTCCCCTTCTCTCCTGCCTTCAATCTTTCCCAGCATCAGGGTCTTTTCCAGTGAGTCAGTTCTTTGCATCATGTGGCCAAAGTATTGGAGCATAAGCTTCAGCATCAGTCCTTCCAATGAATATTCATGACTGATTTCCTTTAGGACGGAGTGGTTGGATCTCCTTGCAGTCCAAGGGACTCTCAAGAGTCTTCTCCAACACCACAGTTCAAAAGCATCAATTCTTTGGTGCTCAGCTTTCTTTATGGTCCAACTCTCACATCCATACATGACTACTGGAAAAACCATAGCTTTGACTAGATGGACCTTTGTCGGCAAGGTAATGTCTCTGCTTTTTAATAAAATCAAATTTCAATATAATCAAATTAATATAATTTAATAAATCAGCTATACTTTGATAAAAACTTTAAAGTCTTCTTAGCAGCTCTGAAGGTCTGAGCTTAGGTTAGGTTGTAGACCATGCACTGGTTGTTGCACTGGTCTTGATGAAGTTGGATTCTTCTAGAAGAGTTCGGCCATAGATATTAGGGCATAGAAATTGATGATTAATTAATCCAAGAATGAGAGGAGTTCTGAACAGGTTTAATGACAAGATGATTCTAGAATTAGATAAGACTAGCAAGAGGAACATATGACAAGACCTAGGCTGGATGAGAGACAAAGAAATATTAGTAAGGAGTCAGCAAAACTTCTCACTAGGCTCAACTTGAGAATCAAATACTCTCAGCTTTAAAGCAAAAGTTTCAGGGGTGATCCCACTATAAATTTCAGTTGTTTGTCAGTTGCTTCATTTGCTATTATCTTCTCCCATTCTGAAGGCTGTCTTTTCACCTTGCTAATAGTTTCCTTTGATGTGCAGAAGCTTTTAAGGTTAATTAGGTCCCATTTGTTTATTTTTGCTTTTATTTCCAATATTCTGGGAGGTGGGTCATAGAGGATCCTGCTGTGATGTATGTCAGAGAGTGTTTTGCCTATGTTCTCCTCTAGGAGTTTTATAGTTTCTGGTCTTACGTTTAGATCTTTAATCCATTTTGAGTTTATTTTTGTGGTTGGTGTTAGAAAGCAACTCCTACAGCTCAACTCCAGAAAAATAAATGACCTAATCAAAAAATGGGCCAAAGAACTAAATAGACATTTCTCCAAAGAAGACATACAGATGGCTAACAAACACATGAAAAGATGCTCAACATCACTCATTATCAGAGAAATGCAAATCAAAACCACTATGAGGTACCATTTCACACCAGTCAGAATGGCTGTGATCCAAAAGTCTACAAGTAATAAATGCTGGAGAGAGTGTGGAGAAAAGGGAACCCTCTTACACTGTTGGTGGGAATGCAAACTAGTACAGCCACTATGGAGAACAGTGTGGAGATTCCTTAAAAAACTGGAAACAGACCTGCCTTATGATCCAGCAATCCCACTGCTGGGCATACACACTGAGGAAACCAGAAGGGAAAGAGACACGAGTACCCCAATATTCATCGCAGCACTGTTTATAATAGCCAGGACATGGAAGCAACCTACATGTCCATCAGCAGATGAATGGATAAGAAAGCAGTGGTACATATACACAATGGAGTATTACTCAGCCATTAAAAAGAATACATTTGAATCAGTTCTAATGAGGTGGATGAAACTGGAGCCTATTATACAGAGTGAAGTAAGCCAGAAAGAAAAACACCAATACAGTATACTAACGCATATATATGGAATTTAGAAAGATGGTAACAATAACCCTGTGCACGAGACAGCAAAAGAGACACTGATGTATAGAACAGTCTTATGGGCTCTGTGGGAGAGGGAGAGGGTGGGAAGATTTGGGAGAATGGCATTGAAACGTATAAAATATCATGTATGAAATGAGTTGCCAGTCCAGGTTCGATGCACGATACTGGATGCTTGGGGCTGGTGCACTGGGACGACCCAGAGGGATGGAATGGGGAGGGAGGAGGGAGGAGGGTTCAGGATGGGGAACACATGTATACCTGTGGCGGATTCATTTTGATATTTGGCAAAACTAATACAGTTATGTAAAGTTTAAAAATAAAATTAAATTAAAAAAAAAATTTCAGTTGTGAAATAGAGGTATCTTCCTATCAGCAGACTGTTAAGTACCATTCAAATTATAGATGGACTTTCTGATTAATATGTACTATGGTACATATTATTATTGCCTTAGATTACTGTGAAAGTTGCTCAGTCATGTCCGACTCTTTGCGACCCCATGAACTATCCAGTCCACGGAATTCTCCAGGCCAGAATACTGGAGTCAGTAGCCTTTCTCTTCTCCAAGGGATCTTCACAACCCAGGGGTTGAATCCAGGTCTCCCACATTGCAGGCAGATTCTTTACCAGCTGAGCCATAAGGGAAGTCCAGAAAACCAAAATCAGAAAGTTAAGAGGGCTATATCCATGGCTCAATCTGAAGCTCTGATTCAATTGTTAATATCATGCATCTTTGTGATTATAGAAGTAACATATCCTAATTGTGGAAAATTTGAAAGCTAAACAAAGGAACTAAAAGTGACCTGTTACAACAGCATTCAGGAAAAATAAAATATACTATCTTAGCATATATGCATATACATACTTTTGTATCATGTTTAAATGCACAGGTTCTAGAGCAAAACTGGTTATTTTCTCATCCCAGAATAGTCATTTCAATAGCTTTGTGACTTTTTAGGCAAATCACTGAACTTCTGTGTCTCCATTTTTTCTATTTAAAAGACAAATAAAAATGCTACCTACCTTCCAGTGAGATAGGTTATGATAAAATGATTTTATATATATAGCACTTAGAACAATGCCCAGAATATAAGTAGTCCAAAGTAGAGGATAGCTATCATTACTGTGTGTAATATAGGAGAGTCTGGTCATAGTTCTTGGTTCAAACTCAGTGTCAGAACCACTCACTAAAAATATCAAATAAGAACTAGAGGGTAGACATCAGGGAAATGGATTTTTTTTTTTTTTTTTTTTTGTATCCTAGAAAGCTCAAGGCAGATATTTTGTCCAGGGAGATCTCAGAACTGATCTGGCTCTTTCCTCAGTAAAATATTTGGCCTTGTTAATGCTGAGTAGGGTTCAAGAAGCAGTAGAGCCTATTAGTTCTAAACATTCCTTAAACAGAAGTACAAAGATTGTTAGTACAAGGTGTTTTTTCTCCGCCCCCACCCCCCACCCCAGAAAAGTGACTACAGTATAAAAAACTAATGCTGCAGGGGAGAAAAATATGCTATTTTTTTGAGTCTGACAAGACTGTTCCCTGTACAGATAGTGGCACTGGCAGCTGTAAATCTATAGGGAACTAGGGACCAGATTAAGTCCATGCTAAGATATGCTTCACCTGTTCCCATTTTATGAGGCTTTTTCCTTGTCTCAGGAAAGAGCCTTAAATCAGGAAATTGCAATGTGTGGTCCTTTCCCCACCAACCAGAAATAATGCAGGCATTATTTAATGAAGTGGGATGTGAAATACTATAACTTTAGGCATACATTTATAGGGCTTTATCCCAGGTGGCTCAGTGGTAAGGAATCTGTCTGCAATGCTGGAGATGTGGATTCAATCCTTGTTTTGGGAAGATCCCCTAGAGAAGGAAAGAGCAACCCACTCCAGTATTCTTGCCTGGGACATCCAATGGACTGGGAAGCCTGGCGGACTACAATCCATGAGGTCACAAAAAAGTCAAACATGACTTAGCAACTAAACACTAACAACGATGACAATCTATTTATAGTACAAAAATAAAAATACAAATAGAATAATTATTTGGGTGTGGTTAGCAGATGAAAAGTTGTATTTTGGAGTAAAAATAGGGCATTGTCTGTCATATATTGTAATTTTTATCCCAATTTATCTGTTATTATTGTGTTTTACACATATATATCTTCAATGTAAAGTAAAACGATTGATTCTTCTTAAAACTATTGATTCTTCTTAACTTTTTCTATTATTAGGATTCTTTCCAATTTTGTTTTATGCAGGTTATTATATGCATTCCTTTTTTCCACATTTATCATTTGAATCTTTCTGAAATTTGCCATCTAGCTTTGACTAGCTTATTGTGTAAATGACAGAAGCATAATAAGCTGCCACCATGCAGCAAGTATTTGAGTATTGTGTATTGAGTATTTTACCTGTATCTGCATTATATCACATGTTATTATTCTCATTGTAAGTCTAAACAATTAAAAACAAAAATTTTTTAAAGAAAAATCCAAAATCCATCCACCAATAACTAACATTTTGGTGAACAATTTTCTATAGGTTTTCATGATTATATGCACATGTAGCTATACAGAAATATATAAAAATAAGAAGAAATTGAATTATGCTGCTTTGTAATCTTTTCCATTAAATTATATACAAATATATTTACATATCAATAAATGTACATCTACATTATCTTTAATTTGTACATACTGATTGGCTAAATTCACATCATCCCAATTTAACTAGTCTATCCACTATTATAGCCAGTTAACTTGTTTCCCAAGTATTGCCCCTATAAACAAAGTACACAAAAAATGTTAAGCTTTTTTGTGTATGTATCTTGTATTATTTGCATTTATGTTTTTACAATAAACTTTTAGTAAAATCACCAGCTTATAGAAGGTATGTACATTTCACATTTGTATACGAATTGCTAAATAACCCTCTGGAAACGTACTAAGAGTTAACAGTGCATTAGCTCATCCATATCCCCACACTGTGTTTTCTTAATGCCATAAATCTTCTCTAATATGATAGGTGAAAACTATTAGTTTTTATTTTCAAAGTGAGTTTGTCTACTGGTATTCTTTTATGAATATTATTTTCATAACTTTTCACCATTTTTCTGTTAGACATTTACTTTATATTTGACATGTAGAATCTTTATATATTGAGAATATCTAATATTTATTATATATCAAATTTTTTTCCTAGTTTGCTGTTTTTTCAATCTTGATTATAGTATATTTTTGGCTTTTTTGAAGGTAAAATTTATTAGTATTTTGAGTTATTGGTATTCATAAAGTGATTAGAAAATCTTTAACTTCAAAACTATAAAATTATAAATATATGTTAAGTAAGAATATATAAACTTTTAAATGTATATATGTGTACTTTAAAATTCTTTTCCCTTATAGGTTATTACAAAATATTGAGTATAGTTCCCTGCACTGTATATTGAATATAGTTCCCCGTGAGGTCCTTAATAGTTGTCTATTTTATATCAATATACAGTTGTGTGTATATGTTATTCCCAAACTTCTAATTGATCATTTCCCCTCTTTCCCCTTTGGTAACCATAAGTTTGTTTCCTATGTCTGTGGGTCTACTTCTGTTTTATATACACATTCATTTGTATCCTTTTTTTCCTTAATTCCACATATAAGCAATATCATACGGTATTTGTCTTTCTCTGTGTTGGCTCACTTCACTTAATATGACAATCTCTGGGTCTATCTGTGTTTCCCTTTATAGTTTAATTTTTTTACACTTAAATCTTTGACCCAACTGGGACTTTTTTAGTATGAAAAAAACACATCTGGGACTTTGATTTACATAGTGAGTATAGATGTAGCTTTATTAAATTTCCCCTCAAATAACTAGCCCTGTTGTCCTAAAGTGCATTTATTGAAAAGCCTGTCCTTTCTCCTAATCCATGGGTTTGAAATACCTCTTTATCACATCTTAAAATCCACAGCATATTTGGAAATGCTTTACTATTTCCAAAGAAACAGACACACATTGGAAGGACTAATGCTGCAGCTGAAGCTCCAATACTTTGGCCACCTGATGCAAAGAACTGGCTCATTGGAAAAGACCCTGATGCTGGAAAAGATTGAAGGCACAAGAAGAAGGGGACGACAGAGGATGAGATGGTTGGATGGCATCACCAACTCGATCAACATGAGTTTGAGCAAGCTCCGGGAGTTGGTGATGGACAGGGAAGCGTGGTGTGCTGCAGTCCATGGGGTCGCAAAGAGTCAGATACGAATGAATAACTGAACTGAATCATTAGTCACATGACTTTGGACAACCTGAACTATGACTCCTGTGACTGAGGAACTGAATTTTTAGTTGTATTTAATTGTAATCATTTTAAATTTGTATAATCACATGTTTATCAGATAGCAATTCTAGAAAAGAACTATTTTTAAAAAATCACATTCCTATTATACTTCTTAACAGCATTATTGTTGTTGTTCAGTTGCTAAGTCATGTTCAACTCTTTGCAACCCCATGAACTGTAGCACGCCAGGCTTCCCTCTCCTTCACTATCTCCTTGAATTTGCTCAAAACCATGTTCATTGAGTCAGCGATGCCATTCAACCATCTTGTCCTCTCTCCTGTCCTCCTGTCCAACCTTCTCCTCCTGTCCTCTATCTTTGCCTGCATCAGAGTCTTTTCCAGTGGGGTCGGCTCTTTGGATCATATGGCCCAAGTATTTAAGCTTCAGCATCAGTCCTTCCAGTGAATATTCAGGGTTGATTTCCATTAGGATCGACTGGTTTGGTTGTAGCATTATTGGAGGATAATAAAATTGGCAATTTCCTATTCAACCTGTAGCTATCATTTTGACAGAGATTTTCAGTGAAGTACTAAGACTAATGTTGAAATTTCAATGGCAACTCAATGAAATATGTAATGTATGCCCCCCCTGTATTCATGACACTCAGCAGAATAAGAGACAGATTTGATAACCCTCTACAAGTTTAAACTTTAGTAGATGTGATAAAGTGCTGCTGCTGCTAAGTCGCTTCAGTCGTGTCCGACTCTGTGCGACCCCATAGACGGCAGCCCACCAGGCTCCCCCATCCGTGGGATTTTCCGGGCAAGAACACTGGAGTGGGGTGCCATTTTCTTCTCCAACGCATGAAAGTGAAAAGTGAAAGTGAAGTCGCACAGTCATGTCCAAGTCTGTGCAACCCCATAGACGGCAGCCCACCAGGCTCCCCGATCCCTGGGATTTTCCAGGAAGAACACTGGAGTGGGGTGCCATTTCCTTCTCCAATGCATGAAAGTGAAAAGTGAAAGTGAAGTTGCTTGGTCCTGTACGACTCTTGCGACCCAATGAACTGCAGCCTACCAGGCTCCTCCATCCATGGGATTTTCCAGGCAAGAGGCCTGGAGTGGGGTGCCATTGCCTTCTCCTTTGACTATGGAGCATTAGAGAAAAATTAGGGACGGATACATGGAAGAGGTGGCACTAAAGCTGCTGCTTCTTGAATACAGTTCATTCTCAACAGGCAGAGAATTAGAGATGGGAGGGACTAAAGAAGTCCACAATAAACGAATGGCGTAAGAAAAACCATTAATTATGGATAATAAAAGGTTATGTTGCACAATGGTGAATGGTTTGGTTCCACTAGATCATCATGAGAGCAGCAAGGTAGTGAGAAATAAGGCTGACTAGGTACGCCAATGCTAAATCTCAAAGGACCTCAGATTCTGACCAAAGAATCTGCTCCTGACTTTATAGCAAGTAGAGAGAGAATGAAGTTGTTTTAGATTAGTATCCTCTAAGCTCTGAACCTCAGAGCAATAATAGATTTCTGGTATCAATAAAATAAAGTTTTCCAACTTAAAATATATTACCTTAGAGAAATCACTGAAATATTTGGATGCTTGCTTTCTAGCATTTGTAATATAGGAAGAATCATCCACCTCACAAGATTACTTTGAACACTAAGCAAGATAAGGAAAGGGAAATGCATTTAACAAAGTATAAAACATACACAATATAAATGTTGAAAATTCATAACAAAGTATGCTGTGTGTGCTCAGTCATGTTCAACTCTTTGTGATCACATGGACAAGTATCCTGCCAGACTTCTCTGTCCATGCGATTTCACAGGCAAGAATACTGCAGTGAGTTGCCACTTCCTTCTCCAATAACAAAATATAGTGACCTAGATGATTCCCATAGTGACACACAGCCAAGTAAGCCAGGACAAGGCAACCTATTCAGGAATGCACAGTAACAGACTAAAACACAGAAGACTCTACAACACAGCCTTAGGAATAATTTTTTTATAAAGGCATAATTTCATAGGGCAAACTAATAGGATAATCTATCTTATTTGAGTCCCTTGATATTTACACGAGCTGGGTTCATCGTAACAGGTCACCCAGTTCAATCTACCAAATCTGATATTTGAATTCCCACCAAATACTTGGCCACATTATGTACAGTGGTGAAGAGCTGTGTATGTGCAGAACACATTATGTAGTACAGGGGTATAGAACTTTCTAAGGTTACAGTACAAAGTACTGAATTTATTCAGTTCAGTTCCTCAGTCTTGACCAACTCTTTGTGACCCCATGGACTGTAGCACGCCAGGCCTCCCTGTCTATCATCAACTCCCAGAGTTTACTCAAACTCATGTCCATGTCAGAAAAGTCTTTGTGACTTGGTAACAATGCATACCATTCAATCCACTCACTGTGTATTCAACACTTTTAACTAACCAGTTAAAAGCTCTTCAGGAAGATTACTTCTAAAATGCAGAATATATTGGAGAGCAGAGCAAAGATAATGAGAGGTTTTTATAGCAGACCAGGTCAAGAATCTGGAGTGGGAAAGGAGGAGGCAAAGGCAGGATGAGGGAGGGAAGAGAGGATGGAAACAGCAGGCCAGGTTACAGGAAGAGAGGGAGCAAAAGGAAGGGCCTGGGGATGGAGAGGAAAAGGCGAGGGAGGAGGTGGGACGCAGGGAAAGGGGAGGGGCATGAGGGAGAAACGGAGCGGGCTAGAGCCGTGGAGATGAAAAACATAGAGGAAGTGGGGGAAGGAACAGGAGGGAGAACAGAGAGGAAGGAGATGAGAGGGGGCTAGATAAAGGGGAGGGAGGATGGAGAGAAAGGACAGTGAGGCAGGGGTGGGGGATGCAGAGAACGGGGTGGGGACAGAAAGATTGGGTGGGGGGTTCAAGAGGATGGGTTGGGGGAGTGGGGGACTCAACAGAAGGGGAAGGGGGGCCAAGTGGAAGAAGAAAGGGGGACCCAGTGGAAAGGGCAGGAGATGCAGAGAATGGGACAGGGACAGAGAGGAAGGAGTAGCGGACCAAGAGGAAGGGCGGGAGGGAGTGAGTGAAAGAGGTGGGGGGAACCAAGGGGAAAAGGGGAACAATTGAAAGGGAAAGGGGGACTGAGTGGAAGGGGAGAGGGGGAACAGGGCAGAAGGGGAAGGGGGACTGATTGAAAAGGAAAAAGAGACCAACTGGAAAGGACAAGGACAGTGTGCAGAGAAGGGAGTGGGAATGGAGAGAAAGGAACCAGAGAGAAAGAGTTTGGGGGACCGAACAGAATGGGGGGAAACAGAAGAGGAGGCGGAACTGAATGGAAGGGAAGGGGTGAACTGAACAGAGGGGAGGGGGGTAACAGAGGGGAAGGGGGGACCAGGTGGAAGGGGAATGGGGGACTGAGTGGAATATGCCAGGGATGCAGAGATTCGGAGAAAAGATCAAGAGGAAGGGGTGGAGTGAGGAAACCGAGCAGAAGAGCAGATGGACCAGGGGTACAAAGTGGAAGGGGATGGGGGAACTAAATGAAAGGGGACGGGGATGGAGAGCGGGGACACAGTGGAAGGGAAGGGGAGAACTAAGTGCAAGGGGCAGGATGCAGAGAAGAGGACCTGAGAGGAAGCGGTGGGGGAAACTGAGCAAAACGAGTGTACTGAGTGGAAGGGGAGTGGGGAATGGAAAGAGGAGGACAGAGCAGAAGGGGAGAGGGGAACTGAGTGGAAGGGGAATGGGGGACTGATTGCAAGGGACTGGGGTAACCAAAGGCAAGGGAGGAAGGATTGAAAGGGGAAGGGGGATCCCGAGTGGGAGGTGCAGCAGATGCAGAGAAGGGGATGGGGACAGAGAGAAAGGATAGGGGGACTCAGTGGAAGGTGTTGGGGGGGAACTGATGGAAGGGGGTGCGTGTACCAAGCAGAAGGGGTGGGTGACAGAGAAAGGACCGAGAGAAAGGGGTGCAGACCCCAGGGTTAGGGGTGGGAGATGCAGAGAAAGAGGATGGGGACAGAGAGAAAGGACTGAGCAGAAGGGGTGATGGGACCTAATCGAAGGGGTTGGGGGGACCTAGAGTAAAGAGTGGGGGTGCAGAGAAGAGGGGGACAAAGAAAAAGGACTGAGAGGAAGGGGTTGGGGGACTAAGTGGAAGGGAAAGGGGGACTAAGCAGAAGGGGCAGGGGATGCTGAGAAGGGGATGGAGACCCAGAGGAAGGGTAAGGGAACCAAGCCAAAGGGGCGGGAGGGGGGGGGATGGAGAGGAAGGGGAGGGGTTCTGAGTGGAATGGTGGGAGGACAGAGAGGGGGTCCCAGGGGAAGGAGTGGGGTGCAGAGAAAGGGAGGGGAACAGAGAAAGCACTGAGAGGAAGGGGAGGGGGGGCCATCAGAAGGGGAGGGAGGATGGAGAGGGAGCACCGAGTGGAAGGGAATGGGGGACCGATTGCAAGCCATGGGGGGAACCAAGGGGAAGGGGGGAAGACTGAAAGGAGAATGGGGACCTGGGGACTGGGCAGAAATGGAAGGGATCGGGCGGAAGGGGAAGGAGGGACTGAGTGGAAAGTGTGAGGGGTATGCAAAGAAGGGGATGGGGACGGAGAGAAAGAGTAGGGGGACCGAGTGCAAGGGTGGGGGGGAAACCGATGGAGGGGAAGAGGGCGCAGAAGGGGAAGGAGGGATGGACTGAAATGGCAAGGGAGACAGAGTGGAAAGGATGATGGGGTGGGGTGCAGAGAAGGGGATGGGGATGAAGGGTGGCAGGATCAAGTCAAAGGTGGGGGAGGAACCGGGAGGAAGGGGAGGGGGACCGAGCAGGAGGGGCTGGGGACCAAGAGGAAGGGGAGGAAGGGTTGGGGGGAACAGCAGAAAGAGAGGGAGGATGGAGGGGGGACCAAGCGGAAAGGGAGGGGGCAACTGACCAGAATGGAATAGGGGACCCATTGGAGGGGGAATGAGGGACTAATTGTAGGGGGTGGGGGAAATCAAGGGGAAGAGGAGAGGGCTCAGTGTACAGATACAGAGACTGGGATGGGGGCTGACAGAAAGGACCAGGAGGAAGGAGTGGGGAAACGGAGAGGAAGGGGTGGGGGGAACCGACCTGAAGGAGGGGGTACCGAGCAGGAGGGGAAGGGGAACCAAAAGGGGAGAGGGGACTGAGGGGAAGGGGTGGGGGGAAGTGAGGGGAAGCGCGGAACAAGTGAAAGGGGAAGTGGAACCGAGTGGAAGAGGGGGAATGCAGGGGAAGTGGGACAGAGAGGAAGGGTGGGGGGACCGAGCTGAAGAGGAGTGGGGACCAGTTGGAAGGGGCTGGGAGAATCCAGTGGAAGAGGAGGGAGGGGCCTATTGAAATGGGAAGAGGGACCAAGTGGAAGGGGCAAGGGATGCAGAGAAGGGGATGGGAGAGGTAGGGTAGAGGGACCCAGTGGAAGGGGAAAGTGGGAAGGATTGAAAGGGGAAGGGGGACCAAGTGGAAGCCGTGGGGGATGCAGAGAAGGGGATGGGTGGAGGGAAAGGGTAGGGGGACCCATCAGAATGGTGGGGGATGCAGAGAAGGGGGAAGGGGATGGAGAGAAAGGAAGGAGAGAAAGGGGAGGGGGCACCGAGGGGAAGGGGTGGGGGATGCAGAGAAGAGGATGGGGATGGAAAAGAAGGGTGGAGGGACCTAGCCTAAGGGGAGGGAGGACAGAAGGGGGAACCAAGGGGAAGGGGAGGGGCACTGAGCAGAAGGGGAGGGATTCAGAAAGAAAGGACTGAGAGGAAGGGGCAGGGGAGGGGGGACCCAGAGGAAGGGCTGAGGAGTGGGTGTGAGGAAGAACAAGGGGAAGAGAGCAAGGACAGGGAAAAAGAAAAAGAATCTAGAGGACTTGTCAGGGAGAGGCAACAGTAATAGAAGAGAAAAGGTATTTCAGAGACAGAACTTAGGGCATATAACAAGATGCAAGAGGCAGGAATGGAAGGGCATACAGGAGTCATAGATGACTGAGAATTAGTGTTTGAATACATTTTACATGCCAATAAAACACCCAGTAATGGAATAAAGGAAGTTAGATATAAAGTATGTTGGAACTCAGGAGAAAAGCCAAGGAACAGCTACATTAAGAGGTGAGATTTAAGAACAAGAAGGCAGGAAGGCAGCTAAAGCTGGGCTCCTTGGCACAGAAAATGTGTTTAGGTTGATTGATCAAACATTTGGAGCAATACCTGTGTCTGGGGATGCCCAAAAGAAACTGGCCCACGATGGACTCACTCTAGTGCCTCTGGTCTCATTGAGAAGCAGTTCAAAGTGAACTAGCCCCACAAGTCTGAATTCATTGCTGGCTTTGGCCAAATGGACCCATGAAGTACATCTTTTCATCAGGTCTTATATTGGCCAGGCATGTTTTACTCTGGAATCCCTTGACAATGACAGCTTAGAGTCTAAATTTCATAAGAAGCTTATTTTCAAGTCCTAGCTCAGGATAATTAAAGCACACATTGCACACTCAACATTTATCTTTCTCCACCAAGTTGGCTCTGAACACAGCTTCTTAGTGTAGGCTCAGGAGACAAACCTCAGGGGTTAAGGGTTGCAGGCTGCTAGCTATGGCTAGAAACCAGCCCTGAGAAGCCCTGTTAGGCCACATCTTGAGATTGAGCAGTAATTTGCCTTACTTTTAGGTCTTATTACTAAACAGCTGAAATTTGGGATGTTTTTTATTTCTTCCATTTGGGTCACAGGGCATTTTCACCAAGGAGGTTACAGTACCTCTTCAAATGGAGAAGGCAACACGTGCATTCTTCTAACAGATCTGGCTCCTATCAGTACTGCCAGTCAAAGAAATATCCAAGTCCAAGGGAGAAAATGTAGTTTTTTTCTCCTTTAAGTTTCATCATATTACAGCAACCTGTCACAGAATCTACTCAAACCATTAAGTTGTACACAGGACTGACTCCCTTTCAGGAACAGATAGAAACATACAATTGTGTTTTACCAAAGTATGATCATTTCAACCATATTTTAATTCATTTCACTTTCTCAGCCTATCCTCTTCTCAAACAGCAAATGTTTTACCCTGAGCCATTTCAATGATTTATGCAAGCCAACGTAATTGATAAAGTCAAGTTTTTTTTTTTTTTAAACAAAGCTGGAATAGCTTTTCTTTCTTATAAGGGTGAACTCTTTAGAGCCCAGGTTCCCAACCTCTGGGCCATGGACCACTTCTGCCAGATTAGTGACAATATTAGATTAGAAATCAAGTGTACAATAAATGTAATGAACTTGAATCATCCCAAAACCATCCCCCCCACCACCCCAGTCCATGGAAAAACTGTCCTCCTTAAAACTGGTCCCTGGCACCAAAAAGGTTGGGGACCGCTGCTTTAGAGTATGTCTTCTTAAAGCCAAATAAAACTTCAGCTCTTAGTACCTGCAGAGACGTATGTCAAGTGGGTAATTTGGGCTATTCCCCAGGTAGCCATGCCATCCATTACACCCTGCCAAGTAGCATATGCCTGTATGGATTCTATCACTAATTATTGGTAAACAAGGAAGTTCTACTCAGTTAAAGAACAGTGTCCCAGGAAAGGAATAGGTAAATCAAGACTCAGACTCAATTTGGCCAGTAAATACTACAATCTAGAGGCACCCCTAAGTTCCCCATACCTGATCAGCACCTTTAGCCTCTGCATCCAGACATCCTGGCATTAGGAGTCTCATAGAAATGGAAAACGGTCCCATTGCTCAACCGGAGTTAAGACCACCCAGAAATTATTGAGGGCCACAGAGGCCATACTGTAAAACCAGCTTAAGTCCCTAGCTCTTCTACTCTGAAGGTCTGGTCTTGACCCATCAGACAGAAACACAAATGGCCATGGCTCACAGTCACCAGGACATCTTTGGTTACCATGTGCTCCTCCTTCCAACCAGCTGGAGCTAGAGTGGGCAAACCAGGAACCTTTGGTGCCACAACATTTTACCTGGATTTAAATACTTTCTATTTAAATTATCTGCTTCAACTGCATGTGATTGCAGGCTATCTAGTCCAAGGCAGCCCCCAAGTTGGACAGCTCACACGGTGAGCAGGTGGCTCAGAGTCAGAGCCATTGCATCGGGTCCAGCCACAGCACAGCCCAGTCGGATAGCAGTGGCCCTCTAACAGGTTGTTCTGTGCAGGAGGAGTACAAAGGATGGAGTGGGCACAGGTAGGCACTTCCACTACAACCCTGGCTCAGGTATATCTGGAAATGTCACTCACTCTAGGCCCCAGGTTAGTTGCCTCATTCCTGTTTGGGGAAGCAAGTGATGCTGGGGAAAAAAAGGCCTCCTGAGCCACAAGACCAGGCAGAAGCTGAAGACCCTGTTGGCAAGAAGCCCAGTAGCAAAGCATTCAATGAGGACCACTGCCCCTGACTCCTCAAGGAGAGACCATGCCGGGGTTGGCGGCATCAGGGGAAGTGGATCTCAATCCTCCACACCTGTGCTGGACACTTCTTCCCTCCCAGGGGCCCGGTAACCAAGGCAGCCTTCCTGAGCAGCACAAAGGTGCTAAACCTGCAAGGCTTCAGGGAAAAGTCCTTCCCTTCCTCTCTTTCTCCTTCCTTGGGGGTCTGACCCCCAGCTGTGTGGCATGTTTAATAATCTATAATTTGGCTTCCCTGACCAGGAAAAGACAGCCTTCTTGAAAGTCAACAGAAGATGAAACTGAATGAACTGGTGGGGGATAGATTATTCCTGAATAGACCCCCGCCCACACACACACACACACACACACACACACCCACACACACCCACACACCCCCACCCATCCCCCCCACCCCCCACCACCCCTCCAGAGTAGCTTTCAGCCAAGAGGTACTTTTCAAACACTCCAGCCCAGGCATAACTTATGTGGGAGGCATGGAGGAAACAAATATGTTTACTAACACCTCCTGCAAATTCCCTGGGTCATAGAGATGGGGGGGGGGTGGGCCCACCTCGGCCTCAGGGGGATGGTGCAGGAACTAGAAGGAAACCCTGGAACAGAGAATTCTTATAACTGTACACTTCCTTTGCCAGATCTCTCTGCTTAAGAATTTTTTTCTTAAACCTTTGATAGTGACAAATCAAGCTAGTTGCTCCAATGGCAGACCCAGGGTGGCAAGTCGGGTCACATGCAGTGGCTGTCCCTCCTCTCCCTCTCTGGGGTCCCTTTGCAAGGAGTTAGAAGTGCAGCTTAGCGCTTGTGGCTCCTTTCCCTCGTGCAATGGTTCAGAGAAGGTCACTCAACCCGAGAAACCAGCTCAAGGGGGAGCAGAGTTTCCTCTGGGACAGGAGACGTGGCACCCCAGGATCTGAGCTGGGGTCCATTCAGGTTCTCAAGGCAGGCGGGCCTAGATGCCCTCTCTGCCCTCTGATCGCCAAAGCTCTCCTCTGTTTCGGGCTCGCTGGGAATCCCCAGGAGCGGGAATGTATTGCTGGGGAACACCTCACTGCTCCGCCCAGGAGCCACCTTCAGCCCCATCCCCTCGCCCATTGCTCTCCTGGCTTCTGGCACAACTGTGGGTAGAGTCAGAAAGAAGCACTCAGTAGGATAGTGCCTTCCAGGCTACAGAGCCCGTGCTCCAGCCGCAGAGACCACAAAGATACAGCAGGAGAAATGTAATGCACAGGCGAGCCAGCACCTGCAGGCGGGCTCCAGCTCCTCCTCGGCTAGGAGCCCCTGGCCCTGGGAGCTCTGGTCCCTAAACTTTCTCAGAAGGATAAATGAGGGAAAAGGAAACCGGCCTGACGCGGGGACCAGAGATGCAGGAGAGGCAGAGTCCCCGTTGGCCTCAGCCGGCCTGCTCTCTGAGGTCACCTGCACATTCTCCCCTGGCCCTCACCAGCTAACTGTCCGATTTTGAAAATGGACATTACCTGTCTGAGTCTTGCAAAACAGCCGGGGCGTCCAGCGGGGCTCAAGCGTGCCGTTCCATGTCGGGGCGATCGCGGTCCAGGATGAGATAGAGAACTAGGTTGCAGAGAGCCCGGGCTCAAGCTTCCCAGGCGACAAGGGAGGCTGCCCGAAGGCGAGGGGCCCGGAGGAGGCGTAGGGAAGACGGCTGTTTCCAGAGCAGCCAGACAGGGCAGCCCCGCCCGTTTTCTCCAACTCCCAGTCCTAGCCAAAGAGGATGCTAGAAAACTTCTCCGCGCCCAAGGAAGATTTCTCGAGTTCGGCAGCGCTTCTGTGGACTTTAGGGGGAGCTGACCAGGGAGAGGTTTAAAGAGGGCTCCTAAATCACTGAGCCGCTACGCTGGAAACCAGGTGCCTCCTCTTGGCTCCGTGGCCAGAGTCTCCTAAGTCTCCTGCCTCTCAGCCTCTTCCTTCTCCAAGACTTTGCTTCGGAGCAGCCTTACTCCAGCCCCACCTCGTCTTGGCCAAAGGGTGCAGGGTGGGAAGCCGGCGCGTCGGCCCGTGGCCCCTACGCCCCTCACGAGGCACACTTGCCCCAGAGGTCCTAAAAGCCCTGGCGGCAGTGCAGGCAGCAGGTGTGAACTCTGCCTGCCCGTCTCTCTCCTGCCGGTTCGCGGCTCCAACCTTATCTGGGAACCTTCTCCAGCCAGTGCACAAAAGCCTATATTATCTCCCCTAGCTCCGAAGAAGGAGCGGTACTCGGGAAGTGCGCTCCAGGCTTGCCTCACATCCTGCCACCGCGGCTGCCGCTTCCAGAATTTGCCTAGAGCGGGGGTAGGAGGGCAGTGGAAATCACCTACAGCTGCGTCTCGGTCGCTAACAGTTTGGTGCCTCCGGGCTGACTGATTACACCGGGGAGGAGGAGGGGATTAGAGAGAATAGCTCCGGCGCGTCACGGAAAAGGGTTACTGCTGCTCCTCCTCCTCTTCCACACCCCTTTGGATTCCAACCCCGAGTTCCCCCATCCCCTGGTTAAAAAGAGAGAGAGAGACAGAGAGAGAGAGAAAAGCACTTCCCTCTTACCTTTCCCGGGAGAAAGTGCGTCCCAGCAGCGCCGTCTAGCGTCCTTACCGGAGTACGCCAGCCTAAAGGGCTAGGCCGAGCGCGGAACCCAGTGAGTGAAGGCAGGGAAAACCGCTAAGCAAAGTTTGTCAACTATCCCGATCCCCAGTTCCACCCGTTGAGCAGGTATCTAGTTCAGCCAGGAGTTCACCTGTTTGGTTCCCCCCAGGCCAGACCGTAGTGTTATTAAAGACGCATGCCGCCTAAATGTATTCATAATGTGAGCTTCTGAGTACCAGAGAGGACTCCTCTTATCCACACCTCCCACGTTAGAGATCCTTAAGTCTCTGGGTTCTCCAGACCCGCCGGGCAAACGGTTGGCAAGGAGGGCTGGGACCCCAGGATGGGCTCTGAGATAGAACCCGGGCACCAAAACCAGGCAGTGATTGTTTATGCCATGCCCTGAGGCTTGCCAGAGGTGCTCCTGACTACGTGAGTCTTCAAGGTCATGAAACCCAGGAGGTCCTCTCTTTAAAGAGTGATGGGAGAGAGGGGCAACGACTCAGGAACTGACAGGGTTTGAAATGCAACAGATAAAGAGACCGGTTTCTATGCCAGGTATCTCCCAGAGCGTTCTGCTCCGCTCACTGGCACCTTGCTGATTAACACACTTAACAGGATTGCTCATTTAACGGGTCAGCTAAGCGCTATGCTCCAGCATTTGCTGCTGCGCTAGGCTCCTGTTAATTTGTCTTTCTCTAAGCTCTCTCCAGCTGTTCTCCTGAGGCTACTCCATCGCTCTGCATTAGCTGCGGAGAGTGACGCGAGCGAGCGAGCCAAAGACTGAGACAGAGACCGGAACGGACAGCTAGAACAGAACGTTCTGTGCGCGCGGCGAGCCTGCGGACCCACACCTTGCTTCAGTTTCCGTGACTATTTGGCCTTGATCCACTATCCCCTGGACTTTTAAGGCCGAGACTGTGCACAACTAAAGTTACCGTCCCTGTCTCACTTTTCATGACAAGTTTATGAATTCTTTTTTCCCACTGACCATCTCAGAAAATTTGGCAAAACCCCACCCTGGAAAATTCTTTCTGCAATTGGTTAGGTCCAGGGATCGAGAGAGGTCAGGTGTGGAAGGAAAGGTCCTTTTGGCAGGAACCAAGTTATCCTCCCAGGTGTTTGGTGTTTATAGGTGCAGTGTGGTGGGGGGAGGGCTGTATTTTGAAACAGCGGAAAGATCTTAGAATTTCTGCTTCTGTTGTCCTCTTTTCAGATACAAGCTCAGTCTTCCGATGGGGACTAGAGAGCCAGTTTTCCCTTGCTCTTTGCTATAAAGCTCATGTAAACGTCCTTCTGCCTGAGTGCCTGCCCTGAGCAATCCGGATCACAACTTCCAGCCATCCAGCTGCACCTGCATTAATGTTTTTCCGGCTCAACGTAAAGTGCTTCCAAAAGGCTGGGAACTGCAGCAATTCAGGGTGGAAGAACACTGCCTCTTCACATCTCACCTGCCTAATGCCTCCACTCTTGCCTTTAGCATAGCCCCAAGCCCTCATGCCCTGGGCCCTAGCTGAGCAGCTAGGCTGTCTATAGGTGAGGCCATCTGGCCAAACCAGGAGAGCTCTCATTTACATATAAAGGTGTTAAGGAGCCAGCAGCCAGGACAAAGGGAGCTAACCCAGGGTAGCAGCCAATAATAAATATCCCTAACCAATTTGTCAAGTAAACAAGAGATTTTAAAGAAATAACAAGAAACAAACAAGCAAACAAACACCTAGAAAGCACTGTTCCTGTGGAGCCCTTTTATCATCTTTTATGTCCAATTCCACCTAACTTTACTCTAACACTCAGTGCCTTTTTGTATACAAGTTCTATGTCTCCTGCCCTATCAAAACTCACTCTCCCATGTACCTACCACACTTTCAGTACTCTTCCTGCTGATGACAATGTGTCGGTGTTCCAGTCTGATAAATACCTAACTAGTCTAGCTAACCTTACTCCCCTGGGTAATATCATCCTTCACCAGAGGCTTTGAGAAGATTTTCCACAATTGAAGAATTCAGGCACTATGGCAGACCAGTGGATTTTCTTTGGATGGAGGAAGGGCTCTTGGTACCCATCAAAGAGGGCTGCTGTTTGGCCTATTCAGCAGTTCTGGCTTATGGTTAAATGAAGTTATTGCAAGAGAGTCAAGGAATATAGGAATAAGGAGATCAAACAGGAACAAAATGCCAAGAAGATGGGAAGGAACCACTGACTTCTCAAAAATAATGTCTGGGACCTTGCTCCTCAAAGTGATATCCATAACCAGCAGCATTGGGGCATCACCTGGCAGCTTGCTAGAATTGCAGAATCTTAGAACCCAGCCCCGGAGAAGGCAATGGCACCCCACTCCAGTACTCTTGCCTGGAAAATCCCATGGACGGAGGAGCCTGGTGGGCTGCAGTCCATGAGTCAGACACGACTGAGCGACTTCACTTTCACTTTTCACTTTCATGCATTAGAGAAGGAAATGGCAACCCACTCCAGTGTTCTTGCCTGGAGAATCCCAGGGACAGAGGAGCCTGGTAGGAGGCTGTCTTTGGGGCCATCTACAGAGTCGGAAACAACTGAAGCGACTTAGCAGCAGCAGCAGACCCCAACCCCAGAACTACTGAATTAGAAACTTCACAAGTTTTTTAACAAGAAACTTAACAAGACCCTCAGGTGACTGCAAACACATATTAACAATTGAAAAGCATTTTAAAGAAAACCTTTCAACTCTGCCTAGCCCAGGAGAGGAAAAGGACAGTTAGTGTAATCACCTAAGGATCTAAAAATAGGGTCTGGCACCACCATTGTCAGATGATAAACACCACAGAACAAGGCCAGAAATGAGGCCCAATATATATCAAGTTATAGTTAGCAGCTCTACCTACAGACGGCCTGTTTGCAAAACTGTCCTTAGTTACATGAAGAAATAGATGAGAATGTGTCATAGCTTAAAATAATTCTATCACTACCACTGAACAAACAGATCGATTCCCATGTTCCACTAGAGGAGGGTCAGTATCATCTATTAAGAACAGAATTTTACACAGTTCAGCAAACTATGGGTACTCAATATATGCTCGCCAATTAATGGCGAGAAGAGCTAATAACCATTTAGTGAAGCCAAAAGTATTTATGAAATTAAAAATTGTGATAAGTAGCTTTGCAAAAAAAATAAACAAAAAAATATGCTGAATTGAAATGTATCTCTTCCAAAGGCAAATTTCAAAGTTACCTATTATGATAATACAGTGAGACTAGAGAACAAATAGTTATTGAGTGTCTGCTCATTTACCAGGTGTCCTACATACTTGATCTTATTTCATCCATGTTTCTAGACTTGGATGATGGCCAAAATTACCAGTTTGGCACCTTGTTAAAGATTCCTGGAACCATGCCGCAGATCTATTAAATGAGAATCTCAAGCAATGAACCACCTCAAAAGAGGAGCACCTTTCTAAGCAAAACTTAAAACCCAGGAACCATAAGAGAATGATAAATTTTACTATGTACTAATTAAACAGTTCTCCAAAGCGGGGGGAACCCACAATAAGCAAAGTCAAAAGACAAACCATAAACTAGGAGAAAAATTGCAACAACCAAAGGGAGAATTTTATTACTATATAAAGGGCTCTTAGGAATTAATTAGAAAAATAATCAACCCAACAGAAAAATAGGCAAAGGACATGAATAGATTCTACATGTGAATGGATATGTATGCATGGGGAAATAACTGCAAACTAAACCATAATGGCAAAGAATAGGTATTCCATAGTATTGATACCTAGTGTTGGCAAGCGTGTAAAGAAATAGAGCCTCTCATTCACAGTTAGCTGGAGCATAAAATAGTGTGACCACTTTGGAGAACAATATGTCAATGTCCATAAAGATTACTGGCATGAACTGAATCACCATACACATACTCATATATGAAAAGATATTTCAAGAAATTGGCAACAGTGATTCTTTTTTGGAAGAAGGGATCACTGGCAATGTGAAGTGAGATTGTTTTATTATGTTTTACTACATATGAGGTGGTACATTGGAATTTGTTACACCCTCACCTTTAAAGAATTATCCATTTGCACTCTTTATCTTGTGACTTTGAGTACCTCCCGCTAGAGTAAGAGGAGCGTATTTCCCCAATTCCACTGTGGTTGGCCACATGACTTGCTATGAGCAAAGGACTAGGAGCAGACAATCTTAATGGCTTGGCTCCTCATGCTTCTGCTACCTACCAGTAGTCCTGGGTAGTTCCTGGTCCAAAGAGAATAAGACACACAAACTAAACCTAAAACCAGCCCACAGTGTGAGGCCAAGCCCAGGCAAGCCCAAAAGAGATGAGGTAAACCCAAGCTGACTTACAAACTTGTGAATAGGAAGCAGATGCTTATTGTATGACACTGATACCTTGTGGGGGTTTTATCATAATGCATTATTTTAACAATAACTGACTAATGAAATTCCCTTTATGCTTAGAAATATTTACTATGTGCATTATTTTCCACCTAACAAGGATTTTTAAAATCATAAATAACTATCTATCATTAGGACATAGGTTGAATAAAACATGGAACATCAGTACATACTTTCTACAACAGACTTATGTTAAATTTAATCCCAGTGATAAATAGAAATGTTATTCCTATACAGTTGTGTTCATGTTTTCCCATTTTTCTCCCATTAGTATTATACATACCATATTCCATCACTGTTATAATTATTATATTATATGATTTATGTCTTTTTAAAGAAACTGAGAGAAGAAAGGAAATCAAATATATGTTTATATTGTTTGTATTGTTAGCCTTATTTACCATGTCTGGTTCTCTCATTTTTCCCTGTGGATATGAGTTACCTTCTGCTGCAGTTTCCTTTAATATAACATTGCTTCCACCAACCTCATTTGTGCTGTTATTGTCAAATATTACAGCTCTACATGTTATAATCCCCACAGCACAAACACACAATTGCTTTTTATATCAGTGAGAATAAAGGGAAAGAAATATTTATGTATATTGTCAAAACTGCCTTTACTGATGCTGTTTATTTTTCTTCATGTGGACTGAAATTACTTTGCAGGTAACTTGCTTTCATACTGGTGATGGTGGTGGCTTAAGTCACTAAGTTGTGTACAACTCTTCGTGACCCCATGGACTGTAGCCTGCCAGGCTCCCCTGTCCATGGGATTATCCTGGCAAGAATACTGGAGTGAGTTGCCATTTCCTTCTCTGGGGGATCTTCCCAACCCAAGAATCGAACTCAAGTCTTCTACACTGCAGGTGGATTATTTACTGCTGAGTCACTAGGGAAGCCTGGTTCATACTAAAGAAACTCAATTAGCACTTTTTAAAATTAAAATGGGTCTTTTGCAACAAATTCTATCATTATTATTTAATTTGAGAATGTTTTTATTTTGCCTTAATTTTTGAAATTTCCTTTTGTTGGGTATGAATTCCTAATTCAAAGCTCTTTTTTTCTTTCAGCATTTTGGGTATGTCATTCCACTGCTTTCTGGCCTCCACTGTTTGAGAAAAACTATCTTTTACTCTTTATTAGGGTTTTGATGTACATGACAAGTCATTTTTCTCTTGATGCTTTTAAGATTTTTCTCTTTGTCTCTCAGAATTTTAACTATGATGTCTCTCCATATGGGTCTCTTGGTCTTTATGCTTTTTATAGTTCATTGACCTTCTTGGATATGTAAATTAATGTTCATCAAATAAGGAAAGTTTTCAGCTATTATTTCCTCAAATTATTTCTCTACTTCTCTTTTCCCCTCCTTCAGGTACTTCTATTATGCATAATTTGGTGTGCTTTAATGGCATCCCACATTTTTCCAAGTCCCTATTCTTTTTTCATTATCTTTTTCTCTCTGTTCTTCAGATTGCATGCCTGTGCGCTAAGTTGTTTCAGTTGTATCCGACTCTGTGTGACCCCATGGACTGTAGCCCACCAGGCTCCTCTGTCCATGGGATTCTCCAGGCAAGAATCCTGGAGTGGATTGCCATGCCCTCCTCCAGGGGATCTTCATGACCCAGGGATCGAACCCACATCTCTATGTCTCCTGCATTGGCAGACAGGTTCTTTACCACTAGTGCCACCTGGGAAGCCCTATTCTTTAGATTACCTAATATCTAATAATCTGTGGGCTTCCTAAGTGGCTCAGTGGTAAAGAATCTGCCTGCCAAGCAGGAGATGCAGGTTGGATCTCTGGGTCAGGAAGCTCTCCTGGAGAAGAAAATGGCAACCCACTCCAGTATTCTTGCCTGAAAAATCTGATGGGTAGAGAAGCCTGACAGGCTACAGTCCATGGGATCGAAAAAGACTCAGACAAGACTTAGGGTCTAAAACAACCACAACAATCTATCTTCAAATTCATCAACTTTTTTCTTCTTTCAGTTCAAGTCTACTGTTGGGCTCCTCTAATAAATTTTCACTTATGTTATGGTACTTTTCAGCTCCAGAATTTCCATTTAGTTTTTTTATAAGTTGTATCTCTTAATTGTTATTATCTGTTTGATTATATTTTCATCATAAATTGTTTTACTTCTTTAAGGTGGCTCAGACAGTAAACAATCCACTTGTAATGTGGGAGACCTGGGTTTGATCCCTGGGCTGGAAAGATCCTCTAGAAAAGGGAATGGCTACCCACTCCAGTATTCTGGCCTGGAGAATTCCATGGACAGAGGAGCGTAGCAAGCTACAGTCCATGGGTCGCACTGAACAACTTTCACTAAGCATAGTTTACTTTAATTATTTAAACATACTTATAGTGACATCTCTGAAGTGTTTGTCTGTTACACCTGACATTTTGGCCCCCATCCAGAAAGTTTCTATTGTTGTTTTTCTCTTTATTATAAATGAGTCATGCTTTCCTGGCTTGTTTGTTTTCACCTATCTTGTTATCTGGGGTTAAAAATTGGAGATTTAAGGGAATGTAGCAACTCTGGACACTGATTCCCCTCCCGACTCTCTGGGGCTTTTTTTTTGCTTGTTGTTTATTTGTTCAATAACTTGGATAAGATATTTTAGTGAAGTCTGTTTTCCTAACATGTGAAGCCTTTGGTGTCATTCCTCAGAGGACAAAGCCTAGGCTGTGCACACAATCATCCTGGAACGACTGTAGTTTTAGTAGGGCTCTCTTTCATTGTCTCTTTCCCTGACCTCTCTGTTAGGCTGCATGCCTCATCTGGAACCACACCCAGCTGTTATTCTCCAGGAATTGGGCTGATTGTTCTATTGTTTTCAACAACATTCTGTCCATAAACTGTTACAGGGTCTGAACCAGTTAAATTTAGGCAAGACTAGTTGTGGAAACTAGTCTTCAAGGTTTGCTCTGAGTCCAGGATGGCGTTTCATTTCTGTCTCTTACCATGGTTCCCTAGTGAACTGGCTTTTCAATAGTTTATCTTGTTCTGATTTAAAAAGGGCTACTAGCCTCCTCTGGTTCACTTACCACCAAAGTCTCCACTGTTTTCAAGTTCCCTTAGGCTTGAACTTCCCTCATATTCTATTTCAAATAAGTCAGTTCATTTCAGGAAAGCTTCAGAAGAGTCTGTTCTTGTGGAATAAATATTTATTTATTTGCTGGATGCCCTTAGGACAATTTCCAGGTTTTTAAAATAAACTTTTCATCAGTTATGCTTGTTTCAACAGGGAGTGAATCTGTGGAACTCCTCATACTGTCATTCCAGAAGTGGAACTCTCAAATGAGTCTTTAAAGTTAAAGCCATCATGACAAGAATATGCATAGCAACACAAACCCAGTCCTCAAAAAACAATTATTTATCAGAAGGAAGAAGAAAAGTCATAGGTTACAATGGCTCAGGGGAGAACACAGAGACTTCATTTCAAACAGGAGAAATTTTAGGGAGTCAGAGGAAGGAAAATAATGCTGGGAAGAACCAGGGAAAGCTTCATGAAGGAGATAGCATCTGAAAGTGGTTTAAAATATAGGTAGATATGAAGAGGGGAATATCAGGCAGGTGACACACTATCCATTTATTCATTTGTTCCATGAATATTTATTGAAAGCTCACTATATGTCAGACACTGTTTTGAGGTGCTAGGTATAAAGCACTGAACAACACAGACAAGAGTCTCTAACTAAATGAAATTTAAATTCTACTGATAATGGGGTGGGAGGGTAGAACAGAAAAAAAAAAGTTTATAAGCAAGTGTATAATATAGCAGAGAATGGTGCTATGAAAAAAGTAAAGCAGGGTAGGTGATATGGAGAAGGCCAGGAAAGTTTTAATTTTAAATAGAGTGGTCAAGGAACACCTCACAGGAAAATCAGGGTTTGAGTATTGTCTTAAAGAAAATAAGGGAACGAGTCCATTCTATAACTGGAACAGAATGTTCCAGATAGAAGGGATATGAAGTGCAAAGTTCCTAGGGCCAGAGCATGCTCAGCAAAGGAAACTAGCACATGGGCCAGTGTGGTCAGGCCTAAGTGAGTAAGGATTCAAAATGGTAGGATTCAAGTTCAGTGGAATAGCAGGAGGGCCAGAGATGGTCAGCATGAGCAAGTGTGTATGGCAGAAATCTGTGCTGCATTTAATGAGCAAAGGGGGCCATGTTGTCTATGGTCTAGAATCCCTAAAAAGGATTAGTGAAAGAGATCTGGAACAATGGACTTCAGCCAATATCTGGAGGGCTTCAAATGTCAGCCTTTGTTCATTTTCTTGGCTGAGTAATATTCCATTGCATATATGTACCATATCTCCTTTATCTATTCCTGTATTGATGGACATTTAGGTTGCTTCCATGCCCTGGCTATTGTAAATAATGCTTCTATGAACATTAGGGTATATGTGTCTTTTTTAACTATGGTTTTCTCAGGGTATATGCCCAGTAAAGAAATTGCTGCATCATATGGGACTTTTATTTTTGGTTTTTTAAGAAACTTGCATACTGTTTCTCAGCCACCATAGCTGATAGTGGTTGAGGTGATGTGGATGAACCTAGAGACTGTCACACAGATTGAACTAAGTCAGAAAGAGAAAAACAAATACAGTATACTAATATATATAAATATATATATATATATATATATATATGGAATCTAGAAAAATGGCACTGATGAACCTGTATGCAGGAGAGGAATAGAGACGCAGACTTAGAGGATGAACTTATGGACACAGGCAAGGAAGGAGAGGGTGGGGCAAATTGAAGAGAGTAGCACTGACATATATACCCTGTCACGTGTAAAATAGCTAATTGGAAGCTGCTGTATAGCACATGGAGCTCAGCTTAGTGATCTGTGATGACGTAGAGGGGTGGAATGGGGAGGTAGAGGGAGTCTCAAGACGGAGGGGATATATGCATATATACGGCTGATTCATGCTCTTGTACAGCAGAAACTAACACAGAAACTAACACAACATTATAAAGCAATTATACTCCAATTAAAAATGAAAAAGGCAGGTACAGGCCAGGGATAACCACTGGGCTAGCTCTCCTCTCTCACATCTCAAGCCTTGATTGACTTCTTGGTGGGGAAGTGATCTTTGTCTAATGTTCAACTACTTTCTTTGACAGAACAAGTTCTCATCTTTTACTACATTGTCAGGAAATTTCTGTTTACATCTCACCTAAATCCCTTTACCTTTGGTTCACTCCTTAGAGGAGCAAGCATCACTTCTACCAGCTAGGGTTTCTGAAGAGAACAGGAGAAAAATTAGACTGAAAAACTTCTGTCACCCTCAAAGAAAGGAAGTCAATATTCATTTACTTTATATCCATCAAAAAACCCCTTGTCAAAGGAAAGTCAGATATTACTAAGCATCAGCACATTTGCCAAAAAGGGTAAAGTCAGTTATAAACAGCCTTATGAATCAATTCATTGGAGTTCAGGCTTTTACCACTAAAAGAAGAAAATCCTCTGCATTATAATAAAAGAAAATCTCAATCACAGAACAACAATAAAAAGGCAATCCAACGCTTAAAGAAGCACCTCTGACACTTAGGAAAATGGTTTTGCTACATCAGAAGTCAAAACTGTCTCTATAATGATGCTTTAAATTGGACTTGTACTTCAAATAGCAATGCTGTAAGTTAAGGTTTCTGGCTTTGACATGAGTTCTTTGAAAGCACTGAGAAGTTGGGGCCAATCTCAAAGAAAGAGAGCGCCGTAAGGTAATTAATTATTGCAGCGTGTTTCTAGATAAACACTCATACAGCATTATAGCAATTCAAACTCTCAGCTGTCACTTCAGTTCATTTATGGCTCAAGGAAAACTGCTCCTTTTATTAAGATGCCCTGGCAGCATGGTGTGATTCTGTAATATGTTTTAGATCATCAGAAAAAAGTTCAAGTGTCCTCAACATCATTTTACCATCAAGTATATGATACTGTTGTCTCAGTATTTGAAAACTGGTATATGCATGATAATTTTTATTAACCAGATGCTGGATTAACAGGAACATCGCTTTCCTTAGCCATACACTATAGCTGATACTTTAACACAAGAAAAATCATGTTTTAGTAGAAATTGTTAAAGAACAAGAATAAACACCAGAAGTAGCTTTCTCATTGCATGCCATGCCTTATGATCTGCTCTAAACTTTAAGACAAAGATCTTTTTAAACAAAATTTCAAAACCTTGTCTTGGAAATTTCAGGCTGCTATAACAAATATCATAGACCTCGTGATTTAAATAAGAAACATGTATCTCTCACAATTCTGGAGGCTGGACAACTGAGATCAGGGTGCCAACATGGTTGGATTCTTAGTGACGACCTTATTCCTGGTCTCCTTGTATCCTGACATGGTGGAGAGAGATGGGGGGAAGAGAGAGAGTGAAGGGATGGGTGGTAGAGAAAGAGGTAGGAAATGAAGGAGCAAGAGATAAAAAAAAAGAGAGAGAGAGAGAATACTCTCTGGTGTCCCTTCTTATAAAGGCACTCAGTTCAATTAGTTCAGTTAAGTCACTCAGTCATTTCTGACTCTGCAACCCCATGGACTGCAACACGACAGCCTTCCATGTCCATCACCAACTCCTGGAGTTCACTCAAACTCATGTCCATCGAATTAGTGATGCCATCCAACAACCTCATCCTCTGTCATCCCCTTCTCCTCCTGCCCCCAATCCCTTCCAGCATCAGAGTCTTTTCCAATGAGTCAACTCTTGGCATGAGGTGGCCAAAGTACTGGAGTTTCAGCTTTAGCATCATTCCTTCCAAAGAAATCCCAGGGCTGATCTCCTTCAGAATGGACTGGTTGGATCTCCCTGCAGTCCAAAGGACTCTCAAGAGTCTTCTCCAACACCACAGTTCAAAAGCATCAATTCTTCGGGGCTCAGCTTTCTTTATAGTCCAACTTTCCAATCCATACATGACTACTGGAAAAACCATAGCTTTGACAAGATGGACCTTTGTTGGCAAAGTAATGCCTCTGCTTTATAATTTGCTGTCTAGGTTGGTCATAGCTTTTCTTCCAAGGAGCAAGTGTTTTTAATTTCATGGCTGCAGTCACCATCTGCAGTGATTCTGGAGCAATCATTTCACAGACAATAAAGTCTGTCACTGTTTCCATTGTTTCCCCATCTATTTGCCATGAAGTGATGGGACCGGATGCCATGATCTTTGTTTTCTGAACATTAAATTTTAAGCCAACTTTTTCACTCTCCTCTTTCACTTTCATCATGAGGCTCTTTAGTTCTTCACTTTCTGCCATAAGGGTGGTGTCATCTGCATATCTGAGGTTATTGATATTTCTCCTGGCAATCTAGATTCCAGCTTGTGCTTCATCCAGCCTGGCATTTTGCATTATATACTCTGCATAGAAGTTAAATAAGCAGGGAGACAATATACAGTCTTTTTATTTTTTTTTTACTTTACAATATTGTATTGGGTTTACCATACGTTGACATGAATCTGCAATGGGTGTACATGTGTTCCCATCCTGAACCCCCTTCCCACCTCCCTCCCCATCCCATCCCTCTGGGTCATCCCAGTGCACCAGCCCAGAGCACCCTGTATCATGAATCAAACCTGGACTGGCGATTCATTTGACATAAGATAATATACATGTTTCAATGCCATTCTCCCAAACCATCCCACCCTCGCCCTCTCCCACAGAGTCAAAAAGACTGTTCTATACATCTGTGTCTCTTTTGCTGTCTCGCATACAGGGTCATTGTTACCATGTTTCTAAATTCCATATATATGTGTTAGTATACTGTATTGGTGTTTTTTCTTTTTGGCTTACTTCACTCTGTATAATAGGCTCCAGTTTCATCCACCTCATTAGAACTGATTCAAATGCATTTTTTTTTTAATTTTATTTTTAAACTTTACAAAATTGTATTAGTTTTGCCAAATATCAAAATGAATCCACCACAGGTATATATGTGTTCCCCATCCTGAACCCTCCTCCCTCCCCATACCATCCCTCTGGGTCATCCCAGTGCATCAGCCCCAAGCATCCAGTATCGTGCATCGAACCTGGACAGGCAACTCGTTTCATACATGGTATTATACATGTTTCAATGTCATTCTCCCAAACCTTCCCACCCTCTCCCTCTCTCACAGAGTCCATAAGACTGTTCTATACATCAGTGTCTCTTTTGCTGTCTCATACGCAGGGTTATTGTTACCATCTTTCTAAATTCCATATATATGCGTTAGTATACTGTATTGGTGTTTTATAGCTGAGTAATACTCCATTGTGTATATGTACCACAGTTTTCTTATCCATTCATTTGCTGATGGACATCTAGGTTGCTTCCATGTCCTGGCTATTATAAACAGTGCTGCGATGAACACTGGGGTACATGTGTCTCTTTCAATTCTGGTTTCCTCGGTGTGTATGCCCAGCAGTGGGATTGCTGGGTCATATGGCAGTTCTATTTCCAGGTTTTTAAGGAATCTCCACACTGTCCTCCATAGTGGCTGTACTAGTTTGCATTCCCACCAACAGTGTAAGAGGGTTCCCTTTTCTCCACACCCTCTCCAGCATTTATTGCTTGTAGGCTTTTGGATCGCAGCCATTCTGACGGGCATGAAATAGTACCTCATTGTGGTTTTGATTTGCATTTCTTTGATAATGAGTGATGTTGAGCATCTTTTCATATGTTTGTTAGCCATCTGTATGTCTTCTTTGGAGAAATGTCTATTTAGTTCTTTGGCCCATTTTTTGATTGGGTCATTTATTTTTCTGGAATTGAGCTGTAGGAGTTGCTTGTATATTTTTGAGATTAATTCTTTGTCAGTTGCTTCATTTGCTATTATTTTCTCCCATTCTGAAGGCTGTCTTTTCACCTTGCTTATAGTTTCCTTTGTTGTGCAAGAGCTTTTAAGTTTAATGAGGTCCCATTTGTTTATTTTTGCTTTTATTTCCATTACTCTGGGAGGTGGGTCATAGTGGATCCTGCTGTGATGTATGTCAGAGAGTGTTTTGCCTATGTTCTCCTCTAGGAGTTTTATAGTTTCTGGTCTTTAATCCATTTTGAGTTTATTTTTGTGTATGGTGTTAGAAAGTGTTCTAGTTTCATTCTTTTACAAGTGGTTGACCAGTTTTCCCAGCACCACTTGTTAAAGAGATTATCTTTTCTCCATTGTATATTCTTTCCTCCTTTGTCAAAGATAAGATGTCCATAGGTGCATGGATTTATCTCTGGGCTTTCTAATATACAGTCTTGACGTACTCCTTTTCCTATTTGGCACCAGTCTGTTGTTCCATGTCCAGTTCTAACTGTTGCTTCTTGACCTGCATACAGATTTCTCAGGAGTCAGGTAAGGTGGTCTAGTATTCTCATCTCTTGAAGAATTTTCCACAGTTTGTTGTGATACACACAGTCAAAGGCTTTGGCATAGTCAATAAAGCAGATGTTTTTCTGGCACTCTCTTGCTTTCTCAATGATCCAATGGATGTTGGCAATTTGATCTCTTGTTCCTGTGACTTTTCTAAATCCAGCTTGACCATCTGGAAGTTCACGGTTCAACATACTGTTGAAGCCTGGCTTGGAGAATTTTGAGCATTTGTTTGCTAGCGTGTGAGATGAGTGGAATTATGTGGTAGTTTGAACATTCTTTGGCATTGCCTTTTTTGGTGATTGGAATGAAAACTGACTGACCTTTTCTAGTCCTGTGGCCATTGCTGAGTTTTCTAAATTTACTGGCATATTGAGTGCATAACTTTTACAGCATCATCTTTTAGGATTTGAAAGAACTCAACTGGAATTCCGTAACCTCCACTAGCTTTATTCTTAGTGATGCTTCCTAAGGCCTACTTGACTTTGCATTCCAGGATGTCTGGCTCTAGTCCAGTGATCATGCCATCGTGGTTATTTGGGTCATGAAGATCTTGAGAACTCCATGAACAATATAAAGGCACTAATCCCATTAATAAGGGCTCTGTCCCTGTGACCTAGTTACCTCCTAAAGCTGCTGCTACTGCTGCTGCTAAGTTGCTTCAGTCGTGTCCGACTCTGTGTGACCCCATAGACAGCATTCCACTAGGCTCCTCTGTCCCTGGGATTCTTCAGGCAAGAATACTGGAGTGGGTTGTCATTTCCTTCTCCAATGCATGAAAGTGAGAAGTGAAAGGGAAGTCGCTCACTCGTGCCCGACTCTTAGCGACCCCATAGACAGCAGCCCACCAGGCTCCCCCATCCCTGGGATTCTCCAGGCAAGAACACTGGAGTGGGTTGTCACTTCCTTCTCCAATGCATGAAAGTGAGAAGTGAAAGGGAAGTCGCTCAGTCGTGCCCGACTCTTAGCAACCCCATGGACTGCAGCCTACCAGGTTCCTCCGTCCATGGGATTTTCCAGGCAAACGAGTACTGGAGTGGGGTCTCCTAAAGCTACTACCTCCTAATACCATCATACTGGGGGTTCAGATTTCAACATACAAATTTGGGTAGTGTACACATGCATTCAGTCCATAACAAATTTCTATTCTCTAAAAGAGTTCCAACTTTCAGCAAGCAGCTTTTCTTAAAAACTGGAAATATTGAAAGCTTCCAACACATGTATACCTGTGGTGGATTCATTTTGATATTTGGCAAAACTAATACAATTATGTAAAGTTTAAAAATAAAATAAAATTAAAAAAAAATAAAAGTTGAAAAAAAAAAAAAAAAGAACTGCCTGCAACACCCAGCCCCATACCACCCTCAATATGTATCTTCACTTCTTAGAATATAAGACATCTTAGAGATCTGGGTAGCTGTTATTTACTTCCTGTGAATGTACCAAAGAAAGCTCACACTTGTCAAAAAACATCACTAATTAACTCTCAAAAAGTAAAATTTCACTTTGTTGGACTTGCACTGCACACCAGTTATTTTAAATCATACACTGAAACAAAGCAGCAAAGCTCCATGAAGAACATACCAGGGTAGAAATCAGAAAATCTGAGAAATTTCTCTCTTGCTGTTATTGTTGTCGTTGTTTTTAAAATCATCTGTTCCTCATTTGGTATCTCTGTTTTTCTCTCTCTAAATTGCCTTGGGAGGAGGGGTAAGGAGTGATATTATCACCTGACAGGGATATGATACAGAATATTTAAAAAGTGCCTGCAAATCATTTAGAATGTCTTGGAGATAAATACCAACAAGCTACTATTATAGTATCATTAATAACTAAAAATAATAATCAGACACAGTTAGTGAAAATGCTGTTCTAATATAAAATACACTGTTTCATAGCAGAAAGGATGGATTTGGATCTTAAATTTTTTCTTTCTCTTCTTCCTAGTATTGCCTCGATTGCCAGCATGAATCATGCTGGACATCCAGTCTCAGGTCCTCTGAGAGTCTCCTTATATAATGACCAGGAGTCAAAATTTGTTTCTCTTTTCTTTGTTGTGGTCACAAGCACTAGATACAACAGTCATCGTAGCAATTCACTCCAGATCAATAAAACCTTATCAATGTTGAAACTTTCTAAATCGTTCAATTAGAAAATGTCAATAAACAGAATGTTCTCTTTCATATGCCAAAAGTTCATACAAGAATGCTAATACCTCTTCAGCAGTTTAGAACCTCTACAACTTTAGATCATCTTTCACTTCTTTTGTCAGGATTATATCATAAAAGTGTTATGTTTTAATTTATTTATCATGTCACTTCTTAGAGTCATCTCTTTTTTTAGCTGAATTAAGAGATTAGGTGCATTGGAATAAAATAACCCATAGAGTTTGAAATATATAGTAAGGTGAAATTATTTTTAATGATACCTTTGATTTATATTTTAATTTTAAATGCACAGATAAAGTGGTATCATTAAACATACTTTAACTTTTTATAATAAATCAATGGTACCTTAGTTATTATGTTATAAAGTAAGGACACATAAATTATTCATACATACCTACTTCAAATTGAATTTTTAAAACTACCTTTATTTTCCATATTCTGGTCTCATTTTAGCCACTAGTGGAAAATAGTCCATTTCACAGCCACTGCTAATATGACACAGTTGGCAGTCTTTACTAGAATAGGCTTAAAAGTGAATGAAAAAAGAAATGTCAATGTTGGGGAATATAGATCAGATGAGAACACCCTTCCAGTGAAATTGAGCATTTACACAATGACAGAATAAGGAACGAGTTCTCACCAATGTTACTGTTGGTTAAAGAATTTAGACATACAAATATTTTAGATTTTGTCCTTTGTGGTTTATTGATTTTATGGAGTTTTTCTTACTTAACTCATTATTTGAGAACACTTCACTAAGGACCTGCCTCTCCCTCCCTATTTGCTCCAATTCTCCTTTGCACTTTGCTCCTAAACCCTAAGGGCCTTGGTGAGCACAGAATTCTCACTTTATGTCTCACTAGGTGTGAAGAACAGGAAGAGTGAGAACCAGGAACCAGTGGTATGATGGAAGCTATGAATCCAGCCCCTTACAAGGTCACAGTTTTGTCTCCTTGGCGCTCTCCTAAGTTGGCAGAGAAATCAAGAGTAGGTAAAGGCTCTATTTACCCCCTCTCCACAGTATCAGTTGCCCTGCCACAGAAGCTCTACCACTTTCAGCACTACCCAGGTGGGGGTACCTTTAGCAAAAACTCAGTTAGATGCTGCTCTTCCTTACTTTTGGTACCTAGCTCCCAGGAGCCCAAGGTGCCCCTCGGACTACAAAAGGGTTCCCATTAGTCACCTCACCTGAGCCTTCTCTTTCCCAGCAGCACTTCACACTTGAAACCTTTCTCCTTCTCTTGCCCTTTAAATTTGACCTTCTCTTGGCTCCAGCTTCTTGGATCTTTGTTCTCTATCTGCAAACTGAGAAAGTGCTCAGGTGATAATGGGCTGTTGTAGTAACTTGTATAGTAGTGAATAATAACAGAAGTCCTTTCTTTATCCCCAAGAAGAGCTCAGGAATGCCCAGCTCTGCAGCAAGAAGTCATTGTGCAGGGAATCAGACCCCTTCAATCTCATCCCCCACAGTGTTAGACTACCCTAAGGGGCAGAATACACTAGTTAAGCCACCACACCAACAAATCAGCTGTCCTCACCCACTCCCTTACCAAGAAGAACAAACTCTGAAAGATGTTAGTATTTCATAAATAAAGAGCGGGGAAAGCAATGATTTAGTCATACAGGAGAAAATTAGAACAGTCATTCAATTATTTTAACATTTAGAGTTTTTACTGTTGCTTTTTAGTCACTGAGTCATGTCCAATTCTTTGCGACCCATGGACAGCAGCCTGGCAGGATGGCAGGCAGCTGTCCATGGGATTTCTCAGGCAAGAATACTGGAGTGGGTTGCCATTTTCTCCTCCAGGGCATCTTCCTGACCCAGGGATCAAATCCAAGTCTCCAAATCTCCTGCATTACAGAGGATTCTTTACCACTGAGCCACCAAGGAAGCCCTTGGAATTTTTATAGTGGAGGCATAATTCCAGTGCTTAGAACCTCTAAAGACCTTGTCCCTGCCGCAAGGAGAGGTGAGAGGTGGTGGACTGTTATTGCCACTGCCACAACCCTCCCCTTCCTTGTAAGGTCGAGCATAGCTAGGATGCAGGGAGCAAGGGAACGTCAGTTACAGCACAAGGGACCAGGTGCAAGTGCAGGAACAATGACTCTAGCCTTTTTTTTTAATTTTAATTGGAGGCTAATTACTTTACAATATTGTGGTGGTTTTTGCCATACATTGACATGAATTAGCCATGGGTGTACATGTCTTCCCCATCCTGACCGCCCCTCCCACCACCCTCCCCATCCCATCCCTCAGGATCATCACAGTGCACCAGCCCTGAGCACCCTGTCTCATGCATTGAACCTGGACTGGTGATCTATTTCACATATGATAATATACATATTTCAATGCTATCCTCTCAAATCATCCCACCCTCACCTTCTCCTGCAGAGTCCAAAAGTCTGTTCTTTACATCTGTGTCTCTTTTGCTGTCTCAAAAATAGGGTCATCATTACTGTCTTTCTAAATTCCATATATATACATTAATATACTGTATTGGTGTTTTTCTTTCTGACTTTAGCCCTTTTAATGGTTTCAGGCTCTTTCATTCTCATTAGAGAGCCAGGGATGCCTCTATTTTGCTTCTGGGATATATGTCAATGTAAGCCAAAATGATGAGTATAACTATGAAGACTCTTTGATGACACTCCTAACGCTGGCCCTTCCCCACGAATGCCTATCCCCTGCAGAACTTACTGTCTCTAGCTGCTCCATTGAAGTTCAATAGCCAATCAAATCTATATTTCTTTCTATTCTTCTCTCTTCCTTTCACTGCTATGTGCGTGTGTGTGTGTGTTCTCAGTTGCTTCAGTCATGTCTGTCTCTTTGCAACCTAATGGACTGTAGCCCACCAGGTTCCTCTGTCCTTGGGATTCTCCAGACAAGAATACTGGAGTGGGTTGCCATGCCCTTCTCCAGGGGATCTTTCTGACCCAGGAATTGAACCAGGGTCTCCTGCATTGCAGGCAGATTCTTTACCAGATGAGCTACCAGGGAAGCCCTATTCCAGTGTAAAGATATAAATCCTAAGAAATAAATAAGTATGTATATAACATGTCAGATGTTGATAAGTGCTATGAAAAGAGATAAAACAGTGGCAAGTGAATATATTGTGTGGGGTATGCAGACAGAGTTGCAATTTAAAATACATTGCTCAGTGGGGCTTCCATCATGATCCAGTGGTTAAGAATATGCCTGCCAATGCAGGGGACACCGGTTCAATCCCTGGTCCAGAAAGATTCCACATGTCACTGGGCAACTAAACCCATATGCCACAACTAGCCCATGAGCTGCAACTACTGAGCCCATATACAGCAACTACTGAAGCCCATGTGCCTAGAGCCCATGCTTCACAACAAGAGAAGTCATAGGAATAAGAAGCCCGTGCTCTGCAACTAGAGAAAGCCTGCATGCAGCAACCATACCCAGTGCAGCCAAAATAAATAAATAAATATTAAAAAAATAAAATAGAGTGCTCAAGTTAGAAAGCTCTATATAGATATCTGCAAGAAGTTCATCCCAGGCAAAGAAAACAAGTACAAAGGCTGTCAAGTGGGAGTGTGCCTGGTATGCTCAGACAACAGCAAGGAAGCCAGGGGGCTGGAACAGTGTTACTGAGGGGAACAGTAACAGAATCTCACAGAGGTAAGGTGTGAAGTCAGATCATGTAGACCTCATGGGTCACAGCAAGCAATTTGGCTCTTTGTATGAGATGAAAAGCCACTGGCAGGTTTTCAGGCAGAGAAGTAACATGATCTGAGAGGCATCTTATATGTCACTCAGTATTGACACATATATACTACCATGTGTAAAATGGATAGCTAGTGGGAAACTGTTGTATAGCACAGGAAGCTCACAGTATTCTGTAATGACATAGACAACTTGGGATAGGGCAGGAGGAAGGAGGATCAAGGGGGAGGGGACATATGTATACTTAGAGCTGATTCACTTCATTGTACTGCAGAAATTAAAACAATTTTGCAAATAAATTCTATTCCAATTACAAATATAAAAAAGTCACTCAGTGGCTGTGTTGAGAGAGCCAGAAAAGGAAGAAAGAATAGAAGCACAAATCCAACCAAGAGATAACAGTGGCTTAATCCATCTTGGCTGAGAATGCGTGCACCACCAGGGAGGACCCTGGGTCAGAGTGACTGGCTAAAGATATCCTGGAATCTAACCCCATCACCATAAAACTCAAGACTGTGAGCTACATGGTAGAGCAGTTCTCCTGGGTTCCCTTACCCTACTGCTCTCTGCCCAGGCGTCCCTTCCCAATAAAGTCTCTTTCTTTGTTAAAAATTAAAAGAGAGATGATGGTGGCTTAGACTAGAGTGGTAGCAGTGTAGATGAAGGGAAGTAGGCTGGTTATGTTTACCTGTATCAAGTGGTGATAAATGCTTGGAAGAATACAAAAACTAGCATAAGAGGGAAATGGGACCTGTGTAAGGTTGTCAGGAAGTCTGATGCTTATAGAAGACAGCATTGTGGAAAAACATACAGAAGATTGATTTGAGGCAGACATCCTTACAAGGCTTTATGATCCATCTAGGTTACTGTTCTCAACTCTGTGCACTGGAACTCCTGGAAAGATTTTTTTTTTTAGTGTTACAGCACAAAAACAGGAAGCATCAATTCCCCAGGTTCCATTCCAGACTGATTAAAGTTGGATATGTGAGAGTTAGGGCTTGGGTATCAATATATTTTACAACTCCCCAGGTAATCCTAAAATACATCCAAGGTTGAAAACCACTGACCTAGATACAAGTCTGGCCCAGTCACTCAACTTTAGAAAGAGCTCCAGATGGGTTCCACTCCTGGGAGTCCTAGTGGGTCAGTTGAATCCACTGTCTTGATCATGTGATACATAACCTCAGAATGTGGCCACAAATCAGGAACTTCCAAATCCCAAACTTACTTACAACCAGGCTCCTTTTCCCAGTTATTTCCTTCCCTTCCAATGAAGTTTGCTTTCACATAGCTATCCAATTCCAAACCCAGATGAAGCTGCCATGCTAACAATTTTTCCTGCTGCTCTATGCTATACCATATACCAAGGCTGCTACTTCTAGCAAGCTTTGATTACTTAAAGCATAGCAGCAGAATGCTCCCCTACCCCATCTGCAAGCATTCACACTTAGAGAATACACCTTAGAAGTGCTTTACTATTATGAAAGTGGTAGTGCTCAACATTGATTGCTCATTAGAATCACAAAGCTTTTTTAAAAATACCCAGGCTCAGACAACCTGCCAGACCAATTTAATCAGAATATACTGTTGGTGGAACCCAGGGATCAGCATTTTTTCAAAAGCTTTCCAGCTCTTTCAAATGTACAGCCACATAATCACTGATAATGATATCATGATACCATGAAAATCACTATTCTACATCTGTGCTTTTAATATCACTCCTCTAAATTTACACCTCATGGTACTGTTTTCAAATCTGTTTTATAGCGTGTACCTAGGGTGCAAGATGAAAATCTCTTATTCTAAGAAATAATAACCTTAATAATGCTAACAACAGTGATGTAACAAGGATGGGGCAGTGGAGCAACTGCCCTGAGTGCAGACAATAAGGGGTATATTTTCTGTAAAGAATTTTAAAATAATAATATAATCAGCTAAAAGTGGGTTTGCTTTTTATTATCACCATGTGCCATCATTTCTAAACAACGTTAGTAATAAAACCTACTTACAAGGCAGATTGCTCCTACTGCCCTCCCCTCTTAGTATGCCTCTGCTAACCAATAATCACTTTTATAACCAGGTAGGGGTAGTGTAATTGCTATAAGTTGGTTTTAACTATAATTTCACAATGGAGAGAACAAGAAAGATATATCTGTAAAAAGAATCTTCTAGAGTTGTTAAAGCAATTTAGGGAGAAAAGGCATTCTTTATACTAGCTTTGAATAATAAGCCTCCCTTTGCAAAAGAATAGTGATGTTTGAGGCTTCCCTTGTGGCTCAGGGGCTTCCCTGGTGGCTCACACAATAAAGAATCTGCCTGCAATGCGGGAGACCTGAGTTCCATCCCTGGGTTAGGAAGATGCCCTGGAGGAGGAAATGGCAGGCAACCCACTCCAGGATTCTAGCCTGGAGAATCCCCATGGACAGAGGTGCCTGGCAGGTTACAGTCCATGGGGTCACAAAGAGTCAGACACAACTGAGCAACACAGTACAGCACAGCACTTGTGGCTCAGAAGGTAAAGAATCTGCCTGCAGTGCAGGAGACTTGAATAAGAAAACATGATGTATGGCTAAATGTAACGGATTGACCAAAATTTCCATTTGGGTTTTTCCAAAGATGTTACAGGGATACATATGTCCCCTCTCTCTTGTGGCCACAGAACTAGAAAAGGTCAGTTTTCATTCCAATCCCAAAGAAAGGCAATGCCAAAGAATGCTCAAGCTACCGCACAATTGCACTCATCTCACACACTAGCAAAGTAATGCTCAAAATTCTCCAAGCCAGGCTTCAACAATACATGAACTGTGAACTTTCAGATGTTCAAGCTGGATTTAGAAAAGGCAGAGGAACCAGAGATCAAATTGCCAACATCCGCTGGATCATTGAAAAAGCAAAAGAATTGCAGAAAAACATCTATATCTGCTTTATTGACTATGCCAAAGCCTTTGCCTCTGTGGATCACAATAAACTGTGGAAAATTCTGAAAGAGATCGGAATACCAGACCACCTGATCTGCCTCTTGAGAAATGTGTATGCAGGTCAGGAAGCAACAGTTAGAACTGGACATGGAACAACAGACTGGTTCCAAATAGGAAAAGGAGTACGTCAAGGTTGTATATTGTCACCCTGCTTATTTAACTTATATGCAGAGTACATCATGATAAATGCTGGGCTTGGATGAAGCATAAGCTGGAATCAAGATTGCTGGGAGAAATATCAATAACCTCAGATATTCAGATGACACCACCCTTATGACAGAAAGTGAAGAACTCAAAAGCCTCTTGATGAAAGTGCCAGAGGAGAGTGAAAGAGTTGGCTTAAATCTAAACATTCAGAAAACTAAGATCATGGCATCTGGTCCCATCACTTCATGGCAAATAGATGGGGAAACAGTGGCTGACTTTATTTTGGGGGGCTCCAAAAATCACTGCAGATGGACTGCAGCCATGAAATTAAAAGACACTTATTCCTTGGAAGGAAAGTTATAACCAACCTAGACAGCATATTAAAAGCAGAGACATTGCTTTGCCAACAATGGTCCATCTAGTCAAGGCTATGGTTTTTCCAGTAATCATGTATGGATGGGAGAGTTGGACTACAAAGAAAGCTGAGTGCCAAAGAACTATGGTGTTGGAGAAGACTCTTGAGAATCCCTTGGACTGCAAGGAGATCCAACCAGTCCATCCTAAAGAAGATCAGTCCTGAGTGTTCATTGGAAGGACTGATGTTGAAGCTGAAACTCCAATACTTTGGCCACCTGATGTGAAGAGCTGATTCATCTGAAAAGAGCCTGATGCTGGGAACGACTGAAGGCAGGAGGAGAAAGGGACGACAGAGGATGAGATGGTTGGATAGAATCACCGACTCAATGGACATGAGTTTGGATAAACTCCTGAAGTTGGTGATGGACAAGGCGGCCTGGCGTGCTGCGGTCCATGGGGTTGCAAGGAGTCAGACACGACTGAGCGACTGACCTAAACTGAACTTCCTCTTGAACCTCCTTCCCACCTCCCAACCCTCTTGAACCTCCTTCCCACCTCCCAACCCATCCCAATCTTCTAGGTTATCACAGAGCACTGATTTGAGCTCCCTCAGTCATACAAGAAATACCTATGGCTGATTCATGTTGATGTATGGCAGAAACCAACACAATATTGTAAAGCAACTATCCTTCAATTAAAAATAAACAATTTTTTTACAAAAGATGTTACAGAGAAACCCAAATGAACTTTGTGGCCAACCCAATAATATTCATACATCCTGAATTGTGCAACTGATGTAGTAGATACACACATAATGAACTGGCACACGTTATCTATTCCCACTTCCTTCTAGTGTACCTGCCTGTACCAGAGATACTAGAAGGCTGACAACTCCATGGTTCTGAATGCAAATTAGAGAAATTCCAATAAGGTAGGGACATCTTCCTGCAGGTTTGGCCATTGCCAATCACCAAAAGCAAGATCTGGAAGACTTGGGTCTTGCTGCACCAATATTCCAGGGTGCAGTCACTAGATCTGTGAGTATTGAGAGGTAATTGTAGTAACAGCAGTGAATTCCTTATCATTGGACTGCAGATATGGCACTGTGGTCTTAAGCTTAACTTTAATGTTATAGTCATGGGCTCCTCACTGCTGTCACCTTCTTGAATGAAGCAGCATTAAGAGTACCCTAATGGGTCAGTTAGTCCTTCCTAGAAGCCTAGCCTAGAGTCTACTTCACTACCAGTAACTTTATAAGCCCCTAATTCCCTGTATTAAACCATTATAGGCTGAAAATAGCCCAAGTGGTCTTGTGTTTTTATAAATGAATGCTACCTGATACAGTATTAGGTGCCATTCAAAGATTTGGCAATTATTTATTAAGCAGTTATTGCAGTGAATATGAAAAGTAAAACCCTGCCCTCATATAGCCTATATTTCAGTGGCAGAATACAGAAATGAAAGATAAATATATTTATATAAGTAAATTTAATAAATAATAAATATATATGTGTAATTTAACAAATAAATATATTAAAACAATATAGTATACTAGAAAGTGATAGTGCTAGTGAAGTGAAATAAGAGAGAGGGGAGTGCCAAGGTTTGGAGCAGGATGAAATTTTAAATGAAGTGATCATATAATTCTTCCTTAAGAGGGCAATATTTGATGAAAGACTTGAAACTGATGAGTATCCATACTAATTGATCAGATGTCCATTCTAATTGGTCAATGACTCTGACAAACCAATTGGAAAAATTACTGAATATAGAAACTGGAACAATTCATAACAAATGAATATTCTGACCCTCCAAAGTCTACTGAATTTCCTTTGCCAGCAGCAGAAGTCCCTTCTTATAAGTTGATGAATGTGGTCCTGCCTCGCTGAAATACCCCATAGTGCTCAGATCAGTTCAGTCACTGAGTCATGTCCAGATCTTTGTGACCCCATGGACTGCAGCACACCAGGCTTCCCTGTCCATCACCAACTCCCAGAGCTTGCTCAAACTCATGTCCATCAAGTTGGTGATGTCATCCAACCATCCAACTCCATAGTGCTGCTGCTGCTAAGTCGCTTCAGTCGTGTCTGACTCTGTGTGACCCCATAGACGGCAGCCCACAAGGCTCCCCCGTCCCTGAGATTCTCCAGGCAAGAACACTGGAGTGGGTTGCCATTTCCTTCTCCAATGCATGAAAGTAAAAAGTGAAAGTGAAGTCACTCAGTTGTGTCTGACTCTTAGCGACCCCATGGACTGCAGCCTACCAGGCTCCTCTGTCCATGGGATTTTCCAGGCAAGAGTACTGGAGTGGGGTGCCATTGCCTTCTCCATAGTGCTACCACCCATCAAAGTCTGACTGGAGCAAGTAGAAGAAGCATGTGCAAAAGTATTCCAAGATTCTGTTAATTTTTGTCTGAATAAACATGAGGAATATGTGCATGAATAGATTTAAGACTGCTACACAAAGGAAGAACACACTTTTTGATAGGATTTGTAGAGATGGCTAATTTAATAATACCTGATTTCAAAGCACTAGCTCATACAATGACACACGATTTATCAATAAGGCCAATCAAGAGTAGAAGTCCTGGTAAAACCCCTGCAATTTGAGCTGGACAGCTACAGAATTGTGCTGTAGGATTCAGAATTAGAAGTAAAAAAGCTGTCACACAGATTACAGTTCAGCTCTGAGTCATTTTGACAAGTCAGAAAAATCTCAATCCTAATATTAGATTAAGATGATCCCAGATTGCTAGTGTTCCCAGGTACCTGGCAGAAGCAATACTTTTGAAAGATAAAATTATCTAAAGCTTATATTGTTTCTAAAAGAAAATGTTTAAATGCACTACCTGGCATATATGAAACAGAAACCAAACCAAGCAATATGAACAAGAAATAAAAGCAATGGCAGGGCACAGAAACAGAACTATGTTGCTAGATACTAAAATTTTCAAACATAAATTTTAAAATAACTTTGTTTACTAACTTTTAGGGAGAAGGCGATGGCACCCCACACCAGTACTCTTGCCTGGAAAATCCCATGGACAGAGGAGCCTGGAAGGCTGCAGTCCATGGGGTCGCTGAGGGTCGGACACAACTGAGCGACTTCCCTTTCACTTTTCACTTTCACGCATTGGAGAAGGGGATGGCAACCCACTCCAGTGTTCTTGCCTGGAGAATCTCAGGGACAGGGGAGCCTGGTGGGCTGCCATCTATGGGGTCGCACAGAGTCGGACACGACTGAAGCGACTTAGCAGCAGCAGCAGGAGATAAGGACAATGATGGAAAATTTAAACAGAGAACAAGAACAGAGAAACATATACCAGATTTTTAAACAGTGGAACTTCTAGGAGTAAAAACTGCAATAGTTGAGAATAAGAATTAGTAGTTGACTCAAACAGAGATTAGATGCAGAGGAAGAAAGAAATCATGAACTAAAATATAGTTATGAAGAAAATATCCTGAATTTCACCAGTGGTTCAGTGGTTAAGAATCTGCCTGCTAAAGCAGGGGACATGGGTTCAGTCCCTGGGTCCAGAAGATTCCACATGCCGCTGAGCAACTAGCCCCATGCACCACAAATACTCAGCCCATACTCTGGAGAACATAAGCGACAACTGTTTGAGCTTGTGTTCTCTAGAGCCCAAGCTCTGCGACAGGGGAGTGGAGAGGGGCAAGATGAGGGGGAGGCTGGGACAATGAGAGGCCTGTGCACCACAAATAGAGAATATCCCCCATTCTCCACAACTAGGGAAAGCCTGCTCACAACAATGAAGACCTAGCACAGCCAAAACTTTTAAAAATATATGTCCAGAAAATTCATGGAGACAATATGAAGTATGGGTAAATAGAAGGAAGGACAATTCTGCGTCTGGCTATATACTCAACAGAAAAGCAGGTACATGTACATAGCAAGATATATGTAAGAATTTCATTACAGCATTATCATAACAGTATCAAACCAAACATAACCCAGACATTTTTCATCAGAATGGATAAACTGCAGTATATTCATAGAATTAACACTATACAACAATCAAAATGAGCTATAACTACCTGTGACAACTTGCGTAAATCTCACAACTATAATGATGGGAAAAACAAACCAGATAAACTATGTATATTCCCATTGAATATATACTCCCTATATATATTTTCTAAACAAGGTTCAAAGACAGGCCAAATATTGTGTGATTAGGGATGCATGTTAAGGTGTTAAAATTATATATAAATGGAGTAATTTAATACTTACCATAAAAATCAGGATAATAGTCATAATTTGGAAAGAGAGAGAATATTTGACTTGAAAGTGGCATACAGAGGATTTCTATAGACTTCCCTATAGAAATGGCTGAGCAGGTAAAGCAGCCACCTGTAATGAAGGAGACACAGAAGATATGGGTTCAGTCCCTGGGTCAGGAAGATATCCTGGAGGAGGGAATGGTAACCCACTCCAGTATTCTTGCCTGGAAAATTCCATGGACAGAAGAGCCTGGCAGACTACAGTTCAAGGGGTCACAAAAGAGTTAGACATGACTGAGCAACTAAGCGTGCATGCACACGTGCACACACACACACAAACACAAGCAATACCTTATTTTGTAATCTGCATGATTATTGTACAAATGTTCACTTTATTGTACAAATGTTTCACTTTTTCACAAAGCTGTACATTTTTGTTTTTTGCACTTTTCTGAGTGTGTGTTATATTTCACTAAAAAGGAGGATTTTTAAAGTAATGGCTATAGTGGCTGTCCTCTGAAATTTGGAGAGGAAGGTGGGAAGTCCACTATTGAAATGGTCTTCCTTATTTCAGTGGGAATGATGGTATCAGTGGTAGCACTGAACCGCCAGAGGCAAGGTCAGCATGCTTACTGTGATAAGCAGCAGAGTTAGAGTATCATTCAGAATGGCTGGACCTGCATAGGAACTTAGATAGTAGCTAATTAGTTATGATGCTCTTGGACTGAAATAGATGAGCAACTGACTAAATTCCTACTGTATTTATATGTATATAACATGAGCCCTTACCCAATTCCCAAGCCTGAGACAGTTGATTAAACAAAAGCTCCTTTAGGGAGAATCTTTTATTTTTTTTTTCTTTTTTTAAAAATTTTTATTTTATTTTTAAACTTTACAATATGGTATTAGTTTTGCCAAACATCGAAATGAATCCACCACAGGTATACCCGTGCTCCCCATCCTGAACCCTCCTCCCTCCTCCCTCCCCATACCCTCCCTCTGGGTTGTCCCAGTGCACCAGCCCCAAGCATCCAGTATCGTGCATCGAACCTGGACTGGCGACTCGTTTCATACATGATATTCTACATGTTTCAATGCCATTCTCCCAAATCTCCCCACCCTCTCCCTCTCCCACAGAGTCCATAAGACTGATCTATACATCAGTGTCTCTTTTGCTGTCTTGTACACAGGGTTATTGTTACCATCTTTCTAAATTCCATATATATGCGTTAGTATACTGTATTGGTGTTTTTCTTTCTGGCTTACTTCACTCTGTATAATAGGTTCGTTTCATCCACCTCATTAGAACTGATTCAAATGTAGCACTGTTTATAATAGCCAGGACATGGAAACAACCTAGATGCCCATCAGCAGATGAATGGATAAGAAAGCTGTGGTACATATACACAATGGAGTATTACTCAGCCATTAAAAAGGGAGAATCTTTTAATATGACCATAAGTATGTACTATGTACCTTTATTCCTAGATTTACCAAAAGTAAGCTGTAGTCATTTACCAGGAAAACTGCATACTGGAAAGAGAAATACCTAAAGCTTTTAGGGATCATGGGATGCTGGTTTTGAGCTATGCTAAATCCTGGAGGTCTAAAATGTCATTGCGGTCTATTGGTAAATGCAGGGATTTATAAGAGTCCAATGACAAAATGGGATTTTAGCCATCTCACAGAGGGCTCAATAGGTCTGTGAGCCAATCATATGGCTATTCTTCCAGGTCTCACATGCATAAATTAGAATTAATGTTTGGGCTTCCCTTGTGGCTCAGCTGGCAAAGAATCCACCTGCATCGCGGGAGACCTGGGTTCTGCCTGCAATGTGGGAGACCTGGCTTCAATCCCTGGGTTGGGAAGATCCCCCTGGAGAAGGGAAAGGCTACCCACTCCAGTATTCTGGCCTGGAGAATTGCATGGACTGTATAGAATTATTATTTAGCAACAGCTAAAACCCCTACATTGCTTCCCTAACCTGTACAACAAGGGCTATTATGGAAAAAAAGAGCTAGGTGAAAGCTTGAAACTTCCCTCTCAACTAACAATAAACCAAACAGAATATTGTATTACTGGGAGAAGCACAATAAGTAGTGACATCATCAAAGACATGTGCAGGGATTGCGATTCCTGTCACTTTCCATCTCAGTGGTCTATTTTGCCTTTGCTGTCGAGTCAGGTCTTAGAGACCCACAGAGAATTATCTTCAGCTTAATCAATGAGAAACTCCAATTTGCAGCTTCTGTTCTACACGTAGTCCCTTAAAGAGACTGAAGCAAATCGACACAGTCCCCGGCACTTAGTTTGCAGTCATCAGCCTGGGAAATTATTACCCCTGTTCCATTCAGCATGAAAGACCAGAAGCAATTGCCTCAAATCCAACAAGAAGTGCTCTTAGATTGACACTGTCTTGCTTCAACATTACATCAATTTTTTTTTCTCATAATTTAGAACACTGGAAACCCTGATTGTCTGGCAGGACATGTTGCCAGTCTATGATTATTGATGACATCATGCTGATAAGAATGTGGTTAGCAGGAACTCCAAATATCTTGGTGCTTAGAAGATGAGATCCGTGAAGTTTCTAGAGGTTCATTGGCCAGGTATATACTGGGGTATCCTCTCCAAAGAGAAAAGCAAGTTTCTACGTCTCATAGCTCCTACCACTACATAAAGAGGCACAATACTTGGATGCTTCCTTGCAATTGGGTGTCAACCTACACCAAACTTGAATGAGATGCTTTGACTCAATCACCAAGTAACTCATAATTCTGTCAACTCTGAGTGAGGCCCGAAACAGTAAAAGAAGTTTCTCCAGCATGGTCAGGCTCCAGAGCAAGCAGCTCAGTTACTTGGGCCTGTGGTCAAACAATCAATGGAAAGGTAAAGATACCTAAAACTGAAAATAATTAAGAAAAACTATAAAACAAATCTTCCAGGCTATAATAAGAGCAGTATTTTGAGGGAAATTTATAGCCTTAAATATCTATAATAAAGAGGAAGCAAGTAAAAAAGTAATGAGATAAATGAGATAACTGTTTAGCTTAAGACATTGCTTAAAAAACCCAAGAGAGTAAGCTCAGTGAAAGTATTAATACTAGAAAATATATAATAAATGACACTAGGAACTAATGAAATTAAAAACAAAGATACAAAAACATAAGACTCTTTCTTTGGAAAAAGTAACAAAATAAATAAGCCTCTGGCAAAATTGATCAGGAGAGAAAAAAAAGAGAAGACAAATAATATATGAATGAAAAGGGAAGTGTAACTACAAATAACATAGTGTTATAAAGGATAATAAAATAATGCCATCAGCACCAAAAGCCAACACTTCTGAAAACCTTGGAGAAATAGAATTCTTAGAAAAAAATATTACTTATCAGAACTTATTAAAAAAATTTTTTTTTAAATCTTAAGTCATCTTGTAACTATTTTAAAATGTTAAAGCAGTGGTTAAAATCTTCCACCAAAGGAAATATTAGATCAAAACTGTTTTATAGACGAGTTCTACCAAACATTCAAAAAATAGATAACACCAGTTTTATACAAATACTTTCAGATAACAGAAAATGAGGGAATACTACACAACCTATTTTTCAAGGCAAGTATAGTTTGACACAAGAACAATGAAATTATGAGAAATGAAGATTATGGATTCTCTTTACTCATGAATACAGATGCAAAACAAACAAAATATTAGTAAATCAAACCCAATGGTGTATAGAAAAGGCAGTTTATCATAACCCAAATGAATTTATTCCAGATATGCAAGGATAGTTTAGTATCAGAAAAATCTATGAATGCACCTTACTACATTAGCGGATCAATATGGAAAACTACATGATTATTTCAGCAGATGTGAAATCTATCAACAAATTAAAAATTCTTTTAGGATAAAAAGGAAGGTTCTTCAATTAGAAATGGAAGAAGAGATGTCTTAATCTGATAAAAATACTTGTAAAGTAATCATAAAGTTAGCATTACCTAAAATGAGCAAACATTGGAAGCATTCTCTTTCAAATCAGGAACGAGGCAGGGAAATGTATTATTACCACTTTTAATCAATGTTGTATTTGGAGTCTGATCCAGTATAGTAAGACTGTAAGACAAATAAGGGTTGGAAAAGAAGAAATAAAATTGTGATTTCTTTCTTTTATTTGAAGATTACTTATAGATGATGTGATGTCTCTAGAAAACCCAAGTAACTCGCATCATTAAAAGTTTAGCAAAGTAGCTTTCTATAAGATAAATATAAAAGAGTATTTTGCATTTCTGTTCAAGAGTACCAAACCATTAAAATGTACTTATAGAGAAGACACAATTTACAATAATATCAGAAATATCAAGTGTCTGGGAGTAAATCTAATAAAAGTTGTATAAGACATCTATAGGGAAAGTTATAAAGTGTTATTAAGATAAATTTTTAAAGATCTAAATAAAATATGCTTCATTATTGGATAGGAAGAAAATAAATATATTGTTTCCTCAAATATACCTAGAAATAAATTCAATGAAATTTCAACTTATATTCCAACAGTCTCTCTATGTGGCTTGATATTATAAAATATTGACGATAAAAGGGTCAATAGCCAGAACATAACTGAAAATGAAGAGCAGATTTGGAGTATTTGCCCTACCCATATATTAGGAGTTATTATAAAGCTATAATATTCACACGCTAGTAAAGTAATGCTCAAAATTCTCCAAGCCAGGCTTCAGCAATACATGAACCGTGAACTTCCTGATGTTCAAGCTGGTTTTATAAAAGGCAGAGGAACCAGAGATCAAATTGCCAACATCTGCTGGATCATGGAAAAAGTAAGAGAGTTCCAGAAAAAATCTATTTCTGCTTTATTGACTATGCCAAAGCCTTTGACTGTGTGGATCAAAATAAACTGTGGAAAATTCTGAAAGAGATGGGAATACCAGACCACCTGACCAGCCTCTTGAGAAACGTGTATGCAGGTCAGGAAGCAACAGTTAGAACTAGACATGGAACAACAGACTGGTTCCAAATAGGGAAGAGGAGTCCATCAAGGCTGTATATTGTCACCCTGCTTATTTAACTTATATACAGAGTACATCATGAGAAATGCTGGACTGGAAGAAACACAAGCTGGAATCAAGATTGCCGGGAGAAATATCAATAACCTCAGATATGCAGATGACACCACCCTTATGGCAGAAAGTGAAGAGGAACTCAAAAGCCTCTTGAGGAAAGTGAAAGTGGAGAGTGAAAAAGTTGGCTTAAAGCTCAACATTCAGAAAACGAAGATCATGGCATCCAGTCCCATCACTTCGATGGGGAAACAGTGGAAACAGTGTCAGACTTTATTTTTCTGGGCTCCAAAATCACTGCAGATGGTGACTGCAGCCATGAAATTAAAAGACGTTTACTCCTTGGAAGGAAAGTTATGACCAACCTAGACAGCATATTAAAAAGCAGAGACATTACTTTCCCAACAAAGGTCCGTCTAGTCAAGGCTATGGTTTTTCCTGTGGTCATGTATGGGGATGTGAGAGTTGGACTGTGAAGAAGGCTGAGCACTGAAGATTTGATGCTTTTGAACTGTGGTGTTGGAGAAGACTCTTGAGAGTCCCTTGGACTGCAAGGAGATCCAACCAGTCCATCCTGAAGGAGATCAGCCCTGGGTGTTCATTGGAAGGACTGATGTTGAAGCTGAAACTCCAGTACTTTGGCCACCTCATGAGAAGAGTTGACTCATTGGAAAAGATTTTAATGTTGGGAGGGATTGGGGGCAGGAGAAGAAGGGGATGACAGAGGATTAGATGGCTGGGTAGCATCACTGACTCGATGGATGTGAGTCTGAGTGAACTCCGGGAGTTGGTGATGGACCTGGAGGCCTGGTGTGCTGCGATTAATGGGGTCGCAAAGAGTCAGACACAACTGAGCGACTGAACTGAACTGAACTGAATATTGGAGCAGAGACAGATAAAATGACAAATAGAATAGAAAATAACAGAAACAGACCCATCCATGAATAAATTCTGATATAAGACAGAGATGGCATATCTGCTCAGTGGAGAAAGTAGTGGCCATTCCATAAATGAAGCTGGTAAAATGGCTACCATATGTAAAAAGATGAAATCAGCCCCTACCTCACACCACATCCAGAAAACAACTTCAGATGGATCAGGATTTAGAAGTCAAAAATAAAATTTTAAAATACTTTGTAGAAAAAACACATGAAACTCTTTCAGCCCTTGATGTAGGGAATTTTTTTAAAAAAACACAAAAATATTGATAATTATGACTATAATGAAACTTATTAAAAGACACCTAAAAGAAAGTGAAAACAGCAAGCAACAGACTGGAAAATTGTACTCACAGAACATACAATCAAGAAAGAGTATCAAAAATACATCAAAAATACATAAATTCTATATAACTATAAGGGAAGCACAAACACCCAGTAGAAAAAATGGGCATGGGATATCTCACAGAAGAGGAGACACATAAGACCAAAAACGTAGGACATGTTTAACATCAACGGTGATTGAGAAAATTCAACTCAAGACCTCACTGAAATACCAGTGTATTATACACTTTCTACTAGCAAAAAAGTAAAAGTCTAACAATAGCTAAATTTGGAGATAATGTAGAGCCATCATATGACTTATACATTGCCTCTGGGAATGAAAATTTCTGCAACAACTATGAAAAGCAGTTTCACATTGCCTTCTAAAGCTGAACATTCACATGGCCTACAGCTTAGCAATTCCACTCTCAGGTATATAACAAAGACAAGTTTTTCTGTATATACAACTAGAAATATGTATGAGAATGTTTACAATAAATAAGAGGATCAATAAACTGTGGAATACACATAATGGATTACTATAATCCAATCAAAGTGAATGAACTACAGTAACACACAGCAATAGGTATGTTATTTTAGAAAAATATTAAGTTAAAAGAAGTCAAAATAAATCCTAAACACATGTACCATGATATCCATTCTATAAAACACAACTATATAAAAACAGAACAAAGAACTCATGAACAGGAGAAACAGATTGTTGCTATTTCAGAGGGAGGAAAATGTGGCGCCAGGAGAGGTTATTGTTAAGGCACTAGCTTTTGTTTTGAGTGGTTGGGATGAGAATGCTTATTACATTATTGAAAATAAGTAAATTTAATTAAATAACCAAAATAATAAATAAAAGCAGGTTATACATAAACCAGTGATAAAACTGTGCTCCTGAAGTACAGGGGGGAAATGGAATTAATGGAAGACTGTAGCAACGGAAGCCAGCAGAACCATGAAGGACTCATGCCCCTTAGGAACAACTTTAGGTCACCTCACAAAGTTAAGAGCCCAAACTGCAGAGGTGATGGCTGACGGCAAAAGAACACAGAAAAGATAGAGGAAGAAGCAATTTATAAATACTGAGGAGACCATGACTTATAAACCAGTTTCAAAATGAGAATTGCTATAGTCATCTTACACAGACACACACACACACACACACACATTTTTTCCTTTCCTTTTCTCTTTCCCCAACCATTTTATGCAAAAACGTATTGGTATTAATTAAACTTATAATAGCCTTTAAGTTACATTATCTCCAGGTGGGATTATGACAAAAGCATATGATGAATGGATATCATGCAGAAATTGATTGCATTACTAATGAAACTATGAATCTCCCCCTTTTTGGAAGGGGATGGATGCAGTTTTGTTTTTACCAGAAAGAGTTGCATTATGTGAGGTATTACCATATTATCATCATTGTTTTTCTAAGTATGGAAAGACAAATGTGTAGCATGTTTACTAGCAAAAAATGGTGATGAACATGGTGAATTGCATTCAGCACCCAATCTCCAGCATGTTTTCCCGTACTTCTTAGCCTGGAAGAATAAAATCTACCTTTCTGAACCTCTCCCACAGTATGTTAGTGAATGTAAATGAGGTTCCATGAACTATATGTATTTTCATGAGATTTAGAGGGCAGAAGTGATTTGAGGATAATTTTCTTACTGCTTTGATGGTTGTTGCTGGCAAGGAGTCGTGAAGACCCTGGATTTTTCTGCAGCAGCATTCTAGCTCCCATTAACTTAGCTGGCGTTGAGAGGCAGTTGTGTTGGGATAAAGGATGGGCTCAGCCTTGGACACCCTGGCATCAGTTTCATGAGGTGAAGAGACAGCTGCAGTAGTGGCGGCTTTTAGATCCCTTAAGCATAGTCATGGCTGTGTCCTTGAACTCAACAGTTCCAGTGGGAAGTTCCTGATTCTCTGCCTGTCTGATGTGAGCAGAGGTAGCCTATCCTCTCAAAGACTAGTTCTTTAGCGTTATTCTCAGATTCATTTCTGGAAGTCCAGTTCAGAGTGCTTTCCTCTAACCCACCCAATATTTTGGGAGGTCCATCTTCCACATATTACATATCTAGAAAGGACAGTGGGTTTTGTTTCCTACAACGGAATCCTGACTGATACAGAGGCACTCTTTGAAAATAATTTTTACAAAAAAAATCCTTATTTACTTATTGAAGAGAAGAGGATAAGGCCCTAGCTTCATTTTCATTGAATTCCAGGGAACGTTTGGCTTATAAAATATTAAATTTAACTTTCTCTAATGCCCAGCTTATCTATCAAGCTTTTAATTATATATGTAAACATGTTTTCATAAAATAAATAATTAACCACATGACCAAAAAACCCTGTTCCAAACATTTATGGATTTGTAAATTCGTCCTGTCATTTAAACTAAGCTTTTAAAATATATGCATTTTCACTAAAATAAATTGAATTAAGCTTCATCTAATATCAGCTTGTATTTATTGAGGACTTATTCTGAGCTAAGCAGTGTTCCATTATACTACTTTCTTCTTTTTTTTTCTTCCTTACCAGAGATCTTTTGATCCCCGGAAAATAGTCTTCTTTTTCAAATACTAACATGGGATTATTTTAATGATTAAAGCATACATAAGTATGTTTGCAGCTTGAAGAGGTACAGTCTTCTATTTGGGTTCATTTCTAGTCCTAATACCATTAGAAGTATCACTAACAATACAGAGAAAGTAAAATCAGAAGGCAATACACCCTTAACTTGCTTGTTGATAGTAAGAAATATAGACCCTCTCCATAGGCACTGTACTATAGGGAGTTCATACAATGCTAATGCAGTTAAATACATTAATTTCTAAAATCCAGTTCCCCATTGATGAATGAGGTACATATTTCATTTCAAATACTTCCACCTCTCTCCATCTCCATGCTACTATGCAGTTATAAGCTTTCATTATCTCTCACCTTGATTTCTACTGCAGCTTTGTAACTGGTCTCTCTGTTCTACTCTTCCTTTCCTATGTCTCTACACAGAAGCCAGGGTGATATTTTCTTAATGATTGAATCAATCATACCTCTGCTCTTCTTTTTTTTAATTAATTAATTTATTTTAATTGGAGGCTAATTACATTATTGTAGTGGTTTTTGCCATACATCGACATGAATCAGCCATGGGTGCACATGTGTTCCCCATCCAGAACCCCCCTCCCATCTCCCTTCCCATCCCATCTTGTCCTTGCTTCTACTTGAACTGAGTCTTTTGTCTCGTACCTCTGCTCTTCTTAAAAAGCTTTAATTCCCTCTCTCTGCATTTAGGACCAAAATCCAAAATCCTTAAAGATGCCCTCATGATCCTTTCATGACCACGTAATGCTGACTCTCTAGCCTTACCCTCTCACTACTTACACACTTCAATTTCTCCAATGTGTATTCACTTTCTTAAATATCCAGTTTCTTTCCTGTCATATTGACTGTGTCATAGCCTTTGACTCTGTGGATCACAATAAACTGTGGAAAATTCTGAAAGAGATGGGAATACCAGACCACCAGACCTGCCTCTTGAGAAACCTGTATGCAGGTCAGGAAGCAACAGTTAGAACTGGACATGGAACAACAGACTGGTTCCAAATAGGAAAAGGAGTATGTCAAGGCTGTATATTGTCACCCTGCTTATTTAACTTCTATGTAGAGTACATCATGAGAAACACTGGGCTGGATGAAGCACAAGCTGGAATCAAGATTTCTGGGAGAAATATCAATAACCTCCAATATGCAGATGACACCACCCTTATGGCAGAAAGTGAAGAACAGAGCCTCTTGATGAAACTGAAAGAGGAGAGTGAAAAAGTTGGCTTAAAACTCAACATTCAGAAAACGAAGATCATGGCATCCAGTCCCATCATATCATGGCAAACAGATGGGGAAACAGTGGAAACAGTAGCAGACTTTATTTTGGGGGACTCCAAAATCACAGCAGATGGTGACTGCAGCCATGAAATTAAAAGATGCTTACTCCTTGGAAGGAAAGTTATGACCAACCTAGAAAGCATATTAAAAAGCAGAGACATTACTTTGCCAACAAAGTTCCGTCTAGTCAAGGCTATGGTTTTTCCAATAGTCATGTATGGATGTGAGAGTTGGACTATAAAGAAAGCTGAGAGCCAAAGAATTGATGCTTTTGAACTGTGGTGTTGGAGAAGACCCTTGGACTGCAAGGAGATCCAACCAGTCTGTCCTAAAGGAGATCAGTCCTGGGTGTTCATTGGAAGGACTGATGTTGAAACTGAAACTCCAATACTTTGGCCACCTAATGTAAAGAGCTGACTCACTGAAAAGATCCTAATGCTGGGAAAGTCTGAAGGTGGGAAGAGAAGGGGACGACAGAAGATGAGATGGTTGGATAGCATCACTGATTCAATGGACATAAGTGTGAGTAAACTCCACGAGTTGGTGATGGACAGGGAGACCTGGCATGCTGCAGTCAATGGGGTCGCAAAGAGCTGGACACGACTGAGTGACTGAACTGAACTGAACTTCCTGCCATAGTGTCATCTCACTTGCTGTTTCCTCTCGTCAAACACTTTTCACTTCACATTACTGGACCCTTCCCCTCCTTCAAGGTTTTAAATATGAATTCTTCAAAAAAAAAAAGCCTCTTCTTTCTTATAGAACTCTGTGTTCTTCCTCCATAACTCATATCACAGCTACATTTATATACTTGTTTGAATATACTTTATTGTCTGTCTCTCCCACTAGACTATAAGCATCATGATAATAAAAGTGGGTGTACACACTGCTACATTTAAAATAGATAGCCAACAAGGACTCACTCTATAGCACAGAGAACTCTGCTAAATATTTTGTAATAACCTAAATAGGAAACAAATTTGAAAAAGGATAGATATATGTATTGTATAACTGAATCACCTTGCTGTACATCTGAAAAATAACATGACATTGTTAATCAACTAGGATACAATATACTTTTTTTAATTTAGAAAGAAGAAAAAAGTCTTCTCTACTTTAAAAAAAAGGCATTAAAAATTGAGGATTCTGACCCCCATGCTCAGTTGTATTGGTGGGGGCAGGTTGGGGAACTAATCTTCCATCTCTTACCCAGGCAGGCAAATCCAATTACCCCACCTGGCAGTGATGGCAGGTGAAGTGGGGAGTTTTTCCTCTGTACCCTTCCCAGGAGAATCAAGTGGTGCTCTGCCACAGTGGTATTACTAGAATCCAGTGGACAGCTGAACCTTTACCCACAGCCAATGTCAGTGGGACTGAAGGAGGTGCTATGATTTAAGACTAGTAAGCACTCTTCTTGGGAACTTCCCAGATGACTCAGTGGTATAGCATTAGGCTTCCAAGCAGGAGACGCAGGTTTGATCCCTTGGTAGGGACGATCCCCTGGAGAAGAAAAGCCAATCCACTCCAGTATTCTTGCCTAGATAATCCAATGGCAGAGGAGCCTGGTAGGCCACATGGGGCCACAAAGAATCTGACGCAACTGAGCACAATGACAATGCACTCCTCTCTAGCCTATCCCTGCTGCTTGCAACACCCAGTGGGGAGCTGACCCGCCACACACACCTCATAGCAATAAGACTATATGAGGTGATATGATGCCGGACTAGTTAGCATTCCACCTCCTACTTGCCCTGGTGACAGCAGGACTAGTGAGGACCTGAGCCTCAACACCTAGGCATGAACAAGAGAGAATGAGGCAGTGATAGGCAGGGTTATTTGGTATTTCACTTCCTCTTCTCCCTCCCCTGGTGTTGCCCAGTGAGAGCTGATATTCTTGCCCCCTACCCTGCAGCAACAAAGCAGTGTGAGTTAGCTAGTGTATTTCCCTCAGTGATGGCCAGCAGTGTGGCCCAGCAGCAAGCTGATTTTACACCCTCCACCTGGAGACGAAGAGATGGCAAGTCAGAGTCCCGCTTTTGCCAGAAAGTGCCAGCAAGGTTGAACAGGGAACTAATCTTTCACCCAAGCCATCTGCAATGAGGCACTGTGAGTCAGTAATCCACTTTTTCCAGGTGGTATCCATGGGGCCAAATGGAAAACTGAACCTACACCCCACACACAACTCTCATTCTACACTTCAGTAGGGGATGACCTGCTTGAAAAAAAAAGAAAGTAAGTAAGATGGAATCTCATAATATGCAAAATCTCCAAGATAGTATAGAAAATCACTTGTAATACCAAACACCAGGAAAATCCTACAGGAATGAGAAATTACAGCAACAGATACCAACATTAAGATAAATCAGATGTTAGAAATATCTGAAAATTCTTTCAAACCATCATAAAACCATCATAAAAATGACTGAACAAGCAATTATAAATTATCTGAAACAAACAAAAACCAAAAAAATTTTGAACATTTCAGCAAAGAAATAGAAGTCATAGAAAAAAGAACCAAATTATAGAAGTGAAAAATAAAATACCTGAAATTAAAAATTCACAGATGGGTTCAAAAGTAGAGTGGAGATTACAGAGGACAGAATCAGTGAAACTGGGGACAGATTGATAGAATTTATCAATCTAAGCAACAAAGGTAAAATAGAGTGAAGAAATGAACAGCTCTGGGGTCTACTAAACAAAAACAAAAGAGCTAAAATCCATAACATTGTAATGTCAAAGCAGAAGATTAAGAGAGTGGAATTTAAAAAACATTTTTTAAAAAGATGAAAACTTCCCAGATTTGGCCCAAAAACGCTATAAATTCAAGAAGCTGAGAAAATCCCCAAAATGGTTAATTTTTCAAATACCCATGCTGAAACACATTATAATTAAATGTCCATAAACAAAAGACAGAGAGACTCTTGAAAGCCGGAAAAAAATGATATATTACCTATAGGGCAAGAGTAATTAAAATGACAGCAGACTGCTCATCAGAAACCAAGGAGGCCAAAAAGAAATGGTGTATCATATTTCATATACTAAAAGAAAAGAACTGTCTACTGCAAATTCTAAATATGACAAAAATATCTTTCAGGAATATAGGGGAAATACATTTCTAGACAGCAGAAGACTAAAAAAATGTGTCGCCAGCAAACATAGTTTTAAAGAATAACTAAATGAAATTTATTGACCAGAAAGGAAATGATAATAGAACTGGAATTTCAGAAAGAAAGAAAAAAATAAAACGATTAAATGAGTAAAAATGAGGATAGATATAAAAATTACCCACTTTGCATGAATTTATGAAATCATGTTTGACAGTTGAAGCAAAAATCATAATGCCCTTGGTATGTTATACACTGTGTAATTGTGAAAAATAACTATATTTTAAAGAGAAGATAAAGGAATCTAAACAGAAGTTTTTATATTTTACTCAAAGTTGTAATATGTCGATACAAGTAAACTGTGATGTTATATGTATACTGTAATATCTAGAAGCAACCACTAAAAAAACTATACAAAGCCACGTGCTTTAGAAACTATAAGTAAATCAAGATGCATTTCTGAAAAAAAAAATGTTCAAGTAATCCATGAGAACCTAAGAAAGATAAACAGAGTACAAGAATGAAAAAATGACTAAGAAAGTGTCATTGTTAAAAATATAATAAGAGAATTCTATAAACAACTCTATGTCTGAAAATTTGATAACATAGATGAAACAGACCAATTTCTTAAAAGACTCAAACTACAAAAACTCATGCAAGAAGAAATAGACCATCTAATTTCAACTTTACCTAGTTAAAAAGTAAAAACTTTCCCGTGCTATATAAGCTATCTATGTAAGACATATATGTGTGTGTGTGTGTATGCAATATATTAGTTCAGTTGTTCAATCGTATCCGAATCTCTGTGACCCCATGGACTGTAGCGCTCCAGGTCTCCTTGTCCATCACCACCTCCTGGAGTTTACTCAAACTCATGTCCATTGAGTCGGTGATGCTATCTAACCATCTCATCCTCTGTTGTCCACTTCTCCTCAAGCCTTGAATCTTTCCCAGAATCAGGATCTTTTCAAATGAGTCAGCTGTTCCCATCAGGAGGCCAAAGTACTGAAGCTGCAGCTTCAATAACAGTCCTTCAAATGAATATTCAGGACTGATTTCCTTTAGGATGGACTGGTTGGATCTCCTTGCAGTCCAAGGGACTCTCAAGAGTCTTTTCCAACACCACAGTTCAAAAGCATTAACTATTTGGTAATCAGCTTTCTTTATAGTCCAACTCTCCCATCCATACATGATTACTGGAAAAACCATAGCCTTGACTAGATGGACCTCTGATGGCAAAGTAATGTCTCTGTTTTTTAATATGCTGTCTAGGTTGGTCATAACTTTCCTTCCAAGGAGTAAGTGTCTTTGAATTTCATGGCTGCAGTCACCATCTGCAGTGATTTTGGAGCCCAGAAAAATAAAGTCTGACACTGTTTCCACTGTTTCCCCATCTATTTCCCATGAGGTGGTGGGACAGGATGCCATGATCTTTGTTTTCTGAATGTTGAGCTTTAACCCAACTTTTTCACTCTCCACTTTCACTTTCCTCAAGAGGCTTTTGAGTTCCTCTTCACTTTCTGCCATAACGGTGGTGTCATCTGCATATCTGAGGTTATTGATATTTCTCCCAGCAATCTTGATTCCAGCTTGTGTTTCTTCCAGTCCAGCGTTTCTCATGATGTACTCTGCATATAAGTTACATAAACAGGGTGACAATATACAGCCTTGACGAACTCCTTTTCCTATTTGGAACCAGTCTGTTGTTCCATGTCCAGTTCTAACTGTTGCTTCCTGACCTGCATACAAATTTCTCAAGAGGCAGATCAGGTGGTCTGGTATTCCCATCTCTTTGAGAATTTTCCACAGTTTATTTTGATCCACACAGTCAAAGGCTTTGGCATAGGCAATAAAGCAGAAATAGATGTTTTTCTGGAACTCTCTTGCTTTTTCTATGATCCAGCAGATGTTGGCAATTTGATCTCTGGTTCCTCTGCCTTTTCTAAAACCAGCTTGAACATCAGGAAGTTCACGATTCACATATTGCTAAAGCCTGGCTTGGAGAATTTTGAGCATTACTTGACTAGCGTGTGAGATGAGTGCAATTGTGCACAGTAGTTTGAGCATTCTTTGGCATTTCCTTTCTTTGGGATTGGAATGAAAACTGACCTTTTCCAGTCCTGTGGCCACTGCTGAGTTTTCCAAATTTGCTGGCATATTGAGTGCAGCACTTTCACAGCATCATCTTTCAGGATTTGGAATAGCTCAACTGGAATTCCATCACCTCCACTAGCTTTGTTCATAGTGATGCTTTCTAAGGCCCACTTGACTTCACATTCCAGGATGTCTGGCTTTAGGTCAGTGATCACACCATCGTGATTATCTGGATCGTGAAGATCTTTTTTGTACAATTCTTCTGTGTATTCTTGCCATCTCTTCTTAATATCTTCTGCTTCTGTTAGGTCCATACCATTTCTGTCCTTTATCGAGCTCATCTTTGCATGAAATGTTCTTTGGTATCTCTGATTTTCTTGAAGAGATCCCTAGTCTTTCCCATTCGGTTGTTTTCCTCTATTTCTTTGCATTGATCGCTGAAGAAGGCTTCCTTATCTCTTCTTTCTATTCTTTGGAACTCTGCATTCAGATGCTTATATCTTTCCTTTTTCCTTTGCTTTTCGCTTCTCTTTTTTTCACAGCTATGTGTAAGGCCTCCGCAGACAGCCTAGTGTTTTGCCAAGAAAATGCACTGGTCATAACAAACACCCGCTTCCAACAACACAAGAGAAGACTGTACATGGACATCACCAGATGGTCAACACCGAAATCAGACTGATTATATTTTTGCAGCCAAAGATGGAGAAGTTCTATACAGTCAGCAAAAACAAGACCAGGAGCTGACTGTGGCTCAGACCATGAACTCCTTATTGCCAAATTCAGACTTAAATTGATGAAAGTAGGGAAAACCACTAGACCATTCAGGTATGACCTAAATCAAATCCCTTATGATTATACAGTGGAAGTGAGAAATAGATTTAAGGGCCTAGATCTGATAGATAGAGTGCCTGATGAACTTTGGAATGAAGTTCGTGACATTGTATAGGAGACAGGGATCAAGACCATTCCCATAGAAAAGAAATGCAAAGAAAGCAAAATGGCTGTCTGGGGAGGCCTTACAAATAGCTGTGAAAAGAAGAGAAGCGAAAGCAAAGGAGAAAAGGAAAGATAAAAGCATCTGAATGCAGAGTTCCCTGCTATTTACCTGGGGCCAAACTATGGTGGAGCTAATGAAGATAATGGTGACCTCCTTCAAAACATCCCATGCATGCACTGCTACACTCAGTGCCCCTAACCCTCTAGCAGGCCACCACCGACCTACACCTCCTCTGGAGACTCCTGGACACTCACAGGCAAGTCTGGGTCAGTCTGTGGGGTTACTGCTCCTTTCTCCTGTGTCTTGGTGCACAAGGTTCTGTTTGTGCCCTCCAAGAGTCTATTTCCCAGTCCTGTGTACATTCTGGCAGCTCTATGATGGGGTTAGTGGTGACCTCCTACAAGAGGGCTTATGCCATATCCAAGTCTGCTGCACCCAGAGCCCCTGTCCCTGTGGGAGTCCACTGCTGACCCATACCTCCACAGGAGATGGTCAAACACAGTTCTGTCTCAGTCTCTGTGGGGTTCCTGGGTCAAGGTGCACACAAGGTTTGTTTGAGCCCTCTGAGCATCTCTGGTGGGAATAGGGTTTGATTCTAAATGCAAATTCACCCTCCTACCATCTTCCTGGGGCTCCTCCTTTGCCCTTGGACTTGGGGTTCTCCTCACAGCCACTCCAGCACCTACCATCTTATATAGCAAAGAACTAGTAGCTGGAATATTTAAAGAACTCTCAAAAATCAACAATAAAAAGGACAAACCATCCTTTTAGAAAATGGACAAAAGACATGAGCAGACATTTCACCAAAGAGGATACAAAGATGGCTAATATACACAAAAAAAGACGTACAATACCATTAGACATTATGGAAACGCAAATTAAAACTACAATATCATTACATACCTATCAGAAAATTTTAAAAATTGTGATGATACCAAATTCTGATGAGGCTAGCATCATAGCATTAGTATGAACAAAGCTAGTGAATGTAATGGAACTCCAGCTGAGCTATTTCAAATCCTAAAAGATGATACTGTGAAAGCTCTGCACTCAATATGCCAGCAAATTTGGAAAACTCAGCAGTGGCCACAGGACTGGAAAGGGTCAGTTTTCATTCCAATCCCAAAGAAAGGCAATGTCAAAGAATGGTCAAACTACCGCACAATTGAGCTCATTTCACTTGCTAGCAAGGTAATGCTCTAAATCCTTCACGCCAGGTTTCAACAGTACATGAATTGAGAACTTCAGATATATAAGCTGGGTTTAGAAAAGGCAGAGGAACCAGAGATCAAATTGCCAACATCTGCTGGATCATAGAAAAAGCAAGGGAATTCCAGAAAAACATCTACTTCGGCATCACTGACTATGCTAAAGTGTTTGACTGTGTGGATCATGACACACTCTGGAAAATTCTTAAGGGGTGAGAATACCAGACCACCTTACCTGTCTCCTGAGAAACCAGTATACAGGTCAAGAAGCAACAGTTAGAACCAAACAAGGAACAACAGAATGGTTCCAAATTAGGAAAGGAGTATGTCAAGGCTGTATATTGTCACCCTGCTTATTTATCTACTATGTAGAGTACAACATGCAAAATGCTGGGCTGGATGACTCACAAACTGGAATCAAGATTGCCAGGAGAAATACCACCAACTTCAGATATGCAGATGATACCATTCTAATGGCACAAAGCGAAGAAGATCTAAAGAGCCTCTTGATGAAGGTGAAAGAGAAGAATGAAAAAGCTGACTTAAAACTGAACATTCAAAATATTAAATCATGGTATCCAGTCCCGTTACTTCATGGCAAACAGATGGGGAAGAAGTGGAAAAAGTGGCAAATTTTATTTTCTTGGGCTCCCAAATCACTGCACATGGTGACTGCAGCCATGACATAAAAGATGCTTGCTCCTTTGAAGGAAAGGTATGACAAACCTAGACAGCATATTAAAAAGCAGACACATCACTTTGTTGACAAAGGTCCATATAGTCAAAGGTATAGTTTTTCCAGTAGTCATGTACGGATGCGAACGTTGGACCATAAAGAAGGCTGAGCACTGAAGAATTGATGCTTTCGAACTATAGTGCTGAAGAAGCCTCTTTAGAGTACCTTGGACAGCAAGGCGATCAAACCAGTCAATCCTAAATGAAACCAGCCCTGAACATTCATTGGAAGGACTGATGCTGTAGCTCTAATATTCTGGCCACCTAATGCGAAGAGCCAACTCATTGGAAAAGACCCTGATGCTGGGAAAGATGGAAGGAGGAGAAGGGGTTAGCAGAGGATGAAATAGTTGGATGGCATCACTGACTCAATGGACATGAATTTGAGCAAATTCTGGGAGATATTAAAGGACAGGGAGCCTGGCCTGCTGCAGTCCATGAGGTCACAAAGAGTCAAATACAACTTAGTGTTTGAACAACAAGAAATATCATCACTCATACCATACATTGCTGGTGGGCATGTAAAATGGTAAGTTACTCTAGAGAACAAGAAAATAATTCGGCAATTTCTTTTAAAACTAAAACATCTATCATATAACGCAGCAGTAGCATGCTTTGGAAATTTATCTCAGAGATGAAAGTTGTTTTCACACAAAAACCTGTACATAGCAGCTGTATGAGTCTGCTTGGGCTGTCATAACAAAATCCTCAAAACTAGGTGGCTTAAATGACAGAAATAACTTTTTTCTCAGTTTTGGAGGCTGGAAATCCAAGATCAAGATGTCAGCCAAGTTAGTTTCTTCAGAGATCTCTCTCCATGGCTTGTTGATACCCTCTTGAGAACCCTTCACAGGGTTTTCCTTCATCCCTCTATGCACATTGCACCCCTGGTGTCTCTTCCTTTTCTTATAAGGACACCACACGTATTGGGTTTACAGCCTCACTTTTTTTGAATAATATTTCTTTTCTATTGGATAATAATTGCTTTATAATATTGTGGTAGTCTTTGCTATATATCAACAGCCTTATTTTTGCTTAACTATCTCATTACAGACCTTATCTCCAAATGAATATACATTACGAAATACTAGAGATTGGGACTTCAACACATAAAGTTTGGAAGAACACAATCCAGCCAGTAGCAGCAGCTTTATTTATAATAATCAAAAAGTGGTAATGACCCAAATGTCCTTCAACAGGTGAATAGTCAAACAAGCTGTGATATACTCATACAATGGAATACTACCCAGCAGTAAAAAGGAACAGACTATCAATACACACAGCAACCAGGGTGAATTTCCAGGGAATTACGCCAAGTGAAAATGTCAATACTAAAAGATTCCATGCCGTATGATTCAATTTATATAACATTATTAAAATTAAAAAAATTATAGAGTGGTTGCCAGGGTCAGGGACAAGGAGTTATATAGCTATAACAGGGCCACACATTGCCATAGGAAATGAATGTGACTATAAAAGTGCAACAGGAGGGTTCCTTGAGGTGATGGAACTATTCTTTTTCTTGACAGAATCAATGTCAAACCCTGGTTGTGAGATTTTACTATAATTTCTTAGGATATTACCACTGGGAGACACACAGTAAAGGAGACGTGAACTCTCCATGTATTATTTCTTACAAGTGTACCTGAATCTATAACTAACTCAAAATAAAACTGATAAAAATTAATGTTTAAACTATCATAAAAATAAATATAAAATTTATTTATAGTTCTCTATAAAAAGGTATTTGTTGAATAAAGTGATGAATAAAGGATTTAACTTTATAGCCTATTCTCATAACTACTAACCATATTATCTAATGTGTGACCCTCTGCCTGGACATGTGTCATTCAAGGGGATATTGATGCCTTAAAGCCACATGCAAGCTGCCCAGATTGTAAAGGAGAAAAAGGATAAGTAAAGGAGTGAATAGCTATTACAAATGGTTACAGGAAACTACCTTTGGGACTAAAGGGCAGGAATAGAATAACTAACTGAGTTATATGTACACAGGAATAAGGGCCTACTAGGCAAAGCTCTCGGAGAAGGCAATGGCACCCCACTCCAGTACTCTTGCCTGGAAAATCCCATGGACGGAGGACCCTGGTGGGCCGCAGTCCATGGGGTCGCTAAGAGTAGGACACAACTGAGCAACTTCACTTTGACTTTTCACTTTCATGCATTGGAGAAGGAAATGGCAACCCACTCCAGTGTTCTTGCCTGGAGAATCCCAGGGACGGGGGAGCCTGGTGGGCTGCCGTCTATGGGGTTGCACAGAGTCGGACACGACTGAAGCGACTTAGCAGCAGCAGCAGGCAAAGCTCTTGGGGTGGGATTAAGGCACAAGGCAGATTTCCTCAGCTGGAGTTTGGACAGTTCTACAGAGAGGAGGTTCAATCTCACACAAAGAGTTAGAGCAAAATCAGAGCTTGCTTTGTCAGAGTGAATGGCCGCTGAGAGGGAAGCAGCTGTAAGCTTGCATGCGTGCATGCTTGGTTGTTCAGTCATGTCCAAATCTTTGCGACCCCATGGACTGTAGCCCACCAGGCTCCTGTCCATGGGATTCTCCAGGCAAGAATACTGGAATGGGTTGCCATGTCCTCCTCCAGGGGATCTTCCTAACCCAGGGATTGAACCAGAGTCTCTTTTATCTCCTGCATTGACAGGCAGGTTGTTGACCACTAGTGCCGCCTGAGAAGTAAAGTTGTAAGTTTGGCCCAAGATAAAAGTAAGGGAGACAGAGGTCTCCCCTGGTTTCTCAGTGGTAAAGAATTTGTTTGCCAATGCAGGAGATACAGGTTTGATCCCTGGTCTGGGAAGGTCCCACATGCTGCATGGCAACTAAGCCTGTGCACCACAACTATTGAGCCTGTGCTCTAGAGCCTGGGAGACACAACTACCAGGCCTACGTGTTGCAACTACTGAGGCCCCCAGCCCTAGAGTCCATGCTCTGCAACAACAGAAGCCATCACAATGAGCAGCCCACACACTGCAACTAGAGAAAGTAAAGAGTAACACCCGACTTGCTGCAACTAGAGAAAACCCATGCAGAGCCACGAGGACCCAGCACAGCCAAAAATAAATAAACAATTATTCTTTTAAAAAAGTAAGTGAGACACCAAGAGAGGATTGGGAGAGCTGTGGGAGACTAGTAAGACAATCTAATTAGTGAGTCTGTGTTCTATAAACTTGTACATAGAGTGTACTTTGAAACTACTCTGAGCTGCAGTGAAGAAATATTGTGCCTTAACTGGGCCTTGCTAAGGAGCACTGCTGAAAGAAATGGATTCATGGGAGAAGTAAATGCAGGAGTTCATATTCTAAAGAGAAATCTCTTTGGAAACCCACTCCCTTCCACAGGTTCTTTCCTTGGTAGAAGCTGTTCACTAGTGCTGTCAATATGCTAAATTTCTCTTGGGGGATCTCTTTCATTTGGTTAGTCATCCTCCTCTCCACATAACAGCTTTGTCATACAAAATACTTTTTAATATGTCAAATTTCCTCAAACAGGGGATATTGTATTTCTAGTCAAGGATGGGTTTTAATACAAGATCTATTACTTTTTAAATTAATTGAATAGGGGGAGTGGGATGTCCATGTTTTGATCTTTTAAGTCTTTAGAATGAAAAATTACTTCCTAAAAAGCTGAATGGGACATTGATTTGAAAATGGTATCATGGGAACTTTTCTCTAGAAAGTAATGGTCTCAAATCACATATATTTTGACTTAAGTAAATCTCAAAAAATGTATACTTCTCAGTTTCACAGACGGGCTGTCTTCAAATGGCCAATGCCTACTTACTGAAGAAAACTTGTGTTTGGATTTAAAGCCTTTAATGTCTGCCAATATATATTCTGATACTGAATGTATATTGAGGATATATAACTGAGGATGCCCACGGCTGAAACTGACCCCATTTATGAAAGTACTTAACATCCACTTCTGTTCACCTGATTCTGGGCCTTTGAAAGAAATTAGTTCTTCAGCCCACTCACAGAAATGATTCTGGAATTTACTCTGGCTTTACATCCCATTTTAGGCTTTTTCTCCTAGCTACATTCCATTGTCAACCAATTTCTAATCCTTTTGGCTTTTTCATTTATGGACCTCTATTTGCTGCCTAGAAAATAGAATTGTGCTTCCCAAGCTTTAAGACATTCACCTCTGGCTATTCCTACTTCTGACCTCCCTAGGTGTCTTAGCTTGGGCTACTATGACAAGACACCATAGAGGGGGTGACTGACAAACCACAGGAATTTATTCCTCACAGTGCTAGAGGTTGCAAGTCTGAGCTAAGGATGCCCGAATGGTTGAGTGAGGGCCCTCTTTTGGGTCACAGACTTCTCATTGTATCCTCACATGGCACAAGGAATGAACCAGCTCTCTTGGGTCTCTTTTATAAGGGCACTAATCCAATTTGTGAGGGCTTTGCTCTCAGGACCTAATCACCTTCTAAAGACCCCACCTCCAAATACTGTCACACAGGATACTAAAATTTCAACATGTGAATTTTGGGTGTGTGTGTGTGGATACAAAGATTCAGACCACAGCACTAGGTAACCCCCACGTGAAAGTGTTAGTTGCTCGGTCATGTCCAACTCTTTGTGACCCCATGGACTGTAGCCTGCCGGGCTCCTCTATCCATGGAATTCTCCAGACAAGAATACCAGAGTGAGTAGCCATTCCCTTCTCCAAGGCATCTTCCCGACCCAGGGATGGAAACATGGTCTCCTGCATTGCAAGCGGATTCTTTACAGTCTCAGCCACCAGGGAAGCCCAGGTAACCACCAACCCTGCACATTAAGTCCAATTCCAGACTCAGAAACCCCATTAAGACCCATGTTTACTTGACCAGAACTTCAGCCAAGCCCACACGGATGCTCTCTGCTAGGGAGGAATGAGACAAATTCCATTCCAACCTCGGCCACTTGATTAAGATTTTGGGACTGGGGAAAAATGGATGACCTCACACTTGTAACCTCTGAATCAAGAACAAAGGCAGAATCAATATGAAGTTAGAACAGAGACCACATTACCAAATGCAGTGGTTACATTAGTAGCAACAATTATTGAGAAGTTACTATGTACCAGATGCTCTTCTAAGAAATTCATATATTTAACCCATTTAATCTTGGAGAAGGCAATGGCACCCCACTCCAGTACTCTTGCCTGGGAAATCCCATGGACAGCGGAGCCTGGTAGGCTGCGGTCCATGGGGTCACTGAGGGTCGCACACGACTGAACAACTTCACTTTCACTTTTCACTTTCATGCATTGGAGAAGGAAATGGCAACCCGCTCCAGTGTTCTTGCCTGGAGAATCCCAGGGACGGGGGAGCCTGGTGGGCTGCCATCTCTGGGGTCGCACAGAGTCGGACATGACTGAAGCGACTTAGCAGCAGCAGCAGCAATCCATTTAATGACCACAACAATCTATGAGATAAGTACTATTATTGAACCCATTTTACACTTGAAGAAACTGAGGCACAAAAATATTGAGTAATTTGTCCAAAGAGTCACAGCTAGGGAGAGCTAGCTAGGAGACAAACGAAGGCAGTTTGGCTCCACAGACTGTATTCTTAACAACTCTACCACATGAAGAAACAGTTACAATGAGGCCATCTGCAAGCCAGGAAGAGAAATCTCACCAGAACCTGACCATATTGGCAACCTAACCTTGGACTTCCAGCTTCCAGAACTATGAAAAATAAATATCCACTGTTTAAGACACCCAGCCTATGGTGTTTTTATGGCAACCCGAGCCAAGACAGGACTATACAAACATGCCTCATATTTCTGCCTTCCTAAAACACTGGCTCTAGATAAAATGCTCGTAAGGAAAATAGAAAGGATATTTCCATGTATTAACCTAGATCCTCGTTGGTGAGAGAAGTTATTTAGAAATTAGTTTTAATAGGACATTAAAGATTCACAACATAGCAACATAATTTCAGTACTATGTCAAATTTCAGGGCTGTTTCAAAAGGTAACCAGATGCCAAGTTGGATAAAACCCAGAGTAATACAGTGATCTGAAAAGGGAAAAAAAGAAAGACACAAAAAGAGAAAACCAGGCTAGATCCCTAAGAAGGAAAAAAATATTATGAGACATAAAAGATAACAAGAAAACTTTACGAGATCACACAAGGTAAGAAAGACGAACCAAAGAACACAATGGCCCTCAGATAAATCAGGAGAGAAAGCTGAGAGTTGGTGACTGAGGAAAGATGTTTTCCTGGTCTTTATGAAAACATACAGGTGTGATAAGTTACTCAGAATAAAAGCCACTAGTGAAGGCAGGAGGGTATGTCAGACCACAGGAAGGACACCCAGCTGAAAAGAGCATGAAAATTCTGAATGGATCATTTTAAAAAACTGGTAGATGTGAAGCCTTTGAGAGAACTCTTTTAGAAGTGTTCGAGCCTAGAATACATGGTGGAGACCAGGAAATTTACAAAAGGTTCATTTACTTTACCTGTGGCTCATTTACTCTCTGCAATCTGAAAAATGAACTCCTTTTTATGTTCTCCCATGTCCCTCCTGTACTCCTTTAGCACTTGGAATGAAGTGGAAAATGCAGTAGATGCTTCAGATTTTAGGTAGCAACGAACATGCTTCTCTACAGAGCACGGAACAAATTATAACAATGCCCGTATGAATCAACCTCTGGGAAAATATGGAGAAATAATAGGTGAAATGTAATTAATGAGTTTTTTAGTGTAACTTTTGGTACTCTCCCTAAAAAGACAGGGAGAGTGAACCTATATCAAGGATAATAACTTGAGCAAAAGTAAGAATTAGAATTCACCAGTATCACTGATGAAGGGCCATGACAAATCTCAATCTAAATCTTACAAACAAAAGACAATTTAAATATTTAACTATTGTCATGAAAATACTGTTCTGATTGTTTAAAGGATTGTCACGTCTCTATTTTGTGTATAATTTTATGTATTGAGAAGTACAGTTACAACTCTGATCACAAAATCATTCAATACCAGGTGGGTTGTTTTTTTTTTTTGCTTTACATTTGCTTTTTGATCATATCCAAAGCTTTCAAGAGCTATACAAAGGCAGGGGAAAGTCGTATGAGAACCCCATCCCACTTGGTCAATATAACTAAAAGCAGCCAACCACTAATCAAATATCAATTAACAATTATCAATTATAATTCTGGATCAAGTACTATTCTAGGCAGTGGAGATGTAGTGGTGAATGATATAGACAAAGCCCCTGCCTTTGATGAGTTTATGTTCTATTAAAGAAAGACAAGTAATAAACAAGAAAACATATAAATAGAAAGATAGTTTCTGATATGATGAGTATAGTGAAGAACATGATAAAGTGATAGAAAGACATGGCCATGGTGGTCAAGAAAGGTGGTGATACTGTAGGTGGGTTCTGAATGATGAAAAGGAAGCAGCCACATTCTGATAGAACATTCCAAATACAGATGCAGAATGAGTTGGGAAGATAGTTGTTATTCTCCAGGAACATATTAGTAGACCTCTATCTACTCTTCTTCTTGCTCCACTCTAGCCATACTGCATTTTTCACTTCTATTGTGTAACTTTGAACATGACATTTCCCCTCCACACAACACACTCTTCCCATTCCCTTTGTTCATCCTCAGCTAGCCTTCAGGATTTGGGGTAAAGATGCCTTCCTAGAGTAGGCCTTCCCCAGTATTCATTGAATGATATTAGGATACATGCTAGACTTCCCATAGCACCCTGTACTTTCCTTTTATAACTCTCACCCTACATATGATTCACTCAATGTTTGCATTCCTTGCTTTGCTGTAAGTCCCATTGACCATGTATTAACGATTATCATCATTATTGTTATCATCATAATATCATCTGCCTTTTGATGATTTAAACATTCACCTGCTGAAATCAGGAATCTGAGCTTAATAAGGTCCTCATGGTCCTATGATTAACTTAAAATGTACATAAAATGTTATTCAAAGATGCTTTAAGGTTTAAATATAAATCTTTTCCATTTCGTAAACTGCATTCATTCTCATTTGTTTAGTATTAATATATTCATCATTCCACAAATTAAATTCACTGGAGTTACTTTTCCAAGATTTTGAAACTGTCTGACATAATCCAGGCTTCTCAAATTTAGAGGGCATCAGAATTACCAGTGTTATTGGTTAAAAATACATTACACTCATCATAGTTTTTGAACATCTTATACTGCCTATTGTTTTCCAATTTCAGGGTGCCAAATGAGTAAAAGTTAATCAGAGATTCCTCAATTAAGGAGAGGTAGTTTTGAACTTTGATCACTTTTTAGCCATTGAAAGGTTCCAGGCTTAAAGATAAAATCGTTTTATGTGGCTAAGACTAAGGAATGGAGAGGAAAAAAAAAAGTTTGTCCTTTCCTCCTCCTTGAGAATTCCAGACCCCTCTCTCCCCAGACTTCTTATCAATCTGCTTAGGAATTGGCTCTCTCACCATCAATACAGTAAGTATATCTTATCACATATGATGTGAATGTTTCTTACAGTGAACCTAGCAAAGAACACAGAATAGAGGAGTTGAAAATTCTAAGTCACTTTGGATTTTCCAAACTTTATGGCACAAGGTAAAATTTAAATGTAGCAAAATTGGCTTGGAGTTCTGCAGAAAGTACTGGGTGCAGTTCAACTTGCAGTATGTTCTCTAATTTAAAAAGTCAATAATTGGAAGATGAAAAATAATGAATTCTATTACAGTGCTAATAGCTTGATGAGGGATTTGAGGTTTGTTTATGCACTTGGTATTGTTTTTCTAGATTTGCCTTCTGTCAGAAATCACTTTAAAGCAATAATACAGAGTGGATTGGAATGTGAGAAGCAAATTCAGATCTACATAAATACCCTACATTTAGCATGGAATTTTTTTCATTACATTTAATGTCTGATCCTAGAGCCTGAGTGTCCGTGGAATTTGTGCCCATAGCTCATAGGGGCTGTTTTACTCTGTTGGAACAGAGATGGGGATTTCTTCAGTACCTGATGATTCCAATCCTGAAAGCCAGGGTTACACTAAAGAGTGTAAAGGAAGTCACTCAGATTGAGAGAGCCAATTCCTGTGCAGGTTGATAAGAAATCCGGGGTTCCCGAGGAGGAGAAAGGGGCCTGGGGCTCTCGAAGCAGGGATAGGGGTCTGGAATTCTCAAGGAGGAGGAAAGGACAAACATCTCTTTTTTTCTCCACATTCCTTAGTCTTAGTCACAGAAAACATTTTTTTTATTTAAGCTTGGAACTGATGATTACACAACAAACAACTCAGTTTAAACTCTGTACTAAGGATTATATAACAATAATGTATCCTGCTTGAGGAAAGTTTCTCCTTCCTGAAAACCTTCTGGCTAATCCTGTCATCTTAAAATGTAAATTATGGGAGTGGGTCTAGTAAGATCTTTTACAATCTTGAGACATTCTTTTGATTTATTGTAATAACTACTTTAAAAAGTATATAACTCCCTTGCTACCACTAGCATGGGGTACACTCTCTGCCCCCCTTCTGATGTCTCTGTCAGAAGCTTTCTCTGTCCCTTTTTCACTTTAATAAAACTCTGCTACACAAAAGCTCTTGAGTGATCAAGCCTGGTCCCTGGTCCCGAAGCTAAATCTTCTTCTTTGGAGATTACGAATCTGACATCGTTCACTGTAAGCTATCAAGATGTGCAAGAATGATATGAAAACCGTTCCTTCTTATAAAGAAAGGGAATAATTCCATCTCACCATACTCTTTACGCCCAATGATGTTTTTAAGGGGTATATACAACAGCTCTTATCAAAGGTAAGATGGTTGTGTATTTTGAGAAATGTCCACAGTCACTTGCCACCAACTAAAGGGAGGAATAGCTTTGAAGAACACAAGCAGGAAGTGCCCAGCATTTAGCTGCAAGAAACATCCATGCTTTGAAGTTGAACAGGAAACTGCAATATTATTATTATTCCAATATTATTGTCCAAATGAGGCACTTTGCAATGCATTCTGAAGGAAGGAAGACTAAAGGGCTCTCTTTTTCAATAAATGTGTGCAAGTGTATGTGCATATGTGCACATGCACACACACACACTCAACAGATCTTCAGCAAAAAATGTTAAATGGATCTGGTTGTCTTTGCCTGTCAACTAACCTTTCTGTACTCACAACTCTCTTTCCATTTGGTGTCTTCCAGCATCCACTGCTTGCCTCTGCCATTTCCTCTCGCGCTGCCTCCTAAAGTGAATCCCCTCTAGGAAGCAGCCTAGGTACTGAACTGTTCCCTCCCCAACTCCCAAACCACATCGCATTATCTGTTCTCCATCCTCTATTGCACATTATCAGAACCCTGCTCCCTATTTGACCTAAGCTGACTCCCTCTCCCTCTCTCTCTCAAACCAGCTGCTGTGTTGTAAGCAGCACTGTAGAAAGAACCACATGTGAGGAACTGAAGGCTTCTGCTAACAGCCGCGTGAATGAGCTTGGAAGTATATCCTTAGCTGCAACTAATCTTTCAGATAACTGCAGCCCTAGATGACAGCTTCACTAAAACCTCTTGAGGGATCCAGACCCAGCTAAACCTCTCTTGAATTCCTGGCCCTCAGATATTGTGAGAAGACAAATACTTGTTGTTTTAAGATGCTAAATTTTGGGTAAATGTGTTGTACAGCAGTAGCTAACTAATACAGCTTCCAAAACATCTCCTACCTTAGAATATCTCCCTACGGTGCCTAAAATTTTTGAAGTAGGTACTTAAATCTCAAAGACAGTATCCAATCACAAATGTTTGTTTATTTGAGGGAAGAGTTGAGTGGTACATTAAGGCACTATTGGCCATTAATACTTTTTATAAAATATGAACTATGAATACGAATTATGAATCCAAAATATATTTTATCCACAAAGCTTTCTGAATAAGACTTGGGGAAATTGTTTGTTTATATCTTCTTTGTTTTGCCTTATTTCAAGCCTTTTTAAAAGTTTTTGATTACATTAAAAGTAATGCTTGTTCACTGTAGAAAATTTGGAAAATATGATACCAGTCTAGATGTGACCATTCTTAATGAGAGCTAAGCAACAGATCAAATCAAATGTGGGAGTGAGAACTAAATACCAGTTTTCCCAAATTAATAGTTTTGTCTAAGATACTGATTTTCAACCTATCAAATTTGATATCCTTTTTTTCTAACAAACATTTGTCATGTTCACTTTAATATTCCAAAATGAAATTCATAGATAATGTAATTCTGGTATACACATAATTGGAAAGAATACCATGCTACCCTAACTGGGATATAAAAAAGAAAGAGACAGTAATAAGAGACATGTATCTTAAGTAATAAGAGACATGTATCTTAAGTAATAAGAGACATGTATCTTAGGACTTCCCAGGTGGCACAGTTGGTAAAGAATCTGCCTGCCAATTCAGGAGACACAAGAGATGCATGTTCGATCCCTAGGTGGAGAAGATACCCTAAAGGCGGGCATGGCAGCTCACTCCAGTATTCTGGCCTGGAAAATTCCATAGACAGAGGAGCCTGGGGGGCTACAGTCCATGAAGTCGCAAAGAGCCAGAACAGACTGAGCACACTCACATGCACACGCACAGACCATGTGTCTTAATATGTAAATAGTTTGATGTGACAGCTATATATACGGATTGATAATGGGACTACTGTATTATTGTTTCCAACACTAAAAGCACTATGTAAACCAGAAGACAATGGAGTGACATCTTTAAACTAGTGAAAGAAAGATGTCAAAACGTAAGTCTATACCCAGCAAAAATATCTTTCAAAAATGAAAAATAAATAAAGACATCTTCAGACAAGAGCTGAGAGAATTCAGTGTCACTAGATCTGAAGTACAAGAAATGTTGAAGGGAGTTATTCAGGAAAAAGGAGAACAATATCAGATGGATACTTGAATATATGAAAAAAGTGATAAATACCAGAAATGGTTTTTTAAAAAAGGTAAAAACTACAAAAAATATTGGCATCAGTAATAATTACCCAATATTGCAAGGTGAGTGCAACTTGCTAAGGGTATGTGGCCTTGATCAAGCTATTTAACTTCTCTGTCTTAGTTTCTTCATCTGTAAAATGGGAATACTATTTACTTTTTAGGTGGCTTTCTAAAGATTAGATAAGTTAACATATAATATGCTTGTAACAGTATCTGGCACTTACTAAGCTAGATGTGCTGTGCTGTGCTGTGCTTAGCCACTCAGTCATGTCTGACTCTTTGTGATCCCCTGGACTGTAGCCCACCAGGCTCCTCTGTCCATGGGGATTCTCCAGGCAAGAATACTGGAGTGGGTTTCCATGCCTTCTTACAGAGGATCTTCCCAACTCAACAACTGAACTCAGGGCTCCCGCATTGCAGGCAGATTCTTTACTGTCTCAGCCACCAAAGAAGCCCAAGAATTCTGGAGTGGGTAACCTAACCTTTCTCCAGGGGATCTTCCCAACCCAGAGATCGAACCGGGGTCTCCTCTATTGCAGGTGGATTCTTTACCAGCTGAGCTACCAGGGAAGCCCACTAAGCTAGATAAATGATAGCTATTATTGTTATTATTGTTACTACTAGGGAAACCCCATTGTTACTAAAATCTTAAACAAAACAAAGTAAAATCTTTGTTCAATAAACAATTTCATTCCTAGAAAATTTCATATATATTAAAATTATGTAAAACATACTTTGTGATTACAAGTAAAACAGACTTGGACTCTAGGCTTGGATAATTTAAAGTATATTTTACACCTGCCTGACTTTCAACACCTTGTCAGTCAACACCTTGAATGTCAAAAGTTCTGTGGGACAAGGACAGAACAATTATGGTGTGGAAATGTAACATATTCTCATTGCAAAGCATCTAATATCCCTAATGCTTCCTCTTACCCAGTAGCACCCTCAACATGTGACAGCCAAGAAAACAACCCCTTCTAGCAATGTAATCCTACTGAGAGTCCTAATCCAGGAGCAGGCTTAGGGACCATTACCTAAAGGCAATGGAACAGACAGCTGGTTTCCTGAAAGGACAGTTTTGCTATATTGCAAATGTAGTTATATCTCAACCCAAATACTTAGTAGTTATGTGATCTTGGAATAATCTCTTAATCTCTCTGTTCCTCAATTTTTCATATGTAAAATGTGATTATAATGAGTCCTACCTTACATGGCTATGAGGATTACAGTACCTAGCAAAATATTGGGTTGGCCAAAAAGTTCGTTTGGGTTTTCCACAACAGCTTATAGAAAAAACAAATGAACTTTTTGGCCAACCCAATATCTGACTCAAAATGAATAATAATAGTAGTTGTAGTTATTAACATCTTTGTAGGCTATTAGAGGAAGAATTAAGAAGAATCGACCATTGTGGCAGGACTACTTCAGTTCAGTTCAGTTCAGTCGCTCAGTCGTGTCCGACTCTTTGCGACCCCATGAAGAACTACTAGTGCCCACCAAATATTCCAAGTACTCCCTTATAATTCCCAGTGCCCTTTTCAGTTAGGGTGGGGCCTCGTGATTGGTTCTGCCCAAGGAACAACAAGTAGAAGTGATGTGTCATTCATTTAGAGGGCCGAGTAGATAAGAGCAGGTATGCCGTCTCCTTGTCTTTATTCTCCACATCAGCCTTGCACAAGAGAGAAATGAGAAATGAGCCCCTGATCAGTGCATCCCTATTTAACAGAGATTGAGGTACAAAGAATGTAACATGGAACTGGCTTACATATGCAATGATCTTTAGTCTCCTGTGTACTGTATAAAAGGCCATTGACAGAAACAAAAATTGTTTCCAAATTTACCACTGTATGCAATTTTTCTCATGAAATTGTATCTAATAAGTAGAAAAAATAACCCCGTTGAGACAAAGGTGCTAGGTGGTTGGTTAGGTTCATTCACTAACTAGGTGACTATCTCACACACTCTACCATTTACTAGGAAATTCAGTTTCATGTCTTAGCAAAAGGACAAACTTATCCATAATGGACCTGAAGCATTAAAGTGTCAATACAACAAATGGTAAAACCATGTATGTTAAAGATCTACTATGTACAAGTCACAGATAGTTATAGATGAAAGTGGATATTAGAGGTCATGTCATCTAATGCTTATACTTTATACATGAAGAAATTGAGGCCAAAGAATGGAAAAAGGATAACCCCAAGATGATCAAGGTAGATAATGACAGTCCTGGTATCATAAACAAGGCCCCCTCCCTCCTAGATCAGCCATCTTTCCCCTAATGTCCATGATTTCTGACATATGACCATCTAAATATACATGGCTTTGTTACCCCTTTCTGTGGTACAGGTCCATGAAGTTATATAAGAGGTAGAAACAGCACATCAGAATAAGATGAGAGAAAAGCCTGGGTGTCAATGAAATATTATAAAAGCTAGTTAATAGCATATAAATCTATACAGGAAAATACCATTCACACATCAAATCCCTATCCAAAAACCCACAAAATCATTCATCTCCACAAAACATCTGTGCTGTCCATGAAGAAGAAAAAAAAAAGCATTTGGAGTTCTCTTTACCCAGAAAGGGATTTCAGAGAAGCATTTATCCTTGTTCCCTGTAACTTCCAAAGTGACTGGCTGCCAATAAAGATATAGCATATGGCTAGGGTTCAGAGTGGCGCATACAAGGTGGGACAGTGGTAAAGAATCCACCTGCCAATGCAGGAGATTCAAGAGACCTCAGTTCCATGCCTGGATTGGGAAGATCCCCTGGAAGAGGAAATGACACCTAACTCTTATATTCTTGCCTGGAGAATCCCATGGACAGAGGAGCCTGGTGGGCTACAGTCCATAGGGTTGTAAAAAATCAGACATGACTGAGTGTGCACACGAACACACATACACACACACACGGTCCAGAGTATGGCCTCTTAATGCACTGTGGGGACACTAGCTGGTTTGCAGAAGGAATAGTCCCAGTGTCTTGGCTTCCTAAGCCTTCAGTCTGACCATGTGACTGACGCAGCCTGACCATTTGGTTCCAGAAGCAGCAAAAACCAGAGGCTTTCTTTCACCCTTGAAGAGCTCACACCTCCAGCTAAGCCTCTCCATCTTCAGTGTCAGGACCATGAAGGAGGGAAAACATCACTGGAATGGAATATGCCTTGATGTCAAAGTCCCTCTCAGTGGAAAAGCTCCTAGCTTTCTCTCCCCAGTACTACTGCCAGACTATGAACTAGCAAATCTCAGCACAAGCAGCTGAGGGCCACATGTGTCGCTGCCCTGTGTAGGCCTTGGGAGGAACATTTGTCATGTGTTACACACCAGGGGCTTAAATTAGAGCATGCAGAGCTGAGGAGGATCCATTTACAACAACAAAAAAAGATTTTTTTTTTTCAAAAAGTTTCTTCTGTTAACTCTGGATATCATCTGCACCTATAAATGGAATCCTCTTCCTTCTTCCTTGGTGGGAGGAGAGTGGTAGGCAGACAGGGTCTAGTGAATATACCTGCCAGAATGCCACCATTATACAGAACGCTGACAAGGCAAATCGTGGTGCATACCCAAGTGGGTTCTATCAAGTTTTCCAGTTGTCAGTGGCTAAAGAAATCATTAGTGAATTCCACCAAAACCCAAGAATGCATATCATCTGGGACTGCTGATTGGGATATATTTCAAGTTTGTTCATTTGCCTGTGTTTTTTTATCGATTACTATTCCTGAGATTTTTTGTACTACCTAAAAGTCTCCACTCTTTGTTCTTTTTCCTAAAGAAAAAAAGTATATAAATATACACACAATAGATATGTATTATGTATTTCTACATGTGTTTGTGTGCATATTTATACATTCAGGCATGTACACATATACATATGTGGTTAAGTGTTGTCATTGGGTGTGTATATAGTATTTATAGTCACTTTCAGAAGAGTTGCTATTTAAAGATCTGATCTCCCTTAAGCACAAAAACATTAAATAAGACCATAACAATTCATTCCACATTTCAATGCCCATGTTTTTCTGCACAAAACAACTCTCCATTTCCTGTTCCAGCAGCCCCAAGGTTTAGAGAAAATGTAGTTTAGGGGTAGAAAATGCTTTAGGACAGTGGTTCTCCAGCTTCTGAATCAAAATCCCCTCGTGAGTTTGTTAAAACACAGATCGCTAAACACACCCTAGTTTGATTCGGTAGGTCTAGTGGGAAGAAGGGTGCTAAGAGTTTGCATTTCTCACAAATTTTCAGGTGGCATTGATGCTGCTGGTCCAGAGATCACTTTGAAATGCTGGGCTTTGGGTTCTGTAGTAAAGAGGCTTGACATTTTTTGATCCAAGACTGCATGATTCTGACTCCATAGATCAAAAATGGCTCCCTGAGCACAGGACAAGAGACAAAAATAAGACTACTGTTTGTGTGCCAATCTAAGGGAAAGGACTGTACAATTTTATACCATCTCTCTCCTACAACTCTGAGTTTGCACAGAATGGGGTAGCCTGCACTTGTGAAAAATGAAGGGGAAAATAAGGAATAACATGTAGTTAGCCAATCCATGTTTGCTTGACAATGATCTCTTGATTATGACAAAGGAGATGAAGGAGCAAAATGATGAATTTACCAGTTCACCTCTGCCCTAGAAAAAAACTGATCCTGTAGGTCTCAAACTTTAGTGTGAAAATTTAGATTTAGGAGTCTTCATCATACCTTGATGTGAATCTTGGCACACTGACGTAGGAATTATCACTTGAACGAGTGATTCTGGGCCATGTGGCATAAGGACCACACTTGGAGAAGAAATAATCTAACAGTAAAAAAGCACAACACATAGGAAAAAGAACATAATCATGCTTAAAGAAAATCTAGAGGCAAGTGTCACTTCATGTAGTACAGACCACATACTCAGAGCTAGCTAACAAATTAAGTGATCAGAGTGATTTTTTTTTTCCTGAAAATAGCATTTAGGATTTTTAGAAAATGGGGTTTTGTTTAGTCAAGAAACGATCTTCAGCATTAAATAAGACACTGATAAATGGGTGAATTATCCAATGCTTTTAAATAAAGATTTACACATTTTATTAAAAGTACTTGTATTAACTAACTACATCACAATAGTGCCACTATTTACTCACTTTGCCCCATTTGAAAGATGAATAAATAAAAACCTAGAGACCACTTTGCCTGCAGTCGCACAAGATAAGTGACTGAACTAAGATTAGAACTCAGGACTCAGTGCTGTCTGGAGACATGTCAGTGGTGGCAGGCTGAAGTCACAGGAAGAGACATGTGAAAAACATACTTCATGGTCTACTAAGTTTGCATCATTTGGGTTGCCACACCATGTTTTTGTGCTGGAAGCTCAAAAAACATGGTGTTGTTTAACAAAAACAAGAATAAACAAGTAGATTGTCCCTTGCACTTGTTGTAGCCACATGTTCCGGGAAACAAACTCACTCAGAAGGACAATGCAGATAGCGCAGTGCAGTTTATTATACTGGTGGGCCCAAGGCAGAGTCTCCTCTTAGCCAAGGACTCTGACCAGCTTTTGTGAAAACCTTATATACCCTAAGTGTATGTGCCCAAACCCACCTCCCCAAATTCCCTGAAACTAGTCTGAACAAAGGAAAAGAAAGATACAATCAAAGTTAACCTGTGATTCATACGCCTTAAGTCTAGGTAGTTAACAATAGACAATCATCAATAGGCCTGTGGTCATACCTCAATAAGCATAACAGATTCTATTCTGTTACACAGATAATTATGGTATTCTTTTAGGCAATGGAGAGTCTAGGTATGAGCCCTGGGACTCTTCCATCTGGGGGGACTGGTTTTCCAGTTGGTATGTCATTTCCATAGATACTGGGCATATAGCTCAAAGTCCACAGTCCAACCCAATATGGAGTCCTGCTTTCAAGATGGAGCCTGTTCTGTCTGTTTCCTCCTTCACACTGAGGTGTGTTTTGCCTTCTGGACTATCCTTCAAAATTCTCCAAGACTGTAGTTATAAAAGCAATAAAAGTAGGGTAGGGAGGGAGGAGGGACAAGACACCACCCAGGGCCATTATTCTTGCTACTTGTGGTATTATTATTGTTTTAGGAACACAATAGAAGACTCTGCTTTGCTATGAGCTTTTTAAAAAAAATCAGTTATTTGGGGGAAATTAGCATAATCTGGTATTCCCTTTCCTTTTTGCAAACTGCATTTACCTGAAGCAGCTGTCCCTAATTATTACACACCCTCATGTATGTGAGATGGCCCTATCTATCTATATACAGTGAAGAGCTTTTGCTAAGTGAAAAAGCATTGAGGAAGGTAGACCAATCAAGGACCATATTTAAAGTGCTAGGACACAGTTGCTTTCTTGTTGGTTAGAACATGCAGGACCCTCTAAATTTAAGACCATGACACTGAGAGCTGGTCTCAAAGACCAGCCAACCACAGGAATTAGAATGCACAAAGGCACTGGTTAGAAGAATGCTGCTACTGCTGCTAAGTTGCTTCAGTCGTGTCGGACTCTGTGCGACCCCAGAGACGGCAGCCCACCAGGCTCCCCCATTCCTGGGATTCTCCAGGCAAGAACACTGGAGTGAGTTGCCATGGCCTTCTCCAATGCATGAAAGTGAAAAGTGAAAGTGAAGTCGCCCAGTCGTGTCCGACTCCTAGAGACCCCATGGACTGCAGCCCACCAAGCTCCTCCGTCCATGGGATTTTCCAGGCAAGAGTACTGGAGTGGGGTGCCATTGCCTTCTCTGGGTTAGAAGAATAGAATGGTATAAATACCAAATGTCAGCTGGAGCCTGTAAATCTAACTGGATCCTTCCTATCTTACAGATCAGGTCAAATGGCATTGATTTCATCCATGTCTGCCCTCATGACACCTAAATCTCATTAGATGTGGAAAAGAAAAAAAAAAAAAACCCTGTTCTCCAATTTCCTACCTAATTATTGGGGAGAGAGAGACATTTTGGAATGGGTTCTCGTTGGTTGGCTTTTTGTATAATCTATTAGCATTCCAACTTGTCAGAATACTTGTTGTTCTGTAGCATTTGGGTGAGGGGGGAGCTATAAATAAACAGAACTGTGAGAGTACAACCCGCTGTCAGCATGACTTGCAAGCCATCCCATTATAACAACACACTCTGTATTTTGCCTTATTACCTTCCATGTTCAGTAGCTGGCCTCTGCCCAAGGTTAGACTGAAATACCTTAGGTAACTGACATTTCACCTTTCATTTCTTCCAGCTCTTCTTGTTTTTCCCTCTACAGCAGAGAAAGGAGAGATGAGCCTCACTTCACAGGATACAAAGACAATTTTAATGAAAATAAGGGTGTTGAATTTAAAAAAAAAAAGATGCAGACACTATTTTTTGCCTATTGTAAAATAAAGCTCAGTATCAAAGACAGAAGCAAAGCAGTATGTAAGTAACAAACTTTCAACAGAGCCCAATCTTTTAAAGCCAGTTATTCCTTCTCTTTCAAGATACATAAGTAATGAAACAGATCAAATCAGTATGAGTTTCTCCTTTCCTGACATACCTTAAAACTCTTCCTGGGCAAACAGTTCTTTGCAAACCAACATCAAACATTCCCTTCATTTGTGTCACACCCCTATATGTAGCCATGTGCAACTGTCTTGTCTGAACTTCTTGTTGTCTACAGACTTCAGTTAGCTTTGATTTTAAACAAAAATCACAGTGGTCTTCCCTAGTCATAGCACCAGGATGCAGAGAAGTTGTTTTGGGAGGAGAAATGTATACTGTGTTTTCGATTGATTTCCAAGGAAAAGCCACTCTGCATTGCCTCCTCTTCCTTAATTTTCTCCTTCCAGCTTGCCCTTTCTACCATCATGGCAGGTGATATGAGTTTTAGAATAGAGAGAAAAATGAGAAAACCCCCTTTTTCTGATTTATTCCTACTACCTCAAGTCTTACATGAAAATTACATTGCACAACTTCTCATACACTTCTTTGAGAACAAATGAATTTGAGTTGACATGCCAGGATCAGATCTTGAGGTGGTGACCCTTGACCAGAATCTAGCTCATTTGTTCAATGGGTTTACTATTATTGCAAACAATAAAAAATAGCCAGCATTTATTGATTACTTAACTGTTGCAAAGCACTTTACATGTTCAATCTCATTTCATCTTTATTAATTGCTATCATCATTTGCATTTTGCAGTTTCAAAAACTAAGGCATTGAGAAGCTGTTTAATTTCTAATAGTGGAACTGAAACTTAAGACCTGATATGTATGAATTCAAAGCCTGTGCTTTTGATCACTACATTTTATTGCCACATATATTCAAATCAACTCTGCCAAGAGGTATTTTCCATTTAAAAGAGGAAACAGTTTTAAAATTATTATTGTGCTTTTCTCCTTTGTCTTCTTGAGTACTTAACTTTCACCCTAGTCTGCCTGAGGTAATCATCTGCGGAGTTGATGGTGTGAACAGCACAGACATTAGCATCTATGACAGAAAGAGAAGAAAAGAAGAGCAAGACAGGGCAATATTCACTTCTTACATACAAAATAGAATCATGCAGTAGGGCAACAGCCTTCAAGTCAGGCTTTTTGTCTTATGACAATAATAACAGTGTAATTAATAAGATTTTTACTATGGCCTAAATGTCTCTGCTCTTTTTAATATCTTGTTAGGAATTATACATATACACATACACACACAAATTGCATGTAATTCTATGTAAAAAAGTACATATATACTAATTCCTTAATTTCTTCCTTTATAAAGTCAAGGGTTAAGTTGAAAGGATCCAGATCATAGAGTGTCCCAGAAAACTAATCCATTTTCCTGTGACAGCTAAGCCAATTCTATGAGAGAAGCAGAATATAGTCTAGTGGGGGTGAAAGAATCTTTCCAGTCCTGGAAAACTGTGAGGGGAAGACAGGCAGAAAAGACAGATGAGTCTACAGGGAGAATCACAGTAACATAAGTAAGAGTAAATCTACTCCTCAACTGAAACTGGGAGGAGGCAATCTCACAGATAGAACATGAGCTCAGGTATTCTAATTACATGTCTACTGTGCTTCCCACTTTACCACAGCCAAATCACTAGGAGTACCAATTCCCACTAAACCAAAGGAGCATCAGTATGTTCCCATAAACTTAGAAACTGGTTTTCCAGCTTTTCTTTAAGTTGTCACAGCAGAGAATTTAAGCCTGAATGTCAAATCAATACCTTCTAAGGATATTCTGCATTATTTATTTGCTATATGACAAATTGAAGACTTTGCCATCTGCTTTACTTGGAGTCCTTTTCCAAAGGAGTAGGTAGGATAGTGTCATTGTTAAGAGAACATATAGGCTCTGGAATCAGACTGGCTTGTGATCAAGTCCAACTTTGCCACTCCCCAGCTGTGTGACCTTGAAAACATTACTTCACCTTCTTGGGCCTCAATTTCCTCATATGTTAAAATGGAGGGTTTTCTTGAGGACTAAATTGGATGATGCATGGTAAGTACATAGCAGAGGGCCTATAAAATGGTGTTAAAAAAAGAAACGACTGGCCCAGAATGGAGTAACCAGTGCTATGCCCTGCATCAGTCAACAAAGGCTTAATACCTAACTTAATTGCAGTTAAAACCACTCCTAAGAATGCAGTCTTAATCAATCAGTCTGGAATTTTCTGGTCAGTACTAATGAGGTAATCTTCCACATAGCCCACTTCTGGCCCCCATAAGTGAGTTGCTGTTGCTGTTCAATTGCTAAGTCATATCCGACTCTTTGTGACCCCATGGACTGCAGCACACCAGACTCCTCTGCCCTTCAGTATCTCCCAGAGTTTGCTCAAATTCATGCCATCCAACCATCTCATCTTCTGTCACCCTCTTATCCTTCTGCCCTCAATCCTTCCCACCATTAGGGTCTTTTCCAGTGAGTTGACTCTTTGCATCAGATGGCCAAAGTATTGGAGCTTCATTATTCTTGCCTGGAGACTTCCATGGACTAAGGAGCCTGGTGGGCTACAGTCCATGGGGTCACAAAGAGTCAGACATGACTGAATGACTAACACTTTACTTTCATAAGTGGGTTACCTAAGCCTGAAAAAAATCCACTCTTTCTCCCCTTTCACCTATAAATGTCTTCCTTTTTATATAGCCCCTCTGAGCTTCTTTCTACTTGCTAGATGGGATGCTGTCCAATTCATGAATCATTCAATAAAGCCAATTAGATGTCTACATTTTACTTGGCTGAATTTTTGTTATGTAACAGATTTGGTGGTAGTAACAGGAACTGAAGTAAACTTCTGATGGCATTTGGGGGCAACTAAAAACACTGCTGTGGTGCCCCTTTTTAATGCACTGTCTTTCTCACCATCTCTGAGAGCCATGAGGAAGTTCCTGTCAGTTTTGAGCTCCATTCTCTTTGCATTGAACTCCCAATCTAATTGGTTTTCCTGTGCAGGGTGGATTGGCTTGAACTGGCAGATGGCTTTCTCCAGAACCCAACTGAGCTGACAGAGTTCTGCCCAGAGCCAAGCCCCTAACCTTTTAGAACGCAATTCCCAAGATTCTGAGTGCAAAACACCCAGCTCTTGATTCTGCCTTAAGATCCATGTGGAACTGTTAGTGGTAGTGTTCCCTATCCATGTGGAACACCCACTCCACAGTTCCCATTTGTTGAGATCTGCTTGGTCAATGCTTTCCCCAGTCCAAGGTTTCACAGGAAGCACTGGTGTTGTACCTAGGACCCTCTCTTGGCCAAGACCCAGTAACATCTCTCAGTTACTGCCAATACATTGAGGTGCACATGTTTGTCTTGTTCTGTGTAAATTTATCAGAGATGGGATTTTTCATTTCTAAGGAGTCAAGTTCACCACCTTCTGGCACACCTTATTTTATGACTAAGAACTATATTCTCAGAAGCTATAAATACCTACCAAAACAGCAAGACCTTACTAAAAACAACCTAACATTATAATTACCATTATAGGGATTGTTCCCAGTTCAACAAGATCATTCATTAAAAAGTACACTTGAAAGTAAGGGCTCTGAATTACACAAACAGAATGGGTTACCTATGCAAAAGCTTCCAAAAGGCTTCAGGATTCCAAAAACAGATTCATTGAAAGACCTGTTACAAAAGGCTAGTGAAAAATTAAAAACACAAGGGGTGCTGAAGACAAAAGACAGTAAGACTGATATGGCTCCTACTGCTCCCCTCTAGCCACCTTTTCCTTCATATTCACATTTCACTAATTTTCTACCTGAACTGCCTTTCCTCTCTGAAGAGACTATTAAAATCACCTTATAAAACTGCCCAAGGTTGCAGATGAACCTTCTCAGGTACCTTTCATTCCTTGGTCCAAAACTGAACTAAGGGCCATAGTTAGAGAATTCCCGAAATATAGGGAGGATCCCCAAAACATTTTTGAAGGATTTAACAATCATACTGGGGACTATGACCCCAGGATGCCAGATCTTTATCAGCTTGTTCACATGTTGGTAGGACCTGATGAAGCCCCAAAGTGTATGCAGGAAACAAAATGGCAAATCTTGAAGGATAATATTTGACATCTTCAACCAGAGAAAGTTCACAAAATGGCAACTGACCTTTTACAAGCCATCTTTAGAGTCTTCCTTACTTGCACTGATTGGCCAATCCTTCAAACATGAAAACAAAAGAAGGATGAATATGTGGCTGATGTTAAAGCCCATTCAGAAACCCTCTTCTTTTGATAACCTGCCCTGGGGCTTCCCTGACAGCTTAATGGTAAAAGAATCTGCCTGCCAATGCAGGAGACACAGGTTCAGTCCCTGGGTTGGGAAGATCCCCTGGAGAAGTAAATGGCAACCCACTGTAGTATTCTCACCAGGGAAATGTCATGGACAGAGGAGCCTGGCATGCTATAATCCATGGGGTCACAAGAGTCAGACACAATTTAGTGACTAAATGACCTGCTCTAACTGCCCAATTTGTAAAGGGATTATCTCCTGAGGTTAGCAGGTTGATATAAAGGCAGAAAATATGGTGGGAGGTCACCAGTTTGCCTGAACTTGTAACCATAGAGGAGAACTTTGAAAGGAAGATCCATTAAACTTATAACCTGCCTTCACTGATCAGGCTGCTTTAACTGTTACTACAAAAACTTGCATGTCCTCCAAGTATCATACAGCTGAAAAAATAAGAGGTTTACTTATATCGATTTTCAAGAACTTGGAGTCAGCTATCAAACTGCTTAAGACTGGCTATGATCACCAATACTCCAACTGGGCATGCAACAGTATCCACTGAGTGACCTCTTGACACCAGAAGGCCAAAAATTCTACTTGCCAGGTTGCACAGTGGTAAAGAATCTGCCTGTCAATGCAGGAGACACAAGAGACACGAGTTAGATCCATGGGTCAGGAAGATCCCCTGGAAGAGGAGATGGCAACCCACTCCAGTATTCTTCCCAAGAAAATTCCATGGACAGAGGAGCCTGGTGGGCTCCAGTCCATGGGGTTGCAAAGAGTTGGACATGACTGAGTGACACGCACACAAATTTCTAAACATGCAGCCCATGAAGAAACCTGCAGTTTAGCTTGAGCAGAATGATTATCTGACCTTTTCCTTATTTCCAATCACCTTTCCCCACTCTCTCCAGACTTCACCTTTATCACATAAATATTCCAAGCTCTTCTACTTGAAAGACACAGACTTGAGATTCATTCTCCCATCTCTTCACTTTGCTGAATAAACCCTATCTCTGCTGCAAACCTCAGTGTCTCAGCATTTGGCTGGCTGCACTTCTAGCAAATGGATCTGTTTCTGGAACACTTGGAGCAAGATGGTAAACAAAAATCTGCCTAGGCATTGGCTTTTCAGCTACAAGAGCTCCTAGGCTACAGACTTAAAATAACACCTGAGTCCCCCACAGGGCAGTATTCTAGGGGACCACTATGAAAACAATGGCCCAAACATCAATGTTTCATTTGTAATCAACTGGGACACTTGATAAAATATTATTCTTAATGATCCTAAGTAAATTCCTCAGCTCAAGTGCCCCTATACCTACCCCCAAGGGGCCTATATGGGGCCCCTGTCAGAGCTGACAGGACTTGAAGGGATTCTCAGGTAAACTGATGCTAGCAATTTTCTTAAATAGCCAAGAGGAAATTAAAACTTGTTTTTAAATTACCTTGCCAAATTCTCTTTCAATTCTGGTTTCCTTGGGATGTATGCCCAGCAGTGGGATTGCTGGGTTGTATGGTAGTTCTATTCCCAGTTTTTCAAGGAATCTCCACACTGTTCTTCATAGTGGCTGTACCAGTTTGCATTCGTGTAAGAGGGTTCCCTTTTCTCCACATCCTCTCCAGCATTTGTCTGTAGACTTTTCAAAGATGACCATTCTGACCAGAGTGAGATGATACCTCATTGTGGTTGATTTGCCTTTCTCTAATAATGAGTGATATTGAGCATCTTTTCATGTGTTTATTAGTCATATGTATGTCTTTTTGGAGAAATGTCTGTTTAAGTCTTCTGCCCAATTTTTGATTGGGTTTTTGTTTCTCTGGTATTGAGCTGCATGAGCTGCTTGTATATGTTGGAGCTTAATTCTTTGTCAGTTGTTTCATTTGCTATTATTTTCTCCCATTCTGAGGGTTGTCTTTTCACCTTGATTATAGTTTCCTTCATGGTGCAAAAGCTTCTAAGCAGGGCACCCAAGGCCAAATTTGCTGGTTACTCCAGGTATTTCTTGACATCCTACTTTTGTATTCCAGTCCCCTATGATGAAAAGGACATCTTTTTTGGTGTTAGTTCTAAAAGGACTTGTAGGTCTTCATAGAACTGTTCAACTTCAGCTTCTTCAGCTTTACTGGTCAGGGCATAAACTTGGATTACCGTGATACTGAAGGAGAGATAAGAAAGCTTTCCTTCGAGATCAGTGGAAACATTTAGAAGAAAACAATAGAATAGGAAAGACTAGAGATCACTTAAAGAAAATTAAAGATACCAAGGGAACATTTTATGCAAAGATGGGCTCAATAAAGGACAGAAATGGTATGGACCTAGCAGAAGCAGAAGATATTAAGAAGAGGTGGCAAGAATACACAGAACTGTACAAAAAAGATCTTCACGACCCAGATAATGATGATGGTGTAACCACACACCTAGAGCCAGACATCCTGGAATGTGAAGTCAAGTGAGCCTTAGGAAGCACCACTACAAACAAAGCTAGTGGAGGTGATGGAATTCTAGTTGAGCTCTTTCAAATCCTAAAAGACGATGCTGTGAAAGTGCTGCACTCAATATGCCAGCAAATTTGGAAAACTCAGCAGTGGCCACAGGACTAGAAAAGGTCAGTTTTCATTCCAATCCCAAAGAAAGACAATGCCAAAGAATGCTCAAACTACCGCACAATTACACTCATCTCACACGCTAGTAAAGTAATGCTCAAAATTCTCCAAACCAGGCTTCAGCAATATGTGAACCGTGAACTTCAAGCCGTTCAAGCTGGTTTTAGAAAAGGCAGAGGAACCAGAGATGAAATTTCCAACATTCACTGGATCATTTAAAAAGCAAGAGCGTTCCAGAAAAACATCTATTTCTGCTTTATTGACTATGCCAAAGCTTTTGCCTATATGGATCACAATAAACTGTGGAAAATTCTGAAAGAGATGGGCATACCAAACCACCTGACCTGCCTCTTGAGAAACCTGTATGCAGGCCAGGAAGCAACAGTTAGAACTGGACATGGAACAACAGACTGGTTCCAGATAGGAAAAGGAGAACGTCAAGGCTGTATATTGTCACCCTACTTATTAAACTTATATGCAAAGTACATCATGAGAAACGCTGGACTGGAGGAAGCACAAGCTGGAATCAAGATTGCGAGGAGAAATATCAATAACCTCAGATATGGAGATGACACCACCCTATGCAGAAAGTGAAGAAGAACTAAAGAGCCTCTTGATGAAAGTGAAAGAGGAGAGTGAAAAAGTTGGCTTAAAGCTCAACATTCAGAAAACGAAGATCATGGCATCTGGTCCCATCACTTTATGGCAAATAGATGGGGAAACAGTGTCAGACTTTATTTTTTGGCTCCAAAATCACTGCAGATGGTGATTGCAGCCATGAAATTAAAAGACGCTTACACCTTGGAAGGAAATTTATGACCAACCCAGACAGCATATTAAAAAGCAGAGACATTACTTTGTCAACAAAGGTCCATCTAGTCAAAGCTATGGTTTTTCCAGTAGTTATGTATGGATGTGAGAGTTGAACTATAAAGAAAGTGAACACAGAAGAATTGATGCTTTTGAACTGTGGTGTTGGAGAAGACACTTGTGAGTCCCTTGGACTGCAAGGAGATCCAACCAGTCCATCCTAAAGGAGATCAGTCCTGGGTGTTCATTGGAAGGACTGATGTTGAAGCTGAAACTCCAGTATTTGCACCACCTGATGCGAAGAGCTGACTCACTTGAAAAGACTCTGATGCTGGAAAAGATTGAGGGCAGGAGGAGAAGGGGACGACAGAGGATGAGATGGCTGGATGGCATCACCGACTCAATGGACATGAGTTTGTGTAAACTCCAGGAGTTCGTGATGGACAGGGAAGTCTGGCGTGCTGTGGTTTATGGGGTTACAAAGAGTTGGACAAGACTGAGTGACTGAACTGAACTGATACATATATATGTATGTTGTTGATGTATACTATTTTCTGCCTCCAGATGGTATTATTAAAATTAATTTGTAAAGAAACTTATTTAATTAACAAGCATTTATATAAATTTAGGATTCACAAAAATTCTTAAAAATATAATCAAAATGCCAAATGACTTTCAGGTTCACATAACCTAGGAAAATAATTGGCATTAAATATATTTTAAGCTTCCTGTTTGATAAAAACAGGTATGTTTTAAAGTTAGTAATTTTCAAACAGTGTGCTGCTGGAGCGGCCATGAAGAGATACCCCACGTCCAAGGTCAGAGAAACTCCAGTAATACAGTAGGCACTGGAGCAGCTGTGAGGGGATTCCCCACAATGAAGGGCAAAGGAGAAGCCCCAGCAAGATGACAGGAGGGGCAAATTTGCATTTAGAATCAAACCCCATTCCTGCCAGAGACGTTCAAAGGGCTCAAACAAACCTAGTGCATACCATAACCCAGAGACCCCACAGAGACTGAGACAGAACTGTGTCTGACCATCTCCTGTGGAGGTACGGATCAGCAGTGGACTACCACAGGGACAGGGGTTCTGGGTGCAGCAGACTCGGGTATGGCACAAGCCCTCTTGGAAGATGTCACCATTAACCCCATCACAGAGCTGCCAGAACATACACAGGACTGGGAAATAGATTCTTGGAGGGCACAAACAGAACCCTGTGCACCAGGACACAGGAGAAAGGAGCAGTGACCCCACAGACTGACCCAAACATGCCTATGAGTGTCCAGGAGTCTCCAGCACAGGCATGGGTCAGTCAATGGTGGCCTGCTAGAGGGCTGGGGGCACTGAGTGTAGCAGTGGATTCATAGGATGTTTTGAAGGAGGTCACCATTATCTTTATTACCTCCACCATAGTTTGGCCCCAGGTAAATAGCAGGGAGGGAACACAGCTCCACCCATCAACAGAAAATTGGATACAAGATTTACTGAGCCTGGCCCCATCCATCAGAACAAAACTGAGTTTCCCTCTCAGTCAGTCTCTCCCATCAGGAAGCTTCCATAAACCTCTTATCCTTCTCCATCAGAGGGCAGACAGACTGAAAACCACACAGAAAACTAACCAATCTGATCACATGGACCACAGCCTTGTCTAACTCATTGAAACTATGAGCCATGCTGTGTAGGGCCACTCAAGACAGATGGGTCATGGTGGAGAGTTCTGACAAAATGTGGTCCACTGGAGAAGGGAATGGCAAACCACTTCAGTATTCTTGCCTTGAGAACCCCATGAACAGTATGAAAAGGCAAAAAGATGGGACACTGAAAGATGAACTCCTCAGGTTGGTAGGTGCCCAATATGTTACTGGAGATCAGTGGAGAAATAACTGCAGAAAGAATGAAGACACAGAGCTAATGCAAAAACAACACCCAGATGTGGACATGACTGGTGATGGACGTAAAGTCCGTTGCTGTAAAGAGCAATATTATATAAGAACCTGGAATGTTAGGTCCATGAATCAAGGCAAATTGGAAGTGGTCAAACAGGAGATGGCAAGAGTGAACGTTGACATTCTAGGAATCGGTGAACTAAAATGGACTGGAATGGGTGAATTTAACTCAGAAGACCATTTTATCTACTACTGTGGGCAGGAATCCCTTAGAAGACATGGAGTAGCCATCATGGTCAACAAAATAGTCCAAAATACAGTACCAGGATGCAATCTCAAAAATGACAGAATGATCTCTGTTCATTTCCAATGCAAATCACTCAGTATCACGGTAATCCAAGTCTATGCCCTAACCAGTAATGCTGAAGAAACTGAAGTTGAACGGTTCTATGAAGACCTACAAGACCTTTTAGAACTAACACCCAAAAAAGATGTCCTTTTCATTACAGGGACTGGAAAGCAAAAGCAGGAAGTCAAGAAACACCTGGAGTAACAGGCAAATTTGGCCTTGGAGTACAGAATGAAGTAGGATAAAGGCGATAAGAGTTTTGCCAAGAGAACGCACTGGTCATTGCAAATGCCCTCTTCCAACAACATAAGAGAAGACTCTACACATGGACATCAACAGATGGTCGACATCAAAATCAGATTGATTATATTCTTTGCAGCCAAAGATGGAGAAGCTCTATACAGTCAGCAAAAATAAGACCGGGAGCTGACTGTGGCTCAGACCATGAACTCCTTATTGCCAAATTCAGACTTAAATTGAAGAAAGTAGGGAAAACCACTAGACCATTCAGGTATGACCTGAATCAAATCCCTTACAATAATATACAGTGGAAGTGAAAAATAGATTTAAGGGACTAGATCAGATAGATAGAGTGCCTCATGAACTATGGATGGAGGTCGTGACATTGTACAGGAGACAGGGATCAAGACCATCCCCAAGAAAAAGAAATGCAAACAAGCAAAATGGCTCTCTGGGGAGGCCTTACAAATAGCTGTGAAAGGAAGAGAAGTGAAAAGCAAAGGAGAAAAAGAAAGATATACCCATTTGTGCAGAGTTCAAAAGAACAGCAAGGAGAGAAAAGAAAGCCTTCCTCAGTGATCAGTGCAAAGAGAGATGAAAAATAGAATGTAAAAGACTAGAGATCTCTTCAAGAAAATTAGAGATACCAAGGGAACATTTCATGCAAAGATGGGCTCAATAAAAGGACAGAAATGGTATGGACCTAGCGGAACCAGAAGATATTAAGAAGCGGTGGCAAGAACAAATATACAGAAGAACAATCAGAAAAGATCTTCATGACCCAGATAATCACCATGGTGTGATTACTCACCTAGATCCAGACATCTTGGAATGTGAAGTCAAGTGGGCCTTAGGAAGCAGCACTACGGACAAAGCTAGTGGAGGTGATGGAATTCCAGTTGAGCTATTTCAAATCCTAGAAGATGATATTGTGAAAGTGCTGTACTCAATATGCCAGCAAATTTGGAAAACTCAGCAGTGGCCACAGGACTGGAAAAGGTCAGTTTTCATTCCAATCCCAAAGAAAGGCAATGCCAAAGAATGCTCAAACAACCGCACAATTGCACTCATCTCACATGCTAGTAAAGTAATGCTCAAAATTCTCCAAGCCAGGCTTCAGCAGTTTGTAAACTGTGAACTTCCAGATGTTCAATCTGGTTTTAGAGAAGGCAGAGGAGCCAGAGATCAAATTGCCAACATCTGTTGGATCTTTGAAAAATCAAGAGAATTCCAGAAAAACATCCACTTCTGCTTTATTGACTATGCCAAAGCCTTTGACTGTATGAATCACAATAAACTGTGGAAAGTTCTTCAAGAGATGGGAATACCAGACCACCTGACCTGCCTCTTTATAAATTTGTATGCAGGTCAGGAAGCAACAGTTAGAACTGGACATGGTGAAGGTATCTTTGGGCCTAGAAAAGAAAACAATTGTCTCAAAGGCCCTTGATGAATCATCTAACTTCAGAGAAAACAAAACTAAACTTTAGGTCCCACCCTGATGTTCCAGGCCAGTTGCATCTACCTGGGACTTATCACCCCCTGTCTAGAAACCTTCCACCCACTCCATCTGCCAGGGACTTACCACCCCCTGCTCAGAGGACTTATCATCCCCTGCCCAAAACCTCCCATCCCCTGTTCAACTACAAATGCCATCTCAAGTAAAGAACACCCAAAACATCCCGCCTGACTAACTTTCCCTTATCGCTTCCACAAACTTCCCTTTAAATATGAAGCCTCCCTGATCCCTCTTGCACTCAGCCTGGTCGTCAGGCCGACTGTCGCCCCTCCTTGCCTGAATAAAGGTAACCTACCTCCATTGAGGTCGTCTCTCCTTTTTGCCTCAGCCCAAACTATACCTTACACATGGAAGAACAGACTTGTTCCAAATAGGAAAAGGAGTACGTCAAGGCTGTATATTGTCACCCTGCTTATGTAACCTATATGCAGAGTACATCATGAGAAACGTTGGGTTGGATGAAGCACAAGCTGGAATCAGGATTGCCAGGAGAAATATCAGTAACTTCAGATATGCAGATGATACCACCCTTATGGCAGAAAGCTAAGAAGATCTTAAGAACCTCTTAATGAAAGTGAAAGAGGAGAGTGAAAAAGGTGACTTAAAGCTCAACATTCAGAAAACTAAGATCATGGCATCTGGTCCCATCACTTCATGGCAAATAGATGGGGAAAGAGTGGAAACAGTGGCAGAGTTTATTTTGGGGGGCTCAAAAATCACTCCAGATGGTGAAAGCAGCCATGAAATTAAAAGACACTTACTCCTTGGAAGGAAATTTATGACCAACCTAGACAGCATATTAAAAAGCAGAGACGTTACTTTGCCAACAAAGGTCCATCTAGTCAAAGCTATGTTTTTCCAGTAGCCATGTATGGATGTGAGAGTTGGAGTATAAAGAAAGCTGAGTGCCAAAGAATTGATGCTTTTGAACTGTGGTTTTGGAGAAGACTCTTAAGAGTCCCTTGGACTGCAAGGAGACCCAACCAGTCCATCCTAAAGGAAATCAGTCCTGAATATACATTGGAAGGACTGATGTTAAAGCTAAAACTCCAATACTTTGGCCACCTGATGCAAAGAACTGACTATTTGACAAGACCCTGATGCTGGGAAAGATTGACAGCTGGAGGAGAAGGGGACAACAGAGGATGAGATGGTTGGATGGCATCACCGAGTCAATGGACATGAGTTTGAGTAAACTCTGGGAGTTGGTGATAGACAGGGAGGCCTGGAGTGCTGCAGTCCATGGGGTTGCAAAGAATTGGACATGACTGAGAGACTGAACTGAACTGAACTGAAAGTTAGTAACACTGAATATAATGCAAACCTAAAACTTTTTATTCTATCTGATGAAAAATTTTGTGTGTAGTCAAGATTGGCTAAGATTAGAATGAATTTAATTCAGTACATGAGTTTTGTCAAAAATAAGCTGCTGCAAAATTAGAATTTGATTTTTCTCTCTGGTATCAAAACAAACTTTTTTTGGACTATTGATCTTCTATGATGATAAACAATTGTTAAAGGTTTCTCTTTACCTCTTACGTAATCTGTCTAGAAATAACAAAGATCTTGTCTCTTGTCAAAATAACCACCTATGGGGCTTCCCTGGTGATTCAGTGGTTAAGAATCCACCTGCCAATGTAGAGGACACAGGTTTAACCCCTGGTCAGGGAAGATCCCACATGTCATGGAACAACTAAGCCCATGCGCCACAACTACTGAGCCTGTACTCTGGAGCCCACAAGCTTCAGTGACTGAAGCCCCTGTGACCTACCGCCTGTGCTCTGCAACAAGAGACGCCACTGCAATGAGAAGCCCATGTACCACAACTAGAGCAAGCTCATTCACAGAAACCAAGACCTAGCACAGACAAAAATAAATAATCACCTATGTTCTATGTTGTCTCTATAAGGCCTTTGATTATTTAAATCTGATACTCTCAATATTAAAAGAGCTAATTTTGCTCAAAACTGTGTGATTCTAGTTATTACCTTAAAATATTGTGCTACTGCTGCTGCTGCTGCTAAGTCGCTTCAGTCGTATCCGACTCTGTGTGGCCCCATAGACGGCAGCCCACCAGGCTACCCTGTCCCTGGGATTCTCCAGGCAAGAACACTGGAGTGGGTTGCCATTTCCTTCTCCAATGCATGAAAGTGAAAAGTGAAAGTGAAGTCACTCAGTCGTGTTCAACTCTTCGCGACCCCATGGACTGCAGCCTACCAGGCTCCTCCGTCCATGGGATTTTCCAGGCAAGAGTACTGGAGTGGGGTGCCATTGCCTTCTCCTATTGTGCTATAGAAATAACCAAATTTCTCTGTCAGTTCCATTAGTGAATTCTCATCAGATCTTTAACAATGGGCATTTTTAAAGTCACTTATCATTTACACTGAGTTGTATTTTGATGCTTATGTAAAACTATTCCTACAAAATGCTTCATTCTCCAGAACGTTTATAGGAAGAGCTTTTGACAATTACAGGTCATTGATCAGACAATTACTGACACCTTTAAGATCATAAAACTGAACTGGGTAAGAATTTCTAGAACTAATGGAAAAATTATATTTAAGAAGAATGACTTTTAGTCACATGGGGCTGAATAAACTGAGGAGGTAAAACAGTTCCTTATTATTTTGTTTGTCCAGATTTAAGGAAATCCTTTTTTTCCTCTTTTATCTTAAAGCTGACAGCCTTTTGGTCAAATATACTTTGGTATACAAGGATGAGCATTTACTTTTTCTCCTTACCCAGGCCCTCCAAAATTTTAAAACTCTTGAGTATTCTTTTCTTGGCAATCTAGTTAGTTATTTGCCTAAGTTCAACACTAATCTGTCCACCTTGTAACAGAATGCAATTGGAAACATTGGCTATATTACCAAGGCTTTGGCTGGAATATCATAATTGAAGAGACAGAGACTCAGATATGACCAGACAGCTTAAAGGTACTGTTTGAAATTTGGCTTGGCTTCCTGGCCTCAGGGGGTTTTTAAGAGTCTAGTTTGAGATTTCTTATAAACAGTTCCAGCAAAACAATCCTAGAAAGAGTTTATCTGGTCAATCACTATTCTCACTGAATTTATGTAAATAATCAAACCAAATTTTATGCAAATTTTTACCATGATTATCCTTGAGGGGAAAATAGGGATAATCTTAGAAAGAAAAACTATTGTACACATGAGTTTGAGTAGCTATTACTCAAATCTTTATATAACTTTCCAAATTAACATTTTCAATTTTCTCCCACCCTTCTGACTTTGAATCACTAAGAACAAAATCTGCCCTTTAGTCTCCTTAGAAAGGACTATACCAGGTCCTTCTCACTACCCAGATGGCAGCAGAACTTCAGAGATTTGAGCCTTGGGTACACATCTCACAGCTAAAGAAAGCTCCACCTGACATCTGTTCCTATAGAAGTGCTGAAACCCTCCAAATCAAATTGAGTAGGAAGAGAAGTAATTGACCTGGAGACAATTTTCCCAAGATACCAGATCAAGACTTCACATAGCAAAATGGTAAAGAATTCACCTGCCAATGAATGAGACGAAGGAGATACGGGCTTGATCCCTGGGTCAGAAGGATCCCCTAGAGAAGGGAATGGCAACCCACCCCAGTATTCTTACCTGGAGAATCCCATGGACAGAGGAGCCTGGCAGTCTTCAGTCCAGGTGGTCACAAAGAGTCAGACACAACTGAGTGACTGAGCTAGAGCTAGACATATATACAAATACATACAAATGAGTACATGAAAAACTAGTGAAATCTGAATAAGATTGATAGATTATATCAATATCAATTTCCTGGCTACACTATATACTATATTATTATACTACAGTTTTAGAAGATATCTTTGGGGGAAACAGGATAAAGGATATACTGGATCTCACTCTATTAGTTCTTAGAACTGCATATGACTATAGTTATCTCAAAAATAAAAGTTTAAAAGAAACTATTAATGTCTTTCTTCTAAAATGAGCATAAACCAATGTAAACTGCATAAACCAATGTAAACTGTATACAGTAAGGCTCCTTCTGCATCTAGGCGATCTTATATTTTATAAAAGACCAAAGACAATTTTTAAAATGTATTCTTAAGATTTTGAATTTAAACTTTAATCACTACTTATAGTCCATGTAGTTTGTGGGCTAGGTTCTCACTTCCAACTGAATACCAGAGATATGTTTTAAAAACCTGTTAACTATCATGCCACTCACATATCAGTAGATACAGAGAAGTGCCTCCATAAAAATCCAGAATTCATGGTCAGCCAGATCTGGGTTTAAACTCCTTCTCTGCAACCTCACTTACTAGCTTTGTGATAATGACCAAGTCATTGACCCTCATTATACCTGGTTTGTTATGACACTGAAATAAAAAGACATTGGTGGGAAAATGTAGAGCATTTTAGTTGGCAAGTATGTCTCTTCTACCATTCCTTGCACATACACATTGAGTCCAAAAACATTTCTCATTCATGCAAATAGATTTTAATCAAATGTACATGAAACAATGAAGAAAATATTCTCTATGGACCGCACACTCATCAAGGGAAGTAAATTATTTTAAGAAAAGTGACATGTCAATTTCCTGGTTCTGAAACTACAGTTGTGGTTATTTCCTGGTTCTGAAAGACAGAACCATTGGGGGACAGTGGGTAAAGGGCACATGAAACTTCTCTGTACTATTTTTGTAATATTATATGAATCTTTAATTATTCCAAAGTAAAAAAGTTATTAAAAAGAAGGAGATAAAAAAGAAGGAGATGTGTCATGGTTCTGAGGTTATTGAACAATTCATATTCGTTGCCATTTAAAACTCTTCAAAATTTGATTCTTTCCCTCCAAACAGATACTTTAAAAAATTTTTTCTTTAAATTTCAACATTGAGTGGGACCTTAGAGGTTACAAAAATTTGCTGATACACAAGTGCCTTGCACAATTTCCCTAAGATGTTATTATTTAATTTGAATACCTCCATTGACAGGAAACTCACTCCCTACCAAAGGAACCCTAGCTATTTAGAAGCAGATCTAATACTTTGAAAACTTTCCTTACATTGACCTCAAATCTGCCTCCATCTAATTTTCACCCTCAGTTCATATTTTTCCCTACTCCTCATTTCCAAGGAACTAATAAAGCTTTTTTTGTGGATTTTTAGTATATTAAATAAATCATTCAATTTCCATGTGGATGATGGAATAAGACAGGTAGGTGGTACCTCTCCCTTTCATCACTAAAGGCAGATATTTGCTATCATTTCCTGTAGAAATATCAGGCCAATAATCAGCAGAATTTAACAAATTCAAAAACATATAGTGATAATAATAGGAAATGACAAGATTGTGCCTTGAATTTACATAACACCTTTTCTCTGAATGGCAACTAATGATAAGGTTGATGCCAGTGCCTCTTCTGAGAAGCAAGGAGCTTCTTGCAAACACCTTGTCTTTGTTTTAACTTATGTCATTTGGATGGGAAATTTCCAAATTTGTGCTTTTTATTATACATTGCATTATGGAAAGCTAAAGGAGAAAAAACAGTTTCTCAGAGCAGCATCCATGTGTAAAGAATTAATACTCCTTTGGATTTGCTGGAAATTTACATGTGGAATCCTCATTAATGCTAATGTGAGTTTTGGAACTGTGTAAATCTCCCATATCAACGAAAAAACATACTATCTGGAGGACTTCAATTGACATTCTATTAACTCTCTGTGATTCCTAACCATTTGATTTTCCTTTTAATCACTGCCTTGTCCCCACTGCTGCCCCCAAAATGGAAAAAATGTATTTTTCACTATGAAAAATCAATGCAGTTCTCTTTCTCCTTGACCAAGCTCAGAATTGGAACTCTAAGTGTGACTTGACCCTTTAAAACCTTCTCTTGCAGCCAAATCCTCCCCTCTCTCTCATTCCCATGTGACAGCAAGGGCTTCTGGCCCCTGGGGCACTAAGCGCTCATAAAAAAATTTCCTTCTTAGTAATTATTGTTATTATTTTCCATTTGGTTAAGTGGCTATATTATCCATCTAGACTAAAAGGCCACATCCTATGTCCTCCTCCCAAGAGCTCATGAAATCGTGCTGATACTGCTGCAAAATATAAACCTCTGTTCTTTGTTGTTTGGGGTAGCGGCTGGGCAGTGGAAGTGGGGAAAGGTCTGCTAGATTGTTAGCTTTGGGAAGTGTATATGGCAGTTGGTCATGAGTGTAAAAGTGGAGTCAGGATCAGGCATGCTGAGGAAGTCCCAGGTCAGAGGAAAGGGAATTAGCACAAGAGTGAAGAAGCCCTGGGGAAGTACTCAGGACCCAGTGCCCAAGGCAGAGGTTGGTGTGAGCAGTCCAAAGTTGAAGTGAAGGTGAGGAGCCAGAAACAAGAGGTCAAAGGAAAGCAGCCAGTCAGAACCAAAAAGCCAAATGGAGTCAGATCTCAAAGGCCAGTATTAGGCAGAGTGTTCAGGAAGTCAGAAGTTCAGTAGATAGATTAGCATCAGGAAGTCATAAACATCAGGGACAACAGCAAGGTGGAAAGATGAAAATCCAAATAAATAGGCTGACCCAAGGAGGACTACAGAAAGAAAACATGGGTAGGAGGTAAGGCAACAGAATTGGAAAGAGCCTAGGCAACTGAAATATTATACCTTGTCTCTCCCCAGGGCTCAGCAGTAAAAGAATCTGCCTACAATGCAGGAGACACAACAGGAGCAGCAGTTTTGATCTCTGGGTTGGAAAAATCCCCTGGAGAAGGAAATGGCTACCTACTCCAGTATTCTTGCCTGGAAAATCCCATGGCAGAGGAGCCTGGCGGGCTATACAGTGCATAAGGTCGCAAAAGAGTCAGACACAACTTAGCGACCAAACAACAACAACAAAAATGCAAAGGGTTTACATGATTCTAGTAAAGTCCTAAAACAATATTTGTATACCCAACTCTAGCTGAAAACATGATTGAGAATTTGTGACTGAGACAAGCATCACCTTGTAGCAGAAAGATCCTGGCTTGAACATAAATAGATGCTAAGTAAAAATCTGAGGAGACAGAAAATCCTGCAATGTGAAGGTCAAATGTCATATGCTATTATTTTGGATTCTGCAGGGGCAAGAAGACTTTAACTTCAACTATCTTTAGTCCAACAAACCTACAGATTTCTGAAGTGGCTACTGGAGGTAGAATAAATAAACCATATCATTCTAAAGTAGTGTTGGGCAACCAAGAGTAGAGGTGGGGTGGGAGGGTAGCATTAGAATTTCTAGGGATACTATACATACCTCAGCCCCAGTTCTGGGTACCTTTTAGTGGCTGTATCTGTGTGTATTGTGTGTGCTTTATTCTCAGGTAAAGATACTTGAATTAATCATATCCCTTGGTTCATGATATAGTACCAAAGTTGTTCACTAACTTTATTTATTTACATATTTCCTTTTATCCCCATTCCCACTCCCTTTCTCCATAGCCAAGGATTTCAACGTTACTTTAAAATGTGTTTTAGCAATATGTGTACTGTTGTGTACATCCATTTTCCTTCACTTTTATTGAATTCTTCCCTCACCATCCTATGTAAAATCGCAACCTTATACTGAATATGTTCTATTTACCTCCAGACTCTTCATTCTTCTTCATCCTGTCCTCTATTTCTCTCTCCAGGACTGACCAGGTAGACTATCTCAATGGGCTCCCTCACCCTTCTGGCTTCCTATTATGTTTGGCCAGTGGGAAGACCAGGAGGAGACCTGAGAAAAGAAGAGTTGGGCTATTTATTCACTCAGCTCCCTCCCTGCCATCTACTGCTGGCTGAATCCCTTGGTCTAAGGTCACTATGTTCGTTGTGTTGTGCTGTGCTTAGTCGCTCAGTCGTGTCCAACTTTTTGTGACCCCCCAAGGACTGTCCATGGGGCTCCTCTGTCCATGGGGATACTCCAGGCAAGAATACTGGAATGGGTTGCCATGCCCTGCTGCAGGGGATCTTTCCAACCAAGGGACTGAACCCAGGTCTCCTACATTGCAGGCAGATTCTTTACCATTTGAGCCACCAGGGAAGCCCAAAGATACTGGAGTGGGTAGCCTATCCCTTCTCCAGGGGAACTTCCTGACCCAGAAAATGAACTGGGGTCTCCTCCATTGCAGGCGGGTTCTTTGCCAGCTAAGCTACCAGTTCATTAGAAGGCATATAATCTCAGTCTCTCCTCCTTCTAGTGACTTCTCTGTTTTTTAACCCTTCAAGACCTTGGGGTGATAGTTGAGTCCCACTGTACACTATCCTTTATGGTTTAACCTGTATCTTGCCTACACCTTTGTACATAGCTCTTCAAAGTATCCTACCTGAGTGTTCCATCTGCCAAGACCTTGATTGATTTGAATTGCCGCCTCCTACCAATATTCTTCTTTTCTGCCTTATTTTTATCTGTGGTACTTACTCTGATAATCTATTATATATTTAACTTTTATTCTTGCTTATTATTTGCCTCTCTCAACCAAAATGTCAGGGCATGGATTTTGATCAGTTTTATTCAACATGAACATGGTAAAAGTTTATAAATACCTGTTGAATGATTAAATAAACACATGACTATACAGGTAGGCAGAAGTTATATCATGTAAGGCCTTGAAGGCAGTAGTTGGGAGTCTACATCTTATTCTGTGCACAATGGGAACCATTTAAGAAGAATTTCATATAAGAGATGGACTGGATCTGATTTAAGTTTTAAGATCCCTCTAAGTACGATGGAAAATGGAAGTTGAGAGATCAGTTAAATGTCCCTTGCAACTGTTCAAGTAAAAGCCTACAATACAAAAGGAAAAGAGTGATACTATGAGGAAGACTTTTCCCGGAGTCTTCTCAAGCTATAGGCCATAAATAAAACTTGTTCAATAGTCAGAGCTGGGTTGGTTTGGCTGAGGATGTTCTCAGCACCCCAAGCAATGATCTCAGAAGGATCTGCCCAGCTTTGAAATCTTTCAGACATATGTGCTGAACCTTAGCAATTAAGAACATGTGGATTAAGTTTGAAGGAAAACCCCATTGGGATGATACTAGACATGAGATTTTCAAAAGGGCATAAAAACCCTACACTCCTTATACTCAAAACTAAGATGTCAGGACTTCCCTGGTGGTTCAGCAGCTAATGTAAGGGGCCTGTGTTCAATACCTGGTCAGGGAACTCGATCCCACATGCTACAACTAAGAGTTCATATGCCACAGCTTAAAAAAAAAAAAAAAAGAAAAGGAAAAAGATCCTGCATGCTGTAACAAAGACCCAGCACAGCCAAATAAATGAATATATTTTTTAAAAAACTATGATGTCAAAAGCATCATACGAACTTCTGAATAACACGATTTTAAAATATGAATCCAAGCACGTAAGAACAATACATTACACTATAGAAACCATTAATCCCAATGGTAATCTACCTATGCCATGCAGCCAACAGATTAGTCTTTTTCTTCCCTCTCCAGAAAATGCCCCATGATTCCATTAGCAGATAATATGCTTCAAAAAAGTGATTTTGTATGTAGACAAATTCCAACTCAGTAGCAAGTAATTGTATATCAATGTTTCTGAAATGGAATTAAAGTTTAAAAAATGATAGGAGCCCTTCTCTTGTCAGAGTAGATATTCAGAATATTTTTCCCTAGGAGCTTCCTCAATACATTATCCATTACAGGAAAATAGAATTTTACCTCATCTATTATGCCAGGCAGGTTCAAAGGGCTTTCAGAAGATATTAAAGCTTTAAAGTCCCCATTCTTGGTGGATTAAGTTATTTTCCTAATAGCTTCTATAATTCCTAGTCTTTTGGCATTTGAAATAGGAATAATACACCATGTTATGCTCTGGGTCTTTAGAGTAGGTGAAAGACACAAACTTGCTGACTTAATGTTAAGTGTTCCTGTGATCCCTACAATGATGTCAAACCCCAGAAAAACCTAAATTGGTTGAGACCTATCTACTCTTGGAGATATTGCTTACATTTTCATTTCTGTAGGATCTATGGGATAAAATGTTATTCTCAGGAATTACTGCTTAAAATAACAATCCTATAAGAGAGTTAGAAAAAGTCTGGAAGGGAAGGATGTGGGACTCTCACCTTGAACAACCAAAGAATACCACTAAAGCCAAAACAGTGGTTCCCAAGGGCTTGTTTGTAAACTCAAGCCAGCCCATGATAATTTTACCTGACCATGGTGAAACGAGAAAAACATGGACATCATGTGTGTTTTCAAAACACTAAAATCAGTTAATATTTTTATTGTAATATTATCTCCCATTTCCTTTTATAAAATAATAATGTAAACAGGTAGTAGGTGAGTTTTCTTTTTATAATGTCCTCACTCGGCAAGATAAAATGTTAGTGATTCTGTATCAGTCCATCCATTTGGTATGATAGGGGTTATTTTGTTAATTGGTAAAATCTAAATTTGGTTATCATTAGCCTAGGTGACTTTTCAGCTTCACAAAATATTGAATGATCCAGGTCCTGGACATAAACCGTACTGCCCTTTCTTTGAGTTTTCATAGCATATGACCTGGACAGGTATATTATGGCACTGAAAATCTTTGCCCTCCCTCTAGCTTCTATGAATGTGAGGTTAAAGGATAAACGGGTACTCTTCTTACCTTTCCAGTGTGGCTCTACAGCTGATCCTGCCTGTGCAATGGCCATGAATGCAATTCAGGAGTTCCCCACCACAGAAGGGACACCTATGCATCTAACCAGTGTGAAAGGAAGTTGGCTGCCTGTGAAGCTAGCCAAACTAATACTTTGCAAGGCCATTCATTCCACTGTTGGGCAGCCCAAGTGGTTGAAAGTGTTTCACTATACTGAGCTGAAATATTCCATCCTGTAATTTTCACTTATTGGTCTTACCTCTGTATACTGGGGCAACATAGAGTCCGGGGAATTCTTCCCTTGAAAAAGAGGAAAACTAGCATATCTACTTCCCTCAAAGTATTTCTTTCTCCAAAAACTGCTTCTCAGAACACAATTTTCAAGCTTTTCTGAATTCTGAAATTAGCCTTCTTCAAGGGAAACTTCTCAACACTCTCTTCATGGCCAGATATGAACCCAGGCGGGGTCTGGCCAATTCCTGCTTTGATATGGACACTTGCTTGAATATTTTCTTGATTATAAATATTTTTCTGAATGTATCAGTTATATTAGGATCATATACATACATCTGGAATCACTACAATGATCTATTCATTTGTTCATTATTTCAGGGAATACTACAGACTTCCTGTATGCATGGCACTGTGGGCACAGAGGGAGTGTATTAGTCAGAGTTCATAGAAACAGAACCAACGGGATATAAAAAAAGTTTTATTCTGAAGAATTGGCTCATGCAGTTATGGAGGTCAAGAAGTCTCACAATTTGCTGTCTGCAAGCTGGAAACCCAGGAAAGCTACTGGTTTAATTCAGTCTAAGTCTAAAGGTCTGAGAACCAAGGGAAGCCAAAGATTTAAATCCTAGTTCAAGGACAGGAGAAAATGAGATGTCCCAGCTCAAGACATTAGGCAGGAAAAAAGAAGGTGAATTCCCTCTTTCTCTGCTTTTTTGTTCTATTCAGGCCCTCAATGGATTGGATCATGCCCACCCTCATTGGGGAGGAAAATCTACTTTAAAGAGTCCACCAATTCAAATGTTAATCTCATCCAGAAATACTTTCACAGACATAGACAAAAGTAAAATTTAACTAGATAACTAGATATCCCCTGAACTAGTCAAGTTCATACATAAAATTATCACAGTTCAGTTCAGTTCAGTTCAGTCGCTCAGTCATGTCTGACTCTTTGTGACCCCATGAATTGCAGCACGCCAGGCCTCCCTGTCCATCGCCAACTCCCAGAGTTCACTCAGACTCACGTCCATTGAGTCGGTGATGCCATCCAGCACAAGGGGTATGTGAAGATTTAGACCATACTTCTTATCCTTAAAGAGCCATAAAATAATTCAGAAATGAGAAATATCCAAAAACATAGTAACAAAACAGCCTGCATTCATATAACACTATTGGCCAATAGGTGCTAAATGCTGTACCATCTTAAAATTTTTAATTGTCACAATCCTATAATGGAATTGCTATTATTATCATCTCCATTTTGGAGATGAGGAAGCTGAGACATGAAGAAGTAAATTACTCCAAATCACACTACTATTACAAGGCAGAGCTAGTATCAAACCCTGACAATATTACTTCACATCTGAAGCTATTAATCACTGTGCTATAGTGCAGAATATAAGTATATAAAACATATCATTAAAGTTAGAATACTACTTAAATGCCAAGAAATACAAATCAACGTAGAATGATATTAAGGGATAGGGGGTATGGATGTAGGGAGGGCTGTGGGTGTGTTTGGAGAGGTAAGTTGAACAGAGAAGTTTTCTAAGAATAAATCAGTCTTGTGCCAGGCCTTAAATGAAAAGAAACACAGTTGATTGTCAAACTTGCTGTTCCTAACCTCAGTCATTTTAATACAGAAAAGACCTTAATAGGATTTAAAACAATTATCCCATGATAAGGTTGTCTGGTTCTTGGCCTCACATATAAATCTGAAGCAATGCTGGCACAAGCATTCTACAGGGAGACATAATTAAAAGGAAGTAAAGGCTGATTTACACGACTTTATGAAATGGACCATAAACTTCAGAAATTGGCCATAGCAGTTGGAGATGTAGTTAATCTTGTAGGACTGAAGAGTGAGTTAGCTATTCAGAAGAAAGCACTGATAGAGAAATCAATACATATAAGACCCTGGGATAAGAATGGTGGGAAAGTTGGAGAGGAAGGATGGGGCGTAAAGCAAATTCCTTACAACAGCAAATGTATTGGGCATTAATCACCCCCAAATATTATTTAATATATTGTGGAAAATCACTAAAAAGTTTTTCCCTTCAAAGAAAATGAATCATTTAAAGTTGATGAAGCTTATCTAGTTTTATCGTCATTTTGATGGCCTTTATCCCAGTTTATATTTTTCAATCACTAAATGGCATTACTTTCTTTCTACCCTCTGTTTGCAAATTTCTATACTACATGTGAGAAATTTTAAAGAAAAAAATAGGAATGACTATCTTTAAAATATAGTTCCATTTCCTTTCAGAACCATGATACTTCTGTATGTTGTTTGTACAAATAATCACAAACAACTGCTTTTCAGCAAACCATGGTTTTGATCTTGGAGCTTTTCACTTCTTTTCAGCCAGCTTAGGCTAAAATTAACTATGAAAACTAAAATCATAGTCACTTTATGAACCTATTCCTGGTATGTCCTTTCACCTATTATTAGCACATGAAAAAATAACTGATTCAGCAAAGAATTCCTTTTAAGAAAAAACCATCAGGTTTTTTGTCTCTTTGGGGCTAATTTATGCATTGAAGATATTTAGGAAATCTTGGTTAACATTCTACTAGCACAGCATGGCTACATTTTACGACAACAACAAAGATTACAATAAAAGTGAAAATTTTCCATTACTCAGGGTGTTTCAAATAGCCAGATTGCTTATAGACTTTAGTAGCACATTTTCGCTATAATCTTTACTACCTGAGTTTTTCCTGATCATCCTTGTTCATCAAGCACTTGGAATATGTGATAAGTTGTACTGTTCCTCATGACTGCATGACCACATCTTACATTCCACCTCTTAAAAGGCAGAGACTGTATCTCTATATTGCATCACCAGAGTCTAGTATAAAGTTTATCTCAGTAGATGCTGATGGTTGAGAATGTGAGAGTATGAATGTGTCTGTCCTTCAAGGCTCTCAGAAATCAATGTGCATGCCTGCTTAGTCGCTTCAGTCGTGTACGACTGTTTGTGACCCTATGGACTGTAGCCCACTAGGATCAGGCTCCTCTGTCCATGGGATTCTCCAGGCATGAATACTGGAGAGGGTTGCCATTTCCTTCTCCAGGGGACCTTCCCAACCCACAGACCAAACCCAGGTCTCTTATGTCTCCTGCATTGGTGGGTAGGTTCTTTACCACTGAGCCACTGGGGAAGCTCCCAGAGATTAAAAAAAAAAATGAGAACAAAATCAACCCAATAAAAATTTACATTTCCACAGATTTGTATACAGGATTGTACATTCAGGCATTTTCTTTAGCTATGTTCTGAAAATATCACTGATTAAAAAAAAAAAAACATGTAACCAGAATATATAAAGTCCAACCAAGTTCCCATTACCATTGAAGATTCAGAGCTTCAGAACAATACAAACAAACATCCAAGGAACAAACTTTTACTGAGATTCTGTTACATTTCGAGTCCTGTGCTGGGTACTGGGGTTAAGAAAAAGAACCAAAACATGAACCATTTTCTCAAAGTGCTTTCAAACCAGTAAAGAGACAGACAAGTAAATGAGCAATTCTTGACCATCTCTCATGGAGCCAGTCATATGAAAGCTTTATTGCAGAAGAATGCCAAAGTACACAGCCCTAAGCTGCTAAGTCACTTCAGTTGTGTCTGACTCTGTGTGACCCCATAGACGTCAGCCCACCAGGCTCCCCTGTCCCTGGGATTCTCCAGGCAAGAACACTGGAGTGGGTTGCCATTTCCTTCTCCAGTGCACGAAAGTGAGAAGCGAGAGTGAAGTCGCTCAGTCGTGTCCGACTTTTACCGACCCCATGGACCGCAGTCTACCAGGCTCCTCCGTCCATGGGATTTTCCAGGCAAGAGTACTGGAGTGGGGTGCCACTGCCTTCTCCGACACAGCCCTAATAGGAGTAAATCCAATCCCAGTCTGCTTTGACCTAAACATACCTGCCACTGCACTATGTGAACATTCTTCAAAAAAAGAGAAAATCCCCATGCGGGAAGACAGTTCCAACTTAGTTACGCCCATGAGGTAAACCAGGTAAGCAATTTTGTAAAAGTTGAGGTAGAGAATGAAGACGACAGAAGCAGACCGAGAATGCCCTTTTTATCACTTCTCTGCTGTATATGATGAAGATGGAATTGTGTAAGTCATGTCAGACTCCTCAAAACAGTTGCTGGAGTTGATGGATCTAATTGTTAGAAATTCTCTGCACTGACATTATGTTCAGATGATGTTTTTCAATCTATATTTCAATTAGAAGTTAACCACACTCCAGGAGAAGTGAACTTAAGAACTTTGGTTTTTGAAAAATCTCTTTATCTATCAGCTTCTGGACCAGGCTTCTTAGATTCCCTGTTGAGCTCACCTTCAGCCTATGAAAAGTGCTGCCACCTGCTGATAAGAACGAAAAATAAACCCCTTCCCCACCCTGACACAAGTAACAATAATAGTAACAGATAAAATGCCCCCAAAGGTTCAAATTTACCATGCTGAAGATTGTAGTCAGTTATTTTCCTTATTTATTTTCAGTTATTTAATTTATGGTATCCCCATTTCATTCTCCATGGAATTTTTCTTAGGGAGAAGGTTTTGGTTTGGTTTGGCTTTAGGGGTTAAATTAAGCAAAAAAAAAAAAGAGGCTCAGCTGATTATTTGTTTTTCCTGTCATTGCTGAGGAGAGAGTGAGCACAGGTAAAACAGAGAGCTGTAACTTTCAATTTTTAGTCTTTTTAAATAGAAAAAATAAGTATAGAAAGAAAGCAGCAATAGGAGTCTTCAAAAGATCTGAGGATTAGGAGGGGCTTAGATAAGGGATTAAGTTCCACCTCTGCCACCTTGCCATTCACTAAACAACTAGGAACAACAGACACCTACTATGTACCTTGGGCTATTGTAAACCTGAGGTACTGATGAAATGAACAAAATCTCTGCCCTCATGACCTCTCCATACTAGCATGGCAGAAAGACAACAAACAAGGAAGCAAACATGTAAAAAAAATCATTTCAGATGATTAAGTGGTAAAGACTTTGAGGAGAAAATAGCTGGGAAGCCTCTAAGAAGGCCTGTGAGTAGTTACATGACAAGTAGCAAGTCACTAATTGCTGAAGGTCAGTTTTCTCATCTATAAAATAGGGATAAAATAGTCTTACCTCTTAAGATTGCAATGAGAGTGAGAAACAATACATATAAAGGATCTAGCATATCCTTTGTCATATTACAGGCACAAAATGAATCATAAACATTATCTTCACTGTCATTTTGTTCTTGTAATAAAACTATGATGAACAGTAGTGGATACTAAGGAACTTAGTGGATACTAAGGTGACTGAGTAGTAAAGAATCTGCCTGCCAATGCAGGAGACATGAGTTTGATCCCTGGGTCAGGAAGATCCCCTGGAGAAGGAAATGGCACCCTACTCCAGTGCTCTTGCCTGGAGAATCCCATGGACAGAGAAGCCTGGTGGGCTGCAGTCCATGGGGTTGCAAAAGAGTCTGACACAACTTACTGACCAAACAACAAATGGATATTAAATGCCCTGTGAATCAAAGAACATTTTCCCCTGGAATGAATATTGAGCTTTTTATCTTTCAAAAACACTGTTTGGATACACTAATGCGATTTCTTCTAGGACAAAATACTTTTAATGTACTTCACGCCTCTAACCCCATGATGCTCCTCTGAGGTCCTGGAAACTTTATTCCTTTTCCACAATGGTCAATTGCCATGAATGACTATTTTCTCAGTAGGAAAATTCTGGTTAATTTTCCTGAAGAGTGGATTTCATCTGAGTGTTCTAGCTGAAAATGGGAGCTCTTGTGCTATAGTTCTGAGGATGGTTAGTATTGTACTCTTTCAGACTCATGCATGATGCACTCTGATTTCGACCCCCATTCCAATGTTATTCTGTCAAGCAAGAAAAGGCAAGCCATAAGATCAACAAGAGCCAGCTCACTCTCAAACTTGCCCTTCTTCTTTGTTCCTCTGACCCTGACCTGCCAGTCCACTTGCTAGTTTGTTAGGTCCATTTGGTATATGTAGAGGTCAGCTCTCTGCCTCCTTTCCTGAGCCTGAATTTGTATTAATATTCACTTTCCTTTTACTTGGAGCCTTTCCTGTTTTTTACCTCTACTGCTGCCTAGCATTTTAGGCCCTATTTTCAAAGAAAATTTACTTCACATCTTCTCACAACAATTTAAATAGGTGGGTATGGCGACTATTATTAGTCAGTTTTCAACGTGGAAATGAGGGCTTGGGAGGTCAGGTGAACAACGATCACACAGCAAGTCAGTGGTGGAACAGATTATGGCTTCTAAACTGGTTGAAGAACTTCTAAACCCAGGCATGTTTCCATATGGGCAACATGAACTAGGAGTCCAAAATCCTAGGCTAAAAAAAAACTGTTTTTATTTTCCTCTCTGACAGCATCAAGGAGGCAGTATATTATAGAGGTGAAGAGCTTTGATAACGGAGCTGAACTCCCAAGATGCTGAAATCATAAATCATAGCACTGTCATTTACTAGCTGTGTGACCCTGAGCAAATGATTTAACCTCTCTGTGCATCAGTTTTTTCTATAAACTGGAGGAAATAACTGTACCACCACTCTGCATTGTGGTGAGCGTTACATGAGTAATACCTACTTGCTTATATCAATGCCTGGAACACACTAAGAGCGCCATAATGCTAGCTATTATTATTATTGCGGGGTCTAAGGCCCTAATATTTCCACTATGGATTCAGTTCTGTCAAGGCAGATTCTATGTAGGTGGGGGATCTGAGGCACAGAAAGTTAGCTCATCTAGTAAGTGGTAGAACTAGGCCTTGGTCTCAAGTTTTCTGATTCTAAATGATTTGCTTCTCTCTAGCCCCAGGTTGGCTCTATTAAGTACACAATCTAAGGAAAAAGGATGGCAGGGCTTCAAAAGAGATATAAAGTAACTCTCCATTCCACCACAATTTGAACAGAATCATCAGTGTGCTAATATTCCTGAATATAGATACAATTGACAGTATAAGGGTTGTGACATTGCTGTTCTTCACTTATATGGGCCAGTTAATAATGTGCCAGGATTATACAGAAATTCAAAATATGAACAATTGGTATAGATTTAACCAAAATTCTTTTTTCTTTCTTATGACATCAGAAAGCATATTAGTCATTGTAGTAGACATGTTGCTGCTGCTGCTAAGTCGCTTCAGTCGTGTCCGTCTCTGTGCAACCCCATAGATGGCAGCCCACCAGGCTCCACCAGGGATTCTCCAGGCAAGAACACTGGAGTGGGTTGCCTTTTCCTTCTCCAATGCATGAAAGTGAAAAGTGAAAGTGAAGTCGCTCAGTCGTGTCCAACTCTAGCTGGCAATAATGAGTGTACATTCGTATTTCCAAAATAAGCTGTTTTGAGGTTATCCTTAGTTATTGACTTACCCTCATTTTTAATTATTATGTGTTGAAAAATATGGTTTTATAAAAAATGTTGCTGTGTAGATGTGTGACTAGAAAGATGAATTTGCATACACTTGGAAATTTTTATCCTCTGGTTTTTGGGCATAATCTCTTTTGCAGGACTTAAAAAAATGTACTGAGATCCTATTATGTGCTGGCAATTGGACTAGCTTCCTGGTATATTTTCTCAGTCGTAACTTTGACCACAGTCATTTTGAGACGCTATTGCCAGAGTGCCTAATCCCATTTCTGTACTGTCTCCCACCTCCCAGCTAGTTATTCCTGTGTCTCTTTTGCTCAGCCAGATATAATTTCCCTCTTTGCTACTAGCTGAAGACATAACTGGTGTATTTTTTCTGTGATAGAAAGTACATAAGAGTATCTGGTTCAAGCTAGGTGCCTCAAAGAATGATTTTTTGTATGGACTTCTCCCATTTACTCCACTCAAACACATGACTCCACTGCCTGCTCTGAATTCCGATGTCTGTATCTTTATCTCTGCACAATCTCCTTGGCTTCCTGAATTTTCAGTTGTGCTAACTACTAGTATGGTCTTAGCAAACTTCACAGTCCCATCATTTATCTGGCCCCAGCATTACTGTTACTCAAAGTCCTAGCATGACATTTTATGGAAAACAAGGCTTTCTATTCACGATTACTTCACACCAGGTTGAAATAGCTGCTTCTGCTACCACTAGCTAAACTGCATCATCTGACATCATGATCAGTAAGTATTGTACTAATTGGCAAGGAAAAAATGCATTAGCAGCACTACTATAAAATCAAGTTCAAATAGATTAAATAAAATATATGTCTTATGCTGCCCTTTGTGGGGGAAAAAACAAGAGAGATCATTTCTGGTCCTTGGTTCAGGTCAACTTAGCTCACCAGAGTGTAACTGTAGTCATGCATCTTTGTTCACTGGTGAACACTCCACTGGTTGTTCTGTCCATATCAATAAATCTATATGAAAGCCTCCTGACAGCTTACAATGACGTCAGCTGTGCACAGCATAGCAAAACACAATAAAGAAGCGATGCTGGTGACCTAGCAATAACTCTCTAGTGAATATTGAACTGGGGAAGGCCTTTGAGGTGATGGTCACTGGGGCAGCAGTTCATGGAACAGCTATCAGCAATGATGGGCAGGTGCCAACCTAGCTACCAGCTGCAAAATCTCTCCCCATGGCCTGAGCACCAACACATTTACTTGGATGCTGTGTCTGCCAGAGATAGAAGACTCTGGGTACTCACAGGTAATGTAATATCACTTCACTTTAGATGTGTGTTTGTTTATGTTAGTCAGTCATGTGTGACTTTTTCTGAGACCATGGACTGTAGCCCTCCAGACTCCTCTGTCCATGGAATTCTCCAGGCAAGAATACTGGAGTGGGTTGTCATTCCCTTCCCCAGAGGGTCTTCCCGACCCGGGGATCAAACCTGGGTCTCTAGCACTGCAGGCAGATTCTTTACCATTTGAGCCATCAGAGACACAGGTCAAATCCTGTTGCCCAAAACATAACAAATCCAGGCAAAACTTCCTATTACAGATTTAGAGTCCGACAGGAATGTTGATCCTGTTCTCAACCCCAATGTTATGAAGATAGCCCAAGAACTGAAAGAACAGGACTCTCCAAATCCAATTCCAGAGCTTCAACCTGCTTCAAGTACACTTACACAGTAGGAAAACATTCTGTATGCCTCTCAGAAGGAAAATACTAGCAACATTTTACCATGATGGGAATTTGTCTCCATGGTGCATTTATGCCAGATGAACTTCCAGAGGGAATTGCAGCTGTGGTACCCAGAGAGGTACATCTGCAAGAAATTTACTAGGCAGAAGGAAAAAAAATCTTCATGACATTCTCCCCAAAGGGAAATTTCTGTAACCTTTTTCTGACAGGCAAGTAATAAGTATTCACACAGGAGCATATTGCTTATATTCCCCTGACAGGCAAGAACGTTTTTTTACCCTGGCAAAAATTATGGAGGATAAACTCTGGGTATATTTCTTGTGCTAATCCAGGTGAAAGATTTCATTGCTTGAGTGAAGCCAAAGGCAAAGAGTCAATAAAGTACTCACAACTATAATAGAAGGAAAAAGTAGATCTTGAGGTGAAGACAAAAGGGCTCCTGGTTACGTAAGTTGGCTTCAGTCTCTAGAAAACAGATGAACCTTTTACCTCTCTGCTTTTCTCAAACCTAGGAATATGTGCCTATAAATCATGGCTACTATCCATCAATGAGTAGCATTATAGTGGCATCCTCTTCTTGTAATGATATTCTATTCTTATATTTTTAAAAATGGATGGATGCATGGATAGAAGATAGATAGAAACAGCAGCAATAATACTAAAAATTAGCCTTGAGAACTAAAACGGAAATAATACCCAAGTTCATTGGCCAGGCTCAGGGAACCTTATTGAGTTGTCAGTATTCCCTGACAATGGTAACCATAAGTTAAAAGGAATTCTAACAAGAAAAGAAATGTCAGCATAAATTTCATGGTGACTGACATTAGTGAGGAATGTACTTTTATCTCTGACTGCATTTGATCATGCCTGTAGTCTTAGATATTCACTGAAAGCATATACTGACTGTATCTGAATTGCTTATCTAGGCACTGCCATGTCCTGCCCTGTGAGGCTAATGGTATGAGTTTTAGTGATCACCTAGCTGGTGGCAATGGCACCCCACTCCAGTACTCTTGCCTGGAAAATCCCATGGATGGAGGAGCCTGGAGGGCTGCAGTCCATGGGGTCGCTAAGAGTCAGACACGACTGAGCGACTTCACTTTCACTTTTCACTTTCATGCACTGGAGAAGGAAATGGCAACCCACTCCAGTGTTCTTGCCTGGAGAATCCCAGGGACAGGGGAGCCTGGTGGGCTGCCGTCTATGGGGTGGCACAGAGTCAGACACGACTGATGCGACTTAGCAGCAGCAGCTGGTGGCAAGATGGCTACAGCAAAGGCTCAAGACAGATATCAAGAAGCTAACAAATGATAATATTAAATATCTGCATGACATGTGGGTCTAACAAGACTGGGTAAGGCAGTGAGGGTAGGAGCTGCCTGATGTGAGGGCAAGGAGTAGCAAGTATGCCTTTATTATTTCTGTTATTCTGTTATTCTCTCCAGTGATTCTTTCCAGAGATGTGGCTTGATATGTTGACATGTCATTTTTCAAATCCTTGTTCTTGCTCCCCATTTTAAACGTCTCCTTCCTTCTCTATTCTCTATTTCCATATGTCCCATTTCAAATTCCATTTCTTACTTTAGCTGTCCACCATTTCTGGTTCTCTGGAGAACACACTCTCTCTGAAGCTCCTCAAGATGGAGTGCAGGCTGCACCTTCCCCAAGTTGCCAGGGGTCTCACTTGGCCCCAGAGACTCTGAGGAGTTTTCCATTCAGTAAAGCAGAGAGTGCTCCATTTATTCAGCTTTTTCCGTCCTGCATACCATTCTATTTATGTCCTATTTTTATGCAATGTTGATAAGCTAATTTTTGTTGGTAGGTAATGGGTTACTCTAGCTCTTGCGCATGCATGTTAAATCCCTTCAGTTGTATCCAATGCTTTGCGACCCCAGGGACTGTAGCCCGCCAGGCTCCTTTGTCCATGGGATGCTCCAGGCAAGAATACTGGAGTGGGTTGCCATGCCCTTCTCCAGGGGATATTCCCAACCCAGGGATCAAACCCGCATCTCTTATGTCGCCTGCATCGGCAGGCAGTTTCTGTACCACTAGTACCACCAAGGAAGTCCTTAGCCATACTAATTGATTACATTTTACTTGGAAACTCTTTGGAGATAATGTTGTAGCCCCCAGACCTATTTCAACAGTGAAAATATCAGACACTTTGTCAGGCCAGGGAGAGATCCTTCTGGTCAGGGGAAAATTTGGGGATAGGGCAGGGGCCTCCAGATCATACATCCATCAGCATCCAATAACAAGATTGGTCCAGATCACAAGTCCATTGCATGTTAGGAGTCATCCAGATTCTGCTGTATCCATCCATGAAAAAAAAAAATAGGGCAGTGTGAGAAGGTACCAGGCAAGGCGAACTCTGAAATTCACAGGGCTGAATATCACCTGTCCCACTGAAAGAACGTCAGTGTTTTCTACTTTAAAAAATGATTAATAAATATAAGTGATAAATTCTGTGAAAAACTTACATAAGTCACCCATTACTAAGAACAATTAAGCAACCCATTAATTATGGGCATTCAAATTGCAAGACCCTCACAAGTTTCTAAGTCAACTGCTAATATCTTTTCAGCTCACTCCTATGGAGTAGGAGCAGAAGTATCATTATATCAAGCTGTTTTTCACCGAGTGCTTGAGAAGGTGCTTGAGTTTAATTGCAGCCAACCAACCTACTTCCTAGGAGTGGTTAGGCAGGTGTGGAGCAGGGGAAAGGCAGGATGTGGGTGTGATATGAATTAAGTCCTTCCCAATGCGTGCTAATATGCTTTCAGCTACCTTTGCCTTATCTGAGAAGGCTTTAAAGGGTCCAAGGAAATTGAACCCCCCTATTTCAGTGAAATGTTTGTTTTCAAATCCATTCATGCTTGGCCAAGGGATTTAGGGTTAAAGGAATGTCCAGCTAAGAGCCCAGATAATTAAATGTCACATAGAAATATATACAAGGCATTTTGAAAGTGTCTATATGATTCTTGAGACAATTTACCTAGATGACTGCATATACATCTAGTGTCCATGCATTAATTCTGGGTAATGGTGAGTCTGAAAAACATTCCTAAGAAGAATGATGATGATCACTACCAGAAATTATCTGCCTCAGTTAGCCTGGTCCCCTCAATGTTAACGTTACAGTAAAAGCTCTAACAGACAATCCCTGAAATCTCAGGAGCTTAACACAATAGAAATCTTACTCAAGCAAAGTCCAAAACAGATGTTCCTTATGGGTAAGGGGTATTCAGAGTTATTTTGGCACCCACATTGGTGGAATCTGTACCACTTCCACCTTGTTGATTCCAAGGTTGCCCAAGGTATCAACATCAAGCCAGTGGATAGAAGAGAAACAGTACAAGATCACATGGGTGGGTTTTATGGGCCAGGACTAAAAATGACACACAATGTAAATCCACATTCCACCGGCCAGAACTCAGTTAAATGGTCATGAATCACTGCGTGAAGGCTAGGAAATGTAGTCCATGTGTCTAGGAAGAAAATAGAAATGGTGACTAACTAGCCAGTCTCTGCAACATATTCCATTCTCATCCCCACCTCTGGTACCCCTTTTCTGAATCTCCTCCCACCACGAATTCTTCAAATTCAGCCCAACCCTCAAGGCTCCAGTCAAACCTTTCCTGGTCACCCCCAGCCTTTACATGTCTCCCCATTTTTCACAGATACTTTTATCCCACTGCTTCCAAACTATAGCTTAGGCATCCCCAGCAGCAGAAGAGCCTAGGCATCTTGATAAAATGCAGATTACTGAGTATCACCCATGCCCTAAAGAATCAAACTGTCTGAAGTTCAGGAATTTGTGTGTTCAACAAAGATCTCAGGTGATTCTAAAGCACACTAACATATGAGATCACTAATCTAGAGGGCTTGCCATCTCTGCATTTGATTGTGTGAAATGTATAACGCTTCTCTAGATTTGTCGATCTCCAAGTAAACTCCAACAAAATCTCAGGCTTTCTATAGGCTGAGGTGATGTCTGTTCCTTCTATTATTTCCCCAACAGTGTCTGAGGTTCTGTTGGGCCCATAACAAAAGCTAAAAATGCATTGCCACATTGATTGTGGATTGATCAATGAAATGGAGAGCTACCAAGTAAAATACACTGGATAAAGAGAATTTTTCAAACTGGAAAGATAAAGGCTGAGAAGCAACATGATGAGAGCACAGAAAACCATGAAAGGCCAAATTGGAGGGAATAAGAACTGGGTCATTTCTTCCTGGTAATATTAGAATTTTGCCCCTCATCCAATAAAAACAAAAAACAGCCAATCACATTCAACAAACGGTGAAAACAAACAAAAGGAAGGACAACTTTGCACCATTTTTAATGAACTCAAAGAGTTTGTTCCCCTCAAAAGAGAAATTTATGTATAATAAAACTCAAAATATAAATAATTTGCAAATTGTACATGCAATACAGGGCACTAATAGAAACTGGGAAGTTGGAGGACACCCCTAACCCATGAGGGTTTTGATGTCATTGACAGAGAAGATACCTGCCCTTTAATTATGCCCTTGTATCCTTTTGAAAATGGAATGTTTGAACTATGGGGAAGACCCTGTGTCTTTGCAGGAGTGGAGTTTTGGCAAAATTGGATAAATGCTGTGCAACCAACCATGAACATTTAGACTAGGTTACTATCTCATGTCCAATGTTGCCGCAAGTTCATAAAATAACCCACAGGTACTCTGACCCTATTTCAGTATTTAACTCTGTTCCCTCTGCTGACGTTGCTAAGTTGCTGCAGTTATGTCTGACTCTTGGTGACCTCATGGACTGCAGTCCACCAGGCTTCTCTGTCCGTGGGATTCTCCAAGCAAGAATACTAGAGTGGGTTGCCATGCCCTCGTCCAGGGGATCCTCCTGACCCAGGGATCATACTGCATCTCTTGTGCCTCCTGCATTGGCAGGCGAGTTCTTTACCACTAGAGCCATCTGGGATGTGGCCATGAGTTCATAAAATAAGCCACAGGTACTCTGACCCTATTTTAGTGTTTAACATCTTCCTTCTATTCTTGCTCCTGCTCCGCTGCTCCAAACAAATTCTTCCCTGCTTCTGAGTCTTTGTTTTTATCTCCTATTTTTGGTTCTACTCTCACTCTCTGTACTTAAAAAAATGAGCCTTGGTTTTTATTTTCATTTTTGGCTTTCAATAAGTATAAGACTCCCACTTCTTGTCATTTTGGACATAAAACTTTGCCAGACACAAACCAAGCCCTCTGGCCTAGGTCCTGGCACCCAGACTGGGCCCACCTCAGCCCCTAAGAAGGAGGAATCAATCAATTGTATAACACTGGGAAGTTTTCAGAGATAATGCCCTCCCTATTCTAAAATCACAGAATGAAGATTGCTATGAGGCAATATATCATTCTTCCTTGAACTCATCTGAACTAAACAGGGGAGTAGACAGAGAAAGAACGTTTAGTTCTTTATCATGGGAAAAATCTCTTCTGTCAGTTCCCTGATCAGGAGCCTATATAATCAGGGACTTCATAAGTACCATCTGTATTACATATATACTATATATATATATATATATATATATATATATATATATATATAAAATATGTATGTATGTATATATCATAAATGTATAGTATCTTACATTTATAGAGTGTTTATCTTGAGCCAAGCATCATGCTCAGTTCAGTTCAGTTGCTCAGTCATGTCTGACTCTTTGCAACCCCATGGACTGCAGCATGCCAAGCTTCCCTGTCTATCACCAACTCCCAGAGCTTGCTCAAACTCATGTCCATTGAGTTGATGATGCCATCCAACCATCTCATACTCTGTCATCCCCTTCTCCTGCCTTCAATCTTGCCCAGCATCAGGGTCTTTTCCAGTGACTCAGTTCTTCAAATCAGGTGGCCAAAGTATTGGAGTTTCAGCTTCAGCATCAGTCCTTCCAATGAATATTCAGGACTGAGTTCCTTTAGGACTGACTGATTTGACCTCCTTGCAGTTCAAGGGAGTCTCAGGAGTCTTCTCCAATACCACAGTTCAAAAGCATCAATTCTTTGGTGCTCAGCTTTCTTTATAGTCCAACTCTCATATCCATACATGACTACTAGAAAAACCATAGCTTTGACTAGATGGATCTTTGTCAGCAAGGTAATGTCTCTGCTTTTAATATGTTGTCTAGGTTTGTCATAGCTTTTCTTCCAAGGAGCAAGTGTCTTTTAATTTCATGGCTGCAGTCACCATCTGCAGTGATTTTGGAGCCCAAGAAATTAAAGCCTGTCACTGTTTCCATTGTTTCTCCATCTATTTGCCATGGAGTGATGTGACCAGATGCCATAATCTTAGTTTTTTGAATGCTGAGTTTTAAGACAGCTTTTTAACTCTCCTCTTTCACTTTCATCAAGCATTCTGTTACTTTAGATTTATTATTTAATTTCATCCAGAAGATGATCTATGAGGTAGGCAGTATCATCATTCTTTACAAAAGAGGAAACTGAGGCCAAAGAAATTAGATAACTTGCCCAAAGTCATGCAACTGGGAACTAGCTGATTTGAACTTCAGCACAGACTTGTCTGATTCCAGAGCCCATACAATAACCAGACTTAACTTCTAAATGATACATCATAGGTATCATGGGAGGCAGTTCACATTGAAAAATTCCAAGGAGGCATTAGAAGTACGTCTGTTTTGCCATGACATTGTCTGTCAATGGATATGTTTCCTGAAGGCAGGGACCACATGCCATCTGTACATGAGAATTCAGAAATTAATAATACAAAGTTCCAGCAAGTACAAAATACTGGGAAAGGTGTTTGCTGCCTAAAATAACTCAAGTTCCAGATTCTGACTGATATTCCATTATTCTGAAGGATAAAGTGGACAGTGAAGTTTGTATGGAGGGGAAGGTGAAAAGAAAAAAGATTTAAAAACTATATCCAGAATAGGCTTAATCTTAAGATTCGGAGAAAGTATCTTCTCTGAAAGATTTCACATGCACTGAAACCAGATATAGCAGTATTGGATGCAACTATCATAGCTTTGTCTTTTAATACGTGGAAAGTGGGGGGAAAGCCAGAGAAGAGAATAGAACTGACATATCATGAAGGCTCTTAATTGGGATGATATAAAACCTACATTATCAAAGATGGGGCCACAGCTTTAAAAATCATCCTTAACAACTCCAATGAGTCAAGCTCTTAAAATTTCACGAGCTCAACAATAGGAGTATTACAGTATTTGCTCCTAAAAATGTGTCTCCAATTGCTTTAAGAAATTCTTTTAGTCCTGAAGTGACTGGGTAATAGCTATCACTGTATCTGTATATTATGACACTGATTCTAGATGAGAAATATTCTTAGCCCCCAGCAAAGATAGTTTAAAGGTCAGAGCCATTTTCTGGAGAGTGAAATAAAATGCCATATAAGTGAAATCAACTGACTGGTTAGAAATAAAGACATAAATAAAGCTTATAAATTTATTTCATTTTAATTAACGTTCTCAGTATCCTAATACATGGATAAAGAAGCAAAAGAACAGAAATATTTGTTAATTTCCCATCATTACTCAAGCAAAGTAGAATGGATTCTTATATAACACCTTCTGGATAAATTGCCAGTTTACATTTTTCAAATGTCCTTGGATCTTAACTTATCATGTACAAATGAAATTTCACAAGATATATTTATTCTATTTTTGTATCTCCTGGAGAATGTAAAATGTTAGAAGATGCTTGGTTTTAAAACAACTTAAGCCACTGATGCCTTATTAGAACAGATTAATAACTTACTGGAGAAGGGAATGGCAAATCACTTTAGTATTCTTGCTTTGAGAACCCCATGAACAGTATGAAAAGGCAAAAAGATAGGACACTGAAAGATGAACTCCCCAGGTCAGTAGGAGCCCAATATGCTACTGGAGATCAGTGGAGAAATAACTCCAGAAAGAATGAAGGGATGGAGCCAAAGCAAAAACAACACCCAGTTGTGGATGGGACTGGTGATAGAAACAAGGTCCAATGCTGTAAAGAGCAATATTGCATAGGAACCTGGAATGTTAGGGCCATGAATCAAGGCAAATTGGAAGAATTCAAACAGGAGATGGCAAGAGTGAATGTCAACATTCTAGGAATCAGTGAACTAAGATGGACTGGAATGGGTGAATTTAACTCAGATGACCATTATATCTACTACTATGGGCAGGAATCCCTTAAAAGAAATGGAGTAGCCATCATAGTCAACGAAAGAGTCCAAAATGCAGTATTTGGATGCAATCTCAAAAACGACAGAATGATCTCTATTCATTTCCAAGTCAAACCATTCAATATCACGGTAATCCAAGCCTATGCCCAGACCAGTAACGCTGAAAAAGCTGAAGTTGAATGGTTCTATGAAGACGTACAAGACCTTCAAGAACTAACACCCAAAAAGATGTCCTTTTCGTTATAAGGGACTGGAATGCAAAAGTAAGAAGTCAAGAAACACCTGGAGTAACAGGCAAATTTGGCCTTGGAATACAGAATGAAGCAGGGAAAAGGCTAATAGAGTTTTGCCAAGAGAACGCAGTGGTCATTGCAAACACCCTCTTCCAACAACACAAGAGAAGACTCTACACATGGACATCACCAGATGGTCAACACTGAAATCAGATTGATTATATTCTTTGCAGCCAAAGATGGAGAAGCTCTATACAGTCTGCAAAAACAAGACCAGGAGCTCACTGTGGCTCTGGTCATGAACTCGTTATTGCCAAATTCAGACTTAAATTGAAGAAAGTGGGGAAAACCACTAGACCATTCAGGTATGACCTAAATCAAATCCCTTATGATTATACAGTGGAAGTGAGAAATAGATTTAAGGGCCTAGATCTGACAGTCATAATGCCTGATGAATTATGGACGGAGGTTCGTGACATTGTATAGGAGACAGGGATCAAGACCATCCTCAAGAAAAAGAAATTCAAAAAAGCAAAATGGCTGTCTGAGGAGGCGTTACAAATAGCTGTGAAAACAAGAGAAGCAAAAAGCAAAGGAGAAAAGGAACAATATGCCCATTTGAATGCAGAGTTCCAAAGAATAGCAAGAAGAATAAGAAAGTCTTCCTCAGCAATCAGTGCAAAGAAATAGAGGAAAACAATAGAATAGGAAAGACTAGAGAACTCTTCAAGAAAATTAGAGATACCAAGGGAACATTTCATGCAAAGATGGGCACAATAAAGGACAGAAATGGTATGAACCTAACAGAAGCAGATGGTATTAAGAAGAGGTGGCAAGAATACACAGAAGAACTGTACAAAAAAGATCTTCATGACCCAGATAATCACAATGGTGTGATCATTCATCTAGGGCCAGACATCCTGGAATGTGAAGTCAAGTGGGCCTTAGGAAGTATCACTATGAACAAAGCTAGTGGAGGTGATGGAATTCCAGTGGAGCTATTTCAAATCCTGAACGATGATGCTGTACAGTGCTGCACTCAATATGCCAGCAAATTTGGAAAACTCAGCAGTGGCCACAGGACTGGAAAAGGTCAGTTTTCATTCCAATCCCTAAGAAAGGCAATGCCAAAGAATGCTCAAACTACCACACCATTGCACTCATCTCACATGCTAGTAAAGTAATGCTCAAAATTCTCCAAGCCAGGCTTCAGCAATACATGAACCGTGAACTTCCAGATGGTTAAGCTGGTTTTAGAGAAGGCAGAGGAACCAGAGATCAAATTGCCAACATCCCCTGGATCATCAAAAAAGCAAGAGAGTTCCATAAAAACATCTATTTCTGCTTTATTGACTATGCCAAAGCCTTTGACTGTGTGGATCACAATAAACTGAGGAAAATTCTGAAAGAGATGGGAATACCAGACCACCTGACCTGCCTCTTGAGAAACCTGTCTGCAGGTCAGGAAGCAACAGTTAGAACTGGACATGGAACAACAGACTGGTTCCAAATAGGAAAAGGAGTACATCAAGGCTGTATATTGTCACCCTGCTTATTTAACTTCTATGCAGAGTACATCATTAGAAAAGCTGGGCTGGAGGAAGCACAAGCTGGAATCAAGATCGCTGGGAGAAATATCAATAACCTCAGATATGCAGATGACACCACCCTATGGCAGAAAATGAAGAAGAACTAAAGAGCCTCTTGATGAAAGTGAAAGAGGAGAGTGTAAAAGTTGGCCTAAATCTCAACATTCAGAAAACCAAGATCATGGCATCCAGTCCCATCACTTCATGGCAAATAGATGGGGAAACAGTGGAAACAGTGGCTGACTTTATTTTTGGGGGCTCCAAAATCACTGCAGAAGGTGATTGCAGCCAGGAAATTCAAAGACACTTACTCCTTGGAAAGAAAGTTATGACCAACCTGCTGCTGCTGCTGCTAAATCACTTCAGTCGTGTCCGACTCTGTGCGACCCCATAGACGGCAGCCCACCAGGCTCCCCCATCCCTGGGATTCTCCAGGCAAGAACACTAGAGTGGGCTGCCATTTCCTTCTCCAATGCATGAAAGTGAAAAGTGAAAGTGGTGTCGCTCATTCGTGTCCAACTCTTAGTGACCCCATGGACTGCAGCCTACCAGGTTCCGCCATCCATGGGATTTTCCAGGCAAGAGTACTGGAGTGGGGAGCCATTGCCTTATCCAAATGACCAACCTAGACAGCATATTAAAAAGCAGAGACATTACTTTGTCAACAAAGGTCCATCTAGTCAAGGCTATGTTTTTCCAGTGGGCATGTATGGATATGAGAGTTGGACTATAAAGAGGGCTGAGTGCAGAAGAATTGATGCTTTTGAACTGTGGTGTTGGAGAAGACTCTTGCGAGTTCCTTGGACTGCAAGGAGATCCAACCAGTCCATCATAAGGGAGATCAGTCCTGGGTGTTCATTGGAAGGACTGATGTTAAAGGTGAAACTCCAGTACTCTGGCTACCTGATGTGAAGAGCTGACTCATTTGAAAAGACCCTGATGTTGGGAAAGATTGAAGGCAGGAGGAGAAGGGGACAACAGAAGTGAGATGGTTAGATGGCATCACCGACCTAATGGACATGAGTTTGGGTAAACTCTGGGAGTTGGTGATGGACAGGGAGGCCTGGCATGCTGTGGTTCATGGGGTTGCAAAGAGTCAGACACGACTGAGCAACTGAACTGAACTGTATAACTTAATGAGTGAACATCTAAGCAACTTCTTTAGTGGCAAATAATACTGGAATCATGATCACAGCAGTCCTCAGCAGAAATATCAATTCAGTTCAAAGGGGAAATGCCCAAGAAAAGCTTCTAATTACTTTTTCAATCATAATCATCATCATCATAACCATCCTGTGTGTGTATATGTGTGCATATCAGAGTGAGAGAAAGCATATAAGACAGCGAGAGGCACAGAAAGATAACACTCTGTAGGGCACAAAATGTATTTTTTGTGTCATCATAAAGAATTTGAACAAGTTTGGTTAGAAAACATTTGACATGTAACAGAAAGACAATGAAACAAAAGGAATCCCCAGTTTAATACAGCAACAGATTTTCCAACTATATATCTTTTTTTCTGAAAGCCCCATTTGAAAAGAAATTATCAAAGGGGGATAGGCCACTAACCCCTTACTGCAAACTTAGCAGATATGCTTTAGTCATCAAGAGTGGTGGAAACTGACTGGTTATCGTTCAAACCCATTTTCCTTCCATCCTAAACACACAGCTAAAGTCTACTTACTATCCTCCGTTGAAGTCAGGTGTGGCCATGGACTGTGAGCACAAGATACACATCCAGTCCTGGATCATAAAAGCCTCACATGCATGATTCTCCATGCCTTTCTTTCTTCTGCCCACTTGACACAGAAGAGAATGGCAACCTTGGGATAGACATAGCAAAGATGATGGAGCCACAGGTGAAAGTAGCATGAGTCCTTAGAGTAGGAACCTCCAGCCGAACAGGAGCACCCATTTTGGAATTTTTAAAAATATTTATTTATTTGGCAGCATCACATCTTAGTTGCAGCAAGTGGGATCTAGTTCCCTGACCAGGGACTGAACCCAAGCCCCCTGCATTGGGAGCATGGAGCCTTAACCACTGGACCACCAGGGAAGTCCCTGATTTTTTTTTTTTTTTTGCATTAAAAATCAACTATTATGTCAGATCACTGAGAGTTAGCAGTTTAATTGTTACTGTAGCTCCATTGCCCTAACTAACGTTCCAGCAAAGCCTCTAGGGGAAAAAATAGAGGACAGATGAACCTTTGATGTCAGAGAGAAGAACTGGCATTGACTGGGTCCTACAGCAGTGGGCAGCCAAAGGCAGCTCAGGAGCTTGGAATTCTGGGAGGTAAAACTGCAGGAAAGACAAACCTCTCCACTTTGCCATTTTGCCTGAGGAGAGCACTTGTTAAAGTAATAAACCTGAAGCCACAAGATGAATCACATCAGCATGATGCTATTTATACCTCTGATCCCTACTCATGTTTCTGTTCAAAGGGCACAGATTTATAATTTTAATTATCTAAAAGTTGTAAAGATTTAAACATCTGTTTAAAGTGTTCAATAAGTACTAGAAAAGCAATCCATTTTTCTTTAAGCCCAGTCATGATTTACAGTTTTCTGCGGCTTGCACAACTCATTGCAGTCAATGTCTAAGGGGAGCTTGAGAGAGAAGCAGGGAGCACTTTAATTAGCCCACAATTAATTGCATTTAAGCTGCCTCCATGAAATGTAACCACCCTAAAGAACAGTAAATCATTCAATTACTGATTTTAATATGTTATTCAGCCCCAAAGCCAAAAGCAATAGTATTGATATTGAGTGTTCTCAGCATTGAATTTAGAGGCAATCCAATGGCACCTATTCATTCTGAGGACTACTTAGGAGGCATTTTACTAATTCAGAAGCTGTTACCCAGTGCATAGTGTGAAGGCTTAATCTTAGTCTTCATAATTTGATTCAGGAGACAAGCTTGGTGTGGCATCTCCTCCATGAATAGTAGATTAAAAGAGGACACACATGTATACCTGTGGCGGATTCATTTGGATATTTGGCAAAACTAATAAAATTATGTAAAGTTTAAAAATAAAATAAAACTAAAAAAAAAAAAAAGAAAAGAAAAAAAAATAAATAAAAGAGGACAGAGCGGGGAGAGTCCGTGGTGGCCCAGTGGTTAAGAATCCATCTTGCAATGCAGGGGACATGGGTTCCATCCCTGCTCTAGGAAGATCCCACTTTCCGCAGGCAACTAAGCCTGTGCGCCACAACTGCTGAGTGCACATACCTCAACTACTGAAGCCCACACCCTACAGCCCATGCTCTGCAGCAAGTAAGCCACCGCAATGAGAAGCCTACATACCACAACCAGAGAGTAGCCCCTGGCCACAACTACTACAGAAATGCCTGTGCAAAGCATCAAAGATCCAGCACAGCCAAAATAAATAAAGAAATAAATCTTACAAAAAGGACTGGGTGCATTATCCTAACAGGAAAACACTAGAGACTTTAAAGAGATCATTTCTAGAAGCAAAGAGCTCTCTCTTGGATTGCCCTTAATTAGTATACCATCTAGGGCTTCCCAGATGTCTCAGCAATAAAGAATCTTCCTGCAACACAGGTGATGTGGGTTCAGGAAGATCCCCTGGAGAAGGAAGTGGCAACCCACTCCAGTACTCTTGCCTGAATTTCCCATGAACAGAGGAGCCTGGCTTCCAAAGGGTCGCAAAGAGTTGGACAGGACTGAGTGACTGAGCACACACACAATATACCACCTATCTCTTTATAGACAAGAACCACATGGAAAGAAAATGTAACCAGGATCAGGTAATTTAAGATCAGTTTTGCTGAACCCAAGAAAGATATAATCCTCCACTTCAAAAGACAAATCTGGTCATACTACTCTACTGCTCAAAACTTTCCAATTACTTCACACTACTTTTAAAATGAAATCCCAAACCATCAGGCTCCTGTCTACTCCCCCAGCCCCATCTACGTGTTCCACTCACATTTGTTTTCTCTATATCTCTCGAAAGAAGGGTTGGACCCTTCTTCCCACCTGTGGGCTTTTGAATAGGCTGTCAGAAAGGCCTTTCACCGTTACCCTTCTTTATCTGAATAATCCCTAATCATCCTTCAGATTTTTGTTCAAAATGTCCCTTCCCCAGCCAGACCTTCCATGTGCCCTCAGATCAGGATAAGACCATCATTATACACTTTCATAGCACTCCCTCTATTTCTTGAATTCACAAACTTCTATAATGTAATCATCTTATTTTTAAATAAAAATAAATTTAAAAAAACTATCACTACCAACACAGGATACATTACTATATCATATCAGCTATTGGATACAGCTGTTTGGTTTCCTTGGAGTGGGAGGACTAAAGGACAAAGGCACTTTTAGAGACGTCAGTGCTGAGGGAGCAGCACCAAGTAGAGACAAGGGGAAGCATGAGGAATGAAGGCCTTGAATAGGCATCTGGAAAAAAGGGATAGAGATGGGGAGGGAAAGGAGACTAAGACCAACCTCCTGATTTTGCTGCTTATCTATTCTAGTCCTCAATTTAATGTGCAAAATAAGGTCACAGATGAGATGGAGATGAAGGAGGAGTCATGGATCATACATAACAAACATATCTTGCATGGATAAACATATCTTGCAGTTGCTCTGCATTTAACCAATAATCTCAAGGTTACAGGATGTGCTCATCTCAAAAAAAGCCATAGAGCATTCCTATCAGAGCATCTGGGAATTCACCTGCTTTCTGAAAGTCCTGCTTCTCAAATTTTTCTAGAGTTCTTTTAGAGTTACAATTTACTTTTAATGATCAATTTCATTGCTTGATAATAAAATTTTCATTTTTCCATCCTAAAAATCTTGAAGATGGCCACCTCTGATATTTATAGGTTTCTTAAGTATACAAAATTTACCTGATCAGATATCTATTAGACAATGTGATGGGAAAAGCAGGTGAAGTGCAACATGATCTTTTCTTTTCCTTTCCAGACTGAACAGTTCCTGCAGAAATCTTGCTATATATACAGATATTTCATATGAGTACATTTCTCTGTAATGATTTTTAAAACAGGCCCAGAGGCTTACCCAATTCTAACAGGCTTTTAAAAAAATCTTTATCATTTTCATTGATGATTAAAGGACTCATAAAATTTTAAAACTATAGAATAAAGTACTAATAAGAGCTGATATTGACTAATCAATTACTAAGGTACTATGTCAACTATTATACACCTGTAGGACTCCTATTATCATTACCATTTCACAGACGAGGACATTGAAGCTTATCCTTCCTGAGGTTAGGAAGGATATTATTGCATCCTTGCTGAGGTCACATGGCTAGTAAGTGATAGAGCTAGAACTTTGACCCAAGCAGTCTGTACTAAGCTGGCTCAACCACAGCTCCACAATGTTAAGTAGTAAAGTATATGATGAACATCTCTCAGCCTGGGGTAGGGGTTAGGCTGCCTCAAGGGTCAGTCAAGGATGTTTCTTGTGAATATTATTGACGATTAAAAATAAACAGTGTTTTTGTAGTTTGGCAGGGCTCTCCTGATGCCAGCTATTTCAAGATGGCTGTGAAAAATGGCCAGTTTCTGAATTCAACATAAAAGCCCTTAGAGAAAAGGGTCCTGAGAACAGATGAAAAAACCTAACAGTATGCCAGTGCCCTGGTTCCCTGCTAGACCTAGAGTGGTTCTCCATTTGCTTTTCAGGTAAGACTGTCATTATACTGATCAAATCGCCACAACTAATTAATCCAGGAGAGCCCAAAGGAGAACGGGATTAAAGGAGATGAGATCTAGCTACAATCCAAGACTTCCTGCCTGTTCAATGTGAAGGAGACTAAACAGAGCAGGGCTGCTGCTTGAATGGCATATAAGTTGGCTCACTCCTGTTCTTTTCTCTCCCTCCCTCTGATCCATCACACCCTGGATGGCCTTTCCAAAGATAAGAGGATTTCATTTCCCACCATTAAGCCAGTAAATACTCTCAGGCATTTAACTCCTCAACAACTTATTTGAAGTGATTGTACTGAAAGCAGCAGCTGACTGGGCCCCTTGAGGCTCAGCTTTGTGTGAAACACACACAGCAGGCCAGGTTCTGCTTCTAGCCATTCACAGAGCTCTCTCTACAGCTCTCTGACATCTCCAGGCTGGTAGAGGAGAGCTGTCAGACCTCCAGGCCTTTTAGAGGGGATTATTTTCAAAAACTTTTTTCATCTAACCCTGCTCTAACTAGAGTTCCAAAGTGAACTGTTGGACAGCATCAAAGAAGAAATTTTCTAGACTGGGTGAGAGTCTATCATCTGAGTTAGAGATTTTCTTTTTAAAAAAGAATCAGGTCTCCATGCTGGTTCAGAGGTTAAGACTCTGCACTTCAAATGCAGGGGGTATGGGCTCAATCCCTGGGCAAGGAAGCTCCACATGATGTGGCTCCAGAAAAAAAAAATATCAATGATTGTCTTAATTAGTCTTGTATAGGCTACCCACTCCAGTATTCTTGGGCTTCCCTGGTGGCTCCGATGATAAAGAATCCACCTGCAATGTGGGAGCCCTGGGTTCGATCCCTGGGTTGGGAAGATCCCCTGGAGGAGGGCATGGCAACCCAGTCTAGTATTCTTGCCCGGAGAATCGCTATGGACAGAGGAGCCTGGAAGGCTACAGTCCACGGGCTCACAAAGTGTCGGACATGACTGAGTAAATAAGCACAGCACAGTACACACACACTCACACACCCACAGAGAGAGAGAGAGATCATTATATGAAAACAGAGAAGAATGAGGAAAAGAAACCTTAGGTATACGGGAACTGAAATCAATTGTGAAAGGTGGATACTGCTTCTCTGGCAGCACTCTGAAGTGGTAGATGATTATTTTCTCACACCCCAAGCATCCCAGGACTAGAAATCACCCTTGCTCCTCATTGTTATTTCTACTGCTCTTTACTCTTGTAAATCTCTCTTTGGCTTATGTCATCTGACTATACCAACCACTCTTCCTCCTTTCTGTAGCTGTCAACAATTTTTTTTACTTATCAGATCTTGGCATCATCTCCTGAAACCCAAGCCTTGCTATCTTGTCATCTTTATTTATTTAGTATCTTTTTTGTTTGTTTTTTTAAATTTTTACAATGTTGTGTTGGTTTCTGCCATACAACACGAGTCAGCCATAATTATAAATATATTCCTCCCTCTTGAGCCTCCCTCCCCTCCCTGCAGCCCACCCCTCCAGGTCATCATAGAGCACCAGAAAGGGTTCCCTTTGTTATACAACAACTTCTTTCTTAGTGATATCAACATTCATATAGATGGTTCATCCAACAGCTTCTAATAGTTCACTGACTTCCAAAATCTCACTGGCTTGGCCTACACCCCACCAATCTCTAAGATTCTTGAATCTGTTTCACCTTCCATTTCACTAACTCCAGTATTCTACTATCTGTCCAAAATGACTTCTCTTTCTGCTTTTCATATTCAAGTTCATTGAATTCTTCACTTTCTCCTAATCCATCAACCAGTTTTTCTTTACCTCACTTTTTATACTGCTTCAGTCCCTCAGTTCATCTTTTCTATAATTCTTGTCAATATCATAAACTTTCTTGCCATTCTCACATTTCATTACATCCATCTGGCAAAACTTTAATCAAGGATGAACACTATTGTCCACTTTAATCAGGTCTCTATCATAGTGACCCATAAGTGCTAGGCAAAGTCACACATGAGGAAGACCTAGAAAATACTGTGTTCAAGACCTCCGGCCTCATATATGTTCCCAATACCACCTGTAACCCTAAGATGTGTCTTTGGTTCAATTTCATTTCCCACTCTTTACAGAGTGCTTTGAATTGTCCTATTATCTTCAAAGCTCTATCCCTTGATTCCATCCTCTTTCTTCTGTCTTAGCAAATTACAAGGAGAAATTAAACCATTAGACATAACTGTTCTACTCTTCTTGATTATAAACATAAAGGCTGGCCTACACTTGTATGTGTTCTTTCACCATTAAGGGAAAGCTCTACCACTCACTAGCTGTATGAACTTTATCAAATCACATAGCTTTTCTTTTTTTTTTTTTTTAATTTTTTTATTTTTTAAATTTTATTTTTAAACTTTACATAACTGTATTAGTTTTGCCAAATATCAAAAGCTTTTCTGTGCTTTTTGTTTTCTATAAAAATTTTGACAATAGCAATAACTGATTATTAATTAATAGGTTTGAAAAGTTAATGAGTTAATATGTGTAAAGTGTTTGGAATACTGTGTGGCACATGATAAGCCCTATTTAACAATTTGCTATTTTGAGTGTTACTATTATCCTTCCTTCTAAAATAAAGGCAGTAGCATTCCTTCTAGAAATGCTAAATTCTTCCAACTCTTCTTAATATCCCATCTTTTCTATTTATACTAGGAATCTCTCATCATTCAACAAACATTTGTTAACTGTCCACTATGTGCCAAACACTTTTCCTAGGCTTTGAGTAGACAGGCAGCTGTGAACTTATAGAATTCGAAGTCTATCAGTGGTAGAGCAGAATCAGAAAGTCATATGAGATGGGAGAGGTAGCTGGACCATAACATAGAAAGACTTATATGACTAATGTTTGCTAAAATCTCATTGACGGCCATTGTGTCTCAAGATTATGGACAAAGCCATAAATTGAACTTTGTATAGGACTTGATAGCAGATATTAGTGAACTAGTCAAATGGGTTAACTTCTTCAGAAGGTGCTATGGAATATTGGGATCCACCTCAAAATCAAGTTGTCTAATATAACTCACTTAATGATTAAAAGAGGCTAACTCAAGAACCCACCTGTGGACTTCTCAAACCCATCTACTGCCACGCATCCCTGTTAGTTGTGACTTACATGGTGGCCTCTCAATGATCCATTCTTCATCTTCATAGTTTATACCATCTCCTTGCTTTGGGATTTTCCTGCTTGCCTCACATAGTGTGGAAAGCATTTTATGGAGTAATGGACAAGAGAACTGGCTCCACCATTTATTAAACAGACAACTTTTGTGTGTCTGTTTCCTCATCTATAAGGTCAGGATAACAATAGGAGCTATGGCATAGCACTGTTGTGAGGCTTCAATGGTATAGTATATGTAAAGTTCTTAGAACAGTGTTTAAAAGTGAAAGTGAAATCACTCAGTCATGTCCGACTCTTTGCGACCCCATGGACAGTAGCCTACCAGGCTCCATGGTCCATGGGATTTTCCAGGTAAGAATATTGGAGTGGGCTGCTATTTCCTTGTCCAGGGGATCTTCCCAACCCAGGGATCGAACCCGGGTCTCCTGCATTGCAGACAGACAGTGTTTGGTCAGTAGTAAATGGTTAAATACCTTGGCCACTTCATGTGAAGAGTTGACTCATTGGAAAAGACTGTGATGCTGGGAGGGATTGGGGGCAGGAGGAGAAGGGGACGACAGAGGATGAGATGGCTGGATGGCATCACCAACTCGATGGACATGAGTCTGGGTGAACTCCAGGAGTTGGTGATGGACAGGGAGGCCTGGCGTGCTGCAATTCATGGGGTCGCAAAGAGTCCGACACGACTGAGCGACTGAACTGAACTAAACTGAACTGAAATGGTTAAAGGGTAAGCTCTGGAGACAAGTTGGCCTGAGTATTATTCCCAGCTCTACATCTTACTATCCATGTGCTCTCAGGCAAGCTAATTTACCTAAGTTTCTACTGGGGCTTCCCTGGTGGCTCAGTGGTAGAGTCCACCTACCAATGCAGGAGATGCAGGTTCAATCCCTGGGTTGGGAAGATCCCTTGGAGAAGGAAATGGCAACCCACTCCAGTATTCTTGACTGGGAAATGCCATAGACAGAGGAGCCTGGCGGGCTACAGTCCATGGGGTTACAAAGAGTTGATTCAAATACAACTTAGTGACTAAACCACACACCACCACAAGCCTCTATTATTTCATTTGTAAAATAGGGATAACATCAGAACCTGCCTTACAAGTTGTTGTGAAGATAAAATGAAATATAGTGCAGGCAAAGTGCTTAGCACATAGTAGCTACTCTTGTTATTATGATTAAAGTCTCAAACTTTGTATTTAAAAAGCCAGATTTCCTGTGACCCCTTTCCACATAAAACAGCATTGTTTGCTGCCATGTATTTCCTTTTTCACCTCTTGGCCGCATTCCCAAATCCTAATTATCTTTCCAAAGCAAATGTTCCTACCCAGAATCTCACAGTCTACCTAACATTATATGTACCTTCTGTCACACAAAACCAAGACCTCAGACAGGAGCAAACACATTTCAGCTGTCACTTGTTCTATCTTTATCCCATTTATTTTCACAGGTGATTACCACATTTTGGAATTCATCTGCAAGTCAGAGTAGTTCCTTGGCAGCAAGACGGAGCAGGCCTGAGAAGGTGCTGGAAGCTGACCATGGAAAACTCATCACACTAAAGATGACAAAGGAGATACAGTCAAGCACACAATGCCTGGAGTCCAAAGCAAAATCACATCAATCACTAGAAGGGCCTGTGCTTGGGACTGACGGATAGGGGATGCTCGGTAGCAAGGGTTCTAGGGACAAGGAAACTAGGGAGAGTGAGGGAGCAGTAGTCTGGAATGAAGAAATATTAAAATGACTTCATCTCTTCCTCAGTGACTTGAGGCAAATCCATGATGATTTTAGAATTTTTTTTTTTCCTTTTATAAGGGAGTTAAAATCCTCTCTACAAGGTATGTCCCCCTATGCCATGTAACTAGAAACTTTCACAGTCATAGATTCAATTCTTTAGGTTGAATGAGTATCCCTAAGATAACCTTTAGAAATGTTTGTATTCCTGGGAACGATATATATGATTCCATTAGTATGAACTAGATGAGCAACTATTCTGTCACCTTGTTGTTGTTCAGCCATTCAGTCATGTCCAACTTTTTGGGACGCCATGGACTGCAGCACGCCAGGCTTCTCTGTCCTTCACCATCTCCCAGAGCTTGCTCAAACTCATGTCCCCTGAATCAGTGATGCCATCCAACCATCTCATCCTTGGTCCTCCCCTTCTCCTCCTGCCTTCAGTCTTTCCCAGCATCAGGGTCTTTTCTAATGTCAGCGCTTCCCATCAGGTGGCCATAGTATTGGAGCTTTGACTTCAGCATCAGTCTTTCCAATGAATATTCAGGGTTGATTTCCTTTAAGATTGACTGATTTGATCTCCTTGCTGTCCAAGGGGCTCTCAAGAGCCTTCTCCAATACCACAGTTCAAAAGCATCAATTCTTCAACGTTCAGACTTTTTTTTTTAATTTCAGCCTTTAATATCTTTTCTACTAAAAATCAAGCTGTCAAGACAGGAAAATATTATTGGTTTTGTTATGACAAAACAAGTGAGAATTTTTAATTCACAGAGGATGAAAACACAAGACATTGATCTCACTGTACATACAATATTACAATAAGCTGATTAGCCATGGACTATTAAAACATTTAAGACTTCACATACACACATGTGTACTTTGGAACAAGAAACACAGGACAATTTTAATCTTTGATATGTTTTAACTACCAAGAGAAAGAACGTCACTGATTCGCATCTAATTGTTTTCCTGGCATACAGTCACTGCACAGGCCAGGCCGAGGGCATACTATATATTGTTATGAACATCTTTAAGCAAATATAAACATTCTAATTTAGGGGATTTTTCTCCCTGCCCAAGATAATCTGCTTTCCCATTGCTGTTAAATAGCTTAGTTTGTTATCAATTTAATAAGATCACAACAAACAATGCTTTTACCACAAAACTCAGGCGAGAGGTTTTTAGACAGGTCATACAAAAAATATTTGTTCCCAAGAAAACGTAAATTGTAAATGCAATCCTAACACAAAGAGTCTTGGTTACAAACCATTCACTTTCAAATACTGATAAAGAAACAGAGTAGAGGGGGTGGGGGTGGGGATGGCACTGGTGTGGTAGAGAGCAGAAAAGGTGTTGAAATGAGGGAGACATATTTGCCACAGGATATATCAGATTCACTTGATTTTATTAAAATGAGGTATTATAAAAATGTGCCAGTAAATGTAAAACGAAAACAAAATTAAAAACCAAAATGCACAATTTCCAACATAAAAAAATCTCTAAACCTCTTATAGTTTTCTTTATTCCGATTAGACATTTCATTTATTGCACTTAATCTAGAAAAATACAATTTAAAAAATCTTCAGCAGACCATGCTCTCTGTAATAAAACCTTCCAAACCTTGTTTTACTATACAAACCGATCTACATTAGTAATGTAAAAAAGAAATTCTCAGATTTAGCAACGTCATTTTCGATCTGACCTCCATCTAATTTATATATAGGTTTCCACTATTCATACTGCAGAGCTTGAATTCTGTAATACATTTTTCTAATGTATTCTGTACATATTAAATAATCTGAAAGTTTCCTCTTGTAGTTCATTTATCATTTATCAAGTCTATTCAGCATTTTTCCAGTACCATTTGCATTACAGTGATTGCTGTAAATGTAATTAAAATCTAAAAGTGCACACAGTTAACTTCCTCAAATAACGGCCTATTTCTGGAGGAAACCTAATATTCATGGAGAAGAATTACCAGTATCGTGATTAGAAACAAGAGGTTAGAATGTACTCTGAGACTATACAACACAATTATATACATAAGCTAAAAGACAGTCTTCAGCCTGAACTTGCATAAAAGAAAGTTTGTTTCTCCACAGGGTCATACCAAGAACTCAATATGGCACTAGAGAGAATTAGGATTGCTAGCTACAAGTCAGTGTAGTATAGACAGCCCCCAAAAACCCTGAACTGGCTTAAGCTAAATTCAACTCTAGTATATCACAGTGTTTTAAGTACTATTAGTGTGCTGCTGTGTTACACAGTGAAGACAGCCAGCCTTCATCAAGGGATGCTGTCTGGGTTGTAATGGGTCCTAGCACTCAGACTGCCACTGCATGCAGAAATCCTGGAAAAGATATACACAGGTTTCGAAACAGACATACTTCACTTTGTTTTAAATGCCCAGGAGCATTTTAAAAATAACTGATTGTAAGTATTGTTCTATCAAGTAATGAATCTATCAAATTTTGAGAAGAAATTCTTCGTTATCCAGTTTGAGGAGAAAAAAAAATGTATTCCTACCAAATTACCCAGTGTATATGACTGGTTAGAATTGCAAGTTTTGATTTTTTTTTTTACTGAAAGTCAGAGTGTGAAATGCAAACATTCAGGATAAAATTAATTCAAAAGTACCCACAGGTTTATCAACTTGCAACAAAGCAGCAAATAACACACATCTGGACCCTTCTGTTCCCTTCTGATCCCTCAGAAAAGTCCAAAAGAAAAGAGTCACTGCTTGGTCCAAACATAAAATACTTCAGGCATGAGGATCTGGAATCTGATGAAATCCAGCTTCTATTCCACAGGTTGTCTTCAGTAAGTGTCAGCATCCAAAGACGGAATTTTTCTCGAGAAGAATTAATTCTATGATTTGATTCTGGTAGATGGTGTGGACCACTATGTTACCAGTCTCCTTCTCTGGTTTGAGCAGAGTGGGACCAAAAACAATCACTATGCTCTGATAGATCATTCGGTTTTTCCCTCCATTTTCTATAACTCTTTTGAGATGTCTGAACAGAATCTGCATTGTGTCCTGATTTGACTTTGGCAACTGCTTGATCAGGTCCTTCACAGCAGAGACACGCTGTCATGGTTCTTGTTTAATTGCATTAACAAAATCATTAAAATGATTAAGTGTAAAGAGAGGTTCTGGTAATTCTCAAAAAAAACCTTTTGAGGGCTCCAGTGATGACATGAAAATCTTCCCATTTACTATCCTTCAAGTCCAATTTCTCATCATGCTTGACTGCAAACCTCAGCTTCTGGATCACTGCTAGGTTGCCACTACTCTGTAAATCCCATCAACATCCAGCCCATATTTCTCAACATGTTCAATATGCATAATTTCACAAATTTTGGCACTGTACTATTCTCTCTCTGACACAGATCAGCAAGACTGGCTCCAAATACCTGATCTTTAATATAACCTTTTTCACGAACAGCTTGCAAAGTGGAGCATTGTGTAAGAAACTTCTTTAAGTTTTTCTTGTTTTTCTTCTGTTCTGAAGAATCTATAATAGATACTTTCATGGAGTGCAATTTCTTTGGTTCCTTCTGGTCCTTTTCTTTATCATGCTTTTCAATTCCTGGTGAATCTGGTATCTCCTGTTTGATTGCTTCATTGGGTTCTACTGTCTGATTAGTAATAGTACTACTGAGAACATTAAACCAATCATTTATAACAGTGTCACTGTCAGACTGAATCAGCAATTCTGTTCCTTGATGGGTTTTCAGCTCAAATACATTCTTTTAGCTGGATTTATCTTTTGAAGCCATCTCGATGGTCACTCCCTTAAGGTCCACTATAAACTCTGGTTTGGACGGATTACTCCCAAACCAACTTGTGCTACTTCCTTGCATTTTGGTGAAGAGAAAAGATGAACCCTGCAAAATGGCCCAAGAAGACAACCCGTCTTTTGAACATTTTTCCCATTTTCAGTAATTTTTGTTACATTTAATAATCCATATCTCTCTCTCAATGACAAGTGTTAAGAGAAATATGGATTATTAAATGTAATGTTCAGTCTTCTTTATGGTCCAAATTCTCACATCCATACATGACTACTGGAAAAACCATAGCTTTCACTTATATGGACCTTTGTCAGCAAAGTGAGGAGTCCTAAAGGAACTGGACCCAGGGCTGAAAAGTTTTAGTTGGGAGTTTAGTTTTCAGTTCAGTTCATTTCAGTCACTCAGTTGTGTCTGACTCTTTGTGACCCCATGAACTGCAGCACACCAAGCCTCCCTGTTCACCACCAACTCCCAGAGCCTGCTCAAACTCATGTCAGTTTTGCCATCCAACCATCTCATCCTCTGTCACCCCCTTCTCCTCCCACCTTCAATCTCTCCCAGCATCAGGATCTTTTCAAATGAGTCAGTTCTTCACATAAGGTGGCCAAAGTATTGGAGTTTCCGCTTCAGCATCAGTCCTTCCAGTGAATGTTCAGGACTGATTTCCCTTAGGATGGATAGGTTGGACATCCTTGCTGTCCAAGGGACTCTCAAGAGTCTTCTACAACACTATAGTTCAAATGCATTAATTCTTCAGCACTCAGCTTTCTTTATAGTCCAACTCTCACATCCATACATGACCACTGGAAAAACTGTAGCTTTGACTAGACGGACCTTTGGTGGCAAAGTAACGTCTCTGCTTTTTAATATCCTGTCCTTTTCTTCCAAGGAGCAAGTGTCTTTTAATTTCATGGCTGCAGCCACCATCTGAAGTGATTTTGGAGCCCCCCCAAAAATGAAGTCTGTCACTGTTTCCATTGTTTCCCCATTTATTTGCCATGAAGTGATGGGACCAGATGTCATGATCTTAGTTTTCTCAAGGTTGAGTTTTAAGCCAACTTTTTCACTCTCCTCTTTCACTTTCATTAAGAGGCTCTTTAGTTCTTCTTTGCTTTCTGCCATAAGTGTGGTGTCATCTGCATATCTGAGATTACTTATATTTCTCCTGGAAATCTTTATTTCAGCCTGTGCTTCATCTAGTCCAGCACTTCTCATGATGTACTCTGCATATAAGTTACATAAACAGAGTGACAATATACATCCTCGATGTACTCCTTTTCCTATTTGGAACCAGTCTGTTGTTCCATATCCAGTTCTGACTGTTGCTTCCTGACCTGTATACAGGTTTCTCAAGAGGCAGGTCAGGTGGTCTGATATTCCCATCTCTTTCAGAATTTTCCACAGTTTATTGTGATCCACACAAAGGCTTTGGCATAGGCAATAAATCAGAAATAGATGTTTTTCTGGAATTCTCTTGCTTTTTTGATGACCCAACGAATTTTGGCAATTTGATCTCTGGTTCCTCTGCCTTTTCTAAATCCAGCTTGACCATCTGGAAGTTCATAGTTCACGTACTGTTGAAGCCTGGCTTGCAGAAGTTTGAGCATTACTTTGCTAGCGTGTGAGATGAGTGCAATTGTGCAGCAGTTTGAGTATTCTTTGACATTGCCTTTCTTTGGGATTGGAATGAAAATTGATCTTTTCCCGTTCTGTGGCCACTGCTGAGTTTTCCAAATTTGCTGGTATATTGAATACAGCACTTTCACAGCATCATCTTTCAGGATTTGGAATAGCTCAACTGGAATTCCATCACCTCCACTAGCTTTGTTCGTAGTGATGCTTCCTAAGGCCCAGTTGACTTTGCATCCCAGGATTTCTGTCTCTAGGTGAGTGATTATCTGTGTCGTGAAGATCTGGATTGGTTTTAGGAAAGGTCAAAACAAGAAGGCAGGCTCAACTTGTAGAACTTCTATGAGGGCTTAGAACATGCAAAGTAAACATAAAGGAAGAATAAGAGAGTGAATGGACCATTGGATACAGAGCACCAGAGATCCATTGACTTCCTAATCTCCCCATTCAGTGGACATGTATTACTTATTCTCTTACTTCACTTCATCATGGAAATGACTTGGTTGACCTCTTCTCTCATTCACAAAACTCTTTTCCCTGGAGAGTTACCTTTGACCTCTCCTTCTCCTTTATCTTCTCTATCAAAATAAACATGATGTTCTATTGAGTCTCTCTCAGAACTATTTTTTTCAAATCTCTCCCCTCCATTCCATTGCTTCTTTCACTGTCTTAATGTCATCCCTCATCACTTAGCACCAGAACACTACCATAATCCCTTCTTAACTACTACTTCTGCAAAATTCCTATCCCATTTCTACACTAACACCAGAGTATCTGAAGTCTTAAATCTAACCAAGTCTTTCCACTGCTGAAAATCCTTCTAGTACCTAAATGTCTTGGCCTTTGTCAATCACCGAATACAAATAAGCCCACATTAATATACTCTTACCAAAGTCACAATAGCTCTCAGCTTCTACCTGTTTGAATGTAGAAAGTTCTGCCTTTTACAGAATATTTCTAGAAACCCCCACGGTGCCTATAGGCATCCATAAATCCTTCCTAGTCATCTCTTATTGATGCAGATGACTGAGCCAGGATTCTGCAACCTGAGATCTATAAGGTGCCTAGGAAAAAGCACATCAACCTGAAGTTTGTGCTGGCTGAAGTCACTATCACCTAGGGGCTCTGACCCTTAGAAACTACTATGTGAGCTATGTGGCATATTATTTGAACACCCACTAGTAGAATGTGGCTACTACCACAGTTTCTGTCAAGCTAATTCCCAACATACACAGGTCAATAATAAAAGATGTCAGAAACAGGGGACCGCTGCTGTTCATTCCATAGTTTTCAGTCTATGACAGGGGAAGTGACTACCCAGCCTTCCAAGCAGATATGACTACCCTCTGAGGCACTTTCACTGCAAACACCCACCCCAGAGGATCATCAGCCAGGCATTCCTTCTACCCTGTGAAATCAAATATGAATGAGGAAAACCCTCGGGCCAAATTCCCCTCTTCCCACCTCACAGAGAAACTCATCTCAGGAATATCTCTTCCCACTCTGCTCATCTTCTAGGATGTGCATATTGTCCTGAGAACTGGGAAAAGTGCCAGAAGAATAGGGATGCTTTGGCTAAGAATTCACTCAGGGTATCTATATACCACAATGACATCCACAATGGCTCAGTGGTAAAGAATCTGTCTGCCAGTGTAGGAGATGCAGGAGACATGGGTTTGATCCCTGGGTCAGGAAAATCCCCTGGAGAAGAAAATGGCAACCCACTCCAGTATTCTTGCCTGGGAAATTCCAAGGGCAGAGGAGCCCTGTGGGCTATAGCTCATGGGGTCACAAAAAGTAAGACACGACTTAGCAACTGAGTATGCACACATCTATATACCACATGCAGCTAGCCAAAGATGGAAACAAATTTAAGAACACCTACATACAACATAATATTTACCAGACACTGCTTTAAGCATTTTAGTACCATGTAAGATAGAATATAGTGATAGAGAAGAGTGGAAAAGTTAGAGGAGAGATAAAATAGAGAAGAGTGAAAAAGTTGCCTTAAAACTTAACATTCAGGGTGGCGGTCCTAAGATGGCAGAGGAATAGGATGGGGAGACCACTTTATCCCCTACAAATTCATCGAAAGATCATTTGAACGCTGAACAATTAACACAAAACAACTTCTGAACGCTGGTGGAGGACACCAGGCACCCAAAAAGGCAGCCCATTGTCTTCAAGAGGAGGTAGGACAAAATATAAAAGATAAAAAGAGAGGCAAAAGAGTAAGGAATGGAGACCAGTCCCAGGGAGGGAGTTGTAAAAGAGGAGAATCTTCCAAACACCTGGAAACCCTCTCACCAGTGGGTCTGTGGGGAGCTCTGGAATCTCAGAGGGCAATATAACCGAGAGGAAAAAATAAACAAATAAAGCCCACAGATTACATGCCTAACCGCAACTATCAGCGGAGAAGTAGCCCAGATGCTTGTGTTGGCCAACAGCAAGTGGGGGCTGAACAGGGAGGTGCGGGCTGCATTGCTTAGGGTAAGAACCAGGCCTGAATGCCCTGAGGGCAATCTGAGGGAGCTAATGTGAGATAGCAACTCAAACTGTGGGATAGCCAGAGAGAGGAAAAAAAGAGGAAAGAGACACAGAGAGAGAACTTTCCCACAAGAAGCTCTAACCTAAGGCACTGCAGGGCCGCTCACAGAAAAAAGGACTGAGTGAATACCAGAGGAGACCTAGCTGAAGATCAGCCCATCCCCCGCCAGAGGCAGGGAGGCAAGTGGGCAACAGCCAGAGCTGGAAGGCGAGGGGCAAACCTGGCCCCAGAGATGGCATCCTCTACCAAACTGCGAGCAGGCTCCCAGTTGCTAACCAAGTCTTCCTGGGATCCTGGATGGTTGACATCCACCAGGAGGGTTGCAGCCAGAGATCATCTCCCCAGAAGAGATGCACAGCACACCTGAGACGGCACTCCCGCTGCACACTTGGGAAACCGAGCGGCTGGGATGGGGGAGGTGATAAGATGCACTGTCCCACCTGGGGAGAGTGCACTACTCACCAAGCACCTGGTCACCTGAACTGCTCGGACCTGGGAAGGGCACAAAATGCAGGCCCAAATGAGTCTGTGCCTTTGTGGAGTACCCGAGAACCTGAACCTGAGTGCCTTAGACCTGGGAAGTGCACGCAACCCAGGGACGGCCTTAGACAGTTTCCCTGCAGAGCAACCTGGAACCTGAACAGTGTAGACCAGGAAAGCACACACACTGTGAGCGGGGGCAAACCCAGTGTGGCCCAGATATAGAAAGCACTCTGCACATGCCAGTGATATTTGTTTGCAGTGTTCCTCCCTCCCAGCAGCACAAGTAAACAAGAGAGCCTAAATAAATGACCACCTTTGCTCCCTTGTGTCAGGGAAGAAGTTAGATACTGAAGAGACTTGCAAACAGAGGAAGCCATAATAAACAAAGAAGACGGAACCGCTTTGGAAGTGACAGGTATAACAGATTAAAACACTGTAGTTAGCATTGGCTACATTGGAAGGGACCTATAGACCTCGCGAAGAGGTAAAAGCTGGAACAAGGAATTATCTGAAAATGAACTGACCCCACACTGGCCTCAGCAGCTCCAGGGAAATTCGTAGATATATGATACTATTATCATTTTTTATTTTTTTTATTTTTAAGTTCTTTATTACTCCTTTAATTTTCATTTTTAAAACCTACTATTATATAGCAAAAAAAACACAGTTTTTAAAGCAAGTTTCTTATATACATATTTATATAATTTTTGCGATTTTGTTTTGTTTTTTTTTTAATATTGTACTTTTGAGAGTATAACCTCTACTGTAGATTTTTAATCTTTGGTTTTTGGTATTTGTTATCAATTCTGTATTTTTAAGAATCCAATCTTCAGTACCCATTTTTACTTAGGAGTGTGACTACTGGCTTCACTGCTCTCTCCCATTTTGATTCTCCTTTTTCTTCCCCAGGTCACCTCTATCTCCTCCCTCCCCCTTCTCTTCTCTACTTAACTCTGTGAATGTCTTTGGGTGTTCCGGGCTGTGGAGAACACTTAGGGAACTGATCACAGGCTAGATTGGCCTCTCTCTTTTTGACTCACCCTCCTCTCCTCCTGGTCACTTCTATCTTCTTCCTCCTTCTCTTCTCTATGGAACTCTGTGAATCTCTCTAGATGTTCCAGACTGTGGAGAGCAAATAGGGAATTAATTACTGGCTAGATTGTTCTATCCCCTTTTGATTCCCTCTCTTCTCCTTCTGGTCACCTCTATCTCCATCCTCCCTCTTCTCTTCTCCATGTAATTCTGTGAATCTCTCTGGTTGTCCCCTACTATGGAGAATCTTTTCACCATTAACCTAGATGTTTTATCATCAGTGCTGTATGGATGAAGAAGTCTTGAGGCTACTGTAAGAAAAAGACTGAAAGCCAGAGGCAGGAGGCCTAAATCCAAAACTTGAGAACACCAGAAAATTCCTGACTCCAGGGACCATTAATTGACAAGAGCTCATCCAAAGCCTCCATATCTACACTGAAACCAAGCTCCACCCAAGAGCCAACAAGTTTCAGAGCAAGGCATACCAAGCTAATTCTCCAACAATGCAGGAACATAACCCCAGGCACAAAAATACAGGTAGCCAAAAGTCACACCAAACCCATAGACACCTCAAAACTCACTACTGGACACTTCATTGCACTCCAGAGAGAAGATATCCAGCTCCACCCCCCAGAACACCGATGCAAGCTTTCCTAACCAGGAAACCTTGACAAGCCACTCGTCCAATCCCACCCACAGGGAGGAAACTCCACAATAAAGAGGAACCACAAACTTCTAGCATACAGAAAGACCACCCCAAACACAGCAACCTAAACAAGATGAAAAGGCAGAGAAATATTCAGCAGGTAAAGGAACATGATAAAAGCCCACCAAACCAAACAAAAGAGGAAGAGATAGGGAGTCTACCTGAAAAAGAATTCAGAATAATGATAGTAAAAATAATCCAAAATCTTGAAAACCAAATTGAGTTACAGATAAATAGTCTGGAGACAAGGATTGAGATGATGCAAGAAAAGTTTAACAAGGACCTAGAAGAAATAAAAAAGAGTAAATCAATAATGAATACTGCAGTAACTGAGATCAAAAGCACTCTGGAGGTAAACAACAGTAGAATAACAGAGGCAAAAGGTAGGATAAGTGAGGGGGAAGATAGAATGGTAGAAATAAATAAAGCAGAGAGGAAAAAAGAAAAAAGAATTAAAAGAAATGAGGACAACCTCAGAGAATTCTGGGACAATGTGAAACGCCCCAACATTCAAATCATAGGACTCCCAGAAGAAGAAGACAAAAAGAAAGTCCATGAGAAAATACTTGAGGAGATAATAGTTGAAAACTTAGGGACCCTAAAATCAGGAAGAAAATAGCCACCCGACTCCAAGAGACCCAGAGAGTCCCAAACAGGATAAACCCAAGGTGAAACACCCCAAGACACATATTTATCAAATTAACAAAGATCAAACACAAAGAACAAATATTAAAAGCAGCAAGGCAAAAGCAACAAATAACTCATAAGGGGATCCCCATAAGGATAACAGTTGATCTTTCAATAGAAACTCTTCAAGCCAGAAGGGAATGGCATGACATATTTAAAGTGATGAAAAAGAAAAACCTACAACCCAGATTACTGTACCCAGCAAAGATCTCATTCAAATATGAAGAAATCAAAAGCATTACAGAAAAGCAAAATCTCAGAGAATTCAGCACTCCCAAACCAGCTCTTCAACAAATGCTACAAGATCTTCTCTAGACAGGAAACACAAAAAAAGGTTTATAAACTCAAACCCAAAACAACAAAGTAAATGGCAATGGGACCATATTTATCAATAATTACCTTAAATGTCAATGGGTTGAATGCCCCAACAAAAAGACAAAGACTGGCTGAATGGATACAAAAATAAGACCCCTATATATGCTGCCAACAAGAGATCCACCTCAAACCTAGGGACACATACAGACTGAAAGTGAAGGGCTGGAAAAAAATTATTTCATGCAAATGGAGCCCAAAAGAAAGCAGGAGTATCAATACTCATATCAGATAAAATAGACTTTGAAATAAAGGCCAGGAAAGGAGACAAAGAAGGACACTACATAATGATCAAAGGATCAATCCAAGAAGAAGATATAACAATTATAAATATATATGCACCCAACATAGAAGCACCTCAATACATAAGGCAAATGCTAACAAGTATGAAAGGGAAAATTAACAGTAACACAATAATAGTGGGAGAATTTAATACCCCACTCACACCTATGGATAGATCAACTAAACAGAAAATTAGCAAGGAAACACAAACTTTAAATGATACAATTTACAGTTAGACCTAATTGATATCTATAGGACATTTCACCCTAAAACAATGAATTTCACCTTTTTCTGAAGTGCACATGGAACCTTCTCCAGGATAGATCACATCCTGGGCCATAAATGTAGCCTTGGTGAATTCAAAAAAATTGAAATCATCTCAAGCATCTTTTCTAATCACAATGTGGTGAGATTAGATGTAAACTACAGGAAAAAAAAAAACTATTAAGAATACAAACCTGAAGGCTAAACAACAAATATCTGAGTAACCAACAAATCACAGAAGAAATAAAAAAAAAATCAAAATATGCATAGAAACAAATGAAAATGAAAATATAACAACCCAAAACCTATGGGATTCAGTAAAAGCAGTGCTAAGGGGAAGGTTCATAGCATACAAGCCTACCTCAACAAACAGGAGAGAAAGCAAAAAAATAACCTAACTCTACACCTAAAGCAACTAGAAAAAAGAAGAAATGAAGCACCCCATGGTTAGCAGAAGGAAAGAAATCTTAAAAATTAGAGCAGAAATAACTGCAAAAGAAACAAAGGAGACCATAGCCAAAATCAACAAAGCCAAAAACTGGTTTTTTGAAAAGATAAATAAAATAGACAAATCATTAGCCAGACTTATCAAGAAACAAAGGGAGAGGAATCAAATCAACAAAATTCGAAATAAAAATGGAGAAATCACAACAGACAACAGAGAAAAACAAAAGATCATAAGAGACTATGATCAGCAACTATATGCCAATAAAATGGACAACTTGGAACAAATGGACAAATTCTTAGAAAAGTATAACTTTCCATAACTGAACCAGGAAGAAATAGAAAATCTTAAAAAACCCATCACAAGCACAGAAATCGAAACCTTAATCAGAAATCTTTCAACAAACAAACCTGATGGCTTCACAGGTGAATTCTACCAAAAATTTAAAGAAGAGCTAACACCTATCCTACTCAAACTCTTCCAGAAAATTGCAGAGGAAGGTAAACTTCCAAACTCATTCTATGAGGCCACCAACACCCTACTACCAAAACCAGACAAATATGCCACATAAAAAGAAAACTACAGGCCAATATCACTGATGAACATAGATGAAAAATTCTTAACAAAATTATAGCAAACAGAATCCAACAACATATTAAAAAGATCATACATCATGACCAAGTGGGCTTTATCCCAGGGATGTAAGGATTCTTCAATGTTCACAAATCAATCAATGTGATACTCCACATTAACAAATTGAAAGATAAAAACCATATGATTATCTCAATAGATGCAGAGAAAGCCTTTGACAGAATTCAACATCCATTTATGATAAAAAAAAAAAAACCCTCCAGAAAGCAGGCATAGAAGGACCATAACTCAACATAATACAAGCTATATGATAAACCCACAGCAAATATTATCCTCAATGGTGAAAAATTGAAAGCATTTCCCCTAAAGTCAGGAACAAGACATGGATGCCCACTCTCACCACTACTATTTAACATAGTTTTGGAAGTTTTAGCCACAGCTATCAGTGAAGAAAAAGAAATAAAAGGAATCCAGATTTTAAAAGAAGTAAAACTCTGTTTGCAGATGACATGATCCTCTACATAGAAAACCCTAAAGACTCCACCAGAAAATTACTAGAGCTAATCAATGAATACAGTAAAGTTGCAGGATATAAAATTAACACACATAAATCCCTTACATTCCTATACATTAACAATGAGAAAACAGAGAAATTAAGGAAACAATTCCATTCACCACTGCAACAAAAAGAATAAAATACTTAGAAATAAATCTACCTAAAGCAGTAAAAGACCTATATATGTGAAAGTGAAAGTGAAATCTCTCAGTTGTGTCCGACTCTTTGTCAACCCCATGCACCAGGCTCCTCCGTCCATGGGATTCTCCAGGAAAGAGTACTGGAGTGGGTTGCCATTTTAAAACACTGATGAAAGAAATCAAAGATGACACAAATAGATGGAGAAATATATCATGTTCATGGATTGGAAGAATCAATATAGTGAAAATGAGTATACTACCCAAAGCAATCCATAGATTCAATGTAATCCCTATCAAGCTACCAACGGTATTTTTCAGAGAACAGAACAAACAATTTCACAATTTGTATGGAAATACAAAAAACCTCGAATAGCCAAAGCAATCTTGAGAAAGAAGAATGGAACTGGAGGAATCAACTTGCCTGACTTCAGGCTATACTACAAATCTACAGTCATCAAGTCAGTATGGTACTGGCACAAAGACAGAAACATAGTCAATGGAACAAAACAGAAAGCCCAGGGATAAATCCACACACCTATGGACACCTTATCTTTGACAAAGGAGGCAAGAATATACAATGGAGAAAAGACAATCTCTTTAACAAGTGATGCTGGGAAAACAGGTCAACCTCTTGTAAAAGAATGAAACTAGAACACTTTCTAACACCATACACAAAAATAAACTCAAAATGGATTAAAGATCTAAATGTAAGACCAGAAAACTATAAAACTCCTAGAGGAAAACATAGGCAAAACGCTCTCTGACATAAATCATAGCAGGATCCTCTAAGATCCACCTCCCAGAGTAATGGAAATAAAACCAAAAATAAATCAATGGGATCTAATTAAACTTAAAAGCTTTTGCACAACGAAGGAAACTATAAGCAATGTGAAAAGACAGCCTTCAGAATGGGAGAGAATAATAGGAAATGAAGCAACTGACAAAGAATTAATCTCAAAAATATACAAGCACCTCCTGCAGCTCAATTTCAGAAAAACAAGCGACCCAATCAAAATGGGCCAAAGAACTAAACAGACATTTCTCCAAAGAAAATATACAGATGGCTAACAAACACATGAAAAGATGCTCAACATCACTCATTATCAGAGAAATGCAAATCAAACCCACAATGAGGTGCCATCTCATGCCAGTCAGAATGGCTGCTATCAAAAAGTCTACAAACAATAAAAGCTGGAGAGGGTGCAGAGAAAAAGGAAGCTTCTTACACTGTTGGTGGGAGTGCAAACTAGTACAGTCACTATGGAGAACAGTGTGGAGATTCCTTAAAAAACTGGAAATAGAACTGCCATATGACCCAGCAATCCCACTGCTAGGCATACACACCGAGGAAACCAGAATTGAAAGAGACACATTTACCCCAATGTTCATTGTAGCACTGTTTACAATAGCCAGGACATGGAAGCAACCTAGATGTCCATCGGCAGACGAATGGATAAGAAAGCTGTGGTACACAATGGAATATTACTCAGCTGTTAAATAGAATGCATTTAAATCAGTTCTAATGAGGTGGATGAAACTGGATCCTATTATACAGAGTGAAGTAAGTCAGAAAGAAAAACACCAATACAGTATATTAATGCATATATGTGGAATTTAGAAAGATGGTAACGATGACCCTATATGCGAGACAGCGAAACAGACACAGATGTAAAGAACAGACTTTTGGACTCTGTGGGAGAAGGCGAGGGTGGGATGATTTGAGAATAGCATTGAAACATGCATATTATCATATGTGAAACAGATTGCCAGTCCAGGTTCGATGCATGAGACAGGGTGCTCAGGGCTGGTGCACTGGGATGACCCTGAGGGATGGGATGGGGAGGGGGGTGGGAGGGAGGTTAAGGATGGGGAACACATGTACACCCATGGCTGATTCATGTGAATGTATGGCAAAAACCACTACAATATTGTAAAGTAATTGGCCTCCAATTAAAATAAATTTTAAAAAATATAAAAACAAACAACTTAACATTCAGAAAATGAAGATCATGGCATCCAGTCCCATCCCTTCATGGCAAATAGATGAGGAAACAGTGGAAACAGTGACAGACTTTATTTTGGGGGACTCCAAAATCACTGCAGATGGTGACTGCATCCATGAAATTAAAAGATGCTTGCTTCTTGGAAGAAAAGTTATGACCAACCTAGTCCACATATTAAAAAGCAGAGACATTACTTTGCCAACAAAGGTATCTCTAGTCAAAGCTATGGATTTTCCAGTAGTCATGTATGAATGTGAGAGTTGGACTATAAAAAAAGCTGAGCACTGAAGAATTGTTGCTTTTGAACTGTGGTGTTCGAGAAGACTTTTGAGAGTCCCTTGGACAGCAAGGAGATCCAACCAGTCCATCCTAAAGGAAATCAGTCCTTAATGTTCATTTGAAGGACTGATACTGAAGCTGAAACTCCAATACTTTGGACACCTGATCGAAGAACTCACTGATTTGAACAACCTTGATGCTGGGAAAGATTGCAGGTTGGAGAAGGTGAGAGAAGAGGATGAGATGGTTGGATGGCATCACCAACTCAATGGACATGAGTTTGAGCAGGCTCCAGGAGCTTGAGAGGGTAACGTGCAGGAAGGCCAGGGGTCTCCAAACGGAGGAAATAGGCTGCAAGTGTCAGACATTTTTATCTCTCTTAAGCAGCATGAGGAAACAAACTAGTGATATATATATTTTTTCCCCTTCTCTATACAAATTTAAAAGGAGGTTTCTCTTAAAATACTGTGTCACCACAATGACACCTGGTTCCACCTGAAGTTAACTCAAACCTTGAGTTAACCAATACATTCTTCTTATGGAAATGTTTGTCTTAAGCTATGTTGATGTACTATGCATTTACCCCAGACTCTGTCTTCACATTGGTTCTGCCTAATGGCTCAGAACCTACTTGACAAACCATTATGTTATACTCAGATATTGTTCCCCTAATCTATGTAAATGAAACTATTTGTATGGTAATCTGCCCTTCTACAAGATTCAAGTCAATAATTTTATGGCCCAAGATGACTTATCTGGTGCCAATATTATCCCAAAATACATCTTATGGATGAGGGGCCTGGTGCCATTCTGAGTTTTAAGACATTCCTTTCTTTCATTAACAAACTGCTAGTGACTATACAACATCCAGCTGAAGACTAGCAGGGGGGCACTCTTTCTGCTCCCTTCTGATGCCTATGTCAGAAGCTTTCTCTATCTCCTTTATACTTTAATAAAACTTTATTACACAAAAGCTCTGAGCGATCAAGCCTCGTCTCTGGCCCCAGATTGAATACTTCTCCTCCAGAAGCCAAGAATCCCAGTGTCTTTTCATGGTTCAGCAACAACCTTTCAAGCTGGTGATGGACAGGGAGGCCTGGAGTGCTGCAGTCCATGGGGTCACAAAGAGTTGGACACGACTGAGTGACTGAACTGAACTGAACTTATGATACAATAAATATCATCCCCATTTTACAAATAAGAAAACTGAGAAAAGGAGAAAGCAACTTGCTCAAGGTTATAGAGCTAACAAATTGTAGAACCAGGATTAAAACCCAGAGAGTCTGGTTCAAAGCTCTATGTACTCAGACTTCCCTGGTGGCCCAGTGGTTAAGAATCTGACTGCCAATGCAAGGCACATGAGTTCAATCCCTTGTCCAGGAAGATGCCACGTGTTGCAGAGCAACAAAGCCCATGCAACACAACTACTAAAGCCCATGCTCCACAATGAGAGAAGCCACCACAATGAGAAGCATGCACACCGCAAAGAAGAGTAGCCCCCACTCGCTGAAACTAGAGAAGGCTGGAGTGTGGCAACAAGGACACAGCCCAGCCAAAAACTAAAAAATAAATAAAAAAGTAAAGTGGCCCTTAATTGCTGCCTAAAAACAAAAAATAATAAATATAAAATAATAACAAAAAATACTCTGTATTAAACCACTCATCTTATTGGAGCTGTGCTCAATTACATTCAACTCTTTGTGACCCCATGGACTATAGCCCACCAGGCTCCTCTGTCCATGGAATTTTCCAGGCAAGAATACTAGAGTGGGTAGCCATTTCTTTCTCCAGGGGATCTTCCCAACCCAGGGATCGAACCCATGACTCTTATGTCTCCTGCATTGGCAGGTGGATTCTTTACCACTAGCACCACCTGGGAAGTCCATAGCTCTGAGGAGTAGTGATAATTTTGCCTGTTATGTATGTGTCCTCCTTCCCTTCCCCTCCCCTTACCACCCACTACCACCCCACCTCACTGAAAGGCTATTCAAACCTTCCAGTTACACCATATCCATAGTGTTAAACAAGCCTGTCCCCAACATGTGTGTGGAATGGGGACAAGTGTACAAATGAAGGTCTATATACCATGTGTCCAAATAAGTCTAACAAACTGTTAAATAAAATATGTTTTATCTTCCTACATTGATAAATATTCCTACATAACAACCTGGAAGTCTAGGTATGAAGAATTCTTGAGCTCCTTAGAACTCTTCATAAACATTTGGCAACACAAGGAAATCTGGCCTACCTCCCTTCTCTTCCCACTCCTGTCTGCATAGTACACTATCCTGTCTGGTACATATGAGTGGAAACTATAGGCTGAGTGTGAAAGATTCACTCACACATCCCACAATATCATTCTGGGGCCTAGATGTATACACACTAACAGTATAGTCTGCCTTTGGGAGACCAGACCCTAGAAAGAGACCTATGAAAGCTCTAGAAATCAATTCCAAGCCACTTGAGAGATTGAGAGAGAAAGAGGTTACAACAGTACCTGGTACACAGTAAGAGCAATAGAAATCATAGCTATGATTAATCCTCTCATAAAAAACACAGACATCATGTATGCAAATGAGGCAGAGTCCCACCTCTAAAAAACAGCATAGCAACTACTGACTGCCCATGCACAGAATCGAACATATTTTGGTGACAGTGAGTTTCTGAGCTGCAGAAACACAATCTTCTGTCCCAAACCTCCTCAGTTTCCATGAGTAAATTTAAACACATTTTTTGAAAAGTACAGAGAATCACATTGTACACAAATTCTTAATATGTTGGTAAAGAAAATTAAATAAAAACATATCCTCAAGCTCTTTGTGATGAACCTGGCTATTCTTCAACACAAATGCAGAGGTTATTAGTTTTTTCTATCATATAAAGTTCAAAGAGTTGGAAAAAAGACATGCAATGTGTGAAAATTAAATAAGTGAAGTACAGTGTTGCCTAAACAGTGTGAAGATAAAACTGAAAGTTGCTCTACTCAAAGTTAATTTCCCCCAAGTACCAGAAATTTCACCAAGTGAAACTCATTTCTTTGGGCATCTTACCCAAGAACCACACTCTGGTATGCAATTATGAGCTGAAAGTTCTTTTATTAGCCCATTTTTAGCCTGAAAGTATTAGTGTGAAATTTATCACCAGATAACCAAGAGCCGAGAGCAAGGTCTTAGGGTCTAGATTCCCCAAGGTCTTCACTGGGCCTTCACTGAAAAAAAACAGAGGTGAGGGAGCTACTCCACCCCAGTGTTCCGGGGACAGAGCCAGAAAAGCAGAGAACACCTAGAATGTTTTTGCTTCAGTGGTTGTACATTTCCAACTCAACAATAATAACAAAGTACAAACAACCTAATTTAAAATAAGCAAATAACTTGAATAGACATTTCACTAAAGAAGATACACAGATGGCCAAAAGTCACAAGAAAAAGTGCTCAACATCAACAAATCATTAGGGAATTACAAATCAAAACCAAATGAACTATTACATCATACCTACTTAGATGATTAACAAAAACAGAACATAACAAGCAAGTGTTGGCAAAAATGTGGAGAAATTGAAGGCCCTGTGCACTATTGATGGGAGGGTAAAATGGAGCTGCTGCTCCTGCTGTGGAAAACACCATGGTAGCTCCTTACAAAATTAAATAGAATCACTATGAAATCCAGCAACTCTACTTCTGGGTATATATCTAAGAGAACCAAAAATAGGGTCTCAAATATATTTTGTACAACCATGTTCATATCAAAATTATTCACAATAGCCAAAGGGTGGAAAGAACCCAAATGCTCATCAATAGATGAATTAATTTTTTTAAATGTGGTATATTCACAAAAAATATTATTCTTTCTTTAAAAGGAGGAAAATTATGATACATGCTACCACGTGAATGAATTTTGAAAATATGATGATAAGTGAAATAAGCCAGTTTCAAGAGGACAAATATTGTATGGTTGAATTATATAAGAAATCTAGAATAGGCAAATTCTAGGTTTAGACAGAAAGTAGAAAAGTGGTTGTCAGGGGCTGGGAAGCAAGGAGTTATTGTTTAATGGGTGTAGAGCTTCTGTTCAGTTCCGTTCAGTCACTCAGTCATGTCCGACTTTTTGCAACCCCATGGACTGCAGCACGCCAGGCCTCTCTGTCCATCACCAACTCCTGGAGCTTGCTCAAACTCATGTCCATTGAGTCAGTGATGCCATCCAACCATCTCATCCTCCGTCATCCCCTTCTCCTCTCGCCTTCAATCTTTCCCAGCATCAGGATCTTTCCAAGTGAGTTCATTCTTCACATCAGGTAGCCAAAGTATTGAAGTTTCAGCTTCAACATCAGTCCTTCCAATGAATATTCAGGACTGGTTTCCTTTAGGACTGACTGATCTCCTTGCAGCCCAAGGGACTCTCAAGAATCTTCTCTAACACCACAGTTCAAAAGCATCAATTCTTCAGCACTCAGCTTTCTTTATAGTACAACTCTTACATCCATATATGACTACTGGAAAAACCGTAGCTTTGACTAGACAGACATTTGTTGGTAAAGTAATGTCTCTGCTTTTTAATATGCTGTCTAGTTTGGTCATAGCTTTTCTTTTTTTAATTAATTTATTTTAGTTGGAGGCTAATTACTTTACAATATTGTAGTGGTTTTTGCCATACATACACATGAATCAGCCATGGGTGTACATGTGTTCCCCATCCTGAACCCCCCTTCAACCTCCCTCCCCATCCCATCCCTCAGGGTCATCCCAGTGCACCAGCCCTGAGCAACCTGTCTCATTCATCGAACCTGGACTGGCAATCTGTTTCACATATGATAATATGCATGTTTCAATGCTATTCTCTCAGATCATCCCATGCTTGCCTTTTCCCACAGAGTCCAAAAGACTGTTTTTTACATCTGTGTTTCTTTTGCTGTCTCACATAACTTTTCTTCAAAGGAGCAAGTGTTCTTAATTTTATGGCTGCAGTCACCATCTGAAGTGATTTTGGAGCTCAAGAAAATAAAGCCTGTCACTGTTTGCATTGTTCCCCATCTATTTGCCATGAAGTGATGGGACTGGATGCCATGATCTTTGTTTTCTGAATGTTGAGTTTTAAGCCAATTTTTTAACTCTCCTCTTTCACTTTCATTAAGAGGCTCTTTAGTTCTTCTTCAGTTACTGCTGTAAGGGTGGTGTTATCTGCCTATCTGAGGTTATTTATATTTCTCCCAGCAATCTTAATTCCAGCTTGTGCTTCATCCAGTCCAGCATTTCACATGATGTACTCTGCATATAAGTTACATAAGCAGGGTGAGAATATACAGCCTTGACATAATCCTTTCCCAGTTTGGAACCAATCTGTTGTTCCATGTCCAGTTTTAACTGCTGCTTCTTGATCTCCATACAGATTTCTCAAGAGGCAGGTCAGGTGGTCTGGTATTCCCATCTCTTTGAAGAATTTTCCAGTTTGTTGTGATCCACACAGTCAAAGGCTTTGGTGTAGTCAATAAACAGAAGAAAGTAGAAGTAGATGTTTTTCTGGAACTCCACAGGGACAGAGTCCCAGAGCTTCAGTTAGGGGAGATGAAAAAGTTCTGGCAATGGATGGTGGTGAGGGCTTCAGAACAATGAGTGTGGGCTTAATGTTACTGAACTGTACACTTAAAAATGGTTAAATGTTAAATTTTACTTTGAATATATTTCACCATATTAAAAAAGTATTACTACCTGCCCACCATAATACTTTTCACTCTCATGAGAATACTATGTGGTTAAAATTTATAAACTTTTTATAAGACTTGTATCTTAAAATGTTTGGAATTCCAGACCATAGTATATTCATGCTTGTTCAATGCTTATAAAAGGGGCCTAAATCTTGGATGAAACTTGTTCTAGGAAGACATTGGCCTAGAGGTTACAAAGCAGAACACATGGTCCTTTGTCAGCAATTTGAGTCCTGAAGGCATAAAATAGTTTCTTAATTGTGGGATTACTGACATTTGGGGCCAGACAATTCTGCTATTGGAGGGCAGCCCCATGCACTGTGGGATGTTTAGCAGCCACCAGCTGCCAGTAGTAGGAGACCCCACTAGACTGAGCCCGATGTGAAAGGTGGTCCTGGGCAAGCACAGGATTCCAGCGAGGAAAACAAACTTTGCCTACTTAAAAATGTGGCTGACAGTGGCTAGGTAGATGTAGGGAGGTCTGTTAACTGAAAATGTTTTAAATGATTCTTAATTCATTAACCTGCTTGCTGCTAAGTCGCTTCAGTCTTGTCCAACTCTGTGCGACCCCATAGACAGCGGCCCACCAGGCTCCCCCGTCCCTGGGATTCTCCAGGCAAGAACACTGGAGTGGGTTGCCATTTCCTTCTCCAATGCATGAAACGGAAAAGTGAAAGTGAAGTCGTTCAGTTGTGTCCGACTCTTCGCGACCCCATGGTCTGCAGCCTACTAGGCTCCTCCGTCCAAGGGATTTTCCAGGCAAGAGTACTGGAGTGGGGTGCCATTGTCTTCCCCTTAACCTGCTTAGTCTCTAGTTAAGCAGAAGAGTTATTTTTCTCTGAAATTTTTTTGCCACCTAATTTCTATCTTTGAATTCTCTTCTGTTCTTTCACTGAGCTATTTTTTAAAATTAATTAATTTTAACTGGAGAATAATTACTTTACAATATTGTGATGGTTTTTGCCATATATCAGCATGAATTGGCCACAGGTATACATGTCCCCCCACCCCCGACCGCATCCTGAACACCCCTCCAACCTCCCTCCCCACCTTATCCCTCTAGGTTGTCCCAGAACACCAGTTTTGGGTGCCCTGCTTCTTGCATTGAACTTGAACTGGTCCTCTATTTTACATACAGTAATGTACATGTTTCAGAGGACTCAAGTCTTTAAGTCACACAATGAAGTCAAAGTACCTCACATCAATGACTTTATAGCTCTTTGAGGAAGGGCAAACTTTCCATCTTTTCTGAGTTCATAAACTATCCATTAATGGGCCTTAGACCTTGGGAGCTTTATGATTATACTTCCTATTTATTTTGGGCCTACTATGTGCTAGGTACCATGAAAGAAAGTGAAAGTGTTACTCAGTTAGTCGTGTCCAAATTTTTGCAAACTCATGAACTATAGCCAGGCTCCTCTGTCCATGGGATTCTCCAGGCAAGAATACTGGAATGGGTTATCGTGCCCTCCTCCAGGGGATCTTCCTGACCCAGGGATCGAACCTGAGTCTCCTGCATTGTAGACAGATTCTTTACCATTTGAGCCAGCAGGAAAACCATACATATGACTTAATTCATACCTTCATTTTAATCCTCACAACAGTTCTCATAACAATACCTGTGAGGAAAGTGAAGTGAAGTCGCTCAGTCGTGTCCGACTCTTTGCGACCCCATGGACTGTAGCCTACCACACTCCTTCATCTATGGGATTTTCCAGGCAAGAGTACTGGAGTGGGTTGCCATTTGCTTCTCCAGAGGATCTTCCCGACCCAGGGATAGAACCTGGGTCTCCCGCATTGTAGGCTTTACTGTCTGAGCCACCAGGGAAGTCCGTGAGGAAGATGTTTTAGTAATAATACTCATTTTCTACATGAAACTGAAGCTCAGGAAACTTGAATGCCTTAAGCAAGGCTGCATGGCTTAGAAGTGGCAGATTTGAACAGAAGTCTGTCTGACCCAGGAGTTGCACATACACAGTGCCTCCCAGGGTAGATCTAGGCCCCTACTTCAAAGCAGATTCAACCTGGAGCACAGGAAAGAGCTGAACCAGAGATTTCTTCTAGTTCAGGGACTTGGGCAGAGGATGGGTGGGGTGGGGAAGAAGGCTTAGAAACCAGTCCACTTACACCGAATTTCCAATTATAAATGTCTCCTCTGTGACTGGCTCAATCACTGCATTTGGCTATCCAGATTTGAGATATTATGGGATATTGGTATTATCTGAACATGTAAAGTACCTTGCCGGTTACCATACAACCTTTAAGCTTAATGGTTCTCAAAGTCTGGTCCTAACCAGCAAGTGTGCCCAGGATTGTCCTAGTTTTAAGCACTCAGAGTCCAGAGTTCTGGAAAACTCCCCACTTTCAGGCAAGCTAAGATAGTCACCCTGTGACCCACAGCATCAGCATCACCTGGGAAGTTGTTAGAAATGCACCATCCCATATATGGTGAATCAGAAACTCTGAGGGTGGCACTTGGCAATCTGTTTTAACAAGCCCTCCAGGCAATTCTGATGCATGCTACAGTGTAAGAAATACTGTCCAAAACAAACCTTCTGGATGACTGGGGAAAGTGCTCATTTGTCCTTCTGCATTTTTCTCTGAACATTCAAATAAAACATGCTATTGAGTGAAAGCCTATTGCTTTAGGTTTTTATTATTTTTCTATCTCCAAGGTTGTATAGAATTACTAAGTAAGTCAGAGCTTTGAGTGAAACAAATAAATCCATTAAGCAAATGCTTGCTGAACATCTACTATGCATCACTGTGTGTTCCACCACTGTTTTTGTTTTTCCTTCTTAATTTTGGCAGTTGCATTGTCCATAGTATTGAACACTATATCATATGATATGACACATGTGAGCTATTTCAAATCCTGAAAGATGATGCTCTAAAAGTGCTGCACTCAATATGCCAGCAAATTTGGAAAACTCAGCAGTGGCCACAGGACTGGAAAAGGTCAGTTTTCATTCCAATCCCAAAGAAAGGCAATGCCAAAGAATCCTCAAATTACCACCCAACTGCACTCATCTCACATGCTAGTAAAGTAATGCTCAAAATTCTCCAAGCCAGGCTTCAGCAATATGTGAACCGTGAACTTCCAGATGGTCAAGCTGGTTTTAGAAAAGGTAGAGGAACCAGAGATCAAATTGCCAACATCCCCTGGATCATGGAAAAGGGAAGAGAGTTCCAGAAAAAAATCTATTTCTGCTTTATTGACTATGCCAAAGCCTTTGACTGTGTGGATCACAAGAAACTGTGGAAAATTCTGAAAGAGATGGGAGTACCAGACCACCTGACCTGCCTCCTGAGAAACCTATATGCAGGTTAGGAAGCAACAGTTAGAATTGGACATGGAACAACAGACTGATTCCAAATAGGAAAAGGAGTACGTTAAGGCTATATATAGTCACCCTGCTTATTTAACTTATATGCAGAGTACATCATGAGAAACTCTGGGCTGGAAGAAGCACCATCTGGAATCAAGATTGCCGGGAGAAACATCAATAACCTCAGATATGCAGATGACACCACCCTTATGGCAGAAAGTGAAGAGGCACTAAAAAGCCTCTTGATGAAAGTGAAAGTGGAGAGTGAAAAAGTTGGCTTAAAGCTCAACATTCAGAAAACGAAGATCATGGCATCTGGTCCCATTACCTCATGGGAAATAGATGGGGAAATAGTGGAAACAGTGTCAGACTTTATTTTGGGGGGCTCCAAAATCACTGCAGGTGGTGATTGCAGCCATGAAATTAAAAGACAATTACTCCTTGGAAGGAAAGTTATGACCAACCTAGATAGCATATTCAAAAGCTGAGACATTACTTTGCCAACAAAGGTCTGTCTAGTCAAGGCTATGGTTTTTCCAGTGGTCACATATGGATGTGAGAGTTGGACTGTGAAGAAAGCTGAGCGGCGAAGAATTGATGCTTTTGAACTGTGGTGTTGGAGAAGACTCTTGAGAGTCCCTTGGACTGCAAGGAGATCCAACCAGTCCATCCTAAAGGAGATCAGTACTGGGTGTTCATTGGAAGGACTGATGCTAAAGCTGAATCTCCAATACTTTGGCCACCTGATGCAAAGAGTTGACTCATTGGAAAATACTCTGATGCTGGGGAGGGACTGGGGGCATGAGTAGAATGGGACGACAGAGGATGAGATGGTTGTATGGCATCACTGACTTGATACACATGAGTTTGGGTAAACTCTGGGAGTTGGTGATGGACAGGGAAGCCTGGCGTGCTGTGATTCATGGGGTTGCAAAGAGTTGGACACGACTGAGGGACTGAACTGAACAGAACTGAACTGATGTGGCATCTAATAAAAATGATACAAATCAACTTATTTACAAAACAGAAACAGGCTCACAGTCATAAAAAGAAGCTTATGCCAAATATCAAAATGACATTTGGCAAATCTAATACAGTTATGTAAAGTTTAAAAATAAAATAAAATTAATTAATAAATCTCAAAAAAAAAAAAAAAAAAAGAAGCTTATGGTTACCAAAGGAGAAAGAGGGTGGAGAGAGAGATAAATTAGGAGTCTGGGACTAGTAGATTCACACTACTACATATACAGTAAACAAGGACCTACTGTATAGCACAGGGAGCTATATTTAATATTTAATAATAACTTATTGTGAAAACAATCTGAAATATATACATATATATATATATAACTGAATCACTGTGCTGTACACATGACACTAACGCAACATTGTAAATCAACTATACTTCAAAATAATAATATCATTATAAATAAGAAAAAACAGAATGTAGTACTTTGGGCAGGAATTTGAAGGTTCTGTGATCAGTTAGATAGAGTTTTCCTATGTTGCCTCTATAAACTTAGCGTACGCCTCTACAGGATTAAGAGGTTAGAATGGAAAGGGAAAGTTGTGTGTGTGTGTCCGCGTGTGCATGGGTGTGCATGGGTGTGCATGCGCTTAAGAAAAAATTTTGGTAAAATAAGATCCTTGCATCTTGCTTTAACCTGAGCAGATGGAAACTGTGCCATGAATGTTATAAGAAAATGCGCTGACACAGATAAAAGGAACCAAGAGATCTGGGGACAAGGTGGTGAGAACTGAAGGCCTAACAGAGCAAAGTGGCCAAAGAACAGATGACGTGAAGGATGACCGTTAATGAAATAATGCAGCAAAAGAGCAAAGAGTGACCTGGAGAAAGGAAGATGTCACATCATGCCAGGTGCTGTGCAGAGCACTTGGGATCCTGCTTGGCATTTGGAGGGGAGCAGTCCTATCCTCAGGGCCTCTGTCTGGGGCACAGAATGCTGTAAAGATCTTTCAGTCCCTTCCAAAAGGGCCATACTGAACCCAGGGTCAGGAAAATTCCCAGATGTCTTGGCTCTACATGTGACTATACAAAGCACAACTGTTCTATGATTTAAAAAAAAAAAAACTGTGTGCTGCAAACTGTAACTGAATTTTAACTGATCTATAGTGGTAATGCTTGCATAGAGATCTCTGGGTAAAAAGTTCTATGTACCTGTCCCAATAGCTTTGCTGTTAGCAAGCACGGCTAACAAAAGCATAAAATGACAACAACACACTTTTTACTTCTGTTTAATGAAAGTTAATAAAGAATAAAAATGGTTCAAAATGCAAAATACTTTATTCTATTCAACATTTTAATTATCTCTATTAAATTATACAAGCTGGATTGATTAGCACTACATTAAGTCATTAAGTTTGACAGTCTGACCACCTTGCACTAAGGATGGCATCTAAGTGCCCTCATTTATATGCATTAGATTCACTCATGTAGGGTCTCCCTGGGAGAAAAGTAAAACTCATAACAATAAAAAAAAAAATCACCACTGGTAAGACAACACAATACTAATTCTGAGGAACAACATCACAATTTTGCCTTCAGATTCTGTCAACATAAATGCAAACCTACTTCAGGCAAGAACTTATAAACACAACAGGCAGATGGCATGTGGAAATTCACACAGCTTTAGAAAAATGCAATAATATTGTGCTTTGTGTTGACAGAACTCCTTCTTTGAAAGGAGCTCTAATCTTCAGACATGTGTCCTGTCTCTCTTGCACAGTCCTGTGGTCCAGGTGCAGATAGGTATGTAGTGGAAGGGCTTGGCAAGGTCATATCCTGCACATCATTCTGGGGCCTGAGAAAGAGCTGGGTCTTTGGATAAAATGAACACCTCCTCCTTACTCTATTCCATACACAATGGCTACCTTCTAGGCAACAGAAGCAAAACTTACCTCCATCAGACATCCATTGATTGATTCATTTAATCAGAGTTTATATAGAATACAATCAATCATTCCCTTAATGATGAGCCTCTTGGCTATGGGTGCATATTAAAATCAATTGGTGAGCTTTTAAAAGTTACTGGCATACTCAGGTCTTCTGATTTTTTCATTGGAAGAATAAATATAGTATCACTTATTAAGCATAAACTTTGGGGGTTTTTGTTTGTTTGTTTGTTTGTTTGTTTTGCTAACTGACTTACTGAAATAGAATTCACATACCAACCAATTCACTCATTTAACATGTCTAATTTGGCTCTCAACTTCTGATATAGACTGCATTCTACCTGTGGAATGTGTCTCTTGCTTTCACTTTACTATGACTCATCCAGAACTCCTTATTCAATGAAGCCAAGGACGCTTACTCAGTAGCCTGTCCCAGGAATTCATCCAAGACCTGGGATGATGACCATCATCTTGCACCCCATTTCCCTGCAACCTCTTTACAAAGGATATTAATAAATTTACTTCCTACCTATCAAAACAATAAAGTTTCTAAATCAATGGCTTTTAGTATGTTCAGAGTTGTACAACCAAAATCACAATCCATTTTGGAACTTATACTACCTGTGTAACTATGAGCAAGTTACAGTATTTTGATCAGTATTTTGTTGAGTATTTTGATCCCTTAACTGTAGAATGTGAACAATAATACTTTCTTATTTGGTATATGTGAAAATTAAATAAAATTATGTGAGTAGAAAGAAATCCTTCGCTTTTTTAACTATCACCATCACCCACGTCTAAGCCTACATCCCTGCACTAGCACAAGGTAAATTCAAATCTACTTTCTGACTCTACAGATTTACTTATACTGAACATTTCATATAAGTGGAATCATACAATCTGTGGCCTTTCATTTCTGGCTCCTTTCACTACTATAGTGTTTTCAAGGTTCATCTATAGTATACCATGAATCAACACTTAGTTCATTTTTATGGTCAAATAATATTCCATTGTATAAATATAACACATTTTGTTTCTTCATTCATCAGTTGATGGACATTCATATTCTTTCCACCCTGTGCTATTATAGTAATGCCGATACTAACATTTGTGTACAGCTTTTGTATTAACATATGTTTTTCAGTTTAGGGGGTATATACCTAGGAGCGGATTTCCTAGGCCAGATGGTAACTCTATATTTTACTTTTTGAAGAACTTCCAGAATATTTTCCAAAGTGGTTATACCAATTTACATTCTTACCAATAATGTATGAGGTTTCCACTTTCTTGACATCTTTACCAACAATTGTTACTGTCTTTTTGATTACAGCTATACAAATGGGTATGAAGTAGTATCTCATCTTGGTTTTAATTAGCATTTCCTTTGTGACTAGTGCTGTTGAGCATCTCTTCATATACTTATTGGCCATTTGTTTATTTGCTTTGGAGGAAAGTCTTTCTGATCTTTTGTATATTTTGAGTTACTTGTCTTTATATGCTGACTATTAAATATTCTTTATACACTCTAGATAAAAGTCCTTTATCAGAAATATGATTTACAAACATCTTCTCCAAGTGTATTTTTACTTTAGTACTACCTTTTAATTAAGAAAAGTTTAAAATTTTCAAGAATTCCAATTTCCCTATTGTTTTTCTTTTGCCATTCATGCTTTTGACGTCATATCAAATATTTATTGCCAAGTTCAAAATCATGAAGATTTATTCCTATGGTTTCTTCTGAGAATTTTGGAGCTTTAGTACTCACATTTATGTCTTTGATCCATTTTGAGTTAATTTTTACATATGGTATGAGACAAGGGTCCAAATTTCCTTTGCATGTGTATATTCAGTTGTCTCAGCACCATTTGTTGGGGAGAACATATTTTCTCTTTATTGAAACATTTTCACACTGTTGTTGAAAATAAATTGATCATAGACTTATGAGTTTATCTCTGGACTCTGAATTCTATTCTATTCACCTATGTGGTTGGTGGTGGTTTAGTCACTAAGTCATGTCCGACTCTTGAGACCCCATGGACTGTAGCCTGACAGGTTCCTCTGTCCATGGGATTCTCCAGGCAACAATACTGGAGTGGATAGCCATTTCCCTTTTCCAGGGGATCTTCCCAACCCAGGAATAGAACCTAGGTCTCCTGCATTGCAGGCAGATTCTTTACCAACTGAGTTATGAAGGAAGCCTGTTCACCTATATGGCTATCCTTATGCTAGTAACATACTACTGTGAGTACTATAGCTTTTAATAAGTTTTTAAATAGGGAAGTGGGAATTATCTATTTTGTTCTTTTTCAAGAAAAAAAATTTTTTTTGGCTATTCAGAAAGTGAAATGACTGGCGTGCTGCAGTCCATGGGGTGGCAAAGAGTCAGACACAACTTAGCGACTGAATAACAATGTTGTACACTGTCACCACCATTCCTCTTCATAACTCTTTTCTTCTTGTAAAATTGAAACTCGATACCATTAAACAATAACCACCCATTCCTCCACCTCCAGCCTCAGGTAACCACAATTCTATTATGTAGAATTTGTCTTTCTTTACGACTTTTAACTACTCCAAGTATCTCTATGATTTTAACTGCTCCAAATACCTTTTATAAAGTGAAGTCATTCAGTATTTGCTGTTTTGTGACTGACTTACTTCACTTAGCATAATGTCCTCAAGTTTCATCTATATTGTGGCATAAGTCAGAATTACCTTCTGTTTTAAGGCTAAATAATATTCCGTTGTATGTATATACCACATTTTGCTTATTCATTTATCCACTGATGGACACATGGGTGCTTTGATATTTTAGCTGTTGTGAAAAATGCTGCTATGAACATACATAAACAAATATTCTTCAAGACTCTGGAATGGAACTGCCACATTGTAATTCCATCTTTAATTTTTTTTTTTATACAGCAGCTATATCACCTTACATTCCCACCAACAGGGTACAACAGTTCCAGTTTCTCCACATTCTCATCTCCATTTGTTATTTTACATTAAAAAAAAATAATATCCATCCAAATGTATGTGAGGTGGTATCTCATTGTAATTTTGACTTGCATTTCCTTAATAATCAGAAATGTTGAGGATTTTTACCTGTACTTATTGGTCATTTGCATATCTCCTTTGGACAAATGTCTATTCAAGTCCTTTGTTCATTTAAATTGGGTTTTGTTGTTGTTGAGATTTAAAAGCTTCTATGTGTTCTGGATATTAATTTCTTAACACATATGTGATTTCAAATATTTTTTCCCATTCCATGGATTGCCTTTTTGCTCTGTCAACAGTGCCTTTTGACACATAAAAATTTTAAATTAAAAAAAAAAGAAAGTGAAATGAAAGTTACTCAGCTGTGTCTGACTCTTTGCAACCCCGTGGACTATACAGTCCATGGAATTCTCCAGGACAGAATACTGGAGTAGGTAGCCTATCCCTTCTCCAGAAGATCTGCCTAACCCAGGAATCAAACCAGGGTCTCTTGTATTGCAGGCAGATCCTTTGCTAGCTGAGCTACCAGGGAAACCCTTGGCTATTTAATTCAGTTCAGTTCAGTCGGTCAGTCATGTCCAACTCTTCGCGATCCAATGAACCGCAGGCAGAAAGTGAAGAAGAACTAAAGAGCCTCTTGATGACAGTGAAAGAGGAGAGTGAAAAAGTTGGCTTAAAGCTCAACATGCAGAAAACTAAGATCATGGCATCCGGTCTCATCACTTCATGGCAAATAGATGGGGAAACAGTGGAAACAGTGGCTGACTTTATTTTTGGAGGCTCCAAAATCACTGCAGATGGTGATTGCAGCCATGAAATTAAAAGACACTTACTCCTTGGAAGGAAAGTTATGACCAACCTAGACAGCATTTTAAAAAGCAGAAACAAAGGTCCATCTAGTCAAGGCTACGGTTTTTCCAGTGGTCATGTATGGATGTGAGAGTTGGACTATAAAGAAAGTTGAGCACAGAAGAATTGATGCTTTTGAACTGTGGTGTTGGAGAAGTCTCTTGCGAGTCCCTTGGACTGCAAGGAGATCGAACCAGTCCATCCTAAAAGGGATCAGTCCTGGGTGTTCATTGGAAGGACTGATGTTGAAGCTGAAACTCCAGAACTTTGGCCACCTGATGCAAAGAGCTGACTCATTGGAAAAGACCCTGATGCTGTGAAAGATTGAGGTCAGGAGGAGAAGGGGAGACAGAGGATGAGATGGTTGGATGGCAGCACCAACTCGATGGACATGAGTTTGGGTAAACTCTGGGATTTGGTGATGGACAGGGAGGCCTGGCGTGCTGCAGTCCATGGGTTCGCAAAGAGTCAGACATGACTGAGCCATGTATTTGCCATGAAGTGATGAGACCAGATGCCATGATCTTAGTTTTCTGCATGTTGAGCTTTAAGCCAACTTTTTCACTCTCCTCTTTCACTTTAATCAAGATGCTCTTTAGTCCTTCACTTTCTGCCATAAGGGTGGTATCATCTGCATATCTGAGGTTATTGATGTTTTTCCCGGCAATCTTGATTCCAGCTGGTGCTTCTTCCAGCCCAGTGTTTCTCATGATGTACTCCACATAGAAGTTAAATAAGCAGGGTGACAATATACAGCCTCAATGTATTCCTTTTCCTATTTGGAACCAGTCTGTTATTCCATGTCCAGTTCTAACTGTTGCTTCCTGACCTGCAGACAGGTTTCTCAAGAGGCAGGTCAGGTGGTCTGGTATTCCCATCTCTTTCAGAATTTTCCACAGTTTATTGTGATCCACACAGGCAAAGGCTTTACCATAGTCAATAAAGTAGAAATAGATGTTTTTCTGGAACTATCTTGCTTTTTTGATGATCCAGGGGATGTTGGCAATTTGATCTCTGGTTCCTCTACCTTTTCTAAAACCAGCTTGAACATCTGGAAGTTTATGGTTCATGTATTGCTGAAGCCTGGCTTGGAGAATTTTGAGCATTACTTTACTAGTGTGTGAGATGAGTGCAGTTGTGCAGTAGTTTGAGCATTCTTTGGCATTGCATAGTATTTGGCAAAGTATTCTGGCTATTCCATATGTAGTTCCATATGAATACCATGTAATTCCATATGAATTTTAGGATGAGCATGTCGATTTCTACTATGAAACCAGCTGAGATTCTGATATGGCAGAACTTGTTACTTAACTGGTCATCCTAAAATATTTAGTGAACAATTATTGTGGGAAAGAACTGTACCAGCATTTTGTGGGCCCTTCAGGACTACACTGGGTGCTTCCAGTGCAGTAGATAGGAAGGAGGGAGAGCAGAAAGACAAAGAGGAGAAAAGAGGAAGGAGAAGAAGAATAAAAAGAAGTAAAAATATTTTGAGCTCCTACTATGTGCCAGAAACTATATTATGTGCATTTATATTATTTTGTATTTTTGTCATTTTTTTCAGTTTCATAGGGATATAACTGACATAAAACATTGTAATTTTTTAATACACAGTGTGATGATTTGATGTACATATATATTGTGATATTATTACAATAATCACACCTCCATCACCTCACAGAATTACCTTTCTTGTGTGGTGAGATCATTTAAGATATACTCTCTGAGAAACTTTCAAGTATATAATACAGTATTGCTAACTATAGTCACCATGCTCTATATCTCACATTACTTTAAAGAAATATGAGATGAGCTTCCTAGCCATGAAGATTCCAGCTATATTCTAGTTGAAAACAGCCACAGAATGATACACACTATTAAGGATGAAATAATATGAAATTGCCTGATACAGGCTATAAAGGTCAGAGTCCAGAGAAGAAAAAGGCCCATATATACTAGAAGATGATGAAAAGGTACGTTTGATAAGATGTAGGCTTTCAGTTGGCAAAGGAGATGGGCTTCCACCAAGCAGAGAAGCAGGGGGAAAATATGAGCAATCATAGAAACCATTCATTAAGAACTTACTACAGGGCAGGCACTATCTTCAGCACTTTGTGTGTCACTGCATTCTCAGTTCATTTCAGTTTAGTTGCTCACTTGTGTCCAACTCTTTGTGACCCCATGGACTGCAGCACACCAGGCCTCCCTGTCCATCACCAACTCTCGGAGCTTGCTCAAACTCATGTCCATCGAGTCGGTGATGCCATCCAACCATCTCATCCTCTGTCGTCCCCATCTCCCCCCGCCTTCAATCTTTCCCAGCATCAGGGTCTTTTTAAATGAGTCAATTTTTTGCATCAGGTGGCCAAAGTATTGGAGTTTCAGCTTCAGCATCGGTCCTACCAATGAACACCCAGGACTGGACTGGTTGGATCTCCTTGAAGTCCAAGGGACTCTCAAGAGTCCTCTCCAACACCACAGTTCAAAAGCATCAATTCTTCGATGCTCAGCTTTCTTTATAGTCCCACCCACATCCATACATGACTACTGGAAAAACCATAGCTTTGACTGGACAGACCTTTGTTGGTAAAGTAATGTCTCTGCTTTTTAATATGCTGTCTAGGTTGCTCATAACTTTTCTTCCAAGCTGTTATACCCATTCTACAGATGAGAAAACTAGGGCTTAGAAAACTAAATTATCCAAAGTCATCCTGTTCGGAAGCAGTAGAAGTAAAATTGGAATACGAATATGTCTGTTGTTGTTCAGTTGCTAAGTCACGTCCGACTCTTTGCAGCCCCATGAACTACAGAATTCCCTGTCTTTCACTATCTCCTGGAGTTTTCTCAAACTCATGTCTGTTGAAAAAGATATTTCTGTTGTTTAAGCCACGTACTTTTTGGTATTTTGTTATCACAGCCCGAGCAAACTCATACAGCTTCTATGTACGGGATTTTGTGTGAAAACAACTTTTATTCTCTGGGATACATTTCCCAAGTATGCTATTGCTGGGTCATATGATAGATGTTTAGTTTTAAAAGAAATTGCCAAATTATTTTTTTGCTCTCTAGAATAACTTACCATTTTACATGCCTACCCCCAATATATGTTGTTGTTGTTGTTCTGTTGCTTGGTGATGTTCGACTCTTTGTGCCCTCATGGACTGCAATATGCCAGGCTTCCCTGTCCCTCACTATCTCCCAGAGTCTGCTCAAACTCATGTCCATTGAGTCAATGATGCCATCCCACCATCTCATCCTCTGCCGCCTGCTTCTACTCCTGTAGTAATCTTTCCCAGCATCAGGGTCTTTTCAAATGAGTCAGCTGACCTGCATCAGGTGGCCAAAGTATTGGAGCTTCAACTTCAGCATCAGTCCTTCCAATGAATATTCAGGGTTGATTTCCTTTAGGATTGACTGGTTTGATCTTCTTGCTGTCCAAGGAACTCTCAAGAGTCTTCTCCAGCACAAAATTCAAAAACAACAGTTCTTCAGCACTCAGCCTTCTTTATGTTCCAACTCTCACAACCATACATGACTACAGGAAAAATCATAACTTTGACTATGCAGACCTTTGTCGGCAATTTGATGTCCCTACTTTTTAATACAGTCTAGGTTTGTCATACCTTTTTTTCCAAGGAGCAAGTGTCTTTTAATTTCATGGCTGCAGTCACCATCCACAGTGATTTTGGAGCCCAAGAATAGGAAATCTGCCATTGTTTCCAATTTTCCCCCATCTATTTGCAGTGAAATGATGGGACCAGATGCAATGATCTTAGTTTTTGAATGTTGACTTTTAAGCCAGCTTTTTCACTCTCCCCTTTCACCCTCATCAAGAGGCCTGGGTTGATAAAACAAGACCTCTGGGAGTTGGATGCAAAAAAAAAATAGTAGAGCATGTGGTTAGTATGTTCTATGACCCTGAGAGGAGCAACACAACTGCTGGCTGCTGTTATCACTGTCCTTCAGATATCAGATATACAGATCCTGGTGGCCTCAAAATAATTCCCTTATGGAAACACAACAGGGTCAGAGTCATTCAAAAAGCACACACCCATGAATCCTATGTTTGTCTAGAAACAGAAAGAAGCAACCATGGCAGGAACTCCCCAAAATACTGTATCATATGGGACCTGGCCCAGTGTTAGAGCAGACCATCTTTCCCACTCCTAGTTTCCAAGAGAAAAACATCACCCTAAACACTCCTGATCCCTCTTTATCTTCTTCACTTACTGTTCCCTGTCAGAGGAGATCTCAACTGAGTGGTTAAAACATGTGTACGCCCCATGGCGGATGATGTTGATGTATGGCAAAACCAATACAATATTATAAAGTAAAAAATAATAATAAAAAAATTTTTTTAAATGAGGGCAAATAAATTAAACAGGCTTGACTTGACTCCTCATTCCTTCCTCTCTGTGAACCAGCCTGCCACCTGAGAACACTTTTTGGACCAGGCGCCGAGTTTAACATGGAAAGTTTTAGCTGGATAGGTACACCCCCTAATTCTGGAGTTCAGTAAGCAAACCTGTTTGGCTCACATCCTTAGTTGTCTACCCCAAGCTAGACTTTCTCAGGACTAAAGGCAACATTTTATACTCCATCTGCTTTACAATTCAATTGCTTCAGAACTTGGGTAGAGAAAACAGTGCAAAAATCTCAATTCCCAAACTTCCTGGGTTCCTAGACTCTGAAAGTGACCATTAAATACAGGACTTTCTTTCTTTAAATCCACAGGTGAAGCTCTAGGGCAGAGAAACCACTAAGACACACAGAAAGCCCAGACTACACTAAATATCTAGAACAGCGGGCAAGTCCAATGAATAAGACACTTAGCAAAATCCCCTTTAGCCTGTGTTTTGGTGAGGCGGTGTAGTGTAGCGTCTTAAGAGTGCCACCTCTCAAGCGAGAATGCCACCTCATTGACAGTCAGCTCATTATGAGCAGTGTGATTTTGAGCAAGTTATTTTACTTCTCATTGTCTCAGTTTCCTCGTGTGAAAATTTTAATGGGTTTTTATGAAACTTACATGTGTTGTTGTTGTTGTTCAGTTGCTAAGTTGTGTCCGACTCTTGGAGACCCCATGGACTGCAGCACACCTGGCTTCCCTGTTCTTCACTATTTCCTGGAGTCTTCTCAAACTCATGTCTATTAAATCAGTGATGCCATCCAACTATTTCATCCTCTGTTGCCCCCTTCTCCTCCTGCCTTCAATCTTTTCCAGCTTCAGAGTCTTTTCCAGTGAGTCGGCTCTTCGCATCAGGTAGCCAAAGTATTGGAGCTTCATCCTTCCGATGAATATTCAGGGTTGATTGCCTTTAGGGATGGACTGGTTTGATCTCCTCCTGTCCAAGGGACTCAGGAGTCTTCTTCAGCACCACAATACGAAAGCATCAATTTTTCAGTGCTTAGCCTTCTTTATGGTCCAATGCTCACATCCATACGTGACTACTGGAAAAACCATAGCTTTGACTGCATGGACCTTTACATAAATTGCTTAGGACAGTGGCTAGCATATAGCAAGCACTGTGTATATAGTAATCACTTATCTGACCTAAGCACTCCTGCTTTCACTGCTGTCATTAATACTGTTAGTGAGCAATATTCTTTGAATTTCCACATGAATGAGTGTTTGTCACTTCATGGAGTATATTAAAGACTCTGAGGAAGGAATTGGTTCATCACTCTTCTCAGTTTAGGTGGCAGATCAGACTCAGATGGAATCTAGGATTCAGGACCTATCCTCAACTCTTGTATCTGTCTTTTAGAAGAATCATTTTCAAATTAAACTGTGGTTCCCACTAATAGATTATTAGTTTCCAAAATGGCATTTTCTTTGATTTTTTAAGAGCACATCTTTTATACTTAAGGTAATAATGAGCATTTATCCTGCACCCATTTGATATCCAATTTTTAGCTCATACATTGCTCTCTTCCTATTGTAACTTTGCATGTTACAACAAAACTCACACTTTCAAATCATACAGCCTTTGATTAAAATGAAATTAGACTCTGTGCACTCACACATGTTTGTATATACATGGGGGTGTATGTTTAACTATCTTCAAAAACAAGTTTCTGTGTATTCTGGATGCATTCTTGCTTTTAGTAAAGATTTTGAGATAAGGACTTTTGAAGGTTGCTTAAACGTTATAGATGTTATCAAATTTCTAAAGAAAGGTAATAATAATAATAATAATAGTCAACAGTTCTTGAGTGCCTGCTATATGCCAGGCCCAGTGCTACATAAATAGCTTACTTGATCTTTATAACAACTCCATGAGGTAGATACCATTATGACCTTCACTTCATACATGTGAAAACTGAAGCCTAACGAGATTAAGTAAATTATCCAAAGTCACAGAACTAGAAATAACAGAGCTGAGATTGAAACCCAGCCTCTCCCTACAATGCCCTCTGTCTACACTGGTCTTTCCATTTACATGGGACCTGGCTATGTGCACTGTGGCCATCTGCTAGACACAAAAGCTCTAGGAGAGAGAAAGAGTGCTTTGCTAGGAATAGGGGGTAAAGTTTAGTTTAATTTATCTCTCTTCCAGGGAGAAAAAAGAAAGATGTGGCTGCCCTTACTTACCAAGCCTCTCACTGCATCCAACAAGTAGGAATTGATAGTGTGCAATGTTCTAGACACTGTGCCAAGCCCCTCATATCAAATGCTCCCCTCCTTGCTAAGCTATGTCTTTTTTGTCCTTTACAAGCTCATTTCAAGACCTCTGTTCCAGGACGCTGAGCCTAATTCAACTCATTCAGCTCTGCTGAGCATGCTCTCAGCATCCCTCTTTACTCTGTGTGCTCCCACGACAGCACAGAGGATGGATGCACAGAGTAAGAATTCACCAAATGCATTTGGATGACCTAGCCTCTAAATAAAAAGTAAGAAAGAGTTCACTGTTAATTCTATGCAGAGACATTAGGCCCAGATGGAGGACAGACAGTCAGGAGGTTAGGGGGGCAGACACAGACATGGGCTTTGGAGTCAAGCAGGCCTGAGTTTGTAAACTGACTTTGCCACTTATAGCTGCATGTCGTTGGGGCAAGCAAGTTACTTAGCCTCTTGCCACCTCAGTTTACTCATTTGTGAGATGGGGATGATAACAACAAAACCCTCAGGTTACTTCTGTGAGAATTCAATGATAAGCTGCGTGTTAATCACTTAGCACAGAGCTTGACATGTAAAAACCATTCAGTGGGAGCCACTCTGATCATTAGTATCATCTAATGAAAGACCCACAAGTCCTTCTCAGAAGCACTCCTCAGGCAGGTGAACTGTTTGGCTTCCTTGGGATAGGCACGGCAGAGAAGGACACAGGAAGTGATAGGGTACAGATGTTCTGTCCACCACCTGCCCAGAAGTCAGTGCTTCTGAGCTCGGTAGTTTACCAGTGATGAGGACAGGCAGAAAAGGAGCTCAGCCTGTGCACAGATATAGCTGTCAGCTTCCCATCACCTCCAAAAGACAAAGGCAAAATGTCAATTCCCAGGATTCTTTCTTCCACCAGTAATGCCAGTAATTTTTTCATTGCTAGGAATGGTGCTGAAGTGAGCTCCATGAAGCAAGCCCCACAGTAGGGGCTCAGCCTTTCTACTGTGATTCCAGTACTTTCTCAGGAATCAGTATCTGAAAGCCAGGGCTGTTGAGGTCTCTTCCTGCCTCACTGCATTTAAAATGCCTACTCCCAGCTAACTACTTACTAGGGAGCCACCATCAGCTCTCGAGTCTCATTCTGACACCCCTCTCTGCACGGGAATGGCTGCATAAGAAGCCACAGGAGTAGGCAGTTACCAACCACCTCAGCTGGTCCTTGCTGTCTGTTCCTTTTCAGTTCACCGAAGCTATTCTCACAGAACTCACAACACTACATCACTGGTTGATGGAGTCTCTGACCAAAAATAGTAACACAGTGGTCTGTCCACATTTTTTACATAAGTATACTGCTATCTGGTTAACAGTAGTGCCCTAGACCCAGGCAAGAGGCCCTGTTCTAAGGCCCATATTTTAGAGGGGCCTATTCTGACTCTCCTCTGGCAGCACCTCTCCCCTCAAAGTGAGGAGTCTACAGATTCAAGGGGACATGCTCTCTTCAAGTCCAGACTTTCAGCTTCTAGACCAAATTCCACTTAAATAAAGCTCAGAATTCTCTGCCCAAAAGCATGAAGCTTATTCTGGGGGATTTGTACAGGCCTTTTCCCCATGACCATCCTCCCAAAGGTGGACAACATCAGAGCTGTGTGCAACCCTAGCCTGCTGGGTGATCCAGGGCCACTTGTTTAAGATAGGGGAGCACTGAATGGAACTTGAACATATGATCTGGCATATCCATGTGCATGAGGCCTCTGGGACTTCAGAAAGAGAGCCAGGAGTAGAAAGACGAGGGGACAGGAGTTTGCTAGCTTCAGGCCAGGTGCCTCCATTTATAACTTTGGCTTGTGCTTTACAAATATGAGAATGAGACTGCATGTTGATGCTATTTGATTCTTATGAATTACATGGAAGAGGCAGAGGGGTGTATCCCCTTTTCCCAACCTCTCTAATTAAGTAGAGATGATGGCTCTCTAAGCAGAATTTCTTTTTGGTAGAAGAGAGCTGCCTATGGTGAAATAAACCATAATGCTGAGAATTTCAAAAATAGTCTTAAGTCAAAACATTCTCTCCTAAGTCTATGTTTTCTGTCTATATTTTCCAGTTTAGGACTCAGAAAACTAAGATTATGGCATCTGGTCCCATCAACTTCATGGGAAATAGATGGGGAAACAGTGGTTGACTTTATTTTGGGGGGCTCCAAAATCACTGCAGATGGTGATTGCAGCCATGAAATTAAAAGACGCTTACTCCTTGGAAGGAAAGTTATGACCAACCTAGATAGCATATTAAAAAGCAGAGACATTACTTTGTCAACAAAGGTCCATCTAGTCAAGGCTATGGTTTTTCCAGTGGTCATGTATGGATGTGAGAGTTGGGCTATAAAGAAAGCTGAGCACAGAAGAATTGATGCTTTTGAACTGTGGTGTTGCAGAAGACTCTTGAGAATCCCTTGGACTGTAAGGAGACCCAACCAGTCCATCCTAAAGGAGATCAGTCCTGGGTGTTCATTGGAAGGACTGATGTTGAAGCTGAAACTCCAATATTTTGGCTACCTGATGCGAAGAGCTGACTCATTGGAAAAGACCTTGATGTTGGGAAAGATTGAAAGCAGGAGGAGAAGGGAACGACAGAGGATGAGATGGTTAGATGGCATCACCGACTCAATGGACATGAGTTTGGGTAAACTCCGGGAGTTGGTGATGGACAGGGAGTCCTGGAGTGCTGGGGTCGCAAAGAGTCAGGCATGACTCAGCAACTGAACTGAACTGAAAACTGTCCACATCCACAGTGAGTTTCTTATGTAAGCTCTCCTCACATTGCCTCTATCCTGTAACTGTAATTGGGCAGATCTGCTTTAGGGATGAACCCTAAGGCCTTTCCCAATAGAATAACATCCTCATGAGTGTCCTACCCCGGAAACCTCCTCTCTCCTTCACACACAGTCCAAGCACTTCCCTGTCCTTTATTCAACACTTGGTTCCCACCAGGAAGACATGGCCATTTACTATTAGGTTGGTGTAAAGGTAACTGCAATTTTTGCATTGTAGAAATCTGTTGTTTGATATTGGAATACGTTCTAAATAAATGTGGTTATGTTATACATCACTTTAATGTGCATTTCTCACCTTATGGATTTTTGCTAATGACTTGCTGTTTATTTTATATTTATTTTAGCCTATGGAAATGATGTTACACAGAAAGCAAATTTGAGTGATTTTCTTATTTGAGTTCAAAATGGGTGGAAAAGCAGCAGAGACAACTCGCAATATCAACAATGCATTTGGCTCAGGAACTGCTAACAAACATACAGTGCAGTGTTGGTTTAAGAAGTTTTACAAAGGAGACGAGAGCCTTGAAGATGAGGAGTGCAGTGGCCAGACATTGGAAGTTGACAATGACCAACTGAGAGGATCACTGAAGCTAATCCTATTACAACTACATGAGAAGTTGCTGAAGAACTCAATGTCGACATTGAGTCGGCATTTGACACAAATTGGAAAGGTGAAAAAGCTTGATAAGTGGGTGCCTCATGAACTGACCAAAAATCAAAACAATCACCATTTTGAAGTGTTGTCTCCTCTTACTCTACACAACAACAATGAACTGTTTCTTCATAGGATTGTGATGTGCAATGAAAACTGGATTTTATATGACAACCAGCAATGACCAGATCAGTGGTTGGACTGAGAAGAAGCTCCAAAGCACTTCCCAAATCCAAACCTGTACCAAAAAAAAGGTCATGGTCACTGGTGGTCTGCTGCCCATCTGATCCACTACAGCTTTCTGAATCCTGGCTAAACCATTATATCTGAGAAGTATGCTCAGGAAGTCGATGAAACATACCGAGAACTACAACACCTGCAGCCGGCATTGATCAACAGAAAGGGCCCGATTTTTCTCCATGAAACACCCAACTACACATCACACAACCAACACTTCAAAAGTTGAACGAATTGGGCTACAAAGTTTTGCCTCATCCACCATATTCACCTGACCTCTCACCAACTGACCAGCACTTCTTCAAGCATCTTGACAACTTTTTTTTTTTCTTGACAACTTTTTGCAGGGAAAATGCTTCCACAGGAGCAGGAGGCAGAAAATGCTTTCCAAGAATTTGTCAAATCCTGAAGCATGGATTTTTATGCTACAGGAATAAACTTATTTCTTATTGGCAAAAACATGTTGATTGCAATGGTTCCTATTTTGATTAATAAAGATGTGCTTGAATCTAGTTATAATGATTTAAAATCACAGCCCGAAACCACAATTACATTCTCCAAATCTGTGTTACCCTGGTGCCCACCCTTCTTGGGGGAATGTGGTTAGCTCTCAACACTGATTATTAACTTTCACCGTGAGGTTGTTGATCTGTTCCAGGGTAAATCTTGAAGCATAAGACTTCCTTAATGCCAAACAGTTAAACTGGATCAGAGAAATTTTAAACCACTAGAAGCTGATGGTCTCTAGTAAAACTAGATCCCCATCCATCCACAAGTCTGGGCATTACTAATACTGTCTGTAGAGGCTTATTGCTTCGAGTACATTTGAAACAGTGATTATTGCACCACGAATAGCTATCATATATCCAACACATCACACTTCCGAATAACAAAATCACTCACCTGTTTTTATGCTAAAAAGGCTGGCTTTTCTGTGAGCAGTCTGACTGGCAAAGCCTCAGGGATCCCAGAGAGAAGCAGCAGTTTGCTGACTGACATTTCATCTAAGTACTAAGGACATCAACTGAAGAAAAGATAATGGACTGTACCTTTATGCTTCTCAGGTGGCTCAGTGGTAAAGAATGCTCCTGCCAATGTGGGAGACGCAGGTTTGAACCCTGGGTCAGGAAAACCCCCTGGAGAAGGAAATGGCAACCCACTCCAATATTCTTGCTGGGAAATCCCATGGACAGAGGAGCCTGGCAGGCTACTGCCCAAAGGGTCACAAAGCATTGGCATGACTGAATGACTGAGCATGCATGCACCTCTATTGGCATCTGGCCAAAGTCTCTCAGTGTTGAAGCTGTCACATAGTCACCCCCTGCTCTCTTGCCTTCTGCTCTCTGGCCCATGACTCACCAAATGTGTGCTGCTGGGACACAGTCCTGGTGTTTCTAGTGCAGGTCTAGCTACTTCCAGACAAGTGCTGTAGACACAGGCCAACACAACTCCAAGTTCACTTTCCAAGGCTCTGTCCCCTTTCTCACTCTAAATCTGTACCAACTCTAAATATTAAGGTAAATTAGGACACATTTTTTTGTGTGTTCTTGCCATCTCTTAACATCTAACATGAGGCTCCAAATTTGTTCCTTCAGTGGTACCTTCTTGCCTGTACTCTGTAAAAGTTCTCCAGGCCAGTCTCCTTTCTCTCTTAAAATGCTCTCCACTCTTACTTCCCAATAACCTGTTTTCATCTCATACTGAGCCCTTTTAGGTAATAAAAACAAACAAGTCAATGTGCACAACAGTTTTGAACAGAATAAAATGAATTAATACTCTTCCCCCAAGCATCATACCTGGAATTTATTAAAGACTTTCAATACCATTGGGGGGGGGGGAAGTAATGGTTAAACATTTATCTAAAGCATCTGTTATAGTAACCACTAAATGCTACCTATATTATTTTAATTAAAATTAAATTAAAATTTACTTTTCAAGTGCTAAGTAATCACATGTGACTGCTGCTGCTGCTGCTAAGTCGCTTCAGTCGTGTCCGACTCTGCGCGACCCCGTAGACGGCAGCCCACCAGGCTCCCCGTCCCTGGGATTCTCCAGGCAAGAACACTGGAGTGGGTTGCCATTTCCTTCTCCAATGCATGAAAGTGAAAAGGGAAAGTGAAGTCACACAGTTGTGTCCGACTCTTAGTGACCCCATGGACTGCAGCCTACCAGGCTCCTCCGTCCATAGGATTTTTCAGGCAAGCGACTACTATATTGGATGGTGCAGATTTAAATATTTCTATCACTGTAAAAATTTCCATTGGGCTGGATTGCTCTGGAGACTGACCCTAATGGTGGAACATTCAGGCATGGTAGTAAGCTAGTAAAACTGGTAGGAAAGCTGGAGGTACCAAAAGGACCATTCTGAATTCTTTGTGAGCTATCTTTGGCCTGTACAAAATGTACTCTCTACTGCTGCTTCCCAAAGAGACCGTCAGCCTTTGCCAAAAAGTCATTTTTGCCCCCTGCCAACCATAAGAATAGATGGAGAAAGTGACACACAGCTGCCTGGCCCCTGTTTTTACAAACAGAGCAACCTTCAACTGAGTTCTTACTTTAGGGACATGAAGAATTATAAAGCCATTAACTTGTCCCTATATTACAGGTTACTAAAACTATGAAAAACAGTCCTTGGCAAAGTCCAAACAGAAAACTAGCAATCCCAAGAATTCTACAGCATCTGGGAGCATGCTCACTGCACTCACAGACTACCTAATGTCAAAGCCATCACCTTGGCATTGGAGGACCCTCTGCCTCTATGGTAGACTTGGAGGGAGTCACTAGACTCTTTACTAAAGGGAGAAAGTAGCTACTGACATTTAGGAAAGATTTTCAACCACAAGGGCTGAAATCAATAGCATATTCTAGCAACCCTTGGTTAATTAACTAGAAAATGAAGTTCAACATAAAACTCCATATTTGATAATCAAGGTTTTGCTGTAAGCAGTGTGCAGTCAAGTAAAACATCACCTCAAGGTTCAAGCATTTCTGTAACTAAATCTCCAAATTAATGTTATTTCCATTAGCACTGGTGAGAGAGAAAAAACATACTAATGGTAACAAGCAAAGCTTATTGAATGGTAACTGCATTCCATGTACGATTCTAAGTATTTAGTATGTTTTAATTCATTTAATCTTCACAACAATCCAATGAGATATGTACTATTATGGCCCTTATTTTACAGATGAGGGAAATGAGACACATAGACATTAGGTGACCTACCTAAGACCACACAGGTAGAAAATAGAGACTAGATTTGAGCCAAGGTGATGCAGAGTCAGAGCCTATGCTCTAGGTCATGATAGTATAGTATACTATCTGGCCCCTGTGGGTAACTATGAATGAGTCACAGAAGTTCCTTCAAGGCTAGCCTTATCTCCAACTAGCACAGTGCACAGCAAACAGCAGATTTTCACTAAATATTTGGTGAATAAATAATAACTAAAATCTATTAAGCACTTCATATCTCATTTAATCCTCAAAGGAATCTTATTGCTATTATTATAATTAGTTTATCACCCTCTGTTTTTACAGGGAGGAAAATGAGACATAAAAAGACAAAGTCACTTACCCAGGATCACAGAGCTAGAGAATGATGGAGAAAGAATTGAACCCAAATCTAGATTCCATCCTTCAATGAATAAATGAGCTCTTACAGAATATACAGTCTGCCCTTAATGTGTGCTCAGTCACATCTGACTGCTTGCAACCCTATGGACTGTTGCCCACCAGGTTCCTCTGTCCATGAGGCTTTCCAGGCAAGAATACTGGAATGGGTTGCCATGCCCTCCTCCAGGAGATCTACCCAACCCAGGAATCGAACCCAAGTCTCCTGTGTCTTCCACATTGCAGGAGATTTTTTAACCCACTGAGTCACCTGGGAAGCCCCCATCCCACTCTTAATTATTTCCTTATGTCAAGTGTGGGCTGCGGCAGCCTCAACCTGTCTTAGCTCTTCAAGGTAACTGTGAGCTCCTTGAGGCGAAGACCATGCCTGACTGCTCTTTCCCCTACGCTCTTAATCCAGTGCCACTGTGCAAAGAATCAGGGTTCAATAAGCACTTCTAATTGATTCAATACTCCAGTGAGGGGCTTTTCCAGTCTAAAGCCTGGCTTCCCGTGTCCCCTTCTGGCCCTAAGCAGCCTCTCTGGCACTAGATAGACAGCCTGAGGAGAACTGCCTCCCAGGAGTGAGTGGTGGAAATGGTTTACTCTGGCAGCCAGAATTATTTTATTGCTGATACTGTTTTGAGTCACTGAGGCATCATGATAATAGAGAGCAGACTGACTTGGAGTTGGCTTTATTGTTGTTCTCCAATTCTCTACAATGCACTGCCTTACTGTCTGCACCTAGACAGATCACTCCCACTACCCTCTTCCCAACAATAGTATGTCATTGTGGCTTCCTGACAGGAAAGTTTAGAGAGGCAGGGCTGTAATCATTCTAATCAATCACTAGACTTGGAGACCAAAGGCTAGGATTAGAGTCTCAGTTCAGTCAATAACTAGCAGCTCTTGGGCAAGTCACCACACTTATTAATGTTCTAATCCGTAAAATAGAGGTACCATCGCTTACTCACACATTGGTACCAAGAGAAGAATAAAGTAATACAGATATGCTACATGAAGTAAGGGGATTATCACTATTTTTGTTTTTCACTAAACTAGTGGTCACTATTTTGCTGACTCACTCATTAGCCTTCCTTTTGCAATTCACAGAATTGCATGGATTTTTTTTTTTTAAGAATAAAAAATTTTTACTAAAGCAAAGTAAAGCAAATTCCTGGTTCAAGCTAGTTCAGGTTTATCCCAAATAAGAACCACGGAGCCCTTAATAGAGAATGTTAACAAATACCAGTGCAATGCCATAGTCACCTAACCCTATTGTAGCTAAAGAAACCCACCACCACAACTGAGAGCCTTTGAGCCAGAAAGTAGATTGATAATGAAGAATGTGAAGAAGGAAATTCTGCTAAGCCAGATGCCCCACAGCATCTCTCAGTCATCACACAGCAGCTGGAACCACATCAGGTTTTTTAAATAATAGCATCAATAGCAAGAAGTTCAAAGGAAGTGAAGAAGGGGTGGTAGAGCATGGTTCCCCTGAAGAGTCCTTCACTAGCATATAGAATTGGGGCAGACACCTCAGTCAGCTTCATGCTTACCTTCTACAACAGTAATAGAGCTGCCCTGTTGAAGTTAACTCCAAAGAAAGAAGCCTAATTTACCATCATTTTAGAAAGCATTCCCAAGGCTCACCATTGCTGACTAATGCAAAGATGCATCAAAAGACCTTTGTTTTTTAATAAAAAGCAGTCCATCTAAACATGAAATTTCAATGAAAACTGACGTCTCAAAGTTTAATTTAGCTCCCCATGTGGGTGAGGGTTTGTCAGAGAGCTTTGTTTTTCTCTCACATACCATACATGGTTGCCTCAGACTAAGGCCCCAGGCAGAACTTCATGGCTATGAACACTGCTATTAACAATTAATAGAATATTCAGGCCAAAGGGACCTTTCAATTCATCAAGTCCAGTCTGGTCAAATTATGGAGAAGAAAAATGAAGGCCAGAGATTTTAACTGATGAATCCAAAATCAGTAACAGAAGGGATCAGATGCCAGGTCTTCTCAAACTTGAGTATTATTTTATTAAAACACACGGCCTCATTCTTTCTTCTGAACTCACTGGTAAAGCTACCACCTTGGATGGTCAGACTGACAATTTTTATACACTGTCTCACTTCACCAAATTCATACACAGACTACCTTTAATTATATGTTTGATAGATAACTGAAAACCAAATTTTTCCTCTCAGATCAAGTTCTCCTTAGCACCAAATACATTCCCAGTTTCTCCCCCAGTCAAACCAGAAACTCATATTTATAACAATTTAAGAAGATCATAATTAAGAAGACAAATATGCTTCCTATAAAAGAAAACCAAAGATACTCAGGTTATTCATTTTTAATTCTTTGAATTACCCCCTGAGAGATACCATGTCATTCATAGTGCTGGGAATTGGGGCTTTCATGTGTTTTAAAGACTACTAAGAGGAGGGTACCGTGGTTCAATATTTCTTTTGATTGCATACAGTTAATCTTTATTTGAAACTGTATTTGTATGCAGTAAGATGGTGTTAGCTGTAAGGCTTTAAAGCTGTATAAATTCCCATACTTACTTCACTTTATTCCTGGTCCCTGGGAACCCAACCTTGCACATTCTCTGTGAGAGAGGGTTGACCTATACTTTACTATGAATGAAAACATAATTTCATTCATAAGACTGAGAGTTGTGCACTTGGAATGAATATCGGAATCTCTAGAGGGTTGTTTTCAAGCCATAGATTTAACTATAGGGAGTCTAATCTGCCTCCTGAGGGGGTGAGTAATCCTGCTGGGTGATAATCACTGTGTTCAAAGAGTCTAGTTACTCACTAAAATGGTGTAGAGGCAGAAAAAAAAAGGTTGATCATTATCAGCATAATACTTTATATTTTCCAAACCATTTTTTTAAATGAAAATGACTAGCATTTACTGAACATTTACTACATGCCAGATACAGTTCTAATTTTTTTTTTACTATATATAACTCACCTAAATCCCTGATATATTATATGACATATATATTGCTATTTTCCTTATTTACTGATGAGAAAACTGAGGAGGAGAGAAGTGAAATCATATAGCTAGTGAGTGGCTGAATCCAGACTAACCAAGGCAGGCTGAAATCAAAAGTCCTTCTCATAAACCTACACACCTACAAGTCAACTATCTTTGGCAAAAGGAGGCAAGAATATACAATAGAGAAGAGACAGTCTCTTCAATAAGTGGTGCTGGGAAACGTGGACAGCACATATAAATCAGTGAAGTTAGAACACTCTATCATACACAAAAATAAACACGAAATGGCTTAAATACTTAAATATAAAACACAACACAATAAAAATGCCTAGAAGAGAACATAGACAAAACATTCTCTGACATAAATCATAGCAGTATTTTCTTAGATCAGTCTCCCAACAAGGCAAAAGAAATAAAAGCAAAAATAAACAAATGGGACTTCATCAGACTTAGAGCTTTTCAATAGCAAAAGAAACCATTAACAAAATGAAAAGAAAATCTACAGACTAGGAGAAAATATCTGCAAATGATGTGAACAACAAGGGCTTAATATCCAAATAGAAAAACAGCTCATATTACTCAATATCAAAAAGCCAAACAACCCAGTCAAAAATGGGCAGAAGACCTAAACAGACATTTCTCCAAAGAGGACATACAGATGGCCAATAGGCATATGAAAAGATGTTCAACATCATTAATTGTTGTTATTGTTATTGTTCAGTTGCCAGTCGTGTCTGACTCTTTGTGATTCCCATGGACTGCAGCATGCCAGGCCTCCCTGTTCCTCACCGTCTCCCAGAGTTTGCCCAAGTTCATATTCATTGCATCAGTGATGCCATCCAGCCATCTCATCCAGGCCAGAATACTGGAGTGAGTAGCTCTTCCCTTCTCCAGGGGATCTTCCCAACCCAGGAATCAAACCCAGGTCTCCAGTATTGCAGGTGGATTCTTTACCATATGAGCCACCAGGGAACCCCCACTAATTGTTAGAGAAGTACAAATCAAAACTACAGTGAGGTGCCATTTCACACCAGTCAGAATGGCCATTATCAAAAATAACAAATGCGGAGGAGTACATGGAGAAAAGGGAACCCTCCCACACTGTTGGTGGGAATGTAAATTGGTGTAGCCACTGTGCATAACAATATGGAAGGTCTTCAAAAAATTAAAAATAGAGCTACCATATGATCGAGCAATCTCACTCCTGGGCATATATCCAGAAGAGAGAAAAATTCTAATTAGAAAAGAAGCATGCACCCCAATGTTTATAGCAGCACTATTTACAATAGCCAAGAAATAGAAGCAAACTAAATGTCCATCCACAAATAAATGGATAAAGACGATGTGGGGGGTGTGTGTGTATGTATTGTTATTTAATCACTAAATCATGTCCAACTCTTTGTGACCCCATGGACCAGAGCCCACCAGTCTCCTCTGTCCATGGGATTTCCCAGGCAAGAATACTGTAGTTGGTTGCCATTTCCTTCTCCAGCGGATATTCCCGACCCAGGGATCAAACCCACATCTCCTGCATTGGTAGGTGGATTGTTTACCATTGAGCCACCAAGGAAGTCTATATGTATATAGGCTTCCCTGTGTGTGTGTGTATATACATATATACACACACATATACAAACATGCATATATATACATACACACACAATGGAATATTACCCAGCCATAAAAAAGAATGAAATAATGCCAATTGCAGCAATGTGGACGGACCTAGAGGTTATCATAATAAGTGGAGTAAGTCACACAAAAACAAATCACAAAATACCATTTATATATGGAATCTAAAAAAATGACACAAATGAACTTATTTACAAAACAGAAATAGACACACAGAAATTAGGAGTATGGGAATAACAGATACACACTACTATAAAAAATAGATAAACAAAAAGGATTTACTCTACAACACAGGGAACTATATTCAATATCTTATAATAACTTAAAATGGAAAAGAATTTGAAAGCATAAAAATATGTGTATAGATAAAACTGAATCACTTTGCTGTATACCTGAAACCAACACAATATGGTAAATCAACTATACTTCAATTAAAAAAAAAAGACCTTCTTGATCCCACCGTCATCCCTGTAGCTCTAATCCCCTCTCCAGAGGTAACCTGAGTTAAGTGTTTGATGTGCAGCTTTCCAAAACTCATTCTATGCATTTATATACATAGTCATGCACCTATGTGAAATAAATATTTTGTTTTATTTTTTATTTTGTTGTCTATATAAATCATACCATCTGGTATTCTTTCCCCTACAGTACACTGTCTCAAGAAGGGTAAGTTAAGCACTATTTATAAATGATTCAGAAATCTCTTTTGGATATCAGCTTTCTCCCAAGGAGTATGCTGAGACCCTTAAGGGTTTGCAGTTCCAGGATTTACATAAGATCTGGGCCAAACCTGGAGCTAGAAAACACAGCTTTGGACCAGCAGTTCCTCTCAGCCATGGAAGTACATTAGAATTACCTGAAGAATTTCTAAAAAGAACTGATATCCAAGCAGGACCTTGAACCAACTGAGTCCGAATCATAAGAGACTGAGCCAATGGTCAGTAGTTTCTAAAGGCTCCCCTGGTGACCCTGATGTGCACTAGGGCAGGGGCTGGAAAACAACAGCTCTTGTGCAGAATCCAGCTGGCCACCTGTTTTCTTACAATGTGAAAGCTAAGACTGGTTTTCACATTTTTTAGATGGTTGAAAAAATGGCAAAAGAATAACATTTCATAACATAAAATACTTGAAAATCAAATTGTGTCCATAAATAAAGTTTTATTGGAACACAGCTATATGCCCATTCATTTACATATTATCTACAACTGCTTTTGTGCTACTTACTCATTTAGAGCTGAGTAAATCCAACATAGACCCTATGGCTTGCAAAGCTGAAAATAATTATTATCTGACCTCTTACAGAAAAAAACATTGCTAATTCATGATCTAGGTCATCACTTTTCCAAGAGGTCTAGCTTCACAGACTCTGTAATCTCAAAAGAAACAGGTACACCACTGTCTAACTAAGAGGTTCTAAACCTGGGTCATGGCTTTCCTTGGGATCACTCTATGAATGGAATTATGAACAAAATTTTGAATGGGTTTGCAGTTTTCTGGGGTAAAGTTTCATATCAAGAGTAATTTCTTCACAAGTTTTCCCAGATAGGGACTTCCTTGGAAGTCCAGTAGTTAAGACTACACTTCCAATGTAGGGGGGCACAGGTTCAATTCCTGGTTGGGGAACTAAGATGCCACATTCTTCATGGCATGGCCAAAAAAAAGCTCCCAGATAATTAGTAAGCTGCCTAACTGCACAGGTAAAATAAAGTAGTCAGGAGTGGGCTGTAAATGAGTAGCAACTAGGATGGGATATTAAAGTTGCACCAGATTCAAAGTCATTGATGTCAGCTAATTGGAAATAGAAACACCTGAAGTCTAGGCATTAGCTATAATGTCACTAAATTTCGTTATCAGGCAAAGAAAATGATCAAGTGCAATTCCAGAAGTGTTATGAGGACCAGGTCACATTATGGATAGGAAAATGCTTAGAAAAAGAATAAAGCATGATAATTAATCACTTCTGTTTAAAATTTCATTTCTTTTAATTAAAAAAAGAAAAGCTTTCAGGTCAAGGAAAAAAAGGGGGGAACAGACTGTCCAAATGAGCTTTATATTCACTTGGAAATATAGAAATAATTCACTTGGAGTGTGGCATTAGAGCTATGTATAGGATTTTCCAAATATTTGGAAAGTTGTCTAAGAAATATACAGACATTATTTGCCCATGGTCCATGATGACCACATTCAACCTATTTCCAGAATTCCCCAAAGGTTAATACTCCAGATAAATAGAGGAAAATCTTCTCTTAGGCTTGCATCAGAAATTATGAAAAAGGGGTTCATGTGTGCATGCTAACTCACTTCAGTCATGTCTGACTCTGTGACCCCATGGAGTGTAGCCCACCAGGATCCTCTGTCCATGGGATTTCTCAAGCAAGAATACTGGAGTGGGTTTCCACATCCTCCTCCATGGGATCTTCCTGACACAGGGATCAAACCCACATCTCCTGCATTGCAGGTGAATTCTTTATCACAGAGCCACTGGGGAAGCCCATGAAGAAGAGCTAAATGTCCATATTATTCTTCAATTGTCTTTCAAATAATTTGGAAAACACCCTTGCCCTTACCTCCCTAAAAGCAAGCAAACAAATGGACAGAAAAGAAGATTCTTCATCCCAGAAAAATGGCACACTGATTTTTGGAAAAAGCATTCTAATGTGGTTGGCATGTCCAGTTTTTGTTTTTTTTTTTCCCCAAATGTTTGCTGTGTTTAGATTTTGTAACAGAAAGATCTCATTTTATAAGTGATACCATAATGTGTTTGAGGAAAGACTTATGAATGTCAGTTCTTTAAGATATTTTCCACTATGTCAGGATGCTTCTAATATATAAATATTATCATGAGCATGTAACAGAACACTTGCCTTATTTAACCTCATCCACTGGAACTGTGACCCTCCAGTCACAGGAATCCGAGTCATAATAAACTCAAATTAAAAGGAAGGAAGAGATGCTGGACAACTCTCCCTGTGCATCTGGCTGTGGGATGCTGACATTAATGTTTCAGGCTCCTTGACCCTCACTGTGATTCTCTTATGCAGTTCACCTAAGAGGACCCTCATAGCTTTAAGCAGTTAAGCTATCTTTCCCCAAGTAGCTTACTCATCCCCATAAACAAATTCCTAATGAAAATCTGGCTCAAATAAAATTTGTAAAAGGCCCACTCCTTAGGTTCCTGGGGGTTTTATGGTATGTGTGCGCTAAATTTTGTTTTTGCTGAAGACAAGCAAAATCAGCACATGGCTCATTAAGAAAAACCAAATGGTATAGATGTTAACATTTTAATTGTGGGTGGGCTTTCAGGTTTCACAAAATGGCCTATTTAAAAGAAGTTATATGCACTACAAGGTGAACTAACAAGGAATCCTCTTTAATTGGGTCATGCCCTTTCTTGGCTCGTACCTGGGAAAGGGGACAATTAAGGACCCAGGCTTCATTTCACAGGTGGTTTGGGGAGGCGATCTCATTACCTTATAGTCAGAACTCATATACCCGATCACTGAGGAGAAAACAAAGAGCAAGGAACTTTACTGAAGCCCATACCATTTTCTATTCTGATCTATTGCAAATGTTCTCTCCCCAAGGCACAGGAAGGACACATGGAGCGCATCTTGGCTACAACATATGGTGCTGAAGCAGCAAGCTGATAAGTCTTTAGCAGTACTTGACAGTAGTAAGAGATCAATTATTGTCACATAAATATTAAAAAGCTCCCCTAGTACTCCGTTGCAATGAGAGTATATTTAACCACCATAACTGCCTCCCTCTAATAGCAACCAAATTTGCCTGAGAAACAAAATGTCACCCCATCAAGTGAAGTTCAATTAAATGCTCAGTTGGTCCAAAGTTGTGTTACTGCTGTTGCTGCTGCTTCTATCTGTAATGAAAGCCAAGATGTAAAACAAGTACCTATTACCTTCCGTGGAGAATGTGATTCTATCTTGCAGGTGATGGGAACTTTCTGGAAGGCTGTTCAATGTGGATTTTGCCTAGGAAATTCTGATCTCCTAAATCCTATGAAGACATTGAATCTGGCCCTGAGATCAGAAGCACAAAGTCTTTTGCCCTAGAGATTCCATTTTTTTTTTTTTCTGGAGCAGATTCCAAAAATCAACCCCCTAACAAGAATTGACTAAGTAGAACTAATTAGTTCAAGCCCCCACTCCCCAAGTCTCAGCTTTCTCTGAGCAGGATTAGAGAGGATAATGAACAAAAACAAAAAGAACTCTCCAAGAGGTTGAAAATCCCAAGATTCAGATGCTTACGTGATCCCATGATTCTGAAGGAATCATATAGTCTGGAGAGCTCAGGTACAGAATTTCTAGGTTGGGTCACTGGGAAATACCTTCCCAATATTCCAAAGCTAGAATGGGAAGGCATTCTGTGAAAACTGAATTCATCTCCCCTGATTTTAGTTGTAATTCTGATTCCAGTGCACTAAGACACCCCAGCTCCAAACAGAACAGCGATGTCTGCTTACTAAATCAAGTGGAAAAACATTTTAATTATTTGAGAGTATGTGCCGTTGTTCACAGGACAGGTGAGAAAGTATTCAAAGCATCAAGAGACTCTTGACTGAAATGATAAATAAATATCAATACACATACAGTTGTAGAAAGGATATTTATATGTTATAATCAGGACCCATTGGCTGTAGGGTCAAGAAAAGAAAACCCTTTCTCTGAACTGAACATAAGACAGCAAAGCAGTGTGTGTCGTGTACTGGAGCTAGACTGCTTGGGTTCAAATTGTGGCTAGGCCACTGACTTGAGCAAATCTCTTAGCCTTCCTGTGTCTTAGTTCCAATTCATATATATATATATTTTTTAAATTTTAAATCCTCAACTCTAGATCATCTTCATTTCTTATTTATCTCCAAAGAACAGCAGCTGCCACCATTTTAAATCCCCTATCTGCCTCTGAGTTTCTCTGGGCACAAAAGCTCAAAGATTTCTAAGCAAAGATTTTGCTTTGTGGGGGAGCCAGGTGCTGCAAGGAAGGCTGAGGCCAACTTTGTTGGAAAAAACAAAGCTTTACCCCCATTTTCAACTGGGCTTTGGAGGGTGGCTGCAGATCATATGAAATCTTTTCAGAGGGAGCCCCTCCCCACTGCTCTGGGTGGAAGCAGTTTCATGAGAAGCTCTCCCAAGAAGCAAACTCCCCTCAGGCTGGCAGAGTTAGGGAGAAACTATTCATTTCCAGGAGTGTTATTAATTGTTGTGACACCTGCCTCTGGCGTCTGCACCTTTTGGTGTAAATAAATGATTGGCTAGGGCCAGAGCATTGCCTGCGACGAGATGATTAGATGAAGCAATGCTTTGGTGAAGCTGCCCGCGCAGCACCTCCCAGCAGCCCCTCCTCCACACATTTTTCTCCCTGTCCCCACTACCCTACCCTTTTTTTCAATGAGGAAAAAAAAAGAAACCTGTCTTTTCTTCATATTCTCATCCCAGCTGGTGTTTATTCCCTCTCCCTTTCCCTCCCCCTTCACTACACTTAGGGGGAAAATTAAAAGGAAAAGTGGTTTCTAAGCAGCTGAAGGAATGCCTCGTTCTGTGGGTAAAGGTCAGCAATTTGGGTAGGAGGGGGTAGCAAGGCAGGAAAATTCAGTGAAATTACCACGAATGAGCAATGGCCGTTGGACCTAAGGCACCGCCCTGGCCCTTCTCCCCATGTTAAGGTTAGTTGTTCTTCTATATCTTATCTCATTTTGAGCACAAGCCCCCAGAAGTCAGGAATATACCTTGCTTTACACTATTACCAGATCTAGCATAATCATGGCTAACATTTGCCAAGTGCTAAAGTTCTCTGGTGGCTCAGAAGGTAAAGAATCTACCTGCAATGCAGGAGACATGGGTTTGATCTCTGAGTCAGGAAGATTTCCTGGAGAAGGGCATGGCAACCCACTCCAGTATTCTTGCCTGGAGAATCCCATGGACAGAGGGGCCTGGAGGGCTACAGTCCCTGGGGTCACAAAAGAGTTGGACAAAACTGAGCGACTCATACACACACACACACACACACACACACACCCCATATACCAAGCACGGAGATAAACACACATGCATTATCTACTTCAGTCCTCACAGCAGCCCTATAGGATCAGGACTCATGCACCCTCTGCCAGATGCAGAAACTGAATCGGAGAGGTGAAAGTAACAACCTAAGGTCACACAGTGAATAAGAAGAGGAGGTTTCAAAGTGCACATGGATAACCACATCTCACATAGACCGTTTTAGTTGTCCCAGATCACACATGAGCTCATTATGAGTTCAAGCTTTTGGAAGGCAGGTTTCAGCTGCTTTTCCACTAGTGACTAGCTTACTGGAGGCACTCAATTCACATAAAATAATCCTTCTCATGCCTGGAAACACCAGAGCTATTCTTCAGAGTTTCTTTGATGGCTTTAGAAAAGACCACAAATTCTAAGTTACTCTCCTGCTCTTGTGTCTGAAAATGAGAGGTGAGCTATGAGCCCAACAGTATTATTCTGAAGTAAGGAATCACCCTTTGTATGTGAGTATTCATAAGTTCCCCTCCCCCAACATAAAGTGAAGAGAAACAATATAAGCAAAATTAGGAAGCTATGTTTTAAAAATGAAAGAGTAAATTTAGTGCTCCTGAGAGTGAGGAACTCAACAGGATGACCTAGAAGAGGCCACTGAAGTTTCACAACTCAGACTCTGTCAATCTCCTCCATAAATACCCCTATTCCAGGCCTGCTTCCTCTCTGGAGCAGATGCCACCAGTCTCAGAACATCATGGGGGTAGAGATGTAACAGGCAAAAGAGGCAAATATGGTGACACCACTGCACATTCAGTTAGGGCTTTATATTTTGCAAATCACCAGTGCCTAGATGATCTCATTTGCTCCAATTATATGGGGGCCAATTAGCACCAACCCCATTTTCCACACTAGGATCACGAGACTCCAGGCAGTGACTGGACATGGCCCAGCTTCAACAGTTACTGAAGTAACACAATTGGGATTTGAAAACAGGTCAGCTGACTCCAAAACCCTGCATTTTCTAATAATATACTTTAAGTGCTAGGAATTTGGTTTTTGTTTTGCTAAAGTGTACCAAATACCAGGTTATCTGGTATCTCAGCTGGTAAAGAATCTGCCTGCAAGGCAGGAGATCCATGGGTAAGGAAGATCCCCTGAAGAAGGGATAGGCTACCCATGCCAGTATTCTTGGGCTTCCCTGGTGGTTCGGATGGTAAAGAATCCAGCTACAATGAGGGAAACCTGAGTTCGATCCCTGGGTTGGGAAGATCCCCTGGCAGAGGGCCTGGCAACCCACTCCAGTATTCTTGCCTGGAGAATCCCCATGGACAGAGGAGCCTGGCGGGCTACAGTCCATGGGGTCACAAAGAGTCAGACATGACTGAGTGACTAAGAACTGCATAGCATCAGATACCAGAGAACATCCAAATTCCAATGTCGATATTAAAGGCCTGATGCACACCTTAGATGTTCCCTGAAAAGTCTCTATACTCTTATTGAGTATGCTTAGGACATATTTGGGACATGTATCACCCAGCCATACATCGTTCCATTTCTGGCTCTGGTCACCCTCTTCTCTGAACTCCTAAAAAAACGTAAGTATAGAAGAGTCTCATCCCATGCAGTTTTGCACATAGACTTTATTTGAAATAGTGGTACACTCCATCCTACCAGGTTTGATCTTGTTTTACATTTGAGTTCTGTCCCTCCAGACAGATTAAAAGGTCCTATATGTTGTGCTACTGTACCCAGGACTGTGATGACCACACAAATGATGGATAATGTATATGCTTTCACTAGTAGACACTCATGTGTATATATATCCACATTACAGTCGACAAGGAGGTTAGCTATAGACCCTCAGCAGATCCAGCAAATGATATTGAAAAAAAACATAATGCTTTACTGAGTACCAGCATTGGGCTAGGAGCTTTATGTTCTTTATCTCATTTAATTGCCTAACAATTTTCTGAGGTTGATACTATCATCATTTCTAATTTGCAGAAGAAACTAAAGCCTAGAGCAATGGTCTTCAGACATTTGTTCATAAAACCATTTTGTGTGTGTGTGTGTGCTCAGTCACTCTGTAGTCTCCAACTCTTTGCTACCTCATGGACTGTAGCCTGTCATGCTCCTCTGTCCATGGAATTCTCCAGACAAGAATTCTGGAGTGGGCAGCCATTCCCTTCTCCAGGGGATCTTCCCGACACAAGGATCAAACCTGGGTCTCCTACATTGCAGGCTGATTCTTTACCACCTGAACCACCAGGGAAGCCCCTGAACCACTTTACATTCATAAAAATCATGAAATACCTCAATGAGCTTTAGTTTGTATGGCATATATGTATCTCAGTATTTGTTGTTTAGTCCCTTAGTCGTGTTTGACCTTTTTGTGACCCCCCAGACTGTAGCCCGCCTGGCTCCTCTGCCCATGAGATTTCCCAGGCGTGAGCATTGGAGTGGGCTGCCATTCCCTTCTCCAGGGTATTTTCCCGACCCAGGGATTGAACCCATGTCCCCTGCATTGGCAAACAGATTCTTTACCACTAAGCAAACAAGGAAGCCTATCTCAATATTTAACATATTAGAAATTAAAACCCAGACCACACTTTGAAAACTATTGGACTGGAGGGTTGATTAAGTGTGTAAGATCACTCAAGGGCTGCCCTGGTAGATCAGTGGTAAAACATCTGCCTGACAATGCAAGAGACACTGGTTCAATCCCTTATCCAGGGAGATCCCACATGTCACGGAACAAAAGTAAGCTCGTGCACCACAACCATTGAGTCTGTGCTCTAGAGCCTGTGAGCCACAACTCCTGAAGCCCATGTGCCCTAGAGCCTGTGCTCTGAAACCAGAGAAGCCACTGCAATGAGAAGCCCATGCACCGCAAAGATTAACCCACATGGCAATGAAAACCCATCGCAGCCAAAAATAAATAAATATGATTATTTTTAAAATGTTAAAAAGATCACTCATAAAGTGATAAGATTTGAACCACTACAGTTTGAGTGCAGAGGCCCCACTTTTTATCTCTGGATTATACTGTCTCCCTAAAAAGATTCCTTTGATTTGCTCTTGAGTCAGGGAGAAAAGGGGTAGCTACACAGGTAGGGAGTAATCATCATGATGGCAATGAGAATAAATGTTAGAAAATCCCAGTGGCACGCTACAGTCTTTCCTTAGCTGGGGATGGCTGGTTGTTCCCAGTCCTGGGACCTCACTTTTCAGTCTACCCTAAGGACAGAGCAAGTATCTTGCCTGGAGCCTTGATCACTCTCCCTCTTCTCTACAGCCTCTTGCCTTCTTCCTTATGCAGTGGTGGGGAGAGGAAGTTCTACTGCTTACTGGTTGTGTGACCCCAGACAAATTACTTCTCAAAGTATCACTTTTCTCACCTGTACAACAGAGATAAGAATAAAACCTATCTCACATCTGTGGCAGGCTTCCAAGGTGGCTCAGTGGTAAAGAACCTGACTGCCAACACAGGAGATGCAAGAGACATGGGTCTGATCCCTGGGTCAGAAAGATCCCCTGAAGGAGGAAACAGCAATCAACTCCAGTATTCTTGCCTGGAAAACTCTGTGGACAGAGGAGCCTGATGAGCTACAGTCCATGGAGTTGCAAAGAGTTGGACACAACTGAGCACAAACACACACACCTGTGACTGAGACTAAATAAGATAATGTATGCAAGGTTTTTAGCACAGAGATAGCCATGTACCCAATAAATTATTCAAAAGGCTATCAAAATCAGGAAGCAAATATTATTACAAGAAAATAACTTGTTAAGCGTTTTCAACAAGCTTTACAATTGGGATCATTTTGCCAATGGGAAAAAAAAAATGGGAGAGGTTTGGCCTCATGACCAAGGTCACAGAATTCACAAGTGATGGTCCTAGAAATCAAACCCAGGCTGCCTCTTCCCAGAACCTGAGCTTAAAAACACAGGGATCCCCTCAAACAAAAGTCAAAGCTGCTGTAAGTGTGCAAGTGAGCAATGCTATATCCACTGGACTCAGACAACCAGATCTTTATCCTCAAGTCCCTAGATCCATCATGAGCATGAGGAAACAAATGAAGAGTGCTTTTCCTTGACGGTGTAAAAAGTCAAGGACATGAGGATTTGTAGTCTTTGTAGATGGGACACCCACCGGGGTTGCCTATGGATGGCAAGATTAGAGAGCATAATGTCCGTAGCATTACTTATGTTTTTCCAAAGCCTAGCAACCTCATGCATAAAATTTCTGCACCAAATAAATGGGAACCCCTTGCTTCATTCAATTCTTCTTCATTGACTAATATAATGGCCAATGTGCTGAACTGCAAGCACCTAGCTGGCTCTGAGACCACCTTGTGGAAACCAGAACCACTCATCGGTGATCTGCTAGGTAATGACTGGTTTATGGGTCCCTTATTTTCCTGTCACTTCAAAGTAAAATGCACAAGACATTTATTTCATTTTACCACTTTGCAACTTAGGCTGTCAGGGCAGCTGCTGGATTTTTGATTTGTCCTCGAATTTATTTCTCCTCTGGAAACATTTAGTGACATTCACAAGTCAGGAGCTGTAAAAATCAAAGGATCCCTTCACTACCTGTCTCAGTGACATCAAAGCAAGTAATGGGGTGAAACAGATAATATGGGAAGGAGGGTATGGAGTTGGCCCAAGGAGTATGAATCAAAAGGCAATGCTATCTCTCTGCCACTGGTGTCAGAAAGTGTAATGTCTGTAATGAGCAGCTATACACCATTGCTTAGTGTACTGTGAGAGCTTCCCTTATAGCTCAGCTGGTAAAGAATCCACCTGCAATGCAGGAGACCCCAGTTCAATTCCTGGGTCAGGAAGATCCCCTGGAGAAGGGAAAGGCTACCCCCTCCAGTATTCTGGCCTGGAGAATTCCATGAACCTTATAGTCTATTGGGTCTCAAAGAGTCAGACACGACTGAGCAATTTTCACTTTCACAGTGTACTATGAACCAAGGGCTTTAATAAGATAATTGTTGTTGCTTAGTTGCTCAGTTGTGTCTGACTCTTTGTGACCCCACAGACTATAGCCTGCCAGGTTCCTCAGTTCATGAAATTTTCCAGGCAAGAATACTGGAGTGGATTGCCATTCCCCTCTCTAGGGGATCTTCCCGGCTCAAGGATTGAACCTGTATCTCCTGTGCTGGCAGGCGGATTCTTTATCACTGAACTACCAAGGAAGCCCAGTGAAATAACAGCTCACATTTATTCAATGTAGTAAATATGCCAAGCATGCGCTTTACATATATTAACTCACTTAGTCCACACAACAAAACTATGATGAACAGGAAACTGAAGCAGAGATCTCAAGTGATTTTTCCAAGGTTAAACAGCAAGTAAATGGAAAAGTTAGGATTTGAACTCAGGTAGTCAGGCTCCAGATCTGCATTCATAGCTATACTGCCTCTCTTGACAGAGTAAATGGTGAGAAATATTCTACTTCCATATACTGGATCTTGTTTGATGTGTCATTCACGTATCCATATATCCATCAAACCACTGGTGAGCACCTAATGTGAATGAAGAATTATGCCAATAATGAGGAGCCTAAAAGTCAGGGGAAATACTTCTGCCCTAGTGAAACTTTGAGTCTAAAATGGGAAACAGACATTCGTCTTTAAAAAATTACACCAGTAAACCACAACTGTGACAGGTGACACCAAGTAATATCTGGTTCTTTGAAAACAGGTAATAGGGGACCATGACCTTGAAGGAGGCAGTGACCCACCACTGGGAATTCTTCTCTGAAGAAGTGACAATTGAGTTGCAATCTCACGAGGTGGGAGAAGAGCATTCCAACAGAAGGAACAGCACATGAAAACTATTTTTTGTTTCCTTTTCTCCCAAGCTTCTTTGACAGCTGCACTGGGCTCGTTTCTCTGGCCTCAGTTTGAATTAGATGGTTTGCTTTATCATGGTGAGACAAACATGACAAACCTAAAAATAATGGCTTCCTTTTTTTAAAAGCAGCCTGGTTGCAAAAAAGATTTCAAGCTCAGGGCTCACCACTTTTTTTCTTTTCTCTTAATGCCCAAAGACGAGTGGGGGTGTCAACGAAGACTAATTATTCCAATTGCAGATTAATTTGCCTTTTCCTTCTGAACTGGTTCTTAAAGTTCCATGGTGACAAGGGAAGAAGGGCGAATTAGAGTGCGAGGCTCTGAGGGATGGTGGAGGGTAAGGATGCTTCCATCTATCCAATGACTTTGGAGCCTGAGCAATGAGCAGGGACCTCTTAGAATCCATTTGAACGTGAGCTGTCAGCCTCACTGGAACTTGGAATCAGGCTGGTAAAGAATCTGCCTGCAATGTGGGAGACCTGGGTTCGATCCCTGGGTTGGGAAGATCCCCTGGAGAAGGGAAAGGCTACCCACTCCAGTATTCTGGCCTGGAGAATGCCATGGACTGTATAGTCCATGGGGTCGCAGAGTCAGACACAACTGAGTGACTTTCACTTTCACTTCCAGTCAAGAAAGACACATCAGGCAAACAGCCTCCCATCCACAGTGGCCCCACACTGGCTGTGTCCCTCTGACTTGAAGGCAAAGCTGCTTCCATTCCTTACTTGCTAACCACAGAGCCCTAGAAGTACCGTGACATACAAGTCATTAAAACTAGAGCCATAGCATTCTACCCAAGTGGCCAGGAGCTGCTTTATTGATTTACTTATTTTGGCAACAAATAAAGATTAAGGATAATCTTCCTGCTTTTGAACATAAAAAGCTTAGCAATTCATATCCCAGCAGGAGCCACAGCCCTTAGGCTACCGATTTCTCCACTCTGGGCCTCAGATTCACTATCCCCACAATACAGGGAGAGTTTTATAGGCTTATTATAAATTATCTATAAGGTTCCCTTCAGGAGAATACGAAGAGCAGTAGCATCACTATTCATGGGAACTCCTATTCCCATGGATGGTTATAAACACAGAATGAGAGTGCCAAGTTTGAATCCCAGCTCCACCTCTCGCTAATTACATGTAACCCTGGGTATGTTTTTTATGAGCCTTAGTTACCTCTTCTGTAAAATGTGAATGATAACATAAAGTGGGAAGTATAATAGTACTTAAAATGTAAAGTTGTTTTAAGGCTTAAATGAGGTAATACATGTAGGAGAGAAACCTGACACCATTAAGCTCTCAATACTTCTTAACTATTATTCTTCATGAACCCATTTGCTTTAATATCACAAGGATAATTAAACAGTTCAATGAGGACCACAGAAGTACCCATCTAGTGTCACCTGTGATTCTCTTTGTTTACCTCAGTTATACGGGTAAGTATTAAATAATTACATTGTCCAATCCAGCATGTTTGACAACTGTTGCTACCAGAGACGGCAATGGCACCCCACTCCAGTACTCTTGCCTGGAAAATCCCATGGACAGAGGAGCTTGGTAGGCTGCAGTCCATGGGGTCGCTAAGAGTTGGACACGACTGAGCGACTTCACTTTCACTTCACTTTCATGCATTGGAGAGGAAATGGCAACCCACTCCAGTGTTCTTGCCTGGAGAATCCCAGGGACCGGGGAGCCTGGTGGGCTGCCGTCTATGGGGTTGCACAGAGTCGGACACGACTGAAGCGACTTAGCAGCAGCAGCAGCAGCAGCAGCTACCAATAATCGATTCTCATACTTGTTTGGTTTTAAGCTTGAGTTCTGTAAAGAATTTTGTCCTTTCTTCATTGTGAACCTATTAGGACATTTCAAACCCTTTTTTCTCAAATACAGTTATACAATAGATTTCTCATAATTTCATATATGTAGTTGGAGTTAAAATATGCCAACCCTGAAGGGACTTTAATTCTTCCTTTTAGAAGAGTCATATTTCATGCACATTTTTAAACACCAAGGTTGAGGCTTTCTTCATTTTATTTAGATGCCTGGAGATCAGTGAGAAAAATCTGTGAAGACTCACTGTTGTGCTTTTTTTTTTCCTCCTGAATCAGTAGTGACACTGATTTATAACTTAATAGTGATTCCCTCGAGCACTTAATAACATAGATTACACCCTAATAAATGCATTTCCTGTAGGCTTAAGTGACTAACACACTGATCTATTAGACTGGTATAATAATATAGGCAGCTTCTTCTTGGTTACTGAGAAATTTTCTAAGGAATAGGTACCTTCTAAAATAAGAGTACTAAATAAACATTTTTCTACTGGTAGATTCTTTATACCAATTAATTCTTACCTGGGAAAGAGAAATGCGTAATTTCATATTCTCAGAATATGCTCACCATGTGTATTTTGAAGAGCGGGCCCTTTTATTTTAGTTAATGTTAATTATCCTTAAAACGTTCAGGATCATTAAGAGAATTAAGATGTTTAGTACTCTTTAAATGTATTTAGCAATGTCAAGATTCTAGTTTTGCATTTTATTTTCTGGTTTCTGAATCTAGGTCAAATCTGCATGCACTGTGCATCTCCAAATGTGCTTTATCTTTTTTTTCCTCAGTACTTGAGCCCTGTTACATGTTGATCAGTTTTAAAAAAATCTTAACATACAGATGCTTGTACTTAGCATCTGTCAGTAACCCTGTGATTAATGACTCCAGTGTTGCCTAGCATGTCCAAGCATCATAAGGCTTGGCTAATGTTTTGATCAGGTCTGAACAGCGTGTTTAAGAGCTTCTCTTAAGGACAGCTAGAGGGTAGGAAGTAATCACATTGAACGAAAAGTCCAAGTTTTTGCAACTTGTGGTGAAATCTTTCTGAATATTGATTCCCTTTGCTAATAAGCTCAGAAGTTCAAAGCAAGGACCGGAGGCCATGGCTCCCCCTTGCCTCCTTCAGACAAACTGCACTCCTCCTCCTTCTAAATGGACAGGATTATGAAACAGAATTTTTTTTAAGCTATATTACCCCCTTGACCTCTTTTCAAGAGCTTCTGTTACTAACATTAACTTAAATTCCCTCTGCCAGAACCAAGTTTTCAAATAAATTACACTCAGATCATTCCTCCCACCTCATCTTAGTGGTATTTAAAAAATGATGCAATGTGGATAATTTCATATCTAATGGTGAAGCTTTTAAAATTCAGCCTCAGGTAAGTGAGCATTGCTCTTGATGAGTAGCAAGTAGGTGTGGCAACTGGCTGCTAAGCCTACAGAGGGTCCCAGGCACTGGTAACTCAGATATTAAGGCAATTTGAACATTTGCTCATCTCTTGCTCCTTACAGAAGCAGAAAGAAGCTCCACTGCACCCCAGAGAGTTGGGGGCCAGTATCTCACTATACGGTAGGTACATGAAAGTCTATATCAAATAATCAATGAAAAAAAAATGAATGCCTATTTTGTTTTTAGTCACATCAAAAAAATAAAGCCCACAACTTCCCCCACTACCCCCGCTTCCACATGCCTTGGTGCCACTCCAGAAACAAACATTGTCATCATGAGTTCTCATTTATTCCTCAGAAAAATGGACTGTATGTGCCCAGTGACTAAAAACATCAGTGTATTTAGGAAACCTTAATCAAATTAAAGGCTTCCCAGGTGGTGCTGAAAGTGAAAGAAAGTGAAAGTGTTAGTCACTCAGTCCTGTCTGAGTCTTTTCGACCCCAGGGACTGTAGCCCACCCACCAGGCTTCTCAGTCCATGGAACTCTCCAGGTAAGATTACTAGAGTGGGTTGCCATGCCCTTCTCCAGGGGCTCTTCCTGACCCAGGGACTGAACTCAGATCTGCATTGCAGGCAGATTCTTTACTTTCTGAGCCACCAGGGAAGTCCACCCAGGTGGTGACAGTGGTAAAGAACCCATCTGCCAATGCAGGAGCGGTAAGAGATACTGGTTCTATTCCTGGGTCAGGAAGATCCCCTGGAGAAGGAAATGACAACCCAGTCCAGTATTCTTGCCTGGAGAATTCCATGTACAAAGGACCCTGCGGGACTATAGTCCACAGGGTCGCAAAGAGTAGGACATGATTGAAGCCACTTAGCATGCGTGCATGCAATCAAACTAAAGGCTTAAAAAGATGCCACTAGATTGAACAAGTAAGAGACCACTGGTTACTTTGAAAAGAGCAGCTCCAGTGGAGTGGTGAAGGCAGAAACCACCCTGCGGTGGGGTGAGGCAAGTGGGTGGGAAGGCAACGGAGGCAAGAAATGTAGGCCACTCTTTTAAGAAATTTGCTGGCAAATGGAAGGATGGAGACAGAGAATAGCAGCTTTAGGGAGATAGCTATTCCCCATAATCTCCCTAAGAGACAAGGGTGTTTTTAGGGAAGGCATTAATTTTATTTGGACAAATTTCTGTGCCTTCTTTGCCAAGGGTAAATCAGTTATGGAATCAGAAAGGTTGTGGATACAGGAAAAAGAGCAAATAAAATCAGAAGGTGGTTCCAAAGAGCGGTTGAAGGCTAGTCTTGTCCTTGGAGGCAAGAGTGAGGCAATCATCATCCTTTGCGGGGATACGGATGAGGAAAGAATACGTTGGAACCCAGAGAAATGTTGGCTTCCCTGATAGCTCAATTGGTAAAGAATCCACCTGCAATTCAGGAGACCCCAGTTTGATTACTAGCTTGGGAAGATCCGCTGGGGAAGGGATAGGCTACCCACTCCAGTATTCTTGGGCTTCCCTTGTGGCTCAGATGGTAAGGAATCCACCTGCAATGCTCAGGAGACCCCAGTTCGATCCCTGGGTTGGGAAGATCCCCTGGAGAAAGGAGAGGCTACCCACTCAAGTATAGTCCATGGGGTCGCAAAGAGTTGGACACAACTGAGCGACTTTCACTTTCAGAGAAATGTTGAGAGGTAGAAGTAGTGACATGGATGTGTTAAGGATATAATAAAGGGATTCAAGATTGAAAAGAAGAGACAGGCTGTGAACTCAATGGTTTGGCAACACTGGTGACTGGTAGCAAACAAAAGGCCTTCTTGTCTCCTGATGAAGAGCAGTCAAGGGGGCACTTAAGTCTTTTCCTAACCACTGGTACCAGTAAGAATAAGGCTCTGGCCTCTAATGAAAGCAAATGCTATCTGACCAGACCCCATGTTTTGGCTGCAAGAGTCTCTATAGAGACAAATGACCTGGTGGAGCAAGCAGCCTACCTGCTATGTTTTGCAGGAAAGAATACGTTGAAGAATATTATTGAAGAAGAATATTTTTTAGGAAATATTTTTGCAGGAAAGAATACATTGAAGAAGAATATTTTTTAGCCCATAGGGCTCATCAGTTCTAAAACTGTCTTCCTGTCAGTGGAGAGGGAAGGGTCTGCCTGATTTACATGAAGAGTAAATCCTGATTAATAAGTGAGGTCGAGTGGGAGGTTATTAGAAGTCTCTCTGGGGGAATTCTCTGGTGGTCCAGTGGTTAGAACTTGGCACTCTCACTGCTGGGGCCCTGGGTTCAATCCCTGATGAGGGAATTAATATCCTGCAAGCTGCGCCCTGTTGCTGTGGCCAAAAAAAAGTTTCTGTGGCTTCCTGGAAAATTTTAAAGCCAGGCTCAGATCATTCCAAATTCCATGTCTCTTGTCCCATATTCTAAAACCTCACCACTGTGTTTAGTCTATGTCACCTCCCTGCCTGTTTACTCAGAAAATTCTCCTCTACAGACAACCACTCTGTCTGAATTTCCAAGTTTAACCACTTATTTGGGTTAAGGCTATGTTTTATAAACATATATCAAAGTGATAGGGATCACCTAGCAATACATGGGTACTAAGTGAAAGAAAGTGAAAGTAAAAGTGAAGTCACTCAGTCATGTCTGACTTTTTGTGACCCCATGGACTATAACCTACCAGGCTCCTCTGTCCATGGGATTTTCCAGGCAAGAATACTGGAGTGGGTTGCCATTTCCTTCTTCAATACATTTGTATGGAGCTCAGTGTCAGATTAGTTTGCTATTACCTTGGGAGCATGGACCTTAAGAAAATGAAGCACCACAGAGGTATGGAAGAAGTAGGACACGATGTGCTGCCAGGAAACCAGATTAGAAAGTGGCAATACAGTGTGGGAAAAATCAGGGCACTGGATTCTGAAGTAGCTCTTATCTAGAGTGTCTGAAAAAGAGTTTAGTGGCCCTCTAGAAGACAACTTTTACCCATTATATATTTTTCCTAGGTCCAATATGAGGTCCTGCAGGATGTTATTTCTATGAGAGCACATGGAAAAATAATTCATGTTCCTGCTGTCACTAACATATTCCAGGTTACTGTTTTAATGGAAACAAAGCTATGATAGCTCCATGGAGAAAGATCAGTTAGTTTAACAGTCTCAACCCAAAAACTACCTCAATTCAGGCTCAGGCCCAAAGAGATATTCAGCAGGCCACGGAAGGTTCACTGCCAAAAGTTCTTGCCCTGACCCACGATGACAAAGATCATTTTCTCCCTGGATAAGACCTGTAACTTTCCAATGGAGTAGATGCCTTAGGATGCATATACGCCTGGCAGGGGGAACACACTTACTTCACCATATGTTGTGATTTTAATGATTGAGATGAAAGCCTATTCTGGGAGCAATATTTTCTTTTTTTCAAAATGGAAATATCTTGGAACTTCCCTGGCAGTCCAGTGGTTAATCAGTGAAGTCAAGTGGGAAGTGACTAGAAGTATCTCTGGAGGACTTCCCTAGTGGCCCAGTGGGTTAAGACTCTGAACTTCCACTGCAGGGGGCGAGAGTTCAATCCCTGGTTGGGGAACTACTATTACACATGCCACTTGGTATGTACAAAAAAATAGAAATATATTGTTCCTGTGATTATAGAAGTAATACATGTTCTCGGTAAACACTCAAATAATACAAACGTGTGTGTGTGTTTGTGTGTGTGTGTGCACGCATGCATGCACTAAGTTGCTTCACTTGTGTCCCACTCTATGGGATCCTATGGACTGTAGCCTGCCAGGCTCTTCTGTCCACGGGATTTTCCAGGCAAGAATACTGGAGCTGGTTTCCATTTTCTCCTCCTCCAGGGGATCTTTCCAACCCAGGGACTGAACCCCTGTCTCCTGCTTGGCAGGCAGATTCTTTACCACTAGCGCCACCTTGTGGTGTCACTTCTCCATAGAGAAAAAGTTGTGTATAACCGTCCAGATTTTATTAAAACCTATAGAATCATTTGATTTACACTATTTTGTACCTTAATTTTTTTCACTGCACAATATGTCATAGACATTATGGAGAAATAAGCTCCTAAAAACCTACCCTCCTGCATATAATAATGATAAACTCTGAAACAAAATACAAATAAACCATTACCTGACAGACCCAAGTTAGGACACTGAAAGATGAATTCCCTAGGTCAGTAGGTGCCCAATATGTTACTGGAGATAAGCGGAAAAATAACTCCAGAAAGAATGAAGAGACAGAGCCAAAGCAAAAACAACACCCAGTTATGGATGTCACTGGTGATGGAAGCAAGTTCCAATGCTGTAAAGAACAATATTGCATAGGAAACTAGAATGTTAGGTCCGTGAATCAAAGCAAATAGGAAGTGGTCAAACAGGAGATGGCAAGAGTGAATGTTGACAATTTAGGAATCAGCAATCTAAAATGGACTGGAATGGGAGAACCTAACTCAGATGAACGTTATATTTACTACTGTGGGCAAGAATCCCTTAGAAGAAGTGAGGTAGACATCATACTTAACAAAAGAGTCTGAAACGCAGTACTTGGATGCAATCTAAAAACGACAGAATGATCTCTGTTCGTTTCTGATGCAAACCATTCAATATCAAGGTAACCCAAGTTTATGCCCTTACCAGTAATGCTGAAAAAGCTGAAGTTGAATAGTTCTATGAAGACGTACAAGACCTTCGAGAACTAACACCCAAAAAAGATGTCCTTTTCATTATAGGGGACTGGAATGCAAAAGTAGGAAGTCAAGAAAAACCTGGAGTAAAAGGCAAATTTGGCCTTGGAGTACAGAATGAAACAGGGCAAAGGCTAATAGAGTTTTGCCAAGAGAATGCACTGGTTATTGCAAATACCCTCTTCCAACAACGCAAGAGAAGACTTTACAGATGGACATCACCAGATGGTCAACACTGAAATCAGATTGACTATATTCTTTGCAGCCAAAGATGGAGAAACTCTATACAGTCAGCAAAAACAAGACCAGGAACTCACTGTGGTTAAGATCATGAATTCCTTATTGCCAAATTCAGACTTAAATTGAAGAAAGTAGGGAAAACCACTAGACCATTCAGGTATGACCTAAATCAAATCCTTTATGATTATACAGTAGAAGTGAAAAATAGATTTAAGGGACAAGGTCTTATAGACAGAGTGCCTGATGAACTATGGATGGAGGTTCATGACATTATACAGGTGACAGGGACCAAGACCATCCCCAAGAAGAAAAAATGCAAAAAAAAATAAAATTGGCTTTCTGAGGGGGCCTTAAAAATAGCTGTGAAAAGAAGAGAAGCAAAAAGCAAAGGAGAACAGGAATGATATACTCATTTGAATGCAGAGTTCCAAGGAATAGCAAGGAGAGATAAGAAAGCCTTCCTCAGTGATCAGTGCAAAGAAATAGAGGAAAACAATAGAATGGGAAAAACTAGAACTCTCTTCAAGAAAATTAGAGGTACCAAGCAAACATCTCATGCAAAGATGGGCACAATAAAGAACAGAAATGGTACGGGCCTAACAGAAGCAGAAGATATTAAGAAGAGGTGGCAAGAATACACAGAAGAACTGTACAAAAAAGATCTTTGTGACCCAGATAATCACGATGGTGTGGTCACTCACCTACAGCCAGATATACTGGAATGTGAAGTCAAGTGGGCCTTAAAGCATCACTATGAACAAAGCTAGTGGAGGTGATGGAATTCCAGTAGAGCTATTTCAAATCCTGAAAGATGATGCTGTGAAAGTGCTGCACTCAATATGCCAGCAAATTTGCAAAACTCAGCAGTGGCCACAGGACTGGAAACGGTCAGTTTTCATTCCAATCCCAAAGAAAGGCAATGCCAAAGAATGCTCAAACTACCGCACAATTGCACTCATCTCACACGCTAATAAAGTGATGCTCAAAATTCTCCAAGCCAGGCTTCAGCAATATGTGAACTGTGAACTTCCAGATGGTCAAGCTGGTTTTAGAAAAAGCAGAGGAACCAGAGATCAAATTGCCAACATTCGCTGGATCATGGAAAAAGCACGAGAGTTCCAGAAAAACATCTATTTCTGCTTTATTGACTATGCCAAAGCCTTTGACTGTGTGGATCACAATAAACTGGAAAATTCTTCAAGAGATGGGAATACCAGACCACCTGACCTGCCTCTTGAGAAACCTATAAGCAGGTCAGGAAGCAACAGTCAGAACTGGACATGGAACAACAGACTGGTTCCAAATACGAAAAGCAGTACATCAAGGCTGTATATTGTCACCCTGTTTATTTAACTTATATGCAGAGTACATCATGAGAAACTCTTGGCTGGAAGAAGCACAAGCTGGAATCAAGATTGCCAGGAGAAATATCAATAACCTCTGATATGCAGATGACATGACCCTTATGGCAGAAAGTGAAGAGGCACTAAAAAGCCTCTTGATGAAAGTGAAAGAGGAGAGTGAAAAATTTGGCTTAAAGCTCAACATTCAGAAAACGAAGATCATAGCATCTGGTCCCATCACTTCATGGGAAATAGATGGGGAAACAGTGGAAACCGTGTCAGACTTTATTTTTTTGGACTCCAAAATCACTGCAGATGGTGATTGCAGCCATGAAATTAAAAGACGCTTACTCCTTGGAAGGAAAGTTATGACCAACCTAGATAGCATATTAAAAAGCAGAGACACTACTTTGTCAACAAAGGTCCATCTAGTCAAGGCTATGGTTTTTCTTGTGGTCATGTATGGATGTGAGATTTGGACTGTGAAGAAGGCTGAGCGCCGAAGAATTGATGCTTTTGAACTGTGGTGTTGGAGAAGACTCTTTAGAGTCCCTTGGACTGCAAGGAGATCCAACCAGTCCGTTCTGAAGATCAGTCCTGGGTGTTCATTGGAAGGAATGATGTTAAAGCTGAAACTCCAGTACTTTGGCCACCTCATGCGAAGAGTTGACTCATTGAAAAGACTCTGATGCTGGGAGGGATTGGGGGCAGGAGGAGAAGGGGACGATAGAGGGTGAGATGGCTGGATGGCATCACCGACTCGATGGACGTGAGTTTGAGTGATCTCCGGGAGTTGGTGATGGACAGGGAGGCCTGGCGTGCTGCGATTCATGGTGTCGCAAAGAGTCAGACACGATTAAGCAACTGAACTGAACTGAACAGGCATCACACTTTCTGATTTCAAACTATATTATTAAACTATAGTAATCAAAACAGGGTAATACTAGCATAAATCAGACACATAGACCAAAGGGACAAAATAGAGAGCCAGAAGTAAAGCCACACATGTATGGTCAGCTAATCTTTGGCAAGGGTGCCAACAACACAAAACATGGAGAGGATAATCTCTTCAACAAATTATGTTAAGAAAACTGGATAGCCACAGACAGAAAAAGAAAAAGGACACCATCTTAAAGCACTCCCCAAATTAACTTAAAATGTACCTGAAAATGTAAAACTGCTAGAAGAAAACAACAGAAAAACTTCTTGACAAGGGTGTTGGCAAAGATATTTCAGATATGACACCAAAATCATGAGAAACAAAAGCAAAGCAAAAATAAACAGATAGAACTATGTCAAACTAAAAATCTTCCACACAGCAAAGGAAACAATCAACAAAATGAAAAGGCAACTACTGACTGGAACAAAATATATGCAACTATCTATCTGATAAGGGGCTATTATCCAATATGTATATAAAGTGAAGTGAAGTGAACTCACTCAGTCGTGTCTGACTCTTTGCGACCCCATGGACTGTAGCCGGCCAGGCTCCTCTGTCCATGGGATTCTCCAGGCAAGAATACTGGAGTGGGTTGCCATTTCCTTCTCCAGGGGATGTTCCCAACCCAGGGATCAAACCCTGGTCTCCCACATGGCAGGCAGATGCTTTATCCTCTGAGCCAAAAGAATTTCTAAATCTTAATAGCAAAGAAAACCAAATAATATGATTAAAAACTATACACAAAAACTAAAAAAGTTAAACTCATAGAAGCAAAGTATAGAATGGTGGTTTCCAGGAGCTGGAGGAGTGGGAAAAATGGGGAGATGGTGGTCAAAGAGCACAAGTCTTCAGCCATTAGATGAAAAAGTTCTGGAGATTTACTGCATGGCATGGTGACTATAGGAAATGATACAGTATAGCATACTTGAAATTAGCTAGAGACTAGACCCTAAGCATTCTTGCCACAAAAAAAAAAGTACCGTGAAATGATGGATGTGTTAACCAACCTGATTGTAGTAATCATTTCAAAAATATGTGCATATCTGTTTATAATAGCCAGGACATGGAAGCAACCTAGATGTCCATCAGCAGATGAATGGATAAGAAAGCTGTGGTACATATACACAATGGAGTATTATTCAGCCATTAAAAAGAATACATTTGAATCAGTTCTAATGAGGTGGATGAAACTGGAGCCTATTATACAGAGTGAAGTAAGCCAGAAAGAAAAACACCAATACAGTATACTAACGCATATATATGGAATTTAGAAAGATGGTAACAATAACCCTATGTACGAGACAGCAAAAGAGACACCGATGTATAGAACAGTCTTATGGACTCTGTGGGAGAGGGAGAGGGTGGGAAGATTTGGGAGAATGGCATTGAAACATGTAAAATATCATGTATGAAATGAGTTGCCAGTCCAGGTTCGATGCACGATACTGGATGCTTGGGGCTGGTGCACTGGGACGACCCAGAGGGATGGAATGGGGAGGGAGGAGGGAGGAGGGTTCAGGATGGGGAACACATGTATACCTGTGGCGGATTCATTTTGATATTTGGCAAATCTAATACAGTTATGTAAAGTTTAAAAAAAAAAAAAAAAAAAAAAAAAAAAAAAAACATGTGCATATCAAATTATCAGGTTGTATATTTTAATATATGCTACTTTGTTAGGGGAATTCCCTAGTGGTCCAGTGGTTAAAACTCCATGCTTCTACTGCAGGGTCATGGGTTTAATCCTTGGTCAGGGAACTAAGATCACATTTATGCATGGCCATAAATAAATAATGTAATAGCAGATAGATGTTATATATGTTCTTGTAAGTATTTGACTATTAAAAATGTTTTAAATCCAATCAACAAAAAAACATAAAGGCAATTGTCTACTTAAAGGACTTCTGAAATAAATCTTAAATGTTTAAAAATGACCTTTATACAATATTATACAATATGTCAAATACATCTGATAAAAAAAATAAAAGGAAAAATACCTTAAATGTAGTAATTCTTACATCTGCAAGAATTCAGATTTTCTTACCTTAGGTTTGACTAGATACCTATACCTCAAGTATCACAGAACAGTAATGCCAGAGTATACATTCAAAGGTCATCTAATCTGGCCCCCAGTCTTTTTTTTTTGATTTATTTATTTTAATTAGAGGCTAATTACTTTACAATATTGTATTGATTTTGCCATACATCCACATGAATCCACCATGGGTGTACACGTGTTCCCAATCCTGAACCCCCCTCCCACATCCCTCCCCATACCATCCCTCTGTCTTTTTAAAAATTTCTAGTTGGAGGAGAATTGCTTGACAATATTGTGTTAGCTCGGAGAAGGCAATGGCAACCCACTCCAGTACTCTTGCCTGGAAAATCCCATGGATGGAGGAGCCTGGTAGGCTGCAGTCCATGGGGTCGCTAAGAGTTGGACACAACTGAGCAACTTGCCTTTCACTTTTCACTTTCATGCATTGGAGAAGGCAATGGCAACCCACTCCAGTGTTCTTGCCTTGAGAATCCCAGGGACGGGGGAGCCTGGTGGGCTGCCTTCTATGGGGTCACACAGAATCGGACACGACTGAAGCGACTTAACAGCAGCAGCATTGTGTTAGCTTCTGCCATACAACAAAGTGAATCAGCCGCAAGTACACATATGTCCCTTCCCTCCTAAACCTCACTCCCATGCCCACCCCACCCAACCCTTCTGGGTTGTCACAGAGCACCAGGTTGAGCTCTCTGTGTTATATAGCAGCTTTTCACTGGCGATCTATTTTACACTTCGGTTCAGTTCAGTCACTCAATCGTTACACATGGTAGTGTTTATATGTCAGTGCTACTCTCTAAGTCCATCCTACCCTCTCCTTCCCCCACTGTTTCAACATAATAAAACCCCAGGTTTTTTGACACACCTGAAAATCCCATCAGAGAATAGAATATCTGACTGTACATTACAAATTATCTTAGGTGAATCCACAGTCTCCTTTGATAGGTTGCTTTGGATATGTCTTCTATCTAAGTGAACCTTTATCATGCTTTCTTTATAAACATACATTATGAACATTTTCAAATGTACAAAGATGTAAAGAATAATATAATGAACCACATATAAAGCTATCACCCAAACAAGTAACAAAATGTCACAACCATCATTTTAACTATCGCTTTTTTCCTCTAGAGTATTTTAAAACAAATTTCAAACATATCCTTTAGCCCCTACATACTTCCGTATGCATCTCTAAATAGTATAGACATTTTTATTACACATCACCCATGATATTATTGCATCAAACTTCAAAAATTAACAATCCCTTGGTGTTATCTAATACCTAGCACATATTCATATTTCCAAGATTGCTTCAAATTTTAATTTTATAATTATTTTAATTGAACTTCATTTATTTTTAAACTACTGCTGAATGTTCACTGTTTGGGGCCAGACTCTATATTTTGAGATGGCTTACCATCCTGCAGACATCAAAGCTTAGCTTTCAACTGTTTTTCCCAAGTGCAGAGAAATGCCTCCCTGCAGCTGCTGCTGCTGCTAAGTTGCTTCAGTTGTGTCCGACTCTGTGCGACCCCATAGACGGCAGCCCACCAGGCTCCTCCATCCATGGGGTTTTCCAGGCAAGGGTATTGGAGTGGGGGCAGAAATATAATGCAGCAGTTTAAAAAAATGAAGAAATTGGTCTTTACCCAGACAGATCCCCAAAACATGTCGTTAAATTAAAAAGCAAGCTGCAGAATACAACATGACACACATTTGTCAGAAAACACAAATCTCTATGCAGTAGTTGTGCCTTATCCACAGGGGATATGCTCCAAGACTGTCAGTTGATGTCTGAAACCACAGACCAAGTCCTAAAAATACTGCGTTCCCCTTCTATATACATACTTATGATAAAGTTTAAAGAATGAATTATGCACAGTGAGAAATTAACAATAACTAATAAAATAGAAAAATTATTTAAAATATACTTAATAAAAGTTATATGAGTGTGGTCTAATTCTCCCTCTCCCTCTTTCTAAATATCTATTGTACTATACTCACCCCGCTCTCCTGAAGTGAGAGGATGGAATGCCCTATGATGAGATGAAGTGAGGTGAATGACATAGGTGCTGTGATATAGCATTAGGCTCCTACTGACCTTGTGACAAGACAGCAGAAGGAGGATTATCTGCTTTGGGTGTCCTGAATTATCAATCCAGGATAGTGTTGATTGTGGGATGTCAGGAGCAGATGATGTTGATGGCTGGGCAGCAGGAAGGGACCAAGCAGCTAAGCAGGACTGTACAAGATTTCATCATGCTACTCTGAACAACGTGCAGTTTAAAATTTATACATTGCTTATTTCTGGAATTTTCTATTTAATATTTTTGCACTGTGGTTGACTATAGGTCACTGAAACTGCAAGAAAGCAAAACCATGGATAGGGGAGCTGGGGAAGACTATTGTATCTCAATTATGCATATACATGTATGTGAATGCTGAGAAAAACATTTGAAAGATACCTACCTATAACTTGTGATTATCTCCTGAAAGAGGACTGGGATGAGGAGGGTGATTAAGTGAAAGAGAATTTAGCATCATCTGCATCATTTGAAATTTTACAGTGACAGTGTAAATGTTACAAGAAAGGAAAGCCCTGCATGTATTTTCATGGGCAAAGACAAAATTGCAGGTTTTCCTAGACAAAATTTCATATATCTACTAAGAGTAGACACTGTAGCAGATGCTGTGGGATGTGAAACATGAATGAGCCATGGACCCTGTCTTCCAAGCGCTTCTCTTCCTGGCAGAAAGATGTGAGGTGAACACGTGAAAAGATTCTCTAGGACTTCCCTGTTGGTGCAGTAGATAAGAATCTGCCTGCCAATGCAGGGGACACAGGTTTGATTCCTGGTCTGGGAATATTCCACATACCACAGGATAACTAAGCCTGTGCACCAAAACTACTGAGCCTGAGCTCTAGAGCCCATTAACCACAACCACTGCAACTATTGAAGCCTGTACATTAGAGCCTGAGCTCTGCAACGAGAAGCCACCACAATGAGAGGCCCATGCACTGCAATTAGAGTGCAGTCCCAACTCACCACAACTCGAGAGCGAAGTTCTCAAAGCAACAAAGACCCAGCACAGCCAAAAATAAATTAAAAATAAGAGTCTCCAAAATGAAATACCCATCCACACCCAATATGGCATTCACAGAAGGAAAGAGCACTATAGAAGGGGGAAGGCCTCAAGGAAGACGTGGTTGCTGGGCTGAACTCTGAAGATAAGGAAAGATCTGAGTAGGATAGGAAGCCACTTCTGTTCTGTTTGGAATCTCACTGAAGAGCAGACAGAGGCAGGGAATCCCAAGCACTTCTTCTTCTAGTCTTTATTGGCTTCGTGGGCAGCTCTCCCCACTGACAGACTCTACTCCCTGGGCTCAAGATCAAAGAAGGCACAGCCAATGTACAGCTCATCTCCAGCTGTGAATGATCCAAGAATTATTTCGTCTTTGGAAGGTATCATGTATATTTTTTCTCTTTTTTTCACCAGCAGATTTAACTTCCCTAATTACATTCTGCTCATCCGATGTTAAAATGAGGCTCCATTTTTTAAGCCCATGTTGTCAAAACTGTCCCTGCCTGATTCTCCCCACTCTGTACCACCACCTGCACCAAACTTTACCTATCTCAGGTCCAAAGTATATACAAGTCTCCCAGGTCTCCATTCTCTGCTGGTGAGTCAGTGGATGCTAATGGATTAGTCATTAAATAATTCCTATTAATGTGTTATCTTGCTCACAAAATATACTAGCTTAATCAGGCTACAATGAATACCTCTAAAACCCCCTAAGAAGTAATTAATGGTGGCAATTTTAGACAATAGCTTCAAGATTGAAACAGAAGCTATATGGAGAACTTGACTCATCCTAAAAGTGTGGGCTTCTGTGCTGGGCAGGGTAGACTTCTAGGCTATAGGTGAGAAAAGACTCTCAGTGCTCTGGACCTCTGGCATATCCTTACCTGTAGCCCTAGAGCACTCCAGAATCCATAATGTTGGACTCTTAGCAGGTTTCTAGGCCACCTGATACCATGGCAAAAGCCTTCTCTGAATTAATCCTAGGCCTAGCCTGTGACCAAGTTCTTTTTCATAGGCTCATCCTGTACTTTAACACTGTACCAGGTGCTTTCTTTATCCCTTCTACCCTAGTACTGAGAATAGTCTCTATCCGGCACCCAGCAGAGAAGTTATGGGTTTCTCCCTCTCTACCTTACTGTGGAGATTTGAAAGATTTCCAGTGGAAAAGAATTGATATCTTCCTTTACTGTGCCTTTTAGAGAAGTCATTCCAATTCCCAGAAGAAGCAGGCTTTGTTCTCCCCAAATTGAGGAGAAAAGTCACTTGATTACAGCTTTGCCAGGTGCCCACAACCAAGCAGAGGCTCAGTTAAATCTTTATTCTCACTTTTTTCCCAGTGCCTTAAGAAAAAAGGAAAAGCGTGACATTTCCATTGACTGTGACAGATGTAGGTGGATCAGGTGAGAGAGTTAGAAAGAGATGAGACAAACCAACCTGGGCAACAGGTGATCCAGGATCAAGATCCCAGTGTAACAACCAATGTTTGTAGAGTTACTCAGTAAGTGTATGACAGATACTCCAATAAGCACCTTTCACAACAGCCCTGTAAGTTTAAGTACCATTATCATCATTTAAAGGACAGAGGTAAAAATGATGTTCAGAAATGTTCAGTAACTTGCAAAGGATCACATAACAATTTAGTGGCAGATTCAAACCTGGAGAGTCTGACACTAGCACCAGTCCCTTACCTGCTATATCATGCTGCTGTGCATGCATGCTAAGTCACATAAGTCGTGTTTGACTCTTTGCAACTACATGGACTGTAGCCCCACCAGGCTCCTCTGTCCATGGGATTCTCTAGGCAATAATACTGGAGTGGGTTGCCATTTCCTCTTCCAGGGGATCTTCCTGACCCAGGGATTGAACCCACATCACTTATGTTTCCTGAATTGGCACGCGGGTTCTTTACCACTAGCACCACCTGGGAAGCCCCATCATGTTGCTATAGGTACCATGAAAATTTCTAGGCAAGGAGGGGAAGACTCAAGCAGAAAATTGGCAGAGGAACAGCTGGCTCAGATGGTAAAGAATCTGCCTGCAATGCAGGACTGGGGTTCAATCCCTGGGTGGGGAAGATCCCTTGGAGGAGGAAATGGTTACCCACTCCAGTATTTTTGCCTGGAGAATTCCATGAACTGAGGAGCCTGGCAGGCTACAGTCCATGGGGTCACAAAGAGTCAGACACAACTGAGCAACTAACATTTTCACTTTTACTTTCACTTTCTTTTCAGCTGGACAATAGGTAATTGACATTGGGGAAGTCCAGTATAGGCTGAGGAATGGGAGGGTGTCAGGCAAGCAGTGTGTAGGAGAAGTAAAACAGAACCTAGCAAGGATCCTATCACCAGGGCTGGAATCAAGAGGTAAACCTCCAGTGCCCAGGAGGAAAGGCAAGAACAAGAAAAGTGCAGAGGTGCATTAAAATTGGCACTGCGGCAAGGGAGGAATCCATAAGGAAGCAAATGACAAGGATGTTTTGATGCTGCACTGTGTACTATGGGTCAAGGACTCCAGAGATCTGCCTTGCCTAGAGAGAGTATATGAAATACAGCTGTGGTTTCATATACAGTTGACCATTTAAAAACATGGGTTTGAACTGTGTGTTCACTTATACACAGACTTTTTTCAGTAGTAAATACTACAGTGCTACATGGTCTGCAGTTGGTTGAATCCACGGATGTTGACCTGCAGGCAACACAGCAAAAGCAGATACAAAGGACCAACTATAAGTTATATGAAAATTCTCAACTGCAAGCTGGTGAAGGGTATCCTCTCAAATGTTCTCTATCACTTTCAAATTTAGCACTATGATATGCAATCCATTTTTTCCCTGCTGCTCTTTGGACCATAAGATGGAAATGAAATCTTATACTCATGAAGTAAAGAATGCATGGCCTAAACACTACATCTGAGAGTTCACAGCAGGGCAGGACCCAGAAAATGGTACAAAGGCAGTTCTGTCTAATTCCAGTGACTTCTATTTCCTTCTTTTTGACTCATCTCCCCAACCAGGCCTAAACCCTTTGGCAACACCAGGAATTTGGTCCAAATCCCATGAAAATGGACCTGCACTATGATATGGCCCATCATTTTAAGGCCCTGATAATAATAAGTCCTGTTAATGTTTGGATCACAGTGTAACTGCAGGAAGGAAGACTGTTGTATTGCAACTTTGACAACTCTGGGGACAAGAATCTTAACTGCAATTGACAGTTGCATTCTCTCCAAAATCACTCTTGCAATACACATGCTAAGGTTCTTACAAGAAATTAAGAATGTCCATATCAATGCTATGAAATGGATTAGAGTGTATTAAACAGTTATGGATGCTATGATATGCCTCCAGATGCACCATTCAGGACTAAGACACTCATATCTAACCTGCTGAAAGTACTGATAGCCTGACAACCTTGAGCTGAGCTCTAGAACTTGCATGACCTCTCTAGAACTCGCATGACCCAAAGAGTGAAAGCTCCCTCCTGACGTGAACAGTCCTTTATGTATTAAGAAAGTTGAATTCGTTGTTGAAACCCTCCCATAAAAATATACTCCATTACCAGATGGCATCACTAGTGAATTCCAACAAATGTTTGAGGAAAAAATAATGTCAATTCTACCCAAACTCTTGCAGAAAACATGAGGGAGGATTATTTCCTATCTCATTCTGAGAGGCTAATATTACTATTATTCTAATATCTAAACTGAATAAAGATGTTATAAGAAGCAAACCAAAGACAAACATCTCTTATGAACATAGATGAAAAATTTTAAGCAAAATTTTACAAATAGAATTCAACAACATAAAACAAGTTTGATACATTGTGATAAAATGGGGTTTATCCCAGGAATGCAAGATTGATGTAATATTTCAAAAATCAATGTAGTTCACCATATTAACAAAATGTTTTCTAAAAAAATGATGAGGCACAAACTACTATGTATAAACTAAATAAGCAACAATGATACATTATATAGCACAGGAAATATATCCATTATTTTATAATAACTTAAATGCAGTATAATCCATATAAATATTGAATCACTATGTTGCACACCTGAAACTAATATAATAATATTATAAATCAACTGTACTTTAAATCCAGAAGTTAATTAAAAATAGGATAATCTCAATAGAGAGAGAGAGAAAACATTTGATAAACTGTAACATCTCTTTCTGATCAAAAGAATTTTCATGATGCTAAGAATAAGGGGAAATCTCTTCAATATGATAAAAACAGCTATGAAAAAAAACTACAGGTAATATCATAATTAATGGTGAAAAACTTGAATTGTTTCTCCCCTTAAGTCTGAATCAAGGCAATAATTTCCATTCTAATCATTTCTACTCATCATTTACTGCAGATTCTAATCAGTACAATAAAGCAAGAAAAAGACATAAAAGACATCCAAATTGGAAAGAAATAAGTTAAACTGTTTTTGTTTGAGGATTGTCTGTGATATAATTCTATGTACTCTACATAAAAGCTACTACAATTAATAAGTGAATTTAGCAGGATTGAAAGATACAAGATTAATATATGAACATCAAACTTATCTACACAACAGAAATAAAGTATTGAAACTGAAAATTTAAAACAATGCCATTTACAATTGCATCAAAAATATAAATGGATAAATCTAACAAAATATTTGCAGGATCTGTCTGAAAACTATAAAACAATGATGAAAGAAATAAAGACCTAAATAAATGGTAGGAATATACAGTGTTGGATCAGAAAACTTGAAAAGTTAAGATGTCAATTCTCCTCAATTTTTTCTATAGAGTCAACACAATGCCAATCAAAATTTCAGCAGGTTTTTTTCCCTTAGACAAACTAAGTCTAAAATGCATAGAGAAATACATACAACCTAGAATAATGAAAAAATAACTTTGAAAAAAAAGAATAATGTTGCAGGACTTCTAGAATCTGATTTCAAGACATTAAACAACTACAACCCAAACACTGTGGTACTGACAAAAAGATCAACAAATAGATCAACGAAACAGAGTCGAAAGCTTAAAAATGACCTCCATACGTTTGAAGAACGATTTTTATCTACCAAGGCAATTCAGGGAAAATAGGATAGATTATTGTAACAGATAGTGCTGGAAGATGGAGGGAGCCAAACAGTATGGAATGTGAGTGGCCTCTATGAGTTCAGAGTGACCTCTGGATGACAACCAACAAAGAAATGGGGACCTCAGTCCTACAACTCCAAGTAAGTGACTTCTGTACCAACAAGAATGATCTTGGTGGCCAATAAACACATGAAAAGATGCTCAACATCACTCATTATTATAAAAATGCAAATCAAATCCACCTCACGTTGGTCAGAATGGTCATTAATAAAAAAACATAGAAACAATAAATGCTTGAGAGGATGTAGAGAAAATGTGAAAAAAAATCCTCTTGCACTGTTGGTGGGAAAGTAAATGGATACAGCCATTATGGAGATTCCTTAAAAAACCAGGAATAAAACTACCATATGATCCAGCAATCCCACCACTGGGCATATACCCTGTGTGTGTGCATGTGTGTGTGTGTGTGTGCTGTCTTGTCCGACTCTTTGCAACCCCATGGACTGTAGACCGCCAGGCTCCTCTGTCCATCAGATTTCCCAGGCAAGAATACTGGGGTGGGTTGCCATTCCCTTCTCCAGGGGATCTTTCCAATCCAGGGATCAAACGCATATCTCTGGAGTCTCCTGCATTGGCAGGCAGATTCTTGCCCACTGAGCCATCTGGGAAGCCCCAAAGTAAAACTGTTAGGCACTCAGTTGTATCCGACTCTTTGCAACTCCATGGACTGTAGCCCACCAGGCTCCTCTGTCCATGGAATTCTCCAGGCAAGAATACTGGAGTGGGTACCTATTCCCTTATCTTCTGGACCCAGGGATCAAACCTGGGTTTCCTGCATTGCAGGCAGATTCTTTACTGTCTGAGCCACCAGGGAAGCCTGGGGCATATACCCTGATAAAATTATAAATCAAAAAGACACATGTACCCTAATGTTCATTGCAACACTATTCACAATTGCCAGGACATGGAGGAAACCTAGATGTCTATCAACAGATGAATAGATAAAAATGTTGAGGTACATAAATACAATGGAATATTACTCATCCATAAAAAGGAATGAATTTGAGTCAGTTGAAACGAGGTGAATGAACCTAGAGCCTATTATACAGAGTGAAGTAAGTCAGAAAGAGAAAAACAAATATTGTATATTAACACATATATATTGAGTCTAAAAAAATGGTGCTGAGGAACCTATTTGTAGAGCAGGAACAGAGACACAGACATAGAGAACAAACTTGTGGACACAGTGGGAGCAGGAGCGGGTTGGATGGATTGAGAGAGTCACATTGACATATATCACTACCATGAGTAACAGATATCTAGTGGGAAGTTGTTATATAACACAGGGAGCTGAGTCTGCTGCTCTGTGATGACCTAGACGGGTGGTGTGTAGGGGAGGTGGTAGGAGGGAGAGGATGTATGTATACTTATGGCTGATTCATGCTGTTGCAAGGCATAAACCAATACAACATTGTAAAGCAATTATCCTCCAATTAAAAATTAATTTTTAAAAAAGAATGATCTTGGAAGGAGATTTTTTTTCCCCAAACACTCAAGACAAGAACTTAGGCTAACCACCACCTTAACTTTAGTTTTGTGAGACCCTGAGCAGAGAACATAGCCATGCTCTGCTAAACTTCTGACCTACAAAATAGCTAATAATTGGGTGTTGCTTAAAGCAGGTAAGTTCACGGTAATTTATTATACATCTTTAGAAAATCAACACATTTGACTTTTTAAATTTATATTTAGAATAGAATATGTAAAGAGCTGTGAAAACCCAATAATAATAAAACAACCTAATAGAATATGAACAAAAAATTTGAACACTTTACCAAAGTCGATATATAGGTGGTCAATAAAAATATGAAGATTCTCACATTATATGTCATTGCTGCTGCTGCTAAGTTGCTTCAGTTGTGTCTGATTCTGTGCGACCCCATAGACGGTAGCCCACCAGGCTCCCCCGTCCCTGGGATTTTCCAGGAAAGAGTACTGGAGTGTGGTATATATGTCATTAAGGAGATATAAATTAAAATTACAATCAATGTCTAAATTTTTTTAATGATTATACCTACTATTGGTGAGGACATAGAGCAATAGGAATTCTCATACACTGTTATTGGGAATGCAAAATGGTACAACCACTTTAGAACTCAGTTTGGAAGTTTCTTTAAAACAAGATAAATGAAAACATACTCATTTAAAACTTATACACAAATGTTCCTAAACACTTCATTTGTCATGGGCCCAAACTTGAAACAACCCAAATGTCCATCAATAGATGAATGAATAAACAAGTCGTCGGATGTCCATGAAACAATACTACTTAGGATTTCCCCGGTGGTAGAGTGAATAAGAATCCAACTGCCAATGCAGGGGACATGGGTTCAATCTCTGGTCTGGGAAGATTCCACATGCCATGGAGCAACTAAGCCTGTGTGCCAAAAATACTGAGCTCAAGTGCTCAGCTACTGAGCCTGTGCACCTAGAGCCCATGCTCTGCAGCAAGAGAAGCCACCACAGTCAGAAGACTGCGTATCACAATGAAGAGTAGCACCCACTCGCAGCAACTAGAGAAAACCTACATGCAGCAACAAATACTCAGGGCAGCCAAAAATAAATTAATTAATTAGACTGTGTGGATCACAATAAACTGTGGAAAATTCTGAAAGAGATGGGAATACCAGACCACCTGACGTGCCTCTTGAGAAACCTATATACAGGTCAGGAAGCAACAGTTAGAACTGGACATGGAACAACAGACTGGTTACAAATAGGAAAAGGAGTACGTCAAGGCTGTATACTGTCACCCTGCTTATTTAAATTATATGCAGAGTACATCATGAGCAACACTGGGCTGGAGGAAGCAAAAGCTGGAATCAAGATTTCTGGGAGAAATGTCAGTAACCATAGATATGCAGATGACACCACTCTATGGCAGAAAGTGAAGAACTAAAGAGCATCTTGATGAAAGTGAAAGAAGAGAGTGAAAAAGTTGGCTTAAAGCTCAACATTCAGAAAACGAAGATCACGGCATCCCGTCCCATCACTTCATGGCAAATAGATGGGGAAACAGTAGAAACACTGTCAGACTTTATTTTTTTGGGCTCCAAAATCACTGCAGATGGTGATTGCAGCCATGAAAATAAAAGACGCTTACTCCTTGGAAGGAAAGTTATGACCAACCTAGACAGCGTATCAAAAAGCAGAGACATTACTTTGCTAACAAAGGTCCATCTAGTCAAAGCTATGGTTTTTCCAGTAGTCATGTATGGATATGAGAGTTGGACTATAAAGAAAGCTGAGCACAGAAGAATTGATGCTTTAACTGTGGTGTTGGAGAAGACTCTTGAGAGTCCCTTGGATTGCAAGGAGATCCAACCAGTTAATCCTAAAGGAAATCATTATTGAATATTCATTAGAAAAATTGATGCTGAAGCTGAAACTCTAATACTTTGGCCACCTGATGCGAAGAGCTGACTCATTTGAAAAAAAAAAAAAAAAAACCCTGATGCTGGGAAAGATTGAGGGCAGGAGGAGAAGGAGACGACAGAGGATGAGATGGTTGGGTGGCATCACTGACTCAATGGACATGAGTTTAGGTAAACTCTGGGAGTTGGTGATGGACAGGGAGGCCTGGCATGCTGCGGTTCATGGGGTCACAAAGAGTCAGATATGACTGAGTGACTGAACTGAACTGAATTTAAAAAGTAAAATAAAATCCAGGAGTGTAGACAACACAGGACCAAATCCAATAATAATAACACTCAGTAATAAAAAAGAATGGTCTACTGATACACTCTACAATATGGATGAATCTCAAAATAACTATACTGAAAGAAGTCAAACCAAAAAAGAAATACATATAGTATGATGTGATTTATATAAAACTTTAGAAAATGTAAAAATAATCTATAATGACATAAAGCAGATAAATAGAGCAGGCAGAATAAAGAGGAATGAGAGGGAGGCTTTATAAAGGAGGTACAAGGTAACTTTTACAGAGATAGATATTTTCATTGCAATTGTGGTGATGGTATGCATACATGAGTTAAAATATCAAATTAAGTTTAGTCAGTATATATTCATGTGTGTATAGGCTGCATACAGCATCAACAAATATCTTTATTTTTTTGAATCAGAGTTTGCCAGTGATACTTTATTTTTATTTTTATATTTTCTTTACTTTACACTATTGTATTGGTTTTGCCATACATCAACATGAATCTGCCACGGGTGTACACGTGTTCCCCATCCTGAACCCTCTCACACCTCCCTCCCTGTACCATCCCTCTGGGTCATCCCAATGCACCAGCCCCAGGCATCCTGTATCATGCATTGAACCTGGACTGGCAATTCGTTTCATATATGATATTATACATGCTTCAATGCCATTCTCCCAAATCATCCCACCCCCTCCCTCTCCCACAGAGTCCAAAAGACTGTTCTATACATCTGTGTCTCTTTTGCTGTCTCTCATAAAGGGTTATCGTTATCATCTTTCTAAATTCCATATATATGTGTTAGTATACTGTATTGGTGTTTTTCTTTCTGGCTTACTTCACTCTGTATAATAGGCTCCAGTTTCATTCGAACTGATTCAAATGTATTCTTTTTAATGGCTGAGTAATACTCCATTGTGTATATGTACCACCGCTTTCTTATCCATTCATCTGCTGATGGACATCTAGGTTGCTTCCATGTCCTGGCTATTATAAACAGTGCTGCGATGAACATTGGGGTACACGTGTCTCTTTCAATTCTGGTTTCCTCAGTGTGTATGCCCAGCAGTGGGATTGCTGGGTCATATGGCAGTTCTATTTCCAGTTTTTTAAGGAATCTCCACACTGTTCTCCATAGTGGCTGTACTAGTTTGCATTCCCACCAACAGTGTAAGAGGGTTACCCTTCCTCCACACCCTCTCCAGCATTTATTGCTTGTACACTTTTGGATAGCAGCCATTCTGACTGGCATGACATGGTACCTCATTGTGGCTTTGATTTGCATTTCTCTGATAATGAGTGATGTTGAGCATCTTTTCATGTGTTTGTTAGCCATCTGTATGTCTTCTTTAGAGAAAAGTCTGTTTAGTTCTTTGGCCCATGTTTTGATTGGGTCGTTTATTTTTCTGGAATTGAGCTGCAGGAGTTGCTTGTATAATATCTTACATGATGAATAAGCTGAAAATAAATGATAAATATTGGATAAAGGTATTCCCCTTCTTAGATGTTTTGCAATTTTAGCAGTAATTCCAATGCCTTCACTCAAAGGAGTGAATAAAAATAAGGTTGTTTTATGGAATAACAGAGTGCTTAAACCTTTAGCGCTTGAGCCAGACTACACAGGTTTGAATTCCAGCTCTTTAAACTCACTGGTTATGTGGCTCCAAGCCTGTTACTTAACTGTTTCTATGTCTTAGTTTCCTTATCTGCAAAGGTGCACAGTAAATATCAATACAAGTAAGCTATTCAGTTCAGTCGCTCAGTCAAGTCCGACTCTTTGTGACCCCATGGACTGCAGCATGCCAGGCTTCCCTGTCCATCACCAATGCCCAGAGTTTACTCAAACTCATGTTCATCGAGTCGGTGATGCTATCCAACCATCTCATCCTCTGTCGTCCCCTTTTCCTCCCACCTTCAATCTTTCCCAGCATCAGGGTCTTTTCCAATGAGTCAGTTCTTCATAGCAGGTGGCCAAAATATTGGAGTTTCAGCTTCAGCATCAGTCCTTCCAAAGTAAGCTGTTACTACCTAGCATATACTTCTTGAATATTTATCATGTACCTGATCCTTTGACAGTAAGTGGGAGACTTTTGGCAGAAATGTCTATGGGCCAATCAGGGATCCCACCACCTTTTCCACTAGGATCAGCAGAGCCAAGGTGCACTTGCTTTCTTCTGACTGTACTGAACTACAAGAAACACCTATGATACACTTCTGTCCTAGATGCAGAATTTAACTAGATTGTTCTCTTGTTCTGGTGCCACTACCTTGTGCTGACTTTCCATCCTCTACACTGCCTCCATAATAAAATTCATGGAATCGCCATGGCCCTTTTGTTCTTAAGAGAAAAATTTTATAATCCAAATTCTTGATCTACCAAACATACAGTGTCCATTCATTCATTCATTCAATAGATAATTAATAATCACTGTGTTCTTGGTAAGGTATGAAGAATGGCAAATGTAATGGTGAAGATATATTATTGCCCTCTTCTCAAAAAACTAAAAATATACTTACCATATGATCCAGCAATTCCACTCCTGGGTATATATCCAAAAAAACCAAAAACATTAATTTTAAGAGATTCTTGCACTCCAATGTTCATAGCAGCACTATTTACAATAACTAAGATATGGAAGCAACCTAAGTTGCTTTCAATAGATGAATGGATGAAGGAGATGTGAGATATTACACACACACACACACAGACACACACACACAATGGAATACTGCTTGGCCATAAAAAAGAACAAAATTTTGCCACTTGCAACAACATGGATGGACTTGGAAGGAATTACACTAAGTGAAATAAGTGAGACAGAAATACAGATACTGTAAGATATCACTCGTATGTGGAATGCAAAAAACACAACAAACTAGTAAATGTAACAAAAAAATGCAGTAGACTCACAGATATAGAGAACAGACTAGTGGTTACAGTGGGGAGGCAGGGGAGAGGCATTGCAGGGGTGAGGGAAGGGGCGATACAAACTATTCAGTGTAAGATAGGCTGCAAGGATGTATTGTATTAATACAACATGGGGACTATAGCCAATATTTTATAATAACCATAAACGGAGTGTAACCTTTAAAATTGGTCAAAAAATTTTAAAGTTGTTATATTAATTCCCCTAATCAGTTCACAGGTTTGTGGGGGATACAGGGAACCCCTCAAACAACATACCCTGCCTGGGAAAGATCTGCTGGCTTTGCTCTCAAGGAACATATATGCCTGCAAAACCAAATACTCCCTGACTACCAAATAAACTTCATAGAGAGAATTGAGGACTAAAAGCACATTTAAGAATGAGAAGGACAGAGTGAGTTTTGATTGATTCCCTTTCATACAAAACTACTTGAGCTCCTGAAGAAAAAAAAAAAAAATGAACACAGTAAAATCCTATTCGTATAGGGAGAGGCACTACTAAAGTGAAAAGTGAAGTTGCTCAGTCATGTCTGACTCTTTGCAACCCCATGAACTGTAGCCTGCCAGGCTCCTCCATCCATGGGATTTTCCAGGCAAGAATACTGGAGTGGATTGCCATTTCCCTCTCCATCTTTTCTTGAATACTTCCTTGCCTGCCTCCTGCATCTCCCCTTGAAAGACCCCACCCATTACAGCTATTCTTTGCTGAATAGAGTGTTCTTTGTCTAGCAATTGTACCAGCATGCACTTTTCTCTGCATTCTCTATCTGCTGTTAGTCTGTAATTAGACGCTACATAAAGATTACTGGAAACCAACACAAGTGATACCAACCCAGTGAACACTCCTCAGGGAGTGGAAGCACGCTATTATCCAAAAACAACAGAGGAAGCCAAGCCCAAATCTAATCTCTCCCCAGCACACTTTGGAAACCCGCACCCACTATATCTGCTCAAAGGCAAATCTCTCTGGGGTAGGCCCTTTCCTTATGGCACCCAGAGCCTTCCATGGTACCAGTTCCTACGTAGCCTTGTCCTTTTGAATACACACACACAACCACATACATACATACACCATTCAGATGAAGAGGCAGAAAATACCTCATAGTCCCACAGCTGCTGGCACCAGGATCAGGACTAGGACTATGCCCTTTAAGCAGCAATTAGTGATGGGCTCAGTGAATAAACGGCACTCCAGTATTCTTGCCTGAAAAATCCCATAGATAGAGGAACCTGGCGGGCTACATTCCAAAAGGTCACAGTCAGACAGGACTGAGCGACTGAGCATGCACCTGCAAAACCACGATTCAGCCATAAGCTCAGCCCCTATAGTAAAAAAGTGTCAGGGAAAAGATCTGAGCCAGGACTTGGAGCACGTGTGTGCTCAGTCACTCAGTCTGGTCCAACTGTTTGCGAGCCCTGGATCATAGCCCACCAGGCTCCTCTGTCCATGGGATTTTCCAGGCAATAGGTTAAAAGCAACAAGAAGAGCATTCCAGTCATATCACTGGGGGAAAAGAACAATAGGAAGGCCCCCAGGAAGGCAGGTATAAAACATCTTTGGGAGACAACAAACAACTCAGTTTGACTATAGGATTGGGTGCAATAAAAGTTGTGATAGAAGTGAAGGCTGGTGTGCCACATGGACAACAGCACTGTGCATGGGCATTGGTGCTAGCCTGCCTAGCTGTGAGCTTTAGCTCCTGTGTATTCCTGGCAACATTACCATATCATCATGCATCAGTCTACTCAGCTTGAGAATAGGGGCAAAAACAGAATAGTCTTACTGTTGTTTTGAGAATTCAATGAATTAATACATAGAAACTTGAGACCATGATTGGCACACAGAAAGTACTCACCAGATGTTAGCTGTTACCATTACTGTGGAGGCAGATCATAAATGGCAGTTTAAGAGTGTGGGATCAGGTACTGTCTTGTCCTCAGTCTCTTCTTCCTTTCCAGTGACTGAAACTATTTTCTGGGGGTCTCTTATTCCAAGATACATGCTCAACTCTGCGTCAGGCTCTCAGATTTTGCCTGACCACAGACCACAGGAATACTGCCCAGGACTTTTCCTCTGATCACCCTTTGCTGATGGGCCATCCCTGACCTCAGGTTCCAGCTCTTAAAACTAGTCATTCATTTCACTCTTGAGACCCAGTTGCCCTCATGATTCTTCCTAAATTATTACTACCGACATTTTCCCCTTACCTGAAGTCCCAGTTCAGGTAACCTTCACAGCTCTCCCATCCTTCAAAGACTAGAGTCCTGCTTAACTATTGCTGGTTCCCTCCTTCCCAAGGACGGTAGTCCTAATCCCAAGCTCTAGTCCAATCCATGTTAGGTCTTGTTACCTCTTATTTCCTTTATGCTGGCCAACACCCAGCCTGCCTATACCTACAGCTTCTGCACCTGGATCCCCGTCACCATGCTTCACCCACCTGTCACAAAATCTGTACTCCTTTCCACCGAAGTCCTTGACACAGAAGATATGCCAGGATTACCACCTGCCAGGCCCTGCCATGCTGAATTCTGCCTTCAGTTCAGTCACTCAGTCGTGTCCAGCTCTTTGTGACCCCGTGGACTGCAGCATGCAAGGCCTCCCTGTCCATTACCAACTCCCAGAGTTTACTCAAACTCATGTCCATTGAGTCAGTGATGCTATCCAACCATATCATCCTATGTCATCCCCTTCTCCTCCTGCCTTCAATCTTTCCCAGCATCAGGGTCTTTTCCAGTGAGTCCATTCTTTGCATCAGGTGGCCAAAGTATTGGAGCTTCAGCTTCAGCATCAGTCCTTCCAATGAATATTCAGTAATGATTTCCTTTAGGATTAACTGCTTTGATCTCCTTGCAATCCAAGGGCCTCTCAAAACTCTTCTGCAACACCACAGTTCAAAAGCATCAATTCTTCAGCATTCAGCTTTCTTTATGGTCCAACTCTCACATCCATACATGATTACTGGAAAAACCATAGCTTTGATTAGATGGACCTTTGTTGGCAAAGTAATGTCTGTACTTTTTAATATGCTGTCTAGGTTGGTCAAAGCTTTTCTTTCAAGGAACAAGCCTCTTTTAATTTCATGGCTGCAATCACCATCTGCAGTGATTTTAGAGCCCAAAAAATAAAGTCTCTCACTGTTTCCATTGTTTCCCCATGTATTTGCCAGGAAGTGATGGGACTGGATGCCATGATCTTCATTTTTTGAATGTTGTGTTCTGTCTACTGGATGTTAATTACTTACATCACCTGCATTCTATGCCCCCCAGGGTGTTCTCCTACCCTTGATGACAGAACAGGCAGGAATAGATCAAGCAAGACTGCCAATGCTGCTCTAAGGAACTTGAGCTTGTTCCTAGAGACCAGTTGTCTCTAGCACTTTTGGTATATAATTCCCTTGACAGCAAAGAATTTGAGCATGTAACTCAAAGAATTTTAGCATGTAACTCACACATTATATAGGTATTCCTGTACTAATATATTATGGACATGATAGCACAAATAAACAATGAATAAAACCTAATATAAATATAAACTCTAATATTTTCTCTTCACAGAGCTTGTATACCTTAGAAATGTCCCTGTGGAAGGCAGAGCGTGGATTATGGCTTGAAGGAAGCAAGCAGGGAGACTAACTGAATGGCTGATCCAGGCAAGTGATAACAGTGCCCTGAATTCTGGGCTGTGGTATAAGGAATGAAACACAGACATGAAATAAAATGTGAATAACCTCTCAAGTAGCTCACAATCAAGTAGAAGAGAGAGATAGGCAAAATAACATTATCTAAGAAAAATGTTGTGATCAGTTCCACCCTTAGCTCTGGGCAAGAGGAGACCTGACCTATGCCATATGCTTTATAAAATTGTGCAAAACACACACACACACACACACACACACACACACACACACACACAAAATGTTTATTAAAGAATACATAGCTGCCACTGCCAGGCTTCCCTGGTGGCTCAGTGGTAAAGAATCCACCTGCCAATGCAGGAGATGGAGTTTAATTTGTGGATTAGGAAGACCCTGTGGAGAAGGAAATGAAAACCCACTCTAACATTCTCTTTTAAATTAATTTATTTATTTTAATTGGAAGCTAACTACTTTACAATATTGTGGTGGTTTTTGCCATATATTGACATGAATCAGGCACGGGTGTACATGTTTCTCCCCATCCCGAGAATACCTCCCACCTCCCTCCCCATCCAATCCCTCTGGGTTGTCTCAGTGCAACAGTATTGAGTGCCCTGTTTCATGCATCGAACTTGGACTGGTGATCTGTTTCACATATGGTAATATACATGTTTAAATGCTATTCTCTCAAATCATCCCACCCTCACCTTCTCCCACAGAGTCCAAAAGTCTGTTCTTTATGTCTCTGTCTCTTTTGCTGTCTCACATATAGGACGATCATTAACATCTTTCTAAATTCCATATATATGCATTAATATACTGTATTGGTGTTTTTCTTTCTGACTTACTTCACTCTGTATAATAGGCTCCAGTTTCATCCACCTCATTAGAACTGATTCAAATGCATTCTTTTTAATAGCTGAGTAATATTCCATTGTGTATATGTACCACAGCTTTCTTATCCATTTGTCTGCTGATGGACATCTAGGTTGCTTCCATGCCCTGGCTATTGTAAACAGTGCTGCGATGAACATTGGGTTACACATGTCTCTTTCAATTCAGCTTTCCTCAGTGTGTATGCCCAGCAGTAGGATTGCTAGGTCTTATGGCAGTTTTATTTCCAGTTTTTTAAGGAATCTCCACATTGTTCTCCATAGTGGCTGTACTAGTTTGCACCCACCAACAGTGTAAGAGGGTTCCCTTTTCTCCATACCCTCTCCAGCATTTATTGTTTGCAGAGTTTTGATGGCAGCCATTCTCACCAGCATGAGATGGTACCTCACTGTGGTTTTGATTTGAATTTCTCTGATAATGAGTGATGTTGAGCATCTTTTCATGTGTTAGTCAGCCATCTGTATGTCTTCTTTGGAGAAATGTCTGTTTAGTTCTTTGGCCCATTTTTTGATTGGGTTGTTCATTTTTCTGGTATTGAGCTACATGAGCTGTTTATTTTTGAGATTAATTCTTTATCAGTTGCTTCATTTGCTATTATTTTCTCCCACTGTGAAGGCTGTCTTTTCACCTTACTTATACATTCCTTCACTGTGCAAAAGCTTTTAAGTTTAATTAGGTCCCATTTATTTTTGCTTTTATTTCCATTACTCTGAGAGGTGGGTCATAGAGGATCTTGTTGTGACTTATGTCAGAGAACATTTTGCCTATGTTTTCCTCTAAGAGTTTATAGTTTTTGGTCTTACATTTAGATCTTTAATCCACTTTGAGTTTATTTTTGTGTATGGTGTTAGGAAGTATTCTAGTTTCATTCTTTTACAAGTGGTTGACCAGTTTTCCCAGCACCATTTGTTAAAGAGATTGTCTTTTCTCCATTGTATATTTTTGCCTCCTTTGTCAAAGATAAGGTGTCCATAGGTGCATGGATTTATCTGTGGGCTTTCTATTTCATTCCATTGATCTATGTTTCTTTGTGCCAGTACCATACTGTCTTGATGACTGAAGCTTTGTAGTATAGTCTGAAGTCAGGCAGGTTGATTCCTCCAGTTCCATTCTTCTTTCTCAAGATTGCTTTGGCTATTTGAGGTGTTTTGTATTTCCATACAAAATTGTGAAATTATTTGTTCTAGTTCTCTGAAAAATACCATTGGTAGCTTGATAGAGATTACATTGAATCTATAGATTGCCTTGGGTAGTACACTCATTTTCATGATATTCATTCTTCCAATCAATGAACATGTTATATTTCTCCATCTATTTGTATCATCTTTGATTTCTTTCACCAGTGTTTTATAGTTTTCTATATATAGGTCTTTTGTTTTTTAGGTAGATTTATTCCCAAGTATTTTATTCTTTTGTTGAAATGGTGAATGTGATTGTTTCCTTAATTTCTCTTTCTGTTTTCTTATTGTTAGTCTATAGGAATGCAAGGGATTTCTCCACATTAATATTATATCCTGAAAATTTAGTATATTCATTGATTAGCTCTAGTAATTTTCTGGTAGAGTCTTTAGGGTTTTCTGTTTTTATATATAGGGTTTTCTATGTAGAGGATCATGTCATCTGCAAACAGTGAGAGTTATACTTATTTTCCAATCTGGATTCCTTTTATTTCTTTTTCTTCTCTGATTTTTGTGGCTAAAACTCCCAAAACTATGTTGAACAGTAGTCGTGGGCTGTGGCAGAGAGTGGTCACCCTTGTCTTGTTTCTGACTTTAAGGGAAATACTTTCAATTTTTTGCCATTGAGGATAATGTTTGCTGTGGGTTTATCATATATGGCTTGTATTATGTTGAAGTATGTTCCTTCTGTGCCTGCTTTCTGGAGAGTTTTTATCATAAATGGGTGTTGAATTTTGTCAGAGGCTTTCTCTGCATGTATTGAGATAATCATATGGTGTTTATTCTTCAATTTGTTAACATGGTGTACCACGCTGATTGATTTGTGAATATTGAAGAATCCTTGCATCCCTGGGATAAAGCCCATTTGGTCAAATGTATGATCTTTTTAATATGTTGTTGGATTCTGTTTGCTAGAATTTTGTTAAGGATTTTTGCATCTATGTTCATCAGTGATATTGGCCTGTAGTTTTCTTTTTTGTGGCATATTTGTCAGGTTTTGGTATTAGGGTGATGGTGGCCTCATAGAAAGAGTTTGGGAGTTTACCTTCCTCTGCATTTTTCTGGAAGAGTTTCAGTAGGATAGGTGTTAGCTCTTCTCTAAAGTTTTGGCAGAATTCAGCTGTGAAGCCATCTGGTCCTGGGCTTTTGTTTGTTGGAAGATTTTTTATTACAGTTTCGATTTCTGTGCTTGTGATGGGTCTGTTAAGATTTTCTATTTCTTCCTGGTTCCGTTTTGGAAGGTTATACTTTTCGAAGAATTCATCCATTTCCTCTAAGTTGTCCATTTTATTGGCATATAGTTGCTGATAGTAATCTATTATGATCCTTTGTATTTCTGTGTTGTCTGTTGTGATTTCTCCATTTTCATTTTTAATTTTGCTGATTTTATTCTTTTCCCTTTTTTTCTTGATGAGTCTGGGAATGGTTCATCTATTTTATTTATCTTCTCAAACAACCAGGTTTTAGTTTTGTTGATTTTTCCTATAGTCTCCTTTGTTTCTTTTTCATTTATTTCTGCCCTAATTTTTATGATGTCTTTCCTTTTATGAAACCTAGGGTTCTTCATTTCTTCTTTTTCTAGTCGCTTTAGGTGTAAAGTTAGGTTATTTATTTGATTTTTCTCTTGTTTCTTGAGGTAAGCTTGTATTGCTTATGAACCTTTCCCTTAGCACTGCTTTTACTGAATCCCATAGGTTTTAGGTTGTCGTGTTTTCACTTTTATTTGTTTCTATGCATATTTTGATTTCCTTTTTGATGTCTTCCATGATTTGTTGGTTATTCAGAAGCGTGTTATTTAGCCTCCATATGTTTGCATTTTTAATAGTTTTTTCCTTGTAGTCGACATCTAATCTTACCACATTGTGATCAGAAAATCTGCTTGAAGTGATTTCAATTTTTTTGAATTTGCTAAGGCTAGATTTATGGCCCAGGATGTGATCTATCCTAGAGAATGTTCCATGTGCACTTGAGAAAAAGGTGAAATTCACTGTTTGGGTGAAATGTCCTATAGATATCAATTAGGTCTAGCTGGTCCATTGTATCATTTAAAGTTTTGTTTCCTTGCTAATTTTCTGTTTGGTCGATCTATCCATAGGTGTGAGTGGGGTATTAAAGTCTCCCACTATTATTGTGTTATTGTTAATTTTGCCTTTCATACTTGTTAGCATTTGCCTTATGTATTGAGGTGCTCCTATGTTGGGTGCATATATATTTATAATTGTTATATCTTCTTCTTGGATTAATTAATCCTTTGATCATTATGTAGTGTCCTTGTCTCTTTTCACGGCCTTTATTTCAAAGTCATTTTATCTGATATGAGTACTGCTACACCTGCTTTCTTTTGGTCTCCATTTGCATGAATTATCTTTTTCCAGCCCTTCACTTTCAGACTGTATGTTTCCCTTGGTTTGAGGTAGGTCTGTTTTTGTATCCATTCAGCCAGTCTTTGTCTTTTCATTGGGGCATTCAACCCATTTACATTTAAGGTAATTATTGATAAGTATGATCCCATTGCCATTTACTTTGTTGTTTTGGGTTTGAGTTTATACACCTTTTCTGTGTTTCCTGTCTAGAGAAGATCCTTTAGCATTTGTTGAAGAGCTGGTTTGGTGGTGCTGAATTCTCTCAGCTTTTGCTTGTCTGTAAAGATTTTGATTTCTCCTTCATATTTGAATGAGATCCTTGCTGGGTATAGTAATTTAGTTGTAGGTTTTTTCTCTTTCATCACTTTAAGTATGTCCTGCCATTCCCTTCTGGTCTGAAGAGTCTGTATTGCAAGATCAGCTATTATCCTTATGGGCATCCCTTTGAGTGTTGTTTGTTGCTTTTCCCTTGATGCTTTTAATATTTGGTCTCTGTCTTTGATCTTCATTAGTTTGATTAATATGTGTCTTGGGGTGTTTCGCCTTGGGTTTATCCTGTTTGGGACTCTCTGGGTTTCTTGGAGTTGGGTGACTATTTCCTTCCCCATTTTAGGGAAGTTTTCAACTATTATCTCCTCAAGTATTTTCTCATGACCTTTCTTTTTGTCTTCTTCTGGGACTCCTGTGATTCAAATGTTGGGGCATTTAACATTGTCCCAGAGGTCTCTGAAGTTGTTCTCATTTAATTCTTTTTTCCTCTCTGCTTCATTTACTTCCACCATTATATCTTCCACCTCATTTATCCTATCTTCTGCCTCCATTATTCTACTGTTGGTTCCCTCCAGAATACTTCTGATTTCAGTTACTGCATTATTCATTATTGATTGATTCTCTATTTCTTCTAGGTCCTTGTTGAACATTTCTTGCATCTTCTCAATCCTTGTCTCTAGTCTATTTATCTGTAACTCCATTTTGTTTTCAAGATTTTGGATCATCTTTACTATCATTATTCTGAATTCTTTTTCAGGTAGACTCCCTATCTCCTCTTATTTTGTTTGGTTGGGTGGGCATTTATCATGTTCCTTTACCTGCTGAATATTTCTCTGCCTTTTTATACACTCCAGTATTCTTGCCTAGGAAATTCCATGGACAGAGGAGCCTGGCAGGCTACAGTCCTTGGGATCACAAAGAGTAGGATATGACTGAGTGACTAAACAACAATCTGCTTCTGTCACTCCAGATCCAGGACTCAGCACTGTCCTGGCTCAATCCATAACCCTAGATATCCACACTCATGGTTACTGCTGTTCAAGCAGTGATTTCTGTATCACTTTCCCTATGTTCTAAAAACAAAAGGTAGCCAAGTCTTAATGCAATCAGGGTTGGAGGTTGCACTTCTGCCAAGTTTGAAGACTGACAGTGTCTTAGCATACAACAAGGATATAGGCTGGAAAAACATGCTAGAAAGAGAAAAAAAATGAGCCTCCAGCTCCACTGAGGTCCTCTCCAGGCCCCAGGGCTTCTGTGGCTGCTGTTCATCCCTTCCCTTGTCCTCTGCCTTGTCCTTGCTCTTCTTATGCTTGTTCTTCTCTGCCTTTTCTTCCTCCTCTCTACCCTTCTTCTCCTTTGCATGAAGCTTGTCCTCCTTATCTTCCTCGCTCTTCTCCTTATGGCCTGTCTCTTCCAGCCTGAACCCAAAGAGATCCAAGTAGTTATTCAGCCTGAAGGAAGGGGCAGGGGACCTTGCTGGGCATCAGTAGCTGGACAGGGCTGGCTTTCTGGTCTGTTGTGTCTGAGTCTTGTTTGGACTTTTCTGTTGGCTTATAATTGGTCTTTCTGTCTCTGGTCTTGACCTCTTAAAATTTACTCCTCATACAGTAGATGGAGCATTTAAAAAAAAATAAATGTATACTAAATCATGTAATACCCCTTCGTAAAGCCCACCAATGGCTCCCTTTTTCTTTCAGAATAAAATCCAAATTCCTTCTTAGGCCAACAGAGTTCTAGTTTATTTCAGAGCCTACAGAGTTCAGAATTCTTAGTTCTTGCCCCTGTTCACTTCTCTGATTTCATCTCCTATGATTCTCCTCTTCTCTCAATATAGGGTAGCTGTACCGGCCTTAGTGCTGTTTGTTAAACACACAGAGCTCGGTTCTGCCTCAGGGTCTTTGCACGTGTTTTTTCATACATGTTGAATATTCTTCCTCTGGGTCTTTGATCGGCTCTCTCTTGTCATTTAAGTCTCTTGTCCAACATCACCTCTTTAATGACAACTTCTCTTACTATTCAGATTTAAGTATGTGCACAAACACACTCATTGTGTATCATTCTATCCCATACCTCTGCTTTCTTTTCTTCATAACATTGGCAAGTTATTTGAACTTATCTTTTGTTATGTGTTTATTACTTCCTTCCCCCTCTAGAATAGAAAGTCCACTACAGGATGGATTTTTGTCTGTTTTATTCATTGATGAGTACCACATATATTAATTGATTAAAACCACAAACCAAATTGGGGTGGTAGTGATTTAAGTGGCAGATGCCAGAGATTTAAAGAGTCACTCTCCAGGTTGGTGCTATCAACTTAGAGAATATCAAGGTCTTAGCCCGCTTGTAAGCCCCAAATGCCTCCGAAAGTCTAAAACATGGAAAGAAAATCTTAGCACTTTCGGTAGCCCTGAACCCATTCACACTGCCTTATTTCTTCCTCTTCTTTCAGGTCTCTCTATGCTTGTTTTTCTCATCCCTTTGCTTTATTCTTCTCTAATTATGCCCTAGCATGCCTGTGCACACCCAGACATCTGTCTTGTTCTCCTTGGAGACCCTGGAGCCTAAGGAGTTTCTGGATGCTTCCTAGAATCCATTCTGCATATTCTTTTCTTCTCTCAAATCTTAGTGATGAAGCCCCTTCCTTTAAAAGAGCACATTACTCAGGGATTTGACCAAGATGATTGCTATAATTAATTTAAAGATGCTAGACTATGAATATCAGAAAAACATTCTCCTCTCATGCATTTAAGCGAAGCTACTCAAGAACACTTTTCTAAACTTTTCTAACATGTTACAACATCAGTAATGTCATTGTTTTTAAATTCTATCACAAGTTTTAAAATGGAAATCAAGCTAGTAGATGGGCCTTGATGTAAATCAACAAGCTCACTTCCTGTCAACTTGGCACCAAATCAATCCAGTTAGTCAAATCACCATAAAGAAAAAAAAATGAAACATAGACTTTAAACTGCCTAGTTCCATGGATACACACAGCCAATTTCAGGCCTTTGTAGCTTAAAGAAGAGTCTAGAACAGGCAACTCTCTCAACTGTATATTAACCCTATTTCAGACTCAGCCTCAAATCTATGGGCTGTGTTCTGATTTTAACTCATGAATGTTTGATTCACTGTTATTGTCAGTTTATGGCAACTGCTCAGCACCTTTTCTGCTTCATTTGTTCCAAAATTTCAGGAAGTTTGGGTGTGCTTCTGAATAAATTCTGTTTCATGTTGACTTCAGAAAATCACCTCTACCCTCTTCTGTGTATTTCTATATCTAGCGATGGTTGCTGAGAACTGTGTCACTTCCCCATCTGTTCTTCCCTAGTGGCAGCACTCACAGAATTCCATCCCAGTACAATACTGCAGTATGATACTGCAAATAAGTGTCCCTGTTCAGCAAGACAGACTTTGCCATGACACTGTTCCCATCTTTTCTCTTCCTTATCCAGTCTTACTTCACTTTGTTTACTAGCTGAGTTACCAAAGGTGGTGTGTTACTTTATCCAGTTGAGGAAGTCTCTGGTTCACTCCTGAAGGATTCCTATACCAGAGATTCTAGGACAATGTGTGGATGAGTGTGATTGTGATTACCAAAGAAGGCCATCTTGCTTATTCCCCTCCATGACAACCAGGGAGCTGCTCTCTGTGATTCCAGGGGGAGAAGGAGTTTGAAGTTCAGCCTCAGGGTTGATCCTCTCATTTCAAATGGACTCAGTGAGTACAATGCTCTAACACACCCTATCAACTAGCAAAGTAGGGGTAAGGGGGTCAAAGGGAAGTGCTCCTGTGTATAAAATGAGAAGAGCTGGGCAGTCAGAGGTTATGTGCAGCCTCACATCTGTGACTGGATGCTGTGGGCAAAAGCAAAAGAACAATGGGCAAAAGAGGCGTAGGCAGGGGAAATGGCAGTATTAGGGCAATTATATTAGATAGTTCGTAGAAAGTATCAGAACCAAAGGATTAAAAGTCTTCTAATATCTTTATTCATCATTATAAATGTCCCTGTTCTAAAAGAAATCACACCTGAGACCTTAAGGTATCTCCCCTCATCTACCACACTCCCCTTGAACCAGAAGGACAAAGGAGAGGGATGAGGGTTCTCCCAAATCTACTTCACTTCTCAAAAATGAGGGAAACAGATCCCAGAGGCTGCTCTATTTGGAACCCACAATATGACAAGAAGACTTCAGAAATCCATCAATTAGGGATTCTGGTGATTTGGCCTGCTCAAGATAAAACTAATTCAGAAATGGGCCTTTCAGGCATCCATATACATTATGTAGCTTTTTTTCATGCTGCCCTGACACAGTTCAAAGGGGAGTCTTCCCTAAAACTCCTTTCTTACACCAAAGCTGACAGCATTTATTTGGAAAACTTTGAAAAGGAAGTCGAATTGTGATTTTCAATTCAGGATTCTCCCACCTCCATTCTCCTTTTCATGAGAATTTCATTAATCCAGCCACCAGGCACAACCTCCTATTCATCCCAGTTTCTATCCTGATTACTATCATGCATTCTTTTTGGCTTATTACCTCTAAATAAAGACTATTGAATAAATTTATCTAGTCTCCATCAATAATTCAAATACTGTATCATATCCCCAATTTAATTTTTTAAAGAATTATATTTAAAATAAACCTCTACTTTCTCCTCTTAAAAACAACTGTTTTACCTCTTTTACTTGTGAAAAATACTAAAGATCTCATGTCAACTTTTACTAGAGAAAGTGGCAGAGAATCTGAGCAGCCAAATACAAAGAATTCTCATCTGTATGGAACAACAGAGGCAGAAAGTCTAGAACTTTCTCACGGGAAAACAGCAAATTGCTTTCCTTCTCTGAACCTCAGTTTCTTCACTGTAAAATTAAGACATCTGACTTACATTGGAAAAGCTAGTTTCTGACCTAAGGGTCACCACATTGCCTTTGGCTGAGAATTTTTAGTTTTCTTGTTTCTTATTTAATGACCTACAGAGCTTCACTGAATATAACATGGTTTGAGAGCACTGGGAAGGCCACTTCTCCCTCCCTTCTATGGAAAACATCTTTTTTTTTCTTCTTTTGTAGTTTTGTTTAGACTCAAACTGGTATCCAATTCTTTGCAACCTGATGGACTGTAGCCCACCAGGCTTCTCCGTCCATGGGATTTCCCAGGCAGGAATACTGGAGTGGGTTGTCATTTCCTCATCCAGGAGATCTTCCCAACTCAGGGTTCAAACCTGCATCTCCTGCATTGGCAGACAGATTCTTTATCACTAAGCCACCAGGGAAACCAAGGGAAAACATAGATTCCTCCTGTTTATCTGATTTATTGACCAAATTTCCAGCTGTTTTCCTCCCTCTAAGCAGTTTCTTCTAAATGTATATTGCTTCAGAAAGTGTAGCATGTTAAGTTGTCATCAGCCAAGAAATGAGGAGCTTATTGAAGGGAAGGGGAAATAAAAAGGCAGAAGTTACATTCTCACCTTTGGATGGCACCAAGAAGGGCAGACCTTAGCTACAGGGCTTGTGGGCAGCATGGCACCAGCAAGGGCTTTGGGGATGGCATGGAAACAGGATATGGTTGTCATAATCAGTCTGCCACCTTCTCCAACAGTCTGCTACCAGGTAGAACAGCTTGGGTTTTTTCTATTTCTTCTAAAAAGAATCTTCTTCTTTCCCTCCTCATGTCAGCACAGTTGTATGCTGATAGAACAACCTACTCTGTACTTGACAAGACAATATTAGATCAAACAGCAGTCAGTCTTGCTCAGATGATCAAACATGAACTAGAATTAGATGAGGACAATGAAGGTGCTCTGATAAAGGACTACAAACCAGGCACTACACCATCTCTGAGGCCCATTTTCTCCAACTTCACAAGTTTATGAGTTCATGAATTAAACCCAACAACCTTACTGAGTAACTATTAGGTATCAAGCTCTGTTCTGGGGTCTAGAAGGGAAGATCAGGCACAAAAGCCTGAGTTCTCCCTTCAAGTCACTTCTGATAGAGGTGACTTGATCATGTATCTTTGTACCAAACACTGGGGGCTTGTTTTAATGCACAAGTTGACTTAGGGTAAGATCCAGGGAAAACATCCTGGGATGCTAAGGTAATCAAAAACCAAGGAGGTGCCAAGTCCCAAGATTTAAGCTGCTGGGAGGAAGTAGAGCAGGAAAAGGAATCATATGGTTTTTATCTTTCGCTCCTCCCTCTGCCTTTTGTTCTATTCAAGCTTTGAACAGATTGGATGAGGCCCACTTACAGACTGCAGCCATGAAATTAAAAGACGCTTGTTCCTTGGAAGAAAAGCTATGAAAACCTAGACAGTGTATTAAAAAGCAGAGGTATCACTTTACCAACAAATTCCGTGTAGTCAAAGCTATTGTTTTTCCAGTAGTCATGTATGGATGTGAGTATGGACATAAAGAATGCTGAGTGCCAAAGAATTGTGCCAAGCTGTGCTGTTGAGGAAGACTCTTGAGAGTCCCCTGGACAGCAAGAGGATCAAATCAGTCAATCCTAAAGGAAATCAACCCTCACTATTCATTGGAAGGACTGATACTGAAGCTGAAGCTCCAATACTTTGGCTACCTGGTACGAAGAGCCAACTCACAGGAAAAGACCCTGATGCTGGGAAAGACTGAGAGCAGCAGAAGAAGGTGATGACAGAGGATGAGATGTTTGGATGATATCACCAATTCAATGGCCATGAGTTTGAGCAAACTCCAGGAAATGGTGAAGAAGAGGGAAGCCTGGTGTGCTGCAGTTCATTGGGATCGCAAACAGTCAGACATGATTTAGCAACTGAACAACAGCAATACTCACAGTGGAGAGGGCACCCTACTGAGTCTACCAATTCAAATGCTAATTTCATACCGAAACACCCTCAGACACACCCAGAATCATTTTTAATCTGGGCACCCCATGGCCAGTCAAGCAGACATGTAAAATTAACCATCACAATAAGCAATATTTAGGCCAGATGGAAGGAAGTGGCTCTTCCATAGTAGAGGAACAAGGAATGTGAAGCCAACAAAAGAGCAGGAGAAAGAACTGTGTGATATGATCCAAATGCCATGGAGGGAGAGCCACTGAAAGTCCGTAGGAAGAGGCCATGGAGAAGAGTAGGAACCCAAATCCTGAAATTTGCGTAAACCAAGATGATCTTTTGTATCATATCAGAGGTATTAATAGTTCCAGTAAGGAATCTGTAGTCTTGAAGATTGTCCACTTCTCTGTCTTTGCCCTCTCACACCAAATTTTCTATTAAAAGTTCCTTTTGAAAAGGTCCAAACATGTTTCTGCTTAACTAAGGTAGAAGGCATTTTCTCCTAATTGTAGAAGATAGATAGGTAATGCTGATACTCTGTTTCAAAGTACAAAGCCATGGCCTTGTTCAGAGATCAGGAAACAGTAAGTTTCTTGTTCAATATTGGCAGATGGGCCACATCCTACATATATTCTGAAGCCTTCCTGCTCAAATGCTAGGTAAACATTGATCCCAAACTGATGATTAATGACTTGTGGCACCAAGCACCCCCCAACTCTCACTCTCAATATGTTTCTCTCAGCAGATGGTCTATTTCTTGGCCCAGAGAAAGTAAAAAACCACTAAGTATAAACTCCCCAACTCCCTGGACCCCTCCCTATGTACTTTTCTATATATGTACCTGCCTACCTGCTTGTCTCTTATAGAGAGAACCGGTTTTCCTCCTAACTCAGACCAAACCTCCAGCTGGGTTCTGAATCCCATCCCCTGTCTCCTTATGAATCAGACTTCAATGATTAGCCTTTTATTTTAAGTTTAATTTTTTTAATTATTAAAGTATGATAACATATTTACTGGAGACTTGGAAAATATAGAACAAGGTCACATATAGTTCCACTACATATTACAATTACTTTCTTAAGTAGATAAATTAAGATTTTAGTTGAATTTCAATATTAAGCATTCAAAAATTAATAGAATGAATATACAGAGGTAGAAAGATATAGAAGATCTGAAAAGCACTGTAAATTCTATCTATTCTATCTAGTACTTTGTATAAACACAGGTGTCACCAACACAAAAGAAAGATAAGATGTAATGGAAATCAGAGGGAACTGACAGAAATTTTATAAGCAATAACAAGATCTGTGAAAAGTACATGATTTACAAATTGACATTGCCTAAGGATAACACAAGCAGAGCCTGAAGACACGTCATTCTATTTTTCTGGTAGCACTACTGCTGCTGTGGGAAGAAGAGTTTCTAAATGCCACCCAAATTATATCTGACTTAGTTTTCTTGAGAAACACCAAAGCCAACTACGGGACAGCACATCCTCTCCCACAAAAAAAAAAAAAAAAAAAGCAGTCATTTCTGCAACACAAATCCTGGAGAGCTCTTAAATTCCTCAGTTTCTTACTTGTTTATTTGCAAATTGGCTCAAGAAATTTAAAAGAGCTACTTGGTTCAATTAAGTTGGGTGTTTGATGTGATGATACAAGATCAAAGATGCTCTAATACCTTTCAACCAATGCCTGGGATGATGATGGTAATTATAATAATGATGCTATCACTGCTGTTGCTGATGTTCACTAACAGGTAGTGGGTATGTATTACATGCTGTGCACTGGCCCTTCATTTTACCTAAACATATTCAACTGCCTAATTGACATCACTGCTTATATGTCTCATAGGTACCTAAACTTTACCATGTCTAAAATAAGACTTTTAAAGACAGAAAGGATTTCATAGAGCTTATAATCTAACAGAGGATGAGATGGTTGGATGGCATCATTGACTCAATGAACATGAGTCTGAGCAAACTCCGGGAGATACAGATACAGGGAAGCCTGGCGTGCTGCAGTCCATGGGGTCACAAAGAGTCAGACACGCCTGAGCGACAGAGTAACAACAAATAATCTAATAGGGGGAGACAAATGATAAATAAACAAATCAATATGTAATACCAAACAGTGACTACCATTACAAAGAAAATAAATTATACCAATGGATAATGACTATGTATGAGAAGGTAGGTATAGCTACTTTAGACAAGATGATTAAGATCTTTGAGAAAAGATGACATTTAAACTTGAAACTTGAATAATGAGAATGAGCCAGCCATGATGAAACCTGAGAGAAAGCATTTCGGGCAGAGGGAACAAAAGTACAGAAGTCCAATTACAGAAAGGAGTTTGATGTGCCTAAGGAAAGAGGCCATTCTAAAGGAGATCAGGCCTGGGTCTTCTTTGGAAGGAATGATGCCAAAGCTGAAACTCCAGTACTTTGGCCACCTCATGCGAAGAGTTGACTCATCGGAAAAGACTCTGATACTGATAGGGATTGAGGGCAGGAGGAGAAGGGGATGACAGAGGATGAGATGGGTGTTTGGCATCACCGACTTGATGGACATGAGTTTGAGTGAGCTCCAGGAGATGGTGATGTACAGGGAGCCCTGGTGTGCTTCGGAAATTCATGGGATCACAAAGAGTCGGACACGACTGAGTGACTGGACTGAACTGAACTGAAGGAAAGAGGCCAGTGTGGGTGTCTGGGGTGAAGATGATTTAGTACAAGATGAAAGGAGAGCAGTGGACAGGGTCTAGATTATGCTGGGTCTGACAGACCATGGTAAGAAATTTGAGGTTTATTTCAAGTGTAATAGGAACTTACTGGATTTTAATTTAACATGGTTGTGGGGAGTGGGATATGATCTGATTTCAACCCTGCTGTACAGAAAGAAAGAGGGCCAGAATGGAAGTGTGTGCCAAATAATAAGTTATTGAAATAGTCGAGGCTGAAGATGACAATGACTTGGAGGAGGGTGTTAAAATGCTAGAATTTGTAAGAAGTATTCAGATTCTGGATTTATTTTGGAGGCAAAATAGACAGAACTTAGTGGCTGACCAGATGTGAGAGTTGAGAGAAGAAAGTGTAAAAATGATTTCCCATTTCTGGCTTAAATAATTGAGTAAATGGTATTGCAGTTGTCTAAGATGGAAAGATTTGGGCAACATACAGGTTTGAAGGCGGCACAGAAGCAATCAAGAACTCCATTTGGAGTTAGCTAAGGTTGAAAAATTAGTGAAACAGCCAAGTAGAGATGTCAAGTAGACAAGTAAAACATATGAATCAAAAACAATCATACAGAAGAAAGATAAACAACAAAGACAATAAACAGTTGTCAATTACATTTCCCCCAAATAATTAGTTATTTTTTGTCACCCCTGCTAAAATATAAGCTCTATGAGGGCAGCAATATTTTCAGTCTTATTCTCCTTGTATTTCCTGTAGCAAACATAATGCCTGAGAAAATAGTAGAAACCCAATAAATATTTGTGGATGGAAGGAAGAAAGGGATGGAAAGAAATTTGTCCTCTGATTAGGTAAGGTTTTAAACAAAAAAAGCATTGGACTTCCCTGATGATCCAGTGGTTGAGAATCCATCTTACATCAGGAGACACAGGTTCAATCCCTGGTCAGGGAACTAAGATGCCACCTGCCTTGGGGGAACTAAGCTCATGCACCACAACTACTGAGCCCATGTGCTCTGGATCCTGTGCATCACAACTAGAGAGTCCAGCCACTGCAATGAAGGATCCCACATGACCCAGTTGAGACCCAACACAGCCAAATAAATATTTTTTTGATGGAAAGGTATTGAATAGCTACTCTCTGCTCTTCCTCCAGAAGAAGAACTACTAACCTGGTTGGTCTGATTTAAAGATACTTTGCAGGATACAGGAAGCTTGGGGCTGGTGCACTGGGATGACCCAAAGGGATGGTATGGGGAGGGAGGTGGGAGGGGGCTTTAGGATGGGGAACATGTGTACTCCCGTGACAGATGCATGTTGATGTATGGCAAAACCAATACAATATTGTAAAGTAAAAAATAATAATAATAATAAAATTTAAAAAATAAACTACTTGAAAATAAAAAAATAAAGACACTTTGCAGGGGGCAGGGGAGGGGTGGTGTACATTTTGAAGAGGTAGAGCTTTCAAAGAACCCAAAGACTGATTAAAGTCTCTCCCTCTTCTTCTCACACAGCAGGAATAAGGGCCAAAGTTAGCTTCCATATGGGAAAAGGCCAGCTGTCATCTTTCCTTGAACTAACCTTCCCAGATAGAGTTCTTCAGTCAAGCAAATGCAAGTACTTCGGCTCCTTGGTTAGATATTCCAATTTGCATGCATTTTGGGGATCAATAAGCACTTAGGTCAGATTTAGTTCCCACTTGTCTTTCTTAGCCTGAGAGCTAAGAATAGTTTTTACATTTTCAAATGTTGAAGATATCAAAGGAATAATAATATTTCAAAGAACATGAAAATTATATGAAATTCAAATTTCAGTGTCCATCAGTAAAGTCTTATTAGAACACATCCATGCTTATCCCTTTTGGAGAAGGAAATGGCAACCCACTCCAGTGTTCTTGCCTGGGAAATTCCATGGAGAGGAGCCTGGTGGGCTACAGTCCATGGGGTCACAAAGAGTTGGACACAACTCAGCAACTGAACATGCTCATTCATTTACATGTCGTTTATGGCTATTTCAGTACTACAACAGCAGAGCTGCATAGTTAACAGAGACCAGATGGGCTACAAAGCTGAAAAATTTGCCAACTGGCCCTTTATAGAAAAAGTTTATAGACTCCTGTGCTAGTTTATTTTGCCACAAAAAAATATATAAATTACTTGAATGATACACCCATTTCCATGTTACAGAAGATAAAGGTAAGGCTTACAACATCCAGTAGATAGGAGAGCCTGGATTCAAACTCAAACAACACAATAATAAAATTTTAACAGTGATATTTATTAATTTCAACTACTATTAACTGAATGTTCACCAAGTGCCAGAGTTAATACAAAGGAGTTTTCATGATTTAATCCTTTAATCATGTAATCTTCACCACAATCCTATATGAAAGATACTACTATTTTGTGGGCCAAAAGTTTGTCCAGTTTGTTCTATAAGATGTTATGATTTGTTCCATAAGATGTTACAGAAAAACCCAAATGAACATTTTGGTCATTGCAATATTATGATCTCTATTTCATAGATGAGGAAACTGAAACTCAGAGAGGATAAGTGGCTTGGCCAAAGTCTCATTTTAAGAGAACCAGGATTCATATCCAACTCTGAAGAAGCTGGATGTTAGGGGCCAATCTAACCACAAAGCATGAAGTTTCCATCAGGTCAAAGTTGACACAGAAAGGCAATGAAGACTATCTCTCTGATCTTCCACATGCTACAGGGTTGCTGTTCAGGTTTGAGCATGTTGATCGACTACCTAAATGGATATGTTGGAGATTTGCATCTGGAATTCAGGTGAGAGGCCCAAACTGAAAAGATTAGATTTGAGAGTCATGAGAGTGGAAGAACTCAGCCACAAAGAACGAAAAAAGAAGAGGATCAAGTATGGGAACTTGAAGAAACATCCACATTAAGACAGAGACCTAGAGAAATGAGTGGCTGCAGAAAGTTGAGGGAAATTGAGAGAATGACTCACAGAGGTCAAGCAAGGATTAATTCTTCAGACAGAAGTAATCCACAGGGACAAACATGGCAAAGGAGGTCAAGACTATACAAGCACAGACGAATGCCCATGGAGTTCATCGGTAACCTTGTAAAGTGCCAATGCAGGCAAGTGGGTTGAGGAGGTGAAAGGGAGATAAGGAAGCAAAAGAGGAATGTAGACAATTTCCTTAAGAAGCTAGGCTATGTAAAGGAGAATTATAAGGCATTCGCCAGTAGTGGATCCCAGGTCAAAACTTTTTTAAAGATGGGAGAGATGTGACCATGCTTTTATACAAGAAGGTAATAGTCTATAGCAAGGAAGAAATAATCCTAAATTCTACACAATTCTAAATCACTAAATCCAAATCTAGCTGAAAACTAATTCCATACCTTTCCTGTGGTATAAATTGTACAATGTGGTGACTATTACTTTTTTCAATGTGCTGAGGTCTTTCTCACTTTTAGTCACAACTATTTCAGGTAACTCTGGTTTCTAGAAGCCTGAATGACTGCCATGCCATGTAAATGTGGTGCTGCCCACTTGCCTTGAGGTCAGTCTTCTATCAACTGAGGGATTTTTGGTTTCTTTCTTTTTTTTTTAATTTTTAAAAAACTGAATCTACTGCAGACAATAACTACTGAAGAATGGGTGATGACAAAAGTAGCCCAAAAATTTCAATACTAAGATTATAGGCATCGCTAAGTAAAAGAAAAGTTCCCTGTTTAGTAGTAGCAGTAGTAGTGTTAGTTGGTCAATAGTGTCTGACTCTCTGCAACCCCGATGGACTGTAGCGCACTAGGCTCCTCTGTCTATGGGATTCTCCAGGCAAAAATACTGGAGTGGATTGCCATTCCCTTTTCCAGAGGATCTTCCTGACCCAGGGATTGAACCCAGGTCTCCTGCATTGCAGGCAGATTCTTTATCATCTGAGCTATAGGGATTATACAGTATAATTACTGTATAATCCATGTATTATTTGTTTAGCAATGACTTGGAAAAATCAAGTGATATGAAAACTTAATAATGACTTGGAAAAAATCAAGTAATGACTTGGAAAAAGTAAGTGATATGAAAACTTAGAATAGAGACGTAACAAGGAAAAAAGAAAAAATAAAAAGAAACAGACCAAAGTTACAAAGACGAAAAGAAAAAAGAAGGAAAAAGTGAGTCAAAGAAGGGCAGTGTACCTATGCAGCAAGAGCAGTGTAGTGCAGGATGGGTGCTTCACTGAGTAGTGATACTAACATATGCTTATGTACCTTCTTCCTGTGCACATGTGTAGGAGTTGCTCTAGAGTATTTCCCTAGGAGTCAAATTCCTGGATCAAAGAGTATATGGAAGTTCTACTTTAACTTCACCCCATGTTTCAGCTTTAGTAACCATAAGTTTTATTTATAGATCTGTGAGTCTGTTTCCATTCTGTAAAAATGTTCATTTGTGTAATTTTTATTAGATTCCACCTATAAGTAAAATTATACAATATTTCTCTGTCTGACTTACTTCATTTAGTATGATAAGCTCTAGACCATTCATGTTGCTGCAAATGACATTATTTCAGTTTTTTCTATGGCTGATTAATATTCCATTGTATATTACCACATCTTCTTTACCCATAAATCTATCAATGGACATTTAGGTTGCTTCCATGTCTTAGCTGTTTTAATAGTGCTGCAGTGAACATCGGGACACATGTATCTTTTTCAATTATGGTTTTCTCCAGATATATACCCAGGAGTGAGATTGCTGTATCATATGGTAACTCTATATTTAGTTTTTAAAGGAATCTCCACACTGTTCTCCATAATGGTTGTATCAGTTTACATTTCCACCAACCGTGTAAGAGGGTTCCCTTTTCTCCACACCCTCTCCAGCATTTATTGTTTGTAGATTTTTTTTATGATGACCATTCTATTTGAGGTGATATCTCATTATAGTTTTGACTTGTATTTCTCTGATAATTAGTGACATTGAGAATCTTGGCCATCTGTCTGTCTTCTTTGGGGGAAATGTCTATTTAGATCTGCCCATTTTTTGATTGGGTTCTTTGGTTTTTTTGATATTCAGCTGCATGAGCTCCCTTTTCAGTTTTTAGTCTATTTTCTTTTTATTGAAGTATATTCGACATACAATATTTTATTAGTTTCATGGGTACAAAATAGTATTTCGGCATTTATGTACATTGCAAAATGAACACCACAATAAGTATACCATATGTCACCATACAATGTTAATACATTATTATTGACTGTAATCCCCATGTTGTACATTACATCCCTATGGTTTATCTACTTTATAACTAGAAGTTTATACCTCTTGATTTACTTCATCCATTTTGCCCCACCAATCTCCCTTCCTTCTGGCAATGAACAATCTCTTCTCTGTATCAGTGAGTCTGGATTTTATTTGTTCAGTTGTTTTGTTTCTTAGATTCTACATATACGTGAAATCATGTCTTTCTCCATCTGACTTATTTCACTTAAAATAATACCCTCATGGTCCATCCATGCTATTGCAAAAGGCAAGATTTAATTCTTTTTAATGGATGAGTAGTGTTCCATTAGGGCTTCGCTGGTGGCTCAATGGTAAAGAATCTGCCTGTCAACATACAAAATGCAGGTTTGATCCCTGAATCAGGAAGATCCCCTGGAGAAGGGAATGTCTACCCACTCCAGTATTCTTGCCTGGAGAATTCCATGGACAGAGGAGGCTGGTGGGCTATGGTCCAAGGAGTCACAAAAAGTCAGACACGACTGAGACAAAGAGTAGGACACAACTGAGCAATTAACACTTTCACTTTTCATAGGAGTTTTACAGATTCCCTGTATCAGGTTACAGAAGTTCCTTTTTGTTTCTAGCTTGCAAAGCTTTTCTTTTTTTTTAATCATTGGATTTTTGGATTTTGCCTGATGCTTTTTCACATTTATTGAGATCATCATATATTATTTTCTGTTAATGCAGTAAATTATACTAATTGATTTTCTAATGTTAAATCAACCTCGTATTTCTAGGATAACTCTTGCTTAGCTCTGAAATATTATTTTTCTTCTACTTTGTTGGATATAAGTTTGTGATGTTTTAAAAAGTTTACATCTGTGTTCATGAGTCAATTTGTCCTGTAATTGTACTTTCTTTAATCATCCTTATCAAATTTTGTTATTGAGGTTTGTACTGGCTCCATAGGGAAGAGAAATGAGGTGTTGTCCTTGTTTTACTTTCTCTAGAATAATTTGTATAAAATTTAATTTACCTCTTCATTAAGTGTTTGGCTACACACTAGATAATCTAAGCCTGATGTTTTCATTATGGGGCAATTTTAAGGTACTGATATTATTTCTTTAATAGTCATAGGATTAGTTAGTTACCATTCACCATCACATTAAGGGTGTGTTCTTTAGATTCCTTGCTTTATGCAGGGATTTCCTGTAACAACCATCTGTTTGGTCTCAGAGTTTCATCTCCCACTCCCCACTTCTAATGCAACTTTTAAGGGGGTCCCCCAGGGTCTCTAGACATCAAGAGAAGCCCTGAGGGGAAAAACTAGTTTACAGACTACTTTACCTCTTGGGGTTCCTCCTGTTTTCAACTACTTTTTGGCCTCTGAAGAATCCCTCTTTTTATGCCAATTCAGCAGAGTCTGCCTTATGCTGGAAGCGGAGGTTTCTGCAGATTTCTCAAAGACTAGAAACATACATTTTGTGAAATCTCAAAGTAGGGCTTTATTATAGAGTTTCCTAAATTTATTTGACCACAGAAACCTTTTATCTCAGAGAACCTTGAGGAATAAATGCCCCATAGATCACAACTTAGGAAACCCTGTGATCAATGATATGTAAGTCCTCTTCCACCTCTATCATGCTATATTTCTGTTCTTTTGTACCTTTTGAGAAAAATCACAGGCTTACATGAGAGTACATTTATTCAGTTATTCACTTTAAGGTAGTTGAGTTAATGTTATTCAGGACAGTTCTGAAGTTTTAAGCACCTAGGGGGGCCAAAACTCCTACAAGAGACATTCTTAAGCCTCTGACAGGAAACACACCAGGCAAATGGAAGAAACCATTTTTATACAGAGGTAATTTTTAAAATCAAATGTTCAAACTTCTGACTAAACATGGATAACAAAACATATTTATCTCCATTTTCTCCTGAATCCCCACTAAAATGACAATAAATGAAAAGATATAAACCCATAAGTGCAAATAGAATGGGAGGGGAGAAAACAGCAAACAAGAGAAGTAACTATCTTAGAAAAATGGAAAGCCAATGGCTAAGTAGTAGCTGACTTAGCAGGTCAGGTTAAGTTGGAATACAAACCTGCAGTAAGAGTAGTCATCAAGAAGCAAGTGTATCTAGGCCTTAAAGTTCTGGAAAGCCTCAAGAATTAGAGATATAAGACACTATTGAAACAAGGGGTATAGAATGGGACTGATAACACCCAGATCAATCTCTATTCCACCCAGATCAATATCTAGTAAGATTAAACCAGACAGGATCTGAATGTAGGGACACCAGGAACAGCCAAAGACACAAATGAAGGATCTTATTGAAGTGAAAGGCATTCAATGAATGTCCATATGCTAAATAGTAAAACCCTCAGCTCTTTTCCTTCATGCATCTCCCACAATGGACATGATCATATTGCTCAGGCAAGAAGTTGAAGAGTACCTAAAAAGCGGTACTGAACAGCCCATGAGAAAAGGTCTACAGATATTAATAGGTGATCCCCAATTAAAAAGTTGTGTCCTAATATAATTATCCATTGGGATTTTTACTAGTTGCTAAGTCCTGCCCATAGATACATTTACATTCATGTCCTTTCATATTTAATAATGTTTCATGCTTAAACATAAAAGGACAGCCAGGAATCACCAAACATTGTAAGAAAATCACTAACAGAAAAGAGTTTTAAAAAAAGGCAACAGACACAATACTGGGAGTAGTACACAAGGACTATGATTAATATCCCCAGAGAGATAAAAGATATTGCATCCATGAAACAAGAACAGTATGCTACAAAAAGAAATAACCAGAGAATAAGAAGAGCTCTTAGAAATTAAAAATATGAAATAAAATATACATGAGAGGATTTTAAAGGTAAAATGGAGGAAATCTCTCAAAAAGTATAAAAAAATGACAGAGCTATAAAATATGAAGCATAACAAGATTGACAATAAGAAAAAGTGAATAAAAGGCATATGAGAACTCTATGAAAAACTGAAGTTATTTCAAAGTAAAATGTCTTAAAACTACAGTTATTTTTCTTAAATGCCTCAAAAGCTCTCCATCATCTATAACTGTGTTGTCCAATATGGTAGCCACTAGGTCATGTGGCTATTTAGCCATTTAAATGTGACTAGTCTAAAGCAAAATATGCTGCAAGTGTAAAATAGACATTGGATTTTTCAACACATAATAAGAGAAACAAGAATATAAAATATATCACTTTTATATTAATTTCATGTTACAATGGTAATATTTTAGATATATTGAGTTAAATATAATATATTATTAAAATTGAAAAAAATGGACTCCCTTGGCAGTCCAGTGGTTGGGATTCTGTGCTTCCACTGCAGGGGGAACAGGTTCCATCCCTGGTTAGAGAACTAAGGTCCCACATGTCACGTGGTACAACCAAATTAAAAAAAGAAAAAACTAAGTGTTCACATAGTGAGCTCTGCCAGTGCTGACCTGAAGCTGCCACTACTCATAGAAACCCACCCACACAGAACTAGTCATCATCAGTCAGTAGCAAGTTTCTAGTTAGGGGTTGGGATTGAGCCAGAGCGCAGCTATGCTGTCCTGGGCACATGCTATCCTTGGCTACATTCTCTATGTCTCATTTTCATATTGCTTCCTCTGATGTATTTTCATACATGAACAAAAACCTTTACAATATATATTGAAAAGGCCCAACTTTTGGGTACTGTGTTCATGGGGAGCAAGCTTTCCCCATGCTCTTCTCACCTCAACCCAGCTCTACTTCTGACAGTATGGAGTCCAGTGGCTTACAGTGAATGGAATGGGGATCTGACCTCATTTTGTACATCATCAGAGGAAGACTTCTTAATAGATTCAAATTCTGAAGATGAGTACACCAGGCTAAAAGGCCAACAACCCAACACACAAAAAAATGGTCAAAGAATGAAACAGTTCACAAAAAAATACATTATATGACTCTTAAACATGAAAATATGTGCAACCTCATGAGTAATAAAATGACTGCAAAACAAAACAACTCAAATATACTTTTTAATCTATCAGATAGGCAAAAATAAAATATCTGATAACTTGCTACAGGGAAAGGTATGAGTATAATTGCTACACTTCTGTGGAGGGCAATTTGACAACATATGTAACAAATTTATTACAAATGCATTTACCCTTTGATCAGCTATTCCATTTTTAGTAATTTATCCTACAGATATTTACAAACACAAGATGGCAAAGGATGAGAAAAATGCAATTCCACCAGTAGGGATTTAGTCAGGAAAAGAAGTAGGACATACTAATAGAATATTATACAGCTGTTAAAAAAGAATGGTGAAGTCCTCTCTATATTTACATGGAAATATTTCCAAGATATCCTGTTAAGTGAAAAAATTAAGTGCAGAATAATGTGCTTACTATACTACTATCTGTGTAAAAAAAGGTATAGATAATCACATATTTATATTTGTTTTATATAATTTATATTTTGTATATGCAAAATAAAAGTGTAGAATGATACTTAAGAAACTAATAACAGTATATTGTAATATCCTTATAAAAATTATCTCCCTTCCACTCAGGAACTCATGCTTTCCTGTTAAATCCAGTCTCTTCCTAATTATCTTCATCCACCTACCTTTCAGAGAAAGTCAGTTACCCCATCACTCTACGACCCCTCTATCCACCTGCCTTCCCCTTCAGCATCCTATTCATCTCCCAAGCTTGTGTTAAGAAACTATTTTGAGTTTATAAAAATACATTTATTTTTTCATATCAGATCACTCAGTCGTGTCCAACACTTTGCGACCCCCTGAATCACAGCATGCCAGGCTTCCCTGTCCATCACCAACTCCCGGAGTTCACTCAGACTCACGTCCATCAAGTCAGTGATGCCATCCAGCCATCTCATCCTCTGTCGTCCCCTTCTCCTCTTGCCCTCAATCCCTCCCAGCATCAGAGTCTTTTCCAATGAGTCAACTCTTCGCATGAGGTGGCCAAAGTACTGGAGTTTCAGCTTTAGCATCATTCCTTCCAAAGAAGTCCCAGGGCTGATCTCCTTCAGAATGGACTGGTTGGATCTCCTTGCAGTCCAAGGGACTCTCAAGAGTCTTCTCCAACACCACAGTTCAAAAGCATCAATTCTTCAGTGCTCAGCTTTCTTCACAGTCCAACTCTCACATCCATACATGACCACAGGAAAAACCACAGCCTTGACTAGACAGACCTTTGTTGGCAAAGTAATGTCTCTGCTTTTGAATATGCTATCTAGGTTGGTCATAACTTTCCTTCCAAGGAGTAAGCGTCTTTTAATTTCATGGCTGCAATCACCATCTGCAGTGATTTTGGAGCCCAGAAAAATAAAGTCTGACACTGTTTCCACTGTTTCCCCATCTATTTCCCAGGAAGTGATGGGACCAGATGCCATGATCTTCATTTTCTGAATGTTGAGCTTTAAGCCAACTTTTTCACTCTCCACTTTCACTTTCATCAAGAGGCTTTTTAGTTCCTCTTCACTTTCTGCCATAACGGTGGTGTCATCTGCATATCTGAGGTTATTGATATTTCTCCCAGCAATCTTGATTCCAGCTTGTGTTTCTTCCAGTCCAGCGTTTCTCATGATGTACTCTGCATATAAGTTAAATAAACAGGGTGACAATATACAGCCTTGATGTACTCCTTTTCCCATTTGGAACCAGTCTGTTGTTCCATGGCCAGTTCTAACTGTTGCTTCCTGACCTGCATACAAATTTCTCAACAGGCAGGTCAGGTGGTCTGGTATTCCCATCTCTTTCAGAATTTTCCATAGTTTATTGTGATCCACACAGTCAAAGGCTTTGGCATAGTCAATAAAGCAGAAATAGATGTTTTTCTGGAACTCTCTTGGTTTTTCAATGATCCAGCAGATGTTGGCCATTTGATCTCTGGTTCCTCTGCCTTTTCTAAAACCAGCTTGAACATCAGGAAGTTCACGGTTCACATATTGCTGAAGCCTGGCTTGGAGAATTTTGAGCATTACTTTACTAGCATGTGAGATGAGTGCAATTGTGCAGTAGTTTGAGCCATTCTTTGGCATTGCCTTTCTTTGGGAAAGATTTATTTTTTGCTCAATGTATATTTTGAGTCCCATTTTGAGTCTGCCAGCCTAGGCAAAGTGGGAATCTAACACGTTGGAATATGTTTACTTCTTTCTCAGCAAAGGCTATCAAATGCTGCAGTGATTTTTTTTGTTTTGTTTTTTTGAAAGGGGGTGAAGAATAAAGATTATTTATTAAAAAAAACTGGAGCTCTAAAGGAGAAAAATATCTGCTAACAAACATGAAAACATACACGTTCACAGACTTTCAATCATTCTCAGCACCTCCTGTACATCATGAGCTACTTTTCTTTTTTTTTTTTTTAATCTCTGGGGACAAATGGCTGTCGCCATATTTTATCTGCATGTTAGCTACCTCTCCAACCTCTGTCATCCAGAAACACAAATTTCATATATGGTACACGTGTTCAATTGCTAGGCAACCAACACTTTAACCTCCCGCTCTGCTACCTGGCTTAGCCATTTCTACCTTTAAGACTTTGTATTTTCACATCAAATGTGATATGTGAACCATTGTTCTTAGCAAGGCATCACAATAGCTTTGGCTAGTGCCCATCTAAGAATGTGCTTCCCAATCCTGAACTTGATAACATCTCACAGTATCTCCCATATCTCAAGATGATCTTACAAGTCTCAAGAGAAAATTTACCCTAAATTTTTGGAGAATTATAGCATCCTTGGGGAAACTGCACATGTGGTAAAAACTTCAACTAAAATATCAGTTTGCAGGCTCAAAAAAAAAAAGCACCATAGCTACCAAAATATTGGGAAGCACATTGCTTATTCTTTCATTGTGTGTGCTCAGTTGCTCAGTCATGTCCAACTCTTTGTGACCCTTTAGAGTGTAGCCTGCCAGGCTCATCTGTCCATGGAATTTTCCAGGCAAGAATACTGGAGTGGGTTGCCATTTCCTCCTCCAGGGTATCTTCCCGACCCATGGATCAAACTCCATCTCCTGCATTGGCAGGTGGATCTTTACAACTGAGTCATAAGAGAAGCCCAAATATTGTTTCATTAGAACTTTGCCAACAAAGGTCCATCTAGTCAAAGCTATGGTTTTTCCAGTAGTCATGTATGGATATGAGAGCTGGACTGTAAAGAAACTCGAGTGCCAAAGAATTTGAACAGTGGTGTTAGAGAAGATTCTTGAGAGTCCCTTGGACTGCAGGGAGATGAAACCAGTCAATCCTAAAGGAAATCAGTCCTGAATATTCATTGGAAGGATTCATGCTGAAGCTGAAGCTCTAATACTTTGGCCACTTGATGCGAAGAACAGACTCAATGGAAAAGACCCTGATGCTGGGAAAGATTGAAGCCGGGAAGAGAAGGGGACGACAGAGGATGAGATGGTTGGATGGCATCACTGACTTGATGGACATGAGTTTGAGTAAGCTCTGGAATTTGGTGATGGACAGGGAAGCCTGGCGTGCTGCAGTCCATAGGGTCACAAAGAGTCAGACACGACTGAGTGACTGAACTGACTGAAGAATACATATATTAGGCTCTTGCTATGTAGCAAGTACACTGCCAAGTGCAGAATACACAAAATCAAATGCAGTCCTTGCCCTCAAGGAGATTAAAGCCTGGCAAGAGGAGATAAATATGTAAACAGATGAATACAATAGAGTGCATTGATGGCTGTATGCACGGGGTACAGTGGGGACTGAGGAAGCAGGAGGTGACCTTTAAGGAATAAATAGGTATTAACCAACCATATGGAGGTACAGTGAGGAGACATGAGTAGTAGGGTGTATTTCAAGTACAGAGAACAACACAAGCAAGGGCAAAGAAACATGAAACAGCCTGACACATCCAAGGGAGAAGAATCAAGTCTATATGGCTAAGGAAGAAGCTTTAACAAATGAAGCATGAAATGTTATTAGGAAGCATGGTAGACTGTCTTAGTACTGGCTCTGAATTTGTCCACAGATCTGAGATGCACACTCCTCTGTAATTTTCCCACTCCTATCATCAAAAGGTAGACAATTTCTCCCTGCCTTTGATTCTGGGCTCAGCCACATAACTTCTTTTAGGCAATGTGACAATATCAGTTGTGAGACTTGAAAAGTGCTGGTGTATTGAGGCTTGCCCTTTTTTTGCTGTTGGTGATCCTGCAACTACCACCATGTGAACAAGGAGTGGAACAGATATCCATGAATATTCTAAGTTAACCAGAAAATGCAACTCAGAAAACCCATTTTGTTATGATTATGGGTAACTGAAAATGGGTTCTTTATATAAGCAAGCTGTATTTCATGTACATAACCTGCTTGTTTCAGGAAAAGTCACCTCCCCATGGAAACAAACAGCATGGCTTTGTGATTAAAAATGCAGGCTCCAGAATCTGACTGACCTGGCCTCCTACCTTGACTCATCACTTATACAGTGTGTGAATTGGGACAAGTTATCAAATTTCCCTAAGCCATGGTTTCCTCATGTGTCTAATGGACATAATAATGATATGTCTTGGGTTGTTTGAGAGCTAAATGAGTTTTGTCATTATTTAGCTTTCTCCCTCTGAGACACCACAAGCAGCATTTACTCTAAGCAAGGATTTCAGCTGTAACTCTTTTGGCTCAAATTTCACATTTCTCTGAACAGCTTTAATAAAGGAGACTAGTGCCCCACTCAACACACAAATGTTATGAACAAATCGCTGGGTAGTTAAAGACCCAGTGGCAATAGGAAGTCACCAGAGAAGCTAGGTAAGGGACTGAGGGACACTTGCACTGTTTCTTCTTCCATTTAGCCACCTGGTCTCCCTGAAGTGAGAGAAGGAGAATGACTATTCAATTCCTCCAAGGCATCCAACTGCTTAAAGGAATCCATTACCAGAGTGTGTCACCCCAACTGAAATAGTCCCAGCAGCATTTACAAATGTCATACTCATCTCCTTCCACTGAGAGCAAATTCAATCCCTAGGCTGAAATTTGACATCAACTTCTAGAATCTCTTTCTCTTTTCCCTACTGCCATGTCTTACCAAATCTGCTTTAGTGTCATGCAGAGCACCTCTTCGATCTTCCCAAGGATTGATTTCCCTTCAAAGAACTCTGAAGAACTTTCTGCTTTGATGCAGTTCACTGGAGGAATGCCTTCAAGACATTCTAAGCAGCCAAGATTTCATCATCAAAATGGCCATATAATATTGCAAAACTGTCATACCACATCTCAGGAACAGTACTTCTTAATCAGTCAAGAAGACTAACAGGTTTCTACAATCCGGTGAAAATGATTAACATGTCTATAACTTCTCAAAAATTCCAAAATTCCTTACTCATTTTATCCCAACAAAGATGAAAAAGGGCAGCATAGATTGTACACTGCATAACTTTTATAGCATAAGCACCGTGAGCGAGGTGAAAGTGATTTATACAATATGTCTGACCAACAGGCTTATTGCCTCCAGTTGCAAAGCTCCAAGACTCCACCTGCCTCCTGTTTCCCGATCAGCTAAATTATGATCCTTCATGGCCAAGGTTCCAAGCTACCACTGTCTCTGGTAACACTCAATCAATCCACCAGTTATGCTTCTTCTTCCAAGACTAAAGTTTAATTGGCTTCAGTATTCGTTCTCGCTTTTTACTAAACCTCAGTGGAGCCATCCTAAAGAACCTAATTAAGTTAATTGGCAAAAAAGAAAGCATTACATTGGCTTCAGAGAAGTGCTCAAGGACAAGCATTCAGCAGTGATCCAATTCCCCCAGACCACCTATCAGAATCTGACCAAGTAAGCAGTTATAGCTAGAAATCCATGTGGGAAGATCAGATGGCTGCAAGAATGGATAAGATGGCTCAATACTTTTCATCCCTAGGAGAGGCAAAGGGATGACTAAAAGAAAAGGACTGATTTATCCACTGGTGCATGTGTGAAAACATGGTTCTAAGTCAACTCTCAGCTCAGTAATCACAACTTTTTCACTCCATTTTATGAAAATTCTGACCTTATTTCAGTGGTAAGGGGAAAGGAAGACACATGACAGATGCTACATTTTTCCATCTGATGAGAAAATTAGCTAGAAAGACCAGAACTTTGTGTAAGATAACCATAGGTATCTTTGCCCCACATGTCATATAAAGGCAAACTCACCTATAGACCCTTGTCTCCATCTAGTTGAAATCACCACCTGATGGTCCCCCCTTCAGGTTATCCAATCCAGAAAGCAGTATGAAAACAAGATGAAATAAAAGACATTTATTCCAGGGAGTACTGGGTACCAGCTCTACATGTGTGTTGTTTCTGCTGACTCTCACTTCCTGGGTCTCTGATCCTGATTGCCTACTTAAAAACACTGTAATAACTTTTCATTTCTCTTCAGTAACTGGTCACTTGGAATCTGGCCTCTTTCTTGATGGCCTGTAAAGTTACTATGTGTCAATTACTGAGTTAAGTGTTTTAAAGATACCTCATGTAATTATCAGAACTCTGATTTTGATGTTACTACTCATATTCAAAAGCAGAGACATTACTTTGCCAACAAAGGTCCGTCTAGTCAAGGCTATGGTTTTTCCAGTGGTCATGTATGGATGTGAGAGTTGGACTGTGAAGAAGGCTGAGCGCCGAAGAATTGATGCTTTTGAACTGTGGTGTTGGAGAAGACTCTTGAGAGCCCCTTGGACTGCAAGGAGATCCAACCAGTCCATCGTAAAGGAGATCAGTCCTGGGTGTTCATTGGAAGGAATGATGCTAAAGCTGAAACTCCAGTACTTTGGCCACCTCATGCAAAGAGTTGACTCATTGGAAAAGACTCTGATGCTGGGAGGGATTGGGGACAGGAGGAGAAGGGGACGACAGAGGATGAGATGGCTGGATGGCATCACCGACTCAATGGACATAAGTTTGGGTGAACTCCGGGAGTTGGTGTTGGACAGGGAGGCCTGGCGTGCTGCAATTCATGGGGTCGCAATGAGTCAGACATGACTGAGCAGCTGAATTGCACTGAACTCTCATTTTTTATAGATGAAGAAAATCAGTCCACAATAGTTAGATACTTGCTCAAGACCTATGGTATCAGCTCATTCACCCTTGCTCTGCTAAACTCTTATTCTGTATTCTCTTTTGGGAAAAGAAAAAAAAAACACTTTATTGCTATTTAATTCACATGCCATTCACCCAACATGCACATATAGTAAAAAACAACTGAATTGTACAAGCTGTGAAACTATCACCACAGTAAGTTTAGAAAATTTTCATCACCCCAAAAAGGAAATCCTACACATAGGGAATCACTCCTCACTTGCCCCCATGTCCTGCCCTAAACATAGGCAACTATTTAATTATTAGAGCAAATCTGAGGTAATTAAGGGCTTCTCTGGTGGCTCAGTAGTGAAGAATCTGCCTATAAATTCAGGAAACATGGGTTTGATCCTTGGGTTGGGAAGATCCCCTGGAGGAGGAAATGGCAACCATTCCAGTATCCTTGCCTAGAGAATCCCCATGGACAGAGGAGCCTGGTGGGCTACAGTCTGTGCGGTCACAAAGAGTAGGGCACAACTGAGCTACTAAGCATGCACAAAGTAAGTAATAGTCTACTCTCTGTCTCTGTAGATTTTCATATCCTGGGTATTTCATAGAAATGAAATCATACAGCACGTGGTCTATGACTCAACAGAGTATTTTCAAGGTTCATCCAAATTTGTGGAGGTCCTTACTTCACCACTGCAGAAGTCTTATCTCTCTGTCCCTGTCCTTCATAGTCAGGACTATCCTTGTGGTCAGTACCTCAATCTTATCCGATTTTTTGCAACCCCATGGACTGTAGCCTGCCAGGCTCCTCTGTCTATGGAATTTTCCAGGCGAGAATACTGGAGTGGGTTGCCATTTTCTACTCCTTATGGACACCTATACAATGGTATTATGGAGATCAAACAAGAATATTCATACTTAATTTGCATAGGATGAAACCTATTATAAAACCTACCTTAGAGATTAACCCTGTCTCATTAGGCTATTTCTACACAGAATCTGACATGAGCTTAATTATGTCCCTCCAAATATATCCAAATCCATCTGTTCTATTCTTTGAAGTAACCACTAGTATTTCCCTCACTACTGCTGTTTACTTCAGAATATGGGTTTTCTCACTTTCAACTTCTCTCCAAAGGCTATCAGCTCAATAATCTTCATATTTTCCTAACTGAATATGGAAACTATTTAAGGTCTCTACTCTTCAAAAAAGATGAAGTGATATAGTAATGCAAGTTACATTTTTCTACTGAAAAATATTCCTACTTCAACAACTCAAAAAGCAAATTGTGTGTGTGTGTGTGTGTGTGTGTGTGTCTAATACTGAGTGGGAGTGTCTAGGAATGCTAACCACCAAGTTAGAGAATCTTACCATCCAAGAGTTTCCTGGGTACATTTTGTACTTTAAAATTAGGTCTCTGCTTGAATGCTAAGCCCTTCCCTGGCTCTTTTTAGTTGTAAGGTCTCTTCTAATTAGTGAAGTGCTGACATACTGCTATTCACAAGGGAAACTCCAGGTTCTTCTGCAGCAGTGATAAAACTCAAGCAGGGTGCCTTTGTCAGGATAAATGTCCAGAGTGACCTAGGAGAATATGTGCAACTGAACAGCTGAAGAACACTGGGGGCTAAATGTTGAAAGGGCCTTATCAAATTTTCATGCCCTTTTCTTAACTTGTGCTTGTAGTTGTCAAATTGCCCCATCAGGTCAGATCATGAACCAACTAATATTCAACATGAAGATGCAAGTTTTACATGCAAGCTGCCTATTTTTGTCTACAAGGCATTTTCAAAATTGAATTCTAAAGACATACATTGTTTAAAAATTCAAATACATGGAGAACCATATAACATAACTGGGTGGTAAGTCCAAATATTATAAAGATATCAATTCCTCTCTCTATGATCTATGCTGCTGCTAAGTCGCTTCAGTCATGTCCGACTCTGTGCGAGCCCATAGACAGCAGCCCACGAGGCTCCCCCATCCCTGGGATTCTCCAGGCAAGAACACTGGAGTGGGTTGCCATTGCCTTCTCCAATGCAGGAAAGTGAAAAGTGAAAGTGAAGTCGCTGAGTCTTGTCCAACTCTTAGCGACCCCATGGACTGCGGCCCACCAGGTTCCTCCATCCATGGGATTTTCCAGGCAAGAGTGCTGGAGTGGGGTGCCATTGCCTTCTCCGCTCTATGATCTATAAAATGTAACAATTTCAATTAAAATCACAATTGGATTTTTCTTTGGTAAAGATAATATGAGGTAAGAAACAGGAAAGAATAGCTAAATTTTTAAAATAAGATTTTTGTACAGTCCTTATTAAACATATCAAAAACTAAAATAATTATAAAGGGCACTGGTGCCAGAATAGAGAGTTCAGAGCAAGAGTATAACAAGTCCAGAAAGAGATATGAGGGACTTCCCTGGTGGTCCAGTGGTTAAGAATCTAACTTTCAATGCAGGGGATGCGGGCTTGACCCCTGGATAGGGAACTAAGATCCCACATGCCGCAAGGCAACTCAGCCCAAGGAGCTGGCTCATTCTAGAGCCTATGTTCCACAATGAGAGAAGCCCTCACACTACAAGAGAAGTCCACAACTAGGGAAAGCCCACATACCATAAAAAAAGATCTACACAGCCAAAATAAAAAATAGAGAGATGGATTTAAATGAATTTTCAATATATAATAAAGATGCTATGTCAGTATGGGAGATGAACATATCAATTATTCAATAAATAATGATGAACTAATTGGCATACTATTTGGAAAAAACAATCAGACCCCTTTCTCAAAATGTATATCAACTAAATTCCAAGGGAGTAGATAGTTAAATATTTTTCAAAAAAAAGAAAAGCATTATGGGTGAATATTTGAACAAAGAGTGGGGAAATATTTTTATTCTAAGAATAAAAGTAAAAAGAAACCATAATGAAATATTACAGATTTTACTATATTATATATGTGTGTGTGTGTGTGTGTGTGAATAAAAAGAGAAAAATAACTAGGGAAAATATAATGTAAGAGACAGGTAAATGGAAATATATTGTTAGTATATAAACACTTTTAAAAACTGATAATGAGGAACAGAACAGCAATAAAAAATTCAGAAAGAACACACATAGGAAATTCATTAAAAGGATATGTATGACTTATAGGCATGCGAAAAGATGGTAAAGTTCACTAGTGATCAAATAAATTAGAGAAAATCAGAAACCAGTTTCCCCTGTAAAATTTGCAGAAATATGGAGAAACAGCAGCATTTTATAAACATTTATAAGAAGTGGAAATAAAAATGGAATAACACTTCTAGAGAATAATTTAGCAAGGTCCATTAAAGTTTTTAAAAATATGCAGTCCCCTTTTTATAGCACAACAACCTCTAAGAATTCATCCAACAGAAAATAATCAGTAAGGTACATAAATATTTAGGTAGAGGCATGAGTATCATAATATAATAGTGAAATAGTATAATAGTGCAAAATGAATGTCTAACAATGGAGGAGAGTAAATAGCATTGTGTATGTAAGTTGAATTAAATACTTATACAGCTATTAAAATTCTTTGTAGAAGAATAGTTTATAACCTGGAAAATGTTCACCATAGAAGGTAAAGTTAAAAAAGAAAAAAAGCAACTTACAAAACAATGTATTGAATATGATTCCAACTTTGTAAAATGCATACATATGTGTGGGTGTGAGTGTATATGTGTGTGTGTTGAAAAGATTGAGAGAAAAGGCTTCAAAATATTAATAATACATTTTCTGAATATCAGGATTATTGGTAATTTAAATGCTCTTTGCGTTTTTCTGTTCAAACTACATTTTAAAAGTGAACATGTGTTACTTTGAATCAGAGAAAAACACATAATAAAAGTTACTTTAAAATTGAGCTCTCTGGATTTTGAGTCTTGCTTTTTTTAATTTTCATAATTAAAAAAAAATATTTCACATGCCCATACAAACAGAAGCCTCAGGATGTACATGTTAGCTTTGTAAAATATAAAGAAAAAGAGAGCCATTTCAAGATAAAGTGTTGTTCAGCCCATCTCATCCTTCCAAACCTCAAAGAAAATAAATTACTCTCTTATAAAGGCTTCTATCCCTCATCACTCTATCCTACCTCATCTTCACCCCAAGTACAAATTCAAGGTGAAATACTGCACTCCACACAGCAGTAGGCAAGTAGGCATTCCACAACCTGGCCAAGTCTTCCTCAAACTTTATCTCCCATCACATCTCACCTCACTCAAAATCCATAGTAACCCTGAAATCCTGATTAGGACATGTTTATTCCCACCTCCCTGCCTGAGCTCACATATGTTCTCTCTTCCAGGAATGCCCTTAGCTCACCTCCTCACTCAAATAACTCCTATCCCTCATCCCAGACTTAACTCTAGGTATCATATCTTTGAGGATCTCTACCTCAAGGCTGGTTTGGGTGCCTCTACTGCGATTCAGAATTACCCAGGGTATATCTCAAAAACTGTACCACCACACTTTTTAAAACTTTATGTACAAGTCTCTGCTATAAGACTACAAATTCCCCAAGACTTAGGATGATGTCTTACACATCACTGTATTCCAAGAACATAACACCATGCTCAGCATACAGTAGGTGCTCCAAACCTGTTTGTAAAATCAAAAGGAGTATGTACCTACCACTCATTCAGGGGGTGGTCCCTTTGGACACAATCCCACAACATCAATCTCAGAAAGTTAGGTGGAGTATTGCTACTCTGAGAATTTTCTCTAAGATAAGCAAGATCCACAAAGTTACTGTCCAACTGTGTGTAACATCAGTCAGTTCCTCTTAGAGAAGCCCAACCAGCCCGAGTTTCTGCACTGAAAGGAAAACTGGAGAGATACAGAAAAGTTATGGAAATGATTCATGAAGTTAAAAAAAAGTACCCTAAGGAAATATTATAAAATTATAAAAGATATGGGCTCTTTAACTTGTAATCAATTGGCCAATCTCCCTTCCTATTGGGGAAGGAGGAAGTCACAAGGGGTGCACATAAAATGACCTTGGGTAGCACACAGATGAACATGAAGTCTTGCCATTTTAAGAGTTGTTGGAGAAAGGTTTGTCCCTCTTGCTACTGTCATATATGACCATAAACTCTCAGCATACAAAAAGCAAAAGTGCAATGGGAAAGGAGAGGAATTAAGAAATGAGTTGGAATTAGAAAATAAACCTGGTAAACACTGCAAGGTGCAAAATGTCTTATAATTATTACAACAAATACTTGTAAAAACACTTTAACTTAATGTAAAGATTTTCTTCTTTGGAAAGAAAACAGCATGAAGTTAACACCTGGGTCTCATTAATATGCATGAAAACCTGTTTCCAAGATGAACAACAGCATTTATGTAAACCATTTAATATAAAAGCCATCACACAGAGACATAAGCCATCTGATTCATGCTGAGTTTTTAAATTTAAATTTAGTCCATAATTTGGCTATTTAAACTGAGCATCAAAAAATGAAATATTTCAGTTTACATTAATTTTGGCTGCACCTTATGGAACTGTAAATAACATTCAGTTGTGAAATCGGGAAATGGCCTAAGTTTAGGGGTAGGGAAAAGCTTATGTACTTAGCTAACACCTAGTAGCCCAACTCAGAAACATAACATGTTGAACCTCAGAGGTCAAATATCCAGCCAATCTTTTGTGAGTTGACAACATCATGACTAATGTAAATGGTGTTGAACATGACAAAATTTGGCTCTGATTCATCATTTAGCACATTTTCCCTTATGTAACAAACTGCCTTTAGCTGGTTAGCTCTGCCTTGTGTTAGTGAAGGCAATAATAGCAATAATATTTCTTGTTGATTAAACAGCATGCCATTCCTCATTCTTCCCAGTTTCTACTCTGAATCAAAGGGCCAGGAGCAACCTCAATAGGCTGCTTTTCCCAGGTTCCCACGTAATCTGGTTTCTGGCTAGGTTTAGCCAATGGGAAATATTGGAGGGACACTGATACGCACTAGGCAAGGAGAAACCAGGATTTCTCTCCCTCCCTCTCTACCTACAGTGGCATCTCCTATAGCAGCTGAATCTTCCCTATAGATACAGCTCCTGACAGGCTCATTAAGTTTCAAGCTTACCTCAGATGACCAAGCCTCTGGGTTCTGTTAACACTATCTTTTCCCACTGTTCCTCCAAGCCCCAAGTTTCAGTTGTTAATCTATGGATTAACTTACCATCCCCTGCTTGGCTTCTCAGCTGCTCCATCCACTTTATTACCAATTCCTCACATTAATTTCCTTTTATTGTCAATCCTTGAAGTGATCTCTATTTCTAAACTTTGACTGATGCAAAACTATCATTTCTTACACACTATACTAAATGTTTTGCATGTATAATGTCATTGAATCCTCACAATTCACTCTTTATTAGGTGACTGTTATTGACTCAGTTTTAAATATGAGGAAACTGAGGCACCAAAAGGTCAAGTAATTTGCCACAAATCATAGCAAGTGACAGATTTGATCCAAGATCTATCTATGTGCCCCATACTAAATTTCTACGCTATGCTACAGCTATATAAAATAGAAGAATTGAACTAGATTATCCCAAAGTCTCCTTGCAGTTTTGACACTCTATGATACCATTCTAACTTGCATTTGTTCATTCAATACATATTTATTGAGCACCTACTATATACCAGTCAATGCTCCTAGGCTTCAGGAATACATCAGTGAATAAAGGAGCCCAAAATTCCTTCACTTATTAACCTTTGAACCTACTGTATAATGAAAGACAATAAACAACTAAATAGTGTATTTAATATATCAGATGGTGGTAAGTACGTTGGAGAAAAAAGTAAGTACAGAGGAAGGATAAAGAGTACCAAAAGGGGCAAGGGTTGAAATTTTAATTTTAATAATAAAACTGGTCATCCTATCTGCATTTCCCCTTTCATAGACACAATGGATAAAACATCAGTAAAAATGGAGGATGGCAAATCTTCATAAAGACTCAGTTAAATTCACTTAAACTCAACAAATATTTACTAGAACCTTCTGTAGTATATATTCTATAAACAATCTCTCCATTTAGCCAACTCAACAGATTAACAAAACTTCTTCATACCCTCTGTAAAACATACTGACTGATGTCTGAGGTTGACTGAGCTATTGCTTTTGGTAGGCTAATCCCTAGCTTTTCCATATGCTTCTGCTCCCACCCATAGTGCTCTAGGCTTAACAATAGTCAGGTTTATTTACAAAACCTGTTTCTGCCAATCATACTTGTTTTTTTGATAATGAGTTTAATAAAATGTTATACAAATAAAGTATATGCAAGAAAGAGTATTTGCTTCTATGAAAAATTATATTAAAACACTTAGAAAGACTAGTTAAAAGGGAATCACAAATTGCTGTCAAATTTGATGTGAAACACTATAAAAATTAAGAAAAAATTGATGTAAGAAATAAAAAGAAAACATAAATAAATGGAAACACCCATGTTCATGGGTAGGAAGATTAATACTGTTAGCATGCCAATACTACCCAAAGTGATCTACAGAGTCAATGCAATCTCTATCAAAATCCCAATAACATTTTTTGCAGAAATAATAAAACCCATCCTAAAATTCATATGGAATCTCAAGGGACTCAAAATAGCCAAAACAATCATGAAAAAGAGGAACAAAGTTGAAGGGCTCACACTTGCTGATTTCAAAACTTACTACAAAACTATAGTAATCTAAAAAGTATCATTCTGACATACATGCAGACATACAAACCAATGAAACATAACAAAGAACCCCAAAATAATCTATTACATGTATAGTCAAATGATTTTTTGACAAGAGTGCCAAAACCATTCAGAAGGGGAAGGACAGTATTTGCAACAAATTATACTGTGAAAACTAGGTATCCATGTGCAAAGAAATAAAGTTGGACCCTTATCTAACACCATATACAAAAATTAACTGAAAATGAATCAAAAACCAAAATGTAGGAATTACAATTACAAAGCTCTTAGATAAAAATATAGGGCACCACACTGGATTTAGCAATAATTTCTTGCACAAGAAACAAAAGAAAAAATAGACAAACTGGATATCATGAAATTTTTAAAAATTTGTGTTTCAAAGGACAATATCAACAGAATAAAAAGGCAACCCACAGAATGGGAGAAAATATTTGCAAATCATATATCTGATAATGAATTAATATCCAGATTATATAAAGAGCTCCTAAAAGCAACAACAGAAAACAATTCAATTAAGAAATAAAGGCCTCGAATATACATTTCTTCAAAGAAGATATACAAATGGCCAATAAGCACATCATTAATCATTAGGGAAATGAAAATCAAAACTACAATGAGATATTTATTACCTCACATTCATTAGAATGACTATCAAAAAACAAACAAACAAAAAACAGAAATAACAAGTACTGGAGAGGATATAGAGAAATTAGAACCCTGCATTGCAGCCCAAGATGGAGGAGCTCTATAGAGTCAGCAAAAACAAGACCGGGAGCTGACTGTGGCTCAGATCATGAGCACCTTACTGCAAAATTCAGGTATCAATTGAATAAACTGGAAAAACCACTAGGCCATTCAGGTGTGACCTAAATCAACTCTCTTATTATTATACAGTGGAAGTCACAAATAGATTCAACGGATTAGATCTGATAGAGTGCCTGAAGAACAGTGACCAAAACCATCCCCAAGAAAAAGAAATGCAACAAGGCAATGATTGTGTGAAGAGGTCTTAGACTACAAATAGCAAAGAAGAGAAGCAAAAGGCAAAGGAGAAAGGGAAAGATATACCTAACTGAATGCAGAGGTCCAAAGAATACCAAGGAGAGATAAGAAAGCCTTTCTAAGTGAACAATGCAAAGAAATAGAGGAAAACAATAGAATGGGAAACACTAGAGATCACTTCAAGAAAATGAGAGATACAAAGGGAACATTTCAGGCAAAGCTAGGCACAATAAAGGACAGAAATGGTATGGACCTAACAGAAGCAGAAGATATTAAGAAGAGGTGGCAAGAATACACAGAAGAACTATACAAAAAAAGTCTTAATGACTCGGATAACTATGATAGTGTGGTCACTCACTGAGAGCCAGAAATCCTGGAGTGTGAAGTCAAGGGGGCCTTAGAAAGTATTACCATGAACAAAGCTAGTGGAAGTGACAGATTTCCAGCTCAACTATTTCAAATCCTAAAAGATGATGCTGTTGAAGTGCTGCAATTAATATGCCAGCAAATTTGGAAAATTCAGCAGTGGCTACAGGACTGGAAAAGGTCAATTTTGACTCTAATCTGAAGGAAGGGAAATTCCAAAAAATGCTCAATCTACCATACAGTTGTGCACATTTCACATGCTAGCAAGGTTATGCTCAAAATCCTTCACGCTAGGCTTCAAGCTAGTACATGAACCAAGAAATCCCAGTTGTACAATCTGGTTTTGAAAAGGCAGAGGAACCAGAGATCAAATTGCCAACATCTATTGGATCATAGAAAAAGCAAAGGAATTCCAGAAAAACATCCACTTCTCCTTCATTGACTATGCTAAAGCCTCTGACTGTGAGGATCACAACAAACTATTGAGAATTCTTAAAGAGATGAGAATTAACAAACCACTTTACCTGCCTCCTGAGAAACCTGTATGGAGGTCAAGAAGTAACAGTTAGAACAAGACATGGAACAATGGACTGGTTCAAAATTGGGAAAAGAGTATGTCAAGGCTAAATGTTATCACCCTGCTTCTTTAACTTATTTGCAGAGTACATCATGTGAAATGCTGCGCTGGATGACTCTCAAACTGTAATCAAGATTGCTGGGAGAAATATCAACAAGTTCAGATATGCAGATGACACCACTCTTATGACAGAAAGTGAACAGGAACTAAAGAGCCTCTTGATGATGGTGAGAGAGAAGAGTGAAAAAGCTGGCTTAAAATTCAACATTCAAAAAACAAAGAACATGGCATCTGGCCCCATCACTTCATGGCAAATAAATGGGGAAAAATGCAAACAGTGACAGACTTTATTTTCTTGGGCTTCCAAATACTTCAGATGGTGACTGCAGCCATGAAATTAAAAGATGCTTACTGCTCGGAAGAAAAGCTATGACAAACATAGTTGTTGTTCATTCACTCAGCCCCGTCTGACTCTTTGCGACCCCATGCAGCACACCAGGCTTCCCTGTCCTTCACCATCTCCCATCTCTCATGTCCATTGAGTCAGTGATGCCATCCAACCGTCTCATCCTCTGTCATCTCCTTCTTCTCCTGACTTCAGTCTTTCCCAGCATCAGGGTCTTTGCTAATAAGGCGACTCTTCACATCAGGTGGCCAAAGTACTGGAGTTTCAGTTTCAGCATCAGTCCCTCCATCAGTCCCTGAATATTCAGAGTTGATTTCTTTTAGGATTGACTAGTTTGATCTCCTTTCAGTCCAAGGGGCCCTCAAGAGTCTTATCCAATGCCACAGTTCAAAAGCATCAATTCTTCAGTGCTCAGCCTTCTTTATGGTCCAACTCTCACATCTGTACATGACTACTGGAAAAAACATAGCATTGACTATATGGACCTTTGTCAGCAAAGTAACATCTCTGCTTTTTAATACAGTCTGGATTTGTGAAAGAGCCAGCTTAAAACTAAACATTAAAAAACTAATACCATGGCATCTGGCCCCATTACTTCATGGCAAAGAGTGGGGGAAAGGTGGAAGTAGGGACAGATTTCCTCTTCTTGGGAAATCACTGTGGATGGTGACTGCAGCCATGATATCAGAAAATGTTTGATTCTTGGCAGGAAATTGATAACAAACCTAGATAGTGTGTTGAAAAGCAGAGACATTACTCTGCCAATAAAGATCCATATAATCAAGGCTATGGTCTTCCCAGTGGTGACACATGGTTGTGAGAGCTAGACCTTAAAAATGCAGAGCATGGAAGAATTGATGGCTTCAAACTGTGGTGCTGGTGAAGACTCCTGAGAGTCCCTTGGACAACAAAGTGATCAAACCAATCAATCATAAGGGAAATCAACCCTGAATACTCCTTGGAAGGACTGATGCTGAAGCTGAAACTCCAGTATTTTCGTCATCTGATGTGAACAGCTGACTCATTTGAAAAGCCCCTGTTGCTGGGAAAGATTGAGGGCAGAAGAAGAGGGAGTCAGAGGATGAGATAGTTGGATGGCATCATCAATGCAATGGACATGAACTTGGGGAAACTTAGGGAGATGGTGAGGGACAGATAGGATTGGTGTGCTGCAGTCTATGGTATTGAAAAGAGTTGGACACGACTGAGCAAATGAAAAACAACAACTACATTTGTCATAGCTTTTCCTCCAAGGAGCAAGCATTTTTTAATTTCATGGCTGCAGTCACCATTTGCAGTGATTTTGGAACCCAAGAAAATAAAGTCTGTCACTGTTTGCATTGTTTTCCCATTTTTTGCCATGAAATGATGGGACCGGATGCCATGATCTTCATTTTTTGAATGTTAAACTTTAAAGCAGCTTTTTCTCTGACCTCTTTCACCCTCATCAAGAGGCTCTTTAGTTCCTCTTCACTTTCTGCCATAAGGGTGGTATCATCTGCATATCTGAGGTTAATGATATTTATCCCAACAATCTTGGTTCCAACTTGTGAGCCATCTAGCCCAGCATTTTACATGATGTACTCTGCATATAAGTTAAAGATGCAGGGTGACAACAGTCACCTTTGATGTATTCCTTTCCCAATTTTGAACCAGTCCATTGTTCCATGTATGGTTCTAACTAGACATGGTTCTAACTAGACATTATCTAATGACAAACCTAGACATGTTCAGTTCTAACTAGACATTGTATAATCATAGACCTAGACAGCATATTAAGAAGCAAAGACACGACTTTGCCAACAAAGGTTTTATAGTCAAAGCTATGGTCTTTCTAGTAGTCATGTATGGATGCAAGAGCTGGACTAAAAAGAAGGCTGACCACTGAAAAATTGATATTTCCCAACTGTGGTGCCAGAGAAGACTCTCAAAAGTCCCTTGGACAGCCAGAAGATCAAACCAGTCAATCCTAAAATAAATCAACCCTTAATATTCATATGAAGGATTGATGGTGAAGATGAAGCTCTAATACTTTGGCCACGTGATGCAAAGAGTAGACTCATTGGAAAAGACCCTGATGCTGGGAAAGATTGAGAACATGAGGAGAAGACGGCGACAGAGGATAAGATGGTTGGATGTCATAACCTACTCAATAGACATGAGTTTGAGCAAACTCCAGGCGATTGTGAAGAACAGGGAAGCCTGGTGTGCTGCAGTCCATGAGGTCGCAAAACTTGGACACAACTAAGCAAATGAACAACATACTCCTGATGTGAATGTAAAACAGTAGTCATTGTGGAAAACAGCAAGGCTCAAAAAAATTCTTTAATATTAGAATTACCGTATGATCCAGCAATTTCACTTCTGTATATACATACCCAAAAGAATTGAAAGTAGTCTCAAAGAGATATGCGTACACCATGTTCTTAACAGTATTATTCACAACAGCTAAAACGTGGAGGCAACTTGTGTCCATCAACAGATTGAATGCATAAGCAAATGTGGAATACACATACAGTGAAATAGTATTCAGCCTTTAAAAGGAAGGAAATTCTGACATGCTACAACTGAGATGAAATTTGAAGATATTATGCTAAGTGAAACAAATAACTTGCAAAAAGGCAAATATGTACTGTATAATTCCATTTATAAGAGATACTTACAGTAATTGAAATTACAGAGATAGAAAGTAGAATGGTAGTTGCCAGAGCTGAGGGGAAGGGTGGTAAAGGGCATTATTGTTTAATGGGTATAGAGTTTCATTTTGCAAGTTATGAAGATAGATAGTGATGGCTACACAACATTATGAGGGTATTTAATAACATTGAACTGTATATTTATTGGTTAAGTTATTAAATATTATATGATTATATGTTTTTTAATTCGAAAAGTAAGGAGAGAACTATTACTTACTACTTTGCAAGTATCTTTAGAATGTATCTCTACTTCAAGGAAATTGCCCTGAAAATCAGAGCTGATACTTATAGGTGGAGTTTCTGCAAAAAAAAAAAAAAGTTTATGGAACACTAGTCAATGAGTTCATCCTCAAACGACTTGAGAGGTCCTAGATCAAAACATAAGTGAATAACTGAACATTCATATGTTTTGAGAAAAAAGTATGTTTAAGTATATATACCATGTTTACTTAATATTCTTTTTCATCTGACTTCTTCAATTAACTAAGTAGGTAGAATCATTTTAGATAAGAGGGCTTCTAGGACTTCCCCGGTGGTCCAATGGTTAAGACTCCATGCCCCCACTGCAGGGGGTTGTGAGTTCAATCCCTGGTCAGGGAACTAAGATCCCACATGCCACATGGTGCAGTCAAAGTATCTTTTAAAAAAGACGGCTCTAATGCACATTCAAAATACTGTGCTAAGAACTTCAGAAAAGAGGAAGATGCTGCCAAGGAGGTCACAAAATCCTTGGAAGTTTATGATATCCTTTGGTTACAGTCACAAATGATAAGAAAGCCTTCCTCAGTGATCAATGCAAAGAAATAGAGGAAAACAATAGAATGGGAAAGACTAGAGATCTCTTCAAGAAAATTAGAGATACCAAGGGAAAATTTCATGCAAAGATGGGCTCAATAAAGGGCAGAAATGTTATGGACCTAACAGAAGCAGAAGATATTGAGAAGAGGTGGCAAGAATACACAAAAGAACTGTACAAAAAAGATCTTTACAACCCAGATAATCACAATGGTGTGAACCTACAGCCAGACATCCTGGAGTGTGAAGTCAAGTGGGCCTTAGGAAGCATCACAATGAACAAAGCTAGTAGAGGTGATGGAATTCCAGTTGAGCTATTTCAAATCCTGAAAGATGATACTGTGAAAGTGCTGTCCTCAATATGCCAGGAAATTTGGAAAACTCAGCAGTGGCCACAGGACTGGAAAAGGTCAGTTTTCATTCCAATCCCAAAGAAAGGCAATCCCACAGAATGCTCAAACTACCCCACAATTGCACTCATCTCACATGCTAGTAAAGTAATACTCAAAATTCTGAAGCCAGGGTTCAACATTACATGAACCATGAACTTCCAGATGTTCAAGTGGGTTTTAGAAAAGGCAGAGGAACCAGAGATCAAATTGCCAACATTCACTGGATCATCAGAAAAACAAGAGAGTTCCGCAAAAAACATCTATTTCTGCTTTATTGACTATGCCAAAGCCTTTGACTGTGTGGACCACAACAAACTCTGGAAAATTCTGAAAGAGTTGGGAATACAAGACCACTTGACCTGCCTCTTGAGAAACCTGTATGCAGGTCAGGAAGCAACAGTTAGAACTGGACATGGAACAACAGACTGGTTCCAGATAGGAAAAAGACTATGTCAAGGCTGTATATTGTCACTCTGCTTATTTAACTTATATGCAGAGTACATCATGAGAAATGCTGGGCTGGATGAAGCACAAGCTGGAATCAAGATTGCCGAGAGAAATATCAATAACCTCACATATGTAGATGACACCACCCTTATGGCAGAAAGTGAAGAAGAACTAAAGAGCCTCTTGAAAGTCAAAGAGGAGAGTACAAAAGTTGGCTTAAAGCTCAACATTCAGAAAACTAAGATCATGGCATCTGGTCCCATCACTTCATGGGAAATAGATGGGGAAACAGTGGAAACAGTGTCAGACTTTATTTTTCTGGGCTCCAAAATCACTGCAGATGGTGATTGCAGCCATGAAATTAAAAGATGCTTACTCCTTGGAAGGAAAGTTATGACCAACCTAGACAGCATATTGAAAAGCAGAGACATTACTGTGCCAACAAAGGTCCGTCTTGTCAAGGCTACGGTTTTTCCAGTAGTCATGTATGGATGTGAGAGTTGAACTGTGAAGAAAGCTGGGCACCAAAGAATTGATGCTTTTGAGCTGTGGTGTTGGAGAAGACTCTTGAGAGTCCCTTGGACTGCAAGGAGATCCAACCAGTCCATTCTAAAGGAGATCAGTCCTGGGTGTTCTTTGGAAGGACTGATGTTGAAGCTGAAACTCTATTACTTTGGCCACCTGATGTGAAGAGCTGACTCATTTTTGAAAAGAACTTGATGATGGGAAAGATTGAAGGCAGGCGGAGGAGGGGGCAAGAGAAGGTGAGATGGTTGGATGGCATCACCAACTCCATTGAGATGAGTTTGAATAAACTCCAGGAGTTGGTGATGGACAGAGAGGCCTGGTGTGCTGTGGTCCATGGGGTCACGAAGAGTCAGACACAATTGAGCGACTGAACTGAACTGAACAATATGGATAAGATAAAGCATGTACTATAATTAACATGTCCATAAAGACAGTTCCAGTTAGTGTCTATCATACTGATGTAACTATCAGTAGAACACTCTTTCACTTTGGAAAGTGTCCCCCTTCAAACAATAAATTATATGGTCAACCCCAATCATGAGAGGAGAAAAAAATAGGTGTTTGATAGCTTGGAGGGTAAAATCATGTACATCTCATGGGAGAGGCTAATCTGAAAAGTCTCCATGAAGATGTATTTGAGTAGCCATCACAAAAGATAACTCTAAATGGATCATAGATCTAGTCTCTTAGTAACTGGAAAGTTTATAATACAATAATATTGTCTATAATCACTATGTTATGTATTAGTTCTCCAGAACTTATTTATCTACTAGATGCAAGTTTGTACCCTGAAACAACATCTCCCCAATTCCTCCACTCCCACTCTCTGATAATCACCATTCTACTCTGCTTTAGATTTTTTTTAATATTCCACATACAAGTGATATTGTACAATATTTGTATTTCTCTGCCTGACGTACCTCTCGGTAATGCCCTCAAGGTCCATCAGTGTTGTCACAAATGGCAAGACTTCTTCTTTCTTGTGACTGAAAAATACTGTTCTCACTACAAAAAAAAAAAAAAAAGATAATTATGTGATGTGATAGAGCTGTTAGCTAACTGGTGGTAATCATACTGTAATATATAAACAGACCAAAATGACATATTCTATACCTAAACTTACATAATATTATGTGTCAATTATATCTCAACAAAAAAATACATTTTAAAAGGTAGTAGGAAGAAAATTATAAAAATCATCTGCCATCCTGTTCTACCTCCTTCAGCACAATGATTCTCCAGCCACACCTGGGAAGAACTGCTCCTGGTGGACTATACATTCAGTAGTTTCCAAACTGCTCTTTCCTCTGTACTTAAGCTGTTGTCTTGCAGGAGAAATTGGCCTTTGAACACCTTCATGCTTGGAGAGAATAAAGGACTATTTTCCTAAAGTAGCAGACTGCAAGGGCCTAGCAGCCTTCAACACTGAGTAAAATGAAATCCATGTTTTCAGGGACCTATCAAAAGAGAGATGTTTTCTGGACTCAGGAATCAATTTTTTAAAATTCCTTTATCATTGCAATTGTAGAAAAAAACTAAGACAAGAAAATTTCAAAATAGAAAACAAACAAAATAGATCATAGACCTAAATGTAAAATGCAAAACCATAAAACTCAGAAGATAATATAAGAAAACATAGATGACACCGGGTATGACAATTACTTTTTAAATAAAACACCAAAAATGAGATTCAAGAAAGAAATAATTTATAGGCTGAACTTCATTAAAATCAACAACTTCTGTTCTGAAAAAGACAGTATCAAGAGAATTAGAAGACAGGTCACAGACTGGGAGAAAATATTTGCAAAAGACACATTTGATACAGGACCATTATCCAAAAAATACAAAGAACACTTAAAAGTTAACAATAAAAAAACCGACAACCCAATTTTAAAATGGGCAAAAGATCTGAACAGACACCTCATGAAAGAAGATATACAAAAAAAAAAAAAAAAAAAAAGAAAGAAGATATACAGATGGCAAATAAGTAAATGAAAAGATTCCCCACATCATATGTCATCATGGAAATGGAAATTAAGATAACTATAAGATACACTAAATACCTATTGGAATGGCCAAAATGCAGAACACCGGAACACAGGGAAAGGTGTGTTTTTCCCTGGAATTTTTATTCATTGATGGTAGGAATGAAACATGGTACAGACACTTTGGAAGACAGTTTGGCGGTTTCTTACAAAACTAAACATACTTTTATCAAATGATTCAGCAATCACACACTTTGGCACTTACCCAAAGGAGCTGAAAACATGTCTATGAAAGAACCAGTCCATGGATATTTATAGAAGTTTTATTCATACTTATCAAAGTTTGGGAGCAACAGAGGTGTCCTTCAGAAGGTGAATGGATAAATAAATTGTAATACATCCAGTTGTTGTTGTTGTTGTTCAGTCACTAAGTCACATCCAACTCTTTGCAACTCCATGGACTGCAGCACAACAGCCTCCCCTGTCCTTCACCATCTCCCAGAGTTTGCTCAAATTGGTGTCCATTGACACTGTGATGCTATCTATTTTATCCTCTGGCACCCTGCTCTCCCTTTGCCTGGTGTGAAAAGACGACTCATTTAGAAAAGACCCTGATGCTGGGAAAGACTGAAGGCAAAAGGTACATCCAGACAAAGGAATATTCACCCCTAAAACGAATGCGTTATCAAGAAACAAATACATAATTACTAAGTGAAAGAAGCCAATCTGAAAAGACTACATATTGTATAATCCTTGTGCATCCTCAGTTGTGTAAAACTCTGCAACACCTCTGGGCTTCTCTGTCCATTCTTCTCCAAGAATACTGGAGTGGGTTGCCATTTCCTTCTCGAGGGGATCTTCCTGACGCAGGGATTGAATCCACATTTCCTGCTTGGCAGGCAGAGCCACCAGGGAATCCTCTGTACGCATACTGTATGATTCAAACTACACAACATTTTGCCTAAGGCAAAATTAAAGACGATTAAAAAAAATCTGTGGTTTCTAGGGGTGAGAAAGAGGAATAGACAAAGCATAGAAGATTTTTAGGGCAGTGAATACATTATTTATGATTATTATAGTAACGGATATAGAGGTGTCCCAGGTGGCACAGTGGTGAAGAATCCAGCTGCCAATGCAGGAGACACAGGAGATGCAGGTTTGACCCCTGAGTCAGGAAGATTCCCTGGAGGAGGAAAAGGCAACCACCCGACCGGGTGGGCTACAGTCCACTGGGTCACAAAGAGTTGAACATGATTGAGGGACTGAGCACACACACAATAACAGATATGTGTCGCTATACTTGTCCAAACCCATAGAAATTTACAACGCTGTAAACTATGGCCTTTGGGTGAGTATCGTTTGTCAATGTAGGTTCATCATTCCTTAAAAAAAATTGTTATCATTCTGGGGTGTGATATTAATAATGGGGGAGGCTATGGAGGTACAGAACAGAGGAGAATATGAGAAATCTCTATACTTTACTGTCAATTATATTTTATACCTAAAACTATATGTAAAGTCCTTGGGCAATATAATGTACAGTATGGAGACAATTAATAATATTGCACTGCATATGAGAAAGATGCTGAGAGTAAGTCTTAAAAATTCTCATCACAAGAAAAAAATCGTGTAATTATGTATGGTGACAGATGTTAACTAGACTTATGGTGATCATTTTTCAACTAATACAAGTATCAAAAAATTGTGTTGTACACTTGAAAATAATGCTATATATCAATTATACATCAATGAAATAAAAATAAAGTTTTACATTTAAGATGGCATTTGAATAGAATATAGAAAGATATATATGATTTTGACCAGTAGAAATGAACTGTTGGAGAGATCAGGGCATACAAGGAGCAAAGCGAGGAATCAGGTAGACAGAAAAAATAGGGAGTCCAACATGATGGAACCACGTGGTAGTGGGGGAGGTGGTGCAGGGGGGAAGGGCATTAAAAGGGGAAGTCAAGGACCTGAGGGAGAACCTCTAGTCTTGGTTGTACCCAATCAGCTACATGTTAGCACCATCCTATATTTGCACAGGGCCAAACCTGGGAAACCTCAGCTGGTAAAGAATCAGCCTACAATACAGGACACCCCGGTTGGATTGCTGGGTGGGGCATATCCCCTGGAGAACGGATAGGCTACCCAGGCCAGTATTCCTAGGCTTCCCTGGTGGCTCAGACCGTAAAGAACCAGCCTGAAATGCAGGAGACCTGGGTTGGGAAGATCCTCTGGCGATGTGAACTCCCACTCCAGAATTCTTGCCTGGAGAATTCCACGAACAGAAGAGCCCATCAGGCTATAGTACATTGACCCAACTGAGCAACATTCACTTTCACTTTATCCAGAGAAAACACACTCCCTTCCCTGATTGGTCCTGGGCATAACCAATCAGGCACATGTTGACACCATCTGATATTTGCATAGGGACAAAGAACCTGCCTAAAATGCAGGAGACTTGCGTTCGATCCCTGGGTTGGGAAGATACCCTGGTGATGAGGACTCCCACTCCAGTATTCTTGCCTGGAGAATTCCATGAACACAACAGCCTGTCAGGGTATAACCCATGGGGTCCTAAAGATTTGGACACAACCGAGGAACTTTCTCTTTCATCAGGGAAAACACACCCCCTTCCCTTATTGGTCCTGGGTGTAACCAATCAGAAACATGCTAGCACCATCCCATATTTGCATTGGGCCGAACCTGGAAACCTCAGCAGGTAAAGCATCAGCCTACAATCAGGACATCCTGGTTGGATTCCTGGGTCGGGCATATTTCCTGGAGTAGGGATAGGCTACCTGTGCCAGTATTCCTAGGCTTCCCTGGTGGCTCAGACGGAAAGAAACTTCCTGAAATGGAGAGGTCCTGGGTTCGTCCTCTGGGCTGGGAAGATTCCCCTGGCGATGGGAACTCCAACTCCAGTATTCTTGCCTGGAAAATTTCATGAACAGGAAGAGCCTGTCAGGGTATAACGCATGGAGTCCTAAAGAGTTGGACACAAATGAGCAACGTTGACTCTCACTTTAACCAGAGAAAACACACTTCCTTCCCTTATTGGTCCTGGGTGCAACCAATCAGGCAGAGGCTTGCACCGTCCCATATTTGCATAAGGCCGAACCTGGGAAAGCTCAGCAGTTAAACCATTAACCGAAAATGCAGGACACCACGGTTGGATTCCTGGGTTGGGCATATCTCCTGGAGAAGGGATAGGCTACCTATGCCACTCTCCCTAGGCTTCCCTGGTGTGTCAATTGAGAACCTGCCAGAAATGCAGGAGTCCTGGGTTCAACCTCTTGGTTGGGAAGATCCCCAGGCAATGGGAACTCCCACTCCAGTATTCTTGCCTGGAGAATTCCATGAACACAAGAGCCTGTAGCCTATAATCCATGGGGTCCTAAAGAGTTGGACACAACTGGGGAACTTTCTCTTTCACGGGGGAAAACACACCCCTTTCCCTGATTGGACCTGGGTGCCACCAATCAGCACATGCTGGCACCATCCCATATTTGCAAAGGGCCGAAATGGGAAACCTCAGCGGGTAAAGTATCAGCCTACAATGCAGAACACCCCGGGTTGATTTCTGGGTCGGGCATATGCCCTGGAGAAGGGATAGGCTACCTGTGCCAGTATTCCTAGGCTTCCCGGGTGGCTCAGACAGAAAGAAACCGCCTGAAATGGAGAGGTCCTTGGTTTGTCCTCTGGGTTGGGAAGATCCCCTGGCGATGGGAACTCCCACTCCAGTATTCTTGCCTGGAGAATTCCATGAACACAAGAGCCTGTAGCCTATAATCCATGGGGTCCTAAAGAGTTGGACACAACTGCACAACGTTCACTCTCACTTTAGCCAGGGAAAACACACCCCCTTCCCTGACTGGTCCAGGGTGCAACCAATCAGGCACATGCTGGCACCATCCTATATTCGCATAGGGCCAAATCTGGGAAAATTAAGCAGGTAAAGCATCAGCCTACAATACAGGACACCCCAGTTGGCTTCCTGGGGCGGGCATATCCCCTGGAGAAGGGATAGGCTACCCAGGCCAGTATTCCTAGGCTTCCCTGGTGGCTCACATGGTAAAGAACCCGCCTAAAATGCAGGAGACCTGGGTTCAATCCCTGGGTTGGGAAGATCCCCTTTGAAGGGAACTCCCATTCCAGTATTCTTGCCTGGATAATTGCATGAACAGAAGAGCCTGAGAGGGTATAACCCATGGAGTCCTAAAGAGTTGAACACAACTGAACAACTTTCTCTTTCACCAGGGAAAACACACCCTCTTCCCTGATTGGTCCTGGCTATAACCAATCAGGCACATGCTAGCACCATCCCGTATTTGCATACAGCCAAACCTGGAAAACTCAGCAGGTAAAGCATCAGCCTACAATGTAGGACACCCCGGTTGGATTCCTGGTTCGGGCATATCCCCTGGAGAAGGGATAGGCTACCCAGGCCGGTATTCCTAGGCTTCCCTGGTGGTTCAGACGGTAAAAAACCCGCCTGCAATGCAGGAGACCTGGGTTCAATCCCTGGGTGGCGAATATCCCCTGGCGATGGGAACTCCCACTCAGTTTTCTTGCCTGGAGAATTCCAAGAACACAAGAGCCTCTCAGGCTATAATCCATGGAGTCCTAAAGAGTTGGACATAACTCTGCAAACTTCACTCACTTTATGCAGGGCAAACACACCCCCTTCCCTGATTGGTCCTGGGTGCCACCAATCAAGCACATGCTGGCACCATCGCTTATTTGCATAAGGCCAAACCTGGAAACCTCAGCAGATAAAGCATTAACCTACAATGCAGGACAATCGGGTAGGATGCATGGATCGGGCTATCCCCTGGAGAAGCGATAGCCTACCTATGCCAGTATTCCTAGGCTTCCCTGTTGACTCAGATGGAGAGAACCCGCCTGAAATGCAGGAGTCCTGGGTTCAACTTATGGGTTGGGAAGATCCCCAGGTGATAGGAACTCCCACTCCAGTATTCTTGCCTGGAGAATTCCATGAACACAAGAGTCTGTCAGGGTATACCCATGGGTTCCTAAAGAGTTGGACACAACTGTGCAACGTTCACTCTGACTTCAACCAAGGAAAACACACCCCCTTCCCTGATTGGTTGTGGGTGTAACCAGTCAGGCACATGCTAGCACCATCCCATATTTGCATACGGCCAAACCTGGAAACCTCAGCATGTAGAGCATCAGCCTACAATGCAGGACACCCCGGTTTGATTCCTGGGTCGGGCATATCCCCTGAAGAAGCGATAGGCTACCTATGCCAGTATTCCTAGGCTTCCCTGGTGGCTCAGATGGAAAGAAACTGCCTGTCATGCAGGAGTTCAGAGTTCAACCTCTGGGTTGGGAAGATCCCCTGGCAATGGGAACTCCCACTCTAGTATTTTTCCCTGGAGAATTCCATGAACACAAGAGCCTCTCAGGGTATAACGCATGGAATCCTAAAGAGTTGGACACAACTGAGCAATTTTCTCTCTCCTGGGGAAAACACACCTCCTTCCCTGATCGGTCCCGGGTGCCACCAATCAGGCACATGCTGACACCATCCCATATTTGCATAGGGCCGAAATGGGAAACTTCTTTGGGTAAAGCATCAGCCTACAATGCAGGACACCCTGGTTGGATTCCTGGGTTTGGCATATCCCCTGAAAAGTGATAGGCTACCCAGGCCACTATTCCTAGGCTTCCTTAGTAGCTCAGACAGTAAAGAATCCGCCTGCAATGCAGGAGACCTGGGCTCGATCCCTGGGTTGTGAAGATCCCCTGAAATGGGAACTCCCACTCCACTATTCTTGCCTGGAGAATTCCATGAACAGAAGAGCCTGTCAGGCTGTAATCCATAGGGTCCTAAAGAGTTGCACACAAGTGCGCAACCTTCACTGTCACTTTACCCAGGGAAAACACACCCCCATCTCTGATTGGCCCTGGGTGTAACCAATCAGGCACATGCTGGCACCATCCCAAATTCGCATAGGGCCATCCCTGGAAACCTCAGCATGTAAAGCATCAGCCTACAATGCAGGACACCCGGGTGGGATGCCTGGGTCAGGCATATCCCCTGGAGAAGCGATAGGCCACCTATGACAGTATTCCTAGGCTTTCCTTGTGATTCAGATGGAGAAAACCCGCCTGAAATGCAGGAGTCCTGGATACGACCTCTGGGTTGGGAAGATCCCCAGGTGATGGTAATTCCCACTCCAGTATTCTTGCCTGGAGAATTCCATGAACAAAAGAGCCTGTCAGGGTATACCCATGGGTTCCTAAAGAATTGGACACAACTGCGCAACGTTCACGCTCACTTTAACAAGGGAAAACACACCCCCTTCACTGATTGGTCCTGGGTGTACCCAATCAGGCACATGCTGGCACCATCCCATATTTGCATACAGCCAAACCTGGAAACCTCAGCAAGTAGAGCATCAGCCTACAATGCAGGACACCCCGGTTTGATTCCTGGGTTGGGCATATTGCCTGGAGAAGGGATAGGCTCCCCTGGTGGCTCAGACGGAAAGAAACCGCCTGAAACGCAGGAGTCCAGGGTTCAACCTCTGGGTTGGGAAGATCCCCTGGCGACGGGAATTCCCTCTCCAGTCTTCATCCCTGGAGCATTCCATGAACACAAGAGCCTCTCAGGCTATAACACATGGAGTCCTATAGAGTTGGACACAACTGAGCAACTTTCTCTTTCACAGGGGAAAACACACCACCTTCCCTGATTGGTCCTGGGTGCCCCCAATCAGGCACATGCTGCCACCATCTCATATTTGCATAGGGCCGAAATGGGAAGCCTTAGGGGTAAAGCATCAGCCTACAATGCAGGACACCCGGTTGGATTCCTGGGCCAGGTATATCCCCTGGAGAAGGGATAGGCTACCCAGGCCAGTATTCCTCCCATAAACCATGGAGTCCTAAAGAGTTGGACACAACTAAGCAAGTTTCTCTTTTGCCAGGGAAAACACACCCCCATCCCTGATTGGTCCTGGGTGTAACCGCCATCCCTGCTTGGTCCTGGGTGTAACCAATCAGGCACATGCTAGCACCATCCCATATTTGCATAGGGCCAAACCTGGAAACTGCAGCAGTTAGAGCATCAGCCTACAATGCAGGCCATCCCTGTTGGATCCCTGGGTCAGGCATACCCGTGGAGAAGGGATAGGCTACCTGTGCCAGTATTCCTAGGCTTTCCTGGTGGCTCAGATGGTAAAGAACCCGCCTAAAATGCAGGAGACCTGAGTTCGATCCCTGGGTTGGGAAGATCCCCTTGCGATGGGAACTCCCACTCCAGTATTCTTGCCTGGAGCATTCCATGAACACAAGAGCCTGTCAGGGTATACCCATGGGTTCCTCAAGAGTTGGATACAACTGCGCAACGTTCACCCTCACTTTAACCCGGGAAAACACACCCCCTTCCCTGATTGGTCTTCGGTGTAACCACCCTGATTGGTCTTCAGTGTAACCAATCAGGCAAATGCTAGCACCATCCCATATTTGCATAGGGCCAAACCTGGAAACCTCAGCAGGTAAAGCGTCAGCCTACAATGCAGGTTGGATTCCTGGGTTGGGCATATCCCCTGGAGAAGCGATAGGCTACCTATGCCAGTATTTCTTGGCTTCCCTGGTGGCTTAGATGGAAAGAAACCGCCTGAAATGCAGGAGTCCTGAGTTCGACCTCTGGGTTGGGAAGATACCCTGCGATGGGAACTCCCACTCCAGTATTCTTGCCTGGAGAATTTCATGAACACAAGAGCCTCTCAGGGTATAACCCATGGAATCCTAAAGAGCTGGACACAAGTGTGCAACTTTCTCTTTCATCAGGGAAAACACACCCCCTTCCCTGATTGGTCCTGAGTGCCACCAATCAGGCACATGCTGCCACCATCTCATATTTGCATAGGGTCGAAATGGGCAACCTCAGCGGGTAAAGCATCAGACTACAATGCAGGACACCCCGGTTTGGATTCCTGGGTCGGGCATATCCCCTGGAGAAGGGATAGGCTACCCAGACCAGTATTCCTAAGCTTTCCTGGTGGCTCAGATGGACCACCTGAAAGGAGAGGTCCTGGGTTCATCCTCTGGGTTGGGAAGATCCCCTGGCGATGGGAACTCAAATACTCAAGTATTCTTGCCTGGAGAATTCCATGAACACAAGAGCCTGTCAGGCTATATAACCCATGGGGTCTTCAAGAGTTGGACACAACTGCGCAACGTTCACTCACTTTAACCAGGGAAAACACACCCCCTTCCCTGATTGGTCCTGGGTGTAACCAATCAGGCACATGGTGACACCATCCCATATTCGCATAGGGCCAAACCTGGGAAAATTCAGCAAGTAAAGCATTAGCCTACAATGCAGGACACCCCAGTTGGATTCCTGGGTCAGGCATATCCCCTGAGAAGGGATACGCTACCCAGGCCAGTATTCCTAGGCTTCCCGGGTGGCTCAGACGGTAAAGAACCGGCCTAAAATGCAGGAGACCTGGGTTCGATCCCTGGTTTGGGAAGATCCCCTTGTGATGGGAACTCCCACTGCAGAATTCTTGCCTGGAGAATTCCATGAACAGAAGGGCCTGTCAGGCTATAATCCATGGGGTCATAAAGAATTGGATACAACTGAGCAACTTTCACTTTCAGTTTCACCAGGGAAAACACACCCTCTTCCCTGATTGGTCGGTCCTGGGTGTAACCAATCAGGCACATGCTCGCACCATCCAATATTTGCATAGGGCCTAACCTGGGGAAACACACACCCCTTGCTCGAGTACTCCTGTGTAACCAATCAGAGGCATGTAAGTACTGTCACCTATTTTGCATAGGGCATAACCAATCAGGCTCCAGGGTGTGGAGACCAAAGGTATAAAGAAAGAAAGCCAGAATAACTTCGGTTTCGTTCGAGGTTACAGCTGTTCTGAGTAATAAGGGTTAGTTTTCACTGGAGCCGCCCTTTGGGGTGTTCGTGATGTGAGCTGCCAGTGGAGATCCCTTTGATGTGAGCTGTCACCGGAGCTGTCCATAGCTTGAGTTGTCACTAACTGGCACTTGTCTTTCCCTTAGGTCCAGCTGTTAGTAACTGGCACTGTTCCTAGGTCAAACTGCCCCTAAGGTGAGGTGTCAGTAATCAGTTCTGTTCCTAGTTCAAGTTGTCAATGTGCAAACTTAACTGCCTGTGTTCAGTTGTGTCTTTGAGTCTATGCAATCCTATAGATGGTAGCTCGCCACACTCCTATATCCGTGGGATTTTCCAGGCAAGAATACTTGAGTGGGTGATATGCTCTCCACTAGGGGTTCTTCTGGACCCAGAGCTAGAACCCACGCCTCATGTTTTTCTGTGTGTGTGTGCATTGCAGGCGGATTGTTTATCACTGGCACTACCTGAGTACCCGGGAAGAAATTATAACTGCTGTAAGTAGTTTTCACTAACAATATGACTTGTTGCATGCTTAATAAAATCTTGTTTGTTTGAGCTGCATGTTATCCTTGATTCCAAACTTGCTCTAGTCTGCAGTATGAGAATGGCCTAAGAACAAATTGCTAAGTTACGTTGTGTTCATCTTGTGGCCAGCCCTGAATAACAAGGTAAAGAATCAGAACTTGATTCTCTAGACATTAGGAAGGAACAAAAGTTTTTTCAGCAGAAAGTGGGGGCTTACCAGTAAAGAATCTGCCTACAATGTAGGAGACACAGGAGATAGGGGTTCGATCCCTGGGTTGGGGAGATCTGGAGGAGGAAATGGAAACCAGTATTCTTGCCTGGACGATTCCTTGGACAGAAGACTGGGGGATCAAAGGGTCAGACACAACTGAAGCAACCAAGCATACACACACTTTCAGCCTAGATGTGGTGTAGAAAGGTGATTGCCTTACCTTTTCACCTCCACCATGCAACAAGTAAAGATAGTAGTTCTATTATATAAATTAGCTCTGCAGACAGACAAACTTTGGGCCAGTTTCTTACTACTGTTGGGCACTTCTGAGGCATCTTCAGGTACTGGTTAAATGTTTGATTCCTCAAAGAAAAGGGAAAAGAAAGTGAAGTCGCTCAGTAGTGTCCGACTCTTTGCGACCCCATGGACTGTGTTTACCAGGTTCCTTCGTCCATAGGAATTTTCAGGCAAGAGTACTGGAGTGGCTTGCCGTTTCCATCTCCAGGGTATCTTCCCCACCCAGGGATCAAACCCAGGTCTCCTGCATTGCAGGCAGATGCTTACCATCTGAGCTACCAGGGAAGTCCTCCTCAAGGAAGACTGAGCTTAATTTCCTATCTCTGCTATTATCTGTATTCTTTTTGCTGGACTGAGTTACTTTAAGGGTACTCTATACTCAAAATTTTAAAACAGTATAGTAGTAAAGGGAGTGATTTGTGGACTAATGTAAAATCACTAGTCTACAGCTGTGTAACCTAGATCAAGAAATATAAGTACTCCAAGGCTATCTCCTCATCTGTAAAATAATATTAAGAGTGCATATGTGCTCAGTTGTGTCTGACCCTTTGGCCTGCCAGGGTCCTCTGTGGGATTCTCTACACAAGAATACTGAAGAGGGTTGCCATTTCCAAGAGATCTTGCTGACGCAGCAATCAGATCTGCGTCTCCTGCATTGACAGGCAGATTTACCATGGAGCTACCTAGGAAGCCCATCAGTAAGAGTACCCAACATTACATAGTTCTCGTGGGTATTATATTAGCAAGGGCTTAAAACATAGTAAGTTCTAATAAGCAGTTCTTACAATTTGTATACAGATTTTAGTGGATTTTTCAGAGTAGCAGATACAACATCATCTCTTTGAGAAAATATTTTCAGCAGGGAGCAGGGGCCATCAGACAAAGGAACTTCTCATTCATTCATTCATTCATTCAAAGTTGAAGCCTTTATAAAAATCTTTTACCCTGAAATTCTTCAGGGACAACAGAGAATGTATTTTGCTTCTCCGTCTTTGGCAAGCTAACCATGTCTGTGATTCATTAGAGTCACAGGAATGACTGAAATATTTTGGTTTCTGTCTCAGTGGAAAGAAATATATTTCCTCTTTCCAGTGTAAAACACATATTTTTCTTCTTTTAAAAATCCTGTTAGATTATACTTGATAGTCATTAGTAACCATCAGAGGTGCCACACTTGGCTGAAATATTCATAAACCACAAAATTCTACACTGAAGGTTTAATATGACTCCATCCTTGAATCGTATTCCAGGAAAGCATCTTACAGGTGTCTCAGCACTGCCAAGGACTCAGTAGGACTATTCCTTCACTCCCACAGGGCTCTCACATCTACTTAGTACCGTTTAATATTGTCCCCCTTTGGCCTGGCCCATGACACATCCTGGTGAGAAAGCCCTGTAAACCTCTAAGGTTATGTAGTCCTCAAATCACATTAGACAATCCTGCTATGAATCGCTGGTGCAAATGCCCCAGGCATAGCTCGGGTTATGGAATCGTAACCATATGTTGCCACATTCACACCTTCAATTTCAATAAGCCAATGTGCCACATTTATTCCCATATCCAGAAACATGGGTTAGAGAGGTTATGAAGGGAAAGGAAAATGGTGCTTGCCAGTGCACAGAACAAGATATCTTAGTGGGAAAATACATAGCTCTTGGAGATCCAGATGCCTGTGCTTGATGACAATTCCATCACTTGCTATGTTATTATTATTTGGGGCAATTAACATCACCTCCTGGAGCCCTTAATTTTCTCATCTGGAAAAAGGGATAATAATAGTACCTGCCTTATAAGCTTGTTAAAGGGGATTAAAAGAGAAAAAATGAAAGCATAGCATATAATAGGCATTAAATAAATATATGATTATTTTTGTGATTTGCAGGTTTCCACTGTCAAACAACAGCACTTCTCAAGCTACTTCCTGTGTATAAACTCTGTAGTATTGCTACTAGGGACTGTAGAGTATAGAATGATTTTTTTTTTATGTTGCATGAGAAACGTGTGTGTTTTAAAGTACTGACCTTAAAAAGGTAAGACTGATCTTGGTCTCCCTTTGGAAAGGATTTTTGTCTCAATAGCTTCCCAGTCTTACACAGCATGTCACTCTTCAAAACCAACTTGAAATTGCAGTGACAGAACTCGCATACTGATTGCCCATCCTGAAATTTTCTTTCGCCCTAATAAGAGGTTTCCTTCTCCGAAGGAAAAGTTAATTCATATGTTAATCTGTATGTTACATGTTTAAAAGCTTGAATAATATTTTATGTACAGAAAAGACTTAATGGACTTTGCTCTCCTTTTGTTTTCCCTATTCCCCAATCTACTCACCTTACCCACTCCACTTCCAAACTGTAGCAACAATGTGTCCTGGTTCTGCTGCTTCCAAATGATGGTCATCAATCATTTCTAAATGTTTAGATGGCCGTTGATCACTTAATATGGATTCATAGTTGCCTATATCTTTATTACCTACATTTGGTATATGTACTCTAGCCATTTGTTGAGCTACTTAACTGATGGTGGTTGGTGGTCTACTCACTAAGTCATATCCGACTCTTGTGACCCCATGGACTGTGTAGCATGCCATGTTCCTCTGGCCATTGAATTTTCCAGGCAAGATACTGGAGTGGGTTGCCATTTTCTTCTCCAGGGGATCTTCCTGAACCAGGGATCAAGCCCTTGTTCCTGCATTGCAAGAAGAGTTTTATGGGAAAACATCAGGGATAGGAAAAAAAGGCCAAAGAGTATAATAATCAGCAATAAAACAAAAGATCTAGGCATAAATCATTACTTCTAAGCTCCTTTACATTAGAGCATTCATAACTATTTACATAAGTCATGAACATTTTGAAGACATTTCCACTAGAGAAACATTTTTTTCTAACTGTATAGTATATGAAAGATTTTTAAGGATGGTCTCAGAAAATGAACTCAATAGTACCTTTGTAAAAATGATTTGGGTTTCAGTTATGATATTTATCTATATCTAAATCTCCAAATCAATTTGGAAAAAATACATAAATTCCAGAACTGTGTGTGTTAAAACTACTCTTTATGGTAATGATGACCCAATATGCAAGACAACAAGAGACAGAGATGTAAAGAACAGACTACTGAACTATGTGTGGGAGAAGGTGAGGGTGGGATGATTTGAGAGAATAGCATTGAAACATGTATATTACCATATGTAGAATTGATGACCAGTGTAAGTTCAATGCATGAAGCAGGGCACTCAAACCTGGTGCTCTGGGACAATCCAGAGGGATGGGTTGGGAAGGGAGGTGGGAGGGGGGGTTTGGGGGGTTCAGGATGGGGGGACACACATGTATACCCATGGGTGATTCATGTCAATGTATGGCAAAAACCACAATATTGGAAAGTAACTGGCCTCCAACTAAAATAAATTTTAAAAAACTTTGTCTTTAATTACTTTCCCCAAACCTGGTTTGATGTAGATTAGTCTTACGTTATAAGTCCTATTACGTAGTACATGTTCCCACATTTTCTTAAATGGAAGCTACCAAATCATCTTTTCTAGGTATTCTGATGTTTTTAAAATTAGTGGGAATGACTGCATTACGCTATACAAACCATAATAGAAAATTATAATACAGTATAATACTAACAGTCCCAGTCAATGCTAAGTGACCCCAGTTCAGTCGCTCAGTCATGTCCAAGTCTTCGTGACCCCTACAGCACACCAGGCCTCCCTGTCCATCACCAACTCCTGGAGTTCACCCAAACCCATGTCCATTGAGTCGGTGATGCCATCCAACCATCTCATTCTCTGTTGTCCCCTTCTCCTGCCCTCAATCTTTCCCAGCATCAGGGTCTTCTCAAATGAGTCAGCTCTTCAAATCAGGTAGCCAAAGTATTGGAGTTTCAGCTTCAACATTAGTCCTTCCAATGAACACCCAGGACTGACCTCCTTTAGGATGGACTGGTTGGATCTCCTTGCAGTCCAAGGGACTCTTCAAGAGTCTTCTCCAGTAGCACAATTCAAAAGCATTAATTCTTCGGTGCTCAGCTTTCATTATAGTCCAACTCATCCATACACGACTACTGGAAAAACCATAGCCTTGATGAGACGGACCTTTGTTGGCAAAGTAATGTCTCTGCCTTTTAATATGCTGTCTAGGTTGGTCATAATTTTCCTTCCAAGGAGTAAATGTGTTAATTTCATGGCTGCAGTCACCATCTGCCATGACTTTGGAGCCCCAAAAAATAGTCTTCCACTGTTTCCCCATCTATTTCCCATGAAGTGAGGGGACCAAAGTGACCCCAGACTGGTACTTTCTGAGTTTTTTTAATGACTTCACTGTTTCCTTCACTTATACAAGTATAAGCTACCATTTCTTACTGTTGCCAGTTTCCCTTTAGGCAGATTTTCTAATTTGGTTCAAGCATTTGTTCATTCACAAATGTTTATTGAGTGTCAATCACATGTCAGACACCACAGTGGACATCGGAGATGTGACAATAAAAGATACAATCCCTAACATACCTAGGAGCCCACAGAGCAATGGAAGGACAGAGAAGTGAAGAGGCAAATATACCATGTGCTAGATGCTAAAACTAATCACAGGGTACTACAGGGACATATAATAGAGGTTATCTAATTTAGATGGGGTGAGAGGGAACAAGCCAGAGTTGTCTGTGAAGTCTTCTGAAGTTATCACTGAGCTGAGTTTTGAAGGATAATCAAGAGTTACCAAAAATGTAGCGGGTAAAGGATGATTGAAGATGGATTTTCCTGGTGGCTCAGATGGTAAAGAGTATATATGCCTGCAATGCAGGAGATGGGTTCGATTTCTGGGTCAGGAAGATCCCCTGGAGAAGGGAATGGCAACTCAAGCCAGTATTTTTGCCTGGGGAATTCCATGCACAGAGGAGCCTGGTGAGCTACAGTCCATGGGGTTAAGAAGAGTTGGACACAACTGAGTGACTTAAACTTTCAAGAAGACTGTACTGTAACATATGCTTATGTGGTAATCCAGACAAGAAGTAATGTGGTCTTGAATGGTAGTAGCAGTTCAGAAGGAGAGTAGGAGAGCGATGAGAGACATTTGGGAGGTATTACTCAACACAACTTAGTGATTCATTGGAATAAGGGAGGGGCAGAGTCTAGGAAAAAGCTTGATTAAAAGGATGACTAAAGGAATCATCAAGTTGCATTAAAAATACAGAAGTAGTGTGAAGAGAAAGATTTAGCTTGGAACATGTTAGGTTGAGTGGATATTTTCAGCAGGGAATTACATATATATGGTATCCCAAGTGCTAGAAACACAAAGAGATGCCAAGCTTTTACTCGGCTGTGGGTGAAAGAAACAGCAGACCAAGTTCATTTAATCTGTGCATAAAATAAGAGAAATAATTCTGACAGAGGACCTGAGGAGCTTCTGTACGAAAAAGTTTTATAACTTTTTGGTAACTGGAGAAGGAAATGACAACCCACTTCAGTATTGCCTGGAAAATTCCATGGACGGAGGAGCCCAGTAGGCTACAGGCCATGAGGTGGCAAAGAGGCAGACAATGAGTGACTTCACTTTTCTTTTTTCTTGGTAACAGCTTTTGTGTGTCTAATTGGCATCTTTAACATGTACAAAACAGTACTTTTGATTAGTTATTCTATTAGCTGCTGCTGCTGCTAAGTCACTTCAGTCATGTCTGACTCTGACCTCATAGACGGCAGCCCACCAGGCTCCCCCATCCATGGGATTTTTCAGGCAAAAGTACTGGAGTGGGGTGCCATTGCCTTCTCCGCACTCTGAGTTGCATCTTATTTTCCTTATAGCATTTGTCTCCTTATGAGACTCATTTTGCAAGGTGCTTGAAGGAAAGTTGCATGGCTCAAGGTAGCCTGGAGTTAAAACTCTCCTCCAGGTCCTCCCCACCATTCTAGGCAAAACAAAGAACTCTCACCCAAAGAAAAAATAGGCATTAGTTTGATTACACCCAGCTCCAAGCTGGCCCAGCCTCTGGCTGATCTCCAGAACTCCTTGCCCCAGCCATTTAAGAGAGAACTACTCCAGCAACCTTGCAGAAGAACAGGCCCCCTTAAGACAGTAGCTTTCTCTTAGATAAGTGCAGCAGTTCCCTAATCTGACTGCTGCCCCTTCTCACCTCATTAAAGGTCATCTGTTCTGTAGAATGCTAGTCTTGTTCTTTTTCTGAGCCTCGCCTACTCTAACTCTGTACCTTTCATTTTTGGTGCCAAAATCCAGGAGGTTGAGGTTCCTTCTCCACGGCCAGCTCTTTGGAGCGTGGAAGCCTGCTGAGCCCACTTTCCTGCCCGGGCTTTCAAGAACTCTTCAAGAGGACGCCCTGTGAGCGATACAAGTCCTATGTAAGGGCTTTATTGGTTTTCCACATACTCCGAGGAATATTGGCCTCTCTCTCTCTCCCTGGTTTCTCTATACTCTTTTTCTCAAGACCAACCAACTCCAGGACAGAGGCCTTTTGGCATTCGACTGCTTTACATACAACACTCCATTCAAGCCGGCCCCTAAATTAAGGTAAGATCCAATTTGGACAGTTTTCTAGAGGCACCCTAAAACTTAGTCCTCTCTGGGTCCCAGGGACCCCCAGCCTAGGGCCACTCTGTAGGCGATGGTGGGGGATGCTCCACCTCAACACAGAGCTCTTTTCTCATAACTACTATTGTGACTACGGGTCACGACTCAAGCTCCCAATAGGAGCCTCTGCTTGCCTTTCAATTATGGGGTCTGTCTCACCAGTCTGTCCCAAAGGGTTCCCCTCTGACCTGTGTTCTCAAAAATCTCAAGCCACTCTCTCTGACTGAACTCAAGGCTAGCCGCTTAAAACAACTCTGTGTACAGATCTGGCTTCAATATCAATTAAACAATCAATTAAACAACCAAAATCACTGGCCTGAGTTCGGGACTTTTGATTTCAGTATTTTATCAGATCTCACTAACTTCCTCAAATGGAATGGCAAAGGATCGGAGATCCCATATGCCCGAGCCTTTTGGGCCCTTTGGAGCAGGCCCTCCCTATGCAAGAACTGCTCCACCCATGAAGTCCTTCTATGCACCTTGCCTCCCAAACAAAAGGGCTCTTCAACTAACCGCCAGTCACGACCTTCCGCACCCCTCGAGTTTGACCCAGTGGACGAGCCCCCTCCCTATCTGCCACCCTGCCAACCCTCTCCTTCCCCCTCATCCAATTTACCTACTGACCCCAAAACCTCTCCTGACTCCCCCGCTACCCCATCTCCCTGACTCCCTCTCCCCTCCCTTCCTGCCACATGGTCACGTACCCAACATATGTTTCCCCTGAGAGGTAGGAGGACCAGAGGGCCCCACCCAAGTCCACGTGCCATTTTCATTGTCAGATATGAGCCAGATAGAAGATAAAGAAAAGAATTCCTGAGACTCTCCCAGGCCTATTACCTCACATGGAGTGACATATATCCCAAATGCCACTCTCACTCCAGATGAAAAAGACCGTATCTGGCAAGCAGCAAAAGCCTATGCCAATCACTTACATAACCAAGACTGAGATAGCCCAGTTGCTGATTAGGTGGTGCCTCAGTTAGATCCCCACTGGACTTACCAGCCCAATGACCCAGGTATCAAGAGACTCAATCATATGATTACTTGCCTTCTAGGAATGCAGAAAAATACTCATATCTATGTCAATTATGATAAAGTCAGAAATCACCCAAGGGGCAGACAAAATTCCAGCCTTATTCTTGGCATGCCTCATAGAGGCAGTCCAAAAGTACATCAACCTAGATATCACCACCCCTGCTGGGTTACTCTACCTTCATGTTCAGTTCATCAGCCAGTCCGCCCCTGACATTAGATGCAAGCTTCAACAACTAGAGAAGGGCCCTGAGACACCCCCCCCCAAAGAGACCTAGAAGTAGCCTTCAAGGTGTTCAATAATAGGAAGAAGCTAAGAGACCGTGAGAGAAAAGCTAAATATGCCCTTTTGGTGGTAGCAATTAAGGAAGAGATCAGCCCAGCCCAAGTCATCGCAGACTGGAACTTAAGACTCCCTGCCCCCGCCTGGCCTGGACCCTGCTTCCAATGCAACCCGTCAGGACGATGGGCAAAGGCATGCCCAACCTGTAGCCAGTGGGCACGCTGAAAGATGGACTGTCCCCAGGGACGTGCTGATGCCCCTGAAGAGGTCCCCACCTTCCAAACCTGGAAAATGGAATGTCCACAGAGACGCCCTGGTGCCCCTGGGGAGATCCCCACTTCTCCCCAGAACCCCAGCCCAACACTACGAGAGTTATTCCAATGACGGGGCCCAGGTTCCAGCCCCCCAGCCCGTGTTCCACAAGCTTGGAACTTAGGGTAGACGGGGTAGTGGCTGGAAAAAGGACGACCTTTATAGTCGACACTGGAGCTGCTTTCTCAATTTCCTACTCCAGCCTAATTCAAGACTCAGAACTCAAAATCAAGTGAGTCTGTGGAGTTCCCTTAAGGCCAAAAATCAGCACTCCATTACTCGATCCTCATACACTCATTCCTCATAATGCCTAAATGCCCAATGGCTCTCCTAGGGAGAGATCTATTATACAAGTTGGGAGTCTTTATTACCATACCCCCACCTCGATACAGTCTATATATTCTGCATGCAGATGGCACCTGGACAGTCCCTATCCCTCACCCCCGACTTGCCTTTGGATCTACCCGCCTTAGACCCCCAAGTCTGAGACACTGATCACCCATCCATAGCCAAACAGCCAAACATCATCCCCCAGTCAACATTACCCTAAAAGACCCCTCGACTATAATCACCCAACAACAATACTCTCACCCCAGAGGCCCACAAGGGACTTAAGCCTATCATAGACCATCTTCTTCAAGCCTCTATCTTAATTCCTACCCATTCACCACACAACACCCCTATTCTGGCAGTAAGAAAGGGACCAAATTCTTGGGGACTGGTCCGGGACCTGAGAAAAATCAATAAGGCTATTACGCTGACATTCCCAGTAGTCTCTAATCCTTAAACCCTTCTGTCTGCCATACCCTCAACTGCAACCCACTTCACAGTATTAGATCTCAAAGATGCCTTTTTCACTATTCCCCTCCACCCCTTCTCCCAACCCCTTTTCGCCTTCACTTGGCAAGACTCTGAGACTCACATTTCACAACTAACATGGACAGTTTTCCCCCAGGGGTTCAGAGAGAGCCCCCACTTTTTTGGACAGGTTTTACAAAAGGATCTACAGACATTCGATCTAGCCCCAAGTCATCTCCTCCAATACGTTGATAACCTCCTCCTTTGTAGCCCAACCCGAAAACTCTCCAACATACTGCCAAACTCCTTGGGGCCCTGGGATCCTGGGGTTATTGGGTGTCCCAATCCAAAGCCCAAGTAGTACAGACAAACGTCACCTACTTGGGGCTCTCCATATCCCACCAACAAAAAACTATTCCCGCAGACAGAATCCAGGCCTTAATTAACTGTCCACTTCCAAAAACAAAAAGGGAACTCCTGTCTATCCTTGGCCTCCTAAATTTTTTCCGTATCTGGATCCCTAACTTCTCCCTCATTGTAAAGCCGCTCTATGAGGCAACTAAAGGATGTCTGGATGAGCCCCTCTTTAACCCCTCCTCGCTGGCCAATCCTCTTTGCCAGCTCACCCAGAGCCACCTCTACACCTGCCAGATCACACCAGACAATTCTTTCTCTTTGCCCATTCCAAACAAGGACAGGTCCTGGGACTTCTATGTCAGCAGGCTGGAGACACCTGGGCTCCCATAGCCTATCTGTCAAAACAGCTTGACATGTGACCAAGGAGGTGGCCTCCCTGCATACATGCCATGGCTGCTATAGCAGCCCTTGTACCCGAAGCAAATAAACTCTCTAGACATGCCCCTTTAACAGTTTGTTCTCCACATACCTTCCAAGACTTACTATCACATCGGGCTTTCCTCTCCCTTCCCTCTTCCAGGGTGCAAGTCCTACATGCCTTTCTCCTCGACCCTCGGCTTTCATTTTCCCCCTGCTCTCCCCTCCCCGTCAGCTTATTACCCATGTCCTCTACAACAGACCCTCTCCTACATAGCTGCAGCCTAACAGTAGATCTTACTCAAAACCCCTTTCAACATTTAACAGATCAGCCCATCCTAGACCCAGATGCCCCACACTGGTTCGTTGATGGCAGCTCTCAAAAATCCCCACCCTCTGCAGCAGGATATGCCATCATCCAGGGGGACCTTTGCCACAATTACGAGACCCAGACAATTGAAGCTTCACTTCTGCCACCTCACACCACCTCCCAACAGGCAGAACTGATAGCTCTCACCAGAGCTTTGACTCTGGCTAAAAATCTAAGGGTTAACATCCACACAGACTCTACATATGCCTATAACATAACATCACTCAAACATCCTAATATGGAGAGAGAGAGGTTTCCTAACCCAAAGGGGATCCCCCATTATTAATTCAGACCTGATCCACAAACTTCTAGAAGCAGCATTCTTACCAAACAAAGCCGCCATCCTCCACTATAGGGGACATCAAAAGGGAAGTCTCATATCAGCCTACAACAATGCTGCAGACCAGAAGGCAAAAGAGAGAGCCCTAGCCCATCCCTCCCTTCAGTCCCCTGTCATTTTAGCTCTGACTCCATCCAACCCTCCCACCACCAGAAAAATCCTCTCTTATCTACACTCACTCTTTTTTTTTTTTTACACTCACTCTTTCATCCCTCATCCAAGATACTCCCAACAGTTCCTCTGTAACCACTTCCCCATATCCACTGCTGACCAACAATATTTAGGTAACTTTACCCACTCCTGTCAAACATGTCAATGTATTAATCCCAATTCCAACCTTAAACCTACTTCCTTTCCAATCCACCAAATGCAAGGCAGCCTCCCAGCACAGGATTGGCAGATAGACTTTACTCATATGCCCCCAGTTCAGTGATTCAGATACCTCCTGGTCCTGTGGACACTTTTTCGGGATGCGTAGAAGCATTTCCCACTACAAACAAAAGAGCCCACACTGTGGCCCAAATCCTCCTCACAGAAATTATCCTCAGGTTTGTGATAAGGGCCTGGAATTTACTTCCAAGGTCACCCAACAACGTGTCCAATTCTTACAGATACCCTGGAAATTTCACATTCCATATAGTCTCCAGTCCTCAGGAAAGGTAGAAAGGATGAATAGAATAATCAAAGAAACTCTTAGCAAATTAATCCTCAAGGTACATCTGGATTGGACTAAACTTCTGCCAATTGTTCTCAGAGTGTGGGCTTTGCCCAGAAAGCCCCTGGGGCTGAGCCCCTTTGAGGTGATGTACAGAAGGCCCATGCTCCCTCCTGGACTCCCCGCTGAACCTCCTCCCATACCAAGCTTCCTACACTCCCCTCTGCTGGCAGAACTCCGCAATGCCCTCTGGAAATTCATCAACCACAACCTGCCTGCCCCGACCCCCAAGCCCCCTTGCCCCCTTTACAAACTGGGGACATGGTCTAACTGGGAACATGGTCGGTCTGTCAGATAATCCCCAGGATGACCTAAACCCAAAGTGGCAGGGACCATTCAAAATCATACTGCTTACCCCAACTGCAGCTAAACTCGAGGTGGTCACCTGGGCACACCTCTCTCACCTAAAACAGGTCACTTCTGATGCTGCACTGCCCCCCTTCACTGACCCGTATCAGGTCTCTCTCAAAGGGCCTACCTCCTTAAAAATGACCCGGCGACAACCTCTGTCGACCATCCAAGAAGACACTGAATGACCTGGACACTCTTCAACCTACAGCTGTTCCTGACCCAAAAGCTCCAACCCTGATATAACAGAGACATGCCTAGGCAAAAGCTTGTAGTTAATTCTTATCATGTTATTGAAATATATAACCCAGTTTGCCTGAGATGTCAGCCTTAGACAGATTAGTACAACTTAAAGCAAAAAAAGAGGGCAAGGAGACATTTTAATTCTTAAAGCAGAAAACTAAGATTTCTGTCTGTCTGGATATATATGTATGTCTCAGTATATGTCTGTCTCTGGATAATATTGCTGAAGTTAATTTATAAGTGAGCTAAACAACAGTTCATGGTTTCTGAAAGAAAGTAAGATGCATGTTTTCAGTAAAAAAGGTATAAGAATTACATTTTATTAAGAGAAAAAGGAAATATGGCTTATAGATGGCTGTTCTGTGAATGGACAAAGTGATGAATACAGAAAGTATAGAAAAGGTTTGTGGCAAGTAGAAAGTTTTGTGCATGGTACAAGTGTCTTAAGACATTAAACTGCCTTTGCAAAAAAAAAAATATGTTTCCATCCCATTACCCACTGGAGTCACCACCTGGGTACACCTCTCTCGCCTCACCTCTGATCCTGTGCTGCCCTCCTTAACTGACCCATATCAGGTCTCTCTCACAGAGCTTACCTCCTTAAAAATCACCCGGCGACAACCTCTGTCAAGCATCCAAGAAGACACTGAATGACCTGGACACTCTTCAACCTACAGCTATTCCTGACTCAACTACTACAAGACCTCTGGACCAGCACCCTGACAGGAAGCTCCTTCGAAGACCTGGCCATGCTGGTGTCTCAACTGTGGCTTCAGGGAACCTTCTACAACCTGACTCCAGACGAAATTGGTTTCTTTACTCTCATTCTCTACATCCTAATGAACACTTTTCCTCCTCAGATTCAAGCAACCACCAACTTGGGACCTTCTGCCCCACACCCTGACTGGCCTCTTCCTGTCTCTAACTATAACTGCACTCTTAATCTTAGTCCTTGCTATAGGCCTAATAACTATCTCCCCTCAGGACTGGTCACTTATCCTTTGTCTTTCCATTGGTATCACCTAGGTTGTTAGCTGTGTTCTACTCCTAGGGTACTATTTCCTCTGCACTGCCTAACTAACAGAACCATGACTCCTCTGTTCCTTATCCTTGCTGTGCTCCCCAGCCTTCTGGCTAGTCCCTGCCCCTGCTCAGACACTTATTCCTATGTTCATTCCTCATGTTATAATATGGCTCCAAGACCATGCACCATGAACCTGGGGGAGGGGGGAAAAGTCCAAACCCCTACTCACTGTTAAACTACAAAAGAGAGGAAGTTTCATGAGCACCTGCCATAAGCCAAATGGAAAAAAATACATTTCTATCCCATTACCCACTGGGGGTACTCAGACGGGGGTGGGATACTAGATTAAAAGCAGAAAAAAAAAAAGTTATAAAGAACTTAATTTCCCAGTTGCAGGCGACCCCTAAGCCTTATAAATACCTAGACCTCCTTTCCCAATTACGACCTCACATAAAACCTCACTCTGATAACCAACACCTTACCTGCCTTCTCAACTCTTCTAATTCTTCCAGTACACACGACACACATCCCAGTGTTGGATATGCAGGTCACGGTCTCCCTCACCATACATAGCAATTCCCTTACCCTCAACCTGGCTGTCACAGGACAACTATACCTTCCCTTCCCAACAAAAAACCACACAACTTATTGGGCCAGTGTCTGACAATGTCCTACTCTCAGTCTCTTCAAACCCAACCTGTATCAACTACTCTAGTCCCAACTACACTGGTCTTAACAAACTCCGCTCCTTCCTTCTGTTCCACTTGGGTTCTCTGGAACAGTACAAATAATTGCACCAACCTGGAATCTTCATTCTCTTTGGGACCTATGCATATTCATGTCTCCCTCTTGACCCCCCCTGGACCTTGATCTTGGTCTTCCTGACCCCAGGTCTAACATTCCTCAAAGAAGAGGTAGAACAAATAGTCTACCCCCAAGGGAAAATTTCCCACAGAAAAAGACGAACTGTCATAGCCCCCTTCCTGATTGGTACTGGCATAGCAGCAGCCCTAGGCACCGGGATTGGGGGCATCTCAACCTCAGCCCATTTTTACTACAAGCTGTCCCAAGAACTTAATGAGGATATGGAGCAAGTAGCAGAATCCTTCATTTCAATACAAAGACAAATTAACTCGTTACCTTCTGTGGCCCTACAAAATAGGCGAGCCCTGGACCTTCTCACAGAGATGGCAATGGCACCCCACTCCAGTACTCTTGCCTGGAAAATCCCATGGGCAGAGGAGCCTGGTAGGCTTCAGTCCATGGGGTCGTGAAGAGTCGGACATGACTGAGCGACTTCGCTTTTCATTTTCATGCATTGGAGAAGGAAATGGCAACCCACTCCAGTGTTCTTGCCCGGAGAATCCCAGGGACGGGGGAGCCTGGTGGGCTGCCCATCTATGGGGTCGCACAGAATCGGACACGACTGAAGCGACTTAGCAACAGCAGCAGCAGCAGGACCTTCTCGTCACAGAAAAGGGAGGGACCTGCCTTTTTCTAGGGGAAGACTGCTGCTATTTTGTTAATGAAACGGGCATAGTCCATGGTAGAGTCAAAGAACTTAGAGGCAGAATTGAATGCCACAAAAAAGTTACAAAACCTTTACACCCCAAAACTTGTTCCAACACGCCCTCCCTTGGTTACTCCCTTTCTTGGGACCATTGGTACTTATCATTTTATTCCTCTTATTTGGACCCTGTCTCTTCAATCTCTTTCAAAGGTTTCTCCAAGAACGGATTCAGGCCATCTCTTGAGACCAAGTCAAGGCTGTTCTTTTCCTTGAAACCCTGGCAGTGAGAATAAAAAATTAACACTATGGGCCTTAGACTTCCTTTCTCCCAGACTACAAACCCCTGACCCTCATTTATCAGCACAAAGAAGCCCTGAACATTAATGACACCCACATCTCTTTCTCTTTTTATATATATTCCTTAAAGTCTGGAATGAAGGAAAGTTGCATGGCTTAAGGTAGCCTGGAGTTAAAACTCCCCTCCAGGTCCTCCCCACCATTCTAGGCAAAAAAAAGAACTCTCTCACACAAAGAAAAAATAGGCATTAGTTTGATTACGCCCAGCTCCAAGCCGGCCCAGCCTCTGGCTGATCTCCAGAACTCCTCGCCCCAGCCATTAAGAGAGAATTACTCCCAGCGACCTTGGAGAAGAACAGGCCCCCTTAAGACAGTAGCTTTCTACATACATGCCTAAATATACTTACTCTTTTCTTAGATAAGTGCAGCAGCTCGCTAATCTGACTGCTGCCCCTTCTCACCTCATTAAAGGTGATCTGTTCCTGTAGAGTGCCAGTCTCATTCTTTTTCTGAACCTCGCCTACTGTAACTCCACACCTTACAGTGCTTTATTACTCATTGCCTGTTTCACATGACCCTCAATACACATACTAGAAAACAAGAGGGCAGTGATATTATCTGTCTTACTCTCATTTGTATTCATATCTCTTACAGTTCTCATATAGTATCTCATATGTATCTCATACAGTTGTTAGTATCTAATAACTGTTCAATAAATATTTGTTAAAAGCTGAATAAATGAAAGCTTTTATTATTCAGAGACCTTTTTGTCTCATACTGCCTGGTTCTGCATTGCATTGTGTTATTCTCTGTGTGTATGTCATGAGATTACAAAATCGTGAGATTGGTAAGTTTATGTGGTTCATAAACTGGTTCTGAATATATATATATATATATGGCTTCCATGGTGGCTCAGAGGTTAAAACGTCTGCCTGCAATGCGGGAGACCTGGGTTCGATCCCTGGGTTGGGAAGATCCCCTGGAGAAGGAAATGGCAACCCACTCCAGTATTCTTGGCTGGAGAATCCCATGGACGGAGGAGCCTGGTGGCTACAGTCCACGGGGTCGCAAAGAGTCGGACACTACTGAGCTTCTTTGTTGTTGTAGCCCACCAGGCTTCTCCGTCCATGGGATTCTTTACCAAGAAAGTTACATTTTTACAGAATGGACAGACATAAAATGCAGTCTTTAAAAAATAGATTTTCCAGAAACTAGTCATTTGTCCTATTACATTTGCCCTATTAACATACTGAGACCTATTAACATACTGAGAATTCTAATCTGTTTAATGATAGAAGAATAAACTTCTGACTTTGTATACTTTTTACAATACACTGAAGCACAATAAAAGACAAGTTCTAAAAATATCACTGAAGACTTCTGCACTTATGTTTTGAAAATTTTACTCCAGGGGGCAGTCCCAAGATGGTGGAAGAATAGGATGGGGAGACCACTTTCTCCCCCACAAACTCATCAAAAGATCATTTGAATGTTGAGCAACGTCCACAAAACAACTTGTAGACGCTAGCAGAGGATGCTGGTGGAGGACACCTGGCACCCAGAAAGGCAGCCCAATCTCTTCAAAAGTAGGTGAAGTGAAAGTGAAGTTTCTCAGTCAAGTCTGACTCTCTGTGACCCCATGGACTGTAGCCTACCAGACTCCTCCATCCATGGGAATTTCCAGGCAAGAATACTGGAGTGGCTTGACATTTCCTTATCCAAGAGGTGTTCCCCACCCAGAGATTGAACCTGGGTCTCCCACATTGTAGGCAGACGCTTTACCATCTGAGTCACCAGGGAAGTCTCAAAAGGAGGTAGGACAAAATGCAAGAGATGAAAACTGAGACAAAAGATTTAGGGATGGAGACCCGTCCTGGGGAGGGAGTCGTGAACAAGGAGACGTTTCCACACAATAGGAAACCCTCTCACAGGTGTGTCTGTGAGGATCTTTGGAATCTCAGAAGGCAACATAACTGGGGGGCGGGTGGGGGGGCAGGGGAAACACACAGAATACACACCAAACCGCAACTGCCAGTGGAGAAGTGGCCCAGATACTGTGCGTCTGCCCAGCAGCAAGTGGGGCTGGGCAAGGAGGTGCAGGCTGCATCGTCGGTCCCTAGGGTAAGGACTGAGCTTGAATGCCTTGAGGACAATCTAAGGGAGCTAAAGTGACATAGCAACCCCCAAACCATGGGATCACCAAAACAAAACAAAACAAAAAAAAGGACCTTTCCCGCGAAAGACTCTAATCCTGCATGGTGACCCCTGGAGCCCTCACAGAACAAAAGATTGTGCCCCTAACGAATACCAAAGGAGAGCAAGATGGCTGCCGTTTAGGGCCCTACCTCCCTGGAGGCAGAGAGGCATGTATATGACAGCCAGAGCTGGAAGGCAAGGAGTGGCTGCAATACTGGCCCCAGAGATCACATCCTCCGGCAAACTGAGCAGGCTGCCAGTTGCTTACCACATCTTCCTGGGATCTTGGGTGGTTCACATCTGCCAGTAGTGTCACAGCCTGAGGTAAGCTCCCCAGAGGAGACACACGTCAAACCTGGGACTGTGCCCTCACAGCATATATGGGAAACCAAGCAGCCTGGACCATGGAGGTGTATAATATGCATGGCCCACCTGGGACAGTCCACTTGCCAAGCACCCAGTCACTTGAGCAGCTTGGACCTGAAGGGCACAAAACGCACAGCCCATGTGGGTCTGTGACCTTGCAGAGCACCCAAGAATCTGAGAGGCTTAGACCTGGGAAGTGCTCAAAATGCAGGGCTCACCTGGGACAGTGCCTTTGCAGAGCACCCTGGAGGCTGAGCAGTGTGGACCTGGGAAGTACACATGCCCGTGGGCTGTGGCAAACCCCGTGCGGTCCATCCACTGTGAGCTCTCCCCACACATGCCAGTGGTATTTGTTTGCAGTGTCCATCCCTCTCCACAGCACAATCGAACAAGTGAGCCTTCGCCCACTCATGTCAAGACAGAAATTAGACACTGAAGAGACTTGCAAACAGAGAAAGGCAAAATAAACAAAGAAAGGGGAACCACCTCAGAAGTGACGGACAACAGAATAAAACCCTGCAATTATTGCTAAGACTGTGTATTTGAGGGGCAGCTATAGACCTTGAGAATAAGTACAAGCCAGAAGAAGGGACTATCTGACACAGAACTGACCCCATACTGCCCACAACAGCTCCCGAAAAACTCCTAGGTATATTTTTACTATTATCACCTTTTAAATTTTTTAAAATTTTAGTTCTTTATGACTCTTACCTTTCACTTTTATAGCCTACTATTATTACCTTTCAAAAAAAAACCCTATTTAAAAAAAAAATTCCATATATATTTTTTTAATTTTTGTGATCGATTTTGTTTTACATTTTTTATATTGTATTTGTCAGAGTCTAACCTCTATTCTAGGTTTTTAATCTTTGCTTTTTTATATTTGTAACTGATTTTGTACCTTTAAGAATCTAATCTTCAGTATCCATTTTCACGTAGGGATTTGATTACTGGCTTGATTGCTCTCTCCCCTCTTGACACTCCCTTTTCTCCTCCAAGTGACCTCTATCTCCTTCCTCCTTCTTCTCTTCTTCATATAACTGTCAGTCTCTCTGGGTATGGAGAGTTGTTGGCTGTGGAGTTGGCTGTTGTTGGCTCCACAGTTCCTGGCTGTGGAGAGTTGTTTCACCATCAGCCTAAGGGTTTCATCTTCTGTGGTATATGGATAGAGAAGTATTTAGGCTACTGTAAGAGAAGGACTGAAATCTAGAGGCAGGAGGCTTAACTCCAGAACTTTAGAACATCATAGAACTCCTTATTCCAGGGAACATTAATAGACAAGAGCTAACCCAAAAGTCTCCATACCTACACTGAAACTAAGCTCCACTGAAGAGTCAAGTTCCAGTGCAAGATACACCACGCTAATTCTCCAGAAAAACAGGAACACAACCTTAAGCATTAAAAGATGGGCTGCCCAAAGCCATGTCAAGCCCATAGACACCCCAAAACTCACTACCAGACACCTCATTGCACGCTAGAGAGAAGATATCCAGCTCTACCCACCAGAACACAGACACAAGTTCCCCAAACCAGGAAACCTTGACAAGCCACTGGCCCAACCCCACCCACAGGGAGCAGAATCCACAATTAAGAGGAACAACAACCTGTTGGCCTGCAGAAACGGCACCTCAAACACAGCAATCTAAACAAAATGAAAAGGCAGAGAAATATTCAGCAGGTGAAGGAACATGATAAAAAAAAAACCCCACCAAACCAAACAAAAGAAGAGGAGATAGGGAGTCTACCTGAAAAACACTTCAGAATAATAATAGTAAAGATGATCCAAAATTTTGAAAACAAAATGGAGTTACAGATAAATAGACTAGAGACAAGGATTGAGAAGATGCAAGAAATGTTTAACAAGGACCTGAAGAAATAAAGAAGAGATGATCAATAATGAACAATGTAATAACTGAGATTAAAAGCACTCTGGAGGGAACCAACAGTAGAATGACTGAGGCAGAAGAGAGGATAAGTGAGGTGGAAGATAGAATGGTGGAAATAAATGAAGCAGAAAGGAAAAAAGAAAAAAGAGTTAAATGAGGACAACTTCAGAGACTCTGGGACAAGGTTAATCACCCCAACATTTGAATCATAGGTGTCCCATAAGAAGACAAAAAGAAAAGGAATTAGAAAATAGTTGAGGAGATAATAGTTGCAAACTTCCCTAAAATGGGGAAGGAAATAGCCACTCAACTCCAAGAAAACCAGAGAGTCCCAAAAAGGTTAACTCAAGGCAAAACACCCCAAGACACATATTAATCAAACTAAAAAAATATTAAAAACTTAGAGCAAACACTAAAAGCAGCAAGGGAAAGGCAACAAATAACACTCAGAGGGATCCCCATAAAGATAACAGCTGATCTTTCAATAGAAACTCTTCAGGCCAGAAGAATCAAATAAATAAAATTAGAAATGAAGATGGAGATATCACAACAGACAACATGGAAATACAAAAGATCACAAGAGACTACAATGAGCAATTATATGCCAATAAAATGGACAACTTGGAAGAAATGGACGAATTCTTAGAAAAGTATAACCTTCCAAAACTGAAACAAGAAGAAATAGAATATCTTAACAGACACATCACAAGCACAGAAATTGAAAATGTAATAAAAAATCTTCCAACAAACAAAAGCCAAGGACCGGATGGCTTCACAGCTAAATTCTACCAAAAATTTAGAGAAGGGCCAGAACCTATCCTACTCAAACACTTCCAAAAAATTGCAGAGGAAGGTAAACTCCTAAACTCTTTCTATGAGGCCACCATCACCCTAATACCAAAACCAGACAAAGATGCCACAAAAAAGAAAACTACAGGCCAATACCACTGATGACCATAGATGCAAAAATCTTTAACAAAATTCTAGCAAACAGAATCCAACAACATATGAAAAAGATCATACATTTGACCAAGTGGGCTTTATCCCAGGGATGCAAGGATTCTTCAAAAGTCACAAATCAATCAATGTGTTACACCATATTAACAAGTTGAAAGACAAAAACCATATGATTATCTTAATAGATGCAGAGAAATCCTTTGACAAAATTCAACACCCATTTATGATAAAAAAAAAAAAACCCTCCAGAAAGCAGGCACAGAAGTAATATAACTCAACACAATAAAAGCCATATTCAAAGAAACCCAAAGCAAATAGTATCCTCAATGGTGAAAAATAGAAAACATTTCCTCTAAAATCAGGAACAAGGCAAGGGTGCCCACTCTCACCACTAATATTCAACATAGTTTTGGAAGTTTTAGCCCACAGCAATCAAAGAAAAGAAATTAAAAAAAGGATTCCAGACTGGAAAAGAAGTACAACTCGCACTGTTTGCAGATGACATGATCCTCTACATAGAAAACCCTAAAGACACCACCAGAAAATTACTAGAGCTACTCAATGAATGATAGGATACTGAAAGGGGAACTCCATGGGTCAGTAGATGCCCAATACGCTACTGGAGATCAGTGGAGAAATAACTCCAGAAAGAATGAAGGGATGGAGCCAACACAAAAACAATACCCAGTTGTGGATGTGACTGCTGATAGAACCAAGGTCTGATGCTGTAAAGAGCAATATTGCATAGGAACCTGGGATGTCAGGTCCATGAATCAAGGCAAATTGGAAGTGGTCAAACAGGAGATGGCAAGAGTGAATGTCAACATTCTAGAAATCAGCAAAATAAAATTGACTGGAATGGGTGAATTTAACTCAGATGACCATTATATCTACTACTGTGGGCAGGAATCCCTTAGAAGAAATGGAGTTTCCATCATGGTCAACAAAAGAGTCCAAAATGTAGTACTTGGATGCAATCTCAAAAACGCCAGAATGATCTCCATTCATTTCCAAGGCAAACCATTCCATATCACGGTAATCCAAGTCTATGCCCCAACCAGTAACACTGAAGAAGCTGAAGTTGCATGGGTCTATGAAGACCTACAAGACCTTCTAGAATTAACACCCGAAAAAGATGTCCTTTTCATTATAGGGGACTGGAATGCAAAAGTAGGAAGTCAAGAAACACCTGGAGTAACAGGCAAATTTGGCCGTGGAGTACAGAATGAATCAGGGCAAAGGCTAATAGAGTTCTGCTAAGAGAATGCACTGGTCAGAGCGAACACCCTCTTCCAACAACACAAGAGAAGACTCTACACATGGACATCACCAGATGGTCAACACCAAAATCAGATTGATTATATTCTTTGCAGCCAAAGATGGAGAAACTCTATACAGTCAGCAAAAACAAGACCGGGAGCTGACTGTGGCTCAGATCATGAACTCCTTATTGCCAAATTTAGACTTACATTGAAGAAAGTGGGGGAAACCACTAGACCACACAGGTATGACCTAAATCAAATCCCTTATGATTATACAGTGGAAGTGAGAAATAGATTTAAGGGTCTAGATCTGACAGATAAGAGTACCTGATGAACTATGGACAGAGGTTCTTGACATTGTACAGGAGACAGGGATCAAGACCATCCCCATGGAAAAGAAATGCAAAAAAGCAAAATGGCTGTCTGGGGAGGCCTTACAAATAGCTGTGAAAAGAAGAGAAGTGAAAAGCAAAGGGGAAAAGGAAAGATAAAAGCATCTGAATGTAGAGTTCCAAAGAATAGCAGAAGAGATGAGAAAGCCTTCCTCAGTGATCAATGCAAAGAAATAGAGGAAAACAACACAATGGAAAGACTAGAGATTGCTCCAAGAAAATTAGAGATAGCAAGGGAATATTTCATGCAAAGATGGGCTCGATAAAGGACAGAAATGGTATGTACCTAACAGAAGCAGATGGTATTAAGAAGAGGTGGCAAGAATACACAGAAGAACTGTACAAAAAAGATCTTCATGACCCAAATAATTATGATGGTGTGATCACTCACCTGGAACCATTCATCCTGGAATGTGAAGTCAAGTGGGCCTTAGGAAGCATCACTACGAACAAAGCTAGTGGAGGTGATGAAATTCCAGTTGAGCTATTTCAAAACCTGAAAGATGATTATGTGAAAGTGCTGCACTCAATATGTCAGCAAATTTGGAAAACTCAGCAGTGGCCACAGGACTGGAAAAGGTCAGTTTTCATTGCAATCCCAAAGAAAGGCAATCGCAAAGAATGCTCAAACTACTGCACAATTGCACTCATCTCACACGCTAGTAAAGTAATGCTCAAAATTCTCCAAGCCAGGCTTCAGCAGTACATGAACCATGAACTTCCAGATGTTCAAGCTGGTTTTAGAAAAGGCAGAGGAACCAGAGATCAAATTGTCAACATCTGCTGGATCATCGAAAAAGCAAGCGAGTTCCAGAAAAACATATATTTCTACTTTATTGACTATGCCAAAGACTTTGACTGTGTGGACCACAACAAACTCTGGAAAATTCTGAAAGAGATGGGAATATCAGACCACCTGACCTGCCTCTTGAGAAACCTATATGCAGGTCAGGAAGCAACAGTTAGAACTGGACATGGAACAATAGACTGGTTCCAAATAGGAAAAGGAGTACGTCAAGGCTGTATATTGTCACCCTGCTTATTTAACTTATATGCAGAGTACATAATGAGAAATATTGGGCTGGAAGAAGCACAAGCTGGAATCAAGATTGCCAGGAGAAATATCAATAACCTCAGATATGCAGATGACACCACCCTATGTCAGAAAGTGAAGAGAAACTAAAAAGCCTCTTGATGAAAGTGAAAGAGGAGAGTGTAAAAGTTGGCTTAAACATTCAGAAAACTAAGATCATGGCATCTGGTCCCATCACTTCATGGGAAATAGATGGGGAAAGAGTGGAAACAGTGTCAAACTTTATTTTTTGGGCTCCAAAATCACTGCAGATGGTAACTTCACCCATGAAATTAAAAGACGTTTATCCTTGGAAGAAAAGTTATGACCAACTTAGACAGCATATTGAAAAGCAGAGATATTACTTTGCCAACAAAGGTCTGTCTACTCAAGGCTATGGTTTTTCCAATTGTCATGTATGGATGTGAGAGTTGGACTGTGAAGAAAGCTGAGCGCCGAAGAATTGATGCTTTTGAACCGTAGTGTTGGAGAAGACTCTTGAGAGTCCCTTGGACTGCAAGGAGATCCAACTAGTCCATCCTAAAGGAGATCATTCCTGGGTATTCATTGGAAGGACTGATGCTAAAGCTGAAACTCCAATACTTTGGCCACCTCATGTGAAGAGTTGACTAATTGGAAAAGTCCGTGATGCTGGAAGGTATTGGGGGCAGGAGGAGTACGGGACAACAGAGGATGAGATGGCTGGATGGCATCACCAACTTGATGGACATGAGTTTGAGTGAACTCTGTGAGTTGGTGATGGACAGGGAGGCCTGGCGTGATGTGATTCATGGGTTCACAAAGAGTCGGACACGACTGAGTGACTGAACTGAACTGAACTGAATCAATGAATAGAGTAAAGTCGCAGGATATAAAATTGATACACACAAATCCTTTGCATTTCTATACACGAACAATGAGAAAATATAAAGAGAAATTAAGGAAACAATCACATTCACCATTACAATGAAAAGAATAAAATGCTTATGAATAAATTTACCTAAAGAACCAAAAGATCTATATATAGGAAGCTCTAAAATACTGATGAAAGAAAATAAAAATGACACAAATAGATGCAGAAATATATCATCATTGTGGATTTGAAGAATCAATATATTGAAAATGAGTATACTACCCAAAGCAATCTATAGATTCAGCACAACCCCTATCAAGCTACCAACAGTATTTTTCAGAACTAGAACAAATAATTTCACAATTTGCATGGAAATACAAAAAAAAACTCGAATAGCCAAAGCAATCTTGAGAAAGAAGAATGGAACTGGAGGAATCAACCTGCCTGACTTCAGGCTCCACTACAAAGCCACAGTTATCAAGACAGTATAGTACTGGTACTAAGACAGAAATAGAAATTAATGGAACAAAACAGAAAGCCCAGAGATAAACCCATTCATGTCTGGACACCTTATCTTTGACAAAGAAGGCAAAAATACACAATGGAGAAAAGACAATCACTTTAACAAGTGTTGCTAGGAAAACTGGTCAACCACTTGTAAAAGAATGAAACTAGAACAGTTTCTAACACCATACACAAAAATAAACTCAAAGTGGATTAAATATCTAAATGTCAGAGCAGAAACTATAAAACTCCTAGAGGAAAACATAGGCAGAACACTCTCTGACATAAATCACAGAAGGATCCTCTGTGACCCACCTCCCAGAGTAATGGAAATGAAAACAAAAATAAACAAATTGGACCTTATTAAACTTAAAAGCTTTTGCAAAAAGAAGGAAACTGTAAGCAAGGTGAAAAGGCAGCCTTCAGAATGGGAAAAAATAATAGCAACTGAAACAACTGACAAAGAATTAATCTCCAAAATGTACAAGCAGCTCATGTAGCTGAATACCAGAAAAATGACCAACCCAATCAAAAAGTGGGCCAAAGAACTAAACAGACATTTCTCCAAAGAAGACATACAGATGGCTAACAAACACATGAAAAGATGCTCAACATCACTCATTATCAGAGAAATGCAAATCAAAACCACAATGAAATACCATCTCAGGCCAGTCAGAATGGCTGCTATCAAAAAGTCTATAAACAATAAATGCTGGAGAGGGTGTGGGAAAAAGGAAATTTTCTTACACTATTGGTGGGAATGCAAACTAGCACAGCCACTATGGAGAACAGTGTGTAGTTTCCTTAAAAAACTGGAAATAGAACTGCCATACAACCTAGCAATCCCACTGCTGGGCATACACACTGAGGAAACAAGAATTGAAAGAGACATGTACTCCAACATTCACTGAAGCACTGTTTACAATAGTTGGGACATGGAAGCAGCCCAGATGTCCATCAGCAGACAAATGGATAAGGAAGTTGTGGTACATATACACAATAGAATATTACTCAGCTGTAAAAAAGAACACATTTGAGTCAGTTCTAATGAGGTGGATGAAACTGGAATCTATTATACAGAGTGAAATAAGTCAGAAAGAAAAGCACCAATACAGTATATTAATGCATATATCCACGCACCTATGGACACCTTATCTTGGACAAAAGAGGCAAGAATATACAATGGAGAAAAGACAATCTCTTTAACAAGTGGTGCTGGGAAAACTGGTCAACCACTTGTAAAAGAATGACACTAGAACACTTTCTAACACCATACACAAAAATAAAATCAAAATGGATTAAAGATCTAAACGTAAGACCAGAAACTATAAAACTCCTAGAGGAAAAGATAGGCAAAACACTCTCTGACATAAATCACAGCAAGATCCTCTATGACCCACCTCCCAGACTAATGGAAATAAAAGGAAAAATAAACAAACGGGACCTAATTAAACTTAAAACCTTTTGCACAATGAAGGAAACTATAAGCAAGGTGAAAAGGCAGCCTTCAGAATGGGAGAAAATAATAGCAAACAAAGCAACTGACAAAGAATTAATCTCAAAAATATACAAGCAACTCCTGTAGCTCAATTCCAGAAAAATAAATGACCCAATCAAAAAATGGGCCAAAGAACTAAACAGACATTTCTCCAAAGAAGACATACAGATGGCTAACAAACACATGAAAAGATGCTCAACATCACTCATTATCAGAGAAATGCAAATCAAAACCACTATGAGGTACCATGTCATGCCAGTCAGAATGGCTGCGATCCAAAAGTCTACAAGCAATAAATGCTGGAGAGGGTGTGGAGGAAAGGGAACCCTCTTACACTGTTGGTGGAAATGCAGACTAGTACAGCCACTATGGAGAACAGTGTGGAGATTCCTTTAAAAACTGGAAATAGAACTGCCTTATGATCCAGCAATCCCACTGCTGGGCATACACACTGAGGAAACCAGAATTGAAAGAGACATGTGTACCCCAGTGTTCACTGCAGCACTGTTTATAATAGCCAGGACATGGAAGCAACCTAGATGTCCATCAGCAGGTGAATGGATAAGAAAGCTGTGGTACATATAAACAATGGAATATTATTCAGCCATTAAAAAGAATACATTTGAATCAGTTCTAATGAGGTGGATGAAATTGGAGCCTATTATACAGAGTGAAGTAAGCCAGAAAGAAAAACACCAATACAGTATACTAACACATATATATGGAATTTAGAAAGATGGTCGGAGAAGGCAATGGCAACCCACTCCAGTACTCTTGCCTGGCAAATCCCATGGACGGAGGAGCCTGGTAAGCTGCAGTCCATGGGGTTGCTAGGAGTCGGACATGACTGAGTGACTTCACTTTCACTTTTCACTTTCATGCATTGGAGAAGGAAATGGCAACCCACTCCAGTACTCTTGCCTGGCAAATACCATGGACGGAGGAGCCTGGTGGGCTGTCATCTCTGGGGTCACAAAGAGTCAGACATGACTGAAGCGACTTAGCAGCAGCAGCAGCAGAAAGATGGTAATGATAACCCTATATGCAAGACAGCAAAACAAACACAGATGTATAGAACAGTCTTTTGGACTCTGTGGGAGAGGGCGAGGGTAGGATGATTTGGGAGAATGGCATTGAAACATGTATATTATCATACGTGTAATGAATCGCCAGTCCAGGTTTGATGCATGAGACAGGGTGCTTGGGGCTGGTACACTGGGATGACCCAGAGGGATGGGATGGGGAGGGAGGTGGGAGGGGAGTTCAGGATGGGGAACACATGTACACCTGTGGCAGATTGATGTCAATGTATGGCAAAACCACTAAAATATTGTAAAGTAATTAACCTCCAATTAAAATAAATAAATTTATATTACAAAATAAAAATAAATACAGCAAGAAAATGCATATATGTAGAATTTAGAAAGATGGTAATGACGATCCTATACACAAGACAGCAAGAGACACAGATGTAAAGAACAGACTTTTGGACCATTAGGGAGAAGGAGAGGGTGGAATGATTTGAGAGAATAGCACTGAAACATGTATATTACCCTATGTAAAATAGATGACCAGTGCAAGTTTGATGCATGAAGCAGGACACTCAAAGCCAGTGCTCTAGGACAACCCAGAGGGATGGGTTGGGGAGGGAGGTGAGAGGAGGTTCAGGATGGGGAGACACATGTGCACCCATGGGTGATTCATGTCGATGTATGGCAAAAACCACCACAATATGTGAAGAAATTACCCTCCAACTAAAATAATTAATTTTTTAAAAAAGAAAATTTTATTCCTTCCCAGAGAGGAATCCATCAAAATGTAATTTCACTTGAGTTTTCAGATGAAGCAGGATATCACTGATTCATTTACAGGCACCTTCGTGTCTGCCAGCTCATCCTCTGGCTGCTAACCTGTGGATAGGCACACTAACAGAAGTCACAAGGACTTTTCCAGCCCTCACCTCTAAGAAAACGTCAATGGATCAAATACCATCTCTGCAAAGGAGGGATTTAAAAAACTACCCCAAACCATTGGCATCTGCCTGCTGTTTCAGGTGACTTCCACAGATACACAGGACTCCTGGAGATTGATCTTAGATGCCACCACAGACCTAGGAATGAAGGTTGATTGTGTTTTTCAATCTCAGTTCAGCTCAATCATGAGACTGTATATCTTTGGAGGGATTTAGGTTCCCTTGCCAACACTTCTCTTGCTGCTTGTATACCTAGTTATGTCAAATTGGTAGGGGATGGGGCACTATTCTGAGAGGTGCTAATGAATCAAGGAGGTTAATTCCCCTCTGAGTGACATAACTGCTGCTACTGCTAAGTCGCTTCAGTCATGTCCAACTCTGTGTGACCCCATAGACGGCAGCCCACCAGGCTCCCCTGTCCCTGGGATTCTCCAGGCAAGAACACTGGAGTGGGTTGCCATTTCCTTCTCCAATGCATGAAAGTGAAAAAATAAAGTGAAGTCGCTCAGTCATGTCTGACTCCAAGCGACCCCATGGACTGCAGCCCACCAGGCCCCTCTGTCCATGGGATTTTCCAGGCAAGAGTACTGGAGTGGGATGCCACTGCCTTCTCTGTGAGTGACATAAGGATACACTATTCAAAAGTTTCCCTATTTCCACATACCCTCACAGAGCAGTTGTTATATGAGCAAAAAAAAAATCATCTGGGTAATCAAAAGAAGAATTTCAATTATGAAAATTTTATTCAGGGATTAGAATATCCATTGTTACTCTAACCAAGACTTTGTCTTCTCATATCAGGGCCAGAGAGACTTGCAGACTTACATGAAGCTGAGTGTGTGTACACAGGTGGATAGATGGAGTTCATGAACCCTTATCTGGTCCAATTGTTTTCATAGTGTATTTATCTCACTGGATAAAAACTTTCCCTGTAAGAAGTACATCCTAAAAGAATTCTATTTCCCATACAAAGAATGACAGATCTACAGTCAGAAATGCTCTCAAGTGAGATAAAATTGTACACACTGCTCCGTTTGCTACAGATTCAATCAGCAGGAAAAGAGGTAATGTAAATACTACTCTGTTAAAGCTCCTTATAGAAGACAGCTAGAAAATGTGGACTTGAAAGCCTCATGTCAGCTGTTGGAAACATACCAAATCCAAGGTTACTTCTTGGATTTGTAAAGCAAGTAAAGCAAGAAAGTTTTGCTTTACTGGAAAATTAGCTCTGCTTAACCCAATAATATCAACTTCTATTTGATAGTTTATAGACATTATAGTGTTTCATTTTGTTTTGTCTGGCACAGATGAAAGAGGTCCAGCATTATCCATCATGAAATGTTGACAACTCTGTCTCCAGCATACATGCTGAATCTGACCACGTCTCAAATCTGCACTGCATCCATCTTGTCCTAAGCCACTCTCATCGCCAGCCTGGATTACTGTCATAGCCTCTTTACCAATGTTCCCCATGCTGGCATTGACCTCCCACCTCATTCTACCCCCAGCACTACAACCAGAGGGATCCTGTCAAAATAAAAGTCACATCAAGTTATTTTTTAACTCAAACACCCCATCCCAAATTTATCACTGTCTTACTTGAAGTAAAAGCCAAATTCTAGCAGAAAGTAGCAAGGCTGGAATTTTAGCCCATTCTGTCTCCAGAGCTCACCCCCTTAGACACAGCTTCCACAAAGCTTTGAACTTTGAAGCTGGCCTCCAATTCGTTATCTTGTCTACTTTTCCCACAATAGATTTATATCATCCTGTTGCTGGGCTTCCCAGGTGGCGCTAGTGGTAAAGAACCCACCTGACAATGCAGGAGACATAAGAGACACGTGTTAGATCCCTGGGTCAGGAAGATCCCCTGGAGGAGGGCATGGCAACCCACTCCAGTATTCTTGCCTGGAGAATTCCATGGACAGAGGACCCTGGCAGGCTATGGTCCATAGCATTGCAAAGACTCAGACACAACTGAAGCAACTTAGCATGCACACATCCTGTCATTCTCTGGTACTCCAGACCCATGCTTGTGCCCTTCCACTTAGGCTTCCCTTTTCCTGCCTGTGCCACATATGGGGAGCTTTTCCTTGCAAACCTCCCACCCTCTGTCTTCAAGCATCATGTACTCACCAGGCATTTATTCATCCATTCAAGACATATATATGGACCAACTACTACAATGCCAGGCACAGGGAATATAGAGGTGAATTCTGACCTCAGTCTAAGAGCTCACAGTTTAGTGAAAACAGAAATGAGTATCTGCCTACTAACAGAAAGGTATCAGTAGAGATGAATCTCAGAGACCAGAGCCATGATCTCTCTGAGGTGACAGCTAGTTAATGTGCTAAACATCTGCCCTCTCATATTAAAAATGTGCATTTTTAACAGAAACCTTCTAGAGAAAATGACTGAACCTTGACCCAGAAGAATGATGCTAATGGCAGCAACTTCAAGTTCTGTAACAAGCTGATAGGTTTGATAATATTAAGACAGGGGTTCTTTAAGAAGACTCTCAATTAATGTCAGATAAGTCATTGCTCATACACAAAGGGCATCTCCTTAAAGACTCGTCATTATAAAGTCAACGTTTTTCAGTGGCTAGTAAACAGAGCCAGTCCCTGGCTTCAAGACTGAACATTTTGTCCCCATGTACACCTGTTTCAGGGTTGATTCTAATCCATGTAACAACCAAAATATAACATTTTATATCACTGTGGCAATTATAAGACAGAAATTCTAGGAGAAAAAAAAATGCAATCAGTTTGACCAAAATCAGAAGATTCTGACAGTAAATGGTAATGGCAATATAAAGCTGATGTAAAGTTATGAAACTACACTGAAATGGTACAGTATTAATATGGTAGTTACCAAAATATAGTACTGAATATATATGATTTCCTTTTTATTTTCTGGATATTTGAATAAATACATTTTTAAAGTACTTACCCTGATGCTAGGTAACCACCCAAGAGAAGTGAAAATTTATGTTCACCCAAAAACCTATACATAAATGCTTAAAGCTATTATTACAATGCTTTATTCATAAGAGCCAAAAGGCAGAAACAATCTAAATACCTTTCAGTGTGTTAATGGTTAAAATTCCATTTTATATGACACTCTGAAAAAAAGAAAACCATATGGACAAAAACAAGTCAATGGTTACCAAAGGTTAGGGATGTGACAAAGGTCTGTCCAATACCAGCTACAATAGGATCTCAAAGAGTCGAACACAACTGAAGCAACTTAGCATATACACACGCACATGTATTTCCTATCTACACCCACCAAAAGGACCCATAAGCAGTGATACCTCAATAGCAAGTACATGTAAGGCACAGTTCATGTATTTGAAATGCCATTCCCCATTAAACAAAAAGTTGGCTGATTCCAGGGCTGGAGTAGGGAAAAGAGAAGATGAACCTGGTGTATCTTGTGATGATGAAAATAAGGAAATATTTTTGAAAAAGATAAAGGGCATGCTCAGCACAGGAGCCAATCTAAAAGAGATTACAATACTTTGCTGTTCAAAGCTGGAGTAATTTGAGCAGCCAACTAAAAAATATAGGAATATAACCAAAAGAATAAAATAAATATCTATTAGTTTGTGATGGTAAAATAAATAAAAAGTAGAGATGATTCTTATTAACATAAGAATTCCAGTTTTCCAATTATTAAATATACAAGGAATGCGGGAAATAGAAAATCACCATTAGTACTTCATTGTAATAATTGCTGCAAACAAGATCAACTGATGAATGTTAATATTAGAGGGTAAATCATAAGCATAAACAGAATATTTTCCTACTTTCTAATATCTCCCTGCAAATATTCTTAAATACAAAGGGGAAAATAGTAAGTTTACAGTGGAGAACCCTGACAGACACCACCTTAACCAAGTGAAGATTATCACCCATAATGTATAGCAATATTCTGTCCCCTCAATAGACTGCACAAAGGGCACACAACTGTGTTAACCTCTCCAATAATGTGTAACCTCAGTCTAATCATGAGAAAACATTGGAAAAGCCCCAGTAGAGTGATCTTCTACAAAATAACTAGCCAGTATTCTTCAAAAGTCTCAAAGTCATGAAAAATAAGGAAAGACTGAAGAACTGTCACAGACTGGAGATTAAGAAGACACGACAACTAACTTCAGTGTGAGGTCCTGAACTGGATTCTGGACCAGAAAAAGGGACATTAGTAGAAAAACTGGTAAAATCTTTACTGATACTTTACCATGGTTATTTTCTTAGTTTTTGTAATGGTTTGTTGTTATCGTTTAGTTGCTAAATCATGCCTGACTCTGTGACCCCATGGACTGTAGCCTGCCAGGCTCCTTCTGTCCATGGGATTTCCCAGGCAAGAATACTGGGCTGGGTTGCAATTTCCTTCTCCAGGGGGTCTTCCTGTCCCAAGGATCAAACCTGTGTCTCCTGCATTGGAAGGAGGAATTTTTACCACTGAGCTACCAGGGAAACCCTTTTATAATGATACCATGGTTACATAATATGCAAACCTAACACCTAGGAAAGCTAGGTGATATGTACGTGGAAATACTCTGTACTATTTTTACAATTTGTGTAAAATTACCTAAAAATTATAAATTTCAAAAAATGAATTACCTTTTCCAAGAAAACAAAAGTAGTAAGTCGACAGAAAGTACAAGATGTATGCTCCTATTGGCCAAGAGAATAGTTACCCCTCAAAACAATCACTGCAAAGGAACATCATAACTTAGAGTGAGAAATAAGAAAAGGGCATACATATCAACTGTTTCTCTGGACACTATCTCTCCAAGTCATTTATGTCAAATTTTGTCACTGTTTTTATATCATTTTCTTACCACGTAAGTGGATATACAAGGGAGATCACTATCATTTCCTAGGTGATTATTGGATGCTGAAAGCAATGTATCTTGAGATTCATATATGAAGAAAAGTAGAATTTCCTGTTTCTTCCCCTCACACATTGGTGTGGTTGTCAGTCACCATGGCAACTAATCCAAAGACTTAGAACAAGCAACCAAGAGACCAGAACAAGTTCATCTTACTCAAAGTAGAAAACATTTAAGTTCTCTCCATGTCTTTAAACTGTTCTACCCAGATCTCTGGAGGCACAGGAGTAGAAATTAGGATGATAAGGTAAATACAGTAGGCTATGTGGCAGCCTAGAGCATTCCTAGAGTTCAGTTCAGTTCAGTCGCTCAGTCGTGTCCGACTCTTTGCAACCCCATGAATCACAGCACGCCAGGCCTTCCTGTCCATCACCAACTCCCGGAGTTCACTCAGACTCACGTCCATCGAGTCAGTGATGCCATCCAGCCATCTCATCCTGTCATCCCCTTCTCCACCTGCCCCAAATCCCTCCCAGCATCAGAGTCTTTTCCAATGAGTCAATTCTTCTCATGAGGTGGCCAAAGTACTGGAGTTTCAGCTTTAGCATTATTCCTTCCAAAGAAATCCCAGAGCTGATCTCCTTCAGAATGGACTGGTTGGATCTCCTTGCAGTCCAAGGGACTCTCAAGAGTCTTCTCCAACACCACAGTTCAAAAGCATCAATTCTTTGGTGCTCAGCTTTCTTCACAGTCCAACTCTCACATCCATAGAGTAGGCGTATTTAAATCTAGATGAAGAACTTCATGAACGTGGCACCAAATGGTAGCCAATACCTTGGGTCTCCATAAGAACTATCAGAACCATGACAAATAATAGTAGCTAACATTTACTAAATGCTTGGTGCATTGCCCCATTTTTCACTGTTAATCCTCACACTGCTGTATACAAGAGGTGCATGTACTATTTTTATCACTAACAGATGAGGAAATTACTCTTATTTGAGGTTAAATAAGGGCTTCTCTGGTGGCTCAGCAGGAAAGAATCTGCCTGTGATGCAGGAGATGCAGGTTCAATCCCTGGGTGGGGAAGATTGCCTGGAGGAGGGCATGGTAACCCACTCCAGTATTCTTGCCTGTGAAATCCCATGGACAGAGGAGCCTGGTGGGCTACAGTCCATAGGGTCGCAAAGAGTCAGACATGACTTAAGTGACAGCACACATTCACGAGGTTAAATAAATAGCCCCAATTCCACAGCCAACAAGTGGTAGAGGCAGGCTTTAGACCTAGATAGTCAAGGTCCAGTACCCATGGTCTCAATTACTATGTATGGTGCCTCAACACGAAGGCTGCTGTCAGAGAACTCTCATTCTCAAATACCTAAGAATTAGGAACCATATTGCGGAATGCGGAGTTATACCATACTGATCTGCTATTTTGGCCATGAGTATTGCCATGACTGTGCCTTCTGTTTAGGCATATAGCATATCTAGTTTGAAATTTTATAAAAAATATCACTTGTCTGGCAGTTGATGAATGTTCCTGGTACAGTCTCATTTTCTAAGCATGAGGCAGAGCGAGCGGCTGTCCATTCAGATCATTCACACACTTGGGTTTAAAAAATGATCCCTGTGTAATTGTGAGAACAGTTGACTAAGAAGTCACCTAAGCAAACCCAGGGAGTTCCAGAAAGCCAAACCAACCCCTGGATTTAGCTGTCATGAACAATGTGGGTGTTTCTAATACTCTACAAAGAAACTGTTTGGTGATTTGCTTATATTAAAAAGTTATTCTGGAATGATTTAGAATGTCTTAGAAAACTGTACTCAGACACCACCAGTCTGTTAAACCAGAGACTTGGAATAGTCAAGAAGAATAGATTTCAATCCTTAATCAAGAACACTTAACTTAGATTATTTGCCCTACAAAGAGTCCACTCATAATGCATGAGATGATCTTATTGCAGTCTCCACTATTTTGAGGTAGCATAAGCTTCCATTTTAGAAAGTAGCATGAATACATAAAAGGTTTACTTATCAACTTTGCCGATGAACCAAAGCAGGAAAAGATTAACTAATTCACTGGAGGGCAAAATTCCAATTCAAAATATTTTCAATAGGCTAAAACCAACAAAAATTCAATTACGTAAATACTAAGATGGGGGAAGCCTGACTTGACAGCCACAGTTCATGTGCAAAGAACTTGCGAACTTCAGCTGATCACAAATGCACTTGAGTCAACAGTGTGCCACGGCCTTTAGAGATTATAATCTTCATTAACAAAAAGTGAGCCTAGTTGTTCTTTCTGAATACTCATTGATCAGTCCACATCTGGAACACTCTTGTCCAGTTCTTAGCACATTTTAAAAGGCAGTGGCAGCTTCAGAATTTCTATATAGAAAGGGCTTATGATACTGAGGTATAGGAATAAGATGTCTCAATGTCTGTAATTTACTTCAAGATATTTCAGTAAAAGGATAAAATAAATGAAACAGGGACGACATATGTTAACAACTGTTAAACCTAGGTCATGGGGTATATGGGAGCTCATTATGTGAATCTACTTTTATGTGTGATTGAAATTTTGATTGCTGTTTTTCTTGTTTAGTTGCTAAGTCGTGTCTGACTTTTTGTGACCCCATGGACTATAGCCTACCAGGCTCCTCTGTCTATGGGATTTTCCAGGCAAGAATACTGGAGTGGGTTGCCATTTCCTTCTCCAGGGAGTCTTCCCAACCAGGGATCAAACCCTTGTCTCTTGCATTGGCAGGTGGATTCTTTACCACTGAGCCACCTGGAAAGTGAAAATGACTGTATGTCCAACTCTTTGCAACCCCATGGACTATACAGTGCATGGAATTCTCCAGGCCAGAATACTGGAGTGGGTAGCCTATCCCTCTTCCAGCAGATCTTCCTGACCCAGGAATCGAACTGGGGTCTCCTGCATTGCAGGCAGATTCCTTATCAACTGAGCTATCAGGGAAGCCTGAGCCACCTGGAAAGTCCTGGTAAAAGAAAGGGGTTTTAGTATAGCAATCTGGTAGGAAGGTGCTTAGGGCTGGCTAGAGTATTTGTCTTTAAACTGCATTACATTTCAATCACACAGTTTTTCTTAGATCATGTATTTATTTGAAGTGGCCTTGACAGGGACCAACGGAGACTTGGAGTTCATAAGTTAAAGATCCCAAGGTACTATCATTGTTGAAAAGTCCTAATAAATCTCTTACTCCAGGCTTGAAAAGGACCAGAGAAAATGTTAAGGGAGGCCAGGGAGTATTAAGTGGTCCTGGTGTAAGCTCCTCTCCCCCAGCTCACCAATACAAAGTGGCCAAGAGACCAGCCGCAGAAAGAGACTCTAATTAATGCCGATCATCCACTTCCTCCTAAGAATCCAACAGGACTAATCCCAACATATCTTCCATCCCTGTTTATGTCAGTCACCTCTACAAGTTTCAGCCTCCCAACATGAATCATTATCTGAATTCCTAACCTGTTAAACCTCCCTGATCTGACTCAATACCCTGCTTATTGATGAACTCTCAAACCCTCCTGCCATGGTCTCTGAAACGCAAAAGCGATCATCAGCAAATTCCTCTATATTCTCAATGTTTAATTCGGTTTCTTGTTCTAAAAGAAGTCTGGCTTTCCTGAAGTCTCTCCTTCCATTCAGCCCTTTCAGATGGTGGATGTTTTCTTTCCCACACCCTTATCACTCACAGGACATGGAGATAGAAGAATGTTCTTCTACCACCTCTTTGCCACTTCCAGGCCATTTCTCCCCCCTCTCTCCTCAAAAATCCCAACCCAATTTAAGTGTCCACCATCAGACTATACCAATCCTCCTTATGGCTGCCCTCAATCAACTTATTAGTCACTCTCTTTCATTCATTCACTGGAAATGTTAGCATCTGGCTCACAGTTTTCTTCTCCCACCACTTTTTCCTGTGATTTTAATATCTACTGGGGGATACAGCCAATCCCTTGAAGTCACTTCATACAACCTTTTATTTCCCATCATCCAAGCCCAGCCAAATACTAAAAGGGTCATACTCTAGATGTTGTCCTGCCCAATAATAACTGTATCACCTCCATCATTTCAGCTTCAAAGCCTATCTCTGCCACATAACCTCTACCTGCCAGCCATGGATCCTACTATCCTCACTGTCCATCTGTCCTTTCATAACTTGACTTCCTACACTACCCAGCTAAATCCCAGGTTCCATCATTACATCCACTGCCTTGTATATATCTGCAAGTGCAGGTGTCCTTGTACTCCCTCCATCTTCGTCCTAGTTAAGAACAACTCCACCAACTCCACCTATGCAGCAGAATAGTTCCACTTTAAATTTAATTTGACCAGAAATCTTAAGCAAGCCTTCAGTAATGTCTGACAATTCTAAATGTTCCTAGTCAGTTCACTGCCTTCTCTCCAAGGCAACTATTTCATCTGTTTCATGCTTCTCTTCCCCCATGAAACCTCCAAACAACTCCCCTTCATAATTCTCAGCTGATTATTTCACAGAGAAAATATAAACAATCAGAAGAGAACTGCCTCATCTTCACCAAGTCTATCAACTCATCTGCATCACTATCCATATACCCTGACTTCTTCCCTACTACTAAGGAGGAATTTTACACATTTCCATAAGGCCAGTCCTTTCAATTTTTCACAGAACCTCTTTCACAGTCAGCTATTCAAACATTCTGCTCCAGCAGTTAACCCCTCTCTCTCTGATGTCACCAATTTCTCTTTCCATCAGTACACTAATGGATCATTCCCACCAGCATATTAAAATGCTACAAAATCTCCCTCCTTACACAAACTATAAACCCCTTTGACCATATATCCACCCCCAGTTACGTCACAATTTCTATTCTCCTCTTTATAGGAAAATTCCTCACCATAGTTGTCTATAGGGTTGTCTCTACGTCCTCAACTCTCATTCTCTCTTCTCTCCTCAACCCACTCAAAACAGGCTTGTGTCTCCATGCCACTGACAGCACTCTAATCAAGGTCAACAGAGACCTTCATCTTGCCAAAGCCAAAAGTAAGCTCCTCATCTTATTAAATTTATCAGCAGCATTTGCCTCAATTGATCACTCCATTCTTTCTGAAACATACCTTGGCTTCTATGAGCACACGATCTCCTGTTTTGTTTTGTTGTTGTTGTTTTTTTTTTCCTCCTATGTCTCAGCCACTTTTTTTTCAGACTCACATGCTGGTACCTTCCCATTTTCCCAACCACCAACCATTGGAGTGCTCTAGGGCTCAATTTTTGAATGTTATCTCTTGTCAGTTTACAGACTGAGAACTCCCAAATGGCAATCTTCAGCCCAGACTCTCCCCTGAGCTCCAGATTACTCACTCCATATTTCCATAGGAATGTCTAATAGGCAACTCAAATTTAACATATATCCCAAATATTACTCTTGATCCTATCTCTCCACCTTGTTCCTCACTCAGTGTTCCACACTTTAGTAAATGGCACTACCTCTTATCTCGGTATCCAGGCCAAAACTCTAGGGCAATATCCCTGATCCCTCCTTGCTCCTCACAAAACTCAATCCATCAGCAAACCCTGCAGGCTCTGCCTTCTACGCCAGCTTAACTTCTCACCACCACCAGGGCACCATCACCTCTGGTCTGGATTATTTTAAGAATTGCTTAACTATTCTCTTTACTTCTATTCTTTTCCCCTAGTCTATTCTCCACACAATGACATAACTGATCTTTTTAAAATACAATTCATTTTCCTACTTAAAGCACTCCATTTTCCTACTTAAAATCTTCCAATAGATTCCAATCAGGATTAGAATAAAATTCAACTTTCGCACAAACTTTTTCCTCATCCTGATTTGCCCTCCTTCTTTATTCAGATCTCTACAATTCCCCCATCACTTGCTATTCCCTACCTTGCTTTGTTTTCCATCGTAGGACCTATTGCATCTGTTATTTACTTGCCTACTATATGTGGTCTGTCTCCAACACTTAGAATATAAGCCTCAAGAAAACAAAAGGATTGTCGATTTATTTTTTCACTACTGGTGAAAAAAAAAAATGGAGCACAGCATTTAGGTGCTCCATAAATATTTGTTGTATAAGCCTCTGCATCCAGAGACAAAGTGATAAGGATAATCTGACGACCATAACATAGCTTATAAGAAAGAAGAACTAAAGGTGCCACAACTGTTTTTATCTAAAACTCAAGTGCTTTGCCTTATTCTATACAAAGGAATAAGCGCTTGAGCTATTGGGTAGAAATCACAAAGAGGCAGAAGGAGGAAATGTCCAAAATCCAGAGCCTGAATAAGCTGCCTAACAAGGCAGTGAACTACGTGATATTTATTTCAGTGATAGGAGGACTGACATTCACTGAGAGCCTGATATATGTTAGGTTTTATACAAGGCCCTTAGTAGAAGTTAGGTGCATTGCTTCATTTTGTTTAAACTTCACAACTACATAAGGTAGATTTAATTATTATCATATTATCATCCCCATTTCATAGATGTAGGTGCATTGCTTCATTTTGTTTAAACTTCACAACTACATAAGGTAGATTTAATTATTATCATATTATCATCCCCATTTCATAGATGAGAAATTAATGTCATCTGTCCCAACGTGGCAGAGAAGGCAATGGCACCCCACTCCAGTACTCTTGCCTGGAAAATCCCATGGACAGAGGAGCCTGGTAGGCTGCAGTCCATGGGGTCGCTAAGAGCCGGGCACGACTGAGCGACTTCACTTTCACTTTTTACTTTCATGCATTGGAGAAGGAAATGGCACCCCACTCCAGTACTCTTGCCTGGAGAATCCCAGGGACAGAGGAGCCTAGTGGGCTGCCATTTCTGGGGTCGCACAGAGTCGGACACGACTGAAGCGACTTAGCAGCAGCAGCAGCAGTCCCAACATGGAGCCTTTTCACTATACCATACTGCCTCCAAATTTTTCAGTTGAGCAACTCCTCTCTGACAGGGGGGCTTTCCAGATAGCTCAGCTGGTAAAGAATCCACCTACAATGCAGGAGACCCTGGTTCAATTCCTGGGTTGGGAAGATCTGCTGGAGAAGGGATAGGCTACCCACTCCAGTATTCTTGGGCTTCCCTTGTGGTTCAGCTGGTAAAGAATCTGCCTGCAATGCGGGAGACCTGGGTTTAATTCCTGGGTTGGGAAGATACCATGGAGAATGGAAAGGCTACCCACTCCAGTATTCTGGCCTAGAGAATTCCATGGACTGTACAGCCCATGGGGTGGCAAAGAGCCAGACTCGACTGAGTGACGTTCACTTTCACGTTCTCTGACAGGAAGACTGTAGAGTAACAATTTGCAAAGTATGGTCCAGGGACCCTCTGGGAGTCCCTGAAACTCTTTGAGATGTTTAGTAAAGTCAAAACCATTTTTATAATAACTCTAAGCCATTATTTTCTTCACTCTCATTCTCTTATAAGTGTATAGTGGAATTTTCCAGAAGCTATGTGATATATGATGAATCATTGTTTTGCCAAGTAACTTAACATATGCTGTATACGCCTGTATTTTTAAAATTTTTCTTAGCTTAAATTTTTCATATGATAAGTATTGACAGATATAAAACACAGAAATAAAAGCACTTTAGGGTCCTCAATAATTTTAAGACTATAAAGTAGCCCTAAGATCAAAATATTTGAGAACTACTGAGGAGGAACGGATGGTCTAAAATGAAAAGGTCTCTGAAGTCCCTTCTAACTCAAAGATTCAAGGATCTCAATATAACTGTTTGGAAAACAGAGTTAATCCCAAAATCTGTTTAGTTCAACTTCCAGGTGTAGAAATTCTTTGTTAAATGTCTATGCCCTCTTCACTGCCTTGGTCACTATAATGATTTTTTTTTCTTTGAAGACCCAATATCCTGTATGCGCTCGGAGTCATAGGCCCTATGGTTAGGGGTGGAGAAAGTACAATAATAAAGTTTTCTCAGTACCCAAATCCTGTCACTTTGGGTCTGGGAATTTATTTTTCATTTTGTGTTTTGTTGTGGATATTTGTTTAATTTAGAAAAACTCAATTAAATTTAAAATCATTCATGTGGGTTTGCTTTTTTTTTTTTTTTTGGTTTTGTGGGGTTTTTTGGATCATAGTTTTCTTCTAATAGCCAAGTAATGAGGGAAGGAGAGTGGACATAAAAGAAAACTTTCCTTAACTACATACATGACGTATGTCAGGTACAATATAATACCTTTTAGCTGTCATTTGCTGAGTATCTAGTATACCAGTCATTTCACTCAGTCCTTGGTGTGCATTATCTCCAATTCTCACAAAGATCCTAGAAAACAGGTATTACCAAGTCTATGACAGATTGTCTGTGGAAAAATGGCTGCAGTAATCAATCCCTTTCCCTGCATCCATGTCCTTGGTCAGTGCCTTCCCACACCTACTCTGGGCTTGGTTACATGACTTACTTTGACCAATGGGACAACTGCAAATGTAAGTCAAGACTTGAAAAGTATTTGCACATTGAGTCTGCTCTCTTGATGCTCTTAGCCACCCTCACTCACCAGGTGAATGGGCTAGACCAGTGTCTGCCAGGTAATGAATGACACACAACCCACTTACTTCCATCACCCGTGTTGACAACCAGCCAGCCACCAGACATACAAGCGAGATCAGTTGACATAAATGGATGAGTGAACCCAGAGGACAAACATGAAACAGAGACAGTCCCAGCTGACTGTAGTCCAAACCACCAACCCACAGAATCATGAGCAAATATATGGTTGTTTTAAACCACTACTTTTTGGGATCTGGAGATTTGGAAACTGTGCCAAATTACCCAAGCGGGCCCTTGTGTAAGTGCAACCACAAGCAGCTTTATAAGAGGCAGTTTAAGGATATCTGAGAGAGAAGAGTAGGCAGTGTGATCACAGAGGCAGAAATTGGAGTGATGTGACCACAAGCCAGGGAATGCCAGTCACCACCAGAAGCTGGAAAAAGCAACAAGAGACTATCTGGTAGAGCCTCTTGGAAGGAGCATAACCCTGCAGACACCTTGACTGTGGCACAGTGAAACTAATTTCATGTTTCTTGCCTCCAGAACTCAGAGAAAATAAATTTCTGTTGTGTTAAGCCAAAAAAAAAAAAACAAAACAAAATCTGCCTTTTGAGGTGGTATATTATGCAGCAAATGCCAACTGGTAACAATGCCCATTTTACAGAGAAGAAAACTGAAGCTCAGAGAAGTTAAATAACTTTACTGAGATTATTATATAGTCAGTATGTGACATAATGAGGATTTTTAAACCTAGGTATACATATTATTTCATTTAATCTTTACATCTTCTCTATGAGATAGGCATACTATTATAGCTATCTTTTAAAGATATGGAAACACTCAAAGAGGTCAAGTGATCTGTCCAAGGTCACACAATTCAGTAGTAAAATGTTAATTGTACTTACTATGATGATTATTTTGCAATATATACAAATATTAAATCATTACCTTGTACATCTGAAACTAATATAATGCTATGTTAATAACATAAAAACTATGTCAGTTAGAAAAAAGAGTAAGGGGAGATCAATCAACAGGATAGATAGGCAGATAGATGGATAAACAGTAAAGCCAGGATTTAAAAGCAACTTGGCCTGATTTTAGAGACTATGCTACCTGCTACTTTCACAACTCCACACTGTAGGTTCTGGTTAGTTAAGGTTTCCAGTTAGCTTATTCTTCCCTATAGAAAAACTGATTGCTCTAGCACTACATTAGCAAGCAACAAGATTGCATTTTAAAATGCACTGCACAACTTGAAGCACACAAACATTAAAAGTATAAAAGAAAAAGAGCAATGGAAAAGGAACAAGACTTGGGAATATGAGTTATTAAAAAACAATAACAACAAAACATCAGAAAGTAGGTCTGGTTTTATAAATAGGAGATAAGAAAAACTCATTAAAATAACCAAAGCACTAAGAGGAACATAATGTAGACAGGAGCTCATGAAAAGTGTATTTTGAACTGGAACCAAAGTAGCTAGCAGGCACCTGCTCAAACCAAGGAGGAAAGTGTTCATTAACACTAAAAAGCACTGCATCGGCTGCCCATCACATTCACAATGTGTCCTTCTACTGACATTCTGCCGTCTACAAGCTGGCTAATACTGGAATTATTTAGGTTAAAAAAGAGAATGTGGAAGGAGGGAGAGAGCATTAACACCTATTGAAGAGTACCAGACTGCAACTAACTAGCCAAGTGACCTTGGATATGTTACTTAACCTCTATGGGTCTTAATTTCCTGATCTCTAAGGTCCCTTACAGCTCTAAAATTTCATGATTCTATGATTATATTAAAGAGAAAGTAGTGACCAGCAGTAAGCCATCACTGCTCGGGAACCCCCCACCCCAAAAAAAAAAGAACAGAAGAGCTCATATAACAGCATTCCTTCATTCAGTCAATAAGCATTTCTTGAACACCTACTATGTGTTCTAAGCTTTGTTATTTTCATTGAAATCATAATCTAATGGAGAAAGAGACAGATCAACAAATAATTGCAATTCAATGTGATAAGCCTAAACTAGATTTGCAGAGCAAGATGAGGCATGGTTAATGACAAGAATGCTGCTGCATAGGCTCCTAGAATTTGGTGCACCTGGATTCAATCCCAGTGTAGCTACTGTATGATCTTAGGCAAGTCATTTAACCTGACCCTTAGTTTTCTCATGTGTTTGCACTATAATAGACTCTGAAGCTACACTCTGAGCTGCCCATAGGCTTGATTCTCAAACCTACATGGAAGCAAAATACAGTCAGTTGGAGACTGAGGCCAGGTTGGAGAAGGTTTGAGGGGGAATAAGATGTGAGGGGCAAAGGCTAACTGAATTCTGCCAAGAGAATGCACTAGTCATAGAAAATACTCTTTTTCAACAACACAGGAGATGGCTTTACACATGAACATCACCAAATAGTCAAAACCAAAATCAAATCAATTACATTCTTTGTAGCCGAAGATGGAGTGAGAAGCTGTACACAGTCAGCGAAAACAAGACCTGGAGCTGACTGTGGCTCAGATCATCAGCTTCTTATAGCAAAATTCAGGCTTAAACTAAAGAAAACCAGGAAAAACAGTAGGCCAGCCAGCTATGAATTAATACAAATCCTGTATGAATTCGCAGTAGAGGTAATGAATAGATTTAAGGGACAAGATCTAGATAACAGTGTGCCTGAAGAACTATGGACAGACCTCCATAATATTGTACAGTAGGCGGTGAACAAAACCACCCCCAAAAAAAAGAAAAGCAAGAAGGCAAAGTGGTTTTCTGAGGCGGCATTATGAATAGGGGAAGAATGAAGAGAAGCAAAAAGCAAGGGAGAAAGGGAAAGGTACATCCAATTAAACACAGAGTTTCAAAGAATAGCTAGAAGAGAAAAGAGGGCCTTCTTCAATGAACAGTGTTTAATAATAGAAGAAAACAACAAAAAGGGAAAGACTAGAGATCTCTTCAGGAAAATTGGAAACATCAAGGGAGCATTTGCCCAAAGATGGGCACAATAAAGGATAAAAATGGTACAGACCTATTAGATGCTGAAGCGATCAAGAAGAGATGGAAACAATGCACGGAAGAACTGTATAAAAAAGATCTTAATGAACAAGATTAGTATGATGGTGTGGTTAGTCACCCAGAGCCAGCCATTCTGGAGTGCAAAGTCAAGTGGGCCTTAAGAAGCACTGCTGTTAATAAAGCTAGTGGATGTGATTAAATTCCAGTAGAATTATTCAAACCCCTAAAGGAGGATGCTATCAAGGTTTTGCATTCATTATGTCAGCAAATCTGGAAGACCCAGCAGTGGCCACAGGACTGGAAAAGGTCAATCCTCATCCCAATTCCCAAGAAGGACAGTACTAAAGAATGTGCTAACCATCTGAAAATCGCACTTATCTCCCATGCTAGTAAGGTCATGCTTAAAATTTTGCATTCTAGGCTTCAGCATTATGCAAACCAAGAACTTCCAGATGTCCAAGCTGGACTTAGAAAAGGAAGAGGAACCAGAGATCATATTGCCAACACTTGTCAGATTATAGAAAAAGAAAGGGAATTTCAGAAAAAAAATCTATCTCTGTTTCATCAACTATGCTAAAGCCTTTGACTGTGTAGATCACGACAAACTGTGGAAAGCTCTTAGAGAGATGGGAATACAAGACCATCCTACCTGTCTCCTGAGAAACCTGTATGCAGGTCAAGAAGCAACAGTCAGAATCCTGTATGTAACAACTGATTGGTTCAAGATTGAGAAAGGAGTAGGACAGGGCTGTCTGCTGTCACCCTGTTTGTTTAACTCATAGGATGAGCATATCATGAGACATGCTGGGCTGGATGAGTTACAAACCAGAATCAAGATAGGCAGAAGAAACATCAATGACCTCAGATATGCAGATAATACCACTCTAATGGTAGAAAGCAAAGAGGAACTGAAGAAGCTCTTGATGAAGGTTAAGGAGGAGAGTGAAAGAGCTGGCTCAAGACTAAATATTAAAATAAATAAAATCATGGCATCCAGCCCCATTACTGCATGGCAAATAGAAGGGGAAAAGGTGGAAGTAGTGACAAATTTCCTCTTCCTGAGGTCCAAAATCACTGTGGATGGTGACTGCAGCCATGAAATCAGAAGATGATTGCTTCTTGACAGGAAAGCAATGACAAACCTAGACAGTGTGCTGAAAAGCAGAGACATTACTCTGCCGATAAACATCCATATAATCAAGGTTATGGTCTTCCCAGTGGTCACATGTGGTTGTGAGAGCTGGACTGTAAAGAAGGCAGAACAAAGAATCGATGCCTTCGAACTCTGGTGCTGGAGAAGACTCCTGAAAGTCCCCTGGACAGCAAGGACATCAAACCAGTCAATCTTAAGGGAGATCAATCCTGAATACTCACTGGAAGGACTGATGCTGAAGCTGAAGTTCCAGCATTTTGGTCATCTGATGCAAACAGATGACTCATTGGAAAAGTCCCTGATGCTAGGAAAGGTCGAAGGCAGAAGCAGAAGAGGGTGTCAGAGGATGAGATGGCTGAACGGCATCACCAATGCAATGGACATGAACTTGGGCAAACTTCAAGAGATGGTTAGGGACAGGGAGCCCTGGCAAGTTGCAGTCCATGGAGTTGAAAATAGTTGGACATGACTAGGCAACTGAACAACAACAAAGATGTGAGTAAGAAGAGCTTTCAAGAAACTAGGCTGTGAAGAGAAATAGGGAAATGGGATGGTAGCTAGAGGAGGATGTGAAGGGAAAGGTTATTGTTTAGTTTTTATTTTGACTACAGGTTGTATAATATGATTGATTGTGCAAAAGACCAGAAGAGAGGGAGATATCAATAATGCAGGAAAGAGAGGAAGAAGCCATGTCCTCATTGGAAGCAAGATTAGAGACAATCTAGAAGGCACTGGAGAAGGCAATGGCATCCCACTCCAGTACTCTTGCCTGGAAAATCCCATGGACGGAGGAACCTGGTAGGCTGCAGTCCATGGGGTCGCTAGGAGTCAGCACGACTGAGCAGCTTCACTTTCACTTTTCACTTTCATGCATTGGAGAAGGAAATGGCACCCCACTCCAGTGTTCTTGCCTGGAGAATCCCAGGGACGGGGGAGCCTGGTGGGCTGCCGTCTATGGGGTCGCACAGAGTCGGACACGACTGAAGTGACTTAGCAGCAGCAGCAGCAGGATATGACAGCTTAGGGAAACTAAAAGAAAGGGGAAAGGAATGCAATAATAACAATACTACCAATGGACTCTAAGCTGGGGAAGGAGGTAAATATAAACAATGAGGGGCTGACAGAGAAAACTGTAGTGGGAATCAATGGATTAGATGTCTAACCTGATAAGGTTGAAGAACTGCAGCAGTGGAGGTCAAGATTTATAAAATAATACAGTTTCTGGTAGTGAAAAAGATGTATGACAAAGCAGGTGGGTGGGTCAAAGGTGGATAGAGGAAAAGATAATTGAAGTGAAGGAATCAAGGAAGTGAAAGGCCGTGATGAGGGATGGATCATCCATGTGAATACTGAGGTCACCAAGAACAATGGCCAGGGATTTTCCTGGCGGTCCAGCGGTTAAGACTCTGTGTTTACAATGTACAGTGCATGGGTTCAGTCTGTGTTCAGGGAACTAACATCCTGCAAGCCAGATGATGCAGCCTAGATGGGTGGAAAGAACAACAAAGCCTAGAGGTAACCCCAGCCCCACCAAAATGACTGTCTACCACATCCCTTGGGCTGCTTGGAGGTAGAAGAATCAAGGCACAGATCCCAGACACACTGGGTCACTGCCTCCCTCCCCGTCCTGTGTCCAGTACACACCACAGCTGGTCCACTCTCTTCTCCTCCCACTCTCAAATTCCTTCACTCTTGGACAATTCATCTGGAAATTTCCAACAACTTAAGACTTTTCTATAACAAAAGCTCCCTGGGGCATGTAATGCTCTGACATCTTTGACACAACAATCTGGAAGTCCTCAATGATGAGAAGAAGAAGAAGAAGAGAATAAGTCACAATCCAGGTCTGCCATAAATGAGGGGGTGTAATCAGAAGGTTGGTAGGCGACAACAATGAAGAGAGTTGAGGAATGCACTTTGGCGGGAGAAAGAGAGAACAATAATCCTAAAGGGATGTGGAGGAGCCATGAAAGCCCCAACCTCACCTCCTGGGACACATGGGTTTGAGGCAGCTAAGGTTCCAGTTATGGCAGGAGGCAGAGGACATGCCCTGATAAGAAGTTAAAGATATAAGTACTTTGGCCTTCACAGAGAGGCATTTCTAGAAGGCACAGTAAAGGCAACCTACTCCAGTATTCTTGTCTGGAGAATTCCATGGACAGAGGAGCCTGGTGGGCTAAATTTCCTGGGGTCACAAAGAGTCAGATACAACTGAGCGACTAACACTTTCACTTTCACAGTAAGGGCACAGGAGGAGGTGGAAGGAAGTGACTTGTGCCTGACTAGAAAATGAACAGGGCAGTATGAGGGTGAGCAGTGGCCAGAGAGCCTTGGGAAGTAAGGCACAATGGGATTAGTTCTGACAGTCTTTTGAGGATGACAATCAATTCACGTCAGGTTGGGGCCCAGAATATTTCATTCAGTGCTAGTCTTCATCTCTGGGATAGCCATATCTTTGGCCCCCATGAAGCAGTGAGAAGACTTATTATTATTAATCAGAATTAATGTGATGAAAGGGCCACAGCTTCTGAGGCAGCAGTTCCCTTGAGGCTTCCACAGCAGACCAGGGCTGGCAACTTGTACAAAGCCACTACTCAGGCCTCAGCCACTGAAATGTCTGACAGAGGCTCAGGCCTTCATCTCTTATAGTGTAACCTGAAACAGATTCTATCCACAACACACCCGTCAGAAATACTGGTATGGACTCTCCTCTCTCAGCTCCCTAGCATACACTAGACCAGCTCTGTAAGGATAGAGCCAAGTAGGAAATAAATACAGTAGAAGAATTTTAAAAAAAAGTGACTCATTTCACAGGATCTCTAGCCTCACCTCCACAGAGAGGTTCTCACCTGAAGGAGGCCCAATATCATGCTTTCCTCTCTGAATAGCTGGACTTTGTCAGTGTATTCCATTCAGGTGGCACCAACGTGGGGCAACTCTGTCATCTGACTGACAGATAGGTGAGTACCAAGTCCCTACAGTTCAGAACACTACCTCAGCTTAAGGCTAGGCTCAAAGCAAGGAGAGCAAGGCTACATCTAGGCCAGTCTCCCATCACCAATCGTGTGTGTGTGTGTGTGTGTGTGCGTGCATGCACAATTAATCTCTCAGTCATGTCTGACTCTTTTTGATCCCATGGACTATAGCCCACCAAGCTCCTCTGTCCATGGAAGTCTCCAGGCAAGGATACTAGAGTGGGTTGTCATTTCCTTCTCCAGGGGACCTTCCCAACTCAGAGATCAAATTTGGGTCTCTTGCATTGCAGGTAGATTATGAGCTGAGCCACCACAGAAGCCCCGCACCACCAATAGGTGATGACATTTATCCATCAGTGGGCAGGGAGCACCTCTATCTCAACTTATGTAGGTTCATTCCCAGCCTCCAATTGCACCCTTTGCTAATCAACTCAACTTCCCAGGTCAAATTTGATTCACTGAAAGTAACCAAGCCCTAAATTGTTCTAGGAGAGATATAGCCCCTAAATCTGAGCCCTTCTCTCAACTTCTCAGCTCTGCCAATGGCACATTTTTTCCAATTGCTCAGGCTTGAAATCTCTCTCTTTCTCAGATCCTATCTCTATTGTCGGTGATTAAGTCCTTCAAAACTTCCTTTAAAATATGCTTCATGCCTTTCCTCCCTGTCCCCAATTCCAACATCCTGTGTCCAGGCTTTTATCACCTCATGCTACCCTGGGCCCTGATTCTAGTGTTTCTCCCTTCCAACTCATCTAGTACACCATCATTGGGCTAATCTTCTGACTTCCAAGGCTTCTTTTATCTTATTATTATTTTTGAAGTGTAACTGATTTACAACTTTATATTAGTTTCAAGTGTAAGTATTTTTGCAGATTATAAATTATTACCAGATAATGGCTATAATTTTCCATACTATACAATATATCCTTGTTGCTTATATATTTTATACATATTGATTTGTATCTCTTTCATGCCCTACCTCTAGTTTGTCCTTCCGCTCTCCCTACTCCTCTTTAGTAACCATTAGTTTGTTTTCCTTGTCTGTGAGTGAGTGCTTTTATTTTGCAGACACATTTGCTAGTATTGTTTTTTTTTAGATTCCACATATTAGTGATATCACATAGCATCTGTCTTTCTCTGTCTGATGTATTTCACCAAACATAATATTCTCTAGGTCCATCCACATTGCTGCAAATGGCAGAATTTCAACAAGACTTCTTTTAGTTCAAAGTTCAGTACTCCTTTCAACATGTCACCTAATTAATTTAAACAAAGGGTTAGTCACTCAGTTGTGTCTGACTCTTTGCGACATCATGGACTGCAACCCACCAGCTTCCTCTGTCCATGGGGATTCTCCAGGAAAGAATACTGGAGTGGGTTGCCATTCCCTTCTCCAGGGGATCCTCCCAACCCAGGGATCGAACCCACATCTTCTGAATTGCAAGCAGATTCTTGACCATCTGAGCCACCAGACAAGCCCCAATTGATCCAAAAGCCTTCCAGAAATCCTGCTCCACTGGTCCAATACCCCCTTAGCAATCACTGGTCCTCCAACATTTTCTCTGCCTCTCCAAAGGCTTACTCCACTTCCTGGCTGGTAGTTCTGGAAATGTAATTCCAAAGAACACCTGTATCAGAAACATCTAGGGTGTATAATATAGATGCATATTCCTAAGACTCACCTCAGATCAAATGAATTGAAAGCTTCTGAGGGTATAGCCTAGGAATCTGCATTTTATTGTTACCCAAGGAAATTCAATGTATGCTGAAGTTGGGGAATCACTTCTTAATCTCCTACTGTAAACAGAATCCCTCATCATCCCCTCTGTAAGTTCTCTATTGCTGTATAACAAATTATTCCAAAACTTAGTAGCTTAAAACAGCAGACATTTATAATTTCACCATGGGTCAGAAACCTAAGCATGGCTTAGGCAGTTCCTTTGGCTCAAGGTAGGCCGTTCCTTTGACTCAAGGTCTCTTAAAAGGCTGCAGCCAAGGTGTTGGTTAGGGCTGCAATCAGTACATAGGCTTTTGTACCGAAGGCCTCAGTTCCTCACTGGGAACTCACCTCATTTTTTTTGTCATATGGACTTCCCCTAGATTAGTAACTTGTTACATCAGAGCAAGAAAATAGAGCCAAAGAGAAAGAGGCAGCAAGATGGAGGTTACAACCTTCTGTAACTTAATCATAGAAGGGAAATCCTATTGCTTCTGCTGTATCATATTTGTTAGAAAGAAGTCACCAGGTCTAGCCTCCATAAAAGAGGAGAAGATCCTTGGGAGCCATTTCAGAAGCTACTGCTACCTGCCACACCCTCTTCAATATCAAATACATACCTTTTAGCCCATGTTCTTGCCTTTTCACACAGCCACTACAGAAGAACTAGACACAACAGTAGTCTGGCTTACAAAAAAAAATACATAAAGATATGATGACCCTCTGGCTTACAAAAAAAAATACATAAAGATATGATGACCCTCATCTGACTCTTTACCTTACACAACTCTCTTATTTTAGTGAAGGAGAAAGCAGTCTATCAAGTCCCAGAGTGGACATTTGGGACCTTTTGACAAACATATTCATCAGTTGGATCAGTTTTCAACACTGGCTGCAGATTAGAATAACAGGGGAGCTTTTATTAAAAACTACTGATGCCCAGGGTCCCACTACAGACCATTTAAATCAGAATTTGAGTCTGGAACTCTAGAATCAGCATTATTAAAAGATCTCTAGGTGACTAATATCCAGCCAGGATTGGAAACCTCCAGGCCACCTTCACTTGCTTTTTTTTTTTTGTTTTGAGAAATATTTTATGGAAACAGCTTCTGCAGAGGATAGATCGGAGCCCCTTCCAATTCATTTGGAAATGCCCTACGAATAAGAAAAACTGGGTGCCAGCTCAGAAAAAGAGCAAGGAAATTCTCTTAGTGGAAACTGACAGACATGGCCTGACAGAGGTCATCAGGTTTGAGACAAGCACAAGAACACACAAGAGCAATATGTCTTTAGTTAGTGCCTGCTATAAACCCAGTAATAGGCTAGGAACTGCAGACAGGGGAAAAAAGGATGCATTCCCTAATTCAGAGGTTGGGATCTGGCAGCCCACTGATCAGATGTGGCTGACAGATGTGTTGTACAGGCGCATCCCCGTGTGTGTGGCATAATATGTGTGTTTTGTTCACTGCAATCAAAGTTTACATAAATGTATATTTATTTCTACATACAACTATCCACATTTGGGGGGAAGATAAGAGAATTTAACATTCGTCCTTGGTGTAGTAAACTCTGTGTGCCTACATTTTTCTTCCAACAATCTTACAGCATTGCTAAGGAATTAAACTCTAAAATATAAACAAACCATCATTTAAACTGATTCGCTACCAGTGAAACCAGGGAGGGAGTCAATTTTTTTATCAACACTGAGAATTAACAGAGAAAATAGGAAGTCCTTACACTGAACAATAGTATCTAGAATTAGCAGTGTTCATATGTTGTCGTTGTTTAGTCACTAAGTGGTGTCCAACTCTTTTGTGACCCAGTGGACTGTAGCCTGCCAGGCTCCTCTGTCCCTGGAACTCTCCAGGCAAGGATACTGGAGTGGGTTGCCATTTCCTTTTCCAGGTGATCTTCCTGACCCAGGGATTGAACCTGACCTGAGTCTCCTTTATTGGCAGGCGGATTCTTTACAGCTGAGCCACAAGAGTGTTTATAAGAAGCACTCAAATATTTTCTAAGTCTGTGAATTAAATATCCTTATCTATAATTTAAGGTTTCTTATCAACAGATTTTCCTGTAATCTAGACTGCTGCTTTTTAAAAATTGGAATTTGTTGCCAATATTTAAAATAAAGAAATTTCATGTAAAGTTCCAGATTTGGGGCTTCTCTTTTAAAAACTGGCAGCTCTGAGGACACCGAGCTTACATTCCTGCATGTAACAGTTAGCAGAAAGTGCATAGTGGCTCCCACTACCTCCCCATTCTCTCCCCATTCTCTCCCCAGATGGACATACCTCACTCTTTGACATCCCCTGCCTTGGCCCAGTATAGTATACTAGAAGGTAGTGTGGGTGTTAGTCACTCGGTGTGTATGACTCTGCAATGCCATGGACTATAGCCTGCCAGACTCTTCTGTCTCTGGAATTCTCCAGGGAAGAATACTGGAGTGGGTTGCCATTCCCTTCTCCAGGGGATCTTCCTGACCCAGGGATTGAACCTCAGTCTCCTGCATTGCAGGCAGATTCTTTACCATCTGAACCACCAGGGAAGCCCAGAAGGTAATATAAGAGAGTGACTAAGAATGCAGTCAGATCACTTTGTGACCAAAGACTGCTTCTGTCTATAATCGTTTAATGGTGTGAACTGTTAAGTTATTCAACATCTCTGTGCCCCCGTTTCTTTTCCTGAAAATTGGGGATAATAATAAAATCTAGTTTACAGAATTTTAAGAGGATTAGTGAGTTAATACATATGAAAAACTTAGCACATGTTTGGTCAAAAGGTAAGCAAGCACTCAGTAATTGTTAGCTATTATTATTCAAGTTGAGTGTGGTATAACACAGTAATTGAGAGCCTGTGCCCTAGAATCACAGCCAAAATCCTAGCTCCAGAACATACTAGTCATGTGGCCTTGAGCAAGTTACTATTCTTTAGATTCCTCATCTATAAATTGGGGATAAAAATAGTACATACTTTGAAGGGTTGCTGTGAGAGGACTAAATATGATAGCATCTGCAAGGTACCAGGCACAGAGTACGGAGAAGGCACTGGCACCCCACTCCAGTACTCTTGCCTGGCAAATCCCATGGACGGAGGAGCCTGGTAGGCTGCAGTCCATGGGGTCGCTAGGAGTCAGACACGACTGAAGGACTTCACTTTCACTTTTCACTTTCATTCATTGGAGAAGGAAATGGCAACCCATTCCAGTGTTCTTGCCTGGAGAATCCCAGGGACGGGGGAGCCTGGTGGGCTGCCGTCTCTGGGATCGCACAGAGTCGGACACGACTGAAGCAGCAGCAGCAGCAGGCACAAAGTGAAGTGAAATTTGCTCAGTCGTGTCCAACTCTTTGTGACCCCATGGACTATACAATCCATGGAATTCTCTAGGCCAGAATACTGGAGTGGGTAGCCTCTCCCTTCTCCAGATCTTCCAAACCCAGGTCTCCAGCATTACAGGCGGATTCTTTATCAGCTGAGCCACAAGCGAAGCCCAAGAATACTGGAGTGGGTAGCCTATCCCTTCTGCAGGGGATCTTCCTGACCCAGCAATCAAACTGGGGTCTCCTGCACTGCAGGCAGATTCTTTACCAACTGAGCTATTGGGGAAGCCAGAGTAAACACTCCATAAAAGTTACTTATTATTGTTTTCCAATCCATCAGGAAGATGAGATTAGCACATGAATCCCTGTTAGGGAAGATCGAGAGTCAAGCTGGGTGGTGTGTAGACTAAAAAGATTGAGGAGCAGGATATGACGAAAAAGTCTTATTAGCATTTTGAAGACCAAAGTAAATATACGGGATTTATTTCAGAGGCTGACCCTCCAGAGGCCAAGACCCAAGGGAATTCACCTAGTTACTCTGCCACATGCACAAGCACTTTGGAAACCCACTCCCTGAGCCCACATTTCTTGCAAGGCCACCTACTGTCTTTGTAACCCATCAATGTGACCAACATGATACATTAATTGTGTCCTTGAGCATCCAAGATAATTAAAGTACTAAAAATAAGGGCTCCATATATATGAATGTTCCTGAAACTGACAGATGTGACAAGTAATAAGCAGAAATAACAGAGTGCAGAAGCAGGACTACTGTTCCTACCTCTCCTTGCCTGGCCTCTGACAAGTTAATCAAAACACACACAGAAGAGCTGCATTTTCATTGGGGTGGTGACATTCATGCATTAACGGAAATCAAACTTTAACGACTGCAAGATTTAGAAAGAAGAGAAAAGCAGGAGTCTGTCTCCCGCTTCCACAAAACTGGGGTTCTGGGAATCTCAGGCAGGAACCACTGATAATTAGTGATGAGACTGTTGGTATACAACTCACCAAGGAAGACTGAGAAAGAGTGCGATGGTAAAGGGCCCAAGGCAGGCAAAACACATCTTAATTATCCATACACTGTCACCTCATGAGGCTGTTCCACATCATCGCAGGGATTATCTACAAGAAAATTTTAGTGTCAGGGAGACTTTCCCCCACACCTCTGAGCTCCCTATGCCCACAGATGTGTGCTCGTGATATGCACACATTTTAATATTAGTCTAGGAAAAAAAACCCACAATTTTTTAAAAAGCCTACCAAACAAAAACTAATACAGTACCTAAAAACCATGTGCAGTTGAAAAAAATTCCGCCAGTTTTGTGATATTTGCTACAGCAAATGTAGTGGTCCATGCATTGTATTACTGAATTTGCTAATACTGTGGGGATTAGCCACAACAAAATTTTAATTCCAGGCTGTTCTGACATTATTTCCAAGAATGCCCCCAAGGCATCTCTTCCCTAATACTCAGCTGCTGCTCAACTCAGAAAGTGGGAATGTTAACATTGAAAGAAGTAAGCCAGAACATAGAAAGTAAAAACATCAAATGACTCATTCTAAGGTCAAGTGCTAATGATTGTGGATTAGTATGGCTAATGGAATGCTGGCTGTAACTCACATTATTAAGTGCTGCCCCACTCAGGAAAGGGCCACAGCAGAAATCGGGTAGGAAGGTCAATGTTGAGATAGCAATGGATGGAAGTGAGGAAAGAAAACTGATAACTGATGTTAGCATCTGCTCTTCCCTCCCCAGTGTCCAGAAATGAGAAGCCAGCTCTGTGTTTCTAAACTGCTTCTCACAAAACTTTAATGTGCCTCACCAGAGATCTTATTAAAACTCTGATTCCTATTGGGTGGGTCTGTAGTGAGGCCTGAAGTTCCGCATTTCTAACAAGTTCAGATGATGCTAACACTGCTGGTCCATGCACCCACACTTCGAGTTGCAAAAGTCTAAAACAGATCAGAAATTTACATCTCAACTCAAAATCAGGCCCACTGATTGTTTTCGTATAGCCTGTGAACTAAGAATGTTTTTTAATTCTTTTTTAAACAATGGTTGGGGGAAGAAAATAAAAAAGAATATTTTGTGACATGAAAATTACATTAAATTCAAATTTGGTGCTCATAACTGAAGTTCATTGGAAGAGCACACCCACTCATTTACAAATTGCATGTGACTGCTCTCTAGCTGAGGTGTTTGCAACCTCAGCTGGGTTATATGGGAGACCATATAACCCACAAACCAACATATCTGAACCTTTACACAAAAAGTTCTTCGACTCCTGGTCTAAAGGATTAATGAAGGCAATTCTGCTGTATCATTCCATACAGAGAAGAGCTCTGAGCTGGGAAGGGGAAGCCACTGAGCCCAAGACAGAGTTGCATTCCTTCCCACTGAGACAGAAAGAGGTCAGAGAACTGAGTGACAAAGACAGTGCTCTGCGTGCAAACACAGTGAACCACACAGGTCAGCAGTCAAAAGGAAAGACCTTGTGAGCAGCATCTTTGGGTCCACTCAGAGAAGCAGTGCCCAAAACCAATCAACAGGAGCCTGCTAATAGCAACCTCTGGGATCCCAAGGAGCAAGCAAAGCTGAAACCACTTAGCACTAAGGACCTGGCCCTCACCTGATTTTCTGGCCTAACAAAAGCCCAGGATTAACCAATTATCTCATGTAGGAACATAGGAAACCCCCTAAATAACTGAGATTGAATTTCCTGCCCATAAAAACATATTGGGAGCTCTAAGATTACATTTAATCTATAAAATAGAGGAAAACGACAGATCTTGTCTGTATTAACTTACTCTGTTGTTGTTTAGTCGCTCAGTCATGTCCCACTCTGCAACCCCATGGACTGTAGTCCGCCAGGCTCCTCTGTCTGTGGGATTCTCCAGGCAAGAATACTGGAATGGGTTGCCACTGCTGTCTCCAGGGGCTCTTCCTGGCTCAGGGATCAAACTGTGTTTCCTGCATTGCAGGCAGATTCTTTACCACTGAGCCGCCAGGGGAGACTTGCTAGGTCTGCTCTAACAAAATATCACAGACTGCGTGTTTTAAACAACAGAAATACATTTCTCAAAGTTCTGGAGACTAAGAAGTTCAAAATCAAGGCGCTGGAAAGGTTGGCTTCATTCTGAGGCGTCTTCTCTTGGCTTGTAGACCGACCTCCATCTTGCTATGTGTTCACATGACCTCTTCTTTGTGCGCATGCGTGGAAAGCAAGGGAGAAGAAAGGTGGAAAGAGAAGGGAGGAAGGAGGAGAGAAAGAAAATACACACACACACACACAAGCATAATAGCACTCAAGATATCTCTTATAAGAATACTAGTCCCAACTAATCAGGGTCCCAGCCTTATGACTTCACTTACCCTTAATTAGTTTCTCCTAAGCTGTATCTCCGAATACAGCCACATTGCGGGATTGAAAAGTGAAAGTGAAAGTCGCTCATTCCTTGACTCTTTGCGACCCCATGGACTATACAGTCCATGGAATTCTCCAGACCAGAACGCTGGAGTGGGTAACCATTCCCTTACGCCAGGGGATCTTCCCAACCCAGGGATCGAACCCAGGTCTCTTGCATTGCAGGTGTATTCTTTAGCAGCCGAGCCACCAGGGAAGCCCACATTGCAGGGTTACGGCTTCAACATATGGATTACCCTTAGTGATATGGACTAAAGCTCCTATCTGCCAAACCCGTTTATATCCCTGATCTTACGAGTAAACAGAAGATGACTAACTTCTGGTCTTTGATTTAACAACATAGAGTGGTAACTACCATTGCAGGGAAAAACCAAACCTGACTTCAGGACAGAAATGTTTCTTGGACTTGCTTTTCATTGCTTTTGTTATTATAATCATACATAAATGGGCTGCCTCAGGGAACCTTGCACCCCTCTCCTCTGTTAACTAAAGTGCCTTTGTTCAGGACCCTGTCCTCCTGTGAATGGCAGGAAGGAAGAAGTTAAACCTCCCCTGCCTGAGGCTTGCCATTCTAAAAGATATTTGCAAGATTAATGGCCTTTTTACTTTGTTTCCTCACTTCCCCCCATCTCTGCTCTATAAAAGAACCTAACATCCAGATCCCCATAAGATGGTTATTTTGAGACAATATTCTTGGTCTGCCAGCTTTCCAAATAAAGTCATATTCCTTGCCTCAACACCTTGTCTCTTGGATTCATTGGCCTGTGATGCGGTGAACAGAGCAACTTTGGACTTGGTTACATTATCTCAAGCCATCTCCTCCACTGACCTGCAACATGCTCCCCCAACCCAATATCAGAATTATTCCTTTAAGTGAAGGTTACCTCATTCAAAGGTTCAGGCCAAGCTATACATCCATTTAACAGAACAGCTGCACTTTACACTAAGGACAGAGAAATCTCCCTAGGTCTGGAGGGTATAGTCCAATCTGTCCTTGTCAGCAAATACAAGATTGTAGCTAAGAGCATGGATTTTCAGCCAGACTACCACTTACCCAGATCTTTGATCTTGAACAAGTCATTTAATCACCCCAAGCCTTAGTTTTCTCATTCATGTAACTGGGTTCCCTGGTGGCTCAGATAGTAAAGAATCCGCCTGCAATGCAGGACACCTGGGTTCGATTCCTGGGTTGGGACAATGCCCTGGAGCAGAGCATAGCAACTCACTCCAGTATTCTTGCCTGGAGAATCCCCGTGGACAGAGGAGCCTGGTGGGCTACAGTCCATAGGGTGGCAAAGAGTTGAAAATGACTGAGCGACTAAGCACAGCACAGAGCATAACTGGGTTAAATATACTAACCTGCTTCTTCAGGTTGCTGCGAGGATGAGCCTCATTAATACATACCAAGCACTTAGAGCCTTGTATACAGTAAGTACTCAATGGGCATTACTTAATTATTTTATCTTAAAGATTTGAGAGAATTTTGCATTCTGTTCCGGAATATATTCAAATGAATTGCCACCAAGAAAAAGTGACAGTCCAGAGGAGGCTATACATACCCCCTGCCACACTGTCATGTACACCCAGGCTTTGCTAAATCCAGTTTGAAAAGCATGAAGCCAAGGACAATCTTGGGAAACAGAGGAAAAGACACTGAGGATCAGAGGTTCAGGCAAAGACATAGACCTGGAAAAAAAAAAAATCTGGCTCTTAGAGTGTTGTCCAGAAAGGGTCAGTCTAGGTGAAACAACGCGGGCACAGTGGAGGCAGCATAAGGACTCTGAGCACCTGGGAAGAGAGGATTTCTTGAAGGGTGCAACAGACTTTTCTTGTGAGTCTCAGTATCTTAGTTTCTCAGAGGCCAAAAGATCTTTCAGCAGTCCCAACCCAGACCTGCTCTACCCCAAACAGGGCCATGATGAAATTTGCCTAAAATATCCAGAATATTGGGAAGTTTGCAAGAAAAAAAAAAGGCCATTTTCTCTTCTCAGAACAAAGCAGTGCGATGCAGCTTTAGCAGCCAAGACACTGTCACCCTTCATTGAGAAACAACAAAGGAAATTATCCTTAGGAGACGCAAGCCCATGTACAAAAGACTAATGGACAAAGTAGTCGCCAGGTTGTAGGCCCTTTACTCAGTATGCAAATAAATGGAATGGAAGGCAAGAAAGAATCAAAAACAGCTGTTTTCTTCCTCCTGTGTTGACCAAGAGGAAGTGTTTTTTCAAGTGGTTAAATAAATAAATGACTCTACAACTATATTGCTCCTGCTGCAAAAGCAGCTTCTACACTTAGATTTCTTATTGTTCCATCATCCTGAATGCATGTCAGTATTTTAGGCCTGGTATTATCTGTTCCACACAAACAGCAGAGTATCTTTCTGAACTTGTGTCCTGTACCACAAGGACCCACCAAAAATAAACTCCTCAGAATAGCAGGAAGTGAAAGGATGCTTCCATGTCTAGTGCAAAATTTTCAGAGAGGTGGGGGCAACCTCTGTCCCCCAACCTCTGTCTGCCCCCAGTATGCACATGGGCACACAAATGTGCCTCCACACGCAAACACACACACGTCCACATACATGCACATCCCTCAAGATTCATATATTTCCCTCAGGACTTGAGAAAGGAACATAATTACAGATCCTCAAAGTCCTTCCACTACATCCTGCTTGGGCTCTACTGTAGGGATGCAGTGGCAGCCCACACACAGCCTGGAAAGCAACCGCCTTGCCTTAGAACTGCCTCGAGAGCCATATGTGCATTGGTTGCAAAGCCAACTATGATTTCTTCCTGGGCACATGGTTCAATATATGTTTTTGCACAGGCAGGCATGGACGTGAAAGTCATTTTTCAAGAACTCAGATCTTCAGATATACATATTTATAACACATATCCTGCTAGAGAACTTTCTTTTGAGAGGGGGACATCTTGTGGATTATCTCAGAACTGAGCCCTTTTAGAAGGTGAGCCGGCTGACAGGAGCCATATTTTCTAAGCACCTCCTATACCCTCAGGCAGGGTTCTAGGAACTTTCCATTTATTATCTCATTTAATCCTCAAGAATAAACCTGGGAGGTAGGGATTATTTGGGGGTCTTGCCTGGTGGCTCAGCAGTAAAGAATCCGCCTGCAATGCAGGAGTAGCAGGAGATGAGGGTTTGATCCCTGGGCTGGGAAAATCCCCTGCAGAAGGGAATGGCTACCCACCCCATTATTCTTGCCTGGAGAATCCCATGGACAAAAGAGCCTGGTGGGCTGTAGTCCATGTGGTCACAAAGAGTGGGACACAACTGAAGTGACGTCACTTGTACCCACACAGGTATTATTTTTATCACTGTGCAATTAGGGAAACAGGCTTAGAGAGATTAAATAACTTACCTCACATGTGGTAAGTGGAGGAGCCAGGATTCAAATTCAGACTGTACTGGCTGGAAAGTTATCTTGCTTTCCCTACATTATAAAACCACCACTATATTTAGTAGAAGTATAGGAATTGGCAGGGCTTCTCCGGTTGCTCAGCGGTAAAAAGAATCCACCTGCCATGCAGGAAATGCAGGAGACCCGGGTTCGACCCCTAGATAAGGATGATCCCCTGGAGGAGGGTATGGCAATCCACTCTGGTATTCTTTCCTGGAGAATCCCTTGGACTGAGGAGCTTGGCGGGCTACAGTCCATAAGGTCGCAAAGAGTCAGACATGACTGAAGTGAGTGAGCACCTCACATAAGAATTGACAGTTCAGTGTGGCTCTGGCACCACACTGCCTGTGTTTGATTCCAACTCTGCTGGCTGTCCTAGATTGGAGACATATCCAGATGTCACTGGCGGCTCATTTCCTCCACCTTTTGGTAATATGACCAAGAGTCTGCTCAGCTGCACTGAACTTGACTGCAGAGAGATTAGGCTTTCGGCTAATGTCACCATTCTGGGTACGCAAGTCTGTTCCTATCAACTTCAGTATGGAGATCCTGATGCCCTAGATGCCTGCTCCCTGGTGTGGCCCCAGGGCTGAGAGATCCTTTGACATATTTCTTGTCACTTAAAAAACTAGGTGGCCCCTAGCTCCTCTTGGTGGTGGTTTAGTCACCAAGTCATGTTTGACTCTTGTAGCCCAATAGGCTCCTCTGTCCATGGGATTCTCCAGGCAAGAATACTGGAGTGGGTTGCCATTTCCTCCTCCAGGGGATCTTCCTCACCCATGATCAAACCTGGGTCTCCTGCATTGCACATGGATTCTTTACCATCTGAGCCACCAGGGAAGTCCAGCTCCTCTTAGATTAACCTATAAATGTAATCTGAATCGGGGATAGGGCTCACTTCACACTTGGACTGCTCTCTGTCCCAAGTCCAGTGTACTGGCCCAGACAGAGCCCAACCATGCCAGAACCTTGGCCACACAGAACACGCATGAATGTAGAACATCTATGGCTGGTCTGTGCTGTGGCATGATGAAAGTTCAGGGGACCACATACGTTCTGCTACTTCTTTGTAAATCTTCTCCATACAGAAACTAACTATATCACATGGTACTAGTGATACAGGTCCATGACCCTCTTGAGTGACAAACCTTGAGTATTTTACATAACCTTCCTGAACCTTTGTTCCCTCCTCTGTAAAACAGATGATACAAGAGTATTCCATCACAAGGGTTGTTAAGTAAATTGATAAGTATACAGTGCCAGGCCCAGAGACATTAGCAATGCAAGGCTGTCTTCAGAGTAGGAATGGATCTTAGAAGTTATTAAGTTCAGCCCTCTGACTTTATAGTGAGGAAACAGAAGCCTAAAAAATAGAAGGAAATTTGAACACATGAACACAAATACTTAGTGTAAGGATGAAGCAAGACCCCAGATCTTTCTGTCCCAGTCCAGTACGATCCAAAATGTTTGCACTTGTAAGCAGAACTTTTTGTAAATCGAGTCCTGAAATTCTGTGAGTGTCAAGTACTTAAAAGAATCCTTAATTAGTCCTTCGGCATTGTGATAAGCACCTCTCATTTACCCTTCCCCTCCTCCCAGCCAGATCTTCCCCATCCTGAAAAGCCCAGCTCAAAACAGTAACTCCAAGAAGCCTTTCCTCTCTCTGGCCTCCTTCCCCTCCCCCTTCTCTGGATTCTTGCAGCACTTACCAACTCTGCTACACCATTTAGCACTTAATACTCTCATGTACAAATTGCCAACATCTGATGGATCATCGAAAAAGCAAGAGAGTTCCAGAAAAACATCTTCTTCTGCTTTATTGACTATGCCAAAGCCTTTCACTGTGTGGATCACAATAAACTGTGGAAAATTCTGAAAGAGATGGGAATACCAGACCACCTGATCTGCCTCTTGAGAAATCTGTATGCAGGTCAGGGAGCAACAGTTAGAACTGGACATTGAACAACAGACTGGTTCCAAATAGGAAAAGGAGTATGTCAAGGCTGTATGTTGTCAACTTGCTTGTTTAACTTATATGCAGAGTACATCATGAGACACGCTGGGCTGGAGGAAGCACAAGCTGGAATCAAGATTGCTGGGAGAAATATCAATAACCTCAGATATGCAGATGACACCACCCTTATGGCAGAAAGTGAAGAAGAACTAAAGAGCCTCTTGATGCAAGTGAAAGAGGAGAGTGAAAAAGTTGGCTTAAAGCTCAACATTCAGAAAACTAAGATCATAGCATCCGGTCCCATCACTTCATGGCAAATAGATGGGGAAACAGTGGAAACAGTGGCTGACTTTATTTTTCTGGGCTCCAAAATCACCGCAGATGGTGATTGCAGCCCTGAAATTAAAAGACGCTTGCTCCTTGGAAGGAAAGTTATGACCAACCTAGATAGCATATTGAAAAGCAGAGATATTACTTTTCCAACAAAGGTCCGTCTAATCAAGGCTATTGTTTTTCCAGTGGTCATGTGTGGATGTGAGAGTTGGACTATAAAGAAAACTGAGCACCGAAGAATTGATGCTTTTGAACTGTGGTGTTGGAGAAGACTCTTGAGAGTCCCTTAGACTGCAAGGAGATCCAACCAGTCCATCTTAAAAGAGATCAGTCCTGGGTGTTCATTGGAAGGACTGATGTTGAAGCTGAAACTCCAATACTTTGGCTACCTGATGTGAAGAGCTGACTCATTTGAGAAGACCCTGATGCTGGGAAAGATTGAGGGCAGGAGGAGCAGGGGACGACAGAGGATGAGATGGCTGGATGGCATCACCAACTTGATGGACATGAGTTTGAGTGAACTCTGGGAGTCGGTGATGGACAGGGAGGCCTGGCGTGCTGCGGTTCATGGGGTCGCAAAGACTCGGACATGACTGAGTGACTGAACTTAACTGAACTTTCTCATAATGTTTCAATGCTGTTAATCTTATCTGTCCAGCCAACACTGTAGGTTCCCCAAGGACAGAGAACATTTCCTCTTCTTCATCTGTATTTCCACAGGCCCTAGCATTAAGCTGAGAGTCTTGTGGTAGAGGTTCATTATTTCTTTACTAGTTTGTTCATACATTTTATCAAAGCAAAGTACACCTGGACCACAGTAAGGTGTACTTTGGTAAGTAAGCTGGATGTACACACTGCCAAAAAAACAAGTGTGATTCATTCAGGTGCTCACTCAGGATGGTCCTTTGATACTGGGGCTGAGTTTTAGGCTGTGTTTATACAAATGCCCCCCACTCCCACAAAATTCCCTTCTTCTATTAATTCTGTCCATTCAGTGCTTTTTAACATTGTCAACATGAAACGTCAGGTTCTGTGTCAAATGCTATATATGTGTTTGTGTGTGTATATATACATATGTGAGTACATATATCCATTCATTTAATCCCTATCTCCCTACATAAAAAACAGGTACTACTATTATCTCCATTTTAAAATTAGAAAACTAAGGTTCAGGGTAGTAAATAAGTTGTACAGGATCACATAGCCAATAAATGATAGAATCAGGATTCAAATCCAAGCAAATCTGGTTCTAGACCCCACAGTTTCAATCCCTCTTCTAGAGTGCCTCCAAACCTTCACACTGATCCTCAGTGGTGTATTGCCACCTGTCTTCTCTGAAGGAGAAGACAAAACATTTTCAGTGGTAAAACAAATGAGAAAAACCAAATATTCAAAGTTACCATATGCCTATACAATGTCATGACAACAGAAAATAGGGGGAAAGCAGGCCAATAATAATGAGTCTTGCCATTATGGAGCACTCCTTAAATGGCAGGTACTGAGCACTTTATGTGCATTATCTGTTTTAGTCCTTTTAACAACGCTGTGAGATTATGTTGTTATCTCCATTTTTAGATGAGGAAATAGAGGTTTACAGAGACCAAGATACAGAGCTACTGTAGAGAGTGAATATTAACCCAGATACGCCTGCTCCCAAAGGTTGGGCTCTTAAGCACTATGCTGTACTTGTGATTTGAGTGTGTGCAGGCATAGATGATTTGAGCTCATGTTTGTACACTAACTGGTTTTACTGGCATCAGGCAAGGGAGTCTGAGTGTTATTGATCATTCTGGACAGCCGCAAAACCAGGGTCATCAGACATGGAACCAGAAGAAACAAAAGTTATGCAGTCACCAAAAATCAGAGCTTGCAGTACATGAGGATTCTGGAACAAACAAACTGATGGTAGTGTCAAGGCATTGCTGGGCCAGCAGAGCACCTCAGAGCAGTGGTTCTCAAACTTGAGTGGGCCCCAGAGTCCTCTGGAAGGTGTGTCACAGCACAGGTTGCTGGATCTCCATCCCAGAGTTTCTGATTGACTAGGTCTTAGGTAGCACCTGGAGAATTTGCATTTCCATCCAGTTCCCAAGTGCTGCTGATGCTGAAGGTCCTGGAACTACCCTTTGAGAACCACTGTCATAGGAGATTCAAGGTGCAAGGCAAAGCTTTGACCTATCCATGAACATGTGAGATAACTGTCAAATGCTAGTTAGAAGCGAAGAAGGCAATGGCACCCCACTCCAGTACTCTTGCCTGGAAAATCCCATGGACTGAGGAGGCTGGTGGGCTGCAGTCCATGGGGTCATTAAGAGTCAGACACGACTGAAGCGACTTAGCAGCAGCAGCAGCTAATTAGAAGAGGTAGGGTGGGTGGGTGGGTGGGTGTGTGTGTGTGTGTGTGCGCTCAGTCATGTCCAACTCTTTGTGATTCCATGGACTGTAGCCCGCCAGGCTCCTCTGTCCATGGGATTCTGCAGGCAAGAATACTGGATTTGGTTGTCATTTCCTTCTCCAGGGGATCTTCCCAACCCAGGGATCGAACCCAGGTCTCCTGCATTGGCAGGCAGATTCTCTACCACTGCACCACCTGGAAAACCTAGTTAAAAGAGATGGAGATGGTACCAAAAAAACAAACAAACAAACAGCATGCTTTGGTTAGAAGCCCTACTTCCTGCTTCGTGGTTGGTCTCTACTTTTTACCTGCAGGTTCAGCCCCACTCCTATTTGAAGGACACACCTTTACTATAGGCAAGAAAAAATTAGAGCTTCCCTTATCCGTATCCTGGGCATTAGCACCAAGTTACACTGAAAAATCAGTTTCTGTCTCAGTCTCAATTCCCTTTCCTTGTAATGTAATATCCCAACCATCTATAAAGGAAGTCCTGTTTTGCTAATGTCAAACCCACCCAAGGTCTAGGGCTTCTTCCTCTGGTTCCCAGCTTAGTAACTGATGTATTGCTATATGCTGTCTAGCCCAGCCAGTGCTGACTGTAGATCAAACACTTTAACTTCTAAGGGCACTTTGAGTTTATATTTTCCCCCACCAAGAAGAAGAATCCCTCGTAGGATAAAGGTGTTCTCAGTAACATAAAAATCTACTTTAGCAGGATTGTCAAATGCAAAGATCTCTGGTGAGAAGCGTGAAGGGGATTATTCATCTTTTAAGTCTCATAGGATTGGTATGGGGGTTCCTGGGTGGCTCAGCTGTAAAGAATCCACCTGCAATGCAGGAGCCACAGGAGATGCCAGTTCGATCCCTGAGTCGGGAAGATCCTCTGGAGGAGGAAATGGCAACCCACTCCAGTATTCTTGCCTGGAAAACCCCATGGACAGAGGAACCTGGTGGGCTACAGTCCACAGGGTTGCAGAGAGCTGGAAAAGACTGAAGTAACTTAGCATAATGCATGCATGATTAGTATAGGAAGACTGGACCTACACAGCCCTCCTGCTGGGAGGCCTTTAGAAGGCCAAGAGGAAGAGGGTAGGGTCTCAGAGACAGGAAGAAAAGCATAAGCAGCTAACATTTGCTCTGCTCTTAATCTTCAGGAAAATCTCTCTCTCATTCTCTTTCTTCCCTCCCCCCATCTTGGAATGGTAGAAACCAGAAGGTTAAATGGATGAGACCAGAAAGACATTGGAGGAAAAAGAGAGGCCACGGGTAGCCTGTCTCCAATGGGGACTTCATGCTAAAGTGAGAGAAGAGACATCAAGCCTTATGAATGGTTAAGTCCCTCTCTCCTAGAGTCATACAGTACAGGAATTGGGGTAACAAAACCCCAACAACTAGTGAAGAACATACATTTGCCTGTGGTGTCCCCTCCATGCTTTATATAACTAAGGCTCTAGCAGAACAAAAGCAATAAATGACAGGGAGTGACTTGAAAACCAGCTAGATTCAAGATAACATAGTCAAAGCAGCACTGACTACCTGAGTAACACCTCTGAGCTTCAGTTCCCTCACCTCTAAACTGAACACAGTGATATTCCCGACCTCACAAAATTGTTGAGAGGATTAAATAATACATGCAAAGGCTTTAGCTGAGGGGTATCCCTGGTGATCCACTGGCAAAGACTTCACACTCCCAATGCCGGGGTGCCCAGGTTTGATCCCTGGTCAGGGAACTAGATCACACACGCCACAATTAAGAATTTGCATGCCACAAGTAAAGGCCCACATGCTGCAACCAGGACCAAGTGCAGTCAAAATAAATAAATATCTTTAAAAATAAATTTAAAAATAGAAAAGGCTTTAGCTGAGAACAGTGTCTAGCACATTAAGTATCTGTTACTAATGTTATTTATCATTATTATGTCTCAGTGCTTTTGGACTGAGAAGAGACCCTAACTTTATATGTGACATTCATCTTGGGTTTCAGTTGCTTTATCTATAGGCAAGGAATACAAATATCTACATTACCCACCTCACTAGTATGTGATGAGAACAAAACTAACTGCATATGCTTCAGTGAAAAAGATAAGAGCCCAAAACGAATGTCAGGTAGTAAGGAGTGTTGTTACCTGACTTCTAGAAATCATTATTCTTGTGACAAATAATTTAATAAAACACTCAACCCAGCATCAGTCAGTATTATCAACCTGTTATCTCAATCAATCATCTCAAGATGACAGATTTCTGTGTTGACTGAAAATATATCTTATAGTGCATTTTGCAGACTTCTTAATTAAAAATCTAATTGACAGATCTCCAGCCTCATTTCCTGAAAACTGGGCAGAAAATTTTGTACCAGTTCTGAGTGAGGGAGAAGTGGTATGAAACATGGCTAAAGATGTAGGCAGGGGCCAGAGCAGACCATTCAGGCCCTTGCAGACCGTGGGAATGACTGTCTTTATCCTAAAGGCAATGGGAGCTATTGCAGGGTCTTCTTAATCTGAAATGGGTGAGGTATGGTGAAGGCATAGTTTGGTTTACTTTGGCTGCTGTAAGGAAAAATGGATGGAAAGAAGGAGTAGAGGTAGAGGGGTTAGTTAGGAAGTTCATCCAGTCTTCCAGGTGAAGGATGCTGGTGTTTTGGTTTAGAGTGACATTAGGGAGGATGGAAAGGAAGGGAAATATGTGAGACATCATCCAGCAGATAAAATTTGACAGAAACTGGTGAGGAGTTTAATGAAGGTGGGAGGGGAGAGAGATCAAAAATAACCCCATTAGGGGGAACTTCCCTGGTGGTCCATAAGTTAAGACTTCACCTTCCAGTGCAAGGGTTGTGGGTTCAATCCCCGGTCTGAAAGCTAAGATCCCACATGCCTCGAGGCCAAAAAACCAAAACATAAAACAGAAGCATTATTGTAACAAATTCAGTGAAGACTTTAAAAATGGGCCCCATAAAAAAAATTTTAACAACCCCATTAAAATGCTAATTGATGCAGCCAGTATGGAAAATACATGATATATGGAGGTTTCTCAAAAAACTAAAAATAGCTCCCATATGACCCAGAAATTCCATTCCTGCATATATATCCAAAAAATCAAAAACACTAATTTTAAAAGACACATGCATACCTGTGGTGGATTCATTTTGATATATGGCAAAACCAATACAATATTGTAAAATTAAAAAATAAAATAAAATAAAAATTAAAAAAAAGACACATGCACACTAATGTTCCTACCAGCATTATTTACAATTGCCAAAATATGGATGCAACCTAAGTGTCCACCAACAAATGAATGGATAAAGAAGATGTGGTACATATATACAATGGAATATTAGTCACAAAAAAGAATGAAACTTTACCATTTACAGCAACATGAATGGAACTGGCAGGCATTATGCTAAATGAAATAAGTCAGAAAAAGACAAATACTATATGATATCACTTATATGTGGAATGTAAAAAACACAACAAACTAGTGAATATAACAAAAAAAAAAAAGAAGCAGACTCAGAGATATAGAGAAGAAATTAGTGGTTACCATTGAGGAGAGGGAAGGAGGGAGAGGAAATATAGGGGTATGGGAATAAGAGGTACAAACTATTAGGTATAAAATAAACTAGAAGGATATATTGTACAACACAGGGAATATAGCCAATATTTTATAATAACTACAAATAGAGTATAACCTTTAAAAGTTGTGATTTGCTATATTGTACACCTGTAACTAATATAATATTATATATCAACTATAGTTCAATAAAAACTCCCACCAGAGCCATTAGGTTTCTGGTTGGAGCAACTAGATAGATCATGAGGTCTTTCACTGATACAGAGGACACTGGAAAAGAAACTGGCCAGGGATGATATACAATTTGTTGTTGACTTTGAGGTGACTATGGGACTCCAAGTAGATAGGTGACTATACAGCAGTGGAACTCAGAAAAGAGAAAAGTTTGAACTGAAGGTACATTTGAGAAACATTTAGTCCAAAGTTATACTTATTATGTCCACCACAAAAGAAACCTGCTCCTCTCCCTCTGCTACCTGTCTCAAGCACATACCACCACCCCAACCCAATGAATTGTGTCAGAAACCTAGGAGTCATCTTAGAATGTTCCCTCTCCTTTACTTATCATTCCCAAGCAGTCATTAAAGTCCTGTCAAGTCTGCCTTCTAATGACCAACAGGCACATGAAAAGGTGTTCATCATCGCAAATCATCTGGGAAATGCAAATCAAAACCACAACAAGATATCACTTCACACCTGTCAGAATGACTATCATCGAAAAGAACACAAGTAACAAGTGTCAGCAAGGGTGTAGAGAAAAGGGAGCACTGGTGCACTGTTGGTTGCAATGTAAAATGGTGCAGTCAGTGTGGGAAATAGGATGGAGGGTTACCAAAAAATAACTAAAAACAGAACTACCATATGACCCAGCAATGCCACCCCTGGGTATATATATGAGGGTTACAAACTATAGGGTGTAAGATAGGTTCAAGGATATATTGTACAACATGGGGAAATAGCTAATATTTTGTAAAGGGAAAGTGAAAGTGAAGTCGCTCAGTCGTGTCCGACTCTTAGCGACCTCATGGACTGCAGCCCACCAGGCTCCTCTGTCCATGGGATTTTCCAGGCAAGAGTACTGGAGTGGGTTGCTATTTCCTTCTCCAATGCAAAATGGAAAGTGACCTTTAAAATTGTATAAAATGTAAAAATTAAATACAAATAAAAATAAATAAACTTTAAAAGACTCTGCCTTCTAAATCTCTATCTCTCATAATCGTTCTCAAAATTAATTATGTACCAGAATCACTTGGGAGGAGATCTTATAATGGTAATGCTTAGATTCCACTCCAGTTCACTCCAGTCCTACTGACTGAGACTTTGGAGGGACAGGATCTGAAATCTATATTTTTATAAGTTCCTTAGGTGATTAGAAGGCTTATGCTCCAAGGATCAAGATTCGAAAATCACTGTCCTAATTCATCCCCTCTTCTCCAGTCCTCCTTCCATTGCTTTACTTCAAGAATTCCTCATCTCTCCTCTACAGACTTTAAGGTTCATGATGGTTGGAATCATGGCTGTTTTGATAACTATTGTACCCCCAGTGCTGGCCTAGCATGGTACCCGGCACATTGAAAGCCCTCAAAACTTTTTTGTGGAATGAACAAATGAACCAGGGTGAAGCGGTAGCACTAAAATACTCAGGAAAGAATTGTAAACACCTTGTTGCTATTCAGTTAAAAAGTTCATCTTAGCCTAGGGTACAGTTTATCTAATTATAGTCCTATAAAGCACATTTTACCCAAGAATCTCAAAATTCCATGTATGCTAGTTAGGATAATGCTAGCTGTTGTAACAATACAGTGTAAACCTAGTGGCTTAACACAATAGAAATTGACTTCTTGTTCATCTAACAGTACAATATGGATGCTCCTGGTCAGCAGAGGACTTTTCAGGGCTTCCGTGGTGGCTCAGGCAGTAAAGAATCTGCCTGGAATGTGGGTCAGGATTTCTGCCTGAAATGTGGGTCGGATCTTCCCGACCCAGGTCAATCCCTGGGTCGGGAAGATCCCCTGGAGAAGGGAATGGCTACCCACTCCAGTATTCTTGCCTGGAGAATTCCATAGAGGAGCCTGGGAGGCTACAGTCCATGGGGTCACAAATACTGTTAATACTATAACAGTCCAATATGCATGCTCCTGGTCAGCAGATGACTTTTCAGATGAAAACCTAGGTACCCAGGCTCCTTACATCTTATGACTCTTCTATCTTCATCACACTTAATTCCAAGGTCACTATGGTTGTCTGTATGAATAGATGATATAGAATGGACACCTGCTTCTAAAAGTGACACAAATCACTTCTTCTCACACTTAATCAGCAATTATTAGTCATATGGCACCACTTAGATGCAGACAACTCAGAATGTAATCCATAGAGGTGGGAATATTAATTCCTCAATGATTAATTAGCCATCTTTTGCTACACCATATTAGCTGGTAAGCTGACTCTACAAATCTAGTTAGCCAGTATACTTAATTGAACTTTAACCTTAAGAGATAACTTATAAAATAATTTTCATTTCAGAGACTGGCAGCAGTGTTCCACTGTACCAGAAGGAAAAGAAAGTTGTTTTTGAGCACAGAACATCCCTGAGGAGTTAGCTAGGAATGGAACCAAGAGCCAGATGAGTTAAAGGTGCCAACTGGCTCAGTTTGCCTTGCTTGCTCTGCATCTCCTTGCTGACAAACTAGACGAAAATACAAAGTGCAGTTATTTCCAAATGTGGGCTTTTGACCTCAGAGCTCCAAATCTCTCCTCTGCGGGGGCGGGATTTAAAGCCCAAAAGGCAGCTCAGCTAAGACAAAGAGTTTGTATCTGAAAAATACACCCAGAAAGTCGCAATGACACAAATTCATCTCCATCAAGATTTTACTGCCTGAACACACAGGCCAAAATAAATAAATAAAAATGACTGTTTGGTATATTTGTGCCAATCTACTAAACTATCATAGAAAACCTCTTGGGGCAGAGACATTTAATCATTCTGGAATAGAATGGCTTTTGGGGACAGCATGTCTTTAGGTCTATTTCTATTCAAAGTCTTGAAGTGCCTCAAGTGCCTGGCTGGCCTGATGGATTAGGTACTACACCCTGAGGCTCTTGAAGTCAATGATTTATGGCAGCTGAAAGCTGTGAAATGTCATTCTGCTTGGAGGACCATACAGCTTTCAGTCGATAGAATTAGCAGACACTTGAACACGTATTTTAGCACCACCTGCTAGGCCTTCTAGAGATATTCAACAAATCCAGATCCAAGCTTCCCTGGAAGGACCAGCAGAGCCTCAACAGCAGCCAGAGCTGAGGCTAGCCTAGCTACATGTGACATATGCGAGTTGTTGCACGAAGTAAGGCAACCAATGGACATTTTCTTATAGACCCACACCGATCCAAGTCCAGTGAATGAACAATATTTGAAGATGAGGGAAGAAATAGAAATGTATTAGCAACCCAGATTCAATAACCACTCCCAACCATCTCCAAGTCATTGAATGAAGAGCCCAGTTCCATTTCCCAACCTTCCTGGCCCAAGTGAATCTAGCTCCTCCGCACAAGCCTGAGTCAGAAATGGAAGAACCTTGCTCTTGGTATGTGTCACTGTCATCTGCCCCACATCTGTGGGAGGAATCCGGGCTAATTCACATCACCTCTTGCTGGGCTACTGCGTCCATCATACTAGTGTTCCTGGTCCTTTTGCTTGGCCTTCAGATTCACCTTCCTTAGGCTCCTTCATGTAACAATCTGTTCTGAACTTACCTTTTTGGCTCAATAGCACTCCCTCTCCCTTTATTCCCTCCAGCCCCAACCAGAGTTCTACACTTGGCTTTGAGCATCACACACCACACTTTGGAGTTACTGGCCCTGATACTGTGGGATCAGCCTGCATCACTTCCTCACAAAGGGAAATAGACATCTCTCAAAGTACCTACTGAACAACATCTCATTGAGCACCTTACATCCAGGATTGTCAGTGCCTGCCCCATCTCAGCCCCATTCCAGATTTTTGGAATAAGCATTCAACCACCTGTATACTGCTCCATCCCATCTTGTCTTTTCCCCAGCACTAGGTCAAAGTGCCAGATACTTTCACAGTATAATCAGGTACTTTGCTGCGTGCTCAGTAGCTCAGTAGTATCCAACTGTTTGCGACACCCTGGACTGTAGCACACCAGGCTCTTCTGTCTATGGGATTCTCCAGGCAAGAATACTGGAGTGGGCAGCCATTTGCTTCTCCAGGGCATTTCCCAACCCAGGAATCAAACCCAGATCTCCTGTATTGCAGGCAGATTCTTTACCATTTGAGCCACCAGGGAAGCCCCCTTAACTTAGCCTAAGAGTCCCCTGCTTTTACCTGATCTACAGCTATAGTTTTGCTATATTTGCCCTGCACTTCTATAAGAGAAAGAATACGACATTCCCAAGTCATAATTCCCTTCCCTCTGCCAGACTGGCCGGGGTTGGCCAGGCCTCTGTCTAGACTCCATTTCTAAGTGTACAGCTCCGCTTGGAGCCAGTTCTGCTACCTTTGCTCTTCCCCCAGCAACTCCTGCCAAACTTCTCACTAAATTGGTCTCCTGATTCCCAGCTTGTGATGACAAGATGCAGAACTGGATCCTTTCCAGATGGAAGCCAATAGGTACTTCTGGAAAACAGAGAAGAACTGCAAGCCCTCATGGGAAAAGGTCAGAGGGCAGATCCACTTGTAGCCCATTCAGAGATATCCTTGAGACCCCTTCCTAAGCCCAAAGTACAAAAGGGACAATCAGGGAGGCAACTCCCTTAAACCTGAAAAAAAAATGTGTTTTCTTTGATTTATTATTTTTAATTATGATTTTAAATACTCTGCATCAAAACCCTAATAATACTGTATTTAGGGACTTCCCTGGTGGCCATCCTGTATATTATCACCCTGCTTTTTTAATTTCTATGCAGAGTACATCATGTGAAATGCCAGGCTGGATGAAGCACAAGCTGGAATCAAGATTGCCAGGAGAAATATAAATAATCTCAGATATGCAGATGACACCACTCTTATGGCAGAAAGTGAAAAGGAACTAAAGAGCCTCTTAATGAGAGTGAAAGAGGAGAGTGAAAAAGCTGGCTTAAAACTCAACATTCAAAAAACAAAAATCATGGCATCTGGTCCCATCACTTCATGGCAAATAGATGGAGAAATAATGGAAACAGTGACAAACTTTATCTTCTTGGGCTCCAAAATCACTTCAGATGGTAAAAGACACTTTCTTCTTGGCAGAAAAGCTATGACAAACCTAGAGAGCATATTAGAAACCAGAGACATTACTTTGCTGACCAAGGTCTGTATAGTCAAAGCTATGGTTTTTCCATTAGTCATGTATGGAAGTGAGAATTGGACAATAAAGAAGGCTGAACGTCGAAGAATTGATGCTTTTGAACTGTGATGTTGGAGAAGACTCTTGAGCGTCCCTTGGACTGCAAGGAAATCAAATTAGTCAATCCTAAAGGAAATTAACCCTGAATATTCTTTGGAAGGACTGATGCTGAAACTGATGCTCCGATACATTGGCCACCAGATGCAAAGATCTGACTCATTGGAAAAGACCCTGATGCTGGGAAAGATTGAAGGCAGGAGGAGAAGGGGACGCCAGAGGATGAGATGGTTGGATGGCATCACCAATTCAATGGACTCTTTGAGCAAACTCCGGGAGATGGTAAAGGACAGAGAAGCCTGACATGTTGCAGTCCATGGGGTTGAAAAGAGTCAGACATGAATGAGCAACTGAACAACAACTGATGGTCCAGTGGCTAAGACTCCACACTCTGAATTCAGGGGGCCCAGGTTCGATCCCTGGTCAGGGAACTAGATCCCACATGCCACAACTAAAATTTGTGCATGCTGAAATGAAAAGAAAAAAAAAAAGATCCTGCATACCAAAACTAAAAGATCCTACGTGCTGCATCTAAGACCTGGATCAGCCAAATAAATAAATAAAAATAAATAATTATTTTTTAAATACTACATTTAGCTACAGATATCAATCCATATTATATCCCCAATAATGTTATATGTACTCAGATATTATCACATATTTATAAGTATATACCTGTATTTTTAACTTGTCTTTTTCATTTAATATTACTTCAGATACAAATGCCCATATATCAATATAGTCACCATGTTTGTCATTTTTAATAGTCCTAAGGCTTTCCATATCATTGACATACATGATTTTGTTCAACCATTTACCTCTTACTAATTGTTTCCAGTTTTTGATGGTTATCATAGAACTCCCATGAACAACTGTACAAATTACTTTCCTTTCTTTTAAGTTTACAAATTGATTTCTTTTGTCTTAAGATTATTTCAGTTGAGATGTTTTGAGTATATTTCAGATTTTTAAGTCTAATTTATACCCTGCTGCTGCTGCTGCTGCTAAGTTGCTTCAGTCATGTCCGACTCTATGCGACCCCATAGACAGCAGCCCACCAGGCTCCCCCGTCCCTGGGATTCTCCAGGCAAGAACACTGGAGTGGGTTGCCATTGCCTTCTCCAATGCATGAAAGTGAAAAGTGAAAGTGAAGTCGCTCAGTTGTGTCCGACTCTTAGCGACCCCATGGACTGCAGCCTACCAGGCTCCTCCGTTCATGGGATTTTCCAGGCAAGAGTACTGGAGTGGGGTGCCATTGCCTTCTCCGAATTTATACCCTACCTACATCTAAAGAGGTTCTAGACGGTTTACAATAAAAGCACATATACAATTCAAGGAAATAAGTACATGGACACTGATAGGACAATTAAAATAGAGATAAAAAGATAACTAAAGTCAAAAAGATACACATGCCCAAATGTCCCTTGTAGCACTATTATAACAGCCGGATGTGGAAGCAACCTAAATATCCATCAACAGGGGAATGGATAACTAATATGTGATACATATATGCAATGGAATACTAGCCATAGAAAAAGAACAAAATAGTGTCATTTGCAGCAACATAGATGGACCCAGAGATCGTCCTACTGAGTGAAGTAAGTCAGACACAGAGAGAGAAATAGCATATGATATTGCTTATATGGGGAGTCTCAAAAAAGGTGTGCAAATGAACTTATTTATAAAGCAGGAGTCACAGTCATAGAAAAATGGATTTATGGTTACCAAAAGGGAAAGGGGGGGAAGGAAAAATTAGTAGTTTGGGATTAACATATACACACTGCTATGTCTAAAATAGATAACGAACAAGGACCTAGTCCACAGGGAATTCTGTTCAATATCTCATAATAATCTATGAAAGAAATGAATCTGAAAAAGAATATACATACCTATATAAGAATGTATATATTCTTGTGTGCTCAGTCACTCAGTTGTGTCCGACTCTTTGCAGCCCCGTGAACTGTAGCCTTCCAGACTCCTCTGTCCATGCAATCTTTCAGGCAAAAATACTGGAGCAGATTGCCATTTCCTTCTCCAGGGGATCTTTCTAACCCAGGGATAGAATCCAGGGCTCCTGCTGCATCTCCTGCATTGCAGGTGGATCCTTTACCATTAGTGCTACCTCGGAAGCCCCAGGATATGTTTTTATATATATTATAGGGCTTCCCTGGTGGCTCAGATGGTAAAGCGTCTGTCTGCAATGCAGGAGACCCGGGTTCAATCCCTGTGTTGGGAAGATCCCCTGGAGAAGGAAATGGCAGCCCACTCCAGTATTCTTGCCTGGAAAATCCCATGGACGGCGGAGCCTGGTGGGCTACTGTCCATGGGGACGCAAAGAGTCAGACACGACTGAGCAACTTCACTTCACTTCATATATAATATAAATAAATATATATGTATAAATGAATCACTATGCTGTATACCTGAAACTAACACAACATTGTAAATCAATTACACTTCAATTTTTTAAAAAAAACATAACTAAAAGGGTTTATAGGACTTACCAGGTAGACCTAGTGGTAAAGAATCTGCCTGCTAATGCAGGAGATGCTGCCTCCATCCCTGGGTCGGGAAGATGCCCAGGAAGAGGAAATGGCACCCCACTCGAGTATCCCCGCTGGAAGAATCCCATGGACAGAGAAGCCCGGTGGACTACAGTCCATGGGGTCACAAAGAGTCAGCGTCAGTCAAGACTGAGCATCTAAGCAAAAGGGTTTATGTGAGGGCAACAGACTCTAAACCACATAATTCATGTTTTAAGATGGAATAATGATGCCCATGAGTTTAGACTTCAGTTTCTTCTTCCTTTGGTGGTATTCGTTTCTGCCCCACAGAGAACTTTCCATGCCAAAAAACAATCCTTCTCTACTCTGTCATTTAAGGTAACAGAATATGACAGTGACTTGCTACCTGTGTATCTTTGAACAAGTCACCGAACTTCTCAGTGTTCCTCAGTTTTCTCATATGTAAAATGAGGATAATAGCTTCACCTATATCATATGGCTGTTATGAAAAATAAATGGAGTATAACCTTTAAAAATTGTGAATTGCTATAAAAAAAGATTTTTATACATAGTCTTGGCTAGTTAGCCCCATTATTGAGAGGATTCTATTAACTGCCTAGTATAATCATAGTCTCTCTACTTTCCAAGGGCCTTTTAGAGAAAACTATAATAAAAGTTTAGCACCAATATTTTTTTTTTATAAAAGAAGTAAATGAGTTAATATTTTTAAACCACTTAGAGTGGTGCCTCAGTTCAGTTCAGTTCAGTCGCTCAGCCATGTCCGACTCTTTGCGACCCCAGAATTGCAGCACGCCAGGCCTCCCTGTCCATCACCAACTCCTGGAGCTCACTCAAACTCATGACCATCCAGTCGGTGATGCCATCCAACCATCTCATCCTCTGTCATCCCCTTCTCCTCCTGCCTCCAATCCCTCCCAGCATCAGAGTCTTTTCCAATGAGTCAACTCTTTGCATGAGGTGGCCAAAGTACTGGAGTTTCAGCTTTAGCATCATTCCTTCCAAAGAACACCCAGGACTGATCTCCTTTAGAATGAACTTGTTGGATCTCCTTGCAGTCCAGGGGACTCTCAAGAGTCTTCTCCAACACCACAGTTCAAAAGCATCAATTTTTTGGCGCTCAGCTTTCTTCACAGTCCAGCTCTCACATCCATACATGAGTACTGAAAAAACCATAGCCTTGACTAGACGGACCTTTGTTGGCAAAGTAATGTCTCTCCTTTTTAATATGCTATCTAGGTCGGTCAGAACTTTCCTTCCAAGGAGTAAGCATCTTTTAATTTCATAGCTGCAATCACCATCTGCAGTGATTTTGGAGCCCAAAATAATAAAGTCTGACACTGTTTCCATTGTTTCCCCATCTATTTCCCATGAAATGATGGGACCAGATGCCATGATCTTCATTTTCTGAATGTTGAGCTTTAAGCCAACGTTTTCACTCTCCTCTTTCACTTTCATCAAGAGGCTTTTTAGTTCCTCTTCACTTTCTGCCATAAGGGTGGTGTCATCTGCATATCTGAGGTTGTTGATATTTCTCCCAGCAATCTTGATTCCAGCTTGTGCTTCTTCCAGCCCAGCATTTCTCATGATGTACTCTGCATATAAGTACTCTGCATATAAGCAGGGCGACAATATACAGCCTTGACGTACTCCTTTTCCTATTTGGAACCAGTCTGTTGTTCCATGTCCAGTTCTAACTGGTGCCTGCTGCTGCTGCTAAGTCGCTTCAGTTGTGTCCAACTCTGTGCGACCCCATAGACGGCAGCCTACCAGGCTCCCCCATCCCTGGGATTCTCCAGGCAAGAACACTGGAGTGGATTGCCAATTCCTTCTCCAATGCATGAAAGTGAAAAGTGAAAGTGAAGTCGATCAGTCATGTCCGACTCTTAGCGACCCCATGGACTGCTGCCTACCAGGCTCCTCCGTCCATGGGATTTTCCAGGTAAGAGTACTGGAGTGGGGTGCAATCGCCTTCTCCAAACTGGTGCCTAGTACATAGTAAATATTTTTAAGTGTTTGTGAAGTAAATAAAACAATGAGACCTCTATATTTACAAGACAAAGAATAAAGAGAAGTGAGGGAGAAACATTTAAAGCCAGAAACACAATTCTATTTGGAAATGCATGCCTCAAATGGATACAAGACAAAAGTCCAAAAGGTGACATAAACAAAAAGCCATTTTTGTAGAGTTCCTCTTGATGTAATAATCAGGCTTGAAGCTTTGTAGTAGTAGCTGTTTAGAGGTAGAAGTGGTTTGATAATATCAACTTTGAAATGGGGGGGGGGTGATTTAAAAATAAACATATACAATAATTCTGTTCTTAAAATAAGTAAACTTAATTGGTTTTGGAACATCTCAAATGCTTGCAACTCATCCAAAAACCATTCTTCTTCCAGAAACAGTATTTGGGATTTCTAGTGAAAGAATTCCCAATTTTTCTAGGAGATATTTCTTCTTCTCCTCTAAAAAGAGATTTCCTCTTTTTAAAAAAATCTGTTGAATCTCTATCTCATGCCACTACCAAAATAAATACCAGATGGATTAAAGATTAAAATATAAAGAAAACTAGTTTCAAACCAGTAAAAAATATATGTGCATGTTATATAATCTTAGTATGGAGAAAATATTTCTAAGCATAACCCCAAGGACAGAAAATCCAAAGAAAAAATCTGATTTACTATCTAAATACTGTTCATAATGTTCATGGGGTTCTCAAGGCAAGAATACTGAAGTGGTTTGCCATTCCCTTCTCCAGTGGACCACATTCTGTCAGACCTCTCCACCATGACCCGCCCACCTTGGGTGGCCCCATACAGCATGGCTTCATTTCACTGAGTTAGACAAGGCCGTGGTCCATATGATCAGATTGGCTAGTTGTCTGTGACTGTGCTTTCAGTCTGTTTGCCCTCTGATGCCCTCTCTCAGTGCCTACCTCTTACTTGGTTTTCTCTTACCTTGGATGTGGGGTATCTCTTCATGGCTGCTCCAGATAGGACATTGAAAGATGAACTCCCCAGGTCGGTAGGTGCCCAATATGCTACTGGAGATCAGTGGAGAAATAACCCCAGAAAGAATGAAGGGATGGAGCCAAAGCAAAAATAACACCCAGTTGTGGATGGGACTGGTGATGGAAGCAGGGTTTGATGTTGTAAAGAGCAATATTGCATAAGAACCTGGAATGTTAGGTCCATGAATCAAGGCAAATTGGAAATGGTCAAACAGGAGATGGCTAGAATGAACATCGACATTCTAGGAATCAGCGAACTAAGATGGACTGGAATGGGTGAATTTAACTCAGAAGAACATTATATCTACTACTGTGGGTAGGAATCCCTTAGAAGAAATAGAGTAGCCATCATATAGTCAACAAAAGAGTCTAAAATGAAGTACTTAGATGCAATCTTAAAAACAACAGTATGATCTCTGTTCATTTCCAAGGCAAACCATTCAATATCACAGTAATCCAAGTCTATGCCCTGACCAGTAATGCTGAAGAAGCTGAAGTTGAACAGTTCTATGAAGACGTACAAGACCTTCTAGAACTAACACCCAAAAAAGATGTCCTTTTCATTATAGGAGACTAGAATGCAAAAGTAGCAAGTCAAGAAACACCTGGAATAACAGGCAAATTTGGCCTTGGAGTACAACATGAAGCAGGGCAAAGGCTAAGAGAATTCACTGATCATAGCAAACACCCTCTTCCAACAACACAAGAGAAGACTCTACACATGGACATCACCAGATGGTCAACACCAAAAACAGATTGATTATATTCTTTGCAGCCAAAGATGGAGAAGCTCTATACAGTCAGCAAAAACAGGACCGGGAGCTGACTGTGGCTCAGATCGTGAACTCCTTATTGCCAAATCAGACTTAAATTGAAGAAAGTGGGGAAAACCACTAGACCATTCAGGTATGACCTAAATCAAATCCTTTATGACTATACAGTGGAAGTCAGAAATAGATTTAAGGGACTAGATCTGATAGAGTGCCTGATGAACTATGGGCGGAGGTTCGTGACATTGTACAGGAAGCAGTGATCAAGACCATCCCCAAGAAAAAAAAATGCAAATAAGCAAAATGGCTGTCTGAGGAGGCCTTACAAATAGCTGTGAAAAGAAGGGAAGTGAAAAGCAAAGGGGAAAAGGAAAGATATACCCATTCGAATGCAGAGTTCCAAAGAATAGCAAGGAGAGAAAAGAAAGCCTTCCTCGGTGATCAGTGCAAAGAAATAGGCGAAAACAATGGAATGGGAAAGACTAGAGATCTCTTCAAGAAAATTAGAGATAGCAAGGGAACATTTCATGCAAAGATGGGCTCAATAAAGGACAGAAATCGTAGGGACCTAACAGAAGCAGAAGATATTAAGAAGAGGTGGCAAGAATACACAGAAGAACTGTACAAAAAAGATCTTCATGACCCAGATAATCACGATGGTGTGATCGTTCACCTAGAGCCAGACATCCTGGAGTGTGAAGTCAAGTGGGCCTTAGGAAGCATCACTACAAAAACTAGTGGAGGTCATGGAATTCCAGTTGAGCTATTTCAAATCCTGAAAGATGATGCTGTGAAAGTGCTGCACTCAATATGCCAGCAAATTTGGAAAACTCAGCAGTGGCCACAGGACTGGAAAAGGTCAGTTTTCATTCCAATCCCCAAAGAAAGGCAATGCCAAAGAATGCTCAAACTACCGCACAATTGCACTCATCTCACACGCTAGTAAAGTAATGCTTAAAATTCTCCAAGCCAGGCTTCAGCAATACGTAAACCGTAAGCTTCCAGATGTTCAAGCTGGTTTTCAAAAAGGCAGAGGAACCAGAGATCAAATTGTCAACATCTGCTGGATCATCGAAAAAGCAAGAGAGTTCCAGAAAAAACATCTATTTCTGCTTTATTGACTATGCCAAAGCCTTTGACTGTGTGGATCACAATAAACTGTGGAAAATTCTTAAAGAGATGGGAATTCCAGACCATCTTATCTGCCTCCTGAGAAATCTGTATGCAGGTCATGAAGCAACAGTTAGAACTGGACATGGAACAATGGACTGGTTAAAAATTGAGAAAGGAGTACATCAAGACTGTATATTGTTACCCTGCTTATTTAACTCATATGCAGAGTACATCATGTGAAATGCTGGACTGGATGAAATTCAAGCTGGAATCAAGATTGCCAGGAGAAATATCAATAACCTCAGATACACTGATGACACCACCCTTATGGCAGAAAGGGAAGAGGAATTGAAGAGCTGCTTGATGAAAGTGAAAGAGGTAAGTGAAAAAGCTGGCTTAAAAATCAACATTCAGAAAACGAAGATCATGTCATCTGGTCCCATCACTTCATGGCAAATAGATGGGGAAACAATGGAAACAGTGAGAGACTTTATTTTGGGGGGAATCCAAAATCACTGCAGATGGTGACTGCAGCCATGAAGTCAAAAGACACTTGCTCCTTGGAAGAAAAGCTATGACCAACCTAGACAGCATATTAAAAAGCAGAGACATTACCTTGCCGACCAAGTTCCATCTAGTCAAAGCTATGGTTTTTCCAGTGGTCATGTATGGATGGGAGAGTTGGACTATAAAGAAATCTGAGCACTGAAGAATTGATGCTTTTGAACTGTGGTGTTGGAGAAGATGCTTGAGAGTCCCTTGGACTGCAAGGAGATCCAACCAGTCCATCCTAAAGGAAATCAGTCCCGAGTGTTCATTGGAAGGACTGATGCTGAAGCTGAAGCTCCAATACCTTGACCACTTGATGTAAAGAACTGACTCATTGGGAAACACCCTCATGCTGGGAAAGATTGAAGGCAGAAGGAGAAGGGGATGAGAAAGAATGAGATGATTGGATGGCATCACCAATTTGATGGGCATGAGTTTCAGCGAGCTCCAGGAGTTGGTGATGGACAGGGAAGCCTGGCGTGCTGAAGTCCATGAGTTGGTCACCAAGAGTTGGACACAGCTGAGTGACTGAATAGAACCAAACTGAATTAAATGTTTCAGTAGAGTAGTGGAACTAGGTACTCTCACAACCTGCTGGTGATAGTAAACATCACATTTATTTTTTTTTAAACCACTGAATTGTACACTTTATTTTATATACTTTAGTTTTTGGCCAAGCCTCGGGGCATGTGAGATCTTAGTTCCCCAACCAGGGATCCAACTCGCACCCCCTGCTTTGGAAGGGTGGAGTCAACCACTGTACCTCCAGGGAAGTCCTGTAAACATCACTTCTGGATGAACGGAAATACAGGATAAGCAAGAGTCATATAAAATGTATATATCCATTGACCTGAAAGTTCTACTTCTATAAAACTGTCATAAGGAAATTAGCAATAATATGCACAAGATGTTCACTGCTGAGTACATATAATTTCAACAGCTATATGACCACAAAAGAGTAGTGTGTGTTCAGTCGCTCAGTCCTGTCTGACTCTTTGCTTCCCCATGGACTATATAGCCCACCAGGATCCTCTGTCCATGGAATTTTCCAGGAAAGAATACTAGAGTGGGTTGCTATTTCCTATGCCAGGGGATCTTCCCAACCTAGGATTGAATCTTGCAACTCCTGCATTGGCAGGTGGATTCTTTACTGATAGCATCACCTGGGAAGCCCCACACAAGAGTGTTGTTCAGTCGTTCAGTCGTCCCCTTATTCTCCTTCCTTCAATCTTTCCCAGCATAAGGGTCTTTTCCAATGAGTCAGCTTTTTGCATCAGGTGGCCAGAGTATTGGAACTTCAGCATCAGTCCTTCCAAAGAATATTCAAGGTTTATTTCCTTTAGGATTTAACAGAAGAGTAAACACTTTTAAAGATTATATGATTAAAAATGGGAAAATATACAAGATTAACTGCTAAATTAAAAATAGAAAGACTAGGAACCAGTATGAATTGGAAGCATGAGCTTTTCTCAAGTCCCTGATTAAAATGGTTCAGTGCTCTTTTCTGTTGTTCTTAAAATAAATTTTAAAATCCTTAGCCTCCACAGTCTGTCTAGTCCTTGCCTTACAGTCCATCTCATCATCCACCACATTCTTCCTTTCCTGTCACCTTAGCCTTCTTTCTAGTCCCAGAACATGGGTCAGCAAACATTTTCTGTAAAGGGACAGAGAATAAATATTTTAAGCTTTACAAAGGTGCCTGCAGAACTATTCAATGGGGCAACGATTCAACTCTGCAATTGTGCACAAAAGCAACCATGGTCATTATGTATATGAAACAGCTTAGCATGCATGCATTATATCTCTGAGCCTTACAAGAGAGCCAATAAATCTTTGCTCAATAAATCTTCCCTGAATGAATGAGTGGACAAATGAATGACATATACCAGATGTTTATCTTTGAGTAGTAGGATTATGGGTGATTTCTGGTTTTCTCCTTTTTGCCTAAATATGTTTTTTGTCTTCTGAATTGCATTCAAATTGCTTTCGTAATTAGGAAAATAAAAACAGAAAATGCAAACTTTTGAAACATCGTAAAGCAATGCATCAATCAATGTGAAATGATCATGTAGGAATAAGAAACTGAATAAATTCATGACCAGAATGGGTGGAGTTACTTTACAGAGTCTCCCCAGAAGTGGTTTTCAAGCCAGGTCTTCAAAGTGATTTTTGTATGTAAACTGGTAAAGGGGTAAATGAGGACACAGCAGGTGAGGTGACTAGGATGTACAAGGTCATAAAAGTAGGAATTAACACATGCTTCTGTAATGTTACACGAAAATGGAAATGGAAAATCCCAAAACCAAAAAATTTCGATGAGACCAAAAATAAACAGCATACAGGAGGGTTAATGGTTTCCACTAAACTTTCCCCCTTTTCTGTTCTTCATCTTGCTTTTGAAAGTGTACAAAACAGCGAAACCCCAAGAGTGCCCCTGATGCACTTTCTAAAGAATCCAAGATAGTTCACATTTCCAATCAAACTTGAGTGCTCTAGCTTAGCTGGGGCTCCATGGAGACATGTGTTCCCACCTGGGTGACTCATAAAATGAAATCTCTCACTAGAGAGCACTAGTGATAATTAAGCTACTTTTATAAAGTGTACTGGAATGACATTTTCCCACAGAGTGGCTTCAGGTTCCTCTCAGCTCCTTGAATTTCAGTTCTTACTCTTTATCTATCAAAAAGAATCACTCCCAGCTAAGAATGCACCAAACATTTTGACCAAGTACTTATCTGCACAACCACAAAACCAATATCATCAGTTAGGAGAAAACAATTTCCTCTGGCAAGTAGAGACAGCCTAATTGCTTAATCTGACAGGTTATTAATGGTTCAAGCCAACCAGAAGCATAATGGATATGGATAACCACTGGCAGGTTGGACATTTGATGCATACAGTATTGCTGGAAATTACTTACATCCAGGGTTGCAACTGACCATTAGAGTAAACTGTCCAATCTCCGTAGGTTTCATTAAACAGTTCTATCAACTTGATAAAGTAGAAAGTCAGAAAGTTAGCCCATTAACCATAGCTCTAGAAAAAAAAAAGGCTAACAAGGTGGAGGATATTTACAGTATTTATGTTTCAAATCAAAGTGAAAATAGATCTCCTCGGCAAAATTGTATTCTGGGTGTAGGGGACAGTTTTTCACCTCCTTTCTATTTGGATGGTTGGGGGAACAAGGCCTGGACTGAGCCATTATCTGGAAATGACTGTGATTTGGAGGGAGCTGACAGTGGCATTGAGTTTAGTGTTCCAGGATATTCAGGGCATAATTCATTACTCACTAGGCTCTTCTGGAGAAAAATCTGAGTCCCAGCCAAAGCAGGCACAGTTTCCTCATGCCCCATATCCCCTTTACAGAGATGGGCTAACATGGGGAAAGAAACTGCAACTGCCCCCATCAACTCCCTAGTGGGGGCTGAAAGCAGCCCTGAGCCTCATGTGGGTGGAGAGGACTCTGAAGAGGCATAGGGATCCCCAGAGTCATGGCAGAGCTTGTTGTTGTTGTTCAGTCACCCAGTCGTGTCTGGCTCTATGCAACCCCATAGACTGCAGCACGCCAGGCCTCCCTGTCCCTCACCATCTTCCAGAGTTTGCCCAAGTTCATGTCCATTAAGTTGGTGATGCCATCTAACCATCTCATCCTCTGACACCCTCTTCATGGTGGAGCTATCACAGGGGAAATAATTCACAGCACCCTGGGAGTGCCAACCTACAATCTTCCTTCTCATACATTAATAAACCTCTTCCCTGAGTAATAACAAAAGACTGGCAAGTCTTACAGATTAAGCTGGATAAAAAAAGAGAAATAGCTCTATTAAGCACAATGGAATAGCAGAAAGACTAAGAACCAAAACAGCAAGAAGAGCAACAATGAAAAGAAGCCCTCTTTTCTCTTAGGGAGGCCTAGAGAGGGGTTGAGAGCAGTGATGGCGAAAGCTAGCAAGGCTAGAGAGATGATGTAAACCTGAACTAGAACAGTGGCAAAGGAATGCAGATGGAGAAGAGGGGATGGGAATAAGAGATGTTTAGGGAGCAGAATCAACAGGACTTAGTTACTCATTGAGTAGGGAGGCAGTGAGGGAGGGATCTAGGATTGTGATGCTGACACACATAACACACAATCCTTCAAATAAAATGGAGTTAATATTTATAAGGTGCTTGGAACAGTGTCTGCTACATAACAAGACTTACATAGGTGCTGGCTATGATCATTGTTATCTTTGCAGCGAAGCTGGAAGTGTGAAATGCCAGACTAACTAGGATGTGGCAGAAGTTCCACATTCAAGAAGAAACGCTACAGGTCTGTGATGTCAACAGTTTGCACTGAGCCAACGTCCTATAACTGTCCTCCCTGACAATCGGGTGACTAGCTGTGGATTGGGGTTTCCCTGATGGCTCAGTCGATAAAGAATCCACCTGCAACACAGGAGACCTGAGTTCAATCCCTGGATTGGGAAGATCCCCTGGAGGAAGGCATGGCAACCCACTCCAGTATTCTTGCCTGGAGAATCCCCATGACCAGAGGAGCCTGGGGGGCTGCACTCCATAGGATCGCAACGAGTCAGGCACAACTGAGTGATTCAGCATAGCACAGCACAGCTGTGGATTGGGCTGTTGCTGGTGTAACACCACTAACCAACATCATTACACTCTCTGCTGCTGCTGCTAAGTCGCTTCAATAGTGTCTGACTCTGTGCGACCCCATAGATGGCAGCCCACCAGGCTCCCCCGTCCCTGGGATTCTCCAGGCAAGAACACTGGAGTGGGTTGCCATTTCCTTCTCCAATGCATGAAAGTGAAAAGTGAAAGTGAAGTCGCTCAGTCGTGCCCGACTCTTAGTGACCCCATGGACTGCAGCCCACCAGGCTCCTCCGTCCATGGGATTTTCCAGGCAAGAATACTGGAGTGGGGTGCCATTGTCTTCTCTGATTACACTCTCTACCTTGAACCAAAAGCTTCCCTGGTAGCTCAGCTGGTAAAGAATCCTCCTGCAATGCAAGAAACTCTGTTTGATTCCTGGGTCAGGAAGATCTTCTGGAGAAGGGATAGGCTACCCACTCCAGTATTCTTGGGCTTCCCTGGTGGCTCAGATTGTAAAGAATCTGCCTGCAATGCGGGAGACCTGGGTATGATCCCTGGGCTGGGAAGATCCCCTGGAGGAAGGCATGGCAACCCACTCCAGTATTCTTGCCTGGAGAATCCCATGGACAGAAGAGCCTGTTGGGCTACAGTCCATGGGGTCACAAAGAGTCAGACACAACTAAGTGACTAAGCACAGCACAGCACCTAGAAACAAGTGCTGTAACACGTCATTTCATCTGACCCTCAGAAGAACACCAGGAGGTTGCCAGAGCGTGGTGCTGGCTCGTCACATCACCATGTTTAGTGCTTTCTGCAGTTCCAACTCAGTCTCTGTAGGCAACACTATTACTTTTCCCCCTCATTATCCCCCATGGAACTTGGAAAGTTGTTTCAGGTGGTCATTATGGCATCTGTGCATGCTCAGTTGGTCAGTCGAGTTCAACTCTGCAACCCCATGGACCGTAGCCCTCCAGTCTCTCTGTCCTTGGGATTTCCTGGGCAAAAATACTAGAGCGCATTGCCATTCCCTCCTCCAGGGGATCTTTCCAACCCAGGGATCGACCCGCATCTCCTGCATTGGCAGGCAGATTCTTTACCACCGAGCCACCTGAGAAGGCATTATGGCAGCAGGGTTTAAACTACTGGCTCTGGAAACTAATGACCTGGACTTGAAGCCCATTTCCACCACTGTGTGACCTTGAGAAGCTAGTTCATCTCTCCAAGCCCCAGATACCTCATCTGTAAAATGGGAGTAATAACAATGCTTTCCTCAGAGGAATTCTGGGAGGATCAAGGGAAATGATGCACATAAGACCCTTAACACAAGGTCTGGCTCCACACCCAAGAAATGAGATTTATACATAGTATTGCTTGAATGTATGGAAGCATGATTAATAGAAAAAAGTTTCAAATAGCAAAGGCAAGAGTTATGGTGTAAAATCACAGAGATATTTTTCCATCAGAAAGATAGTTAGAACAGCCTGTACATGGAAAGAGATTTGCACCACTGTAGGCCTAGTTCCAGGAAAGGAGCAGAGAGCTATCTCTGAGGGTGAAGAGGAAAAGATATGAGGGAAGAACAGCCCAAAATAGATTCAGGAAGCCGTTGCTTGGCCTGGAAACCTGAAAACTCCGAAATCAGCTCCTCTGAATATTATTTCCCGATTCAAAAATGTGAGCTCGATTACGTTAGGATCAAAAAACTCTGGCATGAGCTGCAAACAGCTGGGCTCTTGCTATAAATTCCCTGCTGTGACCAAAGCATAATGAAGTCAGGGCTTTTTCATGTGCATTTATTTTTAACCCACAAGAGAAAAATATAGCTTTAGAAAGTGAAGAAATGCAACTGCCCATGTTAGACTCTATTTAAATCTATTTCAACCAGAAATGGCACGCTCTTGCCAGTCAAACCTAAATGACTTTGTAAGCATCCCAGTCATGCCAAAAGGGGGCATACAGGCTTAGCAAAAACAAGATTGCAGCTGTGAAAGGCCAGAAGTGTCCACTTCTCTCCTCCAAACCCTGAGTCTGGGCTGCTTACCACCACCTTTCTGCAGTGCTCTGGAGAGGCCCTCAAATAGCTCACCAGGGGGCACCTGGGCTTGGCAGGCAAGGAAAGACACTAAGTATCAATAAATGCATCTTCTGCCTCACTTGGTAGAATCCCTTGGTAGCCGCCAAGATAGAATTGTTAAAGGTTTGCATCTTTTAATCTGGTATCTTTCTGGATCACAAAGGATCTATCAATGAGCCATAACAGTGTTGAGGCATGCTCTGGCTCTGGGAGGACAGGGAAGGATGAGAACAGAACCCAGAACAGCAGTGGCACAGCACTGCTTTAGACTTGAGGAAGGACTTAAACAAGTGGGCCATTTAAAACCAACTGCCTGAGATTCCCTGGTGGTCTCTGCAAGGGCCAGTGAAAGGAATCTGCCTGCCAGTGCAAGGGACACAGATTGGATCCCTGGTCTGGGAAGAGCCCACATACCATGGGGCAATGAAGACTGTGTGCCACAACTACTGAGCCTGTGCTCTAGAGTTCATGCAACACAACCACTGAGCCTGCTTGCTGCAACTGCTGAAGCCCATGTGCCTAGAGCCTGTACTCCACAACCAGAGAAGTCATGGCAATCAGAAGCTCCTGCACCTCAACTAGAGAGTAGTTCCTGCAGGCTGCAATTAGAGAGAGCCCGGGCATAGCACAGAAGACCTAGTGCAGCCAAAAATTAATTAATTAAAAAAAGAAAGCCAATGGCCTGAAGTGAGGGGCAAAATTCAAAATATTTTGCCCTGGGACTTCTCTGGTGGTCCAGTGGTTAAGATTCCATGCTTTCACTACATGGGATATGAGTTCCATCCCTGGTTGGGGAACTAAATCCAGTATGCCACAGGGCATGGTCAAAAAGTAAAAAAAAAAAGAAAGAAAGAAAATCACCCAACAAGATATTGATCATATTTTTCCTTCATCTCACAGTGATTTCAGAATATTGAGGGCTGTCCCTCCCAAAAAAACAGTTTATGGGACAATTTGTAACAGTTTTCTCAGCTTGATATTACTGATTAGCTGAACCACATATAAACTGGTATATAAACTGATATATAAGCTGGATCCTGTTCTGGTAGCTATTTTTAATGGATCATACCTCAATTCTTCAATTATGCTGTAAGCTTGTAGAAGTCTGAGGTGGTGAGAGTGGGCACCCTTGTCTTGTTCCTGACTTTAGGGGAAATGCTTTCAATTTTTCACCATTGAGGATAATGTTTGCTGTGAGTTTATCATATATGGCTTTTATTATGTTGAGGTATGTTCCTTCTATGCCTGCTTTCTGGAGGGTTTTAATCATAAATGGATGTTGAATTTTGTCAAAGGCTTTCTCTGCATCTCTTGAGATAATCATATGATTTTTAATCTTTCAATTTGTTAATGTGGTGTATCACATTGATTGATTTGCAAATATTGAAGAATCCTTGCATCCCTGGGATAAAGAACACTTGGTCATGATGTATGATCTTTTTACTATGTTATTCTGTTTGCTAGAATTTTGTTTAGGATTTTTGCATCTATGTTCATCAGTGATATTGGCCTGTAGTTTTCTTTTTTTGTAGCATCTTTGTCTGGTTTTGGTACTAGAGTGATGGTGGCCTCATAGAATGAGTTTGGCAATTTACCTTCCTCTGCAATTTTCTAGAAGAGTTGGAGTAGGACAGGTGTTAGCTCTTCTCTAAATTTTTGGTAGAATTCACCTGTGAAGCCACCTGGTCCTGGGCTTTTGTTTGTTGGAAGATTTTTTACTACAGTTTTGATTTCTGTGCTTGTGATGGGCCTGTTAAGATTTTCTATTTCTTCTTGGTTCAGTTTTGGAAGGTTATACTTTTTGAAGAATTCATTCATTTCTTCCAAGTTGTCCATTTTATTGGCATATAGTTGCTGATAGTAGTCTCTTACGATCTTTTGTTTTTCTCTGTTCTCTTTTGTGATTTCCTCATTTTCATTTCTAATTGTGTCAATTTGATTCTTCTACCTTTTTTTCTTGATGAGTCTGGCTAATGGTTTGTCTATTTTATTTATCTTCTCAAAGAACCAGCTTTTAGTTTTGTTGATTTTTGCTATAGTCTCCTTTGTTTGTTTGTTTGTTTTCATTTATTTCTGCCCTAATTTTTATGATTTCTTTCCTTCCAACCCTGGGGCTCTTCATTTCTTCTTTTCCTAGTTGCTTTAGGTGTAAAGTTAGGTTATTTATTTAATTTTTCTCTTGATTCTTGAGGTAAGCTTGTATAGCTATGAACATTCTCCTTAGCACTACTTTTACTGAATCCCATAGGTTTTGGGTTGTCATGTTTGCATTTGTCTCTATGCATATTTTGATTTATTTTTTGATTTCTTCTGTGATTTGTTGGTTATTGAAAACTGTGTTGTTTAGCCTCCATGTGTTTGTATTTTTAATAGTTTTTTATCCCTGTAGTTGACATCTAATCTTACCACATTGTGATCAGAAAAGATGCTTGAGATGATTTCAATGTTTTTGAATTTACCAAGGCTAGATCTATGGCCCAGGATGTGACCTATCCTGGAGAAGGTTCCGTGTGCATTTGAGAAAAAGGTGAAATTCATTGTTTTATGGTGAAATGTCCTATAGATATCAACTAGGTCTAACTGGTCCATCATATAATTTAAAGTTTGTGTTTCCTTGCTAGTTTTCTGTTTGGTTGATCTATCCATAGGTATGAGTGGGGTATTAAAGTCTCCCACTATTATTATGTTACTGTTAATTTCCCCTTTCATACTTCTTAGCATTTGCCTTACATACTGTGGTGCTCCTATGTTGGGTGCATATATATTTATAATTGTTATATCTTCTTCTTGGATTGATCTTTTGATCATTATGTAGTGTCCTTCTTTGTCTCTTTTCATAGCCTTTATTTCGAAGTCTATTTTATCTGATATGAGTATTTCTACTCTTGCTTTCTTTTGGTCTCCACTTGCATGAAATATCTTTTTCCAGCCCTTCACTTTCAGTCTGTATGTGTCCCTTGTTTTGAGGCGGGTCTCTTGTAAACAGCATATATAGGGGTCTTGTTTTTGTATCCATTCAGCCAGTCTTTGTCTTTTGGTTGGGGCATTAAACCCATTGACATTTAAGGTAATTATTGATAGGTACAATCCCATTGCCATTTACTTTGTTGTTTTGGGTTCGAGTTTATAAACCTTTTCTGTGTTTCCTGTCTAGAGAAGCTCCTTTAGCATTTGTTGAAGAGCTGGTTTGGTGGTGCTGAATTCTCTCAGCTTTTGCTTGTCTGTAAAGGGTGCCCATTCTCAACACTACTATTCAAGATAGTTTTGAAAGTTTTAGCTACAGCAATCAGAGAAGAAAAAAAAATAAAATGAATCCAGATTGGAAAAGAAGAACTAAAACTCTCACTGTTTGCAGAAGACATGATCCTCTATATAGAAAACCCTAAAGACACCACCAGAAAATTACTAGACCTAATCAATGAACAGAGTAAAGTTGCAGGATTTAAAATTAACACAGAGAAATCCCTTGCATTCCTATACACTAACAATGAGAAAACAGAAAGAGAAATTAAGGAAACAATTCCATTCACCATTGTAATGAAAAGAATAAAATACTTAGGAATAAATCTACCTAAAGAAACAAAAGACTTATATATAGAAAACTATAAAACACTGATGAAAGAAATCAAAGAGGACACAAATAGATGGAGAAATATACCATGTTCATGGATCAAAAGATCAATATAGTGAAAATGAGTATACTACACAAAGCAATCTATAGATTCAATGCAATCCCTATCAAGCTACCAACAGTATTTTTCACAGAGCTAGAACAAATAATTTCACAATTTGTATGGAAATACAAAAAACCTTTAATAGCCAAAGCAACCTTGAGAAAGAAGAATGGAACTGGAAGAATCAACCTGCCTGACTTCAGACTATACTACAAAGTGACAGTCATCAAGACAGCATGGTACTGGCACAAAGACAGAAATATAGATCAATGGAACAAAATAGAAAGCCCAGAGATAAATCCACACACCTATGTACACCTTATCTTTGACAAAGGAGGCAAAAATATACAATGGAGGAAAGACAATCTCTTTAACAAGTGGTGCTGTGAAAACTGGTCAACCACCTGTAAAAGAATGAAACTAGAGCACTTTCTAACACCATAAACAAAAATAAAAATTCAAAATGGATTAAAACTCTAAATGTAAGACCAGAAACAATAAAACTCTTAGAGGAAAACATAGGTGAAACAATCTCTGACATAAATCACAGCAGGATCCTCTATGACCCACCTCCCAGACTAATGGAAATAAAAGCAAAAATAAACAAATGGGACCTAATTAAACTTAAAAGCTTTTGCACAGTGAAGGAAACTATAAACAAGGTGAAAAGAGAGCCTTCAGAATGGGAGAAAATAACAGCAAACGAAGCAACTGACAAAGAATTAATCTCAAAAATATACAAGCAGCTCAAGCAGCTCAATACCAGAAACATAAATGACCCAATGAAAAAATGGGCCAAAGAACTAAAGAGACATATCTCCAAAGAAGACATACAGATGGCTAACAAGCACATGAAAAGATGCTCGACATCACTCATTATCAGAGAAATGCAAATCAAAACCACAATGAGGTACCATCTCAGGCTGGTCAGAATGGCTGCTATCAAAGTGTCTACAAACAATAAATGCTGTAGAGGGTGTGGAGAAAAGGGAACCCTCTTACACTATTGGTGAGATTGCAAACTAGTACAGCCACTATGGAGAACAGTGTGGAGATTCCTTAAAAAAAATGGAAATAGAACTGCCATACAACCTAGCAATCCCACTGCTGGGCATACACACTGAGGAAACCAGAATTGAAAGAGACACATGTACCCCAATGTTCATCGCAGCACTGTTTACAATAGCTAGGACATGGAAGCAACCTAGATGTGCATCGGCAGATGTATGGATAAGAAAGCTGTGGTACATATACACAATGGAGTATTACTCAGCTATTAAAAAGAATGCATTTGAATCAGTTCTAATGAGGTGGATGAAACTGGAGCCTATTATACAGAGTGAAGTAAGTCAGAAAGAAAAACATCAATACAGTATATTAACACATATATATGAAATTTAGAAAGATGATAACGATGACCCTATATGCAAGACAGCAAAAGAGACAGAGATATAAAGAACAGACTTTTGCACTCTGTGGGAGAAGGTGAGGGTGGGATGATTAGAGAGAATAGCATTGAAACATGTATATTACCACATGTAAAATAGATCACCAGTCCAAGTTCGATGCATGAAACAGGGCACTCAAAGCCGGTGCACTGAGACAACCCTGAGGGATGGGATGGGGAGGGAGGTGGGAGGGGGGTTCAGAGTCGGGGACACATGTACACCCATGGCTAATTAATGCCAATGTATGGCAAAAACCACTACAATATTGTAGAGTAATTCACGTCCAATTAAAATAAATAAATAAATTTTTTTAAAAAGAAATATGGAAATGGTAACAGGAAAAAAAAAAAAGAATTCTGAGATGGTATATTCTGCTTTCGAGATAAGTCCCCAGAACCTAAAGTGTGTGAGGCATTGAAAACAATCCTTAGGAGAGCTGAGATCAAATCTTGGTTCTGTACATAGTAGGTCTATCACTTTGACTCAGTTTCAAGGCATCTCTGGACTCCACATGGCTCAACTGTGTAAGAGACTTTTATAAGGGCAGGAAAGTGCTTCTGAACTGGAAAAAGTGAACTTGGGATGCAAGAAGCCATAAGATGCATATGGAACCACCCAGAGCATTCATTTTACTCAAATAGGGATCTTAATTTTTTCATTTCTTCATTCATTCATTCAACAAATATTTACTGCAAGTGTGCCATGTCTTGGGCACTGTAAATATAACAGTGAGCAAGACAAACAAGTTGCCTGCCGCTACAGAGCTTATAGTCTAGGGGAAAAATACAATAAATAAGAAAAATTGATAAACAAGATACTTTTAGGTAATGAGACAGGGTGATGTGCTAGAAAATGACCAGATGGTTAACTTAAACTGAATGGCAAGTGTGATGGACTGAATGGTGGCTACCTTGCAAAAAATCTGTCCACTGTGAACCTCAGAATGCCACTTTATTTGGAATAAGATTCTTTGCAGACATAATTTAGGTACAGATCTCAAGACGAGAGCATCCAGGATTAACATGGGCTCTAAACCTAACAATGAGCTTCCTTGTAAGAGATAGAAAAGGAGAAGACAGACACAGAGGAAGTTCCTATGTAGACCATGTGAAGACAGAGGCAGAAATTGGAGTAGTGTTGCCATGAGCCAAGGAACACCTGGAACCACCAGAAACTTGAAAGAGAAAGGGAGGATTCTCCCCTAGAGACTTTAGAGGGGGTTCAGCCCACCTGACATCTAGATTTTATACTTTGAGCCTTCAGAACTACAAGAATAATTTTCTGTTGTTTTAAAACAATTGTGATTTGCTATGGCAACCCTGTATGCAAGTCAGGAAGCAACAGTTAGAACTGGACATGAAACAACAGACTGGTTCCAAATAAGAAAAGGAGAACATCAAGGCTGTATATTGTCACCCTGCTTATTTAACTTATATGCAGAGTACATCATGACAAACACTGAGCTGGAGGAAGCACAAGCTGGAATCAAGATTGCTGGGAGAAATATCAATAACCTCAGATATGGAGATGACACCACCCTTATGATAAAAAGTGAAGAAGAACTAAAGAGCATCTTGATGAAAGTGAAAGAGGAGAGCGAAAAAGTTGGCTTAAAACTCAACATTCAGAAAACTAAGATCATAGCACTTCATGGCAAATACATGGGGAAACAGTGGAAACAGTGGCTGACTTTATCTTTGGGGGGCTCCAAAATCATGGCAGATGGTGACTGCAGCCACAAAATTAAAAGATGCTTACTCCTTGGAAGGAAAGTTATGACCAACCTAGCTGCTGCTGCTGCTAAGTTGCTTCAGTCGTGTCTGACTCTGTGCAACCCCATAGACGGCAGCCCACCAGGCTCCGCCGTCCCTGGGATTCTCCAGGCAAGAACACTAGACTGGGTTGCCATTTCCTTCTCCAATGCATGAAAGTGAAAAGTGAAAGTGAAGTCACTCAGTCGTGTCAGACCCTCAGCGACCCCATGGACTGCAGCCTACCAGGCTTCTCCGTCCATGGGATTTTCCAGGCAAGAGTACTGGAGTGGGGTGTCATTGCCTTCTCCGGACCAACCTAGACAGCATATTAAAAAGCAGAGACATTACTTTGTCAACAAAGGGCCGTCTCGTCAAGGCTATGGTTTTTCCAGTAGTCGTGTATGGATGTGAGACTTGGATTATAAAGAAAGCTGAGCACCTAAGAATTGATGCTTTTGAACTGTGGTGTTGGAGAAGACTCTTGAGAGTCCCTTGGACTGCAAGGAGATCCAACCAGTCCATTCTAAAGGAGATCAGTCCTGAGTGTTCATTGGAGAGACTGATGTTGAAGCTGAAACTCCAATAATTTGGCCACCTGATTCGAAGAGCTGACTCATTTAAAAAGACCCTGATGCTGGGCAAGATTGAAGGCAGGAGGAGAAGGGGACTACAGAGGATGAGATGGTTGGATGGTATCACTGACTCGATGGAGATGAGTTTGAGTAGACTCTGGGAGTTGGTGATGGACAGGGAGGCCTGGTGTGCTGTAGTCTCGAAGAGTTGGATACGACTGAACGACTGAACTGAACTGATGGCAACCCTAGGAAACATACACCCAGAGATCTCTCTGAGGATATGATTTTTTAACTGAACCTTAAATGATAAGTAGCGCTTCCCTGATGGTCCAGTGGTTAACAATTTGCCTTGCAATGCAGGGACACAGATTTGATCCCCAATACGGGAAGATACCACTTGCCACAGGGCAACTAAGCCCAAGCACCACAACAACTGAGCCTGTGTGCCACAGAGCCCGTGCTCTGCAACAAAAGAGGCCGCTGGTCTTTGCAACTAGAGAAAGCCCATGTGCAGCAATGAAGACCCGGTGCAGCCAAAAATAAATAAATAATTTTTTTTTAAAAATGATAAGTAGTCAGCAGAGGATGAGATGGTTGGATCGCATCACCGACTCAATGGACATGAGTTTGGGTGGACTTCGGGAGTTGGTGAGGGACAGGGAGGCCTGGTGTGCTGTGGTTCATGGGGTCAAAAAGAGTCGGACACGACTGAGTGACTTAACTGAACTGAGGTCAGCTATAGCAAGATATGGAGAAAGTGTGCTCCACACAGAGTAACAGAACAAAGTCCTGAGGCAGGGAGAAGCTTTGACATGTTCAAGGAACAGAAATAAGACCATTATGGTTGGACATAGAGTAGGAGGAAAAGAAATTGATGAAAAGGAAGGTCATGCAGGGGTGGGAGGTCATAGCAGAGATTTTGGGTTTTATTCTCCATGTGATTGGATGGTTTCTAGCTTTCCATCACATTTAAAATAAAATCCAAATTCTTTAATGTAACTAAAAGACCCTCCAAGATTTGGCCTATTCTTACCACTATCCTTGATGCTTACTTTGTTCCATCCTCAAAGCTATTCATTTCCTTCAAAGTATTTTCATTTTCTGTTTCCTCTGTTCTGCAATGTTCTCCCAGATCTTTGCTTGCCTGGCTCCTTGAAATTATTTAGGTGTCAGCTCACATGTTATGTCTTAGCGAAGTTTACTGCACAGCCAATGACTCTTTTGATTAACTCTGGTTTGTTTTTCTTTATCATTTCACATCACTTTTGAAATGATCTTATTAATCTCCTTAGTTGTTTGATGTCTATCATTCTTATGTGATTGAAAGTTCCATGAAGGCAAGAGTATTTGAACTGTACTTTTAAGATTCAAAGGAGTTTGCCCAGCATATGCATGAGAAAAGGGAGATGTGGCAAGAACTGAAAAACTAAAACCGTCTCTTCAGAACTTCTGGAGTAAAGAGAAAGAGGGTAAGGTGAGAGAGATGAAGAATGGTGGGAAGCAAAACAATTGCATTTTTTAAAATATCACTTTCACTATCGAATTGTAGTGAATGTAAGACAAGAGATCATTTCTTTGCTCAAGAATATGTACTGATCACCCACTATATGGGAGGTACAATTTGAGATCTCCTTGAACAAAATATAAACATTTTTTTTCCTTTTAGAGTTTGTAGTCAAGTAGGGACCAGCTATGTAGGTAGATGATGATGTTGTCTCACTAGAAGTGAGACAGGGGAGATGGAGAGGTGGTTGGATTTGGGATGTATTTAGGGGGAAGGTGGAGTAGATAGAACTTAATGGTGGATAGGATAGTTTGGCATCACTCCCTCCACAAAGTTTTCCCTGGACCCCCAATATTAGATTAGGTATCACAGCACCCCAACTTTATTCTGTTGATACATATTCTGTACTGTAAATATTCCTTCACTTATCTGCCTTATCTGGACCTTATTACGTTATATATCAGAACCCATGGCACCATGAATGGCACAAACAAGTACTCAATAAATGTAATAAATAAAAAACTTTAATAACAATAGTACTTATTATTATTAAATGAATTTACTAAATATATAAGCCAGGTCCTTTACCAGGATATTCAATGTCTATCCAGTGGAGATCTCTTTTAGTCTGCTGTTGTTTTATTCTGGTCTTTGTTTGATACAAAAAAATTCCTTTCTAGATTGATATGATAACAGCTTCTATTTAAACTATGAAAACATTTGTGAAAAGACTGGAAAATTACATTGCCTCATTATGACAGTCACCACTGATTAAACATAACACAACGTCACAAAATTAAAAGTTCAAGATTATAAATGTCGTGCCGGGGAGCACATTTATAAGAAATCAAATATTCAATCAGGCTATTATGACAGTTAAAAGGTCAGTGGCCAAGAACACACCACATCTTTAGGTAATGGTCAATACATTTGTATAGCACTGGTCATAGCTCAGAAAAACACTTTAGAAATAAATTGCAATGTAATTCAAACTTTCAGAATCCCAAATAGCCACAAAATTCAACAAGAGACAAAGGAGAAAAACGTCATATGAATCCACACACTGGAGCCTAGAAAGTAATGGCTGTTACTGTTATTTTTAAAATCATCTCTCTACATTCCTAATTATAAATATGCAGTACTATAGAACTCCTCCAGTTACCCAGTGGAAGATTAAAGCTCAGTGATCAGTGACTGATATTTGGTGATTGGTTTCTTTCTTTTTTTTTTTTTTGGCCACACCATGTGAGCACATGGGATCTTAATTCCCCAACCAGGGATCGAACCTGTCCCCCCTGCATTGGAAGGCATAGTCTTAACCACTGGACTTCAGGGGGAGAAGTCCACGTCAGTTGGTTTCAAATCTACCTTTCCATTATAAATGACTATATATTGAATGGCTTTAGGTTCTTCAGTACTTGTGAGTCCTCCTTCCAAAATCAAGAACTGTATGGAAACATGTTAAGTCTGATTGCATTTGCCAAAACAACACTAGAGAAACAAGGAGTTCAGTTATGTGCCACTCAAATCTTCTACCCTTTTCTCCAGCTAAAGCTTCCAAAGCACTCTCCTCCCTTGTGAGCAACCATTATTTTACAGGTTGGGCATCCAGGTAAGGGATCACTTGGCTGTTCCCCAGTGTCACATAGCAACTAAACTACAGCTGAAACTAAGCCAAGTAGTCCTGGTTTCTGATTATGAGAAAGGATTAGACAAAAAAAAAACCTAAGCTTTCAATAATCAAGATTCTCACATATCAAAATATTCCCCTGAAAAATGCCAACTTGTCCCAGCCCAAAGTTTCTGAAATCCCACACCTTCTATAACAGATTCCTAGATTGATCAGAGAAAAGGGGATGGTTTCTCCAAGTTCCTTGTTTTTGTCTCACCCCACAAGTGAGAGTCCCATGAGCCAATAGGAAACTTGATATTATCTTCATGTGTGCTTTTCAACATTAATTATTCTGACATCTATGTATGAAAACCTGTGGTCAAAACAAAGGGACACCATGCTCATTGAGAAGGACATAACAATTTTTCTGATATTTCCACCCTAAACACATAACCCGAATCTTACAATGAAGAAACATCAGACAAATCCAAATTCAGTGATGTACTATAAAATAATTAGCCTGAACTCCTTAAAATATCAAACTTGTAAGAAAAACAGAGCTGGAGAAATCAGGCTCCCTGACTTCAGATTATAAAGCAAAGCTATAGTCATCAAAACTGTATGGTATCAGCACAAAAATAGAAATATAGATTAATGGAACAGGATAGAAAACCCAGAAATAAGCCCATGCTCTTGTGGACAAAAGAGGCAGGACAACACAATGTTGGAAAGACAGTCTCTTCAACAAATGGTGCTGGGAAAACTGGACAGCCATATGTTTAAAAAAATGAAATTAGGTCATTCCTTAGCTCTATATACAAAAATAAGCTCAAAATGGATTAAAGACCCAAACGTGAGACTGGACACTATAAAATTCCTAGAGGAAAACACAAGCATAATACTCTGACATAAATCACAGCAACATCTTTTTTGATCCATCTCACAGAATAATGTAAATAAAAGCAAAAATAAACAAATGGGACCTACTTAAATTCAAAAGCTTTTGCATAGTAAAAGGAACAATAAACAAAATGAAAAGACAATCCACAGTTTGGGAGAAAATATTTACAAAAGATATGACTAATAAGGGATTAATTTCCAAAATTTGAAAATAGCTTATGATTCTTAATAGCATCAAAGTAAAAAAAAAACAGCCCAATCAAAAAATGAACAGAATTTCTGAACAGACATTTATCCAAAGAACACATACAAATGGCCAATAGGTAGAGGAAAAGATGTTCAACATTGCTAGTTATTAGAGAAATACAAATCAAAACGACAATGAGACATCACCTCACACCAATCAGAATGGCTATCATCAAAAAATTTCACAATAGGGAACAAAAGCCAGTGCTCTGTGACAACCGAGAGGGATTGGGGGAGGGAGGTGGAAGGGGGTACAAAATGGAAGGGACACATGTATACCTATAGCCGTTTCATGTTGATGTATGGCAAAAAAAATCACAGTATTGTAAAGTAATTATCCTACAATTTAAAATGAAATATAAAAAATTCCACAAACTAAAAATGCTGGAGAAGGTGTAAAGAGAAGGGAACCCTATTGTACTATTGGTGGGAGTGTAAATTGGTACAGCCACTATGAAGAACAGTATGCAGGTTCCTTAAAAATCTAGAAATAGAGCTACATAGGACCCTTCAATCCCATTCCTGGGCATATACCTGGAGAAAAACATGATCCAAAAGGATACACAGACCTCAATGTTCATTGCAGCACTGCTAACAATAGCCAAGACATGTAAGCAACCTAAATGTCCATCAACAGAGGAATGGATAAAGATGTGGTACATGTATACAATGGAATATTACTCAGCCATTAAAAAGAATGAACACTGTCATTTGTAGCAACACAGTATAACCTAGAAAGTGTTATACTGAGTGAAGTAAGTCAGACAGAGGAGAAATAGCATATGACAAATATCATCCCTTATATGTGGAATCTCAGAGAAGGGGATGGCACCCCACTCCAGTACTCTTGCCTGGAAAATCCCATGGACGGAGGAGCCTGGTAGGCGGTAGTCCATGGGGTCGCTAAGAGTTGGACACGACTGAGCGACTTCACTTTCACTTTTCACTTTCATGCATTGGAGAAGGAAATGGCAACCCACTCCAGTGTTCTTGCCTGGAGAATCCCAGGGATGGTGGACCCTGGTGGGCTGCCATCTATGGGATAGCACAGAGTCGGACACGACTGAAGTGACTTAGCAGTAGCAGTAGCATATGTGGAATCTAAAAAGACATGATACAAATGAACTTACTTACAAAACAGAAAGAGACTCAGAAGATGAACTTATGGTTGCTGGGAGGAAAGGATAGTCAGGGATTTGGGGAAGCTCATGTACACACTGCTTTATTTAAAATGGATAACCAGCAAGGAGCTATTGTATAGCTCGTGGAACTCTGCTCAATGTTAAGTGCCAGCCTGGATGGGAGGGGGCAAATGGATACATATATGTATGGCTGAGTTCCTTGCTGTTCACCTGAAACTACCATAACATTGTTAATTGGCTATACCCCAATACAAAACAAAAAGTTTAAAGTTTGAAAATGAAAATAAAATATCAAAGTTATAAAAAAAAATCAAAGTTGTGAAAGACTAAGACTGAGGAACTATTTCAGATTAAAGAAGACTAAAGAGACGCAACAACTAACTGTAATGCAATGAATGATTTTGGATTGGATCCTGTATTTATACTGGATTGGCCAAAAAGTTCATTTCAGTTTTTCCACAAGATTTTACATAAAACCTGAAAGAAATTTTTGGCCAACCCAATATTTTCTATAAAGGACATTATGGAACAATTTGAAAATTTGAATCAAATCTGAATATTAGAAAACCGTATTGTAGCAATGCTAATTTCCTGGTTTTTATAACTGTAATATGGTTATATATGTGAAATTTTGTTTAGAAAATACACACCTATTTAAGGATAAAAAAGCATTGTTTCTGTAACTTATTCTCAAACAGATCAGAAAAAATACATATTATAATTAAAGAGAATTGTGGAAAGGGAAAGTTGTCTGCCATTCCAGTAAACAACAAATGTTGCCCACGATCAAGCCAATAGCCACTATGGCAGCAGGAAAACCCTAACCCTCACCCCACCCATGAGGGGGATTCAAGATGTCAGGATGGAGAAAAACAGGAAATATTCTGTGTTCTAGACACTGGCCCTAGATGGTTAAGAGGCATATCTAAGAAACAATTTCAATGAGCCCAGATTCTTGCATCTTCCCATACATAGGAAAGCACTAAACTGATTAACCAGAGATGTCTGTTAATGGATGATTGGCAGGCAGTAATCCTTTAATGTTCGACTACATGTTCTTTTTCTTTATTCTTTCAGCAAAAAATTCCTATATATCCTGGCTCCTTCTTTACATCTAAGCAATTCCTCAGAGCTATCTGAGAGGCTGTGTTATCTTCCTCAGTAAGGTCCCTAAACAAACTTTAACTTATTTAGACTGTGCATTTTTGGTCACAAACAGACCCGGAGCAGACTTCTCCTCTTCACCTAAACTCTACAAGGATCCAAAGCCTTGGTACCGGCAGAGGCCCCTTGTGCTCATCCACCGCCTCAGAGAGTCCAGAAGAATCTGAGCAACTCTCTCCTGATTCCTAGATCTCCCATTTATTGGCTGATGACCCTGAGTTTTATTTGGTAGTATATAACAGGTACCTGTCCCCCCTCCCAGTTGAAAGATACTGGGGAGATTTTGCTCAGTTGAAAGACAGAGTGGGCTACCCCAGCTGAAAGACACTGGGCAGGTTTTATTTTGTAAATACATAATTAATACTTACAAGTACTTCCTTAAATGGAAATTAAAGGAAATCTTGTCCTAGCCCTAAAAATGACCAAACTGGGATTCTTTTGACATTCCAAAATTAGTATATTTTGTGGGCACAACTAGAAAAACTGACTTAATAAAACATCTTTTCAGAATTCTGTCCTTAAAGGAACAAAAGCCCTTCTAGGAGAAGCTTACATTTCTCTCCTGGTGTATTTGAGATGCAAATATTCTACCTGTTCTCACGTATGTGCTTTCTGTGTTTTGTGAGCCTGGTCTCTGCCCTCTGGAAGGTACATATACAGTGTACATTTGGCAGCTAGTCGAAGAGACTGAGATTCTGAGCAGTCTTTTTTGTCTGGCTGTGCCAACTCCCAGGGAAATTTGTCATAAGAGGTCCCAGCTCCTAAGTGGCCTTGATAAACCTAACCTTCATTGCATCTACCTGTACAACAAAGGCCCTGTATTTTCTTAGACTACTTCTGGGGGTAAACTTTCTATATCTTGGGGAGGCTACCGCCTTTGCACTCTCTTGTGGGGATGGGATGCCTATTACACAATACTGGTTTGAGTCACTATTAAGATACTACTTATCAATGGCCAGACAATGGATCCTTTCAGTTGAAGAAACTTCTAAATTGGTAAATATTTAGAGCTCTCATTATAAACACCTGTTCTACTGGTACCTATGAAAAAACCAAATTAGAAAGTAGATACAAAAACAACATAATCACTAACCTAAGAACTCCATTAGTTGAAAACAAGCAAAAATCATTTGGGAAGTCTTATTTGTGGTCTTAGCTCCCCATTAATGACTCTTTTAGATGATAATAAAAACATTAGATTGCTAATTAGACTGATTAACAGGGGAGTAAGAAGAAACTGTCGGGAAAGTCTAAAGACTTGTTCCCAACAAGGTGGAAATTTTAAAGGGACTCATCTCAAAAGCACAAAAATCTTTAAATGGTTATTAAGAAATGGGATGGGCTTTCCCCATGGCTCAGTGATAAAGAGCCTGCCTGCCAATGCAGGAGTTGCAGGAGATGCAGGTTCAATCTCTAGGCCAGGAAGATCATCTGGAGGAGGGCATGGCAACCCACTCCAGTATTCTTTCCTGGAGAATTCCATGGACAGAGGAGTCTGGGAGGCTGCAGTTTATAGGATCACAAAGAGTGGGACATGACTGAAGCGACTTAGCACACACACATGCAAGAAATGGGATAAATAAAATAGACAATAATGTGATTAAAACAAGGTTTTGATACAAAACCACCTAAGGTTTGATGGACCAAAGGGTCCCCCTATTTGTCACCAACATTAAAGGGTCCCAAACAAGTCTGCTCTATTTACCTCAGATAATATTTAAATCTAAGAAATAACTTAGATTTACTTTAATAGACTATTTATTCTATGCCATGAAGCACTGTGAGAAGGAGGTGATGCAGAGTTCAAAATAAACCTGGAAAGATTATTCCAGGGATTCTATGTCAATCAGCTGGAGAATTGGCACCCTGGAGGGAACAGTGCCATCTCTACACAAGTTGCCCTGCCGGGTGCCTACCAACTTGCCAAGCACCAATGTCTATCCTGAGATGTCCACAGCGCTAACATCTATCCGAAGCCATTGCCGCAATATTACATTTGGCCACCTGAGGGCGTGCTAAAATTACTTTCTCTAACTCAAGGGTTTCTAGGCAGTGAGGAGGGAGGTATGGGGGAGGTAGGTGTATGTCCCAGGCTTCTTCAGGTTCCTTTGCAGACTTCGGATGGGACAGAGGGACTTCCCTGATGACTCAATGGTAAAGAATCTGCCTGCAATGGCAGGAGACCCAGGTTTGATCCCTGGGTTGGGAAGATCCCCTGGAGAAGGGAATGGCTACTCTCTTCAGTATTCTTGTCTGGGAAATCCTGAGGGCAGAGAAGACTGGTGGGCCCCAGATAGGACAGAAAAGTGAAGGAGTGGTAGTTCTTACCTTATCAAAACCGTTTTGTCTTCATAGTTCAGCTTCAGTGACTTCTGCCTGCACTACTGGCCCCCTTTTGCCTTATTGTCAGGGTGCTTTCTAAACCCCTACACCACTTTCTCTTTTCTAGATATCTAGAGCCCTCTTGATCTCTTACACCTTCCTCCAAAGGTTCTACCCAAGACACTCATTCCAACTCAGGGGTAAGACTGATAATGATGACAATCACCATAGCAGAATGTCACTACTATAGGAAACTGATAAGGATGATAACCATGGTAATAGAACAACCTAGAGAGGTGAGATAGGTAGGGAGGTGGGAGGGAGTTTCAAGAGGGAGGGGACATAGGCTATATGTCCCCCTATATACCTATGGCTGATTCGTGTTGATGTATGGCAGAAACCAACACAATATTGTAAACCAACTATCCTTCAATTGAAATAAATAAATTATATATATATATATATATATATATATATATATATATTTAAAGAGAGAGAGATCTGAATGTTGACAGGAATCCTTATCTCAAGCTATATAGGATTTGGCTCAGATTAGAAATATAGACCTCAAAACTGGTAGAGGAGAATATGATGGCCCATAGGAGCCTGTATTCCTCTCCTAGAATCAGACTTCGGGTGCTGAAAGGAAGAGCCTGGTTATCACCCAGCTAGGCAAGGAAACAGGGTGCCTGGGATTTGTGAGGCTTGGGGAGGGATAGTTGAGCTTCAGGGCTGAAAAATCAGATTCTAGAAGGGTGCTGGCTGGATGGTAGAAAGGCAGGTGCGCTGAAGAACAGTCACCAGTAGCCAACTTAGCAAATCCCCAGGGTTATCACAATCGTAAAAAAAAAAAAAAAAAAAAAGGCTGACTAATACAACTGTAAAGCAAAAATTGGTGACTCTTTTTGTAGTTTCCATTCTTCTACCCCCTAAAAGCAGAGTTCTCCTTTATTTTAAAGCAGAGAGGAAAGCTGGGTGTGACAGTTAAGACTTCTGGGAGAATTGGTGGAGACTGAAGTCAATCAAAAGGAACACTCAGTCCCTAAAATAACATTCTTTTGAAACATCTAGTGCCAACCACCTATTTTAAGAGGACTCGATTACCGATACCTCTGAAATCACAAATTTAAAAACTTGTAGACTTATCTGTTTATTCATTCAATAATTATAGACCTAGGTTTTAGATGTCTTTTAAGAACTCCTAAACAGACCAGTTTTAACTTGTCTCTGTGAATGAACTTTAGAAATTACCCATCAAATTCTGAGCCCCAGGCCAGTCTGTCTCTGCCCCAATTCCCACTTTCCAGCCCAAATTAAGTTGCCATCCTTCTGCAGTTTGTCACTTTGCCTCCAGTAAGACAAACCAATGTCTTTATTCACCCAAAATAGTGAAGTTATGTGTGTGCCTGTTTCATTAAGGAATCTGTACTTTGTTGTCATTGGGTTCCCTGTGCTCCACACATATCTGGCACTGTTATTTTCAAATAAGTACATGAGTAAATACATTTTTGTGTGAGTTTGTAGTGTTTTTAAAAGGAATTGTGAAATAACGCACCAACTGAAGCTGGCAAATATCTTTCACACACTCAAATCTGCAACATCAAATGATTATTTCAGTCACTTAATTTAAAATCACTTTTCTAAAAATATAGCAACTCAAATAGCTAAAATACTGCCAAAGTCAACCATTAGAAATGCACTTGCTTCTATACTAAAATTTCCCAATATTATACATATCATACCTTCCAATCAACTTACAATTAATTTGAAATAAGTATACCCTTAAAAGCCACAGCATGAATATTCCTTTATGCCTAAAAGCAGTGAGTGTCCTGTTAACAAACAAAATCACCTACAACTTGCCTCAAGAGTGAAAGTGAAAGTCACTCAGTCGTGTCCGACTCTTTACGACTGTATAGTCCATGGAATTCTTCAGGCCAGAATACTGGAGTGGGTACCCTTTCCCTTCTCCAGGGGATCTTCCCAACCCAGGGATTGAACTCAGGTCTCCCACATTGCAGGCAGATTCTTTAACAGCTGAGCCACCAGGGAAGCCCAAGAACACTGGAGTGGGTAGCCTATCCCTTCTCCAGGGGATATTCCTGACCCAGGAATCGAAGTGGGGTGTCCTGCATTGCAGGCAGATTCTTTACCAACTGAGCTATTAGGGAATCCATTGATATAAATTGTCACAGTATCTATGTGTAAGCCAAACTGTGAGGTCCCTGTGCCTTTTCTTGTCCTCTGCCTCCTGTCTGCCAAGGGGACACTACTTATCTTTCAGGACTCAGCTCAAGGGTCACAGCCCTCTATGAAGCCTTTCTTTTTTATAGACCTTTTCCCTCTGCCAATAAATTTGGCCGGTACTGCCCTCTGCTCATCCCCCTGAGGTGCCACTGCAGACTTCACCCCATCACATTTGTCTGTGCATGCATCTGTCCCCGCTGCCCAAGATCCAGCTGTATTTGTCTTTGTAATTCCTCTTCCTTGTTCAGTACCTGGCAACATACAAGCTCTCAGTACATGCTCATATATTTGTGTGTTTTCATAATTAGATGGTTTCCCACTTGTCCGCTCCTTAATTCTAGCCTTGTAATTGATGCTACACTGAAAACGTGAGCCATTAGGACAAAAACGTGATTGTCCAGCAGAGGGAGCCCCACAGCCCTGATCAGCAGGGAGTAGCCTGGCTGACTGGGACCTGCAGTATGGGCTTCAATCTTTCCCAGTGCCCTCTTTCACCTCCTCAGGAAAACTTGCCTAATGGCAAGCCCAGACAATGTCAGAACATAGCTGGAAGTTGGAAGTACGATGTCAGTCACGGGGGTCCTTCCAAAAAGAGATGTGTAAGGGAGGCACCAACATCTCCAAAAGAATAAAAATTACTGTTGTTCTTGTTGTTACAGATAACATGATGCGAGCACAGATTATATGTCAGTCACTCTGCTAAGTGTTTTGCCTATGATGTACTCGTCAAAATAACCTTATAAGGTAAACCTCCACTTTTTCACAGATAAGGAATCTGAAGCTCAGAGAGGTTCATGGAACTTGTTCATTCATCTTGATAGTAAATGATGGAGCCAGGATTCAAAATCCAGTTTGTTTCAGGCAGAGCCCAGACACATATCTATTGTGCTCTGCTGCCTTCTGTAGGGAGATACTGCTGCTGCTGCTGCTGCTGCTGCTAAGTCGCTTCAGTCGTGTCCGACTCTGTGTGACCCCATAGACGGCAGCCCACCAGGCTCCCCTGTCCCTGGGATTCTCCAGGCAAGAACACTGGAGTGGGTTGCCATTTCCTTCTCCAATGCATGAAAGTGAAAAGTGAAAGTGAAGTCGCTCAGTCATGTCCGACCCTCAGCGACCCCATGGACTGCAGCCTACCAGGCTCCTCCGTCCTTGGGATTTTCCAGGCAAGAGTACTGGAGTGGGGTGCCATTGCCTTCTCCGAGGGAGATACTGAAAGCCTTAATTCAGGGAACAAACTGAGACAAGGAAATGTGGTTAAATAGGAAAAAAGAACATGGGTTGGTCTCTGGACAGTTGATGTTTTTAGATATTTAGTCAATGAACCACCCAAAATTATGTCTCATACCACTCTTTGTGAAACACCAACTTTATTTTTAAACAGGGGCGGGAGGGGGGGGTTGTTTCCAAAAGGTTCCTCATTCAGTTGCAAATATATTACCGTAAACTTAGCACCACCATTAAAGATGCTACTGCTGAGTGTTTATTGGACTAATGGGTTTCCATGAATACACCTTTGAGAGGACAGGACACAGGGCAGATGTCAAGATCAAGAGAAGTCTTTAAGATGCCATTAGGGAAAATACTCTATAGTATTTATAGTATAAAGACCTATAACAAAATCAGTGTGCTACTCAGAAGCTAAACCCAGGCTCCCATCTCCTGATACCTGATTCTGCTCAGAGGTCCCCATGTCCAGCTGGTCCAGAATGAAAGATGTTGGACGGAAAAGTGTTGCTTGTAATTGACTCTGTGTAAGAATTAGAATATGATATAAAACTCAGATGGTAAAGAATCTGTCTGCAATGCAGGAGACCTAAGTTCTACCCCTGGGTCAGGAAAATCCCCTGGAGAGGGGAATGGCAACCCACTCCACTATTCTTGCCTGGAGAATTCCATGGACAGAGGAGTCTGGTGAGCTACAGTCCGTGGGATCAAAAAGAGTTGAACATGACTGAGTGACTTAGCACATAAGAGAAAAGAATCCAAAAAAAACACTGAGATATATATGCATGTATAACTGAATCACTGTCCTGTATACCTGAAACTAACACAACATGATAAATCAACTATACTCCAGTATAAAATAAATAAATTTTTAAAATAAGAATTAGGGCGTGAAGCTGGTATTCCATTATTGTCTTATGATATTGGGCATCTGTTTCGTCTGTAAGGGTAGCCATATTGCAGTGTGCCTCATCCCCTTGGGATGAGGTCTGATTCCCATTCAGAAATTATTTCCTCATGGAAGAAAAAGGCAACAAGGAGGACCCCATATGTGCCCAAGCATAGCCTCCATGGAGGTGACTTGCGAGATTAGTGCACCCATTCTAGCAGACATGTGGCAACTCAGCAGAGTACAAGGTTGCCAGTTGAAATATTTGCCAACACAACTGGGGTCACCAATGTTTATGCAGATGGTATAACCTTCTGTCTCAGAGTAATTGGAGATGTGTCACAGGGACACAAATTCCTGCCAAATGCACTCTTCCCAAAAGGAGCCTGAGATAAATGCTCCACAGCAAACCTTACCTAGCAATGCATATTCCAGGGGCCCCTCAGTCTTTCACTGTGAAAAAGAAGGGAGCCTGATTTGTGGATCTTCAGATCAAGCCCACTGCTGCTGCTTGAAAGGCCAGTCTTAGCAAGGGTATAACTGGCACATCAAATGGGTGATCACATGGATATTATGGGTTAGCACAAGGCTCTAGTTAAAAGGTAATTCCCTTTGAAACTGATTAAAAAAAAAAAAAAAACATTTAGGACACAGTACAAGCACCTGGTCGGAGAAGGCAATGGCAACCCACTCCAGTACTCTTGCCTGGAAAGTCCCATGGATGGAGGGGCCTGGTAGGCTGCAGTCCATGGGGTTGCTGGGAGTCGGATACGACTGAGCGACTTCACTTTCACTTTCACTTTCACTTTTCACTTTCCGGCATTGGAGAAGGAAATGGCAACCCACTCCAGTGTTCTTGCCTGGAGAATCCCAGGGACGGGGAGCCTGGTGGGCTGTTGTCAATGGGGTCGCACAGAGTCGGACACGACTGCGGCGACTTAGCAGCAGCAGCAGCACAAGCACCTGGTATGGGGCACGGAGGAGGCTGTGGCAGCTGGGAGCCCGGCCAGGAGCCTGGCCAGGAGCTAACAGAGCAGAGCACAAGGCCTTCCCACTGCCGGCCACTAGGGGGCGAGGGAGGGAAACATTCAGTAAATGATAGTGTTGATCGGAGAAAGCAATGGCACCCCACTGCAGTACTCTTGCCTGGAAAATCCCATGGGCGGAGGAGCCTGGTAGGCTGTAGTCCATGGGGTCGCTAAGAGTCGGACACGACTGAGCGACTTCACTTTCACTTTTCACTTTCATGCATTGGAGAAGGAAATGGCACCCCACTCCAGTACTCTTGCCTGGAGAATCCCAGGGACGGGGGAGCCTGGTGGGCTGCCGTCTATGGGGTCGCACAGAGTCAGAGACGACTGAAGCGACTTAGCAGCAGCAGCAGCAAATGGCCTTTGAAATGGCAAAAGCCCATGAAGGAGGCCCTCCTGTAATCCATATTGGGGAATGCTGCACTCCCAGTGGAAATCCCAGCCACGAGACGGCGATGGCACCCCACTCCAGTACTCTTGCCTGGAAAATCCCATGGATGGAAGAGCCTGGTGGGCTGCAGTCCATGGAGTCGTGAAGAGTTGGACGCGACTGAGCGACTTCCCTTTCACTTTTCACTTTCATGCATTGGAGAAGGAAATGGCAACCCACTCCAGTGTTCTTGCCTGGAGAATCCCAGGGACAGGGGAGCCTGGTGGGCTGCCGTCTATGGGGTCACACAGAGTCGGACACGACTGAAGTGACTTAGCAGCAGCAGGGCAGCCCAGTAGGAGAGGGACGTGTCTCTGGGAAGAGACATCTGTTCCCACACCCTGGACTTCCCAGGAGTTGGCCTGGCTTGTCAGTAATGAAGGACACACACTGCAAAGCCAGGAAGAGGACGGCTCCCACTTGCAGGAAAGCCAAATTCTCCCTACTCCATAGAAACCTGAGCAGGGCTTCGAGGCTGGGTCTCCCACCAGCCAAGAGACAGAGTGATAGGTTTCACTAAAGTGTTGAAGCAAGCCTTTACCTTTTTTTTTTTCTTTTCCATTCCCCCCATTTTATCCATCCTATAAAAAATCTCCAACCATAAGACTGTTCTATACATCAGTGTCTCTTTTGCTGTCTCGTACACAGGGTTATTGTTACCATCTTTCTAAATTCCATATATATGCATTAGTATACTGTATTGGTGTTTTTCTTTCTAGCTTACTTCACTCTGTATAATAGGCTCCAGTTTCATCCACCTCATTCGAACTGATTCAAATGTATTCTTTTTAATGGCTGAGTAATACTCCATTGTGTATATGTACCACAGCTTTCTTATCCATTCATCTGCTGATGGACATCTAGGTTGCTTCCAGGTTCGATGCACGATACTGGATGCTTGGGGCTGGTGCACTGGGACGACCCAGAGGGATGGTGTGGGGAGGGAGGAGGGAGGAGGGTTCAGGATGGGGAACACATGTATACCTGTGGTGGATTCATTTTGATATTTGGCAAAACTAATACAATTATGTAAAGTTTAAAAAATAAAAAAAAATAAAAAAAAATCTCCAACCTTGTTAAGCTAACCAGATAATTAATCTGAATTAGCACTAGGGGATTCCTGAATCACAGAACACAAATGCTTAAAATAAGTGAATTGCCTCATTAGCTTAGGAAACGTTTTCTTTAATGGGATGGATAAAACACGGGTGAATGGTAAGAGGAGATGCTTCTAGCTCAGCTCCCAAAAAGACTACTATATTTTACAGACTTGAAGTGGAAAAGGAAGACACTAACTAGAGGAATTACAGCCAAAAGATGGAGGTTAACAGCTTCAACTGGGGCAGACATGTACAAAGAACATGCTCAGGGAACCCTGCCAGAGCACAGGAAGCTTCCATCTTATTCTAGTACACTAAGACCCCTACATAAGAACAAGTTCTATTCTGAGAGTGCATTCATAAGTCCAATTGGTTTGTAAGTCCAACAGAGTTATCCTAGGTACCCAGCTAACACAATCGGCTATATATTAAGGTACTGTAATAGGTTTATAATATTTTTCACACCAATAATACATAAAAAACAAACACAAAAAATGTCAAGCTGTTATGCTTGGTTCTGGACATCCTGGGCTCGAAACAAACACATTGTACTACTGGACTCTATACAGTAGTGTGAAGTACACAACCACTAATGCCAAAGAAGCTGAAGTTGAATGGTTCTATGAAGACCTACAACACTTTCTAAGAACTACCACCAAAAAATGATGTCCTTTTCATAATAGGGGACTGGAATGCAAAAGTAGGAAGTCAAGAGCTACCTGGAGTAACAGGCAAGTTTGGCCTTGGAGTACAAAGTGAAGCAGGGCAAAGGCTAATAGAGTGTTGCCAAAAGAACTCACTGGTCATAGCAAACACCCTCTTATAACAACACGAGACAACTCTACACATGGACTTCACCAGATGGTCAATACCGAAATAAGATTGATTATATTCTTTGCAGCCAAAGATGGAGAAGCTCTATACAGTCAGCCAAAACAGGACCAGAAGCTGACTGAAGCTCAGATCTTTAGCACCTTACTGAAACTTCTGGCTTAAATTGAAGAAAACAGGGAAAGCCACTAGGCCATTCAGGTATGATCTTAATCAAATCCCTTATGATTATACAGTGGAAGTGAGAAATAGATTCAAGGGGTTAGATCTGATAGACAGAGTGCCTGATGAACTATAGATGGAAGTTCATAACACTGTACAGGAGGCAGTGATGAAAACCATCCCCAAGAAAAACAAATGCAAGAAGAAAACATGTTTGTCTGAGGAGGCCTTATAAATAACTGAGAAAAAAAAAAGAGAAGTGAAAGGCAAAGGAGAAAGGGAAAGATATACCCATCTGAATGCAGAGTTCCAAAGAATAGCAAGGAGAGATAAGAAAGCCTTCTTAAGTGAACAATGCAAAGAAATAGAGGAAAACAACACAATGGGAAAGACTAAAGATCTCTTCAAGAAACTTAGAGAGACCAAGGGAACATTTCATGCAAAGATGGGCAAAATAAAGGACAGAAGCAGAAAATATTAAGAAGAGGTGGCAAGAATACACAGAAGAACTATACCAAAAAAGTCCTAATGACCCAAACAACCATGATGGTATGGCCACTCATCAAGAGCCAGAAATCCTGGAGTGTGAAGTCAAGGGGGCCTTAGAAAGTATTGCTATGAACAAAGCGAGTGGAAGTGATAGATTTCCAGCTGAGCTATTTCAAATCCTAAAAGATGATGCTGTGAAAGTGCTGCACTCAATATGCCAGCAAATTTCGAAAACTCAGCAGTGGCCACAGGACTGGAAAAAGTCAGTTTTCATTCCAATCCCAAAGAAGGACAATGCCAAACAATCTTCAAACTACTGAACAATTGTACTCATTTCACATGTCAGCAAGGTAATGCTCAAAATCCTTCAAGTGAGGGTTCAACAGTACATGAACCTAGAACTTCCAGATGTAAAAGCTGAATTTAGAAAAAACAGAGGAACCAGAGATCAAATTGCTAGTATCCGTTGGATCACAGGAAAAGCAAGAGAATTCCAGAAAAACATCTACTTCTGCTTCACTGACTATGCTAAAAACATCTGCTTCTGCTTTATTGACTATACCATTGACTGTGTGGATCACAACAAACTGTGGAAAATTCTTAAAGAGATGGGAATCCCAGACCACCATACCTGCCTCCTGAGAAACCTGTATGCAGGTCAAGAAGCAACAGTTAAAACTGGACATGGAACAACAGACTGATTCAAAACTGGGAAAGGAGTACATCAAGGCTGTATATTGTCACCCTGCCTATTTAACTTCTATGCAGACTACATCATGTGAAATGCCAGGCTGGATGAATCACAAGCTGGAATCAAGATTGCCAGGGGAATATCAATAGCCTCAGGTATGCAGATGACACCACACTCATGGCAGAAAGTGAAGAGGAACTAAAGAGCCTCTTGATGAAGGTGGAAGAGGAGAGTGAAAAAGGTGGCTTAAAAGTCAACATTCAAAAAACTAAGATCATGGCATCTGGTCCCATCACTTCATGGCAAGTAGATGGGGGAACAATGGAAACAGTGACAGACTTTATTTTCTTGGGCTCCAAAATCACTGCAGGTGGTGACTGCAGCCGTGAAATTAAAAGATGCTTGCTTCTTTGAAGAAAACCATTGACAAATGTACACAGCATATTCAAAAGCAGAGACATTACTTTGATGACAAAAGTCCGTATAGTCAAAGCTATGATTTTTATGGTAGTCATGTACAGATGTGAGAGTTGGACCATAAAGAAGTCTGAGCATGGAATAATTGATGCTTTCGAACTGTGGTGCTGGAGAAAACTCTTGAGAGCCCCTTGGACTGTAAGGAGACCAAATCAGCTAATCCTAAAGGAAATTAACCTTGAATATTCTTTGGAAGGACTGATGCTGAAGCTCCAATACTTTGGCTACCTGATGCAAAGAGCCGACTCATTGGAAAAGACCCTGATGCTGGGAAAGAGTGAAGGCAGGAGGAGAAGAGAATGACAGAGGATGAGATGATTGGATGGCATCATTGATTCAGTGGACACGAGTTTTAGCAAACTCCAGGAGATAGTGAAGGACAGGGAAGCCTGGTCTGCCACAGTCCATGGGGTCACAAAGAGTCAGGCACAACTGTGCAACTGAACAAAAATAAAAACACAACCACTAGTAGAGGATGGACACACATCACAATGTACACCAGATATGTGGTGTAATTGGACATGTGAACACACATTCACATCTTTGAAAGTTGGCAACTTAAAGGTTTGTAGGTAGGGGACTTGCTGTATTTCTTAGCCCATGACAGGTCCCCTCCCATCACTACAGAAATCCCCCAATGTTGACAGCATTCTAAAATGTTTCCTGGACTTCCCTGGTGGCACAGTGAATAAGTCTGGACTTCCCTGGTGGCACAGTGAATAAGTGTCCACCTGCCCCTTCCAATCCAGGGGACATGGGTTTGATCCCTGGTCCAGGAAGATTCCATGTACTACAGAACAACTAAGCCGGTGTGCCACAACTACTGAGCCAGCACACTCTAGGCCCCATAAGCTGCAACTACTGAGCCTGTATGCCACAAATCCCGAGGCCCACACACCTAGAGCCTGTGCTCCACAGCAAGGGAAGCCACTGCAGTGAGAAGCCCATGCACCACAAGGAAGAGTGTGTTCCACTCACCCCCAACTAGAGAAAGCCCACACAAAGCAATGAAGAGCCAGGGCAGCCAAAAATGAATGAACGAATGAGTAAATAAATAAATTTGTTAAAGTCAGTCCTTTTTAAAAAATAAAATAAAATGGTTCTAGACAAACAAATGTGCACCTGGGAAATATGAAAGAGAACCTATTTTTAAAGTCCCACACCTGTTATTCACCCTGCTTGCAACAAACCATCTACAAACCTAAGTTCGTGACTCTGGCTCCTCCTTAGCAGGAGCCTGTACTCAACTCATTGGAATAAGAGAAAAAGATCCCAAATCTGTTTCACTGGGGTGAATAAGAGCACAGCTAACATGAGTTACAGTTCCCATTTTCACCTGCCTCCCTCCAAAACACCACCATCTCCAAAAGTAAAAATAGAACTGCCCTTTCAGTGATCCCATCAAAAATAAAAAAAATACTTTTGTCTGTCCAGCAAGCATATACAATGTTAATACTTCAACAACGGACTTTTTCAGTTAAGTTCAATGGTTCAGTAGTGTCCACCTCTTTGTGACCCCATGACTCGCAGCACACCAGGCCTCCTTGTCATCACCAACTCCCAGAGTTCACCCAAACTCATGTCCGTCGAGTCGGTGATGCCATTCAGCCATCTCATCCTCTGTCGTCCCCTTCTCCTCTTGCATCCAATCCCTCCCAGCATCAAGGTCTTTTCCAATGAGTCAACTCTTCGCATGAGGTGGCCAAAGTACTGGAGTTTCAGCTTCAGCATCAGTCCTTACAATGAACACCCAGGACTGATCTCCTTTAGAATGGACTGGTTGGCTCTCCTTGCAGGCCAAGGGACTCTCAAGAGTCTTCTCCAACACCACAGTTCAAAAGCATCAACTCTTTGGCACTCAGCTTTCTTCACAGTCCAACTCTCACGTCCATACATGACCACAGGAAAAACCATAGCCTTGACTAGATGGACCTTTTTTGGCAAAGTAATGTCTCTGCTTTTTAATATGCTATCTAGGTTGGTCATAGGAGAAGGCAATGGCACCCCACTCCAGTGTTCTTGCCTGGAGAATTCCAGGGACGGGGGAGCCTGGTGGGCTGCTGTCTACAGGGTTGCACAGAGTTGGACATGACTCAAGCGACTTAGCAGCACCAGCAGGTTGGTCATAACTTTCCTTCCAAGGAGTAAGCATCTTTTAATTTCATGGCTGCAATCACCATCTGCAGTGATTTTGGAGCCCCCAAAAATAAAGTCTGACGCTGTTTCCACTGTTTCCCCATCTATTTGCCATGAAGTGATGGGACTGGATGCCATGATCTTCATTTTCTGAATGTCGAGCTTTAAGCCAACTTTTTCACTCTCCTCTTTCACTTTCATCAAGAGGCTTTTTAGCTCCTCTTCACTTTCTGCCATAAGGGTGGTGTCATCTGCATATCTGAGGTTATTGATATTTCTCCCAGCAATCTTGATTCTAGCTTGTGCTTCTTTCAGCCCAGCATTTCTCATGATGCACTCTGCAAATAAGTTAAATAAGCAAGGTGACAATATACAGCCTTGACGAACTCCTTTTCCTATTTGGAACCAGTCTGTTGTTCCATGTCCAGTTCTAACTGTTGCTTCCTGACCTGCATACAGGTTTCTCAAGAGGCAGGTCAGGTGGTCTGGTATTCCCATCTCTTTCAGAATTTTGCAGTTTATTGTTCTATAGACTTTTTAAAGGGTATATATCCAAAATCACTGCAGATGGTGACTGTAGCGATGAAATTAAAAGACGCTTACTCCTTGGAAGGAAAGTTATGACCAACCTAGATGGCATATTAAAAAGCATAGACATTACTTTGCCAACAAAGGTCCGTCTAGTCAAGGCTATGGTTTTTCCCATGGTCATGTATGGATGTGAGAGTTGGACTGTGAAGAAAGCTGAGCAGCAAAGAATTGATGCTTTTGAACTATGGTGTTGGAGAAGACTCTTGAGAGTCCCTTGGACTGCAAGGAGATCCAACCAGTCCATCCTGAAGGAGATCAGCCCTGGGTGTTCATTGGAAGGACTGATGTTGAAGCTGAAACTCCAGTACTTTGGCCACCTCATGCGAAGAGTTGACTCATTGGAAAAGACTGATGCTGGGAGGGATTGGGGGCAGGAGGGAAAGGGGACGACAGAGGATGAGATGGCTGGATGGCATCACCGACTTGATGGACATGAGTTTGGGTAAACTCCGGGAGTTGGTGAAGGACAGGGGGGCCTGCCGTGTGGCAATTCGTGGGGTCGCAAAGAGGTAGACAGGGCTGAGCAACTGAACTGAACTGAACTGATACATTTTGAGTTCATCATCTGTGTACCTTCAGGGAGAGTAAACCTTTGCAAATTTCTGGGGTCCTGGAGGTTAAGTCTTGACCCTTGTGGGCCAAGGTTATCCATTTGTGCCAATTCAAATGATACAAGGGCAAGTTTAAATACAGATATAAATATCTGGAGTACTCATTTTTCCCTTAGCTTTTTACTCTGTATTCAACTGCCTTTGTTGTTTTTGTTCAGTGACTAAGACATGTTGACTCATTTGCGACCCCATGGACTGTAACCTGCCAGCCTCTTCTGTCCATGGGATTTTCTAGGCAAGAATACTGCAGTGGGTTGCCATTTCTTTCTCCAGGGGATCTTCCTGACCCAGGGATCAAACCTGTGTCTCCTGCACTGGCAGGCAGATTCTCTACCACTGAGTCACCAGGGAAACCCCATTCAACTGCCTACTAGATACAATAGACATCTGGAAAGCCCACAAACACCCCAAATGCACAACATCCACAATCAAATTCATCCTCCTTCCCCAAAACTTTGGTCCTTGTGATATTCCCCTCTGTGAGAGGTGTCATCTTCTGGCTCAAGCGAGAAACCCAGAAATCATCCTTAACACTTTCCTCTTAATTTCTATATTTAGTCTATTACTTCCACTTCAAAAACAAACCTCAAAGCTAGTTTCTTCTCTCCACTTCCATCACCTGGTTCAAACCATCACCCTCTCTCACCTAAATGACGGCACATCTCCTCATTGATCTGCCTGCCTGAACAGGTTCTCCATACATCCAGTGTGATTTTCAGAAAACACATACCAAATCACATTACCACCCTATTTCAAATCCCCCAATGAGAGACATATAGTGTTCATACGTTGAAAGATTCAACATAGTAAAGGGGCTAATTCTTCCCAATTTGGTATAGAGTTTGAAAGCAATTCCTAGTGAGATCCCTGCAAGATTTTTACTTTAAACATATAAAGTGTTAGTCGCTCAATCGTGTCTGACTATTTGTGACCCCTGTAGCCAGCCAGGCTCCTCTGTCCATGAAATTTTCCAGGCAAGAATACTAGAGTGGGTAGCCATTTTCTTCTCCAGGGGAGCTTCCTGACCCAGGGATCAAACCCATGTCTCCTACATTGCAGGCAGATTCTTTACCATTTGAGCCACCAGAGAAGCCCCAAACATAAAAAAGCTTGTTCTAAAATTTATATGGAAAGGCAAAGGAACTAGAATAGGTCAAAAATTTTTTAAAAGAATAAAGTGAGAGGAATCAATCCACTTGATTTTCAGACATAATTAGAACAATCAACACTGTGTGGTATTAGCATGGAGAAAAACACATATCAATAAATAAGAAAAGCAGAATAGAGATGCCAGAAATAAACGCACACAAATATGTCCATGGGATTTCTCTGGTAGCTCAGACAGTAAAGAAATTCCCTGCGATGCAGGAGACACAGGCTCGATCCCTGGGTTGGGAAGATGCCCTAGAGCTAGAGTAGGAAATGACAATCCACTACAGTATTCTTGCCTGGAGTATTCCATAGACAGAGAAGCCTGGTGGGCTACAGTCCATAGAGGTCGTAAAGAGTCAGACATGACTGAACATAGCACAGCAAATATACCCAACTGATTTTTGACAAGCATAGAAAAGAACTCAAATGGTGATGGAACAATTGGATATTCATAGGCAAAAAGATAAACCTCAGCTTCAACCTCACATCTTATACAAAAATGTACTCAAATGGATGACAAATTTAAAAGTATATCATAAAAGTGTAAAGCTTTTAGGATGAAAATAGGAGAATGCCTTCAGGGTCTGGGGCTAGGCAAAGAATTCTTGGACATAGCATGATCCCTAAAGGGGAAAACTGAACAATCAGATCTCATCAAAATTAAAAACTTTTAATGGATGAAGGTGGTCAAAAGGTACATACTTCCAGTTGTAAGATGAATAAATACTGGAAATGTAATGTACAACATGATGCTACACTTTACAGTCATGCATGGTAACCTTTAAAAATCATGAATCACTGTACTGTACTACACCTGTAACATAGAATATTGTACATTAACTATACTTCAATTTTTTTTAAAGTTGCTAACAGATTAGATCCTAAAAGATCTCATTACCAGGAAAAATTTTTTGTAACTATATGAGGAAATATGTGCTAATTAAATATATTGTGGTAATCATTTCATAATACATGTACATCGAGTCATTATGAAGTATAACTTAAACTTATACAGGTCTATATATCTATTACATCAGATGGGGAAAGATATACCAATCTGAATGCAGCGTTCCAAAGAATAACAAGGAGAGATAAGAAAGCCTTTCTAATAAACAATGCAAAGAAATAGAGGAAAACAATAGAATGGGAAAAACTAGAAATCTTTTCAAGAAAATTAGATACCAAGGGAACATTTCACGCAAAGATGGGCACAATAAAGGACAGAAACAGTATGGACCTAACAGAAGCAGAAGATATTAAGAAGAGGTGGCAAGAATACAAAAAAGATCTTAATATCCTAGCTAACCACGATGGTGTGTTCACTCACCTAATGCCAGACATCCTAGAGTGTGAAGTTAAGTTGGCCTTAGGAAGCATTACTACAAACAAAGCTAGTAGAGGTAGTGAAATCCCAGCTGAGTTATCTCAAATCCTAAAAGATTTTGCTGTGAAAGTGCTGCACTCAGTATGCCAGTAAATTTGTAGAATTCAGCAGTGGCCACAGGACTGGAAAAGGTCGGTTTTTGTTCTAATTCCAAAGAAGGGCAATACCAAAGAACATTCAAACTACTGCACAGTTGCACTCATCTCACACGCAAGCAAGGTGAAGCTCAAAATTCTTTAAGTTAGTCTACAACAGTACATGAACTGAGAACTTTCATGTATACAAGCTGGATTTAGAAAAGGCAGAGGAAACCAGAAATCGAATTGCCAGTATCCATTGGATCACAGGAAAAGCAAGAGATTTAAAAAAAATCCACTTATGCTTCATTGACTACACTAAAGCCTTTGATTATGTGGATCACAACAAACTATGGAAAATTCTTAAAGAGATGGGAATCCCAGACCATCATACCTGCCTCCTGAGAAACCTGTATGCAGGTCAAGAAGCAACAGTTAGAACTTGACATGGAACAACAGACTGATTCAAAACTGGGAAAGGAGTACATCAAGGTTGTTTATTGTCACCCTGCCTATTTAACTTCTATGCAGACTACATCATGTGAAATGCCAGGCTGGATGAATCACAAGCTGGAATTAAGATTGCCAGGGGGAATATCAATAGCCTCAGGTATGCAGATGACACCACCCTCATGGCAGAAAGTGAAGAGAAACTAAGAGCCTCTTGATGAAGGTGGAAGAGGAGAGTGAAAAAGGTGGCTTAAAAGTCAACATTCAAAAAACCAAAATCATGGCATCTGGTCCCATCTCATGGCAAGTAAATGGGGGAACAATGGAAACAGTGACAGACCTTATTTTCTTGGGCTCCAAAATCACTGCAGGTGGTGACTGCAGCCATGAAATTAGAAGACACTTGCTCCTTGGAAGAAAAGCTATGACAAATATAGACAGCATATTAAAAAGCAGAGACATCACTTTGCTGACAAAGGTGTGTATAGTCAAAGCTATGGTTTTTCCAGTAGTCACGTATGGATGTGAGAGTTGGACCATAAAGAAGGCTGGGCTCCAAAGAACTGATGCTTTTGAACTGTGGTTCTGCTGAAGACTCTTGAGAGCCCCTTGGACAGCAACAAGATTAACCCAGTCAGTCCTAAAGGAATTCAATCTGGAATATTCATTGGAAGGATTGATGCTGAAGCTGAAGCTCCAATACTTTGGCCACCTGATGTGAATAGCCAACTCATTGGAAAAGACCCTGATGCTGGAAAAGATTGAAGGCAGGAAGAGAAGGGGATGACAGAGGATGAGATGGTTGGATAGCATCACCGACTCAATGGACATGAGTTTGAGCAAACTCCGGGAGATAGTGAAGGACAAGGAAGCCTGGCATGCTGCAGTTCAGGAAGTCGCAGAGTCAGACACGACTGATCTACTGAACAACAAGTCATTATGCAGTATACCTTAAACTTATATAGGGCTATATGTCAATTACATCTCAATAAAACTGGAGAAAATAAATTTTAAAGAACTTTTACTCTTCTGAGACTTCCCTGGTGATCTACTGACTAAGACCCCATGCTCCCAGTGCAGGGGCGCTAGGTTTGATCCCTGGTCAAGGGACTAGGTCTCACAGGCTGCAACTAAGCTCAAAGATCCTCCATGCCACAACTAAGATTCAGCACAGCCAAATAAATAATTTTTTAAAAAAACTTGCAACAGACAAACAACTAATCTCAAAACTATACAAGCATGGACCTAAATAGAAAGCCCAGAGATAAATCCACGCACATATGGACACCTTATCTTTGACAAAGGAGGCAAGAATATACAATGGATTAAAGACAATCTCTTTAACAAGTGGTGCTGGGAAATCTGGTCAACCACTTGTAAAAGCATGAAACTAGAACACTTTCTAACACCATACACAAAAATAAACTCAAAATGGATTAAAGATCTAAATGTAAGACCAGAAACTATAAAACTCCTAGAGGAGAACATAGGCAAAACACTCTCTGACATACATCACAGCAGGATCCTCTATGACCCACCTCCCAGAATATTGGAAATAAAAGCAAAAATAAACAAATGGGACCTAATTAACCTTAAAAGCTTCTGCACATCAAAGGAAACTATTAGCAAGGTGAAAAGACAGCCTTCAGAATGGGAGAAGATAATAGCAAATGAAGCAACTGACAAACAACTAATCTCGAGAATATACAAGCAACTCCTACAGCTCAACTCCAGAAAAATAAATGACCCAATCAAAAAATGGGCCAAAGAACTAAATAGACATTTCTCCAAAGAAGACATCCAGATGGCTAACAAACACATGAAAAGTTGCTCAACATCACTCATTATCAGAGAAATGCAAATCAAAACCACTATGAGGTACCATTTCACACCAGTCAGAATGACTGCGATCCAAAAGTCTACAAGTAATAAATGCTGGAGAGGGTGTGGAGAAAAGAGAACCCTCTTACACTGTTGGTGGGAATGCAAACTAGTACAGCCACTATGGAGAACAGTGTGGAGATTCCTTAAAAAACTGGAAATAGACCTGCCTTATGATCCAGCAATCCCACTGCTGGGCATACACACTGAGGAAACCAGAAGGGAAAGAGACACGTGTACCCCAATGTTCATCGCAGCACTGTTTATAATAGCCAGGACATGGAAGCAACCTAGATGTCCATCAGCAGATGAATGGATAAGAAAGCGGTGGTACATATACACAATGGAGTATTACTCAGCCATTAAAAAGAATACATTTGAATCAGTTCGAATGAGGTGGATGAAACTGGAGCCTATTATACAGAGTGAAGTAAGCCAAAAAGAAAAACACCGATACAGTATACTAATGCATATATATGGAATTTAGAAAGATGGTAGCAATAACCCTGTGTACGAGACAGCAAAAGAGACACTGATGTATATAGAACAGTCTTATGGACTCTGTGAGAGAGGGAGAGGGTGGGAAGATTTGGGAGAATGGCATTGAAACATGTAAACTATCATGTATGAAACGAGTTGCCAGTCCAGGTTCGATGCACGATACTGGATGCTTGGGGCTGGTGCACTGGGACGACCCAGAGGGATGGAATGGGGAGGGAGGAGGGAGGAGGGTTCAGGATGGGGAACACATGTATACCTGTGGCGGATTCATTTTGATATTTGGCAAAACTAATACAATTATGTAAAGTTTAAAAATAAAATAAAATTTAAAAAAATATATACAAGCAACTCCTACAGCTCAATTCCAGAAAAATAATTGACCCAATCAAAAAATGGGCCAAAGAACTAAACAGACATTTCTCCAAAGAAGACATACAGATGGCTAACAAACACATGAAAAGATGCTCAACATCACTCATTATCAGAGAAATGCAAATCAGAACCACAATGAGGTACCATTTCACGCCAGTCAGAATGGCTGCGATCCAAAAGTCTACGAGCAATAAATGCTGGAGAGGGTGTGGAGAAAAGGGACCCCTCTTACACTGTTGGTGGGGATGCAAACTAGTACAGCCACTATGGAGAACAGTGTGGAGATTCCTTAAAAAACTGGAAATAGAACTGCCATACGACCCAGCAATCCCACTGCTGGGCATACACACCGAGGAAAACAGAATTGAAAGAAACACGTGTACCCCAATGTTCATCGCAGCACTGTTTATTATAGCCAGGACATGGAAGCAACCTAGATGTCCATCAGCAGATGAATGGATAATAAAGCGGTGGTACATATACACAATGGAGTATTACTCAGCCATTAAAAAGAATACATTTGAATCAGTTCGAATGAGGTGGATGAAACTGGAGCCTATTATACAGAGTGAAGTAGGCCAGAAAGAAAAACACCAATACAGTATACTAACGCATATATATGGAATTTAGAAAGATGGTAACAATAACTCTGTATACGAGACAGCAAAAGAGACACTGATGTATAGAACAGTCTATTGGACTCTGTGGGAGAGGGAGAGGGTGGGATGATTTGGGAGAATGGCATTGAAACATGTATAATATCATATATGAAACGAGTTGCCAGCCCAGGTTCGATGCACAATACTGGATGCTTGGGGCTGGTGCACTGGGACGACCCAGTGGGATGGTATGGGGAGGGAGGAGGGAGGAGGGTTCAGGATGGGGAACACATGTATACCTGTGGCAGATTCATTTTGATATATGGCAAAACCAATACAATATTGTAAAGTTAAATAAAATAAATTTTAAAAAAAAGAAAAAATAAAAAAATTTCAATCTCCCAAAGACCCTGCTGAGAGCATAAAAAGACAAGCTACAAACTAAGAGAAAATACTTGCAAATGACATAACTAGTAAAAAAAAAATCTAGAATATATTGATATATAAAGAAATCTCAAAACTCAACAGTAAAAAACAATACACCTAGAAAATATGCAAAAGGCATGCACAGACCTGCAGAGGATAGAGAGATGTCAAATAAGTACATGAAAAGCTGTTCGATATCATCACCCATAAGAGAAAAAGCAAATTTTCTTAATAAGATAGCCACAATGAGGTATCACTGCATACCTATCAGCATGGCTAAGAAAAAAATGTTGGTGAGGATACTAAGACCCTCTATTAAAGATATTGGTAGGGATATAAACTTGTATAGCCACTCCAGAAAATTGTTTGGTAGTTTATTTAATAAAAAAAAAAAAAACCTAAATATACAACTAGCAGAAGATCCAGATATCGAATACTTGGGGATTTCTAGCAATGAAATGAAACTGATGCTCACACAAAAACCTGTACATGAATGTTCATAGCATAAATATATGGAACTTAGAAAGATGGTAATAATGACCCTATATGCGAGACAGCAAAAGAGACACAGATGTAAAAAAATAGACTTTTGAACTCTGGGAGAAGGCGAGGGTGGGATGATTTGAGAGAATAACATTGAAACATGTATATTACCATATGTGAAATAGATTGCCAGTCCAGGTTGATGCATGAGACAGGGCGCTCAGGGCCGGTGCACTGGGATGACCCTGAGGGATGGGATGGGGAAGGAGGTGGGAGGGGGGTTTAGGATGGGGGACACATGTACACCCATGGCTGATTCATGTGCATGGATGGCAAAAACTACTACGATACGTAAAGTAATTAGCCTCCAATTAAAATAAATAAATTAACTTACAAAAAATAAAAAAATTAAAAAAAACCTCTCCAACCCCCATTACTCTCAAGATGAAACCCAAACTCCTAAATATATATTTCAAAGCCCAAGTCTACCTCTATCTCTTACTAGCTGTGCAAACTTGAGCAGGTCAAACTCTCTCACCCTCAGTTTTCTCATTTATTATAAAATGGAAATAATAATGCCATGCTGCTACTGCTAAGTCGCTTCAGTCGTGTCTGACTCTGTGCGACCCCATAGACGGCAGCCCACCAGGCTCCCCTGTCCCTGGGATTCTCCAGGCAAGAACACTGGAGTGGGTTGCCATTTCCTTCTCCAATGCATGAAAGTGAAAAAATAAAGTGAAGTCGCTCAGTCGTGTCTGACTCCTAGCGACCCCATGGACTGCAGCCTACCAGGCTCCTCCGTCCATGGGATTTTCCAGGCAAGAGTACTGGAGTGGGGTGCCATAAGAATATGTAAACTAATGCTCATGAAAGCATTCTTTAAATTAGAAACTTCTAGACACACGCGAGGAACTATTACCACATTTCAATCCTGACTCCCATGTCTCCCCTAGTTCATCTCCAGCCAAACTGAACTATTTCCTGGCCCATAAATATGCTTTTTCTGTGTCATCTTCATTTTGAGCTATCTGCCTAGACTCTCTCTCCAATCTCTGAACTCTACCCACTGAAATTCTTCCCACAACTAATTCATGCCCAAAAATGTACTTGTTATAAAATAGGGGGAAAAAAGAGGAAAAGAATTTACCACTGGGGAAAATGATTAAGAAAACTGGTAATTCAGAATAGTGCTTGAAATCTATTCATTCACTCAATAAATATTTATTGACCATCCAAAACACATCAGGCAGTTTCCTTGACACTGAAATATAAAAGTGTGTATGGTTGGCAATAAATATTGGTAGAATGACTGAATGAGAGAACACATGAATGAATAATAAACTATCATACTCTACAATTTAAAAACTTTAAAGTATAAGAAATAATTATTATATAATGGTAGATAACTAAGATAAAATATCATATAGTTAACTGTAATACAGAACTTGTAAAAAAAATACATAAAAAAAGAAAGTTGTTGTTACCACATATGGATGATAGACAAGGTTATGGGTGAGTTTATATGATTTGATGTCATTTGTGGCTTCTTTATACTTTCCAAATTTATTACAGCAATCAATCATTACTTTTGTAGTTTGAAGGAAAATGGTATTTATTTTTAAAAAGTAAGAAAAGAACTCCCAATCACAGTTCAAGATTCATCTCCAATTTCACATCTTCCATGCATTTCCGGATTTGTACTGGGTGTGAACTCTCCCTCCTTTGAACTTCCACAAGATTGCTTTGCTCCTCTCTTGTGTCACATGTCTTGTTCTGCTTTATATTAAAATCTCATATATTTTCTTTCTCTCCAGGCCTTGCTCACTTCTGTGGCCCCTGTATACATTGACACTGAGTCAGAATACACGACTTGAAATAGCTGAAAGCCAATGGTAACTACCAGACTGTATTTTTCTTTTACTCTAAACTGAGGTCCTTACCTCAGTGGTAAGGAATCCACCTGCCAATGCAGGAGACACAGAATGTTCAATCCCTGCCTCAGAAAGATCCCCTGGAGTAAGAAATGGCAGCCCACTCCAGTATTATTGCCTGGAAAATCCCATGGACAGAGGAGCCTGGGTACAGTCCATGGCATCACAAAGAGTCAGACACGACTGAGCATGGACACACACAAGGTAGATTGAAAAGTACTTTCCTAGATCATAGGAAGGATCAAGATGGTCATGAAAAGTTTCCCTCTGAAGGAGCCCTATGCAGCAGTAGGGAGCAGACCTTTAGAAGCTTGAGCCCAGGATGCCCTAAGTAGTGTAAAGATTCATGCATCAATGCTTGTAGCCATTACCAGCAGTCATTCTGCAAACTTTCTGGGAACACTGACCAAAGAAATTGGGCAGAATTTTTAAGTTAATTTTTATTGGAGTAAAATTGGGCAGAATTTAAAGAAACATCATAGAATATTATTCTTGACTCTTGGTTACAGCAAAAAAGGCCCAGCGTATGGATTGGAATTTCATGTGCAAAGATTCAGTTCCATAGAACAAACCTGAAGGGTATGTGGTGTTTCAAGACAGGATAGGAAATGCAAATATCAATCACTTTAACTGCCACATAAAATTGCAAACAGTAACAGATATCTATCTCCAGGCTGTCTTTCCTTTCCTCCAGTCCTCTCTAAAGGCTAGGACTACATATGCAAATAGCCTCAGAGAGCTTTCCTCTCACTTAGTCAGTATACAGACAGTCTTAAGAGTCTGAAGGAATTACAGAAAACTATGGTTCTTACAAAGGTAGGTATGAAAAACCTCCATATGCCCCTTATATCTACGCTTATTCTTTTTTTTAAGAAGCCAAAGTTTTGGCTTTTGACATGAATGAATAATCTATGTATGATAATTAATAAAAACTGACATCACATTACTGGTGTTTCATTAGAAGCCACCCCACTCTTCCTGTCAGTCTTTTTTGTGGTGGATTATCAGGGATGCTCTATAGAAAATTTTGGTTAAGGACTGAAAATATTTCAAATGCTTAGCTAGAGTCCCCTGTAGGGAGAACTAAGAATTAGAAACCACACAGTGCTATGAATGGGCTCCTGTAGGCCTTAAGGAACCAAAAATCCCTCCACCCCACCCTCACTGCTGGCCACAGCTGGGATAGGTGACCCCCACTTGCAGCAGAAATGTAATCTATGAGTACAAAATGTCCATAATGGTACAGCTTTCTTGACTGCTAGAGTCCTTAAAACCCATCTAGAGATTGATTCAGTTTACAGACAGAATCAAGATTCCTGGTCTTCATTCAAGGATCGTTAGTTCCTTCACAAAGGGAGTGTTGCCTGGCAGGACTCCTCATGAGTGGTTTAACTAGAAATTTGGTTTTCAAGAGTGCATCCCTGTGTAAAACCTACTGAAGCCACATCAGCAAGTCTGCCTTCAGCAAGGAGATGGCAGGCAAGTGTGCCATCTTGGTGTGGTAGTGCCAAAGCCACACCTAGGTCACCTCAAGCTGCTATATGGGGATATCAGATCCATTTTATCCTAGCATTGAGCTTCTGAAGGCTGATGCCTGATGCCTCCTAGTAAGAGAAATAAAATACTGATTCATGCTACAACATGGATGAACTCAACATAATGCTAAGTTAAAGACACAAAAGGCCAATATTATGATTCCATTTATATGAAATGTCCAGTGTAGGTAAATCTATAAAGACAGAAAGTAGATTCATGGTTGCCAAGGGATGGGGAAGGTGGAAATGGGGAGTGAGTGCTTAAGGGGTACAAATTACCTTCTAGAGTGATGAAAATGTTCTGTAACTAGATAGTCATAATGATTGCACAGGATTATGAATGTACTAAATGCCACTGAATTGCACACTTTAAAATGGTTAATACAGTAAATTTTACATGATGTCTATTTTACCACATAAGAAAAAAAAATTCATCTTTTAATTCCATTTCTAGAAATTCTATTTGGTTCTTTCTGATATTTATTTATTAATATATCTTCCTTGTCTTTTTTATATCCTCTCATTTATTTAAACATGTTTCTAAGTTGTTTGCATCTGATAGTAACTTTGGAGATCTACATCTTTAGTTTATTATTTGTGCTGATAGTGGCTTTTTTAAAAACTGTGTGTATGTTTGGCTAGCTTTATCTGTGAGGGTCTTGTTAAAGTCTGAGAAGTAGACTCCTCCAGAAAGGACCAGATTTGCTCCTGCCATATGTCTGGATTTGCCACTAAAAATGAACTGGGCTATGCCGATAGTATTTATTTGAACTCCAAAACCACATGAGGGCAGGCTTGTGATTGCAAACATCAAAGGCCCCTAATAAGAAAGTGAAAAGAAAATTTACACTTTTGGGAAATGGTAGAAAATATTTGCAAATCATAAAGAGTCTAGCAATCAAATATATAAAGAACTCTTCAACTCTACAACAAAATGACAAACACCCAGTTTATACATAGGCAAAAGGCACAAATAGAAATTTCCCCAAGTAAGATATACAATGGCCAGTTAAGCACATGAAAATATACTCAACGTCATTAATCATTAGGAAAATGTAAATCAAAACCATAAGTGATACCACTTCACACCTACTAGGATGGCTGTAATTTTTAAAAACCCTGAAAATAACAAAGGTTGGAGAGGATATGGATAAATTGGAACCCTACCTTGCTGGTAGGAATGTAAAATAGTGCAGCTGCTGTGGAAAACAGCTTGGTGTTCCCTCAAAAAATTAAACATATGACCCAGTTACTCCAGTCCTAAATTTATACCCTCAAAATTGAAAACAGATATTCCAACAAAACTTGTACACAACTGCTCATAACAATCAAAGCAGTGTTATTCATAATCACCAAAAGGTGGAAACAACTCAAATGTCCACCAGATGCAAATGCATAAAGAAAATGTGGTCCATCTGTACAATGGAATACAATTCAATCATAAAAATTGAGGTACTGATACATGGCACAACAGAGATAACTTCAGGTGAAAAAAGTCAGGCACAAATGTTCACAAATTGTATGACTGCATTTGAGTGAAATACACAGAATAGGGAAATCCATAGAAATAGAAAATACATTAGTGTTTAACAGGGGCTCCAGGGAGGGGGACTGGGAAATGACTGTTAACAGGTATGGAGTCTCTTTATGGGATGATGAAAATGTTTTCGAATTTGATAACAGCAATGGTTACACAACACAGTGAATATACTATGACTGAAATGACCGGAGAAGGCAATGGCACCCCACTGCAGTACTCTTGCCTGGAAAATCCCATGGACGGAGGAGCCTGGTAGGCTGCAGTCCATGGGGTCGCTAAGAGTCGGACACGACTGAGCGACTTCACTTTCACTTTTCACTTTCATGCATTGGAGAAGGAAATGGCAACCCACTCCAGTGTTCTTGCCTGGAGAATCCCAGGGACGGGGGAGCCTGGTGGGCTGCCGTCTATGGGGTCACACAGAGTTGGACACGACTGAAGCGACTTAGCAGCAGCAGCAGTAGCAGCAGCGGGAGCTGCTAGTTGCAGGGGCAAGAGGCTTGAGCCAGAGCAGGAGGAGGTAGAGACCCCTGGCACTCAAGATTTTTAAAGACTGCCCAATAGCCTGCTTCTGCAAAATACCTTTCACCCTCCTCCACTCCTCCTGGAATCCCACCATTATTTACTCCTTTGAAATAAGACAGCAAGAACATGTTGAAAAGTACACAAATTCGCTGTAAGCCTGCGGTCAAGTTGCCGGGCTTCCCTGGGGCTCAGTTTTCTTTGTTAAAAAAAAAAAAAAGAGAGAGAGAGAGATAATAATGGTGGTTGTAAAAAAAAAAAAAAAAAAAAGTAAAAGTATGCCCAGTATCGAGCACAGGACTCGTTTTTTAAAGAAGTGATTTTTTTTTTTTTTTTTAGACACGCTAAGCGGCTTGTGGGAATCTTCCCGATCTTACTTCCCCGACCAGGGGTGGAACCTGTGCCTGCTACAGTGGCAGCACGGAGTCAACCACTGGACGGCCAGGGAAGTCCCAGAGAAGTGATTCTTATAACATGAAGGGTGTTAAAACGTCCTGGGACACCTGCAAATACTTCTTGGCCGAAGAACCAGAGTCTTCATTCGTGGCTTGGCCCCTTTTAATTTATTTGACACATCCGTAGGGAAAACAGATCAGTAGTATAATTCTAGATAAATGGAGGGAGAGAAGAGGAGTGGAAATGGTAGCGGGGAATGCCTGCACTTCTGCCAGGTATACAGTACCGCCCCGGAATTAGGCGCGCTTTAGGCGCCTGCAAAGCGGGGTTCCTTAAGGTGCGCAGCAACCTAACACAGCAAATGTTGCCTGCGCCGGGAGCTGGTGGAAGGGGCCCGTGAAGCACAGGCATTCTTGGATACACTAAACACTTGGCAGGCTTTCACACTTGAATTCTGACGTGGGTTCATTACTAAAAATCTGAAGTCATTGGAGCTTTCATAAGAGGTGTGTGGGACATCCTGCAGCTTGCGTCTGAGCACCTGGACTGTGTTGCAAACTCAAACAGTAAACTCCAGCTCCCGAAATGCACGGTGGGATCTGATTTCAAAAACCCCGTGCAAAAAAAACAAAAAAACAAAAAAAACCCACAATGGGCAAACAGCCTCCAAGCTTATCATTTCGTCTTAACCACTAGCCAGATTCTTGGACTTTGCGGATTTTGCGCGCGAATGGAGCAGAATCATATAGTCCCATCCATTCCACCAACTTCTGCTCAGAGCCCAATGCAAGAATAACTTCACCCTACTTTGCTTGGTTTGCTGGGGGTTCCGCGTCGTCCCCACCCCTACCTCTCCACCTTTTCCTCTGGGAAAACAAACGGAGCGGCATTGGTGAATTGCACGAGGGTTGGGCGGACGAAGCCGAAGTTTTATCCACCCCACCCCTGACCCCAAATGGCTGTCGCAATCCAGCACAGCCCCTTCCTCCAACCGGACATTTCGTCCAAGTTGGAAGCAGTCGATTAAACTACAAGTTGGAGTCACGGTTCCCCGAACAAGAGTATCCACTACCAGCACCACTCTCACGTGCACTCGCCCTAGTTTACTTCCACGCCCTGGCCCCAACGGCAGACCCATGGGGCCCCGCCTACCCCCACGAGAGGCAACGTGAAACCTACTAGGGGGGCGTCTATCTGACTCCAGCGGGTACATTTTGAACTCGCGGAAGGCAACAAAACCGCTATATAAGGCGCGCAAGCCCCAGTATCTGCGCCAGAAGAGGTCCCGGCGCCAGAAGAGCACAGCTCGAGACCGCTGGTCCCAGCTCGAGCCCAGATCCTCGGATCGCCTCACACCCAGCGCAGAGTCTGCAGAAGCACAGTCTTTCATCGACAGCAAAGCATGGACAGCAGCCGCTTTGACATAGGATTCCACAACTTGGGAATCGACGAGGACGAACTGAATGGTTAGTGCCTAGACGGCGATGGCAGGTGCTTCGGCAAATCCCAGAAAAGGAAGTTTCCCTGGGAAGGGCAGGTGGACGGGATACTGCATAGCAGCTCCTCCTCCAACACGGCCCCGGCCCCCTCCAGCCCGCGCACCGTGGGCTCCAAGACTCCCTGCCCCAGTCTCTCTCCCTTTTGCTTTCCTCTTTTTCCAGATGTGGAGCCTACCCTGATCTCAGAGGTTTTAAACGGAGAGGAAGATGAAACTCGGTCCTCACCTGAGCCCGGAGAAGCAGCTGCAGCCGCAGCCGCAAACTACTTTGGCGAGGCCGACTCCAACCTCCTGGACGACGAAAACCACGAGGGCGACGAAAACCGCGAGGGCGACGAAAACCGTGACGGCGACGGAAACCGTGAGGGCGATGAAAACCGTGAGGGCAACGGCGGCGATATTGAGCCCCCGCCGCAGCAGGAGGAGCCGGGCCCCCTGGCCATCCAGGGGCCCCAGAATGCGGCAGTAAAGCCGCGCCGCTGCCGTACCGTTTTCACCCAGTTGCAGCTGCTGGAGCTGGAACGAGTTTTCCGCCACGTTCAGTACCCCGACGTGTTTGCACGGTAAGTGGCTGGCTCCGGAGACGCCCAGTTCTTCGCTGGCCCGCGCGCCTTCCAGGCCGCCTTAGGTTCTTTTCCAGGACCCTTCCCCCTCCTCTCCCGGGCCAAAAGCCACTTTGGAGGCTCGAGGGCGCCGGGTCTGCCCTAGCTCGTGGAGGTTGGACCAAACCCTGCAGAGCTTGCAGGGGTGCAAGAGAGGGGCGGGACTAGGGTGGAACAAGTAAAGCAGGGCAGATTAATATTGATTTAATTTAAAATCTTGGTAATTCGCTCATCGTGGGGTTTTGCATGCATTTTTTTTTTTCTGGCTTTCATCATTTCTTTTTTTTTTTTTTTAAACTTTACATAATTGTATTAGTTTTGCCAAATATCAAAATGAATCCGCCACAGGTATACATGTGTTCCCCATCCTGCATTTTTATATTTTAAATATTGCAGTAAAACTTTATCGTGATTACTCCGCTTTTTCCACGCCATTTAAATTTTGTGCACGAGGAGAGCGCCTCCTAGCGCTCACCCTGGTCTCTCGGCCCTGCCACGTGCAGCGCGGTTTCCAGTCTTTGACCGTTAAAAAGCCCGGGCCAGAGCCCCCTAGAGTACGAAGTGGTTGTTGCTGAGTCGTGTTGGACTCGGCGACCCCGTGGGGTGTAGCCCGCCAGGCTCCTCTGTCCGTGGGATTCTCCAGGCAAGAATGCTGGAGTGGGTTACCATTTCCTTCTCCATAGAGTACGAAGGGGAAGGCCTATTCTGTCCCGATAGGAATGGGGGCATCAGGACGAATCAGTGTGAGGTTTATGGGCGCCCTTTCTGGTTCCATTGTATACGTCCTTCACCCTTGATTGCTTGGCTGATATGGCTTGAAGTTTCTCCATGAGAGTTCACCACTCCCTTTTACAGTAAACAGAAATACTTGGGTTTAAAACACCAATTTTTTGCGCGGGAAGGGGGGGATTGTCATTTTAGTTATTTTTACGGAGGGATCTCCATAAAAGTGAAAAGATTTTCAAGTTACTTCTCTGCTGTTGCACAAATGGAAAAATTAATTGAGTCATATTGAAGTAACAGGCACATTACCAGGAATTTTAATATGTATTCCCTTTTTATATTTTAATTAATGGGTGAGTTGTCCACAGGAAGACCCTAAGTAAACCATAAACCGTATTACAGAAAATTTTAATTTACAGAAATGTGATATATTTTATCCACAATTCCAAATACTGAATTTGCACTTTTCCCCCATCAGAGAGGACATTGCAAGACGTCTGAATCTGGCTGAAAGAAGAGTGCAGGTTAGTAAATCTTAATTTTAAGATTGGCCGGGCAGCCATTCTAAAACATGCTTTACGTTTTGTCCTGAAAACTCTCAATTTGGTGTGCTTTGTTGTCTTTTCCATACAAACACACACAGGGAAAAAAGTAGAACACAGACCTCTCTCCTCTCTAACACACACACACACACACACACACACACACACACACACACACACACAGGTTTTTTTCCAGTAAATAAAGTTCATCTTCTAACACTGGCATCCTTTAGGGAGGCTGTTAGTATTCCCTAAAGGAATATTTCTATGTGACTCTACTGGGGCTCAGTCTCACATGGGAAGCATTCACTTTAATACTCTGAAAAGCTAGGTTATAAGAAAGATCAACTGTACTCAGTTATTTAAAATACTTAAAACCCGGGCATAAGATCTTAGCTAAAGGAGTGAACTTATAAATATTAGACATTGGTGTGAGGGAGTAATTCAAACACAGAGCATAGTACATGAGTAACTAACATATGTTTAGTTAAACTGAAACTGTCAAGGGGGTGGCTTAAAGTTCCAAATCCCAGTGCCTAATTGTCTTGCTGCTGTTTTTTAAGTGTTTTTGCAAAGTAGTGTAGAGGTGGCAGTCTTAAATTCTAGTTGGTTTTTTTTTGGAAGACTTTGATGTCAGCCTGAAAACATTGCTAAAATATTGCAGTTATGGTAGTAATGGGGAAAAGTTTGCAAGCTTTGGAAAATCATCCTTAAAAATGAAGGAGTAGAAGCTCAGCTAGATTTATTACTGTGCACGAGAGTAAGTACCTATCTCAATTATTCTTTTTCTTTTCCAATATAAAGTTTGCTGAATGTACAAGAAGAGGTTATCACTTAGGGTATAGAATTTTTTAGGGGGTGGGGAGGCTCTGTCAGGCAATTACCTAGAAACAAAGATTGTCTTGGTTTGATCTGAAATGTAAAACTTGAAGCTATTCTTGAACTAACATGGAAAAATAAAATGGCTATTGTTTCAAAAAAATGATAGAACTATATTGTTGACAAGATATGAATTAAGTTTATTTTCTACAAACTGTTATTGATGAAGACATGGATAATACATTCATGTTTCTGAAAAGTAATCTGTACATGGCGGGAGGGAATAATAAATATTATTTCTAACCAGGAAAAAAAAATGAATCCAAAAAAGAGAAAGAATAATTTTGAATAAAGTTTCCCTGACCTAAGAAGGGGTAAAAGGTTAGAGAAGAGTCAAATTCAACTTTATGAAACTAATAATGCATAAGTGAATATTCCCTTGAATTTTTAACATCTAAGATTTTGTTGATCATTTTTGCTGATATTGTTTTAAAAAGGTGGATTTTATGAGTGTGATCTCATTTCAGGCCAAATTCTCACCTGTGTTAATTTAAAGTACTTTTTTCATTTATTCAGGCAGTGATTACAAATATGTAGATCATGAAGTCAAAAGGTGACTATTTCAGTCACTTTTAGTAAAGTATAGATAACCATAGTTATATCAAAGAAATATTTGTTTGCCCCCCTCAAAAATATATATGGATATATATATATACATATGGATGCTGTTGCTGCTGCTACTGCTAAGTCGCTTCAGTCATGTCCAACTCTGTACAACCCCATAAACGGCAGCCCACCAGGCTCCCCCGTCCCTGGGATTCTCCAGGCAAGAACACTGGAGTGGGTTGCCATTTCCTTCTCCAGTGCATGAAAGTGAAAAGTTAAAGTGAAGTCACTCAGTCGTGTCGGACACTTAGCGACCCCATGGACTGCAGCCCACCAGGCTCCTCCATCCATGGGACTCTCCAGGCAAGAGTGCTGGAGTGGGGTGCCATTGCCTTCTCCGAATGAGACATGACTTAGCCATTAAACAACAACATACGTGAGCACAGTGATGGAAATACACTGTGCATCTGTCAGTGGTGTGCAGAAAAGCAGACCACCGGATGCTGGCATCCTAATGCCACGGGCTGGACCAACAGTCAGGCCTGGTCTCAAAACGAATCTGACAGACAAGGTAAGCCCAGAGGAAAAGTTTGCTGAATTGTTTTTCCTCATCCTTCGGTTTACATAGTCCTCTCAATGGATTTCTGAAGGGAACATGAGCCAGAAAACACAAGTAAGGAAAAATATAATGTTCTTGTATATTTCCAAATACTGCAGCATGATTTCCCCCAAACGTAATAGATGCTTCCCCTACCCATCTTGTGCAAGTATGACAGATCTGTTTTATGAAACCAGTATTGAGAATATGGACCTAATATTGGCCCATACTAAAATTTGCCATCCATGAGATTTTGGCTATGTTTAGGGAGATTAGACCCCAGGTACATTTGAATCCCTCCAGAATGAGTTTTATTACAGTGGCCTTCTTCAGACTATATTTGCATGTAGTAGAAGGACACCTAATCCTAAAATGGGAGAGAGAAAAGACAGCTTAAAACTTGCAGTTTGGGAAGGTCCAAAATAATTAAATACAGGGTAAACCCCATCACTTGCTATGCTAATAGAAAAGTAAAGTCTAATTGATAGCTTGTTTGTTTGTTAATGATTGGTAAGCATTTAGAGAGGAGCCTCTTTTGTGACTCTTGTCCCCACAGGACTGGACATGATTGGACCTTCCTGCCTTAGGGATGAGTGATAGGATTGGGGTCTCCTGGTTAAGGAGTAGAGCTGGCAGGACCTTGGGTACCCTAACACTGTGGGTAAACAGTGGCTCTTGTCTGGCATCCTGAAACTGAAGCTAGAACCAAATAAGCTGCCCTTTTCCTGAACCCAGGAAGGTTTGGAGGGTAGGGCAGATTGGAGCATGCAAAATTGACAGTGATGACAACAGGGTACTCAGTATCTTATCTGGAGAAAAGGATTTGGGGTTTAGTGAATTTTGGTTTAGTTAAGCTAAAATTTCCTTAACACTAACAGCTAAAATATCAAGTCAGTGACCAGGACTTCAGCAACTCTCGTGTTGCTGAAGCAACAAGTAAGACAAGCCACAAAGTCCCTGGGCCTCCCATGATCGAGCCTCCATTGACATAGCATCTGCTCCCAGGCATGGACATTAACAGCAGGGACCCGGTGCAATTCATCAATTAGGCCTGCATGTAAGACTTGAAAAAAATTCATTAAGGAATGTTAAAAATGACATTTAAAATGTTAAAAATGACAATTCAATGTGCCAAAGTCTGGACTAGGCTTGGCTCACTAAGGATTAACTGAGGGACGTGAGCTGTTTACTTTCCTAACAGAGTTTAGCAATAAGGAAATAGCTTCTGCTGCGGCAGTGTAAAATCTCAATGGCAGATTTGCATGGTGGGTGTTTTCTAGTATGACATTAACTGTTCAGTATACTAAAGCCATCTCTTTTTTTCCCTCTGGTTGAAGGTTTGGTTTCAAAACCGAAGGGCCAAATGGAGAAGATACCAGAGGGCATTGATGTTTAGAAATCTGCACCCTGCTGCCTTGGGCCACCCTATGGGGGTATTCTTTAATGGGCCCTATCATGTATTCCAGCCTGGATGGAGATATGTTCCTGCAGTGCCACGTCCAGGCCTGCCCCCTAGGGTATTCCCACCACCTGTGATGCCCGTACCTCTGCCACCCGGGCCATGGAGGATGCGTTTCCCACAGCCGGTGCCTATGCCTCACTATGCTATGGGCCCTGTAGGTGTGGCATGGGCCCCTGCCCGTCATTTTGCAGGCCCCCGTTTCTGAATATGTTATTCATACAGTTTTCCACAGGGTGTTTCTGCTACATATACGTTGTGCACAAAAAATAAGAAACCTGTTAAATGTGTAAAATGAGTGCCAGTTGTTTTGGGAGGGCATATGACGTTTCCAATAAAGAGATAAATTAGGAATATATCGATTGTGTCAAATGGGCTAAGTGGGTGTGTGTATGGGAATTGCTGCTGCTGCTGCTAAGTCACTTCAGTCGTGTCCGAGTCTGTGTGACCCCAGAGAAGGCAGCCCACCAGGCTCCCCCGTCCCTGGGATTCTCCAGGCAAGAACACTGGAGTGGGTTGCCATTTCCTTCTCCAATGCATGAAAGTGAAAAGTGAAAGTGAAGTCGCTCAGTTGTGTCCGACTCTTGACAATGCAATTCAAACAGAAGGTTAAAGATGCTTCCTTCCATAATGTAATGGGTCTAAGTCACTATAATAGGTTATGCACATCAGAGTCCTTCCAGTGCCTGTAGCGGGTTTACACTGACCCAGTGTTCTCCCCCCAACCCCATCCATACCCTTCCCCTTTGGGAGTGTGTACATATGCAGGATGGGAAGGTATGAGCCGTTAGTGAGGTACAGTGTGTTTTCAGGTGGGGACATCTTCTATTCAAGGAGCTCAATAGCCATGGACAGAGGAGCCTGGCAGGCTACAGTGCATGGAGTCACAGAGTAAGACATTCTGTGTATTCTTGCCATTCTTGCGCCTTATCTAGCGGTTTTGTTGCCTTCCGCGAGTTCAAAATGTACCCGCTGGAGTCAGATAGACGGCCCCCTAGTAGGTTTCACGTTGCCTCTCGTGGGGGTAGGTGGGGCCCCATGGGTCTGCCGTTGGAACCAGGGCGTGGAAGTAAACTAGGGCGAGTGCACGTGAGAGTGGTGCTGGTAGTGGATACTCTTGTTCGGGGAACCGTGACTCCAACTTGTAGTTTAATCGACTGCTTCCAACTTGGACGAAATGTCCGGTTGGAGGAAGGGGCTGTGCTGGATTGCGACAGCCATTTGGGGTCAGGGGTGGGGTGGATAAAACTTCGGCTTCGTCCGCCCAACCCTCGTGCAATTCACCAATGCCGCTCCGTTTGTTTTCCCAGAGGAAAAGGTGGAGAGGTAGGGGTGGGGACGACGCGGAACCCCCAGCAAACCAAGCAAAGTAGGGTGAAGTTATTCTTGCATTGGGCTCTGAGCAGAAGTTGGTGGAATGGATGGGACTATATGATTCTGCTCCATTCGCGCGCAAAATCCGCAAAGTCCAAGAATCTGGCTAGTGGTTAAGACGAAATGATAAGCTTGGAGGCTGTTTGCCCATTGTGGGTTTTTTTTGTTTTTTTGTTTTTTTTGCACGGGGTTTTTGAAATCAGATCCCACCGTGCATTTCGGGAGCTGGAGTTTACTGTTTGAGTTTGCAACACAGTCCAGGTGCTCAGACGCAAGCTGCAGGATGTCCCACACACCTCTTATGAAAGCTCCAATGACTTCAGATTTTTAGTAATGAACCCACGTCAGAATTCAAGTGTGAAAGCCTGCCAAGTGTTTAGTGTATCCAAGAATGCCTGTGCTTCACGGGCCCCTTCCACCAGCTCCCGGCGCAGGCAACATTTGCTGTGTTAGGTTGCTGCGCACCTTAAGGAACCCCGCTTTGCAGGCGCCTAAAGCGCGCCTAATTCCGGGGCGGTACTGTATACCTGGCAGAAGTGCAGGCATTCCCCGCTACCATTTCCACTCCTCTTCTCTCCCTCCATTTATCTAGAATTATACTACTGATCTGTTTTCCCTACGGATGTGTCAAATAAATTAAAAGGGGCCAAGCCACGAATGAAGACTCTGGTTCTTCGGCCAAGAAGTATTTGCAGGTGTCCCAGGACGTTTTAACACCCTTCATGTTATAAGAATCACTTCTCTGGGACTTCCCTGGCCGTCCAGTGGTTGACTCCGTGCTGCCACTGTAGCAGGCACAGGTTCCACCCCTGGTCGGGGAAGTAAGATCGGGAAGATTCCCACAAGCCGCTTAGCGTGTCTAAAAAAAAAAAAAAATGACTTCTTTAAAAAACGAGTCCCGTGATAATCACACCATCGTGATTATCTGGGTCGTGAAGATCTTTTTTGTACAGTTCTTCTGTGTATTCTTGCCATCTCTTCTTAATATCTTCTGCTTCTGTTAGGTCCATACCATTTCTGTCCTTTATCGAGCCCATCTTTGCATGAAATATTCCTTTGGTATCTCTGATTTTCTTGAAGAGATCCCTAGTCTTTCCCATTCTGTTGTTTTCCTCTATTTCTTTGCATTGATCGCTGAAGAAGGCTTTCTTATCTCTTCTTGCTATTCTTTGGAACTCTGCATTCAGATGTTTATATCTTTCCTTTTCTCCTTTCCTTTTCGCTTCTCTTCTTTTCACAGATATTTGTAAGGCCTCCCCAGACAGCCATTTTGCTTTTTTGCATTTCTTTTCCATGGGGATGGTCTTGATCCCTGTCTCCTGTACAATGTCACTAACCTCATTCCATAGTTCATCAGGCACTCTACCTATCAGATCTAGGCCCTTAAATCTGTTTCTCACTTCCACTGTATAATCATAAGGGATTTGATTTAGGTCATACCTGAATGGTCTAGTGGTTTTCCCTACTTTCTTCAATTTCAGTCTGAATTTGGCAATAAGGAGTTCTGAGCCACAGTCAGCTCCTGGTCTTGTTTTTGCTGACTGTATAGAGCTTCTCCATCTTTGGCTGCAAAGAATATAATCAATCTGATTTCGGTGTTGACCATCTGGTGATGTCCATATATAGTCTTCTCTTGTGTTGTTGGAAGAGGGTGTTTGTTATGACCAGTGCATTTTCTTGGCAAAACTCTATTAGTCTTTGCCCTGCTTCATTCCTTATTCCAAGGCCAAATTTGCCTGTTACTCCAGGTGTTTCTTGACTTGTCCAATACTTTTCATTCCTTTCTTCCTTCCCTTCACACATACAGATACCAAACATCAGTAAAGGGTTGTATCAAATGTGAGACTCCTGCAGCAAGGAGGTCATCGCTACTGTAGGGGCCCAGCCCCTGTTCGGAGTGAGGGACATCCAGGATGTGACAGTGCATGCCCATTGCCATCTTCACCCAATGATTTTGAAACAACCATCTTCATTTCTCATTTTTGCCCCCTTTCCTTCTTGTTAAACAACAGGTTCCTCAATGCTTTAAGTCCTCTTGGAACTACAGGGTCCGTAAAAATCAAAGCTCCAGGACCCCATACAGCCTTGCCATCCCAAGACTCAAATAGTACCCAGGGTACAAATCCTACAGTTCACTCTCAGATCCAGTCTGACAAACAGACAGGACATTTTTTCATCTCAGTCTGCCTGGAAGAAGCAAAAAAGTAAATACCTATTACCATAAGCAGAGGTCTTCAAAAGACAAATATACTATTTTAAAAAACATATGTATTTCTTCCAGGTGCCAGATGATTTAAAGAAGAATGGTGGGATGGGGGCAGAGGAATATGCAAAATGTTTCTGGGTATGATAGGTTCCCCTCAGTCTAGGTTTTAAAAAGGAGAGGTCTTTTAAAATAATCTCACAAAGAACATCCTCTTAAGTGCATTTCAAAAATCTCCAAAGCATAGATCAGAAATTACTTATCCTAATATAAGAAAGGGGCTTCCCTGGTAGCTCAGACTGTAAAGAATCCACTTGCAATGAAATTATTTTTGATGTATTAAAAATTATTAGAAATTGACTATGGGCTAATCATTTCATTTACCTGAGACAGATGGTATGTAAAGACCTGTAAAGGTGGCAGCTTTGGCTGACAAGTTTTTCAAAATAATTTTATTTCTTTATTTTTGGCTGTGCTGGGTTTTCATTGCTGCACAGGCTTTTCTCTAGTTGCAGAGAGCAGGGGGCTACTCTTTTGTGGTGCACAGGCTTCTCATTGCGGTGGCTTCTGTTGTTGCGGAGTATGGGGTCTAGGGCAGGCGAGTTTCAGTAGTTGCAGCACAGGGGCTCAGTAGTTAAGGCTCCTGGGCTCTAGAGAACAGGCCCAATAGTTGTGGCACAGGGCTTAATTTCTCTGTAGCATGGGGGATCCTCCCAATTCAAGGACTAAATCTGTGTCTCCCACATTGGCAGGCAGATTCTTTACCACTGAGTCACCAGGGAAGCCCCGGGCTGACAAGTTTTAAAAACATAATCTCAAAAGATGTATAAGAGTTTCAGCATTTTACAGTAACAATTCTGAATGTGCTCTTTCTAAAGTTACTTCACATTGATAAACACATGACAACTTCCACAATAGTCATTTTCATGGTCAAATTAAGCAGGGAGAAGGTATGAGATATTTGTGGGAAAAGAAAGTTTGGGTTTTTTTAAATTAGAATTAGATTTATGTAGACTGGATCTTGTTTCAAACAAATCTAGTCAAAACCTTGGAGGTCCAACTTGGAAGAGCCTAAGAATCAAAATCTCAGTCATCCTTCAGACTACAAGTATTTAGGGAAAGTGGGCACAGTAGGGAAAGACTAGGAATAATTATTTGGTTGAGAATACAAGGATCTTCCTTGAGATTGGTGTGAAAACTGCCTTTTTCAACAAAGAGTTAACATTGCTGTGAGTGCATTTTTTAAAGGAGAACAGAGTTTAATCTAAATTGTTTTCAAAAGAACAATTGGGCCTTTGCTTGAATTCCTAACATAGGGTAATTTGCCTAAAGTGGGCATGGTCTGAGCACATATGTATATTCTGTTTTCCCACTCAGACATTTAGTGCCGGTGTGACTCTCAGAATTGATGAAAACCTGAAAGTAAAATAATTGTGTAAAATACAAGAATTCTTCCCTGTATTTTCTGATTGGTAGATCCTACTTTGTCTAATTTGAGTCCTGTAACCCAGGGCCTTCTATTTATGGAAGTGGAGAAATTGGTATAAAGTGGTACATATGTATACTACCATGTATAAAATAGATAGCTAGCGGGAAGCTGCTATATAACACAGGGAGCCCAGCTTGGCACTCTGTGATAACCTAGAGGGACGGGATAGGAGCGGGGAGGGAGACTCAAGAGGGAGGGGATAGATATGCTGTGCTGTGCTTAGTTACTCAGTCGTGTCTGACTCTTTGGGACCCCATGGACTGTAGCCCGCAGGGTTCCTCTGACCATGGGGATTCTCCAGGCAAGAATACTGGAGTGGGTGGCCATGCCTTCCTCCAGGAGATCTTCCCAACCCAGGGATCAAACCCAGGTCTCTTGCAATGCAGGCAGATTCTTTACCAGCTGAGCCATCTGGGAATCCCCAGATACATATGTGTGTGTGTGTGTGTGTGTGTGTGTGTGTGTGTATGGCTGATTCACGCTGTTGTACAGCAGAAACCAACACTGCATTGTAAAGCAATTTTTCTCCAATTAAAAAACAAATTTAAAAAATATCTAATAAAATACAGAAAAAATGAACTGGTACATAGACAGGGATTCTCAAACCTTGAGTGGACGGACACTTGCTGGGGGGCAAATCATGTCACAATGCAACCCTCATCACATACCTCCTTCCTAAGAATGCTGCACAAAATTATCATTTGGGGATTCATTTGAGGTTTTCCTCATGCTCCTTCCCAACTAGTCAAGGGAACAGAACATCCCAAAGAGAACGAACCCTTGCCTCAGACAGTTCCTCTTCTTAGCGGATACTTTCTCATTTTCTTTTAATGTACGTCCACACAAGGTTACATTAATTTGGCAAATGAGACAAACATTCACAAGTCCTGCAGTCAAAAGACAGTGATGTTTATAGTTTCCTTCACTGTGCCAAAGCTTTTAGTTTAATTGGACCCATATGTTTATTTTTGTTTTTATTTCCATTACTCTGGGAGGTGGGTCGTGGAGGATCTTGCTGTGATTTATGTCAAAGAGTGTTCTGCCTATGTTTTCCTCTAAGAGGTTTATACTTTCCGATCTTACATTAGGTCTTTAATTCATTTTGAGTTTATTTTTGTGTACAGTATTAGGAAGTGTTCTAATTTCATTTGTTTGCACATAGCTGTCCAATTTTCCCAGCACCACTTGTTGAAGAGACTATCTTTTCTCCATTGTATATCCTTGTTTCCTTTGTCAAAGATAAGGTACCCATAGGTATGTAGGTTTATCTCTGGGCTTTCTATCTTGTTCCATTGGTCTGTATTTCTGTTTTTGTGCCACTACCGTATTTTGTCATGATGACTATAGCTTTGTAGTGTAGTTTGAAGTCAGGAAGGTTGATTCCTCCAGCTCCATTCTTCTTTCTCAAGATTACTTTGACTATTCGGGGTCTTTTGTGTTTCCATACAAATTGTGAAATTTTTTGTTCCAGTTCTGTGAAAAATATCATTGGTAGTTTTTTTATAAACAAGGTGAAAAGACAATCCTCAGAATGGGAGAAAAAAACAGCAAAGAAACTACTGACAAAGGATTAATCTCCAAAATATGCAAGCAGCTTATGAAGCTCAATACCAGAGAAACAACCCAATCAAAAAGTGGGCAGAAGACCTATACAGACATTTCTCCAAAGAAGACATACAGATGGCTGGCTAATAAACATATGAAAAGAAGCTCAACATGACTCACTATCAGAGAAATGCAAATCAAAACTACAACAAGTTATCACCTTCACCAGTCAGAATGGCCATCATCAATAAATCTACAAACAATAAATGCTGGAAAGGGTGTGGAAAAAAGGGAACCCTCTTGCACTCTTGGTGGAAATGCAGATTGATATAGCCACTACAGAGAATAGTATGGAGATTTCTTTAAAAACTAAGAATAAAACTACCATATAACCCAGCTATCCCACCACTGGGCATATACCCTGAGAAAACCATAATTGAAACATGTACCCCAATGTTCATTACAGCACTATTTACAATAGATAGGACATGGAAGCAACCTAGATGTCCACCAACAGTTGAATGGATAAAGATGTTGTGGTACATATACACAATGGAATATTACTCAGCCATTAAAAGGAATGCATTTGACTCATTTCTAATAAGGTGGATAAATCTAGAGCCTATTATACAGAGTGAAATAAGTCAGAAAGAGAAAGACGAGCAATGTATATTAATGTATATCTAGCATACATATCGGAGAAGGCAATGGCACCCCACTGCAGTACTCTTGCCTGGAAAATCCCATGGACGGAGGAGCCTGGTAGGCTGCAGTCCATGGGGTCGCTGAGGGTCGGACACGACTGAGCGACTTCACTTTCACTTTTCACTTTCATGCATTGGAGAAGGAAATGGCAACCCACAACAGTGTTCTTGCCTGGAGAATCCCAGGGACAGGGGAACCTTGGTGGGCTGCCGTCTATGGAGTCACACAGAGTTGGACATGACTGAAGCAACTTAGCAGCAGCAGCAGCAGCATACATATGGAAGCTAGAAAGATGGTACTGATGAACCTATTTGCAGGACAGCAATGCAGACACAGATAGAGAGAACAGACTTGTGGAGACGGTAGTGGGGGTGAGGCAAGGTGAGGGTGGGACAAATTGAGATAGTAGCATTGAAAGACGGAGAAGGCAATGGCATCCCACTCCAGTACTCTTGCCTGGAAAATCCCATGGACGGAGGAGTCTGGTAGGCTGCAGTCCATGGGGTCAAGAAGAGTTAGACACATCTGAGCGACTTCACTTTCACTTTTCACTATCATGCATTGGAGAAGGAACTGGCAACCTACAACAGTGTTCTTGCCTGGAGAATCCTGTGGACAGAGGAGCCTGGTGGGAGGCTGTCTATGGATTGCACAGAGTCAGACATGACTGAAGCGACTTAGCATGCATGCATGCGTTGGAGAAGGAAATGGCAACCCATTCCAGTGTTCTTGCCTGGAGAGTCCCAGGGACGGAGGAGCCTGGTGGGCTGCTGTCTATGGGGTTGCACAGAGTCGGACACGACTGAAGCCACTTAACAGCAGCAGCATTGAAAGCCATATATTACTATATGTAAAATTAGTCAGTGGAAATTTGCTGTATGATGCAGAGAGCTCAAATCTGGTGTTCTGTGACAACCTAGAGGGATGGGAAGGGGTGGGAGGTGGGAGGGAGATTTAGGAGGGAGAGGACATATGTATACCTATGGCTGATTCATTTTGATATATGGCAGAAACCAACACAATATTGTAAAGCAATTATACTCCAACTAAAAATACATATATATTTTTAAAAAGACAGTGATGACAGTCATTCCATGCCCCTCTTCCCAAGTGAGTACTTTTCTTCTTCTGAAGGACATTCAGCTAAGAGGAAGGGACCCTGGTATTCTCTCTGAACTGGAGGGACCTTTCACTGTCATCTAGTCCACTGCCTTCATTTTGCATATGAGGAAACACAGGCCCCCAGAGCGGTGGAGTGGCCCACCTTGGGTAGCATACACAGTTCATGCTAGAGAAGGTCAGCCTTTGGGTGGCCACAGCCTGCCCCGGGCCCAGGATTTCCTGGCCAAGGGCAGCACACACAAGTCCAGGTTCACCTCCTCCATGCTCATCACCTCTTTCTGCACAGAACTCTTTTCCTTCAAGGGACTATGAACTCAAGGCTCCTTCCCAAGCTTTGGCACTGGGCCATTTTACCTCTAGGAAAAGTAAGCAACCTCCCCTGAAAGTATGCAGTATCCTGATGTCCACTCTTGAACACAGAACAGCAGGACCTTGAGAGAGTGATGCAGTTTGTACCCTCCTCACAAAAGGCCAAGTGTGCTTCCACTACAATAACCTTCATTTCCCCCAATCCCCTGGCAAAACTGTGCCTGCCAACTGGCAACACAACACGTAAGCCACAGCCAGTTCTGGGCTTGTGTTGAATTAACTTTTTTTTGTAAAGTAGGCTAATAGTTTGGAAACTGTCATTATGCAATTAGTATTCATTTTGAAATGTGGTTATTTGTGCTTTGCCTTGATCTATGTCACACTCTCTCCTTCTCAGATGTCACCGCAATGCTCTGGGGCAGGGACTCAAAGTGCAACCGTATAAATTTAATTTTCAAATGCACCCCAATGGTCTGTATGCCTCCCCATGCAAAGCGTAGATCTTAAGGAGACTGTCTGGATTCCCAACATTTACATGCAAATATTTTTAGACTCTAGGAATACAAAAGGCTCCCTCTGAAAGCATGCTAAGTTGTGCTTCACACACAAGGGGACAGAAATGATTGAAGAGGTGGCATCCAGGCATGGGCAGGATAATTGATACACCTGGAACCTTCTGAAGCACAGCCCCCAGAAAAAACTAATGCTTCTCTGAGAAGTGCAGAGCTGGAACCTGATTTTCTATTCTTGGCCCAAGAATCTTGGTTTAGGGGAAAAAAAAAAAAACAGGGGGCAGAGTAGAGATTAAGGAATAGTCTGAGCAGTTCCCCTTGAAAGAGAGAGACAGAGATGAAGCAAAAGATGCTTTGAAGTCAGGAGTGGAAAAAGAGGCCTTGGTGATGTGTGTCCATGGCTGAGCTCTGAGCTATTGCTGGGGGGCGGGGAGCTGGGGAGTCAGTGGGCACTGGAAGCTGGGTAGTGTCTCTGGGAGGTAGCCAGTGGGCACAAGGAGGTGGCCCTGGCCAGCTGGGCTTTATAAAAAAAAAAAAAAAAAGGAAAAACAGAACTAAGGTTAATATGCAGATCAGTCCTTAATAACTCCTTTCATACTCATCACAAGGTAAAATAAGGGAGCCCCTCTTTCTCCTTTCCTCTCATCTCCACATTCCTTTAACTCAAATGATCACCTCAAGGGATCTCACCAGGATTGAAATATTCATGAGGAAAGAAGGAAGGTCAGCACAAAGAGGGAGCCCTACTACCCTGTGATTGCCCTGGCCCAGGTCCCCAGCCCCAGCACCTCGGGGAAAAAAAAAACACCCAAGGTGGTTCTATATCTTCATTTTATCCTGAAGAACTTTCCAAGGATGTCCAATGAATTCCATAGGTCCACCTACCATGTCAAAATCGCAACTCCAACAGGGAGTTAGATAGAAATATTTCAGGGTGCTAAGTTGGTTTTTCTATTGTTTAACACAAAGGCTTAGACTTCAGGCATCTGCATGGACAGATCTGTTCTTGCATTAAGTGAAACTATTCTATATCCTCATAACTCTCTCGGCTAAACACTCTGTTTAAGAGTTTAATTAAGTCCCATTTGTTTATCTTTGTTTTTATTTTCATTAATCTAGGCAGCAGATTGGAAAAGACCTTGCTGCAATTTACATCAGAGAGTGTTCTCCCTGTGTTTTTCTCAAAGAGTTTTCTAGTATCTGGCCTTCCATTTAGGTCTTTAATCCATTTTGAGTTTATTTTTGAGTATGGTGTTAGGGAGTGTTCTGATTTCTTTCTTTTACATGTAGCTGTCCAGTTTTCCCAGCACCACTTATTGATAAGACTGTCTTCTCTTCATTGTATATCCGTGCTTCCTTTGTCATAGATTAGGTGACATAGGTGTGTGGGTTTATCTCTGGACTTTCTATCCTAATTAAACTTAAAATCTTTTGCACAGCAAGGAAACCATAAACAAGACAAAAAGACAACCCACAGAATGGGAGAAAATATTTGCAAATGAAGCAATTGACAAGGAATTAATCTACAAAATACACGAACAGTACATACAGCTCAATATAAAAAAAAATCAAAATATGGATGTAAGATCTAGACATTTCTACAAAGAAGACATACAGATGTCCAAAACTCACATGGAAAGATATTCAACACCACTAATTATTAGAGAAATGCAAATCAAAACTGCAAAGAGGTATCACCTCACACGGATCAAAATGGCCATCATCAAAAAATTTACAAACAATAAATACTGGAGAGGGTGTGGAGAAAAGGAAACCCTCTAGCACTGCTGTTAGGCATGTAAATTCGTAAGCCACTATGGAGAACAGTATGGAGGTTCCTTAAAAAAAATTAAAATATGATCCAACAATCCCATTCCTGGGCATATATCTGGAAAAAATAATAATTCAAAAAGATACATGCACCCCAATATTCACTGCAGCAGTATTTACAATAGCTAGGACATGGAAGTTATCTAAATGTCCATTGACAAAGGAACGGGTAACAAATATGTGGTACATATATACAATGGAATATTACTCAGCCACAAAAAGGAACAAAATAGTGTCGTTTGCAGCAACATGGATGGACCTAGACATCATCATAATAAGTGAAGTAACTCAGGCAAAGACAAATATTATATGATAACGATTATATGTGGAATCTTAAAAAAAAAAACAATAAAAGTGAACGTATTTACAAAACAGAAATAGAGTTACAGATGTAGAACAAACTTATGGTTACCAAGGGGAAGGTTGTAGGGAGTGATGAATTGGGAGATTGGGATTGGCATATACACACTGTGATACCTAAAATGGGGCTCCCCAGGTGACACTAGTGGTAAAGAATCTGCCTGCCAATGCAGGAGACATAAGAGACACTGGCTCCATCCCTTGATCAGGAAGATGCCCTGGAGGAGAGCATGGCAACCCACTCCAATATTCTTGCCTGCAGAATCCCATGGACTGAGCCGCCTAGCAGGCTAGTCCATAGGGTTGCACAGGGTCAGACATGATTGAAGAGACTTGGCATACACATACATAAAAAAGATAAGTGACAAGGACCTTCTATCAATATATGGCACAGGGAATTCTACTCAATACTCTATAATGACCTACATATATGGGAAAAGAATAAAAAGAGTGGATACATGCATACGTATAACTGATTCACTTTGCTGTACACCTGAAAATAATACAGCACAGTAGATCAACTATACTTCAATAAAAATTAATTTTAAAAAAGGAAGAATGATCAATCCATTCATTCCAAACAGAAAGTAATGAAGCTGGTTACTAGCTGTGATCTTAGTAAACATGTGGGACATGAAGAGATGAGCAAGTCATCTTCACAAGTCATGAGGTTGCTATCCTGGCAACAAGTAAAGTCAAGGTCAGAAACCAAAGTCCACCCTACTCCTCCTTATCATTTTCTCCCCTGTGAACCATAAGGAACCATTTTTGCCTCTATTTACTGGCAAAAATCAAACAATATTTGTAATAACTCTGTTAATACCTCCCCTGCTACATTTCAGGAACCTCTGCACAAGTATAGCATGTTCACCCAAATAACAGCTTTATAATATTATACACCATGTGTGTGTTAGTCACTCAGTCATGTCTGACTCTTTGTGAGCCCAGGGACTGTAGCCCGCTAGGCTCCTCTGTGCATGGAATTCTCCAGACAAGAATACTGGAGTGGGTAGCCATTTCCTTCTCCAGGGGATCTTCCCCACCCAGGGATCAAATCTAGGTCTCCAGTATTGCAGGGAGATTCTTTACCATCTGAGCTACTAGGGAAGCCCTATTCTACTCCATCCTCTCAATTGAATAACATGACATTTCCAGGGAACTTCAGTTTATCAGGACTCTATATTTATTACAGGAAAAAACAAATTGCCAGGAAAGTCTTTTTTCCCTCTTCTCTTTAAAAGTTTTTTTTTTTAATTTTAATTTTCCTGTTTTATTTTTCCTGTGGGTTTTATTGTGCTCTGCTTTTTATAATCATTTAGGGAAAGTCTCAGGGGTCAGCATGTGCATGCTCAGTCGCTTCAGTCATGTCCGACTGTTTGTGACCCCATGGACGCCAGGCTCCTCTGTCCATGGAATTCTCCAGGCAAAAATACAGGAGTGGGTAGCCATTCCCATCTCCAGGGGATTTTCCTGACCCAAGGATTGAATCTGAGTGTCCTTCATTGCTGGCAGGTTCTTTACCATCTGAGCCACCAGGGAAGCCCTTATATTCCTTATTTGCACAGTAAGCTTCCCAGGTGGTGCTAGTGGTAAAGAACCCGCCTGGCAATGTAGGAGTATTAAATGCAGGTTCGATCCCTGGGCCTGGAAGATCCCCTGGAGGAGTTCTTGCCTGGAAGTATTCTTGCCTGGAGAATCCCATGGACAGAGAAGCCTGGTGGGCTACAGTCCATGGGGTCACAGTCAGACACAACTGAGGGGACTTAGCTTGCCCACACAAAGAGCACCTGAAATTTCTGTCCACTGAGTACCCTATTTTCTTATTCCTCCATTGCACCAACGATGTTGTTTTACATCTAACAACAACAACAGTGAAAAGTGGTGTGCGTGCTAAGTCACTTCCACTCCCTTTTCTTTGTATTAAACTGTCTCTCTCTCTCTCTCTTTTTTTTTTTTTTTTTTTTTTTTTTTGACCACGCAGCTTGTGGGATTTCAGTTCAAGGACCAGACCAGGGATTGAACCCAGGCCCTCAGCAGTGAAAGCTCAGAGTCCTAACTACTAGTGTGAGCAGTGTGTGCTTAGTCGCTTAGTCCTGTCTGGCCCTCTGTGACCCCATGGTCTGTAGCCCGTCAGGCTCTTCCCTCCATGGAATTCTCCAGACAAGAATACTGGAGTGGGTTGCCATGCTTTCTCCAGGGGATCTTCCCGACCCAGGGATTGAACTTGTGGCTCCTGCCTTGCAGGTGAATTCTTTACTGCTGAGCCACCAAGGAAGCCCTCAAAACAGATTAGTGGTTAAAAACTTTTTTTAGTCTTGCAATCGCTTAAACAATTAATGGCATAATTGGAAAGGACCCACATATTCAAATGGACAAAGGTCCCCCTCCTCCCTCCCCCTGCCCTCCCCACCCTTCTCCTTCCCCACTCCCCAATCCCATTCCCAACCCACTCCCATCCCCATCCCACACCTTTAGTCCCACTCTCAGACCTCTGCCTGGGGGCTCTGAGTGCCAGCCATGGCCTCTAAAGAGTCTCAAATTGCAAGGCGAGTAATGAATGGAAGCCAAGTGCCCCACTCCCATAGCCCATGACACACAGTGGTTTAACTTCAGTGAAAAAAAAATCTATATAGTGACTGTGTAAAAAAGATGATTCCATCCTCTGGGCTGAGCTGAGATTCCACTGGAAAACCCACTCCACCCCCTCACCAATCCCCACTCCCCTCCCCCCCCCACCCCCAAACCCTAGCAAGCAAGCCTCCACTGGTCGCCTGAGCCTGCCTGCCTACGCGCTCTGGCCACCCCTCGCTTCCCATTGAAGAAGCACAGTCTGCTTCCAGGAAACCAGGTAAGCACCTGGCTACTCAGAGGGGGTGTTTTTCCTGTGACTAAAGTTCTTACCCACCAACCTTATGGCACGTGGACCAACCATTTTTGCAAAGTTGGCTTTTATACACAATCAACACGAAAACAGACTGGTTTCATGAAGGTCAACCGACAAATTTCCCCACTGAAAACATTCTTATTAGAAATTTCCCACAATTGCCCTCCCACGTCACAAAACTTTTCTGATTCAACTTAGCTCTTGAATCTCACCTTGTTGTTTCTGCATAGAGGATATCCAGTAGTGCGGTCAGTTGTTTTTTTCCTTTAACATCATTTCATAAATATTTTTCCATGCTTGCATTCATGTATTGGAATTTGCTTATAGTTTTTCCCCTTGGTAGATAATGAGAAATCAATAGGTATTTGTTGAATTAATACACATCTTTTGGGGATCACAAAGAGTCGGACACAACTGAGGGACTGAACTGACTGACTGACTTGTGGGCATAGGTAGATGTAGACAGAAAGTTTTTTTTTCCAACATTATTTTCTCAGGCTTAATTTATGGGCTTGGAATATGTCAATCAGAGACTAAGAATTTTTTCATTGCTCTAGTTACATATTGCTGTAGAAGGAGTTTTAGTTAAAAACGCAAGGTTTGGACTTCAACAAAGTTTGATTAAGCTGCTTCTGCCTATGCTGGCCATCTGAGGGTTGACTGGTTACCTCATCTCTCTGAGTCACAGATTCCTCCATTATTAAATGAGAGAAACAAAGTCTCCCTGCACAAAAATGTTATGTGGAAGGTGAGTTGGCTACTGTGGTTATTATGATCACCACTTCCAACAATATGTGTTTCCCCTAGCCTTATGAATATTGAGTTTTATCTTTCATAACAATTAAATAGGTATAAATTAGTACATTTTTTGTATTTTTACTCCCTTGTCCCATGAAAGTGAAAGTTGATCAGTCGTGTCTGACTTTGTGACCCCGTGGTCTATACAGTCCATGGAATTCTCCAGGCCAGAATACTGGAGTGGGTAGCTTTTCCCTTCTCCAGGGGATCTTCCCAACCCAAGATTGAACCCAGGTTTCCAGCATTGCAGGAAGATCCTTTATCAGCTGAGCCAAGAGGGTTTAACTATTTTTTTTCAAGTATTGATTTATGCTAGGCACTTTTTGTTCTGCGAATTGTCTATCCTCTTCCCCACAGTTGGAATTGTACATTATCAAATAATTGTGCTAATGAAGACCTGTCTAGGGGACTTCCCTGGCAGTTCAGTGGTTAAGACTGCACCCCTACAGCAGAGGGGCTGCAGGTTCAATCCCATCAGGGATCCTACATGCTGCCTGGCATGGCCAAAAAAAAAAAGAGTTGTCTCTTCTAGCCTTCAGATTTGAGTTTAGCTGATTTTAACTCACTGAAAATCCCAGCTGAGATCAGTTGTGCCCTATAGTAGGAGATGTATGCTGCTGCTGCTGCTAAGTTGCATCCGTCGTGTCCGACACTGTGTGACCCCATAGATAGCAGCCCAACAGGCTCCTCCGTCCCTGGTATTCAGAATACTGGAGTGGGTTGCCATTTCCTTCTCCAATGCATGAAAGTGAAAAGTGAAAATGAAGTTGCTCAGTCATGTCCGACTCCTAGCAACCCCATGGACTGTAGCCTACGAAGCTCCTCCGTCCATGGGATTCTCTAGGCAAGAGTGCTGGAGTGGGTTGCCATTGCCTTCTCTCAGGAGATGTATAGTTCTAACTTTATTTTTTTCTGCATTGCTATCCAGTTGTTCCAAAGTCCTTGCTTACTAAAAATATTTTGCTCACTGTTTTAGGGTGCATATTTGACATCTATTAATGTTATATATGCTAAAAGCTATTTCCAACCTCTCTCCTCTGTTCCATTGACAAATATTTCACCTTTAAGCCAGCACCACAGTCTTAAAGATTATTGCTTTGTAGCCTGCTCTAATTCATGGTAAGATGAATCTTACTTATTACGGCTAAGACGATTTTTTGGTTTTCTTGCTTATTTTCCTCTTTTAATCAAAACCATGTTAAAAAGTTAGAAAAGCATTGGGAACAAATTGTCTTCTTTACAATTATGCTGTTTTTCCATTCAAGAGCAGGTGTATAGCAGGCCATTTTCCATTTTACAAATCACACCTGAAACTTAAATAGTCTGCAAGTATTGCTGAAGTCCCACAACTATTCCCTAATTTAGTCTCTCTTTAGAAAGAGGAGCCAGTTCTCTTTCTAACATTCAGCAGCTGTGGTAAGCAGAATAATACCTCCTCCCAAAGATGTCCATAATCCTTGGAACTTGTCCTATTCCCTGGAACTTGTGAATATGCTATGTTACATGCCAAAGGAGAATTGAGGCAGAAGATAGAATTAAGGTTGTTAATCAGTTCAGTTAAGTTCAGCCACTCAGTCGTGTCTGGCTCTTTGCGATCCCATGGATCGCAGCACACCAGGCTTGCCTGTCCTTCACCAACTCCTGGAGCTTACTCAAACTCATGTCCATTGAATCAGTGATGCCATCCAACCATCTCATCCTCTGTCGTCCCCTTCTCCTCCTGCCTTCAATCTTGCCCAGCATCAGGGTCTTTTCAAATGAGTCAGCTCTTCGCATCAGGTGGCAAAAGTATTAGAGTTTCAGCTTCAGCATCAGTCCTTCCAATGGATATTCAGGACTGATTTCCTTTAGGATGAACTGGTTGGATCTCCTTGCAGTCCAAGGGACTCTCTAGAATCTTCTTCAGAAGCATCAATTCTTTGGTGCTCAGCTTTCCTTATAGTCCAACTCTCACATCCATACATGACTACTGGAAAAACCATAGGTTTGACTAGATGGACCTTTGTTGGCAAAGTAACATCTCTGCTTTTTAATATGCTGTCTAGGTTGGTCATAGATTTTCCTCCAAGGAGCAAGCATCTTTTAATTTCATGGCTGCAGTCACCATCTGCAGTGATTTTGGAGCCCAAAAAAATGAAGCCTGACACTGTTCCAATGTTTCCATTGTTTCCCCATCTATTTGCCATGAAGTGATGGGACCAGATGCCATGATCTTAGTTTTCTGAATGTTGAGTTTTAACCCAACTTTTTCACTGTCTTCTTTCACTTTCATCAAGAGGCTCTTTAGTTCTTCACTTTATGCCATATGGGTGGTGTCATCTGTTTATCTGATGTTATTGATATTTCTCTTGGCAATCTTGATTCCAGCTTGTGTTTATGCAGCCTGGCATTTCACATGATGTACTCTGCATAGAAGTTAAATAAGTAGGGTAACAATATACAGCCTTGACATACTCCCTTCCCGATTTGAATCCAATCTGTTGTTCCATGTCCAGTTCTAACTATTGCTTCTTGACCTGCATACAGATTTCACAGGAGGCAGGTCAGGTGGTCTGGTATTCCCATCTCTTGAAGAATTTTCCAGTTTGTTGTGATCCACACAGTCAAAGGCTTTGGCATAGTCAATAAAGCAGAAATAGACATTTTTCTGGAAATTTCTTGCTTTTTTAGTGATCCAATGGATGTTGGCAATTTGATCTCTGGTTCCTCTGACTTTTCTAAATCCAGCTTGAACATCCAGAAGTTCAAAGTTCACGTACTGTTGAAACCTGGCTTGGAGAATTTTGAGCATTGCTTTGCTAGCGTGTGAGATGAGTCCAATTGTGCAGTAGTCTGAACATTCTTTGGCATTGCCTTTCTTTGGGATTGGAATGAAAACTGACCTTTTCCAGTCCTGTGGCCACTGCTGAGTTTTCCAAGTTTGCTGGCATATTGAGTGCAGCACTTTCACAGCATCATCTTTTAGGATTTGAAATAGCTCAACTGGAATTCCATCACCTCCACTAGCTTTGTTTGTAGTGATGTTTTCTAAGGCCCACTTGACTTCGCATTCCAGAATGTCTGGCTCTAGGTGAGTGATCACACCATCGTGGTTATCTGGGTCATGAAGATCTTTTTTATACAGTTCTGTGTGTTCTTGTCACCTCTTCTTAATATCTTCTGCTTCTGTTAGGTTAATCAGCTGACTTTAAAGTAAGGAGATGATCTGGATTATCTGGGTGGGTCCAATGTAAGCACAAGGGCCCTTAAAATTAGAAAGAGGAAGGCAGACGGGTAGGTGAGAATGATGAGATGTGAAAAGAACTCTGAATGGCCTTGCTGGCTTTGAAAATGGAGGTGGGTCTGCTGCTGCTATTAGTTGCTAAGCCATGTCCAGGTCTTTGCCAGCCCATGGACTGTAGCCCACCAGGCTCCTCTGTCCATGGATTTCCCAGGCAAGAATACTGAAGTGGGTTTCCATTTCCATCTATAGGGGATCTTCACAATTCAGGGATCAAACCCGAGTCTCTTGCTTAGCAGACAGATTCTTTACCACTGAGCCACCAGGGAAGCCCTGTAAACTACTGAGTTGGTATTAATTATTTTTAGCAACTTTAGCAAACTAGTATATTAGCTAAGTGAAAGCTGTGCAAGTATTGTCCTTATACGGACCCTTGTGCTCTCTGCCCTTAACCTTCTACCCCTGAGGCCAGTAAAAATTAGCAGGCCTGTCCTTGGCCCCTACCTTTTTGGCTCCCAGAACATAGGCGATATCTTTCCAAAAATTAGTTGCTTCTGTTCAGGATATTCTATAACCACTTTGTTTAGCCCACCCACTTTTGTTCTTCACCCATCATCCCTAAGACACTTGGGAATCTGTAGGTGCTAATAACTGGCGGGAAATGAATAGGAGAGCTTGAAAGTACCCCCCCATTATACCATCTCCCCGGGGTATGGTGGGGGAGTTGGTGAGTGATCAAATTTATAAAATGTTTACACCATCCCACGACTTTCTCAAACATACATCTTGGCCCTGCATGTCTGGTTCATGGAGTGACCGCCTGCTTTCTCTTATGCAGATAGGTTCTGTGGCCTAGCATCCCAGTCCCCACCATCAGTGATCCCGAGTGAAGGCCCGCGAGGGGTCATCGCTGAGGTCTCCACCAGGGCGCGTGCAAGAACATGATAGCCATCCTCTCCAGTGGCTCGCTCATGGCCACTCGTGACTACAACCATCACCTGTGCTCCACTTCCAGTAACAGATCCTGTGGAAGTGCCAAATACCCTGGGGAAGCCACCCCCACCACTCGGATCTCCACAAAGCAGACCCAGGACACTAGTGGACCAGCTGTTTCTTCAGGAAGTCCACTCTCCCATTCATGGCCACAGTGTTGGAGTTCCCAGAGCACTCAGAGTCTGCCCAGGCTTCCACCAGCATGATCACCTGTGACCTGGCTCAGGAAGCCATGGGGAAGCAGCAGCCCAGTGGCTAGCCTGGCAAAACCAACTGCAGGCCCCTGTCCTGAGTGATCACCACCAACTGCCAGGCTTCCTTCCAAGGCTCTAGGCTCATCAGAACCCTTCCCTTCTTGTCCCCTCCCCAAGACTAAGCAGGTTGCAGCCAATGGAAGCAGTTCGGTTTTTAATATCAAAACAGCAAAACATCAAAAAGGAAGTTGAGAGAACCCCACTCTCTACTTTTCAAGCCACAGGAGAGCCTTCCTTACAACTCATAACCCTGTGCCTTGCACCAAGTAAACAATAAACTCCAGGCAGTCAGCACACACACACACACAAATACATCTTCACTTTCAACTCCAGAAAAGATTTCCCAGAATCACCCGGCTCTAGTTTTCAAGTGTCTGAGAAGTTAGTTCTTAGGATGAAAAATCAAGAAGCTTTATGGATGACTGGATTTGAAATTTCCACATCAAACCTGTTGTGCCTTTAACAATTAAAATGTTTAGAATTAGAAGGAAAAATGCCTTCATCTCAAAGTAAAAAATATACTTTCATTTTACTTCCCATGTAAAGATGTATAGAAGCACCAAGTCATGAACCAGATATTGCTGGGTAGCATAAGATGGAACCAAGCCTTTTGCTGAAGCACATTGATAAATGTAATATATTATAAACCATCCCCCTTTTGGTGGCTTTTATTTATTGAGTCTTTATTCTGTACCAAGTAATATGCTAAATAATTTAAATGGATGATCTTATTTGATCATCCCGTTAATCCTAGGATTTGGTTACTATTATTTCCATTTATTTGGCAAAACCAATACAATATTATAAAGTTTAAAAATAAAATAAAATTTAAAAAAATAAAATAAAGAAACTAAAAAAAAAAAAAAGATGAAGAAAATAAATATATAAATAAATAAAGATGAGACAGTTGTTGCCCATGGTCACAAAATGAATAAAAGTTAGGATACGAAGTCTGTCTGACTCTAAAGCCCTTGTTCTGGCAAGATGAATACAATGGTGAAGCACTTGGATGCTAGTGTTAGAGCAATCTGGCTTCCAATCCTAACTCTGCCAGTTGTTTATTCCATCTGTTTGTTCCTGGGAAAGTTACATAACTTCTATGTCTTCTGCATTTTTCTCTCTAAGGTTGGAATAATAGAGAACTGATGAGAGGAATAAATAATTTATGTACCTAGCATAGCCTTTAGCCACAGAGTAAGCACTCAGGAAAGACTCACCACCGTACTTCCCAGGTGGCTCAGCGGTAAAGAATCTGCCTGCAATGCAAAGCAGGAGACGTGGGTTCGATCCCTGGGTAGGGAAGATCCCCTGAGAAGGAAATGGCAACCCACTCCAGTATTCTTGCCTGGAGAAGTCCATGGATGGAGGAGCCTGGTGGGCTACAGACCATAAGGTTGCAAAGAGTCACACACGACTTAGCAACTAAACAACAATAACAAATTAGTCTATACTGTCTCCTATAATCATATACGCCTTCCATATCACCACCTTTCATATGCAGCACAACAGAAAGGGGCAGGTAGTCTGGGTTCTTGTGACAGCTCTGTTACTATCTCTGTAATTTGAAGAATTCACTTATCTATGTTATAGATAACCCACTGTGTCTATGTTGTTTCATACAAATTGTTAGGGAAAAACTCAGTCCCATCTACACAAAGCTGTTCTAGGGAGCAAGTGAAATCAGACATATTTTTTTTTAAAAAATCAGAAAAGTATAAAGGGATAAAGATATTATGCAGATATAAGTAATCATTCCATCTATTACTTTACAGAGAACGTAATATCCTATTCATATTTCTACTCCCATTCCCCTTTCCTAGTCTAGCCCTTCTTAGTCTTATTTCTCCTCAAAGAAAGAGAAAGAATAAGATGGATAACATGGAGAATTAAAAAGTTAGAGTGGATGTTTGATGATAATAAAGAATTGGTCATGTTTTGGCTGTGATAGTAATACAGTAGATCTGTTTATTAAAAAGGTTTTGTAGAGACACATATTGAAATATTTGCTGATAAGATGATACTGTGTCTGGATTTGTTTCAAAATAAATCCAGGGATAGGGTAGCAGTATTGGAGAATGGGTAAGGGCACTGATGTATCAAGATTGGCCTTGAATAACAGTCATTAAAACTGGATGGTGTGTGCATGGGGGCTCATCTTATTATTCTCTCTACCTCTGTATATGTTGGATTTTTTTTCCATAATAAAACGTGAAAAAAAAATAAAGAGTTGCAAAGTCACATGCCTACAGAGTCAGGCAGGTAACATAAATGAGTGAAGCAAACTGGATGGAAACTGTGGAAACTGGGAAAGAATATGTCTCATCCAAAAGGGGCGGTGGTCCTCAGCTCCAGCTGACTGTTACTGGATGTGGCTGGGCTGCCACATTTTCCAAATTTTTCAAGAGAAGCCAAAGATAAAAAGTTTTATATGAAATCTTCCAATCCTTAAGTGTTGATAACTCATTCAAATATGTTGTCTAGATGCTATGCTTGCCAACTAAAATCCGAGAACCAGACTCAGCCTGCAATTGCCATTTGTAACCTCTACCTACAAGGCCAACTTCAGGCAATTTTCACAACTCGGAAGCAGTAGAAAAGTGATAAAAAGCTCTTCCAAATCAACAAAATTAGAATGCCATTGTTCTGCCCTGATCTTCCTCATTACAAGTTCTGCTCCTATATATGCTTTGTTTTCCATCCTCTGTTCCTATCTGTGAGTTTGTCTAACTTTATCTTTTACTCTTTTTACCTATTCTGATCTCAAATCCCTAACCACTGAGAACCAAGACACCTTGAAGTTCCAAAACAAGAGGCCTTCTGATAACAAACGAAGCGTTAGGCCCCACCTGACCTGACTCTTCATTCTGACACATTTTGCTGCTCTTCTTCATGATAAGCAGGTAACTTGGGAGAGTCTTAAGGAACACTGTGCCCCAAGGGGCAAGAAAATGGACTGGTAAGGGCAAGGTATCCTAGCAGAGGAGCAGGTCTTGTGTTGTCCATGAAACCCAAAGTATTCATTCCTGACTGACAACCCGCAGGGTAGGCATTTGGTGTGTGTTTCTTAGTCATGGTGATGAGGGAGAGGGTGGATCTATTCTGAGACCTCCACTCTCCCTCCCTCACTCCTTCTCCTGTAACTACAAGCTTATGAGTTGTCTGGGGGGATGATAAGTATACAGTTGATCTAAGAGATGAGGGCAGGCTTTCTGAGAAGCAATGTTTAAGTTGACATGAGAAGGATGAGTAGGAGTTAACCAGATGGCGAATGGATGGAAGATATTTCAGGCAGTGAATGAGGAAAGTGTACACAAGAGCCCCAAGGTATGCGAGCAGTTGGCACTTTTGAAAAATTGACAGAAAGCCGGTATAGCTGCATAAAGGAGAAGAGTGGCTAGAGACTGAGCTAAGGTAGCAGGCAAGGGCCAGATGATGTAAAGCCTTGTCAGGTCCAAACTGAAGAGGCCAGTGAGTCCAGGACACTATGCTGGACACAGTGGAGGCTATAGACACAGTGAAGACCTGGTCCCTGCCTTCCAGGAGCAGACAGTAGCCAGCAGGATATTAGGCAAGGGCCATCAGGGTTGCTAAAGAATGTTATTTGGAGGTATTGAGGAGGAAGTGATCACTGTGTGTGTGTGTGGGCGTGCCATGTAGCATGTGGATCTTAGTTCCCCAGCCAGGGATCGACCCTGTGCTGCCTGCATTGGAAGCCCAGAGTCTTAACCACTGGACCACCAGAGAAGTCCTAGAAGCGGTTACTTCTGAATGGAGGAAGAGAAGAGGCGACAGTTACTTGAACCCTGAAGGATAAATGGAATTTCAACAGACAGAGAATATGGTCAGAGAATTTCTGGCAGTGGGTGCAACCTGCACAAAGGAGCAGAGGCAAGGCTGTTCAGAGCATACTGGGGAGGAAAGGAGAGCAAAGCTGAGGGTGGGAACAGACTTTGAGAAATGATGCTATCGTGCAGTACAGCTTTGGGGGGGCCTTGAATGCCAAGCTATTTTGTCTTCATTCTGTTGGTAATGGAGAGTTACTGAAGGCTTTTGACTAGAGAATCTAGTATTGGAGGTAACAGTAATTTACTGGGAAGTCATTCCTTTTAATGGCACCCCACTCCAGTACTCTTGCTTGGAGAATCCCATGGATGGAGGAGCCTGGTGGGCTGCAGTCCATGGGGTCACAAAGAGTCGGACACGACTGAGCGGCTTCACTTTCACTTTTCACTTTCATGCATTGGAGAAGGAAATGGCAACCCACTCCAGTGTTCTTGCCTGGAGACTCCCAGGGACAGAGGAGCCTGTTGGGCTGCCATCTTTGGGGTCGCACAGAGTCAGACACAACTGATGTGACTTAGCAGCAGCAGCAACAGAAAATGAGTGTGATAATATCACTTTTTAAATAGTGTTAACAAAATAGAAATACAATAGAGACATATACAAGATATATAGCAAACAGTTCCCAAAAGCATTCACGTTTTTATACTACCTCAAATCATGTTAGCTTTTCAATTTCTACTAATACAAGGAACATTATTCTTTAAAAAAAAATAGGGACAACAACAACAAAAAAAAAACCCTTAACTTCTGCAATGATCTCAGCAACTAAGTTAGGAAGAAAGCCAGGCTACTTACTATCTCCAGTTAAAAATATTTAGTGCAAATTTTTGGAACCTTCCATGAACTGCTGAAACACACAGTTTAAGCATTCAAAAATCAGTTTAATTACCATATTAGCAAACTGAAAAAGAAAAACTATTTCAATAGATGCAGAAAAAGCATTTGGCAAAATATCCTCCATTCCTGAGTTAAAAAAAAAAAAAACACTTAGCAATCCAGGGATAGATGGTAATTTCCTTAATCTGTAAAAGACAACTATGAAAAATCCCCAATTAACATCATGATGGTAATAGACTGAATGCTTTCTGCTTAAGGACATAAACAAGGCAAGGAAGTTGAGGGAGTTGAAGGTATAGTCTCAATTTTCTCTGTGAAGGAGACATTATTCTCTGCCAATGCCCAATTTTCTAACTCTATCAGTTTGTTATTGTTCATAGATATTGAAAGACTAACAAAGAAGAAAAAGAAAACTTGGCTTTGGGTAAGTAATGTAAAGCCCAATGCATCCATTAGAATCGCTTGCTCTGCAGTAATTCTCGAAGCATCACCATGCCAAGCACTACACATAATGGGATATGCACTTCGAGGATTTCAGCTATAATGAAGCAATAGTTCTCAAACTTTGGTATGCATCTGAATCATCTAGGAATACTAAAGTGCATATTTCTAGGCCCTAACTCCAGAATATCTAATTCAGTAGGTGTGGAGTGGAGCCTGTGAGTCAAAGAATCTATTTTTTTAAAAGCTTCTCTCAATTCCTATGCAGGTGGCTCCTAGACTCCATTGGATATATACTGTAGTAAAGACATCACAAATATTTTGCTATTTAGGTTGCTATATTTTGCAACCTAATTTTGCTATAAGGACATTGGATGATGACACTACTGAAACATTCCAGCTTCCGGGTTATCTGTTTATAGCATCCTAAGCCACAAAGACATACTCTTCAAACTTTCTCTACCCCTGCCTCCCAAGACCCCACTCTCTTCTAGGCTTCCTCCCTGTTCTCTGGCTGCCCACTTGACAGTTTGATAAAGACCAGCTATGTATTGAGATATGTGAAATTCCCAGAGGAAGAGGCATTTTGGGGACCCCACCCTGCTGAAATCATATTTGTTTCTGCTTCTCTGCCCTCTTGGCCATTCATTCCTTCTCTTCTTAGCCTCTGGGATCATCTCTCTTTATCATCAGGGCTGTCTATGTACAAAACAATGGATCACATTGTAAGTGTAATTAAGGCCATTAAGGTCAAAAATAATTCCATACAGTGAAAAGATAACACTGATAAGCTAACCCAAATTACATTTGTTTCCTGTCCACATTAATTTGTTTTGCACGGGCAGAACGCAGTTGAAAGAACAACATGCTGTCTGACAGGCCCTGAAAAGCAGCATTTGCTGTGAGTAATTTAAATTGAGCACTATTACCATTTACAGATTGATTCTGCTTAAAATCAATAAGAAGGGAAGGTCTCAAAGCTTTAAGCTGATGCTAATCACTTTGGTTCAGTAACTCCTTGTAGTTAAGTTATATATATTTTTTCCTTCATCTCTTAGTCATTGTAGCCTCTTGAGTGCCAAAATGATCTTTAAATATTTTGCAAGTTCTCCTTTCTTTCCTATCCCTGTCATCATATTTAGCATCTAGAAATTTTTGTGATAGAAAACTTTCCTTGGAGAGAGTTGATCACAAGTTTAAGGCAGGGGTGGAGGAGGAAGAAGCAGCTAATAGAAATACATCTTAAGAACAATATATGTCTGGTGCTTAAAGTAACTTTTTAAGTCCCCATTGTATTTTATTTATTTATTTTATTTTTTGCTGTGCTGGATCTTCGTTGCTGCACAGGCTTTCTCTAGTTGAGGCCAGTGGCAGCTGCTCTTCATTGTGGTGCCTGTGCTTTTCATTGCAGTAGCTTCTCTTGTTGAAGAGCACGGGCTCTAAGGCACACGGGCTTAGTTGCCCTGAGTCATGTGGGATCTTACCGGAACAGGGATTGAACCCATGTTCCCTGCATTAGTAGGCAGATTCTTAACCACTGGACCACCAGGGAAGTCCCTAAGGTAATTTTATTATGCCATATTGACAAATTCTGGAGAAGGAAATGGCAACCTACTCCATTATTCTTGTCTGGGAAATCCCATGGACTGAGGAGCTTGGTGGGCTACATGCACTCCAAGGGGTAGCAAAGAGTCAGACACAACTTAGTGACTAAACAACAACATCGACATCTTCTACTATCAACACAAGTCTTAGAATGAATATTGGTCTTGGAAGAACACTGGTTCAATCTCCCCTTTTCAGACAGGAAAATTGAGATCCCAGCAATTTGAGTTTTGCTTTCTTCTTCCCTCTTGTCCTCCTTCCTACTACCCTTCACTTGCCTCTGAGCCAGCCTAGACTCTAAGGTTAGTCATTTAAGTCATTTTATGTCTAGAAGCCAGGAACCCCTGACCCTTTTGACCTGCTTTGTCAGTCCCCCAAACTGGGGAACCCCACTGTTTGCATTTACTAAATCCTCCTTGATTCACTCTCTGGGACTTGCATCTGCTGCTAAGTCACTTCAGTCGTGTCCGACTCTGTGCAACCCCATAGACGGCAGCCCATGAGGCTCCCCCGTCCCTGGGATTCTCCAGGCAAGAACACTGGAGTGGGTTGCCATTTCCTTCTCCGATGCATGAAAGTGAAAAGTGAAAGAAGTCACTCAGTCGTGTCCGACTCTTTGCAACCCCATGGATTGTAGCCTACCAGGCTCCTCCGTCCATGGGATTTTCCAGGCAAGAATACTGGAGTGGACATCCATTTCCTTCTCCAGGAGATCTTCCTGACCCAGGGATTGAACCCGGGTCTCCCGCACTATAGGCAGATGCTTTACCATCTGAGCCACCAGGGAAGTCCTAAATGTTTCTTTGAGCCCTTCTTTTGGGTGGTGGGGAGCGGGGAGGCAAGAATACTGAAGTGGGTTGCCATTCCGTTCTCCAGGAGATCTTCCTGACCCAGGGATTGAACCTGGGTCTCCCGCATTATAGTCAGACGCTTTACCGTCTGAGCCACCAGGGAAATCTAATTTTTCTAAGGACTGGTTTAAATGTTTTCCCTGCCACATAGCACACTAGAAAGTTTTCTTTCTCTTTCATAACACTTAATTATAATACATTTTTAGGAAAAATTTTTGATTATTTTATCCTTCCTACTCAAAGTGTAAGCTTCTTGAAAGTGTGAGTCACCAGTCCAGGTTCGATGCATGATACTGGATCCTTGGGGCTGGTACACTGGGACGACCCAGAGGGATGGTATGGGGAGGGAGGAGGGAGGAGGGTTCAGGATGGGGAACACATGTGTACCTGTGGCGGATTCATTTTGATATATGGCAAAACCAATACAATATTGTAAAGTTAAAAAAAAAAAGAGTGTGAATCATCTACGTAATCTCTAATTCAAGCAAAACTAATCATTGTAGCATGCAGCCACTGGAGCAGATTTGTGCAACGAAAATACAACATGAGCCACATATGTGATTTAAAATTCTCTAGTAGCCATTATTTAAAAGTTAAAAGATATAGGTAAATTTAATTGTAATCACATATTTAAATTCATATCAAAATATTAACATTGCAACATGTAGTAATATAATATAATTGAGATATTTTATATTATTTCACACTACATCTTTGAAACCAAGTATGTATTTTTAAAATTTATTTTTATTGTGATAACATCGGTGTATAACATTGCATACCTTTCATGTGGACAACCTTGTATTTCTACTTCTGTATATACTACAGCATGTTTGTTGTTGTTGTTTGGTTGCTTAGTTGTGTCTGACTCTTTGTGACCCCATGGACTGCAGCACGCCAGGCCTCCCTGTCCCTCACCATCTCCCGAAGCTTGCCCAAGTTCATGTCCATTGCATTGGTGATAACATACAGACATCTCATCCTCTGATACCCCTTCTCCTTCTGCCCTCAATCTTTCCCACCATCAGGGACTTTTCCAATGAGTCAGCTGTTTGTATCAGATGATCAAAATATTGGAGCTTCAGTTTCAGCATCAGTCCTTCCAATGAGTATTCAGGGTTGATTTCCCTTAAGACTGACTGGTTTGATCTCCTTGCTGTCCATGGGCTGCTCAGGAGTCTTCTCCAGCACCACAGTTCAAAGGCATCAATTCTTCGGCACTTTGCCTTCTTTATAGTCCACTCTCACAACCATATGTGACCACAGGGAAGCCTTGACTATACGAACCTTTGCTGGTACAGCAATGTCTCTGCTTTTCAACACACTGTCGAGGTTTGTCATCGCTTTCCTGCCAAGAAAGCAATCGTCTTCTGATTTCATGGCTGCTGTCACTGTCCACAGTGATCTTAGAGCCCAAGAAGAGGAAATCTGTCACTATTTCCACCTTTTACCCTTCTATTTGCCGTGAAGTAATGGGGCCAGATGCCATGATCTTAGGGGTATTTAAAATTTAAATTTATTTATTTTAATTAGAGGCTAATTACTTTACAATATTGTATTGGTTTTGCCATACTTCAACATGAATCCGCCACGGGTGTACATGTGTTTCCCATCCTGAAACCCCCTCCCACCTCCCTCCCCATACCATCCCTCTGGGTCATCCCAGTGCACCAGCCCCAAGCATCCTGTATCCTGCATCAAACTTGGACTGGCGATTCATTTCTTATATGATGTTATACATGTTGGGGGGGGATGATTTGGGAGAATGGCATTAGGGTTTTTTTATATTTAGTTTTAAGCCAGCTCTTTCACTGTCCTCCGTCACCCTCATCAAGAGGCTCTTTAGTTCCTCTTCGCTTTCTGCCATTAGAGTGGTATCATCTGCATATCTGAGGTTGTTGATGTTTCTCCCACCTATCTTGATTCTGGCTTGCAACTTTCCAGCCTGGAATTTCTCATGATGAGCTCAGTGTATAGGTTAAACAGGATGACAGCAGACAGCCCTGTCATACTCCTTTCTCAATATTGAACCAATCAGCTATTCCATACAGGGTTCTGACTGTTGCTTCTTGACCTGTATATAGGTTTCTCAGGAGTCAAGTAAGATGATCTAGTAGTCCATAAGATGATCTAGTAGTCCCATCTCTTTAAGAGCTTTCCATAGCTTATTACGATCCACACAGTCAAAGGCTTTAGAGTAGTTGATGAAACAGAGGTATATGTTTTTCTGGAATTCCCTAGCTTTCTCTATGATTCAACGAATGTTGGCAATTTGATCTCTGGTTCCTCTTCCTTTTCTAAATCCAGCTTGGACATCTGGAATTTCTTGGTTTGCTTAATGCTGAAGCCTAGCATGCAAGATTTTAAGCATGACCTTACTAGCATGGGAGATGAGTGCAATTGTCCAATGGTTAGCACATTCTTTAGTACTGGCCCTCTTGGAAATTGGGTTGAGGACTGACCTTTTCCAGTCCTGTGACCTCTGCTGGGTCTTCCAGATTTGCTGACATATTGAATGCAACACCTTGATGGCATCATCCTTTAGGGTTTTGAATAGTTCTACAGGAATTCCATCACATCCACTAGCTTTATTAACAGCAGTGCTTCCTAAGGCCCACTTGACTTCACTCCCCAGAATATCTGGCTCTGAGTAGCTGACCACACCATCATAGTAATCTGGTTCATTAGGATCTTTTTTGTACAGCTCTTCCATGTATTTTTTCCATCTTTTCTTGATCTCTTCATGTCTACTAGGTCTCTACCATTTATGTCCTTTATTGTGCCCATCTTAGGGGAAAATATTCTCTTGATATTTTCAATTTTCCTTAAGAGATCTCTAGTCTTTCCCCTTCTGTTGTTTTCTTCTAGTTTTATGCGCTGTTCAATGAAGAAGGCCTTCTTGTCTCTCCATGCTATTCTTTGGAACTCTGCATTTAGTTGGATATTTTGCTTTCTCCCTTGCTTTTCACTTCTCTTCTTTCTTTAGCTTTCTTTAGTAAAGCCTCCTCAGATAACCACTTTGCCTTCTTGCTTTACTTTTTTTGGGGGGATGGTTTTCTTCGCTGCCTCCTGTACAATATTACAGACCTCTGTCCATAGATCTTCAGGCAGTTTACTATATCTAATCCCTTGAATCTATTCGTTACCTCCACTGTATATTCATAGGGGTTTTGATTTAAGTTGTACCTGGTTTACCTAGTGGTTTTCCTCATTTTCTTTAGTTTAAGCCTGAATTTTGCTATGAGGAGCTGTTGATCTGAGCCACAGTCAGCTCCAGGTCTTGTTTTTGCTGACTGTATACTGTGTAGGCAATGGCAATCCACTCCAGTACTTTTGCCTGGAAAATCCCATGGACGGAGGAGCCTGGTAGGCTGCAGTCCATGGGGTTGCGAAGAGTCGGACACAACTGAGCGACTTCACTTTCACTTTTAACTTTCATGCATTGGAGAAGGAAATGGCAACCTACTCCAGTGTTCTTGCCTGGAGAATCCCAGGGACGGGGGATCCTGGTGGGCTGCCGTCTCTGGGGTCGCACAGAGTCGGACATGACTGAAGTGACGCAGCAGCAGCAGCATGGTGACTTGAAACTTTTATCATTACTTAATGACCACCTTCTTTCTTTGGCATAATGATATTTGACCTCAGATCTATTTTGTTTGATGTTAATACAGCTATACCACCTTTCTTTTGATTAGTATTTGCCTGATATATCTCTCCCCATTGTTTGACCTTCAACCTTTATGGGACATGTCTCTTGTAAAGAGCACTTGGCTTTTTAAAAATAAAATCCTAGTCATGCAATCATTTGTCTTTTAGAATTAGTTGTTTAATCTGCTAAAACTTTGAAAAATATAGTTGAATTTCTTTCAGCCATTTTGTGCTTTCCATTTGTACTACTTTCTCTACATTTTTTCTCTTGCTTTTTTCTGAATTCAAGTTCTTTACTTACTCCATTTTTTCCCTTTACAGACTTGTAAGTTATAGCCTCTTTTTTAAATTGTTATCCTTAAAATTCAAATTTAATTTCTAGTCTGTACAATGTCCTTACAATATTTTGACTCTGGTAATCTCCTAGTGACTTAAAAACTAATTTTGAAGCATTTTATTGTAGTATAACATACCTACAAAACATTGCACATTAGTGTACAGCTCATTGAACTTCTACAAACTGAAAAGGCTAACTAACCATCAGCTGTATCGGTAAATATAACATTACCAGTACATCAGAAGGCCTCCTCGGATACCTATCTAGTCATTAGAGGCACCCTAGACCCATAAAGGTAGCCACTATCCTGAGTCTAGCAACACAGATTAGTTTCACCTGTATTTTTTACACAATACATATAGTATATACTCCTTATATTTGGTTTATGTTTCTTAACATCATGTTTGTGAGGTTCATCCATATTATGGATGTAGTTATAGATCATTTATGGACTTCCCTGGCGGCTTGGTCAGTAAATAATCTACCTGCAATGTAGGAGACCCAGCTTGGATCCCTGGGTGGGGAAGATCCCCTGGAGGAGGGCGTGGTAACTCACTCCAGTATTCTTGCATGGAGAATCCCCATGGACATAGAAGCCTGGTGGGCTACAGTCCACGGGGTTGGAAAAGTCAGACATGACTTAGCAACTAAACCACCATCACATAGATCATTTATGCAAGATTGCATGCTATTTTAGTGGGTAAATGTGCCCTGATTTATTTATTCATTCTTCTGTTGGTCATTTGGGTAGTTTCCAGTTTGGGGATATTAGGGTATTGCTATAAATATTCCATATGCCTTTTTAGCAAACACACACCTTTCTATAGGGCATATATCGAAGAATGGAATTGTTGAGGATTAAGGTATATACATGTTTAGCTGTAGTAAGATACTGCCAAATAATTTTACGAAGTTCTAATTTCTCTACTTCCTCATCCACACTTGGATATGTGCTATTTTAAATCTATTTAAATTTTTTCTCTTCTTAAAAATAATATCTATTTTGTGAGGTTATACTGTCAATATTTTAAATTTACCAATGTTTTCCTTTTGGAGCCTCACCACTCCTTTTCTCCCCACTCATGTTTTTAAGTATAAGGGACAGACAGTGAAAGGCACAGATCTTAAGTGTAACCATCCTTCCTTCCTGAAGAAACAGAAACGTTTAGAAACTTACTTAGAGAGTCTGTTGGTGGTAATGTCTGCTTTTGATTTTTAAAATGCTTTTATATTGCCCTCATACTTTTAAACTTTGAATTATCAAAATATTCAAACATTTAAATATTGAGGGAAGAATATAATTAACTCCCATGTACCTCTTGCCCAGCTTCAACAATTATCCAATCATGCCAACTTTCTTTTGTCTTTGCCCCAAATTTTTCCCCCACCTGGATTATTTTGAAAAAAATTCCAAACATTATATGAATTCATCCATAAATATGTTAATATAGAGCCATAAAATATAAACTCTTTAAAAATTAAAGATAACCACAATATCACTATCACACTAGGAAAAATTAATGATTATTCTTTAAAATTTAGATCATTGAATATCCAGTCACTGTTACATGTTCATGTTTCTCATGTCTCTTTTAATTGACAGGATTCTCCATCTTCTTGTTTTCCTTGCAATTTTTTTATTCAGGAAATTGGGTTGTTTGTTCTGTTGTGTTTCCCAGAGTATGGATTTTGCAAAGTGTACCCTTTTGGTTTCCATTTGAGTTCATTTGAACTCAAACGAACCTGCTATGTACAATGTTGAACCAAATGATACATATATAAACCAGGCCATCAAAATTTGCACTTCATTTCTTCTAGAGGTATGCAAACAAGGATGGCATCATCTCTATCCAATGTGAAGTGCTAGGTAATCAGGCACACTCCCTGTTTACTTATTATTCTTTTATAGTGTTTTACATGTACACCAAATGGTGACTTAACTAACAAAATTTCACAAAAAGATCAGATAGAACTAGTAGAAAATGTAACTTTAAGAGTGAGGAAAACATCAACTACTTTAGGGGGTCATCTAGGGGACCTAGATGGGGAAGGGGAGGAGGCCCAAGAGAGAGGGGATATATGTACAATTATGGATGATTTGCATTGTTGTATGGCAGGATGGCATCACTGACTCGATGGACGTGAGTCTGAGTGAATTCCGGGAGTTGGTGATGGACAGGGAGGCCTGGCGTGCTGCGATTCATGGGGTCACGAACAGTCAGACACGACTGAGCGACTGAACTGACTGACTGAACTGATGGCAGAAACCATTACAACATTGTAAAGCAATTTTCCTCCAATTAAAAAATAAATTAATAAAAGGAAAAAACAAACATATTTCTTTCAACAGTCAAGGAAAAACTAGGTGTCAAACTCCTCTGCTACAAATGATGATGTTTTAAATTATATAATAAACTATTTACTTAATCTGAATTCTTTGAGAGGTTTAAATGATCATACTCTCAATGGACATAGATATTTTAATAACTATCTTATTAGCATATACTCATAGTCTTCTGATGACAATGTAATTTTATGATTGCATAAGAGATAAATTGAGTTAATACCACTAAGCATACGTGACATTTTTGTTGTACTGTGATCATAGATGAGTCATGAAGTAAAGTGATTAATTACAAGTCAATGTTGCTAGGGTCATTGAGTGAATATTCTTCCCTTGCAAGTATTTAGAAACTCTAAATTTATAAGCTAATGAGTTTATCCTAGCTATAAACAGGAATTAGCTTCAGAGTATTCAGGAAATTTGTGTGCAATTAACCTAAAAATGATGACTATCTAAATATATTTTGGCATATTTCTATCATACAGGGTATTGTGCAAATATATAAAATGAAATCAAATACCTACAGATAAATTTTGAATAATGGAATCCTAAGAAAATTATTTTAATGGAATAAAATTTTAAAATAAGAGAATTTTAATATAGGTCTTTAAGATATTGAAGAATGATAAATCATCCTCATCAGCCTATAAATGGCTTTACTTCATTTTGCCATGAATAGAACTTGTAACCTTAGTAAGTAGCATTATCATGACCTAAATCATGTTGAAAGGAACAGGGCTTTACAAAGAGATAAACAGTATTCATGCTTTCCATGGATATCCTCTTTCAAATATAGGAGAAAATGAATAAAACCATTTGGATTTTGTAAATAACTCTATTTGATTTGCAATCTCCATTAAGCTCAGATTAACAAAGCTATTATTAGTATTAAATTAGCAAAGTTCTTTGCACATGTGTAAGGAACCATGGGGATGTAAGAATGAAGGATAGTGGGGAAGACAAGTAAACGCTGCAAAATGAAGAATGTAATACAGGCTAAAGCTCCTTTAGATTACTTCCTTCCTACTTTATTGGCATTAAAAAATAGCTTTCCCTTTAATGAAATGCATCTTGGTTCCATCTTTTGTGAAACTGAAAACCAAAGCAAAATAATGCAAGCTGTGTGAGGGCAGAGACTGTGTCTGCTTATTTTCCACTTATCCCTTATGCTTAACACAGTGCCTAGCATATAGTAGGCATCCTATTGCTGAATACATAGATGAGGAAGCAGCAGCTGAGTTTTCCTTTGCAGGATAACAAGGATGCAACAGGAAATCATTTCATCGTATATTTCATAAGTAATGTATTGGTTGTCTATTGCTGCATAACAACATAACCCCAAAATTTAGCAGCTTAAAATGACACACACTTATTATCTGACAGTTTCTGTGGGTCAGAAATCTGGTCATGACTTAGATGGGTGCCCTGAGCTTAGGGTCTCTCACAAGGCTGCCATCATCTCAGTGTTCTACTGGGAAGGATCCATTTCCTAGCTCATTCATGATTGTTGGCAGGATTCAGTTTCTCATGGGCTGTTCTATCAAAGCCTCAGTCCCTTGGTTCCTTGCCATGAGGGGCCTCTCTGCTGACATGTCACAGCATGGCAGCTTGCTTCATCAGAGTGAGCAACCAAGAGGACAAGAGAGAGCACAAGCAAGATAGAAGTCACAGTCTTTTATAACCTAATCACTCACGAGGTCCAGCTCACACCTAAGGGAAGGGAATTACACAAAGGAGTGAAGCACCATGATCTTTGGGGACCACATCAGAACGTGAGTACTACAGATGCTGAGTAGACTGGTTGTTTTGAGTATAGGTAAATGAAAAACTGCATAGATGGTGAAGCTGGAAAGTAGACTGGAGTTAGGCCAGCTGTGGAGGTTCTTGAGATGTCCTAAGTTGTCTGAACTTTGTTCTGATGCTAGCTACTCAAGGGCATACACACTGAGGAAACCAGAAGGGAAAGAGACACATGTACCCCAATGTTCATCACAGCACTGTTTATAATAGCCAGGACATGGAAGCAACCTAGATGTCCATCAGCAGATGAATGGATAAGAAAGCTGTGGTACATATACACAATGGAGTATTACTCAGCCATTAAAAAGAATACATTTGAATCAGTTCTAATGAGGTGGATGAAACTGGAGCCTATTATACAGAGTGAAGTAAGCCAGAAAGAAAAACACCAATACAGTATACTAACGCATATATATGGAATTTAGAAAGATGGTAACAATAACCCTGTGTACGAGACAGCAAAAGAGACACTGATGTATAGAACAGTCTTATGGACTCTGAGAGAGAGGGAGAGGGTGGGAAGATTTGGGAGAATGGCATTGAAACATGTAAAATATCATGTATGAAACGAGTTGCCAGTCCAGGCTCGATGCACGATACTGGATGCTTGGGGCTGGTGCACTGGGACGACCCAGAGGGATGGAATGGGGAGGGAGGAGGGAGGAGGGTTCAGGATGGGGAACACATGTATACCTGTGGCGGATTCATTTTGATATTTGGCAAAACTAATACAATTATGTAAAGTTTAAAAATAAAATAAAATTAAAAAAAAATGTAATTCATTGATCAGCAGCATTCATATCACCTAAATACTTGCTAGAAAGACAGAAGCTTGGGCTCCTATCACAGACCCACCAAATTAGAGTCTGCCATTTTAACTAGATCCCAGCTACATCAAAGTTTCAAAAATGCTGCTTTTGTTTCTGATAAGGCGAAAACAGCTTTTGTGAAAAGATTGAACATGGAAAAGGAGGAGGAATGAATCAAAGACTACATTTTTTTTAATTTTATTTTATTTTTAAACTTTGCATAACTGTATTAGTTTTGCCAAATATCAAAATGAATCCACCACAGGTATACATTTTTTGAACATACAAGATAGGACTGGTCTGCTCATGGCATTAGGAGATTTACAGAAGAATATGGCTGACCCTCAATACCAGTGATTCCCATACTTAATTCTGCATTAGAATCACAAGAAGCTTTTAAAATGCTCCTTGGAGAAATGCTGATTCTAGGGCTGGAGCATCATGTAGTGCCCAAAATAAAGTGCTCAAAACACAAAAGGATAGGAGAAGGTCAAAGGGATGCTGGAGCCAAGCTTTAAGAGTTCCCAACATCCAGAGCTGGAAAAATTTGAGCAACAAAATAAATAACATGGTATTATGTTATAATCCAAAGTATAAAATAAATATCCATGAATCCATACTGATATAAATGACTGAATAAATGAGAGGCCAATATCCAGGTGCTTAGTCCCTCAGTTGTATCTGATTCTTTGAGACCCCATGGATTGTAGCTTGCCAGGCTCCTCTGTCCATGGGGAAATTCTTCAGGCAAGAATACTGGAATGGATTGCCATTACCTCCTCCAGGGGATCTTCCCAACCCAGGGATTGAATCCAGGTATTGAACCCAGGTCTCCCACACTGCAAGCAGATTCTTTACCATCTGAGCCACCAGGGAAGCCCAAAAGGGATCCAGTAATGCAGGCAGAAGTCACTGCAGGTGAAGGCCCAGTGAGGCACCAAGGGAAGGTCATGGTCAAGTATGACTGCAAGGAGCTACAGAAGCATCTCAACCTGGAGAAGTGGATCCAGGAGCAGCTCAAAGACTGCCAGGCCCTTGTTTCTCCCTCCTCCCTAACCCCTACCCTAGGAAGAGAAGATTCCAGAGCTAGAAATCAATGTGGATGAACTGGACATGGAGAGCAATGATACGTGAGCTACCAGGGTCAAGGAGCTGCTGGTTGACTTACAAACCCACTGAGGCCCTCATCTCTGGCCTGCTGGACAAGGTCTGGGGCATGAAGAAGCTGAGCACACCCAAGAAGAAGTAAGGGTACTCAACCCAGGTGAACAGTGGCTCCCACAGGACAATTGCTGGTCCCCTCCCCCAACCTCATAGCAACAGCAATGGGGGTGGGGGGCAGCCTGCAGCCAGGCCTGGTGCCATGAACTGGGCTCCCTGTGCCCCTGGCCTAGGGGCCTCTTTTCTGCCCCCAGTTTTCCATTTTGGGTGTTTATTATTATTATTATTAAACTGATGAGATTTTGTGTTTTCATGTTTACTGCAGTGTGGGCCCTCTAATAAAGCTAGGATACGCCTTTGGTGCAGCTAAAAAAAATCATGTTGATAGTATGTACCCTTCAGGATAATGAGACTGGCACCTCACCTCTATGGTGTGTGCTCAGTTGCTCAGTCGTATCCAACTCTTTGGGAGCCCCATGGACTGCAGCCCACCAGGTTCCTCTATCCATGGGATTTCCCAGAAAAGAATACTGGAGTGGGTTGCCATTCCCTTCTACAAGGGATCTTCCTGACCTTGGGATCAAATCCACATCTGCACTGGGAAGCAGATTCTTTACCACTGTGCCACCTGGGAAGTCCATCTCACCTCTGTCGTAATCCTCTCCGAATCTCAAAACTCCAGACAAACCCAAACTGAGGATGACATTCCACAAAATACCTGACCAGTTCATCTTATATTTGTCAAGATCATGAAAAACAAGTGAAGAAAGAAACTGTCACAGATAGGAGAAGCTAAGGAAACATGATGATTAAATGAAAGAGGGATCCTGGATTGGATTTTGCAACAGAAAAAGAATTCATGTTGATATATGGCAAAACCAATACAATATTGTACAGTTAAAAATAAAATTAAATTAAAAATGAAAAAAAGAACATTAGTGGAAAAACTAATGAGATCAAATAATGAATGAAGAAATAATAAGTCTGTAGTTTAGTTAATAGTAATGTACCAATGTTGATTTCTTAGTTTTGACAAATATACCAGAGTTATGTAAGATGTTAACAGTAGGGCACCGGGTAGCAGGTATACAGGAATTCTCAGTGCGATCTTTATAACTTCTCAGTAAACAGACTTATTCCTAAATAAAATGTCCATTACAACTCAGTAGATGTCCATGCCTCACTGTCTGAGATTCTGATTCACTATTTCTGGGTGAGGGGGGACAGGTGGTTAAATACCATTATTTTCTATAAATTCCCCAGATGATTCTGGTGTGGGGTCCACACTTTAACTACTGCTCTGTACCAAACTCTTATGGTGATTTCTCTCAAACCACTGTGAAAAGTAACCACGTGATACAAAGCAGTGTTATACGGTGCAAAGAGCGCTAGTTTACAGCTCGAGACTTAATCCTTCATCTACCATCATTCAGCTACAGAACCTAGATAAAGCACTTCATCTCTCTTAGCCTCAAGCTTCTCATCTGCAAAATAGAGAGTAATGACCATTAAATTAGATAAAATCTATAAAATCTAAAAATGTTTCCAACATTTTTAGTATTTTAAAAACTTGTAAAATTATTTATTTGTGGCAGTACTGGGTCTTCGTTGCTGCATAGGCTTTCTCTAGATGCAGAGAGCAGGAGCTACTCTAGTTGTGGTACTCGGGCTTCTCATTTTGGTGGCTTCTCTTGCTGCAAAGCACTGGCTCTAGGTGCTCAGGCTTCAGTATTTGCAGCACATGGGCTCAGTAGTTGCGGCTCACAGGCGTGAGTTCAGTGAGTGTGAGTGCAGGCATTGTGGCACTGCCCCACAGCATGCGGAATCTTCCTGGACCAGGGATCGAACCTGTGTCCCTTGCATCAGCAGGCAGATTCTTAACCACTGGACCACCAGAGAAGTCCTCAACTTTTCAGATTACCATCTAGTTCTGTTATCGCCAACTTAATAAATAATTCCATGAAATCTAAGACAATATTTTTAAAACATTAGTGGAAGACTTTTCTCTAGGATACAAGTTAAGAAGTAATGAAGACTATTTTAATCAATAAGTCAGAGCTAATATATCTCAAATTAATAACATCCACACTTCATGGTATTACCATATACCCAGTCCAATGATGCTGTCATTGCCCCAGATACTTTGGGACTCCTTTAATATAGATAGAAGCCATTTTTTAGGCCACAAAAGAAAGTCTTTTAAAATCACACCTCATTGACCAAATGTAACCAGCTTTCTCACCCACGTTTAACCGCCAGATAGTCCTCTAAATGACCCTTGGTTATTTCTAAAAGCCAAAACTGCCCTAAAGGAACAGAGCCTGGGCCATTATGGGGAAGAAAATTCATTTGAGAACTTCATAAAAAGATACACAGTCTTCCCCAGAAAAATACATCACCATGCAAAAAAAATTTGCCAACAATTTGAATCCCTAGACTTTATTTTAAAACTCCAAATCTGGGGAGATAAATATTTACCATTACTAAGAAAATCCAAATGTTCCGAAAAGACTCAGAAGAAATCCTTTGGAGGCAACTTCTCTGAAGGAAACAAATGCACAACAGGAAAACACTGCACGTGGGGTGTGAATAAACATCTTAAGATTTAGCTGTTACTAGTTAGGAGCAAAAAAGTCACCTTCCTCTTAATGTCAATTTCCTCATTTGCAAAATGCAGAAAAGAGGATTGTGCTACATCAATGGTTCTCCATGTGTTCATGGACCAGCCTCACAAACACCTAGGAGGTCATTAAGAGTGCCTACTGAATCAGAAACTTTGGGAGTGGGGCCCGGCCATCTGTGTTTTAACAAGCCCTTCAGGGGATTCTGATATAAACTCAAGTTTGAGAACCACCAAGCTAAATGATCTCTCAAGTCTCTTTGAGCTCTCAAATTCTACAATTTGGAAAGTATAAACTTCAGTAATTCAAAATATAAAACCAAAACCAACAGTTTCAGTCACACATCTGTTAAAAGATTTTCTAAAATTAATTTCTAAGGGAAAAAGAATAAGAATCTTTACTTTTACCTTATATCCCCCACAGTACCCGTGCATACCTATTTACAAATACCGGGCATTCATATATTTACCATGTGGTCCAACTTGGCTGAAAAAGAAAATTCTTTGACCCAGAGGCAGGTGACAGAGAAAATACCTAGTTCAACTTATCTTGTACAGTTATTTTCCCTACCTTCTACCTGCAATCCAAAATATCCCATGGCTTTATTAATAAAGTAGTAGGGAAAACTGGACTTTGTTTTTATCTAAAAGCAATACATATCTTATTTTCACTGGAAATATGCTCAAGACACACCACCAGGATTTATCAAGCAATAATAAAAATAATTATTCTATCTTAGTGCTAACAAAAGTATAATTTTGAAATAAGGCTGATGATAATGGTTTTGATTTCAAACAAGTAAACCAGATATTTAATATTAAGGAATTATTTTAATAAGTATGGTGATATCATGCTGCTGCTGCTAAGTTGCTTCAGTCGTGTTCGACTCTGTGCGACCCCATAGACAGCAGCCCACCAGGCTCCTCCGTCCCTGGGATTCTCCAGGCTTGAACACTGGAGTGGGTTTCCATTTCCTTCTCCAATGCATGAAAGTGAAAAGTGAAAGTGAAGTCACTCAGTGTGTCCGACTCTTAGCGACCCCATGGACTGCAGCCCACCAGGCTCCTCGGTCCATGGGATTTTCCAGGCAAGAGTACTGGAGTGGGGTGCCAATGCCTTCTCCGATGGTGATATCATAGTTATGTATAATATAGAAGTGCCATTATCTTTTAAAAAAACTTGATACTATAATATTTAAAAATGAAGAATAATACCTGTGAACTTAACTATCATCAAGTATTGAGCTAAGGTGAGTGGTTCGGTTCAATTCAGTTGCTTAGTTGTGTCTAGCTCTTTGAAACCCTATGAACTGCAGCACGCCAGGACTCCCTGTCCATCACCAACTCCCGGAGTTCACCCAAACTCATCTCCATTAAGTCAGTGATGCCATCCAACCATCTCATCCTCTGTCATCCCCTTCTCTTCCTGCCCTCAATCTTTCCCAGCATCAGGGTCTTTTCAAATGAGTTAGCTCTTCACATCAGGTGGCCAAAGTATTGAAGCTTCAGCATCAGTCCTTCCAATGGACACCCAGGACTGATCTCCTTTAGGATGGATTGGTTGGATCTCCTTGCAGTCCAAGGGACTCTCAGGAGTCTTCTCCAACACCACAGTTCAAAAGCATCAATTCTTCAGTGCTCAGCCTTCTTTATAGTCCAACTCTCACATCTATACATGACCACTGGAAAAACCAGTCTTGACTAGATGAACCTTTGTTGACAAAGTAATGTGTCTGCTTTTTAATATGTTGTCTAGGTTGGTCATAACTTTCCTTCCAAGGAGTAAGCGTCTTTTAATTTCATGGCTGCGGTCACCATCTGCAGTGATTTTGGAGCCCAAAAAATAGAGTCAGCCACTGTTTCCCCATCTATTTGCCATGAATTGATGGGACCAGATGCCATAATCTTATTTTTCTGAATGCTGAGCTTTAAGCCAACTTTTTCACTCTCCTCTTTCACTTGCATCAAGAGGCTCTTTAGTTCTTCTTCACTTTCTGCCATAAGGGTGGTGTCATCTGCATATCTGAGGTTATTGATATTTCTCCCAGCAATCTTGATTCCAGCTTGTGCTTCTTCCAGCCCAGAGTTTCTCATGATGTACTCTGCATATAAGTTAAATAAGCAGGGTGACAATATACAGCCTCGATGTACTCCTTTTCCTATTTGGAACCAGTCTGTTGTTCCATGTCCAGTTCTAACTGTTGCTTTCTGACCTGCATGCAGATTTCTCAGGAGGCAGGTCAGGTGGTCTGGTAATCCCATCTCTTTCAGAATTTTTCACAGTTTAGTGGATGGGGAGGTAAAAGGAACAAGATTGGCCATGAGAGAAGCGTTGAAGTAGATATGGTATATGGGGATGCATTTTACTCTTCTACTTGAAATTTTTTAATAAGACAAAGCAGAAAATATGCCAATTCAATTATCTGCTGTTTTGAGTAAAAAGAAGCATAGAGTGGGATCCTGCCAACCAAATGAATAAACTGGAATTTTAAAAATATTATTCCTCCATTACAAGGGAAGTAATGTACTTAAATTTAGTATCTATCAGCTAAGAAACACAGATAATGTACTAAAACATCCCACTTACCATGAGACTCAAACTGATAGTGAGGGAGAGGTAGAGATTGTCAGACGTAAGTAACAGTGATTCTCTTAAAGCTCTCACATTACAAGAAAAAAGATGCGCTCTGAGGGATGATTCTGAAATAAGCAGTTTTTTTTAATAGACTCTTTAAAAATGTATGTCCTAGTACTGTCACTTAGGACTGATTTTGCATCAAGAGAAGGATGAACTCAGAGAAATCTCCATGGTAGCACTCTGCAACAATCAAAACAGAAACTGGCACCTAATTTCCACATCATTCAAACATTAAATTGTACTCATGGTCAAGTGAAATAGTCAATATTTGAGAAATGTCTCCATTAAACCATCAAGTTCCCAACTTAGATAGTGGCCTTAAGGAAGTAGACAATGAAATGCAGCACACTCTTCCTCTCATACCAATCACTTATAAATAGTAACTGTGGGCAGAAGTTTTGAGTCAATGATTACTGTTCACTGGTAAAATGATGATAGTGGTCACTACATAAAACAAAATACCTAGATCTGTACTATCCAACAGAACTGTGATGATGGAAATGTTCTATATCCTGTATTTTCCAACGCAGTAGTCTCACCATATATGGCTACAGCACTCTTGAAGTGGTGCTAATGGGACCAAGAAGCTAAATTTTAATTTTCATTCACTTAAATAGCTACGTGTGGTTATGGGTTACCATAATAAACAGTATATACAGTTTTAGAGTACTTAAGAAACACATACACACAGATAAACACACACATTTCACTTAATATCTGACTCACATTTATTAAAAATTGAAATTACAGAAAAGCATGAATAATATTGGCTTTATTAAACAAGCTTAATTAACTTACCTTTGACTAACAAATCAAAGCATTTAATATCACAAAAGGAATTTTGAGCACGAGGTCAATTCCAACCTCTGAAGTTAAAAACAAATGAAAAGCAGCCAAGACATTTTCCAAAGGAGAGAGCAACCACAGATCTCCCTCTAGTGGCAAGAGATAAAGTTGCTGCTGAAAAGCTGAACTGCTTCCTTTTATATAACTTAAGAAAACTCTAGAAGGAAAATAGATCTGGTTTTTGTAAACAACGTTAGACCTAATTTTCACTTACTATGAATTCTAATGTCTCTAGAAATCTGATCTTTCCAGGAGAAAAGAGATTTGCCAGTGACATCTGGGGAATTGGGACTTACACAAAACAAAAGCTATGGAGCCTTAACCAAACTGAGCAAAAGAAAAGAGAGAAATTTTTCTCTGTTGATAAATGTTCTAGGATGGGACATGAAAAGGAGTAGATTCAGAAGTATAAAGTAGTAAGCAGCAGTGGGTTTGTAAAAATCCATGGTACATCAAAAGAGACAATTTAAAATATTACAATTTTTTTATAACTAAAACACTTTTCATTCTTATAATCAGTTTCAAAAGACAGCTCTACCACATTGCCATTTTAATTACAACCGTACATACTATATAGATTTAACTACTGAATGACTACTTTCAAGTACAAGAGGAAACTCAAAATAGAAGTGACTTGTGTTACAGCTATTGTTTTTCCCTCACAGCTTCAGGAAAAACAGCTTTTATATACACTGAAGTAAGTACAGAATGTACAGAAGACAGATATATATATACAAAAGTGCATTAATACAGTAATACATTTAGCAGAAATACAGGAAAAAAATCCTGGTTAACAATCTGATACATTACAGTATTTAAGACTACTTGAAGATTCTCCAAACCAGTCAATTTCCTACTTGCTTTGGTTATGATATTGATGCTACATAACTAACCTTTGAAACTAAAACAAAAAAATTGAAATTTTTAACCATCTGTGAAATGTTTTACATATACTTGTGTTTATTCTTAATAGCTTTTGAAAACAGTTTTATAAAACTCCCAACACAAAGATTTAGAATGGATAATACATATATCTAAATTAGAGTATTCAAAGAGGAAATTAAATTGATTCACTACAGGAACAGACATGGTCTGCTCCATTCCTAAAAGCCTCAGCTTGGTAACCTAACCTCAAAGTCTCAACTTAAATCCAATTGGTCAGCTACTATTAAAGAGCAAGCAGCTCCACAAAACAAGCCATGGCTTCAGGCCACTGTTCCTTAGAACAATTCACAATAGGTAAGTGTTAACTTGTCATTTATACATATTAATTCTACAACTACCTTTATATAGTCAAAATGCATAATTAGACTACTCTCTGCATATGTATAATTAGACTACTCTCCTCTTTTCTACCCCATCCCTCACAAAAAAAGAACACAGATTTCCACAGGTTCCATTGACCACAAAGATGTAACAAAGAAATCCAACAATACTTATTGAAATCAGAGAAGACCAAATCAGTTTTTCCAAGTTCAGTATGGATATCAAATTTAAAAAATTAATTTACCATTATGTGATCTAGGTTAAAACATTAATAACTTTAATTTAAAATACAATTGTGAAGGGGGGCTGAAAACAAGTAATTTTCATATTGGAAAAATTATGTAAATAAAATTTTAGTGAGTCAACTCGGCTATACCATGCAACTTCCTATTTTTTTGTCTTAAATTATTTTATTGAAGTATAGTAGATTTCTTACTCTTATTAATAATAGCCAGTTACTTAGAATTTGTAGAGTTCCTTCTAAGCCTTATGGAAATAAGAATTAAGGATTAAGAAATAAGAATTAAGCATTTCTAAGGAGCTATGTTCCAGATACTACACTGATAAGGATGCCTAGGTCTAAATCTCTCTCAGATACCTCCCACCACTTAGCATAATTTAATTGTAAAGATAAAACTTATCTTACTTTGTCAGACTTAAAATGAATCCAAAGTTATCACAGTACATGTGTATACAAATATTTATTTTCTACCTAATAGTCCTTTTAAGGATTAAACTTACCTCTAAGTTTAGACATATTGAATGTCAGTGTGCGCAACATCAATACTATCATTTGACTGTAACTGGAAATTTTTCTATCAACCATCTCAAACTATAAACTGATTTTAAGTAACCCCTTCCCAGTTTGAAGCAAACATTTTTTCTTGTAAACAGAAGTGTTAAGAAGTTAAAAGGAAGAGGAATGTTATGCTATTACATAAATGAATACAAGAATCACTAAAGTTAACAAACAAATCAAATTGCTATATAATCTCTGCTTTTGAAGTACTTTTGCCTTGAAAATTATCTTTCCAGAGTTAACTCAATTTAAAAAATATTCTTGGGAATTCCCTGGAAGCCCAGTGGTTATAACTTCATGCTTTCACTGCCGAGGGCCTAGTTTCAATCCCTGGTCAGGGAACTAAGATCCTGCAAGCTGCACAGTGAGGCCAAAAAATAAAATAAAATAAGTAAAATAAAAAAAAATCCTGCTTCATGAGTTTTATCAGGGGAAAAAAATAAACAAATACATTAAACTATACTTTCCTGCTACTGCTGCTAAGTCGCTTCAGTCATGTCCGACTCTGTGCGACCCCAGAGACGGCAGCCCACCCATCCCTGTGATTCTCCAGGCAAGAACACTGGAGTGGGTTGCCATTCCTTCTCCAATGCATGAAAGTGAAAAGTGAAAGTGAAGTCGCGCAGTCGTGTCCGACTCTTAGTGATCCCATAGACTGCAGCCTACCAGGCTCCTCCGTCCATGGGATTTTCCAGGCAGGAGTACTGGAGTGGGGTGCCATTGCCTTCTCCAAAACTATACTTTAGATGACTTCAATGTTCTATGACCTAGCTGGGCCAAAAATCAAGTTATATAAGTGAAACTTAAGATCTGAAGGTTTTCGGTATGTACTCTATTATCATTGATTAGTTCGATATAATGCCTTTGCTTACTGATATCCAAGAGCATGGGCATTTTATAAAATGAATTACAACATTTAGATTACTTTTGAATTTGGAAAAGCCTAATGTTGACAAACAGTATAGAGTTCACCTTTAAGGCACAGGAAGCTATAAACAAAAGACTCTACGCTAGAGAATCCTGGGAACAAGACTTTTCTATTTGTCATGAACTAACATTTTTGGCTTAAATATGAAGACATTTGATAAATTTCACAATTTTTAAAGCTCATCAGAATCTGGATACCTTTATATGGTAGTTCTTAAAATTTTTCCTTTATGAGGGGTTTTAGCACTTCTAAGAGCTAAATGAGATGTCTATTCAATCCACGGAGTCATCAAATTTCAAATCAGTTTCTGGCATTAATTCAGCAATATCTAGTTAACCCAGAGGACTGACAAAATGGACAAAACAGCCACCACTTAACTAAAAATGAGACAAGTCTCAAAAAATAAAGTTATTTTACTCTAAGTTCTTCTTGGGACAGAAGAACAGTATAAAGTCCTTTGTACTTCACTACACATTATTCTACATTGCCTCACTTAAACTCAGTTGCAAAAATATAGGAAAAAATGCATCATTTTGTTTAAACTCAAGGTTTGCACTTTTAAAACCTGTGATAGGGACTGACAGACTTCTACAAGGTCTCTTTTCCCCAGTTTTGTTGAAATATAATTGACATACACACAAGATCCCTAATAAAATGTTCTGGATAAATGTGATGTGACTTCATTATGCCCTTATTTAAGAAGTCTTATTTTTTAATCATGCCCTCATGTAACAAGGCTTATTTTTAAAGGGAAAGACTTATTTGCTCTAATGTCAATTCTCTACAGTTGAGAACTGACAATGGAGCAAATAAGTCTCACATTTTTATTAATTGGTTAGTCGAGGTTTATACTTTTAAAGAAAAAAATTGAGTTGGATTTGTTTTAAATTGCACTTAGAAAGAGATCAGACTAAATTTATTATTTATTCTAAGAAATAAATAATTCAAACCTGAATTATCTACATGAGGCATTAAAACCAAAAAAAAAAGTATAGCACATTAACAAAGACAAGAATTTTTTTTGTCTTTTTCTGTTGTTTTATTTGGGGGGAGGGGGCGTAGGTAGAGAAAGACTTTGTAATCTCCCTCTTTAATCATAAGCAAACACAAATTGCTTAAATTTTTTTTCTGTTCTTTATTTCAATCTCTTCCAAGCCACCTTACTGAGCTATCTCTAATTTATGATACCATAAAGACTGTGCATCCAGATTTGCACAACACTTCATGGTGTACTTTACTATAAACACTCAAACTTTTATAAACTTTAAAAATGGGCTTTGTGGCACTTTGGTAAACTTGTTTAACAGTGACCTAAGTTAAATCTATGGTAATAAGACTGCGATTATTGGGAGAGTAGAGCAATTGGTCTTATTAGGATCTTTTTTTACTGGTCACTGTCAAGTAAATTGTTTCCAAGTATTTAACAGATACATGCTGTTCTATGGTCTCCAAAAGGGGCCTGTTTTCCTTGAAGAGTAACTAAAGAGAACAGGCAGTCATTCCCTGGAATTTTGCTTTTGCTAAGAGCAGGTAGAGAATTCAGCTGTATTTGCTCTTCTATTTACTCTTTCTGTATTTAGAAGGGAAAACACAACAAGGTGGACCCTTTCAATCTTCCTCAAGAGTATTCTGGGATTTATCCCCAAGCTCTCTTTGGGCCCTCTAAGCTAGTCAGAAGCACTAAAGAGGGGGTAAGGGGAAAGTTAGAGGGAATACTCCAACTGACAACCATATACACATATATACTGTTATTTCAGTAAAATTTTAAAGTATGAATTTAGTAGTCTTCAAAATGTTACAACCATACCACAGACCTCAGTAAAGCTGCAATATATCAATTTTTCCCTTAGTTTCAATTCTTTAACTTTTGAGGAACCAAAATAAAGTAAAAATTTCAAAACACATGATTGTAAGCAAAGGTTATGCTGAGAATTAAGAATTCACAGCTGAGAATTAAGGATCTACGTTGTTAATCTTTTTAATGGATTACTTGATATGATACAGTGTAAAAAAGGTAGGAATCTATCAACCTCTGACTCTAGAGTTTAAAAAAATATTAACAACTCATCCTACAAAATCATGATTACCTCCCAAGTTTCCACAATAAAAAGAAAATTATGAAAGTCAGAAAGCAGCTTGATTGTCAGTAGTATCAGTTTCCATTTTCTTTAACCCGTGTGAATGTTTAAAGATGTGTGGGAAAATAAAAGGAATCACACTACTTATAATGTTCATGATATCAAACTCTTCATGAAAACATTTAGAGACTCCATGATTTCACATTTAAAATTAGAGTACTATTAGTAGCCAAGAAGCAAAGGTTTTTTAATATCTCACTGCTCAGTGTATTTCTAGCGATTTATAGAGTTTAGCAGAACTGTAAGGGTTTCTTGAGTTAATTTTGAACATTAACTTATTCACATGCCATAAAGCTGTTACACCAAATATTTAAAAATTAGAGCTGTGCTGAAAATAAAAAAAAAACTACAAAAAGAAGTTGACAGAGATGTTTCTTGCCTTTAAGACAGTTTCACAGCCTAAAATTTCAAAAAGCAGTGAAAAGTAGAATTGGTTGTTTTGCTTGCTGGATTTTTCCATTTGAATATTAATCAATGTAGCATTAAGTCTAAAATTCAGCTACTAGTAACATTATTTTCTCAGTAGTCATCACTTGCAGAAAGGATTCTGAATATACACAAAGTGAAAAACAAAAACAAACCTAACAAAAGATGTTAGGGCCTATTTTTTACACATTTGAGTTAAAATGAATGAAAACAAATAAACCTAATGAAGGCACTATTGTAAACAGCAATCCACATTCTATCCCTACAACCTCAAAAAAAAGACGTCCACTAGGAATTGAGAATTATGCTATGGCCCTTTAGAAAAACTAAGAAATCATAACATTAAGAAGAAACTGAATTATGATCTCTACACATTCTATACTGACATAATAAATTATCTGTCAGCAGTACCTTGAAATCTCCTAAACTGTTAAAGTACTAATCTGAAAAAGCCCACTTAACCACTCTGAAGTTTAAATAGTTAAAACATTTACTAAATCAGTGGTTCTTAAAACTAGAGTGTGTGGCAGAATAACCTGGTACCTGTTGAAACACAATGCTATGCCCCTCCCCCAGCATTTCTGATTCACTAGGTCTGGGGTGGGACCCAAGAGTATGCATTTCTAATAACTTCTCAGGTGATGCTGAAGCTACTGGTCCGAGGACGAACTGCTGAGAACCACAGACCTAAATTATGAACGGTACGTCAGCACAGCCCTAACCAAAAGTTTGGTCAAGATGCATGTAAACAAATAAGGATAGAATAATGCTTAGAAACAATGCTGATAAATTCACCCTTATTACATCAAAACATCTACATCTGCTTCATGGTCTTCCTCAGTCACTTTCAAGGACAGCACTTCTTCATTAAGGAAGAGCCCACTGAGCCTCTCCTTCCGAGCCTGCCTCTGCTCTTTCAGCTGCCTCTTGCGTAAGGCCTTCTGTTGTAACTTCCGCTGTTTGGATCGCTTCTGTCAAAATAAAAAATTCTAAATCAGTGAGGTTCAGTTCTGGCATACCCACCCCAAAGTATGGATCAAATTCGATATTTTCTGAATAGAGATGTTCAAATTCCTCTGCAGTACAATCCTGGTTCTAGTAAGTGAGCCATTAGCTTAGACATGAAAACAATTTTTCAAGATTCTGTATTTATGGTATTTGACTAGGAAATCTGATTAGGAAGGTTTGAAACCTGATCATTTGACTAGTTATGGATAACCAATCATTTCTAAGGCTTTTTTATATTAAATTAAGGTACACTGGTGTCAGTGCAGAGGAAACATGCAGTGAACAATAATGAAAACATATGTAGAGAACACTGGCAAAATCTCTAATGCTTATTCTTTGAAGGTGCCTTTCATCCAAAAGCATTAGCAATTTTACAATTGCTGGGAAAGAACCATGTCTTTTTCATATTAAGCAAATGCCATCTTTTAAGCCCATTAGAAACCCAGTGGGTACTCTATTTCTTGCCACTGGTGAACTGATGCCAAAAAAGAATGACCACATACACAGAGGAAACCCTTGGCAACCAACAAAGCTGGCTATGTTTCTGCCACTTTGGTTAAGAACCAAGTAAAGAATCACTTTCCAGGAAAAGTCACCACTGGGTTCCCAAGAGTTATAGAGATACCCTTATCATCTGTAAGTTAGCTCCACACTGTCACCACTGCAAGGAACCGAACTTTCCCACTAAGCATAACAGAACTATTCTATATACATTTAAATTTTCTATTTTTTATGCGTCCAAAAATACTATACAGAGTTTTTTCAACTGTGAAAAGAGTAGTCAGAAATTAGAGAAAGCATTATTACATTTAAAAAAGAGCTACAAAGAAACATTCATGGTTAAAACTTTAAGAAAACATTTAACACACACACATACAAGACATACAGGACATTTTTAGGAGCTAATAGACAGCAACATCAGCAACCTAGTGAGATCTGCTTAATAGTAAGTTGCAGTCAGTATTGCAATCTTGAGACTCACTCATTATTTCCATCAATTTATCTTACTTAAAACAGACACAAAAATCAGATAAAATTGAGGGTAATATGGCTGTGGGTCAAAACAGCATTTCAAAGCACTCAATGTAGAGGGCTTTGTTCAACAGCAGAGAATCCTGCTTGCTCAATTAAAATCAAAACCCACAGGCATCTATAGAGCAGGATAATTTTAACTCTTCAAGAACTGTATGTGAAGGAATACTAATGTTAATATTGAAAGGTAAAGTTTTGTATTGATTAGACGTTTTACTTTTGAATCCCGAATCCGCTCTGCTGCACTTGCAGACAAGTTGCTGTCACTGTGTGCTCGACTCATGTTGGCACTGGAGTTTGAAGCAGAGTTTCCAACACTGGACCCACTGCTGCTTGCAGAACTGACCATGCTGGCACTGCTGCTGCTGGCACTGGCACTGGCACCGCTCACTCCACTGGTGCTTGCACAACTAAAGTTGCTTCTCTTCCAGGCCTCTCTTGTGGGCCGTAGGCGAGGGCTATGCTCCTTGATATAGTTTCTGACCTTGGAACAGACAGACAAAAACTGGTTAGTATTGTACCTTGATGTTCTGCCCTCAAAATAATGGAGAAAAGAAGAATATTGTACTTAAAGATTGTCAAAAGTGCTACAGATGCATATAGGTTGACCAGAAAGACAAAAGAAATCTCTAAATGTAGAAACAAGTACCAGAAAAATTCTGGTGCTCAAAATTCTAGAATAAATGTTATGAAGCTAGATTTTTTTAAGTATATAAACTATAATCAGTAAATGAAAAGCTACTAGCTTCCAGAATTTAGGAGTGTAAGAAAATAACACTAGAAACAGAAACCAACAATAAAAGAGGTAAGAGTAGGCATTTTTTAAAAGGTTGCCACTTAAGTATGCTGCTGATTATATTAGAGTGTTTCCTAGAACTTAGGTAGGGGCCCATAATACCTGTCTTCAAACACAAGGCATCAATTTACCATACTAGTGAAAAATGGGCTGGAATGTAAAAAATTATATAGTTTGTCTGTTGAGAGAAACACTGAAATGAGAGAAATTTTTCATAAATGATGACAAACACAAAAAATTAAAATGTTCACTCAAGTATAGCTCTCAATAATATTTTGATTCTGTCCACTGGTCTTTTGTAAGATGAGTTACAATAAATCTATACCTTAGCATAACAACTCCTTAAATTGTGAAGTCAAATTTCAAATCCTATATAACTAGAAAGTAGGTTCTAGATCCAAATGATCCCAGAAAGGTATGGCCACATGAGATATACATAAAACCTCTTAAAACCACATGTTCTAATATTACATTTCACAGCAGTGATTTTGACCTTAATTATCGATATATTTATATATGACTATTCAAGTCATATATGACTATTCAAGTATAAAAAGCAGAGACATTACTCTGCCAACAAAGGTCCATCTCATCAAAGCTATGGTTTTGCCAGTAGTCATGTATGGATGTGAGATTTGGACTATAAATAAAGCTGAGCACTGAAGAACTGATGCTTCTGAACTGTGGTGTTGGAGAAGACTCTTGAGAGTCCCTTGGACTGCAAGGAAATCAAACCAGTCCATCCTAAAGGAAATCAGTCCCGAATATTCATTGGAAGGACTGATGCTGAATCTCCAATACTTTGGCCACTTGATGCGAAGAACTGACTCATTGGAAAAGACCCTGATGCTGGGCAAGATTGAAGGCAGGAGGAGAAGGGGACAACAGAGGATGAGATAGTTGGTTGGCATCACCGACTCAATGGTCATGAGTTTGAGTAAACTCCAGGAGTTGGCAGTGGACAGGGAGGCCTGGTGTGCTGCAGTCCATGGGGTCGCAAAGAGTTGGACACAGCTGAGCTACTGAACTGAACTGCTTCAAGTATACATGTTATCAAACAATGGCATTTTTAATAGCTGTAGAATCTGTATTTTCTTTACATACCTGCTTCAGTTTTTCATCTGTGAGACAGTTAAGTTCAATAATAAACTCACTGTCGGTAGGGGAGATTTGAGCAGAAGGATCAATTATTTTAATAATATCAAGTTGTTCCCGAAGACCCATCTCAGTACTGACTTTACGACTCAGATACTCAATATATTCCACCTATATGATGAAAAATTATAATAAATAAGATCAATGCCAAAACCTCTGATCTTTTAGTGTGCAACTTATAATATGTTTAAGTATCAGAAACACTTATATTTTTCCCTGCAAAACAATTAGAGCTCAAATTCATATTTACTAAGCAATCTACATTAATCTAGTAGCTTTAAATTAGACAATAAATGAAACTTCACATATTCTCCACATATACGCTTTTAATTAAGAATGTCAAGATCTCTACCTGCTCATCGTTTGTCATTGCACTCCAAGGAAGTTCATCTAAATTCCGGTGCTTGTTTTTCTTTTTAGGAAGCAGGCAAGGTGAACTTGGAATACTGGGTATGACATCAGAAAGTACATCACTCCCACTGGCAATGTCACTGCCAGGTAACTTTATAAAAATAAGGAGAAGGTAGGGAAAGAAAAATTAAAAGCAAGAGTTTAAATGCCATGTTTCATATTGACTAAAAATTACTTTAATAAAAGACTAATGACAAATACTGAATCAGAAGACATTAACTCTGATCCACTCTTATTTTAGACAAAGCAGCAATATCATACTCTTTTTATATGCAGTCATTCAATGAGCAGTATTTTCCAAAAGCTTAAAATCACAATCGAAGCTTATTAAAATGCTAACTTAAGAATCACTCATCATTAAGGTTTTAAATTCATATGAATGCAGGTTAGGGCCCACACTGCATAATGAATAAGAAGCACTAGTCTCTATCTCAAGAAACCTGAGTGATCTGCCACTATCTGGCTCTTTGCCAGACACTGTGGTAGATATACTTCCAAAACAAAGACAAATAAATCATGTCCCTTGTCCTCATGACTGTATTAATAACCTCAAGACAATTAAAATAATTTAAAATATGTTGTTAATACGTATCCATGGCATTGTAACAGGTACACGGAATCCAAAGGAGTCTAAGTCATGGTCCTTACACAAGAACTTTATATTCTACTTGGAAAGATAACACAGTAGCACAAACATATAATTATACAACATAACGAACAACAAATGCATGTTTGAGATGACAAGTCATCAATGGAAATACCTAGCAACAAACTGAAGCTACAAGACTAAAGCTTAGAGAACTACTAGGGGACAGGCACTGGGGAGTCAATTGCATAGAAGAGATGTATGAAGCCACAAAAAGGGGGTGGATCACTCTGCAAGGTGATCATGTTTACAATGAAGTTATCTAAATTAGATATTCCCCTTTAAAAACATTTTTACTTTGATAGTCATTGATGAATCCAAGTACATAAGTGACATCCAACAATCTATGACTTCCTTCAAAATCTCATTAACTAACACTTCTTGAATTGTTTACCCTTGGCCCAAATGTCAGTGTAATAGTCAGTATTAAGAACATTGCTGAATGCATGCACAAAGGCCATCTTTTCCCGTTTTTAACATCAATAAAACATTTTGCTATTTCCCCTTTGAAAAACTTTAAGTCACAACATTACTATGTTAAAGATCCTCCTGGGGTTCCTAAAACAAAATGAGGTGCTCCTTATCAGATGAAAGGCCTCCCCTACTTCAAACTACTTTGATAAACTAGGTAGAAAAAGGAACTTTCAAAATATCTATACTCTCAAAACATAAGAAAAAATTTCATCTAAATCTTTAGCAAATACCTGTTAAGTGCCAGACTACATGCTAAGCATTTTAATTGTCCCTTTAATTATGTTTACATGGTTGTTGGGGGGTGGGTGGTAAAAAACAGGCAATTAATGGTACTTTGGCCATTATTTTTTTCTGGGGAGAAGTAAAAGATTCCAGAGTTCAAATCCCAGCCCCACTGCTTACTAGCTGTGTGATCTTGTAGAGGTTAGTTCCCTTCTTTGAGCCTCAGAGTCTTCAGTAAGTTGTGGTTACTATCATCCATCTCAAAGGACTGTTGAGAGATTATATGAGGTAACATGCCTGGCACATAGGTGATACTCAATAAATTGAAGTGTGTACTTTTTTCTGTACCTTGCCATGGTTATAAAAAGAAAGGAACATAAACTCTGAGAATATTTCATGTTGCTTAAGTGGCTGGGTTAAGTTTCATATGTTAGTCTCTAAGAATGACAGCTTGGGGTAAAGGAAGAGGCATTCACATAAAGAGAATAATAAAACCATAGGTAGAAGAGAAAAAAAAAACAACACAGGATGAGATTAAGAAGACCTATATAATTAAAACAAATCAGTGCTAGGGATTTAAAAGCTTTACAAATGAACCAGAGCTGTTATATGATATAAAGAAGTAGGCCAATAACATTTCTAAATAGAAGAAGTAATAATGAAATTGGTCTGGAAGGAAGATGAGTTAAAAAGCAGTATGGGGGCTTCCCTGGTGGTTCAGTGGTTAATAATCCTCCTGCCAATGCAGGGGACATGGGTTCAGTCCCTGGTCTGGGAAGATCCCACACGCCTTGGAGCAACCAAGGCTGTGTGCCACAACCACTGAGCCTGTGCTCTACAGCCTGAGAACCACAACTACTGAAGCCCTCGCACTGTAGAGCCTGTGCTCTGCAAGAAGAGAAGCCAATGCAATGAGAAACCTGCACACCTCAACGAAGAGTTGCTCCTGCTCGTTGCAACTAGAGAAAGCCCGCGCCCAGCAATGAAGACCTAGCGCAGCCAAAAATAAATAAGTAAATAAATATTTTAATAAAATACAGTACGGGAACAAAATAGAGGAAAGACTGGAATTAGGAAGCTCTTTTTGTGATTTGGACCTAGACTAAGATAAGCAAAAACAGAAAGAAAAATGGGAACAGATAGGGAAATTTTCAAATGAAATACAATTTATAAGACTATTTGATAACTGAATAGATAAGGATAATAATCAACTGGGGCTACCCAGGTGATGCAGCAGTAAAGAATCCACTTGCCAATGCAAGGGATTCAGGTTCGATTCCTGGGTCAGGAAGATCCCTTAGAGTAGAAAATGGCAACCCACTCCAGTATTCTTGCCTGGAAAATTCCACAGACAGAGGAGCCTCGTGGGCCATAGTCCATGCAGTTGCAGAGAGTCAAACACGACTAAGCACACGGCACACAATAGTCAAATGACCATATGTGAGACCAGAAGAAAATTGGCAACATTTCACAGTCATACAACCCATCCAGGTTAACACACAACCCTTAAAGACCTCATTTTTTTTATGGCAAGAGACCTGAAGTAATGTTATATAGATCTAGTCCAACACCTCATTTTATAAGTAAGGGAAAAATGATATCCAGGGAGGGTCATACGGTTAGTGGCAGCATCCAAATCAGGACACAAGTCCAGAACTTTCAACTATATCAGACTGTCTTGCCTTGCAGGTAGTTTGGATTGAGAGAAGAAGGCAATTTGGGGTATGGTGAGTTTGCAGTGATCATGAGAAAACCAAGTACAAATGTTCTTTGAAATTACCATTATCATTTTTCAATACAATATAAGACATGTAACAAAGCAGAGTCTTTTTTTCCCTCCATGAAAACACAGTAATTGGAAGTTGCATTACTGATTAAGGATTCAGCACCAGATAATGGGTTAGCATTAAATAATAAGGTCATTCAAGTGGAGATGTCAAGTAGCCAATTGGAGACATGGGATTACAGCTGCAGATGTACAGAAGAATTTACTGTACGGATTCCTGTGTATTTATTAGAGCAGCAATTTTCCATTTTATAACAATATATTTCAGAGTCAAAATGGTTAATAACTCTCATATTTTTCATAGACAACAATATTTTGTATATTTATATTAGAATCAGTAATTGTGGCAAGGAGAATTAAATCAAACCTCTGCCATATTTTCTGTAGCATGTAGCAAAACTTTATGAGTAAGCTCATTTCTGTATCAGCTGATGTGCAATTTCAAATTGCACCTCTAGGTTTCAAGCATGACAGCTGTATTACTCACTTTCTAAATTTTCTATGCTTTCCTGCTCAACAATAAAATAATTTCTCAAGCTCTAAGACTAGTCAAATATATCTTTAACAATAAAAGGACTGTAAGCAAAGAAAACTAAGTGCAAGGCAAAATGCTTTGATGCAACTTCAAATGCTAAGATGCTTTTCATTCTAAGGTTAAAATCCTGCCTTATCAGGTAGTTAGCATTTCTCTTCCGAGAGAATCTATGAATCATTTATATTTATTTTAGTTGTAACTGAAACATCTGTTTAGAAGAAAGATTTAAACATATGTAGATTTTAATCACAACAGAGGTAATATGAATTTTTTAACTACAGTCAATGATTTTTAGCCTATATTAATCCTAACACATTAATTTGTAATTATCTTCTAGGGTAATTTACTATTCATCACTATGAGATCTCACAAAGACAAGAGAGCTTTATAAACCTTTCAGCATATTTAAACAGCAAATATCCATGGTAACAGAGTACCTACACTCCAATTTCAGAAGTGGGAAAACACATTACTAAGGCAGGCCTTAGTTTGTTTCAATGTTGTAGTCAGTCGTGTGCATTAATGGTGAGTGTTTGGGGATAGTTTTCCACTCCACTCATAAAATGAATGAAGAAGTCAGCAATTAAGATTTTAAAACGCCTGCCATTTTGCAACATTATGGATGATAAGAACTCTAAATAAGTCACATGAAATAAGCAAAAATAATAATAATTTCTCAGAATTATCAGAACTCCATCTGCTTACACTTTATTAAAAATCCTTGTAGTTGGATATTAAATACAAAGTGTGCACTTCAAAAAAATGAGACAGTGGGAAGTAGAGGAGCAAAGAATGAGAATTTGTGATTAGCAGAGGCAAAGTATTATATATAGGATGGATAAATAACAAGGTCCTACTGTATAGCACAGGGAACTATATTCAATATCCTGTGATAAACCATAATGGAAAATAATATATACATATCTGGGAGTGTGTGTGTGTATAACAGAGTCACTTTGCTGTAGAGAAGAAGTTAATACAATATTGTAATCAACTATACTTCAATAAGATTTTTTTAAATGAGGCAGTGAAGAATAAAAAGGTATAATATCTAAACAAAAATGCACACTACTTTATTATTTATAATAGAAAAAAACTGAAACAGATATGAATAGAGGAATGGTTTCATAAGTTCTGGAATATCTAGTACCAGGAATATTATGTAGTCATCAAATGAATAATTTAAATATCACAAAAAAGTTTATATGTTAAATGAAAATTTTTTATTACAGCATCTTATCCAGAAGAAAAGCAAACACTGCCCAATTCACTCTGTGAGGCAAAGTGATACAAAGGCATCACAAGAAAGGAAAACTACAGACCAGTATCTCTTATGACTACCAATGCAAAAATCTTCAACAAAATAATAGCAAACCCAATCCAGCAGCAATTTAAAAGGATTATATACCATGAGCAATTACGATTAATCCCAGGAATGCAAGGGTGAATCATTATTAGAAATCAATATACTATATCACACTAACAGAAGAGAAGAAACTGCATGATCATCTCAACAGACATGCAGAAAAAGCATGTGACAAAATCTAATACCTTTTCATATTAAAAACATAGAACTAGGAATAAAAGGGAAATGCCTCAATATGACAATAAAGAACATCTGTGAAAAACCTACAGCTAACATACTCAATAGTGAAGGACAAAGCTTCTCACCTAAGATAAGGAAAGAAACAAGGATGCCTGCTTTTGCCAGGGGTATCTAGATCTTCTCTCTTTCAACATTGTACTAGAGATCTCATCAGGGCAATTAAGCAAGGAGAAAAGTATCCAGATTGGAAAGGAAAAAACAGAACTATATATTCATAGATGACATGATCTTAAATACAGAAAACCCTAAAGAATCTATACACAAAAAATTATTAAAAATGAGTTCAGCAAAGTTGCAGGATACAAAATCAATATATGAAACACAACTGTATTTCTATACACTAGCAGTGAATAATCCAAAAAATGAAATTAAGAAAACAACTCCATTTACAACTATATTGAAAGAATAAAATGTTTAGGAATAAACTAAACCAAGGAACTAAAAGACCTAATTAAGCATAGAAAACTATTTTAAAAATCACTGAAAGAAATTAAAGAAGGCCTAAATACATTCTGGCCCATGTTTATGGACTGGAATATTTAATAATACTATTAAGATAGCAACATTCCCCAAATTGATCTACAGATTCAATGAAATCTCTATCAAAATTCAAACTTCCCTTTTTGAAGAAGTGACAACCTGATCCTAAATTTTGATAAAAAAAGAACAAAGTTGCAGAACTCATACTTTCTGATTTCAAATCTTGTTACAAAGCTAGAGTCATCAAAATATAAGGATAAGAATATCTTGCCATAGATAGATATATGAATCAGTGGAATACAATCAAGAGTCCAGAACTAAACCTATATATGTCTATGACCAATTCATTTCCACAAAGGTATCAAGATCATTAGATAAGGAAAAAATACAGTCTTTTCAACAAGTGGTGCTGGGAAAACTGGATATCTACATTCAAAAGAATGAATCTGGAACTCCTACCTTATACCATATACAAAAAGTAACTCAAAAGGATCAAAGACCTAAAATGTAGGAACTAATTAAAGCTATAAAATTCTAAAAAGGAAACAGATGAAAAAATTTGCATGATCTTGGATTAAAGGATGGTTTTAAAAATATGACATGATAAGCACAGAACTCAAGAAAATATAAATTGGAATTCTTTAAAATTTAATTTTTTGTGTATTAAAGGACACTATATCAAGCAAACAGACACAATCAAGTGAAAACACAACACACAGAATGGGAAATATTTTTGCAAATCATGTATATGATAAGGGTCTAGTAGTCATCATGTATAAAGTATTCTTACAATTCAATAATAAAAGACAACACAACTTAAAAATGGGCAAAGGATTTGAAAAGACATTTTCCCAAAGAAGATATACAAATAGTCAGTAAGCTAAGAAAAGATGCTCAACATCATTAGTAATTAGGGAAATGAAAATCAAAATCACAATGATATACCAACCTTACATATAGTAGGATGGCTGTAATAAAAAAAGACAGACAATGTAAAGTGTTGGAAAGGAAGTGGAGAAACTGGAATTTTCATGTATTGCTAGTAGAAATGTAAAATGGTACAGCCACTTTGGGAAACATTTTGGCAGTTTCCCAAAAAAGTGAACATAAAGTTATCACATGACCCAGCAACTCCCAATTGTATTTTCAAGAGAATTAAAAATAAAAATCCATATGAAAACTTATACCTGAATGTTCATAGTAGTATTATTCATAAATAGCTCCAAAGTGGAAATAATCCCTCAGTTGATGATGAATTAAACAAAAAGTGATGTATCCATAAAATGGAATATTCAGTCATAGAAAGAAACTGCTATGGACTAGATGCTTGTCACCCCCTAAATCCGTATCTTGAAGCCCTAATCCTCAATGTGATATTGAAGATGGGGCTTTGGGAGGTAATTAAATTTATAAGACATCACGAGAGTGGAGCCCTTGTGATGGGATTGGTGACCTTATAAGGGAACAAAAAGAGGATATTGCAGAAGACAGCATCTGCAAGCCAAGAAGAGTGTGCTCACCAGAACCTGTCCATGATGGCATTCTGATCTTGGACTTTCAGATTCCAGAACCATGAGTGTTTGTTTTTTAACCCACCCAGTCAATGATATTTGTTACAGGAGCCTGAACTGACCTAAGACAGGAATGAAATATACTCTTATGTGCTATATAACATGGATGAACTTTGAAAACAGTGAAAGACCACAGACACAAAAGGCCACATATTACACGCTGCTGCTAAGTCATTTCAGTCGTGTCCAACTTTGTGCGACCCCATAGACGGCAGCCCACCGGCTCCCCCATCCCTGGGATTCTCCAGGCAAGAACACTGGAGTGGGTTGCCATTTCCTTCTCCAATGCATGAAAGTGAAAAGTGAAAAAGTTGCTCAGTCGTGTCTGATTCCTAGCAACCCCATGGATGGCAGCCCACCAGGCTCCTCCGTCCATGGGATTTTCCATGAGTACATTTATATTAAATGTCCAGACAGGTAAATCCATAGAGAAAGTAAAAGAGTGGTTGCCAGGTGACAGGGGGAAATTAGGACTATCCACTAACAGGTATGGGTTTCTTTTGGAGTAATGTAAATATCCTGGACTTAGATATGGTGGTGGTTTCACAACATTGTGAATATATTAAAATTTCTGAATTATAGAGTTATTAAAATGGTACCTTTTATCTCAATTTTTAACATGTTTTATCCAAATCATATATATAACTGGAGAAGGCAATGGCACCCCACTCCAGTACTCTTGCCTGGAAAATCCCATGGACGGAGGAGCCTGGTAGGTTGCAGTCCATGGGGTCGCTAAGAGTCGGACACGACTGAGCGACTTCACTTTCACTTTTCACTTTCATGCATTGGAGAAGGAAATGGCAACCCACTCCAGTGTTCTTGCCTGGAGAATCCCAGGGACGGCAGAGCCTGGTGGGCTGCCGTCTCTGGGGTCGCACAGAGTCGGACACGACTGAGGTGACCTAGCAGCAGCAGCAGCAGCAGATTATTTCTTCCTCTTTAAAAACCTCTTATTTTTCAGCATAGTATTGTTTATAACTAGAAAAAAACTGAAATCAACCTAAATATTCATTATTAGGGAAATGATTAAATTATGCTTCAGTTATTGAAAAGAATGAGATAAAGTAGCTGAAACAGCAGAGGTGACCAGGGATCAAACCTGTGCCCCCTGCAGTGGAAGCACAGAGTCTTAACAGCTGGACTGCTAGGGAAGTCCCTTTGTGTGCCTTTTTAACACTGTGCAAACATACTGTATCTGTATAAGCTCTTAATGGTGGTAACCACAGCAGAGTTGGACTTGGAGACTTATTTTTAATTTTATGCCATTCGGTATTATTTTATATTTTAATAAAAATTTTTTGAAATAAAATGTTTGATTCCTCTTTTGTACAACAATTTCAAGTATCTAGAAGGCGATATTCAAGCAAACACTGAATATAACAGTTGCTGTATGCAAGGAAAGCTTCTTCAAATGTTATTGTCTTTTTTGTTGTTGTTATTCTCTTTTACAGTCAGAAAATGGATGTTGCAATAACATGATCTACATTTTCTGAAGGACTGTTTGGAAATGCTGCCTCATAATGACAGTAATTTGCTACAAAGCCATTTTTTTGTGTTATAATGTGCCACAGAAGAAAAAACACTGTTAGGTGGAAAACATCTCTACATATGAAGAGAATACAAAATGAGAAATTATATTCCTGACAACAATGAAAAATTATGTATTATGGAGTGGTTTGTGATCTTATATATAATGTGACCCTGGTGTAAAATTATTATACCTATAAGGACATGAAGGCCATTTATTACTAAAGAGAAAATTTGCTTGGATTAATGCATAGAAAGGTACTGATGATATATATATTAACAGGAACATTATACAAGTACTAAATTACATAAAAATGTACAAAAGGTTACCTGCAGCATGAGAAGCCTAAAAGGTACATTAGTAAAAATAAAGGATACATATTTCTTCTAATTCTTAATGCTGTCATAGAATCTTTAGGACTGAACAAAAATTGGGAGAAATTTACTTTGAGGTAGAAATGAAAATACCCGAAACAGAAATTCATACTTCTACTTATGGAGTAATAATGGCAATATAAGAAAAAAAAAAACCTACCTGCCATTCAAATTCGCTATCTGACCAATCCCAGTATGTGCTAATAGAAGAAGAGACATCACTGCAGACACTCCCTTCAGGAAATAAATCAAAAGACGTGAACTCTTGATCATCTAATAGGGAATAGCAATCATCTTGATCTCCAACAGAAACGGATGAAAACAGTTCTTCACTGCATTCTGAGCTGGCCACACTTGTTCCACAGGAAGTTAAGTTCCACCTTAAAAACGACACAAAGTCAATCACAACAGAAACTACAGAATCCATACAATTTTTTTTTCCACTGATAGATTTATTTTTTTTTAATTTTATTTTATTTTTAAACTTTACAAAATTGTATTAGTTTTGCCAAATATCAAAATGAATCCGCCACAGGTATACATGTGTTCCCCATCCTGACATACAATTTTTTAAGATACAAACAGTTCAGTTCAGTCGCTCAGTTGTGTCCGACTCTTTGCGACCCCATGGACTGTAGCATGCCAGGCTTCCCTGTCCATCACCAACTCCCAGAGCTACAAACAAGATATATTTATTACATTTATGAGGAATATGAGCATATTTCTAGATACAATATACGATAATTATTTTCAAAAGAGCTCTTGTAAAGATATATAGTAAAATATTTATGAATGAGTATGTCTGGAACCTATCTCAAAATTATATGGAAGGGATTGAGGAATGAGTGCATGTTCAGTTGCTTCAGTCGTCTGACTCTGTGTAATCTTATGGACTGTAGTCTGTCAGGTTCCTCTGTCCATGGGATTCTCCAGGCAAGAATACTGGAGTGGGTTGCCATGCCCTCCTCCAGGAGATCTTCCTGACCCAGGGATAGAACTTGCATCTCTTAGGTCTTCTGCATTTGTAGGTGGGTTCTTTACCACTAGCGCCACAGATAGGGGCATAGATAAAAGTACGCTGCCGTATGTAATTACTGAAGCTGCATGATAGGCATATGGGGTTCATTACACTATTCTCTACTTTCACATCTGACTGGAGCCAGAATGAATTCTAATTCTTGCTCTGTCATTTGCCTGCTGTTTGATCTGAAACAAAACAAATCTTTGCCAAGCCTGGGTCATCATATTTAAAATGCAGTTACTATGAACATTATATGACAATGCATACAGAGCACTCAGTGGATATAAAATGTGCTCAATACATGGCAGCTATTATTATTTTTTTTTAATTATTGGTTTTAGGTTGTGCTGGATCTTTGTTGCTGTGCCCATGTTTTCTCTAGTTGCTGCAAGTGGGGGCTACTTCTCCAGTTGTGGTGCATGGGTTTCTTATTGTGGTGGCTTCTCTTGTTGTGGAATATAGGCTCTAGGGTGCAGGCTGAATAGTTGTGGTGCACAGGCTTAGTTGTTCTGTGGCAGGTGGATTCTTAACCACTATGGACGACCAGAGAAATCCACAGCTATTATTATTAAAGGAAGAGGGCAGTCAGTGCAGGGCAGAGAAAAGTACCAACACAGTATACAGGCAGAAGCTCAAAGTGTTTCTTATATTTAAGTAACTTTTAAAAATTATTGCAAATATGTAAGAATAAGAAAGGAGTCATGAATAAGATTAAAATGACCAATAATTCCACTAATTAGCAATAACTGATCCATAATATTTTGGTACTTTTTTCTACATGCATATGTATATTTTTACGGAATCAGTGTTTTGTGTGTGTATAGGTATTAGTGCCCTATTTATTTTCACTTAACATTATATACTGAACATTTACCCAGCTATATTACTTGAAAACATTTTAATGCCTATATAAATAGTCCATTGATTAAACATAATTTATTAAACATTATCCTTCAATAACAGGTACTTAGCTGTTCAAAATTCCATTTTTTGGTATTACAAATAATACTGAGATGAAACCTTTTTGTTTATAATTATTTATCCAAATATATAATCTCTTAGGGTAAGTAACTTGAAAGGAAATTACTAAATCAAACAATATGAACACTTCTAAGGGTGATAGTATACTTAGCCAAGTACCTTTCTGAAACGTTACATAAATTTACACTCCCTGCTGCTGCTGCTGCTAAGTTGCTTCAGTCGTGTCCGACTCTGTGCAACCCCATAGATGGCAGCCCATCAAGCTCTGCCATCCCTGGGATTCTCCAGGCAAGAACACTGGAGTGGGTTGCCATTTCCTTCTCCAATGCATGAAAGTGAAAGTGAAGATGCTCAGTCGACTCTTAGCGACCCCATGGGCCGCAGCCTACCAGGCCCCTCTGTCCATGGGATTTTCCAGGCAAGAGTACTGGAGTGGGGTGCCACTGCCTTCTCCGTTACACTCCCTAAAGCAGTCTATAAAAGTGTTCATTTCACAACCTTAATAGCACTGAAATTTTCATTTTTAAAATTTTACCTAGCTGATAGGAGAAAAACTTTTTTATATCAATTTTTATTTCTTTGACTACTGTCAAGAACAAAATTAAAAATATTTATTAGCTATTTTACTACAGCATTTTACAATGTGTTAGTATTTTTCTTGTTGATTTTGTTAAGAGTTCTTTATATAGTAAGGATATTAATATTTTGTCTGTATTATTTGTATGCAGGTCAAGAAGCAACAGTTAGAACTGGACATGGAAAAATGGACTGGTTCCAAATTGGTAAAGGAGTACGTAAGGCTGTATCCTGTCACCCTGTATTTAACTTACATGCAGAGTACATCATGCGAAATGCTGGGCTGGATGAAGCACAAGCTGGAAACAAGACTGCTGGGGGAAACATCAATAACCTCAGATATGCAGATGACACCACCCTTATGGCAGAAAGCAAAGAGGAACTAAAGAGCCTCTTGATGAAAGTGAAAGAAGAGAGTGAAAAAGCTGGCTTAAAACTCAACATTCAAAAAACTAAGATCATGGCATCTGGTCCCATCACTTCATGGCAAATACATGGGGAAACAATGGAAAAGTGACAGACTTTATTTTGGGGGGCTCCAAATTCACTGCAGTTGGTGACTGAAGCCATGAAATAAAAAGACGTTTGCTCCTTGGAAGAAAAGCTATGACCAACCTAGACAGTGTAGTAAAAAGCAGAGACATTACTTTACCAACCAAGGTCCATATAGTTAAACATTACTTTACCAACCAAGGTCCATATAGTTAAAATTATGCTTTTTCCAGTAGTCCTGTATGCATGTGAGAGTTTGACCATAAAGAAAGCTAATCACCAAAGAATTGACACTTTTGAACTGTGGTACTGGAGAAGACTCTTGAGAGTCCCTTGGACTGCCAAGAGATCAAGCCAGTCAATCCTAAAGGAAATCAATCCTGAATATTCATTGGAAGGACTGACGCTGAAACTCCAATACTCTGGCCACCTGATACGTAGATTCATTAGAAAAGACCCTAATGCTGAGAAAGATTGTAGTCAGGAGAAGAAGGGGATGACAGAGGACTAGATAGTTGGATGGCATCACTGACTGAATGGACATGAGCTTGAGCAAGCTCCAGGAGATGAAGGACAGGTATGCCTGGCATGCTGCAGTCCATGGGGTCTCAAAGAGTTGGACACTATCGAGCAACTGAACAACAAGTGTATTACCTGTTGCAGAGTTATGCATTTTTATTTTTTTTTTTTTTGGTCTTGAAACCTACAAATCTGTTTTCTTTTATAAATTTCCACTAGCTTTGTATTATTGAGATAATCTTCATTGCTTTGGCAGTAGCCTAGGAAATTAATCCTTAGGATATGAGTTAGTATATCTGATACTAATCAGGTACTGAAATAATGACTTCCTGAAGAATAGCCTATTACTTACCTATTATTGGAGAAGGCGATGGCACCCCACTCCAGTACTCTTGCCTGGAAAATCCCACGGATGGCAGAGCCTGGTGGGCTGCAGGCCATGGGGTGGCTAAGAGTTGGACACGACTGAGTGACTTCACTCTTACTTTTCACTTTCATGCATTGGAGAAGGAAATGGAAACACACTCCAGTGTTCTTGCCTGGAGAATCCCAGGGACGGGGGAGCCTGGTGGGCTGCCGTCTATGGGGTCGCACAGAGTCGGACATAACTGAAGTGACTTAGCAGCAGCAGTACCTATTATTAGGTTGTTTCTCATCCTTCATTAAATCCACGTTTTTTCTTGAATTATGTATTCATTTTTTAATTTCCCCTCTTATTTTACATAGCTAATCTTAATTCCAAAGTTCTTGATTTATAAAATTTGGGCAACCTGACAATTTTATGGCACCTTTTCCTTTGTGATAAAGGCAGAGTATTTTAAAGCACTGAAACATACACAACATAAAACACTGAAACACACACGCTAACCTAGTATAGTTCCATAATATAAAAGCAGATGTCTAAAAACTTTTATAAATAGGCAAAAACTCAAAATTCATCTAAGAATCCTAGAATACCTTTTAATATTACCTAGCTTTATCACACGCTTGCTAGGTAAGCAGTATACGCATTTTTAAAAAAGATCAACAAACCTGGTAGAATTAACCTAATTGCTTCAGTCATGCAATAGGACAATAAAAAGCCTTGAATGGCAATTACAAGTTCTGTCCTTTCACACACTCAGCAGACATTTAGTTAGTCAGTATCTTCAAAGCGCCAAGCACTGTGTCATGTACTAGGAAAAGCTGTTAGGTAATTGTTTTAATAGGCATTTCTTCTCAGCTTCAAAAATTTAGTAGAAATGTGTTTTTTTTTTTTTTCATGAGTAATGATGACTCTCTTTTTTAAAAAAAAACTATGCCATATTTAATAATTGAAACATTAGGTCACTGACAAGGGAGTCTGGAATTTGCTTGATTTTGTGCTCTTACCTTACGGCAAAATCAGGATGTTCCTCAGTTTTTCAGATCTGTAACTTTTAATAGATATTACAAAGTTCTGGGTATTCTTAGAAGCCTTAGCTCCTTGTTCTTTTCTTTTTTTAATTAACAACAAGGAAACTGATCTCATACTTGAAAGTCATTTACAAAACGGAAAAACAGCACTTCAAGTTTTCAAAAAATTCTCTTATCTTCTAATATGCAAATATTATTATTGTTGTTTTAAAACAATGTAGATAAAAACCAAGTAGGAAGTACTTTCATCCACTGCCAGTGGGAGTGTTATATTGGCACTGACATAATCTGTATATATAGATTTGGTACATATATGTATAAAACATTTTGGTAGTGTATATATAAAGAGATTTAAAAAGGTTCATTCCTTTGGACTCAGTAATTGCTTTGCTAAGAATCTATCCCTTTTCCCAAATAGAAATTTGGAAAAGAAGATGTATATACAAACTTGTCCAAATATTATAATAGCAAATAAAAAAGGGGGGAGACAAACGCTCCCAAAACATTGGGAATAATTAAATGAGTATATTTTATAATCATTAAAATCATATTTTCAGACCATTTATTGGAAAATAAAATACAAGTGCAAATAACCTGGTCACAAATTATATATATAGCTCGATCCTGGTTTTTAAAATTATATGTGTACAAAAAAATAATAACATTAAAAGTAACAACAGGGAATTCTCTGATAGTCCAGTGGTTAGGACTTGGTGCTCCCATTCCAGTGGCCCAGGTTCAATCTCTGGTCAGGGAACTAAGATCCTGCAAGCCTCATGGTACAGCCAAAAAAGGTAACATCATCAAAATGTTGACACCTGTTATCTGTGGTGAAAAGGATTATAAGTAGTCTTTATGGTTTTGTATATATGCCCACAATTTTTTCTAATGAGCTTTTAAAATAGAAATTTAAGTGATGCTTTTAGACAGTTCTGTTGGCTTCAAACATGTAACGCAAGAGCACCATGTATGTGCGCTCAGCACTGAACTCTTCAAACTTACAAAGCCCTTAAATCTTATTCCACTAAGAGAAAACTACCTAACACTAAGATCCTAGCCACAACCATGCAATTATTTACAAAGGACACTCTCTCCATATCTCAGAAGAAAAATGTTGAAAAGAATCCATGAAATGGGGTTTAACTCAGTAACTAGGCTTACTGCCAAAATTTTAATTAAAAAAAAAAAAAGCCAAGAAGACTTATCCGCAAGGCATTTCAGCAATAATATACAGATGAAGGGCTTTCAATGGCATTTTTGTAAAATTAAGAAAAGTACATGCATCATATACATTCTTCTGAAGCCCTTCTCAGGAAGACCTAACCATTACCTCTGAGAATAAGAATCCAATGAGCACTGTGGAATCAAGTCCTACTGTCAATGATGAAAAGTCATTCCAAAGCCATCCTTTCTCAGTTAACAATCCCCTATCATCACGTGTATTCATCTCGGACGCCCTGCTAGAATTCCCATACAGCCACCTTGACGTCTGCTACTCTCTGGAGCCCAAAAGGCCATCAGGGTCCCAAGTTAGAACAGATGACACAACCCCCTACTCGGCTCATTCAAATTTCCAACTTTCATCCCAGCGACTTCAATTGTCTTGGGATCCTTACCCATCCTCTTACCCCCTCTATAGTTTGGGAGGTAAACAACATTCCATGATATTTCTAAGGCTAATTCTTCCATTTAGCCTTCTGAGTTAATCCCATCCATCTCCTTGTCATCCCACCTGCTCTAGTATTTTTGATTTCTCCTTTTCCTGTGGGCTTCTTCTAAGGAGCTAACATATCTATTCTTCGAAAATAAACACTAGACAAGGCAGAAAGCAAAGAAACTTTCACTTTTTTTCCAAATTATCATCACATCTCCCTTTCCTTTCCCTGTTAAATTTATTGAAAAGTTTCTTCTATTCTTTCAACCTTTGTAACCCACAGTTCCACTCCTATTGCACTACTGAAATTGCTGTTCTGATTACTCCCCAATCTACATTTCTAACCTGGGTAGTTCTCAAAAGCCTTATCCCCATCCTCAATTTGTTGCAACAAATCCCTAAATAAAATTATTCCTGCCTCTGTAACATATCACTTCTTGAAATGTGGTTCTCCCACCTATAACTCACAGCTCTTCTGCACTTCCAATTTTCTAACAAGACAGGAAAACTGTGGGTGGAACAAAAGGCACCCGGTAGTCTTGGGCTTTTTCTAGTTAATGGGGCTAGAAATGGGGCTCTGAAATCACAGAACTGAGTAACTAACTGCTGTATACAATACGTAGTTCATTTTGTATCCTGCCAATAGGGTGTAGCAAAGTGAGACACTGTCCTCCCACATGCTTTTCACAATTGTTCAATGTCAAAGTACTGATGTACTCCTGAAAGAGGAAGAGATAAACACACTGAGTAGTTCATATTAACCTCCTTCATCTCACAATTATAGGATCTACCAATATTGCTGTAATTTTTTCAATTTGCTAAAGGATATCCTTCATTTGATGACAATGGAAGTACAGTGGACAAAGGCTGAAAGAAAATCCAGTTACATCAGAAAAATTCTATCCTCCAAACCAAAAAAAAAGCCTTAAAAACTATATACATATATATTTCATATTGACATTTCAATTAAAAAATGTTTTTTGGCTTACTGAAATTTATTTTATTCTCCCCAAATTCCAGACAAATCCAACTTGGTCATAAAATCCTAAAAGATACTCCTAGGAAAGTGAATTCTCAGGAAGTTGGCTATGTTCATGTAGTTTATTTTCCAGTGAACCTAGACCAGTGACACACCAATATAAGTGACAGGTGACTCTAAACACAACAAACATTCAAACTTAGGGATCGTAAGTAATAGTGCCTTGGCCCTCTTGGTTAATGAAGACTGCATAGATACCCCAGAGTCCAGTAAATGAGTGGGCACAAAACTGTCATCATCACAAGGCCCTTATCAATAGCATTATCTAAACAATCTCCACAGTTTTGTTATCAGGTAACAGTGAAGATGCAAGATAAAGGTAAATCAATTATCTACCCACTGACAAGCTTTCTGTTTTTAATGGGACTTATTTTATAATGATTAAACCCAAGACATGGCTTCCCTGGTGGCTCAAACAGTAAAGACTCCACCTGCAATATGGGAGACCTGGGTTCGTTCCCTGGGTTGGGAAGATCCCCTGGAGGAGGGCATGGCAACTCACTCCAGTATTCCTGGCTGGAGAACGCCCATGGACAGAGAAGCCTGGCAGGTTATGGTCCATGGAGTCTCAGACAGTTGGACATGACTGAGCAACTAAGCACACAGCAAACCCAAGACATAATATCAGTGCTCAACTATTCAGATCTGATTGTTGGATTGTTCCTTGAATTGATGAATAACGTGCTGTGAAGAAAAAAAGTGACCCATATGATTCTGAAATAAAAGAACTCCTTAAACTAAACTTTGCCCACATATATGATTTAGCTGTTTGCTTCTCCCTGAAAAGAAATGACTGGAAGCTTATGGTCCTCTCAAATGCCACCCTGAGGAGGGGATAAGAAGGCAGAACATTCCAGAAGGAAAAAAGATTTAAAAAGCAAGGTAGCCTGGGGCAGAAACATCACCTGCTCTAAGAATTGCTAATTCTACTTTCCCTAAACTCAGCTGAGAAGAGTGCAGAGCAAGATACACTAGACCTGCTGCTACCATTCCAAGCCCTGTGAAAAGGAGTTGTTGTTGTTTAGTCGCTAAGTCCTGTCAGACTCTTCATGACCCCCTGGACTGTAGCCCGCCAGATTCCTCTGTCCATTGGAGTTCCCAGGTAGGAATACTGGAGCTGGTTGCCATTTCCTTCTCCAGGGGATCTTCCCGACCCAGAAATTGAACCCGTGTCTCCTGGCATTGGCAGGTGGGTTGTTTACTGCTGAGCCACCAGGGAAGCCCAGAGTAGGAGAAGGGGTATTGAAAAACAGGCAGTAACTAGAAAAAAATAATGCTGACTTGGAAAAACTGGGGTTGAACAAGAACCTCCCCCCTCTATCTTCATCACCTCATTCTGGAAAACAACCTTGACCTTACCAAGGTCTGATAGACAAGGGGGAGAAAAACAAGGAGAAAATGGGGAGGAGGAGAAGGAACAGAACAGAACAATCTGTAAGAAATGTTATTATTCACCGTTCTTCACTCCCCAACACCTCCACACATTTTGGGAGCACTTAACCCCTATCCCCACTCCCCTGCCCTCATCATTAGAGCAGGCTAATCCTGAGATCATTTAACTTTCCTGTGTATATGATTTACTCCAATGCGGCAAAACTTAAATATCAAATATGTGCACAAGTATTTTTATTTTCCAATGCAAACAATTCTAAGCACACTTGATTTCATAAATGTTACATTCATAGTAACATTTAGTCACATCCTGGGCTTCTGTGAGTTAGTCTAAGAAACTAACAACCATTTATAACAGTGCAGCCATTAGCTCTGTTCCAAGTTTCATCACTGTCTCCAAAGGAGTAATCCTGGCTTTGCCAAACTCGGTTTTATGACCTTGAACTCAGTCTTTTCTCTCTAGGCCCCGGTTTCTTCATTTTTTATAACCAGGATTTGGAACAGTTAAAACAAACTTACCATGACTTTCTTTTCAAATGTATTACAGTGATGAGCTTCATCATTATTTAACTGTAACACCTTGTTTTCAGACTATAACTTTCTTTTAGGTAACAAATGTATTTTATACATTCCTGGTACTCAGTAGAAGCTCAGCAACTCTGTAGACTGATTTAAGGGATTGGTGGGGGAAGCATGCAAAAGGTATTAGAATGTGGAAGGATTTGTTTGTGCTCATATTGTAAAATGGACCAGAAATCAGAACTAGAGGCCTTTGCCTTAATTCAGCTCCAGTATTTTCCATAGCTGAATCTCTCTCTCCTTCCCTCCTCCCTTGCCTCTCCTCCTCCTCCCTTTTTCTCCACACACCTTCCCCAGCCTGTTTGTGTGCCCCTATACAGGCTTCCCTGGTGGCTCAGCAGTAAAGAACATGCCTGCCAATGCAGAGACTTAAAGAGACTCAGGTTCGATCCCTGGGTCGGAAAGATTCCCTGGAGGAGGGCATGGCGACCCACTCCAGTATTCTTGCCTGGAGAATCCCATGGATAGAGGAGCCTGGTGGGCTATGGTCCATGCAGTAGCGAAGAGTGACATGAGCGATTGAGCCTGCACATACACGAATACATATAATATGCACCTATGTTATAGGTTGGGGCTGTGTGTAAAACATCTTCAAATTCCCCACATTTGATATAACACAAATGTCTGCATGATAGAATTCTCCAGAACACTCTACCTTCTAATAAAACTAGTTACAGGATGCACCCTCTCAAGAAATTTGTATAAGCAAGCTCATCCTACGCTTCGCTCCATCCCTCCACTGGCGGAGCAAACCAAAGGATGTGCTTCAGGAAAGAATCTTCCAGATTTAAGCTTATACATTTTGGCAGGGCCTAAAGTGCTAGGGCAAAGAGTTCACAGAGAAAGGAAAAAAAGAGAATCATCTGGTTTTCTAGAGCTTCACTAAAAAATGGGAGGCGGGTTGGAGGTTGGAAACAGTGCTATAAGACATTTAAAAAATAGAGAGGAAGATTCTAGCTTTTAAAGTGCCACCTTTCAAAACGTCGACTGATTTTGATTTTGAGCCATCCGAAATCCTCTCTATAGCATACCGGAATTGGAAGGGGTTAAACTTTTGCGGGTGGATGGAAACAGGGAAGCATCTAAAAATCAAGGGTGGGGGTTTGGGATTCGCAGGGTACAGATGGGGCAGGAGGGGGAAGGGAAGAGTAGCTGGGTCAGAAGATGAATGGGGTGGGGGAAGAGAGTAAAATGCCGGCCAAAAGGAAAATCGGAGGGAAGGGGTGCAATAGGGAGGGGGAGAGGGAAGGAGCCCGGGAATGAGAGCTGGGTGGAGAAAGGTGGGGGAGGGGGCAACTGGACGCACAGCCCCTAGGCCGAGGGCCAGGATCGGGGGGAGCCGGCGTTGTCCGACTGGAGGCAGGGGTGCGGTAAATTTGCTCCTGCCCTCAGCAGAGGATTGTACCTGTTGGTGTGGAAGCGGTGGAGCGGGTCCGTGCGATGGCAAGACGAGAGCTGGCAGCCAAAATCGCTGATGTCCAGGCAGCCCGGCTCCTCGCTCGGGCAGGTGCCCACCCCACGAGGGGGTCCCAGAAGCGGGAAGGGCTCCTCGGGAGTTAGAAACTTCTCGTATGAAGTGGTGGCTGACGCCTCGTCGGACATGGCTGGAGATGGCCTGGCTCGGACTCCCCACTCCGGCCCGGGGCTGCTCCCGCGCCTGCCCCTGCCCCCACTCTAACCTGTCCGCGGCCCACTGCTGCCCGGGGAGCGCCTGGTGGCTCGCAGGGGCTGCTCCAGGCCACCCAATCAGCGCCTCAGTGGCTTCTGCAGCCACCTCAACTGTCGTCGCGGCTGCCCGACCTAGCCCAGCGTAGCGCCGCCGCCGCTGCCACCCGGCCCGCCCACCGCGCTCGCCACTCGCGACTGCAGCAGTCTGCCAGGCGCCCGCAGGGAGGGGAAGGGCGGCGGGAAGCCGCTCCCTGTGCCCCCTGCTGGCGCGGAGGAGGAACTGAATCTCCGCCCGCCGCAGCCCGCGCCGCCGGCTCCGCCCCGCCCCGCCCCGCCCTTCGCGCGTCGAATCAGGGATTCCAGGAGCTGTAAGAGTCCGACGCTTCAGGCCAACCTCCTCCTCCACTTTCTCACCCTCGGCGGATTACTAAGCAGCAAGCCGCAGTCCCAAGAAAAGGGACTTGGCCAAGGTCACACTACGGGTGCGTGAGAAAGAATCCAGAGGCTTTGGTTCCCAGCACAGTCGATCACCCTGTCCCAATTCAACAAGTATTTATTGAACTCCTGCAGTGTGTGTGCCCAGCACTGTGCAATGGGCTGCAGGGGAAGAGGGCCAAGTAGGAAAAAAATAGTCCCTGCTTCTCTCTTGATCGCCTAACCCCGAGAACTCTTCGCAACAGCCGGCGGGCTTCTTAGAGTTGCCGGGCACGTAATGCTCTTTTGTGCTCTGTGTTCTTGCTCGCATTATGCATTCTGCTTGGAAAACCCTGCTTTTTCTCCACTGGTAATCCTTAAAGCCCCAGCTCAAATGTTACCTCCTCTGTGAAGCCTTCCCTGACTCCCAAATGAGACTTAGGCATTCCTACTCCTGTAGAAGATATAATACATTATGGCGCTAAACGTCTTGAACTTGATAAATCAGCTTATTAGGTGTCACATGCTTTTCTTTCTTCCTTCCTCCTTCTCGTCTCTCTCATTTCTAGACAGTAGTTCCAGATCTTGGGAGTGTAAAATTTTTAAAAATAGTCGAAGGAAAACACAAGGTTACCGATTACTTATTTTGCCAAAGACAATTTTTAAAAGTACCTACTATTTTACAAAAGGAAGTACATTTTAATATAAAATGATAAGGCCATAATCTCTCAATTAAAAAAACATTAAATATATTTAGCTTTATGGAAAAACATTGCAATGATCCTTGAGGGAAATGTAGAAGTAGATGGAAAAGAGAGGAACAGTAAAAGAATGCAGGAGGACGGGAAGGAGAAAGGGGGTTGGGAGAAGTGGGGAGTTGTCACATGAGCCCCAAACAGTGTCTTGTCCTACCAACTCCTCAACCGCTCCTTAAAATTTAATGTCTTGCTTCAGTTATTTGGCTACCCTACTGTTGAGTATATCTTCTTTCACTCAATTTAGAGATCAAAGAACAGTAGTGATCTATGATGGAGAACTATGGTCTCCAATGCACCCATTTTCAGGGGCCTGGACTACTGAGACAGAACGGCCCATACCTTAGTCCTCACTAACAAGAGACTTGATTGTCCAATTGAAGCAGGAGTCAAGTGCTGCATTATAATGCAGGTACTCAGGTAATAGTACCAGAACGTATTAGTAAGAAGCTAACAAAATAGTCTCATTTAAACATATATTTATTTACACATACTATAATAGGGCAGTGTTTTTCAAACTGGAATCCAATGACAGAGTCTGAGTTTTTCTACAAGTATGTTTTACATTCAGTTTTAGGCATATTCTGGAGTATCTGGATGACTGAATGGTAACAGCTGCCACATAATTAGGACGTGTATTTGAGTCTGTTTTTAAAACCAAGTTGGCACAAAGTAATACTACTTTGTCATGAGCTAGTGAGAAAAGAAATGAAGTGACCCTCCTCCTTCAAGGCTTACTGTACAACTGAAAATTTTTGTCATTTGAAAGTAGAAAGTGATGGGAAAGGAGAGTCCTCACAAGACACACATACAAGCATGCTGAAAATCAAGAGTGCACACAGGCCAGCCGGTAGTATGCTCAGTTTCTAAGGGCAGTTTTGTCTCAGCAAATATCATGTAACACATTAAATGAACATTTTCAAAATTTGTGCATAATTGGTAAATTGAATTTGTATAAGAGCTTTATGAACAGCAGAGTTCATATTTAGTTTTGTTTATATTTAGGAAATTGTAGTATAAAATTAATATAAATGATTGGCTCTGAGAAAGTTTTTGAGTTCCCTTACATATATTTTTCAGTTGAGAAACAGTGATAGAAATAATGACAGCAGCACATAGAGTATGTGCACTATGTGTATAATGTTTACTTAAATATATGATCTAGGAGTTGATGACTGTTGTGCATCCTTCCTTCTTGCTTCACTTCAATTTTCTTGGTTAGTTCCTTGGGGGTACCTAGTCTGAATGCATTTACCCAATTCATCCTTCCCTACCATTATAATGAAATAGAATAATTCTGATATGTATATATTAGTTCCCTACATTCTTTGAGGGTCTGGGCCTGGAAGGCAACCCTGGAGTGCTCTACCTTCCTCAGGTGCATAACTCAGTACCCAGAGAGATGATGGACTGCAAGAGGGCTGTGAAGAGACTGAACAGGATCGAGAATTGCCAAACAATCTTTATCATTTTGGTTACTATTGGATAGAAATATATTGAATTTGACACAGTGATCTGTGATCTAATCTTTATAATTTTTTCATGTGACTGATGGATGCAAATTATAAGTGTGTATATATCTATGTCTATACCTAGATATATGAGATGTGCTGTGCTATGCTTAGTTGCTCAGTCATGTCCAATTCTTTGTGATTGTAACCTACCAGGCTCCTCTGTCCATGGGAATTCTCCAGGCAAGAATATCAGAGTGGGTCACCATGCCCTCCACCAGGGGATCTTCCCAACCCAAGGACTGAACTCAGGTCTCCCACATTGCAGGCGGATTCTTTACCATCTGAGCCACCAGGGAAGCCCAAGAATACTGAAGTGGGTAGCCTATCTCTTCTCCAAGGTATCTTCCCAACCCAGGAATCCAACTAGGGTCTCCTGCATTACAGGCAGATTCTTTATCAGCTGAGCTACCAGGGAAGCCCCAGATATATTAGATTTTATATATATTGGAGAAGGATATATATATATATAATCAGCTCCCCAAGTATCAGCAACACAACTTGAAAAACAAAGCTTGAGTATATTACTTATCACAGCAAAGGAGAACATCTATTCCATAAAGATTTGGCAGTGTCTCAGAGGGAAAAAGGTAAGGATAGAATTGATTAAAATAGGGTGTTTGTTTTAAAAGTAGAGATTTCAGTGTGGAGACTTGACTAGGATTGAGTAAGACTCATGATACAACAGTCCAAGAGTGGTGGAAGCAGCAAGGCAAGAATTGAGGTAAGAAATTTAGAGAATCTTAGGGTGCAAACATTGTCAACGCTTTCCATTGAAGAGTTCGTGGGTCTTTTGAGAAATTCTTATGAAGGGTATTCAGTATGTGCTCAGTCACTCAGTTGTGTCCAACTTTTGCAATGCTTTGGACTGTAGCCCACCAGGCTCCACTGCCCATGCAATTTTTCAGGCAAGAATACTGGAGCGGGTTGCAGTTTCCTCCTTGAGGGGATCTTCCCAACTCAGGGATCGAACCCGTGTCTCCTGTATTGCAGATTGATTCTTTACCACTGAGCCATCAGAGAAGCCCTATTGGGTCTGTGTCTACATTAATTTTTTGGCATGTGGATGACCAGTTGTTCCAGCACCATTTGTTAAAAAGATATCTTTTCTCCTTTGTCAAAGATTATTTTTTGTTGGTCTGTACTAGGACTCTGTGTTGTTCCACTGATCTATTTGTCTCTTCTTGTGCCAATACCACACTGTTTTTACTACTGTAGCTTTTATAGTAGGTTTTCAAGTTGGGTAGTGTCAGTCTTCTGACTTTGTTCTTCAAGATGTGTTGGCTATTCTAGGTCTTTTGACTTTCCGTATAAACTTAGCATAAGTCCGTCGATATCCACAAAATAATGTGTTGGGATTATGATTGGGATTGCACTGAATCTATAGAACATTGGGAGTGCTAATGTAAATAGTATTGTGTTTTTCATTTCAAACACCACTTGATCGTTGCAGGTATATAGGAAAGTGACACTTTTGAATATTAACCTTGTTTCCTGGGGAAGTTCTTGGGATGAGCAATCAACCTGTTTGCCTGGGCAGGATAGTCCTAAAAATAGAGAGATGCTCATGAAGACAGAGGAACAGCAAAGTTATACTAATATAGACAGTAAGCATAGTTTTGTTTCTCAGAGTCCAGGCTGAGTGTGGGGATAGGCAGCTTGGGCTTTCAGTTTTTCCTTAAATACACTAGTAATATCTAAGGTGTGACCATTCTGGATTTTCACTGTTGTTTGGGGTATCACAATCACATGTCAAGTTTCTGTCTATAGTTGTTCTGGTCCCCAAGTTTCCCACAGTGGTTATTTATATCTCTGTATCAGGCTTTTCTGCTCTTCCTGCTATATAGCCATTTGCTAGATTGTCATAATAACAGCTGTGATAGAGATCATAGATCTGAAACTGAAAAATAATACTAAAAGAAGTATTATGATCAGAATTTATATGTTTGATTATGATCAGAATTTGTGGTCCACTTCTCAGCTAGGAGCCATGAGTGCCTACATTAAACCAAGGGAATATATCCCATCCCTAATCTGAAGAGTCTGCCAAACCAGCTATGGGGTTGTTCTCCAAATTGCCCAAATTCAGATTTCTTGGTTTACTTCCTGGAGTTTTAGTAGTATCAAAGATCTACTTCTTTGATATGAAGGACTTCCCTCATAGTCTGTTGGTTAAGAATCCACCTGCCAATGCAGGGGACACGGGTTCAATCCCTGGTCCAGGAAGATTCCTCATGCCACAGTGCAACTAAGCCCATGTGCCCTGAACTCTAGAGCCTGCAAGCCACAATTAGAGAAAGCCTACATGTGACAATCAAGACCCAATGCAGCCAAAAATAAATAAATAAATCTTGGAGAGGACTGTAGGGATGTAGGCACAATATCCTACTGTTAAATTAGCTCACGTTCTCCCTCAAGAAGCCAGTCCTATATTTAAGGCAGTTCAGTTCTGAACCATGGCCCATTCAGTTGCATGAACTTCTGGGGCAAGAAGTTTTAAGTGGTTGTATTAGTTTCATAAGGCTGCTATGACAAATTGCCACAAACTTGGTGGCTTTATTCTTGCACAGTTCTGAAGCCTAGAAATCTGAAATGTGGCAGGACCACACTCACTCCAGAGGCCCTAGAGGAGAAGTGGTCCCTTCTTTTTTTCAGCTTCTTGTAGCTGCCCTTGCATTCATGGACTTGTAGACTCATTTCTTCAACATCTGCCTTCATCACACTGCTTCCTTTGTGTGTCTCTCAAATCTTCCTCTGCATCACTTTTTAAAAAATATTTATTTATTTATTTGGCTGTGCTGGGTCTTAGTTTCAGTATGCAGGATATTTAGTCGTGGCATGTGGGATCTAGTTCCCTGACTAGAGATCTAACCCAGGCTCCCTGCATTGGGAGCTCGGAATCTTAGCTGCTGGATGACTAGGGAAGTCCCTGTCTCACTTTTTTAAGAACACTTTTCTTTGGACTTAGGGCCTATCTAGATAATCCAGGATAAGTTCTCCTCTCAAAATCTTTATGAATATTTTGGGCTTAATATATACTGCAATATTCACAGATTTCCGAGATTAGAAGGTGGAAATACCTTTCAGGATCTACCATTCAGCCCACTGCAGTGGCATTGTCTAAATCGCTTGATATTCTCTGAACCACAGCATGTACGGTTTGCTCTACTTTCTGTGCCTTTAATAAAGCATGAAATGAAGAGGCCTGAGAAAAGGAAAAAGAAATCCAGAATTCCCAAAAAGCAGTTAGGGTTTCAGTCCTCTAATTGGAGACCCCTCCTTTTTTCTTTTTTGAATTATCTTCTGTTTACCCTTTTTCCTAGAAGACAAACTAATGGGGCAGAATGTATATCAGAGCCAATTCTGATAATGCCAATTACCAAAATTTTAGACAAAATATCTATAATGACTGAGTCTACTTTCATCAAAAACAGTAAATGTTACATCTGATTTACAAAAAAATAGAAACAATTTTTATAGAGGAAAAAACTGAAAGATAAATAATAATAGAGATATGACATACATTCTATACCATGAATATACTAAACATACAGGAAGAACATATATTTACAGAATATCAAGAATACCAACTAGTTTCTGATCTTAGAGGAAATGCTTTTAGGTTTTCACTGTTGAGAATGATATTACTTGAGTCAGTTGGAGTAAGGTTGATGAACCTAGATTCTGTTATACAGAGTGAAGAAGTCAGAAAGAGAAAAACAAATACCATATATTAATGCATGCATATGTAATCCAGAAAAAATAGTACTGTTGAAACTATTTACAGAGAAGAAATGGAGACACAGACGTAGATAACATACTTGTGGGCACAGCAGGGGAAAGGGAGGTTAGGACAAATTGAGAAAGTAGCACTGACATATATACACTATCACATGTAAAATATGTAAGTAGTGGGAAGCTGCTGCATAACACAAGGAGCCAAGCCTGGTGCTCTGTGACAACCTAGAAGAGTAGAATTGGGGGGGTGGGGGGGCGCTCAAGAGGGAAGGGATATATATCATATATATATATATATATATATATATATGACTGATTCACATTGTTGTATGGCAGAGACCAACACAACATTGTACAGAAATTATCCTCCAATAAAAAAAAGAATACCAACTAAAGAAATTCAGTAAGTCTGGAGCAGGTACAACAAAACCTATATTTTAATGGAACTCCATAGGTTAAGTCTGATACACATCCTCACTTAAAAGCCACAGGCTTTGAAGATGCTAGATTAAAATTAATAAGAAGTAAGGTTGTGGCCAAGAAAAAGTTTACAATAATAACTAAAATTATAACCAATAATGCTAAACTGCTTTTGCCTAATATTCTCAGGCAAAGTACCACCAGAACTCTGATAAATAGAAATATCATGGAGACCAAAAGCCTTGAGAAATCTCTAGATACTTTCCATTTAGGATACAATTTCTGACATTTTTATGTTAGAAATATTTTGCCCATACAAATGTAACTTAGGGGAAACTGAGCATCTTTTCTAATTAGACAACTCTTCCTATGCATCTCATCAATAGTAACACTACTGCTGCTGCTGCTGCTGCTGCTGCTAAGTCGCTTCAGGCGTGTCTGACTCTGTGCGACCCCATAGACGGCAGCCCACCAGGCTCCCCCGTCCCTGGGATTCTCCAGGCAAGAACACTGGAGTGGGTTGCCATTTCCTTCTCCAATGCATGAAAGTGAAAAGTGAAAGTGAAGTTGCTCAGTGGTGTCCAACTTTTAGCGACCCCATGGACTGCAGCCTACCAGGCTCCTCCGTCCATGGGATTTTCCAGGCAAGAGTACTTGAGTGGGGTGCCATTGCCTTCTCTGAATAGTAACACTAAATAAACATAATAGTTTCTAGCACCTTTCTTCTAAGGTAAAAGAAAAAACAAATCTTTGACTGATTGAGGGCCTTTTGGAAAATATCAAATATACCTTTAGGTACAAAATATATCCTGAAAGTTATTTTATTTCATTTTACATTTAGGATTCAACCTTAGGAAGAAAACAAAATCAAAAGTCAAGAAATTTGAATACTTAAAATAGGATAGTTGGTGAAAAGAAACAGTATTTGGCTATTCATATGAAGGGAACAATAAAGCATCTAAAAATAAACACAGAAGGTAACATGACTCTCAAGAACCTCAGCTCCTTCATAAGTGAGGAATCTTTGTTTTCTTAAATAATCAAGGACATGATTAAAGTCAACACAAAGCACAGAAATCATTCTGGTAAAACATGAAATCTTTTTTATTTGGAAGATTACATAAAATAACCCTTCACATTGTAGGTGAAGAAAATAAACAATAAATAGTGTCATGTACTATGCTGCTGCTGCTGCTAAGTCACTTCAGTCGTGTCTGACTCTGTGCGACCCCATAGACGGCAGCCCACCAGGCTCCCCCGTCCCTGGGATTCTCCAGGCAAGAACACTGGAGTGGGTTGCCATTTTCTTCTCCACTACATGAAAGTGAAAAGTGAAAGTGAAGTCGCTCAGTCGTGTCCGACTCTAGCAACCCCATGGACTGCAGCCTACCAGGCTCCTCCGTCCATGGGATTTTCTAGACAAAAGTACTGGAGTGGGGTGCCATTGCCTTCTCCGAATGTACTATGCTAGGCCCTTGAAATACAAAATAAATGTGACATACTCTAAATCGTCAAGATTTTACAGCCTAGGTAAGGAAACAGGTATGACTTTTTTTTTAAGTGAAAGAATGTGACAGAGATTGCTAGTTGTTTATCCCTTTCTCCCCATTATTTCTAAGTGATAAAACCTGATTTTCTTGGGTGGGGGGTGTGGCTATGTACCCAAAATGTGGCTATGTAGGAAAAAATCTAATTTCTCACCCTTTCTTTCAAATAGGGGTGCTCATGTGACTAAACATAGGTCAATGGTATGTAGGTGGAAGTTGCTGGGTGGGGCCTCCTAGAAAGTTTCAAAATTTTGTCTGTGTGTATGTGTATGTGCACATATATGCACTGGGGTGGGGGAGGAGTGAGGGTGCTTATGAAGTTGTTAAGCTGGGAGGCCATTTTGCATTACCTTTTTACTCATTCTTGCCTAGGACATGGGTGTGATGGCTGGAGCTACAGCAACTATATTGTTACACTGAGGAAACTGAGCTAGGAAGGCAGAGCTTGAGCTTGAAAAATAAAGCATAAAGATGAAAGGAGAAGCTGTAACAATATTGAACTGCCTACTTTTGGATTTTTTATATAATAGAAAAATAATGGGTCTCTTAATGACATGCAAAAACAATTGTTAACTTATGCAACATATAATTATAATACCGTGAGATGCAAGGTCTAAAAGAGGTATGTATAAAGACCTATGAGTGCACATTTAAGAAAAGGATGAATTCTGCCTAGGAAAAAGGAGACTGGGAAGGTCTTCACAGAGGGAGTGACATTTGGCTTGGGATTTTAGAATATGCATATCTGTCAACTAGGCCAGAAAAGATGGGCATTGTGTATCAACAGTGACACTGAAATTCCATATCATTTCTATGGTGAAACTGGTAAATGATGAAAGATAGATGAAGGACTTAGAAAATGTTTTTATTAGAAATGGATAATGTGATAATCATTTACAATCTTAGAAACCTTTAAGGGCTGATAGGCAGAAAATTTTTGAGAAATACCAACAGAGGGTACTGTTATAATAAACTTTACATATCTACCCTCATACAATTTTCTTATTATTTCTGAAAATAAGTTATATTATTATCCTGTATAATTCTATCCATTTCAGTGCTTTAGTACTTCAAAAATTTTAATGAGTAATTCACCATTCTTTAATTGCTCTTACCAAGACTTCACTTAACAATGATTACAGGTAAGTTAGGAAAGTCATTTCTTCTCTTCAGTATACCTGTGTTAAGCAAGTTAACAGAGTATTCTTTCCTATGCTATACTGAAAATCTTGTACAGAACTAAAATACTGAATAAGCTCTATAAATACTGAGATTTATTTGAGTAATGTAGAAAGGGCTTTTCAGAAACAACCAATAGTTTTCAGATCAGTATAAATTTTTAAATAATGATATTTCCCTCTTATGAAATAGGAAATGTTTATTTCAGTTACAAAACCAAAAACCACCACTTAAAAGACTTTCCATAATCTGATTTTTTTCAAGGGAGGATAAAATCAATATATTTAGCAAAATAACAAGTACAAAAGAATTGAAAGGGATTGAACCCAGGTCTCCTGCATTGCAGGTGGATTCTTTACCAGCTGAGCCACAGGGAAACCTGAAATAATAAATAATAACATAAAATATACAAATAAATACATGTAAATAAAAAATGAAAGGGAATTAATGATCAGAGGTCACACTAAAAGCAATATATTAAAATACACAGAGAAATAAGTTTTCAGATATGTTTGGGTCTTGATTTAGATGGAAGTTAATTGAGGGGATAATCCCAGTGGAAAAAATCACCTTGGCTCTTTTAAGCCAGAAGAGTGGATTTAGCCAGCCGTTTTGGTATGGTGGTTTTACAAAGGCTCTATAATAGGATTTATGTGTTGGAGGAAGAAACTGAATGTGATGCCAGAAGTTAAGGATTTTGTATGTCTGCAAATGTAAATTTAAAAATCTGATCATTTTTAATCTGAACAATTTTTCAACCTGAACCTTATTCAACCAATACCTACACACTTCTACAATATTATGATCAAGGTTTATAATAATGATCCCAATATGTCTTCTGAATTATACCAGAATTATTTTAGGATATATTTTTATTATTTGCAAATTGGTAGTCTTGTCTGTTTTTTTTTTAACATTTCTAGATTAATCAGAGTATCCTTATCAGATACATAACCTTGGGCTTTTTCTTGGCCCTCTTCAGTAACAGCTTACAGTCAACAGAAATGAAATAGCCAACAACTGATCAATTTAAGATTCATGCTATTAGAGCAGGAATATCTATCACAAAATAATTATAATCTAACCAAAATTATAACGTCTCAAATAGCTTTTTCTAACAATTATAAGTTTTTTCCCCATAATCTGTAGTGAAAAAGAACTACAATGAAGCATGAATGAATTTACTTTTTAATTTGAGAGAATGTGGTCTGTTGATATCAGCAAGACAAGAGAAGTTAGGAATAGGCTAGGCCTCATTTTCATTGTTAGGTTGCAGGGGTGTGTGGGGAGCATGAATCTTATAACAGTACTGAAGCTTTTATTCTACAGAGTGCAATTATCCAGAAAAGGAAGCAGCTGTAGTTAGCTGCTAACACCCACAGCTGCTGGGGGAATCGGTCCATCTGTCTTGTAAAGGGAGCCTGAACTGGTCACCAGCAGTGTGTGTACCCTACAGTATAGAAACACTGTCGTATGTGTATTAGGACCCCAGATGAGCCCTTAAAAACACATAACTGAAAAATACCACAGAAAGCACAGCAGAACTTGAACACAAACTACATATGACAGTTTCGAAAATTATGTTATGAGAACATCTGGGATGAGATACTGGGAACACATCTCCCTTTCTAAAATTGGGTTTAGGAATAAGGAATATCCTCTCCCCTTACCTACTATTTTTGCAAAGCAATAGCAGCTGGTGGTAGCTTCTGTGATCAGGGCAAGTTGCCCAGAAGTCAAAGAACCAAACTGGTAAGAATTTGAGGCAGATGAAATCTCTGGAATGGGAATATGGGGTTTAGGATGAAAGGAGCTATAAGTGTAGGGTCTCTTGTTTATGTCTGAGATCTGCACCCAACCTCTCTGCTTTATTTCTACTGGCCCTAGAGACACCTCTGTCTGCTTGTTTTCCTCTGTTGACACTTATGCTTTGCACCAGGGAAGATTTCCTGACTTCTGGAACTGGACTTCTCTCAGCTTTACCCCTATGCTGACACTTTCTAATAGTCTGACACTAGAAATAATGGGGGAAATTAAGATAAAAGCTTTCTCATCCTCTCTTTCTCTTCTTTATCTTTTTAAACTTAGCCACCGGAAAAATTCCATGGACAGAGGAACCTGAAGGGCTACAGTCCATAGGGTCGCATGACTGACTAACACACACACACACACACACACACAAACTTTAAAAAAAAAATTTATAGGAGCATGTGCGGTGTGCTTAGTTGCTTAGTTGTGTCCAACTCTTTTTAACCACAAGGACTCTAGCCCACCAGGCTCTTCTGTCCATGGGATTTCCCAGGCAAGAATACTGGCATAGTCGACCCACAATGTTTTGTCAGTGGGATGGCCTATATGGGAGAAGAATCTAAACTTAGCCATTTTGAGTAGAAGACCAAGCCCAGGGACTTACCTGGCAGTCCAGTGGTTAAGACATTATCTTCCAATGCAGAGGGTGCAAGTTCAATTCCCAGTGGGGAGCTGAGATCCCACATGCCTCATGACCAAAAAACCCAAAACTGAAGCAGGGACTTCCCTGGTGGTCCAATTGCTAAGGCTCCATGCTCCCAATGCAGGGGGCCTGGGTTCAATCGCTGGTCAGGGAACTAGATCCTACATGCCATAGCTAAAAAAATCCTGTATGCCCAAGATTAAAGATTCTATGTGCCGAAACTAAGACCCACTACAGCCAAATAAATACATATTTCAAAGAAACCTGAAGCAATGCTGTAACAGAGTCAATAAAAACTTTTTAAAAATGGTCCACATTAAACACACACACACACACACACACACACACACACACACAAGACTAGCCATCCGTGCTATTGTTGGGGGTTGTGAAGAAAAAAAAGACAAGTTGATTCTTTGGCAGTTCAAGCCCAAAGGCTTTCCTGGGTGTGCAGGGTAATGAGTTCTGAAGTGTCAAAAGGGAGTAAAGAAGGTCAGGGAGCTACAAAATGGGTACAGGGGTAGGGACAAAGCAGTACTTGGTTTACCTTCAGCAAACTTGGGGACTTACATTCTTTTTCCTTACTAGTCCCTTTACCATCAGCAGCCTTTCTCCTGGAAAAAAAACAAAAAACAAAAAACACTGTGAACTTCCTGGGCATCAGTTGGGAAGTGGGAGTAGGTACGTGTGGAGTGAGAATAACAAAACCCTGGTACTGTAGGATCTGAGGGAAAAGAGGGGATTCCTTTTTTGTTTTTAACTAGGAAAGAGGAGATTTCCTTGTGCTATTGGGCTGAGGTAGAAATACCTGATTCTACCTGCTGCTAATGTGGAAATTACTACCACTTTGGCTGGAGTCAGAATAGTATATTAAAGAGTCTCTTGGTGCCATCCTAAAACAAGCAAAATCTTTTATAATATCCAAGCTTTAGAGAATGATGAGGTGAGGTGGGGATCCTGGACCTTTTATCTCCAGTGGTCTTAGGCAGTATGGGCAGTAATAGGGCCTGTGTGGCACAGTGGGGCACAATAATTGAGTTCATTATGACTTGCTATTTTAGTCATCTTTGCAGCCAACCTTCAGGGGAGAGACCCTTGCTTTATTGTCTCCTGTCCTTCTGCCTCTGAAGAGAACTTAGTGTTCCTGACCTGCACGGATATTGAGGGAACTCTTATGGAAAAGAAGAGCACTCACAAAGAATTTATGGCAGTTTTCTCAGTGATATTTGAGAAGGGTCAAATCATATCTAAAATGCCTTCCCTGGTAGCTCAGATGGTAAAGAATCTGCCTGCAATGCAGGAGACCTGGGTTTGATCCTTGGGTAGGGAAGATCCCCTGGAGTAGGGGATGGCGACCCACTCCAGTATTCTTGCCTGGAGAATTCCATGGACAGAGGAGCCTTGTGGGCTATGGTCCACAGAATCAGAAAGAGTCAGACATGACTGAGCAACTAACGCACACAAGACAAATCAGAGTTTTAAGTCTCAGCTCTATTTGTTAGTAGCTCTGAGTTATCTGCAATCTCACAGTTCTGAATTTTCTTAGTTGCTTAGAAAAACAAAGGAGGGGAGAGAAGGATAATACAACTACTACCAATGATCATGAGGATTAAACAACAGAAATGGATGTAAAGCACTTAATATAGTACCTAGTCCACAGATAATCAAATGTTAACCATGATTATCATTTACTATTTATAAGCTAGAAGGTCTTAACTGAGAAAACATATCCATCAACGTCAATAATTGTAATTTATATTCCAATATACCACTTAACTCTTTGCTAGGCAATGTTCTAGGTGCTACTTGCATATAACTTTTAAAATTCTCACTACAACTCTAGAGGTAGATCTTACTATTATACCCATTTTACAGATGAGGAAGTCAAGGAATAGCGTGCTTAAATCCTTTAACCAAGATTCCATGGTTGGATAAATGGTAGAGTGGAGATTCAAACTCAAAAAGCCTGGTTTACAAAATCGGTACCCTTAACCATTGAGGCATGCGGTTAAATAGTCAGACAAGAACTAAAAGGAGATGAGAAATGGAGGGTAGAAAAGGCACAGGATCAAGGCGAACAGTCAAAAACAGCAAATTTGGAGTGTCCGTTGGTTCAGAAACTTAAAAGGCATCATTGTGAACTGTTCATGTTGTCAACAAGTATATTAAGGTCTTATTTATAAATGAGTAGGTAAGCTTACAAGCCAATTTACAAGCAAGTTGCAAAAACGAGATAACTATAACTGAGGGACCTGCTTGCTTGCTAAATCGGGTCGGACTCTGTGCAACCCTATAGATTACAGCACGCCAGATTATGGGAGTGGGTTGCCATTCCTAGGCATCGAACCTGCGTTTCTTATGTTCCTGCATTAGCACGCAGATTCTCTACCACTAGTGCCACCAGGGAAGTCTATAACTAGAGGTCCCACCTTTCACGTCTTTTACCACTTAAGTGTCAGGGATCTCCCCATGATGCAATCTGCCTGCCAGGGGTGGTCCAATAAACATGGACGTGAAGGGGTTAATGCCGGGGTTTGGGGGTGGAACAAGCGGAAGCGAAGAGGATTGTGGGAGCTCCTTTGTACGTCGCCCCAGGGCATCTGGGAAATATGCAGTGCTCTTCTCTATTATGACCGATCCTAAGTAAGGGCCACCGGCTAACTGAGTCTGGCCGCTGCCGGCGCGGCGTCTCTCCGAGGCTGGTAAGCAGGAGCCGTCGGCCGGCACCAGGAGAGCAGAGGAGGCGGAAGTTTGTAACACTTGTTTTGGGCTGAAGGTGTAGGCACGTCCTGACCTCCAGTCGCGCTGGAACAGGGGAACCGAAGTGAAAGGGGGTGAGGAGTCGGGGGAACTGACAGCCTGACGGACCTGGCGGCGAGAAGTGATGACAAGGATGTCGGAAGAGGGTATGTAATTGTGTAGGTGATGAGTGTGTGAATCTTCTTTGTAGTGTTTGGGGATAGGGGAGATGGCGAACAGATGAATGGAAGGTAAAATCAGCAGGGTGAAAAAACATTTTGTTGGCGGGGCACCGGCACATGCGAATTGTACCTATATGGGATGATTTTATTGGAGTGATTTTCCTGAGCTCCTGGTTTCAGATTCTACTTTGGACTAGTTGACTCCCTTTTAACAAATTACCAAGCACTTGCGCTGTTTTGGGTACTGCACTGGAAGCTCTGTATGAGGAAAGGAATTAACCTTTTTCCTCGACCATTAAAGCCTGTCAGTTACAGTATGCATTTGAAGACAGGCAGTGACAATACAAGGGGATAAAGTGTTTTGAAAACCTGTCGGGGGCCACAAACGCTCCAGAGGGTGCCATCTGGGATGGTCTTTGATGTGATGATTTGACATATATTTTAAAGATAAACAGGGGAAAACTATGTGCAGTTTTCTCCAAGCACGTTCCCTTCCTGGTTAGCTCAGCTATCTGGAGTGTGACTGAGTAGCACTTAAGGCCCAAACTCGTTTATAACAGGTGAGAGCATTTATCCATCACAGTGGTACTTCCAGGACCCCTGCTGGAGAGTCAGTCTCTCCAGAGAGCAAGACCTACCTTTACATGCATAGTCTGCAAGCTCTGCTGCTGCTGCTAAGTCGCTTCAGTCGTGTCCGACTCGGTGCGATCCCATAGAGGGAAGCCAGCTAGGTTCCCCTGTCCCTGGGATTCTCCAGACAAGAACACTGGAGTGGGTTGCCATTTCCTGCTCTAATGCATGAAAGTGAAAAGTGAAAGTGAAGTCGCTCAGTCATGTCCAACTCTTAGCGACCCCATGGACTACATTCTACCAGGCTCCTCTGGCCATGGGATTTTCCAGGCAAGAGTAATGGAGTGGGTTGCCATTGCCTTCTCCGAGCTCTGGGTAGGACTAAAATGGCAGAACTCAAGGGCTCTCTGGTCTAAGCATTTGAAACGCTTCTGTGCCAGCCGTTTGGTTTTCTAGCAAACTCAGTTCACAGCTGGGAATTGTGGATTTACTTGAAATTCTAAGCAATTCTTTTAAAACTTTTGAATCATCATACACCTGCTGCTTTGTTTGCCAGAGAAACAGCAGTATAGCAGGCAGTCCAAGTCAGTGGTTCTCAAACTTTCCTGTGTATTAGAATCAGCTGGAGGACTTGCTAAAGCTCAGATTGCTGAATTCCACCAAAGAGTTGCTAATTCAGTGGGTCTGGCATTGGCCTCCAAATTTATGTTTCCTACAAGTTCCCAGGAGATGCTGATACTGCTCATTCTGGGCGTTCTCAGAACACACTTAGAGAAGTACTAGTCTAAACAGAACTGAGATTAGTAACCAGAAAGGACATCTCTAGGGGAGAGTAAGCATATTCCTAATGGTTAAACAAGTCTGAATTAAGCCATGGTAGATATGAAATAAAACAGGTGTGTTTTGGTTGTTCATTTGTATGTTTTAAATGGATGAGCAAAGATGAGTCTTCTTGAACTAAACAAAGTAAAATTTGCATCAGTTTTTTTTTTTTTCACTCATGGGGATCAGAGTTTCTTAAATCATTTAAAAAACACAATAGTTGTTTTCTTTTCAGATCCCTTTCTGAGTTATATTCAAATAGGTAGTTATTTGTGCTCCTCAGATGGCTCTAGTGATAAAGAACTCGCCTGCTAGTGCAGGAGACATAAGAGATATGGGTTCAAACACTGGGTCGGGAAGATTGTCTGGATGAGGGCATGGCAATCCATTCCAGTATTCTTGCCTGGAGAATCCCATGGACAAAGGAGCCTGGTGGGCTACAGTCCATGGAGTCACAAAGAGGCAGACATTGACTGAAGCTACTTAGCACACAGGCACACACACAGCTAATTATTTATAGAACTCACACTTGTGTCATCACCAAAAAAAAAATGAGGTGTTCTAAGTTCTGGTAATTATGTTTGAAGTTAAAAAGTGAAAGGACAGTTGGGACAATCTAATCAACACAGAAATAGTTGTATAAGGAGCCAGAATTGAGATAGTGTGATAAGTAGTTTATTTTTTATTTTTTCACCCTCAATGAAATCCCTCCCTCTTCAGAAGAAATAATCAGTTTATTCACTCTAGAGCACAAAGGGAACCAGAAACCTTACTGTGCCAGAGATTAACATGAAACCTTATTTTATAGATTGACCTAAACAGCCTACTGGAGGGTTGCTGTTGTTGTTAGGCACTAAGTCATGTCCAATTCTTTTGTGACCCCATGGGCTGTAGCCCACCAGGCTCCTCTGTCCATGGGATTCCTCAGGAAAGAATACTGGAGTGGGTTGCCGTTTCCTTCTCCAGGGGATCTTCCTCATTAGGGATGGAACCCAGGTCTCCTGCATTGGCAGGTAGATGCTTTACTACTGTGTCACCAGGGAATGGCAGTCTGTAGTTCTGCCTACCCTCCAAACTCTTCCATGGGCCTGAAAAAGATCAGGACACATTTTTCAGAAATGTCACTCATTCTAGACCTGTTAGTGTTGGCTCCCAAATCTCTCCCCAGGCCAGTTATGAAGCAAAACAAAACCTCAAGACCAATCATGAAGACATACATAAAATGCACACAAAAGAGTCCAAATAAACTGGCTTAGGTCTACTGTGAGCTTTTTCAGTGACCAGCAAGATGCTAGGATGACGAGTGACCTGGATGTTTCAGAAATCTGAAGGTCTTCCATTACAAGGGAATCAGCAGGACACTGTAAGGGTAGGAAAAAGTTTTCCTCTACTGTCTCAAGGTCCCTGGCTGGGTCTGAAAATTAAACTGACAAAGACAGATTAACAATAGAGAAGCATACAAATGTATTTAATGTAAGTTTTATATGACATGGGAGCTGTCACAGGCAAATAAAGACCCAGAGAAACTGAGTTCAGTATTTTGTGCTGACTTCCCAGGTGGCATGACTTAGTGGCTAAACAAACAACAAAATTTTATGCTAGGTTTGACAAAGAGTGGGAAATCATGGAGAAATAAGACAAAATAAGGAGTACAAGGGAAGTGTATAAACTGGGGGAGACTTAGCAAGTCCTGTTTGTTAGGATTTTCTCTGCATCCCTTTGTATTTGGAGAGAAAAATTATCCCCTCCTCTGGATATAAGGAGGGAACCTCTCACATGAGGATTTTATGACCTGTTTCAGGAGAGAAGAGGAGCGAAGAGGTCAAGTGACCTTGTTTCTGCCATTTACTCAAACTCCTTCAGCTTTGAAATATTCAGTATGCCATGGCACCATATTTTGGGGTAGCATGTTCTGAACCCTATCAGTAATCACACACATGACTCTCAATTAAATTTCACATATGGTTGGTGAGTTGTACACTGATTCCTCCCCTCCTCACCAGTCCTCATCTCTGCCTAATTTGCACTTAGTCTTATAGACAGTATAGTTTTCAATGGAATGTAAGGGGATAAAAAGGAATAAAAGAAACCTGTGTTAGTTTGAACTATGCATCACTGTGTCCTAAGTGATTCCTAAGTAGGAATGATTGAATTTTGTTGCTCAAGCGCTCAGTAGCTTATGGATCCTGAGAGCAGACCAATGGATGCTAAACGGAATTTGCGGCCAGGTGTGTCAGAGCAGCAAACACATGATCACTCCTGAATTCAGATTCAGACAAGATTTCTTCTAATCCAGACTTCCTGCTTGTTATGGCTGATTCCCTAAACAACTTTGTTTTTTATTTTTGGCTGCACTGGTTATTTGTTGTGACATGTGGGCTTCTCTAGTTGCAGCATGCAGGCTTAGTTGCCTTATGGCATGTGAGATCTTAGTTCCCCGACCAAGGATAAAACCCATGTCCCCTGCATTGGAAGGCAGATTCTTAACCACTGGACTGCCAGGAAGTCCCTAACTTTAAATCAGTATATATCTCTAACCTGAAGTGGAGTGAAGTTTTCAATCTGGCACTTAACCACAAGGTATGGATGTCATTGTTTTCTTTGGAATGTTTTTTCTGAGGATGAGAATTCTTACATCAAGTGAATGAGAACTATAAAGTAGAGGGGAGATGGGTAATTAACATAGTTAATGTCATGTTGTTTCTTTGAAAAATAAGATTAGAAAAAAAAAAAAAAACAAGAGGAAGAGGAGACACAAATATATTCTAGAATCTGGAATCTGCAACTGATGAGCCAGTTGCTAGGTGTATAACTTACTGCTTTTCCCACAGTAGAGGCCTAAACAACCATGTGCCTGCAGCCAGGTTGCCCTTAGATCCTGTGACCTGTTGGAGACAGGCGAGTTACTGCTACTATGTATCATGATGACTTTTCTGTACTTGGTAATATGATGAAGGAACCCTGATAACCTACTCTCATACACACACACACACACATATGTAGTATCTATGGGAGCATTTTAATAGCTTTCAGAGATCCAAAGAACTCATATAATTGTCTTCCAAAACTGCATGTAAAAGTCTTACAGAAAGCTGGAGATCAGAAGATCAGAAATGGCCTTGCCAGAAATGTGTTTTCTAATTTCAAGGTCCTTAGAGGAGTCGCCAGTGCACTGCAGCTGAAGACCACCAGGAACATACCTGTGGTTGAGCAAGTTGGTTGCTTACTTAGTCAAGGCAGAAGGCGCACCATGGGGAGCTGGTGGAATATCTCAGAGGGTGTTAGAAAGGACTTATTATTAGGGTTTGGACTTGTATTAGGTGATTTGGGGCAGAATTAAAGAAGTGAGGCTTCGTTCTGAATTGCATTCTGTTAGGAAGCAACAGACTATACATAGGGATAATTCCATGATTGGGTATCTTAATTAATCTTATCTAGCAGCAGCAGCAGCAGGAGAATAGACTAGAAAGAGGCTAATTGGTAAAGTAGCAGCTATTAGCCAGGATAGGAAGGTGTTTTGGCCATTTTGTGATTTGATCAAAGTTGGCGTTTTGTTTCTTTTCAGACATGGATGCAGTAGTCTTGATTTTGTCACAGAGTGGCCTTGTTTGATGTTTATGGTCTGTGTATGCTCCTCTGTATCACTGCATGGGGCTGAAGGAAACCACAGTGTTATTTCCAGTGACATGTATAGATGTTTTATTCTTTTAATCTGACAGAATATGGTTCACTTTTAAAGCTTCTGTATTTGTCTATATGTTATACCCACTGCATAAGTCATTTAATCTGTAAGTTAGAAGTCCTAGTATTTTGTTGGAATTGTGTAATTGGTGAGCCCTCAATGATATTGGTTGTAAATGTTGAGTAAAACCATCAACTGACCTCATAGTTATGGGTCGAGAGCAGAATGTCTCAATCTCTTGGTTCCTTGTAAAAATGCATGTGAATTTGGTGTTTGACTCTTTCAATGTGTTCCAGCCACAATGAACGCCCTTACTGGAACCTTGATCATCCATTTACTACTATTTGTTCTGCTTACTCCTTCTGTACATTCTTCCTTGAAAATTATCCCTATCTGTTCACACATACCCCAATCTTTTGTAATACTAAAGGCCCAAGTCAGACAGTACCACTTGTTTGGAAACCTAGATCTCGTGTTCTCTTGGTCACCTTTCCCTGTTTCACTTTTTTGTCACCTTCAGTTTTGCATTGTAGTTATCTGGAACTGTGTCTGACCTTCCTACTAGTCTGTGATCCCCTGGAAAAGAGAATCTATATTAGATTGATTTAGGAGTTCCCCACAACTGCAAGATGGATGTTTTGTTCATCTTTAGGGACTGCAGAGAGGACACGTGAGCCTGGACATGCTAATGAAGATCATACATCTAATTTGTAGCAGAGCTAGGGCCAGAACCTAGGTTTCCTAATTTACAACTTGATGTTCTCTACTAGATGAAGAAGGAAAAGGGGGAAGAGGAAAAGAGGGACGAAGTAGTATGCTTCATGAGCACAAACCTTTGTATCTGTTTCATTCAGTGCTGCATCCCCACTGCGTAGAACAGTGCCTGGCACGTAGTGCACACTCAAAAAATATTTACTGAAATAACAAGTGATTGGGGTAAATAGGCATTCAGGTACAGGGATGATGTACAATGACCTTAGGGGGCATAGGTATTGTTTACTTATCATAAGTTCTTATCTCATGTGTTGTCCTGATGCAGGAAAGAATAAACAGAAAGCCCAAAAAAAATCCAGCTTTTTCTGCACTGGTATTTTCCCACTGCTCTCTTGTACCACTTATCTTTCCCTGGTAGCAATTCTAAAGACTGTCAGACATCTCCCACTGAGCTCTTTCATCAGTGTTCTGATAAAAGAAAAATATGATGTACTGAACACAAAATGTCTTCATTTTATGTAAAAACCTTCTTGGGAAAGTTAGTATTTCTTTAAAAGATAAAAAAGGCATAGCTCGTTACTAATGGCTGCCTTTTATTGGCCTTGCTGGGGACATCCCAATGGGACAATGTGGCTGGAGTCTAGAGTTGCCCAAGAGGGCCTGCTCTCTCAGTAGAGATGACCCCAGGTAATGGAGGCCATAGGTATGGCTGAAAGACAAGAAAGAGGATGGATAAAACCACATACCTTTTAGTCCCCTGTACTCGCTGGCCTGTGGTCATCATCCTGGTAACTCCTACCTCAAATCTCACTAAAGAAAATCACCTGCTGTCCCCTCCCAATCTGATTTCTTCCTCCTTGTCTTTGCTTATTGTGTTCTGAAAAAGGTATCTTTTCCTTAGCTCTATTCCAATCTTTCTTCTTCTTAATTCTTACCCCCAGGGCGAAAGTGATTTTGTACAAATTTATATAGGAAAATCATCTTCTTCTCTGTGATACCTGAAAGTACAGTCTCTTAAGATTTAAAATCTAAGGCAGGGATTTCCCTGGTGGTCCAGTGGCTAAGACTCCATGCTCCCAATGCAGAGGGCCTGGGTTTGATCCCTGGTCAGGAAACTATTAATAGATACCACATGCCACAACCAAGAGTTCACATGCCACAACTAAAGATCCTGTGTGCCACAGCTAAGACCCAGCACAGCCAAATAAATGAATTAATTAAAATAAAATTTTAAAGTGACTAAAATCCGGGGCGGAGGGAGTGGGACTAGGAAACACACTTTGGCCTCAGTGTAGTCCAAAGCCACGTGGTTTATAAGAACCCTCGATCTGAGGAGTTAAGGGCGCTTGCTCAGATGAATAGCACAGCCTCTGGGGGAAGACTGCCTGTTTTGCAGTTTGGGCTCCATGCTCTGTAGGCTTTGGTGACTTTGGGCAAGTTATTCAACCTGTCTGTGCTGTGGTTTTCTTATCTGTGAGATAGAGATGTGTTAGGGGGATTTGCAGAGTTAATATAGGTGAAGCACTTAGGATGGTGCCTGGCAAACAGTAAGTGCTATTTATTTATTTTTAAATATTAGAGTATAGTTGATTTGCAATGTTGTGTTGGTTTTGGGTGTACAGCAAAGTGATTCAGTTATACATATACATATATCCACTCTTTTTCAGATTATTTTCCCATATAGCTTATTACAGAATATTGAGTAGGGTTCCCTGTGCTATACAGGAGGTCCTTGTTGATTATCTGTTTATATATAGCAGTGTGTATATGTTAATGCCAAACTCCTGATTTATCCCTCCCCCACCTTTCTCCTCTGGTAACCATAAGTATGTTTTTGAAGTCTGTGAATCAGTTTTGTTTTGAGTTGTTGGTTTGTTTTGTTTTGGCCACACTGCGTGGCATGCAGGACCTTAGTTCCCTGACTCGGGATCAAACCTGTGCCCCCTGCAGTGGAAGCACAGAGTCCTCACCACTAGACCACCAGGGAATTCCCCTGTTTCTGTTCTGAAATAAGTTCATTTGTATCATTTTTTTTTTAGATTCCACATATTAGTGATATCATATGATATTTGTCTTTCTCTTTCTGATGTATTTCCCTTAGTATGATAATCTATAGATTCATCCATGTTTAAACAGTAAGTACTGTTTAAATGTTAGGTGTTGTATCTGTCATTATTATTATTAAAGTTATTAAAACAGACTTTTGTGTGTATGTGCCATCAGGAGCTTAAGGGAAGATGTAAGTGGCACCCCACATGTAATAAATAAGTGTTGAAAGTGAAAGTGTTGTATAGCTCAGTTGTGTCCAACTCTTTGTGACCCCATGGACTGTAGCCCACAGGCTTCTCTGTCCATGGGATTTTTCCAGGCAAGAATACTGGAGTGTGCTGCCATTTCCTTCTCCAGGGGATCTTCCCCACTCAGGGTTCGAACCCAGGTCTCCTGCATTGCAGGCAGATAGGTGTTAGAGAAGCCAAAAATGCTGAACAGACCTAAAGAATTAAGAAATTCTATCTAAGGGTGTTTTCAGGAGTTTTAATCTTTCACTAAAAACAAATCTCAGTTACAAGCCATTGCTTGTAATTTTTAAGTTATTCAAGACACAGTTGCCTAATCTAAGATTGGGAAGATTGACACCTGTGTTTTCCTCTAGTTTTATAATTTAATCTCTTACATTTAGGCCTTTGATCAATTTGGAGTTACTTTTTACATACAACATGAAGTGGGAGTCCAACTTCATTCTTTTACATGTTAATATCTAGTTGTTCCAGCACCATCTGTTGAAAAGGCTATTCTTTCTTGAGTGGTCTTGACACCCTTGTTGAAAATCAATTGCTGTAAAAGTCTGAGTTTATTTCTGGACTCTCAGTTCTATTTCTCTGATCTCTCCGTTTAACCTCCCCCAGTACCAGTCTTAATTACTATAGCTTTGGGGTATTTTTTGAAGTCATGAACTGTGAGTCATCTTCTTTTTATTTTTCCAAGATTGCTTTGGTTGTTCTGGACCCTTTGAATTTTCATGTGATTTTAGGATCATCTCATCTGTTTCAGCAAGACAGCTAGAATTTTGATAGAGATTGCAGTGAATCTGTAGAAAAATTTATGGAGTATTGCCATATTAACAACATTAAGTCTTCTGATCAATGGGCACAGGATTCTTTATATTTGGGGTCACAAAGAGTCAGGCATGACTGAGTGACTTTCCCTTTCATACTTTCATACATACACAAGTCTTGCACATCTTTTGTTAAGTTGAAAGTGAAAGTCAGTCATGTCCAACTCTTTGTGACCCCATGGATGATACAGTCCATGGACCAGCTGAGCCACCAGGGAAGCTCAAAAGTAGTGAAGTGGGTAGCCTATCCCTTCTCCAGCAGGTCTTCACGACCCAGGAATCAAACTGGGGTCTCCTGCATTGCAGGCAGATTATTTACCAGCTGAACTACCAGGGAAGCCCCTTTGTTAAATTAGTTCCTAAGTAATTTTTATGCTATTATAAATGGAATTGTTTCATTAATTTCCTGTTTGGAGTGTTCATTGCTAGTATAGTTGATTTTTGTATGTTAACCTGAAACCTTAATGATTTTATTAGTTATAGTTGTATTTTTGTGATTCCTTTGGATTTTATGTGTAAAATATCATGCCACCTATAAATACTTCTTTTCCAACATAGATGTTTTATATATCTTTTTCTCCTTTCATTGCCCTGGCTAGAACCTCCAACACAATGTGAAATACAAGTGGCAAGAATGGAAATCCTTGTCTTGTTTCTGGTTTTATTATGTGTCTAGGTGTGATTTTCTTTGAGTTTATCTTGGAATTTGTTGAGCTTCACAGATGTGTAGATTCATGTTTTTCATCAATTTTGGAGAATTTCAGGCATGTTTTCTTCAAATATACTTTCTTTCCCTTTCTCTCTCTCTCTTTCTGGGACTCGTTATGTGTATGTTGGTATGCTCATAGGTCTCTGAAGCTCTGTGAATTTTTCTTCATTCTTTTTTCTTTCTGTTCCTCATTCTGGTCAATCTCAATTGACCTGTCTTCAATTTTGATGATTCTTTTTTCTGCCAGCTCAAATCTGCCGCTAAACTCCTCCAATAAATATTTATTATATATTTCAACTCCAGAATTTCTGTTTGGGTCTTTTTAAAATAATTTGTCTCTTTATTGGTATAACCTAAATCAAATCCCTTACGATTATACAGTGGAAGTGACAAATAGATTTAAGGGACTAAATCTGATAGACAGAGTGCCTGATGAATTATGGACGGAGGTTCATGACATTGTACAGGAGACAGGGATCAAGACCATCCCCAAGAAAAAGAAATGCAAAAAAGCAAAATGGCTGTCTGAGGAGGCCTTACAAATAGCTGTGAAAATAAGAGAAGTGAAAAGCAAAGGAGAAAAGGAAAGATAGACCCATTTGAGTGCAGAGTTCCAAAGAACAGCAAGGAGAGATAAGAAGGCCTTCCTCAGCGATCAGTGCAAAGAAAGAGAGGAATAAAATAGAATGGGAAAGACTAGAGATCTCTTCAAGAAAGTTAGAGATACCAAGGGAACATTTCATGCAAAGATGGGCTCAATAAAGGACAGAAATGGTATGGACCTAAACAGAAGCAGAAGATATTAAGAAGAGGTGGCAAGAATACACAGAAAAACTGTACAAAAAAGATCTTCATGACCCAGATAATCACGATGGTGTGATAACTCACCTAGAGCAAGACATCCTGGAATGTGAAGTCAAGTGGGCCTTAGGAAGCATCACTACGAACAAAGCTAGTGGAGGTGATGGAATTCCAGTTGAGCTATTTCAAATCCTAAAAGATGATGCTATGAAAGTGCTGCTCTCAATATGCCAGCAAATTGGGAAAATTCAGCAGTGGCCACAGAACTGGAAAAGGTCAGTTTTCATTCCAAACCCAAAGAAAGGGAATGCCAAAGAATGATGAAACTACCGCACAATTGCACTCATCTCACACACTAGTAAAGTAATGCTCAAAATTCTCCAATCCAGGCTTCAACAATACGTGAACTGTGAACTTCCAGGTGTTCAAGCTGGTTTTAGAAAAGGCAGAGGAACCAGAGATCAAATTGCCGACATCCACTGGATCATCGAAAAAGCAAGAGAATTTCAGAAAAACATCTATTCCTGCTTTATTAACTATGCCAACGCCTTTGACTGTGTGGATCACAATAAACTGTGGAAAATTCTGAAAGAGATGGGAATACCAGACCACCTGACCTGCCTCTTGAGAAATCCGTATGCAGGTCAGGGTGCAACAGTTAGAACTGGACATGGAACAACAGACTGGTTCCAAAGAGGAAAAGGAGTACGTCATGGCTCTATATTGTCACCCTGCTTATTTAACTTATATGCAGAGTACATCATGAGAAATGCTGGGCTGGATGAAACACAAGCTGGAATCAAGATTGCCAGGAGAAATATCAGTAACCTCAGATATGCAGATGACACTATACTTATGGCAGAAAGTGAAGAAGAACTAAAGAGCCTCTTGATGAAGGTGAAAGAGGAAAGTGAAAAAGTTGGCTTAAAGCTCAACATTAAGAAAACTAAGATCATGGCATCTGGTCCCATCACTTCATGGCAAATAGATGGAGAAACAGTGTAAACAGTGGCTGACTTTATTTTCTTGGGCTCCAAAATCACTGCAGATGGTGACTGCAGCCATGAAATTTAAAGATGCTTGCTCCTTGGAAGAAAAGCTATGGTCAACCTAGACAGCATATTAAAAATTAGAGACATTACTTTGCCAACAAAGGTCCGTCTAGTCAAAGCTATGGTTTTTTCAGCAGTCATATATGGATGTGAGTTGGACTATAAAGAAAGCTAAGTACTGAAGAATTGATGCTTTTGAACTGTGGTGTTGGAGAAGACTCTTGAGAGTCCCTTGGACTGCAGAGAGAGCCAACCAGTTTATCCCAAAGGAAATCAGTCCTGAATATTGATTGGAATGACTGATGCTGAAGCTGAAACTCCAATACTTTGGCCACCTGATGCGAAGAACTGATTCATTTGAAAAGACCTTGATGCTGGGAAAGATTGAAGGCAGGAGGAGAAGGGGACAGGCAGAGGAGGAGATGGTTGGATGGTATCATTGAGTTGATGGACAGGAGTTTGAGTAAGCTCCAGGAGTTGGTGATGGACAAGGAGGCCTGGTGTGCTTGGAGTCACAAAGAGTCGGAGACGACTGAGCAACTGAACTGAACTGAATTCTGTAAATTCTGTTTTTCGTGTTGTGTGTTGCCACTGAAGTCTTGCCCAGATACATCACTAAGCTTGTAGCTTAGCTGTCAGCTAAAAATTGGTGGGAGTTTTTCTATAGTGTCTTGAACCAATAACCCTCCCACTTACTACAGACCAGCTCTGTGTGTATTGTGGTACACTCTCAGTGCTCTGGTAAAGTGAAAGTGAAAGTGTTAATTACTCAGTCATGTCTGACTCTTTGGGACCCTGTGGACTATAGTCCACTAGGCTCCTCTATCCATGGGACTCTCTAGGCAAGAGTACTGGAGTGGGTTGCTATTCCCTTCTCCAGGGGATCATCCCAACCCAGGGATTAAACACAGGTATCCTTCTTTGCACGCAGATTCTTTACCATCTGAGCTGCCAGGGAATCCCCCCAGTGCTCTGGTAAGCAGTTAACAATTCTGTCTTAGCTTTCACTTCATGTTTTCACAGACTTGAGGTTAGCCAGAGGTGAGAAATGGGAGCCTTCTATGTCTTTCTTGGGCAGGTACACAGCCCTTGACATGTGTGACTTTTAGATCTTTAGGAATGTATTGTGGCTTTTCAAAGACATCTGTGGATATCTCATTCCCCAAATCTCAAGTTTTTTAATCAGTCTCTTATTTTCCCACCAGGTGGTGCTAGTGAAAAGAACACGCCTGCTAACACAGGAGGCATAAGAGACGTGGGTTTAATCCCTGGGTCAGGAAGATTCCCTGGAGGAGGGCATGGCAGCCCACTCCAGTGTTCTTGCCTGGATAATCCCCTGGACAGAGGAGTATGGTCCGTAGTGTTGCAAAGAGTCGGACACAACTGAAGTGACTTAGCACATTTATCTCAACAGGTATCATGGTTTAGGCAGCTGTGATGTTAAACAATTGCCACTGAAACTGTTTGGCAAATGCCCCTGTAGATGCGGCTTTTCCCACTATCTCATGTCCTGCTGAGTCATGTTAAATAACTGCCAGCCATGGGAAGGAGGCTTTTTCATTGGGAGCTGACAGATCTAATAGTGATAGTGCTCTGAGGATGAGAGTTTTTCAGGCTGTTTTGAAACAGTAAAGCATCTGCCTGCAATGCAGGAGACCTGACTTCGATCCCTGGGTCGATCCCCTGGAGAAGGAAATGGCAAACCACTCCAGTATTCTAGCCTGGAAAATCCCATGGATGGAGGAGCCTGGTAGGTTACAGTCCTTGGGGTCACAAAGAGTCTGACGTGACTAAGCGACTTCATTTCAGTTCACTCACTCTGCCCCCACCAATGACTGTTAGGCTACTGGCTTTCATGGCCTTTTACCATGGGTGTGAGACTGCTGGTTTTCAAGACTACCACTGGTCAAGAGAGAGGGGGATTGAAATAGGGCAAGTTAAAAGGCCTCAAAGATCAGCGTTCTTAACAAGACTCAGTAGTTTTCTTGAATAAATGCTCCTCAGATTGGGGTCTGCATACTTTTGAATCACTTCCAGAGTTCCAAAAACGTTGATTTTAACAGTTTTTGCAAGTGTTCTCATTGCTGTTTTGCAAAAGTGGATTTCCAGAGGTTCCTACCAAGCCATTCTGAAAGCTCCTACTCATAGATTTTTATTCTTTTTAGGGTACAATCGGATCTCCATCTAAGGAAGTGTTAGTCACCCAGTTATGTCTGACTCTTTGCAACCCCATGGACTGTAGCCCACCAGGCCCCTCTGTCCATGGGATTTCCCAGGCAAGAATTCTGAAGTGGGTTAGCACTTCTTTCTCCAAGGGATCTTCTTAACCCAGGGATCAGACCCAGGGATTGAACCTGGGTCTCCTGCATTGCAGGCATATTCTTTACCATCTGAATCACCAGGAAAGCCCTATCTCCATCTAAAATAACAATCTTATGTGGATGTTTGCGTCAGAACTTCTTAGCAGTAGACAAGATTTGGACGAACAATGACAATGCTGAAGATGGCCTCTTCCTGTGTCTTGACAACTCTAAAAGTCTGTTCTGAAATGAGGCTGGGCTGTGATCATGAGCAGGCCAGTGGGTGAAAACTATGGGTAGCCAGAGGAGCTAATGTTGTCTTTTCTCCAACTAAGTCGTTTCATTCTATGCTCATAGGCACCTGAAAACCTGGAGGTATATTTGAGCCAAACTTCTCCACAGATGGGCCACCAATTCCTCTTTACTGTTCTCCATATTCTCCAGAAAGTTTACTGGACATGGACCATTCCTTTAGAAGGAATTTGGGAGAGAATGATGTTAAAGGGGGGGAAACAAATACTTATTGAATGAACCAGTGAGTAGTGGGCTGGAGAAATCAGGGCAGGCTTCCCACAGGAGGCATGGGTTTGATCTTATCCTGCAAGAATTGGTGCATGTTGGTTCAGTTCAGTTCAGTCGCTCAGTCGTGTCTGAATCTTTGCAACCCCATGAATCGCAGCACGCCAGGCCTCCCTGTCCGTCACCAACTCCCGGAGTTCACTCAAACTCACATCCATCGAGTCACTGATGCCATCCAGCCATCCCATCCTCCGTTGTCCCCTTCTCCTCCTGCCCCCAATCCCTCCCAGCATCAGAGTCTTTTCCAATGAGTCAGCTCTTCTCATGAGGTGGCCAAAGTACTGGAGTTTCAGCTTTAGCATCATTCCTTCCAAAGAAATCCCAGGGCTGATCTCCTTCAGAATGGACTGGTTGGATCTCCTTGCAGTCCAAGGGACCCTCAAGAGTCTTCTCCAACACCACAGTTCAAAAGCATCAATTCTTCGGCACTCAGCCTAGTTGAAAAAAAAATGTGTGGTGAGTAGGGAAGCAGTTAAATTTAATGCAACAAACTGAAATATCTAATTAATTCCACTCACTGAGCCACTGTAGGAATATACCTCAGGCTTACCCCTAGGGGAAAGCCACAGACTAGGCAATGATTAAAAAATAATAATAATAAGGAGGGAGGCAGTATGTCCTAGTGGTTAGGAATTCAGTTACTGATGTTAGACTGCTTAAGTTCAACTCCCAGGCTTTCTGCTTATTAGCTATGTGATCCTTGACAATTTAATCTCTCTGGCCCTATTATCTTTATCTGTGACATAGGAATACCTTCCTGCCTCACAGGTTTGGTGAGAAGATTAAATGGGATAATGCATCAATAAAGTAAAATACAGTGCCTTGTGCAGAGTAACTGCTCAGCAAAGGGCAGCAATATATTTTTTTCTTGCAGTTTTGAGATATAATTGTAATAAATTTTAAGGTATACAGTATGATATGATTTATGTATATCATGAAGTGATTATCACAATGTTTAGTGAACATCCATCATCTCATATAGGTACAGAATTAAATTAAAAAAAAACACAATTTTCCTTGTGATGAGAAAACTTAGGATTTACCCTCTTAACTTTTATATGTAACATACAGCAGTATTAATTGTATTTATCATGTTGTACGTATATCCCTAAGGCAGGCAGATTTTTAAAAATATTTATTTGGCTGTACTCGGTCTTATTAATAGTTGCAGCACTCAAGATCTTCAGTCTTTGTTGTGCCATGAAGGATCTTTTGATTGCAGCATGTGGGAGCTTTAGTTTTGGAATGAGAACTCTTAGTTGTGGCATGTGGGATCTAGTTCCCTGACTAGGGATCGAACCCTGAATTGGGAGCATGGAGTCTTAGCCACTGGACCACCAGGGAAGCCTGGAAAGTGAGTTCTTCAATTCTGTTTACACATTTAACTGTTTAAATACTGAATTAGTTTTGTTCACTTTTCTGTCTCCCATGTCTTAAACAAATTTGTTGGGTGAATGAATGCCTGCTGGTAAACGATCTTAATACAGCGAGAAGTGCTGTAACAGAGATTGAATACAAGGCACTTTTCAGTACATGAGGGATAGGGTATGTTATGCTTAACTCTGAGCAGTTCAGGGAACATTTGGTTGACTGGGGCTGTTCCCTTCTAGAATTTTCAGTGCAGTCAGATCTATGAGAGTCAACTGCATCCCCAAACTAGGTAAAGCGATGCTATGGAGCCACCAGGTGGCACTACTACACAGGGATTCAACCAGCAGAGGAGCCCTTTCCAGCCAAGAGTTCATGTTTCTGTCTGACGCAGTTTTTCTCTCCTCTCCACAGAAACTCAAGCTATGACTTCTTCCGTCTTGTTCTGCTGGTTTTGGAGCACTGCCATTCCTACCCAAGGCTCAGTTCAGTTCAGTCACTCAGTCGTGTCCGATTGTTTGCAACCCCATAGACTGCAGCGCACCAGGCTTCCCTGTCCATCACCAACTCCCAGAGCTTGCTTAAACTCATTTCCAAACCCAAGGCTACTTGGGAGCCATCTGATGCTTAAGCTACTCTGTCTTTATCAGGCGAGAGGAGAGAGAGAGAGACAATGCTGAGTATATTTCCAGTTCTTTGTGTTTTGGACTTCTGACTCCCACACCATTGCCTTGTTTCTTCTGCTCTGCCCTGGATGAAACTAAAAGAGTAAGGGGGAGAAGCAAAACTACCCTTTTTTGAAACAGCAGGCACTATATCAGAAATGTTATATGGTCACATTGTTGAATGGCAACAGAACCTTGAGAAATTAATTTTGTCATTTATTTTGTCCGTTATCTTGCTTCAGCAGTTATTAACATAGGCACTGCCAGTCTTATTTCTGCAATACCTCCCACCCAACACCACTGAATTATTTTCAGGCAAATCCCAGATGATTTTTCATTGCATAATTTCATTTTAAAATGCTTTCTTACATTTCTCTCAAAAAAATTTTAAACGTCACAGTATCATTATAACACTTTTAAAACCCCCAATAAATAATACCCTAATATTATCAAATATATACATTCTGTTCAAGTTTACCTAGATGTCTCATTTTAAAAACTGCATTTGGTTAATTCAAATCAGGATTCCAACAGAGTTCATACATTTAATATATTTGATATATGAGCTATGAGCCATTTTACATAGAGGGAAACTGAGGATCAAGAGATAATCTGTTGAGTATTCAAAAACAATTCTCTATTGAATCAGACCTGGTACCAGTTGTTGGGGATGCAAAGATAAGAAACACCCAAGTCTCTGCTTCAAGGAATTCAGTCTTATGCTCCTATGATGCTCTGTGAATATATTTGTCACAAGACTTAGTATTTTATTAGTGTGTGGTTTTTTTCTCTCATACCAGATAAGTGGCAGGAGGCAGGGACCAGTTTGTGGTCAACATTATATTCTTAATACCAAGCATAGTCCTTGGCACATAGTAGGTGTTTAACAACTATTGGGAAAGGAATAATTTCGTCAGAGTGGGCAGGGGGAACCATTGAAGAGTTTCAAGCAGGGCAGCAGCATGTTAAGACTATCACTGTAGATTGGTGGCGCATGTCATCATTTGGATTGAAGGCATGAGAGACTGGAGGCAGAGAAGGGACCTTTGCTGGAGAGCCAGACTAAAGCAATGGTGGTGAGTATGGAGAGGAGAAGACAGACTGGAGAGTTACTGGGGATGTTAGTTTGGCGGTACTTGTTAATTTGTTAGATGTAGAGAATGAGTGTTTCTGGCTTTAATGATGGTGGTGCCACAAATAGATTCAGAGCAAAGAGGAGAAGCGAGTTTGGGGTAGAAGATGAGTTCCATTTTGGAGATGCTAAGTTGTGTCTGTGTGATCTTCAGGAGAATGTGGAAGACTAGAGCCCAGGTCAGAGGTCAGGAAAGAAGATCAGGGGAACAGAGCATGAAGGTAGAGCTTGAAAGCCTGGTGGTGGATGCTCTCACTGGCAAGAAGACATGCAGGGAGTGGACTCAGGAGGGAACTCGGACACTTACCAAGGGAGTGGAGAATGAGAAGCCCATGCGAAGGATGAAAAAGGAACAGCCAGGGAGATTGGAAGAAAATCAGGAGAGTGTGTGGTGCCACAGAAGCCAAAAGAGGAAAAGTTCAGGAGAGAGGGAGTGGGAGTGGTTGACACTCTTGAGGTAGGTCAAGAGGTGGTGACAGAAGACAGCTCAGTGCTGTGGTCAGAGTGTGGTGAGTTGTGAAGGAGTGGCAGGTGGTGGGCATCAAAAGGCCAGTTGGTCCCTTATCCAAAAGGGCCTTGGTCACCCACCTATGGAGTTAAGCCTTCATTCTGTAGATAATGGAGAGTCATCAAGAGGTTTCAAAAAGCAGTGACCTGGTCAGATTGCAGTGTTCCAGAAAAATCAGGCTGAGGCAGGATGCTGCAGAGGATGTTGTGGAGGAATAGGATCTTTAGCAAGTAAAATTGGCAGGCACTGAAAATGGTAGCTAACACTCATTGAGCCCTTATTATGAGCCAGGCACTACTCTCAGTGCTTATATGAATTATCCCACATCATTCTCACGACCCATCTATGGGGTAGATAACGTTGTTGACCTCATTTTATGCCTGAGGAAGCTGAGGTACAGAGAGAGAAAACAATTTGCAGGTGGTCAGAGGGCTGGTAAATGACAGAGCCTAGATTCAAGTCCAGGTGGTTGGTTCTAATCCACTCTAACCTGTTTCACTGCATGCCACTCTTAACTTCTAGATTTTGTTTTGCCTTGATTAGATGTGAGGAGTGAGGGGGTTAGGATTAGGTTCAGGCTATGAGCTATCAGGCATCCAAAATAAGAACAGATTAAACAGGGTAGAGGGTTTCTGTGGTGGCTCAGTGGTAAAGAATCTGCCTGCCAAACAGGAGACATGAGTTTGACCCCTGGATCAGGAAGATCCCCTGGAGAAGGAAATATTCTTCCTTCAGCACATACTCCAATATTCTTGACTGGGAAATCTCATGGACAGAGGAGCCTGGTGGGCTACAGTCCATGGGGTTGCAAAGAGTTGGACATGACTGAGCAACTAAACAACAAACACGATAGAAATTCATTTCTCTTTCATTAAAGAAAGAAATTAATTAAAACCTAAAAGGCTTAATGGCGAGTCATCTCCACAATATGGCACTTGACTCCATGGTACAGGATACAGCTCCAGCCATCATGTTCATGCTGTAAGCAGCAAAATGCTGGGTGGAGGGAAAGAAAGAACAGATATTGGGGCCAGCTGGCAGTCTGCTATAAGAGAAATTCAAGAACTCTGCCATGGGTAATTGCAAGGAGGATGGGGTTACCAGCAGTGGAGGTAGAGAATACAGGAAACCTGTTAGGCCTTATTATTTTTGTTTGCCCAAGGTCTTTCCCCTCCCTTGGAAGCAAAACCCTCTGTTTTAGGGGAGTACTGCTCCTCTCCTGTCCAGCAATGCCCGTTTTAGTTTGGGCTCCCAATCCAAGTACCCTATCATCTCCCTAGTCACAGTTGATCTGATGGGTTGATATACAGGCATGTGATGTAGATCAGAACAATCTGAATCCTTCTCTTCACCAACTTAAATGGGGGAAAATACTGTGTCCCACTTTTGTGGGACAGCTTGTAGATGTGTAGCCAGAAACCGTTGGTGGCCCTTTTACAACTACAAGGAAGAAGCATGTCTGAGAGAATGCAATCAGCATGCAGAATGAACTGTAAATACCTATTGGTGTTCAAGCCTCTGGTCTTGTCCTTGAGACCCATGTACAATCTTGCCCTTAGAGACTTCTGATAAATTCCCTCTTGTGCTCAAGTTAAAGCTGTATTTCTGTCAACTTGCAATCAGTAAAATCCTGATTAAAGCTGTGTTCTAAAAGTTAACTCTCAAATCAGTGTATATATACTTAAGGTGTGTGTGTGTGTTTCGGGGTGGTGGTCATAGTAAATAGCAAGCAGAAGCAGGAAGATAATTTATGAGGCTGTTTTAATAGTCTACATGAGGAACAATGAGAATCTGAACTAAGGTGATATCAGTGGGTACTGTAGCTCCTGGCAGGGTTTGCCATGTCTCTTCTAGACCTTGAATCAGTTGCACATATCTGCATATTGATCATCTCTGCCTGGATGGATGGCATCACCAACCACTGCTTGGATGGCATCATTGACTCAATGGACATAAGTTTGAGCAAGCTCTGGGGGTTGGTGATGGACAGGGAAGCCTGGCGTGCTGTATGTAGTCCATGGGGTCGCAAAGAGACACGACTGAACTGAACTGAACCTGGATGGAATGTAGCATGTCCCTGTTCATTATGAGGATATTTTCCTCTATGTCTTTTGTTCTTCAGTTGCTGACTTGTAACCTACTCTTTGTGACACCATGGACTGCAGCACACCAGGCTTCCCTGTACTTCACTATCTCCTAGAGTTTGTACAAACTCATGTCCATTGAATCAGTGATGCCATCCAACCATCTTATCCTCTGTTGTTCCCTTCTCCTCCTGCCCTCAATGTTTCCCAGCATCAGAGTCTTTTCTAATGAGTTAGCTCTTCACATCAGGTGGCCAAAGTATTGGAGCTTCAGCTTCACCATCAGTCCTTCCAATGAATATTCAGGGTTGATTTCTTTTAGGATTGACTGGTTTGATCTCCTTGTAATCCAAGGAGTTCTCAAGAGTCCTCTAAAACCACAGTTCAAAAGGATAAATTCTTCAGCACTCAGCTTTCTTTATGGTCCATCTCCATCCATACATGACTACTGGAAAAACCATAGCTTTGACAATACAGACCTTGTCGGCAAAGTCATGTCTCTACTTTTTAATATGCTGTCTGTTTTTCATAGCTTTTCTTCCAAGGAGCAAGCATCTTTTAATCTCATGGCTGTAGTCACCATCTGCAGTGATTTTGGAGCCCAAGAAAATAGTCTGTCTCTGTTTTTATTTTTTCCCATCCATTTGCCATGAAATGAGGGAACCGGATGCCATAATCTTCATTTTTTGAATGTTGAGATTTAAGCCAACTTTTTACTCTCCTCTTCCACCTTCATCAAGAGGCTCTTTAGTTCCTCTTCACTTTCTGCCATTAGGGTGGTGTCATCTGCACATCTGAGGTTATTGATGTTTCTCCCGACAATCTTGGTTCCAGCTTGTGCTTCATCCAGCCCAGCATTTTGCATGATATCCTCTGCATAGAAGTTAAATAAGCAGGGTGACAATATACAGCTGTGGCGTACTCCTTTCCCAATTTTAAACCAGTCTGATGTTCCATGTCCAGTTCTAACTGTTGCTTCTTGACCTCCATACAGGTTTCTCAGAAGGTAGGTAAGGTGGTCTGGTATTCCCATCTCTTTAAGAATTTTCCATAGTTTGTTGTGATCCACAAAGTCAAAGGCTTTAGCATAGCCAATGATGCAGAAGTAGATATTTTTATGGAATTCCCTTGCTTTTTATATGATCCAGTGGATGTTGGCAATTTGATCTCTGGTAGTTCTGCCTTTTCTAAATCCAGCTTGTACTCTGGAAGTTATCAGTTCATGTACTGCTGAAGTGTAGCTTGAAGGATTTTGAGCATTACCTTGCTAGCATGTGAAATGAGTGCAGTTATGCAGTAGTTTGAGTATTCTTTGGCATTGCCCTTCTTTGGGGTTGGAATGAAAACTGACCTTTTCCAGTCCTGTGGCCACTGGTGAGTTTTCCAAATTTGCTGGCATATTGAGCACAGCACTTTCACAGCATCATCTTTTAGGATTTGAAATAGCTCAGCTGGAATTACATCACTTCCACTAGCTTTGTTCATAGTAAAAGCATCCTAAGTCTTCATACTCCAGGATGTCTGGCTCTAGGTGAGTGATCAAACCATCGTGGTTATCTGGGTTACTAAGACCATTTTTGTACAGTTCTTCTGTGTATTCTTGCTACCTATTCTTAATATTTTCTGCTTCTTTTAGGTCCATATGGTTTCTGTCCTTTATTGTGCCCATCTTTGCATGAATGTTCCCTTAGTATCTGTAATTTTCTTGAAGAGATCTCTAGTCTTTCCCATTCTGTTGTTTTCCTCTACTTCCTTGCATTGTTCATTTAAGAAGGCTTTCTTATCTCTCCTTGCTATTCTCTGGAATTCTGCATTCAGATGTGTATATCTTTTCTTTTTGCCTTTGCCTTTCACTTCTTTTTTCAGCTATTGGAAAGGCCTCCTCTGACAACGATTTAGCCTTTTTGCATTTCTTTTTCTTGGGGATGGCTTTGATCACCACCTCCTATACAGTGTTACAAACCTCCATCCATAGTTCTTTAGGTACTCTGTCTATCAGATATAGTCCCTTGAATCTGTTTGTCCTTGGACATATGTGTAATATCTGCTTAAAAACTCCTCTGCCTTAATTCTAACATCTAGATCTCTAGGGGCTGGTTTTCACTGATTATCTTTTTTTCTTCAGTATGGGTAACATTTATCTGTTTCCAATATGCTCAGTCTTTTGAATTTCTTGGAGGACATGTTGTAGAGAATCTGGATTCCATTGTGTCCCTCAGAAGAGTATTGATTTTTTTGTTTTAGCAGGTAGTTAGCTTGACAGAACTCAGATTCTATACTCAATTTCCCCTGCAGTAAGTAGCAGCCAAAATTTCTGTTTAGTTCTTTTAGTTTGAACTGTTGGGGAACTGCCCTGTGAGTGCATGGCCAAGTTTGAGGAACCTGTGGGACATTCAGTCTGAGTACGTATAAGTCTGGATTAGTGGAGAGAGAGCTGGGATGGAGATGTATAATGCAGAATCTCTGGTGGCTAAATGATAGATGAGTCCATGGGTGTAGATGATATAACCAGATAACAGAGTAAGAAAACGATTGATAACAAGGCCCAATAGTTAAAGGAAAACCATAAGAAATGAGTCACTTTAGGAGACTAAGAAACAGCCAGAAAATTCAAGGCACACAAGGAGAGGTGGTATACAAAAAACAGGGGAGGAGAATTTCATGAATGAGTTAGTGGTCAGTAGATTCCAGTTTAGCAGAAAAAGCAAGCAAAGCAAGTACTAAGCAGGCATTGGATTTAACAACTAAGAGGTCTTCACCTCAGGGATCACAGTTTCAGTGGCATGGGGCATTGCTACATTGCAGTTTGAGGAGTGTGAGTGTGTGGTAGACTTCATCCTATGTTCCCTGTTAACAGTTCCTGTCAGTAATCATACCTCTGTCTAGTCACCTGGTCTTGAATCTGGTGAGCTCGGTATATAAGTTTAACTAATAGAATGCAAGAAGTGATGCTGCTTGACTTACAAGGTTAGGTCATAAGAAACCTTGCTACTTTCACTTTGGTCTTTTAGGGCTATGAGCAATCATTTAAGAACTTTCATCACCCTGTTAGAGAGACCACATGGAGAGATTGTGAGACAACATGGACAGAGCATGAAGCCTAGCTGCACCCAGCGTTCCAGAAATCTCTACCAAGGCACCAGCCATAAAGGAAACCATCCTGGCTCCACCAGATCAACTTAGCCACCAGCTGGACATCACTAGGTGACTCCAGTAGATGCCATATGGATCGGGAAAACTGTCCAGTAAGACTTGCTCAAATTTCTCATCCACCCAATCATGACAATAATAGAATGCTTATTGTTTTCATTCCTGTGTTTGGGGTGGTTTATTAAACAGCAGTGTATAACTGGAACATTGGACATTGAATCCCTGATAGCTCAGTTGGTAAAGGATCTGCCTGCAATGCAGGCGATCCTGGTTCAATTCCTGGGTCAGGAAGATCACTGGAGGAGGAATAGGATACCCACTCCAGTATTCTTGGGCTTCCTTTGTGGCTCAGCTGGTAAAAATCTACCTGCAATGGGGGAGATCTGGGTTCTGTCCCTGGGTTGGGAAGATTCCCTGGAGAAGGAAATGGCTACCCACTCCAGTATTCTGGCCTGAAGAATTCCATGGACTGTATAGTCCAAGGGGTCTCAAAGAGTCAGACATGACTGAGCAACTTTCACTTCACCTCACTTGGGTATTGAAATAATAAAGATTGTAAATGCATGTTATACTTCCAGTAAGCTTGGAGAGGAAAAGATCAGATGGCAGCTAGAAAGTCTCATAAGATTGTGGGCAGTTTTTTTTTTTTTTTTTTTTTTTAAGGTGGTAGATACTTGAGAGTTTGCATGTTTTGGTGGAGGGATCTAGGAGATGGAGGAAGCTGAAGATACAGAAGAGAGGGGCTATCTCACATTGATGTGTGAGATTTTGAGAAGGGCAGGGATGAGATCCAAAACTCAAGTAGAGGAGCTGATGTTAGGCATAAGGGTAGTGGGGCACTTTAGTCTCTAAAATAAGAGATGTCTGCCCTCTTCTGGATGTTTAAAAATGTCAGGCTTTCTTATTACTGTAATTAAAAGAATATATGAAGGTTAGTTAGACAGTAATGGATCTCCCAAGCATTGATGACTGTGGCACTTTCTTTGGCTTATTCACTTAACCCAGACCAGGAAATGACTAGAATTTCCATCCTTAGTTCTATTTTTCCTGTTAACTAAGAGTTTGTTCTGTCTAATGAGAATGTTGTGAGTAGAAATAGTTATTGGGCTTGAGGATGGTAATGAAGATTTAGAAGAGTTGTTTTGAGAAGTGAGAGCAGAAACTGACTAAAATTTTGTGGATTTTGTGCCTGGTGGATTTCCATGCATTATTGGATTGAAAACCACAAAAATGAGAGAGCGCTGATCATTATAACTATGATATTTTCTTTAAGGATACACACACTGCATCCTGCTAGGCTCCGTTGTCCATTGGATTCTCCAGGCAAGAATACTAGAGTGGATTGCCATGCCCTCCTCCAAGGTATCTTCCCTACCCAGGAATTGAACCTGAATCTCCTGTGTCTCCTGCGTTGGCAGGCAGTCTTTATCACTGAGCCACCTAGGAAGCCTGATATTTTAAAGTCACAGCATAAAGAGAAAAGACTATCCTTGCGTGGATTCAGAGCTGATGTCTTAGGTCAAGGTTTGGTGAGAGTATTGGTCAGAGAGGTTAAAGTGATTGATTATAAGATATAAAGTAAAAAATAAGGAAATGATAAGCCATACTGGGAGAAAAATGAATGGATCAAGGAGGTCTTGATAAGGTTGAAGAATTAGTGCAGTGTGAATAAGAGAGAGAATGAGCTGGAGAGACAGAAGTAGACTAAACTGTTTCAAGGATAAAGAATTCTAGGTGATCACAAAGTTCAGGGTATGAATATGGAAGAAAGTCGTTGGAGACAGACAAGAAAATCAAGAGAATGAGAGGCCAGGGTACTGCATGAGTGAAAACATGGAACTTGAAATTACTTTAGGTAATGGAAAAACTTGAGGGTGGAAAAGAAAACATTAATTGGGATGCCATATCCCTCAATGAAGGTAAGGGAGTGAACAGAGTTCAGAAGCTGACATAATAAGAAGACTGTGATGTGGTTTACAGAGAAAAATGCATGTATTAGATAAGTTTCCTTCAGGCATGAGTTATGGTGATGTTGGCTGTGAGTTCAATTTCTTGATTTAACAATAAGGTAAATCAAGAAAAGGGAAGAGGAAATTTGCTGACCTATATGTGACACCATCCCAAAATCACTAAAATACTATCTGTTGTGTGCAATGAAACTATGGAGAAGATGGATAACTAGCTAAATTTGTGGATTCATAAGATGGCAATCAAACTTTACAAAGCATAATAAACAACATTGTTTTGAGGCTGAGAGCCAAAGAAATTTAAGATCTTGTTACTCAGGTCAGGAAAATGTTAGACCCTTCTCAGTATGATAAAGGAATAGTGCATGTATAATTCATTATTTTAAGAACTATAAAATGAGATGTCTTTAAACAGAAACACAAATGTACCTATGGCTAATTCTTGTTCATGATTGACAGTAAACCACAAAATTCTGTAAAGCAATTATCCTTCAATTTAAATAAATAAAGTGGCAAAAAAAGATTATATGTTGATTGGTTGATGAGAATGTGACCAGGGGTTTGCAGGAACGTCACCCTGTATGTCCACTAGGAGCAGTGGCTCAGTATTTGCTAGTTCACCACTCAAGGTAATTTTATTGGATATAACTACCCCATATAATGAGAATTAATGTGTGTGTGTGTGTGTGTGTGTGTGTGTGTGTGTGTGTGTTGAAGTATTTTAATGCAAAGTTCAGACATCCTAACATTTCCTTTGTAAATATTTCAGTATGTGTCTCCAGCACAGTGATGCTTCAAGTGTGGTCTGAGGACCCTGGAGACACCTGACACCTGAAATCCATTCAAAGTGCCTGGGAACGCCTCCTTTTTCCAACTACATATCTCCATAAGGTTAAATTTTCTTCATATATGTCAACCAAAATAACCACAATGATACCACAGTGATGAAGCAAGTAAGAGTCTAGCTGTCTTATATTAAGGCAAACATTACAGAGCTTTTCAAAAAAGAAAACATTTCTAAATTATTTTTGGGGGGGGGGAAATAGTTATTTTAATAAAATGTATTGTTTATGTTAACATGTAGTGAATTTATTGTTATTTTAATGAATTAATAAATATTTTTAGATATTTTCAGTTTTTATTTTGAATATAGTAAATATTAGTAGATCTGTAACCTACATAAGTGAAACTCTTTAGGGTTCAAGAAAATAGTAGTGATCTCTTTTTACTGTGCTCACATTTTAAACTATATTATAAAAAAGCTGTCAGAATTTTTAAAAAGAAGCACTAGTGTACTTCCTTTGAACATGTTTGCAAAACTTGCAGGAAGGAAGAGAAAGTTTTAAACTACTCCAGCTATGCATGAAAAGGAGCTAGCATGGAATGATTCTAGTAATTAAAGTCACCAAGGCTACTTTCTGAAACTTTGGAAATCCCACAACAACTTTTTAAAAAACCTTTTTTGTTTTTAAATAATTATGACCTCACAGGAAGTTGCAAAAGCAGTGCTTAGAGATCCATGTGCTTGTCATCAGATTTCCCCAATGATGGTATTTTATGTAACTGTAAAATGTCAAGTCCAGGAAATTGATATTGGTACAGTATTGTTAATTAGATTATAGACCTTATTCGGTTGTTGTCACTTTTTACATACTTTCTTTTTTGTGCATGCATGTAGCTCTATCCAGTTTTACCCCATGTATAGATCTGTATAACCACCACCACAGTCAATATATAAAACTGTTCAGTTATATCAGTTATTCCCTGGTGGCTCAGACAGTAAAGAATTTGCCTGCATTGTAGGAGACCCGGGTAAGATCCCTGGATCAGGAAGATACGCTGGAGAAGGGAATGACGACCCACTTCAGCCTGGAGAATTTCATGGCAGACCTGGCAGGCTACAGTCATGGGGTCTCAAAGGGTCAAATAGGACTGAGTGACTAACACTTTCAGTTATCCCAAAAGTGCTCCCTTGTGCTACCCCTTTATATTCTCAGCCCCCAGCTCCATCCTTATACCCTGGCAACAGTTAATCTCTTCTCAATCTCTATAGTTTGGCATTTATATAAATGGAATCCTATAATATGTAACCTTTGGGGATTGACTTTTTTCACTGAGTGAAATGCCCTTGGAGGTCCATCCTAGTTGCTATATTAATAGTTTGTTCCTTTTTATTGCTGAGTAGTATTCCACTGGATGGATATACCAGAGTTTATTTATCCAGTCGCTAATTGAAGGACATTTGGGTTGTTTCCTGCTTTTGCTGTTATGAATAAAGCTGCTCTGATTATTCATATACAGGTTTTTTTAATCTTTTATTTTTAATTGGAGGGTAGTTACTTTACAATATTATGATGGTTTCTGCCATATATCAACATGAATCAGCCATAGCTATGTATATGTCCCCTCTGTCTTTAACCTCTCTCCCACCTCCCTCCCCACCCCACCCCTCTAGGTTGTCACAGAGCACCTGATTTAAGCTCCCTGCATCATACAGCAAAATCCCACTGGCTATCTATTTTACATATGGTAATGTATATGTTTCAATGCTACTTTCTCAAATCATCCCCCTTCTCTTTCCCTCACTGTGTCCAAAAGTCTATTCTTTATGTCTGCATCTCCATTGCTGCCCTGTAGATAGGTTTATCCATACCATATTTCTAGATTTCATATATATATATGTATTAATACATGATATTTGTCTTTCTCTTCCTTCCTTACTTCACTTTGCATAATAGGTTCTAGGTTTATTCACCTCATTAGAACTGACTCAAGTGTGTTCTTTTTTATAGCTGAGTAATATTGCATTGTGTATACACACCACAGCTTCTTCTCATTTCTTTGGGATAGATGCTCAAGAGTTTACTTGTGGGGTCATATGGTAAATGCGTGTTTAGTTTTATAAGAAACTGCTAGGATGATTCCTAGAGCCTTACTATTTTACATTCCTAGCAGTATTGTATACAAGATCCTATTTTCCACAGCTTTGCCAACATTTGGTATTACTATTTTATATTTTACCCATTATAATGAGTACATAATTGTAGCTTATTGTGGTTTTTATTTGCATTACTCTAATTAGGTAATGATATTGAACATCTTTTCATGTGCTACTTGGCCATCCATATGTCTTCTTTGGTGAGATTCTGTTCATGTCTTTTGCTCATTTTCTCATTGTATCATTTGTTTTTTACTGTTGAGTTGTGAGAATTTGTTATATATTCTAGAAACCAATTATTTGATGGGTATAAGTTTTGCAGATATTTTCTCCAAATCTGTTGCTTGTCTTTTCATCCTCTTAACAGGCTGTATTACAGCACAAGAATTCTTAATTTTGGTGAAATCCAATTAATAATTTTTTTTTCCTTTGTTGTTCAGTAACTAAGTCATGTCCAGCTCTTTGCCACCCCATGGACTGCAGCACTCCAGACTTCCCTGTACTTCACTGTCTCCCAGAGGTTGCTCAAACTCATATCCATTGAGTCGATGATACATCCAACCATCTTATCCTCTGTCTTCCCCTTCTCCTCCTGTCCTCAATCTTTCCCAGCATCAAGGTTCTTTTCCAGTGAGTCAGCCCTTTGCATCAGGTGGCCAAAGTGTTGGAGCTTCAGCTTTAACCTCAGTCCTTCCAATGGAATATTCAGGGTTGACTTCCTTTAGGATCAACTAGTTTGATCTCCTTGTAGTCCAGGGAACTCTCAAAAGTCTTCTCCAGCACCACAGTTCAAAAGCATCAATTCTTCGGTGCTCAGCCTTCTTTATGGTCCAACTCTCACATACATACATGACTACTGGAAAAACTATAGCTTTGCTGTTCAGACATTTGTCAGCAGAGTGATGTCTCTGCTTTTTAGAACACTGTCTAGGTTTTCATAGCTTTTCTTCTGAGGACCAAACATCTTGTAATTTCATGGCTGCAGTCACCATTGGCAGCGATTTTGGAGCCCAAGAAAGTAAAATCTGCCACTGTTTCCATTTTTTCCCTGTCTATTTGCCATGAAGTGATGGGACCAGATGCCACGATCTTAGTTTTTTTGAATGTTGACTTTTAAGCCAGCTTTTTCACTCTCCTCTTTGACCTTCATCAAGAGGCTCTTTAGTTCCTCTTTGCTTTCTGCCATTAAAGTGGTATCATCTGCATATCTGAGGTTATTGATATTTCTCCTGGCAGTCTTGATTCAAGTTTGTGCTTTGTCCAGCCTGGCATTTTGCATGATACACTCTGCATATAAGTTAAATAATCAGGGTGACAGGATACAGCTTTGATATACTCATTTCCCAATTTTGAATCAGTCCATTTTTCCATGTCCAGTTCTAACTGTTACTTCTTGACCTGCATACAGGTTTCTCAGGAGACAGGCAAGGTGGTCTGGTATTCCCATCTCTTTAAGAATTTTCTACAGTTTGTTGTGATGTATGTTATGGTTTTTGGTGTCTAGTTCTTAGATCTTTTCAGCAAGATCGAGGTCCCAAAGATTTTCCTCATGTTTTCTGACTAAAAGTTTTAAAGTTTTATATTTTATACCTAAGTCCATGTTTCATTTTTTAGTTTATTTTTGTATCTTATGCAAGGTTCAGGTTGAAGGGTTTTTTTTTTCCATTGTTCAAGCACCATTTTTAAAAAAGGTATTCTTCTATTGAAATTTTTTACACCTTTGTCAAAAATCAGTTGGGTATATTTGTGTTGGTCTGTTTCTGGGTTCTTTCTTTATTTCCTCTGACCTGTGTCTCTCATTCCTCTAATATCACACTGTCTCAATTTGCTATATCTATATAATAAATCTTATCATTAGGTAGAGTGATTCTTCTCAGTTTATTTTTTTTTCAGAATTGTTTTAGCTATCATAGTTACTTTTAATTTCCTCACAAAGTTTAGAATAAGCTTCTCTATATCTATGAAAAATCTTCCTGGGTATATGTGTGTGTACTCAGTCATATCCAACTCTTTGTGACCCCATGGACTGTAGTCTGCTAAACTCCTCTATCCATGACAGGCAAGAATACTGGAGTGGGTTGTCATTTCCTATTCCAGGGGACCTTCCCAACTCAGGGATTGAACCCACGTCTCCTGAGACTCCTGCATTGGCAGGCGGATTCTTTACCACTCAGCCAACTGGGAAGCCCTGTAAATGCTTTACAGGTATTTAATATTCTAGTGAGTGCACTGTTGTTGTTGTTTATTGACTAAGTCGTGTCTGACTCTTTGTGACCCCATGGACTGTAGCCCGCCAGGCTCCTCTGTCCGTGGGATTTCCCAGGCAAGAATGCTGCAGTGGGTTTCCATTTCCTTCTCTAGGGGATCTTCATGACCCAGGGATGGAACCCACATCTCCTGCATTTCCTGCATTAGCAGGCAGATTCTTTACCACTAAGCTACTTGTACTAATTGTTTTAAACCTAGAGATCACTTTGGGGAGAACTGATGTCTTTACTGTATTAAGTCTTCCAGTCAGTGAATGCTGCATGTCTCTCTGAAAGGTTGCTGCTGAACCACAAAAGATGCCAGGATACTTGGCCTCTGGAGGAGAAGAATTCAATCTGGGGCCAGAGACGAGGCTTGATCACTCAGAGCTTTTGTGTAATAAAGTTTTATTAAAGTATAAAGGAGATAGAGAAAGCTTCTGACATAGACATCAGAAGGGGGCAGAAAGAGTGCCCCGCTGCTAGTCTTTAGCTGGATATTATATAGCTGCTAGCAGTCTGCTAATTAGAGAAAGGAAATGTCTCAAAACTCAGAGAATGTCACCAGGGCCCTCACCCACAACATGCATTGAGATAACATTGGCATCAGGTGAGTCATCCCGGACCATGAAACGATTGACATAAATCTTGAAGAAAGGCAGATTTCCAAACAAATATACAGTTTCATTAACATAGATTAGGAGAACAATGTATGAGTATAACATACTGGTTTGTCAAGTCAGTTCTGAGCCTTTAGGTGGAACCAAACTGAAGACAGAGTCTAGGATAAATGCATAGTACATTAACATAGCTTAAGAGACAAACATTTCCATAAGAAAAATGCATTGGTTAGCTCAAGGTTTGAGAACAGTTCAGGTGGAACCAGGTGTCATTATGGCAACACAGAATTTTAAGAGAAACCTCTTTTGAAATTTGTATAAAGAAGGGGGAAAATATAACACTAGTTTGTTTCCTCCTGCCATTTAAGAGAGAGAGAAAAAATGTCTGACACTTGCAGCTTATTTCCTCTGTTTGGAGACCCCTGGCCTTCCTATCTGTTATTCTCTCATCTCCATTCATTTAAATCTTTGCTTTTTTGCTTGCTTGCTTTCATCAGTTCAGCAGGAAGGGATATAGTTATAAAACTGCTAGGTTCTCGGTGGCTTCATCTCTGTAAACCCTGCAGCCTTAGTTGCCTCCTTTGTGGTGACAGCTCCCTCATAACGTCATGACGAGGATTTAAAGAGACATTGCAGGTGAAAGTCCTGCCTCTGACATGTTTATTTTCCTTCTTATTGATCCTGTTTTTAGCTTTTGGGCCTCTCATATCCTGTCTGTGAACCCACATGGCAATAATAGTGGGACTGACTTCCAAAGGGTTGTTGTGAGAAAGTAATGTGAGAATTGAAGTAAAACACTGAAGGGACTGCCAGATACAGAGTAAGGGCACCATGAGCAGTGGCTGTATTAATATTATATGAATGTAGGGAGGTAAAACTGTAATTTCTCCCTGATAGTTTCACTGAAAGAAACTGTTGACAGAAATCAAATATCTAGTCCAAAGACCTGCCAGCACAAGGCAGGTTGCAGGATCTTGCTGATGGTTTGGGAGAGTGTAGGAAGTTCATCTCAACACAGCAGACAACATGAAAGAAAATCTCAGAGCCAAGTGCCTGCTATGACCTGATTTTTATATGTTTGTTTTTGTATAAAAGCAGATCTGGAAGAACATAGACCAGACTGTGGGGAATCAGATTAGCTTTCACTTTTACTTTGTTCCTTTCTGTATTTGAAAGCTGTTTTATTTTAATTGAACATATGCTACACTGAACAATGTTAAGACAAATTATTTATTTAAAGGCCAGCCAATAAATTAGCCAATCAGCAAATTACACAAATGAATCTCAGGGCAGTTTCACTCACACTTCTCTTCCATTCAGCTTTCTGCCTGGCTGTTGAGCTCCTGGCTTCCTTGGCTTAGCAGCTCCCATTTCCCCAGGTTCCTTCTGCAGAGAAGTAAAACTGCTGTCTTCGTCTAGATCCAGGCCATCTCAGCTGGGTCCTCACTCCCTTCCCCAGCTAAACAAGCATCCCTGCAGGTGTGTTCCTAAGCAAAGACAGTTCCTATTCCAAGAGGAACTATTTGGTTAGCTCTTAAAGGATTTTTATTCTCACCCTTTTCTACATGGGTAAAGGAGCCTAAAGCTACTGAGTTTAATAAAGTTCCCTGTGAAGAGGCTGAGAGGGAGGGCTTAGGTAATCCATCTACAAGACTGTTTAGAAAGTTTGGAGAGAAGCGTTTGATGCAGTTGTAATGGTATTCTGTGGCACAGTACTTAAAATGCACTGGGCACTCTTTCAGTTCAGTTCAGTTCAGTCGCTCTATCGTGTCCGACTCCGCAACCCCATGAATTGCAGCACGCCAGGCCTCCCTGTCCATCACCAACTCCCGGAGTTCACTCAGACTCACGTCCATCGAGTTGGTGATGCCATCCAGCCATCTCATCCTCTGTCGTCCCCTTCTCCTCCTGCCCACAATCCCTCCCAGCATCAGAGTCTTTTCCAATGAGTCAGCTCTTTGCATGAGGTGGCCAAAGTACTGGCGTTTCAGCTTTAGCATCATTCCCTCCAAAGAAATCCCAGGGCTGATCTCCTTCAGAATGGACTGGTTGGATCTCCTTGCAGTCCAAGGGACTCTCAAGAGTCTTCTCCAACACCACAGTTCAAAAGCATCAATTCTTCGGCACTCAGCCTTCTTCACAGTCCAACTCTCACATCCATACATGACCACAGGATAAACCATAGCCTTGACTAGATGGACCTTTGTTGGCAAAGTAATGTCTCTGCTTTTGAGTATGCTATCTAGGTTGGTCATAACTTTCCTTCCAAGGAGTAAGCATCTTTTAATTTCATGGCTGCAGTCACCGTCTGCAGTGATTTTGGAGCCCCCCAGAAATAAAGTCTGACACTGTTTCCACTGTTTCCCCATCTATTTCGCATGAAATGATGGGACCAGATACCATGATCTTTGTTTTCTGAATGTTGAGCTTTAAGCCAACTTTTTCACTCTCCACTTTCACTTTCATCAAGAGGCTTTTGAGTTCCTCTTCACTTTCTGCCATAAGGGTGGTGTCATCTGCATATCTGAGGTTATTGATATTTCTCCTGGCAATCTTGATTCCAGCTTGTGTTTCTTCCAGTCCAGCATTTCTCATGATGTGCTCTGCATATAAGTTAAATAAGCAGGGTGACAATATACAGCCTTGATGTACTCCTTTTCCTATTTGGAACCAGTCTGTTGTTCCATGTCCAGTTCTAACTGTTGCTTCCTGACCTGCATACAGGTTTCTCAAGAGGCAGGTCAGGTGGTCTGGTATTCCCATCTCTTTCAGAATTTTCCACAGTTTATTGTGATCCACACAGTCAAAGGCTTTGGCATAGTCAATAAAGCAGAAATAGATGTTTTTCTGGAACTCTCTTGCTTTTTCGATGATCCAGCGGATGTTGGCAATTTGATCTCTGGTTCCTCTGCCTTTTCTAAAACCAGCTTGAACATCAGGCAGTATTTAAAGCTTTGCAAATGCTCACACATTTAATTCTTACCACAACTCTTTGAGGGACTTCCTGTTATTTCTCCAGTTTACCAATGAGGAAGGTGAAGCACAGAGCACAAATTCATACAACTTATAACAAAAAGAGCCAGGGTTTCAAGACTGTGCAAATCATGTCCCTCCTCTCTTGATCAAACTGCCCAACCCCCCCATAGGGAACCTGACTGGCCATTTTTATACAAAGTACAATATTCATATTGGAATCACGGTATCACTACTCAAAGAGCTCAGACAGTGCCCAATCACCCAGCCAGTACCCAACTCCCAAAAGCTAGATTCAAGAATATGGTTTAGTCTGTGCAGTGTAGCAACATGTCCTGCTTGAAACTAAATTTCTGATTATCTTCTTTTTCATCCATATGTTATTGAGGGTAGTTGCATTTTCACAAAAGGAGGATGTAGGATAGCCAAACAAAAAAGCCAAAAAAATTTCTCATTCCAGAAAATGCAAGTGAGATCATCCTTTTTTTTAGTTGAGTACCTCAAGATGTGATATTTAGCTAAGGTGATGGTAAAATGGTTGGAACTTGTGGATCTAGAAGTCTACAGAAACCTGTGATTGTTTTGAGGCTGCATTCTGCCATTGGTCTTCAGCCTGAGAAGTACCTGAAACTGCTGGAAATGAATAATTAAACATGTAGAACTGAATGATAATGAAAGATCTGAGTTTCAGCCAGGCTTGTAGAATACACCTCAAACAATACTCAAAAGCATATTTAAAGCCAAAGAGTGTATATTTTAAATGAAGACTGCAAAAGAGACTGAAAATATATGCAGCATATGTCCAATATAATAATTTAGTTAAGGTATAAGGGAACATCTGGTAAAGATAAGAGTAGAAATCAATGAAGTGGAAAACAAACAATAGAAAAGTCAGCTAAACCAAATTTGTCCAAAAGACTAGTAAACTTTTGGAAAAATCTACTGAGAATAAAGAGAAAATTTTAAAAAATGTATTCCAAATGCCACTAGATTGTATGCTTAAAATGGGAGATTTTATGTTACATGAATTTTACCCCAATAAAAAATATTCAGAATGGAAAAAGGGGAAATATAAGCATGGATAGAGTACAGAAGAATCATACCATTTGATATGATATTTAGTAAGTGCTGTAAAAATAACCCATTAAAATATGAAGGATTATAGATGAATCAAGAGGCAAAAATGTTGATAATTCTTGAAGCTGGGTGATGGGAAATGGGGGTTCATTATACCATTCGATACACCTTTGTGTGTATTTGAAAAGCTCCATTAAAGAAGTTTAGATACAACTCCCCAAACTATTTGAAAGTTTAGGTAATTTTGTGATTTCTTAGAAAGCTGAATGCTGAAGAATTGATGCTTTTGAACTGTGGTGTTGGAGAAGACTCTTGAGAGTCCCTTGGACTGCAAGGAGATCCAACCACTCCATTCTAAAGGAGGTCAGTCCTGGGTGTTCTTTGGAAGGAATGATGCTAAAGCTGAAACTCCAGTACTTTGGCCACCTCATGCGAAGAGCTGAGTCATTGGAAAAGACTTTGATGCTGGGAGGGATTGGGGACAGGAGGAGAAGGGGACAACAGAGGATGAGATGGCTGGATGGCATCACTGACTCGATGGATGTGAGTTTGAGTGAACTCTGGGAGTTGGTGATGGACAGGGAGGCCTGGCATGCTGCGATTCGTGGGGTCGCAAAGAGTTGGACACGACTGAGCAACTGAACTGAACTGAACTGAACTGAGAGCTAATTGGCCTTTAAATATTACATGTTAAAGTCTATAGTAGCTCAAGGTTAAAGAGTCTTAGGGGCACATTAAGAAATGAGGAAGGTTGATGATTAAGATTCCCAAAACATCACATTATTACTTCACCACCAACTAGTTAAAAGCAAGTCATTGAGCTGGAGGCCTTACCAGTACCAAGTGTTGCCTTTAACCATTCCCTGCAAGCCACTGGGAAGTTCAGTCTTTGAGCATGAGCTGCCCGTTTTCCTTGCATGGTGCCTGGCAATAAACACTGTACTTTTATCACAACCAGTGTTGGTAGATTGGCCTTGCTGAGTAAGTGAAGGGCACGGAGACTCGAGTTTGGTATCATTAGTTCTGTTTAAGTAATGTTAAAAAAAAAAACAGTGTTGGAGATTCATATTTGAGTTGTAAAGTACCGGGGTCCAGCCCCGGTTGGATCCAGGGATTCCCTCAGGATGATGGCATAGGTGATTTAGAATAGCAATAGCTTAATTAAGTATTAATTAGAGATATAAAGAGTGGTTAAATAGGGATAGCTCAGTGAGAAAATTCAGTGGAGAAAAGAGGCTGAATAACTTGGTTTACGTGGAAAACCAATAAAACTCCGAGACAAGGAGTTTGCGTTCACCTACGTAGGCCGCAGGCGTCCTTCCGTTCTCCCGAAGGAGAGGAGATACTAAGGCCTCCCTGGTCAGATCTTAGAAGCCCAGGCAAAATTAGTAGGCTTGACGAGCCTCCACGCTCCAGATGGGAATTCAGCCAGAAGGTGAGAGAAAGAACGACATGGGGAGACCAAGCTTCGGTGAGCAAGGCCCGTAGCTTTATTTTCAACAGGGGCTTTTATACCCTAAGTTGCACATAGAGGATAATAGGGGGTGTGAAATCATGCAAAGTCAGCAGTCTTTGATCCTTATCGAAACCAGGGTTGTTTTTTTTTTTTTTTCTGCAAACTTATCGTATACAAATGGTTTAGATGATTTACATCATCTTCTGGCCAGAAGGCCTGTTAACATTTTATGACTCTGACAAAGGTTTGTCAACCATTAGACTTATTTTCTCTAAGAGTAATTATTTTAAAGTTTGGCGCCATCCTCCGAAGGTGTTAGATAAAGTTGCATTCCTATAGGGCAAAGGTGCAGTGGGTTTACAACAAAGGAAAGAGTTTATTACCTTAAGGGTCTAAAGTTGTTAACACCAAGGCCACTACTTATTTTTTCTACATACCAACTATATTAATTAATACACTTCCAAGGATACAATACAGGGGATGTGGAAACTTGGCAGCAAGCATTGGCTCAACAATGAAATCTTCTACTAGTTCTATTCTGACAATTTCTAACTCTCCGAGAGGCTCTATACTATTTGAATATCTTAAGCACCCCATAGCTCTCGTGGTTGGGAGACTGTAAACAATCGTATGCATAGCTGTAGGAGTCCGGGTAAACATGTCAGTCAAGTTAGAGAGCCATCTGAGGGGTTTGTGAACTAAAACACTCTTGTTACGCCCAGGAACTTTATTAACTGGAGCTGTAAGTTAACTCTTTTTCAGAGAGAGATGGTGGCGGGGGACAGGCCCCCCCCCCGTAAAGTCAGAGGTGTAGGTGAGAGCACAAAGCAGTAAAGTAGGCAGACTCTGGTTTTGGGGGTAGATGCTCGAGAATTTCCAGGGGGACTCCTGAGGCTTGATCCCACCTTTGCGTATGTCGAGCCTCCTTCCTCATGACCTTTGCCACGGGCGGAGTTCCTCACACTGGCTCCCAGCATCAAAGCTCTAAAGAAAAGCCATAAAATAATAATTAATAATAAAAGTAATAGCTATAACTATCATGAGAGTGGTTTCCTTTAGGGGAAAGTCAACAGGTTGTGATTTTACAGCAGCTCACAGGGATTTCAGGAGTTCCGGTAATGTTTTATTTCTTGATCTTTGTGGTGGTTTGCTGTACAGTAATTTATTAAGGTGTATATTTGCATTTTATGCTTTCTGTTTTTTTCCCTCTTAAATAAGAATGTTTTAGAACCTGGAGATAATATCAGGATCTATCTGTTTATTTAGGGTTTATTATGAGAATGAAATGAAACCATGTTGAGCTCTTAGAATATGCGTGGTACTGTGTAAGACCTTAATTAGTAAATGTTAGCTATCTACAATAAAAGTTGCTATTATTATTGTCTTATTATTTGTTGATAATATTTCTCAGCTTTCTGTTAGTCTTTTATTTCTGCCAATGCTATCTTTTGTTATTGGCCTTTACTGTATAATTTCTTTCGTCATTCCTAACCATAGAAAGTCTTCTGCAGTCTAGAGATTTAATAAATATTTATTTTCTTGCAGTTTTAAATGTTGCTTTTGAACATTTGATTCTGTTCATTCCCTTCATAACAACAATATATTATTAAAAATTAGTGTACACATGCATAAAATCTGCATTTATTTCTCAAATTTATCTGGAATTCATATTTAATGTCATGGTAGAAAGTAAACAGATCTTTTTTCCAATCAGGTCATTAAGTCCCCCCAGCACCACTAATTGAACAATTCATCTCTTCCCCACTGACTTCTGTGGCTTTCACCTCTTGCATATGTTAAATTTACAACCATTTGCACTTAAAACATAGAAATGGTATGTGACTACAACTGAAGGAGGGGGAGGGGATGTTGCCAGGCAGCTGCAACCTGGAGAGAAAGAGAAAGAAAGGTAGAAAAGTCTTTTTTTGTGTCAAAGAAAGGTTCCTTAAAGATTCCATCCCTGAGTGTGACACACAAGCCACTTACTCTTATGATGTTTGGCTAATCACTTCCTGTGTGTAGACCTCAGTCTCCTCATGTGTCATGCACAGATGACAGCATCTACATCATATAGGACGGTGCCTGAGAGTTAACCTGAGTAAGCTTTGGAGTCAGCCAGTCAGGAGTGTCATCTGCGGTTCATCATGAACTAGCTGCATGATCCTAGGTCATTTCCTACCTTTCCAGTTTGTTTCCTCATCTGAAATATGTGGTGTGCATTGCATGCTCAGTTGCTCAGTTGTGTCCAACTCATTGTGACCCCATGGACTGTAGTCCGCCAGGTTCCTCTGTCGATGGGATTCTCCAGGCAAGAATACAGGAATGGGTTGCCATTTCCTTCTCCAGAAATATGTGGCAGTTAATAGTAATTAAATTAATATTAATAGTAAATTAGAAATAGTAATAGCTACCCTCTGAGGTTTCTATGAAGATTAAAGAGCTATATTCCATTAAAGGGCTTAGAACAGGAGTTCCTGACACATAATGTGCTTTTAGTAAGTCACAGTTGTGGTGATTTTAATTTCTGTCACTATTATTATGGAACAGTCAGGAAGAGAAAGAAGTTGCAGCAAAGAAGACTGAGAGGCATCAAAAAGATCTTAGAAGGGGAAACTATGAGACTGGGGTGTCAGAGAAGATCATATCTAGAAGGAGGGAGATAAAGCAAAAGAAGGTATTTCAAAGGCTAACATCTGACAAAAGACTCATTTCATCTCGCAGCATGGGGAGGGAGGTTGGAGGGGGGTTCAGGATTGGGAACATGTGTACATCCGTGGCGGATTCATGTTGATGTATGGCAAAACCAATACAATATTGTAAAGTAATTAGCCTCTAATTAAAATAAATAAATTTAAATTTTAAAAAAAAGATTAGGGAGAAAGAAAGGAAGAAAACCCATAATCTTAATTGAAACCTATCAGACAAAAAATTATCTAAAAGCTTTCTTTTGGCTATTACCCTCAGTCTGATCTGAATGCCCATGTCTCCCATGTCTTCCAAACAGAAAATACATACTTCCTGCATAAAAGAAAAGCCAGTGTCATGTGAAATGAAATAAACTCACAGATTTGCATTGTTTTGTAGAAATAAAACTTAAGACAATTTCAGCTTTAAATGACATAGAAGAAGATAGAGGCTGGAAGAAACGGGGGATGAATTAGAGGTTATCAAAGAAGTGGTCTATACTGAATCCCCAAGCTAACTCCAGTGTAAAGGAGGGCACTGGTTGGTGTAGCATTTATTTATTTTTCTTTATACTCTGTCTGGTCCCAGAGAGAAATTATGACGGCATAAACTTAATTTGTGTAAATCAGTCAACAAGTGATTATGGAGTAAAATTGAGAAAAGGTGAGTAGAAAGAGGAGTGATATTTTAATCTTGGATAAATAGGGGGCAGATTCCTTCTAAGGGCCGGTTTAGAGAATAGGATGGAGACTATAAGCCTGTAAGAGTCTGAGAATGTTGGGCTCCCCTGTGGCTTTGGGGGCCTGATTGGAGCTATATCCTGCCCCGTGGTGGGGGAGGGGTCCCCTGTATTTTCTCATGCCCTGGCATCCAGATTGTTTTTCATCTTTCCCCAGTGATTTCAATTTCTTGGGTCAGAGGGAGGTTTGCCGGGAGTTCTTGAGCTTCTGGTGTCCCCTAGCATGTAGCTAGGGTGAAGCCAGGGTCATCCCAAGTCTCCTGGTACTGAACTCTCATGAGCAGCTGCTTTGTCTGCAGTTGAGGGGGAGGCAGAGGGTAGTGTCAACCCAAAGGGTAGTCTTTTTGCCACGGGGTGTTGTTCAGAAGCATTAATGGTAGCACTTTAAGGAATCTGCTCAGGGAAGGGAACACCGCCCCTTCCCAAAGTGAACAGGAATGGAGCCCCTGAAATACCCATTTCCTATTATTGCCCCCTCCCCTGTCTGTCATCAGATTTCTCAAGATGTATTAGCTAAGAAAGCACTGGGGCATTATTTTTAAAATGTATGTATTTATTTATTTGGTTGTGCAAGGTCTTAGTTGCAGCACACAGGATCTTTTAGTTGAGGCATGTGAACTCTTCGTTGTGGCATATGGGATATAGTTCCCTGACCAGGAATTGAAACCCAGGGCCCCTGCATTGGGAGCACAGAGTCTAAGCCACTGGACCACCAGGTAAGTCCATTGGACACAGATTTAGTTCAGTGCCATAGGTCAGTTGTGATAGGGGACTCTGGGAGATAGCTCCTTTCAGCTTCCGTTTTCCTCATCTGTAAATGAGGTTGATAAAACTCCACTTCACAGTATGAGTTCCCCCCATTTAAAAGCTTCTGTATTTAGTTTTCTTATTATTTTCCTTCTGTATTCCTAAAAGTAATCTCACACAGAGACAGCAAGCATACTTGATGCTTATGAATTGACATAAAAGTCCACAACATATATTGTTTGGTGAAAAAATACACAGCATAGAATAACACTTATATTTGATCACTTTTATCTGTATATAATATCTATCTTGGTACACAGGAATAGGGAGATATCTAGAAACCCATTCATCCAAGGACTGACAATGGTTATGCAAGGGTGGGGAGTTTCAGGTAATTTGCACTTCAGTTTTTGTAGTTTCTTTCGGTCTCTGAAAGTTTAACAATAACTTGTACTCCTTTCACAAAAGGAACACAATCATCAAGGAAATAGACACACACATAGACCCTTAGGCAGATGGAGGGAGAAGCAGGGACAGAGGTCAGGCTGTCTTCTTCATTTTGCTGGTATCTACAATCTCTTCTTCCCCAAAGAAAGCCACTTTGTGGATTAATTCACGCACATAGAAGCCTCCCCCAGCCTACCCTAGTTTTCCCCATCAGCAGTCTCTGAATACAGTTAAGGGTTCACTTAGGGCTGGGTCTAGCACATTACTGTGGCTCAGAGAGGCCACTGTGCTTGCCTGGGATATCTTTTGATGTCTCCTCTGTATGTGTCAGCTTTTGCAGGGTGATGATCAGATTCTCAAAACACCTGGGCCTTGTTGCTCTTACTATCACTGGTTTCCTTTGAGTGGCCCTCCTCACCACAGTATGAACAGTGGATAGTATATTTTCTCTTCCTGGTTCTACGTATATCCCCAGGACCATCATTGTTATATGCAGAACCACCACTGGTAGAAGGAGATTGAGCCTGAGAACTGTTTAGGGAATCAATGACCAGTATTTGATCCTGAAGTCTGGCCCTGACCCTGAGGGGAGGGGCACCTATGGATGTAAGTGGAGGGTTCTGAGACTCCACCATGATCACATCCTCATGTGAGTCATTAAGGGTATCATCTACTTCTATCACATCGCAATCAGCAGTGCTGATGGCTATTGCCTGGGGGCCCTGAAATGCCACAGGGCTTACTGCTGTCTCCATGATTAGCTCAGATCTTTTGGGCCGCTTCCGTTTCATAGAAGTGTCATTCCAATCCTCTTCCTCCCTTATCGTCCTGATTAACTCCAGGAAATTGGGGAGACACTCCTGCTCATTTGCATACATCCTGAGAAGATTCTTCAGCCTGAAGAACAGGTCCCCATTCAGCTCAGCCCCTAAAAGGAGCTGGTGCAGGCGTGTCTGATTTGCATCTTTCTCAGCTATTATCCCAGCCTGAATAGCGTTCTGGAGCTGCACCTCTAAACGGATTACACAAAGGGAGGCTTTCTCCCCTTGTGCCTGCAAGGTGTTAAAAAATTTGCCATGGGCAGTGACTCTGCTTTCAGAATCCCCAACACCAACTTCATGGCACACAAGAAATTTGCCACACTGAGGTTGGGGTTGGCTGTCTGCAGTAAACGCATCACCTCCCAAGTGGGGCCCCTCAGGGTTTTCATCAAGCGCTTGAGCTTTTCCTATTCAGACATATTCCAATCTGGCAGGGCCCCACTGACTTGTATCAGCCAGTTTTCAAAGGTTTCTTCCTTCTGGGCTGGCACCACCCTCCCGGAGAACAATTTCATCTTTCCTTCTGCCATGTTGACCCTTGAAGGACCAAGACTCCCCTTCCCCCTCAGGGACCTCAACATGGAATGGGCCCAGGGTGGCAAGGCTGTATTCTGCTGCCAGTTGTTACCCACACGTGCAATGATGCTGGCCATGACTGACAATGATCATCTATATGAATGTAACAAAATGCTCAGCCTTTCTAGAAAAGCCTAATCTGCAGGAGAAATCCCCAAAGCAACGTTCCTGGGCTCCATCTTCCTTGTATCTCAGGAGGGTCTGTAAAGAGAAGAAAGGGGGAAAAGGTTAGTAAGGTAGTAGACTGCATGGAGCAGTTTGCGGTCGCTTCCTTTACGTTCCTGAACACCCTGCGGGTACATTTTCCATTCGGCTACTGCCCTGAAAATATCCTGCAGGAAACTGGCAATTACAATCTTCAGGAGTTAATGGGTGTTCCCGTGCTAGCAGGGTGCTTTTCAGATCTGCAACTGTGCTCTCCCGAGAATCCTCCAGGAAGGAAGGCAACAGCGGCTTAGAATTCTAGGTGAAATAGTGCTTAGAGCCCATATTGGGCTCTCAAAATAGAGAGCAGTGGTCTAAGTCTCACAGATTTGTGGTAGCAAATAAGATCTCCATGAAACTGACGGTTTCAGGTCTCAACCACACCCCCTTCTCAAAGTTTCCCCCGTTATTTCTCAGATTCCTATATGAGCTTGGAAACAAATGCGCACCTTTATTTCACAACAAGAGCTTGAGTTAGAAAGCTGGATTCCGAGGTAGGTTGACCTCTGTCCACGCGAGATTGCAGATCTCAGTCTTCAGGCCATGGCGGAGGGCAAAGCAGGGCAGGGAAGGGAAGGGTTAGAAGGAGTTTCATCCCTCATCTCGCTCCCTCGACCCCTCCCTCCACAGTAGCCAGACGGAGAATTCCCTCTCCCACCTTGTGAATACAAGCCAAAGTGACCCTCTATTACATACCCCTGAATCCACTCCGGGAAATCGTTGTCCTACCAGCTCCGCAATCAGCCGCACAGAAATTGAGTTCGAATTCGACTTTGGTGGTCTGCCACGGAGAGAGGGAATGGGAGTTGGACACACACACCCACATATGCCTCACCAGGAAGGGATCAGGAGATGCAAAGGGGGTTCAAGGCAGACAGCTTGCGATCCCCCCTGCTTCCCGCCCCCTAACTATCCCCCTGAAAACGTTCTCCTGTCAATCTAGGCAAATCCTACCCATTTGGCATCATTCAGTAGAACCCACCTCCTGTCTCTGCGCAGCCGGGCCGCGGGAGTGCTCCTTCGGCTGCCTTTCAGCCCTCGCGATTTGGTAAACAATAGAGCCGCCCAATCCTGATGGAGCTCTTCCCTCCTCTCTCCGGGACAGGCAATCGCGCCCTTTTTCGTTACCTGTGCTCGGCCGGTGGACAGCGAATGCTCTGGCGGGGACAGGTGTGGATGCCGCCTTCTGGTCGCCGTGGCCCTGCAGTGAAAAAGGATGACGCCTCCTCTGCTGCTGCTGCTGCTAAGTCGCTTCAGTCGTGTCCGACTCTGTGCGACCCCATAGACGGCAGCCTACCAGGCTCCGCCGTCCCTGGGATTCTCCAGGCAAGAACACTGGAGTGGGTTGCCATTTCCTTCAGTGCATCAAAGTCAAAAGTGAAAGTAAAGTCGCTCAGTCGTGTCCGACTCTTAGCGACTCCATGGACTGAAGCCCACCAGGCTCCTCCGTCCATGGGATTTTCCAGGCAAGAGTACTGGAGTGGGTTGCCATTGCCTTCTCCGGACGCCTCCTCTACCGCTAACCAACTCAGAGCCTCCAGACGGAGCCTCTTCACCCAGCTTTGGGTAGCTGGGTCGAAGCAGCTCGGTTCCCAAGGCAGCAGAGGCCTCCCCCGCCCACTCGCTGTTAGCTCCCAGCAGCCGCCGCTTCTTTTAACCTCTGCGGGTTGAGACAAAGAGCATGATGAGTCGGTTGGCGAGGCCAATCAGCGGGGCGAGGGGGCGGCCTCCCCGCGCAGCCTCCTGCTCAGGGCCATTGCTAGCAAAAAGGAGTAGCAGGCCGGCGGGGGCTGCGGCACACAGGCGCGGAAGCCGGTGCGGTGTCAAGTGCAGCTCGGACTCTCGGACCCTGCCGATTGGCATTTTACCGTGAGTTTGCTGCTTGCCCCTCGCTTTCTTTCTCTTTCACCTCTTCCACCTCTGTCCTCCACGCTTTGAGACCAGATGCCTTCAACACGAGGTGGGACAGACATCAAGCGAACAGTGCAAGTTCCTCACCTTTGTACAGAGGGAAGGGGGAAAAAGCATTTACTGAGCGCTTTCTACGTGCAAATGGGCTGTCACGGACAACTCGTTTATTTTCAACAGCCTTGCGAAGGAGGTAGCAGTATGCCCACTTAACAGAGAGGGGACTTAAGCACCCAGTCACTATTCTTAGGAAGTGCAGAGGTAAGAGCTCACACTCAAGTCTACAAATCTGATTTCAAATGCTGCCCCCTATTCCTCTCTACTCTCAGACTGAGGGTTAGTTGAGAAAAGCCAAAGCCAAAGTGGAGATGGGAAGGCCCATTTGGAACTATATAGAATTAGTGAGCAACGACTATTATCTCCATTTTTCAGATGAGGAAACAGGCACAAGGTTAGGCGGCTTGCCCCACATCACACAGCAAATAAATATCAGCATCCGGTTTTACTCTGTTGTTTTCCAAATACCAACTCTTTGCCGATCTGAGCTGCCTAGAGGGCATTTTTTTTACATGAGTGGTCTTAAACCAGCTCAGCTGCAGTCTTAGTGTGCTGGTAGTGCTGAAGGAGGGCTTGGAGAGGCAATGCAAAGAGGGGTAGGGGAAGAGGTAGGAAACTTGTATGGTACCCATTGTACAGAATAAGAAAACTGAGACATTTTCTTTCTCTGTTTTACACTACAGCAGGCTGCTTACTTTTTCTTTCAGTAAAACATTATTTTTTACAGCTTATGACCTGAAAGGAGACAAGACTCAGAGAGGTAAAATGACTTGCCTGAAATTAAAAGGTGAAGCCAGAACTTGTATCATATCTCTCTGACACCAGAATCCATGCTATTAACCAAAGTATGGATATGAAGCTGGCTGCCTCAGAATCATTTTGAAAAGCTTGTTAGAAATACAGATTCCTAAGCTCTGCCTCTGGGGGATCCAGATTTACTAAGAACTAGGGCTAGGGAGGGTGATTTATATTTTTAACCAGTGCTGTAGTTAATTCTGAGATGTAGAGTGGTTTGTGAACCATTGCTAGAGACACTAAATTATGCTTATGGCAATAAGTAAATGAAGATGTGGCCAATGTATCTCTCCATATGGTAGCTGTTGTGAAATGTAACTTGAGAGCAGAAGTTCCTACCTAGGGTCCTTCCTGAAATTGTTTGTGAAGAGTAGAATTTCAACTATGTATATTCTTCTGAGTTCACAGCTTTGTAGATGTTCAAATGAGTCTGTGGCCCAGAAATGGTTAAGAACCACTCCCCTACAATCTTTCTTCCTAACATTTTCTCTTTCAATTTGTACTTGAGGAAGAAGTATGAGAAACGGAACATAATTTGATCTAACCCCCTAAATACAGCTCTCTGCCGCTGATATAGCTCTTTTATTTCCTGGCTTGAGGACACGTTGCTAGGTTGCCCTTCTGTGAGCTCTTGAGGGGACCTCTCCTTTGCTGGATTTGGAATCACTGGCCGCAGAGAAGGAGCAACTCCATGGAAACAGCATGCAGGGCTGTCCAGAGTGAATGGGCCGTGAAGCCCGTGACAGAGAAATCTGCACCATTTTCCATGACTTCTGGTTCTTGAAGAGCAGGTCTTACTTCCCTTATGTAGATTGTGGTTAGGAGGCCCCCCTTCTGGGCTTGTTCTTGATTCCTGATGTTTGGAAGCAAGCAAATAATCTGATGTCTTGTCATTGCTGTTGGGCTGTGTTCAACCTGCCAAGGAACTTTACCTGTTCTTTCTGCCTTCTCATTGGCTACCTCAATACATAGAGTTCCTTGGAGTAAACAATGCAAATTTGGAGTTTAAGTACTTTGCATCTGAGGACTGTGGAATTTCTCATGGGTAGAACAGTAGCAAGGGGATGGAGGGTGGAGGATGTAGGAAGTAGAGTGAAGCCTCACCTCACATAACCAGGGGTGAGGCTGGCACAGCTCTTGGATTTCCTTCAGACTCTTGCTCTGCTCCCCAATATCATGACACCTGACCCCAGGTCTCTTGCAGACTCTTATTCTGTGTTTAAATTGGCTTCACTGCCAAAGTAGGTGATCTACAGTTGGAGTTGGTGGGGGTGGGATCAAGTAGGACAAAGGGTAGATCCTGTAGCTCTGACAAAAAATAGTGGAAAGAGAAAGATTGTATGCTGGTGCCTTGATTGGGCCCTTAGAACAAAGTGAAGGTCTCTTTGTGCAAGGCTGGGAGGAGGATTTGCTGAACCGGCTCCAGTTAGATAAAGGTATCCCTGATCTCTGGCATCAGTGTGTGGGAATACTTCCCAATTCATGGTTCTAATGACACCACATTTTCCAACTGTAACAAAGAAACCTTAAAAGACTGAAAGTTATGAAGGTAACACTATTAGTTGAAACAATAATAGCTGCCCTTGGCTGCCTGCCTTCTTGGTGCCAGGGACTTTCCATTTGTTATCTTATTTAAGCTTCTCAGCAATGCTGAGACAGGCATTGTTATCCCATTTTGCAAATAGGAAAACTGAGTTTCAGGGAGGTTAAAACACCTTGTAAGTGGAGGCACTGGGATTCCAGTCTGGGGCTGCGTCAGACTCCAAAGCCCGTGACAACTCTTCTCTGTTGTCTTCCAAACAAACAATTTAAACAAAAAATCCTTTCATTTTATTTTAAAATCAATTTTAATTGCTATAGAGTTTATTTACCATCTTGTGTTAATTTCTGCTGTACAGCAAAATGATTGTTTTATATATATATATATATATATATATATATATTACACATATATGTATAAAGCTTCCCAGGTGGCACTAGTAGTAAAGAACCCCCTGCCGATGCAGGAGACATAGGAGACACAGGTTCAATCCCTAGTTTGGGAAGATCCCATGAAGGAAATGGCTACCCATTCCAGTATTCTTGAATACCATGGACAGAGGAGCCTGGTGAGCTACAGTCCATAGGGTCACAAAGAGTTGGATGCGACTGAAGCTAGTTAGCATACACATATGTCCAGTTCAGTCGCTCAGGTGCGTACGACTCTTTGTGACCCCATGGACTGCAGCACGCCAGGCTTCCCTGTCCATCACCATCTTCTGGAGTTTACTCAAACTCATGTCCAGCATGTCGGTGATGCCATCCAACCATCTCATCCTCTGTCCGTCCCCTTCTCCTCCTCCCTTCAGTCTTTCCCAGCATCAGGGTCTTTTCCATTGAGTCAGTTCTTCACATCAGGTGGCCAAAGTATTGGAGTTTCATTTTCAGTATCAGTCCTTCCAATGAATATTCAGGACTGATTTCCTTTTATGGACCACAGTCTTGTCTAACTCAATGAAACTATGAGCCATGCCATGTAGGGCCACCCAAGACGGACAGGTCATGGTGGAGAGTTCTGACAAAATGTGGTCCACTGGAGAAGGGAATGGCAAACCACTTCAGTATTCTTGCCTTGAGAACCCCATGAACGCACATATGTATATGCTGCTGCTGCTGCTAAGTTGCTTCAGTTGTGTCTGACTCTGTGCGACCCTATAGACAGCAGCCTACCAGGCTCCCCCGTCCCTGGGATTCTCCAGGCAAGAACACTGGAGTGGGTTGCCATTTCCTTCTCCAATATATAAATATATATATATATATATATATATATATATACACACACACACACACACACACACAAATATAAATATATATATACACACACACACACACACACAAATATATATATATATATATATATGCACATTCTTTTAATATTCTTTTCCATTATAGTTTTTCATGGGATACTGAATAGAGTTATCAGTGCTCTATACAGTAGTACTGGAGAAGGTGATGGCACCCCACTCCAGTACTCTTGCTTGAAAAATCCCATGGACGGAGGAGCCTGGTAGGCTGCAGTCCATGGGGTCGCAAAGAGTCGGACACGACTGAGTGACTTCCCTTTCACTTTTCACTTTCATGCATTGGAGAAGGAAGTGGCAACCCACTCCAGTGTTCTTGCCTGGAGAATCCTAGGGACAGGGGAGCCTGGTGGGCTGCCGTCTATGGGGTTGCACAGAGTCGGACACGACTGAAGCGATTTAGCAGCATACAGTAGGACTTTGTTGTTTATCCATACTATATATAAAAGCTTACATGTGCTAACCCCAACCTCCCACTCCATCCCTTCCCCAACTCCTTCCCTCTTGGCACCTACCAGTCTGTTTTCTATATCCTTGATTCTGTTTCTGTTTCATAGATTGGTTCATTTCCAACAAACAATTTAAAATGCACTCTGCAGACGACCCAGTTTATTAGACTGATTTCAGCCTTTAAAGCAATGTTGTAATCTTACCTATATTCCTAGGATCTCATTTTTTAAATACAACTACTAATATAATGTATGGATCAACTTTGTATACGGGGTATCATACTAAGTATTTTGACTAAGTATTTTGTATACTTCATCTCATGCAACCTTCATGACACTCATTTTACAGGTAAGGGTACTGAGGTTCAGAGAGTGGAAGAGACTTGGCCAAGGTCATAAAGCTAGGAAGTAGAGCAGTGAAATTCAAACCCAGGGCTATCTGATTCTATAGTCTGTATCTTTATGCTATATGCAGTGGGGCAAACAAATAAGGCCCTCATTATAAATTGACTTGTCTCTGTCAGCCACAGATCTCTCTCCTTCCCACAGCCTGCATCCAGAACCGGGTACCACTCATGCTTTTAGGCATCTGTGCTTTAGGCTGCTTCCTTAGCCTAGAACTCCTGCCCTCACTCCTACATCTAACTAGAGCCTGCTTGTGGGTTAAGAATCAAGTCAGATGCCCCCTCTCAGAGAAATTTTAGACTGCTCCCTATGCTCAGTCAGTCAGTTCAGTCGCTCAGTCATGTCCAACTCTTTGTGACTCCATGGTCTGCAGCATGCCAGGCTTCCCTGTCCATCACCAGCTCCCAGAGCTTGCTCAAACTCATGTGCAGCAAGTCAGTGATGCCATCCAACCATCTCATCCTCTGTCCGTCCCCTTCTCCTCCTGCCTTCAATCTTTCTCAGCATCAGGGTCTTTTCCAGTGAGTCAGTTCTTCACATCAGGTGGCCAAAGAATTGGAGTTTCAGCTTCAGCATCAGTCCTTCCAGTGAATATTCAGGATTGACTTTCTTTAGGATTGACTGGTTTGATCTCCTAGCAGTCCAAGGGACTCTCAAGAGTCTTCTCCAACACCACAGTTCAAAAGCATCAACTCTTCAGTGCTCATCTTTCTTTATGGTTAAACTCTCACATCCATACATGATTATTGAAAAAGCCATAGCTTTAGACTATATGGGCCTTTGTCAGCAAAGTGATGTCTCTGCTTTTTAATATGCTATCTAGCTTTGTCATAGCTTTTCTTCCAAGGAGAAAGCATCTTTTAATTTCATGGCTGCAGTCACCATCTGCAGTGATTTTGGAGCCCAAGAAAATAAAGTCTCTCATTGTTTCCCCATCTATTTGCCATGAAGTGTTGGGACCAAATGCCATGATCTTCATTTTTTGAATGTTGAATTTTAAGCCAGCTTTTTCACTCTCCTCTTTCACTTACATCAAGAGACTTCCCTGTTAGTTCAGTTGATAAAGAATCTGCCTTCAATGCAGGAGACCCTGGTTTGATTGCTGGGTCAGGAGGATCCTCTGGAGAAGAGATAGGCTACCCACTCCAGTATTCTTGGACTTCCTTTATGGCTCAGCTGGTAAAGAATCTGCCTGCAATGCGGGAGACCTGGGTTTGATCCCTGGGTTGGGAAGACACCCTGGATATCTCCCTATGCTAGGTGAAATATATTGCTTTTATGTTCTGCTCTGTCCTTGATTAGTGTAAGCTTTGTTTTGCCTTCCAGTATAGTTTAGCTCATTGTTGACCTGTCTCCCCCACTAGATTCCCAAGACCTCCAGGGCTGGTACCAAGTCCTGTTCACCCCTGCTTCACAGTGACTTACCCACAGTGATTGATATGTGTTTGTGAACAGACCAAAGGACTGGCAGAGGGATGCCTGGAATGAATGGATACATATAGGGCTGGATCCTGGCATGATCATGCAGGCTGTGCATCTGGGCTAGACTATCCAGGGAGTCTGGAATCCTTTCCACCCACTTTACAAGGTTATAAACATAAGAGATACATCATAGGGCCCATGGGGTAACTGCTCTAGGCTGACTCCAGGCTTGTTCTGAGGCCCCTACTTTGGAATTCTTGTGTAAGGGGCCAGGCTGTCCAGGATTGCTTTTATAACACCTTTGCATTCACAGAAGAAAGGTCTTCCTCGTCTCCCACGTGGACACAGGATTTGTCCCACCATACCACTGTAAAGGGTTCTGAGTGTGCTGCAGGAGCATGTGCAGCATCCGCATAGGTGTGAGGTGGGGAAACATCTTAAAAAAAATACAGTTGACTGAGGCCACCATGCCATGGATGGTCAACCACTTTATCTCATTTTATTTTGTTATTCTTTACAACAACCTTTTGAGGGAGGTCTCTTGTCCCTCGTCTGTAGCCAAAAAACTGAGACTGAGTGAAGTGTCTTGCCTAAGGTCATACAACTAAGCAAATGGTGGAGGCAGAATTCATACTCAGGACTGTCTGTTCCCAAAGGCTGGCATTTTAACAGGAAAACACATAGGAGAAAAATTGACTCCCTCTCCCCCATAAAACAGGATGAGTTAGATTTATAAAATTATGACAGCTATTTCAGGTAAGTTGTTTCTAAATTATTGTTCACTTTTAATCCCTGAAAAAGATTGGCCAAAACAGAAGGAACCAGGGATGGAAAAGCACAATTCCTCTATCAAATATTGGCCTGAATTCCTCTCCATCAACCCCCTGCCACATGCACAGTATGAGGATGCCTAGAGAACATCCCCCTACCCTACCCCCCAGCGTCTGCTCATTTCATAATTGAGATGCTTGAGGCTCCAAGATGTTAATATATTTCTAAAGGTCACACAAGAAGTTGAAAAGAGAACTGGCACTGAGAATTCTGGTCTGCCAAATTCTAGCCCAGTTTTCTTTCTGCTAAATTGGCCTGCCTTACAGTCAATCAACACATGTTTACAGGTTACTCAGGAAAATGTGGGAAGGAAGTGGAACATTACTGCATTCTGAGATAGAAGAGGGGACAAATGCTTCCCTCACCACCCATCCTTATGCAGGTGCAGATAAAACTTGGAGATAAATCCTTGGTAGGACAGTTGGGTAATTTTGGGGTCCCCTGTGGCTTCGGGGGCGTGATTGGAGCTCCCCTCCAAGGAGAGGGGTCCGCTTTGGCTCCTGGGATATGGAGGGGGCTGCCATGGGCCCAGGAGTGCCCTGGAAGGATGCAAGGAGTGGGCCTCTTGAGCCTGTGCTCCTGGCCAGTTCTCAGCTAAAGAGTCCAAAGCAGAGGAGCCTTCCCAGCCTCTTGGCCATGAGAGTTAAGGATGTGAGGCTTAAGGGCCTCCGAACTGCTGAGGGTAGGGGAGGGCTGGTGGAAGAGCACAGGAGGCTGAGCCTCTACTCCCTCCCTCTAGACAGACTGTGGCTTGAGAGGGGTAGGGTTGTAAGGTTAGGTACTGGACTGTGGATGGAGCAGGAGCAAGAAACCAGGGAGAAGCTTATGGGGGTCATTCTGGAAGGAGAAGCACTTTAAGGCAAGTTCTTGAGTGCGGCAGCCCAGGGAAGGCTGCAGTGGGCTTCTTGCAGGGCCTGGCTTCTAGCCCACCCCCAGTTCCTCAGCCTGGTGAACCCTTTGTCCCTATTGGATGGGCTAGTGTAACTAGATCCCCAATAGCCCTCGCCTCTGGGGACTACACAGCCCAGGGTTCTGTGTGAAACCTCTGGGTCTGCAGTTTCTACCAGGCTTCCTGTCCATCTAGATGTGAGTCTGATGCCCAGTCATGGCACCCTGTGCCCCTGTCCCCCACCACACCACTTCCTGTTCCTCTCCACACACCATTCCCAAGCCCCACACCCTGTCCTCTCACCCCTAGTTCCTTCCTGACAACTCCCTCAGGTTCTCAGATCTGCACCGACCATTCATTTCTTCTTGATCCCAAAATTCTTTCATGGGCCCTGGCTCCGCAATTACCTTTCATACTACTCCATCTGCTCCCAGACTGCTCCCAGACTACTCCCAGGTAGGAGCAATAGCTTGGAATCTTTGCACAGCCTCTTCCCTCTAGTATAGTGGCTCTGAACCAGGGCAATTTTATCTTCTTCCCTCACCCTGAGGACATAAGGTAATGTCTTTAGATATTTTTGTTTGTTATAGCTGTGCTGTGCTGTGCTTAGTCACTCAGTCATGTCCGACTCTTTGCCACCCCGTGGACTGTAGCTTGCCAGGCTCCTCTGTCCATGGGGATTCTCCAGGCAAGAATACTGGAGTGGGTTGCCATGCCCTCCTCTTGCCATAACTGGGTAGGTCACAACTTGTGCCACAGGATACCACTAAACATTGTATGAACACAGGGTGGGCACCTGTGATGAATTATCTGGCCCCAAATGTCAATAGCCTGTACATTAAGAACACCTGCACTGTTATACAGCAACAGGTCTATAAGGTTAAGCTCAGAAACTGTCATGTATAGAGCCTTTTCTTGCTAAACTTCCAGGAATAGTTACTCTTTCTGTTCCTCAATTGGGAGAGGCGAGCGGGGTGTTGCCATGAAACAGCTAGCACATCATCAAGAATCTACAAAAAAAGAAGCAAGGAGCTTCCCTGCTCCCTAAATTTACTACCATCTTTTAGAGAAAGTACTGGACTACAACCTTTGAATGACTTTCTGCCTGTAGAAGATAGTGCCACTTTTTGGAAAGGGAAGAGCAACTTGTTATTTTAGCAGTTTATCAAATGCAAAGTTTCATATGGTGAATGCAGTAAGGATGGGGAGCCCTCCTTCACTAATTTTATTTTCTTCATTCTTCAACCTTCTTTGAATATGAGAATATTTGCTGGGTCAGAAAAACACCCTAGAGGTGACTCTGTTCAGCAAAACTAACTGCCTTTGTTTTAATTTAAGGTGGAGGAATTCTTTCTTAAGAGTGTACATATTTCTCAGAAACTGGCCCAGAGAATTATTTGTTTCTTTAGAGCTGAGTTTCTTGAGCCTCTGTTTATAACTAAGCAATGAAGATGCTTGCCAAAAGATTTCATTGGTCAATCTAACTTCTTTTTTTCCACTCTTGCCAGTTTCTTCCATCTGCACCCAGGTATCTTCAGCATGGGGGAACAAAACCACTCTCCCAGGAAGGAGCTTCAGCACTGGACACAAAAAGAGCCTCCAGGAAAGAGAAGCTGGCACTCCCATGCCTACGCCCTTGGTGCCATTTCCAACTTTATGTCCACTTTTCTGACCTTTCCTATCTATAAGGTTGTGTTCCGGCAACAGATCCATGCTGTGGCGGTGTCAGAGGCTGTGCGGCAGCTTTGGCATGAAGGCCCTCAATACTTCTACCGGGGAATCTACCCGCCTCTTCTCTCCAAGACATTGCAAGGGACTCTGCTGTTTGGGACATACGATAGCATGCTGTGTTGTCTCTCCCCTGTTGGGCCACACTCCCTGGGGAACCGCTGGGCTGCGGGGCTTATGTCTGGTGTGGTGGAGGCTGTGGCACTTAGCCCCTTTGAGAGGGTGCAAAATGTGCTCCAGGATGGTCGCAAGCAAGCTCGCTTTCCCAGCACCATCAGCATTCTCAAGGAATTTCACTCTTATGGGCTTTGGGGCCGGCTGTCACAGGGTTACTATCGCGGTTTCTGGCCTATCCTTCTCAGGAACAGCCTGGGGAGTGCTCTGTATTTCTCCTTCAAGGATCCCATCCAGAATAGCTTGGCAGAGCAAGGCCTGCCCCACTGGGTTCCTGCCTTGGTGTCTGGGAGTGTCAATGGAACAATCACCTGCCTAGTTCTGTATCCTCTGATTGTGCTGGTTGCCAATATGCAGTCCCACATTGGCTGGCAGAGCATGCCAAGCTTATGGGCCTCTATCCAGGATGTGTGGGACACTCGGGGCCGAAAGGTATTTCTGATCTACCGGGGAGGTTCCCTGGTCATCCTAAGGTCCAGTGTAACCTGGGGCCTTACTACTGCTATCCATGACTTCCTGCAGAGGAGGTATCATTCCAGGAAAGAGCCGAAAGACTGACTGGCTGCAGGCAGTGTAGTGTGGCCATGGCAACTTGTTATTCTAAGCCTTCCTGGGGTGGCTTAAATAGCTTACTTCTTTGGTTTGGTCACCTAATACAACTATTCTTCAAAATCTTTCAACTGTCAGTACACTTGAGAAGGTCCCAACTACCAGCCTGTTGTGTAAAGACAAAACCCAATAGGGTTCCTTGGTTAGAAAAAGAAATTCACCCCAGTTTATCCACAGCTTCAAGCAGACACAGGAAGGCTTTATGTAACATGTCACCTGCATGAAATGTCATTCCTTTAAGGAATTTGCTGACATTAAGAGGAAACTCTAAAAGATGACCTTAATCAGGCACTGTGAGTTCTGGGACCCCTCCAGTTGTCTTCTGGGCCAAACTGAGTGGAGGACCAGGAATTCCAATTTCAGAGAACTAAGCTTGACTCTTGGTATGGGGATTCCAGAGACTTTTTCAGATGGCTACGTTCACTACCCCTGCCACCACCTCTCTCACTTTTCAAAGTTGTTGGTGCTAGTTTCAGGGTAGTGGTTGTGGCTAGAAATCCTGAATTAGACTTGTCTCAACTGATCAGATGCCACAAGAACTGGTGGGAATGGGAAGAAGTGTGGTCCTTGGATGGAAAGAATAGACTTTGAGTGAAGAGGTTTAGTTACATGCAGAATAGAAAATTCTACTATTGATTGATTGGTGTTACACGCTGGGACATTTCTGATAGCAAGGCAATAACATTGCCTAGTAACCACTTGAGTTTCCCTAAGAAATCTGGAACTGAAATGATTATATCTCTTCATCAATAATTGCATATTTTATTGCCATGGATAAATATAATTACTGTGACATAAGTTAAAGATCTGAAATTGTAGCCTGTCATTTAAAGTCATTCAAAATATGCCCCCCATAAACTATGTAGCATATTATCACACCATTCCTACTTACATAGATCCCATACCCTAGCCAAACTGGAGTATTATTCCCTCCTCAAACATGCCACTAACTTTCCCATAGCCATGCTCTATCTTCTCCACCTCCAACACCTGTTCTCTACATGCCAGTTCGCCAAAATCCTTCCAGTTCCTCAAAGCCCAGCTCAGATGCCACCTTCTCTAAGGAGTCTCTTCTGATTGCCCCTACTGAATGTGATTGCCCCTACTGAATGTGATTGCCCCTACTGAATGTGATTGCCCCTAAGTGAATGTGACATTAGTCTCTTGTGATGTCTCTCTCCAATTACACTTCATACGTGGCACTGATTCCATTATGTCACTGAGCTCATGTGGTCCTCTGTTCTTGATGTTCTTCAATACCTCCTACTAGACTGTAAAACTCCTTGAAAGCAGGGATTCTTGTATATGTTTTTAAATCTCCCATTGTGCCTAGGTGCTCAATAATGTTGGCTGAATTATTGAATTGATTATCAAGCTGTGATATGGTCTTTATCCTCAGGGTGCTGTCCCTTGTACATGAAGATAATGTTATTGATTCATTGTCATGAAGACTTTAGGGTGTAATTTTTGTTTTATTAGTGGATTTAGTTTTGTGCTAATGATAATGATGCTGATGATGATAATAATAATACCAACAATAAGTAAAAGTGACTTTCAACTGGGACATTTGATGAGTTTGTGTTATTGGTGGCATGTTTGTTATTGGCAACACTTTGGATCTGAAATTCGCAGAGACATTGCCTAATGGTCTGATATTTATTTTTAACTCTGGAATTTTGAGGATTTCCAAGATGACATACATTGCAGTTTTTCCCTTATAAATGATATCATGTAATGATCTCCACATGCACCTCCTTCCTTACCAAACCAAAATTGTCATTTATAATGATCTGACTATAGATCCTGGCTGTGGGGATTCCTCACTGAATATCAGAGAAGTTAAAGACACGGCTGTAAGCATTATGAGATCAGAGAGCATTTGCCAGCAAGGTCAACAAAAAATGGCTGGTCCAGAATCGCTGCAGATGCATTCCCATGTCTGATCCCTCTGCAGACCTGGATGTGGTGGGTCAGTACTCTGCTTGTAGATTCAGTGACAGGGAGCACAGAGTCTGTACCAGGGAAGGAAAAGTAGAAGAGCAGTTAGTTCTACTTAAAGGCTAGCTCTCAGAATACAAAAAAATCATTATTTAGATAATGACTTCAGTTTATAAGCTGAAAAGAAGGGGATAAACTATGGTACTCTCCCACTTTTTTATTCAAGATAAAATATGGTACTCCCCCGCATTTATTTCTAAGCACACTGTCCATTTTCACTTATGTCACTATGTCAGTCCATGTCTGTTCCTTAATTTTAACTTATTTAGAAATAAGTTCAAACTTCTAGAAAAGCTGCCAACATAAATAGAGTTCAAAGAACACTCATATACCCTTTATCCCAAATCACCTACTATTAACATTTTACACCATTTGCTTTATTTCTTGAGCACTCATTCTCTCCACACATATGATATTTTTTGCTGAACTGAGTTGCACTTTTTAATATTTCTAGATTCAATATTTGTAGATTCAAATTTTTTTAAAAAGACTGAGGGCTTTAAGACACTGGCACAGTTATAATTGAATAAATGAAAGCTCACAGCAGATTTTAAAGCTACATTAGTGGTAATTATTTAAATTTACTATATTTGTCTTGTTAAAAATTTTACATTTTCATTATGTATGTTAATACTTGAAGTTATGCAATTATAAATATGAATTTACAACTAAAGCATGTTATAATTGAAATAATTTATTTTTACAAATTGGTTCATGTAAAATTTTAAAATTACATAGGCTGGGCTTCCCTGGTGGCTCAGTGGTAAAGAATCTGCCTGCTAATGCAGGAGAGCCCAGTTCAATCCCTGGTCCTGGAACATCCCACATACCATGGAGCCACTAAGCCTGTGCGCCACATCTATTAAGCCAGTGCTCTGGAGCCTGGAAGCAACAACTACCGAGCCCATGTACCCTAGAGCCCGTGCTCTGCAACAAGAGAAGCCACTGCAGTGAGAAGCCTGTACACTGCAACTAGGGAGTAGCCCTGACTCTCCGAAACTAGAGACAAGCCCTTGCAGCAATGAAGACTCAGCACATCCAATTAATAAACAAATAAAATTATATTACAAAACACATAGGCTGATCAACTTTTCCTGTTTAAATCTTCTGAGTAAAATTTGAGAGTGTAATAGTTTTCTAGTAGTTTTAAATGTCAATATTTAGTTTTGTGGTGTTAATATTGTTTTCTGACATTTAAAAATTGCTTTTGGATATAAGATCAATAAAATAAGGAGATAATAAATACCTATGTATGTTTAAAACTTATAAAATGTAGAATTTAACACTAAAGCTACTTGGTATAAAAAGGTGAAAGAAAAAGAATAAAAATCCCTGTATGAGCTCTGTGTATTTTGGTCTAAATATAAACTACTGCAGATTCCTAAATCTCAAAGTGAAAGAATAAGTAACTAATGTATTACAACTATTATCACAATTATATGGTTTATTAAGACAATTTTGCTTTTAATATTTATTTTTAAACATTAATAGCATTGTAATTTATGTGTTTGGGATAACCACATATAGTATGGTAAAGTTAATTAAATAATGGTATGTTGGAGACAAACTGGAGAAGGAAATGGCAACCCACTCCAGTGTTCTTGCCTGGAGAATCCCAGGGACGGGGGAGCCTGGTGGGCTTCCGTCTATGGGGTCTCACAGAGTTTGACACGACTGACGCGACTTAGCAGCAGCAGCAGCAGCAGCAGGAGATGAACAGCATGATAATTCAGGAAAAAAGTGAAAAGTTTTCCTAAAGAATAAGGTAAAAATACTGAAGTTCCCTGTTCTGTTCCCTTTCCAACTTATCTTTGTCTTTCTTTTCCTCAAATCTTCAATGCTTCCTCCTTCACCCTCAGTCCCAGTTCATGACCTTACTTTCTCTCTCATTAGGAAAAGAGAAGCATTCAGAATAGAATTACCAGTTAGAAGAACATTTATAAAGTTACTGCATATGTAATGACCACCCAAGATAAGAAATTCAACATCTTGATAACCCCCATCACTATTCCTCCTGCACTCCAAGCCCCTCACTGATGCCATTCCTCCATCCATCCTAGAGATAACTCCTATGCTGGCAAATATGATATCATTTCTTTACTTTTCTTTATAGATTTATCTTCCTGTCACTGGGAGGGGAACCCCTTCCAGGGCCCAAGAGTGGGCTCTTGTCTAACAATCGAAAAGGAATTGTCCGAGGAGACACATGTACTGACAAAGCAAAAGACTTTATTGGCAAGGGGCGCCCACGTGGACAGCAGCAGGGAAAGGGAACTTGGGAGAACTGCTCCACCACATGGCTCAAAATCTCAGGTTTTATGGTAATGGAGTTAATTTCCTGGTTGTCTCTGGCCAACCATCTTGCCTGGGCCTATATTTGGTCTGATTCAAGATCCTTCCTGGTGGCATGTGCATCTCTCAGCCAAGATGGATTCCAGCAAGAAGGTTTCTGGGAGGTTGGCAGGACATATTATGGGCTAGTGTCTCCTCTTTCCTTTTGGCCCCTCCTGAATTCTTCCAGCTGGAGATAGCTTGTCGGTTCTGTACTCCTTATCAGGACCTCCTGATGTGAGATAACTCATGCAAGTGGTGGTTATCCTGCCTGGCCAGGGCAGGCAGTTTCAGTCAGTGGTTCCCTAACATTCCATATAAGCATCCCTAAACAATACAGTTTTATTTTATAGATATTTGAACTTTATGTACTTGGAATTGTGACTAGCTTCCCAGGTGGCACAGTGGTAAAGAATCCATCTGCCAACACAGGAGACTCAAAAAACATGGGTTTGATCCCTCAGTTGGGAAGATCCCTTGGAAGAGGAAAATGGCAACTCGCTCTAGTATTCTTGCCTGGAGAATCCCATGGACAAATGGCTACAGTCAGGCCAGCTACAATCCATGGGGTTGCAAAGAGACGGACAAGACTAAGCATAAATGCACACCTTTCATATTATATGTGAGATTCATCCACACTGCTGCAAGTAGTTCTAGTTACTTCATTTTTGTAAAATAAATTTACTTTCAGTTCAGTTCAGTTCAGTCGCTCAGTCACGTCCGACTCTTTGCTACCCCATGGACTGCAGCACGCCAGGCCTCCCTGTCCATTACCAACTCACAGAGTTTACCCAAACTCATGTCCATTGAGTCAGTGATGCCATCCAACCATCTCATTCTCTGTCGTCCCCTTCTCCTCCTGCCCCCAATCTTTCCCAGCATCAGGGTCTTTTCAGATGGGACAACTCTTCGTATCAGGTGGCCAAAGCATTGGAGCTTCAGTATCAACACTTTCAATGAATATTCAGGGTTGATTTCCTTTAAGATTGACTGGTTTGATCTCCTTGCAGTCCAAGGGACTCGAGAGTCTTCTCCAACACCACAGTTCAAAAGCATCAATTCTTTGGCACTGAGCCTTCTTTATGGGCCAACTCTCACATCAGTACATGACTATTGGAAAAACCATAGCTTTGACTATACAGACCTTTTTTGGCAAAGTGATATCTCTTCTTTTTAATATGCTGTCATAGTTTTTCATACTGTAGATTTGTCATAGTTTTCCTTCCAAGGAACAAGCACCTTTTAACTTCATGGCTGCAGTCACCAGCTGCAGTGATTTTGGAGCCCAGGAAAATAAAATCTGGTACTGTTTCCATTTTTTCTAAATTGCCTTGCCTCATGATTATTTTTACGTATTTTATATCCTTTACTTGACAGGTCACTGGAGGCAGAGAAAGGGTCTTTTTCATCTTTGTGTTATCCATGATACCGAATACAATCTATTACACATTGTAGATACACAATAAGTGTGTTTTGGTTAACCTGATAGCTAATACCAGAGGGATGGATAAAATAGAGTTATCATTCATAAGAATTAATGTAAATTGAATGCATACTCTGTGCCAGGTACTATACCAAAGCTTTACAATAATTATTTAATCTATCACACACTCCCATGAGATAAGCACCATTTCTAGTTTTTATTTGCCCAAGATTTCATAGTCAGTAAGTTAGAGCCTGGGGCAGAATCATCTGACTCTAAATCTTCTGCTTTAATCAGTGTGTTATAATGCAAAGCAACATGGTGGGAACTCAAACATTTTGAGTTTGGAAGAGGGTTAACAGATGAGAGACTAGCTCTTATTTCCTGGAAGACTTAGCATCTGGGTTTAGAAAGCTAGATTGGGGCTAAATTGTGGATGTCTTTGAATGCCAGGTATGGCATGAGAAGTCATCTGCCTTTCCCTGATTTCCATCTGCACCAGTCTAGATGCTGATTACCTTCTGAGGCCCAACATAAACACCTGATATGATATGAGAACTTCCACAGTCCTCCAAATCACATTGAATTGCCCCTACTTCCATAGTACTTTGTTTACATCTCTGCCTTGATGCATAATATTACTTTCTTAATGGTAATAGTCTGTGGATGTGTCTATCTTCTTCACATTTTGTAAATTCTTTGACAGCAGGCACCCTATTTTACCAGAATATATGGGAATGTGTGCATATATTTTCCTCATTTCCTCTTTATTATATATTTATAAAATCATGTACAGATGTGAGAGTTGGACCATAAAGAAGGCTTAGCACTAAAGAATTGATGCTTTTGAACTGTGGTGCTGAAGAAAACTCTTGAGAGTCCCTTGGACAGGAAGGAGATCAAACCAGTCAATCCTAAAGGAAACCAACCCTGAATATTCATTGGAAGGACTGATGCTGAAGCTGAAGCTCCAATATTTTGGCCACCTGATGCAAAGATCTGACTTCTTGGAAAAGACCCTGATGCTAGGAAAAACTGAGGACAGGAGGAGAAGGGGGCAACAGAGGATGAGATGGTTAGATGGCATCACCAATTCAATGGACATAAGTTTGAGCAAACTCTGGGACATAGTGAAGGATAGAGAAGCGTGGCATGCTGCAGTCCATGGGGTCACAGAGAGTCGGACAGGACTTAGTGACTGAACAGCAGCAGTATGAATAGCTACACTAGTGACATATAAAAAAAGATGTAGAATTCAACAACCGATTAGAAAATTCAGTATAAAAATAACCCTTTCACAGTAGCCCCCAAATCTAAAAGGTAGCTAAAAAGATAGCTAACAAACATGAATACACCATTACACATAAAAGCATAAAATTGTGCTAAAGGACATTTCAAAAATATCTGAAAGTAAAGAAATAAACTTAGTAAGAACTATACAGAGTGTGAGATTTTACCTATACACAATCTAAGATATTAGGCTGCTCTAGTTCCATGGATTCTGGCATAAGGCATGAGAATCTTGGGTGAGAGACAAAGGACTTTATTATAATTTTTTGATATAAATTTATTTATTTTAATTGGAGGCTAATTACTTTACAATATTGTATTGGTTTTGCCATACATCAACATGAATCCGCCACGGGTTTACACTTTGTTATTGACAATAAAAGCAGTAACCAGAGCTTATGATGATTTGTGTCTATCCTTAATACCCCCCACCCTCCTAACCAAGTCCCACAAGGATGATATGAAGGACACTGAACACATACTGGATTGCATTACAGGAGAGGGACAATGAGTTTGGAGGTTCCACTGATTTTATAGAAAGTAAAAGCAAGCCTGCTCTTTTTCTATGGGTAGATATTTCCTCACCCTTCATTGCAAACATGACCCTGGGAAATGGCTCAGAAAAACAGGCTTCAAGGATTGCATTTTGGCATACTCAGCAAGAAAATACAGGGATACAAAGGGACCACAGAGGATTGTTTCTCCCAAACACTATTGCATTTATACACGGGAAGACTTCATGTCAATAAGTTAGCATGCATGTGTGCTAAGTCGGTTCAGTCCTGTCCGACTCTTTGTGATCCTATGGAATGTAACCCACCTCTGTCCATGGGATTCTCCAGGCAAGAATAATGGACTGGATTGCCATGCCCTCCTTCAGGGGATCTTCCCCACCCAGGGATCAAACCCAAGTCTCTATGTCTCCTGCATTGGCAGGCAGGTTCTTTACCACTAGTATGACCTGGGAAACCCCCCAAAAGTTAGCAATTCACCTCAAATTAATCCATAAGTCCAGTAACACTCCAATCAAAATATTAATATTAACAAGACCATTTTTTTGTGGAACTTGAAAATTGATTACAAAATTGGAAAAGGCATATGCAGAAAACTTGGTTTCCCTGACAGCTCAGTTGTAAAGAATCCACCTGCAACGCAGGAGATGCCAGTTCTATTCCTGGGTCAGGAAGATCTGCTGGAGAAGGGATAAGCTACCCACTCTAGTATTCTTGGGCTTCCCTTGTGGCTTAGTTGGTAAAGAACCTGCCTGCAATGCGGGAGACCTGGGTTCAATTCCTGGGTTGGGAAGATACCCTGGAGAAGGGAAAGGCTACCCACTCCAGTATTCTGGCCTGGAGAATTCCATGGACTTTATAGTCCATTGGGTCACAAAGAGTTGGACACAACTGAAAGACTTTCACTTTCACCTTCTTTATACAGAAAATTGATTTATGAAGGATGTTGCACTGCAAACGAGTGGAGAAAGGACTGATAAAGAATGGTCTTGATCTGAGGGCTGATTTTATGTGTGTCTTCATTTTGTGAATATTCATCAAGATGTACAGTTAAGATATGTCCATTTTCTGTATGTGTGCTATACTTAAGTAAAAACCTTTTGAAAACCTGCTTAATAGTATATTTTCTCACCAGTAGAGTTGCATGTTTGAGTAGAGAAACTCAAACAAGTTTGTTTAAGCTACACTTATTTTAAACCAAATAAGGATGGCTTATAAACCAAACCAACAAAATAGGAATGCAGAAAAAAAATTCTTGGAATACAGAGAAATTTTTCAAAATATGTTACAGACCAATAATTAGAATATAAAATACGTAAAGTACCCATGAGAAGCAATATTAAGAAGACAAACAGGGGTTTCCCTGGTGGCTCAGTGGTAAAGAATCTGCCTAAATTCAGGAGACACATGTTCAATGCTTGGTCCAGAAAGATCCTTACATGCTGCGGAGCAACTAAGCCCATGTGCCACAACTACTGAGCCTGTGCTCTAAAGCCAGGAAACTGAAATTACTGAAGCCCGTGGGCTCTAGAGCCTGTGCTCCACAAGAGAACCCACTGCAATGAGAAGTCCATGCCCTGCAACTAGAGAGTAGGCCCTGTTTGCCTCAATGAGAGAAAAACCTGTGTGCAGCAACTAAAACCCAGTGCAGCCCTCCAAATAAATACAAAAATAAACAAATAAAATTATTTTTAAAAAGAAGACAAAAGAAAAATGGGTAAAGGATATCAAAAGATAAGTCAAAGAAGAGGAAGTATGTTTGCTCAGAAAAACCTACAATGAGATGCTCACCCAAAGAAATGGTATGGGAAAGGTAGGTTCAACATTAGGGAGATGCTAATTTTCATTTCTTAGACTGGTAAAAAAAGAAATTTAAAGATACTTATCTGCAAGAATGTGGGGGAAATGGGTACACTTCTACAGCTGATGTGTGTGTAAATTGATGTAATTAGCATTTGGCAGTGTCTAGTGAGGTTGAAAGTGCTGCACTCAATATGTCAGCAAATTTGGAAAATTCAGCAGTGACCACAGGACTGGAAAAGGTCAGTTTTCATTCCAATCTCTAAGAAAGGCGATGCCAAAGAATGCTCAAACTACTGTACAATTGTACTCATCTCACACGCTAGTAAAGTAACTCTCAAAATTGTCCAAGCCATGCTTCAACAATATGTGAACTGTGAACTTCCAGATGTTCAAGCTGGATTTAGAAAAGGCAGAGGAACCAGAGATCAAATTACCAACATCCACCAAATTGCTGGATCATTGAAAAAGCAAGAGTTCCAGGAAAACATCTATTTCTGCTTTATTGACTATGCCAAAGCCTTTAAGTGTGTGGATCACAATAAACTGTGGAAAATTCTGAAAGCGATGGGAATACCAGACCACCTGACTTGCCTCTTGAGAAATCTGTGTGCAGGCCAGGAAGCAACAGTTAGAACTGGACATGGAACAATAGACTGGTTCCAAATCGGGAAAGGTGTACATCAAGGCTGTATATTGTCACCCTGCTTAGTTAACTTATATGCAGAGTACATGAGAAACACTGAGCTGGATGAAGCACAAGCTGGAATCAAGATTGCCGGGAGAAATATCAATAACCTCAGATATGCAGATGACACCAGCCTTATGGCAGAAAGTGAAGAAGCACTAAAGAGCCTCTTGATGAAAAGGAAAGAGGAGAGTGAAAAAGTTGGTTTAAAGTTCAACATTCAGAAAACTAAGATCATGTCATCTGGTCCCAACACTTCATGGCAAATAGATGGGGAAACAGTGGCAGACTTTATTTTAGGGGGCTTCAAAATCACTGCAGATGGTGACTGTAGCCATGAAATTAAAAGATGTTTACTCCTTGGAAGGAACGTTATGACCAACCTAGACAGCATTTTAAAAAGCAGAGACATTTCTTTGCCAACAAAGATCTGTCTAGTCAAGGCTATGGTTTTTCCAGTAGTCATGTATGGATGTGAGAGTTGGACTGTAAAGAAAGGTGAGTGCCGAAGAATTGATGCTTTTGAACTGTGGTGTTGGAGAAGACTCTTGAGAGTCCCTTGGACTGCAAGGAGATACAACTAGTCCATCCTAAAGGAGATCAGTACTGAGTGTTCATTGGAAGGACTGATGTTGAAGCTGAAACTCCAATAGTTTGGCCACCTGATGCAAAGAACTGACTCATTTGAAAAGACCCTGATGCTGGGAAAGATTGAAGGTGGGAGGAGAAGGGGCTGACAGAGAATGAGATGGTTGGATGGCATCTCTGACTCAATGGACATGAGTTGGGGTAAACTCTGGGAGTTGGTGATGGACAGGGAAGCCTGGCATGCTGCAGTCCATGGGGTCACAGAGTAGGACACAGCTGAGCAACTGAACTGAACTGCATGAGGCTGAATGGGCTTTCCAGGTAGCACTAGTGGTAAAGAACCTGCTTGCTGATGCAAGAGGTATAGAGATGGAGGTTCGATCCCTGGGTTGGGAAGATTCCCTGGAGGAGGGCATGGCAACCCACTCCAGTATTCTTGCCTGGAGAATCCCATGGACAGAGGAGCCTGGAAGGTTACAGTCCATGAGGTCACAAAGAGTCAGACACGAATGAAGCAACTGAGCATGCACACACAGTGAGGTTCAAGATGCACGTACTCTGTCATTTAGCAATTCCAGTTCTAGGAAACAAATTTATAGAGTAATAAGAGGCTATAACAAGAGAATTCATTGCAGCATTCTTTGTAATAGAAAAAAGAGTAGCTACTCAAAAATGTCCACAAGAATGAAATGCATAAGGAAACTATTCAAATATTCAAAAATGGAATATTATATACCAGTTAAAATGAATGTACATATGTTATAGCATGAACATGGATAAATTTAAAAGATTATAATGTTGGGTGAAAAAATCAAGTTGTGGGCAATTACATGCAGTGTGATATAACATTGTAAAACAAAAATTATGATAAAATTCATTTAAAAAACCCCATATCTTGTGCAATTCTAGGTACTTAGACTCAGTGAACAAAACAGAGATATCTGCCCTCGAGGACTTTACATCTCAATGGAGGAATACTGAAATAAAGCAATAAGCATACTAAGTAAATAAGTTGAATATTGTATTAGAGAATGATGAAAGCAGAACAGAGTAAGGCAGATAGAGTAGGGCTGTGCAGGTTGCAGTATTAAATAAGCTAGTTCAGATAGGCTTCATTGAAATGGTGGGATTTGAGCCTTAAAGAAGGTGAAGGAGTGTAAATAATTGGATAACATGGACAAAGGATTAATCTCCAAAATATACAAGCAGCTCATGAAGCTCAATACCAGAAAAACAAACAACCCAATGAGAAAGTGGGCAGAAAACCTAAACAGACATTTTTCAAAAGAAGACATATACATGGTTAACAAACATGAAAAGATGCTCAACATTGCTGACTCTCAAAGAAATGCAAATCAAAACTACAATGAGGTATCACCTCAGAATGGTGATAATAGTCATCGTTAAAAAATCTACAAACGATAAATTTCAAAGAGGGTGTGTAAAAAAGGGAACCCTTTTGCATTATCAGTGGAAATGTATATTAATACAGCCACTATGGAGAACAGTATGGAGAATCCTTAAAAAACTAGGAATAAAACTACAAATGACCCAACTGTCCCACTACTGGGCATATACCCTGAAACCATAATTGAAAAAATCACATGTACCCCGATGTTCATTGCAGCACTATTTGCAATAGCTTCCCTGGTAGCTCAGACAGTAAAGCATCCATCTGCAATGCAGGAGACCCGGGTTCAATCCCTGGGTTGGGAAGATCTTTTGAAGAAAGAAATATCTACCCATTCCAGTATTCTTACCTGGAGAATTCCATAGACAGAGGAGCCTGGCAGGCTACAGTCCATGGGGTTGCAAAAAATTGGACACGACTGGGTAACTAACACTTTACAATAGTTAGGACATGGAACCAACCTAGATGTCCATCAACAGATGAATGGATAAAGAAGCTGTGGTACATGTATATTAGTACAATGGATTATTACTCAGCCATAAAAAGGAACACATTTGAGTTGATTTAATGAGGTGGATGAACCTAGAGCTTATTATACAGAGTGAAGTTAGAAAGAGAAAAACAAATATTGTATATTAATGCATATATATAGAATCTATACAGATCATCAAAGCAGTCAATCCCAAAGGAAATAAACCCTGAATACTCATTGGAAAGGCTGATGCTGAAGCTGAAGCTCCAATAACTTGGCCATCTGACATGAAGACCCCAATCACTAGAAAAGAGTCTGATGCTGGGAAAGACTGAAGGCAGAAGAATAGGGCAATAGAGGATGAGAAGGTTGGATGACATCACCAATTCAATGGACATGAACTTGGGCAAACTCTGGGAGATGGTGATGGACAAGTAGGCCTGGTGTGCTGCAGTCCATGGGGTTGCAAAGAGTCAGACATGACTTGACAACTGAAAACCAAACAGATGATGCTGATAAACCTATTTCCAAGACAGCAGGGGAAACACAGACATAGAGAACAGATTTGTGGACATAGTGGGGGAAGAAGATGGTAGGATGAATTGAGAGAGTAGCGTGAAAACATACAGTACTGTATGTAAAATAGATAGCTAGCGTGAAAACATACAGTACTGTATGTAAAATAGATAGCTACTGGGAATTTGCTGTATGACTCAGGGAGCTTAAACCGGTGCTCTGTGACAACATAGAGGATGGGATGGGGTGGAAGGGAAGTTCAAGAGGGAGGGGCCATACATATATCTATGACTGATTCATGATGATGTATGGCAGACCAACATAATATCATAAAGCTATTTTCCTTCAACCAAAAGTAAATTTTAAAAAGGAAAATGCATTAAATACTCATAACCTACCCAACATCATTGCTTAGATTAACCTGCCCTAAGGATCATGGCATCCAATCCCATCACTTCATGGGAAATAGATGGGAAAACAGTGTCAGACTTTATTTTTCTGGGCTCCAAAATCACTGCAGATGGTGACTGCAGCCATGAAATTAAAAGACGCTTACTCCTTGGAAGGAAAGTTATGACCAACCTAGATAGCATATTCAAAAGCAGAGACATTACTTTGCCAAAAAAGTTTCATCTAGTCAAGGCTATGGTTTTTCCTGTGGTCATGTATGGATGTGAGAGTTGGACTGTGAAGAAAGCTGAGTGCCGAAGAATTGATGCTTTTGAACTGTGGTGTTGGAGAAGACTCTTGAGAGTCCCTTGGACTGCAAGGAGATCCAACCATCGCATTCTGAAGGAAATCAGCCCTGGGGTTTCTTTGGAAGGAATGATGCTGAAGCTGAAACTCCAGTACTTTGGCCACCTCATGCGAAGAGTTGAGTCATTGGAAAAGACTGATGCTGGGAGGGATTGGGGGCAGGAGGAGAAGGGGACGACAGAGGATGAGATGGCTGGATGGCATCACCAACTCGATGGACGTGAGTCTGAGTGAACTTCGGGAGTTGGTGATAGACAGGGAGGCCTGGCGTGCTGCGATTCATGGGGTCGCAAAGAGTCGGACACGACTGAGTGACTGATCTGATCTGATCTGATCTGAAAGGTGCTAAACCACTTACATTTATTAGCTTACATCTGGGCAAAGTCATTTAACACAAATCCTCTTTTTTATAATAAAATGTTCAGTATCTCATGTAAGTTACTGAATACTGTACTGAAAGTGAAAAACAGGGTGGTTGAACAGGTACAGAATGAGTGGAAGCATATCAGGATCAGTTGTTTACCTTGTGATCACTCAGCTGACTGGGAGCTGTAGATCTCTGCCGCTGCCCAGCATGTTGACAGAGTATCCTACCACATATCGCTGGCCAGGGAAAACATTAAAATTCAAAAGCTTGTGGTTGTGTATTTTTCTTCTGGACAGGTTTAGCTGTGTGAGTACAGGCTCATTGAGGTGTATCTTGACTTAGCTAGAGATATGATTTTGCCAGGGAAGCAACAATACAAAGCGAGAGAGGGGCAGGAGAGTGGAGGGTATATGTCAGTGAGTGATCACAAAGATGAGCATGACATCTGAGCTAGAGAAGGAGGGGAGAGAAAACAGTAAGGGAGAGAGAGATGGTGAAATCTGGTAAGACCAATGGACTAGAGATTCTGGTGAGGTTAAAGGGTAATGGGGTGTGGGTAACAAAGGGAATGAACTGGAAAAAGAGGAGGTATATCAGAATGATCATTCTTGAGTTCACCAAGAATTAAGACAGAACTACTGTTGGGAGTGACCTACTGTAGGAGCTAAAATCTTTCAGAAATAAAGGAGAGGAGTCCTGAAGTTTGGTTGATGATCACAATGCAGGCTAATTGGTGACACAAGCTGTCAAAGCTGGAGGTTTTGGAGGATGTGGGAGAGGAATGTTCTAAAGGAGGCAATGAGAAACATGAAAGACATTTACCAGAGCTTCAGGCTCTGTGGAACAATGGCCGTGGGAGAAAAAAATCATCTGCTTCTCTTGAGTGGATGTCAGGGGACACAGAATCCTCAAGGAAGAGCCTGGTTTCTGTTAGGGCAAGAAAATGAAGGGCACATTCAGAGAAGAGGATGATGATATGAAGGAATTATTGAGGTTGCATTGCATTTTAAGAGTAGGAAAGGGGTGTGAGAAGTGAAGTAAAGAGAGAATGTGGTCACAGCCTTATGGAATTTAGAATGTAGATGTTTAGGAGTATCATGGAGATTTGGGGATTCTTGTGGTGACTGGCACAAATGGGGATGGACATTATGATGAGGTGGGTTCTGATGGATTTGAGGCAGATCGATTCAAGATAGACTTTGAAGTTGGGACAGGAGTGGGGAGGTGCCTGTCTGGGGCTTCCTTCAACCCCAAGAGATGTGGAAGTTCAGTCTTTGCTCCATGTTGCTCCTGGAGACAGATCATATAAATCTGTAATGATGGAAAACGTGGCTAGAAACTACATACCACATTCAGGGTAGGAGTATCCCTTGGAAAGTGAGAGGAGAATGGAAACGGGATGAAAGTTAAGGAAACTTCAATTTTTATATAATATTTATATTCCTTAAAATGGGCAAAGTAAATATACCTAAATATTAACAACATCTAACTCTGAGCGGTAGAAACACTGGTGTTCATTATATTTAATGCCTGGGACATTGTTGGCACACAGTGAAAGCTATTTTTTGAGCATGCTTTTCTGTTTTAAAAGTTCCTCCTACAAACACGCAAAACTCTAAAGTTAGAACACTGTGCTACAAGAGCATAGAAAAATAAATGAAGAGAAGTGGGGGAGGTGTGAGAAATGCTTGAGGAGAGAGTGATCAGTGATCTATGTAGAGCTCTACCACCATACACGAGTCATATCGAAAATATGGAGTGTAAGCTGAAGACAGTCTTATCTCCATTTTACTTTAATACTCTAAGGTTCTGGGTGAGTATCCAGAAAACGACCTTGGAAGACTGAGTTCTTCCAAATAACAACCAGATCCTCACTCTTCTCCCCAACAGAGACACTGGGTGGTGCTGCTGTCCAAAAATTCTGCTCGATCCTGGGGTTGTTGCTTCAATCTACAGAAGGGGATTCATCTAAGCAACTACTGTAGGCCGGCCTTCCCAGATGGCACTAGTGGTAAAGAAACCACCTGCCAATACAGGAGACATAAGAGATATGAGTTTGCTCCCTGAGTGGGGAAGATCTCCTGGAGGACTTCATGGCAACCCACTCCAGTATTCTTGCCTGGAGAATCCCATGGACAGAGGAGCCTGGCGAGCTACAGTCCATAAGGACGCAAAGAGTCGGACACATCGGAAGTGACTAAGCATGCTTTCACACTACCGTCGACCAAGCAAAGTGCTTGGGATTAGAGATATAAAGATGAATAGCCTCAGCAGATTCTCCTCTGATTACACTGCTACCAGCTTCAGTGGCTAAGAAATTAGAAAATGTGACTTTTACATAGGAGAGCACCACTGTCACAGACATGCCCAGTTGTGGGAGTGAAAGACCCCGCACGACCCACACTTTCTATGAGCACCCCTCCCCCACCAGCTGGTCAAGGATTACAACAGACAACAGTGAGCATCGCTGGTCATCACCACAAGCTTTGGCTCCTTTGGATATAAAATGCTGAGAGTACCTGAATATGGCTTCTTCATCTTGAATCTCAGAGCTTCAGATGTTCCAAGCTAACTGGGTAAGATGTGTCTGTTTGTTGTAGAGGCCCCTGTTATTGTGGAGGAGTGAGTATACTTGGGAGGAAGGGAAGTGGACCCTCAGGACGAAAGTAGTGGGAGAAGCAGGGCAGGTAGGCCAGCCATCAGTCCCTGGAGGAATCAGAGTGTGTTTGGATGGAGTCTGGGGAGGTGAATCTGGTATGAGGTTACTAACACCCAGTTGCAGGGGTGAAGTCCTGAGTAGAGGATAGTGGACTCAGGCCAGCAAGGCTAAAGCAGTGGGAGGGGCGAGGAGGTGGGTCTAGGATTCTTTGGCCAATCGAAGAGAAGTGGGGCGGAGCCTGACACCATACAATTGAGGGGTTCCTCGCAGGAAGGCTAACCTCGTGTAGAGTGCTAAGTGGTGTCAGTGCAGCCCTCTACCTTTCTCTGATCTTCCAGCCTTCAAGTGAGGACGTGTGTCCCCGCCGGAGCCAGAGGACTATGGGGACAGGAAGGCGTGGCGGCCTCGGGGCAGACGAATCGGGCCTGCAGGAATTGGAGGGGCGGAGATTAGGATGGGCGATTTGTAGCGGCGCCTCCTGGCAAGTCAATGCCTTTGTCTTCACAGAGCGGCCTTCTGAGCGGGATTCGGATCCTTCCCGGGTTGGTCCCTGGCAGGTCCGAGGCGGGAGCCCCAGGAGCGGCCATCCACTGCGGCTGTAGGTCTGATGCTGAGGGGACGAAGAGTCTGGGGCTCGGAATGGGCCCTCTGGGACTGGCCCTTCTCTCGCTCCCCTGCTGTGACTACTAGGTTGGACTGGGCTACCAACAATGATGATAGTTATTTTAAAATGTAAGCAAATTGCTACTAACAACGTGGCTTATGAGGCCAGCCCGGTTGTTTTTTATTTAAAGTCCCTGTTTCCCCACCTCTGGATTTTGGCAGCTGATCGCTTCTCCAGGAGGGTCCTAGGGTGACCACGACGGAGGGGAGGCGTATTCAGGAAATCTGGTTGCTTGGGGGCCTCTCCATTCTTGTCTGGGCACTAGAAGTTTTTAACTCCACCAGGCTGAGACCAGGCATGGGCAGGAGAGGTCTGCTTTCTGGGCTCAGAGGTCTCCTATTATCACCTCTGGACAAACCCAGAATGATCACTGAGCACCTCACCTCCTAGCTTCATCTCTTCCTCTCTCCTCTTGAGGAGAAAACATGGTAAAATAAAAATTGACTCTGTTTGGTTTATCCCATTCTGCTAAAGTTCTTGGTTTGATCATAATCGCTGTGCCATCTTACAGCATTTACAAACCAGTCCCACAAGGAGGTATTGTGAGATATGTAATTAGTTTTGACTGGATTAATCCCTCCTTTTATTGTAGCCCCTTAGTCTACTGTCTTCAGGCAGATGAAATAGAAAGAAACTAGTCCAATTAATGCTACATTTGTATGCTGCTTCCTAACCCCCCGAGAAAAATGTCCCCCTCTCTAATAATTGAAAACAAATTGAAGGTGCTCAAATAGTGCTATCTCCTGCTACAAATTCATTAGTTGGTGAAACCCAGCCCTTAATTTTTATTCTATCCTTATCTTCTCATGTGTTTGTATCACCTCCATTTTACCTTTGCTGTGATTTTAAAAGAGTCAGACATATTGGCTCCTGGCTTCTAGAACATCTTGGTTTCTAGTGCACTTGATGCAATGGCATTTACTGTCTTCAGAAACGGGATAATGATGTAGAATAAAACGTATTCTAATAAAGACATGACTCTTCTAAGATCTGTTGCTGTTTGCCTTTTGAAAATCAGCAGGTAAAATACATATTGACATTAAATATGACAATTTTGACTCTTACTCCTTAGTATGATAATAGTTCTACCAGGGCAGTTTTTTAAATATTTCTTTTCTATCTTTTGGTCAACATGAGTGATAAGTCAGACTTGTCTGAAGTAGAGAAGTCTGACAGGCCCAAACGGAAGAAAACTAATACTAAAAAAAAAAGCCTTCTTCCCTCAAAGGTAAGTAGGTCATGGGGAGTTTCTATTTGAGACAAACAATGGTGAAAATTAATAGGTTTGGTAAATACATGCTTCTAGTAATTTTTGCCACAAAGTAAACAATAGGGTACCAATTATTTAATGTAACATTATGTTCATCATTCAGTCATGTCTGACTGTTTGTAACCCCATGAACTGTAGCTCCTGAGGCTTTTCTCCCCATTGGCTTCTCCAGGCAAGAATACTGGAGTGAATTGCCATTTCTATTCCAGGGGATCTTCTTGACTCAGAGATTGAACCCGTGCCTCCTGCACTGCAGACAGATTCTATACCTTCTGATCCACCAGGGAAGCCTAATGTAACATTCAGTTCAGTTCAGTTCAGTCGCTCAGTCATGTCCGACTATTTGCGACCCCATGAATCGCAGCACGCCAGGCCTCCCTGTCCATCACCAACTCCCGGAGTTCACTCAGACTCACGTCCATCAAGTCGGTGATGCCATCCAGCCATCTCATCCTCTGTCGTCCCCTTCTCCTCCTGCCCCCAATCCCTCCCTGCATCCGAGTCTTTTCCAATGAGTCAACTCTTCGCATGAGGTGGCCAAAGTACTGGAGTTTCAGCTTTAGCATCATTCCTTCCAAAGAACACCCAGGACTGATGTCCTTTAGAATGGACTGGTTGGATCTCCTTGCAGTCCAAGGGAGTCTCAAGAGTCTTCTCCAACAGCGCAGTTCAAAAGCATCAATTCTTTGGCACTCAGCTTTCTTCATAGTCCAACTCTCACATCCATTCATGACCAATGGAAAAACCATAGCCTTGACTAGATGAAACTTTGTTAGCAAAGTAATGTCTCTGCTTTTTAATATGCTGTCTAGATTGGTCATAAATTTCCTCCCAAGGAGCAAGTGTCTTTTAATTTCATGGCTGCAGTCACCTTCTGCAGTGATTTTGGAGTGCAGAAAAATAAAGTCAGCCACTGTTTCCACTATCATAGGCAATGGGAATTTACTGTATGGCTCAGGAAACTCAAACAATCAACCTAGAGGGGTGGGATGGGGAAGGAGGTGGGACTGGGGTTCAAAAGGGAGAGGATATGTGTATACCTATGGCTGATTCATGTTGGGGTTTGACAGAAAGCAACAAAATTTTGGAAGGCAATTATCCTTCAATAAAATAATTAAAAAGAAAAAAAATTTCATACAGATGTATCTAATTAGTTATCTTCTAACAGAGAATCTTTTGATCTTTAAAACAATAACTTTCATGACCTGCAATTTTGTGTCCATTAGGGGTGTCCAGGGAAGGCATTTCAAACATCTATCTCCACTGGTACAGCCAGCCTGTGAGTCACAGCTGTTGACTCAAAGTGTGGTTGAATGACCAGAGCTCAAGAGATAATACCCTTTCTATGAAAATCAGGCTGGAGATTAGGGGGAAAGAACTGTGGTACTTGGCCAGTTCTTTTTGGTTCTTTATTTATATTTAGCTATGGAGATTTAAGGACATGAATCCAGAGCGGGTCATGTCTTTGGGCCCTTACAGTAATGTAGAGGATAATTATCAGCAATAAAACCTACAGTATCTCCTTTTACCTCAAAATGTTTGAATGGCCAGCTTCATGTTGAAGTTCACGGCTTTTCTTGTCCATTCCCTTTTCTTTGTGGTCCAGGAAGATTTTTCTTTTAATTTCATTTGTGTAAATTTCCTATATATGGAGTGATGAATTTTAATGGTGTTGCTAATTTTCTATTAGTTTCCTTGATAAACAAGTTTCTAGCTTATGACATCTGTTGAGAGAGAACAATCTGTGGAATTTCAGTCCTTTACAATTTATTATGATTTTCTTTGAAGCTTATTACATCCTATTGTGAAATATTTCATTTGAATATTTAAAATAAGCTGTAAGTAACCCTTTTGACTAGGATGATGACACGTGTGGAGGATATCTCTGTTATGCAAACAATGAGATTAAAGTGATATAAACTACAAAATTCAAAAATTTCAGTGCTCATTCTTCACAGCAAGTGTTCTTGCCTGGAGAATCCCAGGGACGCGGGAGCCAGGTGGGGTCACACAGAGTTGGACACGACTGAAGCGACTAAGCAGCAGCAGCAGCATTCTTCACAGAGATCAAAAACAAATTATTATACCTCAGACAGAGCACCACCTCCTGAAGAGTAAAATGGGGGCAAGATTTGATTCCAGAGAGAGTTAATGGACTATAGCAAATATGAATGGGGCCAGTATCACCTCCAGACCTCTCTTTGAGATCAATAGAAAAAGAATTTAGGCAATAAGCCCCCTCAAGAAATTCATTTCTTATTATTATTCTGTAATGTTGAAAATTAAGGATTTTGAAGAGGAAAAGGAGCTTATTATGCAAGCTACATTAAAATCAACCATGAAATCCAGTGCATACCTTACTGTTGCAGCAATTAGAAATTGAATATCCACTGGGAAAAAAATTCAGAAGTGGAAACTCTGTGCAGATCCAGGTGCCTTCTCTGAGAAACAAATGTGAACCATTTGAAAAGAGTGACTTCAGAAAACACCTTAATGTCTATGTTGCTAATAGTTGCTGCTTCAAAACATCAGTTTTTCTTCTTATGAGTCAGGAATGCATTACCAAGGTAGATTTAGAAAAGGCAGAGGAACAACAGATCATATTGCCAACATCTGTCGGATCATCAAAAAAGTAAGAGAGGTCCAGAAAAAAATCTACTTCTGCTTTATTGACTATGCCAAAGTCTTTGACTATGTGGATCACAGCAGACTGTGGAGAATTCTTCAAGAGATGGAAATACCAGAACCCCTTGCCCGCCTCCTGAGAAACCTGTATGCAGGTCAAGAAGCAACAGATAGAAATGGACATGAACAACAGACTGGTTCCAAATAGGGAAAGGAGTACCTCAAGGCTGTGTATTGTCACCCTGTTTATTTAACTTATATGCAGAGTACATCATGAGAAACGCTGGACTGGAAGAAGCACAGGCTGGAATCAAGACTGCTGGGATAAATACCAAAAACCTCAGATAGGTAGATGACACCACCCTTATGGCAGAAAATGAAGAGAAACTAAAGAGCCTCTTGATGAAAGTGAAAGAGAAAGAGTTAAAAGGTTGGATTGAGACTCAACATTCAAAAAATGAAGATCATGGCATCCGGTCCCATCACTTCATGGCAAATAGATGGAGAAAAAGTGGGAACAGTGGCAGACTTTATTTTGGGGGGCTCCAAAATCACTGCAGATGGTGACTGCAGCCATGAATTTAAAAGATGCTTACTCCTTGGAAGGAAAGTTATGACCAATCTAGACAGCATATTATAAAGCAGAGACATTACTTTGCCAACAAACGTCCGTCTAGTCAAGGCTATGGTACTTCCAGTAGTCACGTATGGATGTGAGAGTCACACTTTAAAAGAAAGCTGAGCGCCGAAAAAAACTGATGCTTTTGAACTGTGGCGTTAGAGAAGACTCTTGAGAGTCCCTTCTACAGCGAGGAGATCCAACCAGTCCATCCTAATGGAAATCAGACCTGAACATTCATTGGAAGGACAGATGCTGAAGCTGAAATTCCAATACTTTGGCCACCTGATGTGAAGAACTGAGTCATTTGAAAAGACCCTGATGCTGGGGAAGATTGAAGGTGGGAAGCGAAGGGAACAACAGAGGATGAGATGGTTGGATGGCTTCACTGACTCAATGGCCATGAGTTTGAGTAAGCTCCTGGAGTAGGTGATGGACAGGAGGGGCTGGAGTGCTGCAGTCACTGGGGTTGCTCAGCCTTCTTGATAGTCCAACTCTCACATCCATACATGATTACTGGAAAGACCATAGCTTTGACTAGACAGACCTTTGTTGGCAAAGTAATGTCTCTGCTTTTTAATATGCTGTCCAGCTTGGTCATAGCTTTTCTTCCAAGGAACAATTGTCTTTAATTTTATGGTTGTAGTCACCATCTGCAGTGATTTTGGATCCACACCCCTCCCACCAAGAAAACTCCCTCACTGTCCCCACTGTTTCCCCATCTACTTGCTGTGAAATGATGGGATAGATGCCATGATCTTCGTTTTCTGAATTTTGAGTTTTAAACCAACTTTTTCACTCTTCTCTGTCACTTTCATCCAGAGGCTCTTTAGTTCCTCTTTGCTTTCTGCCATGAGGGTGTTATCTGCGTATCTGAGGTTATTGATATTTCTCCTAGCAATCTTGTTTCCAGCTTGTGCTTCATCCACACCAGCGTTTCTCATGATGTACTCTGCATATAAGTTAAATAAGCAGGGTGACAATATACAGCCTTGAAGTACTCCTTTCCCAATTTCGAACCAGTCTGTTGTTCCATGTCCAGTTCTAACTGTTGCTTCCTGACCTGCATACAGATTTCTCAAGAGGCAGATCAGGTGGTCTGGTATTCCCATCTCTTTCAGAATTTTCCACAGTTTCTTGTGATCCACACAGTCAAAGGCTTTGGCATAGTTGATAAAGCAGAAATCGATGCTTTTCTGGAACTGTCTTGCTTTTTCGATGATCAAACAGATGTTGGCAATTAGATCTCTGATTCCTCTGCCTTTTCTAAATCCAACTTGAATATCTGGAAGTTCAAGGTCCATGTACTTTTGAAGCCTGGATTGCAGAATTTTGAGCATTACTTTGCTAGTGTGTGAGATGAGTGCAATTGTGCGCTAGTTTGAGCATTCTTTGATATTGCCTTTCTTTGGGATTAGAAAGGCATACTTGCGGAGCTCCACAGGCAACAGAAGACGCACAGCTGCCTCGATGTCTTCGTGCGTGATGGTGCGGCGCTTGTTGTAGCGGGCCAGGCGCCCAGCCTCTTCGGCAATCCGCTCAAACATAACTTTCACAAACGAATCCAGGATGTTCACGGAGTCGTGGGAAAGACTCAGGCCTTTATGCATTTGCCTCAGCACCCTAGGGAAATAGGTAGCAAAACTTGAGAAATTGTCCTTACGGCAGTGCCGGCGACGGCGACGGCGGCCATTAGCTGTCTTCTGCTTTGCCTGTTTTGGTTCTGCATCATACGGCTCTGGTTTGGAGGTCTCTGCTTTCGCCATCTCCGTTTCAGAGGGTTCAGTTTCGGAGGATGGTTGGGACACGACAGAGCCACCCCTCCCCGTAGCTCAGCCCAGAACACCAGTGAGGGGGAGGTTGAAGGCCGTTGGCTGGATTTATAGGCCCTGCTTTCCCTGACGTCACAGACACTGTCCATATCTGACTGGATGCAAGGCAGGGAGGCGTGTTACTATGGCAGCCCATGTCACGTGACACTGGACGTCCCACTTCCCAACTCCTGATGCGCCCCTCCCCCACGTTTCACCCCCCCTCCCCCCCAGTCAGCCCAACTCCCCTGGTGGCTCTGACGGTAAAGTGTCTGTCTACAGTGCGGGAGACCTGGGTTCGATCCCTGGGTCGGGAAGATTCCGTGGCGAAGGAAAGGGCAACCCACTCCAGTACGCTTGCCTAGAAAATCCCATGGGCGGCGGAGCCTGGTGTCCATGTGGTCACAAAGAGTCGGACATGACTGAGCGACTTCACTTTCGCTTTTCACTTTCATGTATTGGAGAAGAAAATGGCAACCCACTCCAGCGTTCTTGCCTGGAGAATCCCAGGGATGGGGGAGCCTGGTGGGCTGCCGTCTATGGGGGTCACACAGAGTCAGACACGACTGAAGTGACTTAGCATAGCATAGCATAGCATACCCCATATAAAAATCTCTGGATGATACCTAAATATAGATGGGAAAATGAAAATGGAAAAGGCCAATGAAACTTGTAGGGAGAGAATTTTGACCATAAAGATCCCTAAACTTACGGAGAAACCACGAATAGAAATAACCATTTAGGAAAGTGACGCGTTGCGAAAAGTACAGGGGTTTCCATCGAACAAATGACACAACCGACACATATTGAAGCAAAGTTCAGGAGGTTTTTAATGTTTTCGTTGAGGTAGAAATGTTTTAAAGATTAAATGTAAGGCCTAAGGGGAGAACCCTTAAGTCTGGTTTGCGATGGTCAGACAGTCCTGAGGCAGTTCATCTGCAGGTGTGGTATCTGATGAGCGACTTGGTGGCCTCTGTTATGGCATGCTTGCGGAGCTCCCCAGGCAACAGAAGACGCACAGCTGTCTCGATGTCTTGGTGCGAGATGGTGCGGCGCTTATTGTAGCGGGCCAGGCACCCAGCCTCTTCGGCAATCCGCTCAAACATATCTTTCACAAACGAATCCAGGATGTTCACGGAGTCGTGGGAAAGACTCAGGCCTTTATGTATTTGCCTCAGGCACCCCGGGGAAATAGGTAGCAAAACTTGAGAAATTGTCCTTACGGCAGTGCCGGCTACGGCGATGGCGGCTATTAGCTGTCTTCTGCTTTGCCTGTTTTGGTTCTGCATCATACGGCTCTGATTTGGAGGTCTCCGCTTTCGCCATCTCCGTTTCAGAGGGTTCAGTTTCCGAGGATGGTTGGGACACGACAGCGCCACCCCTCCCCGTAGCTCAGCCCAGAACACCAGTGAGGGGGAGGTTGAAGGCCGTTGGCTGGATTTATAGGCCCTGCTTTCCCTGACGTCACAGACACTGTCCATATCTGATTGGATGCAAGGCAGGGAGACGTGTTACTATGGCAGCCCATGTCACGTGACACTGGACGTCCCACTTCCCAACTCCTGATGCGCCCCTCCCCCACGTTTCACCCCCCACCCCCCCGAGTCAGCCCAACTCCCCTGGTGGTCTGACGGTAAAATGTCTGTCTACAGTGCGGGAGACCTGGGTTCGATCCCTGGGTCGGGAAGATTCCATGGCGAAGGAAAGGGCAACCCACTCCAGTACTCTTGCCTAGAAAAATCCATGGACTGTGGAGCCTGGTGTCCATGTGGTCACAAAGAGTCGGACATGACTGAGCGACTTCACTTTCACTTTCAGCCAAACCCAGTGAAATTCACCTAAGTTGAAAAATGAAATAATCAATTAGAGTTTCCTGAAAGAGTATGACAGACCTGCATTCCTCAAGCTCTTTCAGGCATCAGTGTGACTCAGGTCACTTCGTGTACATTTTACTCGAACCCAGTCTGATCTACAGTGGCATGTGCAAAATGTCCTTGCTTCCTCAGCAGAGTGCTCCTGAAAATAATAGGAATTAAATGAACAGCTATTATCTCCAAAATTTATCAAAAGCAATGATCAGTATGAAGAGAATGACAAAATCCCATTCTCCAAATACAGAACACAAACAGAAATAGGAATACTTACACATACACACTAAAAATATTTAACATTTTGCAAATTATAAATTCTTTTCTTAAACATTATTTAGGCCCCCCAAATACCACACATACTGGAATTGATTATTTATAGTGGTTATTTCTCAAAAAATTATTACTCTTATTGCTGAGAAGCCACTAGGATGAGAGAAAGCGAATAAAAAAAGAGAGAAATAAACCACCTAGAAATAAACGTACCTAAGGTGGTGAAAGACGTGTACTTAGAAAAAATAAGACCCTCATCAAAGAAAGTGAAGATAATACAAAAAGAGGGAAAGGTTTACCTTGTTTATGGATTGGAAAAATTGATATTGTTAAAATAAACATGCTACCCAAGGCAATCCACATACTCAATGCAATTGCTATGAACATACCAGGGCATTTCCCACAAAACTACCACAGACAATTTTAAATTTTGTGTAGCAAATGTAAGACCCTGAATTGCCAAAACCATCTTAAGGAAGAAGATCAGAACTGGAGGAATCAGGTTCCCTGACTTTGAACTATATCAGAAAACTACATTAATCCAATCAGTATAGTATTGGCACAAAAACAGACATATGGAACCGAAGAGAGAGCCCAGAAATAAACCTATGTGCTTATGGTCAATTAATCTGTAATAAAAAAGACAAGAATATACAGTGGAGAGAAGACAATCTCTTCCATAAGTGGTGCTGGCATAACTGGATAGCTACATGCAATAAAGTAAAATTAGAACATTCTCTAACAGCATATACAAAAATAAACTTAAAATGGACTAAAGACCTAAATATAATACATATAGTATGTAGGAAGTAATTTTAAGAAACAGAATCCATTATTTTAATGAGCTGTGTTTCTTTCACATTTGTAAATTCAGAAATTAAATGAACATATTAGTCATAAAAAAACATTAAAAATACAAAACAATTGGGTTGTAAAGAGATAACTGGGACCTCAAAGGTCTCTGATACACAAGAAATGTAGCACAGAGAAGGGAAAAGCAGTTTGATGTTGAAGAATGGAAGGGGGAGTAACGCTAGTAATTGTTCACTTCAGTTGATGATTGAGGAAATAAAAGAGCCTAGTGGGCTGTCACCTTGCAATGTTGTAGTTCACTGTAAAGGCAAAATAAGGGAAATGGCTTCATGGCTGAGTTAACAATTTGCAAGTCTCAACTCACGGATGATGGTGTTGATAGGATAGGCATACCCCATTCAGAAACCTTTTCAACATTACCATTGTTTCTGGATTCACTTATAAAGAGGACCCCAACACAGCATAGAAGTTAAGTGCAACAAAAAAATCAGGGAAAAAAAACTCATTTCACACTCCCTAGAATCAGAAGTTTCTACCCTAACTCATTCAGATGATCTAATGTCGTTCTTTTTCAGCCCTTAATCTCTTGTTTTTGAAGTGGAAAACCTTCATGGTTTTCAGCTTAACATCCTAGGGATGACGAGGGCATTCATCAGAGAAGCTAAAAAGTTCATGTTGACTCCATGTCAGCCAAGGAGGGACTCAAACTGGTAGCCACAGTCACAGAGCCACCCTACAGCGAGGTTATCCTAACTAAACCAATAATGGTCTTCCTGGGGTGTTTGGGTCTGGTGACAGTAGTGTAAGAAGTATGATTATTTATTTTATTGTTCATTTTATAAAACTAATTAAGATCATTTAAATATTATATAAGTATTAGAAAATGGCCAAATAGTAAAGAATCCACTTGCAATGCAGGAGACTCAGGTCCAATCCCTGGGTCCGGAAGATCCCCTGGAGGAGGAAATGGAATCCCACTCCAGTGTTCTTGCCTGGAAAATTCCATGGACAGAAGAGCGAGGCAGGTTACAGTCCATGGAGTCACAAAGAGTCAGACACGACTGAGCGACTAATACTTTGAACACTTTCAAGTATTCTAGATCTCCTGTACAAAATGCTAGTGATTGGGTCAATTAAACACATTCATTTATTGTCTCATACTTGTGGAGGCTCTAAGTCCAAATCAAGGTTTCATCTGAGTTGGATCTTATGCAAGGTGTGAATGCATAAGGGGCCTCCATTCCTGGCCATTTTCCTTGGCTTGTAAATAGCTGAAATCTCCCTATACCTCCCCACATTTTCTTCTCTATATGTATGTATCTATGTCTGATTTTCCCTTGTTCAGTTCAGTTCATTTCAGTTGCTCAGTCGTTTCCGACTCTTTGCAATCCTATGAACCACAGCACGCCAGGCCTCCCTGTCTGTCACCAACTCCCAGAGTCCACCCAAACCCATATCCATTGTGTTGGTGAGGCCATCCAACCATCTCATCCTCTGTCATCCCCTTCTCCTCCTGCCCTCAATCTTTCCCAGCATCAGGGTCTTTTCAAATGAGTCAGCTCTCCGCATCAGGTGGCCAAAGTACTGGAGTTTCAGCTTCAACATCAGTCCCTCCAATGAACACCCAGGACTGATCTCCTTTAGGATGGACTGGATCTCCTTGCAGTCCAAGGGACTCTCAAGAGTCTTCTCCAACACCGCAGTTCAAAATCATCAATTCTTCAGCGCTCAGCTTTCTTTATAGTCCAGCTCTCACATCCATGCATGACTAATGGAAAAACTGTAGCCTTGACTAGACAGACATTTGTTAGCAAAGTAATGTCTCTTCTTTTTGATATGCTGTCTAGGTTGGTCATAACTTTCCTTCCAACGAGCAAGCGTCTTTTAATTTCATGGCTGCAGTCACCATCTTCAGTGATTTTGGAGCCCAAGAAAATAAAGTCAGCCACTGTTTCCCCATCTATATGCCATGAAGTGATGGAACTGGATGCCATGATCTTAGTTTCCTGAATGTTGAGCTTTAAGCCAACTTTTTCACTCTCCTCGTTCACTTTCATCAAGAGGCTCTTCCCTTTTCATATGGATATAACTCATTTGGATTAAGACCTACTCTAATGAACATATTTTAACTTGATTACTTGGTAAATTTTCTATCTCCAAATATGATCACATATGAGTGTTTATGGCATAGATACATTAATTTTAGAGGCACAAAATCAACCCATAGGAGATACGCATTTTGAACTACTTGTGGGCATATCTCCTGCCTCTTCCATCTTATTAAGAGAACACTAGTGACCACTTATGAGAAACACGGTGGCCCCACCACAGTCCTTTTCACAATTCTGTGAATGTTCAGTAATTTCATTTTAGTATTTTATTTCATCTTCCCTCTGTGAGGGAGAAGATAGTCTGTCATTCTCAATTGTTAGAAAGTATTCTTTACACCTACAGTTGTAATTGCTTCCTATTGTATAGAATATAAGAGCCCGTAAAGTACACCACTCTCAGCCAGACATTGAGATAAAATCCTGATAATCCACGAAATCAAACTTTTCCTGAGCACTTCAGGAAAGGGACAGGGCTCTACAGGACAGAAAAAACAGAAGACTTTCTTTAAACTGGCAGAACCTCATGAGATAAAGAAAAAGAATTGAGTTCCTCATTTCATGCCAGTCAGAATGGCTGCTACCCAAAAGTCTACAAGCAATAAATGCTGGAGAGGGTGTGGAGAAAAGGGAACCCTCTTACACTGTTGGGAATGCAAACTAGTACAGCCACTACGGAGAACAGTGTGGAGATTCCTTAAAAAACTGGAAATAGAACTGTCATACGACCCAGCAATCCCACTGCTGGGCATACACACTGAGGAAACCAGAATTGAAAGAGACACGTGTATCCCAATGTTCATTGAAGCACTGTTTATAACAGCCAGGACATGGAAGCAACCTAGATGTCCATCAGCAGACGAATGGATAAGAAAGCTGTAGTACATATACACAATGAAATATTACTCAGCCATTAAAAAGAATGCATTTGAATCAGTTCTAATGAGGTGGATGAAACTGGAGCCGATTATACAGAGTGAGGGCAGAAAGAAAAACACCAATACAGTATACTAACCCATATATATGGAATTTAGAAAGATGGTAAAGATGGAGAAGCTCTATATAGTCAGCAAAAGCAATACATTAATTTTATTATGTATTGGGAGCTGACTGTGGCTCAGATCATGAACTCCTTATTGCCAAATTCAGACTGAAATTGAAGAAAGTAGGGAAAACCACTAGACCATTCAGGTATGACCTAAATCAAATCATGATCAATATGTGAGCAAAACTACAGCTCTGGTATTTTGCAAATATTTTCCAGTACTGTTTGCTTTGTTCTACAAATCTTGGAATGTTGCTAAATCCAGGGAGTGGTTGGCCAGACCTCCTCCAGGGACATAAATTCCAAGATCCTCTTCTTATCTATCTATTACACAATAGATAATAGATTCTCTTCCACACTCACAGCAGGTGTGGCTGACACCCACAGCAGTAGTCAGGGCAGTGTCCTGGTAGGTCAGAAGCAAGGTCAGAGGCCTGTTCTGCTTTGTCTCTGAAGCCTAAACAAGACTTAATGTAATTTCCCTAACAATAGTGTCTATTGTTGTAAATATCATGATTTTTCATGTTGTCTCCAATTTTTTTTTTACAAATTAAGTTCTAAGAATGATGTGGTCTTTCGTGTGCAGGACATTTATGCACTCTCATTGCCCGAGAAAGGGATGGGATGAAGACAGGTGTGGGCAGAGGAAGAAGCGCATATCTAATGCTGACTCTCCAAAATTATTTTCTGATCCCATACTGAATCTGAAGGTAAAATGAGCCATTAAAATCACTTCATACTGGCCCAGCAGAGTCAGAACTTTATACCACCTCCTTGATCAGTCCTTAGAATTGGGCTGACTTGAGAAGTTCAATGCAGCTCTGTGCAGCTGAGGTACACCTGAAGTGGCTTATGACTAAGGAACAGCAGTAAGTCTGTCCTTGTTGTGGTGTTCTGAGTGGTCCATCTTTGAGTCTATCAAAGCCTTATCATGATACTTAGGCTAGGAATGCAACACTATCTGTGTGTTTGCTTACTCTCACTACTTGCTTTCTGCTTCCATTTGTTTATGAAAGGAGATTTACTGTCATAGTCTTTGGCATGGCTCTGTAGACAATGTGTCTTTTTGTTTGCTAGTATGATCTATATGCTAACTTTATCTGTAGCTTTACAACGATGTGTCCAGGTGTGCTTCCTGAATCTATGGAAACATAGCCTCCCTAAATTCTGGAAAGTATCAACTGTTTCTCTGTGAATATTATTATTCTAAAATTTAGCCCGGTTACCACTTTTGGCATGCCTACAAGATGTACTTAATACCTCCTTAGTATTAAGTCCATTTCTTAAGTCTCTTGCCATCTATTTAATCTTTTACTTCATGTGTCTTTCTATGAGGTAGTCTATATAATTTCTTTCATCTATATTCTAAATCAACAATTCTTCATCCAGCTGTGTATCTTCTGCTGTTTAAAATTTCTTGGAAGATATTTATAAGAATACAGTAATGTTAGGGAAGTTTAACACCACACTTACAGCAATAGACAGATAATTTAGATAGAAAATCAATAAGGAGACAGCAGTGGCCTTCAATGACATGTTAGTCCAGTTGGATGGAATAAATATTTATAGAATATTCCATCCAAAATAGCAGAATATACATTCTTTTCAAGTACACGTGGAACATTGTCCAGGATAGACCCCATGCTATGCCACAAAAAACCCAAGACTCAACAAACTTAAAAGAGCAGTAATTGTACCAAGCATTTTCTCTAACCACACTGTATGAAATTAGAAAATAATTACATAAAGAAAATGCAAAAACCACAAACACATGGAGACAAAAGAATATGATGGGAAAAAAAAAAACAGTGCATCAGTGAAGAAATCAAAGAAGAAGTTAGAAAATACCTGGAGACAAATGAAAACAAACACACATGTTTCCAAAACCTATGGGATGCAGCAAAAGCAGTTCTAAGAGGAAAGCTTATAGCCACGCAGGTCTACCTCAAAAACCAAGGAACATCTCCAATAAAGAACCTAACCTACCATCTAAAGGAATTAGAAAAAGAACAAGCCAAGCCCAAGGTCAGCAGAAGGAAGGAAATAATAAAGATCAGAGAAGAAATCAATAAAATAGAGACAGGAGAGAAGCAGTAATTTGAAAGGAGCCTAGGTCAGACCCACCTACTGATCTTGGAGTGTCTCTTGGAGAGGTAGGAGAAATCTGGAGCTCACTCTGGGGACATAGATACTGGTGGACGCAATTTTAGAAAGCTTTTTCTGCCACATGGACACTGGTGCTGGCAAGTATCATTTTGACATCTTCCCCCTGGCCTATAAGTCTCAGGACCAAGCCTTGCTCCTGACCACAAGCCCATGGGCACCAGGATTGGATGTCTCAGGTCAAGTAACTGGCCAGGCAGAGACACAGGCCCATCCACCAGCATCCAGCGTGCCTTATGATGCCCTGAGCCCACAGGTGCCACTGGACACAAGCCTGTCCACCAGAGTGCCTAGAATCTGTCCCACACATGAGAGCACAGGCACTAGACCTGGGACACCCAGGGTCCTGCAGCCAGAGCCCCAGGACCCAGCTCTGCCCACCATGGAGCTGCTAGTAGCCCTAGGACAGCCTGGGCCTCAGTCCCACCCACCAGCAGGTCAGCACCAGCTCTGAGATACCTTGGACTCCTCAGCCAGCTGTGCCAGGACACAGCCCCACTCACCAGTGAACCAGTGTTAGGTTTTGGATACACTAGAGCTTGCAGCCAGCTCTATCTGGAATGGGTCCCATCCAACAGAAGGTGGAAACTAGATCTAGGCTGCTCTTGGATACTGTCCAGCAGCTGCTTCAACATCTTTGTCTGTGAGAAAGCCCAAAGTGCTTGTCATTGAACAGATGTTGATGTGCCAAGGACGAGATGCACAGTCAGTGTTACTGTCTAATCTGGGTTACTAAAATTGTTACCAAACCAAACTTGGACCCACTATCCAGCACAGAGTAAAGCCAATCTACTGACACCAGGTTGTGGCGAAGGAAAGTACACTGCTTATGGCAAGCATCAAGCAAGGAGCATGGGCAGCTAATACTCAAAAGATCTGAACTCTCTAGTGGCCTTCAGGGAAGGGTTTTTTAAAACAGAGTGAGGGAGAGGGTAACAGGGTGTGTGACCAGCACACACATATTCTTCTGATTGGTTGGTGATGAAGTATAATGGGAGTGAGCATCATCAACCTAATAGTTCCAGCTAGTTTGGGGTCTATGATCCCAATGCTTGTGGTCAGCATAGAGTTAACTTCTTTCACCTGATGTGGGTTTCAGTATCTGCAAACAGCTCAAAGTATATGGCTCAGAATATTATCTATAGCCCTTCAGGAGAAACTGAGGTCCTTGATTTCGTGTAATGGCCAAACTATTATTATTTTGTCTTGCTTGACTGTTTTCCTTTGTCTCTGTATTTTCTTGCTTCTCTGATTCAGTTTTACTCTTTGGAATTCAGAGAAGATATAGCATGCTAAACTAGATATAGCATGCTAAACATTTTCTGCAAACAAGAGGCAGGTGGAAGACATATGGGGAGGGAGTCTCCTCGAATTCTACATAGTGTCCTGCTCAGTTACAGTAATGTGTAATGATACTAATAACGGGCTCATTGGCCCTCAGTCCTGGCTCTCCTTTTCCCAAGGTAAGCACTTGAGGTATGATGAGCTACCAGACTGCTTCCAAACGGGGCTGGAAATACCAGAACTTTCTGCCCCCTCCTTGCTCAGGCATTGTCCCCTTTATGTCTGCACTATTCAGTGAAGCTCCCTCTAGTGTCCTACCCTCTAGGAGAAGGCAATGGCAACCCACTCCAGTGTTCTTGCCTGGAGAATCCCAGGGACAGGGGAGCCTGGTGGGCTGCCGTCTCTGGGGTCGCACAGAGTCAGACACGACTGAAGCGACTTAGCAGGAGTGTCCTGTTCTGGCTCATTCTTTCTCTTTAGCTCACAGGCTTCCACTGAGGGTGAAATCCTGTATGTATTTGGTCTCTACAAAAGGGTTTTATACTTTCTGGATGGGCTCGAGAAAAGTTATATTTTTTGTATATTTTTGTGTTTGTCTCATTGTTTGGCTGAGAGTGATTCCTTACAAGTTTATACATCCTAATCCAAAGGAGAATTTTCAAACAATTTAAGAATACAAATAGAAAACTTGACACAGTTAACCAAAAATTGAGTTCTAATAATGAATTTGATAATATATAATATATATGAATTTCATAATAAATTCCCAAAGTTGAAATGACAGAACATGTTGTTTCTCCATAGAAATGGGAGGTTATAAATCTATTAAAAGTAACGAGAAAATCACCATCTGCCTCTGAGTTAAATAATAACTTACAGAAACACAGAACACCAATGGGCTAAGAGGAAAACACAGAGGAAATTAGATTATATTAACAATACCATTAATATTAATATTAATATTGAAACACTGCAAAGACAAGGTCATCTCAGTTTTTTGTTTTTTGTTTTTTTTTACTGCTCACCATTTTCTCTTAACTTAATGCAAAGGTCAAAAGACATGTTCCTCTTTCAGCTGTGGATTCATATCATCAAATAACCATGTTTGAAAACAAACCTCAAGGAAGCACACACAGGTTTATCCCAGGTCACCTCCCCACACATTTTGGGACAATGCCTGTGGCTCACAGGCTGTAGGACCCTCATTGGCTGTTCCACTGGACACTGGTGCTTGAGCTACTCTCATTGGGCACTCTTGTTATCCTGTGATACATAATTGTGGGTCACAAAACTTTTCTTTGGAATGTGGTAAGAAATAGTAGGTAAAAAATTAGAATTTGGTAAGTCTGAACATACCAATAATGGAGTATGGAATACTAACTTCATAATTCAGAGACCTGGAGAAGTAAACTGATATTTTTGTACTATTTTTTGTTTCTCACTTATGTATCTTAAATAATTCTGAATATGGGGTATGTGGTAACTTTGACTTTTCTTATCAGTTTCTTCACTTTACTTTTTTGTCATTTCCCACATAAAATATTCTGGATTACTGTACCCTATTTCTTAGACACTTACAGAATAAAAGAAGCAAATAAAATGTTTAGAAAACTGATAATGACCCTAGAGATCACCAGAAAGGCTGAAACAGGAATTATTTCTTGAACTTTTAAATTCAGCTATTTCTGCAACATATTTCAGTTTACGCTTATGTTTTACAATGAATTCTGTAATACAGACAATGTTGAAAAAAGTTGAAATGGGTATGCTTGTCAACTTAATACTATTTTCCTAAGGTGGGAATTGATAGTTTGTTATTTAAGCTGTAAAGTCCTTGCTGTAATTTGTATTTTCAAGCTAACACTGTTAGATCATGTTTACACTTTAGGTGTCTGCGTTCCTCAATCACCCTCTAAAGTGAAAAACAACATATTCTCATTTCCCATCCAGGTCTTTAACATTGAACCCCATTTTCCCTCCCTCCTTCCTAGAGGTCATGTGTGTCACTCACCCTTGCATTTCTGCTTCATGGCCCGTATGGTGCAGTTGTAACACTCGTTTATTAATGCCTGTATTTGATTATTGGATTCACTAAATGTAAAATACACCTAACACAATAAAAATCATCCTAGTTCATTCACAGGAATTCATACATAATATATCTTTCTGACTAGCATGCGAGAAAAGTTCTGAAAAACATTTGTATATCATATGGCCAGACATTGAGATACTGAAGCAGCAAACAATGAACACAACAGAAATTATGTCATTTTGGAAAACACTAATTTTTTAATTAATTTATTTGTTATTGAAAGATAAACACTATTTTTCTTATGGGTCCACAGTTCTGTTTTGAAACTTGATGGCTCTTCAGTGAGCTTTTCACTTCCAAAACTGTATCCTGGTTGTATAAGACCATGTCAAGGTCCCATCCAGAGAAATTTAATTGCAGGTGATTTGGTGGAAGTTTTTCCTGATAATCCTTGGGAACCATATCACTTTTTCTAATTCTTTCTTAAGATTTTTCTAGAGGGTTTCCCTGGTTTTCCAGTGGCTGAGACTCTGCACTCCCAAGGAGGGGTCCCAATTTCAATCCTGGGTTGGGGAACTAGATTGTGCATGCTGCAACGAAGAACTGCTGCAGTGAAATAAATTAATAAAAAATGATTTTCTAATATTCCACAAACATAATGAATAATAACCCTGATAAGGGGACTCATTTAATATAAATCTGTACTCCAATGATCCCAAGGAGATCTGAAGTGTGTAGCTGTAGGCCTAGAAACACTAGGTGCAGTATTCACTTGCTGATGGGAGGAGCCTTGGCCTCGGGGTATCCTGAAGCTGGTGTCAGCCCATAGGTAGGTCGGGCCAAATTCTAGGGCCAATGACTGAGCAGCCCAAAGTATCCCTGGGGTCCTGGGGATGGCACCAGCCATGAACTGAGAATTTCCAGGTGTATCACCTGGATTTAGAAAAGGCAGACGAACCAGAGATCAAATTGCCAACATCTATCCGATAATAGAAAAAGTGAAAGTGTTAGTCGTTCAGTCATCTGTAACTCTTTCTGCCTCTATAGACTGTAGCCACCAGGCTCCTCTATCCACGGGAGTTTCCAGGCAAGAATACTGGAGTAGGTTGCCATTTCCTTCTCCAGGGAATCTTCCCAACTGAGGGATCAAACCTAAATCTCCCACACTGCAGACAAATTCTTTACCATCTGAGCCATCAAGAAGACAGAAAAAGCAAGGGAATAAAAAAAAAAAGCTTCTATTTCTGCATCATTGACTACACTAAAGCCTTTGAATGTGTGGATCACAATAAAGTGTGGAAAATTCTTAAAGTGATGGCAAGACCAGACCACCTTAACTGCCTCCTGAGAAATCTGTATACAGGTTCAAGAAGCAACAGTTAGAACTGGACATGGAACAATGGACTGGTTCAAAGTTGGAAAAGAGTAAGTCAAGGCTGTATAGTGTCACCATGATTTTCTAATTTCTATGCAGAATACATCATGTGAAATGCCAGGCTAGATGAATCACAAACTGGAATCAAGATTGCCAGGAAAAATAACAATAAAAACAGATATGCATATGACACTACTCTAATGGCAGAAAGTGACAAAGAAGTAAAGAGCCTCTTGGTGAAGGTGAAAGAAGAGACTGGAAAAGCTGGCTTAAAACTCAACATTCAAAAATCTAAGATTGTGGCATCTGGTCCCATCACTGTGGCAAATAGATGGGAAAACAATGAAAACCGTGAGAGACTTTATTTTCTTGGGCTCCAAAATCATTGTGAACAGTGACTGCAGCCATGAAATTAAAAGATGCTTGCTCCTTGGAAGAAAAGCTTTCACAAACCTATACAGCACATTAAAAAGCAGAGATGTCACTTTGTCAACAAAGGTCAGTCTTGTCAAAACTATGCTTTCTCCAGTAGTCATGTACAGATGTTAGATTTGGACTATAAAGAAGGCTGAGCACCAAAGAATTGATGCTTTTGAACTGTGCTGCTGGAGAAAACACTTGAGAGTCCTTTGGACTGTAAGATTAAGCCAGTCATTCCTAAAGGGAATCAACACTGAATGTTCATTAGAAGGACTGGTGCTGAAGCTGAAGACCCAATACTTTGGCCACCTGATCCGAAGAGCCAAGTCATGGGTAAAGACCCTGAGCTGGGAAGGAGAGAAGGCAAAAGGAGAAGGAAGTCGCAAAGGATGGAGATGGTTAGTTAGCGTCACCGACTCATTGGACATGAATTTGAGCAAAATCTAGGAGATAGTAGAGGACAAAGGAGCCTACCATGCTATAGACCGTGGGGTCAAAAAGAATCAGATTTGACTTAGCAACTGAACAACTCTAAGCCCTGTGATTGTGTCACCTCATTGATATTTCAGCAAAAGTTTTGCTTAGGAACGTTTATGCTATTGCAGAGACCATAGTTTTCACTTCCTGTAAACCCAGTGATTATTTCAGAATGTCATCTCTTAGAAGGGAGTGGTAAGGTAATACTCAAGGTTGCAAAAAGCAACAGCATAATACCCTTTAGTCAGAAAATATATGAATATTAATAGACCACAGTCCGGATGCTTAGGCACTTAAATGCTAACATGGCTAATTGGTAGGATTATAGGTGATTGGTTCTTATAAATTTCAAGTGATAAATGTATCATTTTAGGGCAGCCATCCGGACTCATCTATTTATTTGTTTTGTTGATTATATTAGTCAGCTAGGCTTGCCATAACAAAATACTGTAGACTAGGTGGCATAAACAACAGAAGTTCATTTTCTCACAGTTCTGGAGGATGGAAATCTGAGAATGAAGATCTAGTACTGTCAGTTTCTGGTGAAAGCTCTCTTTCTGTCTTGCTAGTGGTCATCTTCTTGTTGGGTCCTCACATGTAGGGGAAAGATCTGGTATCTCTTCCTCTTCTGTATGGCCACAGTCCTATCCAAGTATGCCCCTGCTCCCATCTCAATTAATTACCTAAATACCTATCTCCAGATCCAGTCACACTTGAGGTTAGGGCTTCAACATATTAATTTTTTGGAGGGGAGCCAATTCGGTTCATAGCACCTGTGCTCACCACAAACACCAAAAATACTTGGTTCATAAAACAGTGAATTCTGTTCAGGACAAGAACCAGACCAGAAGTTCTGTGCTGCAGCTCATTCACAAGTATTAGATATCTGAGCTGATGCCCAATGAAAGATGTGATGTGCTTAGCAAAGCGGGTGTTAGCAAGAGCCTCTTGCCTCTCTCCAACCAACCCCAGCCTTTCATGTCCCCTGACTTCAGCTGAAAAGCACTTTCCAAAAAGCAAGAAGAGTCCCCCTAAAATTCTAGCCCTTACACGCCTTAGAAGATCAAATCAGACCCTTTGTTTTCATTTCTTCATTTCTGAGACAAAGGGGCTAGTATACATGACCTCTTCTTCCAAGGCTCTCTATCTCTATGATTCCAACTTCCAGGAAGAGCACTTAGTATCCATGTAGGAGGGCACACATATTGAATAATATCCTGCAAACTGAGAAGGAATTTGACACCAAAAGAACGAAGTGAGCGATGCCATAAAGTGCAATTATGAAGTTCACTGTGGGTAACTAACATAAGGCACAAAGACAGAGTCGACAGATAATCCAGAGACATTCACAGCTGCACTGCACACTGACTGCCAAAAAGGGTACAAGAGAATTTAAAGGGGCCAAAGCTAAAAGTAGAATCTGACTACCAAGAGAGAAGCACATGTGTACCAACTGGAATCGGGGTTCCTCCCTCCAGGGGTCTCATGACCATTAACTATCTATGTCAGCAGAAACCACTTTGCAGGTTTCATATCAGATGAAAGCAAAGGCAAAAGTTGATAGGGTACTCATCTGGCTTGGACTCACTTCTTGTAAATTAGGCTAAAGCTCAATCATGTGAAAAGAGGGGAACCTAGGACTGTGCAAATTAAGATGGAACTGACAAAATGGAGTGGATGTGGTTCAGCCACACAATCCCCCAATCAGGACCCACGTGCTCTGGACAGAAGCGGCCTCTCCCGTGTGCCAAATCTGCTAAAATAGCTTTCCTGCACTCATTTTATTCGGCTGAAAAGTAGCCTTGTGTACTTTCATTCCTTAGAAGACCACCAGAAATGAACCACAGGAGCTCGTGCTAAACCTATTGGTCGTATTTATTATTTTACTGCTTCATTAGAAATGAAAAAAAAAAAATTGTGAGAAGGTGCGAAACCATGGAACCTAAGGATTATGAAGCGATAGAGGGAATCATTGTAGAAAGTGAAAAGCAGCTTATCCTATGGGAGTTCAAAGACTACACATAAAGATCATCAATTGTGAGATTATTGACAGCATCTGCCTGCTGGAATTTATGCACCAATGGAAGTTTTAAGATGCGTGGACTTTGGCTACCCCTGACCTCTTAGCCAGGGGCTATGGGTGAAAAGACATCAGAAGATACCTAAAATCTCTACAAAGATTTGCCAAAAGCAAAACACTCAAGCAATGCTGGAATTTGCTCTTGCAAGGAGGTCCCCATTTTACATTTCAGCACACTCTTTCTCCTGCTGAATAGCTGGGGAAAAAAACAAATACACACCCACAAAAATTATTATGAGGATATTTTCCTAACATTAAGTTCAATTTCTTCCAAAAGAGCTCTTTGCCAAATCACTGGAGGCTGCCATAAGAAAGAAAGTGTTAGTTGCTCAGCCATGTTCAACTCTGCAATCCCATGACCTGTAGCTCTCCAGGCTCTTCTGTCCATGGGATTTCCCAGGCAAGAATACTGGAGTGAATTGCCATTTCCTTCTCCAGGGGATCCTCCCAAACCAGGGATCGAACCTGAGTCTCCTCATTGCAGGAGGTTTCTTTACTGTCTGAGCCACCAGGGAGGCTGCCATACCTTCTTTAAATTTAGAATGCCAAGGCACTAACCACAAATCCTCAGTGAGGTATGTGTGTGTGCGCAATGTAATGAACAGAACGTTTGTTAGACTCAACTGTAGTTTTTTTTTCCCCATTTGAGAGGTAGATATATGCTATTTTCATTTTTTCCACAGGTTGCTCTGAGACTGTGGGACAACCGAAGCATTTTCTTCAGAATGATCTATCACTATACAATTAGAAAGGAATGCCTTTTCAGACAATCTTGACTAACTTTGAAACTTTCAGATAAAACTACATGACAAAACGTTTCTTTTGGCTCGGAGTTTCTCCAGCAGGCTGTAAGTGAGGAGGGCCAAACTGATCCCCTGATCCCTGGGAAACTTGAGTATACCCAATATCTAAACTGATTATCTCACCTTATCCTGTCGTTAGGTAGGGAAGGCCAAATCCATAGCTTGCATGGCTCGTTAGGGATGAGATAAAAGACCCAAAACACTAGATGCAGAAAAATGACAAATAGCCAAAATTGGACAAAACTCTTATAGTTCTAATGTTATGTCCAGTATTTTGAGATTGGTTTTAATGTGATTCTTAGTAATATTCTAACAAAAAATCAGTTTTTATATTCCCTCATTACTACTAAGGCCTATATTTTAAAATTAATTAATTTATTTTAACTGGAGGCTAATTACTTTACAATATTGTAGTGGTTTTGGCCATACATCGACATGAATCAGCCATGAGTGTACATGTGTTCCGCATCCTGAACACCCCCTCCCACCTCCCTCCCCATCTCATCCCAATAGCAGCCATTCTAACCAGCATGAGATGGTACCTCATTGTGGATTTGATTTGCATTTTCTGATAATGAGTGATGTTGAGCATCTTTTCATGTGTTTGTTAGCCATCTGTATGTCTTCTTTGGAGAAATGTCTGCTTAGTTCTTTGGCCCATTTTTTGATTGGGTCATTAATTTTTCTGGTATTGAGCTGCATGGGCTGCTTGTATATTTTTCAGATTAATTATTTGTCAGTTGCTTCATTTGCTATTATCTTCTCCCATTCTGAAGGCTGTCTTTTCATCTTGCTTATAGTTTCCTTCGTTGGGCAAAAGCTTTTAAGTTTAATTAGGCCCCATTTGTTTATTTTTACTTTTATTTCCATTATTCTGGGAGGTGCGTCATAGAGGATCCTTCTGTGATTTATGTCAGAGAGTGTTTTGCCTATGTTTTCCTCTAGGAGTTTTATAGTTTCTGGTCTTACATTTAGATCTTTAATCCATTTTGAGTTTATTATTATTTTCTTTTTCTTTTTTAATATAAATTTATTTATTTTAATTGGAGGCTAATTACTTTACAATATTCTATTGGTTTTGCCATACATCAACATGAATCTGCCACGGGTATACATATGTTCCCCATCCTGAACCCCCCTCCCATCTCCCTTCCCATACCATCCCTCTGGGTAATCCCAGTGCACCAGCCCCGAGCATTCTGTATCATGCATCAAACCTAGACTGGCGATTCATTTCACATATAATATATACATGCTTCAATGCCATTCCTCCAAATCATCCCACCCTCGCCCTCTCCCACGGAATCCAAAAGACTGTTCTATACATCTGTGTCCCTTTTGCTGTGTTGCATACAGGGTTATCGTTACCATCTTTCTAAATTCCATATATATGCATTAGTATACTGTACTGGTGTTTTTCGGTCTGCCTTACTTCACTCTGTAGAATCGGCTCCAGTATCATCCACTTCATTAGAACGGATTCAAATGTATTCTTTTTAATGGCTGAGTAATACTCCATTGTGTATATGTACCACAGCTTTATTATCCATTCGTCTGCTGATGGACATCTAGGTTGCTTCCATGTCCTGGCTATTATAAACAGTGCTTAGATGAACATTGGGGTACACGTGTCTCTTTCAATTCTGGTTTCCTGGGTGTGTATGCCCAGCAGTGGGAGTTTATCTTTTGTATGGTGTTAGAAAGTGTTCTAGTTTCATTCTTTTACAGGTGGTTGACCAGTTTTCCCAGTATCACTTGTTACAGAGATTATCTTTTCTCCATTGTATATTCTTGCCTCCTTTGTCAAAGATAATGTGTCCATAGGTGCATGGATTTATCTCTGGGCTTTCTATTTTATTCCATTGATCTATATTTCTGTCTTTGTGCCAGTACCATACTGTCTTGATGACTGTGGCTTTGTAGTATATCCTGGAGTCAGGCAGGTTGATTCCTCCAGGTCCATTCTTCTTTCTCAAAATTGCTTTGGCTATTCGAGTTTTTTTGTATTTCCATACAAATTGTGAAATTATTTGTTCTAGTTCTGTGAAAATATCATTATTATAGAAAAATACCATTAATAGGATAATACCATAGAAAATAGAAAAATACCATTTTCTCAAATAGAAACTTGATAGGGTTTTCACTGAATCTATAGATTGCTTTGGGTAGTATACTCATTTTCACTATTTTTCTGATCCATGAACATGGTATATTTCTCCATCTATTTGTGTCCTCTTTGATTTCTTTTATCAGTGTGTTATAGTTTTATATATATAGGTCTTTCACTTCTTTAGGTAGATTTATTCTTAAGTATTTTATTCTTTTCATTGCAATGGTTAATTGAATTGTTTCTCTAATTTCTCTTTGTTTTCTCATTGTTAGTGTACAGGAATGCAGGCCTATTTTGCAACGACTACTTATATAATATAAGTAAAAAGGCAACTAATTGCTATTTTCTGATGACTCTTCTAAGATCTTAGAAGACATAACTCTTCTAAGATCTTAGAAGACATAACTCTTCTAAGATCTGTTGCTGTTTGCCTTTTGAAAATCAGCAGGTAAAATACATACCGACATTAAATATGACAATTTTGACTCTTACTCCTTAGTATGATAATAGTTCTACCACGGCACTTTTTTAAATATTTCTTTTCTATCTTTTGGTCAACATGAGTGATAAGTCAGACTTGTCTGAAGTAGAGAAGTCTGAAAGGACAAAACTGAAGAAAACTAATACTTAAAAAAAGGCCTTCCTCCATCAAAGGTAAGTAAATCATGGGGAGTTTCTATTTGAGACAAACACTGGTGAAAATTAATAGGTTTGGTAAATATATGCTTCCAGTAATTTTTGCCAAAAAGTAAACAATAGGGTACACATTATTTAATGTAACAATTATTTAATGTTCAATTAACTCTTTCTGACAACATGGACACCAGGCTCCGCCGTCCATGGAATTTTCTAGGCAAGCGTACTGGAGTGGGTTGCCCTTTCCTTCGCCATGGAATCTTCCCGACCCAGGGATCGAACCCAGGTCTCCCGCACTGTAGACAGACACTTTACCTTCAGAGCCACCAGGGGAGTTGGGCTGACTGGGGGGGAGGGGGGGTGGTGCAACGTGGGGGAGGGGCGCATCAGGAGTTGGGAAGTGGGACGTCCAGTGTCACGTGACATGGGCTGCCATAGTAACACGTCTCCCTGCCTTGCATCCAATCAGATATGGACAGTGTCTGTGACGTCAGGGAAAGCAGGGCCTATAAATCCAGCCAACGGCCTTCAACCCCCCCTACCGGTCTTCTGGGATGGGCTACGGGGAGGGGTGGCGCTGTCGTGTCCCAACCATCCTCAGAAACTGAACCCTCTGAAACGGAGATGGCGAAAGCGGAGACCTCCAAACCAGAGCCGTATGATGCGGAACCAAAACAGGCAAAGCAGAAGACAGCTAATGGCCGCCGTCGCCGTCGCCGGCACTGCCGTAAGGACAATTTCTCAAGTTTTGCTACCTATTTCCCCGGGGTGCTGAGGCAAATGCATAAAGGCCTGAGTCTTTCCCACGACTCCGTGAACATCCTGGATTCGTTCGTGAATGATATGTTTGAGCGGATTGCCGAGGAGGCCGGGCGCCTGGCCCGCTACAACAAGCGCCGCACCATCACGCACGAAGACATCGAGGCAGCTGTGCGTCTTCTGTTGCCTGGGGAGCTCCGCAAGCATGCCATAACCGAGGCCACCAAGTCGCTCATCAGATACCACATCTGCAGATGAACTGCCTCAGGACTGTCTGACCATCGCAAACCAGACTTAAGGGTTCTCCCCTTAGGCCCTACATTCAATCTTTAAAACATTTCTACCTCAACGGAAACATTAAGAACCTCCTGAACTTTGCTTCAATATGTGTCGGTTGTGTCATATGTTCGATGGAAAACCCTGTACTTTTCGCAACTCGTCACTTTCCTAAATGGTTATTTCTATTCGTAGTTTCTCCGTAAGTATAGGCATCTTTATGGTCAAAATTCTCTCCCTACAAGTTTCATTGGCCTTTTCCATTTTCATTCTCCCATCTATATTAAGGTATCATCCAGAGATTTTTTTTTTTTAATTTATTTTATTTTTAAACTTTACATAACTGTATTAGTTTTGCCAAATGTCAAAATGAATCAGCCACAGGTATACATGTGTTCCCCATCCTGAACCCTCCTCCCTCCTCCCTCCCCATTCCATCCCTCTGAGTCGTGGGGTATGCTATGCTATGCTATGCTAAGTCACTTCAGGCGTGTCCGACTCTGTGCGACCCCCATAGACGGCAGCCCACCAGGCTCCCCCGTCCCTGGGATTCTCCAGGCAAGAATGCTGGAGTGGGTTGCCATTTTCTTCTCCACTACATGAAAGTGAAAAGGGAAAGTGAAGTCGCTCAGTCGTGTCCGACTCTTTGTGACCACATGGACACCAGGCTCCGCCGCCCATGGGATTTTCTAGGCAAGCGTACTGGAGTGGGTTGCCCTTTCCTTCGCCATGGAATCTTCCCGAACCAGGGATCGAACCCAGGTCTCCCGCACAGTAGACAGACACTTTACCGTCAGAGCCACCAGGGGAGTTGGGCTGACTGGGGGGGGAAGGGGGTGGCGCAACGTGGGGGAGGGGCGCATCAGGAGTTGGGAAGTGGGACGTCCAGTGTCACGTGACATGGACTGCCATAGTAACACGTCTCCCTGCCTTGCATCCAATCAGATATGGACAGTGTCTGTGACGTCCGGGAACGGAGGGCCTATAAATCCAGCCTACGGCCTTCAACCCCCCCCCCACCGGTCTTCTGGGATGGGCTACGGGGAGGGGTGGCGCTGTCGTGTCCCAACCATCCTCGGAAACTGAACCCTCTGAAACGGAGATGGCGAAAGCAGAGACCTCCAAACCAGAGCCGTATGATGCGGAACCAAAACAGGCAAAGCAGAAGACAGCTAATGGCCGCCGTCGCCGTCGCCGGCACTGCCGTAAGGACAATTTCTCAAGTTTTGCTACCTATTTCCCCGGGGTGCTGAGGCAAATGCATAAAGGCCTGAGTCTTTCCCACGACTCCGTGAACATCCTGGATTCGTTCGTGAAAGATATGTTTGAGCGGATTGCCGAGGAGGCCGGGCGCCTGGCCCGCTACAACAAGCGCCGCACCATCACGCACGAAGACATCGAGGCAGCTGTGCGTCTTCTGTTGCCTGGGGAGCTCCGCAAGCATGCCATAACCGAGGCCACCAAGTCGCTCATCAGATACCACACCTGCAGATGAACTGCCTCAGGACTGTCTGACCATCGCAAACCAGACTTAAGGGTTCTCCCCTTAGGCCCTACATTCAATCTTTAAAACATTTCTACCTCAACAAAAACATTAAAAACCTCCTGACCTTTGCTTCAATATGCGTCGGTTGTGTCATATGTTCGATGGAAAACCCTGTACTTTTCGCAACTCGTCACTTTCCTAAATGGTTATTTCTATTCGTGGTTTCTCCGTAAGTTTAGGGATCTTTATGGTCAAAATTCTCTCCCTACAAGTTTCATTGGCCTTTTCCATTTTCATTCTCCCATCTATATTTAGGTATCATCCAGAGATTTTTTTTTCTTTTTTATTTTTAATTGATTTTTTTTTAAACTTTACATAACTGTATTAGGTTTGCCAAATGTCAAAATGAATCCGCCACAGGTATACAAGTGTTCCCCATCCTGAACCCTCCTCCCTCCTCCCTCCCCATTCCATCCCTCTGGGTCGTGGGGTATGCTATGCTATGCTATGCTAAGTCACTTCAGGCGTTTCCGACTCTGTGCGACCCCCATAGACGGCAGCCCACCAGGCTCCCCCGTCCCTGGGATTCTCCAGGCAAGAACGCTGGAGTGGGTTGCCATTTTCTTCTCCACTACATGAAAGTGAAAAGGGAAAGTGAAGTCGCTCAGTCGTGTCCGACTCTTTGTGATCACATGGACACCAGGCTCCGCCGCCCATGGGATTTTCTAGGCAAGCGTACTGGAGTGGGTTGCCCTTTCCTTCGCCATGGAATCTTCCCGACCCAGGGATCGAACCCAGGTCTCCCGCACTGTAGACAGACACTTAACCGTCAGAGGCACTAGGGGAGTTGCGCTGACTGGGGGGTAGGGGGGGTGGTGCAACGTGGGGGAGGGGCGCATCAGGAGTTGGGAAGTGGGACGTCCAGTGTCACGTGACATGGGCTGCCATAGTAACACGTCTCCCTGCCTTGCATCCAATCAGATATGGACAGTGTCTGTGACGTCAGGGAAAGCAGGGCCTATAAATTCAGCCAACGGCCTTCAACCCCCCCCCACCGGTCTTCTGGGATGGGCTACGGGGAGGGGTGGCGCTGTCGTGTCCCAACCATCCTCGGAAACTGAACCCTCTGAAACGGAGATGGCGAAAGCGGAGACCTCCAAACCAGAGCCGTATGATGCGGAACCAAAACCGGCAAAGCAGAAGACAGCTAATGGCCGCCGTCGCCGTCGCCGGCACTGCCGTAAGGACAATTTCTCAAGTTTTGCTACCTATTTCCCCGGGGTGCTGAGGCAAATGCATAAAGGCCTGAGTCTTTCCCACGACTCCGTGAACATCCTGGATTCGTTCGTGAAAGATATGTTTGAGCGGATTGCCGAGGAGGCCGGGCGCCTGGCCCGCTACAACAAGCGCCGCACCATCACGCACGAAGACATCGAGGCAGCTGTGCGTCTTCTGTTGCCTGGGGAGCTCCGCAAGCATGCCATAACCGAGGCCACCAAGTCGCTCATCAGATACCACACCTGCAGATGAACTGCCTCAGGACTGTCTGACCATCGCAAACCAGACTTAAGGGTTCTCCCCTTAGGCCCTACATTCAATCTTTAAAACATTTCTACCTCAACGAAAATATTAAGAACCTCCTGAACTTTGCTTCAGTATGTGTGGGTTGTGTCATATGTTCGATGGAAAACCCTGTACTTTTCGCAACTCGTCACTTTCCTAAATGGTTATTTCTATTCGTGGTTTCTCCGTAAGTTTAGGGATCTTTATGGTCAAAATTCTCTCCCTACAAGTTTCATTGGCCTTTTCCATTTTCATTCTCCCATCTATATTTAGGTATCATCCAGCGATTTATTTTTTCTAATTTATTTTATTTTTAAACTTTACATAACTGTATTAGTTTTGCCAAATGTCAAAATGAATCCGCCACAGGTATACATGTGTTCCCCATCCTGAACCCTCCTCCCTCCTCCCTCCCCATTCCATCCCTCTGGGTCGTGGGGTATGCTATGCTATGCTATGCTAAGTCACTTCAGGCGTGTCCGACTCTGTGCGACCCCCATAGACGGCAGCCCACCAGGCTCCCCCGTCCCTGGGATTCTCCAGGCAAGAACGCTGGAGTGGGTTGCCATTTTCTTCTCCACTACATGAAAGTGAAAAGGGAAAGTGAAGTCGCTCAGTCGTGTCCAACTCTTTGTGACCACATGGACACCAGGCTCCGCCGCCCATGGGATTTTCTAGGCAAGCGTACTGGAGTGGGTTGCCCTTTCCTTCGCCATGGAATCTTCCCGACCCAGGGATCGAACCCAGGTCTCCCGCACTGTAGACAGACACTTTACCGTCAGAGGCACCAGGGGAGTTGGGCTGACTGGGGGGGAGGGGGGGTGGTGCAACGTGGGGGAGGGGCGCATCAGGAGTTGGGAAGTGGGACGTCCAGTGTCACGTGACATGGGCTGCCATAGTAACACGTCTCCCTGCCTTGCATCCAATCAGATATGGACAGTGTCTGTGACGTCCGGGAACGGAGGGCCTATAAATCCAGCCTACGGCCTTCAACCCCGCCCCCACCGGTCTTCTGGGATGGGCTACGGGGAGGGGTGGCGCTGTCGTGTTCCAACCATCCTCGGAAACTGAACCCTCTGAAACGGAGATGGCGAAAGCGGAGACCTCCAAACCAGAGCCGTATGATGTGGAACCAAAACAGGCAAAGCAGAAGACAGCTAATGGCCGCCGTCGCCGTCGCCGGCACTGCCGTAAGGACAATTTCTCAAGTTTTGCTACCTATTTCCCCGGGGTGCTGAGGCAAATGCATAAAGGCCTGAGTCTTTCCCACGACTCCGTGAACATCCTGGATTCGTTCGTGAAAGATATGTTTGAGCGGATTGCCGAGGAGGCCGGGCACCTGGCCCGCTACAACAAGCGCCGCACCATCACGCACGAAGACATCGAGGCAGCTGTGCGTCTTCTGTTGCCTGGGGAGCTCCGCAAGCATGCCATAACCGAGGCCACCAAGTCGCTCATCAGATACCACACCTGCAGATGAACTGCCTCAGGACTGTCTGACCATCGCAAACCAGACTTAAGGGTTCTCCCCTTAGGCCCTACATTCAATCTTTAAAACATTTCTACCTCAACGAAAACATTAAGAACCTCCTGAACTTTGCTTCATTATGTGTCGGTTGTGTCATATGTTCGATGGAAAACCCTGTACTTTTCGCAACTCGTCACTTTCCTAAATGGTTATTTCTATTCGTAGTTTCTCCGTAAGTATAGGCATCTTTATGGTCAAAATTCTCTCCCTACAAGTTTCATTGGCCTTTTCCATTTTCATTCTCCCATCTATATTTAGGTATCATCCAGAGATTATTTTTTTCTTTTTTTTTTAATTTATTTTATTTTTAAACTTTACATAACTGTATTAGTTTTGCCAAATGTCAAAATGAATCAGCCACAGGTATACATGTGTTCCCCATCCTGAACCCTCCTCCCTCCTCCCTCCCCATTCCATCCCTCTGAGTCGTGGGGTATGCTATGCTATGCTATGCTAAGTCACTTCAGGCGTGTCCGACTCTGTGCGACCCCCATAGACGGCAGCCCACCAGGCTCCCCCGTCCCTGGGATTCTCCAGGCAAGAATGCTGGAGTGGGTTGCCATTTTCTTCTCCACTACATGAAAGTGAAAAGGGAAAGTGAAGTCGCTCAGTCGTGTCCGACTCTTTGTGACCACATGGACACCAGGCTCTGCCGTCCATGGGATTTTCTAGGCAAGCGTACTGGAGTGGGTTGCCCTTTCCTTCGCCATGGAATCTTCCCGACCCAGGGATCGAACCCAGGTCTCCCGCACTGTAGACAGACACTTTACCGTCAGAGGCACCAGGGGAGTTGGGCTGACTGGGAGAGGAGGGGGGGTGGTGCAACGTGGGGGAGGGGCGCATCAGGAGTTGGGAAGTGGGACGTCCAGTGTCACGTGACATGGGCTGCCATAGTAACACGTCTCCCTGCCTTGCATCCAATCAGATATGGACAGTGTCTGTGACGTCCGGGAACGGAGGGCCTATAAATCCAGCCTACGGCCTTCAACCCCCCCCCCACCGGTCTTCTGGGATGGGCTACGGGGAGGGGTGGCGCTGTCGTGTCCCAACCATCCTCGGAAACTGAACCCTCTGAAACGGAGATGGCGAAAGCGGAGACCTCCAAACCAGAGCCGTATGATGTGGAACCAAAACAGGCAAAGCAGAAGACAGCTAATGGCCGCCGTCGCCGTCGCCGGCACTGCCGTAAGGACAATTTCTCAAGTTTTGCTACCTCTTTCCCCGGGGTGCTGAGGCAAATGCATAAAGGCCTGAGTCTTTCCCACGACTCCGTGAACATCCTGGATTCGTTCGTGAAAGATATGTTTGAGCGGATTGCCGAGGAGGCCGGGCGCCTGGCCCGCTACAACAAGCGCCGCACCATCACGCACGAAGACATCGAGGCAGCTGTGCGTCTTCTGTTGCCTGGGGAGCTCCGCAAGCATGCCATAACCGAGGCCACCAAGTCGCTCATCAGATACCACACCTGCAGATGAACTGCCTCAGGACTGTCTGACCATCGCAAACCAGACTTAAGGGTTCTCCCCTTAGGCCCTACATTCAATCTTTAAAACATTTCTACCTCAACGAAAACATTAAGAACCTCCTGAACTTTGCTTCATTATGTGTCGGTTGTGTCATATGTTCGATGGAAAACCCTGTACTTTTCGCAACTCGTCACTTTCCTAAATGGTTATTTCTATTCGTAGTTTCTCCGTAAGTATAGGCATCTTTATGGTCAAAATTCTCTCCCTACAAGTTTCATTGGCCTTTTCCATTTTCATTCTCCCATCTATATTTAGGTATCATCCAGAGATTATTTTTTTCTTTTTTTTTAAATTTATTTTATTTTTAAACTTTACATAACTGTATTACTTTTGCCAAATGTCAAAATGAATCAGCCACAGGTATACATGTGTTCCCCATCCTGAACCCTCCTCCCTCCTCCCTCCCCATTCCATCCCTCTGAGTCGTGGGGTATGCTATGCTATGCTATGCTAAGTCACTTCAGGCGTGTCCGACTCTGTGCGACCCCCATAGACGGCAGCCCACCAGGCTCCCCCGTCCCTGGGATTCTCCAGGCAAGAATGCTGGAGTGGGTTGCCATTTTCTTCTCCACTACATGAAAGTGAAAAGGGAAAGTGAAGTCGCTCAGTCGTGTCCGACTCTTTGTGACCACATGGACACCAGGCTCTGCCGTCCATGGGATTTTCTAGGCAAGCGTACTGGAGTGGGTTGCCCTTTCCTTCGCCATGGAATCTTCCCGACCCAGGGATCGAACCCAGGTCTCCCGCACTGTAGACAGACACTTTACCGTCAGAGGCACCAGGGGAGTTGGGCTGACTGGGGGGGGAAGGGGGGGTGGTGCAACGTGGGGGAGGGGCGCATCAGGAGTTGGGAAGTGGGACGTCCAGTGTCACGTGACATGGGCTGCCATAGTAACACGTCTCCCTGCCTTGCATCCAATCAGATATGGACAGTGTCTGTGACGTCAGGGAAAGCAGGGCCTATAAATCCAGCCAACGGCCTTCAACCCCGCCCCCACCGGTCTTCTGGGATGGGCTACGGGGAGGGGTGGCGCTGTCGTGTCCCAACCATCCTCGGAAACTGAACCTTCTGAAACGGAGATGGCGAAAGCGGAGACCTCCAAACCAGAGCCGTATGATGCGGAACCAAAACAGGCAAAGCAGAAGACAGCTAATGGCCGCCGTCGCCGTCGCCGGCACTGCCGTAAGGACAATTTCTCAAGTTTTGCTACCTATTTCCCCGGGGTGCTGAGGCAAATGCATAAAGGCCTGAGTCTTTCCCACGACTCCGTGAACATCCTGGATTCGTTCGTGAAAGATATGTTTGAGCGGATTGCCGAGGAGGCCGGGCGCCTGGCCCGCTACAACAAGCGCCGCACCATCACGCACGAAGACATCGAGGCAGCTGTGCGTCTTCTGTTGCCTGGGGAGCTCCGCAAGCATGCCATAACCGAGGCCACCAAGTCGCTCATCAGATACCACACCTGCAGATGAACTGCCTCAGGACTGTCTGACCATCGCAAACCAGACTTAAGGGTTCTCCCCTTAGGCCCTACATTCAATCTTTAAAACATTTCTACCTCAACGAAAACATTAAGAACCTCCTGAACTTTGCTTCATTATGTGTCGGTTGTGTCATATGTTCGATGGAAAACCCTGTACTTTTCGCAACTCGTCACTTTCCTAAATGGTTATTTCTATTCGTAGTTTCTCCGTAAGTATAGGCATCTTTATGGTCAAAATTCTCTCCCTACAAGTTTCATTGGCCTTTTCCATTTTCATTCTCCCATCTATATTTAGGTATCATCCAGAGATTATTTTTTTCTTTTTTTTTAAATTTATTTTATTTTTAAACTTTACATAACTGTATTACTTTTGCCAAATGTCAAAATGAATCAGCCACAGGTATACATGTGTTCCCCATCCTGAACCCTCCTCCCTCCTCCCTCCCCATTCCATCCCTCTGAGTCGTGGGGTATGCTATGCTATGCTATGCTAAGTCACTTCAGGCGTGTCCGACTCTGTGCGACCCCCATAGACGGCAGCCCACCAGGCTCCCCCGTCCCTGGGATTCTCCAGGCAAGAATGCTGGAGTGGGTTGCCATTTTCTTCTCCACTACATGAAAGTGAAAAGGGAAAGTGAAGTCGCTCAGTCGTGTCCGACTCTTTGTGACCACATGGACACCAGGCTCCGCCGTCCATGGGATTTTCTAGGCAAGCGTACTGGAGTGGGTTGCCCTTTCCTTCGCCATGGAATCTTCCCGACCCAGGGATCGAACCCAGGTCTCCCGCACTGTAGACAGACACTTTACCGTCAGAGGCACCAGGGGAGTTGGGCTGACTGGGGGGGGAAGGGGGGGTGGTGCAACGTGGGGGAGGGGCGCATCAGGAGTTGGGAAGTGGGACGTCCAGTGTCACGTGACGTGGGCTGCCATAGTAACACGTCTCCCTGCCTTGCATCCAATCAGATATGGACAGTGTCTGTGACGTCCGGGAACGGAGGGCCTATAAATCCAGCCTACGGCCTTCAACACCCCCCCCACCGGTCTTCTGGGATGGGCTACGGGGAGGGGTGGCGCTGTCGTGTCCCAACCATCCTCGGAAACTGAACCCTCTGAAACGGAGATGGCGAAAGCGGAGACCTCCAAACCAGAGCCGTATGATGTGGAACCAAAACAGGCAAAGCAGAAGACAGCTAATGGCCGCCGTCGCCGTCGCCGGCACTGCCGTAAGGACAATTTCTCAAGTTTTGCTACCTATTTCCCCGGGGTGCTGAGGCAAATGCATAAAGGCCTGAGTCTTTCCCACGACTCCGTGAACATCCTGGATTCGTTCGTGAAAGATATGTTTGAGCGGATTGCCGAGGAGGCCGGGCGCCTGGCCCGCTACAACAAGCGCCGCACCATCACGCACGAAGACATCGAGGCAGCTGTGCGTCTTCTGTTGCCTGGGGAGCTCCGCAAGCATGCCATAACCGAGGCCACCAAGTCGCTCATCAGATACCACACCTGCAGATGAACTGCCTCAGGACTGTCTGACCATCGCAAACCAGACTTAAGGGTTCTCCCCTTAGGCCCTACATTCAATCTTTAAAACATTTGTACCTCAACGAAAACATTAAGAACCTCTTGAACTTTGCTTCATTATGTGTCGGTTGTGTCATATGTTCGATGGAAAACCCTGTACTTTTCGCAACTCGTCACTTTCCTAAATGGTTATTTCTATTCGTAGTTTCTCCGTAAGTATAGGCATCTTTATGGTCAAAATTCTCTCCCTACAAGTTTCATTGGCCTTTTCCATTTTCATTCTCCCATCTATATTTAGGTATCATCCAGAGATTATTTTTTTCTTTTTTTTTTAATTTATTTTATTTTTAAACTTTACATAACTGTATTAGTTTTGCCAAATGTCAAAATGAATCAGCCACAGGTATACATGTGTTCCCCATCCTGAACCCTCCTCCCTCCTCCCTCCCCATTCCATCCCTCTGAGTCGTGGGGTATGCTATGCTATGCTATGCTAAGTCACTTCAGGCGTGTCCGACTCTGTGCGACCCCCATAGACGGCAGCCCACCAGGCTCCCCCGTCCCTGGGATTCTCCAGGCAAGAACGCTGGAGTGGGTTGCCATTTTCTTCTCCACTACATGAAAGTGAAAAGGGAAAGTGAAGTCGCTCAGTCGTGTCCGACTCTTTGTGACCACATGGACACCAGGCTCTGCCGTCCATGGGATTTTCTAGGCAAGCGTACTGGAGTGGGTTGCCCTTTCCTTCGCCATGGAATCTTCCCGACCCAGGGATCGAACCCAGGTCTCCCGCACTGTAGACAGACACTTTACCGTCAGAGGCACCAGGGGAGTTGGGCTGACTGGGGGGGGAAGGGGGGGTGGTGCAACGTGGGGGAGGGGCGCATCAGGAGTTGGGAAGTGGGACGTCCAGTGTCACGTGACATGGGCTGCCATAGTAACACGTCTCCCTGCCTTGCATCCAATCAGATATGGACAGTGTCTGTGACGTCAGGGAAAGCAGGGCCTATAAATCCAGCCAACGGCCTTCAACCCCGCCCCCACCGGTCTTCTGGGATGGGCTACGGGGAGGGGTGGCGCTGTCGTGTCCCAACCATCCTCGGAAACTGAACCCTCTGAAACGGAGATGGCGAAAGCGGAGACCTCCAAACCAGAGCCGTATGATGCGGAACCAAAACAGGCAAAGCAGAAGACAGCTAATGGCCGCCGTCGCCGTCGCCGGCACTGCCGTAAGGACAATTTCTCAAGTTTTGCTACCTATTTCCCCGGGGTGCTGAGGCAAATGCATAAAGGCCTGAGTCTTTCCCACGACTCCGTGAACATCCTGGATTCGTTCGTGAAAGATATGTTTGAGCGGATTGCCGAGGAGGCCGGGCGCCTGGCCCGCTACAACAAGCGCCGCACCATCACGCACGAAGACATCGAGGCAGCTGTGCGTCTTCTGTTGCCTGGGGAGCTCCGCAAGCATGCCATAACCGAGGCCACCAAGTCGCTCATCAGATACCACACCTGCAGATGAACTGCCTCAGGACTGTCTGACCATCTCAAACCAGACTTAAGGGTTCTCCCCTTAGGCCCTACATTCAATCTTTAAAACATTTCTACCTCAACGAAAACATTAAGAACCTCCTGAACTTTGCTTCATTATGTGTCGGTTGTGTCATATGTTCGATGGAAAACCCTGTACTTTTCGCAACTCGTCACTTTCCTAAATGGTTATTTCTATTCGTAGTTTCTCCGTAAGTATAGGCATCTTTATGGTCAAAATTCTCTCCCTACAAGTTTCATTGGCCTTTTCCATTTTCATTCTCCCATCTATATTTAGGTATCATCCAGAGATTATTTTTTTCTTTTTTTTTAAATTTATTTTATTTTTAAACTTTACATAACTGTATTAGTTTTGCCAAATGTCAAAATGAATCAGCCACAGGTATACATGTGTTCCCCATCCTGAACCCTCCTCCCTCCTCCCTCCCCATTCCATCCCTCTGAGTCGTGGGGTATGCTATGCTATGCTATGCTAAGTCACTTCAGGCGTGTCCGACTCTGTGCGACCCCCATAGACGGCAGCCCACCAGGCTCCCCCGTCCCTGGGATTCTCCAGGCAAGAACGCTGGAGTGGGTTGCCATTTTCTTCTCCACTACATGAAAGTGAAAAGGGAAAGTGAAGTCGCTCAGTCGTGTCCGACTCTTTGTGACCACATGGACACCAGGCTCCGCCGTCCATGGGATTTTCTAGGCAAGCGTACTGGAGTGGGTTGCCCTTTCCTTCGCCATGGAATCTTCCCGACCCAGGGATCGAACCCAGGTCTCCCGCACTGTAGACAGACACTTTACCGTCAGAGGCACCAGGGGAGTTGGGCTGACTGGGGGGGGAAGGGGGGGTGGTGCAACGTGGGGGAGGGGCGCATCAGGAGTTGGGAAGTGGGACGTCCAGTGTCACGTGACGTGGGCTGCCATAGTAACACGTCTCCCTGCCTTGCATCCAATCAGATATGGACAGTGTCTGTGACGTCCGGGAACGGAGGGCCTATAAATCCAGCCTACGGCCTTCAACCCCCCCCCCACCGGTCTTCTGGGATGGGCTACGGGGAGGGGTGGCGCTGTCGTGTCCCAACCATCCTCGGAAACTGAACCCTCTGAAACGGAGATGGCGAAAGCGGAGACCTCCAAACCAGAGCCGTATGATGTGGAACCAAAACAGGCAAAGCAGAAGACAGCTAATGGCCGCCGTCGCCGTCGCCGGCACTGCCGTAAGGACAATTTCTCAAGTTTTGCTACCTATTTCCCCGGGGTGCTGAGGCAAATGCATAAAGGCCTGAGTCTTTCCCACGACTCCGTGAACATCCTGGATTCGTTCGTGAAAGATATGTTTGAGCGGATTGCCGAGGAGGCCGGGCGCCTGGCCCGCTACAACAAGCGCCGCACCATCACGCACGAAGACATCGAGGCAGCTGTGCGTCTTCTGTTGCCTGGGGAGCTCCGCAAGCATGCCATAACCGAGGCCACCAAGTCGCTCATCAGATACCACACCTGCAGATGAACTGCCTCAGGACTGTCTGACCATCGCAAACCAGACTTAAGGGTTCTCCCCTTAGGCCCTACATTCAATCTTTAAAACATTTCTACCTCAACGAAAACATTAAGAACCTCCTGAACTTTGCTTCATTATGTGTCGGTTGTGTCATATGTTCGATGGAAAACCCTGTACTTTTCGCAACTCGTCACTTTCCTAAATGGTTATTTCTATTCGTAGTTTCTCCGTAAGTATAGGCATCTTTATGGTCAAAATTCTCTCCCTACAAGTTTCATTGGCCTTTTCCATTTTCATTCTCCCATCTATATTTAGGTATCATCCAGAGATTATTTTTTTCTTTTTTTTTAAATTTATTTTATTTTTAAACTTTACATAACTGTATTAGTTTTGCCAAATGTCAAAATGAATCAGCCACAGGTATACATGTGTTCCCCATCCTGAACCCTCCTCCCTCCTCCCTCCCCATTCCATCCCTCTGAGTCGTGGGGTATGCTATGCTATGCTATGCTAAGTCACTTCAGGCGTGTCCGACTCTGTGCGACCCCCATAGACGGCAGCCCACCAGGCTCCCCCGTCCCTGGGATTCTCCAGGCAAGAACGCTGGAGTGGGTTGCCATTTTCTTCTCCACTACATGAAAGTGAAAAGGGAAAGTGAAGTCGCTCAGTCGTGTCCGACTCTTTGTGACCACATGGACACCAGGCTCTGCCGTCCATGGGATTTTCTAGGCAAGCGTACTGGAGTGGGTTGCCCTTTCCTTCGCCATGGAATCTTCCCGACCCAGGGATCGAACCCAGGTCTCCCGCACTGTAGACAGACACTTTACCGTCAGAGGCACCAGGGGAGTTGGGCTGACTGGGGGGGGAAGGGGGGGTGGTGCAACGTGGGGGAGGGGCGCATCAGGAGTTGGGAAGTGGGACGTCCAGTGTCACGTGACGTGGGCTGCCATAGTAACACGTCTCCCTGCCTTGCATCCAATCAGATATGGACAGTGTCTGTGACGTCCGGGAACGGAGGGCCTATAAATCCAGCCTACGGCCTTCAACCCCCCCCGCACCGGTCTTCTGGGATGGGCTACGGGGAGGGGTGGCGCTGTCGTGTCCCAACCATCCTCGGAAACTGAACCCTCTGAAACGGAGATGGCGAAAGCGGAGACCTCCAAACCAGAGCCGTATGATGTGGAACCAAAACAGGCAAAGCAGAAGACAGCTAATGGCCGCCGTCGCCGTCGCCGGCACTGCCGTAAGGACAATTTCTCAAGTTTTGCTACCTATTTCCCCGGGGTGCTGAGGCAAATGCATAAAGGCCTGAGTCTTTCCCACGACTCCGTGAACATCCTGGATTCGTTCGTGAAAGATATGTTTGAGCGGATTGCCGAGGAGGCCGGGCGCCTGGCCCGCTACAACAAGCGCCGCACCATCACGCACGAAGACATCGAGGCAGCTGTGCCTCTTCTGTTGCCTGGGGAGCTCCGCAAGCATGCCATAACCGAGGCCACCAAGTCGCTCATCAGATACCACACCTGCAGATGAACTGCCTCAGGACTGTCTGACCATCGCAAACCAGACTTAAGGGTTCTCCCCTTAGGCCCTACATTCAATCTTTAAAACATTTCTACCACAACGAAAATATTAAGAACCTCCTGAACTTTGCTTCATTATGTGTCGGTTGTGTCATATGTTCGATGGAAAACCCTGTACTTTTCGCAACTCGTCACTTTCCTAAATGGTTATTTCTATTCGTAGTTTCTCCGTAAGTATAGGCATCTTTATGGTCAAAATTCTCTCCCTACAAGTTTCATTGGCCTTTTCCATTTTCATTCTCCCATCTATATTTAGGTATCATCCAGAGATTATTTTTTTCTTTTTTTTTAAATTTATTTTATTTTTAAACTTTACATAACTGTATTAGTTTTGCCAAATGTCAAAATGAATCAGCCACAGGTATACATGTGTTCCCCATCCTGAACCCTCCTCCCTCCTCCCTCCCCATTCCATCCCTCTGAGTCGTGGAGTATGCTATGCTATGCTATGCTAAGTCACTTCAGGCGTGTCCGACTCTGTGCGACCCCCATAGACGGCAGCCCACCAGGCTCCCCCGTCCCTGGGATTCTCCAGGCAAGAATGCTGGAGTGGGTTGCCATTTTCTTCTCCACTACATGAAAGTGAAAAGGGAAAGTGAAGTCGCTCAGTCGTGTCCGACTCTTTGTGACCACATGGACACCAGGCTCTGCCGTCCATGGGATTTTCTAGGCAAGCGTACTGGAGTGGGTTGCCCTTTCCTTCGCCATGGAATCTTCCCGACCCAGGGATCGAACCCAGGTCTCCCGCACTGTAGACAGACACTTTACCGTCAGAGGCACCAGGGGAGTTGGGCTGACTGGGGGGGGAAGGGGGGGTGGTGCAACGTGGGGGAGGGGCGCATCAGGAGTTGGGAAGTGGGACGTCCAGTGTCACGTGACATGGGCTGCCATAGTAACACGTCTCCCTGCCTTGCATCCAATCAGATATGGACAGTGTCTGTGACGTCAGGGAAAGCAGGGCCTATAAATCCAGCCAACGGCCTTCAACCCCGCCCCCACCGGTCTTCTGGGATGGGCTACGGGGAGGGGTGGCGCTGTCGTGTCCCAACCATCCTCGGAAACTGAACCCTCTGAAACGGAGATGGCGAAAGCGGAGACCTCCAAACCAGAGCCGTATGATGTGGAACCAAAACAGGCAAAGCAGAAGACAGCTAATGGCCGCCGTCGCCGTCGCCGTCACTGCCATAAGGACAATTTCTCAAGTTTTGCTACCTATTTCCCCGGGGTGCTGAGGCAAATGCATAAAGGCCTGAGTCTTTCCCACGACTCCGTGAACATCCTGGATTCGTTCGTGAAAGATATGTTTGAGCAGATTGCCGAGGAGGCCGGGCGCCTGGCCCGCTACAACAAGCGCCGCACCATCACGCACGAAGACATCGAGGCAGCTGTGCGTCTTCTGTTGCCTGGGGAGCTCCGCAAGCATGCCATAACCGAGGCCACCAAGTCGCTCATCAGATACCACACCTGCAGATGAACTGCCTCAGGACTGTCTGACCATCGCAAACCAGACTTAAGGGTTCTCCCCTTAGGCCCTACATTCAATCTTTAAAACATTTCTACCTCAACGAAAACATTAAGAACCTCCTGAACTTTGCTTCATTATGTGTCGGTTGTGTCATATGTTCGATGGAAAACCCTGTACTTTTCGCAACTCGTCACTTTCCTAAATGGTTATTTCTATTCGTAGTTTCTCCGTAAGTATAGGCATCTTTATGGTCAAAATTCTCTCCCTACAAGTTTCATTGGCCTTTTCCATTTTCATTCTCCCATCTATATTTAGGTATCATCCAGAGATTATTTTTTTCTTTTTTTTTAAATTTATTTTATTTTTAAACTTTACATAACTGTATTAGTTTTGCCAAATGTCAAAATGAATCAGCCACAGGTATACATGTGTTCCCCATCCTGAACCCTCCTCCCTCCTCCCTCCCCATTCCATCCCTCTGAGTCGTGGGGTATGCTATGCTATGCTATGCTAAGTCACTTCAGGCGTGTCCGACTCTGTGCGACCCCCATAGACGGCAGCCCACCAGGCTCCCCCGTCCCTGGGATTCTCCAGGCAAGAATGCTGGAGTGGGTTGCCATTTTCTTCTCCACTACATGAAAGTGAAAAGGGAAAGTGAAGTCGCTCAGTCGTGTCCGACTCTTTGTGACCACATGGACACCAGGCTCCGCCGTCCATGGGATTTTCTAGGCAAGCGTACTGGAGTGGGTTGCCCTTTCCTTCGCCATGGAATCTTCCCGACCCAGGGATCGAACCCAGGTCTCCCGCACTGTAGACAGACACTTTACCGTCAGAGGCACCAGGGGAGTTGGGCTGACTGGGGGGGGAAGGGGGGGTGGTGCAACGTGGGGGAGGGGCGCATCAGGAGTTGGGAAGTGGGACGTCCAGTGTCACGTGACATGGGCTGCCATAGTAACACGTCTCCCTGCCTTGCATCCAATCAGATATGGACAGTGTCTGTGACGTCCGGGAACGGAGGGCCTATAAATCCAGCCTACGGCCTTCAACCCCGCCCCCACCGGTCTTCTGGGATGGGCTACGGGGAGGGGTGGCGCTGTCGTGTCCCAACCATCCTCGGAAACTGAACCCTCTGAAACGGAGATGGCGAAAGCGGAGACCTCCAAACCAGAGCCGTATGATGTGGAACCAAAACAGGCAAAGCAGAAGACAGCTAATGGCCGCCGTCGCCGTCGCCGGCACTGCCGTAAGGACAATTTCTCAAGTTTTGCTACCTATTTCCCCGGGGTGCTGAGGCAAATGCATAAAGGCCTGAGTCTTTCCCACGACTCCGTGAACATCCTGGATTCGTTCGTGAAAGATATGTTTGAGCGGATTGCCGAGGAGGCCGGGCGCCTGGCCCGCTACAACAAGCGCCGCACCATCACGCACGAAGACATCGAGGCAGCTGTGCGTCTTCTGTTGCCTGGGGAGCTCCGCAAGCATGCCATAACCGAGGCCACCAAGTCGCTCATCAGATACCACACCTGCAGATGAACTGCCTCAGGACTGTCTGACCATCGCAAACCAGACTTAAGGGTTCTCCCCTTAGGCCCTACATTCAATCTTTAAAACATTTCTACCTCAACAAAAACATTAAGAACCTCCTGAACTTTGCTTCATTATGTGTCAGTTGTGTCATATGTTCGATGGAAAACCCTGTACTTTTCGCAACTCGTCACTTTCCTAAATGGTTATTTCTATTCGTAGTTTCTCCGTAAGTATAGGCATCTTTATGGTCAAAATTCTCTCCCTACAAGTTTCATTGGCCTTTTCCATTTTCATTCTCCCATCTATATTTAGGTATCATCCAGAGATTATTTTTTTCTTTTTTTTTTAATTTATTTTATTTTTAAACTTTACATAACTGTATTAGTTTTGCCAAATGTCAAAATGAATCAGCCACAGGTATACATGTGTTCCCCATCCTGAACCCTCCTCCCTCCTCCCTCCCCATTCCATCCCTCTGAGTCGTGGGGTATGCTATGCTATGCTATGCTAAGTCACTTCAGGCGTGTCCGACTCTGTGCGACCCCCATAGACGGCAGCCCACCAGGCTCCCCCGTCCCTGGGATTCTCCAGGCAAGAACGCTGGAGTGGGTTGCCATTTTCTTCTCCACTACATGAAAGTGAAAAGGGAAAGTGAAGTCGCTCAGTCGTGTCCGACTCTTTGTGACCACATGGACACCAGGCTCTGCCGTCCATGGGATTTTCTAGGCAAGCGTACTGGAGTGGGTTGCCCTTTCCTTCGCCATGGAATCTTCCCGACCCAGGGATCGAACCCAGGTCTCCCGCACTGTAGACAGACACTTTACCGTCAGAGGCACCAGGGGAGTTGGGCTGACTGGGGGGGGAAGGGGGGGTGGTGCAACGTGGGGGAGGGGCGCATCAGGAGTTGGGAAGTGGGACGTCCAGTGTCACGTGACATGGGCTGCCATAGTAACACGTCTCCCTGCCTTGCATCCAATCAGATATGGACAGTGTCTGTGACGTCAGGGAAAGCAGGGCCTATAAATCCAGCCAACGGCCTTCAACCCCGCCCCCACCGGTCTTCTGGGATGGGCTACGGGGAGGGGTGGCGCTGTCGTGTCCCAACCATCCTCGGAAACTGAACCTTCTGAAACGGAGATGGCGAAAGCGGAGACCTCCAAACCAGAGCCGTATGATGCGGAACCAAAACAGGCAAAGCAGAAGACAGCTAATGGCCGCCGTCGCCGTCGCCGGCACTGCCGTAAGGACAATTTCTCAAGTTTTGCTACCTATTTCCCCGGGGTGCTGAGGCAAATGCATAAAGGCCTGAGTCTTTCCCACGACTCCGTGAACATCCTGGATTCGTTCGTGAAAGATATGTTTGAGCGGATTGCCGAGGAGGCCGGGCGCCTGGCCCGCTACAACAAGCGCCGCACCATCACGCACGAAGACATCGAGGCAGCTGTGCGTCTTCTGTTGCCTGGGGAGCTCCGCAAGCATGCCATAACCGAGGCCACCAAGTCGCTCATCAGATACCACACCTGCAGATGAACTGCCTCAGGACTGTCTGACCATCGCAAACCAGACTTAAGGGTTCTCCCCTTAGGCCCTACATTCAATCTTTAAAACATTTCTACCTCAACGAAAACATTAAGAACCTCCTGAACTTTGCTTCATTATGTGTCGGTTGTGTCATATGTTCGATGGAAAACCCTGTACTTTTCGCAACTCGTCACTTTCCTAAATGGTTATTTCTATTCGTAGTTTCTCCGTAAGTATAGGCATCTTTATGGTCAAAATTCTCTCCCTACAAGTTTCATTGGCCTTTTCCATTTTCATTCTCCCATCTATATTTAGGTATCATCCAGAGATTATTTTTTTCTTTTTTTTTTAATTTATTTTATTTTTAAACTTTACATAACTGTATTAGTTTTGCCAAATGTCAAAATGAATCAGCCACAGGTATACATGTGTTCCCCATCCTGAACCCTCCTCCCTCCTCCCTCCCCATTCCATCCCTCTGAGTCGTGGGGTATGCTATGCTATGCTATGCTAAGTCACTTCAGGCGTGTCCGACTCTGTGCGACCCCCATAGACGGCAGCCCACCAGGCTCCCCCGTCCCTGGGATTCTCCAGGCAAGAATGCTGGAGTGGGTTGCCATTTTCTTCTCCACTACATGAAAGTGAAAAGGGAAAGTGAAGTCGCTCAGTCGTGTCCGACTCTTTGTGACCACATGGACACCAGGCTCCGCCGTCCATGGGATTTTCTAGGCAAGCGTACTGGAGTGGGTTGCCCTTTCCTTCGCCATGGAATCTTCCCGACCCAGGGATCGAACCCAGGTCTCCCGCACTGTAGACAGACACTTTACCGTCAGAGGCACCAGGGGAGTTGGGCTGACTGGGGGGGGAAGGGGGGGTGGTGCAACGTGGGGGAGGGGCGCATCAGGAGTTGGGAAGTGGGACGTCCAGTGTCACGTGACGTGGGCTGCCATAGTAACACGTCTCCCTGCCTTGCATCCAATCAGATATGGACAGTGTCTGTGACGTCCGGGAACGGAGGGCCTATAAATCCAGCCTACGGCCTTCAACCCCCCCCCCACCGGTCTTCTGGGATGGGCTACGGGGAGGGGTGGCGCTGTCGTGTCCCAACCATCCTCGGAAACTGAACCCTCTGAAACGGAGATGGCGAAAGCGGAGACCTCCAAACCAGAGCCGTATGATGTGGAACCAAAACAGGCAAAGCAGAAGACAGCTAATGGCCGCCGTCGCCGTCGCCGGCACTGCCGTAAGGACAATTTCTCAAGTTTTGCTACCTATTTCCCCGGGGTGCTGAGGCAAATGCATAAAGGCCTGAGTCTTTCCCACGACTCCGTGAACATCCTGGATTCGTTCGTGAAAGATATGTTTGAGCGGATTGCCGAGGAGGCCGGGCGCCTGGCCCGCTACAACAAGCGCCGCACCATCACGCACGAAGACATCGAGGCAGCTGTGCGTCTTCTGTTGCCTGGGGAGCTCCGCAAGCATGCCATAACCGAGGCCACCAAGTCGCTCATCAGATACCACACCTGCAGATGAACTGCCTCAGGACTGTCTGACCATCGCAAACCAGACTTAAGGGTTCTCCCCTTAGGCCCTACATTCAATCTTTAAAACATTTCTACCTCAACGAAAACATTAAGAACCTCCTGAACTTTGCTTCATTATGTGTCGGTTGTGTCATATGTTCGATGGAAAACCCTGTACTTTTCGCAACTCGTCACTTTCCTAAATGGTTATTTCTATTCGTAGTTTCTCCGTAAGTATAGGCATCTTTATGGTCAAAATTCTCTCCCTACAAGTTTCATTGGCCTTTTCCATTTTCATTCTCCCATCTATATTTAGGTATCATCCAGAGATTATTTTTTTCTTTTTTTTTAAATTTATTTTATTTTTAAACTTTACATAACTGTATTACTTTTGCCAAATGTCAAAATGAATCAGCCACAGGTATACATGTGTTCCCCATCCTGAACCCTCCTCCCTCCTCCCTCCCCATTCCATCCCTCTGAGTCGTGGGGTATGCTATGCTATGCTATGCTAAGTCACTTCAGGCGTGTCCGACTCTGTGCGACCCCCATAGACGGCAGCCCACCAGGCTCCCCCGTCCCTGGGATTCTCCAGGCAAGAACGCTGGAGTGGGTTGCCATTTTCTTCTCCACTACATGAAAGTGAAAAGGGAAAGTGAAGTCGCTCAGTCGTGTCCGACTCTTTGTGACCACATGGACACCAGGCTCTGCCGTCCATGGGATTTTCTAGGCAAGCGTACTGGAGTGGGTTGCCCTTTCCTTCGCCATGGAATCTTCCCGACCCAGGGATCGAACCCAGGTCTCCCGCACTGTAGACAGACACTTTACCGTCAGAGGCACCAGGGGAGTTGGGCTGACTGGGGGGGGAAGGGGGGGTGGTGCAACGTGGGGGAGGGGCGCATCAGGAGTTGGGAAGTGGGACGTCCAGTGTCACGTGACATGGGCTGCCATAGTAACACGTCTCCCTGCCTTGCATCCAATCAGATATGGACAGTGTCTGTGACGTCAGGGAAAGCAGGGCCTATAAATCCAGCCAACGGCCTTCAACCCCGCCCCCACCGGTCTTCTGGGATGGGCTACGGGGAGGGGTGGCGCTGTCGTGTCCCAACCATCCTCGGAAACTGAACCCTCTGAAACGGAGATGGCGAAAGCGGAGACCTCCAAACCAGAGCCTTATGATGCGGAACCAAAACAGGCAAAGCAGAAGACAGCTAATGGCCGCCGTCGCCGTCGCCGGCACTGCCGTAAGGACAATTTCTCAAGTTTTGCTACCTATTTCCCCGGGGTGCTGAGGCAAATGCATAAAGGCCTGAGTCTTTCCCACGACTCCGTGAACATCCTGGATTCGTTCGTGAAAGATATGTTTGAGCGGATTGCCGAGGAGGCCGGGCGCCTGGCCCGCTACAACAAGCGCCGCACCATCACGCACGAAGACATCGAGGCAGCTGTGCGTCTTCTGTTGCCTGGGGAGCTCCGCAAGCATGCCATAACCGAGGCCACCAAGTCGCTCATCAGATACCACACCTGCAGATGAACTGCCTCAGGACTGTCTGACCATCGCAAACCAGACTTAAGGGTTCTCCCCTTAGGCCCTACATTCAATCTTTAAAACATTTCTACCTCAACGAAAACATTAAGAACCTCCTGAACTTTGCTTCATTATGTGTCGGTTGTGTCATATGTTCGATGGAAAACCCTGTACTTTTCGCAACTCGTCACTTTCCTAAATGGTTATTTCTATTCGTAGTTTCTCCGTAAGTATAGGCATCTTTATGGTCAAAATTCTCTCCCTACAAGTTTCATTGGCCTTTTCCATTTTCATTCTCCCATCTATATTTAGGTATCATCCAGAGATTATTTTTTTCTTTTTTTTTAAATTTATTTTATTTTTAAACTTTACATAACTGTATTACTTTTGCCAAATGTCAAAATGAATCAGCCACAGGTATACATGTGTTCCCCATCCTGAACCCTCCTCCCTCCTCCCTCCCCATTCCATCCCTCTGAGTCGTGGGGTATGCTATGCTATGCTATGCTAAGTCACTTCAGGCGTGTCCGACTCTGTGCGACCCCCATAGACGGCAGCCCACCAGGCTCCCCCGTCCCTGGGATTCTCCAGGCAAGAATGCTGGAGTGGGTTGCCATTTTCTTCTCCACTACATGAAAGTGAAAAGGGAAAGTGAAGTCGCTCAGTCGTGTCCGACTCTTTGTGACCACATGGACACCAGGCTCCGCCGTCCATGGGATTTTCTAGGCAAGCGTACTGGAGTGGGTTGCCCTTTCCTTCGCCATGGAATCTTCCCGACCCAGGGATCGAACCCAGGTCTCCCGCACTGTAGACAGACACTTTACCGTCAGAGGCACCAGGGGAGTTGGGCTGACTGGGGGGGGAAGGGGGGGTGGTGCAACGTGGGGGAGGGGCGCATCAGGAGTTGGGAAGTGGGACGTCCAGTGTCACGTGACGTGGGCTGCCATAGTAACACGTCTCCCTGCCTTGCATCCAATCAGATATGGACAGTGTCTGTGACGTCCGGGAACGGAGGGCCTATAAATCCAGCCTACGGCCTTCAACCCCCCCCCGCACCGGTCTTCTGGGATGGGCTACGGGGAGGGGTGGCGCTGTCGTGTCCCAACCATCCTCGGAAACTGAACCCTCTGAAACGGAGATGGCGAAAGCGGAGACCTCCAAACCAGAGCCGTATGATGTGGAACCAAAACAGGCAAAGCAGAAGACAGCTAATGGCCGCCGTCGCCGTCGCCGGCACTGCCGTAAGGACAATTTCTCAAGTTTTGCTACCTATTTCCCCGGGGTGCTGAGGCAAATGCATAAAGGCCTGAGTCTTTCCCACGACTCCGTGAACATCCTGGATTCGTTCGTGAAAGATATGTTTGAGCGGATTGCCGAGGAGGCCGGGCGCCTGGCCCGCTACAACAAGCGCCGCACCATCACGCACGAAGACATCGAGGCAGCTGTGCCTCTTCTGTTGCCTGGGGAGCTCCGCAAGCATGCCATAACCGAGGCCACCAAGTCGCTCATCAGATACCACACCTGCAGATGAACTGCCTCAGGACTGTCTGACCATCGCAAACCTGACTTAAGGGTTCTCCCCTTAGGCCCTACATTCAATCTTTAAAACATTTCTACCACAACGAAAATATTAAGAACCTCCTGAACTTTGCTTCATTATGTGTCGGTTGTGTCATATGTTCGATGGAAAACCCTGTACTTTTCGCAACTCGTCACTTTCCTAAATGGTTATTTCTATTCGTAGTTTCTCCGTAAGTATAGGCATCTTTATGGTCAAAATTCTCTCCCTACAAGTTTCATTGGCCTTTTCCATTTTCATTCTCCCATCTATATTTAGGTATCATCCAGAGATTATTTTTTTCTTTTTTTTTTAATTTATTTTATTTTTAAACTTTACATAACTGTATTAGTTTTGCCAAATGTCAAAATGAATCAGCCACAGGTATACATGTGTTCCCCATCCTGAACCCTCCTCCCTCCTCCCTCCCCATTCCATCCCTCTGAGTCGTGGGGTATGCTATGCTATGCTATGCTAAGTCACTTCAGGCGTGTCCGACTCTGTGCGACCCCCATAGACGGCAGCCCACCAGGCTCCCCCGTCCCTGGGATTCTCCAGGCAAGAACGCTGGAGTGGGTTGCCATTTTCTTCTCCACTACATGAAAGTGAAAAGGGAAAGTGAAGTCGCTCAGTCGTGTCCGACTCTTTGTGACCACATGGACACCAGGCTCTGCCGTCCATGGGATTTTCTAGGCAAGCGTACTGGAGTGGGTTGCCCTTTCCTTCGCCATGGAATCTTCCCGACCCAGGGATCGAACCCAGGTCTCCCGCACTGTAGACAGACACTTTACCGTCAGAGGCACCAGGGGAGTTGGGCTGACTGGGGGGGGAAGGGGGGGTGGTGCAACGTGGGGGAGGGGCGCATCAGGAGTTGGGAAGTGGGACGTCCAGTGTCACGTGACATGGGCTGCCATAGTAACACGTCTCCCTGCCTTGCATCCAATCAGATATGGACAGTGTCTGTGACGTCAGGGAAAGCAGGGCCTATAAATCCAGCCAACGGCCTTCAACCCCGCCCCCACCGGTCTTCTGGGATGGGCTACGGGGAGGGGTGGCGCTGTCGTGTCCCAACCATCCTAGGAAACTGAACCCTCTGAAACGGAGATGGCGAAAGCGGAGACCTCCAAACCAGAGCCTTATGATGCGGAACCAAAACAGGCAAAGCAGAAGACAGCTAATGGCCGCCGTCGCCGTCGCCGGCACTGCCGTAAGGACAATTTCTCAAGTTTTGCTACCTATTTCCCCGGTGTGCTGAGGCAAATGCATAAAGGCCTGAGTCTTTCCCACGACTCCGTGAACATCCTGGATTCGTTCGTGAAAGATATGTTTGAGCGGATTGCCGAGGAGGCCGGGCGCCTGGCCCGCTACAACAAGCGCCGCACCATCACGCACGAAGACATCGAGGCAGCTGTGCGTCTTCTGTTGCCTGGGGAGCTCCGCAAGCATGCCATAACCGAGGCCACCAAGTCGCTCATCAGATACCACACCTGCAGATGAACTGCCTCAGGACTGTCTGACCATCGCAAACCGGACTTAAGGGTTCTCCCCTTAGGCCCTACATTCAATCTTTAAAACATTTCTACCTCAACGAAAACATTAAGAACCTCCTGAACTTTGCTTCATTATGTGTCGGTTGTGTCATATGTTCGATGGAAAACCCTGTACTTTTCGCAACTCGTCACTTTCCTAAATGGTTATTTCTATTCGTAGTTTCTCCGTAAGTATAGGCATCTTTATGGTCAAAATTCTCTCCCTACAAGTTTCATTGGCCTTTTCCATTTTCATTCTCCCATCTATATTTAGGTATCATCCAGAGATTATTTTTTTCTTTTTTTTTAAATTTATTTTATTTTTAAACTTTACATAACTGTATTAGTTTTGCCAAATGTCAAAATGAATCAGCCACAGGTATACATGTGTTCCCCATCCTGAACCCTCCTCCCTCCTCCCTCCCCATTCCATCCCTCTGAGTCGTGGGGTATGCTATGCTATGCTATGCTAAGTCACTTCAGGCGTGTCCGACTCTGTGCGACCCCCATAGACGGCAGCCCACCAGGCTCCCCCGTCCCTGGGATTCTCCAGGCAAGAACGCTGGAGTGGGTTGCCATTTTCTTCTCCACTACATGAAAGTGAAAAGGGAAAGTGAAGTCGCTCAGTCGTGTCCGACTCTTTGTGACCACATGGACACCAGGCTCTGCCGTCCATGGGATTTTCTAGGCAAGCGTACTGGAGTGGGTTGCCCTTTCCTTCGCCATGGAATCTTCCCGACCCAGGGATCGAACCCAGGTCTCCCGCACTGTAGACAGACACTTTACCGTCAGAGGCACCAGGGGAGTTGGGCTGACTGGGGGGGGAAGGGGGGGTGGTGCAACGTGGGGGAGGGGCGCATCAGGAGTTGGGAAGTGGGACGTCCAGTGTCACGTGACATGGGCTGCCATAGTAACACGTCTCCCTGCCTTGCATCCAATCAGATATGGACAGTGTCTGTGACGTCAGGGAAAGCAGGGCCTATAAATCCAGCCAACGGCCTTCAACCCCGCCCCCACCGGTCTTCTGGGATGGGCTACGGGGAGGGGTGGCGCTGTCGTGTCCCAACCATCCTAGGAAACTGAACCCTCTGAAACGGAGATGGCGAAAGCGGAGACCTCCAAACCAGAGCCTTATGATGCGGAACCAAAACAGGCAAAGCAGAAGACAGCTAATGGCCGCCGTCGCCGTCGCCGGCAGTGCCGTAAGGACAATTTCTCAAGTTTTGCTACCTATTTCCCCGGTGTGCTGAGGCAAATGCATAAAGGCCTGAGTCTTTCCCACGACTCCGTGAACATCCTGGATTCGTTCGTGAAAGATATGTTTGAGCGGATTGCCGAGGAGGCCGGGCGCCTGGCCCGCTACAACAAGCGCCGCACCATCACGCACGAAGACATCGAGGCAGCTGTGCGTCTTCTGTTGCCTGGGGAGCTCCGCAAGCATGCCATAACCGAGGCCACCAAGTCGCTCATCAGATACCACACCTGCAGATGAACTGCCTCAGGACTGTCTGACCATCGCAAACCGGACTTAAGGGTTCTCCCCTTAGGCCCTACATTCAATCTTTAAAACATTTCTACCTCAACGAAAACATTAAGAACCTCCTGAACTTTGCTTCATTATGTGTCGGTTGTGTCATATGTTCGATGGAAAACCCTGTACTTTTCGCAACTCGTCACTTTCCTAAATGGTTATTTCTATTCGTAGTTTCTCCGTAAGTATAGGCATCTTTATGGTCAAAATTCTCTCCCTACAAGTTTCATTGGCCTTTTCCATTTTCATTCTCCCATCTATATTTAGGTATCATCCAGAGATTATTTTTTTCTTTTTTTTTAAATTTATTTTATTTTTAAACTTTACATAACTGTATTAGTTTTGCCAAATGTCAAAATGAATCAGCCACAGGTATACATGTGTTCCCCATCCTGAACCCTCCTCCCTCCTCCCTCCCCATTCCATCCCTCTGAGTCGTGGGGTATGCTATGCTATGCTATGCTAAGTCACTTCAGGCGTGTCCGACTCTGTGCGACCCCCATAGACGGCAGCCCACCAGGCTCCCCCGTCCCTGGGATTCTCCAGGCAAGAATGCTGGAGTGGGTTGCCATTTTCTTCTCCACTACATGAAAGTGAAAAGGGAAAGTGAAGTCGCTCAGTCGTGTCCGACTCTTTGTGACCACATGGACACCAGGCTCTGCCGTCCATGGGATTTTCTAGGCAAGCGTACTGGAGTGGGTTGCCCTTTCCTTCGCCATGGAATCTTCCCGACCCAGGGATCGAACCCAGGTCTCCCGCACTGTAGACAGACACTTTACCGTCAGAGGCACCAGGGGAGTTGGGCTGACTGGGGGGGGAAGGGGGGGTGGTGCAACGTGGGGGAGGGGCGCATCAGGAGTTGGGAAGTGGGACGTCCAGTGTCACGTGACATGGGCTGCCATAGTAACACGTCTCCCTGCCTTGCATCCAATCAGATATGGACAGTGTCTGTGACGTCAGGGAAAGCAGGGCCTATAAATCCAGCCAACGGCCTTCAACCCCGCCCCCACCGGTCTTCTGGGATGGGCTACGGGGAGGGGTGGCGCTGTCGTGTCCCAACCATCCTAGGAAACTGAACCCTCTGAAACGGAGATGGCGAAAGCGGAGACCTCCAAACCAGAGCCTTATGATGCGGAACCAAAACAGGCAAAGCAGAAGACAGCTAATGGCCGCCGTCGCCGTCGCCGGCACTGCCGTAAGGACAATTTCTCAAGTTTTGCTACCTATTTCCCCGGGGTGCTGAGGCAAATGCATAAAGGCCTGAGTCTTTCCCACGACTCCGTGAACATCCTGGATTCGTTCGTGAAAGATATGTTTGAGCGGATTGCCGAGGAGGCCGGGCGCCTGGCCCGCTACAACAAGCGCCGCACCATCACGCACGAAGACATCGAGGCAGCTGTGCGTCTTCTGTTGCCTGGGGAGCTCCGCAAGCATGCCATAACCGAGGCCACCAAGTCGCTCATCAGATACCACACCTGCAGATGAACTGCCTCAGGACTGTCTGACCATCGCAAACCGGACTTAAGGGTTCTCCCCTTAGGCCCTACATTCAATCTTTAAAACATTTCTACCTCAACGAAAACATTAAGAACCTCCTGAACTTTGCTTCATTATGTGTCGGTTGTGTCATATGTTCGATGGAAAACCCTGTACTTTTCGCAACTCGTCACTTTCCTAAATGGTTATTTCTATTCGTAGTTTCTCCGTAAGTATAGGCATCTTTATGGTCAAAATTCTCTCCCTACAAGTTTCATTGGCCTTTTCCATTTTCATTCTCCCATCTATATTTAGGTATCATCCAGAGATTATTTTTTTCTTTTTTTTTAAATTTATTTTATTTTTAAACTTTACATAACTGTATTACTTTTGCCAAATGTCAAAATGAATCAGCCACAGGTATACATGTGTTCCCCATCCTGAACCCTCCTCCCTCCTCCCTCCCCATTCCATCCCTCTGAGTCGTGGGGTATGCTATGCTATGCTATGCTAAGTCACTTCAGGCGTGTCCGACTCTGTGCGACCCCCATAGACGGCAGCCCACCAGGCTCCCCCGTCCCTGGGATTCTCCAGGCAAGAATGCTGGAGTGGGTTGCCATTTTCTTCTCCACTACATGAAAGTGAAAAGGGAAAGTGAAGTCGCTCAGTCGTGTCCGACTCTTTGTGACCACATGGACACCAGGCTCTGCCGTCCATGGGATTTTCTAGGCAAGCGTACTGGAGTGGGTTGCCCTTTCCTTCGCCATGGAATCTTCCCGACCCAGGGATCGAACCCAGGTCTCCCGCACTGTAGACAGACACTTTACCGTCAGAGGCACCAGGGGAGTTGGGCTGACTGGGGGGGGAAGGGGGGGTGGTGCAACGTGGGGGAGGGGCGCATCAGGAGTTGGGAAGTGGGACGTCCAGTGTCACGTGACGTGGGCTGCCATAGTAACACGTCTCCCTGCCTTGCATCCAATCAGATATGGACAGTGTCTGTGACGTCCGGGAACGGAGGGCCTATAAATCCAGCCTACGGCCTTCAACCCCCCCCCCACCGGTCTTCTGGGATGGGCTACGGGGAGGGGTGGCGGTGTCGTGTCCCAACCATCCTCGGAAACTGAACCCTCTGAAACGGAGATGGCGAAAGCGGAGACCTCCAAACCAGAGCCGTATGATGTGGAACCAAAACAGGCAAAGCAGAAGACAGCTAATGGCCGCCGTCGCCGTCGCCGGCACTGCCGTAAGGACAATTTCTCAAGTTTTGCTACCTATTTCCCCGGGGTGCTGAGGCAAATGCATAAAGGCCTGAGTCTTTCCCACGACTCCGTGAACATCCTGGATTCGTTCGTGAAAGATATGTTTGAGCGGATTGCCGAGGAGGCCGGGCGCCTGGCCCGCTACAACAAGCGCCGCACCATCACGCACGAAGACATCGAGGCAGCTGTGCGTCTTCTGTTGCCTGGGGAGCTCCGCAAGCATGCCATAACCGAGGCCACCAAGTCGCTCATCAGATACCACACGTGCAGATGAACTGCCTCAGGACTGTCTGACCATCGCAAACCAGACTTAAGGGTTCTCCCCTTAGGCCCTACATTCAATCTTTAAAACATTTCTACCTCAACGAAAACATTAAAAACCGCCTGAACTTTGCTTCAATATGTGTCGGTTGTGTCATTTGTTCGATGGAAAACCCTTTACTTTTCGCAACTCGTCACTTTCCTAAATGATTATTTCTATTCGTGGTTTCTCCGTAAGTTTAGGGATCTTTATGGTCAAAATTCTCTCCCTACAAGTTTCATTGGCCTTTTCCATTTTCATTCTCCCATCTCTATTTAGGCATCATCCAGAGATTTTTATATGGGGTATGCTATGCTATGCTATGCTATGCTAAGTCAATTCAGGCGTGTCCGACTCTGTGTGACCCCCATAGACGGCAACCCACCAGGCTCCCCGGTCCCTGGGATTCTCCAGGCAAGAACGCTGGAGTGGGTTGCCATTTTCTTCTCCACTACATGAAAGTGAAAAGGGAAAGTGAAAGTGAAAGTCAAGTCGCTCAGTCGTGTTCGACTCTAAGCGATATGAGATATAGCATCCGAGAAAAAAACAGTGTGGTCTTCCCGGGTGGCTCAGCAGTAAAGAATCCGCCTGCAATGCAAGAGTCGCAGGAGAGGCAGGTTCCATCACTGGGTCATAAAGATCCCCGAGAGGAGGGCATGGCAACCCTCCAGCATTTTCCTAGCGAATCCCCATGGAGAGAGGAGCCTGGTGGGCTACAGTCCATAGCGTCTGCAAAGAGTCGAGTCCCACTGAAGCAAGGTAGCACGCAGGCACACAAAGAGCAGTGTGTGTGTGTGTATGTGTGCTCAGTCACTCAGTCATGTCCGACTCTTTCTGACCCCATGGACAGGAGCCCACCAGGCTCCTATCTCCTTGAAAATTTCCAAGCAAGAATACTGAACTGGGTTGTCATTTCCTACTCCAGGGGATCTTTCTGACCGAGGGATAGAAACTGTGTCTCTTTTGTCTCCTGCATTGGCAGTCAGATTCTTTACCACTGCACCAGCAGTAGCAGATATAAAAATCACATTTACCCATTCTTCCTTCAATCCCAATTCACTTCCATGTGTAAAATAGGACTCAAACACAGTGTTAAATAAGAAAATTCTAAATTTCTGGAATCAAGCACCATATCTTCTGAAATTACCTTATCCAGATTTCTCTGACCCTATTTTTTGTTTGCAACCTAGAACATTTTGCTTAAAAAAAAAAAAAATCCTGACTGAATTGCAAACTTGCAGGGATGATGGGATAGTCCAGTGACAGTGAACGTAGCCACAGTCTCCACAGTAGCAGCCAATGAGGGACTGGTAGCCCATGAGATAAAGCAATTGGCCAAACGTATGGTAGAGTGAGGAGGGCTGAACAAATAACAACCTTCCTCTGACACTCAGCCTAGAAGATGGAGCAGGAACGTGGGGTGATAGTTTCCCTGATGTTTTTACATTCAAGCACCTGCTTTTAACCAGGGCGATTTAAGTACAGGCATCCATTTCTTGGGGCTTCCCAGGTGGTGCTAGTGGTAAAGAACCTGCCTTCTTATGTGGGAGACGTAAGAGCCATGGATTCAACCCCTGGATTGGGAAGATGCCCTGGAGAAAGGCATGGCAACCCACTCCAGTATTCTTACTGGAAAGTTCCATGGACAGAGGAGCCTAGCGGGTTACAATCCATAGGGTCTCAAAGAGTCAGACACGACTGAAGTGGCTTAGCATGTGCACATCCATTTCTTGGGTCTTCCCAGGTGGTGCCGGTAGTAAAGAACCTGCCTGCAATGCAGGCGACACAGGAGACCCAGGTTCTGTCCCTAGATGGAGAAGGTTCCCTGGAGGAGGGCATGAAAACCCACTCCAGTATTCTTTCCTGGGTAATTCCAAGGGACAGAGTAGCCTGGTAGGCCAGAGTTCATAGGGTCACAAAGAGTGGGACACAACTGAAGAGACTTAGTGCACATGCATGCATCCATTTCTTGTTGTGGGACATGTCTCTAGCTCCTTGCATCAAAATAAGGAGGAGGAGGATGTTCAGCAATTAAGAGAAATAAGATGACTCCTCCTTCTACCTCACATATTTGACTGCTATTGCTTATGATAGTATTTACTGAATTTAATGTCCATTATGTTTTCTTCTTGGTGCATTGCCATTTTTATTTCTATAAGTATATTGCTGAATTTCAAAGTAGTTGGTGATTTTCCTATTCCTTTTATTTTTGTTTATTTTGAGATACTTTTTATTTTTTAATTAATTAATTTTTATTGAAGGATTATTGCTTTACAGAATTTTGCTGTTTCTGTCAAACCTCAACATGAAACAGCCTAGGGTATACATATATCCCCTCCCTTTTGGAACTCCCTGCCATCTCCCTCCACATCCAACCGCTCTAGTTTGATACAGAGCCCCTGATTGAGTTTCCTGAGCCATACAGCCAATTCCCGTTGGCTATCTATTTTACATATGGTAATGTAAATTTCCATGTTACTCTTTCCATGCATCTCACCCTCTCCTCCCCTTCTCACTATCCATAATTCTATTCTCCTATTTCTTTTTTAAAAGATTGATTTCAAGCTTACTACATCCTTGGAGAGAGAGAAAGCACTCTGTGATTTCGGTCCTTTTTAATTTACAATGGTTTTCATTAGAACTTAATATTTCATTATATTTTAAGTTATTCATTTTGAACTTTAAGCAACAAGGATATGCTGTACAGCACAGAGTAATATACCAATTACCTATTAATAAATGTAAACGCAGTATAATATATAAAACAACTGAAGCACTATGTTGTAAACCTGAACAAATATAATATTGCAACTCATGAATATATCCATAAAAAAATTTAAAGTTAAAAAGAATTTATCAGTACCACTGTTATTGGATGTAGAAATCTGTGAAGGATGTGACTCTCAGCAAAACAATGAGAGAAAAGGTAAGAGGATCTACAAAATTCCAACCTCTTGACCCCAGCTGTAGTGTTTTCTCTAGGTCAGTCATCACAGAGTTTGGCAAGCTCTGAATGATTTTCCTAGCAATTTCATTTCCCAGTTTATTCTCATTCTCCCAAAGTGTACTATGGAGTTCTTCAGAAGCAGTTTATGTGTGATATGCAATAGATAAAGTGAAGAAACTGATATACCCATCCACTACCTCTATTATACTTTCCCCACATATCCCAGTTTATTCACATATGTTCCACATATCCTAGTTAATCAAACGTTTAAATATATAAATGGGGACTGATATATAGTACAGAACTGGCAAAACAAAAATTTCACACACATTTCAATTTTCTTATTTCCTGGTTTTTGAAATTGTTTTAAAGATTCATACAGGAGAATAAGATGGCAGAGGAATAGGTGGACGTGGAGTACATCTCTCTCCATGGATACATCAGGAATACACCTTCAGACACAGAAGTGCATGCAGAACACCAGCTGAGAATGGACAGGAGTTATTGACCAGCGGAAAATAATATATAGCCCCACCCAAACCTTGGTAGGATGAAGGAACCAGGGGGAAAAACAGGAGTGTTAGTAGGACTGGACCTGCCCTCGGCAGGTGGGGGAACTGAAGCAAGGGTCGGATCCCCACATCAGGGCAATTGTCTGAGTCAGAGGAGAAACATTTAAGGCTGAGAGTGAAACAGCTGATCTGTGGCAGCCTAAATGGAATGAGCATCAGACAGTCCTTGCAACCATACATACCCAAGACAGGGATGCAGATCCCCTGGAAGGTGCAGCGGCTGGTAGCTGGAGTTTAGGGATTGTGGAGCAATCCCAAAGCGAGGGCGGCTGTTGACTGTGGAGAGACTTATCAAGGGGATGTGAGGGAGGAGGCTGTGGTGGGAAATGCCTGTGGAGGAAAGCCAGGCAGCCATGGAATCTAGGCGATTCTGCTGAGTCACGTTTGGGGGTGGAGCCATCACCATAGCCTCTCTCTCCCCACAGTGCCAGCATTGGCAGCTGAACAATAATAGAGAGGCTGGCCCAGCAAGCACCTGACGCACTGAACTACAGAGTAGGACCCCACCCAGGGTACCCCTTTAAGTGCCTGATGTGCCAATCTACAGAGTAGAACCCCAGCCAGGGGGGCCCCTATATGTGCCTGATGTGCCAAACAACAGAGAAGGTCCCCAGGCAAGGAAGCCCTCTAAGTGCCTGAACGGGTGGAGCTATGGACAAAGACTGGCCAAAGAGGCCTTCTGATTGCCAGCTACAAGAGGCTCGAAAAAAGACTCTGATAGGGCCATAACTCCTGTGCAGGAGTTATGTGCACCAGTCTGTGTCCCTGCACACCTGGTGCTGCCAGGGTCCCCGCAAGACAAGCAGCTGTGCCACCTTCACCCTCAACTCTCACTGGGGCAGAGCTGCCACAGGCAAAAAAAGTCTTGCGCCTCTGCATGTGGGGTCGCTTCGGTAGTGTCCTACTCTTTGTGACCCTGGAGACTGGCCTGCCAGGCTTCTCTGTCAGGGAGCAGGGTTCTCCAGCAAGAATACGGAAGTGTGTTGGGCAATACTGGTTTCCATGGCTGTGTGGCCCTGGAGCAGCCCTGAGGAGATACCCCACGTCCAAGGTCAGAGAAGCCCCAGCAAGACGGTAGGAGGGGCGAATTCACCTTTAGAATCACACCCCATCTCTGCCAGAGACACTCAGAGGGCTCGAACAAACCTTGTGTGCACCAGGACCCAGAGACCCCACATAGACTGAGAAAGAACTGGGTTCGAGTGTCTTCTGTGTAGGTATGAGTCAGCAATGGACTGCCACAGGGGCAGGGGCCCTGGGTGCAGCAGACTTGGGTATGGCATAAGCACTCTTGGAGGAGGCCGCCATTAACCCCACCATAAAGCGGCCAGAACTTACACAGGACTGGGAAATAGACTCTTGAAGCGCACAAACAGAACCTTGTGTGCACCAGGACCCAGGAGAAAGGAGCAGTGACCCCACAAGAGACTGACCCAGACTTGCCTGGGAGTGTCCAGGAGTCTCCAGTGGAGATGTAGGTTGGTGGTGGCCTGCTGCAGGGTTGGGGGCACTGAGTGTAGCAGTGCATGCATGGGGCCTTTTGAAGGAGGTCGCCACTATCTTCATTACGTCCACCATAGTTTGGCCCCAGGTAAATAAGAGGGAGGGAACACAGCTCCACTCATCAACAGAAAATTGGATTAAAGATTTATTGAGCATGGTCCCACCCATCAGAACAAGACCCAGTTTCCCCCTCAGTCAGTCTCTCCCATCAGGAAGCTTTCATAAGCCTCTTATCCTTCTGCATCAGAGGGCAGACAGACTGAAACCACAATCACAGAAAACTAACCGACCTGATCCCATGGACCACAGCCTTGTCCAACTCAGTAAAACTATGAGCCATGCCGTGTAGGGCCACCCAAGACGGACAGGTCACGATGGAGCGTTCAGACAAAATGTGGTCCACTGGAGAAGGGAATGGCAAACCACTTCAGTATTCTTGCCTTGAGGACCCCATGAACAGTATGAAAAGGCAAAAACATAGGACACTGAAAGATGAACTCCCCAGGTGGGTAGGCGCCCAATATGGTACTGGAGATCAGGGGAGAAATAACTCCAGAAAGAATGAAGAGATGGAGCCAAAGCAGAAACAACACCCAGTTGTGGATGTGACTGGTGATGGAAGGAAAGTCCGATGCTGTAAAGAGCAATATTGCATAGGAACCTGGAATGTTAGGTCCATGAATCAAGGCAAATTGGAAGTGGTCAAACAGGAGATGGCAAATGTGAACGTCAACATTTTAGGAATCAGCGAGCTAAAGTGGACTGGAATGGTTGAATTTAACTAGGATGATCATTATATCTACTACTGTGGGCAAGAATCCCTTAGAAGAAATGGAGTAGCCATCACAGCCAACAAAAGAGTCTGAAATGCAGTACTTGGATGCTGAATGATCTGTTTGTTTCCAAGGCAATAATTCAATATCAGAGTAATCCAAGTCTATGCCCTGACCAGTAATGCTGAAGAAGCTGAAGTTGAACGGTTCTATGAAGACCTACAAGACCTTCTAGAACTAACACCCCAAAAAGATGTCCTTTTCATTATAGTGGACTGAAATGCAATAGTAGGAAGTCAAGAGATACCTGGAGTAACAGGCAAATTTGGCCTTGAAGTGCAGCATGAAGCAGGGCAAAGGCTAACAGAGTTTTGCACAGAGACTGAACTGGTCATAGCAAACACCCTCTTCCAACAACACAAGAAAATACTCTACACATGGACATCACCAGATGGTCAACACCAAAATCAGACTGATTGTATTCTTTGCAGCCAAAGATGGAGAAGCTCTATACAGTTTGCAAAAACAAGACCAGGAGCTGATTGTGGTTCAGATCATGAACTTTTTATTGCCAAATTCATGCTTACATGGAAGAGAGAAGGGAAAACCACTAGAGCATTCAGGTATGACCTAAATCAAATCCCTTACAATTATACGGTGGAAGTGACAAATAGATTCAAGGGATTCGATCTGCTAGACAAAGTGCCTGAAGAACTATAGACGGGGGTTCGTGACATTATACGGGAGACAGGGATCTAGACCACCTCCAAGAAAAGGAAATGCAAAAAAGCAAAATGGCTTTTGAGGAGGCTGAGGCTGTTTGAGGAGGCCTTACAAATAGCTGTGTAAAGAAGAGAAGTGAAAAGCAAACAAGACAAGGAAAGATATACCCCTTCAAATGCAGAGTTCCAAGGAATAGAAAGAGAGTTAAGAAAGTCTTCTTTTGTGATCAGTGCAAATAAACAGAGGAAAACAATAGAATGGGAAAGACTAGAGATCTCTTCAAGAAAATTAGAGATACCAGGGGAACATTTCATGCAAAGATGGGCACAATAAAGGACAAAAATGGTATAGACCTAACAGAAGCAGAAGATATTAAGAAGAGGTGGCAAGAATACACAGAAGACCTATACAAAAAGGATCTTCATGACCTAGGTAATTATGATGGCATGATCACTCACCTAGAGCCAGACAACCTGGAATGTGAAGTCAAGTGGGCCTTGGGAAGCATCACTATGAACAAAGCTAGTGGAGGTGATGGAATTCCAATTATGCTATTTCAAATCCTTAAAGATGATGCTGTGAAAGTGCTGCACTCAATATGCCAGCAAATTTGGAAAACTCAGCAGTGGCCACAGGACTGGAAAAGGTCAATTTTCATTCTAATCCCAAAGAAAGGCAATATCAAAGAGTGCTCAAACTAGCGCACAATTGCACTCATCTCACATGCTAGCAAAGTAATGCTCAAAATTCTCCAATCCAGGCTTCAACAGTACATGGACCTTGAACTTCCAGATGTTCAAGTTGGATTTAGAAAAGGCAGAGGAACCAGAGATCAAATTGCCAACATCTATTGGATCATCGAAAAAGCAAGACAGTTCCAGAAAAACATCTATTTCTGCTTTATCAACTATGCCAAAGCCTTTGACTGTGTGGATCACAAGAAACTGTGGAAAATTCTGAAAGAGATGGGAATACCAGACCACCTGATCTGCCTCTTGAGAAATCTGTATGCAGGTCAGGAAGCAACAGTTAGAACTGAACATGGAACAACAGACTGTTTAGAAATTGGGAAAGGAGTACATCAAGGCTGTATATTGTCACCCTGCTTATTTAACTTATATGCAGAGTACATCATGAGAAACGCTGGTGTGGATGAAGCACAAGCTGGAAACAAGATTGCTAGGAGAAATATCAATAACCTCAGATACGCAGATGATAACACCCTCATGGCAGAAAGCAAAGAGGAACTAAAGAGCCTCTAGATGAAAGTGACAGAGAAGAGTGAAAAAGTTGGTTTAAAACTCAAAATTCAGAAAAAGAGGATCATGGCCTCTATCCCATCATTTCACAGCAAGTAGATGGGGAAACAGTGGGGACAGTGAGGGAGTTTTCTTGGTGGTGGTGGGGGGGGGGGCTCCAAAATCACTGCAAATGGTGACTACAACCATAAAATCAAAGACAATTGTTCCTTGGAAGAAAAGCTATGACCAAGCTGGACAGCATATTAAAAAGCAGAGACATTACTTTGCCAACAAAGGTCTGTCTAGTCAAAGCTATGGTCTTTCCAGTAGTCATGTATGGATGTGAGAATTGGACTATCAAGAAGGCTGAGCAACCCCAGTGACTGCAGCACTCCAGCCCCTCCTGTCCATCACCTACTCCAGGAGCTTACTCAAACTCATGGCCATTGAGTCAGTGAAGCCATCCAACCATCTCATCCTCTGTTGTTCCCTTCGCTTCCCACCTTCAATCTTCCCCAGCATCAGGGTCTTTTCAAATAACTCAGTTCTTCACATCAGGTGGCCAAAGTATTGGAATTTCAGCTTCAGCATCTGTCCTTCCAATGAATGTTCAGGTCTGATTTCCATTAGGATGGACTGGTTGGATCTCCTCGCTGTAGAAGGGACTCTCAAGAGTCTTCTCTAACACCACAGTTCAAAAGCATCAGTTTTTTCGGCGCTCAGCTTTCTTTTAAAGTGTGACTCTCACATCCATACGTGACTACTGGAAGAACCATAGCCTTGACTAGACGGACGTTTGTTGGCAAAGTAATGTCTCTGCTTTTTAATATGCTGTCTAGATTGGTCATAACTTTCCTTCCAAGGAGTAAGCATCTTTTAAATTCATGGCTGCAGTCACCATCTGCAGTGATTTTGGAGCCCCCCAAAATAAAGTCTGCCACTGTTTCCACTTTTTCTCCATCTATTTGCCATGAAGTGATGGGACCGGATGCCATGATCTTCATTTTCTGAATGTTGAGTTTCAAGCCAACCTTTTCACTCTCCTCTTTCACTTTCATCAAGAGGTTCTTTAGTTTCTCTTCCTTTTCTGCCATAAGGGTGGTGTCATCTACATATCTGAGGTTATTGGTATTTATCCCAGCAGTCTTGATTCCAACCTGTGCTTCTTCCAGTCCAGCATTTCTCATGATGTACTCTGCATATACGTTAAATAAACAGGGTGACAATACACAGCCTTGAGGTACTCCTTTCCTTATTTGGAACCAGTCTGTTGTTCATGTCCATTTCTATCTGTTGCTTCTTGACCTGCATACAGGTTTCTCAGGAGGCGGGCAAGGGGTTCTGGTATTTCCATCTCTTGAAGAATTCTCCACAGTCTGCTGTGATCCACATAGTCAAAGACTTTGGCATAGTCAATAAAGCAGAAGTAGATTTTTTTCTGGACCTCTCTTACTTTTTTGATGATCCGACAGATGTTGGCAATATGATCTGTTGTTCCTCTGCCTTTTCTAAATCTACCTTGGTAATGCATTCCTGACTCATAGGAAGAAAAACTGATGTTTTGAAGCAGCAACTATTAGCAACATAGACATTAAGGTGTTTTCTGAAGTCACTCTTTTCAAATGGTTCACATTTGTTTCTCAGAGAAGGCACCTGGATCTGCACAGAGTTTCCACTTCTGAATTTTTTTCCCAGTGGATATTCCAATTTCTAATTGCTGCAACAGTAAGGTATGCACTGGATTTCATGGTTGATTTTAATGTAGCTTGCATAATAAGCTCCTTTTCCTCTTCAAAATCCTTAATTTTCAACATTACAGAATAATAATAAGAAATGAACTTCTTGAGGGGGCTTATTGCCTAAATTCTTTTTCTATTGATCTCAAAGAGAGGTCTGGAGGTGATATTGGCCCCATTCATATTTGCAATAGTCCATTAACTCTCTCTGGAATCAAATCTTGCCCCCATTTTACTCTTCAGGAGGTGGTGCTCTGTCTGAGGTATAATAATGTGTTTTTGATCTCTGTGAAGATCAAAAACTCTGCTGCTGCTGCTAAGTCGCTTCAGTCGTGTCCAACTCTGTGTGACCCCATACACGGCAGCCCACCAGGCTCCCGTGTCCCTGGAGTTCTCCAGGCAAGAACACTGGCTACGAAGAATGAGCACTTAAATTTTTGAATTTTGTAGTTTATATCACTTTTATCTCATTGTTTGCATAACAGAGATATCCTCCACACGTGTCACCATCCTAGTCAAAAGGGTTACTTACAGCTTATTTTAAATATTCAAATGAAATATTTCACAATAGGATGTAATAAGCTTCAAAGAAAATCATAATAAATTGTAAAGGACTGAAATTCCACAGATTGTTCTCTCTCAACAGATGTCATAAGCTAGAAACTTGTTTATCAAGGAAACTAATAGAAAATTAGCAACACCATTAAAATTCATCACTCCATATATAGGAAATTTACACAAATGAAATTAAAAGAAAAATCCTCCTGGACCACAAAGAAAAGGGAATGGACAAGAAAAGCCGTGAACTTCAACATGAAGCTGGCCATTCAAACATTTTGAGGTAAAAGGAGATACTGTAGGTTTTATTGCTGATCATTCTCTTCTACATTGCTGTAAGGGCCTGAAGACATGACCCGCTCTGGATTCATGTCCTTAAGTCTCCATAGCTAAATATAAATAAAGAACCAAAAAGAACTGGCCAAGTACCACGTTCCTTCCCCCTTAATCTCCAGCCTGATTTTCATAGAAAGGCTATTATCCCTTGAGCTCTGGTCACTCAACCACACTTTGAGTCAACAGCTGTGACTCACAGGCTGCCAGTCTCCGACTGGCTGTACCAGTGGAGATAGATGTTTGAAATGCCTTCCCTGGACACTCCCTAATGGACACAAAATTGCAGGTCATGAAAGTTATTGTTTTAAAGATCAAAAGATTCTCTGTTAGAAGATAACTAATTAGATACATCTGTATGAATTTTTTTCTTTTTAATTTATTATTTTATTGAAGGATAATTGCTTTCCAGAATTTTGTTGCTTTCTGTCAAACCCCAACATGAATCAGCCATAGGTATACACATATCCTCTCCATTTTGAACCCCGGTCCCACCTCCTTCCCCATCCCACCCCTCTAGGTTGATTGTTTGAGTTTCCTGAGCCATACAGTAAATTCCCATTGCCTATGATAGTGGAAACAGTGGCTGACTTTATTTTTCTGCACTCCAAAATCACTGCAGATGGTGACTGCAGCCATGAAATTAAAAGACACTTGCTCCTTGGGAGGAAATTTATGACCAACCTAGAGAAGCATATTAAAAAGCAGAGACATTAGTTTGCCAACAAACGTCCGTCTAGTCAAGGCTATGGTTTTTCTAGTGGTCATGAATGAATGTGAGAGTTGGACTATGAAGAAAGCTGAGTGCCGAAGAACTGATGCTTTTGAACTGCACTGTTGGAGAAGACTCTTGAGACTCCCTTGGACTGCAAGGAGATCCAACCAGTCCATTCTAAAGGACATCAGTCCTGGGTGTTCTTTGGAAGGAATGATGCTAAAGCTGAAACTCCAGTACTTTGGCCACCACATGCAAAGAGTTGACTCGTTGGAAAAGACTCTGATGCAGGGAGGGATTGGGGGCAGGAGGAGAAGGGGATGACAGAGGATGAGATGGCTGGATGGCATCACCGACTCGATGGACGTGAGTTTGAGTGAACTTCGGGAGTTGGTGACGGACAGGAAGGCCTGGCGTGCTGTGACTTATGGGGTTGCAAAGAGTCAGACACGACTGAGCGACTGAACTGAGCTGATTCTGACCGGTATGAGGTGATATCTCACTTTGGTTTGCATTTCTCCGATAATGAGTGATGTTGAGTATCTTTTCATGTGTTTGTTAGCCATCTGTATGTCTTCTTTGGAAAAATGTCTGTTTAGGTCTTTCCCCCACTTTTTGATTGCGTTATTTGTTTTCTGGCAATTAGTTGTATGAGCTGCTTGTATATTTTGGAAATTAATCCTTTGTCAGTTGTTTCATTTGCTGTTATTTTCTCCCATTCCAAGGGTTGTCTTTTCACCTTGCTTAGAGTTTCCTTTGATTTGCAAAAGCTTTTAAGTTTGACCAGGTCCCATTTGTTTACTTTTGTTCTTATTTCCATTACTCTAGGAGGTGGGTCATAGAGGATCTTGCTTTGCTTTATGCCATTGAGTCTCCTGCCTATGTTTTCCTCTAAGAGTTTTATAGTTTCCGGTCTTATATTTAGGTCTTTACATCCATTTTGAGTTTATCTTTGTGTATGTGTGGATGTGTCTATTTCCCTTTTGATTTCTTCAGTAACCTGTTGGTTATTTAGAAACATATTTTTTAATCTCCATGTGTTGGTGTTTCTTACAGTTTTTTTCTTGTAATTGATATCTAGTCTTATAGCGTTGTGGTCAGAGAAGATGCTTGATAAGATTTCAATCTTCTTAAATTTACTGAGGTTTGATTTGCGATCCAAGATGTGGTCTATCCTGGAGAATGGTCCATGTGCACTTGAAAAGAATGGTGTATTCTTCTGCATTTGGATGGAATATCCTGAAGATATCAATGTGATCCATCTCCTCTAATGTATCATTTAAGACTTGTGTTTCCTTACTAATTTTCTCCTTTGATGATCTGTCCATTGGTGTGAGTGGGGTGTTAAAGTCTCCTACCACTATTGTGTTACTGTCAATTTCTCCTTTTTTGTTTTTTAGTGTTTGTCTTATGTATTGAGGTACTCCTATGTAGGGTGCATAGATATTTACAACTGTTATGTCTCCCTCTTGAATTGATCCCATGATCATTATGCAGTGCCCTTCCTTATCTCTTGTAATCTTCTTCTTCTTTAAGATCTATTTTGTCTGATATGAGGATTGCTACTCCAGCTTTCTTTTGTTTCCCATTTGCATAGAATATATTTTTCTATCCTCTCAATTTCAGTCCATATATGTCTTGAGGCCTGAAGTGGGTTTCTCGTAGACAGCATATATATGGGTCTTGTTTTTGTATCCATTCATCCAGTCTGTGTCTTTTGGTTGGAGCATTTAATCCATTTATATTTAAATTAATTATTGATATATATGTTCCTATTGCCATTTTCTTAATTCTTTGGGGTTGATTTTGTAGATCTTTTTTCTTCTCTTGTATTTCTTGACTCTATCGGTCCCTTAAACATTTGTTGTAAAGCTGGTTTGGTGGTACTGAATTCTCTTAACTCTTGCTTGTCTGAAAAGCTTTTTATTTCTCCATCAATTTTGAATGAGATCCTTGCTGGGTACAGTAATCTTGGTTGTAGATTTGTACCATTCAACACTTTAAATATATCCTGCCATTCCCTTCTGGCCTGTGGAGTTCTGCTACAAGATCAGCTATTAAGCTTATGGAGCTGACACCTATCCTACTCAAACTCTTCCAGAAAATTGCAGAGGAAGGTAAACTTCTAAACTCATTCTATGAGGCCACAATCACCCTAATACCAAAACCATACAAAGATGCCACACACACACACAAAAAAACTACAGGCCAATATCACTGATGAACATAGATGCAAAAATCCTTAACAAAATTCTGGCAAACAGAATCCAACAACATATTAAAAAGACCAAGTGGGCTTTATCCCAGGGATGTAAGGATTTTTTAATATCCACAAATCAATGAATGTGATTCACCACATTAACAAATTGAAAGATAAAAACCATATGATTATCTCAATAGATGCAGAGAAAGCCTTTGACAAAATTCAACATCCATTTATGATAAAAAACCCTCCAGAAAGCAGGCACAGAAGGAACATATCTCAACATAATAAAAGCCAGCTATGATAAACCCACAGCAAACATTATCCTCAATGGTGAAAAGTAGAAAGCATTTCCCCTAAAGTCAGGAACAAGACAATGGTGCCCACTCTCACCACTACTATTCAGCATAGTTTTGGAAGTTTTAGCCACAGCAATCAGAGAAGAGAAAGAAATAAAAGGAATCCAGATTGGAAAAGAAGAAGTAAAACTCTCACTGTTTGCTACATAGAAAACCCTAAAGACACCACCAGAAAATTACTAGAGCTAATCAATGAATAGAGTAACATTGCAGGATATAAAATCAACACACAGAAATCCCTTGAATTCCTATACACTAACAATTAGAAAACAGAAGGAGAAATTAAGGAAACAATTCCATTCACCATTGCAATGAAAAGAATAAAATACTTAGGAATAAATCTACCTAAGAAACAAAAGACCTATATATAGAAAACTATAAAACACTGATGAAAGAAATCAAAGATGAAATAAATAGATGAAGAAACATACCATGTTAATGGATCAGAAGAATCAATACAGTGAAAATGAGTATACTTCTCCAAGCAATCTATAGATTCACTGCTGCTACTGCTAAGTTGCTTCAGTCATGTACGACTCTGTGCAACCCCATAGACGGCAGCCCACGAGGCACCCCTGTCCCTGGGATTCTCCAGGCAAGAACACTGGAGTGGGGTGCCATTGCCTTCTCCAGTGCATGAAAGCGAAAAGTGAAAGTGAAGTGGCTCAGTCGTGTCTGACTCTTCACGACCCCTTGGACTGCAGCCTTCCAGGCTCCTCCACCCATGGGATTTTCCAGGCAAGAGTACTGGAGTCAGGTGCCATTGCCTTCTCTGCAATCCCTCTCAAGTGACCAACGGTGTTTTTCAGACTATTAGAACAAATAATTTCCCAATTTGTATGGAAATACAAAAAACCTCGAATAACCAAAGCAGTCTTGAGAAAGAAGAATGGAACTGGAGGAATCAACCTGCCTCACTTCAGGATACACTACAAAGCTACAGTCATCAAGACAGTATGGCACTTGCACAAAGACAGAAATATAGATCAGTGGAACAAACTAGAAAGCCCAGAGATAAATCCACACACTTACCTCTTTGACAGAGGAGGCAAGAAAATACAATGGAAAAAAGACAATCTCTTTAACAAGTGATACTGGGAATACTAGTCAACCACTAGTGAAAGAATGAAACCACAACACTTTCTATCACCATACACAAAAATAAACTCAAAATGGATTAAAGATCTAAATGTAAGACCAGAAACTAAAACTCCTAGAGGAAAACATAGGCAAAACACTCTGACATAAATCACAGCAGGATCGTCTATGACCCACCTCCCAGAGTAATGGAAATAAAAGGAGAAATAAACAAATGGGACCTAATTAAACTTAAAACCTTTTGCACAACGAAGGAAACTAGAAGCAAGGTGAAAAGACAGCCTTCAGAATGGGAGAAAAAAATAGCAAATGAAGCAACTGACAAAGAATTAATCTGAAAAGTGTAGAAGCAGCTCCTGCAGCTCAATTCCAGAAAAATAAATGATCCAGTAAAAAACTGGGCCAAAGAACTAAACAGAAATATCTCCAAAGAAGACATACAGATGGCTAACAAACACATGAAAAGATGCTCAACATCACTCATTGTCAGAGAAATGCAAATCAAAACCAAAATGAGGTACCATTTCACACCGGTCACAATGGCTGCTATCAAAATACCTACAAAGAATAAATGCTAGAGAGGGTGTGGAGAAAAGGGAACCCTCTTACACGGTTGGTGGGAATGCAAACGAGTACAACCACTATGGAGAACAGCGTGGAGATTCTTTCAAAAACTGGAAATAGGACTGCCATATGACTCAGCAATCCCACTGCTGGGCATAAACACCGAGGAAACCAGAAAGAGACACGTGTACCCAAATGTTCATCGCAGCACTGTTTACAATACCCAGGACATGGAAACAACCTAGATGTCCATCAGCAGACGAATGGATAAGAAAGCTGTGGTACATATACCCAATGGAATATTAATCAACCGTTAAAAAGAATGCATTTGAATCAGTTCTAATGAGGTGGATGAGACTGGAGCCTATTATACAGAGTGAAGTAAGTCAGGATGAAAAACACCAATACAGTATACTAACGCATATGTATGGAATTTAGAAAGATGGTAACGATAACCCATATGCGAGACAGCAAAAGAGACACAGATGTATAGAACAGTCTTTTGGACTCTGTGGGAGAAGGCAAGGGTGGGATGATCTGAGAGACTAGCATTGGAACATGTATATTATCATCTGTGAAACAGATCGCCAGTCCAGGTTTGATGCATGAGACAGGGTGCTCAGGGCTGGTGCACTGGGAGGACCCAGAGGGATGGGATAGGGAGGGAGGTGGGAGGGGGGTTCAGGATGGGGAACACATGTACACCCATGGCTGATTCATGTCAATGTATGGCAAAAACCACTACAATATTGTAAAGTAATTAGCCTCCAGTTAAAATAAATAAATTTTTAAAAAGTAAAATAAATATATAAATTAAAAAAATAAACCAGAATGAATTTATAAGGACTGAAATGAAATAGTAACTTCTCTCTTCAGATAGAGAGGAAAATCAGAAACTTTTATAAACTGAATAAAATTATTCACTATTGAAATAGTTGAGAAAATTACATGAGAGGAGTGACTTTATTTTTTCCCTTAAGTGCTCACCAATGTTCTCTTTATTTTTATTATTATTGTTATATGAGTATGTACACACCATTACTGATTATCAAGCAGCCATTTTAGAATGCAGAGAAGTGTCTTATACAGTATTAATTTTGAAGCAATGTTATATAAAGTGCACAAGGGACTATGAAAAACAGGGAGTTGCAAAAAAATCCTGACACTTACTAGACACATCAACAGAAGCATTCACCTTGCACATTAGATACATAAGGAATCATAAATAATCGCTCCCTTAATGCACTAAGTTCTGACGTAATTTATAATGCATCCATCGATAAATGACATGTGATTATCAAAAATTCAATATTTGCCAAATTGCACAGGGATTTGGATACCCTCATTCATCAAGAAATTCGTATAAGTAAGACTTTCCCTCAATATTCTACACTTGTATGTTTGAAGAATTAAAACATTGTAGCTATACCACCTAGTAAATATCATACCAGCATTTATCTGTGAAAAAAAAATGGTTTCAATACAATGGAAAATTCAACAGCTATGCCCACCTAAACTCAAAATTCTTGTCTTCTCTGGGTTGAATTCCTTTCCCTAATACATCTGTGCTGATGTACTAAACCCTAGTAACTGACATGTAATACGTGTTTACGGAGACAGGATTTATACTGGAGGAATCAAGTTCAACTGGGTTCATTATGATGCCCTCTAATCCAAAATGCCCTGTATCCACATAAAAATGGGAAATATGGACACAGAAACCTTCATATAGGGAGGAAACTGTGAGCAGATATGGAAGGGTCACTGCCATCTCCACAAGCCAAGGAGAGAGGACTGGAACAGAGGCTTCCTTCACATCACTCTGAAGGAACCAAACCGGCTGACATCTTCAGTGGGATTTCTGGCCTCCAAAAGTGTGAGACATGAAGTACGTACTGTTCAATATACTGATTTCTGGCATTTCATACATCAGTCTCAGATATGATATTTCAAAATCGCCATGATTAGAAACACACAACGAAGCAAGCAAAGAAGGAAAGGGCCAGAAGATAATCTCTCTTGATACCCTCTATGTTACCAAGAAAATAATCACACCTGATACCCTCTGTCTTACCTCTATGTTGTTGTTGTTGTCATTCAGTCTCTCAGTCATGTCCGACTCTTTGTGACTCCATGAACTGCAGCATACCACGCTTCGCTGTCCCTCACTATCTCCCGGAGTTTGCTCAAAATCATGTCTGTTGGATCGGTGATGCCATCCAACCATCTCATCCTTTTTTGCTCCCTTCTCCTCCTGCACTCAATCTTTCCCAGCATCAGGGTCTTTTCCAGTGACTCAGCTCTTCTCATCGGGTAGCCAAAGTATTGGAGCTTCAGCTTCAGCATCCATCCTTCCAAGGAATATTCAGGGTTGATTTCCTTAAACATTGACTGGTTTGATCTCTTTGCTGTCCAAGTGAGTTGCAAGAATCTTTTCCAAGACCACAGTTCAAAAGCATCAATTCTTCGGCACTCAGCCTTCTCTATGGTCCGACTGTCACATCCATACAGGACTACTGGAAAAAACAATAGCTTTGACTGGACGGACCTTTGTTGTCAAAGTGATGCCTCTGCTTTTTACTACACTGTCTAGCTTTGTCATAGTTTTTCTTCCAAGGAGCATGCAACTTTAAATTTCATGCCTGCAGTCACCATCCACAGTGATTTTGGAGCCCAAGAAAATAAAGTCTGTCACTGTTTCCACTTTTTCCCCATCTATTTGCCATGAAGTGTTGGGACCAGATGCCATGATCTTCATTTTTAATGTTAGGTTTTAAGGTTGCTTTTTCAGTCTCCTCTTTCAACTTCATCAAGAGGCTCTTTAGTTCCTCCTCATTTTCTGCCATTAGGATGGTGTCATCTGCATATGTCAGGTTGTTTATATTTCCTCAGAAATCTTGATTCCAGCTTGTGCTTCATCCATTCCAGCATTTCACATGATGTCCTCTGCATAGAATTTAAATAAGCAGGGTGACAATACACTGACTTGACGTACTCATTTCCCAATTTGGAATCACTCCATTGTTCCATATCTGGTTCTAACTCTTGCCTCTTGACCTGCATAAGGCTCCTTAGGTGACAGGTAATGTGGGATGATGTTTCCATCGTTTTAAGTATTTTCCACAGTTTGTTATGCTCCACACAAAGACTTTATTGTATTCAGTGAGGCAGAAGTCAGTGATCTAAAGCAAATCAAAATATTACAAAGGATTGAAATCCCACAGAATGTTCTCTCTCTGCAGATGTACTAAATTAGAAATCAGTTTAAAACAAAAATAATAGGAAATCCATTTCTTTAACATCCATCAATACACTATAGAAAAATGACTTAAGTAAAATTCAAATACAATTTTTCAAGGGCCAAGAAAAAACCACAATAGAAAATATATGACCCTTAACATGAACTTCACATTCAAACGTCTTGAGGTAAAAGGAGATATCTTAGAGTTTATATTAGTAATAATCCTTTTCTAAATTGATGCAAGAGGCTGAAGATATGACCTGATCTGAGTTCATATTTTATCCCCATGATTAAAAAGAAATATGGAACCAAAAAAGAACTGGCAAACTATCACAGTTCCTTCTCCCTTAATCTTCAGGCTGAATTTCATAGAAAAACTATATCTGTTTAGCCCTGGTCATTCAAACACACTTTCAGTCAACGGCTGTGGCTCACAGCTTGCCAGTTGACCATTGCAAGTTGTACCAGTGGAGACAGGAGATTGAGCTGCTCTCGCTGGACACTCTCTAATGGATGTAAAATTGCAGGCCATGGAAGCTTGTGTTTTAAAGAGCAACTGATTCTCTGCTGGAAAAACATTGATTCGAAACATCTGTATGAATGTTTAACAGAATTTCAGAAACCAGGGAACTAGAAAAGTTAAATCTTTGTGAAAAGTTCGTTTTGCCATTCCTGTACTATATATCAATCCCCGTTTACAAAATTACTTGCATGCTTAATCTGGCATATGTGTGATAAGTATAATATAGGTAGTGGATGGGTATAGCTGTTTCTTCACTTTATCTATTGCATATCGCACATAAAATACTTCTGAAGAATTCCATAATACACTTATGGGAAAATGAGAATAAAATGGGAAATGAAATTACTAGAACAATAATTTAGACATTATAGAACTCTATCATGTCTGACTGACCTAATGAAGCACTGAATCTGGGCTCAAGAAAAGGCTAGAATTCCCCATTTTCTCTAGTTTTCTCTCATCGTTTGGCTGATACTGACATCGTTCACAGGTTTCTACATCCAAATCCAGGAGTACTGAGAATGTTTTTTAATTTTGAAAATTTTCATTTAAGTTTAGCTGAGTTACAATATTATATTAGTTCAGGTTTACAACACAGTGTCCAATAATTTTATATATTAAACTGTTCAAAGTTGCTGAAAAAAATAATTGCTATAGTTCCTTTTGCTCTACAGTATACTCTTACTAAGAATTGAAGAAAGTATAGTTTAAAATGTGATGAAATAGGATTGGGAACACGTGTATACCCGTGGAGGATTCATGCTGATGTATGGCAAAACCAATACAATATTGTAAAGTAATTAGCCTCTAATTAAAATAAATAAATTTAAATTTAAAAAAAATGATGAAATACTGAATTCTAATGAAAATCATAGAAAATTACAAAAGACTGAAATCATGTAGTGCATTGTCTCGTCAATGTTGTAGTAAGCTAGAAATTAATGGGAAAAAAAGGAATTGTAAAATCACCAACTACACTGAAAGTCACCTACATACCTACAGAAAAACAAAAGAACAGGTCAATGCACCAAGAAACACAATGGATATTAAATTTAATAAATATTATTATAAGCATTAACACTCAAATTGCTAGAGTTAGAAGAAGGAGTCCTCTAAATTCTGAGTTGCTGAACATCCTTCTCTTATTTTGATGCAAGGAACTAGAGACATGTCCCACTACCAGATCTGGATGCCTGTACTTAAATCACCATGGTTAAAAGCAACCACTTGAACAGAAAATCAACAAGAAAACCATCACAACCCCTTCCTAATCAATCTCCAAGGTGAAAATCACAGGAAAGCTGTTATTGGCTCATCGCTGGTCCCCCACCACACTTTGGTCCTATCATTTGGCTTACTGAGTCGCCAGTCCCATTGGCTGTTACTATGGAGACTGTGGCTACAGCGTCTGTCCTTCAATGATCTCATCATTTGGGCAAAACTGCACTTAAGCCAAGACTTTTGCATAAACCCCAAAAAGTTACAGGCTGTAAAAAAAAAAAAAAAAAAAAGGAGATAAATCTGAATTAGGTAGAACATTAATTTCAGAAAGTATATTGCTTGATTCCAGAAAATTAGATTTTCAAATTTTACACTGCAGTGGGGTCCTATTTTATGTTTTTAAGTGAATCCAGATTTCAGATATGTTGAAAGAGTAGGAATGGGTAATTATGATTTTTATATCTGCTGTGTAAATGGATGGTAAGTCATGTCTGACTCTTTGTGACCCTATGAACCACAGCCCACCAGGCTCCTCTGTCCATGTGATTCTCCAGGCAATACTGGAGAGGGTTGCCATGCCCTTCTCCAGGAGATCTTCCAGACCCAGGGATCAAACCTACCTCTCCTACATCTACCTGCACTGGCAGCGAGGTTCTTTACCACTAGCGCCACCTGGGAAGGCATTTATGTCTGCTACTGCATTTTATGGATTCCTATATCGAACATAAAAATATCTGAAAGGTCAATGAAACTTTCATGGAAAGAATTTTGACCATAAACATCCCTAAAGTGGCTGACAGAGAAACCACAGATAGAAATGACCTTTTAGGAAAGTGAGGAGATGCAATATGATTAAGAAATGTTCATGATTTTCCACAGAACGATTGACATTACAGACACATATTGATGAGGTTTATAATGCTTTCCTCAGGGTAGAAATGTTTTAACCATGGACAGTAGGGCACAGGGCGAGAACCCAGAGTGCATGTGACTGTTCAGTGCTACAGGTCTTTTCCTGCCGAGTGGCTCTGAAAAGAGCCTTTGGTTTGCAAAGTTCCGGTGGTCAGGGTCAGCCTATCTGCTGGAGGTATATTTGATGACCACGTTGGTGGCCTCTGACACGACATGCAGCAAGTGCACAGAGGTCTGGGTCTCTCTGGAGTGATGGTGCGGGGCTTGTTGTTGCGGGCCAGGTGCCCAGCCTCTTCGGCTATGTGCTGGAACATATCCATCACGGAGGAATTCATGAGGTTCACGGCCTCCTGTGAGAAACTCAAGCCCATGTGGACTTGCTTCAGCACCCTGGGGGAAATAGGTGGCGAAGCTCTCAATGTTCTCGGAGGGGCGGTGACTGTGATGGCCGCTGCGGCTGCCGCCACGGCGGCCCTTTGGTGTCTTCTTTGCCTTCCTTGGCTCCGTTTCGAAGGGCTCAGCTTCGCAGAGCTCAGTTCCTTCATTGCCCAGGTCTTCCTCAGACAGCTTAGACGATGGCTCATCCATTTCAGACTCACTTTCCCCACAGCTCAGAGGGAAGTACAGGGTGGCTTCTGAGGGCTGGTGCCTGGCTTTATAAGCCCAGCCTGCCCTGATGTCACGGCAAGGTCCATATATGATTGGATAAAATGCAAGTCAGGGAGGTCAGTCACTCTGACACCCCATGTCATGTGTCACTGAATGCCCCTCCCCCGTTGGCCCCCTGTGGATCAATCACAGCAGGAATCTTTAAACTTTCTGTGACCTCCGCCAGAAACTCTTTGAACTATGTGGCATGTAGGAAAGGGCTTCCCAGGTGGCGCTAGTGTTAAAGATCTTGCCTGCCGCTGCAGGATATGTAAGAGACGTGAGTTCGATCCCTGGGTCGGGAAGATCACCTGGAGGACGGCACGGCAACCCACTCCAGTATTCTTGCCTGGAGAACCCATGGACAGAGGAACCCGGCATGCTACCGCCCATAGGGTTGCAAAGAGTCAGACAGGGCTGAAGCGACTTAGCAAGCAGGCCATGTAGGAAAGAGATTAGAGAGTCGAGTTAGTCGCTCAGTTGTGTCCGACTCTTTGCTGTCCCATGGACTGTAGCCTGCCAGGCTCCTCTGTTCATGGGATTTTCCAAGCAAGAATACTGGAGTGGGTTGCCATTTCCTCCTCCAGGGGATCTTCCCAGCCCAGGGATTGAACCCATGTCTCTTACATCTCCTGCATTGGAAGGCAGGTTCTTTACCACTGGTGCCACCTGGGAAGCCACACTCAATACTGCCTGAGCATAATTTATTTAAGGAGTGAAAAGGATGAGTACATGCCATCCTTTTGTGTTGTATAGGCAGGACTCAGAAAATGTTATACACTAACAAATACATAACTAATACTGAAAATAAATGTATCCAAAAATACCCATTTTCCCTTTTTAAACAAACACTGAAATTCTGAGCGTCCTTTTTAATACTCCATTAATTCAACCGTCCTCTAAACACTGAACTGCATCCCTGCAGTGTTTTTTAGTCACTACTCTAGGGAGTAGCGGAGAAGGCAATGGCAACCCAATCCAGTACTCTTGCCTGGAAAATCTCATGGATGGAGGAGCCTTCTAGGCTGCAGTCCATGGGGTCGCGAAGAGTTGGACACAACTGAGTGACTTCACTGTCACTTTTCACTTTCATGCATTGGAAAAGGAAATGGCAACCCACTCCAGTGTTCTTGCCTGGAGAATCCCAGGAACAGCGGAGCTTGGTGGGCTGCCATCTATGGGGTCGCAGAGTCGGACGCGACTGAAGCGACTTAGCAGCAGCAGATAGGGAGTAGCCTATTTTCTGAGATACAAATGCAGACATCATTCTGTTCTTATGGAAGCAGTCGTGCACAGGAGTGTTGAGATGAGGTTTTGAAGGTGGAACCCCATGATGGGATTAGTGACCTTAGAAAAAGAAAAAAGACACCAAAAAGTAAGAAGGCAGCTATCAGCAAGCCAAGAAGAAGGCCCTTGCAAGCACAAAATCTCCCAACACTTTGATTTTGGACTTCCAGACTTCAGAAGTGTGAGAAATATGTGTCTTATTTAAAAGTCACACAGTCTATAGATTTTTGTTATAGCAGCCTGAGTGAATACAAGTCATTATAAAAAAAAGTTTCAACAATCAAGTACAAATCCTCTTGAAACAAATGTCAAAACAGAAAATCTCAGCAAAACAAACAAAACCCAGATGTTATAATTATATCATAGAACTAAATGGAACTTTTATAACTGAAAAATATAATCACAGAAACTTTTAAAAACTCAGTGGATGGGGTCAACAATATAGTGGAAATGACAGAGGAAAGAATCAATGAACTTGAGGAATATGAATAGAATTCACCCAAAGTGAACAACAGAGAGAAAACAGGCCCCCCCACCCAAAAAAAAAAAAAAAAAGCTGAACAGAACCTTAGCAATCTGTAGGAAAATTTAAAAAAAAAAAAAAAAAAGGATCATTAGAATCCCAGATGGAGAAAAGAAAACAGAAAGAGTATCTGAAGAAATAAGGCCTGAAATTTCCCCAAATTTGGTGAAAGGATAAGCCTAAAGATCTAAGAAGCAAAGCAAACCACAAACAAATCAATCAATCCAAATCAAGACCCATTATAACTCAATTCTGGAAAACTAAAAATAAAGAAAAAACTTTGAAAGCAACCAAAGGAAAAGGGCAACAGTACCTACCATCAGTCTGAATGAAGACAGATTTCTCATCTAAACCTTGGAGAAGTGCCAGAATATTTTTCAAGTGCTGAAAGAAAAGAACTGTAATCCACGAATTCCATACCTTACGAAACTATCCTTCAGGAATGAAAGAGAGAAAAAAAAGTGATCAGATAAAGAGAAGCTAAGATAATTTGTCACTAGCGTTGGTTAAAGGAAGTTCTTCAAACAGAAAGGTTATTGTATGAGTTTTCTAGGCCTGCCACAACAAAGTATCAGGATCTGGGTGGTTTAAACAACAGAAATGTATTGTCTCACAATCTGGTGACAAGGAGTCTGAAGTCATGGCTTCAGGGGCCCTGCTCCCTCTGAAACCTGGAGGGGGGACTCCTCCCTTTGTGCTGCCTGGGTTCTGGTGGTTGATGGCAGTCCTTGGGGTTCCATGACCTGGAGCTAAAGCACTTCCATCTCTGTCTCCCTCATCACAGGGCATTCTCCCCTGGGTTTCTGTGTCTCTTCTCTTCTTGTCAGGACAATGGTCATACTGGATAAGGGTCTTCTCTATTCCAATATGACCTCACTGGAACTACTTACAGCTGTAACAACTCCATTTCCAAATCAGGTCACATTCAGAGGTCCTGGGGGTCAGGAATTCAACAGACCTCTGGGAGAGACACAATTTAGTACATAACAAATTACCAAAGAAAAGTTTACAAACTGTAGGTTGCCATTCATATAACCTTCTCCTAATGAGAAAATTATAGAGATGGAGAAGAGATTCATGACTGCTGATGCTCAGAGGTGAATTGAGGGACCAGAATACCATGTGTGACTATACGGGGGTAGGAGGAGGGAGACCTTTGTGATGATGGAAATGTACCTATCTTGACTGTAGGGGTTTAATGAATCAATATGTGTGATAAAATGACAACTACACACACACTATCACCTGGAGGAGGGCACTGCAACCCACTCCAGTATTCTTGCCTGGAGAATCCATGGACAGAGGAACCATGAACAGAATCCATGTCCAGAGAATCCATGGACAGATGGCATGCTACCATCTATAGGGTCGCAAAGACTTGGACAGGGCTGAAGCAACTTAGCAAGCATGCCATGGAGGAAAAAGATCATCCATTTGCTTTAGCTGATTTATGGCTACTTGTGAACTTTCAAAAGATGTCCAGAAAGTCACCTAAATTGGACAAAAAAAGAAAAGAAAAGAAAAGAAAAGAAAACTAGTTTGGGATTCCTGAGAGGGTCTGACTGACCTCCATAACTCAAGTGCTTGCTGCCATCAGAGTGACTCTGGCCACTTGGTGGCCATTTTACACCACCACAGAATCTTATTTTTCCTTTTCTGAGCCACTGTAGCTTGAGCGCTGCTTCCCAGGTATCGGTAGTGGTAAAGAACCTGCCCCCCAGTGCAGGAGACATAAGAGAGGCAGAGTCTATCCCTGGGTCAGGAAGACCCCCTGGAGGATGAAATGACAACCCACTCCAGTATTCTTGCCCAGACAATCCTACAGACAGAGGAGCCTGGCGGGCTACCGTCCATAGGGTTGCAAACAGTCCAAGTCGACTGAAGCGACTTAGCACACACAAGCACACAGCTTGAGCAGGAACTCTCTGATGTGTTCAGCAGACTGCTCCTCAAAATCATAGGACATATCTGTGTGCGTCCATGCCTGGTCACTTCAGTCGTGTCAGATTCTTTGTGATCCCATTGACTGTAGCCCGCCAGGCTCTTCAATCCATGGGATTCTCCAGAACTGACCTGCTATTACCTACAGTACTCATCAAAGTCCATGAGAAAAAATAAAAGTAGCAAGCCCACATCCTCCAAAGATGGAAGAGGAGTAGAAATGGAGTACTTACAAATTATTAAAAATATTTCTGTATTTATGGATTGAAATTTAAATATTTAAAATTTAACGTTTTACATTTTGCATGTGTGCTCAGTCCCTTCAGTCATGTACAACTTTTCGGGATCCCATGGACTGTAGCTCACCAGGCTCCTCAGTCTATGAGATTTTCCAGGCAAGAATATTGGAGCGGGTTGTCATTTCCTTCTCCAGGGGATCTTCCCAGCCCATGGATCGAACCCAGGGATCAAACCCTCATCCCTTGCATCTCCTGCATTGGCAGGCCTATTCTTCACCACTAGCACCACCTGGGAAGCCCCCCAAAAGTTAGCAAATCACCTCAAATTAATCCATAAGTCCAGTAACACTCCAATAAAAAGATGAACATTAACAAGCCCATTTTTTGGTGGAAGTTGAAAATTGATTACAAAATTGGAAAAGGCATATACCGAAAATTGATTTATCAAGGATGTTGCACTGCAAAAGAGTGGAGAAAGGATGCATAATTGATGGATAAAGAATGGTCTTGATCTGGGGACTGGTTTTATGGGTGTCTTCATTTTGTGAACATTCATCAAGATGTACAATTAAGATATGGCCTTTTTCTGTATGCGTGTTATACTTACCAGCCTGATAGAAAACTTTCTCACCAGTAGTGTTGCATGTGTACCAAAAGTCGTTCTTTCCTCAAACAGGTTTATTTCAGTTACATTTATTGTAAACCAAATAAGAATGGTTTATAAACCAAACCAACAAAAGAGGAATGCAGTAAAGATCTTTCTGGAATACAGAGAAATTTTTCAAAATATGTTACGGACCAATAATTAGAATATAAAATATGTAAAGCACCCGTGAGAAGCAATATTAAGAAGACAAACAGGGGATTCCCTGGTCGCTCAGTGGTAAAGAATCTGCCTGCAATAGAGGAGATACGATTTCCATGCCTAGTCCAGGAGGATCCCACATGCTGCCGAGCAACTTTGCTACAACTATTGAGACTGTGCTCTAAAGCCCGGGAACTGGAGCCCCTGTGCCCTAGAGCCCGTGCTGCACAAGAGAACCCAATATAATGAGAAACCAACGGACTGCAACTAGAGAGTAGCCCCTGCTTGCCATTGCTAGAGAAAAGGATGTGTGCAGCAACTAAACCCCAGTGCAGCCCTCCAAATAAATAAATACATAAGATAATTTAAAAAAGAAGAACAGAAAAATGGGTAAAGGACATCAAAAGATAATTCACAGAAGAGGAAAAGAAATATGTTTGTTCAGAAAAACCTAAAAAGAGATGCACACCCATGACATAATCTGGGAAAGGCAGGTTCAACACTAGGGAGATGCTCATTTTCACCTGTTAAATTGGTAAAAAAAAGAAATTTAAAAATTATTATCTCCAAGAATGTGGGGGAAATGGGTACTCTTCTATAGCTGATGTGTGTGTGTAAATTGATGTAATTACTATTTGGCTTTGTCTAGTGAGGTTGAATGGGCTTTCCAGGTGCTGCTAGTGGTAAAGAACCCACCTGCCAATTCAAGAGGCATAAGAGACACAGATTCGATCCTTGGGTCAGGAAGATCCCTGGTGGAGGGCATGGCAACCCACTCCAGTGTTCTTGCCTGGAGAATCCTATGGACAGAGGAGCCTGGTGTGCTACAGTCCAGAGAGTCAAATATGACTGAAGCAACTGAGCATGCTCACACAGTGAGGTTGAAGATGCACATACACTGTCATTTAGCAATTCCAGCTCTAGGAAACATATCTATAGAGTAATGAAAGGCTATAACAAGAGTATTCGTTGCAGCATTATTTGTAAAAGCAACAAAAAGAGAAGCAACTCAAAGATGTCTACAAGAACGGCATGCCTAAGGAAGCTATTCATAAAAGGGCATATTACATACCAGTTAAAATGGATGTGTATATGTTATAGATGAACACGGACAAATCTAAAAATCATAATGTTGGGTGAAAAAACCAAGTTGTGGACAATTACTTGCAGTGTGATATAACTTATTGTAGTACAAAAATTATGAGAAAATTCTTTTTAAAAACGTCATTTTGTGTACAAATCTAGGTACTTAGAATCAGTGAACAAAACAGATCTCTGCCCTTATGGACTTTACATCTCAATGGAGGAAGACTGAAATAAATCAATATGCACAGTAAGTAAATGAGCTATATATTGTGTTAGAGAAAACAGAGCAGGGGAAGGCAGATAGAGTAGGGCTGTGCAAGTTGCAGTATGAAATAGGCTAGTTCAGATAGGCTTCATTGAAATGGTGAGATTTGGGCCTTAATGTAGGTGAAAGGGTTTAAATAAATGGATAACATGGAAAAGAGCACTCCTTCTAGAGGGACATTGCAAAGGTTCCATGGCAACAGTGAGCCTGGCATTTTTAAGGGACAGTAAGGAGGCCACATGAACAGTATGAAAAGGCAAAATTATAGGATAGTGAAAGAGGAACTCTCCAGGTCAGTAGGTGCCCAATATGCTACTGGAGATCAGTGGAGAAATAACTCCAGAAAGAATGAAGGGATGGACCCAAAGCAAAAACAATACCCAGTTGTGGATGTGACTGGTGATAGAAGCAAGGTCCAATGCTGTAAAGAGCAATATCGCATAGGAACCTGGAATGTCAGGTCCATGAATCAAGGCAAATTGGAAGTAGTCAAACAGGAGATGGCAAGAGTGAACGTCGACATTCTAGGAATCAGCGAACTAAAATGGGCTGGAATGGGTGAATTTAACTCAGATGACCATTATATCTACTACTATGGGTAGGAATCCCTTAGAAGAAATGGAGTAGCCATCACGGTCAACAAAAGAGTCCGAAATACAGTACTTGGATGCCATCTCAAAAACGAGAGAAATATCTCTGTTCATTTCCAAGGCAACTCCGGGCATCGGTGATGGACAGGGAGGCCTGGCGTGCTGCGATTCATGGGGTCGCAAAGAGTTGGACACGACTGAACGACTGAACTGAACTGAAGGAGGCCACAGATTAGACAGAGTAAGTGGGGAAGAGAGCAGGTGCAGCAGTCAGAGATATAATGGAGAACCAGAAATTGTAGGGTTTTGTAGGGATTTTGACTCTCACTCAGTGGAATTCACTCTCTTTTTCAGGTTTTGAGCAGAGTGCAAGGATTTCATTTATATTTAAAAATTATCACTTAACTTTTGCCTGCAGTATACACCACAGAGGATCAAGGATAAAAACAGAGAGATCTGTTAGAAGGCTATTTCAGTTATTCAGGTGAGAAATAATGGCAAATTTGGCCTCATATGTAGTACTGGGGATGTGAGAAGGATTGGATTTTGGATGCATTGAGTAAGAACCCAAATGATTTCCTGATGAGTTATATGTACAGTGACTTCCCCAGGACTTCCCTGGTGGCTCAGATGGTAAAGCATCTGCCTACAATGAGGGACACCCAGGTTCCATCCCTGGGTTGGGAAGATCCTCTGAAGAAGGAAATGGCAACCCACTCCAGTACTCTTGCCTGGAAAATCCTATGGACGGAGGAGCGTGGTAGGCTAAAGTCCACGGGGTTACAAACAGTCAGACACGACTGAGCAACTTCACTGTATGTACAGTGGGAGAGAAAGGGAGGAATTGAAGATAATGGCAAGATTTCTGGCCTGACTCTATGGACTGGGCTTCCCTGGTAGCTCAGCTGGTAAAGAATCCGCCTGCAGTGCAGGAGACTATAGTTCAATTCCTGGGTTGGGAAGATCCGCTGGAGAAGGTTAAGGATACGCACTGCAGTATTCTTGGGCTTTCCTGGTGGCTCAGCTGGTAAAGAATCCACCTGCAATGCGGGAGACCTGGGTTCGATCCCTGGGTTTGGAAGATCCCTGGGTTTGGAAGATCCCCTGGAGAAGGGAATGGCCACTCACTCTAGTAATCTGTCCTGGAGAATTCCATGGGCTGTATAGTCCATGGGGTCACAAAGAGTCAGACACAACTGAGCAACTTTAACACACAGCTGTGATTCCCTCTCACATATGGACTGATGGAACTGCCACCAGTTGAGATGCAGATGGCTATAGGAAGAGCAGGTTTGGGGGAAAAGATCAGGAATTCAATGTGCAACATTTTGAGTTTGAGATGTCTATTAGACATCTGAGTGGAGGTGCTGAGTAGGCAGTTGGATATATTAGACTGTATGTTGTGATACAGATCCAATCTGCAGACTTGAGTTTAAGAGTTATAAGTATAGAAAGTGTTTTACAGTGTTCGAATTGGAAGACATCACCAAGGGAGGGTAGATAGAAATGAGAAGAACAGGGACCAAGCCTGGGCACACTCCCATTTTAAGAGGTTCAGGAGGAGAAGAGGAACCAGTAAAGGTAACTGAGAAGAAGCAGCCAGAGAGGTCAGAGGAAACCAGGAGAACAGGGTCCTGGAACCCAACTGAAGACAGTAAACTGAGGAGGAGTGACTCATGAGGTGTGCCAAATGCTGTTGATAGATCCAGTAAGGATTAAGAATTGATCATTGGACTGAACAATGCAGAAGTTACTCATGACCTTGAGGACAGAAATTTCAGTGGAGTGGTGGAGGTGAACCCCTGATTGGACTGTGTTCAAATGAGAATAGGAAGGAGGAGAAAAATCGGAAACAGTGATTAGAGACAACAATTACAAAGGGGTGAAGCAGTAGTCCAAGTGGATATCTGAGGGAAGAACATTCCTGGAAAATGGGACAGACATTGAAAAAGCCCTAGCAACAGTGAGTGTGGCTTGTTTGAGGAACAGGAGAGAGACCTTGTTGGGGCAGTGAATGAGGTGCAGAGCAGGCAGAGAGCACAGGGGGCTATGGAAAGAAAGTTGTCTGGGGCTCCCTTTGATACCAGTTTGTTGTCAGTAGAAAGCCTAGGGGAATATGGTCTTAGATAAGGAATACTGGTTCAGTCAACACCTTCAAATATTCATGTTCCAATATTGCACATAGAGATGTATGTTACATACATCTGTAAAAGAAGTTTGCCTTGAGACTTCCCTGGTGCTCCATGGTAGGACTTCGCACTCCCAAGGCAGGGGGCCCAGTCCCTGGTCGGGGAAGTAGATCCCATAGGCAACAGCTAAGAGTTCACATGCTGCAGCTATGGATTATGCATGCCTCGACAAAGACCAAAGATCCTGCATGCCGCTACTAAGACTTGGTGCAGCCAAGTAATAAAAATAAACAAATATGTATATTTTAAAGGAAATGTGCCCCAAATAAGAGCAAAGATATAGAATGCTATCAGTTGCTGAAAGTGTAATCTACATATGAAACTGTGAAAGTGTTAGTTGCTCAGTCGTGTCCAACTCTGTGTGAGTCCATGGACTGTAGCCTACCCAGCTCCTCTGTCCATGGACTTCTCCAGGCTAGAATATTGGATTGGGTTGCCATTCTGAATATTGGATTGGGTTGCCATTTTCTTCTCCAGGGGATCTTCCCAATCCAGGGATTGAACCCACGTCTCCTGCCTTGCAGGCAGATTATTTACCATCTGAGCCACCTGGGAAGCCATGTGAAGATAAGAAATAATGGCCTGATGTTTTCCTAATAGAAACGACCTAGCAGAGGGCACAACATTGACAGTGGTGATAAAGGCGTGAAAGATGGTAGTGATCTTGTTGAACTGGTGTAAGAGAAAGAGGTCTATAGACCTCCCCAAATTATAATAGGGCTGCATCTGCGTAAACCCATTGTAACTTGAAAATACCACAAGTCAAAAATGCATTAAGACCACAAATAGCCAAAACGATCTTGAGAAAGAGGAATGGAGATGGAGTAATCAGCCTTCCTGACTTCAGACTACAAAGCTACAATTATCAAGACAGTATGGTTCTGGCACAAAAACAGAAATATACACCAAGGGACTAGGATAGAAAGCCCAGAGATAAACCCACACACCCATCAACACCTTATATTTGACAAAGGAGGCAAGAATATACAGTAGAGAAAAGATAGTCTCATCATAAGTGATGCTGGGGAAACTGCACTGTTATGTGTAGAAGAATGAAATGAGAACATTTCCTAACAGCATACACAAAGATAAACTCAAAATGGATTACAAACCTAAATGTAAAACCAGAAACTATAAAACTCTTAGAGGAAAACATAAGCAGAACACTCTTTGACATAAATCACAGCAAGATCCTCTGTGACTCACCTTCTAGGGTAATGGAAATAAAAACAAAAATAAACTAATGGGACCTAATTAAACTTAAAAGCTTTTGCACAGCAAAGGAAACTATAAACAAAGTTTATAGAAAAGACAACCCTCAGAATGGGAGAAAATAATAGCAAATGAAACAACTGACAAGGGATTAATCTCCAAAATATGCAAGCAGCTCATGAAGCTCAATACCAGAAAACAAACAACCCAATCAAAAAGTGGGCAGAATACCCGAACAGACATTTCTCCAAAGAAAACATACAAATGGATAATAAACACATGAAAAGATGCTCAACATCACTCACTATTAGAGACATGCAAATCAACATTACAATGAGGTATCACCTCACAAGGTGAGAATAGCCATCATCAGAAAATCTACAAACAAGAAAAGCTAGAGAGGGTGTGGCAAAAAGGGAACACTCTTGCACTGTCTGTGGGAATGTAAATTGATGCAGTCACTATGGAGAACAGTATGGAGATTCCTTAAGAAACTAGGACTAAAACTACCATATGAGCCAACAATCCCACTACTGGGCATATACCCTTAGAAAACCATAAATGAACAAGACACATGTACCCCAGTGTTCATTGCAGCACTACTTGCAATAGCTTCCCTGGTAGCTCAGACAGTTAAGCATCCACCTGCAATGCAGGAGACTGGGGTTCAATCCCTGGGTTGGGAAGTTCCCCTGAAGAATGGAATGGCTACGCACTTCCATATTCTTTGGAGAATTCCATACACAGAGGAGCCTGGAGGACTACAGTCCATGGGCTCACAAAGAGTTGGACAGGAGTGAGTGACTAAAACGTTACAATAGTTAGGACATGGAAGCAACCTAGATGTCCATCTATAGATGAATGGATAAAGCTGTAGTACATGTATAGTAATACAATGGAATATTATTCAGTCAAAAAAAGGAGCACATTTGAGTCTCTTTAACAAGGTGGATGAACCTAGAGCTTATTATACAGAGTGAAGTTAGAAAGACAAAAACAAATATTTTATATTAATGCATATATATGGAAATCTAGACAGATCATCAAACCAGTCAATCCTTAGGGAAAGAAAGCCTGAATACTCATTGGAAGGACTGATGCTGAAGCTGAAGCTCCAATGTTTGGCCATCTGCTATGAAAAGCCAACTCATTGGAAAAGACTCTGTTGCTGGGAATGATTGAAGGCAGAAGGAGAAGAGGTGACAGAGGATGAGATGGTTGGATGGCATCACCAATTCAATGGACATCAACTTGGGCAAACTCTGGGAGATGGTGAGGGCCATGGAGGCCTGGTGTGCTTCAGTCCATGGTGTTGCAAAAGCCGGACACGACTTGACAACTGAACAACAGACAGATGATACTGACGAACCTATTTGAAGGGCAGCAGGGAAGACACGAACATGGAGAACAGACTTGTGGACACAGTAGGAGAAGAAGAGGGTGGGATGAATTGAGAGAGTAGCATGGAAACATATACAGTACAATATGTAAAATAGCCACAGGGAATTTGCTGTATGATGCCGAGAGGTTAAACCAGTGCTCTGTGACAAAATAGGGGGTGGGATGGGGTGGGAGATGGGAGGGAAGTTCAAGAGGGAGGGGACACATGTATACCTATGGCCGATTCATGTTGACGTATGACAGAACCCAACAAAATATCATAAAGAAATTTTCCTCCAATTAAAAATAAGCTAAAAAAGAAAAATGCATTAAATACTCATTACTTACCCAACATCATTGCTTAGACTAACCTGCCCTAAACATGCTCAGAACACTTATATTTATCAGCCCGGGTGTGTGAAAGTCACTCAGTACTGTCCGCTTCTTTTCAACCCCATGGACTATGCATTCCATGGGATTCTCCAGGCCAGAATACTAGAGTGGGTAGCTGTTCCCTTCTCCAGGGGATCTTCCCAACCCAGGGATCGAACCAAGGTCTCCCAAATTGTGGGCAGATTCTTTACCAGCTGAGCCCCCAGGGAAGCCCAAGAATAATGGAGTGGCTAGCCTATCCCTTCTCCAGAGGAAATTCTCAACCCAGAAATTGAACCTGGGTCTCCTGCATTACAGGCACATTCTTCACCAGCTGAGCTACCAGGGAAACCCATTTACTAGCCTACATCTGGGCAAAATCATCTAACACAAAAACTCTTTTATAATAAAATGTTCAATATCTCATGTAATTTACTGAATACTGTACTGAACGTGAAACACAGGATGGCTGAACAGGTACAGAATGAGTGGAAGCATATCAGGATCAGTTGTTTACCTTGTGATCACTCCGCTGACTGGGAGCTGAAGCTCTCTGCTGCTGCCCAGCATCATGAGAGAGTATCCTACCACATATCGCTGGCCAGGGGAAACATGAAAATTCAAAAGCTTGTGGTTGTGTGTTTTTCCTTTGGACAGGTTTATCTAAGTGTGAGTTCAGGCTCACTGAGGCGTATCTTGACTTAGCTAGAGATATGATTTTGCCAGGGAAGCAACAATACAAAGTGAGAGAGGGGCAGGAGAGTGGAGGGTATATGTCAGTGAGTGATCACAAAGACTGAGCATGACATCTGAGCTAGGGAAGGAAGGGAGAGAAAACAGTAAGGGAGAGAGAGGTGGTGAAATCTGGTAAGACCAGTGGACTAGAGATTCTGGTGAGGTTAAAGGGTAGTGGAGTCTGGTCCCAAAGGGAATGCACTGGAAAAAGAGGAGGTGTATCAGAACGATCATTCTTGTGTTCACCAGAAATTAAGACAGGACAACTACTGTTGAGAGTGACCTAGTGCAGGAGCTAAAATTTTTGAGAAATAAAGGAGAGGAGCACTGAAGTTGGCTTGATGATGACAATGCAGGCTAGTTGGTGACACAAGCTGTCAAAAGCAGGAGGTTATGAGGGGGTGTGTGAGAGGAATGCTCTAAAGGCAGCAATGAGAAGCATGGAAGACATTTACCAGAGCTTTAGGCTCTGTGGGACAATGGCCATGGGAGAAGAAAATTGTTTCTCTTAAGTGGGCTTCAGGGGACACAGAATCCTCAAGGAAGAACATGGTTTCTGTTAGGGCAAGACAAAGAAGGGCACATTCAGAGAAGAGGGTGATGATATGGAGGAATTATTGAGGTTGCATTGCATTTTAAGAGTAGGGAAGGGTGTGAGAAGTGAAGTAAAGAGATGTGGTCACAGCCTTATGGAATTTAGAATGTAGAAGTTGAGGAGTATCATGGGGATTTGGAGGTTCTTGTGGCGACTGGCACAAATGGGAATGGAGATTATGATGAGGTGAGTTCTAATGGATTTGAGGCAGATCGATTCAAGATAGACTTTGAAGTTTGGAACAGGAGTGAGGAGGTGCCTGTCTGGGGCTTCCTGTTGACCCCAAGAGATGTGGAAGTGCAGTCTTACACCTGGACCACTGGAAAACAGAATGCTCCATATTGCTCCTGGAGACAGAGCACATAAATCTGCAACGATGGGAAACGTGGCTAGAAACTACATATCACATTCAGGGTAGAAGTACCACTTGGAAAGTGAGAGGGGAATGGAAACTGGGTGAAAGTTAAGGAAACTTCCATTTTTCTATAATATCTCTATTCCTTTAAAAGGCAAAGTAAACATACCTAAATACTAACAGCATCTAACTCTGAGTGGTGGAAACACTGGTGTGTATTATATTTAATGCCTGGGACATTGTAGATACACAGTGAAAGCTATTTTTTTTGAATGAGCATGTTTTTCTGTTTTAAAAGCTCCTCCTACAAACATGTAAAACTCTCAAGTTAGCACACTGTGCTACAAGAGCATAGAAAAATACTAGAAGTGGGGGAGGTGTGAGAAATGCTTGAGGAGAGAATGATCGCTGATGTATGTAGAGCTCTGCCACCATACATGAGCCATATCGAAAATATGGAGTGTAAGCTCTGATCTGATCTGAAGCTGAAGACAGTCCTATCTCCATTTAATTTTAATACTCTAAGGTTCTGGGTGAGTATCCAGAAAATGACCTTGGAAGTCTGAGTTCTTCCAAGTACCTACCAGATCCTCACTCTTCTCCTCAACAGAGACACTGGGTGGTGCTGCTGTCCAAAAATTCTGCTCTATCCAGGAGTTATTATCTCAATCTAAAGACTCATTGGAAAAGACCCTGATGCTGCGAAAGATTGAGGGCAGGAGGAGAAGGGGATGACAGAGGATGAGATGGTTGGATGGCATCACCGACTCAATGGACATGGCTTTGGGTGGACTCCAGGAGTTGGTGATGGACAGGGAGGCCTGGCGTGCTGCGATTCATGGGGTCTCAAAGAGTCGGACACGACTGAGTGACTGGACTGAACTGAAAGACGTGTATTCATCTAAGCAACTACTGTAGACTGTGCTTCCCAGACGGCGCTAGGGGTCAACAAACCACCTGCCAATGCAGGAGACATAAAGAGACATGAGTTTTATCCCTTGGTAGGGAGGATTCCCTGGAGGAGAACATGGCAACCCGCTCCAGTGTTCTTGCCTGGGGAATCCCATGGACAGAGGAGCCTGGCGAGCTACAGTCCATAAGGACGCAGAGAGTCAGACACGCCTGAAGTGACTAAATATGCTTGCACACTACTGTCGACTAAGCAAAGTGCTTGGGATTAGAGCTATAAAGATGAATAGCCTCAGCAGATTCTCCTCTGATTACACTGCTACCAGCTTCAGTGGCTAAGAAATTAGAAAATGTGACTTTTACATAGGAGAGCACCACTGTCACAGACATGCCCAGTTGTGGGAGTGAAAGACCCCGCACGACCCACCCTTTCCATGAGCACCCCTCCCCCACCAGCTGGTCGAGGATTACAACAGACAACAGTGAGCATCGCTGGTCATCACCACAAGCTTTGGCTCCTTCGGATATAAAATGCCGAGCGTACCTGAATACGGCTCCTTCATCTCGAATCTCAGAGCTTCAGATGTTCCAAGCTAACTGGGTAAGATGTGTCTGCTTGTTGTGAAAGTGAAGTCGCTCAGTCGTGTCTGACTCTGTGCGACCCCGTGGACTGTAGCCCACCAGGCTCCTCCGTCCATGGGATTCTCCAGGCAAGAATACTGGAGTGGATTGCCATTTCCTTCTCCAAGGGATCTTCCCGACCCAGGGACCGAACCCAGGTCTCCCGCATTGCAGGTAGATGCTTTAACCTCTGAGCCACCCCTGTTATTGTGGAGGAGTGAGGAAACTTGGGAGGAAGGGAAGTGGACCCTCAGGATGAAAGTAGTGGGAGAAGCAGGGGAGGTAGGCCAGCCATCAGTCCCTGGAGGAATCAGAATGTGTTTGGATGGAGTCTGGGGAGGCGAATCTGGTATGAGGTTACTAACACCCAGTTGCAGGGGTGAAGTCCTGAGTAGAGGAGAGATAATGGACTCAGGCCAGCAAGGCTAAAGCGGTGGGAGGGGCGAGGAGGCGGGTCTGGGATTCCTTGGCCAATCGAAGAGGACTGGGGCCGAGCCTGTCACGCACCGTATAACTGAGGGGTTCTGCGCAGGAAGGCTAACCCCGTCTAGAGTGCTAAGCGGTGTCAGGGCAGCCCTCTACCTTTCTCTGATCGTCAAGTCTTCGAGTGAGGACGTGTGTCCCCGCCGGAGCCAGAGGACTATGGGGACAGGAAGGCGTGGCGGCCTCGGGGCAGACGAATCGGGCCTGCAGGAATTGGAGGGGCGGAGATTAGGATGGGCGGTTTGTAGCGGCGCCTCCTGGCAAGTCAATGCCTTTGTCTTCGCAGCGCCGCCTTCTGAGGCAGGATTCGTATCCCTCTTGGGTTGGTCCCTGGCAGGACCGAGGCAGGAGCCCCAGGAGTGGCCAGTTCATTGTCGCTGTAGGTCTGATGCTGAGGGGACGAAGAGTTTGGGGCTCAGAATGGGCCCTCTGGGACTGGCGCTTCGCTCCCTCCCCTCCTGTGACAGCTAGGTTGGAATGGGCTACCAACAGTGATGATAGTTATTTTAAAATGTAAGCAAATCGCTACTAACAACGTGGCTTATGAGGCCAGCCCTGTTGTTTTTTTATTTAAAGTCCCTGTTTCCCCACCTCTGGATTTTGGCAGCTGATCGCTTCTCCAGGAGGGTCCTAGGGTGACCACGACGGAGGGGAGGCATATTCGGGACGTCTGGTTGCTTGGGGGCCTCTCCATTCTCGTCTAGGCACTAGACACCTCTTACTCCACCGGGATGAGACCAGACACGGGCAGGAGGGTTCTGCTTTCTGGGCCCAGAGGTCCTCTATTTTCCCCTCTGGACAAACCCGGAATGATCACTGAGCACTTCACTTAGCTTCATCTCCTCCTCTCTCCTCTTGAGGAAAAAACATGGTAAAATAAAAATCGACTCTGTTTGGTTTATCCCTTTCTGCTGAAGTTCTTGGTTTGATCATAATTAGCTGTGCCATCTTACAGCATTTACAAACCAGTCCCACAGGGAGGTATTGTGAGACATGTAATTAATTTTGACTGGATTTAATCCCTCCTCTTATTGTAGCCCCTTAGTCTCTTGTCTTCAGGCAGATGAAATAGAAAGAAACTAGTCCAGTTAATGCTACATTTGCATGCTGCTTCCTAACCCCCCCAAGAAAAATGTCCCCCTCTCTAATAATTGAATACAAAGTGAAGCTGCTCAAATAGTGCTATCTCCTGTTACAAATTCGTTAGTTGGTCAAACCCAGTCCTTAATTTTTATCCTATCCCTCTCTTCTCATATGTTTCTATTACCTCCATTTTACTTTTGCTGTGATTTTTAAAAGAGTCAGACATATTGGCTCCGGGCTTCTAGAACATCTTTGTTTCTAGTGCACTTGATCCAGTGGCATTTACTGTCTTCAGAAACGGAAAATTGATGTGGAATAAAATGTATTTTATTAAAAACATGACTCTTCTAAGATCTGTTGCTGTTTGCCTTTTGAAAATCAGCAGGTAAAATACATATTGACATTAAATGTGAGGATTTTGTCTCTTACTCCTTAGTATGATAATGGTTTTACCAGGTAAGGTTTTTTGTTTTTTTTTTTTTTTTTTTTCCAATTTTTTTTTCAGTCTTTTCATCAAGATAACTGTGGTGTTGGAAAAGACTCTCGAGAGTCCCTGGACTGCAAGGAGATCAAACCAGTCAATCCTAGAGTAAGCTCTGGGAGTTGGTGATGGACAGGGAAGCCTGGCGTGCTGCAGTCCATGAGGTCACAAAGAGTCGGACATGGTTGAGCGACTGAACTGAACTGAATTGAACTTCGTCAAAATGAGTGATGAGCCAGACTTGTGAAGTGGAGAAGTTTGACAGGTCCTAACTGAAGAAAACTAATACTAAAGGAAAAAACACTCTTCCCTCAAAGGAAAGTAAGTCATGAGGATTTTCTATTTGAGACAAACCATTGTGAAAATTAATAGATTCTCTTAAATACATGCTTTCTAGTAAATTTTGCCACAAAGTAAACAATAGGGTATCAGTTATTTAGTGTAACATGGCATTAGTCATTTAGTCATTCAGTTGTGTCTGACTCTTTGTAACCCCATGCACTATAGCTCATCAGGGTTCCCTGTCCTTGGACTTCTCCAGGCAAGAATACTGGAGTGAATTGAGTTCCTACTGCAGGGGGTCTTCCCCACCCAGGGATCAGTCCTGTGCCTCCTGCAATACAGGTAGATTCTTTACTTTGTGAGCCACCAGGGAAGCCCAATGTAACATTTAAAAATAGCAAAATTATTGCCATTTTACTTTGCTTATATAAGTAGTTCTTGCAAAATAGGCCTTAGAAGTAATGGAATACAAAAACTGATTTTGTTGGAACATTACTAAGAATCACATTAAAATCAATCTTAAAATATTGGAAGTAACATTAGAAATGTAAGAGTTTTGTCCAATTTTGGCTATTCATCATTTTTCTGCATCTAGCGTTTTGGGTCTTTTATCTCATCCATATGAATCAAACAAACTATGGTTTTGGCCTTCTCTACCTCACGACAGGATGAGGTGAGATAATCAGTTTAGATATTGGCTATACTCAAATCTCCCAGGGGTCAGGGGATCAGTTTGGCCCTCCCCACTTACAGCCTGCTGGAGAAACTCCAAGCCAAGGGAAACGTTTTGTCATGTAGCGTTATCTGAAAGTTCCAAAGTTAGTCAAGATTGTCTGAAAAGGCTTACCTTTCTGATCATATCAGTTCAGTTCAGTTCAGTCACTTAGTCGTGTCCAACACTGTGACCCCATGAACCACAGAACACCAGGCCTCCCTGTCCATCACCAACTCCCGGAGTACACCCAAACCCATGTCCATAGAGTCGGCAATGCCATCCAACCATCTCATCCTCTGTCGTCCCCTTCTCCTCCTGCCTCTAATCCCTCCCAGCATCAGGGTCTTTTCCAATGAGTCAACTCTTTGCATGAGGTGGCCAAAGTATTGGAGTTTCAGCCTCAGCATCAGTCCTTCCAATGAACACCCAGGACTGATCTCCTTTAGGATGGACTGGTTGGCTCTCCTTGCAGTCCAAGGGACTCTCAAGAGTCTCCTCCTACACCACAGTTCAAAAGCATCAATCCTTCGGCGCTCAGCTTTCTTCACAGTCCAACTCTCACATCCATACATGACCATGGGGAAAACCACAGCCTTGACTAGATGGACCTTTGTTGGCAAAGTAATATCTCTGCTTTTTAATATGCTGTCTAGCTTGGTCATAACTTTCCTTCCAAGGAGTAAGCATCTTTTAATTTCATGGCTGCAATAGTGATAGATAATTCTGAAGACAATGCTTCACTTGCCCCTCAGTCTCAGAGCAATCTGTGGAAAAAATGAAAACAGCATATGTCTACCTCTCAAATGGGGAAAAAAAATGTCTACAGTTGAGTCTAACAAACGTTCTGTTCATTACATTGCACACACACATACCTCACTGAGGATTTGTGGTTAGTGCCTTGGCATTCTAAATTTAAAGAAGGTATGGCCACCTCCCTGGTGGCTCAGACAGTAAAGAATCCGCCTGCAATGCGGAGACTCAGGTTCGATCTCTGGTTTAAGATGATCCCCTGGAGAAGGGAATGGCAATCCACTCCAGTATTCTTGCCTGGGAAATCCCATGTTCAGAAGAGCCTGGAGAGCTACAGGCCATGGGATTGCAAACAGTTGGACACGACTGAGTGACCAACATTTTCTTTCTTATGGCAGAGTCCAATGACTTGGCAATGAGCTCTTTTGGAAGAAATTGAACTTAACCTTAAGAAAATACCCTCATAATAATTTTTTTGCGTTTGATTTTCCCCCAGCTATCCAGCAGGAGAACGTGTGTGCTCAAACATCATAAAATGGGGACCTCCTTGCAAGAGCAAATTTCAACATTGAGTGTCTTGCTTTTGGCAAATCTTTATAGAGATTTTAGGTATCTTCTGATGTCTTCTCACCCATAACCCCTGGCTAAGAGGTCAGGGGTAGCCAATGTCCCCTCCCCTCATCTTAAAACTTCCATTGGTGCATAAATTCCAAAAGGCAGATGCTGTCAATAATCTCACAATTGATGATCTTTGTGTGTGTAGTCTGTACTCCCCCATAGGATAAGCTGCTTTTCACTTTCTACAACGATTTCCTCAGTTGTTTATAATCATTAAGTTGCATGGTTTTGCATCTTCTCACAATTTATTTTCACTTCTAATGAAGCAGCAAAATAATAATATAACCAATATGTTTAGCATGGGCTCCTGTGGTTCATTTCTGGTGGTCTTCTAAGGAATGAAAGTACACAAGGCTACTTTTCAGCCGAACAAAATGAGTGCAGGAAAGCTATTTTAGCAGATTTGGCTCTCAGGAAAGGCCCCTTCTGTCCAGATGAAGTGGGTCCTGACTTGGGGATTGTGTGGCTGAACCACAGCAACTCCATTTTGTCAGTTCCATCTTAATTCACACAGTCCTAACCTCCCCTCTTTTCACATGATTGAGCTTTAGCTTAATTTACAAGAAGTGAGTCCAAGCCAGATGAGTACCCTATCAACTTTTGCCCTTGCCTTCATCTGATGTGAGACCTGCAAGAGTGCTTTTGCTGACATAAATGGCTAATGGTCATGAAACCCCTGAGGGGAGGAGCCCCGATTCCAGTTGTTGCACCTGTGCTTCTGTCTTGTTGGTCAGATTCTACTTTTAGCTCTGGTCCCATTAAATTCTTTTGTACCCTTTTTGGCAGTCAGTGTGCAGTGCAGCTTCGAATGCCTCTGAATTATCTGTCGACTCTATCCTTTGTGCTTGTATGTGATTTACCCACAGTGAACTTCATAATTGCACTCCGTGGCATTGCTCCCTCTGTTTTTTTGGTCCCAAAGTTCCATCTCAGTTTGCAGGATATTATTCAGTATATGTGCCTCCCAACAGGGATGCTAAGTGCTTTTCCTGAAAGTTGGAATTATAAAGATAGAGAGCCTTGGGAGAAGAGGTCACGTAGACTAGCCCCTTTGTCTCAGAAATGAGGAAATGAAAACAAAGGGTCTGACTTGATCTTCTAAGGTGTATAAGGGCTGGAATTTTAGGGGGACTCTTCTTGCTTTTTGGAAAGTGCTTTTCAACTAAGGTCAGGGGACATGAAAGGCTGGGGTTGGATGGGGAGGGACAAGAGTCTCTTGCTAACACCCGCTTTGCTAAGCACATCACATCTTTCATTGGGCATCAGCTCAGATATCTAATACCTGTGAATGAGCTGCAGCACAGAACTTCTGGCCTGGTTCTTGTCCTGAACAGAATTCACTGTTTTATGAACCAAGTATTTTTGGTGTTTGTGGTGAGCACAGGTGCTATGAACCGAATTGGCTCCCCTCCAAAAAATTAATATGTTGGAGCCCTAACCCCAAGTGTGACTGGATCTGGAGATAGGGTATTTAGGTAATTAATTGAGATGGGGGCAGGGGCATAATTGGATAGGATTGTGGCCATACGGAAGAGGAAGAGATACCAGATCGTTCCCCTACATGTGAGGACCCAACAAGAAGATAACCACTAGTAATACAGAAAGAGAGGTTTCTCCAGAAACTGACACTGCTAGATCTTGATTTTGGCACTTCTAGCCTCCAGAACTGTGAGAAAATGAACTTCTGTTGTTTATGCCACCTAGTCTACAGTATTTTGTTATGCCAAGCCTAGCTGACTAATATAATCAGGAATACATATAAACAGATGAGCCCAGATCACTGCCCTAAAATGATACATTTACCACTTGAAATTTATAAGAACCAATCACCTATAATCCCACCAATTAGACATGTTAGCATTTAAGTGCCTAAGCATCCATACTGTGGTGTATTAATATTCAGATATTTTCTGACTAAAGGGGATTATGCTGTTGCTATTTGCAACCTGGAGTATTACCTTACCACTCCCTTCTAAGAGGTGACATTCTCGAATAATCAGTGGGTTTACAGAACGTGAAAACTATGGTCTCTGCAATAGCATAAACGTTCCTAAGCATAAAGGGGGTTGGGGGGTCACTTCTGCTCAAATATCAGTGAGGTGACACAATCACAGGTCTTAGAGTTGTTGTTCAGTTGCTAAGTTGAGTCTGATTCCTTGTGACCCATGGACAATAGCATGGTAGGCTCATCTGTCCTCTACTATCTCCTAGAGTATGCTCAAATTCATGTCCATTGAGTCGGTGATGCCATCTAACCATCTCCATTCTCTGCCACCTCCTTCTCCTTTTGCCTTCAATCTTTCCCAGTATCAGGGTTTTTACCAATGATTCGGCTCTTCAGATCAGGTGGCCAAAGTATCGGAACTTCAGTTTCAGCATCGCTCCTTCCAATGAACATTCAGTGTTGATTTCATTTAGGATTGACTGGTTTGATCTTACAGTCTAAAGGACTCTCAAGAGTTTTCCCCAGCAGCACAGTTCGAAAGCATCAATTCTTTGGTGCTCAGCCTTCTTTATGGTCCAAATCTAACATCTGTACATGACTACTAGAAAATCCGTAGCTTTGACTAGACCGACCTTTGTTGACAACGTGATGTCTCTACTTTATAATGCACTGGAATGCAAAAGTAAGGGCTACATGGAGTAACAGGCAAATTTGGCCTTGGAGTACAAAACGAAGCAGGTCGAAGGCTAACAGAGTTTTGCCAAGAGAATGCACTGGTCATACCAATCGCACTCTTCCAACAACACAAGCGAAGACTCTACACATGGACATCACCAGATGGCCAATACTAAAATCAGGTTGATTATATTCTTTGCAGTCAAAGATGGAGAAGCTGTATACAGTCAGCATAAGCAAGACTGGGAGCTGACTGTGGCTCAAATCATGAACTCCTTATTGCCAAATTCAGACTTAAATTGAAGAAAGTAGGGAAAACCACTAGACCATTCAGGTGTGACCTAAATCAAATCCCTTACAAGTATACAGTAGAAGTGACAAATAAATTCAAGGGATTAGATCTGATAGACAGAATGCCTGAAGAACTATGAACGGAAGTTTGTGACATTGAACAGGAGGCAGGGATCAAGACCATCCCCAAGAAAACGAAACGCAAAAAGGCTAAATGGTCGTCTGACGAGGCCTTACAAATAGCTGAGAAAAGAAGAGAAGCTAAAGGCTTCTCTTGGCCAAAACTCTGTTAGCCTTTTCCATGCTTCATTTTGTACTCCAAGGCCAAACTTGCCTGTCACTCCAGGTATCTCTTGACTTCCTGCTTTTGCATTCCAGTCTCCTATGATGAAAAGGACACCTTTTCGGGGGGGTTATTTATAAAAGGTCTCGTAGATCATTATAAAACCATTCAACTTCATCTTCTTAGGCATTAGTAGTTGGAGAATAGACTGGATGACTGTGATATTGAATGGTTTGTCTTGGAATGAACCGAGATCACTGTTGCTTTTGAAATTACACACAGGTACTGCATTTCAGACTCTTTTGTTGACTATGAGGGCTACTCCATTTAATGCAGATGACCCATAGTAGTAGATATAATGGTCATCTGGATTAAATTCACCCATTCTTGTCCATTTTAATTCACCGATTCCTAAATGAATATGTTCACCCTTGGCATCTCCTGTTTGACCACTTACAATTTACCTAGATTCATGGACCTAACTTTTCAGGTTCCTATGCAATATTGTTTTTTGCAGCATCAGACTTTTACTTTCACCACCAGACACATCCAAAACTGGGTGTCATTTCCACTTTGGCTCAGCCTCTTCATTCTTTCTGGAGCTATTTTTCTGCTGTTCTCCAGTAATGTATTGGATTCCCTACTGACCTGGGGGTTTCATCTTTCAGTGTAATATCTTATTGCCTTTTCATCCTGTTCGTGGGGTTCTCAAAGGAAGAGTGCTGAAGTGGCTCGCCATTTCCTTCTCCAGTGGACCGCATTTTGTCAAACACTCCACCTTGACCATCTATCTCGGGCGGCATCATATTATATCTCTGGAAATAAAATATGCTTTCCTTCACAATGTGGAACTATTAATATTTTGTTCGAAGCAAAATTAACTCTTCCTTGGAAGTTTAAGCAGATGCACCCTTGGAAGATTGCCATTTGGCCGACGGTAGCTCACTGATGACCTCCATTTCTTGAGTTGTTGCTTAAGTCCTTGTTGGATTCATTTCTATAATTTGGCTCATTTCTATATGATTTTACATTCTTACATGTATAAATATTTTTGCATGTATTACCAAAGATTATTGAAAAGATTGTGTTTTTAAATTATTTCACATTTATTTATATTTTTTCTGTCCCTAAGGAGGTTTCCTAGAGAATTAGGTGAATATATATTTTCCACCCATAGGTGTTCACCAGTTCTAGCTTTGGGAGTATTTTTAGAATCTAAGTATTATGAAGAAAACAATATTAAACTTGGGACATGATTAAGGAGGTGGAGACATGGTCAACCCATACTCTAAGGTGGGCAACCTCATAATGGGAGTATAACAACAATTCAAGTTTTCCTCAAGGAATAAGTGGTCCATGCCCACATAAGTCTTTCCAGACTGGGGGCCCTGTACCAGGAAGATAAGCCCCCAGAATGCTTGGCTTTGTAGGTCGGTAAGGCTCACTTTCAGGAGAGCCAGAGGGCTGTGGGAAATAGAGACTCTACCCTTACAAGGTGCACAGAAAATCTTAACAAGCTTGAGAACCTAGGACAGAAACAGCAATTTGAAAGAAGCCTGGGTTAAACCCATCTGCTGATCTTGGAGAGCCTCCTGGAGAAGTAGAAGGCAGCTGGAGCTCACCATGGGGATATAGACATAGGTGGCAGCCATTTGGGGGAGCTGGTTCTACCACGTGGACCCTGGTGCTAGAGCACCATTTTGTAATCCTCCTTCTAGCTTATTCGTGCTATAACCCAGACCTGATGAACATGCCTATCAGCACCAGTACTGGGATGCCTTAGGCCAAGCAAAAACCCAGGCAGAGATACAGACCCACCTTGAAACCCCTGAAGCCTGTAGTTACCCTGGAACCCAGCTTTGGCCACCCCAGGACCTGGCCCCACATACCAGTAGTCTAGAACTAGCTGCAGCACCAACCTCACCCATCAAGGGGTAGGCACCATCCCATCATACTCTGGACCCGAGTCCAGCTTACCGATGGGTTGAAACACCGGCTCCAGGACACTCAGGGCTATGCAGCCCACGTTCCCAGGACCCATCTTCATCTATCAGTGAGTTTGTGCTAGTCCTGGGAATCCCTGGGCCTCACCCTCCCCACAAGCAGGCCAAGACACAAGCTCTGTGACCCATGGGACCTGCAGCCAGAGACCCCAGGACCCACCTCTACCTGTCAGGGTGGTACCACCACCCACCAGTGGGGAGACACCAGCCCCAGAACCATCAGAGCCGTTCATCCTGCCATATCAGGACCCATCCCACAACAAAGCTGGCTGGTGCCTGCCCCAGGACCGCAAGGATGACTTGGGCTGCTCAGCCAGTGCTGAGGACTAGAATTTGGCTGTACCTACCTATGGGCTGAGGCCAGCTTCAGGACACCCCCAGGCCATGAGTCCTCCCACCAGCAAGCGAATACTGCATCTAGGACTCCCAGGCCTATAGCTACATACTCCAGAGCTCCTCGGGATCATTGGAGTCCAGATTTAGGATAAAGGAGTCCCCTTATCAGGGTTATTATTTATTATGTTGTGGAATACTAGAAAAACCATTTTTTATATTCGTTCATTTGGCTGCATCAGGTCTTAGTTGTGGCATGCAGGATCTAGTTCCCCAATCCGGGATTGAACCCAGGACCCCTCCCTGGGAGTGCAGAGTCTCAGCCACTGGACCACCAGGGACATCCCCTAGGAAAATCTGAAGAAAGAATTAGAAAAAATGATATGGTTCGCAGTGATATCAGGAAAAACTTCCATCAAATCAACTGCAATTAAATTTTTCTGGATGGGACCTTGACATGGTCTTAAACAAGCAGCATATAGTTTTGGGAGTGAAAAGCTCACTGCAGAGCCATCACAGATTCAAAACAGGACTGTGGACCCATAAGAAAACTAGCGTTTTACAAAATGACATAATTTCTGTTGTGTTCATTGTTGCTGCTTCAGTATCTCAGTGTCTGCCCACATGATATACAAATATTTTTCAGAACTTTTCTGGCATGCTGGTCAGAAATATAAACTATGTGTGAATTCCTGTGAATGAACCAGGATTTTTTGTGTGTGTGCTAGGTGTGCTTTCCATTCAGTGAATCCAATAACCAATACAGGCATTAAGAAACCAGTGCTACAACTGCACCATACGGGCCATGAAGCAGAAATGCAAGGGTGAGTGACACACATGACCTCTAGGAAGGAGGGAGGGAAAATGGGGTTCGATGGTAAAGGCCTGGAGGGGAAATGAGAATATGTTGTTTTTCACTTTAGAGGGTGATTGAGGAACGCAGACACCTAAAGACTAATCATGGTCTAACAGTGTTAGCTACTGAAAATTCAAATTAGAGCAAGGGCTTTACAGCTTAAATAAGAAACTATAAGTTCCAACCTTAGGAAAATAGTGTTAATTCGACAAGCATACCCCATTCAAACTTTGTTCAACTTTGTCTGTATTATAGAATTCATTGTAAAGCGTGTTCATTGAAACACTTTACAGAAATAGCTGAATTTGAAAGTTCAAGAAATAATTCCTGTTTCAGCCTTTCTGGTGATCTCTAGGGTCATTATCATTTTATTTACCTCTTTTATTCTCTAACTCTCTAAGAGATACGGCACAATAATCCAGAATTTTTATGTGGGAAATGGTGAACAAGTAAAGTGAAAAAACTGACAAGAAAAATCAAAGTTACCTCAATGAAACTTCTTTCAACATACCCCGTATTCAGAATTATTTAATATACATAAATGAGAAACCAAAAATAGTACAAAAATATCCGTTTACTTCTCCAGATCCCTGAATTCTGAACTTACTATTCCTATATGCTCAGATTTATCCAATTCTAATTTTTCACCTTCTATTTCTTATGACATTTAAAAGAAAATCCACTGGGGTCAGCAGATTGGCTTTACTATGTGCAGTATTGCAGACCCAAGTTTGGTTGGTAACAATTTTGGTAACCCAGATTGGACAGCAACCCTGAGTGTGCATCTCATCCATGGCACATCAACATCTGTTCAATGACAAGCCCTTGGGGCTGCCTCACAGACAAAGGTACTCAAGCAGCTGCTGGACAGGATCCAAAAGCAGCCTAGATCTAGATTCCACCTTCTGTTGGATGGAGCCCTTTCCCAATAGAGCTGGCTGCAAGCTCTAGTGTAACCAAAACCTAACGCTGGTTCACTGGTGAGTGGGGCTGGGTCCTGGCACAGCTGGCTGAGGAGTCCAAGGTATCTCAGAGCTGGTGCTGACCTGCTGGTGGGTGGGACTGAGGCCCAGGCTGTTCTAGGGCTACTAGCAGCTCCATGGTGGGCAGAGCTGGGTCCTGGGGCTCTGGCTGCAGGACCCTGGGTGTCCCAGGTCTAGTGCCTGTGCTCTCATGTGTGGGACAGATCCTAGGCACTGTGGTGGACAGGCTTGTGTCCAGTGGCACCTGTGGGCTCAGGGCATCATAAGGCACGCTGGATGCTGGTGGATGGGCCTGTGTCTCTGCCTGGCCAGTTACCTGATGTGAGACATTCAATCCTAGTGCCTATAGGCTGGTGGTCAGGAGCAAGGCTTGGTCCTGAGACTTATAAGCCAGGGGGAAGATGTCAAAAGGATACTTGCCAGCACCAGTGTCCATGTGGTAGAAAAAGCTTTCCAAAATGGATACCAGCAGTATCTATGTTCCCAGAGATAGCTCCAGTTTCTCCCTACATCTCCAGGAGACACTCCAAGATCAGTAGGTGAGTCTGACTCAGGCTCCTTTCAAATGACTGCTTCCGGGCTTCCCTGGTGGCTCAGAGGTTAAAGCGTCTACCTGTAGTGTGGGATACCTGGGTTCGATCCCTGGGTTGGGAAGATCCCCTGGAGAAGGAAATGGCAACCCACTCCAGTATTCTTGCCTGGGGAATCCCATGGATGGAGGAGCCTGGTGGGCTACAGTCCACGGGGTCGCAAAGATGAGTGACTTTAAACATAAACATGTCCTGTCTCTATTTTATTGATTTCTTCTCTGATCTTTATTATTTCCTTCCTTCTGCTGACCTTGGGCTTGGCTTGTTCTTTTTCTAATTCCCTTAGGTGGTAGGTTAGGTTCTTCATTGGAGATGTTCCTTGGTTTTTGAGGTAGGCCTGTATGACTATAAGCTGTCCTCTTAGAACTGCTTTTGCCGCATCCCATAGGTTTTGGAAAGATGTGTGTTTATTTTCATTTGTCTCCAGGTGTTTTCTAACTTCCTCTTTGATTTCTTCACTGATCCATGGGTTTTTTCCTATCATATTCTTTTCTCTGCATGTGTTTGTGGCTTTTTCTTTTTCTTTATGTAATTATTTTCTAATTTCATACAGTGTGGTTGCAGAAAATGCTTGGTGCAATTTCTGTTCTCTTAAGTTTGTTGAGACTTGGGTTTTTTGTGGCATAGCACGTGGTGTAGTCTGGACGATGTTCCACGTGCACTTATAAAGAATGTGTACTCTGCTGCTTTTGGATGGAATGTTGTGTTTATTACATCCAACTGGAGTAACATGACATTGAAGGCCACTGTGGTCTCCTTCTATCTAAACTATCTGTCTATTGCTGTAAGTGGGATGTTAAATTTCCCTAATATTATTGTATTCTTATACATTTCTTCCAAGAAATTTTAAACAGTAGATGATACACCGCTGGAGGGTGTATTGGTGTGTTAGAAAATAGATGAAAGAAATTATATAGAATACCTCATAGAAAGGTAAATGAAGTAAAAGATTAAAGAGATGCCAAGAGACTTAAGAAATGGACTAAGGAGTAATTAAGTGAATCTTGTAGGCATGCCAGAAGTGGTAACCTGGCTAAGTTTTAGAATAATAATATTCACGGAGAAAGAGTTGATACTTTTCCAGAATTTAGGAAGGCTATGTTTCCATAGATTCAGGAAGCACACCTGGACACATCATAGTAAGGCTACAGACAAAGTTAGCATATAGATTATAATAGCAAACAAAAAGCCACAGTGTCTACAGAGCCATGCCAAAGACTGTGACAGCAAATCTCCTTTCATAAACAAATGGTAGCCGAAAGCAAGTAGTGAGAGCCACCCACGTAATGTTGCATTCGTAGCCCAAGTATAAGGCTTCGATAGACTCAAAGATGGGCCACTCAGAACACCACAATAAGGACAGACCTACTGCCAGTCCTTAGTCATAAGCCACTTCAGGGGTACCTCAGCTGCACAGAGTTGCTTGGTCCAATGCCTTGTACTTCTAGAGTTGGCCCACTTCCAAGGACTGATCAAGGAGGCGTTATAAAGATCTGACTATGTTGGGCCAGTGTGAAGTGACTTTAATGGCTCATTTTACCTTCAGAATTCAGCACGGGGTCAGAAAATAATTGTGTAGCGTCTGCATTGGATATGCATGTCTTCCTCTGCCCACACTGGTCTTCTTCCCATCCTTTCCTTGGGCATTGAGAGTGCATAAATATCCTGCACACTAAACACCTTATCATCCTTACAACTTAATTCAGAGAAAAAGACATTGGAGACAATGTGAAAAATCATGATATTTACACCAGTAAACACTATTATTAGGGAAATTAAATAAACACTCTTGTTTAGGCTTCAGAGACACAGCAGAACAGGCCTCTGACTTTGCTTCTGACAAACCTGGACACTGCCCTGACTACTGCTGTGGGTGTCAGCCACATCTGCTGTGAGTGAGGAAGAGAAACACAATTGATAGATAGGAAGTGGATCTTGGAATTTGTTAAGTACCTGGAGGAGGTCTGGCCAACCATTCCAGGATTTAGCAACTTTCCGAGCTTTGCAGGACAAAGCAAACGGTATTGGAAAAAATTACCATCATGCCACAGCTGCAGTTTTGCTTACAGATTGAAGATGATAATCAGTTTGTGGCCTGGGATTATAAGCAGGGAACCCAGAACTGCATTCTTTGAAGTCTCACCCATGGAGTGGACGGGCTACCTGGGACCTTTTCCCGATTGGGGCTCCAGATGTGCTGTGTCACGTGGCTTCCCAGAGTTGTTTAAGTCTGAATGTTGTGCAAAATCCAGTTTGGCGATATATCCTCTGCCCTATTTCTCTCTCTTTTTTCATGTTAGTATATTGCAAGTAAGTTAGATAATTCTCTAATAAATACGTGTATTGTTTATTTGTATATACTGAGTGGCTCGTTTTGTTAACAAATCCTTTGAACCTGAGATGAAAGTGAAAACTTTCGATAAAACAACTATGGTAAAGGAACTCCTAAGAAATGTTTGTCACTTCTGGTAGGCCGAGGAGATGTATTTTCTTAGTCCATTTCTTAGGTTTCTTGACCTCCATTTAATTCTTTTATTCTCTTTATGAAGTATTTTGTAGTATTTCTTTCATGTATCTTCTAGATCGTATATTCTCTCTCCATTTCTGTCTCAGCTGTTTAAAATGTCTTTACTCTTCTGTTACGATGTTCAGTACTAGAAAGCTTATTTGCCTTCTGATAATTAGCTATTTATTACTCATGTTTCATGTATCTTATCATCTATTTAAATATGTTAGGTACATTTCTTGTACTTCGTATCTGATTATTAGTCTTTACAGGTTTCCATCTTGGTTTATTGTTTACACTGATGCTGTCATTTTGGAGGGCGGAGTTGTATTTGTTTCAGTTCAGTTCAGTTCAGTCGCTCTTCCCGACCTGTCCTGTCAGACTCTTCCCGACCCCGGGGCTTTAATTGTAGGAATACTTGTAGAAGCCTCAATTAGGGTTAAGCTCCGCTAGACACAATTAGATTTGCATTTGCCATACATGTGCAGACAGAAATTACTTGGGCCATGCTGATAGTATTACTTAGAATACCAAAGCTACATCAGGGCACTCTTTTGGTTACAAATTCTTTAGCAACATTTTATTCCTCACCCATAGCTAAGGACAAAAATTAGAATTTTCTTTGGTCCTTCCTTTCTTATGAGAAAGAAAGTCCAGTTTTCCCACTATGGGTACAGTCAATTAATCATTTAGAATTATGTGTGTGTGTCAGCTGTCTATTGATTTGAGCCACTTTTCAAGCACATCTGAGTATTTAAAATTCTGTTTCACATAACTTGGTATATTACAATTTATAATGGGAAGATTTTAAATTTTTTAACACAATTTCCAAATGTGAAAAGTAAATATCTGTTAAAAATATGAACCATCCTAAGACCACTCAGTGATAAGCACCTGATACCTAAGCTACACTGCAAAGTTCCAGGCAGCCTTCACACACATACCTGGTGCAGAAAGGGGCCTCTTTTCTTGTGGGGAGGTCTAGCAGGACAGACTAACCCTTTCCATGGTAGCTCTATGTCCTCAAACAGCAAGGCAGAAGGACATTCCTTCTTAAACCTTAGGCTGGTAAATTGCCTAATACAATTTCCACCATTTTTACTCATTGCTCAAAATAATCAAAGGCTTCATCAGCTCAAGAGGAGGGGGAAACAGACAAGACTTCTTATTGGAAGGAGTACTCAGGGACGAGCAATATTCCTGACTCTAATAGCCACTGAAATCAAAGTCAAGCTTCTTGAGATATTTTTGGGTGTCATACACAGGGTAAGGCTATAGAAATAAGTGTTTTGTTCACTATACTATGGTGATTTCTTTGGATTGGTTTACTTTACTTCCTACTAGGAGAGGGACACCTACTATTTAGTGGAATCTTATACTGCATGCCACAGCTTTCACACTAAAGTGGACTGAAATTTCTAACCATTATAGACATCCTCTCCCACTTGTAGGGCCATTTATGAAGACAAAGAAACACGCAGGTAGACAGCATGGAGAATGTAAGTACAGATTTCTTGGTGAAAGGAACTCAGACAGACCTGGCCTGAATAACTAGTTTTTCTGATTTAGGAACACAGAGTTTTCTCATATACCTCATGGCCCTCTTCTTTTTGGGTCCTCTAATATCTGACATTTATTTGTAATCCGCCTTCTCAATTGTGAAAAGTGCATATCCACAGAGCCATAAATGGGGCAGTTTTGAGGAAAAAAATTAGGGAGAGGGAAAAGCATAAAAAGCTGCCCTTGCATGATGTTGGAGTTTGGTTAAGGGAAACACTTCATTATGTGTTTTTCACTTGAATTATTTTCCAGAGGGAGATTTGAGATCATTGGAGGTCATTCTTTTATGTCGAGATATTTCCTACCAAGCAGGCTCATCAAGAGAAGCATGGTTTCTGTAATCCTCTGATAGAATCACTCAAAGGCAAAACCATGCATAATAATGGATCAGACACTGAAGTGAGGTTCAGGAAATCACCTGGATCCTGGTGTCAGTTCTAATTCAGTAGCTATGTGGCTCTGGGTAATGCTCTTCACCTACCAGAATATGGTAAAGGACTCGAGTTTTCAGACAGTTATATTACACGGATATATTACATAAGCCAGTCGATTTACTTCCACAAGTACAGTAACCTTGCATGTTACTCCTACTTAAAACAAACTTCCCTCAGGTGCATGACAAAATACCTGCTCAAGCATCAGACCTACCATGCTATATGACTTCTGCTTATCTTCACTTCTCAAAGATTGATGAATTTCACAATGCCTCTGTCTAGAGGAATACTGCAGTTATTTCTGCAGTATTCTGCTGAACGAGGTTCAGCTCTCGTTTATGTTTTACAATAAATTCTATCATACAGATTATGTTGAAAAACATTTGAACTCTTTCCCTAGGGTTGAAACTTATAGTTTGTTATTTAAGCAGTAAAACCCTTGTCCTAATTTGTGCTTGCAGTAGCCAGCGCCGCTAGGTCATGATTATTCTTTAGGTGCCTGTTTTCTTCAATCACCCTGTCAAGTGAGCAATTATATATGCTCATTTCCTCTCTTGGTCTTCAGCACTGAACCCCATTTCTCTCTCCCTCCTTCCTAGGTGTCAAGTGTCATTCACCCATGCACTTCTGTCTTCATGGACTACATGATGCAGTTGTAAAACCGGTTTCCTAATGCCTGTATTTGATTATTGGATTCACTACATGTGAAACACACCTAGACCAATAAAAATATGCCAGTGGGTTAGGTTTGCTGACAGGAATTCTCACATAATAACAATGTGTAAGAATTGAGTGGAAAAACATTTGTATGTCATATGGGTAAACACTGGGATATTGAAAGCAGCAACAATGAGCACAATAGAAATGACATGATTCTGTGAAATGATGTCTTTTTCCTATGGGTCCACAGTTCTCTTTTCAAAAATGCAATGGCTCTGAAATGAGCTTTTCATTTCCAAAATTATATTCAGATTGTCTACAGTCATCTCAAGGTCCCACCTAGAGATAGTTTCTTGCCATTGCTTTGGTGGAAGAATTTCCTGGTCTCCTTGGGAATTATATGCTTTTTTAAAAGTTCTCTCATAAGATTTCTCTAATTTTCCACAAAATGCTAAATAATATTCTTGATAATTGGACTCACATTTCCTAAATATTTACTGCAGTGACCAAAGAGAGCCCTGGAGGTATAACAGCCCATCAGAGTTCTTCTATATTGGACCCAAAGATACAGACCTTCATTGCCCATTCTTGAAAAGGCACTGTCCACTTCACACCTGTACTACTCAGGGAGGCTCTCTCTAGTATCTTGCCACAGGACCTAAATTCTTTTTCTTTATCTCATGAGGTTCTGCCAGTTTAAAGAAAGCTTTTGGTTTTTTCTGTCATGTAGAGCCCTGTCCTTTTCCTGAAGGGCTCAGGAAAAGTTTGATTTCGTGGATTATCAGAATTTCATGTCAATCTTTGGCTCAGAGTGGTGTATTTACAGGTTCTTATATCCTGCTACTGCTGCTGCTAAGTCGCGTCAGGCGTGTCCGACTCTGTGTGACCCCACAGACGGCAGCCCACTAGGCTCCTCTGTCCCTGGGATTCTCCAGGCAAGAATCCTGGAGTGGGTTGCCATTTCCTTCTCCAGTGCATGAAAGTGAAAAGTGAAAGTGAAGCCGCTCAGTCGTGTCCGACTCTTTGCGACCCATGGACTGCAGCCTACCAGGCTCCTCCGTCCATGAGATTTCCCAGGCAAGAGTACTGGAGTGGGGTGCCATTGCCTTCTCCTGTTATATCCTACCCAATAGGAAATAATTACAACTGTAGGTGTAAAGACTCCTTTGTAACAATTGAAAATGACACACTATCTTCTCGCTCACAGAGAGAAAAAGAAATAAAATACTAAAATGAAATTACTAAACATTCACAGAATTGTGAAAATGACTGGGGTGGGGCCACCTTGTTTCTCATAAGTGGTCACCAGTGTTCTCTTAATAAGATGGAAGAGGCAGGAAATATTCCCATGTTTAGTTCAAAATACATATCTCCTATGGGTTGAATTTGTGCCTCTAAAATTAATGTATCTATGCCATAAACACTCATATTCGTATGTGATCATATTTGGAGATGAGTATTTACCAAGTAAACAAGTTCAAATATGTTCATTAGAGTAGGTCTTAATCTAAAGGAGTTATATCCATATAATAAGGGAAAATCAGACACAGACACATAACACATAGGAAAGAAAATGTGGACAGGTATAGGGGGATTTCAGTTATCTGCAGGCCAAGGAGAAGCTTCACACCTTGCATAAGATCAACCCAGATGAAACCTTGATTTGGACTTAGAACCTCCACAAGTATGAGACAATAAACGAATGTTGTTTAGGTGACCTAATCACTAGCATTTTGTACAGGAGCTCTAGAATACTTGAGAAAGTGTTGAACGTGTTAATCGCTCAGTCATGTTCGACTCTTTGTGACCCCATGGATTGTAGCCTACCAGGCTCCTCTGTCCATGGAATTTTCCAGTCAAGAATACCGGAGTGGGTTTCCATTTCCTACTCCAGGGAATCTTCCAGACCCAGGGATTAAACCTAGGTCTCCTGCATTGCGGTGGATTCTTTACTACCAGGCCATTTCCTAATCCTTATATATAAATGACCTTGATTAGTTTTATAAGACCAACTATAAAGTAGATAATCGTGCTTGTTACCCTACTGTCAAAGTAGATAAATAATCAAACTTGTTACCTGCTGTCACCAGACCTGAACACCCCAGGAAGACAGTTATTGGTTCAGTCAGGAAAACCTCACTGTAGAGTGGTTCAGTGACTGCGGCTACCAGTTCGAGTCCCTCCTTGGCTGACATGGAGTCAACATGAACTTTTTAGCTTCTCTGACTGCATGAAGGCTCTCACCATCCCTATGATGTTAAGTTGCAAATCATGAAGGTTTTCCACTTCAAAAACAAGAGAATGAGGGCTGAAAAAGAATGACATTAGATCATCTGAACGCATTAGGGTAGAAACTTGTGATTCTAGGAAGCGTGAAATGGGTTTTTTTCCCCTGAATTTTCTGTTGCACTTAACTTCTATGCTGTGTCGGAGTCCTTTTTTTATGTGAATCCATAAACAATGGTACTGTTGAGAAGGTTTCTGAATGGAGTATGCCTATCCTATCAACACCGTCATTTGTGAGTTGAGACCGGCAATTGTTATTTAAGCCGTGAAGCCATTTCCCTTATTTTGCTTTTACAGTGAACCACAACATTGCAAGGTGATTGCTCACTGGGCTCTCTTATTTCCTCAATCATCAACTCAAGTGAATAATTACTAGTGTTACTCCTCCTTCCAATCTTCAACATCAAACTCTGTTTTTCCCAACTCCATCCTAGATTTCCTGTGTATCAGAGACTTTTGAGGTCCCAGTTATCCCCTCAAAATCCAATTGTGGTTGTTTTCAGTGGGTTTTTTTTTTTTTTTTCTCATATAACTGCTGTGTTCATTTAATTTCTGAATTTACAAATGTGAAAGAAACACAGCTCATTAAAATAGCTAATGGATTCTTAAAATACAATATATGTATTATATTTAGGTCTTCAGTCAATTTTAAGTTTATTTTTGTATATGCTGCTAGAGACTGTTCTAATTTTACTTTATTGAATGTAGCTATCCAATTATCCAAGCACCGCTTATTGAAGAGACTGTCTTCTCTCCATTTGTACATTCTTGCCTTTTTAAATTGCAGATTAATTGATCATGGACTGCAAGGATATCCAACCAGTCAATCCTAAAGGAAATCAGTCCTGAATATTCATTGGAAGGACTGATGCTGAAGCTGAAACTCCAATACTTCTGACATGATGTGAAGAACTGACTCCTTGGAAAAGCCCCTGGAGCTGGGAAAGATCGAAGGCAGGAGAGAAAGGGAAGACAGAGGATAAAATGGTTGGATGGCATCACAGACTTGATGGACATGAGTTTGAGTAAGTTCTGAGAGTTGGTGATGGACAGGGAAGCCTGGCATGCTGTCGTCCATGGGGTCACACGTGACTGAGAGACTGAACTGAACAGAATTGACCACAAGCCCATAGGTTTATTTCTGGGCTCTCCTGTTCCACGGATCCATGTGTCTATTTTTGTGCCAGTATTACACTGATTGGATTACTGTAGTTTTCTGTTATAGTCTGAAATCAGGGAACCCGATTCCTCTAGTTCTGGTCTTCTTCCTTAAGATTGTTTTGGCGATTCAGGGTCTTTCATCTTTCCATACAAAATTTAAAATTGTTTGTTTTAGTACTGTGGAAAGTGCCCTGATATTTTCATAGGAATTGCATTGAATATGTGGATTGCCTTTGATAGCATGGTTTTTTAAAGAATATCAATTCTTCCAATCCATAAACAAGGTAAGCCTTTCCTTCTGTTTGTATTAGCTTCAATTTCTTTGATCAGGGTCTTATTCTTTCTAAGTACAGGTCTTTCACCACCTTAGGTACCTTTATTCCTAGGTGTTTTATCTCTCTCTCTTTTTATTCTTTTTCTCTCACTCTGGTGGTTTTTCAGCAATAAGAGTGATCATTTTTTGAGAAATAACCACTATAAATCATTAATCAATTCCAGATGGTGTGGTATTTGGGGGACCTAAATAATGTTTAAGAAAACAATTTAAAATTTGCAAAATGTTAAATATTTTTAGTAAGTATTCCTATTTCTGTTTGTGTTCTGTATTTGGCAAATGGGATTTTGTCATTCTCTTCATAGTGATCATTGGCTTTGATAAGTTTTGGAGATAATAGCTGGTCAACTAATTCCTATGATTTTCAGGAGCACTCTGCTGAGGAAGTCAGGAGTTTCTGCTCATGGGACTGTAGGTCAATCAGAAGGAAAAGATTCTGTGTTGGAGTAAAATGTCTACCAAGTGACCTGAGTCACTCTGATGTCTGAAAGAGCTTGAGTTATGGAGGTCAGTCAGACTCTTTCAGGAAGCTCTAACTGATTATTACATTTTTCAACTTAGATGACTTTGGTGACATCTTTGAAACTTCGCATGCATCAATAGTAGACATAAATCAGCTGAGGTGAATAGATAACTGTCTCCTTCACGGGGCAGTGTTCAAAGATTTTTCTGGTGGAAGTCGTGGAAAGTTTAAAGATACCACTGAGTTTGACTGACTGTGTGGTTAAACGTGGGGGAGGGGCGGTGGGAGTTGGGGGTGGAGCATCCAGTGTCACGTGGCATGGGCTGCCATAGTAACAGGCCTCCTGTCCTGCATTTTATCCAATCAGATATGGACAGTGTTTGTGACGTCAGGGCGAGCAGGGCCTATAAACTCCGCAAACTGCCTTCAACCCCCGCATGTCCTTTCCTCTGAGTAGTGGGGACTGGTGGCTCCGACATGGCTCAACCATCCTCTGACAAATCTGAGGAAGACCCTGGCACCAACGAAGCTGGAACCTCCAAAATAGAGCCCTCTGAAACAGAAACCTCAGAATCGGAGCCCTCCGAACCGGAGCCCTATGATGCTAAGCCAAAGAAGGTGAAACGGAAGACAGCTAAGGGCCGCCGCTGCCATCAGGACAACTTTGCAAGCTTCGCCACCTATTTCCCCAGGGTGCTGAGGCAAGTGCACACCGGCCTGAGTCTCTCTCACGAGGCCATGAACGTCCTGGATTCGTTTGTGAAGGATATGTTTGAGCAGATCGCGGAAGAGGCCGGGAGCCTGGCCCACTCCAACAAGCACTGCACCATCACGAGTGGAGACATCCAGAGAGCTGTGCGTCTTCTCTTGCCTGGGGAGATCGGCAAGTACGCAGTGTCCGAGGCCACCAAGTCGGTCATCAGATACAACACCCACAGGTGAACTGCCTCATGACCACTGCAACATCGCAAACCAAAGACTCTTATCAGAACCACTCGAAGGGAAAAGACCTGTAGTGATAAAGAGCCACGTCCATCCACTCTGGGTTCTTTACGTAAGCCCTACTTTCCATCTTTAAAACATTTCCATCCCAAGGAAAACATTAAAAACCTCATCAAGTTTGCTTCAATAACAGTTGGTTGTGCCATTTGTTCGATGGAAAACCGTGTACTATTTTCTTAACGTATTGCAACTCGTCGCTTTCCTAAATGGTTATTTCTATTCGTGGTTTCTCAGTCAGCGATTTTAAGGATCTTTATGGTCAAAATTCTTTCCCTAAAAGTTTCATTGGCCTTTTTCATTTTCATTCTCCCACCTATATTTAGGTATCATCTAGGGATTTTTATACGGGGTATGCTGCTGCTGCTACTGCTGCTAAGTTGCTTCAGTCGTGTCCAACTCTGTGCGACCCCACAGACGGCAGCCCACCAGGCTCCCCGGTCCCTGGAATTCTCCAGGCAAGAACACTGGAGTGGGTTGCCATTTCCTTCTCCAAAGCATGAGAGTGAAAAGTGAAAGTGAAGTCGCTCAGTCGTGTCCGACTCCTAGCGACCCCATGGACTACAGCCTACCAGGCTCCTCCATCCATTGGGTTTGCAACCAATAAAGAGCAGTGTGTGCTTCCCGGGTGGCTCAGCGGTAAAGAATCTGCCTACAATGCAGGAGTTGCAGGAATGGCAGGTTCGATCCCTGGGTCAGAAAGATCCCCTGGAAGAGGGCATGGCAACCCACTCCAGTATTCTTGCCTGGAAAATCCCATGGACAGAGGAGCCTGGTGGGCTACAATCCATAGGGTCTGAAAGAGTCAGAAACGACTCAAACGACCTAGCATGCCGGCATCCATTTCTTGGGGCTTCGCAGTTGGCATCAGTGGTAAAAAACCTGCCTGCAATGCAGGAGACACAGGAGCCCCGGGTTTGATCCCTAGGTGGAGAAGGTTCCCTGGAGGAGGGCATGGAAACCCACTCCAGTATTCTTGCATGGATAAGCCCCATGAACAGAGGACCCTAGTGGGCTCCAGTCCATGGGGTCGCAAAGAGTCCGACATGACTCAAGAGGCTTAGCACATACAGATGCATCCAATTCTTGTTGTGGGACATGTCTCTAGCTCTTTGCATCGGTAAAAGAGGAGGATGTTCAGCAATTAAGAGAAATAAGATGACTCCTTTTTCTACCTCAAGTATTTGACTGCTAATGCTTAAGAAAATACTTACTGAATTTAATGTCCATTGTGTTTTCTTCTTGGTGCATTGACATTTTTTTCCCTATAGGTATATTGCTGAATCTCAAAGTAGTTGGTGATTTTCCTATCCTTTTTTTTAAAAGATTGATTTCAAGCTTACTACATCCTTGGAGAGAGATAAAGCACTCTGCGATTTCAGTCCTTTGTAATTTAGTATGGTTTTCATTAGAACTTAATATTTCATTTTATTTTATACTACTCATTTTGAACTTTAAAATAAGCAACAAATATATGCTGTACAGCTCAGAGAAATACAACAATTATTTATTAATAAATGTGAACAGAGTATTATATATAAAACAATTGAATCACTAAGTTGTAAACCTGAACAAATAGAATATTGTAACTCACAAATACATCCATAAAAATTTTTAAGTTAAAACAAACTTTTCAGTACGACAGGATTTGGATGTGGAAATCTGTGAAGGATGTCACTCTCAGCCAAACAATGAGAGAAAAGCGAGGAGGAAATACAAAATTCCAACCTTGCCTTGATCCCAGTTATAGCGTCTTCTCTAGGTCTTTCATGATAGAGTTTTATGGGGAGGGAGGAGGGAGGAGGATTCAGGATGGGGAACACATGTATACCTGTGGCGGATTCATTTTGATATTTGGCAAAACTAATACAATTATGTAAAGTTTAAAAATAAAATAAAATTAAAAAAAAATAAAAATGTAAAAAAAAATAAAAAAATAAATTATTTTCCTAGTATTTTAATTTCCCATTTTATTCTCGTTCTCCCAATGTGTATTATGGAATTCTTCAGAAGCATTTCATGTGTGATATGCAATAGATAAAGTGAAGAAACTGATATACTGATACACCCATCCACTACCTCTAGTATACTTGTCCCACATATCCCAGTTTATTTATTTATTTCCTTGTTAATCAAACATTTAAATATATGAATGGGGGTGGATATATAGTACAGAAATGGCAAAACAAAAATTTCACACACATTTCAATTTTGTAATTCCCTAGGTTTTGAAATTGTTTTAGAAATTCATACAGATGTATCTAATCAGTTATTTTCTAGCAGAGAATCTTTTGATCTTTAAAACACAAACTTTCATGACGTGCAATTTTATATCCATCAGAGGGAGTCCAGAGAAAACATTCCAAGCATCTATCTCCACTGGTACAGCCAATGGGGGACTGGCAGCCCGTGAGCCACAGCTGTTGACTCCAAGTGTGGTTGAGTGACCAGAGCTCAAGGGATAATAGCCTTTCTATGAAAATCAGACTGGAGATTAATGGGGAAGGAACTGGGGTACTGTGCCAGTTCACTAAGACACTGCTATCGTGCTTTGTGTATTTTGTGTTTGTAAATACAGAAATGCAATAGGATCAGTTTTGAAAGATGTTACAGATGCAGCATAATTGGTCTAGAGAGTGAAGACTGGGAGCGTAAGGGAGGACAACACTTAAGAAATCTAGAAAGAAGAAAAGAAAATTGGAATTTTGTTATTGTTGTTGAAGGTGGAAGGGGGAGTAGCGATCCTGATTATACACTTTAGTGGGCCCTTTTGGAAAGAAGGGCAGCTAGTGCCCACACCCAATGGTGTGGTTTACTGTGAAGAGGAAATGAGGGAAAACCTTCCCTGCTTAATCAACAAATTATAATTATCAATGCATGGAAAATAGTATTGATAGGTCAAATATACCTCACTGAAACTCTTTTCTCCATTACCTGTGTTATGCAATTCATTTGAAGTGCGGATTCAAAAACAGTGAATGAATAACTAAATCCTTGTAAGGAAAAAAAATATTACAGATTCTAATCTACTTGGAAAAATCTTATTCTAACTGAATGGTCTACTCTAACTTGTTCAGGTAACCTGTCCCTTTTCTTGTCCAGGCTTTACTCTTCAAGTTTTGAAAATGACAACCCTAGTGATATTACCCTCTGAGAGTGGGACGTCCAGTCAGAGAAGTGCAAAGGCCACTCTGCTCTGAATTAGCCAATCAGGGACCAGCCTGAGTGAGCCACAGCCATTGTTCAAAATGTTCATTGTCTGAAGTTCAAGCCTGTTTTCCCGTGTCCATGGAGTACATCCCTTCCTGGATGTTCAGCTTTGGTAACAGGGATGGTATCCCGTGCCATTCTTTGCCTGCACTGTCTTTGCTGAATTGCTTGAATGAGTCTAATTGTGGAGATTTAATAATATCATATTAGTTACCTGGGCTAATGTACAAAATGCCTGAGATTGGTTTACTTGAACTGCACATAATTAAGGTCTCACATTTCTGCAGGTGAGAAGTCCAAATCAAGATGACAGCTGATTTGGTTCCTTCAGAGTGGTATGAAGAAAGCATCTGTTCCAGTCTTCTCGCCTTTTCTTGTCAAAGTGGCAAAGAGACCCCTACCTTTGTTCAGTTTCCTTCCTATGTGAGAGTCTCTGTGTCCACGTTTCCTCTTTTTACATAGCTACAGGTCATTTTGGATTAGGGGGCATCCTAATGAATACAGCTGAACTTTATTCCTCTAGGATAGATTTTACCTCCATAAACAATCACACGTCAGGTACTAGTGTTGAGGACATCAGCATAGGATTTTAGGGAGAATGAATACAACTCATATAAGACATGAATTTTGAGTTATAGGTGGGCATATCTCCTCACACTTCCATTATATTAAGAGCACATTGGTGTTTTTCACACATAAATAGTGGTTTGATGCTTACTGGGTGGTGTAGTTACAGTTTCTTAATTCTTCTAACCCATGCAAGTGTAGAATGTTGATGGAAAGTCTTACTTAAAATGATTAATTTTGATAAATCAAGGCTTTCAAATCAATTGCAACTGTGATAAACTTGAATTTTTCATAATATATATCATTTAGTGATGGTTGCATTGTAAATTATTTCAGAATTTAGTGAATTAAAGCAGCAATTATTTATTACTTCTCATGTATCTGTGGGCTGGCCGAATGCTTCTGTTGATCTGTCTGGTGTGTATCAGTATTCTTTTTGTAGCTCCCTCTTTTTTTCATGGCTCCCAATACACTTTATATCACATTGCTTCAAAATTAGCAGTGTACACATAGGACTTTTCTCTGTTTGGTAAAATTGCTGTTTGGTTATAAGCAATGTTTTGTAGATACTCCTATAACAATAATAAAGAAGAGAACAGTAGTGACTACTGCTGAGCTCACTTGCTCAGTTGTGTCCAAATCTTGACAACCCTATGGACTGTAGCCTGCCAGGCTCCTCTGCCCTTTGAATTTTCCAGGCAAGAATACTGCAGTGGGTTGCCATTTCCTTCTCCAACACTAATGACTACTTAAGAGAAAATAAGGTGACTGCTCTCATGTGATTGTCCTCAACTATTTGAAGATTGAATAGTTGTATTTACTTTTAAAAGTTTTCTCACTGTCCATCTCGGTAATGACGGGAGATACACTTTCAATTCCGTCCTTGTAAATGCTTTAAAATGTTAATTATCATTTGCTTTAAACACTAAGTATGTTCTGTTATGTTTGGTATCCATTTTTCTACTTGTAAAATAAGTTTTAAATTTTCCTATTGATTAGAATGTTTAAACATCAAAAGGATGTCATTCAGTCAAATGATGTCACTCAGTGAGACAAATGATGGTAACCTACAGAAATCAAAACTTTTCTTCAAGCCTTGAGAAAAGGGACAGCACTGTCCTGAAAGGACAAAACAGCAAGTCTTTAAATTTCAGAAACCCACAAACTCAGGAGTAAGACTTGGGCAAGGCTGGATACTAGAGAGAGCTTAACTGCTCTGAGTTGTGTGTCTATGAAGGGGGCCATTTCCTGATCAAGGAGGGCTCTAAAGGCCTTTTTCCTTTGGTCCAGTGTAGAACTCTGTTCTGCTGTTACCTCTCAAAACTGTCTTGGGGCCATTATGACAGATGAGCCACTGGAACAGTAAGATAACTTATATGCTTGAATTTTATATGAATCTTATGAAAACATTCCAAAACATTGACTTCCAAGGAGACTAGGGAAAACTACCACCAAAGGACCTGCAGGTAAATACCTCTTTGCCTCAGGGTGGTCTTACACACCTGGAACAAAATTTTGGATGAGAGGAACTCTTGGTAAAGCTCAAGGATGACTGAAACACAGGAAATCTTAAAAAGGAGTAAGACAGTGGGAATTGATGCTGAAAAGACTAAGGCCAAATAAGCACATATGTTAACTGACTTCAGTAGGTGATCAAGGAGAAAGGGCACCTCCTGTACAATCATAATTTATACTGAGGTTTGCTGACATGACAACATATGGGAAGAGTTTATGTTTAATAACACATGATGAGTAAGAACTTGGAGAAAATAGTATTAATAGGATAAACATACCCCATTCAAACCTTGCTGACATTATTTGTATCATAGAAATCATTTGAAAATATAAGCAAGGTCCCAAACACAGTGCTAAAATAATTAAAGCAAAATGTTCCAGAAGCAATATTTCCAAAGTGGAAGAAACAGAAGTTATTTTTCTGACTGGTTCAGATCAATCTTTTTTTTTTTTTTTCCCCTGAAGAGTACATCCTCCCGTTTTGGAAAATTGGAAGCCTTCATGACTTGCACCTCTGCATTGTGAGGATGCTGGAAGCTTCCAATCGGAGTAGCTCAAGCACCACTTGGGACTGGCTCAGCCAATGAAAAGCCTGCAAATCCAGAGGCACAACCCTTGACTCAAAATGTGAACACTGTCTTGAGCTGAAGCAATAGGAGGCGTACTAACATCTGCAGCCTTTGAGATTGAGGTAGGCAAGGAGTGTTGTTTCTTGTCATTGGGCCAAACTGTTATAGTGTGACACAGGATACACCAATCACAGCCTTCTTGGGAGTTTGGCCTTTGGAGATTATGGAGTATGTTGGTATAGTTCACTCCCTGTGGTTTGCTTCTTGGCTGCTGTTTAAACATGGTGGTTTAATGATATGAATTCAGAGACTGTCCTGTATATGTCTTTTGTCCCTTGCATCAAAAAATGGCAAGAAGTTGAGTACTAATATTTCAGGCAAGATTTTTAAATTCATAGTTGTAAACAGAACTCTTCAGATACTGATTAGTAAGATTTCACCACTGTAAATTTCCACTGCATTTTCTAGTAATACAATTTAGCTTTTCCCCCTTCATGATTGAAATCTTCTTATTAACAGTAGAATTAGCTGTCCCTTAAATGTCCAAGAGGAAACACCATAGGAAGCCTAGTCATTGGGAATGAAACCACACTGATGAGTCCCATTTCTTAAATTCTTCTAAAGTTTTCTTTGGTTCAATTTCTGTAATTTATTTCTGCATAAATATATTTAAGGAATACCTTTGACTGCATTGTCATATATCCTTGAAAGTTATAGGATTTTAATTTTTGTGTGTTTCTCTCTTATTGGTTCCATTTTTTTACCCCATGCTGCTGCTGCTGCTGCTAAGTCGCTTCATTCGTGTCTGACTCTGCGTGACCCCAGAGACGACAGCCCACCAGGCTCCCCCATCCCTGAGATTCTCCAGGCAAGAACACTGGAGTGGGTTGCCATTTCCTTCTCCAATGGTGGCTTCTTAAACAATGAGGTAACATTTTCTTCCCAACCAAGAATTCTTATATGTATTATGTGGGTTATTTTTCAGAACCTAAATTGTGTCAAAAAACAACTTTTAAATTTGTTATTTACTAAATATTTTTAATAGTAAGATACCATGAAATTTCAGTTTGTGTCCTCTATGTAGAGACTCTGATTTTGCAATTTCTCTTTCTTGATATTATGAGGGTTTTGATCAGAGCTGGAGAAAATATTAGGCCAGTTATTTCTGTGATTTCCAGGAGCACTACTCTGTGTACAAGGAGCTGACTTTGCACTTCTAAGTCCATCTGTGTCTAGCAGGTTGTGAATCACTTTCTCATTAATTTTGGCATTTCCTTAAATGTCATGTGTGAATTATTTTCTTAGCAATATCATTGAGGGTGGATCAGATATGCTTCCTTCCTGGCCCTTTCCATCAAGGGCTGATTCTCACCTCCAGATAGATCCTCAGTGCATTTCACCCGCTGCTGTCAGGGGAGATTGGGGAGCACAATGTGTCTGAGGCTACCAGGGCTGCCATCAGATACACCACCTGCAGACGAGCTGCCTCAGGACCACCTGAGCAAAACAAACCAAAGGCTTTTTTTTTTTTTTTTTTTTTTTTTGCAGAGCCACACCATTGGCGGGAAAGACTTGTAGCTCTCAAAAATAGGATGTGCTCTAGTTTTTGGACCTATGCCATTTCCCCTGTTTTTGAAGCCCTTTAATTTTGAAGGAAACACTATCTCACATTATCAGATCCACGGGGATATATGGCTCTAGTGCAGTTTTTATAAGGAAAATCATGGATTTTCCCTAACCATATTTCCTTTCATCACTTTCTTAATGGTCATTCTGTTAGTTATCACTCGAGGTCTGCTTTTTGGGGTCTTCATCATCAAAATTATTTTCATAATAACTTCATTTACTTTTTTGCTCTCATTCTCCCACATAGAACAGCAGTAGCTTCCAGAGTTTTAAAAATTCATGCCAAATATTCCTCAAACTTTCAAATCATAATACTCTCAAGAAATTATCTTATCACCTTCCTAACTCTAAATAGTAATGACAGTGGCATTTCATCAGCAAACATTATATTGGGTTTTCCTTTGATGTTCCTGTTTTTTCACAATAACGTTTTTGGTTTTGGAGCATGTCAGGTACCTAAGAGATATCAAGTATTCACTCAGGTCATTTTAACAACATTTGGGATTCATATGTCTTTTGTCTTTCTGCTTATTCATATAAATCACATTAAAAAATTTCCATTCAAATCACCTTAGCATTTTGGGAAGGAAATCCCTTCCCTGGGTATGTTTCAGGGTATTAATTAGGTTATTTCCCATGTGGACTCAAGAGGAGGGCCACCAGCATTGTCAGAGATCTGTTTTCTCATGACTTCTCTACCTTTGGACACTTGCTTCCTTCAACAGTTCCCAAAGTCCTACTGTGTCCTGGGGGTTTCAATTTCCCTGTAGCAGTTCACACCCAAGGCCTATCTAGACTCTGATTTAAGGCAAAACAGGGGCTACGGGAGTGGGCATGATCCCATGACCCCATTCCTAGTCTTTTCTTTCACCAGTTTTTGTTTGATTCCTCAACTCTCCATGCTCCACATATTTGATGCACAGCTGTGCTGAGAGGGCAATTGTACTCAACCGCACTGGCCCCCAAGTAGAGCACATTCTGCATTCCAAGCTTACTTCTACCCCTGTTTCTTGATTGCTCAAGGACCAACAAACTAGAATGTACACAAAAGCCCTCAAAAGCACATTTATAATGTGTTTCTTCCTTATTTCATCCCCATGGAAAGGTGGGCTACTCCCCTCAGGTCGAACTCCATACTCACTCAGGAGCACCTGTCCAACAGATATGTCATGGTTTACTGAACATTATGTGTGAAGCTGTTCACCTCTTAGTAGGGATGGTTACCGTGTAATTTCTTGTCCAATTATGCAGACCCTTTTGAGAGTAAAAGGGCCACTACAAAGAATTGTGCTGGGACAACAAAGAAAATCAGGGTGTGTGGAAACACTTTAAGGGAAAAGAACTGGGAAAAGAGTAACGACATCTCTTAGGGGTGGAATTGGAGAGCACAAGGGGTGAGTGGGAAAATGAGAATGCCTCACGCTTCCAAGTTTTCTTCTCCTCAGAATTGTGGTGCCTTTGATCTCTAGAGACAAATAGTGCTGCACAGTGGCATTAACAAGGAATGGACACACAACAGGGTGACAGTGTTTGCTTGGGTCCTGTAACTACTTTGAGCAGTGAGACTATAATCAGCAGTAAGAGTGATTAAGGACAGAGGTTTTGGAGTCAGATTAGACCTGGATTGAAACTCCAGCTGTCGTTCTTCCTAGATGTGGTGCTTTGAATACATGACTTGACCTCTCTGAACCTCAGTTTCCTCCTCTGTGGAAGAGGGTCTACGAGATTGTTGTGAGGACTCAGTGAGATAAGGAAGATGGAGTGCCCAGTGTACGGAGGCTAGACTTATTATCAGTCCTAATGTTCATGCTCTCAGGCAATCAGAGGGGTAGGGAGTGAGACTTGATGCCAGATAGCTGGATGGATATGCTCTCCTGGCTGCTTTGGCCCCGTCTGTTTGCTTAGGGCTGACAGTGAGATAAGGGTGGATGAGTTTTCACTTCAGAGCCTCACTCTAGTGAAGTTGAGGAGATAAGGCAGGTCTGAGGTGTGATGGGAAGTTGCTAGGGAGCAGATGGAAACTGCCACATTACCTCGGTTGCTTTAGGCATTGTCAACTCAGGGCTCTGAGAGCCAGCTGTTCCTCTTCATTCCGGTGAAACTCAGCCCCTCTTCCTTTTCCTTCCTAATCTTATTCATCTTCCCAGTCTTGGCTCAAATCATACTTCCTCTGTAAAGATGACTTGACGATTCCAGCCTACTGTGAATTCTCTCTCCTTCAGCTTCTTCATCATCACGTGTACAAAGGACATACTATTGACAATGCCCCTACAGAGGGGCTGTGATTAGGACTGAATGAGAGTGTAGATGTAGCATGACAAGTGCAGTGTCTGGTACAGGCCCATGGTGAGTTCTCAGGCTGTTTCTCTTCCCATTCTCTGAACCTCCATGACATGCATCGTGGTTGTGATCAGGTACAGCCTTCTATAGGCAACCACACAGCTTTCCATTCATTTGTAATGTCACAGAGTTCTGGGTCACATTTTAACCCTCTTTACTCTTCAGGAGCCAGCTCCACACAAATCACCATAGAAAACATTTTTTATTTGAGCACTTTAAGATTCTATGTAGCAGGCACTCTGCTGCATATGTTATGCACATCTGTCTATTACTCACCCTCTGTCCTTATATTTTCCTCTTAGGACAAGCAAATGAAATTCTCCCTGTCAAGAAGACTGAGGCTCTGAGACATTGAGTTAAGTACCACCCAAGCTCACCCCCTAAGTAAGTGTCCTGGCCAGAAATCAAGTCTGAGTTTTCCTTCAATGTGAGATTAAAAGAACAATGAATAGTCTTGAAGGATTGGTGGGAGGACAGAGAGAAGTGGACACCAGAGGAGGGACACCTGCATCCTTTCTTGGACTTTGTAGAGGGAGGCTGCTTGACAAATAATCTTTAGTTGATAAAGGTATTTGGATTCAGTGGGTCCCTAAGCTTAGTGAAGAGGATACATTGCCATTGGGCAGGAAAAGAAAGATGGGTTGATGAGTCAAGGTAAATCCCAGGGAATTCCATGGTGGTCCCAAGATTCCAAAAATCAGGTGTGGAGAACCTATCCACTGGCCATTCTCAAGAGAAAGTGTTAAACAAACAGTGGTTAAACAAATGTCCATTGAAGAGGATTATTAGCCTGAAAAGAATCGCAATCACTTGCAGTCAAGGCAGGGCATTTCCTTCCAATAGGTCTTTGGTAAAAACAAAGACAGTTTATCAAGCTGCAGTGTATGATTAGGGGTGGAGTTAACCTCTGCTGCACTCTTGCATCAGGTGAGGTGATGAAGAGAGCAGAGGGGATTTGACATTTCATTCAGTGGACTCCAAATTTCTATCCCTTGACACTGGCCTGAGTACCCATGATAATGACCTCACAGGCGAGAAGGCTGGTAGTCCTTGGAAAAACACAATGCCCACACTTCCAGCCCTTGACCTGAGGGAATCAGAATGGTGGGACTGCTCAGCTAGGTCTTGCCTGGCCAATAGAGGCAGGTCTTCTATAGGTGAGCGCTTTAGGGGTTTATGAACTGTCTCATTGGGCCCTCCAGAGGTTCCAGAGGCCTCACATGCTCAGACACAGGGAAGAGCCCATCCCTGGTTGAGTTCTAGTTCCAGCTCTCCTCCTGCCTTGGCTTCCAGGCATTAACATCAGTGAGGGAGCAGGGAACACCCAGACTCTCCCCTGCTCGACTGGCCAGGCTCAGGAGCATCCTACCTATTCTCTGCTTCTCTTTACAGTAGCCTCCACTGGGACCCACTTAGGTAGGCCTCAGGGTACAAGGAGCAAGAAACTGGGCACTTGTGTCACTGAGATCTAAGCTCTGATCCTGGCACACCTGTGTCCTGAACTGCATGAGGCATGGCAGTTGACTCAGCATTCCACTGATGGATCTGTTCTTCATTAGCAACATAAACAGCACTGTCCTCCAAGGGTTTTAGAGATCCATTAGAAGTGTTATCATGTGCCCCCTCCCAGCTTCTTAGAACCAGGGAAAGGCCAACTGTCAGAAAGGCAATTTGACATAAAACTGTCAAATCTGTGTGAAATCATCCTTGAAAACTGTAGAACATGTCGCAATATTATTTTCTTCATTGTTCTGGGCAACAGGATAAAAATTGGTAACCGCTTATTTGTATAGAGAAAAAAGAACAAAAAATTTGATATTGCCACTTTCAAGTAATTTTCAGTTCTCCATCAATGGTATTTCAGTCATGCTATCCTCAGAAAGAGTCAGGAAATTTCATGGTAGGGTTATAGTCAGCCTGCTTTCATTTATTTAACAAACATTTACTGACTACCTATGATATCAGGCACTGATAGCTTCTGCAAGTCACAAATGCATAAGGTGATGGTCTGCAAACTGGTTAGTGTGTAGAATGAGGAAACAGATACTTTCAACAGATATTTATAATATATTAAATGTTGTGACAGAGATGTGTTCCGGTTATTTGAGGAGCACAGCAGAGAGCAATCCATCACAGCTAGGGGGTAGTCAGAAAACTCTTTCTGGAAGAGTCTACATTATGTGCATTTTGTTTACCAGTGTTTTTATTGCTTTGCAGCTTTAGTATGATGTTTCCAAATGTGTGTCTGGAATCTAAGTTATCAAGGATATCATCCATTCTAGAAAATTACCAGCTGTTTCTTTTTAGAATATCATTGATTCCCCAGTATTTACTTCACAGACTCCTATAAGATGTACGTTTTGTGTTTTTGGTCTACACCTTTTGTCTGTTGAACTTTCTTTAACCATTATTTCTTATCTTTCCAGGAAGCATTCTCCAGAATTTCTTTCACTTGTTTTTAGTAGATAATTCTACTTTCAGGTGTGTCTAATTGGTTATTTTAAATCATAATAACCTTTTCCTTCAGGGGTTCCATTTTCCACTTTCAGGAATTTTATTTGATTCTTTGCATTATTTGGTTGCCTCTTCCTTTTGATGGTTTATATCCTCTCGTTAGCTTAAGCATGTTAAACATTTTTCCAACAGTTTGTATTTGACAATAATCCTTTGGAAGGACATATGTTTGTGTTTCTTATTATGAGCTTGTTTGGGAGAGCTTCCCTGGTAGCTCAGCTGGTAAAGAATCCACCTGCAATGCAGGAAACTCTGGTTTGATTCCTAGGTTGGGAAGATCCCCTGGAGAAGAGAATGACTACCCACTCCAGTATTCTGGCCTGGAGAATTCCACAGACTGTATAATCCATGGGGTTGCAAAGAGTCAGACATGACTGAGAGAGTTTCACTTTCTTTGGGAGGGTTTTATCTGTGGGAACCACCTCAAAGCCTCAGTTATGGGTCGGTTCCTCCAGAAAAGATTTGACTTGCATGTGCCCCATATCTGGATTTCCACCAGAATTCCTTGAACCATACTGATAGTGTCAATTGGAACTCCAAAACTAAATGAGGGCAGAAATGTGATTGCAAATTCTCAGAACTGTGATTTCAATTTCTCAAAGAAGCCCTATTACTCCCATCAGACTGAAGGTATAGAGGTATCAGTTTCCCTGTTATTTCCCATTCTTTGTACTAAAAAGGCTAGATTTTCACTGAAGTTGTTTTCACTCAAGGGGCTAGGGTTGGTACATAGGTTACAGTTACATAGTAATCTGTCTCTTTTTCAGTTCATACAAACACTTTGGTATAATGTTTATATAATTTTTCAAGTACTTGTCAATATATCTGTTTGGAATCAGAGGTTTTTCATCAATCTGTTCCAAATACTGTCCTAATAAGAAGTAAAACCTCTAAAGTATAATCCAGAATAGGATCAAACTGCAGTGTTCAGCCAATTTCTAAAGTACTCTTCAAGGTTTGGGACAACTGACACTCACCTGCCCGTTGCCTCGACAGTGCTGCTTGCAACCCTCAGGAGGGCACCTGTACTGCTCCACTGAGTCTTGCAGCATTTTCATATGGTGTCTCCAGCAGGATAGGTGAATTCTTACGTGGAAGCTCAGAGCTCTTAACAAACAAGGAAGAATGCATCTGTCCTCTTAAAGATTATACCTGTAACTTCTATAACATCATTTCCACCATGTTCCATTGGTCAAAGAAATTACATGCCAAGAGTCAAGACCAAGGAAAAAAGACAGGACCAATCAGTGTTTGGAAGGCCAAGGAATAAGGGGCCTTCCTGAACCTGATACACAGTGCCACGTACACACATTTCTTGAGGTGCTGCTTGTTGCCTCATGATGGGCATATCCATATATCAAAGTCCCTGGGTCCCTGGTTCAGAGTGGTAATCTCTGGAATAGTTTTCCACTTGAATTGCCCTAGTGAGGTGACTCAGCCCATCAGCCCATCCCTCTGATACAAGGAAGATCTTTTACCCTGAGGAAGTATGAAATTTCCAGCCATTCTACACACCCTCTCCTTACTCATGGGTAGCTGGACATAGACACACAGACACACAGATGCACATAAGACAGAATGGATGATGTCTTGTGTGTGTACTAGGTGAAAGAAGCTTCACCAGAATCTGGTACCAATATCTGATTTTCCTGTCTTGAGGTCACAAAGTTTGCCCATACTCATCTTGGTCCTCTTTTTACAAGAATTTCCAAACTACAGACACTTCAATTGCAGTCCATACCTCTATCATGCCTACAGTACTACATATTCACAGAGTGTATGGGGTAGGTGTACAGTCATGGAAAGAACTTAGGGAGTGAGGGAAGCAGAAATAACACTCAATGTCTGGCATCCCATGCTGGAGGTAGAGATGGTGGTAGGAGAAGCAAGTCTAGGTTGCATTTCCTTTTATTTTAAACTATTTTCTGTCCAGTAGGATAATTCAGAGAAGCATAGTTTCTAGGTGCCTCAGATATGCTCTATCAATGAAAGGGTGATATGACATTGGAGTGAGATTCCAGAAATCATGCAGGTTCCTGATGTCAAATCTAGTTAGTAGCTATGTGACTCTGTATAATGCCCTTCACTACTCTGGGTATATCCCATCTAGAAAAAGTCATTGAGTTCCTAGTAGTAATACAATTGACTATGCCAATACAACTGTTATAAATAGCACAGAACTTACAAACATGATTTCCCCCTTAAAACCAACTTGCCAATGGTGCATGTAAAATGCCTGGATAAGTATCATGTTTTTCCAAAGCCAAATAGTATGTAACTTCAACACCCAAGATCTGATGTCGTTCTCCACTATCCTTCTGTAGGAAGATGTTGGAAGCACTAGAGTTACATTATGGACAGCTCTTAAGATTTCAGAAGAAGCCTAACAGCAGAGGCCATGAGAAGCAGGACTGGCCTTATCACAATGCCAGATGCCAAGGACTGGGTTCATGACCTGCTAACAGGGACCTGGGATGCTTTCCTGTTCCACTAATGTATGCCAATGATCCTACTTTTTAAACTTCCTTACAATATGGAGAAACCATAAATGAACAGTTTTTTCAAAGTTACTCTTCCTAGCCCACACTCATTCTCCTCTCATCCAGGTGTGACAGGAAAATGGGGGAAACAATGGATCAGGAACAAGGACCTGCCCATTTCCTTGGCCCATGTCTTGAAAGCTGGGTGTGACTTATTCCTGCCAAGACAACCTAGTGTGTTCTATTTTTGTCAGCTTGATTCCTTGGAGAAAAAAAAATACTTCAACGTTTGTATAGCTAGAAAAGGAAAACAGGATCCAGGCAGGGGCAATTATTTTAATAATTTTCAACGGCAAGGAATCAAATCCCTTTTCCACTTCAATTTCAAAAATTGCACGTCCCTGGAAGACTCCTTTTGCTTCAGTCCAGGACAATTGTTGACACTTTTGAGTCCATGGCTGTGCCTCAGGAAGTGCAGACTTTTCATTGGCTGAGCCAATTCTGAGTGTTGCTTGGGCTTCTCTTGTTGGACACTTCGAGCAGCCTCACTATGCCATGCTGCAAGTCAAGAAGGCTTCCATTTTTCAAAAGCAGGAGGATGTACTCTTTCTTGGGAAAAAACTAAATAAGCTTAATCTGAACCAGTTAGAATAGTAACTTCACCTTGTATAGGTATTGTTGCTTGAACATTTTGCTTTATTTCTGTACTGTGTTTGGGTCCTCAGTTCTGTTTCCAAATGATTTCCCTGACACAAGTAATGTTTAAAAAGTTTGAATGGGTTATATTTGTCCTAGTAAAACTACTTTCTCCAAATTATTGCTTCCATTTGTTATTAAATCAGTAAATTCCTTTCCCTTAGTTTATCATTTCAGTAAATCACGCTGTTAGATCATGATTGCTCACTAGGTAGGTGCACTTTCTCTTTAATCACCTTCTGAGATCAGTAATCCTCTTCAACATCAAATCCCATTGATCCTCTCTTTCTTAGATTTCCTGTGTGTTATTCATCCTTGGACTCCCAGTCTTTACTCCACAGTATAATTTTAGTGCCTTTTAAACATTGTTTTGGAGAAGGAAATGGCAACCCACTCCAGTGTTCTTGCCTGGAGAATCCCACAGACGGCGGAGCCTGGTGGGCTGCCGTCTATGGGGTCGCACAGAGTCGGACACGACTGACGTGACTTAGCAGCAGCAGCAAATTTTGTTTAGTAATGCTCCTGCTTGATTTCTGAGTTTACAGATACACAACATGCAAGCACAATTACATATATTGTAGTGTTGTAGGTTTCTTTAAATGACTTCTCACAGAATACAATATGTATGAAATCAGTTTGCAAGAACTGGTTTGGAAAGCTAAACTTTGGAAAAGATTTTCTATGGGAAAATACTGGGAATTTGAAGTAGGGACAATGACCATGATAGAAAATAAATGACTTATTAAAAGTGCTGTGCTTTCAAACTGGCCCATGATGCTGTCTTTGACAATGTACAGGGCTTTACCAAGAGCTCTTCTCGTTGAAAACTTTGTTCCGGGTGTGTAAGATGATCCTGAGGTACCACACAGACACGCTTACCTGCAGGTGATTTGGTGTTACTTCTTCTTGGTCTCCTTTCAAATCAATTCATCAAATATTTTCATAAGAATCTCATCATACACAAAAATAAAAATGATCTGTATCAGGGGGTTTCTTTATTTAAAAGTCTAATTATTCATAGGACAGTTTTTGAGGGGTGGTAGCTCATCAGAATTCTACATTGGATCCCCAAAAAAAGACCTTTATAGCCGTCCTTGATCAGGCCCCATTTGTAGCCACACAACACGGAGTGGTTAAGCTCTTTCTAGTATCCTGCCTTGCCCAGTTCTTTCTCTTGAGTTTGTGGGTTTCTGAAAATTTTTTTTAAGACCTTCTGTTTTTTCTCTCCAGGATGACGCTGTCCCTTATCTCGGACATAAAGAACAGTGTTGGTTTCTGTAGGCTGTCCATATTTTGCCTGTCGTTTGGCTGAGAGTGACTTCCTTTTCAGGTTTTGACATCCTAATAAATAGGGAAATTTTTGACTTGTTTTACAAGTATAAAATGAATACCAAACATAACTAAATAAACATTGGTGCTTAAAGCAAACCAGAATGCATTTATAAGGACTGAAATTAAATAGTATCTTCTCTCTTCACAGAGAGTGTAATGTCAGAAACTTTTAAAAACTGAATAAAATTATTCACTGTTGAGATAGTTGAGGAAATTACATGAGAGGAATGACCTTATTTTCCCTTAAGTGCTTACCAATGTTCTCTTTATCATTATTATTATATGAGTATGTACAAACCATTACTTATAATCATGCATAAATTTTAAAACCCAGAGAAGAGTCTTACACACTACTCATTTTGAAGCAATGTGGTATAAAGTGTACAAAGGACCATGAAAAACAGAGGGAGCTACAAAAAAAAAAAAAAAAATCCTGACACATATCAGACACATCAGCAGAAACATTCACTTGGCCCATAGATACATGAGAAATCATAAATAATTGCTGCTTTAATTCACTAAGTTCTGAGGTAATTTACAATGCAACAATTGTTAAATGATACACAATTACAAAAAATTTAAGTTTATCACAGATTGCTCAGGAATTTGGATGCCTGCTTTATCAAAAAGTCAGTTTAAGTAAGACTTTCCATCAATACTCTAGGCTTATATGTGTTTTAAGAATTAAAAATTGTAACTATACCACCTAATAAGCATCATACTGGCATTTATCTGTGGAAAAACAAGAAATGGTTTCAATACAATGGAAAAGTCAACAGCTATGTCCACCTATAACTCAAAATCCTTGTCTTCTCTGGGTTGAATTCTTGTTCCCTAATACATCTGTGGTGATTCACTAAACTCTGATATGTGTTTAGTACTATGTACATATGTATGTATGTATGATATGTACTAAACCTGATATGCGATACATGCACACAAAAATAGGATTTATACTGGAGGATTCAAGTTCGACTGGGTTCATTATGCTGCTTCTTTTAATCCAAAATGACCTGTACCCATATAAAAGGGCTTCCCTGATGGCTCAGATGATAAAGAATCCACCTGCAATGCAGGAGAGCTGGATTCAATCCCTGGATTGGGAAGATCCCCTGGAGGAGGGCATGGCAATCCACTCCAGTATACTTGCCTGGAGAATCTCCATGGAGAGAGGAGCCTGGCAGGCTACAGTCCATGGGATCACAGAGAGTCAGATACAACTGATCAACTAAGCACAACACACATCCATATAAAAATGGGAAATACGAACACAGAGACTCTCATATAGGGAGGAAACTGTGAACAGATATGGGGAGGGGAAGGGTCACTGCTGTCTCCACAAGCCAAGGAGAGAGGACTAGAACAGATGCTTCCTTCACATCACTCTGAAGGAACTTAATGAGCTGACATCTTTATTGGAATTTCTGGCCTCCAAAAGTGTGAGACATTAAGTATGTACTGTTCAATGAATCCATCTCTGGCATCTTGTACATGAGCCTCAGATAACTAATATGATATTTTAAAGTCTCCACGACTAGAAAATACAATGAAGCAAGCAACGAAGGAAAGAGCAGGCAAATAATCACTCCTGATAACTTCTCTGTTATCAAGGCTGAACATCTAGGAAGGCATGTACTTGATAGGTCCTGACAAATGAGTTGTACTTCAGACCAGTGGCTGTGGCTCACTGGTGTGCATCTCTGATTGGCTGATTCAGAGCCGGAGGGCTATATCACCAAAGTTGTGGTTTTCAAAAATAGAAGAGTAAAGCCTGGGTAAGAAAAGAAACAGATTATCTGATCAAATTAGAGTAGACCATTCAGTGAGAAGATTACGTTTTTATCATGCAGATGAAAATCTGGAATAGATATTTTTCTATAAAATTTTGATTGAGATATTCCTCTGCAGTGTTTGGATTGACAATTAAAATGAATTCCATAACACAGGTAACTGAGAAAAGAGTTTGAATGAGATTTTTTTTTCCTATCAACACTATTCTCCATGATGCTTATCATTTGTTGATTAAGCAGTGAAGGCCTTCCCTCATTTTGTCTTCACAGTAAACCACACCATTAGATCACAATTGCACACAAGGTGTCCTTCTTCCCACAATCGTCCACTGAAATGAAAAATCAGAATCACTCACTTCCCCTTCCCATCTTCACACACACACACAAGAAAATCCCATTATCTCATTTTCTTTCTAGATTTCTTATATATTACTCTCCCTTGTATTCCCAGTCTTCACTCTGCAGACCAAAAATGCTGCTTTTGCAACATATTTCAATATGCTATTATTCCATTCCTGAATTTAAAAATGCAAAAGCACAATAGCAAGTTCATGGTGTATTAGATCTCTTAGAATTCCCTTATATATGGACTAGAACTATGAGGCCAGCATACAAAAATACATCTTTGTATCCTAGGGAGAAAAACTGGCATTTTGAAGCAGCACCATTAGCATGATACATATTAAATGATTTTATGAAGTCAATTCTTTTCAAACTGCTCTACATTTGTTTCTCTGAAAAGTCAACTACATCTGCAAAGAGTTTTGACTTCTGAGGGTTTTTTCAGTGTGTACAACAATTTCTAGTTGCTACAGAGTGGAAGGTACACACTTGATTTCATGGTAGATTTTAACAGCAAGTTATGCTGTTCTCTTTTTTCAAATCCTTTTACTTTAATTTTCTACATGACAGAATAATAATAAGCAATGAACTTCATGGGGCTTCCTAGGTGGCTCAGTGTTTAACAATCCGCCTGCAGTGCAAGAGATGTGAGTTTGATCCCTGGGTCGAGAAGATCCCCTGGAGACAGAAATGGCAATGCTCTCCAGTATTCTTCCCTGGGAAATCCCATGGGCAGAAGAGCCTGGAGGGCTACAGTCCACGGGGTCGCAAAAGAGGTGGACACAACTTAGTGACTAAACAATAACAACAACTGTGAACTTCATGAGGGGTCTTATTTGCCTAAATCATATTTCTATTGAGCTCATAGGGGAGGAAATATTGACCCCTTTCATACTTGCAATAGTTCGTAAACTCTCTCCAGTATCAAATCCTGCCCCCCATTTTACTCTTCAGCAAGTGCTGCTCTGTCCAAGGTAGAATACTTTGTTTTTGGTCTCTCCAAAGAATGAGCAATGAATTTTTTTTTAAAGTCTTTTTTTTATTTTATTTTATTTTTAAACTTTACATAATTGTATTAGTTTTGCCAAATATCAAAATGAATCCGCCACAGGTATACATGAATTTTGTAGTTTTTATAGGTTTAGTCTCACTGTTAGCCTGACAGGGACATCCTTTACAAGCTTCTACATCCTAGTGAAAAGGGTTATTTGCAACTTATTTCAAATATTCAAATGAAACACTTTGCATTCATGATGAAATAGTGGGGTTTAATGCAAATCATAATATCACAATGGATTGAAATCCCAGAGAATGTTCTCTCAGTAAATGTAGTAAACTAGAAATCTGTTTAAAAAGAAAAGTAATAGAAAATCAGCAGCTTCTTTAAAATTAATCAATACACTTATAGAAAAATGACACAAATAAAATTCAAATAAATAATCTTCATGGGCCTTATAGAACAAACAATGGAAAAGATATGAACCTAAACATGAAACTTAACATTCAATTATCTTTGGTTAAAAGGAGGTATCTTAGGTTTTATATTGCTGATAATCTTTCTGTAAACTGATGCAAGGGGCTGAAGACATGACCTGCTCTGTATTCATGTCCCTAAATTCCCATGATTAAATATAACTAAGGAACCAAAAAGAACAGGAAGAGTATCACAGTTCTATTCGCCTTAATCTCCAGGTTGATTTTCATAAAAAGGCTATTAACTGTTCAGTACTAGTCACTCAAACACACTTTGAGTCAATGGCTGTGGCTCACAGACTGTCAGTTCACCATTGGCTGTACTAGTGAAGACAGGAGACTGAGCTGCTCTCTGTGGACTCCCTTTAGTGGGTATAAAATTACAGGTTATGAAAGCTGTTTTTTTTTAAAGATAAAAAGATTCTCTGCTAGAAAAGAATTCATTAGATACATTTGTATGACTTTTTATAATAATTTCCAAAACCAGAGAAATACAAAAGTGAAATGTTTGTGAAAATTTTGCTTTGTCATTTCTTTACTATATATCAGTCTCATTTATAAATTTATGCTTAAACTGGGAAAAATAGTAGAAGTAGTGGATGGGTATATCTGTTTTTTCATTTTATTTATTGCATATCTTACACAAAATACTTCTGAAGAATTCCATAGTATGTTCATGGGAGAATGAGTATAAAATGAGAAATGAAATTACTAGGAAAATAATTTAGACATTATACAACTTTATCATGTCTGACCTAAAGCTGGGTTCAAGAAAGGTCAGAATTCAGTAGTTTCTCTAGTTTTCTCTCATTGTTTGGCTAAGAGTGACATCCTTCACAGCTTTCTACATTCAAATCTAGGGGTACTGAACATTTCTTTAATTGTGAAATTTTTCTTTGATATATAGCTGAATTACAATATTATATTAGTTCACGTTTATAACATAGTGATTCAATAGTTATATATATATTATATTCTGTTTATAGTACTACAAAAATAATTGATATACTCCCTTTGCTGTAAAGCATATTTTTGTTTAAGAATTCAAAAAGAATAGTTTAAAATATGATGAAATATTGAGTTATAATGAAAACCATAGAAAATTACCATGAATTGAAATTGTAGAGTACATTCTCTCTGTAATGCACTAATCGAAGCCAGAAATTGTTTGTCAGTTGCTTCATTTGCTATTATTTTCTCCCATTCTGAAGGCTGTCTTTTCACCTTGATTATAGTTCCTTTTGTTGTGCAGAAGCTTTTAATTTTAATTAGATCCCATTTGTTTATTTTTGCTTTTATTTCCAATATTCTGGGAGGTGGGTCATAGAGGATCCTGCTGTGATGTATGTTGGAGAGTGTTTTGCCTATGTTCTCCTTTAGGAGTTTTATAGTTTCTGGTCTTATGTTTAGATCTTTAATCCATTTTGAGTTTATTTTTGTGTATGGTGTTAGAAAGTGTTCTAGTTTTATTATTTTACAAGTGGTTCACCAGTTTTCCCAGCACCACTTGTTAAAGAGATTGTCTTTTCTCCATTGTATATTCTTGCCTCCTTTGTCAAAGATAAGGTGTCCATAGGTGTGTGGGTTTATCTCTGGGCTTTCTATTTTGATGCAGGATACAGGAAGCTTGGGGCTGGTGCACTGGAATGACCCGGAGGGATGGTATGGGGAGGGAGGTGAGAGGGGCGTTCAGGATGGGGAACACGTGTACCCCCGTGGTGGATGCATGTTGATGTATGGCAAAACCAATACAATATTGTAAAGTTTAAATAATTTAAAAAAAAAAGAAAAAAAAAAGAAAACTACATAGAAAGTGTGTAATAAGTAAATGGGAAATTCTTTAAAATTTATAGCATATTTTCTTCCAGAATATATGAAAGGGCTTCCCTGATGGCTCAGTGGTAAAGAATCCACCTGACAATGCAGGGGACACCAGTTTGATCCCTAATCTGGGAAGATCCCATGTGCTGCGGAGCAACTAAGCACCTGTGCCACAGCTACTGAGCCTGTGGTGTAGAGCCCTGGAGCCACAACTACTGAAGTCCACATGCTCCAAAGCCCATGTTCTGCAACAAGAGAGTACCTCTCTCTCACCACAACTAGAAAAAAGCCAACATGCTTCAGTGAAAACACAGTGCAGCCAAAAATAAATAAGTAAACATTATTTTTTAAAAAAAGAATACATGACAAAAGCATTTCTTAAATGTATTTCCCCACTAATAAATTGCAAACTTTGAAAAAAAAAGGAATTAAGAGAAATGGAAAAATGGGGGTTCATCAGTATGGTTTCATCTGAAATGGTTAAGATTCCAAAGGTGTTTCCATTTAGATGTATAAAGAACTACTAATTCTATTTCCTCAAAATGTTTCCAATTATGAAGGGGAAAAGCTAATCTTTGTAATCAGAAATTTAATATGGTGATAAAACCAGTGAAGAAAGATCATTATTCCTGATTTCTGAAGAATCAAATTTACCAATGAAAACACAGAAATCCCTCTTGTGTTACCTAGTAGCCAAATCTTTCCCCTATTTTTGTGTGTGGTAGATAAACACATATGTTACAATTTCTGAATTCAAATCATAGTTGTTGTTAGTCAAGTCCCACTCTTTGCGACCCCATGGACTGCAGCAAGTTAGGCTTCCCTGTCCTTCACTATCTCCTGGAGTTTACTCAAACTCATGTCCATTGAGTCGATGATGCCATCCAACCATCTCATCCTCTGTTGCCCCCTTCCTGCCTGCCCTCAATCTTTCCTATCAGGTTCTTTTCCAAAGAGTCAGCTCTTCCCAGGAACTTCAGCTTCAGCATCTGTCCTTCCAATGAACATTCTGGGTTGATTTCCTTTAGCATTGACTGGTTTGATCTCTTTGCTGTCCAAGGGACTTTCAAGAGTCTTTTCCAGCACCACAGTTCTAAAGCATCAGTTCTTCGGTGCTCAGACTTCTTTATGCTCCAGCTCTCATATTCTTGCATGGGAAATCCTATGGAGAGAGGAGCCTGGCAAGGTACAGGCCATAGGTTCGCAAAGAGTCAGACAAGACTGAAGCAACTTAGCATTCATGCAAGCTCACTTCCATACATGACTACTGGAAAAACCATAGCTTTGACTATACAGATCTCTGTCAGCAAAATGATGTCTCTATTTTTAAAAAGCTGTCTAGGTTTGTCATAGCTTTTCTTCCAAGCAGCAAACTTCCTTTAATTTCATGGCTGCAGTCACTGTCCACAGTGATTTTGCAGCCCAAGAAAATAAAGTCTGTCACTGTTTCCATTTTTTCCCCATCGGTTTGCCATGAAGTGATGGGACTGGATTCCATGATCTTCATTTTTTAATATTGAGGGTTCTTTTTTAAAAATATTATATATTTTTGTATTGAAGGATAATTGCTTTACAGAATTTTCTTGTTTTCTGTCAAACCTCAACATGAATCAACTGTAGGTATATATATATCCCCTCCCTCCTGAACCACCTTCCCACCTCCTTCCCCACCCCACTGCTCCAGGTTGACACAGAGGCCCTGTTTGAGTTTCCTGAGCCATACAGCAAATTCCCATCGGCCATCTATTTTACACATGGTAATGTAAGTTTCCATGTTACTTGTTCCATACATCTCCCCCTCCCCTCCCATGTCCATAAGTCTATTCTCTATGACTGTTTCTTCATTGCTGCCCTGTGAATAAATTCTTCAGTACGATTTTTCTAGATTCTGTATATATGCACTAGAATAGGATATTTATCTTTCTCTTTCTGACCTACTTCACTCTGTATAAAAGATTCTAGGTTCATCCACCTCATCAAAACTGACTCAAAGGTGTTTCTTTTTATGGCAGAGTAATATTTCATCATATATATGTACCACAACTTCTTTATCCATTCATCTTTCGATGGACATCTAGGTTGCTTCCATGTTCTAGCTATTGTAAATAGTGCTGCAGTGAACAATGGGATACATGTGTCTTTTTCAATTTTGGTTTCCCCAGGGTATATGCCTAGGCATGGGATTGCTAGGTCATATGGTGGTTTTATTCCTAGGTTTTTTTTTAAGGAATCTCCATACCATCTTCCACTTTAGCTTTATCAATTTACATTCCCACCAACAATGCAAGAGAATTCCCTTTTCTCCACACCATCTCCAGCATTTATTGTATGTAGACTTTTTGATGATGGCCCTTCTGACCAGTGTGAGGTGATATCTCATCGTAGTTTTGATTTACATTTCTCTAATAATGAGTGATGTTGGGCATCTTTTCATATGTTTGTTAGCCATCTGTATGTCTTCTTTGGAGAAATGTCTGTTTAGGTCTTTTTTCCACTTTTTGACCGAGTTGTTTTTTTAATTTTTTTCCCCCGCCATATTGAGTTGTATGAGCTGCTTGTATATTTTGGAAATTAATCCTTTGTCAGTTGTTTCATTTGCTATTGTTTTACCCCATTCTGAGGGTTGTCTTTTCACCTTGCTTATAGTTTCTTTTGCTGTACAAAAACTTTTAAGATTGATCAGGTCCCACTTATTTACTTTTGTTTCTATTTCCATTACTCTAGGAGGTGGGTCATAGAGGAACTTGCTTTGATTTATGTTATTGAGTGTCCTCCCTATGTTTTACTCTAAAAGTTTAATACTTTACAGTCTTATATTTAGGTCTTTAATGCATTTGGAGTTTATCTTTGTGTATGGTGTTAGGAATTGTTCTAATTTCATTCTTTTACATGCAGCTGTTCAGTTTTCCCAGCACCATTTATTGAAGAGGCTGTCTTTGCCCCACTGTATATTCTTACCTCCTTAGTTAAAAATAAGGTACCCTTAGGTGCATGGGTTTATTTCTGGCTTTCTATCTTGTTCCATTGGTCTATATTTCTGTTTTTGTGCCACTACCACACTGTCTTGATGACTGTAGCTTTGTAGTATAATCTGAAGTCAGAAAGGTTGATTCCTCCAGCTCTGTTCTTGTTTCTCAAGACTGCTTTAGCTATTCAGGGCCTTTTGTGTTTCTATATGAATTGTGAAATGTTTTGTTCTAGTTCTGTGAAAAATGTCATTGGTAATTTGATAGGGATCTCATTGACTCTGTAGCTTGCATTTGGTAGTATAGTCATTTTCACAATATTGATTCTTCCTACCCAGGAACATGGACTATCTCTCCATCTGTTTATGTCAACTTTGATTTCTTTCATTAGTGTCTTATTATTTTCTGTGTAAAGTTCTTTTGTCTCCTTAGGTAAGTTTATTCTTAGATATTTAATTATTTTTGTTGCAATGGTGAATGGGATTGATTCCTTAATTTCTCTTTCTGAATTTTCATTGTTAGTATATAGAGATGCAAGTGATTTCTGTATTTTGATTTTGTATCTTGCAACTTTGCTAAATTCACCAATTAGCTCTAGTAATTTTCTGATACTATCTTTAGGGTTTTCTATGTACAGTATCATGTCATCTGCAAAACAGTGAGAGCTTTACTTATTTTCTAATCTGGATTCTTTTTCATTTCTTTTTCTTCTCTGATTGCTGTAGCTAGAACTTCCAGAACCATGTTGATTAATAGTGGTGAAAGTGGACACCCTTGTCTTGTTCCTGATCTTAGGGGGAATGCTTTCAGTTTTTCACCATTGAGGATAATGTTTTTCTGTAGGCTTATCATATATGGCCTTTACTATGTTGAGGTAGGTTCCTTCTATGCCCATTTTTTAAAGAGTTTTAATCATAAATGGATGCTGGATTTTGTCAAAGGCTTTTTCTGCATCTATTGAGATTATCATATGGTTTTTAATCTTTCAATTTATTAATATGGTGTTTTATAATGATTGGTTTGGGTATACTGAAGAATCCTTGAATCCCTGGAAAAAACTCAACTTGATCATGGTGTATGAGCTTTTTGATGTATTGCTGTATCCTGTTTGCTAAAATTTTGTTGAGGATTTTGCATCTATGTTCACCAGTGATATTAGCCTGTAGTTTTCTTTTCTTGTGTTGTCTTTATCTGGTTTTTATCAGGGTGATGGTGGCCTCATAGAATTAGTTTGGAAGTGTTCTTTCCTCTGCAATTTTCTGAAATAGTTTTAGAAGGATAGGCATTAGCTCTTCTCTAAATGTTTGATCAAAGTGGAAACAGTGACAGACTTTATTTTCTTGGGCTCCAAAAATCACTGTGGATGGTGACTGCAGGCATGAAATTTAAAGTTGCATGCTCCTTGGAAGAAAAGCTGTGACAAAGCTGGACAGTGTAGTAAAAAGCAGAGGCATCACTTTGACAACAAAGGTCCATCTAGTCAAAGCTATTGTTTTTACCAGTAGTCCTGTATGGATGTGACAGTCGGACCATAAAGAAGGCTAAGTACCGAAGAATTGACACTTTTGAACTGCAATGTTGGAGAAGACTTGCAAGTCACTTGGACAGCAAGGAGATCAAACCAGTCAATCTTAAAAGGAAATCAGTCCTGAATATTCACTGGAAGTACTGATGCTGAAGCTGAAACTCCAATACTTTGGCCACCTGATGCAAAGAGTTGAGTCATTGGAAAAGACCCTGATTCTGGGAAAGATTGAGTGCAGGAGGAGAAGGGAGCAAAAAAGGATGAGAAGGTTGGATGGCATCACCGATCCAACAGACATGATTTTGAGCAAACTCCGGGAGATAGTGAAGGACAGCGAAGCCTGGTATGCTGCAGTTCATGGAGTCACAAAGAGTCGGACATGACTGAGAGACTGAACGACAACAACAACAACATAGAGGTAAGACAGAGGGTATCAGGTGTGATTATTTTCTTGGTAACATAGAGGGTATCAAGAGAGATTATCTTCTGGCCCTTTCCTTCTTTGCTTGCTTCATTGTGTGTTTCTAATCATGGCGATTTTAAAATATCATATTTGTTATCTGAAACTGATGTACAGATGCCAGAGACAGGTTTGTTGAACAGTACGTACTTAATGTCTCACACTTTTGGAGGCCAGAAATCCTACTGAAAATGTCAGCTGGTTTGGTTCCTTCAGAGTCATGTGAAGGAAGGCTCTGTTCTAGTCCTCTCTCCTTGGCTTGTGGAGATGGCAGTGACCCTTCCATATTTGCACACAGTTTCCTCCCTATATGAAGGTTTTTGTGTCCATATTTCCTATTTTTATGTGGATACAGGTCATTTTGGATTAGGGGGTGAGAGAGTCATTTCCTAGGCAGGTTGATAAGACGTCTAGGGATCCCCAAGGAGAGAGGGGTCTGGAATTCTCAAGGAAGAAAGGACAAACTTTTTTTGTCCCTCTACATTCCTTAGGATTATATAACAATAATGTATCCAGCTTGAGGACAGTCTCTGGAAAAAATCTTCTGGCTAATCCTGTTATCTTAAGGTGTAAATTATGGGAGTAGGTCTAGTGAGGTCTTTACAATCTCCAGACATTCTTTTGATTCACTGTAATAACTAATTAGAGAGTATATAACTCCATGGCTAACACTAACAAAAGGGTACTCTTTCTGCCCCCTTCTGATGCCTATGTCAGAAGCTTTCTCTATCTCCTTTATACTTTAATAAAATTTTCTTACACAAAGCTCTGAGCGATCAAGCCTCATCTCTGGCCCTGGATTGAATTCTTCTCCTCCAGAGGCCAAGAATCCCGGCGTCTTTCTGTGTGTCAGCAACAACCTTTCAGAGGCATCATAATGAACCCAGTTGAACTTGATTCCTCCAGTATAAATCCTGTCTCTGTATACATGTATTACATGTATCAGTATTACATGTCAGGTACTAGGGTTTAGTATATTAGCACAGATATATTAGGGAAAGGAATTCAACCTAGGGAAGATAAGAATTTTGAGTTATAGGTGGGCATAGCTGTTGACTTTTCCATTGTATTGAAACCATTTCTTTTTTCACAGATAAATGCTGGTATGATATTTACTAGGTGGTATAGTTACAATTTTTAAATTCTTCAACTGCATATAAAAGTAGAATATTAAGGAAAAGTCTTACTTATACAGACTTTTTTGATGAATGAAGGCATCCAAATCCCTGAGCCATCTGGAAAATATTGAATTTTCGATAATATATTATTTATTGATGGATGCATTATAAATTCCTTCAGAACTTTGTGGATTAAGGTAGTAGTCGTTTATGATTTCTTACGTATCTGTGGGCCAGGTGAATGCGTCTGCTGACATGTCTGATATGTGTCAGGATTTTTTTGTAGCTCTTTCTGTTTTTCTTGGCCCCTTGTACACTTTATATCACATTGCTTCAAAATTAATAGTGTATAAGACTCTTCTCTGCATTCTAAAATTGATGCTTGATAAAAGACAAAAAGAGAGACAAAAGAGTTAGGGACAGAGACCTGTCCTGAGGAGGGCGTCATGAAGGAGAAGTTACCACACAGTAGGAAACCCTCTCACAGGCGGGTCTGTGGGGAGGTTTGGAATCTCAGAAAGCAACATAACTGGGAGAAAAAAAACCCCACAGAATACACACCAATGTTTATTCAGTTATGTTTGGTATTTGTTTTATACTTTTATTTTTGTTGTTTTTTTAATTTCAATTATCTTTTATTTTATATATATTGTTTTTTACTTTACAATATTGTATTGGTTAACAAGATGAAAATTTCCCTATTGATTAGGATGTCAAAACCTGAAAAGGAAGTCACTGTCAGCCAAACAGAAAGGCAAAATATCTACAACCTACATAAACCAACACTGTTCTTCAGACCCTGAGCAAAGAGACAGCACCACACTGGAGATACAAAACATAAAGTATTTTTAAAAAAACATTTTCAGAAATGTGTAAACTCTAGAGAAAAAACTGGGCAAGGCAGGAAAGAACTTAACCACTCAGTGTTGGGTGGCTATAAATGGGGCCTGATCAAGGATGAGTATAAAGGTCTTTTTTTTTTTTTGGTACAATGTAGAATTACCACCCCCCAAAACTGTGCTGGGGATCATTAGACTAAGGATTTTAAAGAAAGGAACTCCCTGACACTGATCGTTTTTATTTTCACATATTATAAGAATTTTATGAAAAATTTGATGAAAAGAATTTGATTTCAAAGGAAACAAAAAAAAAAAAAAAAACTAACAGCAAATCACCTGCAAGTAGATGTGCCTGTGTGGTACCTCAGGATCTTCTTACACACCTGGAACAAAATTTTCAACAAGAGGAGATCTTGGTAAAGCCATGTACATTGTCAAAGACAGCATCATGAGCCAGTTTGAAAGCACAGCACTTTTAGTAAGTCATGTATTTTCTCTCATGGTCATTGTATTCTGGGAGAAGTCATTTCAAGGAACCTACAACACTACAATATATTTAATTGTGCTTGGATGTAAATTCAGAAATAAAGTAGGAGCACTAATAAACAATGTTTAAAAGGCATAACAGTTAGGATGTAGAGTGAAGACTGCAAAACCAAGGATAATTAAAACACAGGAAATCTAAGAAATAGAGGAATAATGGGGTTCAGTGTTGAAGAGGATAATACCAAATAAGCAAACGTGGTTACTGACTTCAAAAGGTGATTAAGAGAAAGGGCAGCTCGTGAGCAATCATGATCAAAAAGTGTGGTTTACTGAAATGATAAACCAAGGGAAATTACTTTACTGATTTAAAAACAGATGGAAAGCATCAACTCAGACAAAATAGTTTTAATAGGACAAAAATACCCTATTCAATGGAGAAGGACTGGCAACCTACTCCAATATTCTTGCCCGGGAGATACCATGGAAAGAGAAGCCTGATGGGCTACAGCCCATGGGATCCCAAGAGTCGACATTTTCCATCTGCTCCCTAGCAACCTCCCATCACACTTCAGACCTGCCTTATCTCCACAAATTCACAAGCAAGAGGCTCTGGAGTGAAAAGTCATCCACTCTTATCTCACTGTTAGCCATAAGCAAACAGATGAGGCCAAGCAGGGAAGCCAGGAGAGAATGTCCATCCAGCTATCTGGCACCAAGTCTCCCCCTCTACCCCTCTGATTGCCTGAGAGCATGAACATCAAGACTGAGAATAAGTCTAGCCTCCATACACTGGGCACTCCATCTGCCTTATCTCACTGAGTCCTCACGACAATCTTGTAGACCCTCTTCCACAGAGTAGGAAACTGAGGTGCAGAGAGGTCAAGTCACTTATCCAGAGCACCACATCTAGGAAGGACAGCTGAAGTTTCAATTCAGGTCTAATCTGACTCCAAAACCTCTGTCCTTAATCACTCTTACTGCCGATTATAGTCTCACTGCTCAAAGTAGTTACAGGACCCAAGCAAACACTGTCACCCTGTTGTGTGTCTATTCCTTGTTAATGCCACTCTGCAGCACTGTTTGTCTCTAGAGATCAAAGGCACCACAATTCTAAGGAGAAGAAAACTTGGAAGCGTGAGGCATTCTCATTTTCCCACTCACCCCTTGTGCTCTGTAATTCCCCAGCCCCAGGAGATGTCTTTACTCTTTCCCCAGTTCTTTTCCCTTAAAGTGTCTCCACATGCCCTGATTTTCTTTGTTGTCCCAGCACAATTCTTTGTAGTGGTCCTTTTACTTTCAAAAGGGTCTGCATAATTGGACAAGAAATTTTACCATGACCATCCCTATGAGGAGGCGAACAGCTTCACACATAATGTATCAGTAAACCATGACATATCTGTTGAACAGGTGCTCCTGAGTGAGTGTGGAGTTCGACCTGAGGGGAGTAGCCCACCTTTCCATGGGGATGAAATAAGGAAGAAACACATTATACATGTGCTTTTGAGGGCTTTTGTGTACATTCTAGTCTGTTAGTCCTTGAGCAGTCAAGAAACAGGGGTAGAGTATGCTTGGAATGCAGAATGTGCTCTACTTGGGGGCCAGTGCCGTTGAGTACAGATGCCCTCTCAGCACGGCTGTGCATCAAATATGTGGAGCATGGAGAGCTGAGGAATCAAACAAAAACTGGTGAAAGAAAAGACTAGGTAAGGGGTTACATCCACTCCCATAGCCCCTGTTTTGCCTTAAATCAGAGTCTAGCTAGGCCCTGGGCGTGGACTGCTATAAGGAAATTGAAACCCCCAGGACACAGTAGGACTTCAGGAACTGTCGAAGGAAGCAAGTGGCCAATGGTAGAGATGTCATGAGAAAACAGCTCTGACAATGCTGGCAGCCATCCTCATGTGTCTGCATGGGAAAGGACCTAATTAATGGCCCAGGAAACCTACCCAGGGAAGGGATTTCCTTCCCAGAATGCTAATGTGATTTAAGAGTGGAAATTTTGGGGATGACCCGGAAGGGTGATATGGGGAGGGATGTGGGAGGGGGGTTCAGGATGGGAACACGTGTACACCCGTGGCAGATGCATGTTGATGTATGGCAAAACCAATACAATATTGTAAAGTAAAAAAAAAAAAAGAGTGGAAATTTTTAAGGATTTATGTGAATAAGCTGAAAGACAAAAGACATGTGGATCTCAATCGTTGTTAAAATGATGTGCATGAATGTTTGATATTTCTTAGGTAACTAACACGCTCTGAAAGTAAAGATGGTATTGTGAAAAAACATGGATGTCAAAGGAAAGCCCAATGTAATGTTTGCTGATGAAATGCCACTGTCATTCTTATTTAGAGTTAGGAAGGTGATAAGATAATTTCCTGAGAGCATTATGATTTGAAAGTTTTAAGGACTATTAGGCATGAATTCTTAAAACTCTGGAAGTTACTGCTGTTCTAGGTGGGAGAATGAGAGTAAAAAAGTAAATGAAGTTATGATGAAAATAATTTTGATGATAAAGACCCCAAAAAGGCAAACCTTGAGTGATAACTAATAGAATGACCATTAAGAAAGTGGTGAAAGGAAATATGGTTAGGGAAAATCAGGATTTTCCTTTGAAAAACTGAAGTAGAATCATATATTCTTGTAGATCTGATAATGTGAGATAGTGTTTCCTTCACCATTAAAGGGTTTCAATAAGGGGGAAATAGCACAGGTCCAAAAACTAGAGCACATCCTACTTTTGAGAGCTACAAGTCTTTCCCATCAAGTGAGTGGCTCTGCAAAAAAAGCCTTCAGTTTGTGATGCTCAGGTGGTCCTGAGACAGCTCATCTGCAGGTGGTATACCTGACGGCAGCCTTGGTAGCCTCAGACACTTTGTGCTTACCCATCCCCCCTGGAAGTAGCAGGTGCAGAGCGCTGAGGATCTATCTGGAGGTGAGGATCCAGCTCTTGATGGAAAGGGCCAGGAAGGAGGCATATCTGATCCACCCTCAATGATATTGTTAAGAAAATAATTCACACATGACATTTAAGGAAATGCCAAAATTGATGAGAAAGTGCTTCACAACCTGCTAGACACAGATGGACATAGAAGTGCAAAGTCAGCTCCTTGTACACAGAGTAGTGCTCCTGGAAATCACGGAAATAACTGGCTTAATATTTTCTCCAGCTCTGATCAAAACCCTCATGACATCAGGAAAGAGAAATTGCAAAATCAGAGTCTCTACATAGAGGACACAAACTGAAATTTCATGGTATTTTACTATTAAAAATATTTAGTAAATAACAAATTTAAAAGTTGTTTTTTGACACAATTTAGGTTCTGAAAAATAACCCACATAATACATATAAGAATTCTTGGTTGGGAAGAAAATGTTACCTCATTGTTTAAGAAGCCACCATTGGAGAAGGAAATGGCAACCCACTCCAGTGTTCTTGCCTGGAGAATCTCAGGGATGGGGGAGCCTGGTGGGCTGTCGTCTCTGGGGTCACACAGAGTCAGACACGAATGAAGCGACTTAGCAGCAGCAGCAGCAGCATGGGGTAAAAAAATGGAACCAATAAGAGACACACAAAAATTAAAATCCTATAACTTTCAAGGATATATGATAATGCAGTCAAAGGTATTCCTTAAATATATTTATGTAGAAATAAATTACCAAAATTGAACCAAAAAAAGACTTTAGAAGAATTTAAGAAATAGGAGTCATCAGTGTGGTTTCATTCCTAATGAGTAGGCTGCTTATGGTGTTTCCTCTTAGACATTTAAGGGACAGCTAATTCTACTGTTAATAAGATGATTTCAATCATGAAAGGGGAAAAGCCAAATTTTATTACTAGAAAACGCAGTGGAAATTTACAGTGATGAAATCTTACTAATGAATATCTGAAGAGTTCTGTTTACAACTAAGAATTTAAAAATCTTACCTGAAATATTATTAACCAACTTGTTATTTTTTGATGCAAGGGACAAAAGACATATTCAGGACCGTTTCTGAATTCATATCATTAATTAAATGATTAAATTTAATCAATTAATCACCATAATTAAACAGCAGCCAAGAAGCAAACCACAGGGAATGAACCATACAACATATACTCCATAATCTCCAAAGGCCAAATCTCCCAAGAAAGCTGTGATTGGTATGTCCTGTGCCACCCTATAACAGATTGACTCAATGACAAGGACCAACACCCCTTGCCTACCTCAATCTCAAAGGCTGCAGATGCTAATAAGACTCCTATTGCTTCAGCCCAGAACAGTGTTCACACTTTGAGTCAAGGATTTTGACTCAGGAGCTACAGGCTTTTCACTGGCTGAGCCAGTCCCAAGTGGAGCTTGAGCTGCTCTGATTGGAAGCTTCCAGCATCCTCAAGACATAGAGGTGCAAGCCATGAAGGCTTCCAATTTTCCAAAATGGGAGGATGTACTCTTCAGGAAAAAAACCAAATAAGATTGATCTGAAACAGTCAGAAAAGTAACTTCAGTTTCTTCCACTTTGGAAACATATTGCTTCTGGAATTTTTTGCTTTAATTATTTTAGCACTGTGTTTGGGACCCTTCATATTTTCAAATGATTTCTATGATACAAATAATGTCAGCAAAGTTTGAATGGGGTATGTTTATCCTATTAATACTATTTTCTCCAAGTTCCTGCTCATCTTTTGTTATTAAACATAAACTTCTTTCCATATGGTGTCATTTCAGCAAACCGCAGGGTTAAATTATGATTGTTCACTAGATGCACTTTTTCCTCAATCACCTACTGAAGTCAGTTATCATATGTGCTTATTTGGTGTTAATCTCTTCAGCATCAATCCCCACTGTTTCACTCTTTTTTAGATTTCCTGTGTTTCAGTCATCCTTGAGCTTTGCCAAGAGTTCTTCTCATCCAAAATTTTGTTCCAGGTGTGTAAGAGCATCCTGAGGTACTACAAAGAGGTATTTACCTGCAGATCCATTGGTGGTAGTTTTTCCTAGTCTCCTTGGAAGTCAATGTTTTGGAAATATTTTCATAAAATTCATATCATATTCAAGCATATAAGTTATATTCCCAGTGGCTTAACTTTCATAGTCCTTAGTCTAATGGACACAAGACAGTTTTTGAGAGGTAACAGCAGAAAAGGGTTCCACACTGGACCAAAGGAAAAAGGTCTTTAGAGCCCTCCATGATCAGGAAATTGTCCCCCTCACGGACACACAACTCAGAGCAGTTAAGCCCTTTCTAGTATCCTGCCTTGCCCTAGTCTCTCTCCTGAGCTTGTGGGTACCTGAAGTGTTAAAACTTTCTGTTTTATCCCTTCACAGTGCTGTCCCTTTTCTCAAGGCTTGAAGAAAAGTTTTGATTTCTGTAGGTTACCATCATTTGTCTCACTGTTTGAGTGACATCCTTTTGAGGTTTAAACATTCTAATCAATAGGAAAATTTAAAACTTATTTTACAAGCAGAAAAATGGATACCAAACATAACAGAACATACTTAGTGTTTAAAGCAAATGATAATTAACATTTTAAAGCATTTACAAGGACGGAATTGAAAGTGTATCTCCCGTCATTACCGAGATGGACAGTGAGAAAACTTTTAAAAGTAAATACAACTATTCAATCTTCAAATAGTTGAGGACAATCACATGAGAGCAGTCACCTTATTTTCTCTTAAGTAGTCATTAGTGTTGGAGAAGGAAATGGCAACCCACTGCAGTATTCTTGCCTGGAAAATTCAAAGGGCAGAGGAGCCTGGCAGGCTACAGTCCATAGGGTTGTCAAGATTTGGACACAACTGAGCAAGTGAGCTCAGCAGTAGTCACTACTGTTCTCTTCTTTATTATTGTTATAGGAGTATCTACAAAACATTGCTTATAACCAAACAGCAATTTTACCAAACAGAGAAAAGTCCTATGTGTACACTGCTAATTTTGAAGCAATGTGATATAAAGTGTATTGGGAGCCATGAAAAAAAGAGGGAGCTACAAAAAGAATACTGATACACACCAGACAGATCAACAGAAGCATTCGGCCAGCCCACAGATACATGAGAAGTAATAAATAATTGCTGCTTTAATTCACTAAATTCTGAAATAATTTACAATGCAACCATCACTAAATGATATATATTATGAAAAATTCAAGTTTATCACAGTTGCAATTGATTTGAAAGCCTTGATTTATCAAAATTAATCATTTTAAGTAAGACTTTCCATCAACATTCTACACTTGCATGGGTTAGAAGAATTAAGAAACTGTAACTACACCACCCAGTAAGCATCAAACCACTATTTATGTGTGAAAAACACCAATGTGCTCTTAATATAATGGAAGTGTGAGGAGATATGCCCACCTATAACTCAAAATTCATGTCTTATATGAGTTGTATTCATTCTCCCTAAAATCCTATGCTGATGTCCTCAACACTAGTACCTGACGTGTGATTGTTTATGGAGGTAAAATCTATCCTAGAGGAATAAAGTTCAGCTGTATTCATTAGGATGCCCCCTAATCCAAAATGACCTGTAGCTATGTAAAAAGAGGAAACGTGGACACAGAGACTCTCACATAGGAAGGAAACTGAACAAAGGTAGGGGTCTCTTTGCCACTTTGACAAGAAAAGGCGAGAAGACTGGAACAGATGCTTTCTTCATACCACTCTGAAGGAACCAAATCAGCTGTCATCTTGATTTGGACTTCTCACCTGCAGAAATGTGAGACCTTAATTATGTGCAGTTCAAGTAAACCAATCTCAGGCATTTTGTACATTAGCCCAGGTAACTAATATGATATTATTAAATCTCCACAATTAGACTCATTCAAGCAATTCAGCAAAGACAGTGCAGGCAAAGAATGGCACGGGATACCATCCCTGTTACCAAAGCTGAACATCCAGGAAGGGATGTACTCCATGGACACGGGAAAACAGGCTTGAACTTCAGACAATGAACATTTTGAACAATGGCTGTGGCTCACTCAGGCTGGTCCCTGATTGGCTAATTCAGAGCAGAGTGGCCTTTGCACTTCTCTGACTGGACGTCCCACTCTCAGAGGGTAATATCACTAGGGTTGTCATTTTCAAAACTTGAAGAGTAAAGCCTGGACAAGAAAAGGGACAGGTTACCTGAACAAGTTAGAGTAGACCATTCAGTTAGAATAAGATTTTTCCAAGTAGATTAGAATCTGTAATATTTTTTTTCCTTACAAGGATTTAGTTATTCATTCACTGTTTTTGAATCCGCACTTCAAATGAATTGCATAACACAGGTAATGGAGAAAAGAGTTTCAGTGAGGTATATTTGACCTATCAATACTATTTTCCATGCATTGATAATTATAATTTGTTGATTAAGCAGGGAAGGTTTTCCCTCATTTCCTCTTCACAGTAAACCACACCATTGGGTGTGGGCACTAGCTGCCCTTCTTTCCAAAAGGGCCCACTAAAGTGTATAATCAGGATCGCTACTCCCCCTTCCACCTTCAACAACAATAACAAAATTCCAATTTTCTTTTCTTCTTTCTAGATTTCTTAAGTGTTGTCCTCCCTTACGCTCCCAGTCTTCACTCTCTAGACCAATTATGCTGCATCTGTAACATCTTTCAAAACTGATCCTATTGCATTTCTGTATTTACAAACACAAAATACACAAAGCACGATAGCAGTGTCTTAGTGAACTGGCACAGTACCCCAGTTCCTTCCCCATTAATCTCCAGTCTGATTTTCATAGAAAGGCTATTATCCCTTGAGCTCTGGTCACTCAACCACACTTGGAGTCAACAGCTGTGGCTCACGGGCTGCCAGTCCCCCATTGGCTGTACCAGTGGAGATAGATGCTTGGAATGTTTTCTCTGGACTCCCTCTGATGGATATAAAATTGCACGTCATGAAAGTTTGTGTTTTAAAGATCAAAAGATTCTCTGCTAGAAAATAACTGATTAGATACATCTGTATGAATTTCTAAAACAATTTCAAAACCTAGGGAATTACAAAATTGAAATGTGTGTGAAATTTTTGTTTTGCCATTTCTGTACTATATATCCACCCCCATTCATATATTTAAATGTTTGATTAACAAGGAAATAAATAAATAAACTGGGATATGTGGGACAAGTATACTAGAGGTAGTGGATGGGTGTATCAGTATATCAGTTTCTTCACTTTATCTATTGCATATCACACATGAAATGCTTCTGAAGAATTCCATAATACACATTGGGAGAACGAGAATAAAATGGGAAATTAAAATACTAGGAAAATAATTTATTTTTTTATTTTTTTTTACATTTTTATTTTTTTTTAATTTTATTTTATTTTTAAACTTTACATAATTGTATTAGTTTTGCCAAATATCAAAATGAATCCGCCACAGGTATACATGTGTTCCCCATCCTGAATCCTCCTCCCTCCTCCCTCCCCATAAAACTCTATCATGAAAGACCTAGAGAAGACGCTATAACTGGGATCAAGGCAAGGTTGGAATTTTGTATTTCCTCCTCGCTTTTCTCTCATTGTTTGGCTGAGAGTGACATCCTTCACAGATTTCCACATCCAAATCCTGTCGTACTGAAAAGTTTGTTTTAACTTAAAAATTTTTATGGATGTATTTGTGAGTTACAATATTCTATTTGTTCAGGTTTACAACTTAGTGATTCAATTGTTTTATATATAATACTCTGTTCACATTTATTAATAAATAATTGTTGTATTTCTCTGAGCTGTACAGCATATATTTGTTGCTTATTTTAAAGTTCAAAATGAGTAGTATAAAATAAAATGAAATATTAAGTTCTAATGAAAACCATACTAAATTACAAAGGACTGAAATCGCAGAGTGCTTTATCTCTCTCCAAGGATGTAGTAAGCTTGAAATCAATCTTTTAAAAAAAAGGATAGGAAAATCACCAACTACTTTGAGATTCAGCAATATACCTATAGGGAAAAAAATGTCAATGCACCAAGAAGAAAACACAATGGACATTAAATTCAGTAAGTATTTTCTTAAGCATTAGCAGTCAAATACTTGAGGTAGAAAAAGGAGTCATCTTATTTCTCTTAATTGCTGAACATCCTCCTCTTTTACCGATGCAAAGAGCTAGAGACATGTCCCACAACAAGAATTGGATGCATCTGTATGTGCTAAGCCTCTTGAGTCATGTCGGACTCTTTGCGACCCCATGGACTGGAGCCCACTAGGGTCCTCTGTTCATGGGGCTTATCCATGCAAGAATACTGGAGTGGGTTTCCATGCCCTCCTCCAGGGAACCTTCTCCACCTAGGGATCAAACCCGGGGCTCCTGTGTCTCCTGCATTGCAGGCAGGTTTTTTACCACTGATGCCAACTGCGAAGCCCCAAGAAATGGATGCCGGCATGCTAGGTCGTTTGAGTCGTTTCTGACTCTTTCAGACCCTATGGATTGTAGCCCACCAGGCTCCTCTGTCCATGGGATTTTCCAGGCAAGAATACTGGAGTGGGTTGCCATGCCCTCTTCCAGGGGATCTTTCTGACCCAGGGATCGAACCTGCCATTCCTGCAACTCCTGCATTGTAGGCAGATTCTTTACCGCTGAGCCACCCGGGAAGCACACACTGCTCTTTATTGGTTGCAAACCCAATGGATGGAGGAGCCTGGTAGGCTGTAGTCCATGGGGTCGCTAGGAGTCGGACACGACTGAGCGACTTCACTTTCACTTTTCACTCTCATGCTTTGGAGAAGGAAATGGCAACCCACTCCAGTGTTCTTGCCTGGAGAATTCCAGGGACCGGGGAGCCTGGTGGGCTGCCGTCTGTGGGGTCGCACAGAGTTGGACACGACTGAAGCAACTTAGCAGCAGTAGCAGCAGCAGCATACCCCGTATAAAAATCCCTAGATGATACCTAAATATAGGTGGGAGAATGAAAATGAAAAAGGCCAATGAAACTTTTAGGGAAAGAATTTTGACCATAAAGATCCTTAAAATCGCTGACTGAGAAACCACGAATAGAAATAACCATTTAGGAAAGCGACGAGTTGCAATACGTTAAGAAAATAGTACACGGTTTTCCATCGAACAAATGGCACAACCAACTGTTATTGAAGCAAACTTGATGAGGTTTTTAATGTTTTCCTTGGGATGGAAATGTTTTAAAGATGGAAAGTAGGGCTTACGTAAAGAACCCAGAGTGGATGGACGTGGCTCTTTATCACTACAGGTCTTTTCCCTTCGAGTGGTTCTGATAAGAGTCTTTGGTTTGCGATGTTGCAGTGGTCATGAGGCAGTTCACCTGTGGGTGTTGTATCTGATGACCGACTTGGTGGCCTCGGACACTGCGTACTTGCCGATCTCCCCAGGCAAGAGAAGACGCACAGCTCTCTGGATGTCTCCACTCGTGATGGTGCAGTGCTTGTTGGAGTGGGCCAGGCTCCCGGCCTCTTCCGCGATCTGCTCAAACATATCCTTCACAAACGAATCCAGGACGTTCATGGCCTCGTGAGAGAGACTCAGGCCGGTGTGCACTTGCCTCAGCACCCTGGGGAAATAGGTGGCGAAGCTTGCAAAGTTGTCCTGATGGCAGCGGCGGCCCTTAGCTGTCTTCCGTTTCACCTTCTTTGGCTTAGCATCATAGGGCTCCGGTTCGGAGGGCTCCGATTCTGAGGTTTCTGTTTCAGAGGGCTCTATTTTGGAGGTTCCAGCTTCGTTGGTGCCAGGGTCTTCCTCAGATTTGTCAGAGGATGGTTGAGCCATGTCGGAGCCACCAGTCCCCACTACTCAGAGGAAAGGACATGCGGGGGTTGAAGGCAGTTTGCGGAGTTTATAGGCCCTGCTCGCCCTGACGTCACAAACACTGTCCATATCTGATTGGATAAAATGCAGGACAGGAGGCCTGTTACTATGGCAGCCCATGCCACGTGACACTGGATGCTCCACCCCCAACTCCCACCGCCCCTCCCCCACGTTTAACCACACAGTCAGTCAAACTCAGTGGTATCTTTAAACTTTCCACGACTTCCACCAGAAAAATCTTTGAACACTGCCCCGTGAAGGAGACAGTTATCTATTCACCTCAGCTGATTTATGTCTACTATTGATGCATGCGAAGTTTCAAAGATGTCACCAAAGTCATCTAAGTTGAAAAATGTAATAATCAGTTAGAGCTTCCTGAAAGAGTCTGACTGACCTCCATAACTCAAGCTCTTTCAGACATCAGAGTGACTCAGGTCACTTGGTAGACATTTTACTCCAACACAGAATCTTTTCCTTCTGATTGACCTACAGTCCCATGAGCAGAAACTCCTGACTTCCTCAGCAGAGTGCTCCTGAAAATCATAGGAATTAGTTGACCAGCTATTATCTCCAAAACTTATCAAAGCCAATGATCACTATGAAGAGAATGACAAAATCCCATTTGCCAAATACAGAACACAAACAGAAATAGGAATACTTACTAAAAATATTTAACATTTTGCAAATTTTAAATTGTTTTCTTAAACATTATTTAGGTCCCCCAAATACCACACCATCTGGAATTGATTAATGATTTATAGTGGTTATTTCTCAAAAAATGATCACTCTTATTGCTGAAAAACCACCAGAGTGAGAGAAAAAGAATAAAAAGAGAGAGAGATAAAACACCTAGGAATAAAGGTACCTAAGGTGGTGAAAGACCTGTACTTAGAAAGAATAAGACCCTGATCAAAGAAATTGAAGCTAATACAAACAGAAGGAAAGGCTTACCTTGTTTATGGATTGGAAGAATTGATATTCTTTAAAAAACCATGCTATCAAAGGCAATCCACATATTCAATGCAATTCCTATGAAAATATCAGGGCACTTTCCACAGTACTAAAACAAACAATTTTAAATTTTGTATGGAAAGATGAAAGACCCTGAATCGCCAAAACAATCTTAAGGAAGAAGACCAGAACTAGAGGAATCGGGTTCCCTGATTTCAGACTATAACAGAAAACTACAGTAATCCAATCAGTGTAATACTGGCACAAAAATAGACACATGGATCCGTGGAACAGGAGAGCCCAGAAATAAACCTATGGGCTTGTGGTCAATTCTGTTCAGTTCAGTCTCTCAGTCACGTGTGACCCCATGGACGACAGCATGCCAGGCTTCCCTGTCCATCACCAACTCTCAGAACTTACTCAAACTCATGTCCATCAAGTCTGTGATGCCATCCAACCATTTTATCCTCTGTCTTCCCTTTCTCTCCTGCCTTCGATCTTTCCCAGCTCCAGGGGCTTTTCCAAGGAGTCAGTTCTTCACATCATGTCAGAAGTATTGGAGTTTCAGCTTCAGCATCAGTCCTTCCAATGAATATTCAGGACTGATTTCCTTTAGGATTGACTGGTTGGATATCCTTGCAGTCCATGATCAATTAATCTGCAATTTAAAAAGGCAAGAATGTACAAATGGAGAGAAGACAGTCTCTTCAATAAGCGGTGCTTGGATAATTGGATAGCTACATTCAATAAAGTAAAATTAGAACAGTCTCTAGCAGCATATACAAAAATAAACTTAAAATTGACTGAAGACCTAAATATAATACATATATTGTATTTTAAGAATCCATTAGCTATTTTAATGAGCTGTGTTTCTTTCACATTTGTAAATTCAGAAATTAAATGAACACAGCAGTTATATGAGAAAAAAAAAAAAAAAACCCACTGAAAACAACCACAATTGGATTTTGAGGGGATAACTGGGACCTCAAAAGTCTCTGATACACAGGAAATCTAGGATGGAGTTGGGAAAAACAGAGTTTGATGTTGAAGATTGGAAGGAGGAGTAACACTAGTAATTATTCACTTGAGTTGATGATTGAGGAAATAAGAGAGCCCAGTGAGCAATCACCTTGCAATGTTGTGGTTCACTGTAAAAGCAAAATAAGGGAAATGGCTTCACGGCTTAAATAACAATTGCCGGTCTCAACTCACAAATGACGGTGTTGATAGGATAGGCATACTCCATTCAGAAACCTTCTCAACAGTACCATTGTTTATGGATTCACATAAAAAAAGGACTCCGACACAGCATAGAAGTTAAGTGCAACAGAAAATTCAGGGGAAAAAAACCCATTTCACGCTTCCTAGAATCACAAGTTTCTACCCTAATGCGTTCAGATGATCTAATGTCATTCTTTTTCAGCCCTCATTCTCTTGTTTTTGAAGTGGAAAACCTTCATGATTTGCAACTTAACATCATAGGGATGGTGAGAGCCTTCATGCAGTCAGAGAAGCTAAAAAGTTCATGTTGACTCCATGTCAGCCAAGGAGGGACTCGAACTGGTAGCCGCAGTCACTGAACCACTCTACAGTGAGGTTTTCCTGACTGAACCAATAACTGTCTTCCTGGGGTGTTCAGGTCTGGTGACAGCAGGTAACAAGTTTGATTATTTATCTACTTTGACAGTAGGGTAACAAGCACGATTATCTACTTTATAGTTGGTCTTATAAAACTAATCAAGGTCATTTATATATAAGGATTAGGAAATGGCCTGGTAGTAAAGAATCCACCGCAATGCAGGAGACCTAGGTTTAATCCCTGGGTCTGGAAGATTCCCTGGAGTAGGAAATGGAAACCCACTCCGGTATTCTTGACTGGAAAATTCCATGGACAGAGGAGCCTGGTAGGCTACAATCCATGGGGTCACAAAGAGTCGAACATGACTGAGCGATTAACACGTTCAACACTTTCTCAAGTATTCTAGAGCTCCTGTACAAAATGCTAGTGATTAGGTCACCTAAACAACATTCGTTTATTGTCTCATACTTGTGGAGGTTCTAAGTCCAAATCAAGGTTTCATCTGGGTTGATCTTATGCAAGGTGTGAAGCTTCTCCTTGGCCTGCAGATAACTGAAATCCCCCTATACCTGTCCACATTTTCTTTCCTATGTGTTATGTGTCTGTGTCTGATTTTCCCTTATTATATGGATATAACTCCTTTAGATTAAGACCTACTCTAATGAACATATTTGAACTTGTTTACTTGGTAAATACTCATCTCCAAATATGATCACATACGAATATGAGTGTTTATGGCATAGATACATTAATTTTAGAGGCACAAATTCAACCCATAGGAGATATGTATTTTGAACTAAACATGGGAATATTTCCTGCCTCTTCCATCTTATTAAGAGAACACTGGTGACCACTTATGAGAAACAAGGTGGCCCCACCCCAGTCATTTTCACAATTCTGTGAATGTTTAGTAATTTCATTTTAGTATTTTATTTCTTTTTCTCTCTGTGAGCGAGAAGATAGTGTGTCATTTTCAATTGTTACAAAGGAGTCTTTACACCTACAGTTGTAATTATTTCCTATTGGGTAGGATATAACAGGAGAAGGCAATGGCACCCCACTCCAGTACTCTTGCCTGGGAAATCTCATGGACGGAGGAGCCTGGTAGGCTGCAGTCCATGGGTCGCAAAGAGTCGGACACGACTGAGCGGCTTCACTTTCACTTTTCACTTTCATGCACTGGAGAAGGAAATGGCAACCCACTCCAGGATTCTTGCCTGGAGAATCCCAGGGACAGAGGAGCCTAGTGGGCTGCCGTCTGTGGGGTCACACAGAGTCGGACACGCCTGACGCGACTTAGCAGCAGCAGTAGCAGGATATAAGAACCTGTAAATACACCACTCTGAGCCAAAGATTGACATGAAATTCTGATAATCCACGAAATCAAACTTTTCCTGAGCCCTTCAGGAAAAGGACAGGGCTCTACATGACAGAAAAAACCAAAAGCTTTCTTTAAACTGGCAGAACCTCATGAGATAAAGAAAAAGAATTTAGGTCCTGTGGCAAGATACTAGAGAGAGCCTCCCTGAGTAGTACAGGTGTGAAGTGGACAGTGCCTTTTCAAGAATGGGCAATGAAGGTCTGTATCTTTGGGTCCAATATAGAAGAACTCTGATGGGCTGTTATACCTCCAGGGCTCTCTTTGGTCACTGCAGTAAATATTTAGGAAATGTGAGTCCAATTATCAAGAATATTATTTAGCATTTTGTGGAAAATTAGAGAAATCTTATGAGAGAACTTTTAAAAAAGCATATAATTCCCAAGGAGACCAGGAAATTCTTCCACCAAAGCAATGGCAAGAAACTATCTCTAGGTGGGACCTTGAGATGACTGTAGACAATCTGAATATAATTTTGGAAATGAAAAGCTCATTTCAGAGCCATTGCATTTTTGAAAAGAGAACTGTGGACCCATAGGAAAAAGACATCATTTCACAGAATCATGTCATTTCTATTGTGCTCATTGTTGCTGCTTTCAATATCCCAGTGTTTACCCATATGACATACAAATGTTTTTCCACTCAATTCTTACACATTGTTATTATGTGAGAATTCCTGTCAGCAAACCTAACCCACTGGCATATTTTTATTGGTCTAGGTGTGTTTCACATGTAGTGAATCCAATAATCAAATACAGGCATTAGGAAACCGGTTTTACAACTGCATCATGTAGTCCATGAAGACAGAAGTGCATGGGTGAATGACACTTGACACCTAGGAAGGAGGGAGAGAGAAATGGGGTTCAGTGCTGAAGACCAAGAGAGGAAATGAGCATATATAATTGCTCACTTGACAGGGTGATTGAAGAAAACAGGCACCTAAAGAATAATCATGACCTAGCGGCGCTGGCTACTGCAAGCACAAATTAGGACAAGGGTTTTACTGCTTAAATAACAAACTATAAGTTTCAACCCTAGGGAAAGAGTTCAAATGTTTTTCAACATAATCTGTATGATAGAATTTATTGTAAAACATAAACGAGAGCTGAACCTCGTTCAGCAGAATACTGCAGAAATAACTGCAGTATTCCTCTAGACAGAGGCATTGTGAAATTCATCAATCTTTGAGAAGTGAAGATAAGCAGAAGTCATATAGCATGGTAGGTCTGATGCTTGAGCAGGTATTTTGTCATGCACCTGAGGGAAGTTTGTTTTAAGTAGGAGTAACATGCAAGGTTACTGTACTTGTGGAAGTAAATCGACTGGCTTATGTAATATATCCGTGTAATATAACTGTCTGAAAACTCGAGTCCTTTACCATATTCTGGTAGGTGAAGAGCATTACCCAGAGCCACATAGCTACTGAATTAGAACTGACACCAGGATCCAGGTGATTTCCTGAACCTCACTTCAGTGTCTGATCCATTATTATGCATGGTTTTGCCTTTGAGTGATTCTATCAGAGGATTACAGAAACCATGCTTCTCTTGATGAGCCTGCTTGGTAGGAAATATCTCGACATAAAAGAATGACCTCCAATGATCTCAAATCTCCCTCTGGAAAATAATTCAAGTGAAAAACACATAATGAAGTGTTTCCCTTAACCAAACTCCAACATCATGCAAGGGCAGCTTTTTATGCTTTTCCCTCTCCCTAATTTTTTTCCTCAAAACTGCCCCATTTATGGCTCTGTGGATATGCACTTTTCACAATTGAGAAGGCGGATTACAAATAAATGTCAGATATTAGAGGACCCAAAAAGAAGAGGGCCATGAGGTATATGAGAAAACTCTGTGTTCCTAAATCAGAAAAACTAGTTATTCAGGCCAGGTCTGTCTGAGTTCCTTTCACCAAGAAATCTGTACTTACATTCTCCATGCTGTCTACCTGCGTGTTTCTTTGTCTTCATAAATGGCCCTACAAGTGGGAGAGGATGTCTATAATGGTTAGAAATTTCAGTCCACTTTAGTGTGAAAGCTGTGGCATGCAGTATAAGATTCCACTAAATAGTAGGTGTCCCTCTCCTAGTAGGAAGTAAAGTAAACCAATCCAAAGAAATCACCATAGTATAGTGAACAAAACACTTATTTCTATAGCCTTACCCTGTGTATGACACCCAAAAATATCTCAAGAAGCTTGACTTTGATTTCAGTGGCTATTAGAGTCAGGAATATTGCTCGTCCCTGAGTACTCCTTCCAATAAGAAGTCTTGTCTGTTTCCCCCTCCTCTTGAGCTGATGAAGCCTTTGATTATTTTGAGCAATGAGTAAAAATGGTGGAAATTGTATTAGGCAATTTACCAGCCTAAGGTTTAAGAAGGAATGTCCTTCTGCCTTGCTGTTTGAGGACATAGAGCTACCATGGAAAGGGTTAGTCTGTCCTGCTAGACCTCCCCACAAGAAAAGAGGCCCCTTTCTGCACCAGGTATGTGTGTGAAGGCTGCCTGGAACTTTGCAGTGTAGCTTAGGTATCAGGTGCTTATCACTGAGTGGTCTTAGGATGGTTCATATTTTTAACAGATATTTACTTTTCACATTTGGAAATTGTGTTAAAAAATTTAAAATCTTCCCATTATAAATTGTAATATACCAAGTTATGTGAAACAGAATTTTAAATACTCAGATGTGCTTGAAAAGTGGCTCAAATCAATAGACAGCTGACACACACACATAATTCTAAATGATTAATTGACTGTACCCATAGTGGGAAAACTGGACTTTCTTTCTCATAAGAAAGGAAGGACCAAAGAAAATTCTAATTTTTGTCCTTAGCTATGGGTGAGGAATAAAATGTTGCTAAAGAATTTGTAACCAAAAGAGTGCCCTGATGTAGCTTTGGTATTCTAAGTAATACTATCAGCATGGCCCAAGTAATTTCTGTCTGCACATGTATGGCAAATGCAAATCTAATTGTGTCTAGCGGAGCTTAACCCTAATTGAGGCTTCTACAAGTATTCCTACAATTAAAGCCCCGGGGTCGGGAAGAGTCTGACAGGACAGGTCGGGAAGAGCGACTGAACTGAACTGAACTGAAACAAATACAACTCCGCCCTCCAAAATGACAGCATCAGTGTAAACAATAAACCAAGATGGAAACCTGTAAAGACTAATAATCAGATACGAAGTACAAGAAATGTACCTAACATATTTAAATAGATGATAAGATACATGAAACATGAGTAATAAATAGCTAATTATCAGAAGGCAAATAAGCTTTCTAGTACTGAACATCGTAACAGAAGAGTAAAGACATTTTAAACAGCTGAGACAGAAATGGAGAGAGAATATACGATCTAGAAGATACATGAAAGAAATACTACAAAATACTTCATAAAGAGAATAAAAGAATTAAATGGAGGTCAAGAAACCTAAGAAATGGACTAAGAAAATACATCTCCTCGGCCTACCAGAAGTGACAAACATTTCTTAGGAGTTCCTTTACCATAGTTGTTTTATCGAAAGTTTTCACTTTCATCTCAGGTTCAAAGGATTTGTTAACAAAACGAGCCACTCAGTATATACAAATAAACAATACACGTATTTATTAGAGAATTATCTAACTTACTTGCAATATACTAACATGAAAAAAGAGAGAGAAATAGGGCAGAGGATATATCGCCAAACTGGATTTTGCACAACATTCAGACTTAAACAACTCTGGGAAGCCACGTGACACAGCACATCTGGAGCCCCAATCGGGAAAAGGTCCCAGGTAGCCCGTCCACTCCATGGGTGAGACTTCAAAGAATGCAGTTCTGGGTTCCCTGCTTATAATCCCAGGCCACAAACTGATTATCATCTTCAATCTGTAAGCAAAACTGCAGCTGTGGCATGATGGTAATTTTTTCCAATACCGTTTGCTTTGTCCTGCAAAGCTCGGAAAGTTGCTAAATCCTGGAATGGTTGGCCAGACCTCCTCCAGGTACTTAACAAATTCCAAGATCCACTTCCTATCTATCAATTGTGTTTCTCTTCCTCACTCACAGCAGATGTGGCTGACACCCACAGCAGTAGTCAGGGCAGTGTCCAGGTTTGTCAGAAGCAAAGTCAGAGGCCTGTTCTGCTGTGTCTCTGAAGCCTAAACAAGAGTGTTTATTTAATTTCCCTAATAATAGTGTTTACTGGTGTAAATATCATGATTTTTCACATTGTCTCCAATGTCTTTTTCTCTGAATTAAGTTGTAAGGATGATAAGGTGTTTAGTGTGCAGGATATTTATGCACTCTCAATGCCCAAGGAAAGGATGGGAAGAAGACCAGTGTGGGCAGAGGAAGACATGCATATCCAATGCAGACGCTACACAATTATTTTCTGACCCCGTGCTGAATTCTGAAGGTAAAATGAGCCATTAAAGTCACTTCACACTGGCCCAACATAGTCAGATCTTTATAACGCCTCCTTGATCAGTCCTTGGAAGTGGGCCAACTCTAGAAGTACAAGGCATTGGACCAAGCAACTCTGTGCAGCTGAGGTACCCCTGAAGTGGCTTATGACTAAGGACTGGCAGTAGGTCTGTCCTTATTGTGGTGTTCTGAGTGGCCCATCTTTGAGTCTATCGAAGCCTTATACTTGGGCTACGAATGCAACATTACGTGGGTGGCTCTCACTACTTGCTTTCGGCTACCATTTGTTTATGAAAGGAGATTTGCTGTCACAGTCTTTGGCATGGCTCTGTAGACACTGTGGCTTTTTGTTTGCTATTATAATCTATATGCTAACTTTGTCTGTAGCCTTACTATGATGTGTCCAGGTGTGCTTCCTGAATCTATGGAAACATAGCCTTCCTAAATTCTGGAAAAGTATCAACTCTTTCTCCGTGAATATTATTATTCTAAAACTTAGCCAGGTTACCACTTCTGGCATGCCTACAAGATTCACTTAATTACTCCTTAGTCCATTTCTTAAGTCTCTTGGCATCTCTTTAATCTTTTACTTCATTTACCTTTCTATGAGGTATTCTATATAATTTCTTTCATCTATTTTCTAACACACCAATACACCCTCCAGCGGTGTATCATCTACTGTTTAAAATTTCTTGGAAGAAATGTATAAGAATACAATAATATTAGGGAAATTTAACATCCCACTTACAGCAATAGACAGATAGTTTAGATAGAAGGAGACCACAGTGGCCTTCAATGTCATGTTACTCCAGTTGGATGTAATAAACACAACATTCCATCCAAAAGCAGCAGAGTACACATTCTTTATAAGTGCACGTGGAACATCGTCCAGACTACACCACGTGCTATGCCACAAAAAACCCAAGTCTCAACAAACTTAAGAGAACAGAAATTGCACCAAGCATTTTCTGCAACCACACTGTATGAAATTAGAAAATAATTACATAAAGAAAAAGAAAAAGCCACAAACACATGCAGAGAAAAGAATATGATAGGAAAAAACCCATGGATCAGTGAAGAAATCAAAGAGGAAGTTAGAAAACACCTGGAGACAAATGAAAATAAACACACATCTTTCCAAAACCTATGGGATGCGGCAAAAGCAGTTCTAAGAGGACAGCTTATAGTCATACAGGCCTACCTCAAAAACCAAGGAACATCTCCAATGAAGAACCTAACCTACCACCTAAGGGAATTAGAAAAAGAACAAGCCAAGCCCAAGGTCAGCAGAAGGAAGGAAATAATAAAGATCAGAGAAGAAATCAATAAAATAGAGACAGGACATGTTTATGTTTAAAGTCACTCATCTTTGCGACCCCGTGGACTGTAGCCCACCAGGCTCCTCCATCCATGGGATTCCCCAGGCAAGAATACTGGAGTGGGTTGCCATTTCCTTCTCCAGGGGATCTTCCCAACCCAGGGATCGAACCCAGGTATCCCACACTACAGGTAGACGCTTTAACCTCTGAGCCACCAGGGAAGCCCGGAAGCAGTCATTTGAAAGGAGCCTGAGTCAGACTCACCTACTGATCTTGGAGTGTCTCCTGGAGATGTAGGGAGAAACTGGAGCTATCTCTGGGAACATAGATACTGCTGGTATCCATTTTGGAAAGCTTTTTCTACCACATGGACACTGGTGCTGGCAAGTATCCTTTTGACATCTTCCCCCTGGCTTATAAGTCTCAGGACCAAGCCTTGCTCCTGACCACCAGCCTATAGGCACTAGGATTGAATGTCTCACATCAGGTAACTGGCCAGGCAGAGACACAGGCCCATCCACCAGCATCCAGCGTGCCTTATGATGCCCTGAGCCCACAGGTGCCACTGGACACAAGCCTGTCCACCACAGTGCCTAGGATCTGTCCCACACATGAGAGCACAGGCACTAGACCTGGGACACCCAGGGTCCTGCAGCCAGAGCCCCAGGACCCAGCTCTGCCCACCATGGAGCTGCTAGTAGCCCTAGAACAGCCTGGGCCTCAGTCCCACCCACCAGCAGGTCAGCACCAGCTCTGAGATACCTTGGACTCCTCAGCCAGCTGTGCCAGGACCCAGCCCCACTCACCAGTGAACCAGCGTTAGGTTTTGGTTACACTAGAGCTTGCAGCCAGCTCTATTGGGAAAGGGCTCCATCCAACAGAAGGTGGAATCTAGATCTAGGCTGCTTTTGGATCCTGTCCAGCAGCTGCTTGAGTACCTTTGTCTGTGAGGCAGCCCCAAGGGCTTGTCATTGAACAGATGTTGATGTGCCATGGATGAGATGCACACTCAGGGTTGCTGTCCAATCTGGGTTACCAAAATTGTTACCAACCAAACTTGGGTCTGCAATACTGCACATAGTAAAGCCAATCTGCTGACCCCAGTGGATTTTCTTTTAAATGTCATAAGAAATAGAAGGTGAAAAATTAGAATTGGATAAATCTGAGCATATAGGAATAGTAAGTTCAGAATTCAGGGATCTGGAGAAGTAAACGGATATTTTTGTACTATTTTTGGTTTCTCATTTATGTATATTAAATAATTCTGAATACGGGGTATGTTGAAAGAAGTTTCATTGAGGTAACTTTGATTTTTCTTGTCAGTTTTTTCACTTTACTTGTTCACCATTTCCCACATAAAAATTCTGGATTATTGTGCCGTATCTCTTAGAGAGTTAGAGAATAAAAGAGGTAAATAAAATGATAATGACCCTAGAGATCACCAGAAAGGCTGAAACAGGAATTATTTCTTGAACTTTCAAATTCAGCTATTTCTGTAAAGTGTTTCAATGAACACGCTTTACAATGAATTCTATAATACAGACAAAGTTGAACAAAGTTTGAATGGGGTATGCTTGTCGAATTAACACTATTTTCCTAAGGTTGGAACTTATAGTTTCTTATTTAAGCTGTAAAGCCCTTGCTCTAATTTGAATTTTCAGTAGCTAACACTGTTAGACCATGATTAGTCTTTAGGTGTCTGCGTTCCTCAATCACCCTCTAAAGTGAAAAACAACATATTCTCATTTCCCCTCCAGGCCTTTACCATCGAACCCCATTTTCCCTCCCTCCTTCCTAGAGGTCATGTGTGTCACTCACCCTTGCATTTCTGCTTCATGGCCCGTATGGTGCAGTTGTAGCACTGGTTTCTTAATGCCTGTATTGGTTATTGGATTCACTGAATGGAAAGCACACCTAGCACACACACAAAAAATCCTGGTTCATTCACAGGAATTCACACATAGTTTATATTTCTGACCAGCATGCCAGAAAAGTTCTGAAAAATATTTGTATATCATGTGGGCAGACACTGAGATACTGAAGCAGCAACAATGAACACAACAGAAATTATGTCATTTTGTAAAACGCTAGTTTTCTTATGGGTCCACAGTCCTGTTTTGAATCTGTGATGGCTCTGCAGTGAGCTTTTCACTCCCAAAACTATATGCTGCTTGTTTAAGACCATGTCAAGGTCCCATCCAGAAAAATTTAATTGCAGTTGATTTGATGGAAGTTTTTCCTGATATCACTGCGAACCATATCATTTTTTCTAATTCTTTCTTCAGATTTTCCTAGGGGATGTCCCTGGTGGTCCAGTGGCTGAGACTCTGCACTCCCAGGGAGGGGTCCTGGGTTCAATCCCGGATTGGGGAACTAGATCCTGCATGCCACAACTAAGACCTGATGCAGCCAAATGAACGAATATAAAAAATGGTTTTTCTAGTATTCCACAACATAATAAATAATAACCCTGATAAGGGGACTCCTTTATCCTAAATCTGGACTCCAATGATCCCGAGGAGCTCTGGAGTATGTAGCTATAGGCCTGGGAGTCCTAGATGCAGTATTCGCTTGCTGGTGGGAGGACTCATGGCCTGGGGGTGTCCTGAAGCTGGCCTCAGCCCATAGGTAGGTACAGCCAAATTCTAGTCCTCAGCACTGGCTGAGCAGCCCAAGTCATCCTTGCGGTCCTGGGGCAGGCACCAGCCAGCTTTGTTGTGGGATGGGTCCTGATATGGCAGGATGAACGGCTCTGATGGTTCTGGGGCTGGTGTCTCCCCACTGGTGGGTGGTGGTACCACCCTGACAGGTAGAGGTGGGTCCTGGGGTCTCTGGCTGCAGGTCCCATGGGTCACAGAGCTTGTGTCTTGGCCTGCTTGTGGGGAGGGTGAGGCCCAGGGATTCCCAGGACTAGCACAAACTCACTGATAGATGAAGATGGGTCCTGGGAACGTGGGCTGCATAGCCCTGAGTGTCCTGGAGCCGGTGTTTCAACCCATCGGTAAGCTGGACTCGGGTCCAGAGTATGATGGGATGGTGCCTACCCCTTGATGGGTGAGGTTGGTGCTGCAGCTAGTTCTAGACTACTGGTATGTGGGGCCAGGTCCTGGGGTGGCCAAAGCTGGGTTCCAGGGTAACTACAGGCTTCAGGGGTTTCAAGGTGGGTCTGTATCTCTGCCTGGGTTTTTGCTTGGCCTAAGGCATCCCAGTACTGGTGCTGATAGGCATGTTCATCAGGTCTGGGTTATAGCACGAATAAGCTAGAAGGAGGATTACAAAATGGTGCTCTAGCACCAGGGTCCACGTGGTAGAACCAGCTCCCCCAAATGGCTGCCACCTATGTCTATATCCCCATGGTGAGCTCCAGCTGCCTTCTACTTCTCCAGGAGGCTCTCCAAGATCAGCAGATGGGTTTAACCCAGGCTTCTTTCAAATTGCTGTTTCTGTCCTAGGTTCTCAAGCTTGTTAAGATTTTCTGTGCACCTTGTAAGGGTAGAGTCTCTATTTCCCACAGCCCTCTGGCTCTCCTGAAAGTGAGCCTTACCGACCTACAAAGCCAAGCATTCTGGGGGCTTATCTTCCTGGTACAGGGCCCCCAGTCTGGAAAGACTTATGTGGGCATGGACCACTTATTCCTTGAGGAAAACTTGAATTGTTGTTATACTCCCATTATGAGGTTGCCCACCTTAGAGTATGGGTTGACCATGTCTCCACCTCCTTAATCATGTCCCAAGTTTAATATTGTTTTCTTCATAATACTTAGATTCTAAAAATACTCCCAAAGCTAGAACTGGTGAACACCTATGGGTGGAAAATATATATTCACCTAATTCTCTAGGAAACCTCCTTAGGGACAGAAAAAATATAAATAAATGTGAAATAATTTAAAAACACAATCTTTTCAATAATCTTTGGTAATACATGCAAAAATATTTATACATGTAAGAATGTAAAATCATATAGAAATGAGCCAAATTATAGAAATGAATCCAACAAGGACTTAAGCAACAACTCAAGAAATGGAGGTCATCAGTGAGCTACCGTCGGCCAAATGGCAATCTTCCAAGGGTGCATCTGCTTAAACTTCCAAGGAAGAGTTAATTTTGCTTCGAACAAAATATTAATAGTTCCACATTGTGAAGGAAAGCATATTTTATTTCCAGAGATATAATATGATGCCGCCCGAGATAGATGGTCAAGGTGGAGTGTTTGACAAAATGCGGTCCACTGGAGAAGGAAATGGCGAGCCACTTCAGCACTCTTCCTTTGAGAACCCCACGAACAGGATGAAAAGGCAATAAGATATTACACTGAAAGATGAAACCCCCAGGTCAGTAGGGAATCCAATACATTACTGGAGAACAGCAGAAAAATAGCTCCAGAAAGAATGAAGAGGCTGAGCCAAAGTGGAAATGACACCCAGTTTTGGATGTGTCTGGTGGTGAAAGTAAAAGTCTGATGCTGCAAAAAACAATATTGCATAGGAACCTGAAAAGTTAGGTCCATGAATCTAGGTAAATTGTAAGTGGTCAAACAGGAGATGCCAAGGGTGAACATATTCATTTAGGAATCGGTGAATTAAAATGGACAAGAATGGGTGAATTTAATCCAGATGACCATTATATCTACTACTATGGGTCATCTGCATTAAATGGAGTAGCCCTCATAGTCAACAAAAGAGTCTGAAATGCAGTACCTGTGTGTAATTTCAAAAGCAACAGTGATCTCGGTTCATTCCAAGACAAACCATTCAATATCACAGTCATCCAGTCTATTCTCCAACTACTAATGCCTAAGAAGATGAAGTTGAATGGTTTTATAATGATCTACGAGACCTTTTATAAATAACCCCCCCGAAAAGGTGTCCTTTTCATCATAGGAGACTGGAATGCAAAAGCAGGAAGTCAAGAGATACCTGGAGTGACAGGCAAGTTTGGCCTTGGAGTACAAAATGAAGCATGGAAAAGGCTAACAGAGTTTTGGCCAAGAGAAGCCTTTAGCTTCTCTTCTTTTCTCAGCTATTTGTAAGGCCTCGTCAGACGACCATTTAGCCTTTTTGCGTTTCGTTTTCTTGGGGATGGTCTTGATCCCTGCCTCCTGTTCAATGTCACAAACTTCCGTTCATAGTTCTTCAGGCATTCTGTCTATCAGATCTAATCCCTTGAATTTATTTGTCACTTCTACTGTATACTTGTAAGGGATTTGATTTAGGTCACACCTGAATGGTCTAGTGGTTTTCCCTACTTTCTTCAATTTAAGTCTGAATTTGGCAATAAGGAGTTCATGATTTGAGCCACAGTCAGCTCCCAGTCTTGCTTATGCTGACTGTATACAGCTTCTCCATCTTTGACTGCAAAGAATATAATCAACCTGATTTTAGTATTGGCCATCTGGTGATGTCCATGTGTAGAGTCTTCGCTTGTGTTGTTGGAAGAGTGCGATTGGTATGACCAGTGCATTCTCTTGGCAAAACTCTGTTAGCCTTCGACCTGCTTCGTTTTGTACTCCAAGGCCAAATTTGCCTGTTACTCCATGTAGCCCTTACTTTTGCATTCCAGTGCATTATAAAGTAGAGACATCACGTTGTCAACAAAGGTCGGTCTAGTCAAAGCTACGGATTTTCTAGTAGTCATGTACAGATGTTAGATTTGGACCATAAAGAAGGCTGAGCACCAAAGAATTGATGCTTTCGAACTGTGCTGCTGGGGAAAACTCTTGAGAGTCCTTTAGACTGTAAGATCAAACCAGTCAATCCTAAATGAAATCAACACTGAATGTTCATTGGAAGGAGCGATGCTGAAACTGAAGTTCCGATACTTTGGCCACCTGATCTGAAGAGCCGAATCATTGGTAAAAACCCTGATACTGGGAAAGATTGAAGGCAAAAGGAGAAGGAGGTGGCAGAGAATGGAGATGGTTAGATGGCATCACCGACTCAATGGACATGAATTTGAGCATACTCTAGGAGATAGTAGAGGACAGATGAGCCTACCATGCTATTGTCCATGGGTCACAAGGAATCAGACTCAACTTAGCAACTGAACAACAACTCTAAGACCTGTGATTGTGTCACCTCACTGATATTTGAGCAGAAGTGACCCCCCAACCCCCTTTATGCTTAGGAACGTTTATGCTATTGCAGAGACCATAGTTTTCACGTTCTGTAAACCCACTGATTATTCGAGAATGTCACCTCTTAGAAGGGAGTGGTAAGGTAATACTCCAGGTTGCAAATAGCAACAGCATAATCCCCTTTAGTCAGAAAATATCTGAATATTAATACACCACAGTATGGATGCTTAGGCACTTAAATGCTAACATGTCTAATTGGTGGGATTATAGGTGATTGGTTCTTATAAATTTCAAGTGGTAAATGTATCATTTTAGGGCAGTGATCTGGGCTCATCTGTTTATATGTATTCCTGATTATATTAGTCAGCTAGGCTTGGCATAACAAAATACTGTAGACTAGGTGGCATAAACAACAGAAGTTCATTTTCTCACAGTTCTGGAGGCTAGAAGTGCCAAAATCAAGATCTAGCAGTGTCAGTTTCTGGAGAAACCTCTCTTTCTGTATTACTAGTGGTTATCTTCTTGTTGGGTCCTCACATGTAGGGGAACGATCTGGTATCTCTTCCTCTTCCGTATGGCCACAATCCTATCCAATTATGCCCCTGCCCCCATCTCAATTAATTACCTAAATACCCTATCTCCAGATCCAGTCACACTTGGGGTTAGGGCTCCAACATATTAATTTTTTGGAGGGGAGCCAATTCGGTTCATAGCACCTGTGCTCACCACAAACACCAAAAATACTTGGTTCATAAAACAGTGAATTCTGTTCAGGACAAGAACCAGGCCAGAAGTTCTGTGCTGCAGCTCATTCACAGGTATTAGATATCTGAGCTGATGCCCAATGAAAGATGTGATGTGCTTAGCAAAGCGGGTGTTAGCAAGAGACTCTTGTCCCTCCCCATCCAACCCCAGCCTTTCATGTCCCCTGACCTTAGTTGAAAAGCACTTTCCAAAAAGCAAGAAGAGTCCCCCTAAAATTCCAGCCCTTATACACCTTAGAAGATCAAGTCAGACCCTTTGTTTTCATTTCCTCATTTCTGAGACAAAGGGGCTAGTCTACGTGACCTCTTCTCCCAAGGCTCTCTATCTTTATAATTCCAACTTTCAGGAAAAGCACTTAGCATCCCTGTTGGGAGGCACATATACTGAATAATATCCTGCAAACTGAGATGGAACTTTGGGACCAAAAAAACAGAGGGAGCAATGCCACGGAGTGCAATTATGAAGTTCACTGTGGGTAAATCACATACAAGCACAAAGGATAGAGTCGACAGATAATTCAGAGGCATTCGAAGCTGCACTGCACACTGACTGCCAAAAAGGGTACAAAAGAATTTAATGGGACCAGAGCTAAAAGTAGAATCTGACCAACAAGACAGAAGCACAGGTGCAACAACTGGAATCGGGGCTCCTCCCCTCAGGGGTTTCATGACCATTAGCCATTTATGTCAGCAAAAGCACTCTTGCAGGTCTCACATCAGATGAAGGCAAGGGCAAAAGTTGATAGGGTACTCATCTGGCTTGGACTCACTTCTTGTAAATTAAGCTAAAGCTCAATCATGTGAAAAGAGGGGAGGTTAGGACTGTGTGAATTAAGATGGAACTGACAAAATGGAGTTGCTGTGGTTCAGCCACACAATCCCCAAGTCAGGACCCACTTCATCTGGACAGAAGGGGCCTTTCCTGAGAGCCAAATCTGCTAAAATAGCTTTCCTGCACTCATTTTGTTCGGCTGAAAAGTAGCCTTGTGTACTTTCATTCCTTAGAAGACCACCAGAAATGAACCACAGGAGCCCATGCTAAACATATTGGTTATATTATTATTTTGCTGCTTCATTAGAAGTGAAAATAAATTGTGAGAAGATGCAAAACCATGCAACTTAATGATTATAAACAACTGAGGAAATCGTTGTAGAAAGTGAAAAGCAGCTTATCCTATGGGGGAGTACAGACTACACACACAAAGATCATCAATTGTGAGATTATTGACAGCATCTGCCTTTTGGAATTTATGCACCAATGGAAGTTTTAAGATGAGGGGAGGGGACATTGGCTACCCCTGACCTCTTAGCCAGGGGTTATGGGTGAGAAGACATCAGAAGATACCTAAAATCTCTATAAAGATTTGCCAAAAGCAAGACACTCAATGTTGAAATTTGCTCTTGCAAGGAGGTCCCCATTTTATGATGTTTGAGCACACACGTTCTCCTGCTGGATAGCTGGGGGAAAATCAAACGCAAAAAAATTATTATGAGGGTATTTTCTTAAGGTTAAGTTCAATTTCTTCCAAAAGAGCTCATTGCCAAGTCATTGGACTCTGCCATAAGAAAGAAAATGTTGGTCACTCAGTCGTGTCCAACTGTTTGCAATCCCATGGCCTGTAGCTCTCCAGGCTCTTCTGAACATGGGATTTCCCAGGCAAGAATACTGGAGTGGATTGCCATTCCCTTCTCCAGGGGATCATCTTAAACCAGAGATCGAACCTGAGTCTCCGCATTGCAGGCGGATTCTTTACTGTCTGAGCCACCAGGGAGGTGGCCATACCTTCTTTAAATTTAGAATGCCAAGGCACTAACCACAAATCCTCAGTGAGGTATGTGTGTGTGCAATGTAATGAACAGAACGTTTGTTAGACTCAACTGTAGACATTTTTTTTCCCCATTTGAGAGGTAGACATATGCTGTTTTCATTTTTTCCACAGATTGCTCTGAGACTGAGGGGCAAGTGAAGCATTGTCTTCAGAATTATCTATCACTATTGCAGCCATGAAATTAAAAGATGCTTACTCCTTGGAAGGAAAGTTATGACCAAGCTAGACAGCATATTAAAAAGCAGAGATATTACTTTGCCAACAAAGGTCCATCTAGTCAAGGCTGTGGTTTTCCCCATGGTCATGTATGGATGTGAGAGTTGGACTGTGAAGAAAGCTGAGCGCCGAAGGATTGATGCTTTTGAACTGTGGTGTAGGAGGAGACTCTTGAGAGTCCCTTGGACTGCAAGGAGAGCCAACCAGTCCATCCTAAAGGAGATCAGTCCTGGGTGTTCATTGGAAGGACTGATGCTGAGGCTGAAACTCCAATACTTTGGCCACCTCATGCAAAGAGTTGACTCATTGGAAAAGACCCTGATGCTGGGAGGGATTAGAGGCAGGAGGAGAAGGGGACGACAGAGGATGAGATGGTTGGATGGCATTGCCGACTCTATGGACATGGGTTTGGGTGTACTCCGGGAGTTGGTGATGGACAGGGAGGCCTGGTGTTCTGTGGTTCATGGGGTCACAGTGTTGGACACGACTAAGTGACTGAACTGAACTGAACTGATATGATCAGAAAGGTAAGCCTTTTCAGACAATCTTGACTAACTTTGGAACTTTCAGATAACGCTACATGACAAAACGTTTCCCTTGGCTTGGAGTTTCTCCAGCAGGCTGTAAGTGGGGAGGGCCAAACTGATCCCCTGACCCCTGGGAGATTTGAGTATAGCCAATATCTAAACTGATTATCTCACCTCATCCTGTCGTGAGGTAGAGAAGGCCAAAACCATAGTTTGTTTGATTCATATGGATGAGATAAAAGACCCAAAACGCTAGATGCAGAAAAATGATGAATAGCCAAAATTGGACAAAACTCTTACATTTCTAATGTTACTTCCAATATTTTAAGATTGATTTTAATGTGATTCTTAGTAATGTTCCAACAAAATCAGTTTTTGTATTCCATTACTTCTAAGGCCTATTTTGCAAGAACTACTTATATAAGCAAAGTAAAATGGCAATAATTTTGCTATTTTTAAATGTTACATTGGGCTTCCCTGGTGGCTCACAAAGTAAAGAATCTACCTGTATTGCAGGAGGCACAGGACTGATCCCTGGGTGGGGAAGACCCCCTGCAGTAGGAACTCAATTCACTCCAGTATTCTTGCCTGGAGAAGTCCAAGGACAGGGAACCCTGATGAGCTATAGTGCATGGGGTTACAAAGAGTCAGACACAACTGAATGACTAAATGACTAATGCCATGTTACACTAAATAACTGATACCCTATTGTTTACTTTGTGGCAAAATTTACTAGAAAGCATGTATTTAAGAGAATCTATTAATTTTCACAATGGTTTGTCTCAAATAGAAAATCCTCATGACTTACTTTCCTTTGAGGGAAGAGTGTTTTTTCCTTTAGTATTAGTTTTCTTCAGTTAGGACCTGTCAAACTTCTCCACTTCACAAGTCTGGCTCATCACTCATTTTGACGAAGTTCAATTCAGTTCAGTTCAGTCGCTCAACCATGTCCGACTCTTTGTGACCTCATGGACTGCAGCACGCCAGGCTTCCCTGTCCATCACCAACTCCCAGAGCTTACTCTAGGATTGACTGGTTTGATCTCCTTGCAGTCCAGGGACTCTCGAGAGTCTTTTCCAACACCACAGTTATCTTGATGAAAAGACTGAAAAAAAAATTGGAAAAAAAAAAAAAAAAAAAACAAAAAACCTTACCTGGTAAAACCATTATCATACTAAGGAGTAAGAGACAAAATCCTCACATTTAATGTCAATATGTATTTTACCTGCTGATTTTCAAAAGGCAAACAGCAACAGATCTTAGAAGAGTCATGTTTTTAATAAAATACATTTTATTCCACATCAATTTTCCGTTTCTGAAGACAGTAAATGCCACTGGATCAAGTGCACTAGAAACAAAGATGTTCTAGAAGCCCGGAGCCAATATGTCTGACTCTTTTAAAAATCACAGCAAAAGTAAAATGGAGGTAATAGAAACATATGAGAAGAGAGGGATAGGATAAAAATTAAGGACTGGGTTTGACCAACTAACGAATTTGTAACAGGAGATAGCACTATTTGAGCAGCTTCACTTTGTATTCAATTATTAGAGAGGGGGACATTTTTCTTGGGGGGGTTAGGAAGCAGCATGCAAATGTAGCATTAACTGGACTAGTTTCTTTCTATTTCATCTGCCTGAAGACAAGAGACTAAGGGGCTACAATAAGAGGAGGGATTAAATCCAGTCAAAATTAATTACATGTCTCACAATACCTCCCTGTGGGACTGGTTTGTAAATGCTGTAAGATGGCACAGCTAATTATGATCAAACCAAGAACTTCAGCAGAAAGGGATAAACCAAACAGAGTCGATTTTTATTTTACCATGTTTTTTCCTCAAGAGGAGAGAGGAGGAGATGAAGCTAAGTGAAGTGCTCAGTGATCATTCCGGGTTTGTCCAGAGGGGAAAATAGAGGACCTCTGGGCCCAGAAAGCAGAACCCTCCTGCCCGTGTCTGGTCTCATCCCGGTGGAGTAAGAGGTGTCTAGTGCCTAGACGAGAATGGAGAGGCCCCCAAGCAACCAGACGTCCCGAATATGCCTCCCCTCCGTCGTGGTCACCCTAGGACCCTCCTGGAGAAGCGATCAGCTGCCAAAATCCAGAGGTGGGGAAACAGGGACTTTAAATAAAAAAACAACAGGGCTGGCCTCATAAGCCACGTTGTTAGTAGCGATTTGCTTACATTTTAAAATAACTATCATCACTGTTGGTAGCCCATTCCAACCTAGCTGTCACAGGAGGGGAGGGAGCGAAGCGCCAGTCCCAGAGGGCCCATTCTGAGCCCCAAACTCTTCGTCCCCTCAGCATCAGACCTACAGCGACAATGAACTGGCCACTCCTGGGGCTCCTGCCTCGGTCCTGCCAGGGACCAACCCAAGAGGGATACGAATCCTGCCTCAGAAGGCGGCGCTGCGAAGACAAAGGCATTGACTTGCCAGGAGGCGCCGCTACAAACCGCCCATCCTAATCTCCGCCCCTCCAATTCCTGCAGGCCCGATTCGTCTGCCCCGAGGCCGCCACGCCTTCCTGTCCCCATAGTCCTCTGGCTCCGGCGGGGACACACGTCCTCACTCGAAGACTTGACGATCAGAGAAAGGTAGAGGGCTGCCCTGACACCGCTTAGCACTCTAGACGGGGTTAGCCTTCCTGCGCAGAACCCCTCAGTTATACGGTGCGTGACAGGCTCGGCCCCAGTCCTCTTCGATTGGCCAAGGAATCCCAGACCCGCCTCCTCGCCCCTCCCACCGCTTTAGCCTTGCTGGCCTGAGTCCATTATCTCTCCTCTACTCAGGACTTCACCCCTGCAACTGGGTGTTAGTAACCTCATACCAGATTCGCCTCCCCAGACTCCATCCAAACACATTCTGATTCCTCCAGGGACTGATGGCTGGCCTACCTCCCCTGCTTCTCCCACTACTTTCATCCTGAGGGTCCACTTCCCTTCCTCCCAAGTTTCCTCACTCCTCCACAATAACAGGGGTGGCTCAGAGGTTAAAGCATCTACCTGCAATGCGGGAGACCTGGGTTCGGTCCCTGGGTCGGGAAGATCCCTTGGAGAAGGAAATGGCAATCCACTCCAGTATTCTTGCCTGGAGAATCCCATGGACGGAGGAGCCTGGTGGGCTACAGTCCACGGGGTCGCACAGAGTCAGACACGACTGAGCGACTTCACTTTCACAACAAGCAGACACATCTTACCCAGTTAGCTTGGAACATCTGAAGCTCTGAGATTCGAGATGAAGGAGCCGTATTCAGGTACGCTCGGCATTTTATATCCGAAGGAGCCAAAGCTTGTGGTGATGACCAGCGATGCTCACTGTTGTCTGTTGTAATCCTCGACCAGCTGGTGGGGGAGGGGTGCTCATGGAAAGGGTGGGTCGTGCGGGGTCTTTCACTCCCACAACTGGGCATGTCTGTGACAGTGGTGCTCTCCTATGTAAAAGTCACATTTTCTAATTTCTTAGCCACTGAAGCTGGTAGCAGTGTAATCAGAGGAGAATCTGCTGAGGCTATTCATCTTTATAGCTCTAATCCCAAGCACTTTGCTTAGTCGACAGTAGTGTGCAAGCATATTTAGTCACTTCAGGCGTGTCTGACTCTCTGCGTCCTTATGGACTGTAGCTCGCCAGGCTCCTCTGTCCATGGGATTCCCCAGGCAAGAACACTGGAGCGGGTTGCCATGTTCTCCTCCAGGGAATCCTCCCTACCAAGGGATAAAACTCATGTCTCTTTATGTCTCCTGCATTGGCAGGTGGTTTGTTGACCCCTAGCGCCGTCTGGGAAGCACAGTCTACAGTAGTTGCTTAGATGAATACACGTCTTTCAGTTCAGTCCAGTCACTCAGTCGTGTCCGACTCTTTGAGACCCCATGAATCGCAGCACGCCAGGCCTCCCTGTCCATCACCAACTCCTGGAGTCCACCCAAAGCCATGTCCATTGAGTCGGTGATGCCATCCAACCATCTCATCCTCTGTCATCCCCTTCTCCTCCTGCCCTCAATCTTTCGCAGCATCAGGGTCTTTTCCAATGAGTCTTTAGATTGAGATAATAACTCCTGGATAGAGCAGAATTTTTGGACAGCAGCACCACCCAGTGTCTCTGTTGAGGAGAAGAGTGAGGATCTGGTAGGTACTTGGAAGAACTCAGACTTCCAAGGTCATTTTCTGGATACTCACCCAGAACCTTAGAGTATTAAAATTAAATGGAGATAGGACTGTCTTCAGCTTCAGATCAGATCAGAGCTTACACTCCATATTTTCGATATGGCTCATGTATGGTGGCAGAGCTCTACATACATCAGCGATCATTCTCTCCTCAAGCATTTCTCACACCTCCCCCACTTCTAGTATTTTTCTATGCTCTTGTAGCACAGTGTGCTAACTTGAGAGTTTTACATGTTTGTAGGAGGAGCTTTTAAAACAGAAAAACATGCTCATTCAAAAAAAATAGCTTTCACTGTGTATCTACAATGTCCCAGGCATTAAATATAATACACACCAGTGTTTCCACCACTCAGAGTTAGATGCTGTTAGTATTTAGGTATGTTTACTTTGCCTTTTAAAGGAATAGAGATATTATAGAAAAATGGAAGTTTCCTTAACTTTCACCCAGTTTCCATTCCCCTCTCACTTTCCAAGTGGTACTTCTACCCTGAATGTGATATGTAGTTTCTAGCCACGTTTCCCATCGTTGCAGATTTATGTGCTCTGTCTCCAGGAGCAATATGGAGCATTCTGTTTTCCAGTGGTCCAGGTGTAAGACTGCACTTCCACATCTCTTGGGGTCAACAGGAAGCCCCAGACAGGCACCTCCTCACTCCTGTTCCAAACTTCAAAGTCTATCTTGAATCGATCTGCCTCAAATCCATTAGAACTCACCTCATCATAATCTCCATTCCCATTTGTGCCAGTCGCCACAAGAACCTCCAAATCCCCATGATACTCCTCAACTTCTACATTCTAAATTCCATAAGGCTGTGACCACATCTCTTTACTTCACTTCTCACACCCTTCCCTACTCTTAAAATGCAATGCAACCTCAATAATTCCTCCATATCATCACCCTCTTCTCTGAATGTGCCCTTCTTTGTCTTGCCCTAACAGAAACCATGTTCTTCCTTGAGGATTCTGTGTCCCCTGAAGCCCACTTAAGAGAAACAATTTTCTTCTCCCATGGCCATTGTCCCACAGAGCCTAAAGCTCTGGTAAATGTCTTCCATGCTTCTCATTGCTGCCTTTAGAGCATTCCTCTCACACACCCCCTCATAACCTCCTGCTTTTGACAGCTTGTGTCACCAACTAGCCTGCATTGTCATCATCAAGCCAACTTCAGTGCTCCTCTCCTTTATTTCTCAAAAATTTTAGCTCCTGCACTAGGTCACTCTCAACAGTAGTTGTCCTGTCTTAATTTCTGGTGAACACAAGAATGATCGTTCTGATACACCTCCTCTTTTTCCAGTGCATTCCCTTTGGGACCAGACTCCACTACCCTTTAACCTCACCAGAATCTCTAGTCCACTGGTCTTACCAGATTTCACCACCTCTCTCTCCCTTACTGTTTTCTCTCCCTTCCTTCCCTAGCTCAGATGTCATGCTCAGTCTTTGTGATCACTCACTGACATATACCCTCCACTCTCCTGCCCCTCTCTCACTTTGTATTGTTGCTTCCCTGGCAAAATCATATCTCTAGCTAAGTCAAGATACGCCTCAGTGAGCCTGAACTCACACTTAGATAAACCTGTCCAAAGGAAAAACACACAACCACAAGCTTTTGAATTTTCATGTTTCCCCTGGCCAGCGATATGTGGTAGGATACTCTCTCATGATGCTGGGCAGCAGCAGAGAGCTTCAGCTCCCAGTCAGCGGAGTGATCACAAGGTAAACAACTGATCCTGATATGCTTCCACTCATTCTGTACCTGTTCAGCCATCCTGTGTTTCACGTTCAGTACAGTATTCAGTAAATTACATGAGATATTGAACATTTTATTATAAAAGAGTTTTTGTGTTAGATGATTTTGCCCAGATGTAGGCTAGTAAATGGGTTTCCCTGGTAGCTCAGCTGGTGAAGAATGTGCCTGTAATGCAGGAGACCCAGGTTCAATTTCTGGGTTGAGAATTTCCTCTGGAGAAGGGATAGGCTAGCCACTCCATTATTCTTGGGCTTCCCTGGGGGCTCAGCTGGTAAAGAATCTGCCCACAATTTGGGAGACCTTGGTTCGATCCCTGGGTTGGGAAGATCCCCTGGAGAAGGGAACAGCTACCCACTCTAGTATTCTGGCCTGGAGAATCCCATGGAATGCATAGTCCATGGGGTTGAAAAGAAGCGGACAGTACTGAGTGACTTTCACACACCCGGGCTGATAAATATAAGTGTTCTGAGCATGTTTAGGGCAGGTTAGTCTAAGCAATGATGTTGGGTAAGTAATGAGTATTTAATGCATTTTTCTTTTTTAGCTTATTTTTAATTGGAGGAAAATTTCTTTATGATATTTTGTTGGGTTCTGTCATACGTCAACATGAATCGGCCATAGGTATACATGTGTCCCCTCCCTCTTGAACTTCCCTCCCATCTCCCACCCCATCCCACCCCCTATTTTGTCACAGAGCACTGGTTTAACCTCTCGGCATCATACAGCAAATTCCCTGTGGCTATTTTACATATTGTACTGTATATGTTTCCATGCTACTCTCTCAATTCATCCCACCCTCTTCTTCTCCTACTGTGTCCACAAGTCTGTTCTCCATGTTCGTGTCTTCCCTGCTGCCCTTCAAATAGGTTCGTCAGTATCATCTGTCTGTTGTTCAGTTGTCAAGTCGTGTCCGGCTTTTGCAACACCATGGACTGAAGCACACCAGGCCTCCATGGCCCTCACCATCTCCCAGAGTTTGCCCAAGTTGATGTCCATTGAATTGGTGATGCCATCCAACCATCTCATCCTCTGTCACCTCTTCTCCTTCTGCCTTCAATCATTCCCAGCAACAGAGTCTTTTCCAATGAGTTGGCTTTTCATAGCAGATGGCCAAACATTGGAGCTTCAGCTTCAGCATCAGTCCTTCCAATGAGTATTCAGGCTTTCTTTCCCTAAGGATTGACTGGTTTGATGATCTGTCTAGATTTCCATATATATGCATTAATATAAAATATTTGTTTTTGTCTTTCTAACTTCACTCTGTATAATAAGCTCTAGGTTCATCCACCTTGTTAAAGAGACTCAAATGTGCTCCTTTTTTTGACTGAATAATATTCCATTGTATTACTATACATGTACTACAGCTTTATCCATTCATCTATAGATGGACATCTAGGTTGCTTCCATGTCCTAACTATTGTAACGTTTTAGTCACTCACTCCTGTCCAACTCTTTGTGAGCCCATGGACTGTAGTCCTCCAGGCTCCTCTGTGTATGGAATTCTCCAAAGAATATGGAAGTGCGTAGCCATTCCATTCTTCAGGGGAACTTCCCAACCCAGGGATTGAACCCCAGTCTCCTGCATTGCAGGTGGATGCTTAACTGTCTGAGCTACCAGGGAAGCTATTGCAAGTAGTGCTGCAATGAACACTGGGGTACATGTGTCTTGTTCATTTATGGTTTTCTAAGGGTATATGCCCAGTAGTGGGATTGTTGGCTCATATGGTAGTTTTAGTCCTAGTTTCTTAAGGAATCTCCATACTGTTCTCCATAGTGACTGCATCAATTTACATTCCCACAGACAGTGCAAGAGTGTTCCCTTTTTGCCACACCCTCTCTAGCTTTTCTTGTTTGTAGATTTTCTGATGATGGCTATTCTCACCTTGTGAGGTGATACCTCATTGTAATGTTGATTTGCATGTCTCTAATAGTGAGTGATGTTGAGCATCTTTTCATGTGTTTATTATCCATTTGTATGTTTTCTTTGGAGAAATGTCTGTTCGGGTATTCTGCCCACTTTTTGATTGGGTTGTTTGTTTTCTGGTATTGAGCTTCATGAGCTGCTTGCATATTTTGGAGATTAATCCCTTGTCAGTTGTTTCATTTGCTATTATTTTCTCCCATTCTGAGGGTTGTCTTTTCTATAAACTTTGTTTATAGTTTCCTTTGCTGTGCAAAAGCTTTTAAGTTTAATTAGGTCCCATTAGTTTATTTTTGTTTTTATTTCCATTACCCTAGAAGGTGAGTCACAGAGGATCTTGCTGTGATTTATGTCAAAGAGTGTTCTGCTTATGTTTTCCTCTAAGAGTTTTATAGTTTCTGGTTTTACATTTAGGTTTGTAATCCATTTTGAGTTTATCTTTGTGTATGCTGTTAGGAAATGTTCTCATTTCATTCTTCTACACATAACAGTGCAGTTTCCCCAGCATCACTTATGATGAGACTATCTTTTCTCTACTGTATATTCTTGCCTCCTTTGTCAAATATAAGGTGTTGATGGGTGTGTGGGTTTATCTCTGGGCTTTCTATCCTAGTCCCTTGGTGTATATTTCTGTTTTTGTGCCAGAACCATACTGTCTTGATAATTGTAGCTTTGTAGTCTGAAGTCAGGAAGGCTGATTACTCCATCTCCATTCCTCTTTCTCAAGATCGTTTTGGCTATTTGTGGTCTTAATGCATTTTTGACTTGTGGTATTTTCAAGTTACAATGGGTTTACGCAGATGCAGCCCTATTATAATTTGGGGAGGTCTATAGACCTCTTTCTCTTACACCAGTTCAACAAGATCACTACCATCTTTCACGCCTTTATCACCACTGTCAATGTTGTGCCCTCTGCTAGGTCGTTTCTATTAGGAAAACATCAGGCCATTATTTCTTATCTTCACATGGCTTCCCAGGTGGCTCAGATGGTAAATAATCTGCCTGCAAGGCAGGAGACGTGGGTTCAATCCCTGGATTGGGAAGATCCCCTGGAGAAGAAAATGGCAACCCAATCCAATATTCAGAATGGCAACCCAATCCAATATTCTAGCCTGGAGAAGTCCATGGACAGAGGAGCTGGGTAGGCTACAGTCCATGGACTCACACAGAGTTGGACACGACTGAGCAACTAACACTTTCACAGTTTCATATGTAGATTACACTTTCAGCAACTGATAGCATTCTATATCTTTGCTCTTATTTGGGGCACATTTCCTTTAAAATATACATATTTGTTTATTTTTATTACTTGGCTGCACCAAGTCTTAGTAGCGGCATGCAGGATCTTTGGTCTTTGTCGAGGCATGCATAATCCATAGCTGCAGCATGTGAACTCTTAGCTGTTGCCTATGGGATCTACTTCCCCGACCAGGGACTGGGCCCCCTGCCTTGGGAGTGCGAAGTCCTACCATGGAGCACCAGGGAAGTCTCAAGGCAAACTTCTTTTACAGATGTATGTAACATACATCTCTATGTGCAATATTGGAACATGAATATTTGAAGGTGTTGACTGAACCAGTATTCCTTATCTAAGACCATATTCCCCTAGGCTTTCTACTGACAACAAACTGGTATCAAAGGGAGCCCCAGACAACTTTCTTTCCATAGCCCCCTGTGCTCTCTGCCTGCTCTGCACCTCATTCACTGCCCCAACAAGGTCTCTCTCCTGTTCCTCAAACAAGCCACACTCACTGTTGCTAGGGCTTTTTCAATGTCTGTCCCATTTTCCAGGAATGTTCTTCCCTCAGATATCCACTTGGACTACTGCTTCACCCCTTTGTAATTGTTGTCTCTAATCACTGTTTCCGATTTTTCTCCTCCTTCCTATTCTCATTTGAACACAGTCCAATCAGGGGTTCACCTCCACCACTCCACTGAAATTTCTGTCCTCAAGGTCATGAGTAACTTCTGCATTGTTCAGTCCAATGATCAATTCTTAATCCTTACTGGATCTATCAACAGCATTTGGCACACCTCATGAGTCACTCCTCCTCAGTTTACTGTCTTCAGTTGGGTTCCAGGACCCTGTTCTCCTGGTTTCCTCTGACCTCTCTGGCTGCTTCTTCTCAGTTACCTTTACTGGTTCCTCTTCTCCTCCTGAACCTCTTAAAATGGGAGTGTGCCCAGGCTTGGTCCCTGTTCTTCTCATTTCTATCTACCCTCCCTTGGTGATGTCTTCCAATTCGAACACTGTAAAACACTTTCTATACTTATAACTCTTAAACTCAAGTCTGCAGATTGGATCTGTATCACAACATACAGTCTAATATATCCAACTGCCTACTCAGCACCTCCACTCAGATGTCTAATAGACATCTCAAACTCAAAATGTTGCACATTGAATTCCTGATCTTTTCCCCCAAACCTGCTCTTCCTATAGCCATCTGCATCTCAACTGGTGGCAGTTCCATCAGTCCATATGTGAGAGGGAATCACAGCTGTGTGTTAAAGTTGCTCAGTTGTGTCTGACTCTTTGTGACCCCATGGACTATACAGCCCATGGAATTCTCCAGGACAGATTACTAGAGTGAGTGGCCATTCCCTTCTCCAGGGGATCTTCCAAACCCAGGGATCTTCCAAACCCAGGGATCGAACCCAGGTCTCCCGCATTGCAGGTGGATTCTTTACCAGCTGAGCCACCAGGAAAGCCCAAGAATACTGCAGTGCGTATCCTTAACCTTCTCCAGCGGATCTTCCCAACCCAGGAATTGAACTATAGTCTCCTGCACTGCAGGCGGATTCTTTACCAGCTGAGCTACCAGGGAAGCCCAGTCCATAGAGTCAGGCCAGAAATCTTGCCATTATCTTCAATTCCTCCCTTTCTCTCCCACTGTACATACAGTGAAGTTGCTCAGTCGTGTCTGACTGTTTGTAACCCCGTGGACTTTAGCCTACCACGCTCCTCCGTCCATAGGATTTTCCAGGCAAGAGTACTGGAGTGGGTTGCCATTTCCTTCTTCAGAGGATCTTCCCAACCCAGGGATGGAACCTGGGTGTCCCTCATTGTAGGCAGATGCTTTACCATCTGAGCCACCAGGGAAGTCCTGGGGAAGTCACTGTACATATAACTCATCAGGAAATCATTTGGGTTCTTACTCAATGCATCCAAAATCCAATCCTTCTCACATCCCCAGTACTACATATGAGGCCAAATTTGCCATTATTTCTCACCTGAATAACTGAAATAGCCTTCTAACAGATCTCTCTGTTTTTATCCTTGATCCTCTGTGGTGTATACTGCAGGCAAAAGTTAAGTGATAATTTTTAAATATAAATGAAATCCTTGCACTCTGCTCAAAACCTGAAAAAGAGAGTGAATTCCACTGAGTGAGAGTCAAAATCCCTACAAAACCCTACAATTTCTGGTTCTCCATTATATCTCTGACTGCTGCACCTGCTCTCTTCCCCACTTACTCTGTCTAATCTGTGGCCTCCTTCAGTTCAGTTCAGTCGTTCAGTCGTGTCCAACTCTTTGCGACCCCATGAATCGCAGCACGCCAGGCCTCCCTGTCCATCACCGATGCCCGGAGTTGCCTTGGAAATGAACAGAGATATTTCTCTCGTTTTTGAGATGGCATCCAAGTACTGTATTTCGGACTCTTTTGTTGACCGTGATGGCTACTCCATTTCTTCTAAGGGATTCCTACCCATAGTAGTAGATATAATGGTCATCTGAGTTAAATTCACCCATTCCAGCCCATTTTAGTTCGCTGATTCCTAGAATGTCGACGTTCACTCTTGCCATCTCCTGTTTGACTACTTCCAATTTGCCTTGATTCATGGACCTGACATTCCAGGTTCCTATGCGATATTGCTCTTTACAGCATTGGACCTTGCTTCTATCACCAGTCACATCCACAACTGGGTATTGTTTTTGCTTTGGGTCCATCCCTTCATTCTTTCTGGAGTTATTTCTCCACTGATCTCCAGTAGCATATTGGGCACCTACTGACCTGGAGAGTTCCTCTTTCACTATCCTATAATTTTGCCTTTTCATACTGTTCATGTGGCCTCCTTACTGTCCCTTAAAAATGCCAGGCTCACTGTTGCCATGGAACCTTTGCAATGTCCCTCTAGAAGGAGTGCTCTTTTCCATGTTATCCATTTATTTAAACCCTTTCACCTACATTAAGGCCCAAATCTCACCATTTCAACGAAGCCTATCTGAACTAGCCTATTTCATACTGCAACTTGCACAGCCCTACTCTATCTGCCTTCCCCTGCTCTGTTTTCTCTAACACAATATATAGCTCATTTACTTACTGTGCATATTGATTTATTTCAGTCTTCCTCCATTGAGATGTAAAGTCCATAAGGGCAGAGATCTGTTTTGTTCACTGATTCTAAGTACCTAGATTTGTACACAAAATGACGTTTTTAAAAAGAATTTTCTCATAATTTTTGTACTACAATAAGTTATATCACACTGCAAGTAATTGTCCACAACTTGGTTTTTTCACCCAACATTATGATTTTTAGATTTGTCCGTGTTCATCTATAACATATACACATCCATTTTAACTGGTATGTAATATGCCCTTTTATGAATAGCTTCCTTAGGCATGCCGTTCTTGTAGACATCTTTGAGTTGCTTCTCTTTTTGTTGCTTTTACAAATAATGCTGCAACGAATACTCTTGTTATAGCCTTTCATTACTCTATAGATATGTTTCCTAGAGCTGGAATTGCTAAATGACAGTGTATGTGCATCTTCAACCTCACTGTGTGAGCATGCTCAGTTGCTTCAGTCATATTTGACTCTCTGGACTGTAGCACACCAGGCTCCTCTGTCCATAGGATTCTCCAGGCAAGAACACTGGAGTGGGTTGCCATGCCCTCCACCAGGGATCTTCCTGACCCAAGGATCGAATCTGTGTCTCTTATGCCTCTTGAATTGGCAGGTGGGTTCTTTACCACTAGCAGCACCTGGAAAGCCCATTCAACCTCACTAGACAAAGCCAAATAGTAATTACATCAATTTACACACACACATCAGCTATAGAAGAGTACCCATTTCCCCCACATTCTTGGAGATAATAATTTTTAAATTTCTTTTTTTTACCAATTTAACAGGTGAAAATGAGCATCTCCCTAGTGTTGAACCTGCCTTTCCCAGATTATGTCATGGGTGTGCATCTCTTTTTAGGTTTTTCTGAACAAACATATTTCTTTTCCTCTTCTGTGAATTATCTTTTGATGTCCTTTACCCATTTTTCTGTTCTTCTTTTTTAAATTATCTTATGTATTTATTTATTTGGAGGGCTGCACTGGGGTTTAGTTGCTGCACACATCCTTTTCTCTAGCAATGGCAAGCAGGGGCTACTCTCTAGTTGCAGTCCGTTGGTTTCTCATTATATTGGGTTCTCTTGTGCAGCACGGGCTCTAGGGCACAGGGGCTCCAGTTCCCGGGCTTTAGAGCACAGTCTCAATAGTTGTAGCAAAGTTGCTCGGCAGCATGTGGGATCCTCCTGGACTAGGCATGGAAATCGTATCTCCTCTATTGCAGGCAGATTCTTTACCACTGAGCGACCAGGGAATCCCCTGTTTGTCTTCTTAATATTGCTTCTCACGGGTGCTTTACATATTTTATATTCTAATTATTGGTCCGTAACATATTTTGAAAAATTTCTCTGTATTCCAGAAAGATCTTTACTGCATTCCTCTTTTGTTGGTTTGGTTTATAAACCATTCTTATTTGGTTTACAATAAATGTAACTGAAATAAACCTGTTTGAGGAAAGAACGACTTTTGGTACACATGCAACACTACTGGTGAGAAAGTTTTCTATCAGGCTGGTAAGTATAACACGCATACAGAAAAAGGCCATATCTTAATTGTACATCTTGATGAATGTTCACAAAATGAAGACACCCATAAAACCAGTCCCCAGATCAAGACCATTCTTTATCCATCAATTATGCATCCTTTCTCCACTCTTTTGCAGTGCAACATCCTTGATAAATCAATTTTCGGTATATGCCTTTTCCAATTTTGTAATCAATTTTCAACTTCCACCAAAAAATGGGCTTGTTAATGTTCATCTTTTTATTGGAGTGTTACTGGACTTATGGATTAATTTGAGGTGATTTGCTAACTTTTGGGGGGCTTCCCAGGTGGTGCTAGTGGTGAAGAATAGGCCTGCCAATGCAGGAGATGCAAGGGATGAGGGTTTGATCCCTGGGTTCGATCCATGGGCTGGGAAGATCCCCTGGAGAAGGAAATGACAACCCGCTCCAATATTCTTGCCTGGAAAATCTCATAGACTGAGGAGCCTGGTGAGCTACAGTCCATGGGATCCCGAAAAGTTGTACATGACTGAAGGGACTGAGCACACATGCAAAATGTAAAACGTTAAATTTTAAATATTTAAATTTCAATCCATAAATACAGAAATATTTTTAATAATTTGTAAGTACTCCATTTCTACTCCTCTTCCATCTTTGGAGGATGTGGGCTTGCTACTTTTATTTTTTCTCATGGACTTTGATGAGTACTGTAGGTAATAGCAGGTCAGTTCTGGAGAATCCCATGGATTGAAGAGCCTGGCGGGCTACAGTCAATGGGATCACAAAGAATCTGACACGACTGAAGTGACCAGGCATGGACGCACACAGATATGTCCTATGATTTTGAGGAGCAGTCTGCTGAACACATCAGAGAGTTCCTGCTCAAGCTGTGTGCTTGTGTGTGCTAAGTCGCTTCAGTCGACTTGGACTGTTTGCAACCCTATGGACGGTAGCCCGCCAGGCTCCTCTGTCTGTAGGATTGTCTGGGCAAGAATACTGGAGTGGGTTGTCATTTCATCCTCCAGGGGGTCTTCCTGACCCAGGGATAGACTCTGCCTCTCTTATGTCTCCTGCACTGGGGGGCAGGTTCTTTACCACTACCGATACCTGGGAAGCAGCGCTCAAGCTACAGTGGCTCAGAAAAGGAAAAATAAGATTCTGTGGTGGTGTAAAATGGCCACCAAGTGGCCAGAGTCACTCTGATGGCAGCAAGCACTTGAGTTATGGAGGTCAGTCAGACCCTCTCAGGAATCCCAAACTAGTTTTCTTTTCTTTTCTTTTCTTTTTTTGTCCAATTTAGGTGACTTTCTGGACATCTTTTGAAAGTTCACAAGTAGCCATAAATCAGCTAAAGCAAATGGATGATCTTTTTCCTCCATGGCATGCTTGCTAAGTTGCTTCAGCCCTGTCCAAGTCTTTGCGACCCTATAGATGGTAGCATGCCATCTGTCCATGGATTCTCTGGACATGGATTCTGTTCATGGTTCCTCTGTCCATGGATTCTCCAGGCAAGAATACTGGAGTGGGTTGCAGTGCCCTCCTCCAGGTGATAGTGTGTGTGTAGTTGTCATTTTATCACACATATTGATTCATTAAACCCCTACAGTCAAGATAGGTACATTTCCATCATCACAAAGGTCTCCCTCCTCCTACCCCCGTATAGTCACACATGGTATTCTGGTCCCTCAATTCACCTCTGAGCATCAGCAGTCATGAATCTCTTCTCCATCTCTATAATTTTCTCATTAGGAGAAGGTTATATGAATGGCAACCTACAGTTTGTAAACTTTTCTTTGGTAATTTGTTATGTACTAAATTGTGTCTCTCCCAGAGGTCTGTTGAATTCCTGACCCCCAGGACCTCTGAATGTGACCTGATTTGGAAATGGAGTTGTTACAGCTGTAAGTAGTTCCAGTGAGGTCATATTGGAATAGAGAAGACCCTTATCCAGTATGACCATTGTCCTGACAAGAAGAGAAGAGACACAGAAACCCAGGGGAGAATGCCCTGTGATGAGGGAGACAGAGATGGAAGTGCTTTAGCTCCAGGTCATGGAACCCCAAGGACTGCCATCAACCACCAGAACCCAGGCAGCACAAAGGGAGGAGTCCCCCCTCCAGGTTTCAGAGGGAGCAGGGCCCCTGAAGCCATGACTTCAGACTCCTTGTCACCAGATTGTGAGACAATACATTTCTGTTGTTTAAACCACCCAGATCCTGATACTTTGTTGTGGCAGGCCTAGAAAACTCATACAATAACCTTTCTGTTTGAAGAACTTCCTTTAACCAACGCTAGTGACAAATTATCTTAGCTTCTCTTTATCTGATCACTTTTTTTTCTCTCTTTCATTCCTGAAGGATAGTTTCGTAAGGTATGGAATTCGTGGATTACAGTTCTTTTCTTTCAGCACTTGAAAAATATTCTGGCACTTCTCCAAGGTTTAGATGAGAAATCTGTCTTCATTCAGACTGATGGTAGGTACTGTTGCCCTTTTCCTTTGGTTGCTTTCAAAGTTTTTTCTTTATTTTTAGTTTTCCAGAATTGAGTTATAATGGGTCTTGATTTGGATTGATTGATTTGTTTGTGGTTTGCTTTGCTTCTTAGATCTTTAGGCTTATCCTTTCACCAAATTTGGGGAAATTTCAGGCCTTATTTCTTCAGATACTCTTTCTGTTTTCTTTTCTCCATCTGGGATTCTAATGATCCTTTTTTTTTTTTTTTTTTAAATTTTCCTACAGATTGCTAAGGTTCTGTTCAGCTTTTTTTTTTTTTTTTTGGGTGGGGGGGCCTGTTTTCTCTCTGTTGTTCACTTTGGGTGAATTCTATTCATATTCCTCAAGTTCATTGATTCTTTCCTCTGTCATTTCCACTATATTGTTGACCCCATCCACTGAGTTTTTAAAAGTTTCTGTGATTATATTTTTCAGTTATAAAAGTTCCATTTAGTTCTATGATATAATTATAACATCTGGGTTTTGTTTGTTTTGCTGAGATTTTCTGTTTTGACATTTGTTTCAAGAGGATTTGTACTTGATTGTTGAAACTTTTTTTTATAATGACTTGTATTCACTCAGGCTGCTATAACAAAAATCTATAGACTGTGTGACTTTTAAATAAGACACATATTTCTCACACTTCTGAAGTCTGGAAGTCCAAAATCAAAGTGTTGGGAGATTTTGTGCTTGCAAGGGCCTTCTTCTTGGCTTGCTGATAGCTGCCTTCTTACTTTTTGGTGTCTTTTTTCTTTTTCTAAGGTCACTAATCCCATCATGGGGTTCCACCTTCAAAACCTCATCTCAACACTCCTGTGCACGACTGCTTCCATAAGAACAGAATGATGTCTGCATTTGTATCTCAGAAAATAGGCTACTCCCTATCTGCTGCTGCTAAGTCGCTTCAGTCGCGTCCGACTCTGCGACCCCATAGATGGCAGCCCACCAAGCTCCGCTGTTCCTGGGATTCTCCAGGCAAGAACACTGGAGTGGGTTGCCATTTCCTTTTCCAATGCATGAAAGTGAAAAGTGACAGTGAAGTCACTCAGTTGTGTCCAACTCTTCGCGACCCCATGGACTGCAGCCTAGAAGGCTCCTCCATCCATGAGATTTTCCAGGCAAGAGTACTGGATTGGGTTGCCATTGCCTTCTCCGCTACTCCCTAGAGTAGTGACTAAAAAACACTGCAGGGATGCAGTTCAGTGTTTAGAGGACGGTTGAATTAATGGAGTATTAAAAAGGACGCTCAGAATTTCAGTGTTTGTTTAAAAAGGGAAAATGGGTATTTTTGGATACATTTATTTTCAGTATTAGTTATGTATTTGTTAGTGTATAACATTTTCTGAGTCCTGCCTATACAACACAAAAGGATGGCATGTACTCATCCTTTTCACTCCTTAAATAAATTATGCTCAGGCAGTATTGAGTGTGGCTTCCCAGGTGGCACCAGTGGTAAAGAACCTGCCTTCCAATGCAGGAGATGTAAGAGACATGGGTTCAATCCCTGGGCTGGGAAGATCCCCTGGAGGAGGAAATGGCAACCCACTCCAGTATTCTTGCTTGGAAAATCCCATGAACAGAGGAGCCTGGCAGGCTACAGTCCATGGGACAGCAAAGAGTCGGACACAACTGAGCGACTAACTCGACTCTCTAATCTCTTTCCTACATGGCCTGCTTGCTAAGTCGCTTCAGCCCTGTCTGACTCTTTGCAACCCTATGGGCGGTAGCATGCCGGGTTCCTCTGTCCATGGGTTCTCCAGGCAAGAATACTGGAGTGGGTTGCCGTGCCGTCCTCCAGGTGATCTTCCCGACCCAGGGATCGAACTCACGTCTCTTACATATCCTGCAGCGGCAGGCAAGATCTTTAACACTAGCGCCACCTGGGAAGCCCTTTCCTACATGCCACATAGTTCAAAGAGTTTCTGGCGGAGGTCACAGAAAGTTTAAAGATTCCTGCTGTGATTGATCCACAGGGGGCCAACGGGGGAGGGGCATTCAGTGACACATGACATGGGGTGTCAGAGTGACTGACCTCCCTGACTTGCATTTTATCCAATCATATATGGACCTTGCCGTGACATCAGGGCAGGCTGGGCTTATAAAGCCAGGCACCAGCCCTCAGAAGCCACCCTGTACTTCCCTCTGAGCTGTGGGGAAAGTGAGTCTGAAATGGATGAGCCATCGTCTAAGCTGTCTGAGGAAGACCTGGGCAATGAAGGAACTGAGCTCTGCGAAGCTGAGCCCTTCGAAACGGAGCCAAGGAAGGCAAAGAAGACACCAAAGGGCCGCCGTGGCGGCAGCCGCAGCGGCCATCACAGTCACCGCCCCTCCGAGAACATTGAGAGCTTCGCCACCTATTTCCCCCAGGGTGCTGAAGCAAGTCCACATGGGCTTGAGTTTCTCACAGGAGGCCGTGAACCTCATGAATTCCTCCGTGATGGATATGTTCCAGCACATAGCCGAAGAGGCTGGGCACCTGGCCCGCAACAACAAGCCCCGCACCATCACTCCAGAGAGACCCAGACCTCTGTGCACTTGCTGCTGCCTGGGGAGATGGGCAAGCATGTCGTGTCAGAGGCCACCAACGTGGTCATCAAATATACCTCCAGCAGATAGGCTGACCCTGACCACCGGAACTTTGCAAACCAAAGGCTCTTTTCAGAGCCACTCGGCAGGAAAAGACCTGTAGCACTGAACAGTCACATGCACTCTGGGTTCTCGCCCTGTGCCCTACTGTCCATGGTTAAAACATTTCTACCCTGAGGAAAGCATTATAAACCTCATCAATATGTGTCTGTAATGTCAATCGTTCTGTGGAAAATCATGAACATTTCTTAATCATATTGCATCTCCTCACTTTCCTAAAAGGTCATTTCTATCTGTGGTTTCTCTGTCAGCCACTTTAGGGATGTTTATGGTCAAAATTCTTTCCATGAAAGTTTCATTGACCTTTCAGATATTTTTATGTTCGATATAGGAATCCATAAAATGCAGTAGCAGACATAAATGCCTTCCCAGGTGGCGCTAGTGGTAAAGAACCTCGCTGCCAGTGCAGGTAGATGTAGGAGAGGTAGGTTTGATCCCTGGGTCTGGAAGATCTCCTGGAGAAGGGCATGGCAACCCTCTCCAGTATTGCCTGGAGAATCACATGGACAGAGGAGCCTGGTGGGCTGTGGTTCATAGGGTCACAAAGAGTCAGACATGACTTACCATCCATTTACACAGCAGATATAAAAATCATAATTACCCATTCCTACTCTTTCAACATATCTGAAATCTGGATTCACTTAAAAACATAAAATAGGACCCCACTGCAGTGTAAAATTTGAAAATCTAATTTTCTGGAATCAAGCAATATACTTTCTGAAATTAATGTTCTACCTAATTCAGATTTATCTCCTTTTTTTTTTTTTTTTTTTACAGCCTGTAACTTTTTGGGGTTTATGCAAAAGTCTTGGCTTAAGTGCAGTTTTGCCCAAATGATGAGATCATTGAAGGACAGACGCTGTAGCCACAGTCTCCATAGTAACAGCCAATGGGACTGGCGACTCAGTAAGCCAAATGATAGGACCAAAGTGTGGTGGGGGACCAGCGATGAGCCAATAACAGCTTTCCTGTGATTTTCACCTTGGAGATTGATTAGGAAGGGGTTGTGATGGTTTTCTTGTTGATTTTCTGTTCAAGTGGTTGCTTTTAACCATGGTGATTTAAGTACAGGCATCCAGATCTGGTAGTGGGACATGTCTCTAGTTCCTTGCATCAAAATAAGAGAAGGATGTTCAGCAACTCAGAATTTAGAGGACTCCTTCTTCTAACTCTAGCAATTTGAGTGTTAATGCTTATAATAATATTTATTAAATTTAATATCCATTGTGTTTCTTGGTGCATTGACCTGTTCTTTTGTTTTTCTGTAGGTATGTAGGTGACTTTCAGTGTAGTTGGTGATTTTACAATTCCTTTTTTTCCCATTAATTTCTAGCTTACTACAACATTGACGAGACAATGCACTATCTAAAAGTTTCAGTCTTTTGTAATTTTCTATGATTTTCATTAGAATTCAGTATTTCATCATTTTTTTTAAATTTAAATTTATTTATTTTAATTAGAGGCTAATTACTTTACAATATTGTATTGGTTTTGCCATACATCAGCATGAATCCTCCACGGGTATACACGTGTTCCCAATCCTATTTCATCACATTTTAAACTATACTTTCTTCAATTCTTAGTAAGAGTATACTGTAGAGCAAAAGGAACTATAGCAATTATTTTTTTCAGCAACTTTGAACAGTTTAATATATAAAATTATTGGACACTGTGTTGTAAACCTGAACTAATATAATATTGTAACTCAGCTAAACTTAAATGAAAATTTTCAAAATTAAAAAACATTCTCAGTACTCCTGGATTTGGATGTAGAAACCTGTGAACGATGTCAGTATCAGCCAAACGATGAGAGAAAACTAGAGAAAATGGGGAATTCTAGCCTTTTCTTGAGCCCAGATTCAGTGCTTCATTAGGTCAGTCAGACATGATAGAGTTCTATAATGTCTAAATTATTGTTCTAGTAATTTCATTTCCCATTTTATTCTCATTTTCCCATAAGTGTATTATGGAATTCTTCAGAAGTATTTTATGTGCGATATGCAATAGATAAAGTGAAGAAACAGCTATACCCATCCACTACCTATATTATACTTATCACACATATGCCAGATTAAGCATGCAAGTAATTTTGTAAACGGGGACTGATATATAGTACAGGAATGGCAAAACGAACTTTTCACAAAGATTTAACTTTTCTAGTTCCCTGGTTTCTGAAATTCTGTTAAACATTCATACAGATGTTTCGAATCAATGTTTTTCCAGCAGAGAATCAGTTGCTCTTTAAAACACAAGCTTCCATGGCCTGCAATTTTACATCCATTAGAGAGTGTCCAGCGAGAGCAGCTCAATCTCCTGTCTCCACTGGTACAACTTGCAATGGTCAACTGGCAAGCTGTGAGCCACAGCCGTTGACTGAAAGTGTGTTTGAATGACCAGGGCTAAACAGATATAGTTTTTCTATGAAATTCAGCCTGAAGATTAAGGGAGAAGGAACTGTGATAGTTTGCCAGTTCTTTTTTGGTTCCATATTTCTTTTTAATCATGGGGATAAAATATGAACTCAGATCAGGTCATATCTTCAGCCTCTTGCATCAATTTAGAAAAGGATTATTACTAATATAAACTCTAAGATATCTCCTTTTACCTCAAGACGTTTGAATGTGAAGTTCATGTTAAGGGTCATATATTTTCTATTGTGGTTTTTTCTTGGCCCTTGAAAAATTGTATTTGAATTTTACTTAAGTCATTTTTCTATAGTGTATTGATGGATGTTAAAGAAATGGATTTCCTATTATTTTTGTTTTAAACTGATTTCTAATTTAGTACATCTGCAGAGAGAGAACATTCTGTGGGATTTCAATCCTTTGTAATATTTTGATTTGCTTTAGATCACTGACTTCTGCCTCACTGAATACAATAAAGTCTTTGTGTGGAGCATAACAAACTGTGGAAAATACTTAAAACGATGGAAACATCATCCCACATTACCTGTCACCTAAGGAGCCTTATGCAGGTCAAGAGGCAAGAGTTAGAACCAGATATGGAACAATGGAGTGATTCCAAATTGGGAAATGAGTACGTCAAGTCAGTGTATTGTCACCCTGCTTATTTAAATTCTATGCAGAGGACATCATGTGAAATGCTGGAATGGATGAAGCACAAGCTGGAATCAAGATTTCTGAGGAAATATAAACAACCTGACATATGCAGATGACACCATCCTAATGGCAGAAAATGAGGAGGAACTAAAGAGCCTCTTGATGAAGTTGAAAGAGGAGACTGAAAAAGCAACCTTAAAACCTAACATTAAAAATGAAGATCATGGCATCTGGTCCCAACACTTCATGGCAAATAGATGGGGAAAAAGTGGAAACAGTGACAGACTTTATTTTCTTGGGCTCCAAAATCACTGTGGATGGTGACTGCAGGCATGAAATTTAAAGTTGCATGCTCCTTGGAAGAAAAACTATGACAAAGCTAGACAGTGTAGTAAAAAGCAGAGGCATCACTTTGACAACAAAGGTCCGTCCAGTCAAAGCTATTGTTTTTTCCAGTAGTCCTGTATGGATGTGACAGTCGGACCATAGAGAAGGCTGAGTGCCGAAGAATTGATGCTTTTGAACTGTGGTCTTGGAAAAGATTCTTGCAACTCACTTGGACAGCAAAGAGATCAAACCAGTCAATGTTTAAGGAAATCAACCCTGAATATTCCTTGGAAGGATGGATGCTGAAGCTGAAGCTCCAATACTTTGGCTACCCGATGAGAAGAGCTGAGTCACTGGAAAAGACCCTGATGCTGGGAAAGATTGAGTGCAGGAGGAGAAGGGAGCAAAAAAGGATGAGATGGTTGGATGGCATCACCGATCCAACAGACATGATTTTGAGCAAACTCCGGGAGATAGTGAGGGACAGCGAAGCGTGGTATGCTGCAGTTCATGGAGTCACAAAGAGTCGGACATGACTGAGAGACTGAATGACAACAACAACAACATAGAGGTAAGACAGAGGGTATCAGGTGTGATTATTTTCTTGGTAACATAGAGGGTATCAAGAGAGATTATCTTCTGGCCCTTTCCTTCTTTGCTTGCTTCGTTGTGTGTTTCTAATCATGGCGATTTTGAAATATCATATCTGAGACTGATGTATGAAATGCCAGAAATCAGTATATTGAACAGTACGTACTTCATGTCTCACACTTTTGGAGGCCAGAAATCCCACTGAAGATGTCAGCCGGTTTGGTTCCTTCAGAGTGATGTGAAGGAAGCCTCTGTTCCAGTCCTCTCTCCTTGGCTTGTGGAGATGGCAGTGACCCTTCCATATCTGCTCACAGTTTCCTCCCTATATGAAGGTTTCTGTGTCCATATTTCCCATTTTTATGTGGATACAGGGCATTTTGGATTAGAGGGCATCATAATGAACCCAGTTGAACTTGATTCCTCCAGTATAAATCCTGTCTCCGTAAACACGTATTACATGTCAGTTACTAGGGTTTAGTACATCAGCACAGATGTATTAGGGAAAGGAATTCAACCCAGAGAAGACAAGAATTTTGAGTTTAGGTGGGCATAGCTGTTGAATTTTCCATTGTATTGAAACCATTTTTTTTTCACAGATAAATGCTGGTATGATATTTACTAGGTGGTATAGCTACAATGTTTTAATTCTTCAAACATACAAGTGTAGAATATTGAGGGAAAGTCTTACTTATACGAATTTCTTGATGAATGAGGGTATCCAAATCCCTGTGCAATTTGGCAAATATTGAATTTTTGATAATCACATGTCATTTATCGATGGATGCATTATAAATTACGTCAGAACTTAGTGCATTAAGGGAGCGATTATTTATGATTCCTTATGTATCTAATGTGCAAGGTGAATGCTTCTGTTGATGTGTCTAGTAAGTGTCAGGATTTTTTTGCAACTCCCTGTTTTTCATAGTCCCTTGTGCACTTTATATAACATTGCTTCAAAATTAATACTGTATAAGACACTTCTCTGCATTCTAAAATGGCTGCTTGATAATCAGTAATGGTGTGTACATACTCATATAACAATAATAATAAAAATAAAGAGAACATTGGTGAGCACTTAAGGGAAAAAATAAAGTCACTCCTCTCATGTAATTTTCTCAACTATTTCAATAGTGAATAATTTTATTCAGTTTATAAAAGTTTCTGATTTTCCTCTCTATCTGAAGAGAGAAGTTACTATTTCATTTCAGTCCTTATAAATTCATTCTGGTTTATTTTTTTAATTTATATATTTATTTTACTTTTTAAAAATTTATTTATTTTAACTGGAGGCTAATTACTTTACAATATTGTAGTGGTTTTTGCCATACATTGACATGAATCAGCCATGGGTGTACATGTGTTCCCCATCCTGAACCCCCCTCCCACCTCCCTCCCTATCCCATCCCTCTGGGTCCTCCCAGTGCACCAGCCCTGAGCACCCTGTCTCATGCATCAAACCTGGACTGGCGATCTGTTTCACAGATGATAATATACATGTTCCAATGCTAGTCTCTCAGATCATCCCACCCTTGCCTTCTCCCACAGAGTCCAAAAGACTGTTCTATACATCTGTGTCTCTTTTGCTGTCTCGCATATGGGTTATCGTTACCATCTTTCTAAATTCCATACATATGCGTTAGTATACTGTATTGGTGTTTTTCATCCTGACTTACTTCACTCTGTATAATAGGCTCCAGTCTCATCCACCTCATTAGAACTGATTCAAATGCATTCTTTTTAACGGTTGATTAATATTCCATTGGGTATATGTACCACAGCTTTCTTATCCATTCGTCTGCTGATGGACATCTAGGTTGTTTCCATGTCCTGGGTATTGTAAACAGTGCTGCGATGAACATTTGGGTACACGTGTCTCTTTCTGGTTTCCTCGGTGTTTATGCCCAGCAGTGGGATTGCTGAGTCATATGGCAGTCCTATTTCCAGTTTTTGAAAGAATCTCCACGCTGTTCTCCATAGTGGTTGTACTCGTTTGCATTCCCACCAACCGTGTAAGAGGGTTCCCTTTTCTCCACACCCTCTCTAGCATTTATTCTTTGTAGGTATTTTGATAGCAGCCATTGTGACCGGTGTGAAATGGTACCTCATTTTGGTTTTGATTTGCATTTCTCTGACAATGAGTGATGTTGAGCATCTTTTCATGTGTTTGTTAGCCATCTGTATGTCTTCTTTGGAGATATTTCTGTTTAGTTCTTTGGCCCAGTTTTTTACTGGATCATTTATTTTTCTGGAATTGAGCTGCAGGAGCTGCTTCTACACTTTTCAGATTAATTCTTTGTCAGTTGCTTCATTTGCTATTTTTTTCTCCCATTCTGAAGGCTGTCTTTTCACCTTGCTTCTAGTTTCCTTCGTTGTGCAAAAGGTTTTAAGTTTAATTAGGTCCCATTTGTTTATTTCTCCTTTTATTTCCATTACTCTGGGAGGTGGGTCATAGACGATCCTGCTGTGATTTATGTCAGAGTGTTTTGCCTATGTTTTCCTCTAGGAGTTTTAGTTTCTGGTCTTACATTTAGATCTTTAATCCATTTTGAGTTTATTTTTGTGTATGGTGATAGAAAGTGTTGTGGTTTCATTCTTTCACTAGTGGTTGACTAGTATTCCCAGTATCACTTGTTAAAGAGATTGTCTTTTTTCCATTGTATTTTCTTGCCTCCTCTGTCAAAGAGGTAAGTGTGTGGATTTATCTCTGGGCTTTCTAGTTTGTTCCACTGATCTATATTTCTGTCTTTGTGCAAGTGCCATACTGTCTTGATGACTGTAGCTTTGTAGTGTATCCTGAAGTGAGGCAGGTTGATTCCTCCAGTTCCATTCTTCTTTCTCAAGACTGCTTTGGTTATTCGAGGTTTTTTGTATTTCCATACAAATTGGGAAATTATTTGTTCTAATAGTCTGAAAAACACCGTTGGTCACTTGAGAGGGATTGCAGAGAAGGCAATGGCACCTGACTCCAGTACTCTTGCCTGGAAAATCCCATGGGTGGAGGAGCCTGGAAGGCTGCAGTCCAAGGGGTCGTGAAGAGTCAGACACGACTGAGCCACTTCACTTTCACTTTTCGCTTTCATGCACTGGAGAAGGCAATGGCACCCCACTCCAGTGTTCTTGCCTGGAGAATCCCAGGGACAGGGGTGCCTCGTGGGCTGCCGTCTATGGGGTTGCACAGAGTCGTACACGACTGAAGCAACTTAGCAGTAGCAGCAGTGAATCTATAGATTGCTTGGAGAAGTATACTCATTTTCACTGTATTGATTCTTCTGATCCATTAACATGGTATGTTTCTTCATCTATTTATTTCATCTTTGATTTCTTTCATCAGTGTTTTATAGTTTTCTATATATAGGTCTTTTGTTTCTTAGGTAGATTTATTCCTAAGTATTTTATTCTTTTCATTGCAATGGTGAATGGAATTGTTTCCTTAATTTCTCCTTCTGTTTTCTAATTGTTAGTGTATAGGAATTCAAGGGATTTCTGTGTGTTGATTTTATATCCTGCAATGTTACTCTATTCATTGATTAGCTCTAGTAATTTTCTGGTGGTGTCTTTAGGGTTTTCTATGTAGCAAACAGTGAGAGTTTTACTTCTTCTTTTCCAATCTGGATTCCTTTTATTTCTTTCTCTTCTCTGATTGCTGTGGCTAAAACTTCCAAAACTATGCTGAATAGTAGTGGTGAGAGTGGGCACCATTGTCTTGTTCCTGACTTTAGGGGAAATGCTTTCTACTTTTCACCATTGAGGATAATGTTTGCTGTGGGTTTATCATAGCTGGCTTTTATTATGTTGAGATATGTTCCTTCTGTGCCTGCTTTCTGGAGGGTTTTTTATCATAAATGGATGTTGAATTTTGTCAAAGGCTTTCTCTGCATCTATTGAGATAATCATATGGTTTTTATCTTTCAATTTGTTAATGTGGTGAATCACATTCATTGATTTGTGGATATTAAAAAATCCTTACATCCCTGGGATAAAGCCCACTTGGTCTTTTTAATATGTTGTTGGATTCTGTTTGCCAGAATTTTGTTAAGGATTTTTGCATCTATGTTCATCAGTGATATTGGCCTGTAGTTTTTTTGTGTGTGTGTGTGGCATCTTTGTATGGTTTTGGTATTAGGGTGATTGTGGCCTCATAGAATGAGTTTAGAAGTTTACCTTCCTCTGCAATTTTCTGGAAGAGTTTGAGTAGGATAGGTGTCAGCTCCATAAGCTTAATAGCTGATCTTGTAGCAGAACTCCACAGGCCAGAAGGGAATGGCAGGATATATTTAAAGTGTTGAATGGTACAAATCTACAACCAAGATTACTGTACCCAGCAAGGATCTCATTCAAAATTGATGGAGAAATAAAAAGCTTTTCAGACAAGCAAGAGTTAAGAGAATTCAGTACCACCAAACCAGCTTTACAACAAATGTTTAAGGGACCGATAGAGTCAAGAAATACAAGAGAAGAAAAAAGATCTACAAAATCAACCCCAAAGAATTAAGAAAATGGCAATAGGAACATATATATCAATAATTAATTTAAATATAAATGGATTAAATGCTCCAACCAAAAGACACAGACTGGATGAATGGATACAAAAACAAGACCCATATATATGCTGTCTACGAGAAACCCACTTCAGGCCTCAAGACATATATGGACTGAAATTGAGAGGATAGAAAAATATATTCTATGCAAATGGGAAACAAAAGAAAGCTGGAGTAGCAATCCTCATATCAGACAAAATAGATCTTAAAGAAGAAGAAGATTACAAGAGATAAGGAAGGGCACTGCATAATGATCATGGGATCAATTCAAGAGGGAGACATAACAGTTGTAAATATCTATGCACCCTACATAGGAGTACCTCAATACATAAGACAAACACTAAAAAACAAAAAAGGAGAAATTGACAGTAACACAATAGTGGTAGGAGACTTTAACACCCCACTCACACCAATGGACAGATCATCAAAGGAGAAAATTAGTAAGGAAACACAAGTCTTAAATGATACATTAGAGGAGATGGATCACATTGATATCTTCAGGATATTCCATCCAAATGCAGAAGAATACACCATTCTTTTCAAGTGCACATGGACCATTCTCCAGGATAGACCACATCTTGGATCGCAAATCAAACCTCAGTAAATTTAAGAAGATTGAAATCTTATCAAGCATCTTCTCTGACCACAACGCTATAAGACTAGATATCAATTACAAGAAAAAAACTGTAAGAAACACCAACACATGGAGATTAAAAAATATGTTTCTAAATAACCAACAGGTTACTGAAGAAATCAAAAGGGAAATAGACACATCCACACATACACAAAGATAAACTCAAAATGGATGTAAAGACCTAAATATAAGACCGGAAACTATAAAACTCTTAGAGGAAAACATAGGCAGGAGACTCAATGGCATAAAGCAAAGCAAGATCCTCTATGACCCACCTCCTAGAGTAATGGAAATAAGAACAAAAGTAAACAAATGGGACCTGGTCAAACTTAAAAGCTTTTGCAAATCAAAGGAAACTCTAAGCAAGGTGAAAAGACAACCCTTGGAATGGGAGAAAATAACAGCAAATGAAACAACTGACAAAGGATTAATTTCCAAAATATACAAGCAGCTCATACAACTAATTGCCAGAAAACAAATAACGCAATCAAAAAGTGGGGGAAAGACTTAAACAGACATTTTTCCAAAGAAGACATACAGATGGCTAACAAACACATGAAAAGATACTCAACATCACTCATTATCGGAGAAATGCAAACCAAAGTGAGATATCACCTCATACCGGTCAGAATCAGCTCAGTTCAGTCGCTCAGTCGTGTCTGACTCTTTGCAACCCCATAAGTCACAGCACGCCAGGCCTCCCTGTCCGTCACCAACTCCCGAAGTTCACTCAAACTCACGTCCATCGAGTCGGTGATGCCATCCAGCCATCTCATCCTCTGTCATCCCCTTCTCCTCCTGCCCCCAATCCCTCCCTGCATCAGAGTCTTTTCCAACGAGTCAACTCTTTGCATGTGGTGGCCAAAGTACTGGAGTTTCAGCTTTAGCATCATTCCTTCCAAAGAACACCCAGGACTGATGTCCTTTAGAATGGACTGGTTGGATCTCCTTGCAGTCCAAGGGAGTCTCAAGAGTCTTCTCCAACAGTGCAGTTCAAAAGCATCAGTTCTTCGGCACTCAGCTTTCTTCATAGTCCAACTCTCACATTCATTCATGACCACTAGAAAAACCATAGCCTTGACTAGACGGACGTTTGTTGGCAAACTAATGTCTCTGCTTTTTAATATGCTTCTCTAGGTTGGTCATAAATTTCCTCCCAAGGAGCAAGTGTCTTTTAATTTCATGGCTGCAGTCACCATCTGCAGTGATTTTGGAGTGCAGAAAAATAAAGTCAGCCACTGTTTCCACTATCATAGGCAATGGGAATTTACTGTATGGCTCAGGAAACTCAAACAATCAACCTAGAGGGGTGGGATGGGGAAGGAGGTGGGACCGGGGTTCAAAATGGAGAGGATATGTGTATACCTATGGCTGATTCATGTTGGGGTTTGACAGAAAGCAACAAAATTCTGGAAAGCAATTATCCTTCAATAAAATAATAAATTAAAAAGAAAAAAATTCATACAGATGTATCTAATTAGTTATCTTCTAACAGAGAATCTTTTGATCTTTAAAACAATAACTTTCATGACCTGCAATTTTGTGTCCATTAGGGAGTGTCCAGGGAAGGCATTTCAAACATCTATCTCCACTGGTACAGCCAGTCGGAGACTGGCAGCCTGTGAGTCACAGCTGTTGACTCAAAGTGTGGTTGAGTGACCAGAGCTCAAGGGATAATAGCCTTTCTATGAAAATCAGGCTGGAGATTAAGGGGGAAGGAACGTGGTACTTGGCCAGTTCTTTTTGGTTCTTTATTTATATTTAGCTATGGAGACTTAAGGACATGAATCCAGAGCGGGTCATGTCTTCAGGCCCTTACAGCAATGTAGAAGAGAATGATCAGCAATAAAACCTACAGTATCTCCTTTTACCTCAAAATGTTTGAATGGCCAGCTTCATGTTGAAGTTCACGGCTTTTCTTGTCCATTCCCTTTTCTTTGTGGTCCAGGAGGATTTTTCTTTTAATTTCATTTGTGTAAATTTCCTATATATGGAGTGATGAATTTTAATGGTGTTGCTAATTTTCTATTAGTTTCCTTGATAAACAAGTTTCTAGCTTATGACATCTGTTGAGAGAGAACAATCTGTGGAATTTCAGTCCTTTACAATTTATTATGATTTTCTTTGAAGCTTATTACATCCTATTGTGAAATATTTCATTTGAATATTTAAAATAAGCTGTAAGTAACCCTTTTGACTAGGATGGTGACACGTGTGGAGGATATCTCTGTTATGCAAACAATGAGATAAAAGTGATATAAACTACAAAATTCAAAAATTTAAGTGCTCATTCTTCGTAGCCAGTGTTCTTGCCTGGAGAACTCCAGGGACACGGGAGCCTGGTGGGCTGCCGTGTATGGGGTCACACAGAGTTGGACACGACTGAAGCGACTTAGCAGCAGCAGCAGAGTTTTTGATCTTCACAGAGATCAAAAACACATTATTATACCTCAGACAGAGCACCACCTCCTGAAGAGTAAAATGGGGGCAAGATTTGATTCCAGAGAGAGTTAATGGACTATTGCAAATATGAATGGGGCCAATATCACCTCCAGACCTCTCTTTGAGATCAATAGAAAAAGAATTTAGGCAATAAGCCCCCTCAAGAAGTTCATTTCTTATTATTATTCTGTAATGTTGAAAATTAAGGATTTTGAAGAGGAAAAGGAGCTTATTATGCAAGCTACATTAAAATCAACCATGAAATCCAGTGCATACCTTACTGTTGCAGCAATTAGAAATTGAATATCCACTGGGAAAAAAATTCAGAAGTGGAAACTCTGTGCAGATCCAGGTGCCTTCTCTGAGAAACAAATGTGAACCATTTGAAAAGAGTGACTTCAGAAAACACCTTAATGTCTATGTTGCTAATAGTTGCTGCTTCAAAACATCAGTTTTTCTTCCTATGAGTCAGGAATGCATTACCAAGGTAGATTTAGAAAAGGCAGAGGAACAACAGATCATATTGCCAACATCTGTCGGATCATCAAAAAAGTAAGAGAGGTCCAGAAAAAAATCTACTTCTGCTTTATTGACTATGCCAAAGTCTTTGACTATGTGGATCACAGCAGACTGTGGAGAATTCTTCAAGAGATGGAAATACCAGAACCCCTTGCCCGCCTCCTGAGAAACCTGTATGCAGGTCAAGAAGCAACAGATAGAAATGGACATGAACAACAGACTGGTTCCAAATAAGGAAAGGAGTACCTCAAGGCTGTGTATTGTCACCCTGTTTATTTAACGTATATGCAGAGTACATCATGAGAAATGCTGCACTGGAAGAAGCACAGGCTGGAATCAAGACTGCTGGGATAAATACCAATAACCTCAGATATGTAGATGACACCACCCTTATGGCAGAAAAGGAAGAGAAACTAAAGAACCTCTTGATGAAAGTGAAAGAGGAGAGGGAAAGGTTGGCTTGAAACTCAACATTCAGAAAATGAAGATCATGGCATCCGGTCCCATCACTTCATGGCAAATAGATGGAGAAAAAGTGGAAACAGTGGCAGACTTTATTTTGGGGGGCTCCAAAATCACTGCAGATGGTGACTGCAGCCATGAATTTAAAAGATGCTTACTCCTTGGAAGGAAAGTTATGACCAATCTAGACAGCATATTATAAAGCAGAGACATTACTTTGCCAACAAACATCCGTCTAGTCAAGGCTATGGTTCTTCCAGTAGTCACGTATGGATGTGAGAGTCACACTTTAAAAGAAAGCTGAGCGCCGAAAAAACTGATGCTTTTGAACTGTGGTGTTAGAGAAGACTCTTGAGAGTCCCTTCTACAGCGAGGAGATCCAACCAGTCCATCCTAATGGAAATCAGACCCTGATGCTGGGGAAGATTGAAGGTGGGAAGCGAAGGGAACAACAGAGGATGAGATGGTTGGATGGCTTCACTGACTCAATGGCCATGAGTTTGAGTAAGCTCCTGGAGTAGGTGATGGACAGGAGGGGCTGGAGTGCTGCAGTCACTGGGGTTGCTCAGCCTTCTTGATAGTCCAATTCTCACATCCATACATGACTACTGGAAAGACCATAGCTTTGACTAGACAGACCTTTGTTGGCAAAGTAATGTCTCTGCTTTTTAATATGCTGTCCAGCTTGGTCATAGCTTTTCTTCCAAGGAACAATTGTCTTTGATTTTATGGTTGTAGTCACCATTTGCAGTGATTTTGGAGCCCCCCCCCCCACCACCACCAAGAAAACTCCCTCACTGTCCCCACTGTTTCCCCATCTACTTGCTGTGAAATGATGGGATAGAGGCCATGATCCTCTTTTTCTGAATTTTGAGTTTTAAACCAACTTTTTCACTCTTCTCTGTCACTTTCATCTAGAGGCTCTTTAGTTCCTCTTTGCTTTCTGCCATGAGGGTGTTATCATCTGCGTATCTGAGGTTATTGATATTTCTCCTAGCAATCTTGTTTCCAGCTTGTGCTTCATCCACACCAGCGTTTCTCATGATGTACTCTGCATATAAGTTAAATAAGCAGGGTGACAATATACAGCCTTGATGTACTCCTTTCCCAATTTCTAAACAGTCTGTTGTTCCATGTTCAGTTCTAACTGTTGCTTCCTGACCTGCATACAGATTTCTCAAGAGGCAGATCAGGTGGTCTGGTATTCCCATCTCTTTCAGAATTTTCCACAGTTTCTTGTGATCCACACAGTCAAAGGCTTTGGCATAGTTGATAAAGCAGAAATAGATGTTTTTCTGGAACTGTCTTGCTTTTTCGATGATCCAATAGATGTTGGCAATTTGATCTCTGGTTCCTCTGCCTTTTCTAAATCCAACTTGAACATCTGGAAGTTCAAGGTCCATGTACTGTTGAAGCCTGGATTGGAGAATTTTGAGCATTACTTTGCTAGCATGTGAGATGAGTGCAATTGTGCGCTAGTTTGAGCACTCTTTGATATTGCCTTTCTTTGGGATTAGAATGAAAATTGACCTTTTCCAGTCCTGTGGCCACTGCTGAGTTTTCCAAATTTGCTGGCATATTGAGTGCAGCACTTTCACAGCATCATCTTTAAGGATTTGAAATAGCATAATTGGAATTCCATCACCTCCACTAGCTTTGTTCATAGTGATGCTTCCCAAGGCCCACTTGACTTCACATTCCAGGTTGTCTGGCTCTAGGTGAGTGATCATGCCATCATAATTACCTAGGTCATGAAGATCCTTTTTGTATAGGTCTTCTGTGTATTCTTGCCACCTCTTCTTAATATCTTCTGCTTCTGTTAGGTCTATACCATTTTTGTCCTTTATTGTGCCCATCTTTGCATGAAATGTTCCCCTGGTATCTCTAATTTTCTTGAAGAGATCTCTAGTCTTTCCCATTCTATTGTTTTCCTCTGTTTATTTGCACTGATCACAAAAGAAGACTTTCTTAACTCTCTTTCTATTCCTTGGAACTCTGCATTTGAAGGGGTATATCTTTCCTTGTCTTGTTTGCTTTTCACTTCTCTTCTTTACACAGCTATTTGTAAGGCCTCCTCAAACAGCCTCAACCTCCTCAAAAGCCATTTTGCTTTTTTGCATTTCCTTTTCTTGGAGGTGGTCTAGATCCCTGTCTCCCGTATAATGTCACGAACCCCCGTCTATAGTTCTTCAGGCACTTTGTCTAGCAGATCGAATCCCTTGAATCTATTTGTCACTTCCACCGTATAATTGTAAGGGATTTGATTTAGGTCATACCTGAATGCTCTAGTGGTTTTCCCTTCTCTCTTCCATGTAAGCATGAATTTGGCAATAAAAAGTTCATGATCTGAACCACAATCAGCTCCTGGTCTTGTTTTTGCAAACTGTATAGAGCTTCTCCATCTTTGGCTGCAAAGAATACAATCAGTCTGATTTTGGTGTTGACCATCTGGTGATGTCCATGTGTAGAGTATTTTCTTGTGTTGTTGGAAGAGGGTGTTTGCTATGACCAGTTCAGTCTCTGTGCAAAACTCTGTTAGCCTTTGCCCTGCTTCATGCTGCACTTCAAGGCCAAATTTGCCTGTTACTCCAGGTATCTCTTGACTTCCTACTATTGCATTTCAGTCCACTATAATGAAAAGGACATCTTTTTGGGGTGTTAGTTCTAGAAGGTCTTGTAGGTCTTCATAGAACCGTTCAACTTCAGCTTCTTCAGCATTACTGGTCAGGGCATAGACTTGGATTACTCTGATATTGAATTATTGCCTTGGAAACAAACAGATCATTCAGCATCCAAGTACTGCATTTCAGACTCTTTTGTTGGCTGTGATGGCTACTCCATTTCTTCTAAGGGATTCTTGCCCACAGTAGTAGATATAATGATCATCCTAGTTAAATTCAACCATTCCAGTCCACTTTAGCTCGCTGATTCCTAAAATGTTGACGTTCACATTTGCCATCTCCTGTTTGACCACTTCCAATTTGCCTTGATTCATGGACCTAACATTCCAGGTTCCTATGCAATATTGCTCTTTACAGCATCGGACTTTCCTTCCATCACCAGTCACATCCACAACTGGGTGTTGTTTCTGCTTTGGCTCCATCTCTTCATTCTTTCTGGAGTTATTTCTCCCCTGATCTCCAGTAGCATATTGGGCGCCTACCCACCTGGGGAGTTCATCTTTCAGTGTCCTATGTTTTTGCCTTTTCATACTGTTCATGGGGTCCTCAAGGCAAGAATACTGAAGTGGTTTGCCATTCCCTTCTCCAGTGGACCACATTTTGTCTGAACGCTCCATCGTGACCTGTCCGTCTTGGGTGGCCCTACACGGCATGGCTCATAGTTTTACTGAGTTGGACAAGGCTGTGGTCCATGGGATCAGGTCGGTTAGTTTTCTGTGATTGTGGTTTCAGTCTGTCTGCCCTCTGATGCAGAAGGATAAGAGGCTTATGAAAGCTTCCTGATGGGAGAGACTGACTGAGGGGGAAACTGGGTCTTGTTCTGATGGGTGGGACCATGCTCAATAAATCTTTAATCCAATTTTCTGTTGATGAGTGGAGCTGTGTTCCCTCCCTCTTATTTACCTGGGGCCAAACTATGGTGGACGTAATGAAGATAGTGGCGACCTCCTTCAAAAGGCCCCATGCATGCACTGCTACACTCAGTGCCCCCAACCCTGCAGCAGGCCACCACCAACCTACATCTCCACTGGAGACTCCTGGACACTCCCAGGCAAGTCTGGGTCAGTCTCTTGTGGGGTCACTGCTCCTTTCTCCTGGGTCCTGGTGCACACAAGGTTCTGTTTGTGCGCTTCAAGAGTCTATTTCCCAGTCCTGTGTAAGTTCTGGCCGCTTTATGGTGGGGTTAATGGCGGCCTCCTCCAAGAGTGCTTATGCCATACCCAAGTCTGCTGCACCCAGGGCCCCTGCCCCTGTGGCAGTCCATTGCTGACTCATACCTACACAGAAGACACTCGAACCCAGTTCTTTCTCAGTCTACGTGGGGTCTCTGGGTCCTGGTGCACACAAGGTTTGTTCGAGCCCTCTGAGTGTCTCTGGCAGAGATGGGGTGTGATTCTAAAGGTGAATTCGCCCCTCCTACCATCTTGCTGGGGCTTCTCTGACCTTGGACGTGGGGTATCTCCTCAGGGCTGCTCCAGGGTCACACAGCCATGGAAACCAGTATTGCCCAACACACTTCCGTATTCTTGCTGGAGAACCCTGCTCCCTGACAGAGAAGCCTGGCAGGCCAGTCTCCAGGGTCACAAAGAGTAGGACACTACCGAAGCGACCCCACATGCAGAGGCGCAAGACTTTTTTTGCCTGTGGCAGCTCTGCCCCAGTGAGAGTTGAGGGTGAAGGTGGCACAGCTGCTTGTCTTGCGGGGACCCTGGCAGCACCAGGTGTGCAGGGACACGGACTGGTGCACATAACTCCTGCACAGGAGTTATGGCCCTATCAGAGTCTTTTTTCGAGCCTCTTGTAGCTGGCGATCAGAAGGCCTCTTTGGCCAGTCTTTGTCCATAGCTCCACCCGTTCAGGCACTTAGAGGGCTTCCTTGCCTGGGGACCTTCTCTGTTGTTTGGCACATCAGGCACATATAGGGGCCCCCCTGGCTGGGGTTCTACTCTGTAGATTGGCACATCAGGCACTTAAAGGGGCACCCTGGGTGGGGTCCTACTCTGTAGTTCAGTGCGTCAGGTGCTTGCTGGGCCAGCCTCTCTATTATTGTTCAGCTGCCAATGCTGGCACTGTGGGGAGAGAGAGGCTATGGTGATGGCTCCACCCCCAAACGTGACTCAGCAGAATCGCCTAGCTTCCATGGCTGCCTGGCTTTCCTCCACAGGCATTTCCCACCACAGCCTCCTCCCTCACATCCCCTTGATAAGTCTCTCCACAGTCAACAGCAGCCCTCACTTTGGGATTGCTCCACAATCCCTAAACTCCAGCTACCAGCCGCTGCACCTTCCAGGGGATCTGCATCCCTGTCTTGGGTATGTATGGTTGCAAGGACTGTCTGATTCTCATTCCATTTAGGCTGCCACAGATCAGCTGTTTCACTCTCAGCCTTAAATGTTTCTCCTCTGACTCAGACAATTGCCCTGATGTGGGGATCTGACCCTTGCTTCAGTTTCCCCACCTGCCGAGGGCAGGTCCAGTCCTACTAACACTCCTGTTTTTCCCCCTGGTTCCTTCATCCTACCAAGGTTTGGGTGGGGCTATATATTATTTTCCGCTGGTCAATAACTCCTGTCCATTCTCAGCTGGTGTTCTGCATGCACTTCTGTGTCTGAAGGTGTATTCCTGATGTATCCATGGAGAGAGATGTACTCCACGTCCACCTATTCCTCTGCCATCTTATTCTCCTGTATGAATCTTTAAAACAATTTCAAAAACCAGGAAATAAGAAAATTGAAATGTGTGTGAAATTTTTGTTTTGCCAGTTCTGTACTATATATCAGTCCCCATTTATATATTTAAACGTTTGATTAACTAGGATATGTGGAACATATGTGAATAAACTGGGATATGTGGGGAAAGTATAATAGAGGTAGTGGATGGGTATATCAGTTTCTTCACTTTATCTATTGCATATCACACATAAACTGCTTCTGAAGAACTCCATAGTACACTTTGGAAGAATGAGAATAAACTGGGAAATGAAATTGCTAGGAAAATCATTCAGAGCTTGCCAAACTCTGTGATGACTGACCTAGAGAAAACACTACAGCTGGGGTCAAGAGGTTGGAATTTTGTAGATCCTCTTACCTTTTCTCTCATTGTTTTGCTGAGAGTCACATCCTTCACAGATTTCTACATCCAATAACAGTGGTACTGATAAATTCTTTTTAACTTTAAATTTTTTTATGGATATATTCATGAGTTGCAATATTATATTTGTTCAGGTTTACAACATAGTGCTTCAGTTGTTTTATATATTATACTGCGTTTACATTTATTAATAGGTAATTGGTATATTACTCTGTGCTGTACAGCATATCCTTGTTGCTTAAAGTTCAAAATGAATAACTTAAAATATAATGAAATATTAAGTTCTAATGAAAACCATTGTAAATTAAAAAGGACCAAAATCACAGAGTGCTTTCTCTCTCTCCAAGGATGTAGTAAGCTTGAAATCAATCTTTTAAAAAAGAAATAGGAGAATAGAATTATGGATAGTGAGAAGGGGAGGAGAGGGTGAGATGCATGGAAAGAGTAACATGGAAATTTACATTACCATATGTAAAATAGATAGCCAACGGGAATTGGCTGTATGGCTCAGGAAACTCAAATAGGGGCTCTGTATCAAACTAGAGCGGTTGGATGTGGAGGGAGATGGCAGGGAGTTCCAAAAGGGAGGGGATATATGTATACCCTAGGCTGTTTCATGTTGAGGTTTGACAGAAACAGCAAAATTCTGTAAAGCAATAATCCTTCAATAAAAATTAATTAATTAAAAAATAAAAAGTATCTCAAAATAAACAAAAATAAAAGGAATAGGAAAATCACCAACTACTTTGAAATTCAGCAATATACTTATAGAAATAAAAATGGCAATGCACCAAGAAGAAAACATAATGGACATTAAATTCAGTAAATACTATCATAAGCAATAGCAGTCAAATATGTGAGGTAGGAGGAGTCATCTTATTTCTCTTAATTGCTGAACATCCTCCTCCTCCTTATTTTGATGCAAGGAGCTAGAGACATGTCCCACAACAAGAAATGGATGCATGCATGTGCACTAAGTCTCTTCAGTTGTGTCCCACTCTTTGTGACCCTATGAACTCTGGCCTACCAGGCTACTCTGTCCCTTGGAATTACCCAGGAAAGAATACTGGAGTGGGTTTTCATGCCCTCCTCCAGGGAACCTTCTCCATCTAGGGACAGAACCTGGGTCTCCTGTGTCGCCTGCATTGCAGGCAGGTTCTTTACTACCGGCACCACCTGGGAAGACCCAAGAAATGGATGTGCACATGCTAAGCCACTTCAGTCGTGTCTGACTCTTTGAGACCCTATGGATTGTAACCCGCTAGGCTCCTCTGTCCATGGAACTTTCCAGTAAGAATACTGGAGTGGGTTGCCATGCCTTTCTCCAGGGCATCTTCCCAATCCAGGGGTTGAATCCATGGCTCTTACGTCTCCCACATAAGAAGGCAGGTTCTTTACCACTAGCACCACCTGGGAAGCCCCAAGAAATGGATGCCTGTACTTAAATCGCCCTGGTTAAAAGCAGGTGCTTGAATGTAAAAACATCAGGGAAACTATCACCCCACGTTCCTGCTCCATCTTCTAGGCTGAGTGTCAGAGGAAGGTTGTTATTTGTTCAGCCCTCCTCACTCTACCATACGTTTGGCCAATTGCTTTATCTCATGGGCTACCAGTCCCTCATTGGCTGCTACTGTGGAGACTGTGGCTACGTTCACTGTCACTGGACTATCCCATCATCCCTGCAGGTTTGCAATTCAGTCAGGATTTTTTTTTTTTTTAAGCAAAATGTTCTAGGTTGCAAACAAAAAATAGGGTCAGAGAAATCTGGATAAGGTAATTTCAGAAGATATGGTGCTTGATTCCAGAAATTTAGAATTTTCTTATTTAACACTGTGTTTGAGTCCTATTTTACACATGGAAGTGAATTGGGATTGAAGGAAGAATGGGTAAATGTGATTTTTATATCTGCTACTGCTGGTGCAGTGGTAAAGAATCTGACTGCCAATGCAGGAGACAAAAGAGACACAGCTTCTATCCCTCGGTCAGAAAGATCCCCTGGAGTAGGAAATGACAACCCAGTTCAGTATTCTTGCTTGGAAATTTTCAAGGAGATAGGAGCCTGGTGGGCTCCTGTCCATGGGGTCAGAAAGAGTCGAACATGACTGAGTGACTGAGCACACATACACACACACACACTGCTCTTTGTGTGCCTGCGTGCTACCTTGCTTCAGTGGGGCTCGACTCTTTGCAGACGCTATGGACTGTAGCCCACCAGGCTCCTCTCTCCATGGGGATTCGCTAGGAAAATGCTGGAGAGGGTTGCCATGCCCTCCTCTCGGGGATCTTTATGACCCAGGGATGGAACCTGCCTCTCCTGCGACTCTTGCATTGCAGGCGGATTCTTTACTGCTGAGCCACCCGGGAAGACCACACTGTTTTTTTCTCGGATGCTATATCTCCTATCGCTTAGAGTCAGACACGACTGAGCGACTTCACTTTCCCTTTTCACTTTCATGTAGTGGAGAAGAAAATGGCAACCCACTCCAGCGTTCTTGCCTGGAGAATCCCAGGGACGGGGGAGCCTGGTGGGCTGCCGTCTATGGGGGTCGCACAGAGTCGGACACGCCTGAAGTGACTTAGCATAGCATAGCATAGCATACCCCATATAAAAATCTCTGGATGATACCTAAATATAGATGGGAGAATGAAAATGGAAAAGGCCAATGAAACTTGTAGGGAGAGAATTTTGACCATAAAGATCCCTAAACTTACGGAGAAACCACGAATAGAAATAACCATTTAGGAAAGTGACGAGTTGCGAAAAGTACAGGGTTTTCCATCGAACATATGACACAACCGACACATATTGAAGCAAAGTTCAGGAGGTTTTTAATGTTTTCATTGAGGTAGAAATGTTTTAAAGATTGAATGTAGGGCCTAAGGGGAGAACCCTTAAGTCTGGTTTGCGATGGTCAGACAGTCCTGAGGCAGTTCATCTGCAGGTGTGGTATCTGATGAGCGACTTGGTGGCCTCGGTTATGGCATGCTTGCGGAGCTCCCCAGGCAACAGAAGACGCACAGCTGTCTCGATGTCTTAGTGCGTGATGGTGTGGCGCTTGTTGTAGCGGGCCAGGCGCCCGGCCTCCTCGGCAATCCGCTCAAACATATCTTTCACGAACGAATCCAGGATGTTCACGGAGTCGTGGGAAAGACTCAGGCCTTTATGCATTTGCCTCAGCACCCCGGGGAAATAGGTAGCAAAACTTGAGAAATTGTCCTTACGGCAGTGCCGGCGACAGCGACGGCGGCCATTAGCTGTCTTCTGCTTTGCCTGTTTTGGTTCCGCATCATACGGCTCTGGTTTGGAGGTCTCCGCTTTCGCCTTCTCCGTTTCAGAGGGCTCAGTTACGGAGGTGCCAGTTTCTTTGGTTATCACGTCTTCCTCATAGCTGTCAGAGGATGGTTGGGACACGACAGAGCCACCATTCCCCATAGCTCAGCCCAGAAGAACAGTGAGGGGGTTGAAGGGCATTGGCCGAATTTATAGGCCCTGCTTTCCCTGACGTCACAGACACTGTCCTTATCTGATTGGATGCAATGCAGGGAGGCGTGTTACTATGGCAGCCCATGTCACGTGACACTGGACGTCCCACTTCCCAACTCCTGATGCGCCCCTCGCCCACGTTTAACCCCTAGTCAGCGAAACTTCCCTGGTGGCTCTGACGGTAAAATGTCTGTCTACAATGCGGGAGACCTGGGTTTGATCCCTGGGTAGGGAAGATTCCATGGCGAAGGAAATGACAACCCACTCCAGTACTCTTGCCTAGAAAATTCCATGGATGGAGGAGCTTGGTGTCCATGTGGTCACAAAGAGGTGGACACAACTGAGCGACTTCACTTTCACTTTCAGCCAAACCCAGTGAAATTCACCTAAGTTGAAAAATGAAATAATCAGTTAGAGCTTCATGAGAGAGTATGACATACCTCCATAACTCAAGCTCTTTCAGGCATCAGAGTGACTCATGTCACTTGATGTACATTTTACTCTAACACCGACTCTTCTCCAGACTGATCTACAGTGGCATGAGCAAAAGGTCCTGGTTTCCTCAGCAGAGTGCTCCTGAAAATCATAGGAATTAAATGTACAGCTATTATCTCCAAAATTTATCAAAACCAATGATCAGTATGAAGAGAATGACAAAATCCCATTCTCCAAATACAGAACACAAACAGAAATAGGAATACTTATACATACACACTAAAAATATTTAACATTTTGCAAATTATAAATTCTTTTCTTAAATATTATTTAGGTCCCCCAAATACCACACATACTAGAATTGATTAATTATTTATAGTGGTTATTTCTCAAAAAATGATCACTCTTTTTGCTGAAAAGCCACTAGGGTGAGAGAAAACAAATTAAAAAAGAGAGAAATAAAACACCTAGAAATAAACGTACCTAAGGTAGTGAAAGACCTGTACTTAGAAAAAATAAGACCCTGATCAAAGAAAGTGAAGATAATACAAACAGAGGGAAAGGTTTACCTTGTTTATGGATTGGAAAAATTGATATTGTTAAAATAAACATGCTATCCAAGGCAATCCACATACTCAATGCAATTGCTATGAACATACCAGGGCATTTCCCACAAAACTAGAACAGACAATTTTACATTTTGTATAGAAAATGAAAGATCCTGAATCGCCAAAACCATCTTAAGGAAGAAGATCAGAACTGGAGGAATCAGGTTCCCTGACTTTGAACTATATCAGAAAACTACATTAATCCAATCAGTATAGTATTGGCACAAAAACAGATATGTGGAACCGAAGAGAGAGCCCAGAAATAAACCTATGTGCTTATGGTCAATTAATCTATAATAAAAAAGACAAGAATATACAGTGGAGAGAAGACAATCTCTTCCCTAAGTGGTGCTGGCATAACTGGATAGCTACATGCAATAAAGTAAAATTAGAACATTCTCTAACAGCATATACAAAAATAAACTCAAAATGAACTAAAGACCTAAATAAAATACATATATTATGTAGGAAGTAATTTTAAGAAACAATCCATTAGATATTTTAATGAGCTGTGTTGCTTTCATATTTGTAAATTCAGAAATTAAATGAACATATCAGTCATTAAAAAAAAACATTAAAAATACAAAACAATTGGGTTTTAAAGAGATAACTGGGACCTCAAAGGTCTCTGATACACAAGAAATGTAGGACAGAGAAGGGAAAAGCAGTTTGATGTTGAAGACTGGAAGGGGGAGTAACACTAGTAATTATTCACTTCAGTTGATGATTGAGGAAATAAAAGAGCCTAGTGGGCTGTCACCTTGCAATGTTGTGGTTCACTGTAAAGGCAAAATAAGGGAAATGGCTTCACGGCTGAGTTAACAATTTGCAAGTCTCAACTCACGGATGATGGTGTTGATAGGATAGGCATACCCCATTCAGAAACCTTTTCAACATTACCATTGTTTCTGGATTCACTTATAAAGAGGACCCCAACACAGCATAGAAGTTAAGTGCAACAAAAATTCAGGGAAAAAAAACCCACTTCACACTCCCTAGAATCAGAAGTTTCTACCCTAACTCATTCAGATGATCTAATGTCATTTTTTTCCAGCCCTTATTCTCTTGTTTTTGAAGTGGAAAACCTTCATGGTTTTCAGCTTAACATCCTAGGGATGGTGAGGGCATTCATCAGAGAAGCTAAAAAGTTCATGTTGACTCCATGTCAGCCAAGGAGGGACTCAAACTGGTAGCCACAGTCACCGAGCCACCCTACAGCGAGGTTATCCTAACTAAACCAATAATGGTCTTCCTGAGGTGTTCGGGTCTGGTGACAGTAGTGTAAGAAGTATGATTATTTACCTATTGTTCATTTTATAAAACTAATTAAGATCATTTAAATATTATATAAGTATTAGAAAATGGCCAAATAGTAAAGAATCCACTTGCAATGCAGGAGACTCAGGTCCAATCCCTGGGTCCGGAAGATCCCCTGGAGGAGGAAATGGAATCCCACTCCAGTGTTCTTGCCTGGAAAATTCCATGGACAGAAGAGCGAGGCAGGTTACAGTCCATGGAGTCACAAAGAGTCAGACATGACTGAACGACTAATACTTTGAACACTTTCAAGTATTCTAGATCTCCTGTACAAAATGCTAGTGATTGGGTCAATTAAACACATTCATTTATTGTCTCATACTTGTGGAGGCTCTAAGTCCAAATCAAGGTTTCATCTGAGTTGGATCTTATGCAAGGTGTGAATGCATAAGGGGCCTCCATTCCTGGCCATTTTCCTTGGCTTGTAAATAGCTGAAATCTCCCTATACCTCCCCACATTTTCTTCCCTATATGTATGTATCTATGTCTGATTTTCCCTTGTTTAGTTCAGTTCAGTTCATTTCAGTTGCTCAGTCATGTCCGACTCTTTGCGACCCCATGAACCACAGCATGCCAGGCCTCCCTGTCCGTCACCAACTCCCGGAGTCCACCCAAACCCATATCCATTGTGTCGGTGATGCCATCCAACCATCTCATCCTCTGTCATCCCCTTCTCCTCCTGCCCTCAATCTTTCCCAGCATCAGGGTCTTTTCCAGTGAGTCAGCTCTCCGCATCAGGTGGCCCAAGTATTGGACTTTCAGCTTCAACATCAATCCCTCCAATGAACACCCAGGACTGATCTCCTTTAGGATGGACTGGTTGGATCTCCTTGCAGTCCAAGGGACTCTCAAGAGTCTTCTCCAACACCACAGTTCAAAATCATCAATTCTTCAGCGCTCAGCTTTCTTTATAGTCCATCTCTCACATCCATACATGACTACTGGAAAAACCATAGCCTTGACTAGACGGACGTTTGTTAGCAAAGTAATGTCTCTGCTTTTTGATATGCTATCTAGGTTGATCATAACTTTTCTTCCAAGGTGCAAGCGTCTTTTAATTTCATTGCTGCAATCACCATCTGCAGTGATTTTGGAGCCCAGAAAAATAAAGTCAGCCACTGTTTCCACTGTTTCCCCATCTATATGCCATGAAGTGATGGGACCAGATGCCATGATCTTAGTTTCCTGAATGTTGAGCTTTAAGCCAACTTTTTCACTTTCCTCTTTCACTTTCATCAAGAGGCTCTTCCCTTTTCATATGGATATAACTCATTTGGATTAAGACCTATTCTAGTGAACAAATTTTAACTTGATTAATTGGTAAATACTCTATCTCCAAATATGATCACATATGAGTGTTTATGGCATAGATACATTAATTTTAGAGGCATAAAATCAACCCATAGGAGATATGCATTTTGAACTAATTGTGGGCATATCTCTTGCTTCTTCCATCTTATTAAGAGAACACTGGTGACCACTTATGAGAAACAAGGTAGCCCCACCACAGTCCTTTTCACAATTCTGTGAATGTTCAGTAATTTTATTTTAGTATTTTATGTCTTCTTCCCTCTGTGAGGGAGAAGATAGTCTGTCATTCTCAATTATTACTAAGTATTCTTTACACCTACAGTTGTAATTGCTTCCTATTGTATAGGATATAAGAGCCCATAAAGTACACCACTCTCAGCCAAACATTGAGATAAAATCCTGATAATCCATGAAATCAAACTTTTCCTGAGCACTTCAGGAAAGGGACAGGGCTCTACAGGACAGAAAAAAACAGAAGACTTTCTTTAAACTGGCAGAACCTCATGAGATAAAGAAAAAGAATTGAGGTCCTCATTTCACGCCAGTCAGAATGGCTGCTACCCAAAAGTCTACAAGCAATAAATGACGAGAGGGTATGGAGAAAAGGGAACCCTCTTACACTGTTGGTGGGATGCAAACTAGTACAGCCACTATGGAGAACAGTGTGGATATTCCTTAAAAAACTGGAAATAGAACTGCCATATGACCCAGCAATCCCACTGCTGGGCATACACACCGAGGAAAACAGAATTGAAAGAGACATGTGTACCCCAATGTTCATCGCAGCACTGTTTATAACAGCCAGGACATGGAAGCAACCTAGATGTCCATCAGCAGAGGAATAGATAAGAAAGCTGTAGTACATATACACAATGAAATATTACTCAGACATTAAAAAGAATGCATTTGAATCAGTTCTAATGAGGTGGATGAAACTGGAGCTGATTATACAGAGTGAAGTAAGGCAGAAAGAAAAACACCAATACAGTATACTAACGCATATATATGGAATTTAGAAAGATGGTAATGATAACCCCGTATGCGAGACAGTAAAAGAAACACAGATGTATAGAACAGTCTTTTGGACTCTGTGGGAGAGGGCAAGGGGTGGGATGGTATGGGAGAATGGCATTGAAACATGTAAATTATCATATGTGAAACAGATCGCCAGTCCAGGTTTGATGCATGATACAGGGTGCTCGGGGCTGGTGCACTGGGATGACCCAGAGGCATGGGATGGGGAGGGAGGTGGGAGGGGGGTTCAGGATGGGGAACACATGTACACCCATGGCATATTCAAGTCAATGTATGGCAAAACCAATACAATATTGTAAAGTAAAATAAATAAATAAGTAAAACTGAAAAAAAAAAGAAGAATTGAGGTCCTGGGGCAAGATACTAGAGATCGCCTCCCTTAGTAGTACAGGTATGAAGTGGACAGTACCTATTCCAAAACGGGCAATGAAGGTCTGTATTTTTCGGTCCAATATGGAAGAATTCTGATGGGTTATACCTCCAGGGATCTCTTTGGTCAATGCAGTAAATATTTAGGATAAATGAGCCTCATTGTCAAGAATATTATTTACTATTTTGTGTAAAATTAGAGAAATCTTATGAGAGAATTTTTTAAAAAGAATATGATTCCCAAGGAGGCCAGGCAAATCTTCCACCAAAGCAATGTTAAGAAAATATCTCTAGGTGGGACCTTGAGATGATCGTAGACAACCTGAATATAATTTTGGAAATGAAAAGCTCATTTCAGAGCCATTGCATTTTTGAAAAGGGAACTCTAGACCCATAGGAAAGAGACAGTATTTCACAGAATTATTTCATTGCTATTGTGCTCATTGTTGTTGCTTTCAATATCCCCGTGTTTACCCATATGACATACGAATGTTTTTCCAAGCAATTCCTGTCCATTGCTATTATGTGTGAATTCCTGTAAGAAATCTAACCCACTCATATTTTTATTGGGCTAGGTGTGTTTTACATTAGGTGAATCCAATAATCAAATACAGGCATTAGGAAACCAGTTTTACAACTGCACCATGCAGGCCATGAAGACAGAAGTGCATGGGCGACTGACACTTGATACCTAGGAAGGAGGGAGGGACAATGGGGTTCAATGTTGAAGACCAAGAGGGGAAATGAGCATATATAGTTGTTCACTTCAGAGGGTGATTGAAGAACTCAGCCACCTAATGAATAATCATGATCTAATGGTGTTGGCTATTGCAAATACAAGTTAGGACAAGAGTTTTCTGCTTAAATAACAAACTATAAGTTTAAACCCTAGGGAGACAGTTCAAATTTTTTTCAACATAATCTGTATGATAGAATTTATTGTAAAACATAAACAAGAGCTGAAACTCATTCAGGTCAAGCTACTGCAGAAATAACTGCAGTATTCCTCTATACAGAGGCATTGTGAAATTCATCAATCTTTGAGAAGTGAAGATAAGCAGAAATCATATAGCGTGGTGGGCCTGATGCTTGAGCAGGTATTTTGTCAGGCACCTGAGGGAAGTTTGTTTTAAGTAGGAGTAATATATAAGGTTACTGTGCTTGTGGAAGTAAATAGCCTGGCTTGTGTAATATATCCGTCTGAAAAATCAGAGTCCTTTACCATATTCTGGTAGGTGAAGGGCATCACCCAGAGCCACATGGCTACTGAATTAGAACTGACACCAGGATCCAGGTGATTCCCTGAATCTCACTTCAGTGTCTGATCCATTAGGCATGGTTTTGCCTTTGAGTGATTATATCAGAGGATAACAGAAACCATGCTTCTTTTGATGAACCTGCTTGATAGGAAATATCTCAGTTTAAAAGAATAACCTTCAATGATCTCAAATCTCCATTTGGAAATTAATTCAAGTGGGGAGCATATAATGAAGTGTTTCCCTTAACCATTCTCCAATATCATGCAAGGACAGCTTCTTATGCTTTTCCTTTTCCCTTAATGTTTTCCTCAAAACTACCCAATTTATGACTCTGTGGAAATTCACTTTTCACAATTAAGAAAGATGGATTACAACTAAAATGCCAGGTGTTGGAGGACCCAAAAAGAAGAGAACCTTGAGGAATATGAGAAAACTCTGTGTCCCTAAGTCAGAAAAATTAGACATTCAGACCAGGTCTGTCTGAGTTCCTTTCACCAAGAAATCTGTACGTACATTCTCCTTGCTGTCTACCTGTGTGTTTCTTTGTCTGTATACATGGCCCTACAAGTGGGAGAGGATGTCTATAATTGTTAGAAATTTCACTCCACTTCAGTGTGAAAGCTGTGGCATGCAACATAGGATTCCACTAAATAGTAGGTGTCCTCTCCTAGTGGTAAGTAAAGAGCAAACCAATCCAAAGACAATCATCATAATATAGTGAACAAAACACTTATTTCTATGGCCATACCCTGTGTATGGCACCCAAAAACATCTCAAGAAGCTTATCTTTTATTTCAGTGGCTATTGGATTCAGGAATATTGCTCATCCCTGAGTATTCCTTCCAATGAGAGGTCCTATCTGTTTCCCCCTCTTCTTGAGCTGATGAAGCCTGTGATTATTTTGCACAAAGAATAAAATATAGTGGAAATTATGCCAATTACAGGACTATTTTTTCAGAAGGAATGTCCTTCTGCCTTGCTGTTTGAGGCCATAGGGCTAAAATGGAAAAAGGTCGTTTTATCTTGCTGGACCTCCCCACAAGAAAAGAGGCCCCTTTCAGCACCAGGTATGTGTGTGAAGGTTGCCTGGAACTTTGCAGTGTAGCTTAGACATATGGTGATTACCACTGAGTGATCTTAGGATGGTTTAGATTTTTAAGGGATATTTACATTTCACATTTGGAAATTGCTTGTGTAAAAAAATTTAAAATCCTCCCATTATAAATTGTAATATACAAAGTTATTTTAAACACTATTTTAAATACTCAGATGTGCTTGAAGCGTGGCTCAAATCAATAGACAGCTGACACACACACATAATTCTAAATGATTGACTATATCCGTAGTGAAAAACTGGACTTTTTTTCTCATAAGAAAGCAAGGACCAAGGAAAATTCTAATTTTTGTCTTTAGCTATGGGTGAGGAATAAAATGTTGCCTAAAGAATTTGTAACCAAAAGAATGCCCTGGTGTAGCTTTGGTATTTTAATTAATACTATTAGCATGGCCCAAGTAATTTCTGTTTGCAAACTCATATATATGGAAAATGCAAATCTAATTGTGTCTAGAGGAACTTAACCCTTTGCTCACTTTGGCAGCACATATACTAAAATTGGAACAATACAGAGAAAATTAGCATGGCCCCTGTGCAAGGATGACACACAAATTTGTGAAGCATTCCACATTTGTAAGACTGAACCAGGAAGAAATTGAAATTATGAACAACCCCAATACAAGCACTGAAATTGAAGCTGTGATCAGAAACCTCCCAAAAAACAAAAGCCCAGGACCAGATGGCCTCACAGGAGAATTCTATCAAACATTTAGAGAAGAGATAGTGCCTATCCTTCTAAAGCTCTTTCAAAACATTGCAGAAGAAAGAACACTTCCAAACTGATTTTACGAGACCCCATCACCATGATACCAAAACCAGACAAAGACAACACAAGAAAAGAAAGCTACAGGCCAATATCACTGATGAACATAGATGCAAAAATCTTCAACAAAATTTTAGCAAACAGAATTCAGCAACACATCAACAAGCTCATACACCATGATCAAGTTGGGTTTATTCCAGGGATGCAAGGATTCTTCAATATATGCAAATCAATCGTTGTGAAACTCCATATTAACAAATTGAAAGATAAAAACCATATGATTATCTCAATAGATGCATAAAAAGCCTTTGACAAAATTCAGTACCCATTTATGATTAAAACTCTTCAAAAAATGGGCATAGAAGGAACCTACCACAACATAGTAAAGGCCATATATGATAACCCTACAGCAAACATTATCCTCAATGGTGAAAAACTGAAAGCATTCCCCCTAAGATCAGGAACAAGACAAGGGTGTCCACTTTCACCACTATTATTCAACATAGTCCTGGAAGTCCTAGCTACAGGAATCAGAGAAGAAAAAATAATAAAAGGAACCCAGATTGGAAAAGAAGATGTAAAGCTCTCACTGTTTTGCAGATGACATGATACTGTACATAGAAACCCTAACAATAGTATCAAAAACTTACTAGGGCCAATCAGTGAATTTAGCAAAGTTGCAGGATACAAAATCAATACACAGAAATCACTTGCATTTCTATAAACTAACAATGAAAAATCAGAATGAGAAATTGAGGAATCAATCCCATTCACCATTGCAACAAAAAGAATTAAATGTCTAGGAACATAAACCTAATCAAGGCTTCTACAAACATTCCTACAGTTAAAGCCCTCCTGATCAAACACAAATTCCCCCTCCAAAATGACAGCACCAGCATAAACAATAAACCAAGATGGAAACTTGTAAAGACTTATAATCAGATACAAAGTACAAGAAATGTACTTAGCATATTTAGATGATAAGATACATACAATATGAGCCATAAATAGCTAATTATCAAAAGACAAATAAACTTTCTAGTACTGAACACCATAATCACTGGAATAGAAGAGTAAAGAAATTTTAAACAGCTGGGACACAAATGGAGAGAGAATATATGATCCAGAAGATAGATGAAAGAAATACTACAGAATACTTCATAAACAGAATAAAAGAATTAAATGGAGGTCAAGAAACCTAAGAAATGAACTAAGAAAATATATCTCCTTGGCATACCAGAAGTGACAAATATTCCTTGGAAGTTCCTTTACCATAGTTGTTTTGTTGAAAGTTTTCACTTTCATCTCAGGTTCAAAGGATTTGTTAACAAAATAAGCCACTCGTTATATACAAATAAATAATACAAATATTTATTAGAAGATTATCTAACTTACTTGCAATATACCAACATTTAAAAAAAGAGAGAAATAGAGGAGAGGATACATCATCAAATTGGATTTTGACTAACATCCAGACTTAAACAGCACTGGGAAGTGACACAACACATCTGGAGCTCCAGTTGGGAGAAGGTCCCAGGTAGCACGTCCACTCCATTGGTGAGACTTCAAAGACTTCAGTTCAGGGTTCCCTACTTATAATCCCAGGCCCCAAATTGATTATCATCATCAATCTGTGAGCAAAGCTGCAGGTCTGGTATTATGTTAATTTTTTCCAAATGCTGTATGCTTTGTTCTTTAAAACTTGGAGTGTTGCTAAATCCAGGAATGGTTGCCCAGACCTCCTCCAGGGACTTAACAAATTCCAAAGTCCTCTTCCTATCTATCTATTGTGTATTTCTTCCACATTCACATCAGGTGTGGCTGACACCCAAAGCAGTAGTCAGGGCAGTGTCCCCGTAGTTCAGAAGCAAGTTCAGTGGCCTGTTCTGTCTCTGACACCTAAACAAGACTATTTATTTAATTTGCCTAAGAATAGTAAATATGATTTTTCATGTCTTGAATGTCCTTTCTTCTGAATTAAGTTCTAAGGATGATAAGGTGTTTAGTGTGCAGGACATTTATGCACTCTCAATGCCCGAGAAAGGGATGGGAAGAAGACAGGTGTGGGGAGAGGAAGAAGTACACATCTAATGCAGACTCTTCAAAATTATTTTGTGATCCCATGCTGAATTCTGAAGGTAAAATGAGTCATTAAACTCACTTCACACTGGCCCAACATAGTCAGATCTTTATGCCACCTCCTTTATCAGTCCTTGGAGGTGGGCCAACTCAGGAAGTACAAGGCATTGGACAAGGCAGCTCTGTGAGGCAACCTGAAGTGGCTCATGACAAAGGACTGGCAGTAAGTCTGTCCTTGTTGTGGTGTTCTGAGTGGTCCATCTTCGAGTCTACCAAAGCCTTATCATGATACTTAGGCTAGGAATGCAGCACTACATGGGTGGTTTCTTACTCTCACTATTTGCTTTCAGCTTCCATTTATTTATGTTAGGAGATTTACTGTCATAGTCTTTGGCATGGCTCTGTAGACAATGTGTCTTTTTGTTTGCTAGTATGATCTATATGCTAACTTTGTCTGTAGCTTTACTATGATGTGTCCAGGTGAGCTTTCTGAATCTATGGAAACATAGCCTTCCTGAATTCTGGAAATTATCAATTGTTTCTCTGTGAATATTATTATTCTAAAGTTTAGCCAGGTTACCACTTCTGGCATGTGTACAAGTTGCATTTAATATCTCCTTACTCCATTTCTTATGTCTTTTGGCATCTCTTTAATCTTTCACTTCATTTATCATTCTATGAGGTATTCTATATAATTTCTTTCATCTGTTTTCTAATTCAACAACTTTCCATCCAACTGTATGTGATCTACTGTTTAAAATTTCTTGCAAGAAATTTATAAGTATACAATAATCTTAGGAAACTTTAACATCCCACTTACAGCAATAGACAGATAATTTAGATAGAAAATCAATAAGGAGACAGCAGTGGCCTCAATGACATGTTAGTCCAATTGGATGTAATAAATATTTACAGAACATTCCATCCAAAATCAGCAGAATATACATTCTTTTCAAGTGCACTTGGAATATTGTCCAGGATAGACCACATGCTATGCCACAAAAAACCCAAGTCTCAACAAACTTAATAGAACAGAAAATGTACCAAGTATTTTCTCTAACCACACTGTATGAAATTAGAAAATAATTACATAAAGAAAATGCAAAAACCACAAACACATTCAGACTAAATAATATGAGAGTAAAAAACCAATGGATCTGTGAAGAAATCAAAAAAGAAGTTAGAGAATACCTGGAGACAAGTGAAAATAAAAACACATCATTCCAAAATCTATGGGATTCAGCAAAAGCAGTTCTAAGAGGAAAGCTTATAGCCATACAAGCCTAACTCAAGAACCAAGGAACATCTCAAATAAACAACCTAACCAACCATCTAAAGGAATTAGAAAAATAACAAACCAAGCCCAAGGTCAGCACAAGGAAGGAAATAATAAAGATCAGAGAGGAAATCAATAAAATAGAGACAAGACAGAAATAGTAATTTGAAAGGAGCCTGGGTCACACCCAGTAAGAGGCAGTGGTCAAGACCATCCCCAAGAAAAAGAAATGCAAAATGGCAAAATGGTTGTCTGATGAGGCCTTACAAATAGCTGAGAAAAGAAGAGAAGCTAAAGGTAAAGGAGAAAAGGAAAGAATGCAGAGTTCCAAATAATAGCAAGGAGAGATAAGAAAGCCTTCCTCAGTGATCAATGCAAAGAAATTGAGGAAAACAATAGAATGGGATAGACTAGAGATCTCTTCAAGAAAACTACAGATACAAAAGGAATATTTCATGCAAAGATGGGCACAATAAAGGACAGAAAGCATATGGATCTACCGGAAGCAGAAGATATTAAGAAGAGGTGGCAAGAATACACAGAAGAACTATATAAAAAAGATGTTCACGACCCAGATAATCACGATGGTGTGATCACTCACTAGAGCCAGACATCCTGGAATGTGAAATCAAGTGGGCCTTAGGAAGCATCACTACAAACAAAGCTAGGGGAGGTGATGGAATTCCAGTTGAACTATTTCAAATCCCAAAAGATAATGCTTTGAAAGTGCTGCACTCAATATGCCAGCAAATCTTGAAAACTTAGCAGTGGCCACAGGACTGGAAAAGGTCAGTTTTCATTGCAATCCCAAAGAAAGGCAATGCCAAAGAATGCTCAAACTACCACACAATAGAACTCATCTCACATGCTAGCAAAGATATGCCCAAAATTCTCGAAGGCGGGTTTCAGCAGTCCATGAACTGTGAACTTCCAGATGTTCAAGCTGATTTTAGAAAAGGCAGAGGAACCAGAGATCAAATTGCCAACATCCACTGGATCGTGGAAAAAGCAAGAGAGCTCCAGAAAAACATCTACTTCTGCTTTTTTGACTATGCCAAAGCCTTTGACTGTGTAGATCACAACAAACTGGAAAATTCTGAAAGAGATGGGAATACCAGACCCCCTCACCTGCCTCCTGAGAAATCTGTATGCAGGTCAAGGAGCAACAGTTAAAACTGGACATGGAAAAACAGTCTGGTTCCAAATTGGGAAAGGAGTACACCAAGGCTGTATATTACCACCCTGCTTATTTAACATATATGCAGAGTACATCATGAGAAATGCTGGTGTGGATGAAGCACAAGCTGGAATCAAGATTGCTAGGAGAAATATCAATAACATCAGATACGCAGATGATAACACCCTCATGGCAGAAAGCAAAGAGGAACTTAAAAGCTTCTTGTGAAAGTGAAAGAGGAGAGTGAAAAGGTTGGCTTGAAACTTAACATCCAGAAAACTAAGATCATGGCATCTGGTCCCATCACTTGATGGTAAATAGATGAGGAAACAATGGAAACAGTGAGAGACTTGTTTTCCTGGGCTCCAAAATCACTGAAGATTGTGCAGCCATGAAATTAAAAAACACTTGCTCCTTGGAAGGAAAGCTATGACCAACCTGGACAACATATTAAAAAGCAGAGACATTGCTTTGCCAACAAATATCCATCTAGTCAAACTATGGTCTTTCCAGTAGTCATGTATGGATCTGAGAGTTGGACTATAAAGAAAGCTGAGCACCGAAGAATTGGTGCTTTTGAACTGTGATGATGGAGAAGACCCTTGAGAGTCCCTTGGACTGCAAGGAGATTAAACCAATCAATCCTAAAGGAAATCAGTCCTGAATATTCATTGGAAGGACTGATGCTAAAGCTGAAGCTTCAATATTTTGGCCACCTTATGTGAAGAACTGACTCACTGGGAAAGACCCTGATTCTGGGGAAAATTGAAGGCAGAAGGAGAAGGGGATGATAGAGGATGAGATGGTTGGATGGCATCACCGACTCAATGGACATGAGTTTGAGCAAGACAGGGGAGTTGGTGATGGACAGAAAAACCTGGCATGCTGCAATCCATGGGGTCACAAAGAGTCAGACATGACTGAGTGACTGAACTGACTGACCTTGGAGTGTATCCTGGAGAGGTAGGAGAAAACTGTAACTAATTCTGGGAACATAGATATTGTGATAGCCATTTTGGAAAACTTTTTCTACCACATGGTCACTGGTGCTGGCAAGTGTCATTCTGACATCTTCCCCCTAGCATATAAGCCTCAGGGCTGAGCTTTGCTCCTGACCACCAGCCTATAGGCACCAGGATTGAATGTCTCACATCAGGTAACTAGCCAGGCAGAGACACAGGCCCATCCACCAGCAGTCAGTATGACTTTTGATGCCCTGAGCCCACAGGTGCCACTGGACACAAGCCTGTCCACCACAGTGCCTAGGATCTGTCCCACACATGAGAGCACAGGCACTAGACCTGGGACACCCAGGGTCCTGCAGCCAGAGCCCCAGGACCCAGCTCTGCCCACCATGGAGCTGCTAGTAGCCCTAGAACAGCCTGGGCCTCAGTCCCACCCACCAGCAGGTCAGCACCAGCTCTGAGATACCTTGGACTCCTCAGCCAGCTGTGCCAGGACCCAGCCCCACTCACCAGTGAACCAGCATTAGATTTTGGTTACACTAGAGCTTGCAGCCAGCTCTATCGGGAAAGGGCTCCATCCAACAGAAGGTGGAATCTAGATCTAGGCTGCTTTTGGATCCTGTCCAGCAGCTGCTTGAAAATCTTTGTCTGTGAGGCAGCCCCAAGGGCTTGTCATTGAACAGATGTTGATGTGCCATGGATGAGATGCACACTCAGGGTTGCTGTCCAATCTGGGTTACCAAAATTGTTACCAACCAAACTTGGGTCTGCAATACTGCACATAGTAAAGCCAATCTACTGACACCAGGTTGTGGCAAAGGGAAGCCCACCGTTTATGGCAAGCATCAAGCAAGGAGCATGGACAGCTAATACTCAAAAGATCTGAACTCTATAGTGGCTTTCAGGGAAGGGTTTTTAAAGACAGAGTGAGGGAAAGGGTTGCGGGGTGCGTGACCAGCTCATGGACATTCTTCTGATTCGTTGGTGATGAAGTGTAATCAACTTTCTAGTTCCAACCGGTTTGGGGTCTACATGCTTGTGGTCAGCATAGAGTTAACTTCTTTCACCTGATGAGGGTTTTAGTATTTGCAAAACAGCTCAAAGTATATGGCTTAGAATATTATCTATAGCCCTTCAGGAGAAACTGAAGGTCCTTGATTTCAGGTAATGGCCAAACTATTATTATTTTGTCTTGCTTGAGTGTTTTCCTTTGCCTCTGTACTCTCTGACTTCTCTGATTAAGCTTTACTCTTTGGAATTCAGGGAAGATATAGCATGCTAAACTTTTTCTGCAAACAAGAGGCAAGTGGAAGACATATGGGGATGGGGTCTGTCCCAGGAAGGCCACATAGTGTCCTGCTCGGTTACAGTAATGTGTAATGATACTATTAATGGGCTCATTGGTCCTCAGTCAGAGCTCGTGAATATGATGAGCTACCAGACTGATTCCAAACTGCTCTGGAAATACCAGAACTTTATGCACCCTCTTTGCTCAGGCATTGCCCCCTTTATGCCTGCTCTATTCTGAAAAGCTCCCTGTAGTATCCTACTCTGGCTCATACAGGTCTCCACTGAAGGTAAAATCCTGTATGTCTTTGGTGTCTACAAAGGGGTTTTATACTTTTTAGGATGAGCTCCCATAGAAATGGGAGGTTACAAATCAATTAAAAGTAATGGGAAAATCACCACCTGCCTTTGAGTTAAATAATAACTTACAGAAACACAAAAAGCCAACAGGCTAAGAGGAAATCACAATGGAAATTAGATTATATTAACAATACCGTTAATATTAATATTGAAACACTGCAAAGACAAGGTCATCTTACGTGTTTTTTTTTTTTTTTTTTTTTTTTTGGCTGTTCACCATCTTTCTCTTAGCTTAATGCAAAGGTCAAGAGAGATGTCCCTCTTCCAGCTATGGATTCATATCATCAAATAACCATTTTTGAAAGAAGCTTCAAGGAAGCACATCCAGGTTTATCTCAGGTCAGCTCCCCACACATTTGAGACAATGCCTGTGGCTCACAGGCTGCAGGACCCTCATTGGCTGTTCCACTAGACACTGGTGCTTAAGCTACTCTCATTGGGCACTCCTGTTATCCTATGATACATAATTGTAGGTCACAAAATTTTTTCTTTTAAATGTCATAAGAAATCGAAGGTGAAAAATTAGAATTGGGTAAGTCTGAACAAATAGGAATAATAACTTCATAATTCAGGGATCTGGAGAAGTAAACTGATATTTTTGTACTATTTTTGGTTTCTCATTTATGTATATTAGATAATTTTGAATATGGGGTATGTTGAAAGAAGTTTGATTGTGGTAACTTTGACTTTTCTTATCAGTTTCTTCATTTTACTTTTTTTTCATTTCCCACATAAAACTTCTGGATTACTGTACCCTATCTCTTAGATAGTTAGATAATAAAAGAGGTAAATAAAACATTTACAAAAATGATAATGACCCTAGAGATCACCAGAAAGGATGAAACAGGAATTGCTTCTTGAACTTTCAAATTCAGCTATTTCTGCAATGTGTTTTGGTTTATGCTCACATTTTACAATGTTGAAAAATGTTTGAATGGGGTATGCTTGTCGAATTAAAACTATTTTCCAAGGGTGGGAATAAAGCCCTTGCTCTAATTTGTATTTTCAGTAGCTAACACTGTTAGATCATGATTACTGTTTAGTAATCATGTTTAAAAAATCACTGTTTAACACTGTTAGATCATGATTACTGTTTTCCTCAGTAACCCTCTAAAGTGAATAATTACATATTCTCATTTCCCCTCCAGGTCATTACCATCAAACCCCATTTTCCCTCCCTCCCTCCTTCCTAGAGGTCATGTGTGTCACTCACCCTTGCACTTCTGTCTTCATGGCCCATATGGTGCAATTGTAACACTGGTTTATTAATGCATGTATTTGATTATTGGATTCACTAAATGGAAAACACACCTAGTACAATAAAACATCCTAGTTACTTTACAGGAATTCATACATAATATGTATGATAAGATATATAAGATATGAAAGCCTTCCTAAGTGAACAATGCAAGAAATAGAGGAAAACAACAGAATGGGAAAGACTAGAGATCTCTTCAAGAAAATTGGAGATATCCAGGGAATATTTCATGCAAAGATGGCACAATAAAGGACAGAAATGGTATGGATCTAATAGAAGCAGAAGATATTAAGAAGAGATGGCAAAAGTACACAGAAAAAAGTACACAAAAAAGATCTTCATGACCCAGATAACCAAGATGGTGTGATCACTCACCTAGAGCCAGACATCCTGGAATGTGAAGTAAAGTGGGCCTTAGGAATCATCACTATGAACAAAGCTAGTGGAGATGATGGAATTCCAGTTGAACTATTTCAAATTCTAAAAGATGATGCTGTTAAAGTGCTTCACTCAATATGCCAGCAAATCTTGAAAACTCAGCAGTGGCCACAGGACTGGAAAAGGTCAGTTTTCATTCCAATCCCAAAGAAGGGCAATGCCAAGTAATGTTCACACTATCGCACAATTGCACACATCTCACACACTAGCAAAATAATGCTCAAAATTCTCCAAGCCAGGCTTCAACAGTACATGAACTGTAAACTTCCAGATGTTCAAGCTGAAATGCAATATTTGTGTGCAATTTCAAAAGCAACAGAGTGATCTTGAATCATTTTCAAAGGAAACCATTCAACACCACAGTCATCCCAGTCTATGCCCCAACCACTAACTCCAAAGAAGATGACGTTGAATGGTTCTGTAATGACATACAAGACCTTTTACAACTAACACCAAAAAAAAGATGTCCTTTTCATCATAGGGAACTGCAGTGCAAAAGTAGGAAGTCAAGAGATATTGGGAGTAAAAGGCAAGTTTGGCCTTGGAGTACAAAATGAGCAGGGCAAAGGCTAACAGACTTTTGCCAAGAGAATGCACTGATCATAGAAAACACTCTCTTCCAACAACACAAGAGACAACTCTAAGCATGGATATCACCAGATGGTCAATACCAAAATCAGTTTTATTATATTTTTACTGCTGAAGATTGAGAAACTCTCTACAGTCATCCAAAACACCAGGATCTGACTGTGGCTCAGATCATGAGCTCCTTATTCCAAAAATCAGACCTAAATTGAAGAAAGTAGGGAAAACCACTAGACCATTCAGGTACGACCTAAATCAAATCCCTTACAATTAATACAGCAAAAGTGACAAATAGAATTAAGGGAGTAGATCTGGTAGACAGAGTGCCTGAATTATTATGGATGGAGATTCATAACATCATATAGGAAGTGTGGACCAAAACCGTCCCCACAGAAAAGAAATGAAAGAGGGCAAAAAAAAAGTACAAGAGGGCAAAACGCAAGAAGGAAAAGAATAGAAGTGAAAGGCAAAGGAGAAAAATAAAGATATACGCATTTGAATGCAGAGTTCCAAAGAATAACAAGGAGAGATAAGAAAGACTTCCTCAGTGATCAACGCAAAGAAATTGAGGAAAACAATAGAATGGGAAAGACTAGAGATCTCTTCAAGAAAATTAGAGATATCAACGGAATATTTCATGCAAAGATGGGTACAATAAAGGACAGAAATGGTATATGGTATGGACCTAACAGAAGCAGAAGATATTCACAAGAGGAGGCAAGAATACACAGAGGAACTGTACAGAAAAAAAAAGGTTTTCATGACCCAGATAACCACGATGGTGTGATCACTTACCTAGAGCCAGAAAACCTGGAGTGTGAAATCAAGAGGGCCTTAGGAAGCATTACTACAAACAAAGCTAGCAGAGGTGATGGAATTCCAACTGAGCTATTTCAAATCCTAAAAGATGGTGAAGTGAAAGTGTTGCACTCAATATGCCAGAAAATTGGGCCAACTCAGCAGTGGCCACAGGACTGGAAAAGGTCAGTTTTCATTCCAATCCCAAAGAAGAGCAATGCCAAAGAATGTTCAAACTACCACACAATTGTGCTCATTTCACATGCCACCAAGGTAATGCTCAAAATTCTTCAAGCTAGGCTTCAAAATTACATGAACTGAGAACTTCCAGGTGTACAAGCTGGATTTAGAAAAGGCAGAGGAATCAGAGATCAAATAGCCAACATCCATCGGATCATAGAAAAAGCAAAAGTGAAAGTCGCTCAGTTAGTTTGCTCAGTTGTGTCTGACTCTTTGTGACCCCAAGGACTGTAGTCTGCCAGGCTCCTCTATGCACAGGAGTTTCCAGGCAAGAATATTGGAGTGGGTCTCCATTTCCTCCTCCAGGGGATCTTTCTGATACTGGGATTGAACCCAAATTTCCCACATTGCAGGCAGATTTTTTACTGTCTGAGCCACCTGGAAGATAGAAAAACCAAGGGGATTAAAAAAAAAAAAAAGCTTCTACTTATGCTTCATTGACTATGCTAAAGCCTTTGACTGTGTGGATCATAACCAACTGTGGAAAATCCTTAAAGTATTGGGAATATCAGACCATCTTAACTGCCTCCTGAGAAACCTGTATGCAGGTTGAAGAAGCAACAGTTAGAACTGGACATGGAACAATGGACTGGTTCAAAATTGGGAAAACAAGAGGTCAAGTCTGTATATTGTCACCTTGCTTTTTTAACTTCTATGCAGATTACATCATGCAAAATGCCAGGCTGGATGAATCACAAACTGGGATCAAGACTGCTGGGAGGAGTATCAATAACCTCAGATATGCAGGTGACACTACTCTAATGGCTGAAAATGAGGAGGAACTAAATATCCTCTTGATGAAGGTGAAAGAGGAGACTGAAAAAGCTGGCTTAAAACTCAACATTCAAAAAACTAAGATCATGGCATCTGATCCCATCACTTTATGGCAAATAGATGGGAAAACAATGGAAACAGTGACAGACTTTATTTTCTTGGGCTCCAAAATCACTGTGGACAGTGACTACAGCCATGAAATTAAAAGATGCATGCTCCTTGGAAGAAAAGATTTGACAAACCTATACAGTGCATTAAAAAGCAGAAACCTCACTTTATCAACAAAGATCAGTCTAGTCAAAGCTATAGTTTTTCCAGTAGTCATGTACAGATGTTAGATTTGGACCATAAAGAAGGCTCAGCTCCAAAGAATTGATGATTTCGAACTGTGATGCTGAAGAAAACTCTTGAGAGTCCTTTTGACTGTAAGATCAAACCAGTCAATCCTGAAGGAAATGAACACTTAATGGTCATTGGAAGAGCTGATGCTGAAGCTGAAGATCCAATACTTTGGCCACCTGACCCAAAGAGCCAACTCATTGGTAAAGACCCTGAGCTGGGAAAGATTGAAGGCAAAAGGAGAAGGAAGTCGCAAAGGATGGAGATGGTTAGATAACATCACCAACTCAATGGACATGAATTTGAGCAAAACCTAGGAGACAGTAGAGGACAGAGGAGCCTGCCATGCTATAGTCCATGGGGTCACAAGGAATCAGACTCGATTTAGCAACTGAACAACAACTCTAAGCCCTGTGATTATGTCAACTCATTGATAATTGAGCAGAAGTGATCCCCCAACCACCCATTTTGCTTAGGAACATTTATGCTATTGACAGACCATAGGTTTCATTTCTGTAAACCCAGTGATTATTCAAGAATGTCACCTCTTAGAAGGGAGTGGTAAGATAATACTCAAGGTTGCAAATAGCAACAGCATAATCACCTTTAGTCAGAAAATACATGAATGTTAATAGGCCACAGGCTGGATGCTTAGACACTTAAATGCTAACATGTCTAATTGGTAGGATTATAGGTGATTGGTTCTTATAAATTTCAGGTGATAAATGCATCACTTTAGGGCAGCCATCTGGACTCATCTATTTATATGTATTCCTGATAGCTTCCCTGGTGGCTCAGATGGTAAAGCGACTGCCTGCAACGTGGGGGACCTGGGTTCAATCACTGGGTCGGGAAGATCCTCTGGAGAAGGAAATGGAAACCCACTCCAGTACTGTTACTTGGAAAATTCTATGGATGGAGGAGCCTGGTAGGCTGCAGTCCATGGGGTAGCAAAGAGTCAGATACGATTGAGCAACTTCACTTTCCTGATTATGTTAGTCAGCTAGGCTTGCTGTAACAAAATAATGTACACTAGGTATCATAAACCACAGAAGTTCATTTTCTCACAGTTCTGAAGATGTAAGTGCCAAAATCAAGACCTAGCAGTGTCAGTTTCTGATGGAAGCTCTCTTTCTGTCTTGCTAGTGGTCATCTTCTTGTTGGGTCCTCACATGTAGGGGGAAAATCTGGTATCTCTTTCTCTTCCTGTATGTCCACAGTCCTATCAAATGATGCCTCCCATCTCAATTAATTACCTAAATAACCTATCTCCAGATCCAATCACACATGGGGTTCAGTTCAGTTCAGTTCAGTTGCTCAGTCATGTCCGACTCTTTGCGACCCCATGAATCACAGCACGCCAGGCCTCCCAGTCCATCACCATCGCCCAGAGTTCACTCAAACTCATATCCATCGAGTCAGTGATGCCATCCAGCCGTCTCATCCTCTGTCGTCCCCTTCTCCTCCTGCCCCCAATCCCTCCCAGCATCAGAATCTTTTCCAATGAGTCAACTCTTCTCATGAGATGGCCAAAATACTGGAGTTTCAGCTTTAGCATCATTCCTTCCAAAGAAATCCCAGGGCTGATCTCCTTCAGAATGGACTGGTTGGATCTCCTTGCAGTCCAAGGGACTCTCAAGAGTCTTCTCCAACACCACAGTTCAAAAGCATCAATTCTTCGGCGCTCAGCTTTCTTCACAGTCCAACTCTCACATCCATACATGACCACTGGAAAAACCATAGCCTTGACTAGATGGACCTTTGTTGGCAAAGTAATGTCTCTGCTTTTGAATATGCTATCTAGGTTGGTCATAACTTTCCTTCTAAGGAGTAAGTGTCTTTTAATTTCATGGCTGCAGTCACCATCTGCAGTGATTTCGGAGCCCAAAAAATAAAGTCTGACACTGTTTCCACTGTTTCCCTATCTATTTCCCATGAAGTGATGGGACCAGATGCCATGATCTTCGTTTTCTGAATGTTGAGCTTTAAATCAACTTTTTCACTCTCCTCTTTCACTTTCACTTTCATCGAGAGGCTTCCTCTTCACTTTCTGCCATAAGGGTGGTGTTATCTGCACATCTGAGGCTATTGATATGGGGTTAGGGCTTCAATATATTACTTTTTTGGAGGGGAGATAATTCAGAATTCAGTTCATAGCAACTGTGCTCAGCAGAAACACCAAAAATACTTGGTTCATAAAACAGTGAATTGTGTTCAGGACAAAAACCAGACCAGAAGTTCTGTGTTGCAGCTCATTAGCAGGTATTAGATGTCTTAGCTGAGGCCCAATGAAAGGTGTGATGTGCTTAATAAAGCGGGTGTTAGCAAGTGTCTCTTCTCCCTTCCCATCCAACTCTACCCTTTCATGTCCCCTGACTTTAGTTGAAAAGCACTTTCCAAAAAGCAAGACGAGTCCCATCTAAAATTCCAGCCTTTATACACCTTAGAAGGTCAAATCAGGCCCTGTGTTTTCACTTCCTCATTTGTGCGACAAGGGGGCTACTCCCCGTGACCTCCCAAGGTTCTCTATCTCTATGATTCCAACTTTTAGGAAAAGCACTTAGCATTCCTGTTGGGAGGCACACATATTGAATAATATCCTGCAAACTGAGAAGGAACTTTGAGACCAAAAGAACGAAGTGAGCAATGCCATAAAGTGCAATTATGAAGTTCACTGTGGGTAACTAACATAAGGCACAAAGACAGAGTCGACAGATAATCCAGAGGCATTTGCAGCTGCACTGCACACTGACTGCCAAAAAGGGTACAAGAGAATTTAAAGGGGCCAAAGCTAAAAGTAGAATCTGACTACCAAGAGGTAAGCACATGTGTACCAACTGGAATCGGGGTTCCTCCCTCCAGGGGTCTCATGACCATTAACTATCTATGTCAGCAAAAACCACTCTTGCAGGTTTCATATCAGATGAAAGCAAAGGCAAAAGTTGATAGGGTACTCATCTGGCTTGGACTCACTTCTTGTAAATTAGGCTAAAGCTCAATCATGTGAAAAGAGGGGGAGGTTTGGACTGTGTGGACAAAGATGGAACTGACAAAATGAAGTCAGTGTGTATCAGCCACACAATCGCCAAGTCAGGACCCACTTGATCTGGAGAGAGGAGGGCCTTTCCCATGTGCCAAATCTGCTAAAATAGCTTTCCTACACTCATTTTATTTGGCTTAAAAGTACCCTTGTATACTTTCATTCCTTAGAAGACCACCAGAAATGAACCACAGGAGCCCATGATAAACATATTGGTTATATTTATTATTTTACTGCTTCATTAGAAATGAAAATAAATTGTGAGAAGATGCAAAACCATGCAACTTAAGGATAATAAAGCAATAGAATCATTGTAGAAAGTTAAAAGCAGTTTATCCTATGGGGAAGCAAAGACTACACACACAGATCATCAATTGTGAGATTATTGACAGCATCTGCCTGGTGGAATTTATGCACCAATGGAAGTTTTAAGATGAGGGGAGGGGACATAGGCTGTCCCTGACCTCTTAGCCAGGGGTTATGGGTGAGAAGACAACAGAAGACACCTAAAATCTCTACAAAGTTTTGCCAAAAGCAAGACACCCAAGCGATGCTGAAATTTGCTCTTGCAAGGAGGTCTCCATTTTATGATGTTTGAGCACACTCTTTCTCCTGCTGGATAGCTGGGTAAAAAAAAAACACACACACAAAAATTATTATGAGGCTATTTTCCTAAGATTAAGCTCAATTTCTTCCAAAAGAGCTCTTTGCCAAATCGTCAGAGGCTGCCATAAGAAAGAAAGTGTTAGTCGCTCAGTGGTGTTCAACTCTGCAATTCCATGACCTGTAGCTCTCCAGGCTCTTCCGTCCATGGGATTTCCCAGGCAAGAATACTGGAGTGGATTGCCATTTCCTTCTCCAGGGGATCTTCCCAAGTAAGGGACTGAACCTGAGTCTCCCTCATTGCAGACAGATTCTTTACTATCTGAGCCACCAAGGAGGCTGCCATACCTTCTTTAAATTTAGAATGCAAGGCACTAACCACAAATCCCCAGTCAGGTGTGTGTGTGTGTGTGTGCAAAGTAATGAACCAAACATTTGTTAGACTCAACTTTAGGTTTCTTTTTCCCCATTTGAGAGGTAGATATATGTTGTTGCCATTTTTTCCATAGATTACTCTGAGACTGAGTGGCAAGCGAAGCATTTTCTTCAGATTTGTCTATCACTATATGATTAGGAAGGTATGCCTTCTCAGACAATCTTGACTACCTTTGGAACTTTTACATAATGATACATGACAAAATGTTTCCGTTGGCTTGGAGTTTCTCCAGCAGCATGCAAGTGGGGAGGGCCAAATTGATCCCTTGATCCCTGGGAAACGTGAGTATTCCCAATATCTAAACTGATCATCTCACCTCATCCTGTCATCAGGTAGAGAAGGCCAAAGCCATAGTTTGCATGGCTCATTAGGAATGAGATAAAAGTCCTAAAACACCAGACACAGAAAAATGACAAATAGCCAAAATTGGACAAAACTCTTATATTTCTAATGTTATGTCCAATATTCTAAGATTGGTCTTAATGTGGTTTTTAATAATGTCCCAATAAAAATCAATTTTTGTATTCCCTCAATACTACTAAGGCCAATTATGCAAGGACTACTTATATAAGCAACGTAAAAAGGCAACAATTTGCTATTTTCTAATTTTACATTGGGCTTCCCTGGTGGCTTAGAAGGTAAAGAATCCATCTGCAGTGCAGTAAGCATGGGTTTGGTCCCTGGGTTGGGAAGATACCCACTCCAGTATTGTTGCCTGGAGAAGTCCACAGATAGGGAAGCCTATTGAGCTACAGTGCATGGGGTTACAAAGAGTCAATCACGACTGAACGACTAAAGCAATATTACATTAAATAACTGGTACCCTATTGTTTACTTTGTAGCAAAATTTACTAGAATCATGCATTTATCAAACCTATTAATTTTCACCATTGTTTGTCTCAAATAGAAAGTCCCCATGACTTACTTTCCTTTGAGGGAAGAGTGTTTTTTTCTTTAGTATTAGTTTTCTTCAGTTTGGATCTGTCAAACTTCTCCACTTCAGACAAGTCTGGCTTATCACTCATCTTGACAAAAAGACTGAAAAAAAAAAAAAAACAAAAAAAAAAAACTAAAAAAACTTACCTGGTAGAACGATTGTCATACTAAGGAGTAAGAGCCAAAATTCTCACATTTAATGTCAATATGTATTGTACCTGCTGATTTTCAAAAGGCAAACAGCAACAGATCTTAGAAGAGTCATGTTTTTATTAGAATTTTATTCCGCATTATTATCCCATTTCTGAAGACAGTAATTGCCATTGGATCAAGCGCACTAGTAACCAAGATGTTTTAGAAGCCAGGAGCCAATATGTCTGACTCTTAAAATCACAGCGAAGGTAAAATGGAGGTGATAGAAAGACATGTACAGATAGGGACAGAAGAAAAAATAAGGACTGGGTTTAACCAACTAATGAATTTGTAACAGGAGATAGCACTATTTGAGTACCTTCACTTTGTATTCAATTACTTTGAAAGGGGGGCATTTTTCTTGGGGGGTTAGGGACTAGCACACAAAAGTAGCATCAATTGGACTAGTTTCTTTCTATTTCATCTGCCCAAAGACAAGAGACTAAGGGGCTACAATAAGAGGAGGGATTAAATCCAGTCAAAACTAATTACATGTCTCACAATAGCCCCTTGTGGGACGGGTTTGTAAGTGCTGTAAGATGGAACGGCTAATTATGATCAAACCAGGAAATGCCGCAGAATGGGGTAAACCAAACAGAGCTGATTTTTTTTTTCACCATGTTTTCTCCTCAAGAGGAGAGAGAAGGAGACGAAGCTAGGAGGTGAGGTACCCAGTGATCATTCTGGGTTTGTCCAGAGAAAACAATAGGAGACCTCTGAACCCAGAAAGCAGAGCTCTCCTGTGCGTGTATGGTCTCACCCCGGTGGAATAAGACACTTCTAGTGCTCAGGCGAGAATGGAGAGGCCCCCAAGCAGCCAGACGTCCCGAATATGCCTCCCCTCCGTCGGTTTCACCCTAGGACCCTCCTGGACAAGCGATTAGCTGCCAATCTCCAGAGGTGGGGAGAAGGGGACTTTAAATAAAAAATAACAGGGCTGGGTGCACAAGCCACGTTGTTAGCAGCAATTTGCTTACATTTTTAAATAACTATTATCATTGTTGGGAGCCCAGTCCAACCTAGCAGTCACAGGAAGGGAGGGAGCAAAGGGCCAGTCCCAGAGAGCCCATTCCGAGTCCCAAACTCCTCGCCCCCTCAGCCTCGGACCTACAGCCGCAGTGGACAGCCGCTCCTGGGGCTCCCGCCTCGGACCTGCCAGGGACAATCCCTGGAAGGATCCGAATCCCGCTCAGAAGGCGGCGCTGCGAAGACAAAGGCGTGGACTCCCCAGGAGGCGCCGCTACAATCGCCTGTTCTAATGTCCGCCCCTCCAATTCCTGCAGGCCCGATTCGCCAGCCCCACGGCCGCCACGCCCTCCTGTCCCCATAGTCCTCAGGCTCCAGAGGGGCCGCACATCCTCACCAGAAGGCTTGACGACCAGAGAAAGGTAGAGGGCCGCACCGACACCGCTTAGCACTCTGGACGAGGTTAGCCTTCCTGCGTGGAACCCCTCAGTTATATGGTGCGTGTCAGGCTCCGCCCCAGTTCTCTTCGATTGGCCAAGGAATCCTAGACCCACCTCCTCGCCCCTCCCACCGCTTTAGCCTTGCTGGCCTGAGTCCATTATCTCTTTTCTACTTAAGGCCTCACCCCAGTAACTGGGTGTTAAAAACTTTAGTTATTATGAGAAACGTTAATGTTTCTCATTGCTGCCTTTAAAGCATTCCTCTCACACATCCCACAGCTTATGTCACCAACTAGCCTGCATTGTCATCATCAAGCAAACTTCAGTTCTCCTCTCCTTTATTTCTCAAAGGTTTTAGCTACTGCACTATGTCACTCCCAACAGTAATTATCCTGTCTTAATTCCTGGTGAACTCAAGAATGATCATTCTGATACACCTCCACTTTTTCCAGTTCATTCCCTTTGGTACGCAGACCCCACTATCCTTTAACCTCACCAGAATCTGTAGTTCATTGGTCTTACCAGATTTCACCATCTCTCTCTCCATTACTGTTTTCTGTCCACTCCTTCCCTAGATCAAGTGTCATGCTCAGTCCTTATAATCACTCACTGACATATACCCTCCACTCTCCTGCCCCTCTCTCACTTTGTACTGTTTCCCTGGCAAAATCATAATTCTAGAAAAGTCCAGACACACCTCAGTGAGCCTGTACTCACACAGATAAACCCTGCTGGAGGAAAAATACACAACTACAAGCTTTTGAATTTTGATGTTTCCCCTGGCCAGCGATATGTGGTAGGATACTCTCTCATGATGCTGGGCAGCAGCAGAGAGCTTCCGCTCCCAGTCAACTGAGTGATCACAAAGCAAACACCTGACACTGATACACTTCCAATCATTCTATACCCGTTCAGCCATTCTGTTTTTCACTTTCTGTACAGTTCTCAGTAAATTACATAAGATATTGAACATTTTATTATAAGAGGTTTTGTGTTAGATGATTTTGCCCAGATGTAGGGTAATAAATGAGCTTCCCTGGTAGCTCAGCTGGTGAGGAATCCATCTGCAATGCAGGAGACCTGGGTCCAATTCTGGGGTTGGGAAGGACCACTGGAGAAGGGATAGGCTATCCACTTCTGTATTCTTGGGCTTCTTTGGTGGCTCAGCTTGTAAAGAATCTGCCTGCAATATTGGAGACTTGAGTTCAATCCCTGGGTTTGGAAGATCCCCTGAAGAAGGGAACAGCTACTCACTCTAGTATTCTGGCCTGGAGAATTCCATGGACTGCATAGTCCATGGGGTCGCAAATAGGCAGACACAACTGAGTGATTTTCACACCTCCAGGCTAATAAATATAAGTGTTCTGAGCACCTTTAGGGCAGGTTTGTCTAAAAGCAATGATGTTGGGTAGGTTATGAGTATTTAATGTATTATCCTTTTTTTAATTTATTTTTAACTGCAGGAAAATTGCTTTACAATATTGTTTTGGTTTCTGGCATACATCAACATGAATCAGCCATAGGTATACATATGTCCCCTCCCTCCTGAACTTCCCTCCCACCTCCCACCCCATCCCACCCTCTATGTTGTCACAGAGCACTGGTTTAAACTCCCTGCGTCATACAGCAAATTCCCAGTGACTACTTTACATACAGTACTGTATAGGTTTTCATGCTACTCTCTCAATTCATCCCACCCTCTTCTTCCCCTACTGTGCCCACAAGTCTGTTCTCTATGTCTGTGTCTCTCCTGCTGCCCTGCAAATAGTTTCATCAGTATCATCTGTCTGTTGTTCAGTTGTCAAGTCGTGTCCACCTCTTTGTGACCCCATGGACTGCAGCACACCAGGCCTCCCTGGCCCTCACCATCTCCCAGAGTTTGCCCAAGTTTGATGTCCATTGAATTGGTGATGCCATCCAACCATCTCATCCTCTGTCACCCTCTTCTCATTCTGCCTTCAATCTTTCCCAGTATCAGAGTCTTTTCCAATGAGTCAGCTGTTCATATCAGATGGCCAAATATTGGAGCTTCAGCACCAGTCCTTCCAATGAGTAAACAACCACAAAAACACAACAACAATCATTTGGTGAGGGAAGAAATGGGAGAAATGAAATTTCATTAAGAGAAAAAAATAAGAATAAAGGGAAGTGTAGGGCACACTCAGGGAATACCCAGCAGTTTTGTATGGTTGGATCACTGGGATTCATTATTGTTGTTCAGTCGCTCAGGTCCATCTGACTCTGCAAACCCATGAATGGCAGCACTCTAGTCTTCCCAGTCCTTCAGTATCTCCTGGAGTTTGCTCAAACTCATTTCCATTGAGTTGATGATGCCATCCAACCATTTCATCCTCTGTCACCCCCTTCTCCTCCTACCCTCAATATTTCCCACCATTAAAGTCTTTTCCAAGGAGTTGGCTTTTTGCAATCAGATGGGCATTGGGGTTTCAAAATGTTTATAAATCTTTATATTATGATTTTCAATATGGTGTAAAGAGTCAACTGGTGTCAGATCATGGAGAACCTTGCATGTCATGTTAAACCGCTTGAATTTTATTGGAAGATGGTAAAGAGATCTGTTTAAAAAAAAATTGCAGTGGCTGCTCCTTTGGGGTCGACCCACCCTCATGCCTTGAGGGTGTACTTTCCTTTACTTGCCAGATAAAACTCTGAGCTGTAACCAAGCTGTAACATTGGTCTTGTGTTTGAAATCTTTGCTGTGGTGAGACAGAACCAAGGAAATTACACACTCTCCCGACATATCTGGTGCCATGACTCCAATGTAATCTGGCTGAAGCAACCTTGGCTCGGCCCCTGCAAGGCAGAGGCCAAGCACAGTAGAAGCCCAACTCAGCCAAAGCTCATGCTGTGGAAGCTGAACGCAATGAAAACCCAGCGCAGTCTAAGTTATGAGAAGCCCAAAGTGCTGGAATCCAGGACAGCAAAAACAAACTTGGCAGAAAGCTCACGCAGCTCAGTCTCAGATTGCAGAAGACCTCTTGTTAAGGCCAACAAGCTACAAAATGCAGTGCTAGTTCAACAAGGATGTATAAAACTACACCTGACCACATAAAATATCACTCACCCTTTGGTGGACTCTGCTATAAGGACTCTGAGTCTTGAGACTAACAAGAGGGGGAGGCCCAATACCCCTCGCCATCCCAGTTCAGCAGAAAGTTGCCACAGACCTCAATGTCCCTATTCCCAAACAATTGGGCCTCCCATTTCTTGAGGGTCGAATGATAGGTAGTTAGAATAGGAAAAAATGAGTTCAAAATGGCAGTGGCTAAAAGAAAAAAAAAGGGGGGTGGGGGAAGCCTGTGAAAATGGAACAAATAAAATCTGTGGACTGGAGTGAGAACTTCAGGTGAACCAAACGTGCCCCCTTCTTGGCTAGCCCAATTTGAATAGGGCAGGCTCTGGGGGAGGACACAAAATGTATAAAAAGAGGAAGCCAAGACCGATTGAGGCCTCTCCTTTGGGGTTGTCCCACCCTCACGACTTAAGGTTGTACGTTCCTTTGCTTGCCAAATAAAACTCTGAGCTGTAACCGAGCAGTAACACTGACCCACCATTTCAAATCTTTGCTGCAGTGAGACAGAATTGAGGAAATTACACACTTTCCCAACAATATGATTCCCTCTGAACTCCTCTATTTGGGATTTGTTGGAGCCTATTATCAGGTTGTTGAGAGGAGAGTCAAGTCACTCCTGCTGCTGCTACTGCTGCTGCTAAGTCGCTTCAGTCATGTCTGACTCTGTGAGACCCCATAGATGGCAGCCCACCAGGCTCCCCCGTCCCTGGGATTCTCCAGGCAAGAATACTGGAGTGGGTTGCCATTTCCTTCTCCAATGCATGAAAGTGAAAAGTGAAAGTGAAGCCGCTCAGTCACATCCGACTCTTAGCATCCCCATGGACTGCAGTCTACCAGGCTCCTCTGTCTATGGGATTTTCCAGGCAAGAGTAGTGGAGTGGTGTGCCATTGCCTTCTCCACAAGTCACTCCTAGGCTTGGGCAGTTGCTTCTTTTTCCTGTGTATTTCTAGGAAGTCAACAATGTGGTTAGAAGCACTAATGCTGAAGGCACATTGCCTGGGTCCAGATCTTGGCTTCATCTCCTATGATTATGTCTCTGCTTCCCTACCCATAAAAAAGTACCTGTCTCATTGGTTTATCAAGAGGATGGCAAGAGATGACAGATGCAAAGTGCTTAGTTGAGTGCCTGGCATATGGAAAAGGCACCATCCATGGAGGACTGGGGATGTCAGCAGCCTCAGGTGATGCTGAGTGTCAGCGAGCCTCCATCACCCTGACTGTTCTTCACCTTCCCCTTGCCCTTGGAATGACCTTAAGTTAACCCATCCTGTTGGCCCAAGGATGTGATTCTGTCCCCCTGACCTCTGGCAGAGTTCTGCAGCCAGTATAAACTGGTTGACCCTATGTGGCTTTTATTTGCTTATGTTATTTTGAGACCCAGCAATGACAACTGAATATCATAATGTGACTCCAGACAACAAAGGATACTGGAAGAATAGCCTTTTAAAAGATTGACTGATTCTTTTAAAATTTCTGTTTTATATTGGACTATAATTGATTTACAATATTTGTATAACAAAGGTATTCAGTTATACATATACATATGTCTATTCTTTTTCAAATTCTTTTCCCAGTTAGGTTATTACAAAATATTAAGCAGAGTTCCCTGTGCTATACATTAAGTCCTTGTTGGCTATTTATTTTTAACAGAGTAGTGTATATATGTTAATCCCAAACTCCCAATTTATCACTTCCCTCTGGTAACCATAAGTTTGTTTTCTAAGTCTATGAATCTGTTTCTGTTTTATAAATAATTTCATTTGTATAAGAAAAAAAAGTGTTGCAGCAGTGGTTCAGGTGTAAAATAAAGAGGGTCCGAACAAGAGCTGTGGATCTAATAATGGAAAAGAAAGGACAGAAGTCTTTCAACTTTTTTTTTTGGCTGTGCCCCTTGACCTGTGGGATTTTATTTCTCCAACGTGAGATGGAACCTGGGCCCTTGGCATTGAGATCACAGAGTTCTAACCACTGGACTTCTAGGGAATTCCTTCAGCTTTTTTAGTGTACTACACTGTGTAAATTGTTGAATAATTTTTAATCAAACATTTCTTCAGGGCAGGGACCATTTATTTAGTCTAGAAATATTTACTGAGTACCTACTATATGCAAGACATTCTTTTCGGAAGTGAAAATCCAGTGGTGAGAGAGTCAAGATTCCTATATCTCAAGACTCTTTCTGTTGAAAGTATCAAAAAATGATGCTACCACTAGAAGTGGGAAGATTAGGTTCAAGTTGGTAGGGGGAAGTTCAGTCTTTGACATACTAACTTAGGGATGTCTACAAGAAATCTCAGTGGAAATGTCAAGTAAGCAGCTGGATATATACATCTTTGGCTTGTACTGTGGCACTAGTGGTAAAGAATCTGCCTGCCAATGCAGGAGATACAAGGGACATGGATTTGATCCCTGAATTTGATCCCTGGGTCAGGAAGATTCCCTGGAGAAGAAAATGACAACCCACTCCAATATTCTTGCCTGGAAAATTTCCATGGATGGAGGAGCCAGGGGGGCTACAGTCCATGAGATCCCAAAAAGTTGGACACCACTGAAGCAACTGAGCATGCAGGCAAAATATTAAAAATTTAATTTTAAATATTTAAATTTTAATTATGTAAATATATAAGTATTTTTTAATAATTTGTAAGTATTCCATTTCTATTTCTGTTCCATCTTAGGAGAATGTGGTTTTGTATATTTACTTCTACTCATGGACTTTGATGAGTACTGTAGGTAATAGCAGGTCAGTTCTGGAGAATCCCATGGATCGAAGAGCCTGGTGGGCTACAGCCCAGGGGATTGCAAAGAGTCTGACACAACTGAAGCGACTGAACATGGACACACATGCATATGTCCTATGATTCTGAGGAGCACATCAGAGAGTTCCTGCTCAAGCTGCATGCTTGTGCATGCTAAATCCCTTCAGTCGAGTCCAACTCTTTGCAACCCTAAGGACTATAGCCCTCCAGGCTCCTCTGTCTATGGGATTCTCCAGGCAAGAATACTGGAGTGGGTTTACATGACCTCGTCCCAGGGAGCTGCCCAACCCAGGGATCAAAGCTGCCTCTCTATGTCTCCTGCATTGACAGGTGGGTTCTTTACCACTAGCACTACCTCGGAAGCCCTTCTCAAGTTACAGTGTCTCAGAAATGGAAAAATAAAATTCTGTGGTAGAGTAAAATGGATGCCAAGTGGCCAGAGCCACTCTGACAGCTGTGAGCACTTGAACTGAGGAGATCAATCAGACCCTCTCAGGAAGCTCAATCTGACTTTTTTTCCAATTTAGGTGACTTTCCTGACATCTTTTCTAAGTTCACAAGCAACAGTAACCATAAATCAGCTAGAGTGAATGGATGATCTTTTTCCTACATGGCATGCATGCAAACTCACTTCAACTGTGTCCGACTCTTTGTGACCCAGTGGACTGTGGCATGCCAGGCTCCTCTTTCCCGGGGATTCTCCAGGCAAGAATACTGGAATGGGTTGCCGTGTCCTCTTCCAGGGGATCTTCCAGACCCAGGGATTGAACTCACGTCTCTCACATATCGTGCTCCGGCAAGCAAGTTCTTTAACACTAGTGCCACCCAGAAAACCCTTTCTTACATGTGGCATAGTTCAAAGATTTTCTGGCAGAGGTCACAGAAAGTTTAAAGATTCCCACTGTGATTGATCCACAGGGGGTCAACAGGGGAGAGGCATTCACTGACATGTGACATGGGGTAACTGAATGACAGGCCTCTCCACCTTGAATTTTATCCAGTCAGATATGGGCCTTGCCCATGATGGCAGGGCAGGCAGGGATTATAAAGCCAGCACCAGCCCTCAGAAGCCACCCTGTACTTCCCACTGAGCTGTGGGGAAGGTGAGTCCAAAATGGATGAGCCATCGTCTAAGCTGTCTGAGGAAGACCTGCGCACGGAAAAAGCCAAGCCCTTCAAAGTTGAGCCCTCTTAAACAGAACCAAGGAAGGCAAAGTAGAAGACATTGAATGGCCACCATGGCTGCAGCCACTGCAGCCATCACTACTGCTGCTGCTCCAACAACATTGAAAGCTTCGTCAGCTATTTCACCATGGTTCTGAAGCAAGTCCACATGGGCTTGAGTCTCTCACAGGAGGCTGTGAACATCATAAATTCCTTCGTGATGGATATTTTCAAGAGCATTGCTGAAGAGGCTGGATGCCTGGCCCACAGCAACAAGCACTGCACAATAACCTCTGGAGAGATACAGACCTCTGTGCTCTTGCTGCTCCCTGGGGAGATCAGCAAGCACACCATGTCGGAGGCCACCAGTTCAGTTCAGTCGCTCAGTCGTGTCCAACTCTTTGCGACCCCATGAATCGCAGTACGCCAGGCCTCCCTGTCCATCACCAACTCCCGGAGTTCACTCAGACTCACGTCCATCGAGTCACTGATGCCATCCAGCCATCTCATTCTCTGTCATCCCCTTTTTCTCCTGCCCCCAATCCCTCCCACCATCACAGTCTTTTCCAATGAGTCAACTCTTCGCATGAGGTGGCCAAAGTACTGGAGTTTCAGCTTTAGCATCATTCCTTCCAAAGAAATCCCAGGGCTGATCTCCTTCAGAATGGACTGGTTGGATCTCCTTGCAGTCCAAGGGACTCTCAAGAGTCTTCTCCAACACCACAGTTTAAAAGCATCAATTCTTCGCCACTCAGCTTTCTTCACAGTCCAACTCTCACATCCATACATGACCACTGGAAAATCCATAGCCTTGACTAGATGGACCTTTGTTGGCAAAGTAATGTCTCTGCTTTTCAATATGCTATCTAGGTTGGTCATAACTTTCCTTCTAATGAGCAAGTGTCTTTTAATTTCATGGCTGTAGTCACCATCTGCAGTGATTTTGGAGCCCAAAAAACAAAGTCTGACTCTGTTTCCATTGTTTCCCCATCTATTTCCCATGAAGTGATGGGACCAGATGCCATGATCTTCGTTTTCTGAATGTTGAGCTTTAAGCCAACTTTTCCACTCTCCTCTTTCACTTTCATCAAGAGGCTTTTGAGTTCCTCTTCACTTTCTGCCATAAGGGTGGTGTCATCTGCATATCTGAAGTTATTGATATTTTCCCCTGCAATCTTGGTTCCAGCTTGTGCTTCTTCCAGCTCAGCGTTTCTCATGAAGTACTCTTCACTATGGAGGCCACCAGGGCAGTCATCAAATACGCCACCAGCAGATAGGCTGACCCCGGACCACCAGAACATCGGAAACCAAAGGCTCTCTTCAGAGCCACTCACTTGGCAGGAAAAGACCTGTAGCACTGAACAGTTACGTGCACTCTGGGTTCTCAACCTGTGCCCTACTGTCCATGGTTAAAACATTTCTACCCTGAGGAACGCATTATAAACCTCATCAATATGTTTCTGTTGTGTCAATTGTTCCAGGGAAAATCATGAACTTTTCTTAACCATATTGCCTCTCCTCACTTTCCTAAGTGGTCATTTCTATCCATGGTTTCTTTGTCAGCCATTTTAGGAATTTTTATGGTCAAAATTCTTTCCATGAAAATTTCATTAACCTTTCGTATTGTCATTCTCTCACTTGTATATAGGAGTATCATTCAGAGATTTTTATGTGAGATATAGAAATTGATACAGTGCAGCAGGAGATATAAATGGCTTGCCAGGTGGCACCAATGGTAAGGAACCTGCCTGCCAATGCAGGTAGATGTAAGAGACATAGGTTCCATCCCTGGGTGGGGAAGATCCCCTGGAGGAGGGCGTGGCAACCCACTCCAGTATTCTTGCCTGGAGAATCCCATGGACTGAGGAGCTTGGCAGGCTATAGTCCATGAAATTGCAAAGAGTTGGACACGACTGAAGTGACTGAGCACACACAAAATGTAGAATCTCATGGACAGAGGAGCCTGGTGGACTATGGTCCATAGGGTCACAAAGAGTCAGCCATGACTTAGAATACACTGACACAGCAGATATAAAAATCATACTTACCCATTCATACTCTTTCAACATACCTCATACATAAAATAGGTTAAAGCATTATGTATTTAAATACATAAAATAGGACCCCACTGCAGTGAAAAATTTGAAAATCTAATTTTCTAGAATCAAGCAATATACCTTCTGAAATTAGTATTCTACCTAATTCAGATTTATGTCGTTTATTTTTTGTCTTTTTGCAGGCTGTAACTTTTGGGGATTTATGCAAAAATTTTGGCTTAAGTCCAATTTTTCCTGGATGTTGAGATCATCAAATGACAAAAGCTGTAACCACAGTCCCCATAGTAACAGCCAATGGGACTGGCGGCTCAGTGAGCCAAATGATCAGCCCTAAGTGTGGTGGGGTGACCAGGGGTGAGCCAATAAGAGCTTTCCTGTGATTTTTACACTGGAGATTGATTAGGAAGGAGGTGTGATGGTTTTCCTGTTGATTTTATGTTCAAGTACTCGTTCAAACCATGGTGATTTAAGTACAGGCATCCAGATCTGGTAGTGGGACAGGTCTCTAGCTCCTTATATCAAAATAAGAGAAGGATGTTCAGCAGTCAGAAAACTCAGATGATTGCTTCCTGTAACTCAAGTTATTTGAGTGTTAATGTTATGACAATATTTATTAAATTTAATATCCATTGTGTTTTTTCTTGGTGCATTGACTTGTTCTTTTGTTTTTCTGTAGATATGTAGCTGACTTTCAATGTAGTTGGTGATTTTCCAATTCTTTTATTTTTCCATTAGTTTCTAGCTTACTACAACATTGCAAAGAAAATGCACTACATGATTTCAATCCTTTGTAATTTTCTATGATTTTCATTAGACTTCAACCATATTAAATTATACTTTCTTGAACTCTTAAACAATAAGAATATACTAAGGAGCAAAGGGAAACATAGTGATTATTTTTGTAGTAACTTTAAACAGTATAATATATGAAACTATCAACACTGCATTGTACACCTGAAATAATGTTAATATTGTAACTCAGCTAAACTTCAATAAAATTTTTCAAAATTAAAAAAAATCTCGTTACCCCTGGATTTGGATGTAGAAACCTGTGAAGGATGTCACTATCAGCCAAACAATGAGAGAAAACTAGAAAAACTGCAGAATCCCAGCCTTCCTTGAGGCCTGATTTAGTGCTTCAGTAGGTCAGTCAGACATGATATTGAAGTGAAAGTCACAGAGTCATGTCCGATTCTTTGCAACCCCATGGACTATACAGTCCATGGAATTCTCCAGGCCAGAATACTGGAGTGGGTAGCCTTTCCCTTCTCCAGGGGATCTTCTCAACCCAGGGATTGAACCCCAGTCTCCCACATTGCAGGCAGATTCTTTACCAGCTGAGCCACAAGAGAAGCCCATGATAGAGTTCAGACATGATAGAGTTCTATAATGTATAAATTATTTTCCTAGTAATTTAATTTCCTATTTTATTCTCATTCTCCCATAAGTATAATGTGGAATTCTTCAGAAGTATTTTATGTGTGATATGCAATAGACAAAGTGAAGAAACAAACATACCCATCCACTCCCTATATTATCACATATATGCCAGATTAAGCCTACAAGTAATTTTATAAATGGGGATTGATATATAGTACAGAAATAGCCAACATCCCTTGGATCATCAAAAAAGCAAGAGGGTTCCAGAAAAACATACACTTCTGCTTTATTCACTACACCAAAGCCTTTGTGTGGATCACAACAAACTGGAAAATTCTTCAAGAGATGGGAATACCAGACCACCTGACCTGCCTCCTGAGAAATCTGCATGCAGGCCAAGAAGTAACAGTTAGAACTGGACATGGAACAACAGACTGGTTCCAAATGGGAAAAGGAGTACTTCCAGGCTGTATATTGTCACCCTGCTTATTTAACTTATATGCAGAGTACATCATGTGAAATGCCAGGCTGGATGAAGCACAAGCTGGAATCAAGATTGCAGGGAGAAATATAAATAACCTCAGATATGCAGATGACACTACCCTTATGGCAGAAAGCAAAGAAGAACTAAAGAGCCTCTTGATGAAAGTTAAAGAGGAGAGAGAAAAAGTTGGCTTAAAACTCGACATTCAGAAACCTAAGATCATGGCATCTGTTCCCATCACTTCATGGTAAATAGATGGAGAAACAATGGAAACAGTGAGAGACTTTATTTTCTGGTGCTCCAAAATCACTGCAGATGGTGACTGCAGCCATGAAATTAAAAGACCCTTGCTCCTTGGAAGGAAAGCTATGATCAACTTAGACAGCATATTAAAAAGCAGGGCGACAACCAAGAAAGTTCAAACAAAAGTCAACAAAGGTCAAAGCTAACAAAGGTCAAATTAATTACTTTGCCAACAAAGGTCAAAGCTATGGTTTTTCCAGTAGTCATGTATAGATGTGAGAGTTGGACTATAAAGATAGCTGAGCACCAAAGAATTGATGCTTTTGAACTGTGGTGTTGGAGAAGACTCTTGAGAGTCCCTTGGACTGCAAGGAGATCCAACCAGTCAATCCTAAAGGAAATCAGTCCAGAATATTCGTTGGAAGGACTGATGCTGAAGCTCCAATACTTTGGCCACATGATGTGAAGAGCTGACTCATTTGAAAAGACCCTGATGCTGGGAAAGATTGAAAGTGGGAAGAGAAGGGCATGACAGAGGGTGAGATAGTTGGATGGCATCACCAGCTCAATGGACATGAGTTTGAGTAAGCTTTGGGAGTTGGTGATGGACAGGGAAGCTTGGTGTACTGCAGCCCATGGGGTTGCAAAAAGTCAGACAGGACTGAGCAACTGAACTGACCTAAACTGAACAGAAATGGCAAAATGAATTTTTCACAAAGATTTAACTTTTCTAGTTCCCTGGTTTCTGAAATTCTTTTCAAAATCCATACATATGTTTCTAATCAATTTTTTTCCAGCAGAGTATCTTTAGATCTTTAAAACACAAACTTTCAGGACTTGCAATTTTATATCCATTAGTGAGTGTCCAGCGAGAGCAGCTCAACCTCCTGTCTCCACTGGTATAATCAATGGTCAACTGGCGGCCTGTGAGCCACAGCTATTGAACTGAAAGTGTGATTGAGCGACCGGGGCTAAACAGATAATAGCCATTCTATGAAATTCAGCCTGAACATTAAGCGAGAAGGAACTGTGATAGTTTGCCTGTTCTTTTATTGTTCCTTACTTCTGTTTAAGCGTATGGATAAAATATGAACTCAGATCAGGTCATGTCTTCAGCCTTTTGCATCAATTTAGAGAAGGATTACTAGTAATATAAAATTTAAGATATTGTCTTTTACCTCAAGACATTTAAAGTTCATGTTAAGGGTCAAATCTTTTCAATTGTTTTTTTTTTTTTTTCATGTCGCTTGAAAATTTTTATTTGAATTTTGTGTCATTTTTCTGTAAGTGTGTTGATGAATTTTGAAGAAGCTGATTTTCTATTTTCTTTTTAAACTGATTTCTAGTTTCATAAGTCTGTAGAAAGAGAACATTCTGTGGGATTTCAATCCTTGCCTATATTTTGATTTGCTTGGGATCACAGAAAAAGCAAGGGAATTCCAAAAATACATCTGCTTCTGCCTCATTGACTATGATAAAGTCTGACTGTGTGGATCACAACAAACTGTGGGAAATTCTTAAAGAGATGGGAATACCAGACCACCTTACCTGCCTCCTGAGGAGCCTTATGCAGGTCAAGAAGCAAGAGTTAGAAGCAGATATGGAATAATGGACTGGTTCCAAATTGGGAAAGGGATACATCAAGGCTGTGTGTTGTCACCTTGCTTATTCAATTTCTATGCAGAGAACATCATGCAAAATGCTGGACTGGATGAAGCACAAGCTGGAATCAGATTGCCTGGAGAAATATCAACAACTTGAGATATAAAGATGACACCAACCTAATGGAAGAAAGTGAGGAGGAACTAAAGAGCCTCTTGATGAAGGTGAAAGAAGAGAGTGAAAAAGCTGGCTTAAAACTCAACGTTCAGAAAACTTAAGATCATGGCATCTGGTCCCATCACTTCATTGCAAATAGATGGGGAAACAATGGAAACAGTGACAGACTTTATTTTCTTGGGCTCCAAAATCACTGCGGATGCAGACTGCAGCCATGAAATTAAAAGATACATGCTCCTTGGAAGAAAAGCTATAACAAAGCTAGACAGTGTAGTAAAAAGCAGAGACATCACTTTGCCAACAAACGTCTGTCTAGTCAAAGCTATGGTTTTTCTGGTAGTCATGTATGGATGTGAGAGTTGGACTATAAAGAAAGCTGAGTGCTGAAAAATCAATGCTTTCGAAATGTGGTGTTGGAGAAGACTCTCCCAGTCCCTTGGACAGCAAGGAGATCCAACCAGTCAATCCTAAAGGAGATCAGTCCTGGGTGCTCATTGGAAGGATGGATGCTGAAGCTGAAACTCCAGTACTTTGGCCACCTGATGCGAAGAGCTGAGTCATTGGGAAAGACCCTGATGCTGGGAAAGATTGACGGCAGGAGGAGAAGGGAGCAACAAACAATGAGATGGTTGGATGGCATCACTGATTCAATGGACATGAGTTTGAACAAGTTCCGGGGGATAGTGAAAGACAGGAAAGTCTGGTGTGCTGAAGTTCATGGAGTCTTAAGGAGTCAGACAAGACTTAGCAACTGAACAACAACATAGAGGTAAGACAGAGGGTTTCTTGTGTGATTATTTTCTTTGTATCATAATGAACCCAGTTGAACTTGATTCCTCCAGCATAAATCTTGTCTCCGTATACATGTATTACATGTATCGGTATTACATGCCAGGTACTAGGGTTTAGTACATCAGCACAGATGTATTAAGGAAAGAAATTCAATCCAGAGAAGACAAGAGTTTTGAGTAATAGGCAGGTATAGCTGTTGACTTTTCCATTTTATTGAAACCGTTTCTTTTTTTCACAGATAAATGCTGGTATAATGTTTACTAGGTGATATAGTTACAATTTTTTTAATTCTTCAAACACATATAAATGTAGAATATTGAGGGAAAATCTTACTTATACAGACTTCTTTGACTAATTAAGGCATCCAAATCCCTGTGCAATATGGAAAATATTGAATTTTTAATAATAACATGTCATTTATCAAAGGATGCATTGTGAATTACTGCAGAACTTAGTGGACTAAGGCAGTAATTATTTATGATTTCTTATGTATCTTATATATATGATTTCTTAGGGCCAGGTGACTGCTTCTGCTGATGTGTCTGGTAAGTGTCAGGATTTTTTTGTAGCTCTCTCTGTTTTTCATGGTCCCTTGTACACTTTATATAACATTGCTTCAAAATTAATAGTGCATAAGACACTTCTCTGCATTCTTTCTTTTTGTCTTCTTCTTCTGGGACTCCTATGATTCGAATGTTGGGGCGTTTAACATTGTGCCAGAGGTCTCTAAGGTTGTCCTCATTTCTTTTTATTCTTTTTTCTTTTTTCCCTCTCTGCTTCACTTATCTCTACCATTCTATCTTCTACCTCACTTATCCTATCTTCTGCCTCCGTTATTCTACTATTTGTTCCCTCCAGAGCGTTTTTGATCTCACTTACTGCGTTATTATATATTGACTCTTTTTTATTTCTTCTAGGTCCTTGTTAAACATTTCTGGCATCTTCTCAATCCTTGTCTCCAGGCTATTTATCTGTAACTCCAATTTGTTTTCAAGACTTTGGATCATTTTCAATATCATTATTCTGAATTCTTTATCAGGTAGATTCCCTATCTCTTCCTCTTTTGTTTGGTTTGGTGGGCATTTATCCTGTTCCTTTACCTGCTGGGTATTTCTCTGCCTTTTCATCTTGTTTATATTGCTGTGTTTGGGGTGGCCTTTCCATATTCTGGCAGTTTGTGGTTCCTCTTTATTGTGGAGGTTCTTCACTGTGGGTGGGGTTGGATGAGTGGCTTGTCAAGATTTCCTGGTTAGGGAAGCTTGTGTCAGTGTTCTGGTGGGTATAGCTGGATTTCTTCTCTCTGGAGTGCAATGAAGTGTCCAGTAGTGAGTTTTCAGATGTCAATGGGTTTGGTGTGACTTTGGGAAGCCTGTATATTGAAGCTCAGGGCTATGTTCCTGTGTTGCTGGAGACTTTGTGTGGTATGTCTTACTCTGGAACTTGTTGGCCCTTGGGTGGTGCTTGGTTTCAGTGTATAAGCTCCTATTGATTAACGTTCCCTTGTGTCAGGAGTTCTCTGGTGTTCTCAGGATTTGGACTTAAGCCTCCTGCTTCTGGTTTTCAGTCTTTTTTTTTTAATTTTTATTTTATTTTTAAACTTTACATAACAGTATTAGTTTTGCCAAATATCAAAATGAATCCACCACAGGTATACATGTGTTCCCCATCCTGAACCCTCCTCCCTCCTCCCTCCCCATTCCATCCCTCTGGGTCGTCCCAGTGCACCAGCCCCAAGCATCCAGTTGGTTTTCAGTCTTATTCTTACAGTAGCCTCAAGACTTCTCCATCTATACAGTACTGATGATAAAACATCTAGGTTGAAGATGAAAAGTTTCTCCAGAGTGAGGGACACCCAGAGAGGTTCACAGAGTTACACAGAGAAAAGAAGAGGGAGGAAGGAGACAGAGGTGGCCAGGAAGATAAAAGGCAGAATCAAAAGGAGAGAGACAGATCCAGCCAGTAATCGGTTCCCTAAGTGTTCTCCACAGCCTGGAACACACAAAGAGATTCACAGAGTTGGGTAGAGAGGAGATGGGGGAGGGAGGAGATTGAGGCGACCTGGTGAAGAAAAAGGAGGGTCAAAAGGGGGAGAGAGCAATCAAGCCAGTAATCTCACTCCCAAGTAAAAATGGGTACTGAAGACTGGGTTCTTAAAGGTACAAAATTGATAACAAATACCAAAAAGCAAAGATTAAAAATCTAGAGTAGAGGTTAGATTCTCAAAAATACAATATTAACAAAAACAAAACAAAGACACAAAAATTATTATATATATACATATATATATATATATGTATATATATATGAAGTTTGCTTTTAAAATAGGGTGTTTCCTTAAGGCAATAGTAGGTTGTAAAAATTAAAATTAAAGGAGTGATAGAAGATTTAAATGGCACCCCACTCCAGTACTCTTGCTTGGAAAATCCCATGGATGGAGGAGCCTGGTAGGCTGCAGTCCATGGAGTTGCTAAGAGTTGGACAGGACTGAGCGACTTCACTTTCACTTTTCACTTTCATGCATTGGAGAAGGAAATGACAACCCATTCCAGTATTCTTGCCTGGAGAATCCCAGGGACAGAAGAGCCTAGTGGGCTACCATCTATGGGGTCGCACAGAGTCGGACACAACTGAAGCAATGCAGCAGCAACAGCAGAGGATTTAAAAATTTTTTTTAATTTAAAATTTAAAAAATGATGATAGTAAAAATATATCTAGGACTTTCTCTGGTGTTGTGGACAGTGTGGGGTCAGTTCATTTTCAGGTATTTCCTTGATCTGGCTTATACTTCTCAAGATCTATAGGCCCCTTCCTGTGTAGTTGGTACTAACTACAGGGTTTTAATCTATTACACCTTTCACTTCCAAAGCAGTTCCCTCTGTTTATTTTACCTTCTTCTGTTTGCTGGTCTCTTCGGTGTCTAATTTCTGCCCTGACACAAGGGGACGGTGGTGGTCACACTTTTTAGGCTCACTTGTTCAGTCGTGCTGTGGGGAGGGAGGAACACTGCAAACATATCACTGGCATGTGTGGGGAGTGCTTGCAGTGTCTCGGCCATACTGGGCTTGCCCCTGCTCACAGTGTCTGTGTTTTCCCAGTCTACACTGCTCAGGCCCTAGGTTGCTCTCCTAGGAACTGTCTGAGGTGGGCCCTGGGTTGCATGCACTTCCCAGGTCTAAGCTGCTCAGGTTCAGGTTCTTGGGTACTCCACAAAGGCGCAGACTTGGTTGGGCCTACATTTTGTGCTCTTCCCAGGTCCAAACAGTTCAGGTGACCAGGTGCTTGGTGAGCGCAGTAGCCCCCAGTTGGAGGCTGTGTCCTGTTGCCTCCCCTGTTCCAGCTGCTTGGTTTTCTGGGTATACAATGGGCATGCCTTCTCAGGTGTGTTGTGTGTCTCTTCTGGGGGCTGATCTCTGGCTGCAACCCTCCCAGCAGATATTGACCGTCCAGCATCCCAAGAAGTTTTGATTAGCAACGAAGCCTGCTTGCAGTTTGGTAGAGGAGGCCTCTCTGGGTTCCACGACTGCCCACTTCCAGCTCTGGCTGCCCCTCACCTGCTTGTCTCTGGTGGGGGATGGGCCGGTCCACAGCCAGCTAGCTCTGCTCAGTCCTTTGTTCTGTGAGCAGGTCTGGCAGTGTCTTAGGTTAGGGCTTTTCGCAGGATAGCTATCCCACAGTCTGGGTTGCTATCTCAAGTTAGTTGCCTCAGATTGCCCTCGGGGCATGCAGGCCCCATCCTTACTCTAAGCAAAGCATCCTGCGCCTCCCTGTCCAGTCCCCTCTTTCTAGTGGCAGATGCAAGCATCTGGGCTGCTTGTCCACTGGGAGTTGCCGTTAGGGAGGTAATCTGTGGGTTTTAATTAATTATTTATTTATTTATATTTCCTCCCGGTTATGTTGCCTTCTGAGATTCCAAGGCTTGACACAGACCCACCAGTGAGAGTGTTTCCTGGTGTTTGGAAACTTCTCTCGTTTTTAAGACTTCCTTCCCTGGACCGACCTCCATCTCTACCTCTTTTGTCTCTCTTTTTATCTTTTATATTTTGTCCTACCTCCTTTCAAAGACAATGGTCTGCTTTTCTGGGTGCCTGATGACCTTTGCCAGCACTCAGAAGTTGTTTTGTTGAATTTGCTCAGTGTTCAAATGTTCTTTCAATAATTTGTAGGAGAGAAAGTGGTCTCCCTGTCCTATTCCTCCACCATCTTAGGACCTCTAGTATGTTATTTTTAAAAAATTGGCTTCTAAAAGATCTGTATTATGAGATAGATTATAAAATTGCAAAGAATGAAATAGCTTTTTGGTGCTTATCTGTTGAGCATGCATGCTAAGTCACTTCAGTTGTGTCTGACTCTGCGACGCTATGGACTGTAGCCCACCAAGCTCCTCTGTTCATGGAATTCTTCAGGCAAGAATACTGGAGTGGGTGCTATGCCCTCCTTCAGGGGATCTTCCTGACCCAGGGATTGAACCCATGTCTCTTATGTCTCCTTCATTGGCAGGTGGGTTCCTTACCACTAGTGCCACCTGGGAAGCCTTTATCTGTTGAGAGGGAAAGTTAATGACATAGTTGCTGGTATTTAGAAAAATCCATCTGTTATGGCTGGAAAAATGGCAAACAAGGATGAGACACATATGGCATAAATGCATGCATGAGGATAAGTAAAGTTTATTATTATTAATCTTTCTCCTGCTATCCTGACATCACTAGGCCTAGGCCATGAAGCTTATTACCTAGGTAATGGAAGAGTGACATCAATCATCACAGATTAGGAAAAAAGAAGATATGACATTTAAAAAAGAAATTCTCACCTAACAGGAAAAGAGGGCTTCCACAGTGACTCGGCAGTGAAGAATCTGCCTGAAATGCAGGAGACATGGTTTCAATCCCAGACTCAGGAAAATCCCCTGGAGAAGGAAATGGCAACCCACTCAGAATTCTTGCCTGGAAAATCCCATGGACAGAGGAGCCTGGAGGGCTACAGTCCATGGGGTCACAAAAGAGTTGGACACAACTTAGTGACTAAATGACAACAATCAACAGGAATAGGAAGAGAAAATAGAAAGGTATTCTGCTTCTAGGAAAGTATATACAACTTAACTTAACGTCTCCATAATAATGAGCACATTTAGTGCCCAGGTCTTGGTTTCTAAAACTATTTTCCATGAAGGGAATATTGAATAAAGAGTTGATTGTAGAACTGAAACAGAAAATATACAAGATGATCCTAGAGTATCTGGTAGTGCCAGAACGTACTCAGAAAGTGAAAGTGAAAGTCGTTCCGTCATGTTCGACTCTTTGCAACTCCATGGACTGTATAGTCCATGGAATTCTCCAGGCCAGAATACTGGAGTGGGTAGCCTTTCCCTTCTGCAGGGGATCTTCCCAACCCAGGGACCAAACCTAGGTCTCCCGCATTGCAGGCAGATTCTTTACCAGCTGAGCCACAAGGGAAGTGCTCAAAAAATCCCACAAAATTGAGAGTATGTCAAAGGGATACAAGAATCAACTGAAAGACCTCCCAATGACCAGAGCTAGAGTAATTTGAGAAAGAAAGTAAACAAAATATCAGTAATATTGGATTATAACTCAAAATATAAAATAGATATCCAGGAGTCCATACTGCTATAAACAAATGATGAAAATAAATAATTGGGAAGAAGAAATAAATCTCCCACGTGGAGGAATTCAGATATTTTATTTAGATACTGTTCCCTCAAGGAAGTGAAGTGTATCTCCCAATTATGTAAGTATGAGATGTACATAATGACTTCCTTCCAAATTGTACAGTATGGAAAGGGGATAAAAAGTATAACTTTACAATGAAGAAATCTGACACATTAATTCAGCCAGGTGATCAAGGTAAACATCAACAGAAGTAAGTCATGATGCTATATATTTTTAATATGTTGTGAGGAAAATGGCACTTTACTTCTGTGGTCTTCTTTCCCAAAACACATAACCCCAATCTAATCATGAGAAACACACTGGACAAATCTAAGTTGAGAGATACTCTGCAAAATACCTAACGAGAACTCTTCAAAACTGTCAAGGTCATCAATAACAATGAAAATCTGAGGAAAAAAAGTCACAGCCGAGAGGAGCCTAAGTATATTTACAACTAAATATACCGTGGATGCTATCCTGTAACAGAAAATGGACATTAGGCAAAACCATAGAAATCTGAATAAAGTATGGACTTTATTTATTAATAATAGTAATGTATCAGTATTGGTCCATTACTTCTGAAAAATATATCATACTGATGTAAGATGTTAATAATAGGGAAAACTGGGTATAAGATGTATAGGAACTCTCTCTACTATCTTTGCAATTTTTGTGTAAATCTAAAACCTTTAAAATAGAAGGTGAATTTTTTTAAAAGTTAGCTTATATGCTATCCTAACACACTCTTTGCTAACAATGACCCCACCATATGAAATGTCTTTCCTGTTATATTTGTCTATTAAAAACCCTACTTATCTCTCAAGGTCTGGCCCCTATGGGTCCACTTCCATGAAACCTTCTCTGAGCTACAGAATCAGAAGTGATAGTTTCTTTCTTTGAATCCCCAAAGCACTTTGGACATTTCTTATGCTGTTCATTATAGTCTGCCTTCTCGTACAGTTATTTATGTGAATCTCTTAGGTCTCTCATTTGGCTTATAAATTTCTGGAGGGAAGGGAGTATATCTTTAATTTAACAAACACTAATTTAATACACAATGCATGTCAGGCACTCTCTTAGGGCTTTAAATCTACAAAGATGAATGAGATTCTCCCTGTGAGTTCTTAAGGAACTCACAATATAAAGGGGAGGCTGAATGTATACAATTATAAGTCACATTGTGATTAATTCTGTGGTGAATTAAGTTGTCACCTGCCTTCTATGTGCCAGAAAGTTTAAAGGCATTCCTTTACTTAATCCTCATAAAACTTAAAAGCTGGGCATTATAATTACATTTTACAAATGAAGAAAATGAGACTTGGAGAGGCTAAATAATTTGCAGAAGATTAGGGATTCAAAGACAGGTATATTAATGTACAAAGCCCATACTCTTTCTATTATACCATGACCTAGCACACTACCTGCCATCTAGTAGATGTTCAAGAAATATTTGTTGAAAGAATGACTAAAGAAGTGTAAACAAAAATGTTAGTGTTTTGTTACTACATATTAATCCTCAACTGCAATCCACAGTTGATCCTTCACTACCTAGTCTGGTCTTTTAATTATTTGGTAATTGACCTTGACATCTACCAGGATCCTCCATGTAAATAATTCTCAGTTGTTAAAGAACTGTGATCCCTTTTATTGAGAATAATTTTCTGCAACTGTTTCCTAAGAGAAATCTCTGAAGGCTTGCTGAAGAAAACTGAAGAGTTACAAACAGTGGTTCATTCATCAGAAAACATTTATTTTACACCTTATATATGGCATATGGACTTCCTTAGTGGCTCAACGTTTAAAAAAAAAAAAAATCCACCTGCAATGCAGGAGACTGCCTGCAGTGGAGGAGATGTGAGTTTTGATCCCTGAATCGGGAAGAACCCCTAGAGAAGGAAATAGCAATCTACTCTTGCCTGGGAAATCCTGTGGACAGAGGAGCCTGGCAGGTTACAGTCCATGGGGTCGCAAGAGTCGGACACAACTTCGCGATTAAACGACCACCACCACTACCATATGGCATATTCTCTGCTAGGAACTGTCAAGAAAACAAAGTTTGATTAATGGCATGCTTATCAAACCATCATCCTAGCTGGTTTCTTCAGGTCTCAAAATCCTGCAGCTGCTATTTTGTTAGTCATCATGGAAATACAAGTTAAATCCACAATCAAATATCATTACACACCCAACAAAATGCTTAAAATCAAAAAGACTGACAATACCATGTGTTGGCAAGGTCATGGAAAAAAAATGGAACTCTCATACACTGTAGGTGGGAGTGTAAATTGGAACAATCACTTTGGAAAACTGGCAATATCTACTAAAGTTAAGAATGTATGTAGCCAGTAGTCCAGAAATTCTACTCCTGAGAATATACTTAACTATGAAATGAGTGTATATGTGCACCAAAGACATGAGCAAAGTTTATAGCCACACAGTTCATAATAGCCTCAAAGTAGAAACAATGTAACAGTGGGATGGATAAAAGCTGTGGTATGTTCACATAATAGAGCAGTAGAAATGACCAATTTTCATTCAGAGAGCAAATGAATGAATCTCACAAAAAAATAATGTTGAGTGAAAGAATCCAGGTACAAAAGAGTATGCAATGTTTCATTACATTTACATAAAATTCAAAAATAATCAATCCTATTGGAAATGAGATTTATGGTTCCCTTTAGATGAAGTAGCAGTTGGGAGCGGGCACCTTGGGGAGATTCTGTGTTTCACTTACTTTCCTATTTCTTGATTTTGGTGCTAATTGCACCAGTGTGTTCACTTTGTGAAAAATGCATGGATGAATTTGTGCACTTTTCTGTATGTGTGTTACACTTAAATAAAAAATAAAGCTTACCCAAAACCAAACCCTTCAGCATCTTCCATTCTTTTAGCAGAGTCTCTTAAACTTGCTTGATCATGATAATTGCTTGGGGCCCTTGTTTAAAACATAAATTTTTCATCCTGCTTTAAAACCTACTGAACAAAGATCTCTGAAGGGGCAGGAGTGCTGAGAGACAGTATTAAAAAAAATCTTCCAAGGATATTATTTTTAAACCCTTTACTGGTGTATAATTGACATGTAAACACTGCATATACTTAATGTATACAGGTCTATATAAGTTTGGAGATAACTATACATCCATGAAACCATCAATACTATCAAAGCCATAGACATATCCATCACTGCCCATAGATTCCTCTCACTCTTTTATTATTACTTGTGTGTGCATGCATGTGTGGCAAAAACATAATGCAAAATCTACCTTCTTAGAAAAAAATTAAATGTAGAGAAAAAGTTTTTGTATACAGAAAGACAAATAACATATGGTTAATTCTTAACTTACCCAAGATTGTAATAAGAATGTTAAAAAAAAAAGACATAAGATACAACAAGGAAATATCTAATCATAGCTATGTATTTGAAAGGATAAGAGGTCCAATTTATGAACACATATGCCCTTAAAAAGATCTATGACAAGGGAAGTGATATCTTTCTCCAATACGTAAAACATGCCAAGAGTTAGGGAGAGATTTCAAATGTCTTGGTTAAGGAAAGTAATCAAAATGACTTCTGAAGCCAAATAGTTAACATCAGTGTGATAAAGGATTAGAAGAATTGATTGAGATAAATTCATACAATCTGTTCATTTTATACTTAACCAAAAAAATGAAAAATGCCATAAAATTGATAGGATTTAAGTGAAACAAAAAATAGAAGTCAAGCAAAATAAAATGAAAGAAGTCATTACTGCCTATCATCCTGTGGCAGAAACCTAAGTTAATGTCTAAAAAATTAGAAAGTTGGAGGAGATGTATAGAGGGTAAACAAATCCCTACTCTTAGAGGAATTAGAAATATGATAAGAGGAATAATTGGTGACATATAAACCCTGTTCATCTTTCAAGATGTCCAAGAAGAGTGTGTGTGTGTGTGTCTGTGTGTGTGGCACTTAATGTACATGTGGGTAGATGGTTGACATAAAGATTATTTTCAGGGAAAAAGTAAAGTCAAAGTCTCTAAAGAGAAAATAGATCTTCTCTTCTGTAGAAGCAAATTGAGGGATCTTGAAAATCCACAGATGAAGAAGGGAAGAATGTGTAAGGCAAAGATAATGTATTATCTACAGACCTTCTAGAGCTGTAATTTTTTCAACTTTAGTGTGTATCAGAATACCAAGCCCTAAGGAATTTATGAAAATGAAGAATCCTGGGCTTCTGTTCCAAGGATACTGATGTAGCAAAGATATGTAGGGCCCGGGAGACAGTGTTATAACAAGAGCACCCCACCACACACACACAAACACACACACACATGCATCATACTGAGTTTCTGATGTACACTAAAGTTTGAGAACCACTAAACCATGCTATAGCCTAGGAAGAATGGTGAAACCATGGCTAGTGAAAAATCTTCAAATGGAAAGTATATTCACTTTCTCCATATTAAAAGTCACTGCTATATTTAAAATTGATAACCAACAAGGACTTACTATATAGCACAGGGAACTCTGTTCATATTATGCAACAACCCAATTTAGGAAAGAATTTGAAAAAGAATAAACACGTTTACCTAAAACACTTTGTTGTACAACTGAAACTAACACAACATTGTTTATCAACTATACTCCAATAAAATAAAATGTGCTTTTTTTTTCAAGTCCTGAAAAGGAGCTAAACACTTAGGTCATGTGGCTGAACCTTGATCATATGTCTGTATCCTAGTTGCTAAGAGCAGAAAGTAGGAATGTGTGGCCCTCTTGAGCTCTGTAGTTAGAAGCAGGGCACTTTCCTCCACCAAGATACACACAATAGACAACTCCCCCATACACAAAGGGAGTTCAAATGCTACACAACCATACAAGATTGGTAAATATTCACCATAAGACATCACTTGTGAAAATCTTGATTAAGCTGTTGAAGAAAGGGTTCCTAGGTTTGGTGGCCTCACTGCTGAGCCATTTTGAGGTCAGTTACCATTAATACTTTGAGATCAGTTTCTGCTTCTATGTTCTCATTTTCTTCTCATACCTCCTGGATATATAGTTCCTTTTCTGTACTGTGTTGCTTCCCTGCTCACTCTTTGATTCCTTCACTTTCCCGTATACTACCGATAGCTGTGTGTTCACAGATTTTACTGAAGGACCAAGTATTTACAGTATAATAGCAAACAACTTAAAATTAAATGTTAAATACCTTTCACATTAAAATTTCCTTAGCCATTCTAAAAGGGCTGAGTTTTCTCAATTCTCTTTCTCTCTCTTTCACTCTCTCCTACTTTCCCTCAGATGCCAAACTATGCAAATACTAATAGTTTCTCAAGCAGAAATGTTTTGCTCCGGTTTATTCCAACCATGCCCCAAGGGTAATCTTTGAGCAATCAAAATGATCCATTAAAGTGTTTGCTAAAACAAACACAAATCTCTTACCCTAAGAGGAAATTTGTAGTTACTTAGCACTTAAACTGACACTTTTATTTTCTCCCCATTAGTTATTTCATTTGTTTTTCAGGCATGAGTTGATGAGCACCTGGTCTGATAGAGTGATAAGAGGATTGAAAACAAAAGGACAGATGTGAGGTACATTAGATGGGAAACATAAATCAATAGACCATGATGACTAAGTAGATATGGATGATAGCTTAGGAGAGGGAAGAGGGCCACCTTAACAACAGGGTTTGCAGTCTGGGTGACTAAGAATCTTGATGTTTTGAGATTTAGCTTTACTGGACCTGCTGAGACCCATGCCATCATTTTCTCCAGCAAAATAATTAATTTGGTCACCATAAAATGTTGGGTTCTGTGTGTGTGTGTGTGTGTGTGTATGCGTGTGTGTGTGTGTGTGTGTGTGTGTATGTGTGTAAACTCAATGGAACTCAGTGGATTTATGGTGAAATGAGGAAATTTTGGTCAGGCAATCCCTAACAGAAAGAACTGCTGTTAAAGGTCAAAGACCTTTGCCTTGCTTAAACATATACTTTGCTCATGCTCTATTCTTGTTGGAAGGACATTATTATCAGGATGATTTCTGTTGTCTCACAAAGAGAGATGGAAGCTCCATGGCTTCATCTTTTTCATCTGTTGGGAGTAAGGTAGTTTCTATTCCAGGCTAGGCCTCTCACCTTGGTCTCCTTTGCAACTTTCCCACTTTTCCTTGTTGCCATTGTTCTCTCTGCCATCTTAATCACCTCCATAAGCCAGAGAAGGGAGTCTTGTCCACAGCTATAGCTGCTTTAACCCACATCCCATCACCCATAAATCACTCACACCAAACTATATTCCTTATATGTTGAAAAATTATTTTCTTACAGTTGATCCTGAAGCACTGCAGGAGACATAACTAATGTGCCCTTTTAAACAGTACCAATTTATTGAGACATAATTTACACACTATAAAATTCAACATTTGAAAGTATGTAATTCAGTTGTTTATAGTATATTCCTTGTGTTGTTCAATCACCACTGCTATTTAATTTCAGAATATTTTAACCACCCCAAAAAGAAAGACTGTACCCATTAGCAATCATTCCGGATCTCCCTTCCTTACAGTCTCTGGCAACCATTAATCTACTTTATATCTCTACATATTTACCTATCCTGTACATTTCATATAAATGGAATCATTTTGTGTCTGTCTTCTTTCATTTAGCATAATTTCTCAATGTTTATCCATACTGCAATATGTTTGGTACTTCATTCCTTTTTGTAACTGAATACTATTCCATTGTATGGATATACAACATTTTGTTTATTTCTGCTGCTAAGTCACTTCAGTCGTGTCCGACTCTTTGCGACCCCATGGACTGTAGCCTACCAGGCTCCTCTGTCCATGGAATTTTCCAGGCAAGAACACTGAAGTGGGTTCCCATTTCCTTCTCCAGGGGATCTTCCCAACCCAGGAATCGAACCCAGGTCTCCTGCATTGTAGGCAGACGCTTTTACCATCTGAGCCACCAGGGAAGTCTCGAGGAAGGCACTTGAGTGGTTCCCACCTTTTGGCTATTGTTAATAACCCTGCTATGAATATTCATGTACAAGTTTCTGTGTGGATATATGTTTTCATTTCTCTTGGCCATATATCTACGGATGGCATTGCTAGGTCACATTTCAAGGAATACTCAAATTATTTTCCAAAGTAGCTGAACCATTTACAATTCTATCAGCAATGCCTGAGTGTTCTGATTCCTCCACATCCCTGTCAACAGGGATGTGTTGTTATTGTCTGGGTTTTTTTAAGCCATCCTGTGGTGAGTAAGATGATATTTCATTATGGTTTTGATTTGCATTTTCCTGATGACTAATAAGGTTAATGTCTTTTTATATGCTTGTTATCTATTTGTATATCTTCCTTAGAGAAATCTATTCAGATCCTTTGACTTTTAAAAAATTAGGTTATTTGTCTTTTTATTGCTCAGTTGTAAAAGTTCTTTACATACAAGTTGTTTATGAGATAAATGATTTGCAAAAATTGTCTCCCATTTTGCAGGTTATCTTTTCATTTTCTTGATGATATAATTTGAAGCACGAAAGTTTTAAATTTTGATGACTGATGAGGTCCCATTTAACTACTTCTTCTTTTTCTCCTTGCACTTTGGGTGCTATGTCTAAGAAACCATTGCTTAATCCAAAGTAGACAAAGATTAACTCTTTTGTTTTCTTTAACAGCTTTAAAATTTTAGTTCTTACATGTATTATCTGTTTTGAGTTCATTTTTTAGTATAGTGTGGGGAAGAGGTTCCCAACAAGTGACTGCAAGCCAGTTGACCCTACCTCTGAGTTTCAGGATTATTTTGCTGGTAACTAGCTATTCTCATTCATGCCTTACAAATTCTTGCTGCACACAATGGGCAGACTCTCACTAACTGAAACTAAATCCTTCTTTCACCACTTTGTCAAAATATGTTGTTGTTGTTCAGTCCCTAAGTCGTGTTCAGCTCTTCGAAACCCCATGGACTGCAGCATGGCAGGGTTCCTTGTCCTTCACTATCTCCCAAAGTTTGCTCAAACTCCTGTTGAGTTGGTGATGCCACCCACCCATCTCATCCTCTGTCACCCTCTTCTCCTCCTGCTCTCAACCTTTCCCAGCATCAGGGTCTTTTCCAATGAGTCAAAATATGGCTCACCTAAAATATAGTGTGACCTTGGGAGTTTTTTTAAGAAGAAGAAAAAAAAAAAAGCCTCTGAAGTCATTTGTTGCTACAGTTGGCACCAAATCCCTTTCTCGTCACTTTGTCAAAATTTGGTTTAGCTAAAACCTAGTGACTGCAGGTTATTTTTCATTTTGTTTTGAGGAAAAAAGAAAAGCTTCTAAAGTCAATTGTTTCTACATCCAGCTTTCCTATAATAAGGGACATGGAAGTTGCATAGTTCATTGCTGCCATCTGCTGTCAGGAACAGTTCAGAAAATAATTGGTAGCCCCAGAAGTTACTGAACAGAGTTAGAAGACTTAAATGCTCCAGGGGTTGGGTAGGCAATAGGAGTGTGCAAGGTACCGGTTAGCAATGAAGTGAAGTGCTAGCACCAGTCCATCAAAAGTTGGCAGCAGCCCCTCACCTCCAGAGAATTATTGCCACAAGGGAGTATTGGTCCAGTAAGGCCAGATCTTTGGGTTTGTTTGTTTGTTTTAAGAGAATCTAGATATCTAGATATGTGAACTCTTCCAATTTTTAACTAACAATTTAAGAAAATGTAAGCACTGTATAAATCAAACAAAACATGTCTCTAGGACAATGGTACACAGCCTCTCTTTCTCCTGCCACAGTCCCAAGGATTGTTTTGATAACTATAGGAATCAAAATTAAAAGCAATTTCTTCTCATTGAGTTCAAGTAATATTAGCAGTGATCCAGCATCTTTAGGCTCCCTGACTTTAAATTCAGAGTCTAAAGACCTGGGTTTCGTTGAGGCCAGGGACCAAGTCTTCTGCATCTTTGTATTCCCATCAGCAGTACATTGACTTGGATACAGTAAGTGCTCAATCAACATAGAATAGATGGACAGGTTCATGCTTTGACTCTTACTAGACACCTCTATGATCTTGGGTGAATCAAATAGCTTTTCTGACTGTCCTTTTCCTGATCTGAAAAGTGTGAGTTTTGAGGCTCAGTTTGTATGAAAGTGATCTTTATACAAAGATGACTTAGTCGTGGTTGAAAACAAGCTAAATAAAGGAATGTTTAAATTTTTTTCAGGAAGAAATTCCTAAGCATAAATTGGGTAAACCACAACCTAAAAGTTCTCAGATTAGGGGAAACCAATGTCATACTAGAAAAAAAAAAGTGATGAAAATCAGCTACAGAACAGTTTGACAGAGACTGAGAAGATGGAATATTTCAGCTTGAACATAAATTAGAGTAAATTGAATGATTAAGGCTAATTTTCCTTCATACACTATTCAAAATAATCTTGTTTTTGTTGTTTAGTTGCTAGGTTGTGTCTGTTTTGTGACACCATAGAGCCTGCCAGGCCTCTCTGTCCATGGGATTTCCCAGGCAAGAATACTGGAGTGGGTTGCCATTTCCTCTCCAGGGGCTCTTCCTGATACAGGAATTGAACCAGCATCTCCTTCATTGGCAGATACCACTGAGCCACCAGAGAAGCCTGTGTATGTATGTAGAGATAGCCTTTTCTTAAAAAATAGAAAGCATTCTGCACTTTGATTTTTTTTTACTTAATGATATATTTTACCCTCTGTTTCTTACAGTCCCATTTATTTTACCAGCTACCTAGCATCCATTGTGTATGGACTTACTGTGGTTTCTGTACATTGTTACTTTAAAGGTCCAGGCTGCTTTAATTGAGCACCAAATGTAAAATGAGACTCATGAATGATAATCACAGTGTTTTATCTGTTTTGTGTCCAGTTAATTTCTGTTGTCCGTTGGAGTGGAACAGTGTTAAGCACATCCTGATACTCAGAAATAACTAAGGGGGGATGTCCTGTGCTCCCGTGTGTAATTTCATGGATGTGGATATGCTCAAGCCTAACTTTTAAAAAAGAAAGACCCTAAGCTATTGCTTTTTGAATTGATGACCCCATTATACATAGTTCAAATGCATGGAGATTGAATTTTTGAAGTCTACACCAAAATGAGTTAATCTGGAGGCAACACCATGAGTGGGTCATCTCCAGTTCATTCAAAGCAGATGCATACCACATTGAGATAATGTATGTATTTATTATGTATTTATTTATTTATTTAGGCTGGCCATTCATCTTGTAGGATCTTAGTTCCTTGACCAGGGATCAAACTGCAGGCCCTCAGAAGTGAAAGTGCTGATTCCTAACCACTGGACCACCAGTGAATTCCCTACTATATTTTTAAATAATTAAAATGTACATAATTTCTAAACCATGAGCCATTTCTGTGAAAACTGGAGTTCTGGGGGCCTAGTTTGAAGACCTATGAACCAGAGGACCTAATTTTAACATTCCCAGTATACAGAGCACTTGGGGTAGCATCCTAAGGAGGAGGAGGAGGGCAGAAAAGAGAGGAGGGAAGTGTGGAGAGGGTGCAGCTCACTTCTGAGGCAGAACATGTCTCTGAACACACAGGGTGACAGAGTCTTCTTTGGCCACCTTTATTTAGGCACCTCTGAATTCTTCAACTAGGTCTTGTCTTTTAGACTTTAACGGTCAACTCTGTATCATCTAATTTTAGCAAAAATCCTGCCAAGTCAGTTTAGCCTGAATTTCCCATCCTCCCTCATGTTCAATACCTATACATAATAGGGTTCCTCACCCCTACACTCCCAGGTCATGTCTGACCACGCTGGCTTGCTTTCAGCGAGAATCTTGTTAGGTTCTTTTTGCCAGAATCCTCCTCACCCCTGATGTTTCCTATTAGTAATTTTCCATCCACTGACCCCTATCCTGCTATTTGGCTATGAATTCCCACTTTCCTGTTATAAAATAATCTACTTAATTAATTTTGTGAAATATGAATATTTCTAATCATTAAAATGTCACAAATTGTGGTTGTGAGAGTAAAGTGTTAAGATGGACTGATGAATTGCAATCTAGACATAATGCTTCCCAAAATTACTTGCTCATAACACTCACCTTGCATTGGGGGTTTATTGAAATAAAGATTCCCAGGCTCCCCCACCCCCTTAAGATTGTGAGTCAGTAGGTCAGCATGGATAGAATCTGTTTTATCTGCATTTTACAAGGCCCCCAAGTGACTCATATGATCCAAAAAATTGGAGAAACTCTAAAGAGGATTTGTTTTCTGATCTTGAGTTCTTGAATCAATTTTCCCTCCACTCATACTTTCTTATCTTTGTCAGTGACATGATAATTCTGACCCATCAATCTTGGACCAGTGAAGAGCCCTGACAGAATTAAGTCAGACAAAGGGGTATGCTGATGACATCAGCATCATTGTGATACTGGCACAGGTCTGGTCAGAATCTAAGATTAGGCAGGAAACAGCCACCTGGTCAATGTGGGTCTTGGGGGCGGAGCATGACCATGTAGGATTTGAAGCATATTATATAATGTCTAAAAGGAACCCCAAAGCTAGGGAAGGCCCAGACAGGTCTGATCATAGCTCCAGGAAAAACTCTAAGGGAACATTGCTTCAACTATGTTTTGTAGTTACATTTTTTTAAATATAAATTTATTTATTTTAATTGGAGTTTAATTACTTTACAATATTGTATTGGTTTTAGTTACATTTTAATTAGAGCAGTTCAGAACAGTTATCCCAGAGAAGGACCCTTCAATGAGTGATTCTTAACCTTTTCTACATCATGAACTCCTTTAAGAATCTGATCAAAGTTGTAGGATTTTTCCCTAGAAAAATACACAGGTTAACATATCACAAAATACTATATACAAGTTCAAAGATTTCATAAACTACCTGATCCTATTCATAGACCCCAGGCTAAAAATCTCTGCCACAGACCTTAAAGGACCTTGGCTAAAGAGAGCCATGCTAACTCTCTTTAGGGGTGAAGTGGATCAGGGAAGGACTACCCTTTGCTCACTGAATTCACTATCAGAGGTTCCTGTGTCTTCCCTGTTCTTTCTCTCAATGGATTCCATTAGGCTGGACTGCCAATATCTATGAAAGAAAGATGCTTTCTTTTTAAATTTTAAATTAAATGCATTTTTAAATTTTTGATTCAACAAGTATCTATTGAGAGCTTATTTTATTCCAGGTACAAGGCTAGGACCTATGAAATCAGCACTGAACAAGATGGACAAAAATGGCTTCTGGGCTAGTGGGAAATATTGACATTAAACAAAGAAAAATACATCAATAAAAGTATTGCAGGTGTCTCTCTCTCTATGCACAAGCACATGCTAAGCTGCTACTGTTGTGTCCGACTCTTTGTGACCCTTTGGACGGTAGCTTGCCAGGTTCCCCCTGTAGCTTGCCAAGGGATTCTCCAAGCAAGGATACTGGAGTGGGTTGCCATGCCATCCTCCGGGGTCTTTCTGACCCAGGGATCCAAGTTGAGTCTCTATGTCTTCTGCATTGACAGGTGGGTTCTTTGCCACTAGCACCACCTAGGAAGACCCTCTCCCTCCATATGTGTACATAGTGAGGACACAGTGAGGAAGTGCCCATCAGCAAGCCAGGAAGAGAGTCCTTAGTTCAGTCAGTCAATTCAGTCACTCAGTCACGTCCGACTCTTTGTGACCCCATGGACTGCAGCACACCAGGACTTCCTGTCCATCACCAACTCCCGGAGTTTACTCAAACTCATGTCCATCGAGTCGGTAGTGCCATCCAACCATCTCATCCTCTGTCATCCCCTTCTCCTCCCGCCTTCAATCTTTCCCAGCAGCAGGGTCTTTTCAAATGGGTCAGCTCTTCACATTAGGTGGCCAAAGTATTGGAGTTTCAGTTTCAACATCAGTCCTTCTAATGAACATTCAGGACTGATTTCCTTTAGGATGGACTGGCTGGCTCTCCTTGCAGTCCAAGGGACTCTCAAGAGTCTTCTCCAAAACCACAGTTCAAAAGCATCAATTCTTCAGCGCTCAGCTTTCTTTATAGTCCAGCTCTCACATCCATACATGACCACTGGAAAAACCATAGCCTTGACTAAATGGACCTTTGTTGGCAAATAATGTCTGTGCTTTTTAAGGTGCTGTCTACGTTGGTCATAACTTTTCTTCCAAGGAGTAAACGTCTTTTTATTTCATGGCTGCAGTCACCATCTGCAGTGATTTTGGAGCCTGAAAAAATAAAATCTGCTACTGTTTCCCCATCTATTTGCCATGAAGTCATGGGACCAAATGCCATGTTCTTTGTTTTCTGAATGTTGTGCTTTAAGCCAACCTTTTCACTCTCCTCTTTCACCTTCACCAAGAGGCTCTTTAGTTCTTTGCTTTCTGCCATAAGGGTGGTGTCATCTACATATCTGAGGTTACTGATATGTCTCCCAGCAATCTTGATTCCAGCTTGTGCTTCATCCAGCCCAGTGTTTCTTATAATGTACTCTGCATATAAGTTAAATAAGCAGGGTGACAATATACAGTCTTGATGTACTCCTTTTCCTATTTGGAACCAGTCTGTTGTTCCATGTCCAGTTCTAACTGTTGCTTCCTGACCTGCGTACAGATTTCTCAAGAGGCAGGTCAGGTGGTCTGGTATTTCCATCTCTTTCAGAATGTTCCACAGTTTATTGTGATCCACACAGTCAAAGGCTTTGGCATAGCATCTCCTTTGGAGGTATGGGTCAGCAGTGGTCTGCCACAGGGACAGGGGCTCTGGGTGTGGGTATGCCATATGCCCTCTTGGAGGAGGTCACCATTAACCCCACCATAGAGCTGCCAGAACCTACAGTGGACTGGGAAATAGACTCTTGGAGGGCATCACAGAAACATGTGCACCAGGACCCAGAAGAAAGGAACAGTGACCCCACAGGACACTGCCCCAGACTTGCCTGTGGGTGTCCAGGAGTCTCCAGTGAAGGCGTGGGTCAGTGGTGGCCTGCTGCAGAGTTGGGGGCACAGACTGTAGCAGTACATGCATGGGATCTTTTGAGGGAGATCACCATTATCTTCATTACCTCCACCATAGTTTGGCCCCAGGTAAATAGCAGGGAGGGAACCCAGCTCCACCCATCAACAGAAAATTGGATTAAAGATTTACTGAGCATGGCCCCGCCCATCAGAACAAGACCCAATATCCCCCTCAGTCAGTCTCTCCCATCAGGAAGCTTCCATAAACCTCTTATCCTTCTCAATGAGAGGGCAGACAGACTGAAAACCACAATCACAGAAAACTAACCAATCTAATGGACCACAGCCTTGTCTAACTCAATGAAACTATGAGCCATGCTGTGTAGGGCCACTCAAGATGGACAGGTCATGGTGGAGAGTTCTGACAAAATGTGGTCCACTGGAGAAGGCAATGGCAAACCACTTCAGTATTCCTGCCGGTATTCAAATGACCATTATATCTACTACTGTGGGCAAGAATCACTTAGAAGAAATGGAGTAACCATCGTAGTCAACAAGAGTCTGAAATGCAGTACTTGGATGCAATCTCAAAAACAACAGAATGATCTCTGTTCATTTCCAAGGCAAACCATTCAATATCACCGTAATCCAAGTTTATGCCCTGGGCAATAATGTTGAAAAAGCTGAAGCTGAACCGTTCTCTGAAGACCTACAAGATCTTCTAGAATTAATACCCCAAAAGATGTCCTTTTTATTATAAAAAAGTAGGAAGTCAAGAAATACCTGGAGTAACAGGCAAATTTGGCCTTGGAGTACAGAATGAAGCAGGGCAAAGGCTAATAGAGTTCTGCCAAGAGAACACACTGGTCGTAGCAAACACCCTCTTCCAACAACACAAGAGAAGATTCTACACATGGACATCACCAGATGGTCAACACCGAAATCAGATTGATTATATTTTTTGCAGCCAAAGATGGAGAAGCTCTATACAGTCAGTAAAAACAAGACCAGGAGTTGACTGTGGCTCAGATGAACTCAGATGAACTCCTTATTCCCAAATTCAGACTTAAATTGAAGAAAGTAGGGAAAACCACTAGACCATTCAGGTATGACCTAAATCAAATCCCTTATGATTATACAGTGGAAGTGAGAAATAGATTCAAGGGAATAGACCTGATAGACAGAGTGCCTGGAGAACTACGGATGGAGGTTCGTGACATTGTACAGGAGACAGGAATCAACACCATCCCCAAGAAAAAGAAATGCAAAAAAGCAAAATGGCTGTCTGAGGAGGCCTTACAAATAGCTGTGAAAAGAAGATATGCGAAAAGCAAAGGAGAAAAGGAAAGATATAAGCATCTGAATGCAGAGTCCCAAAGAATAGCAAGGAGAGATAAAGCCTTCCTCAGTGATCAGTGCAAAGAAATAGAGGAAAACAATAGAATGGGAAAGACTAGAGATCTCTTCAAGAAAATTAGAGATACCAAGGGAACATTTCATGCAAATAGAGTCCTCACCAGAAATCAAACCATGTTGGCCCTCAATCTTGGACTTCCCAGCCTCCAGAACTCTGAGAAATAAATTTCTATTGTTAAAGCCACCCCATCTAGTAGTTATTAGTTAGGTATTAGTTATGGCAGCTTGATCTGACTAACACAGAACCCATGAGGAGAATATTTCAAGAAAAGAAGTGTTGTTGAGGAGTCATGTAAAATGGAAACAAAGCATTGACCTGAACTTGGCAATACTGAAGTGATTATTGACCTTGACAAGAATAGTATCCTCAAGAACCATGATGAAGGTGGAAGCTGAAAAAGAGTGGGCTGGGAAGAAATAAAGAGGTGAGGATATGCAGAAATCAACTACAGACAACTCTTGGGAAGTTTTATTGTAAAGGGAATCAGAGAAGCAGAACAGTGGTTGAAGAATGACCTAGATTCAAAACTTCTTTTCTTTAAAAAAATTGGAACTTGTAGAAGATGTTTTATGCTAATGGAAATGATTGTATAGAAACAGAGAAACTGACACAAAAGAGAGAGGGACTAACCAATTCAAAGAGCAAGTGTCCTGAGAAGTAAGAAGGATAACCTTCAAAGCATATGTTGAGACACTGGTCTTTGGTAGGAGGAGGGATGCTTACTCAGTTGTAACAGAAAGTAAGAGGAAAATATGGGTGAAGGTACAGATAGGATTTTAGACTTGATGGTGGAAAGAAATGGGAGTTTTCTGTAATGGTTTCTATTTTCTCAATAAAATACTAATCATATCCAGATTAAAACATGGCCCCAAAAGATACATGAACTGCAATGTTCATTGCAACACTATTTACAATAACCAAGACATGGAAAAAATCTAAATGTCCATTGACAGAGGAATGGATAAAGATGTCATGTGTGTGTGTGTGTGTGTGTGTGTGTGTGTGTATAGATATAGATATAAGTATTATTCAGCCATTAAAAAATGAAATAAAGCCATTTGCAGCAACATAGATGGGCCTAGAGAGTGTCATACTGAGTGAAGTATGTCAGACAGAGAAGGAGAAATATCATATGACATCTCTTATATGTGGAATCTAAAAAGAAATTATATAAATGAACTTACTTACAAAACAGAAAGAGACTCACAGATTTGGAAAATGAACTCATGGAAGGGATAGTTGGGAAGGGGAAGGGATAGTTAATGGGAAGGGGTAGTTAAGGACTTTGGGAAGGTCATGTACACACTGTATATTTAAAATAGATAACCGACAAAAACTTATAGTATAGCACATGGAACTCTACTCAATGTTATGTGCCAGCCTGGATGGCAGGGGAGTTTGGGGGAGAATGGATACATGTGTATGTATGGCTGATTCCCTTCACTATTCACCTGAAACTATCACAACATTGATAGTTGGCTATACCCCAATACGAAATGTTTTAGGTGTTAAAAAAAATAATTTAAAAATACAAATCAAGGTCAACACACAGGACCAAAAGTAAAGGAAGAGATTATGAGAGACTTGGTGAGAGAGAAAAAGGTTTGCAATAGTGTCAATGGGAAGAGATGAATTGAAGCCTTCTAGAGAAACATTCCATGGTGGCTCAGATGGTAAATAATCTGCCTGCAATGCAGAAGACCTGGGTTCGATCCCTGAGTTGGGAAGATTCCTTGGAGAAGGAAATGGCTACCCACTCCAGTATTCTTGCTTGGAGAATTCCATGGACAGAGGAGCCTGGAGGGCTACAGTCCATGGGGTCTCAAAGAGTCGGACAGGACTGAGCAACTAACACTTTCACAGAGAAACATAGTGGCATCACCAGACAGAATTAGGCCTGGCCATATTCTGATCTGGGGCCTGGTTACAGAATATGCTCTCTTTGTGAAAATTTGTCAGTTTGTATACAAAATAATTTTTGTATTTTTTATATATATGTTATATTTTATTATAATTTTATGAAAAATAAAACACCCTTCTACCTGAAAGTCAGAAGAAAAAATAAACCCTTCTTTCCTATCCATCTCCTAGCTTCACTTGTCTCCTTTAGATTCCATGGTCAAAAAGCATAACTAGGACTTCCCTAGTCCAATGGTTAAGAATCTACCTGCCAATGCAGGGGACACAGGCTTGATCCCTGGTCCAGAAAGATCTCACATGCCACGGGGCAACTGAGCCCATACACCACAACTACTGAGCCAGAACGCTAGACCCCATGCTCTGCAACAAGAAAAGCCACACTATGAGAAGCCCGCATACTGCAACTAGAAAGTAGTTCCAGCTCACTGCAACAACAGAAAGCCCTCGGGCAGCAACAAAGACCCATTGCAGCCCAAAGTAAGTAAATAAATACAATTTTTAAAAAATGTAACCACTCTTTTGCACATACGTAATTGTACTTGTCCTTCTCTCTTATCATCAAAATGCTGGCTAAAACCTATCATTCACCTTCTCTGTGCTTGACTTCTAGCAAGCAAAATTTGCTAGAGAAAAATCTCACAACTGAGTCAATTAAGTTTTTCAAATCCATAATCTCAAACTTCAAACTCACACCTAACTCTGCCTGATGATGTGTCCATGCCACACTGTCTTGATTACTGTGGTTTCATAGTGAGTTTTGAAATCAGAAAGTATGAGTCTCCAACTCTGTTTTCCTTTTTCAGAAGTGTTTTAACTATTCTGGGTCCCTTGCATTTCCATATCCATTTTAGTATCCACTCGTCAATTTCTGTTTTAAAAAAATAGGCAGCTATGATTTTGAAAGGGATTGTGTTGGTTTTTCAGGTCAATTTGAGTATTGCCATCTTAGCAATACTATATCTCCTAGTCCGTGAACGTGGAATGTCATTCCATTTATTTAGATCTTTAATTTACTTTAATAGTATTTTGCTGTTTTCTATATGTATGTCTTGAACTTGGTTAAATTTATTTCTAAGTATTCATTTTGATGCTGTTGTAAATGAAATTGTTTTATTAATTTCCTTTTTGGACTATTCTTTGCTAATGTATAGAAATGCATTTGTTTTTTATATATTGATTTTATATTCTATAATTACTGGTAGCTCAGTAGTAAAGAATCTGCCTGCAATGCAGGAGATGCGGGTACAATCCCCAGGTCGGGAAGATCCCCTGGAAAAGGAAATGGCAATCCACTCCAGTACTCTTGCCTGGGAAATTCCCATGGACAGAGGAGGCTGGTGTGGCTACAGTCCATGGGGTTGCAAAGAGTTGGACCTGAATTAGAGACTAAAAAGCAATGAAATCTTGCTAAACTTGTTAATTAGTTCGAGAAATTTTTAATGGGTTTCTTAGGATTTTCTATATTCAAGATCATGTCATCTGTCAAAAGAATTAAATTTACTTCTTCCTTTCCAATCTGGATACATTTATTTCACTTTCTGGCCTATTTGTCCTGGCTAGAACTTCAAATACAATGTTAAGTAGAAGAGACAAGAGTGGACTCCCTTGTCTTGTTCCTGAACTTAGGTGGAAAGCTTCCAATCTTTTACCATTAAGTATGATGCTGGCTGTGGGTTTTTTGTAAATGCTTTTTTATCAAATTGAGGAATTTTCCTTCTACTCCTAGTTTAAGTGTTTTCTATTAATGAAATGTGACAATCTGCCTTTTAACTGGGGATACTTAGACCAAGGGTCAGGAAATTATGGCCTGAAGGCCAACTCCCACCCAACCCACTGCCTGTTTTTGTAAATAAAATGGTATTAGAATAACGTAAGGTTTGTTCTTTTATGTATTATCTATGAGTATTTCCATATTAAAACAGTAGAGTTGACAAATTCAGATACTCAAAGGCCTCAAAATCTAAACTATTGGTTATCTGATCCTTTATAGAAAAAGTCCACTGACCACTGATTTAGACAATTTGTATTTAATGTCATTATGGATATGGTTGGTTTTAAATCTTACAATTCGTATTAATAGTATACTTATTCTATCTGTTCTCTTTTCCTTTTTTCCTTCTTTTCTTTCCTTCTAGATTAATTGAATTTTTCTCAATGATTTATTTTATCTTCACAATTGGCCTATTAACTATATTTCTTTGTTGTATATTTTTTAGTGGTTGCTCTGACACTTATAATCTGTTTCTTATTACAATTTAACTTTTCAAAATCAACTTTCAAGTAAATTTATACCACTTAATACACAGTGGAAGAACTTTACAACAGTATGCTTTCTTCCCCCCATTCCAGTCCTTTCTATTATTGTCATATATTTTACTTCTACAGTATATTGGGGAGGTAGGTGTGGTTTGCTTTAAACAATTTTATTTTTATGGTGTTCACATTTTAAATTTTATTTTAAATTTCACATATGGTAATATTTCTTTAATTTTTTTCCCTTTCTCTGTACAGTTCCTATGAATTCTGACTAAAAAACAGAGCTGTGTAACCTCCACCACAGTCAAGGTTCAGAACATACCAAGGATACTGATCTGTCATACTCGATCCTTATAAAAATGATGTATTTTTACATTCAGACTTATACTACCTAATTATTTTCTTACCAAATTAGTGGTTGGATAGTGCAATGATTCACAAGTTTCTTGAGAGCTAAAAGACAGCGCTGTAAAACTGAGAGAACAAAGTCTTTCTCTTCTGAAGACCCATAGGTATTTCCTGATCACAGTTCACTAATGCATTTATCCTCATCAGCAGACCAGGGAGATATCACAGATCCTTGTCTCCAGGATAGCTCAGACTATTTGTTCCCAAACTTTAATATATATCAGAATCAAGTGGAAGGCTTGTAAGTATGCATATTGTTGAGTTCCATGCCCAGAGTTCAGTAGGTCTAGAGTAAAGCACGGAGAAGGCGATGGCACCCCACTCCAGTACTCTTGCCTGGAAAATCCCATGGACGGAGGAGCCTGGTGGGCTGCAGTCCATGGGGTTGCTAGAGTCAGACATGACTGAGCAACTTCACTTTCACTTTTCATTTTCATGCATTGGAGAAGGAAATGGCAACCCACTCCAGTGTTCTTGCTTGGAGAATCCCAAGGACAGGGGAGCCTGGTGGGCTGCTGTCTATGCGGTTGCACAGAGTCGGACACGACTGAAGCGACTTAGCAGCAGCAGCAGCAGCAGACTAAAGCAGAGAATTTATATTTTTAACAAGTTTCCAGATGAGGCTAATGCTTACACATAGTGTTAACCATGTTTCAATAATCATCAATTTGGATTATAGCTACCATCACAAAAAATTCTGCATTGCTTGTTCTTGCACGCTTATTTCAAGCACTTCTATTTTGTGGTAGCAGTGAGGAGGGAGTGTGAGGAGTAGAAAAGGATTGCACCTGAAGTAGATTTCAGACTTCTGGTACCATTGCAGTATTCATACCATATAATGCACAAGGTGAAAAACATGCATGTGATATTTGCTGGTGTTTGATGCTGTTTCCTTCTGTCCTTTATTTGTGCCCATCTTTGCATGAAATGTTCCCTCGGTATCTCTAATTTTCCTGAAGAGATCTCTTGTCTTTCCCATTCTATTGTTTTCCTCTATTTCTTTGCACTAATCACTGAGGAAGGCTTTATTATCTCTCCTTGCTATTCTTTGGAGCTTTGCATTCAAATGGGTCTATCTTTCCTTGTCTCCTTTGCTTTTCACTTCTCTTCATTTCTCAGCAATTTGTAAGGCCCCCTCAGACAACCATTTTGCCTTTTTGCATTTCTTTTCTTGGGGATGGTCTTGATCACTGCCTCCTGTACAATGTCATAAACCTCCATCCATAGTTCTTCAGGCACTCTATCAGATCTAATTCTTTGATGGGAACAATAAAGGACAGAAACAGTATGGACCTAACAAAAGCAGAAGATATTAAGAAGAGGTAGCAAGAACACACAGAAGAACTATACAAAAAAGATCTTTATGACCCGGATAACCACAATGGTGTGATCACTCACCTAGAGCCAGACACCCTGGAATGTGAAGTCAAGTGGGCCTTAGGAAGCATCACTACAAAAAAGCTAGTGGAGATGATGGAATTCCAGTTGAGCTATTTCAAATCCTAAAAGATGATGCTTTGAAAGTGCTGCTCTCAATATGCCAGCAAATTTGGAAAACTCAGCAGTGGCCACAGGACTGGAAAAAGTCAGATTTCATTGCAATCCCAAAGAAAGGCAATGCCAAATAATGCTCAAACTACTGCACAATTGCACTCATCTCACATGCTAGTAAAGTAATGCTCAAAGTTCTCCAAGCCAGGCTTCAACAGTACATGGACCATGAACTTTCAAATGTTCAACTGGATTTAGAAAAGTCAGAGGAACCAGAGATCAAATTGCCAACATCCATTGGATCATCGAAAAAGCAAGAGAGTTCCAGAAAAACATCTACTTCTGCTTTATTGACTATGCCAAAGCCTTTGTCAGTGTGGATCACTACAAACTGTGGAAAATTCTGAAAGAGATGGGAATACCAGACCACCTGACCTGCCTCCTGAGAAATCTGTATGCAGGTCAAGAAGCAACAGTTAGAACTGGACACAGAACAACAGACTGGTTCCAAATTGAGAAAGGAGTACATCAAGGCTGTATATTGTCAACCTGCTTATTTAACTAATATCCAGAGTACATCATGCGAAATGCTAGACTAGATGAAGCACAAGCTGGAATCAAGATTGGTGGGAGAAATATCAATAACCTCAGATATGCAGATGACACCACCCTTATGAAAAAAGAAAGTGAAGAACTAAAAAGCCTCTTGATGAAAGTGAAAGAGGAGAGTGAAAAAGTTGGCTTAAAACTCAACATTCAGAAAACTAAGATCATGGCATCTGGTCCCATTACTTCATGGAAATAGATGGGGAAACAGTGGAAACAGAGAGAGACTTTATTTGGGGGGCTCCAAAATCACTGCAGGCAGTGACTGCAGCCATGAAATTAAAAGATGCTAACTCCTTGGAAGAAAAGCTATGACCAACCTAAACAGCATATTAAAAAGAAGAAACATTACTTTGCCAACAAAGCTCCATCTAGTCAAAGCTATGGTTTTTCCAGTTGTCATGTATGGATGTGAGAGTTGGACTATAAAGAAAGCTGAGCGCTGAAGAATTGATGCTTTTGAACTGTGGTGTTGGAGAAGACTCTTGAGAGTCCCTTGGACTGCAAGGAGATCCAACCAGTCCATCCTAAAGGAAATTAGTCCTGAATATTCATTGGAAGGAGTGTTGCTGAAGCTGAAACTCCAATACTTTGGCCACCTGATGTGAAGAACTGACTCATTGGAAAGGACCCTGCTGCTGGGAAAGTGAGGAGAAGGGAGGAGAAGGGGAGGAGAAGGGAGGAGAAGGGGATGACAGAGGATGAGATAATTGAATGGCAGCACTGACTCTATGGACATGAGTTTGAGTAAGCCTTGGGAGTTGGTGATGGACAGGGAAGCCTGGCTTGCTGCCATCCATGGGGTTGCAAAGAGTATTTGTAAACAACTGAGGGTAGATCTGGAGTTTCACAGGTGGCATAGTGGTTAAGAATCCACCTGCCAATTTAGGAGATGCAAAAGATGTGGGTTTGACCGCTAGGTTAGGAAGATCCCCTGGAGTATGAAATGACAGCCCAGTCCAGTATTCTTGCTTGGAAAATTCCATGGACAGAGGAGCCTGGCGTGCTGCAGTCCATGGGGTGGTAAAGAGTCGGACAAAACTGATCGACTGAACTGAACTGATGCTGTTTGTTGTCTGATACTTTGTAAGTGAACCGTGGAAACAGTGTCAGACTTTATTTTTTGGGCTCCAAAATCACTGCCGATGGTGATTGCAGCCATGAAATTAAAAGACGCTTACTCCTAGAAGGAAAGTTATGACGAACCTAGATAGCATATTCAAAAGCAGAGACATTACTTTGCCAACAAAGGTCCGTCTACTCAAGGCTATGGTTTTTCCAGTGGTCATGTATGGATGTAAGAGTTGGACTATAAAGAAAGCTGAGCACCGAAGAATTGATGCTTTTGAACTGTGGTGTTGGAGAAGACTCTCGAGAGTCCCTTGGACTGCAAGGAGATCCAACCAGTCCATTCTGAAGGAGATCAGCCCTGGGTGTTCTTTGGAAGAACTGATGCTGAAGCTGAAACTCCAATACTTTGGCCACCTGATGTAAAGAGTTGACTCACTGGAAAAGACTCTGATGGTGGGAGGGATTGGGAGCAGGAGGAAAAGGGGACGGCAGAAGATGAGATGGCTGGATGGCATCACCGACTTGATGCACATGAGTTTGGGTGAACTCCGGGAGTTGTTGATGAACAAGGAGGCCTGGCGTGCCACGATTCATGGGGTCGCAAAGAGTCGAACACAACTGAGTGACTGAACTGAACTGAAGTGAATAGGAAGAACACAGAGATCATAACTCCGAGTACTAAAAATATATAATCATGAAGATAAATGTAGTTGAGTTATTTATTGTCCCCTCTAAACATTGAGACTTTTCTTTTTTTTTTAATGACTGAGTTTTTCCATGAACTGACTTACCTGCAGTACTTTCTGTATTACCCAGATGTCCACCCATAATTAGTGATATTGTTTTAACTTTGTTTTTAATTTAAAAAATACTCATGTGATCTTTCTCTTTATGTAGGCCCTAAAAATGCTTCAAAGAAATGCATTGTAATTCAACAGCAATGTGAAATAATAGTTAGAAGATCACAGCATATACCTTTTCTACAAACTGCTTTAGTTGCAGTTAGAGCTGTTTCAGGCTTCTCAGGTAGCGCTAGTGGTAAAGAACTTGCTTGCCAATGCAGGAGACATAAGAGACTAGGGTCACATCCCTGGGTTGGGAAGATCCCCTGGAGGAGGGCATGGCAACCCAATCCAGTATTCTTTTTTTTTTCCACTATTTTTTCTATTTTATTTTTTCACTTTACAATATTGTATTGGTTTTGCCATATATCAACATGAATCTGCCACAGGTATACACGTGTTCCCCATCCTGAACCCTCCTCCTTCCTCCCTCCCCGTACTATCCCTCTGGGTCATCCCAGCAATCCAGTATTCTTGCCTTTAGAATCCCATGGACAGAGGAGCTTGGCAGGCTACAGTCCATGGGGTTGCAACGAGTTTGACACGTCTGATGCTACTTAGCAGCACCAAGAGCTATTTCAAGAGGTGAGGTCTTTCATCAGTTTATTTTACCCTTGACTGAAATTCATCTAAAAAACACAAAAACTCCATTCTTCTTTTCATCCTATGGTGGCATGTTTTTTTTCAGGAGGCATGATTTTTTTAAAAATAGCTTCTGAAACTTTAAAGGAATATACAAACTGTAGTTATCAATGCTCTAAAATTCTCTTATGAAAGAATTACAGAACTGTAGAGAGGATAACCTCTTCCTACCCTGTGCAGGTTAAAACTCAATAACATGTACACCCATGGCTGATTCATGTCAATGTATGGCAAAAACCACTACAATATTGTAAAGTAATTAGCCTCCAATTAAAATAAATAAATTGATTTTTTAACACCTCAATAATTAATTAATGTATGAAATTTATTTATTTGGATACTGCTTTTCATTTTCCAAAATGCTTCATGGACATTATCTCATTTAGCAACTTTATGATGATGGCAGGGTAGGTAATGTCACCCTTGTTTTATAAATGGAGAAACGGAGGATTGAGAGGTTAGCAGAGGTCATCTACATCCTATAAGAGTCAACCAGCATCAAGACCCAGGCATGCTAACAACTGGTCTCATGCTTTTTCCATGATGTCAACTGCTTCCTCCAATTAATTATAGAAGCACATTTCACCCATACTACTCTAGCTTCCATTATATATTGCAGTGTCCAGCACAGCGGGTGAGAAACACCTGAAATGGGGGTGAGCACATAATGAAAAGACGAGCACGTATAATTTGGCAAGCAGGGAGTCAGGGGGCCCTCCTGCTCTCCATGGCAGGAAGACAAAATGGCTCCTTTCAGCCTCCACTTTTATTAGCAGAAGTCACATGAGATCATTGGGGAATAGCTATACTGGGGAGTGTGATTAGCCAGGCTCTGCTGTTGATCAGGAATATCTTGTTTTGTTTCCATGGAGACAGACACAGGGGTAGGCAGTGAAGAGGAGCAGAGAGCACGTCCCTCCCCAAGAATGTCCGTTTGGCATGCTTACTAGGACAATCACGAGGGTGCAGTTTGCTGCACCCTCGAGTCATGGGGCAGGTTCTGGTCTCTGCTCCACCAGGCTGCAACAATATATAGCCAAGAATCCCTTGACATTCCTTGCAGTCTGTGCTTTAATGTAGTATACAGTTTAAAAAAAAAATTATTGAGGTATAGTTGATTTGTTACAATGTTGTGTTAATTTCAGGTGTAAAGCAAAGTGAATCCCTTAAATATATACATATGTCCACTTTTTTAAAGATTCTTTTCCCATATAGGCACTTTCCCTAATAGCTCAGTTGGTAAAGAATCCACCTGCAATGCAGGAGACCCTGGTTCGATTCCTGGGTCTGGAAGATCTGCTGGAGAAGGGATAGGCTGCCCACCCCAGTATTCTTGGGCTTCTCTTGTGGCTCAGCTGGTAAAGAATCCACCTGCAATGCAGGAGACCTGGATTTATTCCTGGGTTGGGAAGATTAGGAAGGACTACCTACTCCAGTATTCTGGCCTGGAGAATTCAACTCTTTGGCCTGGGTTGCAAAGTGTCTGACACAACTGAGTGACTTTCACTTTCTTTTCCCATATAGGCCATTACAGAGTACCAAGTGAAGTTCCCTGTGCTACACTGTAAGTTCTTATTGGTTATCTATTTTATGTTATAGTAATGTGTGTGTCAATATCAGTCTTCCAATTTATCCCTCCCCCTCTTACCCATCCCAGTAACCATAAGTTTATTTTCTACACCTGTAACTATTTCTGTTTTGTAGATAGGTTCATTTGTAGCTTTTTTTTGTTTTTAGTCCACATATAAGTGATAGTATGTGATATGTCTCCTTCTCTGATTTACTTCACTCAGTATAGCAACCCACTCCAGTACTCTTGCCTGGAGAATCCCATGGAGGGAGGAGCCTGGTAGGCTACAGTCCATGGGGTTGCAAAGAGTTGGACATGACTGAGCAACTTCGCTTTCGCTTTTTCGCTTTTCATTTGTAGCTTTTTTTTTTTAGTCCACATATAAGTGATAGTATGCGATATGTCTCCTTCTCTGATTTATTTCACTCAGTATGACAATCTCTAGGTCCATTCATGTTGTTGGAAATGGCATTATTTCATCCTTTTATGGCTGAATAATATTCCATTTTGTATATATACCACATCTTTATCCATTCCTCTCTTGATGTACTATAGATATTGATGTTAATCTGTAGGGAAGGATCTACACATAGTATTTTCTACTGTAGGAACTGAATGTTTGAGTGGATTATTGTACTGACATAAGATGGAAGATATTTTTCTTGATGGGGAATTAAAACTTTGTTTTTTCCAGAAAATGGCAAATTTTTATACTGAATTACTTTCCATGTAAATAGAGCCCATTCTCCTCTAAAGCATTTCCATAGCTATCCAAGATATGACAGTCCTAGCTTTCTCTCTCTAATAATGGATGTTGTTGATGCTGTTGATATCCTATACATATCATAGCATGTAGATATTTAAACTTTTTAACTAAGATTTTATTTTTAAATAATTCAAAGTTCACAAGAAAAACTAGGGAAGGCACAGAGGTATACCCTCTGTCCCACATGCATAGCCTTTCCCATTATAAACATCTCACAACAGAGAGGTACATTTGTTACAATTGATTAACATACTTTGACACATCATAATCATTCAAAGTTCATAGTTTACCTTAGAGTTCACTCTTGGAGCCTTTCAGTCTATCAGTTTGGACAACTGTATAATGGCATGTATCCATCATTATGGTATTATACAAAGTATTTTTCACTGCCCCCCAAAAATCATGGCAACCAGTGACCCTTTTAATGTTCTCCATACTTTTCCTTTTCCAGAATATCATATAGTTGGAACTTGACTCATTGGAAAAGACTCTGATGCTGGGAGGGATTGAAGGCAGGAGGAGAAGGGGCCGACAGAGGATGAGATGGCTGGATGGCATCACTGACTCAATGGACGTGAGTCTCAGTGAACTCCGGGAGTTGGTGATGGACAGGGAGGCCTGGAGTGCTATGATTCATGGGGTCGCAAAGAGTTGGACACGACTGAGTGACTGATCTGACCTGATCTGATCTAATACAGTATGTAGCCTTTCAGATTGACTACTTTCACATAGTAATGTGTATTTAAGGTTCCTCCATGTTTTTTCATGGTTTGATAGCCCATTTCTTTTTAACATTGAATAATATTCCATTGTTTGAATGTACACAGTTTATTTATACATTCATGCACTGAAGGACATCTTGGTTGCTTCTAAGTCTTAGGAATTGTCAACAAAGCTGCTATAAACATTAGTGTTCAGGTTTTTGTGTGGAGATAAGTTTTCCACTCCTTTGGATAAATGCCAAGGAGTATAATTGCTGGATAAGATGGTAAAGGTATGTTTAGTTTTGTAAGAAACTGCCAGCACATCTTTCAACATGACTATAGCATTTAGATTTTTATCTACTACATTGTAATTCATGAGACCAGATATTATGACTGTTTTTGCTCACTGCCAGACTCCTACATTCTAGAGCAAGGCTAGATACAGAGTAAGCAAGTATATTTGCAGAATAGATGGATGAATTAATTACCTGAATTATGTAATCAAGAACATGTTCACAAGATTTGCAAATGAAATCAAATTAAATGAGGCTAGTGGTGATGGACAGGGAGGCCTGGCGTGCTGCAATTCATGGGGTCGCAAAGAGTCGGATATGACTGAGCGACTGAACTGAACTGAACTGAGCCTCTTAAAATACATAGTAAGAATTTTTTGTGACTCTGACAAATGGGAGAAATGTCCAAAAATGAAACATAATATACACTGATACAACAAAACAGATCAACCATTTTCAGAAATGACTGTTAACATTACAAATGTAGACAAAGCATATTTGCATTTATTTCCTGTCTAGTCACCATACTTTTATAGGAATGTCTGCATCTGCATTGCTTCCCTGTAGATAGGTTCATCAGTACCATCTTTCTAGATTGCATATATATGCATTAATATACAATATTTGACTTTCTCTTTCTGATTTACTTCACTCCGTATAATAGGCTCTAGGTTCATCCACATCATTAGAACCAACTCAAATATATCACTTTTAATAGGTGAGTAATAGTCCATTGTGTATATATATCACAACTTCTTTATTCATTCTTCTGTCAATGGACATCTAGGCTGCTTCCATGTCCAAGCTTTTGTAAATAGTGCTGCAATGAACATTGGGGTACATATGTCTTTTTTAATTATGGTTTCCTCAGAGTATATGCTGTGTAGTGGGATTGTTGGGTCATAAGGTAGTTTTGGGCCTTTTATACAGTTCAAGAGGTTCTCATGGCACATATACTAGGGTGGTATACCATTCTCTCCTCAGATCAAACCAGCCAGTCTTAAGGGAGATCAGTTCAGTATAGTTCAGTTGCTCAGTCCTGTCTGCCTCTTTGCAACCCCACGGACTGCAGCATGGCAGGCCTCCCTGTCCATCACCAACTCTCAGCGCTTGCTCAAACTCATGTCCATAGAATTGGTGATGCCATCCAACCATCTCATCCTCTGTCGTCCCCTTCTCCTCCCACCTTCAATCTTTCCCAGAATCAGGGTATTTTCAAATGAGTCAGTTCTTCCCATCAGGTGGCCAAAGTATTGGAGCTTCAGCTTCAGCATCAGTCCTTCCAATGAATATTCAGGACTGATTTCCTTTAGGATGGACTGGTTGGCTCTCCTTCCTGTCCAAGGGACTCTCAAGAGTCTTCTCGAACACCACAGTTCAAAAGCATCAATTCTTCGCCACTCAGCTTTCTTTATAGTCCAACTCTCACATCCATATGTGACTACTGATAAAACCATAGCTTTGACTAGATGGACCTTTGCTGGCAAGGTAATGTATCTGCTTTTTAATATGCTGTCCAGGTTGGTCATAGCTTGTCTTCAAAGGAGCAAGCATCTTTTATTTTCATGGCTGCAGTCACCATTCACAGTGATTTTGGAGCCCCCCAAAATAAAGTCTCTCACTGTTTCCATTGTTTCCCCCATCTATTTACCATGAAGTAATGGGACCGGATGCCATGATCTTCGTTTTCTGAATGTTGAGTTTTAAGCCAGCTTTTTCACTTTCCTCTTTCACTTTCATTAAGAGGCTCTTCAGTTCTTCACTTTCTGCCATGAAGGTGGTGTCATCTCCATATCTGAGGTTATTGACATTTCTCCCACTAATCTTGATTCCAGCTTGTGCTTCATCCAGCCTGGCATTTCGCATGATGTACTCTGCATATAAGTTAAATAATCAGGGTGACAATATATAGCCTTGACCTACTCCTTTCCTGATTTGGAACCAGTTTCTTGTTCCACATCCAGTTCTAACTGCTGCTTCCTGATATGCATATAGATTTCTCAAGAGGCAGGTCAGGTGGTCTGGTATTCCCATCTCTTGAAGAATTTTCCACAGTTTGTTGTGATTCACACAGTCAAGGGCTTTGGCATAGTCAATAAAGCAGAAGTAGATGTTTTTCTGGAACTCGCTTGCTTTTTTGATGATCCAACAGAGATAAACCCTGAATATTCACTGGAAAAACTGACACTGAAGTTGAAGCTCCAGTATTTTGGTCATCTGATGCAAACAGATGACTCATTGGAAAAGTTCTGATGCTGGAAAAGGTTGAGAACAGAAGGAGAAGAGGGTGTCAGAGGACAAGATGACTAGACGGCATCACCAATGCAATGAACATGAAACTCCTGGAGATGGTGAGGGACAAGGAGGCCTGCTGCAGTCCATGGGGTAGCAAAGAGACAGACATGACTGGATGGTTGAACAAAAACAATAGTAGTTTTATTCCTAGTTTTTAAAGGAATTTCCATAGTGCTATATCAATTTGCATTACCACCAACAGTACAAGAGGGTGCCCTTTTCTCCACACCCTCTCCAGCATTTATTATTCATAAACTTTTTGATGATGGCCAAAAAGATCTCTTCAAGAAAACTAGAGATACCAAGGAAACATTTCATGCAAAGGTGAACACAATAAAGGACAGAAACGGTATGGACCTAACAGAAGCAGAAGATATTAAGAAGAGGTGGCAAGAATACACAGAAGAACTATACAAAAAAGATCTTTATGACCCAGATAACCACAATGGTGTGATCACTCACCTAGAGCAGGACATTCTGACATGCCAAGTCAAGTGGGCCTTAGGAAGCATCACTACGAACAAAGTTAGTGGAGGTGATAGAATTTCAGCTGAACTATTTCAAGTCCTAAAAGATGATGCTGTGAAAGTGCTCAACATGCCAGCAAATTGGGAAAACTCAGCAGTGGCCACAGGACTGGAAAAGGTGAGTTTTTATTCCAATACCAAAGAAAGGCAATGCCAAAGAATGCTCAAACTACCGCACAATTGCACTCATCTCACACACTAGCTAAGTAATGCCCAAAATTGTCCAGGCAAGGCTTCAACAGTACGTGAACTGTGAACTTCCAGACGTTCAAGCTGGTTTTAGAAAAGGCAGAGGAACCAGAAATCAAATTGTCAACATCCATTGGATCACCGAAAAAACAATGGAGTTCCAGAAAAACATCTACTTCTGCTTTATTGACTATACCAAAGCCTTTGACTGTGTGGATCACAATAAACTGTGGAAAATTCTGAAAGAGATGGGAATACCAGACCACCTGACCTGCCTCTTGAGAAACCTATATGCAGATCAGAAAGCAACAGTTAGAACTGGACATGGAACAGCAGACTGGTTCCAAATCAGGAAAGGTGTATGTCAAGGCTGTATATTGTTACCCTGCTTGCTGCAGAGTACATCATGCGAAATGCCAGGCTGGATGAAGCACAAGCTGGAATCGAGATTGGCAGGAGAAATGTCAATAACCTCAGATATGCAGATGACACCACCCTTATGGCAGAAAATGAAGAACTGAAGAGCCTCTTGATAAAAGTGAAAGAGGAGAGTGAAAAAAATTGGCTTAAAACTCGACATTCAAAGAGCTAGGATCATGGCATCTGGTCCCATCACTTCATGGCAAATAGATGGGGAAGCAATGGAAACAGTGAGAGACTTTATTTTGGGGGGCTCCAAAATCACTGTGAATGGTGACTGCAGCTATGAAAATAAAAGACGCTTCTCCTTGGAAGAAAAGCTATGACTAACCTAGACAGCATATTAAAAAGCAGAGACACTACTTTGCCAGCAAAAGTCCATCTAGCCAAAGCTATGGTTTTATCAGTAGTCACATATGGATGTGATAGTTGGATCAGAAAGAAAGCTTAGCACCGAAGAATTGATGCTTTTGAACTGTGGTGTTGCAGGAGATTCTTGAGAATCCCCTGGACTGCAAGGAGATCCAACCAGTCCATCCTAAAGGAAATCAGTCCTGAATATTCATCAGAAGGACTGATGTTGAAGCTGAAGCTCCAATACTTTGGCCACCTGATGCTAAGAACCAGTTCACTGGAAAAGACCCTGATGCTGAGAAAGATTGAAGGCAGGAGGTGAAGGGGACAACAGAAGATGAGATGATTGGATGGCATCACCAACTCAATGAACGTGAGTTTGAGTAAGCTCCAGGCATTGGTGATGGACAAGGAAGCCTGGCTTGCTGCAGTCCATGGGGTTGCAGAGTCAGGACTGAGCAACTGAACTGACTAATTCTGACTGGTGTAAGATGATACACCATTGTAGTTTTGATTTGCATTTCCCTAATAATGAGAGATGTTGAGCTCTTTTCATTTGTTGATTAGCCATCTGTAGGTCATCTTTAGAGAAATGTCTGTCTAAGTCTTCTGCCCACTTTTTGATTGGGTTGTTTGTTTTTCTGGTATTGAGCTTCATGAGCTGCTTGTGTATTTTGGAGATTAGTGCTTTGTCAGTTGCTTCAATTGCTATTATTTTCTCTCATTCTGAGAGCTGTCTTTTCACCTTGCTTATAGTTTCCTTCATTGTGCAAAAGCTTTTAAGTCTAATTAGGTCCCATTTGTTTATTTTTGTTTTTATTTCCATTACTTTAGGATGTGGCTCACAGAGGTTCTTGCTGTGGTTTATGTCAAAGAATGCTCTGCTGATGTTTTCCTCTAAAAGTTTTATAGTTTCTGGTCTTACATTTAGGTCTTTAATCCATTTTGAGCTTTTTTTTGCATATGGAGTTAGAAAGTGTTCTAATTTCATTCTTTACACGTTGCTACCCAGTTTTCCCAGCACCATTTACTGAAGAGAGTGTCTTTTCTCCATTGTTTATATTTGCCTCCTTTGTCAAAGATAAGGTTCCTATAGGTGCATGGATTTATCTCTGAGCTTTTTATCTTATTCCATTGGACTATATTTCTATTTTTGTGCCAGTCCCGACTGTAGTATTGTATTATAGTCCGAAATCAGGAAGGTTGATTCCTCCAGCTCCATTCTTCTTTCTCAAGAGTGCTTTGGCTATATGGGGTATTTTGTGTATCCATACAAATTTGGAAGTTACTTGTTCTAGTTCTGTGAAAAATTCCATTGGTAGTTTGATAGGGATTGCATTGAATCTATAGATTGCTTTGGGTAGTACAGTCATTTTCACAATATTAATCCTCTAATCCAAGAACACAATATATCTTTTTAAAAAGAAAGTTTGGATATTTTAGAGAATAATAAGCTTTTGCACAGAGATGCTGAACATTGTATCCACCTTGAATTTTTTTTCTTTTGCTGACAAGCAACTTATTTTTAGAAGCTACTAATATGTGAACCGTGAACTTCCTGATGTTCAAGCTGGTTTTAGAAAAGGCAGAGGAACCAGAGATCAAATTGCCAACATCCGCTGGATCATGGAAAAAGCAAGAGAGTTCCAGAAAAACATCTATTTCTGCTTTATTGACTATGCCAAAGACTTTGACTGTGTGGATCACAATAAACTGTGGAAAATTCTGAAAGAGATGGGAATACCAGACCACCTGACCTGCCTCTTATGAAACCTATATGCAGGTCAGGAAGCAACAGTTAGAACTGGACATGGAACAACAGACTGGTTCCAAATAGGAAAAGGAGTTCGTCAAGGCTGTATATTGTCACCCTGTTTATTTAACTTATATGCAGAGTACATCATGAGAAACGCTGGACTGGAAGAAACACAAGCTGGAATCAAGATTGCAGGGAGAAATATCAATAACCTCAGATATGCAGATGACACCACCCTTATGGCAGAAAGTGAAGAGGAACTAAAAAGCCTCTTGATGAAAGTGAAAGAGGAGAGTGAAAGTGTTGGCTTAAAGCTCAACATTCAGAAAACGAAGATCATGGCATCTGGTCCCACCACTTCCTGGGAAATAGATGGGGAAACAGTGGAAACAGTGTCAGACTTTATTTTTCTGGGCTCCAAAATCACTACAGATGGTGACTGCAGCCATGAAATTAAAAGACGCTTACTCCTTGGAAGGAAAGTTATGACCAACCTAGATAGCATATTCAAAAGCAGAGGCATTACTTTGCCAACAAAGGTCCATCTAGTCAAGGCTATGGTTTTTCTTGTGGTCATGTATGGATGTGAGAGTTGGACTGTGAAGAAGGTTGAGCACCAAAGAATTGATGCTTTTGAACTGTGGTGTTGGAGAAGACTCTTGAGAGTCCCTTGGACTGCAAGGAGATCCAACCAGTCCATTCTGAAGGAGATCAGCCCTGGGATTTCTTTGGAAGGAACGATGCTAAAGCTGAAACTCCAGTACTTTGGCCACCTCATGTGAAGAGTTGACTCATTGGAAAAGACTCTGATGCTGGGAGGGATTGGGGGCAAGAGGAGAAGGGGACGACAGAGGATGAGATGGCTGGATGGCATCACTGACTTGATAGACATGAGTCTCAGTGAACTCCGGGAGTTGGTGATGGACAGGGAGGCCTGGCATGCTGCGATTCATGGGGTCGCAAAGAGTCAGACATGACTGAGTGACTGATCTGATCTGATCTGACTCACCATCATCAAAGGGGGAACTTATATTTCTGATTTTACTTTCCCTTCAATTAGAAGACACTTCTAAGAAACCTACTGACATCTCTGAGGTCAGAACTAGTACCCAAATAAGGAGAGTTAGAGGTTTCAGGGGCTTCCCAGGTGGCGTTAGTGGTAAAAAACAAAACAAAACAAAAACCCTTCTGCCAATGCAGGAGCTGTAAAAGATATGACTTCAATTATTGGGTCGGGAATATCCCCTGGAGGAGGGTATGGCTACCCACTCTGGTATTCTTGCCTGGAGAATTCCATGGACAGAGGCGACTGGTGGCCAACAATCCATAGGGCTGCAAAGAGTCAGACACGACTGAAGTGATTTAGCATGCACACACACACACACACACACACACACACACAGGTTGCCAATCCCATCACTTTATAAGAAAGAACTTTCTAGCAAAGTAAACTGTCTAAATAATGGATTGAGTTGGTTGTAAAGTCATATAGGTGAGAGGCTGGAAAATGTTCACGGTTCCTAAATACTTGTGTGTGGGCCAGCTTATCATAATCACACAGGGAACTTATTAAAAACATACATTTGAGGGCCCCACTGCAGAGCTTTCAAAGTCAGGGACTTGAAATCAACACTTTTGTTAATTCCTCTAAGTGATGTTGATGAAGTGATGTTGATGTGCAGCTAAGTTTGGGAATCAGTGGATTCAATCAGTCTATCTAATAGCCCTGCCAAAACCAAGAGTCTATATATTGAATTCTGAAGATAGCAGGGGGAAGTGAGTTTTCTATATAAGGGGAACTTCAAAAGGTAAAACGGCTACAGTGAACAGGCAAGATGTGGGTAGTACCCTTAGTTTTCCAGGTTCCAGAACCAAACTCATGATAGCCAGTGAATAAATTGTAAACTTACAAAATTTTCATATGGATTTTAGGAACTGCTTGTAAATAGCTACAGAACACCAGCAGGAATTCTGATAGGGATTGCACTGAATTTGTAGTCAATTTGGAGAGTATAACCATCTTAATAATATTATGTCTTCTGATCCACAAACATTGGAGGTCTTTCCATTTATTTAGATCTTTTTAATTTCTTTCAACATTTGTTGTTTTTAGAAGTATAAGTTTTGCACTTATTTTTAAAATTACTCCTAAATACAATTTTCATATTCTGTCTTGCAATTTATTTGTTGAAGAAACCATCCTGTTTTCTGTAGAGTTCCCCTTTCCAACATCCTGACTCTAAACTTGTTTTACACGTTCTTGCTTACATTCTTGTGATGTTATTTAACATCTTTGTCCTTTTTCCTAAAAATTCATAATTATATCTAAAGGCTTGATCAAATTTTATTTTTTAGCAAAAATGCTTCATAGACACTGCTTTGTCTTTCCATTGAGTCAGATATTTGGATATTACTCTTAATATTAGCAGACACTGATGATTACTGCCTAGATCCATTAATTCATTAGCCATTGTAAAATTCTATTATTCTTTCTTAATTTATTAGGTGGAAATCTTCTACTGAAACACTTTCTAATGAACTATTTGATTTCACAGAGAAAGAATGTATATTAGAAAGGCAGGTTAAACATTAGATTCTTTATTTTGTTTACCAGTTTTAAAATAATGAGCTGGTTTCATAACTTTCTCCAAGTTGACCAGTTTTTTGTTGACATTTTTTGACCAGTTACATTTTTAAGCATCGTCCTGAATTCATTCATGTAAACACATTTGATACATTACAATCCACTGTAGTTATTGTTTACTGCTGTACCATGCATGGTCAGTCGTGTCTGACTGACTCTTTGCAACCTCATGAACTGTAGCCTGCCAGGCTCCTCTGTCCATGGGATTTCCAAGGCAAGAATACTGGAATGGATTGTCATTTCCTACTCCAGGGGATCTACCCAACCCAGGGATCAAACCTGCATCTCTTGCATATTCTGAATTGGCAGGTGGATTATTTACCACTATACCACCCGGAAGCCAATTATTGTGTTTACTGATGCTCAAATTGCTTCATCTTGGCCAGTGAGACTCTCTTCGGTTTGGCTCCTAAGTCCTTTTGGCACAACCTTAGTAGTGTGCCTGTATAGGGAAAAAGCCAATCATAAGTCCAAACTGTTGTCTGTTTCTGACCAATCAGCTATAAAACAGAGGTTCCCATGACCTCCTCCTCATTGAATTTTATTATTTGTTAGAGCAGCTCGTAGAACTCAGGGGAACACTTAAGTTTACCAGTTTAAATTTGAGGATATGATAAAAAAAGATACAGTGAACAGTCAGAAGAAGAGATACATAAGGCAAGGTCTGGGAGGCTCCTGAATGGAGGAGCTCTGTCCCTGTGGAGCTGGAGTGCATTACTCTCCCATATGTGAATGTGTTCATCAACCTGGAAAACTGCCAAACCCCGTAATTTGGGGTATTTTTATGGATGCTTCTTTACATAAGCATGATCAGTTATTAACTCCATTTCTAGTCCCTCTCCCATCTCTAGAGAAGTGGAGGATGGGGCTGATATTCCAAGCTTCTAGTTATAGCTTGGTCTTTCTGGAGATCAGCCCCCATCCAGGAGCTATACAAGAACCCACCCAGAGTTGCCTCATTAGAACAAAAGATACTCCAATCACTCAAGAAATTCTAAGGGATTTAGGAGCCTATTCAGGAACCAGGGTCAAAGACCAAATATTAGAACGAAAGATAGCATTCTTATCACTCAAGAATTTACAATGGCTTTAGGCGTTCTGTGCCAGGAACTAGGAACAGAGGCCAAAACATATTTTCTATTATCTCACAGCCTCCATAACTTCTTTGCTATCTGGTGTGGCAAGATATTCCAAGTTCATTGGATATATCTTGCCGCAGACCTAGAATCAGCCATTTCTCTAAGAAACCCTGATTCCTTTCATTGGTAAATGATATTTATAATCTCAATCTGGGCACTAGTGGTGCTCTTTAGCATTTACATTGTTTTGAAATGTTTTTAGTGAGCAGAGCTTGAAAATACATACATTTAAAAAATAATAATACTGAGTTCATACTAATGTTTTCAATAATTAGATTATCTTCACAGATCCTTCCTTCAGGCTATGGAAAACCTGGCAAAACATCCCAATTCTGCAAGATTATTCACATGCCAAGTGATAAAAATTTTACTGTGTCACCAGATCCAGTGACTTGCTTTTGGACAAATGATAGGTAAATATTGACAAATTCTTATTTCCCAGTTTCCTTTTACAGTCTATGTTACTATATTTTCTGAATAAAACATCAGATGGTCCCATAAGTATTGCAAATATGGGAACAACAGAAGAAAATGCTCAAAATTGGATGTATCTGGAAATCTGGAATGTATAGCTGCCATGTAAATACTCTAGGCCAAGGATGGCAAACACATTGCCTCATCTATGGTAGTCACCACTAACTAATCACTCTTTTATACTGAGCTATATGCACCTTAGAATCTTTCATAGCACAAGTATCCAGGAAGCCACTATAAATCAATCTAGGTGGCCAAGCAAGATGATATATACTATCATCCATATTTAAGGCAAACCAATGTTCTGTTAGGGCAACCCTGGTAGCTCAGATGGTAAAGAATCTGCCTGCAATGCAGGAGACATGGGTTCAATCCCTGGGTCGGTAAGATCCCCTGGAGAAGGGAATGGCAACCCACCCTAGTATTCTTGCCTGGAGAGTCCCAAGGACAGAGAAGCCTGGCAGGCTACAGTTCATGGGGTCACAAAGAGTCAGACACAACTCAACGACTACACTCTTATTACTACTAATGTTTTGTTACCACATTACAACTTTGTACAATTAATACAGTAGTTGCCAACTTGGATTTTGAAGTATATTAGTCCTGTTAACAGTTGTTCAATAAACAAAATGGATTTGTGGTCTCAGAAGTTTTGTTTTCAAAAAATGCTTTCTTCATTGATTTCATAAGATTTCAACACCCTTTAGTGTTCTAATATGCATTGTGACTCTCCAGGAAGAGAAATAGTATGATTTGACCCCTTCATGAAACTCTTTTCTTCATAAGCACCTTATGGACACAACATCAGGCTTTTCTGTTATACTAATCACATTCAAATTATGTCTTCTTTAAGCCCATATCAATGTATTTAAAACTGAATCATGATTGGGCTCTTTTGGATGAAATAGATTTCATACACTGAATGCTGATTTTTGCATGTGTGTGTCACTCTCCAAAGGTAACCTTTTCTTCAGTATTTAGAGACAATTTTGCTTTAGTCTTCAATCTACCGACTACAGTATGATTGTAGTTTTGATAGAAAAGTTGTGTATGTGTGTGTGTGTATGTGTGTGTAACTATGCTACAAAGATAGGATTATATTATTTCATTATGCATGGAAGCATCACTGATGGAGGGCATAGTTTGACAGATCTCAATGATGGATCATTTGGAATAGTCCAGTCTGAGAGTCCCAAAACCCACAGCTGGAACTTTGAAACTTTGAGCTATCTGCTTTGTGCTGTTCCCTCATGATTAGTGGTAATCATGTTTCTTCTACACTATGTGGATGGTAGTTGCTTTTCAAATAGTCTCTAGAGACTCTTTTAATATTGGATTTGTTTAGGAGACTTTAGGCTAACATAGGATTTTGCTTAAGCCTAAGGATTAATTAATTACCCTCTAAGGATTCCAACATTCTGCAAATATGTAATGTCTTCAGCAGTTATGAGCTTCTGACTACAGAACTGGGTGTCCAAGTCTAGAAATTAAAAGGCCTGTAAAATTTGCAAATAGGTTGGGGGGTGGGATTTTCAGAGATAATTAAACTGTTGGAAAATAGCATCTGTGAGAAAAGAACAAAGATAAACTAGATTCCCATAAAGATGAGAGACTCAAATATGCTGCTGCTGCTGCTGCTGCTGCTAAGTCGCTTCAGTCGTGCCCGACTCTGTGCAACCCCACAGATGGCAGCCCACCAGGCTCCCCCGTCTCTGGGATTTTCCAGGCAAGAGTACTGGAGTGGGGTGCCATCGCCTTCTCCAATGCATCAAAGTGAAAAGTGAAAGTGAAGTCACTCAGTCGTATCCGATTCTTAGCGACCCCATGGACTGCAGCCTACCAGGCTCCTCCATCCATGGGATTTTCCAGGCAAGAGTACTGGGGTGGGGTGCCATTGCCTCAAATACGAAGGACTGTTATTTTGAGCAGTTCACCGAACAGTTCAATACAGTGCAGAAAGAAAGCATTGGAACACCAACAATTTTTTTGTTATTCTTTTCAATTTTGTGTTGGAATATTTTCATTGTATATGTATTATAATGAATATATAAAGTAGATATGAACAGTAGTACATGTATAAAATCTATAAATACATATACATACATTGGGGCCTATGCTGAAAAGTTCTCTTTCATTAATATTACAGATAAGAATGTGTGAATAAAGCAATTGCTTTAAAGGACTGTGAGCACTTCTTCAACAGAAGAGTGTTTCAGTGTGCTTGTATAGGGACCAGGACTGATTTAAGTAGGAGCACAAGGAATTCAGTTAGTACATTCATTTTCTTTTTAACAATAACTATTGATGAAACAACATTCATATTCAACAAATATTTTCTGAGCATGTCCTATATAACAAGCATTGCCCTAGGCTCTGCAGATATGATGGTGAATCTACATAGCCATAGTTCTTGACTTTATAGTGCAATATAGTTTAGTGGAGGAAGTGTTAGTCGCTCAGTCGTGCCCAACTCTTTGCGACCCCATGGACTGCAGCCCACAAGGCTCCTCTTCCATGATATTTTCCAGGCAAGGATACTGGAGTGGGCTGCCATTTCCTTCTCCAGGGGATCTTCCCAACCCAGGGATCGAACCTGGGTCTCCTGTACTGCAGGCAGATTCTTTACTGACTGAGCTACAAGGGAAGCCCAGTGGAGGAAGGCAGCTATCAAATAAATAATTATACACTTAAATATCTCCTCATAAAGACAACCTACTGAATGAGAGACAACATTTGCAAATGAAATGACTGATAAAGGGTTAATATCCAAAATGTATAAACAGCTCATACAACCCAACAGAAAAAAATCAAGTAACCCAATCCAAAAATGGCCAGAAGTCATGAATAAACATTTTTACAAAGAGGACATTTAGGTGACCAACAAGTACATGAAAAGATGCTCAATATCATTAATTATCAAAGAAATACAAATTAGAACCACAATGAGATATCACGTCACACCTATCAGAATCAGTTTAGTTCAGTCACTCAGTTGTGTCCAACTCTTTGTGACCCCATGAATTGCAGCACGCCAGGCCTCCCTGTCCATCACCAACTCCTGGAGTTCACTCAAACTCACGTCCATTGAGTTGGTGATGCCATCCAGCCATCTCATCCTCTGTCATCCCCTTCTCCTCCTGCCCCCAATCCATCCCAGCATCAGAGTCTTTTCCAATGAGTCAACTCTTTGCATGAGGTGGCCAAAGTACTGGAGTTTCAGCTTTAGCATCATTCCTTCCAAAGAAATCCCAGGGCTGATCTCCTTCAGAATGGACTGGTTGGATCTCCTTGCAGTCCAAGGGACTCTCAAGAGTCTTCTCCAACACCACAGTTCAAAAGCATCAATTCTTCGGCGCTCAGCTTTCTTCACAGTCCAACTCTCACATCCATACATGACCACTGGAAAAACCATAGCCTTGACTAGACAGACCTTTGTTGACAAACTAATGTCTCTGCTTTTGAATATGCTATCTAGGTTGGTCATAACTTTCCTTCCAAGGAGTAAGTGTCTTTTAATTTCATGGCTGCAATCATCATCTGCAGTGATTTTGGAGCCCAGAAAAATAAAGTCCGTCACTGTTTCCACTGTTTCCCCATCTATTTGCCATGAAGTGATGAGACCAGATGCCATGATCTTAGTTTTCTGAATGTTGAGTTTTAAGCCAACTTTTTCACTCTCCTCTTTCACTTTCATCAAGAGGCTTTTTAGTTCCTCTTCACTTTCTGCCATAAGGGTGGTGTCATCTGCATATCTGAGGTTATTGATATTTCTCCCTGCAATCTTGATTCCAGCTTGTGTTTCTTCCAGCCCAGCGTTTCCCAAGATGTACTCTGCATATAAGTTAAATAAGCAGAGTGACAATATACAGCCTTGACGTACTCCTTTCCTTATTTGGAACCAGTCTGTTGTTTTATGTCCAGGTCTAGCTATTGCTTCCTGACCTGCATATAGGTTTCATAAGAGGCAGGTCAGGTGGTCTGGTATTCCCATCTCTTTCAGAATTTTCCACAGTTTATTGTGATCCACACAGTCAAAGGCTTTGGTATAGTCAATAAAGCAGAAATAGATGTTTTTCTGGAACTCTCTTGCTTTTTCCATGATCCAGCGGATGTTGGCAATTTGATCTCTGGTTCCTCTGCCTTTTCTAAAACCAGCTTGAACATCACGAAGTTCACGGTTCACGTATTGCTGAAGCCTGGCTTGGAGAATTTTGAGCATTACTTTACTAGCATGTGAGATGAGTGCAATTGTGTGGTAGTTTGAGCATTCTTTGGCATTGCCTTTCTTTGGGATTGGAATAAAAACTGAACTTTTCCAGTCCTGTGGCCACTGCTGCGTTTTCCAAATTAGCTGGCATATTGAGTGCAGCACTTTCACAGCATCGTCTTTCAGGATTTGAAATAGCTCAACTGGAATTCCATCACCTCCACTAGCTTTGTTCGTAGTGATGCTTCCTAAGGCCAACTTGACTTCACATTCCAGGATGTCTGGCTCTAGGTGAGTGATCACACCACTGTGATTATCTTGGCCGTGAAGATCTTTTTTGTACAGTTCTTCTGTGTATTCTTGCCACCTCTTCTTAATATCTTCTGCTTCTGTTAGGTCCATACCATTTATGTCTTTTACTGAGCCCATCTTTGCATGAAATGTTCCCTTGGTATCTCTAATTTTCTTGAAGAGATCTCTGGTCTTTCCCATTCTGTTGTTTTCCTCTATTTCTTGGCATTGATCGCTGAGGAAGGCTTTCTTATAGCTCCTTGCTATTCTTTGGAACTCTGCATTCAGATGCTTATATCTTTCCTTTTCTCCTTTGCTTTTCGCTTCTCTTCTTTTCACAGCTATTTGTAAGGCCTCCCCAGACAGCCATTTTGCTTTTTTGCATTTCTTTTCCATGGGGATGCTCTTGATCCCTGTCTCCTGTACAATGTCATGAACCTCCGTCCATAGTTCATCAGGCACTCTATCAGATCTAGACCCTTAAATCTATTTCTCACTTCCACTGTATAATCATAAGGGATTTGATATAGGTCATACCTGACAGAATGGCTATCATCAAAAAGAATACAAATGAGAAATATTGGCAAAGATGTGGAGAAAAGGGAACCCTCATCTGTTGTTGGTGGGAATGTAAATTGGTGCAGCCACTGTGGAAAACAGTATGGAGGTTTCTCAAAAAACTAAAAATATAACTATCATATGACCTAGCAATTCCACTCCTGGGCATATATCCGAAAAAAATGAAAACACTAATTTGAAAAGATGCATGCACCCTTGGAGAAGGGCATGACAACCAAGTCTAGTATTCTTGCCTGGAAAATCCCGTGGACCAAGGAACCTGGTGGGCTATAGTCCGTAGGTTTGCAAAGAGTTGGACACGACTCAAACAACTGAGCACCCACACATGGATGGACTTGGAGGGTATTATGCTAAGTGAAATGTCAGACAGAGACAGACAAACACCGTATGACATCACTTATATGTGGAATATAAAAAATAAAACAAACCAGTGAATATAATAAAAGAAACAGACACACAGATAAAGAGAACATAGTATTGGTTACCAGTGGGGAGAGGGAAGGGGGAAGCGCCAAGATAGGGGTAAGGGACTAAGAGATGCAACTATTACGTATAAAATAAGCTACAAGAATATATTGTACAACATGGGGAATTTAACGAATATTTTATAATAACTATAAATGGAGTATAAAATTGTGAATCACTATGTTGTACACCTGTAACTTATACAATATTGTATATCAACTATATGCCAATTAAAATTTTAAAGTTAAAAAAATCTCATCATAAACTGCAAAGTATTACAAAGAAAAGTACAGCAGGCTATACTGGAGACTACAAGAGAATAAATTGGAGTACTTTTTCTATTCTGGGGTTGAGAAAGGTTACCCTGAGGAAGGGATATTTAAGCTGGGGTCTATGGGCTCGACTGAGTGGTTAACTTGGGAAGAGGTAGAGAGAGTGTGGCCTTCCTAGAGGGAGGGTGCCTGAAGGCTCTGAGGGAGCACATGGAGAATGAGGTGTACTGCCACATTAGGGACAGATTATCAGGCAACAGGGAAGCTTCAGAGATGAATCTGCTTGACAAAGATGGAATGCAGGCTAAATGACCCCAGAAGCTCCATACTCCTTTGATTTCAGGTGAAAAAAAAAATCACAAATTAGTTGGAGGTACCAGAGGGGAACGGGCATCCCTGATGGCTCAGTCAATAAAGAATCCACCTGCAATGTGGGAGACCTGGGTTGGATCCCTGAGTCAGGAAGATCCCCTGGAGGAGGGCATGGCAACTCACTCCAGTAAACTTGCCTGAAGAATCCTCATGGACAGAAGAGCCTGGCAGGTTACAGTCTATGGAGTCGCAAGGAGTCAGACACAACTGAGCGACTAAGCACAGTACAGCACAACACCAGAGGGGCACAGGAGACAAAAAGAAGTGATTGGGTAGGTGGATAGGCCCAATTGGAACACTGCATTCTACCCCAGTAACGTTTCTGGGAACCTCAGGTGGAACTCTCAGGAACCTCAGGTGGAACTCTCAGGGTGGCCCTCCAGAATGGTAACCTGTAAGGGTAAAGGGCAGTGTGCTTTCTATGCCTGAGCTACAGATGAGAACCTTTCCTTTTGGATTGCCATGAGAATTTCATGAGCAGTAGCCAGCTACAGGGCCTAGTAATGTGTCGTGATTATGTATTTCCCTGAAATATTTTAAACAAGAATAATTAAGTGTATGTGCTATCCTCTTGAGAAAAGCAGTGGGTTTGAAGGTAGGGTAAATGAGGTAGGTGATGGTTTAGTCGCCAAGTTGTGCAGTAGGTCGAAGGTAATTGCCAGAAATGGGGCTGTGGCTATGGATGAGCTAAGTGGCAGAGCAATGTTTGTGGGTCCATTGTCGCTGTGCCTACTGATCCGCGATGGGAGGGAAGGAGGACAAAGGGAAACCAGGGTTGGCCACTGAGCCTGAAAGAAGTGTGAGCGAGCCAGAGAGTGCTCCCTACCCGCGAGGGCGGGAGGCGGCTACCCCGGGTCCTCCACGCCGGGAAAGGGGCGATAGGAGGCGGCGCGGGCCCCGCCCCCTCCTCTGGCGGGCGCGGGCGCGAGACGCTGCGCGGCGGCAGCGGCGGGCGCGAGCGGCAGCTGTCAGGCCACCGAGGTCCAAGCTGCACTTGCCGCCCCGTTGAGGACGAGGAGGCGGCAGGAGCCTCCTCCCGCGGTGACGGTGTCGCCGCGGAACCGGATTGCCGGCACGGAGGGCTCACCGGCCTGGCCCCCGCGGCCCTCTCCCGCCTCGCTCCCATTGTGTTGGGTAAGATGCCAGTGAGGGTGCAGCGAGAGTGGCTGAGCGGCTCGAGGACCCGGGAGGCGGGGAGATGGGGCCCCTGGGGGCAGAGGGAGAAAGGGAAGTCTGGATGATCCCCGGGGGCACTTGCACCTTGTGAAAGGGGCCTGGGCGCCGCCGGCGTCGGAGTTGCAGGGGCGGGGGTAGGTGATGGTGGAGGGGGGCGTTGCTGAGTAATCCAGAGCAGCTGCCAAAGCCGGGCAGAGGCGCAGGGCTCCGTGGGGAGCGGGTGTGGCTCAGTGCGCATGCGCCACAGCTGAGGGTTCTCAGAGCTGGGGATGAAGTGAGACGATCTGGGTCCGTGGTAGTTGGACCTATGGGTGACATCTTCACTTTCTGGGTCTTCGATGCTAACAGGACCCCTGTCACGGAGATGCCAGCATTCCCAGCCTCCTAAGGAAGCTTCTTTTCCCTGTACCTTGCTTACTTAATGTCACCCAAACCTTACCTATTCTTCTCCAGGCTGTCTACTCAGGAAGAAGTGGCCTGGGGACGGTGCCAAATTGCTTTCTAGTTTGCCTTCGGGCTCATAGCCCCCAGAGCCGTCGTTGTGAGGAGAGGTTAGAGGTGAAATTCCACCTTGGACCCTTCTAGTTGCATGTAAGATATAAATATGGGCATAAATGTAAAAATAGCTTTTCGGTGGCAATGACAGCTGTGGCATTTGGACTCAGAGTAAGGATGTAGCTGATAACTTGTTTAGTCTGCAAAATGAATCCAGTGCGTCAGAGGGTTTCCCTGCTGCGGAACCATCCCCCATTCCCAACCCCAAGCATCAGGTTGTATTGGAAACAATCTATACCATTTCAAGTAGAGGGTCTCAAAGATCCAGTCATTTCCTATTTGCATTGATTTTTATGTAGATTAAGGAAAGCCCCACTCAATTCGCCAGTGTAGTATTTCCAAATATTGTGCCAGGAATCCACAGCGAGTTGAATAGTCTCAACCGATGTGTCACCATGAGGTGGGCATTCCCCACAGCTCTAACTATGGCTCCTCCCCCGGTGCAGATTGCTACCACAGCCACCCCTCCTCAGCTTCTCTTCCCCCTACCCTCAGCCCTGTGGTACACATCTCTCTCAAAACTTGCTCCCAAACAATCTGCATTATGGATATGAGCATCATCCTACTCATGGCAGCTGAACTGATGTTTCCAATTTACTTTTCTATTTTTCTCTCCATCATCACACTGAAATGTACTATTTTCAAAGGTTCAACCTCTTTCTTACCATTGTACTGCCTCCTCACACACCTCCATCCCCACCCACAAGCATCCTCAACTAAATACAATAATTGTAACAAGCCTGTGTGGGTGCAGGTACAACAGGTTCAGAAGGTAACAAAAGAGGGGGAGAACAAAGAAAGCTAGGGAGTATCACTTATGTCAATTCCTAGTTCACCTTACTGTCCAAGACCGAGACCCTGTTTGGGGGAAAAAAGTGGTTAAACTATCCTTAGAGAATATTTGTTAATCTGTTTTGGGGAGTGAAGTAGGAAAGGGGAATGGTATCTCTGGGATGTCTGAGTCATTTAAAGGCAGATCTTTCTCTGAATAGGGCCAAAATTAGAATAAACATTTTAGTCCAAATCCTAAACTAATAAGGGACCCTTAAGGGATGTATAAGGGATTTGACTTTCCTACTAAATGCACTCAGGGTTATCCAAGAATTTCCTTGCCTACTTAATGCTACCTTCTTTTAAGGATATGTGGCATATCCTGAAGAAAAAAATCATTTGATTTACTTTTATACTGTGCTAGCTCTTTTAAAGTATGTACTAAAGGGTATCACACTCAAAAGATGATGATGATGCCAGCACCCCCTGAAAATATAAAGTGGGATAATTAATCTGCTCTTGTTTTTGTTGAAAATTGAGAAATTTATATATTTGAAATGTGAGGGGAGAGGGAGGAAAACTGGAGCATTTCCACTGACTTTCAACAGGTGGAATTCCTGTTAAGTCCCATCTAGAAACTGATCCAGGTAAGTCCATGACTTCTGCTCTTTAGTCACCTTATAACTAATAATATTTGGATGTCTTACAGATCTGTGAATCTATTGTATCTTTGCATCAATTCAGAGGCATTAGTTCTGGGAGTATTTACCTAAATAATAAACACATACTTATCCATTATCCCTCTGCTGCCACATAAAGGGACTTCAAAGACATATACAAACAAGGGCCCTAGGATCCAGAAATTTAGAATTTGGTTATGCAGGAAAAAAAGATTTTTTAACAATATAAGGCAGTATAATATTATTTCAACTGTCAACTAGAAGGTCTGAAGCTTATATGTCAAATTATAAACTCCTTGAGGGTAAGACCTTGCCTCAAACATGTTTGATTTCCAACAGGGTCTACACCCAGTGGGTGCTCAAGTGATGGAAGCTTTGCAAAGTATATGGATTAGGTAAGGAGAATCTAGAGGCAGGGAGACAAGAGCTAAGAAGCTTTCACAATAGATTAGATACAAAGAGATGTGGACCAAAACGAAGATAGTAGTAAAAGACTGAGAAGTATATCACAAGGAAAAATGAGCAGGATTTAGTGACTGAAGGCAAGGAGATAAGCCTAAACTGTATTCAGTTTTACCTCCAGCAAATAAAGGGGAGTTGGAGACAACAGAGGAAAGTGGAGGATCACCTTAGTAAGAACAGAGCACACAACAGGCACTCAAATGTTTTCTCAAGCATCAGTTGCAGTATTGGGCCAGAAGACCCGTAAGGTCCCTCCAGTGCTAAGATTCTGTGGTATATGCAGATAATCAAAACTTTTGGGGAACAGGACATTCTCAGATATGAAAAAAAGAGAAAGGGAAGGAGTGTTATCCTCCCACTGGCAGGCCCTTTCTGAGAAGAGATAATATGGAGTCACAAGGCCCCCACCAATGAACGAAAGGAGGTGAAGAGCAAGAGGAATGAAAATCTCAAGCCAAAAATTTCAATAAATGCTTACAAATCTTTGCAAATTTCTTAAGCTATTCATTTCCTCCCAAATCCTGTGAGTTAAGTAGGGTAGGTATTATCAGTTCTCTTTTTATATAGGAAGAAACACAGCAAGATTAAGTGACCTGCCCAAGTTCATAAAAGAAATGAGTAGGAAAGTAGTAATGAAAACTCTTGTGTCCTGATTGCTACCAGCCCGGTGCACTTGATACTGAACCACGTTGCTCTTCCCTGCTGTAGAGCCTATGCACCCAGAAGTTATGTGTGCAAACAACCAAATAGGGGATGCACAAGCAATTGCAGCACTATCTCAGATAGTTATTAATACTTCATCATTATTCCTGGAGCTGAGTGTTTGGTTTCCATATTCACTCAGTCCTTGACTCATCATTTGAGTTTATCTGCAGCAGCTGGAAATGTAGAGTTAGTGAGTTGTTTAATGATGTGAACACCTGTTTGCTAGGAACTTAAGGATGCTCACTTGGCATGGGCCCTTAATACTGTCAGTATTGTGCCTAAGTACTTCCTTCAAGTGAGAGTTCCAGAGTTCTGCTCTGTAAAGTTATCCTACAGACCAATATAAAAATTAACATGAGGTTGCTAAGCAGTGGAGATTTCTTAAAGGCTTCTTAATTCCTCAGTTAGAACACTCAACAAACTAGGAACTGTTTTTTTCTTTTTAGATCAGTACTCTTGATGTTGCGGAAATAAGATGTTTGCCATAATTAATTATAATTTTAAATGAAGTTGTATTTGAATTTAATAAAGCCAGTTAAATGCTAAAACCTGTGTTTAAGACAGACGACCAAAATTTAGTAAATTAGCCAAGACTACATATGGTAAACAAGGAGTCCCCAAACATATTTTTTTCCTCTCTGATCTTCTGGAATCAATTGCAGAGACACCCTCTAGGCAGATTGATGAGTACATTAATCGCTTTTTTGGAGATCGGCACATTGGTAGGTACAAAGGGAAGGAATTTCATGTCTGACTTAGAATTTCAACATATCTTAAACTCCTCTGTACTTTCCCTTTCCTTAATATCATCTACTTTCTTTGATTTACTTTTACTTTGAATGGAGAGTTCAATAGAGAGACAATGTAAAACATTTTTTGTTGTTGTTCAGTCGTTCAGTCATGTCCAACTCTTTGCGACCCCATGGACTGCAGCACACCTGGCTTCTCTGTCCCTCACCATCTCCCAGGGCTTGCTCAAACTCATGTCCACTGAGCCAGTGATGCCATCCAATTGTCTTGTCTTCTGTTGTCCCCTTCTCCTCCTGCCCTCAATTTTTCCCAGCATCAGGGTCTTTCCTAATGAGTCGGCTCTTCGATTCAGGTGGCCAAAGCATTGGAGCTTCAGCATTAGTCCTTCCAATGAATGTTCAGGATTGATATCCTTTAGGATTGAATGATTTGATCTCCTTGCAGTCCATATAAAGTACATTCAAGTTAGGACAGAGTTAACGTTCATCCAATAAAATTATTTTGTCCATGATAAACATTTTTAGCCATTTGAACTCTTAAGTATATTTATGAAAAGCATCCTCTGTAGGTAAATTGAGATTGATCTTTTTCCTGACTTGAGTGTATTTCTATATAGATAGCCTTAACTTTATTTTTAAATAAATTTTTAAAAATAATGTTTCCCAATCTGTTTTTTAGAATCATAAAAAGAGAGAATATAACAACAACAAGAAAAAGACTAAAATTGAGACAAAGACCCAACTGGGTAGGTTTACATTTTATTCTCAATTGGGTAGGTATCTGTTTCATATGTTTTTATTGGATCTCTTAAAATGAATATTTAGAAAAATACATAGTACACCTACAAAGCAACATAACTCTAATGACTACTGAGGTTTTCAAGTTACATTGCAAATGTGTGTGCTCCTTTGCATGTGTTCATTTCCTAGTGTTGTTTCAAAATTTTTTGTATGCTAATTATTTTATTTGTCACTACAAATTCTATATGCAGTATATATATGCAATATTATCATCACCTAAGTGTAAATATGATTTATAATAAGTGCTCTTTTGATGAGTGGTTAGTTTTCATCTATTTGGGTCACCTTTATAAATAACACCCAATAAACATCGTCACGGAGAAGGTGATGGCACCCTACTCCATACTCTTGCCTGGAAAATCCCATGGACGGAGGATCCTGGTAGGCTGCAGTCCATGGGGTCGTGAAGAGTCGGACACCACTGAGTGACTTCACTTTTCACTTTCATGCATTGGAGAAGGAAATGGCAACCCACTCCAGTGTTCTTGCCCAGAGAATCCCAAAGACGGGGGAGCCTGGTGGGCTGCCGTCTATGGGGTCGCACTGAGTCGGACACGACTGAAGCGACTTAGCAGCAGCAGCAAACATCGTCATTGTTGAGTTTCCACAATGGACCTAATTTGAAAGAACCTAACAGACTCTAGTACAAGGTAGTTGTTCAGTAAACATTTGATCTTTTTAAGATGTGTTCTAGATAGTCCATGTATAGACAAGTGGAGGTAACAATAAAGATACTGTATAATCATTAGCTCTTTAGAGTTTACAGTATGTTTTCATTGGTGTCATTATGGAATTAGAACCTAAATCCAGAATTTAATAAGCTATCCAAGATTCTCTTCCTTAATGATAGCTGTTTATAATAATACCAGTCAACAATCATCAACTTGAGTGCCATTGTTCCATGAAGAAAAGATTATGGAAGATCCTTTACTTGTGAGGGTATCCATAACAATGCAAGTATTAATATAATGGGGCAAATGCCTGAAGAAAGCTAGTCTTTTTCTCTTTTCCAAGTTCTGGGGTCCAATGTAATCCTAACCAAAACCTCTGCTAACAAAATCAAGATTCCAGCCTACACAGCTTTCTCTCCTCAGTTGTTCTTGGGTCCGTCAGGAACAGACTTCAGACCCCTCTAATCAATTTCATACTCTTTGCCTCTTGTTTGGAATTGTCCAAACCAGAAGCTAAGATGTTACACATTTGAGTAGCATTCCTGTTCTAGGCTTTCTCCCCTAGAATAGGGTCAGAACTGAACCAGATTATAGCACCATCTGCTAGTCCATTTATCCATGGCATTCAGCCATTTTTCCTGACACAGGCAAGAGACTTCAGAAAAACAAGACCTGTTTTCTCCCTTATACAAAAAAGAATTTTATTCCTTCTGCTATACTATATCATTTAATGAACATGAAATAAGAGAGAAGGTAAATAAGAAGGCCTCATAATTCAGAAGAAGTTGATTTACTATGAAGTTGATTTCAGTTTCAGGTTTAACTGTTTTCCCTCCTACTTTTTCTTTTATTTTCAGGATCTCTTGGTTATAAACTCTTCTCCATCTGGTGCTGCAACAATGAGTGGGAAATCCCTGCTCTTAAAGGTCATTCTCTTGGGTGACGGTGGAGTTGGGAAAAGCTCACTCATGAACCGTTATGTAACCAATAAATTTGACTCCCAGGCTTTTCACACCATAGGGGTAGAGTTCTTAAATCGAGATTTGGAGGTAGATGGACGTTTTGTAACTCTCCAGATCTGGGACACTGCAGGGCAGGAACGTTTCAAGAGCCTTAGGACACCCTTCTACAGGGGAGCAGACTGCTGTCTCTTGACCTTCAGCGTGGATGACCGGCAGAGCTTTGAGAACCTGGGTAATTGGCAGAAAGAATTCATCTACTACGCAGATGTGAAAGACCCTGAGCACTTCCCCTTTGTAGTTCTGGGGAACAAAGTAGACAAAGAGGATAGGCAAGTGACTACTGAGGAGGCGCAGTCCTGGTGCATGGAGAATGGAGATTACCCTTATCTAGAAACAAGTGCCAAAGATGATACTAATGTGACAGTGGCCTTTGAAGAAGCTGTCAGGCAGGTATTGGCTGTAGAGGAACAACTGGAGCATTGCATGTTAGGTCACACTATTGACTTGAACAGTGGTTCCAAAGCAGGATCTTCATGCTGTTAAAAGTAGGAAGCCGTTTTAAAATGTGCCCCAAATTGATCAGTCAGTAGTGTGAGAATCACTGTGCCCCTCTATTAGTGCACACACATATAAAAGGATAAGAGATAAGTTTCTGATGTGAACCAGAGCCTTTCAAGTTGAAGTTGTAGAGTGATTTTAAAAAAAAAAAAAAAAAAAAAAAGCTTTATCAAGCCAACTGTATTTTGTGTAATTTCTGCTATTTCCTTCTTGTGTGTATCAGGACATTTCAGAAAACTTTAGTCCTGACAGATTTAAATATTTTTCAAATCACAGTTTAATCTTAGAACCAGCCGCATGAAGGAGTTAAAGAGCTACAGCTATCCCTTAAAGCGTTCCATTAATCAACTAACAAATGTCACCATTGACACTTGCCAAGCAGTTTCTGACATGTCTGCCAAAGGGGAAAAAAATAAGACTCTGAGATGTACTACAATAAACATAATAATGCAAACTAGGATGTCCTAAGCTTGAATGAATTATAAAGAGGTGGTAAAGATTAAGAGTGCAAAATATAATGATGTGCACTGCCTTGTTTAAACACTTGTGTATGGTTTGCTCCCATCTGAGCTTTAAAAAAATGCCATCTCGGTAAGAGGTACACTAATGACTCTGGAAATTTATTATACTCGTTTTATTTGAAGTAACAGGGTCCTCATGAATGGATTATGCTTCATTATGCCAACCACCCTTGCAAATAGATGGCTGGTCTGATTTTATTTCCGCTGCACAGGGGTGTTGCTTCTCTGACAACCTCTTATCTAGCAATGCTGCTTAGTATACGGCTTTGAATCCAGTGCACTCTGCTCATAATTGTGATGGTCCTTTGGTCTACCATACTGTGCTCTCAGAGAAGCCTTCAGAACAGATTGGAGGATACTGGGCTTTTCTCATAAGGTACCTTAACTCGAATATTTATTGTAGAAGAAGGAACTGATTTATTGTATGTTGCACTGCATGTTCAGCTGGCCAAACTAGGATGTTGAAAGTAACAAGAGAATATGCTTTAACCCAGCATTAGAATGAACTCATAATTAGAGTTGTCCAGCAGTGGAATGGTCTGCCTTAATAGTGAACCCTCTTCCAGTGAAAATATTCAAGATGCTAGATGACCATCTGTTAAAATACCATAGCTAGATGTTTGGTTTAAGGTCTCTTTCAGCTCTAAGTTCTAGGAATCTATGAGCTACAAACTACATTTAAGTGCCATGTTATAGTTAGATATATCTTAAGACAACAGCTACGACTATGGAAAGGGACTTTAAAATTTCTCAGACTATTCTGGGATCAGCCTTTAACAGCAACTACATAGCTCTTTCTTTTGCTTTTGCACTATGTCAGGAAAAATTCTTGAACTCCAAGTAATCATTACATGCCCAATATAAACATCCTGAGGATACCATATTAAAATACAAAAATAGTTTGTCAGAGTTTGATTACCATGACTGCCAACTATATACTTTATTATGAATATGCAGTCTAGTTCTTGTCAGTTGATTTATTTGTCCTGCGTAGCTTTTAATCTGTACTTTTACAACATCAATGATAAAATAGTGACCCAAGGTAGTGAGGGACAGTTAAAAATGACCACAAAAAAGACCTAGGTCGGGAAGGGGGCCGGAGCTTTCACAGGAATATAGCCTAGAACTCTCCAATGTAGCCACATATGGAATCAGCCTTACAAGTGGGACCTTATGTGCTTTAAGAGCTCTGGGACTTTTTGGCAACATTGATAAGTGGAAGATGATATTTTAATCCAGTCATACTCAATATTTCCAATTTAAATATGGTCCTGACCCCATTGTCTAACTAACTTTGATGCCAAAAGTCGAAGCCAGAACTGGGACCCCACAGCTCTTAAGTATTGGTCCCTATCCTGCCTATGCCTATAGCCAGCCACACTGGTTTCCAAGTACTATGATCATTTTGCTACAATCATGTTAGAGTGAAAATCTGTACATCAGAACTGTTAATTGCTAATTGTTTTTAAGTGCATGAGACCTGGGGCCTTCTCTTTCTACTTGCACTCAGCTTATAATAGTTTCTATTTGTAGATCTCAGGCCTTCATAAAGACCTCCATCCACTCACAAAAGTACTTGTCACTATGAAAATGGCACGTGATCATTTAAGCAAAAAAATAAAAATTACTTGGGTATCCCATTCATAGGCCTCCTGTCCATCCAAGACAAGTGTTAATTTTATTGGCAGGTCAGTTGAAGCCCCTTTTCTCTTAGCCATACCAGTTTTTTTCTACCAAATCACTACATAATATATTAACAAAAACACTTAATATTAAGTGACAAAAAGTGGTGGCATTTTGGTGAGTAATACTTAGTGGGGTGCTGACATAGAGTTTGGTTAAGATTAAAAAAAAAAAACACCAAAGGCTGAAATCTGTGAGTACCAGGAACTGTGCATATAGAAAATTGTGTACTCTAGAATGTGCAGTGCAATGTTTTCAGTAGGTGTTTTTTTCATGAACACTGGATTTTTTGGAACAAGATGTTTCTAATTGAAACTATACTGTTTTCAACTGTCCATTAAAACATCATACAGAATATCTCTTAATTTATTTTCATGTTTTGGGCTAACATTCAGGGGGCCTCAGTTTTCATATATCTTCAGTGGATTGATGAATTTCAGGTTAATTTGTGCCTGCCTCAGCCATCTCTATTGTACCCTGAGGTATTCCACAATCCTCTTGTTGCAGGTGCTGCTAAAAACTCAAAATTGTGTATCAGATATTTTGTTTCAACTGTAAAAAAAAATCATCTGTGTTAAAGTGAATAAAAAGTGCATTTTGAATAACCAGTATACAATGTGTGTGCTTCTTTTTTCCCTTTCCCTTTTCAAGCAACTGGTGAGTGTGACAGAGCATATTCATCTATCAAGTCACTCTTTCAGGCTGTCCTACATGTGGCCCTGGATCATTTTTTCACGTGGTACTTCAAGCAGCCACTACCTATTGATCAGACAGACACTGTTCTACTGATTGGGAAGCAAACTCGAAAGATTAAGATGGGAAATTTCCTTTTATTTTATGCCAGTTTTTAATACATAAAGAGTATTGAGACTAGAAATTGGATCTTGACTCTCCACTTTATTTCTTCATCATTTAGAACAAAAGTAAGCCATCACAAAATAGAAACAGAGCTTACACGTTCCCTTTATTTTCTTGACTGGCCTACTGTCCAGATCTTAGGAAAATATGAAAATATAGACAAAACAAATCTGAAAGCAAAGGATAATTTTGTTCAATATTCTATTGCCTCTCACATATTGGACTTTAAAGAGACTTGGATTAGCATTGATCGAGTGATTTGGATATCCAGTACATCAGCACAAGTCTCTCCACAGCACATCATTTCCACATCATTCCATCTGTCACAGATTTAGTCCTCTTCTCTCCCGCCCTCTATTTTGCCTATTGGAACTCTCAGCAGTCAAAATCACAAAGGGAAAGACAAACTGATTTTTTTGCCACATGTACTGTTTCCCTCACGAAGGAAAATTATATAATAAATTATCAGACCAAGCTCAACTACAAGCATCTGAAATCCTTTTGATTGGGCTAGAATGATGTCACTTTTAAGCTAGAAGGTCATAGATCTCAGTTCAGTTCAGTTGCTGAATCGTGTCCACCTCTTTGCAACCCCAGGGACTGCAGCACACCAGGCTTCCCTGTCCATCGCCAACTCCCAGAGCCTACTCAAACTCATGTCCATCACATTAGTGATGCCATCCCATCATCTTATCTTCTGTCATCCCCTTCTCCTCCCACCTTCAATCTTTCCCAGCATCAGGGTCTTTTCCAATGAGTCAGTTCTTCGCATCAGGTGTCCAAAGTATTGGAGTTTCAGCTTCAGCATCAATCCCTCCAATGAATATTCAGAACTGATTTCCTTTAGGATTGTCTGGTTGGATCTTCTTGCAGTCTAAGAGACTCTCAAGAGTCTTCTCCAATACCACCATCCAGAAAGCATTGAATCTTGTCATATATCTAAGCTCTTCTAAAGGATTTGCTCATCCAAAACTGATACTTTAAAAACTAGTTTTCTGTCTTTGCAGGTTTTCTTTTGTTTTAATTTTTACTTATTTAATTTTGGTCACACTGGCTCTTCATTGCTGCACGTGAGCCTTCTCCAGTTGTGGCAAGTGGGGCTACTCTTCCTTATGATGTGTGAGTTTCTCACTACGGTGACTTCTCTTGTTGTGGCACAGCCTCTAGGCCCATGAGCTTCATAGTTATGACACACAGACTCAGTAGTTGCAGTTCATGGGCCCTAGAGGATGGGCTCAGAAGTTGCAGCACTTGGGCTTAGTTGCTCTGCAGCATGTTGGAATCTTCTCTGACCAGGGATAGAACCCATGTCCCATGCATTGGCAGGCAGATTCTTATCCACTGTGGAAATAGTTTGGCTATAGTTCTTCCAGGAAATGTGGAATAGATGATTTCTCCTCAATTCTATAACTGAATATTTAAAACACACTGGGAAAATTGAAGCACCAATATGAGTAATTTAAGGCTGGAAGTGACATCTCTACTTTCATTTGAATTACCTGAAGTTGTTCTATTGTTGTTTAGTAGCTAAGTTGTGTCCGACTCTTTGCAACCCCATAGACTATAGCCCATAAGCTCCTCTGTCCATGAAATTCTCTAGGCAAGAATACTGGAGTGGGTAGCCATTTCCTACTCCAGGGGATCTTCCTGACCCAGAGATTGAACCAGCTGCTCCAGTCCCATCTCTTGAATGGCAATGTAGATATATACCTTAACCTCCGTAATCCACATAATCATTTCACTTTTTTATCACTTTGCTACAGAGATATAGGATTCATTACCACAGAGTGCTTTTCTTATATTTGATCTTTAGGGCAGGTAAACTGTGATACAATTTTTTAATTAAATATTCATATATGTGCATTTTTTTTTACAATCTGATCTCTTTCCTCCCAGATTTATTGAGGTATAATTGACAAATAAAAAGTTGTATATACTTAAGGTGTTCAAATTGATGATTCAATGTACATATACACTATGAAATAATCACCACAGTCAAGCTAATTAATATATCCATCACCTTTCAGAGTGACCTTTTGTTTTTGGCTGTCTTTTTAATTTCTTCAATTTAACATCACCAATAAAGCCCTCATTTTTACTCCTTTCCCTTTAAGAAAAGGAAAGGATAATGATAGAAACTAGGTATAAAGAATGAAAATAAAGCTATTAAATTATTAAATGTCTCCTTAGTGGTATGTTTGCAAAAACTGGTAAGCAAGAATCTAGCTTTTATTTCACTCATGGCGGTGGTGATGTTTGTAGGAGAGTTATTATGGTTTTCTTTTTTTTAAGGGGGTGAAGGGTTATTTCATGCTTTCCCAGCTAGAACAAGTGTCTTCACAGCTCGAGATGTGAAGGAATTGTCACCTTTAGTTGTATAGGAATTGCTACAGTGATCCATGTGTCTTCATAAATCACTTTGTCTTCTCCAAGGCAACACTGAGAATTTTGGTTCAGCCATATTTAAGTACCCTTTTAAATGGTGGGCTTTGTGAGTGCAAATATGTGTATTTTTGAGCAATCTGTCAATTCTTTTCATACTTTATGAATTATGGGTCAATGTGTAATGAATTTCATTACTCCTGAATTTTAGCCAGACATGCCAAACTGTGCTTCTTTTATTTGATTGATGAAAAGGAATTGAGAAACTCCACCTTGATGAAAGAAATGCTAGCTGTATTGATTACAGTTAAAATATAAATCATGCCTTCCTGTGGTTCATTCATGAGGAAGCAAGAAGGAGGCTCATCTCTTCTCTTTTCTCTTTCATTGTTCTTGGCTGACTTAGAAACATCATGGCCAAGGGTGTGTCCTGTAATATATTGTTCAGCATAGAGTTGGAAGAATGAGTGTTGGTATCCTTTGAATTGTCTCTTTTTTCATTTGTTTCCAACAGGAAAACAGTGTCACCAGCTGACACTAAAAATTTGTTTTTATTTTTTTTCTGATTATGAAAGTCATACACACCCATGGTAAAAAACAAACAGCAACCAAAAAAACCTGAAGGAAAAAAGAAACCGAAAAGCAAGATAAAGAAAATGAAAGTTTCCTTTCATCTTATTACTCTGAGGTAATCAGATTTTTAAATATTACTTTTTAGTGTGTATGTGTGTGTTTTAATATATTTATGTAATAAAGAAAATTGATATTATACTGCACAAGCTGATTGTAATGTTTTTCACTTACCTAACGTGACATTTTTCACTAGGTCATTATATATTCTTCTAGGGATTATATTTAATGCTTGCATAATAGTCTATTGAAGGATTTGCCATAATACATGTAATCAGGAAAGAGTTGGTTCTCTAAACCTGGAGCTTATTTCTCTCCATTCTTTGACTGAAGAATAAAGTTTTCCTTTGCTTCTGAAAAAAAAAAAAAAAACAAACGATATTTCAGACACTTATTGCTAGACATTTAGGTTGTTTTCCAGTGGTCTCCTTTTTACAAAGTAAAGCAGCAGTGCATGTCCCTAATATTAATCAATTCACATTTCTATTATTTCCTATAAGTAAAATTCTAGGTCAATGAGAATGAATATTTTTATGATTTTTAATATGCATTATCAAATTGTCATCTAGAAGAAAAGTTGTCCCAAATTACATCAATAACAGTAAAATAAAAGAAGGCCTATTTCTATAAACACTCAATTTTTTCATGGAATATTATCTTTGCGAACCACATATGCCTAATTTGATGAATGAAAAATAATCTCATGTTTTGATTTGCATTTCTTTCAATCTTTGAGAATAAATAGTTGTTCATGTATTTATTGACTATTTTTATTTTTTCTCGAGTGAACAGCCCATTCTAATCCTTAGAACATTTGGGGAACAGTCATTTTTGTTTCTTATTGATTTCTAGAATCTCTTTATATATATATTATATGCATTAACCTTTCATCATATCTGTATTACTGGTTTTCGGCAGTCCTCTCCCATACCTCTTCCTTTTTAATTTTGTTTATAATATCTTTTTAAATGTTGAAAGATTATTGAAAGGGTTAGCAGGGTGGTGGAGGAGAGAGAAATGCTACTTGATCTGTTCTTTGTTCTTGACCACATTTAAAACTATGCACTTATTTTTGTTTAGAAAGATTATGAGTCTAATCTTGTGTCATAATGACAAAAAATTGATAGCAAAATATTCAACTTCTTTATCTGCATGATGTCAGAGGCTGGTTCCATTTGTGTTTTTTGCTGTTATTTAAATGAATATTATTCTGAAATCTTATACGAATACAGAAACAGTGACAGTTCAGCTTTCACCCACAAGGGGGCAATAAAGACCAGTATTCAGCCGTAGATGACCCACAAGACTGCAGACTGTTAAGAGCCGAAGGGACGCCTAGAAATCATCCAGCTAGTCCACCTTCTCTTTATTTTATAGATGAGGAAAACTGGAACCTGGAGTGGTGAAATAACTTGCTCGTGGTCACAGAGCTGGCCAGTCAGAGCTGAGTGCTAAGCATTTTCCAGTTGACCATATTGTGATTTAGTTACATTGATACAAACTCTAAACATATATATTTTTTTCTGATTTTAAATTTGTTTTTGTCTTTTCAGGTAAGAATCACATAAAATAAACCATGTTAAAGTGTAAAATTCAGGAGCATTTAGTCATTCACAGTGTTGCAATCACATAGGTTTTGATCTTCTGAATTCAAATCCCAGTCCTGCCACTTCCTGTAAACTTGCTGATCTTCATTTTCTTCAGCTTATGTAGCAAGAAAATGTCTTCCTTACCATGTTGTTTTGAGGATTACCAGAAACAATATTCACAAGGACCTAGCAATGTTCTTGGCACAGAGTAGATGAGAAATTCTTTCTTTCCTTGAAGATATTAATCAACAATTCCCCCATCTATATTTATTTCATATTAAGAACAGAAACACATTCCAGAGTAGATTTTTTTCTCTTCTCATGACTATTACTGCAGTATTTACAATGAATTTTAAATGTGCTCAGAGGTTAAAAATGGTTTTTAAAAAACATCACAACATGGGTTCTTCTGATAGAATTGGCAAAGGATTGCAGTATTCAATAGACGTAAAGACGCTCTTTAAGACAAACAAGCTTCCTAGTTCAGTTCAGTTCAGTCACTCAGTTGTGTCTAACTCTTTGTGACCCCATGAACCGAAGCATGCCAGGCCTCCCTGTCCATCACCAACTCCCAGAGTCGACCCAAACCCATGTTCATCGAGTCGGTGATGCCATCCAACCATCTCATTCTCTGTCGTCCCCTTCTCCTCCTGTCCTTAATCTTTCCCAGCATCAGGGTCTTTTCACATGAGTCAGCTCTTTGCATCAGGTGGCCAAAGTATTGGAGTTTCAGCTTCAATATCAGTCCTTCCAATGAGCACTCAGGACTGATCTCTTTTAGGATGGACTGGTTGGATCTTGCAGTCCGAGGGATTCTCAAGAGTCTTCTGCAACACCACAGTTCAAAAACATCAATTCTTCAGCACTTAGCTTTCTTCACAGTCCAACTCTCACATCCATTCATGACCACTGGAAAAACCATAGCCTTGATTAGATGGACCTTTGTTGGCAAAGTAATGTCTCTGCTTTTTAATATGCTGTCTAGATTGGTCATAACCTTCCTTCCAAGGAGTAAGCGTCTTTTAATTTCATGGCTGCAGTCACCATCTGCAGTGATTTTGGAGCCCAGAAAAATAAAGTCTGTCACTGTTTCCACTGTTTCCCCATCTATTTGCCATGAAGTGATGGGACTGGATGCCATGATCTTAGTTTTCTGAATGTTGAGCTTTAAGGCAACTTTTTCACTCTCCTCTTTCACTTTCATCAAGAGGCTCTTTAGTTCTTCTTCACTTTCTGCCATAAGGATGATGTCATCTGCATATCTGAGGTTATTGATATTTCTCCTGGCAATCTTGATTCCAGCTTGTGCTTCATCCAACCCAGCATTTGTCATGATGTACTCTGCATATAAGTTAATAAACCAGGGTGACAACATACAGCCTTGACATACTGGTTCCTTTTCCTATTTGGAACCAGTCTGTTGTTCCATGTCCAGTTCTAAATGTTGCTTCCTGACCTGCATATAGGTTTCATAAGAGGCAGGTCAGGTGGTCTGGTATTCCCATCTCTTTCAGGATTTTCCACAGTTTATTGTGATCCACACAGTCAAAGGCTTTGGCATAGTCAATACAGCAGAAATAGATGCTTTTCTGGAACTCCCTTGCTTTTTCCATGATCCAGTGGATGTTGGCAATTTGATCTCTGGTTCCTCTGCCTTTTCTAAAACCAGTTTGAACATCTGGAAGTTCACGGTTCATGTATTGCTGAAGCCTGGCTTGGAGAATTTTGAGCATTACTTTACTAGCGTGTGAGATGAGTGCAATTGTGTGGTAGTTTGAGCATTCTTTGGCATTGCCTTTCTTTGGGATTGGAATGAAAACTGACCTTTTCCAGTCCTGTGGCCACTGCTGAGTTTTCCAAATTTGCTGGCATATTGAGTGCAGCACTTTCACAGCATCATCTTTCAGGATTTGAAATAGCTCAACTGGAATTCCATCACCTCCACTAGCTTTGTTCGTAGTGATGCTGCCTAAGGCCAACTTGACTTCACATTCCAGGATGTCTGGCTCTAGGTGAGTGATCACACCATCATGATTATCTGGGTCATGAACATCTTTTTTGTACAGTTCTTCTGTGTATTCTTGCCACCTCTTCTTAATATCTTCTGCTTCTGTTAGGTCCCTACCATTTCTGTCCTTTATCGAGCCCATCTTTGCATGAAATGTTCCCTTGGTATCTCTAATTTTCTGGAAGAGATCTCTAGTCTTTCCCATTCTGTTGTTTTCCTCTATTTCTTTGCATTGATTTCTGAGGAAGGCTTTCTTATATCTCCTTGCTATTCTTTGGAACTCTGCATTCAAATGGGTATATCTTTCCTTTTCTCCTTTGCTTTCTGCTTCTCTTCTTTTCACAGCTATTTGCAAGGCTTCCTCAGATAGCCATTTTGCTTTTTTGCATTTCTTTTTCTTGGGGATGGTCTTGATCCCTGTCTCCTGTACAATGTCATGAACCCCTGTCCATAGTTCTTCAGGCTTTTTGTCTATCAGATCTAATCCCTTGAATCTATTTGTCACTTCCACCATATCATTGTAAGGGATTTGATTTAGGTCATACCTGAATGGACTAATGGTTTTCCCTTCTTTCTTCCACATAAGTCTTAATTTGGCAATAAGGAGTTCATGAGCTGAGCCACAGTCAGCTCCTGGTCTTGATTTTGCAGACTGTATAGAGCTTCTCCATCTTTGGCTGCAAAGAATATAATCAATTTGTTTTGGTGTTGACCATCTGGTGATTTCCATGTATAGGGTCTTCTCTTGTGTTGTTGGAAGAGGGTGTTTGCTATGACCAGTGCAGTCTCTTTGCAAAACTCTGTTAGCCTTTGCCCTGCTTCATGCTGCACTTTAAGGCCAAATTTGCCTGTTACTCCAGGTATCTCTTGACTTCCTACTATTGCATTTCAGTCCCCTGTAATGAAAAGGACATCTTTTTTGGGTGTTAGTTCTAGAAGGTCTTGTAGGTCTTCATAGAACCATTCAACTTCAGCTTCTTCAGCATTACTGGTCTGGAGTCTGGCAGGCTACAGTCCCTGGGGTCACAAAGAGTTGGACATGACTGAAGCGACTGAGCATGACCACGACACACAGTAGATCCCCCGAACTTATTCATCTGATGTAGTTTGAAAGATGCAGAAGAGATAGAGACAGGGAGGAAATGAAGCCAGAGGGGCAAAGAAAGGAAAGGTAGGTACGTTTCAAGGAAACGAAGGTAAGTTTCTAAGCAGAGCAAGATTCAGTCTTCAGATAGTGGAAGAAGAAGTCAAAAAAATAGCAAGCAGCTCTTTTCTGGAAGAAATATTGAGTCAGTCATGCCTTACTCTTCCTCCCAAGGAAGCAACCCTAGGAACTACTGAGAAGGTGTGCCTCCCCACAGTGTCTGCCTTACTGAACAAACAAAAGCTGCTGAAAATTGTTGTTGAAATCAGAGCTGTTGGGTTTTGTTAGCATCCCAAGTCTTTTAAAGTCTGACTAAAAATTACACAAATGACTAAAATCGAAGTTCCTAATAAACAGAGCAAGGAAAGAGATACCTGATGGAGAGTTTAAAAAGAAAATCCTGTCCTTCAGTCCCACGTTCTCCTCCTTTATTTTATGTAGGTACAATAAGAAAAAGTTATGGACAATCAATCGTAAAAACTGCTGTTAATTGTGTACCGGTGTTAGCTTTTGTTATTAGCTGTATCTCAGCCAAGTGACAACCCACTCCAGTGTTCTTGCCTGGAGAATCCCAGGGACGGGGGAGCCTGGTGGGCTGCCATCTATGGGGTTGCACAGAGTTGGACACGACTGAAGTGACTTAGCAGCAGCAGCAGCAGCAGCCAAGTGAGCTTTCTGATCTAGCTTTCTGATTTGTAGTGTTATTTTTTAGTTTGTCACAATAAAAAAAAATTGGAACATAATAAATTGAGCTGAAGAATTATTGTCTCTTCATGATGCATGTCTTTACTGTTTTTTCTAGAATATTTCTTTTGTTACAATAACAAAAGCTGAATATCTTACATTTTGGCAGAGATTTTTGTTACCTGGCATTTCCACACTTCAATATTATGAGAACTAATGTTTGTAATGGTGACCCATAGACATTGTAAGAGGCTAAATTATTTATTGGAACAACAAATAAAAAAATAAGAGATATTAATTTCGTTTGGTCTATTCTGTAGTATGAAAAACAGGTACTCCATATATAATGTATATGGGTATGGTGTGTATTGTAATGTAAACCATAATGCTCTACTTACCTGAAATGGGGAGTTTATTTTCTTTCCTTCTCCTGTTTAGCTTTATTACCCCATAGAATCCTATTTCAAGAGTGGTAGGTTATTTTTTCTTAATTTCACCAAATACCTGCCAAGTGGCCATAGAATCAATGCAGGAAAACTGCAGGGGGCAGGAAATGTAACCTTTTTACAATGCAGGTGATTAATCTTTGCAAAGATGGTGCAAGCTTCCTTACATGGAGTCAAAATCTGACTTCTTATGACTTCCACTGATTGGTCCTGCTGCTGCTACGGCTAAGTCACTTCAGTCATGTCTGACTCTGTGTGACCCCATAGATGGCAGGCCACCAGGCTCCCCGGTCCCTGGGATTCTCCAGGCAAGAGCACTGGAGTGGGTTGCCATTTACTTCTCCAATGCATGAAAGTGAAAAGTGAAAGTGAAGTCGCTCAGTCGTGTCCGACCCTCAGCGACCCCGTGGACTGCAGCCTTCCAGGCTCCTCCGTCCATGGGATTTTCCAGGCAAGAGTACTGGAGTGGGGTGCCATTGCCTTCTCCTATTGATTGGTCCTAGGGCTATTCAAAACAAGTATTTTACAGGTCTTTGTGTATATATCCCACATACATGCAGTGTACAGGAAGAGAATTCGACTTGCATATTCCAAATCTGAAATACAGTAGTCCAAAATAAAAATGTCTCTTCTCTAAATTAAAAAAAAAGGAAACAAGTGTTTTACTTGGAATAGACTTCCAGTATTTGAAAACAGCTCTATTTTTTTTTTTACTTGAAATATCCCCAGGTCCCTAAGCAAGATATGATATGTTTTAAATTCCTCATCTTCATGGTAATGAGTAAATTTTTGTCCTGTGTCTCCCCTGTACCAGGCACTATTAAAGGTGTGGGGATGAGGAGGGTAAATGGGAAGCAGCAGGAGCAGAAGTTGAGGCAGAAGCAAAAGAACAAAAAGCCATTTATCCTTACTAAGGAATGTGGATGCGTTTTGAAAGTAATAGGCAACAAATGAAAGGTTTTTAAACAAACAGATGCAAAACTCAAATTTGTGTTATAGACATGCCAATTACATTTATAGACAGAGAATGGCCAAGAATGGCCCACAGAACAGCAGACCACCTATAACAGAACCACCTAAAGACCTTATTGAAAATGCAAATACTTGAACTCACCATGACCCGCTAAATTCAGGTCTCTGTGGGCTGTGCAGCCCAGGCCCGTACCTATATCAAGTTTTCTCTCGGACTCTGAGGCCCATGGTCTGAGGGCTCATTGTTGAAAAGCCTCAGTGATGGCAGTCGAAGAGTTTGTTTGTCAAATGAAAGCCAGTAGGCGTCCAGAACCCAGAGCCTGACCCACCAAGGCAAAGGACTTGGAAACACCCTGGCCCAGGGCAGGGACACAACTCGGCCCTCCTTCATCCTCTCCCCTCAATCATTGCCTGCCTGGTGCCTTCTCTCCCTTGGAGTCAGGCCTAAGCATCACCTCTTTGGGCTTTTTCCCTGGCTTCCTACTCTTACAGGCATTCAGAACACCTGTCTATTTCTTTCTGTTTCTCACAATCTGTAATCTCACATCCATGTGTGTGGCTCCTCATAAAGCCCCTCCCCTCCCCTGAATAGACTGTAAGCTCCCTTAGGTCCAGGCCTGTGTTGTTCTCATTGCTGAGTTCCCACAGCACCTGGTACAGGGCCAGGCACAGGATAAATGGCAGCTAAATATTTAGAGATGGATGGATAGATGGGTGGATGGATGGGTGGATAGGTGGGTGGGTGGGAAGGTGGATGGAAGGATATATGGGTACCTAGATGGATAGATGGGTGAATGGGTGGGTGGGTGGATGAGGGGTGGGTGGATAGAAGGATGAATGAGTACATGGATGGATGGTTGGGTGGATGGAAGGATGGGTGGGTGCATGGATGGGTGGGTGGAAGGATGGATGGATGGGTGGATGAATGGGGAGGCACTGGTGGCAGCCCCAGCTTGGACAACAGTGCTGAGTGGCAAACCTCTGTGGGGCCAGTCCTGGCTGCTCTATTGCCCAGGTTGCTCATGTCACCATTAATGGCTTGAAGCACAGGCCCTTTCTCTGTAGGTTCCCAAATCTTGGCAGAATCATAGGTGACTCCCCAAATGGAAAGCAAACCAAAGCCAAGGCAGCCTGGTCTGGGGTAAGAAGTCAAGGGAAGCTGCACATTTCTGGTTGGTTGTCTGAGTACCCAGAGGCCAGGGCAGGAGAGGCCTGGATTTGCTGACCTCTTGCCCTGGCCCTGGCCTCCCTGGCTGTGGCTCCCCGGGGGTGGGCACAGAGCAAGGGCAGAATTCACCGACCTCAAAATATATCTCTTTGGCATAAGAATTATTTTAGGCTGGTTATTTTTAAGGAACAGCAGAGCTAGGAAAGCTCTGGAAACCTAGTAGAAGTTACTATATTGTAAGAAACATTTACATTTATAAGGGAAATCTCCATTTGTAAGGGAGTCTCCCTTCCAGGATCAGGAAGAGAAGGATGGCTTAATCTCAAGAAACTCTTATCAGTGGAGAAGACAGCAATTGTTAAATATGCATGATAATCTTACCCTTGTTCCCTGAGCTTTTCCTGAAAACCTCACATCACTGGCTCTCCCCCACTCCCTTATCATCTTCTTTTGTTTTTAGCTGGCGATGGTATATAAGTTGGAGGCTTAGACCATTTTGGGGAGTCACTCAATTTTCCTGGGTCTCTCCCGTAAATGCAGGAGGTACATAGGTTACTAAGAGTCTGTATGTTTTTCTCCTGTTAATCTGTCTTTTATTACAGGGCCAAAGGCCTCAGGGAACCTGATGTGAAGAACCAACTCATTGGAAAACACCCTGATGCTGGGGAAGATTGAAGGCAGGAGAAGGGAATGACAGAGGATGAGATGGTTGGATGGCATCACTGACTTGATAGACATGAGTTTGAGCAAGCTCCGGGAGATGGTGATGGACAGGGAAGCCTGGCATGCTGCAGCCCATGGGATCACAAAGAGTCGGACATGACTGAGTGACTGAACTGAAGTGAACTGAGGGGCCTCAGTCAAGAACCTAGAAGGATAGAGAGGAAATTATTTTTCCTCCTTCACAGTCCTTACTCTATCCTATGCAGAGTCATGGGCAAATGTCCTGGAAGCCTGGGAGCGCTGGTCTCCACCGCAGGGTTCCCCAGGATTCCTCAAAATGAAGAGGGCCACACGAAGGTTTGCAGAACATCACATGTGATGTGCCTCCATCTTTCTCTGAAGGACTGGCCCAGGCCACCTGCAAACCACGTCTCCTCACCACCAGAATGGCATGTTTCCTCTGGAACAAAGAGCCAGGCCCCAGTGACTTGAACAGATCAGACTCTGGAGAACGAGGATCTCTGATGAGATGCACGTAGCAACCATCTCTGGGTGTCTCTCAAGGCTGTGTGCTGGCTGCTGTACAGTTTGCAGCAATCTTTTGAGGCGGGCACTATTTGTTGTCCCCATTTTACAAGCAAGAGGACTGAGGCTTTGTCAGGCTAAATGGGTTTGTCACTGTCACGTACAGAGCTGAGATGTGAACCCGGGCAGCCTGGCTCCAGAGCCCACGCCCTGAATCACCACACCGTGTGTGCTGCCTCCCTTGTACAAGTGAAAACTCAGACACAGAAAAGCCAAGTGGTGTGCCCAGGGTCACACAGCTGGCTAATGGCAGAGCTGGAACCAGAAATTAGGTCTCCTGTCCCCACTCCACTCTCTTCCCTGCATGGCGCTGTCCCTCTAGGTACAATCGGGATGGATAACTTGTCCTACTTTACTGAGTCCTGATGGCAGAGACAGGGGTGAGTTCTCCTCAGTGTCATGACTATTTCTTTGACTGCTCAGCACTTGGATAGTCTTAGGCTGAGAGGCATGGTGGGCTCAGGCCTTCTGTGTTTGTCCAAAGCTTTCAAGAAGGATAATGGCCCAGACTAGCGCGCTGGTCACCCTGGAGTCAGGAGCCTGCCTGTGTCCATCACCCTCCTGAGTCCCCGGGTCTCATGGACTCTGTCTACAAGCCCTTTGGGGGGGAACTGTCACCCCAGCCACCATGTCTCTTCCTCCTCTTGGCTCTTTCTCCTGTTAGCTGTGTGGGTTGGGGCCAGGGTGTGTCATCCCCACCCAAGGGCTTTTAATGAGATGTTTTGTCATGCTTCAGGAAGCATAGATAAATAATTCAGTGAAGGAAGCTCAAGAAATATTCTTCCAGAGAAGAGTACTTTGACAGTAGGAGAGGCAGAGAAGGACAGCATCTTATTCTGGGAGGGATGCGGGTGGGGTGACAGCCGTACAAGAGAGGAGGAGGAGGAGAAAGAAGACTGTATAGGAATCACTAACAGTGCAGGCTTTCAGTAGAATTTTAAACATAAAAGTTACTGAAGACCAGAATTGCCTTTTTAAAGAGTCCTCTGACTCCAGTGAGAGGGTGAATGTGAATGGGGGCTACAATAGAGACAGGAAGAGCATAGAGGAAGCTATTGCAATCATTCAAGTTTCCGTTGTAATGAAAGGAAAAAGGTAGACTGGATAGGAGGTGTGGGTCATGAAGGCAGAGACTAGGGTGATCCTTCGGTTCCTGAGCTCTGACCTCAGAGCAAACTCTAATTTGTTCCTCTCTTAAAATGTGTCATTTTGGGTGCCTTGGTGCACCACAGAGTAAATTTCAACCATCAGCTACTTTCCTCACCAGCACAGGATCTAGTGATAGCCTATGTCCTGGCACATAGAGGGAAGATGGGGCAAGATTTGGGTGGCAAGGCATCCTCCACCTTCCAACTATTCCTCCCCTAGGAATATCATTGTAGTGGGATTTTCTTGAGATAACCAACTGCTGCTAATTCAACCTAAAATCACATTATATTTCTTTGTATTTGTACCAAGCTTTCTTTTTCTCCTTCCCTTCCTCCCTTCTTTTCTTTCCTTTTCCTTTCCTCAAGCAGTTACTGCCAGGCACTGGGCTAGGCGCAAGTAGCTACTCATTATTAATTATACTCCCTAAATGGCTTTCTCATGTGGTACTAATCAATCTTGTACTGCTATCTTGTATTAATGCAATTCACTGGAGGAGATAGGGTGCTTAACACTGTGGGAATACATTTACCCCTGCTAAATTGCATCTTGTTAGACTCATCCCATGGTCACAATTTGTCAAGATGATTTCTTAACCTAATTCTAGCAGCCACTATATTTGCTTTCACTCTCAATTCTTGTCATTGACATATTTAATATGCAAGTCTTATTTTTTTTAACTTTAGTCATTAATCAAAATTTCGAACAGGACATGCTGAAGGACAGAGCCTTTCAGGTTGACATAAACCCCCACTAATTAGCATTATTATGGTACAATCACTCAACTTGTTACAAACCCACCTAATTATATCATCCAATAATCAATATGTTTTCCATGTTATCTGCAAAACTGTTGTGAGGAGTCCCAGTTAAATTTCTTCTTGAAGTCTGGATATATTCTTTTATTACTTTGGTATAGATAGGAGCTGAGCAACCTTCAAGAATTTATCACAAATATGCATCTAACAACAGAACCCCAAAATACATGATGCAAAAAACTGACAGAATTGAAGGAAGACATAAACAATTGAACAATAATCACAGGAGACTTCAATACTTGACTTTCAACAATAGAACTACTAGACAAATTATCAATAAGGAAAAAGAAAACTAGAATGACACTATAGACCAAGTAGACCTAACAAAGCATCTCTAATGATTCAAACCAAAATGTATTCTTCTCCAGTGCACAAGGAACATTTTTCAGGATAGATCATATGTCACACAGTTGCACAAGTCTCAATAAATTTAGAAGGGTTGAAATTATCTAAAGAATATTCTCTGACCACAGCAGAATGAAATTAGAAATTAACAACAGAAGGAAATTTGAGAAATTCACAAAGATGTGGAAATTAAACACTACTCACCCTAATAATCAATAGATAAACGGAAATATCACAGGAAAATTAAGAAATACTTGAAGATGAGTGAAAAATGAAAGTACAACATGCCTAAACTTGGGAATGCAATAAAAGCAGTGCTTAGAGGGAACACCTACATTAAAAGAAGAAAGGTCTCAAATCAATAGCTTAGCTTTCACCTTAAGAAACAAGAAAGAGTAAATAAAAAACAAAACAAGGAGAAAGAAGGAAATAACCCAGACTAGAGTGCAAATAAGTTAAATTGAGAATAGAAAAAGAGCAAAATCAATGAAACAAAAAAGCTTGTTCTTTGAAAAGATCAAAAAAGCTTACCAAACTTTAGATGAACTGACCAAGAATAAAAGAGCAAAGGCTCAATTCATTAAAATCAAGAACAAAGCATAATCTTATAGAAATTTTTAAAAAAATTACGGAGGAAATTATGAACAACTCCTGGTGAATAACTTAGATGTGATGGACACATTTCTAGAAAGGCACACAGTGCTAAAACTGACTCAAGAAGAAATAGAAAATCTGAGTAAATCTATAACAGGTAAAGAGATTGAATTAGTAATTTTAAAAAAGCTTTCCACAAAGAAAAGCCCAAGACCAGATGGCTGTAGTAATGAATTCCACTAAACTTTAAAAAAAGATTTACACAATCATTCACAAACAATCCACAAAATAGAGGAGGAATGGACACTTCCCAACTCATTCTATGAAGTCAGTATTATTACCTCAATACCAAAGTCAGATAAAGACATTATGAGAAAAGAAAATACAGACCATTTAACCCTTATAAATATAGAAACAAACACCAGCAAACTGAATCAAGCAGCATGTAAAAACGATTATATGCCATGACCAATTGGGATTTATCTCAGAAATACTAGGATGGTAACATACATAAAACATTGTAATATGTTAATAGAATAAAGTAAAAACACATGATCACTTTAATAGATGACAAAATGGAGCACTCTCTTGTGATAAAATACACACAGACACAACACTTAGCAAACTCAGAATATCAGGGAGCTTCCTCAACCTGATAAAAGGCACCTGTGAAATATTTACAGTTAGCATCATGCCTGTAGGGGAATGACCGAACGCTTTGCCCCTGTGATCAGAAACAAGACAAGATGTCCACTCTCCACTTTTATTTTATGGTGATGGAAGTTCTAACCAAGGCAATTAGGCAAGAACAAGAAATAAAAGTCTTCTACATTGGAAAAGAAGAATTAATATTATCTCTATTCACAGATGACATACTGTTACTATTTAAAATTTTAAGGAAACCCCCCAAAATTATGAATTAATAAAGTCCAACAAAGTTCCAAGTTACAAGATCAACACACAAAAATCAGTTGTATTTCTGTATACTAGCAGTGAACAATCAAAAAAGGAAATGAAGATAATTTTATTTATAATAATATCAAAAAAAATGCTCAGAAACAAATTAGATTTTAAAAAGTCCAAGATTTGTACACTGAAAAATACATAACATCATTGGAAGAAATTAAAGACATCCTGTATTCATGAATTGAAAGACTTAATATTGCAAAGATAGCAATACTCCCAAAGTGATCTACAGAATCAACACAATCCCCAGCAAAGTCCCAGCTGGCTTCTTTGCAAAAATTGTCAAGTTGATGCTGCAATTGATATGGAAGCACACAGGATGCAGAACAACTAAAACAGTCTTGGAAAAGGAGAAAAAATTTTGATGACTCACACTTCCAAAATTCAAAATTTATTACAAAGCTATAGTAATCAGGACAGTGTGGTAATGACATAACAATAGATATATAGATCAATGGCATAGAATTAAAAGCCCAGAAATAAATCCTTACATTTTCAGTCAGTTGGCTTTCAGCAGAGGTGTCAGGATAATTCAAGGGGGAAAAATGGTCTTTCCAACAAATAGTGCTGTGACAACTGGATCAATTCAGTTCAGTTGCTCAGTCATGTCCAACTCTTTGCAACCCCATGAACTGCTGCACGCCAGGCCTCCCTGTCCATCACCAACTCCCAGAGTCCACCCAAACCCATGTCCATTGAGTTGGTGATGCCATTCAACCATCTCATCCTCTGTCATCCCCTTCTCCTCCTGCCCTCAATCTTTCCCAGCATCAGGGTCTTTTCTAATGAGTCAGCTCTTTGCATCAGGTGGCCAAAGTATTGGAGTTTCAGCTTCAACATCAGTCCTACAGATGAACACCCAGGACTGATCTCCTTTCGGATGGACTGGTTGGATCTCTTTGCAGTCCAAGGGACTCTCAAGAGTCTTCTCCAACATCACAGTTCAAAAGCATCAATTCTTCAGCTCTCAGCTTTCTTTATAGTCCAACTCTCACACCCATACATGACCACTGGAAAAACCATAGCCTTGACTAGACGGACCTTTGTTGACAGAGTAATGTCTTAATATGCTGTCCCCCATGAACAGTATGAAAAAGCAAAAAGATAGGACACTGAAAGATGAACTCCCCAGGTCAGTAGGTGCCCAATATGCTACTGGAGATCAGTGGAGAAATAACTCCAGAAAGAATGAAGGGATGGAGCCAAAGCAAAAACAACACCCAGTTGTGGATGGGACTGGTGATGGAAGCAAGGTTTGATGCTGTAAAGAGCAATATTGCATAGGAACCTGGAATGTTAGGTCCATGAATCAAGGCAAATTGGAAGTGGTCAAACAGGAGATGGCAAGAGTGAACATCTACATTCCAGGAATCATCAAACTAAGATGGAATGGAATGGGTGAATTTAACTCAGATGACCATTATATCTACTACTGTGGACAGGAATCCCTTAGGAGAAATGGAGTAGCCATCATAGTCAACAAAAGACAACTGGATATCCACATAGAAAAGAATGGAGTTGTGCCTCACACAATATGCAAAAATTACAGTAAGTCCTGTACATATGAATGAGTTCCATTCTGAGAGCACATTCAAAAGTCCAATTTGTTCATTAAGTCCAACAGTGTTAGCCCAGGTACTCAACTAACATAATCGGCTATATGGTACTGTACTGTAATAGGTTTACCATGTTGTTCATTTGCTCAGCTGTGTCTGACTCTTTGTGACCCCCTGGACTGCAGCACTCCAGGCTTCCCTGTCCTTCACTTTTCCTGGGAGCTTGCTCAAACTCATGTTCATTGAGTTGATGATGCCATCCAACTATCTCATCCTCTGTCACCCACTTCTCCTCTTGCCTGCAATATTTCCCAGCATCAGGGTCTTTTCCAATGAGTCAGCTCTTCACATCAGGTGGCCAAAGTATTGGAGCTTCAGCTTCAGCATCAGTCCTTCCAATGAATATTCAGGGTTGATTTTCTTTAGGATTGACTGGCTTGATCTCCTTGTAGCCCAAGGGACTCTCAAGAGTCTCCTCCAGCACCACATTTTGAAAAGTTTGCAATACTTCCACACAAATAATACATATAAACAAACACACAAAAAATAAAGAAAACCTTTTAATCTTACAGTATAGTTCCTTGCAAGTATAGTGGTACAGAACAACAGCTGGCAAACAGGGACTAGCTTGCATCAAGTGAACAGGCAGAAAAAGTTACTGACTAGAGCAGGTAGAAGAGGTTGGGAGGTGGTAGAGGTGGAGGATCATCAATAGGAGATGGAAGGCCAGCTCCAATTTTACTCATGCCTGATGGTGATGGAGCGCATGTTTGCATCTTTGAAAGTTTGCAACTTGAAGATTCGTATATAGGGGACTTAATGTTATTCAATATAGTTCATAGACCTAAACATAAGAGTTAAAACAACACTGACATAGAGAATGCACGGATGGATACTGAAGGAGGGGGAGGGGTGATGAACTGGTAGATTGGAATTGATGTATATTCACTACTATATATAAAATAAATAACTAATAAGAACCTACTTTATAGTACAGGGAACTCTACTCAATGCTCTGTGATGACCTAATTGGGAAGGAAATCCAAAAAAGAGGGGATATATAGATATAGATATATAGATATGTAGAGCTGATTCATTTTGCTTTACAACACAAACTAACAACATTGTGAAGCCAATATTTCCCAATAAAAATTAATTTTAAAAGTGATAAAATTCTTAGGAGGAAACACAGGTGAAAATCTGAGACTTGGGTTATGCAAGGATTTCTTAGATAATAATAACAAAATCAAGAGCCTCAAAGGAAAAATAAATTAGACTCTTCAAAATCAAAGAATTTTTCCTTCAAAACTACCATCAAGAAAGTGAAAACACAACTCAGGATGGAAGAAAATATTTGAAAACTATGTATGTGATAAAGGATTTGTAGCTCCTATACTTTATATAATACTCTTAAAACTCCATAATAAAAAGACAACTCCCCAATTTTAAAAAGGGCAAAGGATTGAATAGCTATTTTTTCAAAGATGTGAAAATGGCTGATAAATATACAATAAGCATATTAAAAATGCTCATCATTAGTCATCAGGGAAATGCAAATCAAACCAAAATGAGATACCATTTCATACCCACTAAGATAGCTATAATCAACAAATCAAATTATAACACTTTGTGGCAAAGATGTGGAGAAATTAGAACTTTGATACCTTGCTGTTGGGTATATAGAATATTGCAGCCACTGCAGAAAACAATCTGGCAGTCTTTCAAAAAGTTAAACATAGAATTAGCACATGATTCAGCAATTCTACTGGTAGGTATATACTCCTAAGAATTAAAAACATATTTTCTCACAAAAACTTGTACAGTAATGTTTATTGCAGCATACTTACCCAAAAGTGGAAATAAACCCAAATATCCATTAACTGAAGAATAAATAAAATGTGGTATATCCATACAATGGAATATATATTTGGTAATTGGATATATTACTCAACAATTGGAAGATATGTTATTGGCCAAATAAGAACAAAGTACTGATATATGCTATAACACAGATGAACCTCAAAAATATTATGCTAAGGGAAAGAACCCAATCATGAACGATCACATATTGTAGGTTACTATTTATGTGAACTATCCAGAATAGACAAATTCTTAGAGACAGAAAGTAGATTAGTGGTTGCCTGAGGCTGGAAGGGTGAGGATGAAAGAATAGAAAGTGACTGCTAATGGATATCGGGTTTCTTTTGGGAGTGATGCCAATGTTCTAAAATTATGGTGATGATTGCACAGCCCTGCCAACACACTAATCACTAATTGAATTGTACACTTTAAATGGGTCAGTTGCTTGTGAATTACATCTCCATAAATTGTTGAAGAGTAACCTCTTGTACACTGACAGCCTGGGGTATGAGTTTATTTTCAAGTCAAACTCCAAAGAAAAGAAGAAACAAAGAACAGCCTAGTAATTTCCCAGTAAAGCAAAGGCTACACTAAAGTTCATTCCTATACAGTCACCGACTAGATTTTACTTACCCTTGACATGTATCAGACACTCTATATAGACAACCAGAAAAATGACAAGCATCTTCAAAAGTAAAGGATTCTATTGCAGGGCAACTATTTATTTGTTTAATTGGACCTCAGGTGGCTGAGAATTGAGTTGATCATAGTCCTCAGTTCTTAGTAAATTTTTGTCATCATTCCAGGCAAGGCCTCTCTCTCTCTCTCCCTGTCTTTCTTTTTTTTTTTTTTTCCTTCTTCCATGATTTCTACTCCCAGATCCCCCTCCCACCCCAGGCATCCACCCTAATGTATTTAATAGTCTTTAAACATGGTGACGGACAGGGAGGCCTAGAGTGCTGCGATTCATGGGGTCGTGGAGAGTCAGACGTGACTGACGGACTGAACTGAACTGAAACATATTGGTATCCCCTTAAATCGTGTGCTAGTGTTCTACATAGTACATATTTTTTAGCTGTTTATTTTTTTATAAAACTTGTTTTGCACTTACTGGCTACATAATTTGCACAGTGACATTTATGCCTTGAGGTTCTTCCTCATAGTGAGAACTGGGTGTTCCAAGTTCTGATGAGCCTTTTTGGACCCTCACATCCTGTTCTCACTAATCTCACTTTCTCCTCAGGACAAACAGGACAATTTTGTTTTATAAAATGTTTCTTAATATACCTATGGAGGAGAGGAGGCTGACAGAGGATGAGATGGCTGGATGGCATCACTGACTCGATGGACGTGAGTCTGAGTGAACTCCGGGAGTTGGTGATGGACAGGGAGGCCTGGCGTGCTGCGATTCATGGGGTCGCAAAGAGTCAGACATGACTGAGCAACTGAACTGAACTGATCCATTTATTTATTTTAAATTAATTTTTATTGGAGTATAGTCGCTTTATTTCTCGCTGTACAGAAAAGTGTATCAGCTATATGTATGCACCTATCCCCTCTTTTTTAGATTCCTTTCCCCTTTAGGTCACCACAGAGCACTGAGTAGAGTTCCCTGTGGTATATAGTATGTTGTCATTGGTTATCTATTTTATACATAGTATCAATAGTGTGTGTGTGTGTATATATATATATATATATATATATATATATCCCAAAATCCATCCCACACCCCTCCCTTGGTATCCTTATATTTGTTCTCTATGTCTGTGTCTCTATTTTTGCTTTGCAAATAAGATCACCTATAACATTTTTCTTCCCAGTTGGCTCAGTGGTAAAGAATCCACCTGCAATGCAGGAGACACAGGAGACTTGGTTTTGATCCCTGAGTCAGGAAGATCCCCAGGAAAAGGGCATGGCAACCCACTCCAGTGTTCTTGCCTGGAGAATCCCATGGACCGAGGAGCCATGGCTATAGTCCATAGGGTCACAAAGAGTCAGACACGAGTGAAGTCACTGAGCACACATTCATGCACATGCCATTTCTCTAGATTCCACATGTATGTGCTTATATATATATATATATATATAATGTTTTTCTTAATTTCAAAGCCCTGATCCCCTATGACAGGATATGTCCTTGTGCTGGGAGAGCCACAGAGCAGTGGTTAAGTACAAAGAGTCTGGAATCTGACTGCCTAGGTTTAAGTCTTGCCAGGGGCTGGGGGTGGGGAAGAGAAATGGGGAGGCATTGGTCAAGGCTACAGAGTTTCAGTTCAGTTCAGTCACTCAGTCCTGTCCGACTCTTTGTGACCCTATAGACTGCAGCACGCCAGGCTTCTCTGTCCATCACCAACTCCTGGAGCCTGCTCAAACTAATGTCCATTGAGTCAGTGATGCCATCCAACCATCTCATCCTCTGTCGTCCCCTTCTCCTCCTGCTTTCAATCTTTCCCAGCATCAGGGTCTTTTCCAATGAGTCAGTTCTTCACATCAGGTGGCCAAAGTATTGGAGCTTCAGCTTTAGCATCAGTCCTTCCAATGAATATTCAAGACTGATTTCCTTGAGGATTGACTGGCTTGCTCTCCTTGCAGTCCAAGGAATTCTCAAGAATCTTCTCCAACACCACAGTTCAAAAGTGGCAATTCTTTGGCTCTTGGCTTTCTTTATAGTCCAACTCTCACATTCATACATGACTACTAGAAAAACCATAGCTTTGACTATACAGACCTTTGTCAGCAAAGTAATATCTCTGCTTTTTAATATGCTGTCCAGGTTGGTCATAGCTTTCCTTCCAAGGAGCAAGTGTCTTTTAATTTCATGGTTGCAGTCACCATCTGCAGTGATTTTGGAGCCCAAGAAAATAAAGTCTGTCACTGTTTCAGTTATGCAAAATAAATAGGTTCTGGAGACCTACTTTCAACACAGGGCCTGTGATTAACAGGACCTTTTAACTGGATTGTGTAGCTAAAATTTTCCTAAGTTGTGTTCTTATGGCAAAGCTTCTCTAGTGGCTCAGCTGGTAGAGAATCTGCCTGCAGTGCAGGATACCTGGGTTTGATCCCTGGGCTGGGAAGATCCCCTGGAGAAGAGAATAGCTACCTACTCCAGTATTCTGGCTTGGAGAATTCCATGGACTGTATAGAGTCAGACACAACTGAGCAACGTTCACTTTCACTTATGGCAAAAGGAAAAACAAAGCAAAACACAATGGGCAGAGGAAACTTTTGGATGTGATGGCTAAGTTTATGGCTTTGAGAGTGATGATGGTTTCACAAGGTATACTTATTTCCAAACACATCAAGTTGTAATATATTAAATATCTACTGCTTTTTGTATGTCAATCATCCCTCAATAAAGTGGTTCAAAAAGTTTTAGTTCCACCATTTATCAGCTTATAACTTTGGGCAATGTACTTAACCTGTACCATGCTTCAGTTTCTTCATCTTTATCATTTATATTAATAGTACTGACCTTTGGGTTGTTATGAAGCTTGCATGAGTTCATAAGCTGCAGAGCACTAAGAATAATGCTGACCCACAGTAGAAGTTCTATGTGCTTGCTGTTATTATAGTTCCAGGTTGTTATTCATGTTACCAGATTATCTGGTGGGGCAGGGGATTTCTTTTTAAGCCAGTAGGGTGAACAGAGTGCAGAAATAGAATCTAGAGAGGTTTAGGCAGATTTGCCAGTGGTTGCTAGGCCTGTCACCATTGAACAGGAATGGTGAACCAACTGGTAACAGCAATTCTGAGCCATACTCCTAGGAGGGAACCAGGGTTATAAGTTGCTGTTGTAGTGATCCAAAATTGGGACAGTCCTATTATATCTGGGGTACAAGGTGAATACTCAGGCTGTGAGAATGGGGTGCAGAAACATTATGGAGGAGGGGCCATGACTATCAACATAGGGGGTCAGAGCAAAACCTATTCCTGGGGACATCAGTGTACCCATCCATAAGCCCAGGAAGGCAGAAGCGGAGGAAATGGGGCAGAATCCACGCCTTTGGTAACTGTTTAAAGCAGTAATTTCCAGATATTTTAGAACCGAAAATTATTGCTTCTTTTATTTTAGTTTATCTCATGTTTTCCTTAAAATGTATGGCATATGCCTTTAAAATTTTAATTGCATTAAAATCTTTTTAATATTTTTTATACTCCTTGAAACAATTGCAGACCCCAGAATGTGGAGAACAGCCCTGGGAATTAGCTCCCCTTAGCTCTTATTATGGGAAAGAGAGTAATGAACAATGTAAAAGCCTTCCCAAACTGTGAAAATAAAAACTCTGGGCATGAAGCCATTTTAATTCAAATTTATATCTATTTTTTGAAGTGTTTTCCAGATAGAGTACCTTCAAGGATGATATATTAAAAACGGCAAAAACAAAACAAAACAAAACAAAAAAAAACACCTGGAGTTCATCTCAGGGTTGGAATATCATATCTGCCAAGGTCTGGTTGAGAGATGTTAATTCACCATACTTGAATCCATGTATTAACTCACTCCAAAACCACATCTGAGCCCAGTCTTTTATTTCTGTATTCTGGAGTTTGAAATTGAGGCTGGAGAAAAAAATTAAAAAAAAAAAAAAAACAGACCTAGAACTGTTTTTTTCTTCGTCTTTCAATCCCGACCACCCTGTGCAGCCAGCTCCAGAGGGGAAAGAGAGAAAGAAAGAGAACCCAACGAAGCAAGAGGTTGCTCTGGAATGGTTTCAACAACTCAAAAATTGATTAAATTACTAAAGTGCTTGAATGTGCTCCAGAAAAAAAGCATCCAAAACACAGCAACATCAGTAATCATAATGAATTTGCATTACCCCACCATTCAAATAAGGCTCAGCTATTTTTGATTCAGAGATTGTGGAATGTCTCCACTGTTGCTTTCTAGGTAAATATAGTATAGTATAGTGAATGACACCCACAAAAACATACCCATAGTAAACATAGTCACTGTTGCATAAGACTGCTTTTTAGAAACACTCCTTAGTATAGGTCCCTAATATCACAAAGCAGAGCAGTTTACTAAAAGTGATTCTGTGGGGGCCAATATGAAATGATTCAAGTATATTGTCACCTCCTGGCCTAGTTTAACTCACAAAGATTTTAGACTCTAGAGTGACACAGTTCTCTAAGCTTTGTTCATCTGTCCACATGCATGTAGGGTAGAAAATGGCAGCATTTCTGCAAGGAGTCACCACATCCAGCTGAACACCAAGGATTGCCACTATAATAAATCAATGAATATCCTCATGTATGTGGACAGCGATAAAATAGAAACTCACTTTAAAGTGCTATTGAATGTTGATTGTTGAAGTTGAGTAAATAATACATGAAATTGATTCTCTACTTTTGTGTATATTGGAAATTTTCTATAAGAAAATGTTTTAAAAGAGTGTTATTCAATATGGAGTTTCCTTAAAAAACTAGAGTTACCATATGATCCAGCAATCCCACTCTGACCATATATCCAGAAAAGACAAAAACTGTAATTCAAAAAGATATATGCACTCCAATGTTCGTAGCAGCACTATTTACGATAGCCAAGACATGGAAGCAATCTAAATGTTCAATGTCCATCAACGGGTGACTGGATAAAGAAGATGTGGTGTGTACACACACACACACACACACACACACACACACACACACACAGAGAGGAATATTACTCAACCAGGAAAAAGAATGAAATAGACATTTGCAGCAATATGGATGGACCTAGAGATTGTCAGACTGAGTGAAATAAGTCAGACAGAGAAAGAGAAACATCAAATAATATAGCTTATAAATGAAATCTAAAAAAAAATGATACAAGTGAACTTACAAAACAGAAACAGACTCACAAACATATAAAACAAGCTTATGGTTACCAAAGGGGAAAAAGGGGAGGGAGAGATAAATCAGGAGTTGGGATTAACAAGTACACATTACTATATATAAAGTAGGTAAATAACAAGGGCCTACTGTATAGCTATATTCAATATATTTTAATAACCCATAATGGAAAGAAATCTGAAAAAATGTAGATATATGTGCATATGTGTAACTGAATCACTTTGCTGTACACAATATTCTTAATTCCAGCTATGACATTCATTGGAACCAAGCCCTAAACTGCTATATTCCAAAATGTTCAACCATCATTACAAAATTAATGAGACATATTCAATCACATTGTTCTCACTAACACAATATTCTTAATCAACTACACTTAAATTTTAAAAAGAAGAATAAAAGAGAAACTCTTTACATTAATAAAAAAGAGTATTACCAAATTAACAGTAAATTTTAAATATTTTTTCAACCAATTAATGGTAAAATATGACCACTATCATGGTGATACCTGAGAAAAGTTTTCACCTTAAAGCAAGAGATTTTCATACTCAAAATGGTTTGGAAAAACTGCTACACAGTATGGTCTCTAATGTGGGATGTGTGTACTCTATGAGACTGAAATATGATTCATCAGAACTAGCATTTATATTAATTTTTAGTCTTAAAAAAGAAAGAAACTATCTCATTAATATCTAATATGGTCTCTAATGTGGGATGTGTGTACTCTATGAGACTGAAATATGATTCATCAGAACTAGCATTTATATTAATTTTTAGTCTTAAAAAAGAAAGAAACTATCTCATTAATATCTAATATAAAGGTTGACTGATGTCATCACTCAGTCTGTCTGTCAAGGAAATATGTCTTTTTAACAATAAGTGAGAAAGGAAATGTCTTTCAAAGGCATAGGTCACAGAGAGTGTTTTTTATTATCCTTTTGTAATTTTGTTGCTGAGAATTGTGTGAAAAAAATGTAACAAGATGTTGTAAACTTGCCTAAAACAGCCTGCAATAGCTTGAACTGATTTGTAAAAATATTTTACTCTGCAAGAGCCACTGATTGATGCTAGGGAGAATAGGAATTTAATACCCAAATTTTAATAAAAACCTTTGCATAAGTGAAAAGTTAGTAACATGATTTACTGAGCACAGGTAATGTCATACCACAGCCATTTAGATCTATGAATCTTAGTTAGACATTGTTTCCAGCTATGACATTCATTGGAGCCAAGCCCTAAACTGCTATATTCCAACATTACAAAATTCATGAGACATATTCAATCACATTGTTCTCACTAAAATATTTATAGGAATGTTTCAAATAAGAGATCAATTTACATATGTGATCAAATGAAAGAAACTTTATTTCAAAATATTTCATATTCACATTTTAAATGTTCTGTTTTACATGCTTTATAATGCATATATTAGTAAGGCAGTGCACAAATATCATTAATTTTTTAAGATAAGTATATTATACATTTTAATGCATTTTTACATAATTACATACAGAAAAATGTTCTCTTAGATCTTGTTAAATTGTGGCATCTGATTCAGTAATTCTAGGGCAGGGCCTGAGGGTCTACATTTCTAACTAGCTCCCAGGATCTGCCTGCAATGCAGGAGACTCAAATTTGATTCCTGAGTCAGGAAGATCCCCTGGAGGAGGAAATAGCAACCCAACTCCAGTATTCTTGCCTGGGAAATCCCATGGACAGAGGAGCCTGATGGGCTACAGCCCATGGGGTCGCAAAGAGTCTGATACTACTGAGTGAATGAGCACACACATAGGAGAATGCTTATGTTTCTGTCAGCATTTTTTCGTTGCTGTTAGCTGATTTCACATTTTAAATCAAATAAGATTTCAACAAATTCATAACTAGTACATCTAAAGGCATGAAAGAGGGTTTTGACTGCCAGAGCCACATTTTTCTTCTCTTTTAAGTTGCTCTAGATGTAAGCTCAAATCATCAAATAAAATGAGAGCTACCTAGCAAGGATGTGGAACAAAGAGAACCTTCTTACACTGTTGGTGGGAATGTAAATTGGTGCAGCCATGGTGGAAAACAGTATGGAGGTTTGTCAAAAACCTAAAAATAGAGCTACCATATGACCCAGAAATTCCACTCCTGGGTATATACCTGAAAAAAAAAAAAAACACTAACTTGAAAAGACACATGTACCAAAATTTTCATGTAAACATAGTTAATTGTTTACAATTAACAAGATATAGAAACAACCTAAGCATCCATCAACAGATAAATGGCTAAAGAAGATGTGGAGTGGAATACTACTCAGTCATAAAAACAAAATTTTGTCATTTGCAGCAACATGGATAGACTCTGAAGGCATTATGATAAGTGAAATGAGTCAGAGAGACAAATACTGTATGATATCACTGACTTGATGGACGTGAGTCTCAGTGAACTCCGGGAGTTGGTGATGGACAGGGAGGCCTGGCATGCTGCGATTCATGGGGTCGCAAAGAGTTGGACATGACTGAGAGACTGATCTGATCTGATCTGAAAAAATACAACTAGTGAATATAACAAAAAAGAAGTAGACTCACAGATACAGGTAACAAACAAGTGGTTTCAAGTGGGAGAGAGAAAGGGAAGGGGCAATATGCTGCTGCTGCTGCTAAGTCGCTTCAGTCGTGTCCGACTCTGTGCGACCCCATAGACGGAAGCCCAGCCAGGCTCCCCCATCCCTGGGATTCTCCAGACAAGAACACTGGAGTGGGTTGCCATTTCCTTCTCCAGTGCATGAAAGTGAAAAGTGAAAGGGAAGTCACTCAGTCATGTCTGACTCTTAGCGACCCCATGGACTGCAGCTCACCAGGCTCCTCCGCCCATGAGATTTTCCAGGCAAGAGTACTGGAGTGGGGTGCCATTGCCTTCTCCAAGGGGCAATATAGGGGTAGGGAATTAAGTGGTACAAATTATTCTGTACAAAATAATCTACAAGGATATATTGTACACCACAAGGAATATAGCCAATATTTTGTAATAACTGTAAATGGACTATTACCTTTAAAAATTGTGAATAACTATATTGCACACCTGTAACTTTCACAATTGTTGTTTTAGTCACTAAGTGGTGTCCAACTCTTTGTGACCCCAAGGACTGTAGCCTGCCAGGTTCCTCTGTCCATGGGATTTCCCAGGCAAGAATACTGGGGCGGGTTACCATTTCCTGCTTGCTCCAGGGTATCATCCTGACCTAGAGCTTGAACCTGCATCCTCAGCTTGACAGGCTGATTCTTTACCACTCAGTCACCTGAGTTTCAAACAGGCAGAGGAACCAGAGATCAAATGAATAACATTCATTAGATCATGCAGAAAGCAAAAGAGTCCCAGAAAAACATCTACTTCTGCTTCATTGACTATGCTAAAGAATTTGACTGTGTGGATCACAACAAACTGTGGAAGATTCTTAAAGAGATGGGAGTACCAGACCACCTTACCTGTCTCTGGAGAAACCTGTATATGGGTCAAGAAGCAATAAGTAGAAACAGATATGGAACAACTGACTGGTTCAAAGTTGGGAAAAGAGTATGACAAGGCTGTATATTGTCACCCTGCCTATTTAACTTACATGCAGAGTACATCATGTGAAAGGCTGGGCTGGGTGAATCAAAAGCTGGAATCAGGATTGCCAGGAGAAATATCAACAACCTCAGATATGCAGATGATACCACTCTAATGGCAGCAAGTGAAGAAAAACTAAAGTGTCTCTTGATGAGGGTGAAAGAGGAAAGTGAAAAAGCTGGCTTGAAGCTCAACATCAGAAAAAACTAAGATCATGGCATCTGGTCCGATCATTTCATGGCAAATAGAAGGGGGAAAAGTGAAGGCGGAGACAGATTTTATTTTCCTGGGCCCCAAAATCACTGTGGACAGTAAGTACAGCCGTGAAATTAAGAGATGCTTGCTCCCTGGAAGAAAAGCTATGACAAACCTAGACAGTGTATTAAAATGCAAAGACATCACCTTGAGAACAAAGGTCCGTCTAGTCAAAACTATGGTTTTTCCAGTAATCATGTATGGATGTGAGAGTTGGACCATAAAGAAAGCTGAGTGCCGAAGAATTATTGCTTTCAAATTGTGGTGCTGAGGAAGACTCTTGAGAGTCCTTTGGGCTGCAAGGAGATCAAACCAGTCAATCCTAAAGGAAATCAACCCTGAATATTTATTGGAAGGACTCTTGCTGCAGCTGAAACTCCAATACTTTGGCCACGTGATGCAAAGAGCTGACTCATGGAGAAGACCCTGATACTGGGAAAAATTGAGGGCAGGAGGAGAAGGGAATGACAGAGAATGAGATGGTTGGATGGCATCATTGACTCAATGGACATGAGTTTGAGCAAACTCCCGGTGATAGTGAAGGACGAGGAAGCCTGGTGTGCTGCAGTCCATGGGGTCTCAGAGTGAGACACGACTTAGCAACTGAACAACAACTTATATAAAATATCACTGTACTTCAACTATACTTTTAAATTTTTTTAAAGAACTTAATCAGAAAAAAATATTTTTAAAAATTTGAGCCACCTATAAATTTTCAAGTATCAACTCTCTTACAACCGTCAGAACCCAGCTTTGCTGTTTTTCCCTTTTCATGTTTGAAAGTTAGACCTTCACATAATAGATTGGAGTATCAATTAATATAGTTCCTTCAGAGCCCAGAGCTGGAGGCTTACTGTTTATGTTGATGGACAATGCATTAGAAATGCATTAACATCTTTCGACCCTAATACCATAGTATGTCAGGCCTCTTTCTCTAGGCACAGACTCGTATGCCTCCGTCTTCATTTACTTGACTCCGTTTCTCAAGGGACTGTACAAATTTCTCTTTTTCCCCACCTTTTCTGTCTCAGGATGTTACTCTCATTCTTTACCACATTTCTTGTCTCCCTCCTTAACTTTTTTTTCCTTTAGTTGAGTTCTAAGCTATATTACCAGCAACTAGCACGGCACTTGGCACAGAGAATTCATTGAACATTTGTCGAAGGTTTGAATCATGTTAAGGTTGGATTTCCTTTGATTATTTGGATATTCCTTTGATTATTTCGTTACGTGGAAAATGCTCATAACTCTATCTTAATTTTCTTTCCTTTGGAATAAAGTTGATCAAATCAAGGAGTTCCAGAGCTGGAACACATAGACACCAAACTTTCCAGGACAATAAAAATTGGGAAAAGTATGATTTCTTGTTTCAAATTGGACAAGGAAAATCTTCCATTTATAGACATTGACTTGAATTCCTTACCTTTTTATTTATGTAGGAAAAGGCAAGTATTGATTTTTTAATGTAAGAATGGCTATTTATTCCCTGTTACTTAATATTCATCAATCTAGACATGAATGTCAAAATAGACACGCTGTCTGTGCTCTCAATATGAAAAATCAAAGAGAAAAGTATCATGCGTCTCATATTACCCATGCATGGCTTCTCAGATTTGGCCTGGAAGGAAAAAAAGTCAGGCAGAATAGCCTGTGTTTACGTAAATTCTGATGTGTGTGCCCTCTGACTCCCCAGATGACTGAGTGGGTGGAAGCACGCACACTCATTGTGACAGTGTGTGCATAAATACTGTCACATGTAAGGCCAGGAGCAGGGTGACACAGAGAGCAAGTCACATGTTGTCAGGGCTCTAAATTGAAGTTTTGTTTTTATCAGGGCACTAGAAAACCAGAGCCACGTGAAGTCATGGCCCTTAACCTCAACCTCTCCCACATACTGAAGGGAGAATTCAGATGCCCACTGCAGTCAGCCAGTCAGACTGCTTCTTGCATGCTCCCTGCCTCCACTGCTCCCATGCTCCACCCTGGGAGATTTCTCCACTATGGTTGAGGGTGACTGAGATCTTTGAGATTATATCTTTATCCCCTTTCTACTCACATCACCCCCAAACCTGAAATTCCTAGGATTTAGCACAAAGCTTATAAGGGCCCAATTAATATTTGTAGACTGAATTAGTGAATGAATGAATGTTGCTCTGGGCCAAACCCACAGCTTCCACACCCTGCATAACTGCACTCAGTACTGACCCTGGAGATGTGAAAAGCAATACAATTGACGCTGTAAGAAAATGTTTCTTGTTTATACTGCTGCATCTTGATCTTTGGCTGATCTAGGCACAAAGAGAACTCTTTCAGTTCAGAGAAAGGAGGTTTATGGTGTGTGGGAGAGCTAAGAACAATGCACTCAGTTGATAGACTGGATGTGCTCTCAGCTTCTGAGAGCATGAAAACTCGATCTATAGATGGGTCCCAGAGGGCAGAGCCAAATAAGGGCAGATGGAGAACACAGCTTTCTTGGGAACTGGCTTTCCACTGTTCTGAGGCAAAAATACATTCACTTTATAGCACCCTGAATCAGTTTTCCAAAATATGGTGCTCTGTCCTTGTTTGCCAGTGTCTAAAAATAAGTCCTTTTCATATTTTTATTCTTTTTGTCTTAAAGTCATCCAACTAGCCTTGCTTGCAGAATATTAATTGCAGTGAAGCAGAAACCAGGAGATTACATTGAAACTACTTTTGTACAGAGCTCCTTAACTGATGAATATCTTGTTGCCCCCAAGCTAGACTCTTTTCTCTCTGATGATGCTCCTTGCCATCTCTTTAGGCTGGTCGTTAGAATGCCAAATCATAGCCTAGGGTTGGGACAGGGATTGGATGCTGTGTCCTAAGTGGGCTAGTGAGTGGGTCGTTGGGATAGCATGTGCTGCTAGTTAGCTTAATACTGCCCTGCCACAGATTGTTTACATTTACACTGCCTTTACTATATCTGTTCTGCCCATACATTAAACCTTTCACCCAGTACTTCTCATATAAAACTAAGCATTATTCGTGCCTGAAGCACTAAGCGTTCATTATTGGAATATACAAACAACTCAAAGAAAAGTTAACAATAACTGAATCCTATACACACCAGGGCTGGGGCACTATTGTCACATAAAAGTGAAAGTCACTCCGTCATGTCCGACTCTTTGCAACCCCATGGACTGTACAGCTCCACGGAATTCTCCAGGCCAGAATACTGGAGTGGGTACCCTTTCCCTTTTACAGGGGATCTTCCCAACCCAGAGATCGAACCCAGGTCTCCCACATTGCAGGTGGATTCTTCACCAGCTGAGCCACAAGGGAAGCCCATTGTCATATAAAAGAAGTAACCATATTTGACTCTGAATTTGTACAACACTCTGAAACCCAATTTCTAAGTGAAAAGAAACCCTAAAATGCAATGAATTAGTATCAAGACCTGAGTTGAGTGCTAGTCCAAGCCCAGATATATACTGGTTATTTGTGGTAATTTACCTTGCCTCTATTTCTTAGTGTCTCCAACTATAAAAACAGAAGTGATTTATTTACTCTTTATTTCAGAAAATTGTTGTGAGAATGACTTGGGATGACCTGAAAAATAAATGAGGTCCTTGAACAAAGCACAATAAAGGTGCAATTAGTTGAACTGCTATTGTGGAGTCAAACAGAACAATTCAATTCAAAGACACAGTTGTTTGATTGAGAACATTCTTAATTTTATTTTCTTTAATTTTATAAAATACATTTTGTAAGATAAGTTTCTAAAAGTTTATCCTTTATGTGTGTTAAAATTGAAATTCTATATCAGAAATGAAGGAAACACTTTCAGTTGATTAACTCTGTTCGTATGTGTATATGTGTGTATGTATACATAGAAAGTTTTCGGGGAAGGGTTGGTTATTTGTTATATTATTAAATCAAAACAAAACACAAGGTATGGATTACTTCACTTTCCTTGATCTTGATTGGTTTCTTACAGAACCTTTTCCATCTTCTCCCTATATGCAGCCTGGAAGCTTATATTGTATACTTTGCTGAAAACAAATATCAAGTGTTTTTTTGGTAACAATTTTACATCTCCTTAAATGTTGTTGAAACCACTTTGGGGGAGAAAGCAAAACCACTCTTTACATCAAAAGAGCCGCCTACAGTCATACCCGTAAAATCTTTCCCTGAATAAGGACCAATCAGCTTTTTGTTTTTTAACCCAACATTAAAACCCAAACATAAAAAGGGAAGACTGAAACCTGGGAGCTATTTGAGTTTCAAACTCTTTCCCCCTTTCCTTTTCCATGGAACCTCACCAACAGAATAGCTAATGGCTGGTGCATTTAGTTATGTGATCTGCACCAGGAGAGAATAACTTGTATGTTAAAACTAACTCTTTAACACACCAAGGTAACATTACTAAATCAAATTATCTCCCACCACCTAGAAAGGACAATCAGATATGTTACTCAAACTGAGATTCGAATTCACCAAATCTGTTTCTGCAAAGAACGGAATCATTGGTCAAAAATCCCAACAGATGCAAGAACTAGCCAATTTTACATATCATTTGTGTTGTTTAATGTCCAGTTTTCATTTGTTAGAGAATCATAATCAAAGAATCATTCTCCAGACCTTTCTGGTACAACCTCAAACAAATGATAGACAAGCTGGAAAATACGAAATGTGCATCATTCTGAAACAAATCAAGATCTTCAAATCACCTGCTATGACTGAATGGCTAATACCCCATGAAAAGAGCACCATTGTGAAGATATGACAGAGGCCAAAGTACACAACTAATTAACAGAAAAAAGACATGCTATCCAAAAAGTTATCTATCCTGTGTCTACCAGAGGGCTGGCCCAGTTTACACCGTTAGCCACTAGCGACTGCTGCTCCTTAGGCCAGTCTATTTTTCATATGAACTAGTTTCTCTCTATCCTCAGCTCCTTGGAAACCACAGGGTTGTCATGGTAGCTGTTATCAGGGAGAAGGGAGTAAGAAGATGCTGACTACACCCTGTTTCTCTTCTCTAACGAGGTATAAGGCCAAGCGCCCCCTTTGTCTACACAAACACTATGCTCCCTTATGCTATAAGTAAGGTTGGCTGAGTTAGGGCTTAAATAGTCCATCGCCATGGGGGTCAGTGCTCTCTTTCTATGGGAGAAAGATCCTTGCTTTGACCCCCTTCTCCCAGCTGCAATAGGTAGATTTGGGCAAATGCTCTTATTGTTTTGCTGGCATTCTTTTTTTTTTTTTTTTCTTCTCTCTTCAGTGGTACTAGGGAGACTGGAGTGAGTTCTCGGTTTTGTACACCAAAGAGAATATATTTGGCTCCCAAGATGGCAACAGGGACAGGTGCCTCCCTTCTCTCTACCTGAACATCTTTCTTTCCACTTTGTTTTCATCAGTGGAAGTGCCCTTTGAGAAGAAAACACTTCCTGGTCCTCAGGAGATGCTTGAAAATTGAATGAGAGCCTCCACTTCTTTGTGACTTGCAGTTGGGGAGTCACCATCTTTAAGCATTTCCCATTTCTAGCAGGAACCAGCTATGAAGCAAAATGACTAAAAGAGGTACGTAAGAGGGGAGAATCCGCAGAGACATTAATCACCATGAGACTCTCCTTTCTTGTTACACTCGTCAAGTAAGAAGAGGGCCAGTCAGTGGCAAAGGCAAAGAGTTAACATGGGAGACGCAGCACTGTAGGCTGTGTGGTTAGAGCCTCGCTATTAGAGAAAGGGAAATTTCTACAGGAGATCAGAACTTGGTGCCTCGGCCCATGAGTTTCAGGACGGCAAAGTTGTAAGTGGCAGCAATCATGAAGGTGAGCTGTAGGGAAGAGAAGAGAGAAGACTAGTGAGAATAGAAAAGGCAGCTCTCTCTCTTCCAATCCTTTTGGGAATGAGGAAGGGTAGAAATAAAATCACAGGTAAATAAAGAAAAAAATATTCTGCACAAAGGAACACATTCAGGCTTTTGCCCTGTATACTTGACTAGAAGTCCTCCATGAGACAGGCCCAGAGAATCAACTCAACAAGGATTTTTTCTACACCTCTGCTCTGCCCAGCACTGAGTTTTCCTCAGGGAAGTGAACACTACCTGGACTCTGCCATCATCATATCTGTATGTCTGAGTGACCTAGACTTCCTGTAGAGGCATAGCCCCACTGTGCAGCACAACTTTCTCCCACTTAATACAGCCATTTATTTCACAAGATGAGGAACAACTCAACTCTGGATAAAACCCTCAGCGGTGGGAGCCAGGAGTGCTGCAAGCTGATCCTGGGTAGATCAACACTTATTCAGTACCCCGTGTTCTTAATAATGAAGGCATGACATTGACACTGTGCCACACCATCAATAATAACAATTCTAATAGTGTTAAGAGGTCCTTCCTGTATTTTCAGGAGAGTAACTAAATCCCTTGGAAGGCATCCAAGATGGATTCCTATTTATGGTATATAGAATTTCAGGCTACAAAAAATCACGTTTAGTAAGGTTTCAGTGTTCTTGTCACTGATCTGACCAGGATGTGTTAAGAATTAATGATAATTTCTGACTGCAAAGCACTTGGCAATGTTACATGCTCTGTAAATGCTATATCTTATTATTCTTTTTAAAATTATGTATGTATGTATGTATTTGGCTGTGCCGGGTCTTAGTTGCAGTAAATGGGATCTTTGATCTTTGTTGCAGCCTGTAGAATCTTTAGAAACAGCATGTGAACTCTTAGTTGTGACATGTGGTATCTAGTTCCCTGATCAGGGATCAAACCCAGGTCCCTTGTGTTGGGAGCTCAGAATCTTAGTCACTGAACCACCAAGGAAGTCCCAATATCTTATTTCTTGACCACGAATCTCTTTCCTCCTCTTCCCTCATATCACTTTGCTTGTTCCTATCTCATTTTTGAAATTTTTCTGCCTTGCCAACCCAAAGTAGAAAGACATAGTCTCTATACTCTGCCGTCTCTGCCCAGGAGCTTCTCTCCAGCATTTCAAGTTTAGAAGGAATCTATCTTTTTACCTTTCAGCATAGCTGTCTCCAAGCTATCCCAGGACCATTTATTTGCCAAGATCATTCAAAGACAACTCACCAGGGAAACCAGCGTGGCTGCAGCCCCCACAAACGCAGCAATAAACAGATGGAAGGTCATTTGGAACTGTAAGAAAATGCAGAAGAGCTGGGTCTTGCAACAGCAAAAATAAGCTGTGCTGTAGATTGTGAAGCGCAACTTTCAGAAGGTGTTAATATATTTTTGTGTGTTAATTTGGCATCTCTAACTAACTTGTCACTTCTATAGGCCTCCCATTCTTCCGTGTACCCATAGCACCCAGAACACAGAATACTCATAAAATAATATAGTCCTCCCAAATAATCAACTGGTTCCCCACGGTTGTGCCTGGGATCCCAAAACATCTTGCTTTCAAAGAAATAGTTTACTGCCTTATTCCTTCCTTTTATTCCCCTGCTGCATTTGTGCATAATATCCATTTTCAATACAGTGTTTTCCTTTTTCAAATGTACTTTCTTTTTAAATGAGATTGAGAAGTTCCAAACGAAATGTGTGTTATAAAATCTATGAATATCTGTGCACAACTCATTTCCTTGATAAGGTTTTTAAGAATAAAAATGTTCACTTGAGGGATTTTGCCATTAAGCTCTATCTTTACCTAAATCTACAAATTTCTCTTTTAAGAGAGTAAGCCTTAGAATGGAAGGTTTTATCTGCTGTTTTTAGGAAACTAGATATTTTACCAAGTATACGCTTACTGGCTCAGGCGATATTTCATAGAAGACAATCTGCTAACTCAAAACCCAGCAAAGAGAAACTGTAGTCCTTAAAATCCAAGATGGGTAGAAATGTTACAGTTTGGGCCATTTCATTGTAAAATAACCCAATGGCTCACTCACCTCAGCTGTTTTGCAGATGGACAGAAGGTTGGAGCCACACACCTTGCCAGGGAAAGCATTCCATGGGAGAACACCTAAGTAAGAGACAAATATCACAAAGTAACCTTCACGGAGCTTTGGGGTTACCTGGAGAACTTCTTTCATCTTTAATCAGCCTGGCTTAAAAGTTGGGTCCTACTAATTATGAGGATTTTCTTTTCTAAAGATTTACTCAAAAAATAGAAGGTGGTATTGAACAGTTGAAAAATTTTCTGTTTGTTATTGAAATGGGCTGCTTCTGGTTTCAGAACAGCAGTCAACTAAGAGAAAGCAATGCAAACAGCCAAGAAAACTCCCACCACTTCCAACAAGTTCCCTTCTCAGGGAAGAAATCTCTCTGGTTTCAGTGGAGAGGGATTAACGAGCATCCATACTTCTTATTTCTCCCCATAATACCACCCTCCTTAGCCTAAGAACCAAATATATCATGCTTCTATAGGGAGTGGGAGAGCCAAGCCACCCTAACTCACCATACATTCTGGCATCAGCACAGAGAGTGCCTATACTTGCAGAGGTCTTGCTGGGGGCAGCAATAGACTGGCAGGTGGTCCAGGTGTTGAAGTAAATGTATACAGGCACAGCAGAGCAGGCAAACACCAGGAGCCACACAACGGTCAGGGCATAGGTGATGCCCACAAACTAAAACAATTGACATGGAGTGGTTAGAAATCAGTGTCAGCCTGCAGACATTGAAAGGTAAACAAAGAGATCCTGGAATGGCACGTGCCAGACATGAAACCAGATTTCAGGGATCTCCACCAAATAAAATTAGTAAGCGGGGCACCTCTGCCAAATGTCATTGGCAGTATCTTATCTACTAGAGAATTGGCCCCAAGTAATGACGGGGAGGGGGAGAATGGGTGGGGGTTGGAGTGAGGAGGACCCCTGGGTTAGAAAGGTTTCGGGAGATTGTTTGGACAGATAAGGTGTGAAGAAATCAAAAGAGATCTTGAAAGAAAGTCGTGCCATTTAAATGCCTTAGGCTGAGCTTAGAAAATGCCCCTTGTCAAAGGACTTTGGATCCCTAGTTATTGAACAAAGCCAATCAGAGATTTCAATTCCAATCCAAAAACCTTTCTAAGCCAACTGCTAGCCACAAAAGATAACAGCGCAACCCCCAGATGTTCAGCCCCCAAATGGTCTTTAACTGTAGAGGCTGGAAACCAATGCGTACCTCACTAGAAGCATAATAGCCCTCTGACAGATAAGGCCTTAAACATGCAGATCTATGCTAGTTCCCTCTGGGACCTTCAACAATGTAGGATCCCAGAATAGTATGGATTCCATCTCGGAGTCAATTACTTAATTTCTATGATCCACCCTCCCTCTCAGATCAGGAACCTACATCTCAATCCACTGAGAAACATTTTAAATTCTTAGGCAGTCAGATCTACTCTTGTTGTGGTCCCAGCTAGGAAGGGATCAAAGAGGTACCAGTAGATGGCTTAGAAATGGTCTGATTGTATGAAGCACCCCACAGAACTCAGGCTTTCCCTTTTGAGATGAAATTTTCTAGGGACCTTTTGAAAAGCGAGGCTAAGCCAGCTGGGCACCACGTTCTTCCTGACCTCATTTGGCCGTAGCCATCAGGTCCTCACTCAGAAGCCAGGCCCCTAGAGAGGACCCAGCCTTGGGTGGGGATGAGGCCACAGACTCATGCCCAGTTGTCCCCCACCCCTTGTTATTGCCACAAAATCCTGAGGATGATCACCTTGTCGGGATGTCCTAGCCATTTTCCCAAACAATGACACACCCGCTCCAAAGAATGAGCTTGATGTTGGCCTCTGGAACCCCTCCCCTTCTGGCCCCCTGTTACCGTTGCACTCAGGCCCTTGCCGCAGATGGTGGTCTTGTAGTCGCCAAAGATCTGCCTGACTGCGCCGGTGGTGTAGAAGCCCTCGGCCAGCAGGAGGGCCCCATAAAGGAAGAAGAAAGAGGCAGTTCCATAGATGACATACTGGAAAGCATGGATCCTGTGTTAACAGATAACACAAAACCAGAAAATCTTATGCATGGAGGACCCTGTTCCCTTGCTGCATAAGTCAGTTGGACTCTTGAATAGGCTCATAAACAAGGCTAGAGATGCTTTAGGGGAATCACTAGGTTCTTCCTCTAGGCTTCTACCTTGTACTTATTGAGGTAACTGGAGAAGGGAATGGCAACCCACTCCAGTATTCTTGCCTGGAGAATCCCATGGACAGAGGAGCCTGGCGGGCTACAGTCCAGAGGGTCACAAAGAGTCGGGCACGACTGAGCAACACTTATTGAAGTAACAGAAGATGCTCCTCCCCCACATTTGTCTTACCCTGTGACCTGAAGAACTGGGACCCTACTTTCCTTGGCCTGACCCTTCAGAGATGCTCCCTCAGAGGAGAGAGGAGAGAGGAGCTAGGATGAAGGAAGTAGAGCCTAACTTGGTCTAGAAACAGGAGAGGCTTAGTATTGGGCTGGAGCACACTCAAGTGGTGTGGTGAAACGAGAGCAGCAGCCCCACTCTTGTCTCATCAGTCTGCCTCCTGCGAGTTCTCTATATGGACCACTGCAGAGGCTCCAACTCAGTCCATGTTAACCCTACCTAGCAGAAATGAGAACATGTGAGACAAAGCAAGGGCAGGGGTGGAGTGGGTGTGGTAGGAGTGAGGTGGCAGGCAGGCAGACCTCCTCCCCTGAATGTGGCACTTCCCCTTCATTTAGGGCTTCAGATGTGCTATAGGTGGAATCTGCACACATATCAATGTGTGTATGTGGAATCTAGAAAAAATGGTACAGATGAACCTATATGCAGGGCAGGAATAGAGACATAAATGTATAGAACACATGTGTGGACAGAGAGTGGGGGGTGGATAAATTGGGAGATTGGGATTGACATATATATACACTGTGTGTGTGCTAAGTCGCTTCAGTCATGTCCAGCTCTTTGCAACACTATGGACCATAGCCCGCCAGGCTCCTCTGTCCATGGGGATTCTCTAGGCAAGAATACTGGAGTGGGTAGCCACACCCTCCTCCAGGGGACCTTCCCAACCCAGGACTTTCCCAACCAAGAACCTTGGCAGGCAGGTTCTTTACCACTAACACCACCTGGGAAGCCATATATATATATATATATATATATATATATATATATATATTCACTTTCACTATATATACACTACCATGTGTAAAATAGATAGCTAGTGGGAAGCTGCTCTATTAGCACAGAGAGCTCACCTCTGTGTTCTATGATGACCTAGATGGGTAGGATGGTGGGTGAGGGTAGGATGGAGGTCCAAGAGGGAGAGGCTATGTGTATACATATAGCTGATTCACTGTGTTGTACAGCAGAAACTAACACAACACTGTAAAGCAACTATACCCCAATAAAAAATGTTTTTTAAAAAAGAAGGAAGACCCCGGAATTCTGTCTGCCTCCACACCAATCTCCTACTAGTCACTAAGGTACTGATGAGTTCTGTGTCTCGAAGATAGACAGGATTGGTGGGGGAGAGTAGGTACTTACACATTGATAAGATACTCATAGTCCTGGTAGTTTTTGGAGAAATATGTCTCAATTAGCTTTTCTGTACCAGTGAGTGCTTCATGTCCACAGCCACAGAATAGTGCCACCCCAAAGAAACACAATCCAGTGGCCACCAGGGAAGCAAAGGGGGCCCCTACGAGACATCTTGCACAGCACTCTAATAAGCCTGAAGAAAAAGGAGGGCAAACAGTCAGGGATGTACAATACATAGTTCATCACTCATCTCTGTCTGCCAGCCCAGCCAGGCCCTGTGCTCACATGCATGGATGCAGGGATGGAGGAGGGGTCACCTCAGAGACCAAAAGCAGGAGAGTCTAGAACCTCAGAATTTTGGAATATGAGACTGAATCCCCTCAACCATATTTTGTTCCATTCTTGAAGATAAATCCTTGCCTTGAATTCCCAAAATGTCCATGAGTTTTTGAATAATCAGTATTCAAGTAGGCCACTAGAAAGATGATGCTCTCACTCCCTCCTTTCTTATCCTTCTGATTTGTTTGTTTTCGCCATTTATCAACTTTTATGGAGTACTTACTATGTGCCCAGCATTGTGCTAGGTGTCATGTGGAGTGTGAACATATAAAAGACATAGACTCTGCCATAGGGACATTTTTGTTTATGGAGGAGAATGAGCTAGGTAGACCTGACATTTTCAACCAACAGTTTCAGGCAGCCTAGTAAATGGTTACAAAGGGTAAATGCCTTTCCAATTTCATAGAAATATTGATATTGTCAGACAAGAGTTGACCCTTAAAGAGCATTTCAGGTGGGAAAACTGAAATTGCATGTTCCTGGGTATTTCTGAACATCGCATTTGCAGCACAGAATGCTTGATTCTTCTTAGTCTGGATGTCTGGAGAGCGCTCCAAAGAAAGGAGGGAACTGGCAGAGGATAGGAGATGTTCATGGGAGGATGACTATTACTCGCAGTAGTAAACATACAGGCTGAATGCTTTCGGGACACTTTGCATGGCTGACTTGTCCCCCTATGCTATAGTTTGGCCAATGTCCCCACCCTTAGTTCTACCCTGGAGTTCTGTCAAAACAACTACAAAGAGACGTTATACAAAGTCAACAAAGCATGAAATGTCTTTCTGGCGTGACAAAACACACTAGGACCTGGGAATACAGGTGTCTTAAAATGCTGAGACTCTGAAATTCCACAGATCTGGTACCCCAGGCCCCATGAAAGTGTTGCTGAGAAACAGGAAGGGCACGTAAGAAGTCACAGGTTCTGAGAGTAGCTGTGTCCCAAGTACAAGCCCTGAGCTCTAAGGTGTCATGTGGAGTGAAACAACAAATGTCCAGTAGATGATGGGAAAGGCACCTTCTAGTCTCTTGGCCACAACCCCAAAAGGTGAAAGAAATGAAAATCTTCAGAAAAGAAGTTATATATACACTAATTTTATCCATCTGTTCACATATCATAGATATGATACATGAATTATTTTGTATATATTATATGCATTGTTGCTGTTCAGTCACTGTTGTATTTGACTCTTTGTGACCCCATGGACTGCAGCATGCCAGGCTTCTCTGTCCTTCACTATCTCCCAGAGTTTGCTCAGACTCATGTCCATTGAGTCGATGATGCCATCCAACCATCTCGTCCTCTGTCATCTTCTTCTCCTTCTGCCCTTAATGTTTTCCAGCATCAGGGTCTTTTCCAATGAGTCATCTCTATGCATCAAGTGGCCAAAGTATTGGAGTTTCAGAATCAGTCCTTCCAATGAATATTCAGGGTTGATATACTATATGCATATATAAATTATTTGTGTGAATACACACACACAAATAAATAGCAAATGTGCCAAGAAGCTGCTATTTTAGGAAAGCATGCTGAAACTCCTTACACAAATAAAATGCATTGTATTGACTTTTAGATTTGGACTTTATCCAAAGCTCATTTTTTTAATGCCAGGGACCAGGAAAATCCTTTGCCTGACTCTCTTAATACTAGTACAGTTTCTTTTTAGCCCTTAGTGCTTGATCATCTGGTGATGTGCCTGAACTATGTCCATGTGAACAGATTCTGAAGGACCAAATTCTCTCTATCGTGAGAAAGCTGAGGTAGTGGCATTTGTCTCTGCTCTCAGGGCCACAGCGTGAGTGAGTCCTCTTACCCACTGTCCCCTATAATGATAGCCCTTCCTTGGTGCTCAAAGAGCCTCTTCCTCAATATTCTTGTGTGTCACCCCAGAGATGAGGCATAGAAGCCCAAGCCAAGCAAAATAAGTAGCTAACATTTGAAGCAGAACTGCATTTCCTCCCTTTTCTAAGAACTGAAGGCCTGCTGTCGGAAAACTTGGCCTCTATGGAAAGCAATCAGTTTGTAGCTTCGCTGCTCTAAGTGGAGGCAGAGTTTACTTAATATGAATTGTGCTTGGTAAGAGTGCCTCATTAGAGCTGGTGCATGGGGTGTGAGTATGTGTGTGTGTGTGTGTTCCCACACGCACACACTTGTGCCAGAGCGGGGGCACATGCATGGATGCAAACATGCACATAAACGCATATATAAACCAGAGAGAAAAACACAGCACTTGAAATTGATTATTGTTCTCAGGAAACATTCAGATATTGATCTTCCTCTTTCTTAATAGGTCAAGATACTAGATGCATCTTGTAAGTCAAGAAAAGGAGCTTGGAAATAAACAGTGCTGCCATTTTCCTTCTCTGCCTATCCAAATCTTCCCCACTCCCAAACTCTTAGAATCTTCTACTAAAGAAGGTCTCTGAAGCCTGGGGGTGGAGGGAGGAGAAGGTGCATGACCCCACTGTTCCCTCTCTCCCCAGCACAGGGTCAGGGCTTGGACAGAACCCTCCATAGCTCCCTTGGACAAAGAAGCCTTGTTTTTTCCCTGAGATCTCAGGAGCCTCATTGGTATTCTGCAGGGGCCTCCAGGCCTGGGGGTGGGAAGGGGGTCAGACCCAGGGAACAATGAAAGAACTGTTTATTTAGCCCAAAGTAAGGAGAACCATCCTCCCAAGCAAGTGACCATCCTGTGCCCACTGACTCACCCCACCTTTTTTATCCTGGAGAGGGCTAAAATGGTGGTGCAGGTGAGATCAGGAATGAAAAAACTTGAACTCTTGCTAATGAAACAGAATTCCACTCTAAGTTTCAGCTGATCCCCCCTCCAGGGTTGTAAAGATTAGGGGGGAAAGCCTCGTTAGTCCATCTGATCCCTGTATCATCCAAATAATCAGAGAGTATCATATATAGTGTTCTTACTGGGTGATAAAGGGCTAAGCCTTGGGAGCAACTCTGAATCATCCACTGATATTCTCTATTCTTCAATCCATTTTTCCTCCATTTTCTTAGAGCTCAAATAACTTAGCACCCCCATTTCTGCTTTACTGTCACTCGAAGCAAGGTACAAGAAAAACCTAGGCTTTAATGAATCTCTAATGTGGAGCTGAAATTAAATGGTCCTGAGTATATCTATCACTCTTTAGCTATAAATAGTTCAACAATATCAGCATAAGATGTCCATCTCTTCACATTGAAATGAAATGTTTGTTCTGAGGGCATTTAAGTTCAGCAGAAGTGAAGAATCTCCACCAGTCAGCCCAAGCAAAAAATCAAATTTTGGATTCCAACTGGGAAAAACTCAGAACATGCAAGAAATTGTGTCATCAAAGGAGTTTGCAATCAAAACATTCTGAGGAAGGTTCATTGGGTTCCCTTTAATTTGGGGTTGTGTGAACAATAACCTAAAACCAAAGGGTCTCCATTTCAGAAGACTTCATGGTTGAAAAGTTACCGGTTTGATTCAGGAAGGCCATGAGGGATTCTGTAGAACCTCCTTGGCCTCTCAGGAAACATTCTTACATTTCCAGGCTAAGTATTGACTGCAACATGGTGGAGTTGGCAGAAAAGAACTATATAGCAATAATATTACCCAATGCAACTGAATTGAATTGAACCACCTGACCTTTTCTAAAGATTTTTATATAGATCATTTTTAAAGTCATTACTGAATTGGTTATAATATATTGCTTCTATTTTATGTTTTCTTGGAGGTTTTGGCTCTTAGGGATGTGGGATCTTAGCTCCATGACCAGGAATTGAACTTGTGCCCCCTGCATTGGAAGGCAAAGTCTTAACCACTGGACTGCCAGGGAAGTCCCTAAACCACCTGACTTTGATGAGAGATCATACAGAAAAATAATGACCTTCCCCAGGGTTTTCCTTTCCATTCATTGAATTCAGTACAATTATTAAGCATATGGCAATAACCCAGATACTGTGGGAAACAAAAGGGAACTATAAGGCCCAGTCCCTTCCTTCAGAAACCTTTCAGTCTTGGGGAGAACAAACATAGCGTCAAATCAAAGACCAAAGCTACCTACAATCTAGTGTTAAAATGTGTATAACCAAGCCCTGTGGGCAAAATGTAAGCAAAGGGGAAATATTCAGTGTTGGCTAGATGTATCTGTGAATTCCCAAAACTAATCAATCTGTGATAGAACTTCAAGTCCTTCTCATTAATGCTCTTCACAGGAATCTGACAAGGATCAACAGGACTGCTGTGACTCTCGTCCAGATTTCTGTCTATCCAGAAATAGATACTGGGTTGTACTGGGTTGATTCTGATGCTGTTTCTTTAAGCAGGAGCCAAGAGCTCCCAAGCCCTCCCTCCTTTCCCATGCCCTGGGCATGCCTCAAGGACGAGCTCCATGATGGAAATTCAGTTTGAATCTGGGAACCCATCAAAGGGAGGAAAGGAAGGTCTTTGATCAAAAGGGATGATAGAAAGAGACCAATTGTGCCTTGCACAAATCCCAGCCTGTCCCTTGAATCCAGCTGACAAAGGGAGAGATAGAAGAACCCTATACAATAGAGCTAAACAACAGGCAGGCTCATTGAGTGAAAAACTGGCCCCATCTCTCTAAGTCTCTAATCTGAGCTACAGTTTTACCCTCCTCCCAGAACCCACCCCTTAACCTCACCCCATGAACAGAGGCTCACTTGATCAGGACCTATCGCAGTTGACAGGGCCAAGATGCTAGAGCAGCCGTGACTGGTACCAGGAATGGATGGGGATGAATGGGTGGGTTCTAGGAGTAAAACAACAATCATCAGGAGGTGCCAGAGACAAAGACTTTTGCTTCTGGCTTTATCCAAATCAGACAAAGCCCTGCTTGTAATCATGTCTTTCCTACATGAAATCAGCACTTATACCATGTTCAAGTGCTGGAAAGGGGCTCTGTAGCCACTGAGGCATGAAAATCCAAGCTTGCTAGATAGTCAAGTCATGCAGGCATAATTAAATAAAAATGAAACGCAGCCTTCTCTTTGAAAAGATATTATTACTACCATGGCAACAGCATCTGGACCACTTTGTTTCCTATATTCCCTACTCCTCCCCCAAACACACACACTAACCCATGCATACATGCATGGGTGCACATGTGCATTGATGTATGCCAACTTGTACCCAAACATTGGGAGGCTGGGGTAGAGACTGGATTGTTAAACTCTCTCCCTGATATGTTGTCCTCACTTTGCCCACTTCTGGGAAAGTGAAAGAGAAGCAACTGGCACTAAGCTGAGAGACAACAGTTTCCATACTTTCTTCCTTAGCCCAGTCTCCCACCAATTCCTGCTCTTCCCTTGGTCGCAGTGTGAAGCTGATCTAGGGAACCTTGTTCTCTTCCTTAGGATGTCACTGACTCCTTTCCAGAGCCTGGCCTGGCAGAAAGCTCAGAGGCCAGTGCAGAGCTGAGTGATCACCTTTAGGACCATTTTAAAATAACCAAGGGGTTTTTGATGAGAGTTTGACACTGGGCAGGCCCTGACAGTGGGAAGGGAAGGGAAAGCTACTCTATTCACCTGCCAAGGCTGCTGTTATCTTTCCCAATCAGTTTACTGCCCTAACTTGATGTTTTCTGGACCTGAAGTTCTGTGGGCAAGGAGGGCATTTCTACTGTTGCTTTCTGTCAACACCAAGAACCCTGGGGGTGGTTTTCAAGGCTTCAAGTTAACACACAACAAGGGGGAAAGATGCCATTGGCTAGGGTTCTGCTTTCATGAGTTTGGAGACTGTATTTTCCCTCCTACCCATTTCTCAAGGGTTTCTTTGGGTCTATTTACTACTCAGAGAGATTTGAGAGCGTAGTTCTAGTTGTCAGGTTATTGAGTAAATTTCTGGCTTTCCTAGAAGAAACCCAGGGCAAAAGGCCCTTGAAGCAGAACAGACCTTCTCCTAGAAGAAACCCAGGGCAAAAGGCTCTTGAAGCAGAGCAGACCTTCCAATCTGCCTGGTTCTCCTCTGGCTCTGCCAGGCCGAGGTGAGGAGTCCGGTGGGGAAGGGTACATATGATCATTTTAGTCAGTGTCTCTAGGAAAAGTACGTGAATGTGCTGGTTTCATCTGCTTTCTTTTTAGCTCCTGGCACTCTTGCAGCCTTCTTGCCATCATGATGGGATTCAGTTAGTCTTCAGGCATTTTGTAAAAACCTGGACCCCTGCTCTGCCTTCACACTTTTTGCCTGGGCTGCACTCACACTGTGAGCCAGCCAAACCTACACTGCTCAGCAAACAGCCACCTTTGGAGGGAAGCATCATAGTCTGGTTACCAGGGTAACAGCCACTGTTCTCAGACATCAGGCTTTGCAAGAGCCAATATTTTGCTGTTCAGTAATGGCATTGTGTTGCTAAGCAGAGAATAATCAGCTACTGCTCTTTGGCTCTTTTCCAGTTCCATTGTTATCCGAAAGACTCATTTGGAACATCCCTCTCCCAAATCAGGAAGAGGTTTAATGAACTATCATGTCCCTTGTAAATCTCTTGTGTGAACACTACAGAATTCCCTGTTCCTCCTACTTGATTCTCTGTGGTGGAGGTAGTGAGCTTCCTGTTCCTGGGGATGATGAAGAAGAAGCTGTAGGAACATTGGAGAAGGGAATTCTGCACTGAGAATTAGCTCAGACAGCTTCTAAAGTTCCTTCCAGTCCAATCCCAGATTCTATGATATAATTTGTCTAGTGCAGTAGTTAAACAGCAACACACTCCCTGTCAGAAGCAGTAGCAGTCCAGTGCCTTGCTAGAGATGGTCTATTACTTACAAAGTATTTGAAATATCAGTACTTTGCTATTGCATAACTGAGAACATAATGGCCACTCCATCGTGTGCACCTAGCCCAAGTACGGCTCACCCTCAGAATAAGAGATCCCATATACAGCTTCGACTGTGCCCTCATCTGCAATAATCTTCCCTGGAGGAAATCATCCGCCTCTGTAACAGGAAAATGTCCCTATGGTCACCTGATTTTTCCTGCCTTTTCCTCAGGGCTTTTACTCCCTGAGGAAGTGGTATTCAGCATCCTTCCTTACTCCCTCTCTGTTTTTTATTCACAACCTACCTAATCAGCTGCCCTGACTTCAGGTAAGGTTCTTGACATTACCTAGGACAGGAATTGAGTTCTTGCAATATTCACCTCTCATCTGGCCCCACTCAATTGGACAATTCTTACCCAAGTGCACAAAGTACATGCAAAGAAAGCTCAATCATTTCAGGAAGAATAAGAGACAGCCTGTACATGCATCATTGTATAATAATTAGTATTATTATTATTTATAACTGTTATAGAGTTTGCCCATTTTCAAAGTACTCCCACATATTATTTTTTATTTTTATAACTCTGAAAGTAGACAAAGCAATCATCTTTATCCCTATTTTCCAGATGATGACGTAATAATTCATAGCAACCTACCCAATGTCACGAAGTTCATAAGTAGCAGATCTGGGATTTGAACCTCATTATGTTCACTTCTAGTCCAGTGCTCATGCCTTCTTAATTATCCTGCCTGAATACATGCCTCAAGAGCTCTCTCAGTGTTTCGGGATGAAACAACCTAAAAACTGACACTAGCCTAATATAATTGAAAACCCATCTCCGTAGATGCTTTTGGAACCTTCTGGGTAATACATTTGATGGTGAATGCACAGGACAGTTGATTCTCATTTCATTTAGGACACATTCAAGCTGTTGCTCTTGTTTTGCCAAATGTGAGCAATGTCTACATGTTTCTGTGGCCTCCTGTATGGACAAAAATCCTTGTGCTCTGTACGTCTCGCACTGAGTGGACACTACAGGAGACCAGACCATGTAGCTTCTCTCTACGGAGATGCCCTCAGGACTCAACCAAGTCAGCAAGAGCCCTAAGGTCCCAGTAGCCTCCTTGTCATAGCAGGGATTTAGAATCTGAGTCATGCCCTCAGGAAGGCTAAGTCTATAATATTTACTAGATATGGTCACCCAAATGGGTGCATACATGTGCACACACACACAGCCGTACCCATATCTCTTCCTTATGGTAAAGCCATTGAGGACTTTATTTTCATTTCCTGAACTTGAGATTGGCCTCCTCAGCCATGACGAAGCCTGAATCCATGTCACCCAATTTCATTCTGATGCCCCACAGGGTCCAAATTTTGTTTCAAGCAAGCAGTCATTTTGTACAGCTGAGAGCCAGCCAACATTAGTTGCCTCCAGCAGAACCAAGGATGTCAGCTGACCAGGCCATTACCAGTACATGGGGACCAGGGGAAAAGAGAAGGCAGAGGGAAGGAAGGGGGTAGGAGGACACATGACCACATCCAGCCCTCCAGACACTCTCTCCAAGGACCTGTGGGACTCTCCATGTGTTGCTGGAGTTCTTTGGCAATAAAGCATCATTCTCAGTACAGCAGAGAAGGAGTTAATCTAATTGCGTGCTAAGGAATGAAAAAGAAAACAAGTGCCAGAACACAATTCATTTCAACCATTAGAAACTCTGAACCCCAAAGTTCTTGCAAATTCCTATGCTCTGGCTTGAATCTTCCAATCTAAAGTTTTTGAAACTCACCCATGTCTTTGGGACTCTGACTCCAACGGTAGCCGGCTGGCTAGTCTGTTTGTTCAGCTGGAAGGATCCTGGTCTCTCCAGTCTCCTTCTTCGGTCCTTTACTTTTTCTCTCTGAGTATCTTTGTCCTCTTCTCCTGCAATGAAAAGGGCTTTCTGATTGACAGCCAACCCCCTTAAAGGGACAGGCCCACTTTCCTCCTCCTCTCCTCCTCCCCTTCTCCTCCCCTTGTCCCCACCTCCTCAGGATACTCCCTTCTCTAAGACCTCCATCTTCTCTTTCTGCTTTTCAGTGCCAATTGTCTCTTTTTCTTTTTTTCTTTCCCTCCTCCCCTAAGGCTTGCCTATGTGGAATTTTGCTTTGCTGCAGAGACATCTGGAAATGTGGTTTGGGGGTGGAAATATAAGAAAGAGGTCCTGCAAGCCTCCAACTGATCCTTGGGTCTATTTTGGTATGAGATGTGGCAGCATAAGTGTCGGAGGCCATGAAGGTGGTAGCCCTGGTGAGGCAGTCAGGGTCAAAACCCTAGATGTGATCTCCTAGTCCTTCTAACTCTGCCCCAACACCACCCCTCACACCTAGCTGCCCTTGACCCTACCCACCTTTACCCTCCCCCACCACTCTTTAGAAAATAAGCGCTTCTCCCAACTCCTCCCATTCCAGTTTTAGAAACACAATAGAGAAAAAAATTGGCTTTTAAAAATAATTTCCTCCAAATCCTTCTCGGTTTTAACTGAATGAGGACAAAACACAAGCTGTTGATTCCTCGAACAGATTTTGACCAAGCTGGAGAAAGCTAGAATTGTAATCATTTTATAGACAGAGTAACGGAGACCCAGGGAGGGGGCAAGAAGACATGCTGTGCGGGTTCACAGAACACACTAAAGGAAAGGTGAGAGTTGGGGATGTGGGTGATTTCCATGGAAGGTAACTGACTTTGACAGAAGAACACAGTCTGGGAAATAGGTAGTCAATACCCCACCCTGAGAATAGAGTGTCATGAGAGAGCTGTATCCAGGGTGATGAAAGGCAAGGAGTGGGTTGAGGTAAAGCCATGGTTGTCAGTGAGGGTGGAGGGAAGGGGAAAGAAATATGGTCCTTGCCTCAGAGAAAGAAGCATGATGAAAAATAGCCAAATCAAGGAAATAATAATATACAAAACCTAATAATTATTATTTCTAAAGACTGTGAAAGTATTTGAGTGCCCAGGACTAGGTGGGATTCACGTATGGAAGGTTTTCTAAAAGAACTGACTCTTAACCAGTGTCTATCAAACTGCTTGTTGTGTTCCCTAGCCCTTCAGGAGCCTCAGAGAGACACAACTCTCTTGACTTTGAGGTCTGCATCCTCCCATGGATGGCCTTTGAGGAAACTGGTTGACATATAAGTGGAGGATTATCCTACAACTCCAGGGAAGTAAGGTATGCCCTCCCTTCCTAATTTTCCCCATGGCTTTGCCTTGGTAAGAAAGGAAAGAAGGAGGTATTGAGCAGAGCCTAGAATCTTTCTATGAGGGGAGAGAGGCAAAATTGTGTCTTACAGTTTTCTCTTTGAGTTGAGACCTTGGTCATGTTTCTGGCTTGGGCTCTGCTGTTAGGAAATGGGTGAGTCTTCTGCAGATGCCCCTGTGGGTACCCCAAGTTCCTGAGTCCTGCTATAGTTGAGCAGAGGATCTAGAACTTTAGAGCCTCTGCTCTTATACCAGCCCCAAGAAGAAAAGATCCCTGTAAACGCTGCTCCTTTGGCAGAACCGTATAATAGTGGTTTTCTGGAGCAGGCCAGACTAAGGTCATACGACTGATGGCAGACGGTCCCAGGATCTCTGACCTCACCAGCCCTGTTCTCCAGCCATGGACTCTGCCTGCTGTGGGACTATGCCAACAATTAACTTCTGGATGGATGTTGTCAAGAGAATTGCTCTGGAGGAGAAGGAGGTCCAAAAAGAAGAAGTCACCAAATGTGTGCCCTTCGTTTCTCAGATGGCAGGAGCTGTGTCCAAACATCAATCTGATTGATATGATGAGGGAGATGGTTTTTCACAGCTTGAATAGGTGAGACACTTCTACATGCAAGGGAAATCACTCAGCCTGGGCGTCTCACAAATCTGCTCCTGGACTCCTACCAGCAGCCCTGGGGACTGCTAAGCTATTGGGAAGAAAAGATGTGCTCCTGATAAACTCACAGAGACCAATTTTTCAACTATATTCCCCTTAATACACATTTCTCCTCTTTCCTTCAACTCTCTTGGCTCACTATTCATTTTGTCTTCTCCCCAGGTCTCAATCTCTCAGTGTCTCTGTTTCTCCAGCTCTGTCACTGCTTCTCTCTGTCTCTCTCTTTCACTCACCACACTCCTTGATGGAGCATGTCTTCCTGTGTCTCCCTTGTTCTTATGCCTGGGATGGTAAAGGGGCTCAGCCGGGTAACTGTGTCATGTTCACTGTCCCCAGCGCCTTACGGTTCCCAGCTCTCCAGGATCTAGTATGTCACAGTGGCTCTGTAGGGCTTGACACTCTACCTCAGCTGCCACTCACCAGTCTTCTCCTGAGTCTTTCCCACAGCTCTTATAGGGTTTTTTCCCTCCATCCCCAAGTGGGCTTTTTTTTTTTTTAATCTATCCAACTCCACATATTTCTGTGATTCTGTTTCCAGTGGTTCTGCAGGCAAAATATTCTCCAGAGTCCAGCTGGATCCCTGGCAGTGCCCAGGGATTCCCCTAGAGGGCAATACCAGTCTTCTTGGTGGTAGCCTACTGCCTGCACTGGGTGCCTGTGGGAACAATACAGGATTGTATGAAACTCACGAACAGTTTGCTTCATGCACTTCTGATGGTACCTCCAAAGATCTGGGCCTCCTTGATCACCGCTTGCTTCGGTCATGCAGCTTTCTTGCAAATAACTCCAAATGCTTAGATAAAACATCCCCCCTCTGCTGTGTGATCACACAGAACCAGATTCTTGAAAGCCACGGGACAAGAGTGTTCTCTTTTCTCCATTATACAAACCAAACTACGAAATTCAGGGAATTCCAGTGAATTTCTCCCAGGAAAGTAAATAAGGGCTCAAGTACCCAATCTGGTGGGCCACTTCTCTGTGTCTACATAAAAGATCATAAAGGGGAACAGAGAAGGCACAGTATCAGTGAAAGCTTGAACTCACCTACTAACACTGGGGCTTCTGAAGCTGAGGCTTTGCTTCTCGCCAAGATAATGTCTTTCCAGACCCAATTTTAAAAGGCAAGTGGCTTATTCTTACAGCTTTTCTGGCCCTGGCACCGAGGCTGCTTGGCAGGCAATATATCCTATGCACTTGTGGCTGGGCTTCCCTGGTGGCTCAGCAGTAAAGAATTCGCCTTTCTCTTGCAAGAGATGCAGTTTCGATCTCTGGATCAGGAAGATCTCCTGGAGAAAAAAATGGCAACCCATTTCAGTATTCTTGCCTGGGAAATTCCATGGACAGAGGAGTCTGGCAGGCTACAGTCCATAGGGTCGTAAAGAGCCGGACACGACTGAGTGACTAAACAACAAAAGCACCTGCGATTAGAACTTTCCACACCCAACTTCATGCCAATTGGCTTGAGCTTGCCTTTCTGGCCAAAAGAACTGAGGGCCAGAGATGTCACATACATTGAGCTGGCATGGAGTGGGAGGAAACTGGGCGGGGGGGGCAGTGAGCTGGATGTGCATTTGTGAGGGGGAGATGCCCATGGCTTAGGATACAGTGAGGGGTAGTCTGGAAGCCAGAACAGTCAGATGAATAAACTCAGGAAATGAGTGTCTGGGGAGCATCAAACAGCTACTAGCGACATGCAGAAATCAGTTGTCCACATAATCCACCTTCATGAACATGAAAACTCACCCAGTCTTGGTACGGTGGTCCCTGCAGAGTGCTGTACGTTTGATACAATCTCTGAGTGCAGCAGAAACACTACTACTATCCTTGGCTGTCAGATACTCACCTAACTTCTGAGGATGAATGTTGTTTGTTACAGTTTGCTGCTGGGGTACAGACACAGCTCTCCCAACACCATCCAGGAAGCAAAGGACAGAGCCACTTCTAGAGAATGCCTCTCCAAACTCTGATAACCTGAGAAGTTGCTTGGAAAATTGTTTTGCTCCAAAAAGATGTCTGCACGGAAAGCCTCTGGCCTGAATAAGAACAGCCAGGGGGAACATGGACAGGTTTCCGGCTGCTATGGCCGGAGTCTCCAACCCTTTGTACTTCTCAGGCTAAGCAGAGGGCCCACATTAGAACTCGAGGCAGGGCAAGTTATGTGAACTTTGTAGATCAGTGGGATTCAAAATCAATCACTGGGGATTAGTTAATACTAAGAGCTTTCTTACACTTGTTAGGTGTGATAATAGCATGGTTGTTGTGTAGTCGCTCAGCCATGTCCAACTCTTTGTGACCGCATGGACTGTAGCCCGCCAGGCTCCTCGGTCCACGGGGATTCTCCAGACAAGAATACTGGAATGGGTTGCCATGCCCTCCTCCAGGGAATCTTTCTGACTCAAGGATTGAACTCGTGCTTCCTGCATTGCGGATGGATTCTTTACCACTGAGCCACCAGGGAAGACCCTAATAGCATGGTAATTATGTTTTGGGAAAGAATCTTTTAGCAGTTAGAGATGCATAGCCAGATACTTACAGATGAAATGTCATGATGCTTGGGATTTTTCCCTCCCTCACAAAATTATAGTTAGATAAAATAACATTGGCTAAATGCTGAAAACTACTGAAGCTGAGTGATGGGGACATTGAGGTTCATTATACTATTTTCTCTACTTTGTGTATGGTTAAACTTAAGGTCAGAAAAGAGGAGTCCTTATGGTTAATTTGAAACAAACTCAGGAAAAAGAAGAAAGAGAACATTTTCAAGAGCAATTTCTGCTATTCCTGGGAGGATTCACATAATCTGATAGGAGTAAGCAGGAGACTTTTCACTCTGCACTTTTGTGTGATGGGAATTTGCACAATCAGCCTTTGGTATCCTTGGGTTCACAACCTTGGATTCAACCACTGTGAATGGGTGAATACATGGGTGTGGAAACCGTGGATTCTAGGGGCTGAGGGCTGACTGTGGGACTGGGGCATTCACAAATTTAGGTATCTGTGCCGGTCCTAGAACCAGTCACCCGCAAATACCAAGGGACAATTGTAATTATATGCATGCCTTAGTGTTTCAGTTGAAAATCTCATTTGAAATGTGCTTCAGGTAGATTGAGGGACAGCAGTCTGCAGGCCTCTTGAGTCTGCTCCATTGATACTAAGAGATAACAAGAGAGAAGTCCTCATCATGACAAGCTGGCCAGCCCCCACTCCCCCCACACACCCAAGCTGCCTGTGTTTCCAAAACACTGACCTATTCTGAAACACGGGCTGCCTCTAGCCACAGGAGAAGACCCCCAGGAATCCCTTCTGCACAGCTGGAGGAAAGAGGAGGATTGCTCTTGCCTGCTCCCCATGGGAAGAGAAGATGTGAGCCCTTGAATGAGAGAAAGTTCCTCAGGCCAAGAGGCCACTCCCTCACCTTCCAGAGGAACAAGGCCCCTCCTTGCCTCGCTGCTGGCCCCAAGAACAGTGAGGCCTATGCCTGCCGTGGAAGCCACCCCCTCAGGCAGATTCTCAGGCTTCCTCCTTTCAAAGCTGCCGCCCAGGATGCCAGAAATATGATTATGCCCCCTCTATAATCATCATTATCATCATCATCATCAAAGTTGACTGCCCCTTCAGAGAAGCCAGGCTAAGCCATTCAGCCCTGGCTGCTTGGCTTGTTCAAAGGAGTCAACACCACCTGTTACAACAGAGGTGGGCTGTACCAATACCTCAACCCAAAGCCTCGCTCCTATGGAGCACATTGTCTACCCTCGAGGCTGGGATGCCTTCCTTAAGGAACTGTGCCAGCATCCAGGATGGAGAGGAAGGGGAGCCTCAGTTATCCCTGCTAAGAACGTATTCTGCAAAGAGTGAAAGTGTTAGGCACTCAGTTGTGTCCAACTCTTTGCGACCCCATGCACTGTAGCCCGCCAGGCTCCTCTGTCCATAGGATTCTCCAGGCAAGAATACTGGAGTGGATTGCCATGCCCTCCTCCAGGGGATTTTCTTGACCCAGGGATCCAACTGGGGTCTCCAGCATTGCAGGCAGCTTCTTCACTGTCTGAGCCACCAGGGATCTGTGCTTCCTATATACTCCAGGTAAGCACAGATCATGGGGCCAGAACTTAAAGATGCCTTACACAGGGAGACCTGCCTGCCCCAGCTGAGGCTTGCTTTCCACCTCCTCCTCCCCATCCCTGGCTGAGCCTGGGCAGCTGCTTTCCCCACCAGCATGGGCTCCTCCTGCCACTGAGTAGCACGTGGCAGGCACTGAGCCATGGGGAGCCCCCACCTCCCAACCACTCTCACACACACCCCCACTTAGGAACTCCATTGCTGTGGGATTTTCTGTGACAAATGGGAGGGTCCAGGGGCACAGGGCCCTGGAGCTGAGGCTGTGTGCAGGCTCTGTGGAGCTTCTGCCCCTCCCCCAGTCCCCAAAGCAGGGAGGGTGTTTTTTTTTTTAATTTTTGTATTTTTCGTGAAGTCGCTCAGTTGTGTCCAACTCTTTGCGACCCCATGGACTTAAGCCTACCAGGCTCCTCCATCCACGGAATTTTCCAGGCAAGAGTACTGGAGTGGGTTGCCATTTCCTTGTGCTGGTTTTTGCCCTACATCAACATGAATCAGCCATAGGTATGCGTGCATCCCCAGCAGCGAGGAGTTAATGTACTCCTCCATCCTGGCTTGCCCCTTCCTAGGATGTAGATACCCTGGCCCTTGGAGGGAACCAGGTTCTTTTTTTAAGTACAGTTAGTCCAAAACCATAAAGTCTAAGAAGCAATTTCCCCAGAGGACCCTCCAAAGAGGGTTTTACATGCTCCTTGGGTTATCCTTGAAAATCCTTCAAATTTTCTAAAGTGCTGCAATTATTTCCGCAGGCTGAATCCAGCAGTTCTTGGAAGAGTTTCAAAAGATAGAGTGGCAGCAGCTTCCTTTAGCCTCTGCTTCCTCCCTGCAGCACAAATCTTCAGGAAGGAAAGCAAATCCTCCCTGGTTTGTCCTCTCTACCCTGGCTATACTGCAGCTGCCCAGCCACAGAAGCTCTGTCCAATGCTCAGCCCATGGAGACACCCTCCAAGGAGCTGGCTTAGAAAGTATCACTGAGCCCATATTACAAGCCTAGAGAGCCAGCCAATAGGGCTCTTCATTCTGGGGCAAGAGATCCCCAGCTGTCCTCAAATTTCCTCCAAAAAGGATCATGAAGTTAGCTGGAGGATGCTGGGGGTGGGCTGGCTGTCCCAGTTAAATCTCAGTTTGGAGAACGTGGCTAGTCCTGGGAGTAGCAGTCCTCTCTCTATTAATAACTAAACAAGAAGGAAGTTAGTAGAATTGCAGCATGAAGGATTTTAGCAAGATACCAAGGAGGCCTTCCAGATGATCGGAGCTCTCTAATCATAGAGAGCTGATTAATAACATAGACTCTGAAGTCAGACACACCTGGGCTTTAGTAGCAGCTCCACTAAATACCAGTTCTGTGACTTTGGGCAATTCAACCTCTCTGGGTTTCCAATTTTTCATTCCAAAAAGGTACAATAATAATAATGAGTTATTGAAAAGATTACACAAGACAATGAACATCAAATAATTACCACAGTGCTTATGCTAAGGTGTAATAATAACAATAATAACCAGGAGAGGTGACAGATTATTTTTGGAAGTGTTTAATAAGCATTAAGCAAACAAAGTCTGAACTTAAATGATCTCTAGAACCAACACCTTTCAGATCCAGGATTCCTAGACTTCCCTGGAACCTGTTCATCTTTTAAACGGACTCAAGGAACTATGCTGAGAAGAAATATTGAGATTCACTCAACAATTCAGCCACGTGCTCCCGTAGGTATGATCCTCACCAGGATGACCAACTGTCTTCATTTGCCAAAAAGCAAGAGGTTTCCCAATATGTGGAAATTTCCATGCTAACCTTGGGTAAACCCCAGACAAACCGAGACAAGTTGGTCAACCTACATCAGCACTCACACCCATGCATGGCCATAAGCATGATCCTTGAAGCAGTTCCCTCGAAGGCTGTGCAAAACAGCCTCTGTCAATTTCCCAATGCTGAATCTGCTGAATAGGAAATTCCAAAAGCTCCCCACCCTACTTTCCTCTACTGTCTAATATATCATGCCAGGCAAGTAAGCTTGCCAGATAAACTACTCAATGCCTAGTTAAATTTGAATTTCAGATAAACCACAAAAAAATTTTTAGGGTAACTATGTTCCCAATTACTATTTGGGATATACTTATACTAAAGAATGTGTTTACTGTTTATCTATTGGAAAGTCAGATTTAACTGGGTGCCCTATATTTTTATTTGCTAATTCTGGCAACCATATAAGCCAGAGCAATCTTCCATGGCAAGTCAAGCTGGCTTCTGGGGAGGGAGCCAGGGAACTTGCTAGGGAGACCTCAAAAAAGAAATCACAGTTCCCTATAGACACACCTTCTACTCTGCATTCTGTCCTCCAATTCCTTCATCTTGTGAGCCTTACCAGACCCCCTGAGCCATGCCTGGTGCTAGGGAAGATCATTTGGAGCAAGGCTAGATGTGATTGATCCCGAGGTGGGCTGCACAATGCAGAGATTAGGGGTTTGGATTCACGTCACACCTCAGCTTAGGACACAGCATAATAATAATAATAGTGTTTGTTGTCAGTACTTAAGGCCTAACCTTTCTCCTGTTGATCTCCCGTCTTTCCTGTATCCTGGGGAATAGAGTAATAGGAGGATTTCTGGACACAGGCCTTGCCTGAGGGGCTTTACAGGCTCATCTGGAAAACATATTAGAGATATTAACCAAATGGAGACTCAGACAGAACTAACAGTGAGCATCTACCTATGCTTGGCCTGCCCTATATGTGCATGGAAGCCATTATCAACAGAGGATCGGCCTGTCCTTTCAAACTCAGATAAAATTGGCTCCAGCTCCCATACTACCCTTTATCAGGAAAGCCCCTTTATCAGTGTCTTCCCCAAGATTTCTGTGAATTCTAAGGGAGCTCAAAATCCCATGGCCAATTCTGGTTCTGAATTTGGGCTCCTAATGAACTTTGCTTCATACGCAGTTCATCTTCTTGCTTTCTATTGCTTTCTAGCAACTCCTTGCTTTCTATTTTTTGCCACAGCAGATTGGGAATGCTGTTTTTCTTTCTGGATTTCTGTGAAAAACCACTCCCATAAAGGATTTGTACAAGTAACCAAATTTATCAAGGTTGGGTAGATGGATGGGACATACAGTGATACAAACAATTAAAAAGTGATAACTAAACATTTCTGTATTTAAAAGTCCTTGACTACATTGCTACTTGGAATTTCTTTGCAAATTCCATCCTCCTGCCATGCATCCACTCTTGTTCCTTTCTCCCTTCTCTCACTTCCTCTTTTTTTCTTCTCTCCCACGTCCAAATATTTATTCATGTTTATTTCTTACAAAGAGCAATTTAGCCACATATGTGTTCTCTTCCAGTCCTTTCCATCAGTTTCTCCTTCCCCGAAACTTACATATCCAAGTATTTTCCTTACAAAGGACTATACCTTTCTTAAGAGGAACCTTGATGTTAACTAATATATCACCCTACTCCTCGTGCATGGAAGTAAACACTGTTAATCCCACAGCACATAAGTTAGGGTTGTTACACCCATTTTACAGGCTTCCCCGGTGGCTCAGGGGTAAAGAATCCACCTATAATGCAGGAGTCACAGGAGACCCAAGTTAGATCCTTGGGGCAGGAAGACCCCCTGGAGGAGGAAATGGCAATCCACTCCAGTATTCTTGCCTGGGAAATCCCATGGACAGAGGAGCTTGGCGGGCTATAGTCAATGGGGTCTCAAAAAGTCAGACAGGACTGAAGTGACTGAGCACACACACACCCATTTTACACATGAGCAAATTGAGGTGTCTAAAGCCCACACCTGGCACAGGAAGAGCTAGGATTCAAATGCAGTTCTTCCAAGTCCAAGTCTGGTGTTCTTTCCATTACCCATGGGGGTTGCTGCAGACAAAAAATATGATAAAGAGCTAAATTGTGTACTACAAACTATTAGAGAATATGTCAGAGATGGGGGTTGGAGAAATTACTCTCAGGTGGAAATGGCCCACTGGAAAAGAACCCACTGAAGCCTATAAGCCTCTGCCTCAGGGCAGCTCCAGAGGCAGCAAAGCAGTGCTGTCTACACGAAAATCAGTTAACGCAGATTCACTAGTTAACTCCATTCACTAGGATCCCTGAGTTGTTTAGTCTAGGAACCACTTCAGACATGACCTAGCTATCACATTTTTGTTTTTTGTTTATTTGTTTGTCTGTGGGTAGGGCGTTGTTTGTTTTGTTTTGTTGGTTTTTTCTTTTTCTTTTTGGCGGCAACCATGTGGTCTGTGGCACTCCAGCTCCCCAACCAGGGATCAAAGGGCAACACCCTACTGTCCCACAAGGTATGCATTTTCCCTGGAGGCAAAGAGAAGTAAGTCCAACTTGTTCAACTCCAGGTGTGCTCCTGGTGGTCTTTGGCTGGAGGACACCAACAGAAATGAGGGTTCACCAATATTCAGCTGAAGCCTTCAGCTGAGGGCTGCCTTGGACCCAGATCTGCCACTTAGTAATAGTTACTGCATCTGAGACTCCTGTCTACCTGTTTGAGGTGCCAGCTTACCCATGTCTGGGAGGTAAGTTTGTGCTGAATTGTGCTCTAATAGTTCATTGAAGTCTTTCAGCTTTGGGTTTGTTTTGCTTTTCCAGGAATGATCCCTTGGGATATTTTTGGTTATCTGTTCAGATTTGTATTGTTCCCCGGTAAAATTGTTTTCTAGCCTTCTAGCACATGCTCTTACTTGTCTGCTTGTCTAAGTGTCTTAGAGTTGTTTGCTTATAAGAGGAAAAATCTGTGGGGAGAGGATGGTACAAATTCAGTGAACTTGTCCTTGAGCTGGCTCCAGGGACTGAGGAGTTCAGGTCTCCTCAGACCAATGTCTTTCTGACAAACTTTATCTCAGTTGATCATCTCAAAGGGCTTCCCCCGTGGCTCAGTGGTAAAGAATCCACCTGCAATGCAGGAGACAGCAGAAGCAGGTTCAATCCCTGGGTCAGAAAGATCCCTGGAGTAGGGAATGGCAACCCACTCCAGTATTCTTCCCATGAAAATCCCATGGACAGAGGATACTGGAGGGCTACCGCCAATGGGGTCGCAAAGAGTCGGACACAGCTGAAATGATTGAGCGCACACACACATCGTTTCAAAGCATTATAAAGGTTTCTCAATCTTGTCTTTGTGTCCCTGAGACCTGCTTTGGTCAGTTTCATCTACCCAGTATCAGGGAATTTCGTCTGGCCCCTCACTGGTAGTGACTGGCCTTTGGCCAAACTCTGAATGCATGAAGTTCACCACCACCATCTTTATAGACTGTTGAGCTCTCATAGGGTTTTCTCGGTCTAAAAATGCACCTCTTCCAGGCTCAAGACCTGCTTCCTTCATGCTTTCTCCCCATAATGCTAATTTGTACACTTAGCCCCCTAACTGGCACAATTTCATCAGGGATGATTTAAAACTGCAGTGGTCTCTTTGTGGAGTTTTGGACACGAACAGGAGAGGTTCTTTAGAGCAAAAAGCAAAAGAAACTCTCAGGAGGAGAATGTCTCCTTTGTCTAAAAGAGAGAACAGTTTGTTTAATGTAGGAATCACCTCTTCAGTTTCCATATTTGGAAGATTAAAAACTGCTGGCTTTTAAATTATACAGTTTGATAAACTTATCCAGAGCCCATGTTATGTCAAAACCAGCTACATGCCACTCTTTTTGTATGTGTATACCTCAAAATCTATATTTCTATATGTGAACTTTCTACCTTATTCTTGCAAAGGAAACATAACTAACCCTTTATGGTTGATAATTATACATTTGACTGTGGCTGACCCTCTCATTTTTATTTTTTCTGTTCCTCCCTCTCTCTTTCTCCTATTTGGTGAAACTTGAAATATTAACTTATCACAAAACAATTTAGTTGTTTCACATATACCCTAGGAATATTTAGTCCTAATAAACACAGATTTGTCCAAAAGAAAATTTTAATGTATTAAACCATGTTACTTTTTGTGTGCACTGAAAAGCTTAATAGCCTTGTTGCTATAGTTTATAAGAAAATAAGAAGATGATTTAGTTTCAAAATAAAAGAAGAATTTTGGCATGATTTTATATCTTTAGCACACCATCTTGGTTTATTCAAAGCCAGGTTTAAATGTCTCATAACTAAACTTTCTAATTTTCTAAATTTCCTACATTGGTTTTATAAGTTAAATAAGTTAGTATTGTTTCTATAACTTGTTTAAATTAAAATTATATGTGTAAAATTATATTCAACTAAACAGAATGAAAATAATAGATATCTTTTCAAAACTTTAATTTTATGAAATTCTTAAAAAGCTGTATATTGTAAGAATTCAGTGTCTTAGCTAAATTATATTTCCAGATTCTTCAGTTCAGTTCAGTTCAGTCACTCAGTCATGTCCAACTCTTCGCAACCCCATAAATCTCAGCACGCCAGGCCTCCCTGTCCATCACCAACTCCTGGAGTTCACCCAAACTCAAATCCATCGAGTTGGTGATGCCATCCAGCCATCTCATCCTCTGTCATCCCCTTCTCCTCCTGCCCCCAATCCCTCCCAGCATCAGGGTCTTTTCCAATGAGTCAACTCTTCCCATGAGGTGGCCAAAGTATTGGAGTTTCAGCTTCAGCATCAGTCCTTCCAATGAACACCCAGGACTGATCTCCTTTGGGATGGACTGGTTGGATCTCCTCGCATTCCAAGGCATTCTCAAGAGTCTTCTTCAACACCATAGTTCAAAAGCATCAATTCTTCAGCGCTCAGCTTTCTTCACAGTCCAACTCTCACATCCATATATGACCACTGGAAAAACCATAGCCTTGACTAGACGGTCCAGATTCTTAGCTAATTTTAAAACCTTAGACCTGGGTTCATTGTAAATAATCTTTGGATGTCTGGACAGTTCCAAAATGAAAATAAATAAATAAATAAACTAGATACAAATATAGTTATATTCTTATTTTTGATAGAAATCAACTAACAAAACATACAAAACCTTTTGGATGATATTTTATACATTTTTGTTTTTGCCCCCTAAAACTTTAAAATGATATGAAATACTTTGCTCATGGAGAAAAGATAGCTAAATAGCTTTTTATTTTCTGTTCTCTAGTTTTCTCTAATGTTTGAAGAAAGAAAAGTTCTCTACTTTGGTTAAAGATAAGAATTAAGGGCTGTGAGCTGCAGGTACTGAGCCTGCGCACCCTAAAACCAAAAGTAGCCCTCGATGGTAGCAACCAGAAAGCCTGCATGCAGCAACAAAGACCCAGCAGAGCCAAAAATAAGATAAACAAATACTTTTAAAGGGTAAGAATTAATATATATGTTTAGTTGTACTTAGTACAGAAATTACAGAGAAATAGAAGCATGTATAAAAGATAATGGATATTATTTTCATTTTGCTTTTTGAAGAAGCTGTCAGTTGCTTAATATGATGTTTAATTTAACACACTAAGGTAATTATATTTAAAGCTATAGTTAAAAGCTTGAGATTATTACATATTTTCACATTTATGTATCTGAATATGCATAAGTGCATATATATATACTTGCATTAATCAATTCCTTGCTCTAAATTGCTGCATGAATAATGTATCAAAAGAGTAAAAGCAGAATTTGAGTCTTTTTTTTGGTAGAATGATTAAGTTTTTCTGTGCCCAAATTAGTAGAGGTTCCTTTTTGTCCCCAAATTATTGTTAATTCTCAGAGCTTTGTGACGTAATTTGAAATCATTTTATAAAGATTCCTCTTCTTAAAAAAAAATAATTTCCTAATAGATGCTGTTTTTCACTAGGTAATTCTACCATGCTAACTATAAATATTTTTGGTTTTAGATATTTATGTCTTCTTATACCTTGTCCCTTCTAACAACTATTTTTCATTTTCCCTTTCCCAAATGCAGAATGATAAAACTATTAAAATGTCTTTTATGTCTAAACTATCTTTGGGTTTGCTAAAATGGACATTAAGTAACAAAAGGATTTGCCCATTCACCCTATAAAAGAAAGGACAGGAAGAATAAGTAAGTCTGTCAAATTTTCTCCAACTTTTAATTGTTGAACTATTATGAGAACTCTGTCTCCAAAACTTAGCATTAAAAATAATCTGACAAATTAAAAATAGAGTTTATCTTCAGCATAAATAAAATATTCAAATGTAAATATCTTTCTATGTTGAACAAATTTCAAGTTAAAAGAAACATACTAGTATTTAACTACAAAGACTGATATAATACCTTCAGAGAAACTTTGGCCATTTTGCAAGAACTGCTTAACCTGACTCAAAAGGAAAAAAAAGCTCTATAAAGTTAGAAGGAGACAAATGGGCTCTGCTGTTGTTGCAGGTGTCAGTTTTGCTCCCAATACAGTCTGCGCCTCACTAGGGTAGTACTTCATACGTGGCCATCAGACATCACACGAGCTTAACTTGTGTATTCACTCTAATTTTAGATATTTTCAGATATTAAAATTACAACGCCTCCAGAAAATTATGTTTCTCTATAAATAATTTTTAAATTGCCTCCAAATTACCCAATCACCTCCAAAATAAAGCATATGCCAGCCACTTTGGAGAACTCCCAGAAGGGATAACTGATTGCCTCTTCATGTATACTATTGGAGCTGTGATTCCCACATGAGAAACCAGCAAAGATAGTCCAAAATTTGTTTCTGACCCTAGGAAAAAAATCTTAAATGATATAAACTCAACTCTGAAATCCCAACAACCTAGTCAAAATTCAGTCTCCAGAGCTGTTATAAGCAATCACATTACTCTTGATTTTCTCTTAACTAGTCAAGGGGAATTTTATACTGTAGCAAATACTTCTTGCATGCATGGCAACCCACTCCAGCATTCTTGCCTGGAGAAGCCCATGGACAGATGAGCCTGGTGGGCTACAGTCCATAGGGTCGCAGAGTCGGACACAACTGAAGCAACTTAGCCACATATGCATACCTATATACTGCAAGATGAGTAAAACAGCTTGGGGGAGGAAAAAGCCACTTGTTTCCTGGACTAATCATCACTGTGTTTCTGATTATTGTTAATATTACAGTTGGCTGATGTAGCCTGGATAGAGTTTGAAATGCTACTGTACAATCATTGTCACGCTGGAGGACCCAACAACTCATCCTGCTGCAGAATAGACACAGAAGGCAATGGCACCCCACTCCAGTACTCTTGCCTAGAAAATCCCATTGACGGAGGAGCCTGGTAGGCTGCAGTCCATGGGGTTGCTAAGAGTCGGACACGACTGAGTGACTTCACTTTTCACTTTTCACTTTCCAGTATTCTTGCCTGGAGAATCCCAGGGACAGAGGAGCCTGGTGGGCTGCCATCTATAGGGTCGTACAGAGTCGGACACAACTGAAGCGACTTAGCAACAGCAGCATACCTGCTATAGACTACATTCTCCAGGCAACCTCCTAATGAGCAAAATCTTGGCAAAAGAAAAACTCTGGCTATAATTGATTAATGTCCTGCAACCCAACTTCATCTGCCCTTGGCTATAAGGGAAGCACTAAGAAAAAACAAGTAGCCCCTGACAGCTAGGACTCAGCCTCATACTATCAGCTAAGCCTTGCTGTTCTTCTGCAAAACAACCTCACAGAACATCAAAATCAGACAAGGCCACCCTGTGACCATGATGGATCAAAGCCAAGAAAGACCACTGTGAGGGCCAAAATAGCTCAGTAGGAGAGCTTTAGACTGAAAAGGCCACTGCATAATCTGATCTGAGCAAAGACAAGATATGAACATTATCTAAACCTCAGAAATGACCACCATCCCCCAATTCTGGCTACTATGAGTGACTGCTGCTTCTTTAACTACATCTTTAATCTTCCCTCATTTTAGATGATTTATTGAGATACCCAGTTATAAATTACTCCCGCTTCCTGACAGCCTCCAAACCATGCAAAGCCCCACTTCCTTAGTGCAGGGTCTTCTCTGGTGGCTCAGATGGTAAAGAATCTGCCTGCAATGCAGGAGACCTGAGTTTCATCCCTGGGTCAGGAGATCCCCTGGTGCAGGGCATAGCAATCCACTCCAGTATTCTTGCATGGAGAATCCCATGGACAGAGGAGTCACACTTCCTTAAACCTTCTCCAAAATCAGTTCAGTTCAGTTTAGTCACTCAGTCGTGTCCAAATCTGCGACCCCATGAACCGCAGCACGCCAGGCCTCCCTATCCATCACCAGCTCCCGGAGTCCACCCAAACCCATGTCCACTGAGTTGGTGATGCCATCCAACAATCTCATCCTCTGTCATCCCCTTCTCCTCCTGCCCTCAATCTTTCCCAGCATCAGGGTCTTTTTAAATGAGTCAGCTCCTCGCATCAGGTAGCCAAAGTATTGGAGCTTCAGCTTCAACATCAGTCCTGCCAATGAACACCAGGACTGATCTCCTTTAGGATGGACTGCTTGGATCTCCTTGCAGTCCAAGGGACTCTCAAGAGTCTTCTCCAACACCACAGTTCAAAAGCATCAATTCTTCTGTGCTCAGCTTTCTTTATAGTCCAACTCTCACATCCATACCTGACTACTGGAAAAACCATAGCCTTGACTAGACGGACCTTTGTTGACAGAGTAATGTCTCTGCTTTTTAATATGCTGTCTAGGTTGGTCATAACTTTCCTTCCAAGAAGTAAGTGTCTTCTAATTTCATGGCTGCAATCACCATCTGTAGTGATTTTGGAGCCCCCAAAAATAAAGTCTGACACTGTTTCCACTGTTTGCCCATCTATTTCCCATGAAGTGATGGGACCAGATGCCATGATCTTAGTTTTTGGATGTTGAGCTTTAAGCCAACTTTTTCACTCTCCTCTTTCACTTTCATCAAGAGGCTCTTTAGTTCTTCTTCATTTTCTGCCATAAGGATGGTGTCATCTGCATATCTGAAGTTATTGATATTTTTCCCGGCAATCTTGATTCCAGCTTGCGCTTCCTCCAGCCCAGCGTTTCTCATGATGTACTCTGCATATAAGTTAAATAAGCAGGGTGCCAATATACAGCCTTGATGTACTCCTTTTCCTATTTGGAACCAGTCTGTTGTTCCATGTCCAGTTCTAACTGTTGCTTCCTGACCTGCATACAGGTTCCTCAAGAGGCAGGTCAGGTGGTCTGGTATTCCCATCTCTTTCGGAATTCTCCAAAATCACATAAGTCCAAATCCTGAAGCACCCCATGAGTCCTCATGTTGTGCATTCTCCTTTTCCTGCAATGACATATAGATTATCTCACTTTTATCCCACAGGAAGAAATGATTACCATCATCATTTTGCAGATAATGAAACTCACTCTGACAATTTAACTTTCCCAAGATTACCCAGCTAATAAGCAGGGACATCCACACAAGAACCCACGACTTGTTCTTTACAATATGTCATACTGCTTTTAGGGGCTTCCCAGGTGGCCCAGTGGTAAAGAACCTGTCTGCCAATTCAGGAGACTTAAGAGACACAGGTTCAATCCTTGGGTCAGGAATATCTAATGGAGAAGGGCCCAGCAACCCACTACAGTAATCTTGCCTGGAGAATCCCCATGGACAGAGGAGCCTGGCAGACTACAGTCCATGGGGTTGCAAAGAGCCAGACACGACTGAGCAAATAAGCAGAGCATACAGAAGGACATTCTATTAGGTTCCTGGCAATTTCTCTGAAGAAAATTCCATTTTTCAATAGGCTACCTCTTATTCTTAGTTGATATAGTGGTAAATCAACCCCTTCATGATCATTCTCAGGTACTTTGAATGTTCTCATTAACTTGCACACAGTAGCTGCTCACTAAATCATGTGTGTGCGTGTACATGTGTGTGTGGTTGGAGGGGTTGTGATGTATTTTAATGTGTCCTGTGATTTATCCTGGGGGCCTGCATCTGGATAACTTGGATCACCCATCCATTTCTGTACAGAGCAAAACCAGAAAGAAAAAAAAACCTCTTTCTTCAGGCCCCTACCAGGCTCAGGTGCTGAGGAGCTCACAGGCTGAACCAGCTAGCCTGGTGAGGCCACTAACTCAGTGCAATGTGCGAAGGGAGGAGCCAGAGCGGCTACTGCAGGGCTTCTGACTGTTTAGTGCTGACAATGGAAATGACAGGAGTGTCAGTTGTTCAGCAAGGATGAAGTGAATTCTTCCTACTGTCAGCTTCCTGCCCACCTTGTGCCTGGTGCAGAGGGTAAAAGAGGGGTTTCAGAAGGGCTGTGAGATATGGTTTCTGCCCTGGGGAGATTATCTTGGCCTCCTCCAGTAAGAATGCCTCCTGCCTCCTTTTCTCTCCCTCCCATCTGGCGCTATGTATTGAGAAGCTAAAGGAAGCACTCTCATAAGGGAGGGGCAGATGCACAGGCTGATGTGGGCATGAGGCACAGCCATGAGAGCCATCAGATGGAGAAGTGTGCACACTCATTGACCTAGGCATGTCTTCTGTCAGATAATTACGAGTCAAGAAAATCCCAAGGGGTAGTGAGGAGGGAAGGGGGCAAGGAACAAAGTTTTAACCACTTTTATGCAGTAGGGGTTTAGGGACAGTGATCTGAAATGTGTGTTACGGGAGCAGGGGAGTTTGCCTGGAGGCTGCATCTGCTTAAAGGTGCTTTATTTGGATTATAGTTTCATCGGGGGTGGCATGGTGAGCAGGTGGCAGCTTATAGCAGTATCAGTGAACTGAAGATGCTCTAAGACATCCCTGCTCTCAGGTATGATGACAGGAGCTCCTTCCCTGGGCTAGCAAGCAAGAGAGGAAGTCAGAGAGATGGGATCAAGGATGAGGGTCTGGAGTCTTGAGAAAAGGTGTGTGTGTTCTGTGTATTAGTTGCTCAGTCATGTCCAACTCTTTGAGATCCCATGGACTGGAGCTCACCAGGCTCCTCTGTCCATGGGATTTCCCAAGCAAGAATACTAGAGTGGGTTGCCATGCCCTCCTCCAGGGGATCTTCCTGACCATGGGATTGAACCCAGGTATCCTGCATTGGCAAGTGGATTCTTTATTGTTTGAGCCACCTGGGAAGCCTGGGGAGCAGGGAACAAACTGTTTAAGATATAGTGGTTCCCTCCTGAGAATTGGTTAGGAGAGGCACTATTTATGAACTTCACAAGACCATATAGAGGGCCTTCCCACGAGGGCACTATGGCTGGCAAGGGTAGACGGTGTGCTTCATACAGCCCACGTGTGAGGGTTATGAGCACCAGGTATCCTCTCCCCACAAAGTCCTAGTTTAATATGATGCCTTGTTCATGGCTGGCCTTTATTAGACAATCAGAGTACATTTTCCCATCTTCACTCACAGATTTAAGAGGGGAATAGAACCACTGAAGTGATCCGTGGCTTTCTTGAGATTGGATCCTCCAAATTCGAACCCGGAAGGTTAGAGTGGGGGGCTGACTTGGTCCATCTGGACATCAGTCATCTTGTTTGTCCCACAGTCACTAGTCACCAGCCCAGTTTCTGCACCTCTTCTTAGAAACCCCCAGCCCCCACAAGACACAATGCCTCTTCTCCTGTCCCCAGCAGCCCAACTGACAGCAGGCTGGCATTTAAAAAAAAGAACCTCCCTTCAACCCCTCTCCAAATAGGAGATAACGAATAGGAAAGAAAGCATCAATAACATGATATGGAAACATCCTGAAAGCACTGACACAGTTCATTGGAGTCACTCCCTAGAAGGAGAATGGAGCTTCCCAAAGTACTTCTTTTATAATGTCAGTTCCACCAGATGCTGAAAGGTGGCTGTGAGGAGAAATCTGCCTGTGAAAGGCTGAGTTAATCAAACTTAAAAATTAAAAAAAATGTTTCTACTTTGAGACTTCTTAGAACCTCTAATATGCTAATGTGCATTTATGGTCTCTAAAAGATGGAAAGAATAGAGTTTGCAGCTAGATGCCATTTATCAAGCCCTTACTGTGTGCTAGGTCTGAGCTAAGTGCTTCACTTGTAGTTTTTAAAGCTTGTTACTTTTTTATATTTATTATTTATTTATTTGGCTGCACTGGATCTTAGCTGAAACATGCAGGATCTAGTTCCTTGACCAGGGATCAAACCCAGGCCCGCTGCATTGGGAGCACAGAGTCTTAACTGCTATACCACCAGGGAAGTCCTTGCTTCACATATATTAATCCTCATGTAACCCTTATCATGTAAGATAGACGCTACTGTTCTCTTCATTCTAGAGGTAAGGTAATTGAGGAACAGAGAGGTTAAGTAACCATCCAAGTTCATAAGCAGAGCTGATATTTTGGGAGATTGCACTGTAGTATATCAGATCCCTGTGGCAGAGACTGTTTAGATGCTCACCAAACACATTTTCTCTTCTTAAGAGCCCATCGCCAAATTAGATCTCCCAGGCTCCCTAGTAATGAGGTGGTTAGTTCTTATGTTTGGAATGTAAGTAGAAGTGATGTGTGTCCTCTCCAGGCCAAAGCAATAAAGAATGGGTGTGTCCCAAGACACAGAGTAATCAAAATGATGAAAATTAAAGACAAAGATAAAATATTAAAAGCAACAAGGGAAAAACAACAAATAACATACAAGAGAACTCCCACCAGGTTATCAGCTGATTTCTCAAGAGAAACTCTACAAACCGGAAGGGAATGGCATGATATATTTAAAGTGATGAAAGGGAAGAACCTATAACCAAGAATACTCTACCCAGCAAAACTCGCATTCAAAGTTGATGGAGAAATTGAAAGCTTTCCAGACAAGCAAGAGAATTCAGCACCATGAAACCAGCTTTACAGCAAATACTAAAGGAACTTCTCTAGGCTGGAAACATAAGAAAAGGAAAAGACCTACAGAAAATAAATGCAAAACAATTAAGAAAATGGTAATGGGATCATGTATGTGTGTGCTTAGTTGCTCAGTCATGTCTGACTCTTTGTGACCCCATGGACTGTACCCTGCCAGACTCCTCCATCCATGGATTTCCCAGGCAAAAATACTGGAGTGAGTAGCCAGCCATTCCCTTCTCCAGGGGATATTCCTGACCCATGGATCAAACCCCAGTCTCCTGCATTGCAGGCGGATTCTTTACCTTCTGAGCCACCAGGGAAGCCCAATAGAATCGTACATATCAATAATTACCTTAACTGTAAATGGATTAAATGCACCAACCAAAAGACATGGATTGGCTGGGCAGATGAGAACATGTGCACATACGCACTTCCATTTACCACGTCTACTTAACCCCCCAAACTGTATGTAATTATTTTATATTGTTAAGTTTCTATTATGGCTTGCAATTGTAATTATCTTTTATTTGTTGTCTGGCTATTGACTATGAAAACTGATAAACATATTTTACTATTTTGATTATGTAACTAAAAAAATAAGAATGGTTGTGCCTCCTCCACCTTCTCAATTTTCCCTCACCTCTTGGCAGAATGCAGAGGATTCAGTAAAGGACTCCAGGGACATAAAAGTGACCAAGTCACACTATGAAATGAGCCTAGGTCATTGGAAGTCTGTGTAGATCAGAAACCCCCAGCCCAGCGTTCCCCCCACTCCTTCCAAGCAGCATTGCACTGTGACAGGGATACAAAATAATCATTTATTGCATTAAACCACTGAGATTTGGGAGGTGTTTGTTTGTCACAGCAGTTTTCCTATCCTACCCTGATTAATACAATCAAGAAATTCTTTTTTTTCCTAGAGCATTTCCTGGAGCAAAGATTCTAAGGAGTCGACACTGAGGAACACCTGTGTAATATAATGAGTATCAGCCTCAAAATCACAGAACCAGATTCAAACCTCAGTTCTGCACCAGCTGTGCCACTCTGGGCAAGTCACTTAACTCTTCTGAGCTGCTGTTGCCTAATTAAAGTAGACATAATAATGCCAAATTCATGCAGATTAAGTGAGTCATGTACAGAAAAGTGTCTGACGTGCAGTAGGTGCATGTTGTAAGGTATGTGTGTGTGCTCAGCTGCTCAGTCTTCTCCGACTCTTTGCGATGCCAAGGACTGAAGTCTATCAGGTTCCTCTGTCCATGGGATTTCCCAGACAAGAATATTGGAGTCTCTTATGATCCTTTGTATTTCTGTGTTGTCTGTTGTGATTTCTCCATTTTCATTTCTAATTTTGTTGATTTGATTCTTCTCTTTATTTTTCTTGATGAGTCTGGCTAATGGTTTGTCTTTTATTTATCTTCTCAAAGAACCAGCTTTTAGTTTTGTTGATTTTTGCTATAGTCTCCTTTGTTTCTTTTTCATTTATTTCTGCCCTAATTTTTATGATTTCTTTCCTTCTACTAACCCTGGGGTTCTTCATTTCTTCTTTTTCTAGTTGCTTTAGGTGTAAAGTTAGTTTATTTATTTGATTTTTCTCTTGTTCCTTGAGGTAAGCTTGTATTGCTATGAACCTTCCCCTTAGCACTGCTTTTACTGAATCCCATAGGTTTTTGGTTGTGTTTTCATTTTCATTTGTTTTTATGCATATTTTGATTTTTTTTTATTTCTTCTGTGATTTGTTGGTTATTCAGAAGCGTGTTTTTTAGCCTTCATATGTTTGTATTTTTAATAGTTTTTTTCCTGTGTTGACATCTAATCTTACTGCATACAAGAGATTTCTTGGTTATTCAGAAGCATGTTGTTTAGCCTCCATATGTTTGTATTTTTAATAGTTTTTTTTTTCCTGTAGTTCACATCTAATCTTACTTCATACAAAGGATCATAAGAGACTACTATCAGCAACTATATGCCAATAAAATGGGCAACTTAGCAGAAATAGACAAATTCTTAGAAAAGTATAACCTTTCAAAACTGAACCAGAAAGAAATAGAAAATCATAACAAACCCATCTCAAGCATGGAAATCAAAACTGTAATAAAAAATCTTCCAACAAACAAAAGCTCAAGACCAGATGGCTTCACAAGTGAATTCTACCAAAAATTTAGAAAAGCGCAAACACCTATCCTACTCAAACTCTTCCAGAAAATTGCAGAGGAAGGTAAATATCCAAACTCATTCTATGAGGCCACTGCCACCTTAGTACCAAAACTAGACAAAGATGCCACAAAAAAAGAAAACTACAGGCCAATATCACTGATGAACATAGATGCAAAAATCCTCAACAAAATTCTAGCAAACAGAATACAACAACATATTAAAAAGATCATACATCATGACCAACTGGGCTTTATCCCAGGGATGCAAGGATTCTTCAGTATTCACAAATCAATCAATGTGACACACCACATTAACAAACTGAAAGATTAAAACCATATGATTATCTCAATAGATGCAGAGAAAGCCTTTAACAAAATTCAACACCCATTTATGATAAAAAAAAAAAAAGAACTCTCCAGAAAGCAGGCTCAGAAGAAACATACCTCAACATAATAAAAGCCATATATGATAAACTCACAGCAAACATTGTCCTCAATGGCAAAATACTGAAAGCATTTCCCCTAAAGTCAGGAACAAGACAAGGGTGCCCACTCTCACCACTACTATTCAACATAGTTTTGGAAGTTTTAACCACAGTAATCAGAGAAGAAAAAGAAATAAAAGGAGTTCAGATTGGAAAAGAAGAAGAAGAAGTAAAACTCTGTTTGCAGATGACATGATATTCTACATAGAAAACCCTAAAGACACCACCAGAAAATTACTAGAGCTAATCAATGAATACAGTAAAGTTGCAGGTTATCCCTTGCATTCCTATACACTAACAATGAGAAAACAGAAAAATTAAGGAAGTAATCCCATTCACCACTGGAATGAAAAGAATAAAATACTTAGGAATAAATCTATCTAAAGAAACAAAAGACCTACATATAGAAAACTATAAAACACTAATGAAAGAAATTTAAAATGAAACAAATAGATGGAGAAATACACCATGGATGAGAAATAGACCATGTTCATGGATCAGAAGAATCAATAAATGAAAATGAGTAAACTACCCAAAGCAATCTACAGATTCAGTGCAATCCGTATCAAGCTGCTGCTGCTGCTGCTAAGTCACTTCAGTCGTGTTCAACTCTGTGCGACCCCATAGATGGCAGCCCACCAGGCTCCCCGCCCCTGGGATTCTCCAGGCAAGAACACGGGAGTGGGTTGCCATTTCCTTCACCAGTGCATGAAAGTGAAAAGTGAAAGTGAAGTCACTCAGTCATGTCCGACCCTCAGCAACCCCATGGACTGCAGCCTTCCAGGCTCCTCCATCCATGGGATTTGCCAGGCAAGAGTACTGGAGTGGGGTGCCATTGCCCTCTCTGCCCTATAAAGCTACCAACAGTATTTTTCACAGAACTAGAACGAATAATTTCACAATTTGTATGGAAATACAAAACACCTCAAATAGCTAAAGCAATCTTGAGAAAGAAGAATGGAGCTGGAGGAATCAACCTGCCTGACTTCAGACTACACTACAAAGCTACAGTCATCAAGATAGTATCATACTGGCACAAAGACAGAAATATAGATCAATGGAATGAAATAGAAAGCCCAGAGATAAATCCACACACCTATGGACACCTGGAAACCCACTCCAGTGTTCTTGCCTGGAGAATCCCAGGGACAGGGTAGCCTGGTGGGCTGCTGTCTATGGGGTCACACAGAGTCGGACACGACTGAAGTGACTTAGCAGCAGCAGCATGGACACCTTAGCTTTGACAAAGGATGCAAAAATATACAGTGGAGAAAAGATAATCTCTTTAACAAGTGGTGCTGGGAAAACTGATCAACCACCTGTAAAAGAATGAAACTAGAACACTTTCTAACACCATACACAAAAATAAACTCAAAATGGATTAAAGATCTAAATGTAAGACCAGAAACTATAAAACTCCTAGAGGAAAACATAGGCAAAACACTCTCTGACATAAATCACAGCAAGATCCTCTATGACCCACCTCCCAGAGTAATGGGAGCAAAAATAAACAAATGGGACCTAATTAAACTTAAAAGATGTTGCACAATGAAGGGAACTATAAACAAGGTGAAAAGACAGCCTTCAGAATGGGAGAAAATAATAGCAAATGAAGCAACTGACAAAGAATTAATCTCAAAAATATACAAGCAGCTCCTGCAGCTCAATACCAGAAAAATAAACAACCCAATCAAAAAATGGGCCAAAGAACTAAACAGACATTTCTCCAAAGGAGATATACAGATGGCTAACAAACACATGAAAAGATGTTCAACATCACTCATTATCAGAGAAATGTAAATCAAAACCACAATGAGGTACCATCTCACGCCAGTCAGAATGGCTGCTATCAAAAAGCCTACAAACAATAAATGCTGGAGAGGGTGTGGAGAAAAGGGAACCATCTTACACTGTTAGTGGGAATGCAAACTAGTACAACCACTATGGAGAACAGTGTGGAGATTCCTTTAAAAACTGAAAATAAAACTCCCATACGACCCAGTAATCCCACTGCTAACCATACACATCAAAGAAATCAGAACTGAAAGAGACACATGTACCCCAATGTTCATTGCAGCACTGTTTACAATAGCTAGGACATGGAAGCAACCTAGATGTCCATTGGCAGACAAATGGATAAGAAAGTTGTGGTACATATGAACAATGGAATATTACTCAGCTATTAAAAAAGAACATATTTGAATCAGTTCTAATGAGGTGGATGAAACTGGAGCCTATTATACAGAGTGAAGTAAGTCAGAAAGAAAAACACCAATACAGTATATTAACACATGTATATGGAATTTAGAAAGATGGTAATGATGACCCTATATGCGAGACAGCAAAAGAGACACAGATATAAAGAACAGACTTTTGGACTCTGTGGGAGAAGGCAAGAGTGGGATGATTTGAGAGAATAGTATTGAAACATGTATATTACCATATGTGAAATAGAGGACGAGTCCAAGTTCAATGCATGAAACAGGGCACTCAAAGCCAGTGCACTGGGACAACCCAGAGGGATAGGATGAGGAGGGAGGTGGGAGGGGAGTTTGGGATGGGGTACACATGTATACCCATGGCTGATTCACGTCAGTGTATGGCAAAAACCACCACAATATTGTAAAGTAATTAGCCTCCAAATAAAATAAATAATTTTTTTAAAGAATACTGAAGTGTGTTGCCAGTTCCTTTTCCAGGGGATCTTCCCAACCCAGGGATCAAACCCTTGTCTCCTGTGTTTCCTACATTGCAGGCAGATTCTTTACCACTGAGCCACCTGAGAAGCCCAAGAATACTGGAATGCATTGCCATTTCCTTCTCCAGGGGATCTTCCAGACTCAGGGATCAAATCCGGGTTTCCTGCTTGGCAGGCAGATTCTTTGCTACTGAGCTGTCAGGGAAGACTGCCTGTTAAAAGGTAGCTATTTTCATTACAGAAAAGCCCTGGCACTCTGTCTGACACATAACAAGGACCTAATAAGAAGTAACTCTTGTTGTTGTTCAGTCACTCAGTCATGTCCGACTCTTTGCAACCCCATGGACACCAGACTTCCCTGTCCTTCACAATCTCCTGGAGCTTGCTCAAACTCATGTCCATTGAGTCAGTGATGCCATCCAACCATCACATCCTCTGCCGTCCCCTTTTTCTCCTGCCCTCAATCTTTCCCAGCATCAGGGCCTTTTTCAATGAGTCATCCCTTTGCATCAGGTGGCCAAAGTATTGGAGCTTCAGCTTTAGCATCAGTTCTTCCAATGAATGAATATTCAGGGTTGATTTCCTTCAGGATTGACTGCTTTGATCTCCTGGCAGCCCAAGGGACTCTCAAGAGTCTTCTTGAACACCACTCTTTAATTCCTTCCCTCATCCCCATAGCTTAAGAGCTGGCTTTGACTTGGCTAGCATCTTGTTGAGATTACCACTTTCCCAGTTCCCTCCTAACCAGTGTCTTCTTGGCAGCACAATCTTTACCACACCTTCCAAAGCTGGTCCGTACCCCATCTTCATCCTATCCCACACAAACCACAAACCCCAAGTGAAATGACTCTCTACTGAAGACCTGCCTTTTTAAAAAAGGTTTTGTGGGGGTTAATAATATCCCTCTTCCTAAAGCAAGCCCTCAGCTCCAAGCTCCTCTGGGGTCCTCTGAGCTGACATGACTGGGATGTGCCAGGGATATGCTGCCACTCTCCACACCCAACATCCAATATTTTAATGCTTCCTTCAGCATGCAGGGACCAAATGTGAATTTTTTCAGTGCCAACCAATGTGGTGCCACTGAATCCTACAAAGGGGCACACCTATGGAAGACCTGACATTGCAAGAGCTGCAGACAGAGGGCTAGTGGGTAGTGAGAAGGGAGTGCCCACCGCACAAAGAATTCTGGGGGCAAGGGGATCCTTGATCTGTGGAGATCTGTGGTTACTGCAGGCAGTGATCCAGAAAACTGAAATCACATCGACTCACCTCTTCCTGGAGCAGGCAAGAACAAATGGTTCTTGCTTCCTGTCCAGTTCTAGCACCCTCTTAATTCCCCCACCACCACTAAAAGAAGAAAAAAAAAAGCTCAGCTATTTTTAGTTCTCTGCTTTTTCAGAGTTGGCCTGGATCTCTCAATTGTTCTTCCTCTTCCCTCTGTGCTGGGTTTTTCACTGATTTGAAACTTTCTTATTCCCTTAGGCTGATCAAGCTCCTGAGGTAATCTCTTTGGAGGGTAGAACAGGTGGGTGTCCATGTTCTTTCTGGGGACAAGGAAGGCCTTCCTTGGCCCCTGCAGGTCATGACCTCCTTCTGTTCTCCCTCTGGCTTTTCCTGCTGTTCTTGACTATGAGCCTAAGGGCACCTATGCCCACCCTAAGTCTAGACCATCTGTCTCTTCTGCATGAAGTAGATGGCTGGAACTTAAGTATGAAAGGAATGACAGTGTTGGAACTAATACAGGCAGCACCTGCAGAAGTCTTCAAGGCTTCAGGGCTGATTATGGGACTGAGGCTGAGGCTGAGCCAGGGATCACTGGAGAGAAACCTTTAGAAGATTCCATGGGCCCTGTGAACAGTATGAAAAGGCAAAAACATAGGACACTGAAAGATGAACCACTCAGGTCAGTAGGTGCTCAATATGCTACTGGAATTCAGTAGAAAAGTAACTCCAGAAAGAATGAAGAGATGGAGCCAAAGCAAAAGCAACACCCAGTTGTGCATGTGACTGGTGATAGAAGCAAAGTCTGATGCTGTAAAGAGAAATATTGCGTAGGAACATGGAATGTTAGGTCCATGAATCAAGAAAATTGGAAGTGGTCAAACAGGAGATGGCAAGAGTGAACCTTGACATTTCAGGAATCAGCAAACTAAAATGGACTGGAATGGTGGAATGTAACTCAGATGACCATTATATCTACTATTGTGGGCAAGAATCCCTTAGAAGAAATAGAGTAGCCATTACAGTAAACAAACGAGTCTGAAATGCAGAACTTGGATGCAATCTCAAAAACGACAGAATGATCTGTGTTCGTTTCCAAGGCTAACCATGCAATACCATGGTAATCCAAGTTTATGCCCTTAACAGTAATGCTGAAGAAGCTGAAGTTGAATGGTTCTATGAAGACCTACAAGACATTCTAGAGCTAACACCCCAGAATAGATGTCCTTTTCATTATAGGGGACTGGAATGCAAAAATAGGAAGTCAAGAAACACCTGGAATAACAGGCAAATTTGGCCTTGGAGTACAGAATGAAGCAGGGCAAAGGCTAATAGAGTTTAGCCAAGAGAACATACTGGTCATAGCAAACACCCTCTTCCAACAACACAAGAGAAGACTTTACACATGGACATCACCAGATGGTTAATACTGAAATCAGATTGATTATATTCTTTGCAGCCAAAGATGGAGAAACTCTATACAGTCAGCAAAAACAAGACCGGGAGTTGACTGTGGCTCAGATCATGAACTCCTTATTGCCAAATTCAGACTTAAATTGAACAAAGTAGGGAAAACCACTAGACCATTCAGGTATGACCTAAATCAACTCCCTTATGATTATACAGTGGAAGTGAGAAATAGATTCAACGGATTAGATCTGATAGACAGAGTGCCTGGAGAACTATGGATGAAGGTTTGTGACACTGTACAGGAGACAGGGATCAAGACCATCCCCAAGAAAAAGAAATGCAAAAAAGCAAAATGGCTGTCTGAGGAGGCCTTACAAATCGCTGAGAAAAGAAGAGAATTGAAAAGCAAAGGAGAAAAGGAAAGATATACCCATTTGAATGCAGAGTTCCAAAGAATAGCAAGGAGAGATAAGAAAGTCTTCTTCAGTGATCAGTGCAGAGAAATAGAGGAAAGACTAGAGATCAGAGAACGGGAAAGACTAGAGATCTCTTCAAGAAAATTAGAGATACCAAGGTAATATTTCACGCAAAGATGGGCTCAATAAAGGACAGAAATGGTATGGACCTTACAGAAGCAGAAGAAATTTAGAAAAGGTGGCAAGAATACACAGAAGAACTATACAAAAAAGATCTCCACGACCCAGATAATCACGATGATGTGATCACTCACCTAGAGACAGACATCCTGGAGCGTGAATTCAAGTGGGCCTTAGGAAGCGTCACTACGAACAAAGCTAGTGGAGGTGATTGAATTCCAGTTGAGCTATTTCAAATCCTAAAAGATGATGCTTTGAAACTGGTGCACTCAATATGCCAGCAAATTTGGAAAACTCAGCAGTGGCCACAGGACTGGAAAAGGTCAGTTTTCATTCCAATCCCAAAGAAAGGCAATGCCAAAGAATGCTCAAACTACTGCACAATTGCACTCATCTCACACACTAGTAAAATAATGCTCAAAATTCTCCAAGCCAGGCTTCAGCAATACGTGAACCATGAACTTCCAGATGTTCAAGCTGGTTTTAGAAAAGGCAGAGGAACCAGAGATCTGTTCCAGTTGCCAACATCTGTTGGATCTTTGAAAAAGCAAGAGAGTTCCAGAAAAACATTTATGTCTGCTTTATTGACTATGCCAAAGCCTTTGATTATGTGGATCACCACAAACTGGAAAATTCTTAAAGAGATGAGAATACCAGACCACCTGACCTGCCTCTTGAGAAATCTGTATGCAGGTCAAGAAGCAACAGTTAGAACTGGACATGGAACAACAGACTGGTTCCAAATAGGGAAAGGAACCAGTATGTCAAGGCTGTATGTTGTCACCCTGCTTATTTAACTTAAATGCAGAGTACATCATGAGAAACGCTGGGCTGGTTGAAGTACAAGCTGGAATCAAGATTGCCGGGAGACATATCAATAACCTCAGATATGCAGATGACACCACCCTTATGGCAGAAAGTGAAGAGGAACTAAAGAGCCTCTTGATGAAAGTGAAAGAGGAGAGTGAAAACGTTGGCTTAAAGCTCAACATTCAGAAAACTAAGATCATGGCATCCAGTCCCATCACTTCATGGCAAATAGATAGGGAAACAGTGGAAACAGTGACAGACTTTATTTTTCTGGGCTCCAAAATCACTGCAAATGGTGACTGCAGCCATGAAGTTAAAAGACACATACCCCTTGGAAGAAAAGTTATGACCAACCTAGACAGCATATTAAAATGCAGAGACATTACTTTGCCAACAAAGGTCCATCTAGTCAAGGCTATGGTTTTTTCAGTAGTCATGTAAGGATGTGAGAGTTGGACTATAAAGAAAGCTGAGTGCCGAAGAATTGATGCTTTTGAACTGTGGTGTCGGAGAAGACTCTTGAGAGTCCCTTGGACTGCAAGGAGATCCAACCAGTCCATCCTAAAGGAAATCAGTTCTGAATATTCATTGGAAGGACTGTTGCTGAAGCTGAAACTCCAATACTTTGGCAGTCTAATGTGAAGAACTAACTCATTTGAAAAGACCCTGATGCTGGGAAAGATTGAAGGTGCGAGGAAAAGGGGATGACAGAGGATGAGATGGTTGGATGGCATCATGGACTCAATGGACGAGTTTGAATAAACTCTGGGAATTAGTGAGGGACAAGGAGGCCTGGCCTGATGCAGTCCATGGGGTTACAAAGAGTCAGACATGACTGAGTAACCAAACTGAACTGAACTGAACTGATCAGGCCAGGTATCTAATAGGAATCGTTGTGAGCTTGGGAGTTGGGATCAAATCCTCTGGCCAGTTCCCTAGAAGGCAGACTAAAACAACATCAGTAGCTATTGGATATGTGGAGGGGGAGGGGAGTTGACAGCACATTCCAAAATGGCAGACATGCTCCAGCCTTAGAAAGGCATGACTGGCTGAAGGATGGTCCATGATCCACTTCATCCTGACTTGACTGTAAGTGGAGAATGGGAAAAGGAAAAGAATAATTACAGCTAATAGAGTGAACGGAGCCAGTTGTAAAATACCCCATTTGTATGATTCCATTTATATGATATGTCAAGAATAAGCAATTCTACAGAGACAAAAAGTTGATTAGTGGGTGCCAGGGGCTGGAGGGAGAGGGAACAAAGAGTTACTGCTAATGCATACAGGATTTCTTTTGGGAACAATGAAAATGTTCTGGAGTTAGATGGTTTCACAATTTGGTGAATATACTAAAAACCACTGCACTGTACACTTTAAACGAGTGACTGTACATATGATATATGAATTATATCTCAGTAAAGCTGTGAAATGAAAACAATTACTAATAGTTATTGAGTGTTTTAGTATTAATGTATGTGGCTTCCCAGGTATCTCAGTGGTAAAGAATCTGCCTGCCAAACCGCAGGAGATGGGAGTTTCATCTCTGGGTTGAGAAGATCCCCTGGAGGAGGAAATGGCAACACACTCCAGTATTCTTGCCTGGGAAATCCCATGGACAGAGGAGCCTGGCAGGCTTCAGTCCATGGGGTTGCAAAAGAGTCAGATACAACTTAATGACTGAGCATGTGTGCACACTTTAATGTGTCCAGCTGTGTTCTAACCACTTTGTAGATAATGATAATACGTTGAATCTGTAAAAAAAAAAAATCCTCTAAGGAAGCTATTATTATTGTCCCCATTTTATAGGCAAGGCAACTGAGGCACAGAGAGGTTATACAGCCAGTAGTGTAAGAACCAAGGTTTGAACCTAGACAATCTGCCTTCCAATCCCATGCTCCTAACCAGTATGCATACTGCCTGGCCAGTGTCCATCTGTGTGGATGAGTCCCTACCCTGCCCTCCGCCTCCTGAGTAAGTCCTTCTCCTCTCAGGACCTGGGGGCTTCATCTACCTCAGAGAAAATCCTAGTGTTTTGCCCTCTAAGGCCCTGGGCCAGTGTGGCCTTATGACACAGAGCAGGAAGCCTCATAGGAATCTGAAGAGGACCAGGAAAGAAAAGGAGGGAGAGTAACTAAATTCCATGTCTGGAGAAGGAGGCAGCTAGTGAAGTAACTGAAGAGTGAGAGAGAATCCTCCCCCTCCCCCCGTCAATACAACTGCTCCCCCAGCACTCCCCCCCCCCCCAACACACACACACTCACATGCACATCCTTCTGTGCTCAATTATTCCAGCAGAAGGACAGAGCAGGGCTGCCAGAGAAGAGATTGCTTGTTAGTGAGGGAGCTTGGCAAACATGCCCTCCAGCTCTGCTTTTGAAAGCAGCTAGAGCACTGGGGGCTGGGTGACCTGCAGAACTCCTGGGGCTCAGAAAGCATCCCTAGCGGGAGCAGATGCTGAAAAATCACTCGACTCTAGTTCAGGACTGGCTTATTCAAGACTCTGTGGCTAGCCCCCAGGACTCCAAATCAAGTTCTAAGGCTTCATTCTGGAACTTTTCTAAAGTAGACACAATAGGGATATACAGAGGAAGCCTCATTCCCTGTTGACTCTGCTTATCCTGCAGGACCCCTTCAACTTCTCAACCAATGGGCTAGCTGAGGACATACACAGTTCATGAGACTTTGACTCCTCTGCATAAAAGTACAGTCATGGTGCCTGGCCTCTTGTTCCCCGAGAAAAAGCTTGCTAGACATAAAGCAAAGCTGCCCACGATGTTTCTCTCTCAATAGCTTTCCACCCTATGTCATTAGAAGCCTTCCACTTCACATCATCACACATCTCTGCAGTCGCCAACTACTCTTCTTACTTTTCTACCTTCACAGGCACACGGTCTCAGAGATACTTACTTGACTCAATTTATTCATCTGTCAAGTGAAGATGATACTGCCCTGCAATCTCCTAGAAGTTTTAGGAGATACAGTTCCAAATACTCTAGCAAAGTACATAAAGAGCTGCAAGTGCTAGGAGATACATTCATCTCCCCCACCAGCCTGTGAGCTTCTCCTCTACCTGATTATTCCCTCCCTAGCACCCAGCAGAATATTTTGCACATAGTAAGTTACTGAATAAAATGGTGCTTCATGAATTCAAGCTATGCATGGGAGTGCAGCATTTCAGGGCTGCAAATGACAGTCAAGCCTCTGTTACCATGAGCTGCTTCCCAACCTGAACCTGGGACCAGGCCTTTCCCATATCCCCCATAGCAGGATTAGGTGACACCAGGTGAAGCCAATGTCGTTCACTTTTCTTCATAAGAGTCCAGTGGGAGTAAGATTGTGCCAGGCTGTAAGGAGATTGGGTCACAGTCTTTCATAGCAAGGAGCAGAGGAAAGGCAATACCTGGGACCGGCACTGTGGTGGCAGAGGGTGAAAGGGGGACAGCAGGAAACATGGAGACTGGACTCTGACTCTGTGCTCATTTCAAAGCATTTCTGATCCAGTCAGTGTGAGCACAGTGAAGGAAGAAGCCTGCATAGGACCATTTCACGCCAGCAGCAGTCAGATGGGTAAAGACTTGAGAGAGGAGAAATAATCACAGACCCACAGACTTGGATGGATGGGACCTTCAAGACCACCTCCTTCATTTTACACTTAAGGCCTGGGATTCTGAAGTAATTCACCCAAGGTCAGAGAACCAGAGAAGTTCACAGCCGCGTCTGGAACCAGGTAGCTCAACTCAGCCCAGTGTTCATTCTATCCTCTATCTTCCCATGAGGTGGAATAGCTCTTTATTCTTTAATATCCCTTGACCTACTTGATAGTCATGGCAATCCCAGGGGTCAGGCAGGACACAGACTGTCATTCCCATTTGGTACCAGAAGAAACTAAGGTTCAGGGAGGCTTTTGCATTAATAGCCACAAATATTGGTGATGTGGCCAGGTTGTTATTGTTTAGTTGCTAAGCTGTTTCCAACTCTTTTTTGACCCCCATGGACTATAGCTCACCAAGTTCTTCTGTCCATGGAACTCCCCAGGCCAGAATACTGGAGTGGGGAACCATGCTCTTCTCCAGGGGAACTTTCCGACCAGGGATCTAACCTGCATCTCTGCCCTTGCAGGCAGATTATCGCTGAGCCACCAGGAAAGCCCTCAACATGGCCAGGACCATAACCTAGTACTCCCGATGAAGGCAGCTGAGTGATTAAGGACACCGCAGTAGAAGTCAGACAAACCTGGCTTTGAATCTTAGCTCTCCAGATTACCATCCCCGAAACTTTGGGGTTAGTCATCTATCCTTCTGGGGACTCAGTTTTCTCAACTATAAACTGGGCAATGATGATAGTACTAATCTCAGAAGCATGTAATAATGCTCCAAGTAGTTCTTTTCTCTCTGTACCCTCCCCCAGCCTCAGTGCCTCTCTCTTCAGGAGTCCACTGGGAGGAAGAGGTGGGGCAGTTGATAACAAAAGCTGAGAAAATGAGCTTTGGAACACATGAAGGCAGTTCTTCCCTACCACCTGGCCCCAGTCCCTCCTCCCTCCCTCCTCCCACCAAGGATGCTGGACAAAAGAGTACTCTGAGTAGACTAGCACTCCCCATGCCATTTGTGTCCCTGGGCAGGCAGCCGGCAAAATCTTTAAATGCAAATTTAAAAAAATAATAATAAATCAGCAAATCCCAATTGCCTGACCTTGGAAGCAAAGAGACAGACAGATGACAGCTGTAGAGGAATGAGCCAGGAGGACTATGGGCCCCACAGCTTGGGGGTTGGGGAGGAGGTGGAAGTGAAGATAAGGTGAAGAGAAAAGTGGGCATAAATACAGATGCTCACTACATGGCTGAGCCCCTTTTCCCCCAGACAGACAGCCAAGCAGCTCTGTGGCCTGGTAGGACCAGGCCTCCATCTCTCTTAGCACTACCAAAACCAAGATCAATGCCAAGTCCTGACACAGGCCTAGTGAAAATCCCAGCAGGCAGGAGCCTGGTTCAGAAGAAAAAGGTAAATGATAAGCAATTGCTGTTTCCAGAAGCCCTTCTCCTTTATGCCCTCATTTGTACTTGCCTGTTCCTTTCCCATCTGTAACATTTGCCTGGTTCTTAGAACACTAGCCTAGTTCTGTCTTGGGACCTCTGTGAAGAAATGTCCTCCCTCAGCTACAAAATGAGTCAGAGCCAGATGGAAGACTTGAGGCTCTCCTGCCTCCACTGTCACGACTCAAATCTCACAGACTGCTTTTCCCAAACCATGCCCCAGGGAGCGAGGCATTTCCCATTGCTTCTCTTACTTCTCTTCTTTGGCAGAAGGTCCCTGAAGGCTTCCCAGGTTGTGCTAGTGGTAAAGAAACTCTCTGCCAATGCAGGAGACATAAGAGATGTGGGTACCATCCCTGAGTTGTTAAGATCCCTGGAGGAGGACATCGCAACACACTCCAGTGTTCTTGCCTGGAGAATCCCCATGGACAGAGGAGCCTGGCGGGCTACAGTCCATGGGGTCACAAACAGTTGGATACGACTGAAGTTCTTAGCACACATGCATGCACACACTGAAAGCTACTATCTGTTCAGGCTGATCCAGGCTGGGCTAAACTGATAGGCCCCCCAGTGGAAATCCAGCCTGAGGCAAGTGAAAAAGCAGGCTTTCCAAATGCCTGCTTACTGGGGACCCTTCAGCTCAGCCTGTGGGCTTAAATAATCTCTTCAGTGGTATCACTGCCTTTGGGCTTGGTTCCTGTGACTTTATACAGGGAGGGCAGTATCCTCAAACCACCTGTCAGGTGCCTTGGCCTTGGGGTTCCTGAGAATGAAATTCACTTCTCAGAGCAGCCAGAGGGGCTCTGGGGAGGCATAGTGTTGGAGCAGTCAGAAGAAGATCTAAAGCTTCTCCCCACCCGTGAGCCAGCAGCAACCCGTGAGCCAGCAGAGACCAGCAGTCTCACTGGATCCAGGACTGCTAGACTGGCAGCGCAATTGACTGGACTCCTTGGGTCAAGTTCCCAGTATAAAGATTGTGGACATGAAGAGCAAAAGGAGCTCACATTTCAACATTTGGGATATGGAGGTCTCTTGCTGGTTTCTAAAACCATGTGACCTCATTTCACTTTTAGTGTCCTCCAGCAGGGGCACCTCCACCAGGTGGTCCAACTGGCATCCATGGACAGATCCAAATGCCCAGCTGTTTGGCTTCTGGGTACTTAGTACTCCCTACTCACTGCCACTTCTCTCTCAAAGCAGAAAAAGGATGAATCAGGAGAAAAGAAACTCACATTTGCTGAACAAGTATTGGTTGCCAGACACTATCTTAGATATTTTCCTACACCTTCTCCAGTTTCTTTCTTCCTATTTTTTATTTTTTATTTTTGGTGGGAAAAGGGAGTTGTGCCTTAGATGCAAAAAATAGCATTGCTTGGAATTCTGTTACAGTTACACTATCAGCTCATGTGTGGCCCACTTTGTTTTATGTTATTTCTATTTTTGCTCATCTTTTTATCAAAATATAGTTAATTTACAATGTTGTGTTAGTTTCAGGTGTACTAACACAACATTGTAAATGTTGTGTTATATATATACATATATATATAGATAGATGAATATATCTATATATGCTATGCTATGCTATGCTAAGTCACTTCAGTCGTGTCCGACTCTGTGTGACCCCATAGACAGCAGCCACCAGGCTCCCCTGTCCCTGGGATTCTCCAGGCAAGAACACTGGAGTGGGTTGCCATTTCCTTCTCCAATGCATGAAAGTGAAAAGTGAAAGTGAAGTCATTCAGTTGTGTCCGACTCTTGGTGACCCCATGGACTGCAGCCTACCAGGCTCCTCCATCCATGGGATTTTCCAGGCAAGAGTACTGGAGTGGGTGCCATTGCCTTCTCCAATATCTATATATAGTTCACCTATATATATAGGTGAAAATATATTCAGCTTTATATATATATATATTCATATTTATATGAGAAAGTAGGGAAATCACTAGGCCATTCAGGTATGACCTAATCAAATCCCTTATGATTATACAGTAGAAATGACAAATAGATTCAAGGGATTAGATCTGATAGAGTGCCTGGAGAACTATGGATGGAGGTTCGTGACATTGTACAGGAGGCAGTGATCAAGATCATCTCCAAGAAAAAGAAATGCAAAAAGGCAAAATGGTTGTCTGAGGAGGCCTTACAAATAGCTGAGAAAAGAAGATAAGCTAAAGGCAAAGGAGAAAAGGAAAGAATGTAGAATTCTAAAGCATAGCAAGGAGAGATAAGAAAGCCTTCCTCAGTGATCAATGCAAAGAAATAGAGGAAAACAATAGAACAGGAAAGACTAGAGATCTCTTCAAGAAAATTGGAGATACCAAGGGAACATTTCATGCAAAGATGGGCTCAATAAAGGACAGAAATGGTATGGACCTAACAGAAGCAGAATATATTAAAAAAAAATGGTGGCAAGAATACACAGAAGAACTATACAAAAAAGATCTTCACAACCCAGATAATCACCATGGTGTGATCACTCACCTAGAGACAGACATCCTGGAGCGTGAATTCAAGTGGGCCTTAGAAAGCATCACTACAAACAAAGCTAGTGGAGGTAATGGAATTCCAGTTGAGCTATTTCAAATCCTAAAAGATGATGCTTTGAAAGTGGCGCACTCAATATGCCAGCAAATTGGGAAAACTCAGCAGTGGCCACAGGACCGGAAAAGGTCAGTTTTCATTCTAATCCCAAAGAAGGGCAATGCCAAAGAATGTTCAAACTACCGAACAATTGCACTCATCTCACATGCTAGCAAAGTAATGCTCAAAATTCTCCAAGCCAGGCTTTAACATTGTGTGAAATGTGAACTTCCAGATGTTCAACTGGATTTAGAAAAGGCAGAGGAACCAGAGATCAAATTGCCAATATCTGCTGGATCATAGAAAAAGCAAGAGAATTCCAGGAAAACATATACTTCTGGTTTATTGATTATGCCAAAGCCTTTGATTGTGTAGATCACCACAAACTGTGGAAAATTCAAGAGATGGGAATACCAGAACACCTGACCTATCTCCTGAGAAACCTGTATGCAGGTCAGGAAGCAACAGTTAGAACTGGACATGGAACAACAGACTGGATCCAAATAGGAAAAGGAGTACATCAAGGCTGTATATTGTCACCCTGCTTATTTAACTTATAAGCAGAGTACATCATGCAAAATGTGGGGCTGGATGAAGCACAAGCTGGAATCAAGATTGCTGGGAGAAATATCAATAACTTCAGATATGCAGATGATACCACCATTATGGCAGAAAGTGAAGAGGAACTGAAGAACCTCTCAAAGAAAGTGAAAGAGAAGAGTGAAAAAGCTGGCTTAAAACTCAACATTCAAAATATGATCATGGCATCTGGTCCCATCACCTCATGGCAAATAGATGGGGAAACAATGAAAGCAGTGAGAGACTTTATTTTCTTAGGTTCCAAAATCACTGCAAATGGTGACTGCAACCATGAAATTAAAAGATGCATTCCCCTTGGAAGAAAAGTTATGACCCACCTAGATAGCATATTGAAAAGCAGAGACATTACTTTGCCAACAAAGGTCCATCTAGTCAAGGCTATGGTTTTTCCAGTGGTCATGCATGGATGTGAGAGTTGGACTGTGAAGAAAGCTGAGTGCCGAAGAACTGATGCTTTTGAACTGTGGTGTCGGAGAAGACTATTGAGAGTCCCTTGCACTGCAAGGAGATCCAACCAGTCCATCCTAAAGGAAATCAGTCCTGAATATTCATTGGAAGGACTGTTGTTTGAGCTGAAACTCCAATACTTTGGCAGTCTAATGTGAAGAACTAACTCATTGGAAAAGACCCTGAGATGAAAGCAGGAGGAGAAGGGGATAACAGAGAATGAGATGGTTGGATGGCATCACTGACCCAGTGGATATGAGTTTGAGCAAGCTCTGGGAGTTGGTAATAGACAAGGCAGCCTGGCATGCTGCAGTCCATGGTGTCGCAAAGAGTTGGACACTACTGAGTGACTAAACTAACTGACCGATATATATATATATATATATATATATATATATATATATATATATATATATATATATTTTCTTTTTCAGATTATTTTTCATTATACGTTATTACAAGATATTGAATATAATTCCCTGTGCTATACAGTAGGTCCTTGTTTATTTATTCATATAACTTTATTTCTTTCCCTCTTTATCACCTTTCCCAGTGCTATTTCTTTTCCTGATCGGCATCCAGTCTTTGTTTTCTTATGTGGTTGATTTACATAAGTAATATTATTCTGTTCATCTTTTTCTGCTTCTTTGTTTCCCATAGTATCACAATTATAAAGCTAATTACATTGATATCTATGTACCTAGTGTGTTCATTTTGACTACTGCATAGTATTCCATGACTTGCATATCCTGCATTTTATTTATTTGTTCCCCTGTTGATGAACATTTAGGTTGTTTCTAATTCCTTTCTATTGCAATATTGCAGTGGACATTTTCACATAAGCCATTTTCTGTACCTGTGAGAACACTTCTTGTGGGATATATATCCAGAAGTAGAACTGGTCTATCACAGGGTGCGTACAAATTAAAATTTTCTAAATATTTCCTAATTCCTCTCCAAGTTGGGTATATCCATTTACATAATTCCCTATTTCCCTACATCGTTATTAACACTTATTATTAGCTTACTCTTTTCAAATGTTTTGCCAGTCTGATGAGCATAAAAGAATATCTTGTTACTGTTTTAATTTGCCTTTTCCTAATGATAATGAGGTTGAACATTTCTTTAGATTATTATGATCTTCTTATTGAAGCTTCCCCTTCTGTAAGTTGCCTATTTGTACGTTTGTTGTCTTCTCTGTCAGATTTTGTGTATCTTTCTTGCCCTACATATTCTGGATATTAATCTGTTTTGTTCATATATATTACAAATATTTTCTCCAAGCCTGTTACCTCTCTGTTCGATTTGCTCATTGTGTCCTCTGTAGAAAAGAAATCTTAACTCTTAATGGACATTAATCAAATTCATCCACTTTTGCCTTTATGGTTTGTGCTCTCCACATCTTAAGAAAACATTCTTACCCCCATGCCACAAAGATATTCTCCTATATATTCTACCAAGAATTGTATAGCTTTGCCTTTTATGTTTAAGTCTTCACTATCTCTAGAGTTTATTTTGTATATGGCATGAGAAAAGCATTTATTTTTATTTTTTCTATGTAATAAGCTTATTTTTCCACTATTGCTACATTATGCCAGTTTTACATAGAATGGACCTTTTCTGTGGTCTTCAGTTTTGATCAGTAAGTCAGGATTTATTTATCAGGCTTCTATTGTGTTTCAAAGCCTTGAAGAGGAAATCTAGTGGAGCTTATGACACAAAACCTGCCTTCAGGAAACACGCCATCTATCTAGAAGAATAAAACATAGACACAAGGACCTGAGAATATGCACAAAGCAACACCTAGGTAAGGATAAATAAAGATCTTGGAAGCTGAGAACACAAGTTTAGAGGGTTAAAAAAGGAGCTGGGTCCCTATTGTCAGTATAGGATGGATAAAAGGTTTGGACTAGGGGTACAAGGGGAGAAGGCAATGGCACCCCACTCCAGTACTCTTGCCTGGAAAATCCCATGGACGGAGGAGCCTGGTAGGCTGCAGTCCATGGGGTCGCTAAGAGTCGGACACGACTGAGCGACTTCACTTTCACTTTTCACTTTCATGCATTGGAGAAGGAAATGGCAACCCACTCCAGTGTTCTTGCCTGGAGAATCCCAGGGACAAGGGAGCCCGGTGGGCTGCCGTCTATGGGGTTGCACAGAGTCGGACATGACTGAAGCGACTTAGCAGCAGCAGCAGCAGCAGGGGTACAAGGAAAGCTTCCCAGGTGGCACTAGTGATAAAGAACCCGCCTGCAAATGCAGGAGACATAAGAGATGTGAGAAGTTCCCCTGGAGAAGGAAATGGCAACCCATTCCACTATTCCTGCCTGGAGAATCCTATGGACAGAGGAACCTGGCGGGCTACAGTCCATGGGGTCGCAAAGAGTTGGCCACGACTGACGCGACTGAGCACACATGCAGTTACAGGGACAGCATTTGATGTCATCACCCTGAGATGCTCGTCCAATCAACCTAGCTTTATGCAGTTGCCACAGAATGAGAGATGGGAGCCACTAAGGCTTCATCATTTGCCATGATCTGGCCTTGCTGGTACGCTCTGTGTTTTCCTTCTCATGAACTTTTCCCTTCGTATAGCTCCCCAGCCCCAGGGTACCAATTAAGAAGGAAGCAAAGTCATTTTTGACTGGAGTCCAGGTACCCAGTCCACAAAATCTCCCTGAATCAGCTGTCTCCCTTTTCAGAGAAACAGACTGAATTGAAGGGAAATTATTTATAATAATAATAATACCCTCACAGCCCTTCTGGAGCCCACATTTTCTCCACAAATATATTATACCTTGGTCACCACTGGGAAGGGAGGCAGATGACAGAGGGAAGTTTTTGTAGACTGAGTACATAGACTCTGGTCAAAGGACCTCAGGGTGAGGGAGATACCAGAAAGGAGTTCCCAGACAGACAGGACCAAGCTGTCTCCCTTTTTCCAGAGGCCTCCCTCTGCCCAAATTCCTGGTACCTAGTTTGCCTGTGCCTTTCCTATTCTATGGCCAGAAAACTATGGAGCTTCAGAGAGCGTCAGGAACCCTCCTCCCTCGTCCCCACCACCAGTCCCCCTCTGCCTCAGGAGGCCTCAGCCGTGGCACAGAGGTGTAACATCTCGCCTTCCAAACATGGCTTTCCTAGGCATCTGCACTGAAAAGCACAGGTCAATTATCCTCAGCAGGGCAGGCTGTATTCAGTGTAGCCAGCATCCGAGGCTGATTTTGCTCCTAGTCATCTCCTTCTGCTTTAGTGCTTTGAGACTTTGGAAGGGTGGGCAGGAAAGGAATGGAGGGGAAGAGGGATAGGGGCAGAAAAGCAAACAGAGCTCATCAAAACCAACAAACAATAAAGCCCAAGCTCCTAGCTCCTTAATCCTCTCAGGTCCTAGTCCTCACCATGGCAACCAGTAAGCCTCTAGGCCTCCTGAGTCCTCAATCCAGTTGATAGTGAAGAGCAGACGCTGGCTGCTTTGACTGGGATGGTTTCAATACTGGGCAAATTAAACTGGTCCTGAGGAGATGTGAAAGTTGAAGGAGCAGGCAGAGAGAGGAGAAGGAACATTGAGATGAGGAATGGCAGGTTTCTGTCAGGCAGCATCTCTCAGTAATTCTCTTAGGGAGATGGAGGGGACCTCTGCTACCAACTTGGATTAACTCTCAAAGGTCCCAGGTGGAGGCTGGCCCTCCCCACTCCCTTCCCCATTCCCCTTAGGCAACCCTCTGCAGTGTCAGGTATCCTTCATTGTGGGTGGGTGCCAGTCAGCTCTCTGCAGCCTAAAGTGAGACGCTCCTTCTTTGTCCAAAAGCAGAAAGAGGAGCTAGAAAGTAAAACTTGGCAGGGTTCCCATTTTCACCTTACCCAGGAAATAGCTGGTCATTGGTTACAGTCTCTCTCCCCAGAGAAACAGGAGAGACACTCTTCAGGAAAGATTCTTGGCAACTCAGTTCCTCTGACCCAGTACCTCTGCCCCACCAGACCTCCCAAAGTCACCACTGCCATAGCTTTGTTGGGTTCAACCTGTCCACTAAAGGGCCCTGACCTCCATGGATAGACAGCCATCTGCCAAAGTGGGCAGTCCTTCCAGTCATATCAGAGGCTCTATAACTCCCACAGGTGACTGTTTTGGCCAACTACCTCTCCCGAGAAACAGGCTGGAGCTGGGTATGGGGCTGCAATAGAGTCATTGATACACACAATGAGCTGAGCCTGGACTCAGAAATCAGACCCCAGTCTAGTCCCCAGGCAGCTCACACTGGCCCTGTCCCCCATCAAGGTGGATGAATTCTTAGATCTTTTCCTAAATGCATGCTTTGACAAGGAAAGGGGAGGCAGTAAGCTGGGGAGAAAGGACTCAGGGGAGGCCCTTGGGTGTTTTGCTCATGTCCACGACTAGTGAAGGGTTGCTTCCTCAATTTGTTCCTAGTGGGTTTGATTTCTCCTATTGCAAATGAAACTGGGTACTCTTTCCTCCTTAAAAATACTACCTTTTTTCCTCTGTATGTGTTCCTGGGTCTGATACCATCTGCACACTCTTTCCATTCCCTTAGTGAGGCACTGAGTCCCAGAATCTGGAAAAAAATGATCATCTTCACTTTAGCCTCAACCTCTAAGACCTTAATACCTTAGACTTATTAATTTCTGAGTTAGGGAGGAGTCTTGCTTTCACTCATTCACTCACTCATCTGCCATTTTTTGAAAGTCACTAGACTAATGTCCTTGAAGGCAGGGGCTATGTCTGATTTAGCTCACCAGCCTGCTCCAGTGCCTGCTTGGCATGCAGTCGGTATTCAGTGAAGAATTTTTTGACTGAAGCCTCTTATGTGCATAACCTCAGAATCTATTGATGACTTAAAACAACAGTAATGCCTAAAGCTTCCATTTATTGAACAACTGCCTGTGCTAAGTACTTCAGATACACATTCTAATTTAATGTTTGAGGGACAGAAACTGTTATTCAATTCCATTCCACAGAAGAGAATAATGAGACTCAAGGACATTAATTTTTTCCAACTCACGTGGTTAATAAATAAGTGGCAAACCCAGGTCCTTTGGACTCCAAAGCCTGCCTCCCTATACCGGTGTTAAGGAAGTGCCGCTGAGATTAAGGTTACTATCTGGTCCCCAAAATTCCAGTTAACTTTTCACAGAGAGATCCTTGGCCACATACTTTATTCCCAACACTGGCAAACCAGTTTGTCTGAAGGAGCCCAAGAGAGACAGTGTGTGGTGTGTTATATATGCCTTTCTACTTGCCAATATCCCTTACTCAGGTACAAAAAGTTTTGTACAAAAGTTTGTACAGAAGTTTTACCGAACACTTTTTCCCCCTTCCTCCAATCAGAAGAGGGAGTTAAATTATTGTCCCTTCATTTACAGATAAGGACCCTGAGGCTCAAAGGAAGTGATACAAATTGCCTAGGTTCACAGAGCCAAGAAGTAGTAGAGCTGCAGCTAAAATTCACTCTTTACTGTCTCTAAAAAATCCCCAAGCATATGCATGGTTGAGTCTCTTTGCCGTCCACCTGAGACTATCACAACATTGTTAATTGGCTACATGCTTAATGTGCTTAGTCGCTCAGTCATGTCAGACTCTGAGATCCCATGGACTATATTCCGCCAGACTCCTCTGTCCATGGGATTTCCCAGGCAAGAATACTGGAGTGGGTTGCCATGCTCTCCTCCAGGAGATCTTTCCGACCCTGGGATGGAACCCACGTCTCCTGTAGTTTCCTGCACTGCAGGCGGATTCTTTATTTGCTGAGCATCAGGGAAGCCCATACTCCAATACAAAATTAAAAGTTTAAAAAAGATAAAAATTAAAAAAAAATCCGGGAGCATAAGCCACTGGGTCTCCTTCATATGCAAAGCATTGGAAATCTTGCTCTGTGGCACGTGCCAATTCCCACTAAAAGACTGCTGCCTTCTATTAAGACAAAGACAGTCTAGGGGGCCAGTGCTGCATCCTAAATTGCCAACTGGGGAGAAACTTGGCATCTCTCATGCACCGTCAAAAGTAGAAACCCATTACCCTGCAGGAAAATCTTTTGATATCTTGCCCTCAAAGGTGCTGTCTAAGAATTAGACTCCTTCCCCCATCCCTCCATCCCCCAAACAAGTCAGGGATATGTGCTCAGATGCAGTGAAAGCTGGCAAGGGCTTCTGCGAGGTTTTTGTTTGTTTTCCCCTGACACCTAATTGAGGACCAGGAATGCATGTCACTTCTTCCCTCCATCTGTCCTCTTTCCCCTCTGAGAACTCTTAATCATTTTTAAAGTCCAATGAATAAAGAAAACAGGCCACACACTCACCCCTTAGAGATTACAGCACTGCTCTCTAAAAGTAGGCCTTGGTCATAAAGAGAACACTGCTGGATGGGGCAAAAGCCAACAGATTAGTGGGGATTTGCATCAGCCTAAGTAGGCTTAACTCCTAAGTGGCAAAGTGGCTTGAACAAAGATCCATCCGAATTCTGTTAGTGACTCCCATACAGGATTCTTTCTCCTCCTCCTCCTCCTCTCCTGTATGACTATCACCCCACCCCCATCCCTCCCATAAGATGCTGTCCTTCTCTGCCTCTCCCACTGTCAAGTGACTGAAAGAATAACATTGCCTGAGCTTCCTTCACTGAATTATTCATCTTTGCTGCCTGGGCATGACAAACTTCTCATTAAAAGCCCTGGGTGGGGGTGACCCCTCTCCCTGTCTCAGCCCGCACAGCTACCAGGAGAAAGAGCCAAGAGGAGGAAGAGACATGGTGGCTGGGGTGGGAGTTCCCCCCCAAAGGGCCTGTAGACAGAGTCCATGAGACCCGGGGACTCAGGAGGGTGATGGACGCAGGCAGGCTCCTGACTCCAGGGTGACCAGCATGCTAGTCTGGGCCATCATCCTTCTTGAAAGCTTTGGACAAACACAGAAGGCCTGAGCCCACCATGCCTCTCAGCCTAAGACTATCCAAGTGCTGAGCAGTCAAAGAAATAGTCATGACACTGAGGAGAACTCACCCCTGTCTCTGCCATCAGGACTCAGTAAAGTAGGACAAGTTATCCATCCCAATTGTACCTAGAGGGACAGAGCCATGCAGGGAAGAGAGTGGAGTGGGGACAGGAGACCTAATTTCTGGTTCCAGCTCTGCCATTAGCCAGCTGTGTGACCCTGGGCACACCACTTGGCTTTTCTGTGTCTGAGTTTTCACTTGTACAAGGGAGGCAGCACACACGGTGTGGTGATTCAGGGCGTGGGCTCTGGAGCCAGGCTGCCCGGGTTCACATCTCAGCTCTGTACGTGACAGTGACAAACCCATTTAGCCTGACAAAGCCTCAGTCCTCTTGCTTGTAAAATGGGGACAACAAATAGTGCCCGCCTCAAAAGATTGCTGCAAACTGTACAGCAGCCAGCACACAGCCTTGAGAGACACCCAGAGATGGTTGCTACGTGCATCTCATCAGAGATCCTCGTTCTCCAGAGTCTGATCTGTTCAAGTCACTGGGGCCTGGCTCTTTGTTCCAGAGGAAACATGCCATTCTGGTGGTGAGGAGACATGGTTTGCAGGTGGCCTGGGCCAGCCCTTCAGAGAAAGATGGAGGCACATCACATGTGATGTTCTGCAAACCTTCGTGTGGCCCTCTTCATTTTGAGGAATCCTGGGGAACCCTGCGGTGGAGACCAGCGCTCCCAGGCTTCCAGGACATTTGCCCATGACTCTGAATAACATAGAGTAAAGGCTGTGAAGGAGGAAAAATAATTTCCTCTCTATCCTTCTAGGTTCTTGACTGAGGCCCCTCAGTTCACTTCAGTTCAGTCACTCAGTCATGTCCGACTCTTTGTGATCCCATGGGCTGCAGCATGCCAGGCCTCCCTGTCCATCACCATCTCCCGGAGCTTGCTCAAACTCATGTCCATTGAGTCAGTGATGCCATCCAACCATCTCATCCTCTGTCACCCCCTTCTCCTCCTGCCTTCAATCTTCCCCAGCATCAGGGTGTTTTCCAATGAGTCAGTTCTTCACATCAGGTTCCCTGAGGCCTCTGGCCCTGTAATAAAAGACAGATTAACAGGAGAAAAACATACAGACTCTTTGGAACCTATGTACCTCCTGCATTCATGGGAGAGACCCAGGAAAATTGAGTGACTCCCCAAAATGGTCTAAGCCTCCAACTTATATACCATCGCCAACTAAAAACAAAAGAAGATGATAAGGGAGTGGGGGAGAGCCAGTGATGGGAGGTTTTCAGGAAAAGCTCAGGGAACAAGGGTAAGATTATCATGAGTATTTAACAATTGCTGTCTTCTCCACTGATAAAAGTTTCTTGAGATTAAGCCATCCTTCTCTTCCTGGTCCAGGAAGGGAGATTCCCTTACAAATGGAGATCTCCCTTATAAATGTATTACAAATGGAGATTTCCCTTATAAATGTAAATGTTTCTTACAATATAGTAACTTCTACTAGGTTTCCAGAGCTTTCCTAGCTCTGCTGTTCCTTAAAAATAACCAGCCTAAAATAATCCTTATGCCAAGGAGATATATTTTGAGGTGGTGAATTCTGCCCTTGCTCTGTGCCCACCGCCAGGGAGCCACAGCCAGAGAGGCCAGGGCCAGGGCAAGAAGTCAGCAAATCCAGGCCTCTCCTGCCCTGGCCTCTGGGTACTCAGACAACCAACCAGAAATGTGCAGCTTCCCTTGACCTCTTACCCCAGACCAGGCTGCCTTGGCTTTGGTTTGCTTTCCATTTGGGGAGTCACCTATGATTCTGCCAAGATTTGGGAACCTACAGAGAAAGGGCCTGTGCTTCAAGCCATTAATGGTGACATGAGCAACCTGGGCAATAGAGCAGCCAGGACTGGCCCCACAGAGGTTTGCCACTCAGCACTGTTGTCCAAGTTGGGGCTGCCACCAGTGCCTCCCCATTCATCCACCTATCCATCCACCCTTCCTTCCATCTCTCCACCCATCCATCCATGTACCAGCTCATCCTTCCATCTCTCCACCCATCCATCCATCCACCCATCCATCCACCCATCCTCCCATCCAACCACCCATCATCCAACCATCCATCTATCCATCCATCCTTCCATCCACCCAACTATCTACCCACCCACCCACCCATCTATCCATCTACCCATCTATCTATACATCCATCCACCCATCCATCTATTCATCTTTCCATCCACCCACCCATCCATCCATCCATCCATCGACCCATCCATCCACCCATCCTTCCATCCAGCCACCAATTCATCCATCCATCCTTCCCTCTACTCACCTATCTACCCATCCACCCAGTCATCTATCCATTTACCCATCTATTCATCCATACATACACCTATCCATCCATGTACCCATCCATCCTTCAATTTACCACTCAACCATCCACCCATCTATCTACCCATCCACTTATCTATCCATCCACACACCCATTAACCCATCTATCCATGTATCCATCCATCCATGCATTCATCTCCAAATATTTAGCTGCCACTTATCACCAGATGGTCAACACCAAAATCAGATTGATTATATTCTTTGCAGCCAAAGATGGAGAAGCTCTATGCAGTCAGCAAAAACAAGACCAGGAGCTGACTGTGGCTCAGACCATGAACTCCTTATTGCCAAATTGAGACTTAAATTGAAGAAAGGAAGGAAAACCACTAGAACATTCAGGTATGACCTAAATCAACTCCCTTATGATTATATAGTGGAAGTGAGAAATAGATTTAAGGGCCTAGATCTGATAGATAGAGTGCCTGACGAACTATGGAATGAGGTTCATGAAATTGTACAGAAGACAGGGATCAAGACCATCCCCATGGAAAAGAAATACAAAAAAGCAAAATGGCTGTCTGGGGAGGCCTTACAAATAGCTGTGAAAAGAAGAGAAGCAAAAAGCGAAGGAGAAAAGGAAAGATATAAACATTTGAATGCAGAGTTCCAAAGAATAGCAAGAAGAGATAAGAAAGCCTTCTTCAGCAATCAATGCAAAGAAATAGAGGAAAACAACAGAATGGGAAAGACTAGGGATCTCTTCAAGAAAATCAGAGATACCAAAGGAATATTTCATGCAAAGATGGGCTCGATAAAGGACAGAAATGGTATGGACCTAACAGAAGCAGAAGATATTAAGAAGAGATGGCAAGAATACACAGAAGAACTGTACAAAAAAGATCTTCACGACCAAGAGAATCACGACGGTGTGATCACTGACCTAGAGCCAGACATCCTGGAATGTGAAGTCAAGTGGGCCTTAGGAAGCATCACTACGAACAAAGCTAGTGGAGGTGATGGAATTCCAGTTAAGCTATTTCAAATCCTGAAAGATGATGCTGTGAAAGTGCTGCACTCAATATACCAGCAAATTTGGAAAAGTGGCCACAGGACTGGAAAAGATCAGTTTTCATTCCAATCCCAAAGAAAGGCAATGCCAAAGAATGCTCAAACTACCACACAATGGCACTCATCTCACACACTAGTAAAATAATGCTAAAAATTCTGCAAGCCAGGCTTTAGCAATATGTGAACCATGAACCTCCTGATGTTCAAGCTGGTTTTAGAAAAGGCAGAGGAACCAGAGATCAAATTGCCAACATCCACTGGATCATGGAAAAAGCAAGAGAGTTCCAGAAAAGCATCTATTTCTGCTTTATTGACTATGCCAAAGACTTTGACTGTGTGGATCACAATCAACTGTGGAAAATTCTGAAAGAGATGGGAATACCAGACCACCTGATCTGCCTCTTGAGAAATTTGTATGCAGGTCAGGAAGCAACAGTTAGAACTGGACATGGAACAACGGACTGGTTCCAAATAGGAAAAGGAGTTCATCAAGGCTGTATATTGTCACCCTGTTTATTTAACTTATATGCAGGGTACATCATGAGAAATGCTGGACTGGAAGAAACACAAACTGGAATCAAGACTGACGGGAAAAATATCAATAACCTCAGATATGCAAATGACACCGCCCTTATGGCATAAAGTGAAGAGAAACTAAAAAGCCTCTTGATGAAAGTGAAAGAGGAGAGTGAAAAAGTTGGCTTAAAGCTCAACATTCAGAAAACGAAGATCATGGCATCTGGTCCCATCACTTCATGGGAAATAGATGGGGAAACAGTGGAAACAGTGTCAGACTTTATTTTTCTGGGCTCCAAAATCACTACAGATGGTGACTGCAGCCATGAAATTAAAAGGCGCTTACTCCTCGGAAGGAAAGTTATGACCAACCTAGATAGCATATTCAAAAGCAGAGACATTACTTTGCCAACAAAGGTCCGTCTAGTCAAGGCTATGGTTTTTCCAGTGGTCATGTATGGATGTGAGAGTTGGACTGTGAAGAAGGCTGAGCGCGAAGAATTGATGCTTTTGAACTGTGGTGTTGGAGAAGACTCTTGAGAGTCCCATGGACTGCAAGGAGATCCAACCAGTCCATTCTGAAGGAGATCAGCCCTGGGATTTCTTTGGAAGGAATGATGCTGAAGCTGAAACTCCAGTACTTTGGCCACCTGATGCGAAGAGTTGACTCATTGGAAAAGACTGATGCTGGCAGGGATTGGGGGCAGGAGGAGAAGGGGATGACAGAGGATGAGATGGCTGGATGGCATCACTAACTCGATGGACGTGAGTCTGGGTGAACTCTGGGAGTTGGTGATGGACAGGGAGGCCTGGCGTGCTGCGATTCATGGGGTCACAAAGAGTCGAACATGACTGAGCGACTGATCTGATCTGATCTGATCTATCCTGTGCCTGGCCCTGTACCAGGTGCTGTGGGAACTCAGCAATGAGAACAACACAGGCCTGGACCTAAGGGAGCTTACAGTCTATTCAGGGGAGGGGAGGGGCTTTATGAGGAGCCTCACACATGGATGTGAGATTACAGATTGTGAGAAACAGAAAGAAATAGAGAGGTGTTCTGAATGCCTGTAAGAGTAGGTAGCCAGGGATAAAGCCCAAAGAGGTGATGCTTAGGCCTGACTCCAAGGGAGAGAAGGCACCAGGCAGGCAATGATTGAGGGGAGAGGTTGAAGGAGAGCCGAGTTGTGTCCCTGCCCTGGGCCAGGGTGTTTCCAAGTCCTTTGCCTTGGTGGGTCAGGCTCTGGGTTCTGGATGCCCATTGAGTTTCACTTGACAAACAAACTCTCTGACTGCTACCACCAAGGCTTTTCAATACCGAGCCCTCAGACCATGGGCCTCAGAGTCCAAGAGAAAACTTGATATAGGTACGTGCCTGAGCTGCACAGCCCACAGAGACCTGAATTTAGCAGGTCATGGTGGACTCAAGTATTTGCATTTTTAATAAGGTCTCCAGGTGGTTCTAAGTATATTGGACTTGGAGAATCTCTTTACATTCTAGAGCATGGGGGAGATAGTTTGGTGGCAAAAACAAAATTATTGAATTATTGTTTATATGTATGAGCCTGGGTTAAAAGTGACTCTCTCAAGAGCATTCTACAGTCCCTGACAGGCTCTAAAGATATCTTGGGCTTTCTGAATGGGCTTTTTCTTAGGGCTCCCACATGTTCCAGTTTACTGGGACTCTCCTTGTTATATAATTGAAAGTTCCATGTACCAGGAAACCCCTCAGTGTCAGCAAACCAGGGTGGTTGATCACCTTATTTTCTTAGAGAAAAGCACTCCTAGATTTACCTTGGAAAAGAAGGAGTCACTAGAATAAGAGATCCCACCCATATCTGGCCAAAATGCTCCCTAACATGCTAAACCTGTCTTCTTATCTCTCTGCAAAGAGCCGCACGGCATACTTCTCCCTCCATTCCCCAGTGTACACTCTCGCTCCTTTTTTCTTCTGGACAAGTATCATTTCCAAAAGAAGGAATGACAAGCCAGCAGGTCCCACAGCATATCCAAAATTTGGAGATGGAAACACCAAAGTTGCACCGAAGGCTAAGCCCTGGACTTAGAATCTAGAGCAGAAAGAAGCTATCAGCTGCCAGATTCACAGAGTAATTGAAAAGAAGACATATAGCATCACCATGGCAACTAGCCTCCAAAAGCCCCCAGCACCTGCTCCTTTCTATACAAGATTTCCCCAAACAGGAATATTTCTTACTTCCTTGTTTTTCTTTTCAATAAAGATGTTAATTTTATTTCCCCTCATTTGTGCTTAATGTTCCAGTAGCAAGTTAGCTTTTCCCTGGCTCTCCAGCCCCTCCCTGTCTCTCCCAAACCTTTTTTTCTCCTCTCTCACCAGCTTCCCCTCCCCTCCTGTCTATCTTCTCTGATTTATTCTGTCTGTCCTCACAACTTCCTGTCCCCCCACCTCCAAGGAATATTTCTAACCTAAGCCCTCATCCAGAATATTTTATCAGCTGCAGTTCTAACTCCCTAGCAAGCACTAGTCTTTGCTCTGGGTGAGGGCTAGTTGGTGCTCCCTCCAAAGCCCACCTACTCTGTTCTGGTGCCCCCAGCTGAAGGGGCACAGTGCAGCAAAACCACTTCAGCCCACAGAACAAATGAAGGAACAAAAGGGCTCCAGGGCCAAGACTAATAATAGCTTACCTAGTGCTGCCTATGTGTCTGGCTCTTGGCTAGAATCTATTATCACATTTAATCTTCATGACAACCCTGATGGCACAGGTTTTGTTTATTATCTCACTTAGCAGATAAGGAAACAGGGGCTTAGACTGGTTAAGTCACTTGTAGAGGGTCACACAGCTAGTAAGTGATAGAGCTAGGATTTAAACCTAGTCAGTCAGGTGGTCGGAGAAGGCAATGGCAACCCACTCCAGTACTCTTGCCTGGAAAATCCCATGGGCAGAGGAGCCTGGTAGGCTGCAGTCCATGGGGTCGCGAAGAGTCAGACACGACTGAGCAACTTCATTTTGACTTTTCACTTTCATGCATTGGAGAAGGAAATGGCAACCCACTCCAGTGTTCTTGCCTGGAGAATCCCAGGGATGGGGGAGCCTGGTGGGCTGCCGTCTATGGGGTCGCACAGAGTCAGACACGACTGAAGCGACTTAGCAGCAGCAGCAGCAGTCAGGTGGTGCTACTGGTAAAGAACCCGACTGCCAATGCAGGAGACATAAGAGACACGGGTTCAATCCCTGGGTCAGGAAGATCCCTAGAGGAGGGCATGGCAACCCACTCCAAGTATTCTTACCTGGAGAATCCCCATGGACAGAGGAGCCTGGCGGGCTACAGTCCATAGAGTCGCACAGAGTTGGACACAACTGAAGAGGCTTAGCATGCACTCAGTCTAATGCCAAAAAGCTGCTCTTTTCACAATGACTTTCAGAAACTGTTTGGGGAAGAAGATTCTGTCCTGATTCACTGAATGGGAATGGGAATCCAGGTATACCCTCTAATCAGCATTATTTGGAGGGAGTGGTCAATAAAAAGGTCCTGGGTAACAGTACCTGCTCCCTTGAATCTGCTTAGATCCAAGGGAGCAGTGTGGCAGAAAGTGAAATGGAGCAGGACCCTATGGTCCTTGACACCCATACCCCTACCATGACCTCTGCCTGCCTTTTGTCTGTGGAAAACTTCCGTCAAAGAATAAGTTTAATCACAGAGGTGAGAAGTGTGGAAACAAAGGAAAACAGTCAAAGGAGACTAAATAATAGTTATGTAGTCATTAAGCATAGTCAAGGATATAGTTCTTTCTCAAGGGCTATAGATAATATTCTGAGCCACATCCTGTGAGTTGTCTTACAGATACTGAAACCCCAGGTAGAGAAGTTAAATACATGATGACCAGACTGTACCCAGGACATGAGCTGCCACAATTCTGAGAACAGGTCTCAAAGAAATGGGAACAAATGGACCCTGGAACTGAAAATGAACTGTACCTAAGACAATCAAGATGATGCTGGTCAGACTACTGATGACCAATTTGAAGATGACTGTCAGAGCTGTGCTGTGTCTGCGTGCAGCACCCTGCGGGGCGGGGGGCGGCCTTTGGACAAATGTCCGCCACCCTCCCCCCACCCAGTTGTGGAGTTGCCAGCATCTGAAATAAAGCAAACTTTCCTTTCCACCAGCCTGTCCTGTTTATTGGCCTTTGAGCGACAAGCAGCCAGATCCCACACACTCTTTTGGTAACAAAAGGACAACAAGGGAGTTGAGTAACACTTTTTTCATTCATCCAACACATTTAGCTAATATTTCCCATGAACCAGGCTCTACTCAGCCTATCCATAGGCCTCTGTATTGTTGTGGAAAGACTTTCTGGTGCTAGGAGCTCTGTGGATGAGGCCTGGCTCTCCACTTGTCATCTCTGAGCCTGTTTCTGGAAATAATAATACTTGTGAGTTAACAAAAATTATGGCTCTGGAAGTGTCTGACACAAGAGCAGTCAACCTTGTAGAGGCAAAATCACTTCTACATGGGAAAGTTCCACTGAAACAAAGGGATGTGGTACTGAACTCTACCACAGACGGGATGGGTCCAGGGATGCTGGATATGTGCTAAGTCACTTCAGTAGTGTTCAACTCTGTGTGACCCCATGGACTCTAACCCTCAAGGCTCCTCTGTCCATGGGGTCCTCCAGGCAAGAATACTGGAGTGGGTTGCCATGCCCTCATCCAGGGGGTCTTCCAGCCCAGGGATCGAACCCACATCTCTTATGTCTCCTGCATTGGCAGATGGGTTCTTTACCACCAGCACCACCTGTGAAGCCCAAAAGAAGATTCTGGGACCCCTACCAACTCTCTTAGGAGTGGGCACTCTCAAAGCAAGGATCCCCAAGGCTGCCCATGGTATCACCTATTTGCATCTTGGAGTGCACAGCTTCCCATTTCCAGATCCTGTGGCCAAAGAAGAGACCCAAGCCTTTGTAGTACACAGTGTTTCGATCTGACACCAATCTTCTACAGTGATGAGGTCTCTGTATAAAGATGCTGCGGAGGCAACATTATTTTTATCATTATCATTATTAGAGTGGGAGTTTGTGTGCCCAGGCTTGCAAGGGAAGCTGACCCTATAGAACAGGGATTAAAGAAATGCTTTGGGTAAGCGGGGAGCAGGTTGCCAAGAAATTCTAAGGAAATTCAATCATTTGTTTCACTCTTTTTCTCTCTCCTCTTTTCATCTCTCATTTCTTACCTCATTTCTGTATTTTTTTTTTTTTTGGTTTTGTTTTTTTGGAAGACAATAAGTTACTGAGTAAACAGTGGAAAAAGAAGCTCGGGTGTGCATAATTTAGCTGACTTGTGGCTTAATTAAAGGGACTCCCTTGGCCCTGCTGCTGAGCCTTTACAGCAGAGTAGCAACTCAGGAAGACATCTTGCCTTGGCCTGTGCTTGGTCAGGATGACTCGTGGCTGTGAGGTACAGGGAAGAGGGTAGGTGTACACACGTGGACCTTGTGGAGAGGGCCAGGAGAAAACATCAGAAAGCACAGAGCACAAAACAGAGAAATGGTCTGGGCTTCTAGTAGAAGGCAAGAATGTGATGGGGAGCAACTCTTGGGAGCCAGAGTTTCTGAGATCGACTCCAAGCTCTAAACCAAATAGCTAGCTGTGCCAAGCTTCTGCACAAAGATGATAGAGGCAACTTTAGAGTCAACTAGGGAGTACTCTTGCCTGGAAAATCCCATGGACGGAGGAGCCTGGTAAGCTGCAGTCCATGGGGTCGCTAAGAGTCGGACCTGACTGAGCGACTTCATTTGCACTTTTCACTTTCATGCATTGAAGAAGGAAATGGCAACCCACTCCAGTGTTCTTGCCTGGAGAATCCCAGGGACGGCGGAGCCTGGTGGGCTGCCGTCTATGGGGTCACACAGAGTCGGACACGACTGAAGCGACTTAGCAGCAGCAGCAGCAACAGGGGATTCCCAGGTGGCGCTAGTGGTAAAGAACCTGCCTGCCAATGCAGGAGACAAAAGAGGCATGAATGTAATCCCCAGGTCAGTAAGATCCCCTGGAGGAGGGCATGGCAACCCATTCCAGTATTCTTGCCTGGAGAATGCCAAGGACAAAGGAGCCTGGTGGGCTACAGTCCATGGGGTCACAAAGAGTCTGACATGACTGAGCAACTGAATACACACACACACACACACACACACACACACACACACACATTAATTGCAGCCATGATTCATCTGGTGGATAAAAATTTCCCCTTACTAGGGTGGAGGCAACTTCACCATTAACCACAGCAAAGTTTGATTTAGACAAAAGTATTGATTATGGACTGTACCTTAATGTTCTAAGGATCTAGTTTGCTCTCACTTGACTAGAGCAGTCAGTCGGGGGGGAAAGCATGCCTGACTTTGACTCTTGTTTGACCTTTGGGGGAAAAAAAGGCCTATTCCACAGCCAAGCTCACCAGTATTTAGGCTGGGGAAAGTGCAATTTCTTCCTTCAAAAGCCTCCAGAGTGGCCTTTGATTCATAGGAAGACAGGATGCTGTCCTTTCTCCACTCTGCACTCAACCCCTGGAAACAGGGGGATCTGCATGGCAGAACCAAGAACCATGATGAATCAATGATTCTTTACTTCCTATTCCCCCTTTCTTAAAATGAAGAGGCCTACCCTAACCCTCACTTGGGATCAGTGGACTTCAGTTGATCTCTGCAAGACACTCTGAACTCGAAGCTAAGTGGAGATCTGAGTAAGTACAGAGCAGTAGATAGGCCAGAGTCTGAATATAGAATTGGATATGAGAGAGACATCTAAACATTTCCTGGATGCTAACTACAAAAAGAAGCCTAGTTTCATCTCTGCTTTAGTCTATCTTATTGGTTGGCTTGAGTTTCACCAACTTGTAAACCTAATATCTTAATGTTTAAAAACTGGAAGTGGGATGAGAGTAGAGGTACAGTGAAGACATGAAGTGTTGTGGGCCTTTATTTTTCCATCTGTAGCATGGATCTAGGAAAAAGCAATCATAGCATATCAAATTGAAACAAAGAGTTAAAGACAGTGAAATGTCTCTAATAATAGTTATGAATCTCACCAACTTGTAAAAAAAATCTTCTCTGCCTCTGACAAGTTGGAAGCACTTTGAATGCCAGAAATTTCTCTACAGAGTAACTAGAATCCCTTTAAAGTCTCCATGGAGATCAGAGAATCCTCTCAGAGTAAGGGGATGAGGAGGGCACTTTGGCATCATTAGAGTCTATGGTGCACTCAGTTTCACCACAGGCACTGGCCTTCTTAGCACTGATTAACAGCTTCTCCAGGATTTGTTCTATGATGTGAGGAGTATCTTGTTAGTTTCACTTTATCTGGTAATATTCTGACTGCTTGCTTGAGCTTGGATGGAATCTAAGCCATCAAAAGAGACCCATTTCAAATTCTCTCCTTCTGGTAACTCAGAATGAGCTGAGCTCCCCTGCCTGTGCTTCCAGTTTCCTCCTAGATGCTTCTCTGAAGAGTGAAAATATTTGTTCCTACTCAGTGGGCCTTCTAAACAGTCCTCGTGTACTCTATTCTACCATTTCATAGGCCTGGTTCTGTACATGGAAAATAAGTTGGTCTCCCAAATGTTTTTGCTTAAGGTAATGCAACTGAGCAGACTTCCCTGGCTCCGTGCCACTGCTTGCCTGAAAATGTCAAGACCTCAGCATCCTATTTGTCTCTCCTGAAACCAGACCATAATTGAGGATGGTTGTACTGGGTTTGCAGTTGTGAAACAGCACCTGCCTTTGACTCAGCAGTGGGCACACCACTGTGGAAAGTGAGGGGATTATAGAACACGTGGGATGGTAGAAAGGCAATGTGAAGGTTACAGAAAGAAACTGACAATGGGCAGGAAAAAGAAGTCAGAGTTCTCAAAGCCATGCTCTCTCGGGGTTGGAAGATGATGTTGCTGACCGTGCAGGAGAGGGTGACAGCAAAAGCTGGTATGTGTGACCTGCTGAGGTTTGTTCTCTGATTAGCAGCTCGGGTGACTCTCTGCAAGCGCCTGCCATTGATTAGGATCTGTCGCTTTGGGCCATATGCTGCATAACTTTCACAAAAATGAATTAACCCGCTCCGTAAACAGAGAATTGGTTCAATTTAGCACCTTACCAAGGGATTCCAATTTTTCTGTGTAAGTGACTGTGGTGAAAAGGGCTTCGTTAGTGCAGTATATGAAGAAACCACAGTCACAAATCAAAGAACAAGATCCACTTGCACTCAGGAAGGAAAGGACCACTCACCACACCCCAACTTCATCACACTCCACGGTCACACTTTTGGATGATAATTGCTGGCAGCAAGGCATCATCTTCAGACTATTAAGAAGTGCTGTGTGTGCATACATAGACGTGTGTATATTCAGATGATGAAGACTACAAGAGTGTACAATTAAACTAGCGTATCTTTTCTAATGTAAAATTCTAGTCTTTGTCATATAAAATTGGCTAATCTAACTATAACTATGTGCTTAGTTTCATTAATGCAAATTCTGCATATTTCTATGTACAGTCAGCAGTTAAATTCTTCCTCACTCCAGTGTCGAGTATCCTATTGCAGCAGACATTGAATTTATTCATCAGTTCAGTTCAGTTCATTTCAGTTCAGTCTCTCAGTCATGTCTGACTCTTTGCGACCCCATGAATTGCAGCATGTCAGGCCTCCCTGTCCATCACCAACTCCCGGAGTTCACTCAGACTCACGTCCATCAAGTCAGTGATGCCATCCAGCCATCTCATCCTCTGTCGTCCCCTTCTCCTCCTGCCCCCAACCCCTCCCAGCATCAGAGTCTTTTCCAATGAGTCAACTCTTCGCATGAGGTGGCCAAAGTATTGGAGTTTCAGCTTGAGCATCATTCCTTCCAAAGAATACCCAGGACCGATCTCCTTTAGAATGGACTGGTTGGATCTCCTTGCAGTCCAAGGCACTCTCAAGAGTCTTCTCCAACACCATAGTTCAAAAGTATCAATTCTTCAGCGCTAAGCTTTCTTCACAGTTCAACTCTCACATCCATACATGACCACTGGAAAAACCATAGCCTTGACTAGATGGGCCTTTGTTGGCAAAGTAATGTCTCTGCTTTTGAATATGCTATCTAGGCATGGGAAAATCAAAAAACAAAAAAGACTGGAGGACAGACAGAAAGACAAACTGAAAGAAAGACAGAAAGAAAAAACAAAGACAGAGGAGAGAGAGAAAGAGAGCAGAGAGAGAGAGAGACAGAGAATGAAGCCTGAGTAATTGAAGACAACTTAGAGAAGCATAACAGCAACAGTGCTAAGAGTGCCCTTAATCCCCCTAAATATCCTAGTGAGGAAGGTGCTTATTAGCAGTCACAGACAAATATGTATGTACCACCAGAGTTACTCAAATTGACCCAGACATGTATATTCTGTTTAGGGTTGGATTATTGGAGGAAAAGCTTCTTGGGAGGGTGTCTAGCAGGTGACGATCAGTTGTGATGTGACTAGCAGACAGATTCTGGAATACATGGAAATGAAACTCATTCCTGTCTGCTGAAAAGTCATCTCTCTTTTTTTCATTTTAATTTATTTATTTTTAATTGAAGGATAATTGCTTTACAATATTGTGTTGGTTTCTGCCACACATCAACATGAGTCAGTCAGTCTCTCTTCTTTGTAAAATTGAAGTATAGTTGATTTATATCATGTTAGCTTCAGGTATACAGTACAGTGATTCATATGTATATATACATATGGAGGCTTCCCGGGTGACTCAGCAGAAAAGAATCCACCTGCAATGCAGAAACCACAGGAGACACGGGTTTGATCCCTGGGTCAGGAAGATCCCCTGGAGGAGGGCATGGCAATCCACTCCAGTATTCTTACCTGGAGAATTCCATGGACAGAGAAGCCTGGCAGGCTACAGTCCATGGGATCACACAGAGTCGGACACAACCTGAAGTGACTTGGCACGCATGCACACACGTGTATATGCAGATGTATAGATACATTCCTTCTTAGATTCTTTCCCCTTATAGATTACTACAAAATATTGGGTATAGTTCCTTATGCTATACAGTATGTCCTTGTTGGTTTTCTATTTTCTTTGATTATCTATTTTATACATAGTATTGTATATATGTTAATCCCAAACTCCTAATTTACCTAATCTACTCCTCCTTCTACCCCATTTCCCTTGTAGTAACCGTAAATTTGTTTTATATGTCTGTTTTTGTTTTGTAAATAAGTAAATAGACATTTCTTTTTTTCTAGGTCATATAATAAATGCTCAGCTCAAATGCTTCAAGAGGTTCTCAAGCCCTAGGTAAGGCACTGCTGATGACCCATGCACAGAACCTTCTTCGGGAGGCAATTACATCATTACCCTACTGGAACATAAGCTACACAGGAGCATGGACCTCGTCGGCTTTGTTCACTGTTGTATCTATAGCACCTAGTATCTGGCGTTTGATGCACGCTCAATAAACATTGAAGTGCATGCATGATTTGTGGAAACACAATCCATACCATGCAGTAAATGTTTATTCATCTTTCAAGTTCTGTGGCTTTTATGTCATATAAGGACTTCACCCTTTACACATCATAGATGATCACAATCCCCAAATGAGTGAAATAAGATTTTCATGAACACAATCACCAGCAAATAACCAACTTACTTTTGAAAAGAGGTGTGACATGGTCCTATTATCCTTGAAAAAGAACGTTCAAAAGCCAAGAGACAAGGAGAGTCAATGCAAGCTCTGGGCAAACCTTAATGCAATACTCCTGCATGCCTAGTGAATTGTTCTCAAGTGGCCAGTGGGATGAGTAATGATGCTGAGAGCCCAGCAGGGAAAAATGGTGCCAATCAGGATGCTAGTCAATACACTGTCCCTGCCTGGAGCCCCATTTCTCTGTTGTTCCTTAGACACTGAACAGAGAGCTAGTGACAGAGGTAGGGACATTGTTCACTATGCTATCCTGGTGCTGATTCCTTTTGTCTCTGAGGACTGAGAGGAGCTCAGTCATTCCCTCCACAGGTTCCCCCAAGTTCAGATACCCCAGGCTTTCTCTGCAAAGCCTGTGCCAGAAATATAAAAGAAGGAAAGCTAATCTTGTAAATACTGGACTTAAACTGATCACTCTCCAAAGTCTTAGGAGAAGAGCACTGAACATGTCTAATACATCTGTTCTTTTGTTCTTTCTTCTTCCTTCCTCCAGCTGAATTGAGGCCTGTGAAACTCCCATCACCATTACTCGCACACACTATGCCTATCTCCTGAGTCTGAAGGGTGTGAAGGTTTCCTGCCTCGGCTGGCAGCGCTCCCTCAGCACCGAAAGTTGAGCCCCCACTTTTGAGTAAAGGCCACTTTCTACTTCAGAAAGTGGGATAGGTGGTGGTATGGGCAAGTTGGGTCCAGGAAGGGATCCCAAATGACTCTCCAACTCTGCCCCCAAAATTAAGCCCTAGAAGTCACTGAATTCATCAAATGATACCCATCCCCACACAGACATGCAGTTCCTCAGACTGAGATTTCAGAAGCCTCCTTGTCAAGAGGGCACAATTGTAAATTTCCTTGCATCAGGCTGAAACATGACAGACTCTTTCCCAGGATGAAACATTTATTAAAAGCATGTGCTTAATTCATTTTTAGCAGCTCAGTAGTTTTCCAAGATGAAATAAGTATCTTTCATTCTGAAAAACATTTTGTTTATTGTAGCTTCTACCCCATCTCCAGGCTGCAATCCAGCCAGTTCTCATGGCCAATGGGGCTGCTAATTGCAAAACAGGAAAAGAGAGCAATACATTCTGTAACATGCAGATTCATGTACACCATAGTTCTATAATAACAAGAGATGAAGTTTAGGGGGCAAGGCTGGACACAACTTTGTGCCCCTCCCACATTAGAAAATGCTGAGGCCATCTTCAGAAAGTGTAGCTTCCTATAGTAGAGGGAACTCTTGGATGGGTGGGCTTTCCAGGTTGCACAGTGGTAAAGAATCCACCTGCCGATGCAAGAAACACAAGAGATGTGGGTTCGATCCCCAAGTTGGGAAGATCCCCTAGATTCTTGCCTGGAGATTCCCATGGACAGAGGAGCCTGGTGGGCTATAGACCATGAGGTTGCAAAGAGTCGGACACAACTGAGCACACATACACACACTCTTGGATGGGCAACTCCCCTGCTTCTTATCACCTCCTAGGAGTAGCTTATCCAGTTCTTTGCCTCCCTGGCCTCCCTTCTTCTCCCAAAGAGTCAGTTTTCAGCACCCTTGGAAAGCTGTATCCCTTCAACATGCCAGCCAGACCCTTGGTCATGGCTGTAAGCTCTCATGAGAAAGTCTTTCCTCCCCAGAAGCTGACCTCGCTGTGTTCTCAGCACTCAGGGATCCCACGGGACACACAGGGGCCGAGACCCAAGACAATCGACCAGTGGACCAGTCCCCAGGGGCCTGTGCCTTCCATTAGCCAAGAATCCCAGATGACTGAGAGTGAGGCCACAGGACTAAGGGGCAAGAGAAGGAAAATTGCTTTCTCATTTCCCTTTATTACTATTACCTCATGCCAGCCCTCTCTCTGTGTGTCAGGCTTATCATTCTCATTTGACAGAGAAAGAGATAGAGGCATCAGCTTGGGGAAATGTCTCTGGGTGCCTGGGATGCCTCTTCACAAAGGTTCTCTAGTGGCCTGGGATGTGCCTTGCCCTGGACTAGGCCCTGGGGACTGGGTGGATCACGTGGCTCTGCCCTTAGGAAGCTCATGGGGTGTATAGTGGGGAAAGAGTCAAGTAAGCGGGTGGCTGTAACCAAGTGTGATGGATGCCGTGAATGGGAAGGCGAGGGTCCTGTGGGAACACATTGGAGGGTCTCCTAACCCAGACCCAGGGGGCGACAGGAGCAGTCCAAAAAGTCTTCCTTGAGAGGGTGACAGCAAAACTTAGTCCAGAAGAATAAGAGTGGAGGGAAGAGGGCTCTGGCAGATGAACAATTTGTGAAACAACCTGAATGCTGGAGAGACAGGGGGTTCTTGGTGCAGCATTGGTGGAGGAGCAGAGGGACCAGGTCATGCGACTCCCTGAACTTCAGCTTGAGAGCCATAGGGAACAGTTGAGGCAGGGGAAATGACATGATCAGGCTTGTCAGAGGGAGCGAATTAAACAAAGAATCAAGTGCCTCTGCTTCCCGTTCCCCCTTAGCATCCTAGCCTGGAGCTCAGCCCTGAGAGGTGCTGTAAGGCTTGGTTCCCGGCCAAGGACTGGGGGTTGTGATGCTTAGAGAAAACAAGGCAGGAGGGTAAGCAGATGATAGAGCCACTAAAAATGTTTTTAGGTAAATTAATACTTTGTATTTTGTATTTACTGGCCATATAGGCATGATTGGAGGCTTATAATGTTTCCAGTCCCAATTCTAAAAGCCCAGCTCCCCCATCAACATTTCAGTGTGTAATCTTTAAAATCCTCTTCTTTCCTTTTCATTGGTCGTTTAAAAATTCCTCTTCTTTAATAATAACACAGCCACAAAGGAGATGCAGCACAAGTTCTACTCATTGTAGCCTTGTCTTTAATCCCTCTAAGTAGCTGATGGATCCTGTTAGAAGAGCACACAGTCTCCACACATCCCTCTCTGGTGGGGCTCAGGTATTGACCCTAAGAAAGTGGCACCCACCTCGCCCCCGGCCCAGCACACCCTCAAGAACTCAGAAGAGCTGTCATGAGAGTTTCCACTGAAGAAAACATGAAAACATTTGGCTTCTCATGGCCACAGCTTAAAAGGAGAGAGTGAGAAAATGGGAGGTTGAGATAGAAAACAAATGGGAATGGAGAGAAAGTGAGGGTGAAAGAAGGGGAGAAACAGACCTAGAAGGTGAGACCAGAAAAGAAACAGGGAGGGAGATGCAGAGAGTATGGATGAAGGAAAGCTTCAGAAAGAGAGGGAGGAAGAAAGAAGAGAAAAGTGAGAGAGGAAGCGATAGTGGGTGAGGCACTCAGAGAAGTCCTAGACCAGAGCAGTTCAGGTGGTGCTGAGCAAGTTTGGGGAAGGGTTGACAGGAAAAGAACTGTTCAAGCAGCCGTACTCTGTAAGCAAATGAGAAGCAAGGAGGGGTGGGTGGTCCACTCTCCCCAGCTCTCTCCTCCATCCTAAGCTTTGGGGTTGCCAGGTCATTGCTCTTGGTCCCCTTGACTCTTCCAAAGCTTACAAAGCCTGCTGTGTGCCAGGCTTGCCCTGCCCCAGCTTCTGCCCTATTCCTCCTCACAGCCTAGCCAGTCTGGGGAAAAGGGGGTTCCAGAGAGCTACAGAGAGCCCACAAGCTCAGCAGAGATGACCTGAGGGAGGGAAGTAGGCAGAAAAGAGGATGTGCAACTATAAGGATGAAGGAGATGGAGCAAGTAGGCAGAGAGACAGACTGACTGATAGGCAGGCAGACATAGGAAGAAGACTCCCAAGTTCCTGTGCATCATTCATCCCCCTGTCTCCATCCAGAGAGTTGAGGAAAAGCTGCCCCCGCCCTTCCCCTCCTCCTTCTTGCCTCCTCTCAGCCCTGAAACTGTCACCTGGAGAATACCCAGTGGCTCTGCCTAAACCCTCTCCGGTGGTTTCTCCCCCTTACAAAAAATCATTAAGACTAGAGTTTGGCCCCCGCTTGGCTCCAGGCTAAAAGGGAAACTGCTGGGGAGGTGGGGGAAGCAAGGCAGCTTGCAGGCACTCCTCCATCCAGAGAGTTAGAAGCTGGACAGAGCACCTCCGGCCCCTCTCCAGGCTGCAGCGGCAGCCCAAGCTCCTCCCCGGCACACAACACACACGGACTCGCTCTGAACCCGACTCCAGCTGCTGGCGACTGTGCCTTTAAATTGCTGCTTTCTAGAGGGTGCATCTCAGGGGAAGGTGGGAGGGAGGGAAACATCTTCATACAGTCTCCCTCCCCCATCTCCTCCAAGACTCTCCGGGGTTTAGAGAGTGATTGCTTCCCAAAAAGAATCTCCTTCAGCACCCCGGCAGGCAGGCAGGCTGAGGCCCTCCGGAGCCCCAGGCGAGCTCGAGCAGGAGCCGGTGGGGTTATCTGTGTCAGGATCACTTCCAGGGGAATAGTTCTGGCCCCCTGACAGAGAGGGACGGGGCAAAGAAGAGAGAAGTGGGGAGAGAGCACGCCACTCCTAGCCCGGCCCCCCTCAGGTTCCCTGCGAGAGCGGCCTGAGCAGGAAGAAGGATCTGTACTTTCGGCGTTCCTGCCCGGGGTATCCCCTCTCACCTTGGCAGCCAGGCTGAGAAAAGGACTCCAGGGTCCCCACAGGATGACAACTCTTGTTCCAGCAACCCTCTCTTTCCTTCTCCTCTGGACCCTGCCAGGGCAGGTCCTCCTCAGGTGAGCTGAGTGGGGGTGAGAAGGAGATGCATGCAAACACGGGCTGGGGAGGGGGGCAACTGGGGCTCCGGCAGAGTTTCCTTGAAGTTTGCCAAAAGCCCATGGATAGTATGGCTCCAGAGGCGGACTCACTCACCTCCATTGAGATCCCAGGAGCCTTTTGTGAAGGATGTCAAAGCCCCAGAGGTGATGGGGAGGCTTCTGCATGGGTGAGAGCTTCCTGGGTCAGGGTAGGGGCTAGGGAGTGAGCCCCTGAACAGAAGCCATCTGTCCTGCCCTCCAACCCTATCTCCCTCCCAACTTGACCACACGCTCCTCAAATCCTTACAAATGACACCAACCTCTGCCAGCTGCTCACCCAAAAGGTTACAACGAGCCAGGATTTTCCCCAAACCACATTAGGATGAAGCCGGGCTGATCAAACCTGGCCCCTCTGCACTCTCCCTACCCTGCCCAGGGAACACCTGGCTGCTCCCTGGAGTGGTACTATGTGGCCATCATTTCCTGGACTTTGGGGCAAGACAAGCTTTGGGCTCCCTATGAATGCCCCCCCACCGATTCCCACTTTTCTCATTAGCTGGTGCAGGGGGCAGGGGCAGTCTAGGTGGACAGGGGAAGCTAGGTGGACAGGGGATGCTGGAGGAAAGATGGCTGTGACCTGGGCTGAACTGGTCAGAAGAGTGCCTCCCAAGGTGGAGGTGGGTGAGTGCCACCACAATATCATCCTCCTTTTCATTCAGGGAGCACCCCAGGACTGCTTGCCTCTGAGGAGCCTCTTTCTCATGTGCTGGCAGACACGAGCGGGCAGGCAGGGATTCAGTGGGATTGGCAGGGAGGGAATAAACTTCTTCAGAGTGAAAAGGAGCCCAAAGTAGAATGGCAATGGTAGCTCAGCTGGAGCTGATATGAGGATGCAGGCAGAAGGGGGCACGCAGCTGGCATTTGCTGGCCCTGATGGAGGGGAAATTATACTAAGGCCCAGGCTTTGGTGGCAGCAAAGCCCTCTTGGTGATTAGAGCAAGGTTAGCCCTTAGAAAGTCTTGAGCCCAAGTCCTTCATTGAACTTATGGAAACTGAAGCCTAGAGAGGGCAGGTGACCTGGCCAAGGTCACTTGGGCACCCAATAACAGAATTGGAGTTCTCCCCACTGCCCCATCCCAGGGCCTTCCATGAGAAAGGTTTCCAGCTCTGGAGCCTCCTGAGTCCTGCCAGTGTTTGGAACTTTCCAGGAATGAATGGGAGAAAGGAGAGTCTACACACCATGACTCTGCTCTCAGGTCCACAAATGAGGTAGCCCTGGAAAAGATGGGCTGCCACCGGGGTTGGGGCCCAAGACAGCTGAGTTCACAGCCAGTCCTGGGACTGGGGCCAGTGGGAGAGATGACATGAGAGTGGAGCTGAGGACGGTGGCAAGGCTCTGGCTGCTCCACACTCAGGTCCATGTGGCCTCCCTGGGGGCGGGGGGCAGATGGCAGACGGCTAGCAGCAGCACCTGGCCAGTGTGGACATCCCATGGTGAAGCCACGGATGACTTCTGCTTGCACCAGCGCCTCCTTGGATTTTCAGAGCATGCTTAAGCCACCTGCTCTGGCAACCCCTGCTCAGGGCCAAGGTGGCCTCTGTTCCCAGGGTAAGAGCTTCCTCTTGCTCTTGGGATTTGAGAAGGCAGGACTCTAGGGGTCAGAGTGAGGCTGCCACTGACCTTCCCCAACTCTGGTTCCTTGGCAGCCTGCCTGGGGCTGCTCGTATCTTAGTACTGCAGTAGATAGACTTAGTTTTTTTTTAATTAATTAATTTATTTTAATTGGAGGATAATTACTTTACAATATTGTGATAGATTTTGCCATACATCAACATGAATCAACCATAGGTATACATGTGTCCCCTCCCTCCTAAACACCCTCTCACCTCCCTCCCCACCCCACGCCTTCAGGTTGTCACAGAACACCAGCTTTGGGTTCCATGTCATATATCAAACTCCCACTGGTTATCTATTTTACGTATGGTAATGTATATGTCTCAATACTATTCCCTCAAATCATCCCACTCTCTCCTTCTCCCACTGAGTCCAAAAGTCTGTTCTTTACCTCTGTGGATAGGCTTAGTTTTGAAGTCAAGAGCTCTGGGTGGGAATCTTGGCTTTACCATTTAGAAACTGTATGATCATGAACAAATTGCTCCATCTTGCACTCCTCACCTATAAAAGGAGGATAATAATGGTACTTATTGAGAGGACTCATGTGAGAACTCTACTAGATAAAGCGTTTAGCATGGTGCCTCAGCTATTTTTATTACTATATCAGTCACTGGCAGGTGCATAGATTTACTGGGAAAGAGGAGCCCACTGGCTCAAAGGAGACTCAGACCCAGGACAGCAGTCACCTCACCTCCCAGCACAGGGGAGCTGGCTCTAGGGATGACAGCAGGATGGAGCAGGAGGCACAGGGCCCAGCCAGGAGTCTAGCTTCAGTTCCACCCTTGCCCTCAAGCCCTTGCTGAACTCCTGGTCCCTGGTCTAGCTATTGGCTGGTAAGCAGACAAGCAGGCATATGGGAGAAACTTTGCTCCCCTTAGAGGAAAACCTGTCGGGGGAAAAGAGGGCTGGCCTCTAGTTTAGGCCAAAGCACACTGGCCCCTTCCTTGAAATGAAGCTCTTAGGGAGATAAGATGGGAGTTGACTTGCAGCATGGCTTCTTTACTGGGAGTCTTTCCCTTGCTCCTAGAGCCCTGCTTTTTTCTGCCTATATTATTGCGAAGGCAAGTTCATCTGCCTGCAGCTGCCTGGACTGAGGTCCAGCTCAGAATGTAGCTTCTTGCTGGAGCAGAAGCCAAACTGCCCTCTCCAGAAGCTGGGTCCTAGCCCTTGAGAGATCAGCATGAAGGCCAAACAACTGAAACCAACTCTTAGGGGTGTCAGTTGCCCTTGAGCCCTTCCCATCCTTGGCTAGGCCAGATGTACAAAGTGTGGCCACAGCTACGTTAATTCTGTCACTCATGTTTGAGTGTGTTCAAGAAACCATCAGAGTCCAAAAGATGGGATGACCCAGAGGGATGATATGGGAAGGGAGGTGGGAGGAGGGTTCAGGATGGGGAACACATGTATACCCGTGGCGGATTCATATTGATGTATGGCAAAAACCAATACAATACTGTAAAGTAATTAACCTCCAATAAAAATAAATAAATTTATATTAAAAAAAAGACACCATCAGAAAGAAAACACTGGATGAGGCCTCAGCTGTGAGACTTTGGGCAAGTCATTCTTCTTTTGGTTAGTTGATTGACTGATCTATCTATCCATCCATCTATCTATTATTTATGTATTAAATTCCATGTTTATATGTGAGATCATACAGCATTTGTCTTCGTCTGACTTATTTGACTTAGCATAATGCCTTCCAAGTCTGTCCATGTTGCTGCAAATGGCAGAATTTTCCTTCTTTTTTATGACTAAGTAATATTCCATTGTGTGTGCTGCTGTTGCTAAGTCACTTTAGTCGTGTCCGACTCTGTGTGACCCCCATAGACGGCGGCCCACCAGGCTCCCCCATCCCTGGGATTCTCCAGGCAAGAACACTGGAGTGGGTTGCCATTTCCTTCTCCAATGCATGAAAGGGAAAAGTGAAAGTGAAGTCGCTCAGTCGTGTCCAACTCTTCGCGACCCCATGGTCTGCAGCCTACCCGGCTCCTCCATCCGTGGGATTTTCCAGGCAAGAGTACTGGAGTGGGGTGCCATTGCCTTCTCCATCCACTGTGTGTATGTATGTATATATCACATTTTCTTTATCCATTTATCTGTTGATGTACACTTGGGTGCTTTCCATGTCTTAGCTATTACAAAGAATGCTGCTATGAACATGGGAGAGGTGCAAATATCTCTTTAACATAGTAATCTTGTTTCCTTGGGGATAAATACCCAGAGGTAGAATTGCTGGATCATATGGTAGTTCTACTTTTAATATTTTGAGGAAACTCCATACTGTTTTTCACAGTGGCTGCACTGATTTCCAGTCCCACAGATCACTCCTTCTTTGGAAGGAGTTTTCTCACTTGTAGAATGGAAATAACAGTTTTTGCCCCCATCACATGAGCACTGTGAGAGCAAAAAGATCTAATATATGTGAAAGCAATTGTCTAGGACTGACTAGTGAGCTGCTGTGTTGGCTTATGGCTGTTTCTGTTCTTCTCATTTGCAAGTGGACAAGCAGAAACCCATCTCCTAATCTCCTCACTGATATGGAGACCAGCCAAAGTGGGGTGGGAACAGGGAAGTGAAGGATCTGTAATAAAGTAGAATATAACTGATCTCCAGCTTCTTAGGTGGTGCTGGTGGTAAATAACCTGCCTGCCAATGCAGGAGACATAAGAGACTCGGGTTCAATCCCGGGGTCAGGAAGATCCCCTGGAGGAGGGCAGGACAACCCACTCCAGTATTCTTGCCTGGAGAATCCCATGGACAGAGGAGACTGGTGGGCTATGGTCCATGGGGTTGCAAAGAGTTGGACATGACTGAGCACACACAGACTGTAGTCTGCCAGGCTCCTCTGTCCATGGGATTCTCCAGGCAAGAATACTGGAGTGGGTTGTCCTGCCCTCCTCCAGGGGATCTTCCTGACCCAGGGATCAAACCCACATCTTCTGCATTGCAAGTGAATTCTTTTACTGCTGAGCCACCGGGGAAGCCCCAGGCTACAGTCCGTGCGGTCACAAAGAGCTGGACATGATGGAAGCAACTTAGCACGCATGCACACACAACTGATCTCAGTGATTAACTCTCTCCTGTCCAGAGTGGCCTTGGCAAAAGAGGAAGTCAAACCTGGGACCAAGGCGTCCCAGCCCATGTCCCCCTCTGATTTCCTGGACAAGCTTATGGGGCGAACATCTGGGTATGATGCCAGGATTCGGCCTAATTTTAAAGGTAAGAAGTATTCATCCTACAAAACCTCCCCCTCCCCACTCCCTTTGGGGACACTGAGCCACCCCCATTGCCTACCTTAGAGCCAGGAGGCTGGGGAACAGGTCTAGCACTCACAGCTCAGAAGGAGCATCCCCACCCCATCACCCTGGGTCTGTGTGCCAGGCACTGCCTTCTCCCAGCAGTGCCCTGGCCTCCAGTTCAGAGAGGCAGTCTTGGAATCTTCTCCCAGATTCCTGGAATGCTCTACCAATATGGCTGTGCTTTGCTACCCTTAGGCCCACCTGTGAATGTGACCTGCAACATCTTCATCAACAGTTTTGGCTCCGTCACCGAGACTACCATGGTAAAGCATCTCCATGCCCCCCACTACCTCTCTAGTGTGAATGGGAGAAGCCCACCAGATAGCAAGCCAGTCTTTCCTCTGCCATCCTCTCCCTGTTTCAGTGTCATGGCTAAAGCCATGGGATGTCCAAAGGTGGTCACTAGGAGTTTATCTTTCCCCAGCCCAGGGTTTTTGTGGCTAAAGGCAGACTAGCCTAAGCAGCAGATGGTCGAGTTTGGAAGATAGCGTCAAGACTAGCACAGGCTTTTAATCAGAAAAACCTGCATTCAATCTCAGACTCTACCATATAATAGTTGTATGACTTTAGGCAGATTTACTTAAACCTCTCTTTGTCTCAGTTTCCTCATCTGTAAAATGGGAATCATAACAGCACTCTCCTCTCAGGGTTGAGGTGAGATTTAAATAAGATGATGCATATGAAGAAAGCGCTTAGCAAAGACTCAGGCACATAGTAAGAGCTTAATAAATGTCTTTTCCCTTCCCATCTTTGCCATATCAGCCCAAGCCTGTCTCCTTCTCCAGTGGAAAATGCGCACTTCCCCTGAGATGTGTTCCCAGCATTTTCCTCCTTATGGCCCTCCTGTGGTAAGCTTGCTAGTCCCTGCAATAAACACTGCCTCTGATGGGCCCATCTTTGTCCCCTCCCAGGACTACCGGGTGAATGTCTTCTTGCGACAGCAGTGGAACGATCCACGCCTGGCCTACCGAGAATATCCTGATGACTCGCTGGACCTTGATCCCTCCATGCTGGACTCAATCTGGAAGCCAGACCTGTTCTTTGCCAATGAGAAAGGGGCCAATTTCCACGAGGTGACCACAGACAACAAGTTGCTGCGCATCTTCAAGAATGGAAACGTGCTCTACAGCATCAGGTGCAGCTGGTAGATGGCCAGGAGAACTCGGGGCAAGGGGCAGAGGCTGAGGGGTGGGGGGAAGGTCCCTGTGCTGTGCTGAGCCACACTCAGCCAGCCTGATTTCTTTCTTCCTGTCCCTGCCAGGCTGACTCTCATTTTGTCCTGCCCGATGGACCTCAAGAACTTCCCCATGGACATCCAGACCTGCACAATGCAGCTGGAGAGCTGTAAGTGTCCCTAGAAAGTCACAGAGCGATGCCTGAGATACCAACTAGTCAACCCCATGCCGTGATATTCCAGACAGGAGAAAGGCAGCCCAGAGTGGGGATGGACTTCCCCAAACATACACAGTCAGATCTTGGCCCGGGTAAGACTAGAAGCCAGAGCTCCTGAACACCCAGTCTAATGTGTTTTTCCATTCCCTGGCTATTTGCAGGTCTGGCTGCCCTATAGGGCTGGGGGATGGGAAGGTCCCAACCTTATATACCAGGGTGCTTGGGCTGGATGCCATTTGAGGAGTACCTCCTGTGTCCAGAGATACGTTCCCTCTCACAGTGCCTGCAGTAATTCTACCTTTACTTCCTTTGAGTTAACATATTCAAGATGCCTATACACATCTAGAGTTGTCAGGGATGGGGCAGTCTTTGAACCCTGATTCTTTGTGAACATAGGCAACTTTTTTTTTTTATTGAAGTATAGTTGATTTGGACTTCCCTGCTAGCTCAGCTCATAAAAAGTCCGCCTGCAATGCAGGAGACCCCAATTCAGTTCCTGGGTTGGGAAGATCCCCTGGAGAAGGGATAGGCTACTGATTCCAGTGTTGTTGGGCTTCCGTGGTGGCTCAGACAATAAAGAATCCACCTGCAATGCAGGAGACCTGAGTTTGACCTGAGGGTTGGGAAGATCCCCTGGTGGAAGACATGGCAACCCACTCCAGTATACTTGCCTGAAGAATGGACAGAGGAGCCTGGTGGGCTACAGTCCATGGGGTTGCAGAGAGTTGGACACAACTGAGCAACTAAGCACAGCACAGCACATAGTTGATTTACAATGTTTTGTTAGTTTCAGGTGTACAGCAAAGTAATTCCATTATATATGTATTATTTTCCAGATTCTTTTCCATGATAGGTTATAAAAAGATACTGAATATATCTCCCTGGGCTATCCAGTAGGCCCTTGTTGTTTATCTATTTTACATATAGCAGTGTGTACAGATTACTTTTGTAGAGAAGTGAGAGAGGACAGTTCTAGGCATAGGACAGTGCCCAGGGCACCAAGGTCAGCCAAGGGCTACCAAGGGCATAGGGTGACAGCCTGCAGCGGCTGTCCCAAGTGCAGGGAAGCTAAAGGATGACAAGACTGGACATCGCCCATGTCCATTTCTTCGCCATCTCCTGGGCAAGTGAGACTGCGAGATCAGGAGTTATGCATTTTTGATCCTCAGAAAATTCTTGTCTGTCTGTTTCTAACATATAATAATAGTGATGGATAGAATTTGTCCTATGTGGTCTGCTTTTTAGAGTTCATAAACCACCTTCACGTCCAAGTCCTCATTACCTCCTCTGAAATATAAGTGGAACATTTTAGAGAAGGGGAAGTGACTTGCCTAAAGTCACAAAGCTACTCTGGGCTAAGGCCCTACACTGGACATCTGTCAGCCTTTGTGTTTCTGCTCCCATTTCTACCCAACATGTGAATATAGTCATCTATGTGGCAAGAGCCTTCACGAAATTCTAGCTCTCCGTGAGCAACTTGGCACTTTTGATGTTAGCTTTCAGTTTGCCCCAGTTCAGGGCCCTGGCTAGGAGTCTGTGGTATGCACATTGGTCCATGCATGGCTGGCAGGGTATAAATAGCTCTCTCCTCCCTGGAGTGAGGTGGCAGAAGCCCCAGCTCCAAGGCTGGCTCAGCTCAAGGTATGTGGTCAGTACACATGCTTACTCCCCTGGGTTTGAGATGGGGCAGGAGGTTCCCAGCTGGGTTCCTTGACATCTTTCCAGGCCTCTTGATGTGCTTTCTAGGTCTGTCAGAATAATTTATCTTTGGGACTTTCTAATGCTTGAAAACTAGGTAGGAGAGGAATCTGAAATCTTCCTGATTTACCCACTTAGGCTGGGCACATGAAGCAGTTGATCAAGTACCCTCTTCAGAATGGTTTTTCTTTCCCAGATGAGCATGAAACTCCTAAAACCCAGGTCTTAGTCCTCATCTGTTCTTTCCTGCCAGTTCTAATCCTCTCCCTACCCCCAACCAACACCCACACTCTGCAGCCCTCTGCCATCTCTTTCACTTTCAGTTGGCTACACCATGAATGACCTCATGTTTGAGTGGCTGGAAGATGCTCCTGCTGTCCAAGTGGCCGAGGGGTTGACTCTGCCTCAGTTTATCTTGCGGGATGAGAAGGATCTAGGCTATTGTACCAAGCACTACAACACAGGTAAAAAAAACCTAGGATCTTACTGGCTGTGGGCTGCACAAAGGGCCTCCAAATGGGAGGGAAAGGAGCAAGGCAGCTGGCCTCTATTGACGGTCCAATCTGTGCCCGATGGCGTGCTAAGTTTCTCATATGTCTTATCTCATTATGGCAGCGGTGATCAGCCCCATTTCTCAGAAAGAAAAAACTGAGATTCTAAGAAACTGAATCAGTTATCCAAGTCCCACAGTTAGTAAATGACTGATTTCAAATTCAAAGCCCATGTTCCACCACCAAAGCCCATATTCTTGTCCCTATCACATGCTGCAGAACAAATGGGCCTGTGTCAGTGAGTGGCAGGAGTGTTCCACCTGTTCTGAGGCCAACTTCATGTGGAAAGTGAGGAATTTCTACATCTGGGAGAATTCAATGACTACATTGAACCAGGAGAGAACAGAATTCAGGGCACCAGCTGGCTTACTGTCCACACCCCCTGCCACTGTATCTCCAGTCCCCAAGTCTCATGAACTGACATGGTTTCCCAGGTGTGAAAACTGGGTCAGGAAATGAAGAGCAGCTGCTTTTCCAGCTTGAGCACTTTCCTTTTGCAGCTTCCCTAATCGCTGTAGGTTCCTCATTTCCACCTACCATTTGGCTGTTGTGAAGAGCTGTGACGCTGAGATAGGGGCCACAAGCTGAAGAAGGGAGATCCTGGGTCCCTCCAATGGTGTGCTGATATGCTTTGGGCGCAAGCCTATGAATATGTGTTTGTGTATGCAGGGGTGCAGATAGTTGGGGAGAGGAATGAGGCATTGAACTTAGAAAATGCTGGTGGGAGTGGAAATTGGTGTAAACTTTTTCAGGAAAAAAAAACTGGCAATTTGTATATAGACTTATGGTTTTCAAATTTTGGCGTGCATCATATTTCCCTGGGGAGCCTGTTAAAATGTTGATTCCTGGGTTCTACGTCTCAGAGATTCTGATTACATGTGCTTGGAGTGATGCCCAGAAATCTGCATTTGAACACAAATTCTGAAGATTCTGATGCAGGTGGTCCAGGGGGCACACTAAGAAACTTTAGTCTGGAACCTAAATTTTTTCCCTACCTGTTGATCCAGGAATTCCACTCCTTGGAATTTATTTTAAGGAAATATTCCAAAAAATCATATTGACTTTAGACCCCAAGAGGGCTCCTGGGTCACTTTATACTGGCAAAAACTCAGAACTGCTCTTAATATCTACCGATAGGGCAGAAGTTAAATAAATTACATAGCACATCTGCTTGCTGGGATATTATCCAGAGGTCTAAAAGGATGCTTTCAAGGCATTTATATCAACATTGGAAAATACAAGTGGAAAAGGTTAAGATTCAAAGTTGTATACACAGAATGATTCTATTGTGGTGAAAGAAACAAACCAAAAGCATTTGTTTAAAAATCCTGTAAGAAAATAGCACCAAGTGTTTCTAAAGCAGTGTGATAAGAGCAAGAACTTTGGAATCAGATAGAGCTGAGTTTGAATTCTGGCCACACTATTTACTAGTTGGGAACCCTCAAGAAACATAATCTCAAAGGAGCTTCCATTCCCTACCTGTAAAATGGGAAATAATAATTTTACCTGCCCCAAAGAGTTGCTATGGGGTTTAAATGAGATAAACTATATAAAGTCAGGGCACTTAGTAGGGGCTTGATAAATGTCAGTTTATGAATATTATTATTCCCTCTCTACCTCTCACATTTTTTCTATGCTAAACAAGTCATATTCCATTTTGTCATGGAAAACAAAAGCACTATCATCAAAAAGAAAAAAAAAAGAAAGAAAATACAGATATCAAAAACACTTCATGGCTAGAAGCCTGGGGTGGGATGAAGTGAGGTGGACTCAGTGGGAGATCACAGCATCACACGCATGACAAAGTCTTAGTCAGTCATTGATGAAATCACTAACCTTGAGGAATCAGGCCTGCTAACAGCAAGACCAGGCCACAATAAAAGAACAACATACGTATCCTCTGCTTTTTGCCTTGGTTATCCTAAGCATCTACTGCCAGGGGAAGCTCTGAGCTAGTGTTTTCTTAGCCTTGGAGCGTGGGAAGCAGGGTAAAGTGAAGGTGACTGTCAGAGGAGGAGAGCATTGGTACATTGCCCGGGGCCAACACACTTTTTGTTGGTGGAATAGAACGCTGCTGCCCAGTGCTGTCTGGGAACTCGCTGCCCACCGTCCAGAGCTGGTCTCTGTTGGACACTGTTTCCAGATACTTGCTATCCAGCTCTTCTTACTTGCTTAAGACACAGGCAGTGTTTATCTCAGTGAATCATTGCTGGAGAGCTTCAGGGGTCCCAGGACACACCAGCAAGGATGCTGAGATTGGAGTGGAGTCTAGGCTCATCGCTTTGTTAATCATGAGAATAGTACCAGCTGCCTACGTGTTCAACACCTCAAATGCATCATCTAACTTAATTCCTACAATTGTCCAGTGATGGAATGGATATTGTTGTTATTCTAGTTTATAGACAAGGAAACTGAAACTTTAAAAGCTTCGGTGTTTCACCTGAGGTCACACAGTTAGTGAGCAGAAGCTTCAGGAGTCAAACACATACAGCCTGGCTTTGGAGTCCTCCCACTCTTAATCCTCTTTCAGTACTGTCATGGGGAAGGCCTTCTGCTGGCAACTAAAGTGCTTGGAGCAAGAAGAGGTCAGGTCCCTGTTGGCTACTCTGAGAGCTTCATCAAAACATACATCTGGGACCTGGGACCATTTTGAAAGGCTCAATTATTGACCCAGCTTAGGTGCCCAGAGGCTGGCCCACAGAGATAGGGCTGCCCTACTCCTGCCTCTCAGTTTCAGCTGCTGGCTGGGAACCTGCGGCCTGACACCTCACCTCTTTCCTTGCAGGGAAATTCACCTGCATCGAGGTAAAGTTTCACCTGGAACGACAGATGGGCTACTATCTGATTCAGATGTATATCCCCAGCCTACTCATCGTCATCCTGTCCTGGGTCTCCTTCTGGATCAACATGGATGCTGCCCCTGCCCGAGTGGGCCTAGGCATCACCACTGTGCTCACCATGACAACTCAGAGCTCTGGCTCCCGGGCCTCTTTGCCTAAGGTGAAGAGACATGCCAGGGACCTTGCTTGCCACAGAGCTCCCCATTTCCCATTCATTCCCCCATTCCCTCCCACTGACTATTTTCCTCAGATTTAAAGTAGAGAAGAGCCATCAAGCAAGAGCAAGTGTCCTGCATTCTCTTCCCCTGGAACACACTGCTAATACCATTGCAAACAGTGTGAAGACTGGGGTTGCAGATGCTGTCTGGCTAGGGAATGAGTAGACAGTGCTGACTTTGACTTTCATCAGGAAATACTAGCATGTCCAAGATCAAAAGACCCTCAGCAAGTAGAAAGCCCCATTGCCTCGTGGCACAGATGAGGGTATTACAGCCCAGAGAGATAGAATGACTTTCTCAAGGTCATACTTCACAAGGAACAATCAAAGAAATACAAGGATTTTAAATTGATGTCTGTTTCTCACTATGTCAGAAATCAGATACTATCATGAAGAGCTCTAGAGACAATGTCCCTTCTTTGGGGGTGAGAAAACTTTGAGGCAGCAAATAGCAATTAAAGTCAGTGGACTCAGATTTTCTAGGGCCAGGTGATATTTTGATTACACAGAGAGATTTGTGCTGATGGGACTGGACCCAGGTTTTCCCTGCCTCATGTCTTCATAAACAGAATTTAGAGGTCATCACCTCAATGTCCTTAAAGTCAGCAAGGCTCTGAGATGATCAGGGAGCAAGCTAATTCATTCATTCAGTAAATATTTATTGAGCACATACTGTGTACCAGGCACTGTACTATGCCATGGAGAAATAATGGAAAGCGAAACAACACAGTTTTTATGGCTCTTATAGTGAATATGTTCCCTCTTGCTCTGTTTTGTTGGAAACCAGGCCCTGTGATCTCATATCTCCCAGTGTTTATTCCTAAGAAGACTTTTACTGGGGACTTAAACAGGGGGTGATCTGGACACTCAGACTGAATTTACAAATTTCCTATATACTGGGGTGGTGGGGCAATAGTTGTTAAGAATAGGAGATTAGAGACAGGTAGTTTTGTTTTTTTTTTTTAGACAGGTAGATTTTTATTGAAGTCCCAGCCTCATCATTTGCTAATGGTGATCTCAGGTAAATTCCTTCTCAGTCTCCTCACCTGTAACGTGGGAATATTACCTCTTCCATAGGGTTATTGCAAGAAATATATACGATAATGTATTAACAGAGAGAATGGTGTTTGGCACATAATAATCACTCAATAAGTGTTAGCTATTGTTATAATTATTAGGAGTCTAGGTGAAAAGGACTGGGTAGTGGACCTAGGCCTAAAGCAGCTGGTAGTGCTCTCAATTATTTTTGAATCACCAGGAAACCTTTGAGATGATCCTAAGTTCCTCTAGGGACAGATAGTGACAAAGCTGAGATTAGGATCATGTCACAGGGAAAATTGTCAGAGATAATTTCCTATACAAGCATATCTCATTTTATGGCACTTCATTTTATTGTGCTTTGCAGATCTGCTTTTTTTCCCCCACAAATTGAAGGTTTGTGGCAACCCTGAGTTGTTAAATGATGGTTAGCATCTTTTTAGCAATAAAGTATTTTTAAATTAAAGTATACATATAGTCTTTTTAGACATAATGCTATTGCACACTTACTAGACTACAGTGTATTGTAAACGTAACTTTTACATGCACTGGGAAACCAAAAGATTTGTGCGATTTGCTTTATTGTAGTGATCTGGAATCAAACCCACAACATCTCTGAGGTAGGCCTGTAAGTGTGTTTTCTAAATGGCAAGGATATTGAAGAGGCTATGAGAGGCAGACTGGGCTTAGGTGAAGCCTACAGGGCCAGATGGGGCTGTGGTAGTGGCCTTGCATGAGACCAGAGGAAGAAAAGTAGTTCAGACCTAAGAACCCTGCCCTAGTTTATTGCCGCTGCCATATAAGGAGATTCTCCTCTAACTCAGGGAGTTGCTTCAGTTTATGCCTTATTCTTGCTGAGAGAACTCCTTTCTCCAGTCCCCTCCTGTGAGCAAACACCATCCATCTGCTCCCAGGAATCATTCTGTTTTCTCATATAGAAAGAATGTACTTTATTGGAGGATTGCTTGGTTTTGTTTGGTTGGGGGTGGGGGTTGTGGTATTTGGTACCTTCTCATCAGATTTTGATGACCTTTTCTATATATATATATATATGATTGAAGTATAGTTGATTTACAATGTTGTGCCAACCTCTGCTTTACAGCAAAGTGACTAGGTTATACATATATAGACATTCTTTTTTATATTCTTTTCCATTATGGTTTATCACAGGATACTAAATATGGTTCCCTGTGCTATACAGTAGGATCTTGTTGTTTATCCATGCTATATATACCCGTTTGTATCCACTAATCCCAAACTCCCAGTCCTTCCCTACCCCACCACCTCCCTTTTGGCAACCATAAGTCTGTTCTCTATGTTGATGACCTTTTCTTGTCCTCATTGGCCAATGGCAAAGTACGCAGGCATAGACCCTAAACTAAAAAGTTTCATTGGCCAGCCCCACAGAGCAAGGGACTAAGTCAGAGAGCTTCTGCTCACTCTTGAGTTTGTGCAACATTAGATTTCATGGGAGCCCCAAGGGAAAATGTGGGGCCAGATCAGGGGCTTTTGAAAGCAACAGCAATCTCACCCCCAATACTAGTCTAGTGTCCAGGATGAGAGCAGCCGAGGGTCACTTTGTAAGGGAACTCAACTGGGATGGCCGTTTCCCATGCTACTGGAAGCCACTCCATCTTTGCCTTTATGAGGGCTAGGGCTCCCAAAGGCACCCATCATTGTCTCTTTGCCAGGCTCTTGATCTATACAACTTCCAGTTGGTTCAGTGTATAATGGAAGGGCTTAATGGAAGTTTCTACTAGAGACTGACAGATTAGACCTAAAGTTGAAACAGGAAGGAGGAACCCAATTCTTTCAAAATCCTGTCATCTAAATGGGTCACAGCTCTTGGGGCAGGTAGTAACAAAGGAGATTAAGAGGGCAAACAGAACTAGCAGAGACAAATACACCATCCACCTATTCATTAATTCAAAAGATACTATGTGCCAGGCTCTTAGCTAGGCACTGGAGATAGAACAGCGAACATGATAGAAATAGTCCTTGCCACTGAAGAGCTTACAATCTAGTGAAGGAAAGAGCCAGGTATATTTGATGGATGCTCAGGTGCAGGTAACCTGAGCACATCCAGTAAGGGCAATCAACCCAGACCAGGATGATTAGGGAAGACTTCTCAGAGGATATGGTATCTAAAGTGGACATTTAAGTAAAAATCATCAAGGTGAAGGAAAGATACACAGAAAGAGATGATCCCCTTGGGAGACAACTGAAATTGATCAGCATGGCAGGGTCATAGATTGCAAGGGACAAGGTAAAGCTGAAGAAGTAGGCAGGAGCTAGGTGTCATGCCGAGGGGAGCACTGCCTATATCAGAAGGATAGTGGAGAACCACTGAAGGGTTGTAAGCAGAGGAGTAATATGATCAAACTTACATTTTGAAAACAAAATTCTGGCTGTTGTTTGAAGAACAGATTGTAAGTGGCCAGCAGAGATGCAGGGAGATTGTTTAGGAAGCTGTTGCAATCCTTCAGATGAGCCAGGATAGTGAGTGGATGATTTCTAGAGATATTTAAGGTGCATTGTTGACACTTATTGTTAACAAGACTTTCTTCCTGCTTCTTAAGGTGTCCTTTTCTTTTGATGATCCAAAGTCCTTCACGGACCTCCCCTGTCATTACCTCATTGTGGATTTTCATAGCACTTACTTAACATCCCTGGGGGCACAGTGGGACTGGGAGATGGTAAATGAAATAGGAGGCCCTCTTTGTAGGTGGCAAAGTAGAAACACCAAGGGATGCTTAATCAGGGTTGCCTAGCAACCCACCACTATCATCTCAATAGAATTGCCCTAAAAGAAATAGAGCAGAGTTTCTCCATCTTAGCACTATCATCATTTTGGTTGAGATCATTTTTCTTTGTTGTGTGAGTTGGCGGAGGGGTGGTGTCCTGTGCACTGTAGGATATTAGCAGCATCCCTGGCCTCTAGAAGCCAGTTGCTAGCACCACCCTAAAACTGCGACCAAAAATGTCTCCAGACATTTTGAAATGCCCCTGGTTGGGGGGGGGCGGTGCAGGGAGATGGGTGTGGGGGTCAGCCCTGATTAAGAGCTACTGAGGTGGAAGATTTTGTGAGACCTGCTCCTTACCTGGAGTGTGCAACATCCTCAATGTCCAACATAGCAGAGGCTGGTGAAAGAAGTTGCCTGTCATGAATCCTACTCCTGCTGGGGAACCGCATAAGGTGAGCTTAGCCGCTCAAAACTTTGTAAGGAGGTGATCTGATTGAGGAAGTGGAAGGACTTCATAAACCTGAGTTCTGCCCTCCCCTCTGGTCCCACCCAGCCACAACCCTGTTTCAAGAGAAGTGAGCATTTAATCTTCACAAAGGAAATGGGAGAGAAAAGTACAGTTATCTCTCAAGTGCCCTTGGGGGATCACTTCCGGGATTCCTTGCAGATACCCAAATCAGCAGATGTTCAAGTCCCTTATGTTTGGCCCTCTGTATCCTCAAATGCAGAACCCATGGATACAGAGGGCTGATGGTACCTGAAAGCTACCAAGGCAGGTAGTAAAGGAGACCACTAGGGACCGGATAGGCAGAAGCCAGCATTCTTGAAATGACAGAAACATCCATAGCAGGGGGTGGATGGTGCACCCCATTTGGATCCCTACCCTGTTCTGCTCTTCATTGTGAGAGAAGAGGCCCCTGTTCTCCACTCATTCCAAATCCTCACCAGGGTCTCTTGCAAAGAATGTCAGGGAAAAATCATAGGGTCAAAGGAAGAATAGACATGGAGGAAGGAAAGGAAGGAACTCATAGTCTGGTATTGAGACTGCAACCTAGGTAATTTACAGCATTGCTAAATTGATGCCCAGAATCCTTAAGCCCTAGTGCCATCTTCTCACTGGGTAATCTTGGCTAAGACTTTTCCCTTCTAGGCCTCGAATGTCCTCATATGTCTCACTTGTGAATAACACACCCTGCCCAATTACCACCACAGCTGTGTTATCCTAGGACAGAACAGAAGGCAAAGAAATCCAGCATTCATGTTCATTGCTTTTTATTCAAAGAAAAGAATCAGAAGAGGATAAGAATGAAAAGGACAATAAGAAGCAGAAGCAGAAGTTCAAAAAGGAGAAAGAAAGGAAGGAAAAGAAGTATAGGCAGGAAAAGTAGCTGGAAGTGGAGGGTGAAGAGGGCAGAGGGGTGAAGCATGATGGGTGGTCCTTCAGATAATGGGACATATCAAGGAAAGGTCCTTTAAACACGACAAGAAATTCAGGATAAAGCTGCAGAATAGCAGGCAGTTGATGCAGGCTGGTAATCCAGTAAAGAGGCCATGAAAGAACTCGAGGAAGGTTGACTCTTCCATTGATGGATGTTGCAGGTGTCCTATGTGAAGGCAATCGACATCTGGATGGCCGTGTGCCTGCTCTTTGTGTTCGCTGCCCTGCTGGAGTACGCTGCTGTCAATTTTGTCTCTCGTCAGCATAAGGAATTCATTCGACTTCGAAGAAGGCAGAGGCGCCACCGCATGGTGAGCATAACTAGGGAGGAGCCCACTTCCTTTCTCCTTTGGACTCCTTCCTTCCTACTACTCCTTCCCAAAACCAAGACTCAATCTAGAGTGCAAGGACTAGACAGGCAGTCAGGAACCCTGGATTCTAGTCCCAGGCTGGTCACAAATAAGCTAAGTACTTTAACCTTTTTGATTCCATTTCTTTATCTGTCCAATGGGACATTCATTCCTGTAGGGCCGTCTAGCAGAGTAAATTAAGGGCATGGGCAGATTCCCCTGCATAGTAAGCACTGCAAATATATTAGCCAATATTAGAACCTTATCGACTGACTTACCACGAGATTGCTTTGAGAATTAGTAGTGGTTGCTCCTGACTCTCCTCCCACCCAGGAGGAAGGTACCCCAGGTTGTCGTATACTGATTGGTGGTTAAGAATTCAAGTCAGGCATTGGTGCCTTTCTAGGGGAGCATTATAAAGGGTCCCCACCATAACTAAGCTGGAATTAGTTTAAACACTACCACTTGCATCTTCTGGCTTTTTCATTTCTTCACCTTGGTCTCCATTGGGTGCATCAGATTTGTTAGGCATGAGTTGTTATTTTCTCTCATTCTTGTTTGTGATCACCTGGGGAAGCAGAGTAGGTAGGGATCTTGTCCTCATGACAACAGAGGCAGTACATCCTCCCCCACCCCGGCCCATTGCCCAGACAATAGGTGCTAGGTACACTGTCATGACAACAGAAGTGCCTGGGCCACTGTCACAGAAGGAAGTGCCCAGTTATGAGCAAAACTAAACGCCTTTGCTGAGCTACATAAGGTTCACTTAATCATCAGACACACCGAGTTCTGGCCTATCCTGAGCTCCAACTCCCTGTTTACTGCCTAATCTGGAGGCACTAAATCACATATGATCTCTGGGTGGGGAAAGAAAACAATGATCTATCTAAGCAAACTGGCTCGAGCTTGTTGGGGCCACTCTAACTCTAAGGTTCTTCTCTCTTCCTAACAGCCCCACCTCCCATTTCAGCTGCTCCTGGAGTACCCTTACCATATGTCTGCACTAAAAATATCTCAAAAGCTACCTCCGGGATTTCATGTTCCTTGCTAAGGTCCTTTCTGCTGAGGGCAGTGTTCTTGTCTCATCTAGTGGTTCGTCGGAATTCATCAATTTTTTCCCGGCTTCAGTCCTTGAGTTGCGGCCTGGGAAGCACGCCCTCTAGTGGAGTGATCCACAACTGCACCTCCTTGAGTAGGACCGATCAAGAGTCCTAAAAGCCTTTCCTATCCAGCAGCAGCATCCTAGGCAGAGGCTCAGGGGAAAAAACATATGGACTTGGCAGAAGGGCAAGAAAAGTAGATGCACCCTTTTGTAAGTTAACTGATCCCACCTCCTTAGCTGTGTCAAACCTGCCCACGGGTACCCAAATCTTATCTTTATAGGGGTTTTAATCTTGGTGCCTTCTCCATGCTTACCTTAGAAAAGAACAGTCTGCCAACCCATTCCAGACTTCTTTTCCCAGCTAAATTGCCTCTACAGGTGTCCTGGTAACAGAAGACTGCTGCAGTCGCTGCAGAGCTACTCCAGGGTGACACTTGTCCCACCTCCTTCCCTGCACCTCTCCAACCTCCAACTGCCCACAGCCTATCCCCTCCTGGTCATATACAGGGTGATCCTGACCTCATAATGAAGCCTGTCATAATCAGTGCTCAATTATTACATAGTTATAACAGTAGCCTGGGCCCTGCTTAGGCACCTGGATCCTGCCTCAAAGTGGCCCAGGCTTTTGATGAATATAGATAAAACCTGAAAACCATTACCTGTATCATTAGTTCTGTCCCTTTTTGAGTTTCCTACAGTCATTGCTATCCCAGAAGAAATGTAGCCAAATCCTGGAGGTCAGTGAGCAGGCTGAAAAAGTTGATACAGGGTTGATTCATTTCTAGAACCTCTCTCTGGACCCTGCTATTCCAGCTAGAGAAGCGATTTTCAGTCTGAGAGGAGCCCTCTTAAGGGAGAGAGAGACTCCATAGGATTTTCAAGGATCCCTTAGCCAAGAGCAAGTTAGGAGTATTCCAGAAGTCAGCCAGCTGTTCATCAAGCTCCAGACTTCATCTTGTTCTTCTCAAATCCCAAATCTCAACCATCCATTTGCACTTTGTAGTGGTCTCCTTCCATGTCACAGTCTAAGATAGCTTATTTTTTTCCTAGACATTTCTGCTTTGTCTTCTTAGCTAGTCTAGAAGCCTCACACAGAAGGGTCTGTTTCTTATTTTTTATAACCTCAACAGGCCCTGGCACTAGGTTCTGGACACAGCAGCCACAGAATCCAGTCCGCCAATCTTTGCAGACTTATTGGCAAGGGCTCTCTTTCAAGATGGACAGAAGAAAAAGCCTTACCATTATCAACAGAATAACTTGAGAAATGGAAGAAATTTAAAATACTGCCCAATCCTCTCAGGAACTTGGTCCCAGAACCCTGCTTGCCTCTTTCCATCTCCCAGGACCCTTCCCCATTCTCCAATCTCCTCTCCTCACTTCAATATACATCACTCAATATCGATCCATCCTTCCCATCTTCACAACTCATCTCCCACACTGTGCATTCCCATCCCTGCTTGATTTTGGAATATCTTTCCTCTCTAGTTCCCCAGCCCTCCTCCCCTATAGATATCTGCCACAAAAATGCTCCATTTCAACAGCCATGGAAGCCACAAGTATGTTTAGTGTGCTCCGTCATGTCGACTCTTTGCGACCCTATGGACTGTAGCCTGCCAGGCTCTTCTGTCCGTGGGATTTCCCAGGCAAGAATACTGGAGGGGGGTGCCATTTCCTTCTCCAGGAGGATCTTTCTGACCCAGGGATCCAACCGTGTCTCTTGTGTCTCCTGCCCTGGGAGGCAGATTCTTTACCACTAGCACCACCTGGGAAGCATGAAAGCCACAAAGTGGAGTTTAACTCTCCACTGTCCCTCCCCAACACACACACAAACACGCACACACCTCTGAATTTGGCCTAAATAAGCAATACCCAAATTCAGGACCCTCACCCTTGAATTTTAGCCCACTCATCTTTGCTACCCCAACTACAAGTACAATATGTTAAAAAAAAAAAAAAAAGTTTTTTTAAAGAGCCCAGGGTGACTTATACTATTGGCCATTTTTTTCCTCTCCTGTGGGAAATAGCTTTTTCCAGCTTGAAAAATAGTTCCAAATAATTCTCTTTAGGTTTACTGTGATTGGAGAAAAGGGAAAATAATTAGATCTATAGAAACAGAAATAGCAAAAGTTGGATTTAACTTTCTCTTTCAGAGCTTTCTGCAAACAAATACATTCCATGCTTGTATCCTCTAGCTCGAGATCTACAGGGATTAGGATGAGCAATGGGGAACAGGGAGTCTGAGGGACTCTGAACTGGAAAGCAAAAGAAAACTTCATTTTATTTACTCCCTCATTTTTCACTTCAGTTCAGTCACTCAGTCATGTCTGACTCTTTGTGATCCCATGGACTGCAGCACACCAGGCTTCCCTGTCCACCACCAACTCCTGGAGCTTACTCAAACTCATGTCCATCGAGTTGGTGATGCCATCCAACCATCTCATCCTCTGTTGTCCCCTTTTCCTCCTTCCTTCAGTCTTTCCCAGCATCAGGGTCTTTTCCAAGGAGTCAGTTCATTGCATCAGGTGGCCAAAGTATTGGAGTTTCAGCTTCAGCATCAGTCCTTCCAGTGAACATTCAGGACTGATTTCCTTTAGGATTGACTGGTTTGATCTCCTTGCAGTCCAAGGGACATTTTTCACTTACTTGGGAGAAATTTTGTTTACCTATGGTTCTTCATCCATAAATTGGATCCAGCACAACCTGTCATGAAGAAACAGTGTGAAAATGAACTACAGAATACAGGTGAAGTGAGCCAAGGCCTATGGTGATAGGTTGTGTAAAGAACTTAAACGAAAGAGCTGAGGTTTCCCCACCACGACAACTCAGGGTCAAAGCACCACCACAAGGGTGAATTGCCTCTGGCCTACACATGTACAGGGCTTCCCTGATGGCTCAGGGGTGAAGAATCCATCTGCTATGCATCAGTCATAGGAGACACAGGTTCAAGCCCTGGGTGGAAAAGATCCCCTGGAGAAGGGAATGGCTACCCACTCCAGTATTCTTGCCTAGAGAATCCCAGGGACAGAGGAGCCTGGTGGGCTACAGTCCATAGGGTTGCAAAGAGTCAGGAATAACAGAACTGACTCAGCATGCATGCATGCACACGTGTACAACTCTCTTCACAGAGGCTGGCAAAATCAAGGATTGGGTAGCAAGGCTCTCTGGTGAGCAGACTTAGAGAGACCTTTCCCTATGCCAACTATGCCATTCTTTTTAAGGGGCCTCAGGCCATTGTGCAGAGGTGGGGCAGGAAGCAATTGTTTTTTCTGCCAGGCACTCTGTAGCTAAGATTCTCTTCTGAGTAGACTCTTCAGTTTGAGATCCTGAGAGGATGCTGGCTTCATGAGAACAAAGCCATTCCCTGTCCTGTATTCCGCATGTGGCTCATCAGTCCATTCATTCATTCAACTAATATCTACTGGGTGCCTATCAGATGCCAGCACTGTGCTAGGCACTGGGCACACAGCGGTGAGCCAGACTGATGTCCTTTCCCATGTATGAGCCTGCAGCAGGCAGAGAAAGAGATAGGATCTGTTGACAAATCTCTGACCTGAGCTTGTCTACCTCTGATGCCCAGTGACAGGCTAGGCCTTCTAGTGCTAGGATAATCAAGGATTAATGGGACCAACCACACTAACATCTCATTGATGAAGCCACTTTTAAATGGGTTACTATAATTATAGAGGTCCCAGGATAAACACCCTATGATGTCCTTCTAACTGCATAGCATGTGTAAAATCTACTTTATCTACGTTTTATGTATATATGTCACGTCCATTCAATATATACATGTGCCTTATTCTGTTTAGTACTGGAAGTCCTAAGTATCAGGAAGACTTCAATTCTGGGCAAACTGAGAAGATAGTTGGTACCATCCCACAAGAGGTTATTTCTTACATAGCTGAAGCTTTTACTGCTATAAACATTGATACTTTAAAAAATTATAACCATCTTTGAATGAAGTATTCCTAGGTTGTAGTATATACTTACCTGTCCTAGGTCTAATTTCCAGGTTGTGAACCACCACTTGTGATGGCAGTGTGTCCTTTAGAAGGAGACAAAATGGGGTTGAGGTTGTGTGCTGCTGCTAAGTCACTTCAGTCGTGTCCGACTCTGTGTGACCCCCTAGACGGCAGCCCACCAGGCTCCCCCGTCCCTGGGATTCTCCAGGCAAGAACACTGGAGTGGGTTGCCATTGTAGAAACCAACAATAAATAGGCTCTGAATTAGGCCCTGAAAGACTCTTTTTTTTTAATTTTTTTTTATTTTTTTTTAACTTTACAATATTGTATTGGTTTTGCCATATATCAACATGAATCCGCCACAGGTATACACGTATTCCCCATCCTGAACCCTCCTCCCTCCTCCCTTCCCGTACCATCCCTCTGGGGTGGTCCCAGTGCACCAGCCCCAAGCATCCAGTATCGTGCATCGAACCTAAAGTTCTATTGATCACTCGGGAGCTTTGGTTCTCTCTCTCTCTTCTTTTTCCTCTCTTTCTCCCTCTCCATCTCTCTCTAGGTCTCTATCCACCTATCTTTCTGGCCTTACCTCCTAACTCCCAGCTGTGTTGTAGCTACTTAAGGTTGTCAGTTGTCATTTTTATTGGACAAATGAACTTTGTGTAGTCTGCTACATTACTTAATGCTTAGATAAAATTTACCTCTTCAGTGTTAATGTGTTCATCAGAATTCATGTACTGCACATGAATGGAATGTGTATTGGGTAATAAATGTTACCCTAGAAGCACACACATCTGCAAGAGCATAATCAGCTTTACCCTAATTCAGATAACCCACTAGGTTATTTAAAACTTTTGGAATTTTCAGAGATAAACATTTTTTTAAAGATACTATGTACAAGGAAACATAATTCTTCAGCTTTTGGAAGTCATTAAAGTCAAGTTTCCAAGTCTAACTATCTCAGCTGTGCTTTCTAAAGGTTTCATTGTTCTCTTTATTCTGTTTATTACCAGTCAGAGATAACTTGACATTGAGATGTGCCTCTCACAGTGAGTTGGCACTTTCCTGGGTTTTAGATGGCTCTAAATGATGTTACGCATTTTAAAAAGGCAGCTCAAGGCTTATCTGCAAATGGAATCATAAACATATACCATACGTACCATGTATAGCTGCTTAGTGTACATCTATCTTGTGAGTAGTTTTGTGACCATAAAAAAGCATGCAATGAGCCTGTGTATCCACCTACCCTGTCTGCATAGCATCACCTGAGATACTTGTGTGGTGTGGTCTCTATTCTTCTACATTAGAACTGTGACCTCAAATTCTGCCTTTTCTTCCATGTAATTCCAGGAAGAAGATATCATCCGTGAAAGTCGCTTTTATTTCCGTGGCTATGGCCTGGGCCACTGCCTGCAGGCAAGGGATGGAGGTCCAATGGAAGGTTCTGGCATTTATAGCCCCCAACCTCCAGCCCCACTTCTAAGGGAAGGAGAAACCATGCGAAAACTCTACATGGACCAGGCCAAGAGGATTGACACCATTTCCCGTGCTGTCTTCCCTTTCACTTTCCTCATCTTCAACATCTTCTACTGGGTTGTCTATAAAGTGCTACGGTCAGAAGATATCCACCAGGCACTGTGAATAGGAGCTTAAGAGTCCAGTTGTTGGCTTCCTGCTTTCCCCTTGTGGGCTTTCCCTCTCTAGTAGATTCCATCAAGGGCTTGGACAGCTCCTTCCTGATCTCCTACTCAGAACTTCAACAGCCAATCCCAAAGCTATGTGGAGCTACAATGCATGGTGCCAATGGTGGCTGTACTTAGAAAGATGGCTCACCTATCTTCATCCAGATTTTCTCCATATACTATCCCATTTCTCATGAAAGTAAGGTTTGGCTATGTTCTTGTGGCCAGGATAACCCTGACTGGAGCTTCTCTGTTTTTAAGTTCTCTGGTAGAGGATATTCAGAACACTGCTACTAGATTCTGGCATTTGTCATCTTAACCTGTACCAATCTTTGCCCTGCCACCTCCTACCCAGAGTCTGACCTTTACCATGCCCTCTGTCCCTCCTACCACGGGCCAAACAGGAATCTTTCCCATCCCCAAGTGCTGCCCTGTGTGACTTAGTCAGGTTTCCTTGACCCTGGGAGGAAGGCAAGGGGACAGATTCCCCACTACTCAGCTTGGAACAGTCATCGGCTACACTGGGGTAGGGTGTTGCTATACAACCCAACAGAAAGGTTTAAGTTTCCTTGGAACCTCAACACTGTTAAAATGGGGTCAGGAATCTTGGACTCTCAGAAAGACCACCTTTCCAGATCTACCCAAATTTCCTGATCTCAGAAATATTTGTTGTATTCCCTAACTAGCTAGCATCATGGCAGGGTGTGTTTGACTGCTGTGGAGTGTAAAAAGAGAAAGATGCTTAGACTTTTAGAAAGTTACTTGATGATGCTATAAAGCTTTCAAGAAAACTGAGCTTAAGGCGGTAGGGCCTAGGAGGATTAGAATAAGAAACTATCCTCAGAGAGTCTTCTATTACCTGCACTTTTGTTTCTTCTTTTCTCTAAAGTCTCTTTATTTCCCAGGACCTCTCATTTCCAACTTGCTCCTTCACCTCCTTTCAGTGAGCAAATAATAATGCCATGCAACCATGCCCAGGATAAAGCGGCCTACGAGGCTCCTGGGAAGGAACTAGGTATATAGAGGATTCCTATCCTGAACAAACATTGACTTGGCCAAGCTCAGGATGGAGTTGTCGAAGCTAGAAAACCAAAATTTGGATGTATTTCTTAATCCTTCTCATTTCCCTTCTCTGTCCACAGTGAGGAGGTGGAGCAGTCAGTTGAAACTACCCAAAAATATCAGAACAGAAAGAGTGTGGAAGCGCTCATCTCAGGCCTGACACTGGGACATGGGGAAGCATGGGCTTGGTACTCTGAGTCCTTTGAAATGATCCAACTGGGAAGAACTGTAAAAAGGAAGATTAAAGTGCAGGGCTAAACAGCTGGAAGACAGAAGTGATCAAACAATCTCTTAAACATCTTGTCTTTTTCTCCGAATCTAGAATAATTAACTATGTAAGTTCAGTCTCTCTCTCTCTCTCTCCCCCCTGCCCCATATCTTCCTCCCTCCCTTTCGCTTCCTCCTTTTCTCCTTTCCTTAAAAACAGGTGTTCAAAATTTTCTGAAAGTCAATAAATCCAATGACCAAAGCAGATCCTACAGACAAACCAAGAGCTCAGCTTTCTTTCCCCCTTTTCCCTATGGAGCTTGTCCGACCTTTGCTCTTTGTGGAGATACTCCTCTTGTCTCTTGGCTTTGTGGCGAGCATTCTGGGCTGACCAGGATAGCTGGACCAGAAATTAATCTTATTGAAAATATTAATTATGGTGGCCAAGGCGCTTCCAAACTAAAGGACTGGCTTAAGAAAGGAGATTAAATTGAGGGGGCAGAGAATCCCTGTTTTCCCATTTCTGCCCAGGTAGTGCCAATCAATGAGAGGCCACAAGCAATACCCCTTTGAAAGGAGCAGAGAGTATCTCTTTGATACTCTCCATGGTCAGGCTGGGGTGTCAGGCTACTGCAGCCCGAAGGCGGGGGTAGTGGGGGGGTGGACTATGGAGATGAGCCTATTGCACAGAGCTCTACTTGTTATAGATCTTGTCCAGATGGGCCAACTGCACAAATCTGCCCTGTTGGAAGTCTCAAGAACAATGCCCTGGAGACAGCTACAGCACTGAGCAATAGAGCCTGCCCAACTGGGACTCAGCTCAGGGCATCAGCTGGTGCTGGGAGCCAAAGAAGCCAAAGTACCAACCAACATAATGGCCCAAAGGAGTTCACAAAGCTGCTCAGAGGCAATGCCAGGTGGAAGGTACTGTCCCTCCCCATCGGAGCTGGCAAGTGGAGAAGGGAGACACAGGGTGTCAGAATCAGGTGCAAATGGCTTTCATTTTCCTCACCCTTCCCACACAAGTATAGGGGCGAGGGGGGTGCTGGGTCTCACTGGGTCTGACACTTAGCAATCCATTCAATCGTAGAATTCTTGAACTTTGACCCTTCATACAGTGAATTGGCAGGAGACAATAATGAGACTCATTTGGAGATCACTTCTATCTACCCTCATTCTTACAATACTCACTGCTAGAGATCCACACTACTTCCTGCCTGGATCATGTATGAAATAATTTTTAGTTTTAAAACAGCATATTTTCTAAAGGGGAACAAACTTCCTACATAAATAAAGTGTTTTGTGTTTTCATTAATTCATTGTTAATATTTAATGTCAGTTAAATATTTTATACGTATATTTTTCCAGAAAAGGGCTTTATTTTTCCTGTTGTTATTAAGGCTATCAGCACCTTCATCTTCTCTTCAGTTTGGTCTGCTCATTGAAAAGCCAGTGGTCTGTTTTCCTCTTTCCCGTCGATCCACTAGCAAGCAGGACCTCTTGCTATTCCAAATTTCACAGTCATATATATTTTTAAAATTTTCTATGTGGAAGAAAGGTTGCTGTTGTTGTTTCAGTTGCTAAGTAGCGTCCAACTCTTTGCGACCCCATAGACTGTAGCCCGCCATGCTCCTCTGTCCATGGGATTTCCCAGACAAGAATATTGAAGTGGGTTGCCATTTCCTTCTCTAGGGGGATCTTCCTGACCCAGGGATTGAATTCGTATCTCCTGCTTGGCAGGCGGATTTTTTTTTTTTTAACCTCTGAGCCACCTGGGAAGCCCAGGAAGAAAGGTAGTGAATAAAATGTATTCCTTTCACTTTTTCTCATAAGCCTTTCCCCCCACCTGTCACCAAAGAATTGACACACTTCTAGATGAAATGTTGACTCTTAATGTTATTTTCCCTTTTCACTGAGCCAAGTTTATAGAGCCATGCAAATATCCCAACTTTGACCAGAACATATTGCCTCCTGGGAATCTTTATATGTGTCCCCACTTGCCTCTCTCCATTCTCAGTTCACTATTATCAATGCTGTAATTATTATTAATATCTTGTTATTTGGGGCTGTCAAACTCTTAAATTCAAATTCACTGTGTTGGAATTAAAGATCTTCCTAGGTTGCTTTGTTGGTGAATAATCAGGCAAACATAGAAACCAACAAGGGATTTGGAACCCAGATAGTATTATCCCTTGCTCAATGGAAGAGATGTAGATTAAGCTCTGTGAGGACATGTTATACAACTATTTAACCCACACAGACTCTGGTACATAGGAAGACTCGGTATGTATATGTAGAATGAAAGCATGACTTCTCATGTGGTCTATTATATACCACATTTCTATTGATTTGCTTTCCATTAACCTATTGATTACAGAAAAATACACTTGGAACTTATAAAATCAGATAAAGTTTACACACACACACACGTGCATGCACACACACATACTCAAACTGGTCCTTTGGTATAGCAGAACCTAAGTACAGAAGACATCAAAATTTGGTAAATGGCATTACTGAATAAAGAATGATAATGATCTGATTAAACATTACTAACATGCCAAATAAGAAAACTAGTATCAAGCTATGTTTCAAAAACCAAGCACCAAATGATAACTCAGGCAGTGATTAGCGAGTATAGGAGCAGGGATTCTGGCAGTACAACCATCTGCCTTACCCCCATTCAATATGCTGTTTCTACCGGAGAGCCAGTCATCCTTGAAAGGATAGCAATTAGCCTCTTCTTCCCAGCTTCACACTCACTTCATTATACATCTAGGATAGATGTACATCTAGGATAGAGTTTGCAATGTACAAACTTGGACTGGTGGCATTAGAACAGTTCGTTATCAAATCTTAGGCCAGGAGAAGGAAGGCCATCTGAACCAGAGGCTTTCTTGCTCACAGAGCATTCTCTTCATGGAAGAACAAAGTACAGCTCCTATCATAAAGTCACCTGAAAAAGTCACTTGAGAACTCAGCTATTGCTGTCCCACCTGAGTAGCTCTGCCTTTCTCAGTCTCTCCTTTCACCATGAGGCTTTCTGCAAATGCCCTGGCTGCATCATACTGTGTGGTGCATTACCAAGGAAGTACGTGCTCTCACGATCAGCTCCCTGGAATGAGGGCAATTTTTACTATTAAGTTCAGGGAACATTTTGCCTTACAGAGCTGGATCTAGAAAAATGTACACATAGTCTCTATTTTCATAGCTTCCATTCATAACAGTGTAGTGATTAAGAGCATGGTTTTGGTACCAGACAGAGCTGGGGCTTGAATTACAACTCACTAGATATGAGTTCTTAGGACAAATGACTTCATCTCCCTTGGCATCCCTTGCAGCTCTGTAAAGCATCTGCCTGCAATGCAGGAGACCCGGGTTCAGTCCCTGGGTCACAAAGATCCCCTGGAGAAGGAAATGGCAAGCCATTCCAGCATTCCTGCCTGGAGAATCCCAAGGACAGAGGAGCCTGGTAGGCTACCGTCCATGGGGTCGCAAGAGTCAGACATGACTTAGTGACTAAACCACCACCCTAGGAATCAGTTTCCTCCTCTAAGGAGTCATCTGAAGGCTCTGAAAGAGCCAGCACACAACAACTATGTGGCCTTGAGAAAATCATTGAATCTTTCTCTGATTCAGATATTCACATCTGTTCAACGAAAGTGATAATAGTACCTACCTCATAGGGTTGTTGTGGCAATTAAATGTGTTAATGTAGGTAAAGTGCGCTTAACTTAGTACTTTGCACATAGTAACTGCTCAATGAAGATTAGCTATTATATGACCTGACCAGTCATAGTCTGGTCATATCATAGTCTGGTCATATCATAGTTTATCACATTTTCAGTACAGGGACCTGGTTGGAACTTCAGATTGCCATTTTTGCATATCTCATCTTGTTGAGTCCACACTCACAAAAAAGATCAACTGAAAACAACCTCTCTTATATTTTCAGTCTCTCCACTGTCATGGGTTCTTCCTGATGGCATATACAATGCTTATAAAACATGTAACCATGGCAAATGGCTGGATCTCTCTGAACCTCAGGTTTCAGAGAGAGAAGGAGAAGGGGAGGAGGAGGAAGATGGAAGGGAGAGAGGAAGAGGGCAGAGAGGGAATGTCTCTCTCATTCAAAATTAAAAATAAAAGTAAAAACTACCCTCCATTTGACCCTGAAGTTGTCTCTAGCTATTAATTTATTGCCCTCCTTCCATTCATCATCAAGTTTCCTAAAGGGATGTCATTATTAGATGTTTGCACACATCACACCACCATTACTCCTCAACACACTGCAATCTAGTCTCTGCCTTCTCCACCCTCACTCTACCTCAGGTTCCTCACACCCCCTCCCTATTTGCCATCTCAAGTCAACACTTCTCTATCCTAATCTTTCATAACTTCTTGTAACATCTAACAGAGCTGTCACACCTTCTTTGAAATTCTCTTCTCCCTTGGCTTTCATTTTCCTGTTTATTCTCTTGGGCCTCTAGTAATTACTTCTTGCTGTTCTCATTCTCCAGTATTTCATCTTTGGCTTTCACCCCCTCCTCATTGCACACCTACTGCTTAGCTGTTCTCAACTATTTCCAGGCTGTGATAACGTATATGCTGATGATTCTCAAATTTCTACCTTCTGTTCCGAATCTCCACAGCTTTAGTCCTATTTTCCAATTTTCTGTTGAACATTCTGAGCCGGGTGCCCATAAGGACCTCAAACTCAGTAAGTCAAGAGCCAAGCAATTCACAATCTCCTTCAAATTTCCTCCTCCATTCTTCCCAATCTTTGTGAGTGGCACTTATCTACCCAGTCACCTAAGCCAGAAACTTGGGAATGAGCCTTGACAACTTCTTCCACAACCCTCAGATCAAATCAATCAATCAAGTACTGCTGAGTCCACCTTTCAAATATTTCTGAAATTTGTCCCTCTTTCTCCAACCTCTCTGGTCTCATTTTGGCTCAGTTTTTGATTCCATTATGATTTCCTATCCTTTTCACACTAGTGTCCATTTGACCTTTCTAAACCAGAAATATTTGAGAAACACTTTCTTGCTCTTCATTCTTCAATAGCTCCCTATTATCTTCACAAAAGAGGCCACATTCCTTAAATTGACCTCCAAGAGATTTTCTGCTGTGGCCCATGCCAGTGCCTCCAGCCTCTTTCCACATTACTCTCCTTGCTCCCCTAAATGCATGCTGCATTTGAACAAGCTGATTTACCCACAGATCCCTGAACCCACTAACTCATCCTGTCTAATGCTCTGTGCCTTTGTATATGCTGTTCCCTAGCCTTTAAATGCCCTCCTCTGACCTCTTCCATCTGAGGTATCTCTACTCATCTGCCAAGACTCTAACCAGGTATCATATTTTCTGTGAAACCTTCTCAAACCCATGTTATCCCAACACCCAGACAGATTTGGGTTCTCCAATAATGCATTGTATATAGCTCTATGTGTACTTGGAAGATTACATAATGGGTTTTTGTTTTCTTTTTTGGTCTGTTTCCCTCACAATTATATGAGTTTGAAGTCAAGGGTTACAACGTATTTTTCAATTCCTTATACCAAGCTCACAGCATGAAACAAAAGTGTTTCCTAGATAATTTTTAAAGCAGTGAGCACTTAAATTTTTAAAAATGTTTAAAATTTTCAATCACTCAATTGCAACATTAGTTTCCACCAACTATACTTACTTTGCAGGGGTTGTGTCAAGAGGGACTATACGATCAAGGTAAAAAGCATCCTTGCAATCTTTTCCTTTGCAAAGCACTTAGTGGCATGTCATCCTTACAGCAAAGCTTCTAGGGAAAATAATTATGCATTCATGCAAGAGATGAGGCAATGAAGCTCAGAGAGGCCAAGTGACTTGCCCAAGTCTGTTAATGAGTTAGTAACAGGGCCAAAACCAAAACCCTATTTCTCAGTTTTCCTGTGTCTCAGTTTAATGTCTTATTTACTGGGGAAGGAATTTTTAAAGTCAGCTTCAAGGAGTCCTAGAACAGGCAGTCACCTTCCCCAATCCCCTCACATACACACAATATGCACATTTCAGTCAGAGTAACTTTACTTTCAGCTGAAACATTTATTATACCATAATACTCATTTGGGATAGGAGTGGTTGGTGGGGAGGAGAGTTTATTGTTTCTTTTGAATTTTTGAAAAAAACCTGCATTTTCTACAAATTTCAGAGGTAATTTATTTAACAGGTCAATGAATGTTACAACTGTGTTATTTGGACAGTAGTATAGAAAGACCTTGTGTTTTAAAAAAATAAGCCAAAATGAAGGGCAGTCATGACAAAGGAAACTGACAATTGACCATCTTTCTGACTTTAAGCTCCTCTTCAAATTATCAACCTACAGAAGTCATGAGTTCTTATCTCCCTCCCTTCCCTTACACTTTCTAACAATGCCTTGTTGACTGATCTGTTTTATCAGTCCTCAATTTAACACTAATCCTTAACTACTTCAGGCAATGAGAAACACTGTTATAAAGACAGCCTTGACTATCAAGAGGGCAAGAATGCTTAGGACTTTTGGTCACAGCGACACATTTGCTATCTTGACTGCATTTACTGCTATTCCCACACAGAGAAAGAAACAATTGGCTCTTTTAGAGAACTAATCTCTCATGGGATTTCCCATAAGGCAACTGGGTCAATGGATCACAATGGCTTAGAATTCTAGATCCTGGCATAAGAGAGCTAGCAGGGCCTTCCTGGACCATTTTGTCTTCGTCTGCTCACCAGACAACATCAGACTACACTGAAGGTCTAATAGGGTGAAGTCCAGGCTGTAAGTGTAACTCCTCCCCTGTTTTCTTTTGAAATTAGTTTGAAGCTATTAAGGAAAAGAATGGAATAGAAAGGGAGGGTCCAAAGTGTGTCATAATTTATTAGCTTCAAAGACTCACTTCTGAAACTGCTCTGACAAGTTGACTACAGGAAATTCAAGGCCAAAGAGTATCTGTAGCTGAGGAAACTCCCTGTGAGACCATTCAGTCCCCAACCTCTGCCATGTTTAGATGTCCAAAGTCCCAACAGAAAGAGCATAGCACAAATCTTGCCAACAGTTAGGATAGTACAGGTGTAAATGGTGCTGCCACGATCCAAATTCTACAAACTCAGGGTGTCCTTCTCTTTGTGAACTTTTCTGTGAAGCCCTTAATCTTATTCTTCTCCTACCCTTTCCCTAATGGAAACATAACCTGTTATCACCACTTGATTAGCCTAAGCTTCAGGTTGGTCCTTTAAGGAGGGACATAATGTGATTTCTCACTAATACATCATTATCCTTCTTTGAAATATACTCCATTGATTTGCAGTTAACCTTTCTTGCCCCATCTCTTAGAACTTCAAATTCCAGGTGTATGAACCCTCTTCACACAAGGCCACCTAACAGAGTAGAGCTATGAGCTATGGAAATTAATCTCATTCATGTCTATCTGCTACTTAAGTATTTCTCTCTCCCTAATATCCCAGTGGTAGATTTATTTTCAGAGTAAAGGATTCAAGGGAGAGAGAAAGAGTAAAAACTAATGACTATATCTTTCAGGCTTCACTGGTACCATGTTTGATGTTATCCTTCAACCAAGAGAAAACTAGTTAGGACTGTAGATACAAAACAGTAGCTTTGCTTCCCTTTACTCTCCCTTGGAGTGGGGCCAGGGACAGGGCTGCACTGTCTCTCTGACATCCCCATCTGCTATCTTCCTAACCACCTGAGAACCAAATCTAAGATAAAAGACATCATCCCCTGGCATTAACATCTACTCCTGGATGAAAGTGGGGGCTTTATGATGGTCTTGGAAGGTTTCTGGGGGCCACATGTTTGTTTCAACTTCATTCAGGGGGCAGGCCAGCTTAATTTTTATTGGGAAAACTAATTGCCTTTCCTGTGATTCCACTCTGTTTCACCCAAGAGGTGTACCTTGGAGGCCCGTTTGCCTTATGAAGCTCAGCCTCATTAAGTTCAAGAATGGCTACTGCCCGAATGCCCTTCCAGACATTCTTCACTCTGCTACTTAACCTCTTCCTTTAAGAATGAAAATCTAGTGTGGATTGACATCCATTCTTTGTGTCTCACCGAGTCCCCAGTTTTACAGAGGACCAACCCCTGAGATTCAGGTCCTCTGTAGGCTCTTAGTGCCCTAAAAAAATCTCCCAAATTGACCTCAAGTAAGGCAAAGTTCTTCACTAGAAATTTGAAGTTATCAACTAAGTGATCGGTATGAAGGATTCACTCAACTGGAACCTCATTAAGGTAGGAATACAATCTTCATCTGCAGCTAAGAACACAGTGTTTGCAACAATGGAGATGGGCAATAAAGCCAGCCCAATGAACAAGTGCACATGTGAACGTAAGTGCATTTGGCCCTACTGCCAACTCTCTCTGGTTGGAAGGACCAGTAAGTTTTCTTGTGTTTTGGAGGAGAGAGTGGTATGGGGAAGCAGGTAAGGAGGGAATATGAGTCCACAAGATAATTAGGAGTCTGGAGTTCAGGGTAAGCTGGGGTTGGAGTTCTCTGTGTATTGTTTGTTTGAACTGTTTTTTGTTTTTCAAAAGCCAGTGTTGCAACGAAAATAAAAAAAAGCGAGTGGCGAATGACAACAACAAAAAAAAAAGCAAGTGGTGAATGACAACGGAAAAAAAAAAGTCAGTGTTGGACTTCCCTGGTGGTCCAGTGGTTACGACTCTGAGCTCCCAACGTAGAGGGCACAGATGCGATATCTGGTCAGATCCTGCATGCCACAGGGTGTGGCCTTAAAAAAATTCAGTGTTATCTAATGATTTCTTCATCCTATAATCAAAAACATTCCATAGATATGAAATAATCTCTTCAGTTGGCTTTCACCTACCAATATTGCCGCACTCCCCTTGGATTCATTCATCAACTTCTGTGGAGCACCCACTACAATATGCCAGGCACTGTACTAACTACAGGGGCAAACACAGTGAAGAAGAAACATGGCCCCTGCCCTCAGAGGGCTTATATTCTGGTGGAGGAGACAAACATGAACTAAGTTAGTGGAGAAGAATAAAATGGAGAAAGTGTAGAAGTATTATGGAAATACATAAGAGGCAGAACTGACCTGATTGTGGTAGAAGCAGGGGGAAGGGGTGTCACAGAATGCTTCCCTGAGATGGAGACACTAAGATATGACCTGAGGGGAAAGTGAGAGGGAGGGAAGCAAGAAGGACCTAAAGGGAGGCCAGAGAGAACAAAGGGAGTTTTTAAAAGGGAAGCAATGTAACAGATTGGCACTTTGCAAAGAACATTCTGAGCCGCAGTGTGGGGAACAAATTGCAGGGAGGAGAAGTAGGACACTACCTGAAGATGGTGGCAACTTATAAAGGGGGAAGTAGTAGGTCCTGCTGCTGCTGCTGCTAAGTCGTTTCAGTCGTGTCTGACCCTGTGCGACCCCATAGACGGCAGCCCACCAGGCTAGGAGAGCATAAAAAAAATCTCACTTCACCTGGTCCTAGGGTTTAAGTGACATTTTAAGTGAGACTTGAAGGCTGGGTTAGGCATGAGGTGCTGGAGGGGTTGAGGTGTTGAGGAGAGTCTCCGGCACTGTAAGCTTCTGCTTTAGCCAAAGCAGTTCTTGTGATTGCTAATGCCTTGGTCTCAACCTGGAATGCCGAGTGCCAGTTCCTTCTAGTCAAATCCTGTATATCTTTCCAGGCCCTCTCAAATCCCACCTTCTCTGCTCACACCCAGATATGGCTTCTCTTGCTTCTAAACCCCTATGCCATGTTTGTCACTTGGCATTTAAAGATCCACTATTTAGTATTGTTACTTTACACATATCTGCAAAGTCCTTGTAAGCTCCTGAAACTTATGAATAGTCTTCCATGACTTTGGCATCACCCAGGGTACCTAGCACAGTGATGAGCACATAAGGCACTCAATGAATGAATGAATGAATGAATGAGGCACTAGATCCCCTTCAGGGCTCCTTTAGTAATTCCCTATTATCTGTGAAGCTGATAAGGAAAAGGTCTTCTTTCCCTACAAGATTTCTGCTACTTGCCTCCAAAGACCTAAGACTCGAGATCGACAGCTCCTTCCCACTGGTCACTGCTTCTCACTCCCCTTTCAGTCCTGCCCCCTCTCCCACCACCACCACCTTCTATTGTTTCTTCTGTCTTCTGGTTGTCAGCCAGGATGAGAAAATGGCCTAGCTGTCCTCAGAGACTTACGCCAGCCTGAACTGCTCTGTGGTGCCATGAAGGGCCAGGACTTTTGTTTACAGCTGGGACCATGGCGAGGTGGTGAGCACAGCTGACAGCCCCACGCTGGAGCAAACATCAATCTTCCTCTGTCCTCTTAGCCAAGTTTCACAGACCAGCTCTATTGAAAACTGGCTGCACCCGCCTGGGTCTCACTGACATCCCACCCACCACTCTGGCCTGGGAGCAGCTGGGTGAATCTCGGCTTTGTACCTTTTAGGCACTGCCCTTGGCTCTCTTCTCTGGCCCCAGCCTCTAATCATATTACCTCAACTTCAGGGCCTTGAAAGAATATGTACTCCCAGGCCCCCACACTCCAAACAATGTCCTACCTCTCCAACCAAATACTCTGACTCCCACCAGTGTACCAACACCCTCATTGGCTCAGTCGAAGTTGAAACACGACAGCAAAAAGAACCAAACCACCCAGTTTTCAGTGTGTACTTTCATGGAGTCTGCCAAGTTTCCAAGTTGAGTAGACAAGGTTCCAGGCCCTTGGAAATTCGCATGCGTGTGTGATCTTTGCCTGCAGACAGCTTTCCTGCTTGTTTTAAAACCTGCAAATCAGATAGGGCCTGGAACCTTTACAGAATATCTTTTGAAAGCTTAAGTAAGGTCCTCTTTGCACCAAATTCTGTTTCTTGGCCTCCTCCTTCCCTAGCACCTTTGCCCTCTCCAGCACTCACCTGGGGTGAGAATGAAGCCCTATCTCTTGACCCCAGGTTCCCTTTGCCTGTGTTTCTATGCCTACTGGCTAACAGTTTTGACCAATTAGCTGAGGCCCGTTTCCTGGTTTTCACCCTCTCCCCATTTCCAAAGGTCCACGGGAGATGATTCACTCCTCTCGCTTGCAGTGGCTCATTATAGCAACATGTCTTCAGGGATCTGGCAAAGAGGGACTTCAGGCCAGAGGAGACTCCCCTTCTAGGAAACCTTCTCAGGATTTCCAGCAGAGAGGTCTTTTCAATCTAAAATAACCCCTTCCCCATTTTTTACATGGTGTCTTCCTACTAAATGTTGTCATCTAATTATTACCTTAGTCATGTCTGACTCTTTGCAACCCCGTGAACTATAGCCCACCAAGGCTCCTCTGTCCATGGGATTTCCCAGGCAAGAATACTGGAGTGGGTTGCCATTCCCTTCTCCAAGGGATCCTCCTGACCCAGGGATTGAATCAACATCTCCTGCATTGCAGGCAGATTCTTTACCACTGCACCGTTGGAGAAGCCTATTATCCAAGCCCTTGGTTAACAGAAAAGAATCCCACGTGTATTCTCCTTCCCAGGGCTGACAGCACTTTTTAATTTTTTCTTTTTCTTTTAAACTGTTTTATTGTAGAAAACTTCCCAAAAAAACACCCAAAAGTAGTCTTTAAAATGACAGCTGAAATTTTCAAAAGGTATAGATTTTATCATTTCCACTAAAATGAGGACTGTGGGTGCAGGTTTAAGCATGAACATAGTTATATTTGAAAAAGGACTCAAAGCATCCTCTTGAGGCAATGCTTGGACCATAGGACTCAGCGTACATTGGTGGAAATCAGTCCTCATCTCTGTTGGTTGGTGTGTACCACAGATGGGTTGACACGATTGTTCCAAGTGAAGTGTGTGGTTCACAAAAGCACACATTTTGGTGAATCAGATGCTAAACTGTTGACTCAGGACGGGGAAACCAAGAGATTATGGTGCAAGTCTGGCATCCGAAGGGTCACTGAAGGACTACATTGATTAGATGCAAGTTCTCAGTCATTTATAGTAACCTCTTTCTGCCACATTGATGGGTTAGTTGAAGCAGAGGGGGTTTGATTATAGGAGAGGAGAGGTATTAGAAGAGAATAGATAACCCCCAAAAGGATAAAACTTTCCCATGACTAGCTCCATCATTGGCCCTGTCTGTCATGGGCTAGCAAACTAGACTGATCCAGACTAATTTGCAGAACTCGTTTTATGAAATCCCTATGGAACAAGGTAGGTATAAATAGATAGAAAAAACATTGTTATTAAAGAAATACCATTTTGCTTAGCCTTGAAATATTAGGGTTTTTTTAACTTTTAAATTAACCAATCATTCTTTTTTTTTTTCCAATCATTCTTAAAACAAACAAAAAAAAAACAACACCCAGTAAGCCCCATGTGCTTAGCTGCTCAATTGTGTACAGCCTCTTGCAACCCCATGGACTGTAGCCCACCAGGCTTCTCTGTCCATGGGAATCCTCCAGGGAAGCATACTGGAGTTGGTTGCCATGCCCTCCTCCAAAGGATCTTTGCAACCCAGGGCTTGAACCCAGGTCTTCCACATTGCAGGTGAATTCTTTACTGTCTGAGCCACCAGAACCCAGTAAGCTAGTCAGAACCAAATGAAAAAATAGCAAATTAACCTTAGAAGGGAGCAATTTCATCTACTAACCAGAAGCCATGGGAAGATACTGGTGTCCCTCTTTATATTCCAGAAGAGACTGACCACTACCTTCCAGACCTAGGCTAAGAGATTAGCTAAAGGGTAAGATAAGCAAGGCCAACAGATACCTTTGGGCAGGGCAGGTCCCACCCTGCACAAGGGTACCCAACTTAGAGGGAGCAAATGGAGGCTGAAATTCATTCTTCAACTGCCCTAGTGGCCTCCAACATCCCTGAGAAAGAAAAACATTTTTCTAATTGTTCCTCTAGTGTGGCTACTTCTCTGCAATTTGTCTGCCCCCAGGTGGCGCATGTTTCTAATTAGCACAAAGGCATCACATGAGCAAATAGTAGCCTTAAAAATTAACTTAGAGATCTTAGAGCCATCACGTGTTGTGAAGGCTGCAACCATAAATAACCTTTGTCTGGCCTTGGGCCTTGAAACCAAACATTGACTGAAGCTATCTTTCCCTTCCTGTTAATGCAGATTGTGAAGACAGTAATTCAGCTGTGAAATGAAAAGGAAGAAGAATAACTCGCATTTGCTGAAAATCTGAAAATCTATTAAGAGTCAGGAATCTGCTGAAGCTTCATCCCACTAGTAAGTGGAAGGGGCAGGAGATAATTCATCTTTGAGTGGGTACCATGACATAATAGGAAAAATCATGGGTTTTGGAGTCACAAGAGAGAACTCTGAATCTTTGCCCTGCTGTTTACTAGTTGGCAACTTGAAGTGAATATTTAACTTCTCTGGGCTTCAGTGAGGAGTCACAAAGATAATAGATGTAAAGAGCTGAGCATAGTGCTGCCTGGCACATATAAGGCATTCAGCTCCTATGTCTTTTTCTGCTACCACCCTGACTCCAAAGTTAATTCACATTATTCACACCATTGGCCTTTAGGACCTCATTCAATAGAGCATAAGGACGAGTCTGTGCTGTGCTGCTCTGCTCAGTCGTGTCTGACTCTTTGTGACCCCGGGGGCTGTAGTCCACCAGGCTCTTCCGTCCATGGGATTTCCCAGGCAAGAATACATGGAGTGGGTTGCCATTTCCTTTGCCAAAGTATCTTCCAGACTCAGGGATCAAACCAACATCTCCTGCAATATCAGGCAGATTCTTTACCACTGAGCCACCTGGGAAGCCCCCAAGAATGGGTCTACCAGACAGACTATTGAAGTGAGAGTTAGGAGACATCAGTCCCAATGCCAGACACATCCCTTGATGTACGTTAAGTTACTCCCCTCTTCTGATCCCATCAATAAAACAAGAGAACACGTCTAGCTCTGATGCTGAAAGGCAAGAGCAGAGGAAATTACTTTTCTTGAGCACCTGCCATGATATACACACCAAGTTAGGCCCTTTCGCATACTTTATATACATATGCTAAACCAGCACTGTCCCATAAAACTTTCTGATGTTGGCAATGTTCTGTATCTGACAATATCTAATTTGGTACTAACACTAGCCATAAGTATCTACTGAGCCCTTGAAATGTGCATAGTGCAACTGAGGAACTAAATTTTTAATTTAAATTTAACTAATTCAAATTTAAATGCCCATGTATTTAGACAGTGGTTACTGTATTAGATACTGCAGCTCTAAGATAATGAAGCAGGAATATTTGTTCCCATTTACTGTATGTTGAAACTGGGGCTTAGAAAAATTTAAGAATTTTCTGAAAGTAACATAAATAGTAAATAAACCAGATTCAAAACCAAGCAGTAGAAAGTTTAGCAGCTTAGTACTGTCAGATACACCAGGAATTACCTAGGCTCCACTAGTCACAAGTTATATAACCAAAGAGAAATAATTATAGTCTCTAGAACTCACTTTCATCATCTATAAAATAGGGATAATCATCACCTAATTTGTAGGCTTATTGTTGAGATTAATAGGTTAGAGCTATATAGAGTGTGGCTTTCAGCAACTGTTTTTCCTCACTACCCTTTTACCTCAGCCCCAAACAGAAGAGGTTTAGACATAAACTAATAAAAGATAACTATAAGGTAGAGGGGGCATTTGGGAAAAATAAAAGCAAGAAAGGAAACACTTACGAGCTTTCATATGTTATCTTTCATAGAATGGAGTTGAGGGAAGGTATGAAATCATCAAACTACTTCCACTTATTTGGTTTGCTTCCTTCCCCTATTCTTGATACTCCAGTCATTGTTAGCCAAGGCAGGGAACAAGGTATATATAACGTATTTTGAGGCCCAGAAAGACAAGATAATGCAGCTGAACAACACAGTACTGTCAAGGGCATGGGCTCAAAGGGCAGGGAAAATTCAATCCTGGTTCCCAAATTTTGTATGCACAAAATAATAGACACCACTTCACAACAGTCTTTCATCTGTGAAACAGGACAGATAACATGCAGGGTGTCTCAATAAAAAACATACACGTTTATTATTTTGCTTTACATTCTGTAGCACCCTCTAGTGGAGTGTACAAAAATAAGCATTATATTTCTGCCCTCCAAAGCACACTTCTAAGTGTGCATTGGAATCACCAGAACAGTTTGTTGTAACACAGACACCCAAACCCTAACTACCACTAGAATTTCTGATTAATTAGTTTGGAGGTGAGAATCTAAATTTCTGACAGTTCCCCAACAGGTGATGCTATTGGTGTGTCGGGAAAACACTTTGAGAACCTCTGCTCTAAATCCCGCCCCTCCCCAATGTGTGCACATGTGTGCCCAGAAACACACATATGCACACACGCACAAACGTATGGAATCTATAACTGAAATAAGTATAACTTGTGTTGTTTATTAGTATGCCTCTAACAAGCTTTTTGTGAAGAATTAAAGAATATCATGTGATACATGACACAACATCTAAAATATAGAAAGCATGCAAAAAAACTGAGGATCACAGAACATAAATCCCAGGTTCTCAGAACTAGTAAGTGGTGGAATCGGGCTTAAAACTAGGCCTCTAATTAGGCCTCTAAACTCCAAAAACATAATCAAGTTTAACAGTACTACTACAGAAGACAGGGTGAAAACACACATATCTAATCATAATTTCAAAAGTTAAAGAAGATCAGTTTTCAATTCCAGGGTCCAAGTCCAGAAAAGACAAATGTCTGTACTGACTAGACAAGCACATGAGTTTCCCCTGCAGCAGGGCAGGGGTCGGGGTAAGGTGGTAAAGCGGGGCAGGTGGCAGCATTTGAAAAGATCCTAACTCCACAGAAAGGGTTAGAATCTTCCTATCTTCATCAGCATCAGTGCTTGGGGTCATTCATCAATTCTAACTGTCTCACCCCAAAAAAAGGCAAGAAGAAAGAAATGGGAGGGGGGAATTTTTTTTTAAGGAGGAAAGAAGAAAGGAGGTAAACATTTGAATAGAGCCCTATCTGGTAGGGCTATTAAGAAGTTAATTTGATTTTTCTCGAGAAATGAAAGATATATATGATCTTCATAGATTGGAAAGCTCAGCAATTTAGAAAAAAAAAAAAAAAAGGATGGGGGAATCCCATAATTCCAGGGACCAAACAGCCAATCCTTTGCTGGAATTTGGCGGCATCTAGTGGCGAACTCAAAAGGTATAAACCTCACACGGAGAACTTTCTGGAAAATTAAAGTAAGTGCATACTTGCGCTAAGAGCACTCTGCCTGGAAATCAGAACAAGCAGGTAAGAGAGCCTCAGCCCCCACAGAAATTCGGAGTCCCTAGTGGAGGGGAAGTCTGTCGTGTACAGATATTCTCAGCAAAAAATTGTTTGTGCCAGAATTGGACGCAACTTGGGGGTGGGGGAGGGACGGGGGAAGGAGCAGAGGTTGGGGGAAGACGGCTATTAGGGAACAGCAAACCTGCTTTTTGGAACTGCTAATAAGCCAATGGGGGATTTGGTTGTTAACCGCTGCTGGGCTACGGCTTAGAACGGGATTTTTGATTCAGAGATAGACGTGGGAAGAAAGTGTATTTTTAAGGTTTAAAATCAAATCGATAGGGGAGACCGAAGTATTTCTAGCGAAAACCCTTTATCTCAGTGATGGTCGCCATGACTTAATTGCCTAATTTTCCTTTTCATAAGAATAATTTTCAAACATAAAGAAAGTAAAAAAATGATCCGTAGAGAACGCGCGCGCGCCCCCGCGCGCGCACACACGCGCACGCACCCGCCCCAGAACACCAGCCCCGACGCTAGGGGCGCACGCCTGCGCACACCAGCCACCTCCAGCGCCACGAGGCCTGGCGTTCGCGCACACGCCAACGCCAAGGCCACGCGGGCTCGCTTGCGCACAGGAGCCCTGACACCGCGCGCCTGCAGTACCCGCCACCCCCAGCTCGCACACACATCAAAACCCCCAGTCAACCTTTATTTTTTTTTCCCCCCCTCCAGGAGTTGCGCAAGAGGTTCGGGGGCGTGGCCGCAGATTGACCTAGCGCTTCCCCACTCGCGGGGACCTTAGCTCATTTCCGCCCATCCTGTTTCCGCAGGCCACGTAGACACTTCCTTTCCCAGTTGGGGGGGGGGGAACCCACAATGCCTCCCTGCAGGAAAAAAAAAAAAAGAAAGAAACCTCTGGGCAGGGGAACTCTGGGTCGTGAAAGTGGGCCACGTGAACACTCTGCCCTATAGACTTATGACCCAACCGCTGTCGCGCTTTTGGAGGGCGGGCTAAAAACCTAAGAGGGCGAACGTCATTGGTCAGAGCCCTCACTAAAGGACAAAGCTGATTGGTTTCCTTCAAGCCTTAACGGTGAAGAAGCAGGTTGCTAGCACCCGCCTTTACTGCGGCGGAGTGTCATTGCTGACGTGGTGAGCTTCATCCAATCATTTGGTTATAGAACATTCTAAAACTTAGATGAGACGATTATGATTGGCTGTAGGGCATAAGCCCGCCTCCAGGGTGACGTGTCTGCCTATGGATATCAGTTGCCAGAGAAACCTGGCTTTACTATGGCGGTTGGAGAGTCGGCAGTGAACACACGTCGTCGTCTCTCGGAAAGAACTGGATCCTCGTTTCAGGTTTCGGGGTGGGGGTGGGGAGAAAGGGTTGACGATTTCCTCTTATCGTCGTGTATACAGACAAGATTAATTAATGGCTTTACAATCGGGCAGAACTAGATTCGAATTCCTAATCGCCAACGCCCAGCTTGGGCTGGCTGTTCTTTCTGTGTCTCTCGGTTTCCATGTTTGTAAAATGGTGATAATAATAGTATCTGCCTCAGAGACTTGTGCCTTAGAGGCGTATGCTGTATATTAGAGCGTATAATATACGACTGCTAGGTAATGTAATACGTATAATAACTTAATACGCAGCGTGGCTCCGGAAGATGTTAGTTATTACTGTGGAGAGAAAATCCCGCGTAATAGAGTGAGAAAAAACGTAAAATTTTGTAAAGTCTTTCCTTACAGTGCTTTTCCTATCACCTCCTTCCGTAAAATAAATTCGAGATACAAAAGAGACGTATCAGTCTTTACCAATGAAATAATTTATTTGGCAGTTACCTCAAAATAGCGGGGATTGGAATTTTCCGTATTGAAAAGTTAAAAAAAAAAAAGCGGGGGTGGGGAGAAACGGAGAACGAGGAATGAGAGCTAGCTGGAGATGAACCACATGCGATGAGTAGGCCTTGTTTGAATCCTGATTCGGGGAAACCAACTATAAAAAAAAATACTTAAAAGATGCATCAGGAGATTTTAAAGACGGATTCGATATTTGATTTTTCTTAAGGAATTAATGACGTTTTAGACATTATAATGATATTGTGGTTATGTTTTCAAATTGCCTGTAGCTTACAGAAATATACGAAAATACGAATTAAACAATAAAAGCATTCAGACTGGCTTCAAAATACTTTGATGTCTAGGATTTGCTTCAGAATTAGCTCAGCGGTAAGGGGAAGTGGCGAGGGGCATAGATAAAACAAAATTGGCACTAAATCGTTTAAGCTGAGTGATGAGCTTATGGGATTCCTTGTATTGTTCTGTCTTCCTTGGTATATGTTTGAATTTTTCCATAATAAAATACAGAAAGTCAGCTATTCTGTGCTCTTGAGAAAAACAAGAGTGGGGGGGGCGGCGAGCAGTGGGTGGGGTTACAGATAAAACAAGATGGCCTTCAGTTGGTAATTGTTGAAGCTGGATGATAGATTCGCAAAGGTTTATATTATTCCCCTATATTTTTATCCATTTGAAATTTTCCTTAATAAAACTTAGAAAAAAGCAAAAACAAATTATCAGAAATCATGATAAACGTACAATAAGGTAAATTTGAAAATGTAGCCACAAGAAAGGGGAAAAAAACTTGTACCTTTTTTATCAGCTTTGGTGTCCTTTGTGTATGTTAAAATGCATTGATGGAAAACAAAACGTTCATCTCATATCTTTATTTTATGTCCTTTGCTGTCCCCTTGTTTGACCTTCTAGACTACCATCAGAAAAACTAAGTTTGCTGTGTAGTGAGGATCAGATCTGATCCTGATTGCAGAACAGCCCTCATTACAGAATCTTGGGTAAGTGCCTCCCTTCTCCTGGCCTTAGTTCTCAAACAAGACAATTCCACATAACCTTCATAACTGTCTAGGAATATTTTGAGGATTAATAAGGGCCTGTCGAGGAAAGCACTCTACATTCTAAGAACGGAAGGATGGAACTAAGTCCATCTGTGCTTTCAGTATAGAAAGTGCCTAAACATCAGTGGGCCCTGTAATCTTAAATTCCTTGGTAAAGGATACTCTCTAATTGACCCCCTATAGTTAGAGCCATGCATTTATATATTTTTTTAAGTTTGTGGCATTCCATATGCAGCATAATTTAGTGGTCAAGAGCAAATACTGACTTCCTGAATTTAAATCCTGGTTCTGCCACTTACTGTAGGATCCTGGGCAGAATACTTATTCACTTTGTCTCTAAAGTTCCTCATCTGTAAAATAAAGATAATAATGGTTCCTATTTCATTGGATTATTGAGGAAATTACATGTAAATTGGCACATATAAGTAGTTGATTTAATTAATCATTGTGACTATTAGTTCCTCTGGTACATCCTGTTTTACACACTTGTGCATATGCACACATGCACACACGTACTAATAAAAGCAATAGATACCTTTTTGGAGTTGTTAATAATAATAATAATACTGTTGGTTTCTCTCCTGATTTTCCAGAAGCAGCGGTTACTACTAGAACTGAATTCTGAAATTATAACTTCTGACTTATCCTAACACTCTAGAAAGGTATTGAGTATGTTGATCATATTTATTTATAAGGGAATTTCTAGGAACTGTAATTTTTAACTAGCAAATCAAAACCATATTCAGTCTGCTAACAGGTTTTATATTATTCCTCTTTGTCTCAGACTCAAAAAATAAAATGTTAAACATAAATGTTCCAAGATCCAGAATTGATATAAATGTAACTGATATGGTGTATATGCATTTAAAGATTTATTCCAACAAACCATTGAATTTGTTCACATTCATTTCTGACACAGTCATACACAAAAATGTCAGTAAATGGAGTCTGTATTCCTGAATAGCCCATCATTTGCGGGAGGAGATGAAAGAAGGTTTTTCAGTCTCTTGACAGCTTTATTTTCCCATGGAGTCACTATATTTTCCTTTCTACTTTTTTTTTCCCCTTCTGAAAGCTAAGTTCCAGAGGAGGGCACACTGCCCTGGTGGGAAAGATGCAATAGATGGGAAGGGGGAGGGCACAGAACCCCTTTATGGGAGGCTATTTGGAGAATGATTAAAGGTGAAAGAGGGGTGGACTGTTAGGCCAGTAGCAGCCCAGAGAAGGCAAGGGTCAAGGTAACCTGAAGGAGCCTCAAGGAGGAAAAGGACCTTGACCTGGGTCTCTGAGGATGGACATAATCCATAAGCGGGGAAGGAAACCAGTTCAAATCATATGCATACAAAGTATATAATATACAATGCTTAAGTCCAGCTGTATGTTAGAACCATGAATAAGAATAGATCAGAAAATTAATAAGGATTTTAAATATGCATACTTTAGTGTAAATCTTTAGTCACTTAATTGATATGTGAATCAGTCTCATAATATAAAAAGCTAAAATACTACAGAGTAGGCCCAGGTTTCCTTTCCTCACGCCCCCATTTCTCTTACTCTCCCCAGAGTTAACCACTATATTATCAATTCTATTTCCTTCTAGATCTCTAAATTATGTACCTGTTTAAAATGTATATGGATATATATATACTATTCTTTGGTGTTTTCTTTTACATAAATATGCTATCATAGATATTGTTTTACAACCTGCCTTGGATGTCTTCATGTCCATTATAGAGTTGTTTGATTCCATTCACAGTGGCATTCCTTTAACTAGTATGATAGTCCATATAAAGGGTAAGCCATGTTTTGTTTTGCCAAATCACTATTGATAGTCCTCCAGGTTGACTCCAGTGGTTTTCTGTTTCATTTATACTGCACCAAACATCCTTGGATCCCCTTTACAAGTGTTAATTCCAGGACAATATTTATGTCTTTAAATTATGATAATTAAACCAGTGTTGATACTGGTGGGAGAAAAGACATCATTATGACAGACTAAATGACCTAGAAACAGTGATACCTTTAAAAATGGAATAATCAAAAATCATTGGAAACTAAGTACCTTTAAAGATCCATATAATTTAGAATGTTATAAATCAGTTCAAATCAGTGGGGAAAGGATAGGCTCTATTAGAAAAAATTAGGCATAACATTTGAAAGAAACTATAAAATACTGAGAGAGAATACAAGAAGTCATTTAGAATATTGATTTGGGAGCATTTTCCCCAGGCATGACATGCCAAAGTTCACAAAGGGAAAAGTTGACACATTTGTGTTTTTATACACACACAGTGACCCACTTAGAAGAATAAAGACAGTTTGGAAAAAATGTTTCTAACACACAAAAGAACCTAGTGTTTAATTATTAGAAGTCAATAAAAGGCAAAACAACATAGTAGAAACGGGGACAAAATATATAAGAGATGGATACGTACAAATATCTGAACATATGCTCAATATCACACAAATTCAAATAAAAATATCTTCCTACATATTAGATTTCCCCCCTCTTTTTTTCCCCCAAAAGATGTTTATCTAGTGTTGCTGAAGTTGTGGGTGAATAAGCTTAACATTTTTGCTGGGAGTACAAATTAAAACATTTCTTCACAAATTAAATTTACCTCTTAAGTCATCAAAGCTGTAAATAAGCAAATCCTTTGAGCAGTTGAGAATGCCCTTCTGAATACTTACCTAATACATCTGTACACTGATATCTGTTAACAACATTTCTGTAATAATGAAGTGTTGGAAACAGCTTAAATGTTCATTTATATAGGACTGGTTAAATTATAATATGTGGAGACTGTAGAATGATGTGGATGTTAAAAAGAATGAGCTAAGTATGTGGCCATAGATGCCTGTGATAAAGTGAGAAAACGTGAGGGGCAATATGTATTTCACCTTTGTCAAGACAAAGTAAATCCATGATACATAATCACAATAAATACATAACAGACACATTTAGTTTTAAAAGTAGGTTTCTGTGTGAATGTGTACATAAAAAGATATGAAGACATATTCTGAGATCGGGGAGGGGAGGTGGTAAGAGGATGCCTATATCTTTATATTTTGGTGTTTATAATTATGTAATAGTTTTATGATTATGTAAAGGAACTATTACTCAAATGCTACCACAAAATTAATTACTTGGAAATATAGATTTTCAGTTCACAACTTAAATAGTTTTGGGGTGGGTTGAGGAATTAATATATTAAAAAGTCCATTAAAATGTCATCAATTTTTAAGCTTAATGGCAAAACCACATATTTCATCATATACATCTTTTAAAATTTCATCAGACACTATAAACTGGGGGAAATATTTGCCCAGATATGACAATTGATAAGCAACTATAAAAAACTCTTAAGAACCAACTCAAAATGAATAGAGGACATGTAAAATATAACTGGCCAGGAAACAACATTTTTTTAAAATACCAAGACAGCTAATAAAAGAAATACGAGCACCTATTTTCCTTATCGGGTTACAGTGCAGACCAGAGTTGTGAGTTTGAAAATTGGTACAACTTGTGAGGGAAGTAATTTGGCAGCATATTACCTTTTAACCTACTAAATCCACATCTGGGGGCAAAAAAATATTTTAATTACAGGATAAATTGAGTGGGAGGATCACTTTCCAGAAAGGGTAGTTAAGTAAAGTATGCCCGTTTGGTTTCGTCTCATACAGTTCTCAAGATGTATGCATATTCCAACCTTACTAACATGGGGAAATAATCCATCAAAATAGTAAGGTTTTAAATATCTAAGATTTGATACCAAGATGAGGTTACCTTCAAGTATTTACACAGAAATGGAAGATGGAAAACTAAGGCAAGCATACGAATGTGTTTTCTCTGGCATACCCTAGAACTGACATGTAGGGAACAAGTGGGAAAATATTTGATGACCTTCATTCTTAATTTGTGCTTCCATTTTCCCCATGTGTTGAATCACCTCCTCACTGATTCACTAATGTATACCCAGAAGGGACCTATGTGCTGCTGCAGAAAGTTGAGAGATGAACATATACACAAAGCTTATGGCAGGTGGAGATAAGTGGTTTAGTTGCATAAGCAGAACAGGTGAAACATTTAAGTAAATACTAAGTTGTGGAGTACTGACAGCTCATATGGTAACAGAGATGGGGCTAGAGTAGTTAGGAAATTTAATGGGACTTTTCCTGGTAGTTAGATGAGGTAGATGAAGGGAGGAAGCATGATGCAAGTAACAAGTAGGTACACCAAGCCAGTAAACAAAATTAAACTCAGAAACTGGCAGATTCAGTTTAAAACCGCTCAAAGCAATGTGTAGTGCTAACTTTTTTAATGAGGAATATCCACAGCATGTATGTCACCAAGTGATCGAGTGATGTAAACTTCTAGCAAGGGAGGTGCAAAGTGCAGTGACCCTAATAAGTTTGTATTACAAGTAGGAGACAGACATCAAAAGGATGGTTTTTCCTCCCTTTGATATCTGGCTTCTGACTCCAGGTAGTAATAGTTGCTTGATCTGTGGGATACTCAGATGAAAATAAAGGTACTGAGACCATTCTAAGAAAGGCTGCTTCCTTAGCTTTATTCAGTCTGAGCACAAACCTGGGTATTTTCCTGTGCAATGTCAGACATTTCATTCAACTTTGGACTTGATATGAATAATAGAATTTGTAAAGAATGATGAAATTCACCCACTTAATGAAAACCATGTAGAAATCCTTATGGTTTTCTTTGCATAAATAAATGTAATCAATGCCAAGAATATACAGGAGGTTCAGCAGTCATTCTTAGGTTCCTCAGTAAGGAATTGCTGATGACCAGTGTGACGTCCAAAAGACTTCTCTGCAGGCTTGCTCCACTTCTGTGTGTTTTACAGTCTGCTTGGCACTGGGCCATCTTGCTTTTTTTAGTTGGTATTTTAACTGTCCCCTTGTTTGTGGAAGCTCTGCCCATTATTCCTCAGGTAGGTTTTCTGGATATCACCTCTATTACTTAACTAAACTCTGATATCCTCACATACTGTGTTCCCTCTGTCCCAGCTACAGTAAAATTTTTGTAATAAACATTTTGTAAGCTTAGTAGCTTACGATGTAATACCATGAAACACTAACCACATCTGATCCTTAACAGGATGTGTCTATATATCCCTCTCAGCCAGAAGGTTCTGATTCCTACAGGGTCAGTGTCTGTATTCACAAATTTTGTTGCTGAGGAGCACCTTTGCTCGGATTTCTGCTGAGAGCTTTGTGTCCTGTCAGAGGAAATCATATGCTTAGTGATAGCACCCAGGCCTCTTGCCAATAACTGACTCCCCTGATGCAGGGCTCTAGTTTTCTAGTACTACTTATCTCATTTCCCCTTCAGGGATTCCCTGACGCCTGCTCACATAATCTCAGGGGGCCTAGCAATTGGCAAAAGGGCTTTTTCTATGGGTTAAAATTGTGGTTACCAGAGAAACCTGGTTTCAGGCTTGTCTACCATCATATCTCGTTCTTTCCCAGAGGGTACCCTGGTTTTAATAGTCTGGTATTTATTCATCTAGATATTTTCTGATGTACTTGTATACACATCAGTTTAAAATATGGAAGTTGGACCTCACTGTTCATAAGAACTCTCTAAAACGTGCTTATTTCTCCACTTGGGCTATCTCTGGGATCCTGTTGTACACATTATACATTATGCAACTTGCCTGTTTACCTAATAGTGTATAGTTGAGCATCATCCCACATCAGTACATGAATCTGCTTATTTCATTTGAATGTTCTTCCGTGGTGTGCATACATCATACTTTCTATTGTCATTTCCCTATTGAAGAATATTTAGGTATTTCCAGTTCTTCAGTATTTCAAACACCACTGCAATGAACATCCTTGTATCCTTATTCACATATGCAGATACTCCTGCAAGGTACTGTGTTGGCTGTTCAGCCACATCGTATTTACGAAATTCTTACCTAGGGGTAATTCGCCACACTCCATAGATGAAAGAGGCCAAGAAAGCTTAACATATCTTGCCCAGAGCCTCACAACCCATAAATGACAGCCTAACTGAAGTAGAAGTATGTCTAACAGCAGAACCCATGTGTTTTCTCTGATATCACAATTGTAAACCACATGTTTTAAAGTTAGATTATTTTTTCTTTTTCCTGGATTTCACAAAAGGTCATTGTTGATGCCTGCTTTCCCTTTCTAGGTTGTGTCTCTCACCTCATCTCCACGACCATCCCAGAAGATCTATAAAATTCCATCTGGGAAAACACTAGGAGTTCTTGGCAGGGAAAGAAGAGGATTGTGTAAGTTAAAGGACTTGTTTAATCTGTCATTCCGTAAGAATCACAGAAAACTGTTCTTTTCATCTTTATCTCACTAACCCTCTCTGCTGCATTTTACAGTGTAAATCATCTTTTTCCTTCTTGAAATTCTCAACTTTTTTGGATTCCAAAATAACATTGTCCTAATTCTCCTATGGCTGCTTGGACCATTTTTGCTTGTGGGGTTGGTTGGTTGGTTTGTTTTTTTTGGTAGTGGTTCTCTCCGCTCATCCCTTAAATATAATTCTTTCTTAGGTTTGTCCAGAATTCTAGACTTGTTCAGTTCTTCCTCTATCCTCCATGAACTATTTCTATTCCTGTCTATAATGATGATTACACTCAGGTCTCCATTTCTGCTTCTGACCTCTCACCTAAGCATTAAAGTCACATGTTTAACTGCATACCTCACACTTACTAGGTCTATACCAAACTTCTTTCCTCTCCAGTCTGTTTCCTCCTCTTCTAGATGCAGTCTTATTTGGTGATAATACTATGACCTAATCACCCATTCTCAAAACCCTGGCAGTCATCACTGACTTTATCCCTCACCAATTTATCACCTCCAACAAGCTATCGCTGAAAGTAGCATTAGGTACCATTTCTTGTTTGCTCCAAAAATATCCTGTGTTTATATAACTATCACTATACTAACCTTGTTGTTTCATAATTGTCACTTTAGATATTCGAATCCCTAGTACCTGGCATAATACCTGTTCCAAAGTACATAAGCAGTAGTATATGAAGAGTAACTTGAATGAATGAATGAACTTGTTTCATATTTTATTACTAATTCCAAACTAACCATTAAAAAGTAGTGCTTTTACTAATTCATTAATTACCCAGACCTAAAATTGTAGGGTCTCCTTTGACTCCTCTCTCTCCTTCATTTACTAAGTTCTCTGTTCACTTTCTCTTGACTCTGTCATCAGCCTAGTTCAGGCCTACCTGGACTTACACAAAAACCTTTGCTGGTACGCATTTTGCTTCCAGGCAGCTAAATTAATCTTTCTTGTTTCTTTTGTCTTGTCATTTTTCCTGTTCAGAAATCCTGAATTTCACCTCCACTGCCTTTTGTAGTTTAATTCATTCTTTGTCTGAAATTATATTCCTGTCTTTTGAGTGAAATCAAAAAACTAATTTATCCCTCTGGGGAGGGAGGAGGGAGGAGGGTTCAGGATGGGGAACACATGTATACCTGTGGCGGATTCATTTTGATATTTGGCAAATCTAATACAGTTATGTAAAGTTTAAAAATAAAATAAAATTAAAAAAGAAAAAAAAAAAAAAAAAATATTGAATTGGAGAGGAAGGAAAAAAAAAAAAAAAAAAAAAAACTAATTTATGGGCAGGTCTGATGAGTGATTGGGTAGGCTGAGAGTAGTGGGTGAGGGGTAGTGAGGATCAAAGAGCAAGCAAAGAGGTCACTAACAATTAATTGGTTGGCCCTGAAATAGGATTTGAAATCCAGATTCCAAGAGAGTAGTGTGTGTTGTGCTTTAATAGGCCTTTAGGAAACACACTGTGTTCAAGGTCTCCATAGAAAACAACCAAATAAAATGTTTTATATATTACAGTGGTTGGAATAAAAACAGGGTTGAATGAGTTCCAGAAAGCAGGGTTCTCAAACCCGTGGACACCAATCTGCCGAAGAAGACAATTTCAAAAAACCAACTAGAAGCAATATGCAAAGAAGTAAAATGAGAGGGTCCTCTGGAAAGAAGACAGCTGGTCCCCAGCAGAAGAATCTGGAAGCAGCACTCCCAGGGAGATGGGGGGGTCGCTCTGCTGAGAACCCCCCATCAGGGTCGGTGAGGAAGACCAGAAGGAACAAACAGAAGACCCCTGGAAATGGAGATGGTGGCAGCACCAGCGAAGCACCCCAGCCACCTCGGAAGAAAAGGGCCCGGGCAGACCCCACAGTTGAAAGTGAGGATGCTTTCAAGAATAGAATGGAAGTTAAGGTGAAGATTCCTGAAGAATTAAAACCATGGCTTGTTGAGGACTGGGACTTAGTCACCAGGCAGAAGCAACTTTTCCAACTCCCAGCCAAGAAAAACGTGGATACTATTTTGGAAGAATACGCCAACTGCAAAAGATCGCAAGGCAATGTTGACAACAAGGAGTATGCAGTTAATGAGGTGGTGGGAGGGATAAAAGAGTATTTCAACGTGATGTTGGGCACCCAGCTGCTCTACAAATTTGAGAGGCCCCAGTATGCCGAAATTCTCTTGGCTCACCCTGATGCGCCGATGTCTCAGGTTTATGGGGCACCACACCTCCTGAGATTATTTGTAAGAATTGGGGCAATGTTGGCATACACACCCCTTGATGAGAAGAGCCTTGCATTATTGTTGGGCTATTTGCATGATTTCCTGAAATACCTGGCAAAAAATGCTGCGTCCCTGTTCACTGCCAGCGATTATAAAGTGGCTTCTGCTGAGTACCACCGCAAAGCCCTGTGAGGGTCTACTGACCACTCGCTGTTACGTCTGGTATCTGTAAACGCTCTTTTTGTTCTTAGTCTTTTTTCTTGTATAATTGATACTCTTTAAAATTGTTAATGTATAACAGGGCTTATGTTTCAGTTTTCTGTTTTCTCCTAAACAGAAAATAAAAGGAGTGTAAGCTCCTTTTCTCATTTCAAAGTTGCTACCAGTGTATGCAGTAATTAGACAAAGAAGAAACATTCAGTAGAACATTTTATTGCCTAGTTGACAACATTGCTTGAATGCTGGTGGTTCTATCCCTTTGACACTACACAATTTTCTAATATGTGTTAATGCTACGTGAAAAATGCCCTGATTCCTAGTGCCAAAGGTTCAACTTAATGTATATACCCGAAAACCCATGCAATTGTGCTTTTTTTTTTTTATGGTGCTTGAAGTAAAACAGCCCATCCTCTGCAAGTCCATCTATGTTGTTCCTTAGGCATTCATTCTATCTTTGCTCAAGTTGTTGAAGGATGGTGGTTTGTTTCATGGTTTTTGTATTTGAGTCTAATGCACGTTCTAACATGATAGAGGCAATGCATTATTGTGTAGCCATGGTTTTCCGGAGAAGTTGATATTTTAGGAATCGTATTTCAGATCTTAAATAAAATTTGTTTCTAAATTTCAAAGCAAGCAATTTGCAGTGTGTCTTTAATGTTATTAAGCCTCAGAAGTCAGCAGACTCAGGAAAGATCTAGGTGATACTAAAGGAGAGAGTTCCGACTCCTAGTGAAAGAATTCCTTTTATTGTTGGGTGTAGCAGCTGGGAGTGCACCCTGCCAGGTCAGCTCCCCTTCTCTCCCCTCTGTGTGGCTGCTCAGGGTGGGATTGCTTTCTACTGATGCTTATAAGAGCCACTTTAGTTCCTGAGGCCCCTTGTCTCTGAGTTGGGCTAGTATAATAGGCTATTTAATGGGTACTGCAACACTCCTTTCAAGTTAGGGAGAGTTTTGCTGTTTCCCACCAGAGGAGGCATGGGCAGCCACCTCCAGTATTAGGCATACTTGTAGATTTGGGACCAAGGATGGCAGCTTTTCCAGCTCCAGCATTGATGCCATGTTCCCAATGCTTTAATAATCCATTGGACATAAGATTGGGAATCCTAGAGTTAGGAAGTCCATGGAGAAGAGGGACTGTGTTGGACACCTATGACGATAAATCCATCTTCTGTGAAAATCCCCTAGTCAAACGAAGTTTTGCTTCACAACACTGTTACTTCTTTAGTGAAAAAAGTATTCTATGGTTACCACAGAAACTTTAGAAAATACACTAAGAACAAACAGAATAAGAATCACATATAATCCTGGGTCTGTCTGGGTCTGAAGAGGAAATAAATGGGACCCAACATGGATGATTTGAGGAGTTTAATAGAGAATTTTCCCCCAAGTTGTCAGTCGAGGAGTCACCCACAGACTGGGTAACTTAAAAATTCTAATCTCTTAAAAGGAGGCCAGTAGTATTAGACTAGGGCACACCCTAATCTCATTTTAACTTAGTTACCTCTGTAAAGACTATGTCTCCAAACAGCCACATTATGAGATAACTGTGTGGGGGTCGGGTCTGAAGTGGTGGTGTTAGGAATTTAACATGAGTTTGGAGGTAACTCAATTCAGTCTATAACATGGTGTTACTACCTCTAGACTAGGAGAGGAGAGAACAGGGTGAGGAGAGGGAGGAGGGAGTGAGGAAGACTGGAATAGGAGCTGGGGAGGAGTGCGAGTTGGGGTGAGAAGAAGGAGCAGGGGGAGGGGAAGGAGGAATTACTGGAATGGAATGGAATATTCAAGATGCAGTTAGCTCACAGAAACCTTGAGGAAGACCGAATCCAGGAAGGACTGGGGTGAAGTATCTGACCTCATTCTTCCCTCCGTTTTATCTACTGCTGGATATTTCCCTTTGGCCACATTGGAAATCAAAGGGCAAAGATGACATTTGATATATCTATATTGGTAAGCTTGGGGGATACAGCAGGGAAGAAAAATAGATTGGTGGGGGAAGGCAGATGAGATTTCTAGCACACACATACCTAAAACTAACCATCATTCATACTATGCCATATATTAGAATTATGTTCTCTTTGGGACCTAGGGCCTTAGCCAACTAGAGGAGTTCTTAACAAGGACTTTTTATCCATTTAACAGGAAGCCTAGTATACAAGTAAACACATCATCTCTGTAGTATAAGAATAGTTGCTTAGTTTATTATAATAGTGTTTAGTTGCTCAGTTGTGTCCTACTCTGAACCCATGGACTATAGCCCACCAGGCTCCTCTGTCCATGTGATTTTCCAGGCAAGGATACTGGGGTGGGTAGCCATTTCCTTAGCTCACATGCCTGACCATGTTAGAAATATCACATTGCCTCTAAATGAACATAAATATGACCCTGAGATCCAACCATAGCATGTTGGTGGGATATCTACGAAAGTTATTATTGAGGATTCCCCATCTCCATTGGTTGTACAAATATCCTATGGTCTTACCTAGCACCAAAGCCTGAGGAGATCCCTACTGACATCAGATGACTCTCCACACTAGTTGGGGATGAGGTGCACCTTTACCGAATTGGCCCAGTATCTTCAGATCCTTTGTCCCTGCTGGTTCCATCAACCCTTTGGGTAGGGGGATCTTTGGTAAGATCTTTGGTAAGGTTCCCAGCTTCCCTGAGCCCACCAGAGTCTTCCTTGGGGCCTGATATGGGAAAATACTCATGTCTCTGCTACTGTAAGGACCTACAAATCCTGACCTCTTTTCTCTTGCTGCCTTCACATGGCCTCCATTCCCACCTAGTGAAACCTACCTTGATTTTGTCAGGATATAATCCTTTTCAAAATATAAAACCAATTGGCTTCAAGTACCTTCTGTCTCCAGCTCTGCCACAAACCTCACTCTGTTGGATCTCTGCAGAAAATGAGAGGAGAGAAAAATATAAGAACACAATACACATGTTAATATCTCAATGACATAATTCAGTATGTCCCATTTCATAGGTGGTTAGCTGATTTCTTCATTTTTAAAAAAGAATAGGAATATTCAGGAGAGGCCTAAAGTACTTTATTAGGACGTAAACCAGGCTATCCTATTGACTAAAAAAATAGGCAATTACAATAAGTATACCCAAATTATGCAAATCTGTTGATTTAGCAAGTTTCTCATCTTAAACTACACAGGTGATATAGTTTCATCTAGATGACTAAATGGCTTCCCTTCTGAAACTGAAGGGTGGTTTTAAGAATGTATTTACCCCATCAGATTCAATGCCTAGCTAACATGGTGGTTCCATAATAAATGTTGTTATAATTGTCATTTGTAATTTTCATCAATATGATTAACAACAAAAATAAGTTTTCCATTCAGGATAATGTATGTGGATTTCACAATGGAAGCAGGTTGTGAAATAACCTCATGACACCAGTTAAACACTTAGAAAGTAAAGAAGGTAGCCATTAAATATAAGCCATGTCTTGCCTAAGAAAATTCTCTAGTACAGAATAAATGTTCAAAAATGACAATTCTCTCACCTGTTTCCCTTCCCAAAAGAAAAGGGTGATAATATATTTTTAAGATCTGTGGTTCTCAACCTGAGGTCCTCAGACTCTTAAGGGTTTTTAAAGATACCATTAAGAATTGAGGAACCCTTATTTGTTTCCTCTTATTTTTTTCATAATTCATTATGAGGTAACACCTAACTGAGCTTTTTCTAGAATCAAATGAGATTTTAAAATATATCATGAACTGTGAACTATTGTAATAATAATGGTTAACAGTTTATATATATATATAGATAGATAGATAGATAGATAGATAGACAGACATTTCAAAATGTGAAAGTCTGTATAAGGAAAAACAGAAGTTGGAGATACTTTGGATTTTGTTAAATAATATAAAGTTAGGGGAATCATCATGCCATTTCACTGGTTCATGTGTTTGCCTGTACCTTCATTTTAGCTTCTAGGTAAAAGTCACTAAAGCATATATACTTAGAGTTCTAGAACCTTGCGAGTTTCAGAGCGAAGCTCATCTATAGCTACAAGACTTGATAAGATTCTTCCCCTCTTCTACCTTCATCTACCAAAGATGGTAAAATACCTGATATTATTTAATATGTGTGAGAGACTAAGTGCTCTGTATAAAAATCATTCATATAACCTCACAACAATCCTAAGGAAGTAATGTGATTGTCCTGGTTTTAGAAAAGGGGCACAGAGGTCAAGAACACACAGCTAAAAGTAAAAGACCTGGGACTTGAACCCAGTGAAGTCAGGCTTTTTACTGTACTACCCTGCCTCTCTGAAAAACAGTACAGTTTTTGAGAAATGTGAAACATGAGCTTTCATCTGTGAAAATACCCTGAGCCTGTGTATCGGTGCAGGCCCTCCTGGAAGCAAGTGCCAAGATAGGATTAGACAAGATTAGAGATTTACTGGGGGAACACCTATGAAAAATAGAAGAGGAAGGAGGCAGATGACCTGGGAAAAGTCTTCAGACTGTGATGCACAGCTCACATCTGTGGAAAGAAGAGCGGGAAGGAAGGCAGATTAGGCAGGAAGAGTCTCAGACTGTGGTGCAATAATAAGAGAGTCTGCCAGGCCAGTGAGGACAAGCAAAGTTAAAGGAGTCCTTCGACGAGCAGAAACTGCCTGGCTCTGGCTGCCCAAATGTGCTCAGAGTATGGGAACAATCTGGAGCAAATGTGGCCTTAGCATAAATGTCAGGGGAGATCTAAAGGTTCTTTTGAGGAAATATTTGAGCTATGTGACTCCCTGGCCACCAAAGACCCGGTGACTTTTTCCTGGCAGTCATCCACATACCTTCTGGCGCCTGCGTGTTTTGTAAGAACCCTGAACCTGATCCCTCTATGCTTCCTCACCAGAGGGGCTCCCACTCCCAGGCATTGTGGGCATCCTGCTTAGCACACAGCTCTCTCCAGGGTCCTGGACCCTCAATGCTTTGTGCTCTGGAGTTGGCAGGCTGGCAGCTTCTTGGACATGTGACAGGGATTCCAGCCTTCTGTGTGAGCAGGGAAGTGGTGAGAGGCCCAGACAACCAGGCTCTGGATGCTGCTGACCCTCCACCATCAACACCTCCAAAATGTCTTCACACCAACCCACAGCCTGACTGCCCTGACCCCTGGTACTGCAGTTCATAGGGGTGTTCACGCAGGAGTGACACCTCTTTTCTCCTGAGCTGTCAGACCACAGGCCTTTAAAGCTCCCTTTACCTGGGGGCACCTGTACCTCTGGGCCTGGGCTGACGCAAACATCAGAAGCGCCGCACCAGCACACACAGACCTAAAGTCACCACAGAACCACCCAAACAGGCCGGGGCACATCTGAGGCCCTTCCTGGAATCTGAGCAAGGTGAGTGGGAGAGGGATGGGTGAGGTCTTGTCAGAGGTCTAATTCCATTTCGGGATGGGGGGCGGGTACTTCACTGGACTCTGACAGAAGGGGCAGGCCCTTCTGCTTCAGCCCTTAGTTACCTGGTTAGGCCCAGGCCAGAAACCAGTGTTTCCAGTTGGGAATCCTTGGGCTTATCTCCTCCCCTATAGAAGGTTCCTCTAAAGAGGGAGGGAGAAGGAAGGAGAGGCAAAGTGCTCTGACCTGCAATGGGGACAGTCGTTGTCTTCCAGGTATGCATGTCTAGGACAGTCTGGGCCTCAGCCTAGAAGAGTGGTGCCTGCTGCAGGCTGGAGCAGAGAAACCAATGTCAGACCACCCTGGAGAGGGGTGTGCCTTGGGGGAGCCCTTCCACATCCTGTCCAGGGAGCTAGATTCATCCTGTCCTATAGAACTGGTGAATTGCTGGACTCGCATCTCACTCCAGCCAGAATCCAGCTGGACCAGCATCCATCAAGCTTAAAGAGTAGTCTGAAGATTCCCCCAAAATAACACCATAGAGGGAAAAGAAAAAGCCAAGGGTATATTCATTCTTGCTTTGTTCCATAGAAACTTGTCACTTTTTCTTTACAATTTTCAATTTTTTCTTCTAGTGCTTTACAAAGGCACTCCCCCTGGAATTTTTATGAATATTTTCTGTTTATACTGCCTCTCTGCACACAGAAAACTATACTTCTAATCCCATAGCACCCTCAGCCCCTTGTCATTCGGTGAGGCTACGTGACTAGTTTTGGCTAATCAGCTGTGTATGGCAGTGACTTCTGTTACTTCTAGACTACAGTGAATTTATAGAGGGAGTAGGTGAGAGATTTCTATGACACTCCCCTTGCCACAGTAACCAGCAAGGTTCCAGGTTGTGGAGCCTCTGTCAGCTGGGGTCCGTGACAAACTATAGGAATCAGAGCCCCCTCACCCCTGACCTTCACCAAGGGATGCTGGGAATTCCTTGTGTGCTGGAAACTAAACCTTTACCATGTTAAGCCACTGAAGTTTGGGGATTGTTACCCCAGCATAAGCTTAGCCTAACCTGACAAACAAGAGATGGCTCTCCAAGTTTAGGATGCAATAGAGTCACCTGTGCAATGTTAAAATACATATTGTGTAACAAAAATATATTGGGGGACATACTTATGGATTAGTGATGTTAAAACAATTATCAGATGATTTGACAAACCCTTTTGAATTTTATACTTTTTAATTTTAACTTTATTTGTTACCCAAGTACATGGAAAAACAGAAGACTCGAACAAAAGAGGAAAAATTTTTTTTAAAATCCAGAACTATATTGTTAACCTTCTAGTGTGGCATGTCAGGAATTTTCTTGTGAAAAAAGACCATGCTTTCCTTACACTCCTTTTCAGAGCTCCATCAACCCCCCAGGGCGACAGGGCGAAAGTGTGGGGAATGCAGTCCCTGAAAGGATTTGCTTCCATGTCTGCCCGCCCCCATCCCTAGGGTCTACAAGCACCCCACCGGCAGGAATCCGGTGTGCTTACCTCTCTCCATCTTTCCCTCCACCCACCCGCCCACGTCTTCCGCAATAGGAAGCTTGCGCCCACGCAGGGTTCCCGCCCACCTCCCCAGCATTCCCGTTGCCCACCATTTTCTGAATTAAAATGGATAGAAGACGAGGCTGTGGGGTGAAAACTGCAGTACTGGACCTGCTCCCGGGTCCCCCCTCCCCACTTTCCTTTCCGGTGGTTTGCAGGTGGTTTCCACCTGCACTTGCAGGGAACCCAGGAATTTGCCTCCTCCTCCTCTTTTCCTGGGCCGGAGGCCAACCTGCTTTCAATGCAGTAGGGAGCTGGTACCCAAGCCTGACCACCGCCCCAAAAGCCCACCATTTTTTTGCCCCAAAGTCGACAGGAGCAGGGGCAGGAAAGGAGCATAGGCAATGCAGTTGTGGACCCGCATTGGTGTTCGCCCTCGCCTTTGGATAGCCTTTGATCAAATCGTGGGCAGATGCTACTCTGTTCCTCTGGTCTAGAAGCGCGCCCGCCTACGCCTACTCCAAGGTAAGAGGGAGATGGTGCCTAGGCGGGAAACAGGACTCAGACTACACAGTGACTGAAGTTCACGTCAGCCCTTTGTCCAGCGAGGCCATGTTAACAGTAAGTTCAGGTCCTCGATTAACTCAACAGCACAGCTGGAGCCGAGTTGTCCGCCCCGCCCCCCCCCCCACCTGAAAATCTTTTGTCAAGTGTATCATCTCCTTGGAATGTCTATGTGGCTTTCTCAGATTATCAGAGAGAATCAGCCCTTGAGGGTTAACCCCCGGAGTCTCCTTTTTGTTCCTCCGCCGGCTTCCTAGACTTTCCACCTCCCCACCCCCGGAGGTCGAGCATTTCCCTTGCAGTCCTGTCCAGGCACTTGAAATAGGGTTGAGGAAGTGAGGGTCCAAGTGAGAGAGATTTTTACTAGTTCTTTTTAATATTTGTCAGTTCTGTTCCTTATAGTTATTATTATCATTACTGTTATTACTATCAGCCTACATCCTGTTTGCCATTAAAAAACAGAAAAGAGCTCTCTGCTGTCATTTGGGAAGCAGGAGGTAGATTCAAGCATGTGTGGGAATAAGTAAACAACCCAGCCACCTGTTTTCCCTTCTCAGTGATAATACTAACATGGATCCTTCAGGCAGCCACGTTTTTTGGAAGTTTGAAATGGACAGAACAGCTGAGGCTTCCCTTGTGAAGGGCCCCTGTGTATGTGGTGGCGGAGGTGGGGGGAGGGTCCATGAAGTCAGCCTCTGAGGTCACATAATTTCATAATACCAAATTGGAACTTCAGATTTTAAAAGCTGATCGGTCACATGTTCAAGTCTTCAAGATTATGATTAACCTCCACAATTCCTCTATTTCCTAGTTCCCTACCATGGCCACATCCATATTATCCCTTTCCAATTACAACCAAAATTTCATACTACTTCTTACCATCTCAGGGACTGATCTAAGTTACGAGGCCTGAAACTTACAATTCAGGGGACGTGCTTTATGAAAAAGGATGTCAAAAATATATGAGCAATGCAGGCAACTAGGTGCCAAAGTTAATATTAATTTATAATAAATCACAGGAAATTATGAAATTTGAACAGCTGGTATATACAGAACATCTCAATTTCCATACACACAGTATTTTTATTAATTACTGCCTGGCCCACTTCTATGATTTTTTCCCTACAATTTTTTTTATTACAAACTCTTTTGATCCTCTCTTCATATGTCTGTGTAATATAATTTTTCTTGGAGAAAAATGTAAATATAATTCTATCTTTCCTTTGCATGGTTAATACATTTGTTACTATTATTACTGTTGATAAAAAATTTAGTTTTACAATTCATTATTGGTGACAGGTAAAATTTTAGAGGTAGAACTGCTGTCTTCCTCTGTCAAATTTCTTTCTTTTATGAGCTTAACATTTAAGTTTTCTTGTGAATATTTTTATCTTAAATACTCTTAATAATGATGCTTACAAACCAGTTTGATGTCCGTGTCCTGAAGAGGAGCAGAATTTGCCACTCCAAAATATGCCTTTGGGCACAAGATTATTTTAGGCTGATGATTTTTTAAGAAATCCAGACCTAGCAGAAGCTCAGAAAACCGGTAAGTTACCCTTTCCTAAGAGATATTTACATTTATAAAGGAAATTTCCACTTGTAAGGGTGTCTACCTCTCAGTACCTGGAGGAGAAGGATAACTAAATCTCTAGAAACTTTTATCAATGGAGAAGGCTACAAGTTAAATTTGCATAACAACCTTATTCTTGTTTACCTCACTTTTCCTGGTCACCTCTATTGACTGGTCTCCCCCATTCCCACCCCCACCAGCAACATCCTTTGTCTTTAGCTGGAGATGGTATTTAAGGCGGTGCCTTGGGCTATTTCTGCGAGTTACTCAGTTTTGCTGGGTCTCCTCTTTATATACAGGACCTATGCGTGCATGTGTACTCACGCAGTCGTGACCAACTCTTTGCAACTGTTTCCAACTACATGGACTGTTGCCCGCCAGCCTTCTCGGTCAATGGAATGTTCCAGGTAAGAACGCTGGAGTGGATTGCCTTTTCTTCCTCCAGGGTATCTTCCCGACCCAAGGATCAAACCCACCTCTCTTGTGTCTTCTGCATTGGCAGGCAGACTCTTTACCACTAGCGCCACCTGGGATGTATACATGTTATTAAATGTGTTTGTTTTTCTCTTACTAATCTGTTCTTTATTACAGTAGGGTCTCAGTAAAGAACCTAGAAGGGTAGAGGGAAAATTATTTGTCCTCTCCCACAGTCTTCAGAGTAGTAGAAATTTTGAATTTTAAGATATCTTCTTAGTCAATGTCAGTATTTTATACCATATCACCAAGAAATTAATATGAACTTGTGTGGATGTGATTGGGCAAAGCCATACATGTAGCTGGTGTACCAAAAGATCAGAAGTTCATCTTTGATAAATCATATTTTACATATTTATAGGGAAGCAATGGGAGCCAAGACTGAAAAAGTATCTTGGAATCAGGTAATGAAGTGGGAAATAGCATCAAATGCTAGCAAGTGGCTGGTGTTAAACCACCATGGTATTCATTTGAGCTGTAAAATTTATTCAAGATTCACTAAACGTATGAACAGCAATAGAGTATAGCATTAGTTCATTAGCATTAGAGTCAGATAACTCTAGTTTGACTCTTAGAGCTTCTACTTAGTACACTGTGAAATCTTACTGGTAATTAATTATATGCGGAAGTGACTGAGAAAAGCATGAATAAATTATACAAGTAAACCCAAACTAAATGTGATTCCAAATCAACTTCCCCTTAAATTTGATCCCAAACATGCCCACCTCCATCTCACCACTACCAACATGAGGGGAGTCAGAGTAGAAAAAGACAGTATTTTTTAATTGTCAGTATTTTTGCTTTGGTAATTTTACAAAAATATCTGAGACATTGTATGACCCCTGTATTAGTTTTCTGTTGTCATGTAACAAAATACCGAATTTAGCTGCTTGAAATAACATCCATTTCTTTGGCTACCAGTTCAGTAAGTCAGAAGTCAGGCGTGTATTGAGTTCTCTGTTCAGGATCTCATAAGGCTGAAATCAAGGTGTCAGCCAGGCTACACTCATCTGGAACTTAGAGTCCTTTTTCAGGCTTACATGGTTGTGGCAGAATTAAGTTCCTTGTGGTTGTAGGATTGAGATCCTGCTTTCCTCCTGACCATCAGCTGGGGGCCACACTTGGCTCAGACATCACCCACATTACTTCCCACATGGCCCCTCTATCTTGAAAGCCAAAAGTGGAAAATCTCCCTCACATCAAATCCTTTTCACACTTCAAATCTTTCTGACTTAAGGAATGGCCATCTCTTTAAGGACTTGTTCAGTTAGGTCAGACCCACTAAGTGATTGCCCTTTTGATTAACGCAATGATTTGGGACATGGATTCTATCTGCAAAATCCGTTTTGCCATATAATGTGACATAATCATGGGAGCAGTAGCTCTTCATATTCAGAGGTCCCATCTACAATAAATAGGAGGGAATAAACTTGAAGGTCTTTGGGACCATCTTAAAATTTTGCCTGCCATAACCCTTCTTAGATAGTGCCCATACAAATCAAGGAGCCCTTTTCAGGATGAATTAACCTCTGCATTACATCTATGCATTCAGAGTTTTCCATTTCATCTATGCAGCTGTATTCAGCTAATGAGCCCCTCAAACCTCACATATACATAATCATGAATTAGTTACTGCTTACAGTTTTAACAGAATTTATAAGCTGTATTAACCAACATTGTTTTGGCTGCTAAGAATTTTACCATTTACTTAAACTGGGGGTGCTGAAGCCTTCCATCTTGGACATGCGATGAAAGGCAGTTATGATTATTTTGTATAACCATCAGTGTATGTGTTACATTGAGGGTGAATAAATTGGGGGAGACACAAAGGCCAAATCACTAGGAAATGATTATCCTTTAGAGGTCTCTGGGAACTTCATCACTACTGTACCTGCTATGTGTCCTGCATGGGGACAGTTGCTTTATATAGGCCAATGCACAATTCCTCGTGCCCTCTCACCTCTCATGTGAGGTGGGGATTATTAGCAGGTCAGTAGAAATTTGGAGAAGATAATGTCTGGTGCAAACTGGAATTAATCTACCTTATTTCCTGATTTTATCTTGCCATTCTGCTCAAATGCTCTGGAAGATTCCCTATCCTGACCTTCATCGCTCTTCAGGATCTAGTCTGAGTCGCATAGTCTAAGCTTTATTAACAGTTTTTCCTCTGTACCAGCCAAAAGAGACCCCCCCTAATCAGTGTGACCCTAACATACCTTACCCACTCTGCTCCTGCTGTGCCATTCTTCTAGAATGAATAATTTCCCAGACCTGGTACTATAAAGGAATATGAACAGGTAATATAAAGGAAGGCACATCTCATAAAGGAAATGCTCCTTGGGATGTTTCAGGAGCATAAAAATAGATCACAGGTACATAGAGCCATATGAACATATGACCTCAAAGGCCTCACACCACCATTGCTTTTGGAGAGAACCAGGTACTTTAGCTCAGGCTAGAAGAAAAGGGATTTTTTCAGAGCACTGTGGACTCATGGCTTGGATGGTAGTCAACATCTCATTTCATCACTTATCATGGCAGATAGTGAAGATCTTCACTTCGAACACCTTTGATCTCTTCTTTTATCCTTTCTCATGCCTCCCTTTATGCTGTTAATATATGTGCCTTACTTTTTTTCCACACAGTCTTTGGATAAATATTCTAGGACTTTTCTTCTGCCAAATTGAGCAGAGGTGGACATATTCTCCTCCCAATGAAGTAGATCATGTCTAGCCCTGTCCACAAAAATGCCCCTAAGTTGACATGCACTAAAAACACCTTACCTGAAGAACAGATACAGAAGAGAGGCATTTCTCAGTGCTGTCACAGAATGTCAAGGCCCAGAACCTGGCATTAGGTTTTGGTGAAGTGCCTCACACAGAGCCGATACAGCGCCTTGTGAAAGTAAAAGTGAAAGTCGCTCAGTCGCGTTCAACTCTTTGTGACCCCATGGACTATACAGTTCATGGAATTCTCCAGGCCAGAATACTGGAGTGGGTATCCTTTCCCTTCTCCAGGGGATCTTCCCAACTCAGGGATCAAACCCAGGTCTCCTGCTTTGCGCGCGGATTCTTTACCAGGTGAGCCACAAGGGAAGCACCTTGTAGGTTAGTCTATAATTCTTTCTGCAAGCTGACAGCACTGGGAGCATAACACATTATTGTGCTCCTGTGACTTGGTGAGCATCTCATGTCACATGGGCTGCCAAGACCACTGGGCTTTGGCCACACTAGAGTGACCTTTAAGACAGAGAAGGGATTGTTTCCTTTAGTCACCTGCACTGTCATCTCTTCTGTGTCCTTTGCTTTGCATATTTGCTGCTTTAGTTGTAACCAAACTAACACCACTTTGAACCTAGTCCAAAATGTCATTATTGTGCATCTCTGAATTGAGACCAGATTGAAAATTTATTTATACATGCTGCTGCTGCTGCTAAGTCGCTTCAGTCATGTCCAACTCTGTGCGACCCCAGAGACGGCAGCCCACCAGGCTCCCCCATCCCTGGGATTCTCCAGGCAAGAACACTGAAGTGGGTTGCCATTTCCTTCTCCAAGGCATGAAAGTGAAAGTGAAAGTGAAGTCGCTCAGTCATGTCCGACTCTTAGCGACCCCATGGACTACAGCCCACCAGGCTCCTCCGTCCATGGGATTTTCCAGGCAAGAGTACTGGAGTGGGGTGCCATTGCCTTCTCCATTATACATGCTATACAGACACAATTTTATAAATCTGCTTTTGATCTTATTTACAGATGAGAAAATAGACCTGGAAAAAGATTAAATATATTGCTAAGTTCATCTGGCAAGCCAGGAAGGAGAGAAAAAGGTTAAATACATTGCTAAGTTCATCTAGCAAGCCAGGAAAGAGACCGGCCCTGGGACATACATTTGTGGACTTCCGGTTATCCTCACTAGGTTCCTTGATGGCTTGTATGATTCAGGAGGGACTTGCTCCCAGCGTCTCACCATCTAGAGATGTTCAGAATATGCTACAGGGATATTTCCTTGGTGAAAGCTGCTCACAGAGACGTGGGCTCCAGCCATGTTTACAAGCAGTCAGAGTGGACAGCAGAGGCCTTTTCAGGGAGCAGGAGCTGAAGGTCCCAGAAGGCAGGCAGAGCAGCCATGCAGGCCAAGGGGGAAGACTGTCAGCCCCTGCCAGCTGCTGCCATGACAACAGTCTCCAGGGGCGTGGCCTTTCTCTGGGAGCTCTGAGGAAGCCCAGGGTAGGTCTCTGGTTCAGGGATTCCTGCTCCCTGGTGAGACTGCACTTGTGTGGCAGATACAGAGTACCCCCCACCCTTGCCTGCAGAGCCCCTCTCCAGCACAGACTCCATGGAGGTTTGGTTTGCCTTTGCAGGGCCCATCTGTCTGGAGATGGACTTGAGGAATTCTGCTCTCTCCAGCCCAGAGGCTTCCCCTGCTGCTACCACCTCTGCATTCCTTCCTAATGACACCCATATCAGTACTTGGATCTCAAGACTTGCTTCCTGGGACTGTAGCAGGCCCCATCCAGCCTGGGGCTCCCAGGCCAGCCTCCCCCACTCCCGCCTCAGGGGGAATAGCCAGGTGGGAAGTGCAGTGACAGGAGCCCCCTCTCTTCTGCTTCTGGCCTCGTCCTAACTGAACCAGGACACACATACACACACACGCACACATACACACACACTGCAGATGTCCAGAGAAATGAGGAAGGGACACACACACACACACTCTTGCAGATGCCCAGAGAAAGAAGGAAGGGACTCTGAGGAAAGGTAGGGTGGCACCTCAGTTTTCTGGGAGACACTCAGGGGGAGGGAAGGCAGGTGCGGACCTGGACTGAAGGACGCAGTAGCGGGCTCTTGGCTGGGCAGGGCTTGGGCTGTCACTGGCTGAAGGGCTGTGGAGGCTGGGTGCCTTCTACCCTTCTCCATGCCTTTGTGTCCTCCTCCTTCTCCCTGAAACGTGGGCTCAGGGGCTGTGGTAGAACAATGAACACGGTCCCTTCCAGATCAGGATGCTCTGAGTCCACACTGTCCACCAGAGTGGAGTGAGAAAGGGTTTTTCTTAGGAACACCATTTGGCCTGACTGGGGGGCCTTTCCAGACCCCGAGTCTAGGAAAGACTGCTGCCTTTCCCAGAATCCAGATGAACTTAGAGCACAGAACTCTTCCCTCCTGAGCCCCAGCATTCTCACAGCCTTACTCACTCTTGGCCTCTTGGACTCTTGAAAGGGTCCAAATCAACCCTAGTTTTTTGAGGTCTGGGTGATAGAGGTTGAAACAGAGGAGACAGTTACAATCTTGAATATTTGGTTCACCAAACTTATATTTAATAAATGTTTTATCCTCTGTCCTATATAGGATATCAAATAAGACGCAAATGTCCCTGGGGATCACTGATTTACATGAGAGCATGTGTGTATGCTAGTTCACTTCATTTGTGTCCGACTCTTTACAACTCCATGGACTGTAGCCCACCAGGCTCCTCTGTCCATGGGATTCTCCAGGCAAGAATATCAGAGTGGGTTGCCATGCCCTCTTCCAGGGGATCTTCCCAACCCAGGGATTGAATCTGCGTCTCTTATGTCCCCTGCATTGGCAGGTGGGTTCTTTACCACTGAACCACCTGGGGAGCCTTTATATGGGAGAGAGACGTCTAAACATAGTTTTAGCTTGATAATAAAGTCTAGTCAATTGGTAATTTAAGAACACCAGGAAAAGACACATAACTGATAACTGTGAAGAAGATACTTTAGTTGAGTTTTAGTGATTAAGTAGGATTTTGCTTAACAGAGAAGCAGAGGGCAGTCAAGACAGAAGGGGGACAGCAGGAGAAAGCTTGAGGCAAAGCCATGGAGGTTTGGCCTCAGAGATCTGACTGAACCAGACCAGTCAAAGTCCAGCAGGAATTCAGATGACAGATGTCCATTACAGAGGCCAGTTTTTTTAACCCACCAAGCAATTAACAACTCTGACACTGAGGGAGTGTCAGATCCCACATGTTAAGGGCTTATTTCCACAAGACTGCGCCTTCTCACACTCCAGATGTCAACCTGTGCTTCTGACAGACCAGTTATAGACCAGAGGTTCCCATGAACCTCTAACTCAGTTTGATACACTTGGTAGATTGGCTCACAGAACTCAGGGAGAGGTTTACTTATGTTTTCCAGTTTATTTTAAAGAAATTAGATGAACAGTCAGATGAGGAGGTAGGGGCAAGGTCCTGAAGGGACCTGAATGCATGGACTTCTGTTCCCAAGAAAGTGGGGTGTCCCACCCTCTCAGCATGTGGATGCATTCACCAGCCTGTGCTTGCATGCTTAGCTGTGTCCAACTCTTTGTGCCAGGTTCCTCTTTCCATGGGATTTTTCAGGCAAGAATACTAGCCTCCAGGGGATGTTCCTGACCAAGGAATAAAAACAAACATCCCGTGTGTCTCCTTCATTGCAGGTGGATTCTTTACCCACTGGGCTCCCCTTGTGGCTCAGCTGGTAAAGAATCTTCCTGCAATGCGGGAGACCTGGGTTTGATTCCTGGGTTGGGAAGATCCCCTGCAGAAGGGAAAGGCTACCTACCCTAGTATTCTGGCCTGAAGAATTCCATGGACTGTATAGTCCATGGGGTCTCAAAAAGTCGGACACGACTGAGTGACTTTCACTTCACTCTTTACCCACTGAGCCACTGGGGAAACCAACTGGAAGCTCATCCAATCTTGTTCCCCTTCCCAGTTGTCCTTGGAGCTGAAAGTTCCAGTTTCTGGTGACCAGCCCCATCTTGAAGCTATCTAGTGGCCCCACCCCCTTAAGCATAAGCTCAAAAGGGTCTCCCTATGAATAACAAAAGACTCCCATCATTCAGGCAGTTCCAAAGCTTTGAAGAGCAATGCACAAGTAACTGGAGACAAAAATCAAATACATTTCTTATTATACCATAGTAGGAAACAACCTGGATAGATTTCTAAGACATGCTGGAATGGAAAAAAGAACATTTTGTTGAATGAAAAGTAGGGTATAATGTCATTTATGTAATATCATTCAAATTCTATGAATATGTGTGTTTCCATGTGTGTGAATTGTTTCTCATGTGAACTTCTCCATATACTTTGCTTATTTTCTATTGGTGAGTGGAGATTTATATTTTTATATATATTTTTCAAAGATATCTCAAAATCTGTAATAGATGTTTATCTCAAGATCTGTAATATATGTTTTAAATATTTCATCTGTTTCTCATGTGCCAGTTGATATTCTTTGAGATTTTTTTAACTTCAAAGATTTTGAAAGAGATCATTCTATTAAATTTTCTGATTGCAAAAGCATTCTTGTAAAAAAGAGATTTCAAACTTAATAAGAGTGGGGCATGAGAGTGGGGTAGTGTTCACACCTTTTCTGAGTTCCAAAAAGTGAGTGCCACTAGACTCAATGTGAAATTTTAGGAGCAAACAAGGCATAATGGTTAAGTCAGACAAATGTAAGTTCAAATCTAACCTCCTCCTACAGGTTGTGTGATACTGTATAAGTCACCAAACCTTTTTGAGTTTCAGTCTCCTCATCTATAATAAGGATGAATGCCTTCCTCAAAGTGTTGTAAGGATTTAAGAAGATCTCAGAGATTAAATATCTGGCCTGAAGTAGGTTCTAGCTCATTTTGAATTTCTCTGCTCAGTTCCAAACAAAGCTAGTGCTCTTTGCTCTACCTTATGCTTTTTTGGGGGACCTGTCCATTCATGTGGCCTTCAGACAGAGGCCTCTGAAATCAATGAGAACAATTTTATCTTCACTATAGACACTACTGTCAAGGACTGTGGTTGATGGAATGTCCATGTGGATGAATGCCATGGTACATGTGCAAAAAAAAAAGGAATAAATAAAATATATGCTATATAAGATATGACGACAATAAATATGTAAATGAATACATATGCACATCTTCTTAGTTGACAATATTATATCAATATATAAGGTAACATACATATATACTATATAAAAAAGTAAATTGACAAACTGTATGTGAAGTCCCTCAGTCATGTCTGACTCTTTGTGAACCCATGGACTGTAGCCTGCCAGGTTCCTCTGTCCATGGGATTTTTCCAGGCAAGAGTACTGAAGTAGGTTGCTGTTTCCTTTTCCAGGGTATAATCCCAACCTAGGGATCGAACCCAGGTCTCCTACATTGCAGGCAGATACCTTACTATCTGAGCCACCAGGGAACAAACTGTGTAAAAGGAGATATATGTATACACACAACATAAGTACATGGATGTCGTATGGGAGGAAAAATAATTTTCCCTCTATCCTTCTGGGGCCTTGGCTGAGACCCCCCTGTGTAATAAAAGATAGATTAAGAAGGAAATGGCAACCCACTCCAGTACTCTTGCCTGGAAAATCCCATGGACGGAGGAATCTGGTAGGCTATTGTCCATGGGGTCGCAAAGATTTGGACACGACTGAGCGACTTCACTTCACTTCACTTCAACCTTAGAAAAACAAACAGAAATTTGATACCATATATACCTCCTGTATGATAATCCAGGAAAACTGAGTAACTCCCTGAAATAGCCCAAACGACCACCTTAAATAGCATCTTCAGCTAAAGACAAAAGAAAGATGTTTGGAGGGAGGGGCAGTTATGAGATGCTATCAAACAAAATACAAAACATCAAACACATTTAACAGGACTAGAATCTGAAATCCACACAGGTATGTTACAGTTTCCACTGAAATAATTTTATTCTCTACACTTACCCCCATTTCTATCAGAGATAATCAAAGGAAGACTAGTTAGTATGCAAAATGAGTCTAGTAAGGGAAGTCTCCTTTGTAAGGGTGTCTTCCTCTTGGTACCAGGAAGAGGAGGATGACAGAAATTATAAACTCATAGAGAAGGAGCAAACTTAAATAACAACACTCTTGTTTACTGTGCTTTGTCTGACTATAAAACCATGCCCCATAGGGTTAACAGAAGCTGGCACCTTAACCGAAATCCTTGAGTGTATCTTACAGAACAGCAGATAAGGGAACAGCTTGTTTAAAAAAAAAAAAAAAAAACCCTCTGTTTGTAATCTGTCTTTACTGATTAAGCATGCTTTCAATTTTTTTTTCTATTTTTTTCCTTCTTCAATTGCATATCTTCCAAGCTTAGGTAATATATCATAAGACTTCTTAACCACCCCTACCGGCTCTGACATAGGGGTCACTATAGTAACGGGGCTTAAGTTGTTTTCTAGGAACTTGGAGTTAGCGCCTGTCCAGTTCAAGCTGGCTAAAACTGGTTGGGACCACCAATCCTAAAATCAAGCCTGCACAGGTGTCCAGTGAAGGACCTTTTAACATCAGAGGGCCAAAAACTCCACCCTTAGATTATAAGCACCTCCATTTTTTCATAACATACATCCCATGAAGAAGCAGGTAACTCAGATACGCCTGCACAAAACACTAATTACCTAACCTTTTCCCTACCACCTCCAATCACCTTTCCCCAGGCCTGTGGCCACCCTGCTTCTTTATCCCATAAATATCTCAAGCCTCTTAACATTGGGGAGGCAGATTTGAGACTTGTTCTCCTGTCTCCTCACATGACTGCCTTGTGAATAAACTTGTCCTCTGCTATAAAACCTCAGCATCTCATCATTTGGCTTGCTGAACATCAAGCAAATAAAGCCAGTTCAGTAACAGTAACCACCTATGACTGCCCCCACCCCCACCAACATCTTTTGTCTTTAGCAGAAGGTAGTATTTAAGGTGATGGCTTGGGCCATTTGGGGGAGTTACTCAGTTTTCCTGGGTACCTCCTCACAGGAGGTATCCGTGCGTGCATGCTAAGTCATTTTAGTCATGTTGACTCTTTATGACCCCATGAACTGAACAGGAGGTATACATGATATTAAACTTCTGCTTGTTTTTCTCCTGTTAGTCTGTCTTTTATTACAGCAGATCTCAGCCACAACCTTGGAAGGGTAGAGAGAAAATTATATTTCTTCTCCTACACAGTTAAAGCCTTGTTCATATAACCAGTGTTTCTAATTGTGTCCTGTTAATTGCTAATTGCCATGAAAACTACCCAGTAAGGTTCCAAATTCTGGAGGGATCAGATAGGGAGGAAAATCAATTGTTTCACCTTTGCTCATAAGGGTATACTTTGTGTGTGTGTTAGTCACTCAGTTATGTCTGACTCTGCAACCCTAGTCTGTTAAGCTCCTCTGTCCATGGAATTCTCCAGGCAAGAATACTGGAGTGGGTAGCCATTCCCTTCTCCAGGGGATCTTCCCGACCCAGGGATCAAACCCACATTTCCTGCATTGCAGGTAGACTCTTTACCATCTGAGCCACCAGGGAAGCCCCAAGAGTATACTTGAACAACTAGATATAAGTCATAGATAGCTTACTGCTACTGCTAAGTCTCTTCAGTTGTGTCCGACTCTGTGCGACCCCATAGATGGCAGCCCACCAGGCTCCCCCGTCCCTGGGATTCTCCAGGCAAGAACACTGGAGTGGGTTGCCATTTCCTTCTCCAATGCATGAAAGTGAAAAGTGAAAGTGAAGTCGCTCAGTCGTGTCCGACTCTTCGCGACCCCATGGACTGCAGCCTACCAGGCTCCTCTGCCCATGGGATTTTCCAGGCAAGAGTACTGGAGTGGGGTGCCATTGCCCATAGATAGCTTAAGAGAAAAGAAAAAGAGGTTTCCTTAAATGTGGAAAACAAAACATTGAATCAAGATGTTTCAAACAAGTCATAAAAAATTCCAGTCATCCTCATTAGTTGATTCAGCCCCACATAAATTAACTCTTGTTGATCTTGTTCTTTTGTTAGCAGTTTTATGAATACGATTTTTTCATTAGAGTTCTGTAAATTCTTATCCAGTCCAGTGGTATGATAGAAAGATTTCAGAAATTGTAGTTCTCATAGTCCTTCCCATGAATCTGGAAGATGAAGCACTTTTGCAAAATCATCAGAATAAAACAATCAGTTCAGTTCAGTTGCTCAGTCATGTCTGACTCTTTGCAACCCCATGGACTGCAGCAGGCCAGGCTTCCCTGTCCATCACCAGCTCCAGGAACTTGCTCAAACTCATCTCATGTCCATTGAGTCAGTGATGCCATCCAACCATCTCATCCTCTGTTGTCCCCTTCTCCTGCCTTCAGTCTTGCCCAGCATCAGGGTCTTTTCCAGGGAGTCAGTTTTTTGCATCAGGTGGCGAAAGTATTGGAGTTTCAGTTTCAACATCAGTCCTTCCAATGAATATTCATGACTGATTTCCTTTAGGATTGACTGGTTTGATCTCCTTTCTATAAAGGAAAAAAGGCTTAAAAATGGCTATCATTAAAAATATAATGAGAGTACATTGTAATGCAATTGATAAGGAAATTTGGCTATTTCTGTGACGGTATTTTAAGATAATTAGAATTATGACTGATAATATTATACTAGGACATATCAGAAATCTAGAAATTTTCATACAATTTCTGGAACACTTATATTTAACATATACGAATATAACCCAAAGAAAGTTTAAAATATCAAATAAGCCTAATTAGTTTAATAGCTCATTTTTTTAAAAGGAGAGAGAATAAATCTTTTGAAATTTTCCAGAGCACCTTTGGGAAATTCCAAAATTAGTTCAAGGTCAAAAATACTTCGTTTATAATTTGATTTGGGGAAGTTAATAAAAAATAAAAAAAGGTGGACCCTTGACTAAGAAGGATCACAGATCATTATGAAGCTACTTAATTATCCATCTAACCAAAGTGAAAAAAGATTTTAAAGGCACATACTCATAAGACTTGGTTTTAAGTAACTGGAGACCTGATGATGAATATGAAGCATAGGAAATTACTTTGGTAAGACACAAATTCTTTATTTTTTCTAGGCAGATTAAAAGGTAAAGAAAAACCTTTCACAATCTCTTATCAAGAGCAGACTGATAGTCTATGAAACTTTTTCCTTATACCAGAGAAAAAGAGAATTAAGTTTTAGTTTTATATAGGTACACCATGGACTGTAGCTTGCCAGGCTCCTCTGTCCATGGAATTTTCCAGGCAAGAATACTGGAGTGGCTTGCCATTCCCTATGTCAGGGGATCTTCCCCATCCAGGAATCGAACCCACATCTCATGCATTGGCAGGCAGATTCTTTACCACTAGCACCACCTGGGAAGCCCCACACTATTGATATTAAAGCTTGTTTTTAAAGACCCTTATAATATCAATTTGATTATATTCTTTGCAGCCAAAGATGAAGAAGCTCTATATAGTCAGCAAAAACAAGACTGGGAGCTGACTGTGGCTCAGATCATGAACTCCTTATTGCCAAATTCAGACTTAAATTGAAGAAACTGGGGAAAACCACTAGACCATTGAGGTACGACCTAAATCAAATCCCTTGTGACTATACAGTGGAAGTGAGAAATAGATTTAAGGGACTAGATCTGATAGAGTGCCTAATTAACTATGGATGGAGGTTCGTGCCATTGTACAGGAGACAGGGATCAAGACCATCCCCAAGAAAAAGAAATGCAAACAGGCAAAATGGCTGTCTGAGGAGGCCTTACAAATAGCTGTGAAAAGAAGAGAAGCAAAAAGCAAAGGGGAAAAGGAAAGATACAAGCATCTGAATGCAGATTTCCAAAGAAAAGCAAGGAGAGATAAGAAAGCCTTCCTCAGCAATCAATGCAAAGAAATAGAGGAAAACAATAGAATTGGAAAGACTAGAGATCTCTTCAAGAAAATTAGAGACACCAAGGGAACATTTCATGCTAAGATGGGCTCGATAAAGGACAGAAAGCATAGGGACAGAAGCAGAAGATATTAAGAAGAGGTGGCAAGAATACACAGAAGAACTGTACAAAAAAGATCTTCATGACCCAGATAATCACGAAGGTGTGATCGCTCACACTCACCTAGAGCCAGACATCATGGAATGTGAAGTCAAGTGGGCCTTAGGAAGCATCACTACGTACAAAACTAGTGGAGGTGATTGCATATCTCACACATTAGTTAAGTAATGCTCAAAATTCTCCAAGCCAGGCTTCAGCAATACGTGAACCGTGCACTTCCAGATGTTCAAGCTGGTTTTAGAAAAGGCAGAGGAACCAGAGATCAAATTGCCAACATCCACTGGATCATGGAAAAAGCAAGAGAGTTCCAGAAAAACATCTATTTCTGCTTTATTGACTATGCCAAAGCCTTTGACTGTGTGGATCACAATAAACTTTGGAAAATTCTGAAGGAGATGGGAATACCAGACCACCTGACCTGCCTGTTGAGAAACCTGTATGCAGGTGAGGAAGCAACAGTTAGAAGTGGACATGGAACAACAGACTGGTTCCAAATAGGAAAAGGAGTACGTCAAGTCTGTATATTGTCACCCTGCTTATTTAACTTATATGCAGGTTATATCATGAGAAAGCTGGGCTGGAAGGAAGCACAAGCTGGAATCAAGATTGCCGGGAGAAATATCAATAACCTCAGATATGCAGATGACACCACCCTTATGGCAGAAATTGAAGAAGAACTAAAGAGCCTCTTGATGAACGTGAAAGAGGAGAGTGAAAAAGTTGGCTTAAAGCTCAACATTCAGAAAACGAAGATCATGGCATCCAGTCCCATCACTTCATGGAAAATAGATGGGGAAACAGTGGAAACAGTGGCTGACTTTATTTTCTGGGGCTCCAAAATCACTGCAGATAGTGATTGCAGCCTTGAAATTAAAAGATACTTACTCCTTGGAAGGAAAGGTATGACCAACCTAGACAGCACGTTAAAAAGCAGAGACATTACTTTGCCAACAAAGGTCCATCTAGTCAAGGATATGGTTTTCCCAGTAGTCATGTATGGATGTGAGAGTTGGAATATAAAGAAAGGTGAGCACTGAAAAATTGATGTTTTTGAACTGTGGTGTTAGAGAAGACTCTTGAGAGTCCCTTGGACTGCAAATAGATCCAATCAGTCCATCCTAAAGGAGATCAGTCCTGGGTGCTCACTGGAAGGACTGATGTTGAAACTGAAACTCCAATACTTTGGCCACCTGATGCGAAGAGCTGACTCATTTGAAAAGACCCTGATGCTGGGAAAGATTGAGGGCAGGAGGAGAAGGGGACGACAGAGGATGAGATAGTTGGATGGCGTCACCAACTCAATGGACGTGGCTTTGGGTAGACTCCAGCAGTTGGTGATGGATAGGTAGGCCTGGCATGCTGCAGTTCATGGGGTCGCAAAGAGTCGGACACAACTGAGTGACTGAACTGGACTGAACCAGTATCAGTTTTAGCCAGCCTGACTACACATGGTGAGATGCTTTTCCTTGTCAAGCAGTGTGGTTGATGGAATGAATACCTATATGAATATCATGGCACATCTAAAGAAAAAGGAATAAACAAAATATATGCTATATAAGATATAAATACAAATATACATATGAATACATAAAGGTATTCAGATATATATCATATAATTATATAAAGTAATACATATATGTGTTAGTCCCTCAGTTGTATCCAACTCTTTGGAACCGCATGGACTATAGCCTGCCAGGCTCCTCTGTCCATGGGGATTCTCCAGGCAAGAATACTTGAGTGGGTTGCCATTTCCTTTTCCAATACACATATATACTATATAAAAAGTAAGTTATGAGTATATAAAAGGAGATATATATATTTACACACACAATATAAGTAATGCATATTAATATTATTTTCTCTACATAGAGAAACTAATTTATATCTTCTTTTATACTTTTCTATATTTGCATATATTTTTCTAGTAGAAATATGTAACTTCCCATTCAGAGAAAAAGTGACAATAGTATAAGATCACTCAGTTTAAACCCCCTGCTCCCCTACACACACACACTTATCTTGACCTGAGACAGGGAAAAACCACCTAACAACAGGTTGCTTCTTGTGCCATCTCACTACCCCTGCCTCCCCAGGAAGAAGCTGATAACTGTGTCGGCCCAGTATCAGTCAGGATTGAGGTCTTCCTCCCCCATCACGATAGTTTCTCCTTCCCTCTTCTTGAATGAATGAGTGTGTTAGTCGCTCAGTCGTGTCCGACTCTTTGCGACCCCATGAACTGTAGCCCACCAGGCTCCTCTGTCCTTGGAACTTCTCAAGCAAGAATACTGGAGTGGGTTGTTAATCCCTTCTCCAAAGGATCTTCCTGACCCAGGGATTGAACTGGGATCGCAGCATTGTCACAGCATAGTGACTCAGATGGTAAAGAGTCTGCCTGCAATGCAGATGTGGCTTCCATTCCTGAGTAGGGAAGATCCCCTGGAGAAGGGAGTGGCAACCCACTCCAGTATTCTTGCCTGGAGAATTTCATGGACAGAGGAGCCTGGCGGGCCCCAATCCTTGAGGTTGCGAAGAGTCGGATTTGGATTTGACTGAGCCACTAACACACTCACTCACTCAAGGAGAGGGAAGGAGAAACTATTGGGTGATGGGGGGAGAAGACCTCAATCCTGCCAGAAACTACTGAGTAGCTGTTTTCTACTCGCAGTTCTGGCTAAGGCCACGAGATGGCGAGCTTACCTCTAGTTTCTAAACTTAAAAAAAGGATTATCTTGGCAAAGAGGTGTAAAGAAAAAGTTCATTTTTTACACGCAGACCATGAATCAGTGAATTCAGTAGAATCTCACTCTGAAACGTGTATATTTATAGTAAGGGATAGAAGGATATTCAATTAGATTCTTGCTTACTATGCACTGAGTGTGTGTGTGCTCAGTCACTTCAGTCCTGTCCTACTCTGTGTGACCCTATGGACTGTAGCCCGCCAGGCTCCTCTGTCCATGGGATTCACCAGGCAAGAATACTGGAGTGGGTTGTCATACCCTCCTCCAGGGGCTCTTCCCCACCCAGGGATCAAACCTGTGTCTCCTGCATTGCAGGCAGATTCTTTAACCACTGAGTTTCTGGGATACACTGCATACCACGAGCCAAAATCCCTATTTCCATATCTAACTGCCTATTGGACATTTCCACCTGGAAAAAGATGATAGTGTGGAAACTCACCCAAATGCACAAACCAACAAGGACAGCATACTTAGCAAATCCAAATAAATTATTGCCTAAGCCCCAGAAAGCTGCAATCTAAATTGGAGGCAGACTGGGAAGAATACAGAATTTGATTCAGATAAATCTGAGAACACACAGTCTACCTCTTATTTATCTGTATAATTTTCCTCATTTGTAAAAATAATTGTATTTCTGAATGGGAAAGGGAGCAGTCTCTGGGCATTTTGCAAGAACCCTGAACCTGATACCTCTATGCTTCCTCACCAGAGGGGCTCCCACTCCCAGGCATTGTGGGCATCCTGCTTAGCACACAGCTCTCTCCAGGGTCCTGGACCCTCAATGCTTTGTGCTCTGGAGTTGGCGGCTGGTAGCTTCTTGGACATGTGACAGGGATGTGAGCCCTCTGTGTGAGCAGGGAAGTGGTGAGAGGCCCAGACAACCAGGCTCTGGATGCTGCTGACCCTCCACCATTAACACCTCCAAAATGTCTTCACACCAACCCACAGCCTGACTGCCCTGACCCCTGGTACTGCAGTGCATAGGGGTGTTCACACAGGAGTGACACCTCTTTTCTCCTGAGCTGTCAGACCACAGGCCTTTAAAGCTCCCTTTACCTGGGGGCACCTGTACCTCTGGGCCTGGGCTGACGCAAACATCAGAAGCGCCGCACCAGCACACACAGACCTAAAGTCACCACAGAACCACCCAAACAGGCCGGGGCACATCTGAGGCCCTTCCTGGAATCTGAGCAAGGTGAGTGGGAGAGGGATGGGTGAGGTCTTGTCTGAGGTCTAATTCCATTTCGGGATGGGGGGCGGGTACTTCACTGGACTCTGACAGAAGGGGCAGGCCCTTCTGCTTCAGCCCTAAGTTACCTGGTTAGGCCCAGGCCAGAAACCAGTGTTTCCAGTTGGGAATCCTTGGGCTTATCTCCTCCCCTATAGAAGGTTCCTCTAAAGAGGGAGGGAGAAGGAAGGAGAGGCAAAGTGCTCTGACCTGCAATGGGGACAGTCGTTGTCTTCCAGGTATGCATGTCTAGGACAGTCTGGGCCTCAGCCTAGAAGAGTGGTGCCTGCTGCAGGCTGGAGCAGAGAAACCAATGTCAGACCACCCTGGAGAGGGGTGTGCCTTGGGGGAGCCCTTCCACATCCTGTCCAGGGAGCTAGATTCATCCTGTCCTATAGAACTGGCGAGTTGCTAGACCCTGGTCTCACTCCAGCCAGAATCCAGCCCAATCAGCATCATCAGGCTACCATAGTCTTGAGGAATGATCTGAAGACATGAAGATCCTCCAAATGGCATCACACAGTAAAAAAATTAAAAGCAAAATCAAGAGCACAGGACTGGCTTACCACTTTGATATCTGATTACCAAAGAACTTGGAACTTATTTTTGATGTACTTTACTCATATTGTAAGGAAGTAGTGCAAGGCATTACAAAATGTCAGTCATAGAAAATACATCTTGCTGTTTTGTCACCTCTCTTAGGTTTTTATTTATTTATACCATATTTATTCTGTATATGGTCTTGCTTTGCTGCAAAAAAAATCTAAACTTGTTTATTTTTGTCTGTGCCATGCCACATGTGGGATCTTAGTTCTCCAACCAGGGATCAAATCCATGCCCCCTGCATTGGAAGCATGGAGGCTTAATTATTGGGCCACCAGGGAAGCCCCCCCCCCAAAAATTAAATTTTATGTAGTAAAATTGATTTTTCCTTAAAAAATAAGGAATTTTTAATTCCTTATTTAAAAATATGGTTGGACAAGGCTTTTACCTCTTTAGTTTTCTTATAATCATCTGTACTTCTATTTATGTCATGATTTATCCTTACTAAAACTAGGAATATATTGTATATACCTAGCAGTCACTTTCTAGCTTATGTGCTTATAAACAGAAAAGCAGATTTAGTGGGTCTGGGTTAGAGCCCAGGTCTCTGCTTATTTTATAGGAGAAACCCTGACACCTGAAATATTTAAATTTTACTGTTGAATTTGGGGAAACAGTACCTCTCCCAAACCCTTTGGAATTGCAAATTATACTTTCTAGAGATGTGAACACACTGAAGCTTATGTAGTTCATCAGACAGACTGGGTTCATGATTGGGTTACAATTCTGAGAAATTATTAACCACTGTCTGTGTTTCCAGAGTGAATACAATCAATAAAACAAAATTTTAGATTTTTACAAACAAGTTTAATAGTAATTTAATGACTTACAAAGTATTTCCGCATGTTTCTTGTTGGTGTAGGTTGGGGCAGATGGGCAATATCCTAGCTTGAGCTTAAGTCATAATTTCCTCTTATACATACTGAGCAAGTTAGAGGAATTGGTAAGGCAAGCCTGCCAGAAGCCTCTGGGAGAGAACTCACCCTAAGACAAGTATTGGGGAATTACAACCATAGTTATCCTTGGAAATCATTTGAAAGAGGGGGGTTCCAATTCTAGGCACATAGCATTGTGTCTGGCTCACAAATTTTTCTCCAAGCCCAGGTGAACTCATGTTTGCGTCCAATGGAGAAAAGGGAGGCTTTTGGGAGAAAAGGACTATTTTGCTCAGAATTCTATAAGACTTAAGAGGTTTTAAGCAGCACTGGAATGGTATCCACATGGATAGGTGTAATATTAAAGCTAGAGAAGGGGCATCCTTCATATATCTTAAGAGACAGGGTTCATTCAGCTTTGGTCCTGAAGGGACTCCAGAGCAATCAGTAAAGCTATGCACCTGGAGAACTCTGGTGCCTCAGCTGTGACGGGGGCCACGGAAGGAGCAGGATCCAGGAGAAGGGGCAGCTATAGCCAGTAGACATGGCAGTATCCAGGAAAGAACAGCAGGACAGGAGGAGTATGTAGCACTTATCTGGCATCACACAGGATTTGTGAGTGCAAACAAGACCTTTGGGTACCATCCCCAGTATCTGAAGGCAATCTATAGGGGATGGGTCCAGCCTGTGCCAGTAGAGGAAAAAATATAGCTCACATGACCTTCACCTCACTTGGTTCCACCGAGGCCCCGTAATAAATAAACCATAAATAATAAATCATCTTATTCCTATTTAAGTAGGAAAACAATACCCTTAAACAAATGTGAGTACAGTACCTGGTTTACATTTCTGTCTAAGAGATTCAGGAAAAAAACATGGGATTTACTTTTCTTTTTTAAAGTTCTGAAAAGTATTTATTAAGTGCCACATTATAAGCTGATTGACAAATTATTTCATTGCTTTACAATTTTTCCCATTGTATTGTCTTTTTTTAGTAACACATGTAAAATGTGTTCATCTTGAGAAAATGAGAAATTCAGATGAACCAAAAATGAAAAACAAAACAAACCACCTGTTATCCTGCCACACAGATAGTCACTGTTAAACCTCTGCAGTATATACTTTGAGTTTTTTCTTTGCATATTAATATATAAATATACACTTTTTACAAAAATGGGATACTACATATACTTTATGAAAATTGCCTTTTTCCACTCCACAATATATACTGTGCATCTTTCCATGCAAATGGAGAAGAAAGAGGATGTCTTGCAGATGGGGGTGAGACGCCATTTTATGCCAGTTACAAGAGAAATACCTCAAAACCACACAAAAAGTTCAGATTAGGAAGACGTTGTAAGGTATGTAAGAAAAAGCAACGTTCAAGTGATAATACATCAGGCAAAACAAAATTCAAAGCCAAACACATTAAATAGGATAAGGACGGTTCCGCCTGGCCTTCCAGTGCATGATCATCAGTTTGTTTCGTACTCGCTTCATCTCTTCCATCTCCTCTGCTACCTTTATCATCTCCTCGTTGCTTAAATTTCTGCCGTGTATGTCCCCTCTAAATTGCGGGCGGGAGCGGGCCAGCCTTTCCTTAAAGCTTCCCTCTTCTAGCTTGTGTTTGCCCACTCCGCAAGGAGGCTGCTCCATGGGAGGGCGCGCCTCAAAAAGGTCCTTCCTCGACAGGCGCTCCTGAGGAGGGCGCTCCTCGGACTCGAGCATCTCGGGAAGAAGCTCAGGAAGGAATTCGTCGGGAAAGAACTCCTCCTCCGAGGACACCTCCTCCGAAGACTGCTCCTCCGGAGACGACTTTTCGGGAGACGGCTCCACAGAAGGCCGCTCTTCATCCGCCTTGGGCGAGCTCTGTGGCTGCTCCTCGGGCTCTTTGCAGGCTTTTTCCATGTTCAGGATGGTCTTTTTTAAAGCACGGTGATACAGAGGAGACAAGAAAGACAGAGGCGAGTCAGAATACGCGCTGCCTGGACTAAGACCCCGCCCACGAGTTCCAATACCTGCCTCTTCCCCAGTCTGGGCCCGGGTCCATCAACCTACGCTGACGGAGGGGCTCTCCGGCCCCCGGGACCCCGCCGCGTTTGGTCCCCTCTCACCCCCGCCACCTTGTCGCCCCCTCCTTCCGAAAGCCCACCATTTTCCCGGCAGGCCTTGCCACACAGGCCTCTCCCGCAGGGACCGGGGCGGAGCGGGGCGGAGCGGGCCGGCGGTGCCGTGGACCCGGCTCCCTCCAGCAACCTCCCTCGCACCCCATCCCGGCCCACTGCCCACCCCTTCCCCTATCTGGACCTCTCCCGGCGGCTGGTTCCGAGGCGGCCTCTCCTCCAGGTGCCCCGCTGTGACCTGCCGAGCTGCAGACAGACGCCGAGACAGGGTAGGGGGCGGGGAGGAGGGAAAAACTGACACACGCCCCCTTTCTGGGCAACGGTCGCCGCCTCCCCACCCCGTATCCCCCTGCCCCCACCCCGCTCCATCTGAAAGCTTCGTCCTCCCCACCCCCCACCCCGCCCCTACCCAGTAACGCTCGTCATTTCTATTCAGGCGGGAAGTGAAAGCGAAGGTCTGCTTAGAAACTATTTCTCAATGCCCCTGTTGTCTTCCACCGGGGGATCCACTCACCTCCCCAGCCCACTCCCTAGACCACCATTTTTTGTACCGAAATGGGGGCGCGGGGGCGGGGTTTTGCAGGGAGAACGCCTGGACTCAGTGCCATCCCAACCCCAAAGGTTACTGGGCAGCACCAACACTCACACCGATTTAAGAGGGCGAAGGGGACTTACTTTCTTCTGCTTTTCCCCTCGTCCAAAGGGCGATAGGCATATGGTGTCTGGACAGGCAAAAAGGACCAGGACGAGAAGGACTTGGGCAGACACGGGCTCTGGTCACGTGAGGGCCGCGCGTCACCGCCGAGCTCAGATCCCCAGTTACCACTCTGACCGGCGGCCGCGCTGCCGCAACCAGCCGGTATTTCTTGACCCCCGACACACTAGACATCGTCACTCACCTCTCTTTTGTTTATGTGTGCCTTTTCTTGGTTATCAGAGACGGTCAGCATCCAGTCTTGAGGGTTATTGCCTCTTCCTCTCTCTCTTCCCTTGATAACACCTCTCTCCCTCATTCTCCTGTCATCAGCTACCAAGGCCCATTATTTCCCTAACAGTTCAGATCCTGCACTGAAACTGGACTGTTTCTCTTTAATGAGTCACTATCATATGCCACCTCTTCCAGTTTTAATCCACATCCATAACTCAATCATGTCCGTTTAGGTGCTATCAAAATGACTCTCATGTCTTGTCATTTTCGTGGACAATAAGCTTTCACTTTTCCGTGACTTCAGGATTTTTTGAGTCTCTAGACCTAAATCACAAACAGAAGCGCCAGTCTAAATTGGTAATCATTCAATTCTAGAACTCTAGAATAAAGTAAAGTTTGTAAAAAACGTGAATCTAAAAAGACTGAGTACTTTGATTTTCATAAGTCAGAATGCACATTCATGCATCTAAGTACAAATAGTTTGAAAACATTGATTATCTGAAATGGGAGCATTTTTGATAGAGAACATGGCATTATTAATGGGGTTCCCTTGTAGCTTAGTCGGTAAAGAATCTGCCTGCAGTGCTGGAGATATGGGTTCAATCCCTGGGTTGGGAAGATCTCCTGGAGAAGGAAATGGCAACCCACTCCAGTATCCTTGCCTGGGGTTCCTTTGAGAGGATAAGGTGAAGAGGGTTCTGCCATGGTGACAACCATTTGGTACAAAGAAATGTGGTCTGCTACTTGGCGCATATGGGGGGAGGGAAGGTGATGATGATGAAATAATTCTTCCCATGGATTTGATTTGATACTGCTGATTTAGGGTCCCGTAAGAGTTTAGTCTAAGGAACTCCGTTTTGAAAGTGAGATGCCTCAGGTTCTGGGAGGTTACAAATTGTTCCCATGGAAACAGATAATAGTGAGTAGCAGTGGTTCAGTCACTCAATCATTTCGTGTTTGACTCTCTTGTGACCACATGGCCTGTAGTCCTCCAGGCTCCTCTGTGCATGGGATTCTCCAGGCAAGAATACTGGAGTGGATTGCCATTTCCTTCTCCAGATCTTTCTGACCCAGGGACCCGTCTCCTGCATTGGCAGGTGAATCCTTTACCATTGAGCCACCAAGGAAGCCCAGTGAGTGGCAGAGATGGGATTTAAACCGTGGTAATGTGACATGAGACACTGAACCTTTAACAACTTTGTAAAACTGCTACTGGGCAGTGGGCTGTAGCCATTTTTACTCGCAGTCAAGGTGGACAACAGAGGCCTTTTCAGGGAGCAGGAGCTGAAGGTCCCAGAAGGCAGGCAGAGCAGCCATGCAGGCCAAGGGGGAAGACTGTCAGCCCCTGCCAGCTGCTGCCATGACAACAGTCTCCAGGGGCGTGGCCTTTCTCTGGGAGCTCTGAGGAAGCCCTGGGTAGGTCTCTGGTTCAGGGATTCCTGCTCCCTGGTGAGACTGCACTTGTGTGGCAGATACAGAGTCCCCCTCGCCCTTGCCTGCAGAGCCCCTCTCCAGCACAGACTCCATGGAGGTCTGGTTTGCCTTTGTAGGGCCCATCTGTCTGGAGATGGTCTTGAGGAATTCTGCGCTCTCCAGCCCAGAGGTTCCCCCTGCTGCTACCGCCTCTGCATTCCTTCCTAATGACACCCATATCAGTACTTGGATCTCAAGACTTGCTTCCTGGGACTGTAGCAGGCCCCATCCAGCCTGGGGCTCCCAGGCCTGGCTCCCCTACTCCCGCCCCAGGGGGAATAGCCAGGTGGGAAGTGCAGTGACAGGAGCCCCCTCTCTTCTGCTTCTGGCCTCGTCCTAACTGAACCGGGACACACATACACACACCCACACACACTGCAGATGTCCAGAGAAATGAGGAAGGGACATACACAGACACACACACCCTTGCAGATGCCCAGAGAAAGAAGGAAGGGACTCTGAGGAAAGGTAGGGTGGCACCTCAGTTTTCTGGGAGACACTCAGGGGGAGGGAAGGCAGGTGCGGACCTGGACTGAAGGACGCAGTAGCGGGCTCTTGGCTGGGCAAGGCTTGGGCTGTCATTGGCTGAAGGGCTGTGGAGGCTGGGTGCCTTCTACCCTTCTCCATGCCTTTGTGTCCTCCTCCTTCTCCCTGAAACATGGGCTCAGGGGCTGTGGTAGAACAATGAACACGGTCCCTTCCAGATCCAGGATGCTCTGAGTCCACACTATCCACCAGAGTGGAGTGAGAAGGGATCTTTCTTAGGAACACCATTTGGCCTGACTGGGGGCCTTTCCAGACTGGTGGCTGCTGCCTTTCCCAGAATCCAGATGAACTTAGAGCACAGAACTCTTCCCTCCTGAGCCCCAGCATTCTCACAGCCTTACTCACTCTTGGCCTCTTGGACTCTTGAAAGGGTCCAAATCAACCCTAGTTTTTTGAGGTCTGGGTGATAGAGGTAGGGACAGAGGCATGGTAGGCTATGTAATTTGTGGCGCCCAGTGTAAAATGACAGTACAAGTCCGTTTGTTCAAAAAGTAAGGAAAAAAGTGCTATTAAAGGTATTAAAATATAAAGCTTTTCCCCTGTAGTCCCCCTTTTGACGTTTTTTAAATAGACTTCATTTTTTTAGAAGTTTTTGATTTACAGAGAAATTAAGAAGATACTATAGAGAATTCCCAAATACTCTATACCAAGGAGCATCTTGTGCTTAGTCACTCAGTGGTGTCTGACTCTTTCTGACCCATGGACTGTAGCCCACCAGTCTCCTCTGTCCATGGGATTCTCCAGGCAAGAATACTGGAGTGGGTGGCCATTTCCTTCTCCAGGGGATCTTCCCCTCCCAGGGATTGGACCCAGGTCTCCCACATTGCAGGAGGATTCTTTACCGACTGAGCCACCAGGGAAGCCACTTTATACATTAATATAATACATTTGCTGTAATTAATGAACCAGCATTGATACATTGTCATTAACTAAAGTCTTGCCTGGAGAATCCCAGGGACGGTAGGGCCTGGTGGGCTGCCGTCTATGGGGTCGCACAGAGTCGGACACGACTGAAGCGACTTAGCAGCAGCATACTTTATTCAAAGTTAGTTAATTTTTGTTTTTTTGGTTTTTTTTTAGATAATGCCCCTTTTTTACTCCTGGATCCTATCCAGAATACTTTGAGTTGTCATGTCCTTAGGCTCCTCTTAGCTGTGACAGTTTCTCAGACTTTTACTGACTTTGATGATTTTTATAATTATAAGCCAGGTATTTGTAGAATGACTGTCCATTTGAGATTTGTCTCATGTATTTCTCTTGGTTAAACTGGGATTATGGGTGTGGAGAGGAAGATCACAGGATAAAGTGCCATTTCATCACATCATATCATAGCTACATGCTATTGATATCATTTATGATCATTGATGTTGACCTTGACATTGTGCTTTTTATTTATTATTTAATGTTATTCCAAGTAAAGTTGAAAATTTTAACTATTACCATAAATTTTATAGCCTGTATTCTACAATATCAGTGTTAAATGCAAATACATGAGCGCTTGACTCATATTCAAAATCACCAAAATTGCGTAATTCACATTTTGTAGCTCATACATGCATATTTATTTACTTCTTAACATAACTGTGGAAACGTTGCACAAAACTCGCTCAACTGTTTTTATGTTACTTTTTGGTACACGCACATGTGCACATTCTAGACATGTAAAATGCAATTGCAACTGCTCGTTGTTCTATCTTTTCTTTGTCATCATTTTCAACAGTAAGTGGTTGGCAAATACAAGGAGGTAACATATGTCCTTGATGGCTCAGTGGGTAAGGAATCTGCCTGCAATGCAGGAGCCACAGGAGATGCGGGTTCAGTCCCTGGGTCAGGAAGATCCCCTGGTGGGGGAAACGGCAACCCACTCCAGTATTCTTGCCTGGAGAATCCTGTAGACAGAGGAGCCCGGAGGCTACAGTCCAAAGGGTGGCAAAGAGTCATACACGACTGAGCACTAAGCACACACGCACAATGTATGTCAGAAAGGATATGGTTGGATTTCTTGGTCATTTGTGTTTCTTGGAATGGGACTATGTGTTGCAAGTAAGTTCTGGGTGGAATCAAGAGGGTGGCCTCTCCAGGCTCTCAGCAGTCATAAAAGTAACCAGATTACCAGCTTCTTGCTTTGAGTCTTGCTAAGCTCCCATTCAAGGCTCCATTGGAATTTGGTGCTCATGGGGCGCAGGGGATGCAACGTGCAAACTGAACAGCAAAAATGACAGACACACATACTGTGTATTTCCTCTCCTATCCTTTTGCCAATACTATGCTGTCTTGGTTACTAGAGCTTTATAGGAAAGCTTAAAGTCAGTTATTGCCAGTCTTCTGATATTCTTTTTCAAGGTTGCTTTGACTGCTACAGATTCTGTGCATTTGCTTACAGATTTTAGGATCAGCCTGTCAATTTTCACACATACACAAAAGCCAGCTGGGAACTTAATTGGAATTATACTGAGTATACAGATCTGGGGAGAATTGCCACTTTGACAGTATTGAGTTCTCTGAAACATGAACATGGTATACTTTGTCATTTGTTAGGTCTTCTGTGATTACTCTCAGCAGTATATTGTAGTTTTCAGTGTGTAAGTCTTCATGTATTTCCTAAAATTTATCCCTACTGACCACTCTTTTTGATATACCATCGCAAATGGTATTTAAGTTTTTCATCTTCTAATTGACTGTTTCCAGTATTTAAGATATATACTGGATTCATATATAGCTACCTTTTCTCCTGAGATGGTTGCCAAAATGCAGAGACAGTTTGGAGGAAATAGAAAAATGGCTTTATCTTTGCCTGGCAAAGGGGAATACACAGCAGGCTAGTGCCTCAAGAACTATGTCCCCTCTCTCTAGGGGACTGGAGAGATTTTTATATTCCAATGAAAGTCTTGCTTTTTTTTTTTTTCTTTGCAAAGTTTCAAAACAGCCACAGCTGGTACCAGGCAACTCAGCAAGTGTTTTTGTTTTACAGTTTGGTAAAATAAACTGAAATTTTACTGTTACAGTAAAAACCAAAAATTTACTGTTTGATCTGGTGTCCCTGAAGTTATTGACCTGGGACCTTCTTTCTGAAATGCAGAATGCACAACAGGGTGTTGGAGGAGGAGAATGCCATGTGTAGAGTATAATCTCTATGGACTCAGAGAGTAGTTAGCTTTGTGAAGGACAAGTCTAGCTGCAAATGTTTGTTAGTAGTAATAGCTATGGAATAACCAAGATTGTTTAACTCTTGCAGGCCTGTTTGGCTATTATGTGCTGAAGACTGTTCACTCATTTCTGTTCTTGCTGCAACAAGACTATGCTAAATTCACTTATTAGTTCTAATAACTTTATATAGATTCTTGGCTTGGTGATTTAGTTGCTAAGTTGTGTCCAGCTCTTGTGACCCCATGGACTGTAGCCTGCCAGGCTCCTCTGTCCATGGGATTTCCCAGGCAAGAATACTAGAGTGGATTGTCATTTCCTTCTCCAGGGGATCTTCCTGACCCAGGAATCGAACCCGGGTCTCCTGCATTTCAGGCAGATTTTTTACCAACTGAGTTATAAGGGAAGTCCAATATAGATTCTTAGGGCATTCTATATACATACTCATAATATTCCTGCAAATACAGACAGTTTTACTTCCTTCCCCATCTACACACTTTTTCCCCTGGCCTTAATTGAACTAATTAAGATTTCCAGTACATTGTTGAATTGCTCTTGCTGTTATTTAGTTGCTAAGTCGTGTCCAACTCTTTGGGGCCCCATGGACTGGAGCCCACCAGGCTCTTCTGTCCGTGGGATTTCTCAGACAAGAATGTTGGAGTGGATTGCCATTTCCTTCTCCAGGGGATCTTCCTGACCCAGGGATCAAACCTGCAACTCTTGCTTGGCAAGGGTATTCTTTACCACTGAACTACCAGGGAAGCCCCACATTGTTGAATAGCAGTGGTGAAAACAGGCATCCTTGCATTGTTCCTTTAATAGGAGGAGTGTTCAGTCTTTCACTATTAAGTATGATGTCAGCTGTAGTTTTTTCATAGATGACTTATTTCAGGCTGAGGAAATTCCTTTCTAGTCAGAATTTCCTAAGAAATTTTATCGTAAGTGGGTATTGTCTTGGATCAAATGTCTTTTATATATCTGTTTAAATGGTAATAATTTTTCTCCTGTATCCTGTTAGTATGTTGAATTATATTGTCATGACCAAGCTCATGATAAAGCTCATTTATTATACTTCTTATATATAGCTGAGTTCAATTTGCCAACATTTTTTAATTTGCCAACATTTTTTAAAGAATTTTTGCATTTATGTTCATGAAGTATATTGGTCTTAGATTTTGTGTAATGTTTTTGTTTAGTATCAGAGTAATTCTAGCCTCATTATGTAAGAAGAGACCTCTTTCTCTAATTTTTGAAGGAGTCTGTAAAATTCATATTATTTCATCCTTGAATGTTTGATAGAATTCACTAGTGAAGACATCTGGGCCTGGAGTTTTCCTGGAAGTTTTTAATAACAAATTATTTTTTTAAATAGATACAGGGAGTGGCATGCTGGAGCTGGCTTGTACTAGCTAATTGAAAGCTGATTGCTTTCATCTCTTAAATCTTCATTCAGTGATGTCACATTGATAGCTTGAAATTGGCCATGGTTTACACCGTAGAAGCTAGATATGCTTATAAATTAAGGACTTTATTTTCTTCTAGAGACCTGATGGTTAAAATCCATTCTTCTGTTCAGGTCTTCAATTTTTTAAAATTTTTATTTATTTATTTTTTGTTGTGCTGGGTCTTTGTTGCTGCTCTCGGGCTTTCTTTAATTTGCCGCAAGTGGGTGCTATTCTTGGTGGCTTCTCATTGAGGTAGCTTCTCTTGTTGCACAGCACGGGCTGTAGGTGCAAGTGGGCTTCAGTAGTTGCAGCACAGGGGCTCAGTAATTGTGGCTTACAGGCTCTAGAGCACTGGCTCAGTAGTTGTGGCACATGGGGCTTAGTTGCTCCATGACATGTGGGAACCTCCCAGACCAGGGATTGAACCCATGACCCGTGCACTGGCAGGCAGATTCTCAACCACTAAACTGCCAGGGAAACCCCTTCAATTTCTTTTTGAGTGACTTTGGCAATTTGTATCTTTCTGGGAATTTGACAATTTTATATATGTCATTGAGTTTATTGATATAATTGTTACTCATAATATTCCCCTTACTATCCTTAAAATGTCTGGAGTATCTGTAATGATGGCCTCTTTCATTCTTTTTTAAAAACAGTTTTATTGAGGTATTATTCACATATCATACAATTGAAAGTGTACATTTCAGTGGTTCTTAGTATATTTGCAAATATGTGCAACCATCACCACAGTCAATATTAGAACATTTTCATCATCTCAGAACAAAAGTCCATACACTTTAGCTATCACCCATGAGCCCCCTCATTCTCTCCAAACCTATTAAACCACTCTTCTACTTCATGTTTATATGGATATACCTATTCTAGACCTTTCATATGAATGGAGTCACATAATATGTGGTCTTTTGTGACTGACTTCTTTCACTTAGCAGAATGTTTTCAAGGTCCATAAATGTAGCATGTATCAGTACTTTATTGTTTTTTATAGCCAAATAATATTCATCATCTGAATATACCATACTTTAAAATCCATCCATCAATTAATGGACATTTGGATTGTTTTTGCCTTTTAGCTATTATGAATAATGTTGCTTTAAACATTCATATACAAATTTTTGTGTGGACATATATGTTTTTGTTTCTCTTGGGTGTATAACTAGGCATGGAATTACTGCATCATATGGTAGCTCTGTGTTGTGTATTTAGAGTCATCTTGCTGCAGTCCATGGGGTCACAAAGAGTCAGACATGACTGAGCAACTAAACTGAACTGAACTGTCAGTGTCTACAGAGATGTTCACAGGGATTCTGATAAGGAGTGCATTTAATCTGTAAATCAAGTGGGGATTATTGTCATTTTAACAATATTAAGTCTTCTGATCCATGGAGATGAGATGTTTTTCCATGTTTAGAGCTTTAATTTCTTTCAACCATGTTCTTAAATTCTTTTTTTTTTCCTTTTGGTTGCACTGGATCTTGGTTACCTCATGGGCTTTTTCTAGTTGCAGGGAGCATGGGCTACTCTTCACTGTTGTGCACAGGCTTCTTATGGTGGCTTCTCTTATTGCAGAGAACAGGCTCTAGGCATACAGACTTCAGGAGTTCTAGCACACAGGCTCAGTAGTTATGGCGCACAGTCTTAGTTGCTCCATGGCATGTGGAATGTTCCCAGACCAGGGACTGAACCTCTGTCCCCTGCATTGGCAGGTGGATTATTTTCCACTGTACCACCAGGGAAGTCCTGTTCTTAATCTTTTTAATGTATAGTTCTTACACTTTTGTTAAATTTATCACCAAGTATTTTATTTTTTGATGCTACTGTAAATGGAGTTGCTTTCTTATTGTCACTTTTTTGGGATTGTTCATTGCAAGTATATAGAAATACAGTTGATTTTTATATATTGAAATTGTATTCTGCCACCTTGTTGAACACATTTATTAGTTTTAATAGTTTTTTAGTGGAGAAGGAAATGGCAACCTACTCCAGTATTCTTGCCTGGAGAATCCCAGGGACGGAGGAGCCTGGTGGGCTGCCGTCTATGCAGTCGCACAGAGTCAGACATGACTGATGCAACTTAGCAGCAGCAGCAGCAGTTTTTTAGTGGATCCTTCAGGATTTTCTATATAAAATCATGTCATCTGTGAATAAAGATAGTTTTACTTCTAGCCTTTCCAATCTGGATGCCTTTTCTTTCTTTTTCTTTCTTTTTCTTGCCTGTCATAGCTAGAACCTCTAGCACAATGATGAATAGAGGTGGGAAGAGCAGACATCCTTGTATTGTTCCTAATCTTAAGGGGAAAACATCCAGTCTTTCACCATTAAGTATGTTAGCTATGCATTTTTTGTATATGCCATTTGCCGGGTTGAGGAAGTTGTCTGCTATTTGTAGTGTGTTGTGTGTTTTATCACAAAAAGATGTTTGATTTTTTAAAATACCTTTTTTTGCACCTTTTCAGATTATCATGTGGTTTTTGTGGGGTCTTTTGTTTGTTTATTCATTTTATTTTTGGCTGCACTGCATCTTCTTTGCAGGACATAGGCTTTCTCTAGTTGCAACAAGGGGGGGGTTACTCTTTGCTGCGGTGTATGGGCTTCTCATTGTGGTGACTTGTTGTGAGGTGTGCAGGCTTCAGTAGTTGCAGCACTGAGGCTCAGCAGTCTCAGCTCGTGGGCTTAGTTGCCCCACAGCATGTGGGATCTTAGTTTCTGGACCAGGGATTGTACCCGTGTCCCCTGCATTGACAGGTGGACTTTTAACCACTGGACCATCAGGGAAGTCCCTGTGTTTTATTCTATTGCTATGGCATTTTACATCGGTTAAATTTTGGATGTTAAGCCAACCTCACACTCCTGGGCTTCCCTTGTGGCTCAGATGATAAAGAACCCGCCTGCAATGCAGGAGACCTGGGTTTGATCCCTGGGTTGGGAAGATCCCCTGGAAAAGGGAAAGGCTATGGACTCTAGTATTCTGGCCTGGAGAATTCCATGGACTGTATAGTCCATGGGGTCACAAAGAGTTGGACACGACTGAGTGACTTTCACTTTTCACACTCCTGGAATAGATCCCACTGGCTCACCATGTATAATTCTTTTTATATGTTGCTGAATTCACTTTTTGGTATTTTTGTGGTGGATTTTTGCATCCATATTTATACAAGATATTAATCTGTAGTTTTCTTTTCATGTGGTGTCTTTGTATGGTTTTGATAACAGGATAATACTGACCTCACAGAATGAGTGAGGAAGTATTTTCTCCTCTTGTATTTTTTAGAAAAATTTGTGAAAGAGTAGTAGTAATTCTTCTTTATATGTTTGGCATAATTCACCAGTGCAGCAATCTGGGCCTTTTGGAAAAGTCTAGCTTTTTGTTTACTAATTAATTCTCTTTACTTTTTATAGGTATATTCATATTTCCCATTTTGTCAGTTTTGGTAGTTTGTGTCTTTTTAGGAATTTGTTCATTTCATCTAAGTTATCTAATGCATTGGCATACAGTTATTCTTAGTATTCCTTCATAATCCTTCTATTTCTGTAAAGTCAGTAGTAATGTCCTGTCTTTCATTTCTGACTCTAGTAGTTTGAGTTTTCTTTATTTTCAGTCTATAGGTTTGCCAATTTTGTTGATATTTACAGAGAACCAGCTTTTAGTTTTATTGATTTTCTCTGCTGTTTTTCTATTCTCTGTTTCAGTAGTTTCTGTCTAGTCTTTTACTTCCTTGCTTCTGTTTGCTTTAGGTTTAGTTTGCTCTGTTTTCTGAGGTCTTACGGTAAAAGGTTAGGTTATTGATTTGAGATCCTTCTTTTTTTAATATAGGCATTTATTGCAACACATGTACTTCTAAGCCTTGCTTTAGCTGCATCCCATGAGTTTTGGTATATTGTATCTTCATTTTAATTCATCTCAATATAATTTAATTTCCTTTTTTTATTTCTTCTTTGATCTATTGGTTATTTAGGAGCATGCTGTTTGATCTCCATGAATTTGTGATTTTCCCAAATTTATTTCTGTTTCTGTTTTCTACTTTCCATGTTAGCAGAAAGCATACTTAATAGTATTTCTAATCTTTCAAGTTTATCATGGTTGATGATAAATATATCATGGTTGTTTTGTCAACTAGCATGTGGTCTATTCTGGAGTATATTCCATGTGTACTTGAGAAGAATCCTATTATTGTTGGGTGGAGAGTTCTATAGATGTCTATTAGTTCTAGTTGGTTTATAATGTTGTTCAAGTTTCTATTTTTTGTTGGTCTGCTGCTTAGGTGTTCTATACATTATTAAATATTGAAAATCTCCAGCTATTGTTGAACTGTCTACTTTCCATTTATTTTTATCAATTTTTCTTCATGTATGCTAATGTTCTCTTATTAGGTGCATATATGTTTATAATTGTTACATCTTTCTGATAGATTGACCCTTGTATCATTATAAAATGTCTCTCTTTGTCTTTACTAACATTTTGTGTTAAAGTCTATTTTGTCTGATATTATTATAGTCACGTCAACTTTCTTATGGTTGCTGCTTGTATATCATTTTTATCCTTTTACTTTAAATCTATTTGCATCTTTGAATTTGAAGTGTGTCTCTTGCAGATAGCATGTAACTAGACTTTATTATTTTTTAATATTTATTTTATTTATTTGGCTGTGCTGGGTCTTAGTTGTGGCATGCAGGATCTTCCATCTTCATTGTGGCATCTGGAATCTTTAGCTGCAGCACATGAAACTCTTAGGTGCAGCATGTGGGATCTAGTTCCTGGGCCCCCTGCATTGGGAGTGCAGAGTCTTAGGCTCTGGACCACCAGGAAAGTCCCTAGCCTTTTTTTCATGTCCAGTCTGACAACTCTTATCTTTTTTGCATAATCTAATCCAATCACACTTTCTATTAATACTGATGTAGTTGAATTTACTTCTACCTACCATTTTACTTTTTGTTTTCTATGGCTCATAATTTTTTTTTTTTGTTCCTCTATTCCGCTTTTGCATTAAGTGAATATTTTATAGTGTTGCATTCTAATTTCATTAACTTTTTGGCTATATTTTTTAGTTTTTTACTATATAGATATTAATTTACCAGAATGAGCTGCAGATTAGTAACTAATTTAATTCTAGTGAGATCCAGAAAAATTATTCCTGTGTAACTATTCACTTTACCCCTTTCTAAGACTTTATTGTTTTATATATATATATATATATATATATATATATATATATATATATGTAAGAGTCAGGCACAAAGAGCAACTAAGCATGACCATGAGATATCTATATATATGACACCTATATCTCTTCAAACCCAACAATATACTGTTATAATTATTACTTTATATAACTTAGGAGAGAAGGAAGGAAAGCTAGTATATATTCATAGCTTTTGTTATATAAACCTTCTTATGCATCATTTCTGGGTCTCTTCACTTGGCTTCTCTGGATTCTAGTTACCATTGTGAGAGAGTCAATTCCTAGGCAGGTTGGTAAGAAGTCTGGGGTCCCCAAGGAGGAGAAAGAGGCCTGGGGCTCTCAAAGCGGACATCAGTTCAGTTCAGTCGCTCAGTTGTGTCCAACTCTTCACGACCCCATGAACTGCAGCATGCCAGGCCTCCCTGTCCATCACCAACTCCCAGAGTTCACCCAAACTCATGTCCACTGAGTCGGTGATGCCATCCAGCCATCTCATACTCTGTCGTCCCCTTCTTCTCCTGCCCTCAATTGTTCCCAGCATCAGGGTCTTTTCCAATGAGTCAGCTCTTCACATCAGGTGGGCAAACAAAGTACTGGAGTTTCAGCTTGAACATCAATCCTTCCAATGAACACCCAGGACTGATCTCCTTTAGGATGGACTGGTTGGATCTCCTTGCAGTCCAAGGGACTCTCAAGAGTCTTCTCCAACACCACAGTTCAAAAAACATCAATTCTTCGGTGCTCAGCTTTCTTCACAGTCCAACTCTCACATCCATACATGATTACTGGAAAAACCATAGCCTTGACTAGACGGACCTTTGTTGACAAAGTAATGCCCCTGCTTTTTAATATGCTGTCTAGCTTGGTCTTAACTTTCCTTCCAAGAAGTAAGCATCTTTTAATTTCATGGCTGCAATCAGTATCTGCAGTGATTTTGGAGCCCCCCAAAAATAAAGTCAGCCACTGTTTTCACTGTTTCCCCATCTATTTGCTATGAAGTGATGGGACTGGATGCCATGATCTTAGTTTTCTGAATGTTGAGCTTTAAGGCAACTTTTTCACTCTCCTCTTTCACTTTCATCAAGAGGCTCTTTAGTTCTTCTTCACTTTCTGCCATAAGGGTGGTGTCATCTGCATATCTGCTGCTGCTGCTGCCGAGTCGCTTCAGTGGTGTCCAACTCTGTGCGACCCCATAGACGGCAGCCCACCAGGCTCCCCTGTCCCTGGGATTTTCTAGGCAAGAACACTGGAGTGGGTTGTCATTTCCTTCTCCAATGCATGAAAGTGAGAAGTAAAAGTGAAGTTGCTCAGTCGTGTCCCACTCTGAGCGACCCCATGGACTGCAGCCTACCAGGCTCCTCTGCCCATGGGATTTTCCAGGCAAGAGTACTGGAGTGGGGTGCCATTGCCTTCTTCACTGCATATCTGAGGTTATTGATATTTCTCCTGGAAATCGTGATTCCAGCTTGTGCTTCATCCAGCCTAGTGCTTTGCATGATATACCCTGCATAGAAGTTAAATAAGCAGGGTGACAATATACAGACTTAACGTACTCCTTTTTCTATTTGGAACCAGTCTGTTGTTCCATGTCTAGTTCTAACTGTTGCTTCCTCACCTGCATACAGGTTTCTCAAAAGGCAGATCAGGTGGTCTGGTATTCCCATCTCTTTCAGAATTTTCCAGTTTATTGTGATCCACACAGTCAAAGGCTTTGGCATAGTCAATAAAGCAGAAATAGATGTTTCTCTGGAACTCTTTTTTTTTTTTTTCCTCTGGAACTCTTTTGCTTTTTCGATGATCCAGCAGATGTTGGCAATTTGATCTCTGGTTCCTCTGCCTTTTCTAAAACCAGCTTGAACATCTGGAAGTTCACGGTTCACGAATTACTGAAGCCTGGCTTGTAGAATTTTGAGCATTACTTTGCTAGCATGTGAGATGAGTGCAATTGTGTGGTAGTTTGAGCATTCTTTGGCACTGCCTTTCTTAGGGATTGGAATGAAGACTGACCTTTTTCAGTCCTGAGGCCACTGCTGAGTTTTCCAAATTTGCTGACATATTGAGTACAGCACTTTGACAGCATCATCTTTTAGGATTTGAAATAGCTCAACTGGAATTCCATCACCTCCACTAGCTTTGTTCGTAGTGATGCTTCCTAAAACCCACTTGACTTCACACTCCAGGATGTTTGGCTCTAGGTGAGTGAGTGATTATCTGGGTCATGAAGATCTTTTTTGTACAGTTCTTCTGTGTATTCTTGCCACCTCTTCTTAATATCTTCTGCTTCTGTTAGGTCCATACCATTTCTGTCCTTTATTGAGCCCATCTTTGCATGAAATGTTCTCTTGGTATCTCTAATTTTCTTGAAGAGATCTCTAGTCTTTCCAGTTCTATTGTTTTCCTCTATTTCTTTGCATTGATCCCTGAGGAAGGCTTTCTTATCTCTCTTGGCTTTTCTTTGGAAATCTGCATTCAGATGCTTATATCTTTCCTTTTCTCCTTTGCTTTTTGCTTCTCTTCTTTTCTCAGCTATTTGTAAGGCCTCCTCAGACAGCCATTTTGCCTTTTTGCATTTCTTTTTCTTGGGGATGGTCTTGATCCCTGTCTCCTGTACAATGTCACAAACCTCATCCCATAGTTAATCAGGCACTCTGTGTATCAGATCTAGTCACTTAAATCTATTTCTCCTTCCACTGTATAATCATAAGGGATTTGATTTAGGTCTTACCTGAACGGTCTAGTGGTTTTCCCCACTTTCTTCAATTTAAGTCTGAATTTGGCAATAAGGAGCTCATGATCTGAGCCACAGTCAGCTCCCAGTCTTGTTTTTGCTGACTGTATAGAGCTTCTCCATCTTTGGCTGCAAAGAATATAATCAATCTGATTTCGGTGTCCACCATCTGGTGATGTCCATGTGTAGAGTCTTCTCTTGTGTTGTTGGAAGAGGGTGTTTGCTATGACCAGTGCGTTCTCTTGACAGAACTCTATTAGCTCTTGCCCTGCTTCATTCTGTATTCCAAGGCCAAATTTGCCTGTTACTCCAGGTGTTTCTTGACTTCCTACTTTTGCATTCCAGTCCCCTATAATGAAAAGGACATCTTTTTTTGGTGTTAGTTCTAGAAGGTTTTGTAGGTCTTCATAGAACCATTCAACTTCAGCTTCTTCAGCATTACTGGTTGGGGCATAGACTTGGATTACTGTGATATTGAATGGTTTGCCTTGGAAATGAACAGAGATCATTCTGTCGTTTTGAGATTGCATCCAAGTACTGCATTTTGGACTCTTTTGTTGACCATGATGGCTACTCCATTTCTTCTAAGGGATTCTTCCCCACAGTAGTAGATATAATGGTCATCTGAGTTAAATTCACCCATTCCAGTCTATTTTAGTTTGCTGATTCCTGAAATGTCGATATGCATTCTTGCCATCTCCTGTTTGACCACTTCAAATTTATCTTGATTCATGGACCTAACATTCCAGGTTCCTATGCAACATTGCTCTTCACAGCATTAGAGTTTACTTCCATCACGAGTGACGTCCACAACTGGGCGTTGTTTTTGCTTTGGCTCCGTCTTTTGATTCTTTTGGGAGTTATTTCTCCACTGATCTCCAGTAGCATATTGGGCACCTACTGACCTGGGGAGTTCATCTTTCAGTGTCCTATTTTTTTGCCTTTTCATACTGTTCATGGGGTTCTCAAGGTAAGAATACTGAAGTGGTTTGCCATTCTCTTCTCCAGTGGACCACATTCTGTCAGAGGAGATAGGGGTCTGGAATTTTCAAGGAGGAGGAAAAGACAAACATCTTTTTTTTCTCTACATTCTTTAGTCTTAGTCACATAAAACTTTTTTTTCTTTAAGTCCTGAACTGATGATTACATAACAAAAAACTCAGTTTAAACTCTGTACTAAGGATTATATAACAACAACATATCCTGCTTGAGGACAGTTTCTCCTTCCTGAAACCTTCTGGCTAATCCTGTTATCTTAAAATGGAAATTATGGGAGTGGGTCTAGTAAGATCTTTACAACCTCAAGACATTATTTTGATTTATTGTAATAACTAGTTAAAAACATATATAACTCCCTTGCTAACACTAGCGAAGGGGGACACTCTCTGCCCCTCTTCTGATGTCTCTGTCAGAAGCTTTCTCTGTCCCTTTTTCACTTTAATAAAACTCTGCTACACAAAAGATCTTGAGTGATCAAGCCTGGTCTCTGGTCCCAAAGCTAAATCTTGTTCTTTGGAGATCAAGAATCCATAATCTATCACCATAATCTATCAATTGGGAGTCATTTCTTTAACCAATATAGAGCTTAATAATACCTCACATTTCTCTGAGGCTCTGAACATGTTTTGTCAGCTTTCTTTCTTTCCATTGTTCAGATTGATTAATATCTTATCAGTTTATCTTCGAGTTAACTAATTTGTCTGCCTGTTTAAATCCACTGTTGAATTTTTCTTTTCAGTTATTGTAACTTTGAATTCGTGCCTGAATTTGTATTTGTTTTCTTTTTAATTCTCTTTATTGATTTCACATTGTCATCACATCCTCCTTTAATTCTTTAATCATGTTTTTTTTAGTTCTGTGATTATATGTATAGCAGCTACTTTAATGGAGTTCTGTGATTACATGTATAGCAGCTACTTTGAAGTCTTTGTTAAATCTGAAATATGTTCATTCTTAAGGCAGTTCCCCCCGACCCCCACAGGCAGTTTCTGTTGCCTGTTTTTTTTACCCCTGATATATAGGCCATACTTTCCTCTTGCTTTGCATGTCTCATAAATTTTTGTTGAAAACAACATATTAGATAATATAGCAACTCCTCCTCCCCATGTGAAGCTTGTTTTTGTTTTTTTCGAGGTTATTTGTTTAGTGACTAGCTAGGTAATTTTAGATAATTTAGATTATTTTTGGTAATTCAGCTAGTCTCTAAATAAGTAATGCCTGTGCCCACACATATACGATGTGTGAAACCTCTTTTGTTGCTCCTCAGTGTGCACAGCTTTAGGTATGCCTACAGTCACCCTGGAATGACAGTGCCTTTTGGCAGGACTCTCTTTGTCCCCGACCAAATGCAACCACTAATTGCCACTAAAACGCCACTAATTGCCTGCTGATTGCATTACTGTTTTCAACAATACCCTGAGGCATAAATTATTCTGAAGACAGATTAGTTCTGCTCTCAGGCCTCCTAGCTCTCTCTTTCCAGGTTTTCTCTGGTAAATGAGTTGACCTACAGTTTAGTTTATATTGCCAATGAATCTATCCATGTCCTCTCAATTGCTTTTTACCATGTGTGGTGTTATGTGACACCATTTCTGATATTGAAGGCAGTGCATTTTTCAGCAGCAGCCAATTTTCTGATTCTCCAGAGCCAGCTGGCCTGCTGATTGCTCTATTGTTTTCAACAGTGTTCTGAGGCATAAATTGTTCTGCAGACTGAAATTAGTTCTACTCCCAGGTCTCCTCCCAGCTCTCTTTCCCAGGTTTTCTCTGGTAAATGAGCTGACATTCAGTTTAGTTTCTATTTGCAATGAATCTATCAATGTCCTCTCAGCTGCTTTTCACCATGTATGGTATTATCTGACACCACTTTTGACAACAGAGGCAGCATGTTTTTCAACACCAACCAGTTCTCTGATTCTTCAACCCCAACTGGGTGTCCTGCAAGTCAATTCAATTCTGAGACTAACATCACTGGTTAAAGATTGAGTCCTACAAGAATATCTCCACTTCAGACAGCGGCCACAAATGGGGTGCCCTGGCTGCCTACACTTCTGCCCAGCCAACTACAAATTTGGGGATGCCCATGACCCTCTCCTCAATTTCAATAATTTACTAGAACAACTCACAACACTCGGAAAAATGCTTTAGTTTTTAATATTGATTTTAAATGATACAACTCAGGCATAGTAAATGGAAGAGAGGCATAGGGCAAGGTATTGGGAGGAAGTAGAAAGGCAGGGTTTCCTTGCTGTCTTTAGACACACCACTTTCCCAGCACATTCATGTGTTCTCCAACCCGGAAGCTTCCCAAACCCTGTCATTTAGGGTGCTTTATGGATGTTTTATTACATAGGAATGATTGCTTAAATCATCAACCAATGGTGATTGAACTCAATCTGCTGCAAAAAAAAAAAAAAAAATAGAAATGAGGTTTTTTTCCCTCTCTCCTGAAAAACAAGGAAAATAAAGAGAACAGTGAACAGTCTAGAGAAGAAACATAAACTGGCCTGAAAGAGCTAGCTAATTTTAGTTTTAACTATTACTAATCTGGATTTCCCTGGTGGCTCAGATGGTAAAGCGTCTGCCTACAATGCAGGAGACCGGGGTTCAATCCCTGGGTCGGGAAGATCCTCTGTAGAAGGAAATGGCAACCCACTCCAGTATGCTTGCCTGGAAAATCCCATAGACAGAAGAGCCTGGTAGGCTACAGTCCATGGGGTCACAAAGAGTCAGACATGACTGACTTCACTCACTATTATTAATCTGTAGTGTCTGTACTAGATCTGTTCTTCAGAAAGCTAACCTATCACCCCCTAATACTGTGTAAATTATGTCCTGCACCTGGTATTTACCCTCCCTGCACTCTCTTGTAGCAGATTACCCCTTATAGCTGTTTACATTTCAGAAAGAAGGTCACAGGCCAATAACACAGAAATGAATGGACCCATATACCGGGCGGCCTGATGCCAGCATTGACTATTTTATAATAATGCAAGAAGAAGAATACAAAACCTTCACTCACCCTGGACTATGAGTTCCACCTATAAGATCCTCAGTACCCCAAGAAGGAGTACACAGTTCTTAGCATTAGCCTGTTGTGTTTCCCTTTTGTCAGGCAAAAATAAAACTACTCCTTTCTATTTCCTCCATACTGTCTCCGTATTTCTATTTGGCATTGGTGGACAGGGAACCAAAATTTTTGGCAGGAAATCTTCAGTCCTTCTCTCTCCAGAGGTCAGGGAATAGGGGTGGGATGTTAAGACTGAAAGTTTCAGCCATGGATTGAAAAACAATGCACAACCTAAAAGTTGAGAATTGTGTTTTATTCAGTGGCCTTGCTGAAGACTATAGCCCAGGATACAGCCTGTCAGATAGCTCTGAGGAACTGTTCCAAAGAGATAAGGCAGGAGCCACGATATATAGGAGTTTTTATTGAAAAACAAAACCAAAAACAAACATGTGTACTTGAACATCAAAAGTTACTGTTAATCACAAAAACAGACCTCTCAAGTTAATAATTTTAGTGCTTTTCTATGTGTGGTAAAATACAAGAGTCTGGGCTCACTGAAATTTTTCCTTTGATATGAATCTTAACTACCTAGGGCTAGTGTCCTGTTTTTCTTCATCCTGAATTCCCCTCTGGGTGAACCATTGTAGGTGGTTGCAGTGGCTGATGGCTTGATAGTAGGCAACATCTTGTCTAACTGAATGGCAGGTAACATTTTTTTGTCCACATTTCCCTCTAATAATTTATTTGGTCCTTGTGGTGGCCAGCCCCTAACCTGAAGCTATCTGGAGACTCACCATGAGTTACCTCATTAGTATAAACTCAGATGTAATCTGAGAGCTCCAGTTTATTATCATCCTCAATAAAATATGTTATTTTCCATCATTTTCATTTTAACCATCATAATTTATATGAAGTGTTCTCTCCTTTTGATTCTGATTTACATTCCCCAACAACTAATGGTATTGAGCTTCTTTACATGTGCTTATTGGTGATTGGTTATCTATATGACTTTCATAAATATCTATTCAAATCATTTGCCCATTTTTAATTGGGTTACTTGTCTTTTTATAGTTGAATTTCTAGAGTTCTTTATATTTTCTGGAAATTAGTTCCTTATTGAATAAATGATTCACAAGTATTTTTTCCCACTCTCTGGGTTGTCTTTTCACTTTCTTAGTGGTATCATTTGATGCACAATTTTTTTTTATTTTGATGACTTCCAATCTTATCTTTTGTCACATGTGCTTTTGTTGTCATATCTAAGAAAACACTGTGAAACCTAAGGACATGAAAGTTTACTCCTATGTTTTCTTCTAAGAGTTTTTATAATTTTAGCTCTTGCATTAATATTTATCACCCTTATTGCACTAATTTTGGTGTATGTTATAATGTAGTGATCTATATTCAATCTTTGGCATCTGGATATCCAATTGTTCCATCACTATTAGTTTTAAAATGATTCTTTCCAAAAAATAAAAAAATAAAATGATTCTTTCCCCCTTTGAATTGTCTCATTACATTTGTCAAAAATCCATTGACCCTATATGTGATAGTTTACTTTTGGACTAAATTCTTTTCCATTGATCTATATGTCTTTATGGCAGTACCATTCTGTCTTTTTTTTTTTTAATTTATTTTTATTGAAGTATAGTTGAATACCAATGTGTTAATCACTACTGTACAATTAAATATCTCAGTATATATATACTGAGACATTTAATACATAAAATACATATATATTTATTCTTTTTCCTATTCTTTTCCATTATGGTTTATCACAGTATATCGAATATGGTTCTCTGTGCTATACAGTAGGACCTTGCTGCTTGTCCATTATATAATATCAGTTGCATCTGCTAGCCAAACTCCCGCTCCTACCCTCTCTCACCTGCTTCCCCCTTGGCAACCACCAGTCTGTCTCTATGTCCCTGGTTTTGTTTCTGTTTCATGGATAGGTTCATTTGTGTCATACTTTAGATTCCACATATAAGTGAGATCATATGGTATTTGTCTTTCTCTTTCTGACTAACTTCACTTAGTATGATAATCTCTAGTTACTGTACCACCCTGTCTTGATTACTGTCATTTGTTAGTAGGTTTTGAAATTAAGAAGTATAAGATAGCCAATGTTATTCTTTCTAAACTAAGTTTTATCTATTCTGTATCCTTTTATTTTTTTAAATCACCTTGATATTTTCTACATAAAAGCCAGATAGGATTTTGATAGGGATTGAATTGAATCTGTAGATCAATTAGGTAATATGACCAATAGAAAAATATTGTCTTTTAATCCACAAACATGGATTTATTTCCATTTATTTAGGTCTTATTTAATTTTTTCAACAACATTCTGTATTTTCAATTTATAAGCCTGAAATTTCTTTTGTTAAATGTATCCCTAAAATATTTTTCTTTTTGATGTCATCATAAGTAGAATCATTTTCTTCAGTTCATTTTCAGATTGCTAATTTCTATTATAAAGAAATACAATTGATTTTTGTATGTTGATATTGTATCCTGCCACCATGTTCCACTCATGTATTAGTTCTCATAGTTTTTTTTTTTTTTTTTCATGGATTCCTTAGGTTATGCTATGTACAAGACTGTTATCATTAAATAGAGATGTTTTTACTTCTTCCTTTCCTAACTAGATGCCTATTTATTTATTTTTGCCTAATTATCTTGGCCAGAACCTCTAGTACAACCTCTAGAAGTGGAAGTAGAAGTCATCCTTGTCTTGTTTCAGTTCCAAGAAGGAAATTTTTTAGTGTTTCATCCTTATGTGTGATGTCAGTTGCATCTTTTTGTAGATTTCCTCCATCAAGTTGAGGAAGTCACCTTTTATTCCTAGTTTGTTGAATATTTTTATCATGAGAAAGTACTGGATTTATGGGGTTTTTTTCCTGTATCTTTTGAGATGATCATGTGGTTTGGTGCCTTCATTATGTTAATTCAGTAGTTTATATTTTCTGATTTTTCTGTGTTATACCAAATTTGCATTCCTGGAATAAATTCCACTTGGCCATTGTGTATAATCTTTTATATATCGTTAGATTCAACTTGCTGGTAATTTGTTAAGGATTTTGCCTCTATATTCTTAAAAAATATTGGTCTGTACTTTTCTTGTTGTACCTAGTCTTGTTATGATATCAGAGTGATACTGCTTTCATAGAGTCAATTGGGAAGTGTTCCTCTTCTATACTCTTACAGTAATCAAACAAGGAGACTACTGAACTGAGGTGGCTCTAATGACTTGGTAGTCCATGTAAGCAAACCAAAACCTAAGCCAGAGTCAATTCCTATAAGTTTCTCAAAGTTAAGAAGAACAACTAATCACAAGCAGCCAGCTAGACTTTCCCAAATAATGCAACCACTTAAGCTATAACCGATCAAATAATTTTCTTTTTGCTTTGCTTCTGTGTCTTCTCTAAAAATCCTTCCCCCTAGGTCCTGTTGGTGGAGTGCTTCTAGCCACTTCTGGTTTTGTACAGCCGAGTTTGCATCAATGTTTGCTCAGATAAACTTTAAAAATTTTTTAATTAATTTATTTCGGGCTGTGCTGGGTCTTTGTTGCTGTGCATGGACTTTTCTCTAATTGCAGTGAGTGGGGGCTACTTCTCTGGTTGTGGTGTGAGGGTTTCTCATACTGTGGTGCCTTCTCTTGTTGCAGAGCACATGCTGTAAGGTGTGCGGGCTTCAGTAGTTGCAGCATATAGGCTCAACTGTTGTGGCTTCTGGGTTCTAGAGTACAGGCTCAGCAGCTGTAGTGCACAGGCTCAGCTGCCTTGCGACATGCAGGATCTTACCGAATCAGGCATCAGACCCTTGTCTCCTTCATTGGCAGGTGAATTCTTTACCACTGAGCCACTCAGGAAGCCCCAGATAAACTCTAAAATGTTTAATATGCTTCAGTATATTTTTTAATTGTCCTGTGTGCTTAGTCACTCAGTCACGTCTGATTCTTTGCTACCCTATGGACTGTAGCCCCTCCAGGTTCCTTTGTTCATGGGATTCTCCAGGCAGGAATACTGGAGTGGGTTGCTATTTCCTTCTCCAGTGGATCTTCCTGACTCTGGGATTGTACCCACGTCTCTTATGTCTCCTGCGTTGGCAGGTGGGTTCTTTACCACTAATGTCACATGGGAAGCCCTTTAATTGTCCTGGTGGTATCCAAAGGAGATCACCAATGGTCCTAAGGAGCAATGAGCAAGAGCAGATACCTGCTGATCCCATTGTGCTCATTGCCTTCTTGCTCTGTCTGGGGGTCATGAATAAGTCCCTCTTGGATATCCAAGCTCTACTGTTTTTGCATAATGAGTGAGCTGACTTCACTTGAGCATTTCTTTTTCTAGACTGGGTCTGAAGTTGGACTGGTCTGACTTAAACTGGACTGGGCCAGTGTGAGGCTTCAAGTAAATAAATTTTGTTTCTTTAAGAAAAAGAAAAAATGGGTTTGTTCAAGTCCGAAGAGATTCCTCCATCTGGGATTCCAGTTAACTGAGATTATATGTATATATAAAAAATAAAAATAAATATGTATATTATGCATATTAAGTATGCTGCTAAATCGCTTCAGTCGTGTCCGACTCTGTGTGACCCCATAGACGGCAGCCCACCAGGCTCCGCCATCCCTGGGATTCTCCAGGCAAGAACACTGGAGTGGGTTGCCATTTCCTTCTCCAGTGCATGAAAGTGAAAAGTGAAAGTGAAGTCGCTCAGTCATGTCCGACTCTTAGCGACCCCATGGACTGCAGCCCTCCAGGCTCCTCCATCCATGGGATTTTCCAGGCAAGAGTAAAAAATTAAGATCCCCAAACCTATGTTTTTCTGAACAAATGGTTTAATTTTACCCAAGATAATCTTTTAATTACAGTGGCCACAGTAAGAAACTTTTAGCCTAGATGAGCTCATCTATTTATGAGATGGCCTAGAGAAAACAGTTACCAGCAAAATACTCAGAAGGGTGGAGAGAATATTAAGTAAAATTTTATGGTGTTCCTTCTTTTCTAAATTCAGACTTCTGTGAATTTGGTTTGGGGATACCCATTTGTTATTAATCCTTTCCACCCCAAGGACAACTATTACTTTCCTGCCTGTCTCTCATTTTGTGTACTGAGAAACTAGCTTGGATTTCTTCCTGCTGGGGAGCACAAGTTGTCACTGCTTACATGTACAGGCAGCTCAACTGTCAGGTTTGGACCCCCAAGAATATGACCAGACAGAAATGTGACTTGCACTCCATTTGCAGTTAGTGTCTTACTGAGTGGTGCTAGCTGTCAGGGGAATTGTCCAAGTCTTTCTTTCCTTTGGTTGTCTTTGCAAGTGGTCTTGGATCATGGGAAAACTACATCTTTTTACCATCTTTGGGGATGCTTGAAGTGTCCATGGTTAATCCATAAAAGGCTTATTGATTTTGGTTGGAAATAACTTGATAGGTATATACTTGACTTAAAGGTAAAGGGAAAAATATTAAAGAGTTCAATACTGCCAGGAATATTTACTGTTTCTGAAAACCTTATAACATATTTGAGAAAATTTTTCTTTAAAGGAAGCTCTGGTCAGAAGTTTGGCAAATTGGAAGCTGATATTCACAGCCTGATAGGAGCATTTTTAGGCCTTTCCCCTAAGCAAGGACTTCTCTGATAGCTCAGTCAGTAAAGAATCTGCCTGCAATGCAGGAGACCCGGGTTCGATCCCTGGGTTGGGAAGATCCCCTGGAGAAAGAAATGACAAACCACTCCAGTATTGTTGCCTGAAAAATCCCATGGACAGAGGAGCCTAGCAGGCTACAGTCCATGGGATCACAAGAGTTGGATGTGACTTAGCAACTAAACCACCATCACCACCCCTAAGCTAAAATGAAACTATGTACCCAGAGCACAAAAACCAAAATGAGACCTTCTGAAGTCTTTGTGGAAAGATTTACTAAAACATTCCAAAGATCAGTTCAGTTCAGTTGCTCAGTCATCTCTGACTCTTTGCAACCCCATGGCCTGCAGCACACCAGGCTTCCCTGTCTATCACCAACTCCCAGAGCTTGCTCAAACTCATGTCCATCGGGTCAGTGATGCCATCCAACCATCTCATCCTCTGTCGTCCCCTTCTCCTCCCGCCTTCAATCTTTCCCAGCATCAGGGTCTTTTCTAATGAGTAGTTCTTCTAATCAAGTGGCCAAAGTATTGGAGTTTCAGCTTCAGCATCAGTCCTTCCAATGTATATTCAGGACTGATTTCCTTTAGGATCGACTGGTTGGATCTCCTTGCAGTCCAAGGGACTCTCAAGAGTCTTCTCCAACACCACAGTTCAAAAGCATCAATTCTTTGGCTCTCAGCTTTCTTTATAGTCCAACTCTCACATTCATACATGACGACTGCAAAAAACATAGCTTTGACTAGATGGACCTTTGTCAGCAAAGTAACGTCTCTGCTTTTTAATATACTGTCGAGGTTGATCATAGCTTTTCTTCCAAGGAGCAAGCATCTTTTAATTTCATGGCTGTAGCCACCATCTGCAGTGATTTTGGAGCCCAAGAAAATAAAGTCCAATGATACAGCTCTAAATTTAGAACATATGATTATTTTGATTTCTGTCTTAGTTGGATATCTTCTCCCTGATATAAAGAAGCAAATTGAAGATAGTTGGATAGGTGGGTTAGCCTCTTGATATCATTCAGGTTTCAACCCAATTCTTTTAAGAATTAAAAATAATTGTACTTATCTTACAAATTGAGTCTTTTAGAGAACTCAATTTGTGGCTCTAGAAGCAATTAAAGCCTATCTATCATTTTTACCAAATCCTAAATTTGCTCTATTTGTCTCAAAAATGCTTATAGATATTGTAAATGATCAGGATAGTAGAAACAAAACTATAATTCAAAAATACACATGCACTCCAATGTTCACTGCAGCATTATTTACAACAGCCAAGACATGGAAACAACCTAAATGTCCATTGACAGATGAATGGGTAAAGAAGATGTCGTACATATATACAGTGGAATACTACTCAGCCATAAAAAAGAATGAAATAATGCCATTTGCAGCCACATGGATGCAACTAGAGATTATCATACCAAGTGAAGTAAGTCAGAAAGATAAAGATAAACACCATATTATATCACTTATATGTGGAATCTAAAATATGACACAAATGACCCTATCTATGGAACAGAAACAGAACTGGAGACATAGAGACTGGTTGTTGCCAAGGGGAATGGTGGTGGGAGAGGGTTGAATTGGGAGTTTGGGATTAGCAGATGCAAATTGGCCTTCTTATAGCACAGGGAATTATACTCAATATCCTGTGAAAAACCATAATGGAAAAGAATATGAAAAGAATATATATATATATAAATAACTAAGTTCACTGTACAGCAGTAATTAAGACAACATTGTAATTCAACTATAATGAAAAAAAAATTTAAAAATTTTAGTTATAGAATGGCCTATTTCATGTTTTTTATACTTTCCAGTTACTGGCTGAAATTTCCATGAGTCAGTCTTTTATCTCCTATTTAGTATGAAAAATTATTATTATTAGCTGCATTGGACAGCAGATGGGATTTTAGTTTCCCAACCAAGGATCAAACACAGCCCCTGTAGTGGCAGTGGAAGTGCAGTTTTAACCACTGGACTGCCAGGGAATTCCCAGAAAAATTATTTTTAAATTGAGTCTTATAATTCCAATATCTGAAACTCCTACAGATCTGTATTTGCTGTGTGTTGTTTCTGCTGAATTTTTTTTTTCATGTCTGCGCTCATTTTGTACCTGGCTACTTTTTACTATGTAGACAGACTATTTACCAAAATAACTGTAGGATTAGGATGATGTAAACTTCCTGCGGAGAAAATTTACACTTGTTTCAGATCAGATCAGTCACTCAGTCGTGTCTGACTCTTTGCGACCCCATGAATCGCAGCACGCCAGGCCTCCCTGTCCGTCACCAACTCCCGGAGTTCACTGAGACTCACGTCCATCGAGTCAGTGATGCCATCCAGCCATCTCATCCTCTGCCGTCCCCTTCTCCTCCTGCCTCCAATCCCTCCCAGCATCAGAGTCTTTTCCAATGAGTCAACTCTTCGCATGAGGTGGCCAAAGTACTGGAGTTTCAGCTTTAGCATCATTCCTTCCAAAGAAATCCCAGGGCTGAACTTGTTTAGATCATGCAATTCAGAATCCCCTGAATCTTAATTTAATAGGAATTTGGGTAATTGAAAGTTGGACTGTTGATCCAGTAAAAATTTTTTTTTAAAGTATTCTCTCAGAAATACAGAAATTAGCTCAAATGTTTTTCAAGTTCATGTGGTCTAGGATAATCTTTCATAAATAAAAGTTAGTCTAACTTCGTTGGTTTAATTAAAACAGGCATGTCTTCAGAGTTATCACCATTAAGTATGATGCAAATATACAGCTTTTTTTCTACCCAGGTTTACTAAAAGTCATATTATCTCTGTTACAGGATTTGTTAGAAAGAAAAATAATTTGAGATGATGGTTAGCTATTTAATGCTTCAAGAAGTTTTCATGAGTAATCTAAAAGGTTAATTATGTAGATGTAATTAAGATAAAACTTTATATATGAACTTTTCCACAGTAATTATGTTTCATGGTATGTCTACTTAAAAATAGTTTCAAAAATCTTTTTGATAACTTGAAAACTTAAAAGTTATATTAACTAATGATGGATATGCATTGAATATCTAGATCATTTTCAGATAAAATACTGAAACAAACTACTAAACATAGGTTTATCTACTTTGGCATCTTCTTATAAAGGAACTGAAGATATTTGGATGTATAAACATGTGTTGTGCCATATTGGAAAATTCACTGTCAGGAAGAATATGCTTTTAGAAATTATGAAATATATTTATAAATTTGCCAATCATAGAATGCTTAAGTAACAGGCAGTCCTCAATTGTTTACTTTTTAGTTTCACTAGAAATTAAGGTTTCTAAGGGTTAAGAATGCTAATCTATATATGTAATTAAAAATACTAGAAACAATAAGGGTAAAAGGAAACAACTATGTATGAAAAGTAGGTTAAAAAAAAGTAGGATGTGTGTTTTGGATAAAAAGTATGAAAGACATGTTTTTGTTAAGGGAAAAAAAGTAATTTTGTTCTAAAGTCAAATGACTGGTATTCTAGAATGAGGAAGAGGAAAATACAGGAAAAAAACCCTGAGTGGCTGAGTGGGTAGAAAGTTTCAGTAAACAGAATCTTGGGAAAGGAATTTTATGAGTGGTCAAGCTGGCCAAGATTAGAATGGATTTATTTATAAGTTTTTAAAAGAATGAGCTTTAACCTCAAAAATACAGTGGTACAAGGACTTTCCTGGCAGTCCAGTGGTTAAGACTCCATGCTTCCGCTGTAGGGGGAAAGGATTCGATCCTAGGTTGGGGAAGTGAGATCTAGCTTGCTTTAGAGGTATGGCAAGAAAAAAAGAAAGAAAGGGAAGGAAGGAAGAGAGGGAGGGAGGTAGGGAGAAAGGGAGGGAGGGAGGGAGGAGTACAATGGTGAAAAATTAGTTTGGTTTTCTCTCCGTTAAAAAGAAAATGTCTTTTGGACTATTGATCTTCTCTGGATAAGAGATTGTGAAATGTTTTTCTTTACCTTTTGGGTAATCTGCCTGGAAAGCAAAGATTTTGTCTTACCAAAAGAATTTTTTGTGTTTCATGTTGTCTTTATCAGGTCTTTGATTATGTGGGAGAATTGAGTCTTCTCAATGTGAAAAGAGCTATATTTTCATTCACAGTTTTGTAACCTTCTGTATTTACCTTAAAATTTTTTTGATTGTCCCTTTGGTTAAATAGATAATTAAGTATTGTTTCATATTGACTTGTGATCCTGTTTAATCAAATGTTCAAACTTTTTGACATTTTTGGCAGCTTCCCAAAATCAAAATCTAAATGGAGTCTTTTTGACCTCAAACTAGTTTTGAGATTTCCCAGAGGGTCCTTAGAAAATCTCAAAAAAACTGTCTCTCACTTTATAAAAGAGATGTTAAAACAATTAGGGGTTTTTTTGGTATGTTAAAATACATGGGGAACATTGTCAAATAAGAAATATTACACTTTCTTAGGTTATATATGTATGGATATATGTTACTAATATAGATATTCTAGACTTGTTTGAACTTCACAGAAATTTGTCAATACCCTCATTGTCCAGTTATTATCTTAAATTGTCATATGGCACAAATTCATGTCATATGCTAATCCAGGATTACCCTTTTCCCTATTTTTCTAATGATATCTTAAATTTTATTGTCTACATGTAATATTTTATAATTAGCATTTGCCTTTTCCCATTTCTTAATAGAAGAAACCTCTGGAACTTATGAAGTAGATAGTGACAGAAAATTCATTTCAAAAATCTTTGAACTGGGCTTCCCTGGTGGCTCAGTGGTAAAGAATCTGCCTGCCAATGCAGGAGACACAAGTTCAATCCCTGGTTCGGGAAGATCCCACATGCTGTGGAGCAACTAAACCTGTGCACCTCAACTATTAAGCCTGTGCTCTAGAGCCCACATGCCGCAACTACTGAAGCCCTAGTGCCCTAGACCCTGTGCTCAGCAACAAGAGAAGCCACCACAGTGAGAAGCCTGTGCACTGCAACAAAGAATAGCCTTCACTCACCGCAGCTAGAGAAAAGCCCAAGCAGCAGTGAAGACCCAATGCAGCCTAAAATAAAATATTACAATAAAAAATCTTTAAACTACTTCAGAATTAATAAACGTTAATAGTTTACTCTGAAACAACAAACTATTCCATATTGTTCCTATCTTTAAATGAAATTTTTATTTTTATTTTGGTTTTTTTGGCCACATCACATGGCTTTATGGGATTTTAGTTCCCTGACCAGGGATTGAAGCCAGGCCCTTGGCAGTGAGAGCTCAGAATCCTAACCACTGGGATCACCCAGGAATTCTCTAAATAAAGTTTTTATAATTTTGGGTTTTATATTTTGTTCTGTGAGCCATTTTTAATTCATGTTTTGTATATGGTGTGAGGCAAGGGTACTTTTTTTGTATACTGATGTCTGCTATAGACTGAATTGTTTGTGTAACTGCGAAATTCATCGTTGGATGGTATTTGGAAGCAGGGCCTTTGGCAATTAAGCCATGCAAGTGGAGCCCTCATGAGGAATTAGCTTCATTATAAAAATGACCCCAAAAAGCTCCCTTGCCCCTTCTGTCATGTGAAGACATCTGGTTATGAACCAGGAATCTGACCCCTACTAGATACCAAATCTGCCAGCATCTGATCATGGGTTTCCCACACTCCAGAACTATGAAAAATTCCTGTCTGTGGTATTTTTGTTATAGCAGTCCAAACTGACCAAGACGACATAGTTGTTCTAGTATCATTTGTTGAAAAGTCTTTCTCCACTGAATTCCTGTGGGTCCTTTTTAAAACATGAATTGACAATATACATGTGGGTCTACTTTTGGATTCTGTCTTATTCCATCAATCTATATGTCTATCCTTATGCCATACTACACAGTCTTGATTACTGTAGTTTTAGTTAGCCCTGAAATCAGGCAACAAGTCCTTCAACTGTGTTCTTCATTTTCAAAATATTTTGGCTATCCTGTGTCCTTTGCTTTTCCATATAACATTGAATTTATAGATAACTTTTGGAGAGAATTACCATATTAACACTATCAAGGCTTCTAATCCATGAACAGGGTATCTTTTTTTAACTCAGGGCTTCTGATTCAATCATAATTAAGTATATGTATCACATAATTTATTAAACATATGTAAATAAGAAAGTCCTCATTTGGAAAAAGCGACATACTAGTGGGTTAAATTAAAATCCCTAACATTGAGAGTTTTTAATATTTTTAAGAGCACTGTTACAGTTTTTAGTTGGAATTGGTCTGGAATGGGAAGGGATATTTTCAGTTTGAAACTCAGTTGTGTAACCCTCTCTGATTATGTGTGGACAAGTCCTTTGAATTTGTGTAGGAAACCAACCAGGAGACTTTTTAGAGAGAAAACTCACACTAAGAATGGTATATAAATTTAGATATGGCTTCCCTGAGGTACTGTGGTGTGTAGTTCAAATAATTATCCACTGTTTCATCCATAGATATGTCTCAGGATACAATCCCCAGGGGACCCAAAATATATGAGTCCTGTAAGAGATAAGAAAGTACTATAAGCAAATATAAAATGAACTAAATTGTTAATGACTACTTTGCTAAGAACTATGTAATATAATGGAGCCCAAACTGCCCTGGGGCAATGCCACCAGGGTAGATACAACTCTGAAGTTGGGAGAGGGAATTTACCCACATTCCTATAGAAGTCAAATAGGGGCTTTGACCCTTTGGGGACTAAAGGGAACCAGAGGGGCTTTGTCACCATAAGGACTCCATCATATCAATAGCTGTCAGCAGAGGGTACGGGGCCCGGCAGAGCAGGCATGCCCAGCAGATATGGTAGTATCCAGAGAAGAGTGGCAGTCTCTTCTCAGCTGCTTAGACTTGTTCCTAGGCATTGGTGAGACCTACCCTCAGCTCTCTCCTGAGTGTCTGACAAGGTTCAGAGTCCTACTGCTACAAAGGAGCTCTCCCAACACAGCTAACATATCCAGTACCTCATCTGATCCACTCAGCAGATTGTGAGGCAAATTTTATTCCCATTTCACAAATGACAAGACTGACCTTTAGAGCACATGGATCTGTTGTAACTGTCAGGTTGATTCCTCGAGCTATGAGTCCTAGATGTAATGTTTTACTTATCATTTTACAGTCTGACAACAGGAATCTTCATTGCCCTCATAAACTCACTGAACATTTCAATTTTTTTTATCATGTATTGATTTCTAGGAATTTTTTTATTATGACAAACATCATTTAAGAAAAAGTAGAGATGAGTGAGTGAAGACAAGAAAAAGAATCACACATGTTGGGAGGAGCTATAGGATGGTAGAGGACCCAGGAGAAGGGCTGCCAGTGCCCACTGACATGGTTACAACTAGGGGAAAACATGGGGATGGACATACCTGTGGAGGAATGGCATGGAGGTACCATCTGATAATTGGACTCATCTTTGAGTACAGGCAAAACCTATTTTCTGGCTACAATGCAGGAAACAACTATCACCTAGTTTTTAGTTTTCATGGTTTTCTCTGTGCACAAATGCATTATGCAAACATTTACTACTTTTACAAAGTGAAAAGTGTTAGTCACACAGTCATGTCTGACTCTTTACGATCCCATGGGCTGTAGCCCACCAGGTTTCTCTGTCCATGGGATTTGCCAGGCAAGAATACTGGAGTGGGTAGCCATTTCCTCCTTCGGGGGATCTTCCAGACCTAGGGATCAAACCCAGGTCTCTCGCATTGCAGGCAAATTCTTTACAGTCTGAGCCACCAGGGAAGCCCTTTTACAAAACTGGTTTGATACTATACATGTGGTTCTGAAAAGTGTTTTTTTATTGCTCTTTTTACAGTGTACCATGAACATCTCTTCCATGAACGTGGGTGAAAACCCCCTACTGAAACACAGAGCACTGTAGTTGGATCAAATGGCTGCTGGTAAGGACAGTGACACCTAAAGCAAAGTATCAGCTTGAGGATAAAACACATAGCCTGGCAAGTGACTGCCAGGGAAAGCAGGGTCAGTGATATTCTCATCAAAGAAACCAGAATCAAATGCCAAGGCATTAAAGATATGGGATATCATGTATGCCCCTTTGGCTCCTCCCTCCTCCCTTCATTCCCTTGACACCCCATTGCCCCTTGGGGTGAATGGATCCTGTACATTTCTTTGTATCCAATGAAATCCACCCATTTTCTGTCTTTTCCTTAGCTCCTGAAGCTGAGCCGTTGACAGATCTCCACATTCTCTGAGTATCTCCTCACCTCCCAGATGCCTTTCCTGTAAGTTGTGCTGATAGTCCTTGGGGGAATCCTGTTCGTTTTTATTTTTGCCTTCTGGGGCACATAATCTTCAGCAGGGCGCTCTTTGGCAGCACACAACTGGCTCTCTGACTTTGCCTCGGACTCTGGCTTGCCCTTCTTGAGTGGGTTTCCCTCAGCTTCGAACTTGCCCTGCTTTTCTTTCTTCCCCTCATCTGCTGGTTGTCCCTCATGTGCGGGTTGTCTCTCATCGTCCGGCTGTCCCTCATTCTGGAGCTCTCATTCCTATTCTGACTTCCCCTCCACTTCCGGCTTTTCTTTCTCATCTGACTTTCCTTCATTTTCAGGCTCTACTTCATCTTCTGGCTTTCCCTCACTTTCCAACTTTTCTTCATTTTCATTGCAGTTTTTCCATGTTGAGATGTCCCCTCCTTTTCCTGTCCTGGGGGATGAGGGTGGAAGAGACAAAGAGGAGACAAGGGAGACTGAGGGCTTGGGTGGAAGGCAGGTCTGGACAGCACTGGCATCTCACCTGCGTCAGTGGTCCCCTGACCTGGCCCAGCCTAGTGTACCTTCTGCCTACCCTTTACCCCACCATTCCTCCTGCACTGACAGCCAACCATTCAGTGGAAGGCCCTGCCACCTTGTACCATCCTTTAGCGTGGTGGGGAGGGTGTATATTATATCTGGTGGGGGGATGGGAAGTGGGGCCCTCAAATGCTGCCCAAGCTGTGCCCCCCAGCCCCATGCCTGTCCAGTGCCCTCCCATTTTTCACTGACGTGCAGGGATTCTGGCCAGGTTTCTCCTCCTTTTCTAGCCTTGCAGAGTGTTGGGAACAGACATGCAGACCTGCAGACAGACAGAAGACAGAGAGGGACTGCACAGTCCATGGGCTGGGGTCCCTTTCCTGAATCCGGGCCCTCCTCATCCTCCAATTTTTCCCCTACCTCTCCTGCATCCCAGCCACTATTACTTTTCAGGCCGCAGGCACCAGACCAGGATGCTTTCCAAACTATTTTGGGTCCCTGTGTCTTCCTCCTGTGCAAGCAACCAGCTGCATCCCTACCCCTTTACGTGAGGTCAATTATTTCCTCCTGGGCTCAGAGTGTGAAAGGGAATTATTTTTAGAATTTGTCTAAGTTTCACCATCGCACTGCAGGGGCACACCCCCCACCCCCGCAATTTCAGGCTCAAAAGTGGGTGGAGGGCACAGAGGAGGGCCGTTGAGGAGGAGACGGGGCCATCTGCCCACGTTGCGCCTCACCATTCTCCACATTCATCTCAGGACCCCCTCCTCTCTTCCCGTCTCTCCCCACTGCTCCTGAATCCTAGTCCCATCAGCTTCCACCCCTGCCCAGGACGCCAGCAGTGACCACCTTCATACTGACCTGTGGGGCCCAGGCCGGGTCTGTACCTCCTTGGGCTTGCCTAAGCCCTCTCGCCCCTCACCGGGGCAGCTCTGGGAACTGGTTCTGCATGGGCAGGGCGGGCATGGGGGCTGCTGCCCATGTCAGCGCCCAGCCGGTCATGTGACCGTGGCATCACCTGAACCAGGTCCCCCACCCCACTCCCTCGCCCCCAGCCCAGAGGGACCCAACAACTCCGGAAGGTGGGGGCCGGCGGAGGGTGGTGGTTGGAGAAGGAGGCATTACCGATAAAGCAGGAGTGGAGAGGCTTCCTGACTGCACGTGCTTTACCTGGAGCATCTCGGGTCTTCGCTCAGCATCCCTCTGAGATGCCCATTAGCCCCAGTTGTAGCAGCTGATCACAAGGATGGTACCAGACTTTGCCTAGAGCGCCACACAGCCCCACAGCCCGCTTTCAAGACGAGCTCCTCCTGACTCTAGAGCCCTGGTGCTGGTCCCACCAGGGAGCTGCGCTGCCACCTTGTGTAGCTGTGTCCTGAGCCTCAGCTCTTCTCAGTCCATGTGTTCTCTCTCCCTGACTCTGTCCGTTTTCCTGTAAACACAGATTCCCAAATCTACATATCCAGGTTATCCCCTCCCCTGAACCTCAGACTCATTTTTGCTTTCCCACCAAAAATAAAGGTAAGTGCTTATTTCCCCAGTTTTCAACATAATATGACATACTTTTTAATTTTCACTGATAAGTGAGTAGTAGTATATCCATGGCATTTTATTTTGCATTTCTGTTTAATAGCAAATTAAATATCATTGTGAATTGTCTGTTCATGTCTTTTCCACATCTTTTTCTTTTAAAAAAAATATTTTTTATTCATTTGGCCGCACCATGTCTTAGTTGCAGCATGTGGGATCTTTAGTTGTGGCGTGTGGGATCTAGTTCCCTGACCAGGGATCAAACCTGGGCCCCCTGCATTCGGAGCATGGAGTCTTAGCCACTGAACCTCCAGGGAAGTCCCTTTTCCACATTCTTCTATTGGGTTATTGCTCCTTCGCACTTTTCAAGTGTTCTTTATACATTATATTAGGCCTTTGTTATAAAAGTTGCAAATATTTACTTCCAACTTGTTAGTTGCTTTATTTTTTTATGATGTATTTCTGCCATGCATTAAAAAATAGTCACATTTATCAGATTTGTCTTTTATTGCATCTAGATTTTTGACTCATAGTTAAAAACTCTTTTCCTATATGAGGTCAAAGAGTAATTCCCCATTTTCTTTTAGTACTCATAAGGTTAACTGTATTTTTCTTAAGGGCATCTATGGTTAAGGAGTAAAGGTTAAGGAATAAACCAGTGTTAAGTGAACTGAAGCTTTAGAAGACTCAAAGCACTAGAATAACAAAACTCAAAGTCCAAGTCTTATTAAAAGGGAAGGAGTTTCCTAGGAACTCCAAATGTTTCACTTTAAGGGTAATTATAAACTGGAAATAAACTAGCCCTCACGAAGTCTTTTAGCTTGGCTTTGCAACATCTAGGTGGACTGCTACTGCTAAGTCACTTCAGTCGTGTCCAACTCTGTGCGACCCCATAGACAGCAGCCCACCAGGCTCCCCTGTCCCTGGGATTCTCCAGGCAAGAACACTGGAGTGGGGTGCCATTTCTTTCTCCAATGCATGAAAGTGGAAAGTGAACGTGAAGTTGCTCAGTCGTATCCAACTCTTGGCAACCCCATGGACTGCAGCCTACCAGGCTCCTCCGTCCATAGGATTTTCCAGGCAAGAGTACTGGAGTGGGGTGCCATTGCCTTCTCCGTCTAGGTGGACTAGTAAAGTTTAATTTTTGAATATAGATTATGGTGGTTTTAGACAGGAAGTATCCTTATGCGCCTAACCAGTGCAAACAAAATCTTCTTTGGAGAAAGATTCCATCAACCTCAGCCTCAAATTATTCCAACAAACAGCTATTTAAGTACAATGCCCATACACAAAGATAACCAGAAAAACAAAGAAAAGAGACATCATAGATAAGAAGCACTATAGGCAACAGACAACAGAAGCAGATCCATTAGCTTTGAATTATTCAAATTATCAGATACAGACTACTAAACCACAGTGCTTGGCATCATGAACTCAATGGACATGAGTTTGAGCAAACTCTGGGAGACAGTAAAGGGCAGGAAAGCCTGGCATGCTGCAGTCCATAGGGTTTCAAAGAGTCAGACACAACTGAGTGACTGAACAACAAAACCACAATGCTCAGTGTATTCAGATAAATAAAATCCAGTCTTGAAATTTTCAACATGGAACCATAAAACCAAAAAAAAAGTAGGGAAAAAAGAAAACTCCAAAACTGAAAAATAACAAAGCTGAAATTAGAAACTCAGTGGATGGCTTTTAACAGCAGATTAGATGCAACTCAAGAGAATTAAATAACTGGAAATTATATTCAGATGAAATTATCTGTAAGGCTGCACAGGTGGTCAAAAATATGGAAAATACAGACAAGACAGTAGGATAAGGTCTAATACATGTTCAATTGGAATTCCAAAAGGAAAAGAGAAATGGAACTGTTCAGAGGCAATCTCTGAAGATTTAATGGCTGAGGATTTTTCAAAACTGATGAAAGATATTGATCCATAGATCCAAGAAGTCTAACAAATCCCAAGCAGGATAAATAAAAAGAAGCCCGTGCATAGAATACATAATAGTGAATTTACAGAGAATTCAAGACAAAGAGAAAATCATAAAAATAGCCAAAAAGATAGAGTATGCCTCAAAAGGAACAAAACTTTGGCTAATTACTGGCTTTGCAACAGCAATGATGAAAGCATGAAGATGGTGAAGTGACATCTTTAGTATTTTGAAAGAAAGTAAATACCAACCAAGAAAATAACCAGCAAAAATACCCTTCAAAAATGAAGGCAAAATAAAAGCTTTATAAATAAACCAAAACAAAGAGTTTCTAGCAGCAGTCAGAAACCAAAGGAAATACTCAATTCTATGGGGCATTTTTCAGATAACAGGAAAATGATCTCAGATGGAAGACTGGGGATGAAGGAAGGAAAAGAAAGCAATTAAAAGGCTAAATATTTATCTATAAATTTAAATCAACACTATATAAAATAATATTATCTTGTTAATTCATACTGACAACACAGGAATCAAGAGGACTAGAGTAAAAGCATTTAAAGTTCTGGCATTATATAAAGAGTATGTATAAGTATAAATTAATGTTAGCCTTTAGTTAGTCAAGAATATGCTATAATTACTGGATTATTGGGAATTAAGGAAGACTAAGAGAATAAAACTTCTAAGCTAAGAGAGGGGCAAAAATAAGAAAATAATCAATCCTAAGGAAGAAAAAACTAACATAAACCAGATGGGGTATAAGAGACGGAATGTGATGCAATGGTTATATCCAGTATTAATAGCAGTAAGTACATTAATGTAAATGGTTTACATGAAGCAATTAAAAAACAAAGATTTATGGACTGGAAAAACCCAACTATATACTATTTACAAAAGACATATCTGAAATATAAAGATACATAAAAACTGAAAGTAAAAGCATAGGGGAAAAATAACATGAAAACACTAACCAAAAGAAAGCCATTATAGTTAAATTAATAACAAAACAGACTTTAAAGCAAAAAGCATTACAAGACATAAGCATCACTTAATGATATTTAAAATTTGTATGCATTTATTAAACAGACCTCAAAATAAATAAATCTGACAGAACTACAAGAAGAAATAAAAAAAAATACCTTCCATTTCAGTGTTAACACTCCTGTCTCTATAACTGTAAATATTTAAAATGTTGAAAGAAAAAAAAAAAACTAACCTAAAATTCTATATCCAGTGAAATAATCCTTCAAATGTGGAGGAGAAATAAAGACTTTCTTAGACAAACAAAAACTGATGGAATTCAGCATCAGCAAACCTTTCCTTCAGGAAATGTTAAAAGATTTTCTTCAGGCAGCAGAAAAATGTTGCAGGCCTGCAACTCAGGTCTACATAAAGGAAGAGCACTGGAAATGCAATAAATGAAAGTATAATGAAATCTTTTGTCTTATTCTTAATTGATGTAAAAGACAACTCTTTATCTAAAGTAATAAAATAACAGTGTATTAAGTGATTGCAGGAAATGGATGAGTGAAATGAATAATGAGCACTTAAGGTACCTGTACTACATATAAGTGAAGCAGAACAGTGTTATTTGAAAATGTTCTTATTTAAAAATGTAAACTCGAGGAAAATCATTGAAAAAATTTTAAAGAAATATAATCGATACACTAAGAGAAGACAAGTGGAATCATGTAAAATACTCAATTAAAACTAGAGAAGGCAAACTTCCCTGGTGGTCCAGTGGCTAAGACTCCACACTCCCAATGCAGGGGACATGGGTTTGATCCTTGATCAGGGATCTAGATCCTACATGTTGCAACTAAACTGAAAGATCCCACATGTCATAACTAAGACCTGGTGCAGGCAAAAATAAACTAGAGAAGGCAGAAAAAGAAGCCTCTGGCAACAAATAGAAAACAGTTATAAACATGGTTGATACTAAATCCAAATATATTGAGTCATTTTAAATATGAATGGTCTAAATACATCAACTAAAGATTGGAACTATCAGAGTGAATTAAAAAAACCAACTATATGCTGTGTACAAGAAGCCCACTTTAAATATAGTGAGTGAGTGAGTGAAAGTGAAAGTTGCTCAGTCGTGTCCAACTCTTTTGAGACCCCATGGACTGTAGTCCATGGAACTTTCCAGGCCAGAATACTAGAGTGGGTAGCCTTTCCCTTCTCCAGGGGATCTTCCCAACCCAGGGATCGAACCTAGGTCTACCTGCATTACAGGTGGATTCTTTACCACTGGAGCCACAAAGGAAGCCCAAGAATACTGGAGTGGGTAGCCTATCCCTTCTACAGGGGATCTTCCTAACCCAGGAATCGAACTGGGGTCTCCTGCATTGAAGGTGAATTCTTTACCAACTGAGCTATTAGGGAAGCCCCGATAAAGAGTGAGAGGTTAAAAGTAAAGCAACAGAGAAAGATCTGCACTAATAAAAAAAAAAACCTGGACAAAAAAAGAAAGCTGGAGTAGTTACATAATTTCAGACAAAGCAGAACAAGGAAAATTATCAGAGATCAAGAGGCACTGCTGCTGCTAAGTTACTTCAGTCGTGTCCGACTCTGCGATCCCATAGACAGCAGCCCACCAGGCTCTGCTGTCCCTGGGATTCTCCAGGCAAGAACACTGGAGTGGGTTGCCATTTCCTTCTCCAGTGCATGAAAGTGAAAAGTGAAAGTGAAGTCGCTCAGTCATGTCCGACTCTTTTCGACCCCATGGACTGCAGCCTACCAGGCTCCTTTGTCCATGGGATTTTCTAGGCAAGAGTACTGGAGTGGGATTTGCCTTCTCCAAAAGAGGCACTACATAATGACAAAGGGATCAATTCTGAGCAAAACATATAATAATCCTAAACATGTATATGTACATGACAAAAGTGTCAAAATATATGAAGCAAAAACTGATAGAACTGAAAGGAGAAACAGACAAATCTATTATTATAGTTACAAACTTTAATGCCCCCAATCAGTAACTGACAGATTAAGCAGGCAGAACATCAATAAGGATATAGTCAGAGAAGGAAATGGCAACCTACTCCAGTATTCTTGCCTGGAGAATTTCATGAACAGAAGAGCCTGGTGGGCTATAGTCTATGGGATCACAAAAAGTCAGACACCTAACTGAGCGCCTAATACATAGTCGACCTGAACAGCATTATTAATCAACGTGATTTAATTTACCTTTATAGGACATTCCATTCAACATTCAAGCTCATATAGAACATGAGCTCAAGAGAGTCCATAAAACCCACCTTAACAAATTTAAAAGAATAGAAATCATAAAAGTATGCTCTCAGTAGAATTAAACTAGAAATCAATAATAGGATAGACGGCAAACCCAACTATTTGGAAATTAAGCAACATATTTCTAAATAACACGAGTCAAAGAAGAATTCTCAACAGAAATTTTAAAATGCTTTGAACTAAATGAAAATACAACATATCAAAATGTCTGGGGTAAAGCAACAGCGATGCTTAAAGGGAAATTTCTAGCTTAAACGCATATATGGAAAAGAAGGTTCTCCCATCAATAACCTATGCTTTCTTCTTAGGAAACTAAAGAAAGAAGAGTAATTTAAGCCTAGTGAAAGTGAAAGTTGCTCACTCGTGTCCGACTCTTTGTGACCCCATGGACTGTATAGTCCATGGAATTCTCCAGGCTAGAATACTGGAGTGGGTAGCCTTTCCCTTCTCCAGGGTATCTTCCCAACCCAGGGATTGAACCCTAGAGCAAACAGGAAAAAAGAAATAACTAGAGACAAAATCAAAGGAAAGTAAAAACAGGAAAACAACAGAGGAAATCTACAAAACCAAAAGTTGGTTCTTTGAAAGGATAAAATTATTAAATCTCTTATGAGGGTAACCAAGAAAACAAGAAAGACTCAAATTAACAATATCAGAAATGAAAGTGGGGTTATCATTCCTGATCCCATGGACATTAAGGAGGTAATGAAGTAATACTATGAGAAACTCTATGCCTACAAATTAGGTAACTTAAGATGAAATGGACTAATTACTCAAAAGATACAAACTCCTAAAACTCACACAAGAGGAAAAAGATAACCTGAATAGTTCTGTATCTATTAAAGAAATTGAATAAGTAATTAATAACCTTCCAAAGATAGAAATCACTAGGACCAAATTCTACCAAACATTTAAGGATCACCAGTAAACATTTAGAAATCACCAGTGAAATCTACCAAACATTTAAGTTAGAAATAATACCAATTCTCCACAATCTCTTCCATAAAACTGAAGTAGAGAACACCTGACTCATTCTGTGAGACCAATATTACCCTAATTCCAAAACCAGATAAAGATACTATATGAAAGGAAAACTACAGACCAATATCTCTAATGGATACAGACACAAATCCTCAACAAAGTATTATAAAACTGAATCCAATAATGTATAAAAAGTTATGTGCCAAACAACTGAAATTTATTCCAGGTGTTTAAGGTTGATTCAACATTTGAAAATCAATCGATATAATCCACTACATGTTAACAGACTAAAAAAGAAAAATTAAATGATATTATTTGATACAGAAAAAGTATTTGACAGACTCCAACAACCATTCATGATAAACGCTTTCAACCTGGGAGTAGAGGGGAACTTCTTCCACTTGATAAAGAATATCTACATGGTGACTGAACAACAAAGACTCCAAGAAACTAACATTATACTTAGTGATGAAAAAGGAGACACTTCACCTGGAGCGTCAGGAACAGGGCAAGGAGGTCCTTTCTCATTGCTCTTATTGAATATCATACTGGAAGTCCTAGCTAGTGCATTAAGACAAAAAAGGAAATAAAAAGTGTGCAGATTAGAACTGAGGAAATAAATTTATCTCTATTTGCAGACGACATGACGGTCTATGTAGAAAATGCCAAAGCATTGACAAACTCCTGGTCACAAGATCACAGGATGTAAGTTAATATATAAATTTAATTGCTTTCCTATATACCAGCAATGAACAACTGGAATTTGATATTTAAAAGTGCATTTATAACAACATTCCCACAACACAGAATGTGACAAAAGACTCTAAGTATATCACAAATGCATGAAACAACTTCACTGAAAGGGATGGAAGAATAAGGCACCGATACAGGTAACTTTGGAAATGAGTAGAGTCTGTTAAGATTAAAGACAAAATTTTCTCTATATATATTTTAAAACATATAAAGATGTATATATATACATATATATATATATAGAGAGAGAGAGAGAGAGAGACAGAAAGAGATGCATATATATCTTCTTTATCAACTGAAAGGGCCTAGAAGCAATGATATCCAAATGGTAGGGTGTACACTTAACACCTAAATCTTGGTTTTTAGTACAAACCAAAGGTACCAGGGTCCCTTGGAGAAATGGTTGATTCTAGGATTTGGGCAGGAAATATGCAAGACATGACTAGACCATTTTATAGCACCAAAGTTTTATAAAAACACACACATGTACACAATGATGGGGGTATGTTAAGTAGATGGAAGAGCCAACTGAAAGAACTTCTAATGGCCAAAAGTGGAAAAATTTGAGCAATGAAAATATATGTAGTAGTATTAGAGTCCAAAGTATATTAAATAAATGGGGAGAAATCAAATATGCAGAATTCCAAATAAATGTTGGAGATACTCCATCTTCAACAAGATTGAACATAACACTGCAGTCTTTTAAGTGTAGACTGTGCAGAGTGATTTTCTTCCAACGAGTATAGTCTAGAAAGGGAGAAATAAAACAGTAACTTTACCATGTAGAATCCTGAGAACACTACTTCAGCCAGGTGACCAACATTAACATAAACAGTGATAATATTGATAGTATGTACCCTTTATATGATTCCATTTTGCCTGTGTGATCCTCTTCCCAAAAAAGCACTTAACACCTGTCTAACCATAAGAGAAAAATCAAGCAAACTGAAACTGCAGTACACTAATCAAAGTACCAGACCAGTGCTTCTCAAGAGTGTCAAGGCATAAGAAACAGGGAAAGTGTGAGAAATTGTCACAGCCAAGAGGAGCCTAAGGAGACATGATGACTAATTGTAAGATGAAAACCTGGATGGGATCCTGGGACAGAAAAAAGACATTAGGGAAAAACTGAGGTACTCTGAATAAAGTATGTATCTTGGTTAATGATAATTTATCAACATTGGTTCATTGTGATGAACGCTTCAAGCTAAAAAGATGTTAATAACAGGTATGGGGTATATGGAAACTGCATCATTGTAATAATTCTGTAAATCTACAACTGGCCTAAACGTTTATTTAAAGAAACACTATAAGCAAATAAAAGGCTAATGAAGAGACAGGGAAAAAAAATCACATAGGTAGATGGGTCTGCTGTAATGATAAGCCAGGGTTTAACAGGAATTTCCTAGGAGACAACTTCTAAGAAAAAAGCGTCAGCAGACATGAGATTAACAGGTGAGAATAGCACAGCATCTGGTCACAGATTTTTCTCCTGGCTCAATCTCCAGTATCTAAATCCAGTGCAGATGGCTGTACACAGAAACACACACAAACCAACAAAATACTTAGAAAGGTATGTTTTATAAGAACTTTATAAATAGCAAGACCCAAGTGACAACCAGGTGCTACCCAGGTGAGTTAGGGGAACTCTACTGTAGAGAATTCTCCACCTTTCAGTTGTGACACGGTGTTGCTTTAGGCCATCATGGTCTCCAGCCCATCGGCAGTGGTGGGAGCCTTAGGAGGGTACAGTACCCACAAGCAGAGGCATACCAGCCAAGAGTCATGACATTACCCCAGCTGGAGAGGGCCACCCACCTCACAGCTGTCCGGACTTATTCCTGCACACACTTGAAACCTCCTCAGCCCTCTCCAAAACATCTGCTGGGGCTCTGGCCCTGCTAGTGCAGGGGAGAGGGTGGGAACCAGCTCACATACTCAGCATCTTATTGAGTATTCTCCACAGCCCTAGAAGGCAAGTTTTATCCCCAATTCACTGATGCCAAGGGTCTCCCTTACAAAAATAAATCTGTAATAACTGCCAAGTTGATTCTTGCACCTTTGAGTCCCAGAGGTAATGTGACTTTTACTCAGTTCACATCCTGGCAACACAAATTTTATTTGTCTCCATTGCCTTCAGAAGGCACTTCACTGAATAGTACTTGATTGCCTGATATTGCTTTCATATTTTTTATCTTTCATTATTGCTATGATAAAAAGTAATCTGTGTTTTTTTAAGAGAATATAAACAGATGAACAAAAAACAGAAAAAAAATCACCCACAGATAACCGCTGTTGATTTTTTAGTAGACAGTTTTCAGTTTTTCCTGTACATGGATCACTAGTAAAGTATCTTTGTAGTTTTACAAAAATGGACTGATGCCATATATATGGTTCTGAAAACTATTTTTGTTTTTAATTTTACAATGCACCATAAACATTTTTCCATGCAATGGATGAAAATCTGCTACTGAAACAGAGGGCTGCAGTTGAATAATCAGAGCAACACCTAAAGTATAGGATTAGCATAAGGTTAAATAAAACACAAGGCCTGGTAAATGCCTGCCAGATGCACTACACAAAAGGAATGTCTTCAAAGCCCCTCTGCGGGGCCCTGCAGCCACCCCTGAGTTCCCTTGGGCCCCTTGGGTGGAAGGGGTCCTGTAAACTTTTTTGCATCCACATAAACCCCCCCAATTTCTGTCTGGTTTTCTTCACCTCATCCTCTACCCTGGCCATCTCATCAAATTCTCTTATCATCTCTTCATTGCTCAAATGCATATCATGTATGGCCTCCTTGTATTCCTTGAGACACTGAGCCAGCCCCTTGTTGGTTTTTCTTTTGGCCTTCCTGGGTACATCCTCCCCAGCTGGGCGCTTCCCGCCAGCCCTGGGTTCCCTTGGATCCCTGGCTGCCTTGTCTTCTTTTGGTTTTCCCTCACTCACTGGCTTTCCCTCGCTCTCTGGCTTGCCCTCACTCTCTGCTTTACTTTCTTTTGCTTTTTCCTCACTCACTGGCTTTCCTTGGCTCTCTGGGTTTTCTTCTTTTGGCTTTGTCTCATTCTCTGGCCTTTCCTTAACCTTTAATACTTCCTCATCTGTCTTTCCCTTGTGATCTGTCCTTCCCTTGTTTTCTAACATTTCCTTGTCTTCCTTAGTACAAGCTGCTCCTGGTTTTCCTGCATCCAGTGGCTGTTCTTTGTTTTCCATCTTGCCTTGGTTCTCAGGCTTTGCTTCATTTTCACTGCAGAGTTTTTCCATGTTGAGTGTCCCCTCCTTTTCCTGTCCTGGGAGTGGGGCGGGGGAAGAGAAGACAAAGAGGAGACAAGAGAGACTGAGGTTTTGGGGGTGAAATGCAGGTCCAGATAGTAGTTGTCATTTCTTGCCATTTGTCAGGGATCTCCTGACCTGGCCTGGCCCTCCGAGAGTGCCTTTTGCCCACCCTGTACCTCACCATTCCTCGTGCACACGTGAGACAACGCTTCCCTGGCAGGCCCTGCCATTTTTCCTTATGCTTGCTCAGCGCGGCAGTGTGTAAATGTGTTGGGAAGTGGGCAGTGAGGCCCCCCAATTCTTCGCGGGCGGTCCCTCCACACTCCCCACCCCTCTGGGTCCCTGTCCAGTGCCCTCTTCCTTCACTGACCTGCGGGGATTCTGGACAGGTTCCTCCTCTTTCTATAGCCCAGTAGAGCGCTGGGAACAACAGACACGTAGACCTGCAGACAGACAGGAAACCGGGGATGGGCATCGGTGGATGCACAGGGAATCGGGTCCCTTTCCAGAATCCCTGCCCTCCTCACCCACCGTTTCCCTCCCCCACCCCCTACTCCGCCCCCTGCACCCCAGCCGCCATTTCTTTTCACGCCTCGGGCGCCAGACCAGGATGTTTTCCAAACTAATTTTGGATCTCTGCGTCCTTCTCTCCCAAAGGCAACTCGCCTCTCCACCCTTGAGGTCAACTTTCTACTCTACGCAGAGTGGCAGAGGGGATTTATTTCCACTGCCTCACTGCTGGGGCGCCCCCTAGCTCACAATCTCCGGCTCCAAAATGGACGGAGGGCAGAGAAGAGGATGTGTAGAGAAAGGGGAATGGGTACTTGGGGTGTCCGCCTTCCCCTCCCTCCGCCCAATGGCCGCTTGCTCCCCCTTAGCCGTTATCCCACCGCCATCTCTAGCTACAGTCTGGCCAGCTCCCCTCGACCAGAACCCCATCCCCAACCTTTCTCCTTTCCGCGCCCGTTCCTCCCCCATTCCGGTGTCCCACAGGCAGCGACGAGAACCCTCACACTGACCTGAAAAAATCAGGAGCAACAACCAGGGGCTCGCAGATGGCTCCGGGTCCGACAACACCGAGGGAGGGCCAGTACCCGGACCAGTGCCCACTTCTGGGCCCAACGGTCACGTGAGCGTCGCGTCACCCGAGCTCCGCCTCCGCACCCCGCCCACCAACCGGCGTCTGCTAGCCGCCCACCGCCTCCCTCGGGCAGGTGTCTATTAACCTCTCTGGGCCCTTTTGTCCTTTTCCTCTTCTTGAGAAGTTGGTCAAAGAAATAATTTTAGTAAAAACCAGAGGTGGGGACTTACTTGGCAGTCCAGTGGTTAGCACTCCGCGCTTCCACTGCAGCGGGCACGGGTTCTATCCGCGGTGGGAGAACTAAGATCCCACATGCTGCCTGGCGCCACCAAAACAAAACAAAACAAAACAAAACCAAACCTCAGAGGCTTTTTTTTTTTTTTTTTTAATGGGTTGGGCAGTCTGGGGGAGGAGTCTAACTTTGCTCTTAAATTCCATTGAAAGAACGTAGACGTATAAATGAAATCCTATGACTGTGAACTTTAATATTGTACAAAGAGTAGAATATTGCACTTTTAGGAAAAAAATGTTACCGTCAAAGTGAAATTGTCCCTTTTTCCTGGTAGCAAAACATAAGTTTTCTAATGAATTATTTAGATCTGAAAATGATTTTATATTTGAAACAAAATGAAAGAAAGAATGATTTTTATTTTTAAGTGAGAGAATGAATACACAACGGACGATGACCAGATGACAATAGAATTGCAACCCACAACCTCTGTAGCAAGCAGCTGCACAAGCCAAACCACAGCCTCTACAGCAGTCTTCTGGACTTGATCAATGACTACCAGCCTTCCTATTTTTGCCCTGCCACTAACTAGAGAAATCTAAATATGCTCCCCAAACCAATCACATAAAATACCTCTGGCTCACCAGCATTTCACTGCCAACAACTTCCAATCAGAGAAAAGATGGTCTTCCTTTTTTTCACTCTAAAGTTTTCCCATTGCCCTGCCTGTCTTTAAGTCTCTGCCAAACACAAGTTAGGGTGGCTAACTCCCTTGTTATAACAAGCTCTGAATAACTAGCTTCTGCTTCTACATAAGCTTTTCGTGTAGAAGGTCTTTAAAAACACAATAACTGAAAGTTGAACAATTAAGAACAGAACTGATGGATTTGATTACATGAAAATGTAAGAGATTGGGGACACACGCATTTCTTCCTGCTCTTTTTTTTAATTTTTTTATTGAAGTATATTTGCATTAAACGTTGTGTTAATTGTTGCTGTACACCAGTGACTCAGTTATGTATACATATACATTCTTCTTTATATACTTTTCCATTATGGTTTATCACAGGGTATTGAATATAGATCCCTGTGCTATACAATAGCACCTTGTTTATCCATTCTATATATCAGTTTGCATCTACTAACCCCAAACTCCTGCTGCTATCCTCTACCACTGACGACCCCTCCCTGCTCTTGTAGAGTATACTGGTAAAAATTTTCTGCAGGGCAATTTTGTAAATTGTTTAAAAATAAAAATATTTGATATTTTGGTTCAGCAATTCCAACTCAAATATTTACCCATGGAGATAATTAATAAAATGCTAAAACAGAATCTTGTGTTTTAATATGTTTTTTAAATTCCCATACCAATTATTTATTATGCATTTATCCTTTGCTGGAATTGGGGCTACAGTAGTGATTCTGTAGGCTTTGTTTACAATGGGGAAAAAGGGAACATCACAATTGTCCATCAGTACAGATATAGTTGCCTATCCCTTCTCCAGGAGATCTTCCCCACCCAGAAATCAAACCAGGGTTACATAATCTTAGTATATTTGTTTACCCTGGTTATCTTTGGACATTTGGTTAGAAAAATAATCCTTTTATGTTGGGTGCTCAAAATGCAGTAAAAATAATTAACTATCCATAACCCAAAATTACTGTGGATGGTGTGACCCAAAGGATAACCACAGGATGTGGTATTGACCTGTGGAGCAGCCATCCCCAGCCTTTTTGGCAACAGGGACTGGTTTTGTGGAAGATAATTTTTCCATGGACCCTGACTGGGGATGGTTTGGGGATGAATCTCATAAGGAGGGCACAACCTAGATCCCTCTCATGCACAGTTCACAGTAGGGTTTGTGCTCCTGGGAGAATCTACTGCCGCCACTGACCTAACCGGAGGTGGAGCTCAGGTGGTAATGTGAGCTATGGGGAGCAGCTGTAGGTACAAATGAAGATTCCCTCACTCGCCTGCTATTCACCCCCTGCTGTTCGGCCCATTCCTAACAGGCCACGGGCCGGTACTGGTCCATGGCCCAGGGGGTTGGGGACCCTTGCTCTAGAGAATACCACCTATGTGCCAGGCACTGTGCTTGTTACCTTATGTTATATGGTGTGGATTTCATTTATACTTGATGGAAAAACTCATACTTCAGTGAAGCAGAATGATTTATAAAGCTACAAGCTTAACTCACTGTAGTACTGAAATAAAGATAGTAAGAGGAATAAAACATCTCCAAGTATAAAAGTTTTTAGTATATGATAAAGAAGCATTTCTATTCAGTAGTAAGGTATAGGTTATTATGGAAAGTAAATTTGTATGATTATTTAAATAGTTAAAGAAAATGAAGAGCCTTATTTTATGACAAACACTCAAATTCTTTTCAGAGTAGGCAAGAAAAATAAAATGAGAAGTTTCTAGATTGGGAGGGAAGAAGTAAAAACTATCTCTATTTACAAATTATATGATCACACATATGGAAAATCCCAAGAAATTCACTAAAGAACTATGAAAATGAAAGAGTTCAGCAATGTGGCAGAAATACAAGATCAATACATGAAAATTGAGTGTTTCTATATGCTAGCAATGAATAATTCAAAGAGGAAAGAAAAGTAGCATTTCCATTTAAAATATCATCAAAAAGAATAAAATACTTAGAAATAAATTTTGAAAGTCCAAGAATTGTATACTGAAAACTATAAAACACTGTTAAACAAAATTTAAAAATACATAAATAAATGGAAAGATATCCTATGTTTCATAGACTGGTAGACTTCGTATCATCAACATGGGCAATATTTCCTAAATTGATCTGCAGACTCAACACAACTTCTATCAAAATCTCAGATGGTTTCTCTTCAGATTTTGACAAGCTGATCCCAAAATTCATACAGAAATGCAATGAACTCAGAATAGACAAAAATAATCTTGAAAGAGAAGGATAAAGTTTGAGGTCTCACACTTTCAGATTTCAAAACTTACCATAGATCTACAGGAATCAAGACAGTGTGGCACTGGCAGAAGGGCATACAGACCAACAGAACTGAGAATACAGAAATAAAGCCTCAGATTTACAATCAATTGGTTTTCAACCAGAATGCCAAGAAAATTTAGTGCTTAAAGAAGAGTCTTTTTAGCAATGATGGTGAGACAACTAGATAGCCACATGCAAAAAACGAATTTGGACTCCCACACCACACCATATATAGAACTTAAATGAAGTCCTAAATATAAAAGCTAAAACTATTGAACTCTGAGGAAAAAATAAAGGTGTAATTCTTCATGATCTTGGATTAAGCAATGATTTCCTCAATATGACACTAAAAGTTCAAGCAATAAAAGAAATATAGAAAAACGGGGCATCACCAAAATGGAAAACTTTTAAATTTAAACAACACAATTAATAAAGTGAAAACACAACCCACAGAAGAGAAACTTTTTGAAAGTAATATGCCTGATAAGGGATTTACATATAGAATATACAAAGAGAACTTACAATTCAATTAAAAATAGGCAGGGAATTCCCTGGTTGTCCAGTAGTTAGTACTGTGTGCACTTTCACTGCCAAGGTCATGGGTTCAGTCCCTGGTTGGAACTTAGATCCCACAAGCCTCATGGTGCAATGAATAAATAAATGAATCAAAATGGTGAAAGATCTGAATAGATATTTCAGCAAAGAAAATGTATAGAAAACCAATAAGCATGATGTTCAACATTATTAGCTGCCAGGGTAATGCAAATCAAAACCACAATGAGATACCACTTCATATCCACTAGTAGTGATATAATGAAAAGGCAGATAATAACAAGCATTTGGAGAAATTAGAACCATCACGCAATGATGGTGGGAATGGGAAATGATGTACCACTGTAGAAAACAGGCTGTCCGGCAGTTTCTCAAAATGTTAAACATTAAGTTATCATATGATTTGACAATTCCACTTCTAGATCCAAGATAAATGGAAAAATATCACACAAAAACCTATATGCAAATGTCCTTGGCAGCATTACTCATAATAATTAAAAAGTGGAAATATCCCTAATGTTCATGATCTGATGAATGGATAAAAAAATGTGGTATAATAATGGAATACTATCTTTCAGTAAAAATGGAATAAAGAGCTGATACATGCTAACAGGCACATGAAAAAAATACTTAATCTCACTAATCATCAGAGAATTACAAATCAAAACAACAATGAGGTATCATCTCACCTGTCAGAATGGCTATTATTAAAAAGACAACAAATAGTAAGTGTTGGCGAGGATGTGAAGAAAAGGGAGCCCTCATGCACTGGTTGGTGGGGATGTAAATTGGTGCAGCCACAATGAAAAGGGCTTCCCAGGTGGCTCAGTGGTAAATAATTTGCCTGCCAATGCAAGAGATGCAGGAGATGTGGATTCAGTCTCTGGGTCAGGAAGATCCCGTGAAGGAGGAAATGGCAACTCACTCCAGTATTCTTGCCTGGTGGGCTACAGTCCCTGAGGTCCCAAAGAGTCAGACACAACTGAGCATGCATCCACTATGGAAAACACTGTAGAGATTCCTTAAAAAATTAAAAATAGAATTGCCATATGATCCAGCAATTCCACTTCTGGGTATTTATCTGAAGAAAACAAAAACATCAAGTAGAAAAAATATATGCACCCATATGTTCATTGCAGCATTCTTTACAACAGGCAAGATAGGGAGGCAACCAAAGTGCCCATCAATGAATGAATGGATAAAGAAGATGTGATATATAATGGAATATTACTCAGCCATAAAAAGAATGAATTCTTACCATTTATAGCAACCTGATTTGATCTAGGTGGTATTATGCTGAATTAAATAAATCAAAGACAAATGCTGTATGATTTCACTTATATGTGGAATCTAAAAACCAAAACAAATGAATAAACATAACAAAACAGAAACAGTTACATATACAGAGGACAAACAGGTGGTTGCCAAAGGAGAGGGGAGTTGGGGGAGGAAAGAAAGAAGTGAGAGAGATAAAGAAGTACAAACTTCATGTTGCAAAATAAATGTCACCAGTATGAAATATGCAGTGTGGAATATAATCGAAACTATGCAATATATTAATATGGTGACATATTGTGACTTGACTTATTGCAGTGGTCATTTTGAAATGTTTAGAAATTCCAAAGCATTATGTTGTATAACAGGAACTAACTTAGTGTTGTAGGTCAATTAAACTTCAAAAACAAATAAAGAAAAAGAGATCAGATTTGTGGTTATCAGAGTGGGGAAGGGTGAAAGAGAATTGGATGAAGGCAGACAAAAGGTACAACTTCCAATGAGAAGATACGTAAGCTGTTGTTGTTTAGTCTCTAAGTCATGTCTGACTTTTTTTTTGACCCCACAGACTGTAATCCACCAGGCTCCTCTGTCCATGGGATTTCCCAGGCAAGAATACTGGAGTGGGTTGCCATTTCCTTCTCCAGGGGATCTTCCCAACCCAGGGATCCAACCTGTGTTTCTTGTCTCCTGCATTGGCAGGTGAATTCTTTATCATTAAGCCACCAGGGAAGCCCAAGATAAATAATAGTAGGGATGTAATGTACAAGATAATATATTTAACACTGCCATATGTTATACATGAATAATAAGAGAGTAAATCTTGAATTCTCATCACAAAAATTTTTTTCTATTTCTTTGATTTTGTATCTACTTAAGATGATGCATGCTATGCTAAGTCACTTCAGTCGTGTCTGACTCTGTGACCCCATGGACAGCAACCCACCAGGCTCCTCTGTCCACAGGATTCTCCAGGCAAGAATACTGGAGTGGATTGCCATTTCCTTCAACAGAGAATCTTCCCTTCCGACCCAGGTATCAAACCCAAGTCTCTTATGTTACAGGAAGATTCTTTACCATCTGAAACTTATACAGTATCATATGTCAATTATATCTCAGCAAAACTGGAAGAAAATAATAGTGGAATAACAATAATAAGGAACCTAGCAGCTGAATACTTTCTGAATATAAATGATTATTTTAATCTTTTAATTTTTGGAGTAATTTGTTATGCACCAATAGTAACCAGAACAATATAAAGGATATGAAAATACCAGGTTTGATAATAGATAGTGCACAAAGCCTAAAATATTTACTATCTGGTCCTTTACAAAGACATTTTGTCAACCCAGGTCCTAGACCAAAGGGAACAACTAAACCTCCACCACCACCACAACCATACTATTAAGATATGATGTTGATTAAGTACTAATATTCATGCATTTCAGGGTAAATTTCAGGTAACATTTCATTCATTTAAGAGGGTAACTTTAATACAATTTTAATCTTACAAAAAATCATTCCACGTATTTTTGAAATGACTAATTCTTGAGTATTGAAAACCCATGCAGCAAAAGTTGATGGCCTATTAGGAAGAGCCTAGAATTCAGACTTGGAACTTAAAAAAATATAAATTTAACTTCTTTTAGGCCCAGTTGGTTTGCCCATCCATCTGTCAAATGGGAGAATGGATAGCAGTCAAAAGACTGGCAGTGGACTTCCCTGGTGGTCTAGTTGTTAAAAATCCACCTGCCAATGCAGAGAATGCAGGTTTGATCCCTGGTCTGGGAAGATCCCATATACCTTGGAGCAACTAAGCCTGTGGGCCACAGCTACTGAGCCTGCATGCCCTTTCCACAGAAATTGGGGGCCACTGCAATGAGAAGCCCTCATACTGCAACTAGAGAGTGCTCCCTGCTCGTCACAACTGGAGAAAGCCCGCTCATAGCAAAAGAGACCCGGCAGAGCCAAAAATAGATTATTTTTAAAAAAGAATCCATTTCTAAAAAAAAAAAAAAGACTGACAGTCAAGCATTGGCAAGGACAGAGAGTAACTGGAACCCACATATGTACTCTAGGTGGAAGTATAAATTGATATAGCCACTTTGGAAAACAACGTCTACTAAGGCTAAACAGTCATGTACATTTTGACTCAGCAGTTGCAGTCTTGGTGTATTTCCACAGAAATATGTCCTTGTGTCCACCAAAAGATATGAAGAAGACTGATTAGTAAGCTTAAAACTTATAGCAATGCAAATGTCCATCAAGCAAAAAAGAGTGTTATAATCCTATAATGCGTTATAATACAGACATGAAAATAAGCAAACTACAAACACAAACAACATGGGGTAAACATCACAAATATAACACTGATACTTCCATTGTAAATCCTCTCTCTCCTGCCTACAAAAACACTTAGCAGTGAAGTCACAAATGGGGGCAGATTTGTGGTCACAAGAAAGAATTTAGGGAGAGGGAAAAGCAGAAGCAGACCCTGGAACTCAATCTGATGTGTGACATTCCCAGCTGTTGGAGTTTATTAAGGGAAAAACATTATGCATTTTATGCTTATGTATTTTAATTTGGATTAATTCCCCAAGTGGAGGCTGAGATGGGTCAAAGAAATTAACACTGTATTAGCTTTTATTTATTTTTATTATTTTATTTATTATTTGTTGAATCATGGAGTAAGCAAGGGAGTTCCAGAAAAACATCTACTTCTGGTTCTTTGACTACCCTAAAGCCTTTGACTGTGTGGATCACAACAAACTGTGGAAAATTCTTAAAGAGATGGGAATACCAGACCACATACCTGTCTCCTGAGAAACCTGTATTTGGGTCAAGAAGCAAGTCAGAACTGGACTTGGAAGAACGGGCTGATTCCAAATTGGGAAAGGAGTACAACAAGGCTGTGTATTGTCATCCTGCTTATTTAAATTCTATGCAGAGAACATCACATGAAATGCCAGGCTGGATTAAGCACAAGCTGGAATCAAGATTGCCAGGAGAAATACCAATAACCTCAGACAGGCAGATGATACCACTCTAATGGCAGAAAGTGAAGAAGAACTAAAGAGCCTCTTGATGAAGGCTAAAGAGGAGAGTGAACAGCTTGCTCAAAACTCAACATTCAAAAAGCTAAGATCATGGCATCCAGGCCTATCACTTCATGGCAAGTAGATGGGGGAAAAGTGGAAACAGTGGCAGATTTTATTTTCTTGGGCTCCAAAATTACTGCAGATGGTGACTGCAGCCATGAAATTAAAAGATGCTTGCTCCTTAGAAGGAAAGTTATGGCAAATCTAGACAGCATATTAAAAAGCACAGACATCACTTTGCCGACAAAGGTCCATATAGTCAGATCTATGTTAGACTACATCAGTAGTCATGTACAGATGTGAAAGTTGGACCATAAAGAAGGCTGAACACCAAAGAATTGATGCTTTCAAATTGTGGTGCTGGAGAAGACTCTTGAGAGTCCCTTGGACTGCAAGGAGATCAAACCAGTAAACCTTAAAGGAAACCAACCCTGAATATTCATTGAAAGGACTGTTGCTGAAGCTGAAGCTCCAATACTTTGGCCACCTGATATGGAGAGTCCTGCTGCTCACCACCTCTGCTAGTGCCCTAGAATTCTTCTGAAATCTGGAAACCTGTCTATGATGCAACTAAGTCTTCCTTAAAAATGTTCCTTACACAGAGGTAAGTGTGAAAAATGTCAGCTCTTGGGAATTGGAGTTAGGTGGGGACCATATAACTTTGGGAAGACATGATGTTTGACTAGATATTTTGTCATACACCACTGGGAATTTTGTTGTAAGAAATCATAAGACTCATAGTTATTGCTCTTGCTAAAATAATTCAACTGGCATAGTGAATTCTATCCCATTTAGGAACACAATGTCTTTTCCCAGATGGGATCTTCACAGAGAGGTAAAGGGCATTACCCAAGGTCACATAGCTACTGGGTAAGAACCGACACCAGGACCCAGGTGATCTTCCAAATCTCACTCTAGTGTTTGGTCTATCAGACATGGTATCAGCCTTTGAGTGTTTGGACCTGTCAGAAGCTTATAGAAACTGTTTCTCTGCATTAATCTGCTTGACAGGAAATAATTTAAAAGAAAAGCTATTTGTTCAGTCGCTAAGGCATTTCCCACTCTTTGTGACCCCATGGACTGCAGCATGCCAGATTCCTCTGTCTTCCACTATTTCCTGGAGTTTGCTCAAACTCATGTCCATTGCATTGGTGATGCCATTCAACCATCTTATCCTCTGTTACCCCCTTCTCCTTTTGCTTTCAATCTTTCCCAGCATCAGGGTCTTTTATAATGAGTCGACTCTCCATATCAGGTAGCCAAAGTATTGGAGCTTCAGCTTCAGCAACAGTCCTTTCAATGAATATTCAGGGTTGGTTTCCTTTAAGGTTTACTGGTTTGATCTCCTTGCAGTCCAAGGGACTCTCAAGAGTCTTCTCCAGCACCACAATTTGAAAGCATCAATTCTTTGGTGTTCAGCCTTCTTTATGGTCCAACTTTCACATCTGTACATGACTACTGATGTAGTCTAACATAGATCTGACTATATGGACCTTTGTCGGCAAAGTGATGTCTGTGCTTTTTAATATGCTGTCTAGATTTGCCATAACTTTCCTTCTAAGGAGTTTTCCAAATTTGCTGACATACTGGAATCTCTTTAAAAAACTAATAATAGAGTTGCCATATTATTAAGCAACTCCACTCCTGGGCATATATCTGAAAAAAACTCTAATTTGAAAAGACACATGCATCCCAATATTAATAGCAGCACTTTTTACAGTAGCCAAGACTTGGAAGCAGCCTAAACATCCATCAGCAGATGAATGGATAAAGAGGATATATATAATATTCCTATATATAGATAAGAATATTATTTGGCCATAAAAAAGAATAAAATTAATGCCATTTGCAGCAGCATAGATGAACCTAGAGATTATCATACTAAGCAAAGTAAGTCAGAAAGAGAAAGGCAAATATCATATGATATCACTTATATGTGGAATCTAAAATATATAAGTGAACTTATTTACAAAACAGATACAGACTCACAGACATAGAAAACACTCTTACGGTTACCAATGGGGGAAAGGGGAGCAGGGAGGGATAAATTAGGAGTTGGGAATTAGCAGATACACACTAACATCTATACAACAAAGTCCTACTGTATAACACAGGGAACTATATTCAATATCTTATAGTAAATCATAATGAAAAAGAATATTAAAAAGGATATATGTATATATATGTATAACTGAATCACTTTGCTCTATACTAGAAACTAACACATTGTAAATCAACTATACTTCAATTAAAAAGCAATATCAGTTCAGTCGCTCAGTCGTGTCCGACTCTTTGTGACACCATGAATCACAGCACGCCTGGCCTCCCTGTCCATCACCAACTCCTGGAGTTCACTCAAACTCATGTCCAATCAAGCAATAATTTGGGCAGCACTGAATGCCAGTGTTCAGCGAGATTAGAGCATTTAGAGCCCTGGTAGCTTCAGGATATAATGGGAAAAGTTTTAGGGTTATTTCAAGCTTAAGTACTGTGCAGGCATTCAAAGCAATTTCCGTGGTTTACTTCACCTCTCCTAACTTCTTACCCTTATCTGAAGTATAGGATTAAACAGGTAACTGAATAAGTGTTAAGTTGAAAGGAAATACAATTTAGAGTACCACTTGTCTACATTAATTTTATAAATATTAATTTTCTTTACCCTCCATATCATGTTTCATAGGGGAAACATCTGTTGTTAATTCACATAACCCCCATACTCAATTCTCTTGACCCTAGGGGTAGGATTTCATTGCTTTCATCATCATCAATCATCATTACCATCATCATCACCATCACCAAGAGCAGTTGTCCTACTGGGAATTTTAAATGACCTGTCCCTTCGATAACCCTGTATGCAAGACAGCAAAAGAGACACAGATGTATAGAACAGTCCTTTGGACTCTGTGGGAGAGGGAGAGAGTGGGATGGTTTGGGAGAATGGCATTGAAACATGTATATTATATGTGAAACGGATCACCAGTCCAGGTTCGATGCATGATACAGGGTGCTCGGGGCTAGTGCACTGGGATGACCCAGAGGGATGGGATGGGGTGGGAAGTGGGAGGGGGGTTCAGGATGGGGAACACATGTACACCCGTGGTGGATTCACGTCAGTGTATGACAAAACCAATACAAGTTGTATAGTAATAAGCCTCCAAAAAAACAATAAATAAATAAAGTGAAAAAAAAATGACCTGTCCTTAATTCCTGGTAGCCTATCACCTACATAAGAGGTCACTGTGTATATGTAGTGTTTGTCAATTTTCTTTTTCAGGAGCCTTTTCAGACATTTTTTTGCCTGATCACCTCCAACCTGACTCCCCAGCAGAATGTGAAATTTTTAATACTCCAGATGTAGTTGATCTGTTTGTGTACTGTGGCTGTGGTCCTTTGGAGGTTCACAGACCATGTGGGTTTTGTTTTGTTTTTTGGTCTGCACCACACAGTTTGTGCGATTTTAGTCCCCTGACCAGGGATGGAACCCAGGCCCTCAGCAGTAAGAGTGCGAAGTCCTAACCACTGTCGGACTTCCAAGGAATTCCCTCACAAGCCATTGCAATATCTAGGAAATCTGACCCTCAAGAACCCATCTTTGATCCCTTGGGCATGGTGTCATCTGTTGAGAATGCATGGTATATTGTGATTAGGGCAAAAGCTGGAATCCCATTCCTCCTACATCCATCCCACGATCCACATTCAAAAATGTCATGATCAGATGCCAGGCCTCGATGGACCATCCATGGAACCACTTCAAGCATTGATATGGAGCCATGCTCAAGTCCCTACACTTGGAGGGACCTGTAGACCTCCAACCTCATCTCTCTCTGGGCGAAATCTCACTTCCTTCTCTATTACCTGAGATGTCCGTTCTCCCAACCAGGTAGCCTGCCAGGCTGCTCTATCGAAGGGATTATCCAAGCAAGAATACTGGAGTGGGTTGCCATGGCCTCCTCCAGGGGATCTTCCTGACCCAGGGATCAAACCTGCATCTCCTGTGTCTCTTGCATTGCAGGTGGATTCATTACTGGCTGAGCCACCAGGGAAGCCCAGTCATTTCCATAAGTTTTCACAAAGGACAGAAGAAACACTGGCTTCAAACAACTTCTGCTTCCCGCTCTGTTATAAATCTCCCATGCAGCAAGGGCAGGAGCCCAAGGCCTGGCTTCCTGCTGCAGCGAGGTAAGCACAAAGGAGAACAAAGATTAACCACCTTGGAAGTGCATGTCCTGATACCTTTGCTAAAGCTCTGCCACCAGCAACCAAAGGTGCCCAGGCTGCCAGGTCCCAATCCTGGCTCTTGCAATTGGCATAGGGAGCAACTTCTTGTCCATTTTTCTCTGTCCTCAGGAGCACATGCTTTGGAGTCACACACATCCACAAAGAGATGATAATGACACCTCACTAGTGGGGATGTTGTGATATGAAATCCAGTCACTAACATGAAGAACCTAGATCTGGGCTCCTCTAAACAATCTGCCTCATAAATAGTAGTAGCTCTTTCCTTTGTTGATTAGAGAACTTATGTGGTCCCGACCTGCCCCTTCAGTCAGGGTCCCTTACCCAGATTGCAGGTCAGAATCACCTTGGGGATCTTTTTCTAAACCCTCATATTAATTTCCCTTGTTGGTGGAAATAGGGCTTCTGTATCAAAAGCCATTCAACTTATTCAGGCATAATGACATGGGCCTTAAGAAATACATACGCCCATTTGGCACCAATAGTGTATGGCATTGTCCATTTCCCCTTCATTCTACCAGCATCAGTCATTAGCAGCTTTTGTCTTTACTCCCATATAGGATCTCTTCATTTTCCCCAGACAAGTCCCAGTGGAAGAGTCACCTCAGAAGATGTGTCCTTAAACATAATTATAGATTCCCATGCTTCTTTGCTAGGGTTGCCAGATTTAGCAAGTAAACACACAGGATGCCCAGTTGTACTTGAACTTCAGATGAACAAAGAAATATTTCATGCAAAAAATCTACACTAAAAATATTTGTTATTTTAAATTCAAATTTAAATGGTTTAAGTATAATCCAGTAACTCTACAAATGGAGTGATCAGGAGGAGAACCAAGATGCTCTTGTCAACAGCACCAGCTGAGTCCCCAGCAGAACCAATGCTCATCCATGTGAATGAGCTTTCTTGGATGTACTAGCCTAGTGGAGCCTCCAGCTGACAACAGCCACAGGTGAGACTCCACATGGAGCAGAAAACCACCCACAGTATCCTGAGAGATTAAAATATGGCTATTGTTTTGGTGGTGTTTGTCAAACAGAAATGGATATCTGAACCATATGGTTTTGGTGATTTCTCTATTTCTACAGTTTGTAACCATTGGATAAGACAGGGATTTGCTGATATTTGAAGTTTTGGTAGGATTTCATAATTTTGGCTATAGTCTGTGTGTGGGTTTATATGTGGGGATAGGTTTTGAACATTTCCTCAATTCCTTTTTGGATTCCCAAGATAAATTTTCATGATGTATGATTTTCATCATACCCTTGGAATTTTAGAAATTTTTTCCAATCCCCTTGCCCAGACAAGGCTTTGCTGCAAGTCATGTTTGTGAAGGGAAGAAGAGGGTATTGCTGCAAACTGCTCCCTGAGATGCATAGAAAGCCATATCCTCAGAAGATGGCTTTGTGAGTACACAGTCAGAACAAGCAGTGTCTACCCATTTTGAGAAGAGTTTCTCAAAGAAGGTGTCCTGAAACACTTTCTCCTGCTACAAGGATAGACTTGCAAGGAAGCCACTCTTCTTGAGTATGCAAAGGATGCCTTCACTAGAACGCAGAGAGATATACATTGCAGTCCTGGTCCTTTCTAACTGTCCAGATACATCACTGCAGGGTGGATAAATCTCTGCAGTTCTGGGGTTCATGAATACGTAGCCCACTTGCCTTGTGTGAAATCTTACGCACATTCTACACTATCAGCTTTATAAGGAACAAAGTTGATGTATTTTTCTCCTTATTTTTCATATTTCCTAATTGGTTTAGAGTCAAGATGTGAAAGAGTGTATTTTCAGGGCCTCTTAAAAACTCAACCATTTTGGAGCAAAATCATAGGAGTAGTTTGGGAGTCAGTGAGTCAGAAAAGAGGAGAAGAGCTGTGGATCTGTTTGTAGATTCACTCCTGAGGGCAGAGCAAACATGTGCTCTATAAGGGCAGCTTGCTTCAAGAGCTTTGATAGGAGAGGGCCTCTGCTGTGCAACTTGTTTGTTCATCCAACCTCACTAATCAGGGAAATGATTCTCTAGGTAGAGGAGTGAATGTATAGAGAGGTCACATGGGTTTGGTCTGGCCTGTTCCTCTATGGTGAAAGAAAATATCAGGAATGGAGGATAAAAATTCCTCAGGAAAAACCAATGTATGGTTTAAATGACTTAGTTTTCTGCCTATTAAATATTCTAGGTTTGCTTCCCTGAAATTGCTCTGAGATTTCTTCATTGACATTTTTCTGTATGTATCTACATCATTCAGTCACATGACCAGAGACAGTTTATTTCTTTGCAGATGGCTAACTGCTTAGCATGGACTGTGATAGTACACGTTCACCCTCAGAAGGAGGGTAACTCATCTCCCAGATCCCTAGGGTATTTCCCTGGGTCTCTATGTTCTGATAATAAGTCCCTGGTGGTGGTTTAGTCACTAAGTCGTATCCGACTCTTGCGACCCCATTGTCTGTAGCCTGCATTTGTCCATGGATTTGTCCAAAGGCTCCTTTGTCCATGGATTTCCCATGCTAGAATATTGGAGTAGATTTCCATCTCCAGGGGATATTCCTGACACAGGAATCGAGACCCTCCACCCCTCCCCTACATTGCAGGCAGATTCTTGTACCACCCTGTACTGTCTCTTTAAGAAAGTGAAATTGAGCTCAGTCTTTTCCGATTCTTTGCGACCCCATGGACTGTAGCCTGCCAGGTTCCTCTGTCCATGGGATTTCCCAGGCAAGAATACTGGAGTGGGTTGCCATTTCCTTCTCCGGGGAATCTTCCCAACCTAGGGATCGAACCCAGGTCTCTCGCATTGCGGGCCGACTCTTTACCGTCTGAGCCACCAGGGAATCCCCTACCGCCTCTTTAGTTCAGTTCAGTTAAGTCGCTCAGTCTTATCCGACTCTTTGTGATCCCATGGACCGCAGCACGCCAGGCCTCCCTGTCCAGCACCATCTCCCGGAACTTGCTCAAACTCATGTCCATCGAGTCGGTGATGCCATCCAACCATCTCATCCTCTGTCGTCGCCTTCTCCTCCCGCCTTCAATCTTTCCCAGCATCAGGGTCTTTTCAAATGAGTCAGTTCTTCGCATCAGGTGGCCAAAGAATTGGAGTTTCAGCTTCAGCATCAGTCCTTCCAATGAATATTCAGGAATGATTTCCTTTAGGATTGACTGGTTGGATCTCCTTGCAGTCCAAGGGACTCTCAAGAGTCTTCTCCAACACCACAGCTCAAAAGCATCAATTCTTCGGCGCTGTATTTTTTATAGTCCAACTCTCACATCCATACATGACTACTGAAAAAACCATAACTAGACGGACAACCGCAACAGTCTCTTTAAAGCAAACGCAATTTCTAACCACAAGCACATATTTTGTCCCTCCAAACTGGACAGATTTTTGCTAGTTGCCGGGGTCCCAGTCTAGTGGCTCTAATGAGTATATTTTCTCGGTTGCAGCCTGAAGAGCTGAGGTGTTTTACTTTAAGCTAAAGATAAAGTGGTGCAGGAGGGTGGGAGGGTATTGGTATTTAAGGTGGTGGAGGAGCTGCCAGCGCCTGGCGGTTACCATAGAAACGTGACGTCACAAGGCGACCTTGACGACTTTTTAATGGAGACAGAAGCGCCTGGCGAGGAGAGCAGGTTTTGCCTGCAGTTTGGAACTGAGTTGGGAGAGTGAGTTTCTGCCGTGGGCGCTGGACCGCCCTGGGGTATGGGGAAACAAAGGGATCCACACTCAAGTGGCCGCTTTCCCATCTTGGGTCTCGGTGCCCCGCTGTCTCGTAGGTAAAGCACTGGGGTCCCGCCCGGCCCCAGTGAGTGCTCCAGGGGTGTCCTGGAGCCATTTTCCTCCTAAATGCAGGAGCGCGGGAGGTGAGACAGGTAGCGACTCTCTCTGAGCCTCAGCTTTCCCCTCTGTAACATGGGGATAAGAATGTTTTCCCCACAGGACCGCTGAGAACGTTCAGTCATAGCACACGAGTAAGCCGATGGCCCTCTGGTTATTGTGGGATCATGGACGTCTTTATGAATTCTGGCCACTTTTTATTCCGTTTCCACTTTGTTGTTAAGGGGTAGATAAGAAAAGGAGAAGAAAATGTTCGTGGTGGGAAACTCGTTGTAACATCTGGTTTTTATGATCACTACCCAATGGTTTCAATGTCATTGTCATAACCCAGTGCCTAGCACGGTGCGGAGCACACAGTTACACCGGTAAACCATGGTGATTGCTGGATGTGTCTCTCCCTGTGCAGCCCTCATGCTGATCGCCTTGCTCATATCAGGTGTCTGAAGGAGACAGCTTCTGAAGATCAGTTTCCTAGTGGCTGATGAAACTACTGCAGGTTTAAGGGCAGTGGTCCTCAGGAGACCCCAACGCTACACATCTTCAGTTGGATATGACGCCTGATTCAAATGAGTTCATATGTATAATAAAAGTATGTTGTGGGATATCTCTGTAAGGTTCACAAACGAGCCTAAAAGTAGCTACTTTGATCTCATGGGAAAGAGTTGGAAAGTGGGAATACATTCCATCAGCTGCTACATGCTTTTCAGTCACCCTTGAGGCCCATCTGAGAGAAGCCTTTTTTCCTTTTTTGTGCTTTAAAGCAATTGTTTGTCCAACTGGGAAGGCAGTTGGTCTTTAACATTCATTTGTAGTAAATAGAATTAAATAAATAAATATACCTTATAAATAATAATAATCAGTGATTCCCTTGTGTCTCTCATATCGGTATGCAAATATGCAGTAGTTAGGACTTTCTAATAATTTGACATTATAATGTAGATTGTTCTCTGCTGCAAATAGTTTTTTTTTCCTTTTATAATGACGTTTTTTAAAAAAACAGACAATTTCCAAGTGCTAGTATAAAATGTCAGCCATAGAATTTATTACTTAAAAACAAGCACTTTTACTTTAGAGTTTGTCCTAACATAATAATACTCAGCCACATTCCCTGAAATAACCAATTTCTATTAAATATCATTATGATTTCCCTGGGATGTAATATTTTTATTTCTGTACTTCATAAAAAATGAACATTTAGTTTACCCTAATATTTTGGGTATATTTTATTGCACATGATTATTTTGGTTATATGGAGCATGACCAATTTGATAAGCTATAATGTGGATCTGTTAATACTACAAGAGCCTAATTGTAAGAATTTTTCACCTGATTTATTTAATTGCATCAGAATTATGAATATATGAATATATTTCAAATATTTTATTAAGGTATGGTCAACATGCAATATACTGTGCATATTTAAAGTATATGGTCTCAGTTTTGATATATGTATGCACCTGTGAATCTAATACTACAGTCAAGATAATAAACATATCTATCATCTCAAAAAGCTTCCTTGTGCTCTTAGGTAACTAGCCCACCAAGCTCTCCTCTGCCTCTATCCCTACTTCAACCTACCTCATTGATAGGCTTCCACTGACTTTTGTCACTATAGATTAGCTTTCCTTTCCTGTAATGTGGAACAATCCCATTATTTGGATATATAACAATTTGTTCTGTCCATTCACCTGTTAATGGATATTTGGGTTATTTCCAATTTGGGGCTCTTGGAAATAAACCTTCTATGAACATTTGTATATATTTCTTTCCCAGGACATATATTTTCTCTTTCTATGTAAATACTTATGAGAGCAATGGCTGGGTCATATGGTAGTTGTAAAATTAACTATGTAAGAAACTGCTAAACTTTTTTCCTGAGTAGTCAGAGCATTTTTCATTGCCACCAGCAGTGTATGAGATATGAGGGTTCCATCCTCCACAACCTTGCCAGTATTTGGTATGGTCATTCTTTTTAATTTTGGATTGGACTTTCACAGAGGGGTGTAGTGATTTCTCATAGTTTTCATTTATATTTTCCTAATGACTAATTATGATGAGCATCTTTTCATGTGCTTGTTTGACAGGTGTATATTTTAGGTGAAGTATCTGTTCAAATATTTTGTCCACTTATTTATTGAAGTGTCTGTTTTCTACCGACCTCTGTGAGATTTTTAATTCTGAATAGCAGATCTGTGAATTATAAATATTTTCTCTCACTCACTCAGTGACTTGTCTTTTTATTCTCTCAACAGTGTTCTTAGAAGAATATAAGTTTTAATTTTGTGGAAATTCAGTGCATCAATTTGTTCATTTATGGTTTTGAACTTGCTTTTGATGTCATATATAAGAAATCTTTACAAAACCTAAGGTCACAAGAATTTTCTACTGTAATTTTTCTAGAGTTAAAAAATAGTTTTAGCTTTTATGTTTACATCATTCATTCTTTTTAAGTTAACTTTTGTATGTAGTGCATTATATGGATCAAAGTTCACACTCAGATGCTGAGTCATGTCCATCGCTTTGTGACCCCAATGGACCATAGCCTGCCAGGCTCCTCTGTTCATGGGATTTCCCAGGCAAGAATATGGGAGTGGGGTACCAATTTCTCCTTCATGGAATCTTCCCTACACAAGGATCTATCCTGCATCTCTTGCATCTCCTGCATTGGCAGGTGGATTCTTCACCACTAGTGCCACCTGGGAAGCCCCATCGATCACAGTTTATGGTGCATATGGCTATCTACTTGTCCCAGTACCATTTGTTGAAAAGACTCCTTTTTCTGCTAAATTGCCTTTGTAGCTTTGTTGAAAATCAGTTGCCCATATATATATGGGTCTATTTCTAGAATTTTAATTTTATTCCTTTGATATACATTCCTACCTTCATCCCAATACCACAGTGCCTTGATGACTATAGATTTATGAGTTCTGAAATAAGATAGTGCTTATCCTCCAGCCTTTTGTTTTCAAAGTTGCTTTTTGTAGACTAAGCCCTTTGCATTTCAATGACTTTTTAGAATAATTTTGTCAATTTCTTTTAAAAAAATGAACACTTTGATTTTTATTGGGGTTGCAAGGAATCTATAGATCAGTTTGGGAAGAATAGACATCTTCACAATTCTGAGTCCTCTGACCCAGGAGGATGACATATCCCTTGATTTATTTTCAGTTCAGTTCAGTTCAGTCACTCAGTCATGTCTGACTCTTTGTGACCCCATGAATCGCAGCACGCCAGGCCTCCCTGTCCATCACCAACTCCCAGAGTCAACCCAAACCCATGTCCATCAAGTCATTGATGCCATCCAACCATCTCATTCTCTGTTGTCCCCTTCTCCTGCCCCCAATCCCTCCCAGCATCAGAGTCTTTTCCAATGAGTCAACTCTTCACATGAGGTGGCCAAAGTACTGGAGTTTCAGCTTTAGCATCATTCCTTCCAAAGAAATCCCAGGGCTGATCTCCTTCAGAATGGACTGGTTGGATCTTCTTGCAGTCCAAGGGACTCTCAAGAGTCTTCTCCAACATCACAGTTCAAAAGCATCAATTCTTCGGCTCTCAGCCTTCTTCCCAGTCCAACTCTCACATCCATACATGACCACAGGAAAAACCATAGCCTTGACTAGACAGACCTTTATTGGCAAACTAATGTCTCTGCTTTTGAATATGCTGTCTAGGTTGGAATTTTCTCAGCAATGTTTTATAGTGTTCAGAGTTTAGGCCTTGCACATTTTTGGACATAGATGTACAATATAGGTTATCTTTATGTAGTTCATACTTTTTGATGATATTGTCATGGGAATGTTTTTTATTATAATTTCCAGGTATTATCTTTTCACTGAATGTGTCAGTAGCTGACTATTGATGGGAAATCTTTTTGGTTGAAAGCACAGGTTACACTAGGGTGGAAAAGATACTTGAGTTTTAATACCTATATTAGTCAGAGTTCTCAAAGAGAACCAATAGGATGTATATAGAGAGAGATTTATTTTAAGGAGACATTCGTTTGTGGAGTCTGATGGGGGAAGCCAACAGACAGGAAACTCAGGAAAGAGTTTTAGTTGAAGTCTGGAGGTAGTCTGCTGGTGAGTCATGAGGAGCTGATGTTGTAGATGAAGTCCAAAGGAGGGAATTCCCTCGCAGTCCGGGGTTAGGACTCTGCACTTTCACTGCTGAGGGCCTACGTTCAATCCCTGGTCAGGGAACTAAAATCTCATGAGCCACGTGGCAGCATGGCCAAAAAGAAGAAGAAACAATCCAAAGGAACTTAACTGTGAACCCATGTGGGAAAGCAGTCTGTGGTTGCAGGTGGGAAGGGAGGACCAGTGTATTTTTGAGTAATTACATTAACAGAGACAACACCAGCTATGAGAGACCTCTGTATGGCAGATGTTAAATTAATAGTACACTAATGTCAGATGTGTAGGTCAGGATCTTTCCAAGGGTGGTCCATAGACAACTTCATCAAAACTGTCTGGGGTGCCTGTCGAAACAGCCGATTTCTGGGCTCACCTTGGGTCTGCTGTATCTAAAATAGGGAGGTGGATTGGGAGGGTGTGTATGTGTTGAATAATTTCTCCTGTTGGCTGTGATATCATCCAAGTTGGAAAAGCACTGCTGTGGCTTTGAAAGAAGGTGGTTTTACAATTTTTAATCCTTTAATGTATAATTTTGGTGTCAACTTCTCCCTCCTACAACTCAAATTTAAATATCTGCATATGATCTCAGTAGGTTGAAAAGTTCCACAAAGGTCCACATAGTCAAAGCTGTGATTTTTCCAATAGTCATGTATGGATGTGAGAGTAAAGACGGCTGAGTGCTGAAGAATTGATGCTTTCGAACTGTGGTGCTGGATAAGACTCTTGAAAGTCCCTTGGACAGCAAAGAGATCAAACCAGTCAATCCTAAAGGAAAGTAAACCCTGAATATTTATTGGAAAGACTGATGCTGAAGTTGAAGCTCCAATACTCTGGCCACTTGATGCAAAGAGCTGATTCATTGGAAAAGACCCTGATGCTGGGAAAGACTGAGGTCAGGAGGAGAAAGAGGCAACAGAGGATGAAAATGGTTGGATGGCATCATCGACTCAATAGACATGAGTTTGAGCAAACTCTGGAGATAGTGAAGGACAAGGAAGCCTGGTGTGCTGCAGTCCGTGGGGTCACAAAGAGTCAGACACGACTGAGTGACTGAACAACAACAACAAGGTAAAAAAGGGAACATTCCTTCTTTTCAGTAATACTTATTCAGCATTTTATATGGGAGGGACTGCAGTAGTTTCCCAAGGCTGCCATGACAAAGTACCACAAGCTGGGTGGCTTAAACAATAGAAATGTATCGTCTCACAGTTCTGGAGGTGAGAAGCCTGAAATCAATGTGTTAAAAGGGCCATGAGCCCTCTGAAACCCGTTGGGGAATCTGTCTGAGCTTCTTCCTAGCTTCTGGTGGCAGTCTTTGCATTTCTTGGCTTGGTGCTGTATAACTCCAACCTCTGCTTGCATCATCACGTGATGTTTTCCCTGTTCTTCTGTCTTCATGAGGCTATCTTATAAGGACACCACTCACATTGTTTTAGGGACCACCCTACTCCAGTATGACCTCATCTTAACTAACTACATCTGCAACAACCATAGTTCCAAGTGAAGTTATGTTAGGAGACACTGGGAATTAAGACTTCAACATATTTTTTGGGGGTGACATTTCAACCCATCACACTCACTGAACTAGTTCCTGGGGATGCAACCCAGTGAATAAGAAAGGGCAATATGCCTAGAACTTTTACTCTAGTTTTAGAAACTGGCAATAAGCAGGGAAACAAATCAATAAGCAGGGCCATTTCATATGGGAATAAATGCTTGCAACAAAATAGAATCCATTAGTAGAAAATTACAAGGACAGGGATTGTTGTAGACACAGTTGTCAGTGAAGCTCTTTCTTAGGACGTGATATTTGAGTTGAGTCCAAATGACAAGCTTTATTAAAGACAAATGGAAACTTTATCACAATTTGCATGTCCTTATGGCAATTCTACCATTTATTGAGCTGATATTGTGTGCCTCATGCCGTTCTAAGTATTTGCATGTATTAATTAATTCTCAAAGCAACAACCCATGAGGTAAAGACAGTTCTTCTTAAAGGAGGAAACTGAGGCCCAGAGAGGTTCTTTCATTCTCCCATAGTACAGAGAGAGCAAGCTATCCCAAGGTCTTTGCAGTTGAATTTTTAAAATTATGTAATTCCTCACCATTTATCCTTGTAGAAACCAAAACACAAGGCAATATTTTTTTACTTTGAACTTCTGTCTTCTATGATCACTTCTGTATAATTGCTGTTTTGCAGATGAGGCACTTGAGTGACTATGAGGTGAAGTAAAAGTGTTCAAATTCATACCATTTTATAAGTGGTAGAATGATGGTTTGGACGTGGTCTGTCTCCGGAGCCCACACTCCTCGCCCTTATACTTAGGAAGAAGAAAGAGACATTTGTTGAACTATGTCAGCCCCTGTTAGTTGTTGTTAGGTGAAAACTATGCTTTGGTAGGCATTTTTGCATATACAGAGTGTATTTATTTAACAAAAATGTGAAGATAATGATTGTAAAAATTAGAAGATAATATTCATCACAGTTTCTAAGCATTAGACAATTTGGTATTTTCCATCTTTCTCCTTTTTGTTGTTCTTATAGATACGTGGTAGCAGCTCATGGTGGTTTTAAGCTTAATGTCTCTGAAATCTTGATCTCTTTTCATCCAAATGTCCTTTTTTAAATCTCCATTTATTTACTTAACAAACTGGATCTTTTTCCTGTGGAGTCTGCATTCTGGATTACGCTGATTATGTCTCTATTGTGCTGTTGGTTCTATTCTTCTGGCTCATCCTATTTCCTTTAAATTGGTAATTACTGTACATATAGAGGCTTGCTCAGATTCAGATTTGTGGAAAGAGTACCTGAGATGTGGTGGTATACTTCCTATAGCCCTATATCAGGAGCCTCTTCATTTCTGTCCTTCCTCCTCTGTCCAGGCATTGTCTGATCCATCTATTATGACATTTCCCATCTGCCTTTTAACTCATGTTTTCTTAGCCTCTTAAGATGATGACCTCGATCTATATTTCATTCATGGTTGCAAACGGTAATATTTTAATTCTATAATTTCTTTTCCATTTATTAGCTGGAATTCTTCTATAAGACAAACTTCCTCTCTTCAACTATGAGGTTACACTGATGTCTGGTTGACACAGAAGAGAGGAATTAATGCTTAATTCTTTTGCAGTATTTCTACTTTTCAAGATGGTGAGTTTTTTCTGTGGGATCCTCCAAAGGTGAAAATTGAGTTGTTTTTTTTCTTTTAGAGTGTCATCATATGCTCTAGATGTTTATCATCATATGCTCTAGATGTTTATATACTTGGTGTTTTAATCCATTGCAAGTATTAACATTTTTGATGTTCAAATTGTTCTATTTCTGGACTGTGAGAGCCTTTTGGTTTGCTTCTGAGTCTTTAGGGTGGCTGTTGTCTCCTTGACATGTGTTCTAGTATGAGAGTTTGGTTCAGACTCATCGGCTTCAATCCCCACTTAGTCCCAGAATCAGCCTTTTAGTTTCTTTTAGTGTGAAAAGTGTCTAATTCAATCTGAGCAAGTAGAGTTGCCCTTTACTACTGGGTTGGTCATTGTTTCTTGTCCTTTTTAGTACCTGGAGTCAGTAATTATGTACTGTATTTTTTTTAAAAAACATTTTATTTTATTTTATTCTTTAACTTTACAATATTGTATAGGTTTTGCCATATATCAAAATGAATCCTCCACAGGTATACACGTGTTACCCATCCTGAACCCTCCTCCCTCCTCCCTCCCTGTACCATCCCTCTGGGTCGTCCCAGTGCACCAGCCCCAAGCATCCAGCATCGTGCATTGAACCTGGACTGGCGACTCGTTTCATATATGATATTATACATGTTTCAATGCCATTCTCCCAAATCATCCCACCCATGTATTGTATTTTTAATGAGAATATATATCATCTTCCATCCTGAGCTGCTGTTCTGTCATCTTATAGGTAATCACTTTTATGAATTTGAGTTTTAACTTTCAATTTTAAAAAAATATAATCAATTACAATATATATATATTTATTTATCCCCACATTGCAAGGGGGGTTCTTAACCACTGGACCACCAGAGAAGTCCATAACTCACAGTTAATAAAGAAATGTGATGTAGATTCAGGAGTAAGCAGGAAATGAAAACTACCTATATGTCCTTTCATTCTCTTTATACACATATGATGGAGAAGCAAATGGCAGTCCACTCCAGTTTTCTTGCCTGGAGCATTCCATGGACAAAGGAGCCAGTGGACTATAGTCCATGGGGTTGCAAAGAGTCAGACGTGACTAAGCAACTATGACTCACATACTCACATACACACTACGAATTCTTTAAAGGGCATTGGGATCATACAACAGTTAATTTTTATAATCTTCTTTAAAGGAAACTTTTTGTTTCTATTTCTAAAAATTGTCTCTTCGTTGGAAAAAATAACCCATGGAAAATGAGGAGAGATGCCTCTAAGTAGATGTGTGTGACTATATAGTGGGTCATCTAGGAAACGGCAAATTGATACCTGCCTCACAGATCTGTTGTGAGGAATAATGAACAAACCGATAGAAGATATCAGTTTTTCAATATTGTAAAAGTTCAACAAATATATGTATAGTTTCTCCTGTGTTCTCCCCCAAGAAAAGAGATGACTTGAAAAAGATGAGCTCATAGAGATCATTTGGATTTGAAGGAGCAGAAAGGAAATGTTTATGTTATGAATGTTATGCCATGTATATTCTCTTTCAGAGCTTCTATAGCTTCTGAAATGGACACACCCATTTTCTCAGTTTCTGTGCTGCAGGAGGCACTAAGGCAATCAGCAGATACTATTTTTAGTCACTTTTTATCCGTCATGTTCAAAGTCTTAGAGTTGCCAGGTCTCAGCTAGCTCTAAACAGTGTCTCAGTACCTCCTGAATATGAAACTTCTTCTCTTTGTCCAGGCCTAGTTTTCTGTCTTTCATTCACACTGTTGCTCAGCTAGGCCTGTACATCCAGAATCTAGGTAAAAGGTGACATGATTAGAGGTAGTCCTCCTGTGTTCAGACTAACACTCAGATCCCTCAGTTGGCTTGAGCATGTATCCCATTTTGAATTTTTTTGAAGTGCTGGGCTTTTGTATATTTTCCTTTTTTATTATTTTTAGTTGCATAAGGAAGGTACTTTTTTCTTTTCCTTTCCTTTTCTTCTCTTTTCCTTTTTTCTAGTGATGAGGTTGCAATTTTATTTTTAATATTTATTTATTTATTTGGCTGTGTTGGGTCTCAGATGTGGCATGTGGGATCTTTATTGTGACATGTGGGCTCTTCATTGCAGCTTCTCTCTAGTTGTGGCATGCAGGCTTAGTTGTCCCCATGGCATGTGGGATCTTAGTTTCCTGACCACGGATTAGACCCACGTCCTCTGCATTGGAAGGTGGATTCTTAACCAGTGGGTCATCAGGGACATCTCAGGAAGGTACTTTAAAGTTTATTTCATTCTCACATGTTGATTGTTCCTGGGGACTTTGATTGAAACTGTGACTAAACTTTCCCCCTGAATCCTGCTGTTTAAGCATCCTCCCCTTGGGTTGCTGTGCAGCTGGGCAATCTCATGCAGACCCTCACATTTTCCTTTCCCTTGGAGCTCACTCCTTGGCTAACTGGTGGTTAAAACTATGGCTTGCTCTTTGCTCAAGGGGCTTTAACTGTGCGAGTACAGAAGGAAGCATCTTGTGAAGCTGCTTTCATCTCAAAACCTTTACTAAAATCCTGGGAAGTGTAGATGTCTTGGGACTGCTGAATGTAAGCTTTATTTGAGAGACATGATTGCCATTCCTTTAGGCATGTCTAATTCTCTTGACATTGCCCAACTGGGAATGTCATGTGGTAGATTCAAAAATTAGTTCTGAGATCACCTGTTACCTAATTCCTATGGCTTAGGGAATCCCCATTTTGACACTGACCCACTTTCCTATGGGAAGGGCTAGGAATATTTATTCTTACTATATTTTGCACTTCCAAAACCAAGCACTTTTGTTGTAGATAAAACTGGGTAGACAATGCACAAAGGGAAAGAAAGTCATTAAAATTCTTAAAGGTCTATTTCTTATGGATAAGAATGGTCTACATTTGACTACATTTTTTTTTCAGAAATTTTACTATGCCAGTATAATTATGCATTTTTAAGAATAGCAAGGAGAAGGCAATGGCACCCCACTCTAGTACTCTTGCCTGGAAAATCCCATGGACGGAGGAGCCTGGTAGGCTGCAGTCCATGGGGTCGCTAGGAGTCCGACACAACTGAGCGACTTCCCTTTCACTTTTTACTTTCATGCATTGGAGAAGGAAATGGCAACCCACTCCAGTGTTCTTGCCTGGAGAATCCCAGGGACGGCGGAGCCTGGTGGGCTGCTGCCTATGGGTCGCACAGAGTTGGACACGACTGAAGCGACTTAGCAGCAGTAGCAGCAGCAAGAATAGCAATGATGTAAAATTCTTCTTATAAGGTTTTATAAGCTACTTTTTAATGATAAACACCATAGGTCAATTCAAACCAATCAGTATAAGCTCACAGAATAATAAAAATGATCCTGTAATTTCTAATGATCCATTTTAGTATGATAACAATGATAAGAATCATTCATATTTATTCCTGACCTCTTCACTACCTAACACTGTTGTGCATGTTCAACCTACACTTAGTCTTTTCCTCCTCACCACAGCCTAGGAGGAGGAATTATACTGTTGCCTGACTTTATGTTTTTTCTTTTTTTTGGCTGCACCATGGGGCATACGGGATCCTTAGTTCCCAGACCAGGGATGAAACCTGCAAAATATGGAGTCTTAACCACTGGACCACTAGGGAAGCCCATGTTGCTGGACTTTAACCATCAGGGAAGTGAGGCACAGTGAGGGCAGGGCTAGCCAGTCACAAAACTAAGATATGAACAGATTCTGTGTGGTCTCTGAGCCCCACATGTAACCAGTACACACTACTGCTTCTCACCTGATAAGACCCTCACCCTCACTGTTCATCAGGGCACAGCAAAACTAATCAAACTGAGGTATAACACTTTTTCCCCACCTAAATAGGTAGGAATTTAAAATATTGATAGTAAGTAGTATGGTTTGGAATTTGGGGAATTGTGTCCTGTTATCCTGTGGAATGGGCTCCCCGACATCTTATTCTCCCTTCCTGTGCCTCAGGGATGGTCCTGTTCTAAATTTATGGCTCTCTTGTAGGCAGAGCAGAGATTGCTTGTGTTTCTCAGTGATTTTATTATTTTCTGTATTTACAAGAGTAACACAGGTTTACAGGTTAAAAAATAGAACATATAAATGGAAATAATGGAGAAGGAAATGGCAACCCACTCCAGTGTTCTTGTCTGGAGAATCCCAGGGACAGGGGAGCCTGGTGGGCTGCCATCTATGGGGTCGCACAGAGTCAGACACGACTGAAGTGACTTAGCAGCAGCAGCAAACGGAAATAAAATAAAAATACCCTAAATATAGCACTCAAAGATAATCCTTGCTAATGTTTTCATCTGGGTTATATGGTCCCCAAAGCTTTCAAATATATGTATTCATGCATGTACAGATGCATTCATATGCTCTGTACAAAAGGTAAGACCTCATTTTAGATTTTTAATCTGCTTATATCACTGTATTGGGTTGAATTATATTCCCCAACAAGATATGTCCAAGCCTTTACCCATACCTGTGAATGCAACCATATTTAGATGTATGGTCTGAGCATATGCAATTGAGATGAGTTCATACTGAATTTAGGGTGGTCCCTAAAACCAATGACTGGTGTCCTTATAAGAAAAAGGACAAGGTGATTTCATACACACAAGGAAGAAGGCCATGTAAAGAAAGATGGAGGTGAAGACTGGAGTCTGATGCTGTAGTATGGCCCTGTCAACACCCTACTTTTGGACTCTGGTCTCCAGAAGTGAGAGAGGAAAAAAGTTCTGTTGTTTTAAGCCATGAATTTCATGTTTGTTTGTTTTTTTTTTATTGCCAGTTCAGAAAAGTATAAAAGTTCATGTGCAGGAGCCATGTCATCTCAGGTTTAACCATTGAGTTTCCCCATATTTTCCTCTTATTTCCACTTCAGAGTTAGTGAGTAAGTGCTAATGGAATAGTATGGGTTTCAAGCTCAGTATATATTTACTGATTAGTGTATGAATGAGTGATACAAAGAAATGGTAGTACTAGGAAACTAACACACTCAGTAAAAACATCTCTCAAATGTCACTGAATATGAATAAAAATCAGTGTAAACCCTATTTTTCACAGCTTCCAGGATACTAGTATCAATAAAGATAGAGAAAACAAAATACAAAATTGGCTAAAATTGTATTTGTGCCAAGTCCTTTTTATGTATCATATGCCATGCATCATATTCATGTATCAGTTCTTCAGTGCTCACAGCACCTCTATGAGGTAGATACAATTGCTTAGACTCATTTTATAGATTAAAAAACTGTGGGACAGAAAAATAAGGATTTGGCCCAGGACTGCACAGTTAGGCAGCAGGTCAGCTTGGGTTTGAACCCAGCACCTCCTGCTCCAGAGCCTGGGAAACTGTTGAAGATTTGATATTAAGCAATAGGAGCAATGTGTACAAGCATGAATATTTTATATGGTTATTAAAAGAATTTTCAGGATGTTAACATATTTATATAAAATATCTGAACCTGGAGACAAAAAGGAGACTTGTGACCTTGGTGAGAGCACATTCATTGCAATTATGGGGACAGAAACTACAGTGTGGTAAGGTAAGGGGTAGGTAGGAAGAGAAACATATTAAAAACTGAATGCAGAAATGCTTTCTGGAGCTTTGATGTTGAAGGGTGGGGGAGAAAGGAGAAAAGAGAGAGAAAGAAGGCCTGTGATTGTATGGGGATGAGAGGTACAAAGAGATTTAAAAAAATATTTTTTCACTTCTTAAAAGTATGAAGTTAATTTGCTAGGGCCATGTCACCTCAGAGTAACCACTGACTTTTCTCATATTTTCCTCTTATTTCCTCTTTAGAGTTAATGTTTTGTTCAGTTCACATCAGTCACTTAGTCCTGTCTGACTCTTTGCGACCCCATGGACTACATAGCACGTCAGGCTTCCATGTTCATCACCAGCTCCCGGAACATGCTCAAACTCATGTCCATCGAGTCAGTGATGTCATCCAACCATCTCATCCTCTGTTGTCCCCTTCTTCTCCTGCCTTCAATCTTTCCCAACATCAGGGTCTTTTCAAATGAGTCAGTTCTTTGCATCAGGTGGCCAAGGTATTGGAGCTTCAGTATCAGTCCTTCCAATGAATATTCAGGACTGATTTCCTTTAGGATTGACTGGTTGGATCTCCTTGCAGTCCAAGGAACTCTCAAGAGTCTTCTCCAACACCACAGTTCAAAATCATCAATTCTTTGGTGCTCAGCTTTCTTTATAGTCCAACTCTCATATCCATACAAGACTACTTGGAAAATCATAGCTTTGACTACATGGACATTTGTCGGCAAAGTAATGTCTCTGTCTAGTTTGGTCATAGATTTTCTTCCAAGGAGCATGTGTCTTGATTTCATGGCTGCAGTTACCATCTGCAGTGATTTTGGAGCCCAAGGAAATAGTCTGTCACTGTTTCCATTGTTTACCCATCTATTTGCCATGAAGTGGTAGGACAAGATGCCATGATCTTCATTTTTTGAGTGTTAAGCCAGCTTTTTCACTCTCTTCTTTCACTTTCATCAAGAGGCTCTTCAGTTCCTCTTCACTTTCTGCCATAAGGGTGGTGTCATCTGAATCTCTGATGTTATTGATATTTCTCCCACCAATCTTGATTCCAGCTTGTGCTTCATTCAGCCTGGCATTTCGCATAATTTGCATTCTGCATGTAAGTTAAATAAGCAGGGTGACAATATACAACCTTGACGTTCTCCTTTCCCGATTTGGAACCAGTCTGTTGTTCCATGTCCAGTTCTAACTGGTGCTTCTTGACCTGCATACAGATTTCTCAGGAGGCAGGTAAGGTGGTCTGGTATTCCCATCTCCTTTAGAATTTCCCACAGTTTGTTGTGATCCACACAGTTAAAGGCTTTGGCATAGTGAGTAAAGCAGAAATTGATGTTTTTCTGGAACTCTCTTGCTTTTTCTATGTTCCAACAGATGTTAGCAATCTGATCTCTGGTTCCTCTGCCTTTTCTAATTCCAGCTTGAACATCTGGAAGTTCACAGTTCATGTACTGTTGAAGCCTGGCATTATTTGCTAGTATGTGAGATGAGTGCAATTGTGCGGTAGTTTGAACATTCTTTGGCATTGCCTTTCTTTCGGATTGCAATGAAAACTGACCCTTTCCAGTTCTGTAGCCACTGCTATGTCTTCCCAATTTGTTGGCATATTGAGTGCAACACTTTAACAGCATCATCTTTTAGGATACAAAATAGCTCAACTGAAATTCTATCACCTCCACTAGCTTTGTTTGTAGTGATGCTTCCTAAGGCCCACTTGACTTCACATTCCAGGATGTCTGGATCTAGGTGAGTGATTACACCATCGTGATTATCTGGGTCATGAAGATCTTTTTTGTACAGTCCTTCTGTGTATTCTTGCCACCTCTTCTTAATATCTTCTGCTTCTGTTAGGTCCATACCATTTCTGTCCTTTATTGTGTCCACCTTTGCATGAAATGTTCCCTTGGTATCTCTAATTTTCTTGAAGAGATCTCTAGTCTTTCCCATTCTATTGTTTTCCTCTATTTCTTTGCATTGATCACTGAGGAAGGCTTTCTTATCTCTACTTGGTATTCTTTGGAACTCTGCATTCAAATGGATATATCTTTCCTTTTGTCCTTTGCCTTTCATTTCTCTTCTTTTCTCAGCTATTAGTAAGGCCTCCTCAGACAATGATTTTGCCTCTTTGCATTTCTTATTCTTGGGGATGGTCTTGATCACTGCCTCCTGTACAATGTCACGAACCTCCATCCGTAGTTCTTCAGGTACTCTGTCTATCAGATCTAGTCCCTTAAATCGATTTTTCACTTCCACTGCTTTATTGACTATGTCAAAGCCTTTGTTTGTGTGGATCACAACAAACTGTGGAAAATTCTTAAAGAGATGAGAATACCAGACCACCTTACCTGCCTCCTGAGAAATCTGTATGCAAGTCAAGAAGCACCAGTTAGAACTGGACATGGAACAACAGACTGGTTCCAAATCGGGAAAGGAGTATGTCAAGGCTATATATTGTCACCCTGCTTAATTAACTTATGTGCAGAGTACATCATGAGAAACGCTGGGCTGGAAGAAGCACAAGCTGGAGTCAAGATTGCCAGGAGTTATGTCAATAACCTCAGATATGCAGATGACACCACACTTATGTCAGAAAGCCAAGAACTAAAGAGCCTTTTGATGAAAGTGGAAGAGAGTGAAAAAGTTGGTTTAAAACTCAACATTCAAAAAGCTAAGATCATGGCATATGGTCCCATCATTTCATGGCAAATAGATTGGGAAACAGTGGAAACAGTGCCAGATTTAACTTTGGGGGGCTCCAAAATCACTGAAGATGGTGACTGCAGCCATGAAATTAAAAGATGTTTGCTCCTTGGAAGAAAAGTTATGAGCAACCTAGACAGCATATTAAAAAGCAGAGATATTACTTTGCTGACAAAGGTCCATCTAGTCAAAGCTATGGTTTTCCAGTAGTCATGTATGAATGTGAGAGTTGGACTATAAAGAAAGCTGAGTGTTGAAGAATTGACGCTTTTGAATTGTGGTTTTGGAGAAGACTCTTGAGAGTCCCTTGGACAGCAAAGAGATCCAACCAGTCAATCCTAAAGGAAATCATTCCTGAATATTCATTGGAAGGACTGAACCTGAAGCTGAAACTCCAATACTTTAGCCACCTCATGTGAAGAACTGACTCATTTGAAAAGCCCCTAATGCTGGTAAAGATTGAAGGCAGAAGGAGAAGGGGACAACAGAGGATGAGATGGTTTGATGGCATCATCGACTCAATGGACATGAGTTTGAGTAAACTCTGGGAGTTTTTGATGGACAGGGAGGCCTGGTGTGCTGTAGTCCATGGAGTCCAAGAGTCTGACATGACTGACCGACTGAACTGACTGAACTGTATAACTGTAAGGGATTTGATTTAGGCCATACCTGAATGGTCTAGTGGTTTTCTCTATTTCAATTTAAGTCTGAATTTAGAAAGGTGTTAGAAAGTATGTAAGAAAGTGTTCTAGTTTAGAACCTTTTGAAATGTTAGTCGTCTAATTTCAGTCTTTTACACGTGGTTGACCAGTTTTCCCAGCACCACTTGTTTACGAAATTGTCTTTTATCCATTGTATATTTGCACCTCATTTGTCAAATCTTAGGTGTCCATAGGTGCATGGGTTTATCTCTGAGCTTTCTATAGTGTTCCATTGACCTATATTTCTGTCTTTGTGCCAGTACCATACTCTCTTGATGACTGTAGCTTTGTAGTATAGTCTGAAGTCAGAAAGGTTGATTACTCTAGTTCAATTCTTCTTTCTCAAGAATCCTTCGGCTATTCAAGTTTTCTTATGTTTCCATACTAATTGTGAAATTATTTGTTCTAGTTCTGTGAAGAATACCATTAGTAGCTTGATAGGGATTGCATTCCATCTGTAGATTGCTTTGGGTAATACACTCATTTTAACTTTAGTGATTTTTTTCAATCTATGATTATGGTATATTTTTACATCTATTTATGTCATCTTTGATTTTTTTCATCAGTGTTTTATATTTTTCTACATATAGGTCTTTTTTTTTTTAAGGTAAATTTATTCCTAAGTTTTTTATTCTTTTCATTGCAATGGTGAATGGGTTTCCTTAATTTCTCTTTCTGTTTTTCATTGTTAGTGTATAGAAATGCAAAGGATTTCTGTGTATTAATTTTATATCCTTCAAATTTACTGTATTCATTGATTAGCTCTAGTAATTTTCTGGTGGTATCTTTAGGGTTTTCTGTGTAGAAGATCATGTCATCTGAAAGCAGTGAGAATTTTACTTCTTTTCCAATCTGGACTCCTTTTATTTCTTTTTCTTCTCTGACTGCTGTGGCTGGGACTTCCAAAACTACGTTGAATAGTAGTGGTGAGAGTTGGCACCCTTGTCTCTTCCTGATTTTAGATAAAATGCTTTCAATTTTTTGCCATTGAGAATAATATTTGCTGTGGGTTGTCATATATGGCTTTTATTATGTTGGAGTATATTCTTTCCGTGCCAGCTTTCTGGAGAGTATCTTTCAATTTATTAACATGGTGTAGCACATTGATTGATTTGTGAAATAGGGAAGAATCTTTGCATCCCTGGGATAAAGCCCACTTGGTCATGATGTATGATCTTTGTAATATGTTGTTGGATTCTGTTTGCTAGAATTTTGTTGAGGATTTTTGCATTTATATTCATCAGTGATATTGCCCAGTAGGTTTTTGTTTGTTTGTTTGTTTTTTGGTGGCACATTTGTCTGGTTGTGGTATTAGGGTGATGATGGCCTCATAGAATGAGTTTGGGAGTTTACCTTCCTCTGCAATTTTCTGGAAGAGTTTGATTAGGATAGGTGTTAGCTCTTCTCTAAAGTTTTGGTAGAATTCAGCTATGAAGCCATCTGGCCCTGGGCTTTTTTTTGTTGGAAGATTTTTGATTTCCATGCTTGTGATGGGTCTGTTAAGATTTTCTATTTCTTCCTGGTTCACTTTTTAAAGGGTACTCTTTTCTAAGAATTTGTCCATTTCTTCCAAGTTGTCCATTTTATTGGCATATACTCATAGTATTCTCTTAAGATCTTTTGTTTTTCTGGGTTTTCTGTTGTGATTTCTCCATTTTGATTTCTAATTTTCTCGATTTGCCTCTTCTCCCTTTTTTCTTGATGAGTCTGGCTAATGGTTTGTCTATTTTATTTATCTTCTCAAAGAACCAGCTTTTAGTTTTGTTGATCTTTGCTCTAGTCTCTTTCATTTCTTTTTCACTCATTTCTGCTCTGATTTTTATGATTTCTTTCCTTCTTCTAACCTTGGAGTTCTTCTACTTTTCTTTTTCTCATTGCTTTAGGTGTAAATTTAGCTTGTTCATTTGATGTTTCTCTTGTTTCTTGAGGTAGGCTTGTATAGTTATGAACCTCCCTCTTAGCACTGCTTTTACTGAATCCCATAAGTTTTGGGTTGTCGTGTTTTCCTTTTCACTTGTTTCAATACATATTTTGATTTCCTGTTTGGTTTCTTCCGTGATCTGTTGGTTATTCAGGAGGGTGTTGTTTACCCTCCATATATTTGTGTTTTTTATAGTGTTTTTCCTGTAGTTGACATCTAATGTTACCTCATTGTTATCAGAAAAGATGCTTGAAATGATTTCAAGTTTTAAAAATTTGCCAAAGATAGATTTATGGCCCAGGGTGTGATCTTTCCTGGAGAATGTTCCATGTACACTTAAGAAAATCGTGAAATCCATTGTTTGGGGGCAAAATGCCCTGTAGATATCAATTAGGTCTAACTGGTCTATTGTATCATTTAAAGCTTGTGTTACCTTGCTAATTTTCTGGCCAGTTGATCTATCCATCAGTGTGAGTGGGGTATTAAAGTCCCCCACTATCATTGTGTTACTGTTAATTTTCCCTTTCATACTTGTGAGCATTTGACTGACATATTAAGGTGCTCCTGTGTTGGCTGCAAATATATTTATAATTGTTATATCTTCTTCAATTGATCCTTTGGTCATTATGTAGTATCCTTCTTTGTCTCTTATCACGGTCTTCATTTTAAAGTCTATTTTACCTGATATGAGTATTGCTACTTCTGCTTTCTTTTGGTCTCCATTTGCATGAAATATCTTTTTCCAGCCCTTCACTTTCAGTCTGTATGTGTCCCTAGGTTTGAGGTGGGTCTCTTGTAGGCAGCATATATAGGGGTCTTGTTTTTGTATCCATTTGGTCAGTCTTTGTCTTTTGGTTGGGGCATTCAATCCATTTACCTTTAAGGTAATTATTGATAAGTATGATCTCATTACCTTTTAATTTATTGTTTTGAGTTCATTTTTATAAACCTTTTCTGTGTTTCCTGTCTAGAGAAGATCTTTTAGCATTTGTTGAAGAGCTGGTTTGGTGGTGCTGAATTCTCTCAGCTTTTGCTTGTCTGTAAAGTTTTTGATTTCTCCTTCGTGTTTGAATGGGATAGTTGCTGGGTAGAGGAATCTTGATTGTAGACTTTTCTCTTCCATCACTTTAAGTATGTCCTGCCATTCCCTTCTGGCCTGAAGAGTTTCTATTGAAAGATTAGCTGTTATCCTTATGGGGATCCCCTTGTGTGTTATTTGTTGCTTTTCCCTTACTGGTTTTAATATTTTCTGTTTGTGTTTGATCTTTGTTAGTTTGATTAATATGTGTCTTGGGGTGTTTCACCTTGGGTTTATCCTGTTTGGGATTCTCTGGGTTTCTTGGACTTGGGTGGCTATTTCCTTCTCCATTTTAGGGAAGTTTTCAACTATTATCTCCTCAAATATTTTCTCATGCCCTTTCTTTTCATGTTCTTCTTATGGGACACCTATGATTTGAATGTTGGGGCATTTAATGTTGTCCCAGAGTTCTCTGAGGTTGTCCTCATGTCTTTTAATTATTTTTTCTTTTTTCCTCTCTGCTTCACTTATTTCTACCATTGTATCTTCCACCTCACTTATCCTCTCTTCTGCCTCAGTTTTTCTACTGTTGGTTTTCTCCAGAGTACTTAAAATCTCAGTTATTGCATTTTTTATTATTGATTGACTCTTCTTTTTTCTTTCTAGGTCCTTATTAAATATTTCTTCTATCTTCTCAACCCTTGTCTCTAGTCTATTTTTCCATAACTTCATTTTGTTTTCAAGATTTTGTATCATCTTTACTGTCATTCTAAATTCTTTTTCAGGTAGACTCCCTATCTCCTCCTCTTCAGTTTGGTTTGGTGGTTTTTTTTATCATGTTCCTTCACCTAATGAATATTTCTCTGCCTTTTCATTTTGTTTAAATTGCTGTGTTTGGGGTGCCCTTTCTGCAGGCTGGAAGTTCGTGGTCCTCTTAATTGTGGAGACTGCTATCTGTGGGTGGGGTTGGACCAGTGGCTTGTCAAGGTTTCCTGATTGCAGGAACTTGTGTTCTGTGTTCTGGTGGGTGGAGCTGGATCTTTTCTCTCTGGAGTGCAATGAAGTGTCCAGGAGTGAGTTTTGGGGTTTCTATGGGCTGGGCATAGCTTTGGGCAGCCCATCATTTAATGTTCAGTATTGTGTTCCTGTTTTGCTGGAGGATTAGTGTGTGTATTTTGCAATGGAACTTGTTGGCTCTTGAGTGGAACTTAGTTTCAGTGTAGATATGGAGACTTCTGGGTGATCTCTTGTCTTTACTTTCACAACCAGACACATCCACAACTGTGCATTGTTTCCACTTTGTCTAACGCTCTTCTTTCTTTCTGGAGCTATTTCTCTGCTCTTCTCCAGTAGTGTATTGGACACCTGCTGACCTGGGGAGTTCATCTTTATTTTCTTAGGTCTTAGATCTACATTTCATGATTTATGGCATGCTTTACTTTTATTTTTAATATATTTAAATATGTTTAAATATAAATTAATATTTAAGTACACTACACTTTGAGTTGTTTCTTCTATAAGTTGTGAGGTATGTGTTGCTGCTGCTAAGTCTCTTCAGTCGTGTCTGACTCCGTGCGACCCCATAGACGGCAGCCCACCAGGCTCCCCCGTTCCTGGGACTCTCCAGGCAAGAACACTGGGTGGGTTGCCATTTCCTTCTCCAATGTATGAAAGTGAAAAGTGAAAGTGAAGTCGCTCAGTCGTGTCCAACTCTTAGCGACACCATGGACTGCAGCCCACCAAGCTCCTCCTTCCATGGGATTTTCCAGGCAAGAGTACTGGAGTGGGGTGCCATTGAGGTATGTGTTAGAGTCCATTTTTTTAGTTATGCATGTCCAGTTCTTTTGGTTTTATTTCTTCTTTTGCAATATACGTTTCTTGGGATTTTCTCCACAGACAATAATGTCATCCACAAAGATGAAAGACATTTTTTTACATTACAATTTGTGTGTCTTTTATTTCTCTCTTTTTACTTTGCCTTCTTGTACCAAATAAGATTTCCATTATGAAAATGGAACTTATGAAAATGGGGAGTTCATCTTTCAGTGTCATATCTTTTTGCCTTTTCATAGTGTTCATGGGGTTCTCAAGGCAAGAATACTGAAGTGGTTTGCCATTCCCTTCTCCAATGGACCACGTTTTGTCAGAACTTTCCACCATGACCCATCTGTCTTGGATGGCCCTCCACAGCGTGGCTCATAGTTTCATTGAATTAGACAAGACTGTAATCCTTGTGATTAGTTTGGTTAGTTTTCTGTGAAGGGTTTTCATTCTATCTGCCCTCTGATGGATGAGGATGAGAGGATTGTGGAAGCTTCCTGATGGGAGGACTGGCTGTGGGGAAAACTGGGTCTTGCTCTAGTGGGGGGGCCATGCTCAGTAAATCTTTAATCCAATTTTCTGCTGATGGGCGGGGCTGTGTTCCCTTCCTGTAGTTTGGCCTGAGGCCCAACTATGGTAGGGGTAATTGGGATAATGATGATGTCCTTTCAAAAGGACTTATGCCAACACTTTGTGGCTCTCAGGACTGTTGTAATCAGTCTATTTATTAGGGCTTCTTTAATTTCTCTCAGCAAGGTTCTGCAGATTCAGATTACAGGTTATACACATCTATGGACATAGGTGTGCTACATAGATTATCTCTATATGTTCATACTTTATGATGATATTATTGATGGCATTTTAAAAATTGGAATAATAGTGCTTTACAACATGTTAGTTTCTGCTGTAGAATGAAGTGTATCAGCTATCCATACATCTCCTCCCTCTTGGATCTCCCCCACACACATCTGGGCCACCACAAATCACCAGGCTGAGCTCCGTGTGCTATACAGCAGGTTCGTACTAGCTATCTGTTTTACACATGGTAATGTGTATATGTCAATCCCAATCTCACAATTCATCCCACCCCTGTTTCCCCCTCCCCATCCACATTTTCGTTCTCTATGCATGTCTGTTCATGCTCTGCAAATAGGTTTATTGGTACCATTTTTCTTGATTCTACATGTATACTTTAATATACCATATTTGTTTTTCTCTTTCTAACTTACTTGACTTTGTATGACAAACTGTAGTTCTATCTACATCTCTACAAATGATTCAACTTTGTTACTTTACATGGCTGAGTAATATTCCATTGTATATATGTAGCACACCATCTTTATCCATTCATCCGTTGATGGATATTTAAATTGCTTCCATGAATGGCACTGTTTTTTTAATACAAATCCCAGATATATTTTCACTGAACCATCAGTAACCAGATGTTGCTGGGAAATCTTTTGGGTTGAAAGCACCACAGAATAGAATAGAAAAGATTCTTGATGCTTAATGTGTGTATTATTTAGGTTCCCAGAGAAACAGAAACAATAGGATGTATTTTGAGGAATTGGCTAATGAGATTGAATAGGCTTGGTGAGTCCAAAGTCTAATGCAGGAGGCCAACAGGCTGGAGGCTCAGGAAAGAGTTATAGTTGGAGTCTGAAGGCAGCCTGCTAGCAAACCACAAAGAGCCTATGTTGTAGATGAAGTTCAAAGGCAGTCTCCTGGCAGAATTCCTTCTTGTTCAGAGAAGGTCAGCCTTTTGGTCTCTCCATGCCTTCAACTGATTGGATGAAGCCCATCCACATTATGGAGGGCTAAGTGCTTTACCCAAATTTTACCTATTTAAATGTGATTCTCATTCAAAAACACTCGCACAGAAACATCTAGAATAATGTTTGATCAAATATCTGGGCACTGTGATCCCGGCAAGTTGATACATAAAATTACCATCACAATATTCATTTGCCTAGATGCTCATATCAGCTTTTAAATGTCATTGGCAATGTACCAAAACAAAGGACAAAAATATCATAGAGATAATTCTACAGGTCATCTCCAGAAAATCATTCACTGAAATGAAATAGTTTTATAGCTTTAACGTTTGTGTGGTTAGGATTGAATTGTAGAGTTATCTTCATTATCCTCAAACAAATCTACCTTGATGAATTCCTGGGTTCTTGGGTGGTAAGAAAAAGTGGGAGAGAGCATTATGAATGTGGGTATCCATGTATGTAGGCGGGGATGTGTGTGTGTGTGTGTGTGTGTGTGTATTGGTGAATTTGTGAGGAATATTTGTGTCAGGAATATTTGAGGTTAATTCCTGTGTGTTATGTCAGTCCTGCTCAGTTCCTAGCACATATTAGGAAACATATCAAGATCGTTGCTATTTGTTTTATCACAGATTTCCTTGGTCAGCATGGTTACCATGGGGACTCAGTGACTGCTGTGGGATTTATTACAGACTGAAATCCACTTGTGACTCTTATCTGAATCTGTCATGACTATGTTAGTTGTTAAGTGCTGCTTTTATAATTTTGTCATTTCTTCTAGATTTATTGATGTTAATTGACATTCAGATGTTGGGTTGAGCTTTCCCTTCTCCCCTATCATTTATTTATTTATTCATATATTTCTTTCATTAGTATGACTCATAGATTCTTATTTTTTCAAAGGGTTACCATCTGACAGAATTATTTATTTTTATGATCAAACTGTCACAAAATTGGCCTGTCAGCCCTACAAAGTTGCCTCTCTGTCCATTTTATGCCTTCCTAGGATTCTCTGAACATGTGCTTTGCTCTCTGAGCGTGAGTATATGCCAGTCTGCAGAAAGGAAGTGATGATGTCCACTTCAAGGCATTACTTTGAGCATATGAAGAGGAAATGAAGATAACCAACATGGTGTGGCATCTAGTAACCTTTCAGCAATGTTAGTTCCCATTCCAACATTACCTCCTTGATTCTGTCAATGTGATACCTCATTTCCATAATAGCATGTCTATTGGAGAGAATACTTGGACATATAACATAAGCAGGGATAAGGGCACATGTCCATGATGTGAGAGCCTCAGTGTCACTGCTGTGTGTGGAGGGGGCTGTGTGATGGAGCTGGGGAAGAGGAAAAGCATCATTGCACAGCTTCCAGGGAAATGAGAGGGGGCAGGCAAGCAGATCCTGAGCCCCTTCCCTTGCTTTTCACGGGCTTTCCCTTCTTCTCATTTTCCTCTCTATTCCATGTGTTTATCTCCTTACTCTTCCTTACAGTGGAACATTAGAGAAGGTATGGACTCTGAGCCTCAGAAACAAGATCCAGTAGAGAAGAACCAAGTGTGATATTGAGTCTACTAGGCATTTTTCTGGAGCAAAAGAAGAGAGGTGAATCACTCTTGCCTTTTCCTCCTGAGGGAGAAGCTGCAAGTTAAACTTGGCTAACTGTGTGGTTAAACCAGTGAACCTGGTTTCAGTTCAGGGGGCTTTATTTGGAGGGGACAGAAAGAAGCATGTTGTGAAACTTGCTTTCATCTCTTGACCTCACTAAAATTCTGGGAATTGGCAACACCATCTGAATGCTGACTGGAAGGCTTATTTGAGAGACAGTCTTGCCCCTCCCTTAAGCCTCTGTCTTGTCCCTAAAGTTGCCCAGTTGGGACTGTCATGTGGTAGATTCGTGAACTACCTTGGACCATGCTGTTACCTCATTCCCTTGGCTTAGGGATGTTCCTCATTTTGCTGCTGAACAGTTTCCTTTGGGAAGGGCTAAAAATACTATTTTTTTCACTACCAAAAAACCAAGACACTTTTGTTATAAATAAAAAATGTGAAATATAGGAGAGGAAAAAAAATTAGAGACTCTTACAGTGGATAAGCACTGTTATCATTTGAATATATTTTTAGAAATTTTATTATTCAATTGGTGTTTTTTTTTTAATTTAAGTATAGTTCATTTACAATATGTGAAATAACTCAGACAGAGAAAGACAAATATTATATCATATCGATTATATGTGGAGTTTTAAAAATAATATGGGAGAGAAGAGGGTAGGATAAATTGAGAAAATATACACACACACACACTATCAGGTGTAAGCCAGATAACTAGTGGGAAGCTCCTATATAACACAGAGAGCCCAGCCTGGTGCTCTGTGAGGACTTAGAAGGGTGAGATGGGTGGGAGGGAGGCTCAAGAAGGAGAGGATATATGCATAATTATAGCTGATTCACGTTGTTGTACAGCAGAAACCAGCACAACATTGTAGAAAAATTATCCTCCAAGTAAAAAATAAAATGAATACAAATGAAAACTATAAAATAATTTTTAATATAAACATATTGTGAAGGTCAGTCTATGCCAATCAGTACAAATGCACATAATAATAAAAATGGCAGTGGTAACATTAATAATCAATTTGTATATCATAATAGTGATAAGAATGCTTAATATTATTGCTGATTTCCCCTCTGCCTATGCTATTGTAAGTGCTAAACCTGTACTTGCTCATTTAGTCCTTACCACAACCCACAAGGAGGAACTACTGTTGCCCGAATTTAAACATCAAGGAAGTGAGACAGAGTGAGGGCAGGGCTCGCCAGTCACAAGACTAAGATGTGAACAGATTCTGGGTGGCTGCTGAGATCCACATCTAACCTGTGGACACTACTTCTCATCTGATAAGACCTGCAAAGCATAATCAACCAAACTGATATACAGTTGTTTTCCCCACTTCAATACACAGGAATTTAAAATAGTGATAGTGACCACTATAGTATGGAATTGGGTGGAATGTGTCCTGTTATGATCTAGAAGGGTTCCCCGATATCTCATCTCCCTTCCTGTGCCTCTATGGCATTCCCATTCCAAAAGCTTTCCTATGTTTGGGCTAGGAACCCTCTTGCTCTGCTCCATTTTGTTTTGTTTTTATATAGGTACAAGAGCAATTGGTATTCATTTTAGGTAAAGACAGATGACATAGAAAAGAGGTGAAAAAAGCATTACCCCAAAACATACCACCCAATTAAACTGTATTATCCTCTATATTATATTCCTCCAGAATTTTCTAATGCAGATATTAATCTTCTTAATAACCTAACAATCGATAGTTATTTAATTTTAATTGATTACTATTTATTTGGCTGCACTGGGTCTTAGTTGCAATACACAGGATCTTTGATCTTCATTGCAGCATGTGGGGCCTTTAGTTCTGGCATGGGAACTCTTAGTTGTGGCATGTGCAATCTAGTTCCCTGCTGCTGCTGCTGCTAAGTCGCTTCAGTCGTGTCCGACTCTGTGCGACCCCAGAGACGGCAGCCCAGTAGGCTCCCCCGTCCCTGGGATTCTCCAGGCAAGAACACTGGAGTGGGTTGCCATTTCCATCTCCAATGCATGAAAGTGAAAAGTGAAAGTGAAGTCGCTCAGTCGTGTCCAACTCTTAGCGACCCCATGGACTGCGGCTTACCAGGCTCCTCCGTCCATGGGATTTTCCAGGCAAGAGTACTGGAGTGGGGTGACCAGGGGTGAAATCTGGGCACCCTGTATTGGCAACATGGAGTCTTAGCCACTGGGCAGCAGGGAATTCCCCATAGACATTTATATATTTGTGTGTTTAGTGTTAGTTGCTCAGTTGTGTCTGACTCTGAGATCCCATGGACAGTAGCCCACCAGGCTCCTCCATCTATGGAATTCTCCAGGCAAGAATACTGGAGTGGGTTTCCATTCGCTTCTCCAGGGGATCTTCCTGACTCAGGGTTGAACCCAGTTCTCCTTCATTGTAGGCAGATTCTTTAGCAACTGAGCCACCAGGGGAGCCCCCATTTATGTGTATATTTGTATATTTATCTACAGTGGATAAGATCTCATCTACATGTACTTTGGGAACCTGCATACCTCATTGAAGTTGGTTAAGTGCGTCCCCCGAAAAGATGTGTCCAATCTTTTTTTTTAATTTTATTTTATTTTTAAACTTTACATAATTGTATTAGTTTTGCCAAACATCAAAATGAATCCGCCACAGGTCCAATCTTAACACCCTCATACAAGTTCAGTTCAGTTCAGTCCAGTCGCTCAGTCGTGTCCGACTCTTTGCGACCCCATGAATCGCAGCATGCCAGGCCTCCCTGTCCATCACAAACTCCCGGAGTTCACTCAGACTCATGTCCATCGAATCAGTGATGCCATCCAGCCATCTCATCCTCTGGCATCCCCTTCTCCTCCTGCCCCCAATCCCTCCCAGCATCAGAGTCTTTTCCAATGAGTCAACTCTTCGCATGAGGTGGCCAAAGTACTGGAGTTTCAGCTTTAGCATCATTCCCTCCAAAGAAATCCCAGGGCTGATCTCCTTCAGAATGGACTGGTTGGATCTCCTTGCAGTCCAAGGGACTCTCAAGAGTCTTCTCCAACACCACAGTTCAAAAGCATTAATTCTTCGGCACTCAGCCTTCTTCACAGTCCAACTCTCACATCCATACATGACCACAGGAAAAACCATAGCCTTGACTAGACAGACCTTTGTTGGCAAAGTAATGTCTCTGCTTTTGAATATGCTATCTAGGTTGGTCATAACTTTTCTTCCAAGGAGTAAGCGTCTTTTAATTTCATGGCTTCAGTCACCATCTGCAGTGATTTTGGAGCCCCCCAAAATAAAGTCTGACACTGTTTCCACTGTTTCCCCATCTATTTGCCATGAAGTGATGGGACCGGATGCCATGATCTTTGTTTTCTGACTGTTGAGCTTTAAGCCAACTTTTTCACTCTCCTCTTTCACTTTCATCAAGAGGCTCCTTAGTTCCTCTTCACTTTCTGCCATAAGGGTGGTGTCATCTGCATATCTGAGGTTATTGATATTTCTCCCGGCAATCTTGATTCCAGCTTGTGTTTCTTCCAGTCCAGCGTTTCTCATACAAGTTAATGTTTTATCATACAAGTTAATGTGACCTTAATAAGAAATAGTCTTGAGAGATTTAATTCAGTTAAGGATTGAAAGTGAAAAGTGAAGTGGCTCAGTCGTGTTTGACTCTTTGCGACCCCATGGATTGTAACCCACGGAATTTTCCAGGCAAGAGTACTGGAGTGGGTTGCCATTTCCTTCTCCAGGGGATCTTCCTGACCCAGGGAACAAACTCAGGTCTCTTGCATTGCAGGCAGAGGTGTTACCTCTGAGCCACCAGGGAAGCCCCAGTTAAGGATACTGAGGTGAAATCAACAAAGGCTAGTGTTCTTATAGGAGAAAGGAGGGGAGATTTCACACACAGGGAAGAAAGTCATGTGAAGAGATATTGAGAGGCAGAGATTGCAGTTGTGCTGCCACAAACCAAGGGGCTCCAGAAGCCACTGAACACTAGCAGCTGTAAGGATGGATGCTTCCCTAGAGCCTTTGGCAGGAGCCTGGCCCTGCTGACACCTTGATCTCAGACTTCTGGTCTCTAGAACTATGAGAGCTTGTCTCTGAAGTTTCTGACATTTTAAGCCATGAAGCTCATAATAATTTGTTATGGTGACCCAGTCGTGTCCGACTCTTGGCAATCCATAGACTGTATCCTCTGTCAATAGGATTTTCCAGGCAAGAATACTAGAGTGGATAACAATTCCCTTCTTCCAGGGGATTTTCCTGATGCAAGGATTGAAACCGAGTCTCCTGCATTGTAGGCAGATTCTTTACCAGTTGAGCCATCAGGGAAGCCCCAAAGTGGCCCTAGGAGACTGTTATGAATGAACCATCAGCCTATATCCTATTTTTTATGCCTGTGGGGGTAGTATTGCCAATAAAGACATATAAGAAGGAAGAAATATGGCTAAAACTTACTAATGTGCTAAGTACTTTTTATGTATCATCTCCATCAGTCCTTGTAGCACCCTATGAGGTAGATACTGTTGCTCTGCTCATCCCCATTTTATAGAGGAAACGCTGAGTGACAGGGACGTAAAGACTTGGCCCAGCACTGCACAATTAGGGAGCAGGACAGCATCATACATCAAACTCCCACTGGCTATCTATTTTACATATGGATAATGTATATGTTTCAATGCTATTCTCTCTCTAAAAGGATTAGTTCTTTGAAAGATTACCAGTTAATATGAAAAAGCCATCTCATCTCAGAAGTTTGTCTCATGGTATAACAGAGATACTTGCTTCCTTCATAAAGATTTGTATATTGTCATAGAAAAAAAAAATGAGAAATGACTTTTCACAGTGCCTTCTTTAGGACAAAGGCCCAGACAGCCCCTACTTCTTTCCCCAACACTTAAAGGGCCCTGAAGTCTGACCATGTGCTGTACCCTTTGGGCAGGTTTCCTCATTCATCCACTAAGACAGCTTTGTGACAAAGGCACCATGAGTCCCAAGATGTCCCAAGATGAGTCCCAGTCACAGATGCCCAAGATCATGGTGACAGAGCCTGGGTCACCTCTGCAGGTAAGTGTCAGGATGGGTTGAGGTTCCATCCCTCACCCTCCCTGAGGACACAGAGCAGCCTCCCTTTCAGAAGATGGGCTTTCAGGGCTGGAGAAATGGTCACACACCCCTGCTGTTGTCCCACAGTACTCACTCACCTACCCCATTGGGAGAGGAAGAGGACAGAGAAGATGAAATCCTGCCCCTTCTGCCAGCTGACCTCTGTGTCCAGGCCACATGCATTGGCTCATCCCTGAAGAGAGGGGTGGGGCTCGGGCAGAAGCTCAGGTATTGCCCTTGAGAAAGGTGATCTGGAGGGAGGGCAAGTGATATGTGCAGAAGTATTTTAAGGAATTGTATTTTATATTTCATGTCCTTTAATCCTAGCAGCTATTCAAGTTACCCATTATTATGACCATTATTCAGAACAGAGTACTAACTGCGTGTGTGTGTGCTAAGTTGCTTCAGTCATGTCTGTTCTTTGCGACCCTATGAACTGTAGCCCGCCAGGCTCCTCTGTCCATGGGATTCTCCACGCAAGAATAGTAGAGTGGGTTGCCATTTCTCTCCTCCAGGGGAATCTTTCCAAGACAGGGATGGAACCCACGTCTCCCTCATCTCCTGCATTGCAGGTGGATGCTTTATCGCTGAGCCACCAGATAAGCAAAAACAAGAATACTGGAGTGGGCTGCTATGCCTTCCTCCAGGACTGACTTTAGGGGATTTCAGTTAATCAGGAACACAGCTTTGTTTTCCTCCTGATCAGTAGCTAACTCTGGAAATTCAGGAGTATTTTTTCCATTTTGCCTTGAAGCCCATAGAGAAGTATAAATGGTTTTGTTAGCCTTTACTTACATAGTTATGGACATTTGGACAGCTTCCTATATTTCCATTTTTCTTTCCTATTTCATGCAATGCTGCAGCAAATATCCTCTTACCAGCTTACTTTTGTACATGTGTAAAAATTTCCCTGCCATCTTCCCTGGGATGTGATTTCAATAGTTTAAATTCTCTCACAAGGTGTCAGAGCATTCTCATTTCTTACCCACCTCTAAACTTTTGTTCATAATATTTACATTTATTTCTGACTGTGTTCTGTTTTCTTGACTTATGCTGAAGTTGAGCCTCCCCAACCCGTCCTCCCCCATACACACAAGCCAGTTTTCAAATGTTTGTGAATTATATTTGTCAGATGATAGATAATGAAACGATATTTAGATGCTTTCACTAGCATTCCTTAAATTATTAGTGAGTTAGAACATATTTTTATGATTATTGGCCATTTTAATTTCTTCATCTGTGAACTGTTTACACATTTTGTCCACTTTGATATTTTGTCGTAGGAGCTCTACATGCATTCACTGATCCATGGACTTGTGATTTCAATGCATTTTTATTGGGTGAATATTATTTGCCAGACACTCCAGTGAAAATCCATGTCCTAGAAGATCTCTCTTCTGAGATCTAGATGCTTATATTTATTGAGAGTGTCCACCTGGAGAAAGAAAAGTATTAGTACCCATCCATACATGCATGATTGTCAAGGAAAACATACTCAATTCAAAACACTTATCTCTAAGCCCCGAATCACCACAAAGTAAAAAGGATGCGGTGTTTTACATGAGGAGAGCACTGCCTCAGGATTAGCATTTCTGTGATCTCTACAGTTATGGTAGGATATTTTCATATATATATATATATATATATATATATACATGCACACATATAATTCTTAGATATTATATAATATATCTGAGTGTGCCTTTTCTAATTTATAAAATGGAAACAATTGTTCTGAGGAGCAAAAGAACAAAATATGTCGAGTGTCATAACAGTATATTGTACATAGGACACTCAATAGATGTTAGTTCCCTTCCTATCCCATACCCATCTTTCCTTTATAACCCTTGACATAATCCAAATAGCATTACTCTATGATGGCAATTGGAAATATTAAGCAGAAGAGAAACGTATAAGTTTCCATTATGTATTAACTTCTGTGTTCTATCTCTTCACTGGCGTAACTTGCCAATTAGTTTAGGAAGAAGGAAACAACCACTGGACCAGCTCCATATGGTTTGAGAAAGAAACCACCAAAACCATCACCCCACGTCACTTTATTGTGTATACTTTCCCTTTGCACTTTTTATCTTCTGTGTTAATTTCTCCAGAATAATATATGCAACATTATCCAGAAAGAGGAGGTTTGCAAAGGAACACTGCAATAGGATACTGGCACCAGGTACATCATCCACCTTGGGGTAAGTCATTTCCCCTGTGTTGTTTTTCAGATAAAATCTGTGAGATAGATATAGAGGTAAATGAGATCCCATTTAGGCAAGAGTCTTTCCTTTTGAGACCTTAGTTGGGAAGGAAGAAGGGGTGATTTCCAAATAATTACTTTCCAAACTTCAGCTCTTATCACACTCTGTATCAGATGAACTCAATAAGTCCTCATCCTGTTTCATAATTGAATGACCACTTATGCATGGTCATAGGATGATTGGAACTTAAAACTTGTGAAAAGCAGGATCCTTGACCTCAGGAAAAGACAAAGAACTCAGCTTTCCTGAATGTGTACTATTTTTAATCTCATGTATTTTGCACAACCTTGCGGGCAGGTAGAGAATATGATTTCTACACCATTTTGTAGCTGGTGAAGTGATGATGTACAGAGATTAGGTAACCTGGCTGGGGGTCATCCTACTACTAAGAAAAGCAGAGACTAGTACCTTACATGTCCACACACAGACTGCATGAGGCTCAGCCACACATCAGGCCAAAATCAAGTAAATTTTGCTTTCCTGCTGACCTGTGTCACCTCTGTAATCTGTATCTTCATTTCTGATTCCAGGATGCCAGGTATCCCTATATTTTTGCAAGTCAATAAACCTGATTCGATCTCAATTTCCTATTTTGTAAAATCTGGGGAGTGTGAAAAGAACACAAGCAAAATTTTGGAGGTGATGAATACATTTAGGACTTTGGTTTGGTGATTATTATGAGTTTATGCATAGGTCCAAATTCAAGAATATATATATGTTAAACATGTGCAATTTTTTGGCATATCAATTATACCTTGGTAAAGCTAAAACAAACAAGGGGCTATGTTTAAACTATTATAGGTATTTTTGAAAGCAGAGTCCCCAGACAACCTATATGCCATAAGGAACATGCACTCTCTAATAGAGGGCCAATTCTCCTGTTGAGGATTAATAATTGAAGAAGCAGTCCCTAAATACATACAGACAGGAAGTGCACAGACTCTTTAATGGACACTGACTGATTGAGGGCCCCACCAGCAGTATCAGAACATGTAGGTTTCCCCTCATGCTCACCCACTGGACATACTCCATAGTTTGTTGTTATACTTTCCAATGTGATGAATGGAAAATCTATTGCCATCATTTTTAACTGCATATCAAGGTTATTGAAAATAAATCTTTCCTCCTATACAAGACTCTGTCAGTCATAACTGTCATTTTTTTTAACTGCAAATGGGTCTTGTTACTTAGGAAGCCTAACAATGAGTTACAGTCACATAAGCCTGCAGATTCTCCTAATGCTACTGCCTGCTTGTAAGCTCTATCTCTGTGTGCATGTGCGTGTGTGTGTGTGTGTGTGTGCGTGTGTGTACTCTGGGGGCTCCCAATGACAGTGTGTATCCTTGGAAAGAGATTGAGAATATCTCTGTGATGTATGTTGAGTTCAGGGTTAGAGAGGAGCTGGATCTGCTCATTCCCAAGACTTTCTAAATGGCACACAGCTAGACCACAATGTGCTTCTGAGCAGACAGTAGTCCCTTTCCCCAGATGGAAGGCAAGCCTGTCTGCACTCACCTGCTCAGGTCAGGGATAGACCACTCCAGGACGTGAAGTGTGACAGTCTGACTAAATCTGCTGCTGAGCTCTGAAACTGAGGGCTCCCATCTTGCAGCCTCCACTCTAGTATTCTTGCCTGGAGAATCCTGTGGACAGAGGAGCCTGGTGGGCTGCCGTCTATGGGGTCTCACAGAGTCAGACACAACTGAAGTGACTTAGCAGCAACAGCAGCAGCAGCATCTCGCAGCCTCAGTTGCAGAGTCCTGAAGAGCTATATCCTCTCAACCACCCACCACACAGGTTCAGTCATCTTCCTGAGGAGTTCCACACTCATGGATAAAGATCCTTAAATTCTTATCACATCTTTGACACACTGTACATCCATCTATTCTTCCATTCATATATTTTACGGGCATTAGGAAGAAACTCTATATCACTCTTTGGGTAAGTCTTAGGTGTCTCCAGAATGGAAACAAGGCAGTAAGGCATGGGAAGCCTGGTGTGGTACCTTGAGATGTTACATCTAAGAAGAGATGGATCATTCTCATTAAGATCTCAACCTGCTCAAGTGTTCTATAAATGGTGATTTTTACAACATCATTTACTGCTGTGAGCCTCTGTCCACATCTCTAGTTACTGTCCTCTTGATGTATATTCTTCCCTTTGCACCAAAATTTTACAAAGAATTCTTGATACTCAACTCACACCTGCCCTTTGACTCAATCTTCATCCCTTATCTAACGGGCTGTGTTCTCCCACACTTTTAAATTTACCATGACCGTGTCAATATTCACCTCTTTGTCACATTTATAGATCATGAGTCAAATATAGACAGATATTTCTGCAGAAGGTATGTCTGTCCCCAGGACAGAATTTATTTGCTGTATATAGACAAAGATTATATTGTCATGCTATCAGTTACCAAAAAGCTCAGATTGTAAAATACCTTCCATAGAATCAGTCAGACAGTGTGAAGGCTGTTCCTTAGACAAGTGGAGTGAAGTTGCTCAGTTGTGTCCGACTCTTTGCGACCCCATGGACTGTAGCCTACAAGGCTCTCTGTCCATGGAATTTTCCAGGCAAGAACACTGGAGTGCATTGCCATTTCCTTCTCCAGGGGATCTTCCCAACCCAGGAATCGAACCCAAGTCTCCTGCATTGTAGGCAGACGCTTTTACCATCTGAGCCACCAGAGAAGTCTACACTTTCCCTTTTACATCCCATATTCTTGCTTCATTGAAAGGGATTTTGCAAATAAATTTAAGGCATGTTAGCAATTTTTTATGGTCATTTAAATAAACTCTGATGTACCTGTTTTCATTTCTTTGTTAAAGATTTCCAAGTATGCAATGAAATCATCTAAAATTATGTCTCACACTTTGCCACAGTTAAATGTGTCACCTAAAGTATTGTCTGTTATACCACAATTAAGCAATATACTAGTTTTGAAATACCAGTGTAATGGTGGGGATAAGTCTTTGGCAGGTTCCTGGCTCTTAAGTCAAAATACTTGTACTGCATTACAGAAATCACATTTTTAGGATGTATCCATTCAGTAAAATAACACAAACCTTATAATAAAAATATATACAAATCCATACTAATATAGATAAATGAATTAATAAAAAGAGGAAATAAATTTTCTTGATTAAACAATTCAAAATAATACAAATAGATACCTTGCCTCCGTGAGATCAACCTTCCACCTTGTATCCCTGAAGGCAGGGCTGACTTAGTGATTCACTTATAAAGAATAGAGCAAGTAAACGGAAAACCATTATTGTACAGTGGAGAAACTCAGCAAACAGCATCTTAACCCAGTGATGAAGGTCAACTTCTCCAATGATTCAGTGATGTCATGTGGGTACCATGTCTTCCCAGATATGATGTGATGAGAAGGGCACCTCAACTCTGTGGTATTTTTTCCCCTAAATCCACAACCACAGTCTAATCATGAGAAAAATAACAAAATATGCCTGTACTCTTCAGGACTGTCAGAGTCATGAAAACAGTGTGACAGATCCTCAGGCAGTTAGAGAGTTCTTGCAATGGACAAAAGACAGTCTCTTCAATAAATGGTGCATGGGAAAACTGGACAACTACAAATAAAAGAATAAAATTGGAGCATTCCCTAACATACAGAAAAATAAACTCAAAATAGACTAAAGACCTAAATGTAAGGCTGCATATTATATAACTCCTAGAGTAAATCATAGGCAGACCACACTTGGATATAAATTGTAGCAATGTTTTTTGTTTGTTTGTTTTTTGATCCATCTCTTAAAGTAAAGGAAATAAAGACAAAACTAAACAAATATGGCCTAATTAAACTTGAAAGATTTTGCACAGCAAAGGGAACCACTGACAAAATGAAAAGACAACCTACTGAATGGGACAAAATATTTGCAAATGATATGATTGATAAGGGATTAATATTCTGCTTACATAAACAGCTCATTCAAATCAACATAAAAAAACAACCCCACACCAATTAAAAAGTGGGCATAAGAACTGAAGAGACATTTCTCCAAAGAAGAAATGCAAATGGCCAATAGGTACATGAAAAGATGTTCAACATTGCTAATGATAAGAGAAATGCAAATCAAAACTACAGTGAGATATCACTTCACACCTGTCAGATGGCTATCATTAACGAAAGCCCCACAAATAACAAATGTTGCCTAGGATGTGGAGATTTAGGAACCCTGGTACACTGTTGATGGGAGTGTAAAGTGGTGCAGCCACTGTGGAAAACAGCATGGAGCTTTCTTAAAAACTAAAATATAGAACTGCATGACCCAGCATTTCCACTTCTGGGTACATAACCAAAACAAAAACACTAACATGAAGAGATACATGTGCATTAATGTTCATGGCATTATTTATAATTGCCAAGATATAGAAGCAACAAGTGTCCATCAACAGATGAATGGATAAATAAGATGGATATATATATAGAGAAAGAGAAGATGTGGTATATGTGTGTGTATATATATATATATATATATATAGAGAGAGAGAGAGAGAGAGAGAAAGAAAGAGAGAGAGAGAATGGAATACTACTCGGCCATAAGAAAGAAGAAATAATGCCTGCAACAAGCAACGAACACGGATTGACTTGGAGGGTATTATGCTAAGTGAAATGTCAGACAGAGACAGACAAATATATGATATCACATATGTAGTCTAAAAAATAAAACAAACTAACAAATATAACAGAAATAGGCTCACAGATATAGAGAACAAACTCATGGCTAGCAGTGGTGGGTGGGAAGGAACAAAAGGGGTGGAGGAGTGGGAGTGGGAGGTACAAACTACTGGGTATCAGATAGACTCAAAGATGTACTGTACATCATGGGGAATGTAGCCAATATTTCATAATAACTTTGGCCACCTCATGCGAAGAGTTGACTCATTGGAAAAGACTCTGATGCTGGGAGGGATTGAGGGCAGGAGGAGAAGGGGACGACAGAGGATGAGATGGCTGGATGGCATCATCGACTCGATGGACATGAGTTTGAGTGAACTCCGGGAGTTTGTGATGGACAGGGAGGCCTGGCGTGCTGCGATTCATGGGGTCGCAAAGAGTCGGACACGACTGAGCGACTGATCTGATCTGATAAATGAAAGTAACCTTTTAAAATTGAATAAGATATTTAAATATTAATATATGAATGGAAATCATTGTTAATAATAGCCAAAAGTGGAAGTAACCTAAATATCCACCAATTTGTGAATGAATAAATAAAACGTGGTATGTTATTTGGCAATAAAAAGGAATGAAGTACTGATACACGCTACAGCTTAGAGGAACCTTGAAAAAATTATGCCAAGTGAAAACCTGAACATGCAAAAGATCACATATTATATAATTCCCTTTATATGAAATGGCCAGAAAGAGGCCATCAGTATAGCCATACCGAAGCAATTCCCCGCTTTCCATCCAGACTTCTAGAAAGCTCTGTCTGGTGAGTTTGCCCCTGTGTCCCACTTTCCTGTTCCCAAATGTTTAAGCTGCAGTTCAGGCTTTTGTCACAAGGTGGAACCAACATACCTCCATTACCAGACTTCTGTGTCAGTTCAATGGCTCAGTCCTGTCTGACTCTTTGTGACCCCATGGACTGCAGCATGCCAGGCTTCCCTGTCTATCACCAACTCCTGGAGCTTGCTCAAACTCATGTCCATAGAGTCGGTGATGCCATCCAACCATCTCACCCTCTGTCATCCCCTTCTCCTCCTGCCTTCTATCTTTCCCAGCATCAGGGTCTTTTCCAACGAGTCAGTTCTCTGCATTAGGTGGCCAAAGTATTGGAGTTTCTGCTTCAGAATCAGTCCTTCCAATGAATATTCAGGACTGATTTCCTTAGGATTGACTGATTTGATCTCCTCGCAGTCCAAGTGACTCTCAAGAGTCTTCTCCAACACCACAGTTCAAAATTATTGAGCTTATTATGGAGCTCCACATTATGGAGCTTATTCTAATAATGTAAAGGGGCTTCAATATGAGGATCTGGCACAGCCAAATAAATAATAAATAAAAATTAAAAATAAATAAGATACAGAGTGTCATATCACATTATTCAAAAGCTGGATACAATATCCAAGAACCAGATAAATCTCAAATTGAAAAAAGGCAATCAACAGACACCAACACAGAAATGACATGGATGTTGGAATTATCTGACCAGGAATTTAAAGTAGACCTTATGAGAATGTTTCAAAAATTACTTACAAATATACTTGAAACAAATAAAAAAATAATCAAGTCTCAGCAAAGAAACACAAGATATAGAGAAAACCAATTAGAAATTTTAGAACTGAAACATAAATTAAAAGCTCAGTGGATAGATTGAAGACCAGAATAAAGAAAAGAATCAGTGAACTTGAAGACAGTATGTTAGAGATTGTACAATCAGAACAACAAAGAGAAAAGGTATTTTAAAAAAGAACAAAGTCTCAGGGACCCATTGATCTAACAAAGGATATACTATGCTTCTCATTTTTGTCCTGGAGGGAGAGGAGAAAAAGTGCACGGGTGAAAATGGATTTGAAAAATAATGGCTTAATAATCATCAAATCTGGCAAAAAATCTAAACTTACATTTTTAATTAAAATTCTTTAGTCAATTTATTTAAGCTTAAAAAGGTTCTCCATTTTTCTCACCCCCCAACCCCTCACTTACTGCAAAGTGAAAGTGAAATTAAAGTCGCTCAGTCGTGTCCGACTCTTTGCGACCCCATGGACTTTGGCCTTCCAGGCTCCTCTGTCCATGGGCTCTTCCAGGCAATAGTACTGGAGTGGATTGCCATTTCCTTCTCCAGGGGATCCTCCCGACCCAGGGATTGAACCCAGATCTCCCATATTGTAGACAGGGAAGTCCTGTCAAAAGACAGAGGAGTGGGTGGTTTCCCAATGGCTGGGATGATCCTCCCGCTCATTAGCATATGAATTCACCCCACTGGCAAAACCTAGCCAAGCCACATTCAATGGCCCAAGCCCTTGCTCTTGGCAATGGCCAAACCATTCACTGTATCTATGAGCTTGATGGGGGGTGGGGGAGGTGTTGTTTTAGATTCTACATAAAAGAGATCAAACAGTATTTGCCTTTCTCTGTTTGAATTACTTAGCATGATGCCCTCAAGATCCATCCATGTCATTCCCAAGCAAAAAGATTTCTATTCTTTCTTGTGGGCGAATAATATTCTATTAAGTACATGTACCACATTGTCTTTATACATTCACACTGTGGATACTTAGGTTGTTTCCATATCTTCGCTACTGTAAATAATACTGCAATGAACATGAGGATGCATATACCTTTTCAGATTAGTGTTTTTATTTTCTTTGGATAATACCCAGAAGTGGAACTGCCAGGTCATATGATAGTTCTTTTTTTTTTTTCAATTTTCTTTGGAACCTCCAGACTGTTTTCCATAGTGGTTTCACCTATTTAAATTCCCATCAACAGTGCACAAAGTTCTCCACATCCCTGCCAACACTTGCTACTTCCTGTCTTTTTTAAATAACAGTCATTCTAACAAGTGTAAGGTGATATCTCATTTTGGTTTTGATTTGCCCTTCCCCAACAATTAATAATGTTTAACAACTTTTCATGTACCTGTTGGCCATCTGTATGTGTTCTTTGGAAAAATGTCTGTTCAGATCTGTCCATTTTAAAATAGGATTATTATTATTATTAGCTATTGAGCTGTATGAGTTCTTTGTGTATTTTGGACATTAGCCCCTTATCAGATATTTGCCATTATTTTATCCCATTCAGTAGGTTGTCTTTTAATTCTGTTGATGGTTTCCTTTGCTGTGCAGAAGCTTTGTAGTTTGATGTAGTCCCATTTACTTTTGTTGCTATTGCTTTGGTGTCAGATTAAAAAATCACTGCCAAGATCTATGTCAAGGGGCATACTGCTTGTTTTCTTCTAGGAGTTTAATGATTTCAGGTCTTATGTTCAAGTCTTTAACCCCATTTTGAGTTCATTTTTGTGTATAGTTGAAGATACTAGTCAAGTTTCATTATTTTGCATGTGGTGGTCTAATTTTCCCAACACCATTTCTTGAAGAAACTGTCCTTTCCCCAGTGTGTATTCTTGGTTCCTTTTGTCATAAATTAATGGACCAGCGACTTCGCTGGTGTTCCAGTGATTAAGAATCAGCCTGCCAAGCAGGGGATACAGTTTCCATCCCCGGTCATGGAAGATCCCACATACCGAGGAGCAACTAAGCCGGTGCACCACAGCTACTGAGCCCACACCCTAGAGCCCACGAGCTGTAACTACTGAAGCCCGTGAGCCTGGAGCCCACGCTCTGCAACAAGAAAAGCCACCGCAATGAGAAGCCTGCACACCACAACTAGAGAGCAGCCCCCACTCGCTGCAACTAGGGAAAGCCCACACACAGCACCAAAGCCCCAGTGCACCCAAAATAAACAAACAAATAATAAATAACCTATAAAAGTAAATTAGTTGATTACATAGGTGTCTAAATCTATATCTTTAAGAAATTGAGTGGACCAAAAGCAGAGTAAACCTAAAGAAGTTTAGGAAAAGACACACCATAGTCAAAGCTCAGAACAGTAAATGCAAAAGGGAAATCAGGGAAAGAAAGACAATGTACTACCTATAGGAGAAAAGTGGTATAAAGGACAGCAAATTCTTATCAGAAATGACGTGGTCCACAAGGAAGTGCACATTTTCCAAGTTCTGGATTAAGGAATTGCCAACCTCAAATCCTGTATCTAGCTTAATTATCCTTCAGAAATTATTGGGGATTAAAAAGGCATTCTCAAGTGAAGAAAGACTAAGAAAAAGTTTTCACCAGCATTTACACCCTGAAGAATGGATAGAGAAAACAGAAAGGAATTAGTAAAATAATAAATCTAGAAACATCTGGAAGGAAGAACAGCCCCCAAATATGATTAACTACTTTCCTTTTCCTCTTGAAATTTCCAAATTCTGTTTAATAATAGAAGCAAAATATATAACACCAGGGATGTCCCCGGAGGTCCAGTGGTTAAAACTCCACACTTCCACTGCAAGGAGCATGGGTTTAATCCCCAGTTGGGGAACTAAGATTCTGCATACCATGCAGCATGGTAAAGAAAAAAAATGCACTATGATACTAAAGGATGTTGTTTCAATGTATATAGCGAAAAACTTAAAGTGTCTTGTTCTACAAATCGTAGATGATAAGGGGACTTTATTGACCACATCAATGGAAAGAGCTGGGCGTGCAGACCCTCACCACTGTTGGGGAACATATTATTTATTAATATGAATGTATAAGTCAATGAATGAATGACAGATAAGGATACACATTTTCTCCATATTTTAAACAGGCAGTTGGGAAGTGAACATCTCCTCCTTGGATATTTGGTTACTTTGACTTCAATGACTTTTTCTCTTTCCTTAAAACATACCTCTATTTGAATGTGATGTTCCAAACTATACTAACACCTTCTATCTGATTTTGTCAGATCAATTCCCTGATTATTAAATACTTCTTCTCTAAGGTCAAAGGACTCAGAGAAGCCTAGGAATTACCCCTTGCATCTTTGTTAATCCTGATCTTCAGGAGGTTGGCAGAGAGATGAATTTAAGATAAATGAATGGGGCATTGTGGGCCCACCTGGTAAAGCACGAAAGCTACCAAGAAAAGAATCCAAAGTGATAGGGCCAACTGCGTATGAAGGAACCTCTCCAGATAACCCATTTCTATTTACAGAAACAAACTATTATATCCCAGGGGAAATCCTGTGCAGAGATTCTACTGAACAGACTTTGAAAAGGTCAGTTAGTGTGGGCAACAGTAAAATGCGCATTTGAGTAAGATAGGAATACCCCACGTGCCACCCAGAGCACAGAATTACCCAAACATAAGGGGGTGGTTTAGTCAACAAATGCAGTTCTGTGTGGGAGGTGGTCATGATGTTGGATTTAACTCTACAGAAATAAGTGCACAAAAGCTAGGTCCAGCCTGCTCAAGGCCCACTTCTCTTCGGGGCCCCCACCCAAGTACATGGATCCATGCAGCACCAGGTGGAGGCAGAATGCAAGGGGTCCCATCTACCTTGGCTGCATCTGAGCCAGGAGGAAAGGTATAGGAAGAAGGAAAAGAACCAGAAGGAAGACAATTCATCTCCAAGACAAAATAGTGTCTTGTCTCTGTTCCCCAGGAAATACAAACTTTCTGCTTTCAGGTTCTGTAGCATTCCAGAACTCAAGCCTTGAATCAAGATGGGCTCCACTGAGCCCAAGTTGGCAGCATGTGCTGTTTGGGGTCAAGAAGCCCAAGTTATCTGGAAGTGGAGCACGCAGTCACAGAAACCTGTCCTTAACTGTAGTTCAGGACCTCTTCAAAACCACCAGCCCATGCATGGCAGCATAGGTTGGGAGAATGTGTCGAGCTTAACTCTGGGACCTGTCGATGCTCCCATTATGTGAATGAATCCTGCATGGTCTTCATTTCATTTATTTAAAAAATCATTTGGTGGGCTTCCCTGGTGGCTCAGTGGTGAAGAATCCACCTGCCAATGCAAGACACGCTGGTTCGATCCGTGGCCCAGGAAGATGCCACATGCTGTGGGACCACTAAGCCCATGCAACATAACTACTGCGCCAGCACTCTAGAGCCTGTGAACTCAGCTACTGAGCACTCATGCTGCAAATACGGACGCCTGCGTGCCTAGAGCCCGTCCTGCAGCCAGAAGAGAAGCCACTGCGATGAGAAGCTCCTGCACCACAACTAGAGAGTAGCCCCCGCACGCTGCAACTGGAGAAGGCCCGCACGCAGCGATGAAGACTCATTGCCACCATAAATAAATCAATAAAGCTTTAAAGAAAAAGTATGTGGTGATGGCGCAGTTTTACTAAATGGGAAAATATTCAAGTCAAAAGATCTTCTGAGTTGTCTTCTGCCAGGAATGGAAGAGGGGGAGAAGCAACACAATCTAAGAAAGCATACATGTGCTCTTCAAGACACCGCTGTCTCATTTCTTGGAAGAAATGGGTAACAATGAGCAGATTTGCTTGCTACCATCCTCTGCTGTTCAGGAGAATACAGAACGTGCAATGAAACATCAGGATGGGGCTGATGTCAGACTGCCCCGGGCCAGGCGGCATCACCCCGTCTTACTGTTGTGCTGCATTCTCACATCCTGCCACTTTCCCCTGGCAACGCCAATGAAAATAAACTTTTGAACATGAAGGGATTGTTCTTTTTTTGTAGAATTCATGGTTTTATTTGCCAAGATAATAAAATTACTTTCTGCAATAGCATATGACATTAATTTTTCAGCGTAGAGTGGTCATTTGCTATTTAATTTAAAATCCTGTAACTCCACAAATTCACAGAAATCTAACTGATATGATTATCACATGGACAAAACATGTGATTTGTGCAGAACTGGCACAGAATCCAGGGTATGAGTAGGACCTTGACCCCTTTGCTCCTTTGACCTTCCTCTTCACAATGTTTGCTTTTAAAGCAGCTGTGTGATTCTCATTGCCAGTACTGTCCCTTGTCTCATTCAGTGGGATGCTCAGACAGCATCTGCCTGGAAGAAGCTTTATCATACATTTGCACTAATCAGGTGATTGTGAAATAGCTTCTAGAAAAAGATAATATTTTCTTTCTTCCTTGAAACAGAAAATTTAGCTACATACACCGATTGCTAGATGTTTTAGCAAGAGCAAATGTCACAGGAGGACACTAGTTTTCTCCTTAACATCCAAAACATGAAGAGGTTGTTATAAACGAATGTGATGACAGGTACTGTTAGGTGCCAAGGATCGATATCAGGATGGTCAGCTCTGGACTAAACCACACACCTTTAATTTGCACAACAGCATTGATACTCAAGGTTATACTCATTACTGTTGACTTGTTCTATGGTAAAAGTTGTGTTTCATTTATAAAGGCTAAAAAAGCATAAAAACATTGATGCTAAACTTTCACCCCTGAGCATGTTTAGTGTGACTGGTCATGCAAGCATCTATAGTGCCATGCTCTTCAAGCCTATATTTTCTGATAGAAATGTTGCCCTATTTGTCTTCCCCAGTATATAGTGGTTTTATTTTATTGAGGGTGGGATCCAATATCTGCCATTTAACAAAATGAAGACAAAATAGAAAAAAGGAAGTGTGTGGGAAAAAGTAGTGCCCAAGAATTGGGCCAGTCAAGTCCAGCACCACACTGAAGTAGACTCCGTGGTTTAGGAGTAAAGAAGACTTACTCTCGCATATCCTCTCATGCTCCCACAAAAGTCCAGCAACAAATGTTCTCAAGTTCCTCTTGCCTTGCCATGGGGACTCAGGAGTTGACCAAGAAAAACTACGTGGCCCCATGAAGAAAGGCACTGTCAGTGTCTGTCCTGAAAGGAGCCTAGTCAGGAAGCAGTCTCAAAGTATACGGTCTTGATCATCTCATGAAGATGTGTGGCAAGGGGCTCTCAGGAAAAAGATTAAGTCTGGATCATCCACATGGCACCTTTGCATGGGAACATGGTGGCTCTGAACTGGAACTGAACTGCCTTCCACTCACTTGACCAAAGCAATGAGACTGACCAGTATGGGTGAAGTGAGTGTGTGTGTGTGCATGTGTGTGTGTGTGTGTGTGTGTGCGTGTGCGCCCACGTGCATGCTCAGTTGTATCCCATTCTTTGCGACCCCGTAGACTGTAGCCTGCCAGACTCCTCTGTCCATGGAATTTTCCAGGCAAGAGTACTGGAGTGGGTTGCCATTTCCTATTCCAGGCGATCTTCCTGACCCAGGAATCGAATCTGTGTCTCTTGTGTATCCTGCATTTGAAGGTAGATTATTTACCATTGTGCCACCTGGGGAGCCCAAGGTAGGTTTAAAGAGAAGGAATGTTTTCTAATTTCCTTTGTCCTTGAGGGCTCAACCTGAAGAATATGTAACCACTGCTTTAAAGGAACCAGCTCCACTTGGCTGGATTGGATCAGAGCTCATGTCATCCTAAGTCTTGAGTGCCTTTTGGTCTGGAAAAGTGGCTTGTCTCCTACTATACACAACTGGGACATTCCCTCTGTAATTATGAATTGTTTTAAATAAATTAAAAGAGAATGTCTTTGATCACTGGAGTTTAACAGTGTTGCATTATTTCCACTGTGATGTTCTGAAACTTTTTCACCTCAAAATATTAGCAGCTCATGTTAGAGACACTGTAACATGAACATTTTATAGTTTAGACATTACATATATTTTACTGTTTATAATAAATGCCATCTATACAAAAGCCTGGCTGTTAATTTTAATATTGGCACAAGATCTGTTTTCCATGATATGTTAACACCTACAATTTCACTAACTGTTGAAGCTATTTTTTATTGAAATTCTGAAGCCAAAGGAGCCTTGTGTTCCTTTTGTTCATTTTTCCTATTTCCTTGAAATAAGAGATTGTGTATGGGCTTCACTGTGAAGACTTCAGATCAATTTTTGTGTTACACTTGGTTATCTCTTAGCTATATAACTTCTGAGTGTAAATCATTGAACTCTTCAGAGAAATATTATAAGGAATAAATCATAATAGGTGTGAAGGAAAGCACAGTGTTGGGATACACCTCACTGAGCTGATGAAAGGGCTTGAGGCAATGAAGGAGGAGAAAAGCCTGAGTGATCTCAGGGACACTGCAGAGATGGAACAGACCAGAACGTGGGGAGAGCTAACGGGTGGACAGAGTGTTCTGGTTAGGAATGTGACCCCAGGAGGCAGACAGGACCTCACTGGCAGATGGAGTCCATAGGACCTGGGGTCAGAGAGAAACTAAAGAGAGTGTTATGGTCTCCAGGAGGTGTGGGGGACCCCTTAGTCATGAATCCTTCTGCTTTATGCCTGCTTCCTACTTTAAAGGAGGCTCTGGGAACTTAGGATCAGCTCAGCTTCCCTACTGTCAGTGGACCTGGTCCTTTTCTGCCCTGTAGACCAGTGACAGACACGGGGCACTTTACTCCTTACCAATGTTGTACACCATATCAGTGTATAAAGGGGCTGTGTAGTGTCCCATGGAAGCAACTATGGTCCTTCCCCAATCAGTCCTATACCCGGATGGCCTCAGATCCCTGGAGTGTCCCATCAGTTACCTCTGAGCCCTGTCTGCTCACCTGGCACCCCCAATCTTCACTCCAGTCAGGATGGACTCCCCATCCCCTCCTTTCCATCTAGCCCCCTTAGGTCCTGCCCACTATCCCAGGCCCAGCTCCTCTCAGGAATTTCTGATGACTCCAGTGAGCCCTTCCTCCTCTTTTTAAATTAAGAGGGTTCTATAGAGATAATGGCACCCCACTCCCGTACTCTTGCCTGGAAAATCCCATGGACGGAGGAGCCTGGTAGGCTGCAGTCCATGAGGTCACGAAGAGTCGGACACGACTGAGCAACTTCACTTTCACTTTTCACTTTCATGCACTGGAGAAGGAAATGGCAACCCACTCCAGTATTCTTGCCTGGAAAATGCCAGGGATGGGGGAGCCTGGTGGGCTGTGGTCTATGGGGTCGCACAGAGTCGGACACGACTGAAGCGACTTAGCAGCATAGAGGTGACACTGGAAAAGAAAACGGCAACCCACTCCAGCATTCTTGGCTGGGAAATCCCATGGAAAGAGGAGCCTGGCTACATTCCACAAGGTCACGAAAGAGTCGGACATGACTGAGCGACTAAACAACACACACTTCTGCCTCTTTTGTACTTTTTATGTTTTTCTTGGGTAACCTCTTCCCTCTCCCCCAAGTTCTTCTTCTCCCTGTCCCTCAGTTATCCTTTTTCATTTTCCTATTACAAAATGGGAAGTAGTAACAATGACTACCTCACAGGGATGCTGTGAGCTCTGAAAGTGACAATACATTTTATAAACCTTGGTAATGAGAAATGTTATCTATATTTATTTCTACTTATAAATCTTTATTGCAATTTCTCTCACAGTAGGCATGAAAAATATAGAATGCAGTGTATTGATTATTTACAAGAACATTTGGGGATGCTGTTAGTGAGCATATTAGCTCCTGAAGACTGCATAACAAAACTCCACAAGCTATGTTGTCTGAAATGTAAAAAATGTATTCTCTCATAATTCTGGAGACATAAAGCCCAAAATCAACATGTTGCGCATGACCGTGCTTCTTCCAAATGCTCTGGGGTAGTATCCATTCTTGCCTCTTCTCGGGTCTGAGTGCTCCTGGAGCTCCTTGGTTTGTGGCAGTAGGGCCCCAATCTCCTCCTCCATCTTCACATGGCCTTCTTGCCTGTGTGACATCTCTCTCTCTCCTTCTCCTTTTCTTTTTAACAATTATTTTCATTTCCAGATTCTCAAGCTCTGCACAGTTTTAGTACTCCCTGAGAAATTAAACACTGTCTTATCCCTTCCATAAAAATGGGAGGAAAAGCATCAGTATATACTAATGACTGACACAAAACATTTACTAGTTTATCACAAAAATGCATTTATGGTAGGAGCATCAGAAAGAGTAACTGAAAAATTAAAATTTACCTTAAAAAAGATGTTAGAAAACTTTACAAATATGTGGCTATATATGTAAATCCTAAATACATTACACTATTTTATATCCATTTTGATAATGGACTACTCTAGGAAGATGTAATTACAAAACTTTAATTCAAGGAGTCCTTAAAATGTAAAGCAAAACAGGTCTTAAAAAATATTAGTTTGATGAAAAGAGAGATTTTAGTCTATTTTAGACAAATCTGGTTAGTTTCTAACTACACTTCATTTCAGCACAATCATCACTCAGGGGACAATCATTTAAGAGAAAGGGGAAATTAAAGTTTAAATTACCCATTATCACCCTATCAATATTGAAGTATATGTCATCAAGTATGCAAAATTACAGAATTTCAGTTATGAAATTTGGAGGCAAAAAGCATAATTATGTAAACACAATCTGTTTGGGTTCGTTTTTTTTTAATTATTAAGATTTGATTCTTGACTCAGGATATAGTCTGTGTGCATTTGAAAAGAATGTGCATTCTGCTGTTTTGGGGTGGATCACTCTATGAATGTCAATTAAATCTAGTTGGTTGATGGTGGTGTTCAGTTCATCTATAACTTTGCTGATTTTTTGCCTACTAATTCTATCTATTAGTGAGAGAGGAATATTGAAGATCCCAATAATAATTGTGGATTTGTCTATTTCCCTTTCAGTTCCTTCAGTTTTGCTTCATGTATTTTAAGACTGTTGTTAGCTATAATACATATTTATAATTATTTTATCTTCCTGGTGAATTGACTGCCCCTCTTTAACCCTGGTAACTATGTTTGCTTTCAATTTGACACTGTCTGATAATATAATTTATAGATTCTCCTGCTTTCTTCTGATCAGTGTTTGCATGGTGTGTTTTTATTCATCGTTTTACTCTTATGCTACCTATGTCACTATATTTGAAGTGAGTTTCTCATAGCCAACATATAGTTGGAGCATTATTTGTGTTTCTCATTATTGTTTTTTAAATCCATTCTGACAATCTAGTTCATTTAGTTATGTATTTAGGCCATTGACAATTAATTATTGGTGGTATGTTTTGATTTAGATCTACCACTATTTTTCATGTTTCGTTGGTCCTCTGTTTTGCTTTACCCTGTTTCCCCTTTCTTGCTTTCCTCTGGCTTATCTGAATGCCTTAGAGTACTTCATTTTAATTTTTTTTACTCTGATTTTGAATATCTCTCTGTGTATAACATTTTTGTGGTTACTCTGTGGATTATAAACTACCTACTTAACTTTTCACAGTCTATTCAGAATCAGTATGCTACCACTTCAATTGATATATAGACACCTCACCTTAATAGGTTCCTGTTACCATCCCCTTTATGGTATATTTGCTTTATGTATTATATATACATTGAAATGTACATAGATATCTACTATGGCTATTTTATTGAAAACTCCATTGGTCAGTGTTATATTTTGCTGTGGTTTTCCACTACTTACCATGCTTTCAGAAACCCACTCAGTGGCATCTTCATATTCACTTCCTCCCTAGATCTCTGTGAATCCCAAATTGGGGGAAGAGGCTGTGGGAATAAAAAATTGCCATTCATAGTGTTTTCAAATGTGTAATTATAGCATAATTTAAAAGTAATATATAGGTCATTATTCATACAAATGGCCAATTGCGCATGAAAAGATGCTTAACATCACTAATTATTAGAGAAATGCAGATCAAAACTACGATGTGGTATTACCTCACAGCGTTCAGAATGGCCATCATTAAAAATTTCACAAATAACAAATGCTGAAGAGGGTGTGGAGAAATGGGAACCCTCCTACACTGTGGGTGGGAATTGGTGCATCCAAGAGGGAAAGTAATATGGAAGTTCCTTGTTGTTGTTCAGTCACTAAGTCATGTTTGACTCTTTGCAAACCCACGGACTGCAGCATGCAGGCTTCCCTGTCCTTCACTGTCTCCCAGAGTTTGCTCAAACTCATGTCCGTTGAGTCCGTGATGCCATCCAACCATCTCCTCTGTCACCCCCTTCTCCTCCTGCCCTCAAGCTTTCCCAGCATCAGGGTCTTTTCCAATGACTTGGCTCTTTGCATCAAGTGGCAAAAGTATTGGAGTTTCAGCTTCAGCATCAGTCCTTCTAATGAATAGTTAGGGTTGATTTCCTTTAGGATTGACTGGTTTGATTTCATTGCTGTCCAAGCGACTCTCAAGAGTTCTCCAGCACCACAATTCAAAAGCATCAATTCTTCGGTGCTCAGCCCTCTTTATGGTCCAACTCTTACATCCGTACATGACTAGTGAAAAAAAACATAGCTTTGAATATATGGACCTTTGTCAACAAAGTGATTTCTGTGCTAGTTAATATGCTGTCTAGGTTTGTCATAGCTTTTCGAACAAGGACCAAATGTCTTTCAATTTTATGGTTGCAGTCACTGTTCACAGTGATTTGGGAGCCCAAGAAAATAAAGTTTGTCACTGTTTCCATTGTTTCCCCATCTTTTTGCCATGAAGTGATGGGACTGGATGCCATGATCTTTGTTTTCTGAATGTTTAGTTTTAAGCCAGCTTTTTCACTCTCTTCTTTTACCTTCATCAAGAGGCTCTTTAGTTCCTTATCACTTTCTGCCATTAGAGTGGTATCATCTGCATATCCAAGGTTGTTGATACTTCTCACAGCAATCTTGATTCCTGCTTGAGCTTCATCCAGCCTGGCATTTCACATGATGTATTCTGCATAGAAGTTAAATAAACAGGGTGACAACATACAGCCTTTTTGTACTCGGTTCCCAATTTGGAACCAGTCTGTTGTTCCATGTCTGGTTCTATTGCTTCTTGCCCTGCGTACAGGTTTCTCAGGAGACAGGTAAGGTGGTTTGGTACTCCCATATCTAAGAATTTTCCACCTTTTGTTGTGATCCACACTGTCAAAGGCTTTAGTCAATGAAGCAGATTTTTTTTTTAATTCCCTTGCTATTTCTATGATCCAACAGATGTTGCCAATTTGATCTCTGATTCCTCTGCCTTTTCTAAATCCAGCCTGCACATCTGGATGTTCTTGGTTCACATACTGCTGAAGCCTAGCTTGAAAGATTTGGAGCATTACCTTGCTAGCATGTGAAATAAGTGCAACTGTGTGGTAGTTTGAACATTCTTTGACAGTGCCTTTCTTTGGGATTGGAATGAAAACTGACCTTTTCCAGTCCTGTGGTCACTGCTGAGTTTTCCAAATTTGCTAACATACTGGAAGTTCCTTAGAAAACTAAAAATAGAGTTGCCATGTGATTCAGCAATTCCACTTCTGGGCATATATCTTGGAAAAAACTCTAATTTGAAAAGATATATGCGCCCCAATATTCATAGCAGCACATTTTACAGTAGCCAAGACATGGTAGCAACCTAAGCATCCATCAGAAGATGAAAGGATAAAGAGTATGTGGAATATATATATATATATAAAATAGAATGCTATTTGGCCATAGAAAAGGATAAAATAATGCCTTTTGCAGCAACATGGATGGACCAAGCGATTATCATACTGAGTAAAGTAAGTCAGAAACAGAAAGGCAAATGTCATAGGATATCACCTATATGTGGAATCTAAAATACATAAGTGACCTTATTTACAGAACAGAAACACACTCATAGACACAGAAAATGCATGTACAGTTACCAAAGGAGAAAGGGGGAGCAGGAAGGGATAAATTAGGAGTTTGGGATTAGCAGATACACACTAACATCTATAAAATAGATAAACAACAAGGTCCTACTGTATAACACAGGCAACTATATTCAGTATCTTGTAATAAACCATAATGAAAAAGAATATTAAAAAGGATATATGTATATACGTGCATAACGGAATCACTTTGCTCTATACTAGAAACTAACATATTTTAAATAAATTATACTTCAATGAAAAAGTAATATAGATCATTATTAACAAATCGAACAATACCTTGGGCAGCACTGAATGCCAGTGTCAAGAGAGAAAAGAACATTTAGAGCCCTGGTAGCTTCAGGATCGGACACGACTGAGCGACTTCGCTTTGACTTTTTACTTTCATGCATTGGAGAAGGAAATGGCAACCCACTCCAGTATTCTTGCCTAGAGAATCCCAGGGATGGGGGAGCCTGGTGGGCTGCCATCTATGGGGTCGCACAGGGTCGGACACGACTGAAGTGACTTAGCAGCAGCAGCAGCTTCAGGATATAATGGGAAAAGTTTTAGGGTTATTTCAAGTTCAAGTACTGTGCAGGCATTCAAAGCAGTTTCCCTGGTTTACCTCACCTCTCCTAACTTCTTACCCTTATCTGAAGTATAGGATTAAACAGGTAACTGAGTAAGTGTTAAGTTGAAAGGAAATACAATTTAGAGTACCACTTGTCAACATTAATTTTGTAAATATTAATTTCCTTTAACCTCCATATCATCTTTCATAGGGGAAACACCTGTTGTTAATTCACATAATCCCCATATTCTATTCTCTTGACCTTAGGGGTAGGATTCCATTGCTTTCATCATTATCAATCATTACCATCATCAACACCGACAACAACAAGATTGTTGTTGAATGAGTACCTATGGGGAATTTTAAATGACCTGTCCTTAACTCCTGATGGCCTATCACCTACATAAGAGGTCACTGTGTATATGCAGTGTTTGTCAATCTTCTTTCATTGTCAGGAGCCTTTTCAGACTTTTTTTGCCTAATAACCTCTAACCCCACTCCCCAGCAGAATGTGAAGTTTTTAATACTCCAGATGTAGTTGATCTGTTTGTGTACTGTGGCTGTGGTCCTTTGGAGGTTCACAGACCATTGTGGGTTTTGTTTTGTTTTTTGGTCTTCACCACACAGCTTGTGGGATTTTAGTCCCCTGACCAGGGATGGAACCCGGGCCCTCAGCAGTAAGGGTGCAGAATCCTAACCACTGGACTGCCAAGGAATTCCCCCACAGATCATTGTAATATCTATCAAACCTGACCCTCAAGAACCCATCTTCGATCCCTTGGGCATGGTGTCATCTGTTGAGAATGCATGGTATATTGTGATTAGGGCAAAAGCTGGAATCCCATTCCTCCTACATCCACCCCTCGATTCACACTATAAAAATGTCATGATCAGATGCCAGGCCTCGATGGACCATCCATGGAGCCACCCCAAGCATTGATATGGAGCAGTGCTCAAGTCCCAACTCTTGGAGAGACCTGTAGACCTCCAGCCTCATCCCTCTCTGGGAGAAATCTCACTTTCATCTCTATTACCTGAGATCTCCTTTCTCCCTACCAGGTACAAGCAGCCTAATCATTTCCATGCATGCATGTGCCTGCTTAGTCGCTCAGTCATGTCCAGCTCTTTGCAACTCCACAGACTGTAGCCTGACAGGCTCCTCTGCCGAAGGGATTATCCAGGCAACAATACTGGAGTGGGTTCCCAGGCCCTCCTCCAGGGGATCTTCCTGACTCAGGGATCAAACTGCATCTCCAGTCTCCTGCATCACAGGTGGATTCTTTTCCAGCTGAGCCCCAAGGGAAGCCCAATCATTTCCATAAGTTTTCACAAAGGACAGAAGGAACACTAGCTTCAGACAACTTCTGCTTCCAACTCTATTATAAACCTCCCATGCAGCAAGGGGCAGAAGCCCAAGGCCTGGCTTCCTGTTGCAGGGAGGGTAAACACAGGGAGAGCAAAGATTAACCAATTCGGAAGTACATGTCCTGATACCTTTGCTAAAGCTCTGCCACCAGCGACTAAAAGTGCCCAGGCTGCCTGCTTCCACCCCTGGCTATGGCAGTTGCCATGGGGAGCAACCTCTTGTTAATTTTTCTCTGTGCTCAGGAGCACATGCTTTGGAGTCACACATATCCACGAAAAGATGATAATGACACCTCACTAGTAGGGTTGTTGTGATATGAAATCTAGTCACCAACATGAAGAATTTAGATCTGGGTCCCTCTAAACAATCTATCTCATAAATAGGAGCTCTTTCCTTTGTTGACTAGAGAACTCATGTGGTCCTGACCTGCTCATTCAGTCAGGGTCCCTTACCTAGATTTCAGGCCAGAATCACCTTGCGGATCTTTTCCTAAACCCTCATATGAAATTCCCTTCTTGGTGTAAATAGGGCTTCTGTATCAAAAGCCCTTCAAGTTATTCAGCCATAATGATATGAGCCTTAAAAGATACATATGCCCATTTGGCACGAATAATGTATCAGTCAGTTAGTCAGTTCAGTTGCTCAGTTGTGTCCGACTTTTTGCGACCCCATAGACTTCAGCAGGCCAGGCCTCCCTGGCCATCACCAACTCCTGGAGTTTGCTCAAACTCATGTCCTTTGAGTCGGTGATGCCATCCAACTATCTCATCCTCTGTTGTCCCCTTCTCCTCCTCCCTTCAATCTTTCCCAGCATCAGGGTCTTTTCAAACGAGTCAGTTCTTTGAATCAGATGGCCAAAGTATTGGAGTTTCAGCTTCAACATTAGTCCTTCCAATGAATATCCAAGACTGTTTTCCTTTAGAATGGACTGGTTGGATCTCCTTGCAGTCCAAGGGACTCTCAAAGTCTTCTCCAAAACCACAGTTCAAAAGCATCAATTCTTTGGTGCTCCACTTTCTTTATATCCAACTCTCACATGCATACAAGACTACTGGAAAAACTACAGCTTTGACTAGATGGACTTTTGTCGGCAAAGTAATGTCTCTGCTTTTTAATTTGCTGTCTAGGTTGCTCATAACCTTTCTTCCAAGGAGTAAGCGTCTTTTAATTTCATGGCTGCAGTCACTATCTGCAGTGATTTTGGAGCCCCCAAAGATAAAGTCAGCCACTGTTTCCACTGTTTCCCCATCTATTTGCCATGAAGTGATGGGACCAGATGCCATGATCTTAGTCTTCTGAATGTTGAGCTTTAAGCCAGCTTTTTTGCTCTCATTTTTCACTTTCATCAAGAGGCTCTTTAGTTCTTCTTCGCTTTTTGCCTAAGGGTAGTGTCATCTGCATATCTGAGTTTATTGGTATTTCCCCTGGCAATCTTGATTCCAGCTTCTGCTTCATCCAGCCCAGCGTTTCTCATGATTTACTCTGCATATAAGTTCAATAAGCAAGGTGACAATATACAGCCTTAATGTATTCCTTTCCCGATTTGGAACCAGTCAGTTGTTTCATGTCCAGTTCTAACTGTTGCTTCCTGACCTGCATACAGATTTCTCAGGATGTAGGTAAGGTAGTCTAGTATTCCCATGTCTTTAAGAATTTTCCACAGTTTGTGGTGATCCACACAGTCAAAGGCTCTGGCATTGTCAATAAAGCAGAAATAGATGTTTTTCTGGAACTCTCTCGCTTTTTCTGTGATCCAATGGATGTTGGCAATTTGATTTCTGGTTCCTCTGCCTTTTATAAATCCAGCTTGAACATCTGGAAGCTCACGGTTCATGTACTGTTGAAGCCTGGCTTGGAGAATTTTAAACATTACTAAGGTGTGAGATGAGTACAACTGTAGGGTAGTTTGAGCATTCTTCTGCATTGCCTTTCTTTGGGATTAGAATGAAAACTGACCTTTTCCAGTCCTGTGGCCATTGCGAGTTTCCAAATTTGCTGGCATATTGAGTGCATCACTTTCACAGCATCATCTTTTAGGATTTGAAATAGCTCAACTGGAATTCCATCATCTCCACTAGCTTTATTCGTAATGATGCTTCCTAAGGCCCACTCCACTTGGCATTCCAGGATGGCTGGCTCTAGGTGAGTGATCATTCCATCGTGATTATCAGTTCTTCTGTGTATTCTTGCCACCTTTTCTTAATATCTTCTGCTTCTGTTAGGTCCCTACCATTTCTGTCCTTTATTGTGCCCATCTCTGCACGAAATATTCTCTTGGTATCTCTAATTTTCTTGAAGAGATCTCTAGTCTTTCCCATTCTACTGTTTTCCTCTATTTCTTTGCATTGATTGCTAAGGAAGGCTTTCTTATCTCTCCTTGGTATTCTTTGGAAGTCCACATTCAAATGGGTATATCTTTCCTTTTCTCCTTTGCCTTTTGCTTCTCTTCTTTTCACAGCTATTTGTAAGGTCTCCTCAGACAGCTGTTTTGCTTTTTTGCATTTCTTTCCCTTGGGGATGGTCTTGATTCCTGTCTCCTGTACAATGCCACGAACCTCTGTCCATAGTTCTTCAGGCACTCTATCAGATCTAATCCCTTGAATCTATTTGTCACTTCCACTGTATTATCGTAAGGGATTTGATTTATATCATACCTGAATGGGTTTTCCCTGCTTTCTTCAGTTTAAGTCTGAATTTGGCAATAAGGAGTTCATGATCTGAGCCACAGTCAGCTCCCAGTCTTGTTTTTGCTGACTATATAGAGCTTTTCCATCTTTGGCAGCAAAGAATATAATCAATCTGATTTTGGTATTGACCATCTGGTGATGTCCACATGTAGAGTCTTCTCTTGTGTTGGTGGAAGAGGGTCTTTGCTATGACCAGTGCTTTCTCTTGGGAAAACTCTACTAGCCTTTGCCCTGCTTCATTTTGTACTCCAAGGCCAATAGTGTATGACAATGTCCATTTCCCCTTCATTCTACCAGCATTAGTCATTAGCAGCTTTTTTCTTTACTTCCAAATATGATCTCTTCATTATTCCCAGACAGGCCCCAGTGAAGAGTCACCTCAGAAGGTCTGTCCTTAGACTTATAGGTTTACATGCTCCTTTGCTAGGGTTGCCAGATTTAGCAAGTAAACACATAGGATGCCCAGTTGTACTTGAACTTCAGATGAACAAAGAAATATTTCTTGCAACAAATTTACACTAAGAATATTTGTTGTTTATTTTAAATTCAAATTTAAATGGTTTAAATATAATCCAGTAACCCTATGCATGGAGTGAACTGGAGGAGAACCAAGATGCTCCTGTCAACAGCCCCAGCTGATTCCCCAGCAGAAGCCAGCACCAATGCTCATCCATGTGAATGAGCATTCTTGGATGTACTAGCCTAGTGGAGCCTCCAGCTGACAACAGCAGCAGGTGAGACTCCACATAGAGCAGAAAACCACCCAGCTGAACCCAGTCAACCCACAGTATCCTGAGAGATTAAAATATGGCTATTGTTTTGGTGGTGTTTGTCAAACAGAAATGGATATCCGAGCAACATAGTTTTGGTGATTTCTCTTTTTCTACAGTTTGTAACCATTGGATAAGATACGTATTTTCTGATCTTTGAAGGTTTGGTAGGATTTCATAATTTTGGCTATAGTCTGTGTGTGGGTTTATATGTGAGGATAGGTTTTGAACATTTCCTCAATTCCTTTTTGGATTCCCAGAATAAATTTTCATGATGTATGATTTTCATCATACTCTTGGAATTTCAGAAATTTTTTCCAATCCCCTTGCTCAGACAAGGCTTTGCTGCAAGTCATGTTTGTGAAGGGAAGAAGAGGGTATTGCTGCAAACTGCTCCCTGAGATGCATAGAAAGCCATATCCTCAGAAGATGGCTTTGTGAGTACAGTCAGAACAAGCAGTGTCTACCCATTTTGAGAAGAGTTTCTCAAAGAAGGTGTCCTGAAACACTTTCTCCTGCTACAAGGATAGACTTGCAAGGAAGCCACTCTTCTTGAGTATGCAAAGGATGCCTTCACTAGAACGCAGAGAGATATACATTGCAGTCCTGGTCCTTTCTAACTGTCCAGATACATCACTGCAGGGTGGATAAATCTCTGCAGTTCTGGGGTTCATGAATACGTAGCCCACTTGCCTTGTGTGAAATCTTACGCACATTCTACACTATCAGCTTTATAAGGAACAAAGTTGATGTATTTTTCTCCTTATTTTTCATATTTCTTATTTGGTTTAGAGTCAAGATGTGGAAGAATGTGTTTTCATGGCCTCTTAAAAACTCAACCACATTGGAGCAAAACCGTAAGAATAGTTTGGGAGTCAGTGAGACAGAAAAGAGAAGAGCTGTGGATCTGTTTGTAGACCCACTCCTGAGGGCAGAGGAAACATGTGCTCTATAAGGGCAGCTTGCTTCAAGAGTTTGATGGGAGAGGGCCTCTGCTGTGCAATTTGTTTGTTCTTCCAACCTCACTAATCAGGGAAATGATTTTCTGGGTAGAGGAGTGAGTGTATATAGAGAGGCCTCATGGTTTTGGTTGTGTCTGTTCCTCCACATATAAGATAAAATATCAGAAATGGAGGATAAAAATTCCGCAGGGAAAACCAATGTATGGTTTAAATGGCTTAGTTTTCTGCCTATAAAGTGTTTTAGGTTTGCCTCCCTGAAATGACTCTGAGATTTCTTCATTGACATTTTTCTGTATGTATCTAGATCATTCAGTCATGTGATCAGACAGTTTATTTCTTTGCAGATTGCTAACTGCTTAGTATGGACTGTTATAGCGTATGTTTACCCTCAGAGGGAGGGCTAACTCATCTCCCCAGAACCTTAGGATATTTCTCTGGGTCTCCACGTTCTAATAATACATCCCCGGTGGTGGTTTAGTGGCTAAGTCGTGTCTGACTCTTGAGACCCCATTGTCTGTAGCCTGCCAGGCTCCTCTGTCCATGCGATTTCCCAGGTTAGAATACTGGAGTGGGTTTCCTTCTCCAGGGGATCTTCCTGACCCAGGGATCAAAACCCTCCACCCTTCCCCTACATTGCAGGCAGATTCTTTTACCGCTGAGCCACGAGGGAAGCCCCCTACTGTCTCTTTAAGGCAAATGCAATTCCTGACCACAAGTACGTAATCTGTCGCACCAAACTGGACAGAAGATTTTTGCTAGTTGCCGGGGTCCCAGTCTAGTGGCTCTAATGAGTATGTTTTCTCAGTTGCAGCCTGAAGAAATGAGGTGTTTTACTTTAAGCTAAAGACAAGGGGGTGCAGGAGGGTGGGAAGGTATTGGTACTTAAGGTGGTGGAGGATCTGCCTGCTCCTGGCGGTTGCTATAGAAACGTGACGTCAACGAGGCGACCTTGAAGACTTTTTAATGGAGACAGAAGTGCCTGGAGAAGAGAGCAGGTTTCGGCCTTAGGTGTTTGGAACTGAGTTGGGAGAGTGAGTTCCTGCCGTGGGCGCTGGACCCCCTGGGGTGTGGGAAGACAAAGTTATCCACACTCAAGTGGCTGCTTTCCCGCTTTGGGTCTCGGTGCCCCGCTGTCTCGTAGGTAAAGCATTGGTTGGGGTCCCGCCCGGCCCCAGTGAGTGTGGTGTGCTGCGCCAGGGGTGTCCTGGAGCCACTTTCCTCCTAAATGCAGGAGCTCGGGAGGTGAGACAGATAGCGACTCTCTGAGCCTCAACTTTCCCTTCTGTAAAATGGGGGTAAGAATGCTTTCCCCACAGGATCTCTGAGAACATTCAATGCTAACACATGAGGAAGCCGATGGCCCTGTGGTTATTGCAGGATCATGAATGTCTGTATGAATCCAGGCCACTTCTTACTCCTTTTCAACTTTGTTGTTAAGGGATAGATGAGAAAAGGAGAAGAAAAAGGCCACGGTAGGAAGCTCATTGTAACATCTGGTTGTTACTATCCAGTTGTTTCAGTGGCATTGTAACTACCCAGTGACTAGCATGGTGTGGGGCACAGTTACACTGATAAACCGTGGTGATTGCTGGATGTGTCTCTCCTTGTGCAGCCCTCATGCCAGTGGCCTTTCTCATCAGGTGTCTGAAGGAGACAGCTTCTGAGGATCAGTGTCCTGTTGACTGATGGAGCTTCTACTCCAGGTTCAAGGGCAGCAGTCCTCAGGAGACCCCAGCACTTCACATCTTCAGTTGGATATGACGCCTGACTCAAGTGAGTTCATAGATCTGATAAAAGCACGTTGTGGGATATCTCTGTAAGGTTCACAAACTAGACTAACAGTAGCTACTTTGATCTCATCATGGGAATGAGTTTGGCAGGTGGGATTTCATTCCCTCAGCTGCTACATGCTTTTTAGTAACTCTTGAGGCCCATCTGAGAGAAGACTTTTTCTTTGTGATGAGAAGCAATGGATTGTCCAATTGGGAAGGCAGTTTATTTTTAACATTCGTTTGTAATAAATATAGTTAAATTAAATAAATAAACATACCATATAAATAATAATAATCAGTGATTCCCTTGTGTATCTCAGATGGGTATGCAAATATGCAGTTGTTAGATCTTCCTAACAATTTGACATTGTAATGTAGATTGTTCCCTGTTGCAAATAGGTTTTATTCCCTTTTTTTTTTCCCCATTTTAAATGAGTTGTTTTATTGTATTGTTACTGAGTTTTAGGATTTTTTTATTCTAGCCAGATTAACCCCTTATCAGATACATGATTTGCAAATATTTCCTCCCGTTCCATAGGCTTCTTTTTCACTTTGTTGCTTATGTCCTTTAATGAAGAGAAGTTTTTAATTTTGGTAGAGTCCAATTTAGCCATTTTCACTTTTGTTTTCTGTACTTTGGTGTCATATCCAATAAATCAATGCCAAATCCAGTGTCATGACGCTTTTCTCCTATATTTTCTTCTCAGAGTTTCATAATTTTAGGCCTTATGTTTAAGTCTTTGAGCCGTTTGAGTTAATTTTTGCATATGGTGGGAGATGAGTCCAGCTTCACTCTTTCTCATGTGGATATTCATTTTTCCTGGCACTATTCATTGAAATGACTACCCATTGAATAGCCTTGGAACTCTTATCAAAATAATTTGATCATATATGTTCAAGGGTATTTCTGGGCTCTCTATTCAATTCCACTAGTTTTGTATGTCTTTCTTTAGGCAAGTACCAAACATTTTGACTACTGAAGTCCTATAGTAAGTTTTGAAATTAGGAATAGTAAGTCCAACTTATTTTTTCTCTTTCAAGATTATCTTGGATATTCAGGATTCTTTTCTATTTTTGCAAAAAAAAAATCATTATGTTGTTTTTAGAAACTGTTTATAATGACATGTTTTTAGAAAAACAGACAACTTCCAAGTGCTGGTTTAAAATGTCAGCCATCAGATCAGATCAGATCAGATCAGTCGCTCAGTCGTGTCCGACTCTTTGCGACCCCATGAATCGCAGCACGCCAGGCCTCCCTGTCCATCACCAACTCCCTGAGTTCACTCAGACTCATGTCTATCGAGTCAGTGATGCCATCCAGCCATCTCATCCTCTGTCGTCCCCTTCTCCTCCTGCCCCCAATCTCTCCCAGCATCAGAGTCTTTTCCAACGAGTCAACTCTTCACATGAGGTGGCCAAAGTACTGGAGTTTCAGCTTTAGCATCATTCCTTCCAAAGAACACCCAGGGCTGATCTCCTTCAGAATGCAATGGTTGGATCTCCTTGCAGTCCAAGGGACTCTCAAGAGTCTTCTCCAACACCACAGTTCAAAAGCATGAATTCTTCGGCGCTCAGCCTTCTTCACAGTCCAACTCTCACAGCCATACATGACCACAGGAACAACCATAGCCTTGACTAGACGAACCTTTGTTGGCAAAGTAATGTCTCTGCTTTTGAATATGCTATCTAGGTTGGTCATAACTTTCCTTCCAAGGAGTAAGCGTCTTTTAATTTCATGGCTGCAGTCACCATCTGCAGTGATTTTGGAGCCCAGAAAAATAAAGTCTGACACTGTTTCCACTGTTTCCCCATCTATTTGCCATGAAGTGATGGGACCGGATGCTATGAGCTTCGTTTTCTGAATGTTGAGCTTTAAGCCAACTTTTTCACTCTCCACTTTCACTTTCATCAAGAGGCTTTTGAGTTCCTCTTCACTTTCTGCCATAAGGGTGGTGTCATCTGCATATCTGAGGTTATTGATATTTCTCCCAGCAATCTTGATTCCACTTTGTGTTTCTTCCAGTCCAGCGTTTCTCATGATGTACTCTGCATATAAGTTACATAAACAGGGTGACAGTATACAGCCTTGACGAACTCCTTTTCCTATTTGGAACCAGTCTGTTGTTCCATGTCCAGTTCTAACTGTTGCTTCCTGATCCGCATACAAATTTCTCAAGAGGCAGATCAGGTGGTCTGGTATTCCCATCTCTTTCAGAATTTCCCACAGTTTATTGTGATCCACACAGTCAAAGGCTTTGGCATAGTCAATAAAGCAGAAATAGATGTTTTTCTGGAACTCTCTTGCTTTTTACATGATCCAGCGGATGTTGGCAATTTGATCTCTGGTTCCTCTGCCTTTTCTAAAACCAGCTAGAACATCAGGAAGTTCAGGGTTCACGTATTGCTGAAGCCTGGCTTGGAGAATTTTGAGCATTACTTTACTAGCGTGTGAGATGAGTGCAATTGTGCGGTAGTTTGAGCATTCTTTGGCATTGCCTTTCTTTGGGATTGGAATGAAAACTGACCTTTTCCAGGCCTGTGGCCACTGCTGAGTTTTCCAAATTTGCTGGCATATTGAGTGTAGCACTTTCACAGCATCATCTTTCAGGATTTGGAATAGCTCAACTGGAATTCCATCACCTCCACTAGCTTTGTTCGTAGTGATGCTTTCTAAGGCCCACTTGACTTCACATTCCAGGATGTCTGGCTCTAGGTGAGTGATCACACCATCGTGATTATCTGGGTCGTGAAGATCTTTTTTGTACAGCCATAGAATTTATTATTTAAAAGTAAACAGTTTTGCTTTAGAGTTTGTCCTAACATAATGATACTCAGCCACATTCCCTGAAATAACCAATTCTGCTAAATATCAATATGATTTCCCTGGGATGTAATATTTTTATTTCTATACTTCAGAAAGAAATGAACATCAACTTACCCTAAATATTTGGGTATATTTTATTGCATATGATTATTTTGTTTATATGGAGCATACCCCATTTGATAAGATATAATGTGGATGTGTTAATACCACAAGAGCACAATTGTAGGAATTTTTCACCTGATTAATTGCATCAGAGAATTATGAATATATAAATATATTTCAAATATTTTATTGAGGTAAGGTCAACGTACAATAATACTGTGGATATTTAAAATATATGCTCTGTTTTGATATATGTATGCACCTGTGAATCTAATACTACAGTCAAGATAATGAACATATCTATCATCTCAATAGGCTTCCTTGTGCTCCTTGGTAATATGCCCACTAAGCTCTCCTCTGCCTCTTTCTCTACTTCAATCTACCTCATTCATAGGCTTCCATTGACTTTTGTCACTATAGATTAGCTTTCGTTTCCTGTAATGTGGAACTATCCTGTTATTTGGATATATAACAATTTATTCTGTCCATTCACCTGTTAATGGATATTTGGGTTGTTTCCAATTTGGGGCTCTTGGAAATAAACCTTCTATGAACATTTGTATATAATTCTTTCCTGGGACATATATTTTCTCTTTCTATGTAAGTACTTACAAGCACAATGATTAGTAAAATTGGTAGTTGTAAAATTAACTATCTAAGAAACTGCTAAACTTTTTTCCTAAGTAGTCAGAGCATTTTGCATTGCCACCAGCAGTGTACGAGGTATGAGGGTTCCATCCTCCACAACCTTGCCAATATTTTGTATGGTCATTCTTTTTAAGTTTGGACTTTCTTAGAGGGGTGTAGTGATTTCTCATAAGTTTTAATTTATATTTTCCTAATGACTGATGATAATGAGCATCTTTTCATGTGCTTGTTTGACAGGTGTATATCTTAGGTGAAGTATCTGTTCAAATCTTTTGTTCACTTATTTATTGAAGTGTCTTTGTGAGATTTTTAATTCTGGATAACAAATCTGCGAATCACAAATATTTTCTCTCACTCATTCAATGGCTTGTCTTTTTATTCTCTCAACAGTGTTCTTAGAAGAACATAAGTTTTAATTTTGTGGAAATTCAGTGCATCAATTTGTTCATTTATGGTTTGATTTTGCTTTTGATGTCATATCTAAGAAATCTTTACCAAACCTAAGGTCACAAGAATTTTCTACTGTATTTTTCTAGAGTTTTAGAATAGTTTTAGCTTTTATGTTCACATCAAGGATTCTTTTTGAGTTAACTTTTGTATGTAGTGCATTATATAGATCAAAGTTCACACTCAGATGCTCAGTTGTGTCCTGCGACCCCAGTGGATCATAGCTTGCCAGGCTTTTCTGCCCGTGGGATTTCCCAGGCAAGAATACTGGAGTGGGATGCCATTTCCTCCTTCAAGTAATCTTCTCTACCCAGGGATCGAACCTGCATCTCTTGCATCTCCTGCATTGGCAGGTGGATTCTTCACCACTAGTGCCACCTGGGAAGCCCCATCGATCACAGTCTATATTTGTGCATATTGCTATCCACTTGTCAAGTTCCATTTGTTGAATAGACTCCTTTTTCCACTGAATTGCCTTTGTAGCTTTGTTGAAAATCAGTTGCCCATATATGTGTGGGTCTATTTCTGGAATTTTAATTTTGTTCCTTTGATATACATTCCTACCTTCATCCCACTACCACAGTGCCTTGATTACTATAGATTTATGAGTTTTGAAATAAGAAAGTGCTTATCTGCCAACATTTTCCTTCTTTTCACAGTTGCTTTTTGTAGACTAAAGTGAAAGTGAAAGTGAAGTCGCTCAGTCATGTCCGACTCTTTGCGACCCCGTGGGCTGTAGCCTACCAGGCTCCTCTGTCCATGGGATTTACCAGGCAATAGTACTGGAGTGGATTGCCATTTTCTTCTCCATTGTAGGCTAAGGCCTTTGCATTTTCAATGATTTTTTAGAATAATCTCATCAATTTCTTTTTTAAAAAAAGAACATTTGGGTTTTTATGGGGATTGAAGGAATCTCAGTTTGGGAAGAATAGACATCTTCACAATACTGAGTCCTCTGACCATGGAGGATGATATACCCCTTCATTTATTTAGGCCTGCTTTAATTTTTCTCAGCAGTGTTTTACAGTGTTCAGAGTTTAGGCCTTGCACATTTGTGGATGCAGATGTACAATATAGATTATCTCTATGTAGTTCATACTTTTTGATGATACTGTCATGGGAATATTTTTATTATAATTTCCAGGTATTATATTTTCACCGCATGTGTCAGTAGCTGATTATTTCTGGGAAATCTTTGTGGTTTAAAGCACAGGTTACTCTAGGATGGAAAAGATACTTGAGTTTTAATACCGAGTTCTCAAAGAGAACCAATGGGATGTATATACAGAGAGATTTATTTTAAGGAAGTGACTTATTAGTTTGTGGAGTCTGATGGGGGAAGCCGAAAGACTGGAGACTGAGGAAAGACTTTTAGTTGGAATCTGGAGGTAGTCTGCTGGTGAGTCATGAGAAGCTGATGATGGAGAAAAAGTCCAAAGGAAGGAATTCCCTGGCAATCCAGGGGTTAGGACTCCGAACTTTCACTGCTAAGGGCCTACGTTCAATCCCTAGTCAGGGAACTAAGATCTCATGAGCCACGTGGCAGCATGGCCAAAAAGAAGAAGAAAAAAATCCAAAGGAGCTTAAGTGTGAACCCATGTGGGAAAGCAATCTATGGTTGCAGGTGGGAAGGGAGGACCAGTGTATTTTTGAGTAATTACATTAACAGAGACACACCAGCTATGAGAGACCTCTGTATGGCAGACATTAAATTAATAGTACACTAATATCAGTTGTGTAGGTCAGGATTTTTCCAAGGGTGGTCCATAGACAACTTCATCAAAACTGCCCGGGGTGCCTGTTGAAACAGCTGATTTCTGGGCTCACCTTGGTGATTTTAGAATCTGCTGTATCTAAAATAGGGAGGTGGATTGGGAGGGTGTGTATGTGTTGAATACTTTCTCCTGTTGGTTGTGATATCATCCAAGTTGGAAAAGCACTGCTGTGGCTTTGCAAGAAGGTGGTTTTACAATTTTTTTAAAATTTTTAATCCTTTAATGTATAATTTTGGTGTCAACTTCTCCCTCCTACAACTCAAATTTAAATATCTGCATTTGATCCCAGTAGGTAGAAAAGTCTGACAAAGGTCCATATATATATATATATATTTTTTTTTTAACTGCACCAAAGGCGTATCCTAGCTTTATTAAAGGGCCCGCACCACAGTCAATATAAAAACACAAAAAGTCCCATCAGTTTAATAATAATAAAAAACCCCAAAAATGGAAAACTGAGGGGGCAGGGAAGAGGCCCCTGGGGCAGGGGCACGGGGAGCCCTGCTCGTGGCACCAGGCCTGACCGCAGGGCCCCCTGGTATTGCTGTTGCTATGAGGTCGGGGGGCGGGGGGCGGGGGGCGGGGGGCGGGGGGCAGTGATTGTCCTGTGGAGCCACCGCTCAGCTGGGTCGAGGACCCTTACTTCTTCTGGGGTGTGCTCAGCTTCTGCATGCCCCGGATCTTGTCCAGCAGGTCAGAGATGAAGGCCTCAGTGGGTTTGTAACAGTCAACCAGCAGCTCCTTGACCCTGGCAGCCCTGGTATTATCGCTCTCCGTGACCAGGAGTTCATCCACGTCGATTTCCAGCTCTGGGATCTCCTCTTCCTGGCAGTCGTAGAGGCGAGTGAGCTGCTCCAGGACCCACTCCTCCAGGTTGAGGCGCTTCCGTAGCTCCTTGCGGTCGTACTTGACCGTGACCTTCCCTTGGGGCCTCACTGGGCCCTTGTCGTCTGAGCTGCCCAGGCCCTCGCCTGCAGCCCCAGGGGGGCTCTGAAAGTAGACGCGGGGCCCTGGGCCGCCACTCCCCGGTCCGGGGGCCGGGCCACCAACGCTGCGCCCCCCGCGAGGCCGCTGTCAGCCATGGCGGAGGGGGGGGGGAGGTGGGGGAGGGGACGTGCGCGCGTCGGGCCCCTCCCTGCGCCGCCGCCTCCCGCTGGCTCTAGGCCGCTGGCTCGGGTTAGCTCGTGAGCTCGGCTCCGCATGGCTCCGCGGCGAGGGCAGCGGCGGGGGTGCCCGGGGGCAGCTGCAGCATGCGGAGCCCTCGGGCCTGGCCTGGCCGCGCCCTGGCCCCTCCCCACTGATCCACCCGCCCTTTGTCCCCCACGGCCTCAAGGTCCATATATTTAAAGCTATGGTTTTTCCGATAGTCATGTACGGATGTGAGACGGCTGAGCGCTGAAGAATTGATGCTTTCGAACTGTGGTACTGGATAAGACTCTTGAGAGTCCCTTGGACAGCAAAGAGATCAAACCAGTCAATCCTAAAGGAGAGTAAACCCTGAATATTTATTGGAAAGACTGATGCTGAAGTTGAAGCTCCAATACTCTGGCCACCTGATGCAAAGAGCTGATTCATTGGAAAAGACCCTGATGCTGGGAAAGACTGAGGTCAGGAGGAGAAGGAGGCGACAGAGGATGAAAAAGGTTGGATGGCATCATCGACTCAACGGACATGAATTTGAGCAAACTCTAGAGATAGTGAAGGACAAGGAAACCTGGTGTGCCGCAGTCCGTGGGATCACAAAGAGTCGGACACGACTGAGCGACTGAACAACAACAAGGTAAAAAAGGGAACAATTCCTTCTTTTCAGTAATACTTATTCAGCATTTTATATGGGAGGGATTGCAGTAGTTTCCCAAGACTGCCATGACAAAGTACCACAAGCTGGGTGGCTTAAACAATAGAAATGTATCGTCTCACAGTTCTGGAGGCGAGAAACCTGAAATCAATGTGTTAAAAGGGCCATGAGCCCTCTGAAACCCGTTGGGGAATCTGTCTGAGCTTCTTCCTAGCTTCTGGTGGCAGTCTTTGCATTTCTTGGCTTGGTGCTGTATAACTCCAACCTCTGCTTGCATCATCACGTGATGTTATCCCTGTTCTTCTGTCTTCATGCCGCTATCTTTTTTTTTTTTAATTTAATTTAATTTAATTTTTTAACTTTACAATATTGTATTGGTTTTGCCATATATCAAAATGAATCCGCCACAGGTATACATGTGTTCCCCATCCTGAACCCTCCTCCCTCTGGGTCATCCCAGTGCACCAGCCCCAAGAATCCAGTATCGTGCGTCAAACCTGGACTGGTGACTCGTTTCATATATGATATTATACATGTTTCAATGCCATTCTCCCAAATCATCCCACCCTCTCCCTCTCCCACAGAGTCCAAAAGACTGTTCTATACATCAGTGTCTCTTTTGCTGTCTCGTATACAGGGTTATTGTTACCATCTTTCTAAATTCCATATATATGCGTTAGTATACTGTATTGGTGTTTTTCTTTCTGGCTTACTTCACTCTGTATAATAGGCTCCAGTTTCATCCACCTCATCAGAACTGATTCAAATGTATTCTTTTTAATGGCTGAGTAATACTCCATTGTGTATATGTACCATAGCTTTCTTATCCATTCATCTGCTGATGGACATCTAGGTTGCTTCATGTCCTGGCTATCTTATAAAGACACCAGTCACAGTGTTTCAGGGACCATGCTACTCTAGTATGACCTCATCTTAACTAACTACATCTGCAACAGCCATAGTTCCAAGTGAAGTTATGTTAGGAGACACTGGGAATTAAGACTTCAACATATTTTTGGGGGATGACATTTCAACCCATCACACTCACTGAACTAGTTCCTGGGGATGCAACCCAGTGACTAAGAAAGGGCAATATGCCTAGAACTTTTACTCTAGTTTTAGAAACTGGCAATAAGCAGGGAAACAAATCAATAAGCAGGACCATTTTATATGGGAATAAATGCTTGCAACAAAATAGAATCCATTAGTAGAAAATTACAAGGACAGGGATTGTTGTAGACACAGTTGTCAGTGAAGCTCTTTCTTAGGACGTGATATTTAAGTTGAGTCCAAATGAAAAGCTTTATTAAAGACAAATGGAAACTTTATCACAATTTGCATGTCCTTATGAAAATTCTACCATTTATTGAGCTGATATTGTGTGCCTCATACCATTCCAAGTATTTGCATGTATTAATTCAATTAATTATCAAAACAACAATTCATGATGTAAGGACAGTTGTTCTCCTTAGAGAAGGATACTGAGGCCCAGAGAGGTTCTTTCATCCTCTCACGGTTCAGAGAGCCAGCTATGCCAAGGTCTCTGCAGTAGAATTTTTAAAATTATGTAATTCCTCACCATTTATCCTTGTAAAAATCAAAACACAAGGCAACATTTTTTGCTTTGAGCTTCTTTCTTCTGTGTCAGTTCTTTATAATTGCTTTTTTGCAGATGAGGCAGTTGAGTGGCTATGAGGTAAAGTAAAAGTGTTCAAATTCATACCATTTTTAAAATTTATTTTTTATTGAAGGATAATTGCTTTACAGAATTTTGCTGTTTTCTGTCAAACCTCAACATAAATCAGCCATAGGTATACATATGTCCCCTCCCTTTTGAACCACCCTCTCACCTCCCTCCCCATCCCACCCCTCTAGGTTGACCCAGAGCCCCTGTTTGAGTTTCCTGAGCCATACAGCAAATTCCCGTTGGCTATCTATTTTACATATGGTAATGTAAGTTTCCATGTTACTCTTTCTTTATATCTCACCCTCTCCTCCCCTCTCCCCATGTCCATAAGTCTATTCTCTATGTCTGTTTCTCCATTGTTGCCCTGTAAATAAATTCTTCAGTACCATTTTTCTAGATTCTGTGTGTATGCATTAGAATATGATGTTTATCTCTTTCTGACTCACTTCACTCTGTATAATCGGTTCTAGATTCATCTACCTCATTAGAAGTGAGTCAACTGTGTTCCTTTTTATGGCTGAGTAATATTCCATTGTGTATATGTACCACAACTTCCTTATCCGTTCATCTGTCGATAGACATGTAGGTTGCTTCCTCATTCTAGCTATTGTAAATAGTGCTGCCATTAACAATGGGATACATGTGTCTCTTTTAATTGTAGTTTCCTCAGTGTATATGCCTCAGAGTGGGATTGCTGGGTCATATGATGGTTTTATTCCTAGTTTTTTAAGGAATCTCGATACCGTCTTCCATAGTGGCTGTATCAATTTACATTCCCACCAATAGTGCAAGAGGGTTCCCTTTTCTCCACACCCTCTCCAGCACTTATTGTTTGTAGACTTTTTGATGATGGCCATTCTGACTGGTGTGAGGTTTCTCATTGTAGTTTTGATTTGCGTTTCTCTAATAATGAGCGATGTTGAGCATCTTTTCATGTGTTTGTTAGCCATCTGTATGTCTTCTTTGGAGAAATGTCTGTTTAGGTCTGGAGAAGGCAATGGCACCCCACTCTAGTACTCTTGCCTGGTAAATCCCATGGACAAATGAGCCTGGTAGGCTGCAGTCCATGGGGTCGCTAAGAGTCGGACATGACTGAGCGACTTCACTTTCACTTTTCACTTTCATGCATTGGAGAAGGAAATGGCAACCCACTCCAGTGTTCTTGCCTGGAGAATCCCAGGAACGGGGGAGCCTGGTGGGCTGCCGTCTATGGGGTCACACAGAGTCGGACACGACTGAAGCGATTTAGCAGCAGCAGCAGCAGGTGTAAAGTTAGGTTGTCTATTTGATATTTTTCTTCTTTCCTCAGGTAGGATTGTATTGCTATAAAGTTCCCTCTTAGAACTGCTTTTGCTGCATCCCATAGGTTTTGAGTTGTTGTGTTTTCATAGTCATTTGTTTCTAAAAATTTTTTAATTTCCCTTTTGAATTCTTCAGTTGTTTACTTAGAAATGTGTTCTTTAATCTCCATGTTTTTGTGTTTCTTACACTTTTTTTCTTGTAATTGATATCTAGTCTCATAGCACTGTGATTGGAGAAGATGCTTGATACAATTTCAATTTTTTTAAATTTACTGAGGTTTGATTTGTAACCCAAGATGTGGTCTATCCTGGAGAATGTTCCATGTTCACTTGAAAAGGTGTATTCTTCTGCATTTGGATGGAATGTCCTGAAGATATCAATGATATCCATCTCCTCTTTCCTCAGGTAGGATTGTATTGCTATAAAGTTCCCTCTTAGAACTGCTTTTGCTGCATCCCATAGGTTTTGAGTTGTTGTGTTTTCATCGTCATTTGTTTCTAAAAATTTTTTAATTTCCCTTTTGAATTCTTCAGTTGTTTACTTAGAAATGTGTTCTTTAATCTCCATGTTTTTGTGTTTCTTACACTTTTTTTCTTGTAATTGATATCTAGTCTCATAGCACTGTGATTGGAGAAGATGCTTGATACAATTTCAATTTTTTTAAATTTACTGAGGTTTGATTTGTAACCCAAGATGTGGTCTATCCTGGAGAATGTTCCATGTTCACTTGAAAAGGTGTATTCTTCTGCATTTGGATGGAATGTCCTGAAGATATTAATGATATCCATCTCCATCTTTCCTCAGGTAGGATTGTATTGCTATAAAGTTCCCTCTTAGAACTGCTTTTGCTGCATCCCATAGGTTTTGAGTTGTTGTGTTTTCATCGTCATTTGTTTCTAAAAATTTTTTAATTTCCCTTTTGATATGGATGGAATGTCCTGAAGATATCAATGATATCCATCTCCTCTAATGTATCATTTAAGCCTTTTGTTTCCTTATTAATTTTCTGTTTTGATGATCTGTCCATAGGTGTGAGTGGGGTGTTAAAGTCTCCTATTATTATTGTGTTACTGTCAATTTCTCCTTTTATATCTGTTGTTTGTCTTATGTTTTGAGGTGCTCCTATGTTGGGTGCATAGCTATTTACAATTGTTATGTCTTCCTCTTGGATTGATCCCTTGATCATTATGTAGTGTCCTTCCTTATCTCTTGTAATCTTCTTTATTTTAAGGTCTATTTTGTCTGATATGAGGATTGCTTCTCCAGCTTTCTTTTGCTTCCTATTTGCATGGAATATATTTTTCCACCCTCTCACTTTCAATCCATATGTGTCTTCAGGTCTGAAGTGGATTTCTTGTAGACAGCATATATATAGGTCTTGTTTTTGTATCCATTCAGCCAGTCTGTGTCTTTTTGTTGGAGCATTTAATTCATTTACATTTAAAGTAATTATTGATATATATGTTCCTATTGCCATTTTCTTAATTGTCTGGGGTTGGTTTTGTAGATCTATTTTCTTCTCTTGTATTTCTTGACTATGTAAGTCCCTTTAACATTTATTGTAAAACTGATTTCATGGTACTGAATTCTCTTAACTTTTGCTTGTCTGAGAACCTTTTTATTTCTCCATCAATTTTGAATGAGATCCTTGCCAGGTACAGTAATCTTGGTTGTTGATTTTTCCCTTTCACTAGTTTAAATATATTCTGCCATTCCGTTCTGGGCTGCAGAGTTTCTGCTGAAAGATCAGCTGTTAAGCATATGGGATTTCCCTTGTATGTTACTTGTTGCTTTTCCCTTGCTGCTTTTAATATTCTTTCTTTGTGTTTAGTCTTTGTTAGTTTGATTAATATGTGTCTTGGCATGTTTCTCCTTGGGTTTATTCTGTATGGGACTCTTTGTGTCTCTTGGATTTCGTTGACTATTTCCTTTTCCATGTTGGGAAATTTTCAACTATAATCTCTTCAAAAATTTTCTCATACTCTTTCTTTTTCTCTTCTTCTTCTGGGACCCTTATAGTTCGAATGTCAGTGCATTTGATATTGTCCTAGAGGTCTCTGAGACTGTCCACAGTTCTTTTCATTCTCTTTACTTTATTCTGCTCTTCAGAAGTTATTTCCAACATTTTATCTTCCAGCTCACTGATTCATTCTTTTGCTTCAGATATTCTGCTATTGATTCCTTCTGGAGCATTTTTAATTTCAGTAATTGTGCTGTTTGTCTCTGTATGTTTATTCTTTAATTCTTCTAGGTTTTTGTTAAATGATTCTTGCATTTTCTCCACTTTGTTTTCAAGGTTTTGGATTATCTTTACTATCATTATTCTGAATTGTTTTTCAGGTAGTTTGCCTATTTCCTCTTCATTTATTTGGACTTCTGTGTTTCTAGTTTGTTCCTTTATTTGTGCAGTATTTCTCTGCCTTTTCATTATTTTTTTTAAACTTACTGTGTTTGAGGTCTCCTTTTCCCAGGCTTCAAGGGAAGTTGAATTCTTTCCTTGAAGAAGTTTGAATTCTTTCTTCCTTTGGTTTCTGCCCTGCTAAGGTTGGTCCAGTGGTGTGTGTGAGCTTCCTATAGAGTGAGATTTGTGCTGAGCTTTTGTTTGTTTGTTTGTTTTTCCTCTGATGGACAAGACAGAGTGAGGCAGTAATCCTGTCTGCTGATGACTGGGTTTGTATTGTTGTTTTGTTTGTTGTTTAGATGAGGTGTCCTGCCCAGGGTGCTACTGGTGGCTGGGGATGCTGGGTCTTGTATTCAAGTGGTTTTCGTTGTGTGAGTTCTCACTATCTGATACTCCCTATGGTTAGTTCTCTGGTAGTCTAGGGTCTTGGAGTCAGTGCTCCTACTACAAAGGCTCAGGACTTGATCTCTGGTCAGGAATGAAGATTCCAGACATGGTTTGTTATGGCATTAAGTGCAATTAAAACAAATATCCAAAAAACGAGAATCCAAAGATGAACCCCAGACAAATGGCAGTTACAAAATCAGGCAATTCAGTTCAGTTGCTCAGTCACGTCTAACTCTCTGTGACCCCATGGACTATAGCACGCCAGGCCTCCCTGTCCATCACCAACTCCCAGAGTTACTCAAACTCATGTTCATTGAGTTGGTGATGCCATCTAACCAATCTCATCCTCTGTCATCCCCTTCTCCTCCCACCTTCAATCTTTCTCAGCATTAGGGTATTTTCCAATGAGTCAGTTCTTCGCATCAGGTGGCCAAAGCATTGGAGTTTCAGCTTCAGCATCAGTCCTTCCAATGAATATTCGGGACCGATTGCCTTTAGGATGGATTGGTTGGATCTCCTTGCAGTCCAAGGGGCTCTCAAGAGTCTTCTCCAATACCACAGTTCAAAAGCATCAATTCTTCAGCGCTCAGCTTTCTTTATAGTCCAACTCTCACATCCATACATGACTACTGGAAAACAACAGCCTTGACTAAATGTACCTTTGTTGGCAAAATAATGTCTCTGCTTTTTAATATGCTATCTAGGTTGCTCATAACTTCTCTTCCAAGGAGTGTCTTTTAATTTCATGGCTGCAGTCACCATCTGCAGTTATTTTGGAGCTCCCCTAAATAGTCTGTCACTGTTTCCCCATCTATTTCCCATGAGGTGATGGGACCAGATGCCATGATCTTAGTTTTCTGAATGTTGAGCTTCAAGACAGCTTTTTAACTCTCCTCTTTCACTTTCATCAAGCGGCTCTTTAGTTCTTCTTCACTTTCTGCCATAGGGTGGTGTCATCTGCATATCTGAGGTTATTGATATTTCTCCCAGTAATCCTGATTCCAGCTTTTGTTTCATACAGCCCAGCATTTCTCATGATGTACTCTGCATATAAGTTAAATAAGTTGGGTGACAATATACAGCCTCGACATACCCCTTTCCCTATTTGGAACCAGTCTGTTGTTCCATGTCCATTTCTAACTGTTGCTTCCTGACCTGCATACAGATTTCTCAAGAGGCAGATCAGGTGGTCTGGTACTCCCATCTCTTTAATAATTTTCCACACTTTGTGGTGATCCACACAGTCAAAAGCTTTGGCATAGTCAATAAAGCAGAAATAGATGTTTTTCTGGAACTCGCTTGCTTTTCTGATAATCCAATACGCGTTGGCAATTTGATCTCTGGTTCCTCTGCTTTTTCTAAAACCAGCTTGGAAATCTGGAAGTTCACGGTTCACGTGCTGTTGAATCCTGTCTTGGAGAATTTTGAGCATTACTTTACTAGTGTCAAAATCAGGCAAATAGAGACCTGCGAACCCGGCAAGCTGCGCGGAGTTCGGAACCCCTGGGCGCCCTGGCCCTTGTGGCCAGGGAGCGCCTCACGAGGTAAGGCGCTCGCCTGGCCGGCTCCTGGAGTGCTCCTGCTCCTGCCTTCTCGCGCCCGCCCTGGCTCTGAATTCAGCCTCGTCACACCCGCTCCTCAGAGCCGATGGCACAGTCCAGGCCCGGGTAGGTGACGAGGAGTCACGCGAAAAGCAGCGCCTGGGGTTTGCTTTTTTATTTGCGTGTCATTATCAGTAACAGATGTCTACTACTTGTAATAGGCAGCACAACAAAATGAGTCCATGGAAACGGTTGCTAGGCTGTGAGTTAACAGCAGCTATGGAAATTTTCAGACACTTAGGTCACAATGGAGCTACTGGACCAATGCGGCACCCCTTCCAGTTTCTTCATCTCTCGCCTAGCTCAGCTTTCCCAGGGTTGCCTTTAACCCCGGAAGTGAGGTTTTCCGGGTTCCTCCCTCCCTAAAATGGCAGCAGCCGAAGACGAGTTACTGTTACCGCGGCTCCCCGAGCTGTTCGAAACCAGCAAGCAGCTTTTGGACGAAGTGGAAATCGCAACTGAACCCACCGGCTCCCGAATAATCCAAGATAAGGTGTTCAAGGGACTGGATCTCCTGAAGAAGGCTGCAGAAATGTTGTCGCAGCTCGAGTTGTTCAGCCAAAATGAAGATTTGGAGGAGATCGCGTCCACCGACCCGAAGTACCTGATGGTGCCAGCATTTCAAGTAGCATTCGCCCTGAAACAAGTCAATCCCAGCAAGCGTCTAGATCGTTTGCAGTGGGCTCGAGAACACTTTTTAAACTACTTAACGCAGTGCCAGTACTATCATGTGGCAGAGTTTGAGCTGCCCAAAACCAAGACCAACTCAGCTGAAAAGAACACTGCTAATTCCTCCTTGGCCTATCCTAGCATTGTTGCTATGGCATCTCACAGACAGGCTAAAACAGAGAGATAACAAGCAGAAGAAGGAGGTGGAGCATAGGTTGTCTGCCCTGAAATCTGCTGTGGAAAGTGGTCAAGCAGATGATGAGCATGTTCGTGAATATTACCTCCTTCACCTTCGAAGGTGGATTGGTATCAGCTTAGAAGAGATTGAGAGCATTGACCAGGAGATAAAGATCTAGAGAGAAAAAGACTCCGCAAAAGAGCCATCAACTTCTCAGTCATCTCGTCAGGGCAGGCCTCCAATGAAACCGTTTGTTCTCACTCGGGACATGGCCCAAGCCAAAGTATTTGGAGCTCGTTATCCAAGTCTGGCATCTATGACAGTGAATGACTGGTATGAACAGCATCGGAAATTTGGAGCATTACCAGATCAGGGAATAGCCAAGACAACGTCAGGTAAGGGAAGATCATCATAACCACAAGATCAACTAGTAATGGGCATCTGTGTAAGCAGAAAGAGTTTGACCATCTGAAAGAGCTGAAAACGGGAGAATTCCAAAACAGCAAACAGTATTCACTAAAAAAGTGTGGCATTCTGACAGGTGCTGTTTCATTGCATTTGAGGTGGTTTTGATTTGCATTTCCCTCATGATTGGTGATGTTGAGCATCTTTTCGTGTGCCTGTTGGTCATCTGTAGGTCTTCTTTGGAGAATGTCTGTTTAGATCTTCTGCCCATTTTGTAATCAAATTGTATTGAGTTGTCTGAGTTCTTAATATATTTTGGATATTAACCCCTTATCAGACATATCATTTGCCAATATCTTCTCCCATTCAGTAGTTTTTTGTTTTGCTGATGGTTCCCTTTGCTGTGCAAAAGCTTTTTAGTTTCATATGGTCCCATTTGTTTACTTTTGCTTTTGTTGTCCTTGCCTGAGGAGACTGATCAAAAAAGAAAATATTGCTAAGACTGACTTCAAAGAACATACTGCCTATGTTTTCTTCTAGATGTTTTATGGTTTCAGGTCTTATATTTAAGTCTTTAGTTAATTTTGACTTTATTTTTGTAAATGATGTGAAAAAATGGTCTAGTTTTATTTTACATATAGCTATCTTGTTTTCCCAACACCACTTAGCCATAAAAAAGAATGAAATCTTGGAATTTGTGACAGTATGGATGGATCTGGAGGGCATTATGCTAAGTGAAATAAGTCAGAGAAAGATGAATACTGTATGTTTTCACTTATATGTGGAATCTAAAATATAAAAAAAATGAGCCCCCCAAAACCCAGAAACAGACTCATAGATACAGAGAACAAACTAGTGGTTGCCAGAAGGGAGAAGAATGGGAGGAAGGGTGCAATAGGTGAAGGGGATTAAAAGATACAATTTACCAGTTATAAAATAAATAAGTCACAAGGATGTAACTTATGGTACAAAGAATACAGTCAATAATATTATAATACCTTTGTATGATGCATAACCTGTACAAATATAGAATCACTGTGTTGTACATCTGAAACAAGTATTGTCAGTCACCTATACTTGAATTAAAAAATTTTAATGAAAAAAAATTCAGGCAAATAATAATTAAAATAATGGAATATACACATAAACAAAGTGAAAACAGTCCAACAAAAATAAAGTATAATAGATTGACCCGGCGAACAAAGGAAATGAAAAATTGTATTTAACAGTTAAGAACAAAACTAACTAAAGCAGAAACTGGAAAATAAAACTAAAGCAAGGTGCCAAGTAAGGAATAAAGCAATGAAAAAAAAAAAACAAATATGTTGCAAGGAAAGGAAAGAAAGATAAGAAAGAATAGTTATGCAAAGTTAAATAGAGGTAGATGAAGATTTATATACATTAAAAATTAATTACAAGGGAAAAAGAGCAGTAGGAAAGGCAAACAAAGGAATAAATGTAGAAAACAATATAATAGGTTTAAAAAATTAGTAATTAAAATTATAGAAAAGAGACAAGAAAAACAGACAAAGAAAGAAAAAAGGAAAAAAAAACACTCCACAGAACTGCAAAAGCCCAATGTAGAGGCAGAGGTTTCTAACAATAGAAAGTGTGACTGAATATACACATATACATATATACCCATAAGCAAAATCAAAACAGTCCAACAAAAATAAAGTAGAATAGATTGACCTGGTGAATAAAGGAAACCAAAAATTATATCTACCAGAACAAAACTAATTAAAGCACAAACTGGAAAAGAGAACTAAAGCAAGGTGTCAATTGGGCAATAAAGCAATGAAAATAAAACTAACAAATATGTTGAGAGGAAAGGAGAGAAAGTAAGAAAGAAAGAATAGATATTCAAAGTTAAATAGAGGTAGATAAAGATTTATATATGTTAAAGATTAACTTCAAGGGGAAAAGAACAGTAGGAAATCCAAACAAAGGAATAAATGTAGAAAAAGTAATAATAGGTTTTAAAAAGTAAATATTAAATTTAAAAAAAGAGAAAAGAAAAAAAAGAGGAAAACTCCACAGAATTGGAGTTTTTGCACAAAACTGCAAAAGCCCAACATAAAGGCAGAGGTTTATGATAACAATAAAAAATGTGACTGAGAAAGAAAAAAAAGCTCCAAAGCTTAATTGGATTTCTTAATGCCAATAAAATCGACCACTACAACAGAGGGTTGGGGAAAGGGGGGAAGAAAGAATCCAAAAGAATCTACAAAACAAGTCAAAACATAAGAATAATAAATGTTTCTCTTGAGTCACTGTCAGTGTCCTTTCCCTCGTGGGGAGTCATAGTCCACCTTACCTCCCTAGGATGCCCTCCAAGTCTGTGCTGATTTCTGGACCTGCTGTGGGGGCAGCTCAGGTTCTAATCTGGTCCTACCCCTGTGTGTTCTTGCCTCCAATGTCCACAGCTATCAGAACTAGTGCGTTTTCTTTTGTGAGAGCTTTCAATGGCCTTTTATATGCCACAGACACAGAGTCTGCCTAGTAGATCATGTGGATTTAATCTGCAGGTGTACAGCTTGTGGGAAGGTTTTGGTCTTCTTCCTTTGCCACACTGCCCCGGGTTTCAATTGTGGTTTTAGTTCCACCTCTACATGTCGGTTGTTCACTGGGGTTTAGCTCCTGAGGCTGCCCTGGAGGACTTGGGTTTGCCCCTGTGAGGGCCAGGTGTGGAGGTGGTGCAGTTGCTTGGGTCACAAGGGTTCTGGCAGCACCAGACACTCAGGGGGGTTGGCAGCTAGGGCAGCAAGGAATATAGTGCTCCAGAAGGGTACGGTAATCAGTATTGGCCAATACACTCCAGTATTCTTGCCTGGAGAACCCCCTTTCTGACAGAGAATCCTGGCAGGCCACAGTCTACAAGGTTGCAAAGAGTCAGACACGACTGAAGCTGACCCTGTGCGCATAGACACAAGACTTTTTTTGTCTGTAGCAGCTCTGCCCCAGTGAGAGTTGAGCATGAAGATGGCACAGCTGCTTGGCTTGTGGAGACCCTGGTGGTGCCACGTGTACAGGGACATGGAATGCCTCTGCCACAGGAGTTATGGTCCAGTCTGAGTCTTTCTTGAGCTTGTTATAGCTGGCGATCAGAAGGCCTCTTTGGCCAGTCGTTCTCTGTAGCTCTGCCCATTCAGTCACTTAGAGCGCTCCCTTGCCTGGGGTCCTTCTCTGTTGTTCAGCATGTCAGGCACATAGAGGGGCCCCCTGGATGGGGTCCTACTCTGTCGATCGATGCATGCGTCAGGCACTTAAAGGGGCATCCTGGGTGGGGTGCGTCAGGTGTTTGATGCGCCAGCCTCTCTACTGTTCAGCTGCCGATGCTGGTGTGTGGGGGGAGAGAGGCTATGGTCATGGCTCCATCCCCTGTTTGACACAGCAGTATCGCCTTGCTTCCATGGCCACCTGGCTTTAATCCACTGGCATTTCTCTCTACGGTCTCCTCCCTCACATCCCCTCAGTCCATCTTTCCACTGTCAACATCAGCCCTCGCCCTGGGATTGCTCCACAATCCCTAAACTCCAGCTCCCAGCTGCTGTTCCTTCCAAGGGGCCAGCGTTCCTGTCCGGGGTATGTATGGCTGCGGCAAGGACTGTCTGATTTTCATTACATTTAGGCTGCCACAGATCAGCTGTTTCACTCTCAGCCTTAAAAGTTTCTCCTCTAACTCAGACAGTTGCCCTGATGTGGGGATCACACCTCTGCTTCAGTTCCCCCACCCGCTGAGGGCAGGTCCAGTCCTACTAACACTCCTGTTTTTTCCCCTAGTTCCTTCTTCCTACCAAGTTTTTGTGGTTCTATATATTCTTTTCCTCTGGTCAGGTATTCCTGTCTGCTCTCAGTTGGTGTTCTGCATGCACTTCTGTGTCTCAAGGTGTATTCCTGATGTATCCATGGAGAGAGATGTACTCCACATCCACCTACTCCTCTGCCATCTTGTTCTCTCAAGTTCATACCAGTTTTATAAGTGGTAGAATGACGGTTTGGGCCTTGTCTGTCTCCAGAACCTACACTCCTAGCCATTATACTTAGGAAGAAGAAAGAGACATTTGTTGAACTATGTCAGCCCCTGTTAGGTGATGTTAGGTGAAAACTATGCTTCAGTAGGTATTTTTGCATATATAGACTGTATTTAACAAAAATGTAAAGATGATGACTGTAAAAATTAGAAGATAATATTCATCACAGTTACTACACAGTAGACAATGTGATATTTTCCATCTTTCTCCTTTTTGCTGTTCTTATAAATACGTGGTAGTAGCACATGGTGGTTTTAAGCGTAATTTCTCTGAAATCTTGATCTCTTTTCATCCAAATGTCCTTTTTAAAATCTCTATTTATTTACTTATCAAGCTGGATCTTTTTCCTGGGGAGTCTGCATTCCGGATTACACTGATTATGTCTCTGTTGTGCTGTTGGTTCTATTCTTCTGGCTCATCCTATTTCCTTTAAATTGATAATAACTGTACATATAGAGGCTTGCTCAGATTCAAATTTGTGGAAAGTGTACCTTAGATGTGGTGGTGTACTTCCTATAGCCCTATATCAGGAGCCTCTTCATTTCTGGTTGTCTTTCCTCCTGTGTCCTTGAGACTGATCACTTGGGGGGGTGTTGTCAGTCTGATCCACCCATATGACATTTCCCATCTGCCTTTTAACTCATGTTTTCTTAGCCTCTTGAAGTTTATGGCCTAGATCTATATTTCATTAATGGTTGCAGATGATAATGTTTTAATTCTATAATTCCATTTCCATTTATTAGCTGGAATTCTTCTAAGACAAACTTCCCCTCATCAACTATGAGGTTACACTGATGTCTGATTGACACAGAAGAGAAGAATTAATGCTTAAATCTTTTTCAGTAATTCTGATTTTCAAGATAGTGAGTTGTTTCTGTGGGATCCTCCAAAAGTGAAAATTGAGTTCTTTTTTTTTTTCTTTTAGAGTATCATCATATGATCTAGATGTTTAAATCCATTGCAGGTATTAACATTTTTGATGTTCAAACTGTTCTATTTTTGGACAGTGAGAGCCTTTTGGTTGGCTTCTGAGTCTGTAGGTTGGCTGTTGTCTTTTTAACATGTGTTCTGAGATGAGGGTTTGGTTCAGACTCATCTGCTACAATACCCACTTAGTCCTAAAATCAGCCTTTTCTCCAAAGAAAGCCAGTTCCTTTTAGTGTGAAATGTGTCTAATTCAATCTGAGCAAGTAGAGTTGCTCTTTAATACTGGGTTGGTCATTGTTTCTTGTCCTTTTTAGTACCTGGAGTCAGTAATTATGTATTGTATTTTTAATGAGAATATATATCATCTTCCATCCTGAGCTGCTCCTCTGTTATCTTATAGGTAATCATTTTTATGAATTTGAGTTTTAACTTTCTATTTTAAAAAGTATAATCAATTACAATACATACATTTATTTCTCTCACATTGCAAGGTAGATTGTTAACCACTGGACCACGAGGGAAGTCCCTAACTCATATTTAATAAAGAAATGTGATGTAGATGCTGGAGTAAGCAGAAGATGAAAACTATCTAATTTGCCTTTCATTCTCTTTATACACATATGATGGAGAAGGAAATGGCAACCCACTCCAGTATTCTTGCCTGGAGAGTCCATGGACGGAGGAGCCTGGCAGGCTATAGTCCATGGGGTCACAAAGAGTTGGACATGACTGAGTGACTGAGCACAATAAGTGTGTGTGTGTGTGTAAAATTAAAATCAGATACTCACTTTAAGGGATTTTAAATAAATCAGGGCAACAACTTCATTTTCTTAGGATCAACAGTTAACTCTGGAATTGTTTTACAGTTTTTCACTTTTCATCTTGAATCTTCCTGGGCTCTGCATGATTTAAAGTCTAAGGCTGACTTATTTGCACTTAGAGTGTTGTTCACTGTACTTTCAAAGTTGTCAGCTGCATAATTTTGAAGTTGTAATATTATTGAGATTTAAAACACATTCTATGTGGAGAATATCTGAAGAATTGTTTGAAAACAAGAGAGACAGCATTTGCAAACTACCACTCAGCTACTGGGTTAGTATCCCTGGTTTGTGATACACATTTAATAACAAGCAAAAAGATTGGCCCATAATATAAACAGCGACTTCATATAAGATTACAAATGAACAATAAACATGTCAAAATATGCCTAAGCCACAGACAAGATGCAGATATAAATCTTGAGAATTCATACTGAGTGGAAAAAACAAGATGCAAAAGATGAGTAATGTGAGTCTTATTTTGGAAGAGATTCTGTGTGTGTGCAGGGTGTCAGGTGCCTTCACCATAGGCACACATCTGGCCGGGAGGCATCATTCAATGATTATATAGATTCTTTTGGGTCAGGGGTAGGGTCATACCACTAAGACATACAGGAGAATTTCATTTTATAGATGTACTTTCATACATTGCTTGAAATACTGTGTATTCAGGGAGAGTCTTTTTTTTTTTATTTTATTTTATTTTTAAACTTTACATAATTGTATTAGTTTTGCCAAATATCAAAATGAATCCGCCACAGGTATACATGTGTTCCCCATCCTGAATCCTCCTCCCTCCTCCCTCCCCATACCATCCCTCTGGGTCGTCCCAGTGCACCATCCCCAAACATCCAGTATCGTGCATTGAACCTGGACTGGCAACTCGTTTCATACATGATATTTTACATGTTTCAATGCCATTCTCCCAAATCTTCCCACCCTCTCCCTCTCCCACAGAGTCCATAAGACTGTTCTATACATCAGTGTCTTTTTTGCTGTCTCATACACAGGGTTATTGTTACCATCTTTCTAAATTCCATATATATGCGTTAGTATACTGTATCGGTGTTTTTCTTTCTGGCTTACTTCACTCTGTATAATAGGCTCCAGTTTCATCCACCTCATCAGAACTGATTCAAATGTATTCTTTTTAATGGCTGAGTAATACTCCATTGTGTATATGTACCACAGCTTTCTTATCCATTCATCTGCTGATGGACATCTAGGTTGCTTCCATGTCCTGGCTATTATAAACAGTGCTGCGATGAACATTGGGGTACACGTGTCCCTTTCCCTTCTGGCTTCCTCAATGTGTATGCCCAGCAGTGGGATTGCTGGATCATAAGGCAGGTCTATTTCCAGTTTTTTAAGGAATCTCCACACTGTTCTCCATAGTGGCTGTACTAGTTTGCATTCCCACCAACAGTGTAAGAGGGTTCCCTTTTCTCCACACCGTCTCCAGCATTTATTATTTGTAGACTTTTGGATCGCAGCCATTCTGACTGGTGTGAAATGGTACCTCATAGTGGTTTTGATTTACATTTCTCTGATAATGAGTGATGTTGAGCAACTTTTCATGTGTTTGTTAGCCATCTGTATGTCTTCTTTGGAGAAATGTCTATTTAGTTCTTTGGCCCATTTTTTGATTGGGTCATTTATTTTTCTGGAGTTGAGCTGTAGGAGTTGCTTGTATATTCTCGAGATTAGTTGTTTGTCAGTTGCTTCATTTGCTATTATCTTCTCCCATTCTGAAGGCTGTCTTTTCACCTTGCTAATAGTTTCCTTTGATGTGCAGAAGCTTTTAAGGTTAATTAGGTCCCATTTGTTTATTTTTGCTTTTATTTCCAATATTCTGGGAAGTGGGTCATAGAGGATCCTGCTGTGATGTATGTCAGAGAGTGTTTTGCCTATGTTCTCCTCTAGGAGTTTTATAGTTTCTGGTCTTACGTTTAGATCTTTAATCCATTTTGAGTTTATTTTTGTGTATGGTGTTAGAAAGTGTTCTACTTTCATTCTTTTACAAGTGGTTGACCAGATTTCCCAGCACCACTTGTTAAAGAGATTGTCTTTAATCCATTGTATATTCTTGTCTCCTTTGTCAAAGATAAGGTGTCCATATGTGCGTGGATTTATCTCTGGGCTTTCTATTTTGTTCCATTGATCTATATTTCTGTCTTTGTGCCAGTACCATACTATCTTGATGACTGTGGCTTTGTAGTAGAGCCTGAAGTCAGGCAGGTTGATTCCTCCAGTTCCATTCTTCTTTCTCAAGATCGCTTTGGCTATTCGAGGTTTATTGTATTTCCATACAAATTTTGAAATTATTTGTTCTAGCTCTGTGAAGAATACTGTTGGTAGCTTGATAGGGATTGCATTGAATCTGTAAATTGCTTTGGGTAGTATACTCATTTTCACCATATTGATTCTTCCAATCCATGAACATGGTATATTTCTCCATCTGTTAGTGTCCTCTTTGATTTCTTTCACCAGTGTTTTATAGTTTTCTATATATAGGTCTTTAGTTTCTTTAGGTAGATATATTCCTAAGTATTTTATTCTTTCCGTTGCAATGGTGAATGGAATTGTTTCCTTAATTTCTCTTTCTGTTTTCTCATTATTAGTGTATAGGAATGCAAGGGATTTCTGTGTGTTGATTTTATATCCTGCAACTTTACTATAGTCATTGATTAGTTCTAGTAATTTTCTGGTGGAGTCTTTAGGGTTTTCTGTGTAGAGGATCATGTCATCTGCAAATAGTGAGAGCTTTACTTCTTCTTTTCTAATTTGGATTCCTTTTATTTCTTTTTCTGCTCTGATTGCTGTGGCCAAAACTTCCAAAACTATGTTGAATAGTAATGGTGAAAGTGGGCACCCTTGTCTTGTTCCTGACTTTAGAGGAAATGCTTTCAATTTTTCACCATTGAGGATAATGTTTGCTGTGGGTTTGTCATATATAGCTTTTATTATGTTGAGGTATGTTCCTTCTATTCCTGCTTTCTGGAGAGTTTTTATCATAAATGGATGTTGGATTTTGTCAAAGGCTTTCTCTGTATTTATTGAGATAATCATATGGTTTTTATTTTTCAATTAGTTAATGTTGTGTATTACATTGATTAATTTGCGGATATTGAAGAATCCTTGCATCCCTGGGATAAAGCCCGCTTGGTCATGGTGTATGATCTTTTTAATGTGTTGTTGGATTCTGATTGCTAGAATTTTGTTAAGGATTTTTGCATCTATGTTCATCAGTGATATTGGCCTGTAGTTTTCTTTTTTTGTGGGATCTTTGTCAGGTTTTGGTATTAGGGTGATGGTGGCCTCATAGAATGAGTTTGGAAGTTTACCTTCCTCTGCGATTTTCTGGAAGAGTTTGAGCAGGATAGGTGTTAGCTCTTCTCTAAATTTTTGGTAGAATTCAGCTGTGAAGCCGTCTGGCCCTGGGCTTTTGTTTGCTGGAAGATTTTTGATTACAGTTTCAATTTCCGTGCTTGTGATGGGTCTGTTAAGATTTTCTATTTCTTCCTGGTCGAGTTTTGAAAAGTTGTACTTTTCTAAGAATTTGTCCATTTCTTCCACGTTGTCCATTTTATTGGCATATAATTGTTGATAGTAGTCTCTTATGATCCTTTGTATTTCTGTGTTGTCTGTTGTGATCTCTCCATTTTCATTTCTAATTTGGTTGATTTGATTTTTCTCCCTTTGTTTCTTGATGAGTCTGGCTAATGGTTTGTCAATTTTATTTATCCTTTCAAAAAACCAGCTTTTGGTTTTGTTGATTTTTGCTATGATCTCTTTTGGGTTTTTTTTTGCATTTATTTCTGCTCTAAATTTTAAGATTTCTTTCCTTCTACTAACCCTGGGGTTCTTCATTTCTTCCTTTTCTAGTTGCTTTAGGTGTAGAGTTAGGTTATTTATTTGACTTTTTTCTCGTTTCTTGAGGTGTGCCTGTATTGCTATGAACTTTCCCCTTAGGACTGCTTTTACCGTGTCCCACATATTTTGGGTTGTTGTGTTTTCATTTTCATTTGTTTCTATGCAAATTTTGATTTCTTTTTTGATTTCTTCTGTGATTTGTTGGTTATTCAGTAGCGTGTTGTTCAGCCTCCATATGTTGGAATTTTTAATAGTTTTTCTCCTGTAATTGACATCTAATCTTACTGCATTGTGGTCAGAAAAGATGCTTGGAATGATTTCAATTTTTTTGAATTTACCAAGGCTAGCTTTATGGCCCAGGATGTGATTTATCCTGGAGAAGGTTCCATGTGCGCTTGAGAAAAAGGTGAAATTCATTGTTTTGGGATGAAATGTCCTATAGATATCAATTAGGTCTAACTGGTCTATTGTATTGTTTAAAGTTTGTGTTTCCTTGTTAATTTTCTGTTTAGTTGATCTATCCATAGGTGTGAGTGGGGTATTAAAGTCTTCAGGGAGAGTCTTTTAATAAAAATTTGAAAGCTGAATATACTTGCAAACAGATTCGGGAAAGTAATGTACACATGCATTTATTACTACTTTGGAAAAGCTTTTATTTTATTCAGTTACATGGAAAATGAAGTAGGAAAAAATAGAATTGAAAATGTCTCTGTGTGCACACATATGTGTTTCGAGGTCTCCTCCAGCTCTATCACCCTATGGACTGACATTCACAGCTGCAGCTTTATCTTCAGTTCAAAGCAAAGCTGGACTTCCAATCTTAGCTTTAGATTTCCTAGAAAATGATGGAAATAGGTAGATGACTGCCAGTAGGTTAAAAAGTTCCATAAAACTGTAGCAGAAACCATTAGACCAATATCTTCACCTCCATCTGTCCCTCCCTCTTGTTGAGCCTCTGGGTCTGGAACTGTCAGAGCTAGCTAGCATCCTGGATCCTGCTACCTGAAAACAGCCACCTCCACTTTTCTTTTTCATTTTTAAGGAAAGTGAGTACATGTACCAAAAGGGAATAAATGTCATCAAACAGTTTGTTTACAAAGATACCAATTCTGTTTGGAAAATTCACATCTCTTAAGAGCCATCCAATTCGCTTGTGATTCTACATCGTGTTCAGTATTGATTTCTTTCTTGTCGGTTGGAGGATCCCCACTGTAGAGTGGTCCCTCTCGGAGGGCAGGGCATCCATCCTCCCATTACCCCACTTCTGTAGAGACAGCCCAGTCCATCTCACACCCCGTGTCAGCCCTATATTCCTCTGTCCAGGACCCTGGACACAGCTGTTGAGATCCCTCTCGGATGCTTCATCGTCTCCCCGCTACCCTTTTGCCTACCCACTGCCCCACTGCCAAGGCGCTGCTGCCACCTGGTGTTTCATCTTGAGCAGTTCTTACCAGAGTCGTAAAGTATATGTTTTTACAGTCTGTGCTTAGAGAATTCCATGCACAGACGAGCCTGGCAGGCCACAGTCCATGGGCTCACAAAGAGTCGAACATGACTGAGCGACTAACCCTTTACACTTACCCTTTTTTTTCAGACAGAATTAGAATAATTTTGTGCATAGGTTCAAAAGCTATGTTTTGGAAGAATTTGGAGTTTTTGTTTTTGATTTGTTTTGGCCCAAGGTGACCCTTTTTTGTCAGGAATTTTGACGATGGCGGTACATTGTTGCCACCTCGTGACAGAAATCTGAACTGCAACTTGAACACCCTGAAGCAGAAAGATGGGAGGGAGAGGCTGTGACCCAGGCAAGCAGCGCAGAGCTTTCTGGAAGTCTTGGTGGAAAGTGGGCAGTCCCAGATATCCAGGCGGAAAGTACAGCCTTCTATGGTGAAGAAAAATTTTCATGTGAGTGGAAGTAAAAGATTATTTAAACATATTACTCTTTGTTTAAAAAAAAATAAAATTGCACATATTACTCTTTGAAACCTCTGGATAAATAGCTAAAGATCTTCTTAGCCAAAGTGGAAGAAGTCCACGTATAACCTTTGTAATCTTCTTTTGCACTTTTATAGCCATCTTTTCACATAAATATATTTCTATGATATATTTTTAATATTTTTATAAAATTTCATTTTTCCTTTTTTTGAATTTTTCTCTGCTCATTTTATTGAACAACTGAGTGTATAAAAACCAACATAGAGCACATTACTAGAAAAAATATTTTATTTTTCAAATACATAATGGATTCTTTACCCTCAATTATTTCTTTTATCTTTTTATTGACTAAATATATATAAATATTAATAATTTCATCTTTTCTCAAATTAATGACAATGGTATAATTGTGATTATCTTTTAGCAACCAAAGTCTGTTTCCAGAGGTTTGAACTTGATATGAGAAAAACACTGTATCAAGTCCATTGTACCTGATTTGGTGCTGAACGGTGCTGAAGGTTGAACGGTGTAATGGTTTGCTCCAGGATCTAGAGGCTATTGTAAGCTTGAAAGCAAAGTGAAACCTTTAGGTTGACCTTGGCTGCTTAAAGATCCTCTGGATGGGGGTGAGGGGTGCCTGATTCTGTTGTGCACAGGTCGGCTCGTCCTCAGGCTAAGCTGGAATCTCTGGGAACAGTGTGTGTGTGTGTGTGTGTGTGTGTGTGTGTGTGTGTTAGTTGCTCAGTCGTGTCTGACTCTTCGTGATCTCATGGACTATAGCCCACCAGGCTCCTCTGTCCATGGGATTCTCCGAGCAAGAATACTGTAGTGGGTTGCCATTTCCTTCTCCATAAAATTTCATTTTTCAGTATTGATTATCACATCATATGATACTGTAAACTATTTCACTAGTACCCAAGTAGGGGAAATTTAGTGCCCTGTCCATACTTTCTGTGACAAACAATAGTATACTTAACACCCTCACCTGTATATATATACCTATATGTTTGAGATATTTTGTAATTTTTTTAAAATGTCCTTTATAAACCAGGAAAAATGTAATATTTTATATTTACATAACACTGGAAATATTCCTAACATCATTGTAAGAAAATGCTCGTTTCTCCACACATTAGAAATCCTGTGAATCATTGCTTTTTGTGTAGGCAACAAGCCATCTCTCATTTTTTTGATCATCACTTGTTTTTGCTGCTTGTCTAGAATTCCATCATAATGTCGGTGAAAATAAGCAATACACAGCCTATAATGGAAACAGAAACGAGGTTTCTTTTTTTTTTATTTTGAGCCAAACTGAGGACTGTCCAAAATCACTGCAGATGGTGACTGCAGCCATGAAATTAAAAGATGCTTACTCCTTGGAAGAAAAGTTATGACCAACCTAGATAGCATATTCAAAAGCAGAGATATTACTTTGCCAACAAAGGTCCGTCTAGTCAAGGCTATGGTTTTTCCAGTGATCATGTATGGATGTGAGAGTTGGACTGTGAAGAAAGCTGAGCGCCGAAGAATTGCTGCCTTTGAACTGTGGTGTTGGAGAAGACTCTTGAGAGTCCCTTGGACTGCAAGGAGATCCAACCAGTCCATTCTGAAGGAGATCAGCCCTGGGATATCTTTTGAAGGAATGGTGCTAAAGCTGAAACTCCAGTACTTTGGCCACCTCATGCGAAGTGTTGACTCATTGGAAAAGACTCTGACTCTGGGAGGGATTGCGGGGGGAGGAGGAGAAGGGGACGACAGAGGATGGGATGGCTGGATGGCATCACCGACTCGATGGATGTGAGTCTGAGTGAACTCCGGGAGTTGGTGATGGACACGGAGGCCTGGCGTGCTGCGATTCATGGGGTCACAAAGAGTCGTACACGACTGAGTGACTGAACTGAACTGAACTGAGGACTGTAGCACAGAGGACAGTTTCTGTACTGATTAACTGCTCTGGAGAAGCATAGGTTTTGGCACAGATTCATATCTTGTCAGAACAAAGAACTTTAAATAACTGAGGGATACATTCGTTCAAGATTTCAAAGAATAACAAAGAAAACAACAACAAATCAGCAGATACTCAGCAAGTCAGTATGGCCTTGGCACCTGGGAAGGGAGTCTTAGCATCAAAGGAGTACCAGCATTAACATCCCAGGAAGGGAGGCTTTCAATCTTTATTTTTAACAGGGATATTTGTTGCTTCTGGTCAGTGTATCTTTTTGTTTAATAATTAAAGCAGATGTACAATGTATGTTTGAAAGGCCACAAAGGCTGTTTTAGTTAGCGCAAAATTCAGATTAACTCATGTATACATGAGAATAACTTCCCTATACCTCAATATATGAGAATTTCTTTTTTTTAATATAAATTTATTTATTTTAATTGGAGGCTAATTACTTTACAATATTGTATTGGTTTTGCCATACATCAACATGAATCTGCCACTGGTGTACACATGTTCCCCATCCTGAACCCCCCTCCCACCTCCCTCCCCATACCATCCATCTGGGTCATCCCAGTGCACCAGCCCCGAGCATCCTGTATCATGCATCGAACCTGGACTGGCGATTCGTTTCACATATGATATTATACATGTTTCAATGCCATTCTCCCAAATCATCCCACCCTCTCCCTCTCCCAGAGTCCAAAAGACTGTTCTATACATCTGTGTCTCTTGCTGTCTCGCATACAGGGTTGTCATTACCATCTTTCTAAATTCCATATATATGCGTTAGTATACTGTATTGGTGTTTTTTTTTTTTCTGGCTTACTTCACTCTGTATAATAGGCTCCAGTTTCACCCACCTCATTAGAACTGATTCAAATGTATTCTTTTTAATGGCTGAGTAATACTCCATTGTGTATATGTACCATAGCTTTCTTATCCATTCATCTGCTCATGGACATCTAGGTTGCTTCCATGTCCTGGCTATTATAAACAGTGCTGTGATGAACATTGGGGTACACGTGTCTCTTTCAATTCTGGCTTCCTCAGTGTGTATGGCCACCAGTGGGATTGCTGGGTCATATGGCAGTTCTATTTCCAGTTTTTTAAGGAATCTCCCCACTGTTCTCCATAGTGGCTGTACTAGTTTGCATTCCCACCAACAGTGTAAGAGGGTTCCCTTTTCTCCACACCCTCTCCAGCATTTATTGCTTGTAGGCTTTTGGATCGCAGCCATTCTGACTGGTGTGAAATGGTGCCTCATTGTGGTTCTGACTTGCATTTCTCTGATAATGAGTGATGTTGAGCAACTTTTCATGTGTTTGTTAGCCATCTGTATGTCTTCTTTGGAGAAATGTCTGTTTAGTTCTTTGGCCCATTTTTTGATTGGGTCATTTATTTTTCTGGAGTTGAGCTGCAGGAGTTGCTTGTATATTTTTGAGATTAACTCTTTGTCAGTTGCTTCATTTGCTATTATTTTCTCCCATTCGTAAAGCTGTCTTTTCACCTTGCTTAGAGTTTCCTTTGTTGTGCAGAAGCTTTTAATTTTAATTAGGTCCCATTTGTTTATTTTTGCTTTTATTTCCAATATTCTGGGAGGTGGGTCATAGAGGATCCTGCTGTGATTTATGTCAGAGAGTGTTTTGCCTATGTTCTCCTCTAGGAGTTTTATAATTTCTGGTCTTACATTTAGATCTTTAATCCATTTTGAGTTTATTTTTGTGTATGGTGTTAGAAAGTGTTCTACTTTCATTCTTTTACAAGTGGTTGACCAGTTTTTCCAGCACCACTTGTTACAGAGATTGTCTTTTCTCCATTGTATATTCTTGCCTCCTTTGTCAAAGATAAGGTGTCCATAGGTGCGTGCATTTACCTCTGGGCTTTCTATTTTGTTCCATTGATCTATATTTCTGTCTTTGTGCCAGTACCATACTATCTTGATGACTGTGGCTTTGTAGTAGAGCCTGAAGTCAGGCAGGTTGATTCCTCCAGTTCCATTCTTCTTTCTCAAGATTGCTTTGGCTATTTGAGGTTTATTGTATTTCCATACAAATTGTGAAATTATTTGTTCTAGCTCTGTGAAAAATACCATTGGTAGCTTGATAGGGATTGCATTAAATCTATAAATTGCTTTGAGTAGTATACTCATTTTCAATATATTGATTCTTTCAGTTCATGAACACAGTATATTTCTCCATCTATCAGTGTCCTCTTTGATTTCTTTCACCAGTGTTTTATAGTTTTCTATATATAGGTCTTTTGTTTTTTTAGGTAGATATATTCCTAAGTATTTTACTTTTTGTTGCAATGGTGAATGGAATTGTTTCCTTAATTTCTCTTTCTATTTTCTCATTATTAGTGTATAGGAATGCAAGGGATTTCTGTGTGTTGATTTTTTATATCCTGCAACTTTACTATATTCATTAATTAGCTCTAGTAATTTTCTGGTGGAGTCTTTAGGGTTTTCTATGTAGAGGATCATGTCATCTGCAAATAGTGAGAGCTTTACTTCTTCTTTTCTAATTTGGATTCCTTCTATTTCTTTTTCTGCTCTGATTGCTGTGGCCAAAACTTCCAAAACTATGTTGAATAGTAGTGGTGAGAGTGGGCACCCTTGTCTTGTTCCTGACTTTAGGGGAAATGCTTTCAATTTTTCACCATTGAGGATAATGTTTGCTGTGGGTTTGTCATATATAGCTTTTATTATGTTGAGGTATGTTCCTTCTATTCCTGCTTTCTGGAGAGTTTTTTTTTTTTTTTTGTCATAAATGGATGTTGAATTTTGTCAAAGGCTTTCTCTGCATCTATTGAGATAATCATATGGCTTTTATTTTTCAATTTATTAATGTGGTGTATTACATTGACTGATTTTCAGATATTGAAGAACCCTTGCATCCCTGGGATAAAGCCCACTTGGTCATGATGTATGATCTTTTTAATATGTTGTTGGATTCTGATTGCTAGAATTTTGTTAAGGATTTTTGCATCTATGTTCATCAGTGATATTGGCCTGTAGTTTTCTTTTTTTGTGGGATCTTTGTCAGGTTTTGGTATTAGGGTGATGGTGGCCTCATAGAATGAGTTTGGAAGTTTACCTTCCTCTGCGATTTTCTGGAAGAGTTTGAGTAGGATAGGTGTTAGCTCTTCTCTAAATTTTTGGTAGAATTCAGCTGTGAAGCCGTCTGGCCCTGGGCTTTTGTTTGCTGGAAGATTTTTGATTACAGTTTCAATTTCCGTGCTTGTGATGGGTCTGTTAAGATTTTCTATTTCTTCCTGGTTCAGTTTTGGAAAGTTGTACTTTTCTAAGAATTTGTCCATTTCTTCCAAGTTGTCCATTTTATTGGCATATAATTGCTGATAGTCTCTTATGATCCTTTGTATTTCTGTGTTGTCTGTTGTGATCTCTCCATTTTCATTTCTAATTTGGTTGATTTGATTTTTCTCCCTTTGTTTCTTGATGAGTCTGGCTAATGGTTTGTCAATTTTATTTATCCTCTAAAAGAACTAGCTGTTGGCTTTGTTGATTTTTGCTATGGTCTCTTTTGTTTCTTTTGCATTTATTTCTGCCCTAATTTTTAAGATTTCTTTCCTTCTACTAACCCTGGGGTTCTTCATTTCTTCCTTTTCTAGTTGCTTTAGGTGTAGAGTTAGGTTTTTTATTTGACTTTTTTCTCGTTTCTTGAGGTATGCCTGTATTGCTATGAACCTTCCCCTTAGCACTGCTTTTATAGTGTCCCACAGGTTTTGGGTTGTTGTGTTTTCATTTTCATTCGTTTCTATGCATATTTTCATTTCTTTTTTGATTTCTTCTGTGATTTGTTGGTTATTCAGTAGCGTGTTGTTCAGCCTCCATATGTTGGAATTTTTAATAGTTTTTCTCCTGTAATTGAGATCTAATCTTACTGCATTGTGGTCAGAAAAGATGCTTGGAATGATTTCAATTTTTTTGAATTTACCAAGGCTAGCTTTATGGCCCAGGATGTGATCTATCCTGGAGAAGGTTCCATGTGTGCTTGAGAAAAAGGTGAAATTCATTGTTTTGGGATGAAATGTCCTATAGATATCAATGAGGTCTAACTGGTCTATTGTATCATTTAAAGTTTGTGTTTCCTTGTTAATTTTCTGTTTAGTTGATCTATCCATAGGTGTGAGTGGGGTATTAAAGTCTCCTACTATTATTGTGTTATTGTTAATTTCCCCTTTCATACTTGTTAGCATTTGTCTTACATATTGTGGTGATCCTATGTTGGGTGCATATATATTTAGAATTGTTATATCTTCTTCTTGGATTGATCCTTTGATCATTATGTAGTGTCCTTCTTTGTCTCTTTTCACAGCCTTTGTTTTAAAGTCTATTTTATCTCATATGAGTATTGCTACTCCTGCTTTCTTTTGGTCTCTATTTGCATGGAATATCTTTTTCCAGCCCTTCACTTTGAGTCTGTATGTGTCCCTTGTTTTGAGGTGGGTCTCTTGTAGCCAACATATATAGGGGTCTTGTTTTTGTATCCATTCAGCCAGTCTTTGTCTTTTGGTTGGGGCATTCAACCCATTTACACTTAAGGTAATTATTGATAAGCATGATCCCGTTGCCATTTACTTTATTGTTTTGGGTTCGAGTTTATACACCGTTTTTGTGTTTCCTGTCTAGAGAAGATCCTTTAGCATTTTTTGGAGAGCTGGTTTGGTGATGCTGAATTCTCTCAGCTTTTGCTTGTCTGTAAAGCTGTTGATTTCTCCTTCATATTTGAATGAGATCCTTGCTGGGTACAGTAATCTGGGCTGTAGGTTATTTTCTTTCATCACTTTAAGTATATCTTGCCATTCCCTCCTGGCCTGAAGAGTTTCTATTGAAAGATCAGCTGTTATCCTTATGGGAATCCCTTTGTGTGTTATCTGTTGTTTTTCCCTTGCTGCTTTTAATATTTGTCCTTTGTGTTTGATCTTTGTTAACTTGATTAATATGTGTCTTGGGGTGTTTCGCCTTGGGTTTATCCTATTTGGGACTCTCTGGGTTTCTTTGACTTGGGTGATTATTTCCTTCCCCATTTTAGGGAAGTTTTCAACTATTATCTCCTCAAGGATTTTCTCATGGTCTTTATTTTTGTGTTCTTCTTCTGGGACTCCTATGATTTTAATGTTGGGGCATTTAACATTGTCCCAGAGGTCTCTGAGATTGTCCTCATTTCTTTAATTCGTTTTTCTTTTTTCCTCTCTGATTCATTTATTTCTACCATTCTATCTTCCACCTCACTAATCCTATCTTTTGCCTCTGTTATTCTACTATTTGTTCCCTCCAGAGTGTTTTTGATATCACTTATTGCATTATTCATTATATATTGACTTTTTAAATTTCTTCTAGGTCCTTGTTAAACCTTTCCTGCATCTTCTCAATCCTTGTCTCTAGGCTATCTGTGATTCCATTTTGTTTTCAAGATTTTGGATCATTTTCACTGTCATTATTCAGAATTCTTTATCAGGTAGATTCCCTATCTCTTCCTCTTTGGTTTGGTGGGCATTTATCCTGTTCCTTTACCTGCTAGGTATTCCTCTGTCTCTTCATTTTGTTTATATTCCTGTGTTTGGGGTGGCCTTTCTGTATTCTGGCAGTTTGTGGAGTTCTCTTTATTGTGGAGTTTCCTCACTGTGGGTGGGGTTGTACAGGTGGCTTGTCAAGGTTTCCTGGTTGGATTGATCCTTTGATCATTATGTAGTGTCCTTCTTTGTCTCTTTTCACAGCCTTTGTTTTAAAGTCTATTTTATCTCATATGAGTATTGCTACTCCTGCTTTCTTTTGGTCTCTATTTGCATGGAATATCTTTTTCCAGCCTTCACTTTGAGTCTGTATGTGTCCCTTGTTTTGAGGTGGGTCTCTTGTAGCCATGTGTCAGTGTTCTGGTGGGTGGAGCTGGATTTCTTCTCTCTGGAGTGCAATGAAGTGTCCAGTAATGAGTTATGAGATGTCAGTTGGTTTGGAGTGACTTTGGGTAGCCTGTATATTGAAGCTCAGGGCTGTGTTCCTGTGTTGCTGGAGAATTTGCATGGTAGGTCTTGCTCTGGAACTTTTTGGCCCTTGGATGGTGCTTGGTTTCAGTGTAGGTATGGAGGCGTTTGATGAGCTCCTGTTGATTACTGTTCCCTGGAGTCAGGAGTTCTCTGGTGTTCTCAGCATTTGGAGTTAAGCCTCCTGCTTCTGGTTTTCAGTCTTATTTTTACAGTAGTCTCAAGACTTCTCCATCTATACAGCACCGTTGATAAAACATATAGGTTAAAGATGAAAAGTTTCTCCACAGTGACGGACACCCAGAGAGGTTCACAGAATTACATGGAGAAGAGAAGAGGGAGGAGGGAGATAGAGGTGACCCAAATGAGATGAGGTGGAATCAAAAGAGGAGAGAGCAAGCTAGCCAGTAATCACTTCCTTATGTGCGCGCCACAATCTGGACTGCTCAGAGATGTTTATGGAGTTATACAGAGAAGAGAAGAGGGAGGAAGGAGACAGAAGTGGCCAGGAGGATAAAGGGGGGAATCAAAAGGAGAGAGACAGATCCAGCCAGTAATCAGTTCCCTAAGTGTTCTCCACTGTCCGGAACACACAAAGAGATTCACAGAGTTGGGTAGAGAAGAGAAGGGGGAGGGAGGAGATAGAGGCGACGTGGTGGAGAAAAAGGAGAGTCCAAAGGGGGAGGGAGCAGTCAAACCTGTAATCTCACTCCCAAGTAAAAATGGGTACTGAAGATTGGGTTCTTAAAGGTACAAAATTGATAAGAAATACCAAAAAGCAAAGATTAAAAATCTAGAGTAGAGGTTGGATTTTCAAAAATACAATATTAAAGAAAAAAAGTCACAACATTATAAAATATATATATATATATATATATATATATATATATATATATATATGAAGTTTGCTTTAAAAATAGGGTCTCTCTCTTTTTTTGCAAAGTAATAGTAGGTTATAAAAATGAAAATTAAAGGAGTAATAGAGGACTTAAAATTTTTTTTAAATTAAAAAAAAAATAAAGAATCATAGTAAAAATAGTAAAAATATATCTAGGACTTTCTCTGGTATTGTTGTGGACAGTGTGGTGTCAGTTCATTTTCAGATAGTTCCTTGATCCAGCTTATATTTCTCCAGATCTGTAGGCCCCTTCTTATGTAGCCAGTACTAACTACAGGGTTTTAATCTATTGCACCTGTCCCATCCAAGGAGGTTCACTCTATTTTAGCTTCTTCTGTTTGCTGGTCTCTTCAGTGTCTGATTTCTACCCTGACACAAGGGGGCGGTGGTGGACACTTTTTTAGGTTCACTTGTTCAGTCGTGCTGTGGGGAGGGAGGGATGCTGCCAACAGATAACACTGGCGTGTGCTCTCAGTGTCTTGGCCACACTGGGTTTTCCCCTGCTCACGGCGTGTGTGCTTTCCCTGTCAACACTGCTTAGGCTCTAGGTTGCTCTGCTGGGAACTGTCTGAGGCCGGCCCTGGGTTATATGCACTTCCCAGGTCTAAGCCACTCAGGTTCAGGTACTCAGGTAGTCCTCAGAGGCACAGACTCGGTTGGGCCTGCCTTTTGTGCCCTTTCCAAGTCCGAGCAGCTCATGTGACCAGATGTTTGGTGAGCGCAGTCACTGCGACTTATTGCCACCCCCGTCCCTGCCGCTCAGTTTTCTGGGTGTACAACTGGTGCACCTTCTCAGGCGGTTGTAGCCTGTCCAGAATCCCAAGAAGTCTTAATTAGCAACGAACCCTGCTTGCAGTTTGGTAGATAATGCCTCTGTGGGGCCACAATTGCCCCCTTCCGGCTCTGGCTGCCTGTCACCAGAGGGGGATGGTCTGCAGCCGACTAGCTCTGCTTAGTCCTTTGTTCTGTGTGCAGGCCTGCCGGTGTCTTAGGTTAGGGCTTTTCATGTGGTAGCTATCCCACAGTCTGGTTTCCTAGACCAAGTTAGTTCATTCAGATTGCCCTCGGGGCATTCAGGCCCGGTCCTTACTCTAAGCAATGCAGCCCGTGCCTCCCTGCCCGGCCCCCACTTGCTAGTGGTGGATGCAGACATCTGTGGTGCTTCTCTGGTGGGGGAGTTACTACCGTTGGGCATGTAATCTGTGGGTTTTAATTATTTATTTATTTTTCCTCCTGGTTACGCCAAGGCTGTATATTGTCACCCTGCTTATTTAACTTATATGCAGAGTACATCATGAGAAACCCTGGGCTGGAAGAAGCACAAGCTGGAATCAAGATTGCCGGGAGAAATATCAATAACCTCAGATATGCAGATGACACCACCCTTATGGCAGAAAGTGAAGAGGAACTCAAAAGCCTCTTGATGAAAGTGAAAGAGGAGAGTGAAAAAGTTGGCTTAAAGCTCAACATTCAGAAAACGAAAATCATGGCATCCGGTCCCATCACTTCATGGCAAATAGATGGGGAAGCAGTGGAAACAGTGTCAGACTTTATTTTTGGGGTCTCCAAAATCACTGCAGATGGTGATTGCAGCCATGAAATTAAAAGACACTTACTCCTTGGAAGGAAAGTTATGACCAACCTAGATAGCATATTCAAAAGCAGAGACATTACTTTGCCAACAAAGGTCCATCTAGTCAAGGCTATGTTTTTCCCAGTGATCATGTATGGATGTGAGAGTTGGACTGTAAAGAAAGCTGAGTGCCGAAGAATTGATGCTTTTAAGCTGTGGTGTTGGAGAAAACTCTTGAGAGTCCCTTGGACTGCAAGGAGATCCAACCAGTCCATTCTGAAGGAGATCAGCCCTGGGATTTCTTTGGAAGGAATAATGCTAAAGCTGAAACTCCAGTACTTTGGCCACCTCATGTGAAGAGATGACTCATTGGAAAAGACTCTGACACTGGGAGGGGTTGGGGGCAGGAGGAGAAGGGGACGACAGAGGATGAGATGGCTGGATGGCATCACCGACTCGATGGACATGAGTCTGAATGAACTCTGGGAGTTGGTGATGGACAGGGAGGCCTGGCGTGCTGCAATTCTTGGGGTCGCAAAGAGTCAGACACGACTGAGCGACTGATCTGAACTAAACTGATGCTGCCCTCTGTGGTTCCAAGGCTCACCACAGACTCGGCAGTGAGAGTGTTTCCTGGTGTTTGGAAACTTCTCTCTCTTTTTAGACTCCCTTCCCGGGACGGAGCTCCATCCCTACCTCTTTTATCTTTTATATTTTTTCCTACCTCCTTTTGAAAACAATGGGCTACTTTTCTGGGTGCCTGATGTCCTCTGATGGCATTCAGAAGTTGTTTTGTGGAATTTACTCAGCGTTCAAATGTTCTTTTGATGAATTTGTGGAGGAGAAAGTGGTCTCCCCGTCCTATTCCTCTGCCATCTTAGGACCTCCTCGAGAATTTATTTTATCATTATGCATGTGACATAATTCTCACAACCTTGTGTTACATAGAGTGTTTCTGATATTCCCTACTAACACTGGGGATGACATCTTTTCAGTGTCTGTATACTGTTACAAGACACATTTCCTCATAGATATGTGCACAGTGAGCTGACTGTGTTTTCATTGAGTCTAGAAAAGCGTCTTGGGACAATTCTAGTATTATGATAACAGAACCTGTTTGGTATGTGAGTGTGTGTGTGTTTGCCTGTATGCACGTGCACTGGCAGCCACATTTCCTTCTGATTCCTTCTGTGCCTTCATGGCATTGCTTCCTATTTGGTCTCCCTTTCTATACTCAGACCCAGAAGTGAAGCTAGGGAATTACCAGAATGGACGTCTTTATAACAAATCCTAATCACCATCCTTAACTACATCCTGAATGTTCACTTTTGAAAAAGAAATTGTTGGTGCAAAGGGTGTGCAACTCTATGTGCCTTTGAGAAGTCTTGCCATACTAATACCCGGAAAAATAGTCCCAGTGTAATCTCCCCATAGTGGAATCACGTGAGAAAGGCCACAGTGAAGTGAAGGAAGTAGTAAGGCTGGCACCATGTCATAGAGGCCAGCCCTGGGTCCTATCATAAACTCACTTTCAAGTCACCACCACAGTGGGAAGATACAGAGGTGACCATATGTAAATTAAACCGCACACAAGGGTGACCTAAAGTAATATCTGTGGGAGAAAAGCATTGCTTAGAGGAACAGAGGACACAGAGTTAGCAGGCCTGGGACACAGGCACACACTTATGTAAATTAACATTTATATAAAACATGTGACTTATGTAAAACATGTGCATCTAGACCTTTGTATAGAAAAGGTTTGTTGTTACTATGGTAAAACAAGACCACGCCAATACCATTAAAATTTTTTTTAATTTTATTTTATTTTTTGACTGCACTGAATCTTCATTGTTGTGCATGGGTTTTCTCTAGTTGTGGTGAGCAAGGGCTACTCTTTGTTGCAATGTGGGCTCCTCATTAAGGTGGCTTCTCTTGTTGCAGAGGGCAGTCTCTAGAGCGTGGGTTCAGTGGTTGTGGAGCAAGGGCTTAGTTGTTCTGTGACATATGGGATCTTCCCAGACCAGGGACTGAACACACATCCCCTGCATTGGCAGGCAGATTCTTAACCACTGGACCATAGGGAAGTCCCAGTATTATACTTTTAACAACATTTTTTTTTTTGCAATATGATTTACAGAGTACAGAGTCCACACACTTTAAACGGTACAGTTTGATGATTTTTAGTAACTGTGTAGAGTTGTACAACCATTATCATAGTTGAGCTTTAGATGTTCTATCACCCCCAAAAAGTCCCATCAGTTTCAGTTTTCAGTTCAGTCGCTCAGTCGTGTCCGACTCTCCGTGACCCCATGAATTGCAGCACGCCAGAGTCGGACACGACGGAGCGACTTCACTTTCACTTTTCACTTTCATGCATTGAAGAAGGAAATGGCAACCCACTCCAGTGTTGTTGCCTGGAGAATCCCAGGGATGGGGGAGCCTGGTGGCTGCCGTCTATGGGGTCACACAGAGTCGGACACGACTGAAGTGACTTAGCAGTAGCAGCAGCAGGCCTCCCAGTCCATCACCCACTCCTGGAGTTCACCCAAACTCATGTGCATTGAGTCAGTGATGCCATCCAGCGATCTCATCCTCTGTCATCCCCTTCTCCTCCTGCCCCCAATCCCTCCCAGCATCAGGGTCTTTTCCAATGAGTCAACTCTTCGCATGAGGTGGCCAGAGTATTGGAGTTTCAGCCTCAGCATCAGTCCTTCCGCTAAACACGCAGGACTGGTCTCCTTTAGGATGGACTGGTTGGATCTCCTTGCAGTCCAAGGGACTCTCAAGAGTCTTCTCCAACATCACAGTTCAAAAGCATCAATTCTTTGGCACTCAGCTTTCTTCACAGTACAATTCTCACATCCATACATGACCACTGGAAAAACCATAGCCTTGACTAGATGGACTTTTGTTGGCAAAATAATACCTCTGCTTTTAAATACGCTATCTAGGTTGGTCATAAGTTTCCTTCCAAGGAGTAAGTGTCTTTTAATTTCATGGCTGCAATCACCATCTGCAGTGATTTTGGAGACCCCAAAAATAAAGTCTGACACTGTTTCCGTTGTTTCCCCATCTATTTGCCATGAAGTGATGGGACCAGATGCCATGATCTTTGGTTTCTGAATGTTGAGCTTTAAGCCAACTTTTTCACTCTCCTCTTTCACTTTCATCAAGAGGCTTTTGAGTTCCTCTTCACTTTCTGCCATAAGGGTGGTGTCATCTGCATATCTGAGGTTATTGATATTTCTCCCGGCAATCTTGATTCCAGCTTGTGCTTCTTCCAGCCCAGGGTTTCTCATGATGTACTCTGCATATAAGTTAAATAAGCAGGGTGACAATATACAGCCTTGACATAGTTCTTTTCCTATTTGGAACCAGTCTGTTGTTACATGTCCAGTTCTAACTGTTGCTTCCTGACCTGCATACAGGTTTCTTAAGAGGCAGGTCAGGTGGTCGGGTATTCCCATCTATTTCAGAATGTTCCACAGTTTATTGTGATCCACACAGTCAAAGGCTTTGGCATAGTCAATAAAGCAGAAATAGATGTTTTTCTGGACCAGTATGGAGATTCCTTTAAAAACTAGGAATAAAACTACCATATGACCCAGCAAACCCACCACTGCACATACACCCTGAGAAAACCATAATTCAAAAAGACACCTGTACCCCAGTGTTCACTGCAGCACTATTTACAATAACCAGGAGAGGGAAGCAACCTAGATGTTCATTGACAGATGAATGGATAAAGAATTGTGGTACATATATACAATGAAATACTACTAAGCCCCGAAAAGGAATGAATTTGAGTGAGTTCTAGTGAGATGGATGAACCTAGAACTTGTTATTCAGAATGAAATAAGAAAGATATAACCAAATATATTAATGCATATATATGGAATCTAGAAAAATGGTACTGATGAATCTATTTGGAGGGCAGGAATAGAGATGGAGAATAGAGAATAGACTTGTGGACACAGGGCAGGAGAGGTAGGATGAAATGAGAGAGTAGCACTGAAATATATACATTTCCATATGTAAAATATATAGCTAGTGGGAATTTGTTGTATAACACAGGAAGCCCAACCTGGTCCTCTGTGACAACCTAGAGGGTGGGATGGGGTGGGAAGTGGAAGGGAGATTCAAGAGAGAGGAGACATATGTATATTTATGGCTGATGCTCATTGTTGTATGACAGAAACCAATTGAATATTGTAAAGCAATTATCCTCCAATTAAAAAGGGAAAAAAAATCCTCATTGTGCTTGAATTCAGTTAAAGCCCAACCCCACTTTCTCTCCAAAGACTCATCTATTCTGGACATTTCATATGATGAAATGTCACACTATTCTCACTTCTAAAGAATAGAATTATTCTTTATAACAAGCTCCATTTATTTTTCTGATATGTGGTTTCTTTCACTTGACATACTGTTTTCAAGGTTCATCCATTTTGTAGCATGTATCAGTACTTCATTTCTTTTTTGTTGCCAAATAATACACGACATTTGATTTATCTATTCATTAATTGGTAGACATTTGAGTTGTTTCTGCTTTTGGCTGTTATGAATAATGATGCTACATACATTCATGTACAAATTTTTATGTAGACAAATGTCATTTCTCTTGGCTGTGTACCTACAAATGCAATCGCTGGGTCATATGGTAACTGATTAACTGTTTGAGGAATTAACAGACTGTTTCCATGACTTTGACTATCTTGAAGAGTACAGGCATAGTCTGTTATTTTTCTTATGGTTAGACCGTGGTTGTGGGTTTTGAGAAAGAATACCACAGAGTTGAAACGCCCTTCTCATCACAGCATATCTGGGAGGACATGGTACCTGCATGACATCGCTGAATCACAACAATTGTTAACCTTCATCACTGGGTTAAGGTGGTGTTTGTTGAGTTTCTGCAGCACACAGTAACTGTTTTCCATTCGCCTGTTCTACTCCTTAGAAGTGAGTCAGTCACCAAGTCCACCCTGCCCTCAGAGGTGGGAGGCAGATTTCACATTCATTTTATAGAGACAGGGTATCTACATGTACTATTTAGAATAATATATTATACTATATAATATTTAGAATATGTCTCCTCATTCATTTCATTATTAATTCAAATATTTATATAATTGTTTCTATCCATATGGCTTCATTTTTTTAAAGTCTGTATTTTTATTTCATTTAGCATCATCCTATTCTTTTGTTTTCCACTCTAGAATCTTTAATTTTTAACCAGAAATCTTTATTACTTGTCTTTATGTGTCCTTTGACTAACAGGAACCTGCAGTGATGTCAGCCCCCTCCCACCTGCCCGTCCACTGGCCCAGACAATCAGGAATTGCCGCCCCAAGCTCCAGCCTTTGACTCCAAGTGTGGGAAAGTCATCCGGACTGAGTCAGTAGAAGACTTTCTGGGATGTTCAGATTTGTGTGGCACTTGTCTCTTGTTTGTTTGATTGCTTGCTTTTAATCATGGATGGGCATGGACATGAATCTAGAGCTGCCAGTGAGCATACCTAGCCTTCCTTGGAGCAAATTACAAAAAGGCTGGTGACCAGTTAAGGTCACAGGGTGGTGTTCTTTCTTTTTCCTCAACAAATTTGAGCACTGGGTTGTTTTTTGTTTTTTGTTTTTGGGTTTTTTTTTCACTTTCAAGTACATGTTGGACAGAAGAATCCCACCATGTTAGCTTGGCATGATGAAAAGTACATCCCAGTTCAATGCCCAGTAAAATGGAATTGGTCCTTATTCCCTTCTTGATATTTCATCAAACTTTCTCTTTAATCATGTGCATTGATTATCCATACTCTAAGGAGCATTAAGCGTGTGTGTGTGTGTGTGTGTGTGTGTGTGTGTGCTTGTGCACCCAACAAAAAGCAAAGGTAAAGAAAATTCTAGACACATGGAGAAGAAATCATTGTGTTCCATCAGAACAATGCTAAGTGTGTTTAGAGCTTAATGAAAATGGTCTTTATAACCAGAAAAGCATAAGATAGGCAGCAGACATACAAAATTGAGCTCAGTTCTAGTAATGAAGCTAATCCTTGTCAGTTCATATTTTAGAAAAAGTCTTTGTGGTAAAGTGTACATATAACAAGAGCCTATGCAGATTTTAATGATATAAAAACATTAGTTAACAGAGTTAAAACTTGTTGATACAGAAAGTGTTATAGTTTGAGTGTTTGTGTCCCCTCAGAATTCATATGTTGAAATCCTAACCCCTAAGGTGATGGGGGTCTTAGGTTGATTAGGTCGTGAGGGCAGAGCTCTAATGAATGGGCTTAATGCTGTTATAAGAGACTTCAGAGAGCTTCTTCCACCATGTGGAGATACAGTGCAAAACCTGTGACCTGGAGGAAGCCTTTTTCTGACCATGTTTGCAACATGATCTCGGACTTACAGCTTCCAGAACTACAAGAAACATATTTCTGTTGTTTATAAGCCATGTGGTTTTTGGTATTTTTCTTATAGCAGCATGAATGGAATAAGACAGGAAATGATGCCTCATACAAGAATGAAAATGGTTTCTGTTAAAAATTAAAAGCCAGAGATTAAGTTAGTTATTTACATCAAAGGAAAACTCAAAAAAGAACAGGCAAGGGAATTTCAAAATGAATAAAACCCCATCATTTGGCCACAACTCACTTTTTGTTTAGAGATTTAAAACAAGAAAAATCTAGGGAATTTCCTGGCAATCCAGTGGTTGGTACTCTGTGCTTTCACTGCCTAGGGCATTGGTTCAATCCCTAGTTGGGGATCTCAGATCCCACAAGCGGCGCTGCCAAAACAATGACAACAAATCTATCCTCATAGTTTTGGAGGACAGAAGTCCAAAATGGGTATTACTGGGGTAAAATTAAGATATCACCTGGGCTGCATCCCTTCTGGAGGGTTTGCTGCTGCTGCTAAGTCGCTTCACTCGTGTCCGACTCTGTGCGACCCCATAGACGGCAGCCCACCAGGCTCCGCCGTCCCTGGGATTCTCCAGGCAAGAACACTGGAGTAGGTTGCCATTTCCTTCTCCAATGCATGAAAGTAAAAAGTGAAAGTGAAGTTGCTCAGTCATGTCTGACTCTAAGCGACCCCATGGACTGCAGCCTACCAGGCGCCTCCGTCCATGGAATTTTCCAGGCAAGAGTACTGGAGTGGGGTGCCATTAGGGGAGAACAAGTTTCCTTGCCTATTCCAGCTTCAGGCGGCTGACTGCATTCCTAGGCTTGTGGCCCCTTCTGGCTCATGGATTGAGGCTTTTGGCCTCCATCTTTAGAGCCAGCACAGTAGCATCTTCCAAACTTTTCCTCACTTCTATCCTTGCATTTGGGGACATAAGAATAACAATGACAACTCTGCATGGCAAAAATACACTAGCCAATTAAAGACACTGGGGAAAACATTTGCAGCTAACATCTTTAACAAAGCATTAATATCCCTCCAATATAAACACTTATCAATATAAAAGCATGAAAAAACCCTATCAAAGTTAACAGAAAAAAATAGATTGTCTTTAAACATATGAAAAGTCTCTGGCTTATTTTAAATAAGAGAGATGTAATTAACACTACACTAAGATACTGTTTTTTTACTCTTAGATTAGCAATGATCCAGATGTTTGTCAACACAGTGGGTGAGGATGTGGAAAACCATTTCCTTTTGCACCCTGCTCACAGGGATGCAAAATGGTGCGCTCACTGTAGTAGGCTTAATGGTCTCTGCAAAGATAGCAGGTTTTAACCCCTGGAACCTCTAAATATTGCCTTATATGAAAAAGGGTGTTTGTAAAATTAAGGATCTTAAAATTGGGAGATTAGATTTTCCACATGGGCCCTAAAGGCAAACCCAAGTGTCCTTATAAGAGAGGAGCAGAGGGACAGTTGACACAGAGAGAAGAGGAGAAGGCAGCGTGGCCAAGGATGCAGATGCTGGAGTGATGGAGCCGCACGCTAAGGAGTGCTGGTAGCCAACAAAAGCTGAAAGAGGCAAGGAGGCTCCCTTATAGTCTCAGAAAGAAGTTAAGTCTGCCAACACCTTGATTTTGGCCCACTGAAACTGTTTTTGGACTTCTAGCCTCCAGAACTATGAAATAATATTTCTGTTGTTTAAGGACACTAAGTTTGTAGTAATTTATTTTAGTAGCCATAGGAAACTAATGCACTCATTCTGGTGGGGAATTTTCTGATATGGTGGGGAATTTTATATGCCTTTACCCTTTGACTCACAGGTCTTATATAGGAATATCCTCATGATATATTGGCAGTGACAGAAAAAGATTTTAGATATAATAAAAATATAGATATGGATATTCACTCTGGCACTATTTGAACAGCAAAAGAATGGCAACAACTTAAATTTCATTAGTTATGTGATGGATGAATAAAGTACCATATAACCACACAAAGGTGTACACTAAGTAAGGTGTAAAGAATGATGAAAATTTCCACATAGGCTATGGAAGGATCTCCAGAATATAATGTTAAGTGAAAAAGTCAATGTACATAAAGGTCTATATGGATGTATTGTTTACTTACATTTTGAATATAGTAAAGTTGCAGGATATAAAATTAATACCCAGAAATCCCTTGCATTCCTATACACTAACAATGAAAAAACAGTAAAAGAAGTTAAGGACACAATCCCATTCACCATTGTGATGAAAAGAATAAAATGCTTAGGAATAAATCTACCTAAAGAAACAAAAGACCTACAAAGAAACAAAAGGCGAGGGTGGGATGATTTGAGAGAATAGCATTGAAACATGCATATTACCATATGTGAAATAGGTCACCAGTCCAAGTTCGATGGACCCAGAGGGAGGGGGAGGGGAATTCGGGATGGGGGACACATGTCCACCTGTGGCTGATTCATGTCAAAGTATGGCAAAACCCACCACAATATTGTAAAGTAATTAGCCTCCAATTAAAATAAATAATTTTTTTAATTAAAAAAAAGTAGATGGAAAGAACTTCTGTTTTGGAGACCAGAAGGAGTAGGTACACTTCTCCTTTTTTTTTTTCAATTTACTTTTTTTTTTGCTGTGCTGGATCTTCATTGTGGCATGCAGGCTTTCTCTAGTTGCAGCATGTGTGGGCTTCTCTAGTTGCAGTGCAGGCCTAATTGCCCCATGGCATGTGGGATCTTGGTTCCCCAATTGGGGATGGAACCTGCATCCCCTGAATTGGAAGGCTGATTCTTAAGCACTGGACCACCAGGGAAATCCCTACACTTCTCTCTCTTTCTTCTACAAGGTGCAGCTAGAATCTCTGGATATTACAGATAAAACAAATATAGAACTCTGAAAGGTGGAAAGAAAAAAGAGAGTATCTTGGGACTTGGGGACCCAAAGTATGACATGCATTGAATTCCTTTGGTTTTATTTCTGTTTCGTATGTCCTAGGTGGGGTGCTGGAAGAGCAAGTGACTCAAAAATGTCAACAGGAAAAAGCAAGACTAGCTCCAGACACAGAACCAGAAAAGAAAGAAAGCTTTTAGACAACAACTGCCCTAACATCACAGAGTAAAACACAGCTGTGCCCTCAGCATGGCAGCAAAGACTGAGTGGGAAATGTGGATTCCACGCTCACTTGATTGTAACCAGGTACCCCTCCCCCACTCTTTGGGATGGTATCAGAGAAGACCCCATGGGAAAGCGGGACTGTCATCCCCACCTGGTGGAAATGAGCACCCACCTTATGGCCCTGCACAGGGTCGAGGGAGGCCACATAGAGAGCAGTAAGGAAGTGTCTTTCTCTACCTTCCAGGGTGGCATCAGTGGAAGCCTGGTGGGGAGTGAAATTCTACTTTAACCAAGCAGTAGTAACGAGGCACCACTTCCCTTCCACTCCCATCCCTGTCTCTCCCCATGTTAATAAAGATTGAGTGGGAAGCCTGGACTTTTCTCTTCTTTGCCATCTGTCTCTATGGTTAGGAATGCATGCTTGGTGGCATTAACATCCATGGAGAGGATCCTAATACCTCACTAGCAAGGTTGTGGTGAGGAATAAATTCAGCCAACAAGGTGAAAAACCTATCCCTTGGCCATGTATTTTTTTAAGCTTCATAAATATTAGCTGTCTGTCCCCCACAGATCACAGAACTCATGTAGCTTCTTTATCTGGGCCTCCTCAACTAGGGCCCTTTAACCTGGAGGCAGGTCAGAATCACCAGCATTGAAACATGTATATTACCATATGTGAAATAGATCACCAGTCCAAGTTTGATGCATGAAACAGGGCACTCAAAGCCAGTGCACTGGGACAACCCTGAGGGATGGGATGGGAAGGGAGGTCAATGCATGGCAAAAACCACTACAATACTGTAAAGTAATTAGCCTCCAATTAAAATGAATAAACAAAAAAAGAATCACCTTGGGAATCCTTTCCTAAACCCTCCCTCACCTCAAATTCTCTTGTTGGTGGAAATAGGACTTCTGTATCCAAGGCCATTGAAGTTATTCTGCTGTAATAACATGGGCATCAGAGAGTGGATATGCTCATTTGGCATCAAAGTGTATTCCAGTGTCCATTGCCCCTTCATTGCTCCAACACCATCTATTACCATCCTATGTCTTTATTGTGAATCTGATTGCTCATTTCCCCAGACCTGGCCTATAGGAAGGGTCATCTAAGATGGCTGGTCTGAAGAGGGAAGGTGTTTCATTTTGATGAAAAGGGACATAGTGGTAGCTCAGACAGTAAAGAATCTGAGGGCAGTAAGGGAGACCTGGGTTTGATCCCTGGGTCAGGAAGATCCCCTGGAGAAGGGCATGGCTACCTACTCCAATTTTCTTGCCTGGAGAAGCCCATGAACAGAGGAGCCTTGGTGGGCTTACAATCCATGGGATCGCAAAGAGTTGGACATGACTGAGTGACTAAGCACACATGGTGCCTGGGCACACACTTACAGCCTGGCAGTTACTATAGAAACGTGACGTCAACAAGGCGACCTGGACAACTTTTTAATGGCGACAAAAGCACCCGGTGGTGGCGAGGAAAGCAGGTTTTACCTTCAGGTGTTTGGAACTGAGTTGGGAGAGTGAGTTCCTGTGGTGGGCGCTGGACTGCCCTGGGGTATGGGGAAACAAAGCGATCCACACTCAAGTCACCGCTTTCCCGCTTTGGGGCTCAGTGCCCCAGCTGTCTCGTAGGTAAAGCACTGGGGTCCCGCCCAGCCCCAGTGAGTGCGGTGTCATGCTCCAGGAGTGTCCTGGAGCCACTTTCCTCCTAAAGGCAGGGACGCGGGAGGTGAGACAGGTAGCAATTCTCTCTGGCCTCAGCTTTTCCCTCTGTAACATGGGGATAAGAATCTTTCCCCCCCAGGATCTCTGAGAACATTCAGTGATAACACATGAGTAAGCCTATGGTCCTGTGGTTATTGTGGGATCATGAACGTCTGTATGAATTCAGGCCACTTCTTACTCCTTTTCCACTTTGTTGTTGAGGGATAAATGAGGAAAGGAGATGAAAAAGTCCATGGTGTGAAGCTCATTGTAACATCTGGTTGTTATTATCACTACCCAATTGTTTCAATGTCATTGTCACTAACACAGTACCTAGCACGGTGTGGGGCACACAGTTACACTGGTAAACCATGGTGATTCCTGGATGTGTCTCTCCCTGTGCAGCCCTCATGCCTGTGGCCTTGCTCATATCAGGTGTCTGAAGGAGACAGCTTCTGAGGATCAGTGTCCTGATGGCTGATGGAACTTCTACTCCGTTCAAGGGCAGCGGTCCTCAGGAGACCCCAACACTTCACATCTTCAGTTGGATATGAGGCCTGACTTAAGTGAGTTCATAGATATGATAAAAGCATGTTGTGAAATAGCTCCTGTAAGCTTATAGCCTAAAAGTAGAGAAGCTACTTTGATCTCATCATGGGAAAGAGATTTAGTAAGTGGAATATCATTCCATCAGGTGCTAGCTACATGCATAGTTGTTGTCCTGAAGCCCATCTGAGAGAAGACTTTTTTTTTCTTTTTGGTTGAAAACCAGTGAATTGTCCAGTTGATGAAGGAATTTAGTCTTAAACAAGCATTTGCAATAAATATGCCAAATTGTTTTCACTGTACAAATAATAATCATTTTCCATGTATCTCTCAGATGAATGTGGAAATATACAGTTGTTAGCTCTACTAGCAATTTGAGATTGTAATATAGATTGTTCTCTGCTTACCATGTTTTTTTGTTCCATGGTATATTGAAATTTTTCAAAGAGGCAGAAAATTTGTAAGTGTTAGTGTATTTATTTATTGTTTGGCTACACTTCATGGCAGGTAGGAATCTTAGTTCCCCAACCAAGAATCGAACCCATGCCCTCTGCAGTGGAAGTGCAGTCTTAACCAAGTGTTAGTCTAAAAATGTCAATTATTGGAACTTAATATTTAAAAATAATCATCCTAGAGTTTACTCTCTTATAATGATACTCAGCCTCATTCTCCCAAAGAACCAGTTACTCTTAAATACCATTATGATTATTTTCCTAGAATATAATATTTTTATTTCTGTATTTCAGATAGAAATGGATATCAGCTCACTAAATATTTGGATACATTTCATTGCAAATGATTATTTCTATTTGGTTATATGTTGTGTGGACCAATTTGATAAAATATAAAGTGGACTTGTTAATACTGTAAGAGATAATTGTGGGAATCTTTCAACTGATTAATTGTATCAGAGAATTTTAAATATATAAATATATTCCAAATACTTTATTGAGGTATGGTTAGCATACAATATAATGTGCATATTTAAAGTATATGCTTTGATGTTTGATATATGTATGCGCCTGTGAACCCAATACTGCAGCCCAGATAATGCACATATCCATCAACTTAAAAAGCATCCTAGTGCTCCTGTGTTATCTACCCACCTCTCTCGACATCACCCTACTCCTTTCCCAAATAGCTAGTGATCTTCTGTCACTATAGATTAGTTTTCTTTTCCTGTAATTTTATATGAATGGAATAATACAATGTATATTTTTTGTCTTCTTTCCTTCAACCTAATTATTTCTGGATTTATCCTTCTGTTACACATACAAATACTTCTTTCTTTTTAATGTTGACTAATATTCCATTATATGACTATACCACAATTTGTTTTATCCATTAATCTGTTAATGGGTATTTGAGTGGTTTCCAATTTGGGACTCTGGTAAATAAAGCTGCTACTAACATTTGTATATTAGTCTTTGTATAGACATAGACTGACTTCCTCTAGGATAAATGGCTGGATAATGTGATGGATGTGAAGTTAATGTTATAAGAAACCACTAAACCATTTTTCACTGCCAACAGCAGTGTACAAGAGTTCCATCCTCCACAACCTTGCCAAGACTTTGTATGGTCAGTCTTTTAAATTTTGGCCTTTCTCAGAGAGGTATAGTGGTATCACATAGTTTTCATTTATATTTCCCTAATGACTTTGAATATTTGACAAAAGATGATTAGCATCTTGTTTTGTACTTATTTGGCATTTGTGTATCTACTCTGGTAGAGTGTCTATTCAAATATTTTGTCCATTTATTTGTTAGAGTGTCTCTTTTCCTATTTACCGTTGTGAAATTTTCTATATTCCGGGTACAAGACTTTTATCAGATACAGGATTTGCAAATATTTCCTCCCAGTGAGTGGCTTGCCTTTTCATTCTCTCAGCAGAGTCTTTGGAATAGGAGAAATGTTGAAGTTTGGGGGATCTCAATTTATTTGTCCGTTCACTTATGGATTGTAGTTTTGGTTTTGCATCTATGGAATCTTACCTTACCTAAGGTCACAAGGATTCTTTCCTGTGTTTTCTTCTAGAAATTTTATGTTTTATATTTGGGTCTGTGCTCAATTTTGAGTTGACTTTTGTATATGGTGCATTACACAGATCAAAATTTATATTTGTGCATGTGGATATTCATTTTTCCCAGCCCCATTTGTTGAAAAAACTATCTTTTCTTCACTGAATTGCCATTACAGCTTTGTCAAAAATCAGCTGAGTCCAGAAATGGACTCCTTATTCTATTCCATTGATATCCTTGTCTTCCTTGATGGCAGTAAGTACCACACTGTCTTACTTACTGAAGATGTATAATGGTTCTTTAAGTCAGGTAGTTTTGGTCCTCCAGCTTTGTTCTTTTTCAAAGTTGTTTTTCATTGTCTAGGTCCTTTGCATTTCAATGCAAATTTTAGAATCAGTCTGTCACTTCATGGCAGATAGATGGAGAAACAGTGGAAACAGTGACAAACTTTATTTTGGGGGACTCCAAAATCACTGCAGATGGTGACTGCAACCATGAAATTAAAAGACGCTTGCTCCTTGGAAGAAAAGCTATGACCAAACTAGACAGCATATTAAAAAGCAGAGACATTACTTTGCCAAGAAAGGTCTGTCGAGTCAAAGCTATGGTTTTTCCAGTAGTCATGTTTGGATGTGAGAGTTGGACTATAAAGAAATCTGAGCACCGAAGAATTGATGCTTTTAAACTGTGGTATTGGAGAAGACTCTTCAGAGTCCCTTGAATTGCGAGGAGATTCAACCAGTCCATCCAAAAGGAAATCAGTCCTGAATATTCATTGGAAGGACTGATTCTGAAGCTGAAACTCCAATACTTTGGCCACCTGATGCGAAGAACTGACTCATTTGAAAAGACCCTGATGCTGGGAAAGATTGAAGGCACGAGGAGAAGGGGACGACAGAGGATGAGATGATTGGATGGCATCACCCACTCAATGGACAGAAGTTTGTGTAAACTCCGGGAGTTGGTGATGGACAGGGAGGCCTGGTGTGCTGCAGTCTATGGGGTCGAAAAGAGTTGGACATGACTGAGCGAGTGAACTGAACTGAACTGAGAGAAGAATCAGTTGTGATATTGAGTCTGCTAGACACGTTCCTGGAGCAAGAATGAAAAGATTGGGCCCCATCATTGGGACACTTTAGGTAAGTCACTACCCTTTCCCATGCCTTGTCTATACAACAGGATAATGCTCCCAACCATACAGAATTATTGTGGAGTTTAATTGTGATCATGTGAGAAAGCAATCAGTAGTTGTAGATGGGAGGGAAGGGCCAGTGTACTACATTAACAGACAAACCCCAGACATATTAGAACTCTACATGGCAGACATTAAAGTAGAGCTACACAAATGTCACATGTTTAGGTCAGGATCTTTTCAGATATGGTCCGTGGACCACTTTATCAAAATTGTCAGAGGTGCTTATTAAAATTGCCAATTTCTTGGCTCAGTCTAGGTCTGAGGGGATGTGGGGTGGGAAGTGTCAAACAATTGTTTCTGGCTTCAGTTCAGTTCAGTCGCTCAGTCGTATCTGACTCTTTGTGACCCCATGAACTGCAACACGCCAGGCCTCCCTGTCCATCACCAAGTCCCGGAGTCCACCCAAACCCATACCAATTGAGTCGGTGATGCCATCCAGCCATCTCATCCTCTGTCGTCCCCTTCTCTTCCTGCCTAAATCTTTCCCAGCATCAGAGTCTTTTCCAGTGAGTCAGCTCTTTGCATCAGGTGGCCAAAGTATTAGAGTTTCAGCTTCAACATCAGTCCTTCCAATGAATACCCAGGACTGATCACCTTTAGGATGGACTGGTTCTGGCTTACCTCAGTAAAAAACACTGCCATGGGTTTACAACAAGGTGTTCCTAAAACTTTGAATCTTTTGATGTGTATTTTCAGTTTCTTCTGTCACTCAGGTTTTTTTTGGTAGCTTAAAAATGTTTATTGAAGTATAGTTGATTTACAGTGTTGTGTTAAATTTCTTCTGTCTAGCAGAATGACTTAGTTTTTTATATATATATATATATATATATATGGAGAAGGTGATGGCACCCCACTCCAGTACTCTTGCCTGGAAAATCCCATGGACGGAGGAGCCTGGTAGGCTGCAGACCATGGGGTCGTGAAGAGTTGGACACGACTGAGCGACTTCACTTTCATTTTTCCCTTTCATGCATTGGAGAAGGAAATGGCAACCCACTCCAGTGTTCTTGCCTGGAGAATCCCAGGGATGGGGGAGCCTGGTGGGCCGCCGTCTGTGGGGTCGCACAGAGTCGGACACGACTGAAGCGACTTAGCAGCAGCAGCATATATATGTATATGTATATATATATACACACACATATTCTTTTTCATGTTCTTTTACATTATGCTTTGTCACAGGATATTGAATATAGTTCCCTGTCTTATAGTTCTACAGTAGAACCTTGTTGCTTATCCCTCCTGTATGTAATAGTTTGCCTCTGCTAATCCCACACTCCCATTTCAGTTTTTAATATCTGTGTCTACTCCTGTGTTTCAGATAAGGTAACAGTTCCTTCAAGCTTTTTTTATTGATTTATATGCAGGGCATTGAACTAGGCACAGGGGGACACAGCACAGAGAAACAAGATGACAGAATCCTTGAATCTTTCGTTCTAGTTTGGGAAAACTGGCAATAAGCAGTCAAGTCTGTAAGTGGGGTAATTTCATATGGGGATGAGTGCTTTGAAGGAAATAAACACATAAATAGAGTAGAAAACTTTGGGTCAGAGGTTACTGTCCATGGGGTTGTCAGTGAAGTTCTTTCTTAGAAAGTGACATTTGAGCTGAGCCCTGAAAGACAAGCAGATGCCAGCCCTGAGCAGGCCTTTTTGTTAGCAGCCTTTCACTGTGTGTGCACCAGTTATTCCAGGAGGAGATGATGAGCTTGAGTGATTGGCAGACAAAGTGTGGAGTGGTAGGAGATGAGGTCAAAAAGCCAGACAGGAGCCGATCCAGTGACTGTAAGGTGAAGTGAAAGTATTTACACTCACACGTTTTATAAGTGACAGATCTTGCATTTGGCCCTGGTCTGTCTCCAGAGCCCACACTCCTAAAAGTGAGTGTTGTTGGTTCTGTTGTGTCCGACTCTTCGACCCCAAGAGCTGTAGCCTGCCAGGCTCTTCTGTCCATGGAATTCTCCAGGCATGAATACTAGAGTGTGTTGGTATTCCCTTCTTCAGGGAATCTTCCCGACCCAGGGATCAAAACCGGGTCTCCTGCACTGCAGGCAGATTCTTTACCGTCTGAGCCATCACACTCCTAACTGGTACACTTATGAAGAAGAAAAAGACGTGTTGAGATATAACAGCCCTTAGTGACTGATGTTAGGCCGAGACTGTATCTGTTTGGATGAATACTATGTTTCAATAGCTGTTATCCAATTATAGAGGGTATTTATTTAAGAAAAATGAAAAGATGATAATTATAAAAACAAAAAAGTAATAATTATTACAGTTACTATGCATTAGACAATTTGGCTGTTAAAATAGTTATTTGGACTCCCATGGTGAATTCCTTTTTTTTTTTATGATTTCAGAGTGCTTTTCAAATGGTGATCTTATTGCTCTATGTCTGAGGTCTTCCTGGTTGGGCATCAGGGATAGTCTGATTCACTTGATAGGTGAGACCAGAAGGAAGTGTGGTGACCTACCCAAAGTCACATAGGGTTAGTAGGTTAGGTCTTCCCCTTGAATGACTCCTGTCTATCACACCGTTTTTTGTCCATCAGACATGGTACTAGCCTGTGTTCCTATATGTAGTAAATCACTTCTTGACTCAGAGGATACATGCTTCTTTGAGGTTAACCTGTAGGTAACATAGAACAACACTAAGTGCCTTCAATTAAAAGGTACTTCTTCTTCCCCAAACTCAGGTGGAAGATTAGAAGAAAAATTCCTGAAATCTTATGGCATATACTCTTTTGTATCTGGCTCTTTTCAGTGAACATAATGTGTATGTGATTTATATTACTGTTGTCTGTAGTGGTAGATCATTCATTCTCAGTGGTGTACAGTATTATATTGTGTGGATATTTCACAATATATGTGTTTATAATGGAGGTTTGGGTATTTCCAAGTTTTTGACTTACTGTAGATAATGTTGCTATGAATGATCTTGTGCATAGCTTTTGGGTAAATGTTTATTTTCTTTCTCTTGGGCACAGACCTAAGAGAGGCATTTCTGCATCATAGGACTGAGCTCAGTAGGAATTGCAAAGTGGTTTTCAAGGGGTTCTTTTCAGTCTATAGTCCCTATCATCGGCAACACTTGGTAGTTTCCATGTTTCTCATTTTTGTTGTTCAGGTAAGCATGCTATGGTTTTAATTGTGATTTCTCTGAAGTCATAAGTGTCATGTATATAAAAAAGGCTTCCTTCTTTTTTAAACCTTCCACCCATTTGCTTAAGAAATTGCATCTTTTGTCCTGTGGACTTTATATACCTCATTCAGTTGATTATATGCTTACTGTTGTGTTGTTTGTATTCCTGCCTTCCTCCTCTATTACTGTAAAAGTGGTGATTAGATTTAGAGGCTTGATCCAGTTCACATTTTTTGGTAAGAATGCTTCAGATTTAATGTTGTACATCTTTTAATCTTACACCAGGAGGCTCATTCTGTCTGGCTGTCTCTTCTGACACTAAATTGATCACTGGATTCAGGTGTTATCAACCTGGTCTATCCATTAGAAAGTATCCCATCTGCTGCTTACCTCATGTTTTTTTGTAGCCTCCCAATATAGTTGCCTAGATCTGCTTGTCATTAATGTCTGTAAAAAGGTAATGTTCAAGTTCTGTGATTTCTTAGGCATTTATTAGCCAGAATTCTTCTATAAAACGACTGAACTGAACTGAACTGAACTAGTTGAAGTCATTTGAGCTTTTCGAATTTGGATGTCCATTTTGTGAAATTCATGGCCATTATTTCCTCAAATCAACTCTCTGCCCTCTTCTCTCCCTCTCCTCCTTCTTGGAGACCTATATTGTATATACTGATCTTCCTGGTGTACTATGAATCTCTTAAGTGTTCTTCACTTATCTTCATTTTTTTTTTTGTTCCTCTGACTCCATGCTTTTAAATGACCTATATGCAAGTTCGCTGATTCTTCTGCTTGATCAAATATTCTGTTGTTGTTGTTCAGTCACTAAGTTGTGTAGACTCTTTGCGACCCCACAGACTGCAGCACGCCAGGATTCCCTGTCCTTCACCAACTCCTGGAGCTTATTCAAACTCATGTCCATTGAGTGAGTGATACCATCCAGCCATTTCATCCTCTGTTATCTCCTTCTCCTCCAGCCTTCAGTCTTTCCCAGCATCAGGGTCTTTTCCAGTCAGTCGGCTCTTTGCACCACGTGACCAAAGTACTGGAGCTTCATCTTCAGCATCAGTCCTTCCAATGAATATTCAGGGTTGATTTTCTTTAGGATTAACTGGTTTGATCTTCTTGCAGTCCAAGGGACTCTCAAGAGACTTCCCCAACACCACAGTTCAAAAGCATCAATTCTTCAGTGCCCAGCCTTCTTTATGTTCCAGCTCTCACATCCGTACATGACCAGCTTTCTTTATGGTCCAACTCTGACATATGTGCATGACTACTGGAAAAACCATAGCTTTGGCGATATGGACCATTGTCGGCAATGTCTCTGCTTTTTAATAATACACTGTGTAGGTTTGTCATAGCTTTTCCTCCAAGGAGAAGTGTATTATTTTAATTTCATGGCTGCAGTCTCTATCTGCAGTGATTTTGGACCCCAGGAAAATAAAATCTGTCACTGTTTCCATTGTTTCCCAGTCTGCTGCTGCTGCTAAGTCGCTTCAGTCGTGTTTGACTCTGTGCGACCCCAGAGACGGCAGCCCACCAGGTTCCCCTGTACCCGGGATTCTCCAGGCAAGAACGCTGGAGTGGGTTGCCATTTCCTTCTCCAATGCATGAAAGTGAAAAGTGAAAGTGAAGTCGCTCAGTCGTATCAGACTCTAGCGACCCCATGGACTGCAGCCTACCAGGCTCCTCCGTCCATGGGATTTTCTAGGCAAAAGTACTGGAGTGGGGTGCCATTGCCTTCTCCAGTTTCCCAGTCTATTTGCCTTAAAGTGATGGGACCAGATGCCATGATCTTCATTTTTGAATGTTGAGTTTTAAGCCTGCTTTTTCACTCTCCTCTTTCACCTTCATCAAGAGGAACTTTTCTGCCATAAGGCTGGTGTCATCTGCATATCTGAGGTTATTGATATTTCTCCCAGCAATCTTGATTCCAGCTTGTGCTTCATCCAGCCTGGCATTTCGCATGATGTACTCTGCATACAAGTTCAATAAGCAGGGTGACAGTATACAGCCTTGATGTACTCCTTCCCCACTTTTGAACGAGTCCGTTGTTTCAGGTCCGGTTCTAACTGTTGCTTCTTGACCCGCATACAGGTTTCTCAGGAGGCAGGTCAGGTGGTCTGGTATTCTCATTTCTTGAAGAATTTTCCACAGTTTGTTGTGATCCACACAGTAGAAGGCTTAGTCAAGGAAGCAGGTGTTTTTCTGGAATTCTCTTGCTTTTTCTATGATTCAACAGATGTTGGCCATTTGATCTCTGATTCCTCTGCCTTTTCTAAATCCAGCTTGTACATTTGGAAGTTCTCAGTTCACATACTGTTGAGCCTAGCTGGAAGGATTTTGAGCGTTAACCTAGCTAGCATGTAAAATGAGTGCAATTGTGCGGTAGTTTGTACATTCTTTGGCATTGCCTTTCTTTGAGAAATGAATGGAATGAAAACTGACCTTTTCCAGTCCTATGGCCACTGCTGAGTTGTCCTAATTTGCTGTCCTACTGAGTGCAGCACTTTCATAGCATCATCTTTTAGGGTTTGAAAAAGCTCAGCTGGAATTCCATCACCTCCTATAATGAAATTTTCAATTCAATTATTGTATTCTTCAGCTACATAATTTGTTTGGTTCTTTTTTTAGAATTTCTATCCCTGTTGATATATTCATTTTATTCATGATCACTTTCCTGATTTTGTTGTCTTTGATGATAATTTTGAATTCTCTGTCACATAATTTTCAATCATTTATTTATGATTCATTTCTCTAGATTTATTTTGTTCCTTTGATTGGGCCAGGTTTCTCTACATGCCTTTATTACTTCTTTTCTGGGATTTGAAAAAGCAGTCTTATCTCTTAGTCTTTTTTAAAAACTATTTTTTTTCTTTGGCTCTGTCAGTTCTTAATTGAGCATACTGGATCTTTGTTGTGGCGCTCGAGCTTAGTTGCTCCATGTCATGTAGGATCTTAGTTCCCTGACCAGGAATCAAACCCATGTTCTTTGCATTGCAAGGTGGATTCTTAACCACTGGACCACCAGGGAAGTCCCCGGCTCCAAGTCTTCATGGACTAGTTTTATACAGGGTAAGATCATCTCCAGCCCAACCTGGCTGGAAATTCTGGGGGCCTTACAACACGTTTTTGAGGATGCATATTCTTCAGCTTTGTTCAGGTAATTTCCCAATTTGAGAGATTTGCTGGACTTCTTTTCTTCCTTGGAGTTTGTAATCTCTTTCTCTCTCTGATGTCTGTGGTCCTGCAGGTTCTCTGGTTCCACAACAGGCTGCAGAGCTCTCATTTGTTCTCAGTGGCCCCCAGGCATCCAGAGTAGACTGATTCCCTGTCAGAAACTAGTCCCTTGGGAAGCGCCTGAAGAGACACCATGTTTGATGTATGAATCACTCTTCACTTTTCCTCCTAAGAGAAAAGCTGCACTTGGCTAACTGGTTGGCAGAACTGGTGAGCATGCTTTCAACTTAAGGAGCTTTATTTGGAGGGAACAAAAAGTCCACACAATAATAACAATGACTGTAGAAATAATAATGGTCAATTTAGGTATGATAAGGATGATAAGAATGATAAATATTTATTGCTGACTTCCTCAGTGCCCAACAGTGGTATAAGTGCTAAAAGTATACTTACTTGTTTAATCCTCACTATAACCTCTGAGGAGACTTTAAGCATGAGGGAACTGAGGCACAGTGAGGGCAGGGCTAGCAAGTGGTGGGGCTTTGATTTGAATACAGGTTTGTAGTTCCTGAGCCCTTCATCTAAGCAGTGTACACTACTGTTTTTCAGATGATAAGACCCTACTTTTTCTTTTTTTTTTTTATCAAGAGTTTTTATTATGACTGGGTGGTGTTAAATCCTATTATATACTTTAATTGGATCTACTAAGATAGTCATAATGGTTTTCTCTTATTTAATATTTACAGATTCCAATGCTAAGTCATCATTACAGATGGAGGGAGAATACACATACTAAGATGGAATACACAAGTATTAAGTAAACAAATATAACCTTAGAAATCTGTATTGTAAAATACTATTTAATCTGTTTTACATACTATTTCAAGTTTTTAAAAGGCTGGCTGCCAGATAAGTTTAAAAACCACAGAACAAACGGCTTTTTGGAGATCTTTCTACTCCACAGTTCTCCAGCTCTCCGTGTTTGAGTTGTGCTCTTTCAGTTTCTCTAATCCTACTAGAAAAAGAAGCTTCTACTAGATACTAATTCGTTGTGACAGAGTTCAGAACAGAGAAACAAACAAGAGCTAGAAAATATGACACGTTCAACTCATGGGAATGTAAGATCACAGTTTATCATCGTTAAGTATCAGTCACAGATAGACGTGAGAGCTCATCTCACAAAATCAGTAAAGCAGAAAACTAAAGGACCAGAAGTCAAAATGAACTACCAGCAAGAGTAATGGAGAAAAAGTAATACAAGGGAACGTTATGGTTTTCCTTTTTATTTAATCAAAGACTGGTGGATAAACATAAATACAGCACAATTACTTCAGATCATTCTTCATATTATATACACACAGACCGATGAACATCATCTGAAAGAAACCTGCAGTCAGCAATGAAATGTGTACAGCTTTTCCTTCCTTCGCTCAAAAAAACTTAAAAACACACAAACTTAGAATCTCATCAGCACACACTCTCCTGTGACAAATGATTCAGACATAAATAGTGGGTGCAAAGAAACTATATGCTAACATACGTATAACCTTTGTTAAGGAAAAACAGAAGCAGCCATAATGATTAAGATACATTCAGTTACTGATAACTACCTGTGCCCTAAAGGACATTATCAAAACAGAAATCGTGCTGCAGAGAAAAGCTATATATACATACACAATGAGAAAATAAACTGCAAGATTAAAGCATGCATGTTTAATACTGGGAAAAATCACAGCCCTCCAAAATTTCTCCACGTTTGTTATAAAAGCCCTCTGCACTCAACTAAAATTTAAATGATCTTAAAAGGATAATACTCGTAAAGTTTACTTTTTTCAGCCACAGAAACTACAATGGAAATAAATGTTCAGAGTCATTTTCAAAACAAAAACAAAAATCTATTCTTCTGATGACATGTATGATTAAAGGTCTATGCAAGATACATTGCTCTCTACATTCCCAATGACTAGGAAAAAAAAAACCTCAAGTCAGTTTTTAGTTTGCAGATGGTCAAAGGATTTTGTATTCCATCAGGAGTTCAAATCTTCTGGATCTTTTCACCAACAACTACTGGATTTTCTTTTCTGATTTTCTCAGCAGCATCAGCTTTGTAATTGTAAGAGCAATTGTGTACATCTGAGTAACAGTGTACACCACAGTAAACATTTCCACACTGGCATTCAAACCCAGTAAGTCCCACTTTCTTTCTGCACATGAAACAGCGATTCTTTTTCTGTTTTGGTTTTTCAAGAGACTTGCTTTGCTCTTCAGATGCCTGTTGTGCCGTTTCTGATACTGAAGCTTGCAGGTCTTCTGTTTCAGGTATTGCTTTGTCCACAGATGTACTGTTCACTTGGGAAGACGCTACAGATTCTGATAAAAGTGACTGATTTGACACAGGGCTTGGCTGCATAGATGAAGCTGTCGAGTCTAGCGCTGACTGAGCCTCTGGGACACTACCGTCTGTGCACTGGACTGGTAAGGACTCAGACAGACTTGTGACAGAAGGCGCAGGTGGGCTTATTCTACCATTACTACTATTCTGTCTTTGAAGATGTTCTTTATAGCACACTGAACACATGCCGTTCGTACGAGGGTTTCCATAAAATCCGCAGCCAGTGGAACAAAGCATAGGCACTTGGCTGTGATTAGTTTCTTGAGCCATGTTCCTCTGTTGCACACCTGGCGGCGGCTCCCTCCGCCTGACGCGCTGCCTGCCGCCGCCGGTGAATGGGGACAGGTGAGGCCGCCAAACCCCTGGTTGCTCCGGCCCCGCCCAAGACCCTGCTTTTTCAATCAAGGTAAAGCAAAATGAAACACAGTAAAGTACCATGTTTTTCCTCCTAATTAACTAAGCAGAGATTTAAATATTGATAATAATTAATGTAGTGTAGAATTTGGGGGCCTGTGACCTGTCCTACCGGTAGGGGCTTCCCCAATATCTCGTCTCCCATCCTGTGTCTCTGGGTGGTTCCTTTTCTAAAGTTGAGTTGCTTTCTTGTAGGTTTCCTGTAAGGCTAAGAATGCTTGAATTTTTCAGAATTTTATTATTTTAAATAATTGAAACAGTGTGTACTGTGGGGTGTTTAGTAGAGTAAAGGGCTGGTGCACTGGGACGACCCAGAGGGATGGAATGGGGAGGGAGGAGGGAGGAGGGTTCAGGATGGGGAACACATGTATACCTGTGGTGGATTCATTTTGATATTTGGCAAAACTAATACAATTATGTAAAATTTAAAAATAAAATAAAATTAAAAAAAATAAATAAAACAATGGCAAAATACAAAAAAAATTAATTACTAAACAAGGAAAGAAAATATCCTGAAACATATGAAAAGAAAAGCCCCACTAAGATTTTTGTTTGTATTATGTCCTTTTTTTAAAAGAAAAAAAAATTGTCATTGGAGTATAGTTGATTTACAGTTTTGTGTTAGTTTCAGATGTACAGCAAAGTGAATCAGTTATGTGTATACATTGATCATACTCTAGAAATTTTCTTTTGCTGTTATTTATACATTTGTGCATGTGTGTCTGTATTTACATATTTATGTACAAAAGATAAGTTCTCATCATATACTGAGTTTTGTGACCCACTCACCTTCTGTCAGCATAACTCCAGAGTCATTGATTAAAAATCAGTTTATACCACAGGGATGGTAGAAATGCTCATAGCCAGTGAAGATATAAACAAAGAAATAAAAATGACTAAAATGCATTTAACCAAATGCTTTTTATGTATTGACTCATTGTGCTCACAACAGTATTATGAATTACATATGGTGTTAACCCACATTTCATAGATGAAATGATAAGGGACAGAGACATAAGGACTTAGCTCAGGACTGCACAGTTCGGGAACAGAGTATTTTGTTTTGGACCCACTTTCTCATGCTCCAGAACCTGGGAAAATGTCAAAGATTTGTTAGGAGCAGTCCATGCAAGTGTACATATTTTAGCTGGTCATTAAAAAGTTATAGTATTTGTATGTTAATATATTTATAGAAAGCATTGGACTTAGTGACCAAGAGGTAGCTTGTGACCTGGTGAGTGCACCTTCATTGCAATCACGGGGGCAGAAGCTACAGTGCAGTGAGATGAGGAGACAGTGGGAAGTGAAGAGTGTTAACAGGGAAAGCAGAAAACGCTTCCTGAAACTTTTGATGAGAGAACAAAGAGAGATTTTTTAAAAAAATCTTCAAATCCTTGAAACTTCAGCAATTTTAAAAGTTAATGTGAAGCTCATCTCAGAAATAACCCTTGAATTTGTCCTTTCTACACTCTTATTTGCACTGTGGAATTAATAAGACACTTCCAATGGAATAGTATGGGCCCTAAAGCTCAATATATATTAAAGTATCTGTGAATGGAAGAATGGATGATTGTCTGTCAAGAAATGGTAGTAATTTGTGGAATTTTGCCTCTCAGGAGGCAGCGCATGGCTGAAATCTTGGTGTGATGTGGCTGGAAAATGTATGATCTGAGAGCCCCTGCACTGGTGACTATGGGGTGAGTCCCAAATTTTCTTATCAATGTATTAACATAAGGAGCAGTCCAGGAGCAGAAGTTAGACAAACAGCACAGCCCACTACCCTGGTGCCATCTCTCACTGAGCTCACCAGGTGAGTCAAAACCTAGCCTGTTTTCCCAGGGTGGGGACTGGATTAGGATCAACACACACGTATGTTGTGAGCAGCTCTTAGGAGATTCTGTAACACCAAAGAATGAAGAGAACCTGCTATCTCAAACCTTCAGGTCAGCACTTGTCAGAGAGTTATTTGCTCCCTTCCCCTAGATGCATGTAATCTCTGTAGGAGAAAGAGTGAGCAATGACTTTTCACTGTACCTTCCTTAGGACCAGGGCTCAGATAGCCCCCATTGATACTCAGTTCAGTTCAGTTCAGTTCAGTCGCTCAGTTGTGTCTGACTCTTTGTGACCCCATGGACTGCAGCACGCCAGGCCTCCTTGTCCATCACCAACTCCTGGAGTTTACACAAACTTATGTCCATTGAGTCGGTGATACCATCCAACCATCTCACCCTCTGTCATCCCCTTCTCCTCCTGCCTTCAATCTTTCCCAGCATCAGGGTCTTGTCCAATGAGTCAGTTTTTTGCATCATGTGGCCAAAGTACTGGAGTTTCAGCTTGAACATCAGTCCTTCCAGTGAATATTCAGGACTGATTTCTTTAGGATGTACTGGTTGGATCTTCTTGCTATCCAAGGGACTTTCAAGAGTCTTCTCCAACACCACAGTTCAAAAGCAACAATTCTTCGGCATTCAGCTTTCTCTAAAGTCCAACTCTCACATGCATACATGACTACTGGAAAAACCATAGCCTTGATTAGACGAACCTTTGTTGGCAAAGTAATGTCTCTGCTTTTTAATGTGCTGTCTAGGTTGCTCATAACTTTTCTTCCAAGGAGTAAGCGTCTTTTAATTTCATGGCTGCAGTCACCATCTGCAGTGATTCTGGAGCCCCCCAGAATTAAGTCAGCCACTGTTTCCACTGTTTCCCCATCTATTTGCCATGAAGTGATGGGACCAGATGCCATGATCTTCATTTTCTGAATGTTGAGCTTTAAGGCAGTTTTTTCACTCTCCTGTTTCACTTTCATCAAGAGGCTCTTTAGTTCCTCTTCACTTTCTGCCATAAGGGTGGTATCATCTGCATATCTGAGGTTATTGATATTTCTCCCGGCAGTCTTTATTCCAGCTTGTGCTTCATTCAGCCCAGGGTTTCTCATGATGTACTCTGCATTTAAGTTAAATAAGCAGGGTGACAATATACAGCCATGATGTACTCCTTTCCCAATTTGGAATCAGTCTGTTTTTCCATGTCCAGTTCTAACTGTTGCTTCCTGACCTGCATACAGATTTGTCAATAGGCAGGTCAGGTGGTCTGGTATTCTCATCTCTAAGAATTTTCCAGTTTGTGGTGATCCACACAGTCAAAGGCTTTGGCATAGTAAATAAAGCAGAAATAGAACTTTCTTGCTTTATCAATAATCCAACGGATGTTGGCAATTTTATCTCTGGATTCTATGGGCTTCCCTCATAGCTCAGTTGGTAAAGAACCCACCTGCAATTCAGGAGACCCTGGTTTGATTCCTGGGTCGGGAAGATCAGCTGGAGAAGGGATAGGCTACCCATTCCAGTATTCTTGGGCTTCCCTTGTGGCTCAGCTGGTAGAGAATCTGCTTGGGCTTCCCTTGTGGCTCAGCTGGTAGAGAATCTGCCTGCAATGTGGGAGACCTGGGTTCCATCTCTGGGTTGGGAAGATCCCCTGGAGAAGGGAAAGGCTACCTACTCCACTATTCTGGCCTAGAGAATTCTACTGACTGTATAGTCCATGGGGTCACAAAGAGTCAGACAAGACTGAGCGACTTTCACTTTCTCTTTCTTTCCTCTGCCTTTTCTAAAACCAGCTTGAACATCTGAAAGTTCACAGTTCACATACTGCTGAAGCCTGGCTTGGAGAATTTTGAGCATTACTTTACTAGCAAGTAACATGAGTGCAATTGTGTGGTAGTTTGAGCATTCTTTGGCATTGCCTTTCTTTGGGATTGCAATGAAAACTGACCGTTTCCAGGCCTGTGGCCACTGCTGAGTTTTCCAAATTTGCTGGCATATTTAGTGCAGCACTTTCACAGCATCATCTTTCAGGATTTGAAATAGCTCAACTGGAATTCCATCACCTCCACTAGCTTTGTTCGTAGTGATGCTTCCTAAGGCCCACTTGACTTCGCATTCTAGGATGTCTGGCTCTAGGTGAGTGATCACACCATCATGATTATTTGGGTCATGAAGATGTTTTCTGTATAGTTCTTCTGTGTATTCTTGCCACCTCTTCTTAATATCTTCTGCTTCTGTTAGGTCCCTACCATTTCTGTCCTTTATTGAGCCCATCTTTATATGAAATGTTCCCTTGGTATCTCTAATTTTCTTGAAGAGATCTCTAGTCTTTCCCATTCTGTTTTCTTCCTCTATTTCTTTGCACTGATCACTGAGAAAGGCTTTCTTATCTCTTTTTGCTATTCTTTGGAACTCTGCATTCAAATGGGTATATCTTTCATTTTCCCCTTTGCTTTTTGCTTCTCTTCTTTTCACAGCTATATGGAAGGCCTCCTCAGACAGCCATTTTGCTTTTTTTGCATTTTGCATTTCTTTTTCTTGGGTATGGTCTTGATCAATGCCTCCTGTACAATGTCACGAACCTCCGTCCATAGTTCATCAGGCACTCTGTCTATCAGATCAAATCTATTTGTCACTTCCATTGTATAATTGTATGGGATTTGATTTAGGTCGTACCTGAATGGTCTCACATCCATACATGACCACAGGAAAAACCATAGCCTTGACTAGATGGACCTTTGTTGGCAAAGTGATGTCTCTGCTTTTGAATATGCTATCTAGGTTGGTCATAACTTTCCTTCCAAGGAGTAAGCGTCTTTTAATTTCATGGCTGCAGTCACCATCTGCAGTGATTCTGGAGCCCAGAAAAATAAAGTCTGACACTGTTTCCACTGTTTCCCCATCTATTTCCCATGAAGTGATGGGACCGGATGCCATGATCTTCGTTTTCTGAATGTTGAGCTTTAAGCCAACTTTTTCACTCTCCACTTTCACTTTCATCAAGAGGCTTTGGAGTTCCTCTTCACTTTCTGCCATAAGGGTGGTGTCATCTGCATATCTGAGGTTATTGATATTTCTCCCAGCAATCTTGATTCCAGCTTGTGTTTCTTCCAGTCCAGCGTTTCTCATGATGTACTCTGCATATAAGTTAAATAAACAGGGTGACAATATACAGCCTTGACATACTCCTTTTCTTATTTGGAACCAGTCTGTTGTTCCATGTCCAGGTCTAACTGTTGCTTCCTGACCTGCATATAGGTTTCTCAAGAGGCAGATCAGGTGGTCGGGTATTCCCATCTCTTTCAGAATTTCCCACAGTTTATTGTGATCCACACAGTCAAAGCTTTGGCATAGTCAATAAGCAGAAATAGATGTTTTTCTGGAACTCTCTTGCTTTTTTCAAAGCTATGGTTTTTCCTGTGGTCATGTATGGATGTGAGAGTTGGACTGTGAAGAAGGCTGAGCGCCAAAAAATTGATGCTTTTGAACTGTGGTGTTGGAGAAGACTCTTGAGAGTCCCTTGGACTGCAAGGAGATCCAACCAGTCCATTCTGAAGGAGATCAGCCCTGGGATTTCTTTGGAAGAAATGATGCTAAAGCTGAAACTCCAGTACTTTGGCCACCTCATGAGAAGAGTTGACTCATTGGAAAAGACTCTGATGCTGGGAGGGATTGGGGGCAAGAGGAGAAGGGGACGTCAGAGGATGAGATGGCTGGATGGCATCACTGACCCAATGGACGTGAGTCTCAGTGAACTCCGGGAGTTGATGTTGGACAGGGAGGCCTGGCGTGCTGCAATTCATGGGGTCGCAGAGTCAGACACGACTGAGCGACTGATCTGATCTGATCTGATCTGAATGGTCTAGTGGCTTTCCCTACTTTGTTCAATTTAAGTCTGAATTTGGCAATAAGAAGGTCATGATCTGAGCCACAATCAGCTCCTGGTCTTGTTTTTGCTGACTGTATAGAGCTGCTTTTTTGGCTGCCAAGAATATAATCAATCTGATTTCGGTATTGACCATCTGGTGATGTCCATGTGTAGAGTCTTCTCTTGTGTTGTTGGAATGAAGAGGAAAAGTTAAAATTTTACATAATTTCCTTCTCCTTCTGCCTCTGTAACTCAGCTTGCCCCTTGCAAATCTAGATTACATAGGTCACGCAGTCTCAGAAAGTGGGGACTTGCAATACTAGGAACTGGAGTTTATCTCACTCACCCTTGTCCTGCTCTTTGCAATTGCTCAGCACCTGCAAACCTGCTTAATCATGCCTGTCCAGGCGAGGCATCCCCCTCCCCATCTTGACTGTTGTTCCTTTGCATGCAAAGCCCCTTAGTTTAAACCAGTCTGTTAACAGCTAGTGTTGTCCACTACAGTCTGTCTATAAAAACTCTGTAATCTCTTTGTTCGGGGCTCAGAGCTTGGAGTGTTAACGCCTCTGTGCCCACTGGCATAATAAACCTGAGTTCTCCAACTCTCCGAGTGTGGTGCTTGGTTTTTCAAGTACTGGTTTCTGTAACAGGAGGAGGGTGTTTGCTATGACCAGTGTGTTCTCTTGGCAAAACTCTATTAGCTTTTGCCCTGCTTCATTCTGTACTCCAAGACCAAATTTGCCTGTTACTCCAGGTGTTTCTTGACTTCCTACTTTTGCATTCCAGTCCCCTATAATGAAAAGGACATCTTTTTTGGGTGTTAGTTCTAGAAGGTCTTGTAGGTCTTCATAGAATCATTCAACTTCAGCTTCTTCAGCATTACTGGTCGGGGCATAGGCTTGGATTACTGTGACATTGAACGTTTTGCCTTGAAAAAGAACAGAGATCATTCTGTTGTTTTTGAGATTGCATCCAAGTACTGCATTTCAGACTCTTTTGTTGACTGTGATGGCTACTCCATTTCTTCTAAGGGATTCTTGCCCACGGTAGTAGATATAATGGTCATCTGAGTTAAATTTACCCATTCCGGTCCATTTTAGTTTGCTGATTCCTAAAATGTTGATGTTCACTCTTTCCATCTCCTCCTGTTTGGCCACTTCCAATTTGCCTTGATTCATGGACCTGATATTCCAGGTTCCTATGCAATGTTGCTCTTTACAGCATTGTACTTTTACTTCCATCACCAGTCCCATCCACAGCTGGGTGTTGTTTTTGCTTTGGCTCCATCTCTTCATTCTTTCTGGAGTTATTTCTCCACTGATTTCCAGTAGCATATTGGGCACCTACCCACCTGGGGAGTTCATCTTTCAGTGTCCTATCTTTGCCTTTTCATACTGTTCATGGGGTTCTCAAGGCAAGAATACTGAAGTGGTTTGCCATTCCCTTCTCCAGTGGACCACATTTCGTCAGAACTCTCCACCATGACCCGTCCCTCTTGGGTGGCCCTACACGGCATGGCTCATAGTTTCATTGAGTTATACAAGGCTGTGGTCCATGTGATCAGATTGGTTAGTTTTATGTGATTGCAGTTTTCAGTCTGTCTGCCCTCTGATGGAGAAGGATAAGAGGCATATGGAAGCTTCCTGAAGGGAGAGACTGACTGAGGGGGCAACTGGGTCTTGTTCTAATGGGCAGGGCCATGCTCAGTAAATCTTGAATCCAATTTTCTGTTGATGGGTGGAGCTGTGTTCCCTCCCTCCTGTTTACCTGGGGCCAAACTATGGAGAAAGCGATGGCACCCCACTCCAGTACTCTTGCCTGGAAAATCCCATGGATGGAGGAGCCTGGTAGGCTGCAGTCCATGGGGTCGCTAAGAGTCGGACACGACTGAGCGACTTCACTTTCACTTTTTGCTTTCATGCATTGGAGAAGGAAATGGAAACCCACTCCAGTGTTCTTGCCTGGAGAATCCCAGGGACGGGGGAGCCTGTTGGGCTGCCATCTATGGGGTCGCACAGAGTCGGACACGACTGAAGCAACTTAGTTGTAGTAGTAGTAAACTATGGTAGAAGTAATGAAAGATAATGGTGACCTCCTTCAAAAGATCCCATGCATGTACTACTATATTCACTGCCCCTAACCCTGCATCAGGCTACCACTGACCCACGCCTCTGCTGGAGATTCCTGGACACTCCCAGGCACGTCTGGGTCAGTCTCTTGTGGAGTCACTGCTCCTTTCTCCTGGGTCCTGGTGCACACAAGGTTCTGTTTGTGCCCTCCAAGAGTCTATTTTCCAGTCCTGTGTAAGTTCTGGCAGCTCTATGGTGGGGTTAATGGTGACCTCCTCCAAGAGGGCTTATGCCATACCCAAGTCTGCTGCACCCAGAGCCCCTGTCCACTGCTGACCTGTACCATACCTCCACAGGGGATGCTCAAACACAGTTCTGTCTCAGTCTCTATGGGGTCCCTGAGTCCTGGTGCATACAAGGTTTGTTTGAGTCCTCTGAGCATTTATGGTGGGAATGGGGTTTGATTCTAAGCATGAATTCACCCCTCCTGCCATCTTGCTTGGGCTGCTGTACCCCAACATTTATTTAAATGGCACTGAAGTCCCACCTCATGCCATACACTCTGGGCAGGTTTCCTCGTTCACTCCTCAGGACAGCTCTGTGACAGAGGCACCATGAGTCCCAGCCACAGATGCCCAAGATCATGGTGACAGAGCGTGGGTCACCTCTGCAGGTAAGTGTCAGGATGGGATGAGGTCCCATCCCTTACCCTCCCTGAGGACACGGAGCAGGCTCCCTTTCAGAAGATGGGCTTCCATTTCTCCAGGGCTGGAGAAATGGTCATACACCCCTCCCATTGTGGTCCCTCAGTACTCAGTCACCTATCCATCTGGATGAGGAAGATAACATGCCAGGTGGCATCATATCCATCTCTATTTTTGTTCTTTTTTTAATGAAAAGGAGTATATTTGGAAAGAGTAAACTAGGAAACTGATTATGATGATAGCAATTCTATTTGGAAAATTTTTGTGTTGAAGCAGTTCCATCTGCTGTTGACTACTCCAAACTTACATCACGTACACTGATTTATCTCTTCCCTTATTAATGTTTGCTAATGTACAGTGTGGACTCTACAGAGGGTCCCTACCAGAGAACACATGCTAACCCCCATTACCCTCCAGGCTACACATGCTGCCCATTCTTTCTCTTACACACTCTGTCATCCCCTGCTGGGACACTGAACATTACTGCTCAGGCTGCCCACACCAGGATCCAAGGTCCCATACTCCCATCAGTCACCTCTTTCCTGCCCTTTGCCTGACCACCAACTGCTGCTGCCACTTGGTGTTTCATGTTGTGCAGGCCCAGCGTATATTTTTTACAGCCTTCTTTTACACTTATCAGTGTTTTCTGACAGAATTAGTTTCATTCTGTACATATATTCATAGGCTGAACTTTAATTTTTGGTAGTTGTTTGAATAAACTCGTTTGTAAGAAAATTGAAAGTAGCGATTTGTTAGTGCCACCTGGTGTCAGATGCCTGAACTGTAGCCTGAACATTTCAAGACAGAAAGGTGGGAGGGAGGGCCTGTGGCAAAGAGCCACAGCAAACAGCTTTTTTTTGTTTGTTTTTGTTTTTGTTTTTTTAGATATTTCAAATACAACTTTATTCTGATTCTAAACGAAAAGGAATGGGAATGACAGTAACAAACAAGATTCCACCTCTCAATATTGTCATGTGACTATAGCAGTCTTATATTTGAAATGCAAGGAGGAAACAACTGTGTTCCAAAACACCTAAATATGGAGGTCCAAAAAATGAAGGTATTTTTTTTAAACTGCCACATTCACTCCAAAGCTCATCCATCTCCTTCAGCATCCAAAGATGAAGCACATGTTCTGCTTAGCTATGTAATAAAGTGGCAAACACGCTGCAGCACTGACGTCACAGGACAGTTGCCTATAAAACTCGACTTCTGAAGCTGGGCCCCAGCTTCACTTTCTCACAGGTCATCATCTTCATCCGGGAGAGCAGTTGTCTGAGCAACCTCTAAATCGTGCTCGTACTGTGCTGCCAAGGCTGGGTCCATGACCACCTCTGGCGGGGCAAGAGCAGGCATGGCGACAAACTCCAAGTTAGGGTCTCCAATCAGTTTCCTAGCAAGCCAGAGGAAGGGCTTTTCAAAGCTGTAGTTACTTTTGGCAGAAATGTCATAGTACTGAAGATTCTTCTTTTGGTGGAAGACAATTGAATTTGCCTTAACCTTTCTGTCCTTAATATCCACTTTGTTGCCACACAACACAATTGGGATGTTCTCACACACTTGTACCAGATCTGTATGCCAGTTAGGCACATTCCTGTAAGTAACTCTTGATGTTACGTCAAACATTATAATGGCACACTGAGCTTGTATATAATAACCATCTCTCAGTCCACCAAATATCTCCTGACCAGCTGTATCCCATACATTGAACTTAATAGGTCCTCTGTTGGTATGGAACACTGCCAGGAGCCAACGTGAGGAACTCCGCCCATGGCAAAGGTCATGAGGGAGGAGGCTCGGCATACGCAAAGGAGGGATCGAGCCTCAGGAGTCCCCCTGGAAATTCTCGAGCATCTACCCCCAAAACCAGAGTCTGCCTACTTTACTACTTTGTGCTCTTACCTACACCTCTGACTTTACGGGGGGCTGTCCCCCACCACCTCTTTCAGAGAAGGAGTTAACTTAGAGCTCCAGTTAATAAAAATTCCTGGGCGTGACAAGAGTGTTTCAACCTACAAACGCCTCTGAGGGTTCTCTAGCCTGCCTGACAGGCTTGTCCAGCCACATGTGATTGTTCACAGCCTGCCAACCGTGAGAGGCACGAGATGCTTTAAACCTTCTAAAAACAGGTTCTTTAGAGAAGTTAGAAAACTATTAGTATAAGTATAGTGGGCTGATTACAAATTGTATTGGTGAAGGGTTTTTCATTTGTTGAGCCAATGTTTGCTGCTAAGTCTCCACATCCCCTGCCCTTATACACATTAATGAATATATAGAAGAAATAAGTATTAACCTTTGATATTAATCACATTAGACCTTAGGCTAAGCAAATTCTTTCCTTAATTAAAACCCACTACACCCTCACCCTATAGGAATGTAACTTTATCTGGTACCTGCGGAAGGTGGCGTCTGTTTTAAGAATAATCACCCCTGGAGAACTAAGTGTTCTGGTTGACTGACCGCTGTCACAAGGAGAGGGTCATAAATTGTCAGCAGGCCCCCTGGCCAGAAGATGATGTAACACCCCTAAGACCTCTGTATACATTTGTATGAAGCACCTGACTTTAATAAAAGTCAGGACTGCTGACCCCGCGTGACTTTTGTATAAAATCTCAGTGTATAAAAACAGACCCTGGAAAAATAAAAAATGGGATCAGTTCCTCGAAAGACTGGTGTCCTCATGTCATTCTTTCTCTCAACCTCTGGCTGAGTTCCCATCTGGATTGCAGAGGCCCACCAAGCTTACTAATTTTGCCTGGGCTTCTGAGATCCAACCGGAGGCGCCTCAGTGTCTCCTCTCCCATGGGAGAACGGAAGGATGCCTGTGGCCTACTTAAGTGGTCCAAACTTCTTGTCTCGAAGTTTTATTGGTTTTCCGCATAAACCAAGTTACTCAGCCTCTTTCCTCCACTAAATTTTCTCACTGAGCTATCCTTATTCTATTACTCTTTATATCTCTAATTAATATTTAATTAAATCCAGTGTATTCGCCAATGCCATCTCTCCTTTGAATTTCCCTGGATCCACCGGGGCTGGACCCTGGCAGAACACAAGAGGATGGACCTCAACACCCAAGGTAGCTACATACTTCTTCTCAAATTCACCAGTCAGATGGCACTTCACGAATTTAGTTTTTCCAGTACCACCATCACCAACCAAAACAAGTTTGAACTTAACTTGGGGTTCTCTTTGGGCAGCCATCACGATGTTACTTCCAGAAGAGTCTCTGCGCACGTCTGACTGAGCAGCAAAGAGCTTTCTGGAAGTCTGGGTATAAAGGGGGGAATCCCTTGGATACAGCTATATTGATGACATCTTTCTGGACATTGCATATACATAAAATCATATGCTATGTGGTTTTTTGCATATTTGGCTTCTTTCACTTGGCATACTGTTTTCAACATTTATCTATCTTATGGCATATATCAGTACTTCATTCCTTTTTATTTTCCAATAGTATACAATATTTTATTTACACATTCTTTAGTTGGTGGACATTTGGGTTGTTTCCACTTTTGGCTCTTGTGAATAACAATGCTATATACATTTGTGTGCAAGTTTTTATGTAAATATATGTCATCATTTCTCTTGGTTTTGTACCTAGGAGTGCAATTGCTGTGTCATATGATAACTCTCTGTTTAGCCGTTTGAGGAACTGTCACACTGTTTTCATGACCCTGATGGTCTTGAGTACAGGCTGTTTTTTACTTTACTTGTGATTAGGCAGTTTGTTAGATTATTTGTGGTTATCAGTTTTGAGGAAAAATACCACAGAGTTGAAGTGCCCCGCTTATCACCTCATATCTGAGAGGACATGGTACCCACATGACATCACTGAGTCACTGGATATATGACCTGCTTCACTGGGTTAACGTGCTGTTTGTCCAGTTTCTCTGATGTACAGTAACTTTTTCCATTTGCCTTCTCTATCCTTCAGAAGTCAGTCACTAAGTCCTCTCTGCCCTCAGAGGTAGAAGCCAGAATTATGGTTTACTTCATGGAGGCAATAAGGCTTCCCCAATGGCTCAGTAGTAAAGAATCTACCTATAATACAGGAGACGATGGTTCGATCCCTGTGTTGGGAAGATCCCCTGGAGGAGGAAAAGGCAACCCATTCCAGTATTCTTGCTTGGAGAATCCCAAGGACCAAGGAGCCTGGCAGGCTATAGTCCATGGGGTCACAAAGAATTGGACATGACTGAGCACACATGCAGGCACACTTCATGGAGGCAATGGTATTTACATATATTATTTGAAATTATTTGATAAAGATGTTTATTCTCAACACCATTTCTTTATTAATTCAGACATTTGTTGATATCAATATGGATTCGTGTATACTTTTTGTAGGTTGGGTTTAATTTTTCTTATTTAATGGATACATCCCCAAAGAAAGTCAAGCATCAAAATTTCTACAGTCCAGTAAAAGAATTTTGACTTAACAGGAAACTGCAAAAGAGGTCCATATCCCTACCAGTATATTGTCCAAATATGGTATATCGCACAATTCTTTCAAACAATATATTTTCATGGCAGAGTTTGGAATAACAATATAATTTCAGACAAGTTTATTTCCTACTTGCTAAGTTCTTGAGAAAGAAATAAATGGATAAAACACAGGTTATTGAAGTGAATAAAAATTATTGGTAACTTGCACTTAACATATTTGAAAAATCAATTTCATTGAAGTAAAATAATGAGATATGTCTGAGAAAAAATGTGCTTCATTTGAAAGCCAGTTGTTGAAAGCACAGCCTTCACGTTATCTAACTTTTACTCCATGGAATGTATTTTACAGCTTGAGCTTTTGGATAACTGGCTGTCCTGTAATGTGATTCCCCATCTGTAGTCAAGTAATTGAATTCTCAACTACAGAAAGGAAGTTCTCTTCTCTCTCTCTTTTTATAAAAAAAAATTATTTGGCCACATGGGGTCTTAGTTGCTGTATGTGGGATCTCTTTTAGTCGCAGCATGTGGGATCTATTTCCCTGATCAGGGATTGAACCCTAGCCCCCTGCATTAGGAGCAGAGTCTTAGCCACTGGACCACCAGGCAAGTCCTGCAAGCCTCTTCTCTTGAGAAAATAACCTTATTTGCCTGTATTTGAAAAATCCTTTCAACATTCTGGATCTATTGTATAAGTGTGACAAATAAGTGGTTGTTGAGTTGGCAAGTGTAATTTCAGTGAAAGCACAGGGGAACACAGCCCCTTTAGATGAGGGAAGGGAGGTACAGGAAGATGTGAATTAAGTGTGCAGAATTCTTGATAGAACTTCGGTGTGAGAGAGAATCTATGGAAAGAGGACAGTAACAAGAAATGTGGAGAGGGAGCTAGGGCTTAAAGCGTGTTTTAGAATCATCAAATAGAAACTTGAGCTGGTTGAAATCTTAATGTGCATTGGTCCTCAGTTATTCGCTTCAGTTTGCTCTTTGCGATCCTATGGACTGTAGCCCACCAGGCTCCTCTGTCCAAGGGATTCTTGTCCAAGGCAAGAATACCAGATTGCCGTGCCCTGCTCCAGGGGATCATCCCGAGCCAGGGATCTAACTCATATCTCTTACGTCTCCTGCTTTGGCAGGCGGGTTCTTTATCACTAGTGCTACCTGGGAAACCTGGAATCTTAAAAGAAAGGGAGCCATGTCTTCTTAGAGTTAACAACTGAATTTTCCACACCCATTTTCCTACATTTTCATTCCCTGTTGCCATTCTAGAGAAGCCTAAAATTTAACCAAAGAGATCATATAAACTTTTGTCTTAATACCTGTTAACTAGATGAATAGATGGATGGATGCAGAATGTGTCAAACACGCGTTGGGTATTCACGGATTTTTATGCTCCAGTGCAGAGCTCTTCCTGCAGACGACAGAACCTGTGGTGTTGGATGACTGCGAGGATGTAGCTTGTCAAGACTGCAAATGATGGTTACAACATAGGAGACATTCCAGGTGTAGAGAACAGGGCTGCGCACCGCGGTTGCCGTAGAAACCTGACGTCATTGCGGAGACCGTGACATTTTAATACAGACAGAGGCTGCCTGGTGAGGAAAGTAGGTTTCACCTTCAGGTGTTTGGAACTGAGTTGGGAGAGTAAGTTCCTGTGGTGGGGGCTGGCTCACCCTGGGGTGTGGGGAGACAAATGGATGGACACCCAAGTCACCTCTTTCCTGCTCTGGGGTTCAGTGCCCCACTGTCTCACTGGTAAAGGGTCCCGCCTGGCCCCAGTGAGTGCAGTGTCCTGGAGCAGGGTCGTAGGAGGTGAGACAGGTAGCAACTCTTTCTGCGCCTCAGCTTTCCCCTCTGTAAAATGGGGGTAAGAATGTGTTACCTACAATATCTCTGTGAACATTCAATGATAACACATGAATAAACCCATGGTTCTGTGGTTATTGTGGGATCATGAATGTCTGCATGAATTCAGACCACTTCTTATTCCTTTTCCACTTTGTTCTTTGGGGACAAACGAGAAAAGGAGAAGAAAAGGGCCTTGGGAGAAACCCATTATATCATGTGCTGGATGTGTCTCCCTGTGCCACCCTCATGCTGGTGGCCTTGCTCATATCAGGTGTCTGAAGGAGACAGCTTCTGAGGATCAGTGTCCTGATGGCTTATGGAGCTTCTACTCAAGGTTCAAGGGCAGCAGTCCTCAGGAGACCCCAGCACTTATATTTTTTGGTTTTCCTACACTGATACTGGTTCCCATGGAAGTTTCTGCTGATGGGTTTTGCTTTGGTAAGTTGTATTCTCTGTATTCACCTGTCTCTTTAATTTTGGAGACAGAAATTTGACTTGTGGCCTCACCTCTCTGATCTGAGAAGAGCTATTTTTTTTCTAGTTTGACTTTGTATTTATTAGGATGGAGTGCTGACTTTGAAGCTCCGTACATGTCAGACTAGAATTGGACATCTATATATATTTTTTATTTATCTATTTTGTTGCATGTGTCAATAGCTCTTTTTTTTTTTTTTATTGTTGAGTAGTAATCCAGTATATGAAAGGGTTATTCGCTCAGTCGTGTCTGACTCATTGCGACACCCTGGACTGCAGCCCATCAGGCTCCTTCCTCCATGAGATTTTCAATGCAACAATACTGGAGTGGGTTGCCATTTCCTTCTTCAAGTGATCTTCCTGACCCAGAGATTAAACCCGGGTCTCCTGCTTTGCAGGCAGATTCTCTACTGTCTGAGCCACCCATCCAGTATATCCGTATGCCACAATTTGCTTTATTCATTCACCTCTTGAGGGACATTTGAGGTGTTTCCAAGTGGATTTCTTCTAAATAAAGCTGCTATGAACATTGGTGTGTAAATCTTGGCACGGACATATGCTTTCTTCCTCTAGAATACATACCAGTGCAACAGCTGGATCATATGGTAGATGTAAGATTAACCTTGTAGGATATGCACAAACTGTTTTCCAAGGTGGTGACACCATTTTCATCACCACCATTAGTGTGTGAGAGTTCCATGCCCCACAGTCGCGCCAAAACTTGATTTGGTCATTCTTTTTCTTCGTGAACATTCCTTGTCGGGTGTAGTGGTAGCTAATTGTAGTTTTCAATTATATTTCCACAATGATGATAATGATGAGCATAGTTTCATGTGCTTCTTTGCCATTTCTATGTCTTCTTTGATGAAGTAGCTCTTGAAATCTTTTGTCAGTTTATCTATGAGTGTGTCTGTTTTCTTCCTATTGACTTTTGATTCTTTTTTCTGTATAGAAGTCCTTTATCAGATATATAATTTATGAATATTTTCTTCCAATCAGTGGCTTGTCTTTGTGGAGGATGAGGTTTTCCATTTGTTTTTAACAGTCTCACCTTGTGGTTACAGGAAATAAGGTCTCCTTCAGGGCACTAATGAAAGCTTACAGATCATTTATGCGGTACTCGAGCTGGGAATTCCAATTTCTGAGCTCACCCTTTTCTTTCTCCATTTTGTCTAGTGACATTAGGGGCAATCAGGCAATCTTCTTATATTTGTTATCTTGCAAAAATGTTTGAAAGTATTATAAACACAGTCACCCACATACTTTCTTCTTTTAAGTGTCTGCAGTGGTGACATTTAGGTTATATCCATTCACAGATCACAGCATGGACTATCAGGGCTCTTTTTACTACTGGAAATGTAGTCCATAGCACCTTTAAATATGATCAGATTCGAGAGCCAATTCCAGAAACCTCCCCTTGCCCCCAGGCCAGTTCAGAAAACTCAACCTTAAATTTCTCTTCCTTTAAAACCACTGTTGGTACCAAAATCTGTATTAGTCAGAAACAGAACCAATAGCCTATTATAGAGGGGGGAGTAGACTGACTTCAGGAATTGTTTCAGGTCATTATAGAAGCTGAGAAGTCCCACAGTCTATGGTCAGCAAGCCCTGGGCCCAAGAGAGCTGATGGTGTAAGTTCCAGTCCAAAAGCCAACAGGCTCAAGACCCAAGAAGAGCCCATTTTTCATTTAGTCTGAGTGCAGGAACAAGCTGCCAATATGCTTTACTTCATGCACCCATTCAAATGTTAATCTCATCCAGAAAAACCCCTTTAGACACACAGAATAATGTTTAACCAAATGTGTATGCACTCTGTGGCCCCATCAGGTTGACACATGAAATTAACCATCACATCCTCCAATTTATTTGCATAAGAAGCTATGTTTTTTGTTCTGTGGCGTTTGCATTCTAGAGTCTGCTGTGCTCAGTCATGTCTGATTCTTTGCGACCCCATGGACTGTAGCCTCCTCTGTCCATGAAATTTTCCAGGTAAAAATACTGGAGTGGGTTGCCATTTCCTCCTCCAGGGGATCTTCCCGACCTAGGGATCAAACCCGTGTCTCCTGTGCTTCCTGCATTGCAGTTGAGTTCTTTACCCACTAAACTATCAGTCTGCTGACTCTATCCCTATTGTTTTATGTTGTTCTGTCTCCTCCCCCTTTAGATTGGTGATTTAAATTCAGAGGCTATATCCAATTCATATTTTTGGCAAGCATACCTCAGATGTGGTGGTGTTTACTCCATAGCCTTCTTCCAGGAGGCTCATTGTGTCTAGTTGTCTCTCCAGTTGTGACACTAAGGTTAATCACTGGTTTCATGTGTTGTCAGCCTGCTACTGCCATTGTAACATTTCCCATGTGTTTTTCACCTGAGGTTTGTGGCCTCCAAATATCATTGCCAAATCTGCATTTCATTTAAGGTTGCAAAATTTTGTATGCATTTGTTAGTTGGAATTCCTTTATAAAAGGAATTTCCTAATCAACTATTAGGTTGCATGGGAGGATAGGATGAATGTTTAATTCTTTTACAATTTTTTCACTCTTCAGAACAGCAGGTTGTTTCTTTAGGATCCTCCAAAGGTGAGCAAAAAGTTGGTTTCTGTGGGCTTTTTTTCCCATTAGAATGGCGTTATGAGCTCTAGATTTTTCTATATCTGATGTGCTTTAAATATATTGTAGTCATTATTTTACTTGACATTCTAATTGTTCTGTCTTTAGCCTGTGTGAGCTCCTTCTGATTGACTTTTGTGCCTTGATTGTGTTTTCTTGTATGAGAGTTTGGTCCAGATTCATCTGGTACAATCCCTACGCAAACCTGGAATCAGACATTTTTTCCAAGGAAGCCTGGTTCTTTGTAGGGCTTCCCTTGTGGCTCAGGGGTAAAGAATCCACCTGCCAAGCAGGAGACGTGGGTTTGATCCCTGAGTCAGGAAGATCCCCTGGAGGAGGAAATGACAACCCACTCCAGTATTCTTGCCTGGGAAATCCCATGGACAGAGGAGCCTGGTGGACTATAGACCATGAGGTTGCAAAGAGTCAGACACGACTAGGCGACTGAGCATGCACTAGTGTTGCTCACTGCTGCTTTAATTAGATTCTGATATGTTGTGTTTTCGTTAACATTATCCTCATCAAATTCTGCCATTTTTAATCTGTATTTCTATCTGGGCTGAAGATTTGTTTACCAGCCTAAAATAGAATAAATTTCATGAATGTTCCATGTTCATCTAAAAAGTCTGTTGTCTAAGACCCTTCACAGTTCAATATGTTCATCTGTCAGATCTACTCTTGAGACTGTGTAGTTTAAGTCTTTTCTGCAATGAGTAAATATTTTTCTACTTGACTATTTTGGATTAAGGGAAGTATGTTAGAATCATCTATTATTAGTGCATTTCTTCCTCTGTCCCTTGCATGTACTGTAGTTTTGGCTCTGTGAATAGTTTTGCTGTGTGATTGGGTATATAAGTATTAATATTTCATATCTTCCTTCTGAATTTTAAACCTTTAACAATAACAACTATGCTATTGTCTTTTGCCACTCAACTACCTTACCTAAGATTAATCCCAACTCTTATACATAACAACATATATTTTTTAAAGTTTTGTTTTGATTTGGACCATTTTAAAAGTCTTTATTGAATTTGTTACTATATTGCTTCTGTTTTATGTTTTGGTTTTTTGGCCACAAGGCATGTGGGATCTTAGCTCTGCCACCAGGGATCAAACCTATAACCTGTGCATTGGTAGGTGAAGTTTTGACCACTAGACCATACCCTGGATTTTTGATTCTTAATACACATCTTTATACTTGTATTACATGCATATATATCCCTATATGAAACATGCTATTATTTTTATTAATGTTTTATCTGTAGTTGCCTGGCTATAATCTCTGTATGGGCTTATGTGCAGGTATAATTTTTTTTTAATTTAAATTTATTTATTTTAATTGGAGGCTAATTACTTTACAATATTTTATTGGTTTTGCCATACATCAACATGAATCTGCCACGGGTGTAAGGTTTAAGTGGGTATAATTTTGAACATTTCCTCAATTCCTTCTTAAAAGGGATTTCCAAGAGAAAATTTAATGACATATGATTTCATTGTAACCTTGGAATTTAGAAATTTATTCCAATCCCCTTGCACATGAGGCTCCACTTTAGTCATGCTTGTGAAGGAAAGAAGAGGGTATTGATATAAACTACTCCCTGAGATGCATAGAAAGCCATATCCTCAGAAGATGTTTTGGTGAGTACATAGAACAAGGAGTATTTACCCATTTTGAGAAGATTTTCTCAAAGAAGGTGTCCTGAAACAATTTCTCCTACTACAAGAATAGACTTGCAAGGAAGCCACTTTTCTTGGTTACACATAGGATGCTTTTATTAGAATGCAGAGAGATATGCATTGCAGTCCTAGTCCTTTCTGACTGTCCTGGTACACCAGTGCAGGATGGACAGGTCTGTGCAGTGCTGGGGTTCATGAATAGGAAGCCCACTTGCCTTGTGTGAAATCTAAGGCACATTCTACAATATCACCTTTATAAGGAACAAAGTTGATGTATTATTCTCTTTATTTTTCATATTTCTTAGCTGGTTTAGAGTCAAGATGTGAAGGAGTGTATTTTCAGGGCCTCTTAAAAACACAACCATCTTGGAGCACAACCATAGGAATAGTTTGGAAACCAGTGAGACAGAAAAGAGGAGAAGAGCTATGGATCTGTTTGTAGACCCACTCCTGAGGGGAGAGCAAACGTGCTCCATAAGGGCAGCTTGCTTCAAGAACTGGCAAGCGAGAGGCCCTGGGCTAGGCAACCTATTTGTTTTCTCCAACCTCACTAATCAGGGAAGTGGTTCTCCAGATAGAGGAGTGAGTGTATAGAGAGGCCGCATGGGTTTGGTCATGCCTGTTCATCCCCATGGAAGAAAATATCAGGAATGGAGGATAAGAATTCCCCAAGAAAAACCAATGTATGGTTCAAATGACTTAGGTTTCTGCCTATTAAATGTTTTAGTTTTGCTTCCCTGAAATCACTCTTAGATTCTTTCACTGACATTTTTCTGTATGTTTCTAGATCATTCAGTCACGTGACCAGAGAGTTTATTTCTTTGCAGATGGCTAACTGCTTAGCTTTTTCTAAAACCAGCTTGAACATCAGGAAGTTCACGGTTCATGTATTGCTGAAGCCTGGCTTGGAGAATTTTGAGCATTACTAGCATATGAGATGAGTACAATTGTGCGGTACTTTGAGCATTCTTTGGCATTGCCTTTCTTTGGGATTGGAATTAAAACTGACCTTTTCCAGTCCTGTGGCCACTGTTGAGTTTTCCAAATTTGCTGGCATATTGAGTGCAGCACTTTCACAGTATCATCTTTCAGGATTTGAAATAGCTCAACTGGAATTCCATCACCTCCACTAGCTTTGTTCGTAGTGATGCTTCCTAAGGCCCACTTGACTTCACATTCCAGGATGTCTGGCTCTAGGTCAGTGATCACACCATCGTGATTATCTGGGTCGTGAAGATCTTTTTTGTACAGTTCTTCTGTGTATTCTTGCCACCTGTTCTTAATATCTTCTGCTTCTGTTAGGTCCATACCATTTCTGTCCTTTATCGAGCCCATCTTTGCATGAAATGTTCCCTTGGTATCTCTGATTTTCTTGAAGAGCTCTCTAGATCTCAAGCCTCTTGATGAAAGTGAAAGTGGAGAGTAAAAAAGTTGGCTCAAAGTTCAACATTCAGAAAACGAAGCTCATAGCATCTGGTCCCATCACTTCATGGCAAATAGATGGGGAAACAGTGGAAACAGTGTCAGACTTTGTTTTTTGGGGCTCCAAAATCACTGCAGATGGTGACTGCAGCCATGAAATTAAAAGATGCTTACTCCTTGGAAGGAAAGTTATGACGAACCTAGATAGCGTATTCAAAAGCAGAGGCATTACTTTGCCAACAAAGGTTCGTCTAGTCAAGGCTATGGTTTTTCCTGTGGTCATGTATGGATGTGAGAGTTGGACTGTGAAGAAGGCTGAGCGCCAAAGAATTGATGCTTTTGAACTGTGGTGTTGGAGAAGACTCTTGAGAGTCCCTTGGACTGCAAGGAGATCCAACGAGTCCATTCTGAAGGAGATCAGCCCTGGGATTTCTTTGGAAGGAATGATGCTGAAGCTGAAACTCCAGTACTTTGGCCACCTCATGCAAAGAGTTGACTCATTGGAAAAGCCTCTGATGCTGGGAGGGATTGGGGGCAGGAGGAGAAGGGGACAACAGAGGATGAGATGGCTGGATGGCATCACTGACTCAATGGACGTGAGTCTGAGTGAACTCCGGGGTTTGGTGATGGACAGGGAGGCCTGGCGTGCTGCGATTCATGGGGTCATGAAGAGTCGGACACGACTGAGCGACTGAACAAAACTAAACAACTTATAGCATATTAGAAAGGCTGTACCCAGAGATACCATCCCTTCCTTGTTGGAATGCCAGTGCCACATCTGTCTGGAAATCCTCATTGAGCCTGTGACACTGCCTTGCAACCACACGCTCTGTAAAGCATGCTTCAAATCGACTGTGGAGAAGGCAAATTTGTGCCGTCCTTTCTGTCGCCGCCAGGTCTCTTCGTGGACTCGGTACCACACCCGAAGAAATTCTCTTGTCAAGTAAAATTTATCTAGATATGGGTATATACATACATGTGTGTCCTTTGATCTGGATAGTTATGAAATCTTATAATATTTTTAATATATTGTACAAATACTTTACATGGAATTTAAAACTAAAAATATTAAATATTAACAAAGAACAGTGAAAAAAAATATGGAACTGTGGGAGATAATTCAAAAACACTATCCAGAGGAATCCCAGCTTAGAGTCTCTGGGCAACAATCAGAGGAAATCATTGATGACTGTCTCCCTGTTCGTCTCTTAAGTCAACCTGGGGAGTTAAGAAGAGAATATGAAAAGGAGAGAAGCAAGGAGGAGGCAGAGCGATGAGCCATTCAGGAGGGAGAAAACAAAGCCAGTGAAGAATACATACAGAGATTACTGGCAGAGGAGGAAGAAGAGGAAAAAAGACAGGCAGAAAAAAGGCACAGAGAGATGGAAGAACAACTGAAAAGAGATGAAGCGCTGGCAAGAAGGCTAAGCCTTAATATTAGCAATGTCTGTGAGGAACGTGTCTCAGCTCTCCTCTCGTATTCCAAAAAATCTAATCCAGCCACAACGGAGTCACAAAGGAAAAGGCAGAGCAAACGAAAAAACACTGGCTATATTCAGAAGTATTTGTCACCGAGTTCTCAACTTGAGTCAGCATCATAGTCTGAAGTTGTAGAAGAAGACAGGAAAACTCCAGGTCCAAGGAAATTGACAGTGGTGATGGGAAGAACCCTACATGGCAAGACACAGAAATTGAGGAAGATGTGCCAGCACTTTCTCCTCAAATATGCCTTGCAGTTCAAAAGCAAGATGCAGAAGCTTCAGTGGAGTCACCTAGACCTCAGTTATGTGCCAGTGGTGGAGAATGGTACCTTGAAGGAAAAGTGAAATCAAAACAAAGCAGTCATGAAAGTGAGTTATGTGTCATCAGTCGTGAAGAGCCTAAAGCTGGAGTTTCCTCTTCTGGAGAAACTGCAGTTAAGCCTTATGGCGAAACAGAGAGTGGATGTACAGTGTCAGATGTACACAGACACTGAAAAATAACACAGTTGTGACAGAAAATGAGGAGTCTCCCCTACTGACCAATAAGGACATCTCCAGAGCAAAAAACCAGGAATCTTTGTCTGAAGCAGTCAGCGATCCATGCTATTCTACAAAAAGAAGGAAAATGTTCCTCAAAGCTTCCTCCAACCAAGAGTAAATAAGTCCACTTCACCCCAAAACTGATAGATTTGGAACGTCTATTTTTTGCGAGAGATAAACAAGAAGAACAGGGTTATTAGCATTGGTTATTAGCATTGCAGCTTCAGCTTGGAACGTCTATTTTTTGCGAGACATAAACAGGAAGAACAGGGTTATTAGCATAGGTTATTAGCATTGCAGCTTCAGAAAGAGGTGAATCAAGAACAAATGAGGCCAACCTGGATAAAAGGATCCCCAGATGAATATCAGTTACGTGCTACGTCTTCACTTCCAGGCAAATTACTAAATGGACAGAGGAAGAATGCCAAAGAGAGAAGCTTCCAAAGACAAACTGATTTAGAGCATCCAGCACCTCACAGAGCCTCAAAAAGTTGGCAACCTTCTTCTAAGTTCCAGTTGGGACACTGTTCAGTTAATGCAAGAAAGTACCAAGTTCTACTGTAGATACTTGTACATAAAATGACTCATTCCCTACAGCTTGGTAAGTCAAAGAAAAGTATTTTTCAGATGTTTCACAGATACACAAAGTAATGCTTGGGTAAGATGAGTGTTTACAACCTAGTAAAGCTGGATTGTGAAGCTCTATCATAGATTCTGTATAAATTTTTCATTAGTGCTGCTCTGTGGGCACACTCATTGTCCCTAATTAAAGGACTGTGTGATTACAGAGGCAGAGTATACAGATGTGTTTCTGCCAAACCCAGTTGTAAGCAAGAATTCCACTCCTTTCATTTTTTTAATAACTGTGATGGACTAAGTTTAAGTTGACGGTCCTTATGGATGTAAAAATGCCTTGTCAACTCCCAAGAAATCTTAATGTCCATGCATTTCCCCCCAAGATGCATATTTTAGTGCCTTTGAGCACTTTTTTGTCCTGACTAGTAATCAGAGCAACATTATCATATACCGAGTAACTAAGGAAGCCAGGCAGAGTTTAAAATCTGTTTTCTTGCAACTTTCCCCTTACATTTGCAGAGCACTTGACATGTATCTTCCACAACACTAATTTCCATCTCTAGTTTAATTGCTTTCAGTGTTACAGTATTTTCTTTGACTTCAAATGGGTTAAATCGTGGTGTCAGAAAAATCAGACTTTTCTGGAAAATGATGATTTAGCTGAGAGAAAGGAGAGCTGGTGCAAAAGGAGTTAATCTTGGCTTGAGACTGAGTGGGATAGACTGAGAATTTGGAAGTACTGGAACTGAGTGGATGATAGACAACTGGGTCTAGGATGGAGTAGCAGGTGGAGTTTGGCAATATATTCTTTCTTGTCTTTTCTTTGCTAAATGACACAGAAAGCATGTGCGTTTTACTGCTTTTCACACCATACTATGTAAGCTGCTCTTCCAAAACACAAAATGGGAATGTACTGTAGCAGAGTTGTGTCGTAGTATCCTGTGTTATAGAACCTGACTAAACATGTTTCCTTACGTTGTCATTGGTATTGATACTGACTCTTATTTGTATTTATGCACAAAAATGGAAAGGATGATACTTGGATTTTGCCCTGTCTTACCCCTGAAAGTTAAATCAGAGAGCAGCAATTTCACCTGTGAAATTTAACTTAGAGACTGTTAAACTTTTATTTCATTCATATGAAAAACTTGGAGCAAAAAAACCCAACAGTTTTAACAGCATTTCTGCTGATGTCTAGTTTGCCATCCTTTTAAGGTAATGATACAATACAATGTCCTAGAGAATAATACTAGCTCAAATTTGTCAGTGATTTTATACATAATTATGCTTTTTGCCTCCAAATTTCATAACTGACATTCTGTAATTTTGCATACTTGATGACATATACTTCAATATTGATTGGGTGATAATGGGCAGAATTCTGAAGGAAATTTAAACTTTAATTTCCCCTTTCTCTTAAATGATTGTCCCCTGAGTGATGATTGTGCTGAAATGAAGTGTAGTTAGAAACTAACCAGATTTGTCTAAAATAGACTAAAATCTCTCTTCTCATCAAACCAATATTTTTTAAGACCTGTTTTGCTTTACATTTTAAGGACTCTTTGAATTAAAGTTTTGTAATTACATCTTCCTGGAGTAGTCCATTACCAAAATGGATATAAAATAGTGTAATGTATTTAGGATTTACATATATAGCCACTTATTTGTCAAGCCACTTATTTGTAAAGTTTCCTGACTAACATCTTTTTTAAGGTAAATTTTAATTTTTCAGTTACTCTTTCTGATGCTCCTACCATAAATGCATTTTTGTGATAAACTAGTAAATGTTTTGTGTCAGTCATTAGTATATACTGATGCATTTCCTCCCATTTTTATGGAAGGGATATGACAGTGTTTAATTTCTCAGGGAGTACTAAAACTGTGCAGAGCTTGAGAATCTGGAAATGAAAATAATTGATTAAAAGAAAAAGAAGAGAAGGAGAGAGAGAGATGTCACATAGGCAAGAAGGCCATGTGAAGATGGAGGAGGAGATTGGGGCCCTGCTGCCACAAACCAAGGAGCTCCAGGAGCATTCAGACCTGAGAAGAGGCAAGAATGGATACTACCCCAGAGCATTTGGAAGAAGCACGGTCATGCGCAACACATTGATTTTGGGCTTTATGTCTCCAGAATTATGAGAGAATACATTTTTTACATTTCAGAAAACATAGTTTGTGGAGTTTTGTTACGCAGTCTTCAGGAGCTAATATGCTCACTAACAGCATCCCCAAATGTTCTTGTAAATAATCAACACACTGCATTCTATATTTTTCATGCCTACTGTGAGAGAAATTGCAATAAAGATTTATAAGTAGAAATAAATATAGATAACGTTTCTCATTACCAAGGTTTATAAAATGTATTGTCACTTTCAGAGCTCACAGCATCTCTGTGAGGTAGTCATTGTTACTAATTCCCATTTTGTAATAGGAAAATAAAAAAGGATAACTGAGGGACAGGGAGAAGAACTTGGGGGAGAGGGAAGAGGTTACCCAAGAAAAACATAAAAAGTACAAAAGAGGCGGAAGTGTGTGTTGTTGTTTAGTCGCTCAGTCGTGTCCGACTCTTTCGTGACCTTGCGGAATGTAGCCCGTCAGGCTCCTCTTCCCATGGGATTTCCCAGCCAAGAATGCTGGAGTGCCATTTTCTTCTCCAGTGTCACCTCTATAGAACCCCATTAATTTAAAACGAGGAGGAAGGGCTCACTGGAGTCATCAGAAATTCCTGAGAGGAGCTGGGCCTGGGATAGTGGGCAGGACCTAAGGGGGCTAGATGGAAAGGAGGGGATGGGGAGTCCATCCTGACTGGAGTGAAGAGTGGGGGTGCCAGGTGAGCAGACAGGGCTCAGAGGTAACTGATGGGACACTCCAGGGATTTGAGGAAATCCGGGTGTAGGACTGATTGGGGAAGGACCATAGTTGCTTCCATGGGACACTACACAGCCCCTTTATACACTGATATGGTGTACAACATTGGTAAGGAGTAAAGTGCCCCGTGTCTGTCACTGGTCTACAGGGCAGAAAAGGACCAGGTCCACTGACAGTAGGGAAGCTGAGCTGATGCCAAGTTCCCAGAGCCTCCTTTAAAGTAGGAAGCAGGCATAAAGCAGAAGGATTCATGACTAAGGGGTCCCCCACACCTCCTGGAGACCATAACACTCTCTTTAGTTTCTCTCTGACCCCAGGTCCTATGGACTCCATCTGCCAGTGAGGTCCTGTCTGCCTCCTGGGGTCACATTCCTAACCAGAACACTCTGTCCACCCGTTAGCTCTCCCCACGTTCTGGTCTGTTCCATCTCTGCAGTGTCCCTGAGATCACTCAGGCTTTTCTCCTCCTTCGTTGCCTCAACCCCTTTCATCAGCTCGGTGAGGTGCATCCCAACACTGTGCTTTCCTTCACACCTATTATGATTTATTCCTTATAATATTTCTCTGAAGAGTTCAATGATTTATACTCAGAAGTTATATAGCTAAGAGATAACCAAGTGTAATACAAAGATTGATCTGAAGTCTTCACAGTGAAGCCCATACACAATCTCTTATTTCAAGGAAATAGGAGAAATGAACAAAAACAACACAAGGCTCCTTTGACTTCAGAATCTCAATAAAAAATAGCCTCAACAGTTAGTGACATTGTAGGTGTTAACATATCATGTAAAACAGATCTTGTGCCAATATTAAAATTAAGAGCCAGGCTTTTGTATAGATGCCATTTATTATAAACAGTAAAATATATGTAATGTCTCAATTATAAAACATTCAGCAATATGTGAACCGTGAACTTACTGATGTTCAAGCTGGTTTTAGAAAAGGCAGAGGGACCAGAGATCAAATTGCCAACATCCGCTGGATCGTGGAAAACGCAAGAGAGTTCCAGAAAAACATCTATTTCTGCTTTATTGACTATGCCAAAGCCTTTGACTGTGTGGATCACAATAAACTGTGGGAAATTCTGAAAGAGATGCAAATACCAGATCACCTGACCTGCCTCTTGAGAAATTTGTATGCAAGTCAGGAAGCAACAGTTAGACCTGGACATGGAACAACAGACTGGTTCCAAATAGGAAAAGGAGTATGTCAAGGCTGTATATTGTCACCCTGTTTACTTAACTTATATGCAGAGTACATCATGAGAAACGCTAGACTGGAAGAAACAAGCTGGAATCAAGATTGCTGGGAGAAATATCAATAACCTCAGATATGCAGATGACACCACCCTTATGGCAGAAAGTGAAGAGGAACTCCAAAGCCTCTTGATGAAAGTGAAAGTGGAGAGTGAAAAAGTTGGCTTAAAGCTCAACATTCAGAAAACAAAGATCATGGCATCCGGTCCCATCACTTCATGGGAAATAGATGGGGAAACAGTGGAAACAGTGTCAGACTTTATTTTTCTGGGCTCCAGAATCACTGCAGATGGTGACTGCAGCCATGAAATTAAAAGACACTTCTTGGAAGGAAAGTTATGACGAACCTAGATAGCATATTCAAAAGCAGAGGCATTACTTTGCCAACAAAGGTCCGTCTAGACAAGGCTATGGTTTTTCCTGTGGTCATGTATGGATGTGAGAGTTGGACTGTGAAGAAGGCTGAGGGCCAAAGAATTGATGCTTTTGAACTGTGGTGTTGGAGAAGACTCTTGAGAGTCCCTTGGACTGCAAGGAGATCCAACGAGTCCATTCTGAAGGAGATCAGCCCTGGAATTTCTTTGGAAGGAATGATGCTGAAGCTGAAACTCCAGTACTTTGGCCACCTCATGCGAAGAGTTGACTCATTGGAAAAGACTCTGATGCTGGGAGGGATTGAGGGCAGGAGGAGAAGGGGACGACAGAGGATGAGATGGCTGGATGGCATCACTGACTCGATGGACGTGAGTCTCAGTGAACTCTGGGGGTTGGTGTTGGACAGGGAGGCCTGGCGTGCTGCGATTCATGGGGTCGCAAAGAGTCGGACACGACTGAGCGACTGATCTGATCTGATCTGAAAGTGTCTCTAACATAAGCTGCTTTAATATTTCGAGGTGAAAAAGTTTCAGAACATCACAGTGGAAAGAATCCAACACTGATAAACTCTAGTGATCAAAGACATTCTCTTTTAGTTTATTTAAAACAATTCATAATTACAGAGGGAATGTCCCAGTTGTGTATAGTAGGAAACAAACCACTTTTCCAGACCAAAAGGCACTCACGTAGCTAATTGAGGATCCCCAGAGAGACACAGAAACAATTTAGAAACAACTTGAGTCGCTCACTCCCTGCCTGAAGGGAACCGGTGTGCACCGGGGAGGGAGGGCGGGGTTGCCTTATAAGGATCGCGAGGATGAGGACGTGGGGAAACTTTAGACGAACAAGGCCTAGAATCGTTAAAGGGGCCCGTGATTCAGGTACTGACCTCCTCACCAAGCAGTCTTGTCGGTCTGCAGGACTCTTGGTCTTTGGGGAGCGACCCAAACCGACTGAGGGAAGAGGGAGGAAAATTCCCTGGATCCCTGCAGGTCAGTGTAAAGGTGCAGTTGCCTCCTGTTCCTGGGGGTGGGGGTGGGGTGTGAGTGCGGATGACACCGAAGCCCATCCCGGGGTCACTGCAGCCTCTCCCCATCCGGATGAAGCGCCAGAGGCCTGTGCAGAGCCTGCAGCGGAAATGGGGCGGGGGAGGGGGGAGACTGGAGAGACGTGGAAGGGGGAGGGGAGGCCAGAGACTGGACCAGCCGGTCTCAGGTGAGAGGTAGGAGGTTGGAATGGCTTGGGAAAGCCTAAAAGGGCGGGAGTGTTGGAGATCGGAGGCGAGGGAGGGGTTAATTGCTTCCGCGCTACTCGCTGCTCCCTGCTCCTGTTTCGGTGCTAGGAGAGGCCTGTAGCAGGGCCTGCTGGGAAATGGTGGGCTGGAGCGGGAGGAGAGAAGATGGAGCTGGAGCGGGAGGGGGAGGGTGAGGAGGGGGAGAGAGGGGCGGAGCCAGGGGAGTTCAGAGCCTGAGGATCTAGCCTTTTCTAGTTGGAAAACTTCAGACAGTTAAGAGACCTAAATGAGAAGAAGCCAGTCTCTATGGAAACCCATACTCTAGCTGCTGGTTCATTTGCCTGGCATCTAGTTGTTTTGTTCCTTTGTTTTCCAGGGTTAATTTATTCAAAAAGGAAATCGAAAAATACTCAACATGCAAAAGTCTTGTGGAGAAAATGAAAGAAAACCACAGAACATGCCAAAGGCTGAGGAAGACCGCCCTTTGGAAGCTGTACCACAGGAGGCAGAAGGAAATCCTCAACCTTCTGAAGAAGGTGTAAGCCAGGAAGCAGAAGGAAACCTTAGAGGAGGGCTGATTCAGCCTGGTCAGGGATATAAGGAGGACTCTCCTGTTAGGCATTTGGACCCTGAAGAAATGATAAGAGGAGCAGATGAGTTGGAAAGGCTTAGGGAAGAGATAAGAAGAGTAAGAAACAAGTTTGTGATGATGCATTGGAAGCAAAGACATTCACGCAGCCGTCCTTATCCCGTGTGCTTTAGGCCTTGAATTCTTTTTTTGTCCGATATTAAAATCTTGCCCCAGCTTTCTGTTAGCATTTTCTGATGTATCTGTGACTTTTGCTTTATTTTTAATCATCTGGTGAAGTTTTGTTTTAGGTATAGTTTCCTTGTTTTCAGCATCTGCATTTTGACACATTCTCTAGGTCTATTTTTCGATTGGGAAATTTCACACATATGCATGAAAATATGTTCATTTCATATTGTAAAGTAAAACATAACAGGTTACAAAGCAGCATATTTAGTACCAGCTCACATATGTAGGAGAAAGTCTCAAATTGTGTGTGTGCGCGCGTGTGTATACATACATGCATATATCAGAAATCTAACTGTGCTTGTTTCTGTGTGCTGTTTTTTTTTTTTTTTTGCTTATATGTATTTTTTAATGAACACATCACACACACAAAGAGAATTAAAGTTTTTTTATTAATTAAGAGTGAATCAAATAATTTGCAACCAGCTTATAAGGGCAATGGGGGCACTTAAAATCTTGATGAAAGAACTATTGAAAAAATGTAAACCTCAAAATACCTCTGGATCTCTTAGCCAGAGGAATAAAACTGGCAATTATTGCAGATACACTTGCTTAAGACTTGATCTTTTCATGGGAAAACACTTGTCTCACAGGGCTGCTGTGGGGAAGAAATGAGGTGACTGAGCTGTACTTGGTGGGCTCTTGTTCCCACCTATACATACAGAACCCCAACCCATTGCAGAACATCAGTTTTGAGGGAGGGTCCTAGTGTGACTCAACCTGTGCTCAGGAACAAGTCCAATAGGCAGGGAAGTGGGGGCTTCCATGCCAGGCCTCTGCCGTTGAGCCCCACCCCTGGTTTCCCTGAGTCCTGCCATGCCTGCTGGGCACTGGAGTCCTCCAGTGCCAAAACCCCACTGAGTTTCCTGGTGTCCCCAGTGGGTTGAACCCCCACTCTTCTAAATCTCTGCTTTATAATGATGCTTAACACAGTGGGAGGACTTCCCAGGTGGCTGAGTGGTAAAGAATCCACCTCCGATGCAGGAGACGCAGGTTCGATCCCTGGGTCCCTGAGTCGGAAAGATCCCCTGGAGAAGGAAATGGCAACCCACTGCAGTATTCTTGCCTGAAAAGTCCTATGGACAGAGGAGCCTGGCGGGTTATAGTCCAGGGGGTCGCAAAGAGTCAGACATGACTTAGAGACTAAAAAACAACAACAACCAGTGGGGGGCTGTTCCAGGATTGCATGGGCCACAATGTGATGCAGAATTCTTAGCAATAGTCCCATCCAATTTCAACCACAGGATACCTCATCCATAGGAATCAGACATGATGAGTCCATTTTAGGAATTGGACTAGCGTTCAAATTTGAGTAAAAGATGCTACTCTATAGTCAGAGTTGCTGCTTTAAGTCTAAAAACTGAAGTTTTGTCTTCTTTGTGGGATGATCTCTCCCTGAAGGCTCCTGGCAGGCCTGTCCTACTGGTTCAGAAGACTCAGAATATGTGTAAATTGCAAAAAGGAACACAGAAAACAGATCTAAGGGAACAGTTCCCTTCATCCCATCCCCAATCGATAATGTGGGGAAAAAGAAAACTTGAAAGGTAAAAACTTTATAAATACACTTAAAGTAGAATGGCTACTATATAAATATTAGAAATTATATTTTCCCTACAGAACAAAGAGTATCTTTTCCTTCTGATATCCACATACTTGTGACACATCATGTTTCAATATTTAATTGATTTTTTATTTAATTGATTTTCTGATTGATTTTTGCTAAGGAGCCAGTTGTTGTTTAGTCACTAAATTGTGTCCAGCTGTTTTGCGACCCCATGGACTGTAGGCCACCAGGCTCCTCTGTCCATGCAATTTTCTCAGGCAAGAATATTGGAGTGGATTGCCATTTCCTTCTCCAGGGGATCTTCCCAACCCAGGGATTGAACCCGCATCTCCTGCATTGCAGGTGGACTATTTACTGCTGAGCCACTAGGTTTGTGCAAAATCTGTCATTGACTCAATCATCTTCCACAAGTTCTTTTATCATTCTAGTATTATGACAAGCAATTCCAGGAAGAAACAGTTCATGGAATGGATTGCACTTCAAATGTTTTATCAAAGCCTTGCATAATTACCTGCATCAGAATCACCTGGGGAGCATCTTTAAAATACTGATTTCTGGGCCCCACCTAAGACTCACTATCTGGAGGTGGGCTGTGGAAGTTTCAGGTAACAACTTGTTGGTCAGGCTGGATTCTGGCTGGAGTGAGATGAAGGTCCAGGAACTCACTTGCCAGCATTATAAGACTGGTTGAATCCAGCCCCCTGGCACTGAGGGATGGCACTGGGGCAGGATGTAGAAGGGCTCCAGCAAGGAGGCATACCCCTCTTCAGGATGGTCTGACATTGGCTTCTCTGCTCCAGCCTGCAGCAGGTGCCAGACTCTTCTAGACTGATGGCCAGGCTGTCCTGGGCATGCGTACCTGAAGGATCACTGTCCCCATTGCAGGTCAGAGCACTAGACTTCCTTTCTTCCCTTTTTCCTTCACAAGGAGGCTTGATGGGAGCTTTTTTTTTTAACTGTTTGAAAAACTTTATTTATTTTTTTATAGAATAGCATTTTATTTTAAATATAGCTGTGTGTACATGTCAATCCCAAACTCCTAATCTATCCCTTCCCCCAACTCTTTTCTCTGGTAAAAAGTTTGTTCTCTAAGTTTGTGAATCTGTTTTTTTTTGTTTAAATAAGTTCATTTGTATAATTTTCTTTTTAAGACTCCACATATAAGCCATATCATATATTTGCCTTTCTCTGACTTACTTCATTTAGTATGATAATCTCCAAGTCCATTCATGTTGCTGCAAATGGCATGGCATTATTTCATTCTTTTTAATGGAATAATATTCCATTGTATATATGTACATACCTCAGCATAATAAAGGCTGTATACAACAAACCTACATCATATTCAATGGTGAAAAGCTGAAAGCATTTTCTCTAAGATCAGGAACAAGGCAAGAATGTCTACTCTCTCCACTTTTATTCAACATAGTTTTGGAAGTCCTAGCCATGGTAATCAGACAAGGAAAAGAAATAAAAGTAATCCAAATTGGAAAAGAAGAAGTAAAACTGTCACTGTTTGCAGATGACATACGCACATAGAAAGTCCTAAAGATGCTACCAGGAGGTGACTAGAGCTCATCAGTGAGTCTGGTAAGGTTGCAGGATACATAATTAATAACAGAAATCTCTTACTTTAACAATGAAACATCAGAAAGAGAAATTAAGCAATCAATCCCATTTACCATCACAGCAAAAAGAATAAGATACATAGGAATATACCTACTTAAGGATGGGAAGTTTTAAAGGGAAAAAGACTTCAAAATTCAGTAACTGAAAACATTGGCTTTGATCATCTTTGGCCAAAGGGGATAGGTCTTAAACAAGATCTGCCTCATGCCTCTCCCACCCACCTTGCTCAGACTTGCAGAAGGGCCTCTGTTGTGTCCGCCTGTTTGGGGCTTCCCTGGTGGCTCAGTGGTAAAGAATCTGCCTGAAATGCAGGAGACCTGGGTTCAATCCTTGGGTGGGGAAGATCCCTTGGAGAAGGGAATGGCAACCCACTCCAGTATTTCATGGACAGAGGAGCCTGGCGAGCTACAGTCCATGGGTTGCAAAGAGTCAGACACGACTGAGCACATGCAGCTCTGATCTGTAGTGCCTTTAGTTCTCTGTGTGGCTGATGCAGTGCTTCTGATGTCTGCATGGGTCCAGATCCAGAGACAGAGGAGAGCCCAGGTAGAGGAAGCTCGAAAAGGCACGTGACCCTACTGCTCAGGAGAAAAGGATTGTTGCCTCCTGTTTAAACAACCCTGTGCACTATAGTCCTAGCCCACAACTTGGGGACCAGGGTAGTCAAGTTATGAACTGGCATGAAGATGCTTTTGCAGGCATTGATGGTGGAGGAAGCAATGCCATTGTGATCGTTGTTCTTTAGGTCTGTCATCTGAGAAATCAATACTGCTTTTTCTGGTTGGGCAATAAGGTGAAGATGAACTTGGCTTTAGGAATGCAAAATGGTTAAGTTCATGACCTTGCTGTACTGTGCTCTGCTAACTTGCTTCAGTCATGTTTGACTCTTTGCAACCCTATGGACTGTAGCCCGCCAGGCTCCTCTGTCCATGGGATTATCTAGGCAAGAATACTGGAGAGGGTTGCCATGCCCTCCTCCAGGGGATCTTCCTGACCCAGGGATCCAACTCTTGTCTCTTCTGTCTCCTGCATTGGCAGGTGGATTCTTTATCACTAGCACCACCTCAGGTTCCAATCTGGACTCTTCTTACAGTATGTGACCTTACATAAATCCTTTCTTGGAGGCCCGTGGGTTTCCCAGACATAAAAATCTTGGATCAAAGATAAAGTTTCCTCTCCATTACCATCATTGCTTTTATCATAATTATCATCGTCATCACCATCATGATCAAGGGATAGTACTGAGTGAATACCCAATGGATTCCTGTTGGGCACATATCTCATACTGTTAAGGCTTATAACAATCGGTGGCCAAGCCTTGGAAATCTATCCTCTGAATGGGTGGACATAGTATAGTAAAAAACTACTGGCTAGTTTTGAATCCTCTAATAATTAGAAGTGTGAGGACAGATTGGTTCATTCATCTGTAGAATGAGTATAACCCACAAGATTGTTATGGGAAGTAAATGCAGAAAACGATGAAATTCCTGGCATATAATAGGCTTTCAGACAATGTTAGACCTTTGATCATCATTATCATGTGTTATCATTATCATTGTCATCATCGTTATCATCAGTTCAGTTCAGTCGCTCAGTCGTGTCCGACTCTTTGCAACCCCATGAAATGCAGCACACCAGGCCTCCCTGTCCATCACCAACTTCCAGAGTTTACCCAAACTCATGTACATTGAGTTGGTGATGCCATCCAATCATCTCATCCTCTGTCATCCCCTTCTCCTCCTGCCCTCAATCTTTCCCAGCATCAGGGTCTTTTCAAATGAGTCAGCTCTTCGCATCAGGTGGCCCAAGTATTGGAGTTTCAGCTCTAGCATCAGTCCTTCCAGTGAACACCCAGGATTGATTTCCTTTAGGATGGACTGGTTGGATCTCCTTGCAGTCCAAGGGACTCTCAAGAGTCTTCTCCAATACCACAGTTCAAAAGCATCAATTCTTTAGCACTCAGCTTTCTTTATAGTCCAACTCTCACATCCCTGCATGACTACTGGAAAAACCATAGCCTTGACTAGATGGACCTTTGTTGACAAAGTAATGTCTCTGCTTTTTAATATGCTGTCTAGGTTGGTCATAACTTTCCTTCCAAGGAGTAAGCGTCTTTTAATTTCATGGCTGCAATCACCATCTGCAGTGATTTTGGAGCCCAGAAAAATTAAGTCAGCCACTGTTTCTACTGCTTCCCCACCTATTTGCCATGAAGTGATGGGACTGGATGCCATGATCTTCATTTTCTGAATGTTGAGCTTTAAGCCAACTTTTTCACTCTCCACTTTCACTTTCATCAAGAGGCTCTTTAGTTTCTCTTCACTTTATGTCATAAGGGTGGTGTCATCTGCATATCTGAGGTTATTGATATTTCTGCCGCCAAACTTGATTCCAGCTTGTGCTTCTTCCAGTCCAGCGTTTCTCATGATGACTCTGCATACAAGTTAAATAAACAGCGTGACAATATACAGCCTTGACGTACTCCTTTTCCTATTTGGAACCAGTCTGTTGTTCCATGTCCAGTTCTAACTGGTGCTTCCTGACCTGCATATAGGTTTCTCAAGAGGCAGGTCAGGTGGTCTGGTACTCCCATCTCTTTCAGAATTTTCCACAGTTTATTGTGATCCACACAGTCAAAGGCTTTGGCATAGTCAATAAAGCTTTTTCAATGATCCAGCGGATGTTGGCAATTTGATCTCTGGTTCCTCTGCCTTTTCTAAGACCAGCTTGAACATCTGGAAGTTCACAGTTCACATATTGCTGAAGCCTGGTTTGGAGAATTTTGAGCATTACTTTACTAGCGTGTGAGATGAGTGCAATTGTGGGGTAGTGAGCATTCTTTGGAATTGCCTTTTTTTGGTTTGGAATGAAAACTGACCTTTTCCAGTCCTGTGGCCACTGCTGAGTTTTCCAAATTTGCTGGCATATTTAGTGCAGCACTTTAACAGCATCATCTTTTAGGATTTGAAATAGCTCAACTGGAATTCCATCACCTCCACTAGCTTTGTTCGTAATGATGCTTCCTAAGGCGCACTTGACTTCACACTCCAGGATGTCTGGCTCTAGGTGAGTGATCACAGGTGATGTTGCTGCTGCTGCTGCTAAGTCATTTCAGTCGTGTCTGACTCTGTGCGACCGCATAGACGGCAGCCCACCAGGCTCCCCTGTCCCTGGGATTCTCCAGGCAAGAACACTGGAGTGGGTTGCCATTTCCTTCTCCAGTGCATGAAAGTGAAAAGTGAAAGTGAAGTCGCCCAGTCGTGTCCGACTCCTCGTGACCCCATGGACTGCAGCCTTGTAGGCTCATTTGTCCAAGGGATTTTCCAGGCAAGAGTACTGGAGTGGGGTGCCATTGCCTTCTCTGCACGTGATGTTGAGTAATACCCAAATTGGAACCCAAGACATCTGTGCTTCCTTGACTCCACAACACGTTTCTAAAGCAAAACTCTGTGTTGTTCCTCTCATCCAAACTTCTCCCTTGCCTGAAGAAACAAATAGCACATAAAGTAAATGCAATAAGTGCCATTCATTTGGAGTTATAAAAGAAATAAATCATTTATAGACTCTGGTGCCATTTCTCTATTGTACAATGAGAAAAAATTCCCTCCACATTTCCGTATTTAGTTATATGCCAGAACATGTGAAATCATGAGGAAAGTCTTATTGTCATGAATTACAAAATATAATCTAGAAATGCATCATTGGTATGAAAAGCTATTCCTTACATATTGATTTATGAAAAAGCCAGCTGCAAAACACACACAGGTTAAAGATAAATATCAAGACATTTGAAGTGAATATTTCTAGACAATGTTAATACTGGAAATTGCAAGTTCATCTTTATCCTTCTCTGAATTTCCAATTTTAACTTTTTCAATGAGCATGTGCAGTTTTTATAATTAGAAAAAAGTTATGAAGGTGAAAATGGTAAAATTATGTTTCTCCTTTCTTTTTAGTTGAGATAGGGGCTCTTGGATCTTGAAGTTCCTCATTTGCTTTCTGTTCCCTCTTACTTCTGAGAAGTACCTGGTACAAGTGTCAGAACTCTGTGGATCCTGGCTGAGAAGCTTCCCCTCTCTATGCTACCTCCTTGCCACTCTATCTTCTTAGGTAAATCTATGCTGTATTTCTATCTTTGGTCACAGGTGGCATTTCATAATTATTGATGCTTTCTAAATATTCTCCCATTAAAATGATCTTAATTTTTCAAAAATGGCAACAAACAAAACTTTCAAGGAACATTATTAAATGAATTCCTAATTCTGCTTTTTAAATGTACAGGTATAAAAAATATAGGAAGGATATACCCTCAGTTGAATTTGCTAGAGACTCACAAATTTACATTTCATTTATTTATTCATTTAACAAATATTTGCAGGTTGCCTACTATGTGTCAGCCAAAATCAATTTATCCTTCTCAGCATCTCAGACTTTTCTTCTGAGACTCTGTTTTCAATTGTCTGCTGATATTGACCATATGGACTGAGGCAAATCATTGTCCAACCATATGGGCATAACTCGGCATAAACACATACTCATCACTTTTGACCAGTTTATCCTTTAATCCTGGAGGCTCACCATGTAATGTGGAGACAGTATGAAAACACAGGAAAAGTGAAGAATTAAAGTCAGAAAAACTTTTGCAGTAATAGCCCTTTTCTTATTTCAAAACATTTGTAACTGATCAAAAGAATTCTTGGTTAGGCAAGAAGTAGAATAATAATATCGTTTCAAATGCAAGACATACCTATACCAACCAAAGTTGAGAGTCATAATAGCCATTGTGCATTTGACAACCGTTGATGTAGGTGATTTCCAAGGCCTGATCCTTTTTTCCTCAATGTTTATCAAGCTCTTGCTAAGAGCCCTAGCCCTTGGCTAGTACCTGAGACACAGCAGTGAACAAAAAGTTCCTGCCTTATTGATGCTTATATTCCAATTTACACACTTAAAAAAAGTGAGACAAAATTTTTGTACAGTGACATTCACAGATCTTAAGTGTATACAAATGAGTGTAAAATAGGACATTTCCATTACTCCAAAAAGTTTCCTGTTCTCTTCTCAGCCCCCCTCCCACCACAGGTAGTCATTCGGCTTATTTCTATCAATTTATATTATTTTTGTCTGTTGTAGAATTTCGTATAAATGGACTACAGCATGCACTCTTTGGTGTTTAACATCTTTCATTCATTTTACTTGATATAATGCTTTTTAGATTCATCCTTATAGTTGTGTGTATTGGCAATTGATTCTTTTAAAATTATTGCTGGATAGTATTCTGATTCTTTGTGACCATCCGGACTGTAGCCCTCCAGGCCCTCTGTCCATGGGATTCTCCAGGCTAGAATACTGGAGTAGGTTGCCATGCCCTCCTCCAGGGGCTCTTCCCAACCCAGGGATCAAACCTGTGTCTCTTACGTGTCCTATATTGGTAGAGGAGTTCTTTACCACTATCTCCACCCGGGAAACTGTCAATGCCTTGAAAGAAGGCTAGAGGACTGTTCTTGATTAAAAGAGATTAGAAGACATCACAACTAAATGTGCTGTTTGAATAAGGACTATAGTTTAGATAACAGTATTAAAGCAATGCTAAATTTCCTGAATGTGATCATTGTATTGTGGTTGTTTAGGAGACTGTCCTTGTTGTTAGGAGACAAAATGCTGAAGTATTATAAAGTCTGTTAGCTTCATCTAACTTAGTCTAGCTTAGTCTATTAGTTTAGAATATTAATAGTTCAGTGTTGAAAAAAAGAAAGAAAAAATATATATTTCTCTCTCAAGAAAGAGAAAGAAAATATGTACATATATTTCTCTTTCTTGAGAAAGAGATGGTAGTTAGCAAACTATTAATTGGTGAGTCTAATCTAGATGAAGGATTAAGAGTATAGGGGCATTCACTCTATTATTCTTGAAATATTTTACAGGTTTGAATTTTTTAAAATAAGCAGTTGATGGTGGGGCTTTCCTGGTGGTTCAGTGGTTAAGACTCCACGCTTCCACTGCAGGGGGCATGGATTTCCCTGATCAAGGAACTAAGATCCTGCATGTCACGTGGCACAGTCACACAAAAAAAGTTCTTGGTAGTGGTGGTGGGAGGAAGAAGAGATATCTTGTCAGTCCTCCAGAAGAAAAGGTGGCAGAATGAGAATCTAGAATCAAGATTGATGAATTTAGTCATCTTTAAGGATGAGGTATGTTGATTAAAGAAAAGCAACTTAAAAGTTGTGAGTTTTATTCAGAGACCTTACTGAGGACGATAGGCCAAAGAGAAAGCCTCTCAGATGGTTCTGAGGAACCGTTCTGAAGAGGTAAGAGAGGAGCCAGGATATATAGGAGATTTTGCTGAAAAATAAAACATGTAGTCAAACATCAAAACATTACTGCCAATTGCAACAAGACAAGACAAAACAAATTCAGACATTTCAAGTTAATGATTTTAGTGCTTTCCTATGTATGGGAAGTTGTAAGAATCTGGGCTCGTAGAAATTGTTCCTCAGATAGAAATCTTAATTATCTAGGGCCTATATCTTGTTATCCTTTTCCATCCTGAATTCCCCTCAAGGTGCACTGTTGAGGGGTGGCTGCACAGGGCTTGTTGGCAGCAACATTCTTTGTTTATTGAAGTGACAGGAGACAGTCTTGGTCCACAGGTGTGACAGGTTATACAAACAACTTTAGGGGAACACAAAGACAGGGATAGCAGGCTGAACTCTGCTTCTGCAATAAATGGATATGATCACACTCGTGCAGGAGGACGAGAGCTAGGGACTTGAGAACATTTACATATCCAGTTAAAGTGGACTAGGAGCATCTGTAGGGTTAAGACAAAAAGAAGCATGTAGTTGAATAAGAAAAACTTATAGTATTATATCAGATCTTGATGTGGAAAGACCATGTGAGCTGCTTTGCCAGCAATGAAAGTATCAAAAAGAGAGAGAGTCACAGGGATCAAGGTTAGCCCTGTTCCATTAAACCCCCATCCGGTACAGGAGGAAAGCAGTGGTCAGGAACCCCAGAGCAAGTATTCAGAGAGTGAGTGGAAGGAAATGTAGGGATGCTCAGAATGGAGTAATAGGGTATGAGGATGTAGCAAGGATGAGAGTAGAGCAAAAGAATCCGAAGCAAGAGTGACATAATCCGTATTTACACAAGGCTCAAAGATTCAGACTACAAATATGCCAGAGCTATAGTAATAGTAGTTTCTCAGGACATAAAGTTGCCTAGCAAGAGCCACATTTTGCTTTTACTCCAATCTTCTAAACATTACACAAATGGGGTGTATCTCCAATGACAGCTAAAAGTTGCCATGAGAATACATGAAAATGTTCTCTACATGTTAGGTTCTTCTTGCCTTTAAGAATTCTGCAAGAGCAGATTGAGAATTTCCCAAAGATATGCTGACTTCATAGGGCTGTTTTAAGGATTATTTAATGTGACGTCTTCCTGTATATATGGAATTCTGGAACCATCCTATTATGGGATGGGGCAATTCTTCAGGTGGGGAGTGTGAAATAAAATTCGTATTTTATGGCAAGACCATAAAAATTTAAACATAAATTTTTTTTTGCCTTTTGGCCTCCTCTCTCCCTACTGTTGTCCCTTCTGTATCTACATTATGGATTGCCCAAACATCCCCATCGACAGAAATACCTGCTCGTCCATAAAGAGCAACATTCTCCTAGAACCAACAAGATAGCCCCTTAAAGGATAACATTCCTTCTTGATCTAATAAGGGGCCAACCCATGACCCACTACTCACTTTGTACACTTAGATCTGATTTGTGTAAGCTGTCAATAACATGTCATGTAATGTACAGCCCTCTGTCTCGAAAACATGTATAACTACACTCTGACCTCTTAACGGTGAAAGTCCTCAAAGCTTTCTGAGAGGCTGTTCCTGAGTTATAATCCTCAATTTGGCTCAGATAAAAATTTCCATTTCTTTTTTAGATGGACTGGCTAATTTTTCGTCAACAGGAGGACAGAAAGGAGGCAGTTACATTAGTTTAAAGGAGGGTAAGCAGCAGGTGTTGGTGACTGACTGCACGGGGAAGACACTAAGGGAAAGTCTAGCATGGAGAACTGGTTGAATCCTGAAGCCATTAATTTAGCTATAGACCCCAGAGAGAGATTTGGCCGTGGAGAGAGAAGAACTGAGAAAACACTTAGTTTAGGGTAGGACATTTAGGTGGAAAATCCAAAAGTAAAGTAGATAAAATAATGCGGAGCTCAAAAGAGAGATATAGGCTAGAGACACAGCTTTAGGAGTCAATGCTTATGTGAAAGTAAAAATCATAAGATTATTTGAACATTGTTGTAGGCTGAACAATGTTCCTCAATGGTATCTAGGTCTTAAATCCCTGAAACGTTTGAATTTCATGAAACATGAATTTCACCTTAAATGGTAAAAAGGACTTGGCTGTTGTGATTAAGTAACAACCTAAATGGGAAAAGAATTTTAAAAAGAATAGATACATATTTATGTATAGCTGAATCACTTGCTGTGCACCTGAAACTATCATAACATTGTTAACCAACTATGTGTGTGCACGCCAAGTCTCTTCAGTCGTGTCTGACTCTTTGCAGCCCTATGGACTGTAGCCTGCCAGGGTCCTCTGTCCATGGGATTATGTAGGCAAGAATACTTGAGTGGGTTGCCATGCTCTCCTCCAGGGATCTTCCCGACTCAGGGATCGAACCCGCATCTCTTATGTCTCCTGCGTTGGTAGGCGAGTTCTTTACCACTAATGCCACCTGGGAAGCCATAATCAACTATGCTGCTCCCGCTGCTAAGTCGCTTCAGTCGTGTCTGACTCTGTGCGACCCCATAGACGGCAGCGCATCAGGCTCCACCGTCCCTGGGATTCTCCAGGCAAGAACACTGGAGTGGGTTGCCATTTCCTTCTCCAATGCATGAAAGTGAAAAGTGAAAGTGAAGTCGCTCAGTCTTGTCCGACTTAGCGACCCCATGGACTGCAGCCTACCAGGCTCCTCCGTCCATGGGATTTTCCAGGCAAGAGTACCGGAGTGGGGTGCCATTGCCTTCTCCGTAATCAACTATACTCCAATATAAAATTAAAAGTTTTTAAAAAGATCTTGAGATGGGGGGATAATCCTGTATTATTCAGGTGGCCCCTAAGATGTAATTGCAAGTGTCCTTGTAAAGGGAGGCACAGGGAGAGTTGACTTTATGATACGGAAACAGAAAGTGTAGAGGTGCAACCACAAGCCAAAGATATCTGGCAGCCCACGAAAGCTGGAGCCTTCAGAAGGAACCAGTCCTGCCAACACCTTTAGTTTAGACCTGTAAAACCGAGATTTTGGAGTTCTGATCTCCAGGATGTTAAGAGAATCCACTGCTGTCATTTTAAGTCACTAAGTTTGTGGTAATTTGTTACAGTAACAATAGGCAACTAATAACATTTAGAGAATAACAAAAAAGGTCCATGAAATAACTGTTGTTGTTTAGTCACTCACCCATGTTCGACTCTTGTGCAACCCCATGGACTGTAGCCCACCAGGCTTCTCTGTCCATGGGATTTTCAAGGCAAGGATATTGGAATTGGTTGCCATTTTCTTCTCCAGGGGCATCTTCCTGACCCAGGGATCAAACCCACATCTCCTGCATTGGCAGACAGATTCTTTATCACTGAGCCACCTGGGGAGCCCAGAAGAACTGTAAGGGACACCAGTATTTCAGGGGCCTACAATATAACTTACTGGCTATGACCATAAGTGGTGGTGTCAAACAGATCTGGATTCAAATTCAACTCTTCACTTAAGAGCTGTGTGACTCTGGGTGAGTCTAAAAAACTATATACCTAAGTTACCCTGTCTGTAAAATTGGGACAATAATACAATGTATCTCAAAGGACATTGTTGAGGACTAGAGGTGAATAACCAGTCAATGTACCTGATACATTAAATACTTCATAGATAGTAGTTTTCAAGAGCCACATGTATAACCATGACTTATAGCTATTATTGTGTACTTTATGTTTTTAATGTGAAGATGAGCCAAACCTCGAGAGTTGTATTAGATTGTCCAGCTCAGTTTAGCAATGTAAGAGACTATATGAGGCTTGCATGCCAAGGCCTGTACTTTTTAAAAATTTTATGTATTTATTTTTATTGGAAGATAGTTACAATATTGTGATAGTTTTTGCCATGCATCAACATGAATTGGCCATTGGTGTACATGGGTCTCCCCCAATCCTGAACTTCCTCCCACCTCCTTCCCCACCCGATTCCTCTACAAGGCCTGCACTTTTGATAAAGAATGCATCCACCTGGACTGCTGTGTGTGTATATGTGTGTTGCATACATGTACATCCAGGTGGCGCTAGTGGTAAAGAACCCACCTGCCGATGCAGGAGTCATAAAGAAACGTGGGTTTAATTCCTGGGTCTGGAAGACCCCCTGGAGGAAGGCATGGCAACCCACCCCAGTATTCATGCCTGGAGAATCCCATGGAGAGAGGAGTCTGGCCAGCTATAGTCCATGAGTTCTCAAAGAGTTGCACATGACTGAAGCGACTTAGCACAGCACACATACATTGGGAACAAACAGGTAAAAATACAGCTTGTTGAGGATGTGAGATGGCAAAAAATCTTTTTCTACTTTAATAGTTACTTAACGACTGTGACAATGACACCACATTCTCTATTAAGGTTGCTCTCTCCTTCTTGATCATTTACATAGAAGTGAATTCTGAAAGAGATGGGAATACCAGACCACCTGACCTGCTTCTTGAGAAATCTGTATGCAGGTCAGGAAGCAACAGTTAGAACTGGACATGGAACAACAGACTGGTTCCAAATAGGAAAAGGAGTATGTCAAGGCTGTATATTATCACCTTGCTTATTTAACTTATATGCAGAGTACATCATGAGAAACGCTGGACTGGAAGAAACACAAGCTGGAATGAAGATTGCCGGGAGAAATATCAATAACCTCAGATATGCAGATGACAGCACCCTTATGGCAGAAAGTGAGGAGGAACTCCAAAGCCTCTTGATGAAAGTGAAAGTGGAGAGTAAAAAAGTTGGCTTACAGCTCAACATTCAGAAAACGAAGATCATGGCATCCAGTCCCATCACTTCATGGGAAATAGATGGGGAAACAGTGGAAACAGTGTCAGACTTTATTTTTCTGGGCTCCAAAATCACTGCAGATGGTGACTGCAGCCATGAAATTAAAAGACGCTTACTCCTTGGAAAGAAACTTATGACCAACCTAGATAGCATATTGAAAAGCAGAGACATTACTTTGCCAACAAAGGTTGGTCTAGTCAAGGCTATGGTTTTTCCAGTGGTCATGTATGGATGTGAGAGTCGGACTGGGAAGAAGGCTGAGTGCCGAAGAATTGATGCTTTTGAACTGTGGTGTTGGAGAAGACTCTTGAGAGTCCCTTGGACTGCAAGGAGATCCAACCAGTCCATCCTGAAGGAGATCAGCCCTGGGATTTCTTTGGAAGGAATGATGCTAAAGCTGAAACTCCAGTACTTTGGCCACCTCATGAGAAGAGTTGACTCACTGGAAAAGACTCTGATGCTGGGAGGGATTGGGGGCAGGAGGATAAGGGGACGACAGAGGATGAGATGGCTGGATGGCATCACTGACTCGATGGACGTGAGTCTGAGTGAACTCCAGGAGTTGGTGATGGACAGGGAGGCCTGGCATGCTGCGATTCATGGGGTCGAGAAGAGTCGGACACGACTGAGTGACTGAACTGAACTGAACTGAATTATGGTTACAAAGCTAAGAAATTACCTCTTTGAAGGAACACAAACTTGAAATGTTTTTCAAATCCCTTGGTTTTTTCAGAAGTTTCTAAAGTAAGCTGCTGCTGCTGCTGCTAAGTTGCTTCAGTCGTGTCCGACTCTGTGCGACCCCATAGATGGCAGCCCACCAGGCCCCGCCGTCCCTGGGATTCTCCAGGCAAGAACACTGGAGTGGGTTGCCGTTTCTTCCTCCAATGCGTGAAAGTGAAGTCGCTCAGTCGTGTCCGACTCTTCGCGACCCCATGGACTGCAGCCCACCAGGCTCCTCCTTCCATGGGATTTTCCAGGCACGAGTGCTGGAGTGGGGTGCCATTGCTGGTGCAATGTTAATAATCTCAAAAAAAAATTCTCTTCTCAAATAAAATTAGCTTTATGGTATTTATGATTTGAAAAAGAAACTATGCAGAAAAAATCCTGAGAATTAGTAAAAATCACACTTTAGATCCCTGCTACCTTGCATAACAAAAGCAAGGTACTTGGTAGGCATTGATGGCTGGGGGAAAAGGTAAGAGGTGGAAGGGAGGTGGTAGGAGAGGCAGAGGACAGAAAAGCAGAAAAGGCCAAGCCTGGTGGAAGCAGGGATGGGGAATGGATGGAGATCTTCATTAGTAACCAGAGAAGGGCAAACTCCAACCTAAGGCCGTGACGCCACTTGTAGTTCCTCAGGTTGGTGAGGTGGAATGAATGACAGGGCAGTGTGCTGACAGGGGCTCCCTGCACAGATTGGTGGCGGGAGGGGGAGCGTGTACGTGGCAAGAGTGAGGTAGGGGCTCCTGCTGCACATCCTGCCAGCTGAGAGGTGGGTGGGGGCCCTTGGAGCCATTTGTGTGTTGGGGGAGGGTGGTTGGCAAGCTCAGGAATGATGCGAGGGCTTCCTGTGACCAGGAGCCAAGGTGGGCATATGTCCCTCTAGCTCAGGTCTTTTTTTCTGCAGTATTCACTCCCCTTTTCCACTGAGGAAAGCTGGCATCTAGCCAAGAGAGGGAAGGGGATGAACACACTTCCTCAGAACAAAGCAGGTCTGTGTGAGCAATTGGACCAGGAACTCTGCACGTGTCATGGCATGCAGGGGTGTGGAGGCAAAGGAGGACACAGACTGAAGTTGGTTTGGGCCTGTTTCATTGAGACCTCTTTAACTTCTCGGAAGAAAAATGATGGGCTTCGGGATGGAGAAGAGAAGGCTGGAGAAGAATGGTCAGGGAGGGAACACAGAAACTTGAGAATAGTTTGGAAATAATCTGTTGCTTTTATACCCTGTCTACAGGGAAGTGGTGTATAAACATGGAGATGACCCTTGAAATGAAGAGGGAGGAGGTAAAACAAATGGTCATGTAAGGGCACACAGTGCATTAACAAAGACAAACAAATATTTAAAATGAATTCTCTATTCCAATATGGAGGCATTTAATGGCAGGGGATAGGGGAGAGGCAGGGCAGGAAGGGGCGTTTTGAGAATTGAGGGGATGGGGTAGGCCAATCTTGAATGAGACCCTTGTTTAGAGTACTGGTCTATCCACCAAGCAGTTCCATACCACACTCTCTCTCATCTGTCTGCAGGTCCAAACGTCCATTAGGCGTGTCTCAGTCCAAGAAGGGAAAAAGGAGGAGGAAACTGCTTGTGACTGGGGCAAGTAGGTATGACACAGAGCTCTGGGCTGGAATCCCTGGTGGTGGGGGGGGTAAAGGAGCAGATATGGTCCAAGACATAACCAGGACTTCACATTGCTTCTACCTGCCCTTCATTCAGTAAAAGAAGAGACTCATGGAAAAGACTACAGGGGAAATTGTTGAACGAGACTGAGGGAATGTAGAGGTGCGCTTTGGGTATGGAAGAACGGCAAGGACCTGAATTACAGGATGAGAGGGAATTGTACACTCTTTTCCTTGATTCAATAAAGCAGATGGGTGATGGAATGGACAACACAATAGAAAGATGTCTGGAAAAGACAAAAAAGATTAAGAAATAAATTTAGAGTAATGCATTGGAAGCAATGATAGTCCAGGAAGCAGCCACATTCCATTTAATTCTTTTTGCCTTGAAATTTTTTTCCCTCTATAATTAGAGCCTGACTTTTATTTTTGATAGGGCTTCCCTTGTGGCTCAGCTGGTAAAGAATCCGCCTGCAATGCAGGAGACCTAGGTTCGATCCGTGGGTTGGGAAGATCCCCTGGAGAAGGGAAAGGCTACCCACTCCAGTATTCTGGCCTGGAGAATTTCGTGGACTGTATATTCCATGGGGTTGCAAAGAGTCGGACATCTGAGCGACTTTCACTTTATTTTTGGTTGCATTCTCTAGTTATAACTGTGCTTATCTTATTTTTTAAATTCTGATGTTACTGCTTTTATTTTTATTGAAGTGTAGTTGAATTGCAATGTGTTAATTGTCATTAACTGTACTAATTAACTACTTAACTGTAATAAACTGTACTGCTATATGGCAAAGTGACTCAGTTATACATATGTATACATTCTTTCTCATATTCTTTTCCATTATGATTTAACACAGGATATTGAGTACAGTTCCCTGTGCTATCCAGTAGGACCTTGTTTATCCGTTCTATATATACCAGTCTGCATCTGCTAATCCCAAACTCCTAATCCAACCGTCTCCCACCATCTTCCCCTTGGCAACCACCAGTCTATCCTCTATGTCCCTGATTCTGTTTCTGTTCCATAGATAGGGTCATTTGTGTCATATTTTAGACTGCACATATAAGTGATATCATGTGGTATTTGTTTTTCTTTTCCTGACTTACTTCACTTAGTCTGATAATCTCTAGTTGCATCCATGTTGCTGCAAATGTCATTATTTCATTCTTTCTAATGGCTGGATAATATTTCATTGTACATATGTACCACATCTTTGTCCATTCACCTGTCAATGGACACTGAAGTTGTTACCATGTCTCGGCTACTGTGAATAGTGCTGCTATGAACATAGGGATGCATGTATTTTTTTTTAATTACAGTTTTTTCCTGGATACATGCCCAATAGTGGGATTGCTGGATCATATGTTAAGTCGGTTTTTAGTTTTCTGAGGAACATCCATATAGTTTTCCGCAGTGACTGCAGCAACCTACACTCCCACCATCAGTGTATGAGGGTTCCCTTTTCTCCACACTCTCTCCAGCAGTTGTTATTTGTAGATTTTTTTAATGATGGCCCTTTCTTGGAGAAAAAGGAACCCTCTTACACTGATGGTGGGAATGTAATTTGGTACATCCACTGTGGAAAACAATATGGAGATTCCTCAGAAAACTAAAAATAGAATTAATGTATGATCCAGCAATCCCATTCTCCAGCACCACAGTTCAAAAGCATCCTTTCATTGGTGCTCAGCCCTCTTTATGTTCCAACTCTCTACATCCATACACGACTACTGGAAAAACCATAGCTTTGACTAGATGGACTTTTGTTGGCAAAGTGATGTCTCTGCTTTTTAATATGCTGTCTAGGGTGGTCATAGTTTTCCTTCCAAGGAGCCAGCGTCTTTTAATTTCATGGCTGCAGTCACCATCAGCAGAGATTTTGGAGCCCAAGAAAACAAAATCTGTCACTCTTTCCACTTGTTCCCTCCATCTCCCTTCCCAGAAGTCCATCCCGTTTGGTGGAACAGTTACAAATGTGCTTGGAAAAGTCCCGCTTAGAAAGGCATGGAGAAAGGTAATATATATAAAGACTTTTTATTGGTTCTCAGGTCTGTCCTGACTGAGCGCTTCTTACAACCCTAATGCCTAAAGCAGTGCTTTTCATACCTTAGAGCACAACACTATCACTTGGCAGACTTGTAGACACAGATGGTTGAGCCCTACCTTCAGAGCTTTTATTCAGTCTGGAGTGAAGGGTGGAAATTTGCAATTTTAACAGGTCACTAGGTGATGCTGCTGTCCTGGCCATTATACTTTAAGAACTACTGACCTACAATAGTAGTTGGTAGCCATTCAATACATTTGTTAAATAAATGAATGAAATAAATTAATCTTAACAACAAGTATTTGAAATACATTAGAATTACTTTTTTACAAACAGGGCATCTGGGGGCAAAGAAGTGAAGTGAATTGTGCAAGGTAAGAATTGTACCCAATTTTCTTGTATCTAAAGTCATGGTTCTTCAAACAAGGTTGCCGGAGGGGAAGGGATAGTTGGGGAGCTTGGGATGGACATGTACATGCTGCTATATTTAAAATGGATAACCAGCAAGGACCTGCTATATAGCACACTGAACTCTGCTCGATGTTATGTGGGAGCCTGGATTTGGGGGAGAATGAATACATGTAAATATATGGCTGAGTCTGTTGTCTGTTTACCTGAAACTATCACAACACTGTTAATCAGCTATGCTGCTGCTGCTGCTGCTGCTAAGTCGCTTCAGTCGTGTCCGACTCTGTGCGACCCCATGGACTGCAGCCTACCTGGCTCCTCCATCCATGGGATTTTCCAGGGAAGAGTACTGGAGTGGGGTGCCATTGCAACCCATACTATTGTTTAGACAATAGTATGTCTAAACAAAGTCAGAGAAGGCAATGGCACCCCACTCCAGTACTCTTGCCTGGAAAATCCCATGGACGGAGGAGCCTGGTAGGCTGCAGTCCATGGGGTCGCTAAGTCGGACAAGACTGAACGACTTCACTTTCACTTTTCGCTTTCATGCACTGGAGAAGGAAATGGCAACCCACTCCAGTGTTGTTGCCTGGAGAATCCCAGGGACGGGGGAGCCTGGTGGGCTGCCATCTACGGGGTCGCACAGAGTCGGACACGACTGAAGTGACTTAGCAACTTAGCAACTAAACAAAGTATGTACCTTAATTTACAAATACTTTATTGCTTAAAAAACATGAGCTATCATTTCAGCCTTCAGTGGGTCAGAGTAGTAACAGCTATGTTACTACTGTTACTACTAACAGTAACAGTAGTAACACAGTAGTAACAGTAGTAAAGATTACTGATCACAAATCACTATAATAAATATAATAATAATGAAAAAGTTTGAAATATTAAAAGAATTACTAAAATGACACAAAGACATGAAGTGAACAAATGTTAGAAAAACAGTCCCGATAGACTTGGGTGATGCATGACTGCCTCAAACCTTCAGTTTGTAAAAATACAGTGTCTTCAAATCACAGTAAATTGAGGTATGCCCCATATAGATGTAAATATGTAAACGTATGTGTATATATGAATGAGTACCTATGTCTGTGTGTGTATCTATACATATCCAAGTATTGTCTACTTTTTTCCACCCTAATTCTAATTCACTCTAGCTTTTCCTCCCAGAGAGCTTGGGAGCCCAGCACCCCAATAGCAATAAGCACAACTAGAGTCCATATCTTGTCTTCTAAATACTGTTATCCAATAAAAAGAACAAGGACTCTTTGGAGAAATGACTGATTACATGGACAGGGCAGATAAAGAATACAATGGGCCCAGAACATTTTGCTGTGCCAGAAAGCAAGTGCTCAAAAAATGACGGGAGGGGAGCATACCAAAAGGCCACAAAGGTCAGTCTGAAGAGGCTCTTTAGAAACCTGATAAGATAGAAAACAGAACAGCTACACTTCCGTGATATTCCTGCCAAATATGCATAACCTGAATCCACTTAAGAAATATTAAGCAAAGCCAAATGGAGGGGCAATGTAAAAAATAACTGAGCTCCAATGTTGTGAGAGCCAAAGAAAGTTGAGGGCATATTTTATACTGAAGGCGAATAGACATGACAACCAACGGCAACTGGGGATTCTGAACTGGATCCTTTTGCCATTGTTAGAATAACTGCTAAAAGCCTACTGGGATCTGAGTTTAGATGATAGTAATATATCAATGTTAATTTCTTATTTTGATAATTGCATTTTGGTTGTGCTGGAAAATGTCTGTTTGTGGGAAATGTGCACTGAAGATGCTTGGGGTTATGTTTATTTTCTATTGCTGTGTAATATGTTACCATGAGCTTTGCAGCTTAAAACAATGCATGTTTATTAGCTCACAGTTCTGTAGTTCAGTAGTCTGGGAGGGCTTGACTAGTTCTCTGTTTAGGTCTTATGAAGCTGACATCAAGATGTCGGCTGTTTTGTGCTCTTATTTATCTGGGTGATCAGGGGAAGAAGCCCCTTAGAAGCTTATTTGGGTTGGTGGCAGAACTCAATTATTAATATTTTGTACTGATAGGACTTATTTCCCCATCTCCTTGCTGGCTTTTGACAGAGGGTTGCTCTCAACTCCTAGAGGTTTCTCTCTGGCCTTGCATTTGGCTCCTGACATCTTCAGAGCAGCAATAGTGATGCATCCAAGCCTTATCACGTTTCCAAATTCTTTGACTTCCCCTTCTGCCAAAGGCCATATAAAACTTTCTCCTTTTAAAGAGCTTGTGTGATTAAATTAGCCCCACCGGAATAATCTCCATTTTTCCATATATGTCACATAATGGTAGGAGATGAAAGTCATAAGGGCCCTCTTCAAATTTTGTGTACCATGGGGTTAATGGGGTCTCAGGCTGGCATTTCTCTCAAACAATTCAGGGAAAAAATTCTCTGCACAGCTTTTGCAATATTTCCATAAATTTGTGATTTTTCTTCAAATTCAAAGTAAACATAAAGATTTATACAGTGCAGTTCTGGTCCCAAATAACGTAGAACAAACACTTTCTAACTCTGCAGCCCTGAACAGAGCTGTGAAAAACCAGAGAGAGTGTGTGCTGCAGCTATTTGAATTCTCTGTAAAGGAAATATTAAATGGCAGATGTACTGGTGAAGAATACCGGAATCCGAAGTACTCTCAAATGGATAGATGTAAACAAGACCCAAAATTTCATAACATTATATTCAATGTCCAAAATACAAACCAAACTCACTCAGCATATAAAAACCATGAAAATCTCAAAAGTATGGGGAAAGGCAATCAACAGACACCGGTGATAGTTGCTATCTGTAAACATTTGCTAGTCTTTTAAGCAACTATTATAAAAGTGCTCAAAAGAGCCATCACCCTTGAAAACTAATTAAAATGGAAATTACCAGCAAAGAAATAAATATAAAAAAGAACTTAATGGAAGTTTTAGAACTGCAAAATGCAATAACTAAATTTTAAAACTGACACAATAGATTTAATGCACATAGGGAGATAACAGAGGAAAGAGATAGCTAATTGGAACATAAATCAATAGATATTGTCCAAGTTGAACAGCACTCAAGATAAAATAGATAAACTCAATAGCCCTACAACTATTAAAGAAATCAAGTTCATGCTTTAAAAACACCCCAAAACAAAACTCTACACCTAGATGGTTGCACTGGCAAATTCTACCAAACATTTAAAGAAGAAACAGCACCAATAGTACACACTCACTTCCAGAAAATAGAATATGTCGTAGGCAGGATGATGATTCTCCAAATAGCCACACCCTAACCACTGGAACCTATGACTATGTTATGCTACATGGCAAAAGGGACTTTGCTGATTTGATTAAGAGTTTGGACCTTGAGATGAAGAGATTGCCCTCATTATCCATGTGAGGCAAATCTAATCTTTAAACACAGAGAACATTTCCTATCTAGGTTAGAGAGATGGGATAGAAGGAGAAAGAGAAATTGAAAATGTGGCAAGCACTTTACCAGCCATTGCTGATTTTGAAGATAGAGAAAGAGATTCATGAGCCAAAATATACGGTTGGCTTCTGGAAGCTGGGAATGACCTCTAGCTGACAGTCAATAAGAAAATGGGGATTTCAGTCCTACAATCACAAGGAACTGAATTTTGCCAACAGTCTTTGAGGAAAGAAACAGATATTCCCCTAGAACCTCCAGAAAGGAATACAGCTCTGCTGACATCTTGATTTTTGGCAGATGAGGCCTATGAACAAGATAATTGTAGGGTAATATATTTGTATTATATAAAGCTCTAAATTTGTGGCAATTTCTTATGACAGCAATTGAAAACTAATACAAAAAGGAAAAAAATACATTCCAACTCATTTTGCAAAGGCAACATTACTCTGATACCAAACCAGAGAAATATACTACAAATAAAAGTAAGACCAATATCTCATATCACCAAATTAAATTTCTCAATATAGAGAAAGAATAATCTACTGCAACCAAGTGGGGTTTATCCCAAAAATGAAAGGTTAATTCAACAGTTGAAAATCAAGCAACATAATCCACTGCATTAAGAACCCAAAGAAGAAAAACCACATGAGCATAGCCATAGATGCAAGAAATTTTTTGACAAAATACAATATATGTTAATGATTAAAACTGTGAATAGAAGTCAACATCCATAACCTGATAAAAGGCTTCTACAAAATCCTCCAGCTAACATATTTAATGGTGAGGGACCAAATATTTTCTCTCAAGACTGGGAAAAAAGCAAAGATATCCACTCTCAGCACTCTTATTCAACATCATAATGGAAGGCTTATTCTGTAAAACAGGAAAAAGGCAAAAAAAAAAAAAAAAAGAAAAGAAAGAAAAGACATAGAAACTGTAAAGTAAATTTTTTTCCCATGTTCGTGGATGACATTATTGTCTATGAATAAAATCCCTAGAAACCTATATTGGAAAAGAAGAAATAAAACCAAAATAACTGGACATGAATAACTAAAATATGGACTTCAGCACATACCTCACAACTTATAGAAAAGTAACTCAAAATGTAATGGACTTAAAAGGTAATTTACATTTAAATATATAAAAATGAATTAAATATAAATGAAAGCATAATGTAAATCATAAAATGTAGATGCAAGACTTAAGAAAATAAAGATGAACTCCCCAGATCGGTAGGTGTCCAATATGCTACTGGAGAAGAGTGGAGAAATAGATCCAGAAGGAATGAAGAGGCTGAGCCAAAGCGGAAACGTTGGCCCAGTTGTGGATGTGTTTGGTGGCGAAAGTAAAGTCTGATGCTGTAAAGAACAATATTGCATAGGAACCTGGAATGTGAGGTCCATGAATCAAGGTAAATTGGAAGTGGTCATACAAGAGATGGCAAGAGGGAACCATCAACAATTTAGGAATCAGCGAACTACAATGGATGGGAATGGGCAAATTTAATTCAGACCATTATGTCTACTACTGTGGGCAAGAATCCCTTAGAAGAAATGGAGTAGCCCTCATAGTCAACAAAAGAGTCGAAAATGCAATATTGATTGGGTGCAATCTCAAAAACGACAGAATGATCTCAATTTGTTTCCAAGGCAAACCATTCAGTATCACAGTAATCCAAGTCTATGGCCCAATTGCTAATGCCGAAGAAGCTGAAGCTGAATGGTTCTATGAAGACCTACAATACCTTCTAGAACTAACACCAAAAAAAAAAAAAAAAAAAAAAAATGTCCTTTTCATCATAGGGGACTGGAATGCAAAAGAAGGAAGTCAAGATACCTGGAGTAACAGGCAAGTTTGGTCTTGGACTACAAAATGAAGCAGGGCAAAGGCTAACAGAGTTTTGCCAAGAGAAAGCACTGGTCATAGCAAACACCCTCTTCCAACAACATAAGAGATGACTCTACACATGGACGTCACCAGATGGTCAATACCTAAATCAGATTGACTATATTCTTTGCAGCTGCAGATGGAAAAGCTCTATAGAGTCAGCAAAAACAAGACCAGAATCTGACTGTGGCTCAGATCACGAACTCCTTATTGCAAAATTCAGACTTAAATTGAAGAAAGTAGGGAAAACCACTAGACCATTCAGGTATGACCTAAATCAAACCCCTTATTATTTTACAGTGGAAGTGAGAAATAGATTCAAGGGATTAGATCTGATAGACAGAGTCTATCATAGCCTGAAGAACTACGGACGGAGATTCATAACATTGTACAGAAGGCAATGATCAAAATCATCCCCAAGAAAAAGAAAGGCAAAAAGGCAAAATGGTTGTCTGAGGAGGCCTTACAAATAGCTGAGAAAAGAAGAGAAGTGAAAGGCAAAGGAGAAGAGGATAGATATAACCATTGGAATGCAGAGTTCTAAAGAATAGCAAGGAGATAAGAAAGCCTTCCTCAATGATCAATGCAAAGAAATAGAGGAAAACAATAGAATGGGAAAGACTAGAGATTTCTTCAAGAAAATTAGAGATACCAAGGGAACATTTCATGCAAAGATGGACGCAATAAAGAACAGAAATGGCATGGACCTAACAGAAGCAGAAGATATCAAGAAGAGGTGGCAAGAATACACAGAAGAACTATACAAAAAAAATTCTTAATGACCCAGATAGCCACAATGGTGTGATCACTCACCTACAGCCAGACATCCTGGAATGTGAAGTCAAGTGGGCCTTAGGAAGCATCACCACAAGCAAAGCTAGTGGAGGTGATGGGATTCCACCTGAGCTATTCAAATGCTAAAAGATGATGCTGTGAAAGTGCTGCACTCAATATGCCAGCAAATTTGCAAAACTCAGCAGTTGTCACAGGACTGGAAAATGTCAGTTTTCATTCCAATCGGAAAGAAGGGCAATGTAAAAGAATGTTCACACTACCCCACAAATGCACTCCTTTCACTTGCTAACAAGGTAATACTCAAAATCCATCAAGCTAGGCTGCAACAGTATGTGAACTGAGAACTTCCAGATGTTCAAGCTGGATTTAGAAAAGGCAGAGAGGAACCAGAGATCAAATTGCCAACACCAATTGGATCATAGAAAAACCAAAGGAATTCCAGAAAAACATCTATTTCTGCTTCATTGACTATGCTAAAGCCTTCATTGTGTGGATCACAACAAACTGTGGAAAATTCTTAAAGTGATGGGAATACCAGACCACCTGACCTACCTCCTGTGAAATCCGTTTGCAGGTGAAGAAGCAACAGTTAGAACCAGACATGGAACAATGTACTGGTTCCAAATTGGGAAAGGAGTACGACAAGGCTGTATATTGTCACCCTGCTTATTAACTTATATGCAGAGTACATCATGCAAAATGCCAGGCTGGATGGAACACAAGCTAGAATCAAGACTGCCAGGAGAAATAACAACCTCAGATATGCAGATGATACCACCGTTATGGCAGAAAGCATAGACAAACTAAAGAGCCTCTTGAAGGTGAAAGAAGAGAGTGAAAAGCTGGCTTAAAGCTCAGCATTCAAAAAACTAAGATCGTGGCATCTAGTCCCATGATTTCTTGGCAAATAGATGTGGAAACAGTGCAAACAGTGACAGACTTTATTTTCTTGGGCTCCAAAATCACTGCAGATAGTGACTGCAGCCATGAAGTTAAAAGATGCTTGCTCCTTGTAAGAAAGTGAAAGTGAAAGTCACTCAGTCATGTCTGGCTTTTTAAGACCCCCATGGGGTATACAGTCCATGGCATTCTCCAGGTCAGAATACTTGAGTGGGTAGCCTTTCCCTTCTCCAGGGGATCTTCCCAACCCAGGGATCGAACCCAGGTCTCCCACATTACCTATGACAAATCTAGACAGCACATTAAAAAGTGGAGACGTTACTTTGCCAACAAAGTTCCATATAGTCAAAGCTATGTTTTTTTCCAGTAGTCATGTACGGATGTGAGAGTTGGACCATAAAGAAGGTTGAGCACTGAAGAACTGATTCTTTCCAACTGTGGTGTTGGAGAAGACTTGAGAATCCGTTGGACTGCCAGGAGATCAAACCAGTCAATCCTTAAGAAAAGTGAAGTCGCTCAGTCGTGTCCGACTCTTTGCGACCCCATGGACTGTAGCCTACCAGGCTCCTCTGTCCATGGGATTTTCCAGGCAATAGTACTGGTGTGGATTGCCATTTCCTTCTCCAGGGGATCTTCCCGACCCAGGGATCGAACCCAGGTCTCCCGCATTGTAGACAGGCGCTTTACCGTCTGAGCCACCAAGGAAATCAACTCTAAATATTCATTGGAAGGACTGATGCTGAAGCTCAAGCTCCAATAATTTGGCCACCTGAGGCAAAGAGGCGACTCACTGGAAAAGAACCTGTGCCGGGAAAGACTGAAGGCAGGAGGAGAAGGGAAGGGCAGAGGATGAGATGGTTGGATGGCATCACCGACTCAATGGACATGAGTGTGAGCAAACTCCAGGAGATGGTGAAGGACAGGGAAACCTGGAGTGCTGCAGTCTATGGGGTCGCAAAGAGTCGGACAGGACTGAATGACTAAACAACAACAAAGACAGAAGAAAATCTTCATAACTTCCAGGAGAAAATATAGGAGAATATCTGTGATATACAGGTTTTGGCAATGAGTTTTCAGGTATGACACCACAAGAAAATATGTATCAGTATGACATTAATAAAAAAATGATAAATTGAACTTTATCAAAATGAAAACTTTTGGTCTATGAAAGACACTGTTAAGAGAGTAAAAAGGCAAGCCATACTGTGTGAAAGTATTTGCAGATCACATGTCTTATAGAATACTTATATTCTGAATATTTTAAGAACTCTCAAAGCTCAGCAAAAGAAAAAAATTCAATTAAAAATTGTCAATATAACCGGACTTCTCTGGTGTTTCAGTTGTTGAAAATTCACCTGCCAATGCAGGGGAGATGGGTTTGATCCCTGGTCCGGGAAGATTTTACATGCCAAGGGGTAACTAAGCCCACTCACCGCAATTATTGAGCACACATACTGTGACTACTGAAGTCTGAGTGCCCTAGAGCCCAGGCTCTGCAACGAGAAGCCACAGCACTGAGAAGCCCATGCACCACAACTAGAGAGTAGCCCTTGCTTGCTACAACTAGGGAAAGCCTGTGTGCAGCAACCAAGACCCAGCACAGCCAAAGATAGACAAGTAAATAAACAGATACAATTTTCTAAAATTGTCAAAATGCCTGAAGAGACTTAACTGAAGGAGATATCCAAATGGGAAAAAAACATAAACAAAAAAATGCTCAATATTGAGAGTCATTAAGGAAATCCATATTAAAACCACAATGAGATACTAGTGTATACTTATTAGGATGGATAAAATTTTATAACCCTCCACAATTGCATATGGTGGTGAGAATGTGAAAGAAGAACTCTCATGCATTGCTTCTGGTGATGCAAAATGATACCGCTATGTTGTAAAACAAATTGGCAGTTTAATATAAAGTTGAATATATATTTACCATATGACTCAGTGAATTTCAAACTCATATTCACACAAAAACCTGCAAATGAAGAATCATAGTAGCATTATTCGTAGTCTCCAAAATCTGGGAATAATCCAGATGTTCTTCAACAGTTGAATATATAAATAAATATTGGCACATGTATAAAATGGAATACTACTCAGCAGTAAAAAGAAATACACTTTTGTTTCATGCAACAACATGTAATCATGCAAAATTTAAGTGCATTATACTAGTTGAATAAAGTCAGATACTAAAGGCTACATATTGTGTAATTACATTTATATGATGTACTAAAAAAGTTAAAATTATGGAATTAAAATCAAATCAGTGAGGGAATTCCCTGATGGTCCAGTGGTTAGGACTCAGCACTTTCACTGCTGTGACCTGGGTTCAATCCCTGGTTGGGGAACTAAGGTGCCACAAGCCGTGTGGCCAAAAAAAAAAAAAAAAAATCAGATCAGTGGGTCACAGGGATTGGGGGTGATGGATGTGTTTGATAGCAAACAGGCTGCAAAAAGGAATTTTTAGGGTGGTAGCACTCTTCTATATGTTATTATGGCGATTAACGCGCATATGCAAACCCATAAAACCATACACCACAGAATGACTTTTACCTATGCTAGTACTTCTAAACTGGGAGTGATTTTGCCCATAAGGGGATATTTAGGAGTACCTGCAGACATTTTTTGTTCTCACACTGGGGAACTTGGTGCTACTGGCACCCTAGTAGGAGACTAGGAATATTGATAAACATCCAACAACTCACAAGACAACCATCCAAACAAAAGAGGATCCAGCCCAAAATGTCAACAGTACCAAAGTTGAGAAAGCCTTCTACATGGAAATTTTAAAAGTCAACTAGAATGTCAGGAGAATACAGGAAAGAGTACAGATGCATCTAACTGAATTACACGTCTTAGTCTATTTGGGCTGCTATAATAAAACACCACAGGGTGGGTAGCTTATAAACAACAGAAATTTATTTCTCACATTTCTGGAGGTTGGAAGTCAAAGATGAAGGTGCCAGCATGGTCGAATTCTAATGAAATTGTTTTCTGGGTTGTAGGTTGACAATCTCACTGTGTCCTCACATGGTGGAAAGGATTAGGGAGCTTTCTGGGGTCTCTTTTATAAAGACACTAATTCCATCCATGAAAAGTCTGCCTTCATGACTGAGTATCTCCTAATACAATCACATTTCACATTAACATTTCAACAAATTAACTTTGGGGAGACACAAACATTCAGACCATAGCAAAATGTATGAAATCACTTCCTTAAGTGGATAGGGAATAATGGAGATGACCTAAGTAACTTTAAGAAACGACGTTTGACGGGGTGGTAGTAGTGTTTAGTCACTAAGTCATGTCTGACTCTTTTGCAACCCCATGGACTGTAACCTGCCAGGCTCCTCTGTCCATGGGATTTCCCAGGCTAGAATACTGGAGAGAGTTGCCATTTTTTTCTCCACCGGATTGTCCCAACCCAGCGATTGAACCCACATGTCCTGCATTAGCAGGCGAATTCTTTACGATTGAGCCACCAGGGAAACCCTTTGGGTACTGCAAAGCAAAAGACAAAATTAACTGTACTCTAGTTGGTATATCTGTTTCAGAGTGTAGTATAGCAGTTCATTACATGTATAGCCATACATTGCATGTGTAAACCAGAGAAGGCAATGGCACCCCACTCCAGTACTTTTGCCTAGAAAATCCCATGGACAGAGGAGCCTGGTGGGCTGCAGTCCATGGGGTCGCTAGAGTCAGACACGACTGAGCGACTTCACTTTCACTTTTCGCTTTCATGCATTGGAGAAGGCAATGGCAACCCACTCCAGTGTTCTTGCCTGGAGAATCCCAGGGACGGGGGAGCCTGGTAGGCTGCTGTCTATGGGTCGCACAGAGTCGGACACGACTGAAGCGACTTAGCAGCAGCAGAAGGTTAAACAAAGAAGTTTATATTATATGTTGTAGATAGTGGGAGCCAAGTTTCCAACGTCGGAGAAAAAAGTTGCAAAAAGGAAAGGATTTAGTGTCAGAGACATCAATATGAACTCCTGTGTGTGTGTGTGTGTGTGTGTGCGCACAATTAGTTCTGTCCACTGAGAGGGCCTAGACATAATGCTGTCCCATTAGCAATGAACACACACAGGGCACAGATCTTGGCTTCTAAATACTATTTTCTAATAAAAGGAACCATGACTCCTTGAGGAAATAGTTGATCCTAGGATCAGGGCAGGGGAAGTACAAGATGAACGTGGAATGTCTTGTAGTACTAGAAAGTAAAGAAGTGTTTTGTAAAGAATATGCAAATGTATTTGTTTTCCTTTGCTGTGTAACAAACAACCACAAAAGTAGTGGCTTGAAACAGAAATCCAGGCGGGCTCAACTGGATTCCTTGCTTAAGGTCTCAGAATGCTGAAATCAGGGTGGCAGTAAGCTTGGACTCCTATCTGAAGGTTCTGAGGAAGAACCTGCTGCTGGACTCATTCAGGTGGTTGGCTGAATTCAATCCATGCAGTTAGAGGACTGTGGTCCCTGTTTCCTTCCTGGCTGTTGACTGAGGGTTGTTTTGTTTTTTTGTGTTTTTTTTTTTTGTTTGTTTGTTTTTTTTTTCCAGCTTCTAGAGACTCCTTATATTTCTTGGCTCTTGGTCACCTCCATTTTACAAACCCAGCAATGACAAATTGAATCAATCTCTTGCTTTGAATGTCCTCGACATCCTCTCCTTTCTATTCTGCCTTCCTCTTCTGCCACCAGCTAGAGAAGGGTCTATGCTTTAACAACTTATGTGATTTTACTCAGCAGATCAGGATAATCCAGGATCATCTCCCACTCTTAAAGTCAACTGATTGAGTGTTACATTATATCTGAGAAAAATCTCCTTACAGCAATACCAAGATTAGTATTTTATTGAAGGACAGGAATCTTGAGGGGAATATCTTTAAAATTCTGCCTAACACATTGGACATGTCAAAGGCACATGAGTCAATACCAAAGAGCTTCTAAAGGACAAAAGTGGATCAATTTGAGAAAATCAGATGGTATTTGATTATATCACAAAGAATAAAACATCAAGGTAGCTCAGTGGTAAGGAATCTGCCTGCAATGCCGGAGACGTGTATTCAATCCCTGGGTCAGGAAGATTCCCTGGAGAAGGAAATGGCAACTCACTCCATTATTCTTGCTTGGGAAATCCCATGGACAGAGGAGCCTGGCAGGCTACAGTCCATGGGCTCACAAAAGAGCCGGACATGTCTTCGCAACTAAACAACAATAGCAATACTGATATAAATTAATGATTAAATAAATAAGGTAGGACTTACTTACAGAATAATTCCAAGTAATAAATGTAGGTGAAATGAGGGACATAGAAAATCACCATTAGAACACCAAAGTAGTAATTTGATGCAGGTAAGACCCACTGATGAATGTTAAACCTAATGGGCAAAACTTGAAGGAAAATCAAGATATTTGCATAGCTTCGAAGTATCTCACCTCCAAATTTTAATTAATAATTGTGTTTATTTTTATACTCACAAATTCTTTGGTACTTCTTCCTCCAAGAGGTGAAGCTTAACCCACCTCCCCATTCTATTGACTATGAGCTGGACTAGATGACTGATTTCTAAGAAATAGAGTATGGAAATGGAGAAATAGAAATTTACGGAGGAAAAACTTAGCTAAGGGATCAAAGTAAACACCACCACCAATAAGTCACGTTGATATCATGTAAGTTATATGAATGATAAAAAGAGCTATCAACTCTGTGGTCTTTTTCCCCAAATCTCATAGTAATCCCAGTTATCATGAGAAAACATCAGACAAGTCCAAATTGAAGGCCATCCTACAAAACAGCTGATAAGTACTCTTCAAAAAGTGTTAAGGTTATTAAAAAAAAATAAAATAATAAGGAACTGTCAGAGAATGTAGGAGAATGAGGAGACATGATGACTAAATACAATCAGTATCCTGGATTGAACCTTGGGGAGGAAAAAGGACTTTGGGGAAAACTTATTAACATTTGTATAATGTGTCTAGCTTAGTTAATAGTACGGAACTAATGTTAATTTCTTAATTTTAATAGGTGAAATATGTTAACTTAGGGGAATCTAAATGAAAGGTATACAGGAACTCTCCTTACTACCTTTGCAACTCTTCTGTAGATGTAAAAGTATTCCAAAGTAGAAAGTTAAGAAAGGATTATTAGTTTACTTGGGCTTTCCTTGTAGTTCAGCTGGTAAAGAATCTGCCTACAATGTGGGAAACCTGGGCTCAGTCCCTGGGTTGGGAAGTTACCCTGGAGAAGGGAAAAGCTACTCACTCCAGTATTCTGGTCTGGAGAATTCCACAGACTGTATACCCCATGGGGTTGCAAAGAGTCGGACATGACTGAGCGGCTTTCACTTAATTCTTGTGAGATTTCACAAAGAAAGGAAGACAAAAAACCTTGTAGTCAATTTGCAAAATTTAATCAGAAGTCTCCCCTAAGTTTTTGATTTGCTATATACTACAAATCATACCTCATACCTCGAGGCAGACCTCATTTTATTGTGCTTTGCTTTATTGTGATTTTTACAAATAGAACGTTTGTGGCAATCCTGCCTTGAGCAAAATGTCTATTGGTGACATTTTTGAAAGAGCATTTGCTCACTTTGTGTTTCTGTGTTACATCTTGGTAATTTTGCAATATTTCAAATTTTTATTGTTACTATATTTGTTTCAGTGATTCATGATTGATGATCTTTGATGTTTCTATTGTAATTGTTTTGGCATTTTTTATCGATAAGGTATTTTTATATTCAGATATGTATTTTTTAGATATAATGCTCACTTAATAGACTGCAGTATAATATAAACATAATATTGTGACTTGCTTTATTGTGATAGTCACTTTATTGCTATTCTGGAACTGAACCTGCAATATCTCTGAGGTATGCTTGTAATGCTATTATAAACACTTTTGTACAGGTTTTGTGAATACGTTTTCAATTCTCTTGAGTATATACCTACAAGTGGAATTGCTAGGTCGAATGGTAGCTCTACATAGAACTTTTAGGAGGACTGTCACAATGCTTTCCCCAGGAAGTGCACGATTACACTTTTCCACCGGCAATGTTTGAAGGTTATAGTTCTCCACATCCTTGCCAACACTTGGTACTGCTTTTTTTGTTTAAGGTGTCAGCAGGGCTGCATTCGTTACTGAGACTCCAGAGAAGAATACATTTCTCTGCTTTTTGAGCCCCTCAAGCCTGCCCACATTCCTTGGCTCAGAGCCCCTGTGTTCTATCTTTAAAGCTAACACCACCAAACTGAGTCGTGCTCATGTTACCACTTCTCTGTTTCTACTGTTTGCTTTTTTTTTTTTTTTGATACTAGCCTTGCTAGTGGATGTGAAGTGCTGGAGGGGCACATCCCCAGTGGCTCTGCTCTTCTCTAACCTTTCTGCAGAAATTGGTCCTCCTGACTGATTTACTTCTGGACCAAATTCTGCCATTCACTTGGAAACATTTGGCCTAATGGCATCCTTTTCAGATCTCTATCAGAAAGGATCTCAATAGGTTATTTCCATGAAGCTATACTCGACAAGTTGTGATGAATGTAGGAAACTTCCAAAAATGAAAACGAGATAGAAGGTATCCTGTGTGAAAGACTCAAGAGTTTTCAGCTTCTTTCAGTTTACAGAGACCCCAGGGGCTGGTTTAAGATGTTAGAAATACATCTTATAAGGTGACATTATTTCTTATATGTAAAACTAAAACAAGCTTCTCAAAGTAATAATTCTTAACACTACTTGTGGGTGATGAACAGATGCATTTCTTTTTAAAAAATTGCTTGTTGTGACCCACAAAACTGATTTCAAGAGCTGTAATTTGCAGCAATTCCCACTATGAAGAACACTGGATTGAAGGATATTTGAGGTTTCTTTCTGCTCTGTTCTAAAAATTAACCCGTCTACATTGGAAAGACAAAAAAGCAAAACACAGAAAAACAGCCTCAGTCTTGCTGAGTCTGGTCTTCTTGAGCTTGTTGTCAGTTAAAATAGTCAAATATTCTCCATTTCCAGATGACAAAGTCCTACAGAAAAAGCCCCAAGTCAGACCCCCCCCCCCCACCAAAATGTACAGCAGAAGGCAACCTTGGTACTTGGCATCTCAACTCCAGTACCGTCATCTGCCATTGTCCCTACCCTTTTTATAATCAGTCTACTTTAAGATCTTGTACTTTTCTTTTTTAATGCTTTTGCCCAGTGAATTCAGGAAGTATTCATCATGTTATTACACTTACTTCGTTTACACTTAATGTGACATGATACACATACGTGTTCATGAAATATACATACAGCTTCCTTGGTGGCTCAGTCGGTGAAGAATCTGCCTGCAATGCAGGAGACACAGGAGACATGGGTTTTATCCCTGGGTGGGGAAGATCCCCTGGAGAAGGAAATGGCAACCCACTCCAGTATTCTTGCTTGGACAATTCCATGGACAGAGGAGCCTGGTGAGCTACAGTCCATGTGGTCGCAGAGTCAGACAGGACTAAGCGACTAACACGTCACTTTCCAACATACACACATACAATAGTGGCCTCTAGTGATATACACTAGAATTACCTGGAAAGCTTACTAAAAACGGGATCATTCGGAGTTCCCACTCTGGTTCTGGGCTTCCCTGGTGGCTCAGCTTGTAAAGAATCTGCCTGTAATGTGGGAGACCTGGGTTCAATCCCTAGTTGGGAAGATCCCCTGGGGGAGGGCATGGCAACCCACTCCAATATTCTTGTCTGGAGAATCCTCATGGGCAGAGGAGCCTGTCAGGCTGCAGTCCATAGGGTCGCACAGTCACACGACTGAGAGACTAAGTAGCGCTCTTGTTCTAAAGGATAGAAACCAGAGGTCCCACATTCTCAAAGAGCTTCCCCCACTAAGGTATTTTTATGAAGATGGTGGACTCACACTTCTTGAAAACAGTAGGACATGCAAGGAGATCGAACCAGTCAATCCTAAAGAAATTCAACCCTGAATATTCATTGGAAGGACTGGTGCTGAAGCTGAAGCTCCAATACTTTGGCCACTTGATGCAAAGAGCCAACTCATTGGAAAAGACCCTGATGAGAAAGATTGAGGGCAGGAGGAGAAGGGGACAACAAAGAATGAGATAGTTGGATGGCATCACTGACTCAATGGACATGAGTTTGAGCAAACTCAGGGAGATAGTGAAGGACAGGGAAACCTGGCATGCTGCAGTTTATGGGATTGCAAAGAGTTGGACACAACTTAGCGACTAAACAACAACAACAATGCATTCTTAAAGTTCTATCAGATATTGAATCATGAATATGATCCTTCCTGGTTGGTTGAGGACGAAAAATAACCAAAGACAATTGATATTTTGTGTCTAGGGAGCTAGAAGAGGAAAGGTAACATTAACAAAAAATAAAACAAGGTGTGTACCAGGAAGATTGCTTTTAAAACTGCTTTATTAATTTCATATTATGAAAAGAATACTTTTTCTTATAACTGAATGAAATTGCCCTGCTGACAGGAAGTTATACAATGAGACAAAATAGTATTCAGTTAGAAACTGGTAAGTGGAAACACCAAAAGATTTACAGAAAAAGTAACTCACAAAAACTACAAGCATGTAGAGCAGAGGCCATATTATTAACCTCAGGAAAACTCTTTAACATTCAAGGTATAAGGCAAAACTCACAATGATTGTCAGGTTCAGGAGTTTGATAGGGCACATGATATCTCATCTGCTGCTTCTTAGTCTTTCCCTTGATTTCTATTATCTGCCCCATAGGCTTTTCTACATTATTTCCCACTTCATTGTGATCAATACGCCTGTTGGGTATAGCCCATCGAAAATTAGGGACAAGTCGTCTAACCCATCCCAGTCTGATAGTTCCTCCAGACTTCTGGACTTTGCCCCCTCCCAAGTCGCGTGATTCCTCTCCAGTCTTCAAAGAGGCCTGATCCCCTCGTTCGTTTTCCTGATGGGCATCTTCCATGTTGAAACTTTCTATTGCTCGTTCCTCTTTGGAAGCCATTGCTCCTAGGAGACAGAAGATGCAACAAGGGGCTATTTTCTGGATGGAATGATCAGCACCGAGGACAGAGGCCCTACTACGCACCTCTCAAGCTTCCCAGTCCTGGTGGTCAAAGGCTTTGCAAATTTTCCTTTTCCCACCTGGGAGGCCTCCTACGCCCTCTAGGAAGCCCCCAGTCCGAGCACTACCCGCCTCCCGCGCCCCCAACCCCCCATTTTCCCTGCCGATCCAGGCCCAGGTCTCTGCAGGCACCAAAATGGAGGACGGGGTTGCAGGGAGCATTTGGAGTCTTCGGGTTTTCCCCACGTTCCCCCCACCGCCCAACTGTCCCTCGCACCGACCTGGGCCTATCCTTGCTGTCTCCTGCTCCTTCCGATTCTTGCTGCAAGTGCGCCGCTGCAACACTTCGACTCGCAGACCTGCAGAGGGTCGGGGTGGGGGCAGGGGGCTGCTACAGCCAGGCGCTCGGCTCCTTCCTGGCCCCGCGTCCCCTACCCCCAGCCACCCCCACCCAGCGTGCCCCGATCCCAGGCTCAACTGCCCCCTTCTCAGCCCCCACACGCCGCGCCGACCAACATTTTATAACCCGAGAAGAACGGGGGCGGGGCAGGGGTGTGGGAAAAGCTCGCTACGGTGCGAGAAGCAGGTGTTAGCAAGGGCCTGCGGCCTTAAGGCCTCCCGGCCCGTCCCCCACCCAAGCCCCCGGGAAGGCCTACCGCTTTCGGCGGCCAAACGCCGGGTGTCGGGGCGGGGGCGGGGTGGCGTTGGGGCTGCAGTCTCCACTCCGAGGCAACGGACTCCCGAGGAGAGGTCCTCAGGCTGCGTCCGCTCGCCCGCGCCACCTTTGCGGACCCCACTCTGGGTCCCTTACCTGCTCCTCTCGCTTCTCCTCCTCTTAGGGGTCGTCCCCGGCCCACGCTCCCTCAGGGCCACCCGGAGCAGGTACCAAGAGGCGAGCCGGGTCCGACGCCAGAGCGGGGCGTGCAAGCAAGACGAGGCACTGGCCGGTTACGTGGGGCTTGTGTCACAATGGAAAGCCACGCCCTCGCCCCGCCCTTCCTGCCCCTCGGGGTCTCGCAGAGCCCTTGGTGGCGCACATACACTTTCCGTTGCCCCTCAGTCCTCACCACCACCACCCGCCGCCCTGTGACACTTGTCCAGGAGCCGGCCGTAGAACCCTCCTTTCTTCACGTGTTCCTGGGCCTTTCTCTGCCGGCCACCTAAGGGCAATATCTTCCCAGGGGCCGATAGCCATTCCCATTTCTCTTCTGAGGACTTGCCTTTTCCCTCCTCTGCACCCAGGATACACCCCCCACCTGCCGGGATTTAGGCGCAGCATTGTAAGGGATGCTAAACCCCTCAGCACTTAAGATAATCACACTTTAATGCAATATTCTAAAAAACAAAATTAATGCAAGAATATCTGTGATGAGCAAGTTGTCCCACCCACTTCACTCCCAAGCTGTTATCTCCTTATCATGATTGTCCGCCGGTTTCTTATTTTCTCTGAACACAAATGCATGGGGGAGAGTGGGGAACAGGAAATGAGTCAAGGAGATGGTGTTGTTTCTAATTATTTTCACACTTTTTTGTTTTGTTCCTATTTTTGATTAAAAATTTCTTCTATTTATAGTTTACATTAACTTTATCTTTTATTATGGAAAATTTCAAACATATGCAAAAATAGAACAGTATAATGAAAGGCAATGTACTCATCACCGAGTGTACACAACAACTGAAAATGTATCGGGACAACTCATGGTCAATCTTATTTAATCTATATCCCCTTACCCACTTTCCACCCTTAGAGATTATCTTTGAAGTAAATCCTAGACATATCACTTGGTGCACTTCTGCTGCTGCTGCTGCTAAATCGCTTCAGTCATGTCAAACTCTGTGCGACCCCATAGACGGCAGCCCACCAGGCTCCGCCGTCCCTGGGATTCTCCAGGCAAGAACACTGGAGTGGGTTGCCATTTCCTTCTCCAATGCATGAAAGTGAAAAGTGAAAGTGAAGTCACTCAGTCATGTCTGACTCTTCGCGACCCCATGGACTACAGCCTACCAGGCTCCTCCGTCCATGGGATTTTCCAGGCAAGCGTACTGGAGTGGGGTGCCATTGCCTTCTCCGTTCTGCACTTCTCCAAGGACTCTTTTAATGACAACCATTATATCATTAACATGTGCTTAAGTCGCTTCAGTCGTGTCCGACTCTTTGCGACCCTATGGATCATAGCCTGCCAGGCTCCTCTGTCCATGGGATTCTCCAGGTGTGAATACTGGAGTGTGTTGCCATGCCCTCCTCCAGGGAATCTTCCCGACCCAGGGATGGAATCCAAGTCTCCTTTGTCACCTGCGCTGCAGGTGGATTCTTTACCAATAAGCCACTGGAGAAGCCCCTTGGCTATGACAATTTGATGGTACTGTGCTTTGGTGAGTGTATCCTGCTTTGTTTGTTGAGCTTCTTGGATGTGTGTGTTTGTGATTTTCCTTGAATTTTAAAAATTCTATCCATCATTTCTTCAAATAGTCTTTCTTCCTTCTCTCTTTCTCTTTTTTCTTTCTGCTCCTCAGACTGAGAAACAGACTTATCTTAAAGTTCCCTGATTCCTTTTTCTGCCTGTTTACATTTGATGTTGAACCTTGATATTGAATTTTTCATTTCAGCTACTGTACTTTTCAGCTTCAGGATTGCTGTTGGTTCCTATTTATAATTTTTTTCCTGTTTATTGATATTCCCTATTTGGTGAGACATCATTTTCCTGGGTTATTTTAGTTCTTTATCCTTTACCATTTTGATCATATTAAAGACAGTTGATTTAAAGTTTTTGCCTATTAAGTCCAATCTCTGGGCTTTCTGAGTAATGTGCATGCTAAGTTGCTTCAGTCATGTCTAATTCTTTGTGACCCCATGAACTGTAGCCCACAAGGCTCTTCTGTCCTTGGGATTCTCCAGGCAAGAATACTGGAGTGGGTTGCCATGCCCTCCTCCAGGGGATCTTCCTGACCCAGGGATGGAATCCACATCTCCTATGTCTACCTGCATTGGCAGGCAAGCTCTTTACAACTAGCACCAGCTGGGAAACCCTTCTGAAGGACAGTTTCTATTAATTTTTTTTTTCCTGTGAGTAAGCCATATTTTATTTGCATGCCTCATAATCTTTTTCCTGTTGATACTGGACATTTTGACTATTACTATGTGATACCTCTGGAAATCATATTCTTCCCTCTCCCCTGGATTTGTTGTTGCTGGCCATTGTGATTTGTAGCTGAATTTTTCTTTAGAGATTTTTCCAAAACTGTTTTTGTAAAGTCTTTATTCTTTATCATGTGTTTCCACTGAAGTCTGTGTTGCCTAAACTTAGTGGTCAGCTGGTGTTTGGACAGTTTATATAAATACCCGGAGTCAATGAAAGTTAAGAAGAAAAAAGAAGAAACACTCTTCCAAGTCTTTGCAGATTGGTCCTTGCTGGGGAACTCATTCAGTGTTTAGCCAGGCAATTTACAACTCTCTTAGTTTTTACTTCCTACTTCAGACTTTCCCTGGGTAGCTCAAATGGTAAAGAACCTGCCTGCAGTGCGGAAAACCTGGTTTCAATCCCTGGGTTGGGAAGATCCCCTGGAGAAGGAAATGGCAACCCACTTCAGTATTCTTGCCTGGAGAATCCCATGGACAGAGGAGCTTGGTGGGCTACAGTCCATGGGGTCGCAAACACATCTGAGTGACTAACACTTTCTTTTCTTTCAGAGTCTGAAGGACATCCAGAGGTGAAAGCTTGGGGTCTCCTCAGGCCTGTAAAGCACATTCCCATTCTGGGCATATGTGTGGTCTTCTTGATCCCCCTTTATATTTGAGAACTTTTAAAAGCCCTTATTCTCCCATGTGTCTCCTTTCACAACCTCTTCCTCCCAGTTTTTTCATTACGTTTATTGTTTATTCTGAGTTTTGTCCTTTGCCCCAGGCAGCTAGGGAAAATATCTGAGCCTTTAAATGCTTTTAGCAAAAACCACTTTACTCCTTGGGAAAGCTCCGAATCAGGCAAAACAAAGATAAACATTCTGCCAGATGAGTTGAGATCCCGAGCCACAATTCACTGAGAATAAACTCCATAATGCTCCTTCTGGTACTAGCAACTTTCACCAGCTGATCTGGGGTGTTGGGGATGACTGCTCGGCAGTTGAGAATACCACAGCACTCTAACTACAATACAGGAGCTTCTCTCTTCAACAGGTTTTTCCCTGGTTGCTGACAAATGGAATGTTTCCTGTCATATCAGTAAACAAAGGATGTCACAGTCATCAGCAATTGTAGCCACCACTGAAGGTGAGCTGATGAGTCCTGAGGGAACTCAGGGAGGAAAGAATATCTTCCATTTAAAAGCCATCAGAGTGCAAACACTTCCTACTCTGAGCCCCGAGGAAACTCAGGATGTGAAAACACAGGGTACTGGCCCCAGATAGCTGAGGTGCACATCAAACGAATGATTACAGTGAGTCCAGACTCTGGCATCTTCCCATACAGAGAAAAGCACTCAATTCTGTAACTTGACATATCTGGTTTCTCTAATCAACAGCAGTCTTTTGATGTTCCTGACTACCTGCTCTTTGTTGCAAAACTCCTATATATCCTAGCTCCTCTCTCACCTCTTTGGAGCAGCAGTTTCTCAGAGCTATCTGGGATGCTGTCTCCCCAGCTGCAGCCCTCATTTTGTCCCAGATAAAACTTAACTCACACCTCCCATATTGTGCATTTTTTCTAAGGCAACATTGCTGTAGTTGTTTGTGTTTTTAAAAGATTAGATTCCAGTGTGATGCAAAAGTTACTCTGCCATTTTTTGAGATGTCTTCTCTCTGTGTGTTTTTAAACTCTCTACAATACAAGGTCAGCATGCAGTTATCTTTCAAAAGTAACCTAAGAAAGCAGTACAAGATTATGCTTGATTTTCAGTAATTTTAAAGTGGAATACTCGGTTAATTATAATGTTTGGTACTTTGTCACAAATACATTTATATATTTGACTTGATTAAAAAACATGCTTTCTGGAATATAGCTATGGGAATTTCATATTTTGAAATATGTTTAAAAGTTATTACAAGGTTAAAAATTATAGATGAATATCAAAAATAAGTTTTGTTACCATTGTGAATAGTAAATATTTGGGTACTGTTTGAGATCTTCTCAATTAAAAAATCATTTCTATTCAAAACAAAGTTACTTAAGTTTTAACGGTTACTAGTACATGCTTCGGAGAAGGCAATGGCACCCCACTCCAGTACTCTTGCCTGGAAAATCCCATGGAGGGAGGAGCCTGGTGGGCTACAGTCCATGGGGTCGCTAAGAGTCAGATACGACTGAGCGACTTCACTTTCACTCTTCGCTTTCATGCATTGGAGAAGGAAATGGCACTCCACTCCAGTGTTCTTGCCTTGAGAATCCCAGGGACAGGGAAGCCTGGTTGGGCTGCTGTCTATGGAGTCGCACAGAGTCGGACACGACTGAAGCGACTTAGCAGCAGCGGCAGCAGCAGTACATGCTTTCCCCTTTTACCTCATGCTCGTACCATGTCTGGTTACAGGAGCATTCCTTCCCTCAAGTCTCTCAAAAATAATCAGGGTAAAAGATGAGTGAAAAAATAACTACACATGACAAAAGATCCAAAATGATAATGAAAGAGAAAGTGAAATTTGCTCAGTCCTGTCCGACTGTTTGTGACCCCAGGAACTATACAGTCCGTGGAACTCTCCAGGCCAGAATACTGGAGTGGGTAGCTTTTCCTTTCTCCAGGGGATCTTCCCAACCCAGGGATTGAACTCAGATCTCCGACGTTGCAGGCAGATTCTTTACCAGCTGAGCCACAAGGGAAGCCCAAAAATGATAATAAAACATCATAATGAAATAGAATATGTCCCAGCAGCATTAAAAACCTCATTTGTGCAACAACCTATTTCTAGTCATATGGAAATCAGCACAAGATACAACCACACTTGCATTAGGTATATTTCTCATTACACAAGTGTACTTCTTCATTCAATTCTCCACATCAGGGATTTCTGGCATAAGGTTACAATACAATATCCTTTAACAGTCTCCCCTCTCCCCTAATAGGCAAGACGTGGCTTGCAAAGTAAACATCATAGTGGGTTATATGCAGAGGAAAGCAGGCCATTACAAAAGGAGGGATAAGTCTAGGGAAGTGGGAGAGTTACTTGTCCAAAGTGGATAGAACACATAAACAGCCACTCCACAGGTTTCCTTTGGGGCTATCCTAGATAGAAAGACCCATGGCTGGGCCCACTCTAAAGAGGTTCATCCTAGGGGTAGCATCTTGTAACGAAAGAGCACAGCTGAACTGGGAGATGAACACCAGGGCTCTTAATACTGGTTCTGTCATGTGCTCACTGAAGACTCTTGAAGTTCATATGTTGGGAGTTCCTTGGTGCCCATTTTGTCCACATTTCCCTTTCATTCCACATTCTCTCCTTCGGCAGCCATCTCACCTATACTTATATCTTCAATTGCCATTCATCCACATATGATTCCTGTGTTTCCCTCTCTAGGTCAGTCTCTGATCTAAATATCTTGCTACATTCTTAACATTCCCACTTGGGTATACAAAGGTATTGAGAAATCAAGATGATTCATCATGTTCCCACCAGAAAGGATCCATTATACATTGCTCATCCCGGTTGATATCACTACCTGTCACACAGATAATCAGGTGAAACAACCGAGAATCACACTAACACCTCCTTCTGTATCCCCCATCCAGCTCTCAAATCTTTCATGAGTTCATCTGTTTGTTCATTCTTTCATATGTCCTCTTGTCTGGTAGAAAGAAGACTATTGCTGGCTTAAGGGAGAATGGGGATAATCAATCACACAATCAAAGTCCTAGAGTGATCCATTGCAATTAGAAGGGGCTACTTCAGGAAGTTTTTTCACAGCAGGGAAAGTAGGGAGCATAGGTGGTGAGGCAGGTAAATTGGTATGTTTGGTGCTAGGGGCATATAGACAATCTCTTCTGTGATATTTTTGATATGCAGACAATCAGCATCTACTTTTCCAAAGAAACAAGAAGCCAAAAGAGCAGTTAAAAATGTTGAGGTCTGAGAGAGTGTTGAAGTTTTGAACGCAGACTAGATTGTTGTGCCACAGGGTTCTCAGATATTGAGAAAGTATACTGACTATGGAAATGTGGTAAAATTGCCAGCTAGGCCTGAGTTCTTTTCCATATCTTACAATAGCTTCCCTTGTACTTTTTTTTTTTTTTCTCACAGCTCTCCCTACATTTTCCAGCAGGTTCCAGCCACACTGGTTTTTATCTTTTTCTGGAATAAGTCATACTCACTCCCACTTCAGAGTACGCTATTCCTTAGGCTAATATCAAAAGATTGCATACACACTCAGCTCATTCTTATCATCAAGGTGTTAGCTGAAATGTCACGTCCATAGCATGGCCTTCTCTAGTCACATAACATGGTGCAGCTCCAGGGATCATCATGTACATTGTAGTCAAAGTAAGTGATGATGATCTTTAAAGTTGTCAAACTGGGTGGCCCTGGAAATCCTTGACTGCTCGCTACATAAATGTTATTTTTGATCCCATTTCTCTGTTTTATTTTCTTCATGGCACTCCTTGCTCACTGAAATTATATTAGTTATTTTATGTGTATCCAAAAAAGAATAGAAGCCCTATAAAGGGAGGGGCCTTTTCTGTCTTTAGCACTCAGTAAACAAGGCAATGGCACCCCACTCCAGTACTCTCGCCTGGAAAATCCCATGGATGGCGGAGCCTGGTGGGCTGCAGTCCATGGGGTCGCTAAGAGTCAGATACGACTGAGCGACTTCACTTTCACTCTTCGCTTTCATGCATTGGAGAAGGAAATGGCACTCCACTCCAGTGTTCTTGCCTTGAGAATCCCAGGGACAGGGAAGCCTGGTTGGGCTGCTGTCTATGGAGTCGCACAGAGTCGGACACGACTGAAGCGACTTAGCAGCAGCGGCAGCAGCAGTACATGCTTTCCCCTTTTACCTCATGCTCGTACCATGTCTGGTTACAGGAGCATTCCTTCCCTCAAGTCTCTCAAAAATAATCAGGGTAAAAGATGAGTGAAAAAATAACTACACATGACAAAAGATCCAAAATGATAATGAAAGAGAAAGTGAAATTTGCTCAGTCCTGTCCGACTGTTTGTGACCCCAGGAACTATACAGTCCGTGGAACTCTCCAGGCCAGAATACTGGAGTGGGTAGCTTTTCCTTTCTCCAGGGGATCTTCCCAACCCAGGGATTGAACTCAGATCTCCGACGTTGCAGGCAGATTCTTTACCAGCTGAGCCACAAGGGAAGCCCAAAAATGACAATAAAACATCATAATGAAATAGAATATGTCCCAGCAGCATTAAAAACCTCATTTGTGCAACAACCTATTTCTAGTCATATGGAAATCAGCACAAGATACAACCACACTTGCATTAGGTATATTTCTCATTACACAAGTGTACTTCTTCATTCAATTCTCCACATCAGGGATTTCTGGCATAAGGTTACAATACAATATCCTTTAACAGTCTCCCCTCTCCCCTAATAGGCAAGACGTGGCTTGCAAAGTAAACATCATAGTGGGTTATATGCAGAGGAAAGCAGGCCATTACAAAAGGAGGGATAAGTCTAGGGAAGTGGGAGAGTTACTTGTCCAAAGTGGATAGAACACATAAACAGCCACTCCACAGGTTTCCTTTGGGGCTATCCTAGATAGAAAGACCCATGGCTGGGCCCACTCTAAAGAGGTTCATCCTAGGGGTAGCATCTTGTAACGAAAGAGCACAGCTGAACTGGGAGATGAACACCAGGGCTCTTAATACTGGTTCTGTCATGTGCTCACTGAAGACTCTTGAAGTTCATATGTTGGGAGTTCCTTGGTGCCCATTTTGTCCACATTTCCCTTTCATTCCACATTCTCTCCTTCGGCAGCCATCTCACCTATACTTATATCTTCAATTGCCATTCATCCACATATGATTCCTGTGTTTCCCTCTCTAGGTCAGTCTCTGATCTAAATATCTTGCTACATTCTTAACATTCCCACTTGGGTATACAAAGGTATTGAGAAATCAAGATGGTTCATCATGTTCCCACCAGAAAGGATCCATTATACATTGCTCATCCCGGTTGATATCACTACCTGTCACACAGATAATCAGGTGAAACAACCGAGAATCACACTAACACCTCCTTCTGTATCCCCCATCCAGCTCTCAAATCTTTCATGAGTTCATCTGTTTGTTCATTCTTTCATATGTCCTCTTGTCTGGTAGAAAGAAGACTATTGCTGGCTTAAGGGAGAATGGGGATAATCAATCACACAATCAAAGTCCTAGAGTGATCCATTGCAATTAGAAGGGGCTACTTCAGGAAGTTTTTTCACAGCAGGGAAAGTAGGGAGCATAGGTGGTGAGGCAGGTAAATTGGTATGTTTGGTGCTAGGGGCATATAGACAATCTCTTCTGTGATATTTTTGATATGCAGACAATCAGCATCTACTTTTCCAAAGAAACAAGAAGCCAAAAGAGCAGTTAAAAATGTTGAGGTCTGAGAGAGTGTTGAAGTTTTGAACGCAGACTAGATTGTTGTGCCACAGGGTTCTCAGATATTGAGAAAGTATACTGACTATGGAAATGTGGTAAAATTGCCAGCTAGGCCTGAGTTCTTTTCCATATCTTACAATAGCTTCCCTTGTACTTTTTTTTTTTTTCTCACAGCTCTCCCTACATTTTCCAGCAGGTTCCAGCCACACTGGTTTTTATCTTTTTCTGGAATAAGTCATACTCACTCCCACTTCAGAGTACGCTATTCCTTAGGCTAATATCAAAAGATTGCATACACACTCAGCTCATTCTTATCATCAAGGTGTTAGCTGAAATGTCACGTCCATAGCATGGCCTTCTCTAGTCACATAACATGGTGCAGCTCCAGGGATCATCATGTACATTGTAGTCAAAGTAAGTGATGATGATCTTTAAAGTTGTCAAACTGGGTGGCCCTGGAAATCCTTGACTGCTCGCTACATAAATGTTATTTTTGATCCCATTTCTCTGTTTTATTTTCTTCATGGCACTCCTTGCTCACTGAAATTATATTAGTTATTTTATGTGTATCCAAAAAAGAATAGAAGCCCTATAAAGGGAGGGGCCTTTTCTGTCTTTAGCACTCAGTAAACAAGGCAATGGCACCCCACTCCAGTACTCTCGCCTGGAAAATCCCATGGATGGCGGAGCCTGGTGGGCTGCAGTCCATGGGGTCGCTAAGAGTCGGACACGACTGAGTGACTTCACTTTCACTTTTGCCTTTCACACATTGGAGAAGGAAATGGCGGCCCACTCCAGTGTTCTTGCCTAGAGAATCCCAGGGACGGGGGAGCCTGGTAGGCTTCCGTCTATGGGGTCGCACAGAGTCGGACACGACTGAAGCGACTTAGCAGTAGCAGCAGCAAACAAGTGCTGCATGGCTCGATTGTTACCTACCAGGTACACTAATACAGAAACAGATAAAGTTGAATGGCAAAACCACATTCCTGAGTTCTAGACTCCAGGGAAAGTATTTAGCAGGTCTGTGTTAAGGTCTTAGAAGTTGTGATTTTTACAAGATCCCAGCTGATTCTTATAAAAGTGACCTGTGCCTCATGCTTAGGCCAACGCATATCTTTTAAAATGTTGTTTTACTCATTCTCAGACATAAATTGTGGCAATATTTTCTTAGGTTTGTCTCCCAAAGTAAAAGAAATAAAAGCAAAAATAAGCAAATGGGGCCTGATCAAACTTATAAGCTTTTGCACAGCAAAGAAAACCATAAACAAAATGAAACAACAACCTACAGACTGGAAGAAAATCCTTGCAAAAGATTGACCAACAAGGGACGAACTTCTAAAATATACAAAGAGCTCATACAAGTCAATATAAAAACAAACAAACAACTCAATCATAAAATGGGCAGAAGACCTAAATAGACATTTCGCCAAAGAAGACATTCAGATGGCCAATAGGCACATGAAAAGTTGCTCAACATCGCTAACCATTAGAGAAATGAAAATCAAAACTACAATGAGGCCTCACCTCACACTGGTCAGAATGGCTATCACCAAAAAGTCTAAAAACAATAAATGCTAGAAAGAGTGTGGAGAAAATGGAACCTTCCTACACTGTTGGTGGGAATGGAAATTGGTGCAGGCTCTATGGAGAACAGTATGAAGGTTCCTTAAAAAAAAAAAAAAATAGAGTTATCATATGATCCAGCCGCCCCACTCCTTGGCATATATCTGGAAAAGATGAAAAGTCTTACTTGAAAAGATACATGCACCTGAATGTTCATAGCAGCACTATTTACAATAGTCAAGATATGGAAGAAACCTAAATGTCCATTGACAGATAAATGTATAAAGAAGATGTGGTACATATATACAATGGAATATTACTCAGCCATAAAATGAATGAAATAATATCATTTGCAGCAACATGTATGGACCTAAAGATTATCATACTAAGTGAAGTAAGAGAGAGAGACATATATGATGTCACATGTAGGATCTAAAAAAATAGTACAAATGAAGTTATTTACAAAACAGAAACAGACTCACAGACATAGAAGACAAATTATGGTTACCAAAGGCAAAGTGGGGGGAGGGATAAATTGGGAGTATGGGACTAATAGATGCAAACTACTATGTATAAAATAGATAAAAAATAAGGATGTATTATGTAGCACAGGGAGCTATATTCAATATCCTGTAAAAACCATAATGGAAAAGAACCTGAGACTTCCTTGGATAAATCTCTGTTCTTTGAATTCAGGGGGCATGGGTTCAATCCCTAGTCATTGAAGATCCTTCATGTGGTGGAGTGTGGCCAAAAAAAAAAAAAAAAAAAGAACCTGTAAAATAATATATATTTCTGATTTAACAAGAATGTAAACATTTGCCATTTGCAATCCCTTTTATTTTCACTTCTTTAAATTCTTCATTAACTGATATAATATACAAAACATCAAATGAGTATTTTGTACCTAGAAGGTAATGATGAGTTTGTCCTGGTATTCTGAATGCTAACATTCCTGAGTGGCTAGGAGGACTCCATATTTTTATCTCGTTTAATCATTGAGGCTGGTGGAAGGGAGTAGCCTCTCCAAAAGGCCTTTATGATGAGAACATCTAACTCTCATTTCAATGTTTTACTTAGCCAAGTCAGTATCGCACTGTGTGCTTCCTCATCAGCTTCAGTGCCTTAAGATCAAAGTTCACACACTTTTCTGATGTTAAATCTAAAAGTCAAAATAAGACAATTGGAGAGCTTTTTAAATAGAAGGGTAGGGGGAGATTTTCTTCCTCTACTCTGGACTCGACTGTAGATGATTCAATTAAATGGAAAGGATATAATGACATTCTTTCTCTAGGACTCCACCTGGCAGCCAATTCTTCATAACAAACTGGCACAGAAACTCGTGTGGGCATGTAATGAATTTGTATGCTTATCCCTTTATGCTGTTACATTTTCAAGCAATAGGGAATCCTCTAGTAATCAAACTTTTCCATTCATATTCAGGACATCTCTTTAAAGGATGGAAGGGGCACTTTAGATCAGATAGAGAGAGACTTCTGCTTTACTGGGCTTCCCTGGTGGTTCAGAGGGTAAAGCGTCTGCCTGCAATGCAGGAGACCCGGGTTCGATCCCTGGGTCAGGAAGATCCCCTGGAGAAGGAAATGGCAACCCACTCCAGTATTCTTGCTTGGAGAAGCCCATGGGCAGAGGAGCCTGGTGGGCTACAGTCCACGGGGTCGTCTGCCTTACTAGGCAGGACTACACCCAGTCTCGGCTGGAAGAAGTTACAGAAGAAAATGACTTCTGCCCCAATTCCCAAGAAATATTTTGAGTAGGAAGTCTCTTAGTGGGGAGTTGTTAAGGGTGACACACTGACTGAAACCACCCACCCTGACCGGCACCATAGTAACCATTTGCATGAGTTATTTTATAACAGGAGGTCCTGCTAAGGAACACAGAACTAACAAGCCACCATCAACCAGAAAAATTCAGGAAATGTCAAAAGGAGACACCACATGTCCTACCACTTCCCAGAACCCTTCTCACTGTCATCTACCTTGGCTGAGCAATGTGACTGCCACCAGGAAGAACCCTGAATCAGAATGCCTGGACAAAGAAAAGCTGGAAACTAATCCCATCACCATAAAGCCCAAGACTTTGAGCCACATGGCAGAGCAGTCTTCCTGGGTTCCGTTACCCTCCTGCTCTCCACCCAGGTGCCCCTTCCCAATAAAGTCTCTTGTTTTGTCAAAAAAAAAAAAAAAAAAAAAAGAATGTAGGGGGCAAAGTGGAAATCAAAATGGCATCCTCTGAAGTGCCCCACTAGGTGCCCAACATTGGTACTTTAAAAATGAGGAAGGTTAAATGTCAGAGCAGTTAAATATCATTTTCAGGTCCCACAGTTAAAAGGCTAAGACCATCTCTGTGAGGGTTGTCTGACTCTAGTGACCATGGTCTCACCACTCTCCCACTTGAACTTCTCTTCTATATGGTGGCCTTGCAAGGATGAGGAATGAATGAGTTTATGCTTTCTGGGTAGGAAAATCTGTGTTGAGTGGTACAGGTTACCAGGGGATTTGTACTAATATTTATCTTCCTCCAATTGAAGATTTCTGATAGATACACAGGATTAGAGTTCATGTAAGAAGTCTGGGATGAAATGTGGATAGGATCCTAGCAGATACCTAATACATGCATGGTAGCCATGTTCTATTTTATTCTTTCTTTTATTTTTTTAACTTTTAACTGTTTGAAAAAATTTTTTTAATGTATTTATTTTAATTGGAGGCTAATTACTTCACAACATTGGAGTGGTTTTGCCATACATTGACATGAATCAGCCATGGGTGTACATGTGTTCCCCATCTTGAACCCCCCTACCCCTCCCTCCTCATTCCATCCCTCTGGGTCATCCCAGTGCCCCAGCCCTGAGCACCCTGTCTCATGCATAGAATCTTGACTGGTGATCTGTTTCATATATGATAATATACATGTTTCCATGCCATTCTCTCAAATCATCCCCCCCACCCCGCCTTCTCCCACATAGTCCAAAAGACCATTCTATACATCTGTGTCTCTTTAGCTATCTCGCATATAGGGTTATTGTTACCATCTTTCTATATTCCATTATATGCGTTAGTATACTGTATTGGTGTTTTTCTTTCTGGCTTACTTCATTCTGTATAAAACTCTCACTCTTTGCAGAAGACATGATCCTCTACATAGAAAACCCTAAAGATTCCACCAGAAAATTACTAGAGCTAATCAATGAATAAAGTTTCAGGATACAAAATTAACACATAGAAATCCCTTGCATTCCTATACTCTAACAATGAGAAAACAGAAAGGAAAATTAAGGAAACAATTGCGTTCACCATTGCAACGAAAAGAATAAAATACTTAGAAATATATCTACCTAAAGAAACAAAAGACCTATATATAGAAAACTATAAAACACTGGTGAAAAAATCAAAGGGAACACAAATAGATGGAGAAATATACCATGTTCATGGATTGGAAGAATCTATATAGTGAAAATGAGTATACTACCCAAAGCAATCTATAGATTCAATGCAATCCCTATCAAGCTACCAATGGTATTTTTCACAGAACTAGAACAAATAATTTCACAATTTGTATGGAAATACAAAAAAACCTCAAATAGCCAAAGCAATCTTGAGAAAGAAGGATGGAACTGGAGTAATCAACCTGCCTGACTTCAGGCTATACTACAAAGTTACAGTCATCAAGACAGTATGGTACTGGCACAAAGACAGAAATATAGATCAATGGAACAAAATAGAAAGCTCAGAGGTAAATCCACGCACCTATGGACACCTTATCTTTGACAAAGGAGGCAAGAATATACAATGGAGAAAAGACAATCTCTTTAACAAGTGGTGCTGGGAAAAGTGGTCAACCACTTGTAAAAGAATGAAACTAGAGCACTTACTAACACCAGACACAAAAATAAACTCAAAATGGATTAAAGATCTAAACGTAAGACCAGAAACTATAAAACTCCTAGTGGAAAACATAGGCAAAACACTCTCCAACATAAATCACAGCAGGATCCTGTATGACCCACCTTCCAGAATAATGGAAATAAACGCAAAAATGAACAAATGGGACCTAATTAAACTTAAAAGCTTTTGCACAACGAAGCAAACTATTTGACTCTTTCTGAGCCTGATTATTGTCTCTGCAAACTAAAGTTGCTGGACTAGGTAACTGGTAAGGTCCCTTTCTGCTTTGTTTTTATAAGGGCTACTTAGTAGTTTTTGGATGCTACAAAGTGAGTCCGAGTTCCTCCTCAACACCCCATCCCTCCTTGTAGGCTGTACTTCAGCCATATCAGACTGTCTCCTGGCTGTGTACCCCAAGCACATTGGGTACAGTTCCTCTTCCACGTTCTTTGCATAGTCAAGAATATCCATATAGGTATTCCACTTCCTCTCAACAATCCTACTCCTGAACGATTTAGCTCAAAACTCATCTCTTTCCCTCATGATTCTGACTGGCCTTGCCTGGCATGCAATATTTTCTCAAGAAGGACAAAACAAAAGAATGAAGCCATTGCAGTGAAGGTTTAATATTCCTAATGCATAAAAGCAATACATATCAGGAAATGTGGTTAATTGTATTGGTAACTAGGGAAATGGAGGTGAAAACAACAGAAAGCAATATTTCAGAGTAATCAGTTGAGGAAGACTTATTTTAAAATTCTCACATGAGTTTGGGTGAACTCCAGGAGTTGATGATGAACAGGGAGGCCTGGCGTGCTGCGATTCATGGGGCTGCAAAGAGTCGGACACGACTGAGCAACTGAACTGAACTGAACTGAACTGAAATACCAAAGCTCTGGTTTGTTTTTGGTTTTATTTTTTGTTTCTATGATACATAAATTGAGAATTTTTACCCATTGCTGGTGGCAGTTTAAAAAGGTAGGAACATTTGGGGGCATAATTTTATAATTTCAAGTAAATCTTATTCCTATCCTAAGACTCAGATGTTTTATGCTTAGGCACATAACACCTGGAAACTCATATATACATACATACATATATTCATAAAACACTATACTACTTAAGGAGTGGGGCAAGTATTTTGTAATCCTTTTTAAGGTCACATAGCTTGTTAAAAGGATTACTAGGATTCTAACCCTAATTTTTCTCACTCTACACTAGCATACTGACTCCCCCACGGACAGTCGCCTTTTCAGACTCAGGTTCGGGTTTGTGTAAATGTATGTGATGTGAAAACCCTGGTAGAATCTTGCAGGTGTAAAGGACAGAACCACTAAGTAGGAGGTTGTAGAAAAGTTGAGGGTTGAACAGAGAGAAAGGTGTGAAGTAAGAGTTTGAATTCAGGTTGCCAGTGCCTGGCACATAGAAGTTGCTCATAAATATATAGTGAAAGGAGGAATGAAATACCAATATTGAAAAGATGAGCCTCTGACAGTGACCATATTTCTTTCCAACCTTTTCTTAATTGTATACAAGATAAAGGCTTGTTTTATACTTCCAGTTTTAGCATCTGCTTTGTAAAAATTAATTTTTTAAATGTTACTTGCTTTGACAATGTGAAATACGAACTTTGGGTGATAAAGTGTATGTAGGTTTATTGATTGTAAGAAATGTACCACTCTGAGGTGGAATGTTGGTAGTACTGAGGGGGAGATTGTGTGGGTGTGCAGGAGCATGGGGTGTATGGGAACTCTCTGAACTCTCTGTACTGCCCAATTTTTCCTTGAACTTAAAGCTGATCTACAAAATAAAGTCTACCTAAACAAACAAAAATGTTTATTGCTTTGGTTTTCTTTCCTTGCTAAAAGAAAGTGTTTTTGCTTCGAGAAAATTTAGGAATTAGAGGTCTTCATCAGCTGGTGACAAGAACTGAAATTGCAACTTGAATCTCATGGTTGAGAAGAACAGATTAGGAAGGGGTGAGGGAGGACTAGGGTTCCCTTAAACTCATGTAACAGACTTTTCTAGATGTGAAATGCAGCACAAGACCCTGTGCTTCCATTGCTATTACCTATGCAGTCTCTGAGCCTCATGACAGACAGATCCTACCTGATCAGTAAAATTTGGGATGATGATATACATAGTATCTAATTTGCTTCCTCCCCTATTCATGATTAACTATGGACATATTTTCAGAAAGTAAATCTCTCATTACAACAACAATTTGCAAATAAATGTAAGACCAGATTCCAATCTCCTGTTTTAAAATGTTATTTTTATCATAATTACATAAGTAGTAAATTTTGGATGGAAGGTAAATTCAAACAACACAGAAATACATATAATGTCTATATTTTGCCACAGCCCTGGAGATATCCATTACTGTAGTTGGTGTATGTATAATTTATATATAATGTACACTATTTGAAGAGCTTTATAGAAATACCATTTTGTAGAACATTCTCCACATCCAACCACCTGTAAATGATGAATTCAGTGTTTACACATTGTCCTGGCAATGCAGAAGAATCAGAAAAACTAAAGACTGTTTATCATCTTCATCAACTTTTAGGCCTTGAACCCTTACATTTTCAACATTATTACAAACTGGTTTATGATTCTCTTTTCAATGAATAGATAAACAAACATACCAAGACCCCCCCAAAATGCTTCCTTACAAATCAATATTCCTGAACTACATCCTCCCCTCTCTCTTTTCATTTTCACAAACAATAAGCTTCTCAAAACAGCGGGGAACTATTAATATAGTCACAGTCTCCACTTTCCAACCTCCCTGTTATTCCTCAGCCCATCCTTGTCTATTGTCTCTCCATTTAGCTCAATCTGTTCTTAACAAGGTCACCAATGGCATCATTGTTATAAAATCCAAAGGGGTTCCTTTCAGCCCATATATATAGCCCATATATATACAGGAGCCCACGTTTCTGATGAAAATAATACATGCTCTTTGTTTCACCTTGTTAAAAAATCACAAACTTATAGAAAAGTTGCTGGTATAAAACAAAGGATCCTCTGCCCCACCTCCTTCTCTGGACCCTAAGAGAGCAAGTTGCCAACACAATGCTGATGCCCTGTAGCTCCCAAATACTTTAGAGTGTATGTTTTAAAGGCAAGAATATTCTCCTGTGTAACTAGAAGACAACCATCAAAATCAGGGAGTTATCATTAATAATATTTATTACAAGCTAATCCTCAGACCCTGTTCAAGTTTTGCCAGTGGTCTTAACAATATCCTTCATAGCAAAAGGATCCAGGACAGAATCTTATATTGTCATGTCTCTTTCGTTTTCCACAGTCTAGCAAAGCTCCTCAGTTTTTTCTTGACTTTGATGACCTCAACGTTTTTGAAGACTGTGAGTCAGTAATTTTAAACCCTCTCCTCCCTCTCTTCCCTTTCCATTGCTTACTGCCTTGAGACTTTCAGAGCTACAATTCTAGATCTGATCACCAGGGGTATTTGTCCACATTGACTACATTTTACAAAGGAAAAGCCATAATTTCCTTTCTTTCTTTCTTTTTCTTCTGCTCTTATTTCAGTGACTCATCAAACTGTTTACTATTTCCATTATAACTTTCAAGTCTGTTTTGTGTATGACTTCTCTGGCATGTGATTGATTTGAACCAACACTTCACCTAAGAAATTACATAAATGGCACATAGGTACATGAAAAGATGATCAACAGTATTAGTCAATACGGAAATGTAAATTAAAATTACAATGAGACATCACTACACCCTGTGTGAATGGCCAAAATTTAAAATAATGACTACACTAAGCACTGACAATATTGTGCTTGGAGGATTGAACCCTCATACACTGCTGATGGGAATGAAAAATGGTACAACCACTTCAGAACCAGTTTGGTGATTTCTCACAATATCAATCTTACATCTGCCATATGCTCCAGCCATTGAACCCCTAAGTATTTACCCTAGCGGAAGAAAGCATGTGTTCATCTAAAGACTTAAATACAAATGTTCATACTGGTGTCATTTAAAAGTGCTTCATACTGGAAACAACCTCATCCATCACCAGATGAATGGATAAAACAGATTGTGATATATCTGTATAACAGAATACCATTCAGCAATAAAAAGAAATTACCTATACAGTCAACAAATGAATAAATCTAGAAATAGGCTGAATGAAAGAAGCTAGAAAAAAGTACATTCTGTACAATTCTATTTACATAAAATCATAAACAATGAAATTAATTAATAGAGACAGAAGTCCAGTGGTTTCCTGGGAATGGAAAAGATCCAGGCGAGGAAGTTTGAGGCCAGAGGCAGGTGGGTGGGGAGGTTACAAAGAGGCAGGAGGAATTCATTGGCTCCTTTGTAGTGTTAGTTTCATGATATAGACATGAGGTAGGAGGTAGATGGACCCCCACCACCCAGGAAAAGCAATTGAAGTTCCTTCCCTGTGGACAGAAACTCCAAATCATCCATAGCAGAACAACTGAGAGGAGGCTGGGCCCTACCCAGATAAGAAATAAAAGATCACATATTATTCATTCTTTACTCTTCAGAGGCACAGGTCAGTAGTGGCCTGCCACAGGGACAGGGTTTCTGGATGCAGCAGACCTGGGAGGTGCAGTGTGTGGCGTGAGTCCTCTTCAAGGAGGTCACCATTAGCTCCACTATAGAGCCACTGAGCAGACGACCCACAAACTAGAGACAAATTATACCAAAGAAGTTCTCACACTGTTGTAAAAATTCTAGGGCCAATAACAGATTTCCCAAAGTGGGGATGCAGCAAAGGGCCTGAGAACTCCCAGGGATTTGATGACAGAACTTCCCTCGGACTGGGGAAACAGACTCTTGGAGGGCACAACAAAACCTTGTGTGCACCAGGACCCAGGAGAAAGGAGCAGTGACCCCACGAGAGACTGAGGCAGACTTGCCTGTGAGTGTCTGGAGTCTCTGGTGGAGGCATGGGTCAACAGTGGCCTGCCACACAGTCAGGGGCACGGACTACAACAGTCCTGGGAGCTGTGGTGTGCTGGCACAAGTCCTTTTGAAGGAGGTTGCCAGTACAGTCATTACCCCCCTACTGTAGCTTGGCCTCAGGACAAACTACAGGTAGGGAACACAGTCCTACCCAGCAGCAGAAAACTGGATTAAAGATTTACTGAGCATGGCTTTGCCCAGCAGAGGCAGACCCAGTATTCCACACAGCTAGTCCCTCCCATCAGGGAGCTTGCACAAGCCTATTATCCTTATCCATCAGAGGGAAGACAATATGCAAGCCATAATCGCAGAAAACGAGTCAAACTGATCATTTGGATCACAGCCTTGTCTAACTGAATGAAACTATGAGCCATGCCGTGTAGAGCCTCAAGACAAACAGGTCACGGTGGAGAGTTCTGACAAAATGTGGTCCACTGGAGAAGGGAACGGCAAACCACTTCACTATTCTTGCCTTGAGAACCCCATGAACAGTATGAAAAGGTAAAAAGATATGACACTGAAAGATGAACTCCCCTAGTCGGTATGTGCCCAACATGCTACTGGAGGAGAGTGGAGAAATAGTTCCAGAAGAAAAGAAGAGGATGAGCCAAAGCGGAAAAAAATGCCCTGTTGTGGATGTGTCTGGTGGTGAAAGTAAAGTCTAATGCTGGAAAAACAATATTGCATAGGCACTGAGACTATGAGGTCCATGAATGAAGGTTAATTGCAAGTGGTCAAACAGGAGATGGCAAGAGTGAACATTGACAGTTTAGGAATCAGTGAACTCAAATGGATGGGAATGGATGAATCTACAAATGGGAATCCCTTATGATTATACAGTGGAAGTGAGAAATAGATTCAAGGGATTAGATCTGATAGAGTGCCTGAAGAACTATGGATGGAGGTTTGTGACATTTTATAGGAGGTGGTAATCAAAACCATCTCCAAGATAAAGAAATGCAAAAAGGCAAAATGGTTGTCTGAGAAGGGCTTACAAATCGCTGAGAAAAGAAGAGACGTGAAAGGCAAAGGAGAAAAGGAAATACACATCCATCTGAATGCAGAGTTCCAAAGAATAGCAAGGAGAGATAAGAAAGCCTTCTTCAGTGATCAATGCAAAGAAATAGAGGAAAACAATAGAATGGGAAAGACTAGAGATCTCTTCAAGAAAACTAGAGATACCAAGGGAACATTTCATGCAAAGATGGACACAATAAAGGCATGGACCTAACAGAAGCAGAAGATATTAAGAGGTGGCAAGAATACACAGATGACCTATACAAAAAAGATCTTAATGATTCAGATAACCATGATGGTGTGATCACTCACCTAGAGCCAGACATCCCAGAGTGTGAAGTTAAGTGGGCTTTAGGAAGCATCACTATGGACAAAGCTAGTGGAGGTAATGGAATTCCAGCAGAGCTGTTTCAAATCCTAAAAGACGATGCTGTGAAAGTGCTGCACTCATTATGTCAGCAAATTTGGAAAACTCAGCAGTGGCCACAGGACTGGAAAAGGTCAGCTTTCCTTCTAATAACAAAAAAGGGCAATGTCAAAGGATGTTAGGACTACCACACAATTGCACTCATCGCACATGCTAACAAAGTTATGCTCAAAATTCTCCACGCCAGACTTCAAAAGTTCATGAACCATGAATTTCAAGATGTTCAAGCTGGATTTAGAAAAGGCACAGGAATCAGATATCAAATTGCCAACATCTGTTGGATCATAGAAAAAGCAAGAGAATTCCAGGAAAACATCTACTTCTGCTTTATTGATTATGCCAAACCCTTTGACTATGTGGATCACAACAAACTGTGGAAAATTCTTAAAGAGACGGGAATACCAGACCACCTTATTTGCCTCCTGAGAACCTGTATGCAGGTCAAGAAGCAACAGTTAGAACCAGACATGGAACAATGGACTGGTTCCAAATTGGGAAAGGAGTACATCAAGGCTCTATATTGTCACCCTGTTAATTGAATTTATATGCAGTGTACATCATGTGAAATGCCAGGCTGGATGAAGCATCAGCTGAAATGAAGATTGCTGGGAGAAATATCAATAAACTCAGTTATGTCACCAGATGTCACCACCCTTATGGCAGATAGTGAAGAGGAACTAAGGAGCCTCTTGACGAAAATGAAAGAGGAGAGTGAAAAATCTGCCCTAAAACTCAACATTCAAAATACTAAGATCATGGCATCCAGTCCCATCACTTCATGGTAGATATATGGGGAAAGAATGGAACAGTAACAGACATTATTTTCTTGGATTCAAAAATCACTGCAGATGGTGACTATGACATTAAAAGATGACATTAAAAGATGCTTGCTCCTTGGAAGAAGAGCTTTGACAATCCTAGACAGCATATTAAAAAGCAGCGACATTACTTTGCTGACAAAGGTCCTTATTGTCCAAGCTATGGTTTTTCCAATAGTCATCTATGGGTGTGAGAGTTGGACCATAAAGAAAGCTGAGCGCCAAAGAATGGATGCTTTTGAACTGTGGTGTTGGAGAAGACTCTTGAGAGTCCCTTGGACCGTAAGGAGGTCAAACCAGTCCATCCTAAAGGAAATCAGTCCTGAATATTCACTGGAAGGACTGGTGCTGAAGCTGAAGCTCCAATACTTTTGCCACCTGATGGGAAGAATGGACTCATTAGAAAAGACCCTGATTCTGGCAAAGAATGAAGACAAGAGGAGAAGGGGATGACAGAGGATGAGATGGTTGGATGGTATCACTGACTCGATGGACATGAGTTTGAGGAAACTCTGGGAGACAGTGATGGACAGGAAAGGCTGGTTTGCTGCAGTCCACAGGGTCGCAAAAAGTTGGACATGACTGAGGGAGTGAACTGAACTGAACTGAAATGGGCCTCAGGACTACTACAAAGCAAGTAGCTGCTAATGGATTGACATTCCACTTGTTAAATCTCTTTCCCATGAGATCAAAGTACCTTCTCTACTTTTAGGGTAGAATCTCACAGGAGTATTTCTTTTTATTTTCTTAAAATATCTATCTATTTATTTATTTATTTATTTTTGGTTGTGTTGGGTCTTCATTGCTACACTCAGGCTTTCTCTAGTTGCAGAGACCTAGGGCTACTCTTTGTTGCAGTGCATGGGCTTCCTATTGTGGTGGCTTCTCTTGTTGTAGAGCACAGGCTGTAGAGTGCACAGACTTCAGTAGTCACTGCACATGTGTTCAGTAATTTTGGCTCCTTGGCGCCATAGCTCAGGCTCAGTAGTTGTGGCACATGGGCCTAGGTGCCCCATGCCATGTGGGATCTTCCCATACCAGGGATCGAACCATTGTCCCTCACATTGCAAAGGAAGATTCTTAACTGCTGGACCATCAGGGAAGCCCAGGAGCCATTTCATAACATGCTTTCATCCAGATCTATGAACTCACTAGAGCCAGATGTCATATTCCACCACGAAGTGAAGGGTTGGGGTCTCCAGAGGACCACTGCCCTTGAACCTGGAGTAGAAGCTCCATCAGCCATCAGGACACAGGTCCTCAGAACCTGCCTCCTTCAGACACCTGATATGAGCAAGGCCATCAGCATGAGGAACCCACTCCAGTACTCTTGCCTGGAATATTCCATGGATGGGGGAGCCTGGTAGGCTACAGTCCATGGAGTCGCAAAGAGTCAGACAGGACTGAGTGACTTCACTTTCTTTCTATAGTTCCTTTTGGAGAAGGAAATGGCAACCCACTCCAGTGTTCTTGCCTGGAGAATCCCATGGACAGAGGAGCCTGGTGGGCTATGGTCTATGGGGTTGCAAAGAGTCGGACACGACTAAGCAACTAACACACACACACACACACACACACACACGCACATATCAGCATGAGAGCTGCACAAGGAAAGACACAGCCAGCAATCACCATGGTTTACCGGTGTAACTGCGTGCCCTGCACCGTGCGAGGCACTGGGTTAGCTGACAATGACACTGAAACAACTGGGTAGTGACTATAACAACCAGATGTTACAATGAGCTTCCCACCATGGCCTTTTTCTTCTCCTTTCCTCATCTATCCCTTAACAACAAAGTTGAAAAGGAGTAAGAAGTGGCCTGACTTCATACAGATGTTCATGATCCCGCAATACCCACAGGGCCATAGGCTTACTCATGTGTTATCAATGAATGTTCTCAGAGATCCTGTGGGGAAAGCAATCTCATCCCCATTTTACAGCGGGAAAAACTGAGGCTCAGAGAGAGTCGCTACCTGTCTCACCTCCCGCGCTCCTGCCTTAAGGAGGAAAGTGGCTCCAGGACACCCCTGGAGCAGGACGCCACACTCACTGGGGCCGGGCGGGACCCCAGAGCTTTACCTACGAGACAGCGGGACACCGAGCCCCAAAGCGGGAAAGCGGCGGCTTGAATGCGGATCCCTTTGTCTCCCCACAGGGCGATCCCGCCCCCCACCCCCTGCCGGGCCCCACACCCTCAGCAGAGTCCCAAACACCTGAAGACTGAACCTGTGGTGCTCTCGGGTTGTGCGTCTCCGCAGAAAAATCGTCACGGTCACCATATTTACGTCAGGTTTCCATGGCAACGGCGATACGCAGGCTAGTCCGCCACATCCGGAAATGCCTTTTCACCCTCCGTCACCACCCTGGACTTCTGTGAAAGCAGAGCACATTAGCTTTGGCTGCCAACAGAAAAAAGCGTACTAATTAGAGGTACTAGACTGGGATCTGGGAAACTGGCAAACTCCAGGAGGAGAGTTGCCCCAGAGAGGTATCCTGCCTGGGGTTCTTAGAGATGGTCTACCCCCGAAGGCTAACAGCTGTCATCTGTGGTAAGAACATTCAGAGAATGCTTATAATCATGTGATTGAACAATCTAGGAACTCGGAAAGATGTCATTTAAAGAAACATTCAGAGGTGCTTCAGGGAGGCAGGCCTAGAATAATGTAATCATTTAATAGGCAGAAAGAAATCTGGTCGATTGCCTATACAATTGGTTTCTGTTTGGGAAATTCTTATTATCCATTCCTGATACTTTCTTCCATGAGGAGGGACATCTATGACCAAAACATTTCTAGCTTCTCTATAACTGACTTCTCTACTGTGGGAATCACTTACCTGATTAGTGGCTTTGGAAGGAGGAACACACAGCCCAGGCCCTTTCCCTTCAAAACTCTTGAAGCAAGCTGCCTTTATGGAGCACATGTTTGCTTTGCTCTCAGGGCTGTGTCCAAGGCTGTTCTTCCCTTCTCTGAGTACTGATGGCTCCCCAACTAGTTCTACGATCTGTTACAGAATGTTTGTGTCTTTAAGAGGTTCCCCAAATACATCCTTTGTCCACATCTGGGCTCTGACCCAAGAACTATGACAAAAGAATAAAAAGAACATCAATTCTATTACTTATAAAGGTGGTATTGGGGAAAATGGCTTAGATTTGTAGGCAATTGAGCTTCCTTTTAATGAACCCCAGAATCGTACTGACTCAACCAACTGAAAGTGCTTCATGAGGACTTCCATGGTGGTCCAGTAGTTTACAATCTGCCTGCCAATGCAGGAGACACAGGTACAATCCCTGGTCTGGGAAGATTCCACATGCCACCGGGCAACTAAGCCCAGTCTCCACAACTACTGAGCCCATGTACCAGGGTACCCTAGAGCCTGAGCTCTGCAACAAGAGAAACCACCATAATGAGAAGACTGTGCACTAGAGAGTAGTCCCCCCTCCCCTGCTGCAACTACAGAAGGTCTGCACACAGCAAGGAAGACCCAGGGCAGCCAAAAAAATACAACTGTTTCAATTGCAGCAAGTAAGTTTTTTAAAAAGTGCTTCGTGAGACAGTCACAAAGGCCAAACACTACAATGTAGAGCTATCTGCTGCTGGTGAGGAAGCTCTGTCTATATGTGTTCAAGGAAAGTATCTTTTTTGCCAAAGGTCATCCCAGTAGCAAGAGAGTGTTTCAGGAAACAACCTTTGACAATCATTTTTCAAAGTGAGTAAACACCCCTAGCTCTGACTGCATACTCACCAAGCAACTTTTTGAGGATATGGAGCCAATTGTAGTAAGAATCTCTCAGATCCTTAGCACAGGAGATTGCACTGGAGGCTCTTGTGGAGGGGGATTGGAATTAGGTTCTAAATCCCAAGAGTAGGGTGAAAAACATGCACCATGAAAATTTCCTGTGGAAATCCTTCAAGAAGGAATGGAAATATTCAGAGATCAATACCCACATATAAACTGGCATGCAATCTATAGCCAAAACTATACCAAGCCTTCAAGAATCAGCGAATCCCTATCCTAGTCAATGATTCCAGGCCACAGGAAAAGAGTTCACCCGAAATGTATGTTTTGGATATTCATTTTTACTTAATAAATTCCCCCAAATAATAGCCATTTATTATCTCTCAGGATTCAGTGTGTTGACTTGGCTCAGTTGAGTGATTTTTGCTCTACATGATGTCTTTCACTCAGGCTCACAGTCATCTGGAGGTGTCATTCTGCTGGGACATCCAAGAAAGGGTACTCACATGGATGATTGGTGCTGATTATCTTCTGGGGGGCTCAACGGGGACTGTTACATTCATGGTCTCCTACCCAGGGTGTCCTGATTTAGCAAATAAAAATAAAGGACACCAAGTTAAATTTCAGTTTCAGATAAACAAAATCACATTATATTTGGCATACTTTTGCTAAAAATCATTCTTTAGTTCTCTGGAATTCAAATTTAATTGGGTGTCCTGATTTTATCAGGCAACCTGACTCTAGGAGAGCTACGTGGAGAGGAACCCAGGTGCTTGTAGTGAGATATGGCTGTCTTGTCTTCATGATGTGTGACAAAAAAGCTTGGGCTGCTCACCAGAAACAGGGTGGTAGAGAGGTTTCCCCCCAAGCCCACTGCCATAGTTAAGGACACAATCGGCAGCCTGGGCACGTTTTGTTGTGGGTGACAGATCTGTACAAAATGTGTTAGGACACGTACTGCTGCAGTGTTCATCTCTGTTCTCCCTATGTTTACCTTCCCTACAGCGAGAGCCAGTCTTGGTGGTCCTTCCCCTTGTCCCCAAGGAAGTTTGTGACAGGGCTGGGAGCAGAAGTTGTCTTACATCCACGTTTCTTCCATCCTTTGTAAAACCTTAAACTCAGTATGAGGATTGGGCTGTTTGTACCTGCTACAGAAGGGAGGGTTTCTGAGAGCCTGGAGAAGGAGAGGAAGAGAAATTTCTTCTACACAGGGATGAGCTCAGAGATCTACAAGTCCCTCCAGAAGTAGGGACCTAGCACTGCTGCCGCTGCTGCTGCTAAGTCGCTTCAGTCGTGCCCGACTCTGTGCGACCGCATAGACGGCAGCCCACCAGGCTCCCCCGTCCCTGGGATTCTCCAGGCACGAACACTGGAGTGGGTTGCCATTTCCTTCACCAGTGCATGGAAGTGAAAAGTGAAAGTGAAGTCGCTCAGTCGTGTCCGACTCTTAGCGACCCCATGGACTGCAGCCCACCAGGCTCCTCCCTCCATGGGATTTTCCAGGCAAGAGTACTGGAGTGGGTTGCCATTGCCTTCTCTGGACCTAGCACTACTCCATATCAATACTTGTGGTGGTTCTGTGGATGGTTCATCAAGGCTGGGAAAGCAGCAGTAAGAGAGATTTTCTCCTTTGAATCAAGGAGTCAGGGGATCTGAAGACACTGAGTCATCTGTGTTGATGGTTCAACCCTGAGCAGTGTGGTCAGATGGGTCATGATGGCAAGGGTCTACCCTGGCTGCCTGAGGAAGACAAGATCCCATAAATGGAACTGCTTTGTCAAAGAGTACACACATTGAATATTTTCAGTATTTACTGTTTAGTTGACCTTTACAATTTACAATCTTTTTATTAGTATTTAGCACACACAACCATAAGACAAGAGAACCTGTTTTGGTAGATCTGAATCCATGATGGGTTTTACACTTTTATTGCTTGCTAATTTGATATCCTGGTACTAAAATGTTAGAGTATTTTAATCTTTCTTCATTTTATGTCCCTATAAGTAGCATATTTCGTATTTGTGCCCAAGAATATATCCTGGAATAATTCCAGAATTTGAAAGAAAATCTGATCGGTGAGTTTATGTTTATACTGCATCCTCTTTAAGTGGAAAATGTAGGGCTACAAGAACTTCATATACTGCTGGTGGAGGACAGATTGGTACAACCTCTTTTCAGAAACATTGGCAACATCGATGACAAAAGAAAAAGTAAGATCCCCATCAGCTGCTGCACTTTTGGACACTGACTGCAGAACATCTTGGGTACTCATGCTCTGGGAAATATGCGCAAAAATGGTCAGGGCCACATGGAATCATATCAAAGCAGTCCCATAGTCACTTTATTAGAGAAATCTGGAAAAGAAGCTATTTTCAGATTTAAAAGAAGGTTGCCAAAAGGAATTTTGTCTAAGATGCGGGTGTGCTAAGTCACTTCAGTTGTGTCCGACTCTTTGGGACCCCATGGACGTAGACTGCCAGGCGCCTCTGTCCAAGGGATTCCCCAGGCAAGAATACTGGAGTGGGTTGCCATTTCCTTCTCCAGGGGATCTTCCCCACCCTGGGATGGAACCTGCATCTCTTATGTCTTCTGCATTGGCAGGCAGGTTCTTTACTACAGCACCACCTGGGAAGCCCAAGATAGTATTTATATAGTTATAGCTGAAACATTCACACAATTACATACCTTACATTATCCTCAAAACAACTCTGAGAGGATGGCATCATTATTCCAATTGACAGATGACACACTCAGATTCACTAAGGGAAGACCAATCTTTCAGAGTCATCTTAAGGAAAAGGACTAAGATCTACCTCTTACGATCCCCAAAGGTCATCATCCAAGGTCTCCTTGACAGATGATGGCCTTCTAGAATTTAAAACTTGTAGTTTTATATGTTTCTAAACTACACCCACTGAGGTAGTATTCACTCCCTGTCCCCTCTCTTTGAAGAAGCTGATGGTGCAGATGAAATCCTAGTGCATAGTCATGTAGGGGGTAATGGATCTGGTGTCAAAATCAAGAGTTTGTGATTCCTGCGGGGGCTCTATGGGAAACTGCTTCTCCCAATATCAATCTAAAAGGTAAACTAAGGGGCAGTAAAATAACTAGGAATTAAAGAAATAGCTTGATGATCTTCCTTCACTCTGGATTCCTCAGTAAAGCCATCCTGCAATGCCTCAGGCTTGCTTTACTATGGAAGTGATGTTGCTGTTGTTTAGTCACTCAGCCATGTCTGCCTCTTTGCAACGCCATGGACTGCAGCATGCCAGGTTTCCCTGTCCTTCACTCTCTCCCAGACTTTGCTCAAACTCAGGTCCATTGAGTCAGTGATGCGATCCAACAATCTCATCCTCTGTCATCCCTATCTCCTGCCCTCAATCTTTCCCAGCATCAAGGTCTTTTCCAGTGAGTTAGCTGTTCGCATCAGGTGGCCAAAGTATGGGAGCTTCAGCCTCAGTATCAGTCCTTCCAATGAATGTTCAAGGTTGATTTCCTTTAGGATTGACTGGCTTGATCACCTGGCTGTCAAAGGGACTCTCAAGAGTCTTCTCCAGAACCACAATTCAAAAGCGTCAATTCTTCAGTGCTCAGCCTTCTTTATGGTCCAACTCTCATATCCGTACATGACTACTGGAATAACCGTAGCTTTGACTATATAAATGTTTGTTGGCAAAATAATGTCTCTGCTTTTTAACACACTATCTAGGTTTGTCATAGCTTTTCTTCCAAGCAGCAAGCGTCTATTAATTTCATGGGTGAAGTAACAGTCCACAGTGATTTTGGAGCCCCCCCCCCCAAATAAAGTCTTTTACTGTTTCCACTTTTTCCCCATCTACTTGCCATGAAGTGATGGGACCGGATTCCACAATCTTAGTTTTTTGAATGTTGAGTTTAAAGCCAGCTTTTTCACTCTCCTCTTTCACCTTCATCAAGAGGTTCTTTAGTTCCTCTTCGCTTTCTGCTCTTAGGGTGATGTCATCTGCATATCTGAAGTTACTGATGTTTCTTCCAGCAATCTTGATTCCAGCATGAGCTTCATCTAGTCTGGCATTTCCATGATGTACTCTGCATATAAGTTAAACAAACAGGGTGGTAATATGTAGCCTTGAGGTATTCCTTTCCCAATTTTGAACCAGTTGGTTGTTTCATGTCCAGTTCTAACTGTTGCTTCTTGACTCGCTTACAGGTTTCTCAGGAGGCAGGTAAGATGAACTGGCATTCCCATATCTTTAGAAAATTTCCACAGTTTGTTGTGAGAACAACAATATGGCAGAATAGAGGGACGTGTGCATCTTCTCCTGTGAGAACTCCAGAATTGCAACTCGCTGCTGAATGACCATCGACAGGAGAATGTTGGATCCCACACACACACACAAAGATACCTCACATCCAAAGGCAAAGGCAAAGATACCTCGCATCCAAAGCCCCAACAAGATGGTAGGAGGGGCAAAATTGCATTTAGAATCAAACCCCATACCCACCGGAGAAGTTTGGAGGGCTCAAACAAAACCTTGTGTGCTCCAGGACCCGGGGGCCCCACAGAGACTGAGCCAGACCTGCCTTTGAGTGTATGAGTGTCTCCTGTGTACGCGTGGATCAGCAGTGGCCTACTGCATGGACAGGGGCTCTGGCTTCAGCAGACCTGGGTCACCCCAGTCTCTATGTTAGCCACCATCGAGCCACAAAGCAGATGACCCACAAACTGCAGAACAATTATGCCAAAGAAATTCTCACACTGTTAAGAAAGTTCTAGGACCAACAACAGATTTCCCAACCTGGGGATCAGGCAAAGGGACTGTGATCCCTCACGGAATTTGAGTTTGGAGGCCAGCGGGATTTGATTACAGAATTTCCACAGGACTGGGGAAACAGCCTTTTCATGAAAGCAAAAGAGGAAAGTGAAAAATCTGCCTTAAAACTCAACATTCAAAAAACGAAGATCATGGCATCCAGTCCCATCACTTCCTAGCAAATAGATGGGAAAACAACAGAAACAGTGATAGATTTTACTTTTTGGGTTCCAAAATCACTGCAGGTGGTGACTGCAGCCATGAAATTCAAAGACTCTCGCTCCTTAGAAGAAAAGCTATGACAAACCTAGACAGCGTATAAAAAAGCAGAGACATTATTTTACTGACAATGGTCCACATAGTCAAAGTATGGTTTTTCCAATAGTCATGTATGGATTTGAGAGTTGGATCATAAAGTAAGCTGAGCACCAAAGAACTGATGCCTTTGAACTGTGGTGTTGAAGATGTAAAGGTGTTGAACTGTGGTGTTGTATTCTTGAGAGTCCCTTGGACTGCAAGGAGATCAAACCAGTCAATGGTAAAGGGATATCAGTCCCGAATATTCATTTGAAGGACTGATGCTGAAGCTGAAGCTCCAATACTTGTGCCACCTGATGCGAAGAACTGACTCATTAGAAAAGACCCTGATGCTGGCAAAGACTGAAGGCAGGGGATGACAGAGGATGAGATGGTTGGATGGCATCACCAACTCGATGGACATGAGTTTGAGCAAGCTCTGTGAGTTGGTGATTGTCAGGGAAGCCTGGCGTGCTGCAGTCCATGGGGTCGCAAAGAGTCGGACACAACTGGGCAACTGAACTGAACTGAACCAAACTGAACACAGTTAAAGACTTCAGTGTAGTCAATAAAGCAGACGTAGATGTTTTTCGGGAAATCTCTTGCTTTTTTATGATCCAATCGATGTTGGCAATTTGATCCCTGGTTCCTCTGCCTTTTCTAATTCCATTTTGCACTTCTGGAAGTTCTCAGTTCGTGTACTTGAAGCCCAGCTGGAAAGATTTTGAGCATTACGTTGCTAGCATGTGAGATGAGTGCACCTGTGTGGTCGTTTGACCATTCTTTGGCATTGTCTTTGGGATTGGAAGGAAAATTGAACTTTTCCTGTCCTGTGGCCATTTTTGAGTTTTCCAAATTAGCTGACTTATTGAGTGGAGTACTTTAACAGCAGCATCCTTTATGATTTGAAATATCTTAGCTGGAATTCCATCACCTCCACTAGCTGTATTCCTAGTAATGCTGCCTAAGACCCACTTGACTTTACCCCAGGATGTCTGGCTCTTGGTGAGTGATCACACCATCGTGGTTATCTCGGTCATTAAGGCCTTTTTTTGTGCAGTTCTGTTGTGCATTCTTTTCAATTCTTCTTAATATATTCTGCTTCTGTTAGGTGCAAACCATTTCTGTCCTTTATTGTGCCCATCTTTGCATGGAATGCTCCCTTGGTATCTCTAGTTTTCTTGAAGAGTTCTCTAGTCTTTCCCATTCTATTGTTTTCCTCTTTTTTCTTCGCATTGTTCACTTAAGAAGGCTTTTAAAAAAAATCACTCCTTGCTATTCTTTGGAGCTCTGCATTCAGATGGGTATATCGCCCCTTTTCTCCTTTGCCTTTTGCTTCTCTTCTTTTCTCAGCTATTTGTAAGGCTTTCTCAGACAACCGTTTTGCATTTCTTTTTCTTGGGGGAGGTTTTGATCACCGCCTTCTGTACAATGTTACTAACCTTTGTCTTTACTTTTTCAAGTATTCTACCAGTCTAATCCCTTGAATCTATTTGTCACCTTTATTGTATTATTAGAAGGGACTTGATTTAGGTCATATCTGAATGGCCTAATGGTTTTCCCTTCTTTTTTCAGTTTAAGTCAGAATATAATCCTGAAGAATTGATGCCTTTGAACTGTGGTGCTGGAGAAGACTCTTGAGAGTCCCTTGGAGAGCAAGGAGATCAAACCAGTCAATCTTAAGAGAAATCAACCCTGAATATTCATTGGAAGGACTGATGCTGAAGCTGAAACTCCAATACTTTGCCCAGTTGATGTGAAGAGCTGACTCATTGGGAAAGACCCTGATGCTGGAAAAGACTGAAGGCAAAAGAAGTTGGTGGCAGAGGATGAGACGGTTGGATTACTTCACTGACTCAACAGACATGAATTTAAGCAAACTCCATGAGATGGTGAAGGACAGGGAATCCTGGTGTGCTGCAGTCCTTGGGGTCACAAAGAGTCAGACATGACTTAGCAACTGAACAACAAAAACAAGAACAATAGGAAGTTAGGAGAAACTAGATAAAAGGGGGAAACTGCTTTTTAATATGTGTTTAGTCGTGTAAACTATATTTCACTAAAGATTTCCCCATTGAGTCCTGTAGCCTCCAGAATATGTCTGAATCCTAATTTCTCTCAGTACTCACATTTCATTCTGTCCAGGGTAGCAAATGTTTTAGATGTAATGAACGATATTATTTTCAAATTATAATATTTAAAATATTAAAAACAGTATTACAAAATAATCATTAAATCTTGCTTGACAAGGCAGGAGTAAGTACTTACAGATTATATGGAGTGAGTTCTCATGATATTGAAGCATTCCCAGAGAAGTTCTAGAATAACACATGAAAAAGATGTCCATTTCTTCATGGGATTGGGATGCAAAAGGAGGAAGTCAAGAGACACCTGGAGTACCAGGAAAGTTCAGCCTTGGAGTACAAAATGAAGCTCAGCAAAGCCCAGTAGAGTTTTGCCAAGAGAATGCACTAGTCATGGAAAACACCCTCTGCCAACAGTAAAGAGATGACTCTACACATGGACATCACCAGACGGTCAAACCCAAAATCAGGTTGATTGTATTCTTTGCAGCTAAAGGGGGAGAAGTTCTATAGAGCCAGCAAAACAAGACCGGGAGCTGACTGTGGCTCAGATCATGAGTTCCTTAATGGAAAATTCAGGACTAAACTGAAGAAAGTAGGGAAAACAACTATGCCATTCAATATAATCTAAGTCAATTCCCTTGTGGTATACAGTGCAAGTGACGAATAGATTCAAGGAATTAGATCTGATAGAATGCCTGAAGAACTACGGATGGAGGTTCATAACATTTTACAGGAGATGCTGATGAAAACCATCCCCAAGGTAAAGAAATGCAAAAAGGGAAAATGGTTGTCTGAGTTGGCCTTAAAAATAGCTGAGGAAAAAAAATAGAAGTGAAAGGCAAAAGAGAAAAGGAAATGTAGAGTTCCAAAGAATAGCATCTGAATGTAGAGTTCCAAAGAATAGCAAGGACAGATAAGAAAGCCTTCTTAAGTGGACAATGCAAAGAAACAGAGGAAAACAATAGAATGGGAAGGACTAGAGATCACTTCAAGAAAACTGGAGATACCAAAGAACTTCATGCAAAGATGGGCACAATAAAGGACAGAGGTGGCAAGGGCCTAACAGAAGCAGAAGATATTAGGAATACAGAGAAGAACTGTCCAAAAATGGTCTTAATGCCGAATAACCACAATGGTGTGGTCGTTCACCTAGACCCAGACATCCTGGAATGTGAAGTCAAGTGGGCCTTAGGAAGCATTACTAAGAACACAGCCAGTGGATGTGATGGGATTCCAGGTAAAGATGAGTGCTCTTAAAGTGCTGCACTTAATAGGCCAGCAAATTTGGAAAACTCGGCAGTGGCCGCAGGATAGGTTCAGTTCAGTTTTCATTCCAATCTCAAAGAAGGGCAATGCCAAAGAATGTACAAACTATGGTAGAACTGTGCTCACTTCATATGCTAACAGGTGGCAGTAGTGGTACAAGAACCCATCTGCCAGTGCAAGAGACCCAAGAGACAGGGATTCGATCCCTGGGTCAGGAAGATGACTTCAGGGAGGTCATGGCAACCCATTTCAGTGTTCTTGCCTGGAGAATCCCATGGACAGAGGAGCCTGGCGGGCTAGACTCCATAGAATCACAAAGAGTCATGATATAGGCCCATGTAAACATAAAAATGGGAATAGAAACACCAATGGCCAATTTCGGTTTGATAATTATAAGAATTGTTAATTATTATTGCTGACTCCCTTGGTTCCCCACACAGTTGTAAGTGCTAAACCTGTAGTTGCTCATTAAACCCTCACCACAATCTATGAGGAGGAGCTACTGTTGCCCAACTTTAAACATCAGGGAAATGAGGCACATTGAGGGCAGGGCTAAGCAGTCACAAGACTAAGATGTGAACAGATTCTAGGTGCCTGCTGAGCCCCACATCTAACTAGTGCCCACTGCTACCTCTCACCTGATAATACTTACTGTCATCAGGTCACACAAAGCTTTGGAAAACCATACATAAAAACAAACTCAAAAGGGACTAAAGACTTAAGTGTAGGGCTGGAAATTACAAAACTCTTTATTAAAACATAGGCAGAGTAGTCTATGCCAAAAATCGTAGCAAGATTCTCTTGCACCCACCTCCTAGAGTAATGGAAATAAAAGCAAAAATTAACAAATGCAATTTAATAAAACTTAAAAGTTTTTGCACAGCAAGGGAAATTATAAACAAAATGAAAAGACAACCCTCAGAATGGGAGAAAACAATTGCAAATGAAAAAACTGACAAAGGATTGATCTCCAAAACATATAAGCTGCTCAGTCAGCTCAATATGAAAAAAACAAACAGCCCAATCAAAAAAATAGGCAGAAGACATAAACAGACACTTCTGCAAAGAAGACATACAGATGGCCAATAAACACATGATACAATGCTTCAACACTGCTCATTATTAGAGAAATGTCGATCAAAACTGCAATGAAGTACCACCACATACTAGTCAGAATGGCTATTATAAAAAAAAAATCTATAAACAATAAATGCTGGAGAAGATGTGGAGCAAAGGGAGCCCTCTTACACTTTTGGTGGGAATGTAAATTGATACAGCCACTGTGGGGAACAATATGCAGATTCCCGAAAAAAACTAGGAATAAAACTACCATATGACCCATCAATTCCACTATTGGGCATATATCCTGAGAAACCCACAACTCAAAAAGAAACATGTACCCTAAGGTTTACTGCAGCACTATTTACAATAGCCAGGACACAGAAACAACCTAGATGTGCATATACAGATGAATGGACAAAGAAGTAGTGGTACATACGTACAATGGAATGTTACTCAGCCATAAGGAACGAATTTGAGTCAGTCATAATGAGGTGGATGAACCTAGAAACTGTTATACAGAGTGACAAAAGTCAGAAAGAGAAAAACAAGTATAGTAAATTAAAGCATATCTATGAAATCTAGACAAATGGCACTGATGAACCTATTTGCAGGGAAGGAATGCAGAAACAGAATAGAGAACAGACTTGAGGACATAGCAGGGGAATGAGAGGGTGAGACAAATTGAAAAAGTAGCACTACACACACACACACACACACACACACACACACACACTACCATGTGTAGAAGAGACAGCTAGTGAGAAGTTGCTATATAACACAGGGAACCCAGACTGGAGCTTTATATGAACTAAAGGGGAAGGATAGGGGGAGGGGAGTGGAGAGAGAGAGGATACATATACATAGCTGCAACTGATTTGTAATGTTGTATGGCAGAAACCAGCACAACATTGTGACACAATTATCCTCCATTTAAAAATTTAAAATGTCAAACTGAGGTCCAATATTTGCCTCCAATTTAATAACAAGAAATTTAAAGCACCGATATTCATCATTTTGGTTGTTATTGGAGGGGAATTTTCTTGTTACATGGAGGAAGGGGCTTCCTCAACCTCTCATCTCTCTTCCTGTCCCTGAAAAATATTACCGTTCTAAAGGCTTTTATGGGGGTGCAGTAAGAATGTACTTGCTTCCCTGCCATTTTATGTTTTTAACACTTGCAAGAACAATAGACACCTCTTTTAGGTAAAAAATAAATAATATAAAAAAGAGCAGAAAAGCAACCTTTCCCCAAAACATACAACCCCAAAACACCTGCTGAATGTTTTTATCTGCATTTCATAGTTCAAGAATATATTATATTCTTTCTTATGCAGGCATTTATATATTTACGCATGTAGGGATGTGTTTGTATCAGATCGGATCAGATCAGATGCTCAGTCGTGTCCGACTCTTTGCGACCCCATGAATCGCAGCACGCCAGGCCTCCCTGTCCATCACCAACTCCCGGAGTTCACTCAGACTCACGTCCATCGAGTCAGCGATGCCATCCAGCCATCTCATCCTCTGTCATCCCCTTCTCCTCCTGCCCCCAATCCCTCCCAGCATCAGAGTCTTTTCCAATGAGTCTTTGCATGAGGTGGCCAAAGTACTGGAGTTTCAGCATCATTCCTTCCAAAGAAATCCCAGGGCTGATCTCCTGCAGAATGGACTGGTTGGATCTCCTTGCAGTCCAAGGGACTCTCAAGAGTCTTCTCCAACACCGCAGTTCAAAAGCATCAATTCTTTGGCGCTCAGCCTTCTTCCCAGTCCAACTCTCGCATCCATACATGACCACAGGAAAAACCATAGCCTTGACTAGATGAACCTTTGTTGGCAAAGTAATGTCTCTGCTTTTGAATATGCTATCTAGGTTGGTCATAACTTTCCTTCCAAGGAGTAAGCGTCTTTTAATTCCATGGCTGCAGTCACCATCTGTAGTGATTTTGGAGCCCAGAAAAATAAAGTCTGACACTGTTTCCACTGCAACATCTCATTTTAGTTTTCCAACCCTCCTATCACTATAGTGGGTTGACATATGTCCTGAAAAAGACATGTCCAAACCGCAATCCCTGAACCTGTGATGAGACCATTTGGGGAATAAGGTCTGTGGCATGAAACTACATGAAATCATGAAATTGACATTAAATCATCCTGTATTTAGGGTAGACTCGACAATGAATGACTGGTGTCCTATAAGAAAAAGGCAGAGGGAGAGCGTTGTGACCTCACTAGCCCTTTTGAGATTGCTACAGCACCGCCCCCAAGATCAGGCTTCCCTGATAGCTCCGTTCATAAAGAATCTGCCTGCAATGCGGGAGACCTGGGTTTGATCCCTGGGTTGGGAAGATCCCCTGGAGAAGGGAAAGGCTACCCACTCCAGTATTCTGGCCTGGAGAATTCCATGGACTGTATAGTCCACGGGGTCACAAAGAGGCAGACACAGCTGGGCGACTTGCACTGCACAAGAGAGAGGAGGGTCGGCTCAGAGCCCTGAGAAGTGCCCAGGTGCAGACGACCCCACAGCAAAGGTCAAACGGAAGTTCCTCTGCTGAGGCGGCATCCCGGAAGAAGCTTTGGTCTTTGTGGAGTGGTGGCCTGGGGCCTGTGCACCTCAGCAGTCTCGGGCTTAGCTGCTCAGAACTGAGGGAGAAGCCTCACCTGCGAACAGGGAGGAATGGAACTTGGCGCCTGCCTTGTGCCTCACTAGAGAGCCCTGCGCCCACCACTGCCCTACTGCAACGGTTGGCAGTGCTTGGGAGCAGTCAAGGTTAGTTTGCTTCCTTTAGGGATACTTATCTTTAACGCCGACAAACACACCGCCTTCTGGGGTCGTACTGTTTTCCTGACCCACAGAACCTTTTGACTTAAAGACATTTGATGCTCCCAATCCTGGAATTCTGGTATTCATGTTGAATACACCTTATAGCATATTAGAATGGCTGTACCCAGAGATACCATCCCTTCCTTGTTGGAATGCCAGTGCCACATCTGTCTGGAAATCCTCATTGAGCCTGTGACACTGCCTTGCAACCACACGCTCTGTAAAGCATGCTTCAAATCGACTGTGGAGAAGGCAAATTTGTGCCGTCCTTTCTGTCGCCGCCGGGTCTCTTCGTGGACTCGGTACCACACCCGAAGAAATTCTCTTGTCAATACGGAACTGTGGGAGATAATTCAAAAACACTATCCAGAGGAATCCCGGCTTAGAGTCTCTGGGCAACAATCAGAGGAAATCATTGATGACTATCTGCCAGTTCGTCTCTTAAGTCAACCTGGGGAGTTAAGAAGAGAATATGAAAAGGAGAGAAGCAAGGAGGAGGCAGAGCGATGAGCCATTCAGGAGGGAGAAAACAAAGCCAGTGAAGAATACATACAGAGATTACTGGCAGAGGAGGAAGAAGAGGAAAAGAGACAGGCAGAAAAAAGGCACAGAGAGATGGAAGAACAACTGAAAAGAGATGAAGCGCTGGCAAGAAGGCTAAGCCTTAATATTAGCAATGTCTGTGAGGAACGTGTCTCAACTCTCCGCTCGTATTCCAAACAATCTAATCCAGTCACACCCGAGTCACGAAGGAAAAGGCAGAGCAAACGAAAAAACACTGGCGATATTCAGAAGTATTTGTCACCGAGTTCTCAACTTGAGTCAACGTCACAGTCTGAAGTTGTAGAAGAAGACGGGAAAACCTCCAGGTCCAAGGAAACTGACAGCGGTGATGGGAAGAACCCTACATGGCAAGACACAGAAATTGAGGAAGATGTGCCAGCACTTTCTCCTCAAATATGCCTTGAAGTTCAAAAGCAAGATGCAGAAGCTTCAGTGGAGTCACTGAAGTAGACCTCAGTTATGTGCCAGTGGTGGAGAATGGTACCTTGAAGGAAAAGTGAAAACAAAACAAATCAGTCACGAAAGAGAGTTATGTGTCATCAGTCGTGAAGAGCCTAAAGCTGGAGTTTCCTCTTCTGGAGAAACTGCAGTTAAGCCTTATGGCGAAACAGAGAGTGGATGTACAGTGTCAGATGTACACAGACACTGAAAAATAACACAGTTGTGACAGAAAATGAGGAGTCTCCCCTACTGACCAATAAGGACATCTCCAGAGCAAAAAACCAGGAATCTTTGTCTGAAGCAGTCAGCGATCCATGCTATTCTACAAAAAGAAGAAAAATGTTCCTCAAAGCTTCCTCCAACCAAGAGTAAACAAGTCCACTTCACCCCAAAACTGATAGACTTGGAACGTCTATTTTTTGAGAGACATAAACAAGAAGAACAGGGTAGGTTATTAGCATTGCAGCTTCAGAAAGAGGTGAATCAAGAACAAATGAGGCCAACCTGGCTAAAAGGATCCCCAGATGAATATCAGTTGCGTGCTACGTCTTCACCTCCAGGCAAATTACTAAATGGACAGAGGAAGAATGCCAAAGAGAGAAGCTTCCAAAGACAAACTGGTCTAGAGCATCCAGCACCTCACAGAGCCTCAATAAGTGAATATTGGCAACCTTCTTTTAAGTTCCAGTTGGAACACTGTGCAGTTAATGCAAGAAAGTACCAAGTTCTACTGTAGATACTTGTACATAAAATGACTCATTCTCTACAGCCTGGTAAGTCAAAGAAAAGTATTTTTCAGATGTTTCACAGATACACAAAGTAATGCTTGGGTAAGAAGAGTGTTTACAACCTAGGAAAGCTGGATTGTGAAGCTCTATCATAGATTCCTTATAAATTTTTCATTAGTGCTGCTCTGTGGGCACACTCATTGTCCCTAATTAAAGGCCTGTGTGATCACAGAGGCAGAGTATACAGATGTGTTTCTGCCAAACCCAGTTGTAAGCAAGAATTCCACTCCTTTCATTTTTTTTAAATAACTGGGGCGGACTAAGTTTAAGTTGACGGTCCTTATGGATGTAAAAATGCCTTGGCCAACTCCCAAGAAATCTTAATGTCCATGCATTTCCCCCCAAGATGCATATTTTAGTGCCTTTGAGCACTTTTTTGTCCTGACTAGTAATCAGAGCAACAGTATCATATACCAGGTAACTAAGGAAGCCAGGCAGAGTTTAAAATCTGTTTTCTTGCAACTTTCTCCTTACATTTGCAGAGCACTTGACATGTATCTTCCACAACACTAATTTCTGGTTTGATTGTTTTCAGTATTACAGCATTTTCTTTGACTTCAAATGGGTTAAATCATGGAGTCAGAAAAATCAGACGTTTCTCGAAAATGATGACTTAGCTGAGAGAAAGGAGAGCTGGTGCAAAAGGAGTTAATCTTGGCTTGAGACTGAGTGGGATAGACTGAGAATTTGGAAGTACTGGAACTGAGTGGATGATAGACAACTGGGTCTAGGATGGAGTAGCAGGTGGAGTTTGGCAATATATTCTTTCTTGTCTTTTCTTTGCTAAATGACACAGAAAGCATGTGCGTTTTACTGCTTTTCACACCATACTATGTAAGCTGCTCTTCCAAAACACAAAATGGGAATGTACTGTAGCAGAGTTATGTCGTAATATCCTGTGTTATAGAACCTGACTAAACATGTTGTTTCCTTACGTTGTCATTGGTATTGATACTGACTCTTATTTGTATTTATGCACAAAAATGGAAAGGATGATACTTGGATTTTGCCCTGTCTTACCCCTGAAAGTTAAATCAGAGAGCAGCAATTTCACCTGTGAAATTTAACTTAGAGACTGTTAAACTTTTATTTCATTCATATGAAAAACTTGGAGCAAAAAAACCCAACAGTTTTAACAGCATTTCTGCTGATGTCTAGTTTGCCATCCTTTTAAGGTAATGATACAATACAATGTCCTAGAGAATAATACTAGCTCAAATTTGTCAGTGATTTTATACATAATTATGCTTTTTGCCTCCAAATTTCATAACTGACATTCTGTAATTTTGCATACTTGATGACATATACTTCAATATTGATTGGGTGATAATGGGTAGAATTCTGAAGGAAATTTAAACTTTAATTTCCCCTTTCTCTTAAATGATTGTCCCCTGAGTGATGATTGTGCTGAAATGAAGTGTAGTTAGAAACTAACCAGATTTGTCTAAAATAGACTAAAATCTCTCTTTTCATCAAACTAATATTTTTTAAGACCTGTTTTGCTTTACATTTTAAGGACTCTTTGAATTAAAGTTTTGTAATTACACCTTCCTGGAGTAGTCCATTACCAAAATGGATATAAAATAGTGTAATGTATTTAGGATTTACATATATAGCCACGGATTTGTCTGTGTAAAGTTTCCTGACTAACATCTTTTTTAAGGTAAATTTTAATTTTTCAGTTACTCTTTCTGATGCTCCTACCATAAATGCATTTTTGTGATAAACTAGTAAATGTTTTGTGTCAGTCATTAGTATATACTGATGCGTTTCCTCCCATTTTTATGGAAGGGATAAGGCAGTGTTTAATTTCTCAGGGAGTACTAAAACTGTGCGGAACTTGAGAATCTGGAAATGAAAATAATTGATAAAAAGAAAAAGAAGAGAAGGAGAGAGAGAGATGTCACACAGGCAAGAAGGCCATGTGAAGATGGAGGAGGAGATTGGGGCCCTGCTGCCACAAACCAAGGAGCTCCAGGAGCATTCAGACCCGAGAAGAGGCAAGAATGGATACTACCCCAGAGCATTTGGAAGAAGCACGGTCATGCGCAACACATTGATTTTGGGCATTATGTCTCCAGAATTATGAGAGAATACATTTTTTACATTTCAGACAACATAGCTTGTGGAGCTTTGTTACGCAGTCTTCAGGAGCTAATATGCTCACTAACAGCATCCCCAAATGTTCTTGTAAATAATCAACACACTGCATTCTATATTTTTCATGCCTACTGTGAGAGAAATTGCAATAAAGATTTATAAGTAGAAATAAATATAGATAACGTTTCTCATTACCAAGGTTTATAAAATGTATTGTCACTTTCAGAGCTCACAGCATCTCTGTGAGGTAGTCATTGTTACTACTTCCCATTTTGTAATAGGAAAATGAAAAAGGATAACTGAGGGACAGGGAGAAGAAGAACTTGGGGGAGAGGGAAGAGGTTACCCAAGAAAAACATAAAAAGTACAAGAGAGGCGGAAGTGTGTGTTGTTGTTTAGTCGCTCAGTCGTGTCCGACTCTTTCGTGACCTTGTGGAATGTAGCCCGTCAGGCTCCTCTTCCCATGGGATTTCCCAGCCAAGAATGCTAGAGTGCCGTTTTCTTCTCCAGTGTCACCTCTATAGAACCCCCTTAATTTAAAAAGAGGAGGAAGGGCTCACTGGAGTCATCAGAAATTCCTGAGAGGAGCTGGGCCTGGGATAGTGGGCAGTACCTAAGGGGGCTAGATGGAAAGGAGGGGATGGGGAGTCCATCCTGACTGGAGTGAAGAGTGGGGGTGCCAGGTGAGCAGACAGGGCTCAGAGGCAACTGATGGGACACTCCAGGGATCTGAGGCCATCCGGGTGTAGGGCTGATTGGGGAAGGACCATAGTTGCTTCCATGGGACACTACACAGCCCCTTTATACACTGATATGGTGTACAACGTTGGTAAGGAGTAAAGTGCCCTGTGCTTCTGTCACTGGTCTACAGGGCAGAAAAGGACCAGGTCCACTGACAGTAGGGAAGCTGAGCTGATGCCAAGTTCCCAGAGCCTCCTTTAAAGTAGGAAGCAGGCATAAAGCAGAAGGATTCATGACTAAGGGGTCCCCCACACCTCCTGGAGACCATAACACTCTCTTTGGTTTCTCTCTGACCCCAGGTCCTATGGACTCCATCTGCCAGTGAGGTCCTGTCTGCCTCCTGGGGTCACATTCCTAACCAGAACACTCTGTCCACCCATTAGCTCTCCCCACGTTCTGGTCTGTTCCATCTCTGCATCGTCCCTGAGATCACTCAGGCTTTTCTCCTCCTTCATTGCCTCAACCCCTTTCATCAGCTCGGTGAGGTGTATCCCAACACTGTGCTTTCCTTCACACCTATTATGATTTATTCCTTATAATATTTCTCTGAAGAGTTCAATGCTTTACACTCAGAAGTTATATAGCTAAGAGATAACCACGTGTAATACAAAGATTGATCTGAAGTCTTCACAGTGAAGCCCATACAAAATCTCTTATTTCAAGGAAATAGGAGAAATGAACAAAAAGAACACAAGGCTCCTTTGGCTTCAGAATCTCAATAAAAAATAGCCTCAACAGTTAGTGAAATTGTAGGTATTAACATATCATGGAAAACAGATCTTGTGCCAATATTAAAATTAACAGCCAGGCTTTTGTATAGATGGCATTTCTTTTTTTCTTTTTTTTTTTTAATTTTATTTTATTTTTAAACTTTACATAACTGTATTAGATTTGCCAAATATCAAAATGAATCTGCCATTTATTATAAACAGCAAAATATATGTAATGTCTAAACTATAAAATGTTCATGTTACAGTGTCTCTAACATGAGCTGCTTTAATATTTCGAGGTGAAAAAGTGTCAGAACATCACAGTGGAAACAATGCAACACTGATAAACTCTAGTGATCAAAAACATTCTCTTTTAGTTTATTTTAAACAATTCATAATTACAGAGGGAATGTCCCAGTTGTGTATAGTAGGAGACAAGCCCCTTTTCCAGACCAAAAGGCACTCAAGACTCAGGATGACATGAGCTCTGATCCAATCCAGCCAAGTGGAGCTGGTTCCTTTAAAGCAGTGGTTACATATTCTTCAGGTTGAGCCCTCAAGGACAAAGGAAATTAGAAAACACTCCTTCTCTTTAAACCTACCGTGGGCTCCCCAGGTGGCACAATGGTAAATAATCTACCTTCAAATGCAGGATACACAAGAGACACAGATTTGATTCCTGGGTCAGGAAGATCGCCTGGAATAGGAAATAGCAACCCACTCCAGTACTCTTGCCTGGAAGATTCCATGGACAGAGGAGTCTGGCAGGCTACAGTCTATGGGTTCGCAAAGAATGGAACACAACCCAGCATGCACGTGGGCACGCGCACACGCACACACACACACACACACGCACACACTCACTTCACCCATACTGGTCAGTCTCATTGCTTTGGTCAAGTGAGTGGAAGGCAGTTCAGTTCCAGTTCAGAGCCACCATGTTCCCATGCAAAGGTGCCATGTGGATGATCCAGACTTAATCTTTTTCCTGAGAGCCCCTTGCCACACATCTTCATGAGATGATCAAGACCGTATACTTTGAGACTGCTTCCTGACTAGCCTCCTTTCAGGACAGACACTGACAGTGCCTTTCTTCATGGGGCCACGTAGTTTTTCTTGGTCAACTCCTGAGTCCCCATGACAAGGCAAGAGGAACTTGAGAACATTTGTTGCTGGACTTGTGTGGGAGCATGAGAGGATATGCGAGAGTAAGTCTTCTTCACTCCTAAACCACGGAGTCTACTTCAGTGTGGTGCTGGACTTGACTGGCCCAACTCTTGTGCACTACTTTTTCCCACACACTTCCTTTTTTCTATTTTGTCTTCATTTTGTTAAATGACAGGTATTGGATCCCACCCTCAATAAAATAAAACCACTATATACTGGGGAAGACAAATAGGGCAACATTTCTATCAGAAAATATAGGCTTGAAGAGCATGGCACTATAGATGCTTGCATGACCAGTCACACTAAACATGCTCAGGGGTGAAAGTTTAGCATCACAGTTTTTATGCTTTTTTCAGCCTTTAGAAATGTAACACAACTTTTACCATAGAACAAGTCAACCGTAATGAGTATAACCTTGAGTATCGATACTGTTGTGCAAATTAAAGGTGTGTGGTTTAGTCCAGAGCTGACCATCCTGATATCGATCCTTGGCACCTAACAGTACCTGTCATCACATTCGTTTATAACAACCTCTTCATGTTTTGGATGTTAAGGAGAAAACTAGTGTCCTCCTGTGACATTTGCTCTTGCTAAAACATCTAGCAATCGGTGTATGTAGCTAAATTTTCTGTTTCAAGGAAGAAAGAAAATATTATCTTTTCCTAGAAGCTATTTCACAATCACCTGATTAGTGCAAATGTATGATAAAGCTTCTTCCAGGCAGATGCTGTCTGAGCATCCCATCAAATGACACAAGGGACAGTACTGGCAATGAGAATCACACAGCTGCTTTAAAAGCAAACATTGTGAAGAGGAAGGTTAAATGAGCACAGGGGTCAAGGTCCTACTCATACCCTGGATTCTGTGCCAGTTCTGCACAAATCACACCTTTTGTCCACGTGATAACCACATCCGTTAGATTTCTGTGAATTTGTGGAGTTACAGGATTTTAAATTGTAAATGACCACTCGACTCTGAAAAATTGATGTCATATGTTATTGAAGAAAGTAATTTTATTATCTTGGCAAATAAAACCATGAATTCTACATAAAAAGAACAATCCCTTCATGTTCAAAAGTTTATTTTCATTGGCGTTGCCAGGGGAAAGTGGCAGGATGTGAGAATGCAGCACAACAGTAAGACGGGGTGATGCCGCCTGGCCTGGAGCAGTCTGACATCAGCCCCATCCTGATGTTTCATTGCACGTTCTGTATTCTCCTGAACAGCAGAGGATGGTAGCAAGCAAATCTGCTCATTGTCATCCATTTCTTCCAAGAAATGAGACAGCGGTGTCTTGAAGAGCACATGTATGCTTTCTTAGATTGTGTCGCTTCTCGCCCTCTCCCATTCCTGGCAGAAGACAGCTCAGAAGATCTTTTGACTTGAATATTTTCCCATTTAGTAAAACCACACCATCACCACATACTTTTTCTTTAAAGCTTTATTGATTTATTTATGGTGGCAATGAGTCTTCATCGCTGCGTGCGGGCCTTCTCCAGTTGCAGCGTGCGGGGGCTACTCTCTAGTTGTGGTGCAGGAGCTTCTCATCGCAGTGGCTTCTCTTCTGGCTGCAGGACGGGCTCTAGGCACGCAGGCGTCCGTATTTGCAGCATGAGTGCTCAGTAGTTGAGTTCACAGGCTCTAGAGTGCTGGCGCAGTAGTTATGTTGCATGGGCTTAGTGGTCCCACAGCATGTGGTATCTTCCTGGGCCACGGATCGAACCAGCGTGTCTTGCATTGGCAGGTGGATTCTTCACCACTGAGCCACCAGGGAAGCCCACCAAATGATTTTTTAAATAAATGAAATGAAGACCATGCAGGATTCATTCACATAATGGGAGCATCGACAGGTCCCAGAGTTAAGCTCGACACATTCTCCCAACCTATGCTGCCATGCATGGGCTGGTGGTTTTGAAGAGGTCCTGAACTAAGGTTGAGGACAGGTTTCTGTGCCTGCGTGCTCCACTTCCAGATAACTTGGGCTTCTTGACCCCAAACAGCACATGCTGCCAACTTGGGCTCAAGAGGAGCCCATCCTGATTCAAGGCTTGAGTTCTGGAATGCTGCAGAACCTGAAAGCAGAAAGTTTGTATTTCCTGGGGAACAGAGACAAGACACTATTTTGTCTTGGAGATGAATTTTCTTCCTTCTGGTTCTTCTCCTTCTTCCTATACCTTTCCTCCTGGCTCAGATGCAACCAAGGTGGATGGGACCCTTGCATTCTGCCTCCTCCTGCTGCATGGAGCCAGGCACTTGGGTGGGGGCCCCGAAGAGAAGTGGGCCTTGGGCAGGCTGGACCTAGCTTTTGTGCACTTATTTCTGCAGAGTTAAATCCAACATCATGACCACCTCCCACACAGAACTGCATTTGTTGACTAAACCACCCCCTTATGTTTGGGTAATTCTGTGCTCTGGGTGGCACGTGGGGTATTCCTATCTTACTCAAATGTGCATTTTACTGTTGCCCACACTAACTGACCTTTTCAAAGTCTGTTCAGTAGAATCTCTGCACAGGATTTCCCCTGGGATATAATAGTTTGTTTCTGTAAATAGAAATGGGTTATCTGGAGAGGTTCCTTCATACGCAGTTGGCCCTATCACTTTGGATTCTTTTCTTGGTAGCTTTCATGCTTCACCAGGTGGGCCCACAATGCCCCATTCATTTATCTTAAATTCATCTCTCTGCCAACCTCCTGAAGATCGGGATTAACAAAGATGCAAGGGATAATTCCTAGGCTTCCCTGAGTCCTTTGACCTTAGAGAAGAAGTATTTAATAATCAGGGAATTGATCTGACAAAATCAGATGGAAGGTGTTAGTACAGTTTGGAACATCACATTCAAATAGAGGTATGTTTTAAGGGAAGAGAAAAAGTCATTGAAGTCAAAGTAACCAAATATCCAAGGAGGAGATGTTCACTTCCCAACTGCCTGTTTAGAATATGGAGAAAATGTGTATCCTTATCTGTCATTCATTCATTGACTTATACATTCATATTAATAAATAATATGTTCCCCAACAGTGGTGAGGGTCTGCACGCCCAGCTCTTTCCATTGATGTGGTCAATAAAGTCCCCTTATCATCTACAATTTGTAGAACAAGACACTAAGTTTTTCGCTACATACATTGAAACAACGTCCTTTAGTATCATAGTGCATTTTTTCTTTTTTTTTTTTTTTTACCACGCTGCATGGCATGCAGAATGTTAGTTCCCCAACTGGGGATTAAACCCATGCTCCTTGCAGTGGAAGTGTGGAGTTTTAACCACTGGACCTCTGGGGACGTCCCTGGTGTTATATATTTTGCTTCTATTATTAAACAGAATTTGGAAATTTCAAGAGGAAAAGGAAAGTAATCATATTTTGGGGCTGTTCTTCCTTCCACATGTTTCTAGATTTATTCTTTTACTAATTCCTTTCTGTTTCCTCTATGCATTCTTCAGGGTGAATCTGCTGGTGAAAACTTTTTCTTAGTCTTTCTTCACTTGAGAATGCCTTTTTAATCCCCAATAATTTCTGAAGGTTAATTAAGCTAGATACAGGACTTGAGGTTGTCAATTCCTTTATTCCAGCACTTGGAAAATGTGCACTTCCTTGTGGACCACATCATTTCTGATAAGAAATTGCTGTCCTTTATATACCACTTTTCTCCTATAGGCAGTACGTTGTGTTTCTTTCCCTGATTTCCCTTTTACATTTACTGTTCTGAGCTTTGACTATGGTGTGTCTTTTCTTAAACTTCTTTAGATTTACTCTGCTTTGGGTCCACTCAATTTCTTAAAGATATAGATTTAGACACCTATGTAATCAGCTAATTTACTTTTATAGGTTATTTATTATTTATTTGTTTATTTTGGGTGCACTGGGGCTTTGGTGCTGTGTGTGGGCTTTCCCTAGTTGCAGCGAGTGGGGGCTGCTCTCTAGTTGTGGTGTGCAGGCTTCTCATTGTGGTGGCTTCTCTTGTTGCAGAGCGTGGGCTCCAGGCTCACGGGCTTCAGTAGTTACAGCTCGTGGGCTCTAGGGTGTGGGCTCAGTAGCTGTGGTGCACCGGCTTAGTTGCTCCTCGGTATGTGGGATCTTCCACGACCAGGGATGGAAACTGTGTCCCCTGCTTGGCAGGCTGATTCTTAATCACTGGAACACCAGCGAAGTCGCTGGTCCATTAATTTATGACAAAAGGAACCAAGAATACACACTGGGGAAAGGACAGTTTCTTCAAGAAATGGTGTCAGGAAAATTAACCACCACATGCAAAATAATGAAACTTGACCAGTATCTTCAACCATACACAAAAATGAACTCAAAATGGGGTTAAAGACTTGAACATAAGACCTGAAATCATTAAACTCCTAGAAGAAAACAAGCAGTACACCCCTTGACATAGATCTTGGCAGTGATTTTTTTAATCTGACACCAAAGCAAAAGCAACAAAAATAAATGGGACTACATCAAACTACAAAGCTTCTGCACAGCAAAGGGAACCATCAACAGAATTAAAAGACAACCTACTGAATGGGATAAAATAATGGCAAATATCTGATAAGGGGCTAATGTCCAAAATATACAAAGAACACAAACAGCTCAATAGCAAATAATAATAATAATAATCCTATTTAAAAATGGACCGATCTGAACTGACATTTTTTCCAAAAACACATACAGATGGCCAACAGGTACATGAAAAGTTGTTAAACATTATTAATTGCTGGGGAAGGGCAAATCAAAACCAAAATGAGATATCACCTTACACTCGTTAGAATGACTGTTATTAAAAAAGACAGGAAATAACAAGTGTTGGCAGGGATGTGGAGAACTTTGTGCACTGTTGATGGGAATTTAAATAGGTGCAACCACTATGGAAAACAGTCTGGAGGTTCTGAAAAAAATTGAAAAAAGAAAAGAACTATCATATGACCTGGCAGTTCCACTTCTGGGTATTATCCAAAGAAAATAAAAACACTAATCTGAAAAGGTATATGCATCCTCATGTTCATTGCAGTATTATTTACAGTAGCGAAGATATGGAAACAACCTAAGTATCCACAGTGTGAATAGATAAAGACAAAGTGGTACATGTACTTAATGGAATATTATTCGCCCATAAGAAAGAAGAGAAATCTTTTTGCTTGGGATGACATGGATGGATCTTGAGGGCATCATGCTAAGTAATTCAAACAGAGAAAGGCAAATACTGTTTGTTCTCTTTTACCCAGAATCTGAAACAATGCCCCCCTCAAATCAAGCTCGTAGTACACTGAACAGATTGGTGGTTGCAGTGGGTGAGGGGTGGGGGGTGAGAAAAATGGAGAACTTTTTAGCTTAAATAAATTGAATAAAGAATTGTAATTAAAAGTGTAAGTTTAGGTCTTTTGCCAGAGTTGATGATTATTAGCCATTATTTTTCAAATCCATTTTCACCCATGCCCTTTTTCTACTCTGCTTCCAGAACAAAAATGAGAAGCATAGTATATCCTTCGTTAGATCAATGGGTCCCTGAGGCTTTGTTCTTTTTAAAATCACCTTTTCTCTTTGTTGTTCTGATTGTATGATCTCTAACATACTGTCTTCGAGTTCACTGATTCTTTTCTCTATTCTGTTCTTCAGGCTGTCCATTGAGCTTTTAACTCATGTTTCAGTTCTAAAATTGCTAATTGGTTTTCTCTATATCTTGTGTTTCTTTGCTGATACTTGGTTTTTTTTTTCATTTGTTTCAAGCATATTTGTAAGTAATTATTGAAACATTTTCATAAGGTCTACTCTAAATTCCTGGTCAGATAATTCCAACATCCATGTCATTTCTGTGTTGATGTCTGTTGATTGCCTTTTTTCAATTTGAGATTTATCTAGTTCTTGGATATTGTATCCAGATTTTGAATAATGTGATATGATATTCTGTACGTTATTTATTTTTTATTTTTATTTATTATTTATTTGGCTGTGCCAGATCCTCATATTGAAGCCCCTTTACATTATTAGAATAAGCTCCATAATATCATGATCTATTTTTTATATGCTGCTCAATTGTGTTTGCTAATATTTAAGAACATTCCTTCATATTCCTTTTATGCTTTTAGGGTGTAATTTAATTTTAATGAATTTTTTTGCTATTTTTTAAAATCAATTTTATACTTGCTTTATGATTTTACTTTTTTCTCTGCCCTTGGAGTCATTTAAGTAGCATTAATATAATCTTACCTTCAAATTAGAACATTATCTAACACCATAAACAAAAATAAACTCAAGATGGGTTAAGGACCTAAACGTAAGACCGGATACTGTAAAGCTCCTAGAGGAAAACACTTTTTGACATAAATCACAGTGATATTGTTACCAGCCAAAATCTTGGCCTTCTCTGTCCACTAAAGCCAAATGAATAATATGGAGACAGAGTCTGGAGGAAATAAAAAGGTGGCTTTTATTCTCAGCTGGCAGAGAAGGGAAGACAGTAGGTTCATGCCTCAAGAACTGTGACCCCACCCCAATCCATGAGGAATCTAGGGACTTATATAAGGCAAGGAAGGGCTTGTCTTCAGGAGTCAGTGAGGAACAAAGGTGATAGGATCTTGATTTCTTCCTCTTGCGTTGTTTCAAAGACAGTCATAAACTGGTGTCAGTAACCCACTAATTGAGTCTGACAGTTCAATGGCTCTGTGGTCTTCTTTCTGATGTGTAACTATAAGGATAAATGCCAGCTAGGGGGTGTATTTAGCATAGAATCAATGAAAAAGAAGAGAAAATACAGGACAAAATCTGAATGTATAGAAGGTTTGTGGGAAGGGAATCTTGAGAAAAGAATTGTATGTGTGGTCAAGCTTGCTAAATTAGAATGGATTTATGCTTTTAAAGAACAAGTCAATATCAAAAGTACATTGGTGTGAAGTCAGAATTTGGTTTTATTTCTATTAAAAAGACCATTTTCTTGGACTATTGCTTTTATCTTGATAAGATATTAGGAAAGGTTTTTCTTTACCCTTTAGGTAGTCTGCCTAGTAAACAAAGATTTTATGTCTTACCAAACTGATTTCCAGTGCTTCATCTTCTCTTTACCAGGTCTTTGGTTTCTTGGGAAAACTGAGTCTTCTCAATATTGAAACTGTTCAATTTGCTTTCTGTATTTGCCTTTAAAATCTACTGTGTAAAGTAATTAACCTCCAATTAAAATAAATAAATTTATATTTTAAAAAATCTACTGTCAATTTGGTTAAATAGATTTATTTATTTCATAATGATCTATGATCCCATTGAATCAAGTGTTCAAATCTTTTGACATTTTTGACATCTTCTTAAAATCAAATTATAAATGGAGTCTTTTTAACCTTTAACTAACTTTGAGATTTCCCAGAAGACCTCTGGAAAATCTCAAAGGTCACCTGGTAAGATGTCAAAGACTTCCCTGTAGCTCAAATGGTAAAGAATCTGCCTGCAATGCAGGAGATGAGGGTTTGATCCCTGAATCAGGAAGATTGTCTGGAGAAGGGAATGGCAGTCCATTCCAGTATTCTTGCCTGGAAAATCCCATAGACATAGAAGCCTGGCGGGCTACAGTCCGTGGGGTCGCAAAGAGTCAGACATGACTGAGTGACTAACACACACAAGATGTTAAGATAATTAGGTTTATTTGATATGGTTAAATACATGGGAAGCATTATCAAATAAGTGATACTAAACCTTCTTAGGTTATATTTGTATTGATACATGATTTTTTAAATTTATATTCATTTATTTATTTTTGGTTGTACTGGGTCATTGTTGCTGCACACGGGCTTTCTCTAGTTGAGGAAAGCAGGTGCTACCCTTCGTTATAAAATGGTTAACAGTCAGGTAGGAAGGCCAGGGGTCCCCAAGCGGCAGGAGGAAGCCAGCGTCTGCTTGTCTGCAAGCAGCTGACTTTTTTTTTTTTTTTCTATATTCCTTTGCTTGCACTCTAGCCATGTAGGAGGCTCCTTTTGATCCTGTGCTGCTATGACGACAATTGGTCTGCTTAAACTAACTTTTCCCCAAACTTTGAGCTGCTAATTGCCCAACCAAACAATACATCTAACTCATGGAAGTGTTTTTCTTAAGCTATGTTATTGAAACTTATGTATCTCATTTGGAGGCCTTCAAGACTTATGTCCATTGTTTTATGGATACAATATATCTCTCCCAGAGATATCTCCTCTGGAGACAACTCTCCTTGTTCCATCCAATATGTATGTTGTGAGAGAGAAACCTGGTGTGACTCTCTCAGCCATGAGGTGTTTTGTATATCTGTGATCAACAGCTTGCTAACCGGCATAAGATGCCTTGCTAAAAATTGTCAAGCGGGTATCTTTTCTGCCCCCTTCTGATGTCTATGTCAGAAGCTATCTCTATCCTTTTTATACTTTAATAAAACTTTGCTAAACAAAATCTCTGAGTGACCAAGCCCCACCTCTGGCCTTAGATTGGAATCCTCTCCTCTGGAGGCCAAGAATCCTGGTGTCATTCACAGCTCACAGCCACAACCTTTCAGTTGCAGGGTGCAAGCTTCTCATAGCAGTGGCTTTTTGTCGCTGAGCAAAGGCTCTAGGCATTCAGCTTCAGTAGTTGCAGCACATGGGCATATTTGCTCTGCAGAATGTGGGATCCTCCTGGACCAGGGATCAAATCTGTGTCCCCTACATTGGCAGGTGGATTCTTATCCTCTGCACCACCAGGGAAGTCTGACATATGTATTTAATATAAGTGTTCCAGAAATTGTACAGAAGTCCTAGAAATCCAATGTGTCCTGGAATGTTATCAGTCATAATTCCAGCTGTAATCTTAAAATGTTTTGTGTCACATAAATAACCAAATTTCATAGTCAATTTCTTATAATGAACTCTCATCAGAGAGTTTACTTGCTGTGTTCTCTCAAAGGTCTTAAATGTATTTTCACAGGAACAAGATGAACAATGAGATAAATAGCAAAAATAATTCTTCCATGGATCTGATATCATAATCTATGAGTTTTCATGGTAAGACAGGAACAACTTTAATGGTGACTGAAAATGGCACTAATACCAAAAGGTGGAATTGTTAAAGTAATTAAACAAGGAATCCATTAGAGGTGGCCCTAACGCCATGGTGGCCTATGTAAGAAAACCAAAATGTAAGCCTGTGAATACCTCAAGGTTGCAAAATCAAAAACTAAAGACAACCAACCATAAATAGCCAAGTGGGCTTTAAGCTCTTGCCAGCCAAATAATTTCTTTTCTTTGCTTTCATGCCTTCCCTAAGTAAGTCATTCTCTGAGCTCCTGTCAGCATGTGTGTGCATGCATGCTCAGGATTGTATAGTCTGCCAAGCTCCTCTGTCCATGGAATTTCCCTGGCAAGAATACTGAAGTGAGTTGCCATTTCCTCCTCCGGGAAATCTTCCTGAGCCAGGGATCGAACCTGCATCTCCTGCTTGGCAGTTAGATTCTTTACCACTGAACCACCTGGAAAGCCCTAGCTCCTGTCAGTGGAGCACTCCTAATCACTTCCTGTTTGGTGCTCAATTAGAATCAATCTTTGTTCAATTAAACTCTTCTAAAAATTGTAATATGCCACAGTTTCTCTTTTAACAGAATGTAAGAAAAGAAAAAGAGTCTATTTACCCAGATATTTACCATCCTATTCATTTTCCTCTGCAAGTACAGTCATACTCCTGTCTGAAAGTAAATTCACCTTTCTTACAGTACTATGCTACCTTTCTTTACTAACAACACGAACTGAATGTCATCAAGTGTCAATAAACAGCCATTTGCACTATAATTTCAGTGCTTACAAGAATACTAATGGCTCATAAAAATATGAAAGCATTCAAATTAGCTAGCATTTATTTTGGGTTAAGTAACATTTATTCTCAGAATTGTAGTTTGACATTTTTCTTCTTTATTTTACAGATGAAGATACTTGAGAACTGGGAAGCTGAATACTTTGCCCAAGCTAACATACTTAGAAAGTGACACAAAATGGATTTGCACCCAAATAGCATGGTTTCAGAGCCTGTAAATATTTAAGGTGATAGAACTTGAGGCACGGAAGCACACAGATTAACTATCAAGTTTCAGCCACAGAAACCCAAACTGAAGCACACTTATACATACAAATTGTCAAAAATTGTATTCAGCTTCTTTTCTCTATAAATGAGTATTCTTTGGATATATTTCCATAACACTAAAAATTTCAAGTATGTTATTTATATGTAAAAAGTATTTTCTGTTTCAAATTTTTATCTTAATGAATTTTCCTGTTTACGATATTTCAAACAATACAGAAATTATATCTATAACATGAAGTTACCTAACTCTCCTTTCTACTTGATACCTGTCCTCTGACCCCATGGTGTCCATTATCAATAGATTGGTGCATGTTCTCCAAATGTGTTTCTCTGTAGGTGAAACATTATTATAGTCAGAGATACACAAAAATATTTATTCATATATGTTTTCTTTTTCAATATAGAATCCCATTATTCATATTCTGCAACTTGTCTTTTTCCATTGAAAATAACAGCTTTTCATGTTTTCATGTATTTTGTTAGCTAATGTATTTTCAAATGTTACTTGACATATATATTATCCTTTCTATGAATTCTCTGTTGATATTTGTACTAGTTATTGCCATGAAGGGTAGCAGAGCATGTTACCCAAATATGCTTCTTTGGTGTAAGGAATATTTTGAGCTGATTATTTTAAGAAACAGCAGACACAAGAGAATCTCTGAAAACAGAGTAGAAGTTACCCTTATTTTCCAATCTGGATTCATTTCTTTTTCTTCTCTGATTGCTGTGGCTAAAAGTTCCAAAACTATGTTGAATACTAGTGGTGAGAGTGGGCACCCTTGTCTTGTTCCTGACTTTAGGAGAAATGCTTTCAATTTTTCATGATTGAGGATAATGTTTGCTGTGGATTTATCATACATGGCTTTTAGTATGTTGAGGTATGTTCCTTCTATGCCTGCTTTCTGGAGGGTTTTTATCATAAATAAATGTTGAATTTTGTCATATTAATAAGCTTCTGTTTGTTTTTCTCTCGCTAATATCTTTTATTACAGAGGATCTCAGCCAAGAACTCTGAAAGTAGAGGGAAAATTATTTTTCTTCCCCTACCATTTTGGCAACCATGCAGGGATCCATCAGGGCATCCTATTTACTCTGGAGCCTACAGATGGGATTCTGAAAAACTGACAGAAGCCGGCTAAGGGTAAGAATTCTCACCAAAGTCAGCTCTCCTGGATCTCTGTCTGTAGTGTCTTGTCAGGAGAGGGAGGGTAAAAATTTTACATTGTCTCTTCATTTCCAAATCCAATTGGCAGAAGAAAAACGTTTGTAAGATTTAGTTCTTTGAATTGTGATTGTGAATTTGGTTTCAGGTACCCACTGGCTATTGATCTTTTCCCTCCCAGGGACAGCCATCATTTTCCCATTTGTCCTGTTGTATGTTCTGAGAACTTGCCTTGGCTTTCTACCTGCCCAGGGCATATAGGTTGGCATTTCTTGTGTGTTCGTGTAACTCAAACATTGGTTTGGAGGCTCTAAGATTATAGTCAGATAGAAATGTGGGTTGCACCCCACTTGCAGCTGGTGTCCTACTGACTGTTGCCTGCTTTTAGGGGGAATTGATCAAGTCTTTCTTTTGGCCATCTTTAGGGGTGGTTTGCTCTGGACTTTGGAGGAATGAATCTTTTTTGCCCTCTTTAGGGACGTCTCTTATACCTATAGTTAAGTCATAAAAGCCTTTGGTTTTCATTGAGTCACTTGATAGGTATACCTTTGGTTTAAAAGAAAAAAAAAGAGAAAAGATTTCAAAGGTGTTTAGTACTACCAGTAATATTTACTATTTGTCCTGACTGAAACTTGATAATAAGATATGTGAAAGGATTTCTTTTTAAAAGGAGCTCTATGGTCAGAAGTTGGCCAAATTGGTGGGTGATGTTAAGAGCTAATAGTAACTTTTTATAGACTTTTCTCCTAAGCTGAAATGGAACTACATAGCCAGAGAAAAAGAAACATGCTGGAGCCTTTATGGAGTGATTTGTTAAAACATTCTACACACAGAGCTCTAAATCTAGAACACAGGAATTCTTGATTTGCATCTTAGTTGGAAATGTCTCTGACGTAAAAAACAATTGAAGATAATGTAGTTGGATGGGCAGGTCAGCCCCTTGCTAACATCCAAGTTGTAACCCAGTTCTTTGAGAAATAAAAAACAAAAACAAAAAAAAAACAAAAAAACAACTATCCCTTTCTTACAAATTGAGTCTTTGCAAGAACAGAAATGTGGCTCTTAAAGCAATTCAAAACCCACATATTTTTACCAATCTCCAGACCTCTGGTATTCATCTCAAAATGCCTGCAGATAATTGTAAACAATTGGAACATTAGAGATAGAACTGTCCTGCATTTAAGAAAAAGAATGACAATTCAAACAATAATTATCCTAGGCCTTTGATAATAGGCAAATATGCTCCAAAGCTCATCCTTGGAGAAAATTTACATCTTTTCTCAGTGCCTTTGAGATATAAACTTTCAACTCTGTCTTTTCTAGGACCTGAGAGCCATCCTTTTAAGACATAAACTTCAAAGAGGTGATTCTTGTCAGAAGTTAAAGAAATAAAGAACTATTTGGAAACTAGACAAATGAAAAATCTTAAAAGTCTTCTCTACAAATATAGTAAAAAGCTTAGGCATCTATAGCAGATAAGCTTAATTTTTTCCATAACTTGGATCCAACAGTTCTTTTTTTTTTTTTTATTTTTAAACTTTACATAATTGTATTAGTTTTGCCAAATATCAAAATGAATCCACCCCAGGTATACATGTGTTCCCCATCCTGAACCCTCCTCCCTCCTCCCTCCCCATTCCATCCCTCTGGGTCGTCCCAGTGCACCAGCCCCAAGCATCCAGTATCCTGCATCGAACCTGGACTGGCAACTTGTTTCATACATGATATTTTACATGTTTCAATGCCATTCTCCCAAATCTTCCAACCCTCTCCCTCTCTGTTTTAAATTATTGTAACTATATCATTGTTAAAAATTTTTAAATGACAGCTATCTCTCTAATTATCTGTATGTCTATGTGCCTGTTACAGATGTATGATACTCCTCTACCTCTAAATGGTAAAAGATTTGTAAAAGATCTCTAATTAATTGGCTTAAAGGAAAATAAGTGCTTATATAACTAAATATCCCTAAACTCTCAGAAATAAAATAGAGACTAACACAAATGTTTTTCAAGTTCACGTGATCTGAGGTAATCTTCAGTAAATAAAAGCTAGTTTAAGTTCATTGAATTAATTAAGACAGACATGTCTTCAGAATTATCAACATTATATATAATCTCAATACAACTTTTATTCTGCTTAGATGTACTAGTAATAAATTCATGTTCAGATCAGATCAGTCGCTCAGTCGTGTCTGACTCTTTGTGACCCCATGAATCGCAGCACGCCAGGCCTCCCTGTCCATCACCAACTCCCTGAGTTCACTGAGACTCACGTCCATCGAGTCAGTGATGCCATCTAGCCATCTCATCCTCTGTCGTCCCCTTATCCTCTTGCCCCCAATCCCTCCCAGCATCAGAGGCTTTTCCAATGAGTCAACTCTTTGCATGAGGTGGCCAAAGTACTGGAGTTTCAGCTTTAGCATCATTCCTTCCAAAGAAATCCCAGGGCTGATCTCCTTCAGAATGGACTGGTTGGATCTCCTTGCAGTCCAAGGGACTCTCAAGAGTCTTCTCCAACACCACACTTCAAAAGCATCAATTCTTCGGCGCTCAGCCTTCTTCCCAGTCCAACTCTCACATCCATACATGACCACAGGAAAAACCATAGCCTTGACTAGACGGACCTTTGTTGGCAAAGTAATGTCTCTGCTTTTGAATATGCTATCTAGGTTGGTCATAACTTTCCTTCCAAGGAGTAAGCATCTTTTAATTTCATGGCTGCAGTCACCATCTGTAGTGATTTTGGAGCCCAGAAAAATAAAGTCTGACACTGTTTCCACTGTTTCCCCATCTATTTCCCATGAAGTGGCGGGACCGGATGCCATGATCTTCGTTTTCTGAATGTTGAGCTTTAAGCCAACTTTTTCACTCTCCACTTTCACTTTCATCAAGAGGCTCTTGAGTTCCTCTTCACTTACTGCCATAAGGGTGGTGTCATCTGCATATCTGAGGTTATTGATATTTCTCCCAGCAATCTTGATTCCAGCCTGTGCTTCTTCCAGTCCAGCGTTTCTCATGATGTACTCTGCATATAAGGTAAATAAACAGGGTGACAATATACAGCCTTGACGAACTCTTAATAATATTTGTGATCAAGAAAAATAGCAAGATTATGCCTAGCTGTTTAATGCCTTGTTAATATTTCATGAGTGATCTAAACATAATTGTTAAGAGCAAGTGAATTAAAGAAATGTACATAAGATAAAAGTTTATAAAAGAACTTTCAAATGTAATTATGTTTTATAATGTCTCCTTAAAAATAGTTTCCCAAATATTTTCAGTAACTTTCAACCTTAGAATTTTGCTGAGTTAATTTATGGATATTCTTGGAATATCTAAAGCACTTCAAATATATTAATACACTGACACATTAATTGCTAAACATAAGTCTAGGTTTACCTACTTCTGTCCCCTTAGTAAAAATATTTTGGGACTTCCTTGGTAGTTCAGTGGCTAAGACTCCTGAGCTCCCAATGCAGGGGGCCCGGATTCGTGTCCTGATCAGGTAACTAAATCCTACATTCTGCAACTAAGACCCAGAGCAGCCAAATAAATAAATACTTAAAAAAATGTTTTGTGCCACATTGAAAGATTATACTGTGAGGAAGCATATGCTTTTAGAAATTATCAAATGTATTAATAAATTTGCCAATCTACAGAAGGTTGGTATGGAACAAACAGTTCACAATTGCTTACTTCCTAGTTTTCACTGTTGTTTATGACTTGTAAGCACCAAGAATTCTAATTAATACATATAATTAAAACTACTAAAAATACTATGGAAGATTATTTTATTTCTGTATGTAAGAAAAGTAGTATGTTTGGAGATAAAAAAAAAGTGTGTGAGGTATGGAGATTCACTTTTGCTAAAGGAAAAGGTAATTTTGTCCTAAATTTTTAATAGAACAACTGATTGTTTCAGAATGAGAAAGAGGAGAATACTGGACACACTAAATAGATAGAGATGACCTAACTATATTGCTTGTCATTACTATTCCATTACTGCTCTATTGTTTACATTAAATCCAGAGAGCATCTACTTTAAAGTGGGGGAGGGGGGAAGGAAGTAAAGGAGAGAAAGTAAAGGAGCCAGAGTTGGCTCAAACTCTTGTCCATCGAGTCAGTGATGCCATCCAACCATCTCATCCTCTATCATCCCCTTCTCCTCCTGCCTTCAATCCCTCTCAGCATCAGGGTCTTTTCCAATGAATCAGCTCTTCACATCAGGTGGCCAAAGTGTTGGAACTTCAGCTTCAGCATCAGTCCTTCCAATGAATATTCAGGGTTGATTTTCTTTAGGATCAACTGCTTTCATCTCCTTGCAGTCCAAGGGACTCTCAGGAGTCTTCTCCAACACCATAGTTCAAAAGCATCAATTCTTCTAAGGTTTAAATAATAAGCTTTAATATCAATAGTGTATCTATGTTAAAAGTTAATTTTCTTTCATCTGCTAAGAGAACAAGATTTTCGTTGACTGTTGGTCGGCTCTAGATAAGAGATTGGGAAAGATTTTTCTGTACCTTTCAAATAATTTGCCTAGAAAAGTGATAGTTTCTGTCTTTCTAAAATAATTTCCTATGGTTCATGTTGTCATTATCATGTCTTGAAATAAGAAAACTGTCTTTTCAATATTAAAAGAACTAAGTTTTGCTTACAACTATGTAACCTTTTGTATTTGCTTTTAAAATATTTTATTTTCACTTTGGTTAAATAGATAAAATTAAGTATTGTTCCATAATGATCTGTGATACTATTTAGTCAAATGTCCCATTCTATTTATCTATAATCCCATGTTATTTGAGGGGACCTCAAGAAGAAAAAAAAATTCAGGATAGCAAAAGTAATTAGAAATCCTTAAAGTCTACTATTCATGGATAAGTCCTCTTAAGAGTTGACAGTGTATTTGTTTTCACAAATACGTTATGCAAATATAACCTGTATATTTAAGATGAGCAATGAGATGATACCCTACATACAGTTATGTGAACTGCTTTTTCTACAAATGTCAATATTATGGAGCTCAATTCAAGCCAATCAGTATAAGCCTACATAATAATAAAATAGCCTTACACACTAATGGTCAATTTAGGTATAACAGTAATAAGAATGGTTAATATTATTGCTGACTCCTTCTGGCCCTACAATGTTGTCAATGCTAAACCTATACTTGGTCATTTAACTCTCACTGTGCCCTACAAGGAGAAGCTATTGTTTCTGAACTGTAAACATCAGAGAACTGAGGCATGCTGAGGGCAGGGCTAACCAGTCGCAAAATCAAGATGTGAACAGATTCTGGGTGGCCTCTGAGCCCCACATCTAACCAGCATACCAGTGCTTCTCATTTGACAAGATCCTCAACCTTACTGTTCATCAGGGCATAGCAGAATAAAACTAATTAATGTCCCATTTTTTTCCCCCTCAGTTAACTAGGCAAAATTTGAAACAACTGATCTTAATCAGCATGGTTTGGAATTTGGAGATCTGTGTCCTGTTCCATTGTGGAAGGGACTCCTCCAACATCCTGTCTCCCCTTCTGTGCTTCAGAAATGTTCCTCTTCTAAAGTGGATAACTTTCCTGTGTTTGGGGCAGAAAATGCTTATGTTTCTCCACCCTTTTTAATATTTTATAAATTGCAAGGGCAATAGGAATTTATTACAGCTAAAACTAGATGGCATACAAAGGGAAATAAAATAATACCTCAAAGCCCACCATCTGAAGAAAAGTCCTTCTAATGTTTTCATCTATATTATATTCCTCCAGAATTCTTCTTATGCAGGTATTATATATTTACAGATGTATGCATATATTTATATATTTACATACAAAACACAAGGTCTCATCTTACATTTAATTTTGTAGCTTGCTTATGTCACTCTAGTGGGTTGAATCGTGTGCCCTCCAATATTTCCAAATCATAACACCCCCATGCCTTAGTTGGAAATAGGGTCTTTGCAGGTGTATTTAAGTTAAAGACCTTGAGAGATGACTGGATTTAGGACAGTTCCTAAACCCCAAGACTGCCATCCTTATAAGAGAAAGGAGGGAGACTGCACACACACAGGGAAGAAGGCCATGTGAAGACAGAGGCAGAGACTGGAGTTATGCTCCCATGAACCAGGAAAGCCAAGAGCCACCAGCACTGGAAGAGGAAAGGAGGAGACTCCTGTGGAAGCTTCAGAGGAAGTTTGGCCCTGCCGACAACCTTGATTTCAGGTTTCTGGTCTCTAAAATGATAAGATAATGAATTTCTGTTGTTCTGAGTCATGAAGTTCCTGTTAATTAGTAACGGCAGCCCTAGGAAACTAACACACTTGCTAACTATATACTTCAAATGTCATTATGAATCAACAGCACTCTGTATCCTATTTTTGTGCCTGTGGGGATAGTAATGCGAATAAAGATATACATGAAAGCTAAACATGGCTACATTTTAAAGTCCTAACAGTATTCCCCGTATCAAGTAATTTAATGGTCCAGGCACCCCATGAGATAGACACTGTTGCTCGTCTCCATTTTGTAGCCAAAAATCTGAGAAACAGGGAGAACTTGGTCTAGGGCTGCACATTTAGAGAACAGGACAGCCAGGGTTTGTACCTCACTCTCCAGAGCCTGGGAAACAGTCAAAGACGTTTCAGTAACAGAAGCAGTCAGCATAAGCATGTGTACTTTGGTGGTGGTGGTGGTGGTGTAGTCGCTAAGTCATGTCTGACTCTTTGTGACCCCATGGACTGTAGCCCGCAGGCTCCTCTGTCCATGGGAGTCTCCAGGCAAGAATACTTGAGTGGGTTGCCCTTTCCTCCTCCAGGGGATCATCCCGACCCAGGAATTGAAGCCTGGTCTCCTGCATTGCAGGTGGATTCTTTACTGACTGAGCCACCAGGGAAGCCCATGTATACTTTAGGGAATCATTAAAGCAATATTCATGTACTAATATATTTACCTAGTGACCTTGGTAAGAACACGTCCACTGCAATCATGGGGACAGATTCAGCAGTACAGTGAGATAAGAGGTTAGTGGGAAGTGAAGAATGTTAGCAAGGCATGCAGAAAATGCTTCTGGAACTTTGATTTTGAAGGACAGAGGAGAAAGGGGGAGAGAGGGAGAGAGACAGAGAGAGACAGAGAGAGAGGGGGAGAGAAGGTCTGTGATTAAATGGGAAAACGGAATCCAAAGGGGAATTTTTTTTAACATCTTCAATTCCTTGAAAGTATAAAAGTTAACATGCAGGAGCCATGTCATCTCAGATTTAACCTCTGACAGGATATTTCCACTATAGTGTTAACGGGATACTTCTAATGAAGAGTATGGGTTTGAGCTCAATATATATTTAGCTATGAGTGACTGGAAGAATGGATACTTGTCTATCAAAGCAATGGCAGTAATTTGTGGATTTTTGCCTCTAAGGGAGGCTGCATGTGGCTGAAATCCTAGTATGACATGATCTGAGGATCCCTGGCATGTTGAATGGGATACAGGTCTAGAATTTCTTACCAATGTTTTGACATAGGGAGCAGTCCAGGAGCAGAAGTTAGACAAACATCACAGCCCACTGCCCTGGTGCCATCTCTCACTGAGCTCACCAGGTGAGTCAAAGGCAAGCCTGTCTTCCCAGCGTGGGGACTGGATTAGGATCAGCACACAGGTATTATGTGGAGCAGCTCTTAGGAGATTCTGTAACACCAAAAAATCAAGAGAACCTGCTACCTCAAACCCTTCAAGTCAGCACTTGTCAGAGAGTTGTTTTCTCCCTTCCCCTAGATGCATGTAATCTCTGTAGGATAATCAGTGAGAAATGACTTTTCACCATGCCTTCCTTAGGACCAGGGCTCAGATAGACCCCACTGCTATACCCTAACATTTAAAAGGCACTGAAGTCCCACCATGTGCTATACACTCTGGGCAGGTTTCCTCATTTACCCCTCAGAACAGCTCTATGACAAAGGTATTTCGAGTCCTAGTCATAGATGCCCAAGATCATGGTGACAGAGCCTGGGTCACCTCTGCAAGTAAGTGTCAGGATGGGATGAGGTCCCATCCCTCACCCTCCTGAGGACATAGAGCAGCCGCCCTTTCAGAAGATGGGCTTTCAGGGCTGTAAAAATGGTCACACACCCCTGCTGTTGTCCCACAGTACTCACTCACCTACCCCTCTGGGAGAGGAAGAGGACAGAGAAGATGAAATCCTACCCCTTCTGCCAGCTGACCTCGGTGCCCGGGCCACATGCATTGGCTCATCCCTGAAGAGAGGGGTGGGGCTCGGGCAGAAGCTCAGGTATTGCCCTCAAGACAGGTGATCTGGAGGGAGGGCAAGTGATATGTGCAGAAGTGTTTTAAGAATTGTACTTTATATTTCATGTCCTTTAATCCTAGTCGCTCAGTTGTGTCTGACTCTTTGCGACCCCATGGACACCAGGCTCCTCCGTCCATGGGATTTTCTAGGCAAGAGTACTGGAGTGGGTTGCCATTTCCTTCTCCAGGGAATCTTCCCAACCCAGGGATCGAACCCAGGTCTCCTGCATTGTAGACAGACGCTTTACCATCTGAGCCACCAGGGAAGTCCAAGTTACCATTATTATGACCATTATTCAGAACAGAGTACTAACTTTGCGTGCATATGTGCTAAGTTGCTTCAGTCGTGTCTGATTCTTTGTGACCCTATGAACTGTAGCCCGCCAGGCTCCTCTTTCCATGGGATTCTCCATGCAAGAATAGTAGAGTGGGTTGCCATTTCTCTCCTCCAAGGGAATCTTCCCAAGCCAGGGATGGAACTCATGTCTCCCATGTCTCCTGCATTGCAGGTGGATGCTTTACCACTGAGCCACCAGATAAGCAAAAACAAGAATACTAGAGTGGGCTGCTATGCTTTCCTCCAGGACTGATTTTAGGGGATTTCAGTTAATCAGGGACACAACTTTGTTATCTTCCTGATCAGTAGCTAACTCTGGAATTTCAGGGGTTTTTCCCATTTTGCCTTGAAACCCATCAGTTCAGTTCAGTTCAGTTCAGTCGCTCAGTCATGTCTGACTCTTTGCAACCCCATGAACTGCAGCACTCCAGGCCTCCCTGTCCATCACCAACTCCTGGAGTCCACCCAAACCCATGTCCATTGAGTCGGTGATGCCATCCAACCATCTCATCCTCTGTCGTCTCCTTCTCCTCCTGCCCCATAGAGAAATATAAATGGTTTTGTTAGCCTTTACTCACATAGTTATGGACATTTGGACAGCTTCCTATATTTCCATTTTTCTTTCCTATTTCATGCAATCCTGCAGCAAATATCCTCTTACCAGCTTACTTTTGTACATGTGTAAAAGTTTCCCTGCCACCTTCCCTGGGACTTGATTTCAATAAATTCTCTCATAAGGTGTCAGAGCATTCTCATTTCTTACCCACCTCTAAACTTTTGTTCATAATATTTACATTTATTTCTGACTGTGTTCTGTTTCCTTGACTTATGCTGAAGTTGAGCCTCCCCAACCTATCCCCCCCCAATACACACAAGCCAGTTTTCAAATGTTTGTGAATTTTTTGTTGATTTTTGTTTTTCGTATATTTCATATTTGTCAGATGATAGATAATGAAAGGATATTTAGATGCTTTCACTGCTGCTGCTGCTGCTGCTAAGTCGCTTCAGTCATGTCTGACTCTGCAACCCCACAGACGGCAGCCTACCAGGCTCCCCCGTCCCTGGGATTCTCCAGGCAAGAATATTGGAGTGGGTTGCCATTTCCTTCTCCAATGCATGATTCACTAGCATTCCTTAAATTATTAGTGAGTTAGAACATATTTTTATGATTATTGGCCATTTTAATTTCTTCATCTGTGAACTGTTTACACATTTTGTCCACTTTGGTATTTTGTCGTAGGAGCTCTACATGCATTCACTGATCCATGGACTTGTGATTTCAGTGCATTTTTATTGGGTGAATATTATTTGCCAGACACTCCAGTAAAAATCCATGTCCTAGAAGATCTCTCTTCTGAGATCTAGATGCTTATATTTATTGAGAGTGTCCACCTGGAGAAAGAAAAGTATTAGTACCCATCCATACATGCATGATTGTCATTGAAGAAATACTCAGTTCAAAACACATCCCTAAGCCCTGAATCACCACAAAGTAAAAAGGATGCAGTGTTTTACATGAGGAGAGCACTGCCTCAGGATTAGCATTTCTGTGATCTCTACAGTTATGGTAGGATATTTTACATAATTCTTAGAAATTATATAATATTTTTAGAAATTATATAATGTAATTCTTAGAAATTATATAATATTTCTGAGTTTGCCTTTTCTAATTTATAAAATGGAAATAGTTGTTCTGAGGAGCAAAATAAGAAAATATATCGGTGTCATACACAGCATATTGTACATAGGACACTCAATAGATGTTAGTTCCCTTCCTATCCCATACCCATCCTTCCTTTATAGGAGCATCCATTGACATAATCCAAATAGCATTACTCTATGATGACAATTGGAAATATTAAGCAGAAGAGAAATGTATAAGTTTCCATTATGTATTAACTTCCGTGTCCTATCTCTTCGCTGGTGTAACTTGTCAATTAGTTTAGGAAGAAGGAAACAACCACTGGACCAGCTCCATATGGTTTGAGAAAGAAACCACCAAAACCATCACCCCACGCCACTTTATTGCGTATACTTTCCCATTGCACTTTTTATCTTCTGTGTTAATTTCTCCAGAATAATATATGCAACATTATCCAGAAAGAGGAGGTTTGCAAAGGAACACTGCAATAGGATACTGGCGCCAGGTACATCATCCACCTTGGGGTAAGTCATTTCCCCTGTGCTGGTTGTTTTTCAGATAAAATCTGTGAGATAGATATAGAGGTAAATGAGATCCCATTTAGGAAAGAGTCTTTCCTTTTGAGACCTTAGTTGGGAAGGAAGAAGCGGTGATTTCCAAATAATTCCTTTCCAAACTTCAGCTCTTATCACACTCTGTATCAGATGAACTCAATAAGTCCTCATCCTGTTTCATAATTGAATGACCACTTATGCATGGTCATAGGATGATTGGAACTTAAAACTTGCGAAAAGCAGGATGCTTGACCTCAGAAAACGACAAAGAACTCAGCTTTCCTGAATGTGTACTATTTTTAATCTCATGTATTTTGCACAACCTTGCGGGCAGGTAGAGAATATGATTTCTACACCATTTTGTAGCTGGTGAAGTGATGATGTACAGAGATTAGGTAACCTGGCTGGGGGTCATCCTACTACTAAGAAAAGCATAGACAGTACCTTACATGTCTACACACAGACTGCATGAGGCTCAGCCACACATCAGGGCAAAATCAAGTAAATTTTGCTTTCCTGCTGACCTGTGTCACTTCTGTAATCTGTATCTTCATTTTTGATTCCAGGATGCCAGGTCTCCCTATATTTTTGCAAGTCAGTAAACCTGATTCGACCTCAATTTCCTATTCTGTAAAATCTGGGGAGTGTGAAAAGAACACAAGCAAAATTTTGGAGGTGACAGATACATTTAGGACTTGGTTTGGTGATTATTGAGTTTATGCATAGGTCCAAATTCAAGAATATATATATGTTAAACATGTGTAATTTTTTGGCATATCAATTATACCTGAGCGCCAAAGAATTGATGCTTTTGAACTGTGGTATTGGAGAAGACTCTTGAGAGTCCCTTAGACTGCAAAGAGATCCAACAAGTCCATTCTAAAGGAGATCAGCCCTGGGTGTTCTTTGGAAGGAATGATGCTAAAGCTGAAACTCCAGTATTTTGGCCACCTCATGCGAAGAGTTGACTCATTGGAAAAGACTCTGATGCTGGGAGGGATTGGGGGCAGGAGGAGAAGGGGATGACAGAGGATGAGATGGCTGGATGGCATCACTGACTCGATGGACGTGAGTTAGAGTGAACTCTGGGAGTTGGTGATGGACAGGGAGGCCTGGCGTGCTGCGATTCATGGGGTCGCAAAGGGTCAGACATGACTGAGTGACTGAACTGAACTGAACTGAACTGAAAGCTAAAACAAAGAAACAAGGGACTATGTTTAAACTATTATAGGTATTTTTGAAAGCAGAGTCCCCAGCCAACCTATATGTCATAAGGAATATGCACTCTCTAATAGAGGGACAATTCTCTTGTTGAGGATTAATAATTGAAGAAGCAGTCCCCAAATACATACAGACAGGAAGTGCACAGACTCTTTAATGGACACTGACTGACTGAGGGCCCCACCAGCAGTATCAGAACATGTAGGTTTCCCATCATGCTCACCCACTGGACATACTCCATAGTTTGTTGTTATACTTTCCAATGTGATGAATGGAAAATCTATTGCCATCATTTTAACTGCATATCAAGGTTATTGAAAATAAATCTTTCCTCCTATACAAGACTCTGTCAGTCATAACTCATTTTTTTTTTTTTTACTGTAAATGAGTCTACTTACATAGGAAGCCTAACAACGAGTGACAGTCACATAATCCTGCAGGTTCTCCTAATGCTACTGCCTGCTTGTAAGCTCCAGTTGTGTGTGTGTGTGTGTGTGTGTGTACTCTGGGGGCTCCCAATGGCAGTGTGTATCCCTGGAAAGAGGTTGAGAATATCTCTGTGATGTATGTTGAGTTCAGGATTAGAGAGCAGCTGGATCTGCTCATTCCCAAGTCTTTCTAAATTGCACACAGCTAGACCACAACGTGCTTCTGAGCAGACAGTAGTCCCTTTCCCCAGATGGAAGGCAATCCTGTCTGTACTCACCTGCTCAGGTCAGGGATAGACCACTCCAGGACGTAAAGTGTGGCCGTCTGACTGAATCTGCTGCTGAGCTCTGAAACTGAGGGCTCCCATCTTGCAGCCTCCACTCCAGTATTCTTGCCTGGAGAATCCTGTGAACAGAGGAGCCTGGTGGGCTGCCATCTATGGGGTCTCACAGAGTCAGACACGACTGAAGTGACTTAGCAGCAACAGCAGCAGCAGCATCTCGCAGCCTCAGTTGCAGAGTCCTGAGGAGCTATATCCTCTCAACCACCCACCACACAGGTTCAGTCATCTCCCTGAGGAGTTCCACACTCATGGATAAAGATCCTTAAATTCTTATCACATCTTTGGCACATTGTGCATCCATCTATTCTTCCATTCATATATTTTACGGGCATTGGGAAGAAACTCTACATCACTCTTAGGATAAGTCTTAGGTGTCTCCAGAATGGAAACAAGGCATTAAGGCATGGGAAGCCTGGTGTGGTACCTTGAGATGTTACATCTAAGAAGAGATGGATCATTCTCATTAAGATCTCAACCTGCTCAAGTGTTCTATAAATGGTGATTTTTACAACATCATTTACTGCTGTGAGCCTCTGTCCACATCTCTAGTTACTGTCCTCTTGAGGTATATTCTTCCCGTTGCACCAAAATTTTACAAAGAATTCTTGATACTCAACTCACATCTGCCCTCTGACTCAATCTTCATCCCTTATCTAACGGGCTGTGTTCTCCCACACTTTTAAATTTACCATGACCGTGTCAATATTCACCTCTTTGTCACATTTATAGATCATGAGTCAAATGTAGACAAACAGATATTTCTCCAGAAGGTATGTCTGTCCCCAGAATTCATTTGCTGTATATAGACAAAGATTATATTGTCATGCTATCAGTTACCAAAAAGCCCAAACTGTAAAATACCTTCCATAGAATCAGTCAGACAGTGTGAAGGCTGTTCCTTAGACAAGTGAAGTGAAGTTGCTTAGTCGTGTCTGACTCTTTGCGACCCCATGGACTGTAGCCTACCAGGCTCTCTGTCCATGGAATTTTCCAGACAAGAACACTGGAGTGCGTTGCCATTTCCTTCTCCAGGGGATCTTCCCAACCCAGGAATCGAACCCAGGTCTCCTGCATTGTAGGCAGACACTTTTACCATCTGAGCCACCAGAGAAGTCTACACTGTCCTTTTTACATCCCATATTCTTGCTTCATTGAAAGGGATTTTGCAAATAAATTTAAGGCATGTTAGCAATTTTTTATGGTCATTTAAATAAACTCTGATGTACCTGTTTTCATGTCTTTGTTAAAGATTTCCAAGTATGCAATGAAATCATCTAAAATTATGTCTCACACTTTGCCACAGTTAAATGTGTCACCTAAAGTATTGTCTGTTATACCACAATTAAGCAATATACTAGTTTTGAAATACCAGTGTAATGGTGGGGATAAGTCTTTGGCAGGTTCCTGGCTCTTAAGTCAAAATACTTGTACTGCATTACAGAAATCACATTTTTAGGATGTATCCATTCAGTAAAATAACAAACCTTATAATAAAAATATATACAAATCCATACTAATATAGATAAATGAATTAATAAAAAGAGGAAATAAATTTTCTTGATTAAACAATTCAAAATAATACAAATAGATACCTTGCCTCCGTGAGATCAACCTTCCGCCTTGTATCCCTGAAGGCAGGGCTGACTTAGTGATTCACTTATAAAGAATAGAGCAGGTAAATGGAAAACCATTATTGTACAGTGGAGAAACTCAGCAAACAGCGTCTTAACCCAGTGATGAAGGTCAACCTCTCCAATGATTCAGTGATGTCATGTGGGTACCATGTCTTCCCAGATATGATGTGATGAGAAGGGCACCTCAACTCTGTGGTATTTTTTCCCCTAAATCCACAACCACAGTCTAATCATGAGAAAAATAACAAAATATGCCTGTACTCTTCAGGATTGTCAGAGTCATGAAAACAGTGTGACAGATCCTCAGGCAGTTAGAGTTCTTGCAGTGGAGAAAAGACAGTCTCTTCAATAAATGGTGCATGGGAAAACTGGACAACTACAAATAAAAGAATAAAATTGGAGCATTCCCTAACATACAGAAAAATAAACTCAAAATAGACTAAAGACCTAAATGTAAGGCTTCATACTATATAACTCCTCGAGGAAATCATAGGCAGACCACCCTTGGATATAAATTGCAGCAATGTTTTTTGTTTGTTTGTTTTTTGATCCATCTCTTAAAGTAAAGGAAATAAAGACAAAACTAAACAAATATGGCCTAATTAAACTTGAAAGATTTTGCACAGCAAAGGGAACCACTGACAAAATGAAAAGACAACCTACTGAATGGGACAAAATATTTGCAAATGATATGATTGATCAGATCAGATCAGATCAGTCCTTCAGTCGTGTCCGACTCCTTGCGACCCCATGAATCGCAGCACACCAGGCCTCCCTGTCCATCACCAACTCCCAGAGTTCACCCAGACTCACGTCCATCGAGTCAGTGATGCCATCCAGCCATCTCATCCTCTGTCATCCCCTTCTCCTCCTGCTCCCAATCCCTCCCAGCATCAGAGTCTTTTCCAATGAGTCAACTCTTTGCATGAGGTGGCCAAAGTACTGGAGTTTCAGCTTTAGCATCATTCCTTCCAAAGAAATCCCAGGGCTGATCTCCTTCAGAATGGACTGGTTGGATCTCCTTGCAGTCCAAGGGACTCTCAAGAGTCTTCTCCAACACCACACTTCAAAAGCATCAATTATTCGGTGCTCAGCCTTCTTCCCAGTCCAACTCTCACATCCATACATGACCACAGGAAAAACCATAGCCTTGACTAGATGAACCTTTGTTGGCAAAGTAATGTCTCTGCTTTTGAATATGCTCTCTAGGTTGGTCATAACTTTCCTTCCAAGGAGTAAGCGTCTGTTAATTTCATGGCTGCAGTCACTATCTGCAGTGATTTTTGAGCCCAGAAAAATAAAGTCTGACACTGTTTCCACTATTTCCCCATCTATTTGCCATGAAGTGATGGAACCGGATGCCATGATCTTTGTTTTCTGAATGTTGAGCTTTAAGCCAACTTTTTCACTCTCCACTTTCACTTTCATCAAGAGGATTTTGAATTCCTCTTCACTTTCTGCCATAAGGGTGGTGTCATCTGCATATCTGAGGTTATTGATATTTCTCCCGGCAATCTTGATTCCAGCTTGTGTTTCTTCCAGTCCAGCGTTTCTCATGATGTACTCTGCATATAAGTTAAATAAACAGGGTGACAATATACAGCCTTGACGAACTCCTTTTCCTATTTGGAACCAGTCTGTTGTTCCATGTCCAGTTCTAACTGTTGCTTCCTGACCTGCATACAAATTTCTCAAGAGGCAGATCAGGTGGTCTGGTATTCCCATCTCTTTCAGAATTTTCCACAGTTTATTGTGATCCACACAGTCAAAGGCTTTGGCATAGTCAATAAAGCAGAAATAGATGTTTTTCTGGAACTCTCTTGCTTTTTCGATGATCCAGGGGATGTTGGCAATTTGATCTCTGGTTCCTCTGCCTTTTCTAAAACCAGCTTGAACATCAGGAAGTTCACGGTTCATGTATTGCTGAAGCCTGGCTTGGAGAATTTTGAGCATTACTTTACTAGCGTGTGAGATGAGTGCTATTGTGTGGTAGTTTGAGCATTCGTTGGCATTGCCTTTCTTTGGGATTGGAATGAAAATGGACCTTTTCCAGTCCTGTGGCCACTGCTGAGTTTTCCAAATTTGCTGGCATATTGAGTGCAGCACTTTCACAGCATCATCTTTCAGGATTTGGAATAGCTCAACTGGAATTCCATCACCTCCACTAGCTTTGTTCGTAGTGATGCTTTCTAAGGCCTACTTGACTTCACATTCCAGGATATCTGGCTCTAGGTCAGTGATCACACCATCGTGATTATCTGGGTCGTGAAGATCTTTTTTGTACAGTTCTTCTGTGTATTCTTGCCATCTCTTCTTAATATCTTCTGCTTCTGTTAGGTCCATACCATTTCTGTCCTTTATCGAGCTCATCTTTGCATGAAATGTTCCTTTGGTATCTCTGATTTTCTGGAAGAGATCTCTAGTCTTTCCCATTCTGTTGTTTTCCTCTATTTCTTTGCATTGATCGCTGAAGAAGGCTTTCTTATCTCTTCTTGCTACTCTTTGGAACTCTGCATTCAAATGTTTATATCTTTCCTTTTCTCCTTTGCTTTTCACTTCTCTTCTTTTCACAGCTATTTGTAAGGCCTCCCCAGACAGCCATTTTGCTTTTTTGCATTTCTTTTCCATGGGGATGGTCTTGATCCCTGTCTCCTGTACAATGTCACGAACCTCATTCCATAGTTCATCAGGCACTCTATCTATCAGATCTAGGCCCTTAAATCTATTTCTCACTTCCACTGTATAATCATAAGGTTATGATATTTATATTTAGGTCATATCATATCATATTTAGGTCATACCTGAATGGTCTAGTGGTTTTCCCTACTTTCTTCAATTTAAGTCTGAATTTGGCAATAAGGAGTTCATGGTCTGAGCCACAGTCAGCTCCTGGTCTTGTTTTTGCTGACTGTATAGAGCTTCTCCATCTTTGGCTGCAAAGAATATAATCAATCTGATTTCGGTGTTGACCATCTGGTGATGTCCATGTATAGAGTCTTCTCTTGTGTTGTTGGAAGAGGGTGTTTGTGATGACCAGTGCATTTTCTTGGCAAAACTCTATTAGTCTTTGCCCTGCTTCATTCCGTATTCTGAGGCCAAATTTGCCTGTTACTCCAGGTGCTTCTTGACTTCCTACTTTTGCATTCCAGTCCCCTGTAATGAAAAGGACATCTTTTTTGGGTGTTAGTTCTAAAAGATTTTGTAGGTCTTCATAGAACCGTTCAGCTTCAGCTTCTTCAGTGTTACTGGTTGGGGCATAGACTTGGATTACTGTGATATTGAATGGTTTGCCTTGGAAATGAACAAGATCATTCTGTTGTTTTTGAGATTGCATTCAAGTACTGCATTTCGAACTCTTTTGTTGACTGTGATGGCCACTCCATTTCTTCTGAGGGATTCCTGCCCACAGTAGTAGATATAATGGTCATCTGAGTTAAATTCACCCATTCCAGTCCATTTGAGTTCACTGATTCCTAGAATGTCGACATTCACTCTTGCCATCTCTTGTTTGACCACTTCCAATTTGCCTTGATTCATGGACCTGACATTCCAGATTCCTATGCAATATTGCTCTTTACAGCATCGGACCTTGCTTCTATCACCAGTCACATCCACAGCTAGGTATTGTTTTTGCTTTGGCTCCATCCCTTCATTCTTTCTGGAGTTATTTCTCCACTGATCTCCAGTAGCATATTGGGCACCTACTGACCTGGGGAGTTTCTCTTTCAGTATCCTATCATTTTGCCTTTTCATACTGTTCATGGGGTTCTCAAGGCAAGAATACTGAAGTGGTTTGCCATACATAAACAGCTCATGCAAATCAACATAAAGAAACAACCCCACACCAATTAAAAAGTGGGCATAAGAACTGAAGAGACAGTTTTCCAAAGAAGAAATGCAAATGGCCAATAGGTACATGAAAAGATGTTCAACATTGCTAATGATAAGAGAAATGCAAATCAAAACTACAGTGAGATATCACTTCACACCTGTCAGATGGCTATCATTAACAAAACCCCACAAATAACAAACGTTGCCTAGGATGTGGAGATTTAGGAACCCTGGTACAATGTTGATGGGAGTGTAAAGTGGTGCAGCCACTGTGGAAAACAGCATGGAGCTTTCTTAAAAACTAAAATATAGAACTACTGCATGACCCAGCATTTCCACTTCTGGGTATATAACCAAAACAAAAACACTAACATGAAGAGATACATGTGCATTAATGTTCATGGCATTATTTATAATTGCCAAGATATAGAAGCAACAAGTGTCCATCAACAGATGAATGGATAAAGAAGACGGATATATATATAGAGAAGATGTGGTGTGTGTGTGTGTGTGTGTGTATATATATATATATATATATATATAGAGAGAGAGAGAGAGAGAGAGAGAGAGAGAAGGAGGGAGGGAGAGAGAATGGAATACGACTCGGCCATAAAAAAGAATGAAATAATGCCTGCAGCAAGCAACGAACATGGATTGACTTGGAGGGCATTATGCTAAGTGAAATGTCAGACAGAGACAGACAAATACTATATGATATCACATGTGTAGTGAAAAAAATAAAACAAACTAGCAAATATAACAAATAGGCTCACAGATATAGAGAACAAACTCATGGCTAGCAGTGGTGGGTGGGAAGGAACAAAAGGGGTGGAGGAGTGGGAGTGGGAGGTACAAACTACTGGGTATCAGATAGACTCAAAGATGTACTGTACATCATGGGGAATGTAGCCAATATTTCATAATAACTATAAATGAAAGTAACCTTTTACAATTGAATAAGACGTTTAAATATTAATATATGAATGGAAATCATTGTTAATAATAGCCAAAAGTGGAAATAACCTAAATATCCATCAATTTGTGAATGAATAAATAAAACGTGGTATGTTATTTGGCAATAAAAAGGAATGAAATACTGATACATGCTACAGCTTAGATGAATCTTCAAAAATTTATGCCAAGTGAAAACCTGAACATGCAAAAGATCACGTATTATATGATTCCCTTTATATGAAATGGCCAGAAAGAGGCCATCAGTATAGCCATACCGAAGCAATTCCCCGCTTTCCATCCAGACTTCTAGAAAGCTCTGTCTGGTGAGTTTGCCCCTGTCCCACTTTCCTGTTCCCAAATGTTTAAGCTGCAGTTCAGGCTTTTGTCACAAGGTGGAACCAACATACCTCCATTACCAGACTTCAGTTCAATGGCTCAGTCCTGTCTGACTCTTTGTGACCCCATGGACTGCAGCATGCCAGGCTTCCCTGTCTATCACCAACTCCTGGAGCTTGCTCAAACTCATGTCCATAGAGTTGGTGATGCCATCCAACCGTCTCATCCTCTGTCATCCCTTTCTCCTCCTGCCTTCAATCTTTCCCAGCATTAGGGTCTTTTCCAATGAGTCAGTTTTTTGCATCAGGTGGCCAAAGTATTGGAGTTTCTGCTTCAGCATCAGTCCTTCCAATGAATATTCAGGACTGCTTTCCTTAGGATTGACTGGTTTGATCTCCTCACAGTCCAAGTGACTCTCAAGAGTCTTCTCCAACACCACAGTTCAAAATTATGGAGCTTATTATGGAGCTCCACATTATGGAGCTTATTCTAATAATGTAAAGATGCTTCAATATGAGGATCTGGCACAGCCAAATAAATAATAAATAAAAATAAAAATAAATAAGATACAGAGTGTCATATCACATTATTAAAAATCTGAATATATCCAAGAACCAGATAAATCTCAAATTGAAAAAAGGCAATCAACAGACACCAACACAGAAATGACATGGGTGTTAGAATTATCTGACCAGAAATTTAAAGTAGATTTTATGAGAATGTTTCAATAATTACTTAAAAATATGCTTGAAACAAATAAAAAAAAAACCAAGTCTCAGCAAAGAAACACAAGATATAGAGAAAACCAATTAGCAATTTTAGAACTGAAACATGAGTTAAAAGCTCAATGGACAGCCTGAAGAACAGAATAGAGAAAAGAATCAGTGAACTCGAAGACAGTATGTTAGAGATCATACAATCAGAACAACAAAGAGAAAAGGTGATTTTAAAAAGAACAAAGCCTCAGGGACCCATTGATCTAACGAAGGATATACTATGCTTCTCATTTTTGTTCTGGAAGCAGAGTAGAAAAAGGGCATGGGTGAAAATGGATTTGAAAAATAATGGCTAATAATCATCAACTCTGGCAAAAGACCTAAACTTACACTTTTAATTACAATTCTTTATTCAATTTATTTAAGCTAAAAAGTTCTCCATTTTTCTCACCCCCCACCCCTCACCCACTGCAACCACCAATCTGTTCAGTGTACTACGAGCTTGATTTGAGGGGGGCATTGTTTCAGATTCTGGGTAAAAGAGAACAAACAGTATTTGCCTTTCTCTGTTTGAATTACTTAGCATGATGCCCTCAAGATCCATCCATGTCATCCCAAGCAAAAAGATTTCTCTTCTTTCTTATGGGCGAATAATATTCCATTAAGTACATGTACCACTTTGTCTTTATCTATTCACACTGTGGATACTTAGGTTGTTTCCATATCTTCGCTACTGTAAATAATACTGCAATGAACATGAGGATGCATATACCTTTTCAGATTAGTGTTTTTATTTTCTTTGGATAATACCCAGAAGTGGAACTGCCAGGTCATATGATAGTTCTTTTCTTTTTTCAATTTTTTTCAGAACCTCCAGACTGTTTTCCATAGTGGTTGCACCTATTTAAATTCCCATCAACAGTGCACAAAGTTCTCCACATCCCTGCCAACACTTGTTATTTCCTGTCTTTTTTAATAACAGTCATTCTAACGAGTGTAAGGTGATATCTCATTTTGGTTTTGATTTGCCCTTCCCCAGCAATTAATAATGTTTAACAACTTTTCATGTACCTGTTGGCCATCTGTATGTGTTTTTGGAAAAAATGTCAGTTCAGATCGGTCCATTTTTAAATAGGATTATTATTATTATTATTTGCTATTGAGCTGTTTGTGTTCTTTGTATATTTTGGACATTAGCCCCTTATCAGATATTTGCCATTATTTTATCCCATTCAGTAGGTTGTCTTTTAATTCTGTTGATGGTTCCCTTTGCTGTGCAGAAGCTTTGTAGTTTGATGTAGTCCCATTTATTTTTGTTGCTTTTGCTTTGGTGTCAGATTAAAAAAATCACTGCCAAGATCTATGTCAAGGGGTGTACTGCTTGTTTTCTTCTAGGAGTTTAATGATTTCAGGTCTTATGTTCAAGTCTTTAACCCCATTTTGAGTTCATTTTTGTGTATGGTTGAAGATACTGGTCAAGTTTCATTATTTTGCATGTGGTGGTCTAATTTTCCCGACACCATTTCTTGAAGAAACTGTCCTTTCCCCAGTGTGTATTCTTGGTTCCTTTTGTCATAAATTAATGGACCAGCGACTTCGCTGGTGTTCCAGTGATTAAGAATCAGCCTGCCAAGCAGGGGACACAGTTTCCATCCCTGGTCGTGGAAGATCCCACATACCGAGGAGCAACTAAGCCGGTGCACCACAGCTACTGAGCCCACACCCTAGAGCCCACGAGCTGTAACTACTGAAGCCCGTGAGCCTGGAGCCCACGCTCTGCAACAAGAGAAGCCACCACAATGAGAAGCCTGCACACCACAACTAGAGAGCAGCCCCCACTCGCTGCAACTAGGGAAAGCCCACACACAGCACCAAAGCCCCAGTGCACCCAAAATAAACAAATAAATAATAAATAACCTATAAAAGTAAATTAGCTGATTACATAGGTGTCTAAATCTATATCTTTAAGAAATTGAGTGGACCCAAAGCAGAGTAAATCTAAAGAAGTTTAAGAAAAGACACACCATAGTCAAAGCTCAGAACAGTAAATGTAAAAGGGAAATCAGGGAAAGAAACACAACGTACTGCCTATAGGAGAAAAGTGGTATATAAAGGACAGCAATTTCTTATCAGAAATGATGTGGTCCACAAGGAAGTGCACATTTTCCAAGTGCTGGAATAAAGGAATTGACAACCTCAAGTCCTGTATCTAGCTTAATTATCCTTCAGAAATTATTGGGGATTAAAAAGGCATTCTCAAGTGAAGAAAGACTAAGAAAAAGTTTTCACCAGCAGATTCACCCTGAAGAATGCATAGAGGAAACAGAAAGGAATTAGTAAAAGAATAAATCTAGAAACATGTGGAAGGAAGAACAGCCCCAAAATATGATTACTTTCCTTTTCCTCTTGAAATTTCCAAATTCTGTTTAATAATAGAAGCAAAATATATAACACCAGGGACGTCCCCAGAGGTCCAGTGGTTAAAACTCCACACTTCCACTGCAAGGAGCATGGGTTTAATCCCCAGTTGGGGAACTAAGATTCTGCATGCCATGCAGCGTGGTAAAAAAAAAAAAAAAAGAAAAAATGCACTATGATACTAAAGGACGTTGTTTCAATGTATGTAGCGAAAAACTTAGTGTCTTGTTCTACAAATTGTAGATGATAAGGGGACTTTATTGACCACATCAATGGAAAGAGCTGGGCGTGCAGACCCTCACCACTGTTGGGGAACATATTATTTATTAATATGAATGTATAAGTCAATGAATGAATGACAGATAAGGATACACATTTTCTCCATATTCTAAACAGGCAGTTGGGAAGTGAACATCTCCTCCTTGGATATTTGGTTACTTTGACTTCAATGACTTTTTCTCTTCCCTTAAAACATACCTCTATTTGAATGTGATGTTCCAAACTGTACTAACACCTTCCATCTGATTTTGTCAGATCAATTCCCTGATTATTAAATACTTCTTCTCTAAGGTCAAAGGACTCAGGGAAGCCTAGGAATTATCCCTTGCATCTTTGTTAATCCCGATCTTCAGGAGGTTGGCAGAGAGATGAATTTAAGATAAATGAATGGGGCATTGTGGGCCCACCTGGTAAAGCACGAAAGCTACCAAGAAAAGAATCCAAAGTGATAGGGCCAACTGCGTATGAAGGAACCTCTCCAGATAACCCATTTCTATTTACAGAAACAAACTATTATATCCCAGGGGAAATCCTGTGCAGAGATTCTACTGAACAGACTTTGAAAAGGTCAGTTAGTGTGGGCAACAGTAAAATGCACATTTGAGTAAGATAGGAATACCCCACGTGCCACCCAGAGCACAGAATTACCCAAACATAAGGGGGTGGTTTAGTCAACAAATGCAGTTCTGTGTGGGAGGTGGTCATGATGTTGGATTTAACTCTGCAGAAATAAGTGCACAAAAGCTAGGTCCAGCCTGCCCAAGGCCCACTTCTCTTCGGGGCCCCCACCCAAGTGCCTGGCTCCATGCAGCAGGAGGAGGCAGAATGCAAGGGTCCCATCCACCTTGGTTGCATCTGAGCCAGGAGGAAAGGTATAGGAAGAAGGAGAAGAACCAGAAGGAAGAAAATTCATCTCCAAGACAAAATAGTGTCTTGTCTCTGTTCCCCAGGAAATACAAACTTTCTGCTTTCAGGTTCTGCAGCATTCCAGAACTCAAGCCTTGAATCAGGATGGGCTCCTCTTGAGCCCAAGTTGGCAGCATGTGCTGTTTGGGGTCAAGAAGCCCAAGTTATCTGGAAGTGGAGCACGCAGGCACAGAAACCTGTCCTCAACCTTAGTTCAGGACCTCTTCAAAACCACCAGCCCATGCATGGCAGCATAGGTTGGGAGAATGTGTCGAGCTTAACTCTGGGACCTGTCGATGCTCCCATTATGTGAATGAATCCTGCATGGTCTTCATTTCATTTATTTAAAAAATCATTTGGTGGGCTTCCCTGGTGGCTCAGTGGTGAAGAATCCACCTGCCAATGCAAGACACGCTGGTTCGATCCGTGGTCCAGGAAGATACCACATGCTGTGGGACCACTAAGCCCATGCAACATAACTACTGCGCCAGCACTCTAGAGCCTGTGAACTCAACTACTGAGCACTCATGCTGCAAATACGGACGCCTGCGTGCCTAGAGCCCGTCCTGCAGCCAGAAGAGAAGCCACTGCGATGAGAAGCTCCTGCACCACAACTAGAGAGTAGCCCCCGCACGCTGCAACTGGAGAAGGCCCGCACGCAGCGATGAAGACTCATTGCCACCATAAATAAATCAATAAAGCTTTAAAGAAAAAGTATGTGGTGATGGTGTGGTTTTACTAAATGGGAAAATATTCAAGTCAAAAGATGTTCTGAGCTGTCTTCTGCCAGGAATGGGAGAGGGCGAGAAGCGACACAATCTAAGAAAGCATACACGTGCTCTTCAAGACACCGCTGTCTCATTTCTTGGAAGAAATGGATGACAATGAGCAGATTTGCTTGCTACCATCCTCTGCTGTTCAGGAGAATACAGAACGTGCAATGAAACATCAGGATGGGGCTGATGTCAGACTGCTCCAGGCCAGGCGGCATCACCCCGTCTTACTGTTGTGCTGCATTCTCACATCCTGCCACTTTCCCCTGGCAACGCCAATGAAAATAAACTTTTGAACATGAAGGGATTGTTCTTTTTATGTAGAATTCATGGTTTTATTTGCCAAGATAATAAAATTACTTTCTTCAATAACATATGACATCAATTTTTCAGAGTCGAGTGGTCATTTACAATTTAAAATCCTGTAACTCCACAAATTCACAGAAATCTAACGGATGTGGTTATCACGTGGACAAAAGGTGTGATTTGTGCAGAATTGGCACAGAATCCAGGGTATGAGTAGGACCTTGACCCCTTTGCTCCTTTGACCTTCCTCTTCACAATGTTTGCTTTTAAAGCAGCTGTGTGATTCTCATTGCCAGTACTGTCCCTTGTGTCATTTGATGGGATGCTCAGACAGCATCTGCCTGGAAGAAGCTTTATCATACATTTGCACTAATCAGGTGATTGTGAAATAGCTTCTAGAAAAAGATAATATTTTCTTTCTTCCTTGAAACAGAAAATTTAGCTACATACACCGATTGCTAGATGTTTTAGCAAGAGCAAATGTCACAGGAGGACACTAGTTTTCTCCTTAACATCCAAAACATGAAGAGGTTGTTATAAACAAATGTGATGACAGGTACTGTTAGGTGCCAAGGATCGATATCAGGATGGTCAGCTCTGGACTAAACCACACACCTTTAATTTGCACAACAGTATCGATACTCAAGGTTATACTCATTACGGTTGACTTGTTCTATGGTAAAAGTTGTGTTACATTTCTAAAGGCTGAAAAAAGCATAAAAACTGTGATGCTAAACTTTCACCCCTGAGCATGTTTAGTGTGACTGGTCATGCAAGCATCTATAGTGCCATGCTCTTCAAGCCTATATTTTCTGATAGAAATGTTGCCCTATTTGTCTTCCCCAGTATATAGTGGTTTTATTTTATTGAGGGTGGGATCCAATACCTGTCATTTAACAAAATGAAGACAAAATAGAAAAAAGGAAGTGTGTGGGAAAAAGTAGTGCACAAGAGTTGGGCCAGTCAAGTCCAGCACCACACTGAAGTAGACTCCGTGGTTTAGGAGTGAAGAAGACTTACTCTCGCATATCCTCTCATGCTCCCACACAAGTCCAGCAACAAATGTTCTCAAGTTCCTCTTGCCTTGTCATGGGGACTCAGGAGTTGACCAAGAAAAACTACGTGGCCCCATGAAGAAAGGCACTGTCAGTGTCTGTCCTGAAAGGAGCCTAGTCAGGAAGCAGTCTCAAAGTATACGGTCTTGATCATCTCATGAAGATGTGTGGCAAGGGGCTCTCAGGAAAAAGATTAAGTCTGGATCATCCACATGGCACCTTTGCATGGGAACATGGTGGCTCTGAACTGGAACTGAACTGCCTTCCACTCACTTGACCAAAGCAATGAGACTGACCAGTATGGGTGAAGTGAGTGTGTGTGTGTGCGTGTGTGTGCGTGTGTGTGCGTGTGCGCGTGCCCACGTGCATGCTGGGTTGTGTTCCATTCTTTGCGAACCCATAGACTGTAGCCTGCCAGACTCCTCTGTCCATGGAATCTTCCAGGCAAGAGTACTGGAGTGGGTTGCTATTTCCTACTCCAGGCGATCTTCCTGACCCAGGAATCAAATCTGTGTCTCTTGTGTATCCTGCATTTGAAGGTAGATTATTTACCATTGTGCCACCTGGGGAGCCCACGGTAGGTTTAAAGAGAAGGAGTGTTTTCTAATTTCCTTTGTCCTTGAGGGCTCAACCTGAAGAATATGTAACCACTGCTTTAAAGGAACCAGCTCCACTTGGCTGGATTGGATCAGAGCTCATGTCATCCTAAGTCTTGAGTGCCTTTTGGTCTGGAAAAGGGGCTTGTCTCCTACTATACACAACTGGGACATTCCCTCTGTAATTATGAATTGTTTAAAATAAACTAAAAGAGAATGTCTTTGATCACTAGAGTTTATCAGTGTTGCATTGTTTCCACTGTGATGTTCTGACACTTTTTCACCTCGAAATGTTAAAGCAGCTCATGTTAGAGACACTGTAACATGAACATTTTATAGTTTAGACATTACATATATTTTGCTGTTTATAATAAATGGCAGATTCATTTTGATATTTGGCAAATCTAATACAGTTATGTAAAGTTTAAAAATAAAATAAAATTAAAAAAAAAAAAAGAAAAAAAAAAAAAGAAATGCCATCTATACAAAAGCCTGGCTGTTAATTTTAATATTGGCACAAGATCTGTTTTCCATGATATGTTAATACCTACAATTTCACTAACTGTTGAGGCTATTTTTTATTGAGATTCTGAAGCCAAAGGAGCCTTGTGTTCTTTTTGTTCATTTCTCCTATTTCCTTGAAATAAGAGATTTTGTATGGGCTTCACTGTGAAGACTTCAGATCAATCTTTGTATTACACGTGGTTATCTCTTAGCTATATAACTTCTGAGTGTAAAGCATTGAACTCTTCAGAGAAATATTATAAGGAATAAATCATAATAGGTGTGAAGGAAAGCACAGTGTTGGGATACACCTCACCGAGCTGATGAAAGGGGTTGAGGCAATGAAGGAGGAGAAAAGCCTGAGTGATCTCAGGGACGATGCAGAGATGGAACAGACCAGAACGTGGGGAGAGCTAATGGGTGGACAGAGTGTTCTGGTTAGGAATGTGACCCCAGGAGGCAGACAGGACCTCACTGGCAGATGGAGTCCATAGGACCTGGGGTCAGAGAGAAACCAAAGAGAGTGTTATGGTCTCCAGGAGGTGTGGGGGACCCCTTAGTCATGAATCCTTCTGCTTTATGCCTGCTTCCTACTTTAAAGGAGGCTCTGGGAACTTGGCATCAGCTCAGCTTCCCTACTGTCAGTGGACCTGGTCCTTTTCTGCCCTGTAGACCAGTGACAGAAGCACAGGGCACTTTACTCCTTACCAACGTTGTACACCATATCAGTGTATAAAGGGGCTGTGTAGTGTCCCATGGAAGCAACTATGGTCCTTCCCCAATCAGCCCTACACCCGGATGGCCTCAGATCCCTGGAGTGTCCCATCAGTTGCCTCTGAGCCCTGTCTGCTCACCTGGCACCCCCACTCTTCACTCCAGTCAGGATGGACTCCCCATCCCCTCCTTTCCATCTAGCCCCCTTAGGTCCTGCCCACTATCCCAGGCCCAGCTCCTCTCAGGAATTTCTGATGACTCCAGTGAGCCCTTCCTCCTCTTTTTAAATTAAGGGGGTTCTATAGAGGTGACACTGGAGAAGAAAACGGCACTCCAGCATTCTTGGCTGGGAAATCCCATGGGAAGAGGAGCCTGACGGGCTACATTCCACAAGGTCACGAAAGAGTCGGACACGACTGAGCGACTAAACAACAACACACACTTCCGCCTCTCTTGTACTTTTTATGTTTTTCTTGGGTAACCTCTTCCCTCTCCCCCAAGTTCTTCTTCTCCCTGTCCCTCAGTTATCCTTTTTCATTTTCCTATTACAAAATGGGAAGTAGTAACAATGACTACCTCACAGAGATGCTGTGAGCTCTGAAAGTGACAATACATTTTATAAACCTTGGTAATGAGAAACGTTATCTATATTTATTTCTACTTATAAATCTTTATTGCAATTTCTCTCACAGTAGGCATGAAAAATATAGAATGCAGTGTGTTGATTATTTACAAGAACATTTGGGGATGCTGTTAGTGAGCATATTAGCTCCTGAAGACTGCGTAACAAAGCTCCACAAGCTATGTTGTCTGAAATGTAAAAAATGTATTCTCTCATAATTCTGGAGACATAAAGCCCAAAATCAATGTGTTGCGCATGACCGTGCTTCTTCCAAATGCTCTGGGGTAGTATCCATTCTTGCCTCTTCTCGGGTCTGAATGCTCCTGGAGCTCCTTGGTTTGTGGCAGCAGGGCCCCAATCTCCTCCTCCATCTTCACATGGCCTTCTTGCCTGTGTGACATCTCTCTCTCTCCTTCTCTTCTTTTTCTTTTTATCAATTATTTTCATTTCCAGATTCTCAAGTTCCGCACAGTTTTAGTACTCCCTGAGAAATTAAACACTGCCTTATCCCTTCCATAAAAATGGGAGGAAACGCATCAGTATATACTAATGACTGACACAAAACATTTACTAGTTTATCACAAAAATGCATTTATGGTAGGAGCATCAGAAAGAGTAACTGAAAAATTAAAATTTACCTTAAAAAAGATGTTAGTCAGGAAACTTTACACAGACAAATCCGTGGCTATATATGTAAATCCTAAATACATTACACTATTTTATATCCATTTTGGTAATGGACTACTCCAGGAAGGTGTAATTACAAAACTTTAATTCAAAGAGTCCTTAAAATGTAAAGCAAAACAGGTCTTAAAAAATATTAGTTTGATGAAAAGAGAGATTTTAGTCTATTTTAGACAAATCTGGTTAGTTTCTAACTACACTTCATTTCAGCACAATCATCACTCAGGGGACAATCATTTAAGAGAAAGGGGAAATTAAAGTTTAAATTTCCTTCAGAATTCTACCCATTATCACCCAATCAATATTGAAGTATATGTCATCAAGTATGCAAAATTACAGAATGTCAGTTATGAAATTTGGAGGCAAAAAGCATAATTATGTATAAAATCACTGACAAATTTGAGCTAGTATTATTCTCTAGGACATTGTATTGTATCATTACCTTAAAAGGATGGCAAACTAGACATCAGCAGAAATGCTGTTAAAACTGTTGGGTTTTTTTGCCCCAAGTTTTTCATATGAATGAAATAAAAGTTTAACAGTCTCTAAGTTAAATTTCACAGGTGAAATTGCTGCTCTCTGATTTAACTTTCAGGGGTAAGACAGGGCAAAATCCAAGTATCATCCTTTCCATTTTTGTGCATAAATACAAATAAGAGTCAGTATCAATACCAATGACAACGTAAGGAAACAACATGTTTAGTCAGGTTCTATAACACAGGATATTACGACATAACTCTGCTACAGTACATTCCCATTTTGTGTTTTGGAAGAGCAGCTTACATAGTATGGTGTGAAAAGCAGTAAAACGCACATGCTTTCTGTGTCATTTAGCAAAGAAAAGACAAGAAAGAATATATTGCCAAACTCCACCTGCTACTCCATCCTAGACCCAGTTGTCTATCATCCACTCAGTTCCAGTACTTCCAAATTCTCAGTCTATCCCACTCAGTCTCAAGCCAAGATTAACTCCTTTTGCACCAGCTCTCCTTTCTCTCAGCTAAGTCATCATTTTCGAGAAACGTCTGATTTTTCTGACTCCATGATTTAACCCATTTGAAGTCAAAGAAAATGCTGTAATACTGAAAACAATCAAACCAGAAATTAGTGTTGTGGAAGATACATGTCAAGTGCTCTGCAAATGTAAGGAGAAAGTTGCAAGAAAACAGATTTTAAACTCTGCCTGGCTTCCTTAGTTACCTGGTATATGATAATGTTGCTCTGATTACTAGTCAGGACAAAAAAGTGCTCAAAGGCACTAAAATATGCATCTTGGGGGGAAATGCATGGACATTAAGATTTCTTGGGAGTTGGCCAAGGCATTTTTACATCCATAAGGACCGTCAACTTAAACTTAGTCGGCCCCAGTTATTTAAAAAAAATGAAAGGAGTGGAATTCTTGCTTAGAACTGGGTTTGGCAGAAACACATCTGTATACTCTGCCTCTGTGATCACACAGGCCTTTAATTAGGGACAATGAGTGTGCCCACAGAGCAGCACTAATGAAAAATTTATAAGGAATCTATGATAGAGCTTCACAATCCAGCTTTCCTAGGTTGTAAACACTCTTCTTACCCAAGCATTACTTTGTGTATCTGTGAAACATCTGAAAAATACTTTTCTTTGACTTACCAGGCTGTAGAGAATGAGTCATTTTATGTACAAGTATCTACAGTAGAACTTGGTACTTTCTTGCATTAACTGCACAGTGTTCCAACTGGAACTTAAAAGAAGGTTGCCAATATTCACTTATTGAGGCTCTGTGAGGTGCTGGATGCTCTAGACCAGTTTGTCTTTGGAAGCTTCTCTCTTTGGCATTCTTCCTCTGTCCATTTAGTAATTTGCCTGGAGGTGAAGACGTAGCACGCAACTGATATTCATCTGGGGATCCTTTTAGCCAGGTTGGCCTCATTTGTTCTTGATTCACCTCTTTCTGAAGCTGCAATGCTAATAACCTACCCTGTTCTTCTTGTTTATGTCTCTCAAAAAATAGACGTTCCAAGTCTATCAGTTTTGGGGTGAAGTGGACTTGTTTACTCTTGGTTGGAGGAAGCTTTGAGGAACATTTTTCTTCTTTTTGTAGAATAGCATGGATCGCTGACTGCTTCAGACAAAGATTCCTGGTTTTTTGCTCTGGAGATGTCCTTATTGGTCAGTAGGGGAGACTCCTCATTTTCTGTCACAACTGTGTTATTTTTCAGTGTCTGTGTACATCTGACACTGTACATCCACTCTCTGTTTCGCCATAAGGCTTAACTGCAGTTTCTCCAGAAGAGGAAACTCCAGCTTTAGGCTCTTCACGACTGATGACACATAACTCTCTTTCGTGACTGATTTGTTTTGTTTTCACTTTTCCTTCAAGGTACCATTCTCCACCACTGGCACATAACTGAGGTCTACTTCAGTGACTCCACTGAAGCTTCTGCATCTTGCTTTTGAACTTCAAGGCATATTTGAGGAGAAAGTGCTGGCACATCTTCCTCAATTTCTGTGTCTTGCCATGTAGGGTTCTTCCCATCACCGCTGTCAGTTTCCTTGGACCTGGAGGTTTTCCCGTCTTCTTCTACAACTTCAGACTGTGACGCTGACTCAAGTTGAGAACTCGGTGACAAATACTTCTGAATATCGCCAGTGTTTTTTCGTTTGCTCTGCCTTTTCCTTCGTGACTCGGGTGTGACTGGATTAGATTGTTTGGAATACGAGCGGAGAGTTGAGACACGTTCCTCACAGACATTGCTAATATTAAGGCTTAGCCTTCTTGCCAGCGCTTCATCTCTTTTCAGTTGTTCTTCCATCTCTCTGTGCCTTTTTTCTGCCTGTCTCTTTTCCTCTTCTTCCTCCTCTGCCAGTAATCTCTGTATGTATTCTTCACTGGCTTTGTTTTCTCCCTCCTGAATGGCTCATCGCTCTGCCTCCTCCTTGCTTCTCTCCTTTTCATATTCTCTTCTTAACTCCCCAGGTTGACTTAAGAGACGAACTGGCAGATAGTCATCAATGATTTCCTCTGATTGTTGCCCAGAGACTCTAAGCCGGGATTCCTCTGGATAGTGTTTTTGAATTATCTCCCACAGTTCCGTATTGACAAGAGAATTTCTTCGGGTGTGGTACCGAGTCCACGAAGAGACCCGGCGGCGACAGAAAGGACGGCACAAATTTGCCTTCTCCACAGTCGATTTGAAGCATGCTTTACAGAGCGTGTGGTTGCAAGGCAGTGTCACAGGCTCAATGAGGATTTCCAGACAGATGTGGCACTGGCATTCCAACAAGGAAGGGATGGTATCTCTGGGTACAGCCATTCTAATATGCTATAAGGTGTATTCAACATGAATACCAGAATTCCAGGATTGGGAGCATCAAATGTCTTTAAGTCAAAAGGTTCTGTGGGTCAGGAAAACAGTACGACCCCAGAAGGCGGTGTGTTTGTCGGCGTTAAAGATAAGTATCCCTAAAGGAAGCAAACTAACCTTGACTGCTCCCAAGCACTGCCAACCGTTGCAGTAGGGCAGTGGTGGGCGCAGGGCTCTCTAGTGAGGCACAAGGCAGGCGCCAAGTTCCATTCCTCCCTGTTCGCAGGTGAGGCTTCTCCCTCAGTTCTGAGCAGCTAAGCCCGAGACTGCTGAGGTGCACAGGCCCCAGGCCACCACTCCACAAAGACCAAAGCTTCTTCCGGGATGCCGCCTCAGCAGAGGAACTTCCGTTTGACCTTTGCTGTGGGGTCGTCTGCACCTGGGCACTTCTCAGGGCTCTGAGCCGACCCTCCTCTCTCTTGTGCAGTGCAAGTCGCCCAGCTGTGTCTGCCTCTTTGTGACCCCGTGGACTATACAGTCCATGGAATTCTCCAGGCCAGAATACTGGAGTGGGTAGCCTTTCCCTTCTCCAGGGGATCTTCCCAACCCAGGGATCAAACCCAGGTCTCCCGCATTGCAGGCAGATTCTTTATGAACGGAGCTATCAGGGAAGCCTGATCTTGGGGGCGGTGCTGTAGCAATCTCAAAAGGGCTAGTGAGGTCACAACGCTCTCCCTCTGCCTTTTTCTTATAGGACACCAGTCATTCATTGTCGAGTCTACCCTAAATACAGGATGATTTAATGTCAATTTCATGATTTCATGTAGTTTCATGCCACAGACCTTATTCCCCAAATGGTCTCATCACAGGTTCAGGGATTGCGGTTTGGACATGTCTTTTTCAGGACATATGTCAACCCACTATAGTGATAGGAGGGTTGGAAAACTAAAATGAGATGTTGCAGTGGAAACAGTGTCAGACTTTATTTTTCTGGGCTCCAAAATCACTACAGATGGTGACTGCAGCCATGGAATTAAAAGACGCTTACTCCTTGGAAGGAAAGTTATGACCAACCTAGATAGCATATTCAAAAGCAGAGACATTACTTTGCCAACAAAGGTTCATCTAGTCAAGGCTATGGTTTTTCCTGTGGTCATGTATGGATGCGAGAGTTGGACTGGGAAGAAGGCTGAGCGCCAAAGAATTGATGCTTTTGAACTGCGGTGTTGGAGAAGACTCTTGAGAGTCCCTTGGACTGCAAGGAGATCCAACCAGTCCATTCTGCAGGAGATCAGCCCTGGGATTTCTTTGGAAGGAATGATGCTGAAACTCCAGTACTTTGGCCACCTCATGCAAAGAGTTGACTCATTGGAAAAGACTCTGATGCTGGGAGGGATTGGGGGCAGGAGGAGAAGGGGACGACAGAGGATGAGATGGCTGGATGGCATCGCTGACTCGATGGACGTGAGTCTGAGTGAACTCCGGGAGTTGGTGATGGACAGGGAGGCCTGGCGTGCTGCGATTCATGGGGTCGCAAAGAGTCGGACACGACTGAGCATCTGATCTGATCCGATCTGATACAAACACATCCCTACATGCGTAAATATATAAATGCCTGCATAAGAAAGAATATAATATATTCTTGAACTATGAAATGCAGATAAAAACATTCAGCAGGTGTTTTGGGGTTGTATGTTTTGGGGAAAGGTTGCTTTTCTGCTCTTTTTTATATTATTTATTTTTTACCTAAAAGAGGTGTCTATTGTTCTTGCAAGTGTTAAAAACATAAAATGGCAGGGAAGCAAGTACATTCTTACTGCACCCCCATAAAAGCCTTTAGAACGGTAATATTTTTCAGGGACAGGAAGAGAGATGAGAGGTTGAGGAAGCCCCTTCCTCCATGGAACAAGAAAATTCCCCTCCAATAACAACCAAAATGATGAATATCGGTGCTTTAAATTTCTTGTTATTAAATTGGAGGCAAATATTGGACCTCAGTTTGACATTTTAAATTTTTAAATGGAGGATAATTGTGTCACAATGTTGTGCTGGTTTCTGCCATACAACATTACAAATCAGTTGCAGCTATGTATATGTATCCTCTCTCTCTCCACTCCCCTCCCCCTATCCTTCCCCTTTAGTTCATATAAAGCTCCAGTCTGGGTTCCCTGTGTTATATAGCAACTTCTCACTAGCTGTCTCTTCTACACATGGTAGTGTGTGTGTGTGTGTGTGTGTGTGTGTGTGTAGTGCTACTTTTTCAATTTGTCTCACCCTCTCATTCCCCTGCTATGTCCTCAAGTCTGTTCTCTATTCTGTTTCTGCATTCCTTCCCTGCAAATAGGTTCATCAGTGCCATTTGTCTAGATTTCATAGATATGCTTTAATTTACTATACTTGTTTTTCTCTTTCTGACTTTTGTCACTCTGTATAACAGTTTCTAGGTTCATCCACCTCATTATGACTGACTCAAATTCGTTCCTTATGGCTGAGTAACATTCCATTGTACGTATGTACCACTACTTCTTTGTCCATTCATCTGTATATGCACATCTAGGTTGTTTCTGTGTCCTGGCTATTGTAAATAGTGCTGCAGTAAACCTTAGGGTACATGTTTCTTTTTGAGTTGTGGGTTTCTCAGGATATATGCCCAATAGTGGAATTGATGGGTCATATGGTAGTTTTATTCCTAGTTTTTTTCGGGAATCTGCATATTGTTCCCCACAGTGGCTGTATCAATTTACATTCCCACCAAAAGTGTAAGAGGGCTCCCTTTGCTCCACATCTTCTCCAGCATTTATTGTTTATAGATTTTTTTTTTATAATAGCCATTCTGACTAGTATGTGGTGGTACTTCATTGCAGTTTTGATCGACATTTCTCTAATAATGAGCAGTGTTGAAGCATCGTATCATGTGTTTATTGGCCATCTGTATGTCTTCTTTGCAGAAGTGTCTGTTTATGTCTTCTGCCTATTTTTTTGATTGGGCTGTTTGTTTTTTTCATATTGAGCTGACTGAGCAGCTTATATGTTTTGGAGATCAATCCTTTGTCAGTTTTTTCATTTGCAATTGTTTTCTCCCATTCTGAGGGTTGTCTTTTCATTTTGTTTATAATTTCCCTTGCTGTGCAAAAACTTTTAAGTTTTATTAAATTGCATTTGTTAATTTTTGCTTTTATTTCCATTACTCTAGGAGGTGGGTGCAAGAGAATCTTGCTACGATTTTTGGCATAGACTACTCTGCCTATGTTTTAATAAAGAGTTTTGTAATTTCCAGCCCTACACTTAAGTCTTTAGTCCCTTTTGAGTTTGTTTTTATGTATGGTTTTCCAAAGCTTTGTGTGACCTGATGACAGTAAGTATTATCAGGTGAGAGGTAGCAGTGGGCACTAGTTAGATGTGGGGCTCAGCAGGCACCTAGAATCTGTTCACATCTTAGTCTTGTGACTGCTTAGCCCTGCCCTCAATGTGCCTCATTTCCCTGATGTTTAAAGTTGGGCAACAGTAGCTCCTCCTCATAGATTGTGGTGAGGGTTTAATGAGCAACTACAGGTTTAGCACTTACAACTGTGTGGGGAACCAAGGGAGTCAGCAATAATAATTAACAATTCTTATAATTATCAAACCGAAATTGGCCATTGGTGTTTCTATTCCCATTTTTATGTTTACATGGGCCTATATCATGACTCTTTGTGATTCTATGGAGTCTAGCCCGCCAGGCTCCTCTGTCCATGGGATTCTCCAGGCAAGAACACTGAAATGGGTTGCCATGACCTCCCTGAAGTCATCTTCCTGACCCAGGGATCGAATCCCTGTCTCTTGGGTCTCTTGCACTGGCAGATGGGTTCTTGTACCACTACTGCCACCTGTTAGCATATGAAGTGAGCACAGTTCTACCATAGTTTGTACATTCTTTGGCATTGCCCTTCTTTGAGATTGGAATGAAAACTGAACTGAACCTATCCTGCGGCCACTGCCGAGTTTTCCAAATTTGCTGGCCTATTAAGTGCAGCACTTTAAGAGCACTCATCTTTACCTGGAATCCCATCACATCCACTGGCTGTGTTCTTAGTAATGCTTCCTAAGGCCCACTTGACTTCACATTCCAGGATGTCTGGGTCTAGGTGAATGACCACACCATTGTGGTTATTCGGCATTAAGACCATTTTTGGACAGTTCTTCTCTGTATTCCTAATATCTTCTGCTTCTGTTAGGCCCTTGCCACCTCTGTCCTTTATTGTGCCCATCTTTGCATGAAGTTCTTTGGTATCTCCAGTTTTCTTGAAGTGATCTCTAGTCTTTCCCATTCTATTGTTTTCCTCTGTTTCTTTGCATTGTCCACTTAAGAAGGCTTTCTTATCTGTCCTTGCTATTCTTTGGAACTCTACATTCAGATGCTATTCTTTGGAACTCTACATTTCCTTTTCTCTTTTGCCTTTCACTTCTATTTTTTTTCCTCAGCTATTTTTAAGGCCAACTCAGACAACCATTTTCCCTTTTTGCATTTCTTTACCTTGGGGATGGTTTTCATCAGCATCTCCTGTAAAATGCTATGAACCTCCATCCGTAGTTCTTCAGGCATTCTATCAGATCTAATTCCTTGAATCTATTCGTCACTTGCACTGTATACCACAAGGGAATTGACTTAGATTATATTGAATGGCATAGTTGTTTTCCCTACTTTCTTCAGTTTAGTCCTGAATTTTCCATTAAGGAACTCATGATCTGAGCCACAGTCAGCTCCCGGTCTTGTTTTGCTGGCTCTATAGAACTTCTCCCCCTTTAGCTGCAAAGAATACAATCAACCTGATTTTGGGTTTGACCGTCTGGTGATGTCCATGTGTAGAGTCATCTCTTTACTGTTGGCAGAGGGTGTTTTCCATGACTAGTGCATTCTCTTGGCAGAACTCTACTGGGCTTTGCTGAGCTTCATTTTGTACTCCAAGGCTGAACTTTCCTGGTACTCCAGGTGTCTCTTGACTTCCTCCTTTTGCATCCCAATCCCATGAAGAAATGGACATCTTTTTCATGTGTTATTCTAGAACTTCTCTGGGAATGCTTCAATATCATGAGAACTCACTCCATATAATCTGTAAGTACTTACTCCTGCCTTGTCAAGCAAGATTTAATGATTATTTTGTAATACTGTTTTTAATATTTTAAATATTATAATTTGAAAATAATATCGTTCATTACATCTAAAACATTTGCTACCCTGGACAGAATGAAATGTGAGTACTGAGAGAAATTAGGATTCAGACATATTCTGGAGGCTACAGGACTCAATGGGGAAATCTTTAGTGAAATATAGTTTACATGACTAAACACATATTAAAAAGCAGTTTCCCCCTTTTATCTAGTTTCTCCTAACTTCCTATTGTTCTTGTTTTTGTTGTTCAGTTGCTAAGTCATGTCTGACTCTTTGTGACCCCAAGGACTGCAGCACACCAGGATTCCCTGTCCTTCACCATCTCATGGAGTTTGCTTAAATTCATGTCTGTTGAGTCAGTGAAGTAATCCAACCGTCTCATCCTCTGCCACCAACTTCTTTTGCCTTCAGTCTTTTCCAGCATCAGGGTCTTTCCCAATGAGTCAGCTCTTCACATCAACTGGGCAAAGTATTGGAGTTTCAGCTTCAGCATCAGTCCTTCCAATGAATATTCAGGGTTGATTTCTCTTAAGATTGACTGGTTTGATCTCCTTGCTCTCCAAGGGACTCTCAAGAGTCTTCTCCAGCACCACAGTTCAAAGGCATCAATTCTTCAGGATTATATTCTGACTTAAACTGAAAAAAGAAGGGAAAACCATTAGGCCATTCAGATATGACCTAAATCAAGTCCCTTCTAATAATACAATAAAGGTGACAAATAGATTCAAGGGATTAGACTGGTAGAATACTTGAAAAAGTAAAGACAAAGGTTAGTAACATTGTACAGAAGGCGGTGATCAAAACCTCCCCCAAGAAAAAGAAATGCAAAACGGTTGTCTGAGAAAGCCTTACAAATAGCTGAGAAAAGAAGAGAAGCAAAAGGCAAAGGAGAAAAGGGGCGATATACCCATCTGAATGCAGAGCTCCAAAGAATAGCAAGGAGTGATTTTTTTTAAAAGCCTTCTTAAGTGAACAATGCGAAGAAAAAAGAGGAAAACAATAGAATGGGAAAGACTAGAGAACTCTTCAAGAAAACTAGAGATACCAAGGGAGCATTCCATGCAAAGATGGGCACAATAAAGGACAGAAATGGTTTGCACCTAACAGAAGCAGAATATATTAAGAAGAATTGAAAAGAATGCACAACAGAACTGCACAAAAAAAGGTCTTAATGACCGAGATAACCACGATGGTGTGATCACTCACCAAGAGCCAGACATCCTGGGGTAAAGTCAAGTGGGTCTTAGGCAGCATTACTAGGAATACAGCTAGTGGAGGTGATGGAATTCCAGCTAAGATATTTCAAATCATAAAGGATGCTGCTGTTAAAGTACTCCACTCAATAAGTCAGCTAATTTGGAAAACTCAAAAATGGCCACAGGACAGGAAAAGTTCAATTTTCCTTCCAATCCCAAAGACAATGCCAAAGAATGGTCAAACGACCACACAGGTGCACTCATCTCACATGCTAGCAACGTAATGCTCAAAATCTTTCCAGCTGGGCTTCAAGTACACGAACTGAGAACTTCCAGAAGTGCAAAATGGAATTAGAAAAGGCAGAGGAACCAGGGATCAAATTGCCAACATCGATTGGATCATAAAAAAGCAAGAGATTTCCCGAAAAACATCTACGTCTGCTTTATTGACTACACTGAAGTCTTTAACTGTGTTCAGTTTGGTTCAGTTCAGTTCAGTTGCCCAGTTGTGTCCGACTCTTTGCGACCCCATGGACTGCAGCACGCCAGGCTTCCCTGACAATCACCAACTCACAGAGCTTGCTCAAACTCATGTCCATCGAGTTGGTGATGCCATCCAACCATCTCATCCTCTGTCATCCCCTGCCTTCAGTCTTTGCCAGCATCAGGGTCTTTTCTAATGAGTCAGTTCTTCGCATCAGGTGGCACAAGTATTGGAGCTTCAGCTTCAGCATCAGTCCTTCAAATGAATATTCGGGACTGATATCCCTTTACCATTGACTGGTTTGATCTCCTTGCAGTCCAAGGGACTCTCAAGAATCTTCAACACCACAGTTCAAAGGCATCAGTTCTTTGGTGCTCAGCTTACTTTATGATCCAACTCTCAAATCCATACATGACTATTGGAAAAACCATACTTTGACTATGTGGACCATTGTCAGTAAAATAATGTCTCTGCTTTTTTATACGCTGTCTAGGTTTGTCATAGCTTTTCTTCTAAGGAGCGAGAGTCTTTGAATTTCATGGCTGCAGTCACCACCTGCAGTGATTTTGGAACCCAAAAAGTAAAATCTATCACTGTTTCTGTTGTTTTCCCATCTATTTGCTAGGAAGTGATGGGACTGGATGCCATGATCTTCGTTTTTTGAATGTTGAGTTTTAAGGCAGATTTTTCACTTTCCTCTTTTGCTTTCATGAAAAGGCTGTTTCCCCAGTCCTGTGGAAATTCTGTAATCAAATCCCGCTGGCCTCCAAACTCAAATTCCGTGAGGGATCACAGTCCCTTTGCCTGATCCCCAGGTTGGGAAATCTGTTGTTGGTCCTAGAACTTTCTTAACAGTGTGAGAATTTCTTTGGCATAATTGTTCTGCAGTTTGTGGGTCATCTGCTTTGTGGCTCGATGGTGGCTAACATAGAGACTGGGGTGACCCAGGTCTGCTGAAGCCAGAGCCCCTGTCCATGCAGCAGGCCACTGCTGATCCATGCCTACACAGGAGACACTCATGCACTCAAAGGCAGGTCTGGCTCAGTCTCTGTGGGGCCCCCGGGTCCTGGAGCACACAAGGTTTTGTTTGAGCCCTCCAAACTTCTCCGGTGGGTATGGGGTTTGATTCTAAATGCAATTTTGCCCCTCCTACCATCTTGTTGGGGCTTTGGATGCGAGGTATCTTTGTGTGTGTGTGTGGGATCCAACATTCTCCTGTCGATGGTCATTCAGCAGCGAGTTGCAATTCTGGAGTTCTCACAGGAGAAGATGCACACGTCCCTCTATTCTGCCATATTGTTGTTCTCACAACAAACTGTGGAAATTTTTTAAAGATATGGGAATGCCAGTTCATCTTACCTGCCTCCTGAGAAACCTGTAAGCGAGTCAAGAAGCAACAGTTAGAACTGGACATGAAACAACCAACTGGTTCAAAATTGGGAAAGGAATACCTCAAGGCTACATATTACCACCCTGTTTGTTTAACTTATATGCAGAGTACATCATGGAAATGCCAGACTAGATGAAGCTCATGCTGGAATCAAGATTGCTGGAAGAAACATCAGTAACTTCAGATATGCAGATGACATCACCCTAAGAGCAGAAAGCAAAGAGGAACTAAAGAACCTCTTGATGAAGGTGAAAGAGGAGAGTGAAAAAGCTGGCTTTAAACTCAACATTCAAAAAACTAAGATTGTGGAATCCGGTCCCATCACTTCATGGCAAGTAGATGGGGAAAAAGTGGAAACAGTAAAAGACTTTATTTGGGGGGGGGGCTCCAAAATCACTGTGGACTGTTACTTCACCCATGAAATTAATAGACGCTTGCTGCTTGGAAGAAAAGCTATGACAAACCTAGATAGTGTGTTAAAAAGCAGAGACATTATTTTGCCAACAAACATTTATACAGTCAAAGCTACGGTTATTCCAGTAGTCATGTACGGATATGAGAGTTGGACCATAAAGAAGGCTGAGCACTGAAGAATTGACGCTTTTGAATTGTGGTTCTGGAGAAGACTCTTGAGAGTCCCTTTGACAGCCAGGTGATCAAGCCAGTCAATCCTAAAGGAAATCAACCTTGAACATTCATTGGAAGGACTGATACTGAGGCTGAAGCTCCCATACTTTGGCCACCTGATGCGAACAGCTAACTCACTGGAAAAGACCTTGATGCTGGGAAAGACTGAGGGCAGGAGATAGGGATGACAGAGGATGAGATTGTTGGATCGCATCACTGACTCAATGGACCTGAGTTTGAGCAAAGTCTGGGAGATAGTGAAGGACAGGGAAACCTGGCATGCTGCAGTCCATGGCGTTGCAAAGAGGCAGACATGGCTGAGTGACTAAACAACAGCAACATCACTTCCATAGTAAAGCAAGCCTGAGGCATTGCAGGATGGCTTTACTGAGGAATCCAGAGTGAAGGAAGATCATCAAGCTATTTCTTTAATTCCTAGTTATTTTACTGCCCCTTAGTTTACCTTTTAGATTGATATTGGGAGAAGCAGTTTCCCATAGAGCCCCCGCAGGAATCACAAACTCTTGATTTTGACACCAGATCCATTACCCCCTACATGACTATGCACTAGGATTTCATCTGCACCATCAGCTTCTTCAAAGAGAGGGGACAGGGAGTGAATACTACCTCAGTGGGTGTAGTTTAGAAACATATAAAACTACAAGTTTTAAATTCTAGAAGGCCATCATCTGTCAAGGAGACCTTGGATGATGACCTTTGGGGATCGTAAGAGGTAGATCTTAGTCCTTTTCCTTAAGATGACTCTGAAAGATTGGTCTTCCATTAGTGAATCTGAGTGTGTCATCTGTCAATTGGAATAATGATGCCATCCTCCCAGAGTTGTTTTGAGGATAATGTAAGGTATGTAATTGTGTGAATGTTTCAGCTATAAATATATAAATACTATCTTGGGCTTCCCAGGTGGTGCTGTAGTAAAGAACCTGCCTGCTGATGCAGAAGACATAAGAGATGCAGGTTCCATCCCAGGGTGGGGAAGATCCCCTGGAGAAGGAAATGGCAACCCGCTCCAGTATTCTTGCCTGGGGAATCCCTTGGACAGAGGCGCCTGGCAGTCTACGTCCATGGGGTCCCAAAGAGTCGGACACAACTGAAGTGACTTAGCACACCCGCATCTTAGACAAAATTCCTTTTGGCAACCTTCTTTTAAATCTGAAAATAGCTTCTTTTCCAGATTTCTCTAATAAAGTGACTATGGGACTGCTTTGATATGATTCCATGTGGCCCTGACCATTTTTGCGCATATTTCCCAGAGCATGAGTACCCAAGATGTTCTGCAGTCAGTGTCCAAAAGTGCAGCAGCTGATGGGGATCTTACTTTTTCTTTTGTCATCGATGTTGCCAATGTTTCTGAAAAGAGGTTGTACCAATCTGTCCTCCACCAGCAGTATATGAAGTTCTTGTAGCCCTACATGTTCCACTTAAAGAGGATGCAGTATAAACATAAACTCACTGATCAGATTTTCTTTCAAATTCTGGAATTATTCCAGGATATATTCTTGGGCACAAATACAAAATATGCTACTTATAGGGACATAAAATGAAGAAAGATTAAAATAATCTACCATTTTAGTACCAGGATATCAAATTAGCAAGCAATAAAAGTGTAAAACCCATCATGGATTCAGATCTACCAAAACAGGTTCTCTTGTCTTATGGTTGTGTGTGCTAAATACTAATAAAAAGATTGTAAATTGTAAAGGTCAACTAAACAGTAAATACTGAAAATATTCAATGTGTGTACTCTTTGACAAAGCAGTTCCACTTATGGGATCTTGTCTTCCTCAGGCAGCCAGGGTAGACCCTTGCCATCATGACCCATCTGACCACACTGCTCAGGGTTGAACCATCAACACAGATGACTCAGTGTCTTCAGATCCCCTGACTCCTTGATCCAAAGGAGAAAATCTCTTACTGCTGCTTTCCCAGCCTTGATGAACCATCCACAGAACCACCACAAGTATTGATATGGAGTAGTGCTAGGTCCAGAGAAGGCAGTGGCACCCCACTCCAGTACTCTTGCCTGGAAAATCCCATGGAGGGAGAAGCCTGGTGGGCTGCAGTCCATGGGGTCGCTAAGAGTCGGACACGACTGAGCGACTTCACTTTCACTTTTCACTTCCATGCACTGGTGAAGGAAATGGCAACCCACTCCAGTGTTCGTGCCTGGAGAATCCCAGGGACGGGGGAGCCTGGTGGGCTGCCGGCTATGCGGTCGCACAGAGTCGGACACGACTGAAGCAACTTAGCAGCAGCAGCAGCAGTGCTAGGTCCCTACTTCTGGAGGGACTTGTAGATCTCTGAGCTCATCCCTGTGTAGAAGAAATTTCTCTTCCTCTCCTTCTCCAGGCTCTCAGAAACCCTCCCTTCTGTAGCAGGTACAAACAGCCCAGTCCTCATACTGAGTTTAAGGTTTTACAAAGGATGGAAGAAACGTGGATGTAAGACAACTTCTGCTCCCAGCCCTGTCACAAACTTCCTTGGGGACAAGGGGAAGGAGCATCAAGACTGGCTCTCGCTGTAGGGAAGGTAAACATAGGGAGAACAGAGATGAACACTGCAGCAGTACGTGTCCTAACACATTTTGTACAGATCTGTCACCCACAACAAAACGTGCCCAGGCTGCCGATTGTGTCCTTAACTATGGCAGTGGGCTCGGGGGGAAACCTCTCTACCACCTGTTTCTGGTGAGCAGCCCAAGCTTTTTTGTCACACATCATGAAGACAAGACAGCCATATCTCACTACCAGCACCTTGGTTCCTCTCCACGTAGCTCTCCTAGAGTCAGGTTGCCTGATAAAATCAGGACACCCAATTAAATTTGAATTCCAGAGAACTAAAGAATGATTTTTAGCAAAAGTATGCCAAATATAATGTGATTTTGTTTATCTGAAACTGAAATTTAACTTGGTGTCCTTTATTTTTATTTGCTAAATCAGGACACCCTGGGTAGGAGACCATGAATGTAACAGTCCCGGTTGAGCCCCCCAGAAGATAATCAGCACCAATCATCCATGTGAGTACCCTTTCTTGGATGTCCCAGCAGAATGACACCTCCAGATGACTGTGAGCCTGAGTGAAAGACATCATGTAGAGCAAAAATCACTCAACTGAGCCAAGTCAACACACTGAATCCTGAGAGATAATAAATGGCTATTATTTGGGGGAATTTATTAAGTAAAAATGAATATCCAAAACATACATTTCGGGTGAACTCTTTTCCTGTGGCCTGGAATCATTGACTAGGATAGGGATTCGCTGATTCTTGAAGGCTTGGTATAGTTTTGGCTATAGATTGTATGCCAGTTTATATGTGGGTATTGATCTCTGAATATTTCCATTCCTTCTTGAAGGATTTCCACAGGAAATTTTCATGGTGCATGTTTTTCACCCTACTCTTGGGATTTAGAACCTAATTCCAATCCCCCTCCACAAGAGCCTCCAGTGCAATCTCCTGTGCTAAGGATCTGAGAGATTCTTACTACAATTGGCTCCATATCCTCAAAAAGTTGCTTGGTGAGTATGCAGTCAGAGCTAGGGGTGTTTACTCACTTTGAAAAATGATTGTCAAAGGTTGTTTCCTGAAACACTCTCTCGCTACTGGGATGACCTTTGGCAAAAAAGATACTTTCCTTGAACACATATAGACAGAGCTTGCTCACCAGCAGCAGATAGCTCTACATTGTAGTGTTTGGCCTTTGTGACTGTCTCACGAAGCACTTTTTAAAAAACTTACTTGCTGCAATTGAAACAGTTGTATTTTTTTGGCTGCCCTGGGTCTTCCTTGCTGTGTGCAGACTTTCTGTAGTTGCAGCAGGGGAGGGGGGACTGCTCTCTAGTGCACAGTCTTCTCATTATGGTGGTTTCTCTTGTTGCAGAGCTCAGGCTCTAGGGTTCCCTGGTACATGGGCTCAGTAGTTGTGGAGACTGGGCTTAGTTGCCCGGTGGCATGTGGAATCTTCCCAGACCAGGGATTGTACCTGTGTCTCCTGCATTGGCAGGCAGATTGTAAACTACTGGACCACCATGGAAGTCCTCATGAAGCACTTTCAGTTGGTTGAGTCAGTACGATTCTGGGGTTCATTAAAAGGAAGCTCAATTGCCTACAAATCTAAGCCCTTTTCCCCAATACCACCTTTATAAGTAATAGAACTGATGTTCTTTTTATTCTTTTGTCATAGTTCTTGGGTCAGAGCCCAGATGTGGACAAAGGATGTATTTGGGGAACCTCTTAAAGACACAAACATTCTGTAACAGATCGTAGGACTAGTTGGGGAGCCATCAGTACTCAGAGAAGGGAAGAAGAGCCTTGGACACAGCTCTGAGAGCAAAGCAAACATGTGCTCCATAAAGGCAGCTTGCTTCAAGAGTTTTGAAGGGAAAGGGCCTGGGCTGTGTGTTCCTCCTTCCAAAGCCACTAATCAGGTAAGTGATTCCCACAGTAGAGAAGTCAGTTATAGAGAAGCTAGACATGTTTTGGTCATAGATGTCCCTCCTCATGGAAGAAAGTATCAGGAATGGATAATAAGAATTTCCCAAACAGAAACCAATTGTATAGGCAATCGACCAGATTTCTTTCTGCCTATTAAATGATTACATTATTCTAGGCCTGCCTCCCTGAAGCACCTCTGAATGTTTCTTTAAATGACATCTTTCCGAGTTCCTAGATTGTTCAATCACATGATTATAAGCATTCTCTGAATGTTCTTACCACAGATGACAGCTGTTAGCCTTCGGGGGTAGACCATCTCTAAGAACCCCAGGCAGGATACCTCTCTGGGGCAACTCTCCTCCTGGAGTTTGCCAGTTTCCCAGATCCCAGTCTTGTACCTCTAATTAGTACGCTTTTTCTGTTGGCAGCCAAAGCTAATGTGCTCTGCTTTCACAGAAGTCCAGGGTGGTGACGGAGGGTGAAAAGGCATTTCCGGATGTGGCGGACTAGCCTGCGTATCGCCGTTGCCATGGAAACCTGACGTAACTATGGTGACCGTGACGATTTTTCTGCGGAGACGCATAACCCGAGAGCACCACAGGTTCAGTCTTCAGGTGTTTGGGACTCTGCTGAGGGTGTGGGGCCCGGCAGGGGGTGGGGGGCGGGATCGCCCTGGGCTGTGGGGAGACAAAGGGATCCGCATTCAAGCCGCCGCTTTCCCGCTTTGGGGCTCGGTGTCCCGCTGTCTCGTAGGTAAAGCTCTGGGGTCCCGCCCGGCCCCAGTGAGTGTGGCGTCCTGCTCCAGGGGTGTCCTGGAGCCACTTTCCTCCTTAAGGCAGGAGCGCGGGAGGTGAGACAGGTAGCGACTCTCTCTGAGCCTCAGTTTTTCCCGCTGTAAAATGGGGATGAGATTGCTTTCCCCACAGGAACTCTGAGAACATTCATTGATAACACATGAGTAAGCCTATGGCCCTGTGGGTATTGCGGGATCATGAACATCTGTATGAAGTCAGGCCACTTCTTACTCCTTTTCAACTTTGTCGTTAAGGGATAGATGAGGAAAGGAGAAGAAAAAGGCCATGGTGGGAAGCTCATTGTAACATCTGGTTGTTATAGTCACTACCCAGTTGTTTCAGTGTCATTGTCAGCTAACCCAGTGCCTCGCACGGTGCAGGGCACGCAGTTACACCGGTAAACCATGGTGATTGCTGGATGTGTCTTTCCTTGTGCAGCTCTCATGCTGATATGTGCGTGTGTGTGTGTGTGTGTGTGTTAGTTGCTTAGTCGTGTCCGACTCTTTGCAACCCCATAGACCATAGCCCACCAGGCTCCTCTGTCCATGGGATTCTCCAGGCAAGAACACTGGAGTGGGTTGCCATTTCCTTCTCCAGAAGGAACTATAGAAAGAAAGTGAAGTCACTCAGTCCTGTCTGACTCTTTGCGACTCCATGGACTGTAGCCTACCAGGCTCCCCCATCCATGGAATATTCCAGGCAAGAGTACTGGAGTGGGTTCCTCATGCTGATGGCCTTGCTCATATCAGGTGTCTGAAGGAGGCAGGTTCTGAGGACCTGTGTCCTGATGGCTGATGGAGCTTCTACTCCAGATTCAAGGGCAGTGGTCCTCTGGAGACCCCAACCCTTCACTTCGTGGTGGAATATGACATCTGGCTCTAGTGAGTTCATAGATCTGGATGAAAGCATGTTATGAAATGGCTCCTGGGCTTCCCTGATGGTCCAGCAGTTAAGAATCTTCCTTTGCAATGTGAGGGACAATGGTTCGATCCCTGGTATGGGAAGATCCCAATGCCATGGGGCACCTAGGCCCATGTGCCACAACTACTGAGCCTGAGCTATGGCGCCAAGGAGCCAAAATTACTGAACACATGTGCAGTAACTACTGAAGTCTGTGCACTCTACAGCCTGTGCTCTACAACAAGAGAAGCCACCACAATAGGAAGCCCATGCACTGCAACAAAGAGTAGCCCTAGGTCTCTGCAACTAGAGAAAACCTGAGTGTAGCAATGAAGACCCAACACAACCAAAAATAAATAAATAAATAGATATTTTAAGAAAATAAAAAGAAATACTCCTGTGAGATTCTACCCTAAAAGTAGAGAAGGTACTTTGATCTCATGGGAAAGAGATTTAACAAGTGGAATGTCAATCCATTAGCAGCTACTTGCTTTGTAGTAGTCCTGAGGCCCATTTCAGTTCAGTTCAGTTCACTCCCTCAGTCATGTCCAACTTTTTGCGACCCTGTGGACTGCAGCAAACCAGCCTTTCCTGTCCATCACTGTCTCCCAGAGTTTCCTCAAACTCATGTCCATCGAGTCAGTGATACCATCCAACCATCTCATCCTCTGTCATCCCCTTCTCCTCTTGTCTTCAATCTTTGCCAGAATCAGGGTCTTTTCTAATGAGTCCATTCTTCCCCTCAGGTGGCAAAAGTCTTGGAGCTTCAGCTTCAGCACCAGTCCTTCCAGTGAATATTCAGGACTGATTTCCTTTAGGATGGACTGGCTTGACCTCCTTGCGGTCCAAGGGACTCTCAAGAGTCTTCTCCAACACCACAGTTCAAAAGCATCCATTCTTTGGCGCTCAGCTTTCTTTATGGTCCAACTCTCACACCCATAGATGACTATTGGAAAAACCATAGCTTGGACAATAAGGACCTTTGTCAGCAAAGTAATGTCGCTGCTTTTTAATATGCTGTCTAGGATTGTCAAAGCTCTTCTTCCAAGGAGCAAGCATCTTTTAATGTCACCTTTTAATGTCATAGTCACCATCTGCAGTGATTTTTGAATCCAAGAAAATAATGTCTGTTACTGTTCCATTCTTTCCCCATATATCTACCATGAAGTGATGGGACTGGATGCCATGATCTTAGTATTTTGAATGTTGAGTTTTAGGGCAGATTTTTCACTCTCCTCTTTCATTTTCGTCAAGAGGCTCCTTAGTTCCTCTTCACTATCTGCCATAAGGGTGGTGACATCTGGTGACATAACTGAGTTTATTGATATTTCTCCCACCAATCTTCATTTCAGCTGATGCTTCATCCAGCCTGGCATTTCACATGATGTACACTGCATATAAATTCAATTAACAGGGTGACAATATAGAGCCTTGATGTACTCCTTTCCCAATTTGGAACCAGTCCATTGTTCCATGTCTGGTTCTAACTGTTGCTTCTTGACCTGCATACAGGTTCTCAGGAGGCAAATAAGGTGGTCTGGTATTCCCGTCTCTTTAAGAATTTCCCACAGTTTGTTGTGATCCACATAGTCAAAGGGTTTGGCATAATCAATAAAGCAGAAGTAGATGTTTTCCTGGAATTCTCTTGCTTTTTCTATGATCCAACAGATGTTGGCAATTTGATATCTGATTCCTGTGCCTTTTCTAAATCCAGCTTGAACATCTTGAAATTCATGGTTCATGAACTTTTGAAGTCTGGCGTGGAGAATTTTGAGCATAACTTTGTTAGCATGTGCGATGAGTGCAATTGTGTGGTAGTCCTAACATCCTTTGACATTGCCCTTTTTTGTTATTAGAAGGAAAGCTGACCTTTTCCAGTCCTGTGGCCACTGCTGAGTTTTCCAAATTTGCTGACATAATGAGTGCAGCACTTTCACAGCATCATCTTTTAGGATTTGAAACAGCTGTGCTGGAATTCCATTACCTCCACTAGCTTTGTCCATAGTGATGCTTCCTAAGGCCCACTTAACTTCACACTCTGGGATGTCTGGCTCTAGGTGAGTGATCACACCATCATGGTTATCTGAATCATTAAGATCTTTTTTGTATAGGTCATCTGTGTATTCTTGCCACCTCTTAATATCTTCTGCTTCTGTTAGGTCCATGCCTTTATTGTGTCCATCTTTGCATGAAATGTTCCCTTGGTATCTCTAGTTTTCTTGAAGAGATCTCTAGTCTTTCCCATTCTATTGTTTTCCTCTATTTCTTTGCATTGATCACTGAAGAAGGCTTTCTTATCTCTCCTTGCTATTCTTTGGAACTCTGCATTCAGATGGATGTGTATTTCCTTTTCTCCTTTGCCTTTCACGTCTCTTCTTTTCTCAGCGATTTGTAAGCCCTTCTCAGACAACCATTTTGCCTTTTTGCATTTCTTTATCTTGGAGATGGTTTTGATTACCACCTCCTATAAAATGTCACAAACCTCCATCCATAGTTCTTCAGGCACTCTATCAGATCTAATCCCTTGAATCTATTTGTCACTTCCACTGTATAATCATAAGGGATTCCCATTTGTAGATTCATCCATTCCCATCCATTTGAGTTCACTGATTCCTAAACTGTCAATGTTCACTCTTGCCATCTCCTGTTTGACCACTTGCAATTAACCTTCATTCATGGACCTCATAGTCTCAGTGCCTATGCAATATTGTTTTTCCAGCATTAGACTTTACTTTCACCACCAGACACATCCACAACAGGGCATTTTTTTCCGCTTTGGCTCATCCTCTTCTTTTCTTCTGGAACTATTTCTCCACTCTCCTCCAGTAGCATGTTGGGCACATACCGACTAGGGGAGTTCATCTTTCAGTGTCATATCTTTTTACCTTTTCATACTGTTCATGGGGTTCTCAAGGCAAGAATAGTGAAGTGGTTTGCCGTTCCCTTCTCCAGTGGACCACATTTTGTCAGAACTCTCCACCGTGACCTGTTTGTCTTGAGGCTCTACACGGCATGGCTCATAGTTTCATTCAGTTAGACAAGGCTGTGATCCAAATGATCAGTTTGACTCGTTTTCTGCGATTATGGCTTGCATATTGTCTTCCCTCTGATGGATAAGGATAATAGGCTTGTGCAAGCTCCCTGATGGGAGGGACTAGCTGTGTGGAATACTGGGTCTGCCTCTGCTGGGCAAAGCCATGCTCAGTAAATCTTTAATCCAGTTTTCTGCTGCTGGGTAGGACTGTGTTCCCTACCTGTAGTTTGTCCTGAGGCCAAGCTACAGTAGGAGGGTAATGACTGTACTGGCAACCTCCTTCAAAAGGACTTGTGCCAGCACACCACAGCTCCCAGGACTGTTGTAGTCCGTGCCCCTGACTGTGTGGCAGGCCACTGTTGACCCATGCCTCCACCAGAGACTCCAGACACTCACAGGCAAGTCTGCCTCAGTCTCTCGTGGGGTCACTGCTCCTTTCTCCTGGGTCCTGGTGCACACAAGGTTTTGTTGTGCCCTCCAAGAGTCTGTTTCCCCAGTCCGAGGGAAGTTCTGTCATCAAATCCCTGGGAGTTCTCAGGCCCTTTGCTGCATCCCCACTTTGGGAAATCTGTTATTGGCCCTAGAATTTTTACAACAGTGTGAGAACTTCTTTGGTATAATTTGTCTCTAGTTTGTGGGTCGTCTGCTCAGTGGCTCTATAGTGGAGCTAATGGTGACCTCCTTGAAGAGGACTCACGCCACACACTGCACCTCCCAGGTCTGCTGCATCCAGAAACCCTGTCCCTGTGGCAGGCCACTACTGACCTGTGCCTCTGAAGAGTAAAGAATGAATAATATGTGATCTTTTATTTCTTATATGGGTAGGGCCCAGCCTCCTCTCAGTTGTTCTGCTATGGATGATTTGGAGTTTCTGTCCACAGGGAAGGAACTTCAATTGCTTTTCCTGGGTGGTGGGGGTCCATCTACCTCCTACCTCATGTCTATATCATGAAACTAACACTACAAAGGAGCCAATGAATTCCTCCTGCCTCTTTGTAACCTCCCCACCCACCTGCCTCTGGCCTCAAACTTCCTCGCCTGGATCTTTTCCATTCCCAGGAAACCACTGGACTTCTGTCTCTATTAATTAATTTCATTGTTTATGATTTTATGTAAATAGAATTGTACAGAATGTACTTTTTTCTAGCTTCTTTCATTCAGCCTATTTCTAGATTTATTCATTTGTTGACTGTGTAGGTAATTTCTTTTTATTGCTGAATGGTATTCTGTTACACAGATATATCACAATTTGTTTTATCCATTCATCTGGTGATGGATATGAGGTTGTTTCCAGTATGAAGCACTTTTAAATGACACCAGTATGAACATTTGTATTTAAGTCTTTAGATGAACACATGCTTTCTTCCGCTAGGGTAAATACTTAGGGGTTCAATGGCTGGAGCATATGGCAGATGTAAGATTGATATTGTGAGAAATCACCAAACTGGTTCTGAAGTGGTTGTACCATTTTTCATTCCCATCAGCAGTGTATGAGGGTTCAATCTTCCAAGCACAATATTGTCAGTGCTTAGTGTAGTCATTATTTTAAATTTTGGCCATTCACACAGGGTGTAGTGATGTCTCATTGTAATTTTAATTTACATTTCCGTATTGACTAATACTGTTGATCATCTTTTCATGTACCTATGTGCCATTTATGTAATTTCTTAGGTGAAGTGTTGGTTCAAATCAATCACATGCCAGAGAAGTCATACACAAAACAGACTTGAAAGTTATAATGGAAATAGTCAACAGTTTGATGAGTCACTGAAATAAGAGCAGAAGAAAAAGAAAGAAAGAAAGGAAATTATGGCTTTTCCTTTGTAAAATGTAGTCAATGTGGACAAATACCCCTGGTGATCAGATCTAGAATTGTAGCTCTGAAAGTCTCAAGGCAGTAAGCAATGGAAAGGGAAGAGAGGGAGGAGAGGGTTTAAAATTACTGACTCACAGTCTTCAAAAACGTTGAGGTCATCAAAGTCAAGAAAAAACTGAGGAGCTTTGCTAGACTGTGGAAAACGAAAGAGACATGACAATATAAGATTCTGTCCTGGATCCTTTTGCTATGAAGGATATTGTTAAGACCACTGGCAAAACTTGAACAGGGTCTGAGGATTAGCTTGTAATAAATATTATTAATGATAACTCCCTGATTTTGATGGTTGTCTTCTAGTTACACAGGAGAATATTCTTGCCTTTAAAACATACACTCTAAAGTATTTGGGAGCTACAGGGCATCAGCATTGTGTTGGCAACTTGCTCTCTTAGGGTCCAGAGAAGGAGGTGGGGCAGAGGATCCTTTATTTTATACCAGCAACTTTTCTATAAGTTTGTGATTTTTTAACAAGGTGAAACAAAGAGCATGTATTATTTTCATCAGAAACGTGGGCTCCTGTATATATATGGGCTATATATATGGGCTGAAAGGAACCCCTTTGGATTTTATAACAATGATGCCATTGGTGACCTTGTTAAGAACAGATTGAGCTAAATGGAGAGGCAATAGACAAGGATGGGCTGAGGAATAACAGGGAGGTTGGAAAGTGGAGACTGTGACTATATTAATAGTTCCCCGCTGTTTTGAGAAGTTTATTGTTTGTGAAAATGAAAAGAGAGAGGGGAGGATGTAGTTCAGGAATATTGATTTGTAAGGAAGCATTTTAGGGGGGGGTCTTGGTATGTTTGTTTATCTATTCATTGAAAAGAGAATCATAAACCAGTTTGTATTAATGTTGAAAATGTAAGGGTTCAAGGCCTAAAAGTTGATGAAGATGATAAACAGTCTTTAGTTTTTCTGATTCTTCTGCATTGCCAGGACAATGTGTAAACACTGAATTCATCATTTACAGGTGGCTGGATGTGGAGAATGTTCTACAAAATGGTATTTCTATAAAGCTCTTCAAATAGTGTACATTATATATAAATTATACATACACCAACTACAGTAATGGATATCTCCAGGGCTGTGGCAAAATATAGGCATTATATGTATTTCTGTGTTGTTTGAATTTACCTTCCATCCAAAATTTACTACTTATGTAATTACGATAAAAATAACATTTTAAAACAGGAGATTGGAATCTGGTCTTACATTTATTTGCAAATTGTTGTTGTAATGAGAGATTTACTTTCTGAAAATATGTCCATAGTTAATCATGAATAGGGGAGGAAGCAAATTAGATACTATGTATATCATCATCCCAAATTTTACTGATCAGGTAGGATCTGTCTGTCATGAGGCTCAGAGACTGCATAGGTAATAGCAATGGAAGCACAGGGTCTTGTGCTGCATTTCACATCTAGAAAAGTCTGTTACATGAGTTTAAGGGAACCCTAGTCCTCCCTCACCCCTTCCTAATCTGTTCTTCTCAACCATGAGATTCAAGTTGCAATTTCAGTTCTTGTCACCAGCTGATGAAGACCTCTAATTCCTAAATTTCCTCGAAGCAAAAACACTTTCTTTTAGCAAGGAAAGAAAACCAAAGCAATAAACATTTTTGTTTGTTTAGGTAGACTTTATTTTGTAGATCAGCTTTAAGTTCAAGGAAAAATTGGGCAGTACAGAGAGTTCAGAGAGTTCCCATACACCCCATGCTCCTGCACACCCACACAATCTCCCCCTCAGTACTACCAACATTCCACCTCAGAGTGGTACATTTCTTACAATCAATAAACCTACATACACTTTATCACCCAAAGTTCGTATTTCACATTGTCAAAGCAAGTAACATTTAAAAAATTAATTTTTACAAAGCAGATGCTAAAACTGGAAGTATAAAACAAGCCTTTATCTTGTATACAATTAAGAAAAGGTTGGAAAGAAATATGGTCACTGTCAGAGGCTCATCTTTTCAATATTGGTATTTCATTCCTCCTTTCACTATATATTTATGAGCAACTTCTATGTGCCAGGCACTGGCAACCTGAATTCAAACTCTTACTTCACACCTTTCTCTCTGTTCAACCCTCAACTTTTCTACAACCTCCTACTTAGTGGTTCTGTCCTTTACACCTGCAAGATTCTACCAGGGTTTTCACATCACATACATTTACACAAACCCGAACCTGAGTCTGAAAAGGCGACTGTCCGTGGGGGAGTCAGTATGCTAGTGTAGAGTGAGAAAAATTAGGGTTAGAATCTTAGTAATCCTCTTAACAAGCTATGCGACCTTAAAAAGGATTACAAAATACTTGCCCCACTCCTTAAGTAGTATAGTGTTTTATGAATATATGTATGTATGTATATATGAGTTTCCAGGTGTTATGTGCCTAAGCATAAAACATCTGAGTCTTAGGATAGGAATAAGATTTACTTGAAATTATAAAATTATGCCCCCAAATGTTCCTACCTTTTTAAACTGCCACCAGCAATGGGTAAAAATTCTCAATTTATGTATCATAGAAACAAAAAATAAAACCAAAAACAAACCAGAGCTTTGGTATTTCAGTTCAGTTCAGTTCAGTTGCTCAGTCGTGTCCGACTCTTTGCAGCCCCATGAATCGCAGCACGCCAGGCCTCCCTGTTCATCATCAACTCCTGGAGTTCACCCAAACTCATGTGAGAATTTTAAAATAAGTCTTCCTCAACTGATTACTCTGAAATATTGCTTTCTGTTGTTTTCACCTCCATTTCCCTAGTTACCAATACAATTAACCACATTTCCTGATATGTATTGCTTTTATGCATTAAGAATATTAAACCTTCACTGCAATGGCTTCATTCTTTTGTTTTGTCCTTCTTGAGAAAATATTGCATGCCAGGCAAGGCCAGTCAGAATCATGAGGGAAAGAGATGAGTTTTGAGCTAAATCGTTCAGGAGTAGGATTGTTGAGAGGAAGTGGAATACCTATATGGATATTCTTGACTATGCAAAGAACGTGGAAGAGGAACTGTACCCAATGTGCTTGGGGTACACAGCCAGGAGACAGTCTGATATGGCTGAAGTACAGCCTACAAGGAGGGATGGGGTGTTGAGGAGGAACTCGGACTCACTTTGTAGCATCCAAAAACTACTAAGTAGCCCTTATAAAAACAAAGCAGAAAGGGACCTTACCAGTTACCTAGTCCAGCAACTTTAGTTTGCAGAGACAATAATCAGGCTCAGAAAGAGTCAAATAGTTTGCTTCGTTGTGCAAAAGCTTTTAAGTTTAATTAGGTCCCATTTGTTCATTTTTGCGTTTATTTCCATTATTCTGGAAGGTGGGTCATACAGGATCCTGCTGTGATTTATGTTGGAGAGTGTTTTGCCTATGTTTTCCACTAGGAGTTTTATAGTTTCTGGTCTTACGTTTAGATCTTTAATCCATTTTGAGTTTATTTTTGTGTCTGGTGTTAGTAAGTGCTCTAGTTTCATTCTTTTACAAGTGGTTGACCACTTTTCCCAGCACCACTTGTTAAAGGGATTGTCTTTTCTCCATTGTATATTCTTGCCTCCTTTGTCAAAGATAAGGTGTCCATAGGTGCGTGGATTTACCTCTGAGCTTTCTATTTTGTTCCATTGATCTATATTTCTGTCTTTGTGCCAGTACCATACTGTCTTGATGACCGTAACTTTGTAGTATAGCCTGAAGTCAGGCAGGTTGATTACTCCAGTTCCATCCTTCTTTCTCAAGATTGCTTTGGCTATTTGAGGTTTTTTTATATTTCCATACAAATTGTGAAATTATTTGTTCTAGTTCTGTGAAAAATACCATTGGTAGCTTGATAGGGATTGCATTGAATCTATAGATTGCTTTGGGTAGTATACTCATTTTCACTATATTGATTCTTCCAATCCATGAACATGGTATATTTCTCCATCTATTTGTGTTCTCTTTGATTTTTTCACCAGTGTTTTATAGTTTTCTATGTATAGGTCTTTTGTTTCTTTAGGTAGATATATTTCTAAGTATTTTATTCTTTTCGTGGCAATGATGAACGCAATTGTTTCCTTAATTTCCCTTTCTGTTTTCTCATTGTTAGAGTATAGGAATGCAAGGGATTTCTATGTGTTAATTTTGTATCCTGAAACTTTATTCGTTGATTAGCCCTAGTAATTTTCTGGTGGAATCTTTAGGGTTTTCTATGTAGAGGATCATGTCTTCTGCAAACAGTGAGAGTTTTATACAGAACGAAGTAAGCCAGAAAGAAAAACACCAATAGAGTATACTAACGCATATAATGGAATTTAGAAAGATGGTAACAATAACCCTATATGCGAGATAGCTAAAGAGACACAGATGTATAGAATGGTCTTTTGGACTATGTGGGAGAAGGCGGGGCGGGGGGGATGATTTGAGAGAATGGCATGGAAACATGTATATTATCATATGTGAAACAGATCACCAGTCAAGATTCTATGCATGAGACAGGGTGCTCAGGGCTGGGGCACTGGGATGACCCAGAGGGATGGAATGAGGAGGGAGGGGGAGGGGGGTTCAAGATGGGGAACACATGTACACCCATGGCTGATTCATGTCAATGTATGGCAAAACCACTCCAATGTTGTGAAGTAATTAGCCTCCAATTAAAATAAATACATTAAAAATTTTTTTTCAAACAGTTAAAAGTTAAAAAAAGAAAAGAAAGAATAAAATAGAACATGGCTACCATGCATGTATTAGGTATCTGCTAGGATCCTATCCACATTTCATCCCAGACGTCTTACATGAACTCTAATCCTGTGTATCTATCAGAAATCTTCAATTGGAGGAAGATAAATATTAGTACAAATCCCCTGGTAACCTGTACCACTCAACACAGATTTTCCTACCCAGAAAGCATAAACTCATTCATTCCTCATCCTTGCAAGGCCACCATATAGAAGAGAAGTTCAAGTGGGAGAGTGGTGAGACCATGGTCACTAGAGTCAGACAACCCTCACAGAGATGGTCTTAGCCTTTTAACTGTGGGACCTGAAAATGATATTTAACTGCTCTGACATTTAACCTTCCTCATTTTTAAAGTACCAATGTTGGGCACCTAGTGGGGCACTTCAGAGGATGCCATTTTGATTCCCACTTTGCCCCCTACATTCTTTTTTTTTTTTTTTTTGACAAAACAAGAGACTTTATTGGGAAGGGGCACCTGGGTGGAGAGCAGGAGGGTAACGGAACCCAGGAAGATTGCTCTGCCATGTGGCTCAAAGTCTTGGGCTTTATGGTGATGGGATTAGTTTCCAGCTTTTCTTTGTCCAGTCATTCTGATTCAGGGTTCTTCCTGGTGGCAGTCACATTGCTCAGCCAAGGTAGATGACAGTGAGAAGGGTTCTGGGAAGTGGTAGGACATGTGGTGTCTCCTTTTGACATTTCCTGAATTTTTCTGGTTGATGGTGGCTTGTTAGTTCTGTGTTCCTTAGCAGGACCTCCTGTTATAAAATAACTCATGCAAATGGTTACTATGGTGCCGGTCAGGGTGGGTGGTTTCAGTCAGTGTGTCACCCTTAACGACTCCCCACTGAGAGACCTCATACTCAAAATATTTCTTGGGAATTGGGGCAGAAGTCGTTTTCTTCTGTAACTTCTTCCAGCCGAGACTGGGTGTAGTCCTGCCTAGTAAGGCAGACGACCCCGTGGACTGTAGCCCACCAGGCTCCTCTGCCCATGGGCTTCTCCAAGCAAGAATACTGGAGTGGGTTGCCATTTCCTTCTCCAGGGGATCTTCCTGACCCAGGGATCGAACCCGGGTCTCCTGCATTGCAGGCAGACGCTTTACCCTCTGAACCACCAGGGAAGCCCAGTAAGGCAGAAGTCTCTCTCTATCTGATCTAAAGTGCCCCTTCCATCCTTTAAAGAGATGTCCTGAATATGAATGGAAAAGTTTGATTACTAGAGGATTCCCTATTGCTTGAAAATGTAACAGCATAAAGGGATAAGCATACAAATTCATTACATGCCCACACGAGTTTCTGTGCCAGTTTGTTATGAAGAATTGGCTGCCAGGTGGAGTCCTAGAGAAAGAATGTCATTATATCCTTTCCATTTAATTGAATCATCTACAGTCGAGTCCAGAGTAGAGGAAGAAAATCTCCCCCTACCCTTCTATTTAAAAAGCTCTCCAATTGTCTTATTTTGACTTTTAGATTTAACATCAGAAAAGTGTGTGAACTTTGATCTTAAGGCACTGAAGCTGATGAGGAAGCACACAGTGCGATACTGACTTGGCTAAGTAAAACATTGAAATGAGAGTTAGATGTTCTCATCATAAAGGCCTTTTGGAGAGGCTACTCCCTTCCACCAGCCTCAATGATTAAACGAGATAAAAATATGGAGTCCTCCTAGCCACTCAGGAATGTTAGCATTCAGAATACCAGGACAAACTCATCATTACCTTCGAGGTACAAAATACTCATTTGATGTTTTGTATATTATATCAGTTAATGAATAATTTAAAGAAGTGAAAATAAAAGGGATTGCAAATGGCAAATGTTTACATTCTTGTTAAATCAGAAATATATATTATTTTACAGGTTCTTTTTTTTTTTTTTTTGGCCACACTCCACCACATGAAGGATCTTCAATGACTAGGGATTGAACCCATGCCCCCTGAATTCAAAGAACAGAGATTTATCCAAGGAAGTCTCAGGTTCTTTTCCATTATGGTTTTTACAGGATATTGAATATAGCTCCCTGTGCTATATAATACATCCTTATTTTTTATCTATTTTATACATAGTAGTTTGCATCTATTAGTCCCCTACTCCCAATTTATCCCTCCCCCCACTTTGCCTTTGGTAACCATAATTTGTCTTCTATGTCTGTGAGTCTGTTTCTGTTTTGTAAATAACTTCATTTGTACTATTTTTTTAGATCCTACATGTGACATCATATATGTCTCTCTCTCTTACTTCACTTAGTATGATAATCTTTAGGTCCATACATGTTGCTGCAAATGATATTATTTCATTCATTTTATGGCTGAGTAATATTCCATTGTATATATGTACCACATCTTCTTTATACATTTATCTGTCAATGGACATTTAGGTTTCTTCCATATCTTGACTATTGTAAATAGTGCTGCTATGAACATTCAGGTGCATGTATCTTTTCAAATAAGAGTTTTCATCTTTTCCAGATATATGCCAAGGAGTGGGGTTGCTGGATCATATGATAACTCTATTTTTTTTTTTTTAAGGAACCTTCATACTGTTCTCCATAGAGCCTGCACCAATTTCCATTCCCACCAACAGTGTAGGAAGGTTCCATTTTCTCCACACTCTTTCTAGCATTTATTGTTTTTAGACTTTTTGGTGATAGCCATTCTGACCAGTGTGAGGTGATGCCTCATTGTAGTTTTGATTTTCATTTCTCTAATGGTTAGCGATGTTGAGCAACTTTTCATGTGCCTATTGGCCATCTGAATATCTTCTTTGGCGAAATGTCTATTTAGGTCTTCTGCCCATTTTATGATTGAGTTGTTTGTTTGTTTTTATATTGACTTGTATGAGCTCTTTGTATATTTTAGAAGTTCGTCCCTTGTTGGTCAATCTTTTGCAAGGATTTTCTTCCAGTCTGTAGGTTGTTGTTTCATTTTGTTTATGGTTTTCTTTGCTGTGCAAAAGCTTATAAGTTTGATCAGGTCCCATTTGCTTATTTTTGCTTTTATTTCTTTTACTTTGGGAGACAAACCTAAGAAAATATTGCCACAATTTATGTCTGAGAATGAGTAAAACAACATTTTAAAAGATATGCGTTGGCCTAAGCATGAGGCACAGGTCACTTTTATAAGAATCAGCTGGGATCTTGTAAAAATCACAACTTCTAAGACCTTAACCCAGACCTGCTAAATACTTTCCCTGGAGTCTAGAACTCAGGAATGTGGTTTTGTCATTCAACTTTATCTGTTTCTGTATTAGTGTACCTGGTAGGTAACAATCGAGCCATGCAGCACTTGTTTGCTGCTGCTACTGCTAAGTCGCTTCAGTCGTGTCCGACTCTGTGCGACCCCATAGACGGAAGCCCACCAGGCTCCCCCGTCCCTGGGATTCTCTAGGCAAGAACACTGGAGTGGGCCGCCATTTCCTTCTCCAATGTGTGAAAGGCAAAAGTGAAAGTGAAGTCACTCAGTCGTGTCCGACTCTTAGCGACCCCGTGGACTGCAGCCTACCAGGCTCCGCCATCCATGGGATTTTCCAGGCGAGAGTACTGGAGTGGGGTGCCATTGCCTTGTTTACTGAGTGCTAAAGACAGAAAAGGCCCCTCCCTTTATAGGGCTTCTATTCTTTTTTGGATACACATAAAATAACTAATATAATTTCAGTGAGCAAGGAGTGCCATGAAGAAAATAAAACAGAGAAATGGGATCAAAAATAACATTTATGTAGTGAGCAGTCAAGGATTTCCAGGGCCACCCAGTTTGACAACTTTAAAGATCATCATCACTTACTTTGACTACAATGTACATGATGATCCCTGGAGCTGCACCATGTTATGTGACTAGAGAAGGCCATGCTATGGACGTGACATTTCAGCTAACACCTTGATGATAAGAATGAGCTGAGTGTGTATGCAATCTTTTGATATTAGCCTAAGGAAGAGCGTACTCTGAAGTGGGAGTGAGTATGACTTATTCCAGAAAAAGATAAAAACCAGTGTGGCTGGAACCTGCTGGAAAATGTAGGGAGAGCTGTGAGAAAAAAAAAAGTACAAGGGAAGCTATTGTAAGATATGGAAAAGAACTCAGGCCTAGCTGGCAATTTTACCACATTTCCATAGTCAGTATACTTTCTCAATATCTGAGAACCCTGTGGCACAACAATCTAGTCTGCGTTCAAAACTTCAACACTCTCTCAGACCTCAACATTTTTAACTGCTCTTTTGGCTTCTTGTTTCTTTGGAAAAGTAGATGCTGATTGTCTGCATATCAAAAATATCACAGAAGAGATTGTCTATATGCCCCTAGCACCAAACATACCAATTTACCTGCCTCACCACCTATGCTCCCTACTTTCCCTGCTGTGAAAAAACTTCCTGAAGTAGCCCCTTCTAATTGCAATGGATCACTCTAGGACTTTGATTGTGTGATTGATTATCCCCATTCTCCCTTAAGCCAGCAATAGTCTTCTTTCTACCAGACAAGAGGACATATGAAAGAATGAACAGACAGATGAACTCATGAAAGATTTGAGAGCTGGATGGGGGATACAGAAGGAGGTGTTAGTGTGATTCTCGGTTGTTTCACCTGATTATCTGTGTGACAGGTAGTGATATCAACCGGGATGAGCAATGTATAATGGATCCTTTCTGGTGGGACATGATGAACCATCTTGATTTCTCAATACCTTTGTATACCCAAGTGGGAATGTTAAGAATGTAGCAAGATATTTAGATCAGAGACTGACCTAGAGAGGGAAACACAGGAATCATATGTGGATGAATGGCAATTGAAGATATAAGTATAGGTGAGATGGCTGCCGAAGGAGAGAATGTGGAATGAAAGGGAAATGTGGACAAAATGGGCACCAAGGAACTCCCAACATATGAACTTCAAGAGTCTTCAGTGAGCACATGACAGAACCAGTATTAAGAGCCCAGGTGTTCATCTCCCAGTTCAGCTGTGCTCTTTTGTTACAAGATGCTACCCCTAGGATGAACCTCTTTAGAGTGGGCCCAGCCATGGGTCTTTCTATCTAGGATAGCCCCAAAGGAAACCTGTGGAGTGGCTGTTTATGTGTTCTATCCACTTTGGACAAGTAACTCTCCCACTTCACTAGACTTATCCCTCCTTTTGTAATGGCCTGCTTTCCTCTGCATATAACCCACTATGATGTTTACTTTGCAAGCCACGTCTTGCCTATTAAGGGAGAGGGGAGACTGTTAAAGGATATTGTATTGTAACCTTATGCCAGAAATCCCTGATGTGGAGAATTGAATGAAGAAGTACACTTGTGCAATAAGAAATATACCTAATGCAAGTGTGGTTGTATCTTGTGCTGATTTCCATATGACTAGAAATAGGTTGTTGCACAAATGGGGTTTTTAATGCTGCTGGGACATATTCTATTTCATTATGATGTTTTATTATCATTTTTGGGCTTCCCTTGTGGCTCAGCTGGTAAAGAATCTGCCTGCAACGTCGGAGATCTGAGTTCAATCCCTGGGTTGGGAAGATCCCCTGGAGAAAGGAAAAGCTACCCACTCCAGTATTCTGGCCTGGAGAGTTCCACGGACTGTATAGTTCCTGGGGTCACAAACAGTCGGACAGGACTGAGCAAATTTCACTTTCACTTTCATTATCATTTTGGATCTTTTGTCATGTGTAGTTATTTTTTCACTCATCTTTTATCCTGATTATTTTTGAGAGACTTGAGGGAAGGAATGCTCCTGTAACCAGACATGGTACGAGCATGAGGTAAAAGGGGAAAGCATGTACTGCTGCTGCCGCTGCTGCTAAGTCGCTTCAGTCGTGTCCGACTCTGTGCGACTCCATAGACAGCAGCCCAACCAGGCTTCCCTGTCCCTGGGATTCTCAAGGCAAGAACACTGGAGTGGAGTGCCATTTCCTTCTCCAATGCATGAAAGCGAAGAGTGAAAGTGAAGTCGCTCAGTCGTATCTGACTCTTAGCGACCCCATGGACTGTAGCCCACCAGGCTCCTCCATCCATGGGATTTTCCAGGCAAGAGTACTGGAGTGGGGTGCCATTGCCTTCTCCGAAGCATGTACTAGTAACCTTTAAAACTTAAGTAACTTTGTTTTGAATAGAAATGATTTTTTAATTGAGAAGAACTCAAACAGTACCCAAATATTTACTATTCACAATGGTAAAAAAACTTATTTTTGATATTCATCTATAATTTTTAACCTTGTAATAACTTTTAAACATATTTCAAAATATGAAATTCCCATAGCTATATTCCAGAAAGCATGTTTTTTAATCAAGTCAAATATATAAATGTATTTGTGACAAAGTACCAAACATTATAATTAACCGAGTATTCCACTTTAAAATTACTGAAAATCAAGCATAATCTTGTACTGCTTTCTTAGGTTACTTTTGAAAGATAACTGCATGCTGACATTATATATTAGAGAGTGTAAAAACACACAGAGAGAAGACATCTCAAAAAATGGCAGAGTAACTTTTGCATCACACTGGAATCTAATTTTTTAAAAACACAAACAACTACAGCAATGTTGCCTTAGAAAAAATGCACAATGTGGGAGGTGTGAGTTAAGTTTTATCTGGGACAAAATGAGGGCTGCAGCTGGGGAGACAGCATCCCAGATAGCTCTGAGAAACTGCTGCTCCAAAGAGGTGAGAGAGGAGCTAGGATATATAGGAGTTTTGCAACAAAGAGCAGGTAGTCAGGAACATCAAAAGACTGCTGTTGATTAGAGAAACCAGATATGTCAAGTTACAGAATTGAGTGCTTTTCTGTGTATGGGAAGATGCCAGAGTCTGGACTCACTGTAATCATTCGTTTGATGTGCACCTCAGCTATCTGGGGCCAGTACCCTGTGTTTTCAGATCCTGAGTTTCCTCGGGGCTCAGAGTAGGAAGTGTTTGCAGTCTGATGGCTTTTAAATGGAAGATATTCTTTCCTCCCTGAGTTCCCTCAGGACTCATCAGCTCACCTTCAGTGGTGGCTACAATTGCTGATGACTGTGACATCCTTTGTTTACTGATACGACAGGAAACATTCCATTTGTCAGCAACCAGGGAAAAACCTGTTGAAGAGAGAAGCTCCTGTATTGTAGTTAGAGTGCTGTGGTATTCTCAACTGCCGAGCAGTCATCCCCAACACCCCAGATCAGCTGGTGAAAGTTGCTAGTACCAGAAGGAGCATTATGGAGTTTATTCTCAGTGAATTGTGGCTCGGGATCTCAACTCATCTGGCAGAATGTTTATCTTTGTTTTGCCTGATTCGGCGCTTTCCCAAGGAGTAAAGTGGTTTTTGCTAAAAGCATTTAAAGGCTCAGATATTTTCCCTAGCTGCCTGGGGCAAAGGACAAAACTCAGAATAAACAATAAACGTAATGAAAAAACTGGGAGGAAGAGGTTGTGAAAGGAGACACATGGGAGAATAAGGGCTTTTAAAAGTTCTCAAATATAAAGGGGGATCAAGAAGACCACACATATGCCCAGAATGGGAATGTGCTTTACAGGCCTGAGGAGACCCCAAGCTTTCACCTCTGGATGTCCTTCAGACTCTGAAAGAAAAGAAAGTGTTAGTCACTCAGATGTGTTTGTGACCCCATGGACTGTAGCCCACCAAGCTCCTCTGTCCATGGGATTCTCCAGGCAAGAATACTGAAGTGGGTTGCCATTTCCTTCTCCAGGGGATCTTCCCAACCCAGGGATTGAAACCAGGTTTTCCGCACTGCAGGCAGGTTCTTTACCATTTGAGCTACCCAGGGAAAGTCTGAAGTAGGAAGTAAAAACTAAGAGAGTTGTAAATTGCCTGGCTAAACACTGAATGAGTTCCCCAGCAAGGACCAATCTGCAAAGACTTGGAAGAGTGTTTCTTCTTTTTTCTTCTTAACTTTCATTGACTCCGGGTATTTATATAAACTGTCCAAACACCAGCTGACCACTAAGTTTAGGCAACACAGACTTCAGTGGAAACACATGATAAAGAATAAAGACTTTACAAAAACAGTTTTGGAAAAATCTCTAAAGAAAAATTCAGCTACAAATCACAATGGCCAGCAACAACAAATCCAGGGGAGAGGGAAGAATATGATTTCCAGAGGTATCACATAGTAATAGTCAAAATGTCCAGTATCAACAGGAAAAAGATTATGAGGCATGCAAATAAAATATGGCTTACTCACAGGAAAAAAAAAATTAATAGAAACTGTCCTTCAGAAGGGTTTCCCAGCTGGTGCTAGTTGTAAAGAGCTTGCCTGCCAATGCAGGTAGACATAGGAGATGTGGATTCCATCCCTGGGTCAGGAAGATCCCCTGGAGGAGGGCATGGCAACCCACTCCAGTATTCTTGCCTGGAGAATCCCAAGGACAGAAGAGCCTTGTGGGCTACAGTTCATGGGGTCACAAAGAATTAGACATGACTGAAGCAACTTAGCATGCACATTACTCAGAAAGCCCAGAGATTGGACTTAATAGGCAAAAACTTTAAATCAACTGTCTTTAATATGATCAAAATGGTAAAGGATAAAGAACTAAAATAACCCAGGAAAATGATGTCTCACCAAATAGGGAATATCAATAAACAGGAAAAAAATTATAAATAGGAACCAACAGCAATCCTGAAGCTGAAAAGTACAGTAGCTGAAATGAAAAATTCAATATCAAGGTTCAACATCAAATGTAAACAGGCAGAAAAAGGAATCAGGGAACTTTAAGATAAGTCTGTTTCTCAGTCTGAGGAGCAGAAAGAAAAAAGAGAAAGAGAGAAGGAAGAAAGACTATTTGAAGAAATGATGGATAGAATTTTTAAAATTCAAGGAAAATCACAAACACACACATCCAAGAAGCTCAACAAACAAAGCAGGATACACTCACCAAAGCACAGTACCATCAAATTGTCATAGCCAAGGGGCTTCTCCAGTGGCTTATTGGTAAAGAATCCACCTGCAGCGCAGGTGACAAAGGAGACTTGGATTCCATCCCTGGGTCGGGAAGATTCCCTGGAGGAGGGCATGGCAACACACTCCAGTATTCACACCTGGAGAATCCCATGGACAGAGGAGCCTGGCAGGCTATGATCCATAGGGTCGCAAAGAGTCGGACACGACTGAAGCGACTTAAGCACATGTTAATGATATAATGGTTGTCATTAAAAGAGTCCTTGGAGAAGTGCAGAACGGAGAAGGCAATGGCACCCCACTCCAGTACGCTTGCCTGGAAAATCCCATGGACGGAGGAGCCTGGTAGGCTGTAGTCCATGGGGTCGCGAAGAGTCAGACATGACTGAGTGACTTCACTTTCACTTTTCACTTTCATGCATTGGAGAAGGAAATGGCAACCCACTCCAGTGTTCTTGCCTGGAGAATCCCAGGGACGGCGGAGCCTGGTGGGCTGCCGTCTATGGGGTCGCACAGAGTTTGACATGACTGAAGCGATTTAGCAGCAGCAGCAGCAGAAGTGCACCAAGTGATATGTCTAGGATTTACTTCAAAGATCATCTCTAAGGGTGGAAAGTGGGTAAGGGGATATAGATTAAATAAGATTGACCATGAGTTGTCCCGATACATTTTCAGTTGTTGTGTACACTCGGTGATGAGTACATTGCCTTTCATTATACTGTTCTATTTTTGCATATGTTTGAAATTTTCCATAATAAAAGATAAAGTTAATGTAAACTATAAATAGAAGAAATTTTTAATCAAAAATAGGAACAAAACAAAAAAGTGTGAAAATAATTAGAAACAACACCATCTCCTTGACTCATTTCCTGTTCCCCACTCTCCCCCATGCATTTGTGTTCAGAGAAAATAAGAAACCGGCGGACAATCATGATAAGGAGAATAACAGCTTGGGAGTGAAGTGGGTGGGACAACTTGCTCATCACAGATATTCTTGCATTAATTTTGTTTTTTAGAATATTGCATTAAAGTGTGATTATCTTAAGTGCTGAGGGGTTTAGCATCCCTTACAATGCTGCGCCTAAATCCCGGCAGGTGGGGGGTGTATCCTAGGTGCAGAGGAGGGAAAAGGCAAGTCCTCAGAAGAGAAATGGGAATGGCTATCGGCCCCTGGGAAGATATTGCCCTTAGGTGGCCGGCAGAGAAAGGCCCAGGAACACGTGAAGAAAGGAGGGTTCTACGGCCGGCTCCTGGACAAGTGTCACAGGGCGGCGGGTGGTGGTGGTGAGGACTGAGGGGCAACGGAAAGTGTGTGTGCGCCACCAAGGGCTCTGCGAGACCCCGAGGGGCAGGAAGGGCGGGGCGAGGGCGTGGCTTTCCATTGTGACACAAGCCCCACGTAACCGGCCAGTGCCTCGTCTTGCTTGCACGCCCCGCTCTGGCGTCGGACCCGGCTCGCCTCTTGGTACCTGCTCCGGGTGGCCCTGAGGGAGCGTGGGCCGGGGACGACCCCTAAGAGGAGGAGAAGCGAGAGGAGCAGGTAAGGGACCCAGAGTGGGGTCCGCAAAGGTGGCGCGGGCGAGCGGACGCAGCCTGAGGACCTCTCCTCGGGAGTCCGTTGCCTCGGAGTGGAGACTGCAGCCCCAACGCCACCCCGCCCCCGCCCCGACACCCGGCGTTTGGCCGCCGAAAGCGGTAGGCCTTCCCGGGGGCTTGGGTGGGGGACGGGCCGGGAGGCCTTAAGGCCGCAGGCCCTTGCTAACACCTGCTTCTCGCACCGTAGCGAGCTTTTCCCACACCCCTGCCCCGCCCCCGTTCTTCTCGGGTTATAAAATGTTGGTCGGCGCGGCGTGTGGGGGCTGAGAAGGGGGCAGTTGAGCCTGGGATCGGGGCACGCTGGGTGGGGGTGGCTGGGGGTAGGGGACGCGGGGCCAGGAAGGAGCCGAGCGCCTGGCTGTAGCAGCCCCCTGCCCCCACCCCGACCCTCTGCAGGTCTGCGAGTCGAAGTGTTGCAGCGGCGCACTTGCAGCAAGAATCGGAAGGAGCAGGAGACAGCAAGGATAGGCCCAGGTCGGTGCGAGGGACAGTTGGGCGGTGGGGGGAACGTGGGGAAAACCCGAAGACTCCAAATGCTCCCTGCAACCCCGTCCTCCATTTTGGTGCCTGCAGAGACCTGGGCCTGGATCGGCAGGGAAAATGGGGGGTTGGGGGCGCGGGAGGCGGGTAGTGCTCGGACTGGGGGCTTCCTAGAGGGCGTAGGAGGCCTCCCAGGTGGGAAAAGGAAAATTTGCAAAGCCTTTGACCACCAGGACTGGGAAGCTTGAGAGGTGCGTAGTAGGGCCTCTGTCCTCGGTGCTGATCATTCCATCCAGAAAATAGCCCCTTGTTGCATCTTCTGTCTCCTAGGAGCAATGGCTTCCAAAGAGGAACGAGCAATAGAAAGTTTCAACATGGAAGATGCCCACCAGAAAAACGAACGAGGGGATCAGGCCTCTTTGAAGACTGGAGAGGAATCACGCGACTTGGGAGGGGGCAAAGTCCAGAAGTCTGGAGGAACTATCAGACTGGGATGGGTTAGACGACTTGTCCCTAATTTTCGATGGGCTATACCCAACAGGCGTATTGATCACAATGAAGTGGGAAATAATGTAGAAAAGCCTATGGGGCAGATAATAGAAATCAAGGGAAAGACTAAGAAGCAGCAGATGAGATATCATGTGCCCTATCAAACTCCTGAACCTGACAATCATTGTGAGTTTTGCCTTATACCTTGAATGTTAAAGAGTTTTCCTGAGGTTAATAATATGGCCTCTGCTCTACATGCTTGTAGTTTTTGTGAGTTACTTTTTCTGTAAATCTTTTGGTGTTTCCACTTACCAGTTTCTAACTGAATACTATTTTGTCTCATTGTATAACTTCCTGTCAGCAGGGCAATTTCATTCAGTTATAAGAAAAAGTATTCTTTTCATAATATGAAATTAATAAAGCAGTTTTAAAAGCAATCTTCCTGGTACACACCTTGTTTTATTTTTTGTTAATGTTACCTTTCCTCTTCTAGCTCCCTAGACACAAAATATCAATTGTCTTTGGTTATTTTTCGTCCTCAACCAACCAGGAAGGATCATATTCATGATTCAATATCTGATAGAACTTTAAGAATGCATTGTTGTTGTTGTTTAGTCGCTAAGTTGTGTCCAACTCTTTGCAATCCCATAAACTGCAGCATGCCAGGTTTCCCTGTCCTTCACTATCTCCCTGAGTTTGCTCAAACTCATGTCCATTGAGTCAGTGATGCCATCCAACTATCTCATTCTTTGTTGTCCCCTTCTCCTCCTGCCCTCAATCTTTCTCATCAGGGTCTTTTCCAATGAGTTGGCTCTTTGCATCAAGTGGCCAAAGTATTGGAGCTTCAGCTTCAGCACCAGTCCTTCCAATGAATATTCAGGGTTGAATTTCTTTAGGATTGACTGGTTCGATCTCCTTGCATGTCCTACTGTTTTCAAGAAGTGTGAGTCCACCATCTTCATAAAAATACCTTAGTGGGGGAAGCTCTTTGAGAATGTGGGACCTCTGGTTTCTATCCTTTAGAACAAGAGCGCTACTTAGTCTCTCAGTCGTGTGACTGTGCGACCCTATGGACTGCAGCCTGACAGGCTCCTCTGCCCATGAGGATTCTCCAGACAAGAATATTGGAGTGGGTTGCCATGCCCTCCCCCAGGGGATCTTCCCAACTAGGGATTGAACCCAGGTCTCCCACATTACAGGCAGATTCTTTACAAGCTGAGCCACCAGGGAAGCCCAGAACCAGAGTGGGAACTCCGAATGATCCCGTTTTTAGTAAGCTTTCCAGGTAATTCTAGTGTATATCACTAGAGGCCACTATTGTATGTGTGTATGTTGGAAAGTGACGTGTTAGTCGCTTAGTCTGTCTGACTCTGCAACCACATGGACTGTAGCTCACCAGGCTCCTCTGTCCATGGAATTGTCCAAGCAAGAATACTGGAGTGGGTTGCCATTTCCTTCTCCAGGGGATCTTCCCCACCCAGGGATAAAACCCGTGTCTCCTGTGTCTCCTGCATTGCAGGCAGATTCTTCACCGACTGAGCCACCAAGGAAGCTGTATGTATATTTCATGAACACGTATGTGTATCATGTCACATTAAGTGTAAACGAAGTAAGTGTAATAACATGATGAATACTTCCTGAATTCACTGGGCAAAAGCATTAAAAAAGAAAAGTACAAGACCTTAAAGTAGACTGATTATAAAAAGGGTAGGGACAATGGCAGATGACGGTACTGGAGTTGAGATGCCAAGTACCAAGGTTACCTTCTGCTGTACATTTTGGTGGGGGGGGGGTCTGACTTGGGGCTTTTTCTGTAGGACTTTGTCATCTGGAAATGGAGAATATTTGACTATTTTAACTGACAACAAGCTCAAGAAGACCAGACTCAGCAAGACTGAGGCTGTTTTTCTGTGTTTTGCTTTTTTGTCTTTCCAATGTAGACTGGTTAATTTTTAGAACAGAGCAGAAAGAAACCTCAAATATCCTTCAATCCAGTGTTCTTCATAGTGGGAATTGCTGCAAATTACAGCTCTTGAAATCAGTTTTGTGGGTCACAACAAGCAATTTTTTAAAAAGAAATGCATCTGTTCATCACCCACAAGTAGTGTTAAGAAGTATTACTTTGAGAAGCTTGTTTTAGTTTTACATATAAGAAATAATGTCACCTTATAAGATGTATTTCTAACATCTTAAACCAGCCCCTGGGGTCTCTGTAAACTGAAAGAAGCTGAAAACTCTTGAGTCTTTCACACAGGATACCTTCTATCTCGTTTTCATTTTTGGAAGTTTCCTACATTCATCACAACTTGTCGAGTATAGCTTCATGGAAATAACCTATTGAGATCCTTTCTGATAGAGATCTGAAAAGGATGCCATTAGGCCAAATGTTTCCAAGTGAATGGCAGAATTTGGTCCAGAAGTAAATCAGTCAGGAGGACCAATTTCTGCAGAAAGGTTAGAGAAGAGCAGAGCCACTGGGGATGTGCCCCTCCAGCACTTCACATCCACTAGCAAGGCTAGTATCAAAAAAAAAAAAAAAAAAAGCAAACAGTAGAAACAGAGAAGTGGTAACATGAGCACGACTCAGTTTGGTGGTGTTAGCTTTAAAGATAGAACACAGGGGCTCTGAGCCAAGGAATGTGGGCAGGCTTGAGGGGCTCAAAAAGCAGAGAAATGTATTCTTCTCTGGAGTCTCAGTAACGAATGCAGCCCTGCTGACACCTTAAACAAAAAAAGCAGTACCAAGTGTTGGCAAGGATGTGGAGAACTATAACCTTCAAACATTGCCGGTGGAAAAGTGTAATCGTGCACTTCCTGGGGAAAGCATTGTGACAGTCCTCCTAAAAGTTCTATGTAGAGCTACCATTCGACCTAGCAATTCCACTTGTAGGTATATACTCAAGAGAATTGAAAACGTATTCACAAAACCTGTACAAAAGTGTTTATAATAGCATTACAAGCATACCTCAGAGATACTGCAGGTTCAGTTCCAGAATAGCAATAAAGTGACTATCACAATAAAGCAAGTCACAATATTATGTTTATATTATACTGCAGTCTATTAAGTGTGCATTATATCTAAAAAATACATATCTGAATATAAAAATACCTTATCGATAAAAAATACCAAAACAATTACAATAGAAACATCAAAGATCATCAATCATGAATCACTGAAACAAATATAGTAACAATAAAAATTTGAAATATTGCAAAATTACCAAGATGTAACACAGAAACACAAAGTGAGCAAATGCTCTTTCAAAAATGTCACCAATAGACATTTTGCTCAAGGCAGGATTGCCACAAACGTTCTATTTGTAAAAATCACAATAAAGCAAAGCACAATAAAATGAGGTCTGCCTCGAGGTATGAGGTATGATTTGTAGTATATAGCAAATCAAAAACTTAGGGGAGACTTCTGATTAAATTTTGCAAATTGACTACAAGGTTTTTTGTCTTCCTTTCTTTGTGAAATCTCACAAGAATTAAGTGAAAGCCGCTCAGTCATGTCCGACTCTTTGCAACCCCATGGGGTATACAGTCTGTGGAATTCTCCAGACCAGAATACTGGAGTGAGTAGCTTTTCCCTTCTCCAGGGTAACTTCCCAACCCAGGGACTGAGCCCAGGTTTCCCACATTGTAGGCAGATTCTTTACCAGCTGAACTACAAGGAAAGCCCAAGTAAACTAATAATCCTTTCTTAACTTTCTACTTTGGAATACTTTTACATCTACAGAAGAGTTGCAAAGGTAGTAAGGAGAGTTCCTGTATACCTTTCATTTAGATTCCCCTAAGTTAACATATTTCACCTATTAAAATTAAGAAATTAACATTAGTTCAGTACTATTAACTAAGCTAGACACATTATACAAATGTTAATAAGTTTTCCCCAAAGTCCTTTTTCCTCCCCAAGGTTCAATCCAGGATACTGATTGTATTTAGTCATCATGTCTCCTCATTCTCCTACATTCTCTGACAGTTCCTTATTATTTTATTTTTTTTTAATAACCTTAACACTTTTTGAAGAGTACTTATCAGCTGTTTTGTAGGATGGCCTTCAATTTGGACTTGTCTGATGTTTTCTCATGATAACTGGGATTACTATGAGATTTGGGGAAAAAGACCACAGAGTTGATAGCTCTTTTTATCATTCATATAACTTACATGATATCAACGTGACTTATTGGTGGTGGTGTTTACTTTGATCCCTTAGCTAAGTTTTTCCTCCGTAAATTTCTATTTCTCCATTTCCATACTCTATTTCTTAGAAATCAGTCATCTAGTCCAGCTCATAGTCAATAGAATGGGGAGGTGGGTTAAGCTTCACCTCTTGGAGGAAGAAGTACCAAAGAATTTGTGAGTATAAAAATAAACACAATTATTAATTAAAATTTGGAGGTGAGATACTTTGAAGCTATGCAAATATCTTGATTTTCCTTCAAGTTTTGCCCATTAGGTTTAACATTCATCAGTGGGTCTTACCTGCATCAAATTACTACTTTGGTGTTCTAATGGTGATTTTCTATGTCCCTCATTTCACCTACATTTATTACTTGGAATTATTCTGTAAGTAAGTCCTACCTTATTTATTTAATCATTAATTTATATCAGTATTGCTATTGTTGTTTAGTTGCGAAGACATGTCCGGCTCTTTTGTGAGCCCATGGACTGTAGCCTGCCAGGCTCCTCTGTCCATGGGATTTCCCAAGCAAGAATAATGGAGTGAGTTGCCATTTCCTTCTCCAGGGAATCTTCCTGACCCAGGGATTGAATACACGTCTCCGGCATTGCAGGCAGATTCCTTACCACTGAGCTACCTTGATGTTTTATTCTTTGTGATATAATCAAATACCATCTGATTTTCTCAAATTGATCCACTTTTGTCCTTTAGAAGCTCTTTGGTATTGACTCATGTGCCTTTGACATGTCCAATGTGTTAGGCAGAATTTTAAAGATATTCCCCTCAAGATTCCTGTCCTTCAATAAAATACTAATCTTGGTATTGCTGTAAGGAGATTTTTCTCAGATATAATGTAACACTCAATCAGTTGACTTTAAGAGTGGGAGATGATCCTGGATTATCCTGATCTGCTGAGTAAAATCACATAAGTTGTTAAAGCATAGACCCTTCTCTAGCTGGTGGCAGAAGAGGAAGGCAGAATAGAAAGGAGAGGATGTCGAGGACATTCAAAGCAAGAGATTGATTCAATTTGTCATTGCTGGGTTTGTAAAATGGAGGTGACCAAGAGCCAAGAAATATAAGGAGTCTCTAGAAGCTGGAAAAAAAAAACAAACAAACAAAAAAAAAAACACAAAAAAACAAAACAACCCTCAGTCAACAGCCAGGAAGGAAACAGGGACCACAGTCCTCTAACTGCATGGATTGAATTCAGCCAACCACCTGAATGAGTCCAGCAGCAGGTTCTTCCTCAGAACCTTCAGATAGGAGTCCAAGCTTACTGCCACCCTGATTTCAGCATTCTGAGACCTTAAGCAAGGAATCCAGTTGAGCCCGCCTGGATTTCTGTTTCAAGCCACTACTTTTGTGGTTGTTTGTTACACAGCAAAGGAAAACAAATACATTTGCATATTCTTTACAAAACACTTCTTTACTTTCTAGTACTACAAGACATTCCACGTTCATCTTGTACTTCCCCTGCCCTGATCCTAGGATCAACTATTTCTTCAAGGAGTCATGGTTCCTTTTATTAGAAAATAGTATTTAGAAGCCAAGATCTGTGCCCTGTGTGTGTTCATTGCTAATGGGGCAGCATTGTGTCTAGGCCCTCTCAGTGGACAGAACTAATTGTGCGCACACACACACACACACACAGGAGTTCATATTGATGTCTCTGACACTAAATCCTTTCCTTTTTGCAACTTTTTTCTCCGACGTTGGAAACTTGGCTCCCACTATCTACAACATATAATATAAACTTCTTTGTTTAACCTTCTGCTGCTGCTAAGTCGCTTCAGTCGTGTCCGACTCTGTGCGACCCATAGACAGCAGCCTACCAGGCTCCCCCGTCCCTGGGATTCTCCAGGCAAGAACACTGGAGTGGGTTGCCATTGCCTTCTCCAATGCATGAAAGCGAAAAGTGAAAGTGAAGTCGCTCAGTCGTGTCTGACTCTAGCGACCCCATGGACTGCAGCCCACCAGGCTCCTCTGTCCATGGGATTTTCTAGGCAAAAGTACTGCAGTGGGGTGCCATTGCCTTCTCTGGTTTACACATGCAATGTATGGCTATACATGTAATGAACTGCTATACTACACTCTGAAACAGATATGCCAACTAGAGTACAGTTAATTTTGTCTTTTGCTTTGCAGTACCCAAAGGGTTTCCCTGGTGGCTCAATCGTAAAGAATTCGCCTGCTAATGCAGGACATGTGGGTTCAATCGCTGGGTTGGGACAATCCGGTGGAGAAAAAAATGGCAACTCTCTCCAGTATTCTAGCCTGGGAAATCCCATGGACAGAGGAGCCTGGCAGGTTACAGTCCATGGGGTTGCAAAAGAGTCAGACATGACTTAGTGACTAAACACTACTACCACCCCGTCAAACGTCGTTTCTTAAAGTTACTTAGGTCATCTCCATTATTCCCTATCCACTTAAGGAAGTGATTTCATACATTTTGCTATGGTCTGAATGTTTGTGTCTCCTCAAAGTTAATTTGTTGAAATGTTAATGTGAAATGTGATTGTATTAGGAGATACTCAGTCATGAAGGCAGACTTTTCATGGATGGAATTAGTGTCTTTATAAAAGAGACCCCAGAAAGCTCCCTAATCCTTTCCACCATGTGAGGACACAGTGAGATTGTCAACCTACAACCCAGAAAACAATTTCATTAGAATTCGACCATGCTGGCACCTTCATCTTTGACTTCCAACCTCCAGAAATGTGAGAAATAAATTTCTGTTGTTTATAAGCTACCCACCCTGTGGTGTTTTATTATAGCAGCCCAAATAGACTAAGACGTGTAATTCAGTTAGATGCATCTGTACTCTTTCCTGTATTCTCCTGACATTCTAGTTGACTTTTAAAATTTCCATGTAGAAGGCTTTCTCAACTTTGGTACTGTTGACATTTTGGGCTGGATCCTCTTTTGTTTGGATGGTTGTCTTGTGAGTTGTTGGATGTTTATCAATATTCCTAGTCTCCTACTAGGGTGCCAGTAGCACCAAGTTCCCCAGTGTGAGAACAAAAAATGTCTGCAGGTACTCCTAAATATCCCCTTATGGGCAAAATCACTCCCAGTTTAGAAGTACTAGCATAGGTAAAAGTCATTCTGTGGTGTATGGTTTTATGGGTTTGCATATGCGCGTTAATCGCCATAATAACATATAGAAGAGTTCTACCACCCTAAAAATTCCTTTTTGCAGCCTGTTTGCTATCAAACACATCCATCACCCCCAATCCCTGTGACCCACTGATCTGATTTTTTTTTTTTTTTTTTTGGCCACACGGCTTGTGGCACCTTAGTTCCCCAACCAGGGATTGAACCCAGGTCACAGCAGTGAAAGTGCTGAGTCCTAACCACTGGACCATCAGGGAATTCCCTCACTGATTTGATTTTAATTCCATAATTTTAACTTTTTTAGTACATCATATAAATGTAATTACACAATATGTAGCCTTTAGTATCTGACTTTATTCAACTAGTATAATGCACTTAAATTTTGCATGATTACATGTTGTTGCATGAAACAAAAGTGTATTTCTTTTTACTGCTGAGTAGTATTCCATTTTATACATGTGCCAATATTTATTTATATATTCAACTGTTGAAGAACATCTGGATTATTCCCAGATTTTGGAGACTACGAATAATGCTACTATGATTCTTCATTTGCAGGTTTTTGTGTGAATATGAGTTTGAAATTCACTGAGTCATATGGTAAATATATATTCAACTTTATATTAAACTGCCAATTTGTTTTACAACATAGCGGTATCATTTTGCATCCCCAGAAGCAATGCATGAGAGTTCTTCTTTCACATTCTCACCACCATATGCAATTGTGGAGGGTTATAAAATTTTATCCATCCTAATAAGTATACACTAGTATCTCATTGTGGTTTTAATATGGATTTCCTTAATGACTCTCAATATTGAGCATTTTTTTGTTTATGTTTTTTTTCCATTTGGATATCTCCTTCAGTTAAGTCTCTTCAGGCATTTTGACAATTTTAGAAAATTGTATCTGTTTATTTACTTGTCTATCTTTGGCTGTGCTGGGTCTTGGTTGCTGCACACAGGCTTTCCCTAGTTGTAGCGAGCAAGGGCTACTCTCTAGTTGTGGTGCATGGGCTTCTCAGTGCTGTGGCTTCTCGTTGCAGAGCCTGGGCTCTAGGGCACTCAGACTTCAGTAGTCACAGTATGTGTGCTCAATAATTGCGGTGAGTGGGCTTAGTTACCCCTTGGCATGTAAAATCTTCCCGGACCAGGGATCAAACCCATCTCCCCTGCATTGGCAGGTGAATTTTCAACAACTGAAACACCAGAGAAGTCCGGTTATATTGACAATTTTTAATTGAATTTTTTTCTTTTGCTGAGCTTTGAGAGTTCTTAAAATATTCAGAATATAAGTATTCTATAAGACATGTGATCTGCAAATACTTTCACACAGTATGGCTTGCCTTTTTACTCTCTTAACAGTGTCTTTCATAGACCAAAAGTTTTCATTTTGATAAAGTTCAATTTATCATTTTTTTATTAATGTCATACTGATACATATTTTCTTGTGGTGTCATACCTGAAAACTCATTGCCAAAACCTGTATATCACAGATATTCTCCTATATTTTCTCCTGGAAGTTATGAAGATTTTCTTCTGTCTTTGTTGTTGTTTAGTCATTCAGTCCTGTCCGACTCTTTGCGACCCCATAGACTGCAGCACTCCAGGTTTCCCTGTCCTTCACCATCTCCTGGAGTTTGCTCACACTCATGTCCATTGAGTCGGTGATGCCATCCAACCATCTCATCCTCTGCCCTTCCCTTCTCCTCCTGCCTTCAGTCTTTCCCGGCACAGGTTCTTTTCCAGTGAGTCGCCTCTTTGCCTCAGGTGGCCAAATTATTGGAGCTTGAGCTTCAGCATCAGTCCTTCCAATGAATATTTAGAGTTGATTTCCTTGGTGGCTCAGACGGTAAAGCGCCTGTCTACAATGCGGGAGACCTGGGTTCGATCCCTGGGTCGGGAAGATCCCCTGGAGAAGGAAATGGCAATCCACACCAGTACTATTGCCTGGAAAATCCCATGGACAGAGGAGCCTGGTAGGCTACAGTCCATGGGGTCGCAAAGAGTCGGACACGACTGAGCGACTTCACTTTTCTTAAGGATTGACTGGTTTGATCTCCTGGCAGTCCAACGGATTCTCAAGTCTTCTCCAACACCACAGTTGGAAAGAATCAGTTCTTCAGTGCTCAACCTTCTTTATGGTCCAACTCTCACATCCGTACATGACTACTGGAAAAAAACATAGCTTTGACTATATGGAACTTTGTTGGCAAAGTAACGTCTCCACTTTTTAATGTGCTGTCTAGATTTGTCATAGCTAATGTGGGAGACCTGGGTTCGATCCCTGGGTTGGGAAGATCCCCTGGAGAAGGGAAAGGCTACCCACTCAAGTATTCTGACCTGGAGAATGCCATGGACTGTATACCCCATGGGGGTCTTAAAAAGTCAGACATGACTGAGTGACTTTCACTTTCACTTTCTTACAAGGAGCAAGCATCTTTTAACTTCATGGCTGCAGTCACTATCTGCAGTGATTTTGGAGCCCAAGAAAATAAAGTCTGTCACTGTTTGCACTGTTTCCACATCTATTTGCCAAGAAATCATGGGACTAGATGCCACGATCTTAGTTTTTTGAATGCTGAGCTTTAAGCCAGCTTTTCACTCTCTTCTTTCACCTTCAAGAGGCTCTTTAGTTTGTCTATGCTTTCTGCCATAACGGTGGTATCATCTGCATATCTGAGGTTGTTATTTCTCCTGGCAGTCTTGATTCTAGCTTGTGTTCCATCCAGCCTGGCATTTTGCATGATGTACTCTGCATATAAGTTAATAAGCAGGGTGACAATATACAGCCTTGTCGTACTCCTTTCCCAATTTGGAACCAGTACATTGTTCCATGTCTGGTTCTAACTGTTGCTTCTTCACCTGCAAACGGATTTCACAGGAGGTAGGTCAGGTGGTCTGGTATTCCCATCACTTTAAGAATTTTCCACAGTTTGTTGTGATCCACACAATGAAGGCTTTAGCATAGTCAATGAAGCAGAAATAGATGTTTTTCTGGAATTCCTTTGGTTTTTCTATGATCCAATTGGTGTTGGCAATTTGATCTCTGGTTCCTCTCTGCCTTTTCTAAATCCAGCTTCAACATCTGGAAGTTCTCAGTTCACATACTGTTGCAGCCTAGCTTGATGGATTTTGAGTATTACCTTGTTAGCAAGTGAAAGGAGTGCATTTGTGGGGTAGTGTGAACATTCTTTTACATTGCCCTTCTTTCCGATTGGAATGAAAACTGACATTTTCCAGTCCTGTGACAACTGCTGAGTTTTGCAAATTTGCTGGCATATTGAGTGCAGCACTTTCACAGCATCATCTTTTAGCATTTGAATAGCTCAGGTGGAATCCCATCACCTCCACTAGCTTTGCTTGTGGTGATGCTTCCTAAGGCCCACTTGACTTCACATTCCAGGATGTCTGGCTGTAGGTGAGTGATCACACCATTGTGGCTATCTGGGTCATTAAGAATTTTTTTTGTATAGTTCTTCTGTGTATTCTTGCCACCTCTTCTTGATATCTTCTGCTTCTGTTAGGTCCATGCCATTTCTGTTCTTTATTGCGTCCATCTTTGCATGAAATGTTCCCTTGGTATCTCTAATTTTCTTGAAGAAATCTCTAGTCTTTCCCATTCTATTGTTTTCCTCTATTTCTTTGCATTGATCATTGAGGAAGGCTTTCTTATCTCCTTGCTATTCTTTAGAACTCTGCATTCCAATGGTTATATCTATCCTCTTCTCCTTTGCCTTTCACTTCTCTTCTTTTCTCAGCTATTTGTAAGGCCTCCTCAGACAACCATTTTGCCTTTTTGCCTTTCTTTTTCTTGGGGATGATTTTGATCATTGCCTTCTGTACAATGTTATGAATCTCCGTCCGTAGTTCTTCAGGCTATGATAGACTCTGTCTATCAGATCTAATCCCTTGAATCTATTTCTCACTTCCACTGTAAAATAATAAGGGGTTTGATTTAGGTCATACCTGAATGGTCTAGTGGTTTTCCCTACTTTCTTCAATTTAAGTCTGAATTTTGCAATAAGGAGTTCGTGATCTGAGCCACAGTCAGATTCTGGTCTTGTTTTTGCTGACTCTATAGAGCTTTTCCATCTGCAGCTGCAAAGAATATAGTCAATCTGATTTAGGTATTGACCATCTGGTGACGTCCATGTGTAGAGTCATCTCTTATGTTGTTGGAAGAGGGTGTTTGCTATGACCAGTGCTTTCTCTTGGCAAAACTCTGTTAGCCTTTGCCCTGCTTCATTTTGTAGTCCAAGACCAAACTTGCCTGTTACTCCAGGTATCTTGACTTCCTTCTTTTGCATTCCAGTCCCCTATGATGAAAAGGACATCTTTTTTTTTTTTTTTTTTTGGTGTTAGTTCTAGAAGGTATTGTAGGTCTTCATAGAACCATTCAGCTTCAGCTTCTTCGGCATTAGCAATTGGGCCATAGACTTGGATTACTGTGATACTGAATGGTTTGCCTTGGAAACAAATTGAGATCATTCTGTTGTTTTTGAGATTGCACCCAATCAATACTGCATTTTCGACTCTTTTGTTGACTATGAGGGCTACTCCATTTCTTCTAAGGGATTCTTGCCCACAGTAGTAGACATAATGGTCTGAATTAAATTTGCCCATTCCCATCCATTGTAGTTCGCTGATTCCTAAACTGTTGATGGTTCCCTCTTGCCATCTCTTGTATGACCACTTCCAATTTACCTTGATTCATGGACCTCACATTCCAGGTTCCTATGCAATATTGTTCTTTACAGCATCAGACTTTACTTTCGCCACCAAACACATCCACAACTGGGCCAATGTTTCTGCTTTGGCTCAGCCTCTTCATTCCTTCTGGATCTATTTCTCCACTCTTCTCCAGTAGCATATTGGACACCTACTGATCTGGGGAGTTCATCTTTATTTTCTTAAGTCTTGCATCTACATTTTATGATTTACATTATGCTTTCATTTATATTTAATTCATTTTTATATATTTAGATGTAAATTACCTTTTAAGTCCATTACATTTTGAGTTACTTTTCTATAAGTTGTGAGGTATGTGCTGAAGTCCATGTTTTAGTTATTCATGTCCAGTTATTTTGGTTTTATTTCTTCTTTTCCAATATAGGTTTCTAGGGATTTTATTCATAGACAATAATGTCATCCACGAACATGGGAAAAAAATTTACTTTACAATTTCTATGTCTTTTCTTTCTTTCTTTTTTTTTTTTTTTGCCTTTTTCCTGTTTTACAGAATAAGCCTTCCATTATGATGTTGAATAAGAGTGCTGAGAGTGGATATCTTTGCTTTTTTCCCAGTCTTGAGAGAAAATATTTGGTCCCTCACCATTAAATATGTTAGCTGGAGGATTTTGTAGAAGCCTTTTTTCAGGTTATGGATGTTGACTTCTATTCACAGTTTTAATCATTAACATATATTGTATTTTGTCAAAAAATTTCTTGCATCTATGACTATGCTCATGTGGTTTTTCTTCTTTGGGTTCTTAATGCAGTGGATTATGTTGCTTGATTTTCAACTGTTGAATTAACCTTTCATTTTTGGGATAAACCCCACTTGGTTGCAGTAGATTATTCTTTCTCTATATTGAGAAATTTAATTTGGTGATATGAGATATTGGTCTTACTTTTATTTGTAGTATATTTCTCTGGTTTGGTATCAGAGTAATGTTGCCTTTGCAAAATGAGTTGGAATGTATTTTTTTCCTTTTTGTATTAGTTTTCAATTGCTGTCATAAGAAATTGCCACAAATTTAGAGCTTTATATAATACAAATATATTACCCTACAATTATCTTGTTCATAGGCCTCATCTGCCAAAAATCAAGATGTCAGCAGAGCTGTATTCCTTTCTGGAGGTTCTAGGGGAATATCTGTTTCTTTCCTCAAAGACTGTTGGCAAAATTCAGTTCCTTGTGATTGTAGGACTGAAATCCCCATTTTCTTATTGACTGTCAGCTAGAGGTCATTCCCAGCTTCCAGAAGCCAACCGTATATTTTGGCTCATGAATCTCTTTCTCTATCTTCAAAATCAGCAAAGGCTGGTAAAGTGCTTGCCACATTTTCAATTTCTCTTTCTCCTTCTATCTCATCTCTCTAACCTAGATAGGAAATGTTCTCTGTGTTTAAAGATTAGATTTGCCTCACATGGATAATGAGGGCAATCTCTTCATCTCAAGGTCCAAACTCTTAATCAAATCAGCAAAGTCCCTTTTGCCATGTAGCATAACATAGTCATAGGTTCCAGTGGTTAGGGTGTGGCTATTTGGAGAATCATCATCCTGCCTACGACATATTCTATTTTCTGGAAGTGAGTGTGTACTATTGGTGCTGTTTCTTCTTTAAATGTTTGGTAGAATTTGCCAGTGCAACCATCTAGGTGTAGAGTTTTGTTTTGGGGTGTTTTTAAAGCATGAACTTGATTTCTTTAATAGTTGTAGGGCTATTGAGTTTATCTATTTTATCTTGAGTGCTGTTCAACTTGGACAATATCTATTGATTTATGTTCCAATTAGCTATCTCTTTCCTCTGTTATCTCCCTATGTGCATTAAATCTATTGTGTCAGTTTTAAAATTTAGTTATTGCATTTTGCAGTTCTAAAACTTCCATTAAGTTCTTTTTTATATTTATTTCTTTGCTGGTAATTTCCATTTTAATTAGTTTTCAAGGGTGATGGCTCTTTTGAGCACTTTTATAATAGTTGCTTAAAAGACTAGCAAATGTTTACAGATAGCAACTATCACCGGTGTCTGTTGATTGCCTTTCCCCATACTTTTGAGATTTTCATGGTTTTTATATGCTGAGTGAGTTTGGTTTGTATTTTGGACATTGAATATAATGTTATGAAATTTTGGGTCTTGTTTACATCTATCCATTTGAGAGTACTTCGGATTCCGGTATTCTTCACCAGTACATCTGCCATTTAATATTTCCTTTACAGAGAATTCAAATAGCTGCAGCACACACTCTCTCTGGTTTTTCACAGCTCTGTTCAGGGCTGCAGAGTTAGAAAGTGTTTGTTCTACGTTATTTGGGACCAGAACTGCACTGTATAAATCTTTATGTTTACTTTGAATTTGAAGAAAAATCACAAATTTATGGAAATATTGCAAAAGCTGTGCAGAGAATTTTTTCCCTGAATTGTTTGAGAGAAATGCCAGCCTGAGACCCCATTAACCCCATGGTACACAAAATTTGAAGAGGGCCCTTATGACTTTCATCTCCTACCATTATGTGACATATATGGAAAAATGGAGATTATTCCGGTGGGGCTAATTTAATCACACAAGCTCTTTAAAAGGAGAAAGTTTTATATGGCCTTTGGCAGAAGGGGAAGTCAAAGAATTTGGAAACGTGATAAGGCTTGGATGCATCACTATTGCTGCTCTGAAGATGTCAGGAGCCAAATGCAAGGCCAGAGAGAAACCTCTAGGAGTTGAGAGCAACCCTCTGTCAAAAGCCAGCAAGGAGATGGGGAAATAAGTCCTATCAGTACAAAATATTAGTAATTGAGTTCTGCCACCAACCCAAATAAGCTTCTAAGGGGCTTCTTCCCCTGATCACCCAGATAAATAAGAGCACAAAACAGCCGACATCTTGATGTCAGCTTCATAAGACCTAAACAGAGAACTAGTCAAGCCCTCCCAGACTACTGAACTACAGAACTGTGAGCTAATAAACATGCATTGTTTTAAGCTGCAAAGCTCATGGTAACATATTACACAGCAATAGAAAATAAACATAACCCCAAGCATCTTCAGTGCACATTTCCCACAAACAGACATTTTCCAGCACAACCAAAATGCAATTATCAAAATAAGAAATTAACATTGATATATTACTATCATCTAAACTCAGATCCCAGTAGGCTTTTAGCAGTTATTCTAACAATGGCAAAAGGATCCAGTTCAGAATCCCCAGTTGCAGTTGGTTGTCATATCTATTCGCCTTCAGTATAAAATATGCCCTCAACTTTCTTTGGCTCTCACAACATTGGAGCTCAGTTATTTTTTACATTGCCCCTCCATTTGGCTTTGCTTAATATTTCTTAAGTGGATTCAGGTTATGCATATTTGGCAGGAATATCACGGAAGTGTAGCTGTTCTGTTTTCTATCTTATCAGGTTTCTAAAGAGCCTCTTCAGACTGACCTTTGTGGCCTTTTGGTATGCTCCCCTCCCGTCATTTTTTGAGCACTTGCTTTCTGGCACAGCAAAATGTTCTGGGCCCATTGTATTCTTTATCTGCCCTGTCCATGTAATCAGTCATTTCTCCAAAGAGTCCTTGTTCTTTTTATTGGATAACAGTATTTAGAAGACAAGATATGGACTCTAGTTGTGCTTATTGCTATTGGGGTGCTGGGCTCCCAAGCTCTCTGGGAGGAAAAGCTAGAGTGAATTAGAATTAGGGTGGAAAAAAGTAGACAATACTTGGATATGTATAGATACACACACAGACATAGGTACTCATTCATATATACACATACGTTTACATATTTACATCTATATGGGGCATACCTCAATTTACTGTGATTTGAAGACACTGTATTTTTACAAACTGAAGGTTTGAGGCAGTCATGCATCACCCAAGTCTATCGGGACTGTTTTTCTAACATTTGTTCACTTCATGTCTTTGTGTCATTTTAGTAATTCTTTTAATATTTCAAACTTTTTCATTATTATTATATTTATTATAGTGATTTGTGATCAGTAATCTTTACTACTGTTACTACTGTGTTACTACTGTTACTGTTAGTAGTAACAGTTAGTAGTAACATAGCTGTTACTACTCTGACCCACTGAAGGCTGAAATGATAGCTCATGTTTTTTAAGCAATAAAGTATTTGTAAATTAAGGTACATACTTTGTTTAGTTGCTAAGTTGCTAAGTCACTTCAGTCGTGTCCGACTCTGTGCGACCCCGTAGACGGCAGCCCACCAGGCTCCCCCGTCCCTGGGATTCTCCAGGCAAGAACACTGGAGTGGGTTGCCATTTCCTTCTCCAGTGCATGAAAGCGAAAAGTGAAAGTGAAGTCGTTCAGTCTTGTCCGACTTAGCGACCCCATGGACTGCAGCCTACCAGGCTCCTCCGTCCATGGGATTTTCCAGGCAAGAGTACTGGAGTGGGGTGCCATTGCCTTCTCCGACTTTGTTTAGACATACTATTGTCTAAACAATAGTATGGGTTGCAATGGCACCCCACTCCAGTACTCTTCCCTGGAAAATCCCATGGATGGAGGAGCCTGGTAGGCTGCAGTCCATGGGGTCGCACAGAGTCGGACACGACTGAAGCGACTTAGCAGCAGCAGCAGCAGCAGCATAGCTGATTAACAGTGTTGTGATAGTTTCAGGTAAACAGACAACAGACTCAGCCATATATTTACATGTATTCATTCTCCCCCAAATCCAGGCTCCCACATAACATCGAGCAGAGTTCAGTGTGCTATATAGCAGGTCCTTGCTGGTTATCCATTTTAAATATAGCAGCATGTACATGTCCATCCCAAGCTCCCCAACTATCCCTTCCCCTCCGGCAACCTTGTTTGAAGAACCATGACTTTAGATACAAGAAAATTGGGTACAATTCTTACCTTGCACAATTCACTTCACTTCTTTGCCCCCAGATGCCCTGTTTGTAAAAAAGTAATTCTAATGTATTTCAAATACTTGTTGTTAAGATTAATTTATTTCATTCATTTATTTAACAAATGTATTGAATGGCTACCAACTACTATTGTAGGTCAGTAGTTCTTAAAGTATAATGGCCAGGACAGCAGCATCACCTAGTGACCTGTTAAAATTGCAAATTTCCACCCTTCACTCCAGACTGAATAAAAGCTCTGAAGGTAGGGCTCAACCATCTGTGTCTACAAGTCTGCCAAGTGATAGTGTTGTGCTCTAAGGTATGAAAAGCACTGCTTTAGGCATTAGGGTTGTAAGAAGCGCTCAGTCAGGACAGACCTGAGAACCAATAAAAAGTCTTTATATATATTACCTTTCTCCATGCCTTTCTAAGCGGGACTTTTCCAAGCACATTTGTAACTGTTCCACCAAACGGGATGGACTTCTGGGAAGGGAGATGGAGGGAACAAGTGGAAAGAGTGACAGATTTTGTTTTCTTGGGCTCCAAAATCTCTGCTGATGGTGACTGCAGCCATGAAATTAAAAGACGCTGGCTCCTTGGAAGGAAAACTATGACCACCCTAGACAGCATATTAAAAAGCAGAGACATCACTTTGCCAACAAAAGTCCATCTAGTCAAAGCTATGGTTTTTCCAGTAGTCGTGTATGGATGTAGAGAGTTGGAACATAAAGAGGGCTGAGCACCAATGAAAGGATGCTTTTGAACTGTGGTGCTGGAGAATGGGATTGCTGGATCATACATTAATTCTATTTTTAGTTTTCTGAGGAATCTCCATATTGTTTTCCACAGTGGATGCACCAAATTACATTCCCACCATCAGTGTAAGAGGGTTCCTTTTTCTCCAAGAAAGGGCCATCATTAAAAAAATCTACAAATAACAACTGCTGGAGAGAGTGTGGAGAAAAGGGAACCCTCATACACTGATGGTGGGAGTGTAGGTTGCTGCAGTCACTGCGGAAAACTATATGGATGTTCCTCAGAAAACTAAAAACCGACTTAACATATGATCCAGCAATCCCACTATTGGGCATGTATCCAGGAAAAAACTGTAATTAAAAAAAAATACATGCATCCCTATGTTCATAGCAGCACTATTCACAGTAGCCGAGACATGGTAACAACTTCAGTGTCCATTGACAGGTGAATGGACAAAGATGTGGTACATATGTACAATGAAATATTATCCAGCCATTAGAAAGAATGAAATAATGACATTTGCAGCAACATGGATGCAACTAGAGATTATCAGACTAAGTGAAGTAAGTCAGGAAAAGAAAAACAAATACCACATGATATCACTTATATGTGCAGTCTAAAATATGACACAAATGACCCTATCTATGGAACAGAAACAGAATCAGGGACATAGAGGATAGACTGGTGGTTGCCAAGGGGAAGATGGTGGGAGACGGTTGGATTAGGAGTTTGGGATTAGCAGATGCAGACTGGTATATATAGAACGGATAAACAAGGTCCTACTGGATAGCACAGGGAACTGTACTCAATATCCTGTGTTAAATCATAATGGAAAAGAATATGAGAAAGAATGTATACATATGTATAACTGAGTCACTTTGCCATATAGCAGTACAGTTTATTACAGTTAAGTAGTTAATTAGTACAGTTAATGACAATTAACACATTGCAATTCAACTACACTTCAATAAAAATAAAAGCAGTAACATCAGAATTTAAAAAATAAGATAAGCACAGTTATAACTAGAGAATGCAACCAAAAATAAAGTGAAAGTCGCTCAGATGTCCGACTCTTTGCAACCCCATGGAATATACAGTCCACGAAATTCTCCAGGCCAGAATACTGGAGTGGGTAGCCTTTCCCTTCTCCAGGGGATCTTCCCAACCCACGGATCGAACCTAGGTCTCCTGCATTGCAGGCGGATTCTTTACCAGCTGAGCCACAAGGGAAGCCCTATCAAAAATAAAAGTCAGGCTCTAATTATAGAGGGAAAAAAATTTCAAGGCAAAAAGAATTAAATGGAATGTGGCTGCTTCCTGGACTATCATTGCTTCCAATGCATTACTCTAAATTTATTTCTTAATCTTTTTTGTCTTTTCCAGACATCTTTCTATTGTGTTGTCCATTCCATCACCCATCTGCTTTATTGAATCAAGGAAAAGAGTGTACAATTCCCTCTCATCCTGTAATTCAGGTCCTTGCCGTTCTTCCATACCCAAAGCGCACCTCTACATTCCCTCAGTCTCGTTCAACAATTTCCCCTGTAGTCTTTTCCATGAGTCTCTTCTTTTACTGAATGAAGGGCAGGTAGAAGCAATGTGAAGTCCTGGTTATGTCTTGGACCATATCTGCTCCTTTACCCCCCCCACCACCAGGGATTCCAGCCCAGAGCTCTGTGTCATACCTACTTGCCCCAGTCACAAGCAGTTTCCTCCTCCTTTTTCCCTTCTTGGACTGAGACACGCCTAATGGACGTTTGGACCTGCAGACAGATGAGAGAGAGTGTGGTATGGAACTGCTTGGTGGATAGACCAGTACTCTAAACAAGGGTCTCATTCAAGATTGGCCTACCCCATCCCCTCAATTCTCAAAACGCCCCTTCCTGCCCTGCCTCTCCCCTATCCCCTGCCATTAAATGCCTCCATATTGGAATAGAGAATTCATTTTAAATATTTGTTTGTCTTTGTTAATGCACTGTGTGCCCTTACATGACCATTTGTTTTACCTCCTCCCTCTTCATTTCAAGGGTCATCTCCATGTTTATACACCACTTCCCTGTAGACAGGGTATAAAAGCAACAGATTATTTCCAAACTATTCTCAAGTTTCTGTGTTCCCTCCCTGACCATTCTTCTCCAGCCTTCTCTTCTCCATCCCGAAGCCCATCATTTTTCTTCCGAGAAGTTAAAGAGGTCTCAATGAAACAGGCCCAAACCAACTTCAGTCTGTGTCCTCCTTTGCCTCCACACCCCTGCATGCCATGACACGTGCAGAGTTCCTGGTCCAATTGCTCACACAGACCTGCTTTGTTCTGAGGAAGTGTGTTCATCCCCTTCCCTCTCTTGGCTAGATGCCAGCTTTCCTCAGTGGAAAAGGGGAGTGAATACTGCAGAAAAAAAGACCTGAGCTAGAGGGACATATGCCCACCTTGGCTCCTGGTCACAGGAAGCCCTCGCATCATTCCTGAGCTTGCCAACCACCCTCCCCCAACACACAAATGGCTCCAAGGGCCCCCACCCACCTCTCAGCTGGCAGGATGTGCAGCAGGAGCCCCTACCTCACTCTTGCCACGTACACGCTCCCCCTCCCGCCACCAATCTGTGCAGGGAGCCCCTGTCAGCACACTGCCCTGTCATTCATTCCACCTCACCAACCTGAGGAACTACAAGTGGCGTCACGGCCTTAGGTTGGAGTTTGCCCTTCTCTGGTTACTAATGAAGATCTCCATCCATTCCCCATCCCTGCTTCCACCAGGCTTGGCCTTTTCTGCTTTTCTGTCCTCTGCCTCTCCTACCACCTCCCTTCCGCCTCTTACCTTTTCCCCCAGCCATCAATGCCTACCAAGTACCTTGCTTTTGTTATGCAAGGTAGCAGGGATCTAAAGTGTGATTTTTACTAATTCTCAGGATTTTTTCTGCATAGTTTCTTTTTCAAATCATAAATACCATAAAGCTAATTTTATTTGAGAAGAGAATTTTTTTTTGAGATTATTAACATTGCACCAGCAATGGCACCCCACTCCAGCACTCGTGCCTGGAAAATCCCATGGAAGGAGGAGCCTGGTGGGCTGCAGTCCATGGGGTCGCGAAGAGTCGGACACGACTGAGCGACTTCACTTTCACGCATTGGAGGAAGAAACGGCAACCCACTCCAGTGTTCTTGCCTGGAGAATCCCAGGGACGGCGGGGCCTGGTGGGCTGCCATCTATGGGGTCGCACAGAGTCGGACACGACTGAAGCAACTTAGCAGCAGCAGCAGCAGCTTACTTTAGAAACTTCTGAAAAAACCAAGGGATTTGAAAAACATTTCAAGTTTGTGTTCCTTCAAAGAGGTAATTTCTTAACTTTGTAACCATAATTCAGTTCAGTTCAGTTCAGTCACTCAGTCGTGTCCGACTCTTCTCGACCCCATGAATCGCAGCATGCCAGGCCTCCCTGTCCATCACCAACTCCTGGAGTTCACTCAGACTCACGTCCATCGAGTCAGTGATGCCATCCAGCCATCTCATCCTCTGTCGTCCCCTTATCCTCCTGCCCCCAATCCCTCCCAGCATCAGAGTCTTTTCCAGTGAGTCAACTCTTCTCATGAGGTGGCCAAAGTACTGGAGTTTCAGCTTTAGCATCATTCCTTCCAAAGAAATCCCAGGGCTGATCTCCTTCAGAATGGACTGGTTGGATCTCCTTGCAGTCCAAGGGACTCTCAAGAGTCTTCTCCAACACCACAGTTCAAAAGCATCAATTCTTCGGCGCTCAGCCTTCTTCCCAGTCCGACTCTCACATCCATACATGACCACAGGAAAAACCATAGCCTTGACTAGACGAACCTTTGTTGGCAAAGTAATGCCTCTGCTTTTGAATATGCTATCTAGGTTGGTCATAAGTTTCTTTCCAAGGAGTAAGCGTCTTTTCATTTCATGGCTGCAGTCACCATCTGCAGTGATTTTGGAGCCCAAAAAAATAAAGTCTGACACTGTTTCCACTGTTTCCTCATCTATTTCCCATGAAGTGATGGGACTGGATGCCATGATCTTCGTTTTCTGAATGTTGAGGTGTAAGCCAACTTTTTCACTCTCCACTTTCACTTTCATCAAGAGGCTCTGGAGTTCCTCTTCACTTTCTGCCATAAGGGTGGTGTCATCTGCATATCTGAGGTTATTGATATTTCTCCCGGCAATCTTGATTCCAGCTTGTGTTTCTTCCAGTCCAGCGTTTCTCATGATGTACTCTGCATGTAAGTTAAATAAGCAGGGTGACAATATACAGCCTTGACGAACTCCTTTTCCTATTTGGAACCAGTCTGTTGTTCCATTTCCAGTTCTAACTGTTGCTTCCTAACCTGCATACAGATTTCTCAAGAGGCAGGTCAGGTGGTCTGGTATTCCCATCTCTTTCAGAATTCACTTCTATGTAAATGATCAAGAAGGAGAGAGCAACCTTAATAGAGAATGTGGTGTCATTGTCACAGTCGTTAAGTAACTATTAAAGTAGAAAAAGATTTTTGTGCCATCTCACATCCTCAACAAGCTGTATTTTTACCTGTTTGTTCCCAATGTATGTGTGCTGTGCTAAGTCGCTTCAGTCATGTGCAACTCTTTGAGAACTCATGGACTATAGCTGGCCAGACTCCTCTCTCCATGGGATTCTCCAGGCATGAATACTGGGGTGGGTTGCCATGCCTTCCTCCAGGGGGTCTTCCAGACCCAGGAATTAAACCCACGTTTCTTTATGACTCCTGCATCGGCAGGTGGGTTCTTTACCACTAGCGCCACCTGGATGTACATGTATGCAACACACATATACACACACAGCAGTCCAGGTGGATGCATTCTTTATCAAAAGTGCAGGCCTTGTAGAGGAATCGGGTGGGGAAGGAGGTGGGAGGAAGTTCAGGACTGGGGGAGACCCATGTACACCAATGGCCAATTCATGTTGATGCATGGCAAAAACTATCACAATATTGTAACTATCTTCCAATAAAAATAAATACATAAAATTTTTAAAAAGTACAGGCCTTGGCATGCAAGCCTCATATAGTCTCTTACATTGCTAAACTGAGCTGGACAATCTAATACAACTCTCGAGGTTTGGCTCATCTTCACATTAAAAACATAAAGTACACAATAATAGCTATAAGTCATGGTTATACATGTGGCTCTTGAAAACTACTATCTATGAAGTATTTAATGTACCAGGTACATTGACTGGTTATTCACCTCTAATCCTCAACAATGTCCTTTGAGATACATTGTATTATTGTCCCAATTTTACAGACAGGGTAACTTAGGTATATAGTTTTTTAAACTCACCCAGAGTCACACAGCTCTTAAGTGAAGAGTTGAATTTGAATCCAGATCTGTTTGACACCACCACTTATGGTCATAGCCAGTAAGTTATATTGTAGGCCCCTGAAATACTGGTGTCCCTTACAGTTCTTCTGGGCTCCCCAGGTGGCTCAGTGATAAAGAATCTGTCTGCCAATGCAGGAGATGTGGGTTTGATCCCTGGGTCAGGAAGATGCCCCTGGAGAAGAAAATGGCAACCAATTCCAATATCCTCGCCTCGAAAATCCCATGGACAGAGAAGCCTGGTGGGCTACAGTCCATGGGGTTGCACAAGAGTCGAACATGAGTGAGTGACTAAACAACAACAGTTATTTCATGGACCTTTTTTGTTATTCTCTAAGTGTTATTAGTTGCCTATTGTTACTGTAACAAATTACCACAAACTTAGTGACTTAAAATGACAGCAGTGGATTCTCTTAACGTCCTGGAGATCAGAACTCCAAATTCTCGGTTTTACAGGTCTAAACTAAAGGTGTTGGCAGGACTGGTTCCTTCTGAAGGCTCCAGCTTTCGTGGGCTGCCAGATATCTTTGGCTTGTGGTTGCACCTCTACACTTTCTGTTTCTGTATCCTAAAGTCAACTCTCCCTGTGCCTCCCTTTACAAGGACACTTGCAATTACATCTTAGGGGCCACCTGAATAATACAGGATTATCCCCCCATCTCAAGATCTTTTTAAAAACTTTTAATTTTATATTGGAGTATAGTTGATTACGGAGAAGGCAATGGCACCCCACTCCGGTACTCTTGCCTGGAAAATCCCATGGACAGAGGAGCCTGGTAGGCTGCAGTCCATGGGGTCGCTAAGTCGGACAAGACTGAGCGACTTCAGTTTCACTTTTCACTTTCATGCATTGGAGAAGGCAATGGCAACCCACTCCAGTGTTCTTGCCTGGAGAATCCCAGGGACGGTGGAGCCTGATGGGCTGCCGTCTATGGGGTCGCACAAAGTCGGACACGACTGAAGCGACTTAGCAGCGGCAGCAGCATAGTTGATTATGGCTTCCCAGGTGGCATTAGTGGTAAAGAACTCGCCTACCAACGCAGGAGACATAAGAGATGCGGGTTCGATCCCTGAGTCGGGAAGATCACTGGAGGAGAGCATGGCAACCCACTCAAGTATTCTTGCCTAGATAATCCCATGGACAGAGGAGCCTGGCAGGCTACAGTCCATAGGGCTACAAAGAGTCAGACACGACTGAAGAGACTTGGCGTGCACACACATAGTTGGTTAACAATGTTATGATAGTTTCAGGCGCACAGCAAGTGATTCAGCTATACATAAATATGTATCTATTCTTTTTAAAATTCTTTTCCCATTTAGGTTGTTACTTAATCACATCAGCCAAGTCCTTTTTACCATTTAAGGTGAAATTCATGTTTCATGAAATTCAAATGTTTCAGGGATTTAAGACCTAGATACCATTGAGGAACATTGTTCAGCCTACAACAATGTTCAAATAATCTTATGATTTTTACTTTCACATCAGCATTGACTCCTAAAGCTGTGTCTCTAGCCTATATCTCTCTTTTGAGCTCCACATTATTTTATCTACTTTACTTTTGGATTTTCCACCTAAATGTCCTACCCTAAACTAAGTGTTTTCTCAGTTCTTCTCTCTCCACGGCCAAATCTCTCTCTGGGGTCTATAGCTAAATTAATGGCTTCAGGATTCAACCAGTTCTCCATGCTAGACTTTCCCTTAGTGTCTTCCCCGTGCAGTCAGTCACCAACACCTGCTGCTTACCCTCCTTTAAACTAATGTAACTGCCTCCTTTCTGTCCTCCTGTTGACGAAAAATTAGCCAGTCCATCTAAAAAAGAAATGGAAATTTTTATCTGAGCCAAATTGAGGATTATAACTCAGGAACAGCCTCTCAGAAAGCTTTGAGGACTTTCACCGTTAAGAGGTCAGAGTGTAGTTATACATGTTTTCGAGACAGAGGGCTGTACATTACATGACATGTTATTGACAGCTTACACAAATCAGATCTAAGTGTACAAAGTGAGTAGTGGGTCATGGGTTGGCCCCTTATTAGATCAAGAAGGAATGTTATCCTTTAAGGGGCTATCTTGTTGGTTCTAGGAGAATGTTGCTCTTTATGGACGAGCAGGTATTTCTGTCGATGGGGATGTTTGGGCAATCCATAATGTAGATACAGAAGGGACAACAGTAGGGAGAGAGGAGGCCAAAAGGCAAAAAAAAATTTATGTTTAAATTTTTATGGTCTTGCCATAAAATACGAATTTTATTTCACACTCCCCACCTGAAGAATTGCCCCATCCCATAATAGGATGGTTCCAGAATTCCATATATACAGGAAGACGTCACATTAAATAATCCTTAAAACAGCCCTATGAAGTCAGCATATCTTTGGGAAATTCTCAATCTGCTCTTGCAGAATTCTTAAAGGCAAGAAGAACCTAACATGTAGAGAACATTTTCATGTATTCTCATGGCAACTTTTAGCTGTCATTGGAGATACACCCCATTTGTGTAATGTTTAGAAGATTGGAGTAAAAGCAAAATGTGGCTCTTGCTAGGCAACTTTATGTCCTGAGAAACTACTATTACTATAGCTCTGGCATATTTGTAGTCTGAATCTTTGAGCCTTGTGTAAATATGGATTATGTCACTCTTGCTTCAGATTCTTTTGCTCTACTCTCATCCTTGCTACATCCTCATACCCTATTACTCCATTCTGAGCATCCCTACATTTCCTTCCACTCACTCTCTGAATACTTGCTCTGGGGTTCCTGACCACTGCTTTCCTCCTGTACCGGATGGGGGTTTAATGGAACAGGGCTAACCTTGATCCCTGTGACTCTCTCTCTTTTTGATACTTTCATTGCTGGCAAAGCAGCTCACATGGTCTTTCCACATCAAGATCTGATATAATACTATAAGTTTTTCTTATTCAACTACATGCTTCTTTTTGTCTTAACCCTACAGATGCTCCTAGTCCACTTTAACTGGATATGTAAATGTTCTCAAGTCCCTAGCTCTCGTCCTCCTGCACGAGTGTGATCATATCCATGGTGTATAGATATTGCTATTTTAACTCTCACAAAACGTTTTGGTGACATGTGGTGGTCTGTCCCAACAAGTTGACTTATGGAATGATTTCTTATACTATTGCAGAGGCAGAGTTCAGCCTGCTATCCCTGTCTTTGTGTTCCCCTAAAGTTGTTTGTATAACCTGTCACACCTGTGGACAAAGACTGTCTCCTGTCACTTCAATAAACAAAGAATGTTGCTGCCAACAAGCCCTGTGCAGCCACCCCTCAACAGTGCACCTTGAGGGGAATTCAGGATGGAAAAGGATAACAAGATATAGGCCCTAGATAATTAAGATTTCTATCTGAGGAACAATTTCTACGAGCCCAGATTCTTACATCTTCCCATACATAGGAAAGCACTAAAATCATTAACTTGAAATGTCTGAATTTGTTTTGTCTTGTCTTGTTGCAATTAGCAGTAATGTTTTGATGTTTGACTACATGTTTTATTTTTCAGCAAAATCTCCTATATATCCTGGCTCCTCTCTTACCTCTTCAGAACGGTTCCTCAGAACCATCTGAGAGGCTTTCTCTTTGGCCTATCGTCCTCAGTAAGGTCTCTGAATAAAACTCACAACTTTTAAGTTGCTTTTCTTTAATCAACATACCTCATCCTTAAAGATGACTAAATTCGTCAATCTTGATTCTAGATTCTCATTCTGCCACCTTTTCTTCTGGAGGACTGACAAGATATCTCTTCTTCCTCCCACCACCACCACCAAGAACTTTTTTTGTGTGACTGTGCCACGTGACATGCAGGATCTTAGTTCCTTGATCAGGGAAATCCATGCCCCCTGCAGTGGAAGCGTGGAGTCTTAACCACTGAACCACCAGGAAAGCCCCACCATCAACTGCTTATTTTAAAAAATTCAAACCTGTAAAATATTTCAAGAATAATAGAGTGAATGCCCCTATACTCTTAATCCTTCATCTAGATTAGACTCACCAATTAATAGTTTGCTAACTACCATCTCTTTCTCAAGAAAGAGAAATATATGTACATATTTTCTTTCTCTTTCTTGAGAGAGAAATATATATTTTTTCTTTCTTTCTTTCAACACTGAACTATTAATATTCTAAACTAATAGACTAAGCTAGACTAAGTTAGACAAAGCTAACAGACTTTATAATACTTCAGCATTTTGTCTCCTAACAACAAGGACAGTCTCCTAAACAACCACAATACAATGATCACATTCAGGAAATTTAGCATTGCTTTAATACTGTTATCTAAACTATAGTCCTTATTCAAACAGCACATTTAGTTGTGATGTCTTCTAATCTCTTTTAATCAAGAACAGTCCTCTAGCCTTCTTTCAAGGCATTGACAGTTTCCCGGGTGGAGATAGTGGTAAAGAACTCCTCTACCAATATAGGACACGTAAGAGACACAGGTTTGATCCCTGGGTTGGGAAGAGCCCCTGGAGGAGGGCATGGCAACCCACTCCAGTATTCTAGCCTGGAGAATCCCATGGACAGAGGGCCTGGAGGGCTACAGTCCGGATGGTCACAAAGAATCAGAATACTATCCAGCAATAATTTTAAAAGAATCAATTGCCAATACACACAACTATAAGGATGAATCTAAAAAGCATTATATCAAGTAAAATGAATGAAAGATGTTAAACACCAAAGAGTGCATGCTGTAGTCCATTTATACGAAATTCTACAACAGACAAAAATAATATAAATTGATAGAAATAAGCCGAATGACTACCTGTGGTGGGAGGGGGGCTGAGAAGAGAACAGGAAACTTTTTGGAGTAATGGAAATGTCCTATTTTACACTCAATTGTATACACTTAAGATCTGTGAATGTCACTGTACAAAAATTTTGTCTCACTTTTTTTAAGTGTGTAAATTGGAATATAAGCATCAATAAGGCAGGAACTTTTTGTTCACTGCTGTGTCTCAGGTACTAGCCAAGGGCTAGGGCTCTTAGCAAGAGCTTGATAGACATTGAGGAAAAAAGGATCAGGCCTTGGAAATCACCTACATCAACGGTTGTCAAATGCACAATGGCTATTATGACTCTCAACTTTGGTTGGTATAGGTATGTCTTGCATTTGAAACGATATTATTATTCTACTTCTTGCCTAACCAAGAATTCTTTTGATCAGTTATAAATGTTTTGAAATAAGAAAAGGGCTATTACTGCAAAAGTTTTTCTGACTTTAATTCTTCACTTTTCCTGTGTTTTCATACTGTCTCCACATTACATGGTGAGCCTCCAGGATTAAAGGATAAACTGGTCAAAAGTGATGAGTATGTGTTTATGCCGAGTTATGCCCATATGGTTGGACAATGATTTGCCTCAGTCCAAATGGTCAATATCAGCAGACAATTGAAAACAGAGTCTCAGAAGAAAAGTCTGAGATGCTGAGAAGGATAAATTGATTTTGGCTGACACATAGTAGGCAACCTGCAAATATTTGTTAAATGAATAAATAAATGAAATGTAAATTTGTGAGTCTCTAGCAAATTCAACTGAGGGTATATCCTTCCTATATTTTTTATACCTGTACATTTAAAAAGCAGAATTAGGAATTCATTTAATAATGTTCCTTGAAAGTTTTGTTTGTTGCCATTTTTGAAAAATTAAGATCATTTTAATGGGAGAATATTTAGAAAGCATCAATAATTATGAAATGCCACCTGTGACCAAAGATAGAAATACAGCATAGATTTACCTAAGAAGATAGAGTGGCAAGGAGGTAGCATAGAGAGGGGAAGCTTCTCAGCCAGGATCCACAGAGTTCTGACACTTGTACCAGGTACTTCTCAGAAGTAAGAGGGAACAGAAAGCAAATGAGGAACTTCAAGATCCAAGAGCCCCTATCGCAACTAAAAAGAAAGGAGAAACATAATTTTACCATTTTCACCTTCATAACTTTTTTCTAATTATAAAAACTGCACATGCTCATTGAAAAAGTTAAAATTGGAAATTCAGAGAAGGATAAAGATGAACTTGCAATTTCCAGTATTAACATTGTCTAGAAATATTCACTTCAAATGTCTTGGTATTTATCTTTAACCTGTGTGTGTTTTGCAGCTGGCTTTTTCATAAAACAATATGTAAGGAATAGCTTTTCATACCAATGATGCATTTCTAGATTATATTTTGTAATTCATGACAATAAGACTTTCCTCATGATTTCACATGTTCTGGCACATAACTAAATACGGAAATGTGGAGGGAATTTTTTCTCATTGTACAATAGAGAAATGGCACCAGAGTCTATAAATGATTTATTTCTTTTATAACTCCAAATGAATGGCACTTATTGCATTTACTTTATGTGCTATTTGTTTCTTCAGGCAAGGGAGAAGTTTGGATGAGAGGAACAACACAGAGTTTTGCTTTAGAAACGTGTTGTGGAGTCAAGGAAGCACAGATGTCTTGGGTTCCAATTTGGGTATTACTCAACATCACGTGCAGAGAAGGCAATGGCACCCCACTCCAGTACTCTTGCCTGGAAAATCCCATGGACAGAGGAGCCTGGTAGCCTGCAGTCTATGGGGTCGCTAACAGTTGGACACGACTGAGCTTCTTCACTTTCACTTTTCACTTTCATGCACTGGAGAAGGAAATGGCAACCCACTCCAGTGTTCTTGCCTGGAGTATCCCAGGGACGGGGGAGCCTGGTGGGCTGCCGTCTATGGGGTCGCACAGAGTCAGACATGACTGAAGTGACTTAGCAGCAGCAGCAGCAACATCACCTGTGATCACTCACCTAGAGCCAGACATCCTGGAGTGTGAAGTCAAGTGGGCCTTAGGAAGCATCATTATGAACAAAGCTAGTGGAGGTGATGGAATTCCAGTTGAGCTATTTCAAATCCTAAAAGATGATGCTGTTAAAGTGCTGCACTAAATATGCCAGCAAATTTGGAAAACTCAGCAGTGGCCACAGGACTGGAAAAGGTCAGTTTTCATTCCAAACCAAAAAAAGGCAATTCCAAAGAATGCTCACTACCTCACAATTGCACTCATCTCACACGCTAGTAAAGTAATGCTCAAAATTCTCCAAACCAGGCTTCAGCAATATGTGAACTGTGAACTTCCAGATGTTCAAGCTGGTCTTAGAAAAGGCAGAGGAACCAGAGATCAAATTGCCAACATCCGCTGGATCATTGAAAAAGCTTTATTGACTATGCCAAAGCCTTTGACTGTGTGGATCACAATAAACTGTGGAAAATTCTGAAAAAGATGGGAATACCAGACCACCTGACCTGCCTCTTGAGAAACCTATATGCAGGTCAGGAAGCACCAGTTAGAACTGGACATGGAACAACAGACTGGTTCCAAATAGGAAAAGGAATTCGTCAAGGCTGTATACTGTCACGCTGTTTATTTAACTTATATGCAGAGTCATCATGAGAAACGCTGGACTGGAAGAACCACAAGCTGGAATCAAGTTTGGCGGCAGAAATATCAATAACCTCAGATATGCAGATGACACCCTTATGGCAGAAAATGAAGAAGAACTAAAGAGCCTCTTGATGAAAGTGAAAGAGGAGAGTGAAAAAGTTGGCTTACAGCTCAACATTCAAAAAACTAAGATCATGGCATCCAGTCCCATCGCTTCATGGCAAATAGGTGGGGAAACAGTGGAAACAGTGGCTGACTTTATTTTGGGGGGCTCCAAAATCACTGCAGATGGTGATTGCAGCCATGAAATTAAAAGACACTTACTCCTTGGAAGGAAAGTTATGACCAACCTAGACAGCATATTAAAAAGCAGAGACATTACTTTGTCAACAAAGGTCCATCTAGTCAAGGCTATGGTTTTTCCAGTAGTCATGCAGGGATGTGAGAGTTGGACTATAAAGAAAGCTGAGTCCTAAAGAATTGATGCTTTTGAACTGTGGTGTTGGAGAAGACTCTTGAGAGTCCCTTGCACTGCAAGGAGATCCAACCAGTCCATCCTAAAGGAGATCAATCCTGGGTGTTCACTGGAAGGACTGATGCTAGAGCTGAAACTCCAATACTTTGGCCACCTCATGCGAAGAGCTGACTCATTTGAAAAGACCCTGATGCTGGGAAAGATTGAGGGCAGGAGGAGAAGGGGATGACAGAGGATGAGATGGTTGGATGGCATCACCGACTCAATGTACATGAGTTTGGGTAAACTCCGGAAGTTGGTGATGGACAGGGAGGCCTGGTGTGCTGCAATTCATGGGGTTGCAAAGAGTCGGACACGACTGAGCGACTGAACTGAACTGATGATAATGATGATGACAATGATAATGATAACACATGATAATGATGATCAAAGGTCTAACATTGTCTGAAAGCCTATTATATGCTAGGAATTTCATCGTTTTCTGCATTTACTTCCCTTAACAATCTTGTGGGTTATACTCATTCTACAGATGAATGAACCAATCTGTCCTCACACTTCTAATTATTAGAGTATTCAAAGCTAGCCAGTAGTTTTTTACTATACTATGTCCACCCATTCAGAGAATAGATTTCCAAGGCTTGGCCACCGATTGTTATAAGCCTTAACAGTATGAGATATGTGCCCAACAGGAATCCATTGGGTATTCACTCAGTACTATCCCTTGATCATTATGGTGATGACGATGATAATTATGATAAAAGCAATGATGGTAATGGAGAGGAAACTTTATCTTTGATCCAAGATTTTTATGTCTGGGAAACCCACGGGCCTCCAAGAAAGGATTTATGTAAGGTCACATACTGTAAGAAGAGTCCAGATTGGAACCTGAGGTGGTGCTAGTGATAAAGAATCCATCTGCCAATGCAGGAGACAGAAGAGACAAGAGTTGGATCCCTGGGTCAGGAAGATCCCCTGGAGGAGGGCATGGCAACCCACTCCCGTATTCTTGCCTAGATAATCCCATGGACAGAGGAGCCTGGTGGGCTACAGTCCATAGGGTTGCAAAGAGTCAAACATGACTGAAGCAAGTTAGCAGAGCACAGTACAGCAAGGTCATGAACTTAACCATTTTGCATTCCTAAAGCCAAGTTCATCTTCACCTTATTGCCCAACCAGAAAAAGCAGTATTGATTTCTCAGATGACAGACCTAAAGAACAATGATCACAATGGCATTGCTTCCTCCACCATCAATGCCTGCAAAAGCATCTTCATGCCAGTTCATAACTTGACTACCCTGGTCCCCAAGTTGTGGGCTAGGACTATAGTGCACAGGGTTGTTTAAACAGGAGGCAACAATCCTTTTCTCCTGAGCAGTAGGGTCACGTGCCTTTGCGAGCTTCCTCCACCTGGGCTCTCCTCTGTCTCTGGATCTGGACCCATGCAGACATCAGAAGCACTGCATCAGCCACACACAGAACTAAAGGCACTACAGATCAGAGCTGCATGTGCTCAGTCGTGTCTGACTCTTTGCAACCCATGGACTGTAGCTCGCCAGGCTCCTCTGTCCATGGAATACTGGAGTGGGTTGCCATTCCCTTCTCCAAGGGATCTTCCCCACCCAAGGATTGAACCCAGGTCTCCTGCATTTCAGGCAGATTCTTTACCACTGAGCCACCAGGGAAGCCCCAAACAGGCGGACACAACAGAGGCCCTTCTGCAAGTCTGAGCAAGGTGGGTGGGAGAGGCATGAGGCAGATCTTGTTTAAGACCTATCCCCTTTGGCCAAAGATGATCAAAGCCAATGTTTTCAGTTACTGAATTTTGAAGTCTTTTTCCCTTTAAAACTTCCCATCCTTAAGTAGGTATATTCCTATGTATCTTATTCTTTTTGCTGTGATGGTAAATGGGATTGATTGCTTAATTTCTCTTTCTGATGTTTCATTGTTAAAGAGATTTCTGTTATTAATTATGTATCCTGCAACCTTACCAGACTCACTGATGAGCTCTAGTCACCTCCTGGTAGCATCTTTAGGACTTTCTATGTGTGTATGTCATCTGCAAACAGTGACAGTTTTACTTCTTCTTTTCCAATTTGGATTACTTTTATTTCTTTTCCTTGTCTGATTGCCATGGCTAGGACTTCCAAGACTATGTTGAATAAAAGTGGAGAGAGTAGACATTCTTGCCTTGTTCCTGATCTTAGAGAAAATGCTTTCAGCTTTTCACCATTGAATATGATGTAGGTTTGTTGTATACAGCCTTTATTATGCTGAGGTATGTACATATATACAATGGAATATTATTCCATTAAAAAGAATGAAATAATACCATGCCATTTGCAGCAACATGAATGGACTTGGAGATTATCATACTAAATGAAGTAAGTCAGACAGAGAAAGGCAAATATATGATATGGCTTATATGTGGAGTCTTAAAAAGAAAATTATACAAATGAACTTATTTAAACAAAAAAAAAAAACAGATTCACAAACTTAGAGAACAAACTTTTTACCAGAGAAAAGAGTTGGGGGAAGGGATAGATTAGGAGTTTGGGATTGACATGTACACACAGCTATATTTAAAATAAAATGCTATTCCATAAAAAAATAAATAAAGTTTTTCAAACAGTTAAAAAAAAAAAGCTCCCATCAAGCCTCCTTGTGAAGGAAAAAGGGAAGAAAGGAAGTCTAGTGCTCTGACCTGCAATGGGGACAGTGATCCTTCAGGTACACATGCCCAGGACAGCCTGGCCATCAGTCTAGAAGAGTCTGGCACCTGCTGCAGGCTGGAGCAGAGAAGCCAATGTCAGACCATCCTGAAGAGGGGTATGCCTCCTTGCTGGAGCCCTTCTACATCCTGCCCCAGTGCCATCCCTCAGTGCCAGGGGGCTGGATTCAACCAGTCTTATAATGCTGGCAAGTGAGTTCCTGGACCTTCATCTCACTCCAGCCAGAATCCAGCCTGACCAACAAGTTGTTACCTGAAACTTCCACAGCCCACCTCCAGATAGTGAGTCTTAGGTGGGGCCCAGAAATCAGTATTTTAAAGATGCTCCCCAGGTGATTCTGATGCAGGTAATTATGCAAGGCTTTGATAAAACATTTGAAGTGCAATCCATTCCATGAACTGTGTCTTCCTGGAATTGCTTGTCATAATACTAGAATGATAAAAGAACTTGTGGAAGATGATTGAGTCAATGACAGAATTTGAACAAACCTAGTGGCTCAGCAGTAAATAATCCACCTGCAATGCAGGAGATGCGGGTTCAATCCCTGCGTTGGGAAGATCCCCTGGAGAAGGAAATGGCAATCCACTCCAATATTCTTGCCTGAGAAAATTGCATGGACAGAGGAGCCTGGTGGCCTACAGTCCATGGGGTCACAAAACAGCTGGACACAATTTAGTGACTAAACAACAACTGGCTCCTTAGCAAAAATCAATCAGAAAATCAATTAAATAAAAAATCAATTAAATATTGAAACATGATGTGTCACAAGTATGTGTGGATATCAGAAGGAAAAGATACTCTTTGTTCTGTAGGGAAAATATAATTTCTAATATTTATATAGTAGCCATTCTACTTTAAGTGTATTTATAAAGGTTTTACCTTTCAAGTTTTCTTTGTCCCCACGTTATCGATTGGGGATGGGATGAAGGGAACTGTTCCCTTAGATCTGTTTCCTGTGTTCCTTTTTGCAATTTACACATATTCTGAGTCTTCTGAACCAGTAGGACAGGCCTGCCAGGAGCCTTCAGGGAGAGATCATCCCACAAAAGAAGACAAAACTTCAGTTTTTAGACTTAAAGCAGCAACTCTGACTATAGAGTGGCATCTTTTACTCAAATTTGAACGCTAGTCCAATTCCCAAAATGGACTCATCATGTCTGACTCCTATGGATGAGGTATCCTGTGGTTGAAATTGGATGGGACTATTGCTAAGAATTCTGCATCACATTGTGGCCCATGCAATCCTGGAACAGCCCCCCACTGGTTGTTGTTGTTTTTTAGTCGCTAAGTCATGTCTGACTCTTTGCGACCCCCTGGACTATAACCCGCCAGGCTCCTCTGTCCATAGGATTTTTCAGGCAAGAATACTGGAGTGGGTTGCCATTTCCTTCTCCAGGGGATCTTCTCGACTCAGGGACCCAGGGATCGAACCTGCGTCTCCTGCATCGGAGGTAGATTCTTTACCACTCAGCCACCTGGGAAGTCCTCCCACTGTGTTAAGCATCATTATAAAGCAGAGATTTAGAAGAGTGGGGGTTCAACCCACTGGGGACACCAGGAAACTCAGTGGGGTTTTGGCACTGGAGGACTCCAGTGCCCAGCAGGCATGGCAGGACTCAGGGAAACCAGGGGTGGGGCTCAACGGCAGAGGCCTGGCATGGAAGCCCCCACTTCCCTGCCTATTGGACTTGTTCCTGAGCACAGGTTGAGTCACACTAGGACCCTCCCTCAAAACTGATGTTCTGCAATGGGTTGGGGTTCTGTATGTATAGGTGGGAACAAGAGCCCACCAAGTACAGCTCAGTCACCTCATTTCTTCCCCACAGCAGCCCTGTGAGACAAGTGTTTTCCCATGAAAAGATCAAGTCTTAAGCAAGTGTATCTGCAATAATTGCCAGTTTTATTCCTCTGGCTAAGAGATCCAGAGGTATTTTGAGGTTTACATTTTTTCAATAGTTCTTTCATCAAGATTTTAAGTGCCCCCATTGCCCTTATAAGCTGGTTGCAAATTATTTGATTGACTCTTAATTAATAAAAAAAACTTTAATTCTCTTTGTGTGTGTGATGTGTTCATTAAAAAATACATATAAGCAAAAAAAAAAAAAACAGCACACAGAAACAAGCACAGTTAGATTTCTGATATATGCATGTATGTATACACACGCGCGCACACACACAATTTGAGACTTTCTCCTACATATGTGAGCTGGTACTAAATATGCTGCTTTGTAACCTGTTATGTTTTACTTTACAATATGAAATGAACATATTTTCATGCATATGTGTGAAATTTCCCAATCGAAAAATAGACCTAGAGAATGTGTCAAAATGCAGATGCTGAAAACAAGGAAACTATACCTAAAACAAAACTCCACCAGATGATTAAAAATAAAGCAAAAGTCACAGATACATCAGAAAATGCTAACAGAAAGCTGGGGCAAGATTTTAATATCGGACAAAAAAAGAATTCAAGGCCTAAAGCACACGGGATAAGGACGGCTGCGTGAATGTCTTTGCTTCCAATGCATCATCACAAACTTGTTTCTTACTCTTCTTATCTCTTCCCTAAGCCTTTCCAACTCATCTGCTCCTCTTATCATTTCTTCAGGGTCCAAATGCCTAACAGGAGAGTCCTCCTTATATCCCTGACCAGGCTGAATCAGCCCTCCTCTAAGGTTTCCTTCTGCTTCCTGGCTTACACCTTCTTCAGAAGGTTGAGGATTTCCTTCTGCCTCCTGTGGTACAGCTTCCAAAGGGCGGTCTTCCTCAGCCTTTGGCATGTTCTGTGGTTTTCTTTCATTTTCTCCACAAGACTTTTGCATGTTGAGTATTTTTCGATTTCCTTTTTGAATAAATTAACCCTGGAAAACAAAGGAACAAAACAACTAGATGCCAGGCAAATGAACCAGCAGCTAGAGTATGGGTTTCCATAGAGACTGGCTTCTTCTCATTTAGGTCTCTTAACTGTCAAAGTTTTCCAACTAGAAAAGGCTAGATCCTCAGGCTCTGAACTCCCCTGGCTCCGCCCCTCTCTCCCCCTCCTCACCCTCCCCCTCCCGCTCCAGCTCCATCTTCTCTCCTCCCGCTCCAGCCCACCATTTCCCAGCAGGCCCTGCTACAGGCCTCTCCTAGCACCGAAACAGGAGCAGGGAGCAGCGAGCAGCGCGGAAGCAATTAACCCCTCCCTCGCCTCCGATCTCCAACACTCCCGCCCTTTTAGGCTTTCCCAAGCCATTCCAACCTCCTACCTCTCACCTGAGACCGGCTGGTCCAGTCTCTGGCCTCCCCTCCCCCTTCCACGTCTCTCCAGTCTCCCCCCTCCCCCGCCCCATTTCCGCTGCAGGCTCTGCACAGGCCTCTGGCGCTTCATCCGGATGGGGAGAGGCTGCAGTGACCCCGGGATGGGCTTCGGTGTCATCCGCACTCACACCCCACCCCCACCCCCAGGAACAGGAGGCAACTGCACCTTTACACTGACCTGCAGGGATCCAGGGAATTTTCCTCCCTCTTCCCTCAGTCGGTTTGGGTCGCTCCCCAAAGACCAAGAGTCCTGCAGACCGACAAGACTGCTTGGTGAGGAGGTCAGTACCTGAATCACGGGTCCCTTTAACGATTCTAGGCCTTGTTCGTCTAAAGTTTCCCCACGTCCTCATCCTCGCGATCCTTATAAGGCAACCCCGCCCTCCGTCCCCGGTGCCCACCGGTTCCCTTCAGGCAGGGAGTGAGCGACTCAAGTTGTTTCTAAATTGTTTCTGTGTCTCTCTGGGGATCCTCAATTAGCTACCCTTCTCCCTCTCCACCCCAAACTGCCCAAAATTTCCTGCACAAAAATGGAAGTTTAGCGGAACCGTGGTGTTAGGAAAGTAGTACCGGCTACGCTTGATTTATGTTATCTGACTCCTAGACCCCAGGGTCCCGAAGGCAGCGCCCAGCTTTATACTGACCTGAAAGGATCCGGGGCACTTTTCTCCTTCTCCAGCTATAGGGAGCTGCTCCTGGGAAACAGGCCCTGGACTATAAGGACTTCTGCACACGTCGACTCCTGGTCACGTGAGGGTCGCGTCATCAATGAGCTCGAGTCCTCGGTTACTCCTCCCATTTAACACTGCAGCCCGCCCCCTGCGTTCCCTCCATTTGATACTGTCAATCTTTTTTTTCATATTTGCCAATCAGAGACAATAAAACTGGTATCTTCTTCCTGCAGTTTCTATTCGTCTTTCTCGGGTTACCAGAGAGAATCAGCCTCTCGGGGTGAATAGACAATTTCTCCTTCTTTGGGGAATCATCTCTTTCTCCTGCTTCCAATTTCACCTCCTCTCCTCCCTCCCAAGATCCTACAGTCCACCATTTCCCTTGAAGTCCTGTCTAGCAGTAAAATGGGGCAAGAGGGCGGCTAGAAAAGAATCTGGGAGTGAGAGTGTGGGATTTTTTTTTTTTTTACTAGTTCTCTTAAATAGTTTTCTGCTTTAATGTTTTAAACAATAAGCTTACCCTTTAAAAACGATGTTTAAAAAAGAAATGCCACATAAGCAATATTTGACACAATATGGAAGACAAATTAGTTACATCAATTTTTAAGACTGGAAAAGTTTTCTGATAGCTGCAAATGAAATGACAGTTCACAACATATTAATGTGTTAGAAAATGTTTTTTTAAATCTTATTAAAACAGCGCCTTTTAAAACTGACGCCAAATTAATCGGTGGGAAGAGGCCCAGTTTTCTCTTGTTAGCAGTTTTATGTAAGTAACCCACTAGTTTTTCTCTTTCTGGTTTAAACTCACGTTGTAAAGTGTTACATGTCTGACCGTTTGTGAGGACTGCTGCATGGCTTCTGGTTGAGTTTTAAGTGGAGGCTTCAGGCTTCCTCTTCTTATGGCCTCTGTAGGATCCAGTGTCTTGCTAATCAGATGAATCTATAGAAAAGCCTCCTTTCCATGGAGTCTAATTTGAAACTCAAAAAAAATGTGTTGGAAAATAACTCTCACACACTCTTGGAATACAGAAAGGAGAGAGTTCCTGGTGAGTTCTGACAGTTTGGTGTGAGGCTTTTTAGCAGTGGAATTTTCATTCATGCAGGCCACTCTTGAGGTATTCTGGTATCAGTTTGTTCCATGAACAACATACGTAATTGTTATAATCGGAAAGCAGAGAGAACGTTATTGCTGTAAAAATATTGGTTAAAAGTAAACTGATATTCCTGTAACCCAGCATCCACTGGTACTTGGAGCTATGTTGGTACCAGGAGTGGGGTGCCATTGTCTTCTCCACGCACCTCCTTATCCCTTCTCAATTTACTTTGCACATTTCTGTCAAATTAAACTTCACTCTTCCTTATTTTCAACTTGTCATTCTCCTGCTCAAAGGCTCTGGATGGTAACCCATCTGTGAAGTATATCCTGCTTTTCTCATCCTGACATTCAATGTTGATAAGAATTGAGCCACACTTGTCATCTACTTTTCTGCCCCATCCAAAAGGAACTCTCATTCACTGTACCCAAGTGTGCTTTCTTCTCTCTCTTTGTCCTTGCACCCCATTTTCGTCCTCCTGATTGCACTCCTCTTGCTCCTAGATCCTGGTCCTGCTCATTCTTAGGGACCTAGCTCCATCACCCAGCCTCTAAAAAGCCTCCCCAGCTGGAAGTGAGCCCTCCCTCCCCTGTCAATGCTGCACATAGGGTCTGCACCCCTCATATTGCCCTCAGCAAAGGTTGCCTTGTACCTTTCCCCTTTCCTGTGTATTGGTGTGTATGTTGGGTGGGGTTTTCTAACCAGGCAGATATTCAGATGTGGGTTGCTAATGGGGAGTGGGGGCAGGCTCCAGCTCTCAAGCTGCTTGAGTGGCTATTGGGATTTTAAACAGTGCATCTCTCAGAAATTTCAGAGATTCAGAACGAGTTGCATGCCAATTGGCTAACAGACGAACCTTCCCTGCTTGCACAAAACTGGAGCAGAAATTTCATTGTTTCCTCCTCTGTTTATTGTGCTTATGGGTAGTCAGAACAACACTAACACCATTTTTATGGAGCTACTGACAGAGGATATTGCCCTGTTTTCCTAAATAGTCATAAGAGAGAGATCAGTCAGCTCACTGGTGCACACCTGACCAAGAGCCAGATAGTACATGCCTTCACCTTCATCTTTGTCCCTGAGCAATTTCAGTACATCAATAGAGCACTCAGCTACTTTTATTTTTTAATTAATTTATTTTAATTGGAAGGTAATTACAATTTTGCAGTGGTTTTTGCCATACACTAACATGAATCAGCCACAGGTGTACATGTGTCCCGCCTGCCCCCGTAAGTCCTGAATCTCCCTCCCACCTCCCTCCCCATCCCATCCCTCTGGGTTGTCCCAGTGCACCAGCTTTGAGTGCCCTGAGTCCAAAAATCTGTTCTTTACATCTGTGTCTCTTTTGCTGTCTTGCATATAGGGTTGTCGTTACCATCTTCCTAAATTCCATCAGTTCAGTTCAGTCGCTCAGTTGCGTCCGACTCTTTGCGACCCCATGAATCGCAGCACGCCAGGCCTCCCTGTCCATCACCAACTCCCGGAGTTCACACAAACTCACGTCCATCGAGTCGGTGATGCCATCCAGCCATCTCATCCTCTGTCGTCCCCTTCTCCTCCTGCCCCCAATCCCTCCCAGCATCAGAGTCTTTTCCAATGAGTCAACTCTTCGCATGAGGTGGCCAAAGTACTGGCATTTCAGCTTTAGCATCATTTCTTCCAAAGAAATCCCAGGGCTGATCTCCTTCAGAATGGACTGGCTGGATCTCCTTGCAGTCCAAGGGACTCTCAAGAGTCTTCTCCAACACCACAGTTCAAAAGCATCAATTCTTCGGTGCTCAGCTTTCTTCACAGTCCAACTCTCACATCCATACATGACTACTGGTAAAACCATAGCCTTGACTAGATGGACCTACGGCAAAGTAATGTCTCTGCTTTTTAATATGCTGTCTAGGTTGGTCATAACTTTACTTCCAAGGAGTAAGCGTCTTTTAATTTCATGGTTGCAATCACCATCTGCAGTGATTTTGGAGCCCCCAAAAATAAAGTCTGACACTGTTTCCACTGTTTCCCCATCTATTTCCCATGAAGTGATGGGGCCAGATGCCATGATCTTCGTTTTCTGAATGTTGAGCTTTAAGCCAACTTTTTCACTCTCCTCTTTCACTTTCATCAAGAGGCTTTTTAGTTCCTCTTCACTTTCTGCCATAAGGGTGGTGTCATCTGCATATCTGAGGTTACTGATATTTCTCCCGGCAATCTTGATTCCAGCTTGTGCTTCTTCCAGCCCAGCGTTTCTCATGATGTACTCTGCAAATAAGTTAAATGAGCAGGGTGATAATATATAGCCTTGACGTACTCCTTTTCCTATTTGGAACCAGTCTGTTGTTCCATGTCCAGTTCTAACTGTTGCTTCCTGACCTATAGATGCATTAATATACTGTATTGGTGTTTTTCTTTCTGACTTACTTCACTCTGTATAATAGGCTCCAGATTCATCCACCTCATTAGAACTGACTCAAATATGTTCTTTTTTATAGCTGAGTAATATTCCATTGTGTATATTACCACAACTTTCTTACCCATTCGTCTGCCAATGGACATCCAGGTTGCTTCCATTTCCTAGCTATTGTAAACAATGCTGTGATAAACATGTGGTACATGTGTCTCTTTCAATTCTGGTTTCCTCGGTGTATATGCCCAGCACTGGGATTGCTGGGTCGTATGACAGTTCTATTTCCAGTTTTTTAAGGAATCTGCACACTGTTCTCCATAGTGGCTGTACTAGTTTGCAGTCCCACCAACAGTGTAAGAGTGTTCCCTGTTCTCTGTACCCTCTCCAGCATTTATTGTTTGTAGACTTTTTGATAGCAGCCATTCTGACCAGCGTGAGATGGTACCTCATTGTGGTTTTTATTTTAATTTCTCTGATAATGAGTGATGTTGAGCATCTTTTCATGTGTTTGTTAGCCATCTATATGTCTTCTTTGGAGAAATGTCTGTTTAGTTCTTTGGTCCATTTTTTGATTGGGTCATTTATTTTTCTGGAATTGAGCTGCATGAGCTGCTTGTATATTTTGGAGATAATTCTTTGTCAGTTGCTTCGTTTGCTATTATTTTCTCCCATTGTGAAGGCTGCCTTTTCACCTTGTTTATAGTCTCCTTCATTGTGCAAAAGTTTTTAAGTTTAATTAGGTCCCATTGGTTTGTTTTTGCTTTTATTTCTGTTATTCTGGGAGGTGGGTCATAGAGGATCTTGCTGTGATTTATGTCAGAGAGTGTTCTGCCTATGTTTTCCTCTAGAAGTTTTATAGTTTCTGGTCTTACATTTAGATCTTTAATCCATTTTGAGTTTGTGTGTGTGTGTATGGTGTTAGAAATTGTTCTAGTTGCATTCTTTTACAGGTGGTTGACCAGTTTTCCCAGCATCACTTGTTAAAGACATTGTCTTTTCTCCATTGTATATTTTTGCCTCAGCTACTTTTATTTTATTTTTTTAATTTTATTTTATTTTTAAACTTTACATAATTGTATTAGTTTAGCTACTTTTAAATTAAGTTAATCACAGTAGCTTTTAAATGTAAGATTTTTGGAAACAAGAGCATTATAGTCAATTAAGAACTATTTTTAAAAAGGAAAGAAAAGGCAGTACATATTGATTTAAATAATGAAGACGTGAGTTCTGGAGAGTAGACACCCTGCCCCTCTGACCCAATCAATATTCTGTTTTTGTACACCAGGAGAGCCCTAGGGATAGCTCCAAAGTCCACAGCCTTTCAAGTGGTGTGAGGGGAGGAGAAAGGGGCTCTTATACAAGCCTATGACATCTAGAATATTGTTTTCTATGTTCCCTTTAGAAGTTATTTTCTGAAGCTCTGAATTCAACAACTCCTGCATATTTCTTATTGTTATTTCAAAGTTTATCCCATAGAAGAGCTTGAGATGGCTGTTTCTCTCCCTTGTTTCTCTAGTATGCTGTCTATGGCTTGAAAACATCCCTCCCGACATGGCTAAATCTGCTGCAGATCCAAAGGTTTGGCTACAGAGCATGGACTGAAGCAGCTGCCGTCTGAGATGATAAACCCCTCTGGAGTGCAAGTAGACCCAACACATTTCATCACTTTGCTCAACTGAGCATGTATCCACTCATGTTCTGATGTGAGTGGTGCACACAGTGCCCAAGCAGATTTCTACTTAGATTGTATGTCTCTGCTTCAGAAAGTAAACTCAAAACAACAACAACAACAACAACAAAAAACCCAGAAAGTAAAGTCATCTACCATCCCTCCTGTCACTGTGTTCCTTCACTTTTGGGAATTTGGCATGCATAAGTTTCACAAGGTCCAAAAACTCTTCAAAATAGACATTTGCTACATCCAAGAAAATGAACATAATTTGAAGTACAACTTTTCATCTCTTTTAGATAATTCTGCCGACTTTCCTGAACTCTCACCTAAATGCTGCACACATTGTAGATTTTCATAGCCAAGAGTTTCTAGTTATCAAGGGCATAATGTTTAAGAATTACTGTGAACCTGAAATGCTGTGTCATAACCACTGCCATTTCATATGTCCCCATGGTACCTGTGTTGACCACAGTCATAGGAATCCTTGAGTTGGTCTGCTTAGACTTTCTTACTATGTGACAGAATGCTCAAGACTCACCTCAGCTAGATTCTTGAGATTGCTTTGCTTAAGCCTTGAGGTTCACATCTATGTGGAGCATGTTGCTGGGTTGCAGGGAGGCACATTTCAGCTGTACTACAGCTTAGACCAGGCAACTTTTTCCTGTGGCAAAAAACAGAGTTGTTGGGGAGACAGTGCTATTGCTGCTCTCTGGGTGCTTTTAAAAATTGTTTATAGCGGAAAGAAAGTCTTTTTTGCTGACCTCTTGATTCTGCCTTAGTTGCCTGTGCTACCTTATCTTTGAGGCATTCTATTTACCTTTCCTAAGGCTTTCCCCCTGTTTTTTTGACTTTCTACTTTGAATCCCTTATTTATCTGTAAGTCCATTAGAACAAAAAACCTTATCTGGTTCAACTTTGTAACCACTCCAGTGATCAAAGTTCAAGGTAACAGAAACTTTTACATTTTCACTCAGAAGAGAATGGTTAAATTATCCATACTGTGGAAGTTGTGCAGAAATTAAAAGTAATGAAATAATGCACATTCAGTGACAACAAATTATATTGAAGTCGTATTTTTGAGTGAATAAAGTGGCAGAACAGTATTTAGAGAGTACTATTCCACACACAAACACATAATGCATATATATATATATATATATATATATATATGCATGCAATGAATTTATTAAGTAGTTCTAATTTTCTGGTATAATCATGGAATAATTTTATTTTTTCCAGTAATTGCTGTCAGCTGTGGCCTGTCAAATCTTCCCTTTCTCACTGAATAATGAATTTGTTCAGTTATGTTTCAGTTTGTTTTCTCAACTATTCAATCACTTTCATTCATTAAGAGAGTTTTGTTTTGGGTTCTTGAAACTCAGTCTGGTTTATTTTTTAAACTTTTTGTGTTGAAATAATTTTAGTTCTAAAGAAGTGTTTGAAAGATAGTACAAAGCATTTCTGTAAACCCTTCCTCCTGCTTTGCCTAATAATTGTGGTACATTTATAAAAAAAAACAAATGAACATTTGTGCAGTACTATTAACTAAATCACAGAATTATTCTGATTTCTCCAGGTTTTTCACTACTATCCTTTTCTTGTCCCAGGATTCAATCTAGGACACAGTGTTGCATTTGGTTAATATATCTCTTTATTCTATGACAGTTTCTCAGTCTTTCCTTATTTTTCATAACCTTGACACTTCTAAAGAGTGAGGTATTTTGTAAAATGGTCCTCCATTTGGATTTGTCTTATGTTTTCTTATAATTACAGTGGCTGTTATTAATTTGGGGAAAGTGTCCTTTTTTATCACAATGTCAGGGTTACAGGACATCAGCATGACTGATCACTGGTGAGGTTAACTTTGATCGTTTGATTAAGATGACTGCTGGGTTTCTCCACTTGTAAAATTACTGTTTTTCTCTTTTCATATTCTGTTTGTTTAGAAGCAAGTTACTAAGTCTAGCCCATATTAGAGAGGAAGAGAATTAAACTCTACCTCCTGGCGGGAGGAACATCAAAGAATTTGTGGATATGTCTGAAAACAACCACAGTAATTGATAAATATATGGGGTCAGATAACTTGAGACTGTGCAAACATTCTGTGCATTTGCAAAAATTATTACTGTGATGTTCTGAGGGTAACTCTTCATATCCCTCATTTCCTTCTACATTTAATATTTGAAATTATTATGTAAGAAAGATACTCCCCCATTTATTTAGTCATACAATTATTTGTTCCTGTCAGTGTGACACATGGATTTTTAAGTCTTCAGGGTTATGACACAATACAATCATTTGGGGGTTTTTTTGCCCAAACTTTCTAGCCTTGGCAACTGGGAGCTCTTTCAGGTTGGCATACCTTTATCCTTTTTCTGCTTCCTTGCTTTCTGGTACTATGGAATCTTCCAGATTCATCTGGTTTTATCCTTTTCCCAGCCCAATAATCAGCCATTTCTCTGAGAAGTCTTGGTTAATTTTATTGGATAATCATATTTAGTAATTAAGATCTGAGTGCAGGGTATTCTGGTTGCTACTTTGGTGTCATTGCTTCTCAAATTTCTCAGCTGATAGATCAAGGAGATGCATATCAAACTGTATATATACAATCTCTACATTTATTTACCATGTATATCTATAGCTATTTGTATCTTTATAGATACAAATGACATAAAGATGCACACAAGTTCATACTAACACATGTGACTGTAATCCAGTACTACACATATCCATTTAGCTTTCTCTCCTCTTATTTTTTATTTTTAATTTCTATTTCTGACAGTGAGAAACCTAGTTCTCCTTTATGCATAATTTATTTAATTATTTAATTAACTCTGCTGCTGCTGCTAAGTCACTTGAGTCGTGTCCGACTCTGTGCGACCCCAGAGATGGCAGCCCACCAGGCTTCCCCGTCCCTGGGACTCTCCAGGCAAGAACACTGGAGTGGGTTGCCATTTCCTTCTCCAATGCATGAAAGTGAAAAGTGAAAGTGAAGTCGCTCAGTCGTGTCCGACTCTTAGCGACACCATGGACTGCAGCCTACCAGGCTCCTCTGTCCATGGGAGTTTCCAGGCAAGAGTACTGCAGTGGGATGCCATTGCCTTCTCCGTAATTAACTCTAGTATATAGTTAAATTAGTTTCAGAATTTCTATCATGTACCCCTGTGAGAAACAAATTTCCCCACCAGAACATAGCATTTCTGTATAGTTCTTTTTGTCAGCCATAGAAGTTTTGTTGGAGTCCTGGTTACACACTGGGTATTAAGAGAAACAACAATCTGATAAAATAGACAGGATATAAGTAATTCAACTAGTAACACTGACAAGGACATAGTACAGCACGGAGACACAAAGCAGAAAAAATTTGGAAACAAAGAGCAAATTAAAGCAAAGATTAGTGTAACTAGCTGTAATTCAGTTGCTATAAGTGACCAAAGGAACCATAACTGATTTAATGAGCCATCCACAGTACCAGCCCTGTGCACTTAGACATGCATGGCTTAATCTTTGAGACAAGCATATGCTACTGGCAGGATCAACCAGGTAGACAGAAAAAGATAAATGTTTCAATTCTGTTTACAATGCTAATAATTTACCAAATTACTGTAAGTCATAATTTGTGTAAGGGGAAGGTTTTCCTTACCCTTGAAAAGACACAGAATTAAGTCAGTAATTTTTCAGACAGAAACCATAAATATTATAAGCATATTCACCAGTTCACACAGTCCTATGTAACTAATCCCTTCTGTTGACAGGTTATAAAGCCATTAGTTTTCCCATTCTTCAGTTTCTTACTCAGTTCAGGATTATGGTCTGAATATCAGAGACTTGTATTTATCCCAAAAGTCCTTTTTATAAATCTTGCAGAGGAAGTGTTTTTTGCAATGGCATCATAGTGAAGCCGTAACTCTATAATGACAAAAGACTTAAGAAGGCACATTTAAATCTGATTATAATGCAATTGACAAAGTAACTTGGTTACTGCTGGAACATATAACACTTTCAGATAATAGCTAGAAGTATGATGGATAATTTTACCAGGATGTATCAGAATTTTAGGAACTCCATATAATCTCTAGAATACCTGTAGCATTTACCATACAATATAACATAAGAAGACTTATTACTCATTTGACAACACTTCACATGTAATCTAACATACCAAGTGAACTTAACTAATTTAGTATCTTTCTCTGGGGTGTTTCAGGGGGCCCTTTGAAGCATCCCAAAGTTAGCTAAAGGTCAAAGGAACTTCCTTATAATTTGACTTGGGAACTTTTATCAAAAAATACCAAAAAGCTTTTAAACACAACAGGATCATAGGTCACTGTGAAACAATACTTATTTAACTAAAGTCACAAAATGATTAAAAGAAAACAAATATGGGTCACCTGAGGGCACAGAAGCTCATATAATCTATCAAAAAGGAACACTTCTAACAGATCGAATTCTAGTCTTGTGTTAACTTACTTATCAAAATCCATTTACTTAGTTAACTTCAATCTAAATTTCATTAATCCTGACCATGCATAAAACCTTCTCAGTAAAATGTAGTTCTATTCCTTATACCTTCCTAACCAAAAACACATACTGAAATATTATTTTCAGTAGCTCTAATTATATATTTAATTTAGAATCCCTGACTCTTGAAAACCTTAGTTTCTAGTGAAAACCAAGAGGCAAGTAATAGTTACTAAAATCCAGAGAGACTATTTTAGATGATTTTTAAAACATAATTATTCTTATAGAGTTTACCAGAAGCTCTTATTTTGTTTATATTTACTTTAAAGTTTCAACATATCAAGTTATTTTTCTTGCTGACAAATTTGCAACAGATAAAACAAGATTTCATTTAATTTGTATTAAATCTAAATGCAGTTAAAGTATTATTCTTAATGTTGATGACTTTGAAGACAGATCTATATTAATTGGATCAATAAATTTAAATGTTAATGCCAGGTATTAATTTAATATTGAACATTTCCCAGTTCAAGTGAAACTGAAACTCATTTAGCTTAATTTTTCTTATACTTAGAATTGTTTGGTTTGTAAGCACTTACTTTTCTTTAGGCCAGCTGAACAGAGCTCATCCACAAATCAACCTTAACAATGTTATCCAAAGACAGAGACACATGCAAACACAGAAGCAAACAGAGAGACTTCATAGTTCTCATTTCACAATTTCAGCCCTGAGTCAGGTACAGAAATGTAAAACCCATCAGTTTACAAAAGTGGTAGGATTAAAGTTAGGTTTCTGGAAGATGGAACAAATCAAGCTCACTTGTCTGGATGGCCAAATATTTAGAGAAACACAGTTGGAATTTCTATTTACCCTTGACAAATCAGTTTCTAAATTACTTTACCATCTTTTCAAATTTTGCATTTTAAAAGTATGGCAAAGATGAGGGTTCCTGAGAAGATCAGATAGGACATTTGCATCTCCATGATATAGGGAAGTTTCTCCTAGAATAACTTTGTTTCCTCTATGTTTAATACTTACAAGCCTCTTCAAATAAATAGGGGAGGTTTTGGGAGTGATATCTATTAGAAAGTCAATCAACTTGTTCCCCACTCTCGGTTACCCAGGACGCCTGTGGGGAAATTAGAATTGGACACCTCAAGTCCATCCAGGGCCTTAGATGGTGATGCTAAGCCAGGGCCCTGTGCTCTGGGGGTGAACATAGAAACTTCTATTTGATTTTCATGGGTAGTGGAAAAAGGAGGTGGTGAAAGGAGTGAATATGTTGGTGGCATGGCGAGGGGCAGTTGGAAAAACTGCCAGTGCAGCCTTTTCAGCCAGTGGGAAAACTGGATAGGCTAGAGGGGGTTTTAAGTTTTGAAATAATATGTCTCCACTCTCATTTCCTCTCTCTTCTCCTTGTAGAACAGGTTCTCCCTTGGGTTTCCCTTCAGACTGCTATACCATAAGGGGGCAACCCTCTGATTTCTTCTCCTCCTGATGAAATAGCATAAAAATGTCTACCTATAGAATCTCCTCTCTTTTGCCTGATCTTTTGCAAAACAATTCTAACTGCAAGATCATATAATACTTGGGTGACCCATTCAGGGACCATCACTCTTTTGATCTTAACATATCTCATATATGTCCCATATATTTGGGATAGATGAAATATTTCCCATTTTTATAAGTTTAATAATACCAAAACACAAAAAAATGCAAATTCCAATACAAAAGTCTCAAACAAATTCTAGCATCAATGCACACAAAACTAAAAAAAAACAATGAACTAGTTCCCAACTAACTGGTTCTAAATCAGGTAGAGTCCAACAATAATTTCCCTCTTCAACAAGGTACCCCAATCAAACTGACTTGTCCCATAAAGGAAAAGCCCAAATTGAGGGGGGAATATGTTCCCAGTGTGCACACTGGAGGAACTTATTCTACAAAATCAAGTTGGTCAGCTCTCAGAAGTTTGTCAGTTCCTTGCTTCAACTGCCCAGTGCTGGGGCAGCCAGTGCCACTTCAGGGAATTTTGAAGGGAAGATCCTCAGGACAAATGGTCCCAGCAGCTGCTAGGGCCTTGCCCCAATATTCCCTGATCAGGGCCAGCTAGCCTCAAGCAGCAAAGCTCCTGGCTGGCTCAGCCGCCCTTGTTCCCAAGTCCAGGCTCGCTCTGCTCACCGCCTCATGACAGACCAATAATTTGGGAGACAAGGTGTTTAGGCAAGGAATAATGACTTTATTTGGAAAGCAAGCAGACCAAGGTAGATGCTATACATCAAGGTAGGTGATTTGCCTGCTAGTAGCTAGCAAACTTTGAGAAACACTATATATCCAATGTTAGAATTATTTAGCAATGGATTATGGTATAACCCCTCTCTTGCTGTGTTCCTTTTGGATTGGCAAGTTTCAGTTGCTAAAGAATGAAATTACATGCTCAAGGCATTGTATTCAATCAGGGACAGAACTGGGTCAAGAATTGAGGCGTTCTGACTCAGTAATTAATGTATTGATTTTTAAAGCTTTTATTATGTGTTATAGGTACCCAAATGAGTAAGATAAAATCTTTATTTTGAAAAGGGCAAGTGTAGTAGGCTAATTATAATGCCTGAAAATGCATTAATTAAGATTTTGCAGGGACTTCCCTGGTGGTCCAGCAGTAAAGAATCTGCTTGCCAATGAAGGGGACATGGGTTCAATCCCTGGTCTCGGAAGATCCCACATACCACAGAGCAACTAAGCCTGTGAGCCACAACTACTGAGCTTGTGTGCCTAGAGCCTGTGCCCTGCAACAAGAGAAGCCACCATAATGAGAAGCTCATGCACCACACTAGAGAGAAGCCCCCACTCTCCGCAACTAGAGAAAGTCTGTGTGCAGTAACAAAGACCCGTATAGTAAAAAATAAATAGATAAAAAAGAAAGATTTTGCAAAGCATTTTTCCACATTTCATGTCAGCATTTATAAAACTATAATGTGAGAAGTCGGAGAAGGCAATGGCACCCCACTGCAGTACTCTTGCCTGGAAAATCCCATGGACAGAGTAGCCCGGTGGGCTGCAGTCCATGGGATCGCTAAGAGTCAGACATGACTGAGCGACTTCACTTTCACTTTTCACTTTCATGCATTGGAGAAGGAAATGGCAACCCACTCCAGTGTTCTTGCCTGGAAAATCCCAGGGACAGGGGAGCCTGGTGGGCTGCCATCTCTGGGGTCGCACAGAGTTGGACACGACTGCAGTGACTTAGCAGCAGCAATGTGAGAAGTCACATCCAACTCTGTATGACCCCGAGGACTATGCAGGCTATGGAATTCCCCAGGCTATCGATAATACTGGAGTGGGTAGCCATTCCTTTCTCCAGGGGATCTTCCCAACCCAGGGATCAAACCCAGGTCTCCTGCATTGTAAGAGGATTCTTTACCGACTGATCCACCAGGGAAGCCCAAGAATACTGGAGTGGGTAGCCTATCTCTTCTCCAGTGGATCTTCCTGACACAGGAATCAAACCGGGGTCTCCTGCACTGCAGGCAGATTCTTTACCAGCTAAGTGAGAATTTGAAGATGTTCAAGCTGGATTTAGAAAATGCAGAAGAACCAGACATCAAATTGCCAATATCTGTTGGATCATAGAAAAAGCAAGAGAATTCCAGAAAAACATCTACTTCTGCTTCATTGACTATGCTAAAGCCTTTGACTGTGTGGATCACAACAAACTGTGGAAAACTGTTCAAGAGATGGGAATACCAGAACACCTGACCTGCCTCTTGAGAAACCTGTATGCAAGTCAAGAAGCAACAGTTAGAACTGGACATGGAAAAATGTACTGGTTCCAAATTGAGGAAGGAGTAAGTCAAGGCTGTATATTGTCACCCTTCTTATTTAACTTATATGCAGAGTACATCATGAGAAATGCCAAGCTGGATGAAGCACAAGCTGGATTCAAGATTGCTGGGAGAAATATCCATAATCTCAGATATGCAGATGGCACCACCCTTATGGCAGAAAGTAAAGAGGAACTGAAGAGCCTCTTGATGAAAGTGAAAGAGGAGAGTGAAAAAGCTGGCTTAAAACTCAACATCAAAAAAAACAAAGATCATGGCATCTGGTCCCATCACTTCATGGCAAATAGATGGGGAAACAATGGAAAGCATGACAGACTTTATTTTTGGGGGCTCCAAAATCACTGCAGATGGTGATTGCAGCCATGAAATTAAAAGGCACTTGGTCCTTGAAAGAAAAGCTATGACCAACCTAGACAGCATATTAAAAAGCAGAGACATTACTTTGCCAGCAAAGATCCTTATAGTCAAAGCTATGGTTTTTCCAGTAGTCATGTATGGATATGAGAGCTGGACCATAAAGAAGGCTGAGTGCTGAAAAATTGATACTTCTTCAGTTTTGAACTATGTTGTTGGAGAAGACTCTTGAGAGTCCTTTGGACTGCAGGGAGATCAAACCAGTCAATCCTAAAGCAAATCAGTCCTAAATATTCATTGGAAGGACTGATGCTGAAGCTGAAGCTCTGATATTTTGGCTGCCTGAGGCGAAGAACTGACTCATGACCCTGATGCTAGGAAAGATTGAAGACATTAGGAGAAGGGAACAACAGAGGATGAAATGGTTGGATGGCATCACCGACTCGATAGACATGAGTTTGAGCAAGCTCTGGGAGTTGGTGCTAGACAGGGAAGCCTGGTGTGCTTCAGTCCATGGGGTTGCAAAGTCAGACATGACTGAGTGAATGAACTGAACTGAATGTGAGAAGAGGGACTTTCTCCTTAGTTCAGTAGGGAACATGAGTGCATGTACATGCTTAGTTGCTTCAGTTGTGTCTGACTCATTGCAACCCTATGGACTTTAGCCCACCAGGCTCCTTTGTCCATGTGAATTCTCTAGGCGAAAATACTGTAGTGGGTTGTCATGCCCTCGTCCAGGGGATCTTCCCAACCCAGGGATCAAACCCATGTCTCGTATGTCTTCTGCACTGGCAGGTGGATTATTTACCAGGAGAAGGCAATGGCACCCCACTCCAGTACTCTTGCCTGGAAAATCCCATGGATGGAGGAGCCTGGTAGACTGCAATCCATGGGGTCGCTAAGAATTGGACACGACTGAGCGACTTCCCTTTCACTTTTCACTTTTATGCACTGGAGAAGGAAATGGCAACCCACTCCAGTGTTCTTGCCTGGAGAATCCCAGGGATGGGGGAGCCTGGTGGGCTGCCGTCTATGCGGTTGCACAGAGTCGGACACGACTGAAATGACTTAGCAGCAGCACCATCTGGGAAGCCAGTAGGGAACATAGTGGGGTATAACTCACTAGGCATTCTAGAGAAATCAAAGAAGCTGTGTTACCTTGAAGAGTTCACTGCACCAGCAGCAGTGGGGCACTTAAGAGACTACAGGACCCATGAGAAGAGGTAGAGTGTGCTTCAGGCACAGCATTACCCAGGGCAAAGTGGCACCCACCTCTCAGCTGTCTGAATTTATTTATGGACACACTTGAGACTTCACCCAGCCCTCTCCCAAACATCTGATGGAGTTCTGGTCTTGATAGTGCAGGGGAGAGCATAGGAGCCAGCCCAACACAGCTTACACAGTCAGTGTATCATCTGATCTTTTCCATAGCCCTGGAAGGCAAGTTTTATCCCCAAATCACAGATCACAAGACTGTTTTCTATAGCAGTGAATCTGTAATAACTGCCAAGTTGATTCTTCCAGCTTCAAGTCCCAGAGATATTGTGTTTCATACATCATTTCACATTCTGACAACAGGTATTTTAAGTGTATCCCCTACTTTCATAAACTCACTAAGCAGTTATTTTGATTGCTTTGTATGTACTTTACTATTTTTAAAATCTTTTATTAATTATTTTATGACAAAAAGTAATCTGTGTTCTTTAGTGGGGAAAGTACAGATGAAAAGATAATCTCCTCTACTGCCCTAACCCAGAGAATCTGCAGTCTGTGGGGGAATCCTCTGTCTTCCTGTCTGTTTTTCTTTTTGCCTTCCGGGGCACATAATCTTCAGCAGGGCGCTTTTCGGCAGTGTGAGACTGGCTCTCTGGCTTTGCCTGGGATTCCGGCTTGCACTCCCTGAGTGGATTTCCCTCAGCTTCGGATTTGCCCTGCTTTTCTTGCTTCCCCTCACCTGCTGGTTGTCTCTCATTGTCTGGTTTCCTCTCATTCTGGACCTCTGGTTCCTGTTCTGACTTCTTCTCCACTTCCAGCTTTTCTTTCTCATTTGACTCTCCTTCATTTTCAGGCTGTACTTCATCTTCTGGCTTTCCTTCATTGTCTAAGTTTCCTTCATTTTCTCTGTAGACCTTCTCCATGTTGAGATTTGCCCTCCTTTGCCTGTTAGGAGACAAAATGGAGACAAAGTAGACAGGATTTAGGTGGTGAAATACAGGTCCTGATAAATAGTTGCCTCTATGATTTAGGATCTTTATCAGCCTATCCCAACTTTCAGGTGCACTCCCGCCCATATATTTTCTCCTTTCTTTCCCTGTGTCTGCAAGGTTGGCACACATGTTTATATGAGCCCGCCTTGCAGACACTTCTGTAAGTACTTCTCCCTACATTTAAGTGGGCTAAGCTGACAAGTTCATAAGAGCAGATGTGTCCCTAAACTTTGCTCTGGTCTTGACTATGCCCATAACAGTTTTAACCTGGTGGTCCCAACTTAGACTGACCTGCAAGAATTCTGTCCAGTTTCTTTTTCTTTTTGTCTGCAGTTGTAAGACTTCTAGAACTGCAGATACAACTGAACAATGGCCAGTTCTCAGATTTCAGAGATACTCTGATATCTTCAAGGGCTTCATAGATACCATGTCTACCGACTCTCACTTCCTTGTTCTCCCCTCTGTCCTCACCAACGATAAAACACCATGCTCCCTTAGGGTCCTGACAAAGGCCATGTACTCTGAGACTGGAATAGGGAGTCTTGGAGGAGGGGTGGCAGATAGTGGCCTCCCCAACTTCTCTCAAGCTTTAGTGACTCCTACTTCCAGGGGTTTTGGGGCAGTTGCCCTCTCCCACTGACCTGCACTGATACTTCAGGTCTTTCCTTTCCTTGTCTGGGTTGGCGCCTACAGCCACAGACCTGAAGACCTATAGAGAGACAGGAGACAGATGATGAATGAGGGATTGAGAAGTGAATGACTGGCAAGGGAATACTGATTCTTTTCCCTTGCATGCATGCTCAGTTGCTTTAGTCATGTCCGACTCTTTGTGACCCTATGGACTGTAGCCCACCAGGCTCTTCTGTCCATGGGATTTCTCAGACAAGAGTACTGGAGTGGGTTATCATGTCCTTCTCCAGGGGATCTTCCCGACCAAGCATTGCAGGTAGATTCTTTACCACTGAGCCACTGGGGAAACTGATTCTTTTCCCACTGCTTGTCAAAACTTTCCCAGCTCCTGCCATCCCCTTGCCCTTTCCCCTGCTTCACTGTCCCCCTTCTACAGTCCCTCCTTAACAGCCTCCGTTTTTCTTTTTGCCATGAGAAATGGCAGAGAAAGATTTTTTCCAAAGTATTTCTATGTTTCCCTATCTTCCTTCCAAATTTCTATCTCACTTTTTCTTGTGAGGTTCAGGGCATTAATGTTCAGAAGACAGAGCGAGCTGTGCTCAGGTCTTTGCCCTCCAAACCCCCACCCCTGGACACCCAGATAGAATGAACCCATCACTCATTCTGAAAAATGGTGATGGTAGAGTCATGGAGCTGGGAAGAAATGTCCAGAGCATTCCTGCCACGCCTTCCCTCTCCACATACACAGAAAGACCACATTTTCCTGCAATGCAAGAGATAAATTATTTCCAAACTCAGTTAAAATTTTGGTCCATGTTACCTCCTCTTGACCCTTCCTAGTTAAGAAGCCTCTCCTGCCCTATAGGGAGCTGCTTTCCAGACTGAACCTCTGTCCCCCTCCTCTTTAGCACCTCTCCCCTCCCCTCACCCTTATTCCCCTCTCCTTCCTTTCCAAAATGGATCAAATATGAAGAAGAACAGGCTCAGACCCTTTGCAAAGGGGTCTGCCTCCCCATTCTGGGTTCCCAGGCTTTGTCCTCTTCCCTCCATCCTGGAAGGATCAGTCCATTTCCTCTCCATCCCCCTCCCCTGGCCTTCTCCCTCCTCAAATGTCCCTGATAAACTGCCTCCTAGGAGATCCCAACTGGTACCCATTCTCATCTTCTGGCCCTTCTCTATCTCCTCCCACCAAGTCCTCTGTCTCTTGCACCAAATGGATAAACATCAGGGAAGGGGTAGAGAGAATCCAGTCCTGAACATGCTCTGGTCTTTGCCTTTTGCCACCCCCACCCTAGGGGTCCATAAGCAGCAGTGATTTTGTGACCATTCCAGGGAGATGCTTCCTTCTCAAATTTCTTGCTCCCATAAAGTGAAAGTCACTCAGTCACCCACCAGGCTCCTCTCTATGGGCTTCTCCAGGCAAGAATATTGGAGTGGGTAGCCATTCCCTTCTCCAGGGGATCTTCTCAACCCATGTATCCTGCATTAAAGGCAGAATCTTTACCATCTGAACTACCAGGGAACCCTAAGAATACTGGAGTGGGTAGCCTGTCCCTTCTCCAGAGGAGCTTCCTGACCCAGGAATTGAACTGGGGTCTCCTGCATTGCAGGCAGATTCTTTACCAGCTGAGCTACCAGGGAAGCCTTGCTGCCATAAGCCAGTACTTAATTAGGGAATAAGTGATACCTGGACCTCTCCCCCAACACTCACACAGTTTTCTGCACCAAAATGAATAGGGGTGGGAGAATGAATAGAGGTGCATCTGGAAAGCAGACTGGATCCTGCATAGCTGCTGTTTCTGTTACTATCCCTACCTCAAGTCTCCCCTTCCCCTGCTCTGGCTGGTATCAACTTGTGACCTGTGGGGCTATTGGGCAGTTGTCCCCCCTGACCTTCAATCTGTAATCTATCTTCCTCCATGGAAATAGGGAACTGATACCTGGAGGAGAGGGACTTCTGCAGGCGTCAGCTCTGGATCACAGGAAGGAGTGTCACCAGTGGGCTCGGATGCCTAGTTCTCCTCCCTCCTGCAATAGGTGCGTCAGAAGTCAGCCCATTTCCTCCCTTCACTTGCCCCCTCCCAGATCACCCTCCTTTGGTCCCCTTCCCTCACTGCCTGAGGCCCTGTCCATCATTTTGGTCATGACTAATCCCAGAGGTCAAATGGGGCCCCTGCTCCTGTGGTATGTATTTGTGCTGCCTTATCAGCCGACATATCTTCTCCCAGGGCTACTGGCCCCACTGGTACATTTCTGAGGAATTTCTTTCTCTCCTTTGATCTCAAAATGCCTGTCCCCTCCTACTTCTCTACTCTGACCCTGGTTGTCACTCCTGTCTTCACTTAAGTACAGGGTGGATTGGCAGGTAGGGAAGCAGGTAGTTGAAACAGCGATTTTCTTTTCTTCTAAATAATTTTTTTCAGTTTTATTTAATGTATTCCTCACAGTATGAGTTACTCTTATAAGTTAAATAAAGCTCTTTTCATTTGTGTACAAGAACATGTTTAAGATAGAGGGAAAAACCATGATCCCCAAATTCTGAGAGCAAGTTAAGTTTCTAATATTAATTTTTACTATATAGAAAGTGCATTCGATTGGCTACATATAAAATAATTTTTTTTTAGTTTTCATACATGTCATATTCTACTGAAAAATCCATGTATTTAATGTTCCCAAACAATAGCTGAGTGCTAAGTGCACTTGCTGGTATGTGATGCCTAACACAATATCAGTCTTGAAAATCTGGCCTAAGGCTATTTCATTCAGTGGTTTAACCAGCATAAAGGCAGCTGAGCATTTGAGGAGTGCCAAACATGGTCTGATCTTCCCTGCCCTACCTGACTGTTGCTTACTCCAAAAATATACATGGAGAGGTGACCAAGATGGTGACTTCAATAAATGCTTTTGGTTCCTCCCCTCCCTCCCCCAAATTCCCACAGAGATTACTCAATTCCAGCAGAGATGGGAATGCTGTTCTGACAATTGGAGACCAAAAGAGATCCCTTCTAGACCCCTGCAGCAGACGGTTTCCATAAGGCCTGTAGAAGTGATTGTTGTGGGGAAAGCCTCCATACCTGCTTGTTGTCTGCCATTATTCCCAGTGCCCAAGTGGGAATTTCCTTGATTTTTTCTATCTGCTGCCTACCACCTGGCTAGGGAGATGCAGCCTGCTGGGTCTTTCAACTCTATTATCTTTACCTCCAGGGCATCTTGGAGGAGCCTAGCCAACCAGCAGAGTTGGTGCCTGCCAGTCCACACCTGCCCTGGCGTCCTCTCAGCCAGATATAGACCAGTGTCAAAATTCTAAGGAATTCTGACAAGCCAACCATACTGATTGACTGGACCAGGTGTTTTCAACTGAGGGAGTCTGTGAACCACCTGAAATAATAGGCAAGGTTGCACATGTTTAAAAGGTAGTAAAGTATGTAGACTTATGAAAAGAAGATCTATATCCTAGGAACCTCAGAAATCCTGAGACATGAGCTGGTTGACATCATGAAGAAGCAGGAGCTATGAGGTCGAGAAAAGGCAGAGGAGAAGCAGCTACTTGGGAATGAGACTGGAAGAGACAAATAGCAGCAGATCTATGTTAAAGGAGAGCACTTACTCCTTGGGTTCAGGCATTCTTAACTAAAGAAACCCCTGGAATAATGTTCAAAATGATGTGCGTATATGTGTGTGTGGGGGGGTGGGGGGCGGGTAGGATATTACTGGGTGTGTACATTTGACTACTGCTGCTAAGTCGCTTCAGTCATGTCCGACTCTGTGCGACCCCATAAACGGCAGCCCACCAGGCTCCACCGTCCCTGGGATTCTCCAGGCAAGAACACTGGAGTGGGTTGCCATTTCCTTCTCCAATGCAGGAAAGTGAAAAGTGAAAGTGAAGTCGCTCAGTTGTGTCCGACTCCTAGTGACCCCATGAACTGCAGCCTACCAGGCTCCTCCGTCCATGGGATTTTCCAGGCAAGAGTACTGGAGTGGGGTGCCATTGCCTTCTCCACATTTGACTAGGATAGTATCTATTATTTTCTTCAAATGCTCAAATGGGGTAATGTAAAAAATGAAGGAAAGTCAATCGACCTAGAAAATATATTTTCACATGCATCTTTTTTCAAATAGGACTATTTCTTAGGAGAAATTAACATTAATGGTTAACCATTTTAATGTGTACAACTCAGTGGCATACAGTACACTCATGATGTTGTGAATCTATCACCTCTATCTAGTTCCAAAACATTGTCATCAATTCCATACCCATTAAACAGTCACTCCCAATTCTCCCTTTTCCCTAGTCCCTAGCAACAACTAATCTACCTCCTGCTTCTATGGAATATTTTATATAAATGGAATCATGCAATGTGTGACCTCTTATGTCTGTCTTCTTTCACTTGGCATAATGTTTTCAAGGTTCATCCACATTGCAGCATGTACAGTATTTCATTTCTCTTTATGGCTGAAAATACTTCATTTTATGTCTATATCATATTTTGTTTATCCATTCAAACATTGATGGATATCTGGGTTGTTTCTACCTTTTGACAATTGTGACTAGTGCTGCATTAAACATTTAGGTATGTTTTTTATGTGAATGTATGTTTTTATTTCTTTTGAGTATATGCCTAGGAATGGAGTTGCTAGGTCATATGATAAATCTATGTTTCTATGTCTAACTATTTGAGGAACTGCCAAACTGTTTTCCATAGTGGCTGCAATATTCTGCACTCCTACCAGCAATGTATGAGGGTTACAATTTCTCCACATTCTCCAAAACAATTGTTAATTTCCATTTTTTATTTTTATAATCCTAGTTGGTGAGAAGTAGCTTTGATTTGCATTTTCCTAATGACTGATGATATTGAGCATCCTTTCATGTGCTCATTGGATATTTACATATCTTCTTTAGAGAAATATCTATTTAAGTCCTTTGCTTATTTTTAATTGGGTTGTCTTTGTTGTTGAATTGCAGGAATTTTTCATGTATTCTGGATTGTCTTCACTTTTTGATAGTGTTCTTTGATTCACTAAAGTGTTAAATTTTTATGAAGTCCAATTTATGTTTTTCTTTTGTTGTTCATGCTTTTAATGTCATATCTAAGACTCTATTGCCAAATCCAAGGACATGAAGATTTATCACATTGTTTTCTTCTAAGAGTTTTAAAGTTTTGGCTCATGTATTTAGGTCTTTGGTTCATTTTGAGTTAATTTTTTATGGTTTGAGTTAATTTTTATATATGAATTCATAAGATTCAAAGATTCTTTTGATGGCAGGGCATAATACACTGTCACTTGAATGGATCAAAAGGCATTTTTACAAAAAAAAATTGCAATTTACTCCTTGATGTCTTGACTTCTGTTTTAAGCTTGATTATTTGGGATATTTGAGTAGCCCAAATAGTAGAGGATATTTACAGAAAGTAGGAAATAAGTTGCCCTAAATAGCATAGAAAACATTTTATTGTGAGAATTAAAAGAAGGAAAACAAATAGAAGAATAAAGAGTCTTTGTAGACCAACCATAACCAAATTCCTTATTTATATGGCATTAGCCAAGAAAACAGATATGAAGTTTTCAAGGTCTCTAACAATATTTTTGGTAGACTTGAAAAGTGTTATAAGTATTATTATATATTTTTATGACAAAAATATCTTGGTGACAAGTCCAGTAGTTATATTGTTGGAGGGTATAAACTGATAGTTTAGTAAAATATATGGAAAAAGTTACTAGTATTTATAGCTAAGGAGAAGAGGTAGTTGTGTCCATGGTCAGAGACATAAAACAGGAGATAGTGATAGAAAGTTGGAGTTGGGGAGTAGGATAAGATGCCAAGAAGTGGGAGGTCCTCTTTCTAGGTAGTTGAGGAGTGTTCTAGGAGGTAGTTGCTTCCTGAGGAAAGCAATACTCTCCATTAATTTTTATAGTGGCATTAATAGCAATAACCTCTATAAGATTTCCCTTCAGGCATAGGAGTAGAGATGTGTATACGTTTGGCAGCGAGCAAAACATATACCAGGGTCATGTGCTAAATAAACAATGAACTCAAGACATAATAAAATCACTAAAATCAAAGGAAAAGAAAGTGAAAGTACAAGTAAAGTCGCTCAGTCGTGTCCGACTCTTTGCGACCCCATAGACTGTAGCCCACCAGGCTCCTCTGCCCGTGGGATTTTCCAGGCAAGAGTACTGGAGTGGGTTGCCATTTCCTTCTCCAGAGGATCTTCCCGACCCAGGGATTGAACCAGGGTCTCCCGCATTGTAGGCAGACACTTTATCATCTGAGCCACCAGGGAAGCTATATTGTGTCCAATTTGTCAATATCTTAAAGAAGGTAGCACACAGGCATTGCTGGGACTCTGGTCTTAGTGGCTGGTGGGAAGTCTTTTCCCATTGAATAATCTTGGCACTCTTGTCAAAATTCATTTGACTTACATATGAGAATTATTTGGGGTATTCTATTCCATTGATCTGTCTTTATAACAGAATGATACTGCTTGATTATATAACTTTACAGTGAGTCCTCCAAATTTGTTCTTCAGTTTCAAGGTTGTTTTGGCTATTTAGGGTCACTTGAGATTCCATATGAATTTTAAGATAGGTTTTTCTGTACCTGAGTAAAACATCGTTGAAATTTTGATAAGGATTGCACTGAATCTATAAATTACTTTGGCTAGTACTGACATCTTAACAATACTGTCTTCCATTCCATGAACGTAAAATTTACTCCTGTTTTATACTTTTTTCAGTGTAAAAGTGTTTTTCACCCTTGCTTAATTTTATAACAAAATATTTTATTCTTTTAATGCTATCAAAAAAAGTATTAATTTGCTTTTCAGGTTGTTCACAGTTGGTGTATAGAGACACAACCCATTTTTATGCATTGATTTTGTACCTGCAACTTTGCTAAATTTATTTATTAGTTCTAACAGTTTTATTGAGGACTCTTTAGGGTTTTCAATCTATAAGATCATGTCATCTGAGTACAGAGATATTTACTTCTTCCTGTCTAGTATGGATTTTTTTCTCACCTGATGGTACTTGGACTATGCCTTCCATTACTGTGTTGAGTAGAAGTGATGAAGGTGACATCCTTCTCTCATTTCTGATCTTAAAGGATAAGTTTTCAATCTTTCACCAACTGGGTATGGTATTAGTTGTGAGCTTTTCATAGAAGGTATCTATTATGTTGAGGTAGTTTCTTCTGTTCTTAGTTTGCTGAGTGTTTTTATCATGAAAGGGCAGAGTGTTGAATTTTGTTAAATGTCTTTCCTGAATCCATTGAGATAATTTTTTCCCTTCCCTCTCTTAATATGGTTTATTACATTAATATATTTTTATATGTTGAACAGGGCTTTTCTCATGGCTCAGCTAGTAAAGAATCTGCCTGCAATGCAGGAGATCTGGATTCTATCCCTGGGTTGGGAAGATCCCCTGGAGGAGGGCATGGCAACTCTCTCCAGTGTTCTTGCCTGGAGAATCCCTATGGACAGTCCATGGGGTCACAAACAGTCGGACACGACTGAGTGACTTTCACTATTTTGAACAGTACTTATATCCAAGAATAAAGTCCACTTGGTCATGGTGTATATAATCCTAATGTACTGCTGAATTCCGTTTGCTAGTATTTTTGAATAAATATTCATATGAGTTATTGGTCTGTAGTTTTCATTTCTTGCAGTGTTTTTTTCTGGCTTTAGTATTAAGATATAGCTGGACTGGTAGAATGAGTTATAAAGTGTTTCCTGCTCTTCAATTTTCTGGAAGCATTTCAAAAAGATTTTTTTTTAATATTTGGTGTAATTTACCAGAGATACCATCCTATCCTGCTCTTTTCTTTGTTGAGAGCTTTTTGATTATTGATTCAGTCTCCTTACTCATTATCATTCTGCACATATTTTATATCTCTTCAGTATTCAGTCCTGGTAGATTATGTGTTCTAGGAATTTGTCTATTTCACCCAGGTTATTCAATTTGTTGACATACAGTTGTTTATAGTCCTCTCTTATAATCCTTTTTATATCTGTAAAATTAGTCATAATTTCTGTAATTTAATTTTAGGCCTATAGATATTCTCTCTCTTTTTTTTTTTTTTGTCTACTCAACCTAGCTAGAGATTTTTAAATTTTGGTGATTTTTTTAAATTGATTCTTTGAAGAACTAACTTTTATTTTTTTCTCTATTGCTTTTCTGTTCTCTGTTATATTTGTCTTTAATCTTTATTATTTCATTCCTTTTAATAACTTTGGGTTTAATTTGCTCTTCTTTTTATACTTGATGTATGAAGTCAGCTTTTCATGTGAGATCTTTTTTTCTTTTTTAATGTAACTGCTTATAGCTGTAAGTTTCCCTCTAAACTCTATATTCACTGCCTCCCATAAATTGTGGTATAATGTGTCTTCATTTTCATTCATCTTGTTTGTATTTTCTAAATTCTCTTGTGGTTTCTTCCTTGACCCATTAGTCAAGGTTTAATATATTTTTCTTGAATTCCTTGAGAACCCAAGATCTCCAGTCAGTCCACCTTTGTATCTCTATCTTCCAGTGTTATCATGTGCTTTTTGTTACGATATGTCTATGGTTTTTTATGAAGAGATCGCTAACTTTCCCATTCTTTTGTTTTTCCTCTATTTCTTTGCGATGACCACTGAAGAAAGCTTTCTTATTTCTACTTGCTATTCTTTGGAATGCTGCATTCAAATGGATATATTTTTCCTTTTCTCCTTTGCCTTTCATTTCTCTTCTTTTCTCAGCTATTTGTAAGGCCTCAGACAACCATTTTGCCCTTTTGCATTTCATTTTCTTAGGGATTGTTTTGATCACAGCCTCCTGTACAATGTTATGAACCTCCATCCATAGTTCTTTAGGCACTCTGTCTATTAGATCTAATCCCTTGAATCTATTTGTCACCTTCACTGTATAATCATAAGAGTCTTGATTTACGTCATACCTGAATGGTCTAGTGGTTTTCCCTACTTTCTTCAATTTAATCCTGAATTTTGCAATAAGGAGTTCATGATCTGAGCCACAGTCAGCTCCCAGTCTTGTTTTTACTGACTATATAGAGCTTATCCACCTTCGGCTGCAAAGAATATAACCTGTCTGATTTTGGTATTGACCATCTGGTGATGTCCATGTGTAGAGTCATCTCTTGTGTTGTTGGAAGAGGGTGTTTGCTATGACCAGTGCATTCTCTTGGCAAAACTCTGTTAGCCTTTGCCCTGCTTCATTTTGTAGTCCAAGAGGAGTACTTGCCTGTTACTCCAGGTATCTCTTGACTTCCTACTTTTACATCCCAATCTCCTATAATGAAAAGGAAATCTTTTTTTGGTGTTAGTTCTGGAAGGTCTTGTAGGTCTTCAGAGAACCGTGCACCTTCAGCTTCTTCGGCATTAGTGGTTAGGGCATAGACTTGGATTACTGTGATATTGAATGGTTTGCCTTGGAGACACATTGAGATCATTCTCTCATTTTTGAGACTGCACCAAATACTGCATTTTGGACTCTTTTGTTATCTATGAGGGCTACTCCATTTCTTCTAAGGGATTCTTGCCCACAGTAGTAAATGTAATGGTCATATGAATTAAATTCACCCATTCCAGTCCATTTTAGTTCACTGATTCCTAAAATGTCAATATTCACTCTTGCCATCTACTGTTTGACCACTTCCAATTTACCTTGATTCATGGACCTAGCAGTCCAAGTTCCTATGCAATATTGTTCTTCACAACATCGGACTATACTTCCATCACAAGTCACATCTACAACTGGGCATTGTCTTTACTTTGGCTCAGCCTCTTCATTCTTTCTGGAGCTATTTCTCCACTCTTCTCCAGTAGCATATTGGGCACCTACCACCTTGGGGAGTTCATCTTTCACTGTCATATAATTTTGCCATTTCATACTATTCATGGAGTTCTCAGGGCAAGAATGCTGAAGTGGTTTGTCCAGTGGACCATGTTTTGTAAAAAAAAATTAGAGAAAATCAGAGATACCAGAGAACATTTCATTTAAAGATGGGCACAATAAAGGACAGAAATGGTATGGACCTAACAGAAGCAGAAGGTGTTAAGAAGAGGTGGCAAGAATACACAGAACAACTATACAAAAAAGATCTTCATGACCCAGATAACCACAGTGGTATGATCACTCACCTAGAGTCAGACATCCTGGAGTCCAAAGACAAGTGGGCCTTGGGAAGCATCACTATGAGCAAATCTAGTGGAGGTGATGGAATTCCAGCTGAGCTATTTTAAATCCTAAAAGATGATGCTGTGAAAGTGCTGCACTCAATATGCCAGCAAATTTGGAAAACTCAGCTGTGGCCACAGGACTGGAAAAGATCAGTTTTCATTGCAATCCCAAAGAAAGGCGATGCCAAAGAATGTTCAAACTACTGCACAATTGCATTCATGTCACACGCTAGCAAAGTACTGCTCAAAATTCTCCAAGCCAGGCTTCAACAGTAAATGACTCAAGAACTTCCAGATCTTCAAGCTGGATTTAGAAAAGGCAGAGGATCCAGAGATCAAATGGCCAACAGCTGTTGAATCATAGAAAAACAAGAGAATTCCAGAAAATCATCTACCTCTGCTTCAGTAACTATGATAAAACCTTTGACTGTGTGGATCACAGCAAACTGTGGAGAATTCTAAAAGCAAGGGTTAGACCACCTTACCTGCCTCCTGAGAAATCTGTATGCAGGTCAAGAAGCAACAGTTAGAACTGGACATGGAACAACAGTCTGGTTTCAAATTGGGAAAGGAGAACAGCAAGGCTATATACTTTCACCCTGCTTATTTAACTTATATGCAGAGTATATCATGCGAAATCCCAGGCTGGATGAAGCACAAGCTGGAATCAAGATTGCTGGGAGAAATATCAATAACCTCATATATGCAGATGACACCACCCTTATGGTAGAAAGTGAAGAAAAACTTAAGAGCCTCTTGATGAAAGTGAAAGAGGAAAGTGAAAAAGCTGGCTTAAAACTCAACATTCAAAAAATGAAGATCATGGTATCTGGTCCCATCACTTCATGGCAAATAGAGGGAGAAACAATGGAAAGCATGACAGACTTTATTTTCTTGGGCTCCAAAATCACTGCAGATGATGATTGCAGCCATGAAATTAAAAGGCACTTGATCCTTGAAAGAAAAGCTATGACCAACCTAGATAGCATATTAAAAAAACAGAGACATTATTTTGCCAGCAAAGGTCCTTATAGTCAAAGCTATAGTTTTTTCCAGTAGTCGTGTATGGATGAGAGTTGGACCGTAAAGAAAGCTGAGCGCTGAAGAATTGATGCTTCTGAACTGTGTTGTTGGAGAAGACTCTTGAGAGTCCCTTGGACTGCAAGGAGGTCAAACCAGTCAATCCTAAAGCGAATCAGTCCTCAATATTCTTTGGAAGGACTGATGCTGAAGCTGAAGCTCCAATACTTTGGCCACCTGATGCGAAGAGCTGACTCATTGGAAAAGACCCTGATGCTGAGAAAGATTGAGGGCAGGAGGAGAAGGGGACAACAGAAGATAAGATGATTGGATGGAATCACTGACTCAATGGACATAAATTTGGGCAAACTCATGGAGATGGTGAAGGACAGGGAAACCTGGCATGCTGCAGTCCATGGGGTCATGGAGAGTTGGACACAAATGAGCGACTGAACTAACTGACTGTCTATGGCTTTTTAGTTGTAAGATTAAAGGTGTGGAAGGGATGGGACAGCTCTATCTTATCCAGAACTAGAAGTCTGTAGGTCAGTTTTTTGCTGTCAATAAAACTGAAATCCAACTCATGTTTAGTTATGGTCCTGCAGCTTCTCAGATATATGGCAAGACACTTGTACTCTCTTAGAATGTGTCCTTATTTATTGTTATAAAGAGAAATCAGGATTTCTAACAGTTTGTCTCTGTCCATCTCTGAGAATCAAAATGGCTTTTTTTTTTAACTGTACAATATTGTATTGGTTTTGCCATATATCAACATGAATCTGCCACAGGTATACACGTGTTTCCCATCCTGAACCCTTCTCCCTCCTCCCTCCCCATACTATCCCTCTGGGTCATCCCAGTGCACCAGCCCCAAGCATCCAGCATCGTGCATCGAACCTGGACTGGCGGCTCGTTTCATATATGATATTATGCATGTTTCATTGCCATCAAAATGGCTTTTGATGAGAAAGGTTTCATTTTGATGAAGTCCAATATATTGATTTGTTTTCTATTAGAGGTTTTTTTAATTCTAATTTAAAATTTTTTATATACTGAAAGTGTTAGAGTTTCTCCTGTGTTTTCTTCTGTAAAGTTTATGTTTTACCTTATATTTCAGTCTTTGACAAGTTTGACTCAACTTTTTATCTGATGTGAGATAAAGTTTTTCTAATGATGATGTGGTGGTGATTGTGATCATGATCATTAATAAAATTTCAATTGAAACTAGTTCCAACACCAGTTATGGAAAAGAGTGCCTATTCTACCATCAAATTGCCTTGGAAGCTTTGTCAAAAGCACATATATGAGTCTATTTCTTGACTGTTTTGTTTTATTGATCAATTTGTCTATATTTATGCTGATACAACACTGTTCTATTATAATACCTTTATAAGTCTTGTAAGAAGGTAGTCTAAATTCTCAAAAATGTTTCTTTTCTCAAAGTCATCTGGACTATTCTCAGTTCTTTGGATTTTTGAATATAAATTTTAGAATCAGATTGTCGATTTGTATTAAAAATTGCTGGGTTTTAATTTGTCATGAATGTTTTATAGTTTTTTTTAAATTTTATTTTATTTTTAAATTTTACATAATTGTATTAGTTTTGCCAAATCCTAAAAATCTTTTGTCAAATTTAACCCTAAATAATTCATATTTGTAATGTTACTGTAAATGACATTGTTTTAAATTTTATTCTGGCTACTCATTACTTGTAGAGAGCTGAATATTTTTCCTTAAAATTCATGTTCACTCAGCACTTCAGAATGTGACCTTATTTGAAAATAGGGTCTCTGCAGATATAATTAAGAATTGAGTGATATCGTACTGAATCATGATGGGCCCTAAATCCAAAGAACATATCCTCAGAAGAGACAGAAAGGACACACAAAGGAGAAGCAGAAATTGTAGTTGCTGCCACAAGCCAAAGAATGTCTAGGGCCACTGGAACTAGAAGAGGTAAGGAATGATTTTGTTCCCTAGAACCTTCAGAGAGAACTTAGTACTAGTGACATTTTGATATGGACTCTGGCGTACTGAACTGTGAGAGAATAAATCTCAGTTTTTTTAAGTCACCAAGTTTATGGTAATTTGTCACAGCAGTCTCAGAAAACTAGAAATATATTTGTATATTGATCGTGTATTCTGAAACTTTTCTAAACTCACTTATTAGCTCTAGTAGTTTCTAGTATGTTACATAGCATTTTCTATACGGATAATTTTGTTTTCTATGAATAGAGATGTTTCTATTTTTTTCCTCTGCAATTTGTATTACTTTTATTTCTTTTTCTTATTGTACTGGCTAGAACTTCTAGTACAATGTTGATTCTAATTAGTAAAAATGTCCATTTTTGCCTTGTTTCTTGTCTTAGGGGGAAAACATTTAGCCTGTAGGCACATATCATTTTGTAAGTTTTTCATAGATGTATCAGGTTGAAGAAGGTCTCTTCTATACCTCATTGCTGAGTATTTTAACACATTATTGATGGGGGGATTTTTGCAAAAGTTAATGCCTGTGGTCAGCAATTTGTTATATAAGTGAATATTGAAACATCTCCAGTCAATAACATTCAGGTAACAAAAGACATATTAATATATCTCTGGTCTTTAATGTATTAATCAGTAATCAGTTTCTAAATTTTAGCAGTTTTTTTTTCATTCTCACTTGAGATGATCATATGTTTATTTTTTCTTTTTTATGTCAATATGGTGAATTATGATTTTCAAATACTAACCCTGCTTTTAATCCTTGGGATAAACCTTACTTGGTGATGTTGTATTGTAATTTTTATATATAATTGAACTCATTTCAGTTCAGTTCAGTCACTCAGTCGTGTCCGACTCTGTGACCCCATGGACTGCAGCACGCCAGCCTTCCCTGTCCATCACCAACTCCCGGAGCCTGCTCAAACTCATGTCCGTCAGGTTGGTGATGCCATCCAACCATCTCATCCTCTGTCATCCCCTTCTCCTCCCGCCTTCAATCTTTCCCAGCATCAGGGTATTTTCCAGTGAGTCGGTTCACATCAGGTGGCCAAAGTATTGGAGCTTCAGCTTTAGCATCAGTCCTTCCAATGAATATTTAGGACTGATTTCTTTTAGTATTGGCTGGTTGGATCTCCTTGCAGTGCAAGGGACTCTCAAGAGTCTTCTCCAACACCACAGTTCAAAAGCACCAATTCTTCAGGGCTCAGCTTTCTTTATAGTTCAACTCTAACATCCATACATGACAAATGGAAAAACCATAGCTTTGACTAGACGGACCTTTGTTGGTAAAGTAATGTCTGTGCTTTTTAATATGCTGTCTAGGTTCGTCATAGCTTTTCTTCCAAGTCCAATAATTGAACTAGATTTTACTAAAGTTTTGTTAAGAATTTTTACATATGTGTCCATGAAGGATATTGGTTTTAGTTATCTTTTCTTGTAATATAATTGTCTGGTTAGTTATCTGGATAATTCTAGCCTTGTAGGATGAGTTGCAAGTATTCTCCCTGCTTCAATTTTCTAAGGATTTGGCATAGACTTGGTGTTATGTCATCTTTAAATGGGGCCTCCCAGGGGGCTCAATGGTAAAGAATCTGCCTGCAATGCAGGAGATGCAGGAGACGAGGGTTTGATCCCTGGGTCAGGAAGATCCTCTGAAGAAGGGCATGGCAACCCACTCCAGTATTCTTGTGAGGAGAATCCCATGGACAGAGGAGCCTGGTGGGCTACTGTCCACAGGATCGCAAAGAGTCAGACATGATTGAAGCTACTGACCATGCATGCATGCATCTTTAAATGATAGGTAGAATTACCACTAAAGCCATCTTGACCTATAGTCTCCTACAGAAGAAGTGTTTTAAATAAAATTTCCATTTATTGAACAACTGTAGGGCTTTCTTATATTCCAACACAAGTGTTTATACTATAAAATTTCCCAAGTACTACTTTTGTCATATCACAAATTATTATATGCTTAGTTTTCATTCTCACTCAATTCAAAGTATCTTATAATTTCCCTTTTGACTTCTTCTTTGAGTTATTTAGATCTGTATTGTTTCACATTAATTTAAATATTAGGGGAATTTTCAGAGATCTGTCATTAGTTTCTTGTTTAATTCTATTGTGTTCAGTATATATTTTATGATTTGAATCGTGTTAACATTATTGATCTGCCTCTTGACAAATTTGTATGCAGGTCAGGAAGCAACAGTTAGAACTGGACATGGAACAACAGACTGGTTCCAAACAGGAAACGGAGTACGTCAAGGCTGTATATTGTCACCCTGTTTATTTAACTTATATGCAGAGTACATCATGAGAAACGCTGGACTGGAAGAAGCACAAGCTGGAATCAAGATTGCTGGGAGAAATATCAATAACCTCAGATATGCAGATGACACCACCCTTATGGCAGAAAGTGAAGAGGAACTCAAAAGCCTCTTGATGAAAGTGAAAGTGGAGAGTTAAAAAGTTGGCTTAAAGCTCAACATTCAGAAAACAAAGATCATGGCATCCGGTCCCATCACTTCATGGGAAATAGATGGGGAAACAGTGGAAATAGTGTCAGACTTTATTTTTCTGGGCTCCAAAATCACTGCAGATGATGACTGCAGCCATGAAATTAAAAGATGCTTACTCCTTGGAAGGAAAGTTATGACCAACCTAGATAGCATATTCAAAGCAGAGACATTACTTTGCCAACAAGGGTGCGTCTAGTCAAGGCTATGGTTTTTCCTGTGGTCATGTATGGATGTGAGAGTTGGACTGTGAAGAAGGCTGAGCGCCCAAGAATTGATGATTTTGAACTGAGGTGTTGGAGAAGACTCTTGAGAGTCCCTTGGACTGCAAGGAGATCTAACCAGTCCATTCTGAAGGAGATCAGCCCTGGGATTTCTTTGCAAGGAATGATGCTAAAGCTGAAACTCCAGTACTTTGGCCACCTCATGCGAAGACTCTGATGCTGGGAGGGATTGGGGGCAAGAGGAGAAGGGGACAACAGAGGATGAGATGGCTGGATGGCATCACTGACTCGATGGATGTGAGTCTCAGTGAACTCCGGGAGTTGGTGATGGACAGAGAGGCCTGGCGTGCTGCGATTCATGGGGTCAGAAAGAGTTGGACATGACTGAGCGACTGATCTGATCTGATCTGAACATTATTGAGGTGTATTTTATGGTCCTGTATATGGATTATCTTGGTCAATATTCCACGTGCATGTGAAACAAATGTACTGTTGTTGGTGGCAAGTTCTACAATTGTCAACTAGGTAAATTGGTTCACAGTGTTGTTCAAGTCATATGTACTTGCTGATTTTCTGTCTACTTGTTCTATCAGTATTTTAGAGAAGGTGTTGAAATCTATGATTGTAATTGGGATTTGTGTTTTTATCCTGCATTTTTATCAATTTAAAATGATAAAATTTTATCATTTTATCAATTTACATGAAGCACTGTAGTATGTGAATATTTATGATTTTATGTCCTCTTGACAAACTCACCACTTAAAATTATGTAATGACATTCTATGACCATGATGTGTTAGTGTTAATCACTCAGTTGTGTCCAACTCTGTGGCCCCATGGACTGTAGCCTGTCAGGTATTATTCTCTTCTCTGAAATTTATTGTAACTGATATCAATATAGCCACTCAAGCCCTGTTCTGATTGATGGTAAGCTTGTTCATCTTTTTCCATTCTTTTTCTTATAATCAATTTGTATCTTTAAATTTCAAATAAGGGCCTTATAGGCAGCATATATTTATGTCTTCCTTTTCTATACAGTTTGATAATATCTGCTTTATAATTGAGGTCTTTAGACCATTTACATTAAAGTGATTATTGGTATTGACATGTTTGAATTTTAATCAAGTATCTTGCCATTTGTTTCCATTTGTCCCATCTGCTCTTGTTTTTCTCTTTTCCCTCCAACATTTTCTTGTGTATTCTGAAGATTCCATTTGATCTATTTTGGTAATATACATTTTTAACATTTCAGAATCTACCTTCAAGTGATATTAAGGTATAGAATAAGAACTTTAAAATTGTATACACCTATTCCCCACCTCCTGGCCTTGTACTACTATTGACATACATTTTACTCCTACATGTGTTGTAAATCCTATAATACATAGTAAGTTGGGGGCAATTTGAAGGCTTATATTGTTACCCCTTTCTCAGAGAACTTTTCCCTCCACTGTCTAATGTTCAGTAACTGAAAATTGTTGTTTTATATATTTTGTCCACATTTTCGTTTTTTCAGTTATAGGGAATTAAATCCAGTCCCTGTTACTCTATTTTCATTTGAAGCATAAACGTGGCTTGATGTTTCAAATGATGGTTAATTTTTCAGGACTTGTTCACCTCTAACCAAAGTGCATTTCGTATGTATCTGGACTTGCTGGAAGAGTCCAGTGTCTGTGCACTATTCTTGCTCTGCCTCTGCTAGAAAATTCAAACTGCATAGCTTTCTTTGGTCACAAGGTGGCCCTTAAGTTTATCTTCTGAATTTCCTTCAATAGATTTTATTTTTTTAAGAAAAAAATCCAGCAATTATTTGTATTCAAATGTTATATTATCTACATTATTATTTAAATTTTATTGAACTACATAAGGATTCAAACATGTATCCTTGTTGATCATTTGCTGACAAACAGTAAATCTATACTTACTCAGTTTTTCATCCATCAGATATCTACTAGATATACATGATATACTAAAATTTCAATGACCAATTCATATCTACATCTCAAAACTTTCTTGAACACCCTTTTCTTTGATAACAAAGGGCACACTCTCTAATCTCACTGTCTTCTCTTTGCTAGATTTTTTAGGTATTTATGGGAAGAATTTGTCTATCCCTTTTGTGAAGAATGGCCACCGAGGGAGAAAAGGAAGCTCGCCACATAGAAATGATGTCAACAGGCAAATACAGCCAGGTCTTAGATATGGCTGTTCCCTTCAAGGGAACTTCATGCCCAGTTTCCTTATTGTCTTTTGGTCACTTTCTGCTGGTTGTTTGTTGCCTGAGCATCTTACATGGAGCCTGACCACTCACATACTACACCATTAGATGCCGTTTCAGATCCAAACAGTCTCTTAAGAGCTAAGGGAAGGTGGTTAACAGAAAGCATTCCATCCAGAGACTAGAATCCTTTTCATCCTTCTCTGAGGTTGACAGAGCACCTTGGATCTACCTATATGCAAAGAGACGTACAGTTTTGGGGGTATATGCATGTCTAACCTTCTATCAAAATATACTATAAATTCACTCACATGTGAGCTTCCAATTTCTCTTCATGAAGGAAATGCTGAATATCCTTAGGCCAAGAAAGCCAGAATGCTTCTGTTTTCCATAGAAGTTGGTGCAAACATTGGCAATCAAGACTGATAAGTCTAAGAGACTTCCCTGACAGTTCAGTGGTTAATGCTCTGTGCTTCCACCACAGGGGGTGTGGGTTCAATTCCTGGTTGGGGAAACTAAGACCTTAATGTGGCATGGTGTGGCCAAAAAATACAGTTTAAAAAGAAGAAGAAAAAGAGTGAGAAGTCTGATGGGCATAAGCCTCTCTGTTCATTTGTTTTCCTGTCTTTTCAACTTTAGCCTTTCTCTTTATAAATTTCTGTCTCATATGAATATACCTTGTGTCTCAAGCACCTGGAGAAGGAAGGGCTTTGAAATTGATTAGGCATCTGATTCATGATGTCTGGGGTTTGCTGTGTTACATGCCATTTTCATCTGCCTAGCCAATTTCCCCTTTGGATTTGTAAGTTCTATTGTGATGCTATATTCTAGAGCAGAAGGGTATAGGTATATAGGTGTACATCTCTTTGTGTATAGGTAGATCCAAGGTACCCTGTCAGCCTCAGAAAAGGATGAGTTTAGGATTCTAGTCTCTGGACAGAATGCTGTTAACCACCTTCCCTTGGCTCTTAACAGAGTGTTTGGATCTGAAAGGGCATCTAATGGTGTAGTATGTGAGTGGTTAGGCTCCATGTAAGAAGCTTAGGCAACAACCAACCAAACTTTCTCTATTAGGGCCAAATAAGTACACAGGCTTTACAAGTGGGCCATACCATCTCTTCACAACTACTCACTTCTGCCACTATAAGCCAAAACCAACCATAGATAATATATAAACAAATATGTCTGTATTCCAATAAAGCTTTATGGATACCAACATTTGAATTTCATATAATTTTTACATGTCACAAAATGTTTTTTCAACCACTAAAAAATGTAAAATTTATTCTAAGCTCATTGGCCAAAAAAAAAAAAAAAAAAGCAGGAGGCTAAATTTGGCTCATGGGCTGTGGTTTGCCAACTTCTATTCTAGAATCCTAACTTCTAAGTTTATTTCCACAGAAGACTCTCTTCATACAAAATATGTATTTCACCTACTTAGCAAACTGCATGGCAACTTCATTTTCTTTTGGGACACTAACCCAATAGTCCTCCAATCAATCTTCTCATAAAGATCTCCACATTTGGGTATCTACTGAATTCACTGACATGATCTTCTGGCATCTAACTCAATATTGTTGTTCACTTAGTCATGTCTGACTCTTTGCAACCCTGTGGACTCAATATAGGATACTTTTTTACTTTCATAGGTTTCACGAGGGTGATGTGAGGATGTCTCAAATTGTTAAGTGAGCTGTCCCCTCACACATCTTGCATAATATCATAAACAGGGAGATTCTTGGGAAGGCACTTGGGAAAGACAGGGTCTTTCCAGGAAGCATAACAGGGAGAAGGGATTTATGCACAGTTTATAGAACAGAGTGAGGATTCAATTCATTCAGAATTCCAGAGACATAGTAGGACTTTCTCACCTTAAGCACTCCTGAATATCAATAACCTGGGAAGAAGGTGGCAATGGGGTACAACAGCAGAGGAATGGAAGTACCCACTTACCCTTTAGCCTATTGAACTTGTTTGTGAGTACCGGGACAACTAGGCTTTGGGAACGTCCCTCACATAACTGAAGGTAATATCTAAAGGGTTGGGTCATGCATCTCCCAGTGGCAGTTAAGAGCTTAAAGAAAGCTTACAGACTTATTGCCTCATCAAGTGCACACAAAAGGCTTGGGAGGTGATTATTATATTCATCTTGCTGAGAAACATTATGATTTTTAAAGAGGTATGTCTCATAATTATTAGGTTTACAATTCTAAATAAGAGATTGAGGTAAGCTAAAAACAAGATTTTGTCACAAGTACTTAAAAGTGCTCACATTAACTTTCATCAAGTGGTCAACATGCTCTTTCCTTAATATGTATTGTTTTGAAAACTGAGAAAATGGAGGGAGTTTCCTGGCAGTCCAGTGGTTAGGACTTGGCACTTTCACTGCTGCAGCCCCAGTTCAATCTATCTATTGTCAGGGAACTAAGATCCCACAAGATGCAAAACATAGCCAAAAATAAAAAAATAAGTACACGGAGGGTGTAACATGTGGGTCACCAGGACCTCTAATCTTTAAGATGAGGAAGCCCTCTGACAGTTTTAAATTGATAAATCTGATAGACAATGAACATGGCTTTCCTTTTCTGTGAAAAATATAAGAAATTATCTGTGAATGTGATACTGAAAAGGTAAGATCTAGTACTCCAATCAGCATCATTTGGGAATTTTCCAATGCAGACAAACAAAAAAAGAGGGAGAAAATAGAGATAAGAAAATTAAAATTATTCATAGTTCTACCATAAAGAGATACTTTTACTTTATATATTCTTAGATGGTATGTTCATATATAAAACATATAAGATTTTAAGGGAAAAAAAAACAAAATGCTTTTTTAAACTGCTTTATTAACTTCACAATATATAATGAACATTTCTCCATGCAACAGTTAAAACCTTCTTGCTGACAGAAACTTACAGATTGGGTCAAAAACAGAACATTCGATTAGAAGCTGGTAATAGGAAACGCTCAAGAGACAAGTTTAACACCAAAACCTTTACAACAAAGGTGAGTCAAGAACATCTAAGTTTAGGAAGTCAGTGTCTCCTAACTTCAGGGAAAACATCAGGATTCAAGGCATAAGGCAAAACTCATCATGATGCTCATGGTAAGGGGGGTCAGTGCTAACTGCCCGCAGACTATGACTCAACTGCTTTTCCCTCAGCTTTTCCATCAGCTGCCTCACCTCCTCCCCAATCCTTTCCATATTCTCTTCTCTCATCCTTGCCTGTGGCTCGCCAAGCCTCTGAGTCACGTCCCATCTATAATGCAGGATGGGCTGCCTAACACGGAACCGCCTACGATTTCCTCTAGGTACATAATATTCACTAGCACCCGAAAGGAGGGCCATAGGTTCTCTTTTATTAGCATCTTGATCCTTTCCATCTTTTTTTTCATTCTCCTGGTTGGCATCTTTCATGTTGCGATTTTTTACTGCTTGTTCCTCTTTGGACGCCATTGCTCCTAGGAGACAAAAGACGCAACAAGGGGCTATTTTCTGGGTGGAATGATCAGCACCGAGGACAGAGGCCCTACTACGCACCTCTCAAGATTCCCAGTCCTGGTGGTCAAAGGCTTTGCAAATTTTCCTTTTCCCACCTGAGAGGCCTCCTACGCCCTCTAGGGGGCCCCCAGTCCGAGCACTCCCCACCTCCTGCGCCCCAACCCACCATTTTCCTTGCCGATCCAGGCCCAGGTCTCTGCAGGCACCAAAATGGAGGACGGGGTTGCAGGGAGCATTTGGAGTCTTCGGGTTTTCCCCACGTTCCCCCCACCGCCCAACTGTCCCTCGCACCGACCTGGGCCTATCCTTGCTGTCTCCTGCTCCTCCCGATTCTTGCTGCAAGTGCGCCGCTGCAACACTTCGACTCGCAGACCTGCAGAGGATCGGGGTGGGGGCAGGGGCCTGCTGCAGCCGGGCGCTCGGCCCCTTCCCGGCCCCGGGTCCCCTACCCCCAGCCACCCCCACCAAGTGTGCCCCGCTCCCATGCTCTGCCGCCCTCTTCCCAGCCCCCACACCCCGCATCGACCACCATTTTTTCTACCCCAAGAAGATCGGGGGTGGGGCGGGGCTGTGGGAAAAGCTTGCTATGGTGCGAGAGGCAGGTGTTCGCAAGGGGCTGTTGCCCCAAGGTCTCCCGGCCCGCCCCCCACCACAGCCGCCTGGAAGGCCTGCCGCTTTCGGCTGCCAAATGCTGGGCCGCGGGGGGTGTGGGAGCTGCAGTCTTCGCTCTGGGGCAACAGGACCCCAGAGGAAGGGTCCGTAGGCCGCGTCCGCTCGCCCACGCCACCTTTGCGGACCCCACTCCGGGTCCCTTACCTGCTCCTCTCGCGCCTGCCACTATTGGGGGCCGCCCCGGCCCGCACTTCCCTCAGTGCCAGGCGGAGCAGGTACCAAGAAGCAAGAGGGTGACCGTCGGGTCTGACGCAAGAGCTGGGCGTGCAAGACTGTGCCGCCCGGTCACGTGGGGCATGTGTCACCGCGGAAGGCCACGCCCTCACCCCGCCCCTCCTACCCCGAGCCGGGGGTCTCACAGAGCCGGAGCCCGCGGGGACACCTCCCCTTGCACTCCACTCTTACCCACCCGCCCCACCCACCGCCCGGCCCCGTGACACTTGTCCAGAAGCCGGCCTCAGAGCTCTCCTTTCTTTATGTATTCCTGGGTCTTTCTCTTCTGGCCTCGGAAGGGTAGTACCTTCCCAGGGAGCCGATGGCCATGCCCACTTCTCTTCCGAGGACTTGCGTTTTCCCTCTTGTTCCCAGGACACTCCTTCCATCTGCTGTCTTTGCTTCCAGTCTCTCTTTTCCGCCACTAAAACGGATAGAAGAAATAGGTCCGGAAAAGAGCCTAGAAGTCTGGATTTTGAAAAATTCTTAATATTTCTGTTTTGTTCCCTTTATTTTAAACAGGAGTCAGTGTGCTTTTTAAAATCGTTTTTTTTTATTTGGAAAAGGGTTAAAGTTTGGGGAAAAGAAATCAAACACCTGTTTCTTCTGCTAAGTCGTTATATAAATATAGACTCTACAGGCAGCTACATTTTTAGAACTTGGGAAAGGACAGGACAGCTGATGGTTCCTCTTGTGAGGGTCCCTTCCATGAAGTGAGCCAATAAGTTTGTAGCGCAGTAGAGCCTTGTTTGTTTCTCAGAACTAAAAGAACAGCAGAAACTCCGTCACAAATTTCTGATTCAAAAGGCAGTAAGTATGTCTGTTTGCAAATCGCATGATCATGTTGATAAATTCCTGAGGCATCTACAATAAACCTACTATAGAACTAAGAATTTAATTTAGCAGACTTGTAGTTATAGATATACAGAGGCTCAGTTATGATCCTGTATGCTAGCAATGAACAATTGGAATTGGGGTAAATTTAAGAAAACATGAAGAAAACTTATACACTGAAAACTACAGAACACCACCAAAAAAAGCTAAAATCAAAATGAATGTGAAGATAAACCATGGTCCTTGATCCAGAAAATCAGTACTGTTAAGATATTAATTCTCTTTAAGTTGATCTATAAATTCAGTGCTTCCCTTTTAGCTCAGTTGGTAAAGAATCTGCCTGCAATGCAGGAGACCTGGCTTCCATTCCTGGATGGGGAAGATCCCCTGGAGAAGGAAATGGCAACCTATTCCAATATTCTTACCTGGAGAATCCCATGGACAGAGGAGCTTGGTGGGCTACAGTCCACAGGGTGGCAAAAGTTGGACATGACTTAAATTTAGTGCTGTTAAGATAATACTTGCAGCAGGCAACTTCATATAAATGGATAAACTTTGTTGTTTAGTTGCTAAGTCCTGTCGCACTCTTTGCGACCCCATGGACTGTAACCCACCAGGCACCTCTGTCCATGGTGTTTCCCAGGCAAGAATGCTTGAGTGAGTTGCCATTTCCTTCTCCAAAATTCACAAACTTACCCTCCCCCAAAATTTATATGGAAACGCAAAGGGCCTAGAGCAGGCAAAATACTTTTGAAAAGAAAAACACAAATCTGCAAAATTGCATTATCTAAGTTCCAGACTTATGATGTAATTTTACAGATAGTGGAGTATACAGACACTGGACTTACAAAAATTAAAAACTTCTACTCTTTGAAAGATATGGTTAAAAAATGAAATGGGAAGCTGGGAGAAAATATTTATAATATGTGTAACCAACAAAAGGTTTATATCCAGAAGGTGTATAAAGAACTCAAATTTAAAAATAAGAAGGTAGCAATGCAATTAAAAATGATCAAAATAAATAATATATGAAAAATTTTTTAAAAGATCAGAATGAACAAAAATGTCACAAAAGTACAAATACCGATTACCAATGAGCTCATGGAATGATGCTCAATCTCATTAATCATCAGGAAAATGTAAAACAAAATACAGAATAAAATATCACCACATACTCATCAGAGTAGCTAAAATTTAAGTCTGACAGTCTGAAGTAGTTTTGAGAATATAGTCAACTGGAATTCTCATTCATTGCTGGTAAGTTCAATCACCTTGACAGATTTTAACAGTTTCTTGAAAAGTTAGACTTACACTTAACCATCTGTCCTGCAAATTCCACTCTTAAGGAATTTTCCCAAACAGAATTTAAAATATATTTCCTCAGAAAGACTTGCACAGAAATGCTCATAGCAATTCCATTTATGATAGCCCCTAAATGGATACAATCCAAAAGTCCATCAAGAAATGAATAAAAAAATTGTGATGTATTCATGCATTAGAATACTTTGAAGCCATAGATAGGGACAAAGCATTGGTACAAGCAATGACAGAGATGCATCTGAAAAAATATCATATGTACGGAAAGTTCAGTTCAGTTCAGTCACTCAGTCGTATCCGACTCTTTGCAACCCCAAGAACTGCAGCACGCCAGGCCTCCCTGTCCATCACCAACTCCCTGAGTTCACTCAAACTCATGTCCATCAAGTCAGTGATGCCATCCAGCCATCTCATCCTCTGTTGTTCCCTTCTCCTCCTGCCCCCAATCCCTCCCAGCATCAGAGTCTTTTCCAACGAGTCAACTCTTCGCATGAGGTGGCCAAAGTACTGGAATTTCAGCTTTAGCATTATTCCTTCCAAAGAACACCCAGGACTGATCGCCTTCAGAATGGACTGGTTGGACCTCCTTGGAGTCCAAGGGACTCTCAAGAGTCTTCTCCAACACCACAGTTAAAAAGCATCACCCAGAGGGATGGTATGGGGAGGGAGGAGGGAGGAGGGTTCAGGATGGGGAACACATGTATACCTGTGGCGGATTCATTTTGATATTTGGCAAAACTAATACAATTATATAAAGTTTAAAAATAAAATAAAATAAAATAAAAGCATCAATTCTTTGGCACTCAGCTTTCTTCACAGTCCAACTCTCACATCCATACATGACTACTGGAAAAACCATAGCCTTGACTAGATGGACCTTTGTTGGCAAAGTAATGTCTCTGCTTTTGAATATGCTCTCTAGGTTGGTCATAACTTTCCTTCCAAGGAGCAAGCGTCTTTTAATTTCATGGCTGCAGTCACCATCTGCAGTGATTTTGGAGCCCAAAAAAATAAAGTCTGACACTGTTTCCACTGTTTCCCTATCTATTTCCCATGAAGTGATGGGACTGGATGCCATGATCCTCGTTTTCTGAATGTTGAGCTTTAAGCCAACTTTTTCACTCTCCACTTTCACTTTCATCAAGAGGCTTTGGAGTTCCTCTTCACTTTCTGCCATAAGGGTGGTGTCATCTGCATATCTGAGGTGATTGATATTTCTCCCAGCAATCTTGATTCCAGCTTGTGCTTCTTCCAGTCCAGCATTTCTCATGATGTACTCTGCATATAAGGTAAATAAGCAGGGTGACAATATACAGCCTTGATGTACTTCTTTTCCTATTTGGAACCAGTCTGTTGTTCCATGTCCAGTTCTAACTGTTGCTTCCTGACCTGCATACAGGTTTCTCAAGAGGCAGATCAGGTGGTCTGGTATTCCCATCTCTTCCAGAATTTTCCACAGTTTATTGTGATCCACACAGTCAAAGGCTTTGGCATAGTCAATAAAGCAGAAATAGATGTTTTAGGGAAACTTACCAGATACAAAATAGTGCATTCTGCTTGATTCTATTTATATAAAGTTCTAGAAAAGGCAATATGTATGCAGGTCGAGAAGCAACAATTAGAACCAGACATGGAACAATAGACTGATTCCAAGTTGAGAAAGTAGTACATCAAGACTGTATATTGTCACCCTGCTTATTTTACTTATATGCAGGGTACATCATGCGAAATGCCAGGCTGGATGAAGCATAAGCTAGAATCAAGATTGCCGGGAGAAATACCAATAACCTCAGATATACAGATGAAACCACCCTTCTGGCATCAAGCAAAGAAAAACCAAAGAGCCTCTTGATGAAAGTGAAAGAGGAGAGTGCAAAATCTGGCTTAAAACTCAACATTCAGAAAACGAAGATCATGGCATCTGGTCCCATCACTTCATGGCAAACAGATGGGGAAACAATGAAAACAGTGACACACTTTATTTTCTTGGGCTCCAAAATCACTGCAGATGGTGACTGCAGCCATGAAATTAAAAGACGCTTGCTCCTTGGAAGAAAAGCTATGACCAACCTAGACAGTGTATTAAAAAGCAGAGACAATACTTTACCAACAAAGGTCAGTCTAGTCAAAGCTATGGTTTTTCCAGTAGTCATGTTATGGATGTGAGAGTTGGACAATAAAGAAAGTTGAGTGATGAAGAATTGATGCTTTTGAACTGTGGTGTTGGAGAATACTCTTGAGAGTGCCTTGGACTGCAAAATCTAACCAGTCCATTCTAAAGGAAATCAGTCCTGAATACTCTTTGGAAGGACTGATGCTGAAGCTGAAGCTCCAATACTTTGGCCACCTGATGCAAAGAACTGAGTCCTTGGAAAATACCCTGATGCTGGGAAAGATTGAAGGCAGGAGGAGAAGGGGGTGACAGAGGATGAGATGGTTGGATGGCATCACCGACTCGATGGACATGAGCTTGTGCATGTTCCGGGAGTTGGTGATGGACAGGGAAGCCTGGCTTGCTGTAGTCCATAGAGTCACAAAGAGTCGGACATGACTGAGTGAAGAACTGAACTGAACTGAACTGATAAGAGGCAAAACTAAATTATATTGATGTAAATTGAATTAAAACAATGTTTGCCTGACTTGAAACTTGTGATTTTTCTGACTGTAAAAGGGGCGTAACAGAACTTTCTCAGCTGAGGGAAATGTTCTCTAATTTGATGGAGTAGTGACTCCACTGGCAAATACATTTGTTGAAATCATTGAACTGTATAATTAAAATGCCGGTGTATCTTATTGTATGTAAATTATACTGAAAAAGGTGACTAAAAGTCAAATATTTAGGAAAAGCATAATTAAATACGTGCAAGACCTCTACACTGAAAATTATAAAATAAATTTGAAAAACATTAAGAAGACCTAAATAAGTGTAGAAATATGGATTGCAAAACAATATTTTAAAGTTGTCAATTATTGCAGAATTGATCCATAAATTCAATGCAATCCATATAAAATCTCAGCAGATTATTTTTCTGTTGACAAGCAGAATCCCAACTATGTATATGAAAATGTAAATAAAGAACCAAATATAACCAAGACAATTTTGAAGAGCACTCCAAGATTTCCATACAAGATACCAAGCTTAATACAATGCTATAGTGAAGAAATAGTATAATATTGTCTCAAATATTAACATATATATGTTCATTCACACACACACACACACACATGAAACTTACCTACACATACTATCCTTGATTTACGGCAAAGATGGACAGTGCAATGGATAAGGATTTTTTTTAAGTCATAGCAGATCAGTTGAATATCCATGTGTGAAAAATGTTTATTAACTCCACCTTAAGTAATACCCAAAAATAAACTCCCAGTGGATTGCAGATCTAAATGAGAAAGGTAGAAATATTGTTCTAATGCAAAGTACACAGGAAGTTGTCTTTGTGACTTTGGAGTAGGCAGTGTTCTTGAAAGGACACAAAAAGGACTAATAACAAGGATTAAAAAATATTACAAATTGTATTTTTTAATATTAGAAACTTCTATTCTTCAAAAGGTATCATCAAAATAATAAAGAAACAAGCCCCAAACTAGGAAAATATTTTTGTAACATATATCTGAGAAGTGATTTGTATCTATAGAGTATAAATAACTTTTACAAATGAATAAGAAAAAGACAATCCAATAGAAAAATGAATGAACACCTTTAAATAACAGCTCAAAAATCAGAATATCCAAATGTCTAATACATTTGTGAAAATGTGCTCAACTTCATTAGTGTTCAGGAAATGCAAATTAAAGCCAAAATGTGATACTGCTAAATGCCACCCAGAATGTCTAAGCTAATTAAAAAAAAATAAGTGTACAAGTGATTTACAAGTACAATTAGAGCTGGTATTACCACTTTGGAAAACTGTTTGAAACATATATAAAGGTAAGCATATGTATACTCTATGACCCAGCCCTCTCATTCTACATATACCCATAATAAAAAGTGTTCATTGTTTTGCCAAACAACATTTACACAAATGTTCATAATCTGTGTTAGTCACTTAGTCATGTTCAACTCTTTGCAAACCCATGGACTGTAGCCCACCAGGCTCCTCTGTCCATGGGATTTTCCAGGCAAGAATACTGGAGTGGGTTGCCATTCCCTTCTCCAGGGGACCTTCCTGACCCAGGGATCAAACCCAGGTCTCCTGCATTGCAGGCAGATTCTTTACTGTCTGAGCTACCAAAGAAGCCCATAATAGCACTTTTTAAATTGCCAAAAATTAGCAAGTACCCAAATGTTCTTCATCAGGAAAATGTATTGCTTAACTGTGTGTTTAAACAGTGGAATATTATTCAGCAATAAAAATGTGCAAATTACAACTACACATAATATGAATGGCTCTCACAAACATAAAATTGAAATACTGAAATAAAGACAGAGTGAAAAAGAGGAACGTATATCAGTCTGTATGGATTTTGACACAGGCATAGCTATCTATGATGCTGGGCACTTTTGGGTAATGACTGGAATGGAATTTCTCCAGTGTTGTTAATGTTCTGGCTTTTTTTTTTGTTTTGAGTGTTTGTTAAATGGTTCTAGTTTATAAAATTTTACTGAGCTACATATTTATAATTTGGGCACTTTTACATATATATTTTTTACTCTTTTAAGAAGTTCCTTAAATGCCAAACAAACTTACACCATTCTTCTCATAGTAAACTGTTAAAAAAAGTGCACACTATTGGTGGATATGTAACTTTGTACATTCTTTTTAAAAATTTATTTTATTGAAGTACAGTTGATTTACAATGTTGTATTAATTTCTACTGTATAGTAAAATTATTCCATTATACATACATATATATATTTACATATACATTCTTTTTCACATTCTTTTCCATTTTGGTTTATCACAAGATATTGAATGTAGCTCCCTGTGCTATACAATAGGAACTTAAAGTTTATCTATAATTTGGTAATTCTTTCTGGAGAACTATTTGACAGTAATTATTATATGAAATGTCCATATTGTTTGATATAGTCACTTAATTCTTTACATTATATTCTACAGAAAAAAATAAACATGTGTAGAAACAGTTGCACATAAAGATGTTCTTTGTTGTAAAACAAAGCAAAGTAATAGAAAAAACAAAATATACAAATGTAGATTATTAGGCTTAAACAAGTCATTGCCTGTCTACATAACTGAGTTCTATTAAACAATAAAAATACACTGTAAAAGTGTATTTGATGATAAAGAATGCTTTTCATGATTTACATTTTAAATAATAGAAAAGTAGATTAGAAATAATATATTCAATGGGATTGTAATATTAATCTATATGCATATACATATAAACATAAAATATAATAAATAAAATATAATCAGTCCTTATTTCTGAATATTCTTATATAATCAATATTAAAACAAGCAATTTCTATACATAAAACCACCAGAAACAAACATAGCAAATAACAAACTAGGAAACAGGTACAACATATATTATTAGTTCACTTTAGCCTCATTTTTTCATGCTTCAGAAAAAAGTGATATGGAAAAATTCTTCCTTTCCACATGGAAAATCTATCACCCTCTTCACAAGTTTGCTTAAGATACAAGATAAACCACTGTAATAGAGACCCCCAAAATACAATGGGAATATACAATGGGAATAAGAGGGAAGTGTATTTCTCTCATACAAAATAGTCTAGAGATAGAAAGGGACTTTTGGGCAGGTGAATTTGTCTGCTGTATGAAGTCAGGTGCCTTCTATCCTGTTGCTCTGCTATCTCCAAGAGCGTGGTCTTTATTCTTCATCTGAGTTCTAGGACACAGGGAGGAGGAAAGACAAAAAAGTAGGCAAACAATTCCCTTTTTATTTTTTTAATGAGTTTTTTTTAATGTGGACTATTTTTAAGTCTTTATTGAATTTGTTACAAAATTGTTTCTATTGTTTTTTGTTTGTTTGTTTGTTTTGTTTTAGCCATGAAGCATGTGGGAGCCTAGCTTTCTGACCAGGGATTAAACCCACACCCCCTGCACTGGAAGGTGAAGTATTAACTGCTGGACCAGCAGGAAGTCCCCCTTTTTAAAAGTGATACAGAAGTTGCATGCTCCACATCTGCTCATATCCCATTGCAAAGAACTTGAAAAAAAGACATACTGTACTTCATATTACAAGACAGGCTTTCAGTTACAAGAGAGGCTGAAAGTGTAGGGAATGTAATTTCTAGTTGAGTGATCAAGAGTTCTAAAACATTGGGAAAAGAAATACTGTCATTTAGAGGAAGATAGGGAAAATTGTCACTAGGGACAATTAGCAGTCTTGGGTAAAAGGAGGGATGACAATAAAGTTAACAATCATCAGCCAAATTTTGGTAAAGTTGATCATCTTGGATACTACATCCACACAACTCTGTTTAGAGCAAAACAAAGTTTTCTCTATGTCTAAGAAAAGTCAACTGGGTAAATATTAGTGTGGTATACAGAGATTCTGATCATCCATATTTACTATAATTTTGTCATATTAATTTTTTATGAGCATCATTGATTATTTCCTTAGGATAGACACCTAGAAATAAATTTATGGGCTCAAGGGGCACCCATATTTTAAATGCAAATGCCTGAGTTTTATACATAAAAGTAAAGAAAAAATTCAGTTCTATTACCTGGAAATAAGTGAGAAAGCCCTTGGAGGAGGGCAGAGCACAAACTTCCTGACTTCATGTCATAAAGAGCTTGCATTGAACCTGCTTTAAGACCATAGACCTCATCAACAGACTTAAACACCTATAAAGGAGGAGTCTGAGTGAACTCCGGGAGTTGGTGATGGACAGGGAGGCCTGGCGTGCTGCGATTCATGGGTCGCAAAGAGTCGGACATGACTGAGTGACTGAATTGAACTGAACTGAACTGAAGGGGCCCTGTACTCACAAGGCAGCATGACATAGGCCAGAGTAATTAGTGGAAACCATAGCAGGCCTGGCTTCAGTCAGACAGTTCTCCTCTCTTTCCCATCCTGCTTCTAGGTCCTGCCCATGTGCTGAGGCCCAGGTCATGGTCCTTTTCCTCTTTGAGGCTTTGCATATTTCAAGCCAATCTGGCCATTGCTGTCTTCTAGCTTCTATAGGCTTGGCAGTTCGCCCTTTCCTTTAGCTTTCTCCAAATGGCCTCATGCAAAGGGGTATTTGGTCTACCCAGAGAGAGTATATCTTTCACCAGGGTAGTTCCCTCCTCTGAGCACACAGGGCAGTGCTGGGTATCTGAAGGGGCCCCAAAATATCAATTGATTCAACTGTGAACAAGGTAAAGGAATTGAATGGAGAATACAGGAGAGAACATAGGGGTATATGGAGACAGTCTTCATTCTAAAACCTGGGTTGGCCCCCAGACTCAATACTAACCAGCTGTAAAACCTTGGACACTTTACTAAAACCTCTCAAAAGGGGAAAGAGAGAGGATGAGGGAAGAACACCAGAGAATAACGTGCCATAATAGTTCAGATGCAAAGTCAGAAGGGCCTAAACCAGCATTATGACAAATTCAGCTGTCACAATAAAGGAAGATGGAAGCTTACTGGCTATCATAGGGGTAACATTCAGACAAGATTTTGAAATTATTTCAAGAAATAATGACTAGAGAAGTTAATATGATAGGTTGGATTAATTAGTGTCAAATGCACAAGCTCTCACTCAAAGATGACTATAAAATATATGACTATAAAAGTCAAGTTGGCCCCCATAGACCTGTGGTCACCAAATGGTATTATTTGGATAAGGAGAAATTGTGGAGTCAGTATTTTAATTTGCTAGATACAGCTTCTGATTTTTTGGATTAGAGGAAAGAGGATGAGGTTGAACCATGAGTGGTAGTTAGCAAAATCCAGACTGTGAGAAACCCTACAAATGAAAAGTCCAAGTTCTTCCACAGATAATTTGTAAGGAAAAAAGAGAGAGAGATTAAGGAAAAAGCCATACATTAAGAGATTTTAAATAAACATACTTTTTTAAAGAGCAAGAATATAGTGTACAGTTATGTACATTTGGAAGATAAAACCTTAAAGAAACCAAAGAAAGTGATTACTATAAAAGTAGGAATAGTAGTTACTTATAGGGGGAAAGGGCTTCCCTGGTAGTTCAGCTGGTAAAGAACCTGCCTGCAATTCAGGAGACCTGGGTTCGATGCCTTGGTTGGGAAGATCCTCTGGAGAAGGGAACGACCACCCACTTCAGTATTCTGGCCTAGAGTATTCCATGGACAAGAAGCCTGGAAGGCTACAGTCCACGGGGTCGCAAAGAGTCAGACACAACTGAACAACTCTCACTTCTAGGGGGCAAAGGGGAGGTTTCATATAAGGTGGGGCACCTAGAAGGGCTTCTAGGGTAGCTGAAAAAGTTCTATTTATTGATCTGAATTATGGTTACAAAAGTGTTCACCTCATAATATTTCACTGACCTATACATTTTAAATGTTTCTGGGCTATATCTTATAATAAAAATGCTTTAAAACCTACAAGTTTTCTTTTTTTGGCATGAGTAAGATCTAAGACACCTTTTCAAGATTCAAGACATGATAGAGTAGAGATGGTGAGATTTCAGGGTCTCCTAATGACCTCATAATAAACAAGATAAGGGTTGTTAATTCTATCACATGAACTGACACAGTGATTTCCCAGTTTGTATTTATATTATATACATATATATATATTTATATATAGTCTTGTATTTCTTTGTTCTTCAATTACATACAATTATTCAAAATATCAGATGGCATCACTGACTCGATGGACATGAGTTTGAGCAAGTTCTGGGAGTTGGTGATGGACAAGAAAGCCTGGTGTGTTGCAGTCCATGGGGTCGCAAAGAGTTGGACATGACCGAGGGACTGAACTGAACTGATTGAAGGTATCATTGCATTTTTCACTCAGTCTGCAGGCAATGTCCATCTAGGATAAAACTGCTACAAAACTTTAACAATTGAGGGGCTCTTGTATAGTCTTTTACAGCCAAAATTGATTTCCTTATTTGCAAAGGCATTAGGTTCACCTTGTGTTGATTTTGTTTTGATACCTTTCCCTAAACAACTGTTAGAGATATAATATACATACATTAAATTGTACACATATGGAGAATACATTTTGAATGAGTGGTGAGTATTGACAAATGTATACTCCAATTGTTGATCATACAACAAGTGTATAATCACCAGTGCATTTAAGATATGGAACATTTCCATTACCTCAGAAAGTCATGCCCCTTTGCAGTTAGTACTCCAATAAATTTTATTCCGGGAAACACACTGATTTTTATTACTATATATAGGTTTTTGCCTCCTCAGAAATGTTGTATAAATAGAATCATATTGTACATATCATTTTGTGTCTGGCTTCATCCATGTCATTGCCTACATCAGTTTGTTCCTTTTTATTGTTCAACTGTTTGTGTTTAGTATTGCAATGTAACAAATAATCCTAATACTTAGGGGCTTAAAACAACAAACACTTATTTTTTTTTATTTTATGAGAAATCTCTATGATGTTTTCTGTAGGGGCTGTACAAATTTACATTCCCACCAACAGTGCACGAGGTTTCTCCTTTCTCCACATCCTCTCCACACTTGTTATTTGTTGTCTTTTTGATAATAGCTATTCTGATAGAGGTGAGGTGATATCTCATTGTGGTTTTTATTTGCATTTACCTTATGATTAGTGATGTTGAGCTTCTTTCCATGTATCTATTGGCCATCTGTATGTCTTTTTTGGAAAAATCTTATTCAAGTCCTTGGCTCATTTTTAATAGAGTTGAGTTGTTTTTGTTTTTTGATGTTGAGTTGTATGAATTCTTTGTATAGTTTGAATATTAACCCTTCATCAGATATGTTGTTTGCATGTATCTTCTCCCATTAAGTAGGCTTCCTTTGGTATTGTTACAGATTCCTTCACTGTGCATAAGCTTTTTAGTTTGAAGTACTTCCATTTGTTCATTTTTGCTTTTGTTTCCTTTGCCTGAGAATACTATATCTGAAAAAGTATTCCTAAAACCAATATCAAATTGATTATTGTCTATGTTTTCTTATAGGAGTTTTATGGGTTCATTTCTTATATTTAAGTTATAATCCATTTTGAGTTGATTTTTGTATATGAAGTGAGAAAGTAATCCAGCTGATTCTTTTGCATATGGCTGTCCAATTTTCCTAACACCAGTTATTGAAGAGGTTGTCTTTCCCCATTGTATATTCTTGCCTCCTTTGTTTTAGATTAATTGACCACATAAATATGGGTTTATCTTTGGATTCTCTATTTTGTTCAATTAATGTGTCTATTTTTGTACCACTACCATACTGTTTTAATGATTGTAGCTTTGTAGTATAGTTTGAAATGGGCACATGACACCTCCAAAATTGTTTTGGCTATTTGGGGCCTTTTTTGTTTCCAACAAGTTTTAGAATTATTTGTTCTAGTTCTGTGAAAAATGCCATTGGGATTTTGATAGGGATTGCATCGAATCTGTAGATTGCCTTGAGGAGTATGGTAATTTCAACAATATTAATTCTTCTAACACATGAACATGGAATATCTTTCCATTTGTGTCATATTGAATTTCTTTCATCAACATCTTGTAATTTTCTAAGTACGTATCTTTAACCTGTTTGGTTAGATATAGTCCTAGACATTTTATTCTTTTTGATGCAATTGCAAACAGAATCATTTTTTTTATTTCTTTCTGATAGTTCATTGTTAGTATATAGAAATACAACAGTTTTCTGTATATTGATTTTGCACCCTGCAAGTTTATTGATTTTATTTATAGTTCTAATAATTTTTCATGTCATCTTTAGTATTTTCTACATATAATATCAAGTCACCTGCAAAAAGTGACAGCTTTATTTCTTCCTTTCCAATGTTAATTCCTTTATTGTCTAATAGCTGTAGCTGGGGCTTCCAACACTATATCAAATGAAAGTGGTGAGAGTGGGCATCCTTGTCTTGTTCCTGATCTTAGAGGAAACGCTTTCAGCTTTTCACCATTGAAAATGATGTTGGCTGTAAAGTTAGTCATATGTAGTCCTTATTACGTTAAAGAATGTTCCCTATACCCCTACTTTGTTGAGTTTTTTTTAATTATAAATGGATGTTGAATTTTGTCAAAAACTTTTTCTGCATCTATTGATGTGTGTAGTTGTTCAGTCATGTCTGACTCTTTGCAGCCCTATGGACTATAACCCACCAGGCTCCTCTGTCCATAGGATTTTTCAGGCAAGATACTGCAGTGGGTTGCCATATATGATTTTTATTCTTCAATTTTTAATGTGGAGTATCATCTTGATTGATTTACAGACAGTGAACCATCCATGCGTCCCTGGGATAAATCTCACTTGATCATGGTGCATGATCCTTTTAAGTATTATTGAATTCAGTTTGCTAATATTTTGTTGAGGATTTTTCCATTTATGTTTGTCAGTGATATTGGCTTGTAATATACTTTTTTAGAAAAGGCAGAGGAACCAGAGATCAAATTGCCAACATCTGCTGGATCATAGAAAAAGCAAGAGAGTTCCAGAAAAGCATCTATTTCTGCTTTATTGACTATGCCAAAGCCTTTGACTGTGTTGATCACAATAAACTGTGAAAAATTCTGGAAGAGATGGGAATACCAGACCACCTGATCTGCCTCTTGAGAAGTTTGTATGCAGGTCAGGAAGCAACAGTTAGAACTGGACATGGAACAACAGACTGGTTCCAAATAGGAAAAGGAGTTCATCAAGGCTGTATATTGTCACCCTGCTTAGTTAACTTATATGCAGAGTACATCATGAGAAACGCAGGACTGGAAGAAACACAAGCTGGAATCAAGATTGCCAGGAGAAATATCAATAACCTCAGATATGCAGATGACACCACCCTTATGGCAGAAAGTGAAGAGGAACTCCAAAGCCTCTTGATGAAAGTGAAAGTGGAGAGTGAAAAAGTTGGCTTAAAGCTCAACATTCAGAAAACAAAGATCATGGCATCCAGTCCCATCACTTCATGGGAAATAGATAGGGAAACAGTGGAAACAGTGTCAGACTTTATTTTTCTGGGCTCCAAAATCACTGCAGATGGTGACTGCAGCCATGAAATTAAAAGATGCTTACTCCTTGGAAGGAAAGTTATGACCAACCTAGAGAGCATATTCAAAAGCAGAGACATTACTTTGCCAACAAAGGTTCATCTAGTCAAGGCTATGGATTTTCCTGTGGTCATGTATGGATGTGAGAGTTGGACTGTGAAGAAGGCTGAGTGCCGAAGAATTGATGCTTTTGAATTGTGATGTTGGAGAAGACTCTTGAGAGTCCCTTGGACTGCAAGGAGATCCAACCAGTCCATTCTGAAGGAGATCAGCCCTGGGATTTCTTTGGAAGGAATGATGCTAAAGCTGAAACTCCAGTACTTTGGCCACCTCATGCGAAGAGTTGACTCGTTGGAAAAGACTCTGATGCTGGGAGGGATTGGGGGCAAGAGGAGAAGGGGACGACAGAGGATGAGATGGCTGGATGACATCACTGACTCGATGGACGTGAGTCTGAGTGAACTCCGGGAGTTGGTGATGGACAGGAAGGCCTGGCATGCTGTGATTCATGGGATCACAAAGAGTTGGACACGACTGAGCAACTGAACTGAACTGAACTGAATACTTTTTTATGGTCTCTGTCTGATTTTTGTATCATGGTGATGCTGGACTCATAGATTGAGTTCAGAAATACTCTTCCCTCTAATTTTTTTAATAGTTTGAGAAAGATAGGTTTTAACTTTCCTTTAAATATTTGTTAGACTTGACCTATGAAGTCATCTGGCCCTGAACTTTAGTTTGTTGGGGGTTTTTTGTTTTGTTTTTTTACTGATTCAGTTTCATTACTGGTAATTGATCCCTTCATATTTTCTATTTCTTCCTGATTCAGCCTTTGGAGATCGGATAGTTCTAAGAATTTATCTATTTCTTCTAGGCTGTACATTTTATTGGCATGTAATTATTCACAGCAATCTCTTATGATCCTTTGTATTTCTATAGTGTTGGTTGTAACTTCTCTTTCATTTTTTATTTTATTTAGTCCTTCTTTCTTTTTTCTTGATATGTCTGGCTATAGGCTTATTAATTTTGTCCTTTCAAAGTCTCAGCTCTTAGTTTTATTGATCTTTTCTTGGGATTTTTAGTCTCTATTTCATTTATTTCTACTCTGATCTGTTTCATTTCTTTCTTTCTAGTAACTTTGGGCTTTGTTTTTCTTTTTCTAGTTGCTTTATATATAAGGTTAGAGTGTTTCCTTGAGGTTTTTTTTGTTTGTTTGTTTTCTGAGGTAAGCTTGTACTGCTATAAATTATGCTCTTAGATTGACTTTTGCAGTGTCCCATTAGGTTTGAAATCATTGTATTTCCATTTTCACTTGTCTCCTGGTATTTTAAAATTTACTTTTTTGGTTGTTTAGTAGCATGTTGTTTAGCCTCAATGTATTTGTGGTTTTTGCAGTTTTTTCTTGTGCTTGATTTCTACCTTTATATTGTTGTGGTCAGAAAAGATGTTAGATATGTTTTCAATCTTTTTCAATTTATTGACTTGTTTTTTGGTCTAGCCTGTGATCTCTCTTGGAGAATGTTTCATGTGCATTTGAAAAGAATGTGTATTTCATTGCTTTTGGATGGAATGCTCTACATATATCCGTCAAATTCACATGGTCTAATGTGACATTTAAGGACAGTGTTTCCTTATAGATTTTCTGTCTGAATGATCTGTGCCATGATATAATTAGGGTATTAAAATCCCCCAGTATTACTGTGTTACTGTCAATTTTCCCCTTTGTGCTTGTTAACATTTGCTTTATGTATTTATATATAGACATTAGTATGCTAGATTTTGTCCTCAAACTATCCTCATTTTCTAAAAAAATATTTTTATTTTTTCCATTCAGCTTAGGTGATTTTCACTACTCTGTCTTTCAGTTCTCTGATCCATTCTTGTGCATCATCTAACCTTTTGTTGATTCCTTCTACTCTATTTTTTTTTTAATTTCAGTTATTGTAGTCTTCAATTCTGTTTCTTTGTATATTTAAACTCTTTTTGAAATTCTTACTGTTCTCATCCATTCTTCTGAATTCAGTGATCATCTTTATGATCATTACCTTGAACTCTTTATTGGGTAGATAAATTATCTCCACTTTGTTAATTTCTTCTCCTGGGGTTTTGTCTTGTTTCTTCATTTGAAACATATTCCTTTATCTCCTCATTTTGCCTAATTCTCCATGTTCATTTCTATATATTAGTCGGTTGGTCATATTGCCTCATCTTGGAAAAGTAGCCTTATGTAGGAGATGTACTATTTGGCCCAATACCATACTCCCTTTTGGTCACCAGACCTATGTGCTCCAGAGATGCCCACTATGTGGGCTACATAGGCTCTTCTATTGTGGTGGAGAGGACTACTATGGGCACAGTGGTAGATGGGGTTCCCTAGCCCAGTTGGTTGCCAGGCTCTGCCTTCTATCATGACTGCCAATTTGCTTGGTGGTGGGGCTGGGTCTTGGGGCAGCAGGCTATGGAGCTGGAGGGCCTGAAACTGGTGCCAACTTGCTGGTGGGGAGGTAAGCTCCTATTGTTATAGGCTAGAGGACACCAAAATGGCACTTGCCAATACCAGTGTCTTTGTGGTAGAAGGAGCTCCCCAAAATGGCTACCAGAAGCATCTATGGCCCAGAGGGAGTCCCAGTTTCCTCCTGCCTCTCTGGGAGGCTCTCTAGGGTCAGCAAGTGGGTACAAACCAAGCACCTTTCAAAGTACTGCCTCTGCTGTATGACTTGGAGCATGTTAGACTTTGTGTGCACCCTTTAAGAACAGAGTTTCTGTTTCTCACAGCCATCTAGTTCTCCTGCACACAAGTTCCACTGGCTTTCAAAGATATCTAGGGACTTGCCTTCGTAGTGCAGCAACTCTGGACTAGGGAATCTGATATGGAGCTTGGACCCTTTACTCCCTGGGGAGACCCTTTGCAATTGTGATTTTCTTTTCATTTGTGAGTTATCTACCCAAAGGTGTGGGTCTTTACTATATATGTGTACATGTTTCCACCCCTCCTACCTGTCTCATTGTGGTTCCTGCTTTATATCTTTACTGCTGCTGCTAAGTCACTTCAGTCGTGTCCGACTCTGTACGACCCCATAGACGGCAGCCTACCAGGCTCCTCCGTCCCTGGGATTCTCCAGGCAAGAACACTGGAGTGGGTTGCCATTTCCTTCTCCAATGCATGAAAGTAAAAAGTGAAAGTGAAGTCGCTCAGTCGTGTCCAACTTTTCACAACCCCATGGACTGCAGCCTACCACGCTCCTCTGTCCATGGGATTTTCCAGGCAAGAGTACTGGAGTGGGTCGCCATTGCCTTCTCCACTTTATATCTTTAGTTGTGGAAAATCTTTTCTGTTAGTCTTCAGGTTCTTGTCATATATAGTTGCTCTGTAAATAGTTGTAATTTGGTTGTGCCTATGGGAGGAGGGGAGTTCAGGGTCTCACTACTCCACTTTTAACCACTGGTCACACCTTTAACCATTTTTAACTGTAGAATTTCACACCTTTAACCATTTTTAACTGTAGAATTTAATGTATTTTAGTACACTTATAAGTGTATAGTTATCAACACTAGCTCCAGAAAATCCCAGACCTCTTAAGAACTCTGATCTCCATTCTTCCCTTTATTAGCCCCTGGAAAACATTCATTTGCTTTATGTCTCTATTGATTTGGATATTATGGATATTTAATATAAATATTATCATACAATATGTGGCCTTTTATGTCTGGTTTGTAACTCACTTGTCTTTCTTTGCCCACCTTCGTGATGTTTCACTTTATGCATGTGCAGCTTCATATATAGTAACAGACTCGAGGGAAGCTTTTTAAAGACTTTTGGAGAATGTTTTTTTGTACTAATCCCTCATCTCTGGTATTCTTCCTCACAAACTTCAGCCACCTCTACCTCCAATATCTTTATTGTCAACTCAGAAAGGCAAACACTCCTCCTCTTTATGCCACCATCCATAGGATGCCTTTAGTCAAAATCCAAAGCAATCGTAGGGCTTACCTTGATTGCTTCCCTTTTCTCAGGAACCACACCCTTGTGCTGCCAATTATATAGAGTCTGAAAACATTGTAGTTATTTGATATATTTGCTCATTATCTAGTTCTTCAAGGCAGAGGATATGCCTGATTCCAGTTTGTCTATCATTTCTGTCATTTGTTTTATTTTAGCATGTGTGTGTGCATGTTAAGTTGCTTCAGTTGTGTCTGACTCTTTGCAACACAAAGAGTAGACTGTAGCTATTCCAGGGTCTGTAGCTGGCATAGACCTATGGACTGTAGCTTGCCAGGGTCCTCTGTCCATGGGATTCTCCAGGCAAGATTATTGGAGTGGGTGGCCATGCCCTCCTCCAGGGGATCTTCCCCACCCAGGGATCAAACCTGTGTCTCTTACGTCTCTTGCATTGGCAGGTGGGTTCTTTACCACTAGCACCACCTAGGAAGCCCTTATTTTAGCATATTTTGCACAATTCTAGGACAATTTACTTACAGAGTCCCCTCACCCTGTGTGAAGCCTTATTGGAAAAGGAACCAGCTAGTCAGCTTGGTGTCTACCTAACACACAGAAATATTCACCCATCTTCGCCATAACAAAAGTGAGAGTACATTATGTCTCTGTCTTCACCCTGCTATCTCTTTTAGATCAACAGAATAAGTAGTGACAAGCTATGTTTTTTTTTTCCAGTAGACATGTATGGATGTGAGAGTTGGACCATAAAGAAGGCTGAGCACCAAAGAGTTGATGCTTTCAAACTGTGGTGCTGGAGAAGACTCTTGAGAATCCCTTGGACTGCAAGAAGATCCAACCACTCCATTCTAAAGCAAATCGATTCTGAACACTCATTGGAAGGACTGATGCTGAAGCTGAAGCTCTAATACTTTGGCCATGTGATGTGAAAAGCTGACTCATTGGAAAAGACCCTGATGCTGGGAAAGATTGAAAGCAAAAGGAGGGGTTGGCAGAGGATGAGATGGTTAGATGGTATCATCAACTCAATGGACATGAATTTGAGCAAGCTCCAGGAGATAGTGGAGGACATGGTAGCCTGGCATGCTGCAGTCCATGGGGTCACAGAGTCAGACACAACTTAATGACTAAACAACAACAACAACTAAGAACTGTACACCAGTTCTGTATGTACCCTCTTCTTGCAGATCTTTCTCTGCATGTAATTCTCTTAGAGCCTCCACCTCTACTCGGTTTAAAAGAGGATAGAACTATGCTCTTCCTTTCATCCATGAAAAAGGGATAGAATTGACTTTCATCACGTGCCACCCCTGGAGTCTGAATGTGCATGCATTCAATTGGACTTCGCTTCAGTCATATCCAACTCTTTGTGACCCTATGGACCATAGCCTGCCAGCTCCTCTGTCCGTGGGATTCTCCAAGCAAGAATACTGGAGGGGGCTGCTGTGCCCTTCTCCAGAGGATCTTCCTGACCCAGGGATTGAACCCATGTCTCTTATGCATCCTGCATTGGCAGGCAAGTTCTCAACCACTAGCTCCACCTGGGAAGCCAGGAGTCTGAATACCTTAGTTAAAATTCTATCTGCACTTTTTACTGTGGGCTTCCCAGGTGGCGCTACTGGTAAAGAACCCACCTGCCAATGCAGGGAACATAAGAGACGTAGGTTTGACCCGAGTCAGGAAGATCCCCTGGAGAAGGAAATGGAAACCCACTCCAGTATTCTTGCCTGGAGAATCCCATGGACAGAGGAGCCTGGTGGGGCTACAGGCCATTGGGTCACAAAGAGTCAGACATGACTGAAGTGACTTGGCACACATGCATTTTATAGAAGGTAGAGATGCTAATGATAGAGAATACCAGAAAAACAGGCTTATTAGAAGGATGAACTATGGTGCTGTGTTTGCTAAGTCACTTCAGTCGTGTCTGACTCTATGCGACTCTATGGATCATAGCCTGCCAGGCTCCTCTGTCCATGGGATTCTTCAGGCAAGAATACTGGAGTGGGTTTCCATGCCCTCCTCCAAGGGATCTTCCTGACCCAGGGATCAAACCTGTGCTTCTTACATAACCTGCATTAGCAGGTGGGTTCTTTACCACTAGCACCACCTGGGAAGCCCTGAACTATGGTACTTAATTTCATTTCTGTAATCCATTCTGAAGGAGATCAGCCCTGGGATTTCTTTGGAGGGAATGATGCTGAAGCTGAAACTCCAGTACTTTGGCCACCTCATGCGAAAAGTTGACTCATTGGAAAAGACTCTGATGCTGGGAGGAATTGGGGGCAGGAGGAGAAGGGGACGACAGAGGATGAGATGGCTGGATGGCATCACTGACTCAATGGACATGAGTCTGAGTGAACTCCGGGAGTTGGTGATGGACAGGGAGGCCTGGCGTGCTGCGATTCATGGGGTCACAAAAAGTCGGACACAACTGAGCGACTGAACTGAACTGAACTGTAATCTATTCAGTTAATAAAGAGTGACTGCTTTCAAATTGGAAAAAAGAACCCCCCCAAAATTCAATAATCTGCATGAAAAAGCTGTTTATAGAGGCTTCAGGACTTCTCCACCCCACCAACAGATCTTTTGCCTCTATCACAACTAACCATTCCTTAATAACTGTGACAACAATGCCCCACTCTTTTTAAGATCTCTTTTCTTTCTCCTCTTAAATAGTTTTTGGAACTACTTACCTAAAAGTGGTTGGTGGCAACTTTGCCTTTATGATAAGCCTCTGTTTTCCTAAAAACAAATATTAAGAACACATTTCTGAGAATTCCCTGGTGTTCCAGTGGTTAGGACTCCATGCTCTCACTGCCTGGGAGGACCCAGGTTCAATCCCTGGTCAGGGAACTAAAATCCCACAAGCTGCACAGCATGGCCAAAAATAAATAAATAAGTAAATAAACATTAAAAAAAAGAACACATCCCTCTTTCTGTTGCATATATTTCAAGCTAACCAATCAACAACAGATTCACTGATTAGTACCAAAAGTCTTGGCAACAAAAACTTTGGTGTGATAATTGACTAAATGGGGCCAGTTTCTGTTCAGTTCAGTTCAGTCGCTCAGTCGTGTCTGACTCTTTGTGACCCCATGAATCGCAGCACGCCAGGCCTGCCTATCCATCACCAACTCCCGGAGTTCACTCAGACGTCCATCGAATCAGTGATGCCATCCAGCCATCTCATCCTCTGTTGTCCCCTTCTCCTCCTGCCCCCAGTTCCTCCCAGCATCAGAGTCTTTTCCAGTGAGTCAACTCTTCGCATGAGGTGGCCAAAGTACTGGAGTTTCAGCTTTAGCATCATTCCCTCCAAAGAAATCCCAGGGCTGATCTCCTTCAGAATGGACTGGTTGGATCTCCTTGCAGTCCAAGGGACTCTCAAGGGTCTTCTCCAACACCACAGTTCAAAACAGATTCTGTTAGTGCTCCTAATTGCCCAATGTGACTGAGTAAGGTCTTTGTTGTTGTTGTTTAGTCATTAAGTCGTGTCTGACTGTTTTGTGTCCCATGGACATAGCCCGTCAGGCTGTTCTGTCCATGGGATTTTCCAGGCAAGAATACTGGAGTGGGTTGCCATTTCTTTCTCCAGAGTAAGGTCTAAAGAAACATAAATAAGATAGAGATGTATGGGAGAAATGAAAATCTATTGGATTCTAAATAAGAGTGCCAAGGAAAGGTGGGATCTTTTAAACACAGTATTAAGGGAGATAAAAGGGCATGGTACAAACTGGGAGAGAGAAGGCATGATACTGAGATCAAAGTAGTAAAATTTTATGACTGACTTTTGAGATCTGAAAATCTAAGGACAAGGTGTGTAGCATTATGGAATCAAGAGCTCGCCTAATGAAAAGGCCTCCACATACTCAGGAGTGCCTCTAAAGTGTAGCCTCTAGTTGTCCTGTACATTTTAAACTTCCAAAAATATATCTGGTTGGAGAGTCTACATTTCTTATGACTCAGCAACAGAAACAGATGGCTGGGTCTTTTTATCCTCTTATCGTGAATCTTTTTTCTAAATGCATGTATTGTTACTGTATTTCTGATTATTAAAGAAATATAGGTTTATGGGGGGAAGAATAGGAAATTATCAGAACAAAAGTACAAACCACGATCCCAATCATTACTTCCTTCCTTAATTTACCCCATCCCCTCCAATTTGGTTGCAAGAATTGAAGTGCAAGGAAAATGATGGCTGTTAGTGACTGAGGAGACGGTGGGTGAAAGGAAGACTGCTACCTTTCTGTTCTTGTAGTTTAGAAGAGGATGAATAGTCTTCTCTATCCAATACAACCGTTTAAAAAGTAACAATTGTTAATATGACTATGGTAATCAGAGAGAGGCAAATTCCAACTACAGGGAGAAGGGGCTCCTTTTGACCTCTGGAATTAGCAGTGACAAAAATGAATGACAGGGCCTGGTGGGGGTGGGGGGAGGTTGGTAAGCTGCTCCACTTCTCCAGCACAGCTGGTGGGAGGGGAAAGTGGGGACCAGAGTTGGAGGATGACATAATCCTCACGTGATCAGGAGCTGGCATGAAGTCCCTGTATTTCTGGGATTCTTTCTCCTCTGGCTACCAGCTCCTTACTGCCCTGCAGGTGTTCCTGCTTGTGACCAAGAGAAAGAGGACATAAAATCTTTAAATCCCAGCAGGTTGGTGTGAGGGAACCACTGGAACTCTTGGGGTAGTAGTGGCTGAATCTAGTACTGGAGAAGGTCTAGGACTGCTTGCCCCAACCCCTGTGGAGATAATTGTATTTTTGAAGGAGGGTGGGGCTGGAGTAGGTGGAAGTCTCTTGAGAGACACCCAGAAATTTAGTGGTAGTTTAGAAATAATCAGCTTCCCTCACACTGGTAAGATTTCCCTTTTTTCTTCTTTTCTTTCCCCAACTCCAATGAAGGAAATGAGGCGTGGGCTGGTGTGTAGAGAAAGGCTGGAATCCTGAGGTGGAGACAGAGAAATTTAGAGATAATTTGAAAATAGTTCGTCTCACTGACTGCTGGTCAAGGGATGCAGTGAAGTGGGGAGTGAGGGGACAGTGGTCCTCGTAGGACTAGGCCTGAGGGTGAGGGATGCGAGGTGGGGGCTGCACAGAGATCGAGTAGGAAAGGATAGGAACAGGAGGGGAAACAGGAGGTAGGAAATTTGTGGGTAACAACAGTGATGAGGATCCTGGATTCAAGATAATAATGTGTTGTCTCTGGGACTGGTTGATTCACAGAGAACTCCCTCCTCCCCTCTCCTTCCTTTCTGCCAGCAGGTCTGAGGGTCTGTGTTCACAGATCTCTCAAGGCAAGAAAAAGAGAAGGAAACTATCCCAAACCGTCTCTGGTCAGTATGAGGGAGGCACTCAGCGGTCTCTCAGGGTGGGTGTTGGAAAGGTCGAGAGCTGGGTTAAATTTTCGGCCTCACAGCTCACCTCCCTGTCTGCTCCCCTTCTCCCGCACATCAGAGAGGCCATTTAACCTTGTCTGCTGGAGAAATGGTGGGTTGCTGAAGGAGGAGAAAGGAGGTGGAGAAGGGGTGGGAGAGGAAAGGGCGGCATCTCAAATTTCAGGAGGGCTGGACCAGTGTGGTAGGGGTAAGGTATCAGGCGAGTAACCAGCTTCAAAGAGAAACTGACAAGGTTGAATCAAAAGAAGTGAAGCAATCTTACTTACATTTTCTCTCTGGACTTAAGCAGGGAATCACTACATCATGCAAAAATCCTGCAAAGAAAATGAAGGAACGCCCAAGTGCAATATGCCAAAGAGACAGGAAGAGCACTCCTATGGAGAGTTCTAACGCCAGCAAACAGAAGGGAATTTTAGGCAAAGGCTGCTTCAGTCTCTCGAGGAATTTAAAGAGGACATAGACTTCAAGCATTTTAAGGATGAAGAAAGGACAAGAGAGGGAGATGGGATGGAAAGGCATTTGGAAGAGATAAGGGGTCTGAGAAAGAAATTTAGGGCTTTGCTTTCTAACCATAGGCATTCTCGGGACCATCCATATCCCATTTAATGCACTTCTCCCCTGAATTCAACTATTTTCTGTTATTAATATTGCAGCATTGGTTCCTTTTGTCTGCGTTTTCTTGTGAAATATTTGCTACTATTTTATTCCAATCCTTCAATGTTTTACGTGTGACTCTTGTTACCATCATTTCATCTTTTGACCTGATCTCACTCATTTAATAGAGTTGTTTCATTTGTTTGCATGTGAAGATGCTCATTGCATATTGTAAAGTGAAAATAATATGTTGAAAAAATTATATCTATAAATATACCTATCTATGTATGTCTTATATGTACATTTATATATGTCATAATACCAAAAAAGTCTGAATTATTATGTAACAAAAGGTTAACAGTGATTTGCTGTTATCTGCATTTTATTTTATTTTCTTACTTATCTGCATCTTCTCATTTTCCAAAAATGAATTATATGTATGTGTGTGTGTATGTGTGGATTACTTGTGTCACAAAAAACTAAAACAGACATGATAAAATAAATTGTCAATCACCTTTGAAGGGCAATGAAACAACAAACTCCTAATAACAGAACTTGGAGTAGGAAATGGCAACCCACTCCAGGATTCTTGCCTGGAGAATCCCATGGACAGAGGAGCCTGGTGAGCAAAGAGTCCGTACATGACTGAAGTGACTTAGCACATGTGCACACAGTATATATGTATGTATACTTAAGCATTATTTATTAACTGGACTTTGCATTTTGCATTTTCAAGTAAAGGTAATTATATTTCATTATATTTCTATTGATTACTGCTGTGACTTATGCATACTGGGTACTTAAAAAATGTTTACTTAATTAGAATTATAGTGTTCTTGGCCTAGTTTTTTGCAGCCCAAAAAATAAAGTCTGACACTGTTTCCACTGTTTCCCCATCTATTTCCCATGAAGTGATGGGACCAGATGCCATGATCTTCGTTTTCTGAATGTTGAGCTTTAAGCCAACTTTTCCACTCTCCACTTTCACTTTCATCAAGAGGCTTTTGAGTTCCTCTTCACTTTCTGCCATAAAGGTGGTGTCATCTGCATATCTGAGGTTATTGATATTTCTCCCGGCAATCTTGATTCCAGCTTGTGCTTCTTCCAGCCCAGCGTTTCTCATGATGTACTCTGCATGTAAGTTAAATAAGCAGGGTGACAATATACAGCCTTGACGTACTCCTTTTCCTGTTTGGAACCAGTCTGTTCTTCCATGTCCAGTTCTAACTGTTGCTTCCTGACCTGCATACAGGTTTCTCAAGAGGCAGGTCAGGTGGTCTGGTATTCCCATCTCTTTCAGAATTTTCCACAGTTTATTGTGATCCACACAGTCAAAGGCTTTGGCATAGTCAATAAAGCAGAAATAGATTGCAGCCATGAATTTAAAAGACACTTACTCCTTCGAAAGAAAGTTATGACCAACCTCAATAGCATATTAAAAAGTAGAGATATTACTTTGCCAACAAAGGTCCGTCTAGTCAAGGTTATGGTTTTTCCAATGGTCATGTATGGATGTGAGAGTTGGACTGTGAAGAAAGCTGAGCGCCGAAGAATTGATGCTTTTGAACTGTGGTGTTGGAGAAGACTCTTGAGAGTCCCTTGGACTGCAAGGAGATCCAACCAGTCCATTCTAAAGGAGATCAGTCCTGGGTGTTCTTTGGAAGGACTGATACTGAGGCTGAAACTCAGGTACTTTGGCCACCTCATGCGAAGAGTTGACTCATTGGAAAAGACCCTGATGCTGGGAGGGATTGGGGGCAGGAGGAGAAGGGGACAACAGAGGATGAGATGGCTGGATGGCATCACCAATTCAATGGACATGAGTTTGAGTGAACTCCGGGAGTTGGTGATGGACAGGGAGGCCTGGCGTGCTGCGATTCATGGGGTCGCAAAGAGTCAGACACAACTGAGCAACTGAACTGAACTGAACTGGCCTAGTTCTACCTTTGATAGCTTAAAGTTGGGAATAATATATTTCTTTAGAAACTGTAACTTTTATTTTCAAAAGGAATGCAACAGGAAAGGGGTTATTCCCCAAATTCAACCTACAAAACTATTATAACATTGTATAATTGATGTCTATCAAAAAATCAACTCCTAACATTATAATCATCTAGAGTACTTGTTACAAACACACATTTTTGACAAATATCTCCCCATACACACACACACACACTTGTACAAAATCAGAATCTCTGTACATATGGCCTTGGAATCTTCATTTTGGGAGTTCCCATGAAATTATGTTCTCCAAAACTGCTTCAAAAATTCTCACTATAGAACCTGTTTCAACTGAGCAGTGCAGAAGCAGTTTCCTTATAACCAAAGAGCCTAATCATTTATCCTTCATAATTAAGGGCTCTTGAAAGTCAAAATGGTTGTTACCATAGCTGGAAAATTGAGGGTACACACCAAGTAAATCTATGTGGAGAATAAGCATTGTTCACCCTTAGTAGAAGGCAAGAAGAAAAATGGAAAATGAATAAAATAAAAACAAGTTGCTATCTCTATTAAATAGACAAATGTTTACTTACAGTACTCAGCTTTATTGAATATGTAGGCATTTTCATACTCACTGAGAGAGTAAATTGCTATATCCATTTTTTTTTGCTTCCATTCACTGTAAGTATCAAAAGCTCTATACTTTGCATGCTCCATGTCTCACAAATTCTACTGCTTAGACTTTGTCCTAAAGAAATAATTAAAAAAAAAAAGAAAGAATCAGAGCAGTGAGCAAATTTTTAGCTATAAGCATTTTTATTTAAAGATTTCATACATTTTCAGGGAGCTTTTTTAACCTAAGAATCAACTACATAGACTATTGAATCAAAAGGAAATGAACATAGATTCCTACTAGCCACATACACAAAAATACATCCCAGGTAGATTAAAGATGAAAATGTGAAAAATACAAATAAAATATTGAAATGAAAATTAAGAAAAACTTGTATAGTCTTGTGTTGTGATTATCTTCTTAAGCATGAAAGAAAATCCAGAGATTGTTAAGGAAAAAAATATAAATATCTAAAAGCAAGAAATAGCCTGGAAGAAAAATATTTGCAATAGCATGACAGATAACAGGAAAATATCTCTAATGCCCCAATAGCTTTTGCAAATGGAAAGGAAAAAATAAACAAATCTATAAAAATATGTACATACCATATTACATAAAATTCCATTGCTTTGTATTATAATAGAGATACATATCCGAGATATATGATATATACACAGAATGCTTAGATGGATGTTTATTGTGACATTGTAAAAGCCAAGATATTAGAAATAGCTAACTCATCAAAAGGAAAAGGTCAAATAAACTGTGGTCTAGCTATATACTAAGAAAAGTACATAGTAGTTAAAAAGAATGAGATTCTTTTTTTTTTTTAATTTTAATTGGAGGCTAATTACTTTAAAATATTGTAGTGGTTTTTGCCATACATTGACATGAATCAGCCAAGAATGAGATTCTTATGGTGAATATTGCTGAGTAAAGACATTATATACCTTTATGTTGCTATTGTCACAAGTAATGAATTACCTAGTTCACCTTAATATAATTTGCTTTAACCACACATTCAATTTCAACTTCCTTCCCACGATTAAATATTTATCAGCTTTGTGGATATCCATCTAAAAATTAATATATTTCTGTTTTGTATTTTAGCTAAATATTATAATGTTACATTATGACTTTCAGGAGCTCTTAATTATGAATTATAAACTAGTAGGCTCTCTGATTATAAGAAGACTCCTGTACAGCTCACCTGAAACTGAGTCTATGGTTATGTATGAACATCAACTTTACAGTTATTGTTTTGTGCATTTGTCTTTTAAGTCATATAGAAGAAAAAGAGAAGTTATAAACCAAATATGCAAAACTATTTGCTTTTGTATTTAGTTATGTAGTTATCTCTACCATTGTTGTTTATGTCTTCATATGACTTTGAGTTATGCATTTACCTCGTGTCCCTTCATTTCAGCTTGAAAGTCTTATAGGATGTTCCAAAGGTCAGTGAATACAAATGCAATGAATCTATTTTCTATAGTATAAATATAATTTATGCTATTCAAACTATTCCCCTGTTGATTAGCATTCAAGCTATTTCTATATTTTGCCCACTAAAAGAATTGCTACCTGCCATGAGCATGCTTGTACATATATTCAAACTACTGGTGCTTTTATTTCTGTAGAATAGATTCTGGAAAGTAAAACTGCTTGATCAGAAAGTACATGTTCTGGGAATTCTCTGGTGGTCCCGTGGTTAGGACTCTGCACTTTTCCTGTGAGGAATTGGGGTTCAGTCCCTGGTAGGGGAACTAAGATCCAGCAAGGTGAGTAGCAAGGCCAAAAAGAAAAAAAAAAAAGTTCGTGTTCTTTTACTTTTTCCAGCTTTCATTGCACATATGTTGGGGCCATTGAATGTACTATAAGACACATCTAAGGCTTATAAACAATGCAGGGTGATCTCTCCACACTCCTTTCAGTAACCTTGGAAACCATGTGTGCCATCTGGATCACATAAAACTGTGAGATGAATGCAGGCTAGATATCCAAACAATCAATGGAGGAGAGCCAAGCTGGAGAGCCAATAACTCTCATGAACTGACATGAAGGAATAATAAACCATTTTAAAGTCAGTGAGTCAGGAAGATCCCCTGGAGGAGGAAATAGCAACTCACTCCAGTATTCTTGCTTAATCCCATGGACAGAGGAGGCTGGTGAGCAACAGTCCATGCTGTCACAGAGTCAGACATGACTGAGCAGCCACATCTTAACATCTTGACAAAGTCAGTGAGATAGCCTCATTAATCTCAATATACTGCTTTAACTACACCTTAACCCAATTTCAAGCTGGTTTTAGAAAAGGCAGAGGAACCAGAGATCTAATTGCCAACATCTGCTGGATCATAGAAAAAGCAAGAGAGTTCCAGAAAAACATCTATTTCTGCTTTATTGACTATGCCAAAGCCTTTGACTGTGTGGATCACAATAAACTGTGGAAAATTCTGAAAGAGATGGGAATACCAGACCACCTGATCTGCCTCTTGAGAAGTTTTTATGCAGGTCAGGAAGCAACAGTTAGACCTGGACATGGAACAACCGACTGGTTCCAAATAGGAAAAGGAGTTCGTCAAGGCTGTATATTGTCACCCTGCTTATTTAACTTATATGCAGAGTACATCATGAGAAATGCAGGACTGGAAGAAACACAAACGGAAATCAAGATTGCCAGGAGAAATATCAATAACCTCAGATATGCAGATGACACCACCCTTATGGCAGAAAGTGAAGAGGAACTCAAAAGCCTCTTGATGAAAGTGAAAGTGGAGAGTGGAAAAGTTGGCTTAAAGCTCAACATTCAGAAAACGAAGATCATGGCATCTGGTCCCATCACTTCATGGGAAATAGATGGGGAAACAGTGCCAGACTTTATTTTTCTGGACTCCAAAATCACTACAGATGGTGACTGCAGCCATGAAATTAAAAGACGCTTACTCCTTGGAAGGAAAGTTATGACCAACCTAGAGAGCATATTCAAAAGCAGAGACATTACTTTGCCAACAAAGGTTCGTCTAGTCAAGGCTATGGTTTTTCCAGTGGTCATGTATGGATGTGAGAGTTGGACTGTGAAGAAGGCTGAGCGCCGAAGAATTGATGCTTTTGAACTGAGGTGTTGGAGAAGACTCTTGAGAGTCCCTTGGACTGCAAGGAGATCCAATCAGTCCATTCTGAAGGAGATCAGCCCTGGGATTCCTTTGGAAGGAATGATGCTAAAGCTGAAACTCCAGTACTTTGGCCACCTCATGCGAAGAGTTGACTCATTGGAAAAGACTCTGATGCTGGGAGGGATTGGGGGCAAGAGGAGAAGGGGACAACAGAGGATGAGATGGCTGGATGGCATCACTGACTCGATGGACGTGAGTCTGAGTGAACTCCAGGAGTTGGTGATGGACAGGGAGGCCTGGCATGCTGCGATTCATGGGGTTGCAAAGAGTCGGACACGACTGAGCAACTGATCTGATCTGATCTGATCTAACCCAGTTTCAATCTCTTCTCCACAAACACTTACCAGTTTGACAGCTATCCATCTAGAAATTTATATATTTCAGTATACATTTTAACTAAATGTTATAAAATTACATTTACTGCCCTACTGTTTTTACTTAAAAATATTCCTAGAGATGCTTCAAAAAAGAATCTCATTCTTTTTAATGACTATGTAGTTTTGTTAGACACAGCATAGTTTATTTGATCTTTCCCTCCTGATGACTTGGGCTATTTCCAATATTTTGACTCTTACAAACAATCCCACAGTAAAAATCCATCTATGCATTTTTGAGCATGCGTGTACATATATCTCCATAGTAATACAAAGCAGTGCAAGTGTTAGGTCATATAGCATGTACACAATTTTACTTGTTTGTTTATTTACCAGTGTATGCCAGAAGCACATAATCATCTTGAAAGTCCTGTTGAATACTGATGTAAAAATTCTCAACTAAATGCTACCAAACTAAACTAGCAGCATATTGAAAGGATTTTACATCATGATGAAATAGGATTTGTCCATGAAATGAAAGAGTGATTCAATACATGAAAATCAAGTAATGTCATATAGTTTACATTATATATATATTAATATGTACATTATATGTTACATTAATATAAGAAAGGTAAACACATTGTCTCAATACAAAAGAAAGTATTTGACAAATTCCAACATTGTTTTATAATACAAACACTCAACAAACTAAGAATATAAGAGAGTTGTCTTACATGATAAAGGACATTTATAAGAAACTCAAAACTAAATTATACTCAACAGTAAAGGATTGAAATCTTTCTATGTAATATCAGAAACAAGACAAGGTTGCCTGCTTTCATCAATATTTTACTGAACGTTCTAGCCAGGGAAATTAAGCAAGAAAAAGACATTAATCAAATCCAAATTGGAAAAAAAGTATCTTTATTTGCAGATGATGTGACACTATATGGGCTTCTCTGGTGGCTCAGATGGTAAAGAATCCGCCTGCAATTCAGGAGATCTGGGTTCAATCACTGGGTTGGGAAAATCCCCTGGAGGAGGGCATGGCAATCCACTCCAGAATTCTTGCCTGGAGAATCCCCATGGACAGAGGAGCCTGGTGGGCTGTACAGTCCATGGGGTCGCAAAGAGTTGGACACGACTGAGCAACTAAGCACATCATATATAATAAATCCCAAAGAGTATGTAAGAAGGCTGCTGCTGCTGCTGCTAAGTCACTTCAGTCGTGTCCGACTCTGTGTGACCCCGTAGACGGCAGCCCACCAGGCTCCCCCATCCCTGGGATTCTCCAGGCAAGAACACTGGAGTGGGTTGCCATTTCCTTCTCCAATGCATGAAAGGGAAAAGTGAAAGGGAAGTCGCTCAGTCATGTCCGACTCTTGGCGACCCCATGGACTGCAGCCCACCAGGCTCCTCCATCCATGGGATTTTCCAGGCAAGAGTACTGGAGTTGGGTGCCATCGCCTTGTCCATGCAAGAAGGCTGCTAGAGCTAATAGATGAACTAACTTGGCAAACTGCAAGACACAAGATAGCCGTCCAAATTCTGTTGTATTTTTGTATACTAGCAATGAGGAATCCAAAAATGAAATTAAGAAAACTATTCTATGCACAAAAGCATGATAAAGAGCAGAACACTTAGGAATAAAGTTATCCAAGGAAGTTCAATATTCATACACTGAAAATTACAAAACCATTGAAAGTAATGAAATAAGACCTAAATAAATGGAAAGATACCCCATGCTCATGAATTAGAAGATCTATATTCTTATAGTGGCAATAATTCCCAAAGCAATCTACAGATTCAATGTGATTCCTTTCAAAACAAGAACAATCCATTTTCCCAAAACGGATAAGCTAACAAAAATTCTTATGGAATTTTTGAAATCCCAAATAGGTTAAAAAAATCTTGAAGGGAAAACAAAGTAAAAAAAGACTCACATTTTCTTATTAAAAAATCCTATAAATTTATAGTAATCAAAGGAGTGTACTACTGACATAAGGATAGAGATAAATGGAATAGAATTTAGAATCCAGAAATTTTTTTATGGCCAATTAATTTTTGACAAGAGTGACAAGTCCATTCAATTGGAGAAAGTATAAGCTGTTCCATAAGTGGTAATGAGACAACTGGATATCTGCACGTAGAAGAGTGAATTTAGACTTCAATTCACATTATATTCAAAAACAAACTAAAAATGGATTAAAGATCTAAGTGAAGAAGCTAAAACCATAAAACTTTTGAAACAAAACAGAAGCAATTCATTAGCCAAAAAAAAAAAAAAAAGATGAATTGGACTTCATCAAAATTAAAAACATTTGTCCATCAAAGGATACGATCAGAGACTTCCCTGGAGGTCCAGTGGTTAAGACTCTGTGCTTCCACTGCAGGGGGCTCATGTTTGATCCCTGGCCAGGGAACTAAGATCCCACATGCCATGCCATGTGGCATGGCCAAAACAAAACAAAACAAACAAATAAATAATCTTTTTTAAAAAGGCACACTATCAAAAAAGTGAAAAGACAACCTACATAATGGAAGAAATATTTCTAAATAATATATCTGATAAAGGTCTAGTGTTAGAATATATGGGCTTCTCTGATGGCTCAGCTGGTAAAGAATCTGCCCGCAATGCAGGAGACCTGGGTTCAATCCATGGGTTGGGAAGATCCCCTGGAGAAGGGAAAGGCTACCCATTCCAGTATTCTGGTCTGGAGAATTCCATGGAATAGTTCATGGGGTCTCAAAGAGTCAGACATGAATGAGCAACTTTCACATTAGAATATATAAAGAATTCCTGCAATTCAACAACAAAAAGACAAACAACCCAATTTAAAAATTTTGCAAAGGACTTTAATATAGACTTTTCTCCAGAAAGGATACAATTGGTCACAAGGAGCATTAAAATATGTTCAACATTATTAGTCATTAGAGAAATAGAAATCAAAACCACAATGAGATACCACTTACACCCACTATGATGGCTCTAATCCATAAAACTGAAAATAACAAGAGTTGGTAAGAACATGAAAAATTGTAATCCTGGGCTTCCCTGGTGGAGAATTCACCTTCAATATATGAGACAGGAGTTTGATCCTTGGTCCTGGAAGATCCCACACACCACAGAGCAACTAAGCCCGTGTGCCACAACCACCGAGCCCATGCACCCTAGAGCCTGTGCTCCACAACAAGAGAAGCCACTGCAATGAGAAGCCTGTGCACTGCAACTAGAGAGTAGCCACCACTCGCTGCAACTGGAGAAAAGCCTGCATGCAGCAATGAAGACCCAGCACAGCTGGAAAAAAAATGTAATCCTTACAGATTGCAAATGTGAATGTAAAATGGTACAGCGCCTGTAGAAAAGTGAGTTCTTCAAAAGGTTCAACATAGAGTTACTATATGATCCAATAATTATACTAGAAATGAACCCCTTTTCAGAATTTAAAAAAGGTATTCAAACAGTTGTACAGAAATTTTTATAGCAACACTATTCACAATAGCCTAAAGATGGAAACAACCCAGATGTCCATCAAATGATGAGCTGACAAACAAAATGGGATATACCCATGCAATGGACTACCATTCAGTCCTAAAAATGAATGAAGTACTGATACATTCTACAGTGTGGATGAACCTTGAAAACATTATGCCAAGTGAAAGAAGCCAAACATGAAAGGTCACATATTGCATGATGCCATTTGTATGAAATATCAAAATATGTAAATACATAAAGACAAAAAGCAAATTAGTGATTCCCAGGGCTGGGGACAGGGCAGAAAGGGGAGTGACTGTTTAACGGGTACAAGATATCCTTTGGGACTAATGCAAATGTTTTGGAACTAGATAGAAGTGACAGTTGTGCAGCTTTGTGAGCGTACTAAATGCCACTGAATCGCACACTTAAAATAATTTTATTATATGTGAATTTCACCTCAATATAAAATTATATGCATTTTCATGTTTAGAAATATTTCCAAATTTTGCTCCTAAGAGTTTGTACCAATTTACAGTGGCATCGGCAATGCATGAGACTATTCCCTTCACATCACCAGGACTATATTAAAAACCTTTTTGATCTCTAGTCTTTTCAGACTACCCCAGCTCATGAAGACTGTCACTCTCTCTAAACTATTTTTGACCTTCACCTTTTAGTCCATAATCATTCTCTAAGTATGCTCGTGTCAATGGGCTTTACCTACTTAACAGAAAATCATTGCCAACAGGTCAGTTGTGTCCTCTTAAACCTGTCTCAGTGATAGAAACAAAGTGCTTTGCATTAGTGTTTTCTACATTTAGATCCTCAGATTTATACCTGTGTTACAGATATTGTTCTAATTTTACAGATAAAAAACTGAGGTTCAAAGTTTTAGGTAATACTTTTAAACCCTGGAGTGTATCAAGGCTGGGATTCTAGCTTCCCAATCTACCTATCATTCCATGTGTCCTTCTTATGGGCTGATGAGACTTGTTTATCAGCTTCTACACATTTATATTTTAATGGCCATACTATGTAATGCATATATGTATTCATTTAATGACACCCCCTGATGAGGATGAGGGTAGCAGTGAACTTATGTTCTTTAGGCTGAGAAGTCTGGGACTGAGGACCATATAGATTGGCTGGTGTCAAAGTCAAAATGGTATAAAGCAATGTGCAATTTTAAATTACCAGCTTTTCTTTGCTGAATTTGAAAGGCTATTTTTATTATATTCTAAAAGGCAAGTTGTTTCTCGGTCTGTATCAACCTTCCAATGGTATTCCTTAGCTTTTTCTCTATTCTTGGGCAGTCACTTAAAAAAAATATTCTTAATCTATCTGACAGTGGAATTTGCTTTTACTGTTTGTTTTAATCAATTTGTGTATTTGTATATGCATGTGTATTTATAATTCAGAGAAATTTTATTTTTTATTTTTTTAACCATTTATCATTTCTTTATTATTATTATTTTTTTTACTTTACCATATTGTATTGGTTTTGCCATACACTGACATGAATCCTCCACAGGTGTACATGTGTTCCCCTTCCTGAACCCCCCTCCCATCTCCCTCCCCATACCATCCCTCTGTGGTACATATACACAATGGAGTGTTACTCAGCCATTAAAAAGAATACATTTGAATCAGTTCTAATGAGGTGGATGAAACTGGAGCCTATTGTACAGAGTAAAGTAAGCCAAAAAGAAAAACACCAATACAGTGTACTAACGCATATATATATGGAATTTAGAAAGACGGTAACGATAACCCTGTATAAGAGAGAGCAAAAGAGACACAGATGTATAATTCAGAGAAATTTTAAAGCAACATTTTCAAATTCCAAAAAGATTCCTTGTGATTTGAATTGAAACTGAAATGAATTTAAATAAATGAATTTATGCATAATTTTCATCTTTTACAGTAGTTGTCCCACATAAGCTCTTGGGCCCCCAAGTGTACCCAAAGATTGCACTTATTGTCTATCCTCTCAGTATTCCATGGTAACAAGGCTGTGTGAGCTGCTAAAAGCTTACATATAAATAAGTAACTCAAAATTCCTTTTTACCTTGGTGAAGGTGGTGGTTTCTGCCCCACTACATCATCCTCTTAAAAAAATATTCTTCCAGAAGTACCTATTTCATATGATTATGGGAGAAAGTAGAAATAAGATATTAAATAACAGTGGTTTTTATAAGATTTCATATTTGAAACAATAAATCAATTAAACAGGAACAACATATAATGTATGAATGTCAGCAAGTAACATTCCATAGTATTCCAGGAAAAATATAATTGAGTATCTTAAACCTGAACCATGGCAGTATAACAGGTAATAGGTTTGGGGAAAAGTAGGCAGAGGTGAAAGATAATTAGAAGGATGAATTCTCAGGAATTGGTTATTGATGTGATTGAGGGAAGTGAGGGAATAAAAGTAAAGAATAATATCCAGGTTTCTGATTTGGCATGTAAAAAGATATTGGCATTATTTATCTAGATGGGAAATGGTGGTAGCTTAAATGTGTGTAACGGCAGGAGAGTTGGATTAAAAAAAAAAAAACTAGTTCTAGAGGCATATTAAAAAGTTATATCCCAATCAACATCCAAGCAAGTTATTCCGTGGAGATCACAAAATAGTCAAAGGTTTATAAGGCGAGGTAAAAGACCCAGAATAGCCACCACAATACTGAAGAACAATGAAATTGAAAGACTGGCTTCAATGACTACAACAGAAATGCAAGACTTACCCTAAATCTAAAGTAATCATGATACTGTGGTATTTTCAAATGAGAGAAGACTAGATGAATGGAACAGAATAGAGAGCTCAGAAATAGACCCACATATAGTCAATTGACATTTGAGAAAGGAGCAAAGACAATCCAATGGAGCAAAGAGAATCTCTTCAAAAAGTGGTGCTGTGACAACTGGACATCTATATGCAAAAGAATGAATGTAGACACAGACCTTACACCCTTCATAAAAATTAACTCAAAATGCATCACAGACGTAAATGTAAAATGTAAAATGATCAAACTACTAGAAGGTAACATAGAAAATCTAGATGACATTGGATGTTGGGCATGGCAATGACTTTTTAGATATTACACTAAAACCATGATACATGAAATACTTGACAAGATGGATTCATTAAAATGAAAAACTGCTCTGCAAAAAACAATATCAAGAGAATTAGAAGACAAGCCACAGACTGGGAGAAAACATTTGCAGAAAACACAACTGAGAAAGGACCATTATCCAAACTATACAAAGAATTCTTAATAATAAGAAAACAAAAAACATGATTTAAAAATGGGCCAAAGCCCTTAACAGACACCTCGCCAAGGAAGAGCCACAGATAAGTATATGAAAAGATGCTCTACATCCTAACTCATCATCTAAATACAAATTAAAACAAGATACACTGTACACTTATTAGAAAGATCGACATCTACAACATTGACAACACCAATTGCTGTCAAGGATGTGAAACAATAAGAACTCTCATTCAATGCTGATGGGGCTGAAAAATGGTTTAACCACTTTGGAATACTGGCAGTTTCTTAAAAAGTAAACATCCACTTATCATATGATCCAGCAATCATGCTCCTTGGTATGTACACAAACGAGCTGAAAACTTATGTCCATATAAAAATGTGCACACAGACGTTTGTAGAAGTTTTCTTCATCATTGTCAAAACCTGGAAGCAACCAAGATGATTTTTACTAGGTGAATCGATAAATAAATGGTGGTACATACAGACAGTGGAATCTTATTCAGAACTAAAAACGAATGAGCTAAAAACCATGAAGACATGGAGGAGTCTTAAATGCATATTACTAAGTGAAGCAAAGCTAGTCTGAAAATGCTACAAACTGTATGATTCCAACTACATGACATTTGGGGAAGATGCATGGGTCATGGTGGAGAGTTCTGACAAAACGTGGTCCACTGGAGAAGGGAATGACAAACCACTTCAGTATTCTTGCCTCGAGAACCCCATGAACAGTATGAAAAGGATGAAAATGCAAAATGATATGACACTGATAGATGAGCCCCCAGGTTGGTAGGAGTCCAATATGCCGCTGGGGAAAACGTAGAAATAGCTACAGAAAGAATGAAGAGGTGGGCCAAAGTGGAAAGCACACCCAGTTGTGGATGTGTCTGGTGGTGAAAGGCCGATGCTGTAAGGAACAATATTACATAGGAACACGAAATGTTAGGTCCATGAACCAAGGTAAATTGGACGTGGTCAAGCAGGAGATGTCAAGAGTGAACATCGACATTTTAGGAATCAGTAAACTAAAATGGACAGGAATTGGCAAATATAATTCAGATGACCATTATATCTACTACTGTGGCCAAGAAGCCCTTAGAAGAAATGGAGTAGCCTTCAAAGTCAACAAGAGTCCAAAATGCAGCACTTGGGTGTAATCTCAAAAACGACAAAATGATCTCTGTTCATTTCCAAGGCAAACCATTCAATATCACAGTAATCCAAGTCTATGCCCCAACCATTAATGCCGGAGAAGCTGGAGTTGAATTGTTCTCTGAAGACTTACAAGACCTTCTAGAACTAACACCAAAAAAGATGTCCTTTTCATCACAGGGGACTGGAATGCAATGGTAGGAAGTCAAGAGATACCTGGAGAAACAGGCAAGTTTGGTCTTGGACTACAAAATGAAGCCAGGCAAAGGCTAACAGAGTTTTGCCAAGAGAACACACTGGTCATAACAAACACCCTCTTTCAACAATACAAGAGATAACATGGACATCACCAGATGGTCAATACCAAAATCAGATTGATTATATTCTTTGCAGACAAAGATGGAGAAGCTCTATACAGTCAGCAAAAACAAGACCTGGAGCTGTGGCTCAGATCATGAGCTTCTTATTGCAAAATTCAGGATTAAATTGAAGAAAGTAGGGAAAACCACTAGACCATTTAGGTATGACCTAAATCAAATCCCTTATGATTATACAGTGGAAGTGATGAATAGATTCAAGGGATTAGATCTGATAGACACAGTGCCTGAAGAACTATGGGTGGAGGTTTGTGACATTGTACAGGAGGCAGTGATCAAGACCATCCCCAAGAAAAAGAAATGCAAAAAGGCAAAATGGTTGTCTGGGGAGGCCTTACAAATAGCTGTGAAAAGAAGAGAAGCAAAAGGCAAAGGAGAAAAGGAAAGATATACCCATTTGAATGCACAGTCCCAAAGAATAGCAAGGAGAGATAAGTAAGCCTTCTTCAGTGATCAGTGTGAAGAAATAGAGGAAAACAATAGAATGGGAAAGACTAGACATCTCTTCGAGAAAATTAGAGATACCAAGGGAACATTTCATGCAAAGATGGGCACAATAAAAGACAGAAATAGTATGGACCTAGCACAGGCAGAAGATATTAAGAAGAGGTGGCAAGAATGCACAGAACAACTATACAGAAAAGATCTTAATGACCCAGATAACCACAATGGTGTGATCACTCACCTAGAGCCAGACATCCTGGAATGCAAAGTCAAGTGGGCCTTAGGAAGCATCACTATGAACAAAGCTAGTGGAGATGATGCTGTGAAAGTGTTTCACTCAATATGCCAGCAAATTTGGAAAACTCAGCAGTGACCACAGGACTGGAAAAGGTCAGTTTTCATTCCAATCCCTAAGAAAGGCAATGCCAAAGAATGCTCAAACTCACACAATTGCACTCATCTCACATGCTAGCAAAGTAATGCTCAAAATTCTCCAAGTCAGTATGTTAACTGTGAACTTCCAGATGTTCAAGCTGGATTTAGAAAAGGCAGAGGAATCAGAGATCAAATTGCCAACATCTGTTGGATCACAGAAAAAGTGAGAGTTCCAGAAAAACATCTACTTCTGCTTTATTGACAATGCCAAAGTCTTTGTGTGGATCACAACAAACTGTGGAAAACTCTTAAAGAGATGGGAATACCAGACCATCTGACCTGCCTCCTGAGAACTCTGTATAGAGGTAAGAGGCAACAGTTAGAACTGGGCATGGAACAATGGACTGGTTCCAAATTGGGAAAGGAGTACGTCAAGGCTATATATTGACACCCAGCTTAGTTAACTTATATGCAGAGTACATCAAGTGAAACGCTGGACTGGATGAAACACAAGGTGGAATCAAGATTGCCAGGAGAAATATCAATAACCTCAGATACGTAGATGACACCACACCTATGCAGATATGCATATGATACCACACTTATGGCAGAAATCGAAGAAGAACTAAAGAGCCTCGTGATGAAAGTGAAAGAGGAGAGTGGAAAAAGCTGGCTTAAAACGCAACATTCAGAAAACTAAGATCATGGCATCTGGTCCCATCACTTCATGGTAAATAGGTGGGGAAACAATGGAAACAGTGATAGACTTTATTTTGAGGAGCTCCAAAATCACTGCAGATGGTGACTGCAGCCATGAAATTAAAAGATGCTTGCTCCTTGGAAGAAAAGTTATGACCAACCTGGACAGCATATTAAAAAGCAGATAAATTACTTTGTCAACAAAGGTCCATCTAGTCAAAACTATGGTTTTTCCAGTAGTCATGTATGGATGTGAGAGTTGGACCACAAAAAAAGCTGAGTGCCACAAGAAGTGATGCTTTTGAACTGTGGTGTTGGAGAAGACTCTTGAGAGTCCCTTGGACAACAAAGAGATCCAACCAGTCCATCCTAAAGGAAATCAACGCTGAATATTCATTGGAAGGACTGATGCTGAAGCTGAAACTCCAATACTTTGGCCACCTGATGTGAAGAATTGACTCATTTGAAAAGACCCTGATGGTGGGAAAGATTGAAGGTGAGAGGAGAAGGGAACAACAGAGGATGAGATGGTTGGATGGCATCACTGATGCAATGGACATGAGTTTGAGTAGGCTTTGGGAGTTGGTTATGGACAGGGAGGCCTGGAGTGCTCCAGTCCATTTGGTCAAAATGAGTCGGACACGACTGAGTGACTGAACTGAACTGATGTGTGTGGAGAAGGATGTACTAATTCTTCAAGATGTATCTGTGATTGAGATGAGACTGTAGTTCCCATAGTTTAAGAAGGGAGTTTATGACATAACAAAGCAAGTCACAAAGCTAGTAAGAGACAGAGTGTGGATTTGGTTCCAATGCCTGGAATCTTAGCAACTGAGCTATCCTGGGGCTATTATGGGTACAATTTTTATATTTTCACTAATGTTTTTCTGATTATACTATTAGTTAATAAGAAACTTACATTATACTTTCTTACTGCAATCATGTATTTTTCTATTTGTCCTGTTATTCTGATTTTTATTTTTTGCTTTATGTCTTTAGGTGCATATAAATAAAGAATTAGTATACCTATTAAATGTCCCTTTTTATCTGTATGAATGTCCATTGCTTTGAATTCTACCTTGTTTAATATTTAAACAGCAGTATCAGTGTTCTTATAGATACAATTTGCATAATATACCTTTCAGTATTCTCTTAGGTTCACCCATTCTTTGTTCCTATATCAATGTGAATCTAATAGAACCATCTCATAAATCTTTTTACTGGAACACTGAGGGGCAGAATGGAGATTTTAAACTCAACTAGAAGTGACAAGTTTTAACACTTAGACTCTTAGAGCCTGAGCTATATTACTTCCCTGAATACTGCAAGTCCTCTCTCCTCAGTCTCCATGCTCTCCTTGGCAGATCCCATTTACTACAATTCCACATGTCTAGCTGGAACTACTCTTTGGCCCTACAGACTTTTGTCCAATCTCAAGTGGAACTCTCCTCCTGAATGTCCCAAACTTACCTCAGTCTCAACAGGTCCAAATTTGTTTCACCATTAATTGAGATTAACTCTGCTTGTCCATGAGGTTGCAAAGAGTCGGACAGGACTGAGCCACTAAGTTCACACTGTTTCTCTGTCTCAGGTTTCCTGCTCAGTGATTTTCGAGTTGCAGTGTTAGTTCTGGTCACAAGGTGACCCTGTACTCTACTTTTTAAGTTTCTTCAATAGACATTCAAATTTTGTTAAAAGAGAAAAATAAATCTGCCATTATTAAAAAAAAAGTTAGGGGATATTCTTTACCTCACAATACCTATTCACTTTTGAAAATGTGTATGAATCACAAACACAGACAAAATCTACTTGGCACATTTCTTTCCCACAAAATACGCATTCATGCAACTAATGCCTCTCTTCACCCATTGCTGACAACTGTCTTAATTTTCTACTTAATAGCTTTTCTCTGTGTCCTAGTTTACACTTCTGCACAGTTTCTGTTTTCCCTAAGTTCATCTTCCTCACAAGTTGGACTTACTATGATTACCTCTCAAGTCCTCAATATTAGGGACTCCATGTTTTTCCATTTTGCTTTGTTTCATTTTTGATTCCCAGCATCAACAGACTGATTATCTCCCCCATCCCCAGTTTTATCCAATGAGAGGGAAACATGGCTCCCTTTAGAAGAAACAATAGGATTGGAATTTGCCAGTACGAAAATATCTAAAAAATATATAATTTTGAAATTATATTTAAGAAAATAGGTGGCTGTTACAATCATTGCTTTAATGGATGTATTATTTGTTTTATTGAGAAACTGAGAGCACTGATTCTGGACCCAACAGTTTTGGCTATATCCTGGATTTACAACTTACTAGCTGTACAATTTTAGGTAAGTTGCTTAATGTCTATATGCTTCTGGAGAAGGCAATGGCAGCCCATTCCAGTACTCTTGCCTGGAAAATCCCATGGATGGAGGAGCCTAGTAGGCTGCAGTCCATGGGGTCGCTAAGAGTCAGACACGACTGAGCGACTTCACTTTCACTTTTCACTTTCATGCACTGGAGAAGGAAATGGCAACCCACTCCAGTGTTCTTGCCTGGAGAATCCCAGGGACGGGGGAGCCTGGTGGGCTGCCGTCTATGGGGTCACACAGAGTTGGACACGACTGAAGTGACTTAGCAGCTAAATGCTTCAGTTTCCTCCTATGTAAAATGGGTACATTGATAGTATAGCCCTCACAGATTCCTTACGAGAAACGGATTGATTAGTACCTGTAAATAGGTGATAACACTGTCTTGAATATGGTGTACATTTAAAGTATGTTATGAATATTTTTATTATTACCATCATTTTCTGTGTTTAACATGATGACATATATATATATATTCATTCAGAATTGCTTTAATGGCAATAATATTATAACTGTACAAAAAATTACCATCTAAAACTTGGATGTTGAAGTAAATAACAATATAAAAATTACCTTTTATCACACATCCATTCCCAAATGTCTTTTGTGGTGAATTTCTTCATGACTTTTTCTATTGTGTATGTACATTCCTATATATATTTATGCACCTTACTTTCTTGATTATTAGATTACAGCATTAACAACATACACTATTGATTCAGTAACATTTTTTAAGAAAAAATAACATTATCATATAAAATCTACACATGTTTTTTATGATATATTCAAATGTGAGAAATGTTGAAAGATTCTAAGAACATTGATCCTAACATAGAATAAAACAATTTAGGTCATGTGATATATGCATTGCTACAATCCTTGATATTTTGATGTACTTCCTTGTAGTCTTTTTCTAGGCTTAATTTTTGTGTCCCCTTGAAATTCATATGTTGAAATATATCCCTGCTGTGATGTTAAATGGAGGTTGATGGAGCCTTTATGAATGGGATCAGTGCTACTATAAGAAAAAACACTCCAGAAATCTCCCTTGCTTTTTCCAAAATATGAGAACACACAAAGGATATTGCAGTCTATGAATGAGGAAGTTGGCCCTTTCCAGAAACCAAACCTGCCAGTGTCTTGATCCTAGACTTCCTGCCCCAGAACAGGGAAAAATAAATTTCTATTATTTAATCCATCCATTCTGTGGTATTATTATTGTAGCCCAAATGAACTATGCTATGCTATGCTATGTTAAGTCACTTCAGTTGTGTCCGACTCTGTGCGACCCCATAGACGGCAGCCCACCAGGCTTCCCCATCCCTGGGATTCTCCAGGCAAGAACACTGGAGTGGGTTGCCATTTCCTTCTCCAATGCATGAAAGTGAAAAGAGAAAGTGAAATCACTCAGTCATGTCCGACTCTTAACGACCCCATGGACTGCAGCCTACCAGGCTCCTCCGTCCATGGGATTTTCCAGGCAAGAATACTGGAGTGGGGTGCCATTGCCTTCTCCGAAATGAACTAAGACAGTGCTTAATATAATTGTTTCCACTATACTACCAGTGGTTCTTCAGTGTTAGTACATGATCAAAATCATGTTAATAATATATGTTCTGGGGCCCAGTTGAAAAATGTGTTTGATTCATGTAATCCAGGGGAGGGCGCCAAAATTTATGTTATTAGTAAGACAGAGTGTTACCAAGTCCAAGCTCTTACTGCTTGCCACAGACCAGGTCAATAAATTAAAAGACAAGGTATTGGGGCAAAGGACAGCGACCTTATTTAGAAAGCCAGTAGACCGATAAGATGGTGGACTAGTGTCCCAAAGAACCCTCTTACTAGAGTCAGAATTCAGACTTCCTTTATACAAAGAGGAGAGAGGTTGTGGTTGGTTGTTGCAAACTTACTGGTGCTCACCAGACCCCAGAGGAGATGTAATACTTTGTTCTTGCAGCTATCCAGGTAGGTCTGATCACAATATTCCTGTAAACCTCCAACAAGACAAATGTTATTCTCTGTTCTACAACTTTTAACTCTATATGAATAGAAAGTGTTAGACCTTTAAAGGTCAAGCCTGGAAGGCAGAGACTTGAGAAAGAACTGTAATGTATATTTCAGGCTACAGGAAACATTCCTTTACAAAGGTTCAGAGCAAGCATAACTAAGCACAGGTAACAGAGAACAAAAGTTAGAGGTAAAGGAATAGACCCAATATTGAGTCAGGTTTGTTCTTCTCTGTTAAAATAGGAAATTTTAAAACAAGTAGTCTGTGTGAGAAATTATTTGTGTTTTGATTTAGCATGCCATCTGGTCTCTACTGGGCTTCCTGGTGACTCAGTGGGTAAAGAATCTGCCTGCAATGCAGACAGATGTGGGTTCGCTCCCTGGGTTGGGAAGATCCCCTGGAGGAGGGCATGGCAACCCACTCCAGTGTTGTTATCTGAAGAATCCTATGGACAGAGGAGCCTAGTGGGCTATAGCCCGACAGGGTTACAAAGAGTCAGACACTGAGCATGCATCATGTCGGTCTCTACTAGGCTCCTTAGGAAATACATGTCTTTGCCTCTAGAGAAATGAAATAACTTACCTGCTGTTCTTTAGTCAAGAGTAGAACTGGGTAAAGGACTTGAGGACCCCCAGAGTCAAAATGGCTTTATTAAACATTTATTCAACATTTACAATATGGCAAACATTGTAATAGACATTTGGAATATAAGGGTGATAAAGAAACTGTATGTGCTAAGAGAATGGCACAGTTCTGCAGAGGAGTTATTGCTAACACTTTTAGGATTTTTTTTTAATCTTACAAAATATTTTAAACTCTTTTCATGTAGTGATAATATCAGATTTGGGGAATGTTACACAGTTTTGATCAAAAAAGTGAATATCTCTGTAATTTATATATATGTTGCCCTAGTGAATGGGTCTGCCCATTTCTGTGAGAGACTGTAGAGCACCCTGAGAGAGAAGTCACCTCTGGAAATAACATGGCAGGCAGAAAAAGTCAACGTTGTCGCCATCTGGAGATTATTCTTACAAATTTTCACTAGTAGAAAAGAAATACAGTCGTTATTATAATTAAGATAATAAGTGGCTGACTCCAAGTGTTCAATTCATTATTTTATTTCATTCATCATTTATGTTATTAATGAAATCTCATATTCATGTTTTAACCCAGAGCTCTCCACCCAAATAGAATCATGTCTGAGTCCCTAGAGAGCAGAGGACCTATAAATCAAATAGGAAAGCCCTGTTTTTACTAAAACCTCAGTTAAGATTTTATCTGCTGAGGCACATTTGTGTAGTATCCACCTTCATAAGTGTAACAATAATCTGCTAGAAATCAGGAAGACTTTGTCATCTTGAGGACTCCAACACGTCAACCACTGTCAGCAGAAGGAAAAAAAAAAAAAACAAAGGAGAAATGACAGTAGGGTCTAGGAGACATGGCAGTATCCAGAGGAGGGTGGAACCTACTTCTTAGTTGCCTTAAATTGTTCTTGGGCATAGGTAAGATATCCCTCCGGCTTCCTAAATATCACTGGAATTTGGGGTTTGGAAAGAGCAAGGGAGTTGGGTAGGGTCCAAGCCAACAAAGATCACACATACAGTACCTCATCTGATCCACTCAGAGGCCTTGGACACAAAGAATATTCCCTTTTCCACAGATGACACCCTTTAAGGGAATGTCAGGGTAATAAAGGTGGCTTCCCTGGTAGCTCAGAGGTTAAAGTGTCTGCCTGCAATGCGGGAGACCCAGGTTCGATCCCTGGGTCGGGAAGATCCCCTGGAGAAGGAAATGGCAACCCACTCCAGTATTCTTGCCTGGAGAATCCCATGGACAGAGGAGCCTGGTGGGCTACAGTCCATGGGGTTGCAAAGAGTCGGACATGACTGAGCAACTTCACTTTCACTTTCACTTTCTTTCAGGGTAATAAATACCAGGGGTTTTACTGCTAAAACAGAAATTCTAAAAAAAAAAAAATACACCCTTGAAATGTATTTTTTTGTTCTTTTAACAAGTTTAAAAAGCTGATTGACACATTACTTTAATTACTTTTATTACACTTAAGGGCACAAGTGATAAATACAAATTTGGGGAAAATACAGTTATCACAGAGAAAGAAATTGAATAATTCATAATTATGCCATCTAAAGATAAACGCTCACATTTTAGTATATATATTTTGACTCACTGTTACTATATGTAATACATAAATACATTGTTACTATATGTAATACATAAATACATAAGTATTAAAATGAAAGAATGATAAATTTACTCACTGCTTTCTAACTTTTTTTTTTCACTTTTGAAACACACAATGAACATGTTTCTATTCAAATGAATGAAAACACCTCTGCTGACTAAGAAAAGCTTGTTGATTTGGTCTGAATTCAAATAGATGCTGATAGTATTCAAAGTTTTGAAGCAACTGAATGAGTAAAATTACACCAAGAAAAGGCAAATAAACAGAAAACAAGATTGAAAAGTATTAACCTCAGAGAAAATCTCAGTATTCAAGGGGTAAGGAAAAGTTCATCATGATGATGAGGGTGATCCTGCACCCATGCTAAGTAGCTTCAGTCTCATCCGACTCTTTATGACCCCATGGACCATAGCCCTCCAGGCTCCTCTGTCCACGCGATTCTCCAGGCAAGAATACTGGAGTGGGTTACCATTTCCTTCTCCAGAGGATCTTCCCAACTTAGGGATCGAACCTGTGTCTCCTATCTCCCACATTGGCAGGCGGGTTCTTTACCACTAGCGCCACCTGAGAAACCCTCCAGGGTGGTCCTACTAAAGCTAGATGGACTATACTTAAACTTCAGGGCCCTGAGTTGAACTCTCTCATCTCTTCCGTAAACATTTCCGTATCATCTGCATCCCTATCACGTTATTTACAAACCTAAAATCCTAGGAAAGCAGAGCCCAAGCCCCTCTAATATTGCCTTCAGGCGTCTGTCTTTCATTCCCTCCTAGAGCTTCCTCTCCATTCAGCACAGGGGCAGGATCCCTTCCTTTTGTGTCTTCCCCCCTCCCCCAGGGAACATTTTCCATGTTGAGATCCCCTCCCCCCCACCTTTGGACTCCATTACTTGTAGGAGACAAAATGGGAATGAAAGGACTGAATGCTTGAGGCAAAGATCAGCACCGAGGACAGAGATCCTACTATACGCCTTTCAAGATTCAGATTTCTGTGGTTTCTGAAATACTGTTTTTCACACATGAGAGAACTAGTGCGCCCTCCAGGAGGCCTCCAGACGGAGCTCCGTCTTCCCGCTTGCTTCTCTTCCCTCCACCCTTTTAAACTCGCCAATTGTTCCTTTACATAGACCCTTCCCCAAGCTTCTGAAGGCACAAAAGGGGAGGCTCCGTAGGGGAGCCTCAGATTGAGCTCTGTTCCCGCCCCACCCCCACCCCGCCCACTGTCCCTCGCATAGACTGCGCCTATCTTTGCTGTCTTTGCCGCCGTCGCATTCTCACCTCCAGGCGCGCGAGGTGCTTGGTCCTGATCCGAGGACCCTCACACCTGATGGTTGGGGTCAGGGAAGCGGGAGGTGCCCTGGCAAAAACTCGGTGCGGATCTGCCCCTGCCGGGCCCTTCCTGGCCTCTCCCAGCACTGTATTTCCCAACTTTGTCCCTCCTTATCCATAGCCATCCTCAACTTTTGGTACACCTCCTCTTAAATACTCCCAATGGTGGAAGAGGGGTGACTATTTAAAATAAAACTCATTCTCCGTGTGTCTTTATTTCCTCCTCCTGTGATTCGTTTCTGTGCTCCTACGACCAAGATGTTTTGCACCAAAATGGGCATGGGACATGGGAAGCAGGGGTTTAGTGGAAAGCTTTTCAGCATATTCCCATACTTATGTACTCATAAGAAGAAAAGCTATGACCAACTTAACATACAAAAAGCAGAGACATTACTTTGCCAACAAAGGTCCCTCTAGTCAAAGCTATGGTTTTTCCAGTAGTCATGTATGGATATGAGAGTTGGACTACAAAGAAAGCTGAGCATGGAAGAATTGATGCTTTTGAACTGTGGTGTTGGAGAAGATTCTTGAGAGTCCCTTGGACTGCAAGGAGATCCAACCAGTCCATCCTAAAGGAAATCAACTCTGAATATTTATTGGAAGGACTGATGCTGAAGCTGAAACTCCAATACTTTGGCCACCTGATTGGAAGAACTGACTCCTTGGAAAAAAACCTGATGCTGGGAAAGATTGATGGCTGGAGGAGAAGGGGACGACAGAGGATGAGTTGGTTGGATGGCATCACCGACTCAATGGACTGAGTTTGAGGAAGCTCTAGGAGTTTGCGATGGACAGGGAGGCCTGGCATGCTGCAGTCCATGGGGTTGCAAAGAGTCAGACATGACTGAGTGAACTGAACTGAAACTACTTGCCCCCAGCATCACCCAAAATAGACTTTGGGTAAGGAAGCTGTGACCAGAAAGCAGACTCTGATCCATTTGAGGATTCGGCCCTCGGTCCCCAGCCATCCTGGTGCCAGGGTTATCCCAGGGAGCTTCAGTCGGAACACAAGCTTACAGTGTTCCTGAACCATTGCTTCCCCATGCCCTTGTGCCTCCCCCCTCCACCCCCCACCCCTCCCACCCCGCCTCGCATTCCTTGACCAGAAGCTTTTCCTCCTCTGCTAAGAGGAATGGACCCAGGGCCTAGGTAGACTCCCATCTAGTGACACTGTTGCAGGAAAGGGCACCCCTTCCGGGGCCATAAAGTGGGCTCTGGTCTAACACTTGGAAATGAATTGAGCACCTCTTCTGGGGCCTGAAAATGGGCTCTGGTCTAACACTCAGAAGTGAATTGTCCAAGGAGACACATGTGCTGACAAAGCAAGAGATTTTATTGGAAAGGGTGCTGGGGTGGAGAGCAGTAGGGTAAGGGAACCCAGGAGAACTGCTCTGCCACATGGCTGGCAGTCTCAGGTTTTATGGTGATGGGATTAGTTTCCAGGTTGTCTTTAACCAATCATTCTGACTCAGAGTCCTTCCTGGTAGTGCAAGCCTTGTTCAGCAAAGATGGATGCCAGAGAGGATTCTGGGAGGTAGTTGACATGTGGTGTCTCCTTTTGATCTTTCCCAAACTCTTTCAGCTGGTGGTGGCTTATTAGTTCCATGTTCCTTACCAGGACCTCCTGACATAAAACAACACATGCAAATGGTTACCACGGTGCCTGGCCAGGGTGGGCAGTTTCAGTCAGTGTGCTTCCCCTAAAACACCAAAAGAGTTCAGGTTCCTAATCCTCCTTCCCACTCAAACTGGGCAGCAGGAACCCTCAACCCTTGATCCTCCTGTCACCCTGGATCTGGCATGTCTGTTTTTTCACCTCAGCATTTCAAGAAGCCAGATGTACTATTTGGCTTTCTCCAATAATGGGTGAGGGGGCACTTCCCAGGTGGCGCTAGTGGTAAAGAACCCACCTACCAATGTAAACAGACATGGGTGGGTTAAGAGAAGAAGGTTCGATCCCTCCGTAGGGAAGATCCCCTGCATGAAGGCATGGCAACCCACTCCCGTATTCTTGACTGGAGAATCCCAGAGGAGCTTGGCGAACTACAGTCTATAGGGATGCAAAGAATCAGACATGACTGAAGTGACTTAGTATACAATCATAAGGGAGAGGCCACTTAAAATTCTTGTCAGGTTAGCCCTTTCCCTTGTTCTAACCTCTCCTCAACCTGCTCCTTCTCAGAACCTCCTCTCGTGGTATTCTTTTTCCCTGAAGCCCTTTACCTGCACCTAAATGGCCAGAAAGCTAGGTATCAGGAAAGAGTGCTGGAAGTGGAAAGTGAAACATTATCTTTCTTCTGTGTATGTTCACATTAAATTTTTTAAATTTTAAATGCTTTGTTTATATATTTCAGAAATACAGTACTTACATTTGTAGGGGAGGAAGAATATGGGTATTTATCCTCAGATTTCTCTTTTCATTGTAGTGCTTTACTATTTGGCTAAATTAACATGTATCAAATAGAAAATATTTTCCATCAGCTACAAAAGAAAGAGCAATTTTTAAAAACATGTTAATTGTTCACAATCTTTAAGACACACTCTTTGGAGAGTAAAGTAACACAATAAAAATAAGATTTTCTACTAAATAGGAAATTCTTCATAACTTGGTCATGTTTATCATTTAAAGAATGCTTCTGGTGATACTTCCCAAATAGTGTTTAAAAATCAGGTGACTTTGTTTGAAATTTTTAAACCTAAATTTTTCTAAAAGAAATCCACATTTTAGATGTTCAGCAAATTAATCCATGTAGAGCCTAGTAAATGTCCTATTTTTGTCTTATTTTAGAAAAATGAGCTATCTCTTCCACTTTGAGGCGTTTTAATCTTTATAAATGTGAATTAGTTCAGTTGTGTCCTGTCAGAGGGATGCAGCCTGCTAGGCCTCTCACCTCTGGCCTCTTTACCTCCAGGATACCCAGGAGAAGTCTAGCCTTGCAGAAGGGTTGCTGCCTGCCAGCCCATCCCTACCTAGATGGCTCTTCAGCCAGACTTCCAAAGAACTCTCACCCACTAACCATATTAATTAACTTAGATCAGGTGTTCTCAACAAGAGAAGTCTGTGGACCACCTGAAATTCTATGCAAATTTGTACAAGTTTGGGCTAGTAGGGTACATGCACTTTTGTGGGAAGACGGTTTGTACCTTAGGTACCTGAGAAAGCCTATACATTAGCAGGGCAACATGATGGGGAAACTGAAGCTGTGAAGTAGAGACAAGACAAAGGAGGAGAAGGAGATATGAGGGGAAGGGAGAAGAGACTGAGTCCAAAGCTGAGCCAAGTTAATAGTAAAACACTACAGTGCTCAGGTCCTGGCTCCCAGAGTTCCATTCAAAACTGGTTGTCAATTCTCAGATCCCCTTAGGATCCTAGTCTTCTCTCACTTCAGTTCAGTCACTCAGTCGTGTCCAACTCTTTGCAACCCCATGGAACTGCAGCACGCCAGGCTTCCCTGTCCATCACCAACTCCCAGAGCTTCTTCAAACTCATGTCCATCAAGTCGGTGATGCCATCCAACCATCTTATCCTCTGTGGTTTCCTTCATCTCCTGCCTTCAATCTTTCCCAGCATCAGGGTCTTTGCCAATGAGTCAGTTCTTCGCATCAGGTTGCCAAAGTATTGGAGTTTCAGCTTCAGCACCAGTCCTTCCAATGAATATTCAGGGTTGATTTCTTTTAGGATTGACTGGTTTGATCTTGCAAGTCCAAGGGGCTCCCAAGAGTCTTCTCCAACACCAGAGTTCAAAACCATCAATTTTTCAGCACTCAGCTTTCTTTACAGTCCAACTCTCACATCTACACATGATTACTGGAAAAACCATAGCCTTGACTAGATGGACCTTTGTTGGTAGAGTAATGTCTCTGCTTTTTGTATGCTGTCTAGGTTGGTCATAGCTTTTCTTCAAAGGAGCAAGTGTCTTTTAATTTCATGGCTGCAGTCACCATCTGCAGTCCTTCTGGAGCCCAAGAAAATAAAGTCTGTCAGTGTTTCCATTGTTTCCCCATCTATTTGCCATGAAGTGATGGGACCAGATGCCATGGTCTTTATTTTTTGAATGTTGAGTTTTAAGACAACTTTTTCACTCTCCTCTTTCACTTTCATCAAGAGGCTCTTTAGTTCCTCTTTACTTTCAGCCATAAGGGTGGTGTCATCTGCATATTTAAGGTTATTGATATTTCTCCCAGCAATCTTGATTCCAGCTTGTGCTTCATCCAGCACCATTTTGCATGATGTACCCTGCATATAAGTTAAATAATCAGAATGACAATATACAACCTTGATGTACTCCTTTCCCAATTTGGAACCAGTCTGTTGTTCCATGTCCAGTTCTAACTGTTGCTTCCTGACCTCTGTACAGATTTCTCAGGAGGCAGATCAGGTGGTCTGGTATTCCCATCTCTTTAAGAATGTTCCACAGTTTGTTGTGATCCACATAGTCAAATGTTTGGACATAGTCAATAAAGCAGAAGTAGATGTTTTTCTGGAACTCTCTTGCTTTTTTGATAATCCAGTGGATGTTGGCAATTTGATCTCTGGTTCCTCTGCCTTTTTTAATTCCAGCTTGAACTTCTGGAAGTTCATAGTTCATGTATTGCTGAAGCCTGGCTTGGAGAATTTTGAGCATTACTTTACTAGCATGTGAGATGAGTGCATTGTGTGGTAGTTTGAGCATTCTTTGGCATTGCCTTTCTTAGGGATTGGAATGAAAACTGACCTTTTCCAGTCCTGTGGCCACTGCTGAGTTTTCCAAATTTGCTGACATACTGAGTGCAGCACTTTCACAGCATCATCTTTTAGGACTGCAAGCAGCTGTACAAGACTGAAGCAACTGAGCACAAGTGAGCACATAAATGACATATAACACTATATTAGTTTCAGGTGTAAAATATGGTAATTCAATATTTGTATATATGGCAAAGTGATCACCATGATAAATCTAGTTCACATTCATACACTATTTTATAGTTTCAAAAACACTTGTGAATAGATGATATAGCTGGAAAAGCAGAATCCCCATTATTGAGGCCTTTCAGAGAGAGGGCTTATGGAAAGGGTAGACTGCCAGGTCAACAGGAGCTCAGAGAACGCAATGGCCAGTTAGTCCAAAATAGTCAGAGGAAGCCTCATGGAAGTAAAAGACCTTGACCTAGGCCTCACAGGGTGGGCAGGACGTAGATGGAGGGTGGGAAGGGAAGAGACCAGTCTGACTGTTTCCTGACCTCATGTCCTTACCATTACCCTGGCCTGTTTTAAGCTTCCTTGCTGGGTCAGGTTCATTGTTCCTCTTTCTGGGTATTTACGTCTATTGACAGTGGCTATTGTCTGAAAGCAGGTACAGTGAAAGCACTTTTTGACAAGCTCTGCACTACCCCCAAGGACTTTCTCACTTATTTCCAGGTTATAGACTCTGAATTGGTCAATCTTTCTGGATAGTTCTTGAAAGTGAAAGTGTTAGTCACTCGGTTGTGTCCAACTCTTTGTGATCCCATGAACAGTAGTCTACCAGGCTCCTCTGTCCATGAAATTCTCCAGGGAACAATACTGGAATGGGTAGTCATTTGCTTCTCCAGGGGATCTTCCCAGGTCTCAAGCACGTCCCAGGTGTCAAGCACTGCAGACAGATTCTTTAAGGTTTGAGCCTTCAGGGAAGCCCTTTAGTTCTTCAGTTCAGTTCAGTCGCTCAGTCATGTCCAACTCTATGCGACCCCATAAGTCACAGCACGCCAGGCCTCCCTGTCCATCACCAACTCCCGGAGTTCACCCAAACTCATGTGCATCGAGTCAGTGATGCCATCCAGCCATCTCATCCTCTGTCGTCCCTTTCTCCTCCTGCCCCCAATCCCTCCCAGCATCAGGGTCTTTTCCAATGAGTCAACTCTTCACATGAGGTGGCCAAAGTACTGGAGTTTCAGCCTCAGCATCAGTCCTTCCAATGAACACCCAGGACTGATCTCCTTCAGAATGAAGTGGTTGGATCTCCTTGCAGTCCAAGGGACTCTCAAGACTCTTCTCCAACACTACAGTTTAAAAGCATCAATTCTTTGGTGCTCAGCTTTCTTCACAGTCCAAATCGCACATCCATACATGAACACTGGAAAAACCATAGCCTTGACTAGACGGACCTTTGTTGGCAAAGTAATATCTCTGCTTTTTAATATGCTATCAAGGTTGGTCATAACTTTCCATCCAAGGAGTAAGCGTCTTTTAATTTCATGGCTGCAATCACCATCTGCAGTAATTTTGGAGCCCAAGAAAATAAAGTCTGACACTGTTTCCACTGTTTCCCCATCTATTTCCCATGAAGTGATGGGACCAGATGCCATGATGTTCGTTTTCTGAATGTTGAGCTTTAAGCCAACTTTTTAACTCTCCACTTTCACTTTCATCAAGAGGCTTTTGAGTTCCTCTTCACTTTCTGCCATAAGGGTGGTGTCATCTGCATATCTGAGGTTATTGATATTTCTCCCAGCAATCTTGATTCCAGCTTGTGCTTTTTCCAGCCCAGCATTTCTCATGATGTACTCTGCATATAAATTAAATAAGCAGGGTGACAATATACAGCTTTGACATACTTTTTTTCCTATTTGGAACCAGTCTGTTGTTCCATGTCCAGTTCTAACTGTTGCTTCCTGACCTGCATATAGGTTTCTCAAGAGGCAGGTCAGATGGTCTAGTATTCCCATCTCTTTCAGAATTTTCCACAGTTGATTGTGATCCACACAGTCAAAGGCTTTGGCATAGTCAATACAGCAGAAATAGATGCTTTTCTGGAACTCTCTTGCTTTTTCGATGATCTACCGGATGTTGGCAATTTGATCTCTGGTTCTTCTGCCTTTTCTAAAACCAGCTTGAACATCTGGAAGTTCACAGTTCACGTATTGCTGAAGCCTGGCTTGGAGAATTTTGAGCATTACTTTACTAGCACGTGAGATGAGTGCAATTGTGCGGTAGTTTGAGCATTCTTTGGCATTGCCTTTCTTTGGGATTGGAATGAAAACTGACCTTTTCCAGTCCTGTGGCCACTGCTGAGTTTTCCAAATTTGCTGGCATATTGAGTGCAGCACTTTCACAGCATCATCTTTCAGGATTTGAAATAGCTCAACTGGAATTCCATCATCTCCACTAGCTTTGTTCATAGTGATGCTTCCTAAGGCCCACTTGACTTCACATTCCAGAATGTCTGGCTCTAGGTGAGTGACCACACCATTGTGATTATCTGGGTCGTGAAGATCTTTTTTGTACAGTTCTGCTCTGTATTCTTGCCACCTCTTCTTAATATCTTCTGCTTCTGTTAGGTCCATGTAATTTCTGTCTTTACTGAGCCCATCTTTGCATGAAATATTCCCTTGGTATCTCTAATTTTCTTGAAGAGATATCTAGACTTTCCCATTCTATTGTTTTCCTCTATTTCTTTGCATTGATTGCTGAGGAAGGCTTTCTTATCTCTGCTTGCTATTCTTTGGAACTCTACATTCAGAAGCTTATATCTTTCCTTTTCTCCTTTGCTTTTTGCTTCTCTTCTTTTCACAGCTATTTGTAAGGCCTCCCCAGACAGCCTTTTGATTTTTGCATTTCTTTTCCATGGGGATGGTCTTGATCCCTGTCTCCTGTACAATGTCATGAACCTCTGTCCATAGTTCATCAAGCACTCTATCAGATCTAGTCCCTTAAATCTATTTCTCACTTCCACTGTATAATCATAAGGGATTTGATTTAGGTCATACCTGAATGGTCTAGTGGTTTTCCCCAGTTTCTTTAATTTAAGTCTGAATTTGGCAATAAGGAGTTCATGATCTGAGCCACAGTCAGCTCCTGGTCTTGTTTTTGCTGACTGTATAGAGCTTCTCCATCTTTGGCTGCAAAGAATATAATCAGTCTGATTTCGGTGTTGACCATCTGGTGATGTCCATGTGTAGAGTCTTCTCTTGTGTTGTTGGAAGAGGGTGTTTGCTATGACCAGTGCATTCTCTTGGCAAAACTCTATTGGCCTTTGCCCTGCTTCATTCCGTATTCTGAGGCCAAATTTGCCTGTTACTCCAGGTGTTTCTTGACTTCCTACTTTTGCACTTCAGTCCCCTATAATGAAAAGGACATCTTTTTTGGGTGTTAGTTCTAAAAGGTCTTGTAGGTCTTCATAGAATCATTCAACTTCAGCTTCTGCAGAGTTACTGGTCGGTGCATAGACTTGGATTACTGTGATATTGAATGGTTTGCCTTGGAAATGAACAGAGATCATTCTGTCGTTTTTGAGATTGCATCCAAGTACTGCATTTCGGACTCTTTTGTTGACCATGATGGCTACTCCATTTCTTTTAAGGGATTCCTGCCCACAGTAGTAGATATAATGGTCATCTGAATTAAATTCACCCATTCCAATCCATTTTAGTTTTCTGATTCTTAGAATGTCGACGTTCACTCTTGCCATCTCCTGTTTGACCACTTCCAATTTGCCTTGATTCATAGACCTGACAGTCTAGGTTCCTATGCAATATTGCTCTTTACCGCATTGGACCTTGGTTCTATCACCAGTCACATCCACAACTGGGTATTGTTTTTGCTTTGGCTCCATCCCTTCATTCTTTCTGGATTTATTTCTCCACTGATCTCCAGTAGCATATTGGGCACCTACCAACCCAGGGAGTTCCTCTTTCAGTATCCTATCATTTTGCCTTTTTATACTGTTCATGGGGTTCTCAAGGCAAGAATACTGAAGTGGTTTGCCATTCCCTTCTCCAGTGGACCACATTCTGTCAGACCTCTCCACCATGACCCACCCATCTTGGGTGGCCCCACACAGCATGGCTTAGTTTCATTGAGTTAGACAAGGCTGTGGTCCATGTGATCAGACTGGCTAGTTTTCTGTAATTATGGTTTCATTGTGTCTGCCCTCTGATGCCCTCTTGCAACACCTACCATCTTACTTGGGTTTCTCTTACCTTGAACGTGGGGTATCTCTTCACGGCTGCTCCACCAAAGCGCAGCCACTGCTCCTTACCTTGGACGAGGGGTATCTCCTCATAGCAGCCCCTCCTGACCTTGAACGTGGAGTAGCTTCTCTTGGCCCTCCTGCACCCACGTTTAGTTCTTAGGCAATTGCTAAGCACTTAAATATGCATTCCCTTTGAGCCTGTAAATCCATTCTTAGGTATTCACCCTGAGGTGAACCCACAGGGGATAGGGCTCACTCTCAAGAGGATAGACCTGAAGAAAATGCATAAGCAAGTCTTGCATTTCCTCTCCAGGTCCTTTGGGCAGGATACTCTAGGGTCCTAGATATCTAGAACATGGTCTAGAAGGATAGAAGTGAAGGTTCCAGGTTGGCATATCTTCTTGCTCATTGGCTCTTTGGTACCTGGGGAAGACAGCATCCAGAGGAGCAAACTGATTACTTCCTGGCAAATATCACCACCAAGACTCTGGAGTCAAACATGATTTTTTTTTTCATTTTGAATCCTTTTCCCCAAATGAAATCCTAATATAATTATTTTTAAAAATATAAATATAATAATAGTTTGCACTTCTAAAGCACTTATCATATGCCAGGCACTATTCTCAGGACTGTAAACATACTAACTTAACTGAAGTAATTCTGTCTTTGTTTTTTTCCAACTATAAAAGACATGAATTTGTTTAAAAAAAAAAAAAAAAAAAACACAGACCCCAAACTTCATCTCTTGTGCTAAAGCCAATGATACCAAACTTAGACTTAGTATCTCACCTAATTGCAGTTTCAGCCTCTTCCCAGAAATGTAATCTTAAATCAACCAGCCTGGAATTTTCTGGTCAAGCAACAGTAAGGTAATGTCACATAGGCCCTCTCCATTCCCCAAAGAAAGAAGTAATCTGCTTCATAAAACCCTCGATGCTCCCTTCCTCTGCTCATGCCAGACTCTATGCAAATCCATGGACTGTAGCCTACCAGGGTCCTCTGTCCATGGGATTTTCCAGGCAAGAATACTAGAGTGGGTTGCCATTTCCAACTGAGGGATTGAACCCACCTCTCTTGCATCTCCTGCATTGGCAGGCAGATTCTTTTTTTTTTTATTGAAGGATAATTGTGTTTCAGAATTTTGTTATTTTCTGTCAAACCTCAACACGGATCAGCCTAGGGTATGCATATGTCCCCTCCCTCTTGAAGCTCCCTCCCATCTCCCTCCCCATCCCATCTCTTTAGATTGATACAGAGCCCATTTGAGTTTCCTGAACCATACAACAAATTCACACTGGCTATCTATTTTACATATGGTAATGTAAGTTTCCATGTTACTCCTTCTATACATCTCACCCTCTCCTTCCCTCTCCCCATGTCCATAAGTCTCTTCTCTATGTCTGCTTCTCCATTGCTGCCCTATAAATAAATTCTTCAGTACCACTTTTCTAGATTCCATATATATAACAGGCAGATTCTTGACCACTGGGCCACCTGGGAAGCCCGTCCCTTCCTCTCCCCTCCCCCAAAAATTATCCTTGTCTAAAAATAATCTTTTTATTTATTTATTTAAAACTTTATCTTTACTTTTTAACATCAAAACATTTTGGCAATATTTTAAATGTAGTTTTTCACTTTACTTAATAATTAAAACAAAAAACCTCGAATAGCCAAAGCGATCTTGAGAAAGAAGAATGGAACTGGAGGAATCAACCTACCTGACTTCAGGCTCTACTACAAAGCCACAGTTATCAAGACAGTATGGTACTGGCACAAAGACAGAAATATAGATCAATGGAACAAAATAGAAAGCCCAGAGATAAATCCACGCACATATGGACACCTTATCTTTGACAAAGGAGGCAAGAATATACAATGGATTAAAGACAATCTCTTTAACAAGTGGTGCTGGGAACTCTGGTCAACCACTTGTAAAAGAATGAAACTAGAACACTTTCTAACACCATACACAAAAATAAACTCAAAATGCATTAAAGATCTAAACGTAAGACCAGAAACTCTAAAACTCCTAGAGGAGAACATAGGCAAAACACTCTCTGACATACATCACAGCAGGATCCTCTATGACCCACCTCCCAGAATATTGGAAATAAAAGCAAAAATAAACAAATGGGACCTAATTAACCTTAAAAGCTTCTGCACATCAAAGGAAACTATTAGCAAGGTGAAAAGACAGCCTTCAGAATGGGAGAAGATAATAGCAAATGAAGCAACTGACAAACAACTAATCTCGAGAATATACAAGCAACTCCTACAGCTCAACTCCAGAAAAATAAATGACCCAATCAAAAAATGGGCCAAAGAACTAAATAGACATTTCTCCAAAGAAGACATACAGATGGCTAACAAACACATGAAAAGATGCTCAACATCACTCATTATCAGAGAAATGCAAATCAAAACCACTATGAGGTACCATTTCACACCAGTCAGAATGGCTGCGATCCAAAAGTCTACAAGTAATAAATGCTGGAGAGGGTGTGGAGAAAAGGGAACCCTCTTACACTGTTGGTGGGAATGCAAACTAGTACAGCCACTATGGAGAACAGTGTGGAGATTCCTTAAAAAACTGGAAATAGACCTGCCTTATGATCCAGCAATCCCACTGCTGGGCATACACACTGAGGAAACCAGAAGGGAAAGAGACACGAGTACCCCAATGTTCATCGCAGCACTGTTTATAATAGCCAGGACATGGAAGCAACCTAGATGTCCATCAGCAGATGAATGGATAAGAAAGCTGTGGTACATATACACAATGGAGTATTATTCAGCCATTAAAAAGAATACATTTGAATCAGTTCTAATGAGGTGGATGAAACTGGAGCCTATTATACAGAGTGAAGTAAGCCAGAAAGAAAAACACCAATACAGTATACTAACGCATATATATGGAATTTAGAAAGATGGTAACAATAACCCTGTGTACGAGACAGCAAAAGAGACACTGATGTATAGAACAGTCTTATGGACTCTGTGGGAGAGGGAGAGGGTGGGAAGATTTGGGAGAATGGCATTGAAACATGTAAAATATCATGTATGAAATGAGTTGCCAGTCCAGGTTCGAAGCACGATACTGGATGCTTGGGGCTGGTGCACTGGGACGACCCAGAGGGATGGAATGGGGAGGGAGGAGGGAGGAGGGTTCAGGATGGGGAACACATGTATACCTGTGGTGGATTCATTTTGATATTTGGCAAAACTAATACAGTTATGTAAAGTTTAAAAATAAAAAAAAAACATTTTGGCAATATTTTAAATGTAGTTTTTCACTTTACTTAATACTTTTCTATAGTTTTTAAAAAGTAACTGAAAAAACAAAATTCAGCTGAATAAATGTGAGGAACTAATTCGCTTTATACAACAATTCATGAATAGGGCAGCAACCCACCTAGCAGCTAGCAGGGCGCTGTCAGGGGTTGTATAAAATGGAAGGTTTCTATAGGCTGGCGAGTCGGGCAAGGGAGCTATTAGCATAATAAAAGAAAGGATTGGAGCTATACCCCAACAGAAAAGTATTAACAGTAAAGTTTAAAACTACATTAAAAATAATACTTCTGTCCCAGGCCTCCCCCACTCAGCTCTTTTTTTTTTTTTTTTTAAGAAACAACCCGCTGCCAAACCAAGCCTATTCCACAACAGCCAAGGAGCAGATTGCAAATGAAATGGAAGCTGGGGCAGGGGCAATGGATGTTAGTGTTCTTAATCCTGGGAGCAGAAGGCAAGAAAAAAGAATTCTTGAAGAAAGTAGAAAAGTTTAGTAGCTCCAGAAAAAAAATGCAGCCCCTCCCTAGTAATCAGAGAAAGGCAAATAACATTTTCCCCCTCTGGGATAGGCAAAAAAGATGGACAGGGCAAAATGTACAAGCGGGGAGGGAGCAGAGGACTAGCCCACATCTGCCGCGCTTTTGTTGGGAGTGGAAATTGAGGACCAGAGATCACTGATGACGTAGACCTCATGTGACCAGGAGTCGACGTGTGCAGAAGTCCTGCTAGTCTGGTCCTTGTTCCCGTCTGGGTACCAGCTTCCTTCAGCAGCGGTAGCCGGTGGGGCCAACGGTGGGGAAGGAGAAGGAGTCTACTGGCTGAAATTTTTCAGGTTGGTGGCAAAATAGATGCTGCCTGGGAATTTCCAGGGTGGGAATGGCCTAGAAGCAGAGATTTAAGGGAGCCCTGGAAAAGTCCATCTCTCCACCTCCCACCTTCAGGTCTGCAGAAAATGATGACCCTTGGGAAAGGGACTAGTGGTCCCGGAAGAAAGACAAGGAGACCTGTGATAGTTTAAAAATAATCATCCTTTGCCACCTAAGACCACTTTCCCAACCCCTCCCCTCCCCCACCCCCAACCCCCAGTTTTAATGATAGTTTGGAAATTTGCTTTTCCGACTCCCTGTCTGATGGAAAATTCGAGCTAACTTGCACTATGGAGAGGGAGAGAAATGAGGGAAACAGAAGGTGGGAAAGTTTCCACAACAGAGAACCTTAACAGGAAAAGTGCTTGGAGTTGATCAGTCCGCCGAGTGCTCACCCCACCCCCACTCTTATCCCCTCCCCCTCCCGTTTCCCGTTGGTCTGCAGGTCTGCTATTCTGAAAAGGCCAGGAAGAAAAGTGATCGCATCCGTACAGGAAGATGAGGGAAATATTATAAAGACCCCTGGGGTGGAGGTGAGCAAAGGAGGGACTGAGGTCGTGGGCCCCTATGTTCTTCCCCCGCACCCCTCTTCTCCCAGCTTACTGTGTTCTAGGAGGGTCTTGCGTTCTGCCCTGTGTGAGCGAAATGGTTGAGAAGAACCTTGGAAAAGGCTGGAGGGAGGGACGAGGGAGGTGAGGAGGTGGAAAATGGAGGTGAGAACGACAGGCTCAGGGGAAACCCTGATGGCTGACGTATCCTTCTTGCTTCCTAGAAGTAGTTGTTTTCAAAGAAAAATAAGTAGAAGAAAAGAAAGGAAGAGGGAAAGAAAGGGAGGCACAAGATGAAACCCTGTCAAAAAACTGAAGAAAAACAAGAAAATGAGAATGAACCAGAACTTGAAGAAGTACCAAAGCCTGAGGAAAAGCAAGAGGAGGAGGAAAAAACAGAAGGAACTTTTAGAGAAAGACTGATTCAGTCTCTCCAGGAATTTAAAGAAGATATACACAACAGGCATTTAAGCAAAGAAGATATGTTTAGAAATGTGAATGAAATTGATGAGATAAGGAGAGTCAGAAACAAACTTATAGTGATGCGTTGGAAGGTTAATCGAAACCATCCTTACCCCTATTTAATGTAGTTTACCTTGATTTCTTTTTTTTTCTGATGTTGACATTACTTTCTTTTTTGTTGTCCTGTATATCTCTATCTTTCTGCTTTTAACTTGTTGCTATTAGTGGTTTTAGATGCATCTCATTGTTTATTTCAAACCAATCTACAAGTCTTTGCCTTACAATAGGAGAGCTTTACTCATTTATACAAAAAGATTCCTAACAGGATATAAAATATAAAAAAGTTACTAAGTAATATGTGAACATCATAGTTTGTATATTCCATATATACACAGAAGAATATGTGAAGGATGAAAGACAAAAAATATAATCTGTGGTAGGATTATGAGTGATTTTTTTATTCAGCTTATTTGTATTTTTCCTTATTCCTAGAATGTACACACTTTATTGTTAAAAATAATAAAAGTTTTATAACAAAAAAGGAGTAACCAACAGTAGTTAGTATATTTCTAAAGGCATTGAGACACAATATTTATTAGCAGAATTTTAGAAGTAGATGTGAACTCCAGATTACCACCAGACCTCTTAGCTAGAAAAATAAATTTTATATCTTTTCTCATTTGCAGTATAGAGATAATAATGATCTTTCTGGGATCTCATGAGGACCAAATAAGGTACTGACTGTGAGCTATATTTGATAGGCTTTTATTTCCATATGCCCATGTAGGATGCCAAATCCTTAAGAGATTTGTTTTAGGTATTTTGGAGGGAGAAGGTTAGTTCTCACCTGTGCTTAAGAAAAAATCCAGACAGCTGTCAGGTGGGTACCACCTTTGTTTTTCTCTCTTCCTGTGTCTGCCCAACCTTCTATGCCCCTCCCCTTGATACTACCACGTGTACTGGATATTTCTGCCCCTTCATTCAGATTCTGTACCTCTCAGCCCCCTAACACTGCTGATGTGCTAGAAATCTCAAATAGTGAAGCCCAACATATTTCTTTGGAACCCGCTTGATTCTCCAGTCTGAGCTCTACAGAAGTGGGGGAAATGCCCATCTCTTCAGTTTAGATAAACATTTATGCAGGGCCACTTGGGCTATGATATCTTACTGATACCTTGGCAACTTTGGGGTTTTAATCAGAGAACCCCTCTTCCCTATAGGACTCAGATACAATGGGTCTGTTTAGGGTTTGGACCAGAAAATAAGTCTGAATAACAGACATTATGCTTTAGTCAGGGTTGCTTCTGAGTCTAAAGATTGGTTTATCTTCCTGAGCCTCGTTTCCTTAGGGTGAGTGATCTCTCCCAAAAGACTGGTGGCCGGCCTCCTCACCAACTCAAAAGATACCCTTAGACTTGTGTAAGTTTTAAAGGGAGATTCAAGTCAGATTTTGGGATATTCCCATTCTTTATTGGAAATGTATAAAAGTGGTGTGTAAGACTTACTGTGTATTTATATCTGCATCCAGATTTTCATAACTATATGTGTATCTGTGGATCACAGTTATAACAACAGTGTGTTATTTTTCCTGTGTAATGCTCTTTTGGGGGGCAGTTAATCGCTTCAGAGCATTCTTTGAGGTTATGGCAGCTTGATGGATGCAGGTGAAGGTCCAGGAACTCAATTGCCAGCATTATAATACTGGTTGAATCCAGCCCCATGACACTGAGGAGTGGCACTGTGGCAGGACATGGAAGGACTCCCCTAAGGCACACCCCTCTCCAAGATGATCTGACATTGATTTCTCTGCTCCAGCTTGCAGCAGGCACCGACTCTCCTAGGCTGAGGGCCAGGCTGTCCTGGACATGCATACCTGGAGGACAACTGTCCCATTGCAGGTCAGAGCACTAGACTTCCTTTATTCCTTTTTTTCCCTCACAAAAGGGCTTGATGGGAACTTTTTAAAGGAAAATGTAAGATTTCAAAAGTCACTAACTAAAAACATTGGTTGTGATAGTCTTTGTCCTAGCAATGACTACTCTGGAGGTAATCAGATAACTTGGGATTAAGGTAGAAGGGCCTACTGGAGATGATTTCAGATAATACACAAATATTTTAAGTTGTAATATCCATGTATTTGGGGCTTTCCAGGTGGCATTAGTGATAAAGAACCTGCTTGCCAATGCAGGAGACATAAGAGATGTGGGTTCAATTCCTGGGTTGGGAAGATCCTGGAGAAGAGAATGGCAACCCAGCCCAGTATTCTTGCCTGGAGAATACCATGGACAGAGGAGCCTGGTGGGCTGGAGTCCATGGGGTCACGAAGAGTTGGACACTACTGAAGCAACTTAGCATGCACACACATATTCATGTATTTATTTGAATGTATATTAATAAATCTTTAAGGCAAACGATGATAGTTTAGATTAAGGGAAAGCTATAAAGTTTCCTTTTCAAAAAAGTACCCAGATTTCCTTTTCAAAAAATATTCAAATTAAATAAGTGAGTCAGTTTGAAGACAAACATGAAGTAGAATACTATGTTAATAGCAAAGATGGTACATAGATATGGCAAAAGTTACCCTAGTGGGAAATGCTGTTGTCACTCTTTTGCAACCCCATGGACTGTAGCCTGCCAGGCTCCTCTGTCCATGGAATTCTCCAGGCAAGAATACTGGAGTGGATAGCCATTCCCTTCTCCAGGAGATCTTCCCAACCCAGGGATTGGACCCAGGTCTCCTGCATTGGCAGGTGGATTCTCTACCACTGAGCCACCTGGGAAGACCGGAAATATTGCCCCAGTATAATTGATTTAGAGAATAATATCTGGAAACACCTGTCAAGAGGGGTGCAATAAGAGATTTTACCCTATCTACAAATTAACAAGTTAATATTAACCTGCTACTGTTTAACCTGCTTTTGCTATGGCAAATGGCACTAGAATCCCAGTCCTAAGGACATTATTACCCATGGTAAAAGCAGTAGCCTTGGCTTCATTTTGGTTTGTATCAGTTCCCCATGATCAAGTCCCATGAGCTGACACAGCCCGTCATGGATGACAGAACATGCAATGCACCGTGTTCTAGGAAAGATGCCCATAGTTTGGAGAACTCACTGCTTTCATAGTAAGCAAAAGCAAGCCTGCTGTGTCCACAGAAAGGGAAAGACATTACCTCATGCCTCAAAGTTGCTTGCTGCAAATAAACTCTGAGAAATGGCCTGCTTGCATAAAGAGTGGTCAGGGCCTTAAGAATGTACAAGGATGCTCAGGACTCAAGGCAGGTTGCCTCTCCCAGTAACACTTTTCTCTGTGCAACAAATCTTAATGTGAATGGTAAGCCTTTCCTAACACCACAAATTTTGATTTATTATTCCAAGTTAAAGCAGATAATGCATTATAATACTGTATACTATAAACATGAAATTTGTAATTCTAATTTTTACTTAAATACATAGGACTTTGAATGAATACTAATTAACTGAATGAAAAGAACAGCACCTAAGAAACTACAAGTAAATAATCTATGAGGAACTTTGAAGTTACAGGAAGACATAACTACTGTGACACACAAAATTAAAGAAATAGAGGAGCAAAAACCATGGGTTTATCAAGATGCTAATGACAGGAAAAATATTCTGCAAAATTTTTCACTGAGAAATTGACAGGAGTGTGTGTGTGTGTTTGTAAGTCAGCCCCAGATCCTTTACATATACAATCGTTACTGCCTCTATAGAAGGAAAAGCCAAAAGCTAGGAGGAAAGCTGGTCTGTTCCCTCTATAGGAAAGTTTTGGGGGGGGGGGAACCTTTTGCACATAATGGTATCCTAAATCAATCATTTGATATTTTGACACCAGTGTTTTGCAAGAGCTTCAGAAAAAAACAGCTGCATCATTTGCTAGATAATTTACTTGAGTATGGGACATCTTTTCATGTACTATTGGTCATTCAAACTTCTTACTTTGAGAAATGTCCATTCAAATATTTTGCTTAAACACCCCCTTAATATTTTCAGTACACTATAGGTAAAGAATCCATTTGCAAGGATGAGGTAGCTCCATATGTACTGCATGTTCACCATGCATTATTACAAGAAAAATGAAGGACAGGAGGTTAAGTATAATATATACAGGTGGCGCTAGTGGTAAAGAACCTGCTTGCCAGTGCAGGAGACGTAAGAGACCCAGGTTCGATCCCTGGGTCAGGAAGATCCCCTGGAGAAGGAAATGGCAGCCCATTCCAGTATTCTTGCCTGGAGAATCCCTTGGACAGAGGAGCTTGATAGGCTACAGCTAATGGTATCGCAAAGAGTTGGACACGACTGAAGCAACTTAGCACATACCCACAAATACCAACATAAAGCCCTTCAGCTCACTAAAGGGAGTGACTGTGTCTTTCAAAGTGATATCTTGATATCTCATCAGACCTCTTGCTATCTGATTGTTTAAGGAATAATTACTTTTTAAAAATTTCTCCTAATAAGTCATTCTATCATCCTTGTATTGTAACATGTATCCTTGTATGTCAAAATAGTTTCTTGTACTTACACAAAGTCCTTCCCTTTTATGAATTCTGAGTCCTTTTCCAGATGTTATGTTATTAACCTACTATTTAACAGAAAAGGAAGCAAGGCTTAAAGAGATTATGTGTCTCGGCCAAGGTCACCCAGCTATTAAATGGAACACCTGCCTAAGGTCAAAGCCCTCACTCCTAATCTCTACTCTGCAACAGTTGGTATTTAATAAATACTAACAACAACAGCAGCAACACTGCTAAATGGATTCCCATCATTTCCTTAAAGCTTCTACTCATTATCCCAGAATGGACGTTACTTCTTTTAAAACAGTTTTATTGAGATATAATTCACACACCATATAATTCACCCACCTTAAGTGTACAAGTCAATAGTTTTTAGTGTACATTTTCACATCAAAGAGAAATACCATACCTTAGCTATGATCCTGCCCCCATGCCTCTATCCCTTAAGCCCTAAATAAACATTAATCTACTTTCTGTCTTTATAGATTTCCTTTTCCTGGACATTTCATAAAAATGGACTCATAAAATGTGGTCTTTTGTTATTGGCTTTTTTCACTTAGCATATGTTTTCAAGGTTAATCCATTGTGTACCATGTATTAATTCCCTTTTATGGCTGAACAATATTCTGTTGTATGGATATCAACATTTTGTTTATCCATTAGTCCATTGATGGATATTTGGGCTGTTTTCATCTTTTGCTTGTTATGGATAATGTTGCTATGTAGATTTATGTACAAGTTTTGTGAGGACATAATGTCCACCTCATGCGAAGAGTTGACTCATTGGAAAAGACTCTGATGATGGGAGGGATTGGAGGCAGGAGGAGAAGGGGACGACAGAGGATGAGATGGCTGGATGGCATCGCCGACTCAATGGACGTGAGTCTGAGTGAACTCCGGGAGTTGGTGATGGACAGGGAGGCCTGGCGTGCTGCAATTCATGGGGTCGCAAAGAGTTGGACACGACTGAGTGACTGAACTGAACTGAACTGAATGTTCTTATTTCTCTAGGGTAGATATCTAGCAATTGAATTGCTGTGTCATACAGTAACTCTATGCTTAATTGTTTCAGGGACTGCCATACTATTTTCTAAACTGGCTGACCATTTTACCTTCAGTGTGTATACTGCTGTATACTTACCAGCAGTGTGTAACGGTTACAATTTTCCCATATCCTTGGCAACACTTTATTTTCTGACTTTTTGACTGTAGCCATTTTAGCAGAGGTGAGTGATATCTTATTGTGGTTTGGATTTACATTTCTCTGATGGTTAATGATATTGAGCATCTCTCCATGAGCTTATTGGCCACTAGTATATATTACTAGGAGAAATGTCTATTCAAATCCTTTGCCCATTTTTAATTGGGATATTTGCCTTTTTATTATTGAGTTGTAGGAGTTTTTACATACTCTGAATACAAATCCCTTGAATATGTGATTTGTACATATCTTTTCCCATTCTGTGGGTTATCTTTTTACTTTCCTGATGGTATACTTTTTAGAAAATTATTTATTTTATTTATTTAGTTTTGGCTGAGCTGGGTCTTTGTTGCTTTGCGTGGACTTTATCTAGTTGTGGTGAGTGGGGGCCACTCTCGGTTGCAGTGCACAGGCTTCTCATTGCAGTGGCTTCTCTTGTTGTGGAGCACAGGCTCTACGTGCACGGGCTTCAGTAGTTGCAGGAAGCAGGCTCAGAAGTTGTGGCTTGCGGGCTCTAGAGCATAGGCTCAGAAGTCCTGGTGCCAGGCCTAGTTGCTCTGTGGCATGTAGAATCTTCCCAGAGGAGGGTTTGAACCTGTGTCCCTTGATTGGCAGGCAGATTCTTATCCACTGTGCCACCAGGGAAGTCCTGATGGTATACTTTGATGCCCTCCAAATTTTAATTTTGATGAAGTTTAATACACATTTTTTATTTTTCTGCTCATTCTTTTGGTGTCAAGTTCGTGAAGATTTGTCCCTACATTTTTCCCCCTAAGAGTTGTATCATTTTAAATCTTACATTTAGGTCTCTGATCTATTTCTAGTTAATTTTTTGTATATGGTATGAGATATGGGTCTCATTTCATTAGTTTGCAAGTGGCTGTCTAGTTGATCCAGGACTATTTGTGAAAGGAATGTTTTTTCCCATTGAATGGTCTTGGCATCCTTGTCAAAAATCAGCTGAAACATAATTTTATTTCTGGACTCTCAATTCAGTCCTATTGACCTATATGTCTATCATGTGACAGGATCACACTGTTTTGATTACCATTGCTTTGAAGCAATTCTGAAACCAGGAAACACGAGTCCTCCTATTTTATTCATTTCCAAGGTTGTTTTGGCTATTTAGGGTCCCTTGCAATGCATATGAATTTTAGAATAAGCTTGTCAATTTCTACAAAGAAATCAGCTGGGATTATGAAAGGGATTGCATTGAATCTATAGATCAATTTGGGAAGCATTACCATTTTAACACTATTAAAATTTTCAATTCATGAACATGGGATTTTTTTTCCCATTTAATTGCATCTTCTTTAATTTCTTAATGGCATCATTTAATTTTCTTCTTTAATTTCAATAATGGTTTGCAATTTTCAGAGTATCAATTTTATGCTTCCCTTATTAAATGTATTTCTAAATATCTCAGTCTTTTTGATACTATTTTAAGTAGAATTGTTTTCTTAATTTTCTTGTTCCAATTGTTCATTATAAGTGTATAGAAATATGGCTGTATTGAAATATCTTTGTATATTCATCTTATATCTTGCAACCTTGCTGAAGTTGTTTGTTTTGTTAGTTTATCAGTGGATTCCATAACACTTTCTATACATAAGATTATGTCATCTGTAAATATAGTTCTAATACTTATTTTTCAGTCTGGATGCCTTTTATTTCTTTTTCTTGCCTAACTGTCTTGGCTAGAACCTCTAGTTGTAATGTTGGATAGAAATGGTGATTTGTTTTTGCTCCTAATACTAGGGAAAAGATATTCATTGTTTTAACATTAAGTATAATGTCAGCAGGGGGCTTCCCTGGTAGCTCAGCTGGTAAAGAATCCACCTGCAATGCAGGAGACCCCGGTTCGATACCTGGGTCAGAAAGATCCCCTGGAGAAGGGATAGGCTGCCCGCTTCAGTATTCTTGGACTTCCCTGGTGGCTCAGATGGTAAAGAATCTGCCTGCAGTGTGGGAGACCTGAGTTCAATCCCTGGGTTAGGAAGATACCCCGGAGGAAGGCATGGCAACCTACTCCAGTATTCTTGCCTGGAGAATCCCTATGGACAGAGGAGCCTGGCAGGCTACAGTCAATGCAATTGCAAAGAGTCAGACACGACTGAGAGGCTAAGCACAGCACAGCACATAATGTCCATGGAGGGTTTTCGTAATAATTTTCATTATGCTTAGGGAATTCCTGGTTTGGGGATGTTAAATCAAGCTTGCATTGGGGATAAGTCTCTTTTGGTCATAATGTATAATTGTTTTTATATGTTTCTAGATTTGTTTTCCTAGTATCTTGTTGGGGGATTTTTGCATCCATATTCATAAGCAATACTGGTTTGTAGTTTTTTCTTGTCATATCTTTGTCTGGATTTTGTATCAGGGTAATACTGGTCTCACAAAATAAGAGGAGAAGTGTTTCCTTTTCTTTTTTTTTGAAGAATTTGTGAAGGATTCTTCCTTAAATATTTGATAGACTTCAGCAGTGAAGCCATGAGGCCTAGAATTTTATTTGTGGGTAGTTTAAAAAATGTATTACTAATTCAATCTCTTCATTTGTTATAGGTCTATTCAGATGGTTTATTTATTCTTGAGATAGTTTTGGTAGTTTGTGTTTTTCTAGGAATTTGTCCATTTCTTCTATTATCTAATATAAGGGCATGTAATATTTCATATTGTTCATTTATAATCCTTTTTCGTATCTATAAGTTCAGTAATACCAGCCCCTCTTTCATTTCCGATTCTAGTAACTTGACACACATTTCTCTCTTCCCCTCTCACCCTCTCTCTCACCAATCTAGCTGAAGATTTGTCAGCATTGTTGATCTTGTCAAAGAATCTGCTTTGGTTTCACTGCTGCTGCTGCTAAGTCGCCCCAGTCGTGTCCAACTCTGTGCGACCCTTTTCTCTATTCTCTTTCTATTTTCCATTACATTAATTTCTGCTCTAATTATTATTATTTCCTTCCTTCTGCTTGCTTTATGCTTAGTTTGCTCTTCTTCCCCAGTATCTTAAGGTGGAAAGTTAGGATGTTGATTTGAGATCTTTTTTAAATACAGGCTTGCTGCTGCTACTGCTGCTAAGTTGCTTCAGTTGTGTCTGACTCTGTGCAACCCCATAGACGGCAGCCCACCAGGCTCTCCCGTCCCTGGGATTCTCCAGGCAAGAACACTGGAGTGGGTTGCCATTTCCTTCTCCAATGCATGAAAGTGAAAAGTGAAAGTGAAGTTGCTCAGTCGTGTCTGACTCTTAGCGACCCCATGGACTGCAGCCTACCAGGCTCTTCCATCCATGGGATTTTCCAGGCAAGAGTAGTGGAGTGGGGTGCCATTGCCTTCTCCGAAATACAGGCTTAAAGCTATATATTTCCCTTTATGCAAGTTTAGCTCTATCCCATCATTTTGAGTACATTGTGTTTCTAAATACCAAAGTTCCACCCCATAAGTTCTGGTATGTTGTATACTATGTTTCATTTTTATTTAATTTCAAAGTATTTTCTGATATCCATTTTGATTTGTTCCTTGATGCATTGGCTATTTAGGAGTGTTTTGCTTAATTTCCAGATATTTGTGAATTTCCTAATTTTTTTCTGTTGTTGATATGAAATTTTATTGCAGTGTGGTCAGAGAACATATCTTGTATAACTAACTTCTAATCTTTTAAATTTATTGAGGGCTGTTTTGTGGCCTATTACATGGTCTGCCATGAAGAATGTTCAATGTGCACTTGAGAAAAATATGTATTCTGCTGTTGTTGGGTGGCATATTCTATATGTCTGTTAGGTCTAGTTGGTGCATGGTGTTCTCACATCTATTTCCTGGTTGATCTGCCCAGTTCATCTATTTATTATGAAAAGTGGGTTATTAAAGTCTCCAACTATTACTATTGAATTATCTATTTCTCCCTTTTTTATTGTCAGTTTTTGCTTCATATATTTTGGTGCTCTCTTATTAGGGGCATATATATTTATAATTGTCATGTATTACTTATGTGTTAACTCTTTTATCATTAAATTCCCTCTTGTTTCCAGTTTTTGGTTTGGCATGGAAAAAACTTAGAAGTAGTTACTCCATTGTAACAATAAGTAAAAAGTTGAATAAACTGAAAATCAAGAACTCTTCTTAGATCCATTAAATGATTGAAGTCACAAAGCAAATCCCTGCTCCGGACAGGTGACAGGCAGATACAGAGAATAACAATTTGCTAGAGTAAAACCTATAAACAGAAACTTCCCCAGGAACCAATACTGATATGCTGCTGCTGCTGCTGCTGCTAAGTCGCTTCAGTCGTGTCAGACTCTGTGCGACCCCATAGATGGCAGCCCACTAGACTCCACTGTCCCTGGGATTCTCCAGGCAAGAACACTGGAGTGGGTTGCCATTTCCTTCTGATATAGGAAAACCTAAACTATAGTTTACGAATTGCTAGAAGCTCAATGTGGACAAGTCTGAGATTTAAAACTCCAGAGAGGCCCAGTTTAAGGGGTGCTCTCACACTTTCATGAGTTACTTTTTAGAGACCTATGAGGTTCTCACAGTGAATATTAGAGAAAACCTCTTTGTCCTTCTGTTAGGGGAAGGGAAAAGTAGGCATTTTAAAGTGTACCCAGAGCGTTCTATTCTTCTTAATAGTCAAGAGGAACTATTTTTTACAAGAGCCTAATCAGAGTTTTATCAGAGCCTAACTGACCTGGAGGAAGGACAATATCCAATCCCAACGCCTCTCTCATCATCCTGTCCCAACTAAATGAGAGTGACGTGAGGGACTGAAAAGCATTTGTAAAGGCCATAGTCCTGTCCATATGCAGTTGTTAGGCTCCTATTATTGCCAGTTGATTAATCTACTATTTTTAAACAGTGTTCTTGGGCATCAATTGTTCTGCAACCTAATTCAATAAAATTGGGGCTCCCTTGCAGGAAAAGTTCCAAAGGTCAGTGTTTAATATTTGTTCCAAACAAGGAAGGAAAACTCCCCACAGCCATCTTCTTACCTGCCTTTTTAAAAAAATATATTTATTTATTTATTTGTCTGTGTCAGGTCTTAGTTGTGGCACTTGGGATCTTCATTGTGTCATGTGAGATCTGTCATTGAGATGCATGGACTCTCTGGTTGTGGCACACTGGCTTAGTTACTCCAAGGCATGTGGAATCTTAGTTCCACAACCAGAAATCAAACCCACGTTCCCCGTGTTGCAAGGCAAATTCTTAACCCCTGGACCACCAGGGAAGTCCCCTTACCTGACTTTTTAAAACAATCTAGCCAGCTTACAGCTAACTGGTATCTTCACCAAACCCATGAATCACTTCCCAATGGCCTCCACAACAACCATTCTGTTTTTAGAGCAACTTTGGCTTGAATGCCTCCATGCTTTGTTGCAAATAAAGTAAGTTCCATTGGGAAAATTTTAGTACCTATATGATTCATGACTTTCTTCTCTCCCCAGGAAAAATCTCTGAGCCAGGGCTCTGGATCTGGGGGTGGGGACAATGGCACTCTTATCTTTGAATGACACTTGTGCTTTAGCACCTGATGTCTTAAGTAGGCAGAAAGGAAACAACAGCCTGATGTTCTCTCACCTTGCTTCTCATAGTGTGGAACCACACCTTACAGCCAAACCAAGAGTGATAAGGACCCCAGCAGTCTCAGTGGTACCACACCCACAGGACAATTTCCATTCTATTAGTGAGGAATGGTTGGAAGGAAAGAGCCCCCACCTCTCAATTGCAGTCACCTGGAGCCTAACCTTGCAATCTCAGTAGTTGGGGCAGGATAAGAAATACTGATATACTCCTCTTCTGAGAAAGAAATCGCCATGGCTGTGAGCTGCAGGAAGAGGCTATCCCGTGTTCTTGGCTGATAGTTAGGAGAGCAATTTTGCTTCCTTGACATGGGAGTAAGGAAAAACAGAGAGGTCTAGGTTCAAATACCACAGACTCATATTTCTTGTGAAGTTTTTATAGATTTTCTTGAATAGTTTTCCACTTAATAGTTTCCCTTAAAACCTTTCTAGAGCCTTTAAATTGTTTTGCTTGTTTTTTTTTTTTTTTTTTTTTTTTTTTTTTACGAATTTCACTAGTTTCAAAGGAAAGCAGATCCACAGAGATCCTCATATTGTCATAGCAGAAATTGACCTCCTAGACATTTCTTCTTCCTGGAAGACTTCACTGGCAACTGGGTTAAGTCCTCTTACTCAGTGCTGTAATCTCCCCTTCAGTACTTATCACACTCTCCTTGTTTCCTCCCACTAAACTACCTGCTACATAACAATATGAAGGCTGTATCTGTCTTATTGCTTTTTATATCTCCAGGGCCTGGAACACAGTAGATGCTTAATAAATTATGATTGAATGAAAAGTATATTTCTGATATTTTAATTAAGTGGAAAGAACTATGTCCTGGAAATCAGAAATGTAAAAACAGTACTGAGATTGAGATGTGGAATGGGCAGGCAGTACCTGGCACAGAAAAGGGCTCAAACAATACATGGATAAAAGAAAGAGTGAGAAGTAGATTTGGGACCTTTAAAAATTATTTATTTATTTAATTTATTATGTTTTGGCTGCATTGGGTCTCTGTTGCTGCACATGGGCTTTCTCTAGCTGCAGCAAGCAGGGCTACTTTTCATTGTGGTGCATTAGTTTCTCATTACAGTGGCTTCTCTTACTGCAGAGCACAAGCTCTACGTGCATGAGCCTCAGTAGTTGCAGCATGCAGGTTCAGTAGTTGTGGTACATGGGCTTAACCGCTCCATGGTGTGCGAAATCTTCCTGGATCAGGGATCAAACCTGTGTCCCCAGCACTGGCTGGCAGACTCTCAACTACTGGACCACCAGGGAAGTCTGGGACTTATTAATAAATGAAACTGAGTAGAGGGCAAGAGCATGGAGTTAAGAACTAAACTGTATGTTTGAATTCCTGCTCTACCACTTCTTATCTGTTGCATAGGCTTGCTGTCCTATAATACTCTTATTTGTAAAATATGGGATGATATTAGCACCTACCTCATAGAATTTGGGGGAGGATAAAATGCAATAATGAATATACATATACAACACTGTTTGATATATACCAGTATTTATGTAAGTGCTGTTTTATTTCATTTTCATCACTATGTATTTTTAAGGAAACTAGGATAATTCTGTATATACTATTTCATAGCCTGAATTTAAAAGAAAAATAATTAACGATTTTTCCCTTCTACTTACAAAAAGAATACCTTGTCCTCTGAGATAATTTAGAAGATAGAGGTAATCACCACTTAATGTCCAGCATTAGAAAAACATTTTAATCTCAAGTATGAGGACAAGTACAATAAATGGGAGGGGATGAGGGAGGAGTGGGAGTGGAGGAGGGGGTCATCAAGTCACCAGGCATAAGTCTCTAAGTGTAAAATATGGCTCAAGATACTGTCATGCTACAAATGCCTAAGTCTTAGATTTATGGTGGGAAAAGTAGCCCCTGACTGAACTGGGGCAGGGGTGTAACATGAAGAGGAGGAACGGAGGAAGGGAGGAGTGTGTGAGTGTGTGTGTGAGAAAGACAGAGTATGTGTTAGCTTACTGTTTAGTTATAGATAAACTTGGGGTTTCCCTCCTGGTTCAGTGGTAAAGAAACCACCTGCCAAGCAGGAGATGTGGGCTTGATCCCTGGATCAGGGAGATGCCCTAGAGAAGGAAACAGCAACCCACTCTGGTATTCTTTCCTGGGAAATCCCATGGATCTCTAATAGATAGTGAGGTCCTGAATATTTGTTGATTTCACACTCAGATGTCTTAGCCTTATGGCTTTGTAATTATTTAATACAAGATCTCTTGAATGAAATATTGAATACATTATCTTTCAAATGTTCCAAACTCTTAAAGTAACATCTTTAAAATTTTATCAGGTCTGTTCTCAGTTCTTCAAAGTTCTTGGCATCAAAATTATAATGGCCATAGCTTATTGGGAAGCTAAAGTAGGCATAATTTCCTAGATTTTTAATACGTTAATTTCAATTTGTTAATACATGCTTACATTTAGGAAAAAAGAGAGAAGCACAATAGGACTGTAGCACTGAAGCATCAGGATGACCCATAGAGAACCATTCTAGGCAGGAACAGAGATATCCACACCCACAGAGCCCACCATGTGCCAGACTATCTGCTTTCAATCCTTGCACTCACCCATGAGAGTATAATGAGAGGAAAACAGGACAATAACTACAATCCAACTGGGTACCTTTCCAGCCAAAAACATGTGAGCTATATATCATGGCAACATAACGATAACCCTGTATGCAAGACAGCAAAAGAGACACAGATGTATAGATCAGTCTTTTGGACTCTGTGTGAGAAGGCGAGAGTGGGATGATTTGGAAGAATGGCATTGAAACATGTATAATATCATATATGAAACGAATCGCCAGTCCAGGTTTGATGCATGATACAGGATGCTCAGGGCTGGTGCACTGGGATGACCCAGAGGGATGGGATGGGGAGGGAAGTGGGAGGGGGGTTCAGGATGGGGAACATGTGTACACCCATGGTGGATTCATGTTGATGTATGGCAAAACCAATACAATATTGTAAAGTAATTAGCCTCCAATTAAAATAAATAAATTTATATTAAAAAATTAAAACACTGATATCACTTTTAATTCAGAATCCTCCTCATCCTTCTAGGAAATCTATCTTTCTATCTAGAGTCTATGTATCAATCTATCAGTTATCGATTAAAAGGTCTATAGACTGACTATAAGTCTATAACCTCACATGGTTATGTAGCCTGGGAAGTCTCATGATGTGCTGTCTACAAGCTGGAGAGCCAGGAAAGCCAGTGGTGTACTTTAAAAGCCCGAGAGTTGGAGAGCTAACATGTAGGTGCCAGTCTGAATTAGAAGTCCTGAGAACCAGGAACACCAAAGACAGGGAAAGATCAAAGTCCCAGCTCAAGCAATCAGGCAGAGAGTGAATTCGACCTTCTGCTTTTCTGTTTTATTTAGGCCCTCAGTGGTATTAGATGACGTCTACCTTGCATTGGGGAAGGCCATCTGCTTTACTCAGTTTTCCAATTCAAATGTTAAACTTTTCCAGAAACACCCTCACAGACACACTCAGAAATATTATTCAGTCAGATATATGGGCATCCAATGGCCTGTTGGAGACATAAAATTAACAATCACACCCTTTTTCCTGTGTTTACTCAAATGACTTGAGAGTTTGAAGAAGAGGGATATAAAGACAACTCTTTATGTGAATACCTAGGGTAAGATTGCTATCCCACATGATTAATCATCACTGAAGCTCAAGCTTGATTTCTAGAGAACCTACTGCTAAGGACTCACATCCAAGCATCTCCCTTTCAAGTGTTTCCTTGGAAGACTGGGTCATATCTTGTATATGACTCTTACCTCATAACCCTCAGATGGAATTCCTATAATTCACAGGTCTCTTTGTGCTAGTCTGTATCAATTTCTGGTAAATCTGTATCTCAATAACTCCCCTCTTCCCAACTCTGGAACCTGTAAGCATGCTAGGATTTATTTTTCACACTTATCCAGAATTGGGAACTTTGGTAGGGGATTAATCTTAGCCCTTTCTTTACCTGGCCACACCACAACATGATCTTTCAAAAATGTTCTTTCCAGGCTCCCATAGCATCTGCTGCTAAGTTGCTTCAGTCGTGTCCGACTCTGTGTGACCCCATAGACGGCAGCCCACCAGGCTCCGCCATCCCTGGGATTCTCCAGGCAAGAACACTGGAGTGGGTTGCCATTTCCTTCTCCAATGCATGAAAGTGAAAATTGAAAGTGAAGTCGCTCAGTCATATCCGACTCTTCACGACCCCATGGACTGCAGCCTACCAGGCTCCTCCATCCATGGGATTTTCCAGGCAAGAGTACTGGAGTGGGGTGCCATTGCCTTCTCCGCCCATAGCATCTAGGTAGTTCAAAATCCCAATGGTAATGCGGATATCCAGCAGAGGAATAAGTGAAACTTAACACATGATACAAAGAATTGACTCATTGGAAAAGACCCTGATGCTGGGAAGGATTGAAGGCAGGAGAAAGGGACAACAGAAGATGAAATGGTTGGATGGCATCACTGACTCCATGGACATGAGTTTGAGCAACCTCTGGGGATTGGTGATGGACATGGAAGCCTGGTGTGCCACAGTCCATGGAGTTGCAAAGAGTTGGACACGACTGAGGGACTGAACTGAACTGAATATCTTGTAGATATCCCTAAACTTTATGTACTACTCTTTTGGGATCCCATCTCCTCGGCTTTGGTGAAGGAAACCAATCAAGTGGCTGGTTCCACTATAATTATAGGAGATAAGGAAAGGAAATAGGTTCTCTTCACAAATACTGCACTTCCCCAAACATAAACACAGGCTCCTCCTTCCCAGTACTATACTACTCTTCTATTATTTTAGGGTAAAAGTCATCACACCAGTTCACTCTCTCTGTCCTTCAGGGCACATGAGTCCCAAATTAAGACTCTTATATCCTTCCAACTTACCCTGAGAAATTAAAAAAATCTTGTTCTCAAGAGGTTGTTACCTACCTTCAACTCCTCAGAAAACACCAAAGACAAGAAAAGATCTCAATCAACACCTCACAACACTTTAGTGAAGACAACATCATTACAAGGACAAATTTCATCTATCTTTATTATTTTTAACTAATTTATTTTTTAATGGAAGGATAAGTGTTTTACAGAATTTTGGTGGTTTTTTTTTCTGTCAAACATCAACATGAATCAGCCATAGTTCACCTATCTTTAAAATATCACTTCATTACAACCAACCTCCCATGTAGCATAACCTCTAACCTTGAAAAATACACAAATGCATGTTTTCATCCAAGAAAATTTGGTTGATTCAAGCAAAAGACTAATCCAAGATGGATCCAAAAGATAATAGCAAAGAATTGAGCCACTGAGAGAACCAACAATCTATGTTTCAAATTTCGTATTCAATTGTTACATGTGTGCTCACTCGCTCAGTCATGTCTGACTCTTTGCAACCCCATAAACTGCAGCCCACCAGGCTCCTCTGTCCATGGGATTCTCCAGGCAAGGATACTGGATTGGGTTGCTATGCCCTCCTCCAGGGATCTTTGCAACCCAGGGATTGAACCGGCATCTCTTACATCTCCTGCATTGGCAGGCAGGTTCTTTACCACAAGCACCATCTGGGGAGGCCATTCAATGGTTATGTCATAGCAATTTGTCTACTTTCAGGGGATTCTTTCTAGGTAATTCCTAATTTTCATAAAAGTTTTTCTATATTGCTCTAAATATAGTCCCCTGAATGAAAAGCAACCTATTAGCCTCAGTATCAGAGAAGGCGATGGCACCCCACTCCAGTACTCTTGCCTGGAAAATCCCATGGATGGAGGAGCCTGGTAGGCTGCAGTCCATGGGGTCGCAAAGAGTCGGACACGACTGAGCGACTTCACTTTTAATTTTCACTTTCATGCATTGGAGAAAGAAATGGCAACCCACTCCAGCGTTCTTGCCTGGAGAATCCTGGGGACAGGGGAGCCTGGTGGGCTGCCGTCTATGGGGTCGCACAGAGTCGGACACGACTGAAGTGACTTAGCAGCAGCAGCAGCAGCCTCAGTATGCATGCTGCACGCTAAGTCATTTCAGTTGTGTCTGACTCCTTGTGACCCTATGGACTGTAACCCGCCAGGCTCCTCTGTCCATGGGATTCTCTAGGCATGAATACTGGAGTGGGTTGCTATTTCCTTCTCCAGGGGATCTTCCTGACCCAGGGATTGTCTCTTATGTTTCCTGGATTGGCTGGCGGATTCTTTACCACTAGTGCCACCAGGGAAGCCCCATTAACCTCAATAGTGGATATATCAGTCAACAAATATTCACCAATCACCTACTTGGTACAAAGAATTCTATAAATCACTGACTTTGCAAAGTAGAAGACAGCAGATGTGTTTGGGACCCTCACAGATTTTAAAGACAAGCATATCTAGCTAAGGACAGAACTATGCTTTGCCCACTCTTTAAATCTTGTTAGAAACCATCTAATAATAGTAAAAAAAAAAAAAGAGTAATGAATCAACTTTAATTGATGAATCTTTAGGTTCTGTGGTACATACTTGAAATATGTGATTTACTTCTAATAACCCCTGTTTCACAGAAGAAGCACAGAGACCTTGATAAATAACTGACCCAAAGTCATACATCAGTACAAGTAACAGAAACATGATTTAAACCCAGACATGTCTGATACCACAACTCATGCCTCTAATTGGCATGATTCCAACGGGTATCATTAATAAAGCTACCTATATGAAGAGCTGTTAATTGTGAGAGAGAATTCAGGAATCACTGAATTCCTTTAAAAGACAAGTATTTTTTAATTTGAGCTTTTGGAGCAATTTATCAATATTTCTTTATATCTCTAAAATTAGTAAATATATGTGAATATATATGTATATATATATGACACATATATATGTCATATATAAATAGATACATGGGCTTCCCCAGTGGCTCAGCAGTAAAGAATCCGCCTGTAATGCAGGAGATATGGGTTTGATCCCTGGGTCAGGAAGATCCCCTGGAGGAAGGAGGGCAAGGCAACCCACTCCAGTATTCTTGCCTGGAAAATCCTATGGACTGAGGAACCTGGCAGGCTCCATGAGGAATCCATGAGGTTGTCATGGTTTCGACATGTCCATAAGGTCAAAGAGTCAGACATGACTGAGCATGCATGCATATATACATAATTTCATATATTTCAAACTACATATGCAGTAGGCATATACTCTTCCTTTATCCCAGCTAGTTTAGCAGGGTGGGAGATTACATAGGAGTTTGGAGCCAAAGGGCTTCCCAGATGGCATAGTGGTAAAGAATTCACTTGCCAATGTAGGTGACGCAAGAGAGGCAGGTTCAATCCCTGGGTTGAGAAGATTCCCTGGAAGAGGAAATGGCAACACACTCCAGTATTCTTGCCCAGATAATCCCATGGACAGAGGATCCTGGCAGGCTACACTTGATGAGGTCTTGAAGAGTCAGACACAACTGAAGCCCCTGAGCACCTGAGCACAACTAGAGGCAGTTAGCATTTGCCTGGCCCCTCTGGCCTCAGTACATATAACTCTTGGTTCCTTGAACACAACCAACACATACTAAGTATTTTTAAATAATAATGCCATTTTCCTAAAGGCATCTCTATTTTGTAACCATGATTTTTAAAAATAGTTTTCAGTTATTTCAAGTTGAAAACATGAACAGTTACACTCAAGATGAGTTTCAGGTTTAATTGCTTCACATACCCCATGCCTATTTCTAATATTTTTTGGAAAAATTCACATTACAAAAAACATGTCTTTGGAACTAACTTTTACCAGTTATATACTTAATTTCTGAGATCACTCTAAGGAAGTATGTGTAGGAGTGCTTTGCCAAGTTTGGAAAGGAAAGCAGAAAATAAACAGGCTCCTTTTTTTTTTTTTAAGGCTCCTTTCCTCCAAAGACTATGGTATCAAAAACATCACATAAATTTACATAAAATGGTCAAGGTCTGACAACTGGACTTCTACCTCAAGATTTACTTTACAGATCATTTTGAAAACACCAACTGTATTCGAGAAGATACTTGTATTTTTTCAAAATAAGATTTCAAAATAAAATGTTTCCAAAATGTTGTTGATGTTGTGTGGTGGAGTCCAAAGAAAATATTTTCTGGGTAGTACAGGTGAACAAACAAATCAAACAATGAGGCTTTTTCTTTCTGCAGGATGAAGCATTTCTTTCAAAAATGAAATCTTGTAATTTTTAATTTTTTGATGGCATGGTTTTTAAAAAAAGAAATAAAGAGAAATTATTAGGAAGGATATATACAACCCATTCTACCTTCTCGCCTGTCTGACAAGTTTCTTGCTCCCTCCCCACCCTAACCTTCAACCTAAATGTCCTAGAAGAGTATGAATTCAGGGCACTTGGTGGGCAATGGCGGGGCGGAGTGGGGGTGGGGAAAGACTGCGGTCAGCAAGAAGAGGAAAGAAAGCAGAAAAAGCCAAGGCCAAGGCCTAGGGGCGGAGAGGAGGTAGAGGGTGTTGTAGACCCTCCCTTATAACCAGAGCAAGGCAAACTCTAACCGCAGGGAGGTGATGCCACTCGTGGGCAGTCAGATTGGAGAAGAGCGAGATGATTGATTGACAAGGAGGTGCGCGCTGTGGCCCAGTGCACAAACAGGCGGTTGTCCGTGCTTGTGCACGAGGCGGAAGTGGGGCGCTCCTGCTGCACTGGCCGCCGGAGTTGGGGGCGAGCTCGGTGGTGACGTGGAGTGCTCACGTGATCGCGAGCTGCAGAGCGACGCAGCCTTCGGTGCAGTCGTCACTCCTGTCTGGGTACCAGCTCCCCGCTCCCCTGCGCACGGCGGGTTGGCATCAGGCCCGCAGCAAGCGGAGCAGGTAAGGGCCCCGGGGCCGCGCGCTGACGCCAGGGAGGCAGCTGCCAGCCAACCCCAGAGGCCGGCACAGGGGTTTAGCGCGACGAGTCCCAGCAAGCCCTCTCCACACCCCAGCTTTCCTGGGAACAGAAATAGTGGCCCCCCTGGAGTGGGGGTGCAGGGGGGCAGGTTTCCAGGGAAGGCAGGAAAGCAACTCAGAGCGATGGGAAATCATCCCTGAGTCACCTGGGAGCGGGGCGGGGATGGGGGCATCTGAGGGTGGGGGCGGGGACTCGGGGCGGCTAGGCGCGGAAAGGGGGGTTGGTGGGAGTAGGGGACGCGGGGTCGGGAAGGCGCCAAGCGCCCGGCTGCAGCAGCCTCCTGCCCCCACCCTGGCCCTTTGCAGGTCTGCCGAACTAAGTGTGGCGGCGGCGCACTCGTAGCGAGGATCAGAAGGAGCAAGAGACAGCGAGGATAGGCCCAGGTCAGTGCCGGGAGCAGTGCAGGGGAGGAAGGGGACTGGTGCACAGCCCAGCCTGAGATCCCTTGCTAACTTCCCCAGACCCCATGCCCCGTCCTCCATTTTGGTGCCTGCTGCGCTCTGGGAAAGAATCCTGGGAAAAGAAAAATGGTGGGCTTTGGGTTTGAGGGAGGGAGGGAAAAGGAGAGCGCTGGGAAAGAGGTCAAATTGAAGGCTCCCCAGAAGGCGCACGAAGCGCCTGAGGTGGGGAAAAAAAAATTTTTTTTTTAATCTTTACTATCAGGACTCTGAATCCTGCTGGTCAGTGCACCAAGCATTCAGTGTCTCTCCTTGCCTTTGTCTTACTTGTTCAAAGAAAAATAACCGGGGGAAAAAAATCTCATCATGGCTAATATCCACCAGGAAAACGAAGAAATGGAGCAACCCGTGCAGAACGGAGAGGAAGACCGCCCTTTGGGAGGGGGCGAAGGCCACCAGCCAGAAAGAAATCATAGACGGGGACAGGCTCGCCGACTTGCCCCTAATTTCCGATGGGTTATACCCAATAGACAGGTCAATGATGGGATGGGTGGAGAGGGAGACGATATGGAAATATTCATGGAGGAGATGAGAGAAATCAGGAGAAAACTTAGGGAGCTGCAGTTGAGGAATTGTCTGCGTATCCTTATGGGGGAGCTCTCTAATCACCATGACCATCATGATGAATTTTGCCTTATGCCTTGACTCCTGCCATTTCCATGAGATTAATACTGTGATTTCCACTGTTGTTCTGTTTTTCCTTGCATTTTCCTGATAATGCCTTTACTGATCCGTTTGCTGTGAACCTTATGTAATTTCAGTGTGTCAGGTGGGTTCTGTGTTACCAGCTTCTAATTGCAGATTGCCTTGGCATCCAATCTAAGTTTCTGTCAACAGTAAAGTTTCACCCATTTGCATGGAAAAATGTAAAGTTAATAAAGTAATTAAAAAGCAATTTATACATTTATTATTGTCTGATTAAAGAAAAAATACATGAACCCTTCAAAAATCTGAAATCACATATCCCAGGATGGTAATTGGAGCACATTTCTCTGTGGTTGGATAATACATGACTTTTTTTTCATTTATTATCTGGGATTTTAGAAGCAATGAGAATAGTTTTTCAATGAGTCTGTGAATGAACATAATTACTGGTTCAGCAGACTTAAAGAAAAGTGAACTTTAAGTATCTTCCAGCCTTAACTGGAAGTAAACCCTCCCTTTATTACAGATACATTCCTGTAAAGAGTCAGTCTTCTCTTCTGTGAAATGGGATAAATAATGTCTGCCTTAGAGGGCTGCCGAATGGAATACATGAGGTGTGGAACTGTTGGCCTGCCTCCTATGCAACTCCCCAGCATTTAACAGGACCCTGGCTCTCATCAGATCCTTGGGCAGTACTAAGGGGAATTTTCACCCAGGCTCACAGCAGGAAAAATAGGTGGGTTCCACTCTGTCATTCCAGTCATATTTGCGGTACCACTACCTCCCTGATTACTGCCATGTCAGTTGGGCATTCTTTCCTTTCTGCTGGCTCCTATTTCAGTTCATGTTGACGATGTGCTGGAGTCCACAAGGTAACAAAAACCTACTGATCTGTCTGTAGTCCCTGGTGAGATAAATCCCCCCTTTGACTTCTATAAAAGTTGTGGGAGAAGGCCTTCATCCTCACTTTGGAGTTATATTTACCAGTGAGTACTATTGCCATGGTTCTTGTTCTTAACATTGGTTCTGAACAAGACCCTTTTGGTTTTACTCTGTCCATGGGATTCTCCAGGTAAGAATACTGGAGTGGGTTGCCATGCCCTTCTTCAGGGAATCTTCCTGACCCAGGGATCGAACCCATGACCCTTAAGTCTTTTCCATTGGCAGGCAGGTTCTTTACCACTAGTGCCACATGGAAAGCTTCAACAGATATTTAATTATTTTAACTGATTCATTAATAGAGTTCAGAAACCAGCTTAATACTGTTCCTAAGTGACTGTCCTTAATTAAGTGGCCTAGTGAAAAGTGAAAGTGGCTCAGTCATGTCCAACTCTTTGCAACCCCATAGACTATACAGTCCATGGAATTCTCCAGGCCAGAATACTGGAGTGGGTAGCCTTTCCCTTCTCCAGGGGATCTTCCCAGCCCAGGGATCGAACCCAGGTCTCCCAGTTGCAGGTGGATTCTTTACCAGCTGAGCCACAGGGGAAGCTCAAGAATACTGGAGTGGGTAGCCTATCCCTTCTCCAGCAGATCTTCCCAACCCAGGAATCGAACCAGGGTCTCTTGCATTAGCAGGTGGATTCTTTACCAACTGAGCTATCAGGGAAGCTCAATCACCTGAAGGAAATGTTAAAAAAAAGCTTTCACTTGGGTGCCCCAAGGAACCCTGTGTCATTCCTTGAATCACCTGATCATTAACTACTGTTTTGACAGTTGCTCAGGTGATTCTGCTTCCCTGGGGGCTCAACAGTAAAAGAACCCGCCTGCTAATGGAGGAGGCATGGGATTGATTCCTGGCTTGGGCATATCCCCTGGAGAAGGAAATGGCAACCCACTCCAGTATTCTTGCCTGGAGAATTCCATGGACAGAGGAGCCTGGTGGGCTATAGTCCATGGGTCACACAGAGTCAGACATGATTGAGCACACATGCAGGTGATTCTGATACATCTGAGTTTTGCCAGCATAGGCATGGAGAAACACTGACAGTGATGACACCATTTTACAAACATTGTGATCTGATTTGCTTATTTAATTTCACAAGGAATGTACCTTTCCAAATTTTAATATTTCCAAAATTGGGATTGCATTAAACAATGTATGTCTGTATTTAAACCAGTACCTTTTTTTACATTCTTTTGTTCCCTGTGCTGTACAGAAGGACCTTGTTGCTAAACCAGTACTGTTTTTTTTACCTTTCCAAATATCCTGTTAAGTTAATGCACTATTATAGTTAATTATTAATAATAATTATATGACTATTAAATAAATTAGGCATTATCTTTTCTGTGCAAGCCTGTGCCCTTTTATAACAATGCTTTTGTCTTAATTACTCTGGAGCTCAATTTCCAGCAGTGTCTGATGTAGATATTTAATAACATAATAATTCATTTAATTATTATTAAAGCTTTTAGCAATTATAACTTATCTAAAATAATATATAACAATAATTAACATTGGTTCTTTGTGAGTTGTTTATTTCTTTACACTCGTTTTAAAAGTTTCTATGAGAAACATTTGAAGATGAAATACTTTTTATAATTATTTGTGTTATACAAGATGATTAGACATATTTGGATTATGCAGAAATATAAAGAAAAATATAAACAAAACCATAATCTAATTATCCAAAGAAAGTACAATTTACAAAAATTATAAAATTTTTTATTATCATCCTATACTAGTCATGATTAAACCAGATTTAGTCATAATTAAACTACTCATGATTAAACTTAGTCATGATTAGACCTCTTAAGAGAAATATTGCCTCTTTCACAGCCCCTGCCAAGAAGACATGTTTAACTTGTTATGTTTATTTTTTGTCTTCTTACCACTCTTCAAAGCTAATTGGATCATATTTGACCTACTTTTCAGTTGTTGTTCAGTCACTCAGTCATGTCTGACTCTTTGGGAAACCATGGACTGCAGCACTCCAGCACGCTAGGGTTCCCTGTCCTTCACTAATCTCCCAGAGTTTGCTCAAACTCATGTCCATAAATTGATGATGCCATCCAACCGTCTCATGCTTGTCATTCCCTTTTCCTCCTGCCTTCAATCTTTCCCAGCATCAGTGTCTTTTCCAATAGGTCTGCTCTTTGCATTAGGTGGGCAAAATATTGGAGCTTCAGCATCAGTCCTTCCAATGAATATTCAGGCTTGATTTCCTTTAGGATTGAGTGGTTTGAACTCCTTGCTGTCCAAGGGACTCAAGGGTCTGCTTCAGAACCACAATTTGAAAGCATCAATTCTTTGGTGCTCAGCCTTCTTTATGGTCCAACTCTGACATCCGTACATGACTACTGGAAAAAGCATACCTTTGATTATATGGACCTTTGCCAGCAGAGTGATATCTCTCCTTTTTAATACACTGTCTAGGTTTATCATGCTTTTATTCCAAAGAGTAAGCGTCTTTTCATTTCATGGCTGCAGTCACCATCTGCAGTGATTTTGGAACCCAAGAAAATAAAAACTTTCATTTAGCTCCTGTTTTTCAAAACTGAAAATAACAGTCATATTTCAGCAAGCCAACTCTCAGTGGGCAAATTTGGGAACGTTACATGAATACATTTAGTTAATAGAACTAATTTATTTCTATATGAAATTTAAAAGTTGTCTAGTGAGTAGAAAAAGGACTGATTACAGGAATGAAATGGACAAAATCCTATGTCTATTCCCTGTATCCTTCCCTAATATCATGTATTTCATATAATAAATGTGCTGATTTTGTTTAGAATGATCTCATTTAAAAATTTTCATGCATATAACATGAAATGTAATTGCTGTCTTGTGTAACCAGTCAAAATGCTTTCTAAGTAATATAAACATACATAACCAAATGAATAAGGCATCTCTATAAATCTGAAAATCTTAACATTTATTTGTATTTTTAATTTTTGCTCAAACATTGTTTTAAAAGTTATGATTAGCCTGTTCAGAAATTTACTCTTTCCTGTGTAGCCAATGGAAAATATTTTCCATTTAGTTCCCACAAATGGAATGAGCATTATTATGTTTCTGATTGTAAAATATGCCTCCTAAAGTGGTTTTGTTGTTGTTGTTTTGAAACAGAAGAGAAAATATATTAAGAAGACAAATTTTAAATCTTGATTTCAGCACGTTTCCTTTACTGAAATCACATGCATAGATTAAAGTTTTTATCTAGTTTTCCTAAATTAGCAAGATTACTTAATCTCTGATTAAAGTTTGATTTTTAAAAGAGGAAGCAGGAATTCCTGGGTTGTCTAGTGGTTAGGTTCTGCACTTCCACCGCAGAGGGCACAGGTTTGATCTCTGGTCATGAGCTAAGATCTCACATGCTGCATGGCCAAAAAAATAAAAAACAAGAGGAAGCAAACTAAATGTATCAGTCAACTTAAAGACAATGAAAAACTTGATGAAAACTTGTTGAAAAAGCACCAATAAACAAGAATAATGAATTTCAAAATATTTTTGAATCATTTAGCTGGCAATATGTTGTTTACTCACTAAGTTGTGTCCAGCTCTTTTGGGACCCCATGGATTGTAGCCCCGCCAGGCATCTCTGTCCATGAGATTTCCCGGGCAAGAAATCTGGAGTGGGTTGCCATTTCCTTCTCAAGGGATCTTCCTGAGCCAGGGATTGAACCTGTGTATACTGTGCAAGAGGCATTTCCTGCATTGCAGGCAGATTCTTTACCCCTGAGCCACGTGGGAAGCAGCTAGCAATATAAACAGTGGTTTTTATCATCACAATGCCTGTTATTTCTCTCTATTTATTAGTAAAATGGAGACAATAATTTCCAGGGCTGCTGTGAGAACCAAGATAGGTAAAGAGCATGTGAACTGGCACAGGCAGGATTCAAGTCCCTCAGATTCCCCTCCGTTGCTGGAAGTAGCATCCAAACTGAGTATCACAAGCCCACTCCATTCCTCTGCTGTGGTGAGCCACCTCCACCCTCCATCATTACAGATTTCTCTGGACACCTCAGTGTCCCAGTTTGCCCCTTGTAGAGTTGTGCATAAAGATCCTCTACCTGACTTAGAATTGTACTAGCTTAGGTGAGTACTATCTTAATGATGCTTGGACCATGGTGTGCTGTATATTTTTAGCAAAAAGTTCTTTTTCTCAGTATGTGTCTATGGTTTATTGTGTATGCAACAAGCCCCCTCTTCTCCATAACATTCAGATATTAAGGGCTCAGTCTTGCTTTTTATTCACTCTGACAATCTCTATCATGTCATTAGAGGGCTTAGACAATTTTCATTTAAAGTGATTATCAATATAGTTGTCCCACAACTCAGTAATGCTTGTTCATTTTTAAATTGAAGTACAATTTGTGCCTCAGCTTGTAAAGAATCTGCCTGCAATGTGGGGGACCTGGGTTTGATCCATGGGTTGGGAAGATCCCCTGGAGAAGGGAATGGCTACCCACTCCAGTATTCTGGCCTGGAGAATTCCATGGACTGTATAGTCGATGGGGTTGCAAAGAATCGAAAACGACTGAGCGACTTTCATTTCACAACTGATTTACAGTATTATGTTAGCTTCAGGTGCACAGCACAGTGATTCAGTATTTTTACAGATTATATTCCATTCAAAGTTATTATAAGGTAATGGCTATAATTCCTTGTGCTGTAAAAATAAGGGTATGGAATTGAGATCTATTCATTTTTAAAATCTTTTTCTCTCTGCATTTCATTTTGAATTGTTTCTATTCCTATGTCTTCAGACTCACTAATCTTTTCTTCTGTAACATCTAATCTGCCATTAACCCCATCTAACATATTTTTTAAATTTCAGACATTGTAGTTTTTATTTCTAGATGTTCAATTTGGGTCTTTTTTTTTTCTTTTAACATTTTTTGTGTTCTATGTCTCTTCAGTCTTTCCTCCAGCTTCTTGAACATAGGCAGTGCAGTTATATCTATTTTAATGTCCTTGTCTGATTGTACCATCTTTATCTTTTCTTGGTCAGTTTTGATCGATTGATTTCTTTTCTCCTCATAATGGGTTAGATTTTCCTGATTCTTTGCTGACCTGGCAATTGTTGACTGGATACCAGGTATTGTGAGTTTTACCTTTTGAGTGCTACATAGTTTTGTATCTCTGTAAATATGGTTTTTATTCTGGAACACAGCTAAGTTACTTGTAAACAGTTTGATCTTTTTAGGTTTTTATTTTAACCTTTGTAAGATGAGAACAAAGTAGTTCTCAAATTAGCTTAAGCTTAATTGTACCCCATTAATGAGGAAAAACTCGTCCAAACACTCTTTCTGATGTCCTGTGAATTATGAGATCTTCAAATCTGACTGGTAGGAGCAGGCACTATGTCCAAACTTCTATGCACTTAAGAAATTATTCTCTTTAATCCTTTTGGATGGTTCTTTTCCTGATCTGGGATCATTTGCTCACAGGTGTGTAATCAGTACTCGGATAAGTAGTCAAGGGCTGCTGCTGCTGCTAAGTTGCCCTTCAGTCATGTCCGACTCTATGCAACCCCATAGATGGCAGCCCACCAGGCTCCCCCGTCCCTGGGATTCTCCAGGCAAGAACGCTGGAGTGGGTTGCCATCTCCTTCTCCAGTGCATGAAAGTGAAAAGTGAAAGTGAAGTTGCTCAGTCGTGTCCAACTCTTAGCGACCCCATGGACTGCAGCCTACCAGGCTCCTCGGTTCATGGGATTTCCCAGGCAAGAATACTGGAGTGGGGTGCTATTTCCTTCTCCTTAGTCAAGGGAGACCCTCTGTAAATCTCGAAAACTTTTTCTCTGTGGGCTCTTTCCTTTTTGGTACTCTGTCTTGCAACCTCTAGCCGCCTTGGACTCCCCAGATTCCCTTCTTATCCTAATCTATAGGATACCACCAGGCTCTCCATGGATTCTCACTTTCTACACTGTGGCCTGAAAACTTTCTTCAGGAAGTAGGCTGGGGCAATCATAAGAATAATCTCACTTTTTCCCAGTCTTTTAGGGACCACTGACCTCTGCTGCTTCATGTCCTGTGTCTGGAACAGGACAGTTCTTAGAATGTCTTGAACAGTTTGTTCATAGAATGAAAGGTGATTTGTTTGTTTCAGAATGAAACACTCTAAGTTACTTTATCCTGATCAGGAGCAGAAATTCTGATATATCTTGAATAAATGTTTAAAGTAGCCATTATGACTGTGTGGATCCTCAAGTCCTTAGCCTAATTCTACCCATAACTAAAGAATAACAGGCAAGTCACTTCATTTCTCTAGAGTCAAAGACTTGAATTTCCCAAGGAGCCTAGCAGGGGTAGTATGACACAGCAAATTAAAACATGAACAAAAATTTTATGTTATATTGTAAAAGAAAAATGCCTTTTACCTATTAAAAACAGTAAGAAATACTTTACTCAATATTATTTCAATAAGGATCAAAACTATTGCAATAGGGGAGAGAAATTAAACTCAACTGTAAATATGACAGGGACAGGTAGGGATTTATGGCCAATGGGAAAGGTGCAGGAGAGGATGAAAAATTATGAAGAGGAACTTGGTTATGTATCAAGCTTGAATAGATATCAAGGTTGGGAGAATTCTTGATAAATTGCCTAACCAGAATGTCTTGCTAAAACTGGACTTAGCAGGCCAAAGCCAGAACCGAGGACAAGACCTCATTGAAAAGAAAGCCAGAGAAGCCTGAGTAAAATTTTGGTCCATGAGGGAGTCCTTGTCAGTATGTATCAGTGATTTTTTGCAGCATTTCCCAAAGACTACTTGCTTCAGAATCTTCTATCTCCCTTGCTAATAATACAGACTTTGGTACTCCTCTCCAGATTTCATGAGTCAAATCCACTTCCAACTGGGCCCCAAAATATACATTATTATCATGTTCCCCTGAGAGATTTTAATGCACACTAACACCTGAGAACCACCAGCAGTATGGCGGAAATACAATTATATTGAATACAAAGGTGCCTAGAGAAAGGCTACAAGGAAATACATCAAAATGCCAGAGATCCTAACTGCATATATCAAATGACCTAAATTGTCTTATTCTATGTTAGGAACAATTTGTTTTTAATTTCAACATTTCTCACATTGGGATACATCATAAAATACATGTTATGTGATCAGTTTATTTTTCTCAAAAAAGTATTTCTGAATAAATGGTGTATGTTGCAGATACTCTAATAATTAAAAAAAACTAAGGTATAAAATGTATATGGGAATGTGCATATAAAAGCAGAAAAAGTCATAAAGGAATTCACCACTAATGACATATGGAAATAGATGTGTGATAAAATGTAATTTTTCTGTTATTTACTTCAGTGTCAGGTTTTTAGATTTTAATTTTTTGTACAGTTTTATTATTGCCATAAAAGAATTCTGAATATGTCATCATGTTAATTTGGACTACACAGAAAATTATGATACTAATCCAGTATTCATAACATAGCACTACTTTTAGTGTGTACCATATTTGATACAGTGTCTTCAGCTATTTACAGGTACTAATCAATCCATTCCTCAGAAGAAATCTGTGAGGGCTGTACTATCAATGTACCCATTGTACATAGGAGGAAGTTGAGATACATAGTGATTAAGCAAATTACCTAAAATTGTACAACTAGTAAGTTGTAACAGAGAAGGCAATGGCACCCCACTCCAGTACTCTTGCCTGGCAAATCCCATGGATGGAGGAGCCTGGTGGGCTGCAGTCCATGGGGTCGCTAAGAGTCAGACACGACTGAGCGACTTCACTTTCACTTTTCACTTTCATGCACTGGAGAAGGAGATGGTAACCCACTCCAGTGTTCTTGCCTGGAGAATCCCAGGGACGGGGGAGCCTGGTGGGCTGCCGTCTATGGGGTCGCACAGAGTCGGACACGACTGAAGCGACTTAGCAGCAGCAGCAGCAGGAAGTTGTAAACCCAAGATACAGCTCAAAATGTTGGGTCCAGAACCAGTGCTCTCAGCATCTCATAAAACAAATAATAAATCCATTAAAGCAGTGATTGAAACAGCCACCTATTTTCTTAAATATAATTTAAAAATAATGTTTTTTAAGATATTTTAGTAGTAGCAAATTCCAATCCTATTGTTTCTTCTAAAGAGAGACATGTTTTCCCTCACACCGAATAAAACTGGGTATGAGGTGAAGTGAAGTGAAGGTGAAAGTGGCTCAGTCGTGTCTGACTCCTTGCAACCCCATGGGCTATACAGTCCATGGAATTCTCCAGACAAGAATACTGGAGTGGATAGCCTTTCCCTTCTTCAGGGGATTTTTCCCAACCCAGGGATCAAACCCAGGTCTTCGACATTGCAGGTGGATTCTTTATTAGCTGAGCCACAAGGGAAATCCAAGAACATTGGATTGGGTAGCTTATCCCTTCTCTAGAGGATCTTCCTGACCCAGGAATGGAACCTGGGTCTCCTGCATTGCAGGCGGATTCTTTACCAACTGAGCTATCAGGGAAGCCCAAGGATGGGTATAGTGGAGATAATCAGGCTATTGATGTTGGGGAAAAAAGCAAAAGGAAAAAAATGAAGTCCTTAATGTTGAGGACTTGAGAGGTAATCATGGTAAGTCCAACTTGTGAGGAAGATGACATTAGGGGGAAGAGAAACTATGCAGAAGTATAAACTAGGACCTAGAGTAAAGCTATTGAGTAGAAAAATTGAGACACCTGTCAGCAATTGAAGAACGGCATTAGTTGTATGAATGCATATTTCATGGGAAAGAAATGTGCCAAGTAGATTTTGTCAATGTTTGTGATTCATACACATTTTCAAAAGTGAATAAGTATGAGGTAAAGAATATCCCCTAACTTGTTTTTAAAAATAATGACATTGAAACATGTAAAATATCATGTATGAAATGAGTTGCCAGTCCAGGTTCGATGCACAATACTGGATGCTTGGGGCTGGTGCACTGGGACGACCCAGAGGGATGGAATGGGGAGGGAGGAGGGAGGAGGGTTCAGGATGGGGAACACATGTATACCTGTGGCGGATTCATTTTGATATTTGGCAAAACTAATACAGTTATGTAAAGTTTAAAAAATAAAATAAAATTAAAAAAAAATAATGACAGATTTCTTTTTCTCTTTTAGCAAACTTGGCTGTCTATTGAAGAAACTTAAAAAGGGTCACCTTTGTGACCAGAGCCAGCATTGCACTTTGAACACCACTGAGCAGGAAACCTGAGACAGAGAAATAGGGTTAATCTTAATGGTGGAACATATTTTGACCTGCTGAGATTGAGGTAAGTTTGAGACATTCAGGAGAGTTCCATTAAAGTTCAAACAAAAATCTACAGGGCCAAAGAGTAGTTTGGGCTAGACATATGGAATTGTAGTGACAAATGCAGAAATGAATAGGATCTGCCAAAGAGAACATAGAGACTGAAAAGAGAGAGGACTTGTAATATTCAGGGAAGTGATGTAGCTCAGGCTCTAAGAGTCCAAGTGTGAGAACTTCTCACTTCTACTTGGGTCTAAATCTCCACTCAGCCCCTCAGTATTCCAGTAAAATACAACTATGAGATAGTTATGTAAGATTCACATTGAATATAAGAACAAAGAATGGGTGAACCTAAGAGACTGCTAAAAGGTATATTTTGCAAATTGTATCTATAAGAATGCTGATACTGATTTTTAAATATCAAACAAGATTGAATTCAAAGCAATTGACAATTATATAGATTAAAAAGAGACATTTAATAAAGAGAAAGATCAATCCACTAGATGGTATTCTAATTATTTATATGTGCCTAAAGACATAAAGGAAAAAAATCAGAATAACAGAACAAGTATAAAATGCATAATTATAGTGAGAAGGAATAATACAAAGCATTTTTTTGGTAAATAATAGTAATTTCAAAAAATATCAGTAAGGACCTCAAAGATTTTACAAAATTCTTAACATATTTGACCTTATCATATATATAGAACACAGTGAATAACAACTATTGAATAACTGGGGAACTGAGGTTTGATACATTTCCAGAGCTTGCACAGGTGGGGAATAATTCAGTCAAATTGCAGTCTTTCCGAATACTGGCTTTCCCAAGTGGTGCTAGTGGTAAAGAATTTGTCTGCCAATGCAGGAGATGCCAGAGACACAGGTTCAATCCCCGGGTTGGGAAGATCCTCTGGAGGAGGAAATGGCAACCCACTCCAGTATTGTTGTCTGGAAAATTCCATGGACAGATGAGCCTGAAGGGCTACAATCCATGGGGCCACAAAGAGTCGGACACAACTGAGAACACACAGACAAAAGTGAGCATTCACACACCAGGAGCATTCAGTAGAGTCCTCAGAAGGAAAATATTTGAGTAGTAGTAATAAATTAACACTAGAGTAAAACCTGCTGTAAACATGCCTGATAAAGTTCAAAGAAAATCCTCAAGAGTTAAGATGATCTGCCTCCCAGAACAAAATCCTGCATTCTTTAAAGGAAGAAAACATAATCCCAATATTTAACCACATAAAATTCACAATGTTCATCATTTAATAAAAAGTTACTAGTAATACAAAAGCTGTAGGAAATTATGACCAATAATTAAGAGAGAGAAATACTCGATATAAACAAAACAGAAATTATAGCAGCATCCAAGGTGAGGTTAACATCCACAGATTTAAAACAGCTATTATAAATATGCCCAAGGATTAAAGGAAAATATTATTATAATGAGGAGTTAAATGGCAGATATAAAGGTTCCCAAGTGAAGCTTTGAATGAAAATAGTATTTGTTGAGATTAATGGTAGACATGACACTCACTGAAAGCTCATTGAGTTGACAGCCCTAGGAACAGAAACTATCAGGAGCTTCTTCACTGATCTGTGGGACAGTACCAAGATGTCTAATGTATCTATAATTAGGGAACAATAAAAAATTTTTGAAAAAAATAATGGCAGAATGTTTTCCAAATTTAAGGAAAACTGAAAACTCAAAGATTCAAGAATCTCAATGAAGCCAAGCCAGAAAAACAAATAAGGCTACGCCAAAGCATATAATGACAAAATATCTGAAAACTAGTAATAAAAAGAAAATCTTAAAAACAGCTGGAGATATAATATCACATATGAAATGAGTCACCAGTCCAGGTTCGATGCACGATACTGGATGCTTGGGGCTGGTGCACTGGGATGCCCCAGAGGGATGGTACGGGGAGGGAGGAGGGAGGAGGGTTCAGGATGGGGAACACGTGTATATCTGTGGCAGATTCATGTTGATATATGGCAAAACCAATACAATATTGTAAAGTTAAAAAATATAAAAAAAAAGAAACACAAATGTAAAAATCACCATGCATGGTTTACTTATCAGAAATGGTGTAAGCCAGAATATGACTGAGTCATGTTTGAAGTACTAAAAAAATAAAAACTGTCAAACTAGAATTTGCTGTTCTCTGTAAATATCCTTGAAAATAATAAAAAAATACTTTCAGTCAGTTCAGTTGCTCAGTCGTGTCAGACTCTTTGTGACCCCATGGACTGCAGCACGCCAGGCTTCTTTGTCCATCACCAACTCCTGAAGCTTGCTCAAACTCATGTCCATCGAGTCAGTGATGCCATCCGACCATCTCTTCTTCTGTCATCCCCTTCTCGTCCTGCCTTCAATCTTGCCCTGCAGCAGTGTCTTTTCAAATGAGTCAGTTCTTCCCATCAGGTAGCCAAAGTGTTAGGGCTTCAGCTTCAGCATCAGTCCTTCCAAAGAGTATTCAGGACTGATTTCCTTTAGGATTGACCAATTTGATCTCCTTGCAGTCCAAGGGACTCTCAAGATTCTTCTCCAACGCCACAGTTCAAAAACATCAATTATTCAACACTCAGCCTTCTTTATGGTCCAACTCTCACATCCAGACATGACTACTGGAAAAACCATAGCTTTGACTAGACAGACCTTTGTTGACAAAGTAATGTCTCTGCTTTTTAATATGCTATCTACGTTGGTCATAACTTTTCTTCCAAGGAGCAAGCATGTTTTAATTTCATGGCTGCAGTCACCATCTGCAGTCCTTTTGGAGCCCCCCAAAATAAAGTCTGTCACTGTTTCCATTGTTTCTCCATCTATTTGCCATGAAGTGATGGGACTGGATGCCATGGTCTTAGCTTTTTGAATGTTGAGTTTTAAGCCAACTTTTTCACTCTCCTTTTTCACTTTCATCAAGAGACTCTTTAGTTCCTCTTAGCTTTCTGCCATAAGAATAGTGTCATCTGCTTATCTGAGGTTATAAATATTTCTTTGAATACTAACAAAGCCTGAGAGAATTTGTTGCCAGTTGACTAGCAATATAAGAATTATTTTTTAAAATGTACTTCAGACTGACGGGAATAATGCCAGATGGAACACTGAATCTGGGCAAAGGACAAAGAACACCAAATATGGTAAATAGGTAAGTAAATATACTTTTTCTCAGTTTTAAATATTTTTTTAAAAAAACTAAAATAAGATAGCATATTAAAAAGCAGAGACATTACTTTGTCCACAAAGGTCCATCTAGTCAAGGCTATGGTTTTTCCAGTAGTCATGTATGGATGTGAGGGCTGGACTATAAAGAAAGCTGAGCACTGAAGAATTGATGCTCTTGAACTGTGGTGTTGGAGAAGACTCTTGAGAGTCCCTTGGACTGCAAGGAGATCCAACCAGTCCATCCTAAAGAAGATCAGTCCTGGGTGTTCATGGGAAGGACTGATGTTGAAGCTGAAATTCCAATACTTTGGCCACCTAATGTGAAGAGCTGACTCATTTGAAAAGACCCTGATGCTGAGAAAGATTGAGGGCAGGAGAAGGGGACAACAGAGGATGAGATGGTTGGATAACATCACCAACTCAATGGACATGGGTTTGGGTAGACTCTGGGAGCTGGTGATGAACAGGGAGGCCTGGCGTGCTGCAGTTCATGGGGTTGCAAAGAGTCGGACACTACTGAGCTACTGAACTTACTGAAAATAAGATAAATACATTATGGAATTCATATGATATGTACAGTAAAATACATTACAAAAATACCACAATAAGGGAGAATAAAATAAAATATGATTATTGTAAGATTCTTACATTTATATGTGAAGTGCTAAAATCAGTGTTTAAAAGTAGATAGAAGTTAAAAATACAGTGTGCAAATTCCACCGAAACTAGTAAAAATAAAACAATGTGTACCAATAAGCCAACAGAAGAGATAACATAAATTACTAAAAATGGTCAAGTAATTCAAATGAAGGCAGGAAAAGATCAATTCAAAAAGAGATACAAATAGAAAACAGCAAAACATCAAATTTGAACCAAATTGTTTTGAAAATTACATTAAACATAACTATTATGAACATTCCAATTACAATGTTAGTTTGTCTGGATGAAAAAGCAGGACCCAAACATATGCTCTATAAAAAATAGACTTTATTTTTAAAAATTATTTACTTATTTGGCTGCATCAGGTCTTAGTTGCTGCTCTCAAGTTTAGTTGCTGCACAGCATATGGGATCTTAGTTCCCTGCCCAGAGATTAAACCCACATCCTCCACATTGCAGGGTGGATTCTTAACCACTGGACCACCTGGGAAGTCCCAGAAATAGACTTTAAATATAAAGACACATATAGGCTAAATTCAATGGGTAGAAATGTGTATTAAGAAAAATGCTAGGGCTTGTCATTATATTAACATTAGACAAAGTATACTTCAGAACAAGGAATATTACTTCAGAAAAACAAAGGTGTTTTTATAATGCTAGATTAATTCATCAAGTGAAAGTGAAAGTAACTCAGTCGTGTCCAACTCTTTGTGATCCCATGGACTATACAGTCCGTGGAATTCTCCAGGCCAGAATACTGGAGTGGGTAGCCTTTCTCTTCTCCAGGGAATCTTCCCAACCCAGGGATCAAACCCAGGTCTCCTGCATTGCAGGCAGATTCTTTACCAGCTGAGCCACAAGGTCACAGAAATCCTAAATATGCTGCACCCAATAATATGCTTCAAAATGCTTAAAGCAAATCCTACCACTGAAAAGATACATAGACAAATCTGAAATTATAGTTGTAGATGTCAGTGCTTCTCGCTCAGTAATTAATAGAGCAAGTAGACAAAAAAATTAAGGATATAAAAACCTGAACAGTAACACACAAAAATCTTCACACAAATATTTATAGCAGTTTATAATTGCCAAAATGTGGAAGCAACCAAGATGTCCTTCAATAGATAAATGGATAAACAAACTAGGGTTCATCCATAAATGGAATATTATTCAACAATAAAAATACATGAACTATCAAGTCACAAAAAGATATAGAGGAAACTTAAATGTGTATTTCTGAGTGACAGAAGCCAAACTGATAAGGCTCCATACTGTATGATTCCAAGTATATAACATTCTGGAAAAGGCAAAATTATAGAGACAGTAAAAAGATTGAAATATTTCAATGATTTTATGTACATACTAATTGAAATTTGTAGAACAATCCAAATAACAACAGCAGAATAAGTATTTTTGAGTAAACATGGAATATTCAAAAGCATTCAAACAAATACTTGAATGCCTTTGTGCTGCAGACAAACTCCTTCAGGCTCCACTTCCTTTTTGGTAAAACAGGTATAAAAGGTATAAAAACTTGTATAAAACCTACCTCGTAGACTTGTGCTGAGGATTAGATGAAGCAAGAGAGACATAAGAGACACAAGTTCGATCTCTGGGTCAGGAAGATCCCCTGGAGAAGGAAATGACAACCCACTCCAGTATTCCTGCTCAGAGAATCCCATGGATAGAGGAGCCTGGCAGGCTCCTCCATGGGGATGCAAAGAGTCAGACATGACTGAAGTGATTTAGCACACATGTACAGTAAAACTCACTTACAAAACCTGTACAAGATGAGAAATTTCAGGCGATAATTACCAAAAAAATGCGGAGGCATAGACAAGGAAATTTGCTGATTTTTATGTTTTTTGTTATTTTTTCATATGGCGTGGAAATCCGTGGTCCTTTGAGACAAGCGAGAGCCAGCTATTCAATACCAAAAGGTGATGGTAATGGGCTATACGACCTTCTCTTTATGCCTATTCTTTGTTCTTTTCTTCTGAGAGTTGAAGATACCAATGAAGTTTGAGAATTTTTCGTCGTAGAGAGGCTGCACCTCCTGGAGTTAAGTTGCCCAAAGTTGTTTCCAGATTTGAAAGGCCATGAGGGACACTAATGTAATGAGGAGTAGAAGAGAGAGGATCAGCTGCAACATGAAACAGTGATAGGAAATCATGTCTGACCAATTGCCCATTGTAATGGACAGGTTTTCACTCAGAGAAGATCCTCTCTTCACTTTTCCAACAGTGAGAAGTTCATAATTTTTAGGTGTCAGAGAGGAGCCATCCCACAGTTATAAATTCTCTGGGTTGTTGTTGCCTTTTTCATCCAGTCTAAGTTCACAGATATTTGGGCAAGAGGCTTAAAGGGAGTATGACCAGAGGAGTTCAATGGCTGTTGACCTGGCAATGGGGGGCTTCATTATTACCTGTCTCTTTTTCCCCCTCTGAAACTTTATTACCCTAGCACTCAGAGCTGCTCATCAGTCTTGGTTTCCACTTCAGCCTTGGGTGGAAGAACTACTGCCAGTTTCCCTAGAAACTTTATTCACTGACTAAGTTATTTGGTGTTTCCCATGTCGTACTGAAAAAGTGACTTGTGATTCTTTTCTGCCAGTATTATCAGATGGGAAAAGAAATGTTGAAGCATTCATCAAAAGTGTCCAGCCACTGCTTTGTCACATGTAGTCGTCTCCTTCTGGTCTCCACCATAAATCCTTACTCTTGTTTTGGGTGTATTATGCTAGACATGGAATTATTTGTCTTCCAGGGCCTTCAAGGGAAGAACTCATCCAGGGGTCCTCTTTCCACCCTCCTTTCCAATTAGTCTCTGAGAGAGGAGGTCATTTCTCAGAAACCCTTTGTCTGGCCCTCATCAGAGGCAGCTCCTTTCACTTTGCAAGAAGACCTAAATTAATTCCGTTAAGAGAATCTACCACATGAAAAAACTTACTCTGTGACTAAGTCTCTGTATGTCTAAAACTGTTGGAACTGAATAGAAGCTATGAGTTCTAACTCTTGCCTAGAAACAGCCTTCTCCCAAAGGAGGATCCTGCCACCACCCTGCTCTCCTGGAGTGGTGGCTCCACCAGTATCAGAAAGATGCTTGTCAGGAGACATCAAGTGCCCTGGGAATGTGAGGACAGTGCAGTTGCTATCTGACTTGGGGCCTTGATCTCATTCCCTTCCAGCCTCAATGGGCCTGTGAAGATAGCACAGAAGCTTCTGTGAAGACAGAAGCTGAGTTATATGTTCAAAGGGAAAAGGAAGAGGGACTCACACTTCTTGAGGATGGATCTTCTGAGAGTCAGGAATCTGGTGGAGCTTTACCCTCCTAGAAGTGGAGGGGGCAGGAGAATGTGAACTACAGTTGTGATTGGTATTTGAAGGGCAGCACGATCTGGAGAGCAGGAAAAGAAGGAAAAATGAACAGGAGAGAAGGAAAATATTCACATATTTCTGTTTTGACTGTGACTCAATGTCATTTTGGGCTTCCCAGGTGGTGCAGTGGTAAAAAATCTGCCTACCAATGCAGAAGATGCAAGAGACATGGGTTCGATCCCTGGGTCTGGAAGATCCCTTAGAGGAGGGAATAGCTATCCACTCCAGTAATCTTGTCTGGAGAATCCCACAGACAGAGGAGACTGTCAAGCTACAGTCAATAGGGTCACAAAGAGTCAGACATGACTGAACTTAGCACACATGCATGCAATGCTGTTTTATGTGGTGGAATAAGGGCCCTAATGGGGCTGAGGAAGAAAAGAAGGTGTCTATACCATTTCCATTCAACTGAGTCATGTACCCCATGAATGGAGACTGAAGTCACCATCTACCCTATTCCTCATGTTTTCCTTTCCCCTTAGCTTACCCTCTTGTTTTACATGGGAAACTAGTATTTTCTTTGAGGTCCTGAAAAGTAAGATCAAAGTCTAATACTATGTCTGACAGACAGGACACAAGACACTGGAAAAAGAGAGACAGGAGACTTCCCTGGAGTAACTGTTCATGTCTGTAAGTCACCTCACCCCTCTTAGTCTCACTTGGAAAATATATATTTGTGTTATGTATGGTCTTCCCTTGTGGCTCAGCTGGTAAAGACTCTGCCTACAATGTGGGAGACCTGGGTTTGATCCTTGGGTTGGGAAGATCCCCTGGAGAAAGGAAGGACTACCCACTCCAGTATTCTGGCCTGGACAATTCACAGTCCATGGGGTCACAAAGAGTCGGACATGACTGATCGACTTTCACTTTCACTTTCGCTTTCATTGCTATGGGGTAGAGTGATGGCACTGCAAACATAAACAGGTAGAACTGAGAGCTTGATGGATGAGCCAACAACCAGGGCATATGCTTCGGTATCTGTGTTTCCTGTTGTACCATTCTGGTTGTCAGGCATCTCCCATCTTTCTGTCCTTCTCTCAGCACACCCCAGATTTACTAACCCTAACTTCTGTCTACATTCCTCTCATGTCACAAAGGGCTGGGCTGGAGCAAAGGATTTCAAGAATGGGAGCAAAGAGGGATCTCCTGGAAAACCTGCTATTTTCTGCTCTCTTCCCCTGGAGAAGTTAAAAAGGAAGAAAATCATCATCCTGTTTATTCTTGTTTCATGTGCTATTATGTTCCCTTACTTCTCCCTGCAGATAACTTCAGGGAAATACTTCTCTGCTGAACCTTTGAAAGGTAAGGTGCTACATAGGATCAAAGGCTATTTGTGTATTTTGTACGAGACCACACAGTACCAGCCAAGAGCTCTCCCTGGGCCCCAGTGACAGACCTCACCTCATAACTCTAGGATGACATTGGGTAAATATTGCCCAAAGAAGAGGTGGTCTCTCCTGTCAAAGAGGATCACATCAGCCTCTTCTCCCAGCCAGCTAGGTCTGGGCCAGAGACTAAAGTCATTTCCATCCAGCAAAACACTTTGAGTTTCTAGAAGGAAGATATTTTTCAATGTAAGTCCAAGGAATTATTTTAAGACTTGTGCTGTAGGCTCTACATCTACATTCAGTCTCTATATATGATTTCAATTCAGTTAAAAATTCACTGAGTTCCAGACTCTGGGTGAGATTATAGAGACATTTGTTGTTTCATGATAGGGTACTTTCATAGTTAGTATCAGTGGGCTTTATTTAATACCATATAGACCTGGGAAGGGCCATCCCTCTGTCTCCTACTATGTGAGCTAGACAACTTTTTTAACCTCCCTGTGCCTTAACTTCTGATTCATAAATGGTGATAAAACCTTAAAAGGATGTTTGAAGATCAAATATGTTAGTATCATCAAAGTACTTAATATGGTGTCTGGCATAGAAATGTAGGCTACACTGGACCTTCACTCTTTTGTTCTTCCATCTTAATGTTGAGTTCTTGCTCTGGCTTTACCTGGTGGTAGTATAACCCATTTCAACATGTTCTACCATTTCAAATACATTCCTTTCGGAAAGAGGAAAAAAGCTAATAATTGTTGGGTTGAAAATGCAGATTTTGATAAAGCTTATGAGAATGATCCTGCTTTAGTTTGTAGAACTGGTATAAGGATAGAAAGACTTGATGATTCAATTTTATAAGCCATTTGCATTTTTAACAAATATTTTGGGGGTATCTGTTACATCCCAGGCTCGGTAAGCCTACAGATCATGTCTTCATCTCAGAACTTTCTTCTAGGCTCCAGATCCATGTATCCAACTACCTGTCAGAAATTTTATACCTAGAGCAATAGTTCTCAAATGGTGTTGATTTCATTCCCTGGCTCCAGGAGACATGTGGAAATATCTGAAAACACTTTCAGTAGTCACAACTTGGAGTGCTACTGAAATTTTGTGGGTAGAGGCTAAACATCTCACAATGCATAGAACAGCCTTCACAACAAAGAGCTCTCTGAACCAAAGTGTCAACAGTATTGAGGCAAAGCTCTCTAGAGAAAGGTAAATGTTATTACCCACCCTGTGTGCACAGATACAGGGTAGAACCCAACTTTGGAATCTAACAACCCTGGATTAGAATAACTATGCTGCCTATTCCCTGGCATGCCCTTGAAAAATGTATGTAACTTCTCTGAGCCTTTGTAGAGTGTACCATGGCAAAAACCACTACAATATTGTAAAGTAATTAGCCTCCAATTAAAATAAATAAAATTTTTAAAAAAGAGGAATGAGTTATAACAGGGAATACTGATACCTACAGTCCATGGGGTCGCAGAGTCAGACATGACTGAGCGACTTCACTTTCACTTTCAACTTACTGAACAGTTGTAAGAAGTTGTAAAAACAGTATGTGGAGTTCCTAACACAGTGTCTGGCCAGTAATAGGCCATTGATTTGTTAGTTTCCTTCCCACCCCACTTCCTAACTTCTGCTTCCAAGATTACTTTAACCTAAAAGATGTAGCCCTACACAACATAACTATGTCCTGAAGGGCTTCTGGAACTATAACAACAAGAAGGAAAATAAGCTCATACAGACCCAACTTGTGTATAAGAGTTGGTTCCACTTTTGTGTTGTATGTATAATGGAAGTGGGCTATGGGGAAAAATTGTCACCCCATTTCCAGGAAATCAGTGTGTCATTACTGAGCTCTTATGGGGCCATCTTGGAAAGTTAACACAGGAATGCCCTCTAACTGGGTATGTGGGTTCATCTTGTGGCTCAATAAACATAAACACCCAGAGAAGCACAAAGCCCAGGCATTTTAGAGCAAGGCCATAGGAATAATTGGGAGCCAGCCAGACACAGAAAGGGGAGAACTGTGGGCCAGTTGTAAGAACACCTTACAACTGGGCAGAACAGAATGTGAGCTCCATAAGGGCAACTCACCACCAAGAGTTTTGAAGGAAGCCGACCTGAGCTGTGCAATTAGTTCTCCTTCTAATCTCACTAATTAGGTAAGTTGTTCCTGTAATAGAGAAGAAATGAGTGTACAGAAAGGCTAGAAGTGCTTTGGTCATGGATGACCCATCATATGGAAGAAATTAATGAGAATGGAGGTTCAGAATTCCCCAGGACAAACCAATGTATGGCCCGATAGACTAAGTTTCTGCCTTGTGCATCATGCTAAGTCACTTGTGTCATGTCTGACTCTTTGCAACCCTGTAGATTGTAGCCCACCAGGCTATTCAGTTCTTGGGATTCTCCAGGGATTGAATCATTGTCTCTTACATCTCCTGCATTGGCAGACATGTTCTTTACCACTAGGGTCACCTGGGAAGCCCAAGTTTCTGCCTACTAAATAACTAATATTCTAGGCCTGCTTTCTTGAAATAATTCCTAAATTGCCTAATGACATTTATTTTGTGTGTTCCTTGATAATTCAGTCACATGATTACAGTCAGTCTCTTAGTTTTCTGCCACAGATGGCTAACTGCTTAGCTGTGGTTTTACACATTCACCCTGCAAGGGCTAGTTCACCTCCAAGAATCCTCCGTGGATTTCATTATATTGATGATACTTTCACCCTGTCTCATTTTAAAGAATGCAAAATTCCTGATGACAGGCATTTGCTTTATGAGAATAGCTTGGGCAGAGTTCCACCACCACCCAGCTCCCAGTCTATATTGCCTTTATTTCTCTGGTGACCACATAAAGAGCAAAAGTGCTCTGCTTTCGGGCTTCCCTTGTGGCTCAGCTTGTAAAGAATCTGCCCACAATGTGGGAGACCTGGGTTTGATCCCTGGTTTGGGAAGATCCCCTGGAGAAGGGAAAGGCTACCCACTCCAGTATTCTGGCCTGGAGAATTCAATGGACTGTATAGTCCATGGGGTCATGTCCATGGGTCACGACTGAGCAACTTTCACTTTCACAAGCCAATGGCTCTGTAGTTATTGTGGGATCATGAACGTCTGTATGGATTCTGGCAATTTTTATTGCTTTTCCTCTTTGTTGTTAAGAGATAGATGATAAAAGGAGAATAAAAAGGCCATGGTGTGAAGCTCATTGTAACATCTGGTTGTTATTATCACTACTCAGTTGTTTCAATGTCATTGTCACTAACCCAGTGCCTAGTATGGTGCAGGGCACGCAGTTACGCCTGTAAACCGTGGTGATTGCTGGATGTGTCTCTCCCTGTGCAGCCCTCATGCCAGTGGCCTTTCTCATCAGATGTCTGAAGGAGACAGATTCTGAGGATCAGTGTCCTGTTGACTGATGGAGCTTCTACTCCAGGTTCAAGGGCAACGGTCCTCAGGAGACCCCAGCACCTCACATCTTCAGTTGGATATGACACCTGACTCAAGTGAGTTCATAGATCTGATAAAAGCACGTTGTGGGATATCCCTGTAAGGTTCACAAACTAGCCTAAAAGTAAAGAAGCTACTTTGATCTCATCATGGAAGATAAAGGTTAGCAGGTGGCATTTAATTTCTTCATCAGCTAATGCTTTATAGTAGCCCTTGAGGTCTATTAAAGATGTCTTCTTTTGTCTGAAAGCAATTATTTACCCAAGCTGAGGGAGGAACTTGATCTTTAGCATGCATTTGGAATAAATATACCTAAATTGTTCTCACTGGGTAAATATTATTCAGTGATCACCATGTTTCTCTCAGGTGGTTGTTGAAATATGCATTTGGTTAGAAACTCTTCCTAGTGATTTGAGATTGTAATATAGTTTATTCCCTGGAAGCTGCATTCTTTATCTATTCTATAATGAAAAGTCTTAAGATGCCAGAAAATTTCCAAATGTTAGTTAAAAATATCTTTTACTGGCAGGCTACAATTCATGGGATCACAAGAGTTGGACACAACTTAGTGCTATCCTCAGCTTTCAGCTCAGCTTTAAAAATTTATATATTTAAATAATTACTTTAGAGTGTCTTATTGATCTGCTAAAATAACCATGTAATCTTAAATGTAGATATGTTTACCTTCCCAGTACATAATAATTTCAGCTCTTTATTACCTGGCCTCCCTCCTCCTCCCCCTTGCAGTGTACCCAGGCAACCACTGATCTTCTCTCACTATAGATTACTTTTCATATCCTGGAATTTTATTCAAATGGAATCATAAAGGATTTTCTTTTTTTTTTTTTTTTTTTTTGGTCAATTGGTTTTGGTTGATCTGGCTTCTTTCATTCAGCCTTTTTGTTTTAGATGTATCCATTTTGCTGCATGTGTCAATAGTTCATTCTTTTTTATTGATGAGTAGTGTCCTAGTATGAGCTTCCTCTATGACTCAGTGGTAAAGAATCTGCCTGTAATGCCAGGAGCCGTGGGTTCGATCCCTGGGTCAGGAAGATCCTCTGGAGAAGGGAATGGCAACCCACTCCAGTATTCTTACCTGGAGAATCCCATGGACAGAGGAGTCTGGCAGGTTGCAAAGAGTCAGACATGACTGAAGTGACAGCATGCACACACGCACACATCCCAGTATACAGATATACTGTGATTTCTTTGAAATTTGCTGTTGTGTTCTAAATTAAATCTTCAGTGAATTTTGCATGGACATACGTTTACTTTCTCTCAGGTAAATACTTAAAGAGTGCAGTGTCTGAATAATATGGTAGATTTAAGATTTACATTGTTAAGAAACTGCCAAACTGGTTATACCATTTTTCATTCCCTCAAACACTTTGTGAGAGTTCCATTCTCCTCAACCTTGCCAGTGCTTGGGATGGTCAGTCTTTCTAATTTTAGCCATTCTCATGTGAATATAGTGGTATCAGATTGTAGTTTTAATTTATAATTCTCTAATGATATTTAGCATATTTTCATGTGCTTATTTGCTGTTTCTGTATCTTCTTTGGTGAAATTTTTATTCAAAAATGTTCCCTATTTATTTATTGTAGTATCTTTTTTGCTTCTTAAATGACTTTTGTTAGATTTTCTGTATTCTGGATACAGATGCTTTGTCAGATATATAATTTGCACATATTTTCTCCCAGTCAATGCCTTGACTTTTCATTCTCTGAATAGTATTTTAGGAAGGGCAGTTTTTAACTTGAAGTCCAGTTTTATGTATTAGTTTGCTTATGGATTATAGTTTCAGTGTTTGTGAAATCTTCACCTAACACAAGGTCACAAGGATTGTCTCCTATGTTTCCTCTAGAAGGTTGAAAACTTTAGGTTATATTTGGGTCTCTGATGCATTTTGAGTGGACATTTGTGTATTATGTGATATGTGAATCACTCTTTATATTTGTATGTATGATATCCACTTGTCCCAGCACCTCTTGTTGATAAGACTATCATTTCTCCACTGAACTGCCTTTGCTTTCAAAAATCAGTTCTCCATATATGTTTGCATCTATTGTTTGCATCTATTTCTGGATACTTTATTATTTTCCTTCAATCTGTTTGTCTACATTGATTCTAATACCACACTTCCTTGATTACTGTAGGTTTATAGTGAGCACCCCACTCCAGTACTCTTGCCTGGAAAATCCCATGGACGGAGGAGCCTGGTAGGCTGCAGTCCATGGGGTCGCTAAGAGTCGGACACGACTGAAACGACTTAGCAGCAGCATAGTGAGTCTTCAGAAATCTTGGAGTCTTCATCCTTCAACCTTATTCTTCTTTTCTCAAAGTTGTTTTTCATAGTCCATGATCTTTGTGTTTCCATATTAACTTCAGAATTGGCCCATAAATTTCTTTTTAAAAATATTTTCTAGGATTTTTATTGGTATTACACTGAATATATAGACCAATTTGGGAGAAGTACCATCTTAACAATACTACATCTTTTGACCCATAAAGACAGTTGTCTCTCTATTTATTTAAGTTCTCTTTAATTTTTCTGAGCAATGTTTTATAGTGTTCAGTGAACAGATCTTGCACATTTTTGGACAAGTTATTCATAAGTATTTCAGACTTTTTGATGCTATTCTAAAGAACACTATTTTGTAAATAAATTTCCAGTTATTGTATTTTCACTGTACTGTCAGCAGCCAAATGTTTAATAATAGCCATGCAGGAACTTTTTGGTTGAAAGAACAGGCTACTCTAGGATGTAAAAACTATTTGATGTGTAACATGCTTTTGACTGTGTTTCTTTATCAGCTTTTAGATGTTATTGGCAATGTGCCGAAACTAGGGAGGAAGATGTCAGAGATAATTCTACAGGACATCTCCAGAAAAATCAGCGACTGAAATAAAATAATTATGGCAGCCTTCAATTTCATGCATGTGGTTAGAATTGAACCAATTTAATTGTGGGTTTTTTCTTTTTTGTGCCCCAGCAAGTCTTCCTCAGTGAATTACTGGGTTCTCCAGTGGTGAAACAGACAGGAGAAAGCACGTATGTATATGAACATGTATGTTTGTATATATATGTATATTGGAGAAGCTGCCAGGAATCTTTATTGGAAGGAAAACTTGAGGTTAATGCTGTGGTCATGTCAGTCCTTTTAACTTCCTGTCACATAATTGGAACCAAACTGGTTGCTGTTTGTTTGCTGGCTTCACTTGCCAAGCATGGTTACCATGGTGACTTAGTGACTGCTGTGGGATTTGATGCAGATTGAACATCATTTTATAATTCTAACCTGAATTATTTATTACTATTATAGTTGTCAAGTGTTGCTTTTCTGATTAGCTCATTCCTTTCAGATTTGTTCACTGAAATTTGACTGGAGGTAGAGCTTTCTCTTTTCTCTATTTTTTTATTTATGTAAGTATGACTCATAGATTATCCTATTTTGCTCAGAGGTCTACCATTTGGTGCTGTAATTATTTATTTTGATGCTCAATTTGTCCCAGAATTGGCCAGCAGAGGCCCCTTTAAGTTGGCTTCTGTGTCCATTTGATGCCTCCTTAGAATTCTTTGAACATGTACTTTGCTCTCTGAGCCTGAGTATCTCCAAATCTGTAGAAAGAAAATTATGATTCTCCACCTCAGAGCATCCTTTTGTAGAACTGAAAAGTCCGATAATTACAACCTTCAGCATGTGGCATCTATTAGGCCCTCACCAAATTGTATTTCTCCACTCCAACATTACCTCCTTCATTCTGTTTAGTGTGATGCCTTTGACATTTCCATAATAGCATGACTACTGGAGAGAATACTTGGACATGTAACATAAACAGGGATAAGGGTACATGTCCATGATGTGAAAGCCTCAGTGTCACTGCTGTGTGTGGAGGAAAAGCATCACTGCACAGCTTCCAGGGAAATGAGAGGGGTCAGCAGGCAAACACATCCTGAGCCCCTTCCCCTGAATTTCATGTGCTTTCCCCTCTTCTCACTTCCCTCTCTATTCCTTGTGCTGTCTTATCTCCTTATTCTTCCTTAAAGTAGGACATCACAGAAGGATGTGGACACTGAGCCCCAGAAACAAGATCCAGTAGAAAGAACCAGTTGTGATGTTGAGTCTGCTAGACAGGTTCTTGGAGCAAGAGTGAAGAGATTGGGTCCCATCATTGGGACACTTTAGGTAAGTCACCACTCTTCCCTCCATTCTCTTCTATACAACAGGATAACAGTACCCAATGCTTCCGACCACCCAGGGGTTTAGGTATGAACCCATGTGGGAAAGCAATATGTGATTGTAGGTGGGAGGGAAGGACCAGTGTACTACATTAACAGGTACACCCCAGATATATTAGAATTTTGCATGGTAGGCATTAAATTATCTTTTTTAAGCCATACAGCATGTGGGATCAATATCCTCAACTGGATATTGAACCCACATCCCCTGCATTGGAAGCACCGAGGCTTTACTGCTGGACTGCCATGGAAGTCCCATGTTGGGCATTAAATTAATGCTACACAGATGTTAGCTGTTTGGATCAGGAATTATCCAAACGGGATCCTCAAAGCACTTCATTAAACTCACTTGGGGGTACTTTTTAAAATTCCAGATTCCTGTACCCCACTCTAGGTCTGCTGAATTAAACCCAGGGAGATAGAATGGGAGGTGCCTACATTTTGAAGAATATTTCCAGTGTTTCTGGTATTCATCCAATTTTAAACAGCTCTGCTGCAGATTTGCAACAAACACTTCTTAAAATTCTGCATCATTTAATGTCTTTTGCCTTTGCCGACTTGTCCTGTACCTCAGTCTTAAATATCTGCCCCTCCTCCTGTATGTTAAATAGGTAACAGTTCCTTCATGCAAGTAATATTTATGCAGAGATTTATATGTGAAGCAATGAAATAGGGGACACAGCAAAAAGAACAAGACAGGCAAGGTCCCTAGAGTTTTATTCTAGTTTGGGGAAACTGGCAGTAATCAGGTAAACCAGTAAGTGGGATAATTCCATATGGGGATGAGTGCTTTGAGGAAAATAAACACATAAATAGAGTAAAAAATGAGTGGCATGGGGATTATAATGGAGGGGTTGTCAGTGAATCTCTTTCTCAGGAAGTGACATTTGAGCTGAGTCCTGAATGACAAGAGGAAACCAGGCCTGGGCAGGCCTTTGGGTCACTCACCCTGTCGAGTATGTGGCACTGCTGGTTCCAGGAGCAGAAGACAAGGCCCAGTGAGTGGAGCCTGGCAGACAAGTGCAGATGGGAGGAGATGAGGTCAAGGGCAGACAGCAGCCACATGGTGTGGGACATGTAAGGAGTCTGGAGTTCATCCTGAGGGTGAAGGGCTAGAGGGAGGGAGTGACAAGCTATGATTCATGCACTCACAAGGTGACTCTGGCTGCTGTGTGGGGAATGAACTGGACAGATATAGAAGAGATGAAGGGAATAACCACTAGGAGAATCTTGCAGGGTCCATGGCAGAGATGAGGGTGGATTGGCCCTGAGCTGCAGTGGTATGCAGAGGACAAGGTGGCCTGGACAGGGTGTGCCGGAGGTAGGGTAGGAGGGACCTGCAGTGGCTGTGTGTTGGGGTGGTGGGGTATATGAGGATAACGCAGGATCCTGAATGAGGCCTCGGATTTATGTTCAGTCATGTACAGAAATTGTGATGGTGTTTCCTGAGGTCAGTTATTCCAAGTACTTGAAAACATTCTTATGATAATTAGGTATCCAACATTGGTGACAATGAAAATTAATGAGATACAAAATCTCTTTTGATGAATAGAATTCAGTTGTAAGACTATTAAACTTTATTAAATATACATGTAAATGATGAAACTATAAAAAGATCTGTATTGTGAGTATTTTTTAAAGCAGCTTGCATTTTTTGAGCTGTTATTGTGTGCCTAGCATTGTTTTAAGGATTTTTATATATTAATTCAGTTCTCAAAGCAGAAACGTTTGATGTAGCGATGATTGTTTACCCATCTTATAGAATGAGGAAAACAACTGAAGTGCTGAGTGGTTCTTTCAATCTACTAAGATCACAGAAAGTCAGGTATCCCAATATCTCTGCAGTAGTATTTTTGTTGTTGTTGTTCTTGTTGTTTGGTTGCTAAGTCATGTCTGACTCTTTTGCAACCCCACAGACTGTAGCCCGCCAGGCTCCTCTGTCCGTGGGATTTTGCAGGCAAGAATACTGGAGTGGGTTGCCATTTCCTTCTCCAGGGGATCTTCCTGATTCTGGGATTGAACCTGCATCTCCTGCACTAGCAGGCAGATTCTTTACTGCTGAGCCATCTGGGAAGCCCAGTAGAATTTTTTAAATATTGGTATTAGGGACCATTTATGCTTGTAAAGACCAAAACACAAAGCAATATTCTTTAGAAACATTTTGTCTTCTACAGTAAGTACTGCACAATCCCAGTTTTTATACATGAGGCAATTGAGTGACTATAAGGTGAAGTAAAAGTATTGAAACTCACACAGTTTGTAAGTGGCAGAATAGCAGTTTGGACCTAGCCTGTCTCCAAAGCCCATACTTCTAGCTAATACTCTTAGGGAGAAGAAAAATATTTGTTGAACCATGTCAGCCCACAATGGATGATGTTAGGTTAGAGCCATCCATATTTCTTTGGGTAGAAACTATGCTTCATTAGGCATTTTGCTATGTACCAGATGGTATTTATTTAATGAAAAGGTAATGATTATACGAAAAAAAACATGACAAAGATAAACAAAGCCAGACCTTAGTTAAAGTGGTAAGGACATATTTTAATCAGTAATATATTATTATGACAGGGAAAAGAGTCCAGTGTGAGCTGACTCCAACTTCAATTTGTACAGAGGTGACTAGTCTTTTCAAAGGGAATATGAGGGAAAAAGGGAGAGGGGTGATTAGGGGCCAGTATAGCCATGGAACTAAAAATTTACAAAAAAGCAGGAAGGGAGGTGTTCATGTGAAACCCATCTGGGTTTCTAAGGCATACTTATTCAAGTTAGATTTCTACCCTCCCACAAAGGCTGGGAGACAAGGTCCTCTCCTCAGGCATTGGCTGCAACAAACAGTAAATTGTTCTGAAAGACTTGAGTGTTCTTAGGCAATCACTTTAAGGGAATTTAAGGTCATCTTAGGAATGCAGCCGTTAGTTAGAAACTATGTCAGTTTTTTGTTTGCAACTATTGTCCAGGTTCAGGCCTGGTTCAGAGGAGAGCTCAGAGGAATCTGACTAGAGTTTGGTCAAGGAGAGAATATTTTACAGGAACCATCATTATTTATTTATATTTTTATTGAAATATAGTTGATTTACAGTGTTGTGTTAGTTTCTGAGGTACAGCAAAGTGATTATATATATATATATATATATACACACACACACACACACACATGTATATTCTTTTTCATATTCCATTTCATAAACCAATAAATTATGGTTTATTATAAGATATTGACTATGGTTCCCTGTTCTATATAGTAGGATCTTATTGTTTATCTGTTTTATATGCAGTAGTTTGTATCTGCTAATCAAACACTCTTATCTTTCTCACCACCCCCATCCCCTTTGGTAACTATAAGTTTGTTTTCCATGTTTGTGAGTCTGTTTCTGTTTTGTAAATAAGTTCATTTGTATCATATTTTAGATTCCACATATAAGTGATGTCATATGGCATTTGTCTTTCTGTTTGACTTACTTCACTTAGTTTGGTAATCTCTAGGTTCATCAATGTTGCTGCAAATGGCATTATTTCATTCTTTTTTAAGACTGAGTAGTATTCCATTGTAATATGTACCACATCCTCTTTATCTATGCATTTGTCTATGGACATTTAGGTTGCTTCCATGACTTGGCTATTGTAAATAGTGCTACAATGAACATTGGGGTCGGACAAGGCAATGGCACCCCACTCCAGTATTCTTGCCTGGAAAATCCCATGGATGGAGGAGCCTGGTAGGCTGCAGTCCATGGGGTCGCTAAGAGTCGGACATGACTGAGCGACTTCACTTTCACTTTTCACTTTCATGCATTGGAGAAGGAAATGGCAACCCACTCCAGTGTTCTTGCCTGGAGAATCCCAGGGACGGGGGAGCCTGTTGGGCTGCCATCTATGGGGTCGCACAGAGTCGGACACGACTGAAGCGACTTAGCAACAGCAGCAGCAGAACATTGGGGTGCATGTATCTTTTTGACTTATGGTTTTCTCTGGATATATGCCCAGGAGTGGGATAGCAAGATCATATAGTAGCTTTTTTTTTTAGTTTCTTAAGGAACCTCCAAATTGGCTGTACCAATTTACATTTCCACCAACAGTGTAGGAGGATTCCCTTTTCTCCATACCCTTTGCAGCATTTATTGTTTGTAGACTTTTTGATGATGGCCATTCTGACCAGAATGAGATGATACCTCACTGTAGTTTTGATTTACATTTCTCTAATAATTAACAATGTTGAACATCTTTTCATGTGCTTTTTGACCCTCTCTATGTCTTTAGAGAAATGCCTATTTATGTCTTCTGTCAAGGGAAATAATTATAACAGCAAGTGAAAAGGGAATAATCACTGTAGTTCCTATGCATTAGATAGCTTGAATGTTAAAATAATTACTTGGACATCCAAGATAAATTATTTCACCTTTTATGAACTCAAGGTGCTTTTTAGATGGGAATCACATTGCTCTGTGCTCTGGGTTTTACTGGTTAGGAGGCAGGGATGGTCTGATAGGTGAGGCCGGAGGAAAAATTCCTGGAAATCTACAGCATATACTCTTGAGTATGGCTCTTTTTAATCAACATAATGTACATGTGTGTGATTTACATTATTGTTGTCTACAGTTCTAGATCATTCATTCTCATTACTGTATAGTATTATATCATGTGGATATTTTACAATACATGTATCTAGGGGATTTACATATTTTTAATTATTATGAATAATAGTACTATGAATGTTCATTTGCACATCTTTTTTATGAACATTTATTAATATTTTCACTTCTGAACATATATCAGAGAGTGGCATTTATAAGTCATAGAATATGAATATTTTGAGTTCAGTAGAACTCAAGCAGTTTTTCAAAGTTGTTCAGATCTATACCCCTAGTTAAGTGTGAGAGAATTCTACTTTGTGCAAATCCTTGTTGACACATGGTATTTTTCATCTTTTTCAGTTTTGTTGTCCTGGAGGGCACTTAGTGGTATCTTGTTGTGGTTTTAATTTTAATTTCTGTTTTAATTTCTCTTTAACTGTCTCTCTGAAGTATTAAGTCTTTTAATCTAAAGAAGGTCTATCCCCATTTTTTCAACCTTCTAATTTATGTGCTGAATAAACTGGATCTTTTGTCCTATAGAGTGTGGATTTTGGATTTTGCTAATTATATATTTATGCTATTGCTTATTTTGTTCCTCTGACCTCTGTAGTCTTTAAGTTGATAATTAGGCTTAGAGGCTTGTTAAGAGTAGGCTTTTTGGCAAAAGTTCCTTGTGCTATTGTTTATTCCTATAGTATTCCACCATGAGATTCATTGTGTCTGGTCATCTCTCCTCTTGTGACATTAAAATTGATCACTGAATTGGAGTACTGTCAGCCTGATTGGAGAAGGAAATGGCAACCCACTCCAGTATTCTTGTCTGGAGAATCCCATAGACAGAGGAGCCTGGCAGGCTACAGTCCATGGGGTCGCAAGAGTCGGACATGACTTAGTGCACTGTCTCTCTCTCAGCCTGATTGATCCATTATAAAATTTCCCATGTGCTTTTCACCTCATGTTTTATGCAGTCTCTGAAGATCATTGCCTAATTCTGCATTTCAGTAAAGGTTGAAAAATTGTTGTTTAGTCACTAAGTCCTGTCCGAATCTTTGCAACCCCATGAACTAACTGCAGCACACCAGGCTTTTCTGTCTTCCACTATCTCCTGGAGTTTGGTCAAACTCATGTCCATTGAGTCAATGACCCTATCTAACCTATTGATGTTCTAATTCTAATTTCCTCTGCATTCATTACCTAGACTTCTATCAAATAAATGTAACCTCAGCAACTTTTAGGTGATGCTGAGCTATGGTATGCACAAAAAAGGATGAATGAATGCTTAAGTCTTTTGCAGCATTTCTACTATTTAAAAGAATAGTTTGTTTCCCTAGGATTCTCCAAAACTGAGCACTGAGTTAGTTTAGTTTTGTTCTTTGTTAGCATGCCATCATGAACTCATATATGCTTATATTTGACATGTTTTAATACATTGAAGCCATTAATCTTTCTGCTCCTGAGAACATTCAGTGTTTGGCCAGTGAGAGTTCCTTTGTCTTGGCTTCTGAGTCTTTTTGACATGCTTTCTGATATGATAGTTTGGTCCAAATTGATATATGATACGTTCCTTACCCTAGACATGGTTTCAGACATTTCAGAAAAGTCTGGCTCCTTTGAGTGGGAAATGATATTAGAGGATTAAGTCATGGTGGTAGAGGTACACATTGAGACTAGGTTGGCACTGTTTCTTGATCTTTTCAATGCATGGAACCAGTGAAAAAGTATTATATTTTTAAAATGTATTGTTTTCAATAGAGTTTATTTCTTAGAGTGGTTTCAAGTACATAGCAAAAACTGACTGAGAAGTACAGAGAATTCTCATATACCCAGTGCCCCTACACATTTGTAGCCTCATTATCAACATCACTCACATTTGTTATATTGATGAACCTATATTTAACACATCATTATCACACAAAGCCCATAGTTTACATCAGGGTTCATTCTTGTATATTTTATGGATTTGGAGAAATGTGTAATGACATGTCTTCACTATTGTAGTATCATGCAGAGTAGTAGGCCTTAAAATTACTCTGAAAAGTGAAAGTGTTAGTCACTCAGTAGTTTCCAACTCTTTGCAAACCCATGGACTGTAGCCTGCCAGACTCCTCTGTCCATGGAATTCTCCAGGCAAGAATACTGGAGTGGGTAGTCATTCCTTTCTCCAGGGGATCTTTCCAACCCAGGGATAGAACCTGGAACTCCTGTATTGCAGTCAGATTCTTTACCACCTGAGCCACCAGGTAAGCGTCCCTCCACCAAATGCTCCACCAGTTATTCCCTCTGCCCATTCTAGCCCCTGGCAACCAGTGATCTTTTTATTGTCTCCATAGATTTACTGTTTCTAAAATGTCATATAGTTAGAATTACACAGTATGTGACCTTTTCATATTGGCTTCTTTTACTTAGTGGTATGCATTTAAGTTTCCTCCATGTCTTTATGGCTTGATAGCTCATTACTTTTTAGTTATAAATAATATTCCATTGTCTGGATGTGCCACAGTTTATTTATCCATTCACCTAGTAAAGGTCATCTTAGTTGCTTCCAGGTTTTGGCCATTATGAATAAAGCTGCAGTATGTGCAGGTTTTTGTGTGAAAGTAAGTTTTCAACTCCCATGAGTACATACCAAGGAGCAAGATTGCTGGATCATATGGTAAGAGGAGGTTTCGTTTTTTAAGAAACCACCAAACTGTCTTCTAAAGTGGGTATACCATCTTTTCATTCCCACCAGCAATGAATGAGTCCCTGTTCCTTCACATCCTTGTGAGTATTTGTTATTGTCAGAGTTCTGGTGTTTGGTCATTCTAATAGATGTGTAGTGGTATCTCACTGTTTTAATTTTCACTTCCTTGATGACATATGATGAAGAGTATCTTTTCGTTTGGAGTCCACCCTGACTGCAGTGAAGAATGGAGGCTCAGAGGTAACTGTGGGGCACTCCAGGGATCTGAGGCCATCTGGGTGTAGGACTGATTGGGGAAGGACCATAGTTGCTTCCATGGGACACTACACAGCTCCTTTATACACTGATATGGTGTACAACGTTGGTAAGGAGTAAAGTGCTCTGTGTTTCTGTCACTGGTCTACAGGGCAGAGAAGGACCAGGTCCACTGAGAGCAGGGAAGTTGAGCTGATACTCAGTTCCCTAAACCTCCTTTAAAGTAGGAAGCAGACATAAAGGGTAAGGATTCATTACTAAGGGATTCCCCCACACTTTCTGGAGACCATACACCCTCTTTAGTTTCTCTGACCCCCAGGTCCCATGGACTTCATCTGCCAGTGAGGTCCTACCTGCCTCCTGTGGGTCACATTCCTAACCAGAACACTCTGTCCACCCGTTAGCTCCCCCCACACTCTGGTTTGTTCCATCTCTGTATCGTCCCTGAGATCACTCAGACTTTTCTCGTCCTTTGTTGTCTCAATGCCTTTCATCAGCTCAGTGAGGTGTATTACAACACAGCACAGCCATGACAAGATAACCCCTAATTTAGCATTCACCTACACTCTTTTATGTATTGCTTTTGTGCACTTTCCATTTCTGCAGAGCTAAAATCTGATGCAGCCACAACCTGGTCAAAAAAGGCAGTGATACAGAGAGAGAGTTTTTCTGTGTCCAGACTAACACCTAAACCTTTTGGTGACTTTATGGATGTTTCATATCGTGAATGTGATCTAATTTTGTATTACAAGTGTTGGGCATGTGTATATTTTCCTTTCCTTTGATTATTTTTAGTTGCCCAAGGAAGGCACTTCAAAGGTGTTTTCATTTACCTGCGTGGACTGTTTCTGGGGACTTTGTCTGAATGATCCTGGGACTAAAATTTCCCCTGAAACCTGCCCTTTGAACATTTTCCCCTCTGGATGCTGTGGGTCTGGGCGATTTCATTGGAGACTCTCAATCTTTCCTTTCTCCATGGTGTTAGCTGCTTGGCTAACTGGATGGTTAAACCCACGAGCTTGCCTTCATTTCAAGAGTTTATTTGGAAAGGACAGAGAGATGCATGTTGTGAAACTACTTTCAACTCAAGACCTTAGTTAAAATCCTAGAAAGTGGAGACACTTCCTAACTGTTGAATGGAACATTTGTTTAGAGACAGATTCCCTTCTGTTACCCATGTGATTTCCCTGAAGCTGCTCAACTGGGATGGTCATATGGTGGATTCATAAATGACTCCTGGGTCCACCCTATTACCTAAGTCCCTTAGGTTAGAGGTGTCCCTATTCTAATGCTGAGTCACTTTTCTATGGAAAGGACTGGGGATGTATATTTATTCATTAGGGTGATTTTAATTTCCAAATCTAAGACACAGTCATTGTAGAAAAATTGAAAAATGCATTTAGGAAAACATCATTAAAAACCCATAAAAGCCTATTACTTATGGAGAAGGGTTCTTAACAGCTCAGTATCTATAACATTTATTTTTGAGCTGTTTTACTATATAAACATAACTGTTTATATATAAGAATAGCAATGAAGTAATAGCCTATTTATAGCTTCATAAAGTCAAGGCTATGGTTTTTCCAGTGGTCATGTATGGATGTGAGAGTTGGACTGTGAAGAAAGCTGAGCACCGAAGAATTGATGCTTTTGAACTGTGGTGTTGGAGAAGACTCTTGAGAGTCCCTTGGACTGCAAGGAGATCCAACCAGTCCATTCTAAAGGAGATCAGTCCTGGGTGTTCATTGGAAGGACTGATGCTAAAGCTGAAACTCCAGTACTTTGGCCACCTCATGCGAAGAGTTGACTCATTGGAAAAGACCCTGATGCTGGGAGGGATTGGGGGCAGGAGAAGGGGACGACAGAGGATGAGATGGCTGGATGGCATCACTGACTCGATGGACATGAGTTTGAGTGAACTCCGGGAGTTGATGATGGACAGGGAGGCCTGGCATGCTGTGATTCATGGGGTCGCAAAGAGTCGGACATGACTGAGTGACTGAACTGAACTGAAAACTTCTTTCTATGGAGAAATATCAATATAGGCCAACTTAATAATAAAAATGAGAGTAGAAACACTAATGGCCAACTTTAAGTACCTCATGCTCCAGAGTCTGTCAGTTAGTTCATCCAGTTGGGCATTTCCCATCATGTACTCTGCATATAAGTTAAATATGAAAGGTAACAATATACAGCCTTGATGTACTCCTTTCCCAACTTGGAAACAGTATGTTGTTTCACATACGGTTCTAACTGTTTCTTCTTGACCTGCATACAGATTTCTCAAGAGGCAGTTAAGGTGCTATGGTATTCCCAACTCTTGAAGAATTTTCCAGTTTGTTGTGATCACACAGTCAAAGGCTTTAGTGTAGTAAATGAAGCAGAAGTAGATGTTTTTCTGGAATCCTCTTGCTTTTTCTATGATCCAATGGATGTTGGCAATTTGATCTCTGACTCCTCTGCCTTTTCTAGATTCAGCTTGAACATCTGGAAGTTCTCAGTTCATGTAGTGTTAAAGCCTAGCATGGAGAATTTTCAGCTTTACTTTGGTAGCTTGTGAGATGAGTGCAATTGTGCAGTAGTTTGAACATTCCATGGCATTGCTTTTCTTAGGGATTGGAATGAAAATGGACATTTTCCAGTCCTGTGGCCACTGCTGTTTTCAAAACTTGCTGGCATATTTAGTGCAGCACTTTCACAGCATCATCTTTTAGGATTTGAAATAACTCAGCTGGAATTCCATCACCTCCACAAGCTTTGTTCATAGTGATGCTTCCTAAGGCCCACTTGACTTCGCATTCTAGGATGTCTGGCTCTAGGTGAGTGATCACACCATCATGGTTATCTGGGTCATGAAGATCTTTTTTGTAGAGTTCTTCTGTGTATCCTTGCCACCTCTTCTTAATATCTTCTGGTTCTGTTAGGTCCAGGCTGTTTCTGTCCTTTATTGTGCCCATCTTTGCAAGAAATGTTCCTTTAGTATCTCTAATTTTTATTGAAGAGATCTCTAATCTTTCCCATTCTATTGTTTTCCTCTATTTCTTCACACTCATCACTTAGGAAGGCTTTCTTATCTCTCCTTGCTATTCTTTGGAAATCTGCATTCAGAGTTCTTGCCTTTTCTCCTTTGCCTTTTGCTTCCAGAGTCTGGGAAACTGTCAAAGATTAGCTGTTAAGTGACAAGAGCAGTCTGCTCAAACATGCTTATGTCAGGTGGTCATTAAAAATAATATTATGGACAGGGAGAACAAGATGGCAGAGGAATAGGTGGATGTGGAGTACATCTCTCTCCATCAGGAATACACCTTCAGACACAGAAGTGCATGCAGAACACCAGCTGAGAGCAGACAGGAGTACCTAACCAGTGGAAAAGAATATATAGACCCACGCAAAACTCAGTAGGATGAAGGAACTAGGGGAAAAAACAAGAGTGTTAGTAGGACTGGACCTGCCCTTGGCAGGTGGGGGAACTGAAGCACAGTGGGGCAATTGTCTGAGTCAGAGGAGAAAGATTTAAGGCTGAGAGTGAAATGGCTGATCTGTAGCAGCCTAAATGGAATGAGAATCAGACAGTCCAAGCTTCAACCATACATACCCTGGGCAGGAATGCTGGTCTCCTGGAAGGGGCAATGGCTGGGAGCTGGAGTCAAGGGATTGTGGAGCAATCCCAGGGTGAGGGCTGCTGTTGACTGTGGAGAGATGGATTGAGGGGATGTGAGGGAGGAGATCATGGTGGGAAATGGCGGTGGAGGAAAGCCAGGCAGCCATGGAAGCAAGGCGATACTGCTGAGTCAGCATAGCGGGTGGAGCCATCACCATAGCCTTTCTCTCCCCACAAGCCAGCATTGGCAGAACAGTAGAGAGGCTGGCCCATCAAATGCCTGACACACTGAAGTACAGATTAGGACCCCACCCAGGGTGCCCCTTTAAGTGCCTGAGGTGACAATCTACAGAGTAGGACCCCAGTCAGAGGGACCCCTCTACATGCCTGATGCGCCAAACAACAGAGAAGGACCCCAGGCAAGGGACCCTTCTAAATGCCTGAACGGGCCGAGCTACAGAGAAAGACTGGCCAAAGAGGCCTTCTGATCACCAGCTACAACAGGCTCAAAAAAGACTCTGATAGGGCCATAACTCCTGCGGCAGAGGCAGTCCGTGTCCCTGCACACTTGGCGCCACCAGGGTTCCCGAAAGCCAAGCAGCTGCACCACCTCTCAACTCTCACTGGGGCAGAGCTGCCACAGGCAAAAAAGATGTCTTGTGTTTATGCATGCAGGGCGGCTTCAGTCACGTCCAACTCTTTGCGACCCTGTAGACTGTGGCCTGCCGGGCTTCTCTGTCAGAGAGGGGGCTCTCCAGGCAAGAATACTGGAGCATATTGGCCAATAATGGTTGCCATACCCTTCTAGAGCACTATATTTCCTGCTTCCCTAGCCGCCAACCCCCCTGAGTATCTGGTGCTGCCAAAACCCCTGTGACCCAAGCAGCTGCACCACCTCCACACCTGGCCCTCACAAGGGCAAACCCAAGTCCTCCAGGGAAGCCTCAGGAGCTAAACCCCAGTGGACAACCCACATGTAGAGGTGGAAATAAAATCACAATTGAAACCAAGGGGCAGTGTGGCTAAGGAAGAAGATCCAAAACCTTCCCACCAGCTGTACAAGCTGCAGATTCAATCCATATGATCAACTAAGCAGACTCTGTGTCTGTGGAATATATAAAAAGCCACTGAGAGTGCCCACAAAAGAAAACACACTAGTTCGGATTGCTGTGGACATTGGAGGCAAGAACACACAGGAGTAGGACTAGACCAGAATCTGAGCAGCCCCCACAGAAGGTCCAGAGATCAGCACAGTGTTGGAGGGCATCCTAGGGAGGTAAGGTGGACTGTGACTCCCAGCACAGGAAAGGACTCTGACAGCAGTGACTCAAGAAAAATATTTATTATTCTTATTTTTTGACTTGTTCTATAGATTCTTTTGGATTTTTTTTCTTTTTTCTTTTCCTGTTTTTCACCCTCTGTTGTAGTTGTCAATTTTATTGGCACTAAGAAACCCAATTAAGCTTTTGAGCTTTTTTTTCCCCAGTCACATTTTTTTTATTGTTGTCATAAATCTCTGCCTCTACTTTGGGCTTTTGCAGTTCTGTGAAGTTTTTCTCTCTCTTTTTTTTTTCTTTTTTCTTAGTTTTAATTTTTTATTTTTTTAACCTATTATTATTTTTTCTACATTTGTTCCTTTGTTTGCTTTTCCTACTGTTCTTTTCCCCTTGCCGTTAATCTTTAATGTAAATAAATCTACCTCTGTTTAACTTTGCATATCTATTCTTTATTTCTTTTCTTTCTCTCCTCTCCTCTCAACATTTTTGTTAGTTTTATTTTCATTGCTTTATTCCCCAATTGGCACCTTGCTTTAGTTTTGTTTTCCAGTCTGTGCTTTAATAAGTTTTGTTCTGGTAGATATAATTTTCAGTTTTCTTTGTTTGCCGGGTCAATCTATTATACTTTATTTTTGTTGAACTGTTTAGATTTTGCTTATGGATGTATATGTATATGTGTATATTCAGTCACAGTTTCTACAGTTGTTATAAATCTCTGCCTCTAGTTGGGCTTTTGCAGTTCTGTGGAGTTCCCCCCCCCTTTTTTCTTTCTTCTTCTGGTATTTATCTTTTCTCTTTTTTATAATTTAAATTTTTAATTTTTTTAGACCTGTTATATTTTTTCTACATTTATTCCTTTGTTTGCCTTTCCTACTGTTCTTTTCCCCTTGCAGTTAATCTTTAATGTATATAAATCTTCTTCATTTACTTCTACTCTGTATATCTATTCTTTCTTTCTTTCCTTTCCTCTCAACATATTTGTTAGTTTTGTTCTCATTGCTTTATTCCCCACTTGGCACCTTGCTTTAGTTTTGTTTTCCAGTTTGTGCTTAAGTTAGTTTTGTTCTTAACTGGTAAATATAATTTTTTATTTCCTATATTATCTGGATCAATCTGCTGTACTTTATTTTTGTTGGACTGTTTTCACTTTGGTCATGGGTGTATACGTATATGTGTATATTCCATTATTTTAATTATTATTTGCCTGATTTTGTAACTGCAATTTTTCTAGGGTTCATCTTTGGCTACTCACTTTTGGATATTTGTTTTAATCTCACTTAATGTCATAACAAACCACTTGTGGAATCTTTGTTCCTGACCAGAGATCAAACCCTGAGCCTTTGGAGTGGGAGCACTGACTCCAAGACCCTAGACTACTAGAGAACTAACCATAGGGAGTATCAAATAGTGAGAACTCACACAAAGGAAACCACTTGAATACAAGACCCAGCATCACCCAACCACCAGTAGCGCCCTGTGCAGGACGCCTCATCTAAACAACAAACAAAACAAAAATACAAACCGAATCATCAGCAGACAGGATTACCACCTCACTCAGCCCTGCCTATCAGAGGAAAAACAAAAACTTAGCACAAATCTCACCCTATACAAAGCTCACACAAACCACTGGACCAACCTTAGGAGGGCAGAAACTAAAAGGAAGAAAGAATTCAACCTTCTTCAAGGAAAGGATTCAACTTTCCTTGAAGCCTAGGAAAAGGAGACCTCAAACAGAATAACTTAAAAAAAAAGGCAGAGAAATACTGTACAAATGAAGGAACAAACCAGAAACACAGAAGTCCAAAAAAATGAAGAAGAAATAGGCAAACTACCTGAAAAAGAATTTAGAATAATGATAGTAAAGATGATCAAAAATCTTGAAAACAAAATGGAAAAAATGAAAGAATAAATTAACAAAGACCTAGAAGAATTAAAGAATAAACATACAGAGACAAACAACACAATTACTGAAATTAAAAATACTCTGGAAGGAATCAATAGCAGAATATCTGAAGCAGAAGAATGAATCAGTGAGCTGGAAAATAAAATGGTGTAAATAACTTCTGAAGAGCAGAGTAAAGTGAAAAGAATGAAAACTGAGGACAGTCTCAGAGACCTCTGGGACCATATCAAACACACCAACATTTGAATTATAGGGGTTCCAGAAGAAGAAGAGAAAAACAAAGGCTATGAGAAAATTTTTGAAGAGGTTATAGTTGAAATTTTCCCCAGCATGGAAAAGGAAATAGTCAATCAAGTCCAAGATGCACAAAGAATCCCATACAGGATAAACCCAAGGAGAAACACGCCAAGACACATACTAACAAAGACTAAACACAAAGAAAGAGTATTAAAAGCGACAAGAGAGAAGCAACAAGTAACATGCAAGGGAAACCCCATATGCTTAACAGCTGACCTTTCAGCAGAAACTCTTCAGGCCAGAAGGGAATAGCAGGATATATTTAAAGTACTGAAAGGGAAAAATCTACAACCAAGATTACTGTACCCAGCAAGGATCTCATTCAAAATTGGTGGAGATATAAAAAGCTTTTCAGACAAGCAAAAGTTAAGAGAATTCAGTACCACCAAACCAGCTTTACAACAAATGTTAAACAGACTTATATAGTCAAGAAATACAACAGAAGAAAAAAAGATCTACAAAATCAACCTGAAACGATTAGAAAATGGCAATAGGAACATATATATCAATAATTACTTTAAATGTAAATGGATTAATTGCTCCAACCAAAAGACACAGACTGGCTGAATGGATACAAAAACAAGACCCATATATATTCTGTCTACAAGAAACTCACTTCAGACCTCAAGAAATGTATAGATTGAAAGTGAGAGGATGGAAAAATACATTCCATGCAAATGGGAAGCAAAAGAAAATGTGAAAATGACTATATTACCAAATGCAATCTACAGGCTTAATGTGATCCCTATAAAATTACCAATGGTATTTTTCACAGAACTAGAACAAAAAATTTCCCTAAGATCAGGAACCAGGCAAGAGTGTCCACTTTTGCCACTATTATTCAACATAGTTCTGGAAGTCCTAGCTAAAGCAATCAGAGAAGAAAAAGAAATAAAAGGAATCCAGATCAGAAAAGAAGTAAAGCTCTCACTGTTTGCAAATGACATAGAAAACCCTAAAGATAGTATCAGAAAACTATTAGAGCTAATCAGTGAATTTAGCAAAGTTGCAGGATACAAAATTAATACACAGAAATCACTTGCATTTCTATATACTAACAATGAAAAATCAGAATGAGAAATTAAGGAATCAATCCCATTCACCATTGCAACAAAAAGAAGTAAATATCTAGGAATAAATTTACTTAAGGAGACAAAAGAACTGTATACAGAAAATCATAAGATACTAATGAAAGAAATCAAAGAGGCCATAAACAGACAGAGAGATATTCCATGTTCCTGGGTAGGAAGAATCAATACTGTGAAAATGACTATATTACCAAATGCAATCTACAGGCTTAATGTGATCCCTATAAAATTACCAATGGCATTTTTCACAGAACTAGAACAAAAAATTTCACAATACATATGGAAACACAAAAGATCCTGAACAGCCAAAGCAGTCTTGAGAAAGAAGAATAGAGCTGGAGGAATCAACCTTCCTGACTTCAGATTATACTACAAAGCTACAGCCATCAAGACAGTATGGTACTGGCACTAAAACAGAAATACAGACCAATGGAACAAGATAGAAAGCCCATAAATAAACCCATGCACCTATGGGTAGCTTATTTTTGACAAAGGAGGCAAGAATATACAATGGGGCAAAGACAGCCTCTTCAATAAATGGTACTGGGAAAACTGGACAGCTATATGTGTAAGAATGAAATTAGAACACTTCCTAACACCATACACAAGGATAAACTCAAAATGGATGAAAGACCTAAATGTAAGACAAGAAACTATAAAACTCTTAAAGGAAAACATAGGCAGAACACTCGATGACATAAGTCAAAGCAAGATCCTCTATGACCCACCTCCTAGAATAATGGAAATAAAAACAAAAGTAAACAAGTGGGACCTGATTAAACTTAAAAGCTGTTGCACAGCAAAGGAAACTATAAGCAAGGTGAAAAGAAAACCCTCAGAATGGGAGAAAATAATAGCAAATGAAACAACTGACAAAGGATTAATTTCCAAAATATACAAGCAGCTCATACAACTCAATGCCAGAAAAACAAACAACCCAATCAAAAAGTGGGGAAAAGACCTAAACAGACATTTCTCCAAAGAAGACATACAGATGGCTAACAAACACATGAAAATGTGCTCAACATCACTCATTATTAAAGAAATGCAAATCAAACTACAATGAAATATTACCTTACATGGGTCAGAATGACCCTCATCAAAAAGTCTACAAATAATAAATGCTGGAGAGGGTGTGCAGAAAAAGGAACACTCTTGTACTGTTGGTGGGAATGTAAGTTGATAGAGCAACTATGGAAGACGTTATGGAGATTCCTTAAAAAACTAGGAATAAAACCACCATATGACCCAGCAATCCCATTCCTAGGCATATACCCTGAGGAAACCAAAATTGAAAGAGACACATGTATCCCATTGTTCATTGCAGCACTATTTACAATAATAGTAGAACATGGAAGCAACCTAGATGCCCATCAACCGATGAATGGATAAATAAGTTGTGGTACATATACTCAATGGAATATTACTCAGCCATAAAAAGGAACCCATTTGAGTCAGTTCTCATTAGTTGGATGAACCTAGAACCTATTATAGAGTGAAGTGAGTCAAAAAGAGAAAGATAAATACCGTATTCTAACACATATATATGGAATCTAGAAAAATGGTACTGAAGAATTTATTTACAGGGCAACAATGGAGAAACAGACGTAGAGAATAATCTTAGGGACATGGGGAGAGGGGAGGAGAAGGTGATGTATGGAAAGAATAACAAGGAAACTTACACTACCATATGTAAAATTGATAGCCAACAGGAATTTGCTGTATGGTTCAGGAAACTGAAACAGGGGCTCTGGAGGGGTGGGATGGGGAGGATGATGGTAGGGAGGTTCAAAAGGGAGGGAATGTATTGTATACCTATGGCTGATTCATGTTGAGGTTTGACAGAAAACAGCAAAATTCTGTAAAGCAATTATCTATCCTTCAATAAAAATAAATTATTTTAAAGTAATAATATGTAAATACTTCTACAAAATATCTGGACCTATGGACAAATGGGTGGCTTGTGACCTTGGTGAGAGCAAGTTCTCTGAAATCATGGGGGTATAACTGACAGTGCAATGAGGTAAGGGGTTGGTGAGAATGAGGAATGTTTACTGGGAATGCTGAAAACTTTCTGATGTTAATAGAGCATGTAGAAAACTCTCTGGGGAAGTTATATTTTGAAGGCAAAGAGGGATAGAGAGGGAAGGAGTGAGAGCCCCCTGTGTCTGCATAGGTATTAGAAGCCCTGAAAGGGTTTTTTTTTTTTTTTTAATCTTCAATTCCAGAACTTCTCAGATGGTCCAGTGACTAAGACTCAATGCTTGGGCCCGGGTTTGATCCCTGGTATGAGAAATAGGTCCCATGTGCCATAGCTAAGACTTTGCGTACCACAACTAAGAGTTCACATGCCCCAACTATGACCCAGCAGAGCCAAATAGATAAATAAATATTTTAAAAATCCTCAATGCCATGAAGTTTGAACAAGTTTAAAAATTAATATGAAGGAGCCATCTCCTGTTAGGTTTAACCCGTGAATTTTCCTATATGTTCAATTCCATCTTTATCTTCTTTTTCTTTCACAAAAGAATTAATGAAACACTTTCACTGCACAGGATGGCTTCTAATAGATATTTTAAATTATTAGTAAGAATTTACAATTAAGTATTGGAAAATGCTAGTAATTCTTGGACTTGTGCCTCTCAGGGAGGCAGCACATGGCTGAAAGGCTGCTGTGACTTAATCTGAGGACCCATCCACGTATGACTATTTTCCCATTTGGGACTATTGTCCCAAATTTTCCTATAGGCATATTAACATACGGAGCAATCCAGGAGCAGCAATTAGGCAAACACCACAACTCGGTACCCTGGAGGCATCTCTTACTGAGCTCACCAAGTGAGTCAAAGTGAGGTCGCTCTTCCCAGTGTGGGAAACTGGATTAGTACCAGCACACAGGTATGATGTGGAGCATGTTTTAGGAGCTTTGAGTCTCCCAAGACTAGAGATCCTTCCATCTTTAAAACATTGAACTCAAGGTATATCAGGGAAATATTTGCTTCCCGCATAAAGATATTTATCTTCTCATTAGGGGAAACAACATCAACAACAAAAAACATCTGTCTGCAATGCTGCCTTAGCTGTCTCAGCCAGAACTTACTATTGAGTCTTGGCTTTTAAGGAGCTCTTAAAGTCCCACTATATGTCATATACTTTGGGCATGTTTTCTCAGTTTATCCTTGGGATAGATGTGTGAAAAAAGTATCCTGAATCCCATTTGATAGACAATAAAACTCAGGCTCATAGCACCAAGACTATATCACCAGGTAAATGGCAGGACTGGAATGAAGTTACACACCTCACCTTAAGCAGATATACAATTGCACTATACTATACAATTGCATTCATTCACACACTAGCAAGGTAGTGTGCTCAAAATCCTTCAAGTTAGGCTTCAGCAGTACATGGACAGAAAATGTCCAGATTTACAACCTGGATTTAGTAAAGACAGAGGAACCAGAGATCAAATTGCCAACAGTCATTGGATCATAGAGAAAGCAAGGGAATTGAAAAAAAAATCTATTTAGGCTTCACTGACTAAGTTAAAGTCTTTGACTGTGAGCATCCCAAGAAACTGCGGAAAATTTTTGAAGTGACAGGAATACAGACCAGGATAACTGTCTCCTGAGAAACCTGAATGCATGACAAAAAGCAACAGTTAGAACAGGATAGGGAACAATGGGCTGGTTCAAAATTGGTAAAGGAGTATGTCAAGGCGGTATTGTCACCCTGCTTATTTACCTTAAATGCAGAGTACATCATGCAAAATGCTAGGCTGGATGAATCACAAGCTGGAATCAAGATTGCTGGGAGAAATATCAATAACCTCAGATATGCAGATGATAGCACTCTAATGGCAGAAAGCAAAGAGGAACTAAAGAGCCCTTACATGAGGTTGAAAAAGAAGAGTGAAAAAGCTGGTTTAAAACTCAACATTCAAAAAAAAAAAACGAAGATCATGACATTTCATCCCATCACTTCATGGCAAATAGTTGGGGAAAAAGTGAAAAAAGTAACAGATTTTATTTTCTTCAGCTCCCAAATCACTGCATATGGTGACTGCAGCCACAAAATTAAAAGATGCTTGCTTCTTGGAAGAAAAGCTATGACAAACCTAGACAGTGCATTAAAAAAGCAGAGACATCATTTTGCTGACAAAGTTCTATATAGTCAAACCAATGATGTTTTCAGTAGTCATGCACAGATGTGGGAGTTGGACCATAAAGAAGGCTGAGTGACAAAAAAAAAAAATTGATGCTCTTCAACTGTGGTGCTACAGAAGACTTTTGAGAGTTCCTTGGACAGCAAGGAGGTCAAAAAATCCATCCTAAAGGAAATCAACCCTGAATATTCATTGGAAGGACTGATGCTGAAGCTGAGCTCCAAGACTGTGGCCATTTGATTTTAAGACCTGACTCATTGGAAATACCACTTATGCTGGGAAAGATTGAGGACAAAAATAGAAGGACATAGCAGAGATTGAGATGTTTAGATACTATCACTGACTCAATGGACATGAGTATGAATTAAACTCAGGGAGATAGTGAGGGACAGAGAAACCTGGCCTGCTGCAGCTCATGGGGTAGCAAAGAGTCAGAGGCCACTTAACAATTGAATGTCAATATAGCTTATAAATGCCACTTTAACAAATCTAGCTTTCTCTTCAGGTCTGACTAGAGATTGATTCCGATCTCAGATTTAGATATGCCAGAAAATGGAAAATACCGAGAAACTGCTCCCAGTAAGTGAAAAATTCTGGAAAACCCTGGCTAAAACCATTAACCCACATCCCTAACTTCCTCCTCACTCTCCTTTGCCAAGCCCCCTGTTCTGAGTCACAGAACTGCAATCATGTCTCTGACCACGAGGTGGCTCCCATCTCCATTTTTCTCTTACAAAGAAAATGAGCACACTGTGCTAAGCAGAAGATGATCTTGGAATGTTTTATTTACTAAGGGACTAATTATGTTTGTAAAGTTTATATATATATATATATATATATTAGTAAAGCAGTACCACCTGCAGTTTTCCCAAAAAGAACATCAAAGTCACTGAGGTATCTCCTTCCTTTGTAAGTGTAGGTTGAAGTGTCCACACTTCAAGATGGGGGTCACTCCCAGACAGCAGGGTGTTCACCCTCCATCACCACCCACCCCGTAGAGTCTTCTCAGACCTTCTCCCACTCCCTGTATGTCATACCCTGCCCATGACATTGGACAGAGCCGCCAAAACCCTGCTCTGGATCCCCTTCTCTCTTGTACCTCCCACCAGTCTTACCAAACCCTTCAACAGGTGGCCACAGCCAACAAGCTATTGCGACCTGGTGTTTTGTCTTCATATGCAAGTGCTAAGTATTTCCTTTTACGCTCTTCTCTTACCTCTAACAAGTTTTTAGACAAAATTAGAGTCATCGTGTACATAGGTATATAGGCTGGCTTTTGAAGAAGTGAAAGTGAAGTCATGAAGTCGTGTCCGACTCTTTGCGACCCCATGGACTGTAGCCTACCAGGCTCCTCCGTCCATTTGAAGAAGAGGATGTGATTTTTTAGCTCTTTGAATGAGTCTTTACAGAGAAATGTGACTGTGGCGGTAGGATGGTGCCACCTTGTGACAGTACACTGAACTGCAGCTTGAACATCCCTGAGCTGGAAGGTGGGAGGGAAGGGCTGTGGCCTAAACCCAGAGAACTTTCAGGAAGTCTGTGTGGAAAAGGGATGCAGACTTGATGCAGGGATACTGAAGTATATAGACAGAAAGTGCAGCCTCTTTCTATGTTGAGTGGAAAACTCTATGTGATTTCAACAACAGGACCATTTTTATATTTTAACAAAAAGTTTTTGTTTGTTTGTTTTTTCATTTTTAAAGCTTTCTGGATAAAGAGGTATACCCCTCTATAAGCAAAAATAGATTCTTGTCAGTTATAAATATAATCCACTCTAATTTTAGAAAGCAAAGAGAAACTAAAGAGTCTCTTGAGGGTGAAGGAGAAGAGTGAAACAGCCGGCTTAAGACTAACTGTTAAAAAAAAAAAAAAAACTAAGATCATGGCATCTGGCCCCATTACTGCATGGCAAATAGAAGGGAAAAGGCTGGAAGCAGTAACAGATTTCCTCTTCTTGGGCTCTAAAATCACTGCAGATGGCTGCAGCCATGAAATCAGGATATTTTGCTTTTTGACAGGAAAGCGATGACAAAACTAGACAGTGTGTTGAAAAGCAGAGACATTACTCTGCCAACAAAGGTCTGTTAGTCAAGGCTATGATCTTCCCAGTGGTCACGTACGGTTGTGAGAGCTGGACCATTAAGAAGGCTGAATGCCAAAGAATTGATGCCTTCGAACTGTGGTGTGGGAGAAGACTCCTGAAAGTCCCTTGAACAGCAAGGAGATCAAACCAGTCAGTCTCAAGGGAAATCAACCCTGAATACTCATTGGAAGGGCTGATGCTGAAGCTGAAACTGCAATATTTTGGTCATCTGATGCAAACGGCTGACTCATTGGAAAAGCCCCTGATGCTGGGAAAGATTTAAGGCAGAAGAGAAGGGCGCATAAGAGGATGAGATGGCTGGATGGGATCACCAATGCAGTGAACATGAACTTGGGCAAACTCCAGGAGATGGTGAGGGACAGGGAGGCCTGGCATGCTGCAATCCATGGAGTCACAAAGAGTTGGACATGACTGGGCAACTGAACAGCAACAGCAATAAATATTGTAACCTGCTTTATCACTTATTGTGAACATATTTCCATGAGACTTAATATCTACAATAATATTTTAGCTTCTTGAAAGCTAAATGTCACTTTTTCTTTTATATCAACAAACTGTTGCATCACATTGTTACTGACCAGGGTTCTAGGCCTTCCTCAATCAATAAAATTGACTAGACACCAGACATCAAATACAGGCATGGCTTTATTGGGGTCCCTACAGCTGCAGGGGGAAGTGAGAACAAACAACAGGTTCCCTTGCTTGCTGCTCCCCGCTCCCAGAGGTATGGCCAGCTCATTCTTTATTTGGGAGGAGAGTAGGGGTGTGTTCAGGGGTCAAGCCAGAGGGGTTGCTTTGATGTTTTGGCCACCCCTTAGGTGGTGTTTTGCTTCATGGATCACAGCCTTGTCATGGTGAGGGGGCTTTAGTAACTCAATGAAGCTATGAGCCATGCTGTGCAATGACATCCAAGATGGACAGGTCATATTGAAATTATGGTATGCTGTGTACAAGCATGTAGACCCCAGACCAGTTAAACCTCAAGACTGATGATGTTGATGCTTATTTACTTCACCACCAACCCATCAGAAGAGTGTCCAGGAACTGATCAATCCCTCTTTTACTATAAAACTTGTCATGATCTACCTAATTTGAGGACACTTGGTTTTGAGGATATTAGCATGCTGTGTCCCCCTTTGCCTAGCAGAGGAATAAAGCTCTCCCTTTCTACTTCACCCAAAATTCTGTCTCCAAAATTTGTTTTGGCACAGGTGAACAGAGAAGCTGAGCTTTTTGTATCAGTTATTTGGTCTATTTGGATCTTTTGTCCAGAATTTGTCACAACTGCACATGCACCCAGTTATTTTTAGTCCTATCCATTTTCTCTGTATTTTCTTGTTCAAAGCAAGGTATGCCAGGTGCAAGTTAAAGCACTGAAGCACAGGTCCCAGATCCCAGCCTGTGGCAATTTGGATGCTCCAAAATTCACTTTTCCAGTAGTGATGTGCATATAAGTCCTTTACCATGTTTTCTATTACAAATAATAGTGTACTTAACATTCTTGTTCATGTACCTGCAGATATCTTAGTAGGCATTTTCATAAGTTCCTGAAGTGTTTTTTCAAACTAAGAAAGCTATTTTTTATGAATACAACACTGAAAAAAATTACTATTTTGTATTTCTAACAGTGCTATATGAAAATTCCTGTTTCGATACATTTTAAAAATAATGTGAATAATTGCTAATCTGAAAGGCAGAAAATACTCTCTCTTTTTTATTTTCATTATAACATTTTTGCTGCATGACTAGAATTCCATCCTATGGATGTGATAGAATTGATTCTCACAGCTTCACATTATTTGGAATTCAATGTTTCTTATATGCCCTATTGTCAATGTTTTGTGGATGACATTGAACAGCACAGAAAGGAACAGATAAGGATTCATGTGACTATTTGCACTGGTATGTGTCCTCTTTGAGCACAACTGTCTTGTGAGAGTCTTAGAATCTACCCAGCCTGGTAGATGTAGGAATATGTATGATGTGAGTGTCAGTGTATCTGTGCTTGCATGTGTGTGCGCACACTCGCTGACAACCACACTTTCTTCTGTTTCTTTCAGCCTCTTCATGACCTTGCTACTCCTTTGTCCTCCCTTCCTAAACCCAGGCTGAGAGATGATAGGAAGGAAATTATCAGAATGGCAATCCTTATAACCAACTCCTATCACTATCCTTAACTATATCCTGAATGAAATTTGCTTCTCTGTTCAGTTCAGTTCAGTCACTCAGTTGTATCCGACTTGTTGCAATCCCATGGACTGCAGCACGTCAGGCTTCCCTGTCCACTCCCGGAGCTTACTCAAACTCATGTCCATCAAAACGATGATGCCATCCAACCATCTCATCCTTTGTTGTCCCCTTCTCCCAGCATCAATCTTTTCCAGGGTCAGAGTCTTTTCAAATGAGTTGGTTCTCCCTACCAGGTGTCCAAAGTATTGGAGTTTCAGCTTCAGCATCAGTCCTTCCAATGAATGTTCAGGACTGATCTCCTTTAGGATTGACTGGCTTGATATCCTTGCAGTCCAAGGGGCTCTCAAGAGTCTTCTCCAACACCACAGTTCTAAAGCATCAGTTCTTCAGTGCTCAGCTTTCTTTATGGTCCAACTCTCGTATCCATACATGACTACTGGAAAAAAAATAGCCTTGACTAGATGGAGCTTTGTTGGCAAAGTAATGTCTCTGCTTTTTAACATGCTGTTTAGGTTGGTGATAGCTTTTCTTCCAAGGAGCAAGTGTCTTTTAATTTTATGGCTGCAGTCACCATCTGCAGTAATTTTGGAGCACAAGAAAATAAAGTCTATCACTGTTTTCATTGTTTTCCCATTTACTTGCCATGAAGTGATGAGACCAGATCCATGATCTTAGTTTTCTAAATGTTGAGTTTTAAGCCAACTTTTTCACTCTCCTCTTTCATTTTCATCAAGAGGCTTTTTAGTTCTTCTTCGATTTCGACCATAACTGTGGTGTCATCTGCACATCTGAGGTTATTGGTATTTCTCCTGGCAAGTTTGATTCCAGCTTGTGCTTCATTCAGCCTGGCATTTCGCATGATGTACTCTGCATATAAGTTAAATAAGCCGAGTGACAATATACAGCCTTGATGTGCTCCTTTAGTGATTTGGAACCAGTCTGTTGTTCCATGTCCTGTTCTAACTGTTGCTTCTTGACCTGCACACAGATTTCTCAGGAGGCAGGTAAGGTGGTCTGGTATTCCCACCTCTTAAAGAATTTTCCACAGTTTGTTGTGATCCACACAGTAAAAGACTTTGGCATTGTCAATAAAGCAGAAGTAGATGTTTTTCTGGAACTCTCTTGCTTTTACTATGATGTTGGCAATTTGATCTCTGGGCCTCTGCCTTTTCTAAATCCAGCTTGAACCTCTGGAAGTTCCAGTTTGGCTACTGTTGAAGCCTGGCTTGGGGAATTTTGAGCATTACTTTGCTAGCATGTGAGATGAGTGCAATTGTGCAGTAGTTTGAACATTCTTTGGCATTGCCTTTCTTTGGGATTGGAATGAAAACTGACCTTTTCCAGTCCCGTGGCCACTGCTGAGTTTTGCAAATTTGCTGGCATATTGAGTGCAGCACTTTCACAGCATCATCTTTTAGGATTTGAAATAGCTCAGGTGGAATCCCATCACCTCCACTAGCTTTGTTCATAGTGATGCTTCCCAAGGCCCACCTGACCTCGCACTCCCGCGGGATGTCTGGCTCCAGGTGAGTGATCACACCATCGTGCCTATCTGGGTCATGAAGATCTTTTTTGTAGACTTCTTCTGTGTATTCTTGCCACTTCTTCTTAATATCTTCTGCTTCTGTTGGGTCCATACCATTTCTGTCCTTTATTGTGCACATCTTTGCATGAAATGTTCCCTTGGTGTCTCTAATTTTCTTGAAGAGATCTCTAGTCTTTCGCATTCTATTGTTTTCCTCTATTTCTTTGCATTGATCACTGAGGACGGCTTTCTATCTCTCCTTGCTATTCTTTGGAGCTCTGCATTCAAATGGTTATACCTTTCCTCTTCTCCTTTGCCTTTCGCTTCTCTTCTTTTCACAGCTATTTGTAAGGCCTCCTCAGACAACCATTTTGCCTTTCTTTTTCTTGGGGATGGTCTTGATCACTGCCTCCTGTACAATGTCACAAACCTCCGCCCATAGTTCTTCAAGCATTCTGTCTATCAGATCTAATCCCTTGAGTCTATTTGTCACTTCCACTGTAAAATCATAGGGATTTGAATTTAGGTCATACCTGAATGGTCTAGTGGTTTTCCCTACTTTCTTCAATTTAAATCTGAATTTGGCAATAAGGAGTTCATGATCTGAGCCACAGTCAGCTCCTGGTCTTGTTTTTGCTGACTGTATAGTGCTTCTCCATCTTCGACTGGAAAGAATATAGTCAATCTGATTTCGGTATTGACCATCTGGTGATGTCCATATGTAGAGTCTTCTTTTGTGTTGTTGGAAGAGGGTGTTTGCTATGACCAGTGTGTTCTCTTGGCAAAACTCTTTAAACCTTTGCCCTGTTTCATTTTGTACTTCAAAGCCAACCTTGCCTATTACTCCAGGTATCTCTTGACTTCCTACTTTTGCATTCCAGTCCCTTGTGATGAAAAAGACATATTTTGGGGTGTTAGCTCTATAAGGTCTTGTAGGTCATCATAGAACCGTTCAACTTCAGCTTCTTTGGCATTAGTGGTTGGAGCATAGACTTGGGTTACTGTAATATTTAATGGTTTGCCCTGGAAATAAACAGAGATCATTCTGTTGTTTTTTTTTTTTCTTTTTCATTGTTGGAAGTTTTGTTTAATTTAAAACAATTTCTATAATATTTATGAGGATACTCAGGTTTTCTGTTAACACATACTTGGTGCAATATAGGGGCTTTTCTGAAGTTTGTGCAAAGTACCTGACTATTCTAAACATAATAAAATGTCTAGAATTAATTCTAACCTATTCCAGAGAGATCATACCAAAAAACAACAGCAACAAAAAACCTTGAAAATATAAATTAAATACCAAACAGAGCTTGGTAGGTTACTGCAATGACAGTAGAAAAAAACAAAGTAGTCTTTACTTAAAAAAAAAAAATGTAGTCAATAAGTTGGCAGATATCCCCTAGTGCAGGGGTCCCCAACTCCTATTGGGAACTGGGCTGTACAGCAGAGGGTGAGCTGAGGGGGGAGTGAGTAAGGGAAGCTTCATCTGCTGCTCCCCACAGTTCCCCATTGCTCACTTTACTCTCAAACATCCCCTCCCTTAGAGCCAGAACTGTAGATCTGAAAGTCTCAAATCAGAGGTTTTCTAAATATGGAAGGAGGGAGAAGCCTGGGCTCTAGTTCATGAACCAGAATTTTCTTTCACACACACACACAAATGAGCACACTGGTCATAGCAAACAACCACTTCCAACAACAAGAGACACTCTGCACATGAACATCACCAGATGGTCAATACTGAAATCAGGTTGATTATATCCTTTGCAGCTGAAGACAGAGAAGCTGTATACAGTAAGCAAAAAGAAGACCAGGAGCTAACTGTGGCTCAAATCATGAACTCCTTATTGCCAAATTCAGAATTAAATTGAAGAAGGTAGGGAAAACCAGTAGGCCATTCAGGTATGACCTAAATCAATTCCCTTAACATTATACAGCAGAAGTGACAAATTGATTAATAGAGTACATGAAGAACTTTAGATGGATGTTCATAACATTGTACAGGAGGCAGGGATCAAAACCATCCCCAAGAAAAAGAAATGGAAAAAGGCAAAATGGTTGTTTGAGGAGCGCTTACAAATAATTGAGAAAAGAAGCAAAAGGCAAAGGAGAAAAGGAAAGATATACACATCCGAAAGCAGTTCCAAAAAACTGCAAGGAGCAATAAGAAAGCTTTCCTACGTAATCAATGCAAAGAAACAGAGGAAAACAATAGAATGGGAAAGACTAGAGATCTCTTCAAGAAAATTAGAGATACCAAGGGAATATTTCATGCAAAGATGGGCACAATAAAGGACAGAAACAGTATGGACCTACAGAAGCAGAAGATATTAAGAAGAGGTGTGCAAGAATACACAGAAGAACTATACAAAAAAGGTCTTAATGACCCAGATAACCATGATGATCTGATCACACACCTAGAGACAGACATCCTGGAATGTGGGCCCTACAAGCAAAGCTAGTGGAGGTGATGGAATTCCAGCTAAGCTATTTAAAATCCTAAAAGATGAGGCTGTGAAAGTGTTGAACTCAATATGCCAGCAAATTTGGAAAACTCAGCAGTGGCCACAAGACTGGAAAAGGTCAGTTTTCAATCCAATCCCAAGGAAAGGCAATGCTAAAGAATGTTCAAACTACTGCACAATTGCACTCATTTTATATGCTAGCAAAGTAATGCTCAAGATTATCCAAGCCCAGCTTCAACAGTACATGAATTGAGAACTTTCAGATGTACAAGCTGGATTTAGAAAAGGCAGAGGAACAAGAGATCAAATGCCAATATCTGTTGGATCATAGAAAAAGCAAGAGAATTATAGAGAAAAAATCTACTTCTGCTTCATTGACTATGCCAAAATATTTGACGGTGAGGATCACAACAAACTGTGGAAAATTCTTCAAGAGATGGGAATAACAGAACACCTTACCTGCCTCCTGAGAAACCTGTATGCATGTCAAGAAGCAACAGAACCAGACATGGAACAATGGACTGGTTCCAGATTGGGAAAGGAGTACGTCAAGGCTGCATATTGTCACCCTGCTTATTTAACTTATGTGCAGAGTATATCATGCAAAATTCCAGGCTGCATGAAGCAGAAGTTGGCATCAAGACTGATAGGAGAAATATCAATAACCTCAGATATGCAGATGACACCACCTTATGGCAGAAAGTGAAGAGGAACCAAGTCCAGAAAGCAATCCAGCGTTGAGAGAACAGACTGTACAAATTTGTCTTTTCGACAGTTGATTTGAAGCATGTTTTACAGAGTATGTGGTTACAAGGCAGTGTCACAGGCTCAATGAGGATTTCCACACAGATCTGGCACTGGCATTCCAACAAGGAAGGGATGGTGTGTTTGGGTACAGCTATTTTAATATGCTATAAGGTGTATTCACCGTCAATACCAGAATTCTGAGATTGGAAGCATCAAATGTCTTTAAGTAAAAAGATTCTGTGAGCCAGGTATACAGTACGACCCCAGAAGGCAGTGAATTTGTCCGTGTTAAAGACAAGTATCCAGAAAGGAAACAAATGAACTTTGACTGCTAACCGTTGTGGTAGGGCAGATGGTGGACACCAGGCTTTCTGTGGGGCAGAAGGCACTTGCAAAGTTCCATTCCTCCCTCTTACCAGGTAAGGACGCTCCCTTAGTCCTGGGCAGCTAAGCCTCTAAGGCCACTTAAGCTGAGGCTGCTGAGGTGCACACACCCCAGGACGCCACTCCATGAAGACCAATGCTTCCTCAGGGATGCCAGGCTCCTCAGCAGAGGGACTTCTGTTTGACCTTTGCTGTGGGGTCATGGCTGTGCACTTTTCAGGGCTTTGAGCCCTCCTTCCCCTCTCTGAGGTCTGTGGGAAAAGGCTAATCTTGGAGGCAGTTAGGTAGCAATCCTACAAGGGCTTGTGAGGTCACAAGTTTCTCTCTCCTTTTTCTTATAAGAACACTAGTCACTAGAACACTAGAACACTTTTTCTTATAAGAACACTTGGATTTAGATTCCTCCATACATCCAGGATGATTTCAAATCAAGATCCTTAGTTTCATGTCCACAGACCATACTGCCAAATAAGGTCTCATCACAGGTTGGGGTGTGAGGTTTGGACATGTCTTTTTCTGGACATAAGTCAACCCACTATAGTGATGTGTGTGTGTGTTGCTTAGTCATGTCCGACTCTTTGCGACCCCATGGACTTTGGCTGCCAGGCTCCTCTGTCCATGGAATTCTCCAGGCAAGAATACTGGAGTGGGTTGCCATTTCCTTCTCCAGGGGATCTTCCCAACCCAGGGATTGAAACCAGGTCTCCCGCATTGCAGGCGAATGCTTTCCCCTCTAAGCTACTAGGGAAGCTCTATAGTGATAGGAGGGTTTAAAAAGTAAAATAAAATCTTACCTTTTGTTTGTAAGTGTACAGATAAATATATAAATGCCTGCATAAGAAAGAGTAAAATGGGTTCTTTTTAAAAATTTGTTTTTAATTGAAGGATAGTTACAATATTGTGATGATTTCTGCCATCCCTCAACATGAATCACTTATAGGTGTATGATACACATATAGTGTATCACTTACATGTCCCCTCCCTCTTAAACTTCCCTCCCTTCTCCCTCCCCAGCCCACCCCTCTAGGTTGTCACAGAGCACGGGGTTCTGGTTCCCTGTGTCATACAGCATATTCCCACTGGCTATGTATTTTTTATGATAATGTATCTGTTTCAGTGCTACTCTCTCAAATCATCCCATTTCTCCCTCCTCCACAGTGTCCAAAAGTCTACTCCCTATGTATGTATCTCCATATCTGCTCTGTGGATAGGTTCATCTGTACAATCTTTCTAGATTTCATGCTGCTGCTGCTGCTAAGTCGCTTCACTCGTGTCCAACTCTGTGTGACACCATAGATGGCAGCCCACCCAGCTCCTCTGTTCCTGGGATTCTCCAGGCAAGAATACTGGAGTGCATTACCATTTCCTTCTCCACTAGATTTCATATATATGCATTAATATCCAGTATTTGTCTTTCCCCTCCTGCCTTACTTCACATTGTATAATAGGCTCCAGGTTCATCCACCTGATTAGAACCAAGTCAAATGCATTTCCTTTTATAGCTGAGTAATATTTCATTGCATATATGTACCAAAACTTATTTATCCATTCATCTGTGAATAGACATCTATGTTGCTTCCATGTCCTAGCTATTGTAAATAGTTCTGCATTGAACATTGGGGTCTATTTATCTGTTTCATTTATTGTTTCCACAGCTTATATGACCAGTAGTGGGATTTCTGGGTCATAAGGACAGGCAAGCCTGGCTTGCTGCTATCCACGGAGTTGCAAAGGGTCAGACATGACCGAGCTGCTAAACAACAAAATGGCAGTTTTATTCCTAGTTTTTTAAGGAATGTCCACACTGTTTTCCATGATGGATGTATCAATTTGCATTCCCACCAACAGAGCAAGAGGGTTTCCTTTTCTCCACACCCTGTCCAGCATTTATTGTTTGTAGAATTTTTGATGATGGTTATTCTGATTGGTGTGAGATGATACCTCACTGTAGTATTGATTTGCATTTCTCCTATAGTGAGTGATATTGAATATCTTTTCATGTGTTTATTGCCCATCTGTATGTCTTATTTGGAGAAGTGTCTGTTTAGGTCTTCTGTCTATTTTTTGATTGGGTTGTTTGCTTGTCTGATATTGAGCTGCATGCGCTGCTTGTATTTTTGGAGATTAACCCATTGTCAGTTGTTTCATTTGAAATTATTATCTCCCATTCTGAGGGTTGTCTTTTCATCTTGTTCAGAGTTTGCTTTGCTATGCAAAAAGTTAGGTTTTAAGTTTTGTTAGATCTCATTTGTTTATTTTTGTTTTTATTTCCATTACTCTGGGAGGTGGATCAAATAGGATCTTATTGCGATATGTCAGAGTGTTCTGCCTATGTGTTCCTCTAAGACTTTTATGTTTTCTGGCCTTATGTTTAAGTCTTCAATAATCCATTTTGAGTTTATATTTGCATATGGTTTTCTGAAGAGTTGTGTGCCCTGATGACAATGAGTCTTATCAAGTGAGAAGCAGCACTGTGAACTAGTTATATGTTGGGTTCAGCAGTCACCTAGAATCTGTTCACAGTTTAGTCTTGTGACTGGTTAGCCCTGCCCTCAATGTGCCTCTTCCCTGAATGAGTCCACCCTATTACCTAAGTCTCTTGGCTAAGAGGTATTCCCATTCTGATTCTGAGTCACTTTTCTATAGAAGGCTGGGGATGTGTATTTATACATGGTGGTGGTTTAGTCGCTAAGCCAGGTCTGACTCTTGCAACCCTAAGAAAAGCCTGCCAGATTCCTCTGTCCATGGGATTCTGCAGGCAAGAATACTGGAGTGGGTTGCCATTTCCTTCTCTAGGGTATTTATATGTATTGTTGTGTAATTGCCAAGTCATATATGACTCTGGGACCTCATGGACTGCAGCATGCCAAAATTCCCTGTTCTTCACTGTCTCCTGGAGTTTGCTCAAACTCACATCCATTGAGTCAGTGGTGCCATCCAACCATCTCATCCTCTGTTGCCCCCTACTCCTCCTGCCCTTAGTCATTCCCAGCATCAGGGTCTTTTCCAATGAGTCTGCTCTTCCTATCAGGTGGCCAAAGTATTGGAGCTTCAGCTTCAGCATGAGCCCTTCCAATGAATATGCAGGGTTGATTTCCTTTAGGATGGACTGGTTGGATCTTCTTTCTGTTCAAGGGACTCTCAAGATTCTCACCAGCACAATTCGAAAGCATCAATTCTTCTGTGCTCAGCTTTCTTTATGGTCCAACTCTCACATCCATACATGACTACTGGAAAAACTATGGTTTTGACAAGATGGACCTTTGTCGGCAAAGTAATGTCTCTGCTTTTTAATACACTGTCTAGATTTCTCATAGCCTTTCTTCCAAGGAGCATCTTTTAATTTCATGGCTGCAGTCATGCCCTTAATGTGCTTGATTTCCCTGATGTTTAAAGTCGGGTAACAGTAGTTCCTCTTCATAGACTGTGGTGAAGAATTAATGAACAAGTACAGGTTTAGCACTTACAACAGTGTGGGGAACTGAGGGAGTCAGCAATAATAATTAACAATTCTTAGAATTATCACACCATGATAGCACTAATTTTCCATTAGTGTTTCTAATCCCATTTTTATGATTACATGGGTGCATATCATGTCTGACTCTTTGCGACGCTATGGACTGAAGCCTGCCAGGCTCCTCTGTCCATGAGAGTCTCCAGGAGGGAGTACTGAAATGAGTTGTCATGACCTCCTCAAAGGCATCTTCCTGACCCAGGGATCAAACCCCTGTCTCTTATGTCTCCTGCATTGTCAGATGGGTTCTTTTACCACTAGTATCACCTGGGAAGCCCATATTGATATTGCTTCAAGAAAGTGGTTTTATAGTATGATAAGTAGGCTATCACCTGATTACTGTGCTCTAAGATGAACAGTTATATGTATATAGTAAAATGTCTCAAAAACAAATATATACTCAACTGTTAAGAACCCTTCTCCATGAATAATAGGGTTTTAAGGGTATTTAATTATTTTTCCTAAAGGCATGCTTCATTTTTTATAAAATAAAGTGTCTTGGATAAGTCTCCTTGAGTGAATAATGCAAAGAAGCACAGGAAAACAATAGAATGAGGAAGACTAGAGATGTCTTAAGGAAAATAAAGATACCAAGTGAACATTTTGTGCAAGGATGGACACAATAAAAGATGGAAATGGAAAGGACTTAACAAAAGCAGAAGAGATTAAGAAGAGGTGGCAAGAATACACAGAAGAACTATACAAAAAAGATCTTAATGAATCAGATAGCCATGGTGGTGTGGCTACTGACCTAAAGCCAGACATCCTAGAGTGTGAAGTCAAGTGCACCTTAGGAAACATTATTATGAAAAGCTAGTGAAAGTTATGGGATTCCAGTTAAGCTATTTAAAATCCTAAAAGATGATGCTATTAAAGTGCTGCACTCAGTATGTCAGCAAGTTTGGAAAACTCAGCAGTGGCCACACGACTGGAAAAGGTCAGTTCTCATTTCAATCCCAAAGAAGAGCAATGCCAAAGAATGTTCAAACTACTGTACAACTGAGATCATTTCACATGCTAGCAAAGTCATGCTCAAAATCCATCAAGCTAGGGTTCAGTAGTATGTGAACTGAGAACTTTCAAATGTACACGTGGATTTAGAAAAGACAGAGGAGTCAAAGATCAAATTACCAACATCTGTTGGGTCATAGAAAAAGCAAGGAATTCCAGAAAAGCACCTGTACTAAGTCCCTTCAGTTGCATCTGACTCTTTGTTACCCTATGAACTGTACCCAGCCAGGCTCCTCTGTCCATAGGGATTCTCCAGGCAAGAATACTGGAGTGAATTGACATTTCCTCCTCCAGGGCATCTTCCGACCCCAGGGATCGAATCCACATCTCTTATGTCTCCTCCATTGGCAGGTGGGTTCTTTACCGTTAGCACCACCTGGAAACATGCTACTTCTGATTTATTGATTACACTAAAGCCTTTGAAGCAGTGGATCGCAACAAAATATGGAAAATTCTTAAAGAAACAGGAGAACCAGACCACCTTACTTGTCTCCTGAGAAACCTGTATGCACATAAAGAGCAACAGTTATAACCAAACATGGAACAACATACTGGTTCAAAGTTGGGAAAGAAGCACATCAAGGCTGTAATTATCACACTGCTTGTTTAATTTATACACAGAGTACGTATGTGAAATGCCAGGCTGGATAAATCACAAACTGGAATTAAGATTGATGGGAAAAATATCAACAATCTCGGATATGAAGATGGTATCGTTAATGGCAGAAAGTGAAGAGGAACTAAAGAGCCTTTTGATGAAGGTGAAAGAAGAGAGTGAAAATGCTGGTTTAAACTCATCATTCAAAAAACTAAGATCATGGCATCCAGTCCCATCACTTCAGGGCACATAGATGAAGAAAAAGAAGAAACAGTGGTGATTTCCCCCTCCCCCTTTTGCTCCAAAATTATTGCAGACAGTGACTGCAGCCATGAAATTAAAAGATGCTCCTTGGAAGAAAAGCTATGAGAAATCTAGACAGTGTATTAAAAAGCAGAGACATACTTTGCAGACAAAGGCCAGAGTAGTCAAAGCTATGGTTCTTCCAGTAGTTAAGTATGGGTGTCAGAGTTGGATCATAAAGAAAGCTGAGCACAGAAGAATTGATGCTTTCGAATTGTGGTGCTGGAGAGAATCTTGAGAGTCTCTTGAACAGAAAGGAGATCCAACCAGTCCATCCTAAAGGAAATCAACCCTGCATATTCATTGGAAGGGCTCATGCTGAAGCTGAAGCTCCAATACTTTGGCCACCTGATAGGAAGAGCAGACTCATTGGAAAAGACCCTGATGCTGGGAATGACTAAGGGCAGGAGGAGTAGGGGGCAACAGAGGATGAGATGGTTGGATGGCACCACTGACTCAATGGATGTGAGTTTGAGCAAACTCCAGGAGACAGTGAAGAACAGGGAATTTTGGCATGCTGCAATCCATGAGGTCGCAGAGTCATATATGACTTGGCAATTGCACAACAATATGTATAAATACAAATCCCCAGTCCTTTTCCTAAAAAAGTGACTCGGCATCAGAATGGGGACACCTCTTAGCCAAGAGACTTTGGTAATAGGTTGGACTCAGAAGTCATTTATGAATCTACTGTATGACCATCCCAATTTAGCAGCTTCAGGGAAATCACATATGTATAAGAGAAAGGAATTTATCTCTAAACAAACCTCATATTCAGCAGTTGGGAACAAATTCCTATTCCTAGGACTTTAACAAAGGTCTTGAGTTGAAAGTAGTTTCAGAACACACATTGCTCTGTTCCTCCCAAATAAACTCTCTTGAAATGAAGGCAAGATCATGTGTTTAACCACCCAGTTAGCCAAGCAGTGAACACCACAGAGAAGGAAAAGGTGGAGGGTCTCCATCAGTGACAAACTTTATTTTCTTGGGCTGGAAAATCACTGCAGAAATTGGCTGCAGCCATGAAATTAAAATACACTTGCTCCTTGCAGAAAAAGCTATGACAAACCTACAGAGCATATGAAAAAGTAGAGATATTACTTAGCCAATAAAGCTATGGTTTTCTCAGTAGACATGAATGGATGTGAAAATTGGACTGTAAAGAAGACTGAGCATGAAGAATTGATGCTTTTGAGCTGTGGTGTTGGAGAAGACTCTTGAGAGTCCCTTGCACAGGAAGGAGATCAAACCAGTAAATGCTAACGGAAATCAACCTTGCATATTCATTGGAAGGTCTGATGCTGAAGCTGAAGCTCCAATACTTTGGCTACCTGATGGGAAAAGTGGACTCATTGGAAAAGACCCTGATGCTGGGAAAGACTGAATGCAGGAGGAAAAGGGGATGACAAAGAACGAGATGTTTTGATGACATCACCGACTCAATGGACATGAGTTTGAGCAAACTCCAGGAGATGGTGAAAGACAAAGAAATCTGGCATGCTGCAGTCCATGGGGTCACAAAGCATTGGATGCGACTGAGCAATTTACATTTTTTATTTTTCTGATTTAAAATGAATATATATCTTTTCAAAACTAATGAAATTCAAAAATGTGTATGTCAGAGAAAATATTTTTATATATTTTTAATCTTTTTCATCACAAGAAGTATATTCTTGATAATTTAGCTTATGTTCCCCAAATACATTTCTCTGTGTACAGTATTATATAAATATTTTTTACATGGACATATCTTCTCTTCCAATTTTTGCTCACAGTGTGTATATATATTGTTTTTCATATATATAGATGTATGTTTATGTATATATGCATATGGTAATATATGTGCACTCATATGTACTTGCATATAGACTTGTTTTTGTAATCTTGTTTTGTTTAATCTTTATATGTTTGTGATTCATGGTTCTCATCCAAATTTTTTTCATAACTCTGAATGACCCACTTTTACTAATAAGATTTATTTATATTATATAATATAAAACATCTGGTCTAAAATATATTATAAATAATTTGCCAATAATTCGATTTCCTTTATATGTGACTTTGTCGTTTGGAAGAGTTTCAGCCTTTTTTCCTAACTTCTCTTCAATAGCTCTAATAAAGTTTGTAACAGAGTTCAAAGCTTTTCTTGTGTCACGTATCTAGTTTTGGTTGTCCTGGTGTCAATGATATGCTGATAGGGTACTCAAACAACCCTCTCCCCCACATCTTGGTCTTGAAGATGATGGAGATGAAATCCACTCCCTCGATACAGGGCCCCAGGGACTGAAGTGTCCTGAGGGATTTGTGTGGGGCTCAGGTCGAAGCAGAGGAAATTAACTTCTACGGAGGAAAGGAAATGATCATTTATAGAATTATTTTAGGCCAGAAGCACTTTACATGGCATCTCCTATAAGCAAACACGTATTCAAATATTATATGATCTAAAGCTCTTTTCCATTTTACTCTGAGGCCTTCAAGGTTTGAATCTAGAATTCCCAGTGGACCTGTATTTGATGCAACTCTATGTATTACTTATTTTTTCAGTCATTGCTGTGCTATATTTAAATTTAGAAAATCCATGAAAATTACAGCAATTTCTTTGCTGGCACAGGAGAAAATAATTTAAAAATTGAAAAGATGGAAGACAACATTTCAAAGGATATTACAGATTTTGTGCTTACATGAAAGAACAAATAGGATTTCTGTTAATCAGCAGAGAAAAGGACAAAAGATGACTGCAAATAATTCAACTCAGCTAAAAAGCAAGTGCTCTTCAATCAAGATCTGGAAAGATATCAAACCATTAGTTGAGGAAATGAAAATCTGAAGATATCATAATAAACAAAACAATGATTTTGCATATAAATATTTATATAAATGAAAATTTTATTTTAATTTATTTTTTGTACCTTCAATTCAGTTCAGTTCAGTCGCTCAGTCATGTCTGACTCCTTGCAACGCCATGAAGTGCAGCGCGCCAGGCCTCCCTGTCCATCACCAACTCCCAGAGTCCACCCAAACCCATGTCCATCGAGTCGGTGATGCCATCCAACTATCTCATTCTCTGTCGTCCCCTTCTCCTCCTGCCCTCGATCTTTCCCAGCATCAGGGTCTTTTCAAATGAGTCAGCTCTTCGCCTCAGGTGGCCGATATATTGGAGCTTCAGCCTCAACATCAGTCCTTCCAATGAACACCCGGGACTGATCTCCTTTAGGATGAACTGGTTGGATCTCCTTGCAGTCCAAGGGACTCTCAAGAGTCTTCTCCAACACCACAGTTCAAAAGCATCAATTCTTCGGTGTTCAGCTTTCTTTATAGTCCAAAGCTCACATCCATACAGGACCACTGGAAAAACCATAGCCTTGACTAGACGGACCTTTGTTGACAAAGTAATATCTCTGCTTTTTAATATGCTGTCTAGTTTGGTCATAACTTTCCTTCCAAGGAGTAAGCGTCTTTTAATTTCATGGCTGCAATCACCATCTGCAGTGATTTTGGAGCCCAGAAAAATAAAGTCAGCCACTGTTTCCCCACGTCCAAGGAGTGGTGACTGTGTGGGCGCAGGAGAGCCAAGAGGAGCTACTCCACGTTCAAGGTCAGGAGGGGCAGCGGTGAGGAGATAACCCTCATCCAAGGTAAGAGAAACCCAAGTAAGATGGTAGGTATTGCGAGAGGCATCAGAGGGCAGACACACTGAAACCATAATCACAGCAAGCTAGTCAATATAATCACATGGACCACAGCCTTGTCTAATGCAATGAAACTGAGCCATGCCCGTGGAGCAACCCAAGATGGGTGGGTCATGGTGGAGAGATCTGACAGAATGTGGTCCACTGGAGAAGGGAATGGCAAACCACTTCAGTATTCTTGCCTTGAGAACCCCATGAACAGTATGAAAAGGTAAAATGATAGGATACTGAAAGAGGAACTCCCCAGGTCGGTAAGTGCCCAATATGCTACTGGAGATCAGTGGAGAAATAACTCCAGAAAGAATGAAGGGATGGAGCCAAAGCAAAAAGAATACCCAGCTGTGGATGTGACTGCTGATAGAAGCAAGGTCCGATGCTGTAAAGAGCCATATTGCATAGGAACCTGGAATGCTAGGTCCGTGAATCAAGGCAAATTGGAAGTGGTCAAACAGGAGATGGCAAAAGTGAACTTTGACATTCTAGGAATCAGCGAACTCAAATGGACTGGAATGGGTGAATTTAACTCAGATGACCATTATATCTACCACTGCGGGCAGGAATCCCTTAGAAGAAATGGAGTAGCCATCATGGTCAACAAAAGAGTTCCACATGCAGTACTTGGATGCAATCTCAAAAACGACAAAATGATCTCTGTTCATTTCCAAGGCAAACCATTCAATATCACAGTAATCCAAGTCTATGCCCCAACCAGTAATGCTGAAGAAGCTGAAGTTGAACGGTTCTATGAAGACTTACAAGAACTTTTAGAACTAACACCCAAAAAAGATGTCCTTTTCATTATAGGGGACTGGAATGCAAAAATAGGAAGTCAAGAAACACCTGCAGTAACAGGCAAATTTGGCCTTGGAATACAGAATGAAGCAGGGCAAAGAGTAATAGAGTTTTGCCAAGGTAACACACTGGTCATAGCAAGCACCCTCTTCCAACAACACTAGAGAAGACTCTACACATGGACATCACCAGATGGTCAACACCAAAATCAGATTGATTATATTCTTTGCAGCCAAAAATGGAGAAGCTTTATACAGTCAGCAAAAACAAGACCAGGAGCTGACTGTGGCTCAGATCATGAACTCCTTGTTGCCAAATTCAGACTTAAATTGAAGAAAGTAGGGAAAACCACTAGACCATTCAGGTATGACCTAAATCAAATCCCTTATGATTATACAGTGGAAGTGAGAAATAGATTTAAGGGCCTAGATCTGATAGATAGAGTGCCTGATGAACTGCGGCTCGTGACAATGTACAGGAGACAAGGATCAAGACCATCCCCATGGAAAAGAAATGCAAAAAAGCAAAATGGCTGTCTGGGGAGGCCTTACAAATAGCTGTGAAAAGAAGAGAAGCGAAAAGCAAAGGAGAAAAGGAAAGATATAAGCATCTGAATGCAGAGTTCCAAAGAATAGCAAGAAGAGATAAGAAAGCCTTCCTCAGCGATCAATGCAAAGAAATAGAGGAAAACAGCAGAATGGAAAAGACTAGAGATCTCTTCCAGAAAATTAGAGATGCCAAGGGAACATTTCATGCAAAGATGGGCACAATAAAGTACAGAAATGGTATGGACCTAACAGAAGCAGAAGATATTAAGAAGAGGTGGCAAGAATACACAGAAGAACTGTACAAAAAAGATATTCACGACCAAGATAATCATGATGATGTGATCAACAAAACGCATGTCTATTGAGTTGGTGATGCCATCCAACCATCTCATCCTCTGTCGTCCCCTTCTCCTCCTGCCCTCAAGCTTTCCCAGCATCAGGGTCTTCTCAAATGAGTCAGCTCTTCGCCTCAGGTGACCAATGTATTGGAGTTTCAGCCTCAACATCAGTCCTTCCAATGAACAACCGGCACTGATCTCCTTTAGGATGGACTGGTTGGATCTCCTTGCAGTCCAAGGGACTCTCAAGAGTCTTCTCCAACACCACAGTTCAAAAGCATCAATTCTTTGGCGCTCAGCCTTCTTTACAGTCCAACTCTCACATCTATACATTACCACTGGAAAAACCACAGCCTTGACTAGACGGACCTTTGTTGACAAAGTAATGTCTCTGCTTTTTAATATGCTGTCTAGGTTGGTCATAACTTTCCTTCCAAGGAGTAAGCATCTTTTAATTTCATGGCTGAAATCACCATCTTCCAGGATTTTGGAGCCCCCCAAAATAAAGTCAGCCACTGTTTCCCCATCTATTTGGCTTGAAGTGATGAGACTGGATGCCATGATCTTAGTTTTCTGAATGTTGAGCTTCAAGCCAACTTTTTCAGTCTCCACTTTCACTTTCATCAAGAGGCTCTTTAGTTCTTCTTCACTTTCTGCCATAAGGGTGATGTCATCTGCATATCTGAGGTTATTGATGTTTCTCCCGGCAATCTTGATTCCAGCTTGTGCTTCCTCCAGGCCATTGTTTCTTATGATATACTCTGCATATAAGTTAAATAAGCAGGGTGACAATATACAGCCTTGACATACTCCTTTTCCTATTTGGAACCAGTCTGTTGTTCCATGTCCAGTTCTAACTGTTGCTTCCTGACCTGCATACAGGTTTCTCAAGAGGAAGGTCGGGTGGTCTGGTATTCCTATCTCTTTGACAATTTTCCACAGTTTGTTATGATCCACACAGTCAAAAGCTTTGGCATAGTCAATAAAGCAGAAATAGATGTTTTTCTGGAACTCTCTTGCTTTTTGGGTGATCCAGCGGATGTTGGCAATTTGATCTCTGGTTCCTCTGCCTTTTCTAAAACCAGCTTGAACATCTGGAAGTTCACAGTTCACGTATTGCTGAAGCCTGGCTTGAAGAATTTTAAGCATCACTTTACTAGCATGTGAGATGAGTGCAATTGTGCAGTAGTTTGAGCATTCTTTGGCATTGCCTTTCTTTGGGATTGGAATGAAAAGTAACTTAGATTACATTAATATGAACTGAGTGACTTATCACACCCCCACCCCACCCCACCCCACCCCCACCTTGTGAAAACACATATACACAAAACACACATTACTAGAAGAGAAACACTTCAGGAAAATGTGCACCAATCCTTTTACATTGGATGTCTTGGGTATCTGTGAGTCATAGTGAAGGGATCATGTAGGTGTAAGGTACAGAATCATGTGAGTTTCTAAGAATATATTTTTAATGTTTCAAATTTTATGACTAGGCTAATTTGTCAAAAGGAACACTTGAAAATAAAAACTAATTGACAGAAAAGTTCATATATTTACATGTTAGAAAAATATTCATATGATAATGTTTCATAAAAAGTCCAAATTTTCATCTTTTCACTTGACAGTGTATCTATGTATTCGTAGGCATTTCTGCCTTACATTTCCCTCACCTCAGATGTTCACACCGTCTTGTGAGGGTTTCTTCACCTCTCTCGGCCCTAGAATTCTTCTTTCAGGGCATAGAGATCTGGGAGGGGAAAATATTGGAAAATTCCAGAAGATATTACAATTTCCAGAAAGTTCTGGTTCATGAACTGGAGCCCAGGCTTCTCCCTCCTTCTCTCTTTAGAAACCCATCTGAGTTGAAGATTTCAGAGCTACAGTTGTGGCTCTAAGGGGAGGTGGGATGGTTCAGACAGTAAACCTAGTGGTGGGGAGGTGCAGATGAGTCTTTTCTTGCTTGCTTGCCAGTCCTCTGCTCACCTCCTACTGTGAGGTCCTGTTCTTAGCAGGCCTGGGACTGGTATCTTTCCGTGGCCCAGGGGTTGGGGACGACTGCATTAGGGGATATTTGCCTACATTGATTATATATTTTTAAAGAAAAGGATATGGTTTAGCTTTTTTTCCCCTACTGTCATTACAGGGACCCATCAAACTCTGTTTGGTATTTTCTTTATACTTTCAAGGTTTTTTTGTTTGTTTGTTGTTATTGTTGTTTTCATATGATCCTCTGGAATGTGTTAGATTTAATTTTAGCCATTTGATTATTTTTAGAATGGTCAGGTACTTTGCATAAACTTCAGAGAACCCCCTATATTGCACCAAGTATTTAGTAAAGCTATGCTTCAAGACGTCATCTTACATTCCATGGAGCTCAATTCTGGCCTGTTTCTCCCAGTAGCATCTGAATGACCCTAGACAAGTATAGCACCTCAGTAAGCCTCAGCAACCTCGGAAAGTTGATGATTTTGGTATCAGACTCCCCTTGTGAGGAATACAGGGAAGAACAGATGCAATGTAGCAAAGGATAGAACGTTTCCTACTGCTGGCCCTCCCAGTTCTCTGGGTCTGCAGAATGAAGGAACACAATGTAATGTAGCTGATGCAGAATCTGGCATAGAGAGTTCTCTGTGTTTGTAGCTACAAGTATCAAGATCCCCTAAGCGTCCTGATTCTAGTTGGCCTCCTCTGAAGGGGTGGTACTGTTGGAAAGAGTTCCTTGGATGTTAGGCTAGCAGCAAACTCAGAGGGCAGTAATTACAGGAAGTTAAGTCTCCTCTGACTCCCAGGGCTCTCCTCCTTTATGCCCTTGGGGAAGAGACTTCCTGTAAGGACTCCATCTTTCATGACCCTGAGAGTTTGGAGCCTGCTGTCTCCTTGCTTGCCAGCGTTCCTTGATATTCTCCAAACCTCCAGCTCCAGACCCACACAGTCCCTTCTAGAGCAGCCTGTGAGGACAGTGGTGACAGATCTCTGCTTTCAGGCCATCCCATGGGTGAGTTGGTCTGCATGAGACCTTCTCTTCAGATCCTCACAAAGCAGGAAGATTTCTGGGTTCCCTACCCCATTCCAACCCACAGGGCCCCAACCAGCTGACCCTCGTATAGAGAAAGCAGGGACAGGGCCAAGGCTGATTAATTTCCACTCTGAGGAAATGGGTCACATGGGCTCGGACACCCATCTTCATTCCACATGGAAAATATCCCAACGTATGGATATTTTTTCCCTGTTTAAGGAAAAAGCCTGAGTCATGTAGCTTAGGGCTTGGAGAGGGGGGCGATGGTAACCTAGGTGAGGGGTGGGGTTCGTAGAAACTACCATTCTTTGGATTAATAATAGAGGTGGAAGAGTAAGAAAATCCACCATTACTACTTCTATTAGAAGGATAGAATCTTCTAATAGAATCTTCTATTAACTAGCCAGGGTAAATTGTATTAGTCCATAGACACGTCTTGAAGTTTGCTTTATTTTCCAGCATATGATTGATTCTACAACGTTCCATCAGAGTTCCTATGTATGTGGGTGGGTCTATATCAATTAAATTAATTTGTTAATATATTTGTCATATTTAAAAATCTTAACCCTCTAGCTTAATTTTGTTTTTTTTTCCCTTAATTTGCCACTTCATCCATCACTAGATGAGCTATTTTAAAGTTTCCCACTGTGACTTTTGTTTTGTCCATTCTCTATTTCTGTCAGTACTAGTTTTCAATATTTTGGCTTTGATTTAAGGCATGCATTTAGAATTTTGTGTTAATATCTTCTTACAGCATTGCCTCTGTTAGCATAAGAAAATTTCTCTCTTTCTTTTGTAATGTTTTCTTTTTCTTAAAGTCTACATTTTCTTTTGGTATAATATGGTTATACCAGCTTTCTGTAGGTTCATGTGGAGAAGGTATACATATTGCCATTTTTTATTTTCAAATTTTCTAGATGATTAAATTTTGCATGTGTCTTTTTTCAAAAGTATTTGATGGAAGGTTTCTTCTCTCATCTGATAACAGCCTTTTGTTTGATTGTTGTTTTGCTTTTTTTTTTTTTAGTAATATTTAGTCTGAATCTTTTAATGTAAAAAAAGATGTAATTTGGTTTACATATGTTGTATTAATGTATATATACATATGTATTTTCCTCTTCTAAATTCCTTTGAAATGATTAATATTTTATCACTATGAAAATTGTTACCGCATGTGGCTAGATTGTTAAACATTCTTTTGCCATTCTTGTAGTAGTTACCCTTCAGATTACAATGGATATTTTTGCCATTTCATAGTCTAATATTAGCTAATTAGTTCTTTAAAACTGCTGGGAGAAGTATGGGACCTTGAGACCCTTTGATTCTGTATACTCCCTCCAAACATATTGTCACACGTTTTCATTCTCCCTACATTTAAATTCCCGGAAGAAATTAGTATCATTGTGTTATATAGTCAGTACTCATTTAAAGTTACTCACACATTCACAAATGGCATTAGGCTTTCTTTCCTGTACCTATGTGACTCCACCTGGGAAGTTATTTCTTCTGCCTGAAGAACAACATATAAATTTTCTTTTAGTTTGAATCTTTTGACCACAAATTTTCTGAGTTTTTGTTGCATGACGATGACATGAACGTAGTTTCTTTTAAAAATTTTTTTCCTTAAAAAATACTTTTAATCCGATTAATATTATTATCTTCTGTTGATATCTTGCTACTTTTGGAGACTTTTCAACCAAATTCTCATCAGCTACCATTTCTCCACTCTCTTCCTCTCCTCCTCTCTGGCACTCACATTAACTGTGTGTTAGGTATACTCCTTGCATCACCTGTAATTCTCTACACCTCTCTTTTGATATTCTCCATATTATATCTCTCCAGACTCAATTCTGGATCTTTTCATCAGACTTATCATTCATTTCTCTAATTCTTCCTTCAGGGAGGCAGATCACTTCTGACCTTTGAATCATCACACCATGGTAGATTTAAGGGTATGTTTTAATGTCCTCCCAGAGCAGAGCAGAGAACTGAGACTTGGGGATGAAATGCCACTTGTCCCAGGTCACTTAGCCTGAACCAAGTAGAGCGAAGTCTAACATTACAGACTACACTCTAGATCCAGACCCTTTCCTCAGTGCCTGTTTTCTTCTTGGTTGTGACTGCTCCCTACCTCTCATTTCCTGAAAAGTGGAGCCAGAGTGAAGTCTTCCAGCTTTTTTTTTTTTTTAGCAGGAGATGCATTGCTGTTTATCATAAAGTCAGTGATAATTTTTCTTTAGCCATGATGTTTACTGAGGACTTCTTCTGTTACTGGGACCACTGATATGTTGTTGTCAATTTTAGAGCAGACCGATAAAGTGAACCCTTTACAAAGAAGAGCACCAAGCTGGGGTGTTTACCGAAGGCAATACATCTATTGGTCTGAACAGGTCATTTCCCAGCAGCAACAAGATAGAGATTCAGAAGAAAGTGATGCTTGTATGGACATCCAAGCAAGATAGTAAGTGACCAGTCACCAAGGCTGACATGTACCAACCAGTGAACAACAAAACCTTGTAGTTAAACCTGCCATTTTTCTATCCAACCTGGAAAATTGAGGAATGATGGGATGAGATTAATGCTTGAGCAATCATCATTGTAGCTCTGGTATCATGTGGGAAAATGTAGAGAAGACTTTCCAAGCCTATATGGACCACTTTCTTCTCTCCACTTCCCCACAGTGCTTCCTGTGAACTTCCATCCCATCACCGGAGAAGTAGTTTTCAGAAACAAGACCAAATGCATATTTATATGGAGACAAAACAAAAGCCTCCAGAAAAAAGAATGGGGAGAAACAGACAGGATGAGACCTTTGGGAGCTGGTTCAAGATCATAGTGAGTATCTTGGCTAAATGGAGACAGAGTCATGTTGGATTTGTGTAGAGATGCTGGGAACTTTTCTGGGGCAGTGGTGTTGGTAATCAGTCTTGTTCTTACTAGGAGCTATCTTCCTAGATCATCTAAGGGTGAGTTCAGAGAAGCAATAGAAAGGAAACTGATTGCCTGCAAGGAGGAGTATGGGAGAGGTTGACTAAAAGCAAAGGAGGAAACCTACTGCCAGGGAGATGGAGCACTCAATACCAGATCACGTGTTTGGCTCAAGCTGAGTGTGGGAAGAGGTTGAGTCTCTGGGGTCTGTGTCAGAGTGACAGGCCAAGTCTACCTCCTATGGATCTCTTGGAAATTTATAAAAGGAAGTACATGTGAAACATATTAAGTCAACTATTCAGGAAGAGTGTTTGAATGAAAAGAAAGTTATATAGAAAATCCATGTCTGGTAAAAAAAAAAAAAAAAGTTAAGATAATAGATACTGTCCTATCTTTAAAAATAATTTAAAGCCTGAAGAAAAGGTCCTAAATCAAGACACAGTTGGGTCTTATGTTAACCGTAGATTTCTTTGTATCCATTCTCTTTCCCATTTGTTTTTTGGCTCTTAGATTCCCTTTGGTATAAAATATGATGAGAAGTGGCTGCTAAATTTGATTCAGAAGCAAAGCAGTGTCCCCTTCACTGCATTCGAAGTAAGACAGGACATGGAGATGATGAGACGAAATGGGGTAGATTGCGGGCCCAGAAGGGAAATGGCACTGGTCTCATGTTCTGCTTCTCCTGTCACTCTCCCTACAGTTTCACTATGAGAAAATGCAGGCCCAGTTCTTTGTAGAGAATGCCAACATTGCCTGTGCATTGAAGAATGTCAATGGCAAGATTTTCAATGAGGTTAATGAAAAGGTGTGTGTCAAGGGCGTGATCAGGCCTGACTAGGGACAAGAGGACAGGGGAGGGGCATGGTCTTGCTTGATCCCATGCACAGATTTCCTGGAGCTTACCCAGCCCCTCTTGTGTTCTCTACAGATATTTATCTTGGTTGAACCCTGTGAGTCACCCCAGTCTGTGCAGAAGGCGCTGACGTCTGAAAAGGTGGAGCAGATAAAGGTAATGCAGACTCAGCATAAACTGTGCACTCACAGCCAGACCCACTGCTCCCCCCCACTCACCCTCAGACTCAGAACCACTGAAGCCCATCCCTAACCCTGCAGCTGACCATGAACAAACCATAGGATGCCTGCCAGCAATCTCTTGACATCCAGAGACTCCGCTTTGGCCCTGGTATGGCTACAGCAGTAATTGTAGGGCAGGTGAGGGTAGAGGGTCTGTCTGGGTAGAGCCCTCAGAGATGGTATCATGGGGAGGGGTTGGTGCTGGAGGTGTTCCAGCTGGGACCTTCTCAGTCTCTGTATCCCTCATCCTGGCTTCCTGGAGATTTGATGACCTGTGATATTGGAATGACACAAAACTGTAGAAATGGCATGGCTGCTTCCATACACATCCATCCAGGGATCAGGCCCATGGTAAGGACCAAGGCCCAGTGTTGGGACCAATAGTGAGGGAGGGAGAGATTAGGTAGAACAGGCAAATATGTCTCAGGTATTCCCTTTGGGGTCCTCACTCTCTTTCCTCATCATAGTTTTCGTCCTTGGACCTGAGCAACAATAAACCCTACCTGCTGGATGGCCTGTCCACCATTATGGGGAATGCTTCCAACACCCAGAACTTGAACATCTCCAACACTGAGGTGAGGTGGGGCACCCAGATCCTCCATTGAAAGGAAGGTAGGAGGGTTCATGGGGTGGTAACAGATAAGGGGAAGTGGATTTGTAGGGAAAGGAAGGGTGTGGATGCAGAGATATCTGTTAGATGTGGGTTTTACCCATAATTCCAGGTGAAGGCTGAAGGGCAGATGGACAAGGGTCAGCAGCTGGAACCAGGAGGGATGTGTGCAGACAAAAATGCCGTATGCACCAACTTCCCTGATAAGTCAACCAACATAAGGTCACCCTCTGCCTTGTCTCTACGCCCCTATATCTCTCTCATCTCTCCCCTCCTCCCTCCACTCTCCCTCTCCCTACCTCTTGAGCCCCACCTTAGTCACCTCCCTGACATAACACCTGGTCATCCCTGAGGTTTGTCCTTACTTGACAGAGTGCCGGACAACCTGTGATGTAGCAAAGCACTGGGCTCTCCCCCCATTCCCTCTTCTCTCCATAGCCTTCAGTGAGCCCATGAGGAAGGAAGGAAGGGAGGGGAGACAGGCCTGGCAGACTGAATTTGAGGTGTTGGTCCTTGTGGCACTGGAGAAGGGAGTCAGGACAGTCTGGCTGGGAGCTACCCAGGGGAAAGGAGATGGAAGAGGGACTGGTAGGAAGGAGTGGAGGGAACAGTTTCCCTCTAGGTCAGTCTATGGAGTGGTGACCAGGGCCCTGGAATGCTAGGATACTGGGTTCTGTGGGGGGCACACAGGGCTGTGATTGCTGTAAGTGACTTGCTCCAATGAGGAGGGTCATCTCCACAGTTTCACTGACTTTTCTCTTTTGTCTTGATTTTGGCAAAACATCCTGGAATTGTTCCCTAGGTTACTAAGCTTGGTAAGTGCATTCCTTGATCACAGATTCCACTAAATAGCATCGACAGTGCCCTCAAACTACTCTGAAACATGTTAGGAACTGTCCACATTCCATTTCTGAACTTGACCCTTAAATGTCCTGTGGGAGGGAGGTGTACCGTTCTCGGTGAGAATCTGAAAAAGATCTGGATCTTCTTCAGCCATGTACTCCACAAGCTTTGGGGAAACCATGAAGATAATTGAAAATGTAGTCCTGCCACTGGCATTTCCAGGACCCTTTCTCCTCTGACTTCAGACCCCCACCTCATCCTGGGCCCATCCTTTTAGCTGATCATCCAGTACCACATCCTGGACTGCACTGCTGACTTCTTCTTCCCTCCTCCAGGATGGCCAGGAGACACTCTCAGGTTCTAAGTGTGTTGTTGAAGCTCCCAAGTTCTTATCAATGTGCAAGGTGAGCACATTGGATCCAGCAGGGTCCTAGGTGGTACATGAGGGTGTGTCAGCCCTTGTCCTGAGGACTGTTTTAATTCCAGGGAAGTTTCTTTGGATCTGATCAGGTGAACAGTCAAATCTTGCAATTCCTGCAGCAGTAAGTACCCCTGGGAATCTGAACAAGGGGAGGGCCAGAACAAGGGAAGCCACCCAAACTCCAGACCAGAGAGAGACTTTACTCACTGCTTCCCTCAGGTATTACCTGATTCATGACTATGGAAATCGCCAGGGACTGCTGGATTTTTATCATGAGGAGGCCTGCTTCTTCCTGACCATTCCATTCCACCCCAAGGACTCACGCTTGTGAGTATCACAGCCTAGACTCCTCCCTCAGGCCATGTGGCTCCCCATCATATGCAGGCCAGCTCCTGCTGGTACCTATGCTGGCCGACCACCACTCAAGTTTCCTCTGTGTCTTCTAGAAGCAGTGTGCGCCTATACTTCAAGGACAACAGGAATACAGAGAAGCTCAAGGACCCCAGTGAGTGTGTGGTGGAAAAGCGGAGTGGGAAGGGCAGTGAGGGGGCCAATCACAGGGTCCATGGTGTGGCTGCCCTGACTTCCCTTCTTACCCTCCCCCACAGAACTGCGTGTCCAGATGCTGAAACACACAAAACATGACATTGTGCGTGCCCTCTGTGGATTACCCAAAACTCAGCATGACTTCAGCTCCTTTGAGGTGGACATGTGTTTCCAGACGGTGAGCACCTGCTCCTCGCTTGGTGGTGAGGGGCAGAAAGGCGCAGCTGGGAAAGAGGATGGGGGTGACTGAGTACCTGGTCTCTTCCTTATCAGGAAACGATGTTCTGCTTCTCTGTCAGTGGGGTGTTCAAGGAAGGTGAGTGTGTGTAGCCTGCTCCCCCCAGATGCCGCACTGCTCTCTCGCCTGGTCAGGCTCCCTCCCACCAGAACTCTTCCTTCCAGATTCCCTCCCCTGCCCTCCCCTCCCCAGCCCTCAGTCTTCCCACAGACAACCCAGGTCTGAACTGCGTCCATGTCTGCCCTGCCCACCCTGGGCACTAGGGACACAGGCTGTGGAGTTTGGTGGCTCCCATACCAGATCCTTACACTGAGAACCTGGGCTACTACTTAACCTCACAGTTTCCTCATAATATTCATCTCTCCAGCAACTGAGAAAAATGCATCCCATGAACTTGTGAAGTGGTTGTCATGGGGGCATGTCACTGGGAGCAGACATCTCCTACAGTTGCCCTCCCCATTCCTGACACCCAACTCCCCACGTGAACAGCTATCCCCTCAGCATGAGTGTCAAGTCAAACCCTGACTCGGGAATGACGTGGGAGCCTGTAAACACGTGGGGCTCTAAGGGGGTACTCTTGCTTATTGTTTGTTGTTGAAGTGGAAGGAAGTTCTCAGGGCTGTGTGCATGCCTTCACCCGGACCTTCATCACTACTCCCACCAGCTCTTCCAGGTGAGAGCCATGTTGTGGGCGGGATGGCCCATCCAGCCTGGGCTCAGGGTCCTGGGCATGTGGATGCAGATCTTAGGCTGACTCAGTATTGTGGAAAGCCAGCAGGAAGATCCAAGGACCAATCTAGCCTAGTGGTTAGGAAGAGCATGGGCTCTGGAATCAGCACATGGGTTCTCTCCTTGACCCAGTGCTCACTCTCTGTGTGACCTTGGTCAAGTCTCATGATCTGTCTGTGACTCTGTCTTCTTCTGAAAATGGGGATCAGACTGTACACTCCTGTACTGTAATGTACTGAGTTACTGTTCAGGGTAAATGTGAAGTTGTCCCTGGGTTGGGGAACAGAGCGTCCATTGAGTGAAGCTGGTAGACAATCTCTCTGAAGGTGAGCTCTGTGCGAGGCACAGAGGAACCAGTTAAGGAGCCTGGGGACAGACACAGGAGGGTATGGAAGGGATCTAGTTGCTGAGTGTTAGTGTGGAGCAGTCAGGATTGGGGTGCAGGTGGTCCATCCATAAATTGTCCACATGTGCATTTTTCCTCCAGTCTTTGTATAGTGAATGAAGAGCTGTTTGTAAGGGAAGCCAGTCCCAGTGAAGCTCAGCGTCTGCATTCTCCATCCCAGTGCCTACACTGTCGACCACGTTCATGTTCCGCCTCTCCCCTGAGTAGCAGGAAATGGTGTGGGCTTTCTCCTCCCAGTGTGGAATCACCTCCAATAGTCTCAGAAGTGACTTCTGGGTTTGCATTGAGTTGGGAGGGAGCTGGGAGGAGTGGACGAGTGATTAATGGGAACTTGAATGTAAATTGTTTTCCTTGTTTATTTCAGTTATTTCTACCCTGAACATTTCATTCTTAGTACATAGTAAGCTACTAGTTGTTTTGAGCAGGCTTGAATCATTTTTGTGAGTTTGGTGAATCCTGCGCCTGTCTGTACAGACAGTTGGGTTTTCAGGCACTTTTATCTTGATACACTGGGCCTGAGGTTCATTCCACTCTGTATGTCACAGTAGATGTCCAGTGGGGAGCAGGGAAAATCATTGTTCCACAACATACCACCCAAAGATACCCCTTTAATGTTTTCATCTTCAATATGTCTTCCTTGAAGTTTGCTTATGTAGGTATATGCATATTTGTGCATATATATATATGTGTGTGTGTGTGTGTGTGTGTGTATTTATCTACAGAAAATGAGATCTCATCGTGAGAGAGAGAAAAGGAAACCAGAGGCAGAAACGAAGAGAAAGAGAGGCATGTGGCTGGATGGGGAAGTGAAGTCCAAGGATTGATTACTTAATCTTCAATGCCTTGAAACTTGAGTAAGATTAAATGTTAATGTGAAGGAACCATCCCATCTCATTTTTTATCCTAAAATTTTCCCATGTACTCATTTTCGTTCTTAACCTTTTATTTCTACTGCAGAGTAAAGAGATATTTCAAATGGAATAGTGTAAATTTTAAGCCCAATATATATTGAGTTATTAGTGAATGAAAGAATGGACCATTGTATTTCAGTAGAATGGTAGTAGTTTTAGTTTTTTGTCCCACATGGAGGCAGCAGATATTGGAAATTCTGGTGTGACATGGCTGGATGTTGCATGATCTGATACCCCCTGCAGTGTTGAATGGGAGACAGGTCCAAAATTTTCCTATCAATGTGTTAACATAAGGAGCAGTTCAGGAGCAGCAGTTAGGCAACACCACAGCTTACTGCCCTGTTGCCATCTCTCACTGAAATCACCAGGTGAGTCAAAGGCAAGCCTGTCTTCCCAGCATGGGGACTGGATCAGAGTCTGCTCACAGATATGATGTTGGGTACCTCTTAGGAGCTTCTGAGTCTCCCAAGAGATTAGAGTTCCTTCTCTCTTTAGAACTTTGAACTCCAGCCATATCAGAGAGACTTGGCTTCCTTTCTAATGATATCTACTTTCTCATTAGGAGAACCATGAGAAATGACAGTGCCTGCCTTAGCCCCAGGCTTTCTCACTCACTCCTCAGGACAGCTCTGTGTTAGAGATGAGTCCCATTTCACAGATGACAGAGCTGCTCCTCTTATAGCTTCTGTCACCTGTCCAGATAAGCAGGAACTTGGGGTGAGGTTCTGTCCCTTGCCCTCTCTGGAGGACAATGGAGCAGCCTCCCTTTTAGACTATGGGCTAGAGAAATGGTCACTTGGCTCTCCTGTGATATAACAGGCTCAAGGGGTACTCCCTCAAAAGCCCCTACTGATGAATATAATACTGCACAGACATGTGCACATGCATTCATTACCTAAGAAAAGAATTCATTATGTTCAGTTTCATGAGGAGATGAATTAGAATTAAAGTGAATTGCCAGCATATCTACGTGTGTGTGTGTGTGTGTGTGTGTGATCAGGCTGTGTGTAGGAAATGTGTAAGATCATTACTTATAAAAGCACAGTATGTCAGGTAAATATGTGGAGATGACATACCTCTGAGAGAAAGACATTTCCTTCTTCACCTCGGAGTCCCCTTCCCTAGTGTGCAGGACAACTTTTGAGGACTGGAGAAAAGAGAGTATCATTTGCATGTGGAAGCCCTTTAAGAATCCAGTCTGGAAGTTTCCACAGGGGCACTTTTTCTGATACCCAGAAGCAAAGAGCTGGGAGATGGCAATGGAAGGGCAGCTATGGTGGCCTTCAGTGGAGAGGAGCTGATCAGGGCAGAGTGCTTCAGCTAGGCACCTCCCTGGTAGCCCCCACGTCACCACTGTCTGCAGCTGAGAACCAGGAACGCTATTGGGTAAGAATCTTCCCTGGGTCGTTAGAGGATTGGCACAGGGCCAAGCACCCAATGCTTGTCTGCATCCCTCAACTCCACAATCTTCACTTCCTATGTACTCCACTCTCAGTTGGGTTCATCCCTAACTTCTTGCTGATTACCACCTCCACCATTCATATTTTGGCTGAGTAGTAAGAAAAATAATAGTACACATAAAACTGAAAAAAAAACCCATAAAAATGATAAAAGATACCAAGCACACATATTAGATAAATTACTAATTTATCAAGGTAAATCATTCAGCACATAATGGTTCACAGCATCAAATCCTGGTCTTCTGACTGAAAAGGCTCTGCCCATCACCTCTGTTTCTATAGTGAGTGTACTTAGGCGTTAGGACTGAGGCCAACACAGGTAAGGGACTCAGCCCAGGTCCTGTGGTCAGTTGATGACTCTGGAACTGGAGATTTACTCGATGAGTTCTGTCTAGCTGACCTGTGCCTATTCTCTGCTCTCCTGTACTAATCCTTCCTTGGGGGTTCAATAAGAAGTTACTTCTGGTCAAACTAGAATTTGAAACAAGACACCAGAAAGTGTGAGGAAATAGGAATTGATGAGACGGAACCAACGTTTACTTGATGCTACATTTCCAGATACTTTTTCAAATCTCCTATTTAAGAGGACATAGGCAGAAATGTTGTGAGGTGGTGCTAGTGGTAAAGAACCTGCTTCCCAATGCAGATAGACATAAGAGAGCAGGTTCAATCCCTGGGTCAGGAAGATCCCCTTGAGAAAGAAATGGCAACCCACCCAGTATTCTTGCCTGGAGAATCCCATGGACAACGGAGCCTGGTGGGCTGCAGTCCATAGCGTTGCATAGAGATAGACACAGCTGAAGCGACTTAGCATGCACACACAAGATGCAAGGTGGGCCAGGAGTAATACATCTCAAAGTCCCGTTGTATATGAGCCGTTCTCTGAGGTTTTCTCCTTTTCTTCTAACAAGTCTAGAAGTAGGCGCCCGCAGTCCCGTTTTACAGATGGTTAGCCTCAGGCTGACAGAGAATGTAAAATTTCCAGGGTCAGATGCTTACCCTTTGCCCTCTGCACAGGCCAAACCAGCAGCTCCATTTTAGATGATGGATTTCCAGGGCTTAAAGACTGATCGTGGAAAATTCACCTGATGTAGAATCTAGGTTGTGTCATGCTCCCCACTGGACATGAAGATGATAATGGGGACGAAGTCCTACTCCCTGGGCCAGGAGGAATGGGTGTGGGGGCCACAGTGATTGCCTGATTCCTGAGGTGCTGAACTGAACCCAGGAGGCAGCACAAGCTGTTACTCTTTGGAAAGAGGACCTGGATTGTAGGATAGTAACATGTTCAACTACTATATGAAACCTGTTTTACATTTTATCTCATTCAGCCCTACTCTTTTCAAGGCCAATATGCACTCACAAACAGTGAGAAAGAGAGTTTTTTGCGTGTGATTTTTTAATGTTTTTTCTTTACAGAATTGTATTGGTTTTGCCACACATCAACATGCATCCGCCATGGGTGTACACGTGTTCCCCATCCTGAACCCCCCCTCCCACCTCCCTCCCCATACCATTCCTCTGGATCATCCCAGTACACCAGCCCCAAGCTTCCTGTATCCAGCATTGAACCTGGACTGGCGATTCGTTTCTTATATGATATTATACATGGTTTAATGCCATTCTCCCAAATCATCCCCCCCTCTCTCCCACAGAGTCCAAAAGACTAAGCCTATTATACAGAGTGAAGTAAGCCAGAAAGAAAAACACCAATACAGTATACTAACGCATATATATGGAATTTAGAAAGATGGCAACAACATCCCTGTATGTGAGACAGCAAAAGAGACACAGATGTGTGTGAATTTTTTAAATTGAGATGTAGCTGATGTAGAGCATTATTTTCAGGTGTACAGTAAAGCAATATATATATATGTATTTCATATTATTGTCCATATATTATTATAAATTAATCAGTATAATGTCTGTACCTTACTGTAATTCCTTATTGGTTACCCTTTTTGTGATAAAAGTTTGTGTCTGTTAACCCCAAATTCCTGTTAATTAATTCCTGTCCCTCTCCACTCCCTATCCCCTTTGGTAATCATAAGCTCAGTTTGTCTGTCTGTGAGTCTGTTTCTGTACTGAATATAGATTCATTTGTGTTATGTTTAAGATTCAACATATAAATGATATCATATAATAGTTACTTTCTCTTTCTGACTGACTTAACTAACTATAATATTCACTAGGTCTGTCTATGTTGCTGCAAATGGTAATATTTCATCCTTTTATGGCTGAGTGATGGTCCACTGTTTGTGTGACTGTGTGTGTGTGTGTGTGTGTATCATATCACATCTTCTTAAGCTAGTCATCTGTTGATGGGTACTTGTGTTGTTTGAGTGTCTGGATTACTGTAAATGGTGCTGCTATGAATGACAGTTTTCTTTTCTTCTGGCTATGTTCCCAGAAGTGGAAATGCTGGATTCTATGGTAGCTATATTTGTAGCTTTCCCAAGTACTTCCATACCAATCTCCATAGTGGCTGCACCAATTTAATTCCCACCCACAGTGTTTCAAGGTCCCTTTTCTCCACACCCTCTCCAGAACTTTTTATTTGTAGACTTTTTGATGATAGCCAGTCTGACCCATGTGAGGCATAAGCTCATTGTGGTTCTGATTTGCATTTCCCTAATATTTACTTATGTTGAGCCTCTTTTGCAGTTCCTCTTGGAGATCTGCATCTCTTTGGAAAAATATTTAGATCTTCTCCCCATTTTTTCATTGTGTTGTTTACCTTTTGTTATAGAGTTGTGCATTTTGGATATTAAATCCTTGACAGCCACGACATTTCAAATATTTTTCTCTCATCCCATAAGCTGTCATTTCATTTTGCTGATGGCTTCCTTTGCTGTGCAAACCCTTTTGGGTTTAGTTAGGTTCCATTTGTTTATCTTTGTTTTAATTTATTTTGCCTTGGGAGACTGATCTAAGAAGATATTGCTATGATTGTTTCGTCAGAGTGTTTATTGCTTCTGTTCTCGGAATTCTAAGAGTTTATATTTAGGTCTTTAAACTATTTTGAGTTTATTTTGTATATGGTGTGAGGGGGTGTTCTAATTTCACTGATTTACATGTAGCTGTCCAGTTTTCCCAGCACCACTTGTTGGAGAGACTGTCTTTTCTCCATTGTACATTCTTGCCTCCTTTGTTGAAGATTAATTGACCATAGGTGCATGGGTTTGGGCTTCCCAGGTGGCACTAGAGGTGAAGAATCCTCCTGCAATGCAGGCGACGTGGGTTCCATCCCCGGGTCAGGAAGATGCCCTGGAAGAGGGCATGGCAACCCACTCCAGTATTCTTGCCTGGAGAATCCATGGGCAAGGAGCCTGGTGGGCTACATTCCATGGGGTTGCAAAGAGTCAGACACGACTAAAGTGACTTCGCACGCAGGCACACACTCGTGGGATTATGTCTGGACTCTCTACTCTGCCATTGATACATATGTCTGCTTTTATTCCAGTATCAAGTTGCTTTGAGGACTGTAGTTTCCTAGTACAGCTTGAAGTCTGGGAGGGTTATGCCTCAATCTTTGTTCCTTAACTCAGGATTGCTTTGATAATTCTGGGTCTTTTTGTAGTTCCATATAAATTTTTGAAATATTTGTTCTAGTTCTGTGAAAATGTAATAGGTTTTTTGATGAGGATTGCATTAAATCTGTTGATCTCTTTGGGAGGTATAGACATGTTTATAATATTAAGTGTTCTGATCTAAGATCATGGGATATCTTTTAAATTCTTTGAATTTTCTCCCATTTATTTTATCAAGGTTTTAGAGTTTTTATGTCTTGGTTAAGTTTATTCTTAGGTATTTTTGATAGCATTTTAAATGGGATTTCTGGTGTTTTGTTTTGTTTTGTTTTGTTTTTTTGCAATCTCTTTCTGATATTTCTTTATTAGTGTAATGGAATGCAATAGATTCCTATAGATTAATTTTCTATCCTGCTATCTTGCTCAGTTCATTTCAGGGAACAGAATGTAAAAGTTAAGTAACATGACCTAGGAAACAGCATTATTAACTACTACTTCAGGATTCATAAACGGGAGTTACAAAAATGATTCAGCATTTCCCATTTTATACTTTAACTGACATTCGACATCCCAGGAAGCATCATTATTCAGTTGTTCTTTTCAAAACAATGTGAAGAACATGCAAAACACTAAAACTCATTACAAAGTATTGGATACCCTCTGCATAACAACATTAAAAGATGTGTAAACACCTGGAAGATATTATATTCACATATAGATTTCTTAAACTATAGACTAGGTCAATGATATCAAGAGCACACAAAAACACTTGAAAAGAAAAAAAAACTATGTAAATAAGTAAGAACTAAATCATATTAAGTGAACAGGATTGTCATGATGTACCAAAAATATGATGCCATTTTTTGCAAAGAATATATATCAGCATGGGTGTATGAGTGTGATTAAATATGTTAGTGCATTACATGCAGAGAAAAATCTGGAAAGTAGGCACCAAGAAGTTAAGAGAAACTCATGTCTCTATTTTTTCCATATGTGTTAAACAAAGAGAAGTATTAATTGGTGACTTATCAACATATTAAGAGAAAGTTTTGTAAAACAGGTTTATCAACAGCTTTGTAACTTTCTGGTTATATACTGCTTATATCTGTGGATTCAAGTTTCTTAAGTGAGTACCAATAAAAAACAAAAACCTAGGCCATGTTCATTGGTTATACATGTTGGAGGTGTTAACCAAAAAAAAAAAAAAAAAAAAAAACAGCTGAGTCACAAAATAATGGTGTAGAAATACATTCATTGACTTAGGTATTAAACAGATCTCTGTAATGATTATTCGGTGAATATGCATTGTCAAAGATAGAGGATATTTTTATTTTATAACGTTGCATTACTAGGGTGTTTTCAATATGTAATTTACTGAATAAAATGTTGAAAATACAAAAAATTGCACCCTGATAAAGATACAACATTCATATATTCCTTGTTTCAGAAGGCGTTGAAAACAATGTATTTGACAGTTTTCTATGTGTGTGTATTTATATCTGTTTTTTGTCTCAAATTGTTTATATCAATTATCCATACACTAATTCGTGCAGCTTTCTACTCAATTCACGAGGAGGCTGGATTTCCAGTCCCCGGGCTTGAAGATCCCAGCATGGGCATAAACACAGAAGGACTGCTGCCGGTGTGAAGTCTAGAAATCTTGGCCTGTGGGAGGGAATCCTTTCAATTCCACACCAATACCACGGCTCTTTCCGTCCCCCATCCTTTGCCAACCCCCAGTTCAGACATTCACACCTGCAGTTCTGACTCTGTTCACCAGGTGGCAGCACTCTCCATTGTCTACATATTTTTCTTTCTCTCCCTCAAGGAAAAGACATTATTTTTTTTCAAAGTAAAAAGTTTCCTAAAAGACAGAAGTAGGTACAACGGACTTTAACTTTCTTTGAAAATTCAGACGTGTGTAAAAAGACTTAACAGGATATGCGTGTAGTTTCTATCCTGCTTCTCACTGAGGTATTATGTGTACTGTGGGTGTACTATCTGCCAGGAACTGTCAGTCCAATTCCTTATCTGCATCTCAGCCTCTCTGTCTTCACCCGCAGACCTGCATAACTGGAAATGCCTATAGGAAACATGATGGACGTTAGTGGCCATCCCTTGGGGATGGGGATACAACCCTCATCCCTTTGACTTCAGACTTCATTCTAAGCAAGATTAGTCCAAGCTTGACCCTGAGTCCGGGAAACTGGCATGGAAACAAGAAATGATGTAGGTGAGTGGGAGAGCTTGTACCATGGGACAATGTGGCACCTTCTAACTCAAACCTCTGTCCTTTTGCATAGGACTAATAGGCTATTTATCACCTTTTCTGACTGGGCATTGCTCGGAGAGTCAAGGATGAGGTGGTCAGTGTTGGTTTCAGTTTTGCTTCTTCTCACCAGATCCAGCTGCAGGTTTCCCTTTCTTTTGTTCTGTCAAAATGGTACACTTTGGAATTGGATTTGAATTTATTACCTCTGAGGAGATAAGAGGGTGGTTCTATCCATTTAGTCATCTGACATGTCCATTTGAGGTGACATGGAATTCCTGCTTTATAAAGATGTTCTCTGCCAGTCAGGGGGAGCCTGGTATGTATCCACAAGAGATGGAAAAGAATAGAGACTGAGCTATCAAGACAAACACAGGACAGAAACTCTGGTCCAAATGCCCAATTCTACTGACTTAAAGAAATGGTTTTCCCAGATTTCTCACATGATGGTCACTTGTTTGCTGGGTTCCTCTTACACCTGACACTCTAATATGATCCTTTGCTCTCTTTCTCCTGTCCACAAATGTACACCCCCAGTAGTTTCCTCTAGAAGCTAGTAGTTGAGAAAAGTTTTCCAAAGATGACTTCAAATCCAGAAACAGGAAGGGAAAACCATGGTAACACTCAATTCCATTAAAAATTGCATGGCAAAAAATCACATAAGCAAAGTAAAATGAAAAAATTACACATTGGGGAAAATATACAACTTATCTAACCAACGAAGTTTATGTCCTTGTACAGAAAGCTTATGAAAATAAAAGGCAAATTAGAACATTCTGAAGGAGATAGTGTACTACATACAAAGAAATATTTCCAGAAAATATGTTCCTTAAACATGTTAAAAACTATTTAACCTAACTCTTGACTAAGAGATGCAAAGAGAAAAAAGAAAAAAAACAACAACAAGATGCCTCTTCTCATCATTTGCATAGTCTGTGAAGTAATATGGAGACGTATATGTTGCTGGTTGTAATGTGACATGGTACAACTCCCAACCAGGGAATTTGTTATGATTTTATAAAATTACCAGGAGACTTACCATTGGAATCAGCAACCTCTTCTAAGAAATTACCCTAAAGTAACAATGTCAAAAGAAAAAAAGACTTAAGTACAAAATCATTCCTGCCAGAATAATTCATACAGCAGAAGATAAGAAACAAGACATATACATCATATATATTCAACCAGCCCCCTGTTGGCGGGGCGGGCGGGGGGGGGGCGCTGGTTGAATAAACTGTGGTCCATCTACATCCAAAAGGACTATGCAGCTATAAAAACCACTAAGAGTTAAAAAAATCAATAAGACTCTCTTTCTCTATTGCTATGGAGTCATCGCCAGGATATAATGTTCAGCGATACTAAACAACAGGTGCAGAAAAGTGTGTAGAGCTGCTGCTGTCCCATAGGATAGCCACTAGCCTCAAGTAACTACCTACAGTAAGTTAAATTAAAATTACATGGCATTAAGAATCAATCACAGTTGCCACGTTTTAGTAGCTAAATGGTCAATTCCTGAATAAAATGTTAGTTAATGACTGCCGTGTTGAACAGCACAGATACAGAATATTTTCCTAGCTCCACAGAAATTTCTATTGGATAGCACTGGTATAAAGTATGACAACTTTTACATCTGAAAGGAGAAACAAGTGTATGTTATCTTTTCTTACATTCTCTAAACTGTGCAGTAAATACAATTGATGATAAAAATGTGTACCTATAAGGGGACAGAAGAGCAACCCAGGATGCATGACAATGATGTAGATTTTCTGACTATGAGATTTATGTTTATTAGCTCTATTCACTGAAAGGGGCAAGAAACATTGACCAATCTAGTAGCAATCAGCAACTGTAGTCCCTGCACTGAATTTTCTAAACACATTTCCCACTGAAAGGCACCAGGCGTCCTGGAGAAATGCCTGATTTCTGGTCTAGGTAAGGATTGTACAAGGTGGGTCTGGACTGAACTCTCGTAACAGAAATTATATCAAAAAGAAAAATAACCTGAGGGGCTCCCACTGACCAAAGATAGAACAATTGGAACATCAAAAACATTCATGCTTATAATGGGGACTGCAGCCATGAAATGAAAAGACGCTTGCTCCGTGGAAGAAAAGCTATGACCAACCTAGACAGCATATTAAAAAGCAGAGACATTACTTTGCCAAGAAAGGTCTGTCTAGTCAAAGCTATGGTTTATCCGGTAGTCATGTATGGATGTGAGAGCTGGACTATAAAGAAAGCTGAATGCTGAAGAACTGATGCTTTTGAACTGTGGTTTGGAGAAGACTCTTGAGAGTCCCTTGGACTGCAAGGAGATCCAACTAGTCCATCCTAAAGGAAATCAGTCCTGAATATTCACTGGAAGGACTGATGCTGAGGCGGAAGCTCCAATACTTTTGGCCACCTGATGGGAAGAACCGACTCATTGGAGAATCCCCTGATGCTGGGAAAGATTGAAGGCGGGAGGAGAAGGGGATGACAGAGGATGAGATGGTTGGATGGCATCACCAACGTAATGGACATGAGTTTGAGTAGGCTCCAGGAGTTGGTGATAGACAGGGAAGCCTGGCGTGCTGCAGTCCACGGGGTCGCAAAGAGTCGGACACGACTGAGTGACTGAACTGAACTGCCGTAGGGAATCCTCAGGCTCCCAACACGGGAGTCATCTGCTGTTCCCACTCTCAGCTTCCCTCCACAAGCCTGGCCACCTGCAGCCTGTGAGAGGTGGGCCAGGCCCAACTGCAGGGAATGGGTCTTGAAGGGCAGCCTGGGGGGCCTTGCAGAAACTTGGGGTGCAGAGGAAGTTCTGGGGTCTGTCCTTTGCCCTCAGACATTGAGGGTACATTTCAGTGCACCCCTCCCCAATATCTAGAAGCTTAAGTGAGGCCAAAGATCGAGGGTGTGAAGGTTTAAAATATCCCAGCTGGCTCCAGATGGGGTGGACCATGAAATTGAAGCCAGCAAGCGGGCCTAGGGGGCTCATTGCCTAGTAGGGGAGCTGCGGGGGTCTTCAAAGCCTTCAGCAGGCCATGATTGGCTCCCCCAGCTCAGGTGGCTTTGCCAAGGAAAGCTGTCACCAGCCCCCCAGTTTGAGCCTCACCTTAACACACCCCAATAACCCCCTGAACACCTGATGCCACAATTTGTTCACACATCCCCTTGGGCCCCCAGACCACAAGATGACCACATGCTGCATGTGGGTACATTCAGCCCAGCACACTTGCCAGGAGGATCAAGCATGTAGGAGGTGCCCCAAGGAAAGGGGACACCAGGGGTCAAAGATGAGGTATACATGCTCACACAGATAGGTAATAGTTATGGACCCAGGAATCATTTATGACTGCCATATGATCATCCCAACTGAGCAGCCTCAGGGAAATCACATGGCTAAGAGAAGGGAATCGGTCTCTAAACAAATGTTACATTCAACAGTTAGGAAGTGTCTCCACTTCCCAGCATTTTAACTAAGGTCTTGAGTTGACAGTAGTTTCACAACATGCATCACTCTGTCCTTTCCAAATAAACTCTCTTGAAATGAAGGCAAGCTCGTGGGTTTAACCAACCAGTTAACAAAGCAGTGAACACCACAGAGACGGGAAAGGTTGAGAGCCTTCATGAACATCCAGAGGGGAAAATGTTCAAAGGGCAGGTTTCAGGGAAAATTTAGTCCCAGGATCATTCAAAGTCCCCATAAACAGTCAACAGAGGTAAACGAAAGCACCTTTGAAGTACCTTCCTTGTTGTTGTTCAGTAATTGCTCGTGCCCAGCTCTTTGCAACCCTATGGACTGCAGCACACCAGGCTTCCCTGTCCTCCGCTATCTCCCGGAGTTTGCTCAAACTCGTGTCTATTGAGTCCATGATACTATCCAACCATCTCATCTTCTGCCATCCCCTTCTCCTCCCGCTTCAATCTTTCCCAGCATCAGGGTCTTTTCCACTGAGTTGGCTCTTCACATCAGGTGGCAAAAATATTGGAGCTTCAGCTTCAGAATCAGTCCTTCCAGTGAATATTCAGGGTTGATTTCCTTTAGGATTGACTGGCTCCATCTCCTACTGTCCAAGGGACTCTCATGAGTCTTCTATAGCACCACAATTCAAAAGCATCAATTCTTTGGCGTTCAGCCTTCTTCGTGGTCCAACTGTCACATCATTGCATGAGTACTGGATAAACCATAGTATTATACGGACCTTTGTCGGCAAACTGATGTCTCTGCTTTTTAATACGCCGTCTAGGTTTGTCATAGCTTTACTTTCAAGGAGTAAATGTCTTTTAACTTCATGACTGCAGTCACCATCAGCACTAATTTTGGAGCCCAAGACTATAAAATCTAACACTGTTTTCATTTTCCCCCATGTATTTGCAATAAACTGATGGGACCAGATACCATTATCTTCATTTTTTTGAATGTTGAGTTTTAAGCCATTTTTTTCACTCTCCTCTTTTGCCTTCATCAAGAGGCTCTTTAGTTTTTCTTTGCTTTCCGCCGTTAGAGTGGTATCATCTGCATATCTGAGGTTTTTGATATTTCTCCCTGCAATCTAATTCCAGGCTGTGATCCATCCAGCCCAGCATTTCACATGATGTACTCTGCAGATAAGTTCAATAAACAGGGTGATAATAGATAGCCTTGACGTACTCCTTTCCCACTTTGGAACCAGTCCTTTGTTCCATGTCTGGTTCTAACTGTTTCTTCTTGACCTGCATACAGGTTTCCCCAGAGGCAAGTAAGGTGCTCTGGTATTCCTGTCTCTTTACAAATTTTCCACAGTTTGTTGTGATCCATACAGTCAAAGGCTTTAGCGTTATCTATGAAGCAGAAGTAGATGCTTTTCTCGAATTCCCATGTTTTTTCTATGGTCCAACAGATGTTTGCAATTTGATCTCTGGTTCCTTTGCCAATCCAGCTTCTATGTCTGGACATTCTTGGTCCTCATACTGTTGAAGCCTAGCTTGAAGGATTTTGAGCGTTACCTTGCTGGCATGTGAAATGAGTGCAATTGTGCTGTAGTTTGAATATTCTTTGGCATTGGCTTTCTTTGGGATTGGAATGAAAACTGACCCTTTCCAGTCCTGTGGCTGTTGTTGGATTTTCCAAATTTGATGGCATATTGGGGGCAGGACTTTAACAGCATCATCTTTTAGGATATGAAACAGCTCAGCTGAAAGTCCATCACCTCCACTTGCTTTGTTTCTAGTAATGCTTCCTAAGGTCCACTTGACTTCACACTTCAAGATGTCTGGCTGTAGGTGAGGGACGACATTATCGCAGTTATCCAGTCATTAAGATCTTTTTTGTACAGCAGACACCTTCTTTGGGCCACCTAAAATAATCCCAGGAAAGGAAAATATACACATGCCCAACACTAGTAATACAAAATTGGGTCACCTTCAAAATTGAGGCATCCATAAAGTGACCAAAAGTTTAGTCTGGGTACAGGAAAACACACTCCTTTCAGTCACTGTCTTCTTCGACCAGGTTGTGGCTATCAGATTTTAGCTCTGCAGAAATGGAAAGTGCAAAAAAAAAAAAAAACAATATGTAAATAATAGTGAAGGTGAATATTAAATTTGGGGTTATCTTGGTGTTGGATAAGACTCTTGAGAGTCCCTTGGACGGCAAGGAGATCCAACCAGTCCATTGTAAAGATCAGTCCTGGGAGTCCATTGGAGGGACTGATGTTGAAGCTGAAACTCCAGTACTTTGGCCACCTGATGCGAAGAGCTGACTCATTTGAAAAGACCCTGATGCTGGGAAAGATTGAGGGCAGGAGGAGAAGGGGATGACAGAGGATGAGATGGTTGGATGGCATCACTGACTCAATGGACATGAGTTTGGGTAGACTCCTGGAGTTGGTGGTGGACAGGGAGGCCTGGTGTGCTGCGGTTTGCTGGGTCGCAAAGAGTCGAACACGACTGAGCAGCTGAACTGAACTGAACTGAATTGTCACGGCAGTACTGTGTTGTGATACACCTCACTGAGCTGATGAAAGGACTTGAGACAACAAAGGGGGAGAAAAGCCTGAGTGATGTCAGCGACGATGCAGAGATGGAACAAACCAGAGTGTGGGGAGAGCTAGCAGGTGGACACAATGTTCTGGCTAGGAATGTGACTCCCGGAGGCAGGTAGGACCTCACTGGCAGATGGAGTCCCTGGGGTCTGGGGTCAGAGAGAAATTAAAGAGGGTGTATATTTTCCAGAGATGGGAATACCAGACCACCTGATCTGCCTCTTGAGAAATTTGTAGGCAGGTCAGGAAGCAACAGTTAGAACTGGACATGGAACAATAGACTGGTTCCAAATAGGAAAAGGAGTTCGTCAAGGCTGTGTATTGTCACCCTGTTTATTTAACTTATTTGCAGAGTACATCATGAGAAACGCTGGACTGGGAGAAACACAAGTTGGAATCAAGATTGCCAGAGAAATATCAATAACCTCAGATATGCAGATGACACCACCCTAATGGCAGAAAGTGAAGAGGAACTCAAAAGCCTCTTGATGAAAGTGAAAGTGGAGAGTGACAAAGTTGGCTTAAAGCTCAACATTCAGAAAACGAAGATCATGGCATCTGGTCCCACCACTTCATGGGAAATAGATGGGGAAACAGTGGAAACAGTGTCAAACTTTATTTTTCTGGGCTCCAAAATCACTGCAGATGGTGCCTGCAGCCATGAAATTAAAAGATGCTTACTCCTTGGAAGGAAAGTTATGACCAACTTAGATAGCATATTCAAAAGCAGAGACATTACTTTGCCAACAAAGGTTCATCTAGTCAAGGCTATGGTTTTCCCAGTGGTCATGTATGGATGTGAGAGTTGGACTGTGAAGAAGGCTGAGTGCCGAAGAATTAATGCTTTTGAACTGTGGTGTTGGAGAAGACTCTTGAGAGTCCCTTGGACTGCAAGGAGATCCAATCAGTCCATTCTGAAGGAGATCAGCCCTGGGATTTCTTGGGAAGGAATGATGCTAAAGCTGAAACTCCAGTACTTTGGCCACCTCATGTGAAGAGTTGACTCACTAGAAAAGACTCTGGTGCTGGGAGGGATTGGGGGCAGGAGGAGAAGGGGACGCCAGAGGATGAGATGGCTGGATGGCATCACTGACTCGATGGACGTGAGTCTGAGTGGACTCCGGGAGTTGGTGATGGACAGGGAGGCCTGGCGTGCTGCGATTCATGGGGTTGCAAAGAGTCGGACACGACTGAGCGACTGATCTGATCTGATCTGATATTTTCCAGATGGCATGGGGCATCTCTTACTCATGAATTCTTCCCCTTTATGTCTGCTTCCTACTTTAAAGGAGGTTCAGGGAACTGAGTATCAGCACAGTTTCCCTACTCTCAGTGGACCTGGTCCTTCTCTGCTCCGTGGACCAGTGACAGACATGTGGGGCACTTTACTCCTTACCATCATTGTGCCATTTCAGTGTATGAAGGGGCTGTGTAGTGTCCATGGAAGCAAATATGGTCCTTCCCCAATCAGTCCTACACCCAGATAGCCTCAGTCCCCAGGAGTGTCCCATCAGTTACCTCTCAGCCTTATCTGCTCACCTGGGAGCCCCCACTCTTCACTCCAGTCAGAGTGGACTCCCCATCTCCTCCCTTCCACCCACCCCTCCTTAAGTCTTGCCCACTGTCCCAGGCCTAGTTCCTCTTTCAGGAATCTCTGATGACTCCAGTGAACATCAAGATTGTTCAAGATTGTTGTCTATTCAGGATCTTTTGTTCCCTACCGATTTTAGAATTATTTGATTTGGTTCTATGAAAAATGTCATTGTCATTTTGATAGAGGTTGATTTGAATCTGTAGATTGCTTTGGTATTATGGTCATTTTAGCAACATTAAGATTGTCAATCCGTAAGATGGAGTATCTTTCCATTTACTTGTGCCTCTTTCATTTTCTTTCACCAGTGTCTTACTGTTTGCACTATAGAGGTGTTTCACCTCGTTTGTTAAATCTGTTTCTAGGTATTTTATTCTTCTTTATGCAATTGTAATGATATTGAGCACCTTTTCATATACATGTTGACCATTTATATATAATCTTTGGGAAAATATCTCTCTAGGTCATTTGCCAAATTTTACTCAGATTTTTCTATATTGAGTTGTATGATTTCCTTACATATTTTGAAAATTAATTGCATGTTATATACACAGTTTACAAAGATTCTCTCCAATTCCACAGGTTACCTGTTTATTTTGTTGACTGTTTCTTTTGTTGTGCAAGATGTTTTGTTTTGTGGTCCCACTTGTTGGTTTTTGCTTTTGTTACTTGTGCATTTGTAATATATTGAAAAATCACTGCCACGACCAATGCCAAGGAGCTTTTTCTTCTATTCATAAAACCTGGGAGTTTTATGGTTTCAGGAAATAGCAAGAGAACTAGAAATAGAAAAGGGACCTGAATACCTGAATGCATTTTTGCAATCTCATGATAAAACTTTAACCCCGAGGAGCTGTTTCTTATGGGAGTGAAGAAAGTGGTTTCTTGAAAGGAATCTACCCCTTAGTGGAGATGCTGTGAAGATTTTTGAAATGACAACGAAGGATTTAGAATATTACATAATTCAGAATATTAGATAAAACAGTGGCAGGTTTTGAGAGGATAGACTCCAATTTTGAAAGAAATTCTTCAGTGGGTAAAAAGCTAACAAACAACACTGCATGCTAATTGTTTCTGAAAAAGAAGAGTCAATTGATACAGCAAACGTTACTGTTGTTTCATTTAAAGAAATTACCATGGCCACCCCAACCTTCAACAGCCACCACCCTAATCAGTCAGCAGCCATCAAAACACATGCCTGACCCTCCACCAGCCAAAAGATTATGGCTCTCTAAACTTTCAGATATTTGTTAGCAAGTTTCAGCAGTCAAGTATTTTTAATTAAGATATGCACTTTGTTTTTTAGACAACGCTATTGTACACTTAATAGCCTACAGTACAGTATAAACATAATTTTTATAAGACATGGAGAACCAAAAAATTTATGTTATTCACTTTGTTGCCATATGGGCTTTCTTGCAATGGTGTGCAACCAATTCACAATATTTCCAACATATACTTGTATCTATAATTGAGGCAAGGTTGAGTGAATTGGTAGGAAGAATAAAGTTTAGGTTCAGAAGATGTGGGTCCCAGTCTGGAACCAGCCAATGAGTAAGAGCATGACGTGCGGCCGTGTAGGCCATTAAAGTAGGTCCCGAACCTCAGGTTCCCCATCCAGGGAGTGACCACTCTCTCCTTCATATGGTCCTTGTCAGGATTTATTGAAATCACAAGACTGTAAAGGTCACCCAGAGCGTTTAGTCTCAGTCAGGTCTGGCTGAGGCTCGGTTTTGTCACCTGTAAGGAATGAATCACAATGTGGAGTTTGTAGTTATGTCAAAAGGATTAAATGTTATATGTAGATTAAAGATAAGCCAGTGTCATTTTATGTACATAATTAATGAGAATATAAAAATGGTGATATCTCATCAGAGGTTAATGGAACATTTTTCTTCCTTCTTCAGTTTTTTTTTTTATTATTACTTTCAAAGCTCATTTAAATATTTTGAAATATATTTAAGAGTATTCCACAAAACAAATTATTCAAAAATTTTAAGACTTGCAATTCTACCTCTGGAAGATTCATTTGGTTTTTGCCGTGCAAAACCAATCCACTAAAAATGACAGACTGTCAATACATTGCTACCATGGGCTCTTTTATAGAAGGAGAAACAATCCCCAGCTGCCACAGGTTCTCAGAAATACAGAGTCTGATTTTTGTCTGAGGAACGATGCTGCAGTTCCTTTGCTGGTGTCCCCAGCATCCGCCTTCAAAGTGGAACAGTGAATTTTCGGTGACTCTTCAGACAAGATATTTGAAAAGTTCAGCATCTGAAGTCCACTATGTGATGCTACAGCCTCTGAGAACTGGTGCGCTCACAGCCTTCGTTCCCCTTTCACATGCAAAGTGTGTCTGGAGATGACAAATGTGGTGGAGTCATTATATGCCTGAAGTGAAGTGAAGTGAAGTTGCTCAGTCAGGTCCGACTCTTTGCGACCCCATGGACTGTAGCCCACCAGGCTCCTTGGTCCATGGGATTTTCCAGGCATGAATACTGGAGTGTGTTGCCATTTCCTTCTCCAGGGGATCCTCCCGACCCAGGGATTGAACCCAGGTCTCCCGCTTTGCAGGCAGACGCTTTACCATCTGAGCTACCAGGGAAGCCCCCCATTATATGCCTAGTGGTAATCAAACCAGTAGGGTGTGTCTGGGACTTCTCACATGAAGTGATCTTTAAGCTGAGATCTGAGGTTAAAGAGGCTTTAGCCAGCAAAAGGGGTAAGGGTGGAGACGAGCCAAATATAACAGGAAGGAAATACCCTGTAATCTGGTTCATCCCTTTGGAAAATCCAGAGTGGAAATCCCTTACCCATCAGTCTATCACTCAGGGAAAAACTTTGTGAACCTTAACAGGACAGCTGTAGAGAGATGTACATGAACCCCTTCTGCCTTCCTTGCGCCCACCTCAGGCATATACTAACCAGTCGTTCTCTAAGAGTCATATTATTACTATGATTTCTATCTGGGAAACCACAGAGGAGAAGAAAATTGTTAGGCAAAGCAATTTGAGCATGAATTTGTTTTATATATTCTCCCACTACTCGCAATGCAAAGCAACTTTTAAAACATTTTTCATTCCTTTTCCCAAATAGCACTTCTCACTGGATAAAATTCAAAAACTGGAGATCTGTGCCACCTGGTGAACATATCTGGAATAAAAGCCTTGGAAGGAGGAAAGGAGCAAGATGCCCATCACTAGGAAATATCTGGTAGGATTTTATGGTAAATGAATCAGTAAGGGTGAGTCAGAGCCCATGTACATTAAATCTACTGGCAAGAACTTTTCTTCAGCCTCTCCCTCCCTGTTGTGACAGGAAACCGATATACATGTGATTAAAAGAGTAAAGAGAAAGTGTAATGTGAAATGTGTAATGTGAAAAAAATTCTCGACTCATATATAAACACAGTTAAGCCACATAAATTGTTTTTTGAAATGAAATTCACAACTAGTTATATACTATAAAGTTATAAAAATTTTCATTAATTACTTTTCTGACTTCAAATTAATATCTTTCTTTTCAAAACTAATGAAATGCAGGGATGTGTATACAACAGATAAAGTATATTTTTATGTTTTATTAATCTTTTTCCATAACAAGAAATATATTCTTGGTAATTTACTTTGTTCCCCAGATATATTTCTCTGTGTACAATATTAAATAAGTAAATTTACATGAGCATATCCGTTCTTCCACATTTTGTTCACAGTACGTATATATACTAAGTTCTGTATCTAGATATGTATGTTGATATATATACGTATGTTTATGTAAATATACATATGTAAATATATGTACATTCATATATACTTCCATATATAACTGCTTTTGTATTTGTTTGATCTTTATATGTTTGTGAATCATAGTTCTCATTCAAGTTTTTAAGAGACTTTAAATGACCCTCTTTACTGATCAGATTTATTTATATTATATAGTATAAAACATGTGCTCTAAAATATGTTCCAAATATTTCGCCAATAATTTGATTTATTTTGTATGTGACATTTTTGTTTGGGAGAGACATGGGCTTTTTATAACTTCAATTGCTCTAATTAATTTTGTAACAGAGTTCTAAGCTTTTCTTGCCTCTCATATCTAGTTTTGGTTGTCCTGGTGTCAATGCCATGTTGATAGGGTCCTCAAACAACATGTCTTGGTCTTGAAGATAGGTGAAATCCACTCCCTGGATATAGGGCCCCAGGAATTGAAGTGTCCTGAAGGATTTGTGTGAGGCTCAGGTTGAAGCAGAGGAAATTAGACTCCGTGGAGGGAAGGAAATGGTCATTTATGGAGTTATATTAGGCCAGATGCACTTTACATAGTATCTTGTATAAGCAAACACAGATTCAAATATTTTCCCCATTATTAATCAATGTAGATTTTGGGCTAAAGCTCTTTTCCATTTTGTCATGAGGCCCTCAAGTCTTTGGATCTAGAATTCCCAGTGGACTAGTACTCAATGCAACCCTATGCATTACTCACTTTTTCAGTCATGCACGCTAAATTGCTTCAGTTGCATCTGATTCTTTGCAACCCTATGGACTACAGCCTGCCCATCTTCTCTGTCCATGGGATTCTCCATGCAAGAACAGTGGAGTGGGTTGCCATGCCCTCCTCCAAGGGAGCTTCATGACCCAGGGGTCGAACCCGTGTCTCTTGTGTCTCCTGCATTAACAGGCAGGTTCTTTACCACTTGCGCCATCTGGGAAGCCCTTTATTTTTATATTTAAAAAAAACCCCACGAAAATTAAAGGAATTTCTTTACTGTCAAAGGAAAAAAATGTAAAAGATTGAAAAGTTTGGAGACAACATTTCAAACAGCATTACAGCTTTTGTGTTCATGTGCAAGAGCAAACAGGATTTCTGATAATCAATAGAGAAAAGACAAAAAAATAACCACAAATAATTCAATTCATCTAAAAAACAAAATGCTTTTCAGTAAACATCTGGAAATATGCCAAACCATGAACCGAAGAAATGAAAATCTGAAGATGTCATAGTAAATTAAAAATTAATTTGCATACATTTGCTTATGTAACTTAAATTTTTATTTTATTTACTTATTTTTGCACCTTGTGGCATGTGTGATCTTAGTTCCCCAACCTGGGATCAAGCCAGTGCCCCTGGATTGGGAGTGCAAAATCTTAACCACTGGACCATCAGAGAAGTCCCTGTAATTGAAAATTATAAACAATATTCTATCTAGAACTACATACCTACACAAATCCTTTAAGATAGGTATATGCATTACCATAAGAGAAACACATCTGGAAAATGTGCACTAATTGTTTTACATTGGATACCTTGAGTACGTGTGGGTCATGATAAGGTGATCGTGTAGATGGAAGGTTGAGAATAATTTTATTTTCCAGGTATACATTTTCAATGTTTGAGAATTTCTGATTAGGCTAATTTGTTCAGAGGAACACTTGAAAACAACAACTAATTGACAAAAAGGTCCAATATATTTACATGTTATAAAAATGTTCACATGTGGTTGTTTAATAAAAAGTCAACTTTTTCAACTTTTGACTTGACAATGTATCTGTGTATTCGTATGCATTTGCGTCTTACATTTCCCTCACCTCAGATGTTCACACACTCATGTGTAGATTTTCTTCATCTCTTTCAGGCGTTGTACTTCTTTCAGGGCACAGAGAACTGGAGAGGAAGATATTAAAAATTCCAGAAAATTCTAGCTCATGAACTAGAGCCCAGGCTTTTCCTTCCTTTCTTCTTTAGAAACCCTCTGATTTGAGACTTTCATATCTACAGTTCTGGCTCTAACGGAGGCAATGTTTCAGAGAGTAAAGTGAGCAATGGAGAGCTGTGGGGAGCAGCAGATGAAGCTTCCCTTGCTCACTCCCCCTAGGTTCACCCTCTGCTGTGCAACCCAGATCCCAACAGGAGCTGGGGACCCCTGCACTAGGGGATATCTGCCTACATTGACTGTATTTTTTTTAAAGAAAAGACTAATTTTTTTTTTCTACTGTCATTGCAGTGATCCACCAAGTTCTGTTTGGTATTTCCTTTTTATTTTCAAGGTTTTTTGTTGTTGTTGTTGTTGTTTTGGTATGATCTCTTTGGAATGGATTAGAGTTAATTCTAGCCACCTGATTATTTTTAGAACAGTCAGGTGGTGGCTCAGGCGGTAAAGCGTCTGCCTGGCAATGCGGGAGACCCGGGTTCGTTTCCTGGGTCGGGAAGATCCCCTGGAGAAGGAAATGGCAAGCCACTCCAGCACTCTTGCCTGGAAAATCCCATGGACCGAGGAGTCGGACATGACTGAGCGACTTCACTTCACTTGCATAAACTTCAGAAAAACCCCTATATTGCACCAAGTATTTAGTAAAGCTGTGCTTCAAGAAGACATCTTCCAGTCCATGGAGCTCAATTCAGGACTGTTTCTCCCAGTAGCATCTGAATGACCCTAAACAAGTGCAGCACCTCAATAAGCCTCAGCAACCCTGGAAAGTTGATGATTCTGGTATCAAAGTCCCCTTGTGAGGAATACATAAAAGAACAGATGTAATGTAGCAAGGACAGCGCGTTTCCTACTGCTGGCCCTCCAGTTCTCTGGGTCTGCATAATGAAGGAACACTGTAATGTAGCTGATGCAGCGACTGGCATAGAGAGTTCTCTGTATTTGTAGCTACTAGTATCAATATCCCTGCTGCTGCTGCTGCTGCTAAGTCTCTTCAGTCGTGTCCGACTCTGTGTGACCCCAGAGACGGCAGCCCATCAGGCTCCCCCATCCCTGGGATTCTCCAGGCAAGACACTGGAGTGGGTTGCCATTTCCTTCTCCAATGCATGAAAGTGAAAAGTGAAAAGGAAGTCGCTCAGTCGTGTCCGACTTTTAGCGACCCCATGGACTGCAGCCTACCAGGCTCCTCCGTCCATGGGATTTTCCAGGCAAGAGTACTGGAGTGGGGTGCCATCGCCAAGATCCCTAAGCCTCCTGATTCTAACTGGCCTCCTCTGCAGGGGTGGTACTGTTGGAAAGAGTTCCTTGGATGTTATGCTGGTAGCAAACTCAGAGGGCAGTAATTACAGGAAGTTAAGTCCCCTCTGGCCCCCAAGACTCTGCTCCTCTATGACCTTGGGGAAAGGACTTCCTGTTAGGACGCCATCTTGTTTGTGTGGCTGTGACGAAGTTGTGTGGGGCTTGCACTCTTCCTACCTCAGCAGTTTTCCTTGATATTCTACAAGCTTCCAGCTCCAGGCCCACAGATTCTCTTCCAGGGCAGCCTGTGAGGACGGTGGTGACAGATCTCTGCCTTCAGGCCACCCTATGGGTGAGTGGTCTGTGTGAGACCGTCTCTTCAGATCCCCCCAAAGCAGGAAGGGTTCTGGGTGCCCTCCCACACCCCAAAGCACAGGACCCCCAACCAGTTGACTGTTCTTCAGGGAAAGCGGCGAGAGAGCCCAGACTGACTATTTTCCGGTCTCTTGAGGAGATGGGCCAAGTGGGCTCTGACACACCCACCTCGATTCCATGTGGTAAACCTCCCCTCTGACGAAAATGGCCGTTGCTGACTTGAATTTTTCTCTGGCTAAGGAAAAGGCATGAGTCATGTTATCTTCTCAGGTCTAGGGTTTGGAGCGTGGCGAGGGTCACCTAGGTGGAGGGTAGGATTATATAAACTAATATTCTTTGGATTTATACTAGAGGTGGGGGAGGGGCAGAAAACCAACCGTTACTACTGGATATTACATTAACAGTTAGGGTAAATTGTATTAGCCCCTCGAAGCTTCTTGAGGCTTTATTGCCGGGCATGTGATATATTCTGGAATGTTTGATGAGTAGTCATGTGCATTGTTCTACGTCAATTAAATAAATTTGTTTAAGTCGTATTTTAAAATCCGCTCCCTCTAGCTGAGATTTTTGTCTGTCATTTTATGTGTCACTCAGTGGGATGTGTTAAAATTTCCCACTGTGACTGTGGATTTGTCCATTATTTCTGTCAGTTTTTGCTTGGTATGCTGGCTTTAAGAGGCATACAAATTTAGAATTTATATTACTATCTTCTTATTGCACTGAACCTGTTATCATAAAGGAATTTCCCTTTTAAAGTGTACCTTTTCTTTTACTGATATGGTTATACCAGTTTTCTGAGGTTAATGTGAAAAGGTGTACATTTTGCGATTTTTTTATTTTCCAGTTTTCCTGATGATTAAATTTTGCATACGTCTCTTTTCAGGAGTATTTGATGAAAGGTTTCTTGTCCAGTCTGATAAAATCTGTCTTTCTATTTGGAGTATTTCACCTGAATCTTCTAAAATAAAAGTAGATATAATTTGGTTTGTGTATATCATATTATTGTGTATTTATTGTTGCCTCTTCTAAGTTCCTTTTCCTTTATTTTCCTTTGATATGGTGAATATTTTTTAACTATCAAATCATTACTTTGCATGGTTATCTAGGTAAACATTCTTTTGCTATTCTTGTAGTGTTCACCCTTCAGATTACAATGTACATTTTTGCCTTTCACAAAATAATATTAGTTAATTAGTTCCTAAAACTGCTCAGTTATGGGGCTTTGAGACACTTTGATTCCATAAACTCCTTCCACATTTACTGTCATTCATTTTCATTCTCTCTATATATAAATCCCCAAAGGAAATTATTATCATTGTGTTATATAGTCAATACTCATTTAAATTTTCCTCCATATTCACAAATGTCATTTGTCTTTCTTTCCTGTATCTGTGTGGCTCCACCTAGGGTGATATTTCTTCTGCCCAAAGAAGAGCCTATAATATTTCTTTAGTTTGGATCTTTAGGTCACAAATTTTCTGAGTTTTTGTTACATGATGTTGAAATGCATGTCTTTTCTTTTAAGGATGTTTTTCCTTAAAGCATATTTTTTGTCCTATTAATGTTGGTCTTTTAAAAATAGATTTATTTATTTATTTTTGGCTGTGCTGGGACTTGTTGCTGGGTGAGGGATTTCTCTAGTTGCAATGAGCAGGGACTACTATCTAGTTGCGATGCACAGGATTCTCATTACCGTGGCTTCTCTTGTTGCACTCTTGTTGCAGAGCACGGGTTCTAGGGCACATGTGCTTCAGTAGTTTTGGCTCATAGGCTCTAAAACACAGGTTCAGTTTCTGTGGCACAGGGCCTAAGTTGTCCTGAGGCATGTGGAATCTTCGCAGACCAGGGACCCTGGTGTCCCCTGCAGTGGCAGGTGGATTCGTAATCACTGAACCACAAAGGAAGTCCTCCTATTAATATTGTAATCCTAAGTTGATATCTTGGTACATTTGGAAACTTCTCAGCCAAGTTCTCTTCAAATACCACTTCTCCCCTGTTCACTTTCCTTCTCTATGGGGCTCACATTAACCATGTATTAGGTATACTCATTGTATCACCTTTAATTCTCTTTTTTGGGGGAGGGTATCCTCCATATTATATCTCTCAAGGTTCCATCTTGGATCTTTTCATAAGACTTACCTTTCATTTCTCTAATTCTTCCTTCAGGGAGGCAGATCACCTTTGACCCTTGAACTATCACATCAGGGTAGATTTCAGGGTAGGGTTTATTGTACTCATAGAGCAGAGCAGAGAAGTGAGACTTGGGGATAAGAAGCCACTTGTCCCAGGTCACCTAACCTGAACCAAGTAGAACACAGCCTAACATCACAGACTACACTCTACATCCAGACCCTTTCCCTGGTTTCTTGTCTGTGACTGCTCCCTACCTCTCATTTCATGAAAAGTGGAGCCATGGTGAGGTCTCTCAGCCATTTTTTAGCTCTATGATGCATGTATGTTTAGATTATAAAGAATGATGTTTATTCATTAGTCATGATATTTACTCAGGACTACTTCTGATACTGGGACCACTGATACGTTGTTGTCAATTTTAGAGCACACTGATAAAGGGAACTCTTTACAAAGAAGAGCACGAAGCTCGGGTATTTACCAAAGGCAGTATGCCTGTTGGTCTGAACCGGTCACTTCCCAGCAGCAGCAAGACAGAGATTCAAAAGAAAGTGATGCTCATATGGACATCCAAGGAAGATAGTAAGTGACCAGTCACCATGGCTGACATGTACCAACCACTGAACAACAAAACCTTGCAGTTAAATATGTCATTCTTCTCTCCAACTTGCCAGAGTAAAAAATGATTGGATCAGGTTAATGTTTGAGCAGTCTTTATTATAACTCTGGTATCATTTGGGAGAATGTATAGAGAAGACTTTCCAGGCCTATATGGACCACTTTTTTCTTTCCACTTCCCCACAGTGCTCCCTATGCCATTCCATCCCATCACTGGAGAAGTAGTTTTCAGAGAAAAGACCAAATGCATGTTACCATGGAGACAGAGCAAAAGCCTCCGGCGAGAACAATGAAAACAAATAGACAGGATGAGACCTTGGGGAGCTGGTTCAAGATTATTGTGAGTATCCTGGCTAAATGAACCTAATATGTAGAAGATGACAGAGTCGTGTTGGATTTGTGTAGAGATGCTGGGAACTTTTCTGGGGCAGCGGTGTTGGTAATCTGTCTTGATATTACCAGGAGGTATCTTCTTAGATCATCGAAGGGCAGGTTCAGAGAAGCGGTATGAAGGAAACAGACTGACTGCAAGGAGGAGCATGGGAGAGGTTGACTAAAAGCAAAGGAGGAAGCCTACTGCCATGGAGATGGAGCACTTCATACCAGATGACGCAGTTTGGCTTGAGCTGGGTGTGGGAGGAGGTTGAGTCTCTGGGGTCCGTGTCAGAGTGACAGGCCAGGTGTACCTCATGTGGATCTCCTGGAACTTTATAAAAGGAAGTACATGTGAAACATATTAAGTCAATTTTTTTTTTCAGAAAGAGTATCTGAATGCAAAGAAAGTGTATATAGAAAATCCTTGTCTCATACCAAAGTTAGTGATAACAGATATTGTCTTAAGTAATTATTTAAAACCTGAAAAATAGCCCTAAAGCAAGACACAGTTGGGTCTTACCTTAATCTTGGATTCCATTGTATCCATTCTCTTTCCCATTTGTTCTCTGATTCCTAGATTCCCTTTGGTATACAATATGATGAGAAGTGGCTGATGAATTTGATTCAGAAGAAGTGCAGTGTCCCCTTTACTGCAGTCGAAGTAAGACAGGACACGGAGATGATGCGACAAACGGGTAGATTGCAGGCCCAGAGACATGGCCCTGGTCTCATGTTCTGCTTCTCCTGTCACTCTCCCTACAGTTTCACTATGAGAAAATGCAGGCCCAGTTCTTTGTAGAGAATGCCAACGTTGCCTGTGCATTGAAGAATGTCAGCGGCAAGATTTTCAGTGAGGATAATGAAACGGTGTGTGTCAAGGGCTGACTAAGGGCAAGAGAGCAGGAGGGCGGCATGGCCTTGCTTGATCCCATGCACAGATTTCCTGGAGCTTACCCAGCCCCTCTTGTGTTCTCTCCAGATATCTATCTTTGTTGAGCCCTGTGATGCACCCCAGTCTGTGCAGAAGACACTGACATCTGAAAAGTTGGAGCAGATAAAGGTAATGCAGACTCAACACGAGCTATGCCCTCATAGCCAGACCCACCTCTTCCCCCCACTCACCCTCAGACTCATGCTCGCTGGACCCCATCCCTAACTCTGCAGCTCACCATGAACAAACCATATGATGCCTGCCAGCAAGCTCTTGACATCCAGAGACTCCGCTTTGGCCCTGGTATGGCTACAGTAATAACTGCAGGGCAGCTGAGGGTAGAGGGTCTGTCTGAGTAGAGCACTCAGAGATGGTATCATGGGGAGGGCTTGGTGCTGGAGGTGTTCCAGCTGGGACCCTCTCAGCCCGTGTTTCCCTCCTTCTGGTTTCCTGGAGACTTTATACTGTGTGATATTGGCATGACATGGAACCGTAGAAATAGCACGGCTACCTCCCTGAACGTCTATCCAGGGATCAGGCCCATGGTGAGGACCTAGGCCCAATGTTGGGTCCAATGGTGAGGGAGGGAGACATTGCGTAGAAGAGGCAAATGTCTCAGGTATTCTGTTTGGGGTCCTCACTCTCTTTCCTCATTCTAGCTTTCATCTTTGTACTTGAGCAACAAGAAACCCTACTTGGGGCACGGCCTGTCCACCATTAAGGAGATTGCTTCCACCACGGAGAACTTGAATCTCTCCAACACTGAGGTGAGGTGGGGCACCCAGATCCTCCTTTGAAAGGAATGTGGGAGGCCTTATGGGTGGTGACAGACAAAGGAAAGTGGATTTGTAGGGAAAGGAAGGGTGTGGGTGCAGAGCCATTTGGTCCATGTGGGTGTTCCCTATAATTCCAGGTGAAGATTGCCGGGGAGATGGACAAGGCTCATCAGCTGGAACCAGAAGGGATGTGTGCAGACAGAAGCGCTGTGTGCACCACCTTCCGTGATAAGTCAACCAACATGAGGTCTTCCTCTGCCTTGTCTCTACACCCCTATGTCTCTCTCATCTCTCCCCTCCTCCCTCCACCCCCTTTCTGTCTTTATTCCCCTCCCTACCTCCTGAGTCCCACCTCAACCACCTCCCTGCCATAGCACCTGGTCATCCCTGAGGTGTGTCCTGACTTGACAGCATGCTGGACTCCCAAGTGAGGTAGCAAAGCCCCGGGCTCCCATCCTCCCATATCTTCTTTTCTCTACAGCCTTCACGGGGCCCTGGAGGAAGGAAGGAAGGGATGAAGGGGAGTAAGGCCTGCAGACTGGATTTGAAGTGCTGGTCCCTGTGGCACTGCAGAAGGGAGTCAGAACAGTCTGGCTGGGAGCTACGCAGAGGAAAGGAAATGGAGGAGGAGGTTCAAGGAGGGGGTGGAGGGGACAGTCTCCCTCTTGGTCCATCCATAGAGTGGTGACCAGGGCCCTTGAATGCTAGGATACTGGGGTGTGAGGGTGCTGTGATTACTGTAAGTGACTTGCTCCCATGAGGAGGGTCCCGTCCATAGTTTCACTGACATTTTTCTTTTGTCTTGATTTTGGCAGCACCCTCCTGCAGTTGTTCCCCAGGTTACTAAGCTTGGTAAGTGCATTCCTTGATCAGACTCCTCTAACTAGCACCGACAGTGCCCTCAAACTACACGGAAAACCGTTAGGACCCGTCCAAGTTCCGTTTTTTAGCCTGACCCTTAAATGTCCTGGGGTAGGGGGGTGTACCATTCCCTGTGGGCACCTGAAAAGGCTCTGGATCTTCAGCCATGTTGTCCACAGGCTTCGGGGACCCACGGTGATGACAGAACATGTAGTCCTGCCTCCGGCATTTCCAGGGACACTTTCTTCCCTACCCCCAGCCCATCCTGGGCCCATCCTTTTCCCTGACATCCTGGACTGCACTGCTGACTTCCTCTTCCCTCCCCTAGGATGGCCAGGAGACACTCTCAGGTTCTAAATGGGCTGTGGAAGCCCCCAAGCGCTTACCAATGTGCAAGGTGAGCACAGAGGATCCAGCAGGGTTCCAGGTGGTACAAGAGGGTGTGTCAGCCCTTGTCCTGAGGACTGTTTTAATTCCAGGGAGGTTTCTTTGGATCTGATCAGGTGAACAGTCAAATCCTGCAATTCCTGCAGCAGTAAGTCCCCCTGGGAATCTGAACAAGGGGAGGGCCAGGACAGGGGAGGCCACCCAAGCTCAGGTCTGCTCATGGGAGTTTTCAAGTCTTCTTTGAGCTTCAGACCACAGAGAGAGACTCTCCTCACTTCTTCCCTCAGCTATTACTTGATCCATGACTATGGAGATCGCCAGGGACTGCTGGGGTTTTATCATGAGGAGGCCTGCTTCTTCCTGACCATTCCCTTCCACTCCAAGGACTCAGGCTTGTGAGTATCACAGTGTAGACTCTTCCCCCAGGCCATGTGGTTCCCCAGCAGATGCAGGCCAGCTCCTTCTGACACCTATGCTGGCCAGACCACCACCCACTGTTCTTCTGTGTCTCCTAGAAGCAGTATGTGTGTGTACTTCTTGGACAACAGTAATATGAAGACACTCAAGGACCCCAGTGAGTGTGTGGTGGGAAGATTGGGCCGGAAAGGGTGGTAAGGGGCCAGTCATAGGGTCCATGGCATGGCAGACATGACCTTTGCTTTCTTCCCGTCCCCGACAGTCCCGCACGTCCAGATGATGAAACACACAAAACATGACATTGTGCGTGCCCTCTGTGGATTACCCAAAACTCAGCATGACTTCAGCTCCTTTGAGGTGGACATGTGTTTCCAGACGGTGAGCACCTGCTCCTCGCTTGGTGGTGAGGGGCAGAAAGGCACAGGTGGGAAAGAGGATGAGGGGTGACTGAGTACCTGGTCTCTTCCTTATCAGGAAACGATGTTCTGCTTCTCTGTCAGTGGGGTGTTCAAAGAAGGTGAGTGTGTGTAGCCTGCTCCCCCCAGATGCCGCACTGCTCTCTCGCCTGGTCAGGCTCCCTCCCACCAGAACTCTTCCTTCCAGATTCCCTCCCCTGCCCTCCCCTCCCCAGCCCTCAGTCTTCCCACAGACATCCCAGGTCTGAACTGCGTCCATGTCTGCCCTGCCCACCCTGGGCACTAGGGACACAGGCTGTGGAGTTTGGTGGCTCCCATACCAGATCCTTACACTGAGAACCTGGGCTACTACTTAACCTCACAGTTTCCTCATAATATCCATCTCTTCAGCAACTGAGAAAAATGCATCCCATGAACTTGTGAAGTGGTTGTCATGGGGGCATGTCACTGGGAGCAGACATCTCCTACAGTTGCCCTCCCCATTCCTGACACGCAACTCCCCATGTGAACAGCTATCCCCTCAGCATGAGTGTCAAGTCAGACCCTGACTCAGGAATGACGTGGGAGCCTGTAAACACGTGGGGTTCTTAGGGGGTACTCTTGTTTGTTGTTTGTTGTTGAAGTGGAAGGAAGTTCTCAGGGCTGTGTCTGTGCCTTCACCCGGACCTTCACCACTACTCCCACCAGCTCTTCCAGGTGAGAGCCATGTTGTAGGTGGGATGGCCCATCCAGCCTGGGCTCAGGGTCCTGAGCATGTGGATGCAGATCTTAGGCTGACTCAGTATTGTGGAAAGCCAGCAGGGAGATCCAAGGACCAGTCTAGCCTAGTGGTTAGGAAGAGCATGGGCTCTGGAATCAGCACATGGGTTCTCTCCTTGACCCAGTGCTCACTCTCTGTGTGATCTTGGTCAAGTCTCATGATCTGTCTGTGACTCTGTCTTCTGAAAATGGGGATCAGACTGTACACTCCTGTACTGTAACGTACTGAGTTACTGTTCAAGGTAAATGTGAAGTTGTCCCTGGGTTGGGGAACAGAGCGTCCATTGAGTGAAGCTGGTAGACAATCTCTCTGAAGGTGAGCTCTGTGCGAGAGGCAGAGGAACCAGTCAAGGAGCCTGGGGACAGACACAGGAGGGTATGGAAGGGATCTAGTTGCTGAGTGTTAGTGGGAGAAGTCAGGGTTGGGGTGCAGTTGGTCCATCCATAAATTGTCCACATGTGCATTTTTCCTCCAGTTTCTGTATAGTGAATGATGAGCTGTTTGTAAGGGAAGCCAGCCCCAGTGAAGCTCAGCGTCTGCATTCTCCATCCCTGTGTCAGCCACCTTCATGGTCATCCTCTCCCCCGAGTAGCAGGTAACAGTGCGGGCTTTCTCCATCCAGTTTGGAATCACCTTCAGTGGTCTCAGAAGTGAATGCTGGGTTTGCGTGGACATAGGAGGGAGCTGGGATGAGTGTAGGAGTAATTAATGGAAACTTGAAAGTAAATTGTTTTCCTTGTTTATTTCAGTTATTTTTACCCTGAACATTTCATTTTTAGTACATAGGAAGCTACTAGTTGTTTTGAGCAGGCTTGAATCATTTTTATGAGTTTAATGAAACTTCTCCCTGTGTTAATGGACAATTGGGTGTTCAGATGTTTTTATCATGATACACTCTGCATGAGGTTCATTTCAGTGTATAATACACAGTATATGTGAAAGAGAAAAATAATTGTTCCACAACATAACACCCTAAGATAACCCTTTTGTTTTTTATCGTCATTGTATCTTCCTGAAAATTTGCTTATGTAGGTATATACGTATTTGTGCATGTATATATATATATATATATATATATATATTTGTATATTTATCTACAGAAAATGAGATCTCATCATGAAAGAGAGAAAAGGAAACCACAGATGATATGAAGACAAAGAGAGGCTTGTGGCTGAATGGGGACCTGAAACTTGAGCAAGATTAAAAGTTAATGTGAAGGAGCCATCCCATCTCATTTTTTACCCTTAAATTTGCCCATACACTTATTTTCCTTCATAACCTCTTATTTCTATTGCTGAGTTAAGAGGCATCTCAAATGGAATAGTACAAACTGTGAGCCAAATGAATATTATTACTGAATGAAAGAATGGAGTGTTGTATTTCAGTAAAATGGTAGTACTTTTTAGTTTTTTGTCCCACATGGAGGCAGCAGATATTGGAAATTCTGGTGTGACATGGCTGGATGTTGCATGATCTGATACCTCCTGCAGTGTTGAATGGGAGACAGGTCCACACCGGGAGCCAGCACGGGAGTTCCCACCCATGACAAAGGTCATGCGGAGAGGCCTGATATGCAAAGGTGAGTCAGGACTCGAGGGGCCCCCTGGATCTGCTTGAGCATCTACCCCAAAACCAGAATCTGTCTGTTTTACCATTTTACGACTTTCACCAACTCCTCTGACATGAACGGGGGGCTATCCCTGACCACCTTTATCTGAAGGAAATCAACTTCAAGCTCCAGTTAATTAGCCTCCTGGGCATAATAGGAGTGTTTCAATCCAAACCCCTCAGATGGCTCTCTAACTTCCCTGACAGGTTTATCTGGACTCCTATAGCTACGCATATGATTGTTTACAGCCTCCCAACTACGAGAGGCATGGGAAGCTTAAGATATTCAAATAGTATAGAGCCTCTTGGGGAGTTAGAAATTATTAGAATAGAACTGGTGGAGGATTTCATTGTTGAGCCAATGCTTGCTGCCAAGTTTGCACATCCCCTGTATTGTGTCCTTGGGAGTATATTAATTAATATAGTTGGTATATAGAAAAAATAAGTAGTGGCCTTGGTGTTAACAACTTTAGACCCTTAAGGTAATAAATTCTTTCCTTGTTGTAAGCCCACTGCACCTTTGCCCTATAGGAATGCAACTTTATATCTAACACTTTCGGAGGATGGCGCCAAACTTTAAAATAATTACTCTTAGAAAAAATAAATTTTCTGGTTAACTAACCTTTCTCAGAACAAAGAGTCATAAAATGTTAATAGGCCTCCTGGCCAGAAGATGATGTAAATCACCTAAAGCATTTGTATACAATACGTTTGCAGAAAAGAAAGCCTGGTCTCGATAAGGATCAAGGACTGCTGACTTTGCATGACTTTACACCTCCTATTATCCTCTATGCACAACTTAAGGTATATAAGCTCCCTTTGAAAATAAAGCTACGGGCCTTGCTCATCAGGCTTGGTCTCCCCGTGTTGTTCTTGCTTCCCTTTCTCTCCTTTTCTTCTCTGTTCTTCCTTCAGGATGACTGAATGGAGCGTGGGGGCTCTCTGAGACCACTTACAGCCTGGGCTTCTAAGACCTACTCGAGAAGGTGCCTAAGGTGGGGCACGTTCAGCTATTTGAGAGGGCGCCTGTAGCCTCCGTGGTCAGAGCAAGTTCGGTGTCACAAACTTTATTGGTTTCCCACGTAAACCAGTCAGATCAAACCTCTGTCTCTCCCCTTTTGCTATTCTTTCGCCAAAGCTGTTCTCCTGAGGATATCCCTGGATCCAACCGGTAGGTCCAGAATTTTCCTATCAGTATATTAATATAAGGAGCAGTCCAGGAGCAGCAGTTAGGCAACACCACAGCTTGCTGCCCTGTTGCCATCTCTCACTGAAATTACCAGGTGAGTCAAAGGCAAGCCTGTCTTCCCAGTGTGGGGACTGGATTAAGGTCTGCTCAGAGGCATGATGTTGGGCAGCTCTTAGGAGCTTCTGAGTCTCCCAAGAGACGAGAAGTTATTCTGTCTAGAAGTTTGAACTCCAGCCATATCAGAAAGTCATTTGCATCCTTTCTAATTATATCTACCATATCATTAAGGAGAAGTGTGAGAAATGACTTTACACAGTGCCTGCCTTAGCCCCAGGCTTTCTCATTCACCCCTCAGGACAGCTCTGTGTTAGAGATGAGTCCCATTTCACAGCTATAAGCTCCTCCTCTTATAGCTTCTGTCCCCTGTCCAGATAAGTGGGAACTTGGGGTGAGGTTCTGTCCCTTGCCCTCTCTGGAGGACAATGGAGCAGCCTCCCTTTTAGACTATGGGCTAGAGAAATGGTCACTTGGCTCTCCTGTGATATAACAGGCTCAAGGGGTACTCCCTCAAAAGCCCCTACTGATGAATATAATACTGCACAGACATGTGCACATGCATTCATTACCTAAGAAAAGAATTCATTATGTTCAGTTTCATGAGGAGATGAATTAGAATTAAAGTGTATTGCCAGCATATCTGTGTGTGTGTGTGTGTGTGTGTGTGTGCGTGTGTGTGTATGTGTATCATCGGGCTGTGTGTAGGAAATGTATAATATCATTACTTATAAAAGCACAACATGTCAGGTAAATATGTGGATATGACATGCCTCTGAGAGAAAGACATTTCCTTCTTTACCTCAGAGTCTCCTTTCCCTAGTGTGCAGGACAACTTTTGAGGATTGGGGAAAATAGAGTATCATTTTCATGTGGAAGCGCTTTAAGAATCAAGTCTGGAAGGTTCCACAGGGGGACCTTTTCAGATATCCAGAAGCAAAGAGCTGGGAGAAGGCAATGGAAGGGCAGCTATGGTGGCCTTCAGTGGAGCAGGAGCTGATCAGGGCAGAGTGCTTCAGCTAGGCACCTCCACCACGTAGGTAGCCCCCACGTCACCACTGTCTGCATCTGAGAACCAGGAACGCTATTGGGTAAGAATATTCCCTGGGTCATTAGAGGATGGGCATAGGGCCAAACACCCAGGGAGAGCCCAATGCTTGTCTGCATCCCTCAACTCCACAATCTTCACTTCCTATGTACTCCACTCTCAGTTGGGTTCATCCCTAACTTCTTGCTGATTACCACCTCCACCATTCATATTTTGGCTGAGTAGTAAGAAAAATAATAGTACACATAAAACTGAAAAAAACCCCACAAAAATGATAAAAGATACCAAGCACACATATTAGATAAATTACTAATTTATCAAGGTAAATCATTCAGCACATAATGGTTTACAGCATCAAATCCTGGTCTTCGGACTGAAAAGGCTCTGCCCATCACCTCTGTTTCTATAGTGAGTGTACTTATGCATTAGGACTGAGGCCAACACAGGTAAGGGACTCAGCCCAAGTCCTGTAGTCAGTTGATGACTCTGGAACTGGAGATTTGCTCGATGACTTCTGTCTAGCTGACCTGTGCCTTCTTTGCTCTCCTGTACTAATCCATCCTTGGGGGTTTAATAAGAAGTTACTTCTGGTCAAACGAGAATTTGAAAAAAGACACCAAAAAGTGTGAGCAAATAGGAAGTGATGAGATGGAACCAAAGTTTACTTTTTGATTCCTCATTTCCAGATAGTTTTTCAAATTTTCTATTTAATAGCACATAGGAGACAAGCTTCCCAGGTGGCACTAGTGGTAAAGAACCCACCTCCCAGTGCAGGTAGACATAGGAAACTCGGGTTTGATCCATGGGTGGGGAAAATCCCCTGGAGAAGGAAATGGCAACCCACCCAGTATTCTTGCCTGGAGAATCCCATGGACAAAGGAGCCTGATAGTCTGCAGTCCACGGGGTCACACAGAGTCAGACACAACTGAAGCAACTTAGCATGCATGCACAATGTGCAGGGTGCTGCTGCTGCTGCTGCTAAGTCGCTTCAGTCGTGTTTGACTCTGTGCGACCCCAGAGACAGCAGCCCACCAGGCTCCCCTGTCCCTGGGATTCTCCAGGCAAGAACACTGGAGTGGGTTGCCATTTCCTTCTCCAATGCATGAAAGTGAAAAGTGAAAGGGAAGTCGCTCAGTCGTGTCTGACTCCTAGCGATCCCATGGACTGCAGCCTACCAGGCTCCTCTGTCCATGGGATTTTCCAGGCAAGAGTACCGGAGTGGGGTGCCATTGCCTTCTCCAGTGCAGGGTAGGCCAGGAGTAATACATCTCAAAGTCCCGTTGTATATGAGCTGTTCTTTGAGGTTTTCTCCTTTTCTTCTAACAAGTCTAGAAGTAGGCAGCCATAGTCCTGTTTTACAGATGGTCAACCTCAGACTGATGGAGAATGTAAAATTTCCAGGGTCAGATGTCTTCCCTTTGCCCTCTGCAAAGACCAACTGGCAGCTCCATTTTACATGATGGATTTCCAGGGCTTAAAGACTGATAGTGGAAAATTCACCTGATGTAGAATCTAGGTTGTGTCATGCTCCCCACTGGACATGAAGATGATAATGGGGACGAAGTCCTACTCCCTGGGCCAGGAGGAATGGGTGTGGGGGCTACAATGATTACGTGATTCCTGAGGTGCTGAACTGAACCCAGGAGGCAGCACAAGATGTTACTCTTTGGAAAGAAGACCTGGATTGCTGCACGGGTAACAGGAGGGCCTAGAGGAGCTATCCCACATTGAAGGTCAGGAAGGGCGGCGGTGAGGAGATTCCCCTCGTCCAAGGTAAGGAGTAATGGCTGCACTTTGCTGGAGCAGCCGTGAAGAGATACCCCATGCCCAAGGTAAGAGAAACCCAAGAAAGATGGTAGGTGTTGCAAGAGGGCATCAGAGGGCAAACACACTGAAACCATACTCACAGAAAACTAGTCAATCTAATCACACTAGGACCACAGCCTTGTCTAACTAAATGAAACTAAGCCATGCCCGTGGGGCAACCCAAGATGGGCGGGTCATGGTGGAGAGATCTGACAGAATGTGGTCCACTGGAGAAGGGAATGGCAAACCACTTCAGTATTCTTGCCTTGAGAACCCCATGAACAGTATGAAAAGGCAAAATGATAGGATACTGAAAGAGGAACTCCCCAGGTCGGTAAGTGCCCAATATGCTACTGGAGATCAGTGGAGAAATAACTCCAGAAAGAATGAAGGGATGGAGCCAAAGCAAAAAGAATACCCAGCTGTGGATGTGACTGCTGATAGAAGCAAGGTCCGATGCTGTAAAGAGCAATATTGCATAGGAACTTGGAATGTCAGGTCCATGAATCAAGGCAAATTGGAAGTGGTCAAACAGGAGATGGCAAGACTGAATGTTGACATTCTAGGAATCAGCGAACTCAAATGGACTGGAATGGGTGAATTTAACTCAGATGACCATTATATCTACTACTGTGGGCAGGAATACCTCAGAAGAAATGGAGTAGCCATCATGGTCAACAAAAGAGTTCCAAATGCAGTACTTGGATGCAATCTCAAAAACGACAGAATGATCTGTTCATTTCCAAGGCAAACCATTCAATATCACAGTAATCCAAGTCTATGCCCCAACCAGTAACGCTGAAGAAGCTGAAGTTGAACGGTTCTATGAAGACCTACAAGACCTTTTAGAACTAACACCCAAAAAAGATGTCCTTTTCATTACAGGGGACTGGAATGCAAAAGTAGGAAGTCAAGAAACACCTGCAGTAACAGGCAAATTTGGCCTTGGAATACGGAATGAAGCAGGGCAAAGACTAATAGAGTTTTGCCAAGAAAATGCACTGGTCATCACAAACACCCTCTTCCAACAACACAAGAGAAGACTCTACACATGGACACCACCAGATGGTCAACACCAAAATCAGATTGATTATATTCTTTGCAGCCAAAGATGGAGAAGCTCTACACAGTCAGCAAAAACAAGACCAGGAGCTGACTGTGGCTCAGACCATGAACTCCTTATTGCCAAATTCAGACTTAAATTCAAGAAAGTAGGGAAAACCACTAGACCATTCAGGTATGACCTAAATCAAATCCCTTATGATTATACAGTGGAAGTGAGAAATAGTTTAAGGGCCTAGATCTGATAGATAGAGTGCCTGATGAACTATGGAATGAGGTTCGTCACATTGTACAGGAGACAGGGATCAAGACTATTCCCATGGAAAAGAAATGCAAAAAAGCAAAATGGCTGATTGGGGAGGCCTTACAAATAGCTGTGAAAAAAAGAGAAGCAAAAAGCAAAGGAGAAAAGGAAAGATATAAGCATCTGAATGCAGAGTTCCAAAGAATAGCAAGAAGAGATAAGAAAGCCTTCTTCAGCAATCAACGCAAAGAAATAGAGGAAAACAGCAGAATGGGAAAGACTAGAGATCTCTTCAAGAAAATCAGAGATACCAAAGGAACATTCCATGCAAAGATCGGCTCAATAAAGGACAGAAATGGTATGGGCCTAACAGAAGCAGAAGATATTAAGAAGAAGTGGCAAGAATACACAGAAGAAGTCTACAAAAAAGAGCTTCACGACCCAGATAATCACGATGGTGTGATCACTGACCCAGACCCAGACATCCTGGACCTTAGAAAGCATCACTATGAACAAAGCTAGTGGAGGTGATAGAATTGCAGTTGAGCTATTCCAAATCCTGAAAGATGATGCTGTGAAAGTGCTGCACTGTATATGCCAGCAAATTTGGAAAACTCAGCAGTGGCCACAGGACTGGAAAAGGTCAGTTTTCATTCCAATCCCAAAGAAACACAATGCCAAAGAATGCTCAAACTACCACACAATTACACTCATCTCACACACTAGTAAAGTAATGCTCAAAATTCTCCAATCCAGGCTTCAGCAATATGTGAACCGTGAACTTTCTGATGTTCAAGCTGGTTTTAGAAAAGGCAGAGGAACCAGAGATCAAATTTCCAACATCCACTGGATCATGGAAAAAGCAAGAGAGTTCCAGAAAAACACCTATTTCTGCTTTATTGACTATGCCAAAGCCTTTGACTGTGTGGATCACAATAAACTGTGGAAAGTTCTTCAAGGGATGGGAATACCAGACCACCTGATCTGCCTCTTGAGAAATTTGTATGCAGGTCAGGAAGCAACAGTTAGAACTGGACATGGAACAACAGACTGGTTCCAAATTGGAAAAGGAGTTCGTCAAGGCTGTATATCGTCACCTTGTTTATTTAACTTATATGCAGAGTACATCATGAGAAATGCAGGACTGGAAGAAACACAAGCTGGAATCAAGATTGCTGGGACAAATATCAATAACCTCAGATATGCATATGACACCACCCTTATGGCAGAAAGTGAAGAGGAACTCAAAAGCCTCTTGATGAAAGTGAAAGAGGAGAGTGAAAAAGTTGGCTTAAAGCTCAACATTCAGAAAATGAAGATCATGGTATCCGGTCCCATGGCTTAATGGGAAATAGATGGGGAAACAGTGTCAGACTTTATTTCTCTGGGCTCCAAAATCGCTGCAGATGGTGACTGCAGCCATGAAATTAAAAGATGCTTACTCCTTGGAAGGAAAGTTATGACCAACCTAGATAGCATATTCAAAAGCAGAGACATTACTTTGCCAACAAAGGTCCGTCTAGTCAAGGCTACGGTTTTCCCAGTGGTCATGTATGGATGTGAGAGTTGGACTGTGAAGAAGGCTGAGTGCCGAAGAATTGATGCTTTTGAACTGTGGTGTTGGAGACGACTCTTGAGAGTCCCTTGGACTGCAAGGAGATCCAACTAGTCCATTTTGAAGGAGATCAGCCCTGGGATTTCTTTGGAAGGAATGGTGCTAAAGCTGAAACTCCAGTACTTTGGCCACCTAATGTGAAGAGTTGACTCATTGGAAAATACTCTGATACTGGGAGGGATTGGGGGCAAGAAGAGAAGGGGACGACAGAGGATGAGATGGCTGGATGGCATCACTGACTCGATGCATGTGAGTCTGAGTGAACTCCGGGAATTGGTGATGGACAGGGAGGCCTGGCACGCTGCGATTCGTGGGGTCGAAAAGAGTCGGACACAACTGAGCGACTGAACTGAACTGAACTGAACATGTTCACAGCTACTATAATGAAATCTGTTTTACATTTTATCTCATTCAGCCCTAATCTCTTTTCAAGGCCAATATGCACTCACAAACAGTGACAAAGAGAGTTTTTTGTGTGCAAATTTTTAAATTGAGGTACAGCTGATGTAGGGCATGATTTTCAGGTATACAGTAAAGCAATTTGGAATATATATGTATTTCAGATTATTATCCATATATTATTATAAATTAATCAGTATAATGTCTGTACCTTACTGTAATTCCTTATTGGTTACCCTTTTTGTGATAAAAGTTTGTGTCTGTTAACCCCAAATTCCTATTAATTCCTGTCCCTCTCCACTCCCTATCCCCTTTGGTAATCAAAAGCTCAGTTTGTCTGTCTGTGAGTCTGTTTCTGTACTGAATATAGATTCATTTGTATTATTTTTAAGATTCAACATATAAATGATATCATATAATAGTTACTTTCTCTTTCTGACTGACTTAACTAACTATAATATTCACTAGGTCTGTCTATGTTGCTGCAAATGGTAATATTTCATCCTTTTATGGCTGAGTGATGGTCCACTGTTTGTGTGACTGTGTGTGTGTGTGTGTGTGTATCATATCACATCTTCTTAAGCTAGTCATCTGTTGATGGGTACTTGTGTTGTTTGAGTGTCTGGATTACTGTAAATGGTGCTGCTATGAATGACAGTTTTCTTTTCTTCTGGCTATGTTCCCAGAAGTGGAAATGCTGGATTCTATGGTAGCTATATTGTAGCTTTCCCAAGTACTTCCATACCAATCTCCATAGTGGCTGCACCAATTTAATTCCCACCCACAGTGTTTCAAGGTCCCTTTTCTCCACACCCTCTCCAGAACTTATTATTTGTAGACTTTTTGATGATAGCCAGTCTGACCCATGTGAGGCATAAGCTCATTGTGGTTCTGATTTGCATTTCCCTAATATTTACTTATGTTGAGCCTCTTTTGCAGTTCCTCTTGGAGATCTGCATCTCTTTGGAAAAATATTTAGATCTTCTCCCCATTTTTTCATTGTGTTGTTTACCTTTTGTTATAGAGTTGTGCATTTTGGATATTAAATCCTCGACAGCCACGACATTTCAAATATTTTTCTCTCATCCCATAAGCTGTCATTTCATTTTGCTGATGGCTTCCTTTGCTGTGCAAACCCTTTTGGGTTTAGTTAGGTTCCATTTGTTTATCTTCGTTTTAATTTATTTTGCCTTGGGAGACTGATCTAAGAAGATATTGCTACGATTGTTTTGTCAGAGTGTTTATTGTTTCTGTTCTCAGAATTCTAAGAGTTTATATTTAGGTCTTTAAACTATTTTGAGTTTATTTTTGTGTATGGTGCGAGGGGGTGTTCTAATTTCACTGATTTACATGTAGCTGTCCAGTTTTCCCAGCACCACTTGTTGGAGAGACTGTCTTTTCTCCATTGTACATTCTTGCCCCATTTGTTGAAGATTAATTGACCATAGGTGCATGGGTTTGGGCTTCCCAGGTGGCACTAGAGGTGAAGAATCCTCCTGCAATGCAGGAGATGTGGGTTCCATCCTCGGGTCAGGAACATGCCCTGGAAGAGGGCATGGCAACCCACTCCATTATTCTTGCCTGGAGAATCCATGGGCAGAGGAGCCTGGTGGGCTACAGTCCATGGGGTTGCAAAGAGTCAGACACGACTAAAGTGACTTCACACGAAGGCACACACTCGTGGGATTATGTCTGGACTCTCTACTCTGCCATTGATACATATGTCTGCTTTTATTCCAGTATCAAGTTGCTTTGAGGACTGTAGTTTCCTAGTACAGCCTGAAGTCTGGGAGGGTTATGCCTCAAGCTTTGTTCCTTAACTCAGGATTGCTTTGGTAATTCTTGGTCTTTTTGTAGTTCCATATAAATTTTTGAAATATTTGTTCTAGTTCTGTGAAAATGTAATAGGTTTTTTTTTATAAGGATTGCATTAAATCTGTTGATCTCTTTGGGAGGTATAGACATGTTTATAATATTAAGTGTTCTGATCTAAGATCATGGGATATCTTTTAAATTCTTTGAATTTTCTTCCAATTATTTTATCAAGGTTTTAGAGTTTTTATGTCTTGGTTAAGTTTATTCTTAGTTATTTTTGATGGCATTTTAAATGGGATTACTGTTTGTTTGTTTTGCAATCTCTTTCTGATATTTCTTTATTAGTGTAATGGAATGCAATAGATTCCTATAGATTAATCTTCTATCCTGCTACCTTGCTCAGTTCATTTCAGGGAACAGAATGTAAAAGTTAAGTAACATGACCTAGGAAACAGCATTATTAACTACTACTTCAGGATTCATAAACGGGAGTTACAAAAATGATTCAGCATTTCCCATTTTATACTTTAACTGACATTCGACATCCCAGGAAGCATCATTATTCAGTTGTTCTTTTCAAAACAATGTGAAGAACATGCAAAACACTAAAACTCATTACAAAGTATTGGATACCCTCTGCATAACAACATTAAAAAATGTGTAAACACCTGGAGAAGGCAATGGCACCACACTCCAGTACTCTTGCCTGGAAAATCCCATGGACAGAGGAGCCTGGTGGGCTGCAGTCCATGGGGTCGCTAAGAGTCGGACAGGACTGAGCGACTTCACTTTCACTTTTCACTTTCACACATTGGAGAAGGAAATGGCAACCCACTCCAGTGTTCTTGCCTGGAGAATCCCGGGGACGGGGGAGCCTGGTGGGCTTCCGTCTATGGGGTCGCACAGAGTCGGACACGACTGTAGTGACTTAGCAGCAGCAGCAAACACCTAGAGGATATTCAGTTCAGTTCAGTTCAGTTGCTCAGTTGTGTCCGACTCTGCGACCCTGTGAATTGCAGCACGCCAGGCCTCCCTGTCCATCACCAACTCCCGGAGTTCACTCAGACTCACGTCCATCGAGTCAGTGATGCCATCCAGCCATCTCATCCTCTGTCGTCCCCTTCTCCTCCTGCCCCCAATCCCTCCCAGCATCAGAGTCTTTTCCAATGAGTCAACTCTTCGCATGAGGTGGCCAAAGTACTGGAGTTTCAGCTTTAGCATCATTCCTTCCCAAGAAATCCCAGGGCTGATCTCCTTCAGAATGGACTGGTTGGATCTCCTTGCAGTCCAAGGGACTCTCAAGAGTCGTCTCCAACACCACAGTTCAAAAGCATCAATTCTTCGGCACTCAGCCTTCTTCACAGTCCAACTCTCACATCCATACATGACCACTGGGAAAACCGTATCCTTGACTAGACGGACCTTTGTTGGCAAAGTAATGTCTCTGCTTTTGAATATGCTATCTAGGTTGGTCATAACTTTTCTTCCAAGGAAGATATATTCACATATAGATTTCTTAAACTATAGAGTAGGTCAATGATATCAAGAGCACACAAAAACACTTGAAAAGAAAAAAAAAACTATGTAAATAAGTAAGAACTAAATCATATTAAGTGAACAGGATTGTCATGATGTACCAAAACTATGATGCTTTTTTTTTTGCAAAGAATATATATCAGCATGGGTGTCTGAGTGTGATTAAATATGTTAGTGCATTACATGCAGAGAAAAATCTGGAAAGTAGGCACCAAGAAGTTAAGAGAAACCCATGTCTCTATTTTTTTCATATGTGTTAAACAAACAGAACTATTAATTGGTGACTTAACATATTAAGAGAAAGTTTTGTAAAACAGGTTTATCAACAGCTGAGTCACAATAGTGTAGAAATACATTCATTGACTTAGGTATTAAACAGATCTCTTTCATGATTATTTGGTGAATATGCATTGTCAAAGATAGGGGATGTTTTTATTTTATAATGTTGCATTTCTAGGGTGTTTTCAATATGTAATTTACTGAATAAAATGTTGAAAATACAAAAAATTGCACCCTGATAAAGATACAACATTCATATATTCATTGTTTCAGAAGGCATTGAAAACAATGTTTTTGACAGTTTTCTGTGTGTGTGTATTTATATCTGTTTTTTGTCTCGAATTGTTTATATCAATTATCCATACACTAATTCGTGCAGCTTTCTACTCAATTCACGAGGAGGCTGGATTTCCAGTCCCCGGGCTTGAAGATCCCAGCATGGGCATAAACACAGAAGGACTGCTGCCGGTGTGAAGTCTAGAAATCTTGGCCTGTGGGGGGGAATCCGTTCAATTCCACACCAATACCACGGCTCTTTCCATCCCCCATCCTTTGCCAACCCCAGTTCAGACATTCACACCTGCAGTTCTGACTCTGTTCACCAGGTGGCAGCACTCTCCATTGTCTACATATTTTTCTTTCTCTCCCTCCACGAAAAGACATCATTTTTTCAAAGTAAAAAGTTTCCCAAAAGACAAAAGTAGGTACAACGGGACCTTAACTTTCTTTGAAAATTCAGACGTGTGTAAAAAGACTAACAGGATATCCGTGTAGTTTCTATCCTGCTTCTCACTGAGGTATTATGTGTACTGTGTGTGTACTATCTGCCAGGAACTGTCAGTCCAATTCCTTATCTGCATCTCAGCCTCTGTCTTATCTGCAGACCTGCGTACCTGGAAATGCCCACAGGAAACAAGATGGGTGTTAGTGGCCATCCCTGGGGTATGACCTCAGGCTCCATTCTAAGCAAAATGAGTCTGAGCTTGACTTTGACTCCTGGAAACCATCATGGAAACAAGAAATGATGTAGCTGAGGGGGAGAGCTTGTAACACAGGAGACTGTGGCACCTTCTAACTCAAACCCCCATCCTTTTGCATAGGACTAATAAGCTGTCTATTACCTTTCCTGACAGGACATCACTCAGAGAGTCAAGGATGAGATGATCAATGCTGGTTTCAGTTTTGCTTCTTCTCACCAGATCCACCTGGAGGTATCCCTTTCTCTTAGTCTTTTGTTCTGTCAGAATGATACACTTCAGAATTGGTTTCATATGTCTTCTCTCTAAGAAGATAAGAGGGTGGTTCTATCCATTCAGTCATCTGACAGGTCCATTTGAGACGACACAGAATTCCTGCTTCATGAAGATGTTCTCCGCCAGTCGGGGGGAGCCTGGTATGTATCCATAAGAGATGGCAAAGAGTAGAGACCGAGCTATTAAGACAAACACAGCATGAAGACTCTGGTCCAAATGCCCAACTCTCTTGACTTAGTGAAATGGTTTTCCCAGATTTCTCACGCAATGGTCACTTGTTTTCTGGGTTCCTCTTACACCTGACACTCTAATATGATCCCTTTCTCTCTTTCCTGGCTACAAATGTACACCCACAGTAAATTCCTCTATAAGCTAATACTCGGGAAAAGTTTTCCAAAGATGACTTCAAATCCAGAGGCAGTAAGAGAAAACCCTGGTAACACTTGATTCCATTAAAAATTACATGGTGAAAAATCTCATAAGCAAAGTAAAATGAAAAGTTACACATTGGGGAAAATATACAACTTATGTAACTAACAAAGTTTATCTACTTGTAGTAGAAAGATTATGAAAAAGAAAAGGCCAATTAGAACATTCTGAAAGAGAAAGCACACTAGATACAAAGAAGTGCTTCCCGAAAAAATGTTCCTTCAACATGTTAAAAACTGTTCAACCTAACTCTTAAGAGATGAAAAGAAGAAAAAAATCAGGATGCCTCTTCTCATCATTTACATAGTCTGTGAAGAAATAGGGAGACATGTACATTTTTGCTGGTAGTAATGTGACATGGTACAATTCCTAACCAGGGTATTTGTTATGATGTAATGAAATTACCAGAGTACTTACCCTTGGAATCAGCAGTGCCTTTTCTAAGAATCTACCCTAAAGTAATAATGTAAAAAGAAAAAAAAAGACATAAGCACAAAGTCATTCCTGCCAGAACAATTCATAAGATTTTAATATAAGAAACAAGATATATACACCAACAGGGGGCTGGTTGAATAAACTGTGGTCCATCTACATCCAAAAGACCTATGCAGCTATAAAAACCAGTAAGACTCTCTTTCTGTATTGCGATGGAGTCATCACCAGGATATAATGTTCAGTGATATAAAAAAAACAGGTGTAAAAAAGTGTGCAGAGCTGCTGCTGTCCAATAGGGTAGCTACTAGCCTCAAGTAACTACTTACACTAAATTAAATTAAAATTACAAATCAGTCACAGTTGCCACATTTTAGTAGCTAAATATTCAATTCCTGAATAAGCCTCTGTTAGTTAATGGTTGCTGTGTTGAAGAGCAGAATACAGAATGTTCCCATATCCACAGAAATTTCTATTGGATAGCTCTGAAGTAAAATAGAACAATTTTTACATATGAAAGGGAGTGAAAACAAATTTGTGTAATCTTTTCTTTTATTTTCTAAACTGTATAGTTATACAAATGATGATAAAAATGTGTACCTATAAGAGGACAGAAGAGCAACCCAAGATGCATGACAATGATGTAGAGTCTCTAAATATGAGACTTATGTTTACTGGCTCTATTCACTGAAAAGGGCAAGAAACACTGACCAATCCAGTAACAATCAGCAAGTGTAGTCTCTGCACTGAATTCCCACTAAAAGGAACCAGGCTTACTGGAGAAATGCCTGATTTCTGGTCTAGGTAAGGATTTTACAAGGTGAGTGTGGACTGAACTCTCATAACAGAAATTATATCAAAAAGAATCATAAGTGGAGGGGCTCGCATTGGCCAAAGATAGAACAATTTGAACATCAAAAACAGTAATGATTGTAATGCACTGCTGCTGCTGCTGCTGCTGCTGCTAAGTCTCTTCAGTCGTGTCCGACTCTGTGTGACCCCAGAGACGGCAGCCCATCAGGCTCCCCCATCCCTGGGATTCTCCAGGCAAGACACTGGAGTGGGTTGCCATTTCCTTCTCCAATGCATGAAAGTGAAAAGTGAAAGGGAAGTCGCTCAGTCGTGTCCGACTTTTAGCGACCCCATGGACTGCAGCCTACCAGGCTCCTCCGTCCATGGGATTTTCCAGGCAAGAGTACTGGAGTGGGGTGCCATCGCCAAGATCCCTAAGCCTCCTGATTCTAACTGGCCTCCTCTGCAGGGGTGGTACTGTTGGAAAGAGTTCCTTGGATGTTATGCTGGTAGCAAACTCAGAGGGCAGTAATTACAGGAAGTTAAGTCTCCTCTGGCCCCCAAGACTCTGCTCCTCTATGACCTTGGGGAAAGGACTTCCTGTTAGGACGCCATCTTGTTTGTGTGGCTGTGACGAAGTTGTGTGGGGCTTGCACTCTTCCTACCTCAGCAGTTTTCCTTGATATTCTACAAGCTTCCAGCTCCAGGCCCACAGATTCTCTTCCAGGGCAGCCTGTGAGGACGGTGGTGACAGATCTCTGCCTTCAGGCCACCCTATGGGTGAGTGGTCTGTGTGAGACCGTCTCTTCAGATCCCCCCAAAGCAGGAAGGGTTCTGGGTGCCCTCCCACACCCCAAAGCACAGGACCCCCAACCAGTTGACTGTTCTTCAGGGAAAGCGGCGAGAGAGCCCAGACTGACTATTTTCCGGTCTCTTGAGGAGATGGGCCAAGTGGGCTCTGGCACACCCACCTCGATTCCATGTGGTAAACCTCCCCTCTGACGAAAATGGCCGTTGCTGACTTGAATTTTTCTCTGGCTAAGGAAAAGGCATGAGTCATGTTATCTTCTCAGGTCTAGGGTTTGGAGCGTAGTGAGGGTCACCTAGGTGGAGGGTAGGATTATATAAACTAATATTCTTTGGATTTATACTAGAGGTGGGGGAGGGGCAGAAAACCAACCGTTACTACTGGATATTACATTAACAGTTAGGGTAAATTGTATTAGCCCCTCGAAGCTTCTTGAGGCTTTATTGCCGGGCAGGTTCAGTTTCTGTGGCACAGTGTCTAAGTTGTCCTGAGGCATGTGGAATCTTCGCAGACCAGGGACCCTGGTGTCCCCTGCATTGGCAGGTGGATTCTTAATCACTGAACCACAAAGGAAGTCCTCCTATTAATATTGTAATCCTAAGTTGATATCTTGGTACATTTGGAAACTTCTCAGCCAAGTTCTCTTCAAATACCACTTCTCCACTGTTCACTTTCCTTCTCTATGGGGCTCACATTAACCATGTATTAGGTATACTCATTGTATCACCTTTAATTCTCTTTTTGGGGGGAGGGTATCCTCCATATTATATCTCTCCAGGTTCCATCTTGGATCTTTTCATAAGACTTACCTTTCATTTCTCTTAATTCTTCCTTCAGGGAGGCAGATCACCCTTGACCCTTGAACTATCACATCAGGGTAGATTTCAGGGTAGGGTTTATTGTACTCATAGAGCAGAGCAGAGAAGTGAGACTTGGGGATAAGAAGCCACTTGTCCCAGGTCACCTAACCTGAACCAAGTAGAACACAGCCTAACATCACAGACTACACTCTACATCCAGACCCTTTCCCTGGTTTCTTGTCTGTGACTGCTCCCTACCTCTCATTTCATGAAAAGTGGAGCCATGGTGAGGTCTCTCAGCCATTTTTTAGCTCTATGATGCATGTATGTTTAGATTATAAAGAATGATGTTTATTCATTAGTCATGATATTTACTCAGGACTACTTCTGATACTGGGACCACTGATACGTTGTTGTCAATTTTAGAGCACACTGATAAAGGGAACTCTTTACAAAGAAGAGCACGAAGCTCGGGTATTTACCAAAGGCAGTATGCCTGTTGGTCTGAACCGGTCACTTCCCAGCAGCAGCAAGACAGAGATTCAAAAGAAAGTGATGCTCATATGGACATCCAAGGAAGATAGTAAGTGACCAGTCACCATGGCTGACATGTACCAACCACTGAACAACAAAACCTTGCAGTTAAATATGTCATTCTTCTCTCCAACTTGCCAGAGTAAAAAATGATTGGATCAGGTTAATGTTTGAGCAGTCTTTATTATAACTCTGGTATCATTTGGGAGAATGTATAGAGAAGACTTTCCAGGCCTATATGGACCACTTTTTTCTTTCCACTTCCCCACAGTGCTCCCTATGCCATTCCATCCCATCACTGGAGAAGTAGTTTTCAGAGAAAAGACCAAATGCATGTTACCATGGAGACAGAGCAAAAGCCTCCGGCGAGAACAATGAAAACAAATAGACAGGATGAGACCTTGGGGAGCTGGTTCAAGATTATTGTGAGTATCCTGGCTAAATGAACCTAATATGTAGAAGATGACAGAGTCGTGTTGGATTTGTGTAGAGATGCTGGGAACTTTTCTGGGGCAGCGGTGTTGGTAATCTGTCTTGATATTACCAGGAGGTATCTTCTTAGATCATCGAAGGGCAGGTTCAGAGAAGCGGTATGAAGGAAACAGACTGACTGCAAGGAGGAGCATGGGAGAGGTTGACTAAAAGCAAAGGAGGAAGCCTACTGCCATGGAGATGGAGCACTTCATACCAGATGACGCAGTTTGGCTTGAGCTGGGTGTGGGAGGAGGTTGAGTCTCTGGGGTCCGTGTCAGAGTGACAGGCCAGGTGTACCTCATGTGGATCTCCTGGAACTTTATAAAAGGAAGTACATGTGAAACATATTAAGTCAATTTTTTTTTTCAGAAAGAGTATCTGAATGCAAAGAAAGTGTATATAGAAAATCCTTGTCTCATACCAAAGTTAGTGATAACAGATATTGTCTTAAGTAATTATTTAAAACCTGAAAAATAGCCCTAAAGCAAGACACAGTTGGGTCTTACCTTAATCTTGGATTCCATTGTATCCATTCTCTTTCCCATTTGTTCTCTGATTCCTAGATTCCCTTTGGTATACAATATGATGAGAAGTGGCTGATGAATTTGATTCAGAAGAAGTGCAGTGTCCCCTTTACTGCAGTCGAAGTAAGACAGGACATGGAGATGATGCGACAAACGGGTAGATTGCAGGCCCAGAGACATGGCCCTGGTCTCATGTTCTGCTTCTCCTGTCACTCTCCCTACAGTTTCACTATGAGAAAATGCAGGCCCAGTTCTTTGTAGAGAATGCCAACGTTGCCTGTGCATTGAAGAATGTCAGCGGCAAGATTTTCAGTGAGGATAATGAAATGGTGTGTGTCAAGGCCTGACTAAGGGCAAGAGGGCAGGAGGGCGGCATGGCCTTGCTTGATCCCATGCACAGATTTCCTGGAGCTTACCCAGCCCCTCTTGTGTTCTCTCCAGATATCTATCTTTGTTGAGCCCTGTGATGCACCCCAGTCTGTGCAGAAGACACTGACATCTGAAAAGTTGGAGCAGATAAAGGTAATGCAAACTCAACACAAGCTATGCCCTCATAGCCAGACCCACCTCTTCCCCCCACTCACCCTCAGACTCATGCTCGCTGGACCCCATCCCTAACTCTGCAGCTCACCATGAACAAACCATATGATGCCTGCCAGCAAGCTCTTGACATCCAGAGACTCCGCTTTGGCCCTGGTATGGCTACAGTAATAACTGCAGGGCAGCTGAGGGTAGAGGGTCTGTCTGAGTAGAGCACTCAGAGATGGTATCATGGGGAGGGCTTGGTGCTGGAGGTGTTCCAGCTGGGACCCTCTCAGCCCGTGTTTCCCTCCTTCTGGTTTCCTGGAGACTTTATACCGTGTGATATTGGAACGACATGGAACCGTAGAAATAGCACGGCTACCTCCCTGAACGTCTATCCAGGGATCAGGCCCATGGTGAGGACCTAGGCCCAATGTTGGGTCCAATGGTGAGGGAGGGAGACATTGCGTAGAAGAGGCAAATGTCTCAGGTATTCTGTTTGGGGTCCTCACTCTCTTTCCTCATTCTAGCTTTCATCTTTGTACTTGAGCAACAAGAAACCCTACTTGGGGCACGGCCTGTCCACCATTAAGGAGATTGCTTCCACCACGGAGAACTTGAATCTCTCCAACACTGAGGTGAGGTGGGGCACCCAGATCCTCCTTTGAAAGGAATGTGGGAGGCCTTATGGGTGGTGACAGACAAAGGAAAGTGGATTTGTAGGGAAAGGAAGGGTGTGGGTGCAGAGCCATTTGGTCCATGTGGGTGTTCCCTATAATTCTAGGTGAAGATTGCCGGGGAGATGGACAAGGCTCATCAGCTGGAACCAGAAGGGATGTGTGCAGACAGAAGCGCTGTGTGCACCACCTTCCGTGATAAGTCAACCAACATGAGGTCTTCCTCTGCCTTGTCTCTACACCCCTATGTCTCTCTCATCTCTCCCCTCCTCCCTCCACCCCCTTTCTGTCTTTATTCCCCTCCCTACCTCCTGAGTCCCACCTCAACCACCTCCCTGCCATAGCACCTGGTCATCCCTGAGGTGTGTCCTGACTTGACAGCATGCTGGACTCCCAAGTGAGGTAGCAAAGCCCCGGGCTCCCATCCTCCCATATCTTCTTTTCTCTACAGCCTTCACGGGGCCCTGGAGGAAGGAAGGAAGGGATGGAGGGGAGTAAGGCCTGCAGACTGGATTTGAAGTGCTGGTCCCTGTGGCACTGCAGAAGGGAGTCAGAACAGTCTGGCTGGGAGCTACGCAGAGGAAAGGAAATGGAGGAGGAGGTTCAAGGAAGGGGTGGAGGGGACAGTCTCCCTCTTGGTCCATCCATAGAGTGGTGACCAGGGCCCTTGAATGCTAGGATACTGGGGTGTGAGGGTGCTGTGATTACTGTAAGTGACTTGCTCCCATGAGGAGGGTCCCGTCCATAGTTTCACTGACATTTTTCTTTTGTCTTGATTTTGGCAGCACCCTCCTGCAGTTGTTCCCCAGGTTACTAAGCTTGGTAAGTGCATTCCTTGATCAGACTCCTCTAACTAGCACCGACAGTGCCCTCAAACTACACGGAAACCCGTTAGGACCCGTCCAAGTTCCATTTTTTAGCCTGACCCTTAAATGTCCTGGGGTAGGGGGGTGTACCATTCTCTGTGGGCACCTGAAAAGGCTCTGGATCTTCAGCCATGTTGTCCACAGGCTTCGGGGACCCACGGTGATGACAGAACATGTAGTCCTGCCTCCGGCATTTCCAGGGACACTTTCTTCCCTACCCCCAGCCCATCCTGGGCCCATCCTTTTCCCTGACATCCTGGACTGCACTGCTGACTTCCTCTTCCCTCCCCTAGGATGGCCAGGAGACACTCTCAGGTTCTAAATGTGCTGTGGAAGCCCCCAAGCGCTTACCAATGTGCAAGGTGAGCACAGAGGATCCAGCAGGATTCTAGGTGGTACGTGAAGAGGTGTCAGACCTGGTCCTGAGGACTGTTTTGATTCTAGGGAAGCTTCTTTGGATCTGAAGAGTTGAAGAGTCAAATCCTGCAATTCCTGCAGCAGTAAGTACTCCTGAGAATCTGAGCAAGGGGAGGGCTAGGACAGGGGAGGCCACCAAAGCTCCAGACCACACAGATATATTGTCTTCACTGCTCCCTCTCAGGTATTACTTGATCCATGACTCTGGGGACCGCCAGGGACTCCTGGGTGCTTATCATGAGGAGGCCTGCTTCTCCCTGGCCATTCCATTCCAACTCAAGGACCCAGCCCTGTGAGTATCACAGCCTAGACTCCTCCCCCAGGCCATGTGGTTCCCCAGCAGATGCAGGCCAGCTCCTGCTGACACCTGTGCTGGCCAGACCACCACCTACTGTTCCTCTGTGTCTCCTAGAAGCAGCATGTATGCGTACTTCTTGGACAACAGGAATATGAAGACACTCAAGGACCCCAGTGAGTGTGTGGTGGGAAGACTGGGCCAGAAAGGGTGGTAAGGGGGCCAATCATAGGGTCCATGGCATGACAGACATGACCTTTGCTTTCTTCCCCTTCCCCACAGACCTGCGTGTCCAGATGATGAAACACACAAAACATGACATTGTGCATGCCCTCTGTGCGTTGCCGAAAACTCAGCATGACTTCAGCTCCTTCGTGGTGGACATGTGTTTTCAGACGGTGAGCAGGTGCTCCTCCCTTGGTGGTGGTGGGGGGGGCGGGGCAGGAAGCACATCGTAGGGAAGATGTTTAGGGGTAGCTGAGTAACTAGGTTCATCTCTCTCAGGAAAAGATGCTCTGCTTCTCTGTCAACGGGGTGTTCAAGGAAGGTATGTGTAGATCCTTCCCCCCATCATGGACCCCCTCCACCAAAACCCTTCCAGTTTCCCTCCAGTCCACTCCCCTTTCCTCTCCTCCCCTCCCCTACAGCCCTCAAGTCTTCCCACAGTTCATGTTTGAAGTGCGTCTGTGCCTGCCCTTTCTAGCCTGGGCATTGGTGACATAGGATGTCGAGTTTAGTGGCTCCCATCCCACATCCTTACATTGAGAATTTGGGCCATTATAGTTTCCTCATTTGCAAAATGGAGTCATAATGTGCACCTCTTGGGCAGGTGTGAAAAATGCATCACATGAACTTGTGAAGCTGTTGTCATGGGACGTGTTATTGGGAGCAGACAGCTCCTACAGTTGCCCTCCCCATTCCCAACACCCTGGTTCCCCAAGGGAACAACTGTCCCCTCAGCCTAAGTGTCAAGTCAGACCCTGACTGGGGAATGACATGGGAGCCTGTAAATTATGTGGGGGCTGTAAAGGGTACTCTTACTGTTTGTTGTTGAAGTGGAAGGAACATCTCCTGGCTGTGTGCGTGCCTTCACCCAGACCTTCATTGCTACCCCTGCCAGCTTTTCCAGGTGAGAGCCATGTTGTGGGCAGAAATCCCCATCCAGCCTGGGCTCAGGGTCCTGGGTATGTGGATGCAGACCTTAGGTTTACTCAGTATTATGGAAAGTCAGCAGGGAGAGCCAAGGACCAGTCTAGCCTAGTGGTTAGGAAGAGTATGGGCTCTGGAATCAGCATATAGGCTCTTTCCTTGACTCAACACTCACTGTGTGACCTTGGTCAAGACATATGATCTATCTGTGACTCAGTGTCTTCTTCTGAAAATGGGGATCAGACTGTACACTCTTCTGTAGTGTACTGGGCTACTGTTCAGGGTAATTGTAAAGTTGTTCCTGGGTTGGGGATCAGCCTATCCGCTGAGTGAAGCTGGTAGACAATCTCTCTGAAGGTGGGCTCTATGCAAGGGGCAGAGGAACAGTCAAGGAGCCTGTGGACAGACACAAGAGGGGGATGGAAGGAATCTGGTTGCCGACTGGCAGTGGGAGCAGTCAAGATTGGGGGTGTGGGTGGTTTATCCATCAGTTGTCCAAATACGCATTTTCTCCCCAGTCTTTGTATAGTGAATGACGAGCTGTTTGTGAGCAAAGCCAGTCCCAGTGAGGCTCAGCATCTGCATTCTCCATCCCAGTACCTACACTCACCTCCAGTTCCATGCACACCCTCTCCCAGGAGCAGCAGGAAATGGTGCAGGCTTTCTTCATCACGTCTGGGATGAAACTTGAGTAGCCTCAGAAGTAAGTGCTAGGTGTGCATGGGGACAGAAAGGAGCTGGCAGGAGTAGAGGAGCTAATAAGTGGATTTTGCAGATAACTGTTTTTGCTTCTTTACTTTACTCATTAATACCCTGCACATGTCATTCTCAATACATATTAATTTACCTAGTTGTTTTGAATAGGTGTGCATTACTTTTCTGAACTCCATGAACCTTTTTCTTTTATTGACAGACATTTAGTTTTCAGGAAATTTACCCATTACACACTGAGCTCACTCTGCTGCATATGTCACAGTAAACATGGAAGCTGCTTCTGACCCACAGTTTAGGAAATGACAGTGTATGGTCAGTGTATCCACTTTGTTCCTAATGGATATTACCTGTTCTTCCTCCATCTCAGGTGCCATTCTGGCAACCACTGAGATTAATACAGGTGCCATTCAGGTTCTCCCTCTTCCCATGGTGAGGTCTGGGAATTCAGGCCAAGAGGCCAGGTGGTCAGCAAATGAGACTCAGGCCTCCTAGTTCTATTCATTTTCCAACTCTCTCCCTTCATTTCCTCCAGGCCTAGCACAAGATCCTAGAGCAAGCCTTCACACACACTTGATCTAGGATCCCAAAAACAGCCTTGACAAGAAACCCTTGGGTTTCATCATCTTCATCCTCATCTTTGCTGTATTTTACATCCGATCTGAGAATATCCCTGTGACTAAGCCATAGGTCTGCTTGGAGCTGGGAAGCCAACACTTAACTGACAATCATCCACCTAAAAGGCTAGTTTTTCTGTGTATTTGTCCCAATCAGGTGATCTTCCTGACCCAGGGATCGAACCAACATATTTTGTATCTCCTGTACTGGCAGGCATTGTTTACCACTGAGCCATCAGGGAAGCCTTCTAAATGAATTAAAATCTGCTTATCTGGAATATTTTGGGTTGGCCAAAATGCTCTTTGGGGTTTTACCATAAGATGTTAGGGAAAAGTCCAAACAAACTGTTTGGGCAAGCCAATATTTAAAGCAACTGAATGTGTGAAAATTGAGTTTGGTGCTGGCTGGCTTTTTGGCTAATGGATTCCAGCTTGTTGTGAAGACATAAAGAGAGACCATCTTTGGCCCCGTCAAATAACGATGTCTGTGTTGGAAAATAAATTGGTGTGTTTTTTCCAAGTATGAGTGTGTTCATAGGAATATGTTTGTGTCATTAAGTAAATGTTTGTGCAAGTTCATGTATATAAGTGAACAGGTGATAACGCACAGGGATATTAGTATGTTTGTGTATGTAAATGAAAATGTAAGCATGCTTATTTGTCTCACTTTTTTTTTCTGCCCATGCCATGTGCCTCATGGCACTTAGTTTCTGGACCAGGGATTGAACCCAGGGCCACAGCAGTGAACGTGTAGAGTACTAACTACTGGACTTCCAGGGAATTTCCATATGATATTTTAAAAGCACATCTGACCCTAAAACAACAAAGGTTTGAACAGTGCAGATCCACATAAATGCAAATTTGTTCAACAGCAAGTACTACACAATATGTATTAGTTGTGAGGTAAAATCCTGGATTCACAGGAACCTGATATTCAAAGAGTAAACCATATGTTATATATATTTAAGTGCACATGGAGGGTCCATACCCCTAAGCCCTGCATCACACAAGGGTCAATGACATTAGTATATTTGAGTGAATGAATTTGTGAGAGTGTATATGAGTAAATGTGTGAGCTTCTTTGTGCATGTGAACACATTCCTATTTCTGAGCATGTTAATGTATATGTGAGTATGAATGTAGAATGTAAGCATGACAATGATTGATTTTCCCAGCACATTGACGTGAATGTATTAGTAGTTACTGTGAGCAAATAAGTGTATGACCATGTCTGTGCAAGTGAATGTTACCTTGTACATGTATATAAGCACATGTGAGAGTGACCATGGTGCCTATTCAAATATGAGTTTACATGTGTAAAGTGAATGGGACTTTTCCTATGGATGAGTGAATTTGTGAACATGGACATGAATGTTAGCATATTCGTGTGTATGTGAATGAATATGTGTATGAGCATCTGAAAACAGAGTATGTTTCTGTGAGCTAATGTGCAAGTGTGTGCATGTGAGTATATTAGAGCATCTGTGTGTGTGTGTGTAAATGTGTGAACTTCATGTTAAGTGTGAGCATATTCATCTGTAAGCATATGAATACGATGTTCTTTGTGAGTATGTTGTACCTGGGGAAATGTATGAATATGTGGTCAGGAACATATAGAAGTGTGTGTGTGTGTGTGTGTGTGTGTGTGTGAGTGAATGTGAGCAGGTTTGAGGGAATGCATGTATAAGCATGCATTTTATTGAGTGAATGTGTTCAGTTGTTCAGTTGTGTCCGACTATTTGTGACCCCATGGACTGCAGCATACCAGGCCTCCCGATCCATCACCAACTTCTGGAGTTTACTCAAACTCATGTCCATTGAGTTAGTGATGCCATCCAACCATCTCCTCCTCTGCTGTCCCCTTCTCCTCCTGCCTTCAATCTTTTGCAGCATCAGGGTCATTTCAAATGAATCAGTTCTTGAGCTTGTCAATAGGCATATGGGGTCAGAGGGAGGGAGCATGGACCAAGGTCAAAGTCTGGGGATTGTCAGATGTAGATAATACACATTATCTCTGAGGCACTTCACCAGTATCTTTCACATTCTGATCTGTTTTACACTTGATACCTTGGTTGGGAGAGGATGGGATACATTATCCTTTTTTTGTCATGCAGATCTGAGACATATGAGAAAAAGATAGTCCGTGGATTGATTTGACCCTGCTTATGTTGTCAGCCTGCTTATTTAACTTACATGCAAAGTATAAGCCCTCGAGCAGCTGCTGTTCACAACACTCTGGCTTCCAGGTCTCTGGCCCAGTGGGAAGAAGCTGTGCAAGCTTCACCCTGGCACCTCCTCCTCCTCTTCTCACTGCCCCTTCTCAAAGAACATTAAATGTGCTAACTGAACCTGAATAGGACAAAGTTGTTAAGGCGTCTGCTGGTGAACTTGTTGGGGAAGAGGAAGAATGGGTTAGTCTTAGACACTACTTCACCTCTGACACAAAGACTCGATTCAGTCTGGTGTGAGCATGCACAGGGAGATCTAGGAGTCCCCAAACTCTGAGGCCATTGAACCAAATTCCCCAAAGTCCTGCCTGAAGAGAGGGAGAGGTGGGAGGAGAGGTGACTCTACGGGGTAAGTGCCACTGCCTGGATCCTTCTTGCCACTGATTACCTCACAGACCAGGGGATGGGCTTGGGCTCAACTTGCCTGTGGAGTATGCACTGGTTTGAATGGGTTTCAAGGACTGTTGACATGAAACTACCACTTTTCTTGGCAGCACTTTCTTTCCCATTCTCACTGTTCTTTATCCTCATCCCTCATCCTTTCTCCTGACTACTCTACTCATCTGTGTCCAGTGTCAGCTCTCATTCTCCTGCTGCCTCTCACTTTCTTCCATTAAATGCAATTCACAGTGTAACCCAGTAATGCTCACTCCTTGAATCCTAGAGTCTCACTCTCTTTCACATTCAAGTTGCGAATATCTTCTCAGGTCCTCTTTTATCCCAGAGTGACACCCCGGTAACTTTAACCTTGCCCTTGCAGTACTTACAGGCCCCTGGCAGATGCTGGCCATCCTCTTCTCCTGCTCTTTGGGGCTGAGCATCCTTCCTCTCCAGATGATGCTGCAGTTGTAGGCCAGGCAGAGAACCTACGTCCTAGGATACCTGTACCGGAGTGTTGTGTTTGTTCTCTGCTTTCCCCAAACCTGCCATACACTCCATTCATATGCAACTGTCCCACCTACTGGCCTCCCCAACACACACACACACACACAATGACAGCTTGAGACTTAGTGCCTACTATGCTCTGTTCTGTCTAAACAAAGTCTAAAGTTGTTCTTGCATTCCCCTCTTCATCCAGTTCAGTTCAGTTACTCAGTCATGTCCGACTCTTTTTTGACTCCATGGACTGCAGCACGGCAGGCCTCCCTTTCCATCACCAACTCCCGGAGTTTACTCAGACTCATGTCCATTGAGTCGGTGATGCCATCCAACCATCTCATCCTCTGTTGTCCCCTTTTCCCCTTCTCCTCCTGCCTTCAATCTTTCCCAGCATCAGGGTCTTTTCAAATGAGTCAGTTCTTCACATCAGGTAGCCAAAGTATCGGAGTTTCAGCTTCAGCATCAGTCCTTCCAATGAATTTTCAGGACTGATTTCCTTTAGGATTGACTGGTTCGATCTCCTTGCAGTCCAAGGGACTCTCAAGAGTCTTCTCCAGCACTATAATTCAAAAGCATCGATTCTTCTGTGCTCAGCTTTCTTTATAGTCCAACTCTCACATCCATACATGACCACTGGAAAAACCATAGCTTTGACTAGACAGACCTTTGTTGGCAAAGTAATGCCTCTGCTTTTTAATAAGCTGTGTAGGTTTGTCATAGCTTTTCTTCCAAGGAGCAAGTGTCTTTTAATTTCATGGCTGCAGTCACCATTTGCAGTGATTTTGGAGCCCACAAAAATAAAGTCTCTCACTGTTTCCCCATCTATTTGCCATGAAATGATGGGCCAGATGCCATGATCTTAGTTTTCTGAATGTTGAGCTTTAACTTTTTCACTCTCCTCTTTCACTTTCATCAAGAGGCTCTTTAGTTCTTCGCTTTCTGCCATAAGGGTGGTGTCATCTGCATATCTGAGGTTATTAATATTTCTCCCAGCAATCTTGATTCCAGCTTGTGCTTCATCCAGCCCAGTGTTTCTCATGATGTACTCTGCAAATAAGTTAAATAATCAGGGTGACAATATAAGCAGGGTGGCCAAGCCTTCACCCAAGGCTTGGCCAAATCAATCCAGGGACCACCTTTTTCTCATATGCCCCTGATTTGAATGACAAAAAAGGATAATGTATCCTACCCTCTCCCAACTAAGGTAACAGGTGTAAACAGATCAGAATCTGAAAGACACTGGTGAAGTGCCTCAGAGATAATGTGTATTATCTACATCTGACAATCCTCAGGCTTTGACCTTGGTCCATGCTCCCTCCCTCTGACCCTAGATGCCTACTGACATGCTATCTTGCTTAAAACAATGGGAAAATGTGCTTACTGTTTTTAAATTGCTGCTGTTAGCCTTTTCTGAAATACAGGAGAACATGAGCTAGCAAGTCATGAGGTAGCAACTCCCATGACATCTAAGACTCCCATGAGGGAGCAAATCTCCTGACACCCACCAGTGCTTGGCCCAACTTACCCAAAAGTTATCAAGCAAGGGGAATTGTCTGTGCTACAACACCTGAATTCTCCTACACCCGTTCCTCTGGCCCTCAGTTTCCTCCCTAGGGGCCCCACCTAGAAGTATTGTCTTTATAAGGTAAGGTATAGGATCTTGCTCTCTGCCTTCTCCATGTCAGCATCCCAACCCCTAGGTACACACTCACACTGGAACATGTGCCCCACACTTTATCCCCTCACATTCTGGAGGGAACAATGGAACAAAAGGAAAGCAACAGTCACCTGATTCACCTCCAAAATTCAGGGCCCATGGCAGTGACCTTGGTTTTCAAGGAAGCTCCCAGGGCAAACATGTTACCCTCACTGGTTTAAACATAGGTGCCAAATCCTCACAGTTGTGTGCTCTTTAGGGTAGAGTCCCTGGAAATTCGGTATTAGCATTCATTAACCTTATAGATTCCATATGTAGTTCAACCTCGTGTGTGTGTGTGTGTGTGTGTGTGTGTGTATGTGTATGTATGCTAAGTTGCTTCAGTCATGTCTGAGTCTGCAACTCCATGGACTGTAGCCTGCCAGGTTGGTCTGTTCATGCGATTCTCCAAGCAAAAATACTGGAGTGGGTTGCCATGCCCTCCTCCGGGGAATCCTCCCAATCCAGGATTGAACTTGCCTCTCTTATATTTCCTGCATTGGCAGGAGGGTTCTTTATCACTAGCGCCATCTGGGAATCCTTTGTTCAACCTTCTGCTAGGTCGCTTCAGTCGTGTCTGACTCTGTGCGACTCCCCCGTCCCTGGGATTCTCCAGGCAAGAACACTGGAGTGGGTTGCCATTTCCTTCTCCAGTGCATGAAAGTGAAAAGTGAAAGTGAAGTCGCTCAGTCGTGTCCAACTCTGAGCGATCCCATGGACTGCAGCCTACCAGGCTCTTCCATCCATGGGATTTTCCAGGCAAGAGTACTGGAGTGGGGTGCCATTGCCTTCTCCGGTTCAACCTTCTATACAACCTCTATTCAATGTACCCTTCTTTTGTCATTGATTTATGGTTCCAGGTGGGCCCTGGGCAAGAGAATACTACTCCTATTCTGTGGAATCAGGGTGGGTTTCATGTCACATCGAGCTGTGTGTTCCAGGCTACCTGCCCTTTCCAAGGGGAAGGTTCAGAGTGAATACGGAAATAAACTGACTCATTAGCGTCATGGTGGCTTGTGTTTATGTTTCTTCACCATTTCTCATGTCTGATCTAGAAATCTCAATGCTAGGCTAGTTTGGATTTTATTTGACAGCTAATGTGATTACCAGTTCTTGACATAATCAGGCTTGATTTATAAAGATCATGCTGACTGCAGTGTGTTGAACAGACTAGAGGGACCAACACTAATATCAGAGAGTAAAGAAATTGGGATGTTGTTGCAGTAATTCGGGAGGAATATGTCGAAGGGCTGCCCTGGGGGTGGCTTATGATCAATGCAGAGATGAGTACAGAGGTGGCATGTTTGCTGGAGGTTGAACCAACAGGCAAGCAACTGGGTCTGGGTAGGTGAGATAGACAAGACAGAGATCATGTGCTCAGTTTTTAACAAACTCAACAGAGTAAGAAGCCAGGGTACAGGAGCCTTCCCTATAGAGCCTGACTGATGGAGCAGAAAATTTTACCTTAAGCAGCATAGAGCCCTTGGCCTGCATTCCCATTTCTGTGGGTAGTTCTCCTGCAGTCACACGAGAGTGTGTGCTTCAGGTGTAGCTCCTTCTCAAGGGAGTGTACAGAGAGCAGAAGGCCTCTGGCATGTGAAACCAGAGAAGTGGGGGAAATTCCAGGATCAGAACAAAAAGTCTGGTGGTTAGAAGCCTGGGAGTACCCCACTGCTCATCTCTGCAAGTCAGGAAGTTGGGATCTCAAGAGGAAGAAGTGTGGAGCCTGAGGGAGTACCACTGGTAAGTTTACATGGTGGGGCAGGTTTGCTCTGTTTCAGTTCTATTCAAGTTAACACAAAAGTGTCAAGTGTCATGACTTCTGGTGGTCCACTGGTTAAGAGTATGTACTCCCTATATAGGGTGCCTAGGTTTGATCCCTGGTCAGGCACCTAAAATCCAAATCGAGATGATTTAGAATCACAACTAAGAGTTCGCATGCCTCAATTAAAGGTCCCACATGCCCCAAATAAAGATCCCACGTGCCACAACCAAATATTCCGCATGCTGCAACTAAACAACTAAAGACCTGCATGGTATAACTCAAAGATCCCACCTACCACAACGGAAAAACCCCTTGTGCTCTAACTAAAGTTCCTGCGTGTTGCAATGAAGATCCCACGTGCCACAACTAAGCCCAACATAGCCAAATAAATTAAACAAATATTTAAATATTAAATATACAAAGATTCATTTAAAAACCTTCACCTGGCTACAAATGAACATATCTATGAAACAGAAACAGATTACAGGCACAGAGAACAAACTTCTGGTTACTGAGGCTGGGTTGGGGGGAGGTTGTAGGAGAGGAATGGATTGGGTGTTTGGGACTAGCAGATACAAACTATTGTACACAGAATGGATAAACAAGTTCTTACTGTATAGCACAGGGAACTATATTCACTAACCTGTGGTAAACCGTAATGGAAAAGAAAAGAGAGAATGTCTAAATATGTAAAACTGAGTCACTATGCTGTGCACCTAAAACTAGCACAACACTCTAGCATCTATACTTCAATTAAAAAAAAACCCTCAAGTGTGTAGAAGCATCAGATGTACACGATGTGATGTCAGCACCCTGTCTGAAACCTTCAGAACCATTCTCATAGTTTTTGCTGAAACAGACAAGTCACTGGTCATCAGTAAATGTCACGTTATTTCCCAGACGACAAACAACAGAGAAGAACCTGGCTGTCACCTTTCCGAGGCTGTGCCTTCTCTGGCACACATGTAGACACACAGTAGTAAGTGTACACATTCTTTCCCCTGCTCCCTTCTCTTCCTATGGTGAGTGAGCCAGAAGAACATGGTGAGGAAACCTCCTCTTCTTCACCAGCTTTTATCCAGGTGATGGGGTACAAACACTGGGTCCATGCCATCAAGCAGGATGAAGGGCTGGAGTAGAAGGGGCAGGCATTCTGGCAAGTGGAGAGGAGGGGAGGCAGGCAGCAGGTAGCCCACAGAAAAAAGATTAGTTCAATCCCCTAAAAAGCCCCATCTTGGAGTCAGCATGGACACAGCTCTCCATGTTGGTGGGGATCCAAACAGGGGCAGCTGATTGCCCTGGAAAAAGCAATCTTCCACCTTCAGTGCCCTCCTGAGCTGAGCTAACCAGTCTACATTCTCCAGCACAAAGTCACATTTTCCCACCTAAGCTGGGACTGTCACTACATCAACGATCTGGTATACAACTCTTTTTAGGGCTAGCAAATGGCTTGACACTGAGAGAGCCATCTGGCCATCGAGCAACAAAATCATTTCAGATTCTGAGGCCTCAAGAGTGTCATCTCAAAGACATTCATTCTGGAAGCAAGCATTTCTCTTGTTAATCACATGCTTTCAGACTGGAGGTGTCTTGGATGAGGACAGGCAAGTACCCAGTCTGAACCCTGCAGAGAGTTGGCCTTTCCAAAGCTTTCTGACATGCTCACCCAAGATACGTGAGACCTTCAGCAGGGATAATTCCTCCCAAAGGGCATGCGAATGGGAACAGTCCCTGAGCATCACTGTGATCCTATAGTACTTTCAGACAATGGCAAAGTCCTCCAATGTACTTGCGTCTGTTCACATTATATTCTATAAAGTCAATACAAGTAATGAATTAGTGACTTACTAAAACATTGCTCCCAAAGGAAATAAAGGGTTAGGTTCCTGTGAGCCTCTGGTCACAACATTTTCATCAATCAATCAATTTATTAACTTGTTTTATAGCTATTTCTATTTAAAGATACAATTTAATCAGAAACCCAGAATTTGTAAAACCATTTATATTAACAAAATGATAAAACCTTCTGACAAAAGACTCTAGAATCTGTCCAAGTCTAAATCAATGGACACTTACATTACTATCTCCAGAGGTCCCTTCATTGTTGAGGAATTAGTAACCTCTGTTATGCCCCAGTGGCATCTCTGACCACCCATGACATTTAAAAGTTGCTCACAGGCCACTGATGCAAGAAACTACCCTTCTTGGCCCTGTACTACATATGATTATAGAGTGGCAACTATCAGCCACATACTGGGCCATCCTCAAAATAGAGGTACTCAGAGACCCTGAGCCAGTGAATCCTATTCTCTCAAAATGGGTATGTTGTAACCCTAACCCCCGATGTGACTATATTTGGAGATACTGCCTTTAAGGTGTAACTAAGATTAAATGAGGTCATAAGTATGCAGCTGTAATCCAACTGGAGGGCATCCTTATAAGAAGAGTAAGAGATTCCACAGAGCTCTCTCTCTCCCCACACTAAACAAAGTAAATACCATGTGAGGACACAGTAATAAGACAGCTGTCAGTCAAGGAAAAAGGTCTTACCAGAGTATAAATTCTTGTACCAAATTCTAGATTTCCAACTGGATTAAACTGTGGGCCTTTGTAACAACTTAAATTCTTTCCTCCCTCTGTATTCAAATTTTCTGATTTCTTTCTCTTGGATCCTTTTTGCTTCTTTGTTACTGGATATACCTTGTGTGTCTGTAATGGGGGAGGTGTCACCGCTGGAAACCTGGTGGAATACAGAGCAGAGAGCAGGAGGTGAGCAGGCTAACCACGAGGTGGGACGGGGAGCTTGTTCTTCCACAAAGACTCACCTCTCAGGTGAGAACATCTTGGAAAGGGAAGGTGGGAATTGATCAGGGGCACCAAGCCTGAGAGTGGCGAGAAGAGAAGCAGCCCAGCAGCTCGACTCCATGAAGCATGCTGTGAACCAATCCCTTGGCTTCTAAGAGCAATGGGTCTAACGCACATCCGGCTGCCAAATAGGGAGGAGGAAGCCTGGTGCACAACTGGCTACGACCACCGTGATGCCATAGTGAGGTTAGCAAATCCTGCAGATGGCAAGATTCATTCAAAAAGATGCCAGATCCTGCTTCCTATCATGGTTTGGGCACTACCCAGCCCTCTGCTCATTCTGGTCCTTGCAGTCATTGCTGGCTCAGCTTCAGCTCAAGCTCCCTGGAAGCTGGAGAGGGGTCAGGGGGTTGGGGGACCAAGGCATCTCGCCCTGCACCTACCGTCTGTAAGAATGCAAAACCTGCTTTATGCTTAAAACAGCTTATGCCCAAGAATTTTCTTTGTGTGGTGAAAGGAGTCATTTGACTGCCCAGGTTGAATTATGAAAGATCTGGACACCTTTGAGAGATCAGGAGATAGTTGGCTGGGGGTCACTTCCAGACCCTTGGGCTTCCAGTAAACCAGAGTGTCTCGCCTCTGGAAGGGGTAGAAGGGGGTCAGTCAATGCATTTTCTGATAGGGCTCTGGCGCCTCATCAGGACAGAAACTGGGCTCTCAGACTGCCCCCTCCCTTAGCTAAGGGAGGCAAAGGTGAAGTGAGGGTTCTTGGCTGCCATCATAGAAGGGGAAAAGAAGGCAAAGGTCAGTGTATCAGATCTTCAGGGCAACTGGCCCCTGGAGATGAGGTCACTCTAAGGCTCCAGCGTTTTGGCCCCAACATGTAGAAAAAAAAGCCTGACATTTTTGTTTTTGTTTAGTCACTAAGTCATGTCAACTGGGTTGGGGAATGTGAGGTAGACAAGACTCAGTTTTTAGCAAACTCAATAGAGTAAGAAGCCAGGGTGTGGTGAATGTGTGCTCAGGAGCCCTCACCACGGAGTGTGCAAGATGGAGCAGAAAAGTCAATCTTGAGCAGCATAGCACCCTCTGGCCTGTACACCCATTTCTGTGGATAGTGCTCCTTCAGTCACACCAGGAAGTATACTTCAGGTGTTGGTCCTTCTCAAGGGAGTATAGAAAGAACAGAGGCCTCTGGCTTAGGAGGCCAGAGAAGTATGAGAAATTGCAGGATCAGAGCAAAGAGTCTAGAGTTTGGGAACCTGGGAGTACCCAATTGCAGGTCTCTGCAAGTCAGGAAATTGCAATCTTGGGAGGCAAAATGTAGAGCTTGGGTAATCCCACTGGTAAGTACACATGGTAGGGTTTGTTTGCTGTGTTTCAGCTCTATTCAACTTAATACAAAAGTCTCAACAAAAAAGATCTCATATGCTGCAACTAAAATATCCTGCATGCCTCAACTAAAAAGAACTCACATTGACCCCCATGCCACAATTTAAAGATCCCCCATGCCACAATTAAGATCCTATGTACTTCAACAAAGATCCCACATGCCACAACAAAGATCCTGCATACCATAACGAAAAGATGCCCCATTCCATTATGTAAACAACTGAAGATCCCACACAGTGAAACAAAGATTCCTCATACTGCAGCAAATACCCTGCATACCACAAATAATGGATCCTGTATGTCAAAACAAAATGATCCTACAAGCTACAACAATGATCCCACATGCCCCAACTGAAGGATCCCGCATGCTGTGAGGAAACAACTAAGGAACCCACATGCTACAACAAAATATCCCACACACCACTACAAAGATCCCACGTACCACAACTAGAGGATCTTGCATGCTGAAACTAAGGATCATACATACTGCAAAACGGATCACCATGCCACAACTATAGATCCCACATGGTGCATCAAAGATCCCCCGTGCTGCAACTGAAGACCCATATGCTGAACAAAGGTCCTGCATACCACAACTAGAATATCCCTTGTGCTTTAACTAAAGTTCCTGCAAGTGCCAATGAAGATCCCACGTGCCACAACTAAGACCAACATAACCAAATATATTAAACAAATATTTAACAATTCAATATAAAAAAGATTCATTTATAAACCTTCACCTGGCTACAAATGAACATATCTATGAAACAAAAACAGATTACAGATCACAGAGAACAGACTTCTTGATACCAAGGTGGAGGTAGGGGGAGGTTATAGGAAAGGAATGGATTGGGATTTGGGGACTAGCAGATGCAAACTATGATACACAGAATGGATAAACAACAAGGTCCTACTGCAGCACAGGGAACTATATTCAATATCCTGTGGTAAACCATAGTGGAAAAGAATATAAAAAGATGTCTAAATATGTATAACCGAGTCACTATGTTGTGTACCTGAAACTAATATAACAGTGCTATACTTCAATAAAAAGAAAAACCCTCAAGTGTGTAGAAGCGGCTTACCTCCAACATACGGATTCAGATGGACACAATGTGCTGTCAGCACCCTGTCCGACCAAAACCTTCACAATCATTTTCATTTGCTTAGTTGTTGCTGAAACAAAGGAGTCCCTGGTCATCAGTAAATGTCACATTATTTCCCAGAGAACAAACAACAGAGAACACCCCAGCTGTCACCTTTCCAGGGTCATGCCTTCTATGGCACAGATGTTGACGTATCTAGTCATACCTGTACACATTCTTTACCCCATCCCCTTCTATCCCCACGGTGAGCCCGCCAGCAGCATATGGTGAGGAAGCCTCCTCCTCCTCCCCAGCTTTTATCCAAGGACTGGGTCCATGTCAACAGCCAGAATGAGGGGCTGGGCTACAGGGAGCAGGCATTCAGGCAAGTGGAGAATAGAGGAAGCATACAGGGGGCAGTCCACAGAAAAAAAGCATTAAGTCCGTCCCCTAAAGAGCCTGATCTTGGAATCAGCAGGGACACAGCTTTCCATGTTGGTGGGGATTCATCCAGGGGCAGCTGATTACCATGGGAAAAGTAATCTTCCACCCTCAGTGTCCTCCTGAGCTGAGGTAACCAGTCTACATTCTCCAGCACAAAGTTACATTATCTGAGCTGGGACTAACATTTTGTTGTAACATCCATATCAACCTTGCTCTTGTATACCTGTTTTTAGGGCCAGGAAATGGCTGGACACTGAGAAAGAACTTTCTGGCCCTTACCAGCAAAATCATTTCAGATTCTTAGGCTCAATGGTGTCTTCTCAAAGACATTCATTCTGGGAGCAAGCAAGCAAGCATTTCTCTTGTTAATCATGTGCTTTGAGACTGGAGATGTCTTCAATGAGTAAACACAAGTACCCAGCCTAAGCCCTGCAGAGAGTTGGCCTTTCCAAAGCTTTCTGACCTGCTCAACCAAGATATCTGACCTTAAGCAGGGATGTTTTTTCCAAAAGGGCATAGAAACAGGAAGAGTTGCTGAGCAGCACTGTGATCCCATGGTACTTACAAACGATGACCAAGGAATATCAGTCCCTGCAATGCGTTTGTGTCTTTTCACTCTATATTCTATATATTCTTAAAGTCAATACAAGTAATGAATTAGTGACTACTAAAACATTAATCCCAGGGGAAATGATGGGTTAGGTTCCTATGAGCCTCTGGTCACAATATTTTCATCAATCAATCAATATATAAACTTGTTTTCTATTACTGTCTATAAAGTTACAATTTAATCCAATTAGAAAACCAGAATTTACTATGCCAATTTATATTAACAAATCTTACAACAAAAAACTCTAGAATCTGTCCAGATCTAAATCAATGGACACTTCCATTAGTGTCTCCAGAGATTCCTTCATTGTTGAGGCTCTAGTAATCTCTGTTATGCACCTCCCAGCATCTCTGGACCACCCATGACACCTGTAAGTTGCCCATAGGGCACTAGTGCAAAAACTACACTTCTTGGCCCTGTACTACAAATGATTATAGAGTGGCAACCATCGCCCATATATTGGGCCGTCCTCAAAATAAAGGTACTCAGAGACCCTGAGCCAGTGAATCCTAATCTTTCAAAATGGGTATGCTGAAACTCTAATCCTCAATGTGACTATATTTTGAGATATGGACTTTAATGGCCAATTAAGATTAAATGACATCATAAGCATGGAGGTGTAATCCAACAGGAGGGTATCCTTATAAGAAGAAGAAGAGATATCACAGAGCTCTTGCTCACTACCAACACTAAAAAAAGAAAAGGCCACGTGAGGACACAGTAATTGACACCTGTCTGCCAAGGACAAAGATGTTACCTGGGTAGAAATTCTTTTAGCAAATTCTAGATTTCCAACTGGACTAAACTGTGGTCCTTTGTATCAGTTTAAATTCTTTTCTCCTTCTGTATTCAAGTTTTCTAATTTCTTTCTCTCTCATCCGTTTTGCTTGTCACTGGATATACTTTGTGCGTGTGTGATGGAGAAGGGATCCTCTCTACACTACTCATATTTATGCATTTCTTCCTTCAGAGAGCCTCAACTCAGGTTCATTAGGGATAGCGGCCTCCCTTATGACAATGGTTGTGTAACAAGTTTTAAGCACTCTGGCTTAAATTGGGTTTGAATTTATTTCATCACTGTGTCACAAAAGTGCAGTGATCCTTTTTCACTATACCTAGAATGATCAGGACTTTTACTTCAAAAGAGACATAGGTAACAGAGTGGCACAGCAGAAGATTGCTGGGTCCCCAAACCAGAGAGGGGTCTACTGAAACCATATTCTGGTATGGTGCTGCCACTTAGGTTGCATTGAAATCTTTTTTTTTTTTTTTTTTTTTTTTTGGTCTTTTCTGTCTGTACAAAATCTCTCACAATATTTTAGATGTCAAGCAGTACAAATTTACACCTTTGAATTTTATCTTCATTTAATCACGAATGGTCCAGACCTTCTGGGTGGTTATGGGGAAAGATTCAGAGATCCAGTGACTCCTCTATTGGGTAGCCCAGGAAGGGCGGGCATTACAGGACAATGTAGGACATGTAGGGGTTGCATTCTGGAACAGGATGAATCAGAAGGGTCTGTGGGAAGAGGGTTTTGCAGTATTAAGTGGGTGAGGTAGCCCCTGATTCCTGAGCCAGATGTGATTGGGTTCTCTGAATAACTCTGCTGGCTAACAAGGAAACACTATTCAGGAGGACTATGCAGGAATGCATCTGGTGCATTCAATAAGGAGAGTCTGAAGAGGACACTATCTGGTGGAGCAGAGCGAGGAAAGAAACTTGAGATTAGGGCATTTAAGGTCCTCTCAATTATACCAGATATCAACTCAGCAACTTAGGCCTCACCCCAACACTGGCCACTCCTTGTAACAAGTACCCATCGGCATGTGCATAAGTACACACACAGGAAACATTACACAAGACTGAGGATGAGGAGAACTTAGTCCCTGGACGTGGATACATGGACCTGTTGGCAACAGTTCTCCAACCCCTGTGATTTGGTCACTGTTAGCTAACACAGTAACGTAGGCAATGAAACAAGGGGGCTCCATCTCAAGTGCACATCCCCATCCCTACCACCAATTCCTCTAGGACTGGCAACCAGGCAGGGAGCATGGGCAAGGGTTTAAAAGCCCAGGCTGACATCTTCCCCAGCCGTCTCCTTCTAAAAGGTTGTCTACTCACCCACGGCCCCCCAAGCCCCTGGTAGCCTGGCAACTCCTGATAGCTTACAGTGAATGATGTCAGATTCGTGATCTCCAAAGAAGAAGATTCAGCTTCGGGACAGGGGACCAGGCTTGATTACTCAAGAGCTTTTGTGTAGCAGAGTTTTATTAAAGTAAGAAAAGGGACAAAGAAAGCTTCTGACAGAGACTTCAGAAGAGGGGATGGAGAATACCTCCCTTGCTAGTCTTTAGCAAGGGAATTATATACTTTTTAATAAATTATTATAATAATTCAAAAGAATGTCTCAAGTTTGTGAAAATTTTACCAGACCCACTCCCACAATTACATTTTAAGATAACAGGATTAGAACTTAACAACAGAAAGATCCTACCAGACCCACTCCCATTATATATATTTTAAGATATCAGGATTAGTCAGAAGGTTTTCAGGAAGGACAAACTGTCGTCAAGCAGGATACATTATTGTTATATAATCCTTAGTACAGAGTTTAAACTTAGTTGTTTCTTCTGTAATCATCAGTTCTGGGCTTAAAGAAAAAAACGTACAGACTAAGGAATGTAGAGGAAAAAAAGATGTTTGTCCTTTCTTCCTCCTTGAGAATTCCAGACCCCTCTCTCCTTGGGGACCCCTGGACTTCTTATCAATCTGCCTAGGAATTGACTCTCTCACTCCTGCTTACCAATTAAAGAAGTGCAGAGTGAAGTCAGGAACATCAGAGGAGAGGTTAGATGTCAAAGTAGAATTTTCAGGTGGAATTGTGGTCGTCACCCTTCAAGAGCTGGATCCTGGTGAGCAGTAGATGCACAGGGACTTGCTGCTCATCCGGACACCATTGCTCCGAACACTGGAGACTGCTACAGACCTGGCAGAAGACAGAGGAGGGGGTGAGCGGGCTAACCACGAGGTGTGGCGGGAAGCTTGTTTTTCTGCAGATATGGTACTAAGCTAAGACCATCTTGGCAAGGGAGGTAGGGAAGGTGGGAATCAATCAGGGTCCCTGAGCCTGGGTGCGGAGAGTAGAGTACTCCACAAAGCATGCTGCGAAGGAATCCCTGGATTCTAAGAGCGCTAAGTAGGATGCACTTCCAGCTGCCAGCTAGGAATCAAAAACCCTGTGCACAACTGGCCCCGCCTACCCTGATGGAATCATGAGGTAAGCAAATCCCACAAATGCCAGGAACCAATCAAAAAGATAGGTCCTGCCTATTATGGTTTGGGTACTGCCAAACTCTTTGCTCATTCTGGCCTCTGCTGTCATTCCTGGCTCAGCCCCAGCTCCAGGTCTGTGGCAGCTGGAGAACTGGGAGAGGGGTTGGCAGTGTGGGGCACCTCATCCTGCACCCACCATCTGTAAAAAATGCAAAATCTACTTTTTCCTTTAAAGAACTTATGCCCAAGAGCTTGCTTTGTGGGTTGAAACAAGCAAATTTACTGCCAAGGTAGTTGTGAAAGATCTGGACACCTTTGAGATAAACCAGAGTGCCTCTCCTCTGAAAGTGGTGGAAGAGGGTCAGCCAATGCATTTTATGATAGGGCTCTGGAGCCTCATCAGGATGGAAAACTGGGCTCCCAGACTACCTCCCTCCCTTAGCTAAGGGAGGCAAAGGTAAAGTGAGGGCTCTTAGCTGGCATCATAGAAGGGGAAAAGAAGGCACAGTTCAGTGCATCAGATCTTAAGGGCAATTAGCCCCTGGAGAGCAGCACACTCCTAATGCTCCAGTGTTCTGGCCCCAACACGTAGAGAAAAAAGCCTCACATTTTCATTGTTGTTTTCCTTTAGTTGCTAAGTTGTGTCAATCTCTTTTGCAACCCCATGGACTGTAGTCTGCCCAGCTTCTCTGTCCATGGGATTTCCCAGGCAGACTACTAAAGTGGCTTCTCATTTCCCTCTCTGGCGATCTTTCCAACTCAGTGATCAAACCTGAGTCTCTTGCATCTCCTGCACTAGCAGGCGGATTCTTTACCACTGAACCACCATAGAAGTACTCTAAATGGATTAAAATCTGCTTTTTTGGAATACATTGGACTGGCCAAAAAGTTTGTTCAGATTTTTCTGCAAGATGTTATGGAAAATGCGAACAAATTCTTTGACCCAACCCAATGTTTAAACCAACTGGTATGTAAAAACTGAGTTTGGTGCTCACTGGCTTTTCAGCTAATGGGTTATAGCCTACTGTAAAGAAGTAAAATGAGGTCATCTTTGGTTCCTTTATATAGCAGTGTCTGTGTGGAAAAATGAATGGGTGAGCCTCTTCAAGTATAAGTGTGTTAATAGGAATATATCTGTGTGATTAAGGAAATGTTTGTGCATGCATGAGTGAACAACTAACATATCCATGGATATTACCATGTTTGTGTGTGAGTGTAAAAATTTAAGCCTGTTCACTTGTCTGATATTTGGGGAGGGGGGGGGAGGGCATGTTGGGCTTCCCTGGTGGCTTACTGTTAAAGAGTCTGCCTGCAATGCGCAAGACTTGGGTTTGATCCCTGGGTCAGGAAGATCCCCTGGAGAAGGAAATGGCAACCGACTCCAGTACTCCTGCCTGGAAAATCCAGTGGACAGAGGAGCCTGAAGGGCTACAGTTCATGGGGTCGCAAAGAATTAGACTCAACTGAGCGACTTTCACCAGAGAAGGCAATGGCACCCCACTCCAGTACTCTTGCCTGGAGAATCCCAGGGACAGGGGAACCTACTGGGCTGCCGTCTATGGGGTTGCACAGAGTTGGACACGACTGAAGCGACTTAGCAGCAGCAGCAGCAGCAGCAGAGCAACTTTCACACATATGTTGTGCAGGTTGCAGGATCTTAGTTCCCCAACCAGGTAATGAACATGGGGCCATAGCAGTGATACTGCTGAGTACTAACCACTGGACTACCAAAGAATTCCCCTGTATGATATTTTAAAAGTACATCTGACTCTTAAACAATAGGGTTTGAACAGTGCAGGTCCACTTATATGCAGATTTCTTCAATAGCAAATACTACAGTACTACACAATATATGATTAGTTGAATCCATGCATGCAAAACCCTGGATTCACAGAAACATTATATTGTGATGGTAGATTATATGTTAAATATATTCAGATTCACATGGATGGTCAGAACCCCAGAATACTTGAATGAATTTTGTGTGATTGTGAGTGAATGTGAGAGTGTGTCTTGGTGAGTGTGAGCACATTCCTACTTCTGGGCATGTTAATGTGTATGTGAGTGACTATGAGTATATGGATGTAAGTATAACTGATTTAATTTGTTATCATATTCAAGTGAATGTGTGAGCAGTTATTATGAGTGAACAAGTGTGAGAGCATGTTTGTGCCAGTCAATGTGACCTTGTGCATGTCTATAACCACATGTGTGAGAATGACCATGGGAGCCTATTTAAATATGAGTTTGTGTGTTGAAGTAAATTGAACTTTTCATATGGATGAGTGAATGTGTGACCATGGGCATGAATATTAGCATATTCATGTATGTGAGATGAATGTCTGTTTTTGATCATGTGAAAGTGGAGTATATTTCTGTGAGTTAATGTCCAAGTGTGTGCATATGAGTACACTTGAATACCTCTACGTGTGTAAATGTGGGAACTTCATAGTAAATATAAGCATATTCACCTGTGAGAATATAAGTATGATGCTGTTTGTATCTTCTACATGGGGAATTGTATATGACTGGGATCATATTTGAATGTGTGTAAGTGAATGTGTGAGCTAGTTTGAGGGAATGTATGTGTAAGGACATTTTCATGAGTGAGTATGTAACTGTTCATTTGTGTAAGCTTGTTAATGTGTGAGTATTTTTGTGAAAACGATATGAGTTTGTGTTTTTATGTGAGTCATCTGTGTGTGTAGGTATAAGCTTTGTGATGCCTGTGAGAAAATTTGTATTCACATAAATACATGAAAATGCTCCTCTTTCTAAATATATTAATACACACATATAAGGGCACCTGAGTGTACTGTTGTGAGCATATATGTCTGTCTGTGAATGAATTTGTAAGCATGTTGATGTCTTAGTGGACATGTGAGCATTTTGTATATGGGAATGTGTATGGCTACATGAGTGTGTCTATGAAAGTAAATGAGGGAGCACATTATGAAAGTGAATGTGTTAGTTGCTCAGAGGCATCTGACTCTTTCTGACCCCATGGACTGTGGCCCACAAGGCTCCACTGTCCATGGAATTCTCCAGGTTAAAATACTGGAGTGGGTAGTTATTCCCTTGTCCAGGGGATATTCCCAAGCCAGGGATCGAACCCAGGTCTCCTGCACTGAAGGCACATTCTTTACCAAATATTTGAACCATGAGGGAAGACCAAATGTGTCTATACATATGAATAAATTGGTGAATATGTTTTCAGTCTGTGAATATGTCCCAATATTAGAGAATTTAGGTCTGTTGTGCATGTATATGTGCGTTTCTTGTATCTTAGTGAATCTTTGAATGTGTAAATATGAAGAACATGCTGTTGATTTGAATGACTAGTGACCACAAAGTATCTGTGAGCATGTCTATGTGTATGAAGGAATTTGTAACCATACTTGTATGTGTGACAATGTCTGTACACGTGACTGTGTGAACAACTTTAGGATGAGTATACTCATGCATGTAAGTAAATGTATGAGTGACACAGTGTATGTGAGGTATATTCGAGTATGTGAGTGAATGTATAACCACGTTAACTTGAGTCTATCTGTATTTGAATATGTCCATGTGTCAGTGTGTCTATGTGTGTGTGCTCAGTCCTCAGTCCTGTCTGACTATTTGTGACTCCATGTAGCCTACCAGGCTCCTCTGATCCATGGAATTTTCCAGGTAAGGGTACTGGAGTGGGTTCCCATTTCCTTCTCCAGGGAATCTTCCTGACCCAGGGATCAAACCAGTGTCTCTTGCATCTTCTTCACTGGCAGGTAGGTCCTTTTACCACTGCAACACCAGGGAACCACAGAGTGTCTATGAATAGAAATAAATCTGTGAGCATGTTCATATGAGTGAATGTGTAACCTGTGGAGGTATGTGAGCATCTCTTTGTGTAAGAGTGAATTGAGCCTGTTCAAATGTCAGTGTGTTAATGTGTTTTTCTGTGTTCATACATATGAGTGAATTTGTAAGCATGTTCATGCTGGTAGCATGTTCACCTGTGAGTGAATGTATAACCATGTTCATTTGTGTCAGATTCTTAATGTGTACATCTGCTTTTGAGTCATTGCAGGAGTGTATGTGTATGTGTGAATGTTGATCATATGCATGTACATGACTGTTAATGAATGTACTTGTGAGTTTGTGACCAGGTTCACTGTATGTATATGTGCCCTTGTTCATCTCTGTGTGCAAATTACTGTGTGAGTATATACATCTGATCATGTTTCTGTGTTTGAATGAAAATGTAAGCATGTCATGTATGTTCATGACTATGAGTGAATGTATGCTTTATATTTCTGTTTTTCTACATTTTTTCTTGAGCTAATGTGTAAACAAGTTTGTCAGTAAATGCATGAGTATACACACACACATACACACATCTATGTGTACATATGGAAATGCAATGTTAAGCGAATATAGAGCATCATGTGTGTGTTAATGAGTATATAAGCATGCTTGTATGTAATATATGTGTTCTTTTCTGTGAGTGAATGTGATGATGCTTGTGTATGACTAAATGTGTGTTCCTTGTGTGGAAGTGATAATGTGAAGACATTTGTGTTTTGAGCATGTGAATGTGCAAATGTTAAAGCTTGTATTTGTGAAAACATGAATTTGTGTGTTCATTTATATGTGAGTGTGTATTTGTATATATGTGAGCATGTTCATGTGTGTAAATTAAGGCATGAGTAAGTTGGTGTGCATGAAGGTATTAATGTATTTTTCATTAGTGCAACTGAACGTATAAACAAGTTTATATACATGAGCATGATGTACAATTTTAAGTGAAGTTTTAAGTGTATGTGGGTGTGCCTGTGCACATGAATTCATTTGTGAGCAAGTTCATGTGAGTGAATATATCAATATGTTTATTTCTTCATCTGTTCGTGAGTATCTAAGTGAGTTTATGTGTGTGACTGAATATGATTATGTACACTTATGTCAAATTTTCCTTTGTGTATATAAACTTGAGAGGTTTTGTGTGTTTGAACATATTAAAATATGAATACGTTCATTAGGCACATGTTTGAATATGGTTTATGTCTGAATGAACATATAAGTATTGATGTGACTATACTGAAATGTGTGGTAATGTGTAGGTATGGTCATGTATGTGATGGCAGTCATGTATGGGTTAACATGTGGACACTTTCTTGTGAAGGAATATAGAAGCAGTTTCATATGAGAATGTTCATGCCATTTAATGTCAACGTCTTAGCTTACATGACTATGCGAGCATCCTGTGATTGGATGTGAGTGTATCTAGGTGTGACTGAATGTGTGTGCATGTTTTCACATCTAAGCATGTTAATATGAGCATGTTCATTTGTGTGAATGAATGTAAGAATGTGCTCTTATGTGTGACTGAATGCATGTGTGTTCATGTGGGAGTGACTGTCTGTAGGTGTACATTCATGTGCAAGTGGGAATGAATATATGACTGCTATTTTCAGAGTGTTCATGTATCTGAGTAGATGTGTTGATATGAATGTATGTGAGCATATCTGTGTGCAAGTGACTGAGTGTGGGTCACTGTGTTTGACAGCATGTGAGCATGTTTTTGTATGTGACTGAGTTAATATACATGTACATGTGTCTATGATCATTCATGTTAATGTGTGAACTTGACATCTAGGTAAATGGTAACTATATGTGTGAGCACATTTGTTTCAATGAATATGAAAGTATGTCTGTGTGTGAGCTCATTCATGTATGAGTGAATGTAAGTATATCAGTCTCTCTGTGTGGAAGTACCAGCATGTTCATGTGTGGAAATATGTGAGTGTGTCCACATGTGTGAGTGTGTTGAAAGAAAATGTAAAATCATGGGTTTGTGTGTTCACAAGTGAATTTGTAAGGATGTATGTGTTCATGTGAGACACTGAGTGTGTCTTACATGTGAATAAATTTGTGAACATATTCATGTGAATGAGAGAATGTGTGCATTTGTGGTAGCATCCATGTGTCTACTTGTGTGTAAGAATTTACGATGTATCTGTTAGTGAATGTGTTATGTCTGCATATATGCATGAATTGTTTTAGGAAATTTGTAAGCATATGCATTAGTGACAGCAGGTATGTGTGTGTGAGAGAACACACAGATGTTTGTGCACAAGTATGTAAATATAGAATTAAGACTGGACATGTGATTTGTATAAACCATTATATGTAAGAGTATATATGTAAATGAATTTGTAAATACATGTGTGTGATTCAATGTGTTAGCACTAGAGTGTATAATCATGTTGAGATGGGGATTCACATATGTGTGACTGAATATATGTCTTTGTATGTGTGTTTATATACATTAATGACAGAAAGTATCAGTGAGTGAACATGAGCATGTATGAGTGTGTTCTATGTGTGTGAATGAATCTGTGGGTATATTTATATAAGCAAATTAATGTGTGAGTAAGTCTGTGGGATTGAACATGTGAACATGTGGATGTAAGTGTGTCCATGAGTGTTAGTAAATTTGTAAGCATTCAGTGAGTGAATGGGGTTCATCTTATAAGCATATTCATGTGTGAGTGTATTTATATAGTGATTGTATAAGCATTTGTAAGTATGAGCAGGTTCATGTACAAGTGAACACATAAGCATACTCCACTTATGATCACGTTATTTTTTGGAAGTTGAAGTGTGAGTCTGTACATGTAAGTACATGTAAGTCTAGTGTGTCAGTGATTTTGTGAGTGTGTTCATGTGAGTGAACGAATGCATTATCATGCTCATGTGAGTGAATTTTCAAGCATGTCTGTGTAAAAGAGAGAATATGTGAGACTATGTATGTGCCTATGAGTTAATCTGTCATATGCCCTTTTGAGTGAGTGAATTGTGAGAATGTTATCATTAGTGACACTGCATGTGCATGTATATTGTCAATTTTGTGTTTGAGTAAATTCATAAGTTTACTTGTATGTTTGAATACACATATATGTATGAGTGAATGGTAATCAAGTTATATACGCAGTATGTTGATATGCATCTGGGACAGGGTATGTGTAAATGAGTGTGTTCAAGTGAATTTTAAACCATGTTTGTTTCTAAGTGAATATGTGAATGTGTGTGAGCATAAATTAAAGAACACACATAAGTATATATATGAATGTTGATATATATGAGTGAATGAGTATGTGGTTATATGACCATATTTGGGTGCGTAAATGTATGAGCATTTCATGAGTGTAAATGGTGGTTGGAGTATATTTGTTTGAATGAGAGAATGAACATGCATATGTGAGTATATAAGTGTATCCATTAGTGAGTAACCTAAGAGAATGATCGTGTCAGTGAATAAATGTGTGTGCATGTCTGAAATTGATGAGTGAGCTACAGTCATGGTTAAGTGTGTTGTTGTTAGTATATTCGAGCACTGGATGTTTGTTTGTGTGGATGAGTTAATGTGTAAGCATACTAGTTTGCATGGGGTTGCTGATGACAGAGTCAATTCCTAGGTAGGTTGATAAGAAGTCCGGGGTCCCCAAGGAGAGAGGGGTCTGGAATTCTCAAGGAGGAGAAAAGGACAAACATTTTTTTCCTCTACATTCCTTAGTCTTAGTCACATAAAACGTTTTTATCTTTAAGCCTGGAACTGATGATTACATAACAAACAACTCGGTTTGGACTCTGTACTGAGGATTATATAGCAGCAATGTATCCTGCTTGAGGACAGTTTCTCCTTCCTGAGGGCCTTCTGGCTAATCCTGTTATCTTGAAATGTGGATTGTGGGAGTGCGTCTAGTAAGATCTTTGCAACCTCCAGACATTCTTTTGATTCATTGTAATAACTAATTGGAGAGTATATAACTCCCTTGCTAACACTGGCAGGGGGGCACTCTTTCTGCCCCCTTCTGATGTTTCTGTCAGAAGCTTTCTCTATCTCTTTTATACTTTAATAAAACTTTATTACACAAAAGCTCTGAGCGATCAAGGCTCGTCTCTGGCTCCGGATTGAATTCTTCTCCTCCAGAGGCCAAGAACCCCAGCATCTTTTGTGGTTCAGCAACAACCTTTCACTAATGTTTGAGTAAACATTTGAGCAAATACTTCTGTGTGTGTGTGTGTGTGTGTGAGCTTCATGAGTGTGAAAATGTTTATTTGTAATGAAAATGAGTATGTTTCTGTTTGTGTTCATTTGCATGTGTGAAGGATTTGAGAGTATATATATATGCAGGATCTTTGAAAGTGAGCATATGTCTTTTATCTTGGGAAAATTTGTGATCATGTTTTTTTGAGTTAATAGATGTTCCATCATTTTTATGTCTGTGAGTGAATGTTGCAAGTGTGATTATTAATTTGAGCTTCTTAATGGAAGAATGTATTTCTGTGAGTGAATATATGTGTGTTTGGAAGCATGTTCATTCACAAGTGAATGTGTAAGCATGTTTCTATTTGTGTGTGCATGCATATATGAAAGCATGTGTGTGTACCTGTAACATATGAATGTATTATGTATGAGTGCTATTATAACCATGCCCTTGTAAATTAATGTGTGAGCCAGTTTGAGTGAATACATGTGTAAACAAATTTTATTAATGTCACAGAGTATACAGATATCTTTGTTCCTGCCTATGAGTCAATATGTGAATATTATTTATCTGTCAGATAACTGCTGTATGGGTGTATTTGACTATGTGAGTGAATTTGTACACAAGTGAATGTGTGAGTATGTAATATGTGAGCACAATAATTTCTATAGAGAACATGTATGTTCATATGTGGAACCAGGCAGTCTAGGGAATTAACATATGAATAAATTTACATATTGACTATGACTATATATGTGATCAAGATTATATGTATGACTGTTGAGCATTAGCATGTGTTTGTGGGTATATGTGTCTATGTGTGAGGGGAAATTTGTTTAAGATGCCTTTGTAAAAATGCCTCCTCTTTAAGAAGATTTATAAAAAGGACTTTACAGGTTTCTGAATTTCAAAACATAATAGTAAACTGAGTAAAAAATAAAATAATTCTATTGAGAAACTTGATGACTTCATAAATCTGTTAACAAAAAGGATTAGTTACATAGAACTGAGTAAACTGGTAAATATGGTTGCCATTTTTCTATCCAAAAGGATTATTGGTTGAAATCTGTTTTCCAGGTGTAATAAAAACCTTCTCCTTCAATTAAATATGACTTGTAATAATTTGGTAGATTATGCTGTTTGGAATATTTTTCTTTTTCTCTCTACCTGATTGATCCTGCCAGTAACATATGTTTGTCTCAAAGATTAAGCCATGCATGAGTGTGCATGGCCAGTAAAATGAAACTACAGATAGCTCATTAAATCACTCATGGCTCCTTTAGTCACTTGATTACTGCAACTGAATTAGAACTAGTTATAGTAATTAGTGTATAAATTTGTTCTTTGTTTTCCAATTGTGCCTTGGGTCTCCCTGCTGTACTATGTCATTGTCTGTATTACTTATATCCTGTTTAATTTATAAGATTATTGTATCATGCAGTAACCAATGTGTAATTAGGCCTACAGAAAAACTTATATGGTTAAATGTTATGAGGAAATCACATTTGTAACATAAAATAATTGCAGTAGTGTGATTCTAGGGAAAAGGCAACAAGGGAAAAGGTCTCCTAGGTTGTAGTTAGAATCCAGAGAATTTTTAATTATTGATGGGGCCTGGTCCAAAACTTAACACCTGGAGTGGCATATCAAGAATGTTTGCCTGAACTAGGATGAGCCTCCCAGCACCGCGGGACAAAGGTTGATCACATAATGTTTCCCAGATAATGGTCATTCATGACCAAGAGGGGAAGACCTGAGGCATGGAATCTGTGTCCTTCAATGTGAGCCAGTCCTTCAATGTGAGCCAGTGAGCCCCAGTGAATGGGAATGCCTGCCACCTGGCAGTCATCACGCTGCAACCACTCCCTATGGTGAACCCTGAGGAAACTGAGAATGCAGGATTTCAGGCCCCAGATGACTGAGGTACATACCAAGGAAATAATTTTAGTGAGTCCTGACTTTTGCATCTTCCCATACATAGAAAAGTGCTAAATTTCTTAACTTGAGATGCCGTCTCATGGATCTGAAATTCAGTATTTCTAAGTCTACAGGTGTGAAATAAGACACTCCAAAAGAGGAACAAAAAGAAGACAAATCTCAATGTTTGAAACACTGGCAAAGACGGCAGACACTCCCAGAAAGATCCATCTGACTAAGCAGAATGATCAGCACCCCTTTTTTCCACAAGATTGTGGGAGAGACTGTGACAGTGTTGCAGGGAGGAAGTCAATTCTCAATCCATATTGGAAACTGTTTCTTTGACTTGCTTTTTGTTGCTTTTGTTATTATAATCATACTTAATAGCTTGTCTCAGAGGACCCTGTCCCTCTTCTTGACTGTAAACTAAACTGATTTTGTTCAGCTCATAGAAAGGTAATTTGTCCCTTCCCATCTGTAAACAGAGATTCACATACCCCTTCCAAAGACTGGCCATTCCCTTGAAGATGTTTTGCATGGCTGAAGACCCTTTCACTTTACTTCCTCACTGCCTCTCACTCTCTATTCTGCCTTTTGTCTTTAGTTCCTCATTGCTTCTTTCTCTCTGATCTACAAAAGAACCTGGCATCCAGACACCCACAAGATGGTTATTTTGAGGTGCTAGCCTGCCATCTTATCCATCAGCTGCTTTCCGAATAAAGTCGCTTTCCTTGCCTCAAAAAAAGAGTGAAAAAAAAAAAAGTACAAGCATGTCCTCACTTGAGGGTGCAAATATGTGAATGTGTGATCATATTTGTTTGTATGAGGGACAGAGTGTGTTTGTGTGTATATATGTGTAGAGATATTCATGGTTGACTGCACTGAGTAGCATGATAAGGTGAGAATATATTTGTAAGTAACAGTATATGTATTTTTTGTATGTTAATGCACATGTATAATTGAATATGTAGGCATATACATGAAAGAAAATAAACATCTGCCAGTGTGTAAGTGATTTTCTGAGCAAACTCATGCAACTGAATGTTGTGTGAACATGTGAATATATGTGAGTTTGTGTTTGTATGAATTCTTGAGTATCTTAGTGAATGAATGGTGGGTATTCATATATGTGAGCATGTTAATGGGAGAGTGAGAATGGACATGTGTAAAAACAATTTTATGTGACAGCAGCTATGTATGTGAATAAATCTGTAGCATGTTTGTGTGTTTAAGATTATTGAGTGTGTGAGCACATTAACATCAAGTATACTAGTGTGTGTGTGTGAGTGAATGTCTCAATGTGCGTGACCATGTAAAACTATATTTGTGATGGAGGATGATAGTGTGTCAATGTCTGACATAATGTGTGAATAACTTTGTGTATGTGATTATATTTGGCAGATGAATGAATGATCACTGTCATACATGTAAACATGAAGCTTTGAGTACATATGTTTAAGTGTGTCCATGAATTTATGAACATGTGTGTGATAAATATGTGTGTTCATGAATGTGAGCATGTTGCTGTGAGACAGGAAATATTTGAGCATCCCCTTGTATGAATAAATATGCATGCAAATTTATGTGTGATTTTGTTAATATGAGTGCATGGGGTTGCAAAGAGTCAGATACAATAGGCCGACTAACACTTCACTTCAGCCGTCATTTTGAATGGAAAAAGTCCCACATAACTGTGGTTAGATTTCTCCATGGAATCAAATATGTTTTCATGAGAACTGTCTTTGCTGTCACACCCAAAAGCTATGATTGTTTCCTGTGGGCAGTTAAGTGCTGCAGCTGTTGAAAAGCCACCTCCCACTGAATGTGATGTAAATCTGGAAGTTTGTATTGGAAGAGTTAGGTTAGGAAAGAACTCCCAAACTGGATGAAGCGCCTGACTCTTTAGACATGCCTTTCCTGAGTATTATGTTGCATACATTCCTTTATATATATGCAACATATTGGAGAAGGTAAAGGCACCCCACTCCAGTACTCTTGCCTGGAAAATCCCATGGACGGAGTAGCCTGGTAGGCTGCAGTCCCTGGGGTCGCTAGGAGTCAGACACGACTGAGCGATTTCACTTTGACTTTTCACTTTCATGCATTGGAGGAGGAAATGGCAACCCACTCCAGTGTTCTTGCCTGGAGAATCCCATGGACAGAGGAGCCTGGTGGGCTGCCATCTATGGGGTCACACAGAGTTGGACACGACTGAAGCGACTTAGCAGCAGCAGCAGCATGCAACACATATGCAATATATCACGTGTGGGTATATATATTTAAAATATAAGTTCCCAAACAGGAAGGAAATTCATGGTAAGCTGTGCTCAGTCACTTAGTGCAATTTTTTCCAGTGCAAGCGTCAATAAATGGGACTTGCACTAGATAAAGAAAAAATCATTATAACATATAGAAAAAGAAACCAATTAGTTGTAAAGGTATATGTTTTGGCAAGGTTTATATTCATCATTATGAAAGGTTGTTGCTGAACCACACAAAGATGCCGGGATTCTTGGCCTCTGGAGGAGTAGAATTTAATCCAGAGCCAGAGACAAGGCTTGATCGCTCAGAGCTTTTGAGTAATAAAGTTTTATTAAAGTATAAAGGAGATAGAGAAAGCTTCTGACATAGACATCAGAAGGGGGTAGAAAGAGTACCCTGCTTGCTAGTGTTAGCAATGGAGTTATATACTCTCCAATGAATCCAAAGAATGTCTGGAGGTTGTAAAGACCTCACCAGACCTACTCCCATAATTTACATTTTAAGATAACAGAATTAGCCAGAAGTTTTAATCCAAAGACTGTCCTCAGGCAGGATACATTGAAAGTGAAAGTGAAGTTGCTCAGTCCTATCCGACTCTTTGCAACCCCATGGACTGTAGCCTACCAGGCTCCTCTGTCCATGGGATTTTCCGCAGTAGTACTGGAGTGGATTGCCATCTCCTTCTCCAGGGGATCTTCCCGACCCAGGGATCGAACCTGGGTCTCCCGCATTGTAGACAGGCGCTTTACCACCAGGGAAGTCCTTGTAAAGACCAAACCTACTCCCATAATTTACATTTTAAGATAACAGGATTAGCCAGAAGGTTTAATCCAGAGATTGTCCTCAGGCAGGATACATAATCCTAAGGAATGTAGAGGGGAAAAAGTTTGTCCTTTCTTCCTCCTTGAGAATTCCAGACCCCTCTCTCCTTGGGGACCCTTAGACTTCTTATCAACCTGCCTAGGAAATGACTCAATTACACCAGGGATTACTAAGAGCTATAATTTTATCTAATTGTAATCCCATAGACTTTGTTAGTATGGCTCTGCATTACTGCACTTTTAATATGACTGCACTGACCACAAGCATCCTGGCTGTAATACTGGGTGCATGCTATCTCTGGGCATTCCTCAAATAAGACTCAAGAGACAGTGGCTCGATGTGATTAAAGGCACTACTTAATAACAGTGTGTCTCATTTGATCCTAAGTCAAAACTGGCTCTGAGGGTTTACAAAGCATCTATGAGTCATAAGCTGTATCCAAAGAGTCTGGTTTAGCCAGGATGGGTGTTGCTCTAGTAGAAGAGACAGAAGGTCTAGCCTCAGTAAGTCATGATAGTAGGTCTGACCAACCTGAACAGACAACAGCATGGTTCCCATTGTCTCCAATCTGACTTGTGTTATAAGACTCCCTGTTATATGTATGTGGTACAGTGTCCAGACAGACCTTGTCAACAGTAGTGTACATTACTAGGCCTGGGTGAACCACCAATAGACATGGAGTCAACACTGGCAAGTGTAGGAAATTCTCAGGTGAGACGGGGCATAATAATAAGGTATGGCTTAAACTTGGAGGTCACCTTGTACTCAGCTGTGGGGGACCTGACTTGTCCCCGGCTATTCATATGGTGTTACCTGTTGAGGGAGTGGTTTAGGTCCACCTTTTGGCTTCCACAGTGTCTTCAGTGGACCAAAGTACATGGATGGCATATAAGGTCACCTCTTTCTCCAGAAAGTGGTGGGTACTTTGCTTGGCTTATACTAGATGATGATGAACATGGGCTAAGGATGGTTTCAGAATCATTGGTCCACATCAGGTTCTTATCAGGATCAAGAAGGAGGTGCCTAAGCTCTGGGTTTTCTATAAGGAAGAAAGGAAAGATAAAAGTACCAGGTGAATGTTTCTTTTCTATGCATAGCAGTGCCTGGGTTTCCATGTTAGTGAAAACAATAATTGGGTTGTGTCTGGTGTGGATATATACACAAACAGAGATAGAAATGTCTATGTGGTTGAGCTCCTCATTTGTTGTAAATTTAAATATTGCTGAGTTATACCATAAGGACATGAATTTAATATAATCTAAACCATGGGCAGTATTTTTGACCGCTTGAAGGACCACTGCCCTCCACGTTCTCTCACTAACCCTTAAAAGTCCATCATGTTTTTCATGATACCTGCCACTAGAGGATGACAGGAAAGCTAAAAATCCAAGCAATGTTTTCTTGTAATGCCCATACTTACATCACTTTACACTGATGTGGCAACTTTGGGTTGACTGTATCACTTGTACAGCAGTCCCAAAGGCTGTAAAAGCTATTTTGTTCAGGCTTCAGTAATACTAGGAGAAGTTAGTGCCTTGCATGCATAAATTATTGGAAGAACTTGTGCAGGAGGCCAGTAGCACTAAGCTGAGCTCCCCATGCTATATAGCAGCTTCCCACTAGCTATCTACTTTACACATGCTAATATATATACGTCAATCCTACTCTTCCAATCATCTCACCCTCCCCTTCCCCCTCTGTGTCCATAAGTCCATTCTCTGTATCTGTCTCTATTCCTGCCCTGCAAATAGGTTCCTCAGTAGATTCCATATATATGTGTTAATATATTTGTTTTTCTCTTTCTTACTTACTTTACTCTGTATAACAGGTTCTAGGTTCTTCCACATCAGCCTGTTGCTCTTTGACAACCTGGAGTGGTGGGATGTGATGAAGGTAGGAGGGATGCTCAAGAGAGAAGGAATATATGTATACTTATGGCTGATTCTCCTTGTTTTATGGCAGAAATCAATACAACATTATAAAGTAATTATGCTCCATTAAAAATATATTTAATAAAAGAAACAAAGGTGGAATTTAAAACAATGAGTTCTAAAATTTTAAATAAAAAGTAGTTTGGGATTAAAGTATACACTATACTATATATAAATAGACAATCAACAAAGACCTACCATATAGTACAGGGAACTATACTCAACATTTTAATAATAATCTATAAGGAACAAGAATCTGAAAGAGAATATATATATACACACACACACACACACACTTATATGTAGCTGAATATATACATATACACATATATACAGCTGAATCACTTTGCTGTATATCTGAAGCTAATGCAACATTTTAAATCAATGGTACTTCAATAAAAATATAAATAAGGGGGCCAGTCCCGAGATGGCGGAGGAATAGGACGGGGAGACCACTTTCTTCCCCACAAATTCATCAAAAGATCATTTGAATGCTGAGCAACTTTCACAAAACAACTTTTGAATGCTGGTGAAGGACACCAGGCACCCAGAAAGGCAGCCCATTCTCTTCAAAAGGAGGTAGGACAAAATATAAAAGACAAAAAGAGAGACAAAAGAGTTAGGGACGGAGACCCATCCTGGGTAGGGAGTTGTGAAGGAGGTAAAGTTTCCACATAGCAGTAAACCCTCTCACGGGTGGGTCTGTGGGAAGTTTTGGAATCTCAGAGAGCAACATAACCAGGAGGGAAAAAAAAAAAAAAAACAGAAAACGCACCTAACTGCAACTCCCAACAGAGAAGTAGCCCAGATGCTCACATCCACCACCAGTGAGCAGGGGCTGGACAGGGAGGTGCAGGCTGTATGCTTAGGATAAGGACCGGGCCTGAATGCCCTGAGGACCATCTGAGGGAGCTAACATGAGAGAGCAACTGAAATGTGGGATAGCCAGAGAGAGAGAGAAAAAAAAGAGAATTTTCCCACGAAAGGCTCTAACCTCATGTGCAGCCTGGCCTGCTCACAAAACAAAGGATTGAGTAAATACCAAAGAAGAGCTAGCCAGTTGCATACAGGCCCATCCCCATCAATGGAGGCAGAGAGGCAGGCGTGCAACAGTCATAGCTGGAAGGCAAGGGACAATCTTGGCTCCAGAGACCAGCATCCTCCACCAAACTGTGAGCAGGCACCCAGTTCTAACCACGTCTTCCTGGGATCCTGGACGGTTAACATCTGCCAGGAGGGACACAGCCAGAGATCAGCTCCCCAGAAGAGTTACATGGCACACCTGAGATGGTGCTCTCGTGCCACACCCAGGAAAGCAGTGGCTCGGACTGGTGAGGTGATTAAGATCCACGGCCCACCTGGAACAGTGTGCTCACCAAGTACCTGGTCGCCTGAGCTGCTCAGACCTGGGAAGGACACAAAACACACACCCAATCAAGTCTGTGCCCTTGCGGAGTACCTGAGAAACTGAATCTAAGCAGCTTAGACTTGGGAAGTGCACAAAACGCAGCATCTGCTTTGGACAGTAACCCTGCAGAGCAACCTGGACCCTAAGCAGTGTAGTCCTGGAAAGAACATGTCGCCTTGAGCTATGTCAAATCCAGTGTGGTCCATACACTGTAAGCACTCCCCACACAAGCTAGTGATACTTGTTTGCAGTGTTCCTCCCTCCCCAGAACACACCTGAACAAGTGAGCTTAAATAAGTGACTACCTTCACCCCTTGTGTCAGGGCGGAAATTAGATACCGAACAGACTTGAAAACACAGGAAGACAAAATAAACAAGAGGGAACCACTCTGGAAGTGACAGGTGGAACAGATTTAAAACCCTGTGGTTAGCACTGACTAAGCATTGGAAGGGGCCTATAGACCTTGAGAAGAAGTACAAGCTGAAACAAGAACTATCTGAAACTGAACTGACACCACACTGCCCACAAAAGCTCCAGAGAAATTCCTAGATATATTTTTACTATTATCATTTTTTAATTTTTAAGTTCTTTATTACTCCTTTAATTTTCACTTTTATAACATACTATTACCTTGCAAAAAAAGACCCTATTTTTAAAGAAAAATTCATATATATATTTTTTACACTTTTTGTGGTTGCTTTTGTTTTGTACTTTTAATATTGTATTTTTGTGAGACTAACCTCTACTCTAGATTTTTAATCTTTGCTTTTTGGTATTTGTTATCAATTTTGTACCTTTAAGAATCTAATCTTCAGTATCCATTTTCACTTAGGGGTATGATTACTAGCTTGATGGCTCTCTCCCCTTTTGACTCTCCCTTTTCTTCCCCAGGTCACCTCTATCTCCTCCCTCCCCCTTTTCTTCTCTACTTAACTCTGTGAATATCTCTGGGTGTTCCAGGCTGTGGAGAACACTTAGGGAACTGTTTACTGGCTAGATTGCTCTTTCCCCCTTTGACTCCCCCTCTTCTCCTCCTGGTCACCTCTATCTCCCTCCTCCCTCTTTTCTTCTCCATGTAACTTTGTGAACCTCTCAGGGTGTTGCTCACTGTGGAGAATTTTTTCACCATTAACCAAGATGATTTATCATCCGTGCTGTATGGATGGAGAACTCTTAAGGCTACTGTAAGAATAAGGCTGAAAGCCAAGGCAAGAGGCATAAATCCAAAACTTGAGAACACCAGAGAACTCCAGATTCCACGGAACATTAATAGACAAGAACTCATCCAAAAGCCTCCATAACTACACTGAAACCAAGCTCCACCCAAGAGCCAACAAGTTCCAGAGCAAGACATACCATGCTAATTCTCCAGCAATGCAGGAACACAGCACTGAGCATTAAAAGACAGGCTGCCCAAACCCATGCCAAACCCACAGACACTCTAGAACTCACTATTGGAGACTTCACTGCACTCCAGACAAAAGACATACAGCTCCGCCTACCAGAACACAGATGCAGGCTCCCCTAACCAGGAAACCTTGACAAGCCACTCGTCCAACCCCACCCACAGAGAGCAAGCTGCAATATAAAGAGGAACCACAAACTTCCAGGCTACAGAAAGGCCACCTCAAACACAGCAATCTAAACAAAATGAAAAGGCAGAGAAAGATTCAGCAGGTAAAGGAACATGATAAATGCCTACCAAACCAAACAAAAGAGGAGGAGATAGGGAGTTCTTTTACCTGAAAAAGAAATCAGAACAATGATAATAAAGATGATCCAAAATCTTGAAAACAAAATGGAGTTACAGATAAATAGACTAGAGACAAGGATTGAGAAGATGCAAGAAATGTTTAACAAGGACCTAGAAGAAATAAAAGAGAGTCAATCAATAATGAATAATGCAATAACTGAGATCAAAAGCACTCTAGAGGGAAGCAGCATAGAATAACTGAGGCAGAAAACAGGATAAGTCAGGTGGAAGATAGAATGGTAGAAATAAATGAAGTAGAGAGGAAAAAAGAAAAAATTAAAAGAAATGAGGAAAATCTCAGAACCTCTGGGACAATGTTAAACACACCAACATTCGAATCATAGGAACCCCAGAGGAAGAAAACAAAAAGAAAGGCCATGAGAAAATACTTGAGATAACAGTTGAAAAATTCCCTAAAATGGATAAGGAAATATTCACCCAGGTCCAAGAAATCCAGAGAGCCCCAAATAGGATAAACCAAAGGGGAAACACCCCCAAGACACATATTAATCAAATTAACAAAGATCAAACGCAAAGGGCAAATATTAAAAGCAACAAGGGAAAAGCAAAAAATAACACACAAGGAGATCCCCATAAGGATAACAGCTGATCTTTCAATAGAAACTCTTTAGACCAGGAGGGAATGGCAGGGCATACTTAAAGTGATAAAAGAGAAAAACCTACAAACCAGACTAGTATACCCAGGAAGAATCTCATTCAGATATTAAGGAGAAATCAAAAACTTTACAGACAAGCAAAAGCTGAGAGAATTCAGCACCACCAACCAGCTCTTCAACAAATATAAAGGATCTTCTCTAGACAGGAAACACAGAAAAGGTTTATAAACTTGAACCCAAAACAACAAAGTAAATGGCAACGGGATCATACTTATCAATAATTACCTTAAATGTAAATGGGTTGAATGCCCAAACAAAAGACCAAGTTTGGCTGAATGGGTAAAAAAACAAGACCCCTATATATGAGGTCTACAAGAGACCCACCTCAAAACAAGGGACGCAGAGAGACTGAAAGTAAAGGGCTGGAAAAAGATATTTCACATAAATAGAGACCAAAAGAAAGCAAGAATAGCAATACTCATAATCAGATAAAATAGACTTTGAAATAAAGGCCATGAAAAGAGACAAAGAAGGACACTACATAATGATCAAAGGATCAATCCAAGAAGAAGATATGACAATTATAAACATATATGCACCCAACATAGGAGCGCCACAATATGTAAGGCAAATGCTAACAAGTATGAAAGTGGCTCAGATCATGAACTCCTTATGGCCAAATTCAGACTTAAATTCAAGAAAGTAGGGAAAACCACTAGACCATTCAGGTATGACCTAAATCAAATCCCTTATGATTATACAGTGGAAGTGAGAAATAGATTTAAGGGACTAGATCTGATAGATAGAGTGCCTGATGAACTATGGACGGAGGTTCATGACATTGTACAGGAGACAGGGATCAAGACCATCCCCATGGAAAAGAAATGCAAAAAAGCAAAATGGCTGTCTGAGGAGGCCTTACAAATAGCTATGAAAAGAAGAGAAGTGAAAAGCAAAGGAGAAAAGGAAAAATATAAACATCTGAACACAAAGTTCCAAAGAACAGCAAGAAGAGATAAGAAAGCCTTCCTCAGCGATCAATGCAAAGAAATAGAGGAAAACAACAGAATGGGAAAGACTAGAGATCTCCTCAAGAAAATTAGAGATACCAAGGGAATATTTCATGCAAAGATGGGCACAATAAAGGACAGAAATGGTATGGACCTAACAGAAGCAGAAGATATTAAGAAGAGGTGGCAGGAATACACAGAAGAACTGTATAAAAAAGATCTTCATAACCAAGATAATCATGATGGTGTGATCACTCACCTAGAGCCAGACATCCTGGAATGTGAAGTCAAGTGGGCCTTAGAAAACATCACTATGAACAAAGCTAGTGGAGGTGATGGCATTCCAGTTGAGCTATTTTAAATCCTGAAAGATGATGCTGTGAAAGTGCTGCACTCAATATGCCAGCAAATTTGGAAAACTCAGCAGTGGCCACAGGACTGGAAAAGGTCCGTTTTCATTCCAATCCCAAAGAAAGGCAATGCCAAAGAATGCTCAAACTACCACACAATTGCACTCATCTCACAAGCTAGTAAAGTAATGCTCAAAATTCTCCAAGCCAGGCTTCAGCAATACGTGAACCATGAACTTCCTGATGTTCAAGCTGGTTTTAGAAAAGGCAGAGGAACCAGAGATCAAATTGCCAACATCTGCTGGATCATCAAAAAAGCAAGAGAGTTCCAGAAAAACATGTATATTACCATATGTGAATTAGATCACCAGTCCAAGTTCAATGCATGAAACAGGGTACTCAAAGCCAGTGCACTGGTACAACCCTGAGGGATGGGATTGGGAGGGAGGTGGGAAGGGGCTTGGGATCGGGGACATATGTACACCCATGGCTGAATTCATGTCAATATATGGCAAAATCCACTACAATATTGTAAAGTAATTAGCCTCCAATTAAATAAATTAATAAAAATATATATTTAAATAATATAAAATGAAACTAAAACTATATTCAGTATTATATGCATGTGATTAATTAAACATTAATAAAAAGAAGATGGGATGGTTTTGGCAAATTAACTTCTATGGCAGGCAATGTGGCTGTTTCTCATCTAGTTACAACACTTTAATAGGTTCAGGTTTAGCTCCATCCAGTAGATACATTACCATTTGAATAGAGACTTCTGTTGCCATATGGGGAGCTTCTGCTATTCCCCAGGGCATAACAGGAATCTCAATCCATAAGGTAAATAGCTCTGTTCCAGTAGAGACTTGAGTTTCAATAAGGGCTCAGTGTAACTCCAGACGTTGCCCCTCCATTGGTGAATAACTCTGGACTGATTCTTTGAGTTGCTTATGTCAAAAGCCCAGGGACATTTGGTCCAGTGGCTCACGGAGTGAATATTAGGGTGACTGAACTTCTACCTCTAAGTCCTGCCCTCAGAGCACTAGTGGGAAAGTGGAAATGATAGCCTTCTTTAGTTTATCTAGTATGTGTTGTTGCTGGGGTACCCATGGATAAGTGGAAGCCCTAATAGTGACTCCATAGATGGAGACCAGCAAATATTGGAGGTTGGCACCAGAAGCCAAACATTCCTACCAAATGCTGGATCTCCTTTACTAACATGGGAGGTTGGGGAACCAGAAGCTTTTCTTTTACCAAATTTAGACTAGTTTAGCCTTTAGAGTTTCAATTACAGTCCAGAAATTTAACAAACTACAAAGTGCCTTGTACCTTATGGAGAGCAACTGCCCATCCCCTCAATGAGGTATTTACTCACAGTTGTGGCAGTGTATGACACAAAGTCTTGGCCAGGTCCACTGATGAGCATGACATCAATACAATGCCAGAGCTTCGTTTCTGCAGGTGGCGCTGGTACAGAGCAGGCATCTAGGTCCAGATGGCAAATCCAACCTACAATCACAGAAGTATTCATGTAGCCCACAGGTATCTGGGAAAAAAGTATACTGTTGATCCTCAAAGGCAGAAGGCAAATTGTGATCAACTATCCTATGACATATTTAACAAAGAAAACATTATCCCAGTCTAGGACCCCAAACCATTTACCAATATTATTTGAATGTCATTCATTAAGGTATGAAATCCATAATGTCAATACCCAGGAGAGGGGCTCTACTACAGGGAGAAGCCTTCTTTAACTTTCTCTAGTCCACAGACAGCCTCTACCCACTAGTAGTGGCTTTGAGGACTGGCCATAGCAGGAAACTTAAAGGTGGGGATCTGTATCCTTTTACTAACTCACCTATAACAGTCCATAACCCTTCGGTCCTTTACTTTTACTCAGTACCTCTCACACAGGTAGAGGAAGGTTAACTCATGCCCACTAGCCAGGGCCTACCAGTAGCATAAGTGCCTTAGGCTTGTTTCATGAGGTTATCTACTCCAATAATGGGAAAGAGACAGTCTCTTTAGAGCTTTTTGGTGCATGTGAACACATTTCTACTTCTGAGCATGTTAGTGTGTATGTGAGTGAATATGAGTGTATGTATGTAAGCATGATTATGACTTAATTTCCAGTGCATTCAAGTAAATGTGTGAGTAGTTTTTTGAGCAAATGAATGTGTGAATATTTTGAGCAAGTGAATCTGACCATGTGCATGTATATAAGCACATGTGAGAGTGATTGTGAGTGCCTATTCAAATATGAGTTTGCAGGTGGAAAGTGAATGGGACTTTTCTTATGTATCAGTGCATTTGTGACCATGGGCATGAATGTTAAAATATTCATGTGTGTCTGAGTGAATGCATGTGAGAGCACATGAAAGTGGAGTATACTTCTGTGAGTTAATGTGCAAGTGTGTGCATGTAAATATACTAGAGCATCTGTGTGTGTATGTAAATGTGTGAACTTCATGGTAAGTATGAGCATATTCATCTGTAAGCATATAAGTATGATGCTCTTTGTGATTATGTTGTATCTGTGGAAATGTACGACTATGTGACTGGGAGCATATAGGAGATTTTTTTGTGAGTGAATGTGTGAGCAAGTTTGAGGGAATGCATGTGTAAGCACATTTTCATGAGTGAGTGTGTAACTGTTCGTTTGTGTAAGCTTGTTCATATGTGAGTATATGTTTGTGAAGACCATAGGAGAATGTGCTTTTGAGTTTATATGAGTGCAGTTGTGTGTTAAAGGATGAGCTTTGTAATGCATCTGAGAAAATCTGTTCAAGTGAATGCGTGAAAATGTTGCTTGTAAACATATTAATATGCACTTATAAGGGAATCTGAGTGTAGTGTTGTCAGCATGTATGGGTGTCTGTGAATGAATCTGTAAGTACGTTCATGCATTAGTAGACACGTGAGCCTTTTGTGTGAGTGAAAGAGTATGATTGTATATGTGTGTCTAAGCATATGAGTAGATGTGTGGATATGTTTTTAAGTCAGGGAATATGCTCCAATATTACAGAATTTGGGTCTGTGCACTTGTATATAAGCATATCTTGTATCTCAAAGAATTTATGAATGTGTTCATGTAAAGACTATGCTGTGAATTTGACTAGTGACCACACTTGTGTATGTGAGCATGTTAATGTGTCTGTGAAATTTATAATATGTAAGGGTTTCTGTGTGTGAAAGAATTTGTAAGGATGTGCATGATGGTAGCACATTCACCTGTGAGTGAATATGTAAACATGTTCATTTCTGCAAGCTCGTTAATGTTTACATCTATTTCTAAGTCAATGCATGAATGTATGCGTGAATGTTGTTCATATGCATGTACATGACTGTGTTAATGAGTGTACTGGTGAGTTTGTGAGCAGGTACACTGTGTGTATATAGGAACATGTTCATGTTTATGTGTAAATGATTTTGTGAGTATATATATGTAATCATGTTCCTGTTTTTTAATGAATGTGTAAGCATATCATGTATGTTCATAACTATGAGTGAATATATGCTTTGTATTTGTGTTTTTGTACATTTGTATTTGAGTAAATAAGAAAAATAGTTTGTCAGTAAATGCATGGGCATATATACATATACACACATATATATATGGGTACATATAATTAAAATGAAAGTTTAAGTGAATATAGGTACATGTGTGTGTTAATGAATATGTAAACATGCTTGTGTGTAAGGGCATGTTAATGTGTGTGTTCTTTTCTGTGAGTGAATATAATTATGTTTGTATGTGACTAAATGTGTGTTCACTTGTGTGGAAGTGATAACATGCACATGTGTATATGCATCTGTTAGTGTGGGAGTATATTGAGGTTGTATGTGAATGTGTGATCATATCCATGTCTGTGCACGAGTATTTTGGGGGTGTCTGTGACTGTGTTAATAGACATGCATGTATGTTTATGAGCATATAGGCTTTGTGAATATGTGAACTTGTTCATATGTATGAAGTTGTTCATGCGTGAGCAATTTGTGTATTAGCATATTGTTTTTAAGTCAGTTTGAGAACATGTCTGTGTGTCAATGTGAGTGGACATGGGGAGTGAGTGTGTGTGAGTTTACAACTGTGTTCATATGTAAGTCTGTGAGAATGTGTGTGTTTATATGGGATTGTGAGTGATAGAGTGTACACTTGTGAGTGAATGTGTAAGCATTTTAGTGCATCTGGGAATGTTAAAGTATGTTCACATTTGAGTGGACATCTAAGTAAGTGTGTGTGTGAACATGAATACATGCATTAATAAATCAAAGTGTGAACACATGTATATTTTGAGCATGCTAATGTGCAAGTGTGAAAATTTGTGTATAACTGAATTTGTGTTCATTCATATGAGTGTACAGGAATGTGCGTGTATGGGAGCATGGCCATGTATGTAAATTAAGGCATGAGCAAGTTTGTGTGTGTTAAGGTAGTAATGTATGACTATTTTTCATGTGTACAATTGAATGTGTAAGCAAGTTCATGTATGTGAGCATGATGTAAAACTGTAAATGAAGTTGTGAGTATTTGTGGGTGTGTCTGTGTACATGAATTAATCTGGGAGCAAGTTCATTTGAGTGAATATATCAATGTTTATTTGAGCATGTTTATGTCTTCATGTGTCCATGGGTGTCTGAGTGGATTTATGTGTGTGACTAAATACAGTATGTGCATTTGTGTGAAATTTTTCTTTTCTTTAATGAATTTGTGAGGTTTCTGAGTGTTTGGGTATGTTAAAATGTGAGGATGTTCATTAAGTGAATGCATGAATATTGGTATATGTGTGAATAAACATTTAACTATATGTGTGACTATATTGATATGTATTTTATTATGTGTACATTCATGTACATGACTCTGTGATTACATTCATGTGTGGATTGATATATGAACATGTTCATGTGTGAGTGAATGTTATCAGCAGTTTTGTGTGTGTGAGCATGTTCATGTCAGTGAAAATGTTGACATCTAAGTTTGACTAAGTTTGAGTGTCCTGTGATTTGATCTGAGTGTTATCTATGTGTGAATGAATGTGTGTGCATGTTTGTGCACGTAAGCAGGTTAACGTGAATGTGCTCATTTGTATGAATGTGAGAATGTGTTCCTATATGTGTCTGAATGCATGAGTGTGTTTTTGTAAATAATTGTGAGCCCATAAGGGTACGTTCACACACAAGTGTAAAGGAACGTATGATTTTTATGTTTATTTGTGAGAGGATATCAGTATGTTCATGTGTGTGAGTGGGTGTAAATGTATGTGAGCATGTCTGTGTGCAAGTGATTGAGTTTGTGAGTGTATGTCATTGTGTCTGGCAATGTGTTAGTATGCTGTTGTGTGTTATTGAGTTTATATGCATGTAAATTTGAGTACCATCATTTGTGCGAATGTGTAAACTTGACATGCGAGTGATTTGTGAGTGTATGAGTGTGAGCACATATGTTTCAATGAATATTCAAGTATGTCCATGTGTGAAAATGCTCATGTGTCAGTGAATGTGAGTATATGAGTCTCTGTGTGTGTGAAGGTACCAGCATGTTCACGCATATAAAATGTATGAGCATGTCCACATATGTGAGCATGTTGATGTGAAAATGTAAGCGTATAAGTAAGTATGTTCATGAGTGAATGTGTCAGTATGTGAATGTATATGTGTAAGTTAATGTGTAAGAATGTTTATGTATATTATAGATTAAATGTGTAACTGTGACTGAATGTGTGAGCATGTGATTGAGTGTGTTTTTTCCTCCTGGGTGTTTTTTTTCAGGACTTCATGTCTACATGGTGAATTGTAAGGCACTGTGCACAAATAAGTCTTTATTCTCTATTGGCTCAAAGCTGTCTATAACCATCTGTACAGCTATGCCAATTATCTTCTGTGTATTACATCACACTGCTTCTATAAAAACATGTATGATTCTCGTGACTCAACCTGCTGGTTTCACTGCAGGAAAACTGCCCAGAAGCTGAGATGCAGAGAAATAAGTTACTCCAAGCCTATTGCTTCAGAAACAAAACAGCTATTGGGAATAACTGTCTGAATGACAACTTAGAAGTACATAGGTCTCTGTGTTAGTTCATATCCAAGATTCCAGCATTTAGGTTTATTATGAACAAGCCCCAGCAAAGTGCTGTGTAATGACAGGGATTGCTATAAAAAAAAGTCCTTTATTACAAGCTTTCAGGTCCCCACCTGCCTTTAGAGAATTGAAGCTGTGCAAGGCAGTTAACAAACCCTAGCAAGGCCAGGGAGTCAGGGACCACAGCGATCTCAGGGTCATACTTTACATTCTAGATCATTCAGTACCATTCAGGCAAGACCATCCCTTTTGATGGAATTGTGAGGACCCTAAAGGGACAGCACAGGGCCCTGTCCAAAGACTCCCAGCTAAATAAGCAAATGGGAGTTGAAATGCAGTCCACATTTCCCTCATCAAGCTGTGTGCTCTGGTTCCAAGACCCAGCCCAGAAGAAGGGACACTTCCATTAATCTGCCCAGAGGGGACGCCCTATGTGCCTTCAGTGATCAGTATAAGACCTAAGCACCCACAATATCCATACATCTCTAAAGGAAAATTAAAACTATTATGGACTGCATGTTTGTGTACCCCTGACAATGCATGCTAAAAGGCTAACATGTAATGGTATTTTGGAAGTAATGAGGCTTAGATGAGGTCATGACAGTGGGCTCCCCATGATGGGATGAGTGCCCTTACAAGAAGATGAAGAGATACCAGAACTCTATCTTCCATATGAGCACACAGGAAGAAGGCAGTCATCAACAAGCCAGGAAGACAGCTCTCACCAGGAGCAAAAATGGTGAACACCTTGGTTTTAGACTTTCCAGCCTCCAGTATAGGAAAAAACATCGGTGTTGCCACTCAGTCTATGAGATATTTGTTATAGTAGCCAAAACTTAGGGCATCCCTGGTGGCACAATTTTAAACAATGCGACTGCCAATGAAGGATATGTTGGTTTGATCCCTGGGTTGGAAGGATCCCCTGGAAAAGGAAATGGCAACCCACTCCAGTATTCTTGCCTGGGAAATCCCATGGACAGAGGAGCCTGGAGGGCTACAGTACATGGGGTCACAAAGAGATGGACATGATTTAGCCACTAAACAACAAAAACATCCAGAACTAAGACAAGAAACCTCCAGATAAAGTACCAAATCTTTCAAGTGATGACTTCAGCTCTATATCCCATCACTGTCTTCTCTGATGAGCTCAGGAAACAAGAAAACTGGTAGAGGTAACCGCTGCTCTACCTCTTTGAACTTTACTGCTTCAACTTCTCTCTCTCCCTAGTGTTCATCATGGCTTCAGTGTTCAAAGGAAAGATGGATGAAGGAATAATTAAAAAATGTCTCATTTATTCCTTTACTCCACAATATGGAAGTGCCTGTGTCATACCAAGTGCTAGATAGGGTGAAGCCCTCAGGCAGCTGCTTTTCACAACACTGTGGCTTCCAGGTCTAAAGAAGCAGCTTTGCTAACTTTACTCTGACTCCTCCTCCTCCACTTCTCATTGCCCCTTCTTTTTCAACAAACGTTAAGAACTAGAACAGGACTAAGTTGTTAAGGCCTCTGCTTGTGAACTTGTGGATAATAGGAAGAATAAGTTAAACGCTGAGACACTACTCCACCTCAGACACAAAGAGAAATTTGACTCAGTCTAGTCTAAAGCATTAGAGGGAGATCTAGGAGTTCCCAAACTCTGAGACCATAAGCACAAATTCCCCAAAGTCCTGCCTGAAGAGAGGAAGACGGGGGAGGACAGGAAACTCTCATGGGTACATGCCACTCCCTGGATCCTGTTTGCCACTGATAACCTCAAAGACCAGGGGATGGGCTTGGGCTCAACTTACCTGTGGAGCAGACAATGATTTAAATGGGGTTTTAAGGGGTCTTAAACTACTACTTATCTGGGCAGTGGTTTCCTTCCCATTCTCACTGTTCTACTTTACCCTCATCTCTCATCCTCTCTGTACTGACTTCTCTACTCATCTGTGTCCAGTGTCAGCTCTCATTCTCCTGCTGCTCTTCCTTCTTTTGAATAAATGCAATTCACAATGTAACCCAGTAATGTTTGCTCCTTGATTCACTGAGTCTCACTCTCTTTCAGAATCAACTTGCAAATCTCTTCCCAAGTCCTCTTTTATCCCAGTGTGACACCCCAGCAACTTTACCCTTGCCCAGCAGTACTCACTGGCCTCTGCAGCTTCTCATCATCCTCTTCTCCTGCTCCCCTGGACTAAGCATCCTTCCTCTCCAGAGCATGCTGCAGTTGCAGGCCAGGCAGAGAAGCTACATCCTAGGACACACACTTCTATCAGAGTGTTCAGCTTTGTTCTCTGCTTCCCCAATGCTGCCACACACTTCATTCAGAGTGCAACTGCCCCACCTACTGGCCTCCCCACTACACACACACACACACACACACACACACACACACACAGGACAGCCCCAGACTTAGCATTTGCTGTGCCCTCTTCTGTCTAAACGAGTCTGAAGTTATCTTACATTCCTCTCTTCATAGAATAGCTGACCATATCAATCCAGGTACCTCCTTTTTCTCACATGTACCAGGTCTACACGACAAAAAATGTAATCCGTCCCACCTATTCCACCTTAGACATCAGATGTAAAAAAAACAATGTCTGAAAGATAGTGGTGAGGGGCCTTAGAAATAGTGCAGATTATCTACCTCTAATTTAACTCAGATGACCATTATATCTACTACTGTGGGCAAGAATCCCTTAGAAGAAATGGAGTAGCCATCATGGTCAACAAAAGAGTCCGAAATGCAGTACTTGGATGCAATCTCAAAAACAACAGAATGATCTCTGTTCATTTCCAAGGCAAACCATTTAATATCATGGTAATCCAAGTCTATGCCCTGAGCAGTAATGCTGAAGAAGCTGACGTTGAACGGTTCTATGAAGACCTACATGACCTTCTAGAACTAATACCCAAAAAAAGATGTACTTTTCATTGTAGGGGACTGGAATGCAAAAGCAGGAAGTCAAGAAACACCTGGAGTAACAGGCAAATTTGGCTTTGAAGTACAGAATGAAGCAGGGCAAAGGCTAACAGAGTTCTGCCAGGAGAACACACTGGTCATAGCAAACACCCTCTATCAACAACACAAGAGAAGACTCTACACATGGACATCACCAGATGGTCAATACCAAAATCAGATTGATAATATTCTTTACAGCCAAAGATGGAAAAGCTCTATACAGTCAGCAAAAACAAGACCGGGAGCTGACTGTGGCTCAGATCATGAACTCCTTATTGCCAAATTCAGACTTAAATTCAAGAAAGTAGGGAAAACCACTAGATCATTCATGTGTGGCCTAAATCAAATCCCTTACAGTTATACAGTGGAAGTGAGAAATAGATTTAAAGGACTAGATATGATAGACAGAGTGCCTGATGAACGATGGGTGGAGGTTCGTGCCATTGTACATGAGCAAGACCATCTGCAAGAAAAAGAAATGCAAAAAAGCAAAGTGGCTGTCTGAGGAAGCCTTACAAATAGCTGTGAAAAGAAGAGAAGCAAAAAGCAAAGGAGAAAAGGAAAGATATACCCATATGAATGCAGAGTTCCAAAGAATAGCAAGGAGAGGTAAGAAAGCCTTCCTCAGCGATCAATGCAAAGAAATAGAGGAAAACAACAGAATGGGAAAGACTAGAGATCTCTTCAAGAAAATTAGAGATACCAAGGGAACATTTCATGCAAAGATGGGCACAATAAAGGACAGAAATGGTATGGACCTAACAGAAGCAGAAGATATTAAGAAGAGGTGGCAGGAATACACAGAAGAACTGTACAAAAAAGATCTTCATGACCCAGATAATCACAGTGGTGTGATCACTCACCAAGATCCAGACATCCTGGAATGTGATGTCAAGTGGGCTTTAGGAAGCATCACTACGAACAAAGCTAGTGGAGGTGATGGAATTCCAGTTGAGCTATTTCAAATCCTAAAAGATGATGCTATGAAAGTGCTGCACTCCAAATTTGGAAAACTCAGCAGTGGCCACAGGACTAGAAAAGGTCAGTTTTCTTTCCAATCCCAAAGAAAGGCAATGCCAAAGAATGCTCAAACTACCGCACAATTGCACTCATCTCACATGCTAGTAAAGTAATGCTTAAAATTCTCCAAACTAGGCTTCAACAATATGTGAACCGTGAACTTCCAGATGTTCAAGCTGGTTTTAGAAAAGGCTGAGGAACCAGAGATCAAATTGCCAACATTCACTGGATCATCGAAAAAGCAAGAGAGTTGCAGAAAAACATCTATTTCTGCTTTATTGACTATGCCAAAGCCTTTGACTGTGTGGATCACAATAAATTGTGGAAAATTCTGAAGGAGATGGGAATACCAGACCACCTGACCTGCCTCTTGAGAAGTCTGTATTTAAGTCAGGTAGCAATAGTTAGAACTGGACATGGAACAACAGACTGGTTTCAAGCAGGAAAAGGAGCACATCAAGGCTGTATATTGCCACTCTGCTTATTTAACTTATATGTAGAGTACATGATGAGAAATGCTGTGCTGGATGAAGCACAAGCTGGAATCAAGATTGCCGGGAGAAATATCAATAACCTCAGATATGCAGATGACACCACCTTTATGACAGAAAGTGAAGAACTAAAGAGCCTCTTGATGAAAGTGAAAGAGAGTGAAAAAGTTGGCTTAAAGCTCAACATTCAGAAAACAAGGATCATGGCATCCAGTCCCACCACTTCATGGTAAATAGATGGGGAAACAGTGGAAACAGTGGCTGACTTTATTTTGGGGGGCTCCAAAATCACTGCAGATGGTGATTGCAGCCATGAAATTAAAAGATGTTTACTCTTTGGAAGAAAAGTTATGACCAACCTAGATAGCATATTAAAAAGCAGAGACATTACTTTGCCAACAAAGGTCCATCTAGCCAAGACTATGGTTTTTCCAGTAGTCATGCAGGGATGTGAGAGTTGGACTATAAAGAAAGCTGAGTGCCGAAGAATTGATGCTTTTGAACTATGGTGTTGCAGAAGACTCTTGAGAGTCCCTTAGACTGCAAAAAGATCCAACCAGTCAAACCTAAAGGAAATCAGTCCTGATATTCACTGGAAGGACTGATGTTGAAGCTGAAACTTCAATACTTTGTCCACCTGATGTGAAGAGCTGACACATTTGAAAAGACCCTGATGCTGGGAAAGATTGAAGGCAGGAGGAGAAGGGGCCAACAGAGGTTGAGATGGTTGGATGTCATCACTGACTCAATGGACATAAGTTTGAGCAAGCTGTGGGAGCTGATGATGGGCACGGAAGCCTGGTGTGCTGCAGGCCATGGGGTCATAAAGAGTCAGACACAATTGAGCAACTGAACTGAACTGATCCACATCTGATAATCCCCAGACTTTGACCCTGGCCCCTGCTCTGTCCCTCTGGCTCTGGATGCCTGCTGAGATGCATTCTTGCTTAAAACATTGGGAGAATGTGCTTGGGTTTTTTTCATTGTTGCTGTTAGCATTTGTTGAGATACAGGACAACATGAGGTGGCAATTCATGAGGGACTGCATGGTGTCCTGTGACACCCACCAGTATCACCAGTTTCACTCATGAGGCAGCAACTCCCTTGACACTCACTGGTGTTTGGCCCAATTGAGTCAAACATTATCATCCAAGGGGGGTTGGTTGTGCTTCAACACCTGAATTATTCCACATTCAGCCCTCTCACCCTCAATCTCCTCCCTAAGGACCCAACCTAGAAGCACTGTCCTTGTAAGGCTACAGGAGGAGCTTGCTCTGCATTCTCCATCCTAGCTTCCCAGCTCCTAGGTACAAATTCACCTTGGAAAATGTGCCCCACACCTTATCCCCTCACATTCTGGAGGGAACAATGGAACAAAAGGAAAGCAACAGTCAACTGACTCACCTCCAAAGCTCAGGGACCAGAGCAGTGGCCTTGTTTTTCAAGGTAGCTCCCAGGGCAAACATGGTGTCTTCCTCAGTCTACCCATAGGTGCCAAATCCTCAGAGCTATGTGCTCTTTAGGGTAGAGATTCTGGACATTCAGAAGACCTATATTCACTACCACAGATGTAAGCTATTTGCATCATTAACCCTTTAGTGTTCATATCTAGTTCAACCTCCTATAGAACCTCTATTCAATGTATGCCTTCTTTTGTCCGTCATTGGTTTAGGGTTCCTGGGTGACCCTTGGCCAGAGACTACTACTCCTATTCTGCGGGCTCAGGGTGGATTTCCTATCACTTTAAACTCTGGGGCACAGACTAGCTGCCCTTTCCAAAGGAAGGCTCAGAGGGAATATAGAAAGAAACTGCCTCCTTGGCTTCCTGGTGGTTTGTCTTTCTATTTAATTGCCATTTCTCATTCTGCTCTATCAATCTGAATGCTAGAATTAGATCTAAAGAATTTGGATTTTATTTGACAGTTAATGTCATCAAAAGTTCTTGACATAATCAGGCTTGATTTATAAAGATTATATCATGCTGACTGCAGTGTGCTAAATGGACTAGGCAGACCAACACTAATATCAGGGAGTAGAGAAGTTGGGACACTGTTGCACTAATTCAGGAGGAAAATGCCCATAGAGTGATCTGGCAGTGGCTCATGATCAATTGAGAGATAAGCAGAGTTGTGATGTACCTGGAAGTAAAACCAATAAAACGCAGTAGTAGTTAAAGGCTTGTTGGGCAGAGTACCAAGCACCTGGGGCCTGGGTAGGTGAGGTAGACAAGACAGGGATTATGTGCTCAGTTTTTAACAAACTCAATAGGGTGAGTACCCAGCGTGCAGAGAATGTGTCTTCAAGTGCCCTCCCCATAGAGCCTAACAGATGGAGCAAAAAATTTCTATCTTGAGCAGCACAGTGCCCTCTGGCCTGCACATCCATTTCTGTGGGTAGTGCTCCTGCAGTCCCACCAGGGAGTGTGCTTCAGGTTCAGGTTCTTCTCAAGGGAGTGAAAAGAGAGCAGAAGGGCTCCCACATATGAAGCCAGAGAAGTGTGAGAAATTCTAGGGTCTGAGCAAAAATCCTGAGGTTTGGAGCCTGCGAGTACCCCAAAGCACAACTCTGCAAGTAAGGAAAGTAGGATCTCAAGAAGCAAAGGTGTAGAGCCTGGGGGAGTGCCACTGGTAAGTTACACGGTAGGGATGGCTTGCTGTGGTTCCGCTCTATTCAACTTAACAAAAAAGTCTCAAGTGTAATTACTTCCCTGGTGGTCCACTCACTAAGACTCTCTGCTCCCAGTGCAGGGGGCTGAGGTTCAATCCCTGGTCAGGTAAATAGATTCCAAATGCCACAACTAAGAGCTCTCATGCCACAACCAAGTACACCACATGCTGCAAATAAAGATACAGCATGCCACACATAAATATCCCACATGCTGCAACTAAAACGACCTCACATGCTACAAATACAAAGATCCTGCATGCTGCAAATACAAAGGTCTCTCATGCCCCAAATAAAAGATCCTACATGTCACAACTAAAAGATCATGCCTGCTGCAGTGAAGATTCCACATACCACAACAAAGATCCCACATACTCACAATAAAAGGTTACACATGCCACAATCTAAAGATCCTGCTTGCCACAACTAAGATGATACTATATGCCCCAATTAAAATCCCACATGGTGCAAAGATTCCAATGCCACAACAAAAGTTACCACTTGCCCCAACAAAAATCACACATACCCAGACTAAAAGATCCCACATGCCACAGCAAAGATCTCACATACCACAACTAAAAGATCCTGCATGTCCCAACTAAAGATCTCACGTGCTGCAAATAAAAGTTGCCACAAGCTGAAACTAAAGATCCTGAGGGCAGCAACAAAGTTCCCACATGCCGCACCAAAGAGCCTACATGCTGCAACTAAAGATCCCACATGCCACAAGAAAAAGAGCCAGCGTACCGAAACTAAAGATCCTGAGCACTGCAACCAAGTTCCACATGCCTCAACAAAGATCTCACATGCCACAATGAAAGATACCACATGACGCAACTAAGAATACTTCAAATGCTGCAACTAAAAGATCCTACATGCCGCAATTAAAGATTCCATATGCCCCAACAACGATCCTGCATATTGCAACTAAAGATACCACCTGCTGCAAGAAAGTTCCCACGTGCTGCAACTAAAAGATCTCCGATACCTCAACTAAGATCCCACATGCCCCAACAAAAGATCCCACTGCCACAACTAAAGATCCCACATGGTGCAACAAGGATCCCACATGATGCAATTAAAAGATTCAGCACTCATAAGGAAAGATGCCATGTGCCACAACTAAATATTCCACAGGCTGTAACAAGGATCCTGTGTGTGGCAACTGAAGATCCCATGTGCTACAACAAAAATCTGACCTGCTGCAACAAATATACCACATGCCACAACAAAAATACCACATTCTGAAACTAAAAGATCCCAAGTTGCAAATAAAAGATCCTACGTACTGCAACTAAGAATCACACATGGCACAAATAGTGATCCTGTGTGCCACAACAAAGACCCCACATGCTGCAGCAAGGATCTCACTTGCTGCTACAAAGATCCCACATACAACTCAAACATACTTTGTAATGTAACGAAACACCCTGTATGTTGCAACTAAAAAATCCTGCATGTGGCAATGAAGATCCCACATGCCACAACTAAGATCCAGTATAGCCAAATAAATTTTAAAAATAAATATTTTTAAAAATTAAAAATAAAAGATTCATTTAGCAACCCTCAACTGTCTACAAATGATCTTTTCTCTGAAACAGACTTACAGACAGAGAAAAGACTTGTGGTTGCCAAAGCAGGGGTGGAGGGAGACTGTAGGAAAGGAATGGATTGGGAGTTTGGGACTAGCAGATGCAAACTATGATACACAGAATGGATAAACAACAAGGTCCTACTGCATAGCACACGGAACTATATTCAATATCCCATGATAAACCATAATGGAATGAATATAAAAAGAGAATGTCTAAATATGTAAAACTGAGTCACTATGCTGTGCACCTGAAACTAACACAATATTGTAAATCAACTATACTTCAAAAAAAAATCCTCAAATGTCTAGATGTGGCTTACCTCCCATATGTAGACTCAGACAGACATGATATCCTGTCAGCATTCTGTCCAAAACCCTCTGAACCATTTTCCTTGCATAGTTTTTGCTGAAACAGAGAAGTCACTGGTCATCAGTAAATGTCACATAATTTCCCAGAAAACAAACAACAGAGAACACCCCAACTGTCACCTTTCCAGGGCAGTGACTTCTCTGGAACACATGTAAATGTGTATAGTCATAAGTGTACACATTCTTTCCCCCACTCCCTTCTCTCCCTACGCTGAGTGAGCCAGAAGAACATGGCAAGGGAGTCTCCTCCACCTCTTCCCCAGCTTTTATCCAGAAGATGGGTACAAACAGTGGGTCCATGCCATCAGGCAAGATGAGGGGCCGGGGTAGAGGGGGCAGACATTCTGGCAAATGGAGAAGAGAGGAAGCACGCAGGTGGCAGCCCACAGGTAAAAACATTACTTCAACTCCCTAAAGATCCCCATCTTGGAATCAGCATGGACACAGCTCTCCATGCTGGTTGGGATCCATCCAGGAACAGCTGATTTCCCCAGGAAAAGTAATTTTCCACTCTCAGTGCCCTCCTGAGCTGAGCTAACCAGTCTACATTCTCCAGCACAAAGTCACATTTTGTTGTTACTGCATGTCAACCAGCTCTTATATATTGCTGGCTGATGGCTTGACAAAGAGAGAGAACCTTCTGGCCTTCGCTCAACAAAATCATTTCAGATTCTTAGCCCTCAAGGGTGTCTTCTCAACATTCATTAGGGTAGCTGGAGTTTCTCTCATTAATCACATTCTTCCAGCCTGGAGGTGTCTTGGATGAGTATAAGCAAGGACCCACCACGAGCCCTGAAGAGAGCTGGCCTTTTCAAAGATTACTGATGTGCTCACCCAAGACACCTGAGAACTTCAGCATGGATGTTTTCCTCCCAAAAGGCACGGACATAGGAATAGTCCCTGAGCATCACTGTGATCCTATGGTACCTGCAGACGATGACCAAGGAATATCAGTCCCTGCAATGTGTATGTGTGTGTTCACTCTATATTCTATACATTCACTACAAGTAATGAACTAGTGACTATTAAACATCTGCTCCCTGGGGATATACAGGGTAAGGTTCCTATGAGCCTCTGATCACAACATTTTCATCAATCTATATATAAACTTTTTTATGGTGCTTTCTGTCAAAAGTTCTAATTTAATCCAATTAGAAAACCAGAATTTACTAAAAAAATTTATATTAACAATATGATAAAAAGCTTCATCCAACAAAAGAATCTAGAATCTGTCCAAGTCTAAGTCAGTGGATATTCCCATTAGTGTCTCCAGAATTTCCTTCACTGTTGATGATTCAGTAACCTCTGCTCATGCTCCCTGGCATCTGTGGACCATCCATGATGGCTGTAAGTTGCCCACAGGCTACTGATGTAAGAAACTTTCCTTCTTGGCCTTGTAGTACAAACCATTAGAGTGTCAACAGTGTGCCACAAACTGGGCCATCCCTAAAATAGAGGTTCTCAGACACCTTGAACCTGTGACAGTCTTAGCCAGTTGCCCATTGTGTCTTGGATCACAGAACCAGCACCCCAAAACCTTAGCATGGTTACTGAGACCTCCCTGATACAAGATAGTTTTCTGGAATATCTTTCCTGCAAGAGGGCACAGTCTCACCTGTCCTCAGTGCCTTGCCAGATGCAATACTGGTAGAAGTCACTCCTCTCTCAGACCTCTTGGCCACATACAGAACTGCTTGGAATCATTTGAGTGGACAATATTGGGTGTTTGTACAATACATATGGTATTGTGACCATCATCCCCCAGAGGGGATAGAAAGCAGTAATATAGATGATGGTGACATACCCGTGATAAAGGACAGGACCAGGGGGTCAGCACAACTGACCAAACTTCATTTTAGAGTTTAATGCCCTGGCTAACAAATAGGCCCATCTGTACATTTTTATAAACTCTTGGGCCACTGCCTAAAAGTTGTTCCCACTGAGGTAAAGAAATCCAAAAAAAAAAAAAAAAATAGAAATCTGGGAATCACTTCCCTCACAAACATGCAAAATATAAATCGAGATGTTATGGACTGAATCCTATTCTCTCGAAATGTTCATGTTGAAGCCTCAACCCCCAGTATGACTGTGTTTGATGATATGGCCTTTATATAAGTAACTAAGGTTAAATGAGGTTATAAACATGGAGCTCTAAGTCAACAGGAGGGTATTCTTATAAAAAAAGAAACAGACACCACGGAGTTCTATCTCACTCTCCACAGACTTAACAAAGAAAAGGCCACATGAAGACACAGTGAGAAGACAGCCATCTGCCAAGGACAAAGGTCTTACCGGGGTATAAATTCTTTTAACAAATTCTAGATTTGCAGCTGGATTAAATTGTGGATCTTTGTGCAATTTAAATTCTTTCCTCTCTCTGTATTCAAGGTTTCTGATTTCTTTCTATCATATCATTTTTGCTTCTTTGTCACTGGATATACTTTGTATATGTGATAGGAGAGGTGGCCTCGCTATTCTGCTCACATTTATACATTTCCTCCTTCAGAGAGCCTCAAATCAGTTTCATTACTGCTAGGGGCCTACCCTATGAAAATGGCTGCTTAATAAGTTTTAAGCACTATGGCTTAAGTTGGGTTTGAATTCATTTCATCACTGTGTCACAAGAGTGCCGTGATCCTTCTTCCCTATACCTAGGATGATCAGGATTTTTACTGAAACAGAAACACAGGTAACAGAATGGCACAACAGAAGACTGCTGGGCCCCCAAGCCAGAGAGGCAGAGAGGAGTGGACTAAAACCATCTTCTGCTATGGTGCTGCCACTTTGGATAGCATGGGAATCTTCTTTTTTTGTCGTCTCTCTCTGTACAGATTCCCGCTGAATATTTTAGATTTTGAGCACTGCAAATTTACAGCTTTGGATTTTATCTCCATTTAAGCATGAGTGGTCCAGACTTTCTGGGTGGTTATGGGGAAAGGTTAAGAGACCCAGTGACTCACCTCTTGGGTAGCCCAGAAAAGGAAGACATTGCAGGACAATGTAGGATACGTGGGGGTTGCATTCTGGAACGGAGTAAATCAGAAGGGTCTGTGGGAAGAGGGTTTTGCAGTATTAAGTGGGTGAGGTAGCCCCTGATTCCTGAGCAAGATGTGATTGGGTTCTCTGAATAATTCTGCTGGCCGACAAGGAAACACTCTTCAGGGGGAATATGCAGGAATGCATCTGTCGCATTCAATAAGGAGAGTCTGAAGAGGACACTATCTGGTGGAGCAGATCGAGGAAAGAAACGGGATTAGGCCATTCAAGGTCCTCTCAATTTTACCAGATGTCAACTCTTCACAACTACTAATTTTAGCCCTCACCCCACAACCAGCCCCTCGCTGTACAAGCACCCACCTGCACACACCCATGCACACACACACACACACACACACACAGAGGGAACAGTGCACACGACTGAGGAGAACTCAGTCCCTGGACATGAACTGGTGGACCCTGGGGCGGCAGTTCCCCAATCCTCATGATTTGGGCACTGTTAGCTACATTAACACAGGTGCTGAAACAAGGGGGTCCATCTCAACCCAAAGTCCCCATCCCTACCACCAATTCCTCTAAGGACTGACCAGTGGCAGGGTACATGGGCAGGGGTTTAAAACCCCAGGACCACGTCTCTCCCAGCTGTCTCCTTCTAAAAGGTTGTCCACTAACCCACTGGCATTCCAGCTCCTGGCAGCCTGAAGCTTACCAATTAAAGAATTCCAGAACTACATCAGGAACATCAGAGGAGAAATTATATGTCAAAGTGGAATTTCCAGGTGGGATTGTGGTCGTCGGCCTTCAAGAGCTGGATTCTGGTGGGCAGTAGGGGCACAGGGACTTGCCCCTCGTTGGACCCCATAGTTTGAAGTTGGAGAACACTGGACACCACTGGAGACCTGGTGGAAGACAGAGGAGGGGATGAGCAGACTAACCACGAGGTGGGACTTGAAGCTTGTTCTTCCGCCAACAGCTGCCTCTGGATGAGACCATCTTGGCAAAGGGGGCGGGGATAAATCAATCAGGAGCCCTGAGCCTGGGAACTGGGAGAAGAGCAGTAGCCGAGCCGCTCAACTCCATGATGCACTCCGTGAGCCAATCCCTTGGATTCTAAGAGCGCTGGGTCTGACGCATTTGTGGCTGCAAGCAACAGAGCAGAAAGCCTGACGTGCAACTGGCTCCGCCCACCTGGATGGCATAACAAGGTTAACAAATTCCACAGATGCTAGGAGCCAATCAAAAATATGTGTGGTCCTGCTTCCTATTATGGCATGGACCTATGCACCCCTCTGGGTATTCTGGCTTCTTCAGTCACTGCTAGCTCAACTCCAGCTTCAGCTCCCTGGCAGCTGAAGAACTGGGCTGGGTATTGCCGGCGTGGGCCAACCCGCCCTGTACCTACCCTCTGTAAGAACGCAAAATCTGCTTTTTGCTTGAAAGCTCCTATGCCCAAGAGTTTGATTCGTGTGGTGAAAGGAGTAATTTGAGTACGCATGTTGAATTCTGAAAGATCCAGACACCTTTGAGGGATCAGGAGATAGTTGACTTGCGGTAGCTCCCAGACCCTTGGGATTCAAGTGACCCTGAATGCTTCTCCTTTGGAAGGGGTGAAAGAGAGTCAGGCAATGCATTTTTTGATAGGGCTCTGGCAGGACAGAAGTTGGGCTCCCTGAGCCCCCCGCCTCCCACAGCAAAGGGATGCAAAGGTAAAATGAGGTTTCTTGGCTGACATCATAGAAGAAGGCAAAGGTCAGTATCAGATCTTCAAGGCAGTTAACCCCTGGAGAGCAGGCCACTCTAATGCTCCAGCATTCTGGTCCCAACATGTAGAGAAAAAAGCCTCACATTTTTATTGTTTAGTCACTAAGTCGTGTCAGACTCTTGCAATCACATGGACATAGTCCCAGGCTCCTCTGTTCATGGGATTTTCCAGGCAAGACTCCTGGAGTGGCTTGTCATTTCCTTGCCCAGGGGAGCTTCCCTACCCAGGGATCGAACCTGTATCTCCTGCATTTGCAGGTGGGTTCTCTACCACTGAGCCACCAGGGAACTCCCCATTGTGACTTTGGAAATTGCCAAAAACTTGATGGCAAAAATGAATTCATTTCCAGACTTTTCATCCCAGACTCACATGACAAAGATACCAAAAGGAAGCAAGGAATATGAAAAAGCTGGTACAATTTGTATTTGTTGAATTTTTGTCCAGGTCATTTATTAGACTGTACACAAGTATCCAGGCTGAATGGACTTGAACATGAATATGGGATTATGAGGTACAGGAAATAGCACTTACCTAGGAGGTAGCTCATCTGTAAGCTGACCCAGCTCTGCCACATGACAATGAGCATTCCAACTTCACTTGAGTATAAGGTGGACTGGGAGGTAAGACAAAAGGTAAAAGAAGTAAGAAGTAAAAGAATAGGCAGCACCTAGCTTACTGAGGGCCACACATTCAGAACACAGAAAATACCTATTAAGTGAATAAATGAAGCTAAGAAAGAGAGTTTTTGTTTTATTTTTGCTTATAAACAGCAAACATTTATTTTTCACAGTCCCAGAGGCTGGTTAGTCCAAGATCAAGACACCAGCAGATTTGGTATCTCCTGAAGTCTACTTCCTGAATCTTAACTGGCAACTTTTGACTATGCCCTCACATGGTGGAAAGGGCAAAGTATCTCTCTGGACCCTGTTATATAATGCACTAATCTCATTCATGAAGGCCCCACCCTTATGACCTAGGCAACTTCCAAAGAGCCCACCTTCTAATACCATACTTGGGGATTAGGATTTCAACATATAGATTTCAAGGGGGATTCAAACCTGTTTATGACTCTTACACAATTTCCATAGTGCTATGTCTAAACCCAAATAAAATCACATCATTTGCTTACTTTAAAAATGTCACTGGTGGGGGGGGGTGGTCCTAAAATGACAGAGGAATAGGATGGGGAGACCACTTTCTCCCCCACAAATTCATTAAAAGAACATTTGAACACTGAGAAAATTCCACAAAACAACTTCTGAATGCTGGCAGAGGACATCAGGCACCCAGAAAGGCAGCCCATTGTCTTCGAAAGGAGGTAGGACAAAATATAAAAGATAAAAAGAGAGACAAAAGAGGTAGGGACAGAGATCCGTCCTGGGAAGGGAGTACTAAGAGAGAAGTTTCCAAACACCAGGAAACACTCTCTCCAGTAGATCTGTGGCAAGCCTTGGAATCTCAGAGGGCAAAATAACCAGGAGGAAAAATAAATAAATAATTAAAACCCACAGATTACATGCCTAACAGCAACTCCCAGCAGAGCAGCAGCCCAGATGCTCGCATCCCCCACTAGCAAGCGGGGGCTGGACAGGGAGGCACAGGCTGCATTGCTTAGGATAAGGTCCGGGCCTGAATGCCCCAAGGGCAATCTGAGGGAACTAGCTTGAGATAGCAACCCAGCCTGTGGGATAGCTATCCCTCAAAAAGCCCTAACCTAAGACACCACCAGGCCCACTCACAGAACAAAGGACTGAGCAGAGCTAGCCAGCTGCGGACCTGCCCATCCCCTGCTGGAGGGCAGCCAGAGCCGGAAAGGGGCAATCACGGCCCCAAAGAGGCATCCTATAACAAACTGCAAGCAGACTTCGTTGCCAAACAAAATTTCTTGGGATTCTGGATGGTCGACATCTGCTGGGAGGGTCACAGCCAGAGATCAGCTCCCCAAAAGAGACACATGGCACACCTGAGAAGGTGCAGCTGTTGTACACCCAGAAAACTGAGCAGCTGGGATGGGGGAGGCGATAAGTCGCAGCCTTCAACTGGGGGCAACTGTGCTCGCCAAGCACCTGGCCACCTGAGCTGCTCGGACCTAGGATGGGCACAAAACGCAGGCCCAACCAAGTCTGCACCTTTGTGGAGTACCCGAGAACCTGAACCTGAGCAGCTGTTAGACCTGGGGAGTGCATGAAACCCAGGGTCCACATCAGAGAGTTCCTGGCAGAGCAACCTAGAGCCTGAGCTGTGTAGACTGAGAAAGCACACACGCTGTCAGCGGAGGCAAACCCAGTGTGGCTGTATCACTGTGAGCACATGCCAGTGATATTTGTTTGCAGTGTTCCTCCCTCCCTACAGCACAACTAAACAAGTGAGCCTAAAAAAAGTGACCACCACCAGCCCCGTTGTGTCAGGGCCAAAATTAGACACTGAAGAGACCAGCAAACAGAAGAAGCTAAAATAAACAGAGGGAACCGCTTTGGGAGTGACAGATGCAATAGATTAAAACCCCGTAGCTAGCACCGACTACATAGGAAGGGGCCTACAGACCTTGAGAAGTACAAGCTGGACCAAGGAACTATCTGAAAATGAAATGACCCCACACAATATATCTAGAAAAAGCCCTAGATATATATTTTACTATTATAATTTTTTAAATTAAAAAAATTTATTTTTAGTCCCCTATTACTCCTTTAATTTTCATTTTTAAAACCTACTAATACCTTGCCCAAAAAAGACCCTATTTTTAAAGCAAACTTCATATATATATATATTTTATAATTTTTCTGACTTTGTTTTTAATATTGTATTTTTGAGAATCTAACCTACTCTAGAATCTAATCTACTCTAGATTTTTAATCTTTGCTTTTTGGTATTTGTTATCAACTTTGTACCTTTAAGAACCCAATCTTCAGTACCCATTTTTACTTGGGAGCGAGATCACTGGCCTGATAACTCTCTCCCCCTGTTGACACTCCTTTCTCTCCACCAGCTTGCCTCTATCTCCCTCCTCCCCCTTTTCTTCTCTACCCAACTCTGTCAATCTCTTTGTGTGTTCTGGGCTGTGGAGAACACTTAGAGAACTCATTATGGGTTGGATCTGTCTCTCTCCTTTTGATTCCCCCTTTTATCCTCCTAGCCAACTCTGTCTCCTTCCTCCCTCTTCTCTTCTCTGTGTAACATCTCTGAGGGATCCAGACTGTGGAGAGCACATAGGGAAGTGATTACTGGCTAGCTTGCTCTCTCCTCTTTTGTCTCCCCCTCTTCTCCTCTTCTATCTCCCTCCTCCCTCTTCTCTTCTCCATGTAACTCTGTGTACCTCTCCAGGTGTCCCTCACTGTGGAGAAACTTTTCATCATTAAACTATATGTTTTATCATCAGTGCTGTATAGATGGAGAAGTCCTGAGGCTACTGTAAAAATAAGACTGAAAACCAGAGGCAGGAGGCTTAAGTCCAAATCCTGAGAACACCTGAGAACTCCTGAATCCAGGGAATATTAATCAATAGGAGCTCATCAAACGCCTCCATACCTACACTGAATCCAAGCACCACCCAAGAGCCAACAAGTTCCAGAGCAAGACATACCACACAAATTCTCCAGCAATACAGGAACATAGCCCTGAACTTCAATATACAGGCTTCCCAAGGTCACACCAAACTCACTGACATCACAAAACTCATTACTGGACACTTCATTGCACTCCAGAGAGAAGAAATCCAACTCCACCCACCAGAACACAGACACGAGCTTCCCTAACCAAGAAACCTTGACAAGCCACCCATTCAACCCCACCCACAGCAAGGAACCTCCACAACAAAGAGGAACCACAAATTGCCAGAATACAGAAAGGCCACCCCAAACACAGCAATATAAACAAGATGGAAAGGCAAAGAAATACCCAGCAGGCAAAGGAACAGGATAAAGGCCCACCAAACCAAACAAAAGAGGAAGAGATAGGGAATCTACCTGGTAAAGAATTCTGAATAATGATAGTGAAAGTGATACAAAACCTTGAAAACAAATTGGAGTTACAGATAAATAGCCTGGAGACAAGGATCGAGAAGATGCAAGAAAGGTTTAAAAAGGACCTAGAAGAAATAAAAAGAGTCAATATATAATGAATAATGCAATAAATGAGATCAAAAACACTCTGGAGGGAACAAACAGTAGAATAACGGAGGCAGAAGATAGGATAAGTGAGGTAGAAGATAGAATGGTAGAAATAAATGAAGCAGAGAGGAAAAAAGGAAAAAGAATTAAAAGAAATGAGGACAACCTCAGAGACCTCTGGGACAATGTTAAACGCCCCAACATTTGAATCACAGGAGTCCCAGAAGAAGACGACAAAAAGAAAGACCATGAGAAAATACTTGAGAGATAATAGTTGAAAACTTCCCTAAAATGGGGAAGGAAATAATCACCCAAGTCCAAGAAACCCAGAGAGTCCCAAACAGGATAAACCCAAGGCAAAACTCCCCAAGACACATATTAATCAAATTAACAAAGATCAAGCACAAAGAACAAATATTAAAAGCACCAAGGGAAAAACAACAAATAACACACAATGGGATTCCCATAAGGATAACAGCTGATCTTTCAATAGAAACTCCAGGCCAGAAGGGAATGGCAGGACATACTTAAAGTGATGAAAGAAAATAAGCTCCAGCCCAGATTACTGTACCCAGTAAGGATCTCATTCAAACATGAAGGAGAAATCAAAAGCTTTACAGACAAGCAAAAGCTGAGAGAATTCAGCACCGCCAAACCAGCTCTCCAACAAATACTAAAGGATCTTCTCTAGACAGGAAACACAGAAAGGGTGTATAAACTCGAACCCAAAACAATAAAGTAAATGGCAATGGGATCATCCTTATCAATAATTACCTTAAACGTAAATGGGTTGAATGCCCCAACCAAAAGACAAAGACTGGCTGAATGGATACAAAAACAAGACCCCTATATATGTTGTCTACAAGAGCCCCACCTCAAAACAGGGGACACATACAGACTGAAAGCTGAAGGGGTGGAAAAAGATATTCCATGCAAATAGAGACCAAAAGAAAGCAGGAGTAGCAATACTCATATCAGATAAAATAGACTTTAAAACAAAGGCTGTGAAAAGAGACAAAGATGGACACTACATCATGATCAAAGGATCAATCCAAGAAAAAGATATAACAATTATAAACATATATGCACCCAACATAGGATTACCGCAATATGTAAGGCAAATGCTACCAAGTATGAAAGAGGAAACTAACACTAACACAATAATAGTGGGAGACTTTAATACCCCACTCACACCTATGGACAGATCAGCAACAGAAAATTAACAAGGAAACCAAACTTCAAGTGATACAATGGACCAGTTAGACCTAATTGATATCTATAGAACATTTCACCCCAAAACAATGAATTTCACCTTTTTCTCAAGTGCACACAGAACCTTCTCCAGGATATATCACATCCTGGACCATAAATCTAGCCTTGGTAAATTCAAAAATTTGAAATCATTCCAAGCATCTTTTCTGACCACAATGCATTAAGATTAGATGTCAATTATAGGAGAAAAATATTAAAAATTCCAACATATGGAGGCTCAACAACATGCTGCTGAATAACCAACAAATCACATAAGAAATGAAAAAGAAATCAAAATATGCATAGAAATGAATTAAAATAAAAACACAACAACCCAAAACCTATGGGACACTGTAAAAGCAGTGCTAAGGGGAAGGTTCATAGCAATATAGGCTTACCTCAAGAAACAAGAAAAAAGTCAAATAAATAACCTGACTCTATCCCTAAAGCAACTAGAAAAGGAAGAAATGAAGAACCCCAGGGTTAGTAGAAGGAAAGAAATCTTAAAAATTAGGGCAGAAATAAATGCAAAAGAAACAAAAGAGACCATAGCAAAAATCAACAAAGCCAAAAGCTGGTTCTTGGAAAGGATAAATAAAATTGACAAACCATTAGCCAGACTCATCAACAAACAAAGGGAGAAAAGTCAAATCAACAAAATTAGAAATTCAAATGGAGAGATCACAACAGACAACACAGAAATACAAAGGATCATAAGAGACTACTATCAGAAACTATATGCAAATAAAATGGACAACTTGGAAGTAATGGACAAATTATTAGAAAAGTACAACTTTCCAAAACTGAACCAGGAAGAAATAGAAAATCTTAACAGACCCATCACAAGCACAGAAATTGAAACTGTAATCAGAAATCTTCCAGCAAACAAAAGCCCAGGTCCAGACGGCTTCACAGCTGAATTCTACCAAAACTTTAGAGAAGAGCTAACACCTATCCTACTCAAACTCTTCCAGAAAACTGCAGCGGAAGGTAAACTGCCAAACTCATTCTATGAGGCTACCATCACCCTAATACCAAAACCTGACAAAGATGCCACAAAAAAAGAAAACTACAGGCCAATATCACTGATGAACATAGATGCAAAAATCCTTAACAAAATTCTAGGAAACAGAATCCAGCAACATATTAAAAAGATCATACATCGTGACCAAGTGGGTTTTATCGCAGGGATGCAAGGATTCTTCAATATCTGCAAATCAATCAATGTAATATACCACATTGACAAATTGAAAAATAAAAACCAAAACACTCTCTGACATAAACCACAGCAGGATCCTCTATGACCTGCCTCCCAGAATATTGGAAATAAAAGCAAAAATAAACAAATGGGACCTAATTAAAATTAAAAGCTTCTGCACAACAAAGGAAACTATAAGCAAGGTGAAAAGACAGCCTTCAGAATGGGAGAAAATAATAGCAAATGAAGCAATGGACAAAGAATTAATCTCAAAAATATACAAGAAACTCCTGCAGCTCAATTCAGAAAAATAAACGACCCAATCAAAAAGTGGGCCAAAGAACTAAACAGACATTTCTCCAAAGAAGACATACAGATGGCTAACAAACACATGAAAAGATGCTCAACATCACTCATTATCAGAGAAATGCAAATCAAAACCACAATGAGGCACCATTTCACGCCAGTCAGAATGGCTGCTATCCAAAAGTCTACAAGCAATAAATGCTGGAGAGGGTGTGGAGAAAAGGGAACCCTCTTACACTGTTGGTGAGAATGCAAACTAGTTCAGCCACTATGGAGAACAGTGTGGAGATTCCTTAAAAAACTGGAAATAGAACTGTCATATGACCCAGCAATCCCACTGCTGGGCATACACACTGAGGAAACCAGAATTTAAAGAGACACATGTACCCCAATGTTCATCGCAGCACTGTTTATAATAGCCAGGACATGGAACCCACCTAGATGTCCATCAGCAGGTGACTGGATAAGAAAGCTATGGTACATATACACAATGGAATATTACTCAGCCATTAAAAAGAATGCATTTGAATCAGTTGTAATGAGGTGGATGAAACTGGAGCCTATTATACAGAGTGAAGTAAGCCAGAAAGAAAAACACCAATACAGTATACTAACACATATATATGGAATTTAGAAAGATGGTAATGATAACCCTGTATGCGAGACAGCAAAAGAGACATAGATGTATAGAACAGTCTTTTGGACTCTGTGGGAGAGGGCAAGAGTGGGATGATATTGGAGAATGGAATTGAAACATGTAAATTATCACATGTGAAACGAATCTCCAGCCCAGGTTCGATGCATGATACAGGGTGCTCGGGGCTGGTGCACTGGGATAACCCAAAGGGATGGATTGGGGAGGGAGGTGGGAGGGGGGTTCAGGATGGGGAACACATGTACACCCATGGTGGATTCATGTCAATGTATGGCAAAACCAATACAATATTCTAAAGTAAAAAAATAAATTAAATCAATCAATAAATAAATTCAGTGTGATTTTAGAAATTACAAAAAAGAAAAATAAAAATGGCACTGGCCTTTCCCTGAGCAAAGCTCTCTTGCAGATACTCAGTTTTCCTTCTTTTTCCAATATCCCAACCTTTTTAAAAAGTCAATACCATGTATACTTCTCCTCAGAGCAAACCATGAGGGCATTACCTGCATGTGTTGTGTGGTTCTCCTTATGTCCTGATCACATAGTACCTTTTATTAGAGTCTTTGCGTGTGTGGCTTTATGTGTGTGTGTGTATCTTATTTCCCATGAAAGTCTGTAAGTTCACTTTCTCGCATCAGTAACTGCATCCTCCCTTTATTTCTTCTCATTTTAAAAAAACATTCTTGGGGCTTTCCGGTGGCTCAGTTGTAAAGAATCTGCCTGCCAGTGCAAGAGACATGGGTTCTATCCCTGATCCGGGAAGATCCCACATGTCACAGAGCAACTAAGCCTGTGTGCCACCACTACTGAGCCTGTGCTCTAGAGCCCAGAGTTGCAACTACTGAGCCCATGTGATGCAACTACTGAAGCCTGCGCACCCTGGAGCCCATACTCTGCAACAAGAGAAGCCACCTCAATGAGAAGCCCGCACACAACTATAGGGTATCCCCCACTTGCCACAACTAGAGAAAAAGCCCATGCAGCAATGATGACCCAGCAGAGCCAAAAATAAATAAAATTATTCCAAAAAATAAAATAAAAACAAACTATTTTTTGCCATGTACCTCATAATTTTTCCTGTACCTCATAATTCCACATTCAGATTTAGTCTCTGAATCCCTACTCTCCTTTAACAAATAAACACAATCAGGGTTTGTGTAAGTTATACTAAAAAGCAGTTTTAACACCTTACATCTGAGAAGATAAATTAGAGAAGTCATTTTAGGTAATTGGCATTGTAGAAGTCTGAGTGGAAAAAAAATCAGGTTACAGTTGATCAATTCCATTAAATGTTGCCTAGGTGTTGTTAATCAGCAAGAAGCCACTTTAGCTTCCTTGGTGCACCTTTCTCTTTTTTAGAAATTTCAAACCCAAGAGAGAATGTTGTTTGAACTATTTATTTCTTAGCTTGTGAACCTGACTAACTTGAGCCACTGGTTTGTTCTGAGGTATTACGGAATTTTAAAGAAATGAGCCATTCTCTAGTTCACTCTTTAGGATGTGGACATGTTACATCCATTTAAAATCTCTTGACTTTATAGACTGGGCTAGCATGCAAACCAGAGCTGAATATAGCATTTACTGGGGCAGCATCAGTTTCCACAAAACAAGATAAGAACCCACCTCAGTTCTTCAGTCAGCATCCATGTTCCTGATGTTGTTTGTGAGAACATTGCCCATTACAGTGAATTGATTCCCCTAGTCTTTGTGTCTTCCACATGAAGTATACTGAGTTGAGGTGGAACAAAATGGGTCAACATGCTTTAGTAGATAAACCACCACCAAGGCTGTTTGTCAATACTGACATGACTGAAGTAAGACAAAGGGCATTTGGAACAGGGTGCAAATGTTTTCCGGACCCAGGCACTGTTAGGTCCGGAAAAGTTTCCCGGTGGACCTGTACATCCTATTTAGGAGTCAGCTATGGAAATGAAGTCAGAGTGACCCTACTTGTGTTCCATTTGATGCAAACATATTCAGAGAGCTTTTTTTCCCACTGAAATGTAGGTATTATACTTCCCATTTTCCAGCCAGGAGGGGGAGATAATGTAGTAGAAACCAGAGCTTAGACTCTGAAGCCAGACTGGCTGGGTTTGAATTTAACCTGTGCCACTCGCCAGCAGTGGAATCTTAAGCAAGTTACATAGCTTCACCATGCCTCAGTTTCCTCATCTCTGCTGCTGCTGCTGCTGCTAAGTCGCTTCAGTCATGTCCGACTCTGTGCGACCCCATAGATGGCAGCCCACCAGGCTTCCCCATCCCTGGGATTCTCCAGGCAAGAACACTGGAGTGGGTTGCCATTCTTTCTCCAATGCATGAAAGTGAAAACTGAAAGTGAAGTCCCTCAGTCGTGTCCGACTCTTAGTGACCTCATGGACTACAGCCTACCAGGCTCCTCCGTCCATGGGATTTTCCAGGCAAGAGTACTGGAGTGGGGTGCCATTGCCTTCTTCATTCCTCATCTCTAGAATAAGATAATAAAATAATTTTCTTGTAGGATACAATGAGTTAATTCCCAGAAAGCACCTAAGTTATTATTGCCAAACATACAATCAATGCTCAGAAAATGGAAGATTTTCTTCTGGATTTAGATGGCCATTTGTTTCTGGCCAATTAATCAGACACATGAGAAAGAAAAATATGGATCACTGAAGCAAACTACAAGAGAAAACATAGGTCATGGGGGCAAACTGGCCTTATCCATAGTTCTTGAGATGAGCTGTGTAACTTGGATTGGGGGAGGGGCAGGTGTACAGAAGGGTTAGAAAATGCAGTCCAGGGGGATTTAGTGCCTAGGATATTCCCACATGTGTCTGCCTCAGTCAGCAGCTCCTGGAATCCAGATGAGAGAAGGCCCTTTCCTACACAGGCTCCAGGAAGAGTTTAGAACTCCAAGTAAATTCCTTACATACAAACCTTCAAGTTGCTAACTTTCAAAGATGCAAATGTGTGTTCCATCAATATCTGGCGTAAGTGAAACTGCAGCTTGCCCTCCATCTCCTATGGCTGAGGATCCTCCAGCTCTACCATCTCACACCTCCTCTTCCTCCTCCACTCAGTAACTCTTTTTGCCTGTTCACTCCACGCCAGCCCCTGTACCCCTGTGTTGTACTGTACTACTGCACTTCTCAAGGTACTGTAAGATTAAAAATGTTTTCTTTATTTTCTGTGTTTGGTTTTTTATGTATTATTCATGTGAAAAGTATTATAAACCTATTACAGTAAATACTATATAGCCAATTGTGTTAGTTGGGTACCTAGGCTAACTTTGTTGGGCTTTAATAAATTGGACTTATGAAAGTGCTCTTAGAACTCATTCATATGTAGGGGCTTACTCTATACAAATTACTAAGCTCAATGAATCTCAATAAATTCATTTTAAATGTACTACTTTACCCTTTTGATTTAGAAGTGGCAATGTATGAAACAATTAATTGTTCATCATAGTTTTTCTTTGGAAGACCTGAAGCACAGTTTCTGGCTTACCCAGTACAGTTGTCAAGCCCCTAAGTTACATGGAACCACCTTATCACCTTACTTTATAATTTCTAATGACTGGACTTAGTGTTTTATTGTCATCACAAAATTTAAATTCTTGAGGGTTTGCAAAGAAAACTGGATGTCTTGGGCAGGAGTGAAAGTCTTAATCTTCACACTTTAATAGCTTTCCCTCAACACTGCCATAATGTATAGGCAATTCCTGTTTTCTGAGTAAAATATAAATCTGACCACTTTCTAACACTTTTGCTTTTGTCACTCTGATCCATGCCACCATCATCTCTCTGGTGGACTACTACAATAGCCTCCTAACTGGCATCTCTACCTTCAGTTTTATATCCTGTAGCAAATATCATAGATTAGTGCACTTGACTCCATTCCAATCTCAGTTACAGCAAGTAAGGTTTGACAGAGGTTGGAAACCAAGTCTACATTTCCTGAACTCCTGCCTCGATGGCCTGGATTCCACTAATAACTTCACCTCTGCCAAGCAGATAATAAACACCCATGAGACTTGGAAGGAGAAGTGAGGTGTAGTCCATGCTTCTTCTGTGATTTCTGGTTTCTGTTAGTGAGCATGGGCTCAGAAAATTTCACTTCTTCTGTAGCAGTGATAATAGAGGTACCAGTACAGTTCCTAGTTTTGTGGGTATCAAAAGGAAAGGCATGAGACATCTACTTTGACTGTAGATGGAGAAGGAAGCAGTGTGGTCTCAAAGCAAATGTCTGTGATGGTCTCAGCAGAAACAGAGTAGTCCAGTGGCTCCCGCACTTTCCACCCTCTTGATTATACTAGTTCAACAGTTATTATTCAGGAAAACAGTTCTGTAAATTTTAATACCTGAGTTAAATAAAAATGGCCACCCCAAAAAGTCCCTCATGCTTTTTCCTCATACCCCCAGTTATTTTGTATACTCTTATCATCTATTTATGCATGCTTGTTTTTGAACTTTGTTAAATTCTCCTGGCAAGAATACTGCAGTGGGGTTGCCTTTCCCTTCTCCAGGGGTTCCTCCTGACCCAGGGATCAAACCCAGGTCTTCCACATTTCAAGCAGATTCTTTACTATCTGGGTCATCAGGGAAGCCCCAAGAATACTGGAATGGGTAGCCATTCCCTCATCCCGAGGATCTTCCTGACCCAGAGATAGAACCCGGGTCTCTTGTATTGCAAGCATATTTTTAACATCTGAGACACCTGGAGAACCCTTAAAAATGGCCTCATATAGTATATATTCTTGGGATTTACCTGGTAGTCAATGATTAAGAATCTGCCTTGCAAGGCAGGAGACACAGGTTTGGTCCCTGGTCAGGGAACTAAGAGGGTTCCCGGACAGCTTAGCGGGTAACCAATATTCCTTCAATGCAGGAGACATAGGAGCCGTGGGTTCAATTCCTGGGTCAGAAAGATCCCCTAGAAGAGGGCATGGCAACCCACTCCGGTATCATTGCCTGGAAAATCCCATGGACTGAGGAGCCTGGCGGGCTACAGTCCAAAGAGTCACAAAGAGTCAGACACAACTGAGCAACTAAACACACACACACAGGGGACTAATATCCCACATATTATCCCACTAATATCCGACTAAATCCCACTAATATCCTAGCAGCTAAGCACACGTCCCACAACTAGAAAGCCCAAGTGGCCCAACTACTGAGCCCATGTGCCACAACGTGCACTGAAACAAAGATCCCACATGCTGCAACTAATACCCAATACAACTAAATAAATATTAAAAACAAAACAAAAAACTTAAGATTAAAAAAAGTATAGTGACGGTAATGATGCTGCAAGTTGGCAAGAATGTGGAGCAACTAGAAATCTCGTTCTTTGCTATTGGGAATATACACTGGTACAACCATTTTGAAACATAATTTTATTATTACTTAGTAAAGTTGAGGGACTTCTCTAGTGGCTCAGCAGTACAGAATCTGCCTGCCAATCCAGGAGGCTTGGGTTTGATCCCCAGGTCAGGAAGATCCCCTGGAGAAGGAAACAGCAACCCATTCCAGTATTCTTGCCTATGAAAGCCCACGGACAGAGGAGTCAGACAGGATGCAGTTCATGGGGTCGTAAAGAGCAGGAACTGACTTACCGACTAAAAAACAACAAGTAAAGTTGAAATGTTCCCAAATCCAAACTTGCTCTGCTCCCTGCACGATGAGCCAGTGAACTGGAGACAAGGTGTTGAGGCAAGGAATACAACTTTATTCAAAAAGCTGTTTGACCTATCAGATGGCAAACTAATGTCTCACAGGATCTGGATGCCAGGTTCTTTTATAGATCATAGATGAGGGGAGGTGAGGAAACAAAGTAAAAAGCCCATTAATCTTGTAAATATCTCCTAGAATGGCAAGCCTCAGGCAGGGGATGTGTTAATTTATTCCTTCCTGTCATCCACAGGTGAACAGGGTCCTGAACAAAGGCACCTTAGCTTAACAGTTAGGCAGAGGGGCAGGATTCCCTGAGGCAGCCATTATGTATGATTACAATAACAAAAGCAATGAAAAGCAAGTCAAAGAAACAGTTCCAACATGGGGTCAGAATTGGCTTTTCCCTGCAACAGAACTTGGGCACACTCTATGACCCAATTTCACGTCTAGGCATGTACTCTAGATCTGTAACAGATAATTCTGTGTTGTGGAGGGCTGTCCTGTGCATTGTAGGATGTTTAGCAGCATCCCTGGCCTCCACCTGCTAGATGCCAGGAGCACACATACTCAGTTATGACAACCAAAAATGTTTCCAGACATCAAATAGCACCCTGGTTGGGGGGCGGGGGTGTATAAAATCACCCTCAACTGAGAAACTAGAGAAACTATCATGTATGGGCATCGGGGGATATGAATGAGAAAGTTCATCGCACAATAATTTGCAAAAGCTTAAAACCGAAAGAATCCCATATGTCCAGCAACAGGAAATACACATGTTGTGGGATTTTCATATGATGGATAACGATACAACAATTAAAACTGATTACTACAGTTGAACACATCAATATGAATAAATCTCAAACACAAAATTGAGGGAGGGGAAGAGGAAGACAAGTAATACATCTAGTATAATTACATTTACATAAAGTCCAAAATGGATAAGATATAATGTTATTTAAAGGGATATTGTGTGCAATGAAAGCATAAATAAGTGAATTATTAACAAAGTTCAGGATAGTTGTTACCTCTGCAAAAGAATGCGTGGCTGAATCAGGGAGGGCACAGGTAGGCCTCAAAGGCATTGGTTGTGTTCTAATTCTCAAGCTTGGTGATGGATATACAAGTTTTTATATTATTATGATATACCTTACATATATGCTGTATTATCTTCTGTATATATTAAATAGTTCATAATTTGTAAGGAACTGATGGGGTCTAAAATAAGGTGGGAAAATGGAAAGAAAGGCACAAGAGTAAATAACAAATTGGATGAGAGAGAGAAAAAGAGAAGAGCCAATTTTTAGATGCCTCTTAGTTTTAAACTCATTTTCTTCATGGATTTGGAGATGAAATCAATTCCTCATCTCTAAACACACATAATCCATTACTTAGACTTCTAAGAAATGTAAATTTCATTCCTCAAAATCTATTCTTCTATATGATGTGATTCACAGGACTTGATAAAACCACATTTCACAAAACTCCCTTGTCTGAGCATCCTGCCATGTTAGAATTGTAAACATGTACTCATTTGCATTCCTTGGAGTTATAAGCATCTGAAAATAGGGGGCTTAGAGTAAAAGTGATTCTTCATCACTAACTTTACTATCATTAGAATATCCCTAACTGGTACAGAAAACTGTTTCCACCTCTGGCACCCACCCTACTCCTTTGATTTTCTCCCAGTGGTCACCTCCCAGGTAGTGGAATAAAAGGAGAGTTTTGGATCAAATCCTTTCAGAAGACAGAGCCATAAGCAAGGAAAATACCAAAACATCCTAACCTTTCCTGGGTTGAGACAGAGAGGTACGAGACAGATGTTTTCCTAGAAGAAACACAAAGTTTTCAAGGTTGAAGGACTCAGTGAGAATATATTTGATACATGTGAAAATAGAAAAACCCACAACAGCCAGAGAAACAGGAAATGCAGGGTTTGTCCCTGACCTGAGTTAGGGACCATCTATCTCTCAGAGACCCAGAGAAGCCTGATATGTTAGAGCTAAAGCAACCCTCAGAGCAGCAACCCTGAGCTTCCTTCCTCACTAAGAGAGGCTTCATGTGCATCTATGTGGATAATGTGGCCCACTTGTCCTCTTGAAAGTGAAAGTCACTCAGTCGTGTCCAACTCTCTGCAACCCTATGGACTATACAGTCCATGGAATTCTCCAGGCCAGAATACTGGAGAAAATAGCTGTTCCCTTCTCTAGGAGATCTTCCCAACCCAGGGATCGAACCCAGGTCTCCCACATTGCAGGCGGATTCTTTACAAGCTAAGCCACCAGGGAAGCCCAAGAATACTGCAGTGGGTAGCCTATCCCTTCTCCAGGGAACTTCCCAACCCAGGAATCTAACTGGAGTCTCCTGCATTGCAGGTGGATTCTTTACCAGTTGAGCTACCAGGGAATTCCACTTGTCCTGTTACCTGTATAAAAGCCATCACCTCTTAGATACCTCTTAGTCTTGAAAGTATAGCACTCAAAAAAGCTGTGTGGGTTTTTTTTTTTAATTAATTTATTTATTATAATTGAAGGCTAATTACTTTACAAATATTGTCGTGGTTTTTGCCAGACATTGACATAAATCAGCCATGAGTGTACACATGAAGTGTGTGTTTTTTGTCTAAAGTGAACCTCCAAAAATTCTCAAGCCCACATAAGGCCTTTTAATATCAACTATGGTTAATATATGGGTGGCTCCATGGTAAAGAATCCGCCTGCAATGCAGGAGATGTGGGAGACGTGGGTTTGATCCCTGGGTCAGGAAGATCCCTTGGAGGAGGAAATGACAACCCACTCCAATATTCCCACTGGGATAATCTGATAGACAGAGGAGCCTTGTGGGCTGCAGTCCCCAGGGTTGCAAAGAGTCGGACATGAGTGAATTCCATTACATTAACTATATTAACACAGAAATACACACACACACACACACCCTCCTAGCATGGCATGAACCTAACAACCAATTTGAAGCCTTTAAGTGACACTACATGGATAAATTTTACTTGGACTCTTCTTTCATTAAACAATGGTGACAAAAGGCCTTGTGCCTTTTCTTCTTTGTTCTAGCCATAAAGAATACTCTGTCAGTACGTGAAAATACATTTTTAAATGTCAAAACCAGTGACAGGGAAAAGGGTTGTGAATACCTTGTACTAACTTCACTTAACAGACCTTCATCAAATCCCTATGAAGAAAACACAGGGCTTTAGGAGAGACAAATAAATAAAGCCTTTATATTCCCAACTATTCAGAAGCTCACACTTTAGGAGGTGGGGAGATATGCACAATAATAAATAATGCAAATACACTCGAGGATATGGGATGAACGAGCACAAAAATAGAAAAAGGCATTGCTAACTAGTGAGCATTCAAGTGGCGTTAACTAAATGTAGAAATAAGGCCTTCTACCCTCAAACCCCTGGTCCTACCCTTTTCTGATCCTCTACTCAGCTTAAGTACTTTACTTTTTTCCTTCAGCAAGTTCCAGATATTAGGCCCATTTCCTCTTTTATTTTTCTTTAAATTAGGACATATTTCAGACCTAGACAAAGGTACAGAGAATACTACACCCATGCAACCATTGTCCATCTTAAAAAACATAAGATTATAAATAAAACTGGAACCCAGTATACCTCTCCCCAGTTGGATTCTCCCTCTTCTGTAAGATTTAACTGCTGTCCTAAATAAGTTTATTGTTCTCATAGACACCGTTCTGCATGCTCCATATATATGCATCACTCTGATGTATACCTTTTACTACATATATATGTACTTGTAATCAGTGTAAGAATTTTTGAATGTTTTTAAACTTCATATATGCATGGTATCGGAGAAGGCAATGGCAACCCACTCCAGGACTCTTGCCTGGGAAGTCCCATGGACAGGGGAGCCTGGTAGGCTGCAGTCCATGGGGTCACAAAGAGTCGGACACAACTGAGCGACTTCACTTTCACTTTTCACTTGCATGCATTGGAGAAGGAAATGGCAACCCACTCCAGTGTTCTTGCCTGGAGAATCCCAGGGATGGGGGAGCCTGGTGGGCTGCCGTCTATGGGGTCGCACAGAGTCGGACACGACTGAAGTGACTTAGCAGCATGCATGGTATCATAATGCCTTTATCCTTTTGGAACTAGGATTTATGTATTATCACTTTCACCCCTGAATCTTTGTCCAACCTTGTTATAAGTTGAATTTAGTCCCTCCCAAAAGATATGTTGAAATCTTAACTCCCCGAATCTATAAATGTGACCTTATTTGGAAATAGGGTATTTTCAGGTGTAATAAAGATCAGGTCATACTGGATTACCATGGGCCCTTAATCCAATATGACTGGTGTCCTTATGAGAAAAGAATAGAGACGGGGGAACACTATGTAAAGATGAAGGAGATTGGAATCATGCATTTATTAATACCAGCTGAATGATGCCAAGGGCTGACAGCAACCACCAGAAACTAGGAGAGAGGCATGGAACAGATTCTCCCTCAGAGCCTCTGGAAGGGACCAGCCCTGCCGATAGATACCTTGACTTCAGTCTTCTGGCCTCCAGAACAAAGAGGGAATGAATTTTTGGTGTTTTAAGCCACCTGGTTTGTGGCAATTTGTTAGGGTAACTCTAGGACAAAATTAGTATTTTAGGCCTTCTGGGATGCAGCACCCTCCGGAGCATCCTGTGGCTCCCAGGGAGGAGTGCCCTCTGCCTGGTACTCGCACCCTCAGACCTTGCCTTCCAGGCATCTGGTCCCCTCCGGGCTCTTGAGGCTCCCAAGAGCAGCGTCTGACCACCACATGGCCTATGAAGGAGTGGACCAGGACATGGTTGTTACAACTGATACGGTGTAGAAAGGTTTGGACCAAACTGCAGAACAGAAACCGAAACCACGCGGTAGGGACTCACAGATACTCGTGATGACTTCTGCGTCCTCCTTACCATCCTCCTCTTCCTCTTTGTCCACATAATTCTCATCCTTGTCCTCCTCGCTGTCTTCCTCCTCCTCCGCTTCGTCCTCTTTATCATTGTCGTATTCCTCATTCTCATCTCTCATCCTCTCCCTTCCCTTCTCCCTCCTCTTCATCCCTCTCCTTGCCACCTTCATCCTCCTCCTCCTCCTCCTCATCTACCTCCTCAACTTCCTCCTCCTCTTCTTCTGCCTCTTCCTCCTCTTCCACCGGCTGTTCATCCCAGTACTCCTTGACTATGGACTGGGTGCCATACGCCCCACCCTCTTCCTCCCAAAGGGCTCACACTACAGCCTGGAAATCCCTAGGCATCCCTGCCAACTCTGGCATGCCATTCTGCAGGAATCGCTCCTCTGACTAATCCAGGGTCTCGGCCCATCCTGCTACGTGCTGTGTTCTGACCACCAGCGGATGCACATTGCTTTCCTGGGGCAGACATGGCAAGAAAGATGCACCAGTCAGTGCCTCAATCAGAAAAGCAATCCGGCTGCTAGACTAAGCTGGGAAAGATGGCGGCCGCTCGCTGCTGACAGTGTGGCCTGACGGGAGTTGGCAGAGAAGATGGTGGCACACAAGCTAACAGTATGAGATGGCGAGTGTGGAGGCCTCATGACAGGAAGGGTGGGGTTGGGGCAGCCCAAGGCATGGCCAAACAGAACTGTGCCTGAGCTGGCCGTTGGACTTGGTGGGAAAGAATATGATGGGCAAGTGATAGGAGGCAGAGCTTGAAAAGGTCAACAGGGAACTACTTCCCTCATCAGGAGTTCTAAGCTCATTGGCTGAAAGATGAGGATTGACAGGCCTGGGTTTCAATGAATTTTCAAGACAGTTTGAGTCCTTCCTCCCTTTCCTTCCAGGTCCTTGGAGTCGTGGATTGCACTTTAAGCCCAGGCATGTTCTGTTCTTATAATTTTACCATTACCAGAAAAACTAAAGTATTTCAAAATAGAGGCGCTTTGCTGCACAGGCTGAAATGTTCCCTGATTTCCACCAGGAGATGGCTCAGGATAATAGGGACAGAGCCAGAAAGTACTTAATGAACTCTGCTAAATTTGAAAGGAACAGGACCCCGTGATTACAGACACCCTCCAACCCACCTCCCTCCCCCCATTCCTACTCCCCCCTCCCTTGTCCACCTTCCTCCCCCTTTCCACTCCCCCTGCCCCCTCACTTCCTCTTCCCCTCCACTTCCCCTCCCACCTCCCCCTCCCATCCCTTTACCCTCCTCCTACACCCACCCTCTCCCTTCCCCCACCCACCCACTCCCCCACCCTCCGCCTCCCCCAACCTCTCCTTTGTAGAAAAGCCTCCTAGGCCTTCCCTGAGTTTCAAAGAGCAAATTTAATCAGAGAAGTGAGAAAATGCAGAAACAAAGGAAAACAGTCATGCAAGAGAAAATAATAATAGTTTAGCCATAAATCAGAGTCATGGACCCTTATTTCCTCCTCCAGGGCTATAGGTAATAATCTGAGCTATATCCTTGAATTGCTTTCAGATACTAAAACCTCCACTAGGTGGAATAATTTAACTGTATGCTGACTATGAGCAAGTAGATTCCAGACAGGTTAAAATCAAAAGGTTGATGATGTTAACTCCCAAAATACCACCTTGTCACCTCACCACCAGTCAATCAGAAGGATATCCACATGTTGATCATGTATGCAACTACCACCTCCCTCACCTTACCTTTACAACCCTTCCCTGAAAACCACTCAGGAGTCTGGGTCTTTTGAACACGAGCTGCTTTACTCCTTGCTTGACATCTTGCAGAAAATGCTATACTTTCCTTCACCACAACTGGCTGTCAGTAGATTAGCTTTGCTGCACATTGGATGAATAGACCCAAGTTTGGTTCAGTAACATATTCATTTCAAGCCTTCAAAGAATGGATAAAGAAAGGGAGATAATTATTTTAAAGGACCAAGCTAAGCATAATAGACATTAAAAGGCAGACTTCTTAGAATGATTTCTGAGTCAACAGTCCCAGGTTTTTTGTTGCATTCAGCCTCGTTAAGCTAAGATTTCAAGAATAAATGAATCTTAAAATTATGAAGAAATCACTAGCTCTTTTATACTGATTCTATTTACCATTGTTACTGGGCAAAAAGAACCAAAAGAAATCCTGATAAATCCTCTCAGTTCAGACATACTTCTCCCTATCCTCATTATGTACCACCCACTCATATCTCTGCATGGTAATGAGGGTCAACTTGCCTCCCACCCCCCAATATATAAAACTCCTTTCTTTGTGTGCTGATCCACTGCCATGAGGAGATTGAAGTGATCAGATAGTAGCTTTAGCTTCAAGTTCAGTAGAATCCATCTGCCTGCAAGGTGGGAGACCTGGGATCGATCCCTGGGTTGGGAAGATGCCCTGAAGAAGGGAAAGGCTACCCACTTCAATATTCTGGCCTGAAGAATTCCATTGGCTCTATAGTCCATGGGGTCGCAAAGAGTCGGACACGACTGAGCGACTTTCACTTTCACTTTTCAAGTTCAGTTGAATCCAATATGTAAGATATCTAGTCTCTAGTAAGAAAGGATGGACCCCATTCTCCCAACTAAAATTTGTTGTAGACATCAAGACTGTTGACACCAAACATACACATACTAAGAAGGTATGACAAGGTTTATTCCTTACATAATAAGGCTTTCAGGGAAGAGAAGGGAAGCCTTCCCAAACTGCTCTGAAAACAGCTTGAAAGATTTGGAATGGACACTGATTTCAGCTTTTTGTTTTGGTTAGGGGGTGGGGCCAGAGTGAGAGTTCTGATGCAGAGGTAGGACCTCAATGGTTTAAACCTCCTGCTGGCTTCCAAGAAGAGACTACTTGAGATTTCTTGCTAGCTTGCCCAGTTGTGGGTTGGAGGCAAAGAAGGAAGGTTGAGTCCCTAAAAGTCCTCAGCAAACACCTTAAGATGGAATCAGACTCATTTTTGCATGAGTCAATCTGATTTTCACTCCTTGGTTCCCAGATTCATATACACTGGATTTGGGAACATAGCATCAAATGTTAGTTTTTGATTCACTGCATATATCCAGAACTTGGAGGAATGTGCCCGAACTGTGAGAGTGTTGTACCCAAACTGAGTATAACTGAGTTGCTCCACCTTATGGGATTGAGTTGAACACAAAGAAGATGTTGATTGGATATACTCTTTCTTGAGCCCAAATGTACCTAAGGCCAGTCTGTCATCCATTATACTATTACAAGGAAGTTTAGAGAGATTTTCTTATCTTCCAGAGCTTGTGCAATCTCATTGGCTATGATAGCTAAAGTTAAAGTTTCTGGCCATTGTCTCTAGGGCATGGACACTGATGCCAGGGGTATGGAACCAGGAGTCAACATATCCCCAGGTAGAACAGCCCTCTTTGCCTGGTGTCCCAATGAGTGGTCCAAGGGGTGGTATCACTTCCAATAACTACAGGGGACAGTACACGAATTAGAACATTACCCCTATTCCTAATGGAAAAATGTTCTGTGGCCCACTCTGCAATGTAGACAAGCATATAAACGAAAGGGGCTTCTTACACTCAATTTGGATCATTTTTTATACTGATTTGGAAAAGCCACATGGGCACTGTTGCTGAATAAATGCAGCTTCAATGTCCATACATGCCTATAGGAGAACCATGTGGATTTGTATCAGTAATACTGAAACAAGTTTGCCCTGGCTAGTGTGTTTCTATGAGGGGGTTCAAATTTGTTAGCCATGGCCATGGAAGATTTTCTGTCCCCATACAGGCTTCCCAGGTGACTCAATGGTAAAGAATCTGCCTGCCGATACAGAAGATGCAAGAGACGTGGGTTTGATCCCTCAGTGGGGGAGATCCCCTGGAGTAGGAAGTGATAACCCACTGCAGTATTTTTGCCTGTGAACCATGGACAGAGGGGCCTGGAGGGCTACAGTCCATGGGGTCTCAAAGAGTCAGACATGACTGAGTTACTGAGCGTGAGCACAGCATATGTGGATGGAATGACAAACCTCATACAATTCATTCAGCTGCTGCTGCCAGTTGACTCAAACGGACCATGGGGATATTTGCCAAGATGTGGTGCTGGATTCAGAGGTCATAAAGTTCATCCCCATCCCTGCACCTGTCAGGGTACAAGGAGTTCCACCCCAGATATCAAGATTCTTGCTTTCCTTCCATGACCACATCATCTGCCTATTTTAATTCAGTAGTCAGTACACTTCCCATTGACCACCTGCACCCAGATATATCTGGATGTTCCAAGAGGTCCATGGGCTGTGACACAATGGTAGAACTTTCAATGGTCCATTATATCACCTACTGCAGTCTGAATAGGCCAACACAAGTGTAATCTAGATTTCACGAATTCTACCAATGGATCATTATCCTTGTGATCTGTGACCCACAATGTCCAATGACTGAAGTCAGGAGATAGAAAAAGCAATAAGCTGGAGTCACTTTCACCTTGTTGTATAACTAAGGTCAGTGAAGGGAAAAAAAAGAGGAATGATTGGGGATTGTCAATGTGGAATCACTGACACAGTGAACTGACATCTGTGTCCTGACATTCCCCAAGAAACCATTCCCTTTAGAAAGGGAATATTCCCAGCGAATTCCCTGGTAGTTCAGTGCTTAGGACTTGGCTCTTTCACTCCTGGGCCTGGGTTCTATCCCTGGTCAGGGAACTAAGATCCTGCCAGACAAGAGGTACCCACCCTGCCCCCCTCCCAAAATAAAAGAAAGGAAATACTCTTTGCTGGGAACAGCCTCATATAGTGACCATATAGTCTGATTGTGATGGCTAGTCTGGCAATATTCTAGCAAGGTAGCCAGTCCAGCAATGTTTTATAGTTAAAACTTTGATAATACACTCCTTGATGATGCCAGCAGCTAGAGCCTGAAAATGAGCATAGAATACCCAGTAATTGTCACGCCCATCAGTGCATTGTTGAGACTCCTTCACCATGAATGGCTTACATTGAGAGTGGCCAAAAACCGGGCAGAACTTAGATTCAAGTGTTACTAAGGGCTTGCCAGAATCTGCTACTTATAAAAGAGTGACAATTTCATATACAGAACAGGTTTCAATGGCTATTAGATGCTAGTACAGTTCAGTTCACTTCAGTCGCTCAGTCATGTCTGATTCTTTGCGACCCCATGGACTGCAGCACACCAGGCCTCCCTGTCCATCACCAACTCCTGGAGTTTATTCAGACTCATGTCCATTGAGTCGGTGATGCCATCCAACCATCTCATCCTCTTTTGGCCCCTTCTTCTACCGCCTTCAATCTTCCCCAGCATCAGGGTCTTTTCAAATGAGTCAGTTCTTCGCATCAGGTGGCCAAAGGATTGGAGTTTCAGATTCAGCATAATTCCTTCCAATAAATATTTAGGACTGATTTCCTTTACGATGGACTGGTTAGATCTCCTTGCAGTCTAAAGGACTCTCTAGAGTCTTCTCCAACTCCACAGTTCAAATGCATCAATTCTTTGGTGTTCAGCTTTCTTTATAGTCCAACTCTCACATCCATACATGACTACTGGAAAAACCAAAGCTTTGACTAGATGGACCTTTGTTGGCAAAGTAATGTCTCTGCTTTTTAATATACTGTCTAGGTTGGTCATAACTTTTCTTCCAAGGAGCAAGCATCTTTTAATTTCATGGCTGCAGTCACTATCTGCAGTGATTTTGGAGCCCAAAAAAATAAAGTCAGCCACTGTGTTCACTGTTTCCCCATCTATTTGCCATGAAGTATGGGACCAGATGCCATGATCTTAATTTTCTGAATGTTGAGTTTTAAGGCAACTTTTTCACTCTCCTCTTTCACTTTCATCAATAGGCTCTTTTGTTCTTCTTTGCTTTCTGCCATAAGGGTGGTATCATCTGCATATCTGAGGTTACTGATATTTCTCCCGGCAATCTTGATTCCAGCTTGTGTTTCATCCAGCCCAGTGTTTCTCATGATATACTCTGCATATAAGTTAAATAAGCAGGGTGACAATATACAGCCTTGACACACAACTTTCCTGATTTAGGACCAGTCTGGTGTTCCATGTCCAGTTCTAACTGTTGCTCCCTGACCTGCACACAGGTTTCTCAAGAGGCAGGTCAGGTGGTCTGGTATACCCATCTCTTTCAGAATTTTTCACAGTTTATTGTGATTCACACAGTCAAAGGCTTCAGCATAGTCAATAAAGCAGCAGCAGATGATTTTCTGGAACTCTCTTGCTTTTTCCATGATCCAACAGATGTTAGCAATTTAATCTCTAGTTCCTCTGCCTTTTCTAAAGCCAGCTTGAGCATCTGGAAGTTCACCGTTCATGTACTGTTGAAGCTTGGTTTGGAGAATTTTAAGCATCACTTTACTAGAGTGTGAGATGAGTGCAACTGTGCAATAGTTTGAGCATTCTTTGGCATTGCCTTTCTTTGGAATTGGAATGAAAACAGACCTTTTCCAGTCCTTTGGCCACTGCTGAGTTTTCCAAATTTGCTGACATGTTGAGTGCAGCACTTTCATAGCATCATCTTTTAGGATTTGAAATAGCTCAACTGAAATTCCATCACCTCCACTAGCTTTGACAAAACGTGGTCCACTGGAGAAGGGAATGGCAAATCACTTCAGTATTTTTGCTTTGAGAACCCCATGAACAGGATGAAAAGGCAAAAAGATAGGACACTGAAAGATGACCTCCCCAGATCAGTAGGTACCCAATATGTTACTGGAGATCAGTGGAGAAATAACTCCAGAAAGAATGAAGAGACTGAGCCAAAGCAAAAACAACACCCAGTTGTGGATGTGACTGGTGATAGAAGTAAAGTCTGATGCTGTAAAGAGCAATATTGCGTAGGAACCTGGAATGTTAGGTCCATGAATCAAGGCAAACTGGAAGTGGTCAAACAGGAGATGGCAAGAGTGAACATAAACATTTTAGGAATCAGCGAACTAAAATGGACTGGAATGGGTGAATTAAACACAGATGACTGTTATATCTACTACTGTGGGCAAGAATCCCTTAAAAGAAATGGAGTAGCCATCATAGTCAACAAAAGAGTCTGAAATGCAGTACTTCGATGCAATCTCAAAAACGACAGAATGATCTCTGTTCATTTCCAAGGCAAACCATTCAATATCATGGTAATCCAAGTCTATGCCACAGCCAGTAATGCTGAAGAAGCTGAAGTTGAACTGTTCTATGAAGACCTACAGGACCTTCTAGAACTAACACCCAAAAAAGATATCCTTTTCATTATAAGGGACTGGAATGCAGAAGTAGGAAGTCAAGAAATACCTGGAGTAACAGGCAAATTTGGCCTTGGAGTACAGAATGAAGCAGGGCAAAGGCTAATAGAGTTTTGCCAAGAGAATGTACTGGTCATAGTAAACACCCTCTTCCAACAACACAAGAGAAGACTCTACACATGGACATCACCAGATAGTCAATACCAAAATCAAGTTGATTATATTATTTACAGCCGAAGTTGGAGAAGCTGTATACAGTCAGCAAAAACAAGACCAGGACCTGACTGTGGCTAAGATCATGAAATCCTTATTGCCAAATTCAGACTTAAATTCAAGAAAGTAGGGAAAACCAATAGACCATTCAGGTGTGACCTAAATCAACTCCCTTATGATTATGCAGTGGAAGTGAGAAATAGATTCAAGGGATTAGATCTGATAGACAGAGTGCCTGAAGAACTATGAACGGAGGTTCATGACATTGTACAGGAGACAGGGATCAAGACCATCCCCAAGAAAAAAAAAGGCAAGATGGTTGTCTGAAGAGACCTTACAAATAGCTGTGAAAAGAAGAGACAGGAAAGACAAAGGAGGAAAGGAAAGATATAACCATTTGAATGCAGAGTTCCAAAGAATAGCAAGGAGAGGTAAGAAAGCTTTCCTCAGCGATCAATGCAAATAAATAGAGGAAAACAACAGAATGGGAAAGACTAGAGATCTCTTCAAGAAAATTAGAGATACCAAGGGAACATTTCATGCAAAGATGGGCACAATAAAGGACAGAAATGGTATGGACCTAACAGAAGCAGAAGATATTAAGAAGAGGTGGCAAGAATACACAGAACTGTACAAAAAAGATCTTCACGAACCAGATAATCACGGTGGTGTGACCACTCACCTGGAGCCAGACATCCTGGAGTACGAAGTCGAGTGGGCCTTAGGAAGCATCACTACTAACAAAGCTAGTGGAGGTGATGGAATTCCAGTTGAGCTATTTCAAATCCTGAAAGATGATGCTGTTAGACGCTAGAAGTAGCCACCAGATGGCAGCAGAGAACAGAAGTAGTCTCTTTGCCAGCAGTGGACAGAACTCAGTCAAATCGCTGGCTTGTAAGTAACCCGATGGAGGCCTTTTGAGCTCATTTAATTCTGGTGGCAGGGCCACTTGCCCAATCTGATAATAAATCACCCCCCATTAATTCAAATAGACAATTAGGCTATTAGCCATAGCCCAAGGGCTAGTGAAAATACAGCATGCCTGCTCTTCAGGAGCATTTTCTAGGTCAAGGATGCCAGCTTTTAATTTAGCCCATGATACTAACTGTTGCTCCCTTCAGTGAGTTCTTTATGACTGGCATTGAGGCTGAATGACTGCTGATGCCCAGAGTCACTATTACCTTTTATTTTGGCCAACATGCCAGTAAGCCAAGGCCAAACATCCTTGGGGGTTTCTTAGAAGTGTGGTCACCAGGTAGCTAAAGACTTCCCTTTTGGTTGAATAAACATAGGTGAAATGGCCCTTAAAGAAATAGCCACAACCTTTCCATATTGAATAAACATAGGTGAAATGGCCCTTAAAGAAGTAGCCACAACCTTTCCATATTAACAAGTCAGAGCCATAGGACCAGACTTGCCTCTCAAATACATTTTCATTTAATAAGACTGTTGTACTTTCTCAACCTTGTTAGGATGTGAGTGGAAAAAAACTCAAGGTAGAGATATCTGGATGTGCTGTTACCTGGTAGTCCTAACTAAGGCTTTCATTCTCCACAAATGCCCAGTAGCAGGCAAGTAGCTGTTGCTCAAATAGGGTGCAGTGGATGGCCCTGTCAGAGAGGCATCAAGTTCAGGACTCCAAGAGGCACTTCCAGGTGGAGGTGGTCTCCCTTGCTAGAAGCTCAAATCAACCTACTTATCAGCAGCAGACACCTACAATTCTAGGAGACCCTTGGGGTTTTACAGGCATCAAATGTAGGGTTGCTGAGATAGCCTGGTGCACTACCCCAACTATCTGCTACTCCTGGACTCCGTTAAATTTGCTAGCTTTTCTGTTCAATGTATACATAGGGCACAAAAACTATCTAGGTGAGACGTATTGTCTCTATAATACCCAAACAGTCAAATTGAGGCAGGAGATAGTATGCCTCTGGGCTGGACACCTGGTGTTTGTTAAGTGGAGTAGAATTCAAGCTTTGTTCTCACCCAGACACTCCAAAGACAAAGCTAGTGGCAAAAGTTGCTGCTGCTGCTGCTGCTGCTGCTAAGTCGCTTCAGTCATGTCCGATTCTGTGCGACCCCATAGATGGCAGCCCACCAAGCTCCCCTGTCCCTGGGATTCTCCAGGCAAGAACACTGGAATGGGTTTCAATTTACTTCTTCAATGCATGAAAGTGAAAGTTGAGCTCTCCTAAATCAAAGAGATAAGGTGTCCACTCCTGAGGTCAAGAAAGACTTCCCTGTCTGCACATGAGTGGGAAGGCTTCTTGAGAGCCTAAAAGGGAGGGAGCCCCAATAAGAGTGGTCATGCACCCATAGGCCTCTGCAGTAGGATCCATCTTAGAAAAAGATGGGAGAGGGTCCAAGGACCAGTCAGGTGTGAAAAAAGAAACAAGATGATTTTTCAAAGGTAAACAAAGACCCGGAAGGACTGTCCTATATAAGTGATTTACATCACCTATTTACAGCTCTCCTCCTCACTCAGGATGCCCGTGCTCCTCTCTGGGTGTGTGTCTCTGCCTAGCTTCTGACTTACAAAGTTTCTCTTCATTCAGGATGCCCACACTCCTCTTTAGGTGTGTGTCTCTGCCTAGCTTCTGATTTACTGCACTCCACCTCATTAGAGAGGATGACCATACCCTTTCTTTCTTGGTGTGTATTTCTGCTTTGCTTCTCTCTTAAATAAACAACCTGTTTCTCTGTATGCTCTCCAATACATTATATCTCTAATAATAAACTTTGTACCTGTTTCTACAGTTTTTGCATCCTTTAAATATTCTTGCTTTCAAATGGGGGAAAGAGCCAGGACCACTTGCTTCCAGCCTCTAGCTCCTGCTGGTCTGGTAGCTAGGATTCCTGAGTTTTCATTCAGGCTGCTGCTGCTGCTGCTAAGTCGCTTCAGTTGTGTCCGACTCTGTGTGATCCCATAGACGGCAGTCCACCAGGCTCCGCCATCCCTGGGATTCTCCAGGCAAGAACGCTGGAGTGGGTTGCCATTTCCTTCTCCAATGCAGGAAAGTGAAAAGTGAAAGGGAAGTTACTCAGTCATGTCCGACTCTTAGCGATCCCACGGACTGCAGCCTACCAGGCTCCTCTGTCCATGGGATTTTCCAGGCAAGAGTACTGGAGTAGGGTGCCATTGCCTTCTCATTTAGGCTACCTAGGTTCAATCCCTAGGCAGAGAACTAAGATCTCTATTCAGGACTACTCACTCTTCTCCTTTTGAGATCAAAATTGTGCTGGTCTTCTTTTTGGGCTTCCTTAGTGGCTCAGTGGTAAAGAATCCACTTGCCAATTCAGAAGATGCAAGAGATACAGGTTTTGTCCCTGGGTCAGGAAGATCCCCTGGAATAGGAAATGGTAACCCACTCCAGTATTCTTGCCTAAAAAATTCCAGGGATAGAGGAGTCTGGTGGGCTACAGTTCACGGGGTCACTCTTATTTTTAGGTAGTAGTGAGCCATAGGGTGAATGACTCTAACTCTACTATTTTGGAGATTGGTCAACCCACATGGATCCCTAGAATTTAACTTGAGTAGCTGGTCTCTATATCTTATCAGGATGAATGAGCCACCCCTTGGCATTCATGCATGTTAGCAACAACAGTTTTTACTCTGGCCCTAGATGCACCAACTGAATCTCTAACACTCCTGCCTTTTGGGAGATGTGTTCTCAGATTTCCCTCATTTGCCTCATGGCTGCATCTTATAGATGTGCATCTTACTACTCTGTATGGCATCATGTTGTAAGTATAGGTAGCAGTTGTGCTGCAGTGAAAAGCTAATTCTGACTCCAGGTTGGAACTGTTTTCTTTGACTTGCTTTTCATTGCCTTTGTTATTATAATCATGCATAATGGCCTGCCTTTAGAGAGTCCTGCACCACCAGACTGTTAAACCTAAGTGTCTTTGTTCAGAACCCTGTCCACCTGTAGATGGCAGGAAGGAAGAAATTAACACATTCCCTACACTCCCCACCAGAGGCTTGCCATTGTAGAAGATATTTGTAACTGGTTCCAAATAAGAAAAGGAGTATGTCAAGGCTGTATATTGTCACCCTGCTTATTTAACTTATATGCAGAGTACATTATGAGAAATACTGGGCTGGATGAAGCACAAGCTGGAATCAAGATTGCCGGGAGAAATATCAATAACCTCAGATATGCAGATGACACCACCCTTATGGCAGAAAGTGAAGAAGAACTAAAGAGCCTCTAGATGAAAGTGAAAGAGGAGAGTGAAAAAGTTGGCTTAAAGCTCAACATTCAGAAAACTAAGATCATGGCATCTGCTCCCATCACTTTGTGGCAAATAGATGGGGAAACAGTGGCTGACTTTATTTTGGGGGGCTCCAAAATCACTGCAGATGGTGATTGCAGCCATGAAATTAAAAGACGCTTACTCCTAGGAAGGAAAGTTATGACCAACCTAGAAGGCATATTAAAAAGCAGAGACATTACTTTATCAACAAAGGTCTGTCTCATCAAGGCTATGGTTTTTCCAGTGGTCATGTATGGATGTGAGAGTTGGACTATAAAGAAAGCTGAGCACCAAAGAATTGATGCATTTGAACTGTGGAGTTGGAGAAGACTCTTGAGAGTCCCTTGGACTACAAGGAGATCAAACTAGTCAATCCTAAAGGAAATCAGTCCTCAATATTCATTGGAAGGACTGATGCTGAAGTTGAAGCTCCAATATTTTGGCCACTTGATGCAAAGAACTGACTCATTGGAAAAGACCCTGATGCTGGGAAAGATTGAAGGCAGGAGGAGAAGGGGACAACAGAGGATGAGATGGTTGGATGGCATCACTGACTTGATGGACATGAGTTTGAGCAAGTTCCTGGAATTGGTGAAGGACAAGGAGGCCTGGCGTGCTGCAGTCCATGAGATCACAAAGAGTCAGACCCGACTGAGTGACTGAACTGGGCTTCCCTGGTGACTTAGACATTAAAGGACCTGCCTGCAATGCAGGAGACCTGGGTTCAACTCCTGAGTCAGGAAGATCCCCTGGAGAAAGGAATCAGAGTAAACAAGTTTATTAATCACAACAATCAGCAGTAGTATCAGCCTGGTAGCATCAATTTCCCTGCCCCCATGATCCACAGTGTGACACTCTGGGAGCACATGGTGGCTATAAACACTGGTTTGCACAACAGCTGCAAAACCAGGGCCAAGGGCCAAGTGACTTTCTATAGCAAGTAATTAACTGGTCAGTCACTGTTCTCCAGAGAGTGAGTAGTTGTTTAACCAGTCATACTATGAGGTCATGTCAATAATGCTCCTCTATTCTCCTTAGTTTCAATTCAAAGCCTCAAGATCCACTCCCAAATATGTCCCAGTGTATCTGAGCCTAGTTTTCTACTTCCTTTGATTTTAAACTCTCCGCCTAGAACAGGACCTTCACCTCCCTGCTCTGCCTGTCATGAGAACCAGCCTTGCTTAATGGGCTTGGAGCCAATGAAAGTGTGGAAGTTCTATGTGTAGTTTGGCAAGTATCTTGTGTTGGTAATACATCTTCAGGGCCTCCAAATATGAGGAGGCTGCTCTGCTCTAGTTAAGTCAGAGGGATGGGTATGGGAGGACTGTTTCTAGAATGATAAGGAAATCTGGTAGTTTAAGTTTCTTAGGTTCTTGCTGTAAGAAATAAAACTTAAAGTATCCATTTTCAAGGACTACTAAACTTTGAGTAAGAGCCTGCTGATGTAATAGTAAGGGATAGTAGTGTGGGAAAGTCTGGGCAAACAAAGGGAGAGTAAAATGCCTGGGATTTTCACAGGGGTTCATTCTATTGGTGAATCCAAAAATAAGAATGGGAATAAATGTGCAGGATATGTAATAAATCTAGGGCAAAGACTGTTAACCTTGTAGTTGACTACGGGAAGATTGTTAACCCATTCAGTTCAGTTCAGTTCAGTCGCTCAGTCATGTCCGACTCTTTGCGACCCCATGAATCACAGCACGCCAGGCCTCCCTGTCCATCACCAACTCCAGGAGTTCACTCAGACTCACATCCATTGAGTCAGTGATGACATCCAGCCATCTCATCCTCTGTCGTCCCCTTCTTCTCCTGCCCCCAATCCCTCCCAGCATCAGAGTCTTTTCCAATGAGTCAACTCTTCGCATGAGGTGGCCAAAGTATTGGAGTTTCAGCTTTAGCATCATCCCTTCCAAAGAACACCCAGGACTGATCTCCTTTAGGATGGACTGGTTGGATCTCCTTGCAGTCCAAGGGATTCTCAAGAGTCTTCTCCAACACCACAGTTCAAAAGCATCAATTCTTCTGCGCTCAGCTTTATTAACAGTCCAACTATCACATCCATACATGACCACTGGAAAAACCATAGCCTTGACTAGACAGACCTTTGTTGGCAAAGTAATGTCTCTGCTTTTGTTAACCCGTAATACTCAGCAAATGATGAACTGAGGGAAGGACTTGGGTGCTGAGAAGATAAATTGCTCCTTGTAATGACTCTGGATGTGCCTACCCATCAGACACCCAATCTTGCAAGACTGTTAGTAAGGCCTCGCTTCCCACTGCACCTCGTGTCTCTAAGTCCATTCCTTGGGTTTGGGTCAGTGGGTTTTATTTCCCACACTTGCATGCAAATCTCCCTATCGAAGGTCTTAAGGTCTTACTATTTTTCATGAAGGCCCTGATTTGGACATAGAAGATCTGTTCAAGTTATGCACCCCATGCCATTTGACAGCTCTACTTCTCTTACTGGTAGCTGCTGACCCTGGTTTTCAGCACAGCCTGCCCTGCTGCGGCCAGATAAGGATCTCTTTAAGCCTGGGCACAGAAGCCTTTTAGATTTGACAAGGATTTAGGGTTCATAATTGGCTGACCCCAGTCTGTGTTTTTTATCTTCTCATTTCTATTTTTAGTGATTTTTAAAATTATATATTTATTTAGACCGTGCCAGGTCATCATTGCTGCAAGCAAGCTTTTTCTAGTTGCAGCGAGAGGGGACTACTCTCTAGCTGTGGTGCATGGGCTTCTCCTTGTGGTGGCTTCTCTTGTTGCAGAACACAGACTTTTGGGCACTCGGGCTCAGTAGTTGCAGCTCTCCAGCTCCAGAGCACAACCTCAGTAGTTGTGGCACATGGGCTTCGTTGCTTCAAAACATGTGGGATATTTCCAGACCAGGGATCTTCCCAGTCCAGAACCAGTGTCCTCTGCATTGCAAGGTGGATTCTTAAACACTGAACCAGCAGGGAAGTCATATTTGTAGTAATTTTTATTGAAGTACAACCTACAGAAAAACAGTGAACAAACCACAAGTGCGTATGTAGCTCACTGGTTTTTCACAATGTGACCACATCGGTATAGCAGCACTCAGAAAAAGAAACAGCGCATTGCCACATCTTAGAGTCCCCTCTCATGTCTGCTTCAAGTTACTAAACCTTCTAAGAGCAAACACTAATCTGACTTCTATCTTCATGGATTAGTTTTCCCTATTTTTGAGCTTTAAAACGGGTTTTACTATATACTCTTTTGTGACTGATCTCTGCTGCTTTTGTAAGAGTCATCTAATTTTTTTGTGTGAGTAGTTGTAGCTTGTTCATTTTCATTGCTCCATGTTATTCTCTGATGTGAATATACCACAATTTATCTAGAAATTCTATTTTTCATATGCATTTGGAGAGTTAAAATATTTTTGCCTACTGTGAATAGTGTTGATGTGAACACTCATATGTGTGTTTTGGTGCATATATGCATATAATTCTGTTGGATAAATAGGAGTGAAACTGTTGCATCATAGGTTATGTATAAATTCACATATATTGGTGTTGCCAAATAAATTTCCAAAGTGGTTGTATCAACTTTCATTTGCATCACTTGCTTCACATTCTCACAAAAACATGATATTTCTATCATTTTTCATTTTACCTATTCAAGTGTGAAAGTAAAAGCATCACAGTATGCTTTAATATTCATTTCCCAGATCTTCATGAATAATGAGGTTGAAATCCTTTTGATTTGTTTATTAGTCATTTGTATTAGCCATTTTTTCTGAAGTACCTGTTTGTCTTTTCCCATTTTTTCTAATGGATTGTTTGCCTTTATTTATCAATTTGTAGGAATTTTTAATGTATTCTGGATATAATTCCTTTGCTGGACACATGTAACACAAATAAACAGTCCCATTCTTCTATTTAATAATGTGCTGGGGGTTTTAGGTCGAGTAGCCAAGAAAAAGAAATAAAAGGCATGCATGTTGAAAAGGAAGAAATAAAACTATTTCGATTTGCAGAAGACATGGTCTTATATTTATATATATGATTAAATGTGTGTATGGGCATATACATACATGTTGTTACCTTATTTCTGAAAAATGTGACACTTAAGTATAGTGAGGAAACAGTGGTTTGTTTTTTTTTTTTTTTTGGTCCATTGCTTTTCTCTTTCTTTTTTTTTTTTTTTTTTTTTTTAATTTTATTTTATTTTTAAACTTTACATAACTGTATTAGATTTGCCAAATATCAAAATGAATCCGCCACTGCTTTTCTCTTTCTTAATGATGCCTTTTGCTGAACAAATGTTAAGTTTTATACAGTCTTTTTTCTTTATTGCTAGCATTTTACTTCTGCTGTGACCTGTTACAGAAAATGTTGCCTACTTCAAAATCATGAAGATATTCCCTATGTTTTCTTTAAATTATTTTTTACCTTTTGCATTTATATATGCAAACATATCCAGCTGACTTTCGCTCATGTCACATTTGTCAGAAATCAGGTAACTTAGATGTATGCATATGAACACACACTCAATCATATATATGTAAGACCTTGTCTTCTGCAAATAGAAATAGTTTTATTTCTTCCTTTTCAATATGCATGCCTTTTATTTCTTTTTCTTGGCTAATTCACCTAAACCCCCCAGCACATTATTAAATAGAAGTGGAAAGAGCAAGGATCCTCATCTGCTTTTGATTTTTAAGAGGAAAGATTTTAGTCTTTCACTAGTGAGTATGATGCTAGCTTTGATTTGTTTCCAGTCTCTTATTTTGTTTCTTTTTGTTTAGTGTGCTGAAAACCATTATTTCATATTTTTTCTGATATTTTGGTTGTTTCATAGGAACTTGTGGTAGGTTGAATTATAGACACCCAAAGACTTCTACATCCTAACCCCCAGAATCTGTGAATATATTACCTTGTACTGCAAAAAGGACTTCAAAGATGTAATTAAGTTAAGGATCTTGAGTGGGGAGATTTTTCAGGATATTGCAGATATCCTGCAATAGCTGAGTTGGCCCAGTGTCTTTGTAAGGAAGTGTCCTTGTAAGAGACAAGGTGATGTGACAATGGAAATAGAGGTTTGAAGATACTTTCTGGATGGCTTTAAAGATGGGAAAAGAGGCCATAAGAAAAGGAAGGTAAAATATGCAGCTCTAGGAACTGGAAAAGACAAGGAAACAGATTCTTTCTAGAGCATGGCCACCACTGATACCTTGGAGGAGCATGGTCACCACTGATACCTTGATTTCGTCCCAGACAAACCCATTTCAGACTTCTGACTTCCAGAACTGTTAGATAATAAATGTGTGTTGTTTTAAACCACTAAAATTGTGGTAATTTTTTTATAGCAGTTAACAGGACACTAATAGGTCCCTGTTTCTCCATCATATGTAGAAACAGAAGGAAATTAACAGTTTTTCTACATAAACTATTCATGAGGAAAAAGAAGAGGTGGGAACAATCCTAAATTTTTTCCCCCACTCTGCACAGCTTGTGGAATCTTAGATTCCCAACCAAGGACTGAACCAGGGCCCTCAGCAGTGAAATCGCTGAGTCCTAACCACTGGGCTGCCAGAGATTTCCCAATTCTCAACTCATTAAATGAGGCCAGCATTACCATGAAATCAGATAACAAAAGTCATGACATGAAATGAAAATTTCAGTCTGATATAACTCATTAATTTAAACATATTCTATGGAGGAGAATGGATATATGTATATGTATGGCTGAGTCCTTTTGCTGTCCACCTGAAACTATCACAATATTGTTAATCAGCTATATGCCAATATGGGGCTTCCCAGGTGGTTCAGTAGTAAAGAATCTGCCTGCAATGCAGAAGACTAGGGTTCAATCCCTGGTCAGGAAGATCCCCTGGGGAAAGGAATGGCTACCCACTCCAGTATTCTTGCCTGGAGAATTCCATGGACAGAGGAGCCTTGAGCATTACAATGCATGGTGTTGCAAAGAGTCAGACACAACTAAGCACGCACACACACATACTCCAATATAAAATAAAAAGTTTTTTAAAAAAACATACTTCAGCAGAATAAGCCTACAATATATAACAAGAATAATATGCTATGATCAAATAGAGTTCATTCCAGGAACAGAAGTGTGGCTTACTTGCTTCCCTTCCTCCAGATACAAGTCATCATGTGGCTCCCTCTACCATGAGCACAGGCTGACAGTGAACAAGGTAGAAAATCAGAAACAGGGTTAGCAGTGACATGCCTCAGTGTCACAGAGCAGAGTCAGAAATGTGAAGCTAAGAGATTTAAATATACTTTATTCCAACTGCTTACTAAAACATATTTCATTCAAAAGAAACAAGACCTCTCCGCCCCGGGTCGCCGCAGCCTCCACCACTTTCGGGCCTAGTAGCCTGAAGAAAAAAAAAGAGAAAAAAAACCCGAAAACGCTTTAAAATTTAAAAAAAAAGAGAGAGAGAAAGAAAAAGAAAAAAACGAATCCTCTTCGGAGAAACCGCGGGGAAGTCACTTTCGCACGCTTCCGGCCTGCCCGCCGCCGCCGCACCTGGGCGTCTGTCGGTCCCCGTCCGTCGGTCCGGTGGTGAGCCGCCCGCGCGCCCGCGTCCACGCGCCGCCGCCCGGTTGCGCCGCGTGGCAGCCCCGCGCCCGCCGCCCTCGCCCCCCGCGCGCCGGCCTCCCCGCACCACGTGTCCGCGCTGCCCTTCGCCGGCCCGGCGTGGGAGGCGGCTGCGCGCTCGGGCCGCCCGGGGCTTGCCGAGTCGGCACCGACAAATATTTGGTTTCCCTCTTCCCCGGGCTGCTGTAATCTTAAACCGCCGGGAGCCCGAGGCCTATATTTATAGAGAAACGCGCGTCCCGGAGGCCGCCTTGGGCACCGCTAGGTTGCCTCTGGAAATTTTTTTGTCATTCGGAGGGGAGTCCCCGTTTTAATTTTTTTCCTTTTTTTTGAAATTGGGAGCTTCGGACCAGGACAGCTGAAAAATTAAAAACTCCCAGGGAGGGCCATATTGTTTTTGAGAGCCTTTTGTCTGCGGTTTGGCAGTCTCGTCCGAGCCGTCCCCGAACTCCTCTCCGGCCCTCGGAGCCGACTCCCAGCTTCTCCGAGCTTCACTGCCACCTGTGAGCCGCGGCGTGGGCCACGGCTCCGAGCGGAGCCCCCTTTGTCCTGTGCGGTCCCTCTTAAGAAGTCCTCCTGGCGGGGCTCGGGGTGGTGGGGGCTGGGGAGATGAACGCTGCGGCCAGCAGCTACCCCATGGCCTCCCTGTACGTGGGTGACCTGCACTCGGACGTCACCGAGGCCATGCTGTACGAAAAGTTCAGTCCTGCGGGGCCTGTGCTGTCCATCCGGGTCTGCCGCGATATGATCACCCGCCGCTCCCTGGGTTATGCCTACGTCAACTTCCAGCAGCCGGCTGACGCTGAGCGGGCCTTGGACACCATGAACTTTGATGTAATTAAGGGAAAGCCGATCCGGATCCTGTGGTCTCAGAGGGATCCGTCTCTGAGAAAATCTGGTGTGGGAAACGTCTTTGGGAACATTCTGTCCTGCAAGGTGGTGTGTGATGAGAACAGCTCTAAGGGTTATGCCTTTGTCCACTTCGAGACCTAGGAGGCTGCCGACAAGGCCATCGAGAAGATGAACGGCATGCTCCTCAATGACCACAAAGTGTTTGTGGGCAGATTCAAGTCTCAAAAAGAGCGGGAAGCCGAACTTGGAGCCAAAGCCAAGGAATTCACCAATGTTTACATCAAAAACTTTGGGGAAGAGGTTGATGATGAGAATCTGAAAGAGCTATTTAGCCAGTTTGGTAAGACCCTAAGTGTCAAGGTGATGAGAGATCCCAGTGGGAAATCCAAAGGCTTTGGCTTTGTGAGTTACGAAAAACACGAGGATGCCAATAAGGCTGTGGAAGAGATGAATGGAAAAGAAATCACTGGGAAGGTCATTTTCGTTGGCCGTGCACAAAAGAAAGTGGAGCGGCAGGCCGAGTTAAAGCGAAAATTTGAACAGCTGAAGCAGGAGAGGATTAGTCGCTATCAGGGGGTGAATCTCTACATTAAGAACTTGGATGACACCATCAATGACGAGAAGTTAAGGAAAGAGTTTTCTCCTTTTGGATCAATCACCAGTGCTAAGGTGATGCTGGAGGATGGGAGAAGCAAAGGATTTGGCTTTGTCTGCTTCTCATCCCCTGAAGAGGCAACCAAAGCAGTCACGGAGATGAATGGACGCATCGTGGGCTCCAAGCCACTTTATGTCGCTCTGGCCCAGAGAAAGGAGGAGAGAAAGGCTCACCTGACCAACCAATATATGCAGCGGGTGGCCGGGATGAGGGCACTGCCCGCCAACGCCATCTTAAATCAGTTCCAGCCTGCAGCTGGGGGCTACTTTGTGCCAGCAGTTCCACAGGCTCAGGGAAGACCACCATATTACACACCTAACCAGTTAGCACAGATGAGGCCTAATCCACGCTGGCAGCAAGGCTTCCAAGGAATGCCAAGTGCTATACGCCAGTCTGGGCCTCGTCCAGCTCTTCGCCATCTGGCTCCAACTGGTAATGCTCCGGCCTCTCGCGGCCTCCCTACTACCGCTCAGAGAGTCGGGTCTGAGTGCCCAGACCGCTTGGCTATGGACTTTGGTGGGGCTGGTGCCGCCCAGCAAGGGCTGACTGACAGCTGCCAGTCTGGAGGTGTTCCCACAGCTGTGCAGAACTTAGCGCCTCGTGCCGCTGTTGCTGCTGCTGCTCCTCGGGCTGTTGCACCTTACAAATATGCCTCCAGCGTCCGCAGTCCTCACCCGGCCATCCAGCCCCTGCAGGCACCCCAGCCTGCGGTCCACGTGCAGGGGCAGGAGCCACTGACCGCCTCCATGCTGGCTGCAGCACCCCCCCAGGAACAGAAGCAGATGCTGGGTGAACGTCTGTTCCCACTCATCCAGACGATGCACTCGAACCTGGCTGGGAAGATAACTGGGGTGCTGCTGGAGATCGACAACTCAGAGCTGCTGCACATGCTGGAGTCCCCCGAGTCTCTCCGCTCCAAGGTGGATGAGGCTGTGGCGGTCCTTCAGGCTCATCATGCCAAGAAAGAAGCTGCTCAGAAGGTGGGCGCTGTTGCTGCTGCTACCTCTTAGACAAGGACAAACCGATTCAAAAGCCAAATAAACCCTCATGGAATTCAGCTCAAGGTTTGAAGACTCCTAGCTTGTCCTATGGACCTCAACACCAAGAACCACAATCGCAAATTTAATAGGTCATTTTGTATCAAAAGGTCAATTATGAAGCACCTAGAATTTTTCAATTTAAAGAATATATTCTCTGGGTTCTGATGTGGCCCAGACAGTGTTAACTTTTTTTTCTATTGTGGGTTTTGCTTTTTTCCCCCCAGAAATTGGTTTTATTTGATGTACCCAAGTCTTAAGTTTCTCAATAAAGAAAAAAATCTCCATAAAAAAAAAAAACACAAAAGAAACAAGAACTTAAACTAATCTGCCTTTCTTTTGAAACATAATTAATGAATGTGGAAAAAAACTGCTGCATCAAAAAAATCGCAATCAGAATTCAACCAGAGGCCAGAAGTTTTATTAGGGAGTTTGTCCCTTATGCATGTAGCAATGGGGAACCATTCATAGTATTTAACTAGTGATGTAATAAGTTAAGGGGCTTCCCTGGTGGGTCAGCCGTAAAGATTCTACCTATAATGCGGGAGCTGCAGTAGTCGTGGGTTTGATCCCTGGGCTGGGAAGATCCCTGGAGGAGGGCACAGCAACCCACTGCAGTATTTTTGCCTGGAGAATCCCATGGACAGAGGAGCCTGGTGGGCTACAGTCCATAGAGTCGCAGAGTCGGACACGACTGAAGCAATTTAGCACTGCACAGCAATAACTTAAAAGCTTTCCTTTGGCATAGTAATTTCCTAAGTGGTATTCAGATACCTAGGATGTATGTAAATGATCCATTGGAGACCAGGAAAAACTGTATTAATATTTCCAATATATTCATTGTATCTCACAATTCATTTGCTTCGAAACTTGTGCATTTATAATTTACCTTCCTCAAATTTCCTCAGTATATGTAGACATATTACACATCTTTTCAGTTCAGTTCAGTTCAGTTGCTCAGTCATGTCCAACTCTTTGTGACCCCATGAACTGCAGCAGGCCAGGCCTCCCTGTCCATTACCAACTCCCAGAGTTCACCCAAACCCATCTCCATTGAGTCAGGGATGCCATCCAACCATATCATCCTTTGTCATCCCCTTCTCCTCCCGCCCCCAATCTTTCCCAGCATCAGGGTCTTTTCCACAATACTGCAAAAATATTTATTGGAGAGGGGTGTATAATCAAAAGGGTTTACAAATTTTGGCTCTACAGAATCCAAGATCACAGAGCCCTCACACTATGGTGTGTCATCTGAGGACACAGAAACAAGGGAGGGGATGGATTAACTGGTGACTCAGCCTCTCAGCAGAGGCTGCCAGTGGCTCTGACAACTTCTTTGATCAGACCTTACATTTGCAATCATATATTCTACTCCTCTCCAATACCCTCACATACACACATGCTCACAGTGATGGTAGACAACCAAATTATTTTGATGCAAGTATCATACACTTCCTGCCTGTAAACATCCAAGTTAAATGTTTCCCCTCCCAGGGTAAGATGGTATACTCTGGTTGTCATAGAGACCAAAAGTACCTCAAGTCTTTATGGTTGACAGCAGTTTTCTACACCAACTAGATACTGAAAATTCATCCTCAGAGGCAAAATTTTAATCTCCACCTCAGACACCCGAACCCTTCAATCCAATAAATTAATGAATAAACATTAGTGAAAACACTAGAAACTTACCAGGGTACATGCATTAGAGGAAAAATATTTCTATATAAAAATTTAAGGAAATCACTTTAGATAGAGAGCTTGAAACATTTGGCTTTCCTGTCAGACATACATCTGCGTTCTAGTCCCAGTTCAGCATACGTTTGCAAGATGTCCATAACATATGCTGGGCCTGAAGGACATGTCAGAAGTCACTCAATCTGAATTCCATTTTCATTTCCACCAGGTATCTATCTATCTATCTATCTAATGATACCAGTTTTCTAAGAGAAGGATAATAAAAGCAATATGTGAGATATTTTCCAACTCCCTGTGTTAACGCAAGTTTGTGTGGCCAATGTACAATGAGGCCAAACAAACTGAAACATTGGAGTTTGGAGCAGAGAAAGGTTTATTGCAAGGTCCTGCAAGGAGACTTTCAGGGTTCCTACCCTAAAAGCCCCCGAACTCCCAGAATGGTTTCATCAAAACACTTTTAAAAGCCAAGTGAGGGAGGAGAGTCACAGGATCTGTGATCAGCTAGTGCACAATTCTCTGATTGGCTTGATGCTGAGATAATAGGGTGTCATCACAGGGGTTAATATTACCAGTCCTTAGGCTCAGGAGGCCTAGGGGTATGTGCTCCTGGTTAACATCTTCCATTTGTTGGAAAACAAAGGGGAGCCAGGGGCGGGGGGCGGGGGGCGGGTAGGGTGGATGGGGTGTGGGGGAAGGGGAAGGGTGGGTGGGGGGTGAAAGGGGATTGTTTACATTTGCAAAGCATCTTCCTTTAGTTGGAACACAAGGGGGCATAGAGGGTAGGCGGTAGGGGCATGGGGTAAGGTGGAGGGGGGTTGGGGTGGAGAAGGGATGAGGATGGGGATGTGGAGGGGGATATGGGCAGTGGGGTGGGGGAATGGGAGTGGAGGATGGAGGGGAGTTGTTTATAGTTGCAAAGCAACTCAAGAAATGTGCAACAAATATTATTATCTAGGTACCTCAGAGAGGAGCTAAAGCAGAGGATATAGAGGAAGACCTGTCCTGGGAAATCCATATAAAGTCTTCCTCACACCTGCAGTAAGTGCCTCGGGTGTGGATTATGTGGCAGAAGAGGTCAGAACCCTTCTGTCTACCTGCAACCAGCACTTTCACTCCCAAACACACAGAAGGTCACTTGAAATTCCAAATACCAAAAGCTGGTTTTCAGATGTTCCTGAAAACATGCCTCTGCCAAAGACCTTTGTTTCTGTGGAATATGTAGTGCATATCAGTCATGATAGGAGTCATAAGACTAATGTCTCCAACCTATGATACCCTAAAATTTACCTTTACAGCCAGTACCGGAGTCCAGTTACCAGCAGTTTTCATAGTCTTATTGGACAATCATTTTTTCTTCCTTTGAGCACCGGTTTTTCAAATTTTTGCCAATTTTCCTCTCTCAGGTTATATGTCATTTTCTTATTACTTTTGTAGGCATTTATTATATCACTGTGCCTGATTCATTTATCCATTTATTTCAGAAATCTTATTCTTATCTATGATCTTATTTTCACTTTCATTTTGTCAAGCATGCGGTTTTTATTCTTGAGGTCAAATTTTCCAATATATTCTTGCATGTGTTTTCCTTTTTGTTATTATCTTTAAAACCTTTTACCCATCTACCATGCTCTCAACAGAGACATGCAAATCAAAAAAACACCACATGAGGAGGTGGTTCCAGATGGGAATGTAGGAAGGTCCTAAACTCACCTTCTTCAACAGACACACCAAATTTACAGCTACATGAAACCGAATCCCCCTAAAACTGACTTCTGCCCAGTTTATGATTAATTTCTCTATCCAAAACTTTATTCCCTTTCTTGTCCCCCTCTGACTTCAATCCTAATGCTAACTAACACTAATCAACCAGAGTCAAAGGACTAAAATTGCTGTTGTAGACATCATCATTAACATATAAAGTCAAATTTTTTCTCCAGGGCAAGATAAGCTATCAGGCTCCTGAGCAATGGACCACTTGGCCAGAGAATTGTAAAGATCACTGCAAAGGCATCCTGACTCCTGCAACTACTATTAAGAATTTAGAGAGTAGCATGGAAATATATACATTACTATATGTAAAATAGATAGCCAGTGGGAATTTGCTGTATGCCTCAGGGAGCTCAAACTGAGATAGAAGATAGATGGGCAGGTTGGACGTTTACAATTATTCACCCTTCTGTTTGCATTTCCTGAATAAGAGATAGGTGGGCTCCAGTTCAGAAATTCACAATCAGCCAGCCTCCTCTTTGCATTTCTTGAGGCAAGAGATAGATGGGTTCCAGCTGAGGAATTTACAACCAGCCCCCGATTGCTCCCGGAAATGGAAGTGACAACAGAAATAGGGTGAATAGCCAGTCTTTGTCTCTTGTAAACACCTCAAGGGAATAATCATGGCAAGGACAAAGAGAGGCATAAACCTTGTCTGAGTCAAGGATATACACCCAAGGGGAGGGTCCTAAAACAAATTAACGGGGATGGGGGGGGGACAAAACAAGATGTTTGGCCTGAGGGAAGACAAAGACCTAGAAAGCTGCTCTCTTTATAAAGGATTTAAACTTCCCAAAAGTGTGACTCTGAGCTTACCCATGTGCCTTTCAGCCTGTACTCTTCTTTTCAATACACTTTTTACTTTACTCTTTACCTTCTGCCTCTTTGCCTGAATTCATTCTTGACTAGGCAGACAAAAGACTAGGGACCTTAGTCCTAACTGCTGGCTCCTGTTGTCCAGTGGTTAGGACTCCCGATCTGGGAGACGAAGACCTTGCTTTCAGCTACATACAGCTCGCTGTTGCTAGCTGCAAGCTGCCGCTTACTGCTACAAGTGTCTGATATCAAAACCTGTGCTCTGTGCCAACCTACAGGGGTGGGATGGGGTTAGGGGTGGGAGGGAGGTTTAAGAGAGACAGGAAATATTGCTGGTTCATGTTGATGTATGACAAAAAGCAACACAATATTGTAACACAATTATTCTCCCATTGAACATAAATAAATTTTAAAAAAGAAATGTCACAGCACTATCACTGACAATGATTAAACTCAGCTTCATTGTTCTTTGCCTTTAAAAACAAAAGCCTTAAAGGCCAAGCTGGAGTGGACCTGAGACTTGTCTCCCACTCCCTGCAAAAAATAAAAACCCTTGCTTTGTTCCAAATACTTGCTGTCAGAGTTTGGCTTTCTGCATCCTGGGCACAGAAACAGCATAGGAGCCCTTGCTTGATAACATATATATAGAACAATTTCTTCTGAAAAAGACTGAAAAAACTAATTGAGCAACTCCTTCACATCAGCAAATGAGAAAACGGCCACATCAAAGTGGGTAAGAGAGGCTGAGATGATGTTGCCATAAACCCTACCCCAGGCCTGGTGACCTACAGTCAGGAGAGAACTCACAAACTGGGAGCTTCTCCCTGACCAACAAAAGGCTCCAGCCTCACATCAGGTATTCCAACGTTTAAGAGCCCTTGAGAGCTCTCATCTCTTCTTTTGCCCTGGTTTTTACATCTTGCGGCCTGACTTCTGATACCAACCTTAACAACCCAAGTGTTAACCAGAAACAAGGACACAGAAGAGTGGAGTGGCTGCTCTGCCAGTATAGAGGAAAAATTTAGTGTTGTTAGGACAAAATGGGAGGGAGAGAGTTGAGGAGCTAAGATGGGAAAGTAACAGGGAGAGTGACACGAAGCAAGTCTATGGGGATGAGTGATGACGTGACTCTGCCCACATACATGCTGGAAAAACTCTACTGAGATCATGGGTGGTTTTGTGGGGGAGCTTGATGGGGAGAGAGGCAGAGCCTATGGTTCATGTGCTGTGTGCTCAGTCTCTCAGTCATGTTGAAATCTATGCAATCCCATGGACTGTAGCCTGCCAGGCTCCTCTGTCCATGGGGATTCTCCAGGCAAGAATACTGTAATGGGTTGCCATGCCTTCCTCTAGGGGATCTTCCCAACCCAGAGATCGAACCCAAGTCTCCTGCCTTGCAGGTGGATTCTTTACCAACTGAGCCACCAGGGAAGGCCAGAACTACCATATGATCCAGCAATTCAACTTCTGGTTATCTATCCAAAGAAAGTGAAAACATTCACTTAAAAAGATATATGTGCCCCATGTTCACTGCAGCGTTATTTACAATAGACAAGACTTGGAAGCAACCTAAGCATCCATCAATAGAAGAAGATTAAATAAAATAAATAACACTTAAGATAGATAGAGACAGATAGATAGGTATACATAGATAATAAACCCAGCAATAAATAAGACTCTTAAAGAAGATAGAAGTTTATTTCTACTCACCTAAAGATCTGAGATAAGCATTTTGGGCTCAGAAGTTAAAGCGTCTGCCTCCAATGCAGGAGACCCAGGTTCGATCCCTGGGTCGGAAAGACCCCTGGAGAAGGAAATGGTAACCCACTCCAGTATTCTTGCCTGGAGAATCCCATGGATGGAGAAGCCTGGTAGGCTACAGTCCATGGGGTTGCAAAGAGTCAGACACGACTGAGCAACTTCACTTCAAACATCTGAGATAAGCATTTTAGGTCAACAGGAAGCTCTACTCCATGTTAGCATTTAGATACAAAGCTACTTTGGTCTCATTTCTCTGCCAAAGCAGATTGCAGAGTTTTTAACATGGAGCCCATTGACCCTTCAAGAAAACCTAAGGGTAAAATTCAAAGAATCTATAAATTTGAAAATTAAAAATTTTTATTTTTTATTTCAACAACCTCAAGCTGAGATTTAGCATTTTATTAGTTTACAAATATGGGCTAAGAACCACAGTAGTGGTAGCGGTACCTATAATTTTTGTCACAAAAAAGACAATACATATTACAGAATCATACATAACCTCAAGACATATTATAGTTGTAGAGATTTCAAAATACCATTTATACTTCCTGTTACTTTGGAAGATAGATATTGTTAGCATAAAAGCACACGTTACTGTATTCAGTGTAAGTGCCTGATATTAAGCTTTTGATTGCCAAGGCATCCAATTCAAAGACATCCATTTCAAATAAATACATTGTCAGCTACATGACAGCTACTAGCTACATAACTAGATAAGTACCCATATCACCCCCACCCATGATAACTATTAAGTTCTTCTTTTAGAAAGCTCTGGGTAACCCAGATAACTGACCAGGTAAGTGACTTCATTTTTCCCTTCCTATGCCAAATCCCCTCCTATGTTTTAAATACACCAATAAAGAGTAAATTTAGTCACCCTGCCCTTGGACCCTAATAAATGCAAACCTCAAGTTCATTTCTCTCTCTGTCTCTGTGTCTCTCTATTTATCTCTCTCCATGGCCTTGCTATGTGGTCCATGTGTGCTGTATACCCTCTAGGACCTGTGAGTAATTAACTTTGCTTTTTCAAAGTTTCCTGATGGTTGTTACTGAGGTACATGTTACAGTCATAATAAGAACCACAAGGGCCAGTCCAGCTACAACATTGGCTCTGGTTGGGGAAATGTCCATGGGAGTCTCCTCACAGGTAGTACCAGTGGGCGAGTGCTTTAGGCATTCCTAGCTGATAGGACTACTATTGACAGGATGAAACCAACCCACACTATATCACTAATTTGTCATTGTAGTATTTTTATAGTTATATTTCAACATTATCGGTGCCCTTTGTAATCCTAAATAACTTTTTGGCATTTAAAAGTTTATTCTGAAAAGAAATGCGTATTTTTCACCAGACTGCCAAAGAATTCTTCACTTACTTGGCAGTCAAAGCTGGATCCATGATGTAAGTCCATTATCTAGCTCAAAGGAGTTAGAAAGAGAATGGAGGAGGGACTCAACTGTTATACCCTGACCAGTAAATGTCACACATCACTTTCACTCATATTTAGATGATGAGAACTTAGTCTCATGGGCACCCTTAATTATAAGAAAGGCTAATAAATGTAATATATCAGGAAAGCCATGTGGCTATTACAATGGAGAGAGGAAAACAGAGTTGATGAATTCCATGAAATTCACACCACTACTGTTTTTATAAAAACTGAAGTATAGCTGACTTACAATATTATATTAGTTTCAGATGTACAGCAAAGTGACTATATTTTTGCAGATTATACTAAATTACAGGTTGCTATAAGATAATGGGTATAAATTCCTGTGCTATATACTATATTCTTATTGCTTATCTATTTTATATATACCACAACTCTTTGTATCCTCTTTCCCTTTGTTCTACAAGTTTACCCATAGATTTTTCTTGGTTTTTCTGTGTAGACAGGTTTGTTTCTCCTTTCCACAACATCTTTTATAATGTTTTTTTTTTCTTATCTAGCTAAGACCTCCAGTATAATGGTTAATAGAAACAATGATAGAGAAAATACTTGTCTTTTCCCCCAATTTAGCAGAAATTCTGCTGTAAACTTTCACTATTGAGATATTAGTAGAGATATTTTATGAATTAACCCTTATGAAGCTAAGGAAGTTATTTTCTATTCCTAGTTTGCTAGGATGAATGAGATTTACAAGGTGAATAATGGTCCTTTATGATTTGGCCACAGGAATGAATGGCTTGAATAAGGTTTAGCCTCTAACAAGATGCATAAATTATTTAAGGGACATTGTCTTGCGACTCTCTGACTTTCCTCTGGAGATACTGAAAATTCTCCCAGAACAACTTCTGTTCTTACTGGCCTCTGGGTGTAGAGTCTGTGCTAGAAAACAAAAGTCTGCAAGTCAGGGATCTCACCCTACAACCTTGGATCTGATACTGGCCCATTGTCTGATGTCAACCAACAATAGTAAAACAATATTAATAGGGCTGTTATCAGGCGTCAGGGTCAGCAATAAGCAAATTATATGCTTTGCAGCATTAGATGTTCACAAAAGCCTGATTACAGGAATGTTATTAATGTTCCCATTTTACAGATGAGAAAAATAAGATGTGCAAGGATAGAGTACCTTGTCCAAGGTCACAGAACACTGTCAATAGCAGAATCAGGATTGTAATGTAATTCCAATAAAACCAAATTCTATGTTATCAATGAATTTTCTACCCATAAGTCACTTTTCCTCTTTGAGTTTCCAATTTCTTATCCGTAAAAACAAAATGTTAACTATACCAGGAGTAAGCAAACCTACATGCAAATAACACTGATGAGAAAAAAATTCTAGAAATGCTTAGGGACTACACATTTTTCTAAACAGTATATATTTATTTCAAATGGAAAGTATAATATCTGCAACAGCATTTACACATTTGTTATTGCTCTTTCTCTAAAGGGTTTCACCATAAGGCTAGAATTTCAGACAGTACATCATTAACAGTCACTGTATTATTCCTGTGTTCTGAATTCTAATACTGGGGCTTTGAATATGCATTGTCTCAGACTAAGTCTAGTGTGGTAAGTAAGGGTAGGATGGCATGCACAGGCAAGGGGAAGTTGTGGAAGGATCTAGTGATGGGAAGGTATCAAACTTTGGTGAGAGTGGAGACAAAAAACAGATTAAGTAGGACATTCATCATTGAGCAAATGGAGCAGGGGTGCACTACACTTCCATTGGGTCCACAACTTTCCCTAGAAAGTTTCCCAGTGCTTTTCTCTACAATCAACAACAATAAGGATTTATCAAATTGCATGGTAAAGTGAAAGGGAGTCATGTCAGATAGGCACAGAAAACTGACTTCAAGGATAGATTATAGCTTTTGTTCCCTTTTCACCAATATATGCCACAACACCCACTTCTCTTAAAGTCTTCACTGCCTTGAAATCTCCTGGGGTCATCCAAAGAGTTTTGTGACCCCACTCTTCTGTGGGAGAGCCAGGTTGACATCAAAAGCACCAGCAATGATAATAACAAAATAAATTGGACTACATCAAAATTAAAACCTTTGTGCATAGTATGTGCACTAAGGCCGTTTGTTACTCCAGGAGATCTTTCTGACCTAGAGATTGAACCTGTGTCTCTTGCATCTCCTGCTCTGGCAGGTGGATTCTTTATGACTAGCACCACCTAGGAAGCCCACTCCAGTACTCTTGCCTGGAAAATCCCATGGACGGAGGGGCTTGGTGGGCTGCAGTCCATGGGGTCACTAGGAGTCGGACACGACTAAGCGACTTCACTTTATTTTTTCACTTTCATGCATTGGAGAAGGAAATGGCAACCCACTCCAGTGTTCTTGCCTGGAGAATCCCAGGGACGGGGAAGCCTGGTGGGCTGCCGTCTATGGGGTCACACAGAGTCGGACACGACTGAAGCGACTTAGCAGCAGCAGCAGCAGGAAACCCTAAGGCATAAGGGTGGTATCCTAATTCAGTAGGATCAGTAACCTTATAAGAAGAGAAGGAGATAAATGTCTCTCTCCACATGCATGCACTTGAAGAAAGAATATATGAGGACATAGAGAGAAGCCAGGAAGCCACATCTGCAAGCCAGCAAGAAAACCCTCCCTAGAAACTGAATTAACTGTATCTTGATCTTGAACTTCCAAGCCTCTGGAACTGTGAGAGATAAAGTTCTGTTGTTTAAGACACCCAGTCAACGGTATTTTGTTATGGCAGCCAGAGCTGAGTTATACAATATGATAAAAATATTTATGTCATAAGAGTGCACAGAGTGTGTTCACCAAATCTTTGGGGAACTGTGATGATTTATCCAGGTGTGAGCAGGATATTCATGCCATTGTTACCCACCTCTCTGAAACTGCCTTCTCCCTTGAACTTTCCTGGATTCAACTAAAGAGTTGTATGAAAACCACCAACCACCCCCACTCACATCCATGGGAGAGCCAGCAACATGTACAGCTATGTTCAGCAGAGGAGGTCCCTGTGTTATGAGGGTTAGGAGGATACCTGCTAGTGCCAAGTGAGAAGACACCATGAGCTTCTTCCTCTACCTTTAAATTATCTGAACACTGAATTTGAAATTGACATCTTAGAGTCATATTCTTAAAACATGCTTAATTCACCAAGTTTGAGGTTTGAGTATTGTCGATAAGGTCCAGCACCTTCTTTTGGATTTGCATCTCCGTTTGACTTTTGATCTCCTTCTCTGATGCAGAAACATTGGAGAGGTAGGATTTGGACATGTTTTGAAGTAATCCAATAACTTTACTATTGATTTCAGCCATTTCCCTATGAAGAGAGTGTTTCCCATTGGCAATTCCAGCTCCTACTTCAGAAAATTCAGCAACCAGATCAGTTGCTGAAAGCTCTGATGCATCTCTATCACTGGAGTATCTGTGAGGTTGAACTCCAAGCCCTCCAGGATCTCAGTTTGGGTGCCAGAACATGCCCTAAGGGATAGCATGGCCAAAGCTACAGAAATGCTCACAGAGGAGAAGATGATGCAATCCGGCATCGCCACAGTGAACTTGCAGTACGGTTGAATGCAATGGCAATCTTGTAGACTGGCATCTTATAAGAGTAGTACATTGTTGAGAGAAATGGGAGGTGGTTATTTTAACTTCAGAGCTGTTGAGTGGTACACAATGGATTGTATTTAGAAGTCCAGGTATCAAGAGAACCCAATAGAGGAAAAGATAGAGGCAAAAGCTGAGAGAATTCATCTCTTCAACAAATGCTAAAGGATCTTCTCTAGACAGGAAACACAGAACAGGTTTATAAACTCGAACCCAAAACAGCAAAGTAAATGGCAATGGGATCATACTTATCAATAATTACCTTAAATGTAAATGGGTTGAATGACCCAACCAAAAGACAAAGTCCGGCTGAATGGATACAAAAACAAGATCTTTATATATGCTGTCTACAAGATACCCACTTCAAACCAAGGGACACAGACAGACTGAAAGTGAAGGGGTGGAAAAAGATATTTCATGCAAATAGAGACTAGAAGAAAGCAGGAGTAGCAATACTCATATCAGATACAATAGACTTTGAAATAAAGGCCATGATAAGAGACAAAGAAGAACACTACATAATGATCAAGGATCAAGCCAAGAAGACGATATGACAATTATAAATATATATGCACCCAACATAGGAGCACCACAATATGTAAGGCAAATGCTAACAAGTATGAAAGGGGACATTAACAGTAACACAATAACAATGGGAGACTTCAATACCCCACTCACACCTATGGACACATCAACTAAACAGAAAATTAACAAGGAAACACAAACTTTAAATGATGCAATGTTCGATGCATGATAAAGGATGCTCAGGGCTGGTGCACTGGGATGACCCAGAGGGATGGTATGGGGAGGAGGTGGGAGGGGCGGTTCAGGATGGGGAACACTTGTACACCTGTGGCAGATTCATGTTGATGTATGGCAAAATCAATACAATATTGTAAAATAATTAGCCTCCAATTAAAATAAATAAATTTATATTTTATAAAAATGGTGCAATGGACCAGTTAGACCTAATTGATATCTATAGGACATTTCACCCCAAAACAATGAATTTCACTTTTTTCTCAAGTGCACACGGAACATTCTTCAGGATAGATCACATCCTGGGCCATAAATCTAGTCTTGGTAAATTCGAAAAAATTGAAATCATTTCAGGCATCTTTTCTGATCACAATGCAGTAAGATTAGATGTCAACTACAGGAAAAAAAAAACTATTAAAAATACAAACATATGGAGGCTAAACAACAGATTTCTGAATAACCAGCAAATCACAGAAGAAATCAAAAAAGAACTCAAAATATGCATAGAAACGAATGAAAATGAAAACACAACAACCCCAAACCTATGGGATTCAGTAAAAGAGGCTTTTGAATGAGCTCTTATCAATTAATATTCCCCAGAGTCAGGAGTTCTCTGGTGTTCTCAGGTTTTGGGCTTAAGCCTCCTGCCTTTGGTTTGCAGTCTTATTCTTACAGTAGCCTCAAGACTTCTCCATCCATACAGCACCAATGATAAAACATCTAGGTTAATGATGAAAAGCTTCTCCACAGTGAAGAACACCCACATAAGTTCACAGAGTTACATGGAGAAGAGGGAAGAGGGAGATAGAGGTGACCAGGAGGAGAAATGGGGGAATCAGAAGGGGAGAGAGCAAGCTAGCCAGTAATCAATTCCCTATGTGCTCTCCACAGTCTGGAACCCTCAGAGAGGTTCACAGAGTTACACAGAGAAGAGAAAAGGGAGGAAGGAGACAGAGGTGACCAGGAGGAGAAGAGGGGAAATCAAAAAGAGAGAGACAGATCCAGCCAGTAATCAGTTCCCTAAGTGTTCTCCACAGCCCAGAACACACAAAGAGATTCACAGAGTTGGGTAGAGAGAAGGGGGTGGAAGGAGATAGAGGCAACCTGGTGGAGAAAAAGGAGAGTCCAAAGCGGGTGAGACCAATCGAGCCAGTAATCACACTCCCAAGTAAAAATGGGTACTGAAGATTGGGTTCTTAAAGGTACAAAATTGATAACAAATACCAAAAGGCAAAGATTAAAAATCTAGAGTAGAAGTTAGACTCTCAAAAATACAATATTAATAAAACAAAACAAAGTCACAAAAATTATAAAATATATATATATATGAAGTTTGCTTTAAAAAATAGGGTCTTTTTTTGCAAGGTAATAGTAGATTTTACGGAGAAGGCAATGGCACCCCACTCCAGTACTCTTGCCTGGAAAATCCCATGGATGGAGGGGCCTGGTGGGCTGCAGTCCATGGGGTCGCTAAGAGTCAAACACGACTGAGCGACTTCACTTTCACTTTCCACTTTCATGCATTGGAGAAGGCAATGGCAACCCACTCCTGTATTCTTGCCTGGAGAATCCCAGGGATGGGGGAGCCTGGTGGGCTGCTGCACTCTACGGGGTCGCACAGAGTCGGACACGACTGAAGCAACTTAGCGGCTGCAGCAGTAGATTTTAAAAATGAAAATTAAATGAGTAATAGAGAACTTAAAAATAATTTTTTTTAATTTAAGAAATGATAATAGTAAAAATATATCTAGGAATTTCTCTGGAGCTGTTGCGGAGTTGTGGACAGTGTGGGGTCAGTGTTGTTTCAGATAGTTCCTTGATCCGGTTTATATCTCAAGATCTTTAGGCCCCTTCCAATGTAGTCGGTGCTAACTACAGGGTTTTAATCTGTTGCACCTGTCACTTCCAAAGTGGTTCCCTCTGTTTATTTTAGCTTCTTCTATTTGCTGGTCTCTTCAGTGTCTAATTCCGGCCCTGACACAAGGGGGCGAAGGTGGTCACTTATTTAGGCTTACTTGTTCAGTCGTGCTGTGGGGAGGGAGGAACACTGCAAACAAATATCACTGGCGTGTGTGGGGAGTACTCGCAGTGTCTCGGCCACACTGGGTTTGCCCCCACTCACAGTGTGTGTGCTTTCCCAGTCTACACTTCTCAGGCTCTACGTTGCTCTTCCAGGGAACTGAGATGGGCCCTGGGTTGCGTGTACTTCCCAGGTCTAAGCTGCTCAGGTTCAGGTTCTCGGGTACTCCACAAAGGTGCAGGCTTGGTTGGGCCTGCATTTTGTGCCCTTCTCAGGTCTGAGCAGGTCAGGAGACGAGGTGCTTGGTGACTGCAGACTCCCCAGGTGGGGAGTGCATCTTATCACCCCCTTAGTCCCAGCCACTTGGTTTCCTGGGTGTCAGTTGGCGCACCTGTCTCAGGTGTGCCATGTTTCTCTTCTGGGGAGTTGATCTCGGGCTGCAACCCTCCCGGCAGATGTCAACCATCCAGAATCCCAAGAAGTCTTGGTTAGCAACTGGGTGCCTGCTTTTTGGTAGAGGATGCCTGTCTGGGGCCGAGATTGCCCCTTTCTGGCTCTGGCTGCCCTCCACTTGCCCCCCTATCTCTGGCGGGGGATGGCCCAGTCCACAGCCGGCTAACTCTCCTCTAATATTCGCTCAGTCCTTTGTTCTGTGAGCAGGCTCAGCAGTGCCTTATGTTAGGGCTTTTTGCTGGATAGTTCTCTCTCTCTTCTCTCTCTCTCTCTCTCTTCTCTCTCTCTTTTTTTTTCCTCTCTCTCTCTTTTTTTTTTTCTCTCTCTCTGGTTATCCCACAGTTTGGGTTGCTATCTCACATTAGTTCCCTCAGATTGGCCTCAGGGCATTCAGGCCCCATCCTTACCCTAAGCAATGCAGTCCATGCCTCCCTGTTCAGCCCCACTTGCTGGTGGCAGATGCGAGCACTGGGAGTTGCTGTTAGGCATGTAATCTGTGGGTTTTATTTATTTATTATTTATCTTTCCTCCTGGTTGTGTTGCCCTCTGAGAATCCAAAAGTCCCCACAGACCCGCCAGTGAGAGTGTTTTCTGGTATTTGGAAACTTCTCCTCTTTTAAGACTCGCTTCCTGGGACAGATCTTCATCTCTACCTCTTTTGTCTCTCTTTTTATCTTTTATATTTTGTCCTACCTCCTTTCGAAGACAATGGGCTCCCTTTCTGGGTGCCCGATGTCCTCTGCCAGCATTCAGAAGTTGTTTTATGGAATTTCCTCAGTGTTCAAATGTTCTTTCGATGAATTTGTGGAGGAGAAAGTGGTCTCCCCATCCTATTCCTCCACCATCTTTGAACCGCCTCCCCTTGCATTCCTATACACTAACAATGAGAAATCAGAAAGAGAAATTAAGAAAACAATTACTTTCACCATTGCAAGAAAAAGAATAAAATACTTAGGAATAAATCTACCTAAATAAACAAAAGACCTAAATATAGGAAACTATAGAACACTGACGAAAGAAATCAAAGATGACACAAATAGATGGAGAAATATACTTGTTCATGGATGGGAAGAGTCAATATAGTAAAAATGAGTATACTACCCAAAGCAATCTATAGATTCAATGCAATCCCTATCAAGCTACCAACAGTATTTTTCAGAGAACTGGAACAAATAATGTCACAATTTGTATTGAAATACAAAAAACCTCAAATAGCCAAAGCAATCTTGAGAAAGAAGAATGGAAGTGGAGGAATCAACCTGCATGACGTCAGACTACACTGCAAAGCTACAGTCATCAAGACAGTATGGTACTGGCACAAAGACAGAAATATAGATCAGTGGAACAAAATAGAAAGCCCAGAGATAAATCCGCACACATATGGACACCTTATCTTTGACAAAGGAGGCAAGAATATACAATGGAGAAAAGACAATCTTTTAACAAGTGGTGCTGGGAAAACTGGTCAACCACTTGTAAAAGAATGAAAGTAGAACACTTCCTAACACCATACACAAAAATAAACTCAAAATGAATTAAAGATCTAAATCTAAGACCAGAAACTATAAAACTCCTAGAGGAAAACATAGGCAAAACACTCTCTGACATAAATCACAGCAGGATCCTCTATGACCCACCTCTCAGAGTAATGAAAATAAAAACAAAAATAAACAAATGGGACCTAGTGAAACTTAAAAGCTTTTGCACAACAAAGGAAAATATAAGCAAGGTGAAAAGACAGCCTTCAGAATGGGAGAAAATGAAGCAGCTGACAAAGAATTAATCTCAAAAATATACAAGCAGCTCAGGCAGCTCAATATCAGAAAAATAAACCACCCAATCAAAAAATGGGTCAAAGAACCAAACAGACATTTCTCCAAAGAAGACATATAGATGGCTAACAAACACATGAAAAAATGCTCAACATCACTCATTATCAGAGAAATTAAAATCAAAACCACAAGGAGGTAACATCTCACGCCAGTCAGAATGGCTGCTATCCAAAAGTCTACAAACAATAAATGTTCGAGAAGGTGTGGATAAAAGGGAACCCTCTTACACTGTTGGTGGGAATGCAAACTAGTACAGCCACTATGGAGAAAAGTGTGGAGATTCCTTAAAAACCTGGAAATAGTACTGCCATACGACCCAGCAATCCCACTGCTGGGCATACACATCAAGGAAACCAGAATTGAAAGAGACATGTGTACCCAAATGCTCATCACAGCACTGTTTACAATAGCCAGGACATGGCAGCAACCTAGATGTCCATGGGCAGACAAATGTATAAGAAAGCTGTGGTACATATACACAATGGAATATTACTCAGCTATTAAAAAGAATGCATTTGAATCAGTTCTAATGAGGTGGATGAAACTGGAGCCTATTATACAGAGCGAAATAAGTCAGAAAGAAAAACACCAATACAGTATATTAACACTTACATGTGGAATTTAAAGAGATGGTAACGATGACCCTATATGCAAGACAGCCAAAGAGACACAGATATAAAGAACAGACTTTTGGACTCTGTGGGAGAAGGCGAGGGTGGGATGATTTGATAGAATAGCATTGAAACATGTATATTACCATATGTGAAATAGATTGCCAGTCCAGATTTGATGCGTGAGACAGAGTGCTCAGGGCCAGTGTACTAGGACAACCCTGAGATGGGATGGGGAGGGAGGTGGGAGGGGCATTCAGGATGGGGGACATATGTACACCCATGGCTGAATTCATGTTAATATATGGCAAAAACCACTTTACAATATTGTAAAGTAATTAGCCTCCAATTAAAATTAATTAATTAATTAAAAATAAAGAAATAGTCAGACATGACTGAGCAACTAAGCAAAGCAGAGCTCAGTGGGGAGTCCTATCCCAAGGTCACAGGTGGGAGGCGCCAAAAGTGGAGCTCAGAATGAAGGTCATGTCCAGAACTGACTGAGCCCCACTGTTGCCAAAGCCCCTCTGATCATCACCAACAAGCTTCCTGACCTCAAATTAGGCAAAAATGCCTATCAAGGTACTCACCCTATAGCACCATAACCAATCACCTAATGATATTCTTCCAGCAGGAATGTTCTTTGTCTTGAGGCTATAAAAATTGGCTACTAACTCATGAAAATCACTGGCTCTCCCTTGAGCCAGTCCGCTGTTCTAACAGTGTCTGGTCAGCTCTCCCTGGTTTGTTAGGAGATTGGTCCACTGTGCTTACAGCATTATTTCTGCTCTTTGTTCTTAATAAACTCACTCCTTTCTGCAATACTCTGTGTCTAGACATTCTTTCCCAACACATATTCAGACTGCCATGACACTTAGACCTCTAGGGTTAGGAATTTGGAGCTCATGGTTATTTGAGATTCTGACTTGCTGACAGAGATGCTCAAAGTTTGAAAGGAGGAGAAAAAGATATTTACCGTATATGGCCAAGAAGCCACCTGCATCTCTCAGAAAGCAAAATCTTTCCATTTTTGTAATGTGCCATGTATTGCAAAAGTGGCGTGTTCTTAGTTACTCATCACCACCAGCATTAGCTCTGGGGTAATAGTTTCAAAGCCAATGTACAAAACCAAGGCCAAAAAGAGCAAAGTGAAAAATGGTAAGGATAGAACTTTGAATGATTGCTTTGCTGCCACATTTTTCAGCTATAACAAGAGAGGAAGAGGATGGTCTGAGCTGGCAGGGTCTGGGTTCATGCTAGGAAATGTGTCTTTTCAGCAGGCAGAATGAGGGCCAGGGGCAAAATTGCCAAGAGGCAGCAGGACAAAAACTGTTTTCCCATCACAGCCGAACAGTGCTGGGATCAGCAGCCTTTTAAGGGAAAGGTACACACGTGAAGAGACTGGGTAAGCTTCTGTAATAGGTGCTGTAGAAATTATTTATGCATTGGCTTGGAGGAGATGGTGTCAAAAGCAGCTTCCAACTCCAGACTTCCAATGCTGCACACATCTATGTCTGCTCAGGGGGAAACCAGTCCTGTCCTCTGCTTACTAAAATCCCCTGTTCTATCCCTTGGGCCCAGGACCCTAAGAAAGGATGCAGAAGGAGCCAAGAAGAGTGGAATCAAAAATTTCATCGTTAGATGTTCATTATGTACTGAACTGTGTGTTGCAAAGAAGCAGAGGGGGCCAAGAGCACTGGACTTGGTCAGGAGACCTGAGTTCAACCTTGCTTCTGCCAATTTCTAGTCCTAGTGGTAGAAGCAGTAGTAGCAGTAATAGTGAGACAGGCCTGGGACCTGGGACCCTTTGCTGGAGAGCTGGAATACTTGCACCTGGACACACCTCTCCTTGAGCAACAAAATACAAAGAAACTATATGGGACTAAAAATAACTGTGTGCACCAACAGTTGGGGCAAATTTTGGACCCAAAAGATACAAAGAGATCAAAATACCAACTGCTACTTTTGAGGGGCCTAGAGCAAAAGCTAAGGGTTGGGTGCAAAAGCAGGGTACTGCACATGACCCCAGCACTCAACTCCACCTAAGGGATGGGCAAAACACCAAAGCCACCCTTCTGGCCCACACCTGGACACACTCCTACCTTCACTCCATATAAGGAACATGTTTGTCCTTCCCCTACTGGGGAGGCAGTGAGCAACAGAACCTGCTGTTTGTTTTTACTCCCTCCTGCTGCAGCAGTTCAGTTTAGTCGCTCGGTTGTGTCCGACTCTTTGCGACCCCATGAATCCCAGCACGCCAGGCCTCCCTGTCCATCACCAACTCCCGGAGTTCACTCAGTTCATCGAGTCAGTGATGCCATCCAGCCATTTCATACTGTGTCATCCCCTTCTCCTCCTGCCCCCAATCCCTCCCAGCATCAGAGTCTTTTCCAATGAGTCAACTCTTTGCATGAGGTGGCCAAAGTACTAGTGGGATTTTAAAGAACAAAAAGAAAAGACAGGAGCTTGCATTTTTCCCTCTTCTGCTCTTACAATGTAACCATTCTTGCCTGAGTTCCAGGGGCTTGCATCTCTCTCTTCTGTCTTTGCAATGTAACTATTGTTGCCTGAGCTTGAGAGGTTTGCATCTCTCTCCTCTACCTTTTGGAGAAGGCAATGGCACCCCACTCCAGTACTCTTGCCTGGAAAATCCCATGGATGGAGGAGCCTGGTAGGCTGCAGTCCATGGTGTCATGAAGAGTCAGACACGACTGAGAGACTTCACTTTCATTTTTCACTTTCATGCATTGGAGAAGGAAATGGCAACCCACGCCAGTGTTCTTGCCTGGAGAATCCCAGGGACGGGGGAGCCTGGTGGGCTACCGTCTATGGGGTCGTGCAGAGTCGGACACAACTGAAGCGACTTAGCAGCAGCAACAGCCTCTACCTTTGCAATGTAACTAATTTTGCCTGAGCTCTCAGAACTGCCTGATTCATCTGTAGTCCCCCAGACTTAAGGGAAAAAATGGACCATTTTAAATTCAAGCAGGAAAACTATGTTCTGGTTCTACAGAAACTGGCTTATCTGGCTTCAGCTTGTGGGTTTAATTAATATAGATCTGTCTTTAGAGTCCTCAACATGAAGATTAATACTTTCACTGTACCTAGGGTTACTGAAAGTCAATAAGTGCATATTGTTTTTGTTATGAAATTTTCCAACATGGAAAACAACCTGATAAGATCAGATTTTAAAGTAAATGTAATGGATAAGAACTTTTTGGTAAACTCTATAGGATTAATTATGTTTTGGAAATATCCATCTAAAACAGTCTCTCCAAAGTTTGGTATTTGAAACTAAATTAAGTTAAATGAAAATAATTCACTGAATATCTAGGTCATTTCAACTAAGATAAAATTTTGGAACTTTAACTGCTAAATAGATCTAAATTTGCTTGCTTTTGTCTTTCTATGAGAGAGAAACTAAGGATGTTTGAGAATTTTTTTTTTTTAGTGAACTTTAGAATACTAATGTAGAAGACAGTTCATGGTTGCTTAAGGAAAGTACAAGGACTGCTTTCAGAAAAGAAGATATGAGGAATGGAAATATATTTTGCTAAAAGGAAAAAGGGTGATTTTGCCCTAGAGATGGTTATTTCTGAATGGAAAGAATAGAGGACAAATATGGCTGTGGGACTGGATTTGGTTTTTCTCTTTCATAAGAGAATGAAGTTTTCTTGGAACACTCCTTTTGATACCATATTGTGTGAGTTTCTTTAAGTGGACAGGACATCCAGCCTTTAAGTGATCTGTATTTACTTTTGATATCTTTTTTCCACCTTAGCTCAAGAAATAATGGTTTCACAGTGACCTATGATTCTATCTGACCAGATGTTTAAATTTTTTAAAAAAATTTGGACAGAATTCCCAAATATCAAATTCTAATTAAAATTCTCTTGACTTCCAGTTAAATTTGGGGTGCTTCAAGTGGCTCCTGGAATATCCCAAAGAGGTATCCTAAACTAATTACATTCATTTGGTATATTAAATTATATGGGAAACATTGTTCAAACCCACTATTGCCTGTGTCAGATGGATCTTCAGGCTTTCCCCTATCATGGCTGCCAAACAGATAGGGGAAAAGGTTTTAGATTTTTCTGCTGTCTAGTCTCTCACCTTACTTTATGTCCAAAAATTTCCTAGAGGTGGGAATACTCTCACCTCTAGGCCCTCAGGTCCTGATCTTGTGGCATTTTACACTGTGCTCAACTCCAGCTGGACTTAGAAATCTGTAAGGAGAGATTTGGCAGGTTCTCAGAGAACCCTGACAAGTTTAGGGATGAATTTATCAGGCTGAGGTTGACATCTCTCACCTGGCAGGACATCACGGTCTATAGTGACTGAGAGTTAACAGAAGAAGCCAATAGGGATAAGAGGCTAATAAAAGATAGTTCAGATTTTGGTTGCTCTGATTCACCTTCGAGGGGTCCCTGGAGGGCCAATATACATGGACCGTGCTTCCACAAGGTTTCTTGGACAGCCCCCACCTTTTTGCAAATGCATTAGCAAGGGAACTGGGTCTTGAGAACGGAACTCTACTACATGTCAATGATTTATTGATAAGTAGTGGCCAAACAAGACTCAGTTCAAAAATACTGTTACAGTCCTAAGTTTTCTGGCAAATGGGATATAAAGTCTTTCCAACTGGATCAGAGACCAGTGGCTTATTTTGCAAAACAACTGAACTCAATGGCCCTGGGATGGCCAAGCTGCCTGCAGGCAGTAGCAGCTACAGCCCTGTTGGTTAATGAGGCTTCCAAGTTCACCCTGAGGCAACGTTTAGATGAGTTAACCCCTCATCAGGTACAATCTGTGCTGGAAGTCAAAGGACATCATTGGTTTACTGAAGGAAAGTTAAGATATCAGGCCTTTCTAATGGACACCCTCAACATTGCCTTAAAGGTGTGCCAAACTCAGTAACTCTGCTTCTAAATATTGAGAATGGAAACTTAGTACCTCAGTGTATAGAGACCATAGAACAGACCTACTCCAGCAGGTCTAATCTTCTAGATGAGCCTACTGGCAGTCCTGAGGCAAATGATTTACCGATCGGAGCAATTTTGTAGAGATGAGAACCTGAAAGGCAGGGTATCCCATCGTTGGTCTAGATGAAATCATAGAAGCCAAGGCCCTGTAACCCCACACATCAGCCCAGAAGCCTAAACTAATTGTGTTAATGAGAGCTTTGTAATACTTTTATAACTCTAAGTATGGGTTCCATGTACTACATGCTCATGCTGCCATTTGGAAAGAAAGATGAATGTTAACTCGTAAAAATTCCTTTATCAAACATAAATATTTGATTCTGGCTTTTTTAGAAGCATTGCAGCTTCCCAATCAGGTAGCAGTAATCCACTGCAGGGGCCATCAGAGCAATGGGTCTTTTCTGAGCCAAGGGAACATCAGAGCTGATCAAATTGCAAAACAGGCAGCTCCAGCTCAACTGCAAGAACCTGAACAAGGTATGGCTCTAGTGATTAACCTCCTTGAGCTTCCTAGCCTCCCCCAGTATTCCCATAAGAACAAGAACATGCTGAGAAATTGGGCAATGGGAAGGTAAGCACAGTGTGGTATAAAAAGGAGGATAAGATTCTAATCCCTGAAGCCCAACAATAGAGATCCACTGAGAGCTTACATGATGCCACACACTATGGGACTTGAACTATGGGAGGCCTTTTCTTGCTTCTGACATTTTACTGGATGATGACATGAGCCAGGCCCTGAGATATTATTAATCTAGGGTAAGTTCAGAAGGCCCTGTGGGCATAGTCCTAGAGCTCCCACTAAAACTACAGAGGAAGGAACAATTCCTTCATAAACAAATACTGAGGACCAAGTTCTTCTTAAAACCTGGAAAGAGGAGTTCCCCTAACACCAACTTTTGCCAAAATGGAAGGGTCCCTATAAAGTACTTTTAACCACTCCCATTGCTGTCAAACTACAAGGGCTATCTAGTTGGGTACATTTGTCCGGACTAAAGCTTGTACCTCCAGAAACCCCGCAGGCCACAGCAGAAGAACAGTACACCTGTGAGCCCGTGGAAGATCTGAGATGCCTATTCAAATGATAGGCACCGTTAATAGATAAGTAAAATGATGGCATGGATGGGCTCCTATTTGAAACCTTAATGGGACTTGGGACCTCTCTTGTTTCCTTGGTTAATGTTCTTCTTAATTATCTGGCCCTTGATTGCCTTCTGGCAGAGCAAGGCAGAATGGTTTCATAATTTTGGCAGGATTGATATCACCTCTCTTGCCTGGTCAACAGTTAAGGAAGCTCAAAGTGGTTCCTTCCTTTATCAGGCCTTTTAATGGCTATTGTTGTTATTCTCCTTTTTAGCCCTTGTATGTTTAAACCTTTGGTTAGGTTTGTGTCTTTCAAGCTCCAGCAGTTTGAAGTAGGGCTCATTCATCATGGCTCAAGGAATTCAGCCCATTCTAGCAGTAAGTGGCCCAGGTCCCTGCAGGTCCTTGGAACAGTCAGTGAGGGACTTCTACACCTCTAGGACAGGTTAGGGTCTGTGGCCCCTGTCCCACAGGAAGAAGTTTCAGAAGAAGAGACCTTCGGCCCCTCACCCCTTACAAATAAAGGCGTAGAGTCTCTCAGGGGAATGAGATAGGCCTGGGACCTGGGACTTTTGCTACAGTGCTGCAGTGGTTATACCTGGATACACCTCTCCTTGAGCAACACAACACAGAGAAACTGGGATGAAAAATCATGCATGTGCAGCTGGGGCAAATTCTGCACCCAAACGATACAAAGAGACCAAAATAACCCAACTTCTACTTTTGAGGAGCCTGGAGCAAAAACAGGGTGTTGGGAGCAAAAGCAGGGCACTATCCATGCCTCCTGCATATAACACCACCTAAGTCACCCCTCCAGCCTGACCTCTGGACACACCCCTACCCTCATCCCATATAAGGAACAAGTTTGCCCCACCCCGAGAAATAGCGAACAAGGGAAACTGTTGTTTGTTCTCACTTCCCAATAAAGCCTTGTTCAAAGTACTTGTCTGGCATTTAGTCAACTTCTGTTGATTGCGGAAGGCCAAGAACCCTGGTCAGTCAGTGAGTGCAGTAGCAACAGCAACTCCAGAGTATTTACCATATGCAGGGTGTGATGTGAATCATCTCATTTCAGACACTCACTGCTTCAGGACTACATTAAAGATGTGTGCATGTTAAGAATGGGGGAAAGGGAGCTAGTTTGAGATAAGCCTAAGCCACAGTCTATAGTGGGACTTGGAAGTCAGGTTAAATAGTGCAAACTTTACCTAGAGGGCATTAGAAAGCCATTGGGGGATTTTGACAAGGCAGTGACTAGATAGAGGGTGATTGTACCATGACATTGTTTCTTCTCAAGCAAATAGAGTTAGTGGAAATGACCACACTTAGCACTGGGGTTTCAAAGTGAAGTTGCTCGGTCGTGTCCAACTCTTTGCAACCCCAGGGACTATAGCCTACCAGGCTCCGCTGTCCATGAAATTTTCCGGACAAGAGTACTGGAATGGGCTGCCATTTCCTTCTCCAGGGGATCTTCCCTACCCAGGGATCGAACCTGGGTCTCCCACATTACAGGCAGACTGTCTGAGCACTACAGTTTACTGTCTGAGCCACCAGGGAAGCCCGGGGGTTTCAAAGCTGTATGCTAAATATCAGTAGTGAATCTGATGGGTCTTTCTATCTGACACTCACTCTCACTGTCCAAACTGAAAAGGACAGGGCACACCTCACATACTGAGTGGTCATGGGTGCATGTATCTTACAGCAAGGCAGTGGAAAGCTCAGGTCTATGATGCCATGGCAGGTTCATGTCCACTCCTAGTATACAAAACTTGGTACAGCTTGTTTTCTGCTCCATCTGATTCAGCTGAGATTTGCTAGTGGGTAGTACGAAGCAACTTAGCGGCAGCAGCAGTACCTTCAGAGTCTGTTGACATATGAGAAAGGCACATCTCCACCCATCCCCCACCCGCAGGAACCCTGTTTTGTGCATTGAAGTCAGAGGCACTGGACCTGTACAGACTTGGGATCCATTCTTATCCTGGTTATACCCTAAAAATCCCTAGCTTAGAATTTTGATGACCTTTCATCAAGAATGTCGCTGCTAGGTGCAGACTTATTGAGAATTCTACTTTGCTTCTTATATACCATTTTCATTTTCTAGGTCTCTGTTTTGCTACCCTCATGCTATCAACTCTAGTAAATATCTAGTAAGAAGATAGTATAGATGAAAAGGCATAGGACTGATATCAGGAAGATACATTGGTACCTTCCTATTTCTTTGCAAAGCATCTCTTTCAAGATCTCCAATTGCTAAATTACGTCTACCTGCAAAATGACACTGCCACATGATACTCTGTTTTGGACCTTCCTAATATTTCTTAACAGACAAGATTTTTCATATCTTTTTCTCCTTTTAGAATGTGCCAAAAGTTCCCATATGGGCATTTTTACTAACAGGAATTCTTGGATGAGAATCAGAGATAACTTTATATTAGGGACTTCTGGAAGGGAAATTAAGTAAACTACTTATAAACTAAACCCTGGTAATAGGTACTGGGCTAGATGCCCCTTTGGGATAATAGTTTAAAGCAGGCATTAATTTACCCATTTCATACATGAGAAAATAGAGTCTTAGAGAGAGGATAAATGATCTGCAAAATGCTACATGGGTGTTAAGTGTAAAAGCCAGAGTACAAATTATTCTCTGGTTGTATTTGTATTGATGCAGCTTAGGGAGTGAAGAATGAGCAAAATTTCCAGAAAGTAGAAAGTAGAGTTGCTAGTATCCTTGCAACTCTAGGACCCTCTGACTGAGAGATTTTATTGCAAACAGCAGAAATGACTCCTCAAGGACACAGGATTCCATCTAATTGAAATGTGATACTGCCACTTGGTCACTGTGGGCTTCTCACAGGTGAAGAGGCAAAAGAGAGAGCTTTGAGTAGAGTAAATTATAGTGTCATTAATTCCTGCCACACAATGGAGGCTAGAATAAATGTGGATAGAACTCAGGTTATTTCTTAGGATGCTTTTTAACACCACTATGACCAGTGTTAAAAGTATGATCTATCTGGTTCATTTAACTCAAGCACGTTGGAGATTTATCCTGGGGATATTACTATTATGATTGTGCCTATAGAAGGGATATGAGAACCTTAAACTGGACCTCAATATATTTAATGTCTAACCATCAAACTCTGCATGCACTTGTAATTATACCAAGTTTTCTTTGATTCCTGGACCTAATAATTTTTTTCCTTAAAAATAGTTAAAGAAAAAATGATGTCAAATGGCAAGTAGGGAGTCCCAAGAATCTGTTCCTGAATGGAAGCAATTATTAAGATGCCAGAACTGTCAGAGTCAAATTTTTTGAACTCTGGTTGCTGTCCAGTCACTAAGTTATGTCTGACTCTGCAACCCCATGAACTGCAGCACACCAGGCTTCCCCGTCCTTCACTATCTCCCGGAGTTTGCTCAAACTCGTGTACATTGAGTTGGTGATGCCACCCAACCATTTCATCATTTGTCACCCCCTTATCCCTTATCCTCAATCTTTCCCAGCATCAGGGTCTTTTCAGTGAGTTGGCTCTTCGCATCAGGTGGCCAAAGTATTGGAGCTTCAGCTTCAGCATCAATCCTTCCAATGAATATTCAAGGTTGATTTCCTTTAGGATTGACTGGTTTGATCTCCTTGCTGTCCAAGGGACTCTCAAGAGTCTTCTCCAGCACTATAATTCAAAAGCATCAACTCTTTGATGTTCAGCCTTCTTTATCGTACAACTCTCACATACATACATGATTACTGGAAAAATCATAGCTTTGACTATTTGGAACTTTGTCAGCAAAGTGATGTCTCTGCTTTTAATACACTGTCTAGGTTTGTCATAGGGCTTCCCTTGTGGCTCAAATGGCAAAGAATCTACCTTCAGTGCAGGAGACCCAGGTTCAATCCCTGCCTCAGGAAGATCCCCTGGAGAAGGGAATGGCAACCAACTCCAGTATTCTTATCTGGAGAATTCCATGGACAGAGGAGCCTGGTGGCTACAGTCCACGGGGTCACAAAGAGTCAGACACAACTGAGCAACTAATACAAACACACAGGTTTGTCATAGCTTTTCTTCCAAGGAGCAAATTCTTTTAATTTCATGGCTACAGTCACCATCTGCAGGGATGTTGGAGCCCAAGAAAATAAAATCTGTCACTGTTTACAGTTTTGAACTCTGGATTGTGAAAAAAAAAATAACTTAACAACAAATAGAATACTGCTTAATATGGAAAGAGGTTTCAAATTTCAGGAAATGAATGTTGTTGTGTCACCCACATTCCACCACATTCCATGGTGGATATGGGAATGACAGACTGAGTTCCTGGTACAAGTTGTTGGTACAGAGGGGAAATATGGACCTTTTTCTCATAGAATAGTAGTTGTGCATTTTGACCTTTCTGACAGTTTTCTGAGATGTCAGCTCATAGACTTGCCTTTGTTTTGCTCCCCACTTAGAAGTCTCTTAAGGCTGGGACAGTTGGTCAAAAACATTTAAAGGCATTTAATACCCACATTCACCTGAGGCAAGGGACTGGACATTTGTTTTTGTTGTTGTTGTTATTGAGTTGTAAGAGTTCTTTATATATTTTAGGTATTAACACCTTATCCAGTATATTTTTTGCAGATACATTCTCCCACTCCATAGGTTGCCTTTTCATTTTGCTGATTTTCTCTTTCTCTTGCAGAAGCTTTTTAGTTTGATGTAGTTTCACATTTTGAGTTTTGGCTTTGTTGCTTGTGCTTTAATGTCATGTCTGAAAAAAAATCATTGCCAAGACAACGTCAAGGACATTTTCCCCTAAGTTCCTTCTAGGAGTTTTATGGTTTCAGGTCTTCTGTTTAAGCCTTTAATCCATTTCAGGTTAATTTTGTGAGTAGGCAAGATAGGGATACAGTTTCATTTTTCTACCTGTGGTTATCCAATTTTCCCAGGACCATTATTGAGGAGACTATCCTTTCCCTATTGAGTATTCTTGGTTCCCTTGTCAAATATTAATTGACCATACATGCAGGGATTTATTTCTGGGTTCTCTATTCTGTTCCATGGATCTATGTATATATTTTTATGCCAGAATCATACTATTTTCATTACTATAGCTGTGTAGAATAGTTTGAAACCAAGAATTGTGATGCCTCTGGCTATGTTTTTCTTTCTCAGGATTGCTTTGGTTATTTAGGAGCTTCTGTGATTCTATACACATTTTAAGATTTTTTTTTTGCTATATCTATGGAAAATAACATTAGAATTTTGACAGGTTTGGGTAGTACGGACATTTTGACCATATCAGTTCTTCCAATCCATGATCACAGGATATCTTCTAATTTATTTGTCTTTCCTTCAATTTCTTTCATCAGAGTTCTATGATTTTTAGTGTACTGATCTTTCACTCTCTTGGTTAAGTTTATTCTTAAGTATTTTGTTGCTTTTATGCTATTGAAATTGTTTTCTTTATATCCTTTTCAGATATTTTGCTGTTATTGTATAGAAATGCAACTGACTTCTGTATGTTGATTTTATATCCTGAAGCTTTATTGAATTCGTTGATTAGTTTAACATTTTTTTTTTTTTGGTGAAGTCTGTAGGATTTTCTCTATGTAAGATCATATCATCTACAAATATTCACAATTTTACTTCTTTCTTTCCTATTTGGATGCCTCTTATTTTCTCATCTTGCCTGATTGCTCTACCTAGAACTTCCAGTACTAGTAATATGTTGAATAAGAGTAGAGAATGGAGCACTTTATATGGTTATGGAGAATGTTCCATACACACTTGAGAAGAATGTGTATTCTGCTGCTGTTGAATAGAATGTTCTTTATATGTCTGTTTAGCCCACTTGATCTAAAGTATGGTTCAAGTTTAATGTTTCCTTATTTAATTTGTCTTAATGATCTGTGCATTGTTGAAAGCAAGTTACTGACACCCTCTAGCATTATTGTTTTATTGTCTATTTCTCCCTAATATCTCTTAGTATATTCTTAATATATTTAGGGATTCTGATGTTGGGTGCATGCATATTTACATTTGTTAAATCTTCTTGATGAGTCAACCTCTTAGTCATTATATAATGAACTTATTTGTCTTCTGTTAATCATTTTTGGTATAAAGTCTATTTAGTTTGGTGTCTTATAGCTTCCCACCCTTCCTTTTGGTTTCCACTTGTGTGGAATATCATTTTCTATCCCTTTTCTTTTAGTCTAAGATTGTCCATAGAGCTGAAGTGAGTTTTTTGTAGGCAGTATATAGTTGAGTCTTGTTTTTTAATCCATCCTGCCACTCTATACCTTGTGACTGAAGAATTCAATCTATTTATGTTTAAAGTAATTATTGATATGTAAGGACTTATTAATGCCACGTTATTGTTTTCTTGCTGTATTGTGTTTCCATTGTTCCTTTCCCCCCCACTTTCTTTCTACTTTTGTGAGTTGGTGCTTTTCATGGTAGCTTATTTCTCTGACTCACTTCTCTTTATATTTTCTGAAGCTGTGATGAGTTTTTGCTTTGTGGTTTTTAAGGCCTACATAAGACTTCTTATATTTTTCTTAAAAAATTACTTATTTACTTTTGGCTGTGCTTTGTTGTTGCACAGGCTTTTTTCTAGTTTTGGAGAGTGGGGGCTACTTTCTAGATGCAGCGTGTGGGCTTCTCATTGTGGTGTCTTCTCTTGTTGTGAACTTCAAGCTCTACGTGTGCAAGCTCCAGTAGTTGTGGCATGAGGGCTCAATAGTTGAGGTCCCCAGGCTCTAGAGCACAGGCTCAGTAGTTGTGGTACATGGACATAGTTGCTTCATGGCATGTGGGATCTTCTGGGATCTGGAATCCATGTCTCTTGCATTGGCAGGCTGAGTCCTTACCACTGAGTTACCAGGTAATCCAGAAACCTCTTATATTTTAAGTCTACTTTAAGCTGATAGTTACTCACTTTGATGACATACAAAAGTTCTCCCCTTTTATGTTTTTCATGTCACAATTTACCTTTTTGTATGGTGCATTCATTAACAAATTAGAGTCACTATAATTACACCTTATATTATTTTCCTTTAAATTTTATACTATAGTTAAGTGGTTAATACATCATCATATCATTGAATTAGAATTTTCAAAATTTGACTGTATATTAACTTTACCACTGTGTTGTATATTTTCACATGTTTTCATGCTAACCATTAGTGTTTTTTCATTTCAACTTGAAGGCAGGCCTCATGGTGATGAACTCCCTCAGCTTTGTCTGGGAAAGTCTTCATTTCTCTTTCATTCCTGAAGGACAACATTGACAGAGTAGTCTTGAATGGCATTTTATTCCTTTCAACAGTTTGAAGATATAATTCCACTCTCTATTGATCTGTAAAGTTTCTTTTAAGAACTATAGTGATTCTTTAATGGATATACCTGTGTGGGTTACAATCTTTTTTACTTCTTGTTTTTAGAATTTTCTATTTGTCTTTAACTTTTGACAGTTTTATGTGTCTTAGAGAAGGTCATTTTTGATTGAGATAATGGGGTGAACTATTAGCTTCATGAACTTGGACATCCAAGTTTCGCCCCAGGTTTGCGATATTCTGAGCTATTACTTCTTTAAACAAACTTTCTTCCCCTTCTCCTTTTCTTCTCCTTCTGGAACTTCAATTTTGCAGTGCTTCTTAGATCGCATAGGCTTTCTTCACTCTTTCATTCTTCTTTCTTTCTTCTCCTCTGACTAAGTTATTTTGAAGTTCCTGTTACCGATTCTATCTTTTGTTTGGTCTATTATACTGATGTCCTCTATTGCATTTTTTGTTTCATTCAATGAATTCTTCAGCTCCAATATTTCTGCTTGGTTCTTTTTTGTGTTTCTTTTTCTTTGTTAAATTTCATTTTGTTCATGTATTATTTTCCTGATTTCACTGAATCGTCTCTAAGTGCTTTTTGTACCTCATTTCATTTCCTCAAGATAACTATTTTGAATTTTTATCAGGTAAATCACAAAACTCCATGTCTTTGGGCCTGGTTACTGGAAGATTATTGTGATTTTTTGATGATGTCGTGTTTCCTTGATTTGTCGTATTCTTTGGAGTTTTCTGTTGCTGACTTTTGAATTTGAAATAGGAGTCACCTATTCCAATTTTTAATAACTGTCTTTAAGGGAAAAAAAATCTTCATCAATCCTGCTATAAACTCTGAAGCTTTCTTAAACCTTATATGGATATACCTCCTCTCCATGCTTTTTGTTCTCTCTTGTGGCATAATTTTTAATCTTGTATGTCTTCATTCCATCTTACAACAAACCAGGCTGGCTGCTGATAGCCTGTTTTTGTTTTGTTTTGTTTTTTTCTGCATGGCATGTGGGATCTTAATTCCCTGACCAGGGTTTGAACTTGTATCCCCTGCATTGTAAGTGCATCTTAACCACTGGACCACCAGGGAAGTCCCTGATAGCCTCTTTTTTGTTTTCTCATAAGTGGTACTAGAGTTCACATTTGTGTTTTTTTTGTTTGTTTGTTTGTTTTTTTTGTCCCTTGCCATAGTCCATCTTCTGAGCATACTCCTTGTCTACCAGGACTTACTTTTGCTTTTACCCTTGAGAATATGGACAAGCAGCTGGTTTCAGACTGAGATGACGACTGGGCACTCAGGACATTGGGAGTGCTTGCAGGCCAGGTGGGGGGATCTTCCAGTGAGGTTTTCTCAACAGAAAAAATCCTGTGTGTTTGTAGTTGATTGATTTCCAAACAGAATCTCAAGAATGCCAATATTATCACCAAATGTGCTTCATTCTGAGGCATCTTCTCTTAGCTGCTATCTCACTGTGTGCTCACATGACTTCTTCACTGTGCACACACAGTGAAGGAGGAAGAGAACAAGTTCTCTGGTCTGTTTTCCTGCTCAGTCACTTCAGTCGTGTCTGACTCTGCGACCCCATGGACCACAGCCCGCCAGGCTCTTCTGTCCATGGGATTCTCCAGGCAAGAGTACTGGAGTGGGTTGCCATTTCCTCCTCCAGTGATAAAGTTTTCTTATAAGAACACTAATCCTATCAGACCAGGGAACTGTCCTCCTGAGCTCCTCTAACTGTAGCTATTTCCCAAAGGCCCCATCTTCAAGTACCATCACACTGAGAGTTAGGGTTTCACCATATGAATTTAGGAGGGAAGACAAATACTCATAACGTTAGGCAACATTCAGGTGTCACATGAATTCTTTACATAATGACAACTTCCTAGATTTACCACTAAAAGGAGCTTACTAAGGAGTATTGGCAGCAGTAGGCACAAAAGTATATAATGGGTCTGTTGTACATACTTGTAAAAATGTATGGCTTTGATTAAAGAAATGATGGAACAAAATGAACAGGTAAGTTTGAATCTCAAATTAAACAGTGAAGATTCCAAATAGCAACAGTTAACTCTTACTACAAGTCATTACTTATAGTGCCCAGAAGTAAATTTTAAAACCAACTGCCTATATCTATATTGTTACTTATCTGTCTAGTGATATATACATCTTGGCATGGATGCCTTATAGGATTTTCTGAAAAGTAAACTAGTTGCATGATCATGGATTGGAATGGTTTAACTATTTTTAAAACACAAATGTTGTTACCTAAAAAAATTCATGTCAAACCTCAGTTACAGCTAAGTCTATGAGCCCCATCTAGAGTAACCTTCAAAACAAGAAACTATTAAGGAGTACTAATAACATAAGTGAATAAAACATTGGTCAATAGACAATGAAATCATTTTAATCATGCCATGAATAGTCCAATGGAGAAAAGGAGCAAGTAAAATTTTGCTATGTAAAGTGAAGTCAAATTTTAAAGAATTAAGGAAGAGGGATTTCCCTGGTGGTCCAGTGGCTAAGACTCCATGCTACCAATGCAGGGCCCTGGTTTCAGTCCCTGGTCAGGGACCTAGATCTCACATGCCACAACTAACGAACATGTGGGCTGCAACCAAGACTTGGTACAGCCAAATAAAAAAATAAATAATTAAAAAAATTTTTTAATTGGAGGTTTACATTGTTGTGTTGGTTTCTGTAATACAACATGAATCAGCCATAGGTATACACACACACACACACACACATATATATATATATACATATACCCCTTCCTCTTGAGCCTCCCTCCCATCCCCACCTCCCCATCCTACCCCTCTAGGTCATCATAGAGCACTGGGCACCAGGCTGGGCTCCCTGTATTATATAACAGCTTCCCACTAGCTATCTATAGCGTATATATGTCAATGCTACTCTCTCAGTTCGTCCTACTCTCTCCTTCCCCTGCTGTGTCCACAAGTCCATTCTCTACATCCGCATCTCTATTCCTGCCCTGCAAATAGGTTCATCAGCACCATCTTTCTAGATTCCAAATATATACATTAATATACAATATTTGTTTTTCTGACTTACTTCAGAAAGTAAGTATAGCAAGATCTAGGTTCATCCACCTCAGTTCAGCTCACTCACATTCATTCCTTTCATGGCTGAGTAATATTCCATTGTATATATGTACCTCAACTTCTTTATCTCTTCATCTGTTAATGGACATCTAGGTTGCTTCTATGTCCTGGCTATTGTAAATAATGCTGCAATGAACACTGAGGTACTGGTATCTTTTCTGAATTGTGGTTTTCTCAGGGTATATGTCTAGTAGTGGGATTTCTGGGTCATATGGTAGCTTATTCCTAATTTTTTGAAGAATCTTCATACAATACATATTCTTTAAAAGGGAGGACTCAAATGTACAACAATTTACCCTTTGCACAACATATATGTATCTGCCTCAGTTCACCCTTTGTACTAATCAGATACACTATTACCCTATATTAAGTATACTATGATATCAAATTTTTTAAGGAGATGCAGGCCATAGTCTCTAAAATTAAGTAATTTAGGAGAGTTACTTAACAAGCTGAAGCCCCCCTGCTTGGATTAATCTTGATTGAAGACCAATTGATCAACATATTCTCTTCTATCATTCATTCTTTACTACCCTTGCTCTTGACCAACACTGGAGCTGGTTTAAGTCAATTACCTTTTGGGACAACCCAACATTTTATCTTCAAGGGGTTTGAGCCCTTTGTTGCCTTGCCATTATGATTCACTTTCGCTGTAATTGTTGTCCATTCACCGCTATCATCAGACATGGAATAAAGAGATCCCAGTGGATCATCTGAGTGACAAATATATTCTATCCTGCCTCCATTATGAAGCAGAAGCTCTAACTTCTCATGATAATCAGAGATAGTTATGCCCACTAGTAGAGTAACTCCTTTCTTTGCTTTCTCCTCTATCAAAATGAGAAGCCTAAAGTTACCACTGGTAGTTGTAGTTTCAGGTTAGGTAGAACCCTTAATGTGTTTCCTGGTGGAAGCATTCCCCGTGAGAAGCAGATTTGTGTATGTAGAAATAAGAAATACAAATTCTGTAAGTGAGTCACTGAGTTGGTTCCCGGACATGCATTCTAGATATTAGAAATACAATGCTACATATCATTTGTTGATATCTAAGTAGATATTATTCATTGTGAAGGACAATATCCCAACATTGCAAGGTGTTGTCCTCTGTCTGGTGCCTTAGCTGTGCCTTTAACCAGCCATTCAATCAGTTTATTGGACCAGTTAATCTTGAGGTATATGGTATATTAGAGGACCAATGGGTCCTTGTGGTCTTGTGGCCATTGCCACACCTTCTTCACCATAAAATGGATCCCTTGAATCAGGCATTTTGTCAATTTCACATTATGATGCCAGTAGAGAAAGCAAGCTAAACTCATATCTGGATAAGGTGTCAATTCTGTTAAGAGCAATTCACACTATCCTCCATGGCAGAAAGGTCTGAAATAATCAACTTGCCACCAAGATGCTAGCTTGTTTTGGTAGGTACTCCATGTTTTTGAGCCCATGTATAGCATCCATCCTTACCATCATGGCTATTCCACTTGTAGGCCCATTGTGCAAACACTGAGGTGGCCAAGGATGGAGGCTGGCTGACATGGACAGGACAAGTCAGAAATCAGGTTATTCAATGTTAGGCATCAAATATGTCTGCCACACCTGGACTCAAAGGTGTCTTTGCTAAATGGAGTCACCAGTCTCATATCCATGACATTGCCAGCAGCAACAGCAGCATGTCTTCCATCTCATACACACATTATGCATATCTAACAAGTCAATCTAATTGGCAGAACTGAATTTACCATCAGAACTCTAACTGCAATTAGGAAGACAGAATGGAGGTTGAGCTAATCAATCCACAATATTTACTATTATTTATTAGAAATGTATGTATTTTTACCCATAAATACAATTAGCTTATTATTTTGAATTATCTTTACAAGATTTGTGTTAAGGCTATGCTAGTTGCATAAAATTAATTCAATCTCTATGCATGTTTGTGCAGGTATTATATCTGAACTAAGCATTATGGACTATGAGGGGTATGCCTTGAGCTATGCCTTGAGGGGTGTGCCTGCTTCTTGTCTATATAATTTTGGTGGCCTAAGAGTTGTTTTTAAGTCTTATGGCCTAATTTGACCCTGATGACGTAGAATTATTTTCATCCTGGTGGTCCAAGGAGTGGTATAAGTCTTTTTTACAGGCTTATGGTTTGTTTAACAGTTCCATTGTTTCAAAAACAGACTTGGTTTCAGTCAGCAACATGTGCCAATAACCACACCTGCAGATGTAGTTTTCAGATTTGCTATAGACTGTTTTTGTTTTTTCTTTCTTGCTCCCATATCTCCCCATTTCTTTAATGTGGATTAACTTGAGGTTGTCAGTCTTCTGTGGAAAAACCACATTAAGGTAATCTTTGACCTGAGTATTTTATTTAATACTAAATTAGTCTGACTTTCCCATGATACATTTTAATAATTTGAAACATTTCAATGGGTATTTGTCCTTCCAAAGATCTCTCAATCTTATTTTTTACAGTTTGAGGTTGAAATCCAGTTGGATTTTCCAACCATAAACTATTCCCCTTTATTTCTTAAAAAAATTTTTTTATTGGTGTATAGTATGGCAACCCACTCCAGTATTCTTACCTGGAGAATCCCATGGACAGAGGAGCCTGGAAGGGCTACAGCCCATGGAGTCATGAAGAGCAGGGACATGACTGAGTGGTTAACACTTTCACATTTTATAGTTGATTTACAACATTGTGTTAGTTTCAGGTGTATAGCAAAGTGAATCAAAATCATTGCAGAGTATTGAGTATAGCTCCCTGTGCTTCCTGGATAGCTCAGTTGGTAAAGAATCTATCTGCAATGCAGGAGACCCTGGTTCTCCAGTGGGAAGATCCACTGGAGAAGGGATAGGCTACCCACTCCAGTATTCTGGCCTGGAGAATTCCATGGACTGTATAGTCCTTGGGGTCGCAAAGAGTCGGATACAACTGAGTGACTTTCAGTTCACTCCCAGTGCTATACAGTAGGTCCTTATTAATCTATTATATATATACATATACACAATACTATATATATATAGTATTGTGTATATGTCAATCCCAGTCTCCCAATATTCCCCTTTATTTCTGCTTTCAAACCAGCTAATTCTTTCTTGAGCTATTCTTGTCAATTGAATTACTCAAGCTCTTCAGAGAAACAGAACCATTAAGATATACATATATATATATGTTATATGTATATATTATAGATAGAGAGATGGTGACAGAGAGAAAGAGAAACACACACACAGAGAGAAATTTATTGTAGGCTTATGCTATTATGGAAGCCATGAAGTCCCTCCATCTGCTATCTGCAAGCTGGAGGACCAGGAAAGCCAGTGATGTAATTCAGTCTGAAGGACTAAGAATTGAGGGGCTGATGGTGTAATTCCCAGTCTGAATCCCAAACTTAAGAACCAGGAGTGCTGATATCCAATGACAGGGGGGAAAAATGAGTGTTTTGTCAAAGCAGAGAGAGTGAACTGCCCTTTCTCTATCTGTCTGTTCTATCCAAGCCTTCAACAAATTGATAGATGCCTACCCACATTGGTGATGGTAGTTTTCTTCACTCAGTCTCCTGATTCAAATGCTAATCTGTTCTGGAGACTCCCTCACAGACACACCCAGAAATAAAGTTTTATCAGCTATCTGAGCATTTCTTATTAGCCTAATCAAGTTGACACATAAAATTAACCATCACACCAATCAAAGCCGGCAACTATTGATGAACAATGCCATCACTATGACAAATAGTACTAACATCTTATTTTCTAGATTATTCCCCATATTTTCCCACTAGCATTGCTTTCCAATCTCTTGGAGTTACAAATTTCTTAATTATATATGCTGAGTCTATTGCAAGTTACAATTTCACCACATTTTTGCCATTGAAAAATCCTACCACAAAACCACTTAGCCAATGTCATATTTCAGAGTTTTGTTGTGGCAGTACTCTACTTCCAGTACCAGTTTTCTGAAGTAATCAGGTTATAGTAAGCTAGGGTTTCCCAGGTGGTAAAGAATCCACCTGCCAAGCAGAATTTTGATCCCTAGGTTGGGAAGATTCCCTGGAGAAAGAAATGGCAATGCACTCCAGTATTCTTGCCTGGAAAGTCCCATGGACAGAGGAGCCTGGCCAGCTACAGTCCATGGGTTTGCAAAGAGTTGGATAGGGCTTAGTGACTGAGCATGCATACACATACAAACGTATGTTAACAAATAGTCCTATAATCTCAGTAGCTTAACAGAGCAAAAGTAGGCTTTTAACTCACACAAATCACACTATGGATTCAGGTAACTCTCCAGAGTTATCAGGTTTATTTGAATTTGAGAAGCTATAGCATCTGAACATAAAAAAAGGTGGTAAGAGAGTTGCATATTACCAATTAAGTGTTTTTACCTGGAAACAAAAGATATCACTTCTGTTCACATCCCCTTGGCCAGAACTCATTAGGTGGCCCTTACCGATTACAAGAACACTAAGAAATATATCCTTGCAATTCCGTGGACAGAGGAGCCTGGTGGGCTATGGGGTCACGAAGATTCGGACATGACCAAGTGACTAACACCACACACACACAACATGCATAAAATAGAAGAGAACCAAACATTTTTGAGCTTTCGTAATGTATACCTCAGATACTACCAGAAGCAGTATAGCTTATAGGTAAAGAGCACATCTGGAATCACAAACCTTAAATTCAAGCCCTAGCTTCGCTATTTGCCACCTGACAAATGGCTTAAACTCTGAGTCTTCGTGTAGATAATAATACCTATCTAACTGGATGGGCTTCCCTGGTGGCTCAGTCGGTAAAGAATCTGCCTGCAGTGCGGAAGACCTGGGTTTGATCCCTGGGTTGGGAAGATCCCCTGGAGAAGGGCATGGCAACCTATTCCAGTATTCTTGCCTGGAGAATCCCCATGGACAGAGGAGCCTGGAGGGCTGCAGTCCATGGAGTCGCAAAGAGTCAAACACGACTGAGCAACTAAGCACATCTAACTGGATAACTGTTTATCTTAAATGATATTATGCTTATACAATGCTTGGCCCAGTTCCTGGCACACAGGAAGCATTGAATCAATTGTTCTATACACTGCAGGGTGCACAATGACATGGTGATCCACTAAGCTGTGATTATGACCATTAACATCTGCAGCAGATAATCTCACTGACATCATGGCAGTACCACTTGTAACATACAGATTAAGACAGTTCTCTGTCATTTACCAGTTTCTGACAGACTGGGAAATTATTGACACCATTGCAACCTCTGCAACAGACTAAAGACTATGATGATTGGAATGTATTGACAAGAAGAAAATTAATGTGATAGAGGCTATTTCATTTTGCTGAAACATCATAAATTTTGTAGAACAATGGTCATTTACTATAATCAGGAGCTATTCCAAAATTGCAAGCTAAAATAGAAATTTGAAAAGGAAATACAGAGCAAAAGCAAGCAAATAACACTGAAGAGCCTCTCAAAAGAGCTGTTGGTATCATTCTTTTATCTGGCTTCTGCAAATGCTATATTACCATACCTCCTAAGTAATTTTATCCAACCGTTATCTGTCAGCAATTAGGATTTCTTTTAAATTAGAACCAATCCTTTTAATCATTGTAAGACAAAATGTTGACTGTGGTTTTCAAAATAATAAAGTATGTTTAACAATACAGAGCTCAATAAAATACTATACCTGAAGATAAATATTTAAAGGTACATTTTTGTGGCATTAATGTAAAGTATTTTTAAAACATAATTTACTTTGATTTTATCATTTTAATGTTTTGAATTTTGTGTAGGTTTTAAACGTACATAAAATTTTAGAAAAGAAATAAACATATAATTTATCTTTAATAGATAAATATTTATCATCAATATTTTACCGGAAAGGGTGCATTGTTTAAAGAGTATGGAAATCACTCTTCTAATCCCAAGTTTCTAAAGTGTGTTCCTCAAAATGCCTCTGTGAAATACCAAATGATCTACGGGTGATTTCAAAGAAAAAATCATGTTTATTGCATCCATTTCACAAAGACTATATACAATGATGGAGAAAGAAATAGCACCCCACTCCAATATTCTTGCCTGGAGAGAGGAGCCTCGCGGGCTACAATCCATGGGGTCTCAAAGAGTTGGACATGATCAAAGCGACTTAGCATATGCAATAATAAATAAAACTTCATAACTCATATTATTGGAATGATGTTTGGCCCTTTTGGTGGAAGAAATGTATACTACAAATAGAAATTTTTCTGTGAAATGACTCTAAATTAAACATATGTTTGATGTTCATGTCACTGAATATTCAGGTTTATGCAATATATTAATTTTTCTGGGGCTTCCCTGGTGATCCAGTGGTTAGCAATTTGCCTTGCAATGCAGGGGACACTGGTTTGCTCTCTGATCTGGGAAAATTCCACATGCCTTGGGGCAACTAACCCCATGCACCACAACTACTGAGCCTGCACTCTAGAGCATACAAGCCACAACTACTGAGCCCAAGCACCACAGCTGCTGAAGCCTGTGCACCCTAGAGCCCATGCTCTGCAACAAGACAAGGCACCACAATGAGGAGTCCGTGCACCACAGCTAGACAGTAGGCCCTGCTTGCCACAACAAGAGAAAGCCCAAGCACAGCAGTGAAGACCCAGCACAGCCAAAAAATAAAAATATATTTTTACTTTAAGGTGATAAGTTAATTATAAGTTTTAAGCTTATATTAATAATAAATGATAATAAAATATATTTTAAACTATATATTCATATTAAATTAAAAGTTTTCAAATTTGTATATTTCTTCAATCTGTGATCAAATGTTCTTCCAGAATTATAAAATTAGCATGTGTTTACTGAAATCAATGAAATTAAATAATATGTTGATCTTATAAAAAAATATATAATTTCACCCCTTTTCCTTCTCCACCTGCAAACTCCAGATAACCTTCTATGTATTATTCCACACTTTTCTCATATTCAGTGTGTGTGTATGTATTTAGCTCAATATATCATGAATATTTCTTCTTCATTAACAGAGATATAATTCTCTGTAGTACAGAAAAGAGAAGAGATATCTTCTAGCCTTGTCATGTTGTTGAGAGCTTTGATTAGTCTTATAGGATGGGAGGAGAAAATGCATAAAAGATACACGAGCAGTCTGGCCATATTCCAGTGAAGTTCAGTATCCTTGAGACTGGCACTTTCCCTGCAGTTCAGTTATTAATAATATGATCATCTTCCTCCTGTTCCTCTGGCCTAACTAATATCCAACAACTTGGAGGTGAGACAAAATGACAGCCAATGAATAACAAATTATGATGCTTCAAAATTGGGTGGGGGGCAATTTTATAAGTAATTTTAATGGGCATTTTCTTGACTACTAAAGGAGTTAGGATACTTTTCCTATCATTATTTATTTATTTTTTTGTTTCTTTTTATAATATTTCTTTATTCATTTATTTATTTTTGGCTGTGCTGGGCATTCACTGGTGCATGGGGGTGGTGAGTGAGGAATACTCTTTAGTTGCAGTGCACAGGCTTCTCATTGTAGTGGTTTCTCTTGTCATGGAGCATGGGTTCTAAAGCACAGACTCAGTAATTATGGCACATGGGCTTAGTTGCTCCACAGCATGTGGGATCTTCCTGGATCAGGGACTGAACCTGTGTCTCCTGCATTGGCAGGCAGATTCTTTACCACTGAGACACCAGAGAAGTCCTGATTATTTATTTTTCTTCTTTTTCTTCTTCTTTTTTTCGGTCATGCCATGCAGCATGTGGGATCTTTAGTTCCCCAAGTAGAGATTGAATCTGTGCCCTTTGCAGTACAAGTCCTGGAGTCTTAACCACTGGACTGCCAGGGAATTCCCTCCATTCCATTTTTAAAAAGAGGAACCAGGTTTGGAGAGTTTAGGTAACTTGGTCAAGATAAAACAAATAGTAAGTAGGAGAATGAGAATTTAAATTTGTGTTAGTCAAATTAAAAGCTAGCTTTGGCTCAGGTGGTAAAGAATCTGCCTGCAATTCAGGAGACCCAGGTTCCATCCCTGGGTCAGGAAGATCCCCTGGAGAAGGGAATGGCAACCCACTCCAATATTCTTGCCTGGAGAATTCCATGGACAGAGGAACCTGGCAGACTACAGTCCAGGGGATCACAAAGAGTCAGACACAAGTCAGACACGACTGAGCGACTAACACACTTCAATTTCTAGTTAGTTAAATTGGATGCAAACTATCAGTTCAGTTCAGTCGCTCAGTCGTGTCTGACTCTTTGCGACCCCATGAATCGCAACACGCCAGGCCTCCCTGTCCATCACCAACTCCCAGAGTTCACCCAAACCCACGTCCATCGAGTCGGTGATGCCATCCAGCCATCTCATCCTCTGTCATCCCCTTCTCCTCCTGCCCCCAATCCCTCCCAGCATCAGAGTCTTTTCCAATGAGTCAACTCTTCGCATGAGGTGGCCAAAGTACTGGAGTTTCAGCTTCAGCATCATTCCTTCCCAAGAAATCCCAGGGCTGATCTCCTTCAGAATGGACTGGTTGGATCTCCTTGCAGTCCAAGGGACTCTCAAGAGTCTTCTCCAACACCACAGTGCGTTACTGCCTAATAATAGTCCCTGGGATACAGAAGCCCGCCTGGCGAGGGGCAGGGCCAGAGAGCCGAAGCACACCCGCGTAAAGTCTTTGTAGCTCCGCGACGGGGCGGAGCCTTGCCTGCCCCCTGGGGCCGCGTACCATTTAAGGCGCGCGCGCGCAGTGTCTTATTCTTTTAGCTTCGGACCCGGCAAGCTGACTTTCGAAAGCGAAGAGGGTATGCAGCCACCTAGCAATGTCTGGTGAGTCGGGTCAGCCTCAGGCTGACCCATCCCAGGCTGGGGTCGATATGCCGCACCCTGAGAGAGCTGGGGCTGTAGTCCCGGGGCGTGTGGTTCGAAGGGTCGGTCCCTTAGGGCGCCGGTCCTGGATCCAAAAGGTTTTTCAGCAAGTAATAGATTCACCTCGCCGGTGGGTCACCCCATTGGAGGTGGTTCCTGTTGCAGTTTTGGCCGTCCAGAGATACCTGTTAGAGGATGAGCCACGTAACGTGGAACCTAAACCTCCGATTTACTGCTTTGATGTGACAATCTCAGACGGGGTGTACCAAGAGAAGTGCTACCTGGACCCCAGCCTGAATTCTCTCGTATATAAAAATATTCTCAAAGTTGGCATAGAAGTGAAAATTTTCAGAGTCTCGTGCATTTACAACGAGAGAAGAATAGGCCAGGGATTCTTGTGCATAGATGACGTTCTCTGTGGGGAGTTGCTGGAGTCTGTTTCTCTAGAAACTCCCTTCAGAAATAGTGCGCACCGAGAGGTCCCCGAGAGACCTTTAAGAGGCGGAAAAAGTCATTACCTGCCCCTGTGGAATAACGAAGATCCGTATGGAGATATCTGGCTAAACAATAAGCAACCAAAGGAGCACAATTTTAACAGTAAGTAATTGGAGGGAATGCCGGAGGGGTTAAAAAATAGTTTTTATTTGGCAAAACTAATACAGTTATGTAAAGTTTAAAAATAAAATAAAATAAAAAAAAGAAAAAAAAATAGTTTTTAGGAATTCACTTTAATGGAAAAGGAAACGAAGGTGTTTGGGTCTTGTTAATTATAAGCCGGGAGTGGTAAGAGACAAGCTTTGCAGGATGACGGAGAGACGGTCGCTTAATGAAATTTGCACAGCTTGTGTCTTGGGTTGATGGTAAAAAGGGGCCATTTCGGCAAGTGTCTTGCATGCGGTTTATTTTGTTGTTGTTGTTTATTTTTTATTTTTTTAATTTTATTTTATTTTTAAACTTTACATAATTGTATTAGTTTTGCCAAATATCTTGCATGCGGTTTAAATTTAATCTGACGAACGTAGTCTCATTGCAGTCAGTGTTCCTCATGTGTTTGTTATACATTTGACGGAGTGAAATTCATTTTAGTTCTATTCCCATTCCAGTCATGGAAGTAGTACTTTCTGTGTTGTTGGAAAGATTTGAATTCGGCATAAAAGTTGTAAAAATTTGGGGTTCGCCTTTTTAGACTTTGATTCAAAAAAGGATGTTTGGCGATTTATTCCTTAGTTTACATTTAATGAAATGCCATTTGTATACCATTAACTGTAGCAGTTACGTAAATACTGTTTTTGGAATGTGTGATTTTTGCGGAAAAGCTTGAAATTCTCATTTTTGTGTTTATTACTTACCACGAACAAAACTAATCTAAGTTCAGTTTCATAAGAAGGAAGTTAACCTGATAATGCTGGCTCCTTAGTCATCAGCCACTGCTCTAAAATACATTTTTATCTATAAGAGATGGAAATGAGCAGAATTATAGGTATGTAGGTATATGGAATGGAGAAGGCAATGGCAACCCACTCCAGTACTCTTGCCTGGAAAATCCCATGGACGGAGGAGCCTGGTGGGCTGCAGTCCATGGGGTCGCTAGGAGTCGGACAGGACTGAGCGACTTCACTTTCATTTTTCACTTTCATGCATTGGAGAAGGTAATGGCAACCCACTCCAGTGTTCTTGCCTGGAGAATCCCAGGGACGGGGGAGCCTGGTGGGCTGCCGTCTCTGGGGTCACACGGAGTCGGACACGACTGAAGCGACTTGGCCTCAGGTATATGGAAAGGGGAAGAAATAAAGTGCAAAAAATAAAGGTGAAAGTACTGGAGCGAGAAAGAAAATTTTCTGCATTTACTGCTTTTCAGGTTGGTTGTTTTTTAACATTGCAGTAGTAATGCTATAATGTGTAACAGCAACAGACTTTAAAAGATAATTGAGATGAAAATAAGCAATTAAAATAATATCCAGTTATAAGAAAAAGAAGATGGCTGTAGAAATGTGTAGCGAAGATGATTTAAAAAACTTAAACTTTAAAAACAAGATACTCATTTCAGGGATGAAATAATCAAATTATTTTTTTTAATCTCAAGCATGGAATAAAGCAGTAGTGCATTACTACTCTGTTGAATATTTTTATTTTTAGAACTGAATGTACAAATGAAAAATTGGTGCTCTAGAAGAACTGAGAATAATTTGTAAAAAGTTATTTCATTTCTCTGATTATGAAAGTAATATCTATTCATTATTTAAACCATATTTTTATTGCAAAAGGCAAGGTGCATGTACTAAAAATCCAAACTTTATATTTAAAAGTATATTGTAAGACCCAAGTACAGTAAAGTATTAATGACAAATCTAGAACTATTGGTGTTTTTTCAGGTTTGTTGTATGTTTGAAGTTTTTAATAATAAAATGTCTGTGGGAGAGGGTGAGGGTGGGATGATTTGGGAGAATGACATTGAAACATGTATAATATCATATGTGAAACGAACCGCCAGTCCAGGTTCGATGCAGGATACAGGATGCTCAGGGCTGGTGCACTGGGATGACCCAGAGGGATGGTATGGGGAGAGAGGTAGGAGGGGGTTTCAGGATGGGGAACACGTGTGCACCCGTGGCAGATTCGTGTTGATGTATGGCAGAACCAAAACAATACTGTAAAGTAATTAGTCTCCAATTAAAATAAATAAATTTATATAAAATAATAATAATAAAATGGATGGAGTAAAAGACCCTTCTTACCTCCTCTTATGGCTTCAACTTTCCACTCAAAATAGGGAAAAATGATTATATTACATTTTATGATTTGTTATTTCTACTTCTCTCAAGTGTCTTTAACACACATATTTGTATACACTTTTCTATAGTGGGGGTGTACCATAATTTATATAATCATGCCCATTTTAATGGATAATTTATAGTTTTAGGCGGTTATTAGTTTTTCAGTTTTAGATCCAGTGCTGAACCTCATTAGGATATGCCCGTGTTTGTTTACTGTGTTCAAGTATTTCTGTTAAATGGACAGCTTCCTAGCAGTGAAATAAAGAGTATTTGAATTTTAAAATGGGTATTGACAAAGCGGTTTATGAAAAGATGGGTTCTTGCCTGGAGAATCCCAGGGACGGGGGAGCCTGGTGGGCTGCCGTCTTTGGGGTCGCACAGAGTCGGGCATGACTGAAGCCACTTAGCAGCAGCAACATATTTAGTAGAGTGCCCATTTCCCCATTTTATACTATTGTTTTTAATTATATCTTTAATCTAATTAATTTATAGGATTTCTTTGCTAAGGGCAGTAAATTTTTACCTGCTGTATATTGCAGGTTATTTTCTCCCACTCTCTCTTCTCTTAGATTTGTTGTGTGCTTTTGTGCTTTTTAAACTTTTCTATTCGGTATACTGTGTACACAGTAAAATAGAAAAATCTTAAAAACACAACTATATATATATATCTATGTAACCATCCCCCTAGATCAAGATATGGAGCATTTCAGGAACCCCAAAAATCTTCCTCTTCTGGTTCAGTACCCTATTCCAAAAGTAAACTATAATACGTCAGAGACAGCTTTTTAAAATGCCAAGTTAGGAGAATTCCCTGGTAGTCTAGTTGTTAGGACTCCACTTCCACTGTCCGGGTCCAGGGTTCCATCCCTGGTCAGGGACATAAGATCCTGTAAGCAGAGGGTGCAGGCAAAAAGTAAAATGGAAGTTGGACTGTGCCACTCTCCTGCCTAAACCCTTCCCCAGGGCTCCCCATTGCACTTAGACAAACATCTAGACCACCTACCGGGATCCACGTGGCCCTATGGTGGATGCAAACTCTCTGTAAAGAGATAGTAAATCTTTTTGTCTTTTCGAGACTTATGATTTCTGCTGCAGCTATTGAACTTTGTTTATGGAAAGTGGCATAGAAAATATGTAAATGTATGGGTTATTCTATTAACAAATCCTGGCTGCTGCTGCTAAGTCGCTTCAGTCGTGTCCAACTCTGTGCGACCCCTTAGACGGCAGCCCACCAGGCTCCCCCGTCCCTGGGATTCTCCAGGCAAGAACACTGGAGTGGGTTGCCATTTCCTTCTCCAATGCATGAAAGTCAAAAGTGAAAGTGAAGTCGCTCAGTCGTGCCCGACTCTTCGCGACCCCATGGACTGCTGGCAGCAGGCTGTATTTGTCCTGAGGACCACAGTTTGCGGAGCCCTGCTGTACACAACTGCAGCCTTCCTTACTTCTCTCCTGCACCATGTTGTTTCAGCATACCGGCCGCCATTTTTCCACCCCGCCCACCGGCCGCCATTTTTCCACGCCACCCACCAGCCGCCTTTTTTTTTTTTTCCCCCTTGCCGTTTTCGGCTCAGACGGTAAAGAGTCTGCCTGCAATGCAGGAGACCCAGGTTCAATCCATGGCTCAGGAAGATCCCCTGGAGGAACTGGCAACCCACTCCAGTATTCTTGCCTGGAGAATACCATGGACAGAGGAGCCTGGTGGGCTACACTCCATGGGGTCGCAAAGAGTCTGACACGACTGAGCGACTAACACACAAGCTTTAAACATCCAAGCTTTATCCTGCTGCAGGGACTTTGTGCCTGCTTTTTCTCTTTTTGGAAAGTTCCTTCCCATCCTCAGGTTTCAACTCAAATAAAACATTTTAAAAGGGTTATTTAAATATGTATTCCCTCCCCTTTTATTGTTATTGTGTGTGTGAGTCGCACAGTCATGTCTGACTCTTTGCGACCCCATGGGGTGTAACCCGCCAGTCTCTTGTCCATGGGATTCTCCAGGCAAGAATACTGGGGCCGGTAGCCATTTCCTTCTCCAGGGGATCTTCCTGAGCTAGGGATCAAACCTGGGTCTTGTGCATTGCAGGCGGACTTTTTACCATCTGAGCCACCAGGGAAAGAGTCCGCCTGCAACGCGGGAGATGCGGGAGAGGCGGGTTCAGCGCCTGGTTCGGGAAGATCCTCTGGAGAAGGAAATGGTTACCGGCCCCAGTATTCTTGCCTGGAGAATCCCATGGACAGAGGAACCTGGAGGGCTACAGTCCATGGCGTCACAAAGAGCGGGACACGACTGAGGGACTAACACTTTATTGTTATTACACCACTAGAACAGAATTGATAACATTCAGAAATTATTTTGTTTTCTTTCTCCTCCCTCTAATTTATAAGATCCTTGGGGGTAAGCACTCGTGTGTTTTTGGTTTTTTTTTTCCACTGCTGTGGTCTATTTTTCTTACAGCCAGGAAAATGTGTGGCACATAGTAGGCAGTTTAGAAGTGTTCATTGAATAAAGAATGAATGAAATAGATTACATTAATAGGTTTTCTGATGTTGAACCACTACTGTTTGTACTTGGTCATGCTTGTTATTGTTATATCTATATATTCAAGTGAATTTGATCCATAAGTTTTGTTATATTTTAGGAAAGTACTATTTCAGTTCAATTTTGATACCAGATTAATCAATATTAGTCTAAAGAATGAGTTAGGAAGCTTTCCTGTTTTTCTGAACTTAGAGAAATAACATGTTCTTTGAAGGTTTGGTGGAATTTAGCCCCAAAACTATTTGAACCTGGGACCTTGGGTGAGCATTGGGAGTTCGGAAAATGTTTTCCTTTTCAATTTTTGAGAAAGTAGTAAAACCAGTAACGCTTCTTTTGAGTGCATTTTTGAGAGTTGACATTTCACTAGGAAATCTCATTTCACCTAAATCTCAGAGCTGTACATAATCTACATGTTTTAATCTCTATCTTGTCAGTTACATCCCCTGATATGTTCCTAATGTTCAAGTCTTCACCCTTTTTCGTGATCAGCCTTGGCAGAGGTTTGTCTACTTTCTTGTTATTCAAAAATAAAACTTTTAGCTTTACTAATTAAAAGTCTGTATCAGGGAGATGTTTCTACTTTATTTGTACTGTCCTCTTTAATTATTTTTACATCCTTTGTTCATTTTTTATTTTTATTTTTGGTACTTCCTTCTAGAGTTGAATGCTTGGTTTATTTATTCCCTTCTTTATTTCTTCCAAAAGCTTTAACAGTTCTGAAATTTAACACAGTTACTGTTTTGGCTGTATACCCCAGGTTTTGAAGTATAGAGATTTTATTACTCATTACTCATATTTTCTGATTTTAAATTTGAGCTTGTTTACCCCTAAAAGTTTAGAAAAAGTTTACTTATTAGCTATGCATTTCCTTGTTATACCAGGTTTTAAAATTTTTAATTAGAACATTCCATATCCTTATTTTAAAATCTATTTTATTTGCCCATTTCTTTGAGAGGAATATTGACTTCTTTTTAGGAAGGTGATTTTGTTCATTTCTGCTTATATTTCTAAAAGTTTTAGGTTTAGATCTTTCCGTAATACGCAAAATTTCATAACTTGAGTATATCTTGGTGGATTTTACACTTAACAACATAGAATTTCTCTTAGTCCCTTTTTGCCTCAAATTATATTTTGTCTAATAGTACTGTTTTCCACTTACATGGTCTTTTAGCATTTACAGCCATGATTCTCAAACCTGAGTGGGCATCCACATCACCTCAAAGTGAAAGTGAAAGTTGCTCAGTCGTATCTGACTCTTTGCAACCCTATGGACTATAGTCCATGGAAGTCTTCAGGCCAGAATACTAGAGTGGGTAACTTTTCCCGTCTCCAGGGGATCTTTTCAACCCAGGGATCCAACCCAGGTATCCCGCTTTACAAGAGGATTCTTTACCAGCTGAGCCACAAGGGAAGCCCAAGAATACTGGAATGGGTAGCCTGTCCCTTCTCCAGCAGATCTTCCGGCTGCAGAACCTGGGTCTTCTGCATTGCAGGCAGATTCTTTACCAACTGAGCTATGAGGGAAGCCATATGACCTCAGAAATTCAGATTGCTGGATCCTGCCACCAGTTTATGATTCTCAGTACATCTGCCCTAGAATTTACATTTCTAACACATTGATTCTGCTGGTGCAAAGGCACACTTTGATAACCACTGGCTTAGTGTATATTTCTTTGTTCATCACTTTATTTCCATTTTTTAAAAAATGGTTTTTGCCATACATTCACATGAATCAGCCATGGGTGTACATGTGTTCCCCATCCTGACCCTGCCTCCCACCTCCCTCCCTTCCCATCTCTCAGGGTCATCCCCATGCACCAGCCCTGAGCACCTTGCCTCATGCATCAAACGTGGACTGGCGATCTATTTCACATGTGATAATATACATGTTTCAATGCTATTCTCTCAAATCATCCTTGTTTTAGGTTTCTCTCTATAGCTAAGCTTTTTCTTTTTTACCCAAACAAATTCTTTTTCTTTCAAGAGATGAAGTTAATCAAGTTACGTTTTATGTAATTAATGATGTTTATACTTATTCTTGCAGTCCTACTTTATTATATGCCATGCATTATTTTTTTAAAAGTTTATTTATTTTAATTGGAGGCTAATTACTTCACAATATTGTATTGGTTTTGCCATACATCAACATGAATCTGCCACGGGTGTACACGTGTTCCCCATCCCGAACCCCCCTCCCTCCTCCCTCTCCGTACCATTCCTCTGGGTCATCCCAGTGCACCAGCCCCGAGAATCCTGTATCATGCATTGAACCTGGACTGGCTATTCATTTCACATATGATATTATACATGTTTCAATGCCATTCTCCCAAATCATCCCACCCTTGCCCTCTCCCACAGAGTCCAGAAGACTGTTCTATACATCTGTGTCTCTTTTGCTGTCTCACATACAGAGTTATCATTACCATCTTTCTAGATTCCATATATATGTGTTAGTATACTGTATTGGTGTTTTTCTTTCTGGCTTACTTCACACTGTATAATAGGCTCCAGTTTCATCCACCTCATTAGAACTGATTCAAATGGATTCTTTTTAATGGCTGAGTAATACTCCATTGTGTATACGTACCACAGCTTTCTTATCCATTTATCTCCTGATAGACATCTAGGTTGCTTCCATGTCCTGGCTATTATAAACAGTGCTGCGATGAACATTGGGGTACACATGTCTCTTTCAATTCTGGTTTCCTCAGTGTGTATGCCCAGCAGTAGGATTGCTGGGTCATATGGCAGATCTATTTCCAGTTTTTTAAGGAAACTCCACACAGTTCTCCATAGTGGCTATACTAGTTTGCATTCCCACCAACAGTGTAAGAGGGTTCCCTTTTCTCCACACCCTCTCCAGCATTTATGGCTTGTAGACTTTTGGATCACAGCCATTCTGACTGGTGTGAAATGGTACCTCAATGTGGTTTTGAGTTGCATTTCTCTGATAATGAGTGATGTTGAGCATCTTTTCATGTGTTTGTTAGCCATCTCTATGTCTTCTTTGGAGAAATGTCTGTTTAGGTCTTTGGCCCATTTTTTGATTGGGTCATTTATTTTTCTGAAATTGAACTGCAGGAGTTGCTGGTATTTTTTTGAGATTAATTCTTTGTCAGTTGCTTCATTTGTTATTATTTTCTCCCATTCTGAAGGCTGTCTTTTCACCTTGCTTAGAGTTTCCTTTGTTGTGCAGAAGCTTTTAATTTTAATTAGGTCCCATTTGTTTATTTTTGCTTTTATTTCCACTATTCTGGGAGGTGGGTCATAGAGGATCCTGCTGTGATTCATGTCGGAGAGTGTTTTGCCTATGTTCTTCTCTAGGAGTTTTATAGTTTCTGATCTTATGTTTAAATATTTAATCCATTTTGAGTTTATTTTTTGAAAGTGTTCTACTTTCATTCTTTTACAAGTGGTCGACAAGTTTTCCCAGCACCACTTGTTAAAAGATTGTCTTTTCTCCATTGTATAGTCTTGCCTCCTTTGTCAAAGATAAGGTGGCCATAGGTGCATGGATTTATCTCTGGGCTTTGTATTTTGTTCCATTGATCTATATTTCTGTCTTTGTGCCAGTACCATACTGTCTTGATGACTGTGGCTTTGTAGTAGAGCCTGAAGTCAGGCAGGTTGATTCCTCCAGTTCCATTCTTTCTCAAGATTGCTTTGGCTATTTGAGGTTTTTTGTATTTCCATACAAATTTTGAAATTACTTGTTCTATCTCTGTAAAAATACCATTGGTAGCTTAATAGGGATTGAATTGAATCTATAGATTGCTTTGGATAGTATACTAATTTTCACTGTATTGATTCTTCCAATCCATGAACATGATATATTTCTCCATCCATTAGTGTCCTCTTTGATTTCTTTCACCAGTGTTTTATAGTTTTCTATATATACGTCTTTAGTTTCTTTAGGTATATTCCTAAGTATTTTATTCTTTTCGTTGCAATGGTGAATGGAATTGTTTCCTAAATTTCTCTATTTTCTCATTATTAGTGTATAAGAATGCAAGAGATTTCTGTGTGTTGATTTTATATCCTGAAACTTTACTATATTCATTGATTAGTAATTTTCTGGTGGAGTCTTTAGGATTTCCTATGTAGAGGATCATGTCATCTGCAAACAGTGAGAGTTTTACTTCTTCTTTTCCAATTTGGATTCCTTTTATTTCTTTTTCTGCTCTGATTGCTGTGGCCCAAACTTCCAAAACTATGTTGAATAGTAGTGGTGAGAGTGGGCACCCTTGTCTTGTTTCTGACTTTAGGGGAAATGATTTCAATTTTTCACCATTGAGGATAATGTTTGCTGTGGGTTTGTCATATATAGCTTTTATTATGTTGAGGTATGTTCCTTCTATTCCTGCTTTCTGGAGAGATTTTATCATAAATGGATGTTGAATTTTGTCAAAGGCTTTCTCTGCATCTATTGAGATGATCATATGGCTTTTATTTTTCAATTTGTTAATGTGGTGTATTACATTGACTGATTTGTGGATATTGAAGAAACCTTGCATCCCTGGGATAAAGCCCACTTGGTCATGGTGTATGATCTTTTTAATGTTTTGTTGGATTCTGATTGCTGGAATTTTTTAAGGATTTTTGCATCTATGTTCATCAGTGATATTGGCCTATAGTTTTCTTTTTCTATGGCATCTTTGTCAGGTTTTGTTATTAGGGTGATGGTGGCCTCATAGAATGAGTTTGGAAGTTTAGCTTCCTCTGCAATTTTCTGGAACAGTTTGAGTAGGATATGTGTTAGCTCTTCTCTTAATTTTTGGTAGAATTCCACTGTAAAGCCGTCTGGACCTGGGCTTTTGTTTGCTGGAAGATTTCTGATTACAGTTTCAATTTCCATGCTTTTGATGGATCTGTTATGATTTTCTATTTCTTCCTGGTTCAGTTTTGGAAAGTTGTACTTTTCTAAGAATTTGTCCATTTCTTCCAAGTTGCCCATTTTATTGGCATATAATTGCTGATAGTAGTCTCTTATGATCCTTTGTATTTCTGTGCTGTCTGTTGTGATCTCTCCATTTTCATTTCTAATTTTATTGATTTGATTTTTCTCCCTTTGTCTCTTGATGAGTCTGGCTAATGGTTTGTCAATTTTATTTATCCTTTATAAGAAACAGGTTTTGGCTTTGTTGATTTTTGCTATGGTCTCTTTTGTTTCTTTTGCATTTATTTCTGCCCTAATTTTTAAGATTTCTTTCCTTCTACTAACCCTGAGGTTCTTCATTTCTTCCTTTTCTAGTTGCTTTAGGTGTAGAGTTAGGTTATTTATTTGACTTTTTTCTTGTTTCTTGAGGTATGCCTGTATTGCTATGAACCTTCCCCTTAGCACTGCTTTTACAGTGTTCCACAGGTTTTGGGTTGTTATGTTTTCATTTTCATTCATTTCTATGCATATTTTGATTTCTTTTTGATTTCTTCTGTGATTTGTTGGTTATTCAGCAGTGTGTTGTTCAGCCTCCATAGGTTGGCATTTTAAATAGTTTTTCTCCTGTAATTGAGATTTAATCTTACTGCATTGTGGTCAGAAAAGATGCTTGGAATGATTTCAATGTTTTTGAATTTACCAAGGCTAGATTTATGGCCCTGGATGTGATCTATCTTGGAGAAGGTTCCGTGTGCACTTGAGAAAAAAGTGAAATTCATTGTTTTGGGGTGAAATGTCCTATAGATATCAGTTAGGTCTAACTGGTCTATTGTATCATTTAAAGTTTGTGTTTCCTTGTTAATTTCCTGTTTAGTTGATCTAGCCATAGGTGTGAGTGGGGTATTAAAGTCTCCCTCTATTATTGTGTTATTGTTAATTTCCCCTTTCATACTTGTTAGCATTTGTCTTACATATTGTGGTGCTCCTATGTTGGGTGCATATATATTTATAATTGTTTTATATTCTTCTTGGATTGATCCTTTGATCATGATGTAGTGTCCTTCTTTGTCTCTTTTCACAGCCTTTGTTTTAAAGTCTGTTTTATCTGATATGAGTATTGCTACTCCTGCTTTCTTTTGGTCTCTGTTTGCGTGGAATATCTTTTTCCAGCCCTTCACTTTCAGTCTGTATGTGTCCCCTGTTTTGAGGTGGGTCTCTTGTAGACAACATATATAGGGGTCTTGTTTTTGTATCCATTCAGCCAGTCTTTGTCTTTTGGTTGGGGCATTCAACCCATTTACGTTTAAGGTAATTATTGATAAGTATGATACCATTGCCATTTACTTCATTGTTTTGGTTTCAAGTTTATACACCCTTGTGTTTCCTGTCTAGAGAAGATCATTTAGTATTTCTTGGAGAGCTGGTTTAGTGGTGCTGAATTCTCTCAGCTTTTGCTTGTTTGTAAAGGTTTGAATATTTGAATGAGATCCTTGCTGGGTACAGTAATCTGGGCTGTAGCTTATTTTCTTTCATCACTTTAAGTATGTCCTGCCATTCCCTCCTGGCCTGAAGAGTTTCTATTGAAAGATCAGCTGTTATCCTTATGGGAATCCCCTTGTGTGTTATTTGTTGTTTTTCCCTTGGTGCTTTTAATATTTGTTCTTTGTGTTTGATCTTTGTTGATTTGATTAATATGTGTCTTGGGGTGTTTCACCTTGGGTTTATCCTGTTTGGGACTCTCTGGGTTTCTTGGACTTGGGTGATTATTTCCTTCCCCATTTTAGGGAAGTTTTCAGCTATTATCTCCTCAAGTATTTTCTCATGGTCTTTCTTTTTGTCTTCTTCTTCTGGGACTTCCGTGATTCGAATGTTGGGGTGGTTAACATTGTCCCAGAAGTCTCTGATGTTGTCCTCATTTCTTTTAATTCATATTTCTTTTTTCCTCTCTGATTCATTTTTTTCTACCATTCTATCTTCTACTTCATTAATCCTCCCTTCTGCCTCCCTTATTCTACTATTTGTTCCCTCCAGAGTGTTTTTGATCACATTTGTTGCATTATTCATTATATATTGACTCTTTTATTTCTGCTAGGTCCTTGTTAAACCTTTCTGACCTCTTCTCAATCCTTGTCTCCAGGCTGTTTATCTGTGATTCCATTTTGTTTTCAAGATTTTGGATCATTCTCACTATCATTGTTCAGAATTCTTTATCAGGTAGATTCCCTATCTCTTCCTCTTTTGTTTGGTTTGGTGGGCATTTAGCCTGTTCCTTTACCTTCTGGGTATTCCTTTGTCTCTTCATCTTGTTTATATTGCTGTGTTTGGGGTGGCCTTTCTGTATTCTGGCAGTTTGTGGAGTTCTCTTTATTGTGGAGTTTCCTCACTGTGGGTGGGGTTGTACAGGTGGCTTGTCAAGGTTTCCTGGTTAGGGAAGCTTGTGTCGGGTGTTCTGGTGGGTAGAGCTGGATTTATTCTTTCTGGAGTGCAATGAAGTGTCCAGTAATGAGTTATGAGTTGTCAGTGGGTTTGGAGAGACTTTGGGCAGCCTGTATATTGAAGCTCAGGGCTGTGTTCCTGTGTTGCTGGAGAATTTGTGTGGTATGTCTTGCTCTGGAACTTGTTGGCCCTTGGGTGGTGCTTGGTTTCAGTGTAGGTATGGAGGTGTTTGATGAGCTCCTGTCAATTAATGTTCCCTGGAGTCAGGAGTTCTCTGGTGTTCTCAGGGTTTGCACTTAAGCCTCCTGCTTCCGGTTTTCAGTCTTATTTTTACAGTAGCCTCAAGACTTCTCCATCTATACAGCACCATTGATAAAACGTCTAGGTTAAAGTTGAAAAGTTTCTCCACAGTGAGGGACACCCAGAGACATTCACAGAGTTACATGGAGAAGAGAAGAGGGAGGAGGGAGTTAGAGGTGACCCGAATGAGATGAGGTGGAATCAAAAGAAGAGAGAGCAAGCTAGGCAGTAATCACTTCCTTACCTGCGCTCCACAGTCTGGACCACTCAGAGATGTTCATGGAGTTAAACACAGAAGAGAAGAGGGAGGAAGGAGACAGAGGTGACTAGGAGGAGAAGGGGAATCAAAAGTAGAGAGATAGATCTAGGCAGTAGTCAGTTACCTAAGTGTTATCCACTGCCCGGAATACCCAAAGTGTCACAGAGTTAGGTAGAGAAGAGAAGGGGGAGGGAGGAGATAGAGGGGACCTGGTGGAGAAAAAGGAGAGTCAAAAGGGGGAGAGAGCAATCAAGCCAGTAATCACACTCCCAAGTAAAAATGGGTACTGAGGATTGGGTTCTTAAAGGTACGCAATTGATAACAAACACCAAAAAGCAAAGATTAAAAATCTAGAGTAGAGTTTGGATTTTCAAAAGTACAATATTAAAGAAAAAAAAAAGTCACAAAATTATAATATATATATATATATATATATATATATATATATATGAAGTTTGCGTTAAAAATAGGGTCTCTCTTTTTTTTGCAAAGTAATGGTAGGTTATAAAAATTAAAATTAAAGGAGTAATAAGGACTTAAAAAAATTTTTTTTAAATAAAGAATGATAAAAGCCTTTATTTTCTTTTTTTAAACTCTCCTTCTGAAGTATAGAGTGGAGTTTTCCAGAGGCTGCATGTCAAGGACATTGAAACAGACTGAATAAATGCCAAAGAAAATATGATTTATCCAGCTGTATTCTTTTAAGCTAGATACTAAAGAGATCTGCAAAAATGTAAAACAATACCACTCTTCCCACTACATTTTTGATTTTGAACAATGTAGTCATTTTTCAAAAATACATCTTTTTACTATGTATAACAGATTTATTGTTTTTGTTTTAAAGAAATTAATAAATATTTTTATTTCTTAGTTTTACTATGTAATATGATAAGTATTGGTAAATATTACCCACATACACAGAAGCTTATTGAGAAGGCAATGGCACCCCACTCCAGTACTCTTGCCTGGAAAATCCCATGGACGGAGGAGCCTGGTAGGTTGCAGTCCATGGGGTCGCTAGGAGTCGGACGTGACTGAGCGACTTCACTTTTACTTTTCACTTTCATGCACTGGAGAAGGAAATGGCAACCCACTCCAGTGTTCTTGCCTGGAGAATCCTAGGGACGGGGAGCCTGGTGGGCTGCCATTTATGGGGTCACACAGAGTTGGACACGACTGAAGTGACTTAGCATAGCATTGAGGTCTTCAGTAATTTTTTAAGACTATAAAGGGGTCCTGAGACCACCAAGTTTGAGAAACACTATTGCGTTGTTTACTAATTTTTATATTGACTATGTAGTCTATTATTTTCATTGTTTCTTTTGATAAAGAATCCACTTATTTCTATGAATTTACATGGATTCCCCATTGTCTATGTAATTTCTTTTTAACTTGTAATTTTTTTTAGATTTTAGAGATATGTATATTCTATGAAGTTAATGAGGGTTTTTTGTTGTTGTTTTTACCCAATCTGGGAAAATGTTCTCCAGGCAGATGTTTGATCATGGCTGTCTGGACTCAATTATAGCAGAAATAGTAGCTCTTACAGCTCTGGTTTTATAAAAGTGTGTAGCTTTTGAATTTATTCCACTTGTAAAGGAGGTGTATGTGCCTTCATTGGTCAAGAGTGTTCCACATACACTCTAGATAATTCAGAGCTGAGGTACAGTTTGTTTCACCATATTAAAAAGGAAATTACTTAATTGTGTCAGATCAAATACTAGTCTCTGTGATCCTGGACTAGTAGTTTTGGGAGAATCTGGAGGGAAATTTATACAAGATACCTAATACTGAAAATGGGGTGGGTATTAATGGTAGTGTTGTAATTATAAAAGGCCATTTAAACTCTTACTGAAAACAAATTACGAGAATACTTTTAATACCAAAGTTGAGGTGGTGATACATTATATAAATAAAAATGGAAGTGGAGGATGCCTTAGAGAAGTAAATGAAATGTTTGAACAAATACCAGTTCAGGTTTTAAAAGCTGGGACTGTAGGCTATGAGAACAAAATGTGGAGAAAATTGCAGATGGAATCCCTCTTAGCCCAAGGAAGAATAAAATTAGAAATACAAATTAATCTTCTAAAGATGATGAATAGCTTTTAAACAGTTTTGGCACTTACCAACAGGCTTGGAGATTAAAACATTTCCAAGTAAATTATATGGCATATAAAAATGTAATAAATGCCATTGGTAGGTAGAAAAATGGGATGGAGATAAGTAAGGGGATTAGTTTTCTATAGGGGGGTTAGAGCTAGCATCACTAAGAAAGTGACCTTTGAGCAAAACTTGAAGGAGAAAAAGTCACTCAGATATCTAAGAGAAAGACATTCCAGACCCAGGGAACAGCAAGTGCAAAGGCCCTGATACAGGACCGTGTCTGGAATGTTTGGGGAAAATTGAACTTACACATATGAGACTAAGGTGGGGGCAATAAAGAAATATATCATGAAAATTCTACAAATTAAATGTATAAGTGCTAAGTAGTGGGAAAATATTCCATGGTTTTGAGTTTTTTCTTAAGGAAGGTAAGTTTTGATCCAAGTCTTCCAGGAAGTAATTACACAGTTTGACAAGATAGAGAGTATTATAGATGGACAATTCCATCTAAATGTGTTAGTTAGCATAGGTATTTACCTATATTCCAGTAACATAGTAAATCATGGGTATGTGTGTGTGTGTGTGTGTGTATATATATACACATATATATATATATTTAACCATTATTATTAAGGTTACTGTTTATTGCTAAGTTTTGTATGTGGGAAGTATATAGACTGGTTTAGCTGGTGAGAAGGAGTTGCTTTGGGTCTGATCTGGCTACCATTTTTAACTAATAAAATAGAATTTTGAAATCACTATGACATATTTTTTCTTTTTTGTATTCTAGATACCAAAATAATTTCCCTTTCTCACCTTGAGATGACCTGGTCTAAAACAAAGAATTTTCCTCCATTGCTTGTGAGAATCTTATATAAATCAAAACTGCGATACTATGGAAAACCCAATAAAAAGATAATTGAGCCATACCAGGTATGAATAGTGATAAGATGTTATATGTTAATTTATCAATCATAAATTATAACTTGCAGACCTGATACCTTCATTAGGATAATTTATGTTTAAATAACACGTTAAAAGTTCAACTTAGTAATGTATATAATGAACATAAATATATATTTCAGAGTATTTTTCTGTATAATTTCTTATACAAAATGGAATTATTTCTGTATTAGTGCTCTTTAGTTCCCTTGATCCAGCTAGTCTCCTTCACACCTTTTTCTGTATCTTCAGTGTTTTCCTTTTTTACTGAGATTTCTATACCAGCATATAAATATTAGTAATATATAGTCTGTGTGGGCATGCTCAGTTGCTTCAGTTGTGTCCGACTCTTTGCAACCCCATGGACTGTAGTCCTCTGTCCATGAAATTTTCCTGGTAAGAATACTGGAATGGGTTGTCATGCTCTCCTCCATGAGATCTTCTTGACCCAGGGATCAAACCCGTGTCACCTGCATCTCCTACATTGCAGCCAGATACTTTACTACTGAGCCACCATGGAAGCCCAGATATATAGTATAGTCTTCCATTTTAAAAAAGGAAAACAATCTTTGACATCAGGACACCTATATTCTCTCTCTCCTTCAGGCAAGCTCCTTGAAGAAGTAGTCTACACTAGTTGTTTTCACTGTCTTGCCTCCTGTTTACTTCTCAACACAATTAACTTGGCTCTTTTCTTCAGCTGGTCACTCACTATAGAGACCTTAATTGTCAAATCTATCTGACACTTCTCTGTTATCTTGACTGTGCATATGATGCTGATTTCTGTCCCATTTTTTTTAAACTTAACATTTTACTGTATTTCCACATTATCAAAAATTATTTTGAGTGCTTTGCTAAGCTTTTATAATAAAAGTTATACATACTTCTAGGGAATTTGCAAAGTGTATAAAGATATATAAAGCTGATAAATAATATCAACCCAAATCCTACCATTCAGTGAGAATCACTGTTAATATTAGTGTGTTTTATTCCCCCATTTTGTATGTATAGATCATATATATACATACATGTAGGTATCTCTCATAAATGCATATGTCTCTGATAGCATATGTATGTCATATATACCACATCTATGCATATATGTATTCCTGTCATGTATTTGTTGTCATTTAGTTACCAAGTCATGTCCAAATCTTTGTGATCCCATGAACTGTGGCCTCCCAGGCTCCTCTGTCCATGGGATTTCCTAGGCAAGAATACTGGAGTGTGTTGCCATTTCCTTCACCAGGGGATATTCATGACCCAGGGATCAAACCCGTGTCTCCTGCATTGGCAGGTGGATTCTTTATCACTGAGCCACTAGGGAAGTCCCCTATCATATATTACATATGACTATGTAATATATCATCAGAGAAGGCAATGGCACCCCACTCCAGTACTCTTGCCTGGAAAATCCCATGGACAGAGGAGCTGGTGGGCTGCAGTCCATGGGGTCGCTATGAGTCAGACACGACTGAGTGACTTCACTTTCACTTTTCACTTTCACGCATTGGGGAAGGGAATGGCAACCTACTCCAATGTTCTTGCCTGGAGATTTCCAGGAACAGGGGAGCCTGATGGACTGCTGTCTATGGGGATCGCACAGTCGGACACGACTGAAGTGACTTAGCAGCAGCAGCATGTCATATATCATAGTAAATTTTCTTACAAAATGGGAATCATAGTATATATAACATTTTGTATCATTTAACATTTTCTTAAGTATTTTCTCACATTACTAAAAGTTCTTCATTCATAAGTTTTCATCATTACAGAGTCTCTCATATTACATCATAAATTACTCAGTGGTTCTCCTATAATTTTGCTTCCTCATTCTTAAAAAATAAAATTTGAACACCATGTAGGTAAAAGTAACTAATATGCATTTATTAGGTAAAATATGCTTTTACTTTTGTTTTTCCTAGACCTTTTTGGAAGTTGCTGACAGCTCAGGCACAGTGTCTGTGATTATGTGGAATACCCTGTGCCCTGAGTGGTACAAAAGTCTGCATGTTGGTTTAGTTCTTCTGCTTCAAAATTATTCTGTTAGAAAGAGTTATCCATTCAGGATGCAGCCTCTTCCTGTGGATCGACACATCAAACTGATTTCTACAATGGGTTAAGTATTCAGTGAATTTGTTATTTTATCAGTGTTTTGTTTGTATAAATTTGTAAAGTACCATATCAGTCAAAAGAACTTAAAAATTACTGAAGCTGTTAGAACCTGACAAACCTTTAAATTCCTTCATCCATAAAAAAATTTTGAGCAATCACTTAATAAGTGTATTTATTCATTTATTAAGGAAAAGCATCTGAGATATTTATTATTGATTAATGAATGAGTGCCACTTTGGATTTACTTATTTTTCTTTTCTTTCATTTTTGTATTAAAATATTAAATAGTGACTTGAATATAGTTTTTGTTACTTCAAGGTACCATTTCACAGGGCTTTTGTCAACATTCTATTTTGAAATAATTTTGAACTTACACACAGAAGTTGAAAGAATAGTATAAAGAACTCCTGTATACCCTTCACACAGATTCAGCAGTTGGCAACATTTACTTTATCATTTCTCCACTATAGATAGATAGATAGATAGATCTCACCTCTGAACCATTTGAGAGTAAGTGGCAGCCATCATATATACATATCCCTTTACCTCTAAACACTTTGGTGATATTTTACTCTCTATTTCCTAAGAACAAGAACATTCTATTACACAGTCACAGGTCACAGTATAGTTATCAAAACTAGGAAATTTAAAGTTGATATAATAATGCTATATAACTTATGATCAGTATTCAAATGTTGCCAATTATTGTAATCTTGAAAGGGCTCTTCCTAATTAGTATTGAAATCACAGTATTGATATCTTGGCATCATCCTTAATATTTGGGGAACATTAGAATTAATATATTAAGTGATTGCTTAAGGTGTGGATATGACTTCTTTGAATTTCCATTTTTCAAAATTGTAGGACACATCAGTCAACAGTTTTAAGCACTGTTTTTGGTTTGTCATAGTTTTATATTGGACCTGTATTTCTATGTATTCTGAACTCCCTAGCAGACCTATTAAGGTTAATTACATAAAGAATGTTCAGATAATGTAGCCTTTGTTCACTGTTTACCGAAACATATATTTAGGACAATTTCATATGATTTTGTATTAGTGTCTACCGGCTATTGAAGGTAGACATCAATCTGGCTGGGTGAACAAGATATTAATTAATTTGGTACGACTAGTCCATTATCGCATTACTCTTTATCATAGGAGAAGATAAACTGATTGCTGTTGAGATTTAATTAAGAAAATGTAGTGAAAGTTAGCAAGAGGAAGCTAATTCTAAACGTGTATTATTGTGTCTGCCAACTTATAAATTCTTTCCCACAACCATGCATCTCCAAGTGACAAAATTGCTTTTTAGTAAAAATTGAGACATTCTTTGTCAATAGCAGATAAGGTAAGTGACTTTGTTGATGTCATATAATTGATCACTGGCATAGTGAAAATTGAAACCTAGTTCTCCTGATACCTAACCTAATGTTCTTTTTACTAAATACAGTGTTTTCTGATATAAAGAAAATTAACTTCAATCACAGTTTCTATGTGGCTGTGGACAAATCTAAAAATGAGTCTGTACTAATAGCTGCTTCTAAACCTTAAAAACATATGGAAAGTGGGCAATAGGCAGCATGTGGTCAGTAGATAAATAGTTATTAAAACATAGCAGTGAAAGTGAATTGAGCTCTATGCTACCTCTGCTACACAGAATTATAGGGCCAGATTTTGATAATATAAACTCTCTTTTTAAGATATGCTGCTGCTGCTGCTAAGTCGCTTCAGTCGTGTCCAACTCTGTGCGACCCCATAGACGGCAGCCCACTAGGTGAAGCTATTTTTACTTTTAAGTGAATAACTACAAATACAGAAATCATTTTTAAAATGAGAGCCTTAATGAGAATATGTTTAAAATGCACCTTTTAGTCTTTAGAACAGTTTTACTTATCAGTGTTAGCATCAGTCTCTGTTATCCCACACCTTTTTAATAAGTAACAGGACTTTTTCCCTCTTCATCAAGGGTCAGTGAGCTATTTCTACAAATAGCTGAATAGTAAATATTATAGGATGTATAAGCAGTATAGTCTCTTTCACAACAACTCAGCTCTGTCTTTATTGAGTGAAAGCAACCAAAGATAATATGTCAATGGATGGGCATAGCTGTATTACAGTAAAACTTTTATTTGCAAAACACAGGCAGCCATCTACAAGCCATAGTTTGCCTAGTGTTCCTGTATAAGTGGATCTCAATACTACTGATACATTAGTATCATTTCAGGAGCTTTAAAGAACCATGACCACCCCACTCTCAGAGATTTTGAATTATTAATAATTATTCTGAGGAGGGGACCACACATTGATGTATCTCTGAAACTCCTCAGATGGATTCTAATGTACAACCAGGGTTGAAAACTATTGATCTATGATTTTTAAAAATCTCAGTGTGATTAATCATCTTTTAAAGGGAAAAAAAAGTTCTGTAAACTGTGGTAGGCACAGGAAACACAAAGATAAGTAATATAGAATTCTACCCTTAGAATTAATCTAACACATAGATAGAGAACCTGTGGACACAGCGGGGGAAAGAGAGGGTAGGACAAATTAAGAGAGTAGCATTGAAACATATACATTACTCTGTGTAAAAAAGATAGCTAGTGGGAAGCTGCTGTATAGTACAGGGAGCTCAACTAGGTCCTCTGTGATGACCTAAGGAGTGGTTAGGAGGCTCGGGAAGGAGGGGATATATGTATACTTATAGATGACTCATGTTGTTGTACAGCAGAAACCAACACAACAATTATCCTCCAATTTAAAAAAATAATTAGTCTAGCAAGGTAACAGATATGTAAGATGAACAAATTACATTAACATGAAAGACTGCTGACAGTAAACAGTAAGAAAAGGATGAATGGAAGGGGAGAGGAAATGAACAGAAATGTAGTTGAGGAAAGAGTGAATGGTCTGGAGAGTAGGAGAATGGGTTGAATTGGAGAAAACGTAAGTAAGGGTTAGGAATAAGAACAGGGTAGTTTAAATGTTATGAGAGAATACATGAGAAAGAGTATGCAACTAGGGCCAGTTTGGTCAGTACAGAAATAAGGATCTGTGATACTATCACTGCCTTCTAGGTGTTGATGTTGGAACACAAACCATTGGGGTAATTTAGCTTGGTTTATTTTTTCATGCTTACACATAATAGTTGTAAGTTATAGAAACTAATGTAATTTTAAAGAAACTAAATAAATGGAAGCTTGTGAAGATGAAAATTCTATTGTAAAAAAAAAGGACGTATTTGCTGGCAATGTATGATTTTTGTATATTGTCTTTTTGTTTATTGTTCTGTCCTATCTTATACAAAATAGTGTTCAGTTGACATACACAAATGATAAACCTTTTAAAGTCTTGAGATTTTCAGACTGTATTACATAATACATATTGAGGTAATAACCTTAGGTGTTTTGGGTTTGGGGTGAAGGAAGTTCTTAATTCATTTGAAATCCTAGCATTTTAGAGCTGGGAGGGACCTTGAGTATAACTGAATAACTATGGCTATGAAAGTGCTTTGTAAAATGCAAACTATTTTCTAGGTACAAGGTAATACCATGTAATACAAACTTTGTTCACTCATATGTGAAAAGGTAAAAGAGAATTTTGTAGTCACATGTTTGGTAATATGCAAAATGAGAAAGCAGTCATCTTCATTCTGGTTTAATCTTTGTTTGCTACATAGCAAATCCTTAGAAAAATATTGACATTAAGAAATAAGAAACCCAGATAGTTCTATAACTATTAAAGTGAATCAGAGGTTTAAAATAATCACTCACACACCCACCACCCACCCACCAGGCAGGTATCATTGTATAAGCAAATTCTAGCAAACATTGAAGGAATGTATCATTAGAGAATAAAGTAAGAAGGTATACTCTCTGACTTATTCTTTGCTACCAATATAACCTTGATAATTGAAACCAAATAAGAATTTTATGAATGTGGAAAACTAAAGGCTATCTTCAGCTATGAACATATATACAGATATACAAAATTGAAGGTTAGCAAACTGAATTGTTATATGTAAAAAAAAAAATGATTACACATTGTGACTAAGCTGTATTGTTTTCCAGCAATGCAAAGTTGATTTTACTTACAAAAATAGACAAGTGTCACTGCCACATTAATAGATTAAAGAAGGTTGTCCTAGCAGAGCCATAAAAGTCATTTGCTAAAATTTTACACATATACATAAATTTTAAAAAGAAAATACCAAGAAAAGGAACTTTCCATAACTGATAAAGGATGTTTGCAAAACCAAATGAAAACAAACACAACTCTTAAGGGGAAAATTTAGAAACACTCCAAAATTTTTTTTTGTGGGGGGGGCATGCCTTGTGTCATACCAGATCTTAGTTCCCCAACCAGGGATTGAACCTGAGCCTTCTGTAGCAGAAGGGCAGAATCTTAATGACTGGACTACTAAGGAAGTCCTGAAACACTCCTTTGTAAAATGGGGACCATTGATGGTCTCTTATTACTATTTCTCTTTAATGTTGTACAGGCTGCCCTTGCCAATGTGGGGATGCGTGAGTGCCTGTGTGCTCAGTTGTGTCTTGATTCTTTGAGACCCCATGGACTCTAGCCCACTAGGCTTCTCTGTCCTTGGAATTCTCCAGTCAAGAATACTGGGGTGGGTTGCCATTTCCTCCTCCAGGGGATCTTCCCAACCCAGGGATCAAACCCGCTTTGGCAGGTCAGTTCTTTACCACTGCACCACCTAGTGAGAAGATAAAATCCATTAAAAGCATAAGAGCTTTTTATTGAGGTATAGTTGATGTATTGGCCTCCTGGATAGCTCAGCTGGTAAAGAATCTGCCTGCAATGCAGTAGACCCCCATTTGATTCCTGGGTCGGAAAGTTCCCCCGGAGAAGGGATAGGCTACCCACTCCAGTATTCTTGGGCTTCCCCAGTAGCTCAGATGGTAAAGAATCCTGCAATGCAGCAGATCTTGGTTTTATCCCTGGGTTGGGAAGATCCCCTAGAGGAAGGCATGGCAACCCACTCCAGTATTCTTGCCTGGAGAATCCCATGGACAGAGGAGCCTGGCTGGCTACAGTCCATGGAGTTGCAAAGAGTCGAACACAATGGAGCAGCTAGGCACAGCACAACACAGTTGCTGTATTGCTGTACAATATGTTAGTTTCAGGTGTCCCACATAGTGACTTGACATTTGCATACATTACAAAATGATCACCATAAGTCTAGTGACTACCTGTCTCCAAAGCAAGTTATTATAATGTTTTTATAAAGTTATTATAACTTCTTATTTTGTATATTTGGAGAAGGCAATAGCACCCCACTCCAGTACTCCTGCCTGGAAAATCCCATGGACAGAGGAGCCTGGTGGGCTGCAGTCCGTGGGGTCGCTGAGGGTCGGACACGACTGAGCAACTTCGCTTTCACTTTTCACTTTCATGCATTGGAGAAGGAAATGGCAACCCACTCCAGTGTTCTTGCCTGGAGAATCCCAGGGATGGGAGAGCCTGGTGGGCTGCCATCTATGGGGTCACACAGAGTGGGACACAACTGAAGTGACTTAGCAGTAGCAGTATTTTGTATATTACATCCCCTTGGCTTACTTATTTTATTATATAACTGCAAGTTTGTACCTCTTAATTCCCATCACCTATTTCATCCCCCAACCCCTGGCAACAGCTGATTTATTCTGTGTATCTGTGAGTCTGTTTTTGTTTTGTATGTTGAATTTATTTTAAGATTCTGCACATACGTGAGACCATATGGTATTTATATTTCTCTATCTAGCTTATTTCACGTAGCATAATATCCTCTAGATTCATCCATGTTTCAAGTAGCAAGATTTCATTATTTTTGATGGCTGAGTAATATTCCACTGTGTGTATATGTGTGTGTGTGTGTGTGTCTGTCTGTGTGTGTATGTTTGTCACACACACCACATCTTCTTTATCCATTAGTCTGTCAATGGACATTTAGGTTGCTTCCATGTCTTAACTATTGTAAATGACACTTCAGTGAACACTGATGTGCATATACCTTTTTGAATTAGTGTTTTTGTTTTTTCAGGTAAATAGCCAGAAGTAAAATTGCTGGGTCATATGGTAGTTCTGTTTTTAACTTTTTGAGGAACCTCTATATTGTTGTCTGTAGGGGCTGCATCAATTTACAATCCCAACAGTGCACAAAGGTACCCTTTTCCTTTACATACCTGCCAACATCTGTTATTTGTTGTCTTTTATGATGATAGCCATTCTAACAGGTGTGTGGTGGTATCTCATTATGGTTTTGATTTGCAGTTTCCTAATGATTAGTGATGTTGTGCATCTTTTCATGTCCATTGGACATCTTTGTGTTGTCTGAGAAAAATAAATATCTATTCAGGTCCTCTTCCCAGCTTTTAATTTAGTTTTTTTTTTTTTCCTTTAATATTTGTATAAATTCTTTGTCTATTTTGGATATTAACCCCTTATTGAATTATCATTTGTAAATACCTTCTCCCTTCAATGGGCTCTCTTTTCATTTTGTTGATAGTTTACTTTGCTTTGCAAAAGTTTGACGTGGTCACATTTGTTTATTTTTGTTTTTATTTCCCTTGCCTGAGGAGACAGATCCAAAAATATATGCTAAACCAATGTCAGAGAGCATAGGGCCTCTGTTTTCTTTTTTTTTTTTAATTTTATTTTATTTTTTAACTTTTAGAAGTTTTAGGGTTTTAGGTCTTACATTTAAGCCTTTAATCCATTTTGAGTTTTATCTTTGTATATGGTGTGAAAAAGTAGTCCAGTTTGATTCTTTTGCATATAGCTGTCCAATATTCCCAATGTCATTTATTGAAGAGGCTGTTTTTCCCCATTCTTGCCTCCTTTGTCATGGATTAATTGACCATATAAGCATGGATCACAAGGGCTATATGCTTAGGGGTGCCTCCTATGCCGGTTGTGTGAGCCCTCCTATTGTGAATGACTACTGTGGACATGCTGGTAGGCAGGGCAGCCCCTGGCCTGGTTGGCTGCCAGACCCTACCTTGTGTGGAGGCTGCTGGCCACTGGAAGGTGGGAGCCAGTCCCTGGGCAAGGGATGGGATTGTCAAGTGGGTCCATGGCTAGTGCCAGCCTGCTGGTGGGTGGGCCTGGGTTACTGCAGGAATAGCTGCTTGGAGAAGGAAATGGCAACCCACTCCAGTGTTCTTGCCTGGAGAATCCCAGGGATGGGGGAGCCTGGTGGGCTGCTGTCTATGGGGTCACACAGAGTTGTACACAACTGAAGCGACTTAGCACCAGCAGCAGCTGCTTGGTATGGAGGTGTCCCAGGACTGGTGCTGACCAGCTGGTGGGTGGGTAAGCCAGAGACTTCTGCCATAGGGCAAAGGCCCAGTCACACCTGACCCACAGACTCTGCTGTGGACCTTCAAGGATGCAGCAGAGAATGGGGGAGAGGCTGCCCTGGCAAGGTTTCTTTCACCTTAAGTACATTTTCTCTTCTCTAGTCTGTGTCATCCCTAACTTTCACTCTTGAGAAAACACTAAATACTGGAGGATCAGAAAGAGGGCATCTGGTGTATTGAGACACCCATTAGCATTTTGATAAGTCCCCCAAGGTGCACCTCGAGGTCTCTTGATGTTTTCCATTTGAGCAACTGATGCAGTTCCAGTTCAGGGGTTTCTCCCTGTAGACAGGGCACCCAGTTTGTAAGGTGCTGCTTTGCACAAATGTCACAGGCTTAGTGGGACTTGGAAGTCACATTTGGGGCATTCTTGCCATTTGGTTTTTTGAATTTCTGGGCATCTCTTTGCCATTTGCTTTTTTGGAGTAACTTCCTGCTGGCGTGATTCGGTTTGGTTTGTTTGCTTTGAGTGCACAGATATTTTGTACTAATTGCTTCCTCTAAGGTTCCATCTCCAAGTCCCCTAGGAAAAGTCCTAAGTGATTGGTAGACCTATCATTATGATCCAATGAGGAGAAAACAAAAACTTGAAACTTTAACAAAGGCTTTCTAGGGGGAAACTTGCATTTCTGTCTTTGAGATGTAAATGTTGTATCTTATCTTCCTAGGACATTCTGTTTGTGTGTTTGTATGTATGTATGTATGTGTTTTGAAAACTCTGACCTTTTGGACAAAGGTCACAGGTCTAATGGAACTGGGAAGCCATGTTAATGTGACTCTCTGGCTGGCTAGGTTTTGGTTTATTCTGGTTACTTTGGTAACGCATAGACATCTGGTACTAACTGCTTCCTGTAAGGCTTCCTCTACTTTTCTTGTTTCTTTCTCCTCAAATCCCTGCGAACAGGCTAGTGGCTATGGAAGCAATTGAGGAACTCTGGCCAGGGTTACTCTCTGGTGTATTCCAAAGGCCCTGCAGCCCACTGTGCCACAGTATCTGCCACCCAAGCAAGTGAAGGCTCTCCTTTCCTTCTGCCTTAAGTTGAGAGCCAGGCCAATTAAAATTGTGCAAGCACAGGTCAGGCACTTAAAAGCCATTAGGGTGCCTGCTGCTTGAAGACTCCCTTGACAGGATAAGGGGGATCACGGAATGGACCAGGCTACTGGGGTATCCACCCCCAACAAGACAACTTCCGTGCAATACCAGACACATCTGGCTCAAGCATAACACTGAGCCCACTTTTCCCTGGTCACTGCCTTCCTGGCAAGACTATGAGATGGATTCCTCAGCCTATCTTTCCTATTACCTTCACCTCTTTCCCCCTTGGTACAGATTGATTTACAGGAGGCTAAGTGTTGCCTCTGAGCCTTCCCAAGAGGCCTTCTTCCCTAAGCTAGAAAGGGAAAAACTTTCCAACATAGGTAAATTGGTATGTCAGTCCTTCAGTTTCATTGAGGTAGCCACACAATTCTTTTTTTTTAAAAAAAGTAAAAACAAAACAATCCTTGTTTTACAAATGTAATCTTTACAGGACCAGAAGGGTGGCTCCAAAATTAATCCAAAGCCCACCAGTCCTTTTACCACTTCCCAAATCCTCCATGTTTATCTTAAGAGGCTTGTAAATATTTTCAAAAAGGGAAACAAAGTCATCCTAGGAAGAACTTGCCTGTATCTTTAAGATGCAAGTGTCCTATCTGGTCTTCTCAGGACCACTCATCTCTGCTGTCTCTTAAAATGCAAATTTTAGAGGGGGTAAACTAGAAGTTGGCTTGTCCAAGGTAAATAGAAATCCTAAATGCTTTTTCTGCAAATATTTAGCCATCTAGCCAAGTGAATTTGACTTGTTTCATCTGTCAGAAACCCAATTTTAATACAACTTCTTTTGTAAACTGATGGGTTTTACATTGCTGAACCTGACTCAGGGCTGAAATCTTAAAATAAGAACTAAGGTCTCTGTGTGTGTATGTATCTTTGACTTTGGATAACATTGCCTTGGTTGATTTGTAAAAGAGCTCTATTTAATTGGCTTAAATATAAGTAAGTACTTACAAACCAAACAATTCAAAATACAAAAGAAATTAAGCTAAGTGAGTTTCAGGCTCACATGAGCTGGGAAGTATTTAGAATCAAATTAATATCTGAAATTAATGTTTGTTATTACACATTTGTCATCAAGGAAAGGAACTTGGTATGAAGAAAATTTTAAGGACAGAAAATGTAAATGAAATAAGAGCTTTAGATAAATTCTATTAAGGGTAATAGTGGCATAGTGGTAAAGAATCTGCCTGCCAATGCAGGAGATTCAGGTTTCATTCCTGGCTTGGGAAGATTCCCTGGAGGAGGAAATGTCAACCCACTCCAGTATTCTTGCCTGGAAAACTCCACGGACAGAGGAACTTGGTGGACTACAGTCCATGGGGTCGCAGAGTTGGACACGACTGAGCATACAATATTAAGAGAAAAAAAATGACATTATATTCCTATATCACACCTATAAAAATCAATGCCAGAGATATCAAATGCTTAAATATGAAAGGCAAAACTTTTAGAAGAACTTACAGAAAGTATCTGTTTGCCTTTAGGATAAGGAAGCAACTTGTGGATAGCACTAAGAAATGGTAACCATAAAAGAAAGATTAATAAGCTTAACTACATTAAAATTAAGAACTTCTGGGACTTCCCTGATGGTCCAATGGCTGACTCCATGCTCCCAGTGTAGAGGGCCCAGGTTCTATTCCTAATCGGGAAACTAGATCCTGCATGCTGCAACTAAGACCCAGCAGAGCCAAATAAATAAATAAACTATTTTTTAAAGGATAAAACAAAAATTAAGAACTTTTGTCCATCAAAAGACACCCCCCAAAAATTCAAAAACTGTGTGAAGATATTTGCAATAGTATAATCAACAAAGGTATTCAATATATATAAGCAACTAATACAAATAAGAAAAAGACAATCTAGTAGAAAAAATGTTCAAAAATATTAGGAGTATTTCACGAAAGAGGATGCATAGATGAACTATAGGTATATGAAATGTTGTTGAACATAATTAGTAGTAAGAGAAGTACAAAATAAGACCACAACAAATTGCCATTTTGTATCATTAGATTGACAAAAAATAAGAAAGTTAGGAATTTCCCTGGCTGTCCAGAGATTAAGACTCTGTGCTTCCACTGCAGAAGTCACAGGTTCAATCCCTGGTCAGGGAACTAAGATTCCATATGCTGCGTGGTACAGCCAAAATAAATAAATAAATAAATTTAACAGAACCAAAATTTGGAGAGGATGTGGCTCAATGGAATTCTTGCACATTGCTGCTGAAACTGTTAATAGTTTAATATTTAGTAAATATTAATAAATATTTATAATATTAATAAACTAAGTGAAGAGTTAATAAATACTACTTTAGAATAGTTTGGAATTATCCTATAGAGTGACTTCCCTGGTGGCTCAGACAGTAAAGCATCTGCCTACAATGTGAGAGACCCTGGTTCGATCCCTGGGTTGGGAAGATCCTCTGGAGAAGGAAATGGCAACCCACTCCAGTACTCTTGCTTAGAAAATCCCATGGACAGAGGAGCATGGTAGGCTCCTACAGTCCATGGAGTCACAAAGAGTCGGACATGACTGAGCGAATTCTTCATCCTATACAGTGGAACATTTGCATATTTTATAATCCAGGTTTTCTCTTCTGGATATAATACCTTAGAAAGTATTTGCCTGTGTGTACAAGGAGATATGTCGAAAAAAATTCATAGTGACTGTTTGTTATGACAAAAGCTGGAAATAACCCATATGTCCAGCAATATGATCAAGAGTAAATAGAATTGTAGTATATCAACACCCTGGAACATTATTCTCAGTAGAAATGAGAAAAAAAAAATGCTACATGCAGCTGCATGGATGAATTTTAAGACCATAATGTTAAGTGGGGAAAAAAGTAGCCGTAGAATACTACATTATGGTATTACTCCATTCTTTAAAGTTCAAAAACAAATCCAAATAGTGTACTATTTGGGCAAAAACACTTAAGTGATTTTTTTTAAACCTTTTTAAAAATTTAAGTATATGGTAAAACACAAAGATAAGTGGATGTGATAATGTCAGAATAGATAGAAGAAAGCTATTGAAAATGATCTAGTTCTTAGGTTTAGTGGTGGACTCAAAGCATTCAATCTTTTTGCTGTGTGATATATACATGTGTATATTATTTTATATGTATATCATATTAAAGTAATATATTTCTTTTTCAGAAATCTGCCTGAATATTCGAGATTTTCCTAATATAATTATCATCCCAGAAAAGCAGGTGAAACCAGAATGGAGATTGCCAAAATTGAATAACCGTTTTGTTACGAGGTAAAATAGATTCTTGTAAAATATCTCAAATATTAATTTTCACTGTTAGTCACTGAAACAAGGTATTATAATTTGCTCAAAATCTACCCCAAATTATGCTGTAGCAGTTAAATATATATGTATTTTCATTCATATTTGTAGAATGCTTTTTTGCTATTTAAAAATAAAATATCTATTTAATAATTTTCCTTCTTTTAGATCAGAACTGGATAAGATGCCAAATAATTCTATCTGTGATGTTATTGGAGTTTTGGTTTTTGTAGGAAGGGTCCAGCGGTCAAAAAAGAAGGGTAAGCTTCTGATATTGAAAGTCATAAAATGTATTTCAGTGAATAATTCTGTGTTCATATGTGCATAATCCATTGTCTTCATTTATTCTAATATTCTATCCATATAGATAGCCGTGAAGATTTTCGGTCATATCGCTGGATTCACATTGCTGACGGGACATCAGAACAACCATTTATAGTGGAGCTGTTTTCAACATCTCAGCCAGAAATCTTTGAACATATTTACCCAAGTACTCAGTTCAAATATTATTATCATTTTATATTTGGAAATGGGAACATTAACTGAAAAAAATAGCAGAGTATACTAACTTACAGAATGCCATGATACTGAGCTAGCAAATTCAAGCAGTCTGATAGCACATATAAATTTTTTTCTATATTAATATTATAAGTGGTATTATAGATATTAACTGTCTTCTGGTTTTCTATTCAGAATTAATTTGGGATTGAAACTAGCTTTTCAGAAAACAGGTGCTCTTATTAATTCTCACTTTTAGCATTTTAGACATAAAAACTTGAAATTCTGTGAAACTAAAGCATAGACCATTTCCTTTGTATCCGTTTGGAAACTGAATTAATAGACCCCATTTAAGACAATGAAGACTTTATTAATGTAGAATTAACTGGTAGAGGATTGGGAAACTATGTAATTAAATAATGACAGTGGTAAGTATGATGTCATTTGAGTATGAAATTAATATTAGGTTAATGGTGTTATACCACCTGGTCAATATTTTACTTACTTTGGTGTTGATTTTTCCCCTTATATTTATTCATATACATAGGTATTTTTTCCACTACTTTCAAGACATTTAAAGTATGTCCTACTATGTATTTTATGTAACAACTTAGTCTACAGATCTATTTTGATGAGGAAAAATATATTTAATACTTTCTTATAACAACTTCAGTGAAATTTTTCCTTGTTTGAATTTGTAACATAAATCTATTTTAGATATGGTGAGCTGTTTTCCAAATAAGTATATGAATGAAATACTGATTGTTAAATGCTTGCCAAAATTGGGGAAATTCCCAATCTTGACTACATGTATTTTTTTTTTGATCGGCAACAACATAGAAATGGTAGAATATCAGGATACCTAGAGACCATATACAGGGCTGTTCTGCTACCCCTTTATTCTCTATTGTAAAATGGTATTACCCACTATTCAGATATTACTTCATTAGAATCCACCTTATGCTTGTGAGATTAAAATTTTAAAATATATGTATATGAATAGAACTAAACATTACCCCAACTATGATTGGAGGGGAGACCAGAAAGAGAATTTTGACCAAAACCAAGGTACGGGTTTCCAAGGTAAGTGGGGCTATGACCTTTCATATAACTTCTCTCAGGGCATAGATGGTTGATAGTGATGATCGCTCATGACAATTTAGATGGGTTTTATGGCCAGATCCCTCTCTCTTTATAGCCACTATAGCTGTTTTAATAGCTAACTGACACAGGTTTTGGCAAATGATTTTTCACAGAAATGTTGCCATGTAGTCACATTCTATTTCTTATGGAAACATGAAATATATCTTTTAAGAAAAGTTTATATGGAGCCTAGTGAGATTTACTCTAGTACAAGAGTTGACAACAATCACTATTCATTTTCATCTTTTGACCAAGAGTGAAGGAAAAAATTGTGAAATAAATGGTGAACATTAAGGAAGCTTCAGGCCTATGAAGGAGAACATAACTAAGGATCTTCTGGAACAGTACCAGAATCCTTTGGTAGTAGGGCATCTGTTTTACTTTATGTGTGTGTGCTCAGAATCACAGGCTTTGGCGATACATGGTGCTGTGGAAGGCCCATGGTGTGTGCATGCTGGGGCACCACTGGCCCAGGGCCCCTTTTTTTACTTTTCATTAAGGAAAGTGAAGAACTAAGGGGAAAACTTTTTCACTGCTTACTATATATTAGTTGCTCATAGATGTTACTTAATTTTGTACTTACAGTTACCTTTTGAAGAGGTGATGTTTTTTACAAATTTATGGGTGAGGAAATAAAGGTCAAGAGAGATTTTAAACAGCTAGAAGGTGTTAGGTTCAAATACCGTATTTTTAGCAACCATGAACTTAGAATTAGAGATTTCTTTAGTATTCTTATGTCAGCATATTTAATAATGAATACTCACATCTTTGTATAGTTTTTTAAATAAATGAAAAACAATATAAATCAAGAGAATTATTCTTAGTCATTTGAACAGATTTTCTTTCTTTTCATTGCTCCAAAATAAAGAACTAGTAAATGAGAGATATAGGAAATGAATTTATAGATATTATCATGCTCTAGGAAAATATTTATTCTCAAATGAGGGCTTACTGTTGATAGGAAATTGCAAGTATTTATATTTATTTCTTCATTTCCTGATTTGTAAGACAACTGTTTTGGGACACATAAGTTAAAATTTTAAAGATATTTTTGCTTAAGTAAACTCTTCCTAAATAACCTGATAGTTACAAAACAGTTGATAGCTTTTGAAAGTGGTTGAAATCTGAAGACATGATAATCTCATTTTCAAGGATTCTTTTTAGTCTATCTAGTTGGTGAGGAAAGCCAACAGAAAAGAATACGTGGTAGAAGCCCTGTCTTTGAGATTTAAAGTCTAATTGAGATAAACACAATTAAAACACTTGCATAAACAAGTTCACATTAATAGTGTGTAGCCCTATCTAATGGAAAGAGTGAGAGTAATTTCGGGGATCAAGGTTAGATTGGGTTAATCAGTGAAAACATGGAGAAGCTCAGTGTTTTTTTTTCTCTGTAGGAAATAACGGTTCACACTCAGTTGTATGGCCAATTAAAAGACTTTCACTCGTCAGCTGTCCAGCAAGCAGGGCCTTCGGTTATGTGCAGCTGCTGTATTAATACTTGCTAAAGGAAAAGTGTTAGATCCTTGTTGCTCCAAGTGTGGTCAAAGGGCTAACAGCACTAGTATCACTCGTGCTAAGATCTCACTAAGCAAAGAATTTCAGGCCCCACACTAAAACTACTGAATCTGAATTTACATTTTAACAATTATCCCAAGTGATTCCTGAGTTCAGTAAAACTTGAGAAGCACTCTGTTAGATTGTGATCTAGGTATTTCCCTTTGAAATGCATAAATAATTTCATAAGTATTTTCTTTTCTTGCAGTGACATATTTCACGTGTACACAGCTGAAAGTTGTCAGAAAAGATGATCAAGTACCTAAACTGCTTTACCTCACCACTACAAACGAGAGTCACGTGTTTATGACTAGTAAGCAATTTCTTTGTATATATTTAATTGGAAATCTAATATATTTTCTCTTCATTAAATTAAATTTTATTATAACATTCAACCACAAGATAGCCTTATTTTGAACTCCTTCACTATAAGATTGGTTTAACAAAGAGTATGTGTGTGTGCGCACAGTAGTTGCTCAGTCGTATCTGCCTATTTGCAACCCCATGGACTAGCCCACCAGGCTCCTCTGTCCATGGGGTTCTCCAGGCATGAATACTGGAGTGGGTTGCCATTCCCTTCTCCAGGGGATCTTCCTAACCCAGGGATCGAACCCGGGTCTTCTGCATTGCAGGCAGATTCTTTACCATCTGAGCCACCAGGAGGCCCCAACAAAGAATATACAGCTTATGAAATCTATTGCTTCGAGGTGATTTACAATTCAAGCAACAATTTTCTGACTTTCTGAAGAATTTTATGTCCTTTGGTTAACTTTAATTCCTGCTTAATGTTAAGTTAGATAATCATAAATGGCTTCACAGATTGAAGACTTGTTTGGCCCTGTATCACAATAAGGATTCAACTAACAATAGTTTTAAAATGTTAAAATGAAAATGTATGTTAAATTTTGGTCCCCAGACTTGCATTTTACTTAACATAGCAAGCAAAGTCTCACTGCTTATCTACAAGTTTATTATTTTTTTCCATTCTCTCTAATAATGTGGGCAAAAAAATCAGATGAGTGAGAGAGTACTGTGGAATGTTTTACTTACTAGAATGCTACCATCTTGGTAATTAGGAAATTTGTCAAAGAAGAGTCCTAGGAAGGATGTAATACACATCTTTGTTTATACCTCATTTTATAAATATGAATAATATCAGATCTAATATATACTAATAATATCAGATGTAAATGACACTTATGTACATTTCTAAAGCATGAGTTTAAATGCTGAGCTATATTCACAGAAAATTTAGTTCATATGTGCTATCATACCTTCAGGGTAATACATAAAAATTGGTTTTCTAAGAAGATGCTAACCAGTTGGATAGCTAGAAAAGTCCAGACTATTAGTTTTCTTTTTCTTCTGGCTTTTTTTGGTGTCCTACAGACAGCTACAGTGTAGTCCACAGAAACTGTAATATGTTTGATTTCATTCTAGATTTCGGATTTATTTACCATCTTTGATAATTTTGTATGCATATTCAGTATAATTATGTGCTACATAGTGAATAAGTTGACTTCTTTTCTTGGTGACATAAGATTGATCTTATATTAAAATGTTTTTATACACAAAAAAGTCCAGGCGGTTTACTACAGTGATTTATTTGTTTTTTGTTTTTTGTTTTTCCCTTATTTTTTACCCTTCGTGCAATGAGGTCATAAAGGCCAGCTGCATAACGATGATGCCAAGGTAAAAAATTTTATTCGGTGGGTTAAAGAGAAGAACTATTCTGGCGAAGGGAAGAATACTGTTATAGGTGGATATTACCCCTATCCACCAGTGCCAGAGACATTTTGGAAGTATAGTAGTTCTCGTAAAGGTACTGATGAAATTACTAGTCGTTTATGATTATATGCTATATGTATGGTATATGCCTTGTCATTTAGTCATCTTTACTCTTTAATTTGAGTAGGCCAAAGTGTAGCAATACTCACTGTTAATAATTTGATCTTTGTAAATATATAAAAACATATGTCATGTCCCATAAAGGTGGATATTTTTATTTTATTAGACTGTAAGGAAAAAGGAATATAGACTGACTAAATGGAGATATCTTGATTTAAGGTCTTTGAGATCAAATCTGCGTTGTTATTAGATCCCAACTCTTATAATATTATTTAAATTAAACATATGAAAGGATACATTGGACAATTTGATATCAAGATACAACTGTATTAGGCCACTTTTATGAAATGATACATAGATATCCCTTGGTATCCATAGGGGATTGGTTCAAGGAGCCCCATGGATACCTAAATCTTCAGATGTTCAAAAGCCTTACATAAGGGATATACAGTGATTACAGTTGGCTCTTTGTATCTGAAGGTTTGCAAAACTTATAGATATGTGTATTGCAAAACTTGTGGATGACTGTGTATTGGATATAACACGGCTGAGGCTCCACCTTTAAATAAAAATGATATCAAAATTAGTGAGATTCAGAATAAGTACTGATGAGAGACACTAATTTATTTTAGTAGAATTAAAATATGATAGTTGAAAAGTGTAGCATATGTTCTTTTTGAAAAGCCGTGGGATAATTTCACAGCTTTGGAAAAAAAGAAACTTTGAAATACTGATCTATCATTAGCTAAATATTGGCATCCTTCTATACTTCATAATGCCAGCAATATGTAGTATATGCTATATATAGCATATAGAATACAGAAAATATTAACATGTGTGCTTCTATGCAATGGCTAAGCAACACTTTATAGTTTGAAGTATGATATATAAATTGCATTCAATATGTAAAATTTCTGTTTCAAATTAAGACACCAGACTAGAAGACGGTATAACAATTTAACTGAAATATATTTTGCCAGTTTTACCAACATCACGTAAGGGGATGCCAAATATAAACACAAAGTCGCACATATTTAAGTTATTAGCAAGTTTATAATTTTCATGTTGTGAAATTACGTTGCAAATCTAATTCTTATTTTTGTCATTTCAGTTCTTTAAAACTTACAATTTCCTTGGAATTACTCTTTTGCAGCTGAATCACTCTTGACAGCTATAAGGGAAGTAAAGGTGGAGATTGAAGATCTGCAGTATAGGGAACAAAAGCGCATTGCAATTCAGGGAATAATTACTGTTATAAAGTATGTCCCACATCACAGTGCAACTCAAAGTGCCTCAGCATCTGAAACACTATGGGTATGGTGGCAGAGAATTAATAGTATATCTCTGAAAGCACTCTGATTCTAACCACAATTAGATTTATATCTTTTTTTTAATTTAAATTTATTTATTTTAATTGGAGGCTAATTACTTTACAATATTGTATTGCTTCTGACACACATCAACATAAATCTGCCATGGGTGTACACGTGTTCCCCATCCTGAACCCCACTCCCACCTCCGTCCCCGTACCATCCCACCGGGTCATCCCAGTGCACCAGCCCCAAGGATCCTGTATCAAACCTGGATTGGCGATTAGCTTCATATATAATATTATACATGTTTCCATGATATTCCCCCAAGTCATCCCACCCTCTCCCTCTCCCACAGAGTCCAAAAGACTGTTCTATACATTGGTGTCTCTTTTGCTGTCTTGCATACAGGGTTATCGTTACCATCTCTCTAAATTCCATATATATGCATTAGTATACTGTATTGGTGTTTTTCTTTCTGGCTTACTTCACTCTGTATAATAGGCTCCAGTTTCATCCAGCTCATTAGAACTGATTCAAATGTATTCTTTGTAATGGCTGAGTAATACTCCATTGTGTATATGTACCACGGCTTTCTTATCCATTCATCTGCTGATGGACATCTAGGTTGCTTCCATGTCCTGGCTATTATAAACAGTGCTGTGATGAACATTGGGGTACACGTGTCTCTTTCAGTTCTGGTTTCCTCGATGTGTATGACCAGTAGTGGGATTTCTGGGTCATAAGGCAGTTCTATTTCCAGTTTTTTAAGGAATCTCGACACTGTTCTCCATAGTGGCTGTATAGTTTGCATTCCCACCAACAGTGTAAGAGGGTTCCCGTTTCCCTACACCCTCTTCAGCGTTTATTGCTTGTAGACTTTTGGATCACAGCCATTCTGACTGGCGTGAGATGGTACCTCATTGTGTTTGATTTGCATTTCTCTGATAATGAGTGATGTTGAGCATTTTTATGTGTTTGTTAGCCATCTATATGTCTTCTTTGGAGAAATGTCTGTTTAGGTCTTTGTCCCACTTATTGATTGGGTTGTTTATTTTTCTGGAATTGAGCTGCAGGAGTTGCTTGTGTATTTTTGAGATTAATTCTTTGTCAGTTGCTTCATTTGTTATTATCTTCTCCCATTCTGAAGGCTGTCTTTTCACCTTGCTTAGAGTTTCCTTTGTTGTGCAGAAGCTTTTAATTTTAATTAGGTCCCATTTGTTTATTTTTGCTTTTATTTCCACTATTCTGGGAGGTGGGTCATAGAGGATCCTGCTATGATTTATGTCGGAGAGTGTTTGGCCTATGTTCTCCTTTAGGAGTTTTATAGTTTCTGGTCTTACGTTCAGATCTTTAATCCATTTTGAGTTTATTTTTGTGTATGGTGTTAGAAAGTGTTCTACTTTCATTCTTTTACAAGACTCCCTTCCCGGGATGGAGCTCCATCCCTACCTCTTTTGTCTCTTTATTTGTCATTTATATTTTTTCCTACCTCCTTTCGAAGACAATGGGCTGCTTTTCTGGGTGCCTGATGTCCTCTGCCGGCATTCAGAAGATGTTTTGTGGAATTTACTCAGCATTTAAATGTTTTTTTGATGAATGTGTGGGGAAGAGAGTGGTCTCCCCATCCTATTCCTCTGCCATCTTAGGACCACCTCCCCGGCATTATATCTTGTACAATTCATTCAGAACTCAAATGTATTAACTCTTAATGATGTAAACCTAAAAGTAAAAGCTTCATTTTCAGTTTGTTTTCTTTTTATGTCATTTATTTTGGAGCAGTCTGGACTAAAGTCACAGCCTCTGATATTTCCCTAGGCCCTCCAAACTTGGTATTTTGTTTTTGCTTTCTATGTAATATGAGCCTGTCATGATAGCGTTTATTTAGATTTCCAGGTCATATTTTTTACTACGTTCATTTCTTACCTTATGTCCAGGCCGAAAGTATATGTACATTCCCACTGGAAGTTTTTAGCTCTATTGTCAGACTTGGCAGTTCTACCCAAATTTTATTAAGAGGTAGCAATGACTCTTGGAGGATAAATGCTGTAGAAGAGGCCACTTCTGAACTCTAGGCAAAATCAAGACAAATTAATTTTTTCCATGAGTTTGTGTTTTTAAAAGTTATTTCTAAGATTACTATTCTTATGGAAAGAAGCATCTAATCCAACTTTACAGTTACATAAGAAAGACTTTTGTTTATCTTTTTGAAGTATGTTACTAGCAGTTAGATTAAGATAAATCAACTTTATAAAAGCATTGTTATGATTACAAAGTTTTGTCACAACTCAAGTTACAAAAAATGGATATGCTAAAAGTGTAGAGTCTTTTAAGAGAGAAATAATTCTTGTGAATTAGTTTAAAATGTTTTCTTCAAATTTTTGGTTTTAGGATGCTGACCAACCCTCAACATCCGAAGCAGCTAGAAAAGAAAGTCAACGTCAGGAAAAAGATGGTAAACGTCATCACGATGATGGTTCTGGGAGATCTCAATGTCATTCTGCATGTGCAAGTTCAAACCCTGTCACGAAGAAAAGAATTACGCAAACCCCAAGTGGCAAACAGTAAGTCATTTGTATTAAGTATATACATAGCATATGGTTTTTCATTTTTTCTATCGTATAAAATGAGCAGTGCTACTAGAAGTTGTATAGTTTTCTACAGCTGCCAAAGTCCAAGATCAAGGTATAGGCAGGGTGGGTTCCCTCTGAAGGCTATGAGGAAGAATCTGTTCCATGCATCTCCTTTAGCTGCTAGTGGTTTAGTGGCAATCTTTAGCATTCCTTGGCTTATGGAAGTTATCACTTGAATCTCTGCCTTCATCTTCACATGGCATTCTCCCTGTGGGTATATATGTGTCCAAGTTTTTCTTTAAGGACACCAGCCATATTGGATTAGGGACCCACTCTGGAGTACCAGTCTACTCTAGTATGAACTCATCTTAACTGATTACATCTTCAATGACCCTACTTCCAAATAAGGTCATATTTTTATGGTCATTGAGCATGTAATTGGTTACATATTGGTAGTCAGGGTGGTGTTTGGCAGGAACATAATTCAGTCCATAACAGTCTGCCCTCTAAAAACTCATGTCCTTCTCACATACAAAATACATTCACTCCATCAGAACATCCCCCAAAGTCTTAATCTATACCAGTATTAACTCTCATTCCTAAATATCATATAAATCTTATATGGATGAGATGCAGGGTGTTTCATCCTGGAACAAAATTCTTTTCCATCTGTGAGCCTATGAAACTAGACATATTACCTTCCAAAATACAATGGTGGGACAGACATAGGCTAAGTATTCCCCATTTCAAAAGGGATAAATTGGGAAGAAAAAGGAGGTTATGGGCCACGGGCAAATTTGAAACCTAGCAAGGCAAATACCATTTGGCTTTAAGGCCCCAGAATTATCCTCTCTGGCAGAGTACTGTGTCCTTTGGGCCCACTGAGATGGCAGCCCTACCCCCATGGCACTGAGTGGTGGCCCTGCACTCTGGAACTGAGAAAGTGGCCCTGGCTTCTGGAATTCAGGAGGTGTCCCTGCTTTCTAGAATGGAGGAAATGGCCTCACTTCTCGGGATCATTTTCCCATTTTCTTGAAGGATAATACTTGATCACAGCTAGATATCTCTGTCAACTCATTTCCTGACTGTAGAATCCCAGAAGTCCAATGGCATTGCAGTCCTGCATTTCTTCCCACCTATGTTCCTTTCAGTTGAAGCTAATAGCATGCCTACTGAGTTGGTTGACTGGATCCACAAGTCGTAATCTCTTGGGCATGTGGTTATCTAGCAATGTTCTTAGTATGCTTCCCAAAGCAAGCTTTCATATGTTTTCCAATATGAAAGGCTGAAAATTTTTCAAGTATTGATGGTTCTTTTTTTTTTTTTTTTCATTTTTATGTCATTTTTTAATTTTTTGGCCATGCTGCACAGCTTGTGGGATCTTAGTTCCCCACCCAGGGATTGAACCCAGGCCCTTGGCAGTGAAAGTGTGGAGCCCTAACCACTGGACCTCCAGGGGATTCCTTGATTCTTTTTTTTCTTCACAATTCCTTTTCAACTCTTCTCCCTTCTTGTATTTTACTATAAGCATTAAGAAGAAACCAGACTGTGTCTTCAACACTTTGCTTAGAAATCTCTTCATCTAAATATACAAGTTCATCTTATACATGTTTCACTTTCCATCCAACAGAACACAGTTTGGCCACATACTCTGCCACTTTGTATCAAGGATTATCTTTCACCCAGTTTCCAATAACATTTCTGTCTGAAACCTTACCAGAAGCACATTTTACATTCACATTTCTAGTTCTGTTCATGACACTGAATGTATTCTCTTAGACAGAGGAAACTTTCTCTACCACTCCTTTTCTTTCAGAGCCCTCAAGAGATTCTCCTTCAAAATCCATATTTCTACCAACATTCTCTTCAGGGCTTTCTAAGCTTTTTATGTTATGCACCTCAAAAATCTTCCCAACCCAGGGAATGAACTCACATCTCTTGGCATCTCCTGCATTGTACATGGATTCTTTACTACTTAGCCACAGGGAAAGCCCCCTTCACTTAATACCCAATTCCAAAGCAACTTCTATGTTTTTATGTATTTTTTATAGCAGCACACCACTTACTGATACAAAAATCTGTATTAATTTTCTAGGGCTGCTATAACAAAGTACCACAAACTGTTTGACTTATACAACAGAAATTTATTGTTTCACAGCTTTTTAAGTCCAAAATCAAAGTGTCAGTAGAATGGATTCCTTTTGAGGGCTGTGAGAAAGTCTGCACCATGCCTTACCCCTAGCGTCTGGTGATTTGCTAGCCATCTCTGGCTTTCCTTGGCTTGTATAAACATCACTCCAATCTCTGTGTCCAAATTTCCCCATGTGATAAGGGCATCAGTCATTGGATTAAGGGCCCACTCTACTCTAATATGACCACATCTTAACTAAATTACATCTTCAATGACCCTATATCTAAGTAAGGTCAAATTCCAAGGTAATGGGGATTAGGACTTCAACGTGAATATTGAGGGGGCATACTTCAACCCATAACATAAGCTCTTATCTGCCATATTCAGCATGGAGTAATTGAATGTAGGTTTAAAGTAGGGAATTACAAAAAGGAAATAACCATTTTTGTCTTTTTTTAATTCTACATATAAGGGAGATCATATAGTATTTGTCTTTCCTAGTCTGACTTATTTCACTTAGTATGGTAATCTCAGGGTCCATCCATGTTGTTACAAATAATAAGATTTCATCTTTTTATGGCTGAGTAGTATTCCACTGTATATACTACATCTTTATCCATCTGTTGATGAGTACTTAGATTATTTCCATTATCTTGGCTGTTACCAGTATTGCTGTTGTGATCATAAGGGTGCATGTATCTTTTCTATTTTTTAAATTTTTTGACCATGCCATGCATCTTGCAGGATCTTAGTTCTGCAAACAGGTATCAAACCCGTGTGCCCCCTGCAGTGAAATCACAGAGTCTTAACCACTGGACCACCAAGGAAGTCCCTGCTATCTTTTTGATAATAGATGTTCTGATAGGTGTGAAGGTTTGAAATGATAATCTCATTGTGGTGTTCATTTGCATTTCCCTGATAATTAGTGATGTTGAACATCTTTTCCTGTCCCTGTTTGCTATCTGTATGACTTCTTTGGGAAAAAGTCTGTTCAGGTCCTCTGCTCATTTTTTATTCAGATTGTTTATTTTTTTGAAGCTGAGTTGTATGAGTGTTTTATATATTATGTATCTTAACCCCTGATGGGATATATGATTTGCAAATACCTTCTCTTATTTGGTAAGTTGTCTTTTCATTTTGTTGCTGGTTTTCTTTCCTGTGCAGAAGCTTTTTAGTTTAATGTAGTTCACATTTGTGTTTATTTTTGGTTTTGTTTCCCTTGCCTGAGGAGACCTATCTATAAAGATAATTCTAAAAGCAAGGTCAAAGATCATACTGCCTATGTTTTCTTCTATGAGTTTTATAGTCTCAGGACCTACATTCAAGTCTTTACTCTATTTTGAGTTAATTTTGTGTGTGGTGGGGGATAGTGGTCCAGTTTCATTTTTTTGCATGTGACTGTCCAGTTTTCCCAATACCATTTATTGAAGAGATTTCTCCCACCACTCTATGTTCTTTGTTCCCTTGTTATAAATAAGTTGTTCATATATGTATGAGTTTATTTCTGAGATCTCAGTTCTGTTTCATTGATTTATGTGTCAGTTTTTCTGCCAATACAATACTGTTTTGATTATTATAGCTGTGTATATAATGTGAAATCAGGAAGTATGATAACCTCCAATTTTGTTCTTATGATTGCTTTGGTTATTTGGGGTCTACTGTGGTTCCAAATAAATTTTTTAATTTTTTGTTCTATTTCTGGGAAAAATGTCTTTGGGATTTTTATAGGAATTGTAGTGAATCTGTAGATTGCTTTAGGTGATATGGACATTTTAAATTAGGAAGCATTCCCTTCAATTTTTTGGAAGAATTTTAAAAGGTATTAAATCATCTATGGATGTTTGGTAGAATTCACCTATGAAGCTGTCTGGTCCTGGAGTTTTGGTTTGGGGGTGGTTTTTTATTACTGTTTGATCATTTAACTGATCACTATACTAGTGATCAGTCTACTCAGATTTTCAGTCATTGAAGCTTGTATGATTCTAAAATCTGTGCATTTCTTCTAACTTGTCCAATTTTGGGAATGAAGTCTATTTTGTCTGATATAAGTATGGCTACACCTGCTTTCTTTTGTCTGCCTTTTGCTTGAAGCACCATCTTGCATGCCTTCATTTTCACCTTGTATTTCTCTTTATAGAGTTGAGATGAGTCTCCTGGATGCAACAAATAATTGTGTCCTGCTTTTTTTAATATAAATTTATTTATTTTAATTGGAGGCTAATTACTTTACAATATTGTATTGGTTTTGCCATATATCAACATGAATCCGCCACGGGTATACACATGTTCCCCATCCTGAACCCCACTCCCACCTCCCTGCCTGTACCATCCCTCTGGGTCATCCAAGTGCACCAGCCCCAAGCATCCTGTATCATGCATCGAACCTGGACTGGTGATTTGTTTCATATATGATATTATACATGTTTCAATGCCATTCTCCCAAATCATCCCACCCTCTCCCTCTCCCACAGAGTCCAAAAGACTGTTCATACATCTGTGTCTCTTTTGCTGTCTCACATACAGGGCTATCGTTACCATCTTTCTAAATTCCATATATATGTGTTAGTATACTGTATTGGTGTTTTTCTTTCTGGCTTACTTCACTCTGTATAATAGGCTCCAGTTTCATCCAGCTCATTAGAACTGATTCAAATGTATTCTTTGTAATGGCTGAGTAATGCTCCATTGTGTATATGTACCATGGCTTTCTTATCCATTCATCTCCTGATAGACATCTAGGTGGGTTCCATGTCCTGGCTATTATAAACAGTGCTGCGATGAACATTGGGGTACACGTGTCTCTTTCAACTCTGGTTTCCTCAGTGTGTATGCCCAGTAGTGGGACTGCTGGGTCATAAGGCAGTTCTGTTTCCAGTTTTTTAAGGAATCTCCACACTGTTCTCCGTGGTGGCTGTACTAGTTTGCATTCCCACCAACAGTGTAAGAGGGTTCCCTTTTCTCCTCACCCTCTCCAGCATTTACTGCTTGTAGACTTTTGGATCACAGCCATTCTGAGGGGCGTGAAATTGTACCTTATTGTGGTTTTGAGTTGCATTTCTCTGATAATGAGTGATGTTGAGCATCTTTTATGTGTTTGTTAGCCATCTGTATGTCTTCTTTGGATAAATGTCTGTTTAGTTCTTTGTCCCACTTTTTGATTGGGTCGTTTATTTTTCTGAAATTGAACTGCAGAAGTTGCTTGTATATTTTTCAGATTAGTTCTTTGTTAGTTGCTTCATTTGCAATCATTTTCTCCCATTCTGAAGGCTGTCTTTTCACCTTGCTTAGAGTTTCCTTTGTTGTGCAGAAGCTTTCAATTTTAATTAGGTCCCATTTGTTTATTTTTGCTTTTATTTCCACTATTCTGGGAGGTGGGTCATAGAGGATCCTGCTGTGATTTATGTCAGAGAGTGTTTGGCCTATGTTCTCCTTTAGGAGTTTTATAGTTTCTGGTCTTACGTTCAGATCTTTAATCCATTTTGAGTTTATTTTTGTGTATGGTGTTAGAAAGTGTTCTACTTTCATTCTTTTACAAGTGGTCAACCAGTTTTCCCAGCACCACTTGTTAAAGAGATTCTTTTCTCCATTGTATATTTTTGCCCACTTTGTCAAAGATAAGGTGGCCATAGGTGTGTGGATTTATCTCTGGGCTTTGTATTTTGTTCCATTGATCTATAGTTCTGTCTTTGTGCCAGTACCATACTGTCTTGATGACTGTGGCTTTGTAGTAGAGCCTGAAGTCAGGCAGGTTGATTCCTCCAGTTCCATTCTTACTTCTCAAGATTGCTTTGGCTATTTGAGGTTTTTTGTATTTCCATACAAATTGTGAAATTATTTGTTCTAGCTCTGTGAAGAATACCTTTGGTAGCTTGATAGGGATTGCATTGAATCTATAGATTGCTTTGGGTAGTATACTCCTTTTCACTATATTGATTCTTCTGATTCATGAACATGGTATATTTCTCCGTCTATTAGTGTCCTCTTTGATTTCTTTCACCAGTGTTTTATAGTTTTCTATATATAGGTCTTTAATTTCTTTAGGTTGATATATTCCTAAGTATTTTATTCTTTTCGTTGCAATGGTGAATGGAATTGTTTCCTTAATTTCTCTTTCTATTTTCTCATTATTAGTGTATAGGAATGCAAGGGATTTCTGTGTGTTGATTTTATATCCTGCAACTTTACTATATTCATTGATTAGCTCTAGTAATTTTCTGGTGGAGTCTTTAGGGTTTCCTATGTAGAGGATCATGTCATCTGCAAACAGTGAGAGTTTTACTTCTTCTTTTCCAATCTGGATTCCTTTTATTTCTTTCTCTGCTCTGATTGCTGTGGCCAAAACTTCCAAAACTATGTTGAATAGTAGTGGTGAGAGTGGGCACCCTTGTCTTGTTCCTGACTTTAGCAGAAATGCTTTCAATTTTTCACCATTGAGGATAATGTTTGCTGTGGGTTTGTCATATATAGCTTTTATTAAGTTAAGGTATGTTCCTTCTATTCCTGCTTTCTGGAGAGATTTTATCATAAATGGATGTTGAAATTTGTCAAAGGCTTTCTCTGCATCTATTGAGATGATCATATGGCTTTTATTTTTCAATTTGTTAATATGGTGTATTACATTGATTGATGTGTGGATATTGAAGAATTCTTGCATCCCTGGGATAAAGCCCATTTGGTCATGGTGTATGATCTTTTTAATATGCTGTTGGATTCTGATTACTAGAGTTTTGTTAAGGATTTTTGCACCTATGTTCATCAGTGATATTGGCCTGTAGTTTTCTTTTTTTGTGGCATCTTTGTCAGGTTTTGGTATTAGGGTGATGGTGGCCTCATAGAATGAGTTTGGAAGTTTACCTTCCTCTGCAATTTTCTGGAAGAGTCTGAGTAGGATAGGTGTTAGCTCGTCTCTAAATTTTTGGTAGAATTCAGCTGTGAAGCCGTCTGGACCTGGGCTTTTGTTTGCTGGAAGATTTCCAATTACAGTTTCCATTTCCGTGCTTGTGATGGGTCTGTTAAGATTTTCTATTTCTTCCTGGTTCAGTTTTGGAAAGTTGTACTTTTCTAAGAATTTGTCCATTTCTTCCATGTCGTCCATTTTATTGGCATATAATTGCTGATAGTAGTCTCTTATGGTCCTTTGTATATCTGTGTGGTCTGTTGTGATCTCTTCATTTTCATTTCTAATTTTATTGATTTGATTTTTCTCCCTTTGTCTCTTGCTGAGTCTGGCTAATGGTTTGTCCATTTTATTTATCCTTTCCAAGAACCAGCTTTTGGCTTTGTTGATTTTTGCAATGGTCTCTTTTGTTTCTTTTGCATTTATTTATGCCCTCATTTTTAAGATTTCTTCCTTCTACTAACCCATTTTTTCCTTTTCTAGTTGCTTTAAGTGTAGAGTTAGATTATTTATTTGACTTTTTTCTTGTTTCTTGACGTATGCCTGTATTGCTATGAACCTTCCCCATAGAACTGCTTTTATAGTGTCCCACAGGTTTTGGATTGTTGTGTTTTCATTTTCATTCGTTTCTATGCATATTTTGATTTCTTTTTTGATTTCTTCTGTGATTTGTTGATTATTCAGCAGCGTGTTGTTCAGCCTCCATATGTTGGCATTTTTAATAGTTTTCTCCTGTAATTGAGATCTGATCTTACTGCATTGTGGTCAGAAAAGATGCTTGGAATCATTTCAATTTTTTTTAATTTACCAAGACTAGATTTATGGCCCTGGATGTGATCTATCTTGGAGAAGGTTCCATGTGCACTTGAGAAAAAGGTGAAATTCATTGTTTTGGGGTGAAATGTCCTATAGATATCAGTTAGGTCTAACTGGTCTATTGTATCATTTAAAGTTTGTGTTTCCTTGTTAATTTTCTGTTTAGTTGATCTATCCATAGGTGCGAGTGGGGTATTAAAGTCTCCCACTATTACTGTGTTATTGTTAATTTCCCCTTTCATACTTGTTAGCATTTGTCTTACATATTGTGGTGCTCCTATGTTGGGTGCATATATATTTATAATTGTTTTATCTTCTTCTTGGATTGATCCTTTGATCATGATGTAGTGTCCTTCTTTGTCTCTTTTCACAGCCTTTGTTTTAAAGTCTATTTTATCTGATATGAGTATTGCTACTCCTGCTTTCTTTTGGTCTCTGTTTGTGTGGAATATCCTTTTCCAGCCCTTCACTTTCAGTCTGTATGTGTCCCCTGTTTTGAGGTGGGTCTCTTGTAGACAACATATATAGGGGTCTTGTTTTTGTATCCATTCAGCCAGTCTTTGTCTTTTGGTTGGGGCATTCAACCCATTTACGTTTAAGGTAATTATTGATAAGTATGATACCATTGCAATTACTCCATTGTTTTGGTTTCAAGTTTATACACCCTTGTGTTTCCTGTCTAGAGAAGATCCTTTAGTATTTGTTGGAGAGCTGGTTTGGCGGTGCTGAATTCTCTCAGCTTTTGCTTGTCTGTAAAGCTTTTTACTTCTCCTTCATATTTGAATGAGATCCTTGCTGGGTACAGTAATCTGGGCTGTAGCTTATTTTCTTTCATCACTTTAAGTATGTCCTGCCATTCCCTCCTGGCCTGAAGAGTTTCTATTGAAAGATCAGCTGTTATCCTTATGGGAATCCCCTTGTGTGTTATTTGTTGTTTTTCCCTTGCTGCTTTTAGTATTTGTTCTTTGTGTTTGATCTTTGTTAATTTGATTAATATGTGTCTTGGGGTGTTTCACCTTGGGTTTATCCTGTTTGGGACTCTCTGGGTTTCTTGGACTTGGGTGATTATTTCCTTCCCCATTGTAGGGAAGTTTTCAACTATTATCTACTCAAGTATTTTCTCATGGTCTTTCTTTTTGTCTTCTTCTTCTGGGACTCCTATGATTCGAATGTTGGGGCACTTAACATTGTCCCAGAGGTCTCTGATGTTGTCCTCATTTCTTTTAATTTGTATTTCTTTTTTCCTCTCTGATCCATTTATTTCTACTATTCTATCTTCTACTTCACTAATCCTCTCTTCTGCCTCCCTTATTCTACTATTTGTTCCCTCCAGAGTGTTTTTTTTATCTCATTTATTGCAGTTAGTTCAGTTCAGTTCAGTTCAGTCGCTCAGTCATATCTGACTCTTTGCGACCCCCTGAATCGTAGCACACCAGGCCTCCCTGTCCATCACCAACTCCCAGAGTTCACTGAGACTCACGTCCATCGAGTCAGTGATGCCATCCAGCCATCTCATCCTCTGTCGTCCCCTTCTCTTCCTGCCCCTAATCCCCCTCAGCATCAGAGACTTTTCCAACAAGTCAACTCTTCGCATGAGGTGGCCAAAGTACCAGAGTTTCAGCTTCAGCATCATTCCCTCCAAAGAAATCCCGGGGCTGATCTCCTTCTGATTGGACTGGTTGGATCTCCCTGCAGTCCAAGGGACTCTCAAGAGTCTTTTATGCATTATTCATTATATATTGACTCTCTTTTATTTCTTCTAGGTCCTTGTTAAACCTTTCTTACATCTTCTCAATCCTTGTCTCCAGGCTGTTTATCTGTGATTCCATTTTATTTTCAAGATTTTGGATCATTTTCACTATCATTGTTCAGAATTCTTTATCAGGTAGATTCCCTATCTCTTCCTCTTTTGTTTGGTTTGGTGGGCATTTAGCCTGTTCCTTTACCTTCTGGGTATTCCTCTGTCTCTTCATCTTGTTTATATTGCTGTGTTTGGGGTGGCCTTTCTGTATTCTGGCAGTTTGTGGAGTTCTCTTTATTGTGGAGTTTCCTTGCTGTGGGTGAGGTTGTACGGGTGGCTTGTCAAGGTTTCCTGGTTAGGGAAGCTTGTGTTGGTGTTCTGGTGGGTGGAGCTGGATTTCTTCTCTCTGGAGTGTAATGAAGTGTCCAGTAATGAGTTATGAGATGTCAGTGGGTTTGGAGTGACTTTGGGCAGCCTGTATATTGAAGCTCAGGGCTGTGTTCCTGTGTTGCTGGAGAATTTGTGTGGTATGTCTTGCTCTGGGACTTGTTGGCCCTTGGGTGGTGCTTGGTTTCAGTGTAGGTATGGAGGCGTTTGATGAGCTCCTGTCGATTAATGTTCCCTGGAGTCGAGTTCTTTGGTGTTCTCAGGGTTTGGACTTAAGCCTCCTGCTTCCGGTTTTCAGTCTTATTTTTACAGTAGCCTCAAGACTTCTCCATCTGTACCTCACCTTTGATAAAACATCTAGATTAAAGATGAAAAGTTTCTCCACAGTGAGGGACACCCACAGACATTCACAGAGTTATATGTAGACAAGAATAGGGAGGAGGGAGTTAGAGGTGACCTGAATGAGATGAGGTAGAATCAAAGAGGAGAGAGCAAGCTAGGCAGTAATCACTTCCTTATGTGCGCTCCACAGTCTGGACTGCTCAAAGATGTTCATGGAGTTATACAGAGAAGAGAAGAGGGAGGAAGGAGATAGAAGTGTCCAGGAGGATAAAGGGGGAATCAAAAGGAGAGAGACAGATCCAGCAAGTAATCAGTTCCCTAAGTGTTCTCTACCATCTGGAACACACAAAGAGATTCACAAAGTTGGGTAAAGAAGAGAAGGGAGAGGGAGGAGATAGAGGTGACCCGGTGGAGAAAAAGGAGAGTGCAAAGCGGGAGAGAACAGTCAAGCCAGTAATCTCACTCCCAAGTAAAAATGGGTACTGAAGATTGGGTTCTTAAAGGTACAAAATTGATTACAAATACTAAAAGGCAAAGACTACAAATCTAGAGTAGAGGTTGGATTTTCAAAAATTATCATATTAAAGAGAAGAAGAAAAAGTCACAAAAATTATAAAAAGTATATATATATATATGAAGTTTGCTTTTAAAAATAGGGTCTCTTTTTTTGCAAAGTAATAGTAGGTTATAAAAATGAAAATTAAAGGAGTAATAGAGGACTTAAAATTTTTAAAAATTAAAAAAATAGAATGATAGTAAAATATATCTAGGACTTTCTCTGGTGGTGTTGTGGACAGTGTGGGGTCAATTCATTTTCGGATAGTTCCTTGGTCCAGCTTGTACTTCTCAAGGTCTATAGGCCTCTTCCTATGTAGTCGGTACTAACGACAGGGTTTTAATCTATTGCACCTGTCACTTCCAAGGTGATTCCCTCTGTTTTAGCTCCTTCTGTTTGGTGGTCTCTTCAGTGTCTGATTTCCACCCTGACACAAGGGAGCCATGGTGGACACTTTTTTAGGCTCACTTTTTCACTCGCGCTGTGGGGAGGGAAAGACGCTACAAACAAATAACACTGGCATGTGCTCGCAGTGCCTCAGCCACACTGAGCCTGCCCCCTGCTCACAGTGCATGTGCCCTCCCTGCTCACACTGCTCAAGCTCTAGGTTGCTCTGCTGGGAACCGTCTGAGGCCGGCCCTGGGCTGCATGTACCTCCCAGGTCTAAGCCGCTCAGGTTCAGGCACTCGGGTAGTCCTCAGAGGCGCAGACTCAGTTGGGCCTGCGTTTTGTGCCCTTCCCGGGTCCGAGCAGCTCAGGTGATCAGGTGTTTGGTGAGCGCGGTCGCTGCGACTTATCGCCTCCCCCATCCCTGCTGCTCAGTTTTCTGGGTGTACTACCGGCACACCTTCTCAGGCAGATGTTGACCGTCCAGAATCCCAAGAAATCTTAGTCAGCAACAAAGCCTGCTTGCAGTTTGGTAGATAATGCCTCTCTGGGGCCGCGATTGCCCCCTTCTGGCTCTGGCTGCCTGTCAGCAGAGGGGGATGGTCTGCAGCCGGCTAGCTCTGCTCAGTCCTTTGTTCTGTGTGGGGGCCTGATGGTGTCTTAAGTTAGGGCTTTTCACGTAGCTCTCTCATCAGTCCTTTGTTCTGTGAGCAGGCCTGGCTGTGTCTTAGGTTAGGGCTTTTCGTGTGGTAGCTATCCCCCAGTCTGGTTTGCTATCCCAAGTTAGTTCCCTCAGATTGCCCTTGGGGCATTGAGGCCCGGTCCTTACTCTAAGCATTGCAGCCTGCGCCTCCCTGCCCAGCCCCCACTTGCTAGCGGCAGATGCAGGCGTCTGTGCTGCTTCACTGCTGGGGGAGTTACCATTGGGCACGTAATCTGTGGGTTTTAATTATTTATTTATTTTTCCTCCTGGTTATGTTGCCCTCTGTGGTTCCAAGGCTCGCCACAGACTTAGCAGTGAGAGTGTTTCCTGGTGTTTGGAAACTTCTCTCTTTTTTAAGACTCCCTTCCTGGGACGGAGCTCCATCCCTACCTCTTTTGTCTCTCTTTTTGTCTTTTATATTTTTTCCTACCTCCTTTCAAAGACAATGGGCTGATTTTCTGGGTGCCTGATGTCCTCTGCTGGCATTCAGAAGTTGTTTTGTGGAATTTAGTCAGCGTTTAAATGTTCTTTTGATGAATTTGTGGGGGAGAAAGTGGTCTCCCCGTCCTATTCCTCCACCATCTTAGGACCGCCTCCTGTGTATTGCTTTTTAATCCATCCAGCCATGCTTTTTAATCCATCCAGCCACTGTATCTTTTGATTGGTGAATTCAATCCATTTGAGTGATTTAGAGTGATTATTGATAGATGAGGATTTAGTTACTGCCATCTTATCTTCTGTTTTTTGATTGCTCTGTTGTTGTTCAGTTGCTCAGTCCTGTCTGACTCTTTGTGGCCCAATGGACTGCAGCGTGCCAGGCTTCCATGTCCTTCACTACCTCCTGGAGTTTGCTCAAACTCATGTCCATTGCTGCTGCTGCTGCTAAGTCGCTTCAGTTGTGTCCAAGTCTGTGCAACCTCTCAGACAGCAGCCCACCAGCTCTCCCTTCCCTGGGATTCTCCAGGCAAGAATACTGGAGTGGGTTGCCATTTCCTTCTCCAATGCATGCATGCATGCTAAGTTGCTTCAGTCATGTCCAACTCTATGCAACTCTATGGACAGCAGCCCACCAGGCTCTTCTGTCCACAGGGTTCTCCAGGCAAGAATACTGGAGTGGGTTGCCAGTTCCTTCTCCCCATGTCCATTGAGTGTCATCCAACCATTTCATCCTCTGTCACCCGCTTCTCCTCCTGCCCTCAATCTTTCCCAGCATCAGGGGCTTTTCAAATGAGTCGGCTCTTCACATCAGGTGACCAAAGTGTTGGAGGTTCAGCTTCAGCGTCAGTCCTTCCAATGAATATTCAGGGTTGATTTCCTATAGGAGTGACTGATTTGATCTCCAAGGGACTCTCAAGAGTCTTCTCCAGTGCCACAGCTCGAAAGCATCAATTCTTTGGCACCCAGCCTTCTTTATAGTCCAACTCTCACATCCATACATGACTACTAGAAAATCGTACATAGCTTTGACTAGATGGACCTTTGTTGGCAAAGTGATGCCTCTGCTTTTTAATATGCTGTCTAGGTTTGTCATAGCTTTTCCTCCAAGGAGCAAGCATCTTTTAATTTCAGGGCTACAGTAGCCATCCACAATGATTTTGGAGCCCAAGAAAATAAAGTGTCACTGTTTCCATTTATCCCCATCTATTTGCCATGAAGTGATGGAACCAGATGCCATGATCTTAGTTTTTTTGCATGTTGACTTTTAAGCCAGCTTTTTCACTCTCCTCTTTCACTTTCATCAAGAGTCTCTTTAGTTCTTCTTCGCTTTCTGCCATAAAGGGGGGTGTCATCTGCAATATCTGAGTTTATTGATATTTCTTCCAGCTATCTTGATTCCAGCTTGAGCTTCACCCAGCTCCTCTTTTTACATGATGTACTCTGCATTTCAGAGAAGGTAAAGGCAACCCACTCCAGTACTCTTGCCTGGAAAATCCCATGGATGGAGGATCCTGGTAGGCTGCAGTCCATGGGGTCGCTAAGAGTCGGACTTCACTTTCACTTTTCACTTTCATGCACTGAAGGGGGAAATGGCAACCCACTCCAGTGCTCTTGCCTGGAGAATCCCAGGGACAGGGGAGCCTGGTGGGCTGCCGTCTATGGCGTCGCACAGAGTTGGACACGACTGAAGCAACTTAGCAGCAGCAGCAGCAACTCTGCATATAAGTTAAATAAGCAAGGTGACAATATACAGCCTTGACATACTCCTTTCCCAATTTTGAACCAGTCCATTGTTCCATGTCCAGTTCTAATTGGTTGCTCTGTATCTCCATTATTTCTTTTTCATTCTTTTTTGATCTACCATTTTGTTTCGTGGTTTTCTCTGATATTTTTCTCAGTTTCTTTCTCTTGTTTTTGGCTTTGGTGGGTCTTCGTTGCTGAACTTTGGCTTTCCCTAGTTTGGCTAGTGGGGGCCACTCTTTGTTGTGGTGTGTGGACTCTCATTTGGTGGTCTCTCATGTTGCAGGGCACAGACTATAGGTGCGCTGGCTTCAGTAGTTGCAGTGTATGGACTCAGTAACTTTGGCTCACAGGCTCTTGAGCACAGCCTCAGTAGTTGTTGGGCACAAGCTCAATTGCTTTATGGCATGTGGGATCCTCTTGCCCCAGGGATTGAAGCAGTGTCCCCTGCATTGCAGGACAGATTCTTAACCACCAGACCACCAGAGAAGCCCTCCTGCCTTTTTTTTCTTTTGTTTGGTGTCTCTGCTTGTTTTTTTTTTTTTTCTGCTTGTTGTTAAGTTGCTAAGTCATGTCTGACTCTTGGCATCCCCACCAACTGTAGCCCACCAAGCTCTTCTGTCTATGGGATTTCCCAGGCAAGAATACTGGAGTGGGTTGCCATTTACTTCTCCAGGGATTTCTTCTCAACCCAGGGATCAAACCCTCATCTCCTTCTTGGCAGACAAATTCTTTACCACTGAGCCACCAGAAAATTTTCTGCTTTAGATTTATGTTTTATGGTTACCAAAAGGTTTGTATACAACATCTCACAGATAAACTAGTCCTTTTTCTGTTGATAGCATCTTATCTTCATTTGCCTATATAGGTTATGTCCTTTTCCCCATTCTTGTTCATGTTTTTGTTTCTCAAATTACCTTTCTTTATGTTGTGAATTTGTTACCAAATTGAAGTAGCTATAGTTATGTTTCCCTCTTTTCTGCTTTAACATTTATGCTAAAATAAAATGTTAAAAAGCCTATTTTGATGTAGTTACAGTTTTATGATTCTATTACCTTACTCAAACTTTCGTGAACTTTTTTGCCTTTTTGTTTCTGGTAGAAGAACTCTTCTCAGCATTTTTTGTAAGGCATAGCTTTTGTTTGTCTGAAAAACTCTTTATTTCGCATTCATATCTGAATGATTACTTTGCTGGATAGAGTATTCTTGGGTGACAGTTTTTATCTTTCAGTATTTTGAGAATGTCAATTCCACTCCCTCCTGACCTGTAGAGTTTCTGCTAAGAAATCTGTTGATAGCCTAATGTAGGTTCCTTTGTAGGTTACCATCCTTTTCCCCTGCCTTTGAAATTCTTTCTGTGTCACTGACTTATGAAGACAACTTTGGTACAGTGCATCTTGCAGAAGATCTTTTTGCATTGAGGCAACAGTTCTCCTAGCTTCATGGACTTGTATATACAGTTCCTTCTGCAGACTTGGGAAATTCTCAGCTATTATTTCTTTCTTCTCCTTGCTCCTTTCTCCCTCTCTTTTCCTTTTGGGATATCCATTATCCTAATACTGCCCTTCTTAAAAGAGTCAGCTAGCTTTCTTTGCACTTACTCACTTTAAAAAATATTTCAATTCTCTTTTCTCCTTGTATCATCTATTTCTATCTTCAAGCTCACTAATTCTGTCTTCCGTATGGTCTGCTCTATTTCCAGTGTTTTGTAATGCATTCTTCAACTCATTTATTAAGTTCTTTAGCTCCAGATTTTCTGATTGGTTCATTTTACTTTCAGTGTCTTTGGTAAAGTATTTCTTGTGTTTATTAATTTTATACCTGAACTAATTGGTATCCTGATTTATCTTGTAGCTCATTGAATTTTACGATAGCTATTTTGAATTCTCTTATCAGTTAGATCACAATATTCTGTGATTTTTAATTTTGGTTTCTGGAGAACTGTCATTTTCTTTTTGTGGTGCAGTGTTACTGTGGTTTTTTATGGTGCTTAATGAGGTGTTACTCTGCTGGCCCATTTCAAGTGGCAGAAACCTTTCTTCTTTTTTTTGTTGTTGTTTTAGTCGCTAAGTCGTGTCTGGCTCTTTTGAGACCCTGTGGACTGTAGCCCTCCAGGTTCCTCTGTCCATGGGATTTCCCAGGCAAGAACACTGGAATAGGTTGCCATTTCCTTCTCCAGGGAATCTTCCTAACCCAGGGATCAAACCTGTATCCCCTGCATTGCAGGCAGATTCTTTACCATTGAGTGACCAGGGAAGCCCCTTTCATTTCTAGGTAAAACTTTTTGTTTCTGATAATTCAACAGATTGCTGCTGCTAAGTCACTTCAGTCGTGTCCGACTCTGTGTGACCCCAGGGACAGCAGCCAAGCAGGCTCCCCTGTCCCTGGGATTCTCCAGGCAAGAACACTACTGGAGTGGGTTGCCATTTCCTTCTCCAGTGCATGAAAGTGAAAAGTGAAAGTGAAGTCTCTCAGTCGTGCCCGACTCTTAGCGACCCCATGGACTGTGGCCCACCAGGCTCCTCCGTCTATGGGATTTTCCAGGCAAGAGTACTGGAGTGGGGTGCCATTGCCTTCTCCGATTCAACAGATTAGGCCTTTCTTTTATCTTCCAGTAGGTGGTGCTATAGCACAAGTTTTTGGCTTCTCTTACCTGCACTGCCTCTGGTTATATTTAACAGTCAGCACTTTCCACTCTTCACCACCTCCATCAGAGGTATCTCCCAGTGCCTTTGTTGTTACTGCTTATGCTTCCAGGGTCATTGGTGCTATGCTGCTGGTGGTGTGGCTGGTGTCACTCCCTGGGGCACCAGGATGGTGGACAGTTCTGCCATGTCTAGGATTTCCTGAGGCGCAGACTTTCCCACTGCAGGTTGGGGTGGCACAGGTGGCACAGGAACCCTGGCCATGTTCAGTGTTGTCAGATGAGGACTCTGTGGCTGTAAGCGAGGGGAGGGGTCAGAATCATGGGTACCTCCACGGCTAGAGAGGCAAGGTCCCAGACCCTACTACCACTGCCATCCAGTTAATCTGTGGCTGTTGGGCACCGCTGTAGCCAGGAGGCCGGAGTTGTATCCACTGCTTACCTTGTTGCCAACGAGTTCTCCAGGACTGCAAGTTCAGCTGCCATGGCTTGGGGGACCAGGATTACAGGCACCAACTCCACTGTTCCCCAAATTCCACATACTCTATAAGTCTAGTCCACCCACCTTTAGATATACAGCTATGTTGAAATCTCCAGTGCTCTGGTTTGTTGGGCAGAAGCACTTTTGTTGAGTTGTGGATGTTTTACTGGTTGTAGATAGGAGAGAGACAAAGAGAGCATCTTCCTTTGCCTTGATGCTGATATCACTCTGTTCAATTTTAATGAAACTAATGATACAGTCCCCAATTTATGTTTCGATTTACTATTTTTAAACTTTATGATGGTGTGAAAGCAATACAAATTCAGTAGAAAACATACTTTAAATTCTGAATTTTGATCTTTTCTTGGGCTAGTGGTATGCAGTACTATACTCTCTTGTGATAAAGGCAGTGGCAGTGAGCCACACCTCCCAATCAAATATGCAGTCACAGGGGTAAAGAACTGATACACTTATAATCATTCTGTACCCAGACAGCCATTCTGATTTTCATCTTTAGCATGGCATTCAATAAATCACATGAGATATACAATACTTTATTATAAATTTGGTTTTGTGTTAGGTGATTTTGCCAAACTGTAGGGTATTGAAAATGTTCTGAGCATGTTTAAGGTGGGTTAGGCTAAGCTATGATATTGAGTAGGTTAAGTGTATTAAATTCATTCTCAAGTTACTATATTTTCAACTTATAGTGGGTTTATCAAGACTTAACCCCATCATAAGTTGATGGAGACCTGTACTTTGGGCTTATATCAATTTTTATACTATTTGTTTAATCAAATAGTTTTCATTATTCAATTTCCCCTCTTTTAATTTGATATATGTTCTTCAGTAGTTACTCTATAAATTACAACCTAAACACTTGACTTATTGTAGATAAATACAAATTATTTAGAGCTTCCCTAGTGGCTTAGTGGTTAAAAAAAAAAAAAAAAATCTGACAGTGCAGGAGACACAGGTTTGATCCCTGGTCTGGGAAGATCCCACATGCCACAGAGCAACTAAGCCTGTGCCACAACTATTAAGCCTGTGCTCTAGAGCCCGCGAGCCACAACTACTGAAGCCCATGTGCCCTAGACCCTGTGCCTTGTAACTAGAGAAGCCACCGCAATGAGAAGCCCATGCTCCACAACTGGAGAGTAGTTCCCGCTTGCCACCACTAGAGAAAAGCCCCCACAGCAACGAAGACCCAGCACAGCCAAAGATAAATAAAATAAGTAAATAAATAAATGCAAATTATTTTACCATTTCCTGATAATGCTAGATCTTTAGGATAATTCCATTTATCTCCATTTTCATTACTTTTGCTTTATATTTTAATTCTACATATTATTTTAAATTCTAAGACTCATTGTTAATATTGTTTTTCTTATATGGTTAGTATTTATTTATATTTAACCACAGTTTTTTTTTTAAGTTCTCTTCATTCCTACTTATATTTCCATGCTTCTCTTTGGGATCATTTTCCTTCTGAATGAAGAATTCCTCTCAGCATTTATTTCAATACAGCTTGCTGATGATATATTCTCTATTTTTGCTTGTTTAAAAACATCTTTATTTCACTTTTACTTCTAAAAGGATATTTTCAGTTGGTTGCAGGTTTATTTTTTGAAGTCTGAAACTACTGTTTTATTGCTTTCATTGTTTCTATTAAGAATCAGACTAATGCCTTCTGATTGTTCATTCAAAGATACTGTATTTTTTTACTGTGAGTGCTTTTAAGATTTTCATTTTGATTTTCAACTGTTTGTATGTGATGTGCCAAGGAGTGGTTCTCTTTGTTTTATACTGCTTTGAGGTTACGAAGCTTCTTGAGTCTGTTTATTGATATCTTTCATCAGTTTTGGAAAACCATCTGCCATATTTCTTCAAATATATTTTCTTCCTCATTATTTCCTTTTTTCCCATGATTCCTACTTCATATATGTTAGCACTTCTGACTGACCAGCAAGTTTCTTACACTGCATTTTTTACTCATATACATATTTCATTTCTATTTTTGATTCTGTGTTTCAGTTTGGACCTGTCACTCCATTTAGTCTTTTACTATGTCCTGTGTGCTATTAAACCTATCAGTTAGGTTCATTGAGCTCTTGTGGGGTTTCCAATCCAACTAGCCATACTGTGATTCAGTTTTAATACTAATAACCAGATTTAACATCAGATTCTTAAGGGCTTAGTCCTCCTCAAGATTGACCTTACCTCATGTGCTAATGGCCACAGTTCAGCTGGTCCCCAGGTCCCCCTCACTTCCAATCAACTGGCTACAAATTCAGGAGTTCCCATGACCCCCTCAGAGTCAGTAACTCACTAGAATGAAAAATACTATACTTAAAATCACAGTTTTATTGTAAAGGTTACAGATCAGGAAGAGCCAAAAGAAGAGACACATAGAGAAAGGTCTGAGAAGAAACATGGAGCTTCTGTGCACTCTACTTGTGGAACCTGGGCATGCCACTCTTCTGGCACATTGTTGTGTTTTAAATCCTGGCTTGCTGACTCCAGTGTCTGTATTACCCATTGGTCTGTTTCCACTGGTACAATTTATGGTAGTAATAAATATGACCATTTAAGAGGTTGTATCAATGAACATGGGAGCTAGTGACCCATGGTGCTCTCTACTAGATAGTAAAATGTAGTCAAAGTATATCAACTCATTCAAAATTTAGCACTTAGAAATAAAACATAATAAATGGGACGTTAAAACTTATTTGTGTTCTCTTGGTTGTATTTACTTCATAAAGCAAGAAAGTACACCATATCAAGGTTATATGAATCCTTAAAAATCATTATCAGTGTCCCCTAAGAAAGGAGAAGGCACTATTGGAATGACTTTTGTTGTGCATGCGTGCTCAGTCATGTCCAAATCTTTGCCACCCTCCTCTGTCCATGAGATTTTCCAGGCAAGGATACTGCAGTAGATTGCCATTGCCTCCTCCAGGGAATCTTCCTGACCCAGAGGTTGAACCCATGTCTCCTGCATTGGCAGGTGATTCTTTATCACTGAGCCACTGGGGAAGACCACAGAAAAGACTACAATATTAATTATAATACTGTTATATCAATGAGGGCATGGCATACTATACAATCTATGTGACTTTTATCTAAGGCCAATAAGTTGATGAAGAGTACAGCTTATTGCCTCTGACATAATTTTTATACTATTCAGCTACTATCCACCATATTTAACATTATTGTCTTAGCCATCTGTTCCCTTTCTTTCCTCAGGCATCCTGTTATATTTCTTATGCTTTAAGTTTTCATCTCTTTTTTTCACTTTCTTCAGTTGGTACCCATAGACATTGATATCTCCACTTCTGTCATTTAGGCCCTCACCTTTAAGACACTTAAGGCATACAAATGAATGATTGTATGTTTCGGTAAAAATTTCCTAAGCCACTTACAAAAAATTCTATACAATATAATGATGCTGTCAGAATTTGGAAAACTACTTCTAATTTGTTTCAGATGAAAAAAATCACTTTATAACACCATGTATTTTAAAGTATATGCTGCTGTGTGTGCTCGGTTGTTCAGTCATGTCTGACTGTTTGCAACTCCATGGACTGTAGCCTGCCAAGCTCCTCTGTCCACGGAATTTTCCAAGCAAGAATACTAGAGTGAGTTGCCATTTCCTACTCCAGGGTATCTTCTCGACCCAGGGATCAAACCCACATCTCCTGCATTGGCAGGCAGATTCTTTACCACTGTGCCACCTGGGAAGACCCTATTTAAAAGTATATACATACTGTTTAATGATCTCAAAATACATGTAATTTAACTATTTTTATTTATTTAAATATCTCTGAGAGTTGATGTTATCAGTTTATTAATTTTTAGAAATAAACCATTTTTTGATATTCAGAAAAAAGTTTTAATTACAACAATAAAACGTATTTGTATTTCCTGGAGTTCTTTAAATGAAGTCTTCCTTCATGAAAGCTTGTTCTTTGCATTCATTAAGAACTCATTCATAAAATGAAGAATACTACTATTGTAACAGACATTTCTATTGCTGAAGTAAGCTGAGCAGTATTATGCAGTATTCTACAACATGACACTTCTGTTTTGCTTTATGCTTTTAGTTTTGGAACTACAACAGCAGAAAATACTCATCATAGAAATTTACTGAAAGTTTTTAAGAAGGAGGTCTTTGTTATAAGTGCAAGTTTCTCTCGTCAGCTTCAAAATAAGATGCTTCCTTTTCACTTATTTTTCTTTCAATAAACAATTATTGAGTGGCTATTCTGTGGAGATACAAAAATAGATAAAGTCTATGTTTTTGTAGAGCGAATAGAATCTGGTATAGGAAATAAACTGAAAAGGCAGTAATTTTAATACCATGTGGTGAGTGGTATGATAATATTTATTCTTAGAGCTATTACAGCATAAATAAGGATTAGTGAACCTTGAGTAGAGATCAAGGATGGCTTCTTATAGAAAATAATGCTACGAGCTAAATTTTGAAGGCTAAATAAGAGTTAACCAAGCAAAGGAAAGGGGGAATGTTTTTCTGGCTGAAGGAAAAACGTGATGTTTTGAAGCAGCATGAGGCTTATAGAAAACTCTGAAATGAGGTTGGAGAGTTAGGCCAGTTTGTTTTCCAGAATATTTGAACAAAGCAAATATGAAAGGAGGCCATTGAATAATTTAATTTATATTGTAGGGAATGAAATATATATATATCCATCTTTAGTGTCAACTAATTTAATAAAAGTTGAATACTTTCTTTTGTGTAATACTCCTTAAAAAAACATATAACTCTGTTTCAGTATTTGAATTATGTTAGTATGGATATTTGTTTAGAATTTGAATGTGTTTTCCTTACATTTCTAATGCATTACTTTCAAGAAACTAAACCTATAAATTTTCTAATTGTATTGGATTAGAATAAATTCCAAATGGAAACAGTTTTCCCATTAAAGTCTGTTTTTATAACTGTTATCTTTTTTTAATCTTTTGCAGAATTCCTGTACCTCAACCAGAAACTTCTTCACAAACAAAAGAAAGTAAACCAAGCATGCCAAGCTCCTTCCACTGTATGTTGGTTTGATAATGATAATGATTTTATGAAGACTTTGTGGAACACTATTATTATATACATACTGCTGTTTGATTTGATTGTGCATTTTTGGGTTGTGCCTGCCACTGGCATAATATAAGTACTTTAAATAGATATGTAGCTAGTTATTTTTGTTTCTATTTTTATTTATATTACCTTAAATCCTTGTCAAAAGTACTAGTCCAAAATTGTTCTGAAATTTGCACCAGTACAACACTTAATTCCCTAAGAAAAATAAATGCAAAAAAGCAAAATGGTTGTCTGAGGAGGCCTTACAAATAGCCGTGAAAAGAAGAGAAGCGAAAAGCAAAGGAGAAAAGGAAAGATACTCCCATTTGAATGCAGAGTTCCAAAGAATAGCAAGGAGAGATAAGAAAGCCTTCCTCAGCAATCAATACAAAGAAATGGAGGAAAACAATAGAATGGGAAAGACTAGAGATATCTTCAAGAAAATTAGAGACACCAAGGGAACATTTCATGCAAAGATGGACACAATAAAGGACAGAAATGGTATGGACCTAACAGAAGCAGAAGATATTTAAGAAGAGGTGGCAAAAATACACAGAAGAACTGTACAAGAAAGATCTTCACAACCCAGATAATCACGAAGGCGTGATTACTCACACTCACCTAGAGCCGGACATCCTGGAATATGAAGTCAGGTGGGCCTTAGGAAGAATCACTACGAACAAAGCTAGTGGAGGTGATGGAATTCCAGTTGAGCTGTTTCAATTCCTAAAACATGATGGTATGAAAGTGCTGCACTTAATTTTCCAGCAAATTTGGAAAACTCAGCAGTGGCCACAGAACTGGAAAAGATCAGTTTTCATTCCAATCCCAAAGAAAGTCAACGCCAAAGAATACTCAGACTACCACACAATTGGACTCATCTCACATGCTAGTAAAGTAATGCTCAAAAATCTCCAAGCCAGGCTTCAGCAATATGTGAACCCTGACCTTCCAGATGTTCAAGCTGGTTTTAGAAAAGGCAAAGGAACCAGAGATCAAATTGCCAACATCAGCTGGATCATCAAAAAAGCAAGAGAGTTCCAGAAAAACATCTATTTCTGCTTTATTGACTACGCCAAAGCCTTTGACTGTGTGGATCACAATAAATTGTGGAAAATTCTGAAAGAGATGGGAATACCAGACCACCTGACCTGCCTCTTGAGAAACCTGTATGCAGGTCAGGAAGCAACAGATAGAACTGGACATGGAACAACAGACTGGTTCCAAATAGGAAAAGGAGTACGTCAAGGCTATATATTGTTACCCCGCTTATTTAACTTATATGCAGAGTACATCATAAGAAATGCTGGGCTGGAGGAAGCACAAGCTGGAATCAAGATTTCCAGGAGAAATGCCAATAACCTCAGATATGAAGATGACACCACCCTGATAGCAGAAAGTGAAGAGGAACTAAAGAGCCTCTTGATGAAAGTGAAAGAGGAGAGTATAAAAAGTTCGCTTAAAGCTCAGCATTTAGAAAACTAAGATCATGGCATCCGGTCCCATCACTTAATGGCAAATAGATGGGGAAACAGTGGCTGATTTTTTTTTTCTGGGCTCCAAAATCACTGCAGATGGTGATTGCAGCCATGAAATTAAAAGACGCTTACTCCTTGGAAGGAAAGTTATGACCAACCTAGACAGCATATTAAAAGGCAGAGACATTACTTTGCCAACAAAGGTCCGTCTAGTCAAGGCTATGGTTTTTCCAGTAGTCATGTATGGATGTGAGAGTTGGACTATAAAGAAGGCTGAGCGCCGAAGAATTGATGCTTTTGAACTGTGGTGTTGGAGAAGACTCTTGAGAGTCCCTTGGACTCCAAGGAGATCTAACCAGTCCATCCTAAAGGAGATCAGTCCTGGGTGTTCATTGGAGGCCCTGAGGTTGAAACTGAAACTCCAATACTTTGGCCACCTGATGGAAAGAAGTGACTCATTTGAAAAGACCCTGATGCTGGGAAAGATTGAGGGCAGGAGGAGATGGGGACAACAGAAGATGAGATGGTTGGATGGCATCACTGACACAATGGACATGGGTTTGGGTAGACTCCAGAAGTTGGTGATGGACAGGGAGGCCTGGCGTGCTATGGTCCATGGGGTCAAAAAGTGTCGGACACGACTGAGTAACTGAACTGAACACTTAGTAAATTGGTTCCCTGGTAGTACATTCCTTCAGATGTACTATTTTTAATTAAGAGAAGAATGAAGTAGGAAGTTTAATTTTTATTTGACAATAACCGTAGTTAAAGCTTAAAAGATAGTTGTAGTTTCAGTTTTTGGGCTTTTTTTTCTGAAGTGACACAAATTTTATGACACAAATTTAGTTCTGGCAGGGTATCCTTAAAGTGAGTTTGTTTAAAGCAGATCTTATAAGGAGTCGTCTCTGTAGACATTTTAATACTTTAGATCCTTCTTGCTTTATGAGTTATTCTTATTTGAGAATTGACTTCTAGTCAGTCTGACAGATTAAGAACCCACAAAGGGATTTGGATTGTACTCCCCCCCAAATAAAAGATAGAAAATAAGAGGGAAATCATTGTAGTATAAATATATAACCAAGTTGAAAGCAAGAATTAAAAATCCCTAAGTGGCAGAAACAAAAAAGATTAAGTGGTGAATAGGAACTAAAACTAAAACTGCTCATGGACATTTAAGAACTAGAGGCCTAAATGATCATAGACTGAGGTGTAATAACCACTTAGAAAACAGAGTCCAGAGCACAGGCCTCTTGGATTTGAAGTAGAACCAATATAAACTTGAAAGGTTATTAATGGTCAGATAAATTATTGCCATCAACATGGGGAAGTATCAAGGAGTTTCCTGTAGTCCCTGGACAATGAATAGGAAAAATTGCATTGACTTAGTATCCACTGAATTGAAAACCATTGTTAAATATCAAATTCTCTTTCACTGGTCTATATGTATGTCCCTATGCCAGCACCACAGTGTTTTGATTACTATAGCTTTGTATCAGCTGTTGAAATTGGGGTGTATGAGCCCTCCAACTTTGTCCCTGTTGTTCAAGATTGCTTTAGCATTGAGGAGTCTTGTAATTCCATATAAAATTTAAGGATCCATTTGACCATTTCTGCAAAATAAGCTTTTGCGATTTTGATATGGGTTGCATTGAGTCTGCAGGTAGTTTGGATAGTATTGATGTCTTAATAATATTAGTTCTTCTAGTCCATTAACATGGGATTTTTTTCTGTTCATTTTTAGGTATTCTTTAATTTATTTCAACAATGTTTTGTAGTTTTCAGTATAGAAGTCTTTCACCTCCTTGCTTAAATTTTATTCCTAGGTATTTTCTTCTTTTAGTTGCTATTTTAAATGGAATAGCATTTTAAATTTTCTTTTGAATCTCTTTACTTGCTATCAGATCAGATCAGTCCCTCAGTCGTGTCCAACTCTTTGCAACCCCATGAATCGCAGCACGCCAGGCCTCCCTGTCCATCACCAACTCCCAGAGTTCACTCAAACTCACGTCCCTAGAGTCAGTGATGCCATCCAGCCATCTCATCCTCTGTCGTCCCCTTCTCCTCTTGCCCCCAATCCCTCCCAGCATCAGAGTCTTTTCCAATGAGTCAACTCTTCACATGAGGTGGCCAAAGTCCTGGAGTTTCAGCTTTAGCATCATTCCTTCCCAAGAAATCCCAGGGCTGATCTCCTTCAGAATGGACTGGTTGGATCTCCTTGCAGTCCAATGGACTCTCAAGAGTCTTCTCCAACACCACAGTTCAAAAGCATCAATTCTTCAGTGCTCAACCTTCTTCACAATACCAACTCTCACATCCATACATGACCACAGGAAAAACCATAGCCTTGACTAGACGAACCTTTGTTGGCAAAGTAATGTCTCTGCTTTTGAATATGCTATCTAGGTTGGTCATAACTTTCCTTCCAAGGAGTAAGCATCTTTTAATTTCATGGCTGCAGTCACCATCTGCAGTGATTTTGGAGCCCCCAAAAATAAAGTCTGACACTGTTTCCACTGTTTCCCCATCTATTTGCCATGAAGTGATGGGACCGGATGCCATGATCTTCATTTTCTGAATGTTGAGCTTTAAGCCAACTTTTTCACTCTCCACTTTCACCTTCATCAAGAGGCTTTTTAGTTCCTCTTCACTTTCTGCCATAAGGGTGGCATCATCTGCATACCTGAGGTTATTGATATTTCTCCTGGAAATCTTGATTCCAGCTTATGTTTCTTCCAGTCCAGTGTTTCTCATGATGTACTCTGCGTATAAGTTAAATAAACAGGGTGACAAGATACAGCCTTGACGTACTCCTTTTCCTATTTAGAACCAGTCTGTTGTTCCATGTCCAGATCTAACTGTTGCTTCCTGACCTGCATACAAATTTCTCAAGAGGCAGATCAGGTGGTCTGGTATTCCCATCTCTTTCAGAATTTTCCACAGTTTATTGTGATCCACACAGTCAAAGGCTTTGGCATAGTCAATAAAGCAGAAATAGAGGCTTTTCTGGAACTCGCTTGCTTTTTCCATGATCCAGTGGATGTTGGCAATTTGATCTCTGGTTCCTCTGCCTTTTCTAAAACCAGCTTGAACATCTGGAAGGTCAGGGTTCACATACTGCTGGAGCCCGGCTTGGAGAATTTTGAGCATTACTTTACTAGCGTGTGAGATGAGTGCAATTGTGCGGTAGTCTGAGCATTCTTTGGCATTGCCTTTCTTTGGGATTGGAATGAAAACTGACCTTTTCCAGTCCTGTGGCCTCTGCTGAGTTTTCCAAATTTGCTGGCATATTGAGTGCATTACTTTCACAGCATCATCTTTCAGGATTTGGAATAGCTCAACTGGAATTCCATCACCTCCACTAGCTTTGTTCGTAGTGATGCTTTCTAAGGCCCACTTGACTTCACATTCCGGGATGTCTGGCTCTAGGTCAGTGATCACACCATCATGATTATCTGGGTCGTGAAGATCTTTTTTGTACAGTTCTTCTGTGTATTCTTGCCATCTCTTCTTAATATCTTCTGCTTCTGTTAGGTACATACCATTTCTGTCCTTCATCGAGCCTATCTTTGCATGAAATGTTCCTTTGGTAGCTCTGATTTTCTTGAAGAGATCTCTAGTCTTTCCCATTCTGTTGTTTTCCTCTATTTCTTTGCATTGATCACTGAAGAAGGCTTTCTTATCTCTTCTTGCTATTCTTGGGAACTCTGCATTCAGATGTTTATATCTTTACTTTTCTCCTTTGCTTTTCGCTTCTCGTCTTTTCAAAGCTATTTGTAAGGCCTCCCAAGACAGCCATTTTGCTTTTTACATTTCTTTTCCATGGGGATGGTCTTGATCCCTGTCTCCTGTACAATGTCACGAACCTCATTCCATAGCTCATCAGGCACTCTATCTATCAGATCTAGGCCCTTAAATCTATTTCTCACTTCCACTGTATAATCATGAGGGATTTGATTTAGGTCATACCTGAATGGTCTAGTGGTTTTCCCTACTTTCTTCAATTTAAGTCTGAATTTGGCAATAAGGAGTCCATGGTCTGAGCCACAGTCAGCTACTGGTCTTGTTTTTGCTGACTGTATAGAGCTTCTCCATCTTTGGCTGCAAAGAATATAATCAGTCTGATTTCAATGTTGACCATCTGGTGATGTCCATGTATAGAGTCTTCTCTAGTGTTGTTGGAAGAGTGTGTTTGTTATGACCAGTGCATTTTCTTGGCAAAACTCTATTAGTCTTTGCCCTGCTTCATTCTGTATTCCAAGGCCAAATTTGCCTGTTACTTCAGGTGTTTCTTGACTTCCTACTTTTGCGTTCCAGTCCCCTATAATGAAAAGGACATCTCTTTTGGGTGTTAGTTCTAAAAGGTCTTGTAGGTCTTCATAGAACCGTTCAACTTCAGCTTCTTCATCATTACTGGTTGGGGCATAGACTTGGATTACTGTGATATTGAATGGCTTGCCTTGGAAACGAACAGAGATCATTCCGTCATTTTTGAGATTGCATCCAAGTACTGCATTTCGGACTCTTTTGTTACTTGCTATAGGTCTGTGGAGATTTTTTTTCCTTTTTTTTCTTTTGAATGAGTTTTGGTAATTTTTTTTGCTTTTATGAATTTGTTTCAGCTCATTTTTCTAATTTATGGTGTATGATTGTTCATAGTATTCTATTTTAATTCTTCTTATCTCTGTAATGAATCACATTGTATTTCTGAATTTAGTTATTTATGTCTTCACTCCTTGGGTGTGTAGAGGTGACGATTATCAATTTTGCTAGCCTTTACATAGGACAAGCTTTTGCTGTCTTAGATTCTATTAAGTTTTTTATTCTCTATTTCATTTATATTTACTTTAAGCATAATTACTTCTGTCACTCCTAGTTCCTTTAAATTTAATGTTACATTATTGAATATCTTTTTTAATATCAGTATTTATGTTATAAATTTCCCTCTGATCACTACTTTCACTGAATCCTAAAAGTTGTTATGTTGTATTTTCATTTTTGTTTATGTACCATAATACTATACCTCAGGGTTGGTTGGTTGGTTGTTTTTTAACTTATGTGAACAGAGGCAACTCAGTTAGTCTATATGTCAACCTACTCATCTCTGAAATTGACATCAGGCTTCCCAGATGGCTCAGTAGTAAAGAATCAGCTGCCAGTGCAGGAGATGCAGGTTCAGTCCCTGGGTCAAGAAGATCCCCTGGAGGAGGAAATGGCAACCCACTCCAGTATTCTTGCCTGGGAAATTCCATGGACAGAGGAGCCTGGTTGGCTACAGTCCATGGCATTGCAAAGAGTTAGATGGGACTCAGCGACTGGCATGCACTCAAAAGGGATGATAGCATCCCTTTATTTACTTAATAAAATTAGCCTAAGACTTTTAAACAGATGTTCGAAAGTACTTTTTAAACTGTAAATGTTTCTCAGAGTTGTCACATTTGTATAGCATCCCTCTACAAAAAAAATCTGGAAACTAAGTAAAAATAATCAGTTAATTCTTACAGATTATGTGAGTATAAACCCTGGGATGTGTTACCATATGAATGACTGGTTTAATTTTTTACTTTTTTTGAATCTATATGATTTTCATAATAAATTATTTTGCCCAGGCTTATAAATAATTGCCTTTAAATTTAATTTCTCTTTATTTTTTCTTGATTATTATCAATATTTAAAATATATTGATAACTTTTAGCTATTCAGAGCAAGCAAACCTTAAAGAAACTGATAATTAAATTTAAATGGTCAGAATTGTTAAAAAAAAAAAATAGAGAAATGTAACTAGAGTGTGAGCAAAAGATCAAATCTTATTCAGTTAGTGTAGTGTCCCAAATCCCCAATATGGCATTCCTGTTAACAAGATAGTTTCTCAAGAAGTGTCCGATACATGAAGTTGATAATGGTTCTTCCTAATTTACAGAACTCTTTTACATTTTTTCTTTTTTAAATTGAGGTATAATTAGCATATAATATTATATTAATTTCAGGTGTACAGCATATTGATTTGGTATTTGTATGTATAGCAGAATGATTACCACAATAAGTCTAGTTAACATTCATTACCATACATAGTTATAAAAATTTGTTTTCTTGTGATGAAAAAGATCTACTCTTAGTAAGTTTCAGATATGCAGTATGGTATTAACTATAGTCACCAAGCTGTACATTACATCTCCATGACTTATTTATTTTATAACTTTTGACCCACTTCACCCACCCCCTCCCAAACCCTTGTTTCTGGCAACCATCAGTCAGTTTTCTGTATCTGTGAGCTTGTTTTTTTGAGTGGTCTTGTTTTTATTCCACATATAAGTAAGATCATATATTTGTCTTTGTCTGACTTACTTAACTTAGCATGGTGTCCTCAAGATTCATCCAAGTTAAGATTTCCCTTTATGACTGAATAATATTCCTTTGTATATATACCACATTTTCTTTATCCATTCATTCATTGATGGGCACTTAGGTTTTTTTCAGGTCTTGGCTATTGTAAATAATGCTACAGTGGACATGGGGGTATATATATCTTTATGAGTTAGTGTTTTTTATTTCTTTGGATAAATACCCACTAGTGGAATTGCTGGATCATATTGTTGTTCTATTTTTATTTTTTTGAGGAACCTCCATACTGTTATTCATAGTGGCTGTACCAATTTACATTCCCACAGTGCATAAGGGTTGACTTTTTTCCACATGCTCACCAACACTTGTTTATTCTTGTATTTTTGATAATATCCATATTAACAGGTATGAGATGATACCTTGTGGGTTTTATTTGCATTTTCCTAGTAATAATGTTAAACGTCTTTTTATGTACCTGTATGCCAACTGTATGCCTTTGGGAAAATGTCTATTCAGATCCTCTGCCCCCTTTTTAATCATATTGCTTATTTTTGTTTACTGAGGTAAACAAATTATTTATATATTTGGATATTAATCCCATATCAGATACATGATTTGCAGTCATTTTCTCCCATTCAGTAGGTTGCCTTTCCTTTGTGTTGATGGTTTCCTTTGCCATGCAGAAGCTTTCTAGTTTTACATAGTCCCCTTTGTGTTATTATACTTCAGGCTTAATGAATGAATTTGGATCTATATGTGTTAACATGGTTACTAATGTATTCCCAGATATGTTTCATGTTAGTTTTGGAAATTATTATGTGTGTAAATTCAAAAGTACTCATTTTGTGAATATATAGCTAATTTGTGTATGCAATTTGATTGTGTTAGGTATTTTGAAGATTACAGAGTTTAACATCGTATCCTTTGTATCTGGTAACATAAGTAAATGAGACATACACTGAAAATCTAGCAATAAACAGTGATAGTACTACTGAGATCATAAGACATTATAAGTAGCTTCTGACTTACACCATCCTTTACAAAGTCTTTATATGTTTGCTACCAAGCACAGACCTGATCACTGACTGAAATACCCTGTTTTTTTCCAGTCTTGTAGCTCTTGCACCAGCATGGGGTCATTGAAGGCAAGCAGGAAAGAGGCAAAGGAAATAGCTCTTCCCACTCCCCTATGCCTTCATACACCCCTACCTGTCACTCTTATCCACACAATGAAATGCTTAGTGTAGATTCAGTGAAGAAACAAAATCACCACACATACACATTTATATATACAATGACCTTTTTCAACTCACAACCTAAATGTGGTATTCTGAAATTTTTATTCATTAAAATATATATCCATTCTCATCAGGAATAAGGGTAAAATGATTCACTAAAATAAGAATGATTACTATAATTCTGATAAATAATTATATATATGTGTGTATAATTTTGCTAGGTAATTAAGCTGTATCTTAGATATGTGCATATGTGCATGCTCAGTCATTTCAGTCGTGTTTGACTCTTGGTGACCCTATGGACTGTAGCCCACCAGGCTCCTCTGTCCATGGGATTCTCCAGGCAAGAATACTGGAGTGGGTTGCCGTGCCCTCCATGGGATCTTCCCAACCCAGGAATCAAACCTGGGTCTCCTGCTTTGCAGGTGGATTCTTTACCACTGAGCCACCAGAAAGCCCATCTTAGTTATGTTTTGGGCCTAAAGCATAATGTGTTTTGTATGGTAATATTAGTAATATTCAAGCTAAAAATTAAAGAATTATAGTATATGATTTTCCATTTTTAGAAAAACCTGAACTCTAGATACATTTTGTCTCTTTCCTAATTGTTGCCCTTGAAATCTTACTATTTATAACCAGTGACTGCCAATATCTCCTGTACTGATTTCATACCCATTTGTATTAATTTTGAAACATATAATTGAGATAGTTACAGCCCCAAGTTACTAAATTAAAAAACTATACATTATTTTTTTCAGAAGAACTTTTTCATGTGAGCATTAAACCTTGCCAGTTCTTAACACTCAAATGAGAACACAAGCACAGAAAATATATCAGACTATCAGACTTATTCTTATAAGACAGTGTGAATTAGAGGGTTTTTTTTCCTATGGAGTAGATGAAATTATTTAATTTTTCAAAATTGGAATGGCCTATAACTTGTTCTTTGCATATTTTAGAACAAATCAGTCAGGAATTCTCACTATATTGGGTTGTAATATCTACTTATTGCTGATCTGATTATGTACTTTTATTAGTTTAGATAAGAGGAATTCATTTCTAGAAGATAAAAGGATTAAATCCATTGCCCAATCTCCAGTTTAGTCCTATTAGAGTTTTCCTCTTGGCTTTTATTGAGTCCTTTCCTTTTCACATGTGATTATATGTTCTATCCTTTTTGTTATCAAGCAGTATTATAAGGAAGTTAAGTGTGTTCATCAACTAAATTTTGAGAATTAAAAAGAAACTCTTTTGTAATATGGCAGTATTTTAAATTCCTGGTAAGAAGTTCAACTTCTTCATCTTCTGTCAAAATTCAGCCTAGTATTTTACCTTGTAATAAATGTTCAGTCTCTGTCTAGGGTTAAGAAACCAAGAAAGTAGTCTGGGGATATGGAATAAAGTCCAAAAGCAGAAGTGATACATTAACCACACTGAAACCTCGCTGTTGAAACACCCTTCTGTCTCAGCAAGGTCTTTTATATTAGGAAAATAACGAACGCCAAGGCACGAGCAGCATACAAGGAAGCAATTCAGCAACCTTATTAAACTTAGGAATGAAGTTCTGAAAAAACAATTTGCTTCAGGTTGTCTGAGCTAGCAGAACTGACAAAATGAGAAGTGCTAAAATCTGGCTTTTTTACTGGTTCTACTCTATGTCTTCAGATTCCGGTGTATATTATTAAATTAAAATGTTATTTTACCAAATTCCTCAGTGCAGTATCTGGTACATAATAGGTGTTGCTGAGTGAATGAATATCACAGTGTGTAAGAGATAAATTATATTCTGCCTTAGAAACTAAATATGTTAAGTAAGTTGTACATAAATGATAAATGGACTTGACGACAGAGAACAATCAAGAGTTGAAGTGGTCTTTCAATTTAGAAAGGAATATCATATAAATGGTCCTTTTGAAAGAGTGTTATATCCAAGAAATAGACTACATTTTGTATTTGTTCAGGGTACTTTTAGCAAAAGTTAACAAAATTTATTTTAAGCTTACCTTCCACAAGTAGTGAGGAGTGGTTCAATCTCTAAATGTTCTTATTCTCATGAATTTGACTTAACTTGAATTTATCACTGAAAATAAAAGGAATGTTTGTTTGTTTAAGAACATTTAGGAAAGATAGAAAAAGTATAAAGAAGATAATTAAAAATCTCATTAATTCCAGCAACAGAGAAAACAATATTTTTAATACTTTGGAGTAAAAGTTTATTTTGAAGGTGAATTTTAGTTCATTCCTCACTTTAATAAGATTTATCTTTTGGACATTCAGTTTATGTTTTCTAGGTTGCTGTTTGATTCTTACAGTTAATTAAGCTATTTCTTATTAATCTGCTTCTTTGTACTGAATTACCTGATTTCATTAGTTTATAAGTCAATTGTGTTTATCTCATTGTTTCTTTAGCAGGTCGAGAAAACCCCAGTCATACCTTCGTAGTGAGAGCCAAAAAAACTTTAAGTGATAAATGGGAAAGTCAGCTGTGGAGAGACAAGAAGTTCAGCTTGATAGATCACCTGCGTTACAGCCAGATTCATCCTGAAAGTATTCCACGAAAATTTAGTTCCGAGCACAGACATTTTCTTGGTCAGCAGTTTAATTCTCAGCCTGCAAAATACGTACCACCAGAGGGAAAGGTCCCAAAACTTGATCATTTTAAGAGTGCCCGAAGCCTTGGACATTTTGAATTAACCATCTTAGGTGAGTCACCTGTTCTTTTCTTTGAATGTTACTGTCTCCTTGTGCTTTGTTGCTCAGTCATGTCCTGCGAGCCCATGGACTATAGCCTGCTAGGCTCCTCTGTCCATGGAGATTCTCCAGGCAAGGATACTGGAGTGGGTTACCATGCCTTTCTCCAGGGGATCTTCCCAACCCAGGGATCCAACCCAGGTCTCCCGCATTGCAAGTAGACTCTTTACCATTTGAGCCACCACGAAAGCCCTTGTGAATGTTATTTACTTGACATAATTTAAATACAGATATTATTTTGCTTTAAAAAAAAAACCAAAAACTAAACATTTCACCTCCACCCATCCAAAAAAAAAGTTAAACCCAAAGAGCTCCTGTTTGGCTCAAACCAAAGGAATGGGAACACATCCTAGAATACATGAAGCTTTAATTGTGGGCTTTTAAATATTGGCAAATCCTTGGAAAGTATTTGAGGAGAGAAGAGTGGGAACCAAGGGAACTTTTCTATTCCCTGACTGACTGTCTCTAAAACCGATTCTCTTCTCCTTTAGCCACCACTTTCTTGCTCATATTCTCTGCCTTTCTTTCTCAGTGCATCTGAACCACTGAAGGGTAAAATGTCGGTTAAAGAGAAAGGGATAATTAAGAGAAGATCCTATGAACTTCTGTCTGTTTAGCCTGTGAAGAAAATAAAATTCTCAAGTAACTTAGGTTGAAAAGAAAGAAGCTACTGAAAAAAACTATCTTGTCTTTTCTCTTTTTTTGGCCATGCCGCACAGCATGCAGGATCTTCGTTCCCTACCAGGGATCGAAACCGAGCCCCCTACAGTGGAAGCTCGAAGTCTTAACCACTGGACCAACCAGGAAGTCCCAAAACTATATTGTCCGATAAGTGACAATAAACTTATTTTCTCAGGTTGTTCTAAACTGACATGTAGCTATGGAACTTATAAAAATTTAAAGTCAACACATTTTTAAACTTCATTTTTAAATTTTGTTTCTCATGAATGAAAAATGTACACAAAAGTTAATTATGAAATAAAATCTTAGCCAAAGTGAGATACTCTCTAGATCAAGGGAAATTTTTTATTTGTACTTGAAAGGAAGATCTGATTACCTTAAGTGAAAGAATGATGCAATGCCATTAGCAAATTAATTTAATGCCTGAAAGAAAATGTATTTCACAGATTTTTATATCTCTAGTACTGGAATGAATTACCTTGACCTTTATCAAGATTCCTTTTTCCCCCTTACTCTCTCCCACTCTTCTTCCCTACTTCCTCGCATATAAATATTACATCCACGTGATTGTATATGTATATAATTTATGAAAAGTATGAATTCCCACTGACTGTTAGACAGTCTCAGATCTAAGTTTCAAATGCTTCTTTTTACTAGACTGCATTGCTTGGTCTCTTTGGGTAGTTTGTCTATCTTAGTTTTATATCCAGGAAACAAAAATTACAGCAGAGATTTCCCATACATCACAAGAAGTAACCATAAAATCATGAGTTCATTTGGAGTCATAGAAATTGAATATTTTTCTTCTTTTCAACATGTTACTGATCCTCTAAACATTTCAGCTATCTTATGTGTCACTGAAAAGCAAGAATCAGATGTAAAGGAGGCTAATTTGTTGTTATGCCTAACCAGCTGTAATTCATGTTAGAATTGGACTGTTTTATATCCTACCATTTTTCAAGGGCGTAAGTGGATTTACAGGGATAAAAACATTGAAAAATAAGCTACATGTGGATTAAATAAAACAGAACATTTAAAATAAAACAAATAAAATTTTAAAAAAAGAAAAGTAAATAAATAAAATAAAACAGAAAAAGTTAAGTATTACTAGGTGCCTGTAAATAACAAATTACCAGCATTCAGTAGTAATTTTCTGTGAGTTTTCTTGCAGGAAGGGAGAAAAGGGATTGTTCCTGATGAGGTACTTAATTTTAAAGATAAAAGAATCCTGAATATCTTCTAGTCTTACCTACTAGATAGGTAAAAGTCAGGCCATGATGAGAAATCATGTCTTAATTCCTTACCCTTATAATGTCCCTCCCCCTTCTCTCTTCCCCCTTCCCATAACAACTAGTTTGTTCTCTATATCTGTGTCTGCCTCTTTTTTGTTATACTCACTAGTTTGTTTTATTTTTTAGATTCCACATATAAGCAATATCATATAGTATTTGTCTTTCTCTGTCTGACTTATTTCATTTAATATAATGCTCTGCAAGTCCATCCATGTTGCTACAAATGGCAAATTTTTAATTCTTTTTTATGAGTGAGTAGTCTTCTATTATGTATGTATACCACATCTCCTTTATCCATTCATCTGTTGATGGTCACTTATGTTGCATCCATATCTTGGCAGTTATCAATAATGCTGCTGTGAACATGGGGTGTGTGTATCTTTTCAAATTAGTGGGGTTTTTTTATATATATATAGCCAGGAGTCATATGGTAGCTCCATTTTTACTTTTTAATGATGGCTGATCTGACAGGTGTGAGGTGATAATTCATTGCTCTGCTGTTTTAGTGTGAAAGCAGTCATAGACAATGTGTAAATGAATGTGCCTGACTATGTTTAACTAAAACTTTATTTATAGACAGTTAAATTTGAATTGCATGTTATTTTCATGTATCACGAAATACTTTTTTTTCCAACCATTTAAAATGAAAAAAAAAGTTTCCTAGGCCATGGATCCTTTGAAACCAGGTAGAAGCTACATTTGATCCCTGCCCCCAGCTCGTAGTTTGCTGACCCCTATTCTAGATCCCTGTTTTCAGATATAACTGGCTAAACCAATGAAGGCAGATAAGTCTGAATGATTTTTAAAGTTCTTCTGACATTAAGAGTGTACAACCTACACTGATACTACCTTCTAGTAGTTTATTATCCTTCAGCTTTATCTTGCTGATCTCTGAAGGGCCCAGTAATTTTGAAGTGTCTTATTCTGGGAGCCAGAAAGGTTATTCAGACCATAATCCCGTTACTTGGTCGTTAGCTCTGACTGCTCTAGGGTAAATCATTATTGAAAATACTGCACAGAATTATTAATCTTCCTTCCCACAATTCAAATGGCTCCCAACAACCAATTGGGTACTGTGGCAATATCAGAAACCTATCCCAAAAGTACCAATTCTTGTGTTAATAATTCTTTTATGCCATCTCACTTGACTCAAATAAGTAGATAGTATGTGCTAAAATCTCAGCCCATTGCCTATTACATAATAACATACTTGAAAGAGAAGATATTTGAATGAAGTAAGATGAAATTTTCAATGCATTTAGCCCAAGTATAAGCTTTTTAATCTGTTGGTCAATTTTAAGAATTGTTTCTCACTTAAAATATTAAGAAGATACTTCTCAAAAGCTTGATCGGACTCAAAGATGGCATTAGTACATCATTGATTCTGCAAACACTAATTTATTAATAGTTGCTCATGAAATGCTATGAGTCAATTAAAGCTTCAGTTTGCATTTGACTTAGACAATAAGGAAAATAATTACTCACCCAACCTTTAGTAAACCTCTGAAAGCCATCTGTTTATCTCTTGGATATCAAGAGATACAAACTCAAGTAACAATAGGTATAATTTAAGGAGAATGTTCGGAGAAGGCAATGGCACCCCACTCCAGTACTCTTGCCTGGAAAATCCCGTGGATGGAGGAGCCTGGTGGGCTGTAGTTTATGGGGTCGCTAAGAATCAGACACAACTGAGCGACTTCACTTTCACTTTTCACTTTCATGCATTGGAGAAGGAAATGGCAACCCACTCCAGTGTTCTTGCCTGGAGAATCCCAGGGACAGGGGAGCCTGGTGGCCTGCCATCTATGGGGTCGCACAGAGTCGGACACGACTGAAGTGACTTAGCAGCAGCAGCAAGGAGAATGTTAAGATAGTGTTTTGTGGACTTTTTAATCAGGATTTTTTTTGTCAAAAAATTTTGTATCATTCTTTTCCTTTTCTGAAAAATGCATTTAAATCATTACAAATTGTAAGTAAGTAATTGCATTAACTAACATCAAAGTAATGTAATATGCTGTAGTTACATGGAAATCATAAGGCTTTACTTATCTTGATTTTTTTCTCTTGTTAAAGCAACTAAGCAGAGCAACATAATCCCTGCCCTCCTTGGCACTAGCCTGCAGGCTCAGGACCAATTATTTGTAGCTCTGAGGTATGCCTCCTTCCGTGTTGAAGGCTACTTGAACCATTAAAATCTGAGTAGAACTGGATTCCCTTACTCTTGGTTTCTTCACTGGCTGTATCCTTAGGATATCCTATTCCAGTGACATGCTTCTCATTCTTGTATCCCAAATGGAGCAGCACACTGAATTGTATAGGTTACTGTTGCTACCCCTTAATTCTGTCCCTTATTCCATTGCATAATAAAAGTAATTTAATCCTTAAACCTTAAGTACCTACTGTCAGATTTCATCAGTGTAAGACACACTTTTTTCTCCATATGTTAACATCTTTTAAAATGTATATGGATCTTAAAATTGATGCCATGCCTTTGTTTAATTGGTAGTATTTTTTTTCCTTAGTGGTGTAAAAAATAATGATCATCTTAAAAAACAATGATATTTTAGATTTCATAAAATATAGCATATACCAAGTACTATGCTAGGTGGTGGGATCCTACCCAACACATACACACACACACACACAGACTTTTATTGGAAAAGGAATACAGTAATAATGAAGAATTTGAGAGGAAGATATATAAATTGCATACAATACACTTTACAAAAGAGGAATATGAGCTTATTTGTTTGATTTTCTATTTCCCTCTAATTTTTAGTATAATCCACATATATTACCACACTTACCTAGGTAGTATGTTGCAAGTTACTTAAGTAACACATAAATTGTCACCATTGAAGTGCATTATACCTGTACATTGTGGGGAGGATATTTGTGTTCATCTCTTTTGCTATTGTGAATATGGATGAATTCGTATTTGAATACAGTGCACAAATGTCCTAAAGTCTAAGTAGTTGAAAACTGTACATTGAAATGCGCACGTATACTTTCTTTTACTCAATTTCACAAATATTTACTGAGCACCTAAGGCATGCTCAGTGCTGCTCTGGGGACTGAGGTTACATGAGTTAATGCAAACGATAACAGAGCCCTGTGGTGAAATGAGGTATAATGATCAATGCTAGAAGAAAGGGGTTGGAGAGTGCTGTCATTGGAAATGGCTAAATTTTAAATGGAGTGGTCAGGGAGGTCTCCCTAAGAAAATAACATTTCACCAGACACCTAACAGAGGTGAAGGACCAAGCTGTGTGTTTATCTGGGGAAAGAGCATTCTATGTACAGGAACATCAAGTACAGCGGCCTTGGGCATATTTGCTTATACATTTGCACTCTGAACTCTAGTTTAACCAAACAACTCATGACAAATTTTACCAGTAATGTTGAAACTAAACCCACAGTATTCTATAATTTAGAAAGCAACTCATAATAGTGTCAATGACACAATGATAATAAAGCTATCTTCCTAAAAATCAAGGTTTCCAACTTGATATTTTCTCAATTCTAAAGCACTCTTTCTCTTTTTTTACATTTGCAAGTTGGAATGCATCTTATGGTCAATGGGTACATTTAATGCAGTGTTTTCTTTTTATTAAAAACCCATTATTAAATTGATGGTATGCCTTAGATTTGGTATTAGAATCAAGGAAATAGAATACCAGTATGCACACTGACATGAGTTTTGCAGCATTGCTGAGTTATGAAGGAATTACAATACTGAATTGGAATCCACAGTAAATTCTAGATGGTATGACTATTTTAGTTTATGAATACCAGATTTTAGTAATCCTTAAAAAGCTTTAAGTAGCCCTTAGTTGTTTGTTAAGTTAAAGCTATGGAACTTAATGTTGTTTACCCATAAAAAAACAAAGAATGGACTTGAGTTTCTGGATCAGTTTACAGCTTAACTGGAAGGACTTGTTTACACATCATTGGCTCATGCTCTATACTTAAGAATTGCTATGGGATGAATAGGGTAGATACTGAAGTCATAGAATCTATAGGACTTGCTGACTAAATATCAGGGAAGAATGAAAGGGAAGAGTTAAGGATAACTTCTAAGTTTCTGGTTTGAGTGGGTAGAATTCAGAGTTTTCAAGCTGTGCTCTGCATATTTTTCCTTCATCCAGTCAAGATGGTTTCCTTACTCTGGCCTGTACTTTTGGCTTCTTCCTGCCCTACCTGAAATACCCTTCTCTCTATTTAAATGCTACTCATGCTTGAATACCCAGCTGAAACCCTTGCCTGTCAGAAGTCTTTTTTTAATCCACCCTAGCTGACACTGACCCTCATAAAGAGACAACAGACATAGGTCAGGATGCATGGTGGTGGTTCCCCAAAGCTGCAACTTTTTCTCGCCCTAATGGTGAGTGACTGAAATTTTTCTTGTATGTTTGAGGACAAATGGAACCTTGGTACTTCCATCCCTGGCCTTTCTTGAGTCTTATATCCATAAGTCCAAAATGGCAGTAAGAGAACCAGTAGTTATCTCTGAATTCTCCTGTCCTGTGATGGCATCTATCATAAATGATGATGAAAATTCTCTACATGTCTTCATTTTTGTGACTAGGCTGTTCTCTAGATATTAATATTTAAGCCATCCATCAATATTTAAAAGATTTGGGACTGTTATTTCCAGCGATGATGCTAGATTGCTCTAAAGTGTCTCCTCTTTCAGTCAGTAGAATGTGTTTATAAGCATTTGCACAGCAAAGGGCTTAGTCCCTTAGTTTTGAAAGTTATTTTTTTACAGTTTTGAAGCTATCTGGCACATGTGAGGATCAGACCATCAGATCTGGCCTCATTAGCACCATGTTACTAACTACACTTTTAATAATGTCTGATTTTTCTGTAACAGGTCTGAACCATGAGATAGCAATCGATGTGGCTTTCCTCCCCATGTATTCTCTACAAGATGCCCAGACATCTCAAGTAGACACATTATTAACCTGCATGAATTACAGCTGTGTGTATCCACAGACATCAACCAGCAGTGAAAAAACTACAGGTTCAAGAGTACTTGCAGGTAAGACAATCTCAGGATCTTTGCAGTCAGAAAATGAAATTAATTAATAATGCAAATGGTCCCAACCTTAAGATGTTACTATATAAACAGTTCTAGCTTTAACATTTGATACAGTTTAAAGAGTTATTTGGTAAAGGTACCCAAAGATAAATGAGAATATATTTAAAAATAAAAGTGGATAGATTAATGGTTTCTATTCCAGGCAGGCATTAAGAATGTTCTTTTATAATACATTTCTAAATGTAAGTATTCGCTAAACCGAAGTGGTATGCATATGGAACAGTGCAGCTTCTACTCCTCTCTCCTTTTAATTCAGGCAAGACAGTTTGTCCTTTCACCTTATAATTGCCTGAAATCTCAGTGCCTCCATACTGTGTGCTTAGTCACTCAGTCATTACCAATTCTTTGTGGCCCCATGGACTTTGGCTGCCAGGCTCCTCTGTCCATGGGTATTTTCCAGGCAAGAATACTAGAGTGAGTTGCCATGCCCTCCTCCAGGGGATCTTCCCAACCCAGGGATAGAACCCAGGTTTCCCACATTGCAGGCGGATTCTTTACCATCTGAGCCACCAGGGAAGCCCAGGAATACTGGAGTGGGTAGCCTATCCCTTCTCCAGGGCATCTTCCTGACCTAGGATTCAAACTGGAGTCCCCTGGATTGCAGGTGGATTCTTCACCAGCTGAGCTACCAGGGAAGCCCCATACTATAGTACAGTACAATTGTTTTCTCTTATAAATAGTTATTCAAGTGCTATGCAATAAATTCCTTGGGGACTGCTAAGCATGTGTGTAATCCCAATAGTGAAACCTTTCAACCAACGAATTGTTTAGGCTGCTATTTAACATCCTGAACTTTAAATCATTTTTATATATATGAGTAAAATTACATGTCCAATTATAATTATCCTATTCACTTTCTTCTGTCATTTCTATTTCCTAAGCATGTGGTAAGGTTTCTAGCAATTTTAATTGAGATTATATGAATATTCCCTTTAAAAAAGCACTAAAGAAAGGCCTTATTATCTTGGGATTTTGTGGTGGGTCTTTCTAAGCTGATGAAACTCTTGAGTGTATGTTGTTTTTAAACAAGTCTTAGGAGTTGTGCCTGATGATGAAGTAACTTTTGGCAGTAATGGTTACTGCAAACTGAACTTCCCTGGTGGCTCAGATGGTAAAGAAACTGCCTGCAATACGGGAGACCTAGGTTCAATCCCTGGATTAGGAAGATCCCCTGGAGAAGGGCATGGCAACCCACTCTAGTATTCTTACCCAGAGAACACCATGGACAGAGGAGCCTGGTGGGCTATAGTCCATGGGGTCACAAAGAGTCGGACACAACTGAGCAACTAACACTTCACTTCAAACTGAACTTAAGTATCCAATTTTGTAAGAGATAAGGTTCTTTATTTTTCCCACAGTCCATTTTAAAGATGATATATTAACTTGCAGTATTACTTCATACGGGACTTCCCAGGTGGCTCAGTGGTAAAGAATCTACCTGCCAATTCAGGAAACACAGGAGATGTGGGTTTAATTCCTGTGTCAGGAATATTCCCTGGGGGAGGAAATGGCACCCCACTCCAGTATTCTTGCCTGGGAAATCCCATGGACAGAGGAGGCTGGCAAGCTGCAGTCCATGGGGTTGCAAAAAGTCAGGCGCAGCCGAGCATGCATACACATTACTTCTTACTCAGTTTCAGCTCCTTAGACTGTTAGTAACTCTGGATTTGGTAATTAGGACCCTAATCTGTACTTTAAATCTTTGTGGAACTCTTGCTCTTGCTTCATTGCAGTATCCACTTCTGTCATGTTTCTTCTGCTGTCTGTGTATGTTATTAACAATATAAAAAAATGAAGACAAAATTCACAGTTACCCACTACTTGCTAGAGCCAGCGTTCTTCCAGCAGTCACTTAACATGATCATGTGAAAATACCTGGTACCATTCTGCCAGAGCAGTTAATATTTGGGACATGAAGGGCAAGAATCACTAGAAGAGAGAAGTGATATAATCAAAAGCAAGGTAATTCATTTCAAACATGGAATACCATATTTTTCATGGCATAATGATAGTGTCCATTTAGCTCTCTGCAAAGCATTGTGCCTGGACATTTTACATAAGTTACAACTAATCCTAACAAGAAGAGCCTTGCAAGGTAAACATTATTATCCCCTGTTGATAGATGATTAAACTGAAGATCAGAGAGATTCATCAGCATAGATAAGAGCTAGGATTTGAGCACAGATCAATTTGGTTCAAAACATTTCCATTCTCTCCATAATTACAAACGGAAAGATACACAAAAGAGACACAGATATAAAGAACAGACTTTTGGACTCTGTGGGAGAAGGCGAGGGTGGGATGATTTGAGAGAATAGCATTGCTATGCTATGCTAAGTCACTTCAGTCGTGTCCGACTCTGTGCGACCCCATAGAAGGCAGCCCACCAGGCTCCCCCATCCCTGGGATTCTCCAGGCAAGAACACTGGAGTGGGTTGCCATTTCCTTCTCCAATGCATGAAAGTGAAAAGAGAAAGTGAAGTCGCTCAGTCGTGTCCGACTCCTAGCGACCCCATGGACTGCAGCCCACCAGGCTCCTCCATCCATGGGATTTTCCAGGCAAGTGTACTGGAGTGGGGTGCCATTGCCTTCTCCGGAGAATAGCATTGAAACATGTATATTACCATATGTGAAATACATGACCAGTCCAAGTTCAGTGCATGAAACAGGGCACTCAAAGCTGGTGCACTGGGACAACCCAGAGGGATGGGATGGGGAGGGAGGTATGACCGGTGTTTGGGACGGGGTACACATGTTCACCCATGGCTGATTCATGTCAGTGTATGGCAAAAACCACCACAATATTGTAAAGTGATTAGCCTCCAATTAAAATAAATTAATTAAAAAAAAGAATATACAGAATAAAGTAATGCAGTGGCTTACAGTATAACATTGGTATCATCTTTTCAACATTTTTATGAACTAGTTTTTTATTATAAACGCTATCCATGTTCATAATTTAAAAATTCAAATAATACCAAAAGGTACAGGGTAAAACTGAAAGTTTCCCTCCCTGCCTTTGAAGGTTCATCCCTTTCTACTGGCCCACCCACTCTCTGGAGATAACCTTTATTTGAATCCTTTAAGAAATTATTTTTACATTTGACAGTATATTCTTTCTGTCTCACATACACACGCACGCATGCACACATACAGTCTGTTTCTCTCTCTCCAGATACATACATGGAATTATACTATACATGGTTTCATAACCAACTTTTATCTTTTAACACTTGAATAGTTTTTCATGTTAGTATCAATATATAGAGAGCTACCTCTTTCGTTTTAATAGCTATAAATACTCCACTGTGTAGCTATACTGGTATTTACTTAATTAGTCCCATACTGATGGACATTTAGATTGTTTCCAAATGTTTTTTATACTGGCAAACAGTACTGAAATGAATATCTATATCTGTCTGTGTGTATGTATGTTGGTGGTGTTCAGTTGCTAAGTTGTGTCTGACTCTTTTGTGACCCTATGGACTGTAGCCTGCCAGGCTCCTCTGTCCATGGGATTTCCAAGGCAAGAAGACTGGAGTGGGTTGCCATTTCCTCCTCCAGGGGATCTTCCTGGATTAGGGATTGAACTCGCATCTTCTGTGTTGACAGGCAGATTCTTTACCGTTGAGCCACCAGGGAAGCCCTGTGTATATATATATAATCTATAATCTTTGCGCACTTATATATATCTGTAAGATGAATTCTTCAGTTCAGTTCAGTCGCTCAGTCATGTCCAACTCTTTGTGGCCCTATGGACTGCAGCATGCCAGGCCTCCCTGTCTATCACCAAGTCCCGGAGCTTACTCAAACTCATGTCCATTGAGTCGGTGATGCCGTCCAACCGTCTCATCCTCCATCCGCCCCTTCTCCTCCCGCCTTCAATCTTTCCCAGCATCAGGGTCTTTTCAAATGAGTCACTTCTTCCCATCAGGTGGCCAAAGGATTGGAATTTCAGCATCAGTCCTTCCAATGAATATTCAGGACTGATTTCCTTTAGGATGGACTGGTTGGAGCTCCTTGCAGTCCATGGACTCTCAAGAGTCTCCTCCAACACCACAGTTCAAAAGCATCAATTCTTCAGCACTCAGCTTTCTTTATAGTCCAACTCTCACATCCATACATGACTACTGGAAAAACCATAGCTTTCACTAGACAGACCTTTGTTGACAAAGTAATGTCTCTGCTTTTTAATATACTGTTTAGGTTGGTCATAACTTTTCTCCCAAGGAATAAGCATCTTTTAATTTCATGGCTGCAGTCACCATCTGCAGTGATTTTGGAGCCCCCCAAAATAAAGTCTGTCACTGTTTCCACTGTTTCCCCATCTATTTGCCATGAAGTGATGGGACTGGATGCCATGATCTTAGTTTTCTGAATGTTGAGTTTCAAGCCAACTTTTTCACTTTCCTCTTTCACTTTCATCAAGAGGCTCTTTAGTTGTTCTTCACTTTCTGCCACCAGGGTGGTGTCATCTGCATATCTGAGGTTATTGATTTTTCTCCCAGCAATCTTGATTCCAGCTTGTGCTTCATTCAGCCCAGCATTTCTCATGATGTACTCTACATATAAGTTAAATAAGCAGAGTGACAATATACAGCCTTTACCTATTTCTTAGATGTCACCAAATTTAAAATTTTGGTGTAAGTGAAAAGTGAAAGTGTTAGTCACTCAGTCGTGTCTGACTCTTTGTGACCCGCGGACTGTAGCCATGAGGCTTCTCTACGCAAGGGATTTCCTGGGCAAGAATACTAGAGTGGGTTGCCATCTCCTTGTCCGGGGGATCTTCCCAACCCAGGGATTGAACCTGGGTCTCCTGCATTGCAGGCAGATTCTTTACTGTCTGAGACATCAGGGAAGCCCAAAACTTTGGTAGGTATTGTCAAAATGTCCTTCAAAAAGGTTATAACGATTCACACTTCAACCAAAAGAAAGAGTGCCACTTGACTCACTCCTTTAAAAATACTGGATAGTATCAGTCTTGTTAATCTTTGGCAGATGATAGGCAAAATGTATTGCTATCATTATTTTCATTTGCAGTTCTGAATTATTTCTAAGGTTCAATATCTTCATATATTTATTGGCCATTTATATTTTTCTGTGAACTTTCTAGAACTTTCTATGCTACTTTTTTCCATTTTTCTATGAGTTCTTTTTTAAATTAATTTGTAAGTTCTTTCTGCATATTGAAAGAATTTAACCTTCATTGTGTGTTGCAAATACTTTTATCAGTTTGAAATTTATTCAGTGGGAATCTTGTTTTGATTTGTTAAGCAATTTTATGTTTATGTACTCAAATATATCAGTCTTTCATTTTTGTGGCTATTGATTTTATGTCAGACTCAAGAAGACATCACTCAGTCCAAGATTTTTTTTAAATTCACTGTTTTTTTTTCTGATACTTCTATATGTTTTTTTACTCACATATAATTTGTATTTTAGTAAAATATGCATAACATAAAATTACCACTTTAACCATTTTAAAGTGTACAATTCAGTGACACTAAGTACATTTACAGTGTTGTGCAACCATCAATGTTAACCATTTTCAGAACATTTTCATCATCTGAAAACAGAAACACTATACCTGTTAAACAATAACTCCCCATTCCCCCCTCTCCTTAGCTCCTGATAACCTCTATTTTACTTTCTGTCCCCATGAATTTCCCCATTCTAGATACTAAGTGAAGTAATGCAGTTTAGTCCTTTTCAGTCTGACTTACTAACTTGGTATAATATCCTCAAGGTCCATCCATGTTATAATATATATCAGAATTTCATTCTTTTTACATCTGAATAATCTTCTGGTGAATGTATGCACCACATTTTTTTATTCATTTGTCTGTTGATGGACGTTTGGGTTGTTTCTATCTTTTGACCACTGTGAATAGTTCTGCTATGTAAATTGGTGTGCAAGCACCTGTTTAAGTCCCTGCTTTCAGTCGTTTTAAGAATATCCCTAGGGTTGGAATTGTTGAGTTGTATGGTAGTTCTCGGAGAAGGCAATGGCACCCCACTCCAGTACTCTTGCCTGGAAAATCCCATGGACCGAGGAGCCTGGTGGGCTGCAGTCCATGGGGTCGTTAAGAGTTGGACATGACTGAGCGACTTCACTTTCACTTTTCACTTTCATGCACTGGAGAAGGAAATGGCAACCCACTCTAGTGTTCTTGCCTGGAGAATCCCAGGGACAGAGGAGCCTGGTGGGCTGCCATCTATGGGGTCGCACAGAGTCAGACACGACTGAAGCGACTTAGCAGCAGCAGCAGCAGCATGGTAGTTCTATATTTAACTTTTTGAGAAACCAGCAAACCATTTTCCACAGCAGCTGTACCATTTTACATTCCCATAAGCAATTCACGAGGATCCCAATTTCTCCACATTCTCACCAACACATTATTTTGGGGGTTTTTTTTTGTGGGGGGGCTCTGCTTTTGATTGTTTTTTTTTTTATAACAACCATCCTACAGTGATATCTCATTGTGGTTCTGATTTGCATTTCCCTAATTACAAATGATAGTGAGCGTATTTTTATGAGCTCATTGGCCATGTGTATATCTTCTTTGGAGAAATGTTTATTTAAGTCCTTTGCCCATTTTTGAATTGGGTTGTTTGGGCGTTTTGTTTTGTTTTGTTTTTTGCTTTTGTTAATATGGTTTCATTTTTATAGTTTAAAATTTTAATCCATTTGGAATTTATTTTGGTATACAGAATGAGATGGGGGATCCAGCTTAATGTTTTTCCAACAATTAGCCATAGTTCCCAAATCATGTTGAATAATACTGATACGATATTGAAATTGCTATTATACTTTTAACTATTAAGTACAAGAATATATGTATGTGTATACACACACACATATGCATGCCACCCCTTTGAAAGCAGTTTCCATTGATAAACATTTCAGAAGCGTAACATGGTATGAAAAGGTTTTAACACATCTAAGAAAATAATTGTATTATCTTCTAGGTAACCCGGATTTCCGATATTATGTTCAGAGAAAGGAATAACACACTGTATTACACGAGAGGTTAGACTGTGCTGCAGTACAAAGCAATTCCAAAGTCTCAGTGACTTAACACAGTAAAAGTTTGTTTCTTGCTCAAGTCAAGTCTGATGCAATCAGTTATTAGCTTTCTCCCCAGCAGTGATTCAGGAATGCAGCACGCTTCCATCCTGCTGCAGCTCCAACAGGAACAAATGACTTCTAGGGTTGTCTAGGCAGAGGAAGAAAGGGATGAAAGAGACTGGCTTGTAATTGTGTTGGAGCAAAACTGCTACATCATTTCCACTCACATTCTCATTTGCCAGAACTTATTTACATGATCTCGACCTAACTGGTGGCTCAGTTAGATGGTAAAGAATTTGCCTGCAGTGCAGGAGACCCAGGTTTGATCCCTGGCTTTTGAAGATAACCTGAAGAAGGGAACGGCAACCCATTCCAGTATTCTTGCTTGGGAAATTCCGTGGACAGAGGAGCCTGGCAGGCTACAGTCCGTGGTGTTGCAAAGAGTTGGACACAACTGAGCGACTAATGCTAACCTAACTAAAGGGAGGCCAGGACACTTTGTCTCCCATGTGACCATGAATAGGAAATGGAGAGGTAAACACATAGCATTCCTTTGTCACACTCACCTTATGCATATATGATGTTCCTAAAAATATACAATTTTTGTAATTCCAACAATTTAAAATGAGATGTAGAGAAGCTCATTTTATAGGTAAAATCTATAACCCTCTTAAAACAATTCCTTTGTAATATAAATGAGAACATTATAATTTAATAGCAGGGTATTTTTTAAAGCAGGGCATCTATTAGTTCTTTTTACTTAAACTTATTTACATGATAGCAAAATTTGCATACAACAATAAGAGTGAAGTTTATAGTATGAATTGCTTGGATTACGTAAAGCACTTTTTATAGACAACTGTGTAAAGCACATTTTATCTATTTAAAACTTTTAAGACACTTTGTTTTACTGCCCATCAAAACACATTTATAAATAGAAAAGAATCAGTATGATAACAAGAGAAGCAATATTACATTTAACGAAAACCTCCAAAAATTTGTAATTTAATACCAGTTTTTCTTAAGTAGAAAATGATGGTTGCTGACATTTAATTGTTATGTCAGCTACCAAAGTGCTTTTTCATGCATTTAATCCTCCTATGATGTAGTTACTGCATGAGCAGATTGAAGCACAGAGAGGCTGTCATTTACACAAGTAGGCAGAGTCACCTAAACAGAAGACTTACTTATACATTTTGTTGCAGGTACTGTGTAACTCAATATTTATAAATGACATGATAGCAATTAGAATTAGTAAGGTTTGGGTTTCTGTTGTTAGCATCAAATCTGAAGATCTTAAAATCTTTCCAAAGCACCTGGATTAAAGTCCATTCCAATCAAAGAAGAAGAAAACTATATAGTACTAGCAAGTTTTGTTTTTTGTTTTTTGTTTTTTTTTTAATTTTGACTGTGCTGGGTCTTCGTTGCTGCATGGGCTTTTCTTTAGTTGTGGAGTGAGGAAGGATGGCTACTCTCTAGTTGCACTGCACGGGCTTCTGTTCTGGTGGCTTCTCTTGTTTTAAAGCATGAGCTCTGGGGCACAAGGCCTTCAGTAGTTGCAGCACATGGGGTCAGCAGTTATGGCTCCCAGGCTCTAGAGCACAGGCTCAGTACTTGTTGTGCACAGGCTTAGTAGCTCTGTAGTATGTGGGATCCTCCCGAATCAGGGATCAAAGCCAGGTCTCTTGCATTGGCAAGTGGATTCTTTACCACTGAACCACCAGGGAAGACCTAGCACTTTTATTATATTCATTGTGTGTTAGTGAACTTGCACAATTTTAAATAATTCATCAGGGGCTTCCCTGGTGGCTGAGTGGTAGAGAGTCCACCTGCCAGTGTGGGAGATGTGGGTTTGATCCCTGGTCCAGAATGATTCCACATACCTCGGAGCAACTAAGCCCATGCAGCACAACTGCTGAGCCCATAGGCCACAGCTACTCAAGCCCACATGCCTAGATCCTGTGCTCCACAACAAGAGAAGCCACCGCAGTGAGATGCCTGTGCACTGCAACTAGCCCCCACTCTGTGCAACTTTAAAAAAGCCCATGCAGCAACAAACACCTAGCAGAGACAAAAATAAATAAAATTATTAAAGATTAAAAACAATCATCCAATTTTGTGGCAGATGTGGCTTTTGTGTGAAGCTGATGAAATCTAAGCTTGAGGAGTTCTCACTTGCATAAATCCCTTCCGAGGCCCTTCTGGGGTTTTTTTTGGAGGTATTTTTCTTTCTGTTTCATAAAGAGGGCCCCCAAATACTGTACCTTTTCAGGCCCCATAAAATGTAGATGCACTGCTAGCCTTTTAGCATAATTTTTTAGAGAAGTAGCTCTAGCACAAAAGTTTCAGAGCCCATACTTTAATGCCAGACTGTCCAGTTTAGAATGACCCTGTGACTTTGGTTATTTTACTTAACCTCTAAATGTTTTCATCTTCTCATATTTAAAATGAAATCTTTGTCATGTGTAGTCACAGAAATCTGTGATACAGTAGCTTAGTAGTGGTCAGGTAGTGTTTTGAAAGAGATTCCTTAAATACCATTTTACCCAAGAAAAGGAAGAAAAGAAAAACAGCACTCTCTCATTTTTTGCAGATTGACTCTGTGTTGTGGCGCCCCTTTGGTGCTTTGTTGTTGTTTAGTCACTCAGTTGTGTCCAATTCTTTGCGACCCCATGGACTGTAGCCTGCCAGGCTCCTCTGTCCATGGGATTCTCCAGGCAAGTATACTGAATTGGTTTGCCAGGCTGTGCTTCTCCAGGGATCTTCCCCACACAGGAATTGAACCTGCATCTCCTACATTGACAGGTGGATTCTTTACTACTGAGCCATCAGGGAAGCCCCTTCAGTACTTAGCGAGTTGTTTATGATCCTGTCTTAGCCCTCACTTCTGCTCTGCAGAGACTGATGGTTAGCCAGAGGTGAACAGTGAGTGTTTTCTCAGGCCTTTTCTGAACATGCTTCCAGCACTGGGCATATAAGTGGCCACCTTGATTCCTTCAAATACGCAGGAAGTCTTAAAAGCCAATAATACTCCCCCCACATCTCTTCCCAGCTCCTTCCTCCCCAGGCTTTTTGGTCTGTCTATTGCTTGTCTCAACTTTATCCCTTGCTCTATCTGCTCTGATTGATCAGTGCTTTTGCTTTCAGCAAAAGCCACTGGGAAAGCTACCCTAGTCGTGGGGGTGCTCCAAACTGGGTAAAACAAAAGCAGTTTATTGCATCTGACCTTGAGGGAGCTGCCTAAGAGATCAAAAATATACAACCACATCTTTGAGAAAAAGGCCAGCATTGCTGCCTCTGATGCTAGCAGCCTGTACCAAGAGGGCAAGCTGCCATCTTCATGACTGTTGCTGATTTGGGGAGTAGGTGGGCAATTCAAAACAAGCACACTCTTACCATAGTGCAGCAGAATCTCTATTCATTAATCTTTCACCAGGTTGTTAAGTTTTGTTCTAAATTCCAGAGTTCTGCAAAAGCTGATCTGAGAGCTTTTTGCCAGCTTATAAGTTGCTTTAGTGGAGGGAGAGAGCCCTGAAATTCTGTACTCTGCCATTTTCATCAATGTCTTACCCAATCCCCTCTTGATAAAGGTGCTTAAGAATATCCATAAACAAAGGCAACATCAAACCATTAAAAAAAAAAAAAGAATATCCAAAGCTAAGTTAGTTAATAAAGCTACTTCAAAGGAAATATACTTTAAAAGCAGCTTCAATTATTATTCTTACTTCACTTTATGTCTTAGAAGTTTTGTAAATAATTGATAATTGAATTTCAAAATAGAAAAGTTTATTCTTTGTATTTCCTTGAGAAGTACTAGGAAACTGTTTACTTGGCACTTAAATGACCTTGAAAATACGTAGATTTATTTAGTTAGTTAATTAATTAATTATGGGGAGTACCAGCTTGTATCTTGACATTTTTTGTAGCATTTGTTTGATGTATTTACTGTTGTCTGCAGAAATTACTGTGACATAACTCGATGGATGTGTGTGATGAATTGGAGGGAAGAGGGAGAAAATCAGAGACACTGTTAATTATAAGAAAAATCAGCTTTTGTTGATACTTAATCTGAGTAAATATTTATCTATTTTATAATACTTTCCATCTGTTTTACTTTTAGGTGATATTGTCAAAGCAGTATCTAAAATGGATAGAGAACATGTCATCTGTATCTTGGATATCTGCAGTTTGGGGAACAATAAAGCAGAAGTCTACTTGCACAAAATTTACAAACCAAATAAAACTTATTAAAAATTGGCAAATGCAATTACTGAAGGTTATAAATACAGCATTGCTTTAAAGATATTCTGTTATTTTGTTTGTGATTTCAATAACCGTTTTTCAGCAAGAATATTATGTAAATTCTAAAGTGGTTTTCTGTTCATCTTGTATTTGGAGCTAACACACTTCATTTTAAATTCATTACTTGAAAAGATCATCAAAACAATTCTTGTGTATCAAGAAAATTCATGTTACTTGTTTCTATATGAGTATTATCTTGACTTAGAATTTGTGTTCACTGTTGTATTTGTGAAAGTGTCCATCATGACCGACTTTGCCACCCCCAGAGACTGTAGCCCACTGACTCCTCTGTCCATAGGGTTCTCCAGGGAAAATACTGGAGTGAGTTGCCATTCCCTTCCCTATGCAGATTTTTTTTTTTTTTTAACCATCTGAGCCACCAGGGGTGGCTATTTGTGTAGCCATTTTATTCTACAGCCTCATCGTTAAGGCATCCCAGCTTACAAGAGTAACTTTTCATGGACATTTAGCATCCTTCCATTTTAAATTGGGTTATGATGGAATTCTCCCATCTAAGTTCTAACCAGAAGTTTGTGGTCATAAGCTAACCATACTCTGACCGTGCTTAGCTTCTGAGTTTGGACAACATCAGGCACAGACAGGTGGTATGGCCATAGACTACAGTGGAAAATTCTAATTTGAGGATTACATTCCCCTAAAGTGGTCAACCTGCATTTCTCATAACCGAGGTAGTTTCTGTCATTTTCAAAAGCACATGTGGATTGTTATATTCCAGTTGCCTTGGCCTTTAGTTTGGTCAGCTGTACAATGAGCATACTGAATTCAGTTGTTGTAAGGTTTTCCACTCTATTGTGACTTCATACCCTTTGAATTTCTAAATGTTTTGACCAGTGTGTGGTCTTTTGTTCTTAAAATTGTGTTTAAAGTTAATTAAAGTAGTGAATCCTCCTCATGTTAAAATTTTGAATGTGTTATTAAAGAAGTTAAAACTTGTCTCTTTCTGAATGTATTTGATGTCTTTCCTCCATATTTTTGACCTATAATAGACCTACATGCACTTGCTAAATGAGCCAGTATGATTCTTCCATATGGGTTGAAAACTGTTTTTTATCAAATAGAATCTGGGTTTTCATATTAAGCTATTAGAAACTTAAATAAGCAGTTCAGTTTTAGTGCCACATAAATGTTGGAGAAGGGAAAAGTTAATACTTAAGTAACTGTTGACTAAAAATTCCTCAGGCTGAGATTGCAAAATTACACACTTTAACAGGTGTGATTTCTGTTCTCATATTGAATGAGAAATAGGAAATATTTTTTAAGATTCAAGATCTTTAAAAACAACTTCCATGGCAATTTATTTTATAGTAATGTTTCTATCCAAATTTGGAGTTTTAACATCTGTGTCTACATTTCCAGTTACAGAAAAATTGGATAGGTACTGTGGTGATTTCCTAAGGAAAATAGCAAACATCAGAAGACCTTATCTTCAAGTGACAGTAAGCGCTGATTCTTCCCAAATCAACACAAATACACTACTATGGTATCACTTTTATATTAAAAAATTGGTTTTTAAATTACAAAATATTACATAGTCTACCACAAGACCACAACCTTTCACTGAAGTTTCTAATTTTAGATGGTACATGAGATCTACACATTTAAATCCTTTGGTAAGCTATTAAGAATCAGAGCACCTTTATGTTCTGTCACTTTTATGTCTTTGTTGGACTTATCCTGCATTAATTTTATTCACATTAAGACTAGGTCTTTAAAGAAATTTGAAACCCTTATTTTGTGACACTGGTAGCATTTGATGTTATTAAATCTAGCTAGGTACCTTCTGCCAATATGGACTATCCATGCTGCGTCCTTGCTCAGTTGCTCAGTTTTGTCCGACTCTTGGCGACCCCATGGACTGTAGTCCATCAGGCTCCTCTGTCTATGAGATTTTCCAGGCAAGAATACCGGAGTGAGTTGCCATTTCCTTAGGGGATCTTCCCAACCCAGGATTCGAACCTGCGTCTCCTGCATTGGCAGGCGGATTCTTTACCACTGAGCCACCTGAGAAGTCCCTTCAGAGCTCTAGGAAGCCAGTAAATGGTTTGTGGCCACTGATATGCTTTGATTGGATTTATAATGTTTTAGAGCGGTCACTGTATCCTGGAAAGAGAGTGGAATATAAGGAGGTTAGCAGAGACTGCTAGCTGTATCCTAATACCTATTCTTCTCATAGAGTAATACTTCTGTCCATTTTTAGCTAAGCAGATAGCTACCTAGAATAAAGAATACTTTTCCTTGCTTCCTTTGTGGCCGGATATGGCCTTGTGACACCTTTATTTGGGTTGGGCTAATATTAAAGTTAACTTATTTGTTTTAAGTGGTGCTGGGAAAACTGGTCAAACCACTTGTAAAAGAATGAAACTAGAACACTTTCTAACACCATACACAAAAATAAACTCAAAATGGATTAAAGATCTAAATGTAAGACCAGAAACTATAAAACTCCTAGAGGAGAACATAGGCAAAACACTCTCCGACATAAATCACAGGATCCTCTATGATCCACCTCCGAGAATAGTGAAAATAAAAGCAAAAATAAACAAATGGGACCTAATTAAAATTAAAAGCTTCTGTACAACAAAGGAAACTCCAAGCAAGGTGAAAAGACAGCCTTCAGAATGGGAGAAAATAAAAGCAAATGAAGCAACTGACAAAGAACTAATCTCAAAAAAATACAAGTAACTCCTGCAGCTCAATTCAGAAAAATAAACGACTCAATCAAAAAATGGGCCAGGAGAAGGAAATGGCAACCCACTCCAGTGTTCTTGCCTGGAGAATCCCAGGGACGGGGGAGCCTGGTGGGCTGCCGTCTCTGGGGTCGCACAGAGTCGGACATGACTGAAGCGACTTAGCAGCAGCAGCAGCAGCAGCGATAGGAAAGTAAGTGATATGAAACAGCTTTTCTGTCCTGTGTGTTGACCTGGCTGTAGGTGTGTTCTGTTATTTGAGGAAAGATAAATCTTAGGAACCCTTACCTCACGCTTTTTAAAACACAGGGTACCACTTAGCCGCCAGGAAGCCCATTAAAAGACAGGGAGGTCCAGTAATCAGTCTTTTAGGAAACTGGTAATGATGTCACCTAAACTTGAAGCATTAAAAAAAAAAAAGTGTTCTCAACTATTTAAAATCTTTCTCCTCCTACCTTCTCAAATGTAATCCTAGGAATTTTGCCTGTAAACAAAGCATTTCTGGGCCAGAAATACTTTCTCTCTTTATAGCAAGGCTTCACATTATATTGAGTGCCACAGGTTCCATCATTTTTAAATGACAGAAACATAAATGATAAATAATGGATATAAAAATATTACAATCTACCACCTCAAAAAATATTGTTTATGGAGCTTGGAGATTCAAGTATTGATTGCAGTTTTATTTTGAAAAGAATGCTACAACTTATGTGGTTTTTCTTCCTCATGTTTATATTAAAAGAAAAGCTAATAAACTCTATTTTAATTTAAAAAAAAAAAATGGGCCAAAGAACTAAACAGACATTTCTCCAAAGAAGACATACAGATGGCTAATACATGAAAAGATGCTCAACATCACTCATTATCAGAGAAATGCAAATCAAAACCACAATGAGGTACCATTTCACGCCAGTCAGAATGGCTGCGATCCAAAAGTCTACAAGCAATAAATGCTGGAGAGGGTGTGGAGAAAAGGCTTACACTGTTGGTGGGAATGTAAACTAGTACAGCCACTATGGAGAACAGTGTGGAGATTCCTTAAAAAACTGGAAATAGAACTGCCTTATGACCCAGAAATCCCACTACTGGGCGTACACACCGAGGAAACCAGAATTGAAAGAGACACGTGTACCCCAGTGTTCATCGCAGCACTGTTTATAATAGCTAGGACATGGAAGCAACCTAGATGTCCATCAGCAGATGAATGGATAAGAAAACTGGATGGGGAACACATGTATACCTGTGGCGGATTCATTTTGATGTTTGGCAAAACTAATACAATTATGTAAAGTTTAAAAAAAAAAAAAAAGCTGTGATACATATACACAAAGGAGTATCACTCAGCCATTAAAAAGAATACATTTGAATCAGTTCTAATGAGGTGGATGAAACTGGAGCCTATTATACAGAGTGAAGTAAGCCAGAAAGAAAAACACCAATACAGTATACTAACACATATATATGGAATTTAGAAAGATGGTAACGATAACCCTGTATGCGAGACAGCAAAAGAGACACAGATGTATAGAACAGTCTTTTGGACTCTGTGGGAGAGGGCAAGGACAGGATGATTTGGGAGAATGGCATTGAAACATGTATAATATCATATAAGAAATGAATCACCAGTCCAGGTTCAATGCAGGATACGGGATGCTCGGGGCTGGTGCACTGGGATGACCCAGAGGGATGGTACGTGGAGGGAGGTGGGAAGGGGGTTCAGGATGGGGAACACGTGTATACCCGTGGCAGATTCATGTTGATGTATGGCAAAACCAATACAATATTGTAAATAATTAGCCTCCAATTAAAATAAAAAATAAAAAAATAATAAAGTTAACTTACTTGTTTTGAACATACACCAAGTTAGTCACCCAGCCCAGAATTGGAAGTTTGCTATGAATAATCAAGGAGTATCTGTATTAGATACCATTCCTGTATCTAGTAAGCCCTGTACTTCATCTATAAATGATAGGTTTGTCATAGCTCTTATTCAATCATATGGAAAAATCTGAAATTTTTCTTGCTTAAGGGAAGTAATTCCCTTCTCTATGCCTTTATTAGTATTACATACCTTTGCTAAGATTCTTGATATGTATTAAGGTACTTAATAAAGGTACAAGCAATAGGAAAAGTCCAATAGTATCAAATGTTTGAAACACAATAGTGGTTCTCAAACTTGGCTTCATATTGGTATCACCTGGGGAGTTTCAAAAATGACTATGCCAACGTGCCACCCACCCCAAGTTCTGATCTGGGTGTAGCCTGGACATCAAGATAGGTAACAGCTCCCCAAGTGATTCTAATGTGCAGGCAAGTTTGCACACCACTAAAGTTATATAGCACTAAATGGGTAGAGTCCCGTTTCAAGCACTTGTTAGTTTTATTAGAGCTCAAGCTTTACCCAATACATGGAACTTAACCTCCTATCTAGGCACTGTAGTTTCATCTACACTCGATGCAGCTTCATCTTGAATTGTTCTGATAAGAAGGAAAAATTAAAACCTCATAGTTTTGAAACAACTTTCATTTTTGTAAGAGTCCTAGCATGTCAGATCCAGAAAAGACTTGATAGGTCAATTCTAATCCAACCTCTTTCATTGTGTCAATGAAGAAAAAGTCCTGGAGAACTTACTGTTTTCCTGAGGATATAATACTAGCTGCTGCCCTGTCAGCACATGCACAACCTTTTGTCTTGTAAGAGAACTTCAGGAATGTTAAGAGAAGCACCTAAAGTACAAACAAACATCAAACCTTGGGGAGAAGGAATAGTCAGGGAGTTTAGGGTGGACAGGTACAGCTTGGGATGGACAGTTACACAGTGCTACATTTAAAATGGATAACCAAAAAGGTCCTACTGTATAGCACAGGGAATTCTGCTCGATGTTATGTGGCAGCCTGGATGGGAGGGAAGTTTGGACAAGAATGGATACATGTATGTGTATGGCTGCATCCGTATGCAGGTGTATTTCAGGTGTATGGCCACCTGAAATTATCACAACATTGTTAATCAGCTATACTGCAATATAAAATAATTAAAACATCAAACCGTTATAGATTGGAAGTGGAAGCACTATGAGGTTGAAATTAAATGACAGCAGCTAATCTGTCAAAACTACAACTAGACACCACACTATTCTTCATGTACAACTTGTATCATCTAAAGTTCTTAAATTGTATATTAACATATATAATGAAATCTAGAAAGATGGTACTGATGAACCTATCTGCAGGGCAGCAGGAGATGCAGACAGAGAACAGACTTGTGGACACGGGTAAGGAGAGGGTTGGACAAATTGAGAGAGTAGCAATGAAACCTATACACTACCATATGTAAACTTAGACAGCCAGTAGATATTTCCTGTATGATGCAGGGAGCTCAAATCCAGTGCTCTGGGACAACCTGGAGGGGTGAGATGGGATGGGAGGCCAGAGGGAGATTCAAGAGGGAGAGAACATACATATATTTATGGCTGATTTCTGTTGATACATGGCAGAAAGCAATGCAATAGTGTAAAGCAATTCAGTTCAGTTCAGTTGCTCAGTCGTATCCGACTCTTTACAACCCCATGAACCGCAGCACGCCAGGCCTCCCTGTCCATCACCAACTCCCAGAGTTCACCCAAACCCATGTCCATCGAGTTGGTGATGCCATCCAACCATCTCATCCTCTGTCGTCCCCTTCTCCTGCCCTCAAACTTTCCCAGCATCAGGGTCTTTTCCAATGAGTCAGCTCTTTGCATCAGGTGGCCAAAGTATTGGAGTTTCAGCTTTAGCATCAGTCCTTCCAATGAATACCCAGGACTGACCTCCTTTAGGATGGACTGGTTGGATCTCCTTGCAGTCCAAGGGACTCTCAAGAGTCTTCTCCAACACTGCAGTTCAAAAGCATCAATTCTTCGGTGCTCAGCTTTCTTTATAGTCCAACTCACATCCATACATGACCAGTGGGAAAACCATAGCCTTGACTAGACGGACTTGTGTTGACAAAGTACTGTCTCTGCTTTTTAATATGCTGTCTAGGTTGGTCATAACTTTCCTTCCAAGGAGTAAGAGTCTTTTAATTTCATGGCTGCAATCACTATCTGCAGTGATTTTGGAGCCTAGAAAAATAAAGTCAGCCACTGTTTCCACTGTTTCCCCATCTATTTCCCATGAAGTGAGGGGATCAGATGCCATGATCTTCGTTTTCTGAATGTTGAGCTTTAAGCCAACTTTTTCACTCTCCTCTTTCACTTTCATCAAGAGGCTCTTTAGTTCTTCTTCACTTTCTGCTATAATGGTGGTGTCATCTGCATATCTGAGGTTATTGATATTTCTCCCGGAAATCTTGATTCCAGCCCGTGCTTTATCCAGCCCAGCGTTTCTCATGATGTACTCTGCGTACAAGTTAAATAAGCAGGGTGACAATATACAACCTTGACATACTCCTTTTCCTATTTGGAACCAATCTGTTGTTCCATGTCCAGTTCTAACTGTTGCTTCCTGACCTGCAGACAGGTTTCTCAAGAGGCAGATCAGGTGGTCTGGTATTCCCATCTCTTTCAGAATTTTCCACAGTTTATTGTGATCCACACAGTCAAAGGCTTTGGCATAGTCAATAAAGCAGAAATAGATGTTTTTCATTACCTCCAGTTAAAAATAAATTTAAAAAATAATGTTCTTAAATTGAGTGCATGAGAATTACCTGGAGAGCTATTTAAAATGTGGATTCCTAGATATTTCCCTCTGATTTTGATTCAGGATGACTGGTAGTAGGACCCAGGAATCTTCACTTTTGATAAATTTCCAAATGATTCTACTGTAGGTGTTCACAGAGAAAATCTTAAAAACACTGAATAAATACTAGACTACTCATCCCCCAGCAAATTTACTTGAGTCAACTGGAAAATTGCACTGATGGGTATTTATTGTTCTAGGACTAATTTTACTTAACTGCAAAATTTTAAAAACAATTTAAAATTATCTTTGTAAGGTGTGACTCTCTGAAAGCTATAAAAGGAAACATAAAGGCACGTACATACAAGGTATATAATGCTGGCTACCATTTAAAGTCACGCACTTCAACCATCAGAGCAATTTAAAATAGTTTAGCAAAGTTTTCTCATGAGCACTGCCACAAGTGTCATGCAAAACTGTCATTTAAAATCATACAATGATTTTCCTTTTAGAATCAATTACCAGATAAATACGAGGGTGTGATCACTGACCTAGAGCCAGACATCCTGGAATGTGAAGTCAAGTGGGCCTTAGAAAGCATCACTACGAACAAAGCTAGTGGAGGTGATGGAATTCCAGTTGAGCTATTCCAAATCCTGAAAGATGATGCTGTGAAAGTGCTGCACTCAATATGCCAGCAAATTTGGAAAACTCAGCAGTGGCCACAGGACTGGAAAAGGTCAGTTTTCATTCCAATCCCAAAGAAAGGCAATGCCAAAGAATGCTCAAACTACTGCACAATTGCACTCATCTCACATGCTAGTAAAGTAATGCTCAAAATTCTCCAAGCCAGGCTTCAGCAATATGTGAACCGTGAAATTCCTGATGTTCAAGCTGATTTTAGAAAAGGCAGAGGAACCAGAGATCAAATTGCCAACACCCGCTGGATCATGGAAAAAGCAAGAGTGTTCCAGAAAAACATCTATTTCTGCTTTATTGACTATGCCAAAGCCTTTGACTGTGTGGATCACAATAAACTGTGGGAAATTCTGAAAGAGATGGGAATACCAGACCACCTGATCTGCCTCTTGAGAAATTTGTATGCAGGTCAGGAAGCAACAGTTAGAACTGGACATGGAAGAACAGACTGGTTTCAAGTAGGAAAAGGAGTTCGTCAAGGCTGTATATTGTCACCCTGTTTATTTAACTTATATGCAGAGTACATCATGAGAAATGCTGGGCTGGAAGAAACACAAGCTGGAATCAAGATTTCCGGGAGAAATATCAATAACCTCAGATATGCAGATGACACCACCCTTATGGCAGAAAGTGAAGAGGAACTACAAAGCCACTTGATGAAAGTGAAAGTGGAGAGTGAAAAAGTTGGCTTAAAGCTCAACATTCAGAAAACAAAGATCATGGCATCCAGTCCCATCACTTCATGGGAAATAGATGGGGAAACAGTGGAAACAGTGTCAGACTTTATTTTTGGGGGCTCCAAAATCACTGCAGATGGTGACTGCAGCCATGAAATTAAAAGACGCTTACTCCTTGGAAGGAAAGTTATGACCAACCTAGACAGCATATTCAAAAGCAGAGACATTACTTTGTCAACAAAGTTTTGTCTAGTCAAGGCTATGGTTTTTCCTGTGGTCATGTATAGATGTGAGAGTTGGACTGTGAAGAAGGCTGAGCGCCGAAGAATTGATGCTTTTGAACTGTGGTGTTGGAGAAGACTGTTGAGAGTCCCTTGGACTGCAAGGAGATCCAACCAGTCCATTCTGAAGGAGATCAGCCCTGGGATTTCTTGGGAAGGAATGATGCTAAAGCTGAAACTGCAGTACTTTGGCCACCTCATGCAAAGAGTTGACTCATTGCAAAAGACTCTGATGCTGGGAGGGATTGGGAGCAGGAGGAGAAGGGGACGACAGAGGATGAGATGGCTGGATGGCATCACTGACTCGATGGACGTGAGTCTGGGTGAACTCCGGGAGCTGGTGATGGACAGGGAGGCCTGGCGTGCTGCGATTCATGGGGTCGCAAAGAGTCGGACACGACTGAGCGACTGATCTGATCTGATCTGATAGAAGGTTAAATCTCTAGAACTTTACTAATGAATTATCTGTTGAATTGATCACAGATGTCTATTAGCAATCAGCAGACTAATCATTTTGACAATAATACTTCTGTTTTCAGTTTGATAGTTTTCTTTGTCTAGTGAGTAGTCTTTATTATGAGTTTTGACGTCAATATGATAGCGCTAATAGCAAAATAATAAACTACTTGCATTTACTCTGAAACAGATCATAAGCTAATACACAAGACCTTTAAACTTTTCAGTTCAATTCCATGAATAATTGTTGAGTGGTTACTGTGTGTAAGTTGTTACTAATACCAGGTACTGTGAAGGAGGGGATACACCCATGAGTAATCAGCAGCTGTAAAAGGATAGAAAGGTTCATATTTGTATTGTGCATTTGCTGGGGTTTATCCATAAGTTTCTACTGCAGATTCCCTGAACTCCCTTCTGATGTTAACTGTTTGTTTCCACTTGCAGGGTCCATTCCCAATGCTAATACTTCAGATGCCCAGGAATGGACAAGTAGGGGAGTGGGATGGAAATAGCTTCATTGGTCATCTTCAACAATGTCTCCTATTTTCCTGTTTTCTGTTGTCCTGTCCTGTTGACTCTAGTGGTATTCCTTATTCCAGACTATTTCCCTTGGACTTCACACTACCATTGTTTCTGCCTTCCATTTGACCTGGTGTCTTTCTACTTCTCTGTCAGTCTGATACCTATTTATCTGTTTTTTTGACTCTTGGCCCAATCAGACTCCTGATATCTCTGTCTTGTTGTCCATTCATCTACTCCTTCACCAGCCCTTGGCTCACATTGCAATCTACCTTTCCCAGCAACTTACCCAGACCAATCGAGCCCACACCAATATATGCCCAACTGCTGCTAGTGTCCAGTGTACTCTTGATTAAAAACAGCTTATAGTAAAGGAAGCAATGAAGTAAATAAAGCTATTTATATGTTTAAAATAACTAGAATTAAAAATTCTAGGACCTAGAGACATACAGAGTGAAGAAAGTCAGAGAAAATTATCGTATATTAGCACATATATGTGGAATCTAGAAGAGTGGTACAAATAGGTGAATCTATTTGCAAAGCAGAGATGGAGATACAGATGTAGAGAACAAACATGGACATCAAGGGGGGAACAGGATTGGGGTGGGATGAATTGGGAGACTGAGATTGACATACATATGCTACTATGTATAATATGGGCTTTCCTGGTAGCTAAGTGGTAAAGAATCTGTCTGCCAATCCAGGAGATGCAGGTTGCATTGGGAAGATCCCCTGGAGAAGGAAATGGCAACCCACTCCAATATTCTTGCCTGGGAAATCCCACAGACAGAGGAACCTGGGGGCCTATAGTCCATGGGGTCACAAAAGAGTCAAACATGACTTAACAACGAAACAACAACAGTGTAAAAAATAGATAACTAATGAGAACCTACTTTTAGTGCAGGGAACTCTACTCAGTGCTCTGTGGTGACCTAAATGGGAAGGAAATCCAAAAAAAGAGGGGATATATGTATACATAAAGTTGATTAATTTTGCTCTACAACAGAAACTAACACAATATTGTAAAGCAACTACACTAAAATAATTTCTTTTTATTCTAAATGTTAGTAGATAAACCTTGAATAATCTTTTGTTAGAGTATAAGACACGGGACATAAAAATTAATGGAATGCATCACATTATAGGTATCAATCAGTTGAGAAATATTTGAGTGCCCACCACTGGCAAGGCATTGTACTTCAGATGATCTCTAGAGACTGGAATATGTTTCCCTTTCAATGAATAAACAAGGTAGCAGAAGATATTCCTTGGGGAGATTGTTAAGAAAAATTCCACAAAGAAATAAGACCCAAAAAGCCTGCAAAATCAATTCCACCAATGCCATAGCAATTAAAATGACAGATCTTAACTTACTTCTGGCTGAATTGGTTGATAGCATATTTCAGCAGGGCTTGGAAAACCAGTTTGGTGTTTTAGATAATCTGAGAGAGGTGACTTTCATTTTGTCACGTGGGAGTACCAATAGTCCAGTTCCTCATTCCAATCCACTCCATGTTTATGAGAGTTCATTAGCTGGAACAAGAAGAAGGAAAAAATGTCAATGCAGGAAGTCATCCAATCCTGATAAGTTGATGGTGTTATTTATCACTAAGGCAGTCCTGATTAAGGGTTATATGTGTGTACAGTTGGAGGAGGGACAAGCAAAGGGGAATATAGCTAAGTAAAGTGAAATAGAGCTGATGTATTCAGAGCTTACATTGCTAGAGGTGAGATCAGTTACCTACTTGCAACTGAAATTTCAAACTTCTGCTTAGCAGGGACCTGCATGGACAAATGGTGACTGATAGTTGGAAAAATCAGCAGACATCTTAAATTTTATGATGAATGAATGAACAATGAACCCGGAGACTAAGTCCAGTTTTCAGCTGCTGGTAATTTTTACCTTTTTATTTAAAATCACAGCACCTTTTTCAATTAACGCCTATGTGACTGTGACTTACTACAATGAAACCAGCAACTACACTTCAGCAGAGACATGCGAATGTGGTGTTTATGGCTTAGCCTCACCAGTGGCTAATGCTATGGGGGTGGTAGGCATCCCTAAGAACAATAACTACCAAGCTTGTGACTACAACACTGAGTTTACCTATACTAAGAAGCCCTGGATTGCGCTGATAGAAAGAGGTAATTGTACATTTTCAGAAAAAATTCAAACAGCGGGCAGAAGAAACGCTGATGCTGTTGTGATTTACAATCTTCCAGAGACTGGCAACCAGACGATACAGATGGCAAATTTCGGTAAGAACCGATTCCCAAAGAGGGTTAATGTCTTTGTTTATCTTAAAATGGTATTTCTATCTAGAATGGGTCTAGGATCTGGCAATGAGACTGTTACAAGTGTATTTTAAATTTTTTTGCCCAGCACTACTCTGAGTTACTTTACTATTAATATTTGGAATTAATTTGTTTCAAGAACAAAAGCAATTCAGGAAGTGGTTCCTGTTTTCCTTCATGATATTCTTAGCTCTATTAGTTTTCTCAGTGCATATTATATAATTGCTTTTTAATAAATGTGCCTTTACCTGTAAACATTAAAGAAAATATAAATGTTTTAATTTCATTCTTAATTTGTACTTTTCATTTTGATTCAGGTTTGTATGTATTCAAGTATGCAGTAACTGCAAAACTTATTCATTATTATGATCAAACAGTAGCATGTTTTAAGTGTTCAAAATGTTTACAGAAATGAGAATTCAACTATCTGCTGTATGCATGTGAGATTTTAATATTTGTGGGACTAATACGTATAAAACTACTCTGTAAGAAACATTATACATTTAAAATGGTATGGCTGAAATTGGATATCTCTGTAATTCACACCAAAAGTAAAGATTTCCCTTAAAAATGTTTACTTATGACTCAAGTAAATATAATTATCTAATGTATTAACTTTGTAAAGGAATTTACCCCTTAGAACTACTGTTTTAATTTTGTTTGTTTTGTAAAAAATGCCAGTTTCAAAATAAATGGTTTTAAACCAGTGAAGAAGTAGACTTCTGAAACAAGTCTTCTATACTTTAGGTGGATATAGGTATTTTTGACCCCAGACTTGGCCAAAGGAAAAAAATAATTTCAAACAGAGTAAGATCTGGTCGAATGCAATATCAGGATAATTAGTATTCTCACCACCAAATTTTGTGTTTGAGAAAATTAATGTAAATTAAATCAACCAGATTTCAAAATTGTAAGAAAAAAATTAAATTTGTGTTGAGTAGTAGAATGATTGAAACATCCAGGTTGTGTACATACAATATGGCAATTTGGTACTAATGTTTGAAAACCAAGCTGCTTGTTCCTCTGGGTATTGAAAAACCAGGTAACATGGTAGCAGTACAAAATTGTTGTAAATGTACAAAACTCTACTTGCTACCTTTTATAACATATGCTGGACATCACCAGAACCCAAGTATTCACATTGTTTTTTCTTCTGAAGTTAAGAGTACTCCATAAGCATTCCCTGTGTTCCTATATTTTTACAGATGACTTTTATTCTTGTAAAAATAAAATGAGGCACTTCTGTTGAAAATTAGGAGTTAAACCTCTTCTAAGGAACCTATGTGCTCTGTTTCAAATTAGAGACTCTAAGTATTCAAGGTTTCCTTTTATATGGACAGTCACATTCTGCTGTTTACTCCCCTGGTTTATTTAGCATAATTTTTTAACTGAAGTATAGTTGATTTACAATGTTGTATTAGTTTCCATGTGTACAGCAAAGTGATTCAGTTATATATATATATATATATATATATATATATACATACACACACACACATGTATATGCTATATAGTAGGTCCTCATTGGTTATCAATTTTATATATAGTAGCGTGTATATGTTATTCCCGAAATTCCTAATTTATCTTTCCTTCCCACCTTTCCCCTTCGGTAACCATAAGTTTGTTTTCAATGTCTGTGAGACTGTTTCTGTTTTCTAAATCCTCTGGTTTTCTAAAAGTATAAACAGTATCAGACTAAACAGCAGTCATGTTTTCAAAACTTGCTTTGCAACATGAAGGGCCAACTACTGAAAAGTAGGTGCCCAACTATTGAATTTAAAAGATTGCCAAAACAGTAAATCTCTCCAAAAGGCATGCACAGTCATTTGAGTATATGTCTCTGAGTACAGTTTAAGAAACAAAGCAACTACATTTATCATTGAATATATGATACCAATATAATCAAGGTTATGTGGTCAAAAACATTTGTAAAAACTACAGCATTGCTCCTGTTTTAAAATAAGCACACGGGAAAAGATAGCATTATCACAGTAATTGTAATAGTTAATATTTATTGCCATTTAATATATGGCAATAAATATTAACTAAATAATAAATAAATAAATAAAACAGGCACTGTTTTAGGGTCTTTATTTTAACTAATAAATGGTGATCTTTAACACTGAATGATCTCAACCCCAAAGAATTAAAATTGTAAGTTTAGTGTTTTGCAGCTAAACCTGTCAGCTAGTGTGTTATTGGAGTTCTTCCTTCCTAGAAATTCCTCTTAGATAGAAACTATTATGTAATGCAGTTGACAAACAACAAATATAGGGAATTGTGTGGATATGAAAATTCAATGACCAGCCCCTAGGCCATTAAAGACTGAGTCATTATTATATAACATAAGCCAAAATTGTGTTTGTTTTTGCTATCTTTCATTAGTGTGTGTGTGTGTGTGTGTGTGTTTTCAGGCACAGAGCATGGGGGAACAACTCCTGTTCCTTCTACAAAGGCTCTAGGCTTTACCTTCCATCACCTTATCTTTTATCACCCCTGAAAACCACCTTTTCAGAAAACCACACTCTACCCCCTCAGGGCTGTAGCACCCTTTCACTTCCTTGCTTCCCACTACCTCTTCATTCCTTCAGTCTCATTTTCCATGCTAGGCCTCCCTAGCCTTTCCATAATGCTGTGCCTCTTTATGTCTTATTGATGTCAACACCCTCCAACCAAAGGCTGCTAGGAACAGACCCGTAGTTTTAAAAATTGGATTTATTACTTACTGCAGCAAAAGGGGAATGCATACCATCAAAAACGGTGGGGTATCTTAGTAAGAGGGCTTTAGAAAGGATTTCTAGGATTTGGGCTTGCTTCAGATGACTTGGGGGAGGATTTACAGAAACAGGCCTTTGACCAGACATCCCAGTTTGCCTGAGACAGGAATTTCCTGGATTGTGGGTCTTGCAGTGCTAAAGCCAGGAAATTCTTGGGAAAACCAAGCTGAGTAGGTCACTCTAGCTGGCATTGTTCTGGATTTGGATGCTGTCATAAAGTAGGGGGTAATTCTGTGATTGGATTTCTAAATAAATCTTATTTATAAGTGGGGAAGACTAATCTGAACCGGCAGATAATTGGTAAAGGAGTAATCGTCACTCATGTTTGTCAGGATGGAGATGTTTGGTCATTTTTGTGCCTTGGATGCTGTTCATATTTTGACTGGATTCAGACATAATTACAGAATGGTCTTGTCTTTGTCTTGATCCATCATGGGTACAGAATGAACTTCTCTACTATTGATGCTCTGTGAAATTATTTATGTTCAGTAAGAAAACACCAAGTCCTGATTGTTAGTACCAAGCCAGGTCCCAAATATCAGGGGCTGCTTGTCTCTTTCTCATCAACAATACACTATGTCTTTGTCTTTACTGATGTGCAAATACATTATCTCCCCCCATTTTATGTATCAGTGCTTCCCCACCCCCCTATACCCTGCCTTCAAAGTCCCCAAGAAGCCCAAGAGATGTTTCTGCACCCCTTACCTCTCAGGGTTTCATGATATGGATACAGAATGTCTTTACTCCTGGGCCCAATTCATTCATAGCCCCCCTACTAGCAGAATCCTTTTTCTGATGGAGACAACTTCAGTCTGAGACATGCTCTCACTGAGGAAGAATGGTGTATAGCCCAGTAAAGCTTTAATTCTAAATTTCCCAGTTTACAGTGTATTTGGATTTGCATTTTGATGTGACTGGAAATAGAAAGATATGTTTATGGTATCCTTAAGTAATTATGTAACTTCTTAACAACTCTTTCCAAATATTTTGGAGACATCTATCTATCCAGTTGTCCCAGATGTGCAAGAAAAGGCAGGACTCCTCAGTTATCAACGCAGAATGAATTAATTAACTCTGAATGAATACGTTAAGTATTGGCTTTCTGACCAAACAGGTTTTTTTGAAAGTTAAACATGCTATTAATAGGTTAATTGCCCTAAGAAGCAATTAGATTTGAATGTATTGTAGTTTATTTTGGCAAAGTCAGTAATTTGAAAGGGATAAAATGGTTCTTTATCTATTTGACTATGTTCAATGAAATGGATTACAGGGTGCTGTCTATAGTCTTTCAGAATCCCCCAAACTCACCAATTCCCAAGCAGTTATGTGCATGGAAGGAAGAGTTTCATCAGAACAGTAAACTCACATGTTTTAGAAAAATGTTTTCCTAGAAATGAGGGGGTAAATAAAAATATAGTATATAAATGAAATGAGAAAATGATAAAAACTTCAATAAGGCTTAGACTCTGATACACACACACACACACATCAGTTCAGTTCAGTTCAGTTCAGTCGCTCAGTCGTGTCTGACTCTTTGCGATCCCATGAATCGCAGCACACACACACACACATACACACACACACACACACACACACATATATATGGACTTCCCTAATGGCTCTGTTGGTAAAGAATCTGCCTGCAATGCAGGAGACCCGGGTTTGATTCCCGAGTCAGAAGATCCCCTGGAGAAGGAAATGGCAACCCACTCCAGTACTCTTGCCTGGAGAATTCCGTGGACAGTGGAGCCGGGCAGGCCACAGTCCATGGGATTGCAAAGAGTCAGATATGACTGTGCAACTGACTTTCACTTCTATATATAAACTCATATATATATATATATATATATACACACACATACACATATATATATACATATATATATATATACACACATGGGTGTGTGTTTAATTCAAGAAAACTAATCAGTTCCATTTCAAATGAATCTCAAATCTGCCTGGCACCATCTCCAAGACTTCATCCTCAGACCTCTGCAATAGCTTTCTAACTCATCTCTCTGCTTCTTTTGTCCTCATCTAAGCCCACTACCCACTCTGAAGCTAAAGTGGCTTTTGAGAATAAAACCAACCACACCTTGTTTAAAACCCTCAGTAGCTTCCCATGGCACTTAGAGTACATTCAGACACCTTTCCATGTCCTCACCTGGCCATGAATCACCTGGCTCGTGCCCACCACTCTGACCTCATCTCCTCTCACCTCCCCGCACACCACCCCCTACACTGAGCTCCAGCCACACAGGGCCCCTTTCAGGCCCTCAGTCCCAATAAACCATTCCCTACCTTGAGCCTGAAAATACTTGAAAGCACCCTCTTCTTTACACTCCCACATCTCATTAAGCATCAAGTCCTGTTGATTCAATCTCCAAGCATTGCTGAAATCCGTCTTTTCCCACCTCTGTTGCTTCAACCCAAGCCCAGACCAATATGATGCCTCACCTGCATGCGTGCTAGGTTGCTTCAGTCATGTCCAACTCTTTGCGCCCCTATAGACCATAGCCTGCCAGGCTCCTCTGTCCATGGGATTCTCCAGGCAAGAACACTAGAGTGGGTTGCCATGCCTTCCTCCAGGGGATCTTCCCGACTCAGGGGCCGAACCCATGTCTCTTACGTCTCCTGCCTTGGCAGGTGGGCTCTTTACCAGCTGAGCCACTGGGGACCTGGACCATGACAATAACCTCCCAGCAGCTCTCCCTCCTACTCTCGCCCCCCTACAGAGTCTTGTCTTCCACCCAGCAGTCAGAGTCATCCTGTGGGAAATGGAATTCAGTCCAAATTAGAATAAAACCCAGGCTTCACGCAGGTTCTACAAAACCCTGGGTGATGAGACCTGATTCCACACCCCTCTCCCCCACATTACTATGCCTCTGCCACTCTTGTCTTTCTTGTTTCTAAACCAAAAGAGCTAGCTTTTGCACTTGCTGTCCCCTCTACTGAAGTCATTTCTCTTTCATGTTTTCATATAATGCTGCCTCCAAAAATATAACTGTGTCACTACTTTCTTGACATGGCAGCTAGAACGATCTTCTAAAAATAGAGGTCAGATCACATTGCTTCTCTTCTCCAAACCAACCCCCACCCCCAGTGACTTAACATTATTCTTCAAATAAAATCTAAACTTTACCATGCCTGAAAGGACTTGTATGATCTGGCCTCTGCCTGCCTTCCCAACTTAACACTGCCACCCACCCTGCCTAAAGCCTAACCACTCTGACCCTCAGGTATTTTCACTAACCCACAAAGCTTTTTCTGCGAGGCCCTTTGGGCTTCTTTTTCTCCTCATCACCATCATCACTACAACACATGATATTCAGAGTATTCAATACTCTGAATCCCAGTTTAAATGTCTCTTCTTCACAGAAATCTCCCCTGACCACATTAATTTCAATCAAAACCGGGTCCTCATTTCTGTTGAAATCTCTTATAAAGTGTAATGACTGTCTCATTTGCTTATTATGCGTCTCTCCCACTTGATTGTAAGTTCCAGGATGGCAGAGAACATGTCACTCATTGTACAGAGCATAGTGCATAGTCTTCCCTAGTTGTTAAGTGGATGAAAGGTTAAGAAACTAAAAAGCAACTCCCTTTTATGTATGAAAAGATGGACAAGTTCAAATGAAATTTAGGTGAATTCAGCAAACTATTTCACTCTAAAGTTGTTTTTATTTTTCCCTATGCAGGTAATACTTTCTCTTTTAAAAAAAAACAAAACACAAAATATAAAGTTCTCCTTGACCATTGCCCCCAATCTCAGGCCTCTCCCAAAAGATAACCATTGCTTCATTCAGTAGGTAACCTTTCAGGCTTTTTGTATTAATTATTGCATATGTATACCAATAGAACGGAGAAGGCAATGGCACCCCACTCCAGTACTCTTGCCTGGAGAATCCCATGGGCGGAGGAGCCTGGTAGGCTGCAGTCCATGGGGTCGCGAAGAGTCGGACACGACTGAGCGACTTCACTTTCACTTTTCACTTTCATGCATTGGAGAAGGAAATGGCACCCCACTCCAGTGTTCTTGCCTGGAGAATCCCAGGGACGGGGGAGCCTGGTGGGCTGCTGTCTATGGGGTCGCACAGAGTCGGACACGACTGAAGCGACTTAGCAGCAGCAGCAGCATACCAATAGAAAATACAAAATCAACTATCTTTTATTTTTCACATTAATGAAGTTATTCTGCAACTTGCTTTTGTCACTCAACAGTAGGAACTGGAGTTATCTCCATGTTAATAAATTCATATTTAGATTGTATCAATTTTTAACTACTGCATAATATTTCATAGTGCAAGCACACTCATAACTTATTCAACCACTCCTCTATTAATGAACAATTAGGTTGTTTTCAACTTTGTTTTTTTATAGACAATACTCCAATGAACATAATTAATGCTGATACCTAAGGAAGCCAATGACATTGACCTTGCATCACTATTGATGTTGCTCTTACATCTGACCACTTTGTTAAACTCTTATTTTATTTTAATAATTTGTTCTTGAATTTTCAGGATAAATGACCATTTTCTCTACAAAGTTTTGTCTTTTATACTAATTGTACCTCTTCATTCTTTCCAGTGGTCTTATTCTACTGTCTAGGGTTCCAGTGGTGGTAAAATGTACCCCTTTGACTTATTCCTGACTTTACTACAAAAATGCTCCCACTGTTCCACCAATAAGTATGTTGTTTGAGAGAAGTTTCTGGGGGACACTCTTTATCAAGTTTCAAAACTTTAGTAAAGCTTTTGAATCTTGTTATCCTTACTGGCAAGCTATAATATAAATACATATGTATAGGCATATATTTACGGGAACAATAGGTAAAAGGGACAGTTTTGTTTTTCTTCCTTTTTTTTTAAGATATCATTGTATTGGTGCTTTTTTTGTTTGTTTGTTTGACTGCACTACACAGGTTGAGGGGTCTTAGTTCCCCAACCAGGGATCCCACCAGTGCCTTCAGCAGTGAAAGTGCCAAGCCCTAACCACTGGACTGCCAGCAAATTCCCAGGTGCCCTTGATAAAAGGATTGAAAACATTTTTGTTGCTTATACATATGACTTCAAGTTGAGTGTCAAATTGTAAGACACAAGTGAAATTTAAAAATATCTTGACAAATTAGAAAAAGTGTCTATTAAAACAAGATGAAGTGCCACAGAAAATAGTAAAGAATAATAAATATAGAGACATGTAAAATAGAAAAATCTTAAGACAGGTTTATAACCAAAATATTTGACAGTTACATTGTGCATGCGTGCTAAGTCACTCAGTTGTATCCGACTCTGCGACCCTACGGACCATAGCCCACCAGGCTCCTCTGTCCATGGGATTCTCCAGGCAAGAATACTGAAGTGGGTTGCCATGCCCTCCTCCAGAGGATCTTCCTGACCCAGGGATTGAACCTCCATCTCTTGCAGTGGCAGGTGGGTTCTTTACCACAAGTGCCACCTGGGAAGCCCAGTCACATTGTACCACAAGTTAAATAAAGAATGACACACAGTTATTTTAAAACTAGCATGATCATAAGATGTACCAGCAAGTATATAATATGTTAGGCCTGGAAAATACCATGGTTATGCTTGTAATTCACAAAACTCTGAAAATATCATAAGCCTTACTATAACCTGGCTTACAATAACAGGACTTTAGTACCTCTCTCTCATATTCTCACATAAATTCCCAAGTGTCTGTCTCTCTTTTTCTCTCCCTGCCCCCACCTCCCACCATATAGACACAAACATACACAACTGCATAAGTTTATGTTTTTATAAGTGAGTTAAAGATACAGTACCTCTGAATGCTGGTTTCCAGAAAAATAACAAAATGAGTAAATTCACTATGAGCTATTTAAAGGACATTTTATCTCCCCTTTCTCCATTTTAAAATCTAGGAATATATTTTTTAATCAAGGAATATTTTGTAAGTCTAAATATGTGCTTTTTGTTTATTGATATATTCTCTGCTTAACTCCTGTCCTCTTTCTCCTACACTAGATGGAGAAATGCCTGAATAGCATTGCATACAATAGAACAGTTCCTCTTAAGTAACCTCTCCATTTTCAGCAATCCTTGGTTCCTAAGTCCTCTTACCCTAGCTAGTTCTCTTCCATCACTCAAGCTTACCTTCCCTAGACAGCAAGGACTTTATGTAAAGAAATTATATCCATTTCCATCTAAACTCACAAGCCTTATGTCCTACTCATTTAGGTAATTATTAGATATGCCAGAGCTACTTTAATAAAGTATCCCAGGGAGAACTTTACTAGTTGTCTCTAGAAACAACATGATTTAAACAAACAAACCTGATTTCTGATGATAATATCAGGACCTTTGACAGAACTGTGGAACAGGAAATTGGAGGAAATCATATTTCAGAGCATCCCTTATCACATCATACAAGGAGCAATGTACTCTACCTAACGTTTTAGATTTTTAGACATATGTCATATTTGTATCTAAATTTTAATAATATATATTATGTGATTTTCTAATGACTTTACATGCAGTGATACATAGTGATACTATATGGTTAAATAAATTGGTCTCTGGCAGTGATCAGTACATTGGCATCTCCTTAGTGGAAAGTACAAACAGAGGGAAATGAAAATTTGCTTAATAATTCACTTGCTCTCAATTTTTAAAAAATGATTGTCTCCATATCATTATCCCTAAGATCTGGAGCTCTTTTCGTTCAGTATTGTACCTAATTCCTATTAAAAACTGGTTTTCCTTGCCCTTTATGAGGGCAGTTGTTAACAGTAAATATTCTATTAGCTATGTGCTGCACATAGTGTAATTAATCATTTCAAAAATCCATAAGGTACAAAGTGTTAGTATTCATATTTCCTATCTATGGAAACTGAGACATAGAAAGGTTGGTTAACTTTCCCCTCATAGTCATAACAACTAGTAGATTATAAAACTAAGGTTTGCAATCCTAACATCAGAACCTGTGCTTTTAAACAGTACACAATAATACCCTTCTGGTGAGCATACACAACACAAGGTGCCATACAAAATAGTACCAAAACACGATCGCTGCCCTCAAGGAGGAAAATGTAGTAGGGAAAACTGATATCTACACAACTAGTTAAAGGCAGAATATAGAAAGCACTATTCAGAGAAGTGTTGAGATTGTTGGAGCTGAAGGGGTTAAGAAATTATGAGGTCATAGTGTTGGAAAGGTCATCAATGTGGGTGGATGTTAAAGTTATAAAAGATAATAGCAAAGAACTCAAAGATCAGGAGTGGGAATATAAAAGGGAGAGCTACCCGAGGAGGCAATTAGGAAGTGAAATATTTCTGTTAAGATTTCAGAAGTTGAGAAGATCAGGATGATAATAATGTCCAGAGTCTAGTCATGACAGTGGAGTGACTACAGTGGAACAGAGACAAATGTCCCTGAGGTTGAATCACAAGGAGGCCAGACTGTTGAATGATAGAAGAACTTAGGGTGGAGAGAATAACTGTGATTCAAATGCCAAAGTCTCCATGTTTGTGGGGGAATGACTAGGAAGTTGGTCCATGACCAAATAGGGAGAGAAGGACTTGGAGGTGGTAAAACCAAGTGCCATGAGTCTCTTGACTGCCATGAGTTTCCAAGAAATGGGTTTTACTCATGATGGTTGGGGGAAAGTGGTTTGGAAACAACCATGTGGGAGTGAGGAAACCCCCTATAGCTCTGAAATATGTGGGATACAGAAGGATGAGCTGTCTCTATTAAAAGTAACTGAAGGAAAAGTGGTGTCCTCTGGGGTAAGATGGGTCAGGGACCATAAGGAAATATCATAAGTTTTAGTATAACCCTCAGTAAAGAGGAAATGAGGGAATTTTACCAGTTAAGCATATGTCATGGAACCAGAGACCTGGAAGACTCAATGGAAACTTTGGGGGAAAGAGCAGTGGAAGAAGAAAGTAATGAACAGAACAAAGAGGGGAGCACAGAATGAAGATTAAACAAATTAGCTTCCATTTGGGACAATAACTAAGGATGATATGAATGTGAGATCAGGAAGCATTAGTGTGAAGATAAAGATGTCTTAGACAAATAGAGGACTTGGTTTACCAGTGTAAAAGGCTGGCAGTGTATATAAAACATAAGAGAATTATTCACAAGAGAGCAGGAACTCTTGAAAAAGTTGAGAAGGGCAGAGCTGAATACAGTAAAGCTGAAAATATGAAAGAATTGAGATCAGTAGGGTCCTAGAACTGTGGCTATAGATTACAAGAGTGAAAGAGGGGAATGTGAATGTTTGAGCAGGGAGGGAGAGTACACTGAAGGTAATAGATGCTGAAAGACCCGAAAGTAAAACTAACCAGTCTTAAGCTTCCAAATGGAACTTCCTTAAAGTCTTAAACCAGGTGTAAGTTGGGACTTGCATCCAGTGGAGGATGTTTCATAAAAATATGAAATCCTTATAAAGAGTGAGCTCATGACAAAAATTATTTGGGTCCATCTAATAAATTAAATGTTCTGGGAAATGATCTGTTTGTTATGACTAATGCTTTTAGTAAAAACTGGTAGAAACCTAGTCAAGGCCTTAGGATGTCAAAACTGCAATGATTAAATGCCTGGTTGCCCTGCATTCCAGAATTGAATTAAATCCAACCTACATTTACTTGTATGTATTTTTAGCTTTTAAATGGAAATATAAATTGAGTTCTTTTCCTCAAAGCAGTCAATTCAGTGATGGAGGCTGAGTAGAAGGAGTGGAGAATCGGTCAAATAAGATGTTTGACATTATTTTAGCTCTAAAAAAATACTTCCATGGACCAAATAACGGTTTGTCAAATTAATTTTCCCACTGATTATTTTTATTAGCCTCATATAGGATATAACCGCATCTAAATGCTCACTAACTTGTGTATGGTAAAGATCATTTGCAATTGGAGGCCACAGTGGTTAATTCTTAGAAATGTATTACTATTCCAACCATACAGGCAAATGTTCTTAGAAAATTAGTCTTGTTCAAAAGCCAGGATATGCAGAAAGGCTGTATTTACCAGAGGGCTTTGTGGAGAATTCTTGGAACAGAACTCAGATGGAGAGAGGGGTTAGTTGCATTTTGGCTGAAGGAAGATGTATGGTTTCTCTGACCATTTCACAAAGAACACATCCTTTCTCCTCAGAAAACTGCAGCTCTTTGTCTGAACAAGAGAAGCTTAAAGAAGGCCTAAAGAGAAATGCTAGGGCCCTAACCTGATGCATATTATACATGACACCTCCCCCATCACTCCTGGGATACAAGAGGTGAGGTTAGACACTAGGGCATAAAACCCCTGGGTGCCACTCGTCCTTGTTTACATATCCATAACCTGGGCCTAGGGATAGCTCTGCAGTGACTAAGATGTAAGCTCCTAGGGAGAGCAAGTTCTGGCTGACAATTGGGTTTTCTAACATGGGAATAGAAAGAGACATAAAATGTGGGGTCTTTTGTTTTTTCATCTAAAAAGCAAGGATTTATTTATTCATTTAACAAATACGTGCAAGGACCAACTATTGGTCCTATCTTCCCAAATTTTACATTTCATAGCTCACTCACTCTCAGCCTTCAAAAATGTAACAAGGGCTCTATGAGAAGCAGTGGCATGTCATAGTGATTTAGGGCATGGGCTTGGTAGGGAGACAGATCTGGATTTGAATATCAGGTCTACTGTTTGTTTTCTAGCTGTGTGATCTTGAACAGGTTATTTAACTTCTCTGAATTCCAGTCTTCTCATCTTAGTTCTCTCATCTGTAAAGTGGGTATACTGCAGTACTACCTTATAGCATGGTTGTAAGGATCAAATGAGATAACACATGTAAAGAAAGCACTTAGCATGGTGCCTGTTCTATCACAGACACTCAAAAAATTGTAATAGTAGGATGATGATGATGAAGTAATTCCACTTCTTGATTTATTCCCTCTCTTTTCCTATCCAATTCTTTCTCACTTTAAACTCCTGGCCAAAATTTATGTCCTAATGAAGACTTTCTTGACTAACAACTTACCCTGATCTCTCCCTTGGTATGGTGGTGGTTTAGTCGCTAAGCCATGTCCGACTCTTGTGACCCCATGGACTGTAACCCCACCAGGCTCCTCCTTGAAAATCCAGGATTTTCAAGGCAAGAACACTGGAGTAGGTTGCCATTCCTTTCTCCACGGGATCTCCCCAACCCAGGGATTGAACCCATGTCTCCTACATTGGCAGGCAGACTCTTTATCACTGAGCCACTAGGGAAGCCCAACAGATACCATCAGTTCAGTTCAGTTCAGTCGCTCAGTCGTGTCGGACTCTTTGCAACCCCATGAACTGCAGCACGCAAGGCTTCCCTGTCCATCACCAACTCCCGGAGTCCACCCAAACCCATGTCCATCGAGTCAGTGATGCCATCCAACCATCTCATCCTCTGTCGTCCCCTTCTCCTCCTGCCCTCAATCTTTCCCAGCATCAGAGTCTTTTCCAATGAGTCAGCTCTTCGCATCAGGTGGCCAAAGTATTGGAGTTTCAGCTTCAACATCAGTCCTTCCAATGAACACCCAGGACTGATCTCCTTTAGGATGGACTGGTCGGATCTCCTTGCAGTCCTAGGGACTCTCAAGAGTCTTCTCCAACACCACAGTTCAAAAGCATCAATTCTTCAACGCTCAGCTTTCTTTATAGTCCAACTCTCACATCCATACATGACCACTGGAAAAACCATAGCCTCGACTAGACGGACTTTTGTTGACAAAGTAATGTCTCTGCTTTTTAATATGCTGTCTAGGTTGGTCATAACTTTCCTTCCAAGGAGTAAGCAAATTTCATGGCTGCAATCACCATCTGCAGTGATTTTGGAGCCCAGAAAAATAAAGTCAGCCACTGTTTACACTGTTTCCCCATCTATTTGGCCATGAAGTGATGGGACTGAATGCCATGATCTTAGTTTTCTGAATGTTGAGCTTTAAGCCAACTTTTTCACTCTCCTCTTTCACTTTCATCAAGAGGCTCTTTAGTTCTTCACTTTCTGCCATAAGGCTGGTGTCATCTGCATATCTGAGGTTATTGATATTTCTCCTGGCAATCTTGATTCCAGCTTGTGCTTCCTCCAGCCCAGCATTTCTCATGATGTACTCTGACATAAGTTAAATAAGCAGGGTGACAATATACAGCCTTGATGTACTCCTTTTCCTATTTGGATACCATAGCAAGGATTAATTCACTGATAGTGACTTGAGTGCAAAATGGCAGATGGGATGAGCTGTGACCTAGAAGCAGTACTAGACAGTTGGAGATCCAGGGAGCTTGTTTCTTTCATGTCAATATACATAGCACTTAGCACAGTAACAGACTAACACTAAGCCCTCACTGATGATTGATGAATGAGGCTAAAAAGAGAAGCGTATACTCTCCCAAACAAATATTACCTACTTCACAACTCTATCTATAGTAATACCAGTGTGTTGGGGTTCCTCAACTTAGTAATAGCCTTGCTGGCTATTAACATGTTCTTTTTATCTCCATCGTCTCTCCCTTAAGCTATTTGGTGTCTCACCTTCAGCTGGCAGTCAGGACATGACTTTTGTTAGGCTGCTTCTATATAAAGCCCTGGCAATAGGAACTGCCTAGATTACCACCAGTGATTCACACACTTACACAGAGGGCTTACACCCACACAGGTTCATGGGGTGAAGGATCCAAATTCCAGTTCAGGTCTTGTTTCACTGCACAATATCGTGGAATTAAAATGACTCTTCCACTTCTTTATATAAACTATTATAGATGTAGTGATCTGTATCATACTATGTGAATTTGGGTAGCATGTAAGAAAAACCTCATTAATTCTCACCAGTGTTTAAGTTAAAAATGTGGGGTTGGCACTTAGAAGAGTGGGGAGATGATTAACTGCTTCAAAGAATAGAAAACTGTTTTTATGTGGTACATAAAAGCAACTATTTTCCTGCAAACAATCTTTGCCTGTTCATTAAAAGAGCCCCAGTAGTGCTTCTCTTTGACATGATTTTAGTACCAATTCATTTGTGTTATTGTATTACTTGAAAATAATAAAGCTGCATTTCGTATGTTGTTAAAATTTTAATAGGAAAGCTTGTGTGACAGGAAATCACTGAACTCTGGAAGGGCATTTGAAAGAATATTTTTTTCAGGCATATAACAGTAATGTAATCAAGGCTAATGAAATATAGAAATCTGCTTCAAAGAACAGTGAAAATGATTTTAATTAATAATCTAATTGCTTTTATGTAAATGAATGCTTCCTAAGGCACTAGAAAAATTGGTTTTCTTGTACAAGGTAACTGTTCTCAGTGCAGAACTTATCTACACCATAAATTTCCTTTCATCACAGAATGAGCCCTAGCCCTTCTCCAAAATAATGAAATATTATTCTATAATTCCAATTATAGCACTTGCCAACTTCAAGCAAGTCTGATTTAGTAAAGTTTTTCTCTCTCTGCAAAATAATTTCATAATGAAAGTAGAGCTCTATTTTCTTTATTCTATTTACTTGGACTGTATTTCTGGCAATGAAAAAAGTGAAATCTAAAAGAATATCCACATTGTTCATTTGTGAAAATTGTTTTAACTCTTGGATATCCTATTAATACTTCTCTGAAAAAAAAATCAATGTCCACAGCCCATTAATCCTCACTCTGTGAATGCTTAAAATGTTAGTAAAGTGGTAAATAAAAGATGCATCTTCTTCAAGCACTAATACTTCACATACCTGGTCCCTTAGGCTGCCATTTAATGGACCTGTGCTCTTAACCTGTAATTACATTTTAAAAACATGCAGTTGTGGTGTTCAGTGGTTTTTTTCTGACATTTATCTGGGACATTTTTATGCTATAACTTCTTATGGGAATATTTCTATTCCCTTACAATAAGATCTTGGAGACAGTATATACTGGGTTGGCCAAAAAGTTAGCTCAGGTTTTTCCATAAGATGGGATGGAAAACCCAAATGAACTTTTTGGCCAATCCATATTTTTAAAATACCTTCTCAAATTATGTACCTATTGCACGTGAGAGAAAGAAAATACCACTCAGAGTAGGAGGGTAATTCAAGACTTCTTTGCATTCAGCAAACAAAAGGGCAAAAAGAAACAAAAAAACACAAAACCCCTATTGTCTTAAATGTACCTGCAGATAAATTTAATTACTGCATAGATTGTAGTATTCTGATTTCTGAAAGGCTACACAGTAAAGCACCATGTTTTACTGAAATATGAAAAAATAGGTAATCTAAATTCCTTTAGTATGTTTGTTTTCCTGTCCTGTAGTTAGTTTCACCCTTGTCTTTGACATACCACTAACATTCATAACAAAAGGAAAGCAGCAAAGACTAATATACACCACAAGGCAGATTTCTATAATGCTCCAATCATTATCTTTGCAGTTATTATTTATTTTGTTAGTAGTACAAGCAATTGGATGCTTCAGAAAACTCAGAGTACAATGATTTCATTGAGGGCATTGACCTAAATGAGTCTGGAAGAATTTTCAGTTTGATAAAAATGAAAACCTTTTTGACTCCTTTTTGACTCCCAGGGCTCTGAGAGCTGATCTTGGCGCCTTAGCGAGAAATTCATTAAAAAAACAAACAAACAAAAAAAACAGCCAGTTATATTCTGGCCAGTTCTATTTTTTTGAGTGCCAGTTGGAACTGGGTAGAGGAGAAGCAATAGTCTCTGGATTTTGTCTATTTTCATGATTTGCTTCTTCTGAAGCTATAAGCAGGAACACGTGGTCAACTAAAATGTGCTGATTATAGTTTATACAAATGAGCTGTGTACACCCCCATTTGACTGTAAGGAATTTGTAGGGAAGATCCTTGGTGGATATTTGTTACTATACCACTGCTGCTGCTGCTAAGTCGCTTCAGTCGTGTCCGACTCTGTGCAACGCCATAGACGGCAGCCCACCAGGCTCCCCCGTCCCTGGGATTCTCCAGGCAAGAACACTGGAGTGGGTTGCCATTTCCTTCTCCAATGCATGGAAGGGAAAAGTCAAAGTGAAGTCGCTCAGCCGTGTCCGACTCTTCACGACCCCATGGACTGCAGCCTACCAGGCTCCTCCGTCCATGGGATTTTCCAGGCAAGAGTACTGGAGTGGGGTGCCATTGCCTTCTCCACAGAGGATATTAAAAAATATTTTGATCCAACAAAAATATAAAAATAATTTTCGCTTAAAGAAAAAACACTGAACCTAAATCTCCATTCTTCTCTAAAATCAAAACACCCTCTTAATTTACAGGAAGGAACACCTACTGATTCATAGGATTTGGTCTCAGATAAAACCCTGGGGATGCGGGGAGGGGATAGGTAGAAATGCATCTTTGCAAACCCTGCACAAATCTTGAATTAAAATTCACCTCTTCACAGATATTCTCTTGTAGCAGAATGATTTAGTTGTAACAATGTAATAATTACATAAAATATAATAATGGTAAAATTGTTTCATTTGTTTACATATTTTTGGAGCGATTACCTGACAAGGAGATGCTCTTGCTTCACAAAACACAAGGGAATTCCCAAACGCATGATGAAGTCTTCGTTTCTTTGGGTCGAGATAACGTTTAAATCTTCCTTTTGAAACCAGCTAAGTGAGCCAGACTTATTCATGCCAGAAAGACTCATGAATCTGTACTAAGGGTTTATTCATTGCATGTGATCATTGTGGGGAATTCCTTTTCTCAACCCGCTGTACAACCAGATGACACAGCATTTTTCAATTCCAATCTTATAAAAGAAAGGCCCAGCAGAGGGCATGTTGAGCATTTTTATGGCTAATACAAACACCTTGGTACTTGCCTCAAGGATATTTAAGCAGTAACATGCTATATTTGCATCTGAAGTAAAATTTCCAATGTCTTCTGATGTCATATGGCAACTCTTTCAATTAAGAGAACACCAAGATACTCAGTCAAGTTCAGCCAAATAGATTTAAATAAAACAAAAATCAATCTAATTGATTACTTTAAAACCAACTACCTTGAAGATGTGAATAAATTCCCAGAATGAATAAGACCAGTGAGTTCATAGATCCTCTTTAGTGGTTACATGCTCATGGGAGTAAGGCGATAGACAGAATATAAATATGCTAAGTTATGCCATTAATTTAATTATCTGCATGCAGCTAGTCCACTGGCAGTGTTTAAATCTCAGGCTAATTTTCTTTGATCACTCAAGCTACTTCAGAGTCACCTCTTATGGGTCTGAAGGGAATGCCTGCATAAAACATAAGATGAAAATATGCTGAAAAATGTATTTCAAAGCCAACTCCAAGTGTCTTTGATAATCTGCTCTTTTGTATTATCTGTATCACTGCTTCCCATATACTTCTATCTATAACCGAGATCTGACTCAACTCTTTCTTAGGGGACTAATAAACAGTGACCCTAAGAAATCTAAACCTTCAGTATAATAATTCTGGTGAGCACCTAGATGCTTGGGGCTAGTGCACTGGGACGACCCAGAGGGATGGTATGGGGAGGGAGGAGGGAGGAGGGTTCAGGATGGGGAACACATGTATATCTGTGGTGGATTCATTTTGATATTTGGCAAAACTAATACAATTTTGTAAAGTTTAAAAATAAAATAAAATAAAAAATAAAAGTTGATTTCAATATTTGAAGGAGAAAGCCAGATAGGCAAGAATATTATTTACATTTTAAGAATATAATTCTAATAAGAGAAAGATCATCAGAGCTTTGGAAAATGACCACTACTTTAAGTATGAATGCCTTCTATTTCTAAATACTTGACAAACTGCAATGAATGAGAAAATTGCAAGACACCAAATGGCACCCCACTCTAGCACTCTTGCTTGGAAAATCCCATGGATGGAGGAGCCTGGTGGGCTGCAGTCCATGGGATTGCGAAGAGTCCGACACAACTGAGCGACTTCACTTTCACTTTTCACTTTCACGCATTGGAGAAGGGAATGGCAGCCCACTCCAGTGTTCTTGCCTGGAGAATCCCAGGGACAGAAGAGCCTGGTAGGCTGCCATCTCTGGGGTCCCACAGAGTCGGACACGACTGAAGCGACTTAGCAGCAGCAGCAGCAGCAGTTCTCTTACATTTTTCTCCATCTTTTTTTCTGCCCACACATCTAAAATGTTACTCAACTCAGCTATTTATCTTCCCATCACAGGAATTAAAAATCTTGCTTCTCCTCTCTGTTTTAATAACCCTTTGCCACAGTTAGTATCATATATGTTTACATGACACCGAAATAAATAAAAAATACTAGTTGAACAAGGCAACTGAATGTTCTACTTTTAGCCAGTTGTTTTGCTATTATCTAGGTAAGGCTGACTCTTGAATATCTCCTGAAATTATTCATCTGTATCTCTGTTGTCTTCCAAAATAGTGCACTTGAAACAATTCTTCCTATTTGCAAGTACCAGCCCTGTTTTCTTCTGCCATTATATATAATAATTTAAATGGTAAACATTCAGTGTCTAGAGCCTACCTAATTCACAGGCATCTCAGTTAGTCCCTTGGTTAAGACCAATACAAAAACAAGACATTTGTGGATAAAAATAGAATCAATCTAAAGGAGGAATTCTTAGGCTGGAGTCCTTGGAGATGCACAGATAGGTCATACAAAGTCTCTATGCCTGAAGTATTCTTTTTTTTTTTTTTGGCCACGTGGCATGTGGGATCTTGGTTTCCTGACCAGGAATCAAACCTGCACCTTGTGCATTGAAAGGGTGGAATTTTAACCACTGAACCACCAGGGAAGTACCAAGGTAAAGTATACTTGAAGTTACCAGTACATGGAGTAGATTTTTTTTTAATCATTCTAAATGTCAAGAGCAATGCAGTCCAATAACATTCTGCAATGATATAAACTTCTATCTCCATGCAGTCCAATATTATATAGCCACAGCCTTTTGTGGCAGTTGAGCACTTGAATGTGGCTAATGAATTTTTACTTTTATTAAATTTAAATAGACACATGAAGTTGTTGACTACTGTATTGAACAGTATAGCACTAGATGAACATTAACACGGGGTCACTGGGATAAGCTTCATGAGGTCCATGAAGTCCTTGAAACTGTGCACATATTTGTGTGTGTTCATTTACTCTGTACATAAGTTTCATCAATGGACATGAGTTTGAGCAAACTCCAGGAGATAGTGAAGGGCAGGGAAGCCCGGCATGCTCTTTAGTCTGTGGGGTCACAGAGTCAGACACGACTGAGCAACTGAACAACAACAAAGTTTCATCAAAGTTTCAGAAGGAACTCTGGCCCCCCAAAAGGTTAAGAATCATAGCAAAAGCAGAAGTAGTGTCCCTGTTTGGGTTGTATGCCTCCTAACAACATAGTTAGAACTAGAAACTTGGTGAATTTTATTGTTTTTTCAAAAATTTAATGTCTTAAGAAAACATCTGAATCCCTCGGCAAAAAAAAAAAAGGGGGAGATAATTTCCTAGAGTTAAATTCAAGTAATGTATTATACATTTCTACAACCAACACACATTTCTCTTTTCAAAAAACTTATTTTGAGATAATTGTAGATTTATGTGCAGTTGTATGAAATAGAGATCCCATATACCATTCACCTAGTTTCCCTGAATGTTATCACCTTATGTAACTATAGAACAATATTACAACCAGAAAATTGACATTAATGCAATCCACTGAGCTTATTTAGATTTTACTAGTTTTACATGCACTCATTGCATGTTCTGGGACTTCCCTGGTGGCTCAGATGGTAAAGCATCTGCCTACAATGTGGGAGACCTGGGTTCAATCCATGGGTCAGGTAGACACCCTGGAGGAGGAAATGGCAACCCACTCCAGTATTCTTGGCTGGAAAATCCCATGGATGGAGGAATTTGGTAGGCTACAGTTCACGGGGTCACAAAGAGTCAGACATGACTGAGCAACTTCACTTTACTTTCTATTACATGTTCTATGCAGTTTTATCACATGTGTAGGTTCATGTGATCACCACCACAGCCAAGGTTCAGAACAATTCCATCACTACATTGTTCCCTCATGTGGCCCTTTTATAGTGACACACACCTCCACCCCATACTCTTTCCTTGACTCTGCTGCTGCTGCTGCTGCTAAGTCACTTCAGTCGTGTCCAACTCTGTGCGACCTCATAGATGGCAGCCCACCAGGCTCCCCCGTCCCTGGATTTCTCCAGGCAAGAACACTGGAGAGGGTTGCCATTTTCTGCTCCAGTGCATGAAAGTGAAAAGAGAAAGTGATGTCGCTCAGTCATGTCTGACTCTTCACGACCCCATGGACTGCAGCCCACCAGGCTCCTCCATCCATGGGATTTTCCAGGCAAAACTACTGGAGTTCCTTGACTCTAGGCAACCATTAATCTGTTCTTCATTACTACAGTTTTTCATCTCAAAAATGTTATATAAATGGGGTCATACTGTATGTAATTTTTGCAGATTGGCTTTTTTCACTCAGTGTAATTCTCTGGAGATCCATTCAGATTGTTGCATATATTCATAGTTCATTCTTTTTTATTGCTGAGTAGTATTCCATGGTATGGATGTATCACAATTGGTTAACTATTCACCTATCAAAGAACATTTGGGTTCTTTCCAGTGTGGAGCAACTATGAATGAAGCTGCTATAAATGTTCATATACGTATATTTTAGTGAACATAATTTTTCATTTATTTAAGATAGAGGCCCAAGACTAGTATTGCTGAGTTATATGGTAGTTATATATGTTTAATTTTATACGAAACTACCAGACTCTTCCAAATTTGCTGCATGATCTTACATTCTCACCGACTGTGTATGTGTGATGCAGTTTCTCCACGTTCTCACCATCATTTGGTGTGGTCATTTTTTTAAGCCATTCTGATAGGTATGCAGTGATAGCACATTGTGGTTTTAATGAACATTCCCCTAATGGCTAATAATGTTGAACATCTTTTCATATGCTTATTTACCATCTGTATATCCTCTTTGGTGAAATGTGTGTTCTTGTCCCAGGGGGGGAAAAAGCATCCCAAATAGGAATGGGTTCTTTTTACATAGGAACTTGAATAATACCAGTGGATAATATAGTTTTATAAAAGAAAGAAATGCTGTTCAATCAGGAATATTTACTGGCTATCTGCTAAGATAGAAGCCTTAATATTAATTGATACTTACAGTGGCTCAATGGTAAAGAATCCTCCTACCAATGTAGGAGACATGGGTTCAATCCCTGGATTGGGAAGATTCTCTGGAGAAGGAAATGGCAACCTGCTCCAGTATTCTTGCCAGGAGAATCCCATGGACAGAGGAGCCTTGCGGACTATGGTCCACAGGGTTGCAAAGAGTCAGACATGACTGAAGTGACTAAACCACCACCACCACCACCACCATCCCAGTGAAGATGTTTCTGTGGAGAAGTAGAAAAATAGAATCCAGGAACAATACTTGGCTTTTTGATACCTTGACCTAGAGAGAATTGAGAGAATACAAATGAATGGAGAGATAAGAGAGCTTTTGGTTAAGTATTAGATTAAGTCATTTCATGAACGTGTTCTCTAGTAAGTACCAGTACCACAAATATTTTATATCCTTGGTATGTTTTTGATATATTTAGATGTCATTTGTGGCCTTGTTTCTTGGGTCATAGTTGTATATACTCACCCAGATAGAGAGCTGTCTACTTCAGCTCAGGCAGGGCAGATTAGGTCATTTCATGAACATGTTTTCTAGAAAGTACCAGCAGCACAGATATTGTATATCCTTGGTAGGCTTTTGATATATTTAGATGTCATTTATGGCCTTGTTTTATGGGTCACAGTTGTATATACTCATCCAAATAGAGAGCCACCTACTTCAACTCAGGCAGGGCAGCAGAATTACCTGCAGGCAGAACTATTACTCTCCTGTAAGAAGAGCTGGACTCAAATACCTGCAATGATGATTCAGGCATGTGTGCTACGTCACTTCACTCCTGTCCGACTCTTTTTGACCCCATGTTCTGTAGCCAGCCAGGCTCCTTTGTCCATGGGATTTCCCAGGCAAGAATAGCAGAGAGGAATGCCATGCTGTCCTCCAGGGGATCTTCCCAAATCAGGAATCAAACCCAGTACTCTTATGTCTTCTGCATTGGCAGGCGTGTTCTTTACCACCACCGCCAAATAAATCAAGACCAAATTCCTAAATACATTATTCAAGATCAATAAAGTCCTAACCTACCTTTTCTGTCCTGTCTCCCAATACTCCTCCTCTTATGCTTAAACAAACTGAAATAATGTTCCCTGAATCCCCCTGCTCTTTCCTGACTCTGAGCTTCTGTTTCTGCTATATCTTTTACTAAAATATCTTCTCTCACCTATAAAAATCACACCTACCCACCCCTCAAGGCCCTGCTCGGACAGATGCTACTTTCTCCATGAAATCTCCCCCAAATCATTAAGTCAAAAGCAAACATTCCCCCCTCTGCATTCACATAGGACTTTGTACCCCCTTCCAGCATCCATCTCTCTAACCACTCTTTTGTTTAAATGTCTTGCCATTGCAATAACATAGATGAGTCTCAAACGCATTTTACTAAGAAATCAGATGCAAAAAAACGATATACTTAGTGATTCCATTTACATGACATTCTAGAAAAGGAAAAAAAAAAACATAGGGACAGAAAACAGATGAAGAGGTGCCAGGTGTAAAGGATGGGTGCAGGGGGAGACTTGACTATAAAGGCATAGTATGTGGAATTTGAGGGAGTGATGAAACTTCTATATTTTGATTGTGGTAGTGGCTACATGACTATATATTTGCCAAAATTTATGGAATTGTATACTAAAAAAAAAGAGAAGTTTATTGTGCATAAATTATACCTTAACAAACACAGTAGGGAAAAATTAATACCAGCTAGTCAGCAAACTAAAGAGGTTGCCCTACAGTTCTTGCCATCCACTTGCATGTGTGTGCTTAGTCATGTCCAACGCTTTGGGACCTCATGGGCTACATGTAGCCTGCTAGGCTCCTCTGTCCATGGAATTTTCCAGGCAAGAATACTGGATTGGGTTGCCATTTCCTCCTTCAGGGAATCTTCCTGACCCACGGATCAAACCCATGTATCCTGCATTGGCAGGCAGGTTCTTTACCACTGAGCCACCTGGGAAATCCTGCCATCCATTTACTGTTTTTCAAATGTGTTCTAATGTACCAGGCTAAAAGCTGGGGCTACAAAGAAGAAAAATACATGATCCCTTCTCTTAAGGAACTCAGTCTCTGATGGAGAAGATATGTAAATAAATAAATGCACCATAGCATGGAAGATACTGTATATGATACAGTGGAGGTATAAAGGAGACAGTAGTCAGATGGACCTAGATTGTTGAGGTCCTAGCCCTTGAAGCCTAGAAATTTCTACTCTATTCAATACACAATGAGAAGTAACATAGCTATGTTTTAGAAAATACAGTATGGCAGTAACATGAAGGATGACTTGGAGTGGGGCAGAGACTAAAAGCAGGGAGATCAATTAGAAGGCTATTTACAATTGTCTAGAAAATTAATATCACTTTTATTCCTTATTAGTAGGCTATCGAGATTAGACTAGGCTTTCAACTAAAGCTTTTATTGACTATAATCTAGATGCACGTAGGCAAAAACAAAAAGAGGGCTCACAAAATTTTCCTTGGTATAACTGACTCCCAGTAGACTAAGATATTTAAAGGAGGGATCTGGTTGCAACTATCTTAAGACTTTGTAGACATCAGAAGCTCTAAAAAATATTTATTATTCTAATGAATAAATTCAAGAATGTGTGAATTTTCTTTTAAGTCACCGAAGTTCCAGAAGAGAAAATCACAAATCCTGCATGCTCAGTGATGCTTATCACTTAACATTTTATGTCATTCGACAGCCCAGAGGGTCAAGGTTAGCGAAACATTTTATTTTCCCAATTTGAATACTGACTGCAGTGATCAGGTGGGATTAGTCTAGCACATTTTTCCCCTGGAAAGTCCATTCTTTGCTTGTTCACTGCTATGTAACACGACTTGCAGTGACAGGGCTAAGATTCTGTTTAAAAAAATAGGATAACAGCAGGCATTATAAATCTACACTAGAACTACCCTTGGGCTTCCCAGGTGGAAAGTTAAGTGAAAGTGAAAGTCGCTCAGTTGTGTCCAACTCTTTGTGACCCCATGGACTATACAGTCTATGGAATTCTCCAGGCCAGAATCCCAGGTGGTGCTAGTGGTAGCGAACCTGCCTGCCAAAGCAAGAGATGCAGAAGACACCAGTTCAATCCTTGAGTCTGGAAGATTCCTTGAAGAAGGAAATGGCAACCCACTCCTGTATTCTTGCATGGAGAATCCCATGGAAAGAGGATCTGGCCAGCTACAGTCCATGGGGTTGCAGAGAGTTAAGACATGACTGAAGCGACTTACCATGCACACACTACCCTTAAGCAATTGACCATTCCATCTATCTTGGAACTCGAAAATTTCTGCTGAAAATACCGTATGTGCGGCAGAGTTGAAGGCACTGATCTGAGATAGCCTGGTTCCTGGAATGTACGTGCTGAAAAGTGTTCATCCTGCCTTGAATCCAAACAAACAGAAAGTCCTAAAACCAGCAGGATGTTGGGCCCTAAACTCCTTGTAGAGCCCAAACATATGCTCTCATCGGGTCTGGAAACAAACATCTCAACCATCTCCACCTCAGCAAAACTAAGATATTTAATGAACTGGTGGGATTATTAAAATAAACTTGATGAACCTCTTCAAACAAATAGGAGTTCAGGCTTTCAATGTCTACTTGCTCCCTCTCTTTTTCCCCCCACTACACAAAAACTAAACATTGCTAAGCTACTTCATTGCCTCTGCTAAAAGGCTTTCTGTGGCATCAGAGCTGACAACATCCAGAATATTAAGCAGTCATTGGTCTCTGCATCCAAACTACTTTGCTCTAAAGAACATGAAGGATACTGATCCGATCTGCCCCCAGAGTTACACAGACACAGCTTAGGAAAGAGTGTTATCCACCCTCTGCTAACTATAAGATTGACAGCTAAGGGAGAATTTATTTTATGGATTCCTGGATGTGCTGTGGTTCAATGGATCTGGGCATTTTTTCCTTGTGATGGTTCTGTTAGTACTTTACATCATTAAAGTTCCTATATTTTATATGGCATGATTTGTGATAAAGTCAAACCAAAGTAAGTTTTGTAGTCATAAAATACCCTTTTGTTGAAGACGTGCTTGTCTCTTGCCTGTTTCCTGTGACCAACACAACCATGACAGTTATCTAATTATGGTGTGACTGAACTTAATTACTGTGTGAATCATGAGTGGGAGACCAGCTAATTTCATTTGTCTCAACTGTGTGTTAGTACCTGATCATTATTGCCAGATGCTTGTTTACTCCCAGTTTTTGATCGATTTTGAGCTCTGGCCAGCAGCAGCTAATCCTAATGCATATTGTTGGCAGCTGTGAATTTTTGACTTTGCCCCTTGGAATACAAAGGCCACCTTTGCCCACACTTTAGTTTCTAAACAGTAAACCTTGGCCTCACAGGTGATTGTGATTATGCACTACACTATAACTATATTTATTCTTAAACTGCTTTTCAGAAGCTTCAGTTTTACTAGGAATTACCAAATCAGGCTCCTATTGAAAAGGAATCCCATTCTGTCTGTAGGTTAAAAAAAAATACTGCCCATGTACATTTTGAAGAACTTAACCCCTCCCTAATTTAGTAAACTGATCTTCTCCATGCCTGCCAGGCCCACTCCCTTCTCCAGCAATTCTGTCATTTGTCCTAGGCAGTGGCAAAATCTTAGATAATTTATTTTAGCTACACTAGCTGATCTGGTAGGCTTTAATCTGAAGGAACACTAAGTGGTTCAGAATATATCTACACAATTTTTTCATTATTATTATCCCTATTTTGTAGCTGAGAAATAAGAAACAGAAACTTCCTCGGTGTCACATAACCAGTCCACAACAAAGTTAAAAATAACAACAGGATCTAGTCTACTGAGTAGTGCAAACAGATTGGAAATAAACCTCATATATGTGGCCATATCTGTAGGGCTGCTGCTGCTGCTAAGTCACTTCAGTCATGTCCGACTCTGTGTGACCCCCATAGATGGCAGCCCACCAGGCTCCCCCGTCCCTGGGATTCTCCAGGCAAGAACACTGGAGTGGGTTGCCATTTCCTTCTCCAATGCATGAAAGTGAAAAGTGAAAGTGAAGTCAGTCAGTCGTGTCTGACTCTTTGCGACCCCATGGACTGCAGCCCACCAGGCTCCTCCATCCATGGGATTTGCTAGGCAAGAGTACTGGAGTGGGGTGCCATCGCCTTCTCCTATCTGTAGGGCACAATTCATTAAAAACATTTTCCCCAAGCAGTTGTTTTTCTTTCTTTTAATATACAGAAATCTCTTGTGTTCACAGATTTAATTCTTTGAAAGTCATCTTACTAGAAACCTAAAAAGAGAGAAAAGATTGCATGAGAACAGATTAATTTCCCAAGTATTTGGTTGAACAAAAATTTCTTTCGGTTTTTCTGTAAGATTTTATGGAAAAACCCAACAAATTTTTTGGCCAACCCGATAACGTTGTCCTGATACTGCAGGTGAGGGTAAAAATCACTCACATCCATCATTTCCTTCAAGCACCTCCCTTGCCCAACTTTCCCCTTGGAACCATTGCTGACCCCATGTCTTGGGCTCTTCCCTACTCATATCCCTTTTTAGCAATCTGTGATCCCCACAATCATCCCCCCAAACTCAAGATAGCTAACTTGATTCCCCTTCCCCATAGCAGTCAACTTGTCACAGTTCACTTCCAATTTTATTCACTGTCCTTATCAGTATGATTCCTTTCTGTACTAGTTTGCATCAGTGATCAGAAAACACTCTTTCCACACATAACATGTATTCAAGCACTCCTCTCCACACAAGCATGGGGGCCAGTGTGTACAACTCAATGTAGACATTTATAGAGGATGATGAAGCACTTGACTAAATGGACTTTCATTATCTCTGTTATCTAGGATTTTTAGGGCTGCTCAGCAAGAAATCAGTGCACTCTGGTGAAGGGATTCTTAGTAGGTTCAATGTGTTACTGGATCTGACTGAAAAACAACAAATCTTTGCCCCTTGTAGTAATACCCTCACTAAGTATGCGGAGAAGAAGTACAGCAAAGTGAAAATGGCATAGAATTTGGAGTCAAATATAACTCCCATGTGGATTCCAACTCTGCCACTTATTAGCTGTGTGACCTTCAGCAAGAAACTTCACTTTTCTGAGCCTCATTTTAACAGGATTTTATTACTTGTTGTAAGAATCAAATGATATAATTAATACATGTAAAGTGTCTGGCACATAGTAAGTTCTCAATAAATATGTTTCCTTCCTACTCCTACTTTGGTAGGTAGTTTATGGAATGTTATGGAATGAAAAGTTGTACAAGAAGAGTGTAGTTTTGTTCTAAGACATGGAGTCAAATTCCAATTCGATCATTAGGTTATTCCCTAATGGGTGACCTCAGCAAGTTACTTAACCTGAGCACACATTTCTCCTCTGGTAAGATGAAGCATATAACACTTAACACATGGGTATAACGTGTCTGGCTCCTGGCAGGTTCTCAATGGTAGCTATTACTGTTACAGGCATGAGAAGACTGTTCTTAGAGTCAGATATAGCACACCTACCTATTGTAAAGCCCCTCTCTGAAATTCTGTCTTTTCTTTGAGTGCATGAAATCTTTGTTTAAAAAAATATCCATTGTTTTCTAATAGTTGTATACCCACTTGAGCTGACTGAGGTTTACCTGCACTTGCAAGTCATGGGACATAATTTGAAAGTATGCCACAGCACCACATTTGGGGTTTAGGGTTCTGTTTCGTTTGGCTCTTTGCTCTCTCTGCACTGCCATCTTCTTCTTGCTATCCGAAGGGCAACTGCCTCAAGTGGAAACGTGTTGCCATACATTCTCTGCACCTATATTGTCGAGCTGTTTAGCTACAGCATGGATTTGATGCCAGGTCACCAGTTGTCCAAGATGGTACTTTGCCACTTATTTAATGGTAAGATGTGGTGTCTCATTTCCTGTAGATATATTAAAGGCTGAACGCTCTTGTCCATCTCTGCACCACCACAGAAACTCCGTGTGACCGGAAACTTAATCAGCTGCTGTGGTACCCTGCTGTTGCTTCTGCAGTATGCTGCTCTGTTTACCAGTTCATCATTAGATAGTGCACTGCTCAGGGTGGCTTTCAGTTCAGTGTTGCTGATATACATATTTGGCAAGGCTAGCCTTTGTGGTAGGATTTGAGGAGTTGAAAAAGACTCCTGGCCAATATATCTCTGTCACTGGTCACAGTGACTGAAATGCATGCAAGAAACTTTTCATATGAACTTTCCTTCTTGGGTGTAAGGCAATGTTAGAATGCAAATACCACTCTCGAGAGGAAAGATACTGGGTCATTATTGGCTATTAATACTTAGTCAGAAGTACATTGAAATCCTGACTCTATTACTAGCTATATGAGTTTCAGATCAGATCAGATCAGTTGCTCAGTCGTGTCCGACTCTTTGCGACCCCAAGAATCGCAGCATGCCAGGCCTCCCTGTCCATCACCAACTCCCGGAGTTCACCCAGACTCACGTCCATCAAGTCAGTGATGCCATCCAGCCATCTCATCCTCTGTCGTCCCCTTCTCCTCCTACCCCCAACCCCTCCCAGCATCAGAGTCTTTTCCAATGAGTCAACTCTTTGCATGAGGTAGCCAAAGTACTGGAGTTTCAGCTTTAGCATCATTCCTTCCAAAGAAATCCCAGGGCTGATCTCCTTCAGAACGGACTGGTTGGATCTCCTTGCAGTCCAAGGGACTCTCAACAGTCTTCTCCAACACCACAGTTCAAAAGCATCAATTCTTCGGCACTCAGCCTTCTTCACAGTCCAACTCTCACATCCATACATGACCACAGGAAAAACCATAGCCTTGACTAGACGAACCTCTGTTGGCAAAGTAATGTCTCTGCTTTTCAATATGCTATCTAGGTTGGTCATAACTTTCCTTCCAAGGAGTAAGAGTCTTTTAATTTCATGGCTGCAGTCACCATCTGCAGTGATTTTGCAGCCCAGAAAAATAAAGTCTGACACTGTTTCCACTGTTTCCCCATCTATTTGCCATGAAGTGATGGGACCAGATGCCATGATCTTCGTTTTCTGAATGTTGAGCTTTAAGCCATGGAGTCACTAATCCTCTCTGCAGTACTTTGGCCACCTCATGCGAAGAGTTGACTCATTGGAAAAGACTCTGATGCTGGGAAGGATTGGGGGCAGGAGGAGAAGGGGACGACAGAGGATGAGACGGCTGGATGGCATCACTGACTCGATGGATGTGAGTTTGAGTGAACTCCGGGAGTTGGTGATAGACAGGGAGGCCTGGCATGCTGCAGTTCATGGGGTCGCAAAGAGTTGGACACGACTGAGCGACTGAACTGAACTGAACTGAATCTTCTCTGAAACAGTTTTTTTTTTTTCTGAAAATAAGGATAATAGCAGACTTCCCTGGTGGTCCAGTGGTTAAAACTCTGCCTTCCAAGGCAGGGGGTTGGGTTCCATCCCTGGTGGGGGAACTAAGATCCCACATGCCAAAGGTGCAGCAAAAAAAAAAAAAAAAAAAGACAATTTAATGAAAATAAGGATAATAATGGAGGGTCGTGAGAATTTAATGAGATAATGCATGTAAAGAGCATAGTAAATGCTCAACGAACAATAGCTCTTATTAGCCTTGGGGACCCGGAAGGAATACATCTAGAACTGGTAAACTCAGTTTGAGAGCCAGGAAAAGGTGAAGTCTGGTACAGGGAAACTGCTCATAGCAAAGATCCTGGTGGAGTGCTGATAATACAGCTGGGGAAGAGCATGGAAACTCTGGGGAGCTGGGGTAGGAAGAATTGGATGGGAGGAAGAGGAAAGACTGAAGCAAAATCACAGTACATCTCTAGGAACTTTCTAACAAGAAAAGCGTCGTACTATTCAGGATGCAGTGCTCTGGGAGGTAGTAAGCTCTGACACTGGGAGTGTTCAAGCAGAGGCTGGGTGCTGGCTACCTGTCAGGAATACTCTAGTCTACCCCAGAGTAGACTACAAATAACCTGGGAATTTTGTTTAAATGCAGATTCTGATTCAGCAGGTCTGGGTGGAACCTGAGAGTCTTCACGTCTCAGGAGCTCACTGACGATACTGATACTCCTGATCAACAGATCTCACTCTTAGTAGCAAAGGCTCTGTTGCAGTTTGAAGGGAAATCATAGTGAGACAGAGGGATTTGGTTAGGGAAAGCCAGAGAGTTACCCAGTCAAGGCTCCATAAAATGGGAGCACTCTAATGCAGTCAGGATCCACAGTCTGGTCCTTAGCTTCATAAGCTTTGCAATTTGATTCGTAGTATAACCAGAGCCTGGCCTCCTGGGGACTGACTCATGCTTAACCAAATTCACAGGAGACCCATATACAAGTCAGAATGCCAACTGATTAATTTCTAATGATAAGCATAATTTCCAAGAGGAACAGATACATTATCGCCCTGTAGGCATATTTACATGAGGAGCTAAATGATAATAAGAAGGTTGCTTGGTGAGGGTGGACTCATAGCAAGGGGAGTTCATAGGATGATTTTAACAGTTTATGTCATCAAGCTATGATAGTCTGATACCTCCATCTCCACCACTGGGCTAGAATGGTCTAGGGTGAGGGTGTGGGCCTCAATACCAAGTCTGTTTTACCCTTATACAATTCGGATGATATATGTAAGCCTAGGTCTGGTAATATCATTCATTTGATACACTTCAATATAAATTTACAATCTAAACTCATCATTACGAAAAGTTTAAAATATAGAGAAAAGCTGAAAAAATATTATAGCAAGCACCTATATACCGACCATCTAGATTCAACAATTGTTATCATTTTGCCATATTTACTTTATGTCTCTGTGTGCACACATGTGCATTGAGCCTACACTGTTTAACATAGATTGCTGAACTCTTCATGCTCTGGCACAACCCACTTGACCTGCTCCACTCCTCCTGGCTCCCCCTTTGCTCCCCAGACATACCTAACTATTGAATGGGAATTCTCGAATGTTCCCTGCTATTTATTACCTATTGCCTATGTCTGAATATCCTTATTTTCTTTTTCCTTAACTCTATTTGTTCGTAAAGACAGCCATACCCATGTTGCATCCTATACTCTTCGCAATGATAACATGTATTACACTATGCTGTTATTTGCTTGCCTCTCTTCGTGGCTCACATGGTAAAGAATCTACCTGCAATGTGGGAGACCCGGGTTCAATCCCTGGGTAGGGAAGATCCCCTGGAGAAGGAAATGGCAACCCACTCCAGTATTCTTGCCTGCAGAATCCCATGGACAGAGGATCCTGTTAGGTTATAGTCCATGGGGTCGCAACGAGTCAGATGCAACTGACTAACACTTTGACTTTCTTACTAAACTATGAACTCCTTGAGGGCAGGGACTGTTTCATTTGTCCCTGTATACCTGTACCTCTCAAGTGTCTTGTGCTTAGTAGGTGTTCAGTAATCAGAAAATTCCACTGCCAGCTGGACAGTTCTACCTAGTTACATCACGGGTACCTTGAATTCAACATGTCTAAACTGAAATAATTTCTCTTCCTACCAACTCTACATATTTAAAACCCTCCTCCTAATTAAATGACATTCAGTCTTCCAAGTCAAAAACCTCAGAGCAGTCCCTAACTCTTCCCTCTCATTCATCCTCTAAACAAGTCTTATTGATTCTATCTCCAAAATACACTATAATCTGTCCATTTCTCTTTATGTCCACTACCTATTTAGTCTGGGCCACCTTCATTTCTCACCTGGAGAGCATTGGTTTCCCTGCAGACAGAGGATTCCCTGCAGGAGACTCTTGTCTCCTCCAAATTTTTATTCACAGAGAAGCCATAATGATCACTAAAATTCAGATCTGATTTTATTACTCCCTGCTTAAACCCTGATTATATTACTCCTTGCTTTTGGATCAAGTTCAAACTCCTTAACTTTACCCAAAGGACTCTCAAGAACTGACCCCTTTGAACCTCTATAACTTTATCTCTTGTACTCCAGGTTCCAAACACTTGGTGTTTATAGAGTCTGTAGTACTTGTTGTTTCTCAACATTTTCAGTTTCATGCATCAATGCCTTTGCTTGTATTGTTCTCTGTCTAGAAAGGCTGACACTTTCAAAATCAGCACAATTGTAACCTCCTCTGGGAAGCTTTTTCTTAACTTCCCAGTCTGAGTTAGTTCCTCTTCTCTAATACCCACTACTGCCCTACACCTAACTCTAGCATATCTCTTACACTATATACATCCAGCACTCTATACATAGTACAATGATCAGTTTGCTTGTTTGTCTGATCAAAAATAATTTATGAGCTTTCTGAGAGCAGAGTTAATGTCTTATTTTTTTTATCCCAAAGCTTAGCCCATGATTGACATATAGGAGATTGCAATAAATATTTAAGAAAAGACAATGAATATTAATAAATGTCTCTTCAAACTTCATTATTGTAAACACCTTATAAAAGATCTCTTTTCTTTTGAACACATTGTTTCCTCAAAGTACCATATAGTTGTTTGTCACACAAGTAATTTTGATTGAATGTTGAGTGCTCTTTACCAGCAATTTCAGACAATTTCTGGAATCATACCATCTCTTTACATGGCAGATGCTATCCTTTTATTTTACTCTAGGTAATTTTTATCTAAGAGAGTAACATAATCAGTAGTTGGGGATGCCAGGCTATTGGTCCCATATACTTCCCTTGACCTCTACAGTCTCTTTCAACACCTACAGTTCATGGTTCAAAAAATTGCCTGTTTATTTGGATTCTAGGTGCTGTTTAGTTACGGTATTAATTTTCCTCTAGGTTTCTCTCATACCATAAGGGTATCAAGTGCAGAATTGTCCCATGCTTAATCTTGGTGAATAATATTGATTAAGTAAACGTTGGGCCATGGGTGTGAAATGATTGATTAGGAACCTAACAAATGTTGGGCTGGATAAAGTAAATTATATTTATTTGAACTGAAAAAATTGTTAAAACTAAACATTCTGAACATTACTTTCTCTGATTATTACCTCAAAGTAACAACCTTGATATTCTTTAAAAAGTATTTGGTCCCTGACTGTTTAATAATAATAGTATTTAACAGATATAATTTTTATATTCTGCTAGTGAAGTGAAAGCCTCTCAGTCCTATCTGACTCTTTGCGACCCCATGGACTATACAGTACATGGCACTCTCCAGGCCAGAATACTGGAGTGGGTAGCCCTTCCCTTCTCCAGGGGATCTTCCCAACCCAGAGATCCAACCCAGGTCTCCCACATTGCAGGCAGATTCTTTACCAGCTGAGCTACAAGGGAAGCCGTATACTCTGCTAGCACTGTTCTAAGGGCTTTATATGTATGAACTCATTTGATCATCTGGACAAGTCTATGAGGTAGGTACTATTATCACCCCATTTTATAGATGATGAGGAAACTGAGGCACGGAGAAGTAATTTTGCCAAGGTTGAAGATTCTTCATGTGTCAGACACCAGAAGTATTAATTCAGTTTAATCCATGCTTATTTATTGAGCACATACTAAATTAACAACTAACAGGGTAAATGAAAATTGTATACTTAAAATAAGGAGAACTCTTAACGCCAAAGTGCCATGAGCGAATTGTCAAGGTGAATCAGGCTCATTTTTGTTAGTGGGCAATGGAGAAAGATTAAGTTAAGGTCATGAGTTGGCGGAGACATATCCGGTTGGGTAAATCTGGTTTGCGGAAGATGGAAGAGGCTTAGTTTCGAGGAGTATGAAAACTCATTCTTTTTTTGAGAGCTAAGATTAGCTTTAGAAGGGGCATCTAATGCAGTAGATTTAGGATGAGGTAAGGGTAAAAGAAAATACACAGGTATGACGCTTGTTTAGAGCAGGAAAGGAAAAATTAAAAAAAAAAAAGATAATGGGTTCTTCCTGCCCCTCCCCCCTTAGAGAATTAGTAAATAGCCTGTCTAGGTACCACCCACCTACCCAAATTCTCTGGACTGCAACTCAGACCCTTCAGATCTGGGCTTTTTAGAAGTACTTTTCGCATTCTGGCACCTTAAGCCTGAACAGCCTTGTGGGCAAACGTTACGAGGGAAAAAAATACATTCTTGCAGTTCAAAATGGACTCGAATCCTACCAGCGAGCGTTTCTGTTCGCGCTGATTCCACAGTTCCTCACCTGTCCATTTTTCATACAACGACTCGACACACCTGACCACACAGCTTCCGATCCTAGTCTAAAGCCTTCCCCTCCTGCTACCCTTTTAAGAGGCGGTCCCGCAATGTCCTTTTCTCCCTCCCAGCCACCTCTACCCCCAGTCGGCGGGGCGGAGCTTCGCGCTAAAACCCCGGAGCCCAACGCGGCCCCGGCAGTCGCGGAGAGGAGTGGAGCCACAAAAGGCTTCCTCTGCGGCAACATCTCCGGCGACGCTACGTGCCCGCCGGCTCTGACCCAGCCCGCCGCGCGCGCCAGTCTCGCCCCGTCCTCTCCCTACCTGGCGCGCACCTGGCCCAGGCCGGGGTCCCGCCGAGAGTCGGGAAGGCACGTGCCAGGGGCCCTAGGGAACCTCAGAGCGCGCATATCATGGGGCCGCTGCCGGGGGCCGGGGTCTTCTGCCGCGGTGGTTGTGGCTTTTCCCGATTGCTGGCCTGGTGCTTCCTGCTGGTTCTGAGTCCGCAAACCCCCGGCTCCAGGGGAGCCGAAGCCGTGTGGACCGCGTACCTCAACGTGTCCTGGCGGGTTCCGCACACCGGAGTGAACCGCACCGTGTGGGAGCTGAGCGAGGAGGGCGTGTACGGCCAGGATTCGCCGCTCGAGCCCGTGGCTGGGGTCCTGGTACCGCCCGACGGGCCAGGGGCGCTCAATGCCTGTAACCCGCACACGAATTTCACGGTGCCCACGGTCCCGGGGGACTGGGGCAGCAGCGTGCAAGTGTCTTGGTTGGCCCTCATCCAGCGCGGTGGGGGTTGCACCTTCGCAGACAAGATCCATCTGGCTTACGAGAGAGGGGCGTCTGGAGCCGTCATCTTTAACTTCCCGGGGACCCGCAATGAGGTCATCCCCATGTCTCACCCGGGTGAGTGCAGCTATCCGATTGCGCCCCATCAAACCCCTGCCGAGGCCGTTTTTTCCATATTTCTCTCAGGGTATTCCTCCCTCTATCCCCTTGCTCCGAAGGAAGTCGAGTGTCCTTTCTGTCCCCATCGAGTGAGGCAGGGTCCTCTCTTCCCCGAGCTTCACCCTGCATGGGGGGTTGGGCGGGAAAATCCTTCAGAATTTGCCTCTTTGGTGGAAAAGGGTAAAAACCAACGGATTGCAGAGGCTGGCAATTCGAGAACTGTTGGGGTTCTTTGAGTCGTCTTTTCCTGCTGTTTGTGAGGGTGCTTGCATGGGGTGGGCATTGGTGGTGGGCACTGGGTTTAATATGACTTGGGAGGCAGCCTAACCGAGAAGCCCATCTGGAAAATGCCTTCCTCAATCTTGTCCTGATTCACAGCCTCAGGCCCGCCGCAGATTTTTTTCCCTCCGCTCTCCCTGTTTTCTCTGCGTGTTTCCTCGAATCAGGTACAAGATTGTGTTACTGTGCCCTGTTAACCTCATTCCAGTTTTGTTGGAAACTATGTTCAGCCCTCGGATCCTTCTCTGCCCCTGGGTCTCAGGTCCCAAGTGACTGTTGGCATCACTGCTTTCCTTGGCCTCTGGGGAAAAAAAAATCTGATTTAGCTTATTGAGTGACAAAACAGGTGCCATTAGTGTTACTTAAAAGGGAGAGGTTTATGCACGAGGCTAGCAAGGACCTAGACTTCGGAAAATGTAATCCAGGTAGATCTTACGGTTGTGTAGATGAGGTGGGTTAATCTTTTTCCCTTTTCAGTTATCCTTCCAGAAACCTTCTCCATATTTATGTTTAGGTATTCATACCATATGTACATAGTGATCCTAGGCCCCAAAAGACAAAGAAAAAAATGTGGGGGGATAAAAAGGCAGAGACACATACTAGCAGTATATCATAGTTGTTGAGAGCTGGGCCTCAAGTCAGATGTTGGTTAAATTCTCCCTCCATTGCTTGCTAGTCCTGTGACCTTGATCAACTTATTTGAAGTCTAGCCTGGGTTCCCTCCTCAATCAAATGGAAAGGAACTAAGAATGAACCACTCCCACAGGTTTGCCAGGAGGATGAAGTGATTATCCTTTTAGGAGTCACTGGAGAGATGAATCTGCTTGTTTAGCTATTGGAGGTTTTGTGTTTTTCTTAAAACAGTGTGTCTGGCCCTGCCTAGAGAGCACTCATAGAGAGTGGCTGGGTGGTATAATGGAAAGGGCACTGAACTGGAACTCAGGAGATTTGAGCTCATTTTAGTCCCTTCTGTGCCTCTACCAGCTTTGTGACCTTGTACAGGTTACTCAGTCAAATGATAAATAGTACAGAGGTAGGAGGGGGAGGCCAAGTTGCAGATTGTGCAGAGACAAAAATGAACCAAATAAACTCCCTTCCAGCTCTAAAATGCTGTGAGTCTTAGATTTTATATTGAGTAAAAATAGCAGCAACTCCATCTCTTTTGGTTGATAATTCATTGATTAGAATGAAAAGACTTTTTAAAGGCTGATAGAAAGGAAGAATAAGGACTCATAAATTTTAAAGTCCTTCCATTTCAATTGGCTACTTACATGCAAGGTTTTGACTTTGCCTCCTCCAAATGAGATTCGTTTGCACGGATGATTTGGAATTGAAAAGTACTCTTTAATTAGAGAGTTCTGGTTTAGACTGCTTTCATCCTACTTCTGTTTAAGGATATAAGCTTATATTTATCTGATAGTTTTAGGGGACAATAAAATTAATTTTTTTGCGTTCCTACTATGTTCCAGGCACTCTGCATACATCTTACTTATACTTTGTGGAGAGATAGTATGATGTACTAGGAAAAGCACAGACATTGTAGCCAAGAATGAGAATCAAATTCTGAATTTACCACATAATAGCTTTGTGTCCTTGGTCAGAGTCTCAGTTTTAACTTTACTGAGTCTCAGTTTTCCCATCTGTAAGATGGAGATATTTACATTGCTGTGCTCATTAAGGATAATGTATGTAAACTACGTAGCAGATAATAAATACTCAGTTAAAAGTTAGTTATTATAATAGGCTAATGCAAACAAGATGCAAAAAAATTGAGCAAACAGAGGCTTACACAACTGTCAGGGTAAAGACAATTACACTGGGAATCTCAGCATGGCTCTTTTGTTTCAGAATACTATATAGAAATAAAGCCCTAAATACACTGGGAATCTCAGCATGGCTCTTTTGTTTCAGAATACTATATAGAAATAAAGCCCTAAATAGCGATCACATAATTAAAACTCAGAAGAGTATTTTGATACTTTAAAAAATGAATTATTATCTGAGATGTAGCAATGAATTCTTATCTGACTGTAGCAATGTTACACTTAGGTTAACTAGCTGAAAGAGCTAGCTAGTTACTTGAGGAATGGAATCACATTTCTCCCTTTAACTCCTGGAGAAACTACTTTTCAACACAGAGGGAAATCACTTTGCATTTCATCCATGTATGTTGTTAAATATTTTGTTTGCAAAGTGCTGTGTTGTTTGCTTTGCTCATTCCTGAGAGTAATCCCAGGGTTCATTGTAATCTCTGGTCAAAAAACGATTTCTCTTGGATCCTAGTGGCAAAGAGGTAAGACTGAAGTTTAAGTGTTGATTAACGTAATATATATTGCCATGAATTCTACAAGGGCTGCTGAATGTGGAAAAGTCATTGCTGTGGACTTCGTTTTACAAAACCTTTCTCCACCCCCTCTCACAGGGGCCTGTGCTTGAATTGTCCTTCACTGGGATTAGTGCTGATCATCCACACTCCTACCTATCACAGTTCTGTGACCATGAATATCCATTTGTTTCAAGTAATAGAACTAACTGGTTTAGAGCAGTAGCTTTAAAACTTTTGTATATTGGAGAGAAACTCCACTATCTAACCACAACCAATTAGAAAAATCAGGCTGTTTTTATGGATAACAAATTTTCCCAAAGGGTAGCTATAGCCTTGCAACCTAGCAGTTTATTTCTGTGTACTATCTTCCAGAAAATCTTGATTCATTCAGATAAAAAATTGTAAATGATAGATTTTTACTAACAGCTGATCCTGCAATATTTGGATATTTTTCATTCAAATTGATCCAGAAACGGGGAAGAAAATTCAGAGAAAATTTTGGTTTCACAGTTAAATCACTATTCGTGTCTTTTTTAAATATGAAAATCAGATACGAAGCAGCCAAAACTTAGAGTAAGCACTAAAGCCATCTAAAATGCAGGGTTGTCACGATGAGACACGTTGCGCATGCTCTTGTTATTGCACAACTAACTAGTCTGCTTTCCCAAGCAGATGAGCCTGAGCCTTGCATGCTTTCTAATTGAACACAGCCCACGGGTTGAAGTGGTGTCAGTACTTCCTTGTATAGTTTTCCTTGAGTCAACATGTGCAGGCATGAGTTTATTGAAAGACCTGTGCAAAGCTTCCACCTTCATAATCCATGACATGCTTACAAGAACTTGAAACATATTCAAAAGGATGGCAGGAGAAGCATTATTCCTGAGGGTTGTAAAAAAGTGAATGAACCAAGCCATTTAAGTTAGTGAATGATTTGGTGGTCTCCCTTGGAATAGAGTTTGCTATATGAAACAGTTGCTTGTTGTATACATTGTTGAAAGACTTCTTAGAGCATATTAAGAAGATGACCTTTGCCACTTTTTATTTATTTATTTTTTATTTTTTGCCTGCTCAGTGCAGCATGTGGGATCTTAGTTCCCCAACCAGGGATAGAACCTGTGCCCCCTCCAGTGGGAGTCAGGAGTCTTAACTGCTGGACTGCCAAGGAAGTCCCCAGGTTTTTTTTCTTTAATTGAAATATACTTGTGTGTTGATTTACAGTGTTGTGTTAATTTCAGGTGTATAGCACAGTGATTCAGATACACACACACACACACACACATTCTTTTTCAGATTCTTTTCCCTTACCCTTATGTGCCATGCTTAGTTGCTTTAATCACGTCTGACTCTTTGTGACCCCATGGACCATAGCCCGCCAGGCTCCTCTGTTGGTGGGATTTTTCCAGCAAGAATGCTGGAGTGGATTGGCATGCCCTCCTCCAGGAGATCTTCCCGACCCATTGATCAAATCCTTGTCTCCTGCATTGCAGGTGGATTATTTGTCTGCTGAGCCATTGGGAAGGCCCAATTCCCTTGTAGGTTATTATAAAATATTGAGTATAGTTCCCTGTGCTATACAGTAGGTCCTTGTTGATTATCTATTTTATATAAAGTACTATGTATATGTAAATCCCAAACTCCCTCCCCCTGCCACTTACTATTTTTAAAATCTTAGGTCAGTATTTTACTTCTCTATGTCTTAGTTTTCTCCTATGTAAGATGGACATAATAAAAAACTTGCCTGACAAGGTTAATGGATTAAATGATATAATACAGATAAAGTGTTTAACACAAAGCCTGACATTTAGGAAGCAACTATAATTTTTCTTAGGATAGGATAGTATTTTAGAAATACATTTGGAGTTAGGATAGGGATAGTTAAATGTATTTTAGAAAATGAAAATTGATTTGTATGTTTGTGGTATATAATTTGAAAATGAATAGCCACGAGTACTCCAAGGTCCATATTATCTGACATCTAACTGTAACTAGGAATAAGTTGAGTAAACTGAATGCCTTACAAGAAAATAATCTTTTGGCCCGCATATGTTTGTCATTCTTTTCTCAAATAACTGCTTGTCCCTTGAGTAACCAATCTCTTTTCCATTCACAAGGACTTTGGAATAGGATTTTCCACTGGTTTATTACCACCCAGTTCCTTCTCAACCATTTGACATTTAGTTTTTATTCTGAGTTTTGCTGTTGTTGTTTGTTTTTTAATTTTTATTTTTTAGCCCCTAGTAAGTTGACATCAAAAAGAACCTCTTTAGGCTCAAAAAGAAGTTGAGAAGAGATTGGGTGGTGATGATTTACCAAGGTAAAATACCATTCCAAAATTTATTCTCACGTTCATCCTTTTTGATCTCTCTGCAGAACTGTATTTGATATTGTTGACCACTCCTTCTTTGAAACTCCTTCCCAAGCAGTCTCTTGCTTCTCTTTTGTTTCATTTCTGTTGTTTTATTAACACATTCATCTCCCACCTTTTCTTCCTTGCATTCACATCCAGGCCCTCAACGCTCTCCCTCTAATAAGTATCTGCCACGTCCAGTTGATTTAAACTTTTCCTTCTTCTCACTATGTTCCCTTCTCCCTCACAATTGTTATTACACTGCTTACAGTTCCAAATGTCTTCTAATGGAAACAAATGCTTAGCCTCCTAATTGGTCTCCCTGCCTTCAGTCACTTCTTCCTTTCAGTTCTTCTTCCACATGGCCACTGTAACATAGCTCTGGACACACATATGCCATTGCTCAAGAGCCCATTACTTATAATTTTTAGATTATGTTTCTCAACATGGCATATAAACTCTTAATAATCTAGTCCCAACCTATTTTTGAAGCTTTATGTACCTCTTGTCTCATATTGATCCTGAAACATATTCTCTAGCCTTTCCCATTATCATTCCTTTGCTCATACTTCTGCTTTTGCCTGTGTACCCTTTTCTTCCCAGCTCTGTTGATCAGAAACTTACCCATTCTTCAAAACCCAACACAGATGCCTCCTCATCGTTGAAGGTTTTCATAATTCCTTCTTTTCCTCTTCTCACCACAAACCCCACAACCAAAAACAAAATAATCTCTTATCTCCCATAGAATTCCATCCCTTATACGTACTTTCTGCATTTTGCTGGTAGTTTTTGTTCATGTATTTTCTCTTCCTACTGTACTGTAATCATTTTAAGGTTTTATTAATTTCATATTCCCCATAGGAACCTTTATTAACTTTCCTGTTGGCTCAGTGGTAAACAATCTGCCTGCCAATGCAGGAGATGCGGATTCCATCCCTGGGTTGGGAAGATCTCCTGGAGGAGGAAATGGCAACCCACTCCAGTATTCTTGCCTGGAAGATCCTATGGACAGAAGAGCCTGGCGAGTGTACACGGGGTAGTAAAAGAGTTGGACTTGACTTAGTGGCTAAAAAACAACAATTTAGAAACCTTTTTACTGTATGTGCTCTGAAAATACTTGTTGAGTGGCCTTAAATACACAAGAATGACAGAGGATCATAAGGTTCCCTAGAAAACTATCTAAAAAAAGGGATTGAAACTCAATTCACTGAACATTTATCAAGGGTCTACTGTATGCTAAGTACTGAGCGTCCTGCCTCAATATACAAAAAAAGGAGAAATAAGATTATATAAATACTTTAAGATTGCAAGCACCCTAACTTCTATGGTAGTCACCATCATGTGCTAGTTTATGGTTTTTAAATAGTAATATGACCTAGATAACAAAGAAATAAAGACAATGAGTATTTCTGTTGAACCTTCCTTTTCTATTTTTTTGATATTTAAAAAATTTAATTTATACCATTCAATTTATGTCTCCAGCTAAAGTGCTTCCATTGAACATGTTGGTGAATGTTGAATTCCATAATATAAAAATTCCATAATATAAAAGTCAATATAGCTTGATTGATGAATTGTTTTTCTAAGCACATAAGGAACTATTTCCCCTAGTCCATGGAAGATGTGTGTTGTCTCATCTAGAATGCATTTAGTCTCTATTCTTAGGCTTCGATGGAGGAAATAGAGGAGAGTACCAAAGATATTGTCTAAATTATTTTCTGATTATAAACTTAACTATGCTTCTTGCAGAAAACTTGGAAAATACAGAAAACTAAAAATAAGAGCTCCACATAATTCTACAACGCAGAGATGGTATCGTTAATATCCCTTGTCTCTTTTTCCATGTATAGGTATAGTTTGGTATCCTACTTTTATCATGAATATTAATATAGTATTAAGAAAATACAGACAATTTAAAGGAAAACAGAAAAAGCCATAAATGTAACCATTTTAGCATTTTGGGGTGTTTTTGTTGCCATTTTCTCCCTTTGCTCTGTATATGTATTATGTAAAGAATTATAATTATATACTAGATATGTAGTTTTGTATCCTACTTCTTCTTGTAAGCATTTTCCCGTGTAATTAAAAATAGAAAGAGGGTTCTCTTATAAGCTAAAGATGGCAGTCTTTGGTGGGAGTGGGAATTGAGCTTCTTTTCCAATAACTAGCAAAAAGAAGTACAGAAATGGTGATGGGGAGGGATGTGAATTGGAACATTTAAAACAAAAATATACCCCAGAGAGCTTTATATAAAATATGCTAACTAGTCAAAAACATGATCTGGTCTAACCCATATTCATTGCGTATTGTGGCCTTAGCCTTTTGAAAGATTTGATCACCATTTGTGCCTTAGTTCCTCTTCTCCTATGGTATTCTTATAATATTCCTATATTATAGGATTTAGGTCACAAATGAGGTTTACACCCAGTTTCCTTGTTGCTTGGTTAAGCAGCACCTCATTGACTAAAATGGCTTTTCTTAATCATGACGGCCACTGAACTATAAACTATTGTTAGGTTTTCCCCAAAGTTTACTTGATAGGGTACCACAAATACTGCTTAGGGGTGAATAATTTTTTGTATATGTAAATTTTATTGACAAATAATGTACATACCAAAAAGATACAGAAATAATTAGTGTATAGCTCGGTGAATTTTCACAAAGTGAGCACACTTGTGTAACCAGCACCTGGATCAAGAAGCAGGATAGTCCCGGAACCCCAGAAGACGACCTTGCGCCCCACAGTGAAGAACCTTTGAAGCAGCACAATTGTCAACTTTGTCTTCAGAGGAAATGACTTCTTGCAGCATGTGGTAGGAGCCCACTCACCCACAGAAACAAATCCTACACTGCATTGGAGCTAGTTAACTGTGGTTGATCCTTAGCTACACATTATAGGGAGTTATTTCCAAGGACTTTTGACAAAGTTATTAAGCCAGTTCAGAATTGCCACATTTTGCTGTTAACACCCACTTTGGAGCCCTGTGGGCAAAGCAGAGCACAAGGGCTCTTTGTTATTTTTCCATTTCCTGTTCTGCCTCTTTCAGCTGTATGTACCTCTTTCTGTATATCATGACATATAATTATTGCCTGAATTTGCCCCTAGGCTTGTTACAATATTGATTGCTTCCAGAAAGAAAGTTTGGTGATTCATGCCTGACTTTATGGGGGCTGTTAGGTTCAGAACCTAGACATGATTTACTTGGTTTTAATGCTTGAATGCTCAAGTTAGATACAAATCAGTGATTTTGAGTTAACCCTATTTATTTTGACCTTTTTTGAAAGAAGATGGTGCTTGAACTCACTTGGTGTGTGTGTGTTTCTCTCAGGATATCAGTCTTTATCATTTCAGATAAAATGTTGAATAAGTTTAGTTAAATGCTGCCTGCAACTAAAAAGTCTTAGCCTAAAAAAAAAAAGTCTTAGCCTTTGAAAAGAAAATACACCAAAATGTTAACCGTGGTTATATCCGGTTGGTGGAGTTATAGGTGATTATTGTTCTCTTCATAATAATTTGTCTCTATTTTATGAATTTCCTAAAATGAATGTTTTATACTTATAATCAGAAAAATAATGTTATTTAAAAATCCAGAATACTCCTATAGTGTTCATAAATCCAAAAGAAAGCATTAATTATGTGACTATACCAATAGCAGGAACAAAGCATACCTAATGGTAGAAATGATTTATAGACTATTATTAGAATTTAAAGAAGAATTACTTTGGTTTTTTAAATCTATCTAGCTCACAAAATTGTTAGCATGGTCCTTTCTTGTTAATACTAACTGGTTTTTTCATATGTAAAATAAGCCTTGAACACTAAAGAACTTTAAAGACTGACTTTTTCAATTTATAATATAGAATGTTTCTCTTCTCTTTACCCTTTGTATTACGATTGGTATTTTTCCTTTCCCCCCTTTTATACATACCTTACCTTTCTTGTTTTTTGTCTGTTTCTTTTTCATAAGAGGCCTGCTTGCCCTCCCAAGCCCTCTTCAATATCTTTTCTATTCAATACTTTTAAAATTAATGCTAAATTTAATAGCTTAATATGAAGAATCCAATATATTGGCAGTTTTCACCCATGACACACTGAATTCATCTGATGACAATTTGTTGTTCAGTTACTCAGTCGCGTCCAACTATTTGTGACCCCATGGGCTGCAGCACCCCAGGCCTTGTCCTTCACTATCTCCTGGAGTTTGCTCAAATTCACATCCATTGAGTCAGTGATGCCATCCAACCATTTCATCCTGTCATTCCCTTCTCCTTCTGCCTTCAATCTTCCCAATCTTCAATCTGCCCAATAAAATAAAGTCTGTCACTGTTTCCATTGTTTCCCCATGTATTTGCCATGAAGTGATGGGACCCAGCATCAGGGTCTTTTCCAGTAAGTCAGCTCTTCACATCAGGTGGCCAAAGTATTGGAGCTTCAGTCTCAGCATCAGTCTTTCCAATGAATATTCAGGGTTGATTTACTTTAGGATGGACTGGTTTGATCTCCTTGCAGTCCAAGGGACTCTCAAGAGTCTTCTGCAACACCACAGTTCAAAAGCATCAATCTTTGGTGCTCAGCCTTCTTTATGGTCAAACTCTCACATCCGTACATGACTACTGGAAAGACCATAGCTTTGACTATATGGACCTTTGTCAGCAAAGTGATGTCTCTGCTTTTTAATATGCTGTCTAGGTTTGTCATAGCTTTTCTTTCAGAGAGCAAGTGTCTTTTAATTTCATGGCTGCAGTCACCATTCACAGTGATTTTGGAGCCCAATAAAATAAAGTCTGTCACTGTTTCCATTGTTTCCCCATGTATTTGCCATGAAGTGATGGGACCAGATGCCATGAACTTAGTTTTTTGAAAGCTGCATTTTAAGCCAGCTTTTTCACTCTTCCTCTTTCACCTTCATCAAGAGGCTCTTTAATTCTTCTTCACTTTCTGCCATAAGGGTGGTGTCATCTGCACATCTGAGGTTATTGATATTTCTCCCTGCAGTCTTAATTCCAGCTTGTGCTTCATCCAGCCCGGCATTTCGCTTGATGTACTCTGCATATAAGTTAAATAAGCAGGGTGACAGTATAAAACCTTGATGTACTCCTTTTCCAATTTTGAATCAGTCCATTGTTCCATGTCTGGTTCTAACTGTTGCTTCTTCACCTGCATACAGATTTCTCAGGAGGCAGGTAAGGTGGTCTGGTATTCCCATCTCTTTCAGAATTTTCCACGGTTTGTTGTGATCCACACAGTCAAAGGCTTTAGTCAATGAAGCAGAAGTAGATGTTTTTCTGGAACTCTCTTGCTTTTTCTATGATCCAATGAATGTTGGCAATATGATCTCTGGTTCCTCTGTCTTTTCTACATCCAGCTTGTACTTCTGGGAGTTCTCGGTTCACATACTGTTGAAGCCTATCTTGGAGAATTTTAACCATGACCTTGCTAGCATGTGAAATGAGTGCAATTGTGTGGTAGTTTGAACATTCTTTGGCATTACCTTTCTTTGGCATTGGAATGAAAACTGACCTTTTCCAGTCCTGTGGCCGCTGCTGAGTTTTCCAAATTTACTGGCATATTGAGTGCAGCACTTTCACAGCATCATCATTTAGAATTTGAAATAGCTCAGCTGGAATTCCATCACCTCCACTAGCTTTGTTCATAATGGTGCTTCCTAAGGCCCACTCCACTTTGCACTCCAGGATATCTGGCTCTAGGTGAGTGATCACACTATCATAGTTATCTGATGGCTCAAATCATGAACTCCTTATGGCAAAATTCAGACTTAAATTGAAGAAATAGGGAAAACCACTAGGCCATTCAGGTATGACCTAAATCAAATCCCTTAGAATTATACAGTGAAAGTGACAAATAGATTCAAGGGATTAGATCTAATAGACAGAGTTCCTGAAGAACTGTGGATGGATGGAAGTTTGTAACATTGTACAGGAGGCACTGATGACGATAGCTTTTGTCATTCTAGAAAAGAGGAAGAAACCTTATGAGAATAAGGACAAAGGAGAATCATGGTATTCTTATTTTACAGTTTATTAATGATGTGCAGAACATACAAGCTCAGTCAAAATTGTATTTAACACATCATTAAAATTGAATTACAGATCTTCCTCGATTTATGATGGAGTTACATCCTGATAAACCCATCATAAATGGAAAATATCATAAGTCAAAAATGCATTTAATACACCTAACCTACCTAACATGATAGCATGTTCTTTAATATGCTCAGAACATTTATATTAGCCTACAGTTGTGCAAAATCATCTAACACAAAGCCTATTTGATAATAAAGTGTTGATTATCTCATGTAATTTATTGAACACTGTACTGAAAGTGTAAAACAGAATTATTGTATGGGTACACAGTGGTGGTGAGTGTATTAGTTGTTTACTTTCATGGTCATATGGCTGACTGCTCCCGCTCAGTGTCTCGAGAGAGGATCGTACCACTCATATTATAAGTCACATCATCATAAGTTAGGAACCTTCTGTACTTGTTTTTTGGGGGCTTCCCAGGTGGTGCAGTGGTAAAGAATCTGCCTGCCAATGCAGGAGATGCAAGAAATGCTGGTTCGATCCCTGAGTTAGGAATATCCCTTGGAATAGGAAATGGTAACCCGCTGCAGCATTCTTGCCTGAAAAATCCTATGGACAGACGAGCATGTGGGCTACAGTCCATGAGATTGCAAAGAGTCGGACACAACTGAGCATGCATGTATTTGTTTTTTAAATTGGCATTTCCTTTGAAATAATACTTTGCTATGCACAGGTTGGTGATTTGCACAAGAAACTGTCAAACTCAAGAGTAGTTGTTATACCACTTCTTTTCCTCTTAGGGTACATTTTGTGTCCTACTTTTCTACATGCTTCCTTTGCCTTTCATAGCTCAATCAATTCTACCTTAGATATAGTCTCTCTCTCTTGCTTTCGCTTTTATTATGTCCTTCTGAGTCCCATTTTTACAAAGAAAAAATTGAGCTTCTTTCTATGTGATGCCATTTCTTTTGAAGTGAAATTAGGCATAAAGAAGCCAGTGCTGTCAATATCTTAACAACCTTAAATGTGTCCATAACTAACTCCCACAGTCTCTACAAAAACTTCCCATCAACCATGTAATCCTCCTGATTAAATATGCATTTTTCTTATGTCCCAGAATTTAAGATATTTTAAATGTTTTGGTTTTTTTGCTTGCTTGCTTAAGTATTTCTGAGATTTTTTTTACTGAGAAGTCTTATTATAAATTTGGGTTAAGTCATAATTTATATTTGCTTTGAAGTTTTTAGTCCTCAAAGCATTTCTCATGGAAATAATCTGGGGGTTAATTTGGGAGCTCAAACTGTGTTTACCAACATTACTATGGGAAAATGTATTGTCTCTAGTTCCAAACAACTCATTTGCAGATGAATTTTTGAAACGCAACTCATCAGTGTTTCTCTTGTGGTTTTTGTTCATAATGATAGCTCCATTAAATATAGTTTATTAGGTTCTCCCCAATCATGCTAGTTTAGAGAGATTTCTCTACTTAATCAGTTTTTTTGTGATATTGACCAAAGCACTACCTCACCTTTTACATGTGTTTTACCTTAAGGAATCTCCATTTTCTTTTCCTAACCTATGATCATCTTGGAGGTTGGCTTATTTTAATAGCATTTGTAATGTTCCCAAAAGTTTCAAGAATGTAATTTTGATTTGTGGCTTAGCCATTAACAGATTTCCAAGTCATTACATCTTTTCTCATTTTAGAGGATTTCGACAGTCATTCAGATGAAGGCTAGAAAAGTGTGATTATATTGAGTAAGGTTTTCATTAGTAGATATACACAAGCAACCTATATTTAACAGAATTCCAAAGTGCTTTGAGTTATAGGAGTGCTTCAAAGTTTTGCTTCCCACCACCATCATTTCATCTTGGCAAGAGAGCAGGATGTGTGAAAGAAACGGAAACTGGCCAGTGCAAAAGCATCAGTCACCTCCCTTGTCCTAGACCTCAACCCTCCTCCTACTTTGCTGCTTCTGTCTGGCTGATGTCTTTTTGTTGAACTGGCAATCAAGATAAGGAAATTGACTTACTTTGACTAATGTAATTAAAGGCTAACAGATTACCCTTTTTAGCAAGGAAAGATACATGATTACTCTTTTTTATTTCAACCTATTGTACTAGAGGTGAATGTGTTCTGTTTGAAATTGGGAGATAGCATATTGTAATGGAAAAACAGATGTCCTTGAGTCAGACTGCTGTTTTTGAATTCTAGCCCTACTAATTAATATACATGTAGTCTTGGGCAAGTTGTTGACCAGGACTTCATTTATCTTGATTTATATAAAGGAGGGGTAATAATGCCCATTTCCTGTGATATTGTAAATAAAGTGTTTGGCCTGAGGTGGGTGTTTTGTGACTGTTAGTTCTCTTGAACCTTTTGTTGACAGTTTTTTCTTTTTTTAACTAAACATAATATTTCAACTTTGATTATTACAGCTGTTTACTACCTCATTTTGAAATAAGTAATTGCTTTATATGTAGAAGTAGGAAAAAATGTGGCATCCAAATTGCTATTTTTCTGGTAGTTTTTGAGAAATACAGGTAGAAATCACATAATCGAGAAACTGAAACAACTCTTGTCCTTCTCCCCTGTGTATTTCCATTTTAAGCAGCAGCAGGACCTTAAAATCAAGATGTTAAGTTCTAACAATAGAAATGGCTTTGAACCTTTTGAGGTCAAAGTGGTCCAAAGATCAGGAACTAAGGAATGAGGTAGATTTTGACTTAAATCCCAGATCTGTCATGTAATAGCTTTGTGACCTTAACCAAATTATTCTCTATAACAGGAGTCCCCAACCTCTGGGATCTAATGCCTGATGATCTGAGGTGGAGCTGATGTAATAATAATAAATTAATAATAATTATTAATAGTAAATTAATAATTTCTATTAATAAAGTGCACAATAAATGTAATGCACTTGAATCATCCTGAAACCATCCTCCCACCAACCCCAGTCCATGGATAAATTGTTTTCCATGAAACTGGTGCCTGGTCTCAAAAAGGTTGGAGATCACTGCTCTATAAGACTCATCTGTTGAACAGGGGATGATAGTTGTACCTGTTTCATAGGGTTATTATGAGGGATAAATTAGACAATATATAATACACTTAGTACATAGCCTTGTTCATTAAAAAATAGCTTAACCACCTCCTTACCCTCATATAGCCCTATCTTGGAGACTGGCAATATATATCTCTGCGGGACTTCTCAGAACCTCTGAGAAGTCTAGATGAGTCTAAAACACTTTAACTTTGTCTAATGCATTATTTTCTAAACTTATTTATCTATAGAATGCTTTTTATCTCAGAATACTAAACATCTGAAATATAATTTGGAAAACACTGATTACCAAGCACTTGATAACTTCTTTCCTCTCTTTCCTTCTTTCCCCCTCCTCCTCCCCCTGTCTTTCTGTGTGTCTCTTAGACTGACCTCATACTTTAACTGTACCAAAGCCCTACCAGTGTCAAGGAGTGACTACACTAGTTATCTCACTATGATAAGAAAGAATGTTTTCAGCTGCGATGACAAACATACATGTTTCTTGGTACTAATATGGTACCTTTTATATCAAGTTAACGTAACTTTATAGTTCCACAGGTTTATTCTTCTTATTGACTTGCAGAAACAACTTATTGTGAAAGGATAAAAACAAATGAGACGGGTTTGTGCTTGTTTTTATAAATTAGTGTATGGGCCTAACTTAGCCTTTGCAATAATTAATACAGGAGGAAATTTAGTATTCTCAGTTAACAGAGTGTTCTTATTTATGAATTTTTTATACTAAATGGTACCACAATTTCTGTAGAGGCATACCAAATTCTCTTTTTCTCTGATTCAGATACCTAATAGAATACTAATTTAACATCTGTAACTTTTGCCTGTGTAGATTCTTGTGGCAGGATCAAAATGAATACCTTATCTCTCAACATAATGCTCTGTCTGATTTTAATGATTAATGCAATTTCCAATCTAATTCCCCTGTTATAAACTATACGTGAAGAGAAGACACACAAAAAGAGGTTCCAATTGCAGCAAAAGTTTGAACACCCCTTTATGACCAGCCTTGTGACTGGATATTGTAGTAGGAGAATAGTAACAGGAAGTAGTTACTAGATAGATAAACGATGACCTGGTCCTTACCATCTAGGTTACATTTTCAGCCTGTGTTGCCTATTTTTTGGCTAATAGTGATATTTTTGTTTGGCACTCAAATATCAATAAAGGTAGGGCTTTTTGTTGTTGAGTCGCTCAGTCATGTCTGACTCTTTGTGACCTCATGGACTGCAGCACACCAGACTTCCCTGTCCTTCACCATCTCCCAGAGCTCACTCAAACTCATGTCCATTGAGTCGGTGATGCCATCCAACCATCTTTTCCTCTGTCGTCTCCTTCTCCTCCTGCATTCTATCTTTCTCAGTTTCAGAGTCTTTTCCAGTAAATTGGATCTTTGCCTCAGGTGGCCAAAGTATTGGAGCTTCAGCTTCAACATCAGTCCCTCCAATGAATATTCAGGACTGATTTCCTTTAGGATGGACTGATTGGATCTCCTTGCAGTCCAAGGGACTCTGAAGACTCTTCTCCAACACCACAGTTTGAAAGCATCAATTCTTCAGTGCTTAGTCTTCTTTATGATCCAACTCGCACATCCATACATGACTACTGGAAAAACCATAGCTTTGACTAGACAGACCTTTATAGGCAAAGTAATGTCTCTGCTTTTTAATACGCTGTCTAGGTTTGTTGTATCTTTTCTTCCAAGGAGCAAGCATCTTTTAATTTCATGGCTGCAGTCACTAGGGCTTTTAGACCAACACAAAAATGTCACTCTCTAGAGTCTGGCCATATTTAAGGTTCCGAGTACATTTTCCTTTCATACATTCTTGTACTAGTTTCACATGACCTGGAAATTTGAGGGTTAAGTGGCAAGTGATGGGGGCCATATTTGAATTTTATTTTATGCCTAGGCTAAGGCAATGGCACTCCACTCCAGTACTTTTGCATAGAAAATCCCATGGACGGAGGAGCCTGGTAGGCTGCAGTCCATGGGGTCGCTAGACTTGGACACGACTGAGCGACTTCACTTTCACTTTTCACTTTCATGCATTGGAGAAGGAAATGGCAACCCACTCCAGTGTTCTTGCCTGGAGAATCCCAGGGACGAGGAAGCCTGGTGGGCTGCCGTCTATGGGGTCACACAGAGTCGGACACGACTGAAGTGACTTAGCAGCAGCAGCAGCATGGCCTCCTTTTGTGCTCATCCCATCCCCCACCCAATACAGTAGTAATTTTTTCAGTAGAATTCTCCTTCTCAAGGTCTCACATTACAAGAAAACAGAATCAATGACTACAAGGAGAAAAGAGCACTATAATTTTCTAACATTTGTTTGTATAAGTTTTCTTTCCTTGAAACCCTAAATCTCCTGCTTAACTTTTTTTTTAACTGCTCAATAAAGATCAGGTTATTATTAACCTGTGATGTATATATTGTAAGTCAGTAATTCCTTTACCTTGAGCCATTAAATATTCTTATCAGATTCTGAATAGTTCCGGATATTGTGCAGTTTATTATCCCAAAGGATTGAATACACTGATGCTATGGAGTTTACTGACTAGCATTCCTCTGGAAAACAGTAATAAATAGCAACAACAAATGTTGAATTGGTTTCTCAAAATCTTACCTCCCCCAAACAAAAACTGTAGCAATAGAAAACTTTAGCATAAACATTTTAATGCAATCACAGAATACCCTTTTAACCAAATAAAATACATACTAGAATTTCTGCCTGGCCTGGCAATAGCATATCTTATTATTTTCTTTTCCTCAGTATCAGTACAAATTTAAGGTGGTATAAATACTCAGCCTGTTCCAATACTTTAAGACCTTTTAAGTCCTCTGAACTTCCTCATAAGTGCCCAAACAACCAATCTCCTAGTGAACCAGGATGGCTGACTGGGTTCTAACTTGAACTTGGCACTAAAATGATATCTGTCCAGCTCCTGAATGCAGGTGTGAATCTGTAGTGAACTCAAATCCCAGGATAGAGAGGGATTATTGTGACCATTAGTACTGCTCTGGCTATATGTTGATTTCAGTGGAATCAGCACTGAAGCAGTAACCGTCACACTAAACCTAAGATCTGCAGAGTAGGATTAGTATTTAATTTGTTACTTATTACAGATATGTCCTTGCTCTAGGCAGACGTGTCTTGAAAATATGCCATTGTTAAATGTAGGGAGGGGATGCATCTTAGACTGTTCACACAATTATCTTTAATGATGAATTTGTTTTCAGATTCAATCAAGATTTAAATTGTCACTAAATATAGCATTCTTAAATTGCATTCATCAAACATTTGACATGTGTTACGTGCCAGGCACTCTGTTAGATATTGTAGTTTCAGTGATGAAAAACCCAGTCCCTAATGTGAAAGAGTCCATAGTTTAGTGAATCTCAGGTAAACCAGATAACCTCAAGGAAGCCTGCACTGGACAGTGTAAAACCTGACTATCTAATGTAGATGAGTCAGGATCTTACAAAAGGAGGCTGAACTTTATTTTGTAGGTGAATGAAGCTACAGAGCTTTATGGAGTCCGGTTAGGGATCTTTGGCAAAGAACTCTTTAAGAGCCTTTGGCAAAGGAATCACATGAACATTTTTCCCATTTAGAAAAATGTATCTGGTAGCCATGAGGGGACTGAATTGAAGGACTGAGACTGGTAGCTTGGAAACTAGCTAGCAGGTTGTTACAGTGATTTAGTTGGCACTAGTGCAAGGAGATCCAACCAGTCCATCCTAAAGGAGATAAGCCCTGGGTGTTCATTGGAAGGACCGATGTTGAAGCTGAAACTCCAATACTTTGGCCACCTGATGCGGAGAGCTGACCCATTTGAAAAGACCCTGATACTGGGAAAGATTGAGGGCAGGAGGAGAAGGGGATGACAGAGGATGAGATGGTTGGATGGCATCACTGACACAATGGACATGAGTTTGGGTGGACTCCGGGAGTTGGTGATGGACAGGGAGGCGTGGTGTGCTGCGGTTCATGGGGTCACAAAGAGTCGGACAGGACTGAGTGACTGAACTGAACTGAACTGAAGTGGTGAAGAACCCACCAACCAATGCAGGAGATGTAAGAAATGCAAGTTTGATTCCTGGATCAGGAAGATTGCCTGGAGGAGGGAATGGCAAGCCACTCCAGTATTCTTACCTGGAGAATCCCATGGACAGAGGACCCTGGTGGGCTATAGTCCATGGGGTTGCAAAGAGTTGGACACCACTGGAGTGACTTAGCACAGCGCAGTGATTTAGGTGAGGCACAGTGGTGACAATGGAGCTGTGTTAGAAAAGAAATGGGCCTGTTTCTCATGTGGCTGATTTTCTAACTTCTCTCTATGAAGTACTTACTGATAAAATAAGTCTTGGCAAAGTCTTTCTATGCAGAGTCAAGGATTGGTTTTGTTCTGGCTAGAGTGACTGGACCACTGTCTTGAAACTCCTTGGCCATAACATCAGTCAAGTTATAACCAAATTTCAGCCAATATTTCTAAAAGTATGGGTCACATACTACATGCAGTCAGTGAACCCACAGAATTTGTTAAACTGCAGTTTCCCAAGCCTCACCCCAGACATACTGAATTAGGGAATGGGCCCAGGGATTTCAATGTTTTAACAAGTTTCTGGTAATTCTCATGCATGTTAAAGTTTGAGGATCATTGATCTAGTCCATAGTTTTCAAAATACGATCTTGGAGCACTGTCCCCTGAGATTCTTTCAGGGACCCATGAGGTCAAAACTATTTTCATAATACTATGTAGACATTATTTGCAGAATTCACTGTGTTGACATTTACATGGATGGTTTAAAAGCAGTGGTGGATAAAAGCTGCTGGCACCTTAGCACCAATTAAGACAGAAGCAGCAAACTATATTGTATACATTCTATGCATTTGCAGTAAAAAGGAAATGCCGGTTTCACTTAGGACTGTTCTTGATGTAACAGTAAGAATAATTTTTTTTTTTTGAATCTCTACACAGCTTTTTTTTTTTTTTTTGCCTGTTCTGTGTGGTGACAATGGGAAGTAGTTGCAAAGCACTCTTATGACTAAGTTGTGAGCCAAACTAGCTGTTATCTCCAAGCAACTGCTTTTTAATTTGAAAGAACTACCGACAAACAATAGTTATGCAGCCTGGGGTATTTGGAAGACCTTTTGTCAAAAATGAACTAAGTGAATCTGTCCTTTGTATGCTAAGTCACTTCAGTCAAGTCCAACTCTTTGTGACCCTATGGACTGTAGCCTGCCAGGCTCCTCTGCCCATGGGATTCTTCAGGCAAGAGTACTGGAGTGGTTAGCCACCCGCTCCTCCAGGGGATCTTCCTGACCCAGGGATCAAACCTGTGGCTCTTGCAGCTCCTGCATTGCAGCAGATTCTTCACCGCTGAGCCACCAGGGAAGCCCTTTCAAAGAAAAGAAATGACAGCATTTGCTGCTAATGATAAAATTTAAGTGTTCAAGCAAAAATTAGGATTTTGGAAAACTTTTACCTACCACATGAGCTTGACAGTTTCTAAAACTTAGACTTTTCCAGTGAAAACTGTAGCAATATTAACAACCATGATTTTTTTTATATTGTATAATCTTGAAATGAGTCATCATTTTTAAAATCTGCATAATTCAGTGAATCAGTACTCTCCAGATGACCAATGCATGGTGTCACAAAACCATGCATAGATAAAGGATCCATTCAATATATTAGATCAATGGATTTTCATTTAGCTAAGTAGAAAGAATTGATTGATAGGATTTCAAATTCTCCCTTGCACCTAATATTTAAGAAACTACCACTTATTGAGTTTTGTTGTAACATAAAAGAAGAATATGTACAATTATTTGAAAATGCTATTAAAACACTCTTCAATCTTCTGATTACATATTTGTGTGAGTACAGATTTACCTTCATATATTTCAACCAGAAAAACAGATCACAGGTCTAATGCAGAAGCAGGTATGAAGATCCAACTGTCTTCTATTGTCTGACACTAAAGAGGTTTGCACAAATGACAATGCCACTCATGACATTTTTTAGAAAAAGTTATTTTTAATAAAAATGTTAATTACATTAATATATATTTATAGCTGTTATATATGAATGAATAAATATTTCTAAAATTCCTGTTAATTTCTAATATGGTTTATATGAATAGAAATCTACATAAACAAAAGTTCTTTGGAGAGTTTAAAGGAATCCTAAATCCAGAAATTTAGAGAAATGCTGATCTAGCCCTTGTGTTCTTAACAATGTGCTAAACATTACCACTTGTGGAAATCAGAATAGGCCTGGCAGGACTAGGTTTTTTTAATAAGAATCCTAAAAATTGTTTATCTGTGAATATGGTATCAAAAAATTATGCATCTGTGACCTTTTGAACAGTATTGTTTCTAATTTTCTAGTGCCTTTAATATACTATTTCCTGAAAGTTCCAGCTGCCTGAAAATTTTTGGTGCCATATCAAATCTGTCACCTATTCTCTAAAGTATTATTACCTTCAAAATCTTACAGCAGAAGTACTTGGGGATACAGGGCAGAAAGAAAGTCAACTTGTTGAACTACCCATGGCTGTGTGCCTCTGTTTCACTTGTTGGCTTAAAAGGATGATAATAATAAAAGGTGATTTTGGTCATCTTCACTGCCACCACCCTTCCCTCAAAAAGATGATTTGTAACAGTGCAAAAAGTTAAGAACCATGGCTTTAACAGGCAACCTGTACTAAAACCTGTTTCATGTTCTGCAATAGACTAGAATTTACCTAAAGGCAAGTTAGGAGCGTCCGTCTGTCCTAAGTCACTTCAGTCATGACCGACTCTTTGCGACCCTATGGATTATAGCCCGCCAGGCTCCTCTGTCCATGGGATTCTCCAGGCAAGAATACTGGAGTGGGTTGCAATGCCCTCCTCCAGGGGATCTTCCTGATCGAGGGAGCAAACCAGTGCCTCCCTGCATTCCTGCAAGAACTTCTGCGGTTCCTGCATTTCAAGTGAATTCTTTACCTCTAAGCCACCACGGAAGCCCCACAACACATTAAAGGGATGTGCAGTACTGGTTTGTCTGGTTCCCAGTAAACCACAGACATATATTTCCAGATACTTTTAAGAAAGCACTTGTATATTTGTTTGTTGAGGTGCAATGATAAAAACTAAAATTTTAATTGAGAGCTGCTATGAAGCAGTCAATTGAAGAAACTAAATTTGGTTTGTTGGTAACTGGTAGTAACCAGAAGTGAGCAAAAAACAAGTCGTCAAAAACAGGAATTTGCATAAAGAGAGGTTAGTTTGGCTTAAAAGTTTAGATAATTTTTTTTACTCACTTAAAAAAAAATTCCACTTAGGACTGCTTGGTTTGGGGAGCTTTGGTATCCCACTTTGAAGTACATTGACCTTCCCCAGTTGTCCAAAGAGTTTGGGCTATAGGGAAGGAAACTGAGCCTTTAAAAGCTACTTGGTGAGGACTTCCCTGGTGGTGCAGTGGTTGAGACTGTGCTTCCACTGCAGGGGTGCGGGTTCAAGCCCTGGTTAGTGAACTAAGGTCCCAAATGCCATGGTGGTGTGGGCCAAAAAAAAGCTACTGTGGACAAATGAATATTTAAGAAGTTCACGTGAATTGGTTCCAGATTTTCTAAAGGAGGAAATGTTTGTTAGAAAATTGTGTTGAAATTTACCACACCTAGATCTTGTTCATTCCATATACAAGTGAATTCAGAAGCGTTGACCCCATTAGTATCATCAGAATGAATGTGAGCTTAGTTTTTTAAGAGCTACTTTGACTTTCAGTTGCCCTTATTATTTGTAAGTCACTCATTGTGAAGATTTTTTTCTAATATTAAAAGTGAAAAACTGGTTGAAGGAGATATTAGAACAGCTTTCCTCACCTCCTTGTATTTTGTGTTTGAATGCCAAGATGCTGTAAGTATGTCATCATTATGCTTAGGATATTTCATATTTTATAAAATTTTAGAGTTCATTTTACATTTTGACATGTTAATATTAAAATGTGTGAGGAAAAGACCCTGAAGCACAGAGCTCACTACATAGTTTGCATTTGACAAATAATTTATTCCATGAATTTGTCTGTGTTCACAAATAAATAAGATTAGACCCAGACCATAATATCACTGGAGATATTGGAGAAGAAAATGACAACCCACTCCAGTATTCTTGCCTGGAGAATCCCATGGACAGAGGAGCCTGGTGGGTTACAGTCCATGGAGTCACAAAGAGTCGGACACGACTGAGGCAAATGAAGCAAGCATAATATCACTGGGCTTCCCTAGTGGCACATGGGTAAAGAATCCTGTCAATGCAGGAGACGTGGGTTCAATCCCTGGGTTGGGAAGATCCCCTGGAGAAGGGAATGGCTACCCACTCCAGTGTTCTTGCCTGGGAGATCCCATGGACAGAGGAGCCTTGCAAGCTACAGTCCATGGGGCCACAAAAGTGTCAAATATGACTTAGTGACTAAACAACAACAATAATTTTGTTAGTTTTTTGAAAGAAATGAATGAGATTGGTCACCAACAGGATCCTAGTGTCAAATTTCTATATATTATGAATAATAACTATGAAGTGTTTTTTGCCAGTAGTGATGAGGATGCTAATTATAATTGAATGATGTTTTAATTGAATGATATTCAGTAACAGTAGTAAGAGTTGCTACAGCCTATTTTATTACGTTTGTTCCCAAGATAAGCACATACCAAAACCTTTATTCATTGTTTTTTTCCTCAGACTTTAAACTTTTTATTTTGTGTTGGGGTGTGGCCAATTAACACTAGTAGTAAAGGATGCACCTGCAAGTATAAGAGACTTGGGTTTGAGATGCTGGTTTGATCCCTAAGTTGGGAAGATTCCTTGGAGTAGGAAATGGCAACCTACTCCAGTATTCTTGCCTGGAAAATTCCATGGACAGAGGGGCTTAGCAGGCTAAAGTCCATGGAGTCGCAAAGGGTCGGACATGACTGAACACACACACACATATAGCCAGTTAACAATGTTATGGTAGTTTTAGGTGAACAGCGAAGGGACTCAGCCATACATATACATGTATCCATTATTCATTGTTGAACATTTGAGATTAGAGTCTAAATTTCCTCTTATGCTAAATTATCATCTATTCCTAATCTGTCTCTTCTCCCAAAATACCCTAGATAGCAGAGTGAAAATGTGAGAAACTTGAGCCGCATCATGTTATTAATGGTTTTTAAGTGGGAAGTTCAAGGATTCCCTATAGAATTGATTAACTGCTACATTTTGTCTATCAAGGTAAGTGTCGAAGTTCTGCTGGACCCGGGAACGTGTATTTAAGCAACAAGGGTTCAGATTAGCTATTCTTGACCATTAAATTGTTGACTATAAAATGATGTTAACACACTAGAATTGTAAACATGACAGCTTTTCCTTTTTGCTTTTCAACTCTGAAAATTTATCAGAGACAAAGCATTAAAATTTATAAATAAGTCCTTGAAACAAAGTGCAGATTTAGAGAGATTTAAATCCTGAAATGACAGCTATTCTGTGATCAGGGTTTATGCCGTTAACGTTTGTTCTCCAATTAATGATCAGTTTTCTTCATATGACACTTTTAGTCTATTAAAGATTTATCTTTTGGCAGGGAAGAGGTGCGATGATTTTTGGAAAAAACAATGAAATTAATAAATAGCTGGTTTGAAAATTCCATAAAGGTAGCAGAAGAAAGTTGTCTTATTTCTTTGCCAGAATTGATTTTAGAAGCTTTAGTACAGCCCTGTCTCCTTCAGGCAAAACCTGCAACCCAGTGGTGTGATTCCCACTTCAAAGTTATTTTTGCCACATTATACTTATTCCCTCCCTCAAACTCTAGTCCATTTCTGGTGTCCAATTTTTAAATAAAGAGTTCTACTAAGTTCAGAAATTTCAAAACAAGTATAGTTTGTTATATTACAAATTACTGGACACTGAAAGAAAATAGTCTTTTTTATGTAGGAAGCAATTCTACTAACCCAGTATCAGTTCAGAACGCGGTTTGGAAATTATTGTTTTCTACTACTGTCCATGAAAATGGATATGTACAATTCATTTTTCAGGCTTAGTTCATATTCCTAATGGTGAAAGGCTAATATACAGGAGACATCTGCAAATGCCCTAGAGGGCAAGGACTATATTTTATTCCTTTCTGTGGCCCCAAGGCCTAGCATAGTGTCTGTCCTGTGTGTAAATACTTACAAAATACTTAATGAGTTTTGAGGTATTGTCTTCTGTATAAGTGATCCACAAGAAGATTAACTGAACCATAGCCTTGATCTTTTTAACACTATGTTGTAATTAGCTGAGCTCTGCAACCCATATTTGGCTTCCTAGGCTTGGTCCTTTCCAAAGGAGATAGTTGTTATAGCAAAGTTGTTGCATAGAAAAGTGGAACACTTGACAACTTGTTTAAGAATATGTATTAGTGCACTAACATTGGTTTTAAAGATCAACTGTAAGAATGGTTTAAGGAAATAACAATAATATTAAAGATTGTGGTAAAAATATTTGCATGTAATATGTTATTGCACTACTATGAGAGAATAAACTGATACGCAAAATTCTACAGCATGAGGAACATAGATTCAATGATATAGGTTAGTAATAAATGACTAACTTTTTATACAGAATATGCTGTGTGAGACCTTAAAAAATCACTTACAAAGTTATTAATTTTAATTTGAGAGGTTTGGAATCAGCTGACGCATAATAGCAGCCTCCTGAATCTCCAATATTTTAAAGACAAGAAGAAAGCTTAAGGGAGAAAAAGACTTGGCATGCCTGCTGTGGCAAGACACACACAGACTCACTCACATGCCCCAGTCAGAAAAAGGTGTTTTTTTTTTCTTTTCCACAAAAAGAAGTCTGACTGTTCTTCTTTGAAGTTTTGGGGTATATATTCTTTGGGTTTAACAGAGTAGCAAGTAGAAAAACAAATTTAACTTGGCTGTACATGAACTTTGACTGACTTTTTAAAGTAAGTATGAAAAAGTGAAAAGAATAAGCAAAGTATTAATAATTTTGTTATAAGTGTATTCTACATATATTTAAGTTTTGACTCTATAATGTCCAGTTGTGCACTGGAGTTTTCTGACTCAGCCAATTGTACCCATATTTTCCTAACTCCACATTTTTATGGCCATTGTTGTTGTTTGTTGTTTAGTCAATAAGTCATGTCTGATTCTTTTGTGACCCCATGGGCCATAGCCCATCAGGTTCCTCTGTCCGTGGGATTTCCCAGGCAAGAATACTGGAGTAGTTTGCCATTTCCTTCTCCAGGGGATCTTCTTGATCCAGGGATTGAACCTGCGACTTCTGCTTGGCAGGCAGATTCCTTACCACTGGAGCCACCAGGGAAGCCAGTTATATGGCCATGGGAGTAATATTTATGACATAGAAATTGGCACACACTACAAATCAAGGCTTCTTCCATCTCCCTTAAGAGCCAGTCGTTAAATCTTACCATTCCCTCCTCCAATATACCTATTTAATTTTCGTTTTTTACTGTCAAATAATAGCTTTAGGTTTCACTGAAGATAGAGAACTGATGTAGAATGAAGAGCAGAGGCACTGAAGCCAAACTGCCTGGGTTCAGATCCCAATTCTGCATGTATTAGCTTGTGTTATCCTAGGCAAGTTAGTCAGTCTTCTCTCTAATGGGATAATAGCAATGCCTACCTTGTAGGGTTGATATAAGGATTAAATATGTTAACACAGGTAAAACACTTAGAATAAGGTCTAGTTTATAGATCTTATCTGGCAACTTTAATTATCCAGAAAGCAGCCAGGATTCAGGAAGTAAACAAAAATATCACTGAGCAACCAATCTAAATATCAGAGGGTACTTGCCCTGAACCCCTCAAGTTCTCTCTGGAAGCCTGTTTTACTCTTTGCTTAGATCCAAGCTTGACTGACTTTTCAGAGCTGACAGTAGATTAGAGGTATAAAATTAGAAAGAGAGAAAAAGACAAGCTCTCTCCCCCAAAGAAAATTACCCAAAGTGAGAGCTCATAAATGAGTCAGACTGGATGATCTCTAAGGTTGATTCTAGCTCTCCAAATCTGTGACTTTGCTGGAAAATCACAACAGTTTAGGGACAAATAACCTAACTACAATATTAAATAATGGTTTTCAAAGATGATCCACTATCAATAGTAAATCATAATCAGTATATCCTAGTTAGGAAAGTAGGGCAGTATGGATGGTTTTTTAAAATGTCCATTCAAAATTGTTGAAATTAAGTATTTGTATGAAACTTTTTTGTTAAACTTGGGAATTTGGCTTATATGGAATACCTAATTCCCTGACAATACTAGATAAAGGAGAGTGTTGCTATAGTTAACTAAAAGACAGAGGGAGTATGGCATGCCAATTGAAATGCAAAAGAAAATGAAGTACTAACTAAAAGCTAAAAGCCAAGTGACAGGGGAACAAAGAGGAAATATTTACATTCTCACTTGGAACTTGTGGGGGAGGAATAGCATAGAAGACAACATTTGAACTGGGAGTTAAGTAATACATAGGCAGAAAAGGGAGGAGGAGTGTCAGCAGATGTAGGACATTTTAGACTGAGAGAACAGAATGAACAAAAGGAAAGTTATGAAAAGTGAACGATACTAGCTGATCCTATGTGACTGGATGGATCCAAGTGTTCATGAGATACAGTTGTAGTGGAGATACATCAAACTGGAAAAGTTGGTTTGGGACCAGATCATATAAGGCTTTAAATACTAAGCCAAGAAGTCAAAAATTTAATGAGTAATAAGGAGCCACTAAAGATTTTTGAGCAGGGAAGAGTCATGATCCAACTACATAATGGCAAAAGTCAACCAGGAATGTAAACACTGATGAAACTTTAAGGGAAGGGGGAAATTTGGAGTTAAGAGTGACCAGTTAGGTTACTGAAGTAGTTCAGTCAAAGAAATTATGAGGGCCTATTATATAGGCAACAGGAACGGAATGGAGGTTCTGAAAATGAGAGATGCTAAGGAAATTTTATCTATTGCACACATGCATGTTCAATCGCTAAGTCGTGTCTGACTCTTTGGGACCCTGTGGACTGTAGGCTGCCAGGCTCCTGTGTCTATGGGATTTCCCAGGCAAGAATACTGGAGTGGTTGCCATTTCCTCCTCCAGGGGATCTTCCTGACCCAGGGGTTGAACCTGTGGCTCCTGCCTCATCTCCTGCATTGCAGACTAATTCTTGACTGCTGAGCCACCCAGGAAGCCCATATTATCTATTGGGCTGGCCAAAATGTTAATTTGGGTTTTTCCGTATGATGTTATGGAAAAACCGAAGGGAACTTTTTAGCCAACCCAGTACATGACTGACTAGGTTAGCAGGACGTATTCAAATGTGATTCTGGTGTCACTAAACCTGGTGACGAGTGGGTTGTGATGCCATTAACTGTAACCAGGAACAGTGGAAGGGGAGCAGTTTTTAAATAGTTGCAAGGGTGTAGAGACTAGGAGATGTATAATAATGTTTAGAAATAGGACTTTTATATGATTAGAAAGCTAATTCAATAGATAGTTGTACTACATATAGCATATATGAATATGAATTGGGGTGATTGAAGCACAGCATTGTTCCTTATGTGTAGACAATGTACATTTCTTGACTCTCCTCATTTTTTAATCTCCATTTGACCACAAAGGCCAGTATATTACTGAGCATCCACCCCTGCCACCCACCCCATATCTTCTAAAAGAATGAAAATGTACTTCTATTAGTAAAAAACATTTAGAAAGACATCTATGATTTAAAAAGAAGTCTTTAGAAATATCATATATTCCTAAACCTCATTTTTAGAATGATCTATACAAATATTATACATTTTACAGTATCAGAAGTGAATGCTATAGTTAATCAAAACTTTATAACCAGAAGCTTTCCTGACAGATAGCTTGTAGAGAAAAGCCAAAAAATTACAAAATAGAATTGAAATAATTTCTGTGCTTTTAGTGCCAAGGCTAGAAACTTAAAGCTCCCAAATAAAGAGAAAATCAGTCTCTCTCTTGCAAAATAGCCAGTTGTTTAGGACCATTTGCATTATATACTGATAGAGGAAAGAGATACAACAGAAGACATTTTAGCCTCCTTCACTTCCTGCCGCTTTTGAAATTTTACTCATGTTAAGAGAGGAGAAAGTGAGTCTTCAGTGTTACCAAACTAAGTAATGGCAAATGAGTCAGCAGTAATATAAAAGGGTTTAACTGAATGGCTATCCTGTGGTAAAATAATGTCTTTGGGAACTTCAAGGATCTCTAATACCCTATGAATATATTTTTTGAGTTAGTAACTTCAAGTGAGGGGAGAATCTTGATCTTTTGTAGACTTTGGCCACTGGGGGCCATAAATTTAGGAGATTACTTAGGTAATAATTCTGCAATAGACATTGCCATTTGAGGTTTGTACTCTTGATTTGATCATTGAAAGTGTGAATAGCAAAGAACTCTAACCTTTTCCTAAATATTACTGGTCTCAGGTCATTTAAACTAGAAGGAATATAAACCATGATAAGCATTGGACTGGTAAGAGTAACATTCTCACACCATTGGGAAAGATTGGGAAAGATAATGTCTGTCCTTTATTTTTAATCACAAGATTTATAAAGTTGGTAAAGCGGGAGATGTTACAGAGATTTAGCCTTTTAGACTAAGACTTATAAACTATTAGACTAAGTAAAAAGTCTCCAGTCCAGGTTTGATGCATGATACTGGATGCTTGGGGCTGGTGCACTGGGATGACCCAGAGGGATGGTATGGGGAGGGAGGAGGGAGGAGGGAGGAGGGTTCAGGATGGGGAACACATGTATACCTGTGGCAGATTCATTTTGATATATGGCAAAACCAATACAGTATTGTAAAGTTAAAAAATAAAATAAAAAAAAAGTTCAGTCTAATTTCAGATGACTTTAGTTGGAGTTGAATGGAAACACATTTCTATCAATTGTACATGTTACATTCATTGCTAACCTGATTGCTGCTGCTGCTGCTAAGTCGCTTCAGTAGTGTCCGATTCTGTGTGACCCCATAGACGGCAGCCCACCAGGCTCCTCCATCCCTGGGATTCTCCAGGCAAGAACACTGGAGTGGGTTGCCATTACCTTCTCCAATGCATGAAAGTCAAAAGTGAAAGTGAAGTCGCTCAGTCATGTCCGACTCTTCGCGACCCCATGGACTGCAGCCCACCAGGCTCCTCCGTCCATGGGATTTTCCAGGCAAGAGTACTGGAGCACTCGGGTTGCCATTGCCATCTCCAGCTAACCTGATTAGGTCTATGCAAAACCTTAGGGCACCTTGGACAAATTTCATATTGCTTTTGAGGATATAGAAAAATGGCACATGGACATATATATATATACACACACACATATACAGTATATATATATATATATATGTTTGTGTGTGTGTGTGTGTGTATATATATATATATATATATGTATATATATATATAGGTTGTCCATTTGGGCTGTGATCATTATCACAAATTATTAATTCTGATATCTATATCCTTATACATTTTATTTTTCTTTATTTTTTTGACTGTGTTACATGTGGGATGTGGAATCTTAGTTCCCCAACCAGGAATCAAACCCATGCCCCCAGAAGTGGAAGTGTGGAGTCTTAACCACTGGATCTCAAGGGAAGTCCCTTCCTTATACATTTTAGTAGCAGGCTCATGAGATAGTCTATCACTTTATAAATTCAGAAATATACAGTTAAATTTTTCATTTTTCCCAAATCTCAGATTCTCGAGGAGAATTCCCTACTCTCCAGGTGACTACTTTAAGAAAACCTTCATGTAAGAGGCAAATTGGGCCCCAAACCTGATACTTTTGAATTATATGTAGCAAACCTGAGAAGGGGGTAGGTATTTATTATATATTAATATCATGGCTTCCTTACTAAACTATGAGTTCCTTAAGGTCAGTAACCAAGTCTCAGTATGCTTATATTCCCTGTAACTTATGTGTACATATGCGCCCAATAAATGTTAATTAAATGAAGGATTGTCCTTCCTTTGTCTCATTGAGTGTCCTTTAAAATCATTTTAGCAATTGGATTTTTATACTAAGAAAAATTTTATACTTTAGCTTTACCAAACTAAAACTGAATTCCTTTTCTTTTACAGGTGCAGGAGACATTGTTGCAATCATGATTGGCAATCTGAAAGGCACCAAAATTCTACAATCTATTCAAAGAGGCATACAAGTAACAATGGTCATTGAAGTAGGGAAAAAACATGGTCCTTGGGTGAATCACTATTCGATTTTTTTTGTTTCTGTGTCCTTTTTCATTATTACGGCGGCAACTGTGGGCTATTTTATCTTTTATTCTGCTCGAAGATTACGGAATGCAAGAGCTCAAAGCAGAAAGCAGGTTTGTAATGATCCTTTCTTCCAATTTAAAAATATTTTACTGTTTTAATTGTAGATTCAGTATCATGCATTTTAATATGCTTCCCTTGCTGGACAATGATCCATGCGTGTATTTTGTGAAAACTGGTAGATTTTAAAAGTATGTCAGCATCTGTACTCTCAGATCTTTTATTTTCTGAAACTGGTCTAAGGCCTTAATCCTACTGGGTTAAATCTTCTAATACTTTATTAGAGAGCACAGCAAGCGTTTAAGTATATATGGGTATAAATACATATGTCCTTTTGCACATTTTTCTAAATGACAAAAGCATTTCATATGCAATATAGAAAATTTAGAAACTGGAAAGCACAAGGTGGTGGTTTAGTCACTAAGTCGTGTCCCGCTCTTGTGACCCCGTGGACTGCAGCCTGCCGGGCTCCTCTATCTATCCATGGAATTCTCCAGGCAGGAATACTGGAGTGGGTTGCCATTTCCTTCTCCTATGTGCCTATGCATGTGTTTATTTGCATTTGGGGGCAGGGCTGGGAAGAGAGACTAGGCTGAATATTATGAGTAGGCAAATTTAAAGATCTAATTGTTCACAATATAGTACTTGATTCCAAACAGAGTGACAGAGTCATAATTTCTCCCATATATTAACAACTGGTGTGTAAACAAGTACAGAGTATAGAAATAATAGAACAAAAATACTGAAGTATCATTGAACAGGGAAGTACCTGTTTGTCTAATGTTGATCCTACTACCTTTAAACTGCCCCTCATCCCTCTGATATCCTCACTTCTCTTCCTTACTCAACTTAACTTCCATAGCCATTCCCATGCATGTATCTTCAGTTTCCTTGGCCCTTCTCTCTCTTTGTTATACTTGCTGTCAAAACCCAATCCTGATTATATCTTACTTCCTACCTATTCTGTGCCTGTTCTTTGCTTAGCTGAAGTAGCAGAAAAACATTAGCATCTCTGCAACTGGCTAATCTCACTTTAAATTTGTGACCACAAACTCAGAATGAGTTTGCTTAATGCTGCCCAACAATCATACCATCTTTTCTTAGCCATTTCTTCTTTCATAGATGACTAATCATACACATTCCTTTCTCTTCAAATCTCTAGTACTTACCTCCAGTTTTACTCTCAACTTGTATTTTGGGTCTTATTCCACCGAGACAATTGAAGTAATCAAGAGTACTTCCACAAGCTTCTACCACATCTCTGCATCTGTGTCTATACCAGCTATCCTCCGCTTTGTCTTCTGTTACTGTAGACACCCAAACATACTAGTAATTGTTTCCATTTTCAAAAGAACTTCTTTTGACCCCAGGCCAGAAAACTTGGGAGTTAATTCTTTATTCTCTTTCTCTCACTTCCTGTATAACCTCTATCAGTAAGTCCTTTGTTTCTACCTTCATTGTATATCCAGGATCTGATTACTTCTTAGCACTTCCTTTACTTCCACTCTAATCCACACCACAATCATTTCTTAACCTCTTCTCCCTCTCAAGAATTCTAAACACAACAGCAAAGCTGTGTGCCACTTCTCCAGAATGTTCACTAGGGATTTAAGGCTTTCAGCTGATCACATAGTGGGGGGCAAGATTATATTTTATATGTACTTAAAAGTTTCTCCAAAGACAGATTCTGACCATTTCATGAACTTTTTCTCCAATAAACAAAGATGAACCCAATTTATTTGAGAGTGGGGGAGCAGTGAGGATTTCTAGACGGCAAGAAAATAAGCTTAGGAATAGATGAAAAATTAAAATCTTATTATAAAAACTTTGTAAAGATTTAGACACCAGCATATGGTAAGGAGTGATGATTATCTCAATGTTTAAAGTTAATTGACTTCTGTACTTCTCTTTAAAGCAGCAGCTTATCACATTGGTGGCAGGTTTAGCCTGTTACTAGCTGTGGTCAAAAGGATGTTTAAAATTCCTGTGCCAGACGATTCAGTAGTCTCACACTGTGTTAATATTTGACATTTGTATATTGTGCTGGTTTTTATCTCTGAGACTGGAAAGAAATTGGTGTCTAGTATAATGAACTATTCAAAGGTTATAGTTACAATGAGAAGAGTGTTTGGTTTGTGAATGTTCATGGTGAGGTATATATTTCTGTTCTTCAAGTGCTATGTGAAGTCTGTTAACATGGCATTAAACCCCATAAGCAAATAATATAGTTCATAGAGAACTACCTGGTATTGCACAAGCTACATTGATATTTAACTCTGATCTCATCACTTGTTTAAGTAATTTTCATAGTTTTATTTCTTAAAAAAGTGAACGTCTGTACAAATAGTTAAGAATAGCATTAAAACTTCTCACCTTTTAGAGAAGGCTTTAAGAGGGCATCTTTCACTATTTAATGGGCTATATCTGATTATTCTTTGGTGACTAAAAGATTAAATATATGAGACTGATGATCCCTTCTGCTTATATATACTTGAGAGTGCTGAAATGTCATTTACATGTTATTTAATTTTCATAACTTCCTATTTTAAGATGTAGAGCTTGATGCATATGATAGTTATAACTATCACTAAATATTTGACTACATTATCTCCACTTCACTGGTCGAAATGGTGCTGAAACTGAGCTATAAAAATTTACCTTCATTAGAACATTAGGAATTGATTAAATTATTTGGGTATGTCTTCCCTCTGAACCATTTTGACACATAGCAGATAATGTGAGGCAAATCAATAAATGTATAAGCATAAATTTGATGACCAAAATGCCAAAGTATAATGGACAGCATGTAGTGGTTGTATGCCTGACAAGCCATAGTATGCTGTGTAAGAACACACATTATCCCTGGTTTTGTGGATGGAAAGCTTTTAAACAAGATGAAAAGTATCAGTGGGTTGTGAATGAAAATAACATATTAGGCATTATATGGTGGATTCAGGGAGAAGGCAGTGGCAACCCACTGGAGTACTCTTGCCTGGAAAATCCCATGGATGGAGGAGCCTGGTAGGCTGCAGTCCATGGAGTCGCGAAGAGGCAGACCCTGAGCGACTTCCTTTTCACTTTTCACTTTCATGCATTGGAGAAGGAAATGGCAAGCCACTCCATTGTTCTTGCCTGGAGAATCCCAGGCACAGGGGAGCCTAATGGTCTGCCATCTATGGGATCGCACAGTTGGACACGACTGAAGTGACTTAGCAGCAGCAGCAGGTGGATTCATGTTTTCACCGGGGACCACCCTAACCTAAGACAAGAAAGAGTATGGAAAACCTTATGGCATGCTCAGACTAAACTGAATTTGGGAGTGACCACTATACACATGACTCTGGCATGGGACACCCTGCATTTTGGGGATACAGTGCATGTACCTTAACCTTATTCAAGCAATCAATACTCAATAGAAACAAGATACATGTTGGGTTAAACATCGGGCAGTGAAACCAAAGAGGCCTCTAGGTGAAATAGAAGCTGGCCTTGGTGTAATGGAACAAGCTGAATTCACTTTTAGTGAAAAGTGTCTTTCAGAAGAAAAGAAATTACTCTGACATAGACAGATTGGTAGGAATCACCTTCCAAGAGCAAAGAAAAGAATGGGAATCTACTTGGAAAGATGATAAAGACTTGGTAATAAGGTCATACAGAGCCAATAATAATGCTAGAGAATGCTAGCATTCAGCACTGGGAAAGAGCATATACTCTGACACAACAGGGTCTGTTAACTATTTTACTTTGAATGGAGATCCAAGTAGTCATGGGGTAATGGCTTTCCATTTTTACTTATGGAAGTTGAAGAGCATCTTTAAGACACATGCAGATCCTCAAACTTATGGAAATTTTCTGAGTGAAATTGTAACTTACATTATTGATCTCTGACTTTTACAAAAGAATGGACCAATGAGATGAGGTATAGGAATAATGCTGAATGATGCACATGTTTTCCCCATGGAAGGGAGATGGTCTTGCTGCACAACAGTCAGTGGGAAAACTGTATAATAGTGTGACTTGAAACAAATGATGGGCTTTGTCCTCAGCTAACATGGAACCTAGAAATGACATCACCACTGGTGATAACACTTGTCCATGATATCTGATATGTGGGCAAAGAACAATTATTCTAGGAAGATTTAATAAACACTTCTGTGATACTTCCCAATTTCTTTTGTATCCAAATGAAACCTGGTTATATCAAATATTGTGATGGTGTAATACTGGTATTGTTGGTAAGATTCAGCTGCCTTATATAAACAAATTTTATGATAATCAAATGTATTGGGAAACTGAACTACAACCTCCCAGCATGTGATGTCAATGGAGAGTGACTAGCCTGAGGAAGAATTAGATGTAGTTCATTACTTTAAATAGCTCTTTACAATGTTATCACAAAGTTCAAGTGGCGATAGATCAAGGGAGTAAACAGATAATTAAATTGTTACATCAATATAAAGATGTCTTAAATGGTCTTATTATGACTAGAAGAATAATTTATCTGAGCCTATTTTCATCCTTCGTTGCCTTCTGCAAGTATTAGATATAGTTATGTTGCTCTTGCTTACCTTATATATAAATGCTATACTAATTGTAAAAGCCCAAATATGACTATTTCATTGTTAAAAAGACCTTGATTAAAAGAGAGGGTGTGGATTGTAAAGAGACAATACAATAGATTTAGTTGCTTACTCCTTGAGAGTCCCAGGAAACCATGCTTGGCCCTTAGCCAACCCTGGGAAAATGGTCCTCAAGATGGTTTTATTTTGTTTGTTTTGTTTGATTTTCTGTTTTTTCCACTTTTATTGAGATATAATTGACATAGAGCTCTGTGTAAGTTTAAGGTGTACAACATAATGATTTGACTTACATCCTAAAATGATGACCACAGCAGGTTTAGTGAACATCCATCATCTCATGTAGATAGTCATTAAAGAAATAGGAAAAACAATTTTTTTTTACTTGTGATGAGAACTCTTAGGATTTGCTCTCTTAATAACTTTCATTTATAATATATAACTGTGTTAATTATACTTGTCATATAGTACATTATATCCCTAGTACATACTTATCTTATAGTTAGTAGTTTGTAGCTTTTGACTTTTATCTAATCCCTCCTCCCCCCATTATCTGCCTCTGGTAGCCACAAATCTGACCTCTTTTTCTATAAGTTTTTTTTTTGAAGTATAATTGACCTATAACACTATGTTAGTTCCTGGTACGTAACACAATGATTTGATATTTCTGTGCATTTCAAAATGATCACCATGATTGTATAGTTGTTACTTGTCACCATAAAAAGATATTGAATAATTACTGATGGCTTCCAGATGGTGCTTGTGGTAAAGAACCTGCCTGCCAATGCAGGAGACTTGAGTTTGATCCCTGGGTTGGGAAGATCCCCTGTAGAAGGAAATGGCAATCTAGTCCAATATTCTTGCCTAGAGAATCGACTTAGAATGCACACACTCATAATTACTGACTATATTCCAAACACTGTGCATTTCATACCTGTGACTCATTTATTTTGTAACTGAAATTTGTACCTCTTTATCTCCTATATACAGTGAAATATTATTCAGCCATAAAAAGAATGGAATCTTAACCACTTGCAACAACATGAATGGACCTAGAAGATATTATGCTAAGTGAAGTAAATCAGGCAGAGAAAGACAAATAGTGTATGATTTCACTTACATGTGGATTCTAAAGAACAAAACAAATGAAGAAACATAACAAAATAGAAACAGAGTCATAGATACAGAGAACAAATAGGTGGTTGCCAAAGGTGAGGGGGATCGGGCTGGGGGGCAGAAATAGGTGATGGAGATTAAGTGGTACAGACTTTGATTTACAAAATAGATTAGTCAAAGTGTTCTTTATGTTAATGGTTGATAATTTTGTTATATACATCTGAAGCAATAGACCATGTTGTACCAGTTTGTCATGGGTACTTGGCACAACAATCAAGATAAATAATATGCACTTGGCTTCATTGTTGGGGTCCTGAGTTTGGGGCAGCATAGCCTACTGCTAGCAGAATTATGTAGTGACCAGTCAGTTCCCCATTGGAGCCTCACATCCTGAGATTCAAATTGGCTTCCTGGGCAGAGATCTGTCACATGTGTCCTTGAAGTTTGCTGCCAAAGAGATAGCACTCCTGTGTGGTCTCAAATGAGGAAGAACTTAGCTACATTAATATCTTAAAATTTGTCCTTGAACTTCAGTTCAGTTCAGTTCAGTCGCTCAGTCTTGTCTGAGTCTTTGCGACCCCATGAATCGCAGCACGCCAGGCCTCCCTGTCCATCACCAACTCCCGGAGTTCACTCAGACTCATGTCCATTGAGTCGGTGATGCCATCCAGCCATCTCATCCTCTGTCGTCCCCTTCTCCTCCTACCCCCAACCCCTCCCAGCATCAGAGTCTTTTCCAGTGAGTCAACTCTTCACATGAGGTGGCCAAAGAACTGGAGTTTCAGCTTTAGCATCATTCCTTCCAAAGAAATCCCAGGGCTGATCTCCTTCAGAATGGACTGGTTGGATCTCCTTGCAGTCCAAAGGACTCTCAAGAGTCTTCTCCAACACCACAGTTCAAAAGCATCAATTCTTTGGCGCTCAGCTTTCTTCACAGTCCAACTCTCAGATCCATACATGACCGCTGGAAAAACCATAGCCTTGACTAGATGGACCTTTGTTGGCAAAGTAATGTCTCTGCTTTTGAATATGCTATCTAGGTTGGTCATAACTTTTCTTCCAAGGAGTAAGTGTCTTTTAATTTCATGGCTGCAGTCACCATCTGCAGTGATTTTGGAGCCCCAAAAAATAAAGTCTGACACTGTTTCCACTGTTTCCCCATCGATTTCCCATGAAGTGATGGGGCCAGATGCCATGATCTTTGTCTTCTGAATGTTGAGCTTTAAGCCAACTTTTTCACTCTCCTCTTTCACTTTCATCAAAAGGCTTTTTAGTTCCTCTTCACTTTCTGCCATAAGGGTGGTGTCATCTGCATATCTGAGGTTATTGATATTTCTCCCGGCAATCTTGATTCCAGCTTGTGCTTCTTCCAGCCCAGCGTTTCTCATGATGTACTCTGCATATAAGTTAAATAAGCAGGGTGACAATATACAGCCTTGACATACTCCTTTTCCTATTTGGAACCAGTCTGTTGTTCCATGTCCAGGTCTAACTGTTGCTTCCTGACCTGCATACAGGTTTCTCAAGAGGCAGGTCAGGTGGTCTGGTATTCCCATCTCTTTCAGAATTTTCCAGTTTATTATGATCCACACAGTCAAAGGCTTTGGCATAGTCAATAAAGCAGAAATAGAGGCTTTTCTGGAACTCTCTTGCTTTTTCGATGATCCAGCAGATGTTGGCAATTTGATCTCTGGTTCCTCTGCCTTTTCTAAAACCAGCTTGAACATCTGGAATTTCATGGTTCATGTATTGCTAAAGCCTGGCTTGGAGAATTTTGAGCATTACTTTACTAGCATGTGAGATGAGTGCAATTGTGTGGTAGTTTGAGCATTCTTTGGCATTGTCTTTCTTTGGGATTGGAATGAAAACTGACCTTTTCCAGTCCTGTGGCCACTGCTGAGTTTTCCAAATTTGCGGGCATATTGAGTGCAGCACTTTCACAGCATCATCTTCCAGGATTTGAAATAGCTCAATTGGAATTCCATCACCTCCACTAGCTTTGTTCATAGTGATGCTTTCTATGGCCCACTTGACTTCCCATTCCGGGGTGTCTGGCTCTAGGTGAGTGATCACACCATTATGATTATCTTGGTCGTGAAGATCTTTTTTGTACAGTTCTTCTGTGTATTCCTGCCACCTCTTCTTAATATCTTCTGCTTCTGTTAGGTCCATACCATTTCTGTCCTTTATCAAGCCCATCTTTGCATGAAATGTTCCCTTGGTATCTCTAATTTTCTGGAAGAGATCTCTAGTCTTTCCCATTCTGTTGTTTTTCTCTATTTCTTTGCACTGATCGCTGAGGAATGCTTTCTTATCTCTTCTTGCTATTCCTTGGAACTCTGCATTCAGATGCTTATATCTTTCCTTTTCTCCTTTGCTTTTCGCTTCTCTTCTTTTCACAGCTATTTGTAAGGCCTCCCCAGACAGCCATTTTGCTTTTTTTGCATTTCTTTTCCACGGTGATGGTCTTGAACTTAAAGCATGACTAGAAATATCTGAAACATTCCTGGTCACAATAAATTTTCTCTGCTCTCCTAGTATATGAAATTAGCTTGAAGACTTACCAGGTGGCTGCATACTGTACCAGTATCTATCTATCTATCTATATAAATATCTATATAGATATCTATATCTATATATATCTATATATATATATTTATAGTGGGTGCATGTGTATGTATCTGTTCCTGCTTAAATTTGAGGTTTAGAACCCTTTACAAAACTACTGGTTTGGTTCTTACATGAGAAGAGCAGATTAAACAAATTCTTATCTGAGTAGGACCTAGTTTTATAGTCTTTCTGTGATTTTCTCATTGAACAAAGGGAAGCTCTTACAATGAGTCTCTCAGGACTTTTTAAAAAAAGTATTCACTTACTATAATAAAGGTTTTGATTGTTTCTTTGAAAAATGCTATAATCTGAGTCATAACCTATCCCCTGGGTCAAATTCCCCCTTTTCTCAATGCTCTTCCTTACAGTGTATTTCTTCACACTGTTCACCGGGATCATCTTCATGCAAATGATCTGTACTCGTATTTCTGTAATTCCATAGACTTATGGGAAGCTGTGTTACCGTCTGCAGCTCCTCTTTCCTTTAGGAATCCTCCCATTCAAATATTATACATAGGGGTGTTTTTGCTTACTCCTCTTAAAAATTATTTTTATTTATTTGGCTGTGTCAGGTCTTCGTTGCAGCATGTTGAATCTTCTAGTTGCAGCATGCAAATTTTAGCTTTTTAAATTGAAGTATAATTGACATACAATATTATATTAGTTTCAAATGTATGACACAGCGATTCGATGCATAGGTTTTTGATTGGGGAAAAAATAGATTTCTCTCAGTTCTCATATATCAAAATAGCCACGACACTCAGACTTTGATTTTGTTCACAGGAATCTGAGTAAAAGAATCCTCTTACCATAATTCTTGATTTTAAGATTTCTGTTTTATAAATTCTAAGCCAAATTTTTAAGAAAGCTTTTATTTTTTAAAAAGTGGTGGCTTAAGAACAGGAAAATCTAGTTTGCTTATATCCACATTCTTTTCTTTCTTTTATATACTCACCCTGCCCAGCCCCCCATCAAGTAATTAGGTTCGACTACATGCCTAGTTATTTATGTGGGTTTCAGTTAAACTGAAAGCTGAATACCTTGGGACCAAAAATCAGGCTGACAAATAACCAGACTAAAACATTTATTTTACTTAGTTCAATATAAATTCATAGGTAAAATAGGTAGAATATCTTTGTGTTCACTGTAATTTAAAAATTGAACATTGTAATATAAAATGAGAATTGCCGCAAATCTTCATTTTTCGGCCCACTTAAAAGTGTCACTCAGAACAACAACAAAAGAAACTGTACAGCCGAAATTCGTCAGTGACTAGAACCATCCCAGCTTTTGAATAGAGTAATGACATTAAGCTTCCGTTAACAAAATTGGCCAACAACCAAGCTGCTTTGAATCAGTCTTCTATTCTGCCAAATTTCCTTAGACCAGGTATCTCTTAGAACTGGGGAGGAGGTGGGTAGAATATGTTGATATAAAATACTTGTTTAAGCGAGTTCCCCAAATCACAGTTAAGTAGTCAAATGAAGAAGGATTTGAAGATTGGATAATAGCTGACTTTGAGGGTTTTTTTTCTTTCATTTATCTTCTTCACAAGGAATGTGAAGCCCTTTAAAGGCTTCTTTGCTGTTACACAATGGAGGCAGTGTACTATAGTGGAGAGATCATGGGCTTTAAAGCCAGATAGAACCTGGGCTTGAATTGAATCACAGCTCTGCAACTAACCAGCTGCCTGGCCTTTAGTCAAGCTTCAGGACCTTTTCTTGTCTATAAAATTTGGATATTAAAATGCCTATTCCATAAGGTTGTTACTGTTTAAATAAGATGACACATGTAAAAGCTTAGGGTTAAACCTGACGCATGGCAGGAGTCCAATACATGTTCTCTAAACCTTTTTTCCCTCAAAATTGATTGAGTAGAGGCTTTTAATGAATAGAACTTAAATGAGAAAATCTCTTTTTCTAAATTCAAAAGCTATTCTTTGAGCAAAGATTGAGCATTATGGGGATTTTTTTTTTTTTTTTTAATGATTAAGGCCCAGTCTTCCACCTACTCACAATCTACTAGGAGAAAAAGACACATGAATAATACAACTACAGAATATAAGAGGTGGAAACAATGTGCTGTTGGAATTTATAGGATAGGAATTCTGATACGATGGAGAGGTACTGAAAAGGTGTCTGAAGCAATTTGTGTACCAAAGTAGATAAACTCTTAAGTTCTGTTTTTTAAGAAGTAAAACATAAACTATAGTTTGCATTGGGCACATTGTCTTTAAATATTAAAGCATATAGGGGCACCCAAAAGTTTGACTTAATATTATTCAAACGTGCTGTTTAGTTACTAAGTTGTGTCTGACACTTTTACGACTGTAGCCCACCAGGCTCCTCTATCTATGGGATTTCCCAGGCAAGAATACTAGAGTGGGTTGCCATTTTTTTCTCTAGGTGATCTTCCCAACCCAGAGATTGAACCTGTGTCTCTTATGTTTCCTGCATTGACAGGTGAATTCTTTACCGCTGAGCCACCAGGGAAGCCCAAAATATTGTTGTAAAATCCTATATAGGATTATTAGTATTCCTACTTACTGGTGAGGAGACAGAATTGGAGAGAGGTTTCATATTTCCCAAAATGTTAATTTCTTAGTCATGTCCAACTTCTTGTGACCCCATGAATTGTAGCCTGAAAAGCTCCTCTGTCCATGGAATTCTCCAGGCAAGAATCCTGGAGTGGGTTTCCATTCCCTTCTCCAGAGTATCTTCTTGACCCAGGGATTGAACTGGGGACTCCCACATTGTGGGCAGATGCTTTACTGTCTGAGCCACCAGGAAAATCTCAACATGTATTTAATATAAACTGTGCTGTGCTGTGCTCATTCATGTCTGACTCTTTGCGGTCCCATGGACTGTAGCCCACCAGGTTCCTCTGCCCATGGAATTTTTCCAGGTAAGGATACTGGAGTGAGGTGCCATCTCCTACTCCAGATCTTCCCAACCCAGGGATTGAACCTGCATCTCTTGTGTCTCAAACATTGGCAGTCAGATTCTTTACAACTAGTGCCTCCTGTTGTTGTTTAGTCGCTTAGTCATGTCTGACTCTGTGACCCCATGGACTGTGGCACACCAGGTTTACTCTTTGTGTCTTACTCTTTGTGACCCCATGGACAGCACCATGTCAGGCTTGCCTGTCCTTCACCATCTCCTGGAGTTTGCTCAAACTCTTGTCCATTGAGTCGGCGATGCCATCCAACCATCTCATCCTCTGTCGTCCCCTTCTCCTCCTGGGAAGCCCTTAATATAAACTACTTGGTCTTAATCTTGTTCTCATATGTCAGTATTTAGAGGAATGGGTGCATCTTGGAAACTCCCACTATCAATGTGACAGTGAAATATTAATATTTTGAGTGCTGATGGCAGTTTTAAAACCTTTATTCAGGTTCTAAAAATTGTGCTTCTTAACAAAACCACAAGTCACACCTCCGTATTGAAAGAAAGATATTTTCCTTATAAAAGCTTGGTAGGAGTTATTGGAAACATTCCGATTTCCTTTCAAAGGCTTTTTAAAATTCTAGGGCTGCTTCCTTAAATACTGGTATATGCTGTGCTACAAATCTTTTAGAAATCCTTCATAATCAAGTCCCTTGCTTAGGATATTCTGGCATCTTGGATTTTCCCCTATATTTTTGTCTCCCCTCAATTTTTTTAAAAACATTTGTCTTAATGTAAGTTCCACTTTTCTCATCAACATAGACTTGAACATTACATTTAAAGTTTGCTTTTGATCCCACCTCTCAAATTAATTTGCAGTTAGTCTTGGATATAATCAAAGTTGTATAGTTAGCATCCATCCCTGATGAATAAGCACTAGCACTGGAGGCTCACGCATTTATATTTTGTTGAATATTTTGGAATGAGAAATCAAACTGTGCAGGCTTAATCATGTAAATACACTAGAGATGTATCACTTCCTTGTGAGTACATTTCCCCAGTTGTCGTGGAACTGGTTGCTTAAACCTAAGTCAGAAGCGCTCTAAAGACAAAGTGCAAAATTGTTGTCAAAGACTTCTCATCAACTTCACTTTTTCCTTGTCATATTTTCTCTTGTTGGCTCTATTTTTGTATCATCTGCATTTTTCTCTTCTTCATGTCGAAATAGCTGATGTTTTATAGAAAACGAAAGTAGTAATGTTTGGAAGTTTAGGCCAAGGCCAGAGCCCTGTGGGCATACTGCTTGTTCACTATAAGAACTGGCCATAATTTGCCAGACCATAGAATCCAGGAGTTGGAAAAACTTCAAACGATTTTGGATGGCTGTATTATAATGGAATCTTGGGGTATGAAGAGCAGACTTCCTGTACTAACTCTGTTGTTTAGAGGTTGCGTTCCCTTTTGGACAAATTATTTTACTTTTGCAAGCCTCCATTTGAATGACATTAAAATAGAGATATTGTCTCCTTTAGGGGATATTGTGAGGGTTAAGTGAGGTAATAGATATCAAAAATAATTTTAAATTATATAACAGCTATTTTCTAAGTCTCCTGTAAATGTGTTATCATAACTTTCACAATTTAAAAAAATAAGAAAGAGAAAAACAAAACAAACTAAAACATTTTTTTAAACAATTATATAAATATAAGGAAGTAGTAGTACTAGCTTCCTACTTCAAGCCACAGTAAACAAAAGATGACTACCTTGATGTCAGAGTTAAGTGTTCCCAAACTCTGGGCTTCAGTGGGACTGACACTAACCAACTCTGAGATTTTGAGCAAGGTATTCTTTCTCTTTGGGCATCAATTTTCTTTTTTGTCAGATTAGATATCAGGCTAGGTGAACTCCCAAGAATTTTTCCAGCTCTAAAGACCCTAAGTGTACCTCATTTCACTGTCATTCTATTATTTACTTGTGATGCAAGTAACAAAATAGAAGGGAAATATTTAGGCTCAAAATTAAGTACCATCATAAAATTCCCCTTGTGAGTGAACTCCATGATTAAGTCTCCCAAACAGGGAGTGAAAGGGCTTCAATTAGCACTTCTTTCCTTCTAAGGGCTAGGCCTTCCTATTAACTGTTTCTTTGAGCTATGTTTGCCAGTCAGATAATAATCTGAGAAGTTTCTGCTGCTACTGTGACAGCAGAAAAATACTTTGGCAGTAATCACCTTGGCATCAAGTCAAATACCTTTCACAAAATGATATCTTACATAGGAGGCGGTTTTGGGCATTAAGGAATAGCTTCACATACCTATACTCATGGATTATTCCCGTCCAAAATATATTTGCTACAGACACGTATAAATATGCTTACTGATGAAAATACTTTATATTTTCATTTAATAAACATTTTATTGAGTGTCTGTTATCAGCCAGACATTATGCTGGATACTTTACTTACATAGCTTCCCTGGTGGTTCAGATGGTATAGAATCTGCCTGCAATGTGGGAGACCTGGGTTTGATCCCTGGGTTGGGAAGATCCCCCTGGAGAAGGAAATGGCAACTTACTCCAGTATTTTTGCCTGGGAAATCCCATGGACAGAGCAGCCTGGTGGGTTACAGTCCATGAGGTCGCAGAGAGTGGGACATGACTGAGTGACAAACACTTAAATTATCTCTTAGTTTGCATATAGCCTTGATGTCAGCTAGGGGGTCTCCCTCTGGGGATGGAGGTACATACAGGGGGATGAGGAAGCTGTTGACATTCTTCTGGTTCTGCCCATCTACTTTTTGCTGAATTTCTCTAAGTTTGTTCATTTCACAATACAAAATAGGAAGATTGCTTATCATCTTGCCCTGCTAAACATGCTATCTCTGTATTCCATACAGCATCCACCCAGGCGTGAAACCTGGCCTCTTCTTTAATTTACACGTATATTCTCTTTTCTTGAGGTATTCGTATATGTGGTAGATTTTACTGAAATAGAAGGAAGGTTTATTTGTGGCATCACAAATAATTTCAGATTAACACTGAATGTCTCATACTACCTGGCTTTCCCCCCACCCCCACCTTCCAGTTCATCCCACACAAAGAGATAGTCTCTCATTGATTGCTTTCCTTCTCACTTTTCCCTCGCCTTTTAGATTTCCCCCATACTTTTTTAAATTTTATTTTTTAATTTATTTTTATTTGAAGGATAATTGCTTTACAGTGTTGCATTGATTTCTGCCATACATCAACATGAATCAGCCTTAGGTATACATATGCTCCCTCCCTCTTGAACCTCCCTCCCATCTCCCACCCCATCCAACCCATCTAGGTTGTCACAGAGCACCAGGTTGAGCTCCCTGTGTTATACAGCAACTTCCCACTAGCTATCTGTTTTGCACATGGTAATATGTATATATTTCAATGCTACTGTCTCAATTTTTCCCACCCTCTCCTGCCCCCGCTATAAGTCTATTCTTATGTCTGTAAGTCTATTCTTATGTCTTATAAGTCTGTTCTCTATGTCTGAGTCTCTATTCTTCCCCTACAAATATGTTCATTGGTATCATTTTTCTGGATTCCATATTAAAACCTCACTTTTGATTCAAATATATACATATGTGTATATATGGATAGATAGATATAAATGTAATATTTTAGTCCTTATTCCCTAAATGAACCATGGACTTGCCTTTGCATATCCAGACTCATCTAGGTATATGTTAAGTGAAATAAACAAAAAACTCTTAGCATCTACCAACCTTACAAGGCAGTAGTGGTTATAAACAGCAATGTTTTTCCCCTAGTACTGAATAACACTGGAAGGATTGATGTTATCCTCATTTTATAGATGAGTAAACAAGCACAAAAATTTAATGACTTGTCCAGGATTTTTCATTTCATAAGTGACAAAGTCAGAGTTTGAATCTAGGTTCATTTGAATCCAAATCCTATGTACTTTCTACCAAACGACACTATTCAAAAAAAAAAAAAAAAGAAATTGGAAAATATGTACTTTAAGACCTTCTGGGCTTTTGAAAATAGGAAAACTGCTTTGAAAATTCATAGCATCTGAATTCATTTGGAATAGAGACATAGAGCTTTATCATTGTGGCCCAAAGCTGCTGTTTAAGAAGGTAGGAAACATAAGGTTTCAGTAGTTTAAAAAATCCTGTTTGATATGAGATAAATGGACATTTATTATGGTTAATTAAATTGTGTCTTTCAGCATTTACTTATACACTGACTTTTACCTTATAGATATTTATTAATCCTCTCTACCTCTTTTATCATATTTGTTTAAAATTTTTTTTCTAATACCTGCTATTTTTTATTACAGAGACAATTAAAGGCAGATGCTAAAAAAGCTATTGGAAGGCTTCAACTCCGTACACTGAAGCAAGGAGACAAGGTGCATTTATGACTTTTAAATGCTATTTGTTTTAAAGCAGTGCTACCAATCCATTTTTTAAAGTTCATGTTCTTCCAAAGTATGATTTTAATTGGAATTTATAAATATAACTGATTTTTTAATCTATTTAATGCTGGAGGTTGGCTGAATAATGACCCCCAAGGACATCTAAGTTTTTTTCTTTTTTTTTTTAATCCCTGGAGCCTGTAAATGTTATCTTATATAGCAAAAAAGACTTTGCAGATGTGATTAAGTTAAGGATCTTGAGATGGGAAGATTATCCTAGATTATCCAAGTGAAAGTGAAGTCCCTCAGTCGTGTCCGACTCTTTGCAACCCCATGAACTGTAACCCTCCAGGCTCCTCCGTCCATGGGATTTTCCAGGCAAGAATACTGGAGTGGGTTGCCATTGCCTTCTCCAGGGGATCATCCAAGTGGGGCCTAAATATAATCACAGTGTTCTCATACGAGGGAGGAAAGAGGAGATTTGACAGTGAAGTAGGAGATGTGACAATGGAAGTAAGAGATTGGAGTGGTACAAGAAAGGGTCCATGAGCAATAACACTTAAGAGTATAAGTTTGTGCATTTTAAGCCACTAAGTTATTGTAATTTGTTGTAGCAACAACAGAAGATGAATATAGTATTTAAGTACAACTTTACTTGAACATCGATTTTCAGATTTAGCACAGTTGAAAAGTACCATTGATGTTTAAAACCCATATAAAAAAATAGCTATAGAGGTTTGTACGACAATGAAAATATAGCTATAGAACTTACTGAAATAAAAAAATACCATCTATAATAGCACCAAAGCCATTATATACTTAGGTATACATCTTTCAAAATATGTACAAGGTCTATATGCTAAAAACTGCAAAATATCAAAGAAAGAAAGAAATCAAAGAAGACCTAAAGGAATGGGGATATACTGTGTTCATGAGTTAGAAGACTCTCCCCAAACTAATCTAAAGATTCAATGCAGTTTCAATCAATATATTAGTTGCATCTTTTGTAGAAATTGACAAGTTGATTCTGAGTTTATTTGGAAAAGCAGGAGAACTAAAATAACCAAAATAATTCTGATAAAGAACAAATTTGGATGACTAATGTTTCCTGATTTGCACAGTTATTTTAAAGTTATAGTAGTTAAGAAGGTGTGGTATTAGGAAAAGGCTAGACCTTTAGATCTTTGGAACAGAAGAGACAGTCCAGAAATAGACCTACATATATATGATCAATTGATTTTAGACAAAGATGCAAAAGCAATTTAAAAAAAAAGGACAGCCATTTGTTGGCTCACCATAAACAGTGACTGAATATCCATATACAGAAAAAATGAAAAATGAACCTCAGTCCATGCTTTATACCCTCTGTAAAAATTAACTCAAAATGGACCACAGACTTAAATATAAAACCTAGAACTATGAAGTTTTATAAGAGAACTTTGGAGAAAAATATCTCTGTTGCTTGAGTTAGGCAAAAATTACTTAGATATGATACCAAAAACAAGTCCATTAAAGAAAAAAATGAGAAATTTGACTGTTAAAATTAGCTTTTGCTCTTTGAAAGACACTGTTAAGATACTGAAAAGATGAGCCACAGACTTGAATCACATATCTGATAAAGGACTGTATCCAGAATATATAAAGAACTCTCAAAATTCAACAAAAGAAAAAGCAACCTAGTGTAAAAATGGGCAAAACAGACATTTTACCAAAGAAATATATGGTTAGCAAAGAAGCACATAAAATGTTGCTCAACATCATTCATCATTAGGGAAGTGCAAATTAAAACCACACTGTGATACCCACAGCACATTTATTAGAATGGCTAAAACCAATTGAACCTACAATACCAATAGCTGGTCAGATGTGGAACAGCTGGAACTTTCATGCATTTGCTGGTGAGAATGCAATATATAGCCAGTTTGGAAAACGATTTGGCAATTTTATGAAGTCAAATATACACTCTCCAAAGAACCCAGCAATCTCACTGCTAGGTGTTTACCCATTTATGTAAAAGCTTGTTCAAAATTGTTCAGGGAAGCTTTACTGATGATTACCCAAAACTGAAAAGAAGCCAAATGTCCTTCAGATGGTGAATGGATAAAAAACTGTGGTACATCTATATTAAAGAGTACTACTTAGCCATAAAAACAGCAGAACCCTACTGATATATTCACCAACAGGGATGAATTGTAAATGCGTTATGTTAAGTAAAAGAAGCCAGACTCAAAGGCTATATAATACACAATACCACTTATAAGATACCCTGGAGAAGCCAAAATAGAAGGCACTGAAAAACAAATCAGTGGGTAACAGAAGATAGAGGTAAAAGGAGGGTGTTAATTACAAAGGGATATAGAGGAATTTATTGGAGTAGCAGGACTATCCTGTGTCTTGATTATGGTGGGGATTAAGTGACTGCATGCTTCTCCAAACTTGCAAAACTGTTTACTCAACATTTAGAATGAATTTAACTTCATATGAATTATACCTTAATTTTTTTGATGGAAAAACATAGCCAAAGAACTTATGCTGCTGCTGCTGCTGCTGCTAAGTTGCTTCAGTCATGTCTGACTCTGTGCAACCCCATAGACAGAGGCCCACCAGGCTCCCCCATCCCTGGGATTCTCTAGGCAAGAACACTGGAGTGGGTTGCCATTTCCTTCTCCAATGAATGAAAGTAAAAAGTGAAAGGGAAGTCGCTCAGTCATGTCCAATTCTTAGCGACCCCATGGACTGCAGCCTACCAGGCTCTGCCATCCATGGGATTTTCCAGGCAAGAGTACTGGAGTGGGGTGCCATTGCCTTCTCCAAAAGAACTTATGGCACTGTGTAAATTCTAAAACCAGGAAAAAGTTTATGTCAGTGCTTCATGTTTCTCTTTATACTATTCCTCTTGGGTTGACTTTATTCTTTTACATTTATTTATTTATTTCTGTCATGCTACATGGCTTGCAAGATCTGAGTTCCCCGACTAGGGATTGAACCCAGGCTGTGGCAGTGAAGAGTTGACTCATTGGAAAAGACCCTGATGCTGGGAGGGATTGGGGGCAGGAGGAGAAGGGGATGACAGAGGATGAGATGGCTGGATGGCATCACTGACTCGATGGACATGAGTTTGGGTAAACTCTGGGAGTTGGTGATGGACAGGGAGGCTTGGCGTGTGGCGATTCATGGGGTTGCAAAGAGTCGGACACAACTGAGCAACTGAACTGAACTGAACTAATGGCAGTGAAAGCCCAGAATCCTAACCACTAGGCTACTCAGGAATCCTCTTCTTTTACTTTTTAAAGTCTAAGTATTTTATTTTCTAATTTCAATTACATAATACACAGTGTTATCAACTCTAGTCGCCATGTTTTATATTAGATTTTCAGACCTCATAGTTGAAAATTTGTACCCTTTTACTAACTTTTCCCTATTTTCCCCACTCCTCAGCCCTTGAAAACTACTTTTCTACTCTGTTTCTATAAGTTTGGCTTTTTTTTAGATTCCAGTTAAGTCTAGATAATTTTAAATTTCTTATTGAAAGTCATTTTAGTGATATGATGCTCCTTATGTAAGAATTTAAGTAATGTATTAAATACATGTATATTCTGATCTTGCTCTGTAGTTTAGTGTGTTTTTCTTATCCATCAGAATAACAGTAACTCTTTGCTCTTAGGAAATCGGCCCTGATGGAGATAGTTGTGCCGTGTGTATTGAACTATATAAACCAAATGATTTGGTGCGCATCTTAACCTGCAAGTAAGTTTGATTTTCTTTTATGTTGTCAATAAAAATAGCTGATTTACAAAAATGATTATAGTGCAGGAAACTATTTTGAATGTCTCCAAATAAAGAAAGTGTTTGTTTTTAACTTCTTTCATTTAAATACAGATGATTGCTTTATTTTTAATATCATTGGAAATAGTATGAGGCTAACTATATGAAGTTTCCATAATCTGGTACAATTTGGAAACTACTTCTGTAAAAAACTGAGAACCTAGCTAGCACCACTGTTTATTTTGTGTGTGTGTGTGTGTGTGTGTGTGTGTGTGTAGCCAGCACCACTGTTTATTTGTGTGTTTGTGTGTGTGCGGTACTGGATAATTTAATTCAAAAGATTTCTGCCCATCCTGTTGAGAAAAAAATAAAATCAATTTATGAGCACCTGTTTGGAAGTGTTTGTTAGCTTTTCATTATCCATTTCCTGGAAGTTATTCTTAACATTCTTTTTGCTATTAAATCGTGGTATTCTTGGAATTTGTCACATTTCCTAAATTATCAGAATTATTTTGCACTCAATATTTTGTCTATATTATCAACAATGACTAATTGTACTAGTTTATAGTTCAGTTCAGTTCAGTAGCTCAGTCATGTCTGACTCTTTGCAACTCCATGAATCGCAGCACACCAGGCCTCCCTGTCCATCACCAACTCCCGGAGTTCACTCCAACTCATGTCCATCGAGTCGGTGATGCCATCCAGCCATTTCATCCTCTGTCGTCCCCTTCTCCTCCTGCCCCCAATTCCTTCCAGCGTCAGAGTCTTTTCCAATGAGTAAACTCTTGGCATGAGGTGGCCAAAGTATTGGAGTTTCAGCTTTAGCATCAGTCCTTCCAAAGAACAACCAGGACTGATCTCCTTTAGAATGGACTGGTTGGATCTCCTTGCAGTCCAAGGGACTCTCAACAGTCTTCTCCAACACCACAGTTCAAAAGCATCAATTCTTCGGCGCTCAGCCTTCTTTACAGTCCAACTCTCACATCCATACATGACTACTGGAAAAACCATAGCCTGGACTAGACGAACCTTTGTTGGCAAAGTAATGTCTCTGCTTTTGAATATGCTATCTAGGTTGGTCATAACTTTTCTTCCAAGGAGTAAGTGTCTTTTAATTTCATGGCTGCAGTCACCATCTGCAGTGATTTTGGAGCCCAGAAAAATAAAGTCTGACACTGTTTCCACTGTTTTCCCATCTATTTCCCATGAAGTGATGGGACCGGATGCCATGATCTTCGTTTTCTGAATGTTGAGCTTTAAGCCAACTTTTTGACTCTCCTCTTTCACTTTCATCAAGAGGCTTTTTAGTTCCTCTTCACTTTCTGCCATAATGGTGGTGTCATCTACATATCTGAGGTTATTGATATTTCTCCTGGCAATCTTGATTCCAGCTTGTGCTTCTTCCAGCCCAGCGTTTCTCATGATGTACTCTGCATAGAAGTTAAATAAGCAGGGTGACAATATACAGCCTTGACGAACTCCTTTTCCTATTTGGAACCAGTCTGTTGTTCCATGTCCAGTTCTAACTGTTGCTCCCTGACTTGCATGTAGGTTTCTCAAGAGGCAGGTCAGGTGGTCTGGTATTCCCATCTCTTTCAGAATTTTCCACAGTTTCTTGTGATCCACACAGTCAAAGGCTATGGCATAGTCAATAAAGCAGAAATAGATGTTTTTCTGGAATTCTCTTGCTTCTTCCATGATCCAGCAGATGTTGGCAATTTGATCTCTGGTTCCTCTGCCATTTCTAAAGCCAGCTTGAACATCTGGAAGTTCACAGTTCACATATTGCTGAAGCCTGGCTTGGAGAATTTTGAGCATTATTTTACTAGCATGTGAGATGAGTGCAATTGTGCGGTAGTTTGAGCATTCTTTGGCATTGTCTTTCTTTGGGATTGGAATGAAAACTGACCTTTTCAAGTCCTGTGGCCACTGCTGAGTTTTCCAAATTTGCTGGCATATTGAGTGCAGCACTTTCACAGCATCATCTTTCAGGATTTGAAATAGCTCAACTGGAATTCCATCACCTCCACTAGCTTTGTTCATAGTGATGCTTTCTAAGGCCCACTTGACTTCCCATTCCAGGATGTCTGGCTCTAGGCGAGTGATCACACCATCGTGATTATCTGGGTCATGAAGATCTTTTTTGTACAGTTCTTCTGTGTATTCCTGCCACCTCTTCTTAATATCTTCTGCTTCTGTTAGGTCCATACCATTTCTGTCCTTTATCAAGCCCATCTTTGCATGAAATGTTCCCTTGGTATCTCTAAATTTCTTGAAGAGATCTCTAGTCTTTCCCATTCTGTTGTTTTCCTCTATTTCTTTGCATTGATCACTGAGGAAGGCTTTTTATCTCTCTTTGCTATTCTTTGGAACTCTGCATTCAGATGCTTTTATCTTTCCTTTTCTCCTCAGGTTTTCGGTTCTCTTTTCACAGCTATTTGTAAGGCCTCTTCAGACAGCCATTTTGCTTTTTTGCATTTCTTTTCCATGGGGATGGTCTTGATCCCTGTCTCCTGTACAATGTTGTGAACCTCCGTCCATAGTTCATCAGGCACTCTATCTATCAGATCTAGTCCCTTAAATCTATTTCTCACTTCCACTGTATAATCATAAGGAATTTGATTTAGGTCATACCTGAATGGTCTAGTTAGGATATAACAAAATAATCAAGATCTGAATTACTGTACATCTTAGATCAGGCAATATCTTAACTATTTTTTAATAAGTAGTATTAAAAATAGTTTTTATGAAACTAGGGTAATGAGGCTTTTATATTTAAAAGTACTGTATTATGAAATTTCTAAATTTTGTTTCTGTAATTGTGTGTTTTAAAGGGAAAAAAGTCATTTGTTAAAAGACCAAGTAAACTTATAGAGTAACTTGTTAGTGTATTAGGCAAAGCGTTGTTGCTATTTCACAACAGATAACCAATTTATATGTTTTTCCTTCATTAGCCATGTTTTCCATAAGACATGTGTTGACCCATGGCTGTTAGAACACAGGACTTGCCCCATGTGCAAATGTGACATACTCAAAGCTTTGGGAATTGAGGTAAACATTGCTAAACTATTTATACAAAGGAACTTAACCAATGTGTTATTTATATATCTTAACCTTCAGGAAGTTATCATCCTATTTTTTAACTATACAATGTGCTAGACTTATAGGTTATATCAAAAATGGGAACTACTTATATCATAGTGACAGTGAGATGCCATGTTGGACCACCTGTATTTTCCTCCTTCTTCCCCCTCCTCAAATGTACTTATTATGTGGTCAGAACTTGAAATGATAACCCCAGCTGACTTCTGATACCCCTTGTTGTTTTTTACTATCTTACTATTGCATTGCAACCAAACTTGTAGTTAAATGAGCATGTAAAGTTTGAGAAAGTATTATAAATATTGAATTATATTTCATAAGTGAAAAAACTACCTGTTTCACAATATACACAACAGAGAGTCAAGCTCAACAGAATCTTCCTGACTTGAGGAGATATATAGATGACAGTGATTCTCAATACTCCTAGGGGACTGCATAGTAATTTGTTTTTTGAGTGCGTTCCTTGTCTCAGGCATTATAGTATGAAGTGTTCACCCAGATAAACATGTCAAATGTTGATGGCAGTCTGCCTGTAACATCTTTCACCCCATTGGACCCTGTTACTCCAGTGGTCTGGCTGGGACCAGCAAGAGATGTTTGTGATCATCAAAAAATGGATTGTAAGTTTCAAAAGTCAAGAAGCCTTGCTCTAAGAAGTCACCTATGAAGAAACTTTGTAATAATATGTCAAGGAAAAGTGTGTACTCTGAGAGCCTGTTAATGTGGTCAAATGCTTTCCACAGGTGGATGTTGAAGATGGGTCAGTGTCTTTACAAGTTCCTGTATCCAATGAAGCTTCCAGTAATGCCTCTCCTCATGAAGAGGATAACCGCAGTGAGACTGCTTCATCTGGATATGCTTCAGTTCAGGGAGCAGATGAACCACCTTTGGAGGAACATGCACACTCAGCAAGTGAGCACCAGGCTGAGGGGCCCCAAGTGCCCCACAAATGATCCGCTGGAGATTAGACACCCAGGCAGAGTACTCCTGTTTTTTAGCATTTATTCTGTTCATCCATTAACACAATTAACACATTCTAGGTTTTTTCTAGTGACAGTGATGCAATGCAGGATGCACCCCTCTTTTGACTTAATATACACATATTCAAATATACCTGAAACAGATGAAATGCTTTAAGAATGGGGATTATTCACAGAAAAAAGATTTTTTATTAGAAAGTTGCTCTCAAATGCATTTAAGTGTTGATTTATTAACTTACAGAGGCTAAGGACAAGTTTTCAACTTTAGAAGCCATTCTTTATTGCATATCAACCAGAAATTATGATAAAGAAATTATGGAATGATAAAATATAATTTAATTTCCAAAACCCTGATTTATATACAACTTCTCCAGAACCACCCCCTCCTTTTTTTGCCAGATGGGAAACTGTGTTTAAGAACAGTGTGCTGCCACCTGTTATTTGCCATGAAATGAACAAACCTTGGAAACTAAAAGTGAATGTATTAATTTCAAAATAGTAATGCCATACCAGTAGAGAGATTTTAGGGAATTCTGTTACTTTTTTCCTTAGAGAAAACCCCTATACAAATTATTTTCTCTTTCTTTAACTTCCACCTTTGTCTTTTGGTTTTTGTTGGTTTGTTAGTTTTTCCTCAGTCCCCATTTTGAGATGACCTAATTCTGGCCTAAAAAATTAGAGGAAAATGAAATGTCAAGATGACTTGTAAAAGTTGCAGCTTCCTATAACATGAACCTTTGTCCTTGATAGGCTTATCAGTGACATAGATACCATTTGTACAGAGGTCACAAGGAATACCATCATGCAAAAGCAAACCTCATATTGTAATCTAATCTTTGAACAGTTTGTAGAGTACAAAGTAGTCATAAGAATCTTAATAATCTGTGTTTTATTCTACCTATAATAGATAATCATTGTCTCTTAGCCTCAGATGAATTTTGGGTTCCTGTAACTGTGTGCTAATAGAATTCAGTGATGAGAAAGGAGAGGGTATGGCATAATTCAGTTTAGCAGCATTGGTAGTTCAGTGGTAGAATTCTTGCCTGCTATGCAAGAGGCCTGAGTGTATGGGATAATTCAGTTTATTGCCAGGTCAGTTTAAAAGAAGAAGAAAAGTCCCAACCTACCATTTTGGTGTTCTGTTTTTATGGGGGAGGGTGGAAGGCAGAACAGTTTTTGCAGAGAATTTAAGAAGCAAATAAAATGACGATTCATATTCCTTCTCCTGTATTCTTTATCTGCATAAATGGTAGGAACACCAACCCAGGTGCCTCAATCCAGAAACTTAGGGAGAATCCTAGATTCTTCCCTCTCCCTTTCCTTTTGATTCAATATAATTTTTTCTTTAATCCATCTCCTAATTTCTAACCTTAATTCAACAGTCATAGTTTGAACCACTCTCTTCTCTCTGCCCATTCCTTCCACTCTTGCTCCACCAAGAAATTGGGGGAAGTCAAGTCCAACTCCTGTTCCTCCTTTAAAACTTGCTTCCCTTTGAGTTTGGAGAATGGATACATATATATGGATGGCTGAGTCCCTTTGCTGTTCACCTGAAACTATCACAACATTGTTAATTGGCAGTTCAGTTCAGTTCAGTCGCTCAGTCGTGTCCGACTCTTTGCGACCCCATGAATCGCAGCACACCAGGCCTCCCTGTCCATCACCAACTCCCGGAGTTCACTCAGACTCATGTCCATTGAGTCAGTGATGCCATCCAGCCATCTCATCCTCTGTCGTCCCCTTCTCCTCCTGCCCCCAATCCCTCCCAGCATCAAAGTCTTTTCCAATGAGTCAACTCTTCGCGTGAGGTGGCCAAAGTACTGGAGTTTCAGCTTTAGCATCATTCCTTCCAAAGAAATCCCAGGGCTGATCTCCTTCAGAATGGACTGGTTGGATCTCCTTGCAGTCCAAAGGACTCTCAAGAGTCTGCTCCAACACCACAGTTCAAAAGCATCAATTCTTTGGTGCTCGGCTTTCTTCACAGTCCTACTCTCACATCCATACATGACTACTGGAAAAACTATAGCCTTGACTAGATGGACCTTTGTTGGCAAAGTGATGTCTCTGCTTTTGAATATGCTATCTAGGTTGGTCATAACTTTCCTTCCAAGGAGTAAGTGTCTTTTAATTTCATGGCTGCAGTCACCATCTGCAGTGATTTTGGAGCCCCAAAAAATAAAGTCTGACACTGTTTCCACTGTTTCCCCATCAATTTCCCATGAAGTGATGGGACCAGATGCCATGATCTTAGTTTTCTGTATCTTAGTTTTATTTTGTATTTGTATTTTAGTTTTATTTTGTATTGGGCTTAGGCCAATACAAAATAAAATGTTGAAAAGAAAACTTGCTCCCCTGAGAAGCCTATCTTTAGTTATATGTGTGGCCCTACTGTCTACTTCCACAGAACTTCTATCATTGCACTTATTGCACTGAATTGTGTTAAAAAGTCCGTTTGGGTAGGGGCAGTGTCTTATTGTTCACTATGGTACACCCAGCACCTAGTACAAGCTGCCTTACAGCAAATACTCAAATAAGTGTTGAATGAGTGACCACACAGAATAGATTTTCCCACTCACACAACTAGAGAAAAGCCCGCATAGCAAATAAGACCCAGCACAGCCAAAAATAAATAAATAAAATAAAAAGAATAATAGTTTAACCCACATAAATGGTGTTTGTTTGCCTTAATAAGAATAAAGTAATATGTTTCCTGTAACTATAATATAAATTAGACAGAACTGTTTAAGCTGTGTGGAGTAGATTTGTTTCAACATTAGGAAACCAGAAGTTTTATTAAATTTAAAATTAGCCCTGATTTAAAATCATGTATTTTAAGATAAGCTTCTGATATCTAAGGGAAGTATTTCTTTGTATTTTAGTTGTAATTTTTTATTTTACAGTTCAACTGTGGCCCCTAGTCGTCATTATTACGCTGAGATGGTGAGATATTCTAATTTACATCTAATAGTTTGTAGAAAAGTTACACATACAGAAATACTCATCTTTTCCCTGCCTTTTCTTCACTTTTAGAAGCCATATGCTATTTCTAAAGTCAGTAACAGATACCAAAAACCAAACCAGTCTAAGAATACCTGTTATAAAGTCAACAACCTATGTTACTTCCTCATATGATTGGATTTTGCTCAGACACTAAATGTTTGAGGCATGCCAAATATACAACCGTCACAAGTGTGAGCACCCAAATAAATGGATATATAGAATTGGTATGGCCTTGGGGTAAAATCCTCCCATTCAGAGAGTCAGAGCAAAAATAAAAGTTAAGAAATTTAAGCTTAGTTTCCTAATACTTTATTATGCTCTTCAAACAAATCAAATATTAAATTGACTTAAACTAACATCTTTGAAGGTGAATGTGTTAGTGTGACTTTTGTGACTACTTAAAATGTAATCATGGATAGAAGTGGCACACTTGCCATCCCTTTTATATATTGATATTTGGGGTTTCATAATTTAAGGGTTACTTTTCCTTCTTGGCTACTTCTCCTATAGTTTAGAGATACTGCTAATAGATGAATTGGTGCCTCAGTCATATGTCTTTTTTTTTTTTAATTTTATTTTATTTTTTAAACTTTACATAATTGTATTAGTTTTGCCAAATATCAAAATGAATCCGCCACAGGTATACATGTGTTCCCCATCCTGAACCCTCCTCCCTACTCCCTCCCCACACCATCCCTCTGGGTCGTCCCAGTGCACCAGCCCCAAGCATCCAGTATCGTGCATCGAACCTGGACTGGCAACTCATTTCATACATGATATTTTACATGTTTCAATGCCATTCTCCCAAATCTTCCCACCCTCTCCCTCTCTCTCCGAGTCCATAAGACTGTTCTATACATATGTCTTAAATTAAGATAATATACTTCGCTTTCAGGGAGAAGGAGACAGCAACCCACTCCAGTATTCTTGCCTGGAGAGTCTCATGGATGGAGGAGCCTGGCAGGCTACAGTCCATGGGATCGCAAGAGTCGGACATGACTGAGTGACTAAACCACCACCACCACTTTGCTTTGAGATCAGACTACAACCGTGAATTTTTAAATTGGTTTTGAAAAAAACATTAGAACAGCAAATTTAATATTAATAGTAAAGTAGACTTGTCAACTGGAGGAGGAAATGGCAACCCATTCCAGTATTTATGCCTGGAAAATCCCGTGGACAGAGGAGCCTGGCGGGCTACGGTCCATAGGGTTGCAAAGAGTCAAACTCAACTGAGCACACACACACACTCACACACAATTATATATTAATTGTTTTGGCACCTTTCCTATTAACTACTGATTATTATGGTGATAGTTGGTTTAAATAGCTTCGAAAACATACAGTTGGTTAGTTTGTGCCTGTGTGTTCCATCATTGTGCTGAGTTTTATTAGAGCACTGGTTTTCAAACTTAAGCATACCTTGAGTCACCTAGAGGGCTTGTTTAAACAGAGGGGAGGACCCTCCCTGGTTCAGTGGTTAAGAATCTGCCTTGCAATGCAGCGGACACAGGTTCAATTCCTGGTCTAGGAAGATCCCACATGCTGCGGGCCAATTAAGCCCCTGCGCCGCAATTTGAAGCCAGCGTTCTAGAGCCCATGTTCTGCAAGGACAAGCCACAGCAACAAGAAACCCATGCATTGCAACTAGAGAGTTAGCCCCCACTTGCTGCAACTAGAGAAAGCTCGTGCACAGCAACAAAGACCCAGCACAGCCAAAATAAAATAAATGAATAAAAGTTTATTAAAAAAAAACAAACAAGCAGAGTGACAACCACTAGTTTCTGACTCAATAGGTCTGAGATGGGCCCTGAGAATTTTCATTTCTAAGAAGTTTCCAGGTGGTAATGATTCTGCTTGTCCAGGGACCACACTTTGAGAACCACAGAATAGGGACCCTAGTTCTTAATCCTTGCTGCACATTAGGATCACCCAGAAGAACTTTAAACATTACTGATACCTGGACTCTACCCCAGAATAGTTCAGTCAGAATCCATGAGATGTGGGGCCCAAGCACAGTTTTGTTTTTTTTTTTTTTAATAATTTCAGCCTGACTTAAAAAATGTTTCAAAAATAGTAAAAAGAATGCCCATCACTGAACTTCTCCAAGTGTTAACATCGTATATAACCATATACAGTTATCAAAATCAGGAAATTGTATGATAAAATGTTAGTAACTAAATTGAACTTACTCAAATTTTACCAGTTGACCCATTAATGTCCTTTTTCTGTCCTAGGATCCCACATTGCATTTCCTCTTCTCTCATTTCCCCCTAGTTTTATTGAAATATACTTGACATATAACCAGAGAAAGATTAGTTACCAAATCTATCATCTCAAATAATTACAAATTGTGTGTGTATGTGTGTGTGTGTGTGTGGTGAGAACATTTAAGATCTACGCTTAGCAACTTTCAAGTATTTACTACAGTATTGTTAACTGTAGTCACCATGCTATATATTAAATTCCCAAGAACTTATTCATCTTATAACTGGAAACTTGTATCCTTTGATGGACATTTCTCCATTCCCTCCTGCTTCTAGCCTCTTGCAACCACCATTCTATTTCTTTGAATTTGACTTTTTAAAAAAAGATTCCACATATAAGTGTTATCATACAGTGTTTGTCTTTCTCTGTGTGGCTTATTTCACTTAGCACAGTATCCTCAAGATCTATCCATGTTGTTGCAAATGGCAGTATCTCCTTTTTTTCATGGCTGAGTAATATTCGTGTGTGTGTGTGTACATATATATGTATCTCACATTTTCTTTATCTGTTGATCAGTCAATAGAAACAGGTTACTTCTATGTCTGGCTATTGTGAATAATGCTGCAGTGAACATGGAGGTGCAGCTGTCTCTTCAAGATAATGATTTCATTTCTTTTGGGTATATACCCAGAAGTTGGATTGCTGGATGATATGGTAGTTCTATTTTTAGTTTTTTGAGAACCTCCATACATGTTTCCCGTAGTGCTGTACCAATATACATTCCCACCAACTGTGCACCAGAGTTCCCTTTTCATCACATCCTTGCCAATGCTCATCTGTTATCATTTTGATAATAGCTGTTCTGACAAGCATGAGGCAATATCTCATTGTGGTTTTGATTTGCATTTCCCTGATGATTAGTGATTAACATCTTTTCATGTACTTGTTGACCATTTGTATCCACATATCTTCTTTGGGGTGCTTCCCAGATGGGTCAGCAGTAAATATTCTGCCTGCCAATGCAGAAGCCACAGGAGATGCGGGTTCAATCCTTGGGTTGGGAAGATCCCCTGGAGGAGGAAATGGCATCCCACTCCAATGTTCTTGTCTGGAAAATCCTGTGGACAGAGCAGCCTGATGGGCTACAGTCCATGGGAGCAAAGATTTGGAGATGACGGAGCAACTGAGCATGCATGCATGTCTTTGGGAAAATATCTTTTCCCCCCAAAATTTCAATTCTGCCCAGTTTTAAATCAGATTATTTACTTTTCTGCTATTGAATTGTATGAGTTCCTTACATATTTTGGATATTAACTCCTTACCTGATATGTGGTTTGCAAATATTTTCTCCCATTTTGTAGCTTGCCTTTTCATTCTTTTGATTATTTTTTGCTGAGCAGAAGCTTTTTGGTTTGATGTAGTCCCGTTTGTTGATTTTGGCATTTTAAGTCCTTAATCTATTTAGAGTTCATTTTTTAAGTGGTGTGAGATGGAGGTCCGGTTTCATTCTGTTGCATATTTATCCAGCTTATCCAACACCATTTATTAAAGACTGTCTTTTCCCCACTGGATGTTTTTGGTTCCCTTGTCAAATATTAGTTCATCTCACACATGAGGCATGTGAGGCATGTGAGATCTTAGCTCCCTGACCAGGGATCCAACCCATACCCCCTGCATTGGAAGCTTGGAATCTTAACCAATGGACCACCAGGGAAGTCCCTATATATGTCCTTTATGTTTGGATATGTTCTTTCTATACCCAGTCTGCTGAGAGGTCCACATTACATCTAACTGTCATGTCCTTTTAGTCTTAATATGTGACTGTTTCTAAGCCTTTGTTTTTCTTAACTTTGACACCTCTGAAGGCCACCAGTTAGTTACTTTGAAGAATATCCTTCAATTTGGAGTTGTCGGCTGTTTCCCAATGATTAAATTCATTGTCCATTGTCTATTTCTGGCAAGAAAACCACATATCTTATCTTGTCTGCCTGATATCATGTAATGAGGCACATTATGCCCATGTCTTATTATCAATGTTTTTAACTTTGTTCACGTGGTTAAGGTGGTATCTGCCAAGCCTCTTCTTTTAAAGTTATTATTTTTCCCTTTATAATTATTGTTTTATAGAGAGACACTTGGAAACTATGCAAATGTCCTATTTCTCATCATAATTTTTACCTACTAATTTTAGCAATCATTGATAGTTCTTGCTTACAATAATTATTACTGAAGTGTGTGCCAAATGGTGATTTTCTATTTCCATCCTTCTTTCTACATTAATTAAGCTTCTAATTTAAAGAAGAGATATAATTTCTGCACTTATTTATTCAACTGTTTATAATAATATGGACTCACAGATATTTCTTTTTCTCCATAATATTATTCTCATGATTTATTCATGCTAAGATTGTCCTAGATTTGGTCATTGGGAACTCCCTCAAGTTGGTTGATTTTCTTTCAAAATAACCCCGCCCCCCCCTTTTTTTTTTTGAGCGCTTCCTTACTTTCTATTATCACAAGATGTTCTAGGTCAAGGATTGGCAAACTTTTTCTGTAAAGGGCCAGATAGTAAATATTTTAGGCTTTGAAGACTTTAGGTCTTTGTTGCTTTGGGGGCTGGGACAGTGTTGTTTTATCTTCCAACCTCTTAAAAATGTCAAAATCACTCTTAGCTATGGATTTGGCTTGCGAGCTGTAGTTTACTGGCCCCTAGGCCAGAATCTAGGTTAATCTGCTCTCTTGCCCTAACCCGAGAATCAGGGAGTGGGGCATTTAGATTGGGCATTAGGTATGCTCATTGCTTTTGGAGTATCATTGCTATTAGCCCTTTCAAGGAACAAAGCGAGGAAATATGTGTATGTACTCACACAAATATACACACATCTACATTCACCTAACTGAAGAACAGCTAGTTCATACTGATGTATGATTCTAATCCAACATCATAGAGTTTATTCTAGCCTTCCTCTTTCCTTACTTTTAACTCCATTCTTGGACATTGAGAAACCCGGCTGTTATTATCCTCAGTATATTTACTTATTTGTTCAATCCTAAAGTACATGTAAGTTGTAACATTGCTAACATACCCTTGTGAAAAACAGTTTCACTAACCAGTGTAGTTCTTTGGTTTTAACCTTATAGGATATAGTCAAAATATCAGTCTCCAAAATTACTTAGGTTAGTTCTTTTCTTTCCCACTCTCTTCAGAACGATTATATATATTTCATCTATAAAATAATTATATTCACTTGTTACTACATGTATTCCATTTTGGGAACTCCCTCCACAACTTCCTGGTTGATTAGCTTTAGTCCTTCTGTCTATCTATCTATCTATCAGTTGGTAAAGAATCTGTCTGCAATGCAGGAGACACAGGAGATGTGGGTTCAATCCCTGGGTTGGGAAGATCCCCTGGAGAAGGAAATGACAACCAGTATTCCTGCCTGGGAAATCCCATAGACAGAGGAACCTGGCAGGCTACAGTCCATGGGGTCATAAAGAGTTGGACTTGACTGAGCATGTACACAGATCTATCTTATCAATCTATCTATGTATATGAAAAAGCATAGATAATTTTTTAAAGTGCCCAGGTGATTCAAACATGAAGTTGATTTTTTTTTAATTTTATTTTATTTTTAAACTTTACATAATTGTATTAGTTTTGCCAAATATCAAAATGAATCTGCCACAGGTATACATGTGTTCCCCATCCTGAACCCTCCTCCCTCCTCCCTGCCCATTCCATCCCTCTGGGTCATCCCAGTGCATGAAGTTGATTTTAAGAGCTATTATATTTAGAATAGAGAAGAAATGGAAGACACAACTGTTGCTCTTAAGAATGCTATGATGTAGGTAAAAATAAGCACATGTATGAATCAACAAAATAGTAATTGTAAATTAATATAATGCCATAAATGCTTTAGGGCTTCCCTGGGTGCAGTGGTAAAGAACCCATCTGCCAATGCAGGAGATACCAGAGGCAAGGGTTCGATTCCTGAGTTGGGAAGATCCCCTGGAGGAGGAAATAGCAACCCGCTCCAGTATTCTTGCCTGGGAAATCCCATAGACAGAGAGCCTGGCAGGCTACAATCCATAGGATCACAAAGAGTCAGGCACGACTGAAGTGACTTGAGCACACACATAAGTGCTTTATGTAAGGCAGCAAAATCATTTTAAAGAAACAGGGAATTAGTGTGATAATCAGAGTGTGATTGAATTAGATAAGAAAGACTTCTAGACATGTGTGTTGAATTTTGTCTTAAACAACAGAGGGGTAAAAGCATCCTAAAATTGCCATTAAAATTAATTTATTTTAATTGGAAACTAATTACTTTACAGTATTGTGGTGGGTTTTGCTATACATTGACATGAATCAGCCACAGGTATACATGTGTCCCCCATCCTGAATCCCCTTCCCACCTCCCTCCCCATCCCATCCCTCTGGGTTGTCCCAGTGCACTGGCACTGAGTGCCCTGTTTCCTGCATCAAACTTGGACTGGTCATGTATTTCACATATGGTAATATACATGTTTCAATGCTATTCTCTCAAATCATTCCACCCTCGCCTTCTCCCACAGAGTTGAAAAGTCCATTCTTATATCTGTCTCTTTTGCTGTCTCACATATAGGGTCACCGTTACCATCTTTCTAAATTGCATATATATGCGTTAATATACTGTATTGGTGTTTTTCTTTCTGACTTACTTCACTCTGTATAATAGGCTCCAGTTTCATCCACCTCATTAGAACTGATTCAAATGCCATTTTTTTTTTAAAGATGAAAATCTACAGCTGGTAAACCATGAAGCAAATTCCATGGCAGTGGATGTTGTTCCTCACGTTGACAACCCAACCTTTGAAGAAGATGAAAGTCCTGATCAGGAGACCACTGTTGGAGAAATTAAATCATAAAATCTGTATCAATAGAAAACTTGAACCTTTAGTAATAACAGAACTGCCAATCAGGGCCTAGTTTACTACTAAGGAACTGGATAAACTTAATAAAATAAGAATGATACTGAAAGTGCTGATATGACTAATATTATGCTATAGTTAAATGACTTAAAATACTAAACCTATTAACTTTTTCCACAAACACATTATAATGTTTTTCATAGGCAAGTTTCCTCTTGATAGCAGTAGCAACATTTTTAAATATTCAAAACTCTTGTCAAGTAATCATGTTTTCCATTTATAACAATTTTCTTATCAAAACATGTTGCTTTTAAAATGTGGAACAGCTATAATCACTTTATTTTATGATAGTATCTTAATTAAAAATAATACTACTTTAGCTTGGGCTATATGTGTCAGGGTTTTTCTCCAGGTGCTTATATTGATCTGGAATTGTAATTTAAAAAACAATGCAAACTTAGGCTAGTACTTCATGAAATATCTATTTAAGCTGCATTAAGTTGATAGAACAAGATTAAAGCAAAATACTCATTTTAACAATTTCTTATTTTTAAAATCAGGCTAAATTTACTTCATTTGAGTGTCAAGCATAGTTTCTTAGAGAATATGGACTGGACTGGATTGATTGGTATATTAATGACACCAATTTGACAAAAGATCATAGACACAAACTTTCCTTACAAAAACACTGTATAACTATTTCTCAAACCTTACTTATGGGACTTTCAAAAGCAGAACATATAAATCATCATACCATTTGAAAATGATTATTAATAAGTCACACAAAAATTGGTAATTGATCTCTGTGTATGAATTTGTCTACAGAAATTAGCCTATAGAAAATGTTTTCCAAACAAAGTTGACTTAAAATTGAGTTTACATTTTACCTAAATGGACTTTATAAAATAACATTAGGTAAAATAAAATTCTATCTGTGTAGCTATAAATTTCGCGAATGCATTTTCTTGGTGTTTGAAAAAGAATTGGTGTTGGGGGGGGAGAATTCCAGGTGCCTTATTATAAAGTTTGAAGCTTCATCCACCAAAGTTAAATAGAGCTATTATAAAAATGCACTTTATATTTTCTGTGGCTTATCTTTGGTTTTAGAGTTTTGTTTCCAGTACAAATTCCAGCAGAATTTAAGCAAAAGCAGAATAGACATGTATTTTTGTTGGCTAAATGTAGAGTGGATGAAACCATTGCATTCTTGTACACTGATTTGAAATGCTGTAAATAGGTCCCGATTTGTATTGATTCTCTTTAAATATAAAATGTAAATAAAATATTCCAATAAAAGTTTGTGTCTGGTGTTTAGTAATCATATACTAACTTTTAACATATGCTTGGATTTAGGAGGAAAAAGGTTTAATGTAAATATTTGTTGATATATTTGATTAATAAAACTAAAACTTTAGTATTTGGGCTTCCCTCGTGGCTCAGATGGTAAAAAAAAATTCACCTGCAATGTGGGAGACCTGTGTTCTATTCCTGGGTTGGGAAGATCCCCTGGAGGAGGTCATGGCAACCCACTCCAGTATTCTTGCCTGGAGAATCCCCATGGACAGAGGAACCTGGCAGGCTACAATCCATGGGGTCGCAGAGTCGGACATGACTGAGTGACTAAGCACAGCACAGCGTGTTTACATATTTCACTACATAGTGAGGAACTGCTGCCATTATAAAATGACTGAATCTATCATGAATTATTTTTAAATGTCAGCAAGGTAAATAATGAGGTTGACCACTGATAAATTTTTTTCTTTTTCTTTTTTTATTGGAGGACAGTTGCTCTACAATATTGTGTTGGCCTCTGCCACACATCAACACAGATCAGTCACAGGTATACGTATGTCCCCTCTCTCCAGAATCCCCCTCCTATTAATCACTGAAAATTTAAGGTTAGAAAAGGACCATGATGCCAGTCCATCTTTATACTGCTGCTGCTGCTTAGTCACTTCAGTCATGTCTGACTCTGTGTGACCCCTATGGATTGTAGCCCACCAGGCTCCTCTGTCCATGGGGATTCTCCAGGCAAGAGTGCTGGGGTAGATTGCCATGCCCTCCTTCAGGGATCTTCCCAACCCAGGGATCAAACCCAGGTCTCCTGCACTGCAGGCAGATTCTTTATCACTAAGCCACTAGGGAAATGTTTATATTACACAAAACATAAAGCTGCTTTATATAAAATGGCCTTATGTTTTGTATAATATAAAGATGGACATTTCCTTTGGTCTTCTCTTTGGAAGTATCATTCCTGGGATGCTGTTAATGGGTTAAAAGCAGCTCTTTATTTTGGCAAACATTTTAAGAATAAACAGCTGTGGAACACTTCAGAACCATGATTTTGAAATCCAGGATATACATATGTCTTATGGGGCAATATGCCCAATGTGTGTGATGCCACACTATAAAGTTTCTCTATATTCTTAGGAAGTTTCTCTATATTCTTAGGAAGTTAATCATCTCAAGCTTTGCAGGGGTTCTTCTGGGGAGGCATTTATAGTTTTTGAATATTTACTAGCTGTATTAACATACAATTTATATACCAAAAATTCAGCCATTGTAAATGTATGGTTCTAAAGATGGATAGAATTGTGCTCACCACAAGTGAATTTGAGAACATTACATTAACCAGGAGATCAGTCCTGGGTGTTCATTGGTAGGACTGATGATGAAGCTGAAACTCCGATACTTTGGCCACCTGATGCGAAGAGCTGACTCATTTGAAAAGACCCTGATGCTGGAAAAGATCGAGGGCAGGAGGAGAAGGGGTTGACAGAAGATGAGATGGTTGGAGGGCATCACTGACTCAATGGACATGGGTTTGGGTGGACTCTGGGAGTTGGTGATGGACAGGGAGGCCTGGTGTGCTGCGGTTCATGCAGTCGCAAAGAGTCGGACACAACTGAGCGACTGAACTGACTGACTGACATTATCCCCCAAAATCCCTTCATATCCATTTTTACTCAGTTTCTGCTCCCATTCCTAGCCCCAGGGAATCATCAATTATCCTTTTGTCTCTATGGATTTGCCTATTCTGGACATTACATTTAAATGGAATCATACAATATATGGTCTTTTGTGACTGCCTTCTTCTACTTAGCATATTTTCAACGTTTATCCATATTGAAGCATGCATCAGTATTTCATCCTTTTTAATTGCTGAATAATATTCCAGTCTATAGGTATCCCATATTTGGTTATCCATTCATCAGCTAAGGAACACTTGAATCGTTACCACTTTATGGCCATTATGGCTAATGTTCCTATGAACATTCATGTACAAGTCCTTGTGTAGATTTATGCTTTCAATTCTCTTGGGTATATGCAAAGAAGAGAAATCATGTCACTTGTGAATTTTCTTCCTGGTATTATATTTTGATTATAAATAAGAGTTTGAGCAACAGACTTTATTATTTTCATAGTCAAAATCTAAGGCTTCCCTGGTGGCTCAGTGGTAAAGAATCTGCTTGCCAATGCAGGAGATGGGGGTTCAATCCTTGGGTCGGGGAGATCTCCTGGAGAGGAAATGGCAACCCACTCCATTCTTCCTGCTGAGAAATCCCATGGACAGAGGAGCTTCGCAGGCTACAGTCTATGAGGTTGCAAAAGTGTTGGACACAACTTAGAAACTAAACAACAACATGACATTCAAAATATAGGCTGATATTTTTAAACAGTGACAGTAGATATATTTGCATGTATAGGTAGTCTCCAACTTAAGATGTTGGGGTTTTATGAAAATTCATTTGTAAAAGTCACATTGTGTTAAGATCATGGAAGAAATCAAAAAGGAAATCAAAATATGCGTAGAAACAAATGAAAATGAAAACATGACAACCCAAAACCTATAAAAGCAGTGCTAAGAGGAAGGTTCATAGCAATACAAGCCTACCACGAGAAACAAGAGAAACATCAAAGAAATAATGTAACTGTACACTTAAAGCAACTAGAAAAAGAAGAACAGAAGAAACCCAAAGTTAGTAGAAGGAAAGAAATCATAAAAATTAATGCAGAAATAACTGAAAAAGAAATGGAGACTATAGCAAAAATCAACAAAACTAAAAGCTGGATCTTGAGAAGATAAATTAAATAGACAAACTGTTAGCCAGACTCATCAAGAAAAAAAGGGAGAAGAATCAAATCAATAAAATTAGAAACGAAAATGGAGAAATCATGACAACACAGAAATACAAAAGATTATAAGAGACTACTATGACCAGTTATATGCCAATAAAATGGACAACTTGCAAGAAATTGACAAATTCTTAGAAAAGTATAACGTTCCAAAACTGAACCAGGAAGAAACAGAGAATCCTAACAGACCCATCACAAGCATGGAAATCAAACTGTAATCAAAAATCTTCCAACAAAGAAAAGCCCAGGATCAGATGGCTTCACAGGTGAATCCTACCAAAAATTTAGAGAAGAGCTAACACCTATCCTATTCAAACACTTCCAGAAAATTGCAGAGGAAGGTAAACTCTCAAACTCATTCTATGAGGCCACCATCACCCTAAGACCATAATCAGACAAAGATGCCACACACACACACACACACACACACACACACACACACTACAGGCCAATATAAATGATGAACATATATGCAAAACCCTCAACAAAATGCTAGTAAACAGAATCCAACAACATATTAAAAAGATAATACATCATGACCAAGCGGGCTTTATTCCAGGGATACATTCTTCAATATCACAAATCAAACAATATGATACACCATTATAACAAATTGAAAGATAAAAACCATATGATTATCTCAATATATGCAGAGAAAGCCCTTGACAAAATTCAACACCCATTTATGATTAAACAAACAAACAAAAAAAACTCTCCAGAAAGCAAGCATGGAAGGATCAGACCTAAACAAAATAAAAGCCTTATACAACAAACCCACAGCAAAGATTATCCTCAATGGTGAAAAACCGAAAGCACGTCCTCTAAAATCAGGAACAAGACAAGTGTGCCCACTCTCACCACTACTATTCAACATAGTTTTGGAAGTCCTAGCCACAGCATTCAGAGAAGAAAAAGAAATAAAAGGAATCCAGATTGGAAAAGAAAAAGTAAAACTCTCACTGTTTGCAGATGACATGATCCTCTACATAGAAAACCCTAAAGATACCACCAGAAAATTGCTAGAGCTAATAAATGAATATAGTAAAGTTGCAGGATATAAAATTAATACACAGAAATCCCTTGCATTCCTATACACTAAAAATGAAAAAAACAGAGAAATTAAGGGAAAAATCCCATTCACCATTGCAACAAAAAGAATAAAATAATTAGGAATAAATTTACCTAAAGAAACAAAAGGCCTATATATAGAAAACTATAAAATAGTGATGAAAGAAATCAAAGGTGACACAAATAGATGGAGAAACATACCATGTTCATGGATCAGAAGAATCAATATAGTGAAAGTGAGTATATACCCAAAGCAATCTATAGATTCAATAGATTGAAGCTACCAACAGTATTTTTCACAGAATTAGAACTGCCAGGGAACATTTAACAGGAGGATTCCTGCATGCTGTTTTCTATTTCTCAAGGATTCTCTGTTCCTTATCAGTTCCTATTCTGAGAATGAGTAGAGCTGCACGCAGTTCTCAGGACTGAGGTCATGGGAAAGGGTATCTGCTGGGATTCCTTTTAGTAACTCCCTTCAGTGACTCTTTTCAGCGTCAGCAACCTTGTATGTATTAGACTATCCATATCGTGGCTATTGATAAAATTTCATCCTGTGTAATAGCTGATTAATCATCTTACTAAAGATATATAAGCCTACATTTCTGCTAATAAAGCACCCTTGCTCCATCAGACCTTGGGTCCCTGTGTCTTTCTTTCTTTCTCTCTCTCTCAGTTTCTTATTATTGACTCCAGACCACCAGGTTCCGGTCCATTAAAGGACCACAACAAGTGGCCCCCAGAACAGGGACCTGGTATATGTGGCATTTCAGATGGAGTGACTCAGGGCCTATTGAGGTCGGTAAGACATGGATTAAACAGCTGGAAAGCCCCATCATTTCTCTACTTTACTTCACCATTTGTTTAAAGCTCAGGGACTTCTGCTGGTTTCACGCAAACTAATAGAGCCTTGCCTTCAAACAGTGGTTGAGTGTAATCCTTGGTTCCCTGATAAAAGCAGTTTTGATTTAGAAATTTGGCACTGAGTCAAAGAAAATGTTGAATGAGCCGCCAGGCAGAGAAAAAATATTCCAATTGATTTCTGGCCCTTATGAGCTCTCATTAAAGCTGTAATTCTGCCATTTCAAGGTAATTCTAGCCCTCATGATATTCGACGACAGAAAACTTGTTACATAAATATGAATTAGATGATGAAACTTTACAAAAGGCCCAATTAGAACAACATAAAATATTTCAGAACTTTCCTACAAATCCTACCCTGGCTGCTCCAAATGCTCCTCCTCTGCCAGCAGACACAAATCCAAAAGTCTCTCCTTTGCTAGACTTACTCGCTCTCCTTGAAATTCTCCTATTTTTGTTATAAAAAAGAAATCTAACAAATGACGTCTCTTGACAGACCTTAGAAAAGTTAATGAAAGGAGATCCTAATTTAAATAGCCCTCATTCACTTTCTCAAGAAACACAAGAGGAACTCTATTTAGTGCAAAATAAATTACAAAAACAGTTTCTTACTGGCATCAGACTAGATTTACCTCTAAAATTATTTGTACTCCCCTCTCTTCATTCTCCCATGGGACTTCCTGACCCAACAGCTCCAAACTTGATATACCAGAAACATGTCTAAGCAAAAGCCTGTAATTAACTCTTATCACGTTATTGAAATAGACAACCCACTTTGCCTGAGATGTCAGCCTTAGACAGATTAGTACAACTTCAAGCCAGAAAAAAAAGTGGGGGACAGACCTTTTAAATCTTAAAGCAGAAATCTATGAGATCTCTGTCTGTCTAGATATATATGTATGTCTTTGTCTCTGGATAATATTGCTGAGGTTAATTTATAAATGAGCTAAACAACAGTTCATGGTTTCTAAAAAAAAGTAAGATACATATTTTCAGTAAAAAAGGTATAAGAAATGAAATTACATTTTATTAAGAAAACAAAGAAGTATGGCTTATAGATGGCTATTCTATGAATGGACAAAGTGATGAATACAGAAAGTATAAAAAAGGTTTGTGGAAAGTGAAACCCAAAAAGAAAGTTCTATATGAGAAAAAAATACGCCTTACAGATAAATACAAAAAGTATACAAAAGGTTTATAACAAGTAGAAAAGTGTTTTATGCATGATACAAGTTTCTTAAGACATGACTTTACTAATAACTGCTAACTATAGCTATATTATTTTCTATGTCACTTGTTTCGGAAGAATTTCTTACGTTAACAAATGTGTGACTGAGCCTATGATATAATGCTGATATACAGTTCCATATGAGATCAATGATTGTAATAATGTAACACTAGATATGGGAAAAACAACAAGAGGAAATATTTTCCTGGACCAAGAGGCTAGTAAGACAGTGGTCCAGAGACTTTTGCTACTTACAAGGCCTGGTCCAATAACAGCACACTGAGTGGCCTATCAATGAAATCGTCCCTAAACCTGGGAATGTCTCCCAATACCATGAGACACAGTGGCCATAAAATGCCCTCCAAACATGGTCAAATATGTGGCTATGAAGGGACCCTACTGGCTGAAAATTGATACTTGTCAACTGCCTCTACAAAGATTACATCATGACCACTGCACGCTGCTGACCTTCAACACCCCCTGAAAGGAGTTCAGGGTAGAAATCAAAAATAAGACACTCTATGCTCTGGAAAAAAAACCAGAAAAACTGGCCTTCAGACAGTCAGATGTTTTCAGGTAAAGATTTTATGAGCCCAGATTCTTGCATCTTCTCATACCTAGAGAAACATTAATGTCATGAACCAATGTCTGGTCCTAGTTCTCCTGGTAGCCCCTAAACAGCTTTTCTACTTCTCTTAATCTTTGGGCCATATACCTTTAACTTTTTTGTTAAGTTTGTTTCTTCCAGAATACAACAAATATCCAAATGGTAGTATGACAAAAATATTCCCTAACCAACACCTAGACAATGCTGAAACAAGTCACCTTATCATTCCATGGACTCTCATCTCCCTCTGTTAATCCACCCTGACAGAAAACAGGCAAAGGAAACCCAAAACCCCACGATTGCCCCTGTACAGCCTGAAAAAGCCAGAGCAGTCATTGCCCACTTTCCCCTGAGACTGGATTCCCAAATGCCTGAAAAGGAAAATCGGTAGACAGACATGAACAGGATATCAAAAGGGACCAAAATCCAAAATCAAGAAAATTAATGTTTATAGCTAATCATACAATTGTCGATTGGAGACCCCATGGTATGTGGTTATCTAACTGCTCAGATGATATTAACAGTACTATGTATGACAATGCTACTCCAGTAACATAAAAAGTTACTAATACTACGATAAAACATTACCATGACAAAGGACTTCTTGGCTGGCTTGACGATAAAATGATACCCCCTCATCCTCGAATTGTCCTCGATAAACAGATTGGGCCTGAACAATGAGACATCTGGAAACTTGCCGCAAACACCAAAGAACTTAGAACTTAGACTGGACATTTCACAGAGAACAATTGTAGTCATAGTAACGATTTCTTTCATTATAATCAATCATATATCATACAAGCTTGTGTTCCCCTTCCTTTTGTTACATTTGTTGTTTACCATTGCCTTTATGCAAAACTAAACAAACTCAATTAGTCAAGACCCTTTTTACAAATATAATAAATAAGGGTAAATTGTCAGGGAACATTTAACAGGAGGATTCCTGCATGCTGTTTTCTATTTCTCAAGGATTCTCTGTTCCTTATCGGTTCCTATTCTGAGAACGAGTAGAGCTGCGTGCAATTCTCAGGACTGAGGTGATGGGAAAGGGTATCTGCTTGGATTCTGTTCAGTAACTCCCTTCAGTGACTATTTTCAGCATCAGCGACCTTGTATGTATTAGACTATCCATATTGTGGCTATTGATAAAATTTCATCCTGTGTAATAGCTGATTAATCATCTTACTAAAGATATATAAGCCTACATTTCTGCTAATAAAGCACCCTTGCTCCATCAGAGCTTGGGTCCCCATGTCTTTCTTTCTCTCTCTCTCTCTCTCTTTCATTTTCTTATCGTTGACTCTGGACCACCAGGTTCCAGTCCATTAAAGAACCACAACATAGAACAAATGATTTCACAATTTGTATGGAAACAGTTCAGTTCAGTTCAGTCACTCAGTCGTGTCCAACTCTTTGCGACCTCATAAATCGCAGCATGCCAGACTTCCCTGTCCATCACCAACTCCCGGAGTTCACTCAAACTCATGTCCATCGAGTCGGTGATGCCATCCAGCCATCTCATCCTCTGTCATCTGTTTTCCTCCTGCCCCCAGTCCCTCCCAGCATCAGGGTCTTTTCCAATGAGTCAATTCTTCTTCACAGTCCAACTCTCACATCCATACATGACCACAGGAAAAACCACAGCCTTGACTAGATGGACCTTTGTTGGCAAAGTGATGTCTCTGCTTTTGAATATGCTGTCTAGATTGGTCATAACTTTCCTTCCAAGGAGTAAGTGTCTTTTAATTTCATGGCTGCAATCACCATCTGCAGGTAAGTCAGTAAAAATACATTTAAGGATACAATTAGAATGCTAGATATATAATACTTCTCCCCCCTCCATCTGGTTTTGGTTCATTTACTAAATATTCTAGCTATGTTCTATAATACCTGGATCAATTTTATCACCTTAGGTTATAAAAATTTTCAGTTATTTGCCTTACTCATTGTATCTTCCATTTAGAGTAGATTAAAAATATTTTAAAGCATATTAAACAATATAACATTTAGATTTGCATACTACATGGGATTTAAAAGAAGTTCATTATTACAGTGGGCACTTTGACCTCCAGAGCAAAATGTTCATTATCTTCTACCTTAGAGGCAATTCAGGGAAAAGTTTGAAAACTACTACTCACAAGTTCTAACCTTTTTTCTTCCAGAAACATACAATCTCATAAATGTGAGACACTTGTGGACATACCTAGATTTTTTTGATGGTTAGGTGGCTCAGCTGGTAAAGAATCCGCCTGCAATGCAGGAAACCTAGGTTCAATCCCTGGGTTGGGATGATCCCCTGGAGAAGGCAAAGGCTACCCACTCCAGTATTCTGGCCTTGAGAATTCCATGGACTGTATAGTCTATGGGGTCTCAGAGTTGGACACGACTGAGCAACATTCACTTCACTTCACTTTAGAGAGTGTTTGTGTGTGTGTTAGTCACTCAGTCATGTTCATCTCTTGTGACCCCATCACTGTAGCCTACTAGTCTCCCCTGTCCTTGGACTTCTCCAGGCCAGAATACTGGAGTGAGTTGCCGTTCCCTTACCCAGGGGATCTTCCTGACCCAGGGATTGAACCCAGGTCTCCTGCATTGCAGGCAGATTCTTTACCAGGTGACCCACTAGGAAAGCCCCAGTTGGAGAATAGTAGTATATATAAATAGAGTTTAGCATGGCTGTGCTTCCCTGGTGGCTCAGCTAGTAAAGAATCCACCTGCAATGCGGGAGACCTGGGTTTGATCCCTGGGTTGGGAAGATCCCCTGGAGAAGGGAAAGGCTACCCACTCCAGTATTCCGGCCTGGAGAATTCCATGAACTGTATAGGCCATGGGGTCACAAAGACTTGGACATGACTGAGTGACCTTCAGTTTCACTTAGCATGGATGCTGCTGCTAAGTCACTTCAGTCGTGTCCGACTCTGTGCGACCCCATAGACGGCAGCCCACCAGGCTTCCCCATCCCTGGGATTCTCCAGGCAAGAACACTAGAGTGGGTTGCCATTACCTTCTCCAATGCATGAAAGTCAAAAGTGAAAGTGAAGTCTCTCAGTCATGTCTGACTCTTCGCGACCCCATGGACTGCAGCCTACCAGGCTCCTCCGTCCATGGGATTTTCCAGGCAAAAGTACTGGAGTGGGGTGCCATGGATACCTAGTGTCAATTTCTCCTCCAACTAACATCCCAGTTCTGAGGCCTAGAAAATTTTAATTTGCATGTTCTGATATAAACTTAAAAAAAATTCAGTCATCTAAATCTCATTGATAGAGCTTAATTTTTAAAAGATACCTATTAGCTCTTAGTAGAAACGTAATTAATCACCCCCAATTTGTTGTAAAATTTGATTTTCAAATACCTCATTTGCTTTCAATTAGAGAATCTAAAACTTTAATATTCCTACAAATTACTGGGATCTTGTTAAAATGCATACTCTCATTCTAAGGCCTGGAATGGGTTCTGAGATTCTGAATTTCTTTTACTTTTGCACCAACCTAATAGCAAGCTCCCTGGTAATGCAGATTTTGGTGGTCCAGTGTCTGTATTTGAGTACTAAAGTTTTAGATGGCTCTCCTCTAGCAATGCTCCACCTGTTTTGAATCTTACTGCTTCTAAACCTGCTTCAGACTGTAAAATATCAACTAAGCTTGTGAAATTCACTTCAAATAAGAATCCAGTGGAATCTTGAGTGACAGCCTAAGCCTTTCCATGGTGCAGGGTTTGGAACTGCTATTTGGTGTTTCCCAGTACCTTTCACATAGGTGTTTGAGACTATGATTTAGAAGCCTGAGTCAGCTGGAAGACTGAATTTTGGATAAACGGGGTATTATTCAGCCCTGCATAGTATAACATCGTGTCCATAAATATGTGGCTTGGATAAATCAGAAAACGAACATGGTAGTAGACAGATGAGTTGGGAGGCTATTACAGTGCAGCAGAAAAGTGATGTGAGGCTTATCTGAAGTGATAACAGGAGGATGGAATGGACTTTTGGAAAAAAAAAGAGTAGAGTGGTGTGTGTGTGTAACAGTGCAGGTGGTGAAAGTAGGAAGTTTAAGACTATTCTCAGGTTCCTCACATGCACCCCAATGTTCATAGCAACACTATTCATAACAGCCAAGATGTAGAAACAACCTAAGTGCCCATCAACAAATGAATGGATAGAGAAAATGTGGTATACATATATATAAATAAACACACGCAATGGAATATTACTCAGTCATAAAAAAGGAATGGAGTAATACCATCTGTAGTAACATGGATGAACCTATAAAATATCATACTAAGTGAAGTAAACCAGACATAGAAAGACAAATATATGATAACAATAAAAATGAATCTATTTACAAAACAAATAGACTCACAGATACAGAAAACAAACTTTTCCCCAAAAGGAAAGGGGGATAGATAAATTAGGAGTATGGGACTAACAGATCCACACTATTATATATAAAATAGACAAGCAACAAGTATTTATTGTATAACACAGGGAACAAAGTTCAATATCTTATAATAACCTATAATGGAAAATAATCTGATATATATATATATATATAACTGAATCACCTTGCTGTACACCTGAAACTAACACCTCATTTTTTTAAATGTAAAAAAAGCAGGGAGGGAAGACTATTCCAAGGTTCTTAGCTTGAGCATCTTGGTAAACAGTGGTGCTCAGAACTATGAGAATGTAGTAGAAGAGACAACTTTGGGCAGGGAGGATACTAGAGAAATAAATTATGCTTTGGACATATTGTCTTTGAGGTATCTATAAACCATATTGTCAGACATATTGTACTCAGACAAACCCAGGTTCAAACCCTAGCTCCACCATTTATTTAGTTATCTGATTTTAGGCAAGTTAATTTCTTTGAACCTCCTGTTCATCTGCAAATTAAGGATGTTAAAATGTACAAGTTTATTAATGAGGGTCAAATGACTATCTGTGCATCCAGTCATAGATAGATATAGATATTACTAGCACAGTACCAGCAGTGATATCCATGGCAGTTTGTAATTCTTGTCCTTCTTCTCTAAAAACAATGTATACTAATATACACAATTGAATAGTGACATGGTCTATATAGTGATATGGTCTGTCATTTTAAGTCATTTTAAGAAAAATACTTCTATTTGCAAAGGCTTGAAATACAGTAGATGATCAATATAAAACGTTATATTCCAGGAGTAATTTAAACATGTTTTATTCACATAATCACCAAAATGTTTACTACAGCAGGAGCTCTCTAAATGCCCTGCTCCGAGCCAAAAGTGGGTCCACTTCTGTAACAGGGAGCATGTGGGTTTATCTGAATAGAATTGCCCAGTAAAGGGACAGAAGAATCATCCAGCTCTGCACAGCCCTTGCCACAACTCTTACAGTTTAAGGGTATTGGAAAAGAATGTGGCTTGATGAGGAAGGAAATAAAAAGGGGAAGGAAAAGTAATAAATAAAGGATACTTCACATCTCTTTTTATTTGCCACATTTACTGATCTTTCACCAGGAAGATTTAAGAAATTATCTTCCTTAATACATATCCAAATTAGGATGGCTTTCCCCAAGGATACATTGCAGTTCGGGCTCTGGGAAGATTGCTGTCCACCGCCACCACTCCCCCAACGCCCGACTACCCCCGCCCCCCGCCTCCAAAAAGCTGCCTTGGGACTAATAACTGCATTTTAGAAAAAAAGAATCCCAAATTGGCCTTTTTTTCACTTTCAAGAAAAATCCCTGCTTGTAGCACACACCTGCTTTCTTTGAGCTGGCCCACATTTTGTGAGGGTTAAGCCACAGACACTGCTCTGAGGCAGAGTTTTATGGCTCCTTGGCATCTGGGTGTGCCCCACCCCATTTTTTTAAGTCATATTTTTGAGGCTTCATTCTCAATATAGCTTGCCAAGAGCCCCCCCCTTTTTTTGTATGCTGCCTCTCAACTCTTTCCTTCCTATAAACGTTTTCACTTTCAGTTGTTGTGTGTTAGTTGCTCAGTCTTATCTGACTCTTTGCGACCCCATGGACTGTAGCCACTGTCCATGGAATTCTCCAGGCAAGAATACTGGAGTGGGTTGCCATTTTCTTCTCCAGAGGATCTTCCAGACCCAGGGATTGAACCCAGGTCTCCTGCATTGCAGGCAGATTCTTTACCGTCTGAGCCACCAGAGAAGCCTCTTTAATTCTGGTGGGCTTAGTGACAGCAGTAAATAAAAATGTCCCTCAAATAATTTCTCATAATGATGTCTCACAAAGTACCGACTTCAAAGTGTTTAAGTAGCTGCGTATCACTAACAAGGTACAGGCTGCCCTGAAAGGGATTCTTAAAGAACTGAAGAAAAAAAATCGCTCATAAATTATTATATCCAGTAAAGCAAAGTTGGACGACATTTTCTGTGGCTGATTACAATATTTAGAACAAATCTGGGAAGGAAGGAGCACAGGGCGTGAAAAACACTATATGGTTTCTGGAGATTTTATATTTTTATTGTACAGGCAGAAAAGAGCTTAATCCAAGAAAGATTTTTCAATCAGACAATGAATAGTATCAGACTCTACTTTCTGTGTAACTTTGGCTAAGTCACCGAACCCGACTGCCCATTTGTTTATGTACAGAGTGGGGAATGAGATATACATTGTGAGACTTCTGTAAGGATTATGTGAGACACTGTAAGTGAAATCGCTTAGTACATAGTAAGAGAAGGCAATGGCACCCCACTCCAGTACTCTTGCCTGGAAAATCCCATGGACGGTGGAGCCTGGTAGGCTTCAGTCCATGGGGTCGCTAGGAGTCGGACACGACTGAGCGACTTCACTTTCTCTTTTCACTTTCATGCATTGGAGCAGGAAATGGCAACCCACTCCAGTGTTCTTGCCTGGGGAATCCCATCGACGGGGGAGCCTGGTGGGCTTCCGTCTATGGGGTCGCACAGAGTCGGACACGACTGAGGCGACTTAGCAGCAGCAGCAAGAGCTTATTAAACGTTAGTTCTGGAGAAGGAAATGGCAACCCACTCCAGTATTCTTGCCTGGAGAATTCCACGGACAGAGGAGCCTGGTGGGCGACAGTCAACGGGGTCGCAAAGAGTGGGACACGACTGAGCTACTGAACAACAAAACGTTAGTTACCGCTACTGCTCCTTCCCAGAATGGCCGTTCGTTACCCCCAAATTCCGGAAAATATTTACTACAGTTTAACACCCTCAGCTGTAAAAGGATGAGAAGAAACAACACCTCTATACCCGGGCCTCACTTATTCGCTCCAAAAACCGCTTTAAACTTTCGATTGGCAAAATCCACTGAACTGGTGGCTTGGACTCGCTTTGAAAGCACGCGCACCCAGCTCTCACCCCAATGGATTGTGGGAAGTGAGTCCCGCGCTCCAAGTGCTTGAGTACAGGAAAGCGGGAAGCAAACTACAATTCCCAGAAGGGAAAGGAACAGGACTATTTCCCAGTCGGGCGTTAGCGCTGTGGGAGGGAATTGGCAATCTCGCTGTCTACGTGGGAGAGAAGGGAGGGTTGGGGGAAGTGTGGAAAAGCAGAACTCTAGCGGCTGCCGCCTGAGGCAGATTTAGTGGGAGGAGAAGTAGAGGGGAGGAAAAGAGTGGAGGGGTGAGGTGAGGAGGGTATCTGGGTGGCTGCTCCAGGGCGGCATAAAGTTCTTCGCGATGTGGCTGAAGCCCGAGGAAGTGCTCTTGAAAAATGCGCTGAAGCTGTGGATGATGGAAAGGTCCAATGACTACTTCGTGCTGCAGCGGCGTCGGGGCTACGGGGAGGAAGGCGGCGGGGGACTCACAGGTAAGATGTGGCCATTACCCCCACCCTCCCTGCCTCGGGCCCCGTGTTCTCTGGTACTTAAAAGGAGGTGAGGGACAGTTACTCGTCGCCGCCCGCCACCTGATTCTAAACCCTGGGCGGGGAGGGTGGGGGTGGGTGGGACTCGGATTCTTCTCCCCCCACCACCTTTCCATCGCCCTCACTGAGTCCTAAGAACGCCTCCCTGGACCAGCAGTCGGTCTTCGGGTGGGACGGCGAAAGGGAGGAGGGGGTTCTTTCTGAAGCCTAGGAAGAATCTGAGGTAAAGGAGGGGCTCTTTCAGAGGCAGAGTACCCATGGGGGAGGGGGCTGGTGACAAGCGTTAGACGTGGGCAGATCGCTTTTAGGCTAGTGATCAGGGCCAGTTCGCAGTTGTGCACTTAACTTTTTCCCACAACCTCCCCTCCTCCCCCATCTTTAGCCACCACCCTGGGAGGGGTGGTGGGGGGTAATTGTGTGGGAGGACGGATGAGGAGAAAGGGAGGAACTCCAATCACATCTAGGGGGTTGGGCGTCAAAAGAGAGATTCGGGAGTCGGGGTTGGGCGGGGGGAGGGGAGAGTCGGGGTGCGGGGGGAAGGTGAGGAGTAGGTCTCAGAATTGCTAATTCCTCCCCATTTAGCGTTTTTCACTTTGTCTCCAAGTTTTCGATCCTTGGGATCCCCTCCCAAAGTAACCTTTGTAACTCGTTTCTTTCTTGAGTGTTTGGCGCTGACTGCCCTTTCTTTCAGAGCCAAGGTTGTAAAGCAAACCGATTAAACAAACGGAAGTTTCTCTTCCCGCCTAATCCATCCTGCCTTCACTTCTTTGATTTACAAATCAAGAACTCTATTTATGTCTAGTCTGGGAACTTTGTTTTGAGACCAGCCTTCTTGGGCAGGTGCAAACTTTTGGTCACTGAAGAGACCAGAGCTCATTTTCGTGACAACCTCTAGTTCGATATTGTGGCCTTGAAGTGATGGTCCAGGATTAATTCAGCAGCGAGATGGAATGAAAAGGAAGTGTCTCAAAACCTGCTTGTTAGTCCCATCATAATCTCCTGTTGAATGATGTTCGACAAATTCTTTCATTCATTGAACCTTAAGAGCCTACTGTGTGCCATATGGAATGCTAGTATACAAAGATAATTAATATTCAGTTCCCTGTCTTTGAAGTGTTCGTAATCGAGATAAGTGGCAGAGGGTCGGGTTTGAGGGAAATAATCAGCAAACCAGGCAAATTATAATTATGACCTGTAACTGCTAAACCAGGCAAATTGTAATTAGAACCAAATAACTGAAGGCATTGCTTTTTCTCTTCTGTTAAATGGTGTCTACCTCAGAGTTGAGAGGATGAAATGAAAGATTATAGGCGCCAAATCAATGTGTATTGTTGAGATGGTGATGAACATGTGCTATTATTTACTTTTTTTTCAAGATCCAGGTAGTGTGGTGAGAATTCTGAGGTCCTATGGGACATTTAAAAAAATATCTTGCATGACCTATTCATCCTATTCAGCTTCTAAAAGAGCCCTCTTGAAAATACCGCCACAAAAATTGCCTGATAAAACTTGATGTTTTGCCACTTTATAATTTTCAAAAATTAGAAGTGTTATTTTGCAGAGGAGTCTTTCCATTTAGTAGATGTATATATTTTCCAGATTAAAATTTGAGAATCAATGTTCATAATTACCCAGTGATGTAATTTGCCCATTTGAGTCCATTGAAAACAGATCAGAATATATTTAAAATATATTTTCCAGCCCATTGTTACAGCATAAAATTTTGGTTCCCCATAATTTTATTTGACCAGAATTTTTCTGGTGCTCCTGTCCACATTTACCAAAGTTTATGTCACTTTGTTACAACTACTGTGTTCCTGAAAAGTAATAGGTAAATCAGATTTTTGAGAATCAAATCACTATTGCTGCTGCTGCTGCTGAGTCGCTTCAGTCGTGTCCGACTCTGTGTGACCCCATAGACGGCAGCCCATCAGGCTCCTCCGTCCCTGGGATTCTCCAGGCAAGAACACTGGAGTGGGTTGCCATTTCCTTCTCCAATGCATGAAAGTAAAAAGTGAAAGTGAAGTCACTCAGTCATGTCTGACTCTTAGTGACCCCATGGACTGCAGCCTCCCAGGCTCCTCCGTCCATGGATTTTCCAGGCAAGAGTACTGGAGTGGGGTGCCATTGCCTTCTCCGCAAATCACTATTATGTAGTAGTAAATATGTTTTTACTTGTTGCAAATTTTCTTTATATAATCACTCCTTGTTTTCTTTATTTGGGTTTTCATTTGATGCTGTCTTTTTTGTTTGTTGCTGCTTGACTTGTGGGATTTTAGTTTCTTGACCAGGGATTGAACCCAGGCCTCTTGGCATCAAGAGACCGGGAGTCACAACCACTGGACCACCAGGGAATTCCTTTGAGGTGCTTTTTCTTAAAGCATGCATCAGTTGCACCAGTTTCTTACCTGTCTCCCACCCATTCGCATTTACTCTAGCCCCATCTCTGTAAAAGAAGAGAGGGTTTGTCTGAAGAAATAAACCAAGATTTCTGCCACACCTGTATGATGAGAACAGGTATAGCCCCATTTTTGTGGTCAGTTCGTATCTCAGCATATTTGTCTTTATCTGTGGTGTGGTAGAATGCTTGAAATTACCACATGAGAGTTACCGCTATTATATTTCATGTAAATTAAGATGGCTCAGAATGGAGCAAGGAGGTGTTTTTAAGGTTTATTTGGTTCGTTTTGGTCCAGAGCAAAAGTGTGTGCTGATTTTCATGGCTGCTCAATTACTGTATTCTTAAAATTGTGAACCCAACAGCTTTGCTGTGCTTTACCACAAATACACATTTGGATTCGCTCTCATAGGAGATTGATTCTGTGTTAGTATAAGCTTGCCTTTGTCCATTTTGTTTGCTAAAATCCAATGCTACATGCTCCCCCTTTAAGACTTTCATTTGTACATTTTATTTTAATGAAGAAAATGAACACCTAGAGATGCTAATATTGTACTTTTTTTTAAGATTTCATTTCTTGGCCATGTGATAATTGGCAATAAGCACCACCAATGTAATGAATTTAGCTGTGGACTTGGAGAAGTTAGTTGGCTCTTTTTTTTTAAATTCTAGTAATGGAATTGGAGCAACAGAGAACCCTAGGATGGTTTTAGCAGGTGACTAACTTGGAAGTTAGAATTCTGAAGTCCTTTTCTAAATGTTCTGAAACACTTCTAGTGGATATCTTAGCATTTGGTAAGATTACTTAGCATTTGCCTAACTGTATCTTACTTAATTGTCCTAGTTCCCAGCAGGGTGGAATATCTTGTGAAAAAATTTTTATACATAAGATTATTTTTCAGATAAAGTGATTTTCATTTAGAGAAGTAATAAACCCTTCTAGATTTTTGCAGTTACCTTGCAGTATTCCTTGTTCCTCCTGGATGATAAGGGTAATGACTTTTCTCTGGCACTTACCACTTGGCTTTATGTAATTAAAAATAATTTATGCATATTTGGCTTATTAAGCACAAATCAACAACTTGCTTGTCAGATGGGAGCTACTACATGAGTGAAATTATGGGGCTACATTCTATTAAGTACTCTAGTATGGGACCTAGGAAGGTCTGCCAGTTAGGAAGCTTTAATTTAGATAGTTTGTTGAGAGTATTTTACTCTTTTTTAAAAAATTTTATTTATTTGGCTGCACTGGGTCTTAGTTGCAGCATGTGGGGTCTAGTTCCCTGACCAGGGTTCAAACCCTGGCTCTCTGCACTGGGAGCTCAGAGTCTTAGTCACTGGACCACCAGGGAAGTCCCAGTATTTTACTCTTGAATTTTCCATATCTGGATAGTGTGAGCAGGTTCTTTTGTGTTAGACTGACAATCTCCTTCAGTAGACCTTACTTTTTTGTGATGTAGAACTAGACTAAGAAATAAAACATGAAAATGGAGGATGTTTCCTTATCCCTTTTTGCATCTTGGCACCACTACTTTGAAATTAAACCATCTGTAAACACTAGAACATGATAACATTTGAAATGAGCTTCCCATTTTATGATATTTATATAAACTTAATAAATCACTATGTGAGTTATCATAAATAAACACACACATAAAAATCAATTAGGTAACCTTTAAAAAAGTTCTTCATGACCATCCCTCAAAAACACAAGGTTTTTCTCTCCCTTTTCCCTACTCCCAACTCAAGGACCCAACTCTGAAAATGTTCTCAAGTTTTCCTTAGCAAAATATTCCTGCATTCCATACTCACAAAGGAAGCAGCTGATAAAATTTTGGCCTCCCACATATCTCATTACTGGGACCTGGGTGCTAAATAGTGGCCTTGACATTTCATTTTACATAAGGAAACATCAACCCTCCCACCCAGTCTACCGCCCCCACCCCACCACAGTGTAAATTAATAAATATCATTTTGGCTTATTAAAGAGAAAAATCCCATGGGGCAACCCCTAGGGAGGCAAATCACACTGTATGCTCCCCTCTCGTCTTCCCTTCCTGGAATGTGTATCCATGTGAAATCCAGTAAACAGTTGCCTTTAAAGATCTCTTAGAATGATGAAGGACAGCTTTGCAGGAGGTTTTGAGACATAAAGGATGGTCAGTGTCACCGCTTTTTCTAGGTAGTAATGGAAGGATTATTGAGTGCATACCTGTGAGCTTCAGGCCTTTCTTCACATACCTGTTAATACACTGCTCTCTTGCCCTTTTCCCTCCTCTGCCTGCTGCTAGGGTCTCTCCTCCCTTAAGCATAGCCTGGGAACCACCACTCTAGTTCACCTTAGGGTCATGAATCCTCAATCCTCAAGAGTTAAAGTGATAATGATGTGGATTGTGTGCAAAGAGATTGATTTCTTTTCTTTTTTTGGTTAAGATATTGGAGGTTTATAATGTAAGTGGGAAATTAATATTTGCTGTCAAATAGATTTTGTTCTAATGAAAAAAGAATACTAAGAAGTGATGACACTGACCAACCTTCATTTTTCAAAACCTACAGACCTGTTTGTTCTTGTCATATCATTCAAAGAGATCTTTGAAGGTAATTTTTACTTAATTTCACCTGTATCCTTTGTTTATGGAATGCAGGAATATTTTGCTAAGGAAAACTTGAGAACTTCCAGAAAGGGAAGTGAGCGCAGTGTGATTTGCTCTCCCCAGGGGTTACCCTAATGAGATTTTTCTTTTTAGTAAGTCAACTACAAGCCAAAATCCACAAATGCATGAATGCACCACCAGTCCAGTGATTCCATGTACCCCATTAACCCTATTTCCTTTATCTTCCCTGATTCTTTAATATTTTTATGTGTCTGTTTAGTTGTGATTGTTTTATAAAAGCTTTGTCACGTGTAAAATGGGAACAGAACTTATCTTCAGTATCTCAGGGCACTGTTACGTGAGTCAAATGAGTTTTGAAACTTGTGAGCAACTAATTAAACATTTGACACTCATTTATCTGTTGATAAAGGAATGATTTGTTTAGTGCCATTTTTTAAATTAGTTAATTTAAATTGGAGGATAATTTATTTACAATATTGTGTTTCTTGCCTTATTTCAACATGAATCACCCATGGGTGCACATGTGCCCCCCGATCCTGAACCCCCCTCCCTCCTTCCTCCCCACTCCATCCCTCTAGGCTGTCCAGAGCACTGGCTTTGAGTGCCCTGATTCATGCATCAAACTTACACTCTCCATCTTTTTCACATATGGTAATGTACATGTTTCAGTGCTATTCTCTCAAATCATCCCACACTCCCCTTCTTCCACATAGTCCAAAAATCTGTTCTTTACATCTGTGTCTCTTTTGCTGCCTTGCATATAGGATCATTGTTACCATCTTTCTAAATTCCACATATATGTGTTAATATACTGTTTTGGTGTTTCTCTTTCTGACTTCACTCTGCATCATAGGCTCCAGTTTCATCCACCTCATTAGAACTGACTCAAAAGCATTGCTTTTTATAGCTGAGTAATATTCCATTGTGTATATGTACCGCAACTTTCTTATCCATTCAGCTGCCAATGGACATCTAGGTTGTATCCATGTCCTAGCTATTGTAAACAGTGCTGTGTTGAACACTGGGGTACATGTGTCTCTTTCAGTTCTAGTTTGGTGTGTATGCCCAGCAGTGGGATTGCTGGGTCATGTGGCAGTTCTATTTCCAGTTTTTTAAGGAATCTCCACACTGTTCTCCATAGTGGCTGTACTAGTTTGCATTCCCACCAGCAGTGTAAGAGGGTTCCCTTTTCTCCACACCCTCCCCAGCATTTACTGTTTGTAGACTTTTTGATGGCAGCCATTCTGACCAGCATGTGATGATACCTCATTGTGGTTTTGATTTGTATTTCTCTAATAATGAGTGATATTGAGCATCTTTTCATGTGTTTATTAGCTATCTGTATGTCTTTGGAGAAATGTCTGTTTAGTTCTTTGGCCCACTTTTTGATTGGGTTTTTCGATTTTCTGGTATTGAGCTGCATGAGCTGCTTGTATATTTTGAAGATTAATTCTTTGTCAGTTGCTTCGCTTGCTATTATTTTCTCCCATTCTGAAGGCTACCTTTTTACCTTGCTTATAGTTTCCTTCATTGTGCAAAAGCTTTTGAGTTTAATAAGGTCCCATTTGTTTATTTTTGTTTTTATTTCCATTATTTTGGGAGGTGGGTCCTAGAGGATCTTGCTGTGATTTATGTCAGAGAGTGTTCTGCCTGTGTTTTCCTCTAAGAGTTTTATAGTTTCTAGTCTTACATTTAGATCTTTAATCCATTTTGAGTTTATCTTTGTGTATGGTGTTAGAGTGTTCTAGTTTCATTCTTTTACACGTGGTTGACCAGTTTTCCAGGAGATCGAACCAGTCCATCCTGAAGGAGATCAGCCCTGGGATTTCTTTGGAAGGAATGATGATAAAGCTGAAACTCCAGTACTTTGGCCACCTCATGCGAAGAGTTGACTCATTGGAAAAGACTCTGATGCTGGGAGGGATTGGGGGCAAGAGGAGAAGGGGACAACAGAGGATGAGATGGCTGGATGGCATCACTGACTCGATGGACATGAGTCTCAGTGAACTCTGGGAGTTGGTGATGGACAGGGAGGCCTGGCGTGCTGCAATTCATGGGGTCGCAGAGTCGGACACGAATGAGTGACTGATCTGATCTGATCTGACCTGACCATTTTTCCTAGCACCACTTGTTAAAGAGATTGTCTTTTCTCCATTGTATATTTTTGCCTCCTTTATCAAAGATAAGGTGTCCATAGGTGCATGGATTTATCTCTGAGCTTTCTATTTTGTTCCATTGATCTATATTTCTGTCTTTGTTAGTGCCATTTTCTTTACCTGAAGAGCAAATAAGGATCTATATTTGTACCATTTTTTCCTAGTAATTACTTTTCCCATGTTGTATCTGACAAAGGTTTGTATAGTCAAAGCTATGGTTTCTTTAGTAGTCATGTACGGATGTGAGAGTTGGACCATAAAGAAGGCTTGAAAGTGAAAGTCGCTCAGTGGTATCTGACTCTTTGCCACCCCATGGACTGTATAGTCCATGGAATTCTCCAGACCAGAATATTGGAGTGGGTAGCCTTTCCCTACTTCAGGGGATCTTCTCAACCCAGGGATCAAACCCAGGTCTCCCGCATTGCAGGTGGATTCTTTACCAGCTGAGCCACCAGGGAAGCCCAGGAATACTGGAGTGGGTAGCCTATCCCTTCTCCAGTGGATCTTCCCGACCCAGGAATCGAACTAGGGTCTCCTGCATTGCAGGCGGATTCTTTACCAACTGAGCTATGAGGAAGCCCTTAGTGCTGAAGAATTGATGGCGTTTGAACTGTGGTGCTGGAGAAGACTCTTGGGAATCCCTTGGATAGCAAGGAGATCAAACCAGTTAATCCTAAAGGAAATCAACACTGAATATGCATTGAAAAGACTGATGCTGAAGTTCCAATACTTTGGCCACCTGATATGAAGAGCTGATTCACTGGAAAAGACCGTGATGTTGAGAAAGATTGAGTGCAGGAGGAGAAGGGGGCGACAGAAAATGAGATAGTTGGATGGCATCATTGGTTCAATGGACATGAGTTTGAGCAAACCTGGCATGCTGTAGTCCATGAGGTCACAAAGAATCAGATATGACTTCATGACTGAACAACAACTTGTAGAAATTGATTTGGAGTAGTTTTTGTTCAGTCACTCAGTCATATCCAACTCTTTGCAACCCCATGGACTGCAGCATGCAAGGCTTTCCTGTCCTGCACCATCTCTTGGAGTTTGCTCAAATTCAGGTCCATTGAGCCAATGATGCCATCCAACCATCTCACCCTGTGTCGCTCCCTTCTCCTCCTGCCTTCAGTCTTTCTCAACATCATTGTCTTTTCCAGTGAGTCAGCTTTTCGTATCAGGTGGCCAGAGTATTGGAGCTTCAGCATCAGTCATTCCAATGAATATTCATGACTGATTTCCTTTAGGATTGACTGGTTTGATTTCCTTGTTGTCCAAGGGACTCTCAAGAGTCTTCTCCAACATCACAGTTCGAAAGCATCAATCCTTTGGTGCTCAGCCCTCTTTATGGTCCTACTCTCACATCCATACATGACTACTGGATAAGCGATAGCTTTGACTGGACGGACCTTTGTTGGCAAAGTGATGTCTCTGCTTTTTAATATGCTGTCTAGGTTTGTCATAGCTTTTCTTCGATGGAGCAAGCATTTTTGAATTTTGTGGCTGCAGCCAATGTCTGCAGTGATTTTGGAGCCCAAGAAAATGAAATCTGCCACTGTTTCCACTTTTTCCCCCACCTCTATTTGCCATGAAGTGATGCGACTGGATGCCATGATCTATACAATATGCAGTGATAACACTGCAGAATCAAAACACTGCAAAACCAAAACAGTGATATTTAAGAGGACTTAGACTAAAATAGCAGGACAGCATTTCTTTTTAATCTGCTATTGCCCCAAACCCAGAAGTCCTCAAACAGTGCTTCTATAGATACAAGCATCATTTGTCTTTCTGAGTGGTGTCGAAGAGTGTGTGTAACTCTAGTTGTCTATGTTATATTTTTCAAAACATAATACTTGAAGAAGAAATAACCATTCAGCTGGTGAAAGGCCATGCTGCTGGTGGACAGCTGTGGAAGGAGTATGGATGTAAAATAAGCTAAAAATTAATAAAATAAATGGGACTATACTGTTTCCCATGTTGCTGTACAGCTATGACATGGATTTTATATTACTTTTATGTTAGAAAATCTGCCCAGTTTTCCTCCTTTTGCTGCTGCTATATGAGCACTGCTGGTAAGAGTAAATCCTAAATGTGAATACTCAACAGATAATTACCAAGTGACTTCTAAAAATCAAGCACTGTTTTAGGTGCTACAGATAATAGCAGTGAGCAAAACAAAATCCCCATTCTCATGGGGCTAACATTTTAGTTGAGGGAGGCAAATTAATATATGGCTGGTAGCAGTAAATGCTATAAAGAAAAATAAAGTAAGGTATAGTAATAGAGAGGGGAGGGGATTGGTAGTTTAGATAAGTGTGGTTTAGGAATGCTTCCTTAAGGTGACCTATGAGTAGAGACCAGAGGGACTAGAGTACATGAGCCAAGCAGATAGTTTGAAACAGACTGAATATATATAATTCTGTCTAGGAATTTCACTGTGAAAAGAAGCAGAGAAATGGGTGGTACCCGGCTACTGGTTTGGGTGTTGGGTATACAGTGGTGAATAAAACAAAAATAACTTATACCCCCATAGACTTTATAATCTGGTAGGACAGACAAATAATAAGTAAGCAAGCAAATATATAATTATTGGGGTAGTCAGTAATATCTGCCTGGTGTGAGTGGCTTATAAATAGTCATGCATGAGGAGTATTTGAAACTCCCAAAGCAATTTTCCAGGGCCAGATCTGGTATAAAGTATGCTTTATCTAATTTCCTGTTAAATGATACAAAGATTTCCTAAAAGCAGTGATTAATAACAATAGGTGGTATTCTGGTGGCAGAATTCCAGCATGACATCTGTGGAGCAACTTGTCAAAAGCCAGTGTGGATTGTTTTTTTAAATTAGCCATCTCTCAGCACTAACAAGATCTGGGATGTGGCTTGATAGAGAGGAATAATATGCTAGTGCAGAAGCAAAAGATGGCAGTTGTGGGGGATACAGTAAGTACCCCAGATTCACTTATTTGTGGCTGAAAATAGGAAACTCAAGATATATTGCCCTTTGCAACCAGAAAGGTCTGTTGAAGAACAATGCCCTCATCTACAGAAGAGGAAAACCTGGAAAACTGGAGATAGAAATTCAAAAGGACTTGAGAATGAAACCTTTGTTGTTTTTTGTCTCCACTGCCCTTTGAATTCAGTCTAGATGGTTTTGTTTTTTTCTCTTTCACTCCAGTATAAAAAAGTGAAGTTTTAAAACAAGAGGTAATCACATTTGTTGATTTTTATCCTTAAATTAGTTGCCCTTTTGTTTTAAACTAACCAAAATCATAGCCAGCTTTCAGTTCAGTTCAGTTCAGTTCAGTCGCTCAGTCGTGTCCGACTCTTTGCAACCCCATGAATCCCAGCCCGCCAGGCCTCCCTGTCCATCACCAACTCCTGGAGTTCACTCAGACTCATGTCCATCGAATCAGTGATGCCATCCAGCCATCTCATCCTCTGTCGTCCCCTTCTCCTCCTGCCCCCCCAATCCCTCCCAGCATCAGAGTCTTTTCCAATGAGTCAACTCTTCACATGAGGTGGCCAAAGTACTGGAGTTTCAGCTTTAGCATCATTCCTTCCAAAGAAATCCCAGGGCTGATCTCCTTCAGAATGGACTGGTTGGATCTCCTTGCAGTCCAAAGGACTCTCAAGAGTCTTCTCCAACACCACAGTTCAAAAGCATCAATTCTTTGGTGCTCAGCCTTCTTCACAGTCCAACTCTCACATCCATACATGACCACAGGAAAAACCATAGCCTGGACTAGACGGACCTTTGTTGGCAAAGTGATGTCTCTGCTTTTGAATATGCTATCTAGGTTGGTCATAACTTTCCTTCCAAGGAGTAAGCGTCTTTTAATTTCATGGCTGCAGTCACCATCTGCAGTGATTTTGGAGCCCCAAAAAATAAAGTCTGACACTGTTTCCACTGTTTCCCCATCTATTTGCCATGAAGTGATGGGACCAGATGCCATGATCTTCATTTTCTGAATGTTGAGCTTTAAGCCAACTTTTTCACTCTCCTCTTTCACTTTCATCAAGAGGCTTTTTAGTTCCTCTTCACTTTCTGCCATAAGGATGGTGTCATCTGCATATCTGAGGTTATTGATATTTCTCCCGGCAATCTTGATTCCAGCTTTTGCTTCTTCCAGTCCAGCGTTTCTCATGATGTACTCTGCATATAAGGTAAATAAGCAGGGTGACAATATACAGCCTTGACATACTCCTTTTCCTATTTGGAACCAGTCTGTTGTTCCATGTCCAGTTCTAACTGTTGCTTCCAGACCTGCATACAGATTTCTCAAGAGACAGGTCAGGTGGTCTGGTATTCCCATGTCTTTCAGAATTTTCCAGTTTCTTGTGATCCACACAGTCAAAGGCTTGGCATAGTCAATAAAGCAGAAATAGATGTTTTTCAGGAACTCTCTTGCTTTTTCCATGATCCAGCGGATGTTGGTAATTTGATCTCTGGTTCCTCTGCCATTTCTAAAACCAGCTTGAACATCAAGAAATTCACGGTTCACGTATTGCTGAAGCCTGGCTTGGAGAATTTTGAGCATTACTTTACTAGCATTTGAGATGAGTGCAATTGTGCGGTAGTTTGAGCATTCTTTGGCATTGCCTTTCTTTGGGATTGGAATGAAAACTGACCTTTTCCAGTCCTGTGGCCACGGCTGAGTTTTCCAAATTTGCTGGCATATTGAGTGCAGCACTTTCACAGCATCATCTTTTAGGATTTGAAATAGCTCCACTGGAATTCCATCACCTCCACTAGCTTTGTTCATAGTGATGCTTTCTAAGTCCCACTTGACTTCACATTCCAGGATGTCTGGCTCTTGGTCAGTGATCATGCCATCGTGATATCACAGTAATCCAAGTCTATGCCCCAACCAGTAGCCAGCTTTAGTTCTTCTAAACAATGTTTTAAAAATACTGTACTATATATGAGTTTCCATTTGCTGCCACACTTGCTTTTTGCTTTTCCCCTAGGAATTCAGATGTTATTTTCTTTAATTTTCTGAGGGCTACTCTTTTTGCACCTTGATGTATAAGTCTTGAAGTGTATTAAGGTGCTGTAAATAAAGATGATGACAATTTTCATATTTCTCTGTTTTAATCTTTAGAAGTATAGCTGTATTTGATGGATAATTCTTATATTCTTTTTTCCCCATGACATTGTAATCTGCCATTTATGCTCAATTACTTACCTTTACAAAATCTAAATCCTTTAATGAAACAAAGCTTTATTTTCAGTTAGGGAAGGAAATGAGTGCTTATGTGTATCTAGTTTTCAAGTAAATGTCTGTAAAAAATGCAAGGAGAGGGAAAATAAGACAAGAGAATTATTTTTATTAACTGTTTTCTAAAAGCTTTTAGTGCTTTCAAAATGTCAGCTATGTCTGTTGGATTATTGTAAAAGAAGAGTTCACAATCTTGTTTTAAGGACTTAGAACTGGCAGCAAAAGCAGTAGAAAGAGGAAGACCTACGGCCTTTACTGAGAACATTACTTTCTCCTATTTGAATGTATTTCCTACTAAGTTTACCAATTAGTTTGTTCATCAACATTTAATGAACCTGAGATTATAAAAAATTCAGTAAAGGTGTACTTGTTTGACTTGGTAAACCTGGCAACTGAAGACAAGATACAGAATCCATTATAAAGTTTCAACAGTCATTTCTATTGTCAAAGTTTATAATTGAGTGTTTTACTTAGAATGGAAATTAAATGTTCTTTGTATTAGGAAGTGCATTTTAATAACTTCTGCAGCTGGAGCAGTGTTGCCTCACACAATGTCCTCAATCTAGTGTACAGGCAGAAAAAGCCACTTGTCAAATGAAAGCGTACTAAACTAGCACATGATAATGAGTACCAAGCTTTGGCTATTTTAGAGTGTCCCTTCCTCCAACACTCAGCCTACTTGTTCATATTATTATTAACCTAATATAAGAAAAAAATGTTTGTCAGATTTGCAGGTGTCTGAAAATTGAAAGTGACAGTTAATACCATAGATCAGTTTTCTCAATACTGACTGCATGTTAGATTCAACTGAGAACCTTTTTAAACAAACTAAATGACACTGGAGTATTTATGAGTAAAATGATATGATATTTGGGATTTACTTTAAAATACTCTAGGAGGGAATAATGATAGAAGATTGGCAAACTGTTGGTAATTACTGAAGTTATGTCATGGGCACATAGAAGTTTTAGTTTATTCTTTTCTTTTTGAAAGTTTTTATAAAACACAGTTAAGGAAAAATAGAATACCTGGGCCCTACCCCAGATGAATTAAATTAGAATCTTCAGTCAGAGAAAGCAATGGCACCCCACTGCAGTACTCTTGCCTGGAAAATCCCATGGACGGAGGAGCCTGGTAGGCTGCAGTCCATGGGGTCGCTAAGGGTCGGACACGACTGAGCGACTTCACTTTGACTTTTCACTTTCCTGCATTGGAGAAGGCAGTGGCACCCCACTCCAGTGTTCTTGCCTGGAGAATCCCAGGGACGGGGGAGCCTCGTGGGCTGCTGTCTATGGGGTTGCACAGAGTCGGACATGACTGAGGCGACTTAGTAGTAGTAGTAGTAGCAGGCTTTAGTGGTTTTAAAAGTTGAGCTTGAGTAGTTTGTAAAACTCCTCCAGGGCTTACCTGGTACCTCAGTGGTAAAGAATCTGCCTGCCAATGCAGGAGACATGGGTTCAATCCCTGATCGGGGAAGATCTCACATGCCTCAGAGCAACTAATCCCTTGTGCCACAACTATTAAGCCTGTACTGTAGAGCTAGGGAGCTGCAACTACTGAGCCCACGCCCACTAGGGCTCATGCTCTGCAACAGGAGAAGCCACCACAGTGAGAAGCCCTCAAACCACAACTAGAGCGTAGCCCCCACTTGCCGCCACTAGAGAAAAGCCTGTGCAGTGACGAAGACCCAGCACAGCCAAAAATAAAATAAATTAAAATAAATAAATCTTTAAAAAATCCCTCCCCCAAATGATTCAAACTTGCAGTTACAGTTGAGAATCACTATCATGGAAAATAAAGTCAAGATTCAGATAGATCTGGACAAGTTAAAAGCTCAGTTGAAATCAATGAGATAAAATTTAGCATAGGTAAATGTAAACTGTATTTATGTTTTTTTTTAATCAACTGTACAGGACAGAGAATATGTAGGTTGGTGCTTGTGTTTGTGAAAAAGGTCAAAGTAGGTTAATTTATCACAAGGTTAGTATGATGATAATATGACATCATGACTAGAAAGCTAGTATGATCTTTGACAGCATTAATAGAACCATGTAGCCTACAGTATAAAAACCCTGCATTTGTTCAGATCTTATCTCATATTCAGGTTTGAAAGACACATTTTATGAGACTTTGACAAATAGGTATGTTAAGAGAAATAATAAGAGACTCAGACAATCTCTTACAACAAACAGATGAAAGAACTAGGTATATTTTAAGCCAGTAGATGAGAAGAATAAGCACAGGGAGACAAGAAAACTATAATCATATTAATAATATTTGAAGTCCTACCATATTGAATAGAGCATATATTTTGTATGGCCCCAAAGTTGCAAAAGTAGTATTTACCCTAAGGAAGACCATCATTTTCTATTTTTTAAAAGTGTGTAAGAAATACTTTCATTTTTCTATCGTAAAGGTTAAAAAAAATGTTCATTTCAGAAAATATGTATAGGTGTGAAAAAGAAAATAATGACCACGCATCATCCTGCTGCCCAGAGATAACCACTGTAACCCAGATTGGCTACCTAATGTATGTGGCTCAGTGCAAAATGAAAATGCAGGGGGAAGAAGAAAGAAAATGTGCAGGGCTCTATGTTAAAAAAATAAGAATTTAAAGATGTAACAGCAGAGTATTAAAGCAAGCATGGGGCCCTTCTGGCATGAGGCCCTATGGACAGGTCATAAGCTCATGAAGCTAGCTTTAATTATATAACATCTAGAAATTTACAGTTCACCCTTCAACAACATGGAATTTGAACTGAATGGGTCCACTTTATATGACTTTTTTCCCCAGTAAATACAACAGTGTTATACAGTCTTCAGTCTGTTGAATCTGTGGATGTGGAGCTGCAGACATGGAGGGCTGACTATGAAGTTATATGCAGTTTTGACTTGCGTGGGGGTCAACACCTCTAACCCCTGCGTTGTTCACGGGTCAGTTGTAAAAATATTTTAGAAATAAGTTTCTAATTAGTAGACATTCCCACCAATGCAATAGGCTCCCTTGGGATAACTCTGGAGTTAAAAAGGGAAAAGCTAGGCTTCCAATCAGGGATACTATAGAATAGATGAATGTGTCGGTGGTTGGACCATATGACATGCTAGGATATTTTTTCATCTCTGACATCAGTGGTGCTCTATCTCTATCCATTCAAAAATAATTGGTTCATGAACAGTTCATTACCCGCAAGTTGTCTGTTTTTTGAAATCATAGAACCTTGCTTTTTGTTATCTTGCTGTATTATTTAATAAAAAATATTTCATATCAACTATGGCGATGGTTTCCTTTAACAGGGTGTAGAACATTACCTTACTCAGCTATAGACATTCAAAAAATGATTTTTGAGTTTCTTAATATTTTTAACTCTCTTGTTCTGTCCTGCAGCTGACAGACAGTATTCTTTTCCCAATTTACTATTGCTATGCATGCGTGCTAAGTCACTTCAGTCATATCCAGCTGTCTGTGACCCTATGGACTGTAGCTCTCTAGGCTCCTCTGTCCATGGGATTCTCCAGGCAAGAAGACTGGAGTAGGTTGCCATTGCCCTCCTCCAGGGGATCTTCCCACCCAGGAATTGAACCTATGTCTCCTGAGGCTCCTGCATTGCAGGTAGATTCTTTATCTCTGAGCCATCAAGGAAGCCCGTTTCTATTGCTATAGATCTTCCTATATGTAGGCTGATTCATGACCTTGGATGTTCAGGCTATCAGATGATAAACCTCTGTTTATATGGAAAAGCAACCCAAAGTTCTCTGCTTATTTTCTTGTACTTCTAGAACCCAGACATTGGTACATATTAATTCCTGAATGACTTGCAGGGACTTGATGATGATTATAGCTTAATAAGCTTCAAGACTTCCCCAAGTGACTTGAAATGTATTGCACTAGCTTCCAAATTATTTTTTGCATGGTTTTGCACTAGCTCCCAGATTTAAAGCACTTACCAAAACTGACCAGTTTCCTTTCTGCATAGTGTAAAGCACTTATAATCTTGCAAACATTTCTGTTGCAAAAACAATGACCTTTCATGCCAGTGATTTTCACTACTTTGTTCCCAGTCTCAAACTTTCTATCGAAGAGCTAATTTTTCTTATGTTACTCAGAAATAATGATCTGTAGTCTCTCCTTTCCTTTCTGCCTCCTCACACTTCCACACTCCATGTTAACTTTCAGCTGAGCCAAACTTTTCTTGACCTCTTTGTTCTTTTTCCCATTCTTCTAATAATGCTTTTTCTAGTGTATATGAAGAAGGAAATAGACTTTGAGCTCCTTTTCTTTGAAATGTGGCAAAACGTGCAGTAAATAATTTTCCTTGCAAATTTGCAAAAACTTTTTTGAAAGCTTTTTTAGAACTTAAATTCATGGGAGCCAAATCCAGCAGCTTAATAGTGCTGTTTTTAATGAATGCTTTTATTTGAACTCCTTATTTTGACAATTTTGTGAAGTCATTGTATGTTTGTTTATATAAACACGCATTCATATACTTGATTCCATTTTTTCAACCTGAAGATAGTTCCCTCTTTTGGTTTTCTTTCGCTGCCTCTTTTTAGTATTTTCACTTTCCCATCTTCAAAATGAAAACATCCTCTTTTTTTTCTATTTCCTGAATAATTTCAGTTAAGTTGCTCTGAAGAGGCTATCTGCATATGTTTAACTCCCACTTTTCTTTTTCACCAGCTCCCACTTTTCTTACTTTATCCTAATCTCTTAGCCAGATCTCCAGTTTCTCACAGTCACTTTTTCATACTGAGAGTGATAGACTTATTTTTCCTTTTATCTCCAACCCTTCAGTAATTCCCTCATTAGTTGACATAGAATCACTTCCTATATCTCACGTCTTCATTCCCATTCTCTCTTCCCCCGTACCATCTCTTTCATAATATTTGTGTAGGTGTTCATATTTCTTTTTCTTAATCTTCAATTCATATTATAACTTTTTCATATCAGATAATTGCTTTTTTCTATTATCTGCACATGTTGTGATTGCCAAAATCTTCCTTCTAAGACTGCCCTTTAAGACTGCTAATTGATATGCTGCATTTGTGACCCCTGTTTTTACCAATTCCTACATCTCTCTCCCACCCTTTCCTTTCACCTGAGCCAAGTTTCTCTTTATTTCTTTGTTTTATCTTCTACTCTTCTAATTTACTTCCTTCTATGCTTATAATAACTCCCTACCTCACATCTGCCAATGTACCTATATTCTCATTCAAATCTTGCTTGAAATCTTAACTCCTTTTAAGTGGGTAAAGATAGGAAAATAGCCAAAGGCCTGTTTTATAGTTGAGTTATTTTTTTCTTAAGTCTGTATGCTAAATCAAAGAGGAATGCCTCATAAAGTAAAACCAACACTCAACCAGTCAAAGCTTCCAGAAAAGAAAGATTGATTTATGTTTCTCAGCCATCTCACTGATAAGTTAACAAATTTTGCTCCTGAAAGTTAGGGATAGAAACCTAGAGGTAGAAGACATGGTTATTGTCCTCAGAGAACTAATAATCTAGGTAAAGAGGCAAAATTAATATACATGAAGTACTTAGAAAGTAGTTGTAATAACTAACCTAATAATCAGAATGCTGGATTGTATCATACAGACTTTAAGTGCTGTGTATAATCAGAGACAAGGGAAGGCATAATTGCTTGGGGTTGCCAATGAAGATTTCTTAGGGGAATTGGGTCTTGAAGAAAACATAGAATTTGGATTAGCCACACTGGTCTACAAGACTTCCATTTACATTTCTAGGTAAAAAAGAGACTTGCTTAGCAGAGACTTTTTAAGTTTTTATTTATTTATTTACGTTTGGCTGTATTGGATCTTTGTTGCTTTGCATGGGCCTTTTCTCTAGTTGCAGAGAGCCCAGACTACTTTCTAGTTGCAGTGCCCAGGCTTATTTTGTTGTGGAGCACAGACTCTAGGGCACATGGGCTCAGTAGTTGTGGCTCTCTGGCTCTAGAGCACCGACTTAATTGTTGTCTCACGAGCTTAGATGCTCCATGGCACGTGGACTCTTCCGGGACCAGGGATAAGACTGAGGTCTCCTGCATTGGCAGGTGGATTTTTTTACTACTGAGCCACCAGGGAACCCCAGACTTGCTATGCAAAGACTTTAAGGGAGAAATTAAGAAAACAGGAAACTTATTCTAGGAGGAGTAGGAAATATCAAATAATTAAATTGAAGCTAAGTAATAAAAACCTTGAATTTGAAATTGAGGAATTAAATGTTAAAAAGAAAAAAATCCCCTTTAAGCATTTTAATTAATCAAGATTTTTATCTTGTTAAAATCCATTGTTTTTCTTATAGTATTAGCTAACATTGAGTCTTTTACTATGTGCTAACATTGTGCTAAGTGTTTTATGTGTAATAACTCATTTTATCTTTCCAATAACCTTTTGTGGTAGGCTCCAGTTTTAACCCCTTATTTTACAAATGAGAATGAAGAAAAGGTAAGTACAACTGGGTCAAGTTGACACAAGTTAGTACTAGGATTCAAACCTAGAAAATCTCTGGTACTAGAATCTACATTCTTATCTGCTTTATACATAACCTTGTAAAGGAGGTAAATAAGTGCTGCAAATATATCATGAGGTTTAGACAAATGAATCTGACATTATTTTATTGAAAGATAATTTTTAAAGCACTAATGACACTGGAACACTGTAATCTCTTCATCCCGATTGTACTTTTTTCTTTAAGAAAAATCTCTGTAAAGAAGCTTTGAGTTAGAAATGAAAAAAAAACCATTGGTTGTTATTCGTGTGAAGCAATATTGATTTTATCTCTTGTAAGATCCTTGTTTCAACAGTCTCTTTATTACAACAGGACTTTTGGTTGGGACTCTTGATTCAGTCTTAGACTCTACTGCAAAAGTAGCTCCATTTCGCATCCTACATCAGACACCAGATTCTCAAGTTTACCTGTCAATTGCATGTGGTGAGTATGATTTTTAAAACATAGAATTCAAACAAATAAGGATCTTAAGGAACTGAATATTTAAATTTATTTATACTCCCCAGTTTTTTTTAATTATTTTTTATTGGAGTATAGTTGACTTACAAATAGAGTCACAGATGTAGAAAACAAATGAGGTATATGGGAGGGTGAAGGATAAATTAGGAGATTGGGATTGACATATACACACTACTATAAAATAGATAACTAATAAGAACCTACTGTATAGCACAAGGAACTCTACTTAATACTTTGTAATGACCTATATGGTAATAGAATCTCTCCAGTTGTTTTAATTTAGAATTGAGTTAAATGTGCAGCTCTACTTTGAGAGACTAGAAAAATATCTATTTAAGAAAGATTACAGATTTTTTAAAAATCAATTAATATGTGAGACCTGAAGCATGTGTTCTGGCAGTGTTGATTCTGAGCAAATTTTGGTCAGTGCTACTGTTAATCTGACTCCTTTCTTCAACTCACCTTTCCTGCTTAACCCAACTGCTAGGAAGATGAGAACCTCCCCCATGAAGTTCTTTGTTTCATCTCTTATAATTCAGATGAGGAGAATCAAGCCCAAAACTTAAAGGCTGATCTCGAAGAAAATATAAGCCTGAAAACCTAAACAAGGCATCATATCCTTGAAATATGAAGGGATAACTTACACGTAGTGCAACATATTCATCCATGAATATGTTCAAATGCGTCCATATTCAGGTGGTTCAGTTTCTTCCACATGTATCTATTGTGGTAGAAAAGGAATTAGGATGATTCTTCTTAACATAGCAACTCAAAATTAAGAAAAAATACAGTGATAGTTGTTACTTCTTTAATGATGCCATTACAATGTTGGTCTAAATTAGAATCTGAGATTTATGGGTTTCTTTTAATGTTGAAAGGTTGCCTTTTTCTGATTCTTTCTTCTCCCCCTCTCTTTTTAAAGTAGATATACTTAAAAAATACAAAAGCATGTGAACTTCTGGACAGTTCATGTGTGTGAACATATAGCATACAATTAATTTTTAAAACTGTGTGGCTTGTTTTTTGCATCTCCCTCTCAATTTCCTTTAGTGTTTCTGATGAGTGTTTTTTCTTGACTCTTTCAAATTGAATACCATTTAAACTAAATATAGAAGATATTATACTTGCTGACATCATGAGATGTCTATAACCTCAGCTCTAAGTTGAGTTGGTTGAAATTATATCCTCATTTCTTAAAAAAAAGGATGAATATACAACTTACTTCCCAATTAACTTGATGCAGAAACACAGTACATGTGTGTTCAGTTGCTCAGTCATGTCTGACTCTTTGTGACCCTATGGACTGTGGCCTGCCAGGCTCCTCTGTCTGTGGTATTCTCCAGGCAAGAATATGGGAGTGGGTTGCCATTTCCTCCTCCAGGAGAGCTTCCCGACCTAGGGATTGAACCTGCATCTCCTGCATTGGCAGGCAGATTCTTTACCTCTGAGCCACCTGGGAAATTCACAGAAATATAGTAGTTACCTATTAGTGAAGCTTCTTTATACCTAAAGGGCCACAATAAAGGCCTTAAAATTTCCCCATGGCTTTTATTTGTGGCTCATTAAAGAAAGTTATTACACATGGTGTGATGACTTGAGTAACATGAATACAGTTCTAACTGATCTGTAGGAAATAGGCAGTTTTGAAGTGTCAATACTTTTTTAAAAAATTATTTTTGGCTGCCACTGGGTCTTCGTTGCTACATATGGGCTTTCTCTAGTTGCAGTGAGCAGGGGCTACTCTTTATTGCAATGCAGACTTTTCATTGTGGTGACTTCTGTTGTGGAGCACAGGCTCTAGGTGCACAGGCTCAGTAATTACGGTGCGTGTGCTCAGTAGTTGTGAGGTATGGGGTTAGTTGTCCACTGTATGTGGTATCTTCCCGGACCAATGATAGAACCCATGTTCCCTGAATTGGCAGGTGGATGAATTCTTAACCACTAGACCACCAGTGAAGCCCATCAATGCATTTTTTAATGTTTCACTCTCCATATGTCATAAAACATACTTAGAAGTCAGGATATTTCTTTTGAGTGAGATTTGTATAATCTACAGTGCTGGGGAGATCTTAAAAGTATGTTGGTTATAGGGGAAAATTGATAGATATTAAAATATTAAAATGTTCTTCAAACCAAAGCAACCCAGAGTTAAGCATAATACTGACTGTCAATGCAAGTACTCTGACCCTCAGTAAACCACCTAACCTTGATTCAGCAGATCACAAGGATTTAACCTTGCTATAGGATTTCTAATCTCTTTCATAAAATTTCTGTAAGTTGACTAGACTTTTTAATGAAAGAGCTGACTGAGAGAAAGCTCCATACTCCTGAGGGTTGCCACAGTTGAGATCTGTGTTTATGCAGTGTGCATAGGATTGTCATATGCATGCTGTTTTCAGTCACACAGGCACAGGGCTGACTGTATTATTTGAAGACCAAAGATTAAATTATGTATATTTATATTCTAGTACTCTATATATTTGGGCTTCCCTGGTGGCACAGATGGTAAAGAATCTGCCTGCCATGTGGGGAACCCAGGTTCAATCCCTTGATTGGGAAGATCCCCTGGAGAAGGGAATGGCAACCCACTCCAGTACTCCCGCCTAGAGAATCCCATGTACAGAGGAGCCTGGCAGGCTACAGTCCATGGGGTCGCAAAGAGTCGGACACGACTGAGCAACTAACAAATACACACATACACTATATATCATGGCTTCCCTGGTGGCTCAGCAGTTAAGAATCCACCTGCAATGCAGGAGCTGCAGGAGATGCAGGTTTGATCCCTGAGTTGGGAAGATCCCCTGGAGGAGGGCATAGCAATCCACTCCAGTATTCTTGCCTGGAAAATCCCATGAACAGAGGAGCCTGCGGGCTACAGTCCGTGGGGTCACAAAGAGTCAGATATGACTGAGCAACTGAGCACACACTTGATATATTCTCTTAAAAGAACTGGTTACTGTAGGTACCAGTTACTGGCACCTTGTTTTTAAAATTTTATATCTTTTCTCGAATGAGTTGTATTTACTTTTCTCCACTTTCATTAAATATTTTATTCTTTCTATTTATAACAAAAACTAGTGTTCATACTCACATTTAAGGATGACATGGAGAATAAACATTGTGTCCTGTTTCTTTATGATGATCATTTTTTAAAAGAGCAAATATTATTTTATAGCTTTTTAAACTAAGCTTATAAATATCAAGAGCAGTTTTTTTGTGTGTGTGAAGTTTTCTTTGAGTCTCTCTTTCTCTTTTATTATTAATCAGGTGCTGACAGAGAAGAAATAACCAAACATTGGGAGTGGTTAGAAGAAAATATCATGAAGACCTTATCTGTGTTTGATTCAAATGAAGATATTACTAATTTTGTACAAGGAAAGATAAGAGTAAGTGGCATGGATATAGTTTGTAGATGGAATACTAAACTCTTCGACTCTTTTATTTGAGGATGAAAGTTGCATAGAAGCTCATTGTTTTACTGGCACCTTTCAGGACTGGCAGAAGCACACATATAAATATCAAAATCAGAGCTAAAGAGAGTTGTAAACTTAGTGGTTATTCTTTGGTGCCCTTGTGAGTGCACTTAGGGATATTTTCATTTCAGAATCTCTTTGAATGAACCCTTCACTCAATCAAGATAATATTTAGCACCTGTATTTTTGGTAGCTTTTTTTGAGGCATTAGGAAAAGATTAAATTACAAAATGGCAAATTTAAAGAAATTTAATTACAAAATTAAAGAGGATCTGCTCACTTCTGTCATAAGAGATGTAGGTATGTGTGTATAGAGATGTAGGTATGTGTGTATGTGTATACACAGTTTTATTCAAGGAACTGTTTAAACATGTGAGGTGTATTTTTGTTGATGGATAATTATTAATTTTCAGAAATTATTTTGTCTCCTTTAGGGATTAATTGCTGAAGAGGGAAAACATTCTTTTGCAAAAGAAGACGATCCTGAAAAATTTCGAGAAGCCCTTTTGAAATTTGAAAAATGTTTTGGTTTGCCAGAGCAGGAAAAGTTAGTTACCTATTACTCGTGCAGTTATTGGAAAGGACGGGTTCCTTGTCAGGGTTGGCTATATCTTAGCACCAATTTTCTGAGCTTCTATTCTTTTTTGTTAGGATCAGAAAGTAAGTGGTTTCTGTTGTTTACTATGACTTTGAATTTACAAACTTACCTATCAACTTTGTGATGATATTAGGTTGCATGTAAAGTAATAGAATAGATATTAAAGGTAATTAAACTATACATTTAAAAGTTCACTTCATCTGGGGAAGAATACTTTTAAGACTGGTTGTTTAACATAAGAACCATTTGAATTGTATATAGAATGCCTTGCCTGTTGTGGGAAGCAAATGAATATTAAATGATGATGGTGATCTGACATATCCTTTTTTTCCCTTGTTCTAAACTATGCACTTGCTTCAATCTATATTTAAATAATTGTTTTAAACATACAATACACAATATGTGTAGTAATCATAGTACCTAATGTCCTACAGCTACAAAGAAGAATCAAGCAGTACTGTTCATAGCACATGTATAGCTTTTACCCCAATAGTTATATAATTGTATAAATTGAAATACCAAATTTAATATCAGGTTTAAATATCAAATCAGAAAAAAAGATTAAAAATTATTTAAAATTAGGGACTTCCCTGGTGAATTATATCTGTTCCTAAAATCAGTTGTTGTATGTTCATTGTTATGCTTCAAAATTTAAACTAATCTTGAACTCAAAAGCATTTTAGTTGTTCATAGCATTTTTTAAGTGACTATTGTTTGTTTTGAAAGACCTGATTGATAAACATTAATCAACATTGAGAAATTTAATCATATCTGCTTATAACTCTAATTTGCAGTAAAACTCATTATCTCCTGGGATGCAGTCTCAAAACTTGAAAAGACTTCAAATGTCATACTGACAGAGAGTATTCATGTGTGTTCCCAAGGGGAGAATCACTACTTTTCGATGTTTTTACATATTAACCAAACATACCTTCTTATGGAACAACTGGCAAACTATGCTATAAAAAGAATTTTTGATAAGGAAACATTTGATAATGACCCAGTCCTTGATGATCCTCTACAAATCACTAAAAGGTATTCAAAGCTTAATTAATATTTATTTTTTAAAGTATTGTTTGACCAAAGAACAGTGGCATTGAATAACATTAAAAGACGAATGGATAAGAAAGTTCTGATACATATACACAATGGAATATTACTCAACTATTAAAAAGAACACATTTGAATCAGTTCTAATGAGGTGGATGAAACTGGAGCCTATTATACAGAGTGAAGTAAGTCAGAAACAAAAACACCAATGCAGTATATTAATGCATATATATGGAATTTAGAAAGATGGTAACAACGCCCATATACATGAGACAGCAAAAGAGACACAGATATAAACAGACTTTTGGACTTTGTGGGAGAAGGTGAAGATGGGATGATTTGAGAGAATAGCATTGAAACATGTATATTACCATATGTGAAATAACATGACCAGTCCAAGTTTGATGCATGAAACAGGGCACTCAGAACTGGTACACTGGGACAACCCAGAGGGATGGGAGGGAGGTGGGAGGGGGGGTTTGGGATGGGGGACGCATGTATACCCGTGGCTGAGTCATGTTAATGTATGGCAAAAACCACCACAATATTGTAAAGTAATTAGCCTCCAATTAAATAAATTAATTTTTAAAAAGTTAACTGTTCTATGTTATATGATAGTTTTTCTTTGGAGTAATCATTGATGTGTGAGTTTTTAAAGTTTATTCATATGCATTTCACAAATAGTATCCTCTTTGAGAAATTTAATGTTAAGAAGTAATAGAAGTTAGATTTGAAAATTATTTCTTAAGATCTCAGTAGGATTTGCTCTGGAGTGCTTTTAGAAACATAGAAGTTTTCATGTACATGGTTAGCCTGAGGAGTAGCCTAGATAGATTTAAGGCTGAACTTGTTAAATGTATTGTTTATTTTTAAACACATTTTATAGGTAGTTTCATTTTTTCTTTGTTTATAAAATTTTATTGACATATAGTTGATTTACAATGTTGTGTTAATTTCTGCTGTATAGCCAAGTGACTCAGTTGGCTATACATATATTTTTTTTCATATTCTTTTCCTTTATGGTTTATCAGAGGATACTGAATATAGTTCCCTGTGCTATACAGTAAGATCTTGTTTATCCATCCTATATGTAATAGCTTGCATCTACTAATCCCAAACTCCCAATTTTTCCCTCTTCCAACCCTCTTCCCCTGAGAGTTTCACATTTTATTATAAGGATAAGTTAGTAGAATCAATGGAACATGAGCTTTAGAATAAGATTAGAGCAACCCTGATGAGGTTGCTAATATTTCCCTAATTAGAGGAAAAGTTGTAACCTCTCAGGACCTCAGTTTTCTCATCTATTGTTTGTACCTCAGAGAGCACTTGTGAGGAATGAGCAATATAACATGTGAAAGCACTTTGTAAAATATAAAGCACTAGATAAATAGTAACCATTATTAGTGCCTGCATCAGAAGTATCTATCTTATAGCTGTTTGCCTCTATATTTGCTTTGCTGAAACCGACCAGAGCCCTTTCATCCTGCTCAACACTCAGAACAGTTGACTGAAATGAGTGTGCCAAAGGGGAGAGGATCCAGAAATAGCTAGTGAGAACCGCTTCTGGCAAGAAGCATGAGGGTATAGACTGTATGGGAAAGTGTAAATAAGATAAAGCTAAGCTGCAGTCCTGTGGATAGACCAGAACTGGTAACCTGGATGCTGTGTGATTGTTACATAGCCCTAACCTGGGTACAGTTGTTCCTCTTGCCTATTCTTAAACCATTCCTAAAATCTATATACATAAGGGTTCCCTTTGTGAGCCTTCTTACTTTTCTGGAGATAGATCGGCAAGGTGAATTTGTTTTACACCTTACTATCAAAATTAGGTCCCAGTGTGCATGATTTAAACTCTATAAGGATTAAGAATATAATTTATGTTATGTTATAGTGAAGCATTTGTTTATATAGGTTGTTTTGATTGGCCACCCTAAGCATAAACATTTTAGCTATTTAATTTCCCTTAAAATATCCTAAAAGGCCACTTATCAATGAGTTATTCATTACCAAGTCTGTATTTAAATGAGATATAGTAGATTCATTTTTGTCTATGTGCATTTTTAAAAGAACCTATTGAAAATTAGGGCTTCCCCTACAACTCAGCAGTAAAGAATCTACCTTCAATGCAGGAGACATGTGGGTTTGATCCCTGGGTCTGGAACATCCCCTGGAGGAGGAAATAGCAACCCACTCCAGTATTCTTGCTAGGAAAATCCCATGGACAGAGGAGCATGGTGGGCTGGAGTCCATCGGGTGACAAAGAATCAGACATGACTGAAGTGACTGAGCACATGCATTGAATATCATATATATCTAAATCCTTTTCCCTAGTACATTAAAAAAAATAGATCATTTAGACTTCATCTCCAAATGACATTTTTAAAATAAAATGGAATATCTATTGCTTTGGTTTATTGTTTTTACAAATATGAATTATAGTAGCTAAATTCAGTGTATATCCTTCCAGACCTTTTAATGCATGAATTAAAGAATATTTGCCAAAAGCATGAATGGGATTAAACATCACATATTATGCTACAGTCTACTTCTCCTCTTAAAATAATATATTGCAGACATCTTTTCATTCATATAAAAAGATGTTATGTTTTTCAATAATAGTGGAAAAACCCACCAAATTGCAATTTAAGTGAGGTAAATATTGTGAGTCTCTGTTTATATTTATCAGAATTATTTTTAAAAGACATGGTGAACTGCCACATATTCAAACAGTATATGCTGGAAGGATAAATTTAGTTTTAACTTTTTTGGCTTAGAGTTAGAACTTGCATAATTTACTCACTACCCCAGATGGCTTTGCTGCTTAGCTCAAGTGTTTAATGCCTCTAGAAAAATTGTGCTATTTTAAGCAATTGTTTTTTATTTATATATTTATGTGTCAGTTAACAAGTCATCTGTATTTATTGACACCCATCCTGTGCCCAAAACTGTGAAAGCACTGTTTTATTGTGTCTCTACTTTGAATTTTTTAAACATTCGTTTCGATTTTGGCTTCATTTGATTTTAATGTTATTTTTATGTACTAGTCTTCCCGTCTAAATTTTGATGCCGTAAATTTTCATCATTTTGTTTAAACTGGGTAACTCTCTTGATTTTCCTGATAACCAGGTGTAAAAATTATTATCTTCCAAGATTGGTTTTAGCCATATTCACATATGAATATAATAATAGAATAGTCTCCTAGCAAATCACCCTTTAACAGATGGTTTGAAGACCTACATCATCTCTAACTGTTGTGCATTGGAATCTACTAATAATACAAAACTGGAAAAGAGAACAAATTGGTTAGGAATCAGTGTGTTTCTTCCATTTCATAATTTGTTGAAGAGCATAGCATGTAGTGCACTTAATTAGTGTAGACATGTGTACACTTTAGAAGGCATCATTTGAGCCCCTTCTTTTTTCTTTCCTATAGAGGTCTGGAAAACCGAGCCCACAGTGAGCAATTCAGTGCTTTTTTTAGGCTGCCCAAAGAAGAGACTTTGAAAGAAGTACATGAATGTTTCTTATGGGTACCATTCAGCCACTTCAACACTCATGGAAAAATGTGCATCTCGGAAAACTATATCTGCTTTGCTAGCCAGGATGGCAATCTGTGTAGTGTAATCATTCCATTACGAGAGGTAAAGTAAGTTTAGTTGCATATCAGTTTTTAGTTCAAAAATGTTATCATTCACAGAGTAAAATACCCTTTAATTTTGTAAATTATTAAAAACAATGTGCAACATCTTTTTAGTAATTTTTAAATAATCTTTTTTAAGTTCCATAATATTCTCCAGGATAAGAGTACCATTCCTAAGGATAAGAGTACTAGGATAAGAACCTTATAGCTCTTATTGAAAATGAAAACAACTAAAAGTTTATGTACAACATAAGGGTTTGGGGTGATGCAACATGGAATATAATCACTCAGACATTTATGACATGAATACCAAAACTTACGCTATCCCATTTGATATATATACATGGTCAGAAAGAATAGAATTGATAGCTTTTCTATAAGTCAAAAATCAGTTATCAGTATTGCGGCGTTGAATTTTTACATTTGTCATTTTTAAAGGTTACATGTTAACCTTTCCCTTAAGAAGTGAAATAACTTGCGCTGAGATTGCTTGTGTCAGTGATACTACTAATACTCAAAGTCTATTCCTTACTAAGTCCTACCACAGACCAAAACTTGTTGCCACAAAAAACAAATAATAATAAGCTAAGCCATTTTGCCTGACCTTGTCAAAAATGAGAAAAAAAGTGATTCACTTATGTTTTCATCCCCCAGGTCTTAGCTATAGATAAGACAAATGATTCCAGCAAATCTGTCATCATTAGCGTCAAAGGAAAAACAGCTTTTCGCTTCAGTGAAGTAAAAGAATTTGAGGAATTGGTGGCAAAGCTCAGGCTCAAGTGTGGGGCAACTTCAACTCAATATCACGATATTAGCACAGAGGTAATTATATACCAATCAAATCATTTTGAAAAAAAGATTTATGTTTGTGTGGTCCCCTCTTTAAAAGGAACTCATAGTACCTTTCCTATTTATACTTATGTTTAGTTTTCATAAGATGAATACCAAAGAAATTGTATTCTCTAAGTCACATCATAAAGCAGAAGTGAAAATTAGGGACGTTATCATTTTTTAGGAATTCAGACTTTAAAAAATTATCTTGTTATTTTTCTTGACTATATTTGTTGTTTAATCATATATACATACCTTGTACTTTCATATAACATGGCTTTTAACAACTCAAACTATGAGAATTCAATGAGGCATTAAAAAAGGACTCAATGCTGTAGGGAGATGGTCTGATAATCTTTTTATTTAACATCAAGCAGGTCAGCCTTATTTATATAATCTGGGCCAAAGCAAAATAGTGACATATCTATTTACTTGTAAAATATTAGACAAGGCAAATATTCTTGGCAAAAGATAATTAAAAGCCTGATTTTGATGTTTGTCTTTTATGGAAATGTAGTTTCAATTCAAATTAATTTTTCTTTTTCAATCTCATGTTTTAATAGATTGATAAAACATTACAACTACTTTTATTTTAATTAAAAATTCAAAGAAAAAAATCAACATTGGCTTCACTGGCTATATTATTTTACTTGGATTGGATTATAGAGGCTTTTATTTCTTCCCCTAGAGCAGAGACTGAAAATATTATGCTAAGTCAATTAGAATGCAGAATTGACAAGACTGACTCTCTACTTGATAATAGAAAAGTGCAGGGAAAGCATATAATTAAAAAATATGTATATATTTCAGTTTAAGAGTTGGACATGACTTAGCGACCAAACAACAATAACAGTCTCTGTTCCAGACACAGAACCTTCATGTTGGCCATTTAAGAGTTTTTGTGCCCCAACTTGCTAATCTTTCATTCTCGTCAAATATATATACCCATAGTATACCACAGTTTGATGTGAGGACATAAGTAAACTTATCAGTCTTGCTCACATATTCTTGCTTATCTCACTTTTGTTTTTCAGTCATAAGTCCATTTCAGATTCAGTCTCTGTGTTGGATGTAACGCTCCGTTTATCTTTCCCTTTCCTTTAATTTATCTGTTTCTCTTAAACCTGAATACCTGGAATTTTTTTCCCCTGAAAATTCTCAGATGCATCTTAATAGTTGGATATGCTCAACTGTCAAGAAAGGATTTTGTTTCAAAATGAGTTTGCCGTCTTTTCAGATGTATGTCAAAGTTCTAAGGTTTTCTAGTTTCTCTTACCCATTTTTAAAGATTTTAACAAAGATATGTACGAAATACCAGTTAGTAAACTGGCTTGCTTGGAAATGTGTTTTTTTTTTTTAATTGACAGAACATTCTGTTTTCACTTAAGATTTTTATCTTCACCGTGAGGAGGAATATTAACTTGTTTTACTATAATCTGTATATGTCTAGCTTTATTTTTAAACTACATTTTAAAAAATAGTAAAGAGCTTTTTAAAGAGGAGCTGGTTCCATTTGATTTCTAAATGACAGACATTGTAGTTATTTTATAGCTACACCTAGCATACTGAAACAAAGAAATAATTATATTAAAAAATTATACACAAACAACAAGACTTTTTATTCTAAATCTCATGGAAGTCTAAATCAACAAATCTAAATATGAATACAAGAAGGACTAGGAAATTTTTCCCATGAGTATATCAAATTGTGAAATAAAGAACAAATGCTCCCAAAAACAACTGGGAGTATGCATAAGTATCAGTTCTGTCTAAATTTTTAAATATGTCAATTAAAATTCTCCACATTTTGTTAAGTTAAAATCCAGGTGTATACACAGGTTTTGAAATTTTCCAATCAAATTCTTAGAAAACACATTAATCTTTTATTTTTTATTAACACATATACTCAAGAAATATTACCAGATATGATAATTTTTCAGAACTATAATAAGTGAAAGAAAAATGGGCCCTTTTAGGTTAGTTTTAAGCAAAGTGACTTAAGAGGGAAAGTACTGCTGAAGATCCTTTACTTGATGCTTTGCAACTACATTGTAAGTGGATCATAGGAACTATAGAATGTCAAGAAGAGGTAGAAATTGAGCTATGCATTGGAATGTTTAAAAGGGCAAAATCTACAGATTATTGAAGTGTTTATAAATATACTTGTTTCATTAGTTTTCATAACCAATCCTATCTAACGGCTTCCTTATCCTCCATGATAATGCAGATAAGAATAATACTTTAGGGCTTCCCTGGTGGCTCAGTGGTAAAGAATCTACCTGCCAATGCAGGAGACAAGGGTTTGATACCTGATCCGGGAAGATCCCACATGCTGTGGAGCAACTAAGCCTGAGCTCCACAACTTTTGAGCCTGTGCTCTAGAGGCTGGGCGCTCTAGAACCCATGCTCTGCAACAGGAGAAAACACTGTAATGAGAAGCCCAAGCGCTGCAACTAGAGAAAAGTCCATGCAGCAATGAAGACACACCACAGCCAAAAATAAATAATTTCTTAAAAAAGAATAATCTAACCCACACAACTTATGTTTTCTTTGCCTTGTCAGAATAAAGTAATATATTTTCTGTAGCTATAATGTAAATTAGAGATGCTTAAGCTGTGTGGAGTAGCTTTATTTCAACACTTCTTGTTGTTCATTTGCTAAGTCATGTCTGACTCTTTGTGACTGCATGGAATGCAGCATGCTAGGCTTCCCTGTCCTTCATTATCTCCCAGAGTTTGCTTAAACTCATGTCCATTGAATGCCATCCAACCATCTCATCCTCTGCCATCCCTTTCTCCTGCCTTAAATCTTTCCCAGCTTCAGGGTCTTTTCTAATGAGTTGGCTCTTTGCACCAGGTGGCCAAAGTATTGGAGCTTCAGTATCAATCCTTCAATGAATAATCAGGGTTGATTTTCTTTGGGATTGACTGATTTGATCTCCTTGCTGTCTCAGGAGTCTTCTCCAGCACCACAATTCAAAAGCATCAATTCTTCGACGTTCAGCCTTCTTTATGGTCCGACTCTCAAATCTGTACATTACTACTGGGAAAACCATAGCTTTGACTATACAGACCTTTGTTGGCAAAATGTCTCTGCTTTTTAATGTGCTGTCTAGGTTGGTCATAGCTTTTCTTCCAGGAGTAAGCTTCTTAATTTCATGGCTGCAGTCACCATCCGCAGTGATTTTGGAGCCCAAGAAAATGAAGTCTGTCACTGTTTTCATTGTTTCCCCATTTATTTGCCATGAAGTGATGGGACCAGATGCCATGATCTTGCTTTTGAATGTTGAATTTTAAGCCAGCTTTTTCACTCTCCTCTTTCACCCTCAGCAAGAGGCTCTTTAGTTGCTCTTTGCCTTCTGCTATTAGTATTATCTGCGTATCAGAGGTTTCTCTAGGCAATCTTGATTCCAAACTTGTGATTCATCCAGCTTGGCATTTCCCATGATGTACTCTGCAAATAAGTTAAATAAAGCAGGGTGACAATACAGCCTTGACGTACTCCTTTCCCAATTTGGAACCAGTCCGTTGCTTCATGTCTAGTTCTAACTGTTGCTTCTTGACCTGCATACAGTTTTCTCAGGAAGCAGGGGTAAGGTGGTCTGGTATTCCCATCTCTTGAAGAATTTTCCAGTTTGTTGTGATCCACAAAGTCAAAGGCTTTAGTATAGTCAATGAAGCAGAAGTAGATATTTTTCTGGAATTCCCTTCCTTTTTCTATGATCCAACGGATATTGGCAATTTGATCTCTGGTTCTTCTGCCTTTTCTAAATACAGCTTGTACATTTGGAAGTCCTTCACATACTGTTGAAGCCTAGCTTGAAGAATTTTGAGTATTACCTTGCTGTCATGTGAAATGAGAGCAATTGTGCAGTAGTTTGAGAACATTCTTCGGCATTGCCCTTCTTTGGGATTGGAATTTCAACATTAGGAAATCAGAAAGTTTTATTAAAAATAAAATTAATACTAATTTAAAGTTATGTACAATGTACAGTCAAACCAGTCAATCCTAAAGGAAATCAATCCTGAATATATTCATTAGAAGGACTGATGCTGAAGCTGAAGTTCCAATACTTTGGCCACCTTGTGTGAAGAACTGACTCATTAGAAAAGATCCTGAAGCTGGGAAAGATAGAAGGCAGGAGGAGAAGGGGACCACAGAGGACGAGATGTTGGATGGCATCACCAACTCAATAGACATGAATTTGAGCAACCTCCGGGAGATGGTGAAGACAGGGAAGCCTGGTGTGCTACAGACCATGGGGTTTCTAAGAATCAGACACAACTGAGTGACTGAACAACAACAATGTACAGGAGCATATTTTAAGATAAGCTTGTGATATCTAAGGGAAGTATTTCTTCGTATTTTTGTTGTAGTTTTTGAATTTACAGGTCAACAGTGGCCCCCAGTCATTATTATGCTGAGTTTAATGAGATATTTTAATTTAAATCTAATTGTGGAAAAGTTAAAGTTACACATACAGAAATACTTGTCTTTCCTCTGCCTTTTCTTCACTTTTAGAAGCCATATGCTATTTCTAAAGTCAATAGCAGATACTAAAAACCAAACCAGTCTAAGAATACCCTTTATAAAGTCAGCAACCTATGTTGCTTCTTCATGTGATTGGATTTTGCTCAGTCACTAAATGTCTGAAGAGTGCCAAATTTATAACCATCACAAGTGTGAGCATATATTTATATACAGCATATTCTACATATCTATATAGCTATATGGATATATAGAATTGTTATGGCCTTGGGGTAAAATCCTCCCATTCAAAGTGCCAGAACAAAAATAAAAGTTAAGAAATGTAAGCTTATCTTCCTAATTCTATATTATGCTCTTCAAATCAAATACTAAATTGATTTTTAAACAAACATCTTTGAAGGTAAATATGAAACACAAGATGCAGGTTCAATCCCTGGGTTGGGAAGATCCCCTGGAGAAGGGAATGGCAACCCACTCCTGTATTCTTGGCTGAAGAATCCCGCGGACAGAGGAGCCTGGCAGGATACAGTCCATAGGGTTACTAAGAGTCGGACACAACTGAAGCAGCTGAGCAGCAGCAGCGTGTTAATGTGACTTTTGTGAATACTTAAAAGGTAATCATGGAGAGAAGCAGCACACACTGTCTGTTTTATATGTTGATATTTGGCATTTTATAAGGGTTATTTTTATTTTCCTTCTTGGCTACTTTTACTATAGTTTAGATATACAACTCGGTGATGGCACCCTACTTCAGTACTCTTGCCTAGAAAATCACATGGACGGAGGAGCCTGGTAGGCTGCAGTCCATGGGGTTGCTGAGGGTTGGACACGACTGAGCGACTTCACTTTCACTTCTCACTTTCATGCATTGGAGAAGGAAATGGCAACCCACTCCACTGTTCTTGCCTGGATAATCCCAGGGACGGGGGAGCCTGGTGGGCTGCTGTCTATGGGGTCGCACAGAGTCGGACACGACTGAAGTGACTTAGCAGCAGCAGATATACAACTAATAGATAAGCTGGAGTCTCAGTCATATGTCCTAAATTAAGAGAATGCACTTTACTTTGAGATCCAGACTACAGCCATGAATTTTTGAATTGGTTTTGGAAAAACATAATCCCTAATTAGAACATCAAAATTTAGCATTAATAGTAAAGTATACTTGTCAAGTAGAGAGGGAGATGGCAACACACTCCAGTATTCTTGCTTGGCAAATGCCATGGACAGAGGAGCCTGGCCAGCTGTGGTCCATGGGATCACAGAGTCAGATACATACTTGTCAAAACAAGCTTTTTTAAAAAAGAAAGTGTTGTAACATGGGACATATACTCACTAATAATTGTTTTTTTTTTTCCTTTCTAAGATTCTTCCGTCCTACCCTTATATTCAGACATTGTTTTGAATACTCCTTTTAAACTTTCCCTGAATCCTCTTAACTTTCAACCCTTCTGTGTTATGTGTTCAGTCGCTCAGTCGTGTCCAACACTCTGTGACCCCATGGGCTGCAGCACGCCAGGCTTCCCTGTCCTTCACCATCTCCTGGAGCTTGCTCAAACTCATGTCCACTGAGTGCCATCCAACCTTCTCATCTGTTGCCCCCTTCTCCTCCTGCCTTCAATCTTTCCCAGCATCAGGGTCTCTTCTCATGAGTTGGCTCTTTGCATCAGGTGGCCAAAGTATTGGAGCTTCAGCTTCAGCATCAGTCCTTCCAATGAATATTCAGGGTTGATTTCCTTTAGGATTGACTGGTTTGATCTCCTTGTAGTCTGAGGGACTGTTGAGTCTTATCCAGCACCACAGTTTGAAAGCATTCATCGGCGCTCAGCCTTCTTTATGGTCCAACTCTCACATCCATACATGACTACTGGAAAAACCATAGCTTTGACCATATGGACTTTTGTCAGCAAAGTATTGTCTCTGCTTTTTAATATGCTGTCTAGGTTCGTCATAGCTTTCCTTCCAAAGAGCAAGTGTCTTTTAATTTCATGCTGTAGTCACCATCCACAGTGATTTTGGGGCCCAAGAAAATAGTCTTTCACTCTTTCTATTGTTTCCCCATCTATTTGCCATGAAGTGATGGGACCAGCTGCCACAATCCTAGTTTTATGAATGAGGGGTTGCCTTTTCCAAAATTTTATATAACATATGTATTCTTTTCAGACTGATTCCTTGGCAGTATGCATTTAAGTTTCCCCCATATCTTTTTGTGGTTTGATATCTCATTTTTTAAATTAAAAAATTCAACAGATACTTGTTAAACTTCAACTATGTGTGTAAGGAACTGCCAGGTTCTTTCCCTACCCTCAGATTTATTGTGATAATTGACAAATTGTGTAAGTTTAAGATGTATGATGTGATGATTTGATACACAGATATATTAAAATAGGCCTTAATATATCTGTGTATCAAATCATCACATCATACATCTCAAACTTATACAATTTATATGTCAATTAAATGATTACCACAGTAAAGTTATTTCACTTATCACCCACTCATGTAATTACAATTTTGTAGTTGTAGTGAAAACATTTAAATTCTACTCTCATAGCAACTTTCAGATATACAATATTGATAACTATAGTCATCATGCTGTAGATTAGAGTCCTAGGGTTTATTTCTCATATAAACTAGAAGTATGTACACATTAACCAACATCTCTTCATTTCCCCCTTTCCTAGCCCCTGCAAACCCCCATTCTACTCTGCTTCTGTAAAGCTGGCTATTTTAGATTCCACACGTAAGTGAGATCATACAGTATTTGTCTTTCTCTGTCCAGTTTATTTCACTTAGTGTAGTGCCCTTAATGTCTGTCAATGTTGTTGCACATTGCAAAACTTCCTTTTATGGCTGAATAATAATTTTTTGTTTATCTCTATACCACATTTTCTTTGTTGATTAATCTGTCAACAGTTAGGTTTGCCTTAGCTTTTGTGAACAATGCTGCAGTGAGCATATGGGATGCAGTTATCTCCTGAAGATAGTGACTTCATTTCCTTTGAATATATACTGAGAAGTGGGATTACTGAATCATGTGGTTGGTCTTTTTTTAAAAACTTTATTTATTTATATTTTTGGTTATGCTGGGTCTTCATTGCTATGCTCATCCTTTCTCTAGTGTCAGCAAGCAGGGGCTACTCTTCATTGAGGTACACGGGCTTCTCACTGTGGTGATTTCTCTGCTTCTCTTGTTGCGGAGCACAGGCTCTAGAGGACAGGCTCAGTAGTTGCTCTGCAGCATGCGGAATCTTCTCGGACCAGGGATCAAACCCATGTCCCCTTCCTATATTATATTGAGGCAGGCAGATTTTTAATCACTGTACCATCAGGGAGGTCCCCAAGTGGTAGTTCTAGTTTTAATTTTTTTGAGGAACCTTCATACATGTTTTCCATAGTGTGGCACCAATTTGCATCATCACAAACTGTGCTTGTGCTCTCTTTTTTTCCATATTCTTGCCAATACTTAACTCTTGTCTTTTGATAAAAGCCATTCTAACAAGTGTGTAGTTATATCTCATTTGTTTTTCTTGCTTAGTTTCTCTGGCCCGGATGTATGGCACTTTGTTGAATAGTAGTAGTGACAGTGGGCACCCTTTTCTTGTTCTTAATCTTAGAAAGCTTTTAACCTTTCACCATGGAGTATGATGTTTGCTTTGGGCTTGTCACACATAGCCTTTATTATATTGAGGTATGTTTCTCTGTATCCACTTTATTGAAAGTTTTTATTGTGAAAGGATGTTGAATATGTGTCAAATAATTTTTCTGCATCTGTTGAAATGATCATATGGTTTTTGTCTTTCATTCTATTCATTTTATTGATTTGTATATTTTGAACCATCCTTGCCTTCCAGAGATCGTAGTTGATCATGGTGTACGATCCTTCTAATGTGCTGTTGAATTCAGTTTGCCAGTATTTTGTTGAGAATTTTTGCATCTGTATTCATCACGGATTTTTGGCCTGTAGTTTTCTTTTCTTGTAGTGTTCCCATCTGGCTTTGGTTTCAGGGGACTGCTGGCCTTGTAAAAGAAGTTTGGGAGTGTTGACTCCTATTTAATTTTTTGGAAAAGTTTGAGGATTAGCATTAATTCTTCTTTACATATTTGACAGATTTCACCCATGAAGCCAGGGATTTTTGTTGTAATTGTTGGGAGATTTTGTATTGGATTCAGTTTCCTTACATATCATTGGTTAAGTTCAGATTTCCTATTTTTTATGATTATATCTTGGTAGATTGTATGTCTCTTGGAATTTGTGCATTTCTTCAGTGTCATCCCATTTATTGGCATATAATCAGTCATAGTAGTCCTTATGATCTTTTTAATTTCTGTGTCATCAGACAAAATCTCCTCTTTCATTTCTAATTTTGCTTGAATTCTCTTTTTTTCTTGGTAAATCTAGCTAAAGGTTTATCAGTTTTGTTTATCTTTAAAAAAAACCAGCTCTTAGTTGTGTTGATTGTTCATGTCTTTTTATTGCTGAAAAATATTCCATTTTTGGATATATTTGGATATATATAATATATGTATAATGGATATAGCAGTGTTTATCCATTCACCTATTGAAGGATACCTTAGTTGCGTCCAGGTTTTGGCAGTTATGAATAAAACTGCTATTAACATTCATGTGCAGATTTTTGTGTAGATGTAAGTTTTCAGCTTATTTGGGTATATCCCTTGGAGCACAGTTGCTGAATCATAAGGTAACCCTATGTTTAGCTTTATAAGAAACTGTCACACCATCTCTTAAAGTACTGTACTGCCTTGTATTCCCATCAGCAATGAGTTCTTGTTCCACATCTTCAGTAGCCCTTGGTGTTATCAGTATCCTGGATTTTAGCCATTTTAATAGGTATGAAATGGTATCTTACTCTTTAACTTTGCAGTTACCTAAAGATAAATGATATTGAGCATCTTTTCATATGATTGTCATCTTTTTATATATATATATATTTTGGGTGAGGTCTCTGCTTAGGTCTTTTGCCTACTTTTTAACCGAGTCCTTTATTTTTTTTTAAACAGTTTCCTTTAGTTCTTTGAATATATGTATAATAGCTGGTTTCCATTCTTAGTTTTAAAAAATCTAAGAAGTGAGGCCCTTCAGGGACATTTGTTGGTTGCCTTTTTTCGAAAAAAAATTCTTGTTTGTATTTAAAAAATAATTTAATTAATTAATGTTTTGGCTGTGCTAGGTCTTCGTTGCTGCAAGGGCTTTTCTGTAGTTGTGGCGTGCAGGGGCTGCTCTCTAATTGCAGTGTGTGGGTTTCTCATTGTGGCACAGGCTCAATAGTTGTGTTGCACAGGCTTAGTTGCTCCGCAGCATGTGGGATCTTCTTGGATCAGGGATCAAACCCATGTCTCCTGCATTGTCTTCTGTATCTCCTTTACCACTGAGCTACCAGGGAAGCCCCTTGTGTGTATTTTTTAAACCTGGCTTCTTCAGATCACCCCCTCAGTCATTATAAATCAGTGGTCAGCCAATGATGGGTCAGAGATGTCCTTAAATGCCTTGAACCATTAAGTTCTCCACCTTTTCCAAGGAGATCTTTGTGTAAAGGTATTCCTCATACTTTAGGCAGTTTATCAGTCAGCCTTAGTTTTCATTTCTTATTTCCAAGATCAGCCAGAGTTGAGTGACGCGGGCCTTCTCCTGTCCCATCTTGTTCCTGGGCAGGTTCACAGTCTTGTATACTCATGCATATTTTCAGATTCCAAAGAATATGTTGGAATCTTTCAAAGCTCCCTTATGGCCATCTTGTTTTCAAAGCCCTCCTTTAACATTTTAGCCAGGCTCTTGTTTGCTCCAAATTGAAATCATAGCCTTAGGCAGCTGTGACATCAGCAGATTGCTGTGGTTTTCTTATAATGCCCTGAGGAAAGTACTTTTTACAAAGATCTGAGCTCTGAATATGCAGGTCAGGAAGCAACAGTTAGAACTGGACATGGAACAACAGACTGGTTCCAAATAGGAAAAGGAGTACGTCAAGGCCGTATATTGTCACCCTGCTTATTTAACTTATATGCAGAGTACATCATGAGAAACGCTGGGCTGGAAGAAGCACAAGCTGGAATCAAGATTGCCGGGAGAAATATCAATAACCTCAGATATGCAGATGACACCACCCTGATGGCAGAAAGTGAAGAGGAACTAAAAAGCCTCTTGATGAAAGTGAAAGAGGAGAGTGAAAAAGTTGGCTTAAAGCTCAACATTCAAAAATGAAGATCATGGCATCTGGTCCCATCACTTCATGGGAAATAGATGGGGAAACAGTGTCAGACTTTATTTTGGGGGGCTCCAAAATGACTGCAGATGGTGATTGTGGCCATGAAATTAAAAGATGCTTACTCCTTGGAAGGAAAGTTATGACCAACCTAAACAGCATATTAAAAAGCAGAGACATTACTTTGCCAACAAAGGTCCGTCTAGTCAAGGCTATGGTTTTTCCTGTGGTCATGTATGGATGTGAGAGTTGGACTGTGAAGAAGGCTGAGCGCCGAAGAATTGATGCTTTTGAACTGTGGTGTTGGAGAAGACTCTTGAGAGTCCCTTGGACTGCAAGGAGATCCAACCAGTCCTTTCTGAAGGAGATCAGCCCTGGGATTTCTTTGGAAGGAATGATGCTAAAGCTGAAACTCCAGTACTTTGGCCACCTCATGTGAAGAGTTGACTCATTGGAAAAGACTCTGATGCTGGGAGGGATTGGGGGCAGGAGGAAAAGGGAACGACAGAGGATGAGATGGCTGGATGGCATCACTGACTCGATGGACGTGGGTTTGGGTGAACTCTGGGAGTTGGTGATGGACAGGGATGCCTGGCGTGCTGCAATTCATGGGGTCACAAAGAGTCGGACACGACTGAGCGACTGAACTGAACTGAACTGAACTGAGCTCAGAATAAAATCCAATGGTAACAACTCCCTGGGAATGGAGTTTTCTGGGTAGCTACTAATTTGGTGAAAATATTGACTGTGTTCTGGGGATGGGGCTTTTAATGAACCTCCAAAAGATCCATTGGCTGTGATAGTTCTGACTTTCATGACTACTATACCTTTGAACTTGGAAGGGAGGGAGGATGGGAATAACTTGAAGTTAAAACGTAACAGACTGGTGTTCTTACTGAGGTTCAATAGTTTTTTTTTTTTTTTCTTTAATTGATACTTTTCAGTTCATTCTGTACCTTTGGTTAATTTCCGGTGTTCTGAACTGTTTTTTGCTTTTTAATATTTTGCCAGTATTTGTTTGCCCATATAGAGGAATTGATTCACTAAGGTCCTGAGTTTGATGTTCTTGACATTGGTTTGTTGACATCTCTAATTTTGATAGAAAAACAATGTTCTTCTGAGACATTGCATTAATATTTATTATGTATATAAATCGTGGTTCTTAAATGACAGATAAAACATTAGCACTTTTTCCTCTTGCAGAAACTTTTAGGCACACATTTGGGACAATTATATTCCTTCTTTTCCAGGTTCCTGTTAGTTCTGATTCTATAGACCCATCTGATGATACCGAGGTACAGTCTTTGACATGTCAGAGAGAATGCAGCAAAACTGTGAACACTGAAGCTTTAATGACAGTATTTCACCCTCAGAATTTGGAGACCCTTGATTCCAAAATGGTAGGAAAACAAAATATTTAAATCTGTGGATTGAAACAATTGATTAAAAATAAAAATATTAGACTAGAAGGTATTGCAACTGAAAATTCTTCTTTTAGGGCTAGAAAAGATTTTTTAGCAGATACAAAATACGACTATTATCTAGAATTAAGATGAAAGTTGAATCTTGGGTTTTATTTGCATAGATTTCTGACAGTCAATCCTAATTGGAGTGATTGGTGAGAATGATGGTTCAAAGTTTTACCTCCTAAGTGTCCTGATTTTCCCATTTTAACGTGAGTTTAGCTAAGAACTAAAATAGTAAATTAAAGCTGTTATGCTCACATGGGTTTAGAAGATTTTTGTGATGACAGTGTTCCAGTGGTTAGCCCATCTGTGAATACCGATTTTGACTTTCTGTGTTCTTATTTTCCATAGGTATTGTTTTTTGGTGAAGAAAGTTGTCAAGTTATTTGAAACTTAATTTCAAATTAAGTTAGTTTCTCATCATGTTTAATTGTTTTGATTTTTTTGTTGTTGTTATAGTTGAAAGAAAAGATGAAGGAACAGTCCTGGAACATTCTATTTTCAGAATGTGGACGTGGTGTTAGCATGTTTCGGACCAAAAAGACTCGAGATCTGGTTGTAAGAGGGATTCCAGAGACCTTAAGAGGAGAGCTCTGGATGCTTTTTTCAGGTATTCCACTTACTCACTTTATTCATTTAACAGACATTAACTATGCCCCAATAAAAATAATTACAAAGATGGCTAGAACAAAGTCTTACTCATCATCCCATCATGAGTTCAGACTAGTCAAAGAGAGTACAATAATTACATGTACTTACCTTTATATACACACATCCATTGCCTGAGCAGATAAGTTTATGAGGCAATATATAGCTAACTGCAAGGGATGGAATGGGAACCTCTAGTGTCAGAGGAAAGTTAAGGGGAAATGACATTTCATGAAAATGTTACTCTTTTGGATAAGATTGGTGTCCTGATGTTAGAGGTTTTAGTGTGAAGCTTTTCCTTTTTTTAATTTATTTTTTGTTGAAGGATAATTGCTTTATAGAATTTTGCTGTTTTCTGTCAAACCTCAACATGAATCAGCCATAGGTATATATATATCCCCTTCCTTTTGAAACTCCCTCCCATCTCCCTCCCCATCCCACCCCTCTAGGTTGATACAGAGCCCCTGTTTGAGTTTCCTGAGCCATACAGCAAATTCCCATTGGCTATCTATTTTACATATGGTAATGTAAGTTTCCATGTTACTCTTTCCATACATTTCACCCTCTCCTCCCCTTTCCCTATGTCCATTAGACCATTCTCTATGTCTCTTTCTGCATTGTTGCCCTGTGAATAAATTCTTAAATACCGTTTTTCTAGATTCCATATATATATATTTTAGAATACGGTATTTATCTTTCTCTTTCTGACTCACTTCACTCTGTATAATAGGTTCTAAGTTCATCCATCTCATTAGAACTGACTCAAATGTGTTCCTTTTAATGGCTGAGTAATATTCCATTGTGAATATGTACCACAGCTTCTTTATCCGTTCATTTGTCAATGGACATCTAGGTTGCTTCCATGTTCTAGCTATTGTAAATAGTGCTACAGTGAACAATGGGAAACATGTGTCTCTTTCAATTTTGGTTTCCTCACAGTATAGGCCTAGAAGTGGGATTGCTGGGTCGTATGGTGGTTTTATTCCTAGTTTTTTAAGGAATCTCCATATTGTCTTCCATAGTGGCTATATCAACATACATTCCCACCAACAGTACAAGAGCATTCCCTTTTTCTCCACACTCTCTCCAGCATTTATTGCTTGTAGACTTTTTGATGATGGCCATTCTGACCAGTATGAGGTGATTTCTCATTGTAGTTTTGATTTGCATTTCTCTAATAATGAGTGATGTTGAGCATCTTTTCATGTATTAGCCATCTGTATGTTTTCTTTGGAGAAATTTCTGTTTAGGTCTTTTTCCCACTTTTTGAATGTGTTGTTTGTTTTTCTGGTATTGAGTTGTATGAGCTGCTTGTATATTTTGGAGATTAATCCTTTGTCAGTTGTTTCATTTGCTATTATTTTCTCCCATTCTGAGAGCTGTCTTTTTGCTATGCGAAAGCTTTTAAGTTTAAACAGGTCCCATTTGTTTACTTTTGTTTTTATTTCCATTACTCTAGGAGGTGTGTTATAGAGGATCTTGCTTTGATTTATGTCATCGAGTGTTCTGCCTATGTTTTCCTCTAAGAGTATTATGGTTTCTGATCTTACATTTAGGTCTAGAATCCATTTTGAGTTTATCTTTGTGTATGGTATTAGGAGGTATTCTAATTTCATTCTTTAACATGTAGCTGTCCAGTTTTCCCAGCACCATTTATTGAAGAGGCTGTGCTCCATTGTATACTCTTGCCTCCTTTGTCAAAAATAAGGTACCCATAGGTGCATGGGTTTATCTCTGGGCTTTCTATCTTGTTCCATTGGTCTATGTTTCTGTTTCTGTGCTAGTACCATGCTGTCTTGATGACTGTAGCTTTGTAGTATAATCTGAAGTCAGGAATGTTGATTATTCCAACTCCATTCTTCTTTCTCAAGACTGCTTTGGCTATTTGGGGTCTTTTGTGTTTCCATATGAATTGTGAAATTTTTTGTTCTATTTCTGTGAAAAAAGCCATTGATAATTTGATAGGAATTACATTGCATCTGTAGATTGCATTTGGTAGTATAGTCATTTTCACAATATTGATTCTTCCTACCCTGGAACATGCAATATCTGTTTATGTCATCTTTGATTTCTTTCATTAGTGTCTTATAATTTTCTATGTACAGTTCTTAGACAAGTTTATTCCTAGATATTTTATTATTTTTGTTGCAGTGGCGAATAGGATTGATTCCTTAATCTCTCTTTCTGATTTTTCATTGTTAGTATATAGAAATGCAAGTGATTTCTGTGTATTGATTCTGTATCCTGAAACTTTGCTAAATTCACTGATTAGCTCTAGTAATGTTCTGATACTATCTTTAGGGTTCTGATACTATCTTTAGTATCATGTCATCTGCAAACAGTGAGAGCTTTACTTCTTTTCTGATCCGGATTCCTTTAATTTCTTTTTATTTTCTGATTGCTGTATAGTGTGAAGCTTTTCATTTTGTTTGTACTCAGATAACACTTGAGCATAGAGCTAAATTTAAAAGCAATCCAGTTCTTCATGTATATATGCAAGTTGTAGCTTTTTTATATTCCTCTTCTTTTGTGTGTCAATGTAATCATCTATACAGGTGCTGTTAATGACATGGCTGCTAATCCTGGCTATTATGCTGAAGTGGTTGAGCAGTCCTTAGGGACCTGCAACTTGGCTACTGAAGAAATTGAACGTGATTTGCGTCGCTCCCTGCCTGAGCATCCAGCCTTTCAGAGTGACACTGGTATATCTGCTCTGAGGCGGGTACTTACTGCTTATGCATTCAGAAATCCCAAAATTGGATACTGCCAGGTATGCTGTCATTATGAACTCAACTATTTACATGTTCCAAATGATAAAATCACATCAAATCCAACTCTACTAATAAGAACAGAGATTGGGCTGCGATTGATAGTGGATATTATTAATCTAAGAATGGTAGTAGAAGTATTTAGAATTGATATTCTATTATTTCATTTCTCTTTTATATTTAACAAATATTTATTGAATTCCTGCCCTGTGAAAGATACTGTGCTGGTACTCAGGACTACATAAAGCTGAATCAGATAAGAATCCTCCCCTTAAAAATATTTGGACTGGCAGGTATTAAAACAGATTCATTGACAAATGAAAAACAAATGAGACAGTTTATTAGAGAATATTAAGTCTCACCAGGATTCATAAAAGGAATAAGTTGGAGGAACAGAAAAGACTTCATGGAAAAAGTGGCACTTGTAGGTCTTGAAATCCGTGAATTTTGGATATATGGAGAAGGAATGAAAGACCATTCTAGATGAAGGGATTGGTGTAACCAGGCACAGATAGAGGTAAATATGGAATATATGTAGGACCATGTTCTGTTTTGGAGAAAGAAATGGCAACCCCCTCCAGTATCCTTGCCTGGAAAATCCCATGGACCAAGGAGCCTGGTGGGCTGCAGTCCATGGGGTCACAAAGAGTTGGGCACGACTGAGTGACTAACGGACAGATGTTCTATTTAGTAGAAGTGTAGAGTTAATGAAATGAAGTAACTGGGCAATTGGGCGGTGGAGGAGGGATCAATAAGGTAGATTGGGATAAGTCAGGAGTTTGATTTTACTTTGTAGACAGTGGAGAAATCATTGAAAAAAATCCTTTAGGAGGACACTAAAGGGTATGCTTGACTGCTAACCAATAATTTCAAACAGATAATTGCTCAAACACAGAAGTTTACTTAAAAGATTAAACAGTTCCTTTAACAGAGCAAGTTTTCAGGTCAGTAGGTAGTTCTACTTCGTGTGATTATTCAGAGGTATAGGATGACAACAGGCTCTGTCATCTTCAAAACATGCCTTCCACGGTGCTCTTTCATTGCCATTACTACTCACAGGAAGAAGGGAGAGAGCATAGAGAAATAATTACAGGAAATTATTTTGTCCAGGCCCACATATTATTGGAGGATCTTGGTCTCAGGCAACACATATTTATAAAGAAGTCTGCAAAAATCCAGCATGATTACACACACGTACATCCAGATACTATGGGAGAAAGGGAGACTGGATTATGGTGACTAGCTAGTACTCTTAGCCACACATTTATTTATAATGAAGGCTCATCCAGTACTCATCACAATGAATGGAAATGGACCAAGTTTCATCTCGGTGAAATTTGAGAATTCCAAAAGTGAAAAAATCTTTAAACTTTTTAAAGTGAAAATCTTTAAACTTCCCAGAGAAGGGAGAAATACATCACCAGAAAGGAAACAAAATTAGAATGTCACCAGACTCCTCAGCAGTAACTCTTAAGGTAGTAAACAGTGAAATGATGCCTTTAAATCTTGAGGAAAAAATCTTTAACTTGGTATTCTATATTTAATCAAATGGTCAATTCGATGTCAAATGCAAGCATTTAAAACATTTTTCTTCCATGTATCCTTTCTTAAGAAGCTACTGGAATGTATGATTTTATAAAATAAGTTGTGTGCCTGCTTGTGTACTCAGTTGTGTCTGACTCTTTGCAACCCCATGGATTGTAGCCCATCAGGCTCCTCTGTCCATGGAATTCTCCAGGCAAGAATACTGGAGTGGGTTGCCATGCCCTCCTCCAGGGGATCTTCCTGACCCAGGGATTGAACACATGTCTCCAGTGTCTCCTGCATTGGCAGGTGGATTCTTTACCACTGACTCCACCTGAAGAAGCCTACAAAATAAGCTGAGGAGGATGAAAAAAGGAAGAGATGATTCTCAGAAAGAGGACATCAACCTAGGAAAGGAACTGAAGGAAACATGCCTTGAGAGCAGCTACTAAAGATTGAAGCAAGAGGCTAGATAGTTCTGTGAAGAAACCAAAAGAAAATTTGAATCAGTACATACTCATATGTTCAGAGTGGCTCAGTGGTCAAGAATCCACCTGCCAGTTTGTGAGACATAAGTTCAGTCCTTGGATTGAGAAGATCCTCTAAAAAAGGAAATGGCATCCCACTCCTGTATTTTTGCCTGGGAAATCCCATGGATACAGGAGCATGGTGAGCTATAGTACACGGGGGCGCAAAAGATTTGGACACAACTTAACGACTAAACAACAACAACAACAAACCATTATGACTACATATCAATCCTATCTATCCATTGAAACTTATCAGTAGAGAGGAAAGTTTGAAAAGTAATTTAAGTGAATGGGTTGTCTAAATGACAAGTATTTAGCCTGTTTTAGGGTCCCTGAAAGGTAAAAAAAGAAGCATAATGCTTCTTTTCTCAAAGAGCTTACACTCACAAAGCCTGAGATTATCTGTATGCAGTAGTTTAGAGGCAGCTTCAAAGTAGGCATTACTCGATTTTTTACTTCTAAAAAATGAAAGCAAAGTTAGAAACTTGGAGGGCCAGAGGAAAGTTACTGAGTTAGGTAACACTATGAGCACTGTCATTCAGGTGAAAATAAGTTGGCCATGGAGGTCAGACTGGATAGGTTCATGTTGGACTCAAGAAGTAAGTAAGTTTGTGTGAAGCAAGATCGTGGTGAATCTTTTAAGTTTGGGAAAAGTTTGAATTTAATATGGTAAGCAGGTTTTATTGCTTGTTATCAAAAACCCAGGTGAACAATACTAACTCATTATGTCTGGCTGACTGGCTTTATCTCTTCTTTATCATCTTTAAATTTTGTTTATCTTGTTGTTGTTGAGTTGTAATGATTCTTTATATATTTTGGATACTAATCCTTTATCAAATATAGTAGTTGCAATTTTTTCTTCTATTCCATGGATTGTTCATTTTCTTAATGGTACTCTTTGAAGCACCAAAGTTTTAATATTTATTTTTATGTTTTTCTTTTGTTGTGTGTGCTTTTGATGTCATATCTAAGAAGCCATTGCCTAAGCCAAGGTTAAAAAGATTTATTCCTATGTTTTCTTCTAAGGGTTTTATAGTTTTAATGCTAAAATTTAGGTTTCTGGACCCTTTTGTGTTAATTTTCATGTGTAGTGTATAGAAAAGGTTCAGCTTCATTCTTTTACTTGTGAATAGCCAGTTGTCCCAGTGCCATTAGTTGAAAAAAAACCAATCTTTTACTCACTAAATTGCCTTGGTACCCTGCTGAAAATCAATTGACTATAAATGTTAGGGCTTATTTCTTGACTCAAAATTCTGTTCTATTGATTTATGTTTCTGTTCTTATGCCAATATCATACTGTCTTTTTTACTGCAGCTGTGTAGTAACTTTTGAAATGGGGAAATTTGAGTCCTTTAACTATTTTTCCAAAAATTATTTTGGCTTTTTTAGATCTCTTGCATTTCCTTATGAATTTTAGGATCTGTTTGACAATTTCTGAAGAAAGCAAAAAAAATCCTGGTCTTCTAACCATGAACACAGGATTTTTTTCTTTTCCCATTTAATTCTTTTTAGATTTTATTCAAGGTTGTTTTGTAGTTTCCTATGTGGAAGGCTCTAGATTCTTACTTCCTTTGTTAATTTTATTTCTAAATTTTTTATTCTTTTTGACATTACAATAAATGGAATTGTTTTCTTGATTTTATTTTTGGATTGCTCATTTGCCACTATATAGAAATACAGTTGATTTTTGTATATATTGATTTTGTATCCTGTAATCTTGCTGAGCTTATTAGTTCTAGTGGAGTCTTTTTTTTTTTTTTTCTTTTGTGGATTCCTTACTTAGGATTTTCTGTATACAAGATCATGGAATCTGAATAGTGAATATTTTTACTTCTTCCATTCCAACCTAGATGTCTTTTTCCCCTCTTTTTCTTGCCTGGTTGACTTGGCTATAACCTTCAGGTACAATGTTAAAGAAAAGTGGTGAGAATGCGTATTCCTTTCTTGTTATTTATCTTAAAAGGAAGCAATCAGTCTTTCATCATTAAGTAGATGTTAGATGTGGGCGTTTTATAGATTATGTTTATCATGTTGTGGAAGTTCCCTTATATTCCTAGTTCATTAAGTGTCTTTATCATGAAAGGGTAGTGGATTTTAAGTAATTTTCTGTGTCTGTTGAGATAATCATGTGACTTTCCCCCTTTATTTTAGTAATATCATTGTTGACCTGAAACAAATAGACGACCAGATATTTCTTCAGCAAAGATGGGTTTATTTAGGATGAGCATAGAACTGGCGGTTTGGGGTCTACAACCATGGTGAGCCATTGGCAAGTCCCCTCATGCCAAGGGGAGGAGAAAACTTTTATAGAGAAGAAAAGAAAGTTGGAAGGGCTATAGTAAACTAAGAGTCCATAGCTTTACATTGGCCTTGTCAGGAAAGAAAAGTCTTCCTGTTAGTCTCTGCTGTAGTTGCAGGGCATGAGAGCGCCCCCTTCTGGTCTCCAAACTATTTAATTGAAGTTTCCATTTGTTAATTTTTTACATCGTGTATTACTTTTGTTGTCATGTTTCACCACACTTGTATTGCCAGGGTAAATCTTACTGGGTCATTATGTGTAATCCTTTTTTATAGGCTATTGTGTTCGATTTTCTAGTATTTTGTTGGAGATTTTTGCATTTATATTCATAAAATGTATTGATAATTTTCTTGTGATGTCTTTGTCTGGTTTTAGTGTCAGGGCATGTCAGGGTGTCAAAAGAATTGGGCTTCCCAGGTGGCGGCTAGTGGTAAAGAACCAACCTGCCAATGCAGGAGACATAAGAGATGGCAGGTTTGATCCCAGAGTCAGGAAGATCCCCTGGAAAAAAGATTGGCAACCCACTCCAATATTCTTGCCTGGAGAATGCCCATGGACAGAGGAACCTGACAGACTATAGTCCATCGGGTTGCAAAGAGTCAAACATGACTGAAGTGACTTAGCATGCATGTACGCACGTCAAAGAATGAGCTTGGTAATGTTTCTTGCCCTCCCATTTGGTGTTAATCCTTCTTTAAATTGTGATAGAATTGGCCAATGAAACTATCTGTTCCTAGAGTTTTTTTGTAGAAAGTTTTTTTTTTTATTATTAGTTCAATATCTTTACTTGTAATAAGTGTTGTCAGATTTTTCAGTTTCTTCTTGAGTTGGTCTTGGTTTTTCTAGGAAATTGTCCATTTTATCTAGGTTGTCTAATTTGTTAGCATAGTTATTCCTTGTATTCCCTTAATAATCCTTTTTATTTCTGTTAACATTGGTAGTAATGTTCTCTATTTCTTGATTTTAATTTGAGTCAGTCTCTCTTTCTATTTTTTGTCTTTTTGGTTAGGTTACCTAAAGGTATTTCAGGTTTTTAAATCTTTCTAAAGAACCAGCTTTTGATTTGGTTGAGTTTTCCCTATTTTTTTCTATTCTTTATCACTTCCTGTTTGTGCAGAGCCTCAAGATTAGCCAGAGATAAGAGCTTAGGGCTTTTTCTGTTCTTTCCTGAATGTGCCTACAGCTCTGGGCAGGCATAAAACCATATCATGCATTTGGTCTTCTAGATTCCCAGGAATAAATTAGAGCTTTCCAAAGTCCCCCATGGATGTCTCATTCTCCAGCTTTTCATTTTCACCCCTTATTAGCCTGTTGTTTGGCCCAGTTGTTACCATTACCTCAGGAAGCCACACGTTCAGCAACTGCTTCTGATTTTTTAAAAGAAAGGTTGTTTGCCTTGGGTAAGCTCTGTGTTGGGTCAAATAAAGACAGCCTTGTGAGTGCAGTTTTCTAGGGAATGACCAGATAGGTCAAATAATGACAGTTCACTGGGAATGGGATGTTGGAGGCACTTGAGCCCCATTGTGTTTCCTCCCATGGCTGCTAGGTGCTGCTTTTCACCATGATTCCTGAGTGTTGGTTTTTCAGGCTTCTGTGAAGCTCAGGAGGGGTGGGACTTGGACAATTTAAAATGCCACAGGGTTCACTGTTTTTTTTGAGATTCAGCCATTTTATTAACTAATGCTTCCTGACTTGCTGTAAGCTTTTGGTGAACTTTCAAAGTTCTGAAAATTGATTTTGATGATTTTTGCTAGTGTTCTTACTGCTTTTACCAAGGAAAGCTTTTTTCAGAGGGCCTTACTCTGCTATTTTCACTGATGCTGCTCCCATTATGGCTTCTTGAACAGGAAAGTGATAGAGTGAAAACTGAACTTGAAGTCAGATATTGCTCCAGATCTGACAAAGATTGATATACTTAATATACAAATCTATAAGAAAAGTACTGAGTTATAAAAATGAGCAATGGACATGAAAAGATAGTCACAGATAAAAAATACAGATAATAAAGTTTAAAAAAAAAAAGGTTCAATCTCAAAGAAAGTAAAATTCAAACCATGACATACTATTTTCACTATCAAATCAGCAAAGACAGTTATAATTGTCACAGTTCTTAGTATTGGCAAAGGCACAGGGAAGGAAACATTCAAATACTATAAGTCAGGAATATAAATTGGTACAGTCTTTCTAGAATACAATTTGGCAGTAATATCAAGTCATTTAAAAATAATATTAATTGACCAAATAATTTAATTTCTATGTATCTTTACTGAGAAAATAGTAAACCACTTGGAGATACATATGGAGATATTCATTAACAGTGTTTTATATATAATACTGAAATGCTAAAATCAGCCTAGATGTCCAATAATAGAATAGCTAAATCATTTATAGTATATTACACTTATTAGATTTTTTACAGTCATTAAAATACTATTTTAGAAGAGCTATTTGATGATTTGATGGCATTGAAAATGTATAATGTTAAGTAAAAAAAACAAACTTTAATATACAGTTTGGTCTAAATTTTAGAAGGGGAAAAAGAAAATAAAAACACAGAAAAAAGTACATCAACTGGCTAGGTAGGATGCAAGAGGTTTGATATTCTTCACACCTTTCCATTCTTTCCAGATTCTATACATTATATTACCTTTATAATAGGGGCTATGACCAAATGTTATATAAAAGTAATGATCTGACATTAGTATGGAAGATAGATTAGAAGGAGAAAGTTAGGGTGGTAGTGAGAATGGAGAGGTTAAAGCAAATTTAAAAGACATTTTAGGAATTCCCTGGTTGTCCAGTGGTTAGAGCTCTGCAGTCCAACTGTAGGGGGCACAGGTTCAATACCTGATGGGGGAAGTAAGATCCCACATGCCATGTGGTGCAGCCAGAAAAATAAATACATAAAAATAAAAGACTTCTTATAAGAAGAAACTCTAGAATGTGAAGACAAATTGGATGTGGTAGATAAAGGGTTTCTAGCATGATCAAAATTAAGGTAGCAAAGAAAATGTTATTTAATAGAAGAAAGAAAATTTAGTTTTAGACACAATTGAGAATGACATTTAAGGGATGTTACCTTGTGGATGGATGAAAATACAGATGAGGTTTGTTTTTCCAATCTTAATATGTCCTCAGTTCAGTTCAGTTCAGTTGCTCAGTCATGTCCAACTCTGCAACCCCATGAATTGCAGCACGCCAAGCATCCCTGTCCATCAACAGCTCCTGGAGTTTACTCAAACTCATGTCCATTGAGTCGGTGATGCCATCCAACCATCTCATCCTCTGTCGTCCCCGTCTCCTCCCACCTTCAATCTTCCCAGCATCAGGGTCTTTTCAAATGAGTCAGTTCTTTGCATCAGGTGGCCAAAGTATTGGAGTTTCGGCTTCAACATCAGCCCTTCCAATGAATATTCAGGACTGATGTCCTTTAGGATGGACTGGTTGGATCTCCTTGCAGTCCAAGGGGCTCTCAAGAGTCTTCTCCTACACCACATTTCAAAAGCATCAATTCTTCAGCCCTCAGCTTTCTTTATAGTGCAACTCTCACATCCATACATGACCACTGGGAAAACCATAGCCTTGACTAGGTGGACCTTTGTTGGCAAAGTAATGTCTCTGCTTTTTAATATGCTGTTTAGGTTGGTCATAACTTTCCTTCCAAGGAGTAAGCCTATTTTAATTTCATGGCTGCAGTCACCATCTGCAGTGATTTTGGAGCCCAAGAAAATAAAGTCTGTCAGTATTTCCACTGTTTCCCATCTATTTCCCATGAAGTGATGGGACCAGATGCCATGATCTTTGTTTTTTGAATGTTGAGTTTTAAGCCAACCTTTTCACTTTTCTCTTTCATTTTCATCAAGAGGCTCTTTAGTTCTTCCTCGCTTTCTGCCATCAGGGTGGTGTCATCTGCATATCTGAGGTTATTGATATTTCTCCCGGCAATCTTGATTCCAGCTTGTGCTTCTTCCAGCCCAGCGTTTCTCATGATGTACTCTGCATATAAGTTAAATAAGCAGGGTGACAATATACAGCCTTGACGTACTCCTTTTCCTATTTGGAACCAGTCTGTTGTTCCATGTCCAGTTCTAACTGTTGCTTCCTGACCTGCATACAGATTTCTCAAGAGGCAGGTCAGGTGAAGAATTTTGAAGAATTTTCCTGAAAAATTTTCCACAGTTTGTTGTAATCCACATAGTCAGAGGTTTAGCATAGTCAATGAAGCAGAAGTAGATGTTTTTCTGAAATTCCCTTCCTTTTTCTATGATCCAATGGATAGTGGCAATTTGATCTCTGGTTCCTCTGCCTTTGCTAAATTCAGCTTGAACATCTGGAAGTTCACGGTTCATGTATTGCTGAAGCCTGGCTTGGAGAATTTTGAGCATTACTTTGCTAGCGTGTGAGATGAGTGCAATTGTGCTGCAGTTTGAGCATTCTTTGGCATTGCCTTTCTTTGGGATTGCAATAAAAAGTGACCTTTTCCAGTCCTGTGGCCACTGCTGAGTTTTCCAAATTTGCTGGCATATTGAATGCAGCACTTTCACAGCATCATCTTCTAGGATTTGAAATAGCTCAGCTGCAATTCTATCATCTCCATTAGCTTTGTTCATAATGATGCTTCCTAAGGCCCACTTGACTTCACATTCCAGGATGTCTGGCTCTAGGTGAGTGATCACACCATCGTGATTATCTGGATTGTGAAGATCTTTTTTGTACAATTCTTCTGTGTATTCTTGCCACCTCTTCTTAATATCTTCTGCTTCAGTTAGGTCCATACCATTTCTGTCCTTTATTGTGCCCATCTTTGCATGAAATGTTCCCTTGGTATCTCTAATTTTCTGGAAGAGATCTCTAGTCTTTCCCATTCACTTGTTTTCTTCTATTTCTTTGCATTGATCACTGAGGAAGGCTTTCTTCTCTCTCCTTGCTATTGTTTGGAACTCTGCATTTAAATGGGTATATCTTTCCTTTTCTCCTTTGCTTTTTGTTTCTCTTATTTTCACAGCTATTTGTAAGGCCTCCTCAGACAACCATTTTGCTTTTTTGCATTTCTTTTTCTTGCAGATGGTCTTGATTCCTGTCTCCTGAACAAGATCATGAATCTCCATCCATAGTTTTTTAGGCACTATGTCTATCAGATCTAATCCCTTGAATCTATTTCTCACTTCCACTGTAGAACTGCACAGGATTTGATTTAGGTCATACCTGAATGGTCTAGTGGTTTTTCCTACTTTCTTCAATTTAAGTCTGAATTTGGCAATGATCTGAGAATGTATGTATTTTTTAAGACTTGTGATAATTTATACTTTTTACTCATTGAAATTAGTCTAAATTACAGAGGTTTTACTTAACTGTGTTCTATGTTCATGATATTACTATTTGATTTTCCTGAAATTTACCGTGTAAAATAACTGATTAGCAAATGATAGACTGACTTCAACTTGTTTTGCTTTGGACTGGCTCAGAGTTTTCATGTATCCATTTATGATTACTCTCATAGTTGTTATTGCTGAAAACTACTATATTTGAAGAAGAGATGTAATGATTACCCAAGCAACATTTATGTTTTATTTTTCTATGAATTTTAGGCAATGAATATTTTGACTTCAGTGTTGCTTCTGTATGCAAAAGAGGAAGAGGCTTTTTGGCTTCTGGTTGCTGTATGTGAACGAATGCTACCTGATTATTTTAATCGTCGAATCATTGGTAAAAATAAGTACACACACATGTATACATATACAAACACATATTTCTTTTCTCTTGTCTCTCCGGTTACCTATCAAATGGAAGAACTGATCAATTAAGTTTTTGAAATGTATAAAACGTAAGCAATATCAAGATACCACATTCACTGACATGCTCAAGAGAAGAGCTTTTTGCACTCGACATATGATTGGAAAGATTGCTTAATATATTGCTTTTTAAAAAGAAAGTACCTGGCCTGTTTCTTTATACAATCAAAGTTTTAAGTTTACTGTTGTTAAGTATCTTGAACGAGATTTTAATCAGCTTAAAATCTCCACATTTTTATGAGTTGTATAGATATATGCAAGCTTGGAAAGAAGGATCAAGTTCTTAGTTTGTTAATTATATAATATTTTCTTCAGTCATCAAATATTTATAGATCTGTGATCCCTTACTTTAAAACCATAGGTGGTCTTTCCTTTGTACCTTCATAAGCCTTCTGTTTGCTTCCCTTGTGGCTCAACTTGTAAAGAATCTGCCTGCAATTCAGGAGTCTGGGTTTTGATCCCTGGAATGGAAAGATCCCCTGGAGAATGGAAAGGCTACCCACTCCAGTATTTTGGCCTAGAGAATTCCATGGATTGTATAGTCCATGGTGTCACAAAGAGTCAGACATGACTGAGCAACTTTGACTAAGCCTTCTGTATCATGGCTGCTGCTGCTGCTGCTGCTAAGTCACTTCAGTTGTGTCTGACTCTGTGCGACCCCATAGACGGCAGCCCACCAGGCTCTCCTGTCCCTGGGATTCTCCAGGCAAGAACACTGGAGTGGGTGTATCGTGGCTAGGTCACTGATTATATTATCTTGTGTTATAGTTATTTGTGTATTTATCTTAAGTTCTATTAGAGATTAAACTCTCTGAGGATGAGAACATTTTAATTAATTGGTATATCTCTTATAACACCTAGTATAGGTTTCTGGACATAATAAAGATTCTATAAGTAACTGTGAAATGAATATAAATTGAGTTTCTCAAGTGCTTCTTTATGCATGATACTGCTATCAGATAAAGAGATGTGTGAAATATAGAAAAGGCACTGAAGAAGTTCATAATTTAAGGAAGAGAAATGAGATATATCAGCCTACTAATAGTAGTGGGAAGGTATTGAAAACAAGTCCTTTTGAAAGGTGTTCATTTTTAAATTTCTTTTTATGTTCTCCAGGTGCCTTGGTGGATCAGGCAGTCTTTGAAGAACTTATCAGAGATCACCTTCCCCAGCTGACTGAACATATGACTGATATGACATTCTTTTCCTCAGTTTCTCTCTCATGGTTCCTCACACTTTTTATTAGTGTGCTACCTATTGAAAGTGCAGTGAATGTGGTGGACTGTTTCTTCTATGATGGAATAAAGGCCATTTTACAACTGGGATTGGCAATACTTGACTATAACTTAGACAAACTGCTGGCATGTAAAGATGATGCTGAAGCTGTGACAGCTTTAAATAGGTAATGTGAGAACCATAACATTTAAATATGGAGAGCCCCTTAGAGATTATGTTGCTCAAGCCCTTTATTTTATAGGTGAAGAAACTGATCCCTAGAAACATTAAATAATTGGCCCAAAGTCACAAAGCTAGCTAGTTGAATGAGAAAGCTAGTCCTAAAGTCCACTCCTCTGTTTCCAAATAGAATATAACAAAAATCAGTTTGAAGGAAACTGCTAGGTTATATACACATGTACACTAATATTGTTGATTCAATATGCTGAGACTTTCATAGTCCCTGTTTGAGCTATAAAGTGTGTAAGAGTAATTTGAGGGGGGAAAGTTGGTTGATAATATTAAATATACAGTGGGGGAAATTGTTCTGGTTTTTAGGTATTTTCAATTGCATAGGCTGAGCTTTATTTTCCTGGTGCCTTTTCTGTGAATTCTATTTTGTATTAAAGCACATATATGGAGATGTGTGTGTGTATGTATACACTGTGTATATGTTAAATGAATGAATATATGAATATTTGGGTAACTGTTGTAATGATGCATCAGATCCCATTTATGTACAGAATAAAGTATAAACACCTCACTCTGGCATTTAGAACTCTCAATGTTAAGGCTTCAATATATCTTTCTTAAATTATTTCTCCCTAAATGCTTCTACATGCCCTAAATTCCATCCTAGTAAGTCTACCTCTGAAGTCTTTTCATCACCATCCCATCTCTCACTCCCATGTCCTCCTAATTCCCAACCATCTTTAAATTCTACTTCTTCATCAAACTGTCTCTTGTCCTCTCAGTTGAAATTAACCTTTGACTATCTAGGGAGAAATTAGTTGTAATTTTCTCTGCATACTTCTACTAATTCTGTATTACTGTCACTTTTGGATAGGTTCTTCAACAATGTCACTAATAAGGATAGCCCACTGCCTTCAAGTGTGCAGCAGGGTTCAAATGTAAGTGATGAAAAAAGCAGTCAGATTAGAGTGGATATTACAGATTTGATTAGAGAATCTAATGAGGTAAGTTTTTCTTATTCCATAAATATAATTAAATAGCGTATTTAAAATGATAGATACTATAGCTGTATCTCTAGATAATAATACAAGTAAAGATGTAGTAATTTAAAATCTGACTTCACTTTAAAAATGAGTTCTGTGAACTGTTCCTCAGTTATATAGCTTCCTCTGCTTCAGTTTGCTTTTCATTAAATGAAATTACTCACATGATTTCACAAATATTCATCACTATATTTAAAGGTGAAAAATATTCTCTTCTTAGAGCCTAAGAATTTTACCAGTGTTCTTGTACTTAGTCTAGGCCCATAGTAGATGGAATGCTCTCCTGTGAATATATAGAAAAACTGAAATGTGGGAGGTGAAAATTTGCATAATCACTGAACAAGTTGGGAAAATAACTAGAAATAGAACCAAAGCTTCTGAGAATTGAATCTGATGAAATTCAACTGTAAGAGAAGTGGGTATTTATTATGAATGAGTATCCACTGAAATCATATTTCTTACAGAAATATGGTAATATTCGCTATGAAAATATACACAGCATGCGCTGTCGAAACAGGTTGTATGTGATACAGACCCTAGAGGAAACGACAAAGCAGAATGTGGTAAGTATCCACCAAATGGGGCAAACCAATAGGAATAACATTTTTTTTTTCCTCAACTTCTTTTAAAAAATTATCATTTCATGTGAAGAAAATAGAATAACTATACATTTGAGCTAGAGTCTTGTCACAGCTTAGCTTACTGTAAATTTTTTGAGAGGAAATAAGCGATTTTCTTCTGGTTGAAGCATATTGATTTCTCCAACATGTTTTGTATTATTTGACCTTTAATATTGAATGCTATGATGTTGGCATTTAAGCATAACATATTTGTGATGTACTTTATCAAGAACAGCTGACCTACATAATAGTCTAGGTTGCTAATATATATTATTATCGTTGGATACTCAAGATAAAGTATAAAAGGTATAAAACAAACCATGAGAGATTAATTTGTTTGACTTAAACAGTTCCGTTTGTTAAAATACAAACACCACGAGAGAAAGTCACCCTAAACTGTCCTTAGGAACTGATGGATGATAAAATAAAAAATGTTTAAATCCCCCCCAAAAAAAGGTATAAAACAATGTGTTTTAAGTACTTTTTTTAATATTTGGATGACTACATTAGAAGCTGTTAATATTGATTGCCTCTAGTGAGTGGGATTAATAGATTGCTGGTTGAAAGAGGGAGCGTTTTACTTTGTTGAAAGAATTCTTCTGGAGTAGGACACGGCAACCCACTCCAGTATTCTTGCCTGGAAAATTCCACGGATAGAGAAGCCTGGTGGGTTACAGACCATGGGGTCACAAAGAGTCGGACACGACTGAGCAATTGAACACGCACACATATGAATGAGAGGAGCCTGGTGGGCTACAGTCCATGGGATTGCAAGGAGTCAGTCATGCCTTAGCAACTGAACATGCACACATGCACATGAATCTTCTGTACTGTTCAAGCTTTTATCATGAGAATATATTGTTTTTGTAAACCTACTTGCTTAAAGGTTAAGTCATCAGATATACAAATCTGGGAAAATTAACATTTCTGAATATGTATTCATTATGTATAATTCAAACATATAGAAATGTAGAAAAGTAAAACTTACCTACTCTAGGAGTAATCAACATTTAAAATGATTTGGCATGTATCCTTCCAGACCTTTTTTCTAAATATCTATAGACATACACGTCTATGTATGTAAGGAAGGGGTGAGAGGGACAATATAGCTTTCCAAATGAGATCATACCATTTAGTTGCATGTTCTGTAACTTACTTTTTTCACTCAGAAATATATCACAGTCATTGCATATCATTGTATAACTCACTTTTCTTAATGCGCTGAATAGTATACCACAGTATGGATATGCTATACTTGACTTACCTATTCCTTGTTGATATGCATTTAATATGTATACCCCCCTTACATTTTATTTTTTTTTTGCTCTTACAAGTAATACCTTATTTAAATCACATGGGTTTGAACTGTGCAGATTCACCTACATGTGGATTTTTTTCAATGAACATGTACTTTAGTACTATAGGATCCATGGTTGGTTGAATCTGCAGATGTGGAATCATGGATGTGAAGGGCCAACTATAAAGTTATATGCAGATTTTTTTAATTTATTCATTTTTGACTCTACTAGATCTTTGTTGCTGTGTGTGAGCTTTTTCTAGTTGTGGTGTGTGGGCTTTTCATTGCAGTGGCTTCTCTTGTGGAGCATGGGCTCTAGGGCTTTCAGGTTTTAGTAGTTGTGGCATGTGGGCTAAGAAGTTGCAGTTACTGGGCTCTAGAGCACAGGCTAAGTAGTTGTGGCACACGGGCCTAGTTGTTCTTAACATCTGGGATCTTCCCGGATCAGGGATCAAACCTGTGTCTCCTGCACTGGCAGGTGTATTTCTTACCCCTGAGCCACCTGGGAAGCTCTATAGGCAGATTTTTGACTGTGTGGAAGGTCAGCACCCTTAACCCCCATGTTGTTCAAGGGTCAACTGTATTTCTAATCTTACACATTTGTAAAAATATTTCTATAAGGTGGATTCTTGGAAGCGGCAGCTGGGTCAAAGGGTGTGCCCATTTAAAAATTGACAAGTCCTGCTAAGTTGTCTTCTAAAAGATTTGTATCAAATTATAATCCCACTGACAGTATGTAAAAATGCCCTTTTCCCCACATTCCCACTAGTTACTAAAAAATATTACTGGTGTTAATTCTTTGTCAGTTATATTTGTGGCTAATATTTCCCCCAGTCTTGTTTCTTTAATTTTTTATGATGTATTTCAGGGTGTGTAAGTTTCAAAATTTTATGTAGTCAAATCTCTTTCTTCATATTGTGTGGGTTTCATGTCAAACTTAGCAAGGCCTTCCCCATATGAAATTATATAATTTATAAACACAGTTTCTCATACTAGCTTTTAATACTGGTATTGCTTTTTTTTTTTTTTTTAAACATTTAGATCTTTAATACACCTAAAGTATACATTTTGTTAATAGTGTGATACAGGATTCTAATAGTATTTTTTCCAGCTGAAACAATCAATTTTTTGAATACCATTTATTAAATAGTCCATCCTTTCTATACTCTGCCTTTTTCATATGCTAAATACTTATATACATACATGGATTTATTTCTGGAGTTTCTTTTTTTCCCTATAACACCACACTGTTAATTATTGTGGCTTTATAATCCATTTTGAAATCTGGTATGTGCTTAGTCACTCAGTCATGTTTGACTCTTTGTGGCCCCATGGACTGTAGCCCCCCAGGCTCCTCTGCCCATAGAATTTTCCAGGCAAGAATACTGGAGTGGGTTGCCATTTCCTACTCCAGGGGATCTTCTCCACCCAGGGATAGAACTCGGGTCTCTTGCGTCTGCTGCATTGGCAGGCAGATTCTTCACCAGTGAGCCACCAGGGAAGCCCTTTTTAAAATCCATTTGAATTATGTCTTTTTAAATGTCCTTTAGTGTAAAATTTTATTATTTTTATCATATAGATCTTACACATTTATTGTTGGGTTTGTCTCCTGTGTAGTTTATGGTTTTGTTACTAATATGGATGAGACCTTTTTTTCCTTTATATTTTCTAATTCATTTATTGTAGTATTTATAAAACCTATTGATTAGTACATGTTGCTTTTTTTAATGACTGTGTTACTGACTCTCATTAATTCTGATTTTTTTCAGTTGAATTTCTGAATAGACAGGCATATCTTTTCTAGGCTTAAGAGTTTTGACCCTTCCTAATATGTATACCTCTTTTAGATTTTTATTTGTATTCTTGTAGTGGGTAGAATCTTCAGAGAAGTATTAAATAATAACAGTAGAAGCAAGCTTCTTTGTCTCATTCTGGAATTTAATAGAAGTGCCTCTAGTATTTTATTAAGTATGATGTTTGCTGTTAATTTTTGAAGGACTCTTTTTAATCAAATTTAGTAGTTTCATTTAGGTTGTGGCGGATTCATGTTGATATATGGCAAAACCAATACAATATTGTAAAGTTAAAAAATAAAATAAAATCATAAAAAAAAGATTTGGGACATTTTAAAAAATCAATATTGAGTGTTAACTTTGATCAAATAACTTTTCTGTATCTTGAGATTATAAATTTTTCTACTTTATTAATATAGTAAAGTACATTAAAGAATTCCTAGGTTGAACTTCTGTTTAATTCTTGAGATGAATCCTATTTGTTCGTGTTGTGTTATTCTTTTAATATTCTGCTTTGATAGTTTTCCTGAATAGTTTAGCTAGGTTCTTTACATATGTTAAAGTGACATTGACTTACAGTGTGTGTGTGCTAACTTTATTTTTTCATATTAGAATTGGACTCTAGTCATAGAATGGAGTTTTGAACAAATCATATTTTTCTATGTGCTGGGATAGTTTAAACCACATAGAAATTACCCAGTACCTGAAAGTTTGAGATGAACCTGTAAAACCATCTGGATCTGCTGCCTTTGGTGGGCATTTGATTACCTTTTCAGTTCTGTCTATTCAGAACTTGTTCTTTCTGAGTTAATTTTAGTCATTTATATTTTTATAGAGATTACCCATTTCATCTAGACTTTCAGACATGTTGTTTTACAGCTTGTGGAATTCATTGAACAGATAATTAATGTTACTTTCTATATGCTGGACACAATAATTTATATGTCTATGTTTATAGTATTCTTTTACTTCTCAAGGATATTTATTCATGCTTTCTTTTATCAAACTTGCCAGATATTTATTTTACTTTTTTAGTTTACAAACTCTTTTATTTATGAAGTATACTTTTTTTTTAGTTACTCCTGTTTCATTAATTCTAGCCTTTTATCTTTACCCTTGCTTTATTTATTTATTTATTTTTTTGGATTTAAATCTTTTTTTTTTTTTTTTTTTTGCTTTTCTTTATTTTATTTTTTAACTTTACAATATTGAATTGGTTTTGCCATATATCAACATGAATCCACCACAGGTATATACGTGTTCCCCATCCTGAACCCTCCTCCCTCCTCCCTCCCTGTACCATCCCTCTGGGTCGTCCCAGTGCACCAGCCCCAAGCATCCAGTATCGTGCCTCGTACCCTTGCTTTAAAATGTCTTAAATACCAAAATCATTGTAACCATCAGTGCTTATTCTTCCTGGAGTAGAATGATATTGCATATTTTCTGAGATTATTCATTCTTGGGTTACATTTTTTTGGCACAAAGAGGGAATGTACATCTCCCAGTGCCTTTGAAGTCTTTAATGACAACCCCACAGGGTGACTTCACAAATCGCCTATGTAGAAAAAGACATAGAATACTGTGGCTTATATTTCAGTTAGTTCAGTTCAGTTGCTCAGTCATGTCTGACTCTTTGCGACCCCATGAACTGCAGCACACCAGGCCTCCCTGTCCATCCCCAACTCCTGGAGTTTACCCAAACTCATGTCCATTGAGTCAGTGATGCCATCTAACCATCTCATCCTCTGTTGTCCCCTTCTCCTCCTGCCTTCAATCTTTCCCAACATCAGGGTCTTTTCAAACGAGTCAGTTCTTCGCATCCGGTGGCCAAAATATTGGAGTTTCGGCTTCAACATCAGTCCTTCCAATGAACACCCAGGACTGATTTCCTTTAGGATGGACTGGTTGGATCTCCTTGCAGTCCAAGGGACTCTCAAGAGTCTTCTCCTACACCACAGTTCAAAAGCATCAATTCTTCAGTGCTCAGCTTTCTTTATAGTCCAACTCTTAAATCCATACATGACTACTGGAAAAAACATAGCTTTGACTATATGGACCTTTGTTGGCAGAGTAATGTCTCTACTTTTTAATATGCTGTCTAGGTTGATCATAACTCTTTTAATTTCATGGCTGCAGTCATCATCTGCTGGGATTTTGGAGCCCAGAAAAATAAAGTCAGCCACTGTTTCCCCATCTATTTGCCATGAAGTGATGGGACCACATGCCATGATCTTAGTTTTCTGAATGTTGAGCTTTAGGCCAACTTTTTCACTCTCCTCTTTCACTTTCATCAAGAGGCTCTTTAGTTCTTCTTCACTTTCTGCCATCAGGGTGGTGTCATCTACATATCTGAGGTTATTGATATTTCTCCCGGCAATCTTGATTCCAGCTTGTGCTTCATCCAGCCCAGCATTTCTCATAATGTACTCTGCATATAAGTTAAATAAGCAGGATGAGAATATATAGCCTTGACATACTCCTTTTCCTATTTGGAACCAGTCTGTTGTTCCATGTCCAGTTCTAACTGTTGCTTCCTGACCGGCATACAGGTTTCTCAAGAGGCAGGTCAGGTGGTCTGGTATTCCCATCTCTTGAAGAATTTTCCAGTTTATTGTGATCCACACAGTCAAAGGCTTTGGCATAGTCAATAAAGCAGAAATAGATGTTTTTCTGGAATTCTCTTACTTTTTCGATGATCCAAGTTAATATTTACAGATATTAACTGGCTGTCTTCTGGTGGCTATCTCTGTGTACGAAGAGACAAAGGTCAAATTACATATCAGAGTAGAATTGAACTATACTCTATGCACAGCTTTTTTAAAGGACAAAAATAGGTACATTTACCTTTTGTTATTCCTTAAAGTTTAAAATATTGTATTCTGGCAGAGGGAGTTTTCTAAATGGGTTCAAAGACAATTTCTATACCAAGGTGTTAAATTCTGAATTGCTTTTAATCTTTTTAAAGTTGCGTGTTGTATCACAAGACGTGAAGTTGAGCCTTCATGAACTGGATGAACTTTATGTCATCTTTAAGGTACTCTTTTCCTTCTTTAAATGAAAAATAATATTCTTAGCAGAATTTTACCACAACCACCCAACTATTTTATCTTTAATTATTTTAGTAGACAGATTTTAAAAAATGTTATGAAGTTACATTTTCTGATTTAATGACTTTTGTCTTTTTTCCCATTTTTTAAATAGAAAGAGTTATTTTTTTCTTATTATTGGTGTTTGAGTTCTCCAGTATTGAAGCACCATGATCCCAGTCTGCCATATTTGGAGCAGTATCAGATTGACTGCCAGCAGTTCAGAGTGTTGTATCACTTGTTGAGTCCCTGGGCTCATTCTGCAAATAGAGATTCCCTAGCTTTATGGACATTCAGATTGTTGGATGAAAACTCCGACTGCCTTATCAACTTCAAAGAATTCTCCTCTGCAATTGGTAGGATGATGTCCAATAACTTTTCTTTTTTAAAGCAGAAAAATAAAGGTACCCCTAGAAATACTTAGTACTGCCTGTCATTGCCAATTTAGTCAGATTTTATCAGCCTGATTTACACTATCTCCAGCTTTAGCAATAACTGGACTATTTTCTTTGTTTGTTACTAAATCTAAATATTTCATCTCATCTTGCCCCAACCCTCCCAGAAAAAAACAAGCTGTTAGATGTGGTTGTTTTAATGATTAACATGAAGGAAGATAATGTCCTGATTTCCCCACCTTTAGGCATATGGATTCTTCAGGAGGATATTCTACCTCAGTAAAAATGCAATCACATAGCCTACAAAAGTGGTAAAGAAATAGTCAACAAACATTTTGTGCCTGTAGATAGTCCACCAGTTATATCGTTCCTTTGCTTTTCCAGACACCCTAATGTGCTTTCTTAGGGATTCCCCCTTGAAGAGGAGTTCTCTCCTCTGATGAAGCATTCAAAAGAAAAAGTAAATTTTAGATTGGGGTTGGGGAGAGAGTTCAGTAAGAGAGCATTTTATTTATCCCTTTATTTTGCTTATATACTTCAGGGAGAGAATCTGGCCTACTGGATGTTGGTTAACTGATAGTTTAAGTAACAGAAGGTTTCTGAATCCTAGCTCATATCTGTGTCTTAATTAATCTGTGTTGCTGTAATTGATTGAATGTTCTTTGGCTGTGATTATTTGCAATTTAATTTTATTGAACAGACATAATGTACAATGGAAGTTTTACTGAGAAGCTTAAGCTGCTTTTTAAGCTGCATATTTCTCCAGGTAAGAGTTTAATAGTTGTTAGTGATGTATAGAAGTTGATTCTATACATCAATTATACTTTTTAACAAGTATAATTACAGATATCGTTCTATTTTAACGAATAATATAATTTTCCATATGGTATAAGGTCGTTGCTTAATTGTGGCCTGTGGATCACGTTAGCAATATTTTTGCTAATATATAGTTACACTGAAATCTGTAGAGGAGATTCTGTGTAACAGATAGGTTCATAGGTTTCCTTCCTGTTAGTGGTCAGTCAATTTAATAAGTAGTTTATGTGTAAGAACTGTCTATCATTTGAATATTGGCATAATGTTGAATTTTTATTGTTGTTGTCATTAGACAGTAGAATTTAACTTTAGACAAACCGCCAAACTTGTGAAATACTACAGATTATTCAGAAAAGTGAGACTGGGCAGCAGGGGATATTAAACATTTGGAGGAGGAAACAAAAACTACCCTTTATTGAGCACTTGTTCTGTTCAGGCATTTATATGCATTCTTTTATTTAATTTTCATGATATCCTTGAAAGGTGGTATTATCTGTCCAATTTTGACGATATGGAAACTAAGAGAAAGATTAAATTTGCTGAAGACAACATATCTAATAAATTGCTTAGCTGAAATTCAGACTAAGGTTTGACTCCAAAATGCAGGCTTCTTTCTATTCTACCATACTGCCTTACTGTTACCACATCAGTTCTACTTAAGTGTTTCCCTCTGAGCTCAAGAGGCTGCCTTTGCCAGCCTGATCCATAATTGGGAATCTAGTCTTAAACTTTAAAGGAACATTGCAAAAATACCTTTTAGCTTAAATAGGGTGATTCACCAAAAAAAAAAAAAGCACCTTATAATTTGTCTAAAACTACACCTGAGGTCCCTTTTAAAGTCTTCCCAGGATAGTTGGGAACCATTCTTTACCACACCAAAAATCTAAAAGTCATGTTTAACCTTCACAAACTCAAATCATAAACACAGTGTTAAAAACCAAAGACAAATCAAATAATAATTTAACCGTGAAGGACTTTACATTGTCAAGTCAAATTTGTCATTAGATTGTCTAATATTGTAATGGAATGAATATGATTTTCCATAGAAGGATCAAAAATAGGAAAAACACTGTATATCTGTTACAGCACTCAGTTTCATGTTTTCCTTATTATTAATGATGTTTTTAGATGACTGTGGTCACATTTTCAGAGATTCCCAAGTGTCATATTTTTAAATTTCAATTTGTAATGGCTTTTGGAAAACTGTTAAAAAGCAAGTAATTTGGAGAAATAAGAGAATTCAAAGTGATCAAATACTTCTTGTTAAAATATTTGCTATACAGTAGAGTAGTACCCCACTCCAGCACTCTTGCCTGGAAAATCCCATGGATGGAGGAGCCTGGTGGGCTGCAGTCCATGGGGTCGCTAGGAGTCGGACACGACTGAGCGACTTCACTTTCACTTTTCACTCTCATGCTTTGGAGAAGGAAATGGCAACCCACTCCAGTGTTCTTGCCTGGAGAATCCCAGGGATGGGGAGCCTGGTGGGCGGCCGTCTATGGGGTCGCACAGAGTCGGACACGACTGAAGCGACTCAGCAGCAGCAGCAGCAGAGTAGTACTACTTCTATACTTCTTCTCATATGTCTTTCTTTTACAGGGACTCTCTGTTTAATTCTCTGTCCCCAGATTTAATTGATCCATTATAGGACCTGTTTCTGTCTCTCATTGTTACAAATATGATCTGGGTTATCTATTTGCAGCTTATACTGAAGTGCAGTATAAAGACCCTTCAAAGGGAGATGAACTTTCCAAGGAAGAATTGCTGTACTTCAGTCAACTCCATGGTAAATATCTGTTTTGAATATATCTGTTTTGCTGATTAATCACTTAGACATCTTTCTGGTTTAAACATTCTTTACCCAGCTACTACTAGTAAAATTTGAGTTAATTATACCTTACACTTCTTTTGTGCTGCCATAGCACTTAGCATAGTCCTAAATGCATGGTAAGTATTCCATAAATATTTGACTGAGTAACTAAACTACATTTTGGATTTTGATTTATGGAATTTCTTGTTTACTGGAGAATTTGAAAGAAAATGCATTTTGCTTCTACTTTTGTATCAGAAATTTCTAAAATGTATCAGGCTTTTTAAATGCCTTGTTAAAATGCAATGAAGACAATAGAATCTTTGATGATAGAAGGTCATAGCTATTATTCAAACAGTGAATACTTATTATAAATCACTGTAGGTGTAGGAGATAGGGATGAGTCTGTCTTGGAGACAAAATTTGGAAGTATTATGGGCTTATTGTTGTGTCTTTTGCTGCTTTTTCATAAATAGAAGTATCTTAGAGAGAAGTCCTTATGTAACCTTGTGTATGGTTACTGTATGATGGTGTTTGAACATTAGGTTTGAAGCAACCTTACAAATCATCTAGTCAAGTCCCTAAATTATACAGGGGGCACTGAGGCCCAGAAGGGAGAAGTGACTCGTGTGAGATTTTTCAATGAGGTTTTACCACAGTTAGGACTAGTAGCTCAGTCTTTTTTTTTTTAGCTCAGTCTTTTGGCTCTCAGTATATTTTTTTCCTAATAAAAGAAGTAATACTATTCAATTTGAAGAAAATCACAAGGAAGGAAATATCACATACCACCCAGAAATAAATTAATTCATATACTTCTATCTAAGATTTTTTAATATGGATTTTCCCTGCAGTGTTCTTTTTAAAGTTCTTGAATACTTTGTCTTCTCATGATAGGAGGTCAGATTAGCTATAATTGGTTTGTTGAAGAAAATAATGTGTGCTTATAAGTCTATCAAAATACTATTTTACTTTCAAAAGGTATTTTTTAAATATTTTACAAATTGCAGTTGTCCTCTTCTCCTCTAGTTTCCAAGCCTACAAAGGAGAAGGAAGCAAAGTCAGCAAGAAACAGCCCAGAAAAAGGTATATGATTTAGGAGTATCATTTAGTTTAAGTTATTGTTTTTGTAAATAAGGTTAACTACACAAGGGGGAGGCATGGATTCCTTTTAAAATCTCTTGATTTGTCCTTAGAGCTTTTTCAGTTCCTTTGTGTAAGTTTAACAATTTATTCTTCTCTGGATACTTCAGTCTCAGAAGTTATAGAAAATGTAACAGTAAATGACCCATATTTATTTATTATTTTAAAAATATTTATTTTAATTGTATAAGTAATAGATAATTCATATAAAAGAAATTTAAATGGCACAGAAATGCTCATATCCCCACCCACCCCCACCCTGAAGTAGATGTGAAAACATTTTGGCCTATATTCTTTCCAGACCTGCTTCTGCATATAAACAAATATAAATAGACATCTATTTTTAAAAAAAGAAACACTTCATAAATACTGTTTTATAACTTGTTTTTCTATTTTTTAGTATATCATGGACATCTTTTCATGTCAGTACATGTGGATCTGACATGTACTGAGTATTGGGGTACAGAGTTTGGTTGTATTGTCATTTATTTCAGTAACTAGCTCAATATTGATGAACACTTAGGTTATATCCAATTAATTATATTGCAAACTATGCTCCAACAAACATTTTTATACTTACCTTTAATGATACTTTGGGGCATATTTCTTTAAGATAGAATAAATTCATAGAGGTATGAGGATGCTGGGTCACAAAGAATATGCACATTTAGTATTTTGATAGAGACTGTCAAATTGTTCTACAAAAGTCCATCATTCTTTTTATGTTTTTGAGTAACAGCTAAAAAATAATTTTTGAAGATCTGCTTAGATATGACCACTTCACCAGGTTGTTCAGTATATCCTAGTTTTCCAAGAGATCTAAATAATTATTAATAAAGTCACATTAACATCATTGTGATTAAACTCTTCAAAGGAATGAATGAATAAGTACTGTTTTGAATTTTTGAAAGAGTCACCATAGACCACTTTGGTATTTGCATATTAAGAACATCATATAGAAGCTATTTTAAACTTAGTGGTATACATGAGAACATCTACATGAATTTTACATCATCAAGTCAGGGTGTACTGTTTAATCTAAAAGGCATTCTTCTTCCCCTCACCTTACATCTTCTCTAGTTCCCAACCTTTTCAAAGTAAAAATTTTAGCTTAATGGAAATGGAGAATATTTTGAGAGCCAGTAAGTGAAAGAAAAGGTATAGTCAGATCAATTTCTGGAGAAAAAAGTGGAATCTTATATCTCAATGAAATATCTTTCAATAATAATTGTTCTTTTGAGGATTTGGGAAAATATAGTGGGCTGTTCATTATGAAATGATTTTATTCCCCTCATTTAGAAAAAGAAAAAGTCAATATTCAAGCATATCTAAGTCAATGGCAAGATGAACTTGTAAAAAAAGAAGAAAACATTAAGGATTTACCAAGAATGAATCAGGTATTCAGTTCATAAATTCTGGTTTTCTTATGTGTTTTATTAAAATGAATGTGGGTGTTTCCAAATCTAAAATAGCTAACATGCTATTACAAAAATAATCTCTGCATCATCTCTGTAAGTTTCAGATGAGTATAGAAGAGTGGGAGTAAAATTTTAAATGATTTTCTACTTTAAACACTTAAATGCATCTAGAGTTTCAGTACAGTCCTCTGCTGTGACATTTGTACCTATAGAAAAGATGTGTGTATAACATATATTTCAGTGTTTTCTACTTCTATCTTTATTAGAAATGTTCATTTATTCAGTAGACATTTTTTAGTGACTACTAGATGACATGCCCAATACTAGGTAGTAGGAATAAGAAATAACTAAAATAGGTTATACCCTGGTTCCTAATCATCTTGAATCTGCTCAGATAGTACTAACGACTACTGTTAACACAACTTTTGTTTTTGGCCATGTCATGTAGCATGTGGGATCTTAGTTCCTGGACCAGGGATCAAACCCGCACTCTCTGCTGTGGAAGCACAGAGTCTTAAGCTCTGGACCATCAGAATTCCCTATTGACACAATTATAAATCCATTTCTTGCTTGCACACTATTCAGTCATTGTATGTTCTTATATTTTTTAAATAAATTCTTTTGGTACAGATACTGAGGATTCTCAGAACTTAACCAAAATGAGAAATATGAAATAACTTCATTTTTCTCAGTGGAATAGGTAATAAGTACTTCTTAAAATTAATCAATATATTAATACTAAAATTTTAATAAACAGTGTTACAGACTAAGAAAGAAAGAAAAATAAAGCTTAAAGTTTGGTACAATAAATTTTTATAAAGTGTATCTTTTAGGGGGACTTCCCTGACAGTCCTGGGGCTTCCTGACAGTACTGGGGTTTCCCTGATAGCTCAGTTGGTAAAGAATCCGCCTGCAATGCAGGAAAACCCGGTTCAATTCCTAGGTCGGGAAGATCCGCTGGAGAAGGGATAGGCTACCCACTCCAGTATTCTTGGATTTCCCTTGTGGCTTAACTGGGAAAGACTCTGCCTGCAATGCGAGAGACCTGGGTTCAATCCTGGGTTGGGAAGATCCCTTGGAGAAGGGAAAGGCTACCCACTCCAGTATTCTGGCCTGGAGAATTCTATGGACTATTTAGTCCATGGGGTCACAAAGAGTCAGACATGACTGAGCTACTTTTACTTCCCCTTTCCCTGGCAGTCCAGTAGTGAAGAATCCATGCTTCCACTGCAGGGGGCATAGGTTGGATCCCTTGTTGGGGAACTAAGATCCTGCATGCCTTACAGTGCAGCCCCCACCCAAAGTATATTTTTTTTATTTGCTTTTTATTTACAGATAAACTTTTCTAGTAGGATGATTGACTTATAGGACTTTTGTGTTGGAAAAAAATTTTTATATTGGCAAGGATCTTCTAGGAATGTCTGTGGATTGTCTAGAGACAGTTAGCAAACAATCCAGTTTATTTCTTTACTAGGGCCCCTCCTTAGCCTTTAAAAAGAAACATGTCCACATGACCTCCTTGTATTACTGAATTGGTTCCAAAACATCCTTCCTTAAATTTAAGTCATCCTAGTCTGTTCATTAAGATTGATTAATTGAATGAATTATTTGTATGTAGGCAAATATGGGACTTTGCCTAATTAAAAGTATCACCTAACATTGAAGGAGTGCTGGCAGATACTGTCCAGGAATTATTGTATGTATAAAATATGTACATATATGTTGTTTGGGGGGCTTCCCTGGTGGCTCAGATGGTAAAGAATCTGCTTGCAGTGCAGGAGACTGGAGTTCAATCCCAAAGTCAGGAAGATCCCCTGGAGAAGGGAATGGCAACCCACTCCAGTATTCTTGCCTGGAAAATCGCACGGACTGGCGGGCTATAGTCCATGAGGTCACAAAGAGTCAGACATGACTGAGTGACTAATGCTACACACTATATACATACATATATACATATATATATATATATATATATATATAATTTACTGTTATTAGGCAACAGATGAGAAAACTTAAGTGGAATTTTCTTTCATAATTCATACCCATTTTTCTAGAACCAAAATTTACTTGGGGATTTATCATCAGTTCTTATAACTTCTATGGTGAGGGTTATGTGGTGCAGATTCTAAATAGAAGACTATTCACTTCTAAGTTCTCTTTATATATTTGCTAAGTCTAATAATGTGATATTTCTAACTTGTGTCTTCTAGTCAGAATTTATTCAGTTTTCAAAGACACTATATAACTTATTTCATGGGGACCCTGAAGAAGAATCATTATATCAAGCCATTGCTGTTGTAACCAGCCTTTTGCTCAGGATGGAAGAAGTTGGAAGGAAACTCCATAGCCCTCCATCGGCAATGAAAGGGCTGTCTGGTGCAGTCTGTGTTTCTGGAGTACCCAGTGAGGGGCAGGCAGAGAAACCCTTGGAGAAAGAACCCTTCTCGCCCAGGGAAGAACCTCAGTGGTCATTTGCGTTTGAACAGATTCTTGCCTCTTTGTTGAATGAACCGGCATTGGTGAAGTTTTTTGAGAAATCCATAGATCTAAAAGCCAAACTAGAAAATGCGAAAACCTCTCAGTTAAGTTGTAGAACCAAGAAGTAAAGCTCTTAACAGGCATTTTACCAAGATTCTTATAACCATCAGCTTGATTCCTGGAAATAGGGATCAGGGATTTATCTTGTTACCAATGTGTTTGAAGGTTAAAAAGAAGATATTGTAAGCACAATGATTTATTCCTTTGGGGTAATATCTAATTTTGATATTCTATAATTCGAATATACTTTTTATATTTCGCAAGACATGCAGTATCAGGGAGAGTATGCTAAATGTCACCACCAGAGGGCACCACCATATCACTTTTAGTAAGCAAATAACTAGTTTGTGCTGCTATTTACATATGAATTAGTGATGATTTTTGAAAATGTGGTGTTATGTTTGAGTATTAGTGATGCTGACATGCCATAATGATAAATCTTACTTTCCAAATTGCCTCAGTCCTATTACTGTGCTTTAGAAACTCAAACTCTTAGATCTGTAGCCTTAATTATCTAGAAGATTACCGTATGGGAACCTCATTTTCAAGTTATCTAACTGAAATAATATTAACTTCTTAAAGTTAATCTCATTCAGTCTTCTAGTATTACGTAGTTGATTTTTTTTTTAAGTAAATTCTACCTTCTCCCTAACCTGAGCAGTTCAGAAGCTATGACACACTTCCAGCTCTGTTACTAACAAAAATAAAAAACTCAAATACTGGGCTGATATGAGGAAAAATGATATTGGATTTGGATTTGAGCTGGTTAAAATGAGCCAATTCAGAAGGGTAAATAAATGTACAGTTAACTGTGTACACATCTCTCATTGGACTGAGAAGTTACTTGAAATTCCAAGCACTGCTCTTTGTGGTATTTTTCTCAGAGTAGTTTGGTTCTAATTTTAGATTTTGGATTTTCACCAGTCATATTTTAAGTTATAGTAGATAGATTGATTTATTGTATTAGTCTGACAAGTTCATAAAGTATACAAGCATACCTTGTTTTATTGCACTTTGCTTGATTGTGCTCCACAGATACTACAGTTTTTGGGTTTTTTTTTTTTTTTTTTTTGGCCACCACATGATTTGTGACTAGTGGGCTTGTGGGATCCAGGCTTACAGGATGGTAGTTCCCTACAGGGATTGAACCCGGGCCCTTGGCAGTAAAAGTGCAGAGTCCTAACCACTGGACCACCAGAAAATTCCCACAGATACTACAGTTTATTGAAAATGAAGGCTTGTGGCAATACTGCATTGAGCAAGTCTAATCAGTGCCATTTTTCCAACAGCATTTGCTCACTGTGTCTCTGTCACATTTCAGTGATTCTCACAATATTTGGGACTTTTTCATTATTATTATGTTTGTCATGGTGATCCGTGATGAGTGATCTTTAATGTTATTAATGCAACTCACTGAAGCCTCATATGATGGCTAGCATTTTTAAGTGATAAAATAGTTTTAATTAAAGTTTTTTCCTTTTTTATACATAATGCTATTATTGTATACTTAATAGACTACACTATAGTGTAAACATAACTCTTGTATGCCCTGGGAAACCAAAAAATTCATGTTATTTGCTTTATTGCAATATTTGCTTCTATCCCAGTGATCTGGAACCAAACCTGCAACATCCAAGGTATGCCTGTACTTGTGCATAAGGATTGTTAAGATAATGTATAGAATTTTGGCATCTATCTAAAAAGCTGTAATTTATCTAATTTAAATGTGTAATTTCTGTATACTTTATGCTGCTTATATTTCAGTCATTACAGTGAAAGTTCATTTAGAGATAATGGGCTTTGTTAGCACTTTAAAGAGAAAAAAACATAGCTGTCTGATATTCTGTGCTGTTTCTGATAAAAGCAATTTATAAATCAATTGATTTGGAAAACTGAGGAGAATGCATCCATTGCAACTTGTTTCTTCACAAAAGACTTTGGTTTTAAGCCTTTTGACTTTTCAGATTTGAAACCATGAGAAGGCAGACATCCTTTAAGAATGACCCAAGAAGTCTCCCTTTGTGGAAAAGAATTGGTATAATCAGCTTTTGGCAAGAATCCACTGTGAACAAGGCTTAACCCAGAGGGTTTCATCACCACAAAATGTGTTATTTTCAGAGAGATTCAAGAATTTTCAAGTTGACCCCTTGAAAATTTTTGTAAATTGGACTTGACCAAACACTTACTAGTAATGTCTTTAAAATGATTTTGTCAGCTTTGTCTTTTCAAGGAAATTACCACTTAAAGAGATAATTGCTAAATAAACATCTGTGCCTTTTCTCAGAAATGATTTGCCTGAAATGTGTCCAAATTTTAGAGTTCAGTTAATAGTTTGTATGTGAACTATCACACATCTGCTTTTAAGCAATGATTGTTAAACTATAGTAGCTCTATAAGACACAAGGCTCTGCTTATATTCAAATGCACTGTTGCACATTGTTCAATATTTTGTCAGTTGTATTTATAAAAAGATACTTTCTTAAGAGCATATGTTATTGATATTTGATATGATTTTAAAATCAGAATATTGAAGATTACTTAGTATTGTATTTTAGCCTAGATTAGTTAAAGTTGAGTACCTAAAGAGATTTTTGAGTTGCAAAAAGATTATACATGCAAGTTAAAAAGACAAACATTTATTTTCTGAGTCTGCAGGAGAAATAAACTGAACACATAGTTTTGTAGTCACTACCTTGTTGAACAAATGGGTTTTTCTTAGGTAGTTGTGTCACACTGAACCAGTGCATTGTACCTTATACATTAAATTAGGTGTTATAAGGTGGGCTTTACTTGTCTTTATAAAAATAAATGTTATAAATCTATTAAATAAATATGAAAATGGCTTACTTAGAGATCTTACTGTTATTTACTATGATGTATTTATATTTAACTCTATCACTTGAGGACTTCCCTCCTATATTAGTTAAGGCTCAGTTGCCGAGAACAGAATTAACTCTAATTAGTTTAGGCAGGAAAAGATTACCAGACATTAAGTCACTTATAGAATTATCAGGAGGACTGCCTCTAAATTGAGCATTCAAGAACAACTTCCAAAGCTATACCACAGCATCAGGTCACCAAGGGAGTTGCTAATTCTTCTCCGATTAGGAAACTGCCACTTCCTACTCCATGATGAAAAGCCAGCTGTATGGCTCCTGTCCCCAGAACCACACTCCACCTACTACTATTTACACCAGTGAAATGGATGCCAAGCATCCTGCCTCTCAGCACCCACAAGCTAGTGACTAAATTGCAGTAGGACAACCCAACAGCTGCACAACCATGTTTACCAGCAGAAACGGCAGAAGCGTAGCCTCCACCTCCCTTCTGCCAGTTGTCTCACGTTTGTATCTGACTGCCCTATAATGTCCAGAGTCCTGGTTGTGAGGGAATCTGGGAAATGTCCTTAGTTTCTTAGCCCCGGCAGTACAGAAAGGCATACTAAGAGGCTGGAATGGACACTGAGCACTGTGTTTGCTTTCTCTTGCTGGGTAACAAATTATCTCAATACACATTATTTCACCATTGCAATGAGTCAGGACTCCAGGCTCAGCTTAGCTGGGTTCTCTGCTTAGGATCTGACAAGCTGCAAAACCAAGGTTTTTTCCAAGGTGGTTCTTATTGTAGAGGCTTAACTGGGGAAGAATCCACTTCCAGCCTAACTCAGGCTGTTGACAGGAGTTATTTCCATACGGTTATAGGTCTGGAGGCCCCAGCTTCTCGCAGGCAGTTGACTGGAAGCCACCCCAGCTCCTAGAGGCTTTACTCAGTTCCCAGAAACTGCTTCTTCAGGCTTCCTGACCTTGCCATGTGGGCTTCACTCAGATGGCCACTTACTTCATCAATCCAGCAAGGAGAGTCTCTGAAGCAAGTCTGCTAGCAAGACAGTGTCTTATATAATGTCACATGATCTCACAGTGTGACATATCCCCTTTGCCATATTCTGTTAGTTAATTAAAGGTAAGTCACAGGTTCTGTCCACTTTAAAGGGGGGAAGATTACACATGAACATCAGGAGGCAAAGGTTCTAGGGAGTGCACTGTGGAGTCTGTTCACCACAAGAATCTATATTACCCACCTCTTTTCCCACACAGCCATACCCTTCTCATACTTCTGTAGAAGAGCTAATAGCATCAGTGGTATGCTTCTGACTGTCACAACAGAAATCCTCATAGCAAAAAAACGCACTAATCCTCTCTCCTAAGGGAAAATCCAAGTTTTTAGTCTTAATTCAATCTCCATCCCATCTTACATGTGAACTACAAAAAGTTAACTACCATCAACTCACCTTATATAAAGTAGAGAAGTAGGGAAAGAAATTTAAGTATATAATTCAGTTCAGTTCAGTCGCTCAGTCATATCAGACTCTTTGCGACCCCATGGACTGCAGCTCACCAGGCTTCCCTGTCCATCACCAACTCCTGCAACTTGCTCAGACTCATGTCCATTGAGTCAGTGATGCCATCCAGCCATCTCATCCTCTGTTGTCCCCTCCTCCTGCCTTCAGTCTTTCCCAGCATCAGGGTCTTTTCCAGTGAGTCAGTTCTTCACATCAGGTGGCCAAAGTATTGGAGTTTCGGCTTCAGCATCGGTCCTTGCAATGAACACCCAGGACTGATTTCCTTTTGGATTGACTGGTTGGATCTCCTTGCAGTCCAAGGGACTCTCAAGAGTCTTCTCCAACACCACAGTTCAAAAGCATCAATTCTTCAGTGCTCAGCATTCTTTATAGTCCGACTTTCACATCCATACATGACTACTGGAAAAACCATAGCTTTGACTAGACAGACCTTTGTCAGAAAAGTAATGTCTCTGCTTTTTAATATGCTATCTGGGTTGGTCACAGCTTTTTTTCCAAGGAGCAGGCGCCTTTCATGGCTACAATCACCATCTGCAGTGATTTTGGAGCCCCCCAAAATAAAGTCTCTCACTGTTTCCATCTTCCCCCCTTCTATTTGCCATGAAGTGATGGGACTGGATGCCATGATCTTAGTTTTCTGAATGTTGAGTTTCAAGGCAGCTTTTTCACTCTCCTCTTTCACCTTCATCAGGAGGCTTTTTAGTTCTTCGCTTTCTGCCATAAGGGTGGTGTCATCTGCATATCTGAGGTTATTGATAATTTCTCCCGGCAATCTTGATTCCAGCTTGTGCTTCATCCAGCGCAGCATTTCTCATGATGTACTCTATATAAGTTAAATAATCAGGGTGACAATATACAGCTTTGATGTACTCCTTTCCCGATTTGGAACCAGTCTGTTGTTCCATGTCTGGGTCTAACTGTTGCTTCTTGACCTGCATACAGATTTCTCAGGAGGCAGGTCAGGTGGTCTGGTGTTTCCATCTCTTTCAGAATTTTCCACAGTTTGTTGTGACCCACACTGTCAAAGGCTTTGGCATAGTCAGTAAGCAGAAGTAGATGTTTTTCTGGAGCTCTCTTGCTTTTTCCATGATCCAGTGGATGCTGGCAATTTGATATCTGGTTCCTCTGCCTTTTCTAATTCCAGCTTGAACACCTGAAAGTTCTCGGTTCCTGGACTGTTGAAGCCTAGCTTGGAGAGTTTTGAGCTTTGCTAGCGTGTGAGATGAGTGCAATCGTGCGGTAGTTTGAACATTCTTTGGCATTGCCTTTGGGATTGGAATGAAAACTGACCTTTCCCAGTCCTGTGGCCACTGCTGAGTTTTCCAAATTTGCTGACATTGAGTGCAGCATTTTCACGGCATTATCTTTTAGGATTTGAAATAGCTCAACTGGAATTCCATCACCTCCACTAGCTTTGTTTATAGTGATGCTTCCTAAATCCCTCTGACTGCACTCCAGGATGTCTGGCTTAGGTGAGTGATCACACCATCATGGTTATCTGGGTCATAAAGATCTTTTTTGTGTAGTTCTTCTGTGTATTCTTGCCACCTCTTCTTAATATCTTCTGCTTCTGTTAGGTCCATACCATTTCTGTCCTTTATTGAGCCCCCTCTTTGCATGAAATGTTCCCTTGGTATCTCTAATTTTCTTGAAGAGATCTCTAGTCTTTCCCATTCTATTGTTTTCCTCTATTTCTTTGCATTGATCACTGAGGAAGGCTTTCTTATCTCTCCTTGCTATTGTTTGGAACTCTGCATTCAAATGGGTATATCTTTCCTTTTCTCCTTTGCCTTTCACTTCTCTACTTTTCTCATCTATTTGTAAGGCCTCCTCAGACAACCATTTTGCCTTTTTGCATTTCTTTTCCTTGGGGATGGTCTTGATCACTGCCTCCTGTATATAATTATGTACCTAAAAAAGAAAGGCAGAAACTATGGATAGGTACAGTAGTCCTCATTCCTACAATGCAACCATAGTTGTGTTTTTTTTTTATTTATCATACAATAAATTAGCTTTTTTTTTTTATATATACACCTCTATGATTCTTTTTTTTGGTGGTGCAGGGTCTTTGTTGCTCCACACGGGCTTTTCTCTAGTTGCAGCGAGCAGCAGCTACTCTTTGTTGTGCTGCACAGGCTTCTCATTATGGTGGCTTCTCTTTTTGTGGAGGGCAGGCTCTAGGTGCACAGGTTCAGTAGTTGCAGCACATGAATTCAGTAGTTGCGGCTCGTGGGCTCAGTAGCTATGGCACACGATGGGCTTGGTTGCTCTGTGGCATGTGGGATCTTCCTGGACCAGAGATTGAACCTGTGTCCCCTGCATTGGCAGGCAGATTCCTATCCGCTGTACCATCAGGAAAGTCCCACTTATATGAATTTTTAACACAGGTATGTGTTCCTGTAACCATCACCGCAATTAGAATGCAGAACACAATTAAAATTCCTTCGCTCCCAAAACTCCCTGAAGCAGTCTGTCTTTTCATAGTCACATTCTCTCCCCACCCCTAATAACCACTTATCATCAGGGTTTTCCCTAACATATTAAAGACCAGATGTTTGCTGTCCCCAAATCCCTGCCCCTTGTAGCCATGTGACAAAGAATTGGTTAATGACATGCTTCTGCTTGAATTTCTCAATCTATATAGCAGAGCAGGAGAGAAAGTAAAGAAGACATTCTGGTGGCGGTAGTGGCATCTTCACATCAACTCTCTGGTTCTGAAGTAGGACTTCAAGTGCTTATGGATGCATAGACTTTATCCCCCTTTTTGAGGGAGAGGAGCTTCTTAGTGCATCTCTTGCAGGGCCCACGAATGGGCTCTTGTCTGACCTTGGAAATGAATTATCCAAGGAGACACATGCTGACAAAGCAAAAACTTTATTGAGAAGGAGCACCCAGGAAAACAGCACCAGAGTAAGGGAACCCAGGAGAACTCTACTACATGGCTCACAGGCTCAAATTTATGGTGATAGGGTTAGTTTCTGAGTTTTCACTGGCCATTCTGTCTCAGGGTCCTTGATGGTGGCATATCGCTCAACCAAGATGGATTCAAAGGAGAAGGACTCTTGGAAGTTGGTAGGACTTATGAACTAGCATCTCCTCTCTCCTTTTGAGCTTTCCTGAATTCTTCCAGTTGGTGGTGGCTTGTTAGTTCCATGTTCCTTACCAGGATCTCCTGTTGTAAAGTAATTCATGCAGATGGTTACTGTGGTCCCTGGCCAGGGTGGGTGGATTCAGTCAGCAATTTCCCTAACACATCTGTGAGCCCAACAGTTCAATAAAGTCTTTTTCTCCTTTTGCCAGCCAGAATCCGTTTCACTGGCTATCTAAGGTAAGGTTGATACATGTGACCCTGGGAGCCCTGTAGCACCATCTCCCTTGAGGCCAGGCTAACAAATTATCCTGGTAGCTACATTCCTAGGCTTACACTCACTGGCAGAAGGGCATTTAATCCTTAATCTCACATTTTACTGTAGCATCCATTTCTGTCATCAGAACTAGTTTTTCCCCCATCCCCAAAGCACCAAGCAGTAGATTTCCTATTCTCTAATTCTACTTGTCTTCCTTTGAGAGTAATGTCTTTTCTTTATGGCTGCTTTTAAGATCTTGGTGTTGCCAATGTTCTGCAGTTTCTCATTTATGATTTATCTAGCTTTTAAAAAAGTCATGTTTGACATTATTAAATTTTGATTATCAACCACCATTCTCCAAGACCTGCATGCCTTTTGCACAAGCCAAACAGGCAAATTAAATGAGGATGTAATAGAAATCACCTCCCATACATACATACATCCTTCAGATATTTGGTGGGCACTCAGCTGTGTGATTTCCCTGGGGGTGCAGTACTGACAGATACAGTGAATTCTACTTGGCCATTTCTACTATAAATAGCCCTTACTACACTGGTCAGGGAGCAAATGTGGTAGGTCTGCCAGTTGTTGAGTATTACTACTTCAAATATTCATTCATAAACTAAGAATCATATGATATATTTGCAGATCTACTGGATCCATTGTAGATGGATTTAGGATAAAATTTTATTTCTGGACTCCCTAAGCCCTGACTCTGACCAATCAATGACCATTGTGTTGTAAACTCTCCCCCTACCCCACCCCCACATTGGTCCTGGATGAATGTGAATTCATAATCAGTGTTCAAAACACTGAAAAGTGTGTGTTTTTGTTACAGAGTCCAGGCTCACTCTGCTTGCGACACGATAGGCCAATGAATCAGGAGATGAGGTGTTGAGGCAAGGAATAATGACTTTATTTGGAAAGCTGGCAGACTGAGAAGATGGCAGAGTAGTGTCTCCAAAAAAAGCATCTTATTGGAGTCTGGATACTAGTTTCTTTTATAGAACAGAGAGGGAGAGAAGATGAGGAAATAAAGTAAAAAGGCCATTTATCTTGCAAAATAGGAGGGGATGTGTTCATCTTTTCTTCAGCCACTCACAGGTTGGCAGGGTCAGATTGTCTCCCTGTGAGCTGAACAAAGCCACTTTAACATTCAGGCAGAGGGGCAGGGTTCCCTGAGGCAGGCCATTATGTATGATTATAATAACAAAAGCAATGAAAAGCAAAGGTTAAAGTCAAATAAACAGACCCAACATGGAGTCAGAATTAGTTCTTCCCTGTTACATTTCCAATTTCCTAGTGCATGGCTACCCAGGTAAATGACCAAAGGCCCTTCTGGCTAGAAAGAAGGAGGAAAGCTAGGGAGAAATCCACAATACATGCTTATGGTATTCTTCTTCAAGGGGGACCTGGCTTTCCCTTCCAGGGCCTCTGGGTGTGTGAACTGACTCAGGTCTGCAAATAAGTGAAATTGATAACCAAGCAGGCCCCTGTGGGGCTTCTGGGCACAAAAGTCTTTTTGTGTCCCCCATTTCTTGATTACAGGAAATAGGCTTCATTCGGCCTCCATTACCTTCCCTGAGATCCAAGGAGCAGGTCCAAACATTTGCTAATTGGAGAGGGAAAAGGATGCAGAGACAAGACAGTCAAAAGAAACAGTAGTGCAGCCTTGGGGCAGAGTCCTGGTTCCCCCTCAAAGGATACACTAGCACTATCTTTGAGCTGTTTTGCAGATACTGAAACCCCCCACCAGGTGGGAGAAGTTAACAGTATGCTGCACACACACGTAGACCTCAGACCAATTGAAACCAGAAGGTTGATGATGTTCTTTCCCACTTACCTCACCAACCAGTCAGAGGAATGTCCATGAACTCATTATGCCCTCTTTTAATCATTACTATAAAACTCCTCACCACCCACTCAAGACACACAGTTTGAGGGTATTAGCCCACTGTGGCCCCTTTTGCCTGGCAAAGAGATAAAGCTATTCTTTTCCACATCACCCAAAACTCTGTCTCTGAGAATTAATTCGGTATTGGGGTACAAAGGCTGGATTTGGCTTCAAGAGGCCATGAATCTCCATCATAATAACTCAAATTAGATCTTTATTCGCCAGGTAGAACTGTTTCCACTATGCAGATCAAGTAGGAATTGGTTGCTCATCTATTTCCATCTGAAGAATAATTAGCCATCACCAAACTTCTCTGCAGGTCAGAACATTCAGATTACTTCTCTAGCTATGTTCCTGTCATGTTAGCCATGCTCACCCCATCTCTGGTCATTAAGTGCTGCCACTTGTTCTCTGCTATTCTAAGATCTCATTATTCTCATTGAAATTAGCAAGTTACCTTCAGTTGCAGCATCTCTCAATCCTATCTCTGGCCTACTGAAGACTTCCACTGTACCATGTTCCAAGAGTGATAAGGCTCCTCTTGTCAATGTATTTTTCAGTGTCTTGTGGAAGAAAACATCCCCTAGGTCCTATTGGGGGACATGGTTAGGATGTAGATGAGTGGATCATGTATCATAAATGTATTCTGATGTTTTGATTTCCTTAAGCCTTTGGAGAACTTCCTTTACATTATACCAAGGATATCTGGCATATCAACTTCATTTAATATGGGCTAATTTTCAGCCTTGACTTCAGTCAACCAAGCAAATAGAACCACTTTCAAGTGGGCAAGCTAGTAATTGAATCCAGAATCTCTGATAAGTGGCCCAATTAAAATTACATTCCTTCCTCCAAGGCATAGTATCTATCCTTAAAATACATTCCCACACATATTCTCCAAATTTCTGCTGTTATAAATTAGCAAAATTTCACAATTTCCTCCTTCCAGTTCAGACTTATATTTGTATTCTTAGAGTGTCAGTTCAGTTCAGTCACTTAGTCCTGTCCAACTCTTTGCGACCCCATGGACTGCAGCACACCAGGCCTCCCTGTCCCTCATCAGCTCCCGGAGCTCGCTCAAATTCATGTCCATCTGCCATCCAACCATCTCATCCTCTGTCGTCCCCTTCTCCTCCTGCCCTCAGTCTTTCCCAGGATCAGGGTCTTTTCCAGTGAGTCAGTTCTTCGCATCAGGTGGCCAAAGTATTGGAGTTTCAGCTTCAACATCAGTCCTTCCAATGAATATTCAGGACTGATTTCCTTTAGGATGGACTGGTTGGATCTCCTTGCAGTCCAAGGGACTCTCAAGAGTCTTCTCCAATACCACACTTCAAAAGCATCAATTTTTCGGCACTCAGATTTCTTTATAGTCCAACTCTCACATCCATACATGACTATATTATGATCTAACTCTAGTTGTAGGTCTGGAAGCAATGAGAGGTGGTAGGAATGGTACATGAGGAAAATAGGCATTCCCTTGAAAGTAACTTGAGGATGCTGAAGCAAGGCAGGGCCAGGTTCATCAACTAGGGATGGCTTTTAGGACAAAGAAGTCTAATTGGTGAGGTACTTAGAATCATCTGAATTCACCCAAATATCCTCATTTCTATTCTAGGAGATCTCATCTAATCAAACAAATGCCCTTACTTTCCCCAAAGTGACACATGACAATGCTGTGAGTTCATTATATATTGTAATTCAAACACCTATAGGAATAAGACTCTAATTTTCAGCTATATGAAGCTGAATATGGCCTGTGTACCCTGACACTGAATTAATTCTTAGAGGTGGAGTTTTGGGTGAAGTAGAAAAGAATAGCTTTATTGCTTTGCCAGGTGAAGGAGGCCACAGTGGGCTAATGCCCTCAAAACTGTGTGTTGCAACCTGGAGAGGGTAGTGAGAAATTATTTTAATAATGGTTCAAAAAGGGCATGATCAGCTTGTGGACATTCTGCTGATTGGTAGGCGGTGAAGTAAGTGGGACTCAGCATCAACAACCTTCTGGTTCCAATCGGTCTGTGATCTATATCAACAAGAGATAATAGAAACTTACCATCCTCTGTTTCTTGAGCTGGCAATTTAAATCTTAGGATTATCATTTTCTTTTTTTTTAATTATTATTTTTTGCTGTGCTGGGTCATCATTACTGTGTACAGGCTTTTTCTAGTTTTGGAGGGAGGAGGCTACTCTTTACTTATGGTGTGTGAGCGTCTCATTGTGGTGGCTTCTCTTGTGGTTGAGCACAGGCTTTGGGGCACTCGGGCTTCAGTAGTTGCTGCACGAGGGCTCAGTGGTTGTGGCTTGCGGGCTCCAGAGTGCAGGCTCAATAGTTATGGCACATGGGCCTAAGTGTCCCTCGGCATATGGGATCTGCCTACCGCACAATTGCATTCATCTCACAAGCTAGCAAAGTAATACTTAAAATTCTCCAAGTGAGGCTTCAACAGTATGTGAACCATGAACTTCCAGATGTTCAAGCTGGATTTAGAAAAAGCAGAGGAACCAGAGATCAAATTGCCAACATCCCTCAGATCATAGAAAAACCAACAGAATTCCAGAAAAATATCTACTTCTGCTTTACTGAATATGCCAAAGCCTTTGATGGTGTGGATCACAACAAACTGTGGAAAATTCTTCAAGAGATGGGAATACCAGACCGCCTGACCTGCCTCTTGAGTAATCTGTATGCAGGTCAAGAAGCAGCAGTTAGAACCGGACATGGAACAATAGACTGGCTCCAAATCAGGAAAGGAGTACATCAGGGCTGTATATTGTCACCCTGCTTATTTAACTTATATACAGAGTACATCATGTGAAATGCTGGGCTGGATGAAACACAAGCTGGAATCAGGATTGCTGGGAGAAATATCAATAACCTCAGATATGCAGATGACACCACCCTTATGGCAGAAAGCAAAGAAGAGCTGAAGAGCCTCTTGATGAAAGTGAAAGAGGAACATGAAAAAGCTGGGTTGAAACTCAACATTCAAAAAACAAAGATCATGGCATCTGGTCCCATCACTTCATGGCAAATAGATGGGGAAACAATGGAAACAGTGAGATAATTTACTTTTTGGAGCTCCAAAATCACTGCAGTTGGTGACTGCAGCCATGAAATTAAAAGACATTTGCTCCTTGAAAGAAAAGTTATGACCAACCTAGACAGCATATTAAAATGCAGAGACATTACTTTGCCAACAAAAGTCCATCTAGTCAAAGCTATAGTTTTTCCAGTAGTCATGTATGGATGTGAGAGTTGGACTATATAGAAAGCTGAGCACCAGAGAATTGATGCTTTTGAATTGTGGTATTGGAGAAGACTCTTGAGAGTCCCTTGGATTGTAAGGAAATCCAACCAGTCAATCCTAAAAGAAATCAGTCCTGAATATTCATTGGAAGGACTGATGCTGAAGCTGAAGCTCCAATACTTTGGCCACCTGATGCAAGGAACTGACTCCTTGGAAAAGACCCTGAGGCTGAGAAAGACTGAAGGCAGGAGAAGAAGGGGAGATGAGATGGTTGGATGGCATCACCAGCTCGATGGACATGAGTTTGACATAAGCTCCAGGAGTTGGTGATGGACAGGGAAGCCTGGCATGCTGCAGTCCATGGGGGTCACAAAGAGTCACACATGACTGAGTGACTGAACTGAGAACACAGTTAGAAGTCATCCCACTCCATAGTTCTTGGGTTCATCATTACTGTCTAAATAATCTGTAGTAGCAGCTACCCAGACCACCAAGCCTTGCGTTCAGGAGGCACTTCATTGTAGATGCCTACTGGTTGTGATTTGATTGGTTTGCATTTTGTGTCATGAAATACTAGCATCTCCTTTTCTGAATACTAATAGAATTAGCACTACTTTCAAATCCAATCAGGCTATCTAATCAATTCTAATTTCCTGTTTTCCTGAAACACTTTTGGACCTCAAACAAAGCTAGTGGAGGTGGTGGAATTCCAGCTAAGCTATTTCAGATTTTAAAGGATGATGCTGTTAAAGTGCTGCACTCAATATGCCAGCAAACTTGGAAAACTCAGCAGTGGCCATGGGACTGGAAAAGGTCAGTTTTCATTCCAATCCCAAAGAAGGGCCATGCCAAAGAATGTTCAAACTACTGCACAATTACACTCATTTCACATGCTAGCAAGGTAATGCTCAAAATTTTTCAAGCTAGGTTTAAACAGTACGTGAACTGATAACTTCCAAAGGTAAAAGCTGGATTTAGCAAAGGCAGAGGGAGCAGAGACCAAATTTAGAGCATCAGCTGGTTCATAGAAAACACAAGGAAATTCCAGAAAAACATCTACTTCTGCTTCATGGACTATGCTAAAGCCTTTGATTGTATGGATCACAACAAGCTAGAAAATTCTTAAAGAGATAGGAATACCAGATCACCTTACCTGCCTCCTGAGAAAATGTATGCATCTCAAGAAGCAACAGTTAGAACTGGACATGGAACAGACTGGTTCCAAATCGGGAAAGGAGTATGTCAAGGCCGTATATTGTCAGCCTGTTTATATATTGTCAGCCTGTTTGTACATCTTGTGAAACGCTGGACTGGATGAAGCTCAAGCTGGAATCAAGATCGCCAGGAGAAATATCAATAACCTTGGATATGTAGATGACACCACCCTAATGGTGGAAAGTGAAGAGGAACTGAAGAGCCTCTTGATGATGGTGAAAGAGAGTGAAAAAGCTGCCTTAAAAGTCAACATTCAGAAAACTAAGATCATGGCATCCTGTCCCATGACTTCATGGCAAATAGATGGGGAACCAATGGAAACAGTGACAGACTTTATTTTCTTGGGCTCCAAAATCAGTGTGGATGGTGACTGCAGCCATGAAATTAAAAGATGCTTGCTCCTTAGAATAAAAGCTATGACAAACCTAGACAGCATGTTAAAAAGCATGAGACATCACTTTGCCAAGAAAGATCTGCACAGTCAAAGTTATAGTCTTTCCAGTAGTCATGTACGGATGTGAGAGTTGTACCATAAAGAAGGCTGAGTGCCTAAGAACTGATGCTTTCAAACTGTGGTGCTGGAAAAGTCTCTTGAGAGTCCCTTGGACTGCAAGGAGATCAAGCCAATCAATCCTAAATGAAATCAACCCTGAATATTCATTGGAAGGACTGATGCTGAAGTTGAAGCTCCAAAACTTTGGCCATCTGATGCAAAGAGCCAACTTATTGGAAAAGCCCCTCATGTTGGGAAAGATTGAAGGCAGGAGGAGAAGGGGGTGACAGAGGATGAGATGGTTGGATGGCATCATCGCCTCAATTAACACGAGTTTGAGCAAACTCCCGAGATAGTGAAGATCAGAGAAATGTGGGGTGCTGTAGTCCATGGGGTCACAAAGAGTCAGACAGGACTGAGCAGCTGAACAACAGCAAGAACCCCATGGAGCCTTGGTGGGGGAGGGAGCTGTTAGGAGACAGGCCTTCCTCCATATCCTCTGCTTTAGTTCCTCTCCAAAATATCTAGATAATAGTATTTGATGCACATTTTCTGAGTTGTTTTGCAGATGTAAAAAACCTTCCCCTGTCCAAGAATGGAAGATGTTAACTACTTGACAGAGTCCCAGGCCTCCTGGAGCCTAGGGACTGATAATGTCAACCCGTGATACCACCCTGCTGCCTCACCATCAGCCAGAGAAATGTGCACAAGCTGATCTCAGACCCTGCGACCCTCCTCCCTCACCTGGCTTATATTTTTTAAAACTTTTTATTTTGTATTGGGGTGTGTGCATGCATGCTAAGTCACTTCAGTCGCGTCTGACTCTTTGAGACCCTATGGACCATAGCCCACCATGCTCCTCTGTCCATGGGATTCTCCAGGCAAGAATACTGCAGTGGATTGCCGTGCCCTCCTCCAGGGGATCTTCCTGACCCAGGGATTGAACCCGTGTCTCCTACATCTCCTGCATTGGCAGGCGGGTTCTTTACCACTAGCACCACCTGGGAAGCCCATATTGAGGTATAGCCAATTAACAAACAATGTTGTGATAGTTTCAGGTGGAGGGCGAAGGGACCCAGCCATCCATATACATGTATCCATTCTCCCCCAAACTCCCCTCCCATCTAGGCTGCACTGAGCAGAGTTCCCTGTGCTATAGAGTAGGACCTTAGTGCTTTGCTGAAACCCTTCGGGGAGTTCCAGGCTTTAGAGCTTGAGCCACCTGTCTGCTTGCATAGCCCTGCAATAAACCTTTCTCTCCTCCAAACTCCAACATTTCAGTTTGTTTGGCCTCACTGTGCATTGGGCACCCAAACTTGCATGAACACTCGTGCCTTTGAGCGCCCTTCATTGGTCAGGGTTCAGTTGCAGAGAGCAGAAACCACGCTACCTAGTTTAAGGAGGAAGCATTGTAGGGAGATTCTTTACTGGCTGAGCCATCAGGGAAACCTATGCATATGATTAGCTGAACCTAAATCATTCAGAATCTCAGCTGAAAGGAAGTCCAGAAAGTGTGTGTGTGTCTTTTTATACTTTCCATCAACTGCATGACACACTAGGATGGGGGTTGGAATGGAGCTGAACACCAAGCTACCATACCTATCCTAACCCTCATCAAAGATTTAGTATATTTGGCTTTAGTATATTTAGTATATATCCTGGAATCCCAATTCCAGGATAACAGGAAACTCAGACTTCTTTCAATTTTCTTCTGTTTCTCTGAATCATTCTCTGCTTCTATGTGCACATAGACTTTCTGGTGCCTCTAATCAGAACCTGGCCAAAACCTTTAGCCCTCTCACCATCTTCTAAAAGAAATCGTAATGTTAGGGGAAACACTGACTGAAACTGCCCTCCCGGGCCAGGCACCATAGTAACCATTTGCATGAGTTATTTTATGACAGGAGGTCCTGGTAAGCAACACAGAACTAACAAGCCACCACCACTGGAAGAATTCAGGAAAGGTCAAAAGGAGAGAGGAGATGCCAGTCCATGTGTCCTACCACCTCCCAGAATCCTCCTCACTGGAATGTATCTTGGCTGAGCAACACCAGAAAGGACCCTGAGTCAGAATGATTGGCCAGAGACAGCCCGGAAATTAACCACATTACCATAAAGCCTGAGGCTGTGAACCACGTGACAGAGCAGTCCTCTTGGGTTCCCTTACCTTGCAGCTCTCTGCCCTGGCGCTCCTTCCCAATAAAGTCTCTTGCTTTTTCAGCATGTGTGTCTCCTTGGACAATTCATTTCTGAGTGTTAAACACGAGCCCACTCTCGGGCCCTGGAAGGGGTTTCCTTTCCTGCAACAAAAACACAATAAGTACTTGATGATTTTTGTCCTTTTCCTCAAGATTTGTGATATTATGAGAGAAAGACCATATCAAGGAACACATGGCCATCTGCCATCTCATTGCATTCCTGACTGGTTCCATTTTTTCCTCACTTACTTTTGAAGTTGATCCCTCAAGTTCATGTTCTTCCATGAATCCAAACTCTTTGTATATGGCTCTTCCTGTGATACTTTCAGTAATTTTATTTTAATTCCCATTACTCTCCTTTTATCTTACTTTTTATGTTTCAGCAAATGTTTTGGTCAGTTGAGATGTCTCCTACCATTTTTACTGTTTTTCTTATGCCAATTCTTTTGTAGATTATTTTTAAGTTTTCCCATCATTTTAGAGAACTTTTAAAAATTTTCAGTATCTTTTTGGAATTTGAATAGTGTGAGTCCTTAAAATGGCTTCTAGGGGAAAAAATCCATTTTCCTAACAAACACACTGACTACATTTGGAGTGGTATAATATGTTCATTTTACTCAAATGTGAAGGCAGCCTAGATTTGCAGAAAACTGAGGATTTTGTAAGCCCTTGCCAATGGCAACTACCAAAAGTCACCACTCCCAGTAACTCAAGCAAAACTACTGTTCTACTCCCATATTCACAGGTTTGTACACAGAGCCTCTTGGACAGATTTCCCAAGTTGACCAGGAGATGGAGTTTCCAGGAAAGTTGGACAGGACATAAAAATGGCAATATTTCAGCTACCTCTAGGAGTAAAGCCATGAGCTTCATCTCCTCCAGTAATTTACCTGAATGGCTTTTATGCCAGATCTCCAAGGGTTTCTCCTAGAAATTTCTGGGGCTTGTGCCTGCATTTTGAAAGGCAGACTATTATTATACTGAAGTTTCCTTCATGGTGCTTATTAAAATACAACTCTATATAAATTTTTTACAATTTTCAGAGTGATTTCATTATATAATCACCCACCCAAACCTCATTTCCAACAAACCCAAAGAAGTTGATAGGCTAAGGACTGGCCCCCTTTTTAAAGATGAGGAAACTAAGTCAATAGACCAACATATTACAGATAATAAATGACAGAACCTGAACAAGTACCTCAGGCAAGTCTCCTACTCACAATGTTCCCTCACCTCAGAAAATATTTGCCATAATAAAATCTGATAGGAATTTCACTGGTGGTCCAGTGGTTAAGACTCCACCTTCCAGTGCAGGGGTCATGGGTTCAATCCCTGATTGGGGAACTAAGAAGAACTAAGATCCCACGTGTCATGTGGTGCAGGACAAGTGGCACTAGAAAACTTGAATACCTCTATGCAAAAAATAGCAACAACAACTGATCATACCTTGCACCATACACAAAGATTAACTCAAAATGGATCATAGACCTAAATGTAAAACCAGAAGAAAAGAAGAAAAATGTCTGATAAGTTTGCACACAATGGATTTTTATTTTAAACTTTTCTTACCTGTGGAAATTGTCATCAGTTTTCCAAAGGTTCTTTGATAATTAAACAAGTTTCCTTGGATCTTTTTGAGCAGGGGACATTTTCACTGTTAGCCCAAGGTAAAACCACTACTCCCAGGCTCACAATTTCACAACATAGTCCTGTCACTCCTGGGTGTCCATGAAAGAGTTACACACATCTACAGACTCGATATGAAATTTGAATTTAAATTGAATTTGCTCCGCCACATCCTCAGAGATCATGAGAAGGTGAGGAAATGGAACAAGTACGTCCTTTCTGTCCAGTGTAGACATCGGCTAGGACAAGACGCTGACCCTAGACCAATCTTCCTAGGTTTCATTGGTTCAAGAAGGAGTTTTCAGGCCCGAATCCCACCATTCACCCTTCTCTTCCAAGTTTTCCGCTGAGGTACTGATGAACCTATTTACAGGGAAGAAATGGAGACACAGACATAGAGAACGGACTTGTGGATGCAGTGGGGGAAGGAGAGGGTGGGACGAATTGAGAGAGTAGCATGGACATATATACACTACCATGTGTAAAACAGACGGCTTGTGGGAAGCTGCTGCATAGCATGGGGAGCTCAACCTTGTGCTCTGTGACAACCCAGAGGGCTGGGATAGGGAGTGGGTGGGAGGAAGACTCAAGAGGGAGGGGATATATGTATACTTATAGCTGATTCACATTGTCGCATGAAACCAACACAACATTGTAAAGCAATTATCCTCCAATTAAAAAAATAAAGTAAAACTAATAGTGAAAAAAAAAAGGTTTCCACTGAGAAACCTATAGGCACACAGAGTGATTAGAACAGCAAGAGAAGTGTCTTTTATTAATAAAAGCTTGATATGAGAATTCAGATACACTTGGTAATCCCTCCTCCCCTCATTCTCTCTGTTTTAGAGTTCTCTGGTTTCACAAATTAATCAGAAAACACAAGCTACTCCTCCTCTGAATCTGAGAATCTAAGGTGGTCAGAACAAATGTGGCCTGACCTGAGAGCTCAGTTGGTAAAGAACCCACCTGCAATGCAGGAGAGCCTGGTTCTATTCCTGGGTCAGGAAGATCTGCTGGAGAAGGGATAGGCTGCCCACCCCAGTATTCTTGGGCTTCCCTTGTGGCTCAGCTGGTAAAGAATCTACCTCCAATACAGGAGAACTGGGTTCGATCCCTAGGTTGGAGAAGGGGAAGTCTACCTACTCCACTATTCTGGCCTACAGAATTCCATGGACCAAAGAGTCGGACAAGAGTGAGTGACTTTTACTTAACTGAAATCATTCTGAGCAGGTGGAACCAACAATATAGTCTATAGATGTATAGATCACTTTTCACTGTGATGACCCTGCTCACCAGTGAGATGTAGCGTAATGATTGATCTCAGACCCACCAGATTAGCAGCTTCTATGCAGGAAGAGCTCAGAAAGAGGTATAGCAAACGTCAGTTTGTAGGTAACCTGAATTTGCTCTTCACCATGGACCAAAGCTGAAGCATGGAGAGGAGGCTTAAAAATGCTCCCTTTCCTAATATGAGAGAGAATACGCTCACTGTTCCACATATGTTTGCTGGGGAGGAGTTGATTTTGATGTTGGCTCCCTCTCAGGTTGCCATGGTGATGACAGAGAGAAGAGTAAGTGACAGCATAAAGAGAAATCCAGTGTCATCCAGAGATGCAGTGTTCCAGGAGGAATTAACAAGATTCCCCTCACAGTAGAACCAAACTTGCTGGGGCTTCCGAGTACCATAGGGCCTGAGGAAGAAGGGCCTTCTCTTTGGGCCCAAAGACCTGTTATCTCCGCAGGGCTTGTGCTGCTACCAACGTGCCAGAATGAGAGGATCCCAGCCTCTGATACTGACACTCAAGCCTGTGTTCATGTCAAATGACACCGAGGGCTATTATAATATTGCTTCCCTTAGTGCCTGCAAACAGGTGTTACCAATCAGGACCCACACAGATGACACACATCAGCACCTCCCAGTGTCTGGGCAGATTTGCAAACAGGGCAGATTTGCCCTTCTGAGGTCCCGACGGTTCAGTCCAACACAAGTGGCTAACCAAGTTGGCTGTGAATACAGGACAGCAGTTAATTTCTCCCACAGGTTGGCAGGGGAGATAATGTTCATCTCACCTCAAACCTATCATCTGACATTTAATTGTATTCTTGGCATGTGTTAGAGATGTGGCTATATTGGGTAACCAGTCCCGGGAAGTTGCTATCTTTTCTTTTAGGAAAATAACATGGTTTGACAGTTTACAGCAGATGCAGTCCTGGCCTTAGAAACAGGAAACCTTTTGTCAGAGTGTAGTGATGTGGCTTCCACACAATAAAGCTGTATCCTGGATTATAGATGCTTCATGTTTAGCCAGAGCTCAGAACGATTGCAAGGATTAGTGGAAAAGCCCTGGACTCAACATAAGATTTAGGGGTCCAGTCTTGGCTCCTGTACTGACTTGTGGGGCAACCTTGAACCAATCGCTTCTCTCATCATCTTCAATTTCCTTATTGAAAGATGGGAATATCTCATGGGGAGTAATAAGAGACTCAAATGAGTCCATGGATGCCAAGCTGCTCTGAAGTGCAGAAAGAGCCCAGCCTGTATGTAAAGCCAGCTTACTAACATCACAGGATAGTGAAGGACAAAGATGTACAGTCCAAGGTACTTGAAAGTATCCATGGAGAAAAACAAATGTTTTAACCCATTTCTTGCCCATAAGCCTTGGGTAAGCGTTGACAGTGCCTCCCTTCAGGGGAGACTGCAAGCTTGGAGGCACCAGGGACCTAATAGAGCCAAATAGGGAAAGACAGGGAAACCTGACGTGCTGCAGTTCATGGGGTTGCAAAGAATCGGACATGACTTAGCGACTGAACAACAAGGGAAGTCAAGGCAAGCCAAGGATGTGATTACTGAAATGATACCATGATGGGGCTTCCCTGGTGGCTCAGATGGTAAAGAATCTGCCTGCAATGTGGGAGACCTGAGTTTGATCCCTGGGTCAGGAAGATCCCCTGGAGAAGGAAATGGCTATCCATTCCAGTATTCTTGCCTGGAGAATTCCACGGACAGAGGAGTTTGGCAGGCTACAGTCTACGGGGTTGCAAAGAGTAGGACACAACTGAGCCCTCAAGTGTGTGTCCAGAAAATGATTATATATATGCACACATTTTATAAATCTATATCTATCTATCTCCACACACACACACACACACAAACACACATGACACACAACACACGACATACTGAGTCTCAGATCTGTAACATGCCCAGTACTCTGCTAAGTATTTTACATGTATTATCTAATTTAATCCTTATAATTACCCTGTGAATGTATTATCATACCTGTCTTATAGATGAAGGAACTGAGGCTTAGAGACTAATTTGCTATTTTGGCTGTCATCGTTTAGCTAGCAAAGAACCCATATTTGCAATCCAGGTGTGTGTGTGTAGTGTGACTCCACAGCCTGTTCATATAACCACCCGGCACTAAATTGTTGGCCATAGAATCTCCTGGGTGCCTGGACCTCCTGATCCCTCACCCAATGCTAAAGGTCTACGGTCAGTTTGGAACTCAGCCACCAGGAGGCGCTGCCTCCCATGCTGTTAATGGGCAGCAGTTGAATTGCTGGGGACTTGTGCATGCTGCGTGCTAAGTCGCTTCAATCATGTCCCCACTCTGTGCGACCCTATGAACTGGAGCCCGCCTGACTCCTCTGTCCATGGGATTCTCCCAGCAAGAATACTAGAGTGGGTTGGCATGCTCTCACCTAAGGGATCTTCCCGACCCAGGGAATGAAGCTGGGTCTCCTGCATTGCAAGCAGATTCTTTACCATCTGAGCTGCCAGGGAAGCCAAAGCTGGCTATTCTCTCTCAGGGAGGGAAGAATTCTGGAAGAACCCAGAGCCCAACTCCAGGTTTTTCTTGAGTTCTTGCTCAACCCCTTTAATTCACACTTAGCCCCAGGGCCCAGATTTCCCCAGTGATGGGGATAAAAATGCCTTGCACATCAGTTTATATGCTTCTCTTCCATGTAGGCCACAGAAGGAAATGAGTAGAAGGAGCCGAGCGGTTAAGAGCCAGAACTCCGTGACTACACTGTCTGGGTCTCCCTCAGGTTCCCCACTTTCTGGCCTTGCTGAGGTCATTTCAACTCTCTGAGCCCCCTTTTCCTATTTGTAAACATGAGGATAGCACCTCCCCACACCACCCTGCTGGGATTTGGTGAGCCTTGTTCAGGATAAAGCATGTGGAGTGCTGAGCTCAGTGCCTGGTGCATCTCAGGAGAGCTGTGCTATTGAAAGTTTCTCCTTCTGGGCCCAGACCCTTCAGCCAGAAGGAAGCTCGCCCAGCCAGGATGGAGTCCACACAGAGGTTGCACAGCGCTGAGGGGAGGGAACAGAAGTCCTTCATCTGGCCCTGGCCTCTGGTAGCCCTGTGCTCCAAAGGGCCCAGGCTCTGTGAGAGGCTGCCACTGCCCAGCAGGAGACCCTCATATATCCCTCTCTTGGTGACACCTTTCAGCAGCCCTCAGCTCTTCCTGGCTCAGAATTGTTCCTAATCTCTGACTTAACTTCCCTTCAGCTGGAGTTGAAACGTTTTCTCTCTTGCCCTCTCACAAATTGAATCCTTCACCAAGCTCTGTAGACTCTACTTCCTGAAAGCACTGGGGCTCTGCCATGAGACAGACCGGAAGCCTGGTTCTGCTGCTTATTACTGGTATAACCTGGGCAAGTGCTGTAATCATTCAAATCTAGGTTCAGCCATTGATTCATGGTGTGACCTTAAGCAGATTCCTTAAACTCTCCAAACCACAGTTTGTTCACCTCTAAAGTGGGGATAATAACAGTACTTATGTATCAGAGTTGTTGTAAGGATTAAATGAGGTAATAGGGTAAAGTGCCTCATCCTAAGAAGTGGCCATGCTCGTAGTAACCTCCACACAAACACACAGACCCAGGGACAAAATCCTTACTAACCTTAAGTTTCTCATTCATAAATGGGCATAAGAGTGGTGTCTCCTCAGGATTGTTGTGATTATAGTAGCATAGGAGATCATGGCGGCCAATGCGAGCAGCAAGTGCCTTGGAGAACGTGTGACTACCACTTCCTAAAGACTGGTTCTTTGCCAGGTTTTCTACCTGGGTTTATGCGCTTGCCCAGAGGTTGCTACAAGTCTTGCCAGCTGGGGAGTAAACCCAAAACATAGTAACCAACACCAGGCCCCTGAGAGGTCCAAACAGTGAACTCAGGCCACCCAACAACTTTGATTGGGAGGAGGATTGGCCACCATTTTACAACAGGGGCCTGGGTTGAAGAGGAGACCAACTGCCCACTAGATAACCACACAGGTACAGTCCGGGAGAAGAGGAGAGAGATGGAGTTGGTAACAACCACTGGGGTTGGAGAGAGGGCTTTCCTTGCCCAGAAACAGAGGAGAAAATAGGCAACTCTTAACGAGTATATGCAGCGTGTATGTGTGTGACTGTGTGAGTGATATAATCAAGGACTACAGAGATGTAGTGAGAAGGCTGAGTGTAGAGAACTGACCTTGACACCTGAGGCGAGTGGGCCTATGATGGAACCAGCAGTGTCAGATACGGGAGTTGAACTGAGGTGCATCTGCCTCCAAAGCTCATGCTCTTAATCACTATAATATTAATGCCTGGCATGGAGGAGGTGCTCAATGAACATTCGTTTAATGAAGGAATTCACACAGCTGCCTCTTGGTGGAAAGTTTTCTCTCTCCATCTCTACCTGGGCCCATTCTTCAAGCCCCAGCTCAAATGAAGATTTGCACTCAACCAAAGTACCCTGTTCTCATTGTTATGGGGGAAACAGGAGGAGTAGTGCTGGGATGAGGACATATGGGCAACTAGGGTGGGCCAGCTAGGTGGAGCCAGAGGAAGGACTCAGTTTTGCAAAGATTCCCCCCACCCCAAGTCTGTGCACTGGATCTGATGTTGCTACAGTGAATGGATACATCCATGACAACAAAGCAACTCACACTGTACTCTGATTAGTCAGAACAGTGACTTCCAATCACTTAGCAACTATGTCGGGGGAAGAGGATTGGAAGCCATTTCAGGGCAAGGGACTGGGAGGAAAATGAGACAAAATGGCTGCCACTGACCAATGGCACATGCTCAGTAAGGGGGAGGAGAGAGGGAAGTAAGAGGAGCTCATTGAGTTAAGAATTACTGCCCCAAGGGTTTTAGGGTCTTTAAGCCACTGGGGATTTAGGGATTTGTAATTCTATGCTACATAATACCCTAAAACCAAAGATATTGGGATTCCAAAGATTTTAAACTCCTACTACCTATGGTACAAGGACTTGAGCAATTTTTGAGCTATGAAATGCTCAAATGAAATGAAATGCTGGGAGCCTAGGACCCAAACAAGGATTTTAATCAGAACACTGGACATGTTAAAAATACTAATCCCTCTTCAACTTCAAATCAACCTTGGTTTAACTCTTGGGATAGTGGTTTCAAATAGTCTTTCACACCATCTAGAGACCTCTGATGGTACCTCACAAAAAGGGGGTGAAGAGAGTTCGTTTACATAGAGAGGACACCAAAGTAGGAATTCTGTGTCTTCCATTGTAATTCCCAGGGCAGCTCCTGAATCTTTATCTGGCTTGTATGTTGGCCCTCTGCATTCAATTCAAAAGAAGGGCGTTCCTGCTGAAGCTCAGAAAATAAGTTGAAGCCACATTTGGTCTGTTTCCTTTTGTTTGTTTGCTTAATGGGGGACAAACGATACATCCTGAGATTGGTAAACCATCAAATGGTGCCAGGGAGATCAGGTGGAGATGACTGATAAATCAATCTTTAGTTGAATAAATCCAGTCATTAGCTGACTCTAGCCTACTAGCTGATTTCTATCATAAAATTAATAATAACCACTGCTACAACTATGATTACTATGAATACCACTACTTATTGTGTGCTTTTACTATGTGCCAGGAGTTGTGCTAAGTACTTTACATATATTATCTCACTGAATCCTTACAACAACCCTGAGAGGAAGTACCATGACTTTTCCCATTTTACAGATGAGGAGACTGGGGTTCAGAGTGGATAAGTAGCCCAAGGTTATACAGCTAGAAGATTGGTAAATTCCACTTTACCTACAAGCAGAAACAGAGTGGACTAAAAGGATTAAAGTGATCAAAGGTCAACTGCCTGGCAGGCTTAATTAAGGAACGAAGTTAAATTTTGACCAATAGATGGCACCAGTGTGTGTTTGGTGGGCTGCCCAAGGCTGTGTCCAATTAAGGGAAGTCCCAGGGAGAGCTCAGAACTGGAGCAACCTGTCTTAAGTTGAGAGAGGAGAGAAAGAAAGATGGGCAGTGTTCTGCTCCTGAATCAGATAATGCTACCCTGTCCTGTCTGTAGCTCAGCAAAGACATGGGAAGCCAGCAAGTGAGGGGATGGAGGTGGTTCTACTAAGAACTGTTTTAAAAAGATCTGCAAATCTTTTTCCTTCAGCATTTCCTGGGCACCTCTCTTGTGCCAGACAGTGTGCTGTGCAAAAAAGTCACGTGGTGATATCAAACATGGCCCCATCTTACTGCAAAGGAGCAGAGGTAGATGCTATGGTAGAAGGCTGAGGTACTGAATGATGGGGGCACCCAGCCTGGGCTTGGGAGTCTGGGGAGACTTCTCACAGGAGAGGTGTCTGAGCTAGTCTTGTTGGATGCATGGGAGCTTATCAGACAAAAGTGAAAAAGCATTCCAGACAGCATTAAAGCCACAGAGGAATTAGAATCCATGACACATTCAAAGACAGGAAGCATGAGCTTCAAGTGTTGAGAGACAAGTCTAAAGAGACAAGCAGGAACCAGGCAATTGAACAGCCTAGAATATCAAGTTGAGGGCTTGATTTGTGAGTGTCTGAGTAGAAAAGCTATAGATTCCCAGAAAGATCTGTGACTTAAAAAACAAAGCCCAACTATTGCTGAGGCAATGAAAAGCTGTGGTAGGGCTTTGAGCAAGGGGCACAGCATGGTCTGATCTAGTGGCCTGTAGGCTTCCCAGGGGAACTAGAGGTAAAGAATCCTCCAGCCAATGCAGGAGATGTAGAGACAAGGGTTTGATCCCTGGGTTGAGGAAGATCCCTTAGAGAAGGGCATGGTAACCTACTCCACTATTCTTGCCTGGAGAATCCCATGAACAGAGAAGCCTGGTGGGCTACAGTCCATAGGGTCACACAGAATCAGACACAACTGAAGCAACTTAGCACACACACACACACGGAGGATGAATTGCAGTGGGACATGCTGGAGGCAAGAAAATGACTCAAAGGCTGTTCGGGACAGGGGTGGGTCTGAGGAGCTGAGCTATGGCAGATACAAAGGGACTTGAGAAGGTAACATTGTTAGGACTTGGTCGCCTCTCAAGGCCCCTCCCCACGGGCACAGGCTCATCATCAAGGCTCAGCTGATGCTGCATCTCTCACCTTCCCCCACCTCCAGCTCTGCTTCTGACTTTTAAGCTGCCCTCTGAGGTCCTTTTTTTCCCCCCTTTCCAAGCTGTCTTTAAGGTTTAATCAAATCTGATTGCACAAGTTGACCAAGAAGGCCTGGCCCTATGTTGGGCCTCCCGTGTACATCCCTGTGAAGAAAGATCTGTCAATTGACCTCCGGTAGAGCAATGGATTGGCCTTGAGCTGGTTTCTGACCCTCTGCCCATGACTTCAAAACATGGGCAGAGTTCAGTTAAGAAATCAGTCCAGTTCCAGGAAAAAAGGTAAACATCATCTAGTTTATTTTTCTCCTGATTCGTCTCATGCCAAAATACAGACCCCAGTAGATAACAACCAAAAGGGAAGAGGTCCCCAAAGTAGACTGATGTTTTAGATGTCCCCTTTCCTTCCTGCAAGGTCCGTCAGAAAGGCACCCCAACTGGTGTTGGTGTTGCATCCGTGGAGGTGAAGCCAGAAGTCAGGCTTACCACAGGAAGACAGGACTTCATGGCCACCTGAATGGTTGGGGAATCAGAGCCCTGAAGAGGACAGTTCTCTGCATAGGCATGCTTCATCCTCATCTGTTCCCTGGGGGGTTCAGAAAGCAAGTTTTCCTTCCCCTAGAGTTCCTAGGACCCTCTTGTTGGCAACACAACAGCAACCCAATAAGATGCCAGAGGGCTGGGCTCACAGATCTGTTGGGTGTAGCCAGGGTGAGCTGGTAACTTGAGGACCCAACTTTCAATCCAGAGAACTGTTCCTGGGAATTACTGGCTAATCAATGCCCTGAAACGTTGCCAGGCATAATGAACCCCATCAGACTAACTGGTTCAATTGGGACAGGTCAGGGGCAGGGAGGGAGAATGAGCTGTGGCCCTGTGTGGTGCTGACCCTGGTACCTTCACACACCCTTCTGGCCCCTTTCCATCTGCTTCTTCTTTCTCCTCCTCTTCTCTTTCCTCCACTTCCTCCTCCTCCTCACTGGTTGAGTCCTCATAGAGGTTGATGGTTGCCTGGACAGGGAAGTTCTTCAGTAAAATCTCCCCATCACTGTACAGGTAGTCAAAGGAGCAGGATTTAGGCCAGAAGAGTCTGTGGACAGAGAAGAAATATGTCCCCAACTTGGATAGGCTGCCATGTGCAGAGGGGTCAGTAGGACCAAGAAGGAAGCCAGCCCCTAAACTCCTTCTAGTTGCAGTAATGGGGTGAGATGGAAAAAGAAGAAAGGGAGCTTTGTAACAGAACCTTCTGGAGTGTTACAAAATGGCTCCATGCAGGAAGGTCATGTCTGGTGGGCCTATAGCTGTGAAGAGACCCAAGCCTGGCATATATCAATCCTGCAACTGATCCCACTCCCTACTCCCCACCCCAGAAGGCCTGCAGCCAAGAATTTTCTAGCCCCGTGTCCTCCATCTCCTACTAAGGCTTTCTTCACTGATCTCTCCACAGAGGCTCATTCTTAGGGGTCACTGACAGTGACTCCAGAAAAGGCAACCTTGGCCAAGTCCCTTAACCTCTCTGAGCTTCCATTTCCTGGTCTGTAAAAGAGTGATCATAGCAGTACCTCCATCCTCCTGCCTCATAGTGCTGTTGTGAGGATTTAAAAGGCTAATCGATCTACATCAGGCTCTGCGCCTGGTGCCAGAAGCTTACCTGACCGGGTGATGGAACTCAAAGTCAACCTTCGTGACCTTGGCACCTGTTGTCCTACCGGGGGCCTGTCAAAAGCAAAACGCATGTGGCTCAAAGTGCATGGTCAGATAACTGCCTCTTCTGTATCAGGGGTCAGCAACCTGTAGGTAAGATGATCTAGAAAAGACCTTAGACATCTCTGGGGCTCAGTACCCCGCCCCATAAGGGGATCTGTCCTGGTTCTAGTTGAACAACAAGTGGACAGAGTCTGGGGGGTTATTTGCTTTCCTGTCCTTGTTCTAACACCTGTTTGGAGATGGTCCAGGGGGACAGAGTTCTACTGGAGCAGCAAAGATGCGGGGGTTGGGGGGTGGGAAAGAATGCTGCCGTTGGGTGCCAGGAGACCATGATTCTAGCATTAGCCCCACTTCACATGCACCGTGGAGCCTGCCTGTCTCCACTCACCAAGGAGCTGCCACCGAGTTCAGGCGGTGCGCGCGTATCCTGCCCATGTCCCTCTCACGCTCTGGGGCTCAGCTTTCTGCACAGCTAAATTGCCCCAGAGGCCTCGGCTCCCTGCCTTCCTCCTAGAACTGTTGTGGGACTCAAAAGTGGGCAAGGCTGGGAAAGTGCTTTTCCGGGTCTACAGCCTGAGTCAAAGGTCAGAGGTTGGGGTCCCCTCTGGGAAGGGACCAGGTCTGAGTGCCTGCACGTGGTCATGTGTGTGTGTGAACACGTGGGACAGGGGCTCCGACTCACCAAATCCACACGTTTCCTCACCTGCCTGGGGAGGTCATTTGTAGAGGTCAGCCAGGGCCTCCAAAGACAAGCTCCTCTAGGACAAAGAGGAGAGATTAGTTGGTGGAGGAGAAAGAGTCTGGCCTCCCTGAGATAAGAAAAGAAGCCCTCCAAAAACTTGCCTCGGATTCCATCTCCTACAGGAAGACTTTCCTAAGGACCCTGAGTCTAGGTCAAGACAGATGGCACTCCTCTGCTTCAACAATATTATCACATCTGTTGCATGATTATCTGTTTAGTTACCTTAGAGCTTCTTAAGGGCAGATTTATGTTCAATGGTATCTGAGTCCCCAACACCTAAGCATAATGCCTGGTACACAGTAGGTGTTTTGGTCAATGTTTAGTGAATGGTTAAACGTTGGGAGGAATGAATGAGGGTTGGGTAGAAACTATCTTGCCCCCTACCTCCTGCCCCCAAAAGTAGAGCTCACAGTTCTGCCCTCTTCCTGGGATGGGGAAAGGGGCCAAATATATTTCTGAGTCCACTGCTTCCTCACTAGACTTCAAAAGGTAATGAAAAAAGCAAATGGAAAGCTTATGGTGTGGTCAGGAAAGAGACAGTCCCTTGGTCATTAGCCTCTTGGCACTTTGAACCTCATTCCCTGCTCTTCAGCCTAGGTCCTATCCAATCCAGATTTCCTGGTAGTCTCCCCTTTGCCCCTCAGTGGACTGAGCAACTTGGCACACGAGGGCCTGGCTGCTCAGTTTTCAGCTTTGGCAATGCCCACTGTCCCCAAGTCTCCTCCTGTCAATCAGAGGGATTAGTGAGGTGAAGAGCCAGCTGAGATATTAGAGTCTGAGTTGTGGAGGGAGCACAGAGAACAGGGGGGCCCTGGACTTCTTATTTCCTTAGTTGTCCCAGGAACCCCACTAAGCTTGAGTTCAAATGACCAAAGGCCAAGTTCCACTTACCGTTCATGTTTATTTACTTCTTGTCCAGAGGAGAGAAGGGGCGATGGGTTTCCCAGGTAGGGCAGTGCCAGGGAGTCCTGTGCTAGGGCTGGAGTTGAGGCCAGGGCCAGAGCAGGGGTGGCAGCAGCGGGGGCAGGAGGGTCCATCCTTAGGGTGTAAAGGCCAGGCAGGCTGTGGGGGCTGCGATTCCTCTGAGTGTCCCGCACTTTTCTGGCTTTTCCTGGGAGACAAACTTTTTATAAGGTCTGCCTGGACTCATAAATTATTCAGGGACATGCCAGGATGAGATACCTGGGGAGCAGTGTGTGTGTGTGTGTGTGTGTGTGTGTGTGTGTGTGAAGATTTAGGAAAAGGGGCTTGGGGAGGGATACCCGTGTTCCTGGGTGTGAAATTTCTCCCAGTTGAATAAACAGAGTCAATAGGCAGGGGGGAGGGCGGTTCTTTACCTCCAAGTCAGAAAGGAAAACACAAAAGGGGCAAATCGAACACCATTTGTGCGAATTCCCCAGGTGGTAGCAAGGCCTGAGGGAAGGGAACAAGGGAAGTGCCTTAGAAACCACAGAAAGTTGTCAGGTGCTGGGGAGGGAGACCAGTAGCAAAGTTGGTTTCCATTGAGAAGGGACAACTGAGGCAAGTGAGACTCACTTTATTTCGGTTCAAACCCCAAATAGATTGGCCAGGTGGACCGGATATGGGGTGACCACTATGACGCATACCTCCCGGGTTAGAGAGAAATGGAGCATCTGGGTGGGGCTGGTCTGGCTGCCTGTGGGTTGGACCTCAAGTCTTCTTTCCACGCCCTCCCCTTTACTGGGCAGTACATTTGCAGAAGTGCCTGACTGAATCCCCTCTCCAGCCTCAGCCATCTGTGGTTTGAGAAGGGAGCGCAGGCAGCATTTGCAGGGGTTTCCAGGTCAGATTGCTGTTCTCAAAGCTCAGCTTCCAGTCCGGGCGCCAGGGTGCTGGGGGAGGTCTGCTGAAAGACCATCTCTGACCCCGGTGCCTGGGTTCCTGGCGCCTTGGTTCCCTCTAGTGTGAGAGGAGGATGCAAGCCCAGTGGTTCCAAAGGGCCCTGTCAGGCTGAACACTGTGACGGGCGCTGGGTAAATGGGTACTGACCCCGGGCAAGCCCAGCACCTGGGTCACAATCCTCTCGCCTGAGCCAGTCTTCTGGGCCTTTGCCAAACAGTTTGCAGTTACAACTACTGGCAGGTTCCTTATGCTTCAGAGGTTTGAAAATATGACTACTGACCTCAGTGTCGAGCACCAGAGTGGGTTTATTTAGCTTCTTGGATATTCATCACAGCCAGGTGTGTAATCGTCAAAAATTAGAAACCACCTCAATGTCCAATGATAGGAAACAAGTTAGATAATTTAGGGTAAATCCTTACCACCAAATACTAAGCAGGCACTCATAATCATGTTTTAGGAAGTATAGTTATCAACACAGAAAGTTTAGAAAAAAAGATGCTAAAAGTGTGAATAATTTGATCCCAGTGCTGTTTTTTCCTCTGTTCACATAACCCCCATTTCCAATTTCAACCCCACTGTGTTCTTTGTAGCAAAGGAAAACTGGAAACAAGCCAAATGTCTTACTTTAGAAAGCCAGTTAAATAAATCATTGAACAGTTACACAGGTTCATATTAAAACTGGCATGGTAGAAGATTGGGGAAAGGTTAATATATTGAAGAGTGAAAAAAAGAAGCCTGTACCACATAACTTGGAGGATGATCCTGTTTTTGGTAAGAAAAAAAAGAAGTGTGGAATATACAGTATGCAGGGGGGAAAAAAGGACTCTGGTTAGAAGAAAGGAGAAAGTTACAATGGTTTCTGGGAATAAGATTATGGTAGACTTTTACTTCCTTCTGTAGGCTTTTCTGAGTTTTCCTGAAAGTTCCACAAGCCCTGATACTGTTTGGGTAATAAAAAGTAAAGACACAAAATTAAAAAGAAAGAAAGAAATGTTTATCCACAGAGGAGAGAAAACTGCTGGGGAAATGACGGTCATTTTCAAATGTCTGAGGATTTGACTGAAATGAGATTACACTTGTTCTGTGTGACTTCAAAGGGCAGGACTGAGGCCCTCGGGTAGAAGCTACAGGGAGATACATTTTGGCTCAGTCAAAGGAAAACTTTGTAACAGCCCAGCCACCACCTAACCCAGAGACCTGGCACTGTACCGGTTCTCCATAAACAGAGCTTTATTATATGTGGTGAAACAAGTGGAGTCTTGGACTGGGCTAAGCCCTCTGTCCCTGAATTGTGTAAGTGCGGGCTGGATCCCGGATCCTGGATGTTGGAGTGGAAAATCTAGAGGGAGGGGGGAGTGGGGGATGGCGAGCAGAGCTGATGGAAGCCTGAGTTTCTATCAGTCTCTGAGGGTTCTTGCTAAATTTACCTCCAGGAGATGCAACTGTGCATGTATTGTGCCACTGGCTCAAAGGAGGGGCAAGGCTGAGAGGGAGCCAGGATGAAGAGACTGGGCTGGAAGGAGATGGCATGTGAAGGAGGAAGAAGCAGACCTATTGTCAAACCTGGGGATCTTTTTAACTTCTAGGTGCTCTGAAAATGGTCAGGAGCAGGGAAAGAGAGAAGAGGTAGATATTCCTCCAGAGCCCAGGGCTCATGCCAAACCATCTTGAACTTGTGTTCATTCAGCCACAATCTTTCACAATCAGGGCCATCCAGCTCCTTCACTCCCCTGAGCTGCAGGCCTGAGGGTTCCCCTCATGCCAGCTCCTGGCATCTTCTCCTAGAGCTCAGGTGGCATTCAGGCCTGTGTCTGTGGATCTTTCTTCTCCAGTTGCACAGCTGCTTTGTCTCACTACCTCCCTAAGAATTGCCTCAGCCTCATTTAGCTTGTGGGAGATAAAGCCACTGGCCCCCTCTTGGGGACTTCTCCTCAGTCTGAAGGATTTAAGACCTGCAAGGGTTGCTAGGTAAGAATGGGAACCTGGCTGTTCTCCTTTGCCCTCAGCACATAAAAGGAGTGAGGTGGCCAGCAAGGTGGCAAGAAAGGTCTGGAACAATCAAAATGAAGAACTTCCTGTCATGGCAGTTATGATCCTACCTCCCTTACCCCTAACAGCCTTATGGTGCCTCTGGGTTTTGTCAGTGATTGCTTTGCCAGAACATTCAGAGATGGCTTGGTGCCTCCTCTGGGCCAGACACTTCTGGACCTTGCCAGGCAAGAGAATGAACTATAAAGAGGAACAGACTCTGCCTCACGGTGCTGACAGCTAGAGAGGGAGAAAAGACCTGGACGGGATAGGCTCAATCAATGTCAGTGGGGCCTGGTTCCCCCTACCACCCTGGAGCATGTTCCCTTTTCCACTCCTCAGCTCTCCCCAGCTCGAGCGTCCCCATTCCCTGGGCCACATTCCAAAGTTGCTTCAACTCCTACCACGTTCCTGCCCCTCCCCTCTCCCCACAGAACAACCTCTCCTCCCACTTCCCTGAGAAAACACAGGCTTTGAAGCGTGAATTACCTCAGTGCCCTGCCCCACTCCCCCCAAACTGGCCTGCCTCTCCAACTTCCTTCCCCTCCAGCCCTCCCTTCTCAGGGAACAAGGTGCCCCTCTCGTTAAAGGCTAATCTGTTCACCCCGGCCTTGGCCTTATCCACCCTCCTTCTCTAGGGCCTTCCTCTGGGCATTATGACCCTTCTCTTCAGGAAACTTTGGCTTCTTTATACCAGCTCTTTCCCTCCTGATTATAAAGTACCTGTCTCTGTTATCCCCCAGAATTAAGTCCCTCCTTTCCTAAATGTATTCTCTTGCTCCCCTAACTCTAAATATCTCTTCCCCTCCTTCCTTTTCTCTCTTTTATTTCCTTTACCCTCAAATTCGTTGAACGTAGAGTCTATACTTTTCTCAGCTTCCCATTCATACTTCGACTTACTGCAATTTGGCTTCAGCCCTATCCTCCTTGTGAAAGGGCACTACCAAAGGTCACCAATGACCACCTAAGTGCCAAGTTCAATGATCTCTTTGAACTCTGGGTGGCCAAAGGCACTCTTGGCCAAGTCCTCATTTCTGAGGCTCTCCTTTCTTTCTTGGTCATTATCTGCTGGTTTTCCCTCCTATTTCTGGAACTACCCCCTGTGTATCTTTTGCTGACTTTTCTTCTGCTCAGTCCTCAAATATGTGGCTGTCATTACAATCCACAAACAAAGCTGATACACAGTAATGTTTTCAACGGGTCATGGCAAAATGGAAAAAACATCAAAAGTAGAGTTTTTCAATAATTTCAATGTATCTAATTATAAACGACTGTCCTTTATTCTGACATTCTGCCTTTTTAAAACTTTTTGGTGGCAAAATATTCTCTTTCCTGAAATGATGGCAATGGCAGATATTAATTTATTTCTTTAATGTCCCTATTTGTCAAGATAGAAATGTCCAGTCCCATTAATGTGTTATTCAATGAATGAAAAATTGAGACATATTTCCAGCCTGAAATGTTCCTGATAGGTGTCTCAAACCTGTTCCAAAACTGAACTGATTTTGTTTCCACCAACCTCCTCTGTACCTGCCTCGATAACCAGTTTCATATTGGCCCAGTCACTCAAGCTAAAAGCCTCAGCCGCCAAGTCCTATTGATTTTGGGCTTGAGAAAACGAGAAAACCATTTCTCACGTTTGTCTGCTCTGTGCTCCCCATTCTCCTGGTTGTTTCTTCAGTTATGGTCTCATCCATCCTCTCTCACGTGGATGCTGGAAGCAGCTTCCAGATAGATTCCCTCATTCTTGACTTGGTCATTCCAATCATCCTCCTCCCAGCTCATCCCATGATCTTTCTATAACATGGGACGAACTTTGATCTTTCTGGGTTTAAACACTTACAGTGATTCCCAGTTGTCTATGGTAAGTGTCCAGTCTCTTTTGTGTGTCAGTTGAAGCCCTTTGCTGCCTAAGCCCAGCCTTCCTCTCCAGCCTTCTGCCTCCAAGGCCCTCCATGCACCCTCCACTGCAGCTCCCCTTTGGAGACCTCCACTTTATAAACAGGCCACGCCTTTCACCTGTAATCTTTTCATGGTTTAGAGCCTCTGAAGGTCTCAGTCCCATCCCGTATAGGGTTAATCACAGGGAACACTGTGGGTCACAACAAGTGGCAGAGCTTAAAATTGATTTAGTGGGTTGCAGCCAGCATTTAACAAATTGAATGAACAGCAAATGGAAGAGTGAAACATGTGGGGTAAGGGTATATATTATTCTGTGAAGCTTTTGTTTTAGTCATATATCTCTAGATCTAGATTGAAAGATATATAAATGCATGTCCTGGTTTATGCCGTAAAAAACATTTCCTACTGTGGGTCCCAGTCATAAAATTTGACCACACTTGAGGGACTAGATTGGAGCAGGAAATGGCAACCCACTCCAGTACTCTTACCTGGAGAATTCCATGGAGAGAGGAGCCTGGGGAGCTGTGGTCCATGGGGTCACAAAGAGTTGGACACGACTGAGCAACTAAGCACAGCACACACACACACACACACACACACACGTGTGTGTGTGTGTGTGTGTGTGTGTATTGCTTGCTGATGCCTGTCTTCTGAGATGAGCATGACTAAGGAGGCATGCAAGGGACTATATGTTATTCTGGGACTCAGAATTAGTGCTGTTCATGTCAGAGTCCTTGCTTTCGCTGGGGAGTGTAATAGAGGTCAGGAGAACAGGTGGTGCCAAGGAGGCCTCATGAAAGAGGGATGATTGAGCAGGGTGGGGCTTATGTGGGCAGAAAGAAGAGGGAATGTAATTCTGGCACAGGAGTGGATAGTAACAGGACAGAACATTTGTTAAACATTTATGTAGCAGGCACTGTTCTAAGCATTTCGCGTGGATTAACTGGTCTCACAAACAACCTTGTGAAGAAAATGCTATTTCCAGCCTCATTTATTGGTGAGATTAACACATTATTGACCAGGGGTTGTGGGAGGGGGGTGGATTGCTGAAACTGATGGCTGTGGCATTGAAACGTCTCTTGTCAATAACGTGTTAAGGTGCTTGCCTAAGGTCACATCCCAGCTTCCCTGGTGGCTCAGTGGTAAAGAATCCGACTGTGCATGCAGGAGACATCGGTTTGACCCCTGGGTGGGGAAGATCCCCTGGAGGAGGGCATGGCAACCCACTCCAGTATTCTTATTCTTGCCTGGAGAATCCCATAGACAGAGAAGCCTGGTGGGCTACAAGTCCATGGGGTGGCAAAGAGTCAGACACAACTGTGCAACTAAACAACAACAAAGTCACAGAACCAAAAGTGACTAGGCTGAACTTTGAACTCAGGTGGTCTCTGTTTTCTTAACCACTGAGCTACCCACCCTGCTACTGGGGATCTGGTGTGGAAAGGGGGCCAAGTAGGGTAAAGGGAGAGCCTAGGCCAGCAGGAAACTAGAGGAGGACTTAGAATGCCAGGTAGAAAAGTCCAGAAAAGGCTCTGCTCTCACATCGGTAAAGGAGATGTTACTTGTTCCCTCTAGCCATTGCCTCTTGGCCCAGGGTCCCTGGGTTCGTGGGCAGGAAGCCTAGAAACCAGAACGCAGGCCTCATGGAGGCGAGAAGCAAGACAGCCTTTGCTCTGAGAGAGGAGGGATGGGGGCGATTCTCTTCCCACCCAAGCCTGTCCCCAGAGCAAAACTAGCAAATGGCGCCTGGGCCCTCTGCTCTCAAGTCCAAATGTCCCAAATGTGCCAAGCCTTGGACCCAGCCCCTTGGGTGCTGGGATGGGGGTCCCCTCTGGAGAACAGTTTGTTGCTGGGTCAGCTCTCCTCCTACACTTTTTTCCCTCTTGGCCGCCATCCAGTCCAGGGCCTGTGGCCCATGTGGTGCCGGGCTCTCTGGGCAGAACCCCTCGCAGCTCCCCATTTGCTCCTCATTTGGATGGCAGGGGCTTAGAAAAACAGAGCACTGAGGAAGCAGGAGGGAGGGTGCCTGGGAACGTCACTCCCTCCTCTATTCAATCTGTCCAGCCCTGGCTCCTCTGGCCAGCCTCCTTTCCCAGCCTGGCCTGAGGCCTGGAGAAGATGCAGTGATGCTGAATTGTCAGTAGTACTGAATTCTCAGTAGTGCATTCTCTTCTCTTTTCTTTTTAGTCTTGGCATCCTGTAGATCCTGCCTAGGTAAATAACACATACTGGTAACCAGCGGCAGATATCTTCTTGGGAGGTGGGTCCTGACAAACTAGTAAGAATAATCAGTACCACAACAAAAATGTTCTGTTCTGTGCTCAGTTGTGTCTGACTCTTTGTGACCCTGTGGCTTGTAGCCCACCAGGCTCCTTTGTCCTGGGATTCTCCCAGCAAGAATATTGGAGTGGCTTGCCATTTCCTTCTCCAGGGGGTCTTCCCTACTCAGAGACTAAACCTGCATCTCCTACATTGCAGGTTTCTTTACTGCAATTCTTTATTGTAAACCTCCATTGCAGGATTCTTTACTGCTGAGCCACTGAGTAGGTAATATGCATGGAGCACTTGCTGTGGAGAAGGGAATGGCAACCCACTCCTGTATTCTTGCCTGGAGAATTCCACAGGCAGGGGAGCCTGGTGGGCTACAGTCCATAGGGTCCCCAAAATTGGATACAATTGAGCAAATAACACTACTACTATGGAGCACTTGTGATGTGCCAGGCAGTGTGCTAAGCACTTTATTGCTGTATTATTTCATTTGCTCCTATGGAAGTCTTAGGAGGTGGATACTATGATTCCTCCCATTTAAAGACATGCAGGAAACAGGCACAGAAGATTAAGTGACTTAGCAAATAGCTAGTGGGGAAAAGATCTGAGATTGAGATTTAAGTCTGTTTTGTTTCAGTGCTGTCTGAGACTTTAGAATCCATGCGTGTAGGGTATGGTTCTTGTGACAGGTGCCCCGAGCGCCCCACTTTGAGGCCCTTGTGCTGCTATGGAGTTAAGCCGATGGCAGAGGGGGCCAATGGAAGTGGGTGACTGGTGCCACAAGCCGAATACAACTCTACCACGGCCATCACCAGTGCTGTGAGACTTGACCTGACCTGTCAACGGCACCACTTTTTGACTAGGAAATGGGGACCACCGGAAGTGCTGTCATTATTTGCTTCATGATAGCTGTGTACTCAGCCTTCAGTAGCCATTGTTACAGAATGGTTTGGTTACCACTCTAGCTCAGGCCCTTATCCTCTAACGTCAGTATTTTTGCATTAGACCTTAAAGTGGAAAAGTTTGGGCTTTAGAGATAGATCAATTTAGTGTGTGTCCCAGCTCTGGCACTTAGCTGTATGGCCTGGGGTAAATAACTTTTCATATCTCAATTTCCGCATCTGTGAAATGAGATAATAATGGTGCCTATCTCACAGGGCTGTAGTGAAGGCTGAATGAAAGAATGTGTTGATTGTTCAACCTGACACATATTTAGGACCCAGTATATGTTGGCTGTAATCAGTTATTGTAATTATTCTATTTTTCTCCTCATCACTGTAGTTATTCAGAACATCGGCTTCAGAAGCAGGCCGGGTTGGAATCCCTCCTCTGTAGTTTACCATCCAGGTGGTCTTGGGTAAATTAACCAATCTCTCTGAGCCTCAACTTCCTGGAGATGAAAACAATAGTACCCATCTCACAGGGCTGGAGTGAGGATGGAATGAAATCGCATAGGTAAACTGGTATTAATTCTTTTTCTCCCACACACTTTCAGGTGTTTTCTGCACACATGGCCAGATCCAGCTTTCTAAAACACACCTTTCAGGCTGCTCGTACATCTGCACTGGCAACCCATGACCAGATAAGTCAGGCATTCACAATTTCCCCTGTAACTTCAGCCTCACTTCCAATTCCACCCAGTTCCTCCTCTCACTTCCAGCAGGCTTGTTAGTACACTGGCCCCGCACACGGCTGTCTCTACTCCTGCCTGCCTACGTCTGGAATGCCTTCTCTCTTCCCCATGTCTCATATTCTACCTCTCCCTGCCCCTTTGACCCACAGTTACTCCAGGACATGCCAATATCCACCTACTTCCATGGCTTTATCATCTAAGCTCCCTTCTCAGATGTGAAGCAAGGCATCCTATTGAAGTGATCAGGGGAGGGGCTGTGTTATTGCCATCTCCCCACAGCCCCTATCAGCACCCGGCACAGGACTGGGTACACAGAGGGCACTCATTCCATGTGACTGGGAAGCCATGCAACACAGGGTAATTGGTCTGAGAAGACTAATTTTAGTCAGTCTAGCAGAGCCTTAGGGGCTCTAGGGGAGGGGGACAAACAGCCATGACAGGAGCACAGGCCAGGATGGGTTTCTCTGTTTGAGTTTTGGCCTCTTGTAAGACAGAGTATCCATGAGCCCAGGATGGGGGAGTTTAGAGGGTAGCTGTTGACTTGGTTGGGACAGCTCAGGAGCAAGACAGGTCAGAAGTAAAAGGAGCACAGCAGAGGTCCTTGAAGGGAAGGAATCTAGAAATTCTCTCCACCTTATCTCCAGTTGTCTCCTCTATTGACAGAACATTTCTAAGCATGTTTAAAGTTTCACCTCCACCCTCCTTCTTTCCCTCTCCTCTAGCCTCAGCCTAGACCAGCAGACCTAAAAGTGTGATTCAAAGACATCTGGGGGCTCCTAAGATTCTATTAGGGGGTTCAGTCAAAGCTACTTGCTTGGTAATACTGAGACATTATTTGCCATTTTCATTGTGTTGACATTTGCACTGATGGAATAAAAGCAATAGTGGGTCAAAGTACCTAAGATGGATCAGGCAGTGGCACTAAACTGCATTCATGTTATTCTTCATCATCAATATATTCCTGGTAGAAGAAATGTGAGTTTCACTTAAGAATGTTCTGGGGGTCTTCCCTGGCAGTCCAGTGGTTAAGACTCTGCCTTCCAATGCAGGGGTTGAGTTTGATCCCAGCATAGGGACCTAAGATCCGGCATGCCACAAGGTCTGACCAAAAGATAAAAAAAGAAAAAAAAAAAGCTTTCATTGAACAGTGAAATTTCATTTTTAATATAATAAATCTCAACCCTTCGAGTATATTTTGTTTTTAACAGTTTGTATGACAAATAGGAAGGATATCTAAGGCACTTCTACTCATATTGCAGTATGATGTTGGTGTGAGGAAAAGCACTTGTTTGATTGAATTGCAAGCTAAATGAGCCAGTTTTTCATGGAACATTTTTTTTAACTTGAAAGAACAATTGACAGGAAAACTATGGTTATTTAGACTTCGGTATTTGGCCAACATTTTGAAAATGAATCAAGTGATCCTGTCATCTCAAGGGAAATAACTGATAGTATTTGTTGTCAATGATAAACTCTAAGCTTTCAAGTAAGAAGTCAAATTTTGGAAAACCTGTAACTGTTACTGTAAGCTTGAGAATTTCTCAATACCCTAAAGACATTTTTGATAAGATTAATAGTTATATTAATGAATGTGAGTGTTTATATTGTATAATCACAAAATGAGTCAACAATTGGAAGATCTGTATAACTGGGTGAGTCATTTTCCAAATGACTAACGTATGATGTTACAAAATCATGGATAATAGATCCATTCAAAGTGCAAGCTAGACCAATGGATTTTAATGTAACAGAGTACAAAAGGTTCATTGATACGGTTTCAGATTCAACATTGCCAATATACGTTAAGAAATTACCACTTACGAAGTTTAGGTGTAGCATCAAAGAAAAATATTCAGTGTATTAGTTTTCTATTGCTGCCATAACAAGGTACCACAAACTTAACAACTTAATATGATAACCATTTATTATTTCACACTTCTGTAGGTCAGAAGTCTAGGGGGTTTCACCTGAGTTCTCTGCTTAGCCAAGTTGTCAGCTGGGCTGCATTGTTACCTAGAAGCTCTCGGGGGGAAATTTCTGCTTCCAAGCTCACTCAGAACATTAGAAAAGTTTAGTTTCTTCAGGTTGTAGGTTTGAGGTCCTTGTTGCCTTGCTGGCTTGTCATCTAAAAGCCACTCTCTGCTCCCAGAGGCTGCCCACATTTCCTCTCATGTGGCCCCTTCCATGTTCAAACCATCAATGGCACGTTGTCATGCTTCCAATCTCTCTCCCTTCTCTGCCCCTAGCCAGAGAAAGCAATCTGCTTTTAAAGGATTCATATGATTAGATGAGTCCCACTGAGAATCTCTCTTTGCCAAATAACTAACATAATCATGGGAGTGATAAACATCCTTAACACCCACTCTCAAAGGAGAGGACATTTATACACAGGTGAGGGTCATTTTGGGGATCATACTTAGAATTCTACCTAAAAACTATTAAATAACTCCCTTCTCTAGCTACATATCCTTGTGAGGCTATATTCTCCTCATATACTTTAACCAAAACAACATATTGCAACAGACTGAATGCAAAAGCAGGTATAAGAATCCAGCTGTTTTTTATACCATCAGATATTAAAGAGATTTGGAAAAATGCAGTACAATGCCAGTTTTCTTGATAAAATTTTTTGTTCTGGTAAATAGTAATTTTTCATTAAATCAGTTCAGTTCAGTCACTCAGTCGTGTCTGACTCTTTTCGACCCCATGGACTGCAGCACAGCAGGCCTCCCTGTCCATCACCAAACTCCCAGAGTTGACTCAAACTCATGTCGATTGAGTTGGTGATGCCATCCAGCCATCTCATCCTCTGGTCACCGGATGCCATGATCTTAGTTTTCTGAATGTTGAATTTTAAGCCAACTTTTTCACTCTCTTTCACTTTCATCAAGAGGCTCTTTTGTTCTTCCCTTTCTGCCATCAGGGTGGTGTCATCTGCAAATCTGAGGTTATTAATATTTCTCCTGGCAATCTTGATCCCAGCTTGTGCTTCACCCAGTCCAGCATTTCTCATGATGTACTCTGCATATAAGTTAAATAAGCAGGGTGACAATATACAGCCTTGATGTACTCCTTTCCTATTTATTAACTATATGTTAACATGCAATAGGTTTATTATTGTGATTTTGAATTAAAAAGTTTTAAATTGTATCCATTTTAATTTCTATTATGTTAAATATCAAATGATATAACCCATTAAAAGCAAAGCCTTTTTGGAGTCTTTAATAATTTTTTTCAAACTTTAAACTTTTTATTTTGTATTGGTGTATAGCTGATTAACAATGTTGTGGTAGTTTCAGATGAACAGAAAAGGGACTCAGTCATACACATACATGTATCCATTCTCCTTCAAACGCCTCTCCCATCTACGCTGGCATGTAACATGGAATCTTTAATAGTTTTTTAGCTAGTACTTTTTATTTATTTATTGTTAAATTGACATACATGTCATTCTATATTGTGTGACCAAAAGTGAAAAGATACTTAAGATTCATTCTTTTGGGTGTACAGTTCCATGAATTGTAGACTTATACAATAATCTTTACAGTTATGACATCCAAAACAATTCCCTGTGCCACATCATTGTAGTCAACCTCTGTCCCTACTCCCAGTCCCAGGCAACCACTAATCTGTTCTCCATTCCAATAGCTTTGTCATTTGAAGAATGTCATATAAATGGAATCACACAGTAAGAGGCCTTTTGAATCTAGCTTCTTTCACTCAGCATAATACATATGAGCTTCATGTATGTGGTTGCCTGTATCAGTGGTATTAATACATCCTTTTTATTGCTGAGTAGTATTCCGTTGTGGGGTTCCCAGGTGTCCAGGTGGCACAATGGTAAAGAATCTGCCTGCCAATGCAGGAGATGCTGAAGACGCAGGTTCAATCCCTGGGATGGGAAGATCCCCTGGAGGAAGAAATGGCAACCCACTTCAGTATTCTTGCCTGGAAAATTCCATGGACAGAGGAGCCTGGCAAGCTACAGTTGTGGGGGGTGGTCACAAAGAATCAGACTCGACTAAGAATACAGACACATACACAGAGTATTCCATTGTACAGATGTGCCATAGCTTATTTATCCATTCAGTAGCTGAAAGACATTGAGTTGTTTCCTAAATAGTTTTTAAAACTTTAAAGTGGTCTTATATGTGGAATCTAAAAAGAAATGATGCAAATGAATTTACTTACAAAATGTAAATGGATTATCTAAGGAGAACAGACTTATGGATGCCAGAGGGAAGGATGGGGAGAAGGGATAGTTAGGGAGTTTGGGATGGATATGTGTGTATGTGCTTAGTCACTCAGTCATGTCCAACTGTTTGTGATACCATGGACTGTAACCTGCCAGGCTCCTCTGTCCATGGGATTCTCCAATCAAGAATACTGGAGTGGGTTGCCATTTCCTTCTCCAGGGAATCTTCCCGACCCAGGAATTGAACCTGGGTCTCCTGCATTGCAGGCAGATCCCTGGGTCGGGAAGATCCCCTGGAGAAAGGAATGGCTACCCACTCCAGTATTCTTGCCTGGAGAATCCCCATGGACAGAGGAGCCTGGTGTGCTACAGTCCATGGGATCGCAGAGAGTCAGACACGACTGAAGCGACTTAGCACACACACACGCATGCACTATAAGGGTCTGGATTTCAGAGGGGATAAGATTGGAAGGATTTAAAGATCAGATGCAATGGGGTGTGGAGGGTCAGAGAGAGAGAGAAGAGTGTGATTAACTCTGAGGCTTCTGGCTTAAACAGCTAGCTTTTTCAAAAGGAAAAAACTGAGGGAGGATTGGTTTTAGTTCAAGGGCAATCCAGGATACAATTTTGAACATGCTGATTCTGAGATGCTTTTGAGGTATTTAAATGGAGACATTTCCACGTGGCATGGGCTTCCCAGGTGGTGTTAGTGGTAAAGAACCCACCTGTCAATGCTGGAGACACAAAAGACCCAGGCCTGATCCATGGGTGGGGAAGATCCCCTGGAAAAAAGAATGGCTAACCACTCCAGTATTGTTGCCTGGAGAATCCCCATGGACTGAGGAGCCTGGCAAGCTACAGTTCATGAACTTGCAAAGAGTCAGACACTACTGAAGCAACTTAGCACACAAACACAGATGCACATCAGTATATAGGGGTCTGGATTTCAGAGAAGTCTGGGCTAAAAGTGGTGATTGGAAGTCATGAGACTATAGAGGGTCATTGAAACCATAAGAGATAAATGAGAATTCCAAGAGTGGAGATGCAGAGTGAGAGGGGAAGAAGTCCTAGGTCAGGCTCCTGAGAAACACATATATAAGGGAGGAGGAATCAATGAAGAAGTAGCCAGAGAGATAGGAGGAGTATCAGGGGAAAGTTATATTACAGAGGCCAGGAGAAGAAAAGATTTCAAGAAGGGCAAAGTTCTTGGGGACATTGAATTCTGCATGGAAGTCAAGAAGCTAAGAATTGAGATGTGGCCTTTGGATTTGATGACTTCAGAGGTTAAAACATCTGCCTGCAATGCAGGAGACCTGGGTTCGATCCCTGGGTTGGGAAGATCCCCTGCAGAAGGAAATGGCAACCCACTCCAGTATTCTTGCCTGGAGAACCCCATGGATGGAGGAGCCTGGTGGGCTGCAGTCCACAGGGTCGCAAAGAGTCGGACACGACTGAGCAACTTCACTTTCACTTTTCATGAACTTGATGAGAATTTCTTGGTTTGGCATGTGTCTGACCCTCTCTGCCATCAGCCCTGATTCCTCCCATGGTCTTTTCATGCCTCCCCCTTTGTCGCTAGAACCACTCTTTTTTAAAAAAAAAAAAAAAAGTATTTATTTATTTGGCTGGGTCTTAGTTGTGGCATGTGGGATCTTAGTTCCCTGACAAGAGATTGAGCCCGAGTCCCCTGTATTGGCAGGTGGATTGTTAAGCACTGGGCTACCAGGGAAGTCCCCCTAGAATCTTTTTTTATTTCTCATTGTTGTTCAGCTGCTAAATTGTGTCTGATTATTTGTGATCCCATGGACTTGAGCACACCAGTCTTCTCTATCTTTCACTATCTCCCAGAGTTTGCTCAAACTCATGCCCATTGTATTGGTGATGCTATCCAACCATTTCATCCTCAGCCACCCACTTCTCCATGCTCTCAATCTTCAATCTTTCCCAGCATCAGGTCTTTTCCAGTGAGTCAGCTCTTTGCTTCACATGGCCAAAGTATTAGAGCTTCAGTTTCAGCACCAGTCCTTCTAATGAATATTCAGGACTAATTTCCTTTAGGATTGACTGGTTTGATCTTCTTCCTGTCCAAGGAACTCTCAAGAGTCTTTTCCAACACCACAGTTCGAAAGCATCAATTCTTTGGCACTCAGCCTTCTGTATGGTCCAACTGTCACATCTGTACATGACTACTGGAAAAACCATAGCTTTAACTAGACAGACCTTGTTGACAAAGTGATGTCTCTGCTTTCTAATACACTGTCTAGGTTTGTCATCGTTTTTCTCCTTCTAAACTCCTATTTTTAAAGCACCATTTCCTCCCTCTCCCTTATGACCTCACTTTATACAGATCTCTCTTAGATTTTCTTTCTCAAAATCTCCACTCCTGCCTCTTCTCCTGCTCTCTTTCCTAAGCCATGTCTTCCCAGATCTAATTTTCCTCCCTTTATTCTCTCACCACGGACTCCTGTCCTTCAACAGATACTGCTTTTCTGACTGCTCTTCTTTTTCCTTTCAGACTCATCTCTGTTCCCCTACTATCTAGGCTCCCTGGATCTCAGCAGGTGTCCTAGCAGATATAGCCTCCTAACCTTAACAATGATGAATCAGAGCTTGGCACGATTCCATCAGGATCTGACAGTGCCGACCTGGAGGAAATGCAACATTAGAACTTAGTCCTTGAGTGGTTGCCAATCTGCTAACCACATCCTGCCCTCAACCGCCCTGGCACTTGCCCCTAAGGTTCTGCCTTTTCCTCTCCTCAGTTGCATAGAATCACTGTGAGCTGATAAGGTGCCCTTCTACTACAAATTCTATCGCGCCTCAACCTGCATTTTCTACATATCAAAATGTCTTCCTCTTTGTAAGCTTCTCAAGCAGACTTGAGAAGTCAGCAGGAGAAAGATAGGAAGACTTGCCCCAGGTCACACAGCAGGGTAGAGGATTAGCACGTCCTCCCTCCTACCGCTTCGGTCTTGCTTGCTTTCATGCCCACAGGCCTCCTCAGGCCTGCGCTCAGGCACGGCTGCCCTTTTAGCTTGTCCCAGCCTGCCATGGGGTAGCCCCCTGGAGAGGCCCTGGCTCAGGAACATCGTCTGGGGGTCAGTACCCCATTTGCACCTGGAAGACAGTTATAGGTCACCTTTGGAAGAAAGATGGTTTCTGATTTGCTTTGTTGAATTCACACTAGGCAACAAATCTCTGCTTTGATATTGCTTCCAAAACGGAGTTGAGAGTGATGATTAAGAGTCAGGCTCCAGGGTGGGCTCTTACTGCCCATACGTGGTTCTGCTCTGCAGTAGCTCAGTCAGATGATGCACATGAAACCCTGAGCACAGTGCCTGACACCTTGAAAGCGTTCAGTGAATAGTGGCCATTGGCCTTATCATTTTTACTGAGGAATTCTTGGTAGGGAGTCAGTGCGATGCACTGGCAAGTTTACTGAACCAGACATCGAGAGCCTTAGATTCCAGGTCTAACTATTACTGCTCAGCTTGAGTTTCTGGGTGAGTCATTCATTTCATCTCAGTGGGCCCAGGGTTTCTCATCTGGAAATATTAATAGCTGCCCTACTTCTGTAATATGCTATATAAGCCTTTAAAACATTCATAATCTTTGACCTAGGAATTCTATTCCTAGGAAATTGTTCGTATTACATGCAAAGGTGCTAGGTTATAATAGTGAAAAATGGAAATTAAAAAATGTCTAATAGTTAATGGTTTAATTATATTCCTATATGACAGAGTGTAGCATATCTATAAGAGAATGATGCAGATTGGATTTTCAATTGACATGAAAATAGGGCCATGTCAATGGATCCTGTCAATGTCATATTATTATATTATTTAGAAATGATAGCAGATTACAGAATTATAGAGAATAAAGTGATTCAGTTGTGTAAAAAAATTGTTTTCATGTCTTCTATAGTACACCAAAGTGTTATCAGTGATTAAAACTATGTTTCTTGCTTGTGATATTACAGAGACCTCTATTTTTCTCTTTATACTTTTAAAAATTCTTTGCAATCACATCTAGCATGTTTCTAATCAGAAAAAAATAATAGGAAAGCTTTTTATTTTCCATTTGGAGAGGAAACCCATGGCCGTACTCCACTCCACAGAACTTTGGAGAGACTGAAGTGACATAGAGTGTGATACAAAGGGGAGGCCCATCATTATCATGGCCGCCTCACTCCCACCTTGTAGGGACCAGGACCTCCTCTTTGAAGCCACCAGAGTTTGACCCTACAGTTCACATGTCTGCCCTTGGAGTCAGTTTTAGGGGTGGGGTAGGGCTGGGGTTTGCTGGAGAAGAAGCTGGGTGGACGAGTCTGTGGGGTTATGGGCAGTGCAGGGTTGCTGAGGTACTAGCTTACCAGGGCCATGTTTATGAGGCTTACTTCCTGCTGGCCCTCAGGGCCACTAGCCAGGAACACATAATGGGGGTTAGCAGAGCCCCCTCCTCTCCCCATCCCAAAGCTGAAATGTTCCAAATTCCTTCTTGGGCCAAAGCCCTCTCCCCCCAAGATCTTTCCTGGGCTTACAGAGGTCACCACACAAAAGCCCAGCTGGAGTTTTTGACAGGAAAAACACAAAACTCACCGAAGTTTTTTTTTAAGTACCTCAATCTTTCACAGCCTCCAGGGGTTTAATTCTGATCTGTAATAAGTCTCTGACCCAAGGTTGAGATTTGCAGATGGATTTTGCAAAGCTGCAGCTAACAATTAGAAATCCTTTATCACCTCAGCCTGGGGCCCCTTGCACCTTCCTACCCTCCCTCAGGATCCCTTCCTTCCTCTCCAGGGCTATACATCTCCTCCAAGCTCTGCAAAAGAACTGCTTCGTAAGTGTCTCAATTCTGATTTATTTGCTACGTTTTAAATTTCTAGTTGTTATCAGTTTGGCTTATGGTGAAGCCAGGCTGGGCCACCTTGGGTTTCTGACGGGAGGGTGTGGGAGGGAAAATTCAGGAGGCATCTGGATTTGTAGTATTTGTTTCCTCAAGGCTACCACAAAGTTTCCAGTCTTTGAAACTGTGGGGCCAGAAGAAGCACTCTCCAAGTCAGATGATAATTTCTGGATGGAGTTTTTGAGGGCAAAAGGACTGAGATCAAGGGATGGGATAAAGGAGGTACAGTTTACCCTTCTGCTTAACTGTGGGGGTGAGGCACTGAAGAGGACTGGAAGGGCGCCTCCTCATGACCAGTCCCAGTGCCTTTCTTGCCATGAAGGCTCACGGAGTCAGCAGAAGATGGATTTCTGAGCGAAGTCCTAAAGTCTCCTCAAGTCCTTAAATAACTCTCTCCCACTGGTCTCCAAGTGTCTCATTAGAAAGTTCTTCTTTGAAGAAAATCCTGTTATTTGCGACAACATGGATGGATCTTGAGGGCATTATGCTGAGTGAAATAAGTCAGACAAAGATAAATACTGTATGATATCACTTAATGTCTAATCTAAAACACACACACACAAAAAAAAAAAACAAAAAATGAGCACATATATACAGAGAACAGATGGATGGTTATCAGAAGTTGGGGTGGGGATGGGTGGGTGAAATGGGTGAAGTGGGTCAAAAGGTACAAGCTTCCAGTTATAAAATAAATAAATCCTGGGGATGAAATGTACAGCATGGGAACTCTAGTTAATACCATGCTGTAGATTTGAAAGTTGCTAAGAGAGAAGATAATAGAAGCTCTCATCAGATGAAAAAGAAAAAAGTGTGTAACTTTGGTGATGGATGGTAACCAAACTTATTGGGGCCATCAGTTTGCAATATATGAATGTATCAAATGATTATGTTGTACACTTAGAATGAATAACTAACAACTCTTTTGTGACCCCATGTACTGTAGCCCACCAGGCTGCTCTGTCCATGGGATTTCCCAGGCAAGAATACTGGAGTGGGTTGCCATGCCCTCCTTCAGGGGATCTTCTTGACTCATTATATCTCAATAAAAATGAAATTCCTTTTTGGGACTGAGACATTATTCTCTCCAAATGGCCTCTTTAAAAAATGGAACTGGAAACATCAACAGCACTTATAGCTAGGGAGGTTGTAGGTGATCTCTGTTTTTAAAAATTCTGTCTTTCTGTGTTTTCCAGCATTTTAACATGAGAGTGCTTTACTTTGATGATCAGGACAAAACGCAACTTCTTTTTTTTTTTTTTTTTTTGTATACAAAGTATAACTTTACTTTTATGAAACAAACAAAAACTTGTATCTGAATTTATATGTCACTGAGGGCACACACAGTAGGGTGTATCCATGTGCAGAGAGAGTTGTAAAGGAATACCATGCTTCAAACGTTGTTTTTCTCCTGACACTTTTCATTTATTTTTCCACAATTCTGTATACTGTAATATTTTGCTGTTGTTGAGTTGCTAAGTCATGTCTGACTTTTTTGCGACCCCATGGACTGTAGCACGCCAGGTTCCTCTGTCCATGGGATTTCTCAGACAAGAATATTGGACAGGGTTGCCATTTCCTTCTCCAGGGGCAACTTCTTTTTAAAGCAATTAGAAAATCTCTCCATCTAGTTGTAGTTCTCTGTGAACTGCTCCAAGGACAAGCTTTCCAGAAAATCGGGCTTCAAAGGAATGGCTTTGCCACCTACCAGAGTGCTTGGGAGCTGGGGGTGAGGTGTGGAGTGGAAAAAGTGTCTCAGATTTCTGGGAGGGACTGAGATCAAGGGCTGGCTGACAGAAGAGGGTTGTGGTGGCCTCCATCTCCTCCACATCCTTCCTTGCACCTGCGGACTCCACCTATCTCACAGAGTCTCATGAAAGTATCTTCAAAGAAAGGGTACCACTCACAAGACTCTTAGAGCAAGAAGTGGGGAGTGGCAGGGCAAGGACCTAGGCAAGAAGGGGTTAATTCAGAAACTGCTGTCAGTCTTGACCCTCTTAATCCTCTCCTGCAGTTCCAGTCCCTCCCCTAAGGAAGATTAAGTAAGAATCCTAAATGAAGCCTTCTTGCCCAGCCCCTGGACCATGGAGTGTGTTGGCCTCATGCCCAGAAGACAAATTCAGCTGGCCAGACCAAGAGTTCTCTGTCCCTCCAAAGCCACCAGGGCTTAGCTTCTAGGGGGACCCCTCAGAGAGAAGAGTTTTGTTCAAGGGACAGCTGTTCGGTTTTCTTGGAGAAGGCAATGGCACCCCACTCCAGTACTCTTGCCTGGAAAATCCCATGGGCAGAGGAGCCTGGTGGGCTGCAATCCATGGGGTTGCGAAGAGTCAGACACGACTGAGTGACTTCACTTTCACTCTTCACTTTCATGCATTGGAGAAGGAAATGGCAACCCACTCCAATGTTCTTGCCTGGAGGATCCCAGGGATGGGAGAGCCTGGTGGGCTGCCGTCTATGGGGTCGCACAGAGTTGGACACAACTGAAGTGACTTAGCAGTTCAGCTCAGTTTTATGCTTCTAATGACAGCTGTTCAGCTTTCTCTATTTGTCCAAGTGGCTTCCTGTCCCCATGGCCTTAGTTGAGACTCAAAACTTCTCATCAAACTAGGGCCTGGAGAAGTGAGGGAACTTCCTCAACAGGTTCCCGGCAGAACCGAGATGAGAGGTTAGTCTTGATTCTCAGGCTAGCACTGGTTCTCTAAACCCTCCACTGCTTATCACACAAACCAGAGCAGAATCTAGACTGGCTCACTGTTCAACCACTTGCTATTTTGTCTACCCCATGCCTTCCTGAGCCTGGCTGAAAATTGACCCCATCGGGCCATTTCTCCTAGTTGAATAAGCTCCAACAACTTGCTCTTCCTCCTGCTCAGCTCTGCCATGTCAGATTCTTTAGAGATTCCAAGCCTCAGTGATGGCATTTAAAATTGGGCAAAGTGTATATGGGATCTTTGTACTATTTTTTAAAACTGCATGTGGATCTACAACTATCCTTATTAAAATGTCAATGAAAAGTAAAAAAAAAAAAAAAAAAAAAATTCTCGTTGCTTTTTCCTTGCTGCTTTTACTATTTATTCTTTGTGTTTAATTTTTGTTAGTTTGATTAATAAGTGTCTTGGCATATTTCTTCTTGGATTTATACTGTATGGGACTCTGGGCTTCCTGGACTTGGATGGCTTTTTCCTTCCCCATTTTAGGGAAGTTTTTGACTATAATCTCCTCGAATATTTTCTCATGCCCTTTCTTTTCGTCTTCTTCTTCTGGGACACCTATGATTTGAATGTTGGGGCAAAAGAGACACAGACATTTTGGACACAATGGGGGATGGAAAGGATGGGATGATATGAGAGAATAGCATTGAGACGTATACATTACTGTATGTAAAATAGATAGCCAGTGGTAGTTCGATATATGACACAGGGAACCCAAAGCCAGAGATCTGTGACAACCTAGAGGGGTGGGATGGGGAAGGAGGTGGATTCAAGAGGGAGGGGACATATATGTATGCCTATGGCCAATTCATGTTGATGTATGGCAGAAACCAACACAATATTGCAAAGTAATTATCCTCTAATTAAAATACATATATAAATTCTGCCTACCCCTTGCCCCAAACCACTTCCCATTTACTCCTACTGAGTCAGGACTGGCTCTGGAGAGAGGCTCTCCTCTTGGGGACACTGTTGACTCTCATAGGAAACTTAAACCAGGCTCTTCTGCCACCATCCCAGGAAAGCTGAAGCAGTAGCTGCTCTTCTGGGAGGCAGGAAGTCTTCTCCCCATGAATTCTCAAGATAGCCCACCAATTCCAACTGAAAGCTCAAATATGGATAGGAAGTACAAAGAGGAAAGTGTTAAAGCCAACTTGGGGGGAAGAATGGTACAAGGAAGGTTTCAAGGAGAAGATGAGTCCTGAAGATAACTAGCAATTACCCAGGCAAACGCTGGGTGGTTGAATAGCATGCTTAAGGGTTTGGAGACACATAGAAAGGCAACTTCAGAGAAGTACACATACATGTTCAGGTAGCATTAGATTGTGTGTGTGTGTATATGTGTGTGTGTGTGTACACGCACGCACATAGGAGCATAAAGCATGAAGTTGTAGGTTATTGGTGAGAGATGAGCCTGGGATGAAGAGCAGGAGTCAGACATTGGAGGGCTTTCCTGGCTTCCTGGGCTAGAGAGTTTTAACTTCATCATGAAAGCAACGAAGAAGTCCTGAAGTTTTTTAAGTGTGGCCAAGAGATGGGGCGATACTAATTGTTTGATTTCCATTTCAGAAAAAGCCTTAGCTACTAGATGGATAATTGATCACAGGGACAGAGCAGAAGTGGAATTAGAGGGACCAATTTGAGATCCCTGTGAGGTTTGCAACTGGACAGAGACAATATCAGGTTTGAACTAAAGTCTAGCTAGTGCAGATGGAACAAAGTGGATGCATTTAGGATATATTTTGAGGATAGATCTCATAGGACTTCATAACTGCTTATATGTCAAGAAGAGGTGAGGAACCAAGGATGACTGATTTGGGTTGCTGGATGAATGATAATCTCACTGAGCTAGGGAACACTGTGTGAAGAATAGTTTGGCAGTGGAGAGAGAATAGTGAATATGATTTCAACTTCGCAAAATGTTGAGTCTGAGGTGCCATTAAAACATCCAGATGGGGTCATTCCAAACGAAGTTGCATATAAAAATATTGAGTTCAAGAGAGAGAGATATCTGGGCCAGATATATGGATTTAGGAGTCACTGGCATAGAGATGATCTCACTCATGGAGAATGTAAAGAAAAAAGAAGTCTAGCTGAAACCCTGGGGGTGGGGGAATAGTCAGATTTATACAGTGGGTAGAAGAGGAGGAAGTTGTAAAGGAGACCTAGGAGAATCATTCTGAGGAGCAGGGAAAACTGGGAGTGATGCTACAGAAAACAAATGAGTAGATAATTTTATGAAGGAGAAGGACAAGGTGAGATGACAGAGATATGAGGGATTTGGGGACAAGCTTGGTAACCTTGACAAGAACATTTTCAGTGGAGGACTAATGGCAGAGGCCAGACTTCAAAAGTTGAGCTGTGAGTGGGAGGGGGAAGAAGTAGAGACACCAGTATTAAATGGCTTATTTAAGAATCTTGGCTGCAAAGAAAATGATGAGGAGAGGGTAATAGCTGAGAAGGGAAGAGGTAGAGTAGGAAGCTCAGAAAGTGGTAAGTATTTGAAGTGGTCACCAGGAGATGTTCACCAGGGACAAGTAGAAGGACTTCCAAACAGCTCTAAAGATACCACTGAAATACAGAATCATGATCAGGTAAAATTATGCCTATTTTAGCAATAAGAAAACCAATGGCTGGAAAGGAGTTACTTACACAGCATCTCTGCTGATAAGGTGACAGAGCCGAGATTAAAGTAGATTTCCCTCTGTACCTCCCATTGAATGTTTTCTGGCCCCTGCTCTGCAGTGCTTTGCATCCACATTGGCATCATCATATCCATCACCGATGAAGAGTATTGATTATCAACCATGGGTCCAATGCTGCAGAAGCACAATAGAGGTTTCATATATGGTTTAGAACTTGGTTTGAAGAGACAAGATAGTCAACAAATGCATGTACTTATAAACTGGTGATGAGAAATTTCTTCAAGAAAATTGGAGATATCAAGGGAACATTTCATGCAAGGAAGGGCACAGTAAAGGACAGACAAGAAAGGACCTAATGAAAGCAGAAGAGATTAATAAGAGGTGGCAAGAATACACAGAAGAACTATACAAAAAAAAAGTCTTAATGACCCAGATAACCATGATGGCATGATCACTCACCTAGAGCCAGACATCCTGGAGTATGAAGTCAAGTGGGCCTTAGGAAGCATTACTATGAACAAAGCTGGTGGAGGTGATGGAATTCCAGCTGAGCTATTTCAAATCCTAAAAGATGATGCTGTGAAAGTGCTGCACTCAATATGTCAGCCCATTTGGAAAACAGCAGTGGCCATGGGACTGGAAAAGGTCAGTTTTTATTCCAATCCCAAAGAAAGCCAATGCCAAAGAATATTTAAACTACTGTACAATTGCGCTCATTTCACATGCTAGTAAGGTTATGCTCAAAATCCTTCAAACTAGGCTTCAACAGTATATGAGCTGAGAACTTCCAGATGTACAACCTGGGTTTAGAAAAGGCAAAGGAACCAGAGATCAAGTTGACAACATTCACTGGATCATAGAGAAAGCAAGGGAATTCCAGAAAAACATCTACTTCTGCTTCATTGACTACACTAAAACCTTTGACTGTGGATCACAGCAAACTGTGGAAAATTCTTCAAGAGATGGGAATACCAGAGAATACCTGACTCCTGAGAAACCTGTATGCAGGATAAGAAGCAACAGTTAGGACCAGATATGGAACAACAGATTGGTTCAAAATTGGGAAAGGAGTATCACAAGGCTGTATATTGTCACCTTGCTTATTTAAATTACATGCAGAGTACATCATGTGAAATGCCAGGCTGGATAAATCACAAGCTGGAATCATGATGACAGGAGAAATATCAATAACCTCAGATATGCAGATGATACCACTCTAATACCAGAAAGTGAAGAGGAACTAAAGAGCTTTTTGATGAGGGTGAAAGAGGAGAATGAAGAAGCTTGCTTAAAATTCAACATTCAAAAAACTAAAATCTTGGCATCTGGTTCCATCACTTCATGGCAAATAGAAAGGGGGAAAAGTGGAAGCAATGACAGATTTTATTTTCTTGGGCTCCAAAATCACTGTGGATGGTGACTGCAGCTGTGAAATTAAAAGACGCTCACTCCTTGGAAGGGCAGCTATGAAAAACCTAGACAGGATATTAAAAAGCAGAGACATCAGTTTGCCAACAAAGGTCCATATAGTTAAAGCTATGGTTTTTCCAGTAGCCATATACGGATGTGAGAGTTGGACCATAAAGAAGACTAAGTGCTGAAGAATTGATGCTTTTGAACTGTGATGTTGGAGAAGACTCTCGAGATTCCCTTGGACAGCAAGGAGATCAAACCAGTCAGTCCTAAAGGAAATCAGTCCTGAATATTCATTGGAAGGACTGATGCTGAAGCTGAAGCTCCAATACTTTGATGCAAAGAGCTGATTCATTGCGAAAGACCCTGATGCTGGGGAAGATTGAGGGCAGGAGGAGAAGGGGGTGACAGAAAGATGGTTGGACAGCATCATTGGCTCAATGGATATGAGTTTGAGCAAACTTTGGGAGATAGTGAAGGACAGAGAAGTCTGGCATGCTGCAGTCCATGCAGTCACGGAGAGTCGGGCACGACTTAGTGACTGAAGAAAGACAAAATCAAATGGCGAAACTCTTTTTCTCTCTCCTGTGTTCCCCACCTCCTCTTCATTCCCTTATTCTTCCTCTGATTCTTTCTCTCAATACTCTTTCCCAACATTGAGCAGCTCTGGTCCCTTACACAAGTGTCATTGGTTCATTTAGAAAGTCTGCATCTTACAGTCCCTCAAACCTCCTTACTACTTTTGTTTATTCATTGAGAGGATATTTTTAAACATCTGCTTTGAGTGTGAAATGGATGGGTAATGCATGGTGCAAGGCATTAGAGATACAGAAATGAGTAAGACACGGCCCTTGCCCTCAAGGAGCTCACAGACTAGTGGGAAAGAATAAGGATTTAAATAAGAGATTGCAATATAGTGAAATGAGTACTTTCTGTATTTCCTCAAGTATACAATAGGGATTAGTACCTACCACAAGACATGGTTGTGAATTAAGATGCATAAACTGTTTATAATGGTTGCATAGGATATGAGTGCTGCTATTTTATCATCATCATTAGTAGTAGTTGTACTATGATGGAGGTAAGTAAATACAAGATACTATAAGAACACAGAGAAGGGGGACTTGACCTTGACCAAGGTCATCTGAGTTGAGCCTTAAAGGATGAGAACGTGCTAACCAGAGAGAAAGAATGCCAGGCATTCTGCATTGTAGGAACAGCCTGAGCTGAGGCTTGGAAGCAAAAGACAACAGGACATGACTGAGGAACATAAAGTAATTTAGTTCAGCAAGAGCATAGAACATGAGAAGGGCAATGGCAAGAGATAAAGTTTGACAAGTCATAGAGTCCAGTCATGTTTGAACTTTATCCTTTAGTGGATGGGGAGACACTGGAATGTTGTATGGAGAGTAGAGACTTGATCAGATTAATGTTGAAAGATCACCTTGGCAATGGCAAGGAGAATGAATTAGAGGAGGCAAGATCGGAAGAAAGACCAATTAGGAAGTCATTGCTATAGTCCATGGGAGAGAGAATGATGAAGCCCTGGACTGTGGAAGTAGCAGTGGGGATAGAGAGAAGGGTGCTATGGAATCACTGTGGATGGTGACTATAGCCATGAAATTAAAAGACACTTGCTCTTTGGAAGGAAAGCTATGACAAACCTGAAAGTGAAAGTGAAAGTCACTCAAAGAGTGTGTCCGACTCTTTGTGATCCCATGGACTGTTCAGTCCATGGAATTCTCTAGGCCAGAATACTGGAGTGCGTAGCCTTTCCCTTCTGCAGGGGATCTTCCCAACCCAGGGATCGAACCCAGGTCTCCCACATTGCAGGTGGATTCTTTACCAGCTGAGTCACAAGGAAAAGTAAAGTAAAGTCGCTCAGTCGTGTCTGACTCTTTGCGACCCCATGGACTGTAGCCTACCAGGCTCCTCTGTCCATGGGATTTTCCAGGCAATAGTACTGGAGTGGATTGCCATTTCCTTCTCCAGGGGATCTTCCCGACCCAGGGATCGAACCCGGGTCTCCCACATTGTAGACAGATGCTTAACCGTCTGAGTCACCAGGGAAGTCCTGAGTCACAAGGGAAGCCCATGACAAACCTAGATAGCATATTAAAAAAAAGAGATATTACTTTTCTGACAAAGGTCCATGTAGTCAAAGCTATGGTTTTTCCAGTAGCTATGTATGGATGTGAGAGTTGAAGACTGAGCACTGAAATATTGATGCTTTCAAACTGTGGTGCTGGAGAAGACTCTTGAGAGTCCCTTGGACTTCAAGGAGATCAAACCAGTCAATCCTAAAAGAAATCCACCCCAACTATTCATTGGAGGGACTGTTGCTGAAGCTGAAGCTCCAATATTTTGGCCACGTGATGTGAAGAGCCAACTCATTGGAAAAGACCCTGATGCTCCAAAAGACTGAAGGCAAAAAGGGATATCAGAGGATGAGATAGGTTAGATAGCATCACTGACTCAGTGGACATGAACTGGAGCAAACTGGGTGATAATGAAGGACAGGGAAGCCTGGCATACTGCAGTCCATAGGATCACAAAGAGTCAAACAGGACTTAGTGACTGAGCAACAACAACAAGAATTGGTGAGACTGTGACAGTAGAAGGTGACAGGTATGTGTGAGAGAAGTGTCAAGAATCACTTCTAGGATTTGGGTCTGGTGCAAGGAGATAGATATCATAGGTATCATTCAGTGAACCCATGGAAGAACTGTTTGGGGAAGGATGCAGTGAGGGTGTGTGTGATGAGGCCTCTTTTGAACGTGTCAAATTTGAGCTGCCCATGAGATTTCCAACTGGATGGTGATTGGTCTGGAAGTCCTGAAGCTCAGGAGAAAGGTCTATGCTGGAAACACAGAATTGGGAGTGCCAGGGGATGGGTAGGAGGTTGCATCATGGGGGTGGATACATTTGCTCAGGGACAGAGTGTTGATTGAGGAAAGGATGGACTTTCAAATACTCACATTTAAGAGATGATTACAGAAGGAGCAGTCTTGAATAAGGCTAAAACTGAACAGCCAGATTTTGGTGGGTTGAAAAACAAGTGGGTCAGAGGGTCTTGAGGTGGATGGAAGCAAGGATGTGCCCTTGACCCTTAGTGTCTTGAACCTTGGTAAGAGTCAGGGGCACCGGTGGGGGACGCTCCTTGAACACTTGAAAACTCTGAGCAGCTCTGTGACTCTAAAGGATTGACTTGGATGACTTCCTCTTACAAAGTCCTCCATTCTGGAGCAGCTGCCTTTTCCTCTGTCTACCTTAGTGCCCCTAACAGACAGCCCAGGAATGTCAGGGCTCCCTCCAGGCCCTGGAAAAACCTTCGCTCTTGAATCCTCCCACATCTCCTGAGAGGCCTAGGGGATGGTGGCACAACTATTAGGAGAGCAGACAGGAAATGTCTGGGTGTGTGATACACACGGGAGGCCTCAGGCTAGCCTGTGGAGGAGGACTGGGGCAGGGCTGGGAGGACTTGAACTCTGAGAGTGTGGACAGATGCCCTGTTGTCTGCCCCAACCTGCCCTGGAGTCGACTTTAACCTTGGACAGGGTGACCCAGGGCTATACCACTGATCTCTAGGCTGCTGTAGAGTCAAGAGGCCTCTGAGAACTTAGCGTCCAAGGCTATATCTTAGGGTCTGTTCTTCCTGCCCCTTTGCCTTGGAATTTGCCCCCAAGGTACAATTGAGGGGCCCTGTGGCACCGCTGCTGGGCAATGCATTAAACAGCAGGCCTTGGAGACGGAACCAGCCGATAGTGTGACCTGGAGTTAACATCGTCACCACAACGACCCTGCCGTTGCCACCTTCTCGGAAAGCAGCCACCTGTCTGGCTCCTGGTTTTGTCTGGCTGCCAATATAAAGCATGTGCCTACGCAGGAGCTGATGACATTTTGGCTCCACTTTCAAAGTTTTTTTTTCTTTGTTTCTCATGTGTTTTTTCTAAAGATAACAAAGGTCAAAAGGCATCCAGCATTTTCTGGTTTCTCATAAGCTTCTGGTCAATATTTAATCTGGTTTATGGATTTTTTTAAGGTCTTCTAGATGCCTTCTTGAGCCTGCTTGTGGCCACCCACAGACACTTGTAAGGAGGAGAGAAGTCAGCCTGGCAGAGACACTGTGAAATGAGGGATTAGAGGCCGGGATCCAAGGAGCCAAAGCTACAGCCAGCAGACAAGGGAGCCTGCCCCGAAGTCGCGTGTGCTGAGAGGTCTGCCATGGCCTCTCTTGGCCTCCAGCTTGTGGGCTACGTCCTGGGCCTTCTGGGGCTGTTGGGCACCGTGATTGCCATGCTGCTCCCCAGCTGGCGAACAAGCTCCTATGTTGGTGCCAGCATTGTGACTGCGGTTGGCTTCTCCAAGGGCCTCTGGATGGAGTGTGCAACACACAGCACAGGCATCACCCAGTGTGACATCTACAGCACCATGCTAGGCCTGCCCGCTGACATCCAAGCTGCCCAGGCCATGATGGTGACGTCCAGCGCCATGTCCTCCTTGGCGTGCATTGTCTCTGTGGTGGGCATGAGATGCACAGTCTTCTTCCAGGAGTCTCGAGCCAAAGACAGAGTGGCGGTTGTGGGCGGAGTCTTCTTCATCCTTGGAGGCCTCCTGGGCTTCATCCCTGTTGCCTGGAATCTTCACGGGATCTTGCGAGACTTCTACTCCCCACTGGTGCCTGACAGCATGAAATTTGAGATCGGAGAGGCTCTTTACCTGGGCATTATTTCCTCCCTGTTCTCCCTGATAGCTGGAATCTTCCTCTGCTTTTCCTGCTCACCCCAGGGAAATCGCTCCAACTACTACGATGCCTACCAGGCCCAGCCCCTGGCCACTAGGAGCTCTCCAAGGCCTGGTCAAGCGCCCAAAGGCAAGAGTGAGTTTAACTCCTACAGCCTGACAGGGTATGTGTGAAGAACCAGGGGCCAGAGCTGGGGGTGGTGGCTGGGTCTGTGAACACCAGTGGACACCCCCCTCCCCCAGGCCCACAGGTGAGGGATATTGGCACTGGATCGTGTCAGAAGGTGCTGCTGAAGATAGACTGACTTTGGCCACTGGATCAAACAAAGGCAGAAACAGGAGCTGGTGTGACAGGATGCAGGTTAAACTGTCAAGACTCTTGCTAAGCCAGACTTTCTGTTTCCTTCATCTTGGCACCCTCCACCCCCACCCCAGCCCTCGAATACCCAACCCTCAACTCCAACCACCCCCCACCAGAAGCCAGGCCCCAGCATCTCCCCTTTACCCTTTGATTTACCTTGGAGTCCATCCAAAAGCCCACTAAGTACATCCCACTGACTGACCCTCTCTGTGATCAAAGACCCTTCCTCTTGCAGAGGTTGGCTCTTAGCTCATTGCTGGGGGATGGGGGTGGGTGCGAAGGGGTGGTGGCTCCTAAGGGCATGGCGCTAATCTCCTTTGCAAGCCTCCCTCCAAACAAACTGATTGGCCAGTAATGGGCCCTGGAGCCTCCTCCATCCCACTCTTATGACTCCATATGTCTAGACTGAATGTGTCTAACTGAATGTGTATGAACTGAAATAAAGCCACCCCACTGTACTGAGGGAACAGAAAGCAATGGGGTGTAGGATGAGAGGACAAGGACCAAAGCTGAGGACCAAAAAAAAAAAAAGGCCAGAATCACGGCCCAGGGACTTAGCTTCCAGAGAGAGGAAAGCACAAGGAAAGAACATATGACAGAGCACTGAAGGCGGCAGCAGACTCTGACTGTACCGAGGAGCTCCCTCAAAAGCTACAGCTCCAACTTGCACTGAAGCCCCTGTCTCCCTCTGACCTGGCGTCCTGCTAACAACAGGTGAAAGGGCCTGCACAATGGTTTCTGTAGGGAAAGGAAACTGGTTTGGTTTAGAGATGGCCCTTGGCTGGGGGTGACAACATGGGAGCATGGGTGGACACGGGTGGGAACTACAATGAGTGTTTCTATTGGGCCAGAGAGAGGCAGCCCCCAGGAGAGTCTTCAGGCTTAATGGAGAAGCAGCCTGAAGACTGAGATCAGGCCCCCGGGGTCTGCCCACAGAGCACAGTAGCACCTCCGAAAGACCATAGCCCCAGATGGGCCCCCTGTCAGTCACCTTCATGTTCTCCCCACCATCCTTTACCAGACATGGTGGAATTGCTAGAAGGCATCAAAGGGCTCCAGCATGGAGTCATCCTGACCCAGGTGCCGTGGCCCTCATCTGAGTGACAGCTGAATTGCCACCTGGGATTTTTGTTGAGATTGAAGAGTAGAGGATTCCCAGGCAGATAGTTTCAGCTCCAAGACTTCAAAATGCCCCCTTTCCCCTGGGGGTGGAGGTGGGGTGACAGTCACAAACAAACCAAAGGCTTGAGCATGACTAGCTTCTGACAAACTCCAGTACACTGCCCCAAACCTCAGCGCCAGCAGGAGGGGTCCAGTCATTGTAACATGTCTTTCACAGTTCTTGCCTCTTTTTAAGCTCCTCTTCTAAGCGGGAAGGCCCTCTCCCCTTAGCCAAGTCTTCCTCATGCTTGGAGAAGTCGCTGGGCACGGCCTCCTTCACCGAGCCTCCTCTGACCACTCCGTCCCTCTCCTACCCCTCCATCCTCCAACCCTCAATGTAAAAAATCACTCTTTGATGCTTATTATTCACAATTTTTGATGGATAATTATCTTTCCATGTGTATGTAACCGATTTCACAAGTACATTGTAAACTCTTGAAGGGTAGGGTCCATATCTTAGCCATGTGTATATTTCTCAGACTATCTGTAAGAGTGCTGAGCACATAGTAGGTGATCAATAAACACTTGTTGATTGAACAACTGTTTTATTAATTCTAATTAATTCAGACAGGGCAGGTGTGACTGAGGGAACTGGGCGAAGGGGAGGGTAGAATAGAAATTGGTTTTTCTCCCCACTAGGTGAACAGAAAATTCTAGACCTTACTGGAGACATTAAGAAAGCAGGACGTTCTTGCCCCTTCTTAGGGAAACATTAACCTTTTCATAATGTCCAGGGACCCTCCCTTCTTACAAGTTATTTCCTTTAAGTTATTTGCTAAATGCTTACATATTTATTCCACTCATCTCTGAACCACCATTATGAGGAAGGTGAAATAGATCAGCAAAGCTCCATTTGGCAGATGGAGAAACTAAGGCACATATCAGTACAGAGATTTTTGTAGGGCCACACTGCTCGTATAGGTGCCTGAGTCTCCTGACTCCCAAAATAGGACTCTGCCAATCAAACAATATTCACAGCCAGTACCAAAAGCCTGCCAGAGGTTGCAAGTTGTCTGAGGAAAACAATGCGTGGCCAGTGAGGTAACAATGGGGACATATAGGGTCTGCTGGTCTCCCATGAGAGAAATCTGGGTGAGTAGGACCAACTCACTGAGTGAACCGCTTGGAACTGCCTATCCTGCCATGCTGGCCAGTTGGCCAGCCTGGGTCCAGCTAACTGGCCCATTAGGGGGAATGCCAAGCTTACATTTAAATAAGACATGACACCTCAACTCCAATTCCTCTACCTCTGGAGGTGTGGGAGTTTGGAAAGCCAATGATTTAGCACTGTTCTAACCTCATTGGGAATTAACCAAGTTTGATGTGTAAACATGTTGACTGTGGCAACCCTAACAAGAGTGGAGCCCTACAAGACTCAGCCTCCCCAGTCCCTAGACCTGGTGGGCCTCAGCACACAGGAGCCTGTTATAAGACACACTACCCTTGCATTCCTGAGGTGAGCCTTCTTTGTGGCAGAGGCTAGGACCCTACCATCCAATCCCATTTAGAGGGAATAGTGGCAGGCAGGAGTAAGGGCAGTGGGGAGAGGGCTCTCTGAACACATGTTTAACAAGAGGTCATATCTCTGGCCTGGTACCAAGAACCCCAGAGCCCTTGACTGGGGGCCGCTGGAGTTTGGTAAATGGATTAGCCTTGCTGACTCTGCTGGGCTGTGTGTGCTTAGTCACTCAGTCGTGTCCAACTCTTTGTGACCCCATGGACTGTAGCCTGCCAGGCTCCTCTACCCATGGGATTTCCCAGGCAAGAATACTGGAGTGGGTTGCCATTTCTTCCTCCAGGGGATCTTTCTGACGTAGGGGTCGAACCTGCGGCTCCTGCCTCATCTCCTATGTTGTAGGTGGATTCTTTACCATCTGAGCCAGTGGGTTGCAACCTGATATGGACTCTGATGACCCACCACCTGGTAGCCAAAGCCCTTTCAGATCCATGATTTCACTGCCTCCTCCAAATACCCCCAATGAAGCAGGTCTTTTACAGGAGACAAAAGGGAGGCCCAGAGAGGTGAGTAAATTCCTTAAAGTCACAGTGTCAGAATCTGAACATAAGCTTGGAAACCTATCCCACACCAAACGTGGGTCTGGGATTCTGTCTCAGAAGGTGTAAGTGGGGTGCAGCCTGTGACTCTTCAAACTCCTGCCACCTTCCTGCTCCTGTCTTTCACTACAGTATAAGGGCTTTTGAGGAAAAGAGGGCACAGAGCTTCCAGTCATGTTAGATTGAGGCTTGTCTGAGAGCTCCTCCTTTCTTTTAATTTGGGAAGATTCTATGGAAGGAGTTAGACATTCATTGTCAACTAGAAAAACTGGGACAGGCGTGATAAAGAGCAAGTGATCCTTTTGGGTGGTTGAGTAAGAAAAGCCTTGCTCTAGCTACTTTCCCAGAACTCTGGGTCCAAGTTGAACAGCTTTCAGGTCACCCCATTGCCTTCCGTCATAAAGTAATTTAGATTAGCCACAGACCCAGGGACAGTTAAGGCCGTTGCATCTATTCCCTGGCCTCACAGTTCTGACCCTTGCACAAGGAGAGATGTTTCTGCCTTCCCTCATTCCTCTGATAATGGTGTGACTCATGGTTTTTCCCCCTGGGGGCCCTACTGACCCACAGCTATGTGATTATTAATAGGGGAGGAGGAGGCCAAAACTGGCTTCTTGGTGGAAAGATGAACTCCAACTTTCTGAAAGACCTTCATTCAGCCAGTCAAACAGCCATCTGGCCAGCTCTCCAGCTGGCAAGCTACCAACCGGCACACACCAACTGCCCTCTTACCTGGTGGCAGGCAATGTGCTGAAGGCTTTGACGGTAACAAGGGTGAACAAGGTAACGTCTGTGCCTAGTAGCAGGTGATACTTGATCTATGGGAGATAAGACATGCACACCCACCTGTGGTACAAGATATAATATGGTCTATCTTGTGAGAGATAAGGAAAACTGTCACAAGATAGGGGTATATCAGGGGCTAGTTAAAAACAGTTTGAAAATCCCCTAAATCCCAATCCATAGGAAAGGAGGGTCTGGCACTACTTGAGCTTCTGGGGGAAGGATGATCAAACAAAGAAAACTGCTTCCTCCAGCTGAAGGACCATAGGGAATAGAGAAGTAGGGGAGAGGGCTATACTAAGAAAGAAACAGGGATATGCCACACAGCTAACCTGCGAGCTCCTGAGTTTGCCTCACAGGACCCTAAGTGGCTCTAATGGAGAGAGAGACACTGGGGCTCAGCCTCTCCCCCCTCATCTCCTTCTCCTGGTCAGGGTTCCGGAAACTGCTGGAAGCAGCAGAGGCAGTGTCCATCCAGGTAACCTGAGGCCTTTGGGCTCTTGACCAGAGGAGAAACATGTCTGTACATGGGAGAAGGGAGAGAGGAGGGGCCCAGTGCTAAAGAAAGCCAAATGAGGCCTCGCAGGGTCAACCACTCAGCCCTACGCTCATGGATGTGGGCTTCTTTCATGCCTGCAGCTGCCCACTCTGGGACATGCAGACCCCAGGCTGGAAAGTCCATGTGCTTCTCTTCAGCGGGCTTTGAGCTAATCTAAAGCCTTTGCCAAGTCTGGTCTCACGGCCCCAGCGAGCGGCTCTCAGCTTTGATGAGAATTTCTGTTATCTCAATGGGAAGGTGGGGGGCGAACTTCAAACAGGAAGTCCAGCAGGTTATCTCTCTCTCTTGCCCTAAAACGTGGCTCCCTACATGCTATGATATGATCACTGATAAAATATTAACAGGATGTTATCAGGAACAGCTATACAAAAACTATAATCTGACCACCCCCTCCACCTCATACGACCCACCACCTTCCTGAGAACTGCAGCTCAGGAATTCCTAGTTAAAACTTGCCTACAATTCCCTGCTCTAGGCCTCATTTCTCTGCAAGACAAGCAGGAGTTTCTTAGGGCTTGACAATGCAGGAAGTCACCATACAAGGGCAATCCAGGAGGTGCTGCTTTCCTGCCATCCTGAAAGTCCCATTCCTCCACTACAGCATCCTCATCACCTTATAAGTCACTTCTTAGGAGGGCCTTGAAGAACTTTCTCTTCACAAATAAGGCCTTGTGGAGAAAACCTTGAGAAAACTCACAGGCTTTCAAATAGACATTAGGGAGTGAAATTTGGATGTGAAATTAGATGCCAAATGAGTGTGAGTAGTGTGGCAGGCAAGCCAGCATTTCAGTTTTAATTCCTTTTCTCCAATTCTGCTTTCAGTTTAGTCGCTAAGTCATGTCCAACTCTTTTGCTATCCTCTGGACTGTAGCCGGCCAGGCTCCTCTTTCCATGGGATTTCCCAGGCAAGAATCCTGGAGAGGGTTGCCATTTCCTTCTCCAGGGGATCTTCCTGACCCAGGGATTGAACCTGCATTGCCTGCCTTGGCAGGTGTATTCTTACCACTGAGCCACCAGGGAAGCCCAGTGCTTTCAGAGTCTGTGATATTTGACAAAATTCTGTGTGGGTTGCTCAGGAGAAAGGCCAGTCACACCAAAAGTACAAAGAGAAGATGCTCTTGACTTGGTTTCTGGAATTATACAACGGGATGCAAAAGGATGGATCAGCAACCCCACAGAGGATATCTGAGGATATTATGAGGACTCTGCTCCCCTGGTTTTAAAGGCACTGAAGGCCCTGATTAAAAATCAAGTATATTTTCTGGGAAGAAACATACATTCAGTCATAGATTAACCATTAACACCATAATTTGCACTAGTTTCTCAGTTTAACCCTTAAAAGAGCCAAAATGAGATGAGGCCAATGAGTTTAAAAAATATAACATTAATTCAGAGACTATGGACACGAATTTGGGGGGCCAGGGGATGTCTCTGAGTAACACACACACCCCCTTCAATGAAATGATTCAATAGCTTTAAAAATGGAGATGATGTAGGAATAAAAAAAAAAAAGAGACAAGATGAGAAAGGCAGAGCCATCTTCCCCTTGGCAATTCCAGACACATCTCGTGTGGTTAATTTTACTCTTCTGTGTGTAATAATAAACCAATATGTTCTCAAGTGTCACTTTCTCACTCCCCAAGAGACTTGCTCAGCTCAGCACTGTCTAGAGGGGGTGGTGCAAAGGAGCCAGTGGGGACACTAGAAAGCAGAGGCCAACAATTCCAAGACCTCCTGGAGTGTAAGAATAGGATCTTAGTGGCTGTTTTGGTATCAGGAAAGCTGCCAAGCAATGGCCCTGAGTAAAAACCCAGTCAAGAGGAAATGAATCTCCACATTGTTTGGAAGCATATTCGTTACATAAGTGAACGATTTCCTGATCATGAGGGCAGTTAAACATTGTGTGGGATTATGGAACTTTCTTCCTTGGACATTACTATTAGTGTGGGCTGGTGGTAGCATTTTCTTATCAAGAGGAAGAAGATGAGACCGATAGTTTTTAAGATAGTAGGGGATAGTGGGAAAATAGCCTGGGCTTTGGGAGCTCTTCAGCTGCACTCTTAGCTGTGTAGCCTTGGGGAGTGAGTGAAAGTCGATCAGTCATGTCTGACTTTGTGATCTCATGGATGGTAGACTGCCAGGTTCCTCTGCCTATGGAATTTTCCAGGCAACAATACTGGAGTGGGTTGTCATTCCCCTCTCCAAGGGATCTTCCCAAACCAGGGATTGAACCTGGGTCTCCTGCATTGTAGGCAGATTCTTCACCATCTGAGCCACCAGTCACTTTTAATTCTTTACACTTTAGTTTCCTCATCTGTAAAATGGGGATTATACTTGCCTCTCAGTGTGGTCATGGCATATAGTAAGACCTCAATAAATGGTTAACTGTATTCTAAGCATCAGCTCAGTCAGTCAGTCAGTTCAGTCGCTCAGTCATGTCTGACTCTTTGTGACCCCATGGATTACAGCACGCCAGGCCTCCCTGTCCATCATTAACTCCCAGAGTTTACTCAAACTCATGTCCATTGAGTTGGTGATGCCATCTAACCATCTCATCCTCTGTCGGCCCCTTCTCCTCCCACCTTCAATCTTTCCTAGCATCAGGGTCTTTTCAAATGGGTCAGCTCTTTGCATCAGGTGGCCAAAGTATTGGAGTTTCAGCTTCAACATCAGTCCTTCCAATCAATTCAGGACTGATTTCCTTTAGGATGGACTGGTTGGATCTCCTTGCAGTCCAAGGGTATCTCAAAAGTCTTCTCCAATACCACAGCTCAAAAGCATCAATTCTAAGCATATTGGTGACCTAAAAAGTCATGCCAAAGTTCATTAAAAATGTGTCATGTGTCTTTGGGGAATGGAGACAGACAAAGTACATTTTCTACCACAGATCGGAATCTACATTAACAGGGGGATATTCTTTTTTTCCAGGCCAAAACTTCTCAAGATTCTTCCCAAAAGTCTGAATTAATACCTTGAAGACTTTGGATAGGCATCTACTCATCAAATTCTGGGCTTCCCAGATGGTGCTAGTGGTAAATAACATGCCTGTCAATGCAGGAGACATAAGGGATGTGGGTTCAGTCCCTGGGTCAGGAAGATCCCCTGGAGGAGGGCATGGCAACCCATTCCAGTATTTTTGCCTGGAGAAGTCCATGGACAGAGGAGCCTGGCAGGTTACAGTCCATGGGGTCGCAAAGAGTCGGACACGACTGAAGCAACTTGGCACACAGGCACATCAGATTCCATTAACAGAAGCCAGGGGCAAAACAGACTTGAGAAGCTGGAGAGGAAAGAGGTGGTGATAGCTCTGTGACCTTCATCCAGATTTAAGAAAATGTGAGGTGGAACAGAATCATGATCTATCAGGTCCCACTGCTAGAGAAAAGCTTAGTCCAAGGGCATTTCCCAAGCTCAATGACAATAGGGGAGGCTTCGTTAGCCACTCTCCTAATTCATATCAGATGAAGGCTCCATTGTTAAAAGAAATTTAGCATAGCCCCCTTCTTGTTGGCATTTCAAGCCCTTGGTCCATTCTGTTCCTTATGCCCCAAACCGGTAATTCACTATTCCTCAAACCCTCGGTGTGTTCCCTAACTTACCCCACATCCAGTCTTGTGATTTTGCTTGTACCATTCCCTACACTTGGAAAACCCTCACTACACACCTCCACCTTCCCAATCCTCACAGGTTTCCACATCCCATCTGGAAAATCAGGCCTTTGGAACACTTTCCTGAGCCTCTGCCTAAAGACATCTTGCCTGTCCCTGAGGACTCAATGGCCAAATGTATGAAATGTGTTTGGCACCCAAACATTTGAAGAATTATCTATGGGTTAGGGATTTCTGATGATTCACTTCAAAACTCTGGGTATAGGTATAGAGGCAAGCAACAAAACACGTCTCTTACAGATTTTATTTTCCATTAGAAAATGAATGCTATTTATGTCTCATTTAATGATTAAAGCTTTAACATAACCAAGAGTATCTAAATCCATTCCAATGATGTAGTTATGATTCAACCACGTACCCTGACTTTGGAATCAGAAAGTATGGTTCCTGAATTTCCTCTCTGCCTAAGATAATTTATGAGTCAGGGATGTCCTTGTCACCTAGCGGGTTTCCCTGGTGGCTCAGACAGTAAAGAATCTGTCTGCAGTGCAAGGAGATGCGGGTTCAATCCCTGGATCAGAAAGATGGCCTGAAGAAGGGAATGACTACCCACTCCAGTATTCTTGACTAGGAAATCCCATGGAGAGAGGAATCTGGTGGGCTACAGTCCCACAAAGAGTTGGACACGACTGAGCGACTAATACTTTGTCATCAAGTACAAGTTACTCTTTTGGAGAAATTACACTTGACTTAGCTTGAGCTCATCCCTAGCTTTCCTGAGCATACTCCCATGCTTCACTCATAACACAGTACTACAGAAAGAAGTTTTAATACATAGTACAGAACTCTGAAACATATTCTACCTGGAGATTACCTGTAGGAACCGGGAGCCTACCAATTAAGCCTCTGTCTCTAAATTGTTACCCCGGATTATTTGCAATCAGTGGACTTGGGTAAGCAAAATCTTCCTCCCTGGGGCCACAAAGTCTCTGACCTGGTCCTCTGGAAGGTCCCCATTTGTCCATCCAACAAGCATGTACATACAATTGTCTCTTTGTATCTGTTGGGGATTGGTTCCAGGATCCCCATCAGATACCAAAATCTGAGGATGCTCAAGTTCCTTATATAAAATGGTGTTTAATTTGCATACAAACTATACACAGGCTCCCCTACATTTTAAATCATCTCTAGATTACTTACACCTAATTCAATGTAAATGCTATGCAAATAGTTGTAAATACAATGTAAATGCTATATACCTAAATGAGGCAGATTCAAGTTTTGCTTTTTGGAACTTGCTGGATTAAAAGTTTTTTTTTTCCATCTGTGGTTGAATTTGTGGATGCAGAACTCAGGATTTGGTGGGCCAATTGTACTTGCACTGACTTTCTAACATGTTCTGGAAACTTACCAGCATACCTCAGAGATATTTCACACTCGATTCTAGATCATTACAATAAAGCAAATATCTCAATAGAGAGAGTCACAGGGAATTTTTGGTTTCCAAGGGCATGTTGAAGTTATGTTTACATATATGTTTACACTATATTGTAGCATATTTATGTACAATAGCATTATGTCTAACAAAACCATGTACATGCCTTAATTAAAAATATTTTATTGATAAGAAATGCTAACCATCATCTGAGCCTTCAGTGAGTAACAGCAAAGATTATTGATCACAAATCACCATAACAAATATAATAGTGAAAAAGCTGGAAATATGAGAATTGCCAAAATGTAAAACAGAGACATGATGTGAGCAAATGCTGTTGGAAGAATGACACTGCAGACTTACTCCACACAGGGTTGCTACAAACCTTCAATTTGTTAAAAACAAACAAACAAAAAAAACCCAAAACAGAACAAACCAAAACACAAACAAAAAACCCACACAATATCTGCAAGGTGCAATAAAATGAGGTATGACTGCATTTCCTTGAGGTGTGTTGTCTGTCCTTTGAAAAAGGATAGCTCCTCTTCCCTACAAATAAACTATCATTGCTCTTGGAAAAAGTGAGAAAATTCCTCAGAATTTTTTTTTTTCCTTTTGAGTTCTCATTCTCAAGATCTGGTCTCTATAAACTTCTCGTGATTATATTCTATAATTCTCAGTATTTTAAAATCAAAATCTAGGGAGCCTCCTCGTGATAATATTCAAATACTTGTTATAAAGAACACCCGTATTCCCTTTCTCCTTGGTAGCCTTTCTAATTATTCTAAGATCAGCTAAGGAGAAACACTAAGCCACTCCAGCTCACAGTGTTTGCCTCCCATAACCTGCAGAAATTACTTAGTCTTTCATTTTCAGAGTTTAAGGCCCAGGATTATCTACCTCACCCATATTGTATTTTTCTACCCCCTCCTATAAATGAGGCACTGTTTCAGGTTCTTGAAGGAGATGGAGATAGGAGCAAAACACACATTCCATCATTAACTCATTCATGAACAACTATTGGTTATCTACTCTATACCAGGTACCATGATAAGCTCTGGCATACAATGATTGGCAAAAACAGGCATGGTCCCTCCCCTCATGGAATTTATTAGTGAGAGGCAGACAGAAACTGGAGAAGGAAATGGAAACCCAATCCAGTACTCTTGCCTGGAAAATACCATGGAGAGAGGAGCCTTGTAGGCTACAGTCCATGGGGTCACAAAGAGTCGGACATGACTGAGAGACTTCACTTCACTTCAGACAGAAACTGTGTTGTGTTCTCCACTGTATATCACACATCACGCATTACTGGGCAGTAGATATACAATAAATATTTGTTAAATAAATGAAATTAAACAGCCAAATCTATAACAGCAAATTGTGAGAAGTGTTATGGATTAAACAAAACCAGACACATGATAGAATTGGCTGGACAGAGAAAAATGGCTGCAGGGAAAAGCCTGTCTGAGAAAGCTGACATTTACATTAAGGCCTCAAGGATGAGAAACAGTCAGCCATGCCAAGACTGGAGATATGAGCATTCAGAGAGGAAACAGTCTGGGGAAAGGCTCTACTGAAGCAAGAGCCTGAGCTAATTCTGGAGGAAGACCACCGTGAGCAAGAGGAAAAGTGAGATAGGATGAAGAGTTGGAAGACACTAAGTAGAAGCAGCAGGCAGGGGTCTTCATAGGACATTGTAAGGAGTGAGGATTTTATTCTAAGTGCAATGAGGAAGAGCTTTAAACAGGGAGCCATGTACTCTGACTTGTATTTTTTTTCTAATCACTCTGGTTGCAGTGTAAGACAATTGTGGGAACAAAAATGGAAGCAAGGAACCAGTTAGGAGTTGCAGGCGCTAGTGGTAAAGAACCTGCCTGCTAATGCAGGAGACATTAAGAGACATGGGTTCAATCCCTGGGTCAGGAAGATCCCCTGGAGGAGGGCATGGCAACCTACTTGCTTAGAGGATGCTGTGGACAGAGGAGCCTGGTGGGCTATAGTCCATAGGATTGCAGAGAGTCGGACACGACTGAAGTGACTAAGCAGAATAGCACATGGAAGATGACAGTAGTTTGGACATGGAAGATGATAGTAGTTAGGACTAAGGTAGATGTAGTAAATACGAGTGGTGTCAAGATATACTTTGAAGACAGAATTGACGGACTTTCTGACAGACTGGATGTGTAAGACTAGAGGAGGAAAATTAAGGATAACTTCCAGGTTTCTAGCTTAAGCAACTGAGTGGGTGGAGGTGCCATTTTCTAAAATGAGTAAAATTGGGGGAAGGAACAGTCCCAGAGTGTGTGTGTCACTGGTTAACAGGTTTTATTTGAAATGTCTGTGAGACCTGGAAGTGCAAATGTCAAGTAGGCAGTTGAATTTATTAAATGTGGAGCTTTCTAATGGGAAACCTAGGACAAGGTCACTTGTGATAAGAGCCTAAGTAACAACAAACTTATATGTTCAAAGGAAATTCTTATCTGGCTAGGTTAATCAGAGGAATTTTCAGGAAAGAAGGTGATATTAGAGCCAAAAGAAAGATGATGAAGGAAAATAATCCAGGTAAAAGGAATAGAATGGCAAAGATGGACAAAAAGAAAAATCTCAAGGCAGGTTCAGAAACTGAAAGAGTTCAGCTTGGATGGAACATGGTTTCTGTTTGGAATGTGAGAAGAAATCTACTGAGCTTGATTGAAGTCAGAAGGGAGTGCGCAACTGAAAGCACTCACGAGAACAAGTTGTTGAGCAGAGGCCTAATTTGATGAGGGCATTAAAAGCAATTTAGTGACAGGGAGTAGACTGGTGTGAATGAATGAGAACAGGTGACAAGGGAGGCCAGATATGAATCTAGTTCAATTAGGAAGGCATGAGGTAGTAAGAACCTAATTGTTGACTGTGGAAATGAAAAATTAAAGGGCAAATGTGAGAGATTTTTGTAAGAATTATATTAACCTAACAGGATAGCCAGGAGAAGGCAAACACTTTTTTTTTTTTTTGCCTCCACAGTACAGCATAATCTCTGATAAGGCTGGGTGACACTTATCAAGATCTCCTCATTTAACTTTGGTTAAAGGGACTTTGTGCTGGTATGGTTTCATTGTAAACAGGTAACAGAGGGGTAGCTCTAGTATTGTAGAGACTGGACTCACAGAGCTAACTGTTGTTGGAAGGAGCAGTTTGGGGTTGAGACCACAGATTAGGAGACAGTCTGAGAGTAAGCACAAGTAGAGTTTAATGTTTCCACCCTTTCATTCTAAAGCCCAATTGCCTGTACTCCTTTGTACTCTGCCCCACTGCTGATCAACCCCCCCCCACACACACACTTGCACGCCACATTCTCTCTCAGGCTGAATCTTCAATGCTCTGAATCTTCCCCTATACCACTCTCCCTTCATACTGTCCCTCTCTGTGCAAAGTCCCACTGTTTCACAGCCCTCATCTGAAGAGCAAGTATCCCTGAGAGTGGCTGAAAGTACCACCTGCCTTCCCTCAGTACATTAGACAACCGGGGCCTTTCAGATCATAGTCTGACATAAGAATTCATCATTTGGCAGCAAGAGCAGCAGTGAGGTGAGGGAAGAGGGCAGGGCTATCATTAAGCACCCATTCTATGGGTGAAGTGCACCTCTAGCCTCCCCTTACTTCCTTGCAGTCCCACGAGTATCTATGATGGCTCTCCTGAATTTCAAAAAAGTTAAAATAAGTTTGGGAGAGTCTTCTGAAGTAACTGCAGAGGAGAAATAAAATGAACATCCAAAACATACTTCAGGACTAGCTAATCCTTTGCAACTGCTTGATCCCACCTCTCTCTATAATTTCTTCATTACTTCCTATTTTTCACTGTTTGTATATTTTTATGTGTTCATTGGTCAATGTCTTTTGAAGACTAGCTTCAACTCTTTGGAGAGTATGCACTATACCAATATAATAAAGAAAAGAATAAATAAAATGTCTACTTTACAGGAGTATGTGTTTCACTATTTCTGATAATATGAGATCTATCCTTCACTCAGCAGTAGCCTGAAGAGTAGGTAGGAGGTGTATTCTGAGGGATATAAAATAGACGTCACTGCTCTAAAATACCTCCCCACTTAACCTTAGAGCCCACAGTCATGGTGGTATGCATTTTAAAATTTGGAGCCTTGAAGATTTCTTTTTCAAGAATTCCTTATTAAAATGCAAATACCACAGAGGAGGGTGGGTAGATGGGTCGTGATTTAACCTTGAAAGTTACTCAGTCGTGTCCGACTCTTTGCAACCCCATGGACTATACAGTCCGTGGAATTCTCCAGGCCAGAATACTGGAGTGGGTAGCCTTTCCCTTCTCCAGGGGATCTGTGCAACCCAGGGGTCGAACCCAGGTCTCCCGCATTGCAGACGGATTCTTTACCAGCTGAGCCACAAGGGATTTAACCTTATTTCCCTTATATTAACCCATCACTCCTACAAGTCACATTTTTTACATTCCAGCTTTTTCCATGCTTTCTTTCATGTTATTTTTCCAGAGGTAATGCTAAATACAACATAAATTATAAGTATAAAAATTACCTTATATTTTCACACAGTCTCTCACTTGATATCTAAATCCAAGCCTATTCATTTAAAAAAATGATTTATTTTTTCCAATTTAATAAGAATAACAGGTTTATAATAGAAAATTTGAAAAAGGTAGGAAGACAGAAAAAAGAAAAAAATGTCAACCATAGTCCTACCATGTAAAGAACAACCATTGTTAACGTGCTGTCATGCCTATTCTTTAAACAAACCTTAGCTAAGGTCCCATTTCCGATATGATGCCTTCCTTGCCCTTCCTTCTCCAGAACTTCTCTATCATGTTTGTTCCACTCACTTGTACAAGTCTGTTAACTTGGTGTGGGTTTTGTGTTTCCAACTAGAATGTTAGGTCCTTGAAGGCTGAAACTATGAGTTATACTTCTTCACTCATCCCCAAACACCTGGTACATTGGACCCAATATTTGCTGACTGATTTAAGTTAAATGAATACATATCATATCAGAAAGAATATGAAATAGGCCAAGTATCTGAGTCATTAAAGCTTTCTGGTCACCTGGTTTGGTGACGACTGCTTTTCTGTTCCTGGAACTCTTAAAGTCTATTAAGCCTCTTTTTCTACACCAAGACTGTGTAAAAAGCAGACTGATTAAGAGGCAGGATTACTCAAAGATTCTCCTTGTAAGGCATAAGGATGAGAGAGAAAGAGTGAGCGAGAGAGGGAGGGAGGGAGGGAGGGAGAGAAGCATGAGAGAGGGAGGGAGGAAAGGAGAGGGTAGAGAAGGGGATAGAGAGTATCTGGTGCTCAATCCAGTATGTGATTTGCCTCCAGCACTGTATACAGGATCCCATCCACTTGTTCTGAGTCAAACCCGATCTCACGAAGCTCCAAGTGAGGGAGGACAGAAGTAAGGAGATAGCTGACGTGGATACGCAGCCGCGTAAGCTTTGCCAAAGCCCTGTATGATGGAGTGAGGGACAGAAGAGATGACATGAGGTCATTAGCCAACAGAACAAAATGAAGCTCCTTCAAAATGGGCCTACATTTCTCAACAATTACGTTTCCATTAGCTAGAAAGAAAGAAGAAAGCACAATGCCACCAAGCACTGGGAGATTGGCTGCAGCTCTCTAAGTGACTGCTCAATCCTTGGTGGCCTAGGAATTAATTAAGGCTTCTTCTCTTATCTATGATCAGTAACCGGGGGTCCTAAGGGAGGCTTCCCATTAGCACTCACAAGCTGATAACTAAACCCTAGTAATTAACCTTTCTAGGTCATCTCCCTCTGGGGTCCGGTAGGAGACCTGAGCCTTCTGCAGCACTTCCAGGTGTGTCTCTGTCTCCTTCAGTTTCTCTTTTAGTTCCTGCTTCTCCTCTTTGGTTCTTTCCAGCTCAGCCTTCAGAATCTGGAATTCAGCTTGGCGATAGCCCATGTGTTTCTTGCTCCAATACAAGCCTTCCGTCTCCTGGGTACTATAGGTTACCAATTCATGTTGGACTTTCTTAAATTTGGAATGCCAATGATTCCTCTCCTGTTCCAGCTCCTCCACCTGCAGTCCAAGAAACAGAAATTCAATGACCCCGCATTTCACTGAAATCTAAAGAGAGTGCCCCCAGTTTTCCTGAATGTATTCACCCTATGATTCCCCTAAACATATTCTTCTGTTTATGGACCTTTTCAAATCCCAAATATGGGGGGGAAGCCCATTAGGGTTCGCTTGATCTGAGATGTTCCACAGAATCATTCAATGGCTTGTTGTGTTTACACATGAGATCATCAGTTCTATCTCTCTGGTCCCTTGGTTACAATAGCCTCTCATTCCCAGTGGTAAGATGTTAACCTAACCTTTTGCTGGAACATATTCCTTTCTGCCAAAACACGTTCCAATTTTTCTGCAGTTCTCTTCAGTTCTTCTAGCTCTCTTTGGTTCTTCATCTTTGGTATATTACGACCGCTGCTCTCCTCGTAGCCTCTTCCTTTCTCTGCAACAGCTGCAGCAGGAGCTGGAGCAGAGGCCACAGAAGAATAAGGCACCGGATTCAAGGATTCAGCTGCTTTTCTTCTCTCAGCGAGCTCCTCTCTGTTAAAAGGGATCAGCTGAATGGGAGCTCCTGAATCTCGAATACCTTTTGCAACACCGACAACAGCTACAAAAGGTCCCTTGCTCACTTCTTCCTTGTTTACATGTGTGTTGCCTCTGTTAGAATCTTCTGCCACCAATCGTGGCATTTGATCTTCTAACTCTTCAGGGAGCAAGGAACCCTGGTGTTGGTCCTGGGCCCCCGAATACAGAACTGAGGCCTCCCTACTCTGATTGGTACTCTTGATTGCTTCTGGGTACTCTGGGGAAAGGTATGGTGGTGTGCTTCTCTCAGAGCTGGTCTTCTCGCGGCTGTTCTCCCCTTCTGGGTTGGCAACTGCTGCCTCCACTTTCCTGTAAGGGCCAGGCATGGAATAATCTAGAGGAGGTGTTGCCATCTCATTCTGGAGCCTTCTTCGTTTCTCCACAGGTTCCTCACCTAGGATCCATTTGTACTTACTGCAAGAAGAAGAGGAAATTCAATTTTAAGCTGTCACAAAGAAGCTAAGTATATTCTTATTCTATGAAGGATATGATATATCCTATACTATGGACAAAGATATTCATCTTCAAATTTCCCATATCACAACCGACTCTAGCTGTTATTCACAGATCATTTCATGTTAGGGATACATTTTTACCCCCAAACCCCAACCCCTTCATTCATGCAATTTGCTGAGATAATGATGTGTCTTAAGAGAGCAGAAAAATTGAGAGGTATGAAGAAAGTCAGCATCTGGATATAGCAGGACTAGGCTGACCTTGGTAAAATTTCTGAAAATAGGATTGAAACCAGCCTGACTTAGAAGTTTCCGAAAGGCAAGTGAAGGAAGAAAAACAAAAAAGTACACATGCAAAATCCCCTAACAAGAGAATGGAAAAAAGGTCATAAAAAGCCTAGTGGAGTCAGTGGAGGAGACCGAGCCAGCTCGTTAATTTTAAAGTGTCACAAAACCTTCCAGTATCAAAGACTTATGAACATTTTTATATTGCAATGGGACACCGCAGAGTGCCTTTGCCAGCCAACTGGATTGTGGCTATTGCCCATCATCCACTTGTAAAAGTTAATTAAAATACAGGGCCCTAGTCAGAAACAAAGAAACCGAATCAGCTAGTTCAAGACATTCCCCACTCAGGGCTAAAGAATTCCCCTCTGTCCAGGCAAACAGGCACTCCCTCAATTCTTCAGGGAAGTTTAGGACAGTGACTCAAATCACCTTCCATTTCTGGCTGCTATATATAATAATGGTTGAAGGAACTAATAACAACAACAACAACAGCAAAAACAGATGCCACCAAAATCTATAGGCAATTTTATATCAAGCAAGAGGATGGGATAACTATCCTTCTTTCTCTACAGAAAACCAAGAAATTTCAAGGTAAAAATTAACTTTCAAGTTTTCAATGAGAAACAGCCAGGCATGTTATTGGCCACCATAGCTCAAGGCTGCCCGTGTTTCTCTGCCAATTTCAGAGAATATCTGTAAAACATCTCAAACCTTAGCTTCTTAGAATGCCCTAAATGTTCTTCAAAACTTGTGTTTGCCCAGAAATAAAACTGGTCTGTCATCTCAATAGGGCTTCCCTGGTGGCTCAGATGGTAAAGAATCCACCTGTAGGGCAGGAGACCCAACTTCAATCCCTGGGTTGGGAAGATGCCCTGGAGAAAGGAATGGCTACACACTTCAGTATTCTTGACTGGAGAATTCCATGGACATAAGAGCCTGGTGGGCTACAGTCATCTTAATAAGATCTCATTGTTTCAGCCTTAAGGGGAAAACAAAAGGCCTTAGGGACGATGTAAGAACAAATGCATTCATCTTTAAACATGTGTAGGGCCACTGTAGGTGGTCCATTTAGCTGCAGTACTGAGGATGATAGTAGAACAAGAAGCTTGCAGGTATGAAGGAGGCATATATGATACCAGATAGCAACCATAAAGTTTTACGAAAGGCAATTAACGTCAAAGTATTCTTTTCATTTTCCTACTTCTAAAAGTTCTGTCTTTAGTTATCCTCTTTTCTCCCTACACTTCTTTTCTTTGGTAATCTCATACAATCTTTCGGCTCTAACTTCTGGAAGATAACTTCCAAGTGGTGTTCCCAGCCCAGAATCTCCAGTACTGAATTTCTAACTGCCTGTTACACACTTTTTTTTTCTGGAGGTCCCACTGGTATCTCATTCAGAATGTATAAAACTGACCTCTCACTTTCACCTTCAAACCTGCTCCCTCTACTAAGTTTCCTATTTGTGTTACGACATCAACAAACTCTCAGTAATTTTATATGGTTCTACCACTATCAATACTCAAGTTCAAGCTCTCATTACCTTTCCTGGGCGACTGCAATGGCTTTTTCCAGTCTCCCCTTGTCACACCTCCAGATCACCCACCGCCAAGTTAATCTTCCAAAGGCATTGCTCTAATCATGTCATCTCCCTAATTGCAATCTTTAGGTATTATTCCCCACAACATAAAAGTTCAAATGTCTTAGCTTGGTATTCAAGCTTTTCCACTCCAAAACACAGGGAACATTTACTGAGCACTTACTCTGTGCCAGTTTGGTGAGTCAATGTGTATCAGGAGATACTTTTACCTTCATTTTAAAAAGACAATGCTCAGGCCTAGAGAGGTTAAATAACTCTCTGAAAGTCATGTAGCTAGTAAGTGACAGAACTGGGACTTAATTTGGCCCCAGCGTTCTCTCTCACTACTTCCCTTCAAAGACACCAGCCAAACAGAATGCCCCACGATTTCTCAGACTGCTTCTTTTGATTGGAACACACTTCTCAACACAAGACAATTCAAATGCCACTTTTGAATTCCCATAGCACTTTAGCACTCTCAGTGTAATAAATATAATACAATACAATAAATATATATTGCTTTCTACTGTGTATGTGTATTGCAGGTTTCTTACTAAAGTATAAACTCCTTAACAGAAGGTAGCTTAACTAACTGTGTTACATGGGGATGAGGGAACAAAACTTTGCAAATAAGAGGCAATCCAAAAGGAACTATGATGTTAGAGACAGTGAATGGGTTTTACTTATTGGCTCTGTAAATACTTCTGATTCTTCCCACTAGGAATCAACTCTTATTCTAGATCTGAATTCACTGGTTTAGTAAAGATTAATTCAGGGTTTACATATCAGGGATTATTTTTCAACTACATAGTTTGTTCTCATTTTTTTTTTCTTTCTGTCATATTTCTCCATTGGTTGTCTGCAGAGAAGCCAGCTGATATTTTGATAGGGACTACACTGAATCTGTAGCTCAGTTTGGGGAGTACTGCTATCTTAACAACATTAAGTCTGCTGACCCACAAATACGAAATTTGTTTTCATTTTAGGCTTTCTTATTCTCATGTAAAAGACGCTTACTACTTGGAAGGAAAGTTATGACCAACCTAGACAGCATATTAAAAAGCAGAGACATTACTTTGCCAACAAAGGTCCGTCTAGTCAAGGCTATGGTTTTTCCAGTAGTCATGTATGGATGTGAGAGTTGGACTATAAAAAAGCTGAGCAACGAATTGATGTTTTTGAACAGTGGTGTTGGAGAAGACTCTTGAGAGTCCCTTGGACTGCAAGGAGATTAAACCATTCCATCCTAAAGGAGATCAGTCCTGACTGTTCATTGGAAGGACTGATGTTGAAACTGAAACTCCAATACTTTGGCCCCCTGATGCAAAGAACTGACTCATTGGAAAAGACCCTGATGCTGGGAAAGATTGAAGGTGGGAGGAGAAGGGGACAACAGAGGATGAGATGGTTGGATGGCAGATGGACATGAGTTTGAGCGAGCTCCGGGAGCTGATGATGGACAGGGAGGCCTGGCATGCTGCAGTCCTTGGGGTCGCAGAGTTGGACACAACTGAGCAACTGAACTGAACTGAATTCTCATTTAACAATATTTTGTAGTTTTCAGTGTACAAGTCTAGCTTGTACTTCTGTTAAATTTGTTAATCCTCTATTTTTGAAGCCACTATAAATGAAGCTAGTATAAAACTTCTCCTCCTGCTGGGCGAGACTGAAGGCAGGAAGAGAAGGGGACAACAGAGGATGAGATGGTTGGATGGTATCACCAACTCGATGGATATGAGTTTGAGTAAGCTCTGAGAGTTGGTGATGGACAGGGAAGCCTGGCATAGTGTAGTCCATGGGGTCGCAAAGAGTCGGACATGACTGAGTGACTAAACTGAAGTATAAATGGAATTGCTTTATTAAATGTTTTTTTCTTAATTTTTGTTGTTCCTTTCAAAGAGCCAACCTTTGGTTTCACTGATTTTTCTATTGTTTTTCTATTCTCTATTTCATTTTCATTCTGATATTTCCTTCTTTCTGCTTGATTTGGGGTTAGCTTGCTCTCATATTTTTAGTTTCTTAAGATGGAAGTTTAGGTTAACAATTTGAGATACTTCTTCAATTTTAATATAAGCATTTACAAATATAATTTCCCCTCTGAATACCTACCTCTTGAGCTTCAAGTTATAATTTTTTGTATTATTTTATTTTCATCTTAAGGTATTTTCTAATTTTCTTTGTGACTTCTTTTACTTATTTTTAAAATTTTGGAGCATGGTATTTAATTTCTACATATCTGTGAATTTCCCAAATTTCCTTCTGTTGTTGATTTCTAATTGCTTGCTAATTGCTATGGTTGCAGAATATCCTTTATATGGTGTCAACCCTTTTAAATTTGTTGAGGCTTATTTTATGGTCTAATATCTGGTCTATTTTGGAGAATATTCCATGGGCACTTGAGAATAATATTTACTATGCTGTTTGGGGGTGAATTGTTCTGCATGTATCTGTCAGGTCCAGTTGGCTTATAGTGTTCTTCAACCCTTCTATTTTGATCTTTTACCCATTATTGAAAGTGGGATACTGAAGTTTCCAACCGTTACTGTTAAACTGCCTATTTCTACCTTCAGTTCTGTCTACTTTTGCTTCATGCATTTTTTGGGCTCTGTTGTTAGGTCCGTATATGGGTATAATTTTTGTATCTTCCTAACGGACTTTATCAATATGAAATGTCCCTCTTTATATCTGGTAACATTTTCTGTTTAAAGTCTATTAGTTTGTCTGATATTAGTACAGCCACTCTTGTTCTCTATAGTTGCTGTTTATACGGTATGTCTCTTTTCATCTTTTAACTTTCAACCTATTTGTCTCTCTGAACATAAAATATATAGACATTATATTTGTGTATGTGAAAAAATCCAACTGGATAATCTCCAGCTTTTGATTGGATTGTTTAATCTTATCACATTTAATGTTATTATTGGTATGTTAGATATTGATGTCCATTATTTGGTTTTCTGCTCTCTATATGTGTCATGGTTTCCTTCTTCCTTTACTGTTCCTCTTTTCATGTTATGTGGGTATTTTCTAGTTTAATATTTACAAATCTAATAATACATTACTATAATTATTGTATGTAATTATACATACAAAACTTTATGTAATGTTATGTCTTTTGAGGAAGCTAAGAGAAGAAAGTACAGCAAGGACATATTTATAGTTTGTTAAATTAACCTTATCTTTCCATTTTAAATTTTAATTTCTTACTATGGATGTGAGTTACCATTTGGTATTATTTCCTCACTCCAATACAGCTTTGCTCCCACCCACTTCTTTTATGCTGTTATTGGCAAATATTTTATATCTGTAGATGATCCCAACAATACAATTATATATATGATGAAAGTAAAAGTGGAGAGTGAAAAAGTTGGCTTAAAGCTCAACATTCAGAAAAGGAAGATCATGGCATCTGGTCCCATCACTTCATGGGAAATAGATGGGGAAACTGTGGAAACAGTGTCAGACTTTATATTTTGGGGCTCCAAAATCACTGCAGATGGTGACTGCAGCCATGAAATTAAAAGACACTTACTCCTTGGAAGGAAAGTTATGACCAACCTAGATAGCATATTGAAAAGCAGAGACATTATTTTGCCAACAAAGGTCCGTCTAGTCAAGGCTATGGTTTTTCCAGTGGTCATGTATGGATGTGAGAGTTGGACTATGAAGAAAGCTAAGCGCCGAAGAATTGATGCTTTTGAACTGTGGTGTTGGAGAAGACTCTTGAGAGTCCCTTGGACTGCAAGGAGATCCAATCAGTCCATCCTAAAGGAAATCAGTCCTGAATATTCATTGGAAGGACTGATGCTGAAACTCCAATACTTTGGCCACCTGATGCAAAGAACTGACTCATTTGAAAAGACCCTGATGCTGGGAAAGATTGAAGATGGGAGGAGAAGGGGATGGCAGAGGATGAGATGGTTGGATAGCATCACGGACTCAATGGACATGAGTTTGAGTCAACTCTGGGAGTTGGTGGACAGGGAGACCTGGCACGCTCAGTCCACGGGGTTGCAAAGAATCAAACATGACTGAGCAACTGAACTGAACTGAACTGATTATCTTTTTATAATAAATTATAGTTATCATTGCCAGTACTGTTTTTTCCTGCAAATTTGAATTACTATTTGGTGTCACCTGCTTCCAAGCTGAAGAACTCTCTTTAGCATTTCTTATATGGCAGTTTTTCTAGAAACAAATTCCATCAGCTTTCATTTATATAAGAATGTACTTATTTTACCATCATTTTCTAAAAATAGTTTTATCAGATTTATGACTGGTTGAAAGTGTTTCTTTAAGTACTATGAATATGTCATCCCACTGCTCCTGGTTTCCACTGTTTTTGATGAGAAGCCAGATGTTAATCTTATTGGGGTTCTCTTTTACATAACAAATATTTTTCTCTTCCTGCTTTCAAGATAATTCTCTTTGCCTTTGGCTTTCAATATTTTCACTGTATGGCTGTAAATCTTTTTGCAATTATCCTCTTTTGAGTTACTTGAGCTTCTTAAATGTGTAAATTAATGTTTTTCATCAAACTTGGAAAGTTGTCAGCCATTATTTCTTTGAGTATTTTTTCTACCTCTTTTCTTCCCTCTCCTCTCTTTTATGTTCTCCAAATTTGTATATGTTGGTGCACTTAATGGTGTTCTACATTTCTCTGAGGCTCTGAGGCATTTTCCTTCATTCCTTTTTCTCTCTGTTCTTCAGAAAGCATAATCTATAAAATCTGCCATTGGTATATTTTCAAGTTTGCTGATTCTCCTGCCAATTGTAATGTACTGTTAAGTCCCTTTAGTGAAATATTCACATTAGTTATTGTCCATTTTACCTCAAGAATTTCCATTTGGTTCTTTTTAAACATAATTTCTGTCCCTTTTACTAATATTCTGCAGTTGATGAAACATGGTCTCCTTTAGTTCTTTGAACATGTTTATAATAGATGCTTTGAAGTCTCTGTTTGCTAAATTCAACATCTGGATCTATTTAGGGGCAGTTTCTATTACCTGCTTCCCTTCCATCTCATGTACAGGTCACATTTTTTTTTCTTTGCATGTGTCATAATTTTTTTGTTGACAATTGATATTTTAGATAATATAGTATAGCAAGCAATTTCCACCTCCCTGAGTGGCTGTTGCTATTGTTTGTTGGGTTATTTTTTTTTCCAGTGATTTGGCTGAAGTGACTCCATGAAAACTGTTTCCCTGTAATATACAGCCTCTAATATTCTTGCTCAGATTTCTTCTTGATTTTTATCTTTTACCTAACAATCTAGAAGTTACCCTGAGTCAGTGTAATTGTGCCCCCTTAGCCAGTTAGAGTTTTACCCTTTACCACTGAATGTATGTGTGGCTTGAAGGCTACTATCACAGATCAAAGGATTCACATTTCTTCCCCCATTCAGCCAGGTAGTAGCAGCTTGGATTTTCCCTCTCCAATCGTTTCTGAGGAGGTACAGCCTTCAGCATGTGCAGTTTCCCAGGTTAACAGGGATATCTGTGATTTTACTTTTAAGCCTGGCTTCCAAGGAGTGGCCCCTGGGCCAGTCAGTGCTTGATTGGAGGCTGTGCTTAAGTATCTAGTACCAGTGAAACTTCTGCTCTGTTGTTTGGTCTGTGTGGGGCTTGGGGACTGCTTGTAAGTTCACCTTGTGTCCTGAATGAGTGTAGTCTCGTGTTTACACACAGCCTTCCTAACCCACAGGGTTGACTATGATCCCAGGAGTGCTTGGATGGCTTTTTGCTTGCTTCTCTCTATTACCAAACTTATGATTTCACAGTCATCTCACTTGTTGTAACTTGTATCATGGAGCTATGATACAATTGTTCTTAATTTTTCCCCACTAAGATTTCCATTGTCTGACAATGCCCTTAGGAATGGAATTCTCCATGATATGTTCCAAAGTCAGTTCCTTTGGGTAGTACTAAGGAGTTCTTCATCTGTCAGGCCTTCCGCTCTCCCTAAGCAGAACCTTTGTGCCACCATGCAGGGCTGATGGCAGGGACAGTGGCCCACTCTCTAAGAGTGAAACTTTTTCTTTACAAATGGGTGCTGGGATGGTTTTTGGCTTGCTCCTTCAGGCATGAACCTCTGCCCTCTAAGTAAGCTGGGGGTGGAGCAACAGGAGTCTAGGCTTGTCAGCATGCTGTGCCTAGGTGAGTGCTGCTACCTGTGGATGGGGGAAGAGAAAGCTGGGTGGGAGAAGAGAGGCCCAGTCCTCTCGAGTCTGCTTGGAACAGAGCAAGACAGACCTGGAGGATATAAGAAATGTCAGAGGCCTGCACCTCCCAGGTGAAACCATAGCTCTAGACTAGGAGCTAGGGAGAGAGGGAGCCCCCAGTTTCTTGACCACACCCACCTGGATTAGAGCTTCTTGAGTAGTTTTCATAAAACAAAACTTAGAGGGAGATGAGAGCAGGTTAAATGCCCGACTTTCGCTGTACTTTCTGAGATCTAATAGATTTTCTTGAATGAATGTTTCTGTACTTGCTGTGTGCCCCTAGGACAATTTCCAGGAACTAAGAATCATTGCTTTGTTTTGTTTAATAATTTTTCCCAGTTAAATGGTTACTTGTTGGTAAAAGAGTTCATCACACTACTCATTTTGCTATTCTGGAACTCTTTCTCAAAGATCGTATTTTAAAATGTTAATACTGACCTTTGAATCAATCTTACTCATTTGCAAAATTTTTTCTATTTCTACATTGTGTCTGTTGTTTCAAATACTCCTTTAAATATATTAGGATATCTTTCCTCCTCTCTTTTCACCATTATAATGTAATTTGAAATTTTTCTGGCTATCCTTTTAATATATGAAATAATTAGCCTTTGATATATAGTTTACTCAGAGTAACTGAGGTGGCGTTAGTGGAAAATAACCTGCCTGCCAGTGCAGGAGATGTAAGAGATAAGGGTTTGATCCCTGGGTCAGGAAGTTCCCATGGATAAGGAAATGGCAACCCACTCCAGTATTCTTGCCTGGAAAATCCCATAGACAGAGGAGTCTGGTGGGCTACAGTCTATGGGGTTGCAAAGAGTCAGACATGGCTGAAGCAACTTACCACGCAATATAGCTTACTCAGAGGTTCTCTAAATATCTAAATAAATTACAGGCTGTAATTCTCACCTTTTTGTCTATATGTTTATGGCTACTTTAGACCTTAGTTTATATCACTCATATGAAACCTACCATGTATCCGGGGTGCTTACATATGTAACTTAGAGTACCATAAGCTCCTTCATCTTAGATTCCATCACTGCCTTAGAATACTGCTTTCATATAGTAAGGACTCAAAGGCAATGGCACCCCACTCCAGTACTCTTGCGTGGAAGATCCCATGGATGGAGGAGCCTGGTAGGCTGCAGTCCATGGGGTCGCTAAGAGTCGGACACGACTGAGCGACTTCACTTTCACTTTTCCCTTTCATGCATTGAGAAGGAAATGGCAACCCACTCCAGTGTTCTTGCCTGGAGAATCCCAGGGACAGAGGGGCCTGGTAGGAGGCCGTCTATGGGGTTGCACAGAGTCAGATACAACTGAAGCAACTTAGCAGCAGCAGCAGCAGCAAATATATATAGAATGAATGAACAGAAAGGGGACTATTTCCTTTAAGCTGTCTTGCCCTAAAAGGTTATGCTTGTTTTTATCCTAGCTGAACTTCCTCTTTATTGTAGGTTTTCCCCTATCTTTGCTAGATTTGTGAAGACTCACAAAACTGTTTCCAATGACACCTCTGGAACACCTTGTAGGTCTTATAACCTACTCCAGTAGAACATTTTAAAATGCTCTTGGATAGTGTAGGCTTTATTTTATCTAGAATTAAAGAGCTGTACTACATGACCCGAGGACCCTTATCAGCTTTAGGTTTTGATAGCAAGGGAGATCTTTGTTTACTCTTGACTAAACCTATTATTCCCTTTACACAGTTTTATAAGAAAACCTTGCATATTTTATTAGACTCTCGAGCATCTAATTTTCCTCTATAAAAAGGTAGACTATTTCCAGTCAATCTGAATCTCCCTATATGTGTAACCTGACATGACAGAATCATCATTTACTGACCTTACATAAAACATGACATTAGCAGTATCAATTATCACATATATCTCTTGAAGGAATATTATTCTCAAATTAAAATTACACATAAATAGTCAAGAGTATTTTGCCTGAACTCTAAAGCTAAAACCCAACTCTGGATAGTGCAGTTCCACAATGACTCATATAGAACTCCTAATTAAGACTGATGAAGTATGCCACCCAATGGATGTACTGTCATACTGCACTCATAAAATACACACATACAGAGGTTAGCGTTTGTTATCTCCTTCAGGTTACCAAAATCCACTGGACAGTATCAATAGAAACACTGAAGAGAAAGCAAAGGTGGTCAGAGCAGGGAAAGGACAGCTTTCAAGAGCAGTGACATCTTGATACTCCAGTGTCAATTTTGATGCATGACCACCTCAAGGAGATCAATGTAGAGAGCTAACAACGTGCTTAACAAAACCACGACACTTTTCTCTATACCCCTCCCAACCTAAGATGGGAGTTGAATAACTGTGGATGAAACAGTAGAATTAAGACCAAATCCCTGAGACCAACTAGGCTATATTCCTTAATCCTTTGCTGCATGGTTCTATCTTAGAAATAGCTCCTTCAATATGACTGAATTCAACTATCAGTTTCTGCATAGCTATTCTCTTCCAACTATTCTTTTTTTTTTTTTTTTTAATTTTATTTTATTTTTAAACTTTACATAACTGTATTAGATTTGCCAAATATCAAAATGCTTTTGTATAGATTCTCATTTACTTCCTTTAGAGTTCTATTACTTTTTCTCCTAATAGCCTACTTCCTCTTGAGACTCTTTGTTCATGCTCAGGGGTATGTGAGGTTCTTTCAATATCTAGGGGGCTTAATTGTGGAAGACTAGGGGACTTGCACACATAAACAGATGTTTGTCTGGGTGAAAGCTGAAAAGACCCACTTAAGAAGCAAGAAAGAGGGAAAGAAATCAATAACATTGGTGGAGGTGGGGGCAGGAGTAATTTCCCCCTACTATATATCCCATTGCTTTTTTCCTACAGTATGTTAAGAAGATATCCAAACCGAAAAGGGTTCATAAAAATTTCACAATCTACTATATAACAGTCATATTATTGTGGACTCTAGAAGTTTCTACCACTAGAGAGCAACTCTGTACCTTCCCCATGGCTTGGCCCTGCCAGAAGTGAGAAACACAATAGCAAGGAGAAAGCAAGTCTCACAACAGCACACAGGCAGTCATACCTTTTAGTGCTTCAAATATTCCTGATATTTAAGAAAATTTCTGTTATAAAGATTGCTGTGTGTGCTTAGTTGCTCAGTCATGTCCAACTCTTTGCGACCCTATGGACTATAGCCTGTCAGGCTCCTCTGTCCATTGGGATCTTCCAGGCAAGAATACTGGAGTGGGTTGCCATACCCTTCTCCAGGGGATCTTTCCAACTCAGGGATCGAACCCAGGTCTCCCACATTGCAGGCGGATTCTTTACCACTGTTGGCAGGTCTAAGCTACCAGGGAATAACAAAATAACATTGCTGTGGTGCTAGACAATGAACAAGTAAATTCTAAGACTAAACTTACACGAAAAATTTACCATAGGAAACAATGGACTGCAAAGCTTACTTAATGGCACAAACTTCTAATACTTATTTTTATATGTGGCCAACAATGGCACCCCACTCCGGTACTCTTGCCTGGAAAATCCCATGGACGGAGGAGCCTGGTGGGCTGTAGTCCATGGGGTCGCTAAGAGTCGGATACGACTGAGCGACTTCACTTTCACTTTTTACTTTGACGCATTGGAGAAGGAAATGGCAACCCACTCCAGTGTTCTTGCCTGGAGAATCCCAGGGACGGGGGAGCCTGGTGGGCTGCCGTCTATGGGGTTGCACAGAGTCAGACACGACTGAAGCGACTTAGCAGCAGCAGCAGCAGCAACATGTTTTAGGCCTATGGGGCCCCGCAGGATTTCAGTATTCCTAAACTTAAAGAAAGAAACAATGCTTATCCAGGTAACATTACCTTACATTTGTATAATACATTATGCTTTGCAAAGAGTTTTCATGTCCATTACTTCACTTACACAATTTCCAATATAATGGGAATACATAATCCATAAAAGAACATTCGTCAGATGATCACCTCAAAAAAGTAGAACCAAAAAGATAGAAAAATAGACCTGACATGACAGTTACAATGTTGAAAAATGGGAGGTACAAGCAACATGCAAGTCTATCAATCCCCAAATGGTATTTTTCCTTCTGAATTCCATGCCAGGCTTCAGGAGAAACGCAAACATTATAACCATACCAATTTAGTTTACAGGAAAGTAAACCCTGAGGCTCATACTGAAGAGAATCTATATATTTTTTACACACCTGGAGAACTGAAAAATGCTGGAATCCAGAGGCTTAAGTTGAAGAGAAGTTGTTCTGCTTTCTTCTCCAACAGATGAAAGCCGGCTGGGGCTATCAGTTCCCTCATACCCAGTCGTCTTATTATTCAAGTCATCCATATCTTGAATAGAAGGGATCTTCAGCGGATTAGTGAATGCCTAGCAAAGAAGGAAAGAATTTATAAAAATCCTAATTTCAAACCAAATACCAAAGGATGAGTCAATCCTTCTGATGCTAGGAAAAAACACTTAGCCAAATAAAAAGAAACTGTTTCCTACACAAAACAAACAGCGCGCAGTAATGTACACTAGAACACTGACCCCAGGCACATTCAGTTATAACCTTATCAGCTGGACACCAACAGACCTCCCCAACTCACTTATTGGCTCCTGGAATCATCCCATCCACAACACAAACCCAGGCCCCCGAATCACTTTCTTATTCTCTCTTTTGACCCAGTGTAAGACTGGGTTTTCACTCCTCTGAGATCTGTGATGAGGGAAGGAATGGAGGGAATAAGCACTGCAGCAAATGTCTGTGCTGGTCTTGAAGAAATGCATGCGAGAGACTAACATATACTGCACACACAGAAACATGCATCTGGGATCTTCTGGGAAAGCCAGCTTATGAAGATAGCATGAATGATGAAGGTGAAGGAGTATAAAGGGGAGGTAAACTGAATGAGGACAGGGCAGTCCCAGGAAATTTCCCAATCTCTAGATCAGACTATAAAGCCAAGATAGGAGGGTTTGCAACCTGTTTATTAATACACCTGGGTCTTGGTAGAGTGTCAGAAAAAGAATTAGTATTTAATTGCCTCTATCCTCACCAGCCTGACCTACCCTGACTGAGTGGGTGGAAAGTGAATCGAACATGCTGCTAGCAGATATCTCTGGGAAAGAGGGTCAAGAGGAAAATCATGCAGAAAGGCAAGGTTGGGTGGGGGAGATAAATGGGTGCTATGGTGGCTGTCAGGAAAGGAGTGTCCCTGAAAGGACGGCCAACCTTATTGCACCCTTCAGCGTCCGGAGCTGGGCAACCATGTCCGAGAGACAGTGCTCCTGAAAATTCAAAACAGCAGAGTCTTTATAAAGCCAGCCAGCCTGAAAGCAGGGAAGGGGGAAAGGGCACAAAGAACCACCCCTTCTTCCCAAGAGGAAAGCAGAAAGGAGTCACCCATGAATCCTGGAAGGAATGAGACTGAGGAAAACCAGACACTTTCAACAGAAGCAGCCTGTATGAGGATGCAACGTAACCCTGAATACTCTGTGACACCGAATGTGACATTCGCACTACCCAGAATCAGCACTGAATCTAAATCTGGGCAATAAATGATTTGGCTCTTCCATTTTTGGTGATCTGAACATCAGTAACAGCAGATCAAAGCAAAAATCAAAAGATCCTGTAAAAAAAAAGACCACCAGAAAAAATGGCTCGTTATTTCTGTACAGCTTTCAAGAGTGCCGCTTTCTTCAACCTATGTCCTCTGTTGGGGGAAATTCTGTGTGAGGAAAGGAAGAGGGTGGACCATCTCTCACCTGGTGGCTCTCGTTTTCTGTTGATACCTCCTTCTTCTCAACAGTTTGATCTCTAGGAGAATATAAAAGTGCTATTTAGTTCACTCATGAACTGTAGATTTAGGTTATAATGTTCCTTCTAAACTAGAAACAGTGTGAGCCTTGTCGAGTAGTTAAGAGTTCCTTCCTGGACTGTGCTACTAAAGAGAGATTTCAAATGCCCTAGCAAAAGATGGGGGGGAGGGAGAGAAACTAGAGCCAATCTCTAGTTGAGACATTCAGGAGATAACTAGAAAGAATAAAGAACTCTAAGAGCAGAGAGGTGAATAGGAAAATCATTAAAAAACATCATCTCTCTTCTCAAAATTCCCATCCTATTAGGAAGGGTCAGGCTCCTCTATCAAAGGATACAGACCACCATCTTGGGTAAGGTATACTCAACTGTTTCTTAGCTCTGCTCAAGTACAGGTCTTCATCAATGAGTTCTTGTTCCTCTGGAACAGAGCACCTCCTGCAGTACATAGAAGAAGTTATCTTTTGGAAAGAAAATGTGCCCTTGACTTTCACCCTTCATTTTCCTCACAAGTATGACAAGGCAGATTAAGCACCATCTAACATTATAGAGTTCAGATTGCACCCACCTTACAAAATGTGTGGGCAGGCTACCAGGTAGCAATTCTTTTTTTCAATGCATACCTTATCATTATTTTTGGTGCGTATATCACCCTTCTCCCAAGATACTCAAAGTACTTGACAGCTATAAAATTCATATGATGGTAGAGAAGCATAATCTCTATTTTTACACAGTGAAATTCAAGCACAAGGGAGACTTGGTTGGGCTTCTATAGAAAGAGAATATCACTGAGACTAGAACCTAGGTCTCCTACCTCTCATGTACTCAGAAAGCAATGCCTAAGGTATAGGTTAAGCAGGAACATCCATAGACTGTGTGATGATCCCTGAAGAGGAAAATCAGAGGCTATGGCAGAGAGCAGCACGAAGGGATGGGGAGCTGACATTGCAAAAGAGATAGAACAGAGGCTAGCAAAGAAGAGAAAAAGAGGATTCTATAAATGAAAAGATGTTTGCTATATGTAAAGCACGAAGAAGAGAATTTTAGGAGTACAAGCTGAAAGAAGTACTAGAAAATGTATTCAGCGGACAAAGGCAATCCTAGAAAGAAATAAACAGAAACTAATAATAACTGGAAATCCTATGTTATGTCCATTTTATTGGGGGGCAAAGTGTCCTGGAAGGTTATGTCTCCTGGACTAAATATAAACTGACAGCATATACAGAATTTGAAAATGAGACTTCTAAGCTCTCAGTCTTACATTTTAATCACACCACCCCAAGAGGTACTTAGGCACATCTTTAGTCTTTGGGGGAATCCTTGCTTATTACAGAACTGGACTTCATTGTTTTTTATTTCCTCCATTTTCAACGTTTTTTTCCCCTTAAAAAGCATACTCTGGTTTAGTACCTTTTTCTCTATCAACATTTATACCGCAGAAAAAAGTTAAAGAGTCACAGGTGAATTGAAACAAACTGAATTATTATTATGAACCTATGTTACTGAGTCATATAAAAATATTTGTTAAATTGAAATGATGTCCATGATGTGAGAATTTGGACAATAAAGAAGACTGAGCACTAAAGAACTGATGCTTTTGAACTGTGGTGTAGGAGAAAACTCTTGAGAGTCCCTTGGACTGCAAGGAGATCAAACAAGTCAATCCTAAAGGAAATCAACCCTGAATATTCATTGGAAGGACTGATGCTGAAGCTGAAACTCCAACACTTTGCTCACCTGATGTGAGGAGGCGACTCATTGGAAAAAGACCCTGATACTGGGAAAGATAGAAGGCAGGAGGAGAAGGGGACATCAGAGGACAAGATGGCTGGATGGCATCACTGACTCAATGGACATGAGTTTGAGCAAGCTCCAGGAGATGATGAAGGACAGGGAAGCCTGGCATGCGGCAGTCCATGGGGTCACAGAGAATCAGACACGACTGAGCGACTGAACAACAACAAATCTAGATGTTAGCTGCTTCAAGGTACAGATGAAAGTTAAAGTGTTAATCACTCAGTTGTGTCCAATTCTTTTCGATCCCATGGACTGTAGCCCACCAGGCTCCTCTATGCATGGAATTCTCCAGGCAAGAATACTGGAGTGGGTTGCCATTTCCTTCTCTGGGGGATTCTTCCAAAGCAGGGATCAAACCCAGGTCTCTTGCATTGCAGGTGGATTCTCTCTCTTTTTTTAATTTAAATTTATTTATTTTAATTGGAGGCTAATTACTTTACAATATTGTATTGGTTCTGCCACACATCAACATGAATCCGCCACGGGTGTACACGTGTTCCCCATCCTGAACCCCCCTCCCACCTCTTTCCCGTCTGAGCGATGGAATATTAGAAAGACAGACATGTAAACAATCTAAATTGAATGTACTTCAACAGATTCAAGTATAGGAAGCATATGAAGAAAATTGTCACTTCAACCTGAAATATAAATCCCTTGTTCTCAAATAGTTTACAATCTCTTGAAGAGCCCAAATGTATACATATGAAAAACATCCCCCAAATTCAAATAGTATGTGAGCAAATGTGAAGAATTAAATACTACAGACAGCCAGAGTAAAATCACTGTAAATTACTGTCAACAGGAGAAGTATCACACAAAATATTTCTGCTTCCCAGACGATATGATCAGATGGAATAAAGAAAGTCACTCTAAGCAAGTGGAATGACAGTATCAAGTCATGGAGAAGGGAATACATGCACATGTGTAGGGAAGAGTGAAGCCACAGGCCTGCTAAAGCAGAAGGCCTGTGTTAACATACAATGAATAGGTAAAGACCAGTTAGCACAGGGGCTTGAATTCCAGGCTGAAGAGTGTGGACTTGAGATGAAAAGTGTTTTAGAACAGAGACAAATCAGGACTTATCTCTGGCATAATACTGAGTCTTAACCTTACCTGTACTTTGGGTGGGAATTATAGTAGCAAAACCATCTTGCAGGTAATGTGGATGGATCAACCTTGCCAGGAAGCCTCCTCCATTTCAGACACTCATCACACTGTACCCATGTCTGGTCAGGAATCTTCCTGAATGGAAGAAAATAAAAATATGACTGTCTATATTCTAGCTTTATACTCTTTCTTACATTAGAAAGGCTATATTCTAGCTCTGTACTCTTACATTAAAAGGCATACCCTAAAATTGAAAAAACTGAAAGAATTGAATATGAAATGTGTTAGAAATGTTATAGTCCAGGTGTCTAAAATGTATAATCTTAAACTTCATAGATAAAACAATGATAGAACTAGACCAGATACGGATATGAAAACAGTAATAAGTATTAATGTGGCAAGCCACCAAATTATAGAGCTCAACAGTACTTATCCTGGAACCTTATTTCTTGAGTTTAACAAAAGGATAACTTTAACTCTAAAATTTATTAGTCAGGAAAAATTTTATATATATTACAATATTACTAAAAAATAAAACCCAAAGAATCATTTTATTTGCTTCTATCCAATCCCATGATAGATTTGAAATGCATCTGTGAGAGTCATTGAAGCAATGTCATTAAAACATATCCTCTATTTCCCCACAGGCTCCCTAGTCCTTTTTTCCCCTTTCAAAAAGTCTTTGTTTATACTTAAGTCAAAATTTTATTAGATAGATATTCCCAAAGTTAATCTTAAAAAGTAGCATAAATTTGATTAAATTTTGTAACTAGAAAAAAAAGAAAAATTGGCTCCAGTCCAACAACTGGGTTATTAACAGAGAATTCTTCCAGAATTCTACTCTTTTAAAAAATTTTTGGCTGCACCCTGCATTATGTCAATTCTTAATTCCCTGACCAGGAACTAAACCTTGTCCCCTGCATTGGAAGACAAGAGTCTTAACCACTGAATTGCCAAGGAAGTCCCAAGAGCTCTACTCTTAAAACACATACTCATTCCCATCTCCCTCAGGAAGATGGGTAACCCAGTCACCTACACCTTGGAGTAAATTTGTTTCCCTGTAAGAGGAAATGATCCATATATAAGAGAAGTAGTGTGCATCTAATCTGTGAAAGGCAGACCAGACTGGGAAGGCGAAAGGCTAGAGAAAAGACAGAGAGAGGGTAGAAGGGCACCTAGGGCCAATTTGAAAAACATGTAATTTAGCCTAGGACAGATTCTGTGTATGTTACATTTATACTGAGCTTATGCTAGACATTTCAATAGAGTGATATGATTCTTTTATGTCTTAGTTTAATATTTTTCATATCTTTTTAAATGGTGCTTTTTTTCTAGTTATAAAAGTAATATATGCCCATATTAAAAAAACTATAAAATACAGAAAGAAAATGTACCAATAAGTCTACTACTCAAATACAATGTCTTCTTGTTTAAAACTCTGTTTTAATGAAGAGAATCCATACACATTCTTGGATATACAGCTTCCTATCTCCTAGCTACAGGCTGCTCCAGCCTTGCAACTCAAAACTCCAAGCTCAGGCCTGACCTCTGGTGTCTATATATTTCTGTACAGCCACTGTTTTATTTGAGGCTTCCCTCATAGTTCAGTTGGTAAACTGCCTGTAGTGCAGGAGACCCGGGTTCTATCCCTGGGTCAGGAAGATCTCCTGGAGAAGGAAATGGCAACCCACTCCAGTATCCTTGCCTGGAAAATCCCAGACAGAGGAGCCTGGTGGGCTGCAGTCTATGGAGTCACAAAGAGTTGGGCATGACTGAACAACTAACACACTGTTTTCTTTGGAGCCAGAGAAAGCAGTTTCAGCAGTGGTGCAAGGGGGCAGAAAAGGTCATATTAGCTTTGGTTTTACATGCACACACACGAGTCTCTTGCAGAAGCACGTCAATATTACTCTCTCGGGAACAAGCATTAGAGACAGTAATTCTCTACCTCAGGTTACATGCAGACCATGGTAGATCTGCTGACTCAGGCAGACAGAAGAGACTTTTTATGCACAAGCCTAAATAGGCAGCTGAAGGGGCTATGCTATATTTTTCTCATTGCATCCTTCCAGAAGAGTGTTGTGGTTAAGAAGTTGGGTTAGGAGGCCAGACTGCCTATATTTGAAAACTGGATCTACCACTTTGTATTTATCTAATTTTGAACAAGTTACTTAAGCTCTCAGTGTGTAAGTGTCTACATTTGTAAAGAAGTAACAATATCATCTGCCTATCTCACAGGATTGTTGTGATGGTTAAATATACATGCAAAGAACTTAAACCAGTGTCTGACAGGTAAGTACTAAATAATCACCATTAAACTTCCAGGAAAGGCTGTATAACATATATACACACACACTCCAGCAATATATGAACATCTGTTCCATTGCATTAATCATTTATTTCAAAGGCAAAAAAAGATATCTCATCTTAATTTGCATTTCTTTGAAAACCATGGATGTTGGACAGGAATAGAGATCTTTATTTTTATTTTTTTTAATATAAATTTATTTATTTTAATTGGAGGCTAATTACTTTACAATATTGTATTGGTTTTGCCATACATCAACATGAATCTGCCACGGGTGTACATGTGTTCCCCATCCTGAACCCGCCTCCCACCTCCCTCCCCATTCCCACCCCTCAGGGTCATCCCAGTGCACCAGCCCCAAGCATCCTGTCTCATGCATCGAACCTGGGAAAACAAAATTTTATATCAAACATTTGATGATTTCCATTTAAAAGAAATACAGTGCCTACCTCCAAATGAACTTTCAACACTCTAATCTTTGTTTTGATGGTATAATTGACTGTGTACATATTGTCACACATTCTGCCCTCTGTATTATGCTTCTTTCCTGGCTTCCTGAAGCATTTCATCCTGATCCACCATTCTGTATGTGATTTTGTGTCTTAGACTCAGTAAATTCTACATTTTTTCCTGGTATGTTGGGTTCTCTATTTCTATTCTCAAATTTCTTGATATGGTTCCAACAATGTTCATTAGAATAAAAAGAAGGGAAGTTTGCTAATATTTCTGAATGCCTACTATATCAGCCGTGAAGAGATACCCCACGTCCAAGGTAAGAGAAACCCAAGTAAGACGGTAGTTGTTGTGAGAGGGCATCAGAGGGCAGACACACTGAAACCATAATCACAGAAAACTAGTCAATCTAATCACATGGACCACAGCCTTGTCTAAGTCAACAAAACTAAGCCATGCCCTGTGGGGCCATCCAAGATGGGCGTGTCACGGTGGAGAGGTCTGACAGAATGTGGTCCACTGGAGAAGGGAATGGCAAACCACTTCAGTATTCCTGCCTTGAGAACCCCATGAACAGTATGAAAAGGCAAAATGATAGGATACTGAAAGAGGAACTCCCCAGGTCGGTAGGTGCCCAATATGCTCCTGGAGATCAGTGGAGAAATAACTCCAGAAAGAATGAAGGGATAGAGCCAAAGCATAAACAATCCCCAGTTGTGGATGTGACTGGTGATAGAAGCAAGGTCTGATGCTATAAAGAGCAATATTCCACAGGACCCTGGAATGTTCGGTCCATGAATCAAGGCAAACTGGAAGTGGTCAAACAGGAGATGGCAAGAGTGAAGGTCAACATTCTAGGAATCAGAGAACTAAAATGGACTGGAATGGGTGAATTTAACTCAGTTGAACATTATATCTACTACTGTGGGCAGGAATCCCTTAGAAGAAATGGAGTAGCCATCATGGTCAACAAAAGAGTCTGAAATGCAGTACTTGGATGCAATCTCAAAAACGACAGAATGATCTCTGTTCATTTCCAAGGCAAACCATTCAATATCACAGTAATCCAAGTCTATGCCCCAACCAGTAATGCTGAAGAAGCTGAAGTTGAACGGTTCTATGAAGACCTACAAGAACTTTTAGAACTAACACCCAAAAAAGATGTCCTTTTCATTATAGGGGACTGGAAGGCAAAAGTAGGAAGTCAAGAAACACCTAGAGTAACAGGCAAATCTGGCCTTGAAATACGGAATGAAGCAGGGCAAAGGCTAATAGAGTTTTACCAAGAGAACGCACTGGTCATAGCAAACACCCTCTTCCAACAACACAAGAGAAGACTCTACACATGGACATCACCAGATGGTCAACACCAAAATCAGATTGATTATATTCTTTGCAGCCAAAGATAGAGAAGCTCTATACAGTCAGCAAAAACAAGACCAGGAGCTGACTGTGGCTCAGATCATGAGCTCCTTATTGCCAAATTCAGATTTAAATTCAAGAAAGTAGGGAAAACCACTAGACCATTCAGGTATGACCTAAATCAAATCCCTTATGATTATACAGTGGAAGTGAGAAATAGATTTAAGGGACTAGATCTGATAGAGTGCCTGATGAACTATGGAATGAGGTTCGTGACATTGTACAGGAGACAGGGATCAAGACCATCCCCATGGGAAAGAAATGCAAAAAAGCAAAATGGCTGTCTGGGGAGGCCTTACAAATAGCTGTGAAAAGAAGGGAAGCGAAAAGCAAAGGAGAAAAAGGAAGATATAAGCATCTGAATGCAGAGTTCCAAAGAATAGCAAGAAGAGATAAGAAAGCCTTCCTCAGTGATCAATGCAAAGAAATAGAGAAAAGCAACAGCATGGGAAAGACTAGAGAGCTCTTCAAGAAAATTAGAGATACCAAGGGAACATTTCATGCAAAGATGGGCTTGATAAAGGACAGAAATGGTATGGACCTAACAGAAGCAGAAGATATTAAGAAGAGGTGTGGCAAGAATACACAGAACTGTACAAAAAAGATCTTCATGACCAAGATAATCACGATGGTATGATCACTCACCTAGAGCCAGACATCCTGGAATGTGAAGTCAAGTGGGCCTTAGAAAGCATCATTATGAACAAAGCTAGTGGAGGTGATGGAATTCCAGTTGAGCTATTTCAAATCCTGAAAGACAATGCTGTGAAAGTGCTGCACTCAATATGCCAGCAAATTTGGAAAACTGAGCAGTGACCACAGGACTGGAAAAGGTCAGTTTCCATTCCAATCCCAAAGAAAGGCAATGCCAAAGAATGCTCAAACTACTGCGCAATTGCACTCATCTCACATGCTAGTGAAGTAATGCTCAAAATTCTCCAAGCCAGGCTTCAGCAATACGTGAACCGTGAACTTCCAGATGTTCAAGCTGGTTTTAGAAAAGGCAGAGGAACCAGAGATCAAATTGCCAACATCTGCTGGATCATCGAAAAATCAAGAGAGTTCCAGAAAAACATCTATTTCTGCTCTACTGACTATGCCAAAGCCTTTGTGTGGATCACAATAAACTGTGGAAAATTCTGAAAGAGATGGGAATATCAGACCACCTGACCTGCCTCTTGAGAAACCTATATGCAGGTCAGGAAGCAACAGCTAGAACTGGACATGGAACAACAGACTGGTTCCAAACAGGAAAAAGAGTACGTCAAGGCTGTATATTGTCACCCTGCTTATTTAACTTATATGCAGAGTACATCATGAGAAACACTGGGCTGGATGAAGCACAAGCTGGAATCAAGATTGCCAGGAGAAATATCAATAACCTCAGATATGCAGATGACACCACCCTGATGGCAGAAAGTGAAGAGGAACTAAAAAGCCTCTTGATGAAAGTGAAAGAGGAGAGTGAAAAGGTTGGCTTAAAGCTCAACATTCAGAAAACGAGATCATGGCATCGGGTCCAATCACTTCATGGGAAATAGATGGGGAAACAGTGGAAACAGCGTCAGACTTTATTTTTTGGGGCTCCAAAATCACTGCAGATGGTGACTGCAGCCATGAAATTAAAAGATGCTTACTCCTTGGAAGGAAAGTTATGACCAACCTAGATAGCATATTGAAAAGCAGAGACATTACTTTGGCAACAAAGGTCCATCTAGTCAAGGCTATGGTTTTTCCAGCAGTCATGTATGGATGTGAGAGTTGGACTGTGAAGAAAGCTGAGCACCGAAGAATTGATGCTTTTGAACTGTGGTGTTGGGGAAGACTCTTGAGAGTCCCTTGGACTGCAAGGAGATCCAACCAGTCCATTCTAAAGGAGATCAGCCCTGGGTGTTCTTTGGAAGGAATGATGCTAAAGCTGAAACTCCAGGACTTTGGCCACCTCATGCAAAGAGTTGACTCATTGGAAAAGACTCTGATGCTGGGAGGGATTGGGGGCAGGACGAAAAGGGGACAACAGAGGATGAGATGGCTGGATGGCATCACCGACTCGAAGGACGCGAGTTTGAGTGAACTCCGGGAGATGGTGATGGACAGGGAGGCCTGGAGTGCTGCGATTCATGTTGTTGCAAAGAGTCGGACACGACTGAGTGACTGAACTGAACTGAACTATATGCCAGGTACTGTGCTAAAAAGGTTAGGCCATCTAACTTAACACATTATTAACTGGGGATTTTTGCAGAAATTAACACCTGTGGCTGGAATATGTAAGGGAATACTGATATGTCTCCAGTCAAATGTAAAGTAATTTTCCTCCAATTAAAAAATTTAAAAATATAACATTCGGGTAACAAGACATATTAATACGTCTCTGGTCAATCATGAGTTAATATACTCAGAGAGATGAAGTGACTTACTTACCTAAGCTCATTCAACTATTAAGAATCAGATTTAATAGAGAACAGACTTGTGGTTGCCAAGGTAGGGGGTGGGGTGCGGGGGGTTAGGGGAGGGAAGGAATGAGAGTTTGGGATTAGCAGAGGCAAACTATTATATATAGGATGGATAAATAACAAGGTCCTGCTGTACAGCACAGGGAACTATATTCAATATCCTGTTTCAACCATAATGGAAAAGAATATGAAAAAGAATATACATATGTATAACTCTGTCACTTTGCTGTAGAGAGGAAATTAATGTAACATTGTAAATCAATTATACTTCAATAAAATCTAAAAACAAACCAAAAACTAATAGACTTTTATCCATGATTTAATTTCATGATTTTTGCCTAATTATTTGGAAATAGAAAATACAACATTCATTTATTTAGGTTTTGAAGTAATATTCATAACATTTATAGATCTTATGACCTGAAAACAATTTTAATACATTAGATAATATACAGTAAAATTAAAAAAAGAAGTAGATCTAAATTTTCAACCAAGGAGTAGCTGATTCAAATGGTCATCATCTTCCATTATATTACACTGAGGACAGGATAAACTGACAATACTAAACTCATCATATTTATGATCCAAACCACACAAGTGTTAAACCAGAAATGAAGAGGTTTAGAGAATGATGAAATTAGTACCTGTGATTTCCTGTTTTTAGTTAATTCAACTTCCTTATGTGAAAAGCATCATCTTTTCCTATTCCTTCCATTTGCCCTAGAGATGCTACCCCTGATACTTTTATATTCTAAATTTACTACTCACGGTATTGGCCTGACTATGGCTGAGGTCTCCAAATTCTCTTGGGAGGTCTTTTCCTTCCAATAAGCATTGAGCTTCTGGGCAAGGGCATTTATTGTCAACCTGAAAGAAAAAGAAAGAAGCATGTCAATGTTAAGAATTTGTTGAATAATTTTGTAATCTTTAAGATGCTCCCACTTAACGGAAACCAGCCATTTAGAATATTCAGCATAGGTTTGAACATCTACACTTCAAGCAATTAGGATGGGAATCTACTGCCTTTGTAAAATATGTGTCAAAATGACAAAGTTCATAATGTTGAATAGTCACTTTGGTTGAAAAGATAAGATGGTCAGTTCAGTTCAGTTCAGTTGGTCAGTCGTGTCTGACTCTTTGCAACCCCATGGACTGCAGCACACCATGCTTCCCTGTCCATCACCAACTCCCGGAGCTTGCTCAAACTCATGTCCATTGAGTCAGTGATGCCATCCAACCATCTCATCCTCTGACATCCCCTTTTCCTCCCACCTTCAATCTTTCCCAGCATCAGGGTCTTTTTCAATGAATCACTTCTTTGAAGCAGGTGGCCAAAGTACTGGAGTTTCAGCTTCAACATCAGTGCTTCCAAAGAACACCCAGGACTGATCTCCTTTAGAATGGACTGGTTGGATATCCTTGCAGTCCAAGGGACTCTCAAGAGTCTTCTCCAACACCACAGTTCAAAAGCATCAATTCTTCAGTGCTCAACTTTCTTTATAGTCCAACTCTCACAGCTACACATGACTACTGGGAAAACCGTAGCTATGACTAGATGGACCTTTGTTGGCAAAGTAATGTCTTTGATTTTTAATGCTGTCTAGGTTGGTTATAGCTTTTCTTCCAAGGAGCAAGTGTCTTGATTTCATGGCTGCAATCACCATCTGCAGTGATTTTGGAGCCCCCGAAAATAAAGTCTCTCACTGTTTCCCCATCTATTTGCCATGAAGTGATGGGACCGGATGCCATAATCTTAGTTTTCTGAATGTTGAGTTCTAAGCCACCTTTTTCACTCTCCTCTTTCACTTTCATCAAGAGGCTCTTTAGTTCTTCCTTGCTTCCTGCCATAAGGGTGGTGTTATCTGCATATCTGAGGTTACAAGTCCTAAAAAATACTGTGTTCTCCACATTTTAGAATCACAGTGAGGGGAAATGACATTAGATACAACGACAGAAGACTACACTGCAGATTAGTAGTTGGGGAGTTATTCAACTGTCAGATCACTACATGTAAACAATTCAGGGCCGAGTTCAAAGTCAGAGGATCAAATATTGCACCCTACCTATTACAAATCAATCAAACAGTAACTTAAAACATGTCTATATAGTTCTTCTTTATCCGAATGCTGATCACAGCAGTTACAGCAGCAATAGGTAACAAAGTCCCCTTTAACCTTCTATGACACAGCTGTTAGTAGAGGCTATGCCCCAATTATGGCTCTTGCCCTTTCTCCTTTATCTCTCTTCTTAAATGAACAACAGCAGACCCAGGGTAAAACAGTATGATGTGTAGAAAATCTGAATTTTACTTTGAAAAACTGGCAATTTCTAGTGACTAATTTCTGTTTAATTTTACAATTCAGGATTACAACTTAATGTACAGCTGTGCATACATACTTGAAATACTACAAATTTAGCATTTTTTAAAAAATCTCTTGACTCCTCAGATAACTCCCCCAAGATTTTGTAGACCTTTCCTTAAGAGGAATTCTTCCTTAACTCCACCTTGCTCATATTAGATTCTGACTACACAGAGAAGATTAAATGAACTTTCTTATAAACTCTTATCCCCCCCCCGACCTACCAGCACACCGACCTCTATGTTTATATTCTTTCCTGAAGTCACAGATGAAGAATTATTTCTTGCTTTCTATTAAAGTTTTATTTAAAATCTGCTTTTTAAAAAAAGATTACAGGGGCTTCCTTTGGTGGTCTAGTGGTTAAGAATCTGCCTGCCAATGCAGAGGACGCCAGTTCGATCCCTGGTCTGGGAAGATCCCACATGCTGAGGAGCAACTAAGCCCATGCACCACAACTACTGAGCTCATATGCTGCAACTACTGAAGCCCACATGCCTAGAGCCTTTGCTCCACAACAAGAGAAGCCACTGCAATGAGAAGCCTATGCACTGCAATGGCAAATGAAGCGTAGCCCCTGCTCACTGCAGCTAGAGAAGACCCACGCAGCAATGAAGACCAAGCATGGTCAAAATTAAAAAAATGGTTAAATAAATAAAAAAGATTGCATGGGATTCTGGAAAGCTGGTGGAGTAAGAGGCAGGAATCTGCCTTCCCAAAAAGACAATATTTACACTGGCTGCTGCTGCTGCTGCTAAATCGCTTCAGTCATGTCCGACTCTGTGCGACCCCATAGACGGCAGCCCACCAGGCTCCCCCGTCCCTGGGATTCTCCAGGCAAGAACACTGGAGTGGGTTGCCATTTCCTTCTCCAATGCATGAAAGTGAAAAGTGAAAGTGAAGTCGCTCAGTCGTGTCCGACTCTTCATGACCCCATGGACTGCAGCCCACCAGGCTCCTCCGTCCATGGGATTTTCCAGGCAAGAGTACTGGAGTGGGGTGCCATCGCCTTCTCCATTACACTGGCAGAACCTGTCTAATGTAACCATTTGGAATTCTGGAGTCTATCGAATGCTTATAATTTCCAGGGGAATGCTTGGATGACAAATTGGGAAATCTCAGCATTTAGCACAGTAGTAGTTACCCATCTCCTACCCCAGCCCCATGGCAGATGGCTATGCACACATTTCAAAAGTAGCTTGCAGGAACCAGGATAGGCAAAAAGGACCTCTCCCTCCAAATATTGGGGATCTGTGCTCTGATCTCTGCTGCTTCTGCTCACAGCATCATGTAACCCCATGGTAACCCCAAAGAAAATAGCTATAAATATATACAAAAGGAAATGAGAAGAATTCAAATGTTTCACTTCAAAAAAATCAACTAAACATAAAAGGTGACAGTAATACAGGAAATGAAGAACAAAATATAAGATGTATAGAAAACAAACAGCAAAATGACAGACATCCTTTCTTATCAGTAATTACTTTAAATGTAAATGGATTAAACTCTCCATCAGAAGACAGAGATGGGTGAAATGGGTTTTAACAAAAAGGCCAAAATATATGCTGTCTATGTGAGACTAATTTTACATACAAAGACACACAGTGAAAATGAAAGGATAGAAAAGGATATTCCCTGTAAATAATAACCAAAAGAGAGCAAGGGTAGCTATTTAATATAAGTATCAGACAAAATAGACTATAAATCGTAAGAGCTAAAACACTGAAGCAACCTGTGTCCACTGATAAATGAATGAATAAGCAAAGTATAGTACATACAAACAAAAGAATATTAAAAAAGGAAACTCAGCCTTTAAAAAGTAAATTCTGACATATGTACAACATAGATGCAACTTAAGGACATTATGTTAAGTGAAATAAGTCACAAAATGAGAAATACTGTGTGATTCCACTTACATGAGGTACTTAGCATAGTCAAATTCATAGAGACAGAAAGCAGAATGGTGGGAATGAGGAGTTATTGTTTAATAGGTACAGAATTTCAGTTTTGCTAGATGAAAATAGTTCTGCAGATGATGGTGGTTGTACGGTAAGGGAGTTAGAGAAGGCGAGGTTCGGAAAAAGAACGAGACGAGCACTTTACAGGAACAGATCACCTTTAATGAGGCCAGAAGGGGCAGCAGTCAGATTAGTGAGCTGCTGCACTAACCCAAGAACAGAGTAAGTATATATAGGCACATATGTGGAAATCTACCGTCTTACGGGGCCTGTTCTTCTCCAAGGTTGTTTGGAGTAGTTATCTCTTAAATGGCTGGGGCAAGGAATTCTGGAGATCGGCCAGAGGCTGGACCGGCTGGGAGATGGACGTACTCAACCTTAATGTCCTTTTTTTTTTCCTTCGGGTGAGAGAGTTCTTTGTTTTGCATAGAATGGTAGGGAGGACCCAGAGGGGAGTTTTAACTCCAGGCTATTTTGAGCCATGTAACTTTCCTTTAGTGGTGATGGTTGCATAACAATATGAATGTACTTAATACCGCCAAAATGCACATTTAAAAATGGTTAAGATGGTAATGTTATGTGTATTTTACCATAATTAAAAAAAGGAAAAAAAGGAAATAGATTATGTGGTCATTAGGGGTTGAAGAGGAGGGGAAATGAGGAGTGACTGCTAATCGACAAGATGTTTCTTTTTGAGACGACTAAAATGCTTTAGAATTAGATAGTGGTGATGGTTGTATGGACTTCCCTGGCGGCTCAGACAGCAAAGCGGCTGCCTATGACGCAGGAGACCCGGGTTCGATCCCTGGGTCAGGGAAGATCCCCTGGAGAAGGAAATGGCAAGCCACTCCAGTGTTCTTGCCTGGAGAATCCCATGGATGGAGGGGCGTGGCGGGCTCTAGTCCACATACTTTGTGAATATACCAAAACCAACAAAGTAGTCATTTTTAAATGGTGACATTTATGGTACAGAGTAAAATTTATCTTTTTAATGTGTAGTTCTATAAGTTTTAACAAATGCACATGGTCGTGTAAATATTAATACCAGCTCAATCAAAACACCATTATCATAAATTTTGAAACTCCATTCCTTCTTGCAAAAACCTGGTTTGATTCCACTGTTCTATTAATCTCTTTCCTTTCACTTCCCCAATCCTGGTATATGTGGTCTATATCCACTATCTTCTCTTCATACTCCTGTCTTAATCCCCTACAATCTAACCATTGCCATTACACGAAATTGTTCCTTTTCCCAATCTCATTATTCTATCTGCTAATATCTACTAAATTTGAGATTTTAAAATGACCTTTGAATCTTCCTCTCCTTTATTTTCCTTATGCCATTATTAATATATCACCAAATTTTAAAATCTTTTTTTCATAGTATCTGTCATATATTTTGGAGAAGGAAATGGCAACCCACTCCGGTGTTCTTGCCTGGAGAATCCCAGGGATGGGGGAATCTGGTGGGCTTCCATCTATGGGGTTGCACAGAGTCGGACATGACTGAAGCGACTTAGCAGCAGTCATATATTTCCTTTTTCACAGCAGTCTTATTTCAGACCTTCACCTCACATCTAGATTATTCAAATAGTATATACTTCTTTTTAACCTATCCTGCACCCTGTTTCCAGGTTTATCAATTGATATAATTCATGTAAAGCACTTTATAAGCCATAAAGCAGTATATAAGTATTATATTCTTAAGACACAATTATTTCAAGTCACCCCTCTATTCAAGAATAAACAATGAATTCTCATTGCCTAAAGTATCAACTACTCTAGCCAACGTCCCTCTAAGACAGAAGTTCTCCAACTGTCTCAGTTCATGGTACCTGTAGTGTCTCAAGTTTTTCATGGCACCCTTAGGTCTCAAGAAATATGTACTAGTTCCATTTACTCTTAAACAGTTATGTACAAATAATAAGTATGGACTAAAATGTAGTGTCCATCTGAAAATATATATATTAAAATATTTCTATTTCAATCTTAAATAGCCACAATTACTTTTAATGGAATGGGTATGCCTATTGGATATCAAACAATTGTTCAAACCTTGGAATCAAATTGGACACAACATCCCTAATTTCTTATTCAACACTGATTTTTTGTGTATTGCTTGCTTTTTATCACAATAATCACAAAAATCCAGATTCACAAAGATACAATGTAATCAAAAGTAATTAAATATTTTTATACCTAGAAGTGTGGTGTTAGCATAACAAATACCTAAAAATGTGGAAGTGGTTTGGAATTGGGCAGTGGGGCAGAGGCTGGAAGAATTTGAAGAACATTACACAAATTGCCTGGATTGCCTTGAATAGACTATAGAAATATGGATGTTAAACACTCCACTGGTAGGGCGCTCAGAAGTGCAGATCATGGTAGAAAAAAAAACACAAACTTCCTCAGAGTATATCTAAGTCACTGGGAACAGATTGTTAGAATTATGGATGTTAAAATTGTTGCTGGTAAAGGCTCAGAAGGATATTAGCAACATGTTTTTAGAAAACTTGTTATGTAGTGGCAGAAAGCTTAGCAGAATTGGATCCAATACAAGGTGGAAAGCAGAACTCCTAAATGACAAAACTGGACATTTAGTTGAGATTTCCAAGCAAAGTGCTAAAAGTATGGTCTAGTGGCTGCTTCGGAGAAGGCAATGGCACCCCACTCCAGTACTCTTGCCTGGAAAATCCCATGGATGGAGGGGCCTGGTGGGCTGCAGTCCATGGGGTTGCTAGGAATTGGACATGACTGAGCGACTTCACTTTCACTTTTCACTTTCATGCATTGGAGAAGGAAATGGCAACCCACTCCAGTGTTCTTGCCTGGAGAATCCCAGGGACGTGGGAGCCTGGTGGGCTGCCGTCTATGGGGCTGCACAGAGTCGGACACGACTGAAGCGACTTAGCAGCAGCAGCAGCAGCAGCAGCAGCAGTGGCTGCTTGCTTACATAAAATATGAGAAGAAAGAAATAAACTGAGGGAAGAACTGTTCAATAAAAAAGGAACCAGGACTTAATGATTTTGGATAGTCTCAGCTTATTCAGATTGCAAAAGATGCTAAAATGTAAATCCAAGACAGTGGCTGGACAACCTTTTGCTAATATCTTAGGAAGATCAAAAGGTCAAAGCACTCAGTCATACGAAAAGTTCTCTGAAAAGATTGAACATATGAATTAGATCTCCACCACCATCTCAGCAGAAGAATAGAAATAGGACTATCTAAGAAAGATCTGTCAAGAATCTCTTGTCTGAATAAGTATCCATGATATATACCTGAGACCCACAAGGTTCTTGAGAATGGTACATTATCATGTCAATGTATGGCAAAAACGACTACAATATTGTAAAGTAATTAGCCTCCAATTAACATAAATAAATTAAAAAAACCCTGCTAAATTGGCCTGAAAGGGACAGAGAGAGTGTGAAAGAAGGTTGTTGGACCCCCAAAACTCTACAGTCAAGAAACAAGTTGAAACAAGATGAAACTACTCAGCTACAAATACACGCTTGTGTGTGTGTTTGTGTTCAGTTGCATCCAACTCTTTTGTGACCCCATGGACTATACCACTAGGCCCCTCTGTCCATGGGGATTTTGCAGGCAAGAATACTGGAGTGGATTGCCATTTCCTCCTCCAGGGAACCTTCCTGACCCAGGAATTGAATCCATGTCTCCTGCATTGGCAGGTGGATTCTTCATCACTGAGCCTCCTGGGAAACACACATAAATACATGCTATCCTTCAAGAAAAAGTAAAGTCGAGTCTGAGGGTGGAGCCATGAGGACAGAATAGAGCCTTAAATCCAAAGGGTGGAGCTGAAAGCCCCAGAAGAGTATTTCCAGGCCTTGAAATTTAATGAAGTTAGCTTGCCTGGATTCTTTTTTCTGTCAAATTTTCTCCCTGTTTGAACTGGAACATCTCTAATTGGTATCCTATGCCTGTCCCACCATTGTATTTTGGAAGCAAAATACAAAAAAATTTTAAAAAGACACACACCTGCAGATGGAGAGGAATTTTACCCCAAGATGCATCAGACTCAGTATCATTCATATTTGATTTAGATGAGATTTGGGAATTGTGAGTTGAGGACATTAAAAACTTAGACTAAGTTGCTCTAAGAGTTGAGACTTTGGGGGATGCTGGGATGGGATAGATGTATTTTGCATGTGTGATGTAAGTGGATCTTAGGAGGCCAGAGAGCAGATTGTCATAGCATAATAATGGTCCTCCAAAGATGTCTATGTCCTAATCCCTGAAACCTGTGAATATATCAGGTTACATGTCAAGGGGGAAATCAAGTTGCAGGTGGCATAAGGTTACTCATCAGCTGACCTTAAGACAGGGAGATTATCTTGAATTACCAACACAGTCATAAGGGTCCTTAAAAGTGGAAGAGTGAGGCAGAAGAGTCAGAATCAAACGAGATGTGATGACAGAAGCAAGGTCATCAGAGTGATAGGATATGAGGACCCAACCCATCATTGATGGCTTTGAATGTGGATGGAGGAAGAGGACCATGGGCCAAGGAATGCCGGCAGACTCTAAAAGCTCGAAAAGCCAACAAAATAGATTCACCCCTAGAGCCTCCAGAAATAAATGCAGCTTTGCCAACACCTTGATTTTAGCCCAGTGAGATCTGAGATGGACTTCTAACCTACAGAACTCTAAGCCAATAAATCAGTGTTGTCTTAAGGCACTAAGTTTGTGGTAATTTGTTATGACAGCAACTGAAAACAATTTCTACTGCTTATAGGCAAGAGTCAAGTACCACTGTACTCCCCTCAAAAATTTTAAATATCCCATGGCTCCCCTGTGACTTCATTATGTGCAGCTTGGCACACAGTTTGGGAAGTGGGGCTTTAGGGAAGGGGTCAACAAACTACAACCTGTGGGCCAAATCCAGGCTGCTGCCTGTTTTCATAAACAAAACTGTACTGAACACAGACATGTTCATTCCTTTACTTATGTCTGTGGCTGTGTTCGTACTACAGCAGAATTGAGTACTTTCATACTACAGCACAACTGAGTAGTAGTGACCGAGCCCACACCACCTATAAAGCTAAAACTATTTACTTTCTGGCCCTTCACAGAAAGATTTGCCAATCCCTGCTTTAGGATAGGGCCCTATGTTATTCTTCCCATTCTGAGTTTCTGTCATTGCCTGATTTAGCTCCTGCTATAATTTCATCCTGGAATTCCCCTCCCTCCCTTTTTTAAATGCTGTATCTTTAAGGCAAATCTTAAGTCACACTGTTTACTTAAAACCTTCCCTATCTGTTCTATCAGCAAATGTTTCCTGTACCATACCACTTAGTTCCAAATAATCAAACAGTTAATTGCTCTGTTTCATGTTGGTGACAATCCGTCATTACAATTAGACCGTGAGCTCCTGAAAGACAGCAACTGTGTCTCAAATATCTCTGGAAAATTCCACAAAACCTAACCACTGTGCCATGCACCAGGTGCTCAGTTAGTATGTGTTGATTGCATTTCTTAAGCTGAAATTCACTCTAAAAATGTTGTAAGTTTGAGCCCTAGTAGTTGCAGCTGAAATTTGATACCCACAACTATTAAAAGTGATATTACAAGTGATTTATTTGTAGACATTCCAGCAGTGTGATGGCTGAAACCTCTTTTAGCAGTTTTGAAATCTATAATAAATACTCTTAGGATGCGTTTGTGATGGCAGACAATCTTCTCTAATCACCCTCTCAAATTCCCTCATATATTAACAAAACACTTTTTTCAGTGAATATAAAACATAGTGGAAAGGGAAATGATGTCAGAATTGGGGTGAGTTACACAAATTTCTCATCCTCAGAAGACTCTGTATGCAGGATAGTATGCTAGTTTTCTGTCTTTAATAAAATGTGCAGCAGATATTAAGCTACGTAAGCCAGAAGTCCCATATATTTAACTGAATAAACCTACTCTCTATGGAATACCTCCATTTGGATTCCCCTGCCATCACCTAAAACTCATCATACTGAAATGAAACATCACAAACCAAGAGTCTAATACCTCTAAAATTTAAAAGGTAGATGCAGGGGTGGCAGAGATGGCATAGGAGGATGTTACATAGCTTTAGTATCTAACATTTGGATTTCACAAATCTCAACTATTTGGTTAATCACCAGAAATTCACTACTCCTTTCACTCAAGAGAAATAGAATGACTCGGCTCTGGACTTTTGCCAAACTGATGTCATTCCTAAACTTTCATTCTTGTGAGTCAAGTCCGAATCAAAGATCTCCATTATGGGCCAGACTCATGTTTAAAAGACTATTTTACTTAAACTAAGGGCAGACAGTTATCATAATCACTGAGTAGCCCTAGGGACCAAGAACCAATTACCCTGAAATTAATCTGAGGTTGTCATCCAAATAGTTATCAGTCTGTCAAATAGTAAACCTAAAATTCTTATGGTTTTGTATAAATTAAGGCACAACGTTTAACTAATTTTATTATAGTTTGGACACAAAACAAAAAAAGATTTGGGGAATTACTTTCCCTCCACTCTAACAAAAGATTTGCTGCTGAGATTTCAAGGAAAACAACACCAAAAGTCCTCACGCCTTCTTTCTCCATACTCCCAGAACACCCTTTGCCCTTTCACATACTTTCCTCTGCTTAGAATGTCCTCCCCCTGCTTTGTTCACCTAGCAAACTCCAACTTTTCCTTGAAGTTTCAGCTCAAATGTATTCTGCTTTGTGAAGCCTTCCTTGACTCCTTTAGGCTTTATTTAAAGCTGCTTCCCATTTGGCATACAACCCTCATTAATACAATTATTTTATAGGTATTTAACTTTCTTATTTACATATAGGGGCTTCCCAGGTGGTGCCAGTGGTAAAGAACCCACCTGCCAATGCAGGAGAAATAAAAGATGCTGGTTCAATCCCTGGGTTGGGAAGATCCCCTGGAGGAGGAAATGGCAACCCACTCCAGGATTCTTGCCTGGAAAATCCCATGGACAGAGAAACCTGGCGGGCTACAGTCCATGGGGTCACAAAGAGTCAGACACGACTAAATGCTGTGTGTGTGACTTAACACATACACAGCATTTACATATATCTCATCCCCACTCTAGTGTTCTTGCCTGGAGAATCCCAGGGACGGGGGTGCCTGGTGGGCTGCCATCTCTGGGGTCGCACAGAGTCTGACACGACTGAAGCGACTTAGCAGCAGCAGCAGCATCCTATTTGTTCATAGGCATCTAGGATTCTTAACTTTCATTCTTATGTCCGTAATGGCAGAGGGGATATCTCATAATACTTGATGAAAGAAGAATGTATGATCTATCCCTCCCTACAAGTTTTAAAACAAACTATTATACTCTGGCTTTAACAACTCCTTTGTCTCCTAAAAAAAAATGAATGAAATACATAATGGTATTTGTAGCAACATGGTTGGACCTAGAGAGTGTCATACTGAGTGAAGTCAGACAGAGAAGAAATATCATATGATACCCTTTATATGTGGAATCTAAAAAGAAATGATACACATGAACTTACAAAACAGAAACAGACTCACAGACTTATGGTTGCTTGGGGAAAGGATTGGGGGGAAGAGATAAGTTACGGAGTTTGAGGTGGGCATGTACACACTGCTATATTTAAAATGGATAACCAACAAGGAACTACTGTATAGCCCATGGAACTCTGCTCAATGTTATGCGGCAGCCTGGATGTGAGTGGGGTTTGGGGGAGAATGGATACATGAATATATATGGCTGAGTCCCTTTCCTGTTCACCTAAAATTATCACATTTTTTGTTAATCAGCTATTTCCCAATACAAAATAAAAAGTTTTTAAAAACTGTTTCACCATAAGTATTTTACTAAATAATCCCTATACTCTTTCCATAATTTTTAAAGTTTATTTCAGTTGGGCTCCATACATCATGCATCAGTGAGGTTTAATTTAAAAATCAAATCATTTTATTTATAATCTTAGAAAATAGATTTGAAGGAATTCTCAGTTAACTTATCTGGCTGGTTTTAAGAGATGATTTTAGAGTTTTCAGAGAATAGAATCATATCTGAACAAACCATTAGAAACACCTCAGGTTGGGAGTGACTCACCGGTACTCCTTGGTGTATTCAAAGTCTTGTTTATTGTAGGCAGGTTTTAAGAAATTGCACTCAATGACTCCAATTACTCCCACACCTTCTCCATGAGTTGGCTTAGAAGAAAAATAGTAATTTCAACACTTACATTAATGTTGACTGCCTAGAGGCACTTCCTTTTGATTCCAAACAATAACAGAAAGGTTATATAACATTCATGGGCAAGGAAAGGCCAGTAATATCTAGAGAAACACTGGGAATTTACTCCAATAGACTGCAAGTATTACAATGAATTGGAACCTATGCCAAATTTTAGGGCAGAGATTTTCAAACTGTGATCCATAGATTCCCTAGGATTTTCCAGGAAAACTCTACTTCACCCATGCTACTTCAAGGCACTTTCATCTGTTTTATATTAAGGGATTGCCATAAGATTCCATTTGAACAAAGAATGATAATACTAAAAAAAAAAAAAAATTAAGGTTATATACTCCTGTTCTAAGGAACTAAAACCAAACTCCATCTGAAAAAAATTAAGGATGCTATGTAATCATCACACTCTATTAAAATAAAACAATGTTTATATATGTAAGGCCACCAAATAACTGTGAAAGAGTCACACCTGTAGTGATTAATTACAAGTTGATACGAAAGATTTTTGGACTTAAAATCATTTTTGTATTCTTTAATGGAAGGAACTGAGTCAAAGTGTAATTAGACTGGCACACAAACAAGTTGTATAAAGATGATACAACAATGAAAAGAAATACAGGCTGCAAACTAGCTCTCCTGGGTCGTATGTAAAACTTTGTCCTACTGTGTAACATAAAGCAGCTTATCATCCTTTGTGCTTTAGCAATCTTATCTATAAAATAGGGATGAATAAGATACTTATGGATATTACCACTTTAAGTTGTCATTAAAACTTGAAGATGATGGTAATATTTCTATACTTCAATTATAAAGCACTTTTGTATGATTTATTCCATTTAAATCTCTCAACTTGGTAAACTCTAAGGTAGGTAGATCAAGTAAAACTACTATTGTTTCCACTTTACAGGTAAGAAAATTGAGCCACAGGGAAATTAAACAATGTAGCCAAGGTTACATGGCTTTTAGTTGGAAAAGCTGGGACTCAAATCCTGGTCATCAAACACTAAATTTTATGCATCTTCCACTTTGCCTTATTGTCTCCACAAGAAAATGGAAAGCGCTACCTCAAACATTAGTAAACTTACACACGTGGCAGAGTTGCTGGTGCTCTCATTCTACCTCTTATTAACAGTGAGCTAAAAAATGCATTCAGTAGAGCTCCTGGGTTAACATTTATGAAGAATGAAAAGTAGAAAGAGCTTCTGAACATAAGACAGCTCACTGATAACACAGAATTCCAGGATCAGATTTAACAACCATCTCAAGGTGGCAGTAAAAAGCTATTCATTACTTTATCACTTTTGCAAAATTTAAATCCTCTTCCTACTCTTTTCAGCCTTCTATGACAAAGAAACATGAACTACTCACCTTCACCTGGCACCCCACCTTCTCAAAAGACTTTATGAGGCGGTTGTTATGATACATCATTACTCCAAACTGGTTATTATCCTTGCAAGAGAACCCAAAAGTTATTTTCACCTGCTTATTCTGAGAAGAAAATCATTAAGGAGACAAACACCAGAGGCTTTAGCACACAAAATTTTGCATTATATTATAGCAAAAAAACATCAACCACCAGTGTATATGAACTGGTACAAACTTTTTACAAAGCATTTTAAAAATCTGTATCAACAGCTTTAAAAATATTCTTAACCTTTGACCAAGTAATTCTATTTCAGGAATTTATACTACAGAAATAGTGAGAGAAGACCATAAAGGTTTATGAGTTATAGAGATTTATCAATGATTTATAACAGCTTAAAAACAAATAATTTATATGTTTGACAATAAAGGAATGACTAAATAAATGTTAGTGTAGCCACATGGTCTGTTACACAGTTCTTAAAATTATGCCCTTGAAAAATATTTGGGAATATTAGGAAATGTTCAGAATATAATAATAAGTATCACTTAAAAATATGTACTATAAATATATGCATAAAAAGACTAAGAAAATATATCAAAGTATCATCAGTGATCTAAAAATTCATAAAACACAAAACATTACCTAACCTTTGCTAACTGCCTAATTTACTACTAGATAAATACATGGCACAACACAATTATAAGCAATAAGGTATGTCCAGCTAATCATACAAAACACAATGAAAGCAAAAGCACAAGGAACAAAATCACTTTCAAAAGTAAAGGACAATAATTCTGCTGGAAGGCACACTAATCCTATTGTAATCTATTTCATGGGAAGAAGTTAACAAGCTTGAATAAATGAAACAAAGAGAACTAATTATACATAAATATGAATAATTATGAATTTTCAGCAAGTCCTATTTGATTTAAAAATCAAGGTAAGGGAGTGAGAAAGATAAAGGGGAGAGAAAGAAACTGAGATTTTCATTAAAACAAATACTAAAAGAAATCTTCATGTCTAAATGAGTTAAATTTTTTGTTACTTTTTCAAAAACTGATCTCCATTATCATCTCTAAGTAACAAGCTACTTGCATCAAATCCATGTGATAAATGGACCAGATATGATATGAAGACATGACATAAGTGATACATAACACAATAATATTTGGCTCACAACATCTCATGTCCTGGTCTCCAGAAGCCCAAATCAAACCACAAGTAAGACCCCATTCCAATGCAAAAACGAAATAGGGCAAAACTGCCCAAAACAAAAAAAACAAAATTCTACACCACAAAATTAACACTTTAAAGATAAAGACTGTCAAATTGTTTCCGTTATACACTTTCAAACTCTAAATTATGATGTGGGAGTACACTGGAGTAGGAGGTTCCCAAATTATTATGAGGGGAAAGGACAAGATGGGAGAAGAAGCCTTTGATAACTGAGGAATAAATAAGTTAGCATCAGTATCTTTTCCCTCAGTGACCTTTAGAGAAATATTATTAGAAATTACATTTTACTCATAAAAAGCCTCTTGATGAAGGTGAAAGAGGAGAGTGAAAAAGTTGGCTTAAAATTCAACATTCAGAAAACGAAGATCATGGCATCTGGTCCCATCACTTCATGGGAAATAGATGGGGAAACAGTGGAAACAGTGTCAGACTTTATTTTTTGGGGCTCCAAAATCACTGCAGATGGTGACTGCAGCCATGAAACTAAAAGACGCTTACTCCTTGGAAGAAAATTTATGACCAACCTAGATAGCATATTGAAAAGCAGAGACATTGCTTTGCCAACAAAGGTCCATCTAGTCAATGCTATGGTTTTTCCAGCGGTCATGTATGGATGTGAGAGTTGGACTGTGAGGAAAGCTGAGCGCTGAAGAATTGATGCTTTTGAACTGTGGTGTTGGAGAAGACTCTTGAGAGTCCCTTGGACTGCAAGGAGATCCAACCAGTCCATTCTGAAGGAGATCAGCCCTGGGATTTCTTTGGAAGGAATGATGCTAAAGCTGAAACTCCAGTACTTTGGCCACCTCATGCGAAGAGTTGACTCATTGGAAAAGACTCTGATGCTGGGAGGGATTGGGGGCAGGAGGAGAAGGGGATGACAGAGGATGAGATGGCTGGATGGCATCACTGACTCGATGGACGTGAGTCTGAGTGAACTCTGGGAGTTGGTGATGGACAGGGAGGCCTGGTGTGCTGCGATTCATGGGGTCGCAAAGAGTCGGGCACGACTGAGCGGCTGAACTGAACTGAACTGAATAGTGAATTCATTTAGCCCAAATTCTAACAGGGGAAAGTAACTAGTTTAATGGGAAGGGAGGCTGAGAAGAGCTGAGGTATATACAGAATGAACACTTAGAAGGTTTCCTGATAGAAACCCATAAGAGGAAGAAGCTGAAGGCAGAAATATAGTATATCCTGAAACAGTAGTTGAAAAGCACTTTTTTAGACTGGCTCTGTTAAACTTAAGGCACTAAGATCCCAGCTCCATACAGTGATATTATAACTAATTTACCTATGGATGCTAATGATGTTAGCTCTGGCTTTGTTAATCTGGGTGTGTTTAGGAATTAAAAAAAAAAAAAAAACTTCCATAGTAGACAAGGATTGTGTTCTCCAAAAGGAGAAAATCAATCTGCTTATGAGTAACAACCATATGGCTATTTAAAAAGGGAACAGCATTTTCTAATTTTTGGTCAAGGGAAGAAAGACAAAGTAAGCTAGATAATGCCTCTGATAAAGTAAACAGTGTGTGAACAGGTTTCTTGGGCCAAGAGCTGAGCTTATTACTAGAAAGTAAATGACAAGAGCAATTCTTCAAAAGTACTTATGAATTCTCATCCTTTCAAACACTTGTTTGGCCCCCAAATTCATAAACAAAGATGGACCTAACTTCCATAGTTTGCCTTAAGATTCCTCAAGTGTCTGAAATTCATTCCCAAGGCAATCAGGGGGCAGAAGTGAAAGTGAGTAATTAACTTCTCTAAATGGCTGCAATTATGAGAAGTACAAGGAAATCCATGTCAAATCTGTTGAAGATTTCTCTCACCCTAGGTTTCCCATCTCCTAACTTCTATCAACATAAGTCTGGACTTGTTACAGCAAAACTCATAGCCTATCCAAAAGATTAACAAATTTAAGTCAACATTTTGCAACAAATTTAAGTCAACATTTTTACATATCAATTAATATGTAACAAAATTCCTATACAAACACAACAGTGTGGATCATTCCTTACAGTAGAGATTCTCAAACTTGGTTACTCATTATAATCTGTGGAGGATTTTTAAATTAAGAAATATTTCTTATTTAAAAAAAAAAAAGATTTCAGAATCTACTGAACCAGAATCTCTAAAGACTCAGGATGCTGTATTATTTTAATAATTTCCAGGTGATCTCTGATAAAACTGGTGCATAGGTTGGCTTTAGAAATATCTCCTTAGAATACAGTAAAATAGGGCTTGTAGTATAACACACATTTTTTAATTGGAAAAGGAAAGATTTCTGTTTTTATGTGCCAACTTGGAAATCTAATCCTGAAGCAAAGAGGTCAGTTTCACGTAGTTGAAAGGATACTGTGAAGGTAGGTTTATATATATCATATCCTACATTGGCCAGGCTCTTAGCAATCATCTGGGTAGTCACCTTCTTCTGACGCAGAAAAATTTTCATTCGTGGCTTCATGTATAGAATGCCACAAAATGCCTATGGAACAGTGAAGGGAAAGTTATTACACAACATTGCCAATTCTACTGACATCCCCATAAAACGCTGCTAGCATCTGAGATCTCATCTGAGCAAAGATTTGGCTCAGTTTGTATACTTTGTTATTCTACATCAACTCCCATACTAAGTACTGCTGACTACATTAGCTACGCTGTTTGAGTGCAGACAGTGAAAAGGAATCCGAGTATAAGGTTAAAAGGTTGTCATCTTTATAAAGTGAGATTTTGTTCTGTAATATTTTCATGTTACAGGACATCTTACCTCTCATTGTTGAAGAAAAACCACTCTTACTCACCCGTAATGAGTACTCTGTTTCTGGCAGCTCAGAGGAAACGCCACCAGTCTCTTTTTCATCTGTGCCAAAGTCTGTTACCAGGATATCATACTGATCTGTATCAAAGTCCAACTCAGACTTTCCATCTTTATTTCTGGGTAAAAGAGAGAAGTACCAATCTAACAAAAACTGGCTCCAAAGGACAAAAATGCACTAGGAACCCAAGAGAAAAGAAACAACATGAGCCAAAACTCAGATACCTATTTCTTTCCCTGACTACCAGTTCAAAGGAACTATGTGTTACTTGCTTTGAAGATCACACAATATTTAAGGGTATTTCCAGTCTAAACAATTCTGATATGTTTCATAGACGTGTGATACTAAGTAGCAAAGGAAAGAAAAAAAAATAAAGGTGGGGATGTCTGTGATCTGATAAATCAAATGGATACATCAGCTATCCTTGATGCAGGATCTTAATATAGAATTATTAGGTCATTCAACATGATTTCCCCCAACTGAATAAACAGATGAATCAAAATCTACTCTTTCTAACTTCAGTAATAGTATAAGGACTAATAAGATTTCCCCAGATCTAATTCTATTTCTTAGAAGAAAAAAAAAGGTTGTGATAGAAACAACATATCCTTATTAGTCTTCTAGGAGATCATTTATATAATTGTCATTTAAATATAATAGTACTCATATTCCTTTCCCAAGGATATTTCTTCTCATAATCCCTTCAGGTCACTTAAATATGGTCTATTCCAAGACCCTAGGCTACATCACTAACAACTGCCAGGAGGAAAAAGCCAAGACTCATCTTTGTTACTGGAAAAAACTCCAAACAAATGATGGATTACAGAGAAAAAACATATATCAGAATAACGGTCCCCCAAATTTGTTCTGTGTAATGGCAGTCCCCCAAGATACTCTTAAATATGAAATAAAGATATAAAGTCTGTATAATCAAATAAAACTGGAGAGACAGTTTCTGATTTCCAAAGCCACCTCTAGCTCTAGGGACACCTTCTTCATACTTGAGGCTTCAGAGGCTCAGAGTTGCTGTGTTGAAAATGTAGCTCCTTTTTCAGGACTGAACCAGAGCTACTATCATACATATCCTGTATAAAGCTCAGGTCATTATAACAGTGTATTCTGTATTTTCCAGGATAATCCTGATTCCTGCTACCCATCCCACTCTAACAAATGTACTCTGAGGAGATTCCTGTCCCCCATGGCCCTCACCATTCACTGTCCAAGGAAAAGAGGTCTGGAGAGACAGTTTTTTAAAATTTGGAAACTGCATACTATATTGCTCTCTTAAATATTTTCACTGTATGTTGAAATAATGTTAGCATATTAAAGCCTCTCAGAAGTGCTATAATAAAGTTATGTGGTAAGCTCTGTTTAAGCCAGCTTTTCCCAAAGTTATTTGACCATGGAATCTTATTTATGTAACACCTAGTACCATAAACTGAGAAACATTATACAAAGAGAAAAGTCTGCTGAGAATGCGTTTAAATCACTTGAAATACTTCAGGAAAATGATCCTTTATAATATAAATTATATTACTTGAGGTTTTTCTAGTAGGACACAGGAGGATGTAAATTACCTTACTTTTTTTTTTCTTTTTAATTCAAAGTACTTTCTATATGGACCACCACAGTTTTTTAACTAAGTTTTATCCAACTAAGAAATGAGGCAAAATACTTGACCTATGGAGAAAAAGAAGAATGAATATATCTGATACTGTATTGTATTAAACATAAAAGTAGCACTTCTATTTTATATTAAAGGCTTTTTGGTTTCAATGGACACTATTTCATTTAACATGACAAGGTGAGACAAATGACATAGCCTAAACAATTTCTAGGTAGCTTTATTAGCTCTAAACATATGACCTGAAGTCAACTTCATTATAGTTCAAATTTATCTGCTTCAAAGATTTTTCTACTTCTGATCCAACTACTCTGAAAGCACAAATACACATGTCCTTATTATTTTAAGATTGTGTTGTGCTTTGTTACCCTAAATTTTCTTCCTTATACTTCATTTTCACTGTCAAATAGGTGAAATAACTATCACTGACCTACCTCTAAACAGTGTCTGTGAATATACGATAGATATTTATAATGGATTTGGAAGATTTTAGAATAATATTGAACTGTCTTGATGGTAACAGCTTCAGGATATGAATACAGGTCTCCACATTATTAAGCTGCAAATTTTACCACTAAGAAGCACTGTCTCAAACAGAGCTGTGGTTCTAAGAAAGTTAAGGAAAAGTATGCAATGAGATACAAACATGTATCAAAATTTATCTACTCTGCTTCTCTATAGAAGAGATTTATTAAAATATGCTTCAGTGTATTGCTTCTGTTTATTAGAATCTATCACTCTTGGATACTATACCTGCGGATGTTCCAAATGAGAACACGAGTGCCTTTTTTGCCTGGGATGGCATCAAACTGGGACAGCAGGTCATTTTCACTGTTGAAAATTGAATAGTTCAAGATGGCTTCTAGGCTAGGCAAGGAATCCTCAGTAATAATCATTTTTTGTAAAACCAAGTATAGTCAAAGAAAAATTATCATCTTCAGAGGATGCTATCACAGGAAGATCTGCCTTTTGGGTTGCATGTTTAGACAAAATATAGACATAAAGATATAAAGAATGAACATTACTGCTTCAGAAGAAAGGGAAGCGGGGGGAAATGCAGAAAGATTATAGAGACTAATACCAAAATCAGTTACCCCTGCAGAATATTGCTTCAAAAATTCCATGTAAATTAAGACGGCCCTATACTTAGGAAACAGATCAAAGTCTGAGTTTTTAGACTCTTTGGAAGCAATGAGTTCAAACTTTATTGCTATACTGTCTGCATAAAGATAACCTGGTATCTAACAAAAATAATAGCTTGCCCAGTTATAGAAAAATCAGCTATTCAGCTGTCAGATAAGCTAATGAACAGTATGTTTCTAGGAGGGTGACACAAATATAACTACTTTTATGGGGAAAAAAGAGAGAAGGCCCCAGGGAACTATACTGTAGGAGTGGTGAGGGGGTAGAGATAGTATATAGATCAAATCATGTAACAATGAAAACTGCAAAATAACAAAAACATTTCTCAGTTTCTTCCAATGATCCATTTAATTTAACAATGTTTAATAGGGTGAAATTCTAGTTAAATTTAAGACATCTGAATACCTCTTTAAATAGGAAAACTTTTGATAGCTGGATTTGACCTGAAGAAAGAGGTTTCTATCAAAATTGTCAGGTTAGATTAATTTTTAACTAACATTTCCCATTTCCAGAAAGGATATTGTTTTGCTGGTTGAATGGAACAATTGGTACAATAACTGCTTGGGCCTGGACACATTCCAGATACGTCTGTGATAGGAGTCCAACAGTGAGAGTGCCCCCGTTCTTGGTGAAGACAAGAGCATCCTTTCCTAGCCGCATGGAGCCTGACTTGAAACCATTACCAAAAACTCCGATGGGACACTGGCTCTTCTTTATGACTTTATCTGTAAAGCCAAAGCTGCAATTACACAAGAAAAAAGAAATCAGAAGAAATCAGAAAGGTAAAAGAGCATCCTAAGATAGGTAGGCCGAATGTTTGGCTTACAAATGAAGAACACTTGTAAAAAGTTCTTCCTTTTGGTATTTCTGGGCAAAACTATTAAGTGAAAACATAGGAAATAACCATGGGGTAATGGCACTGATTTTCCTGTGTGGTTTGTGTGTACATAAACACTTCCACTGCATTAGAGTCACATATTATAAAGGTAAAGGTAGCCTCTTTTCACTAACAGAGGCTATGGCGCAGCTACCTTTCTTGTTTAGATAAAAGAGCTCTGTTTGCTAATAGAAAAGTTAGGGGAAGATGAGCAGGGTAGTTATCTCAGAGTACACCTGAGAGAGGGTAACAAGAGTACCAGATACTGACACTAGTCAGAGGTACGAGGCAGAGAGTAGGCATCCCTAACCTGGTTATGTCACTCTCTAGAAACTGCAAAGTCAGAGGTTATGTATCTTGCAAATTTCAACTATTCACTCAAAGGATAACACTTCCAATTCTTATCCTCTGCTCCATCTGCTGGGACAGTTCATTGGAATGTGGCCAAGGGATAAAAATAGGTAGTTCTGCTTCTGAATATCAGCAAACAGCTGCAGTATAAAGTCTCTCGTGTTTTACTAAGGGCCTTTCACAAAGCCACCTCAACAATCTCTGCGGCCCCTTAGGATCAGCTTAATCTAGGAGCTAGATCCTTCCCCTTTCTTCTATTTCCATCCAAACACACAACAAAATGACCAAACCAAACAAAAATTAAAGACATGGAAAGCTAGAAAATAAGTATTACCTTCATATATCTTCTCTCATGACAAATAAAACTAATTTTTTAAGAATGAGTTCTCTCTAGATGGACTAAGTTTCCAATATTGTACACTACCATCCATTCCATAAATATTTACTGAGTCCCTACTATGTGCTGTGCATCATGCTAAGCAGTGGAGACACAACTGTTAATAATAAGAGACTGATTCTTGCCCTCATGATTTACAGTGTAAGGAAGGATTTCGTATATTACAGATCAGATGTTTTTCCAACATCAGTAAAATAGATGCTTTACCTGCCATGGCTGAGCAGCTTGGCCTTGGCTCTAACTCTTTCAATTGGGGTGAAGTACAATCCCTGGGTTGGGAAGATCCCCTGGAGAAAGGAATGACCACCCACTCTAGTATTCTTGCCTGAAGAACTCCATGGACAAAGGAGCCTGGATGGCTACAGTCCATGGGGTCACAGTCGGACACGACTGAGTCACACACATACACACACCTGATTTCTACTTCCTGGAGGTGGGGGTTTGTGTTTACTCGCTAAGGAAAGAGGATCACCATTTAGTTTTCAAGTGTTACAGGATACCATTGTGTCCCTCGAGATGAGACACTTTAAAAGACCTTTGTGTATCCAGCAAATAAATCCAATCACATAAAAAGGTAATTTTCTAGGGTAGAACTTCCTTTGAAAATACCAAAAGAGCATTGAGCTTCTGCAGTCTATAGGCCTTAGCAATCCAGAAAGTAAACTTAAAGAAGCTGGTTAAGATTCAAGCATTCCGTTTCCTCCTGTGACAGAATTACCTAAAAACAACAGGGTTGTGAGGAGGATTAAATGTCACACTATGTGTATAATATAATTTACAAAGTAGTATTCAAACTTCAATTTTAAACTCTAGAAGTCATTCAGAATGGTCATATGCTATCATCTACTTCTACTTCAGATCTAATGTCATATCTAAAACTCAGGGCTCTTTATAAACAGTAATCTTACCTACATGTGAAATGGATCTACAGAGTTATTTGGACTTTAACCTTCTCTAATGCTACCAAGAAAATAATGCTTTATTTTCTTGGGCTCCAAAATCAGATGGTGACTGCAGCCATGAAATTAAAAGACACTTGCTCCTTGGAAGAAAAGCTATGACCAACCTAGATGACATACTAAAAAGCAGAGACATCACTTTGCTGACAAAGGTCTGTCTAGTCAAAGCTATGGTTTTTCCAGTAGTCATGTATGGATGTGAGAGTTGGACCATAAAGAAAGCTGAGTGCTGAAGAATTGATGCCTTTGTACTGTGGAGTTGGAGAAGACTCTCGAGAGTCCCTTGGACAGCAAGGAGATCATACCAGTCAATCCTAAAAGAAATTAGCCCTGAATATTCATTGGAAGGACTGATACTGAAGCTGAAACTCCAATACTCTGGCCACTTGATGCAACGAACTGACTCATTGGAAAAGACCATGATGCTGGGAAATACTGAAGGCAGGAAGAGAGGGGGATGACAGAGGATGAGACGGTTGGATGGCATCATTGACTTGATGGACATGAGTTTGAGCAAGCTGTGGGAGTTGGTGATGGACAGGGAAGCCTGGTGCACTGCAGTCCAAGCGGTTGCAAAGAATCAGACACAACTGAGTGACTGAACTGAACTGAATGCTACCTAAACTTCAATTAGGTGGTCAAGGGAAAGTGGTGAAAATAGGGACATTATATTACTTCTTTAATTTCCTTACCATCTATGCTTGTTCTGCCATCTATCATCTTTTCCCCTTCATAACTATAAACTTTCATTGTATTTTAGCTTATATGGTGGTGGTGGTTAAGTTGCTAAGTCATGTCTGACTCTTGTGACCCCATGGACCATAGCCTGCCAGTCTCCTCTGTCCATGGGATTTCCCAGGCAAAGATACTGGAGTGGGTTGCCATTTTCTCCTCCAGGTGACCTTCCCAACCCAGGGATCAAACCTGGGTCTCCTGCATTGCAGGCATATTCTTTACTGACTAAGACTACCTAAGGTTGAAAAGATAGGTAGTGGGGCAGGGCAAGAAACAGAAATGCCAAAGGATGAGAACGAGATGAGAGGAGCTGGATGCTCAGTTTGTTTTTGTTGTTATGTTACCCTTAACTCTTCCTCTGTGTTCTTTTATTCCACTTGCATTCCCATATTAGGTATTCTATTTAACTGAAAAATCTCAGAATACATGCCAGATACCAATCAAATCGCTGCCTAACATAAATGTATTCACAATAAATAACAGAATTGTAGGAATGAATCTTATATAGTTTGGTATGTGTGTTAGTCACTCAGTTGTGTCCAAGTCTTTGAGACTTCATGGCCTGTAGCCCACCAGGATCCTGTGTCCATGGAATTCTCTGAGTAACGATACTGGAGTGGGTAGCCATTCTCTTCTCCAGGGGATCTTCCTGACCCAGGGATTGAACCCAGGTCTCCTGTATTGCAAGCAGATTCTTTAATTTTCCATAGACATTTTGTCTTAGGTGGTTTCTCTTCACCAAGTAAGTCCTATTCTATCTCCTTAATAAAATAGACAACAGTATTTACATACCAAGGGGGCTCTGTGAGTGGAATCCAGGAAAATAGCAGCTTCTTTCCAAGTTCCTTAAAAAAATCAACTCTAGAATCTAGAGAGGTACATTTAAACTGGGACTCTGATCAATTAAAAAAAAAAAACCTTAGCAAATTCATGGACATAAAAGGGAAAGTACTGCTCTTCTCTAAATGTACTGGTGATATAATGTGTAGCATAAAATAATGAAAGGATACTAAGCATACTGCTATTCTCTGGCTGTTGTTCTAGAAGAACAGACCTACTAGGAAATACACTTCTTAAAAGAGGTTTTCCAACAAAGGCAGCTGAATATAGACTAGTTGGTTCACACACTATCCCCATAAACTAAACAGAATTAATTGTGAACCTTAAAGGAATTTAATGATAGGCTTTTTCTTTTTACCTTAATTTTCATGAGATTTTGTATTTATGGGAGAAACTGTTGCTTACTTACATAACTATTTTATTAGCCTGAAAATATAAGAGTAGCATAAAAAGTTGGAAAATGTGAATAAGATTCTAACAAATGTTATAAGTCAAACAGAATTTCTGTAGGCTTAATAATTTTGCATGATTACCTGTTATTTTTTCCAAATACAAAAGTAATATGACCCCAAACAGAAAAATTAATATACTTAATAAAAGCTTTCAATGCTACCTCTAAAATTCAACTATTTTAGAACAAATTGTGGTACATGGAATCCCTGGCTAGAAGTTAGAATTGGACTAAATAATCTCTTTTAAATAAATGGGAACTTCTAACTGATTCAAGTTCGCTTCAAGATATGATCAGAAATAAAGTCAAATACATATAATTATACTTAAGCCAGGACTCACTTTTTAAATTCTCTAAAATTAAACAGACTTGTGGTTGCCAAGGAGAGGAGGAAGGTGGTATTGGGATTTGGGGATCAGCAGATGCAAACTGATATATATAGAATGGATGGACAACAAGACCTACTGTATAGCACAGGGAATTATATTCAATATCCTGTGATAAACCATCATGGGAAAGAATATGAAAAAGAATATATATATATACACATATATATATATATATGTATAACTGAGCCATGTTGCTGTACAGCAGAAATTTACACATTATAAACCAACTACATTTCAAAAAAATTTTTTTAATTCTCTAAAATTAATTTTTAAATATGAGGAACAACTGCCCAGCTCAAATTAGTTGGAAACATACTTGGCATGATAATGTCAAAAAAATCCTATGCCTGTTTTGTTCCTTGTGAAGGAAGCAAAATTTTGAATGAATGATATTCATCCTTTATAGTGAAGTGAGTGAAGTCGCTCAGTCGTGCCCGACTCTTTGGGACCCCATGGATAGTAGCCTGCACCAAGCTCCTCCGTCCTTGGGATTTTCAAGGCAAGAGTACTGGAGTGGGTTGTCATTTCCTTCTCCAGGGAATCTTCCCAACCCAGGGATTGAACCCAAGTCTCTCACATTGTAGACAGATGCTTTACCATTTGAGCCACCAGTCATCCTTCATATCTGAACTCAAATGTCATTTCTACATGGTCATCTTTTTTGATTCCATAGACTAGATTAGATCCCTCTGCTATATAATCTCATAGAAACTACTTTTCCTTCACAGCACTTAAACCACTAGTAGAATAACCTATGTTGTTGTACTACTAGTCAATTATTTTGCATCTCTTTCACTAAACTGTCAGCCCCTTGACAACAAGGATCATGTTTATCTGGTTCACCCCTTTATCTCCAGTGACTCTCACATAGGTAGGTGTTCAGTAAAAATTTGGTGCAAGAATCTAGAACAAAAGAGACAGTGTTAGTCACTAAGTTGTGTCTGACTCTTTGCGACCCCATGGACTGTGGCCCGCCAAGCTCCTCTGTCCATGTCATTCTCTAGGCAAGAATACTGGAATGGGTTGCCATTACCTTATCCAAGGGATCTCCCTAATCAGGGATTGAACCCAGGTGTCCTGAATTGCAGGCAGATTCTTTACCATCTGAGCTACCAGGGAAGCCCAGAACAAAAGTTGTTGCAATTACTGTTGCAATTATTTTGAAGCCATCCTCTTCCCTTCCTCCTGCCTTATAATTGTAAGCACCAACTCTCACATATCTAGTTCCACAAACAAAATAGAAGGTGGTAAGATTCGTTGTGCCCACTATTTGACATCCATGTCACTGGGATAACGTGTGGTGGGAAGGAATCAATAAGAAGATAAGTGATTTTAGGAAAAAAACTAGTACATACAGATTTAGACATATAAATATTTTGGTTCCACGCCACCTAAAATCTTATTTTTCATAATATAAAATATTAACTTTAGGTGATAAAAGTGAGGCTGTAAGTTCAAAAATAGGGCCAACTCCATACCTTCACCAACATACTGGCCACGTTCTTATTTCACTTCTAGAAGCTTTCCCCAGATATTCTTCTAATTATGAGGATCTGAGACATATGGTACACAGATTGCTGACTGGTAAAATATAACCAACTTTATAATTGGTTATGCCCAAATTTCACTTCTTTGATGACTCAAAAAGATTTCCCTAGAAACAGGGTTAGAGAATTAGAATACCTTCAAAGAGAACTATAACCAAATAAATCTTTTCCATTTTTATAGTTCAGAGCCCTTTCCCTCCTCCACTGGTACTCATGCTTCACACACTAGTGCAGGAAGCCACATGGAGAGTGCTGCTGCTGCTGCTGCTAAGTCGCTTCAGTCATGTCCGACTCTGTGCAACCCCATAGATGGCAGCCCACCGGGCTCCCTTGTCCCTGGGATTCTCCAGGCAAGAACACTGGAGTGGGTTGCCATTTCCTTCTCCAATGCATGAAAGTGAAAAGTGAAAGTGAAGTCGCTCAGTCGTGTCCGACCCTCAGTGACCCCATGGACTGCAGCCTACCAGGCTCCTCCGTCCATGGGATTTTCCAGGCAAGGGCACTGGAGTGGGGTGCCATTGCCTTCTCCGCACATGGAGAGTAATAAACCTCATTTGCTCAAAAAGGAAGCAAGAAGGAAAGAGTTAAGGAAGCACTCATCTTTCTATGAGTGATATGTGAAGATAATAAAGTACAAACTTACATTCTTAATTACAAACCTTTTAAAGTAATTAAATGAATTGACAGTGGCAACAGAAATCTATATTACCAGCTTCAGCAGTTAGAAAAGAGTATTTCCTAACTGTAATTCTCCTGCAAAACTTTCAAAGATTATGTGTATGACATCTTCTGTATCTTTCGTGGGGCTTGATTATACCTGGGAATGTTCATGGTTCTAATCTATAAACTGTTATAATGCCAATACTCTAAGAGTAATGCCAATATTCGCTCTAAGAGTGAATTTAAGTTAATACAAATTGGAGAAGGTCTCAGATCAATGAAGACCTCCAGGTCTTTAACCTTGCTGTTCTTTTTGCCTGGACTCTCACCCTTGCCCCCTTGTACCTTTATCTCATTAAATTCTACTAATCACCCCTTAGATCTCAGCCTAAACATCATCTCATCTAAGAGGCTTTGCCTGACCTTCTGGATCAGATAGGGCTCCCCTGATGAGTTATCTCATTGCATCCTATACTTTTCTACCATCATACCTATGCTTTTTTGTTATGATTACTACTTGACTGTCTGAATTGCCAGCTAGACTCTAGTCTAGACTCTAGACTCTAGTCCCACGAGGTCAGGAAGAGTGTCTAATTCATAACCTGTGTCCTGGCACATAACAGCTGCTCAATAAACATTTGTTGAATGAATTAAGAGGAAGGAAAATATTAAAAGAAAATTATTAAGCCTTAAATAGAGTTCATGAACTCAAGACAAGAGAAAAAGAATGAAGATATCTTTACCTGAGCATTCGGTGTAGTTTATGAGGTGTCATTCCACATCCATCATCAGTAAAGGTCAAACAAGTTTTATTCTTGACCTCTTCAACATCTATAAAGACCGTCCTGGCGGATACATCTGGATCTACAGCATTATCTGCAAAAGGTAGAAATCTGTGATATTAGATCTCTTTTTCTAATATTCTATTAAAATCTCTAGTTCAGTGCCCCTAAGACCTAGAAACTGTCCTTTATTCCCTTCATGTGAATGTCCCAGAAGGTGAGCAGAGAGCATTAATGGTATGGGGGAAGAAAGGTTTGACAGCAGATGGGTTTATGAAGCTGATTTCTAGATTTCATATAATGACTGATGTGCAATCTGCCTTTTTCTCTTCAAACTTCATGGATTATGGGAAAAGTTAAGTCCTCCATATACAAAGCATTTTGCTCCATTTTTGTCTTCCTTCTTATCTTTTAGCCACTTTACTGCTCACAGACATATACAGTAAAGGGTGGTTATGGAGAAGAGTCGAATCTGCAACTTTGTTACAAATAGATACACACCACACACATTAGAGTTTATTGCGAAGATTTTATTTTCTACTTTTCTTTTATATCACCTCCTCCATTAAAGAACACAGATATTATCACCATCCCCATTTATAGCATGAGAAGCACTCAAAGAGTTAGAGGTTAAAACCAAAACACTAACTGCCTGCCTAGATCCAAACAATGTAACAAGCATGCTTAGAAGAGTGAGTCTCCTTAGGTATTCTGTAATGATCTTGAAGGTGAGACTGTCTAATTCTCATTAAATGGAGAACATAGAATTAAAGTAGGGAAAAATATATAGAAAGTTTTACAATTCTTTCTGGGTTAGGTCTTCACAATGGATTATTTATCCAAGAATCCAAAGACATTAAATATAGCCATATTCTAATATATGTGCCATGTCTGCAACCCCAGGGGATGACATTGGCTAAATAGTCACATCTTTTTGCCACAGGTGCCAGTTTACATAATTGCCAGTCATCGACACACGTGGTACAAAAGTCTCATTAGGGCTCACTGGCTGGAGTGGGAGGGCAGTTTGTGCAATCTGTTGGACTGGTGCCTCAAGCACTCCTGTCTTTACTGGCTCTTTAAACAAGACAAAGGCCTTCCCTCCCACCCACTTCCCTTTCCCTGGGATCCTACATTGATTTACTGATACCATGTGGCTGGGCTGGGAGATCTGGGTGGGGTTCTGGTTGTATATTCATCCCACTACCAATGTTCAAATCATGGCAGTTCTTTGTGGGGAACATCACTTATCAGCAAGAGAAGTGTTGCACATATTCAAAATACCAGTTTTTGTAACACAATTAACAGTATCAGTTACAACCACTTGAATGTGTGGAATGTCCATCAAACGAAACAAGACAGATTAATTTCAAGCGCCACAATGGTGTTGCCAGAATTACTGATAAAACTGTCACTGACTGTAACCCAGAAAGTCTTAACAGCATTAGGGCATCACGGATAGCCCCAGAAGGGGATTCAAAGGTCTGATAGAGTCAATCTTTAAGGACTACGTGGGGCCAAGCCTTGTGTCATGTGATAAATTAAGTGGACCAACTTTTGGCAGGAATTGTTAAGTCTGACATGCAATAATGCCTTTATCAGAAAGACAGTGTTTTACTTTGTAATAAAAGGCAGCAGGTTTTTTTCTTTAACTGACAGGATTCAGGAATGTGAAGGCACCTACATTGTTTCAAAAAACTACTTGGCAAGTAGGCTCTGAATTGTTTTAGAACCTATCAGTCACGGCTACTGGCATCCAAGGCCATTGAGACTGATGCCCTTAACTTGTCAACCAACAGGACATTATTTCTACTTTGAAAACTTGGGACATAGAGGGATTTTTTTCCCCTAACACTTAATGAACATTTATGATTCAAACATATAATGCATATCAATTCCAATTCTGCATTTATATAACCGTATAGTCAATGAACCAGCTTGCAAGCCTCTCACAAAAATCACCCCCCCCCCCGATTTTATTGTCAATTTCACCCAAACTTTACTAGGTGCTTTTTAAAAACAGAGTTTTTACAAAGAGTTTTAAGGTAACAACCAGGAACAGCTAGAAATTTTATCTCCTTGGCTGGAAGTGGGTAGAATACAGGGGGGAGAGGGCACAGCAGAGGCCAGGGTCAACTGGGGCAGCAGGGGAAAAGAGATCAGCAGACAGACCAGCAGCAGCAAGCACAGCTTTGCACTTATTTTTGGTTTTAAGTGGCCTTCCACTTGGCCTCAACAAATGAAGTTGTAATAACAGGTTGGCCTCAATAAATGAACTTATAATAAAAAAGGCACCAATCTGGCAGCTGGTTTCAATTTCTGTTTAACCTTTCAAATGTTATCAACACATAGCACATGCTATCAAATCCTACGGAATCTATCTTCTTCCATGGCCCAGCCCACCTGGCCTATGACCAGGCAGGGCAGAGAGAACTCCTATTCAACTCCCTTGGCCCACCACTTAGGTGAGAGCTACACCACCAAATCCTGGGATGTCCTTATCCCCTCACTTGGCTCACACAGTCTCCTGTGCTCTCAGATCCCAAATAATCTTATCTCTCTTAACCTAGCCCATGGTACCCTCAGTGGGAGGACTCTAACTCCCCTCAGCCACCATGTAGGTAACAGCAAGAGAAACCAAGTCTCAGGGACTTTATGTTATCCCCTAACCATGTGACTGACCTGTGGTCTAAAAAAAATCATAACTGAACCTTCACAGCTCATTCTAACCTGGGAGGCAATGAGAAAGTGTCCCATGACAGCATCCCTGGAGAGACAGGATGGTGAGTGGGAGATAGCTGGTTTTGATATAGCTCTTCCCCCATCCCCTCCTGTTCCAGGGGAATGGCCTATGACAACTCCTGCAAGGTTGTCATGGCCAAGCTGTGGCCCTCCCAGACATCCAGTAAGTATCTAAAACTGCTCTCATCTAAAATTAAGGTCATCATCTTCTGACACAAGCTTATTCTTCCTCTCTCCTCTCTCTCATACACACAAACACACACACAGTGTCAGCATTCAAATGACAAGTTTGAAATATGAAAGTCATTTTTTGTCCCTCTCTCTCTTACCCTATACACCCCTAGTCTCTCTTACATCTTCGTATTTCTATTTCCATTGTCACTTTCTTAGTTTACAGAGTCTGTTCCTTCTCATCTGCATTGTTGTGGTAACCTCCTACCTAGTCCTTCAAAGCCTTGTCCCTCTTTGCTCCAATTCATCTTATACAATGTTGCAAGATTAACTTTCCCTAAGCACAGCTCTGACCACAATATTCCCTTGATCAGAAAACTTCAGATTAAAAGCCCAAGTACCTGAGCCTCCCGGTCTCATTTTGGTCACAGCTCACCATTCTAACCTCATTCCCTACTTAGTACTTAGGGTAAAAAGACCTGCATTTAAGTCCTGGGTCTTCCACTTAATAAACACACAATCGTGGAAAAGTCAACTAAATTATCTGAGCCTATGTATCCTTATCTACAAGATGAGAATAATGATGACAATGGTGATGCTGCTACTCTTCACCCCAAAAGGAATAGTTAAAAATATATTTGTGAAAGCTCTATGTAAACTCTCTAAGGACCTAGTTTTAACTCTTCATGACATCCATGTTCCAATTAAATTCAGCTACTCAGTATTCTTCATGACTTTGTGGATGCAGTTGTTCCTTTTGCCTGGAATGCCCTCCCCTCCCCACACCCATGCCCACATGTCCCAATCCTTCAAATCTCAGCTCAAATGTCACCTTCTCTCCAAAGCCTTTCCTAACTCTCCTTTTCCTGGTAAGCTGGATGTCACCCCTCCTTCCTTTGGACTCCCACAGTACCCAATGTGTCCATCTTTGCTGATATATCACTTTCTATTTTGCAGTTATTCAAAGAATAAACCTTCTGTACATGTTTTCTCTCCCCTACTAGAAGAAGAACCTATGTTGTATTCATTTTTGTTATCTACCACAGTGAATGCTCAGTAAATATTTATCAAATGAATGGTTCACCAGAAAATTAATGCATAAGTAGAGAAGAAAATTACTGAAGGAAAATCTAAAGTGAAAGCTTCAGATTACTAGTTAACACTTTGCTCTCCCTTTTCTCTATTATTAATATGACAGTTGTGATTTGGTTTTGATCTGTGTTGGTATCTATGTGTGCAGGCATGTGTGTGTATGTATATAATACACCTGTATACTTGCACTTGTATCGGTCAGCTTAGACCAGAATTAGGTTCTTTAAGTTAATGCTTAAGGCAAGAATCATATATATTCAAAACTACAAATGAAACACTTTAAAAATCACCCATAAAGTTCAGTACACAGTACAGCATAGGTACACATGGTTCTGCACAGTGCTACTGTGAGGGAACAAGCTCCTGTCTCTCATTTCTCACTAAGTAAATTGGTGGCTTTCCCCTCTTTTTCTCTTTTGTAAATCACATGCACCTAGATCTCACTCCACTGTGAATTTCCCTCAAGGCATGGTGCAAAATCTTAAAAATACAGTCCCTGTTCTCTAGGATTCAAAACGGGTCAATGTCAGTTTTTCTCCTTCACCTTCTAACGAACAGTCATACATATTGTAAGCATTCTGTGTTACTGTGAAAATAATCACCCTAGTTCCCCATCACCCTTGCAAGTATCTCTCCTGCTGCCCACTGACTTCTCGCTCAAGACAATTCACACTGCAGGGCCACAGCGATTGCTTAAGTGGAGCCTGGGGCTCATTTGGGGGAGCTTTGAAACCATTTTCAAGATTCTGTTCTGTGCTACTTTGCCCCAGAAACACCTTGCCATAATTTTTGAAACATTTGCAATGTGCTCGGTATGCTTCTGCCATTTTGTCCAGGAATGTTTTTCTTCTTTGCTTTCCACACAGTATTTAGCACACTACTGCAAAAGCTGGTGTACTTGGCTTCAAGGGATCAACTGAAAACGCTTTAAAAGCAAACATCGGTGGAGCGAGAGGTTAAGTGCTCAGTTATTCATTCCAGCGGTGCGAGGGCGCTCTTGGATCGCGGACCCAGCGCTCCACAGTCGCAGGGAGCCAAATGCACTCGTGTCATCTCTTAAGAGATGTCCCATCATTCCCAGACTCTCTGGTCCCAAAAGTTAAAGAACTCCGTTTTCCAGACTTTTCTTCATGCCCCTTTGCTAGCCTGGCGCCCTCCGTGTGTCGCTGGCCCCCGTGGAGCCCAGCTGCCTCGGGGCCCGAAATTTGTGTGCATCTCCTTTTGATTATTAACTAAGCTACCCTAAAGCGCCTGGAACGTCACGGGCCAGAGAGAAAAACCACACGGGACTAACTCTTGGGTCACATCTTGTTTCCTCAGCTTTATCTGTGGAACTTCGTCCCTGGCGACGGAGCCGACCCCCTCCGCCGCCTGCGAAGCCGAGACCGGTCCCGACGCCCCCACCCCTGCCCCGGCCCTCCCCGCGCGGCTCTGCACATTCCTCTCGCGTCCCCGGCACCACGTTGGCACCTCTGCCTCGGGCGATCGCGGCCAGGCCCGCCCTCGCCACTCACCTAGCAGCTCCGCGATGGCACTGAAGGGTCGCGTGTGGCTGCTGGAGTTGCTCTGTAGGTAGCGAGGGCTCATCTGGGGGCGAGAGAAGGTCCCGTCCCGAGTGAGGCCTCGGCCCGCCGGGCCCTCCCCGCGCGCCCCCCAGAGCCCCGGGGCCCGCGCGCGCGCGTCCGCCCCCTCGGGCCCCCGACCTACCGTGCTCAAGCGGATCCCAAAGGCCTGCGGGCCGCTGCCCGGCCTGGCCAGCGCGCTACCCGGCGCGCCAGGGCCCGCGGGGGCCCCTCGGTACAGGAGCATTTTTTTGGCCGCCAGGATACTCTTTTGCCGCTGCCGGACTCCTCGCCCGGCCGTCCGGGACTGCCTCTCGCTTGCTCCCACCCGCAGCTGGCGGGGGCGGGGCGCGCTACAGCCACCTGTCCGGGGCGGGAGGGGTGAGGCCGGCAGAGCCGCGCAGTGGCCCCGCCCTGTCAGCACCTCTCCCAACCCGCCGACTGCCGAGCCGGCAGCGGGGCCGTACAGAAATATGGCGACCTCCTGACAGCCGCTCCTTGATCCCCGCCCCTAATTAATTCTTGGCGTTTGCCATAGGCCAGGACGCCGAGCGGGAAAGCGCGGGGGGGAGGGGGCGGGCGCATGGGGAGGGGCAGGAATAAGGCGAGGGGAGGCAGAGGGTGTAGGGATTTCTGGAACAGAGTCCCAGTTCGGAGGCATGACTAACGGGCAGGATAAGACAAGTCTTAGAAGTTCTGAAAACTACAGTTTTGCTATCTGGGGAGATAGCAGGCAGGCTCGCGTGATGGGAAAGCATTCAGACTATTTTGCCTCAAATGCCTCCAGAAGCAGCCAGAACTTTTCAGAAGGCAATTGGCAAATCATCTTCCAATCTTTGCAAGCATGCAGGGAGGCTGTTTATGAAAGAAGAAATTGGAATGCACTTACATACCGCAAGTAGGAGATGGGGGTTAGGTTATGCAGTATTCACAAAACGGAATACTATGGAGTTCTTAAGGACCGTGTTTGCAGTTGAAAATTTATTCATGTGGAAAATATTTATGAGGAAATTAAGGAAACAGGAGGTCACCGAATATTGTGTAACGTGATACCTATTTTTATTGGAAAAGCAAGTACATACATATATGTATAAATATGCATGTAGTCTCTCCCTCTCTCTCTCTCTCTCTCTCTCTCACACACACACACACACACGCACACACCCCACAATGAGAAACACCTGAAATGATGTATTTCAAGATGTTATCTCCAGGTCCGGAATTATGAGTTTTTCTGTTCTTTCTTACTTGCATTTTTACACTTTTTGTACTATTAAACAAACATACACCATTTGATTATAGAAAAAACATTTTTATTTATTTTTTAAAATATAATGGACTTCCCCGGTGGCTCAGACGGTTAAGCCTCTGTCTACAATATGGGAGACCCCGGTTCGATCCTTGGGTCGGGAAGTTCCCTGGAGAAGGAAATGGCAATCCACTCCAGTACTATTGCCTGGAAAATCCCATGGACAGAGGAGCCTGGTAGGCTACAGTCCATGGGGTCGCAAAGAGTCGGACACGACTGAGCGATCTTCACAGTAATACAGATGAACCATTATTTGACCATTCCTCTGTGATATTTCATGTTGTTTGAATTTTTTTTTCTTGCCGTGATCTGTACATCCTCATGAATTTCTGGTACAATTATTTCTACAGAATATTGTTATGTCTACGTGTACCCCAATGTTCATCGCAGCACTGTTTATAATAGCCAGGACATGGAAGCAACCTAGATGTCCATCAGCAGATGAATGGATAAGAAAGCTGTGGTTCATATACACAATGTAGTATTACTCAGCCATTAAAAAGAATACATTTGAATCAGTTCTAATGAGGTGGGTGAAACTGGAGCCTATTATACAGAGTGAAGGAAGCCAGAAAGAAAAACACCAATACAGTATACTAAGGCATATATATGGAATTTAGAGAGATGGTAATGATAACCCTGTATGCAAGACAGCAAAAGAGACACCAATGTATAGAACAGTCTTTTGGACTCTGTGGGAGAGAGGAAGGGGGGATGATTTGGGAGAATGGCATTGAAACATGTATAATATCATATGTGAAACGAATCGCCAGACCAGGCTCGATGCATGATACAGGATGCTCCAGGCTGGTGCACTGGGATGACCCAGAAGGATGGGATGGGGAGGGAGGTGGGAGGGGGGTTCAGGATGGGGAACACGTGTACACCCATGGTGGATTCATGTTGATGTATGGCAAAGCAATATAATAGTGTAAAGTAATTAGCCTCCAATTAAAATAAATAAATTTATATTAAAAAAAGAATATTGTATCTAAAAGCATGTGTGTGGTTTACTCTTAATAAATACTGTAAGATGGGGACAATTTGCCCTCCGAGAAAGTTAGCTATTTTGTTACGTTCATAACAAGTGCTATGATCTTGTTTTGATCCTTTAACCTTTGACCAAGTTTTGACCTTTTAACCTTATGACCAAGTTTTGATCCTTTAACCTTTTTCCAATATTTTGAATAAAAATTACTGTCTCAATGTTTTAATTTGTGTTTCCCTTTCAGTAAAACTGAATATCTTCTTAAATGTTTATTGTATATTTATGTCCTTTGAGCATTATTTCCCCTCCTGGGTCATTTGCTTTTTTTTTTTTTTTTGGTATCTTAAAATTTTTTTAAATACACAAAAATTAAAAGAATGATATGAATTCCCAGATACTTATTACTCATATTCAAAAACTGAATCACTTTGCTGTATACCTGAAACTAACACAACATTGTAAATCAAGTATATTTCAATAAAACTTTTTAAAATTAAAACCTTTCTATACCTACTTTATATATTCTTTTCTTTTTCTATTTGTATATTTTAGAACAAATTTCAAACAGCACCTCATTTTATCCTATGTAATTCATTCTTCTCTGAAAATATGGACATTTTCCAAAAGATATAGCCACAATGCCACTTTCACCAAAACAAAATTCATAACAGTTCTTTGATGTTCTCTAATACCCAGCCCATAGTCTGATTTCTTCAATTATCTCAAAAAATGTCTTTTTACATTTGGTTTGTTTAAATCTAGATCCGAACAAGACACACACATTGTACTTGGTTATGTGTCTTTAATCTAAAACAGTCTCTCTTTTTTCTTCCTTCTATTGAGCTGTTGAAGAAATCAAGTCACTTGTATTGTTGAAAGTCCTACATTCTCATTTGTCTCTTTGCTTATTTTTGTTGTTACTTAGGCTGCTCCTTTCATTAGAGGAATAAATTTAACATAACTATAAACCATAAGTTGGCTCTAAAGTCTTTATTAGATTCCAGTACAAAGTTTTTTAAAGCAGAAATGCTCAGAGATGGTGCTGTAGTCTTCCTATTGCAACACATCAGAAAGTATATACTGTTTAACACTCAGTGATGTTCAGATTAATCAGTGGGTTCAAGTAGGGGCAGCCTGAATGTTCCCCTGTAAAGTTTCCCATCAATCTTTCACTTTGCAGTTTAATTAATTGGTGTTTATTGCCTGAAAAAAATATTTATTAGGGCTGAAAAACAATAATAAACTAATCTCATCATTTCTTATAATTTATTAACTGGATCCCTCTGTATAGAATTTATCCTCATCACCCATTGGCTATTTGGCTGCTCGGAAATACAATTCATATAGGAAAGACTGGACAAATGCTTAATGTTTTACTTTTAATTGTCCATATTTAGAGTAAAGCTGTCTTCCTAAGTGGCTCTAGTGGTAAAGAGCTCGTGTGTCAATGCAGAAGATGAAAGAGATTCAGGTTTGATCCCTGAGTCGGGAAGATCCCCTGGAGGAGGGCGCAGCAGCCCACTCCAGTGTTCTTGCCTGGAGAATCCCATGGACAGAATCCTATGGACATTGGCTACAGTCAATGGGGTTGCAAAGAGTCAGATAGGACAGAAGCAACTTAGCAAGCAGGCAAGAGTAAAGAGTTGGTTCCTGTGTTGCATTCTGTGATGTGACAGCCTGTCTCCCATTTCAATAAAGGACTTTTTGGATGAGCTGCTGAGAGCACTGTTGGAAAGCTGCCTCCAGCTGTTAGCTCCTTCAGGGATTGCCTCAGATACGAAGTTGACTCACTCAAGGTAACAGAGCTTTCTGGGGCAGCCCAAAGAAGGACTATAAAGGCTTAACCATCTCAGCTCAGCTTGGGATAATTCTGAAGGGTCATTCTAACTTCAGATCTCTCTGTGGGGTTGACTGAGGCTGTTATTGGGCCTGCAGTGCAGCTCAACTCCAGCCCCCACCCTCACTCCCTGTCTAGGCCTGCTCCTTTCACAGGTGTTAATCCAAAAGACATCTCTTAATAAGCATCTAGCGTGCTATATTCTGTCTTAGAGTTGGCTTCCTGGGGAACACAAATTATGACACTTCAGATTGAGTGTAACTCAGGAAAGCCAGCACTTCGATGGGATTTGGGATCTAGATCACTCACTGCCCAGTTGGCAAGGAGGTCCACGTTGCAGAGGTAGAGAACAGATACCTCTCTGCCACGAGGTGACACTCCTGTCATTGTAGACTTTCACCAGGTGGTGAATTGCGATGGTATACTGGTAGAAGGGAACATATGATCTGCTGTGCTATATCACATATTTGAGAAATAGGGTGAAATAGTAGCAGTGAGACCAATAGCATTCAGTGGTTACTGAGCTCCAAAGAAGATTAACTCCTAATGGAGACAGGTTTATCACATCAAAATCAGGATGCTTCCTGGGGAAAGACTAGGACCCTGACATACAGTTTGGGGATATCTAGAGGGATACCAGCAAAATCTTGAATCCTCAGATTTCCCTGAACCCTCTAAGCCTGTAGAATTTGGCCTGATTTTCCTACATTTAATAGTCCCCATGCTTCTTACTTGGAGATAATGCAGAACTTCTCCCCCAGAAGGCAAAACATGCATTTACTTCCCCTCTAGCCACTAAGCCTATAACAACAGTTAAGGCACAGCATGAACGTGTTAGGCTTGATAAAGGAGGAAAGTAACAATGCTCCAAGTAGCTGCACAGCCTAGCTTGAATAGATTGGCAGGAGCTGGAAGAGTGCACATGAAACTGATTCTGTGAGTGCTTGATCAAGGGAGCTAGACTATATGGTTGGAAAAAGGAGAGTTTATTAACGTGAGAACACAACCCTGGAAAACAGGATTTAATACCCTGGCAAGGATCACAAGAGTTAGTGCAGACTCACAAAGACAGCTTCTCGAAGTATAGAAAACATGATGATCCACACTAAATGAGGACAAAATGCCAGCATTTCTATGGCAATAATGGAATATGGGATGAAAAGATTTAGAAGTGGACATACTGGAGTGGATATACTGAAAGAGGGGGTGTCCCTTGTGGCTCAGACAATAAAAAATCTGCCTACAATGCAGGAGACCTGGGTTTGATCCCTGGGTTGGGAAGATCCCCTGGAGAAGGAAATGGCAACCCACTCCAGTATTCTTGCCTGGAGAATTCCATGCACAGAGGAGCCTGGCAGGCTACAGTCCACGGGGTCACAAAGGGTCAGACATGACTGAAAGACTAAAACATACTGAAAAAAACTGGAAAACTCCAATAGAATGACACAGGATGCACCATTTACCATGTCCCTGAGGAACATGCTGTGAGAGGGGTACCTACCGGCACTGCTAAGAAACGCAGTGGTGGTTCTCCTCTGTAGGTTAGGCCTGTCTGGAGGAGAGACCATTACAGAAGGCTCACTAAGACAGTGGGCATTGTAGGGCTCTGAAAAGACAGACACCCTGAGGCTTAGTGTAACCATCAAAAAAGAGGTGGGTGCAATTATCATAATGAGTGCAAGGTTAATGGAGAAGCCTGAGGAGCCCAAAGTCTTGAAGTGACGGAAATGGTAAATAGAATGTGGCATCCTACAGGAAGGATAAAAGAGCAGGGACAATAACTGTCCAACCTGGTGAGGTTTTAACCAGCGCCATTCTGTCTGGACTGAGCATTCGTAATCTTCCCTACAGAGTGACCCCCAGGCATTTCCCCCTCTCAGCCCAGCACAACACTTTTGAAAGCCTTGTTTGGCCCTCACTCTTGTTTGAATCAAGTCTTGGAAATTCTAAAAATGCCCATTTACTGCCTTCTTCTAAGGTGTGTGTGCATTGATCTCTGAGGAAGGCTTTCTTATCTCTTCTTGCTATTCTTTGGAACTCTGCATTCAGATGCTTATATCTTTCCTTTTCTCCTTTGCTTTTTGCTTCCCTTCTTTTCACAGCTATTTGTAAGGCCTCTCCAGACAGCCATTTTGCTTTTTTGCATTTTTTTCCATGGGGATGGTCTTGATCCCTATCTCCTGTACAATGTCACAAACCTCCATCCACAGTTCATCAAGCACTCTATCTATCAGATCTAGGCCCTTAAATCTATTTCTCACTTCCACTGTATAGGCATAAGGGATTTGATTTAGGTCATACCTGAATGGTCTAGTGGTTTTCCCTACTTTCTTCAATTTCAGTCTGAATTTGGCAATAAGGAGCTCATGATCTGAGCCACAGTCAACCCCCAGTCTTGTTTTTGCTGACTGTATAGAGCTTCTCCATCTTTGGCTGCAAAGAATATAATCAATCTGATTTCAGTGTTGACCATCTGGTGATGTCCATGCGTAGAGTCTTCTCTTGTGTTGTTGGAAGAGGGTGTTTGCTATGACCAGTGCGTTCTCTTGGCAAAACTCTATTAGCCTTTGCCCTGCTTCATTCCATATTCCAAGGCCAAATTTGCCTGTTACCCGAGGTGTTTCTTGACTTCCTACTTTTGCCTTCCAGTCCCCTATAATGAAAAGGACATCTTTTTTGGGTGTTAGTTCTAAAAGGTCTTGTAGGTCTTCATAGAACCGTTCAACTTCAGCTTCTTCAGCGTTACTGGTTGGGGCATAGACTTGGATTACTGTGATATTGAATGGTTTGCCTTGGAAACGAACAGAGATCATTCTGTCGTTTTTGAGATTGCATCCAAGTACTGCATTTCAGACTCTTTTGTTGACCATGATGGCTACTCCATTTCTTCTAAGGGATTCCTGCCCGAAGTAGTAGATATAATGGTCATCTGAGTTAAATTCACCCATTCCAGTCCATTTGAGTTCTCTGATTCCTAGAATGTCGATGTTCATTCTTGCCATCTCCTGTTTGACTATTTCCAATTAGCCTATATTCATAGACCTAACATTCCAGGTTCCTATGCAATATTGCTCTTTACAGCATCGGACCTTGCTTCTATCACCAGTCACATCCACAACTGGGTATTGTTTTTGCTTTAGTTCCATCCCTTCATTCTTTCTGGAGTTATTTCTCCACTGATCTCTGGTAGCATATTGGGCACCTACCGACCTGGGGAGTTCCTCTTTCAATATCCTATCATTTTGCCTTTTCATACTGTTCATGGGGTTCTCAAGGCAAGAATACTGAAGTGGTTTGCTATTCCCTTCTTGAAATAGAGGAAAACAGACTGGGAAAGACTAGAAATCTCTTCAAGATAATTAGAGATACCAAGGGAACATTTCATGCAAAGATGGGATCGATAAAGGACAGAAATGGTATGGACCTGACAGAAGCAGAAGATATTAAGAAGAGGTGGCAAGAATACACAGAAGAACTGTACAAAAAAGATCTTCATGACCAGGATAATGATGATGGTGTTATCACTCACCTAGAGCCAGACATCCTGGAATGTGAAGTCAAGTGGGCCTTAGAAAGCATCACTATGAACAAAGCTAGTGGAGGTGGTGGAATTCCAGTGGAGCTATTTCAAATCCTGGAAGATGATGCTGTGAAAGTGTTGCAGTCAATATGCCAACAAATTTGGAAAACTCAGCAGTGGCCACAGGACTGGAAAAGGTCAGTTTTCATTCCAATCCCAAAGAAAGGCAATGCCAAAGAATACTCAAACTGCAGCACAATTGCACTCATCTCACATGTTAGTAAAGTAATGCTCAAAATTCTCCAACCCAGGCTTCAGCAATACATGAACCGTGAACTTCCAGATGTTCAAGCTGGATTTAGAAAAGGCAGAAGAACCAGAGATCAAATTGCCAGCATCCACTGCATCATCGAAAAAGCAAGAGAGTTCCAGAAAAACATCTATTTCTGCTCTATTGACTATGCCAAAGCCTTTGACTGTGTGGATCACAATAAACTGTGGAAAATTCTGAAAGAGATGGGAATACCAGACCACCTGACCTGCCCCTTGAGAAACCTATATGCAGGTCAGGAAGCAACAGTTAGAACTGGACGTGGAACAACAGACTGGTTCCAAATAGGAAAAGGAGTATGTAAAAGCTGTATATTGTCACCCTGCTTATTTAACTTGTATGCAGAGTACATCATGAGAAACGCTGGGCTGGATGAAGCACAAGCTGGAATCAAGATTGCCTGGAGAAATATTAATAGCCTCAGATATGCAGATGACACCACCCTTATGGCAGAAAGTGAAGAGGAACTAAAAAGCCTCTTGATGAAAGTGAAAGAGGAGAGTGAAAAAGTTGGCTTAAAGCTCAACATTCAGAAAATGAAGATCATGGCATCTGGTCCCATCACTTCATGGGAAATAGATGGGGAAACAGTGGAAACAGTGAGAGACTTTATTTTTTTGGGCTCCAATATCACTGCAGATGGTGATTTCAGCCATGAAATTAAAAGACGCTTACTTCTTGGAAGGAAAGTTATGACCAACCTAGATAGCATATTCAAAAGCAGAGACATTACTTTGCCAACAAATGTCCGTCTAGTCAAGGCTATGATTTTCCCAGTGGTCATGTATGGATGTGAGAGTTGGACTGTGAAGAAGGCTGAGCACTGAAGAATTGACACTTTTGAACTGTGGTGTTGGAGAAGACTCTTGAGAGTCCCTTGGACTGCAAGGATATCCAAGCAGTCCATTCTAAAGGAGATCAGTCCTGGGTGTTCCTTGGAAGGATTTATGCTAAAGCTGAAACTCCAATACTTTGGCCACCTCATGTGAAGAGTTGACTCATTGGAAAAGACTCTGATTCTGGGAGGGATTGGGGGCAGGAGGAGAAGGGGACGATAGAGGATGAGATGGCTGGATGGCATCACCGACTCGATAGACATGAGTTTGGGTGAACTCCAGGAGTTGGTGATGGACAGGGATGCCTGGCATGCTGCGATTCATGGGGTCACAAAGAATCGGACATGACTGAGCGACTGAACTGAATGGAAGGTGTGTGTGTGGTCCACAGGTCTTGCTTGCTGTCGGGCTTTGTGAATGCTGTACTAAGTATTGGTGTGTTTACTACTTGGGGGATTTGTTGTTTAAACAGAAGCTTTGTGACTCCCTAAGTATTTGGCTTCCTGATCGTCAGCTGGGGTCAGAGGCCTCCTCTCAGCCCCTCTCCAGCTCCCCAAGACAGAAGGTTGATCCTGAGAGGCCCGGGGAGCTGCTGAAAGTCTAGGTTTGGCCTCCTTTGGGTCTCACTGCTTCTGCACAGCAATAAAGAAAAGCAGCAAAGGAACCCATAGAAATTCTATCACTGTGGCTCCACAGGGCTGTGAACAGGCCATATTGCGAGGTTTCACATACTTCACCACCAAACAGTGAGCAGATCCTGCAGGTGGGCCCAGCATGGGTGCCAGTTGGGAGCCCCTGGGTCTTGTTGCAAAATGAGGAGGAGGGAATTGCTTCAGCAGGGTGTGGTGTGCCTCTGAAAACCCCTAGCACACCTCTCTGTCTTGGGGCAGAACTTAGTTCTCAAGGCTAGCCCTACCTGGTCCAGAGCCTTGGATTCCAAGCCCTGAGCCACCTACATGATCTTTTTTATTTCAGGCTGCTCCAGGTTAAGTTCCTTAGCCACAAACCCATGCAAGTGAAGGAGTCCCCCAGGGAGCCAGGAAGGCACCTCCCATTTCCACCCTGCAGAAGAACCTGTAACAGCACTAATTGTTCCACCTGCACAAACTCATTGCCCTGCAGGGTGCTCCTGGGGCAGGAGGGACATTTCTCCTAGCAACCTTTGACCCACTCTCTAAGGTCACTTGTCCCAAACCCTGGATGGATGTTACAGAGAAAAAGCCTAAGAGGAATCAATCAGTGTTGGAAGTCAGCCAGGTGTGATAGAAAGGTCCAGAGTCAGAAGTCATGGGTTCCTGTCCTGACTCCACTGAATTGGCCTGTGATCTTAGGGAAGCATCATGGGCTGTGTTCTCAGGAAAACCGTGTGACACAGAGCTTTGTGGGCAGGAGGTTTCTTGGGGAGCACTCTCAGGATCAACACTTGGGAGAAGTGAAGAAGGCAGGACCAGTCAGAGGAGGAAGTTGAACTGTGATGCAGCCATAACATAGGCAGCTCTGGAGCCAGGGCGGCCCCTCAGAATTGTCCTAAATGGTGGTAAAGGAGCCAGGGCTTTATGTCCCCACATTGACCAGTCACTAGATGCAGGCTGCCACCTAGGATTGGTGCACAGCCTTGGGAATTGTGGCTACTTTCACCTGAAGGTCGTTTGCTGCGAGGGGCCTAGCTGTGTGCTGTCAATCACCAACAGGCTGAGGGCTCCAGCATTGAAGCGGGGTATGGTGCAGAGCTGGGCAGTGCCCCACAGCATCCTTCCAGCAAGTTACTTCCCTTCTCTGGGCCCCAATTTTCTCATCTGTCAGATTCCAGCTCCAGGGCTCTGTGATTCCATTAGCCCACCCTCTCTCTTACTAACACCTCCCTTTCTCTTAGGCTACACCCAATTTAACATCCCACCCCTTCTACAATGTCTGCAGCACCTCCTCCTTGACTGTCAGTTCAGTTCAGTTCAGTCGCTCAGTCGTGTCCGACTCTTTGCGACCCTATGAACCGCAGCATACCAGGCCTCCCTGTCCATCACCAACTCCCGGAGTTCACCCAAACTCATGTCCATCGAGTCAGTGATGCCATCCAGCCATCTCATCCTCTGTCATCCCCTTCTTCTCACGCCTTCAATCTTTCCCAGCATCAGGGTCTTTTCCAATGAGTCAGTTCTTTGCATCAGGTGGCCAGATTATTGGAGTTTCAGCTTCAGCATCAGTCCTTCCAATGAATATTCAGGACTGATTTCCTTTACGATGGACTGGTTAGATCTCCTTGCAGTCCAAGGGACTCTCAAGAGTCTTCTCCTACACCACAGTTCAAAAGCATCAATTCTTTGGCACTCAGCTTTCTTTACAGTCCAACTCTCACATCCATACATGACTACTGAAAAAACCATAGCCTTGACTAGACGGACCTTTGTTGGCAAAGTAATGTCTCTGCTTTTTCATATGCTGTCTAGGTTGGTCATAACTTTTCTTCCACGGAGTAAGCATCTTTTAATTTCATGGCTGCAATCACCATCTGCAGTGATTTTGGAGCACCAAAAAATAAAGTCTCTCACTGTTTCCACTGTTTCCCATCTATTTGCCATGAAGTGATGGGACCAGATGCCATGATCTTAGTTTTTTGAATGTTGAATTTTAAGCCAGCCTTTTCACTCTTCTCTTTCACTTTCATCAAGAGGCTCTTCAGTTCTTCTTCACTTTCTGCCATCAGGGTGGTGTCATCTGCATATCTGAGGTTACAGATATTTCTCCCAGCAATCTTGATTCCAGCTTGCACTTCATCCAGCCCCGCGTTTCTCATGATGTACTCTGCATATAAGTTAAATAAGCAGGGTGACAATATACAGCTTTGACGTACTCCTTTCCTGATTTGGAACCAGTCCGTTGTTTCATGTCTAGTTCTTTTCTTTTTTAAATTTATTTTAATTGGAGGCTAATTACTTTACAATATTGTAGTGGTTTTTGCCATACATTGACATGAATCAGCCATGGGTGTACATGTGTTCCCCATCCTGAACCCCCCTCCCACAGTCCTCCCCATACCATCCCTCTGGGTCATCCCAGTGCACCAGCCCTGAGCACCCTGTCTCATGCATTGAACCTGGACTGGTGATCTGTTTCACATATGATAATATACCTGTTTCAATGCTATTCTCTCAAATCATCCCACCCTCACCTTCTCCCACAGAGTCCAAAAGACTGTTCTATACATCTGTGTCTCTTTTGCTGTCTCGTACACAGGGTTATTGGTATGATCTTTCTAAATTCCATATATATGTGTTAGTATACTGTATTGGTGTTTTTCTTTCTGGCTTACTTCACTCTGTATAATAGGCTCCAGTTTCATCCACCTCATTAGAACTGATTCAAATGTGTTCTTTTTAATGGCTGGGTAATATTCCATTGTGTATATGTACCACTGCTTTCTTATCCATTCGTCTGCTGATGGGCATCTAGGTTGCTTCCATGTCCTGGCTATTATGAACAGTGCTATGATGAACATTAGGGTACATGTGTCTCTTTCAATTCTGGTTTCCTTGGTGTGTATGCCCAGCAGTGGGATTGCTGGGTCATATGGTAGTTCTATTTCCAGTTTTTTAAGGAATCTCCACACTGTTCTCCATAGTGGCTGTACTAGTTTGCATTCCCACCAACAGTGTAAGAGGGTTCCCTTTTCTCCACACCCTCTCCAGCATTTATTGCTTGTAGACTTTTGGATAGCAGCCATTCTGACTGGCGTGAAATGGTACCTCATTGTGGTTTTGATTTGCATTTCTCTGATAATGAGTGATGTTGAGCATCTTTTCATGTGTTTGTTAGCCATCTGTATGTCTTCTTTGGAGAAATGTCTGTTTAGTTCTTTGGCCCATTTTTTTTTATTGGGTCGTTTATTTTTCTGGAATTGAGCTGCAGGAGCTGCTTGTATATTTTTGAGATTAATTCTTTGTCAGTTGCTTCATTTGCTATTATTTTCTCCCATTCTGAAGGCTGTCCTTTCACCCTGCTTATAGTTTCCTTCATTATGAAAAAGCTTTTAAGTTTAATTAGGTCCCATTTGTTTACTTTTGCTTTCATCTCCATTACTCTGGGAGGTGGGTCATAGAGGATCCTGCTGTGATTTATGTCGGAGAGTGTTTTGCCTATGTTTTCCTCTAGGAGTTTTATAGTTTCTGATCTTACATTTAGATCTTTAATCCATTTTGAGTTTATTTTTGTGTATGGTGTTACCAAGTGTTCTAATTTAATTCTTTTACAAGTGGTTACCAGTTTTCCCAGCACCACTTGTTAAAGAGATTGTCTTTTCTCCGTTTCCATGTCCAGTTCTAACTGTTGCTTCTTGACCTGCATCCAGATTTCTCTGGAGGCAGGTCAGGTGATCTGGTATTCCCATCTCTTTAAGAATTTTCCACAATTTGTGGTGATCCACACAGTTTGTGGTGATCCTTGACTGTGATTAAGTGCAAATGCCTTGGGTGACTTTCAAGGCCCTTCGCAATCTAGTCCCAACCTATCCCTTCAGCCTCCCTCTTCATTACTTACTCTCCATGGCAGATATTTTGTTTCTATCATGATTTCCCTGAAAACACTCTCCCTTGTTTCCTCTGCTCTTTCAGTAAAGATGCATTCATGAGCAGGATATAGTGGAAAGGACTTTGGAGCCAGACCTCAACTCAGGTCCAGCTCTTATCAACTGCGTGACCTTAGGCAGGTCATGAGCTCTTTGAGGCTCATCTGAAAAAAAATGAAGACTTTTTAAAAAATTGATGTCTTCTTCCATTTGTTTGTTGTGAGAAGCAAATGAAGTAACATGTAAAGGGCCTACTGCAAGCCTCTTCCCTTTGTTGAAATAGCTGAATGTAAATAACATCATCCATATATATTAGTTTCAAATATACTTAGAATGAGTAAATACTGTATATAATTTGGTGCTTTTCTAAGTAATCCTTAACTCTACAAAAACCCAGTCAGTCAGAATTTTTAGTCTGGTACCAAGTAAATTCCCAGTCTCTGCTCAGGCTCTCCTGGCCTACATCTTTCTCAGCAGCCTCTCTGCCTCAGTCGTAAGAACACAGAAGCCTTTTTATTCTCTTGGCCAAGAGGCATTGGTCAGCATCACCTGGGAACTTGCTGCAAACTGACATTCTCAGCCACCACCACCCTAGACCTACCATCCCAAAGTTTGGGGGGGGTGGGAGGAGGGTCCGGCAATCTGGGTTTTCCCAAGCACCCCTGCCCCAGGGGATTCTGATGCATGTTCAGTCTGAGAACCACCCTTGCTCAGCAGCAGGGAACTCATCTTAGGCCACATTTCCTTAGGTTTATTGGTGTCTCAGTTCCCTCTACTACCCAGAAAGAGGGAGGCATGAAGACAGGAGTTAGACAACTCCAGAAGAGACCCGGCCTTTGATAGGAGGTTCTGGCTCTAACCTGTGCTCTTTGGCCACTGTAGGAGCCCCAGGAGCGGGTTACTGAGCTCTGCCCAAGGCCCGGCCTCATTGAGCTAGAATCTCCTCTGGTTCACACGTTGATCAAGTTTTTCCAGGACCAGCAACTCCTGACCTTCAGGCTGACTCAGCACAACCCCAAAAGCAGTGGTTCTCAGAAGTGTGGTCCCCAGACCAATAGCATTAGTTCCACCTGGGAACATGCTAGCATGAAAATTCTCAGGCCCTGCCCCAGAGCCATAGGTGACTTTGATTCAGGTTCAACTTTGAGAACCATTGGCCTCAACTTTGCAAACTAGTTTAACTTCATTTGCTTTTTCAACCACCCCATTTTCTGGCTACTTCTTTCTTCCCTATTACACAGAAGATAAACAGGAAGACAAAAATATATTGATTGAGAGGATATATAAAACCCTGTTTCCTAATCAAAAGGAACTCCCTTTCCACTTTACTCTTTGACTTTGTTCTGACCAGTCACTTCAAAAGGACCCATAGCTGGTCTAACTTGATTTACATTTAGTACGTTTTTCTCCAGTGGCTTATTGCTAGTGATAAAAGCTTTGGCACATGAAATAAAACGTTTGGAATACAATATGAATAAGCATTTTTGAACAGAGATTTAGTTTCATTGCAGCCACTGACATGGTGTGCTTTACGGTTCTAATATCAATTGTGAAGACTTGGGAAAGGCAAACAGATTTTGGAAAACAAAGAAAAAAAGGGCAGAGGTTGGGGAGATACACTCTCCAATTGTCATATCAATTAGAGATCTAAATAGATCTAAAGAGCTAAATTAGGCAGGCAGTTTTACAGCAAGGGGAACAGGGGGATGCAGTGCTGGAGCATAATTAAGCTGTGGAGTCCTCACCAGGGAAGGAGAGGCTGGAGGACAGCAGGGCTGGCTGAGGGCCTGGATAGGAGAGACCAGGGATGAGGGGTGGTAGGGGGCTAAGAGGCAGAAGCTTAGAGGGCAAATGAGGACCAGGGACTCAGACCTACAGGCCAGAGGCATGGGCGACTAATAGGACTTCCTGGCCAGAGTGACGGCTCCACAAAGTCTTGCTGGGAGTGGAGTTGGCACTATCCCCTCCCCACCATGTACCTGCCAGTCTGAGGACAATGGCAGGAACAAAATGCTAAATGAGAGACTTCCCTGGTTAAGACTCCTCGCTTCCACTGCAGGGGGCACAGGTTCAATCCTTGGTCGGGGAACTAAGGTCCCACATGTCTCAGCCAAAAATCAAAAAGCACCAAATGGGCCTCTTGTTCTCCCTCCCAGGGCCCCCAGACCTCCCCCTTGCCCAATCAGGTCTGTGGCCACTCCATCCCTTTTCCCAGGTGTGGGGAACATGGCCGCTTTTCCTCCAGCTCAATGCCAGGCACAAGCTCTTGCTGCAGAAAGGCTTGGTTGGCTTATAAGTGAACTCTTGCTCCTTCTTTCTCTTCTCAGGGTCTTCTCAGAGGCCTGAGTGGACCTGCCCTGAGACTGGAGCCTTCGTCAGCACAGAGCACGTGTGCTCTGTGATCATGGTTTCTGATTTCCCATCATAACAAACCTGGGTGCCTACCTCCTGGCTCCTACCTGACAAGAATCCCAGTGCATCTCGGGGAAGAAGAGGGTAGCTGCAGCTATGGGAGGGGGCACCTATGGTGGGGGGGGGGCTCTTCAGACCAGGCAGGTGTGTGCCATCAGCTCACCTGAAGCTGACTGTGCCGGGAGAGCTCATGGTGCCAGCTGGCCATTGTGTCAGTTGTCAGTCAACTATGAATCAAGGAGATGTGGTCCCTGGGTCCATGGGGTTCAGGGGGAGGGAGGCCTTTGTCTAACCTATGTGCATATGATTAGATAAGTAGCTTGTTAGCTCAGCCAGGTGGGGCTTGTCCCACGTACATGTATGTGTTGTGCATGGGAGGTACTTAAATGGTATGAAACACAGTGAGTGTTAGAGGCATTTGTCAAAGTCATCAAATGGTACACTTAAGATTTGTACATTTCACTGTATGAAAATTTTACCTAAAATAAGAACTGTAAACAAACATCGATCTCTAATGAGATGCATATTGAATTGTTTCAACAGACATGTCCTGGTGTTTACAGCTTACTTTGAAATGCATCCAAGAATTAAATGGCTTGATACATGGATAGAAGAATGGAATGGATAAATACATGACAAAGCAAATATAATACAATGTCAAGTTTAGAATCTAGTTGGGGTCTACATGAGTGTTCACTGTATCATATTTTAAACTTTTATAAGTTTGAAATATTTTCCATAATGGAATAGTGGGAAAAATAATGCTGTATTTGGCATGAGAGTGTGAATGTTAGAGTCATTCTTAAAGACTTAAATGCAGCAGTGTTAGACTGTCACATCTATATTTAATTCATCAATCTTACCCACAGGGAAAAAGATAGATCTTGGAAAATGACAGGCTATCGTAAGCTCAACCAAGTAGTGGTCCTAACCTCTGCCACTGTGCTAGATGTAGTATATTTGCTGGAGCAGATCAGCATACCCTCAGGCACATGGGGTACTGCCATTAATTTCCTGAATGTGTTCTTTTCCACACTCTTCAGAAAAGAGGATCAGAAAATATTCAGATTCACATGGGACAGACAACAATATACATTTGTGATTTTGTTACCGTGCTGTGTTAACCCTCTTGCCCTTTGTTGTAATATAGTCTCAAGGGATCTGGGTACCCCACAGAACATCACATTGATACATGGAGAAATTATGTGGATAAGTCTGAATGAGCAAAAAGTGGCTCGCACATTGATGGCCTTGGTGATAGACAACATGGGAGACAAATTCTATGCTGATTCAAGGGCTTGGCACATCAATACATTTCTTAGGTATCCACTAAGGTTAGGGGCATTCTGTGTAATCCCAACAGAGGTAAAGGACAAATTATGACACTTTGCATCTCTCACCACAAGGAAGAAAAGTGTACCATCTTGTTGGCCTCTTCAGGCTCTGAAGGCAGTATATTCCTCAATTGGGAACACTGCTCTGACCCATATGCTAGATGATGTTAAGACTGATAACTTGAGTGCAGGTCAGAGCAGGAAGTGCTCAGCAGCAGTCTATACTACAGTACAAGAAGCCTTAACTTGAGCCCTGTGACCAGAGTACTCTATGATATTAAAGGTAGGAAAAAGCTGCTATGTAGGATTTATGGCAAATCTCATGGGATAATCACAGTGCAAACTCCTGGGGTTTTGGAGAAGGGCCATGCTACCTTCAGAGAATTTTATGCCTTTGAAAAGCAACTCCCAGTGTGCTGCTGGGTCCTAGTAGACACAGAACAAGCTAATCATGGGACACCAGGTGAGTATGCGGCCACAGCTTCTCATCATGAACTGGGTTCTTTCTGACCCACTAAATTCTAAGGTCAAATGGGCATAACAGTAAGCTCTTGTAAGGAAGTAGTAAATCCAGTACAAGTAGGGCCAGAGAAGTCAAGTAGCTATATGAGCAGGTGGCCCAGACTCCCATGTCATCCACCACTATTTCACAAGCATCACTTCCTACTTTCACACTTATATGCCGGCATCTGGGAGTATCCCTTGAGACTAATTGATGAAAAAGGAAAAAGCCTGAGCTTGGTTCATGGATGGATTGCTATGGTGCATGGGCGTAAACTGAAAATGAATGGACAGCCACATTGTAGCCCCGCTTGTGATGGCCATGAAAGAAAGTGATGAGGGATAACTGCAAAGGGCCATTCTACTTGAGATTATCTTTGGGCCTACAACACAGCTCTACTCCCTCTACTCACTTCTGTTTCCTTTGTCTCCCTTCCATAGGTATTGATCCAAAGGTTACTTAATTAACATGATGCATACTAACACTATCTCAGAGTCCACCTCCTACCACAACAGTGCCCCCTTCTTTTTAAATTTCTTTATTTCTCTTGCTCTTTTTTTTAGCTTCTCAATTTGTAAGCCTTCTTGTCTATTAAGAATATTAACCCTTTGTTATATGTGTTGCAGATTTTTTTCTCCTAGTCTGTTTTTTGCCTCTTACCTTTGCTTACAGTGTCATTTGTAAACCAAATAATTTGATTTTGTTTTGGAATTGAATTGGTTAATCTGTCCATACTCCTACCAAGAGATAATGACTTTGACATATAGGCATGAACCTGAAAGGCTAACCGTGGTATACTGTCAAGAGATAAAAGCAAGTTGCAACATTTATCAGATCCTTCTGATTATAAAACTCATTAAACTTCTTTGAAAGTTCAGATTCAATAAGTTTAGAGTGGGGCCCAGGAATCTGTATTTTAAAGACAAACACTCAGAGTGAGTCTATGGGCAGATTCATTTGGATGTAAAATATCAACCCAAGAAAAGAAAATAAGCGGGCAAGTAAGTATTTGTGTGTGGGTGTCCCAGGTGGTTCAGTGATAAAGAATCTGTCTGCCAGTGCAGGAAACATGGGTTCAATCCCTGGTTTGGGAAGATCCCTTGGAGAAGGAAATGGCAACCCACTCCAGTAATCTTGCCTGGAGAATCCCTGGACAAAGGAGCCTGGGGGGCTACAGTCCATTGGGCTGCAAAGAGTTGGCATAAAGTTGCAAAGAGTTGCAATGTAGCAACTAAACAATGACAACAACATACTATTTGAGCATATAGAAAAGTGTATATGAATATACTTCAGAATAATGTTGATTTTACCAAGTGGATGCAACCTAAATAAGTGAATTATGTGTCTCTTTATATACTTTTGTTATTCTTTTTTTTTTTTTTTTTTGCAGTTTGTGATTTTTATTTTCTTCCAAAGAATATAGTGTGAAAAGGGGGAAAATACAGTAACTTTTTTTTTTAAGTTACTATTTTTATTTTTTTTTATTTATTTTATTTTATTTTTAAACTTTACAATATTGTATTGGTTCTGCCATTTGTTATTCTTATTATAATGGGCATTAGCTACTTATAACAGTTTAAGAAATCCACTAAATGTTAAAGCCATTTTCAAATTGCCTTGTTATCTTTTTTAAAAAAATTTTTACCCAGTCCTTTTATTTAACAATTTTTAAATTCATTTCTGACTGCACTGGTCTTCATTGCTGTGTGTGGGCTTTCCCTAGTAGTTGTGCGCAGGCTTCTCATTGCTGTGGCTTCTCTTGTTGTGGAGCATGGGCTCTAGAACGTGTGGGCTTCAGTAGCTGCAGCTGGTGGGCTATAGAGCACAGGCTCGGTAGCTGCAGTGCACAGGCTTACTTGCCTTGCAGCATGTGGAATTTTCCCAGCAGGGATTGAACCCATGTCCCTGCATTGGCAGGTAGATTCTTAACCACTGGACCACCAGGAAAGTCCATGCCTTGTTATCTTTTAAGAGAATAATATGAAGAAGAAAAAAGAAGTTTTCAGAAGAGTTGTCTTAATTTTTAGCTAAGCCTTTCCTGCACCCTCTGTCACAGTATCAGGAATTTCCCTTCTATCAGGGCAGCTAAACCTGGTCAATGGTGGATGAGGTTTACACCTAGGTGACCATGAAAGAGTTAACAGAGTTTCTATGTTGTTAGAATTTTGGTTCACACCAAAAATAGTTTATACAGGTTGTGTAACAGCTGCTGTTGCAATTATGTCTAATGGAAGGTTTTGATTCACACCAAAAACACTTACATGTGTTTTGAGTGGCAAAAACTTCTGGTTTCCAAGGAACTAACTACACAAGTCTCCCCTGGGGACTCTGAAATCATCCTCCTTACTTTTGCCTGGTTCACTGCCTTGGAAACTTTCAAAACAGATTGCTGATCTGCTTCTAAGCACTGAGCTTTTGAGACTTGCTTGTCCCTTTTATTTAGAAAAATGTTTTTCTGATTATACAAGTAATTACATGCTCACTGTATAAAATTTGAAAAAGACAGAGAAGTATAAAAAGAAACAAGAATCACTCATAACCCTACCACCCAGAGGCGACCACTGTTAATCTTTTGGTATATTACCTTCCAGTTTTGTTTCTGTGAACTTTTAATGTTATTTTTTTGGTTTGCTTCTGTGAACATTTAATTTCATATATTGCTTTTATCATGTAATGTGATAAAATAAGCATTTCCAACAAACCATACTTTTATAAGATTCCATTTATATAGATGTACTCTGATCTACTTTGCAATTCACCTTTTTGACAACATTTGTTTTATTTTGCTATTTTAAGTAACTTTTAAGCTTATATCTTCAATATTATTCATGTCTGAATTTGAAGCTATTGCTCCTTTCTAATGCTGATGAAGGTATTGCCTAATGGCTACTCTCCAGTAAGGTACTTGGAACTTTTCACTTTGTAATCATCATAGCGACTTTCAGGATATCTTAAGACCATCAGCTAAGAGGCAGCTGTCCTGAAAATAGGGAACAAGGAAATAAATGAAATCATAGTTCCAATGACAGAAAGGACAAATGTGTTATCTTAACACCCAAATATATTGAAATTCCCTAACAGCAACAACAATGGTATCCTTTATATTCAGCCCAAACTCCTATGTATCTATTTCTGCGTTGTGCTTTGTTCTTATTTGAAGTGTTCAGTCAAAAAAAAAAAAAAAAAGCCTTTTCATTCTGTTTGCTCTGGCAGAACCCTTTCAAAGGGAGGAGGGCCAAAAGAAACCTTGTCCACTTGAGCTGTGCATTGCTAGTTGAGCTAAGGCCATAAAAGAGATTTCACTAAAACTGGAAGAGTTTTTAAAAAAATCATGCTGGCAATTTAATTAGGGCTAAAGACCCATGAGGTTTAGAAGGACATATATATTATCATTCTAATTTCACACCTCTTCAAACCCTTCTCAAAAATAAGACCACAGTTGCTTTAAAATACTCCAGAAAAAGAAGTTTGGCTCTTTGAAAAAAATAGATGAAACAGGATCAGTGAAATGTTGATAACTGTTGAAACTTGATGATGGGTATGGGTTATATTATTCTCTCTATTCCTGGGTATGTTTGAAAATTTCCATAATAAAACACAGAAGACAGATACAAAGAGATAAATAGCGAGATAGATAATATTAAAAGGCATGTAATAATTAAAAGTAAAAAACAAAAACGCATAAGACCCCTATGCAAAAGGTTACCTTTGATCTTGTTTAATGCAGAATTTTCTCATCTGTAACTCACTTTCTGAGCTTCCCTGGTGGCTCAAACAGTAAAGAATCTGCCTGCAATAGAGGAGACCCTGCTTCAATCCCTGGGTCAGGAAGATTCCCTGGAGAAGGAAATGGCAACCCACTCCAGTATTCTTGCCTGGAAAATTCCATGGACAGAGGAGCCTGTTGGGCTACAGTCCATGGGGTCGCAAAGAGTGAGACACTACTGAGCGACTAACCCTTTCACCTTTCAACTCACTTTCTAAAATAGCTAGAAAACTACATAAGCAATTTGAGGGGGCACATTTGATTATGTAGTTTCTCACCTATAATAATTTAGCTATTTGTGATAAACAGGAATCTTATTGGTTCCTATATAATTGGTTAATTGATATTGCATTGGTTTAGAAAATGTACTTTGATTAATTACTACTGCCTTTCACACCTTGCAGGAGGGAAAGGTAGATGAATGTGACTGACTTTACAATTTTTCAAAGGCCAACTAGCCTATCAGCTGCTGAGCACACAAAGCAGATATTCCAGAAGCATGGACAAAGCATGGCCTTTGAGTTGTCTGTGACACATGGCCTCCTTTTGATGCTGGCTCCCTGAGGAGAACTAGTTATTCTACCCAGTTTGTCCAAGTATCTATCCCAGGATCTGGCATCTGATATCATGATATATCCCTCTGCTGGTTTTTCTTCCCCTCTAGAATGCCAGCTATTTTGAAATCAAAACTGTGTTTTATTCAGTTTTTGTTTTCATAGTACCTGGTACAGTCTCTGGAAATGGGTAGGGAGCATAAATGTATGCTAAATAAACAAAGGTATAAATATACACAGTGACTGGAATTGGAGTATATAGATGGAGGATTAGGATGTAGCTTATATTTATTAGTTGTTCAATCTTCAGAAAGTTCCTTAACCTATATGAGCCTCAGCTGCAAAATGGGAATGACAATGGCTCGCACTGTTATTGCTAGACTCAAAATCAGCTGAAAGTAGTGCATAGGAAAGTGTTTTAGAAATCAAAAGGCAGGAAGGTCAATTGTGTTGTGTTAAGGAGTGAAGCAGTAGAGCAAGATGTTTATGGCTCCAATCATTGGGTTACTGTGAGAATAAAATGAGGTGATATATATAAAATAACTTGGCAAGGTATCTGGGACCAAGTAACCTTTCCAGAAGTAGAAGCAGGGAAGATTATTCTCTTGTGTGTGAAAAGGTCCATGCAGCTGAGGGTGGTGGAACTATATGGGAGCTGGCAAAATGGACCAGATGGCCTTAAAATGACCACTTGACCTCTGATGGTAAGGGGAGCAATTTAGAATCTTCCATCATGTCTAAATAATATCAAACCTACACAATCTGTGGCTAGCTGGTGCTCTCACTAAGTCCAAGGGTAGCCCCTCCAGGTGTGTGTGTGTGTGTGTGTGTGTGTGTATACATAGATAGATAGACGTATGTGTGTGTATCTGTATATATATATATATGTGTGTATCTGGGCCTGAGTGAGTGAGTGATAATCGCTCAGTCATGTCTGACTCTGCGACCCCATGGACTGTAGCCCACCAGGCTCCTCTGTCCATGGAATTCTCCCGGCAAGAATACTGGAGTGGGTTGCCATTCCCTTCTTCAGGGGATCTTCCAGACCCAGGAATTGAACCCATGTCTCTTGCACTGCAGGTGGATTCTTTATCACTGAGCCACCTAGGAAGCTCACAATTTCTGAGACTAGGCCTAAAAAGGCCTTAATAATTTCCATCGTTGCCCTTTGGGAAGCTATCCTACTGGAAAGAGAAGCTACATGAAGGAAAACCAAGACATGACACCAAAGAACCAGAACCAGGATCCCAGGCATGTGGAATGGGGCCATCTTGTATCCTCTAGCCTCAGTTGAGCTGCCATAGCTGACAACATGTGGAGTAGGGGCAGCTACCTCCTGAGCCCTGCCTGAATTTCAGAGCCTCAATGGGGTGAGCAAATAAATGGCCATTCTGACACATTTTGAGGTTGCTTATTATGTACCAATTGACAACTGAAACAATAGTGCAAAGAATCCATATTCAACCAAGTGAACATTACTCTGACTCCTACAAGCTATGGCCCATAGGTACAAGTCCAACCATTTTTATCACAGCTAGCTAGACAAGCCTTGAAAAAAGGGGGGATCATTTCCAATTAGTCCAGAGATCAAACAGAATGACTTTTCAGTCAATCTCTGCTGTTCAAAGTAATCAAAGACAAGTTCTTGAAAGTTAAGATCTCAAAAATACTTTTTGATGAGTTCATTACATTCTGTTTAGTCCAAGTCAGAGGTAAAAATAGCGTATTAATCAAGGACTGTGCTGGGCACATTACAGGTCCTAACACATCAAACCCCACAGCAACTCACTTTAAATAATTAATGTTATTTCCATTTTACAGACAAGAAAACTGAGACCTAAAGGTAACTAAGTTGTGCTCAAAGTCACACACACCCCTGGAATAAGTTGGAAGACAAAATTGTATTCAAGTTTTCTAACTCCAGCTATTCCACCCTCTTACTCAGTATGCGTATTACTTCCCATTCATCGAGAAGGTTCTTAGCATGTCAGGACTGTGCTGTGGTGAAAAAAGTAGGTCAGAATAGAGGGAAAGGAAGAGTCATAGCAGCTTCATCTTGCCCTTCCCCAATGTTGTTCTCACTGCCCACCCATCCCTAACGTCAGATGGAAAACTCACTATCCCACCTTCTGTATACCAACTAAAACCCACAGTTACATTGGCCCCAGGAAACCATTATTTTACCAGTCTTGTAATCAATCAGACAGAACTCAGGTGCTTAAGTGTACCAGGAGACACGTATAAGAATATTCATGGTAGCACTGTTTTGTGACAATCAGATACTACAAACAGCCAGAATGTCCATCAAATCCGAATGGACAAATTGTGACATAGTCATATGATGATACACTATACAACAATAAAAGTGAACCAACTGCAGCTGTCTGCAACAATATGGATGAATCTCACAATGTAGACTAAAAAAGATAGTTGCAAAATAATACAGACAACTTGCAAGTATATAAAGTTCAAACATCTGCAAAACAAAACTGTGTTGTTATGTAAGATAAACATATAAAAAAGCAAAGAAATAGTTATCACAATATAATAGGGGTTATCTCTAGGATAGATGGAGGAATGGCATCAGTGGCGGGGGCCTGGGAGTCAGGAGAAGTGAGGGAGTCAGGCTTATCAAGGTGCTTTATTGTGTGTCCAGAGTGGTCATTAATGGGTGTTAGCTTCATAAATGCTCTTTTAAAAAATTTTATTTTTGGCTGTGCCTGGTTTTTCTTGCTGTACACACGAGCTTTCCCTAGTTGTGGCAAGCAGGGGCTACTCCCTAGTTGTGGTGAGTGGACTTCTCACTGCAGTGGCTTCTCTGGTTGCAGAGCACGGGCTCTAGGCACACAGGCTTAGTTACCCTGTAGCACGTGGAATCTTCCTGGACCAGGGATAAAGCCCACGTTCTCTGCATTGTCAGGTGGATTTTTATCCACTGTACCACCAGGGAAGTTCATAAATGCTCTTTTAACTAGCAGCAGCTCTCTTCTTAATGTTTCTGTTGCATTAATGAAATAAAAAGCAAGTTCACTAGCTGGGATTGAGAATGACGGAGGAGGTACTGAAGATTTCATAAGAAGAAAATGGTATGAAGGAAACAAAGACATTAAAGAGTGGACAGAATTGGGAAATATAGTTTTATTTTTCTTATTCTTTTAAGAAATCTTTTCAATTTCTCCTGATTTACTATGTTTTTTTCTGTCATATGTAATGTTATTTTATTAACCTCAATACAATATACTATATGTAGTTACTCCAATACTTAAATTATAATGTTATTTAATGTATAAAAATAAAATTTAAAAGCATTACTGTCATTAAAATACAGAATTTAGAGAGTGTAAATATATTAGTTATTTATTATTTCACTTTGAGCTTTAGAAAAGCTGATGTAGTTTATATTTAGGCACAATACATAGAATTCACTCAGGACTTGTATGGTAGCTTTTCATTCTTTTTCTTTCAACTTTTTATACCAAGTATCTTTATTAACACATCCTGTTCTCAGTTGCTCATTTGTGTCCAACTCTTTTCTACCCCATGAACTGTAGCCCATAGGCTCCTCTGTCCACAGGATTTTCCAGGCAAGAATACTGGAGTGGGTTACCATTTCCTACATTTCATAATTATTTAAACAGATATAGGTATGATTACCTCTCTATTTTATTGTCTTAAGTCTTGAAATCATTTTTTAAATTTAGAAAATATATTCACATTGAGGATCACAGCATAAAATATTAAAGTTGATTTTTTAAAGTATTAGAAAATAATTACATTCTTAAAATTCACTCAGAAGATTTAAATGGAAATAGTAGCTCTATATAATTCTATGATACTTTATGAGTTTTTATATGAACCAATTTATAAGAACAATTATTTAAATGATAATACATTTTAGTTGTAAACCAATCTTTATAATTAGATAGTTTCAGCTGCCAGCTTACATAATGTAAATATAGTGAGTTTAAACAATTACCAATTGCTGCAGCTCAGCTTGCACTATCTGCCATACCAGCTGTGGGCTTGCTGCTGAGTTGTGATTATAAAAGTAACTGAATGGTAACCTGAGTGGGAATGGCAAGTAAGGATTTCTGAAAATTCTCTCTTCCATAAAACCAATGAGAATGCTATAAAAAATGGTCAAGATAAAGTTCTTATAACTCTGGAAATTAGTCAAAGGCTCGAAATAATCTAGGAAGCATTTATTTATGAAAAATGGATGAATTTCATTAAGAACAGGGAGTCTTGTGTCATTTTATCCTGCCCCACTGCCAGCTTCCTTTCCTCATTACCATGGTAGCCTTGAAAGCAAAGGCCTCACTATCTCAATGAAAAATCAACAGCCTAGTGGCCAACTGGAGGAGGCAAATAAGGTCGAAGCTCCTATAAACCTCCATGTCCAGATAACTGTCATTATTTGCCCTATCTGATAGTTTGAGATGCAATAAGCAATCAAAAGGCTTCTCTTTACTTGACCAGGTTCTGACCTCATCCACTAAGAAAACCTTTTCCCTGGGAGCATTTGTCAAAAGCAATCCAGTAGTGATTGTTTAACATCACAGTTGCCTGAGGCAGTGACAATAGTTGCAACACAACAAACCATTCAAAAACTTAGAAAAGTTGGAAAAAGATGTACCAGGGAGCTTTAAAGACTGTCTACATATTCCTGGAAAACTAAAAAGTCATGCATATGTATAGGGCTGTATACATGCCCAGGGCTGTGCATTTCCCACGAAAGATCTCAGAAGGCTGTAAGTTCTCTCCTCCGGCTGACATTGAGGCTCTGCATAAGCAGGAAATGAAGCCCAAAATCTGGTTGTTCACTGCCTGGCTGGGTGCCAAAAGTATGCCCCAACATGCACACAGCTCCATGGCAAAGTCTGGGAATCACTGTTTCCAGGCATTTAAGGAAATCATTCACCAATTACTAACTGACCACTAAACTAACTGAGCAGAGACTTCACTGGCCACACACAACAAAGAATATAGATTTTACAAAATTAGCTCATAAAAGTCACTAAACAAACAAGTCCTGCGGAGGGAAGGATCTGATTTCCAGAGTAGCCATATTACACTATTTCATATGTCTAGTTCTCAACACAAAAAATGAGGCATACAAAAAATGTATGGCTCATGCATGAGTGCGTGCTCAGTTATTTCAGTCATGTTCGACTCTTTGGGACCCCATGGACTGTAGCCCGCTAGGCTCCTCTGTCCATGGAATTCTCCAGGCAGGAATACTGGAGTGGGTTGCCATGCCCTCCTCCAGGAATCTTCTTGACCCAGAGATCGAACCCACGTCTTCTGCATCTCCTGGATTGCAGGTGGATTCTTTAGTGCTGATCCACCAGGAAAGCCTGTATGGCTCATACATAGAGTAAAAAGCAGTTAATAAAAGTTGTCCTTGAGGAAATCCAGGCATTGGATTTCCTAGACAAAGATTTTAGTTTAAATGTATTTCAGTAACTACAGGAAACTATGTTTAAAGAAATAAAAGAAAGTGTGAAAAGGATTTTACATCAAGCACACCATGCTCATCCAGCAATTCCAGTTGTAGGTATATATATACCCAAGAGAAATAAAACATTTTGTCCATACAAAAACTTATGCTTGAATGTTCATAACAGTATTATTCATAGGAGCCCAAAGTGGAAACAACCCAAATGTCCGTCCACTAATAAGTGAATAAACAAAATATATTATAGTTATACAATGGAATATTTTCCAGCTATTAAAAAGAAATGAAGTTCTGATAAACATGATAACAATGATAAACCTTGAAAATAATACACTAAGTGAAAGAAGCTAAAACAAAAGACCACATATTTTATGATTCCACTTATATAAAATGTTCATAAGAGGAAAATCTATAGAGATAGAAAGCAGGTTAGTGGTTGGTTACAGCTCAGACAAGGAAAAGGGAATGGGGAGGGAAATGCTAATTGGCATGGGGTTTCTTAGGGGGTTAAAGAAAATGTTCTAAAATTTTAATGAGGGTATGTAAATTATATCTCAATCAACAAAATAATAATAATAATGATTACATGGGCAGAACCCTCAAGAAGAGCAGGATTTCTTGGAATGCCCTAAGTAAAAATACAACTTCAGATACCAGGACCTTCTTGTGACTGACTTTGCCACCATAATGCCAATTTCCTCCACTACTACTTTGCCATCCCAAGATTGGAAAGAGATTCTGGCTCAGGGCAGAACCAGTAACTTTTAAGAAGTATTTCTACTAATCATTACTGAACCTTCCCAGGTGGTGCAGTGGGAAAGAATCCGCCAGCCAAGCAGGAGACACAAGAGACATCAGTTCAATCTCTGAGTCGGGAAGATTGCCTGGAGTAGGAAATGGCAACCCACTCCAGTATTCTTGCCTGGAGAGTTCCATGGACAGAGGAGCCTGGCGGGCTACAGTCCATGGGGTCTCAGAGACTCAGACATGACTGAGCACCACCACCACAATCATTACTTGTGATAAAAAGGTAAAGGTGTCACTAAGGAAAGGGGAAGTATATCCTGTCAGAACTGTAGATTCTAGCCAGTTCTCTATGAATCCTAGACCTGTAGGCTCTTGTGGCTTCACTGGACCAGCCCAGCCATTTGGCAGATAAAGTACAGTCAACTTTACCATTGGGGTCGAGGCCCAGAACACAGTAAGTTGCCAGAGTTAGCTGTGTGCTATGGAGTGAAGAGTGCCAGGGTTTAGCTGAGTCCAGACTCAGCTAGGATTTGGATCTTGGTTCTCTGCCAACTGCTTGGGAAAAATAGATGTTTTCAAACAGTTCAGTTAAAAATGGTCTCTAGGCAATGAGTCCTATGGGAAATGAAAGGAAGCTTTTAGACCCAAATGGATAAGAACAAAGGGAAGAAAAACATCTCTTTTGTTGTAGCAGAAAGAACCCCTAAATAGTTGAGAGACATGAGTTATGGTCCAGCCATATGAACTCCGAAATGCCATAATACTTTTCTGGGCCTACTTCCTCATAGGTAAAGAAAGCAGGCTGAATGGGTTAGATTAGTTTTTTCCCTCCAACATGTTTCAGGGAACTCTAGGGTATCATCATGGACTAAATTGTGCCCTCCCCCCCCCCGCCAAATCTATTTGCTGAAGCCCTAATCCTCCATGTGACTGTATGTGGAGATAGTGCCTATAAACAGGCAATAAAGGTTGAATGAAGTAATAAAGGTGGGCCTTAATTCAAAAGAAGTGGTATCCATATAAGAAGAAGAGATACTAGGTCTCCCTCTCTTTCTCTCCTTCTCCTTCTCTCCTTCCTTCCCTCCAAGAGTGTACACAGATGAAAGGCCATGTGAGTACAGTGAGAACGGGGTCATCTACAAATGAGGTAGAGAGTTCTCACCAGAAACCAATCCTGACAGCACCTTGATTTTGGACTTCTAGCCTCCAGAACTGTGAGAAAATACGTTTCTGTTTAAGCCACCAGGTCTGTGGTATTTTGTTATGGCAACCTGAGCTAATACAGGTACAGTGGAGGTGCATCAGTTCATAACATTTTATTTAACTTAACTTCTACAAAGTTTATTTTAAAAGCTTAATAAAAGTTCCGGATACAGTTATATGTGTCATATGCCAAAAGTGTTAGAGACTCTGATTTTTATTAAATTCTGCTGCCAGGTTAGCTCATTTTTGGAAAGATCTTTGAATAAAGCTTCCTTTCCTATCAGTTTAAATGAAGAGTATAAGCCTATTTCAGAGTAAGCTGTTTTACATTAGTGGGTCACTAAGCACAGCTTTAAGGAAAGGGGATATAGACCCTGCCTCTCAAATGGTAAAAATGTGAAATAATTTTCACACATATTTTTAAATCACCATAATTTTATAGATTTTTTCTGTGTGAATCAGTATTTTCTCAAAACTGTGCAAATACAATAATAAATTCAATCCTGCACCTGAAAAAAAGAACCTTAGCAATAGAGCATTTTTACCAATGATAATAGATATAAATAAAAGATTAATGAAATGAATCCAGAAATGTATTCAGAACCATTACATCATGACCCAGAAGGACTTACACAAGAAATTTGAGATAATCAAGGAATCTACTCACATTAATTGTGGTAATCTCTAGATGGTAAGAAAATGTAACTTAATTTTTTAATTTTTTTTTCTTTTATCTTTTATTTTTATTTTTTTAATTTTATTTTATTTTTAAACCTGAAACACTATATTAGTTTTGCCAAACATCAAAACGAATCCGCCACAGGTATACATGTGCTCCCCATCCTGAACCCTCCTCCCTCCTCCTTCCCCATACCATCCCTCTGGGTCATCCCAGTGCACCAGCCCCAAGCATCCAGTATCGTGCATTGAACCTGGACTGGCAACTCGTTTCATACATGATGTTACACATGTTTCAATGCCATTCTCCCAAATCTTCCCACCCTCTCCATTTTCTAATTTTGCTGCAATGCATATGTACTGCTTCTATAATAAGAAAAGGTTATAAAATTTTAAAAAAGGCAATCTAGGAGAAGATTGATACAAAATGTATATCAGATAAAGGGCTAATATTCCAAATATATGAAGAATTTTTAAATATAGAAATATAAGACCAGAAATTCTATAAAAATTGTTACAAAAGACATTTATAAAAAGAGATGAAAATGTCACTTAAACATATTAAGATGTATTCAACTGAACTCGTAAGAGAATTCCTTTTATTTATTTATTAAAAAAAAACTTTTTAGAGAAGTTTTAGTTTCACAGCAAAATTGAGGGGAAGGTACAGGGTGTTGGTGGGGATGGTTCAGGCAGTGGTTCAGGCAGTAATGTGAGCCATGGGGAGGGATGGGGAGTGTCAGATAAAGCTTTCCTGTACGTCACTTCCTCCTAGTTCCTAACAGGCTCTGTCCTTGTGTTGGGGAACCCTGCTTTATTAGATGTACCATCTGTAAATATTTTCTCCTTGTCTGTGGTCTGTCTTTTCATTCTCTTGATACTGTCTTTTGCAGAAGAGATCATTTTTAATTTTAATGCAGTTTAACTTTTTTCTTTCATGGGTCATGCCTTTGGTGTTATATCTAAAATTTTACTTCCATACCCAAGGTTATCTAGGTATTCTCCTACATTATCTTCCAGATGTCTTATCATTTGTTTTGCATATAAGTCTATGATGTATTTTGTGTTATTTTTGTGAAAGATGTAAGATTTTCATCTTCTTTGCATATTGATGTCCAGTTGTTTCAGCACTTTTTGTTGAAAAGACTGTTTTTGCTCCATTGTATTGCTTTTGCTCTTTTCTCAAGAATCAGTTGACTATAGTTATGTAGGTCTACTTCTGGGTTCTCTGTTTTTTTCCAGTTATATATTTTTCTGTTCTCTCACAAATACCACAGTTTTTAGATTACTGTACCTTTAATACTAAGTCTAGAAGTCAGGTAGTGTTAGTCCTCCAATTTTGTTCTCCTTCAATATAATTTCAAATAGTCTGGATCTTTTGTCTCTGAATATGAACTTTAGAATCAATTTATTGATATCCACAATATAACATTGCAATTTTGATTGATATTGCATTGAATCTACAAATCAAGTTGGAAAGAACTGACATCTTGACAATATTGAATCATGAAATACTGATCATGGCATATCTCTTCATTTATTTTGTGCTTCTTTGATTTGTTCATCAGAGTTTTGTAGTTTTCTTCATATAGATCTTATACATATTTTGTTAGACTGGAAAGACTAAGTATTTCTCTTTAAGGGATGATAATGTAAATGGTGATCTTCCCTGGTGGCTCAGGCGGTGAAGAATCTGCCTGCAATGCAGGAGACCTGGATTCAATCCCTGGGTCAGGAAGATCCCCTGGGGAAGGGAATGGCCACCCATCCCAGTATTCTTGCCTGGAGAATTCCATGAACAGAGGAGCCTGGTGGACCACAGTCCACGGGGTCACAAAGAGCCCCTTGGACTGGAAGTACCGTACTGTGCTTAGTCACTCAGTCGTGTCCGACTCTTTGCGACTCCATGGACTGTAGCCTGCCAGGCTTCTTTGATCATGGAATTCTCCAGGCAAGAATACTGGAGTGGGTAGCCTATCCCTTCTCTAGGGGAACTTCCCAATCCAGAAATCGAACCAGGGTCTCCTGCATTGCAGGCGGATTCTTTACCAGCTGAGCTACCAAGGAAACCTTGGACTGCCAGTAGATCAAACTAATCAATCCTAAAGGAAATCAACCCTGACTATTCATTGAAAGGACTGATGCTAAAACTGAAGCTCCAATACTTTGGCCACCTGATGCAAAGAGTCAACTCCTTGGAAAAGACCCTGATGCTGGGAAAGATTGAAGGCAAAAGGAGAAGAGGGCAGCAGAGGATGAGATGGCTAGACAGCATCACCAACTCAATGGGCATGAATTTGAGCAAACTCAGGGAGATAGTGAAGGATAGAGAAGCATGGTGTGCTGCAGTCCATAGGGTTGCAAAGAGTCAGACACGACTTAGTGACTGAACAACAACAATGTAAATGGTGGGGCTTCCCTGGTGGCTCAGTGGTAAAGAATCTGCTTGCAATGAAGAAGAGGCAGGAGATGTAGTTTCAACCCTTGAATCAGGAAGATCCCCTGGAGAAGGAAATGGCAGTCCACTCCAGCATTCTTGCTTGGGAAATCCCATGGACAGAGGAGCCTTGTGGGCTATAGTCCATGGGGTCGTAAAAGGTCAGACATGACTTAGCCACTAAACAACAGAATCAGAATCACCTGCTCAGTTGTGTCTGACTCTCTGTGACCCCATGTGGACTGTAGCCCACCAGACTCCTCTGTCCATGGGATTCTTCAGGCAAGAATATTGGAGTGGGTTGCCAAACAACAATGTAAATGGTATTGTTTTTCAGTTTCAAATTCATCTTGTTCATTGCTGTTGTATAGGAAAGCATTTGACTTTTGTACATCAGTCTCATATTCTGCAACTTTGCTATAATTGCTTATTATTTTCAGAAGTCTGTGGGGTTTCTTTGTGTGTTTTGTTATTCTGGTGGTGGCCAATTCTTTGGAATTTTCTACATATGTGATCATGTCATCTGTGAAAAAACAATTTATCTTCTTCCCCAATCTGTTTACCTTTTATTTCCTTTTCTTGTTTTATTGCATTAGCTAGAACCCCCAGTACAATGTTGAAAAGGAGTGGTGAGATGGGACATCTCACCTTTGCCTTTTATTTGATCTTAGTGGGAAAGGTTCAAATTTCTCTCCATTAAGTATGCTAATAGCTGTGTCCATAAGACATTCTTTATCAAGTTGAGGAAGTTCCCCTTATTATGAATTTACTAAGAGTTTTTATATGTCTGAATTTGGCTCAGATCATGAACTCCTTGTTGCCAAATTCAGACTTATAAAAACTCTTAGTAAATTAGAATAAGGGGAACTTCCTCAACTTGATAAAGAATGTCTTGTGGACACAGCTATTAGCATACTTAATGGAGAGAAACTTGAATCTTTCCCACTAAGATCAAATAAAAGGCAAAGGTGAGATGTCCCATCTCACCGCTCCTTTTCAACATTGTACTGGGGGTTCTAGCTAATGCAATAAAACAAGAAAAGGAAATAAAAGGTAAACAGATTGGGGAAGAAGATAAATTGAAGAAAGTAGAGAAAACCACTATACCATTCAGGTATGACCTAAATCAAATCCCTTATGATTATACAGTGGAAGTGAGAAATAGATTTAAGGGACTAGATCTGATAGGTAGAGTGCCTGATGAACTATGGACTGAGGTTCGTGACATTGTACAGGAGACAGGGATCAAGACCATCCCCACGGAAAAGAAATGCAAAAAAGCAAAATGACTGTCTGGGAAGGCCTTACAAACAGCTGTGAAAAGAAGAGAAGTGAAAAGCAAAGGAGAAAAGGAAAGATATAAGCATCTGAATGTAGAGTTCCAAAGAATAGCAAGAAGAGATAAGAAAGCCTTCCTCAGTGATCAATGCAAAGAAATAAAGGAAAACAACAGAATGGGAAAGACTAGAGAGCTCTTCAAGAAAATTAGAGATACCAAGGGAACCATGCAAAGATGGGCTCGATAAAGGACAGAAATGGTATGGACCTAACAGAAGCAGAAGATATTAAGAAGAGGTGGCAAGAATACACAGAAGAACTGTACAAAAAAGATCTTCATGACCCAGATAATCACAATGGTGTGATCATTCACCTAGAGCCAGACATCCTGGAATGTGAAGTCAAGCGGGCCTTAGAAAGCATCACTACGAACAAAGCTAGTGGAGATGATGGAATTCCAGTGGAGCTATTTCAGATCCTGGAAGATGATGCTGTGAAAGTGTTGCACTCAATATGCCAGCAAATTTGGAAAACTCAGCAGTGGCCACAGGACTGGAAAAGGTCAGTTTTCATTGCAATCCCAAAGAAAGGCAATGCCAAAGAATGTTCAAACTACCACACAATTGCACTCATGTTACTTGCTAGTAAAGTAATGCTCAAAATTCTCCAAGCCAGGCTTCAGCAATACGTGAACTGTGAACATCCAGATGTTCAAGCTGGTTTTAGAAAAGGCAGAGGAACCAGAGATCAAATTGCCAACATCCGCTGGATCATCAAAAAAGCAAGAGAATTCCAGAAAAACATCTATTTCTGCTCTATTGACTATGCCAAAGCCTTTGACTGTGTGGATCACAATAAACTGTGGAAAATTCTGAAAGAGCTGGGAATACCAGACCACCTGACCTGCCTCTTGAGAAACCTGTATGCAGGTCAGGAAGCAACAGTTAGAACTGGACATGGAACAACCGACTGGTTCCAAATAGGAAAAGGAGTACGTCAAGGCTGTATATTGTTACCCTGCTTATTTAACTTATATGCAGAGTACATCATGAGAAACGCTGGGCTGGATGAAGCACAAGCTGGAATCAAGATTGCCGGGAGAAATATCAATAACCTCAGATATGCAGATGACACCACCCTGATGGCAGAAAGTGAAGAGGAACTAAAAAGCCTCTTGATAAAAGTGAAAGAGGAGAGTGAAAAAGTTGCCTTAAAGCTCAACATTCAGAAAACGAAGATCATGGCATCTGGTCCCATCGCTTCATGGCAAGTAGATGGGGAAACAGTGGAAACAGTGTCAGCCTTTATTTTTTTGGGCTCCAAAATCACTGCAGATGGTGACTGCAGCCATGAAATTAAAAGACGCTTACTCTTTGGAAGGAAAGTTATGACCAACCTAGATAGCATATTCAAAAGCAGAGACATTACTTTGCGAACAAAGGTCTGTCTAGTCAAGGCTATGGTTTTCCCAGTGGTCATGTATGGATATGAGAGTTGGACTGTGAAGAAAGCTGAGTGCTGAAGAATTGATGCTTTTGAACTGTGGTGTTGGAGAAGACTCTTGAGAGTCCCCTGGACTGCAAAGAGATCCAACCAGTCCATTCTAAAGGAGATCAGCCCTGGGTGTTCTTTGGAAGGAATGATGCTAAAGCTGAAACTCCAGGACTTTGGCCACCTCATGCGAAGAGTTAACTCACTGGAAAAGACCCTGACGCTGGGAGGGATTGTGGGCAGGAGGAAAAGGGGACGACAGAGGATGAGATTTCTGGATGGCATCACTGACTCGATGGACGTGAGTTTGAGTGAACTCTGGGAGTTGGTGATGGACAGGGAGGCCTGGTGTGCTGCACTTCATGGGGTCGCAAAGAGTCGGACATGACTGAGCGACTGAACTGAACTGAACTGAAGAGTTTTTATCAAGAATGGATATAAGGAGACTTTCCTGGTGGTCCGCTGGCTAAGACTTCATGCTGCCAGTGCAGGGGGCCCAGGTTTGGTCCCTGGTCAGGGAGCTAGTTCCCACAGCTGCAACTAAGAGTTCACATGCCACAGCTAAAGATCCCACATACTGCAACAGAGACTGAAGATTTTGAGTGCTGCAATTAAGACCTGGCACAGTCAAATAAATACATTTTTAAAAGAGGATGGATAATGGATGTTGTCAGATGCTTTTCCTGCATCTATTGATATGACATATGATTTTTTAGCCTGTTAAAATGATGGATTTACATTAATTGATTTTGAGCCAGCCTTGCATGCCTGGAATAAATGCCATTTGGTTGTGGGTGTATAATTTTTATATATTGTTGGATTTGATTTACTAATATTTTGTTGAGGATTTTTCATCTATGTATATGAGAGATATTGGTCTATAATTTCCTTTTCTTGTAATATCTTTGCCTGGTGTTGATATTAGGGTAATGCTGGCCTCATACAAGGAGTTACAAAGTATTCCCTTTGTTTCTATCCTCTGAAAGAGATTGTTCAAAACTGGTATAGTGTCTTCCCTAAATATTTGGCAGAATTCACCAGTGAACCATCTGGGCCTGGTGCTGTTTTGGAAAGTTATTAATTATTGATTCAATTTCTTTATAAGCTATAGGCCTATTCAGATCATCTATTCCTTCTTATGTGAATCTTGGCAAATTGTGGCTTTCAAGGAATTGGTTTATTTCATCTAGATTATCCAATTTTGAGCATAGGATTATTCTTAGTATTCTTTTATTATCCTTTTAATGTCCATGAGGGACTGTCATGATGTCCCTTCTTTCATTACTAATACTAGTAACTTGTTCTTCTCCTACCAGGGTGTCCTCTTTCTTTTTTTCTTATTTAGGCTTGCTTGAGGCTTATTGATTTTATTGATCTTTTCAAAGGCCCAATTGTTAGTTTCATTGACTTTCTCTTTGGATTTTCTGTTTGCAATTTCACTGATTTCTGCTCTAATTCTTATAATATTGTTGATGTTATATGGAGCTAGGGTTCTCGCTGAGAAAGAAGGGACATTACAAATATGGAATGAGATAAGCAAGAAAAAAGAACCCTGTGGGGATTTAGTGGAATTGAAGGTGTTAGCATGTATTCATGATTTCTAAAATAGATCTATGGGACTTCCCCAGAGGTTCAGTGGTTAAGACTCTACACTTCCAATGCAGGGGTGAGGAATCAGTCTCTGGTCAGGGAACTAAGATCCCAAATGCCTCTTGGTAGAGCCAAGAAAGAAGGAAAAAAAATGCACATCTATGCATATGTGCATATATATGTATCTGTGTATATGCATATTAATATTTCCTACTACTAACTACTGAAAGAATTTGGAAGCAAAGACACACCAGTGGCAAAGAGCAGACCTAACAGCCTCATCTTTGTCTCTAATAAATTTTTGCATTACAGGTAACCAGGGATCTTTGGGAAAACGGCTGATTTCAGGGTTTGAGCAGGATACATACAAGATGAGTGTGAAATATTATGTGCCAGAAAATAAGGTATATATGACTTTTTCCTCTCACTTATATGAAAGTTGCATACATCATGACTCTTTACCTCCAAATACTTCAGAGTGTATTTCCCAAGAACAGGAATAGTATCTGACATAATCACAGTACAGTTATCAACTTTAAAAAAAATGAACGTCAATGCAACATCTAATCTACCATTTGAATTTCAATTCTGTAAATTAACACAATGATGTTCTTTATCTTTATAACCATAATTTCCCTCCCATATAATATCTAGTCTAGGATCATGTGGTGTATTTCTTTGTCATGTCTCTAGACTCTTTCAGCCTGGAACAGTCTCATTTTTCTTTCTTTTTTTGTGTGACATTCAATTGTTTTGGAATATGATCTCTCCCTCCTCACTTTGTAGAGATAAAACATTCCTTATTTGGGGTTTATCAGATATTTCCTCCTAATTGGGTTCAGGTTATGTGTACTTTGCTGAAATACTACATAAGTGAATGCTACATGTGTTCAAAGTATTGCATCTAGAGGGACAAATGCTCATCTGACGCTCAGTGCTGATGTTAATTATGATCAACTGGTTTAACTCTGTCTGATTTCCACACAACTGGTTCTCCCCTTGTAACTGATAAACATTCTGCAGAGAAATCCTTTAAGACCATGCATATGTCCTGTTTGTCTTGAAAAGTACCCTTAGATTTAGCATCCACTGATGATTCTTACATGACCAGACTTTATAATGGCACATACAATATCTATAAATGCATTTATATGTAACCAATTGTATTTATATTAAATTAAACAGAAATTATTATTGATGTTGCCAGCTCTAATTCCATTATCATATGACATAGGTCATTCTAAAATACTCCACCTGGATTTTCTGTAAATTTTCACTCCAACAGTGAGAAATCTGGTTCCCACCATTTGCCATCTACTCACTTAACTGTTCATTTTCAGATACATGTATATCATTTTCAGAATTGTTAACCCATTCCTGATAGTAAAGAACTTATTTTCTAGAGTGCAAAACATATGCGCAGTCCATTTTGCCTTTAATCTTGTTGCAAGTGAAAGGAGAAAAAGAGGAATGAGTTTTTCTTCAAGGAATGAGTTTTTCTTTATTTTCTTTCCCTTTCCTAAGAACAAAGAAGACAAAGAAAACATTTAACAGGCCTGATAGCTCCTGGTTTTACTTTAACTGTTACTAATCTGTAGTGTCTATAACTAGAAGCCAACCTATCACCCTCTAACACTATGTAAATTACATCCTGCATCTATCGCCCTCTAACTCTGCATGAGTTACATCCTGCACCTGTTACCCTTTAACTCTATACTAATTACATCCTGTACCTTCACTGTGCTCCCTTTGCAGACCACCCTTCGTAGATTCTGTATTTCAGAAAGAAGGCCACAGTACAATAAACCAGAGACAAATGGACCCAACTACCAGGCTATGTGACTATTTTGAAACAAAGCAAGCAAGAAGAATGCAAGACCTTCATTACTTTCAGCCTTATCATTTACCCTAAGACCTCAAGATTCAGGCCATATAAAGTCTCTTGGTTCCCCTAGGAAGAGGGGCACAGTTCTTGAGCCACTAGCCTGCTGTGTTCTCGCATCACCCAGCTGAAGTTTAAAGCCATCTTTCTATTTCCTCCAGACACTGTCTCCGTATTTTTTTTATTCGGCTTCAGTGGGCAGAGAAAGCCAAGATTTGGGCGGTAACAGTCTTACAGACTCCATTAAGTTTTAAAGTTATTTGGGTTAGCACCTCTTCTCCCACCCCCTCCCCCACAGAGAAGTTATACACTTGTAATGCAGTTAGGTTCTCTTGTCACAGTCTGCATTCTTTGGGGAGATTTACGGAATTTATAAGTGATTTTTATTTTTATTTATTTGGCTGTGACAGGTCTTAGTTGCAGCATGCACGATCTCATTCTCTGAACAGGGATTGAACGCACCCTGCATTGGAAGTGCAGAGTCTTAACCATTGAACCACCAGGGAAGCCCCTATAAGTGATTTTTTAAATTTGCATCCATTCAGGTTGACTCTTTGCATTGTAAATCTCTGTTGGTTTTGGCCAAAGCCTAATGTCATTATCCACAATTACAGAATCACACAGAATAGATTTACAGTCCTAAAAGTCCCTATACTCCACTTATTCATTCCTCCTCATTCCTATGAATTCCAGACAACCATTGTTCTTTTTGCTGTCTCTATAGTTTTTCTTTTTCCAAAAAGTCATGTACTTGTAATCATACAGCATGTAAATTTACAGACTGGCCTTTTAAACTCAGAAATATCTGTTTAAGATTCCTCCATATTTTTATCAACTTGATAGCTCATTTCTTTTTATCACTGAATAATTTTCCATATATGGATGTACTACAATTTGTTTATCCATTCTTTTATTGAAAGGCCTCCTCGTTGCTTTATAATTTTGGCAATTATGAATAAAGCTGCTATAAATATCGATGTGTAGGTTCTTGTGTGGACATAAGTGTTCAACTTATTTGGGTAAATACCAAAAAGCATGATTACTGGATCATTTGGTAAGAGTATGTTTAGTTTTGTAAGAAACCACCAAACTGTCTTCCAAATTGGCTGTACCACTTTGCATTCCTAGCAGCAATAAATGAGAGTTATTGTTGTTTCATACACTTGTAAGCATTTGGTGTTGTTTTTTTAATTTTTTAAAATAAGCATCTGCTTACTAGATTTTGAAGGTCAAGGAAATTCCTCAGGATAATTGCATTTTTGCTTTGAAGTTATTCTCAGTCTCCCAATACTCAAGGAGGTAAAGATAAGAATTCTCCTAGTGCTACTAACCTTTAATTAATTCCTTGTGTGTGCTCAATCGATCAGTAGTGTCTGACTCTTTGCGATTCCATGGACTGCAGCTCGCCAGTCTCCTCTGTCCATGGAATTTTCCAGGCAAGAATACTGGAGTGGGTTGCCATTTCTTCCTCCAAGGGATCTTCATATCCCAGGGATTGAACTCGACTCTCCTGTGTCTCCTGCATTGGTGGATTCTTTACCACTGAGCCACCTGAGCCAAATTAATTCCTTGTAACTGTCATTTAAACCTGTTATGATTTGTTTCAAATGCTTGTGCATCAATGTTCAAATAGAATACTGATTTAATAAATGCCATTTGATGTAAATGATTTAAAAGACATCATAAAAAGTTAAAAGGCAAGACACACACAGAGATACTAAAAGTATCTAAAATCACAGAATAAGATTATTCACAGAGTATATAAAGAGTGGCAACGGGGGATTTCCCTGGTGGTCCAGGGGCTAAGACTCCAAGCTCCCAATGCAAGGGGCCCAGATTCAATCCTTTTTCAGGAATTAGATCCCACATGCCATGACTAAAGATTTTGCATGCTGCAACTAAAGATCCTGCATGCAACAACTAAAAAAAAAAGTTCCACATGCCACGACAAAGACTGAAGATCCTGTGTGTTGCATCTAAGGTCCAGAACAGCCACATTAATTAATTAATTAATTAATTTTTTAAAAGAGGGGCAACAAATCAACATGACATACAGTCCAACAGAAAAATGATCCAAGGATGTAATTTGGTACTTCATAGAAGAAGAACCCAACTGGACAAGAAGCATAATAAAACTATTCAACCCTACTAGTAATCAGGTAAATGCATATTAAAACAATTGCTCATTTTACAGTCATCATTGAAAAAAATCGATGTCTGATAACATTAAGTGTGGTGACAATGTTTGGAAGTAGGAACTCACACACTTCTGTGGGAGTGTAAATTGGTTCAACTACTTTAGAGAGTCATTCAGAAACTCCTGATAAGCATTCCCTAAGACTCAGCAATTACATCTCTAGAGGTTAGAACTCCCTAAGGCTCAGTAATTAGAATTGTAGGAGTGTACATATAATCTCTAGATTATAGACAGGGGATGCCACTGTGAAAAAGTGAGGAATGCAAACAAGTCACTAGGTAATTAAAACACAGTGAGATCAATTCTAAAATGAAAGCAGTGCAAGATGCCACTGGAGTATTCAAGAGGAAAAATCTAATGAGTTTACAGGTGAGAAAATTGAGACTTAGGTTCACTAACTTAATGTTCAAGTTCACATAGCTGGGAAGAGTTGAAGGAAGGAATTCCACTCAAATTTTCTAACTCCAAATATCCCACATGATTAACTAGCATGCTTGTTATCACTCATACATTAAAAACCTTCCCTATTTAAAATGCTTGTCACAGCCTTAACTTGTTCTCAGCCTTATATTCTCTGAATTTACCCAAGTGTGAATGTCTAGATTTCTTCTTGACTGAAATCCGTTAGTAGAAAGTGTTTTCATCCTACCTTACTATGACTAGATTCACTGTTCTCTTGATGTGTTCAAAGGGTTTCCATACAGAGGAGCACAGGATCTAATGATGCCATAATGCCTATTTTCTATAACAGAGATTCATTTCATTGGAGGATTTTAAATTTTATATATGTATATATATATTATTTTTAAAAATTTTAATTATCATTAAAAAAATTTTTGGCTGTGTGGTATGTGAGATCTTAGTACCCTGACCAGGGATCGAACTCAATCCCAGTTCACTGGAAGCACGGATTCTTAACCACTGGACCACTAGGGAAGTCCTGAGAATTTTTATATATTAAGGGAGTATTACAAATATGGCAGGTATTATAACAAATATATTTGGATCTCAATTCTGGGAGTCTACATGGGATTCTCTAGGGAAGAATGGCTCTTTTTATTTTGACAAAGTATGCACGAGTTCTTAGCCGCTCAGTCATGTCTGACTCTTTTGTGACCCTATTGTAGCCTGCCAGGCTGCACTGTCCATGGGATTTTCCAGGCAAGAATACTGGAGTGTGTTGCCATTTCCTTCTCCAGGAGATCTTCCTGACCCAGGGATCAAACTCACATATCCTGCATTGGAAAACAGGTTCTTTACTACTGAGCCACCTGGGAAGCCCTTTGACAAAGTATACTTTCTAACAAAACATGTAGCTTTGGAGGACACACATAGTGCTCCTGATAGAAATAGGGACTCGTCACTGGCCATCTACTGCAAGCCATACTATCCCTGTTGATCATCAGAGAGATACAGGTCTTCAGCAAATCATCTCCAAATCTAACAGTCTAGTAGTCGTTCTGCCCTAAGTTGCTTCAGTGATGTCTGACTCTGTGTGACCCTATGAACCGTAGCCCGCCAGGCTGCTCTGTCCATGGATTCTCTGGGCAAGAATACTGGAGTGAATTTCCATTCCCTTCTCCAGGGGATATTTCTGACCCAGGGATCGAACTGGCGTGTCTTACACTTAACCTGGCAGGTGTGTTCTTTACCACTAGAGCCAGCTGGCAGTTTATTCCTAATCAAGTGTTGGCCAGTCAGTCCTGTCTGACTCTGTAGCCTGCTAGTCTCCTCTGTCCATGGAATTCTCCAGGCAAGAATACTGGAGTGGGTTGCATTCTCTTCTCCAGATTATATTCCTAATTGAAGTGAAGTGAAGTGAAAGTCGCTCAGTCACGTTCTGACTCTTTGTGACCCCATGAACCACAGCATGCCAGGCCTCCCTGTCCATCACCAACTCCCAGAGTCCACCCAAACCCATGTCCATTGAGTTGGTGATGCCATCCAACCATCTCATCCTCTGTCATCCCCTTCTCCTGCCTTCAATCTTTCCCAGCATTAAGGTCTTTTCAAATGAGTCAGCTCATCGCATGAGGTGGACAAAGTACTGGAGTTTCATCTTCAACATCAGTCCTTCCAATGAACACCAAGGATTATCTCCTTTAGGATGGACTGGTTGGATCACCTTGCAGTTCAAGGGACTCTCAAGAGTCTTCTCCAACACCACAGTTCAAAAGCATCAACTCTTCAGCACTCAGCTTTCTTTATAGTCCAACTCTCACATCCATACATGACTACTGGAAAAACCATAGCCTTGACTAGACGGACATTTGTTGGCAAAGTAATGTCTCTGCTTTTCAATATGCTGTCTAGGTTGGTCATAACTTTCCTTCCAATGAGTAAGTTTCTTTTAATTTCATGGCTGCAATCACCATCTGCAGTGATTTTGGAGCCCAGAAAAATGAAGTCTTCCACTGTTTCCCCATCTATTTCCCATGAAGTGATGGGACCGGATCCCATGATCTTAGTTTTCTGAATGTTGAGCTTTAAGGCAACTTTTTAACTCTCCTCTCTCACTTTCATCAAGAGGCTCTTTAGTTCTTCTTCACTTTGTGCCATAACGGTGGTGTCATCTGCATATCTGAGGTTATTGATATTTCTCCCGACAATCTTGAGTCCAGCTTGTGCTTCATCCAGCCCAGCGTTTCTCATGATGTACACTGCATATAAGTTAAATAAGCAGGGTAACAATATACAGCCTTGACGTACTCCTTTTCCTATTTGGAACCAGTCGGTTGTTCCATGTCCAGTTCTAACTGTTGCTTCCTGACCTGCATACAGGTTTCTCAAGAGGCAGGTCAGGTGGTCTGGTATTCCCATCTCTTTCAGAATTTTCCACAGTTTATTGTCATCCACACAGTCAAAGGCTTTGGCATAGTCAATAGAGCAGAATAGATGTTTTTCTGGAACTCTCTTGCTGTTTTGATGATCAAATGGATGTTGGCAATTTGGTCTCTGGTTCCTCTGCCTTTTCTAAATCCAGCTTGAACATCAGGAAGTTCATGGTTCACATATTGCTGAAGCCTGGCTTGGAGAATTTTGAGCATTACTTTACTAGCGTGTGGGATGAGTGCAATTGTGCGGTAGTTGGAGCATTCTTTGGCATTGCCTTTCTTTGCGATTGGAATGAAAACTGACCTTTTCCAGTCCTGTGGCCACTGCTGAGTTTTCCAAATTTGTTGGCATATTGAGTGCAGCACTTTCACAGCGTCATCTTTCAGAATTTGAAATAGCTCCACTGGAATTCCATCACCTCCACTAGCTTCGTTCAGTGATGCTTCCTAAGGCCCACTTGACTTCACATTCCAGGATGTCTGGCTCTAGGTGAGTGATCACACCATCGTGATTACCTGGGTTGTGAATATCTTTTGATTCCTATCTCCTGTACAATGTCACGAACCTCGGTCCATAGTTCATCAACCACTCTGTCTATCAGATCTAGTCCCTTAAATCTATTTCTCACTTCCACTGTATAGGCAGTGGAATTTGGGATTTGATTTAGGTCATACCTGAATGGTCAACTGGTTTTCTCCACTTTCTTCAATTTCAGCCTGAATTTGGCAATGAGCTGAGCCATAGTCAGCTCCCAGTCTTGTTTTGCTGACTGTATAGAGCTTTTCCATCTTTGCCTGCAAAGAATATAATCAATCTGATTTCGGTGTCAATCACCTGGTGATATCCATGTGTAGCGTCTTCTCTTGTGTTGTTGGAAGAGGATGTTTTCTATGACCAGTGCATTCTCTTGGCAGAACTTTGTTAGCCTTTGCCCTGTTTCATTCTGTACTCCAAGGCCAAATTTGCTTGTTACCCCAGGTGTTTCTTAACTTCCTACTTTTGCATTCCAGTCCCCTATAATGAAAAGGACATCTTTTTTTGGTGTTAGTTCTAGAAGGTCTTGTAGGTCTTCATAGAACTGTTCAACTTCAGCTTCTTCAGCGTTACCGGTTGGGGCATAGACATGGATTAGCATGATATTGAATGGTTTGCGACCCAGGAATTGAACCTGTGTCTCCTATATTGGCAGGTAGATTCTTTACCACTGTGCCACCTGGGAAGCCCTTTTTTATTTGATTAGAACCAAGTGAACAAGGCTCAATCAAGCCAGTGGCTTGCTATCAGGATACATGGACTTCCCCAGAGGCTCAGCGGTAAAGAATCCACCTTAGTGCAGGAGACGCAGGTAGATGCAGATTTGATCCCTGGGTCGGGAAGATCCCCTGGAGAAGGAACAATGGCAACCCACTCCAGTATTCTTGCCTGGAGAATTCCATGGAGAGAGGAGCCTAGTGGGCCACAGTCCATAGGGTCGCAAAGAGTTGGATACGACTGAGCAGGCATGCATAAGGATGCATGCAGAGTCAGGATTCAAATCCCATCCTTTTGGGTGAGGTCTGGACTACAGAACCTGGAGATTCTGCTCTTGAGTTCCCTATAACTTTCTCAGATCCAAATCTGCTCTTCCTTTCTAGCATCCACTGTCTGAACCTATGACTCTTCCTTAAGAGTCTTTCACTTGACCCCACGGTTCCTTTGGGAACATCTGTCTAGGTTTACCTTCTGATCACAAAAGGAATTGACCTTGATGTGGGAACTGGTTTTGCTCCAAAGGCCTGCACAGCTGTGCAACACCTCTGAAGGGACTGCAACCAGGTTCCCAGAGGAACTATCTCTATTCAGTGTCTGAATGCCAACAAAACATGGCAATTCAATCTAAGATGTTCATGAGAGGCTGACTGAGTTGGTTAGCAGATAGGCACCCATGGGGATGGTTTGGGGAAGAATCTGGGATCATAGGCTTTGTGTGCCAATCCTGGATCTTTTTGACTTCTTTGAGACTCATTCTAAAAGTATAATAAGAATAATAGTACTACTTTCTGTATTTACTAACAGATAAAGCATATTTCCCAGGGTCTGGCACATAAAAGGTATCCAGAGCTGTAGGGCACCACTTATACTCATGCACAATTATGGCCATTAAACAAGAAGGAAATCATTCAGATGAAGACTGTAGACTTTCTCTTCTTTCTTTCCACTTCATATTCATATTAGGAACCTACTTAGAATTTGGTCACTTACACGCAACTAATTGTAGGTTGTTTTCATCATTATTGTTTGTTTCAGTCTTGTTTCATGGAATTCAAGATGTTAGCTGTTCCTCAACACTGACGCTATGTTGACACTATGTGACACTGACTTTTCCCATTCCTCTTGGAAGACTGTGTCCAAGATCTTTATAACTCTTAAAATTGACCTCAAGTCCAATGAGAACAGTCCATGATGACGGCTTGCGTGTGACCCAAACCAGCTCTCCTAGGTAATGGGGCACCCATCCTTCCACATGTTAACATCTTAGCCACTTTTACAGACAATGCCTCTACTTACTCCAACTTTAATAGGAATTCTGAAGCTGATCAAATCATAAAGCTATAGTTGGTAGGGGCATAGGGATGTTGTGGATCGCCTCAAGCTTTTTGAACAATTGTTTTTTTATTTTTATTTTTTGAGAAAGAGCAGTTTTTACACTGATATTCAAACAGCATAAAATCCATCATTTTAATGTGTACCTTTTTTTTTTAATCATTTTCACAATGCTGTGCAATCATTGTGCTGCATGCTCAGTCACTTCAGTTGTGTCTAACTCTGTGCATCCCAATGGACTGTAGCCTGCCAGGCTCCTCTGTCCATCGGATTCTCCAGGGAAGAATAGTGGAGTGGGTTGCTGTGCCCTCCTCCAGGGATCTTCCCGACCCAAGGATCGAACTTGTGTTTCTTATGTCTAACCTTCATTGGCAGATGGGTTCTTTACCATTAGCGCCACTGGGAAGCCTGTGCAATCATCACTACTATCTAAATTCCTTCTTTTTTTTTGGCCATGCCACACATCTTGCAGGATCTTAGTTCCTCAACCAGGGGTCAAATCTGGGGCCACAGCAGTGAGAGCACCCACCCCTAACCACTGGACCACCAGGAAATTCCCAGTACTATCTAATTCTAAAACATTACCATCACTGTAGAAAGAAACATCTTACCTCATTCGCAATTCCCTCTCCCCTCATTCTCTAGAAACCTTATGGATTTGCCTAGCCTGTCCTTATGGATTTGCCTTGTCTGGACATTTTATATAAGTAGAGGAATATAATATATGACCTTTTGTATCTGGGTTCTTTTATTTAGCGCAATATTTTTAAGTTTAATTTGTGTTGTAGCATGCATCATTACCTCATTCATTTTTGTGGCTGAGTAATATTCCATTGTATAAATGTGCCACATTTTGTTAATCCATTTATCAGTTGATAGACATTTGGGTTGTTTTCACTTTTTAGCTGTGAAGAATAAATTCTTTGTAAATGTAGTCCATTCTGCTCCTTCTGGTATTGGGAACATGGGCTGATATTTTCAAAGTTATCCTCTGTTGGAGGATGGGGATAAAACTAGAGCAAATTAAAAAACCATGAAACATGCTATTCTTACTGAGAATCAGCTGTTTTTCTTGAATAAGTACTCCCCATGTTGCTGAAAACCTACTGTCAGTTTCAAGATTTCCTAAAATGTCAGTTCTGATGGCTTTTGTCATTTTAACCATTATTTTTATGGAGTGGCAAAATTCTGGGTTTCCATTTTTTTTTCTGATATCCCACATCAAGTGTTAAATAAACAGTCCACATCTACCTGAAGATTTGATTACTGGACAAGTCAAAGAGATCAAGTTCTTTTGTTCTCAGGATGCAGATACCCCGAGGTATCATAGCCCTTTTCACTTAGGATTGGTAGTAAGTTCAGCTTCATTTCATTCTGGAAATCCAACTGATAAAAGCCCACAGAGAACAGCCTTTTTCAGCTGGATAAAGCACTAGGAAAAGGATGACAAACATGACCAGTCTGAGAAGCCCCAGAGCTCAATTTTGAGCAGGAAGAAAGCAAGCCAGCAGCTTTCTCCAGGACACAGGCTGTTGCTGGGACCTGGCTGACTCTGAGCCTCTGAGGAAACTGCTGAGTCATAAAGTTGGCTCCATTAATAAGTGAATTTCAAGCAAAGGACTGAGGATATATCATCAACTCAAACATGCAAAGGCACACAGCAACTCTGTGGGAATGATAAGGCATACATATTGGACCCAGACTCACATCAATAGTCTCTATAGAATTTATCTGGAACAAGCACTTGGCTGAGAATTTATAAAACTAAAAATATAGAGGGGATTTCTGGGGAATATACTGAGCTGAATTTATGGACCAGGGCCCTAAAGTTCTTCTTGGATTTTTTTTAGGTTCTTTGAAAGTGAGTAAAGCAACTAGAAACTATAGGAAAACCCAGAAAGGTGTCCAAGTATACTGCATCATTTTGGGCAATGGGGGAACTGGACATGGGACTGATACTGGACCTGCAGAAATAAGAATACAAGTATACTGCATCATTTTGGGCAATGGGGGAACTGGACATGGGATTGATACTGGACCTGCAGAAATAAGAATATAACCCGGCAAACCACTCAACCTATAAGTGATGAGTATTCAGGTAGTTATCATAATGTAATGTTGGGTTTTGGTTTTTAGTTATTTTTATAGGCTCAAACACATCTTTATTAATCAAAGTAGGAACCATTACAATCAACACTTTTTTGTCAATGAGAAATAAGTTTGTTTATTTCTGTAGCATAAAAATCTAAGCTTCGGGATTGACGAACTCTTGGAAAGCATTTTCTGCCTCCTGCTGCTTGTGGAAGCATTTTGCCTGTAAAAAGTTGTCGAGATGCTTGAAGAAGTGGTAGTTGGGTTTTTGTTTTTAAACTTTAGAATCAACACATAGACAAAGCATGGCAGACTTAACCTGGTTATAAAACAGAATATAATGTTAATTTTTCCAAGACGGTAAGCTGGTATGTATCAGGATGGTGAAAGTCAGGTAGGAGCCTGGGTACCAATATCTTTATTTCACAGAGGGGGAGATAATAGATACTGTTAAGATAAAATTAGATAGGAAAATTCAAGTATATTATTTAGTTTACAAAGACCAAAAGTAATAAAACACTAAAATTAAGAACAGTGTTATTAACTTAAATCATCATCATTCACAGACTCAGAATGATATGATTGTAATATCATAATATGTAAAATTGATAAATTTTAAAAAATCCTCGAACAACATGGATTTGAACTGAACAGGTTCACTTTTATGTGGATTTTTTTTTCAGTAGTAAATGCTACAGTATTACATGATCTGCAGTTAGTTGAATCCACAGATGTGGAACCACAGATATGGAAGAACCACATATAGGGAGGGACAACCATAAGTTGTACATGGATTTTCAACTGTGTAGAGGGTGAGTGCCCCTGACCCCTGCATTATTCAAGGGTCAATTGTAAAATGGTAGCTACTTCTTCAACTATGAATAAATATGTAGAGGTAATGTATGCATATTTTAAAAATTAATAAAATGGAAAGGTTTACAATGCAAAACAGATATCCACTTTTAGCCATTTCTTTGCCTAGTGATATTTTGACAATTTATAAAATAATTTTAAAAATAAAATGAAAATAAACAGTAGAGCAAAAATACAGATTGTTGTATATTTACACAATAGGATCAGTTCAGTTCAGTTGCTCAGTCATGTCCGACTCTTTGCGACCCCATGAATCACAGCACGCCAGGCCTCCCTGTCCATCACCAACTCCCGGAGTTCACCCAAACTCACGTCCATCGAGTCTGTGATGCCATCCAGCCATCTCATCCTCTGTCGTCCCCTTCTCCTCCTGCCCCCAATCCCTCCCAGCATCAGAGTCTTTTCCAATGAGTCAACTCTTCACATGAGGTGGCCAAAGTACTGGAGTCTCAGCTTTAGCATCATTCCTTCCAAAGAACACCCAGGGTTGATCTCCTTCAGAATGGACTGGTTGGATCTCCTTGCAGTCCAAGGGACTCTCAAGAGTCTTCTCCAACACCACAGTTCAAAAGTGTCAATTCTTCAGCGCTCAGCTTTCTTCACAGTCCAACTCTCACATCCATACATGACCACTGGAAAAACCATAGCCTTGACTAGATGGACCTTTGTTGGCAAAGTAACGTCTCTGCTTTTTAAAATGCTATCTATGTTGGTCATCACTTTTCTTCCAAGGAGTAAGCATCTTTTAATTTCATGGCTGCAGTCACCATCGGCAGTGATTTTGTAGCCCCCAAAAATAAAGTCTGACGCTGTTTCCACTGTTTCCCCATCTATTTCCCATGAAATGATGGGACCAGATGCCATGATCTTCGTTTTGATAGCTCATAGTAATGAGAATAGAAAACATACAACTATATCCAAAACATGGATGACTTTTAGAAGAGACATTGAGCTGAAGAAGCCAGATGCAAAAAAGCACAACCTGTATTATTTCACTTTGATAAAGTACAAAAATGAGCAAAACCCATCTGAATTATTAGAAGCCAGGCTGGTGGTTACCCGTGGGGCAGGTAGTGACAGAAGAAAGCACAAGGAGGATTCTGTGTGTGGTTGTTCTGTTTCCTCATCAGTTGTCAGTTAGCAAATATGTTGTCAATTGAGCATACAATAGTTAAGGCTTATTTTCATATTTATGTTATACTTTAGTAAAAGCTTAATCATCATCATCACCATAGTAACAGATAATACTGAAATGGTGTTTAATATGTACCAGTCACAGTTCTACATGATTCCACATTTATTAATTCATATGGGTCTTTCTAGACATGTCTAATGGCACCCATTTTTACTCTAGCCATTCTCTTCACCTGGAATGCTTTTACCTTGATTTTCACTTTGCTGGTTCCTTCCTGCCACTCAGCTCTAAGCCCACTTTCAACCACACTGCTTTATTTTAACATATTACTTATCACTTATTACAACTTAAATTTTTTCTCTTTTAATTTATTTGTTGATGGTTTGCTAGAATGTAAGAAGCTCCACGAACACAAGGATCTTCTCTTTGTTCTACACTTCCATATCTTCAGAGTCTAGAACAATGTCTAGCACCTAGTAGGTGCTCAATACACATTTACTGAATGACTATATAAGCAATCAGATTGCCTATCTAGTTCCTCTTAATCCATTCTTCATATTTGAGACAGAGTGGTCTATTTAAAGCATAGTGTTCTTTAAATAGCATTAAATGAAAAAATATTTTTATGTATTTGGCTGCACAGGGTCTTAGTTGTGGCATGCAAATTCTTAGTTGTAGCATGCAGGATCTAGTTCCCTGACCAGGGATCGAACCCTGGGCCCACTACACTGGGAGCATGGAGTATTAGCCACTGGACCACCAGGGATGACCCTCTAAATCATAATTTTGATCAAGATCATTTCCTTCTTAAAAACATACAGTCACACTCTCACTGCTTTTAAGGTATACTCTCAAATCTTTGCTATGACTTCATTCATATTTATCCTTTGCTAACCTCTGAGGCTTCATCTTTCTTCATTCTTCTCAAGATAGTTCTGCCATGCTGAACAGTGGCACCTTCCCTAAGACACTAACTTGCTCATCTTCAAGTCTGCCAGCCTGGTGTTCCTTCTGCCTGAGGTGTTCTCATCTTGCTTTTCCTCCTCCTTACCTAAGTAACTTCTCATCCTGATGGCTTAATTTTAGACATCATTGCCTCTGAGAAGCATCCATGACCCAGACAGAGTGGGAACTTCTAATTGCTTCCATTGAACTCTCACATGCCATACACTCAGCACTCAGGTGGCCACAGGAGTAGCTTCACAGTTCCCTGTTCTACTGAAATCCTGGGGAGAGCTGTTCTAAGGCCAGATGCAGCTAGACAACTTGGGTCTGTGCTCTAGGAAAACGAATCAGGCCCCTGTTGCTATCCCTTTTTATAGAGCTTGTGAGGGAGCAGCCTTATCAGAAGAGCAAAAAGAGCTCAAGATTTGACACCAGATGATCTGAGCTTAGGTGTCAGTTTTCCTAGAAGCTGCTGCTAATGCCAGTTTCTCAATACCTGGAGGCCTCTGGGGAAAGTTGAGGTCATGTGCAGTCCTTCTCGCTGAGGAGAGAGGGATTCCAAATAACTCATCTTCAAGCTCCTAAGAGGATTCCTAGTGTAACTTCTCATTCATTCATCTCATCACTATTTTGGTAATTATCATACTGTATTAAAATCAAGGGTTTAGGGACTTTGCTGGTGGTCCAGTGGCTAAGACTCCATTCTCCCAATGCAGGGGGCCTGCATTCATCAGGGAACTAGATCCCACATTCCACAACAAAGACTTTGCATGCCACAACTAAGACCCAGCACGGCCAAATAAATAAATAATAAATAAAAGAAATATATATATTTTAAATTGAGTGTTTACTTTGTCTTGCCAACTAGTCTGACTGACTTTTGGGGCCAAGGTCTGTATTATTGACCATTATTGTCTCCAGAACCTCATGGGGTTTTACATAATTCTTTTCCTTTGAACGAACCAATGAATGAATGAAATGCCCTCTACAATTACACTTGGAAGGAAATTCCCAATGACCTTTTTAAACAGACCCCATCTATTTATATGTGTGCTACTGTCAGAGCCTTTAAAAGTGTACTCTAGTGGTCAGAAAACTTCTCTTAAGAGTCAAATGAGAAAATCTCAAAGCTGTCAGAACTCCTTGGTATTATCAAAATGGAGAATCATGTTCCCTTGATTCCCTTGTGTGCATGTGTGAATGTGTGTGCGTGTGTGCATCCAGACATCATTTTTCACTGGCTTCAGTCATGATCACAGAAAAGGGGAAAGCACTTTTATTGGAACTTGAATTAAAACCATATCAGAAGGCTTACTAATTCTAAGCAGAGTCTCTGAAGGCATTAGGATAATATAAAACATTGGCATATGTAATGCACCAAAATCTCCCTTATGAATAAATATAAAACTTTTAAAAACATCTCTAAGCTTTTTTGGAACATGTTGATATCTTTCTAGATGTTTGTTGGATAAATTATAAAGCCATAGCAACAGACTAATTATTTATTTTAGTATAGCAGCAGATTTCTGAACGGTCCCTCCCTTATTACTGTGAAAACTCCAATCAGACCTATTTCCTCTTTCCTTCTGGGTGAAACAGAACCACACATTCCCTTGTAGGGAGGAAGTTCTTTCATCTGTATATTGCTTTGACTCCCATACAGTTTTCTCCTGATCCTTCTATAAACCTAAGAGTCCTCCAAGGACCTAACAGATAATTCAAGGGCTACTAATGCTGAAGGAGGAAGCACAGATCAACAATAATACTTGAAGTCTAATGAACTGTAGCAAGGAGTATCATGGAATTACTCAACACGAGAAATAATATGTGAATATTAAGCCCTACCTGAAAGAAATGTCCCATTTGCAAATTGGCTAGTTGGACCTACTCAACTTCATATAAATTCATAGATTAAAAGGGATAAAATTTATTTTGTTCTCTCTTGAGAAAAAATTAGACATATTTTCAATTGTGTTTAGTGTGGAGAAACACTAAGTTAAAAGTACTGAAAAACTTTAACTGAATATTTTTTAAAGCTTATTATTCCATGAACTCAATTGCTTTTAAACTCAAAAGTCAATTAAATGAACTTCATTGTTTTTAAGTGTCTGATGACACTGTTCTCTTCACTTGGAGAGATTTTGCCTTCATTAGTCAGATTGCCTTCCCATTGGAAAAGGGCTGATTTCTACAACATCCATCTTAATATAAACCCACAAAAATAACTTATAGTTTGTGAACATTTTCTGTGGGACATATATATGCTGATCATTGCAAATATGTAGATAAGATCAAATTGACAAATAATGAATAGCCTATAAATAAATTGATCAGGTGGTGATGTCTTAAAGTATTGCTTCTTAGAACATGATTCATTAAATATCTAAATATGCCATCTGTTCCTGCAGAAAATATCAAAATACATCAAGACTAGTACATGAGGGGGTATTTGCCTTGACACATATATGTACACCTGCCATTGAATTGGAGTTACACAATGTGGTAAGAAGCAGGAATCTCTTACTCTCAGATATTTGTAACAGGAGGTTACCAGGAGTAAATTACCCTCATCAAAATGTTGTCGATTAGTCATACTTGATCTAGGTCTTTGTGAAGAGTATTCCACAGCAAGAAACAGAGTACTTAAGCACCACAGGGACTATTCTCTTTCAGCACAAAAGTTAGCTTACATTCATCTCTTTCAAACTGTGGTTGGAAAGGCAGAATTCTGCAGGGAGAGACCACCAATTTCTAAGTTTTACCACTGAGAAATGATAATGAACTTTTCTTTTTCTCTACCTTGCTGTACACAATGTTTGGGCTTCCCCAGTGGCTCAAGAATCCACCTGCCAATGCAGGAGACACAGGAGATGCAGGTTTGATCCCTGGGTCAGGAAGATCCCCTGGAGGAGGAAATGGCAACCCGCTCCAGTATTCTTGCCTGGAAAAATCCATGGACAGAGGAGCCTGATGGGCTACAGTCCATGGGGTCGCAAAGAGTCAGACATGACTTATCACCTGAACACACAGGCACGCACATAACGTTTAGGGGCTTTCCTTATAATTTACCTACAAGTAGTCAGTATAAACTAAGATATCTGACCTGGTAGTACATATATGTTTATATTTTTAAACAATTCGAATTTCAGTAAAGTCAATTTTTCTAACCACCAGAGAACCTTAAAACATCAAAATGAAATAAATATTCTCTTTTCTGGATTACAAGACAGGCAACTTATTGTACTGATTCCATGTTTACCCTGTCCATCTGTGTACAATGATTATTTAGAAATAGAAATCACAGCCAAACAAATAGCTGAGTGACAGAGATCGCATTCGGGGTTTGAAAAGTTGTTTCCCCTAATGAGCCTAGTGTTCCTTGGGAATAATTTGGCACTTGAAACTCTTTTATACCACACTTTATAGGGTGTATAATTTCAAGTACAACTAGTCACAATTATTTGTGTGTATCTTACAGCATTTTTTCAGAGCTGTTTTTTTGCTTTTTCCTACAGTAGGAGAATACAGTCCAATAACACATGGCATTTATAAGGTAACTTTCTCTTTCCCCAATGGACACGGTTCTTTTCTGACTTTATACTCTTCTTTTCTCCACTTACTCCATAACCTTCCTCTAATCTTTCCACAATTGTGCTATGTAGTAGTAACACCTTATGTGTGCATGTGTGTGCTAAGTTGCTTCAGATATGTCTGACTTTTTGCAATACCCTATGGACTGTATGGATAAGGCAATGGCACCCCACTCCAGTACTCTTGCCTGGAGAATCCCATGGACGGAGGAGCCTGGTAGGCTGCAGTCCATGGGGTCGCTAGAGTCGGACACGACTGAGCGACTTCACTTTCACTTTTCACTCTCATGCATTGGAGAAGGAAATGGCAACCCACTCCAGTGTTCTTGCGTGGAGAATCCCAGGGACGGGGGAGCCTAGTGGGCTGCCGTCTATGGGGTCGCACAGAGTCGGACACGACTGAAGTGACTTAGCAGCAGTAGCATGGACTGTAACTCACCAGGCTCCTCTATCCATGAGATTTTCCAGGCAAGAATACTGGAATGGGTTGCCATGCCTTCCACCAGATGATCTTCCTGACCTAGGGATCCAATGTCTGTCTTCTATGGCTCCTTCATTGCAGGTGGATTCTTTACCACTAGCCCTACCTGGGAAGCCCAGTAACACACCTTACAACAATTGGGACCTAGACTTGTCCCCCTTAAGCTGCTCTTGGCTACTTTTCAAGCACACAGTGAATAGTTCAGTTCAGTTGCTCAATTGTGTCCAACTCTTTGCAATCCCATGGACTGCAGCACGCCAGGCCTCCCTGTCCATCACCAACTCCCGGAGTTTACTCAAACTCATGTCCATTGAGTCGGTGATGCCATCCAACCATCTCATCCTCTGTCGTCCCCTTCTCCTCCCACCTTCAAAATTTCCCAGCATCAGAGTCTTTTCCAATGAGTCGGTTCTTCACATCAAATGACCAAAGTATTGGAGTTTCAGCTTCAGCATCAGTCCTTCCAATGATACTCAGGACTAATTTCCTTTAGGATAGACTGGTTGGATCTCCTTGCAGTCCAAGGGACTCTCAAGAGTCTTCTCCAACATCACAGTTCAAAAGCATCAATTCTTCAGTGCTCAGCTTGCTTTATAGTCCAACTCTCACATCCAAAAATGACCACTGGAAAAATCATAGCTTTGACTAGACGGTCCTTTGTTGACAAAGTGATGTCTCTGCTTCTTAATATGCTGTCTAGGTTGGTCATAACTTTTCTTTCAAGGAGCAAGCATCTTTTAATTTCATGGCTGCAGTCACCATCTGCAGTGATTTTGGAGCCCCCCAAAATAAAGTCTGTCACTCTTTCCATTATTTCCCCATTTATTTTCCATGAAGTGATGAGACCAGATGCCATGATCTTAGTTTTCTGAATGTCGAGTTTTAAGCCAGCTTTTTCACTCTCCTCTTTCACTTTTATCAAGAGGCTCTTTAGTTCTTTGCTTTCTGCCATAAGGTGGTGCCATCTGCATATTTGAGGTTATTGATATTTCTCCTGGCAATCTTGATTCCACCTTGTGCTTCATCTAGTCCAGCGTTTCTCATGATGTACTCTGCATATAAGTTAAATAAACAGGGTGACAATAGACAGTCTTGACGTACTCCTTTTCCTATTTGGAACCAGTCTGTTGTTCCATGTCCAGTTCTAACTGTTGCTTCCTGAACTGCATACAGATTTCTCAGGAGGCAGGTCAGGTGGTCTGGTATTCCCATCTCTTTAAGAATTTTCCAGTTTATTGTGATCCACACAGTCAATGGCTTTGCCATAGTCAATAAAGCAGAAGTAGATGTTTTTCTGGAACTCCCTTGCTTTTTTGATGATCCAATGGATGTTGGCAATTTGATCTCTGGTTCCTCTGCCTTTTCTAAAACCAGCTTGAACATCTGGGAGCTCAAGGTTCACGTACTGTTGAAGCCTGTCTTGGAGAATTTTGAGCATTACTTTGCTAGCATGTGAGATGAGTACAATCGTGTGGTAGTTTGAGCATTCTTTGGCATTGCCTTTCTTTGGGATTGGAATGAAAACTGACCTTTTCCAGTCCTGTGGCCACTGCTGAGTTTTCCAAATTTGCTGACATATTGAGTGTAGCACTTTCACAGCATCATCTTTTAGGATTTGAAATAGCTCAACTGGAATTCCTTCACCTCTACTAGCTTTGTTCATAGTGATGCTTCCTAAGGCTCATTTGACTTCGCATTCCAGGATGTCTCGCTCTAGGTGAGTGACCACACCATCATGATTATCTGGGTCGTGAAGATCTTTTTTGTATAGTTCTTCTGTGTATTCTTGCCAGCTCTTCTTAATATCTTCTGCTTCTGTTAGGTCCATGCCATTTCTGTCCTTTATTGTGCCCATCTTTGCATGAAATGTTCCCTTGGTATCTTGAAGAGATTTTCTTGAAGAGATCTCTAGTCTTTCCCATTCTGTTGTTTTCCTCTATTTCTTTGCATTGATCACTGAGGAAGGCTTTCTTATCTCTCTTTGCTATTCTTTGGAACTCTGCATTCAAATGGGTACATCTTTCCTTTTCTCCTTTGCCTTTCACTTCTCTTCTTTTCATAGCTATTTGTAAGGCAGACAACCATTTTGCCTTTCTTTTTCTTGGGGATGATCTTGATCCCTGCCTGCTGTACAATGTCATGAACCTCCATCCATAGTTCTTCAGGCACTCTGTCTATCAGATCTAATCCCTTCAGTCTATTTGTCACTTGAATCATACGGGGCTACACAGTGAGCTGCTGTCATCAAATTGTCTTGGTTTCCTCTACTTCCTTTGCTACGTGCTTAATGCCAGTTGGTTTGTCTCATTAATCTTATAAATAAAACCCTCTTTCATTGAATTTATAGCTTCTGCACCTGCCTGAGCAGTACATTCTTTTTGATCCTTTTAAAGTTATTCTCCTGATCTTGTATGAATCCTGAATTTCTTTTATCCTCGAGAACTACTTTCATGTCCACCAGCTGAGGGCCAGAAAGACAGATACTATGACATCTTCCAGGACAACTTCAAGGTAGAGGCCTTTAAGGATAAAGGGCCACTTTCAAGTTGTAGGTTCATTTCTTTTGATAACAACATGGTTGTTGTTATAATTGTTCAGTTGCTAAGTCATTTCTGACTCTGCGACCCCATGGACTGTAGCCCGCCAGGCTCCTTTGTCCATGATATTCTCCAGGTAAGAATGCTGGAGTAGGTTGCCATGTCCTCCTCCAGGGAATCTTCCCCACCTAAGGATCAAACCCAGGTCTCCTTCATTGGCAGGCGGTTTCTTTACCTCTTGTGCCACCTGGGTTGCTTCTAAAATGCCTAATCTTTGTTGTGCCAGACCTGTACAGGGTCCCCTGAAGAGGCAAAGGAAAGAGCCTCCTTACTCTGTGTTACACTGCCTTGTCTGTGTTCTAAAGCTGACTTGTTAATACCCAGAGTTTCAGAGCCTTTTTTGGGGAGGCAAGGGGCAGCGAGCTCCCTGGCTTGTGGAATTGTAGTTCCCCAACCAGGGACCAAACCGGGGCCTGGCAGTTAAAGCACCAAGTTCTAACCCCTGGACCACCAGGGAATTCCCCAGAATCTTTCTTGAATTTTTCTAGCTTTCTCACCCTCTATAACCACAAGAGGTCACTCTGTCCACAAGGCTGGAGATATGTTCTATATCATCACCTCTAACCTCTTTCTTCATCTCTTTTGGTTCCTCTCCGATAATCAAAACAAAATAAAGCAAAACAAAAATCTCTCCTAGTTTATGATGGAGATAAATGGATTCTGAGTTGTAGAGAGTCAACAGGGAGCTCATTACACTAGCTTCAACCAGCACGAATTTTCCATTATCATTTCACAACAGTAAAATTTACAATCATTTGATTTACTTGATCCTTTCTTAGAATGATGTGTGCGTTGGGGGTGTGTGTGTGGACACAAATACACAGGAAATAAGATAATAAAAGAGTGCTATTTGAAATGCAACAATAAATAGACTAAAGAGACTGGGACTATGTTAACATAATAACTCATAGAAGTTATGTTCACATGCCAGATGGATCAGAGTGGCTTCCTTCATCCTGTCTTTCTTCTCCATGGGTTTAAAGATTTTTCCATTTTTTTTATGAGAGAACTAGATGGAACAAATGACAAGCAACCTGGATTAAAGACTGAGGCAAACAGAAGGTGGACACAGAAGATCAAAGCAAAGAGGTTTAAGAGCAGGAGGGACTTGTGGAGTAATGAGGGAAGAAATAATACTCCCCAAAGGGAAGAGATTCCCTAGGAGAAAGGTGACTACATGAGTGGCTCCAAGAATCAAGACAAAGATTCAACACACATGTGTAGTAGAGCTGGCAGGATGAGCTGCTTAGTGCTGGAAACGTTACTTTAAGTTCTCCGGCAAGGGGAAACCTTTCTTACACATTCTGGATTCTAGGCACGTGGCTGATTGGCTAAGAATAAGATTTGTCTCTTTGGGGATGCATTTTATTGTGTTCTCTTTTGGTATTCAGGGCACAGTAAATGAGCAACACTTACTAACTCGAAGAGTATTTGCCTTTCAGTGACTTCCAGGGAAGCTGCTGTGTTGGCAACATTAAAAAAAAAAAAAATCTTTTTTTTCCTTACTAGTTTATTAACTCACAATTTCCATGGGTCTTTAGTCAAGTGCATCTTGACCAAGTCCTCCTTTCAGGGTCCCACGATGCTGCAATCAGCATGTCAGTCTGTGCTGCTTTCTCATCCAAGGCTTACAATCCTCTTCCAAGCCCACCGCTGGCAGAATTTAGTTCCTTGCAGCTATGGGACTGGGATTCTTGTCCTGTTAATGTTTTGACTTTAGTGCAGCAAAACTGATGTCAGACTTCTGATGTCTCAAAAGTTCTAGAGGCTGGAAAGGTGTCAGCATGGTGGCTCAGTGGTAAAGAATCCACCTGTTAATGCAGGAGATGCAGGAGACATGGGTTTGATCCCTGGGTCAGGAAGATGCCCTAGAGGAGGAAATGGCAACCCACTCCAGTATTCTTGCCTGGAAAATCCCAGGGACAGGGGAGCCTGACAAGCTACAGTTCATAGGGTCACAAGGAGTTGGACATGACTGAGCGACTGAGCACAGATGGTCGAGTGAGGGAGCCCTCTTCTGGGTTGCAGGCTGCCTGTTGTATACTCCCATGGCAGAAGAGGTGGCAACATTTTACACCGAATGCAGAGAGAAGTTTCGCATTTGACTCTGGTGCCCTTAGTTATTTTCAGCCCCAAACTAGATGCTATGTCTACAGTTCTTTCCTTTCCCAAACAGCTAATGCCATCATGAGAAACTCTAACAACCTCAGGAACAAATTCTTGAGGTATAACCAATTGTTTTCCTAGCCCTTGCACAGGATCGTAGTGTTAGTGTTAAGCGCTCGGTCGTGACACATGTAGTATTTCATTAACCAGCACTCATTTATGCTATTCTTCAAACAAAACTATTTATAAGCAGAGATAGTTTATGTAAGTTTCTCCTGGGAGACCTTTGGCTTTTCCTTTAACTCACCATTTTAGGGCTTCCCAGGTGGCACTAGTGGTAAAGAACCCGCCTGCCAATGCAGGAGACGTAAGAGAGGCAGGTTCAATCCCTGGGTTGGGAAGACCCCTGGAGTAGGGCATGACAACCCATGCTAGTATTCTTGGCTGGAGAATCCCATGGACAGAGGAGCCTGGAGGACTCTGGTCCAAAGAGTTGGACATGACAGAACAGCTGAGCATGCACGTACCATTTTAAGTTGCATTTTGTCCATTGTCCTTTCCTTCAGGACTTACTCTTAGTTGGGACATTGACACAAACTGCCATGACTATAGAGTTGCTCACCACCATAGATCTCTGGAGGCAGCAGCCCCAAGGTTTTGGTGATTTTTCACTCAAGTGTCCTATACTTTGAGAGCTACAGATTGCCCCAAACCGTTCATTGGAGATAGCTTAAATAATCTGTTGGTATGTGCTATGAGAGACTCATTTATGAGTCATCAATATATTAATCTTGGGCCCAGCTCTATAGAAAATATTCTACTGAATAATGAAATTAAGTTTTATTAATGCTACTGCCAACATCACTTAGCTTGGCATTCATCAGCAGTACAGCTAGATCAGCAGTACATCTGAAAAGGCACAATGTAAACATACTCTGGGTAAGAGCCCGTTTTATAATCAAGCATTCTATTTTTCAAATAGGAAACTGAGTCTCACTTTCAGGTGGACTTACACTGGCAACAGCTATAATCCTAAGTCCTTCATCCCTCATGATTCACAAGAGGCTAAATTGTTTTCCCCACCAACTATCCCAAGAACAGGTCTAGATTTTCATGTGAAATGACTAGACTTTGGGCTGTAGAAGTATCTTCAGACCTAAGGAATCTGGGCACATCAGATAAGATCTGTCCCTCCCTGTGAATCCTTTGTCAAAGATTCAGTCTTAAAAAATACTCGCTATGTACTCAACTCTTCTCTTTTCTTTCTCTGATACCTCTCATGACTTGCAGAATAATACCTTCAGGAAATGCTAAAAGCCATATTCACATACTTTCTCCTCTTGAATAATTTGCTGTTGTTGTTCGGTCGCTAAGTCATGTCTGACTCTTTGCGAACCCATGGACTGCAACATGTCAGGCTCCTCTGTCCTCCACTACCTCCCAGAGTTTGTGGAAATTCATGTCCATCAAGTCGGTGATGCTATCTAACCATCTCACCTTCTGCCTCCCCCTTCTCCTTTTGCCTTCAATCTTTCCCAGCATCAGGGAAATAGTCACTATATATTTGCTGACTAAATGAATGTATGAATTAATGGAGATACAGTCCTTATATATTAAGTGAAAAATCAAGTTATAAGACATGCATATCTTTCTTTGTATAAAAAACCATATTATCTGAATATGCCTCAGTGTATGGAAGAAAAGTTTGGAATTATACACAAAAACTTTTATATAATTGTTTGCCTTTTACATTATTTACTTTTTACATTTGTTATTGTTTTGTTCTTTTCTGCCTTCCTTCCCTCCCTCCCTCCTGTCTCCCATTTCATTTTCGCTTTTTTATTCTTTCATTTTTTTCTTTCCACCACAGTCATGTAGTACAGTTTAAAATACACTGTTTATTTCAGAATATATTCACAGAAAAGTTGCAGTTTCCTGTACACAGTTTCAGTTTCTCTTAATGTGATCATCTTACATTACCATGGCATATTTATCAAAATTAGGAATGCAACAAGGGTACTGAACCTCAGACTTAAATAATATTTTAGCAGTTTTTCTACTAATTTTGTTTTTCATTTCCAGGATCTAATGCAGCATGCCACATTGCATTTAGTTGCCATGTCTCCCTAGTCAGCTCTGATTTGTAACACATTCCTTGTTTTTCATGACCTTGACAGTTTTGAGAAGTATTGGGCAGGTATTTTGTAGGATGCCCCTTAATTTGTGTTTATCTGTTATTTTAATCATGATTAGACTAGGGTTATGAGGTGTTTTTTTTTTTAATACTACAGAAGTGATATGTCTCCTTTGCATTAGATAAGAGTACATGATAAAATCAACATGCTTTATCACTGCTGATGTTAACATTGATCTCTTGGTTAAAGTGGTATTTCTGAAGGTTCTCCACATTAAAGTTTGTTTTTCCCTTTCCAGGTATGTATTAGTTCTATAATAAAATAACTAATAATACATTTTATTTTATTTTATTTTTACATTTTAAATGTAGAAAAATTATGTCAAGGACCAAATGACTCTCTGAAGATTAGTGGCTTCCCAACCTGTCCAGAGCCTCTTTCAGGAGATTCAGACACTGAAAATGTTATTTCCCAGAGAACAGAGGGCTATGACTTACTGGAAATTTATTTTTTATTTACTTTTCTGAGAAAATTAAATTTCACTCATATCCTTTCTATGCTTCCCCCTCAGGAATATAGGACTTGCTTTGTTGAAGCAGTTTGAGTAGTAATGGAAAAAGAAAGTTTCCGCTTTATTTTACAGCAATCTAAAAAGTGATGATTGAACTTGATTTTTGGAAGTAGCTTGAAGAGTTCTATGAGGATCCTAGACCACAGCTGTGCTGAATACACCTTTACACTTAGGATATGGTATCATAGAACATTTTTCTGTTACTTTCACAACTGAAACGAGATCCCAAGACCTCATTTTGGTTGCAGTTTAAATTTAAGTCATTAATGCCTTTGTGGGGAAATCGCTCTGCTTCTCTAAAGAAATATAGAAAAGTGGCATTGTTCCTTGGGTCCTGCAATCCTTTAATTTCAATCAGGAAAAGAAATGATTTGTTTTTTGGTTTTGGTTCATTTCATTTTTGTTTTTGCCAGAGAATACTGTGTAGTATTTTAAAGCAGAAGCTTGTTCTTGATCCATTATGTACTGTGTAGGTCTCATAATGTTTCTGTGATTTAGATTCTTCACCTACAAAAATTGGAAGAATAAAAAACATAGTATCTACCTCATAGAATGAGGACTGTTGTCTTCCTTTTGAATTGACACTTTTGTCATTACAAAATGTGCCTCTTTATCTCCAGTAATACCTCTTGCCTTAAAGACTATTTTGTCTGACATTAATATAACCATGACAGCTTTGTTGGTGGTGGTGGTGTTTGCATGGTATTTTTTTCATCCTTTAACTTTCAATCTGTCTGTATCTTTATATGTAAAATGTTTCTGGTAAATAGCATTTAGTTTGTTTATATGAATGTAATTAATAATGCAGTTGCATTTTTATTGTTTTCTGTTTGTTTCATCTGTCCATTGTTTCTTTGCTCCTCTTATCCTGACTTACCTTGGATTAATCACATTTCTTCTTCTTATGCTATTTTGTTTATATCATTTTCTAATGTTTTCAGTTGTTATTATAGACATTCAGGGGTGATTTTGCTCCTATGTCTGGAGATATTTTTGGTTATCACACTTTGTAGCGGGGGTGCTGGTGGTGTTTACTGGGTAGAGGCTAAAACTCTTTTAAAGTTAAAACTCTTGCAGTACACAAGAGAGCCCCCCACAACAAAGAGCTATCAGAGAGTGACAGGGTTTAGAATTCTTGCTACAGAGGGTTAGAGATTACATCACGTGTCCTTGATTTATTATTAGTTTACCTTAAATTAGCATGTTGCCATTTTATGACAAATGCAAAAATTATACAACAGTAAAGATCCATTCATCTGCTCCTATTCTTTGGGCTCTTATCATATATTTCACTTCTATATGCATTTGACCACAAGGCACTAATATTATTGTTACCTTAAATAATAAATTTTTACAGATCGTCCTCAACTTATGATGGGATTCCATACAGATAAGGATATCATAAATTGAAAATATCATAAGGAAAAAATGCATTTAATACATCTAACCTACCGAACACCATAGCGTGGCCTCGTCTACCTTTAATGTTTTCAGAACATTTATATTAACTTATAGTTGAGCAAAATCATCTAACACAAAACCTATTTTATAATAGTGTTGAATATCTCATGTAAGATAATGAATACTGAACTGAAAGTGAAAAACAGAATGGTTGTGGGTTCAACTCTCCGCCACTGCTCAGCTTCAGGGGAGAGTATCATCACTAAGTCATTTGATCATTGGGATCGATCAATTCTTTTTTTTCCCTGCCTCATTCTCGTGCTCTTCTCCTTCTTGGATTTAAATTACACATATATTAAACTGCTTAACAATCTACCACGAATTTATTATGCTTTTTCCCTCTTCTTTCCATCATTTTTTCATGTTTCAGTCTGAATCCTTTCTATTGAATTGACTTTTTAAAATTTATTTTTAATTGGAGGATAATTGATTTACAATATAGTGTTGGTTTCTGCCATGCAACAACATGAACCAGTCATAAGTATAAATATATGCCCTGTCTCTTGAACCTCTGTCTCACTCCTGCTGCCATCCAATCTCTCTAGATTGTCATAGAGCACCAGGTTGAGCTTCCTGTGTTATACAGCAACTTCCTACTAGCTATCTATTTTACATATGGCAATGTATATGTTTCAAAGCTACTCTCTCAATTCGTCCCACCCTCTACTTCCCCCATTGTGTTCACTAGTCTGTATCTCTATTCTTGCCCTGCAAATAGGCTTATCAGTACCATTTTGCTAGATTGCATATATATGTGTTAATACACAATATTTGCTTTTATTGGACTGATTTTAAGTTCACTATTCCTCTCATCAAGATTACCAGGAGAAATATCAATAACCTCAGATAGGCAGATGACACCACCCTTATGGCAGAAAGTGAAGAAGAACTAAAGAGCCTCTTGATGAAAGTGAAAGAGAGTGAAAAAGTTGGCTTAAAGCTCAACATTCAGAAAACTAAGATCATGGCATCCAGTCCCATCACTTCATGGCAAATAGATGGGGAAACAATGGAAACAGTGACAGACTTTATTTTCTTGGCCCCCAAAATCACTGCAGATGGTGACTTAAGCCATGAAATTTAAAAATGCTTGCTCTTTGGAAGAAAAGTTATGACCAACCTAGTGAAAGTGAAGTGAAGTCGCTCAGTCGTGTCTGACTCTTTGCGACCCCATGGACTGTAGCCTACCAGGCTCCTCCCTCCATGGGATTCTCCAGGCAAGAGTACTGGAGTGGGGTGCCATTTCCTTCTCCAGAGAATCTTCCTGACCCAGGGATCGAACCCAGGTCTCCTGCATTCCAGGCAGATGCTTTAACCTCTGAGCCACCAGGGAAGCCCAAATGACCAACCTAGACAGCATATTAAAAAGCAGAGACGTTACTTTGTCAACAAAGGTCCATATAGTCCAGGCTATGGTTTTCCCAGTAGTCATGTATGGATGTGAGAGTTGGACTATAAAGAAAGCTGAGCACAGAAGAATTGATGCTTTTGAACTGTGGTGTTGGAGAAGACTCTTGAGAGTCTCTTGGACTGCAAGGAGAGTCAACCAGTCCATCCTACAGGAAATCAGTCCTGAATATTCATTGGAAGGACTGATGCTGAAGCTGAAACTCCAATACTTTGGCCACCTGACGTGAAGAACGGACTCATTGGAAAAGACCCTGATGCTGGGAAAGATTGAAGGCAGGAGGAGAAGGTGACAATAGAGGATAAGATGGTTGGATGGCATCACTGACTCGATGGACATGAGTTTGAGCAAGCTCCAGGAGTTGGTGATGGACAGGGAAGCCTGGCGCACTGCAGTCCATGGGGTCATAAGAAGTTGAACAAGACTGAGTGACTGAACTGATTCCTCTCATCTGCCTGCTAATAAACCCATATGAGAAATTATTTGTTTTAATTGACATGATATATGCAAACACAATTTTAAGGTGCTAGTTCAGTGGCATTTAGTACACTCACAATGATGTGATATCACTATCTTTAGTTTCAAAACTTTTTAATCACCTCAGATAAAACTTCATAAATTAGTCACTCCCCATTCTCCTTTCCTCCTAGACTCTAGCAACCATTGATATGCTTTCTGTCTCTATGTATTTATCTATTCTGGGCATTTCAAACATGTATAATCAAATGCTATGATCTTTTGTGTCAGGCTTCTTTCACTTAGCATAATGTTTTCAGGTACAGCCATGTTGTAGCATGTATGAGTGCATGCAACGTCCGGATTACAGTAGGTCTACTTCTATTGACTGTTTTTCCTCTTGATATGGTCACACTGTCCTGTGTCTTTATGTGCCTCATAATTCTCTGTATGCTCAACATGTGCCTAAAGTCACCATAGAGTCTGATGCCAATTTTTTTTTTTCCTCCCAAATAGGATAAAGTCTTTTCTTTGTCAGGGAAGTGAGTAAAGAGCTAATCATCTCAAACCAATTAGGAACTGAGCTAGGTTAGCATTGTTGTGGTTATAATTCTGTTTGAGCAAGTGAGTGAAAGTCTCTCAGTCATGTTTGACTCTTTGTGACACCATGGACTATACAGTCCATGGAATTCTCCAAGCTGGAATACTAGAGTGGGTAGCCGTTCCCTTCTCCAAGGAATCTTCCCAACCCAAGGATCAAACCCAAGTCTCCTGCATTCCAGGGGGATTCTTTACCATCTGAGCCACCAGAGAAGGCCAAGAATACTGGAGTGGGTAGCCTATCTCTTCTTCAGGAGATCTTCCCATCCCAGGAATCAAACTGGGGTCTCTTGCATTGCAGGTGGATTCTTTACCAGCTGAGCTATCAGGGGAGCCCTGCTTAGTTATAATTCTGCTTCAGTTCGGTCACTCAGTCATGCCCAATTCTTTGTGACCCCATGAACCGCAGCACACCAGGCCTCCCTGTCCATTACCAACTCCCAGAGTTTACTCAAATTCATGTACAATGAGTCGGTGATGTCACCTAACCATCTCATCCTCTGTCGTCCACTTTACTTCCTGCCTTCAATCTTTCCCAGCATCAGGGTCTTTTCAAATGAGTCAGCTCTTTGCATGAGGTGGCCAAAGTCCTGGAGTTTCAGCTTCCACATCAGTCCCACCAATGAACACCCAGGACTGATTTCCTTTAGGATGGACTGGTTGGATCTCCTTGCAGTCCAAGGGATTCTCAAGAGTCTTCAACATCACAGTTCAAAAGCATCAATTCTTTGGCGCTCAGCTTTCTTTATAGTCCAACTCTCACATCCATATATGACTCCTGGAAAAACCATAGCCTTGACTAGATGGACCTTTGTTGGCAAAGTAATGTCTCTGCTTTTGAATATGCTATCTAGGTTGGTCATAACTTTCCTTCCAAGGAGTAAGCGTCTTTTAATTTCATGGCTGCAATCACCATCTGCAGTGGTTTTGGAGTCCAAAAACATAAAGTCAGCCACTGTTCCCACTGTTTCCCCATCTATTTGCCATGAAATGATGGGACCGGATGCCATGATCTTAGTTTTCTGAATGTTGAGCTTTAAGCCAACTTTTTCACTCTCCTCTTTCACTTTTATCAAGAGGCTCTTTAGTTCTTCTTCACTTTCTGCCATAAGGGTGGTGTCATCTGTGTATCTGAGGTTATTGATATTTCTTCTGGCAAACTTGATTCCAGCTTGTGCTTCCTCCAGCCCAGCATTTCTCATGATGTACTCTGCATATATGTTAAATAAGCAGGGTGAAAATGTACAGCCTTGACGTACTCCTTTTCCTATTTGGAACAAGTCTGTTGTTCCATGTCCAGTTCTGTTGCTTCCTGACCTGCATATAGGTTTCTAAAGAGGCAGGTCAGGTGGTCTGGTATACCCATCTCTTTCAGAATTTTCCAAACTTTATTCTGATCCACACAGTCAAAGGCATTGGCATAGTCAATAGAGCAGAAATAGATGTTTTTCTGGAACTCGTTTGCTTTTTCAATGATCCAGTGGATGTTGGCAATTTGATCTCTGGTTCCTCTGCCTTTTCTAAAACCAGCTTGAACATCTGGAAGTTCATGGTTCATGTATTGCTGAAGCCTGGCTTGGAGAATTTTGAGCATTACTTTACTAGCGTGGGAGATGAGTGCAATTGTGCGGTAGTTTGAGCATTCTTTGGCATTGCCTTTCTTTGGGATTGGAATGAAAACTGACCTTTCCCAGTCCTGTGGCCACTGCTGAGTTTTCCAAATTTGCTGGCATATTGAGTGTAGCACTTTCACCACATCATCTTTTAGGATTTGAAATAGCTCAACTGGAATTCCATTACCTACACTAGCTTTGTTCATAGTGATACTTCCTAAGGCCCACTTGACTTCACATTCCAGGATGTCTGGCTCTAGGTGAGTGATCACACCATCGTCATTATCTGGATCATGAAGATCTTTTTTGTACAGTTCTTCTGTGTATTCTTGCTACCTCTTCGTAATATCTTCTGCTTCTGTTAGGTCCCTACCATTTCTGTCCTTTATTGAGCCCATCTTTGCATGAAATGTTCCCTTGGTGTCTCTAATTTTCTTGAAGAAATCCCTAATCTTTCCTATTCTATTGTTTTCCTCTATTTCTTTGCATTGATCACTGAGGAAGGCTTTCTTATCTCTCCTTGCTATTCTTTGGAACTCTGCATTCAAATGCGTATTTCTTTCCTTTTCCCCTTTGCTTTTCACTTCCCTTCGTTTCACAACTATTTGTAAGGCCTCCTCAGACAGCTCTTATGCTTTTTTGCATTTCCTTTTCTTGGGGATGGTCTTGATCTCTGTCTCCTGTACAATGTCACGAACCTCCATCCATAGTTCATCATCCACTCTATCAGATCTAGTCCCTTAAATCTATTTCTCACTTCCACTGTATAATCATAAGGGATTTGATTTAGGTCATACCTGAATAGTCTAGTGGTTTTCCCCACTTTCTTCAATTTGAGTCTGAATTTGGCAATAAGGAGTTCATGGTCTGAGCCACAGTTAGCCCCCAGTCTTGTTTTGCTGAATGTATAGAGCTTCTCCATCCTTGGCTGCAAAGAATATAATCAATCTGATTTTGGTGTTGACCACCTGGTGATGTCCATGTGTAGAGTCTTCTCTTGTGTTGTTAGAAGAGGGTGTTTGTGATGACCAGTGTGTTCTCTTGGCCAAACTGTATTAGCATTTGCCCTGCTTCATTCTGTACTCCAAGACCAAATTTGCCTGTTACTCCAGGTGTTTCTTGACTTCCTACTTTTGCATTCCAGTCCCCTATAATGAAAAGGACATCTTTTTTGGGTGTTAGTTCTAGAAAGTCTTGTGGGTCTTCATAGAACCATTCAAATTCAGCTTCTTCAGCATTACTGGTTGGGGCATAGACTTGGATTACTGTGATATTGAATGGTTTGCCTTGGAAACGAACAGAGGTCATTCTGTCATTTTTGAGATTGCACCCAAGTATTGCATTTTGGACTCTTTTGTTGACTATCATGGCTATTCCATTTCTTCTAAGGGATTCCTGACCACAGTAGTAGATATAATGGTCATCTAAGTTAAATTCACCCATTCCAGTCCATCTTAGTTCTCTGATTCCTAGAATGTCGACGTTCACTCTTGCCATTTCCTGTTTGACCACTTCTAATTTGCCTTGATTCATGGACCTAACATTCCAGGTTCGTTTGCAATATTGCTCCTTACAGCATTGGGCCTCACTTCTATCACCAGTCACATCCACAACTGTGTGTTGTTTTTGCTTTGGCTCCATCCCTTCATTCTTTCTGGAGTTACTGCTCCACTGATATCCAGTAGCATATTGTGCACCTACCGACCTGGGGAGTTCCTCTTTCAGTGTCCTGTCTTTCTGCCTTTTCATACTGTTTATGGGGTTCTCAAGGCAAGAATACTGAAGTGGTTTGCCATTCCCCCCTCTAGTGGACCACATTCTGTCAGATCTTCCCACCATGACCCCTCCATTTTGGGTGGCCCCACACGACATGGCTTGGTTTCATTGAGTTAGACAAGCTTGGTCCGTGTGATCAGATTGGCTAGTTGTCTGTGATTGTGGTTTCAGTCTGTCTGCCCTCTGATGTCCTCTCTCAGCGCCTATTGTCTTACTTGGGTTTCTTTTACCTTGGATGTTGGGTATCTCTTCAGGGCTGCTCCAGCAAAGTGCAGCCGCTGCTCCTTACCTTGGACATGAGATAGCTCCTCTCAGCCGCTCCTGTGCCATCACGCAGCCACTGCGAAGGCTTAGTTATAATTAAAAGTGTTAGGGCTAAATTTTTACAGAGCCTTCCCTTTTGGTAGATTTCCCCCTTTTTTCTACCTAGGCTTTTCTACCTCTGTTCATTTTTCTCCTTTTTTTCTTTCTGCACCTAGGTCTGTATGATTTCAACCATTATGTCTTGAAATTACTGATTCTTTCTTAAGCCTGCTCATAAATGTTGTTGAATCCCTTTAGTGGTTGTACTTTTTCAGCTCCAGATTTACCTTTATAATTTATCCATTTTTATATTCTCTATTTGGTGAGACATTCTTCTACCTGTTTCCTTTGTTTCTTTGTGCGTTGTTTCCATTAGCTTTTTGAGCATATTTAAGAGTGGTATTTTATGGACTTTCCTGGCAGTACAGTTGTTAAGACTTCACCTTCCAATGCAGGGGGCATGGGTTCAATCCCTTGTTGGGTAACTAAGATCCCACATGCCTCAGGGCCATAAAACCAAAACATAAAAAGGAAGTAATATTGCAACAAATTCAATAAAGACTTTAAAAATGATCTGCATCAAAAAAATCTTAGTCTTAAAAAAGAGATTGGTATTTTAAAGGCTTTGACTAATAAGTCCAATTTCTGGGCTTCCTCAGGGGCAGTTTGTAATATATTTTTCCTGTGGACCCCAGTTTCTTATTTCTTTGCATATCTCATAATTTTTGTTGAAAACTGGATATTTTGGAAAGTATAACATTACAACCATAAATAATAGATTATCCCTCCTTACCATAATTTGTTGTTGCCATTTGTGGTGTGTTATTTATGTCAGAGAAGGGAATGGCAACCCACTCCAGTACTCTTGCCTGGAAAATCCCATGGGCGGAGGAGCCTAGTAGTCTGCAGTCCATGGGGTCGCTAAGAGTCAGACATGACTGAGTGACTTCACTTTCACTTTTCACTTTCATGCACTGGAGAAAGAAATGGCAAGCCACTCCAGTGTTCTTACCTGGAGAATCCCAGGGATAGGGGAGCCTGGTGGGCTGCTGTCTATGGGGTCGCACAGAGTCGGACACGACTGAAGTGACTTAGCAGCAGCAGCAGCAGTTATTTATGTGGTGACTTTTCTAAGATATTTTTATAATGACTGTGTTTGTTGTATGTGGTCACCGAAGTCTCTGTTCTGTTAGCTTAGTGATTTCCTTAAATATCTAGAGCAAAAAAGCGAACCAAATAAAAATAGTCTCTTGGTCTTTATAAATTGACTCTAGGTTGGTGTCCTCCTTCAATGCTTAGCAACGGTATTTACAACTCTGCCTTAGTCTTTATTTCCCATTTACACAGAGTAAATATCAGCCAAAGGTGACATCTTAGGGTTTCTGTAGTCTTTTCTGGGCACATGTTTATTACTGAACATGCACGGTCTTCTAGATCCCTCAGTATATGTAGGAGCTTTCAAAGTACTTATTCCTCCTCCTGAGTTGTACCTTCTATCCAACCTTGCCTCAAGCAGCTACAGCTACCATACGCTTTTTAATTTTTTTTTAATTTTAATTTTTTTTGGCTGTGCTGGGTCTTTGTTGCTCTGCACAGGCTTTCTCTAGTTGCGATGTGCAGGCTTCTCATTGCAGTGCTTCTCTTGTGGAACACAGGCTCTAGGGCATGCAGGGTTCATTAGTTGTAGCACACAGTCTCAGTAGTTGTGGCATGCAAGCTCAGTAGCAGTGGCGCATGGGCTCAGTTGCTCTGTGACATCCAGAATCCTCCTGGACCAGGGATTGAACCCATGTTCCCTGCATTGGCAGGCAGAGTCTTATCCACTGTGCCACCAGGGAAGTTCTACCATATGCTTTTATATGTTTTATAAAATTGCCACTCAAAATAAAAACAATGAGATGCTATCTTACACCAGTTAGGTTGACAAATATTTTTAAAAAGAAAAAGAATAACAAGTATTGGATTGGCAAGGAAGTGGAGAAACTGGAACACTAGTACCCTGTTCATGGGAATGTAAAATGGTACAGCCACTGTGGACAACTGTTGGTTCCTCAAATAGTTAAAAATGAATTATCATATAATTCAGTGATTCATCTTCTGGGAATATATTCCACAAATTTAAAGCTGAACTTTGAAGAGATATTTGTACACTCATGTTCATAGCAGCAGCAGCATTATTCACAATAGCTAAAAGATGGAAGTGATGCAAATGTCTATTGATGGAAGAATGCATAAGCATAATATGGCATGTACATACAATGGAATGGAATTTAGTTTTAAAGAAGGAAGGAAATTCTGATGTATGTCAGAACATGGATGAAGCTTGAGGACATTATGCTAAATGAAATAAGCCAGTCATAAAAATGCAAATACTGTATTATTCCACCTGTATGAGTTACTTAGAGTTGTCAAATTCATAGAGATATAAATTAGAATGGTGGTTGACAGTGGTTGTTTGGAGGGAGGAATGGGGAATTACTGTTTATAGAACTTCAGTTTTGCAAAATGAAAAGAGTTCTGGAGATGGATGGTGGTGATGCTCCCAAAAATATGAATGTGCTTAATGGCACTGAACCATACACTTAAAAATGATTAAGATGGCATATTTTATGTTATGTATATTTTACTACAGTTTTTTTTTTTAATTGTGAAAAAAATCACCACCCAAGCGGTGACTCCAGTCCTGAGAGTTTGGAGGCAGGGAATGGCAAAACACAGGCAAGTCCCTTAGCTGATCTCTTGGTGAGCAATCAAGCAGTCAAAACCCCAAACCACAACTCTTTGAGAAAAAGTTTTGCATATCTCATTTTGGCACCCATAAGCTCACCATTCCATAATTGTCAGCAAGCTGTTGATTGGGGGAAGGTAGGAAAAATGTCATAACACTCTCTTACTAGAACTCAGCAGCCTCCTTCTTCATCAAGCAACACCCTGGTTGTTCTAAGATTTCATTGGGGGAAATAAATATTCTTCTATTTTGGACATGTTACATTTGAGATAGCTTTAGACATTCAGGTAGCCTTATCAGGGAGTCAGTTGGATATAAGAATCTGTAGCTCAATAGACAGGTCTAAGCTGGAAGTAAACAGTAGATATGTGAGTCATAAACCTATAGATCGTAGTCAAGTCATGAAACTAGTTGAGAGCCTTCCAGGAGAGAAAAAAAGTCAGAAAAGAACAGGTTAGGGAGGGAGACCTGGGGCAGTATAATATTTAAAGAAGCAGAGAATGGGTCATAAAGGAGACAGAGAATTTATCAATGAAGTAGGAAGTAAACCAGGATTGTGGTGTATAGAAGTTAAGAAACTAGTGTTTCAGAGGAAAGGGTTCAAGATCATGTCATAGGAAGATTCTGAGCTCACCTCATCACATGGACACAACAAATCTACAACTGCATATGGATAGTTCCTCCAGAAAGGGACCTGAAAACTAAGTAAACAGAGCCTTCACAACAAAGCATCAAAGGACAGCATTGAGATGGACAGAAAAGACAAAGATGTGTTCTTGCCAAGGATAAAAGCACATTATATCCATGGTTGATTCACAATCAGGAGTGATCACAAAAATACATATCATTTTCCAGGGGAGCAAGGTATTTGAGCTCCACACCAGGTACCCCAACTGCTAGATCCTGCCCAAGACAGATAAGCCCCTCAAACATCTGGCTTTGAAAATCAATGAGAACTAGGTCCAGGAAAAAATAGAACTATAGGGAATGGAGAATCCTCTTGTAAAGGCCCCTGTACAGACTCACTCAACAAAAATAAATAAATAAATAAAATAAGTAAAGGGGACACATTTACTAATCTTTAAGTATCTTCCAGAAAGACATAAATTGGCTGGGATGCTATGTGGGAAATTGTACATTGGAAGAAGCAGTTGATGTGATCTCAGGCTATCTTGCTAATGCCAGTGCTGGTGGATACCATTATAAAGTTCTCCTTTTATACTGGGAGCACAAATGGGCACATCCAGTTAAGAGCCCCACCCACCCATGCACCTTAGTTAGGCCTCTCAGTCAACCAAGTCATATTCATGCCAACCAGTGCATGTGGTAGCCACAGCCAGGTCCTGCAGCCAATCTGGGGGTACCTGTGCCCACCAGTGTACTCTTGCAGCTGCAATCAGGTTTCACAGTAATTCCAGGGACCAACTTCACCCTCCTAGAGACTGCAGCAGTAGCTGCATCCTTGCCAAGAAAGGAGAGTGTATTCAGCCCACACAGGAGACACTACTTCAGTGCCTGGGTCTGGTGGCCAGGTGAAATTGTGCCTCTGAGCTCCATATGACATATCTTAAATAAGGCCACTCCTTCAGGACTGGAAGATACAGCTGATTTACATAATTGTTGTTGCTTAGATGCTAAGTCAGGTCCAACTCTTGTGGCCCTATGGACTGTAGCTTACCAGGTTCCTCTGCCCATGGGATTTCCCAGGCAAGAATACTGGAGTGGGTTGCCATTTCCTTCTCCAGGGGGATCTTCCCAACCCAGGGATCAAACTCACATCTCCTGCATTGGCAAGTGGATTCTTTACCACTGAGCCACATGAGAAGCCGTGATTTACATAATACATAGAAACAAATACAGATAATTAGGCCAAATGAGGAGACAGAGGAATATGTTCCAATAGAAAGACCAAGATGAATCTCAAAAAATTGGTTAAATTAAATGGAGAAAAGCAATCTACCTGATATAACTGTTCAAAGTAATGGTCATAAAGATGCTCATCAAATATGGGAGAAGAATGGATGAACAGAGTAAGAACTTCAGCAAAGAGATAGAAAATATAAGAAAGTACCAAACAGAAGTTATAACTGAAATGAAAAATGCACTGGAGGGGTTCAATAGCAGACTGGATGATGTAGAAGAACCAATCAGTGAGCTGGAAGACAAGACAATGGAACTCACCCAGATAGAAAAGCAAAAAGAAAAAAGAATTTAAAAAAGTAAAGACACCTTAAGGGACCTTAGGGACAACATCAAGAATAACATTCACATTATAGAAATATCAGAAGGAGAAGAGAGAGATAAAGGGACAAAAAATTTGAAGAAACAGTGGCTAATAAATTTCCAAGTCTGGGGAGGGAAACAGACAACCAGATCCAGGAAGAGCAGAGAACTCAAAATAAGATGAACATAAAGAAACATACACCAAGGTACACTGGAAAAGTTAAGGATAGAGAAGGAATACTAAAATTAGCCAGAGAAAAAATAACTTGTCATGTAGAGGGAAACCCCATAAGGCTATCTGCATATTTTAAGCAGAAACTGTACAGGCTAGAAGGGACTGGCATGACATATTTCAAAGTGCTGAGAGGAAAAAAAACACTTCCAACCAAGAATTCTCTACCTGGAAAGATTATCATTCAGAATTGAAGAAGAGATTAAGAGTTCTCCAGATAAGCAAAAGTTAAAGGAGTTCATCACCACTAAACTGGCCCTTCATGACATGTTAAAGGGATTTCTTTAAGCTGAAAAAGGAATGGCACTAATTAATCAGGAATCATATAATTGTAAAAATCTCACTGGAAATGGTAAATATATAATAAAGGTAGTGGATCAATCATTTATAAAGCAAGCATAAAGGTTAAAAGTCAAAAGCAATAAAATTAACTAAAGTTACAATAATTATTTAGGTATGAATAAAATAGGGCTTCCCTGCTGATAGCAATGCAGGCCTACCTCAAGAAACAAGAAAAATCCCAAATAAATTATCTAACTTTATAACTAAAGGAACTAGAAGAAGAATAACAAAAGAAGCCCAAAATTAGAAGGAAGGAAATAATAAAGATCAGAGTGGAAATAAATGAAATAGAGACTAAAAAACAAATGTAGAAAAGATCAATGAAACTAAGAGCTGGTTCTTTGAAAAGATTAACAAAATCAACAAACCTTCAGCTAGACTAACCAAGAAAAAAAAAAAGACTCAAATACATCAAGAAAAGAGAAGTTACAGTTGATATCACAGAAATACAAAACATGACAAGGGACTACTATAAACAATTATATGCCAACATATTGAATAAACTAGAATAAATGGATAAATTCCTAGAAAAATACAGTACTCCAAGACTGAATTGTGAAGAAATAGAAAATCCGAATAGACGGATTACTAGTAAGGAGATGCAAATAATTATCAGAAAACTTCCAACAAACAAAAACCCAGGACCAGATAGCTTCATTGCTGACTTCTATAAAACATTCAAAGAAAATTTAATACCTATGTTTCTCAAACTCTTCCAAAAAACTGAAGGGGAGAGAAACCTTATAAGCACATTTTGCAAAACCAGCATTATACTGACACCAAAAGCAGACAAGAACAACACAGAAAAAAAGAAAATGACAGGCCAACATCCCTGATGAACATACATGCAAAAATCCTCAACAAAATATTAGCAAACCAAATCCAGCAGTACTTTAAAAGGATCATATGCCACAATCATGTGGAATTAATTCCAGGGATGCAAGGATGGTTCAACATTTGCAAATCAATCAACATGATATATCCCATTAACAAAACAAAGGATAAAAATAACATAATCATCTCAATAGATGCAGAAAAAGCATTTAACAAAATTAAACATCCATTTATGATAAAAAACTCTCAAAAAAGTTGTAGGTATAGATGGACTATAACTCAAAGTAATAAGCAACATATATAATAAAGCAACAGCTAATATCATACTCAATGGTGAAAAGCTGGAAATTTTTCCTCTGAGTTCAGAAAAAAGACAAAGAAGCCCACTCTGGCTACTTTCATTCAACACAGTATTGGAAGTTTTAGCCACAGCAATTAGGCAACAAAAATAAACTAAAAGCATGAAAATTGGGAAAGAAGAAATAAAGCTGTCACTATTTGTAGATGACATGATAACTATATAGCGAGAACCCTAAAGACTCCACCAAAACACTGTTAGAACTAATAAATGAATTCAGCAAAGTCACAGGATAAAAAATCAATATACAAAAATCTGTGGTATTACTATACAATAATAATGAACTATCAGAAAGACAAGTGAATGAAACAATCTTATTTACAATTGCATTCAGTTCAGTTTGGTTCAGTCACTCAGTCGTGTCCGACTGTTTGTGACCCTATGAATTGCAGCACACCAGGCCTCCCTGTCCATCACCAACTCCCGGAGTTCACTCAAACTCACGTCCGTTGAGTCAGTGATGCCATCCAGCCATCTCATCCTCTGTCGTCCCCTTCTTCTCCTGCCCCCAATCCCTCCCAGCATCAGAGTCTTTTCCAATGAGTCAACACTTCGCATGAGGTGGCCAAAGTACTGGAGTTTCAGCTTTAGCATGAGTCCTTCCAAAGAACACCCAGGATGGATCTCCTTTAGAATGGACTGACTGGATCTCCTTGCAGTCCAAGGGACTCTCAAGAGTCTTCTCCAACACCACAGTTCAAAAGCATCAATTCTTCGGCACTCAGCTTTCTTCACAGTCCAACTCTCACATCCATACATGACCACTGGAAAAACCATAACCTTCACTAAACAGACCTTTGTTGGCAAAGTAATGTCTCTGCTTTTGAATATGCTATCTAGGTTGGTCATAACTTTCCTTCCAAGGAGTAAGTGTCTTTTAATTTCATGGCTGCAGTCACCATCTGTAGTGATTTTGGAGCCCCCAAAAATAAAGTCTGACACTGTTTCCCCATCTATTTCCCATGAAGTGATGGGACCGGATGCCATGATCTTAGTTTTCTGAAAGTTGAGCTTTAAGCCAACTTTTTCACTCTCCTCTTTCACTTTCATCAAGAGGCTTTTTAGTTCCTCTTCACTTTCTTCCATAAGGGTGGTGTCATCTGCATATCTGAGGTTATTGATATTTCTCCCGGCAATCTTGATTCCAGCTTGTGCTTCTTCCAGTCCAGCGTTTCTCATGATGTACTCTGCATATAAGTTAAATAAGCAAGGTGACAATATACAGCCTTGACGTACTCCTTTTCCTATTTGGAACCAGTCTGTTGTTCCATGTCCAGTTCTAACTGTTGCTTCCTGACCTGCATATAGGTTTCTCAAGAGGCAGGTCAGGTGGTCTGGTATTCCCATCTCTTTCAGAATTTCCCACAGTTTATTGTGATCTACACAGTCAAAGGCTTTGGCATAGTCAATAAAGCAGAAATAGATGTTTTTCTGGAACTCTCTTGCTTTTTCAATGATCCAGCAGATGTTGGCAATTTGCATTAAGAAGAATAAAAAACACAGAAAAAATTTTAACCAAGGAGATGAAAGTCCTGTACATTGAAAAGTATAAGACACTGATGAAAGAAATTTAAGTGTCACAAATAAATGGAAAAGATATTTGATTATCACAAATTGGCAGACTTAATATCATTAAAATGTCCATATCACCCAAAACAATCTACAGATTCAGTGATATCTGTTTCAAATTTCTAATGGCATGTTTCACAGAACTAGAACAAAAAATTCTAAAAATTTATATGGAATCACAAAATACCCCAAATAGCTAAAATGTCTTAAGAGGGAAGAATGAAACTGGAGCTATTATTCTCCCTGATTTTAAACTATCCTACAAAACTACAGTAATCAACACAGTATGGTATTGGCACAAAAAACAGAGACACAGATCAGTGGAACAGAAGTGAGGTGTTGGAAATGAACCCACAGGTATGTGAACAATTAATCTGCAACAAAGGATCAAGAAATATACATTGGAGAAATGATAGTCTCTTCCATAAATGGTGTTAGGAAATCCTGTATAGCCACAAGCAAAAGAATTAAACTCAACCACTATCTTACATCATACACAAAAACTAACTCAAAATGGATTAAAGACTTGAATGTAATACCTGAAACCATAAAATTCCTAGAAGAAAACATAGATGGTAACCTCACTGACATCAGTCTTCGTAATGTTTCTGTGGATCGGACTCCAAATAAAAAGGAAATAAGCAAAAATAGACAAAGGATTACATTAATCTAAAAAGCTTCTGCCCAGTGAAGCAAACCATCATCAAAATGAAAATGCAACCTAATGAATGGGAGTAGATATTTGCAAATCCTATAGCCATTAAAGAGTTAATATCCAAAAAGAATTCATATAACTCAACAACAAAAAAACAATCCAGTTAAAAATGGGCAAAGGATCCAAATAGACCATTTTCCAAAGACATAGAGATGGCCAACAGGCACATTAAGAGATATTCAACATCACTAATTATTAGGGATATCCAAATCAAACCAAAATGAGATATCACCTCAGAACTGTTAGAATGGCTATTACTGAAAAGACAAGAAATAACAAATGTTGGAGAGGATGTGGAGAAAAAGGAACCTTTGTATACTGTTTGTAGGACTGTAAATTGGTGCAGTCATCATGGAAAACTGTATGGAAGTTCTTCAAATACTTATGAATATATTCTACTTCTGAGTGGAATGAAAACATGAAAACAGTAATTAAAAAAGATAAATGCACCCCTGTGTTCATTGAAGCATTATTTACAATAGCCAAGATATGGTAACAACCTAAGTGTCCATCAATGGATGAATGGTTAAGGAAGATGTAGTATACACACAGAATGGAATATTAGCCAGCTACAAAAAAGGACATCCTGCCATTTGTGACAACGTGGGTGTATCTTGAAGATCTTATGCTTACTTATGAAGTAAGTCAGATGGAGAAACACAAATACTGTATGATTTCCTTCATATTGTAATCTAAAGAAAGGACACAAATGAACAAATAAAATAAAACAAAAATTCATAGATGAGATTAGTGGGAATCTATCTAATCTCAGAGGGGAAGGGGCCTGGAGGGGTGAGTGAAACAGAAGGAGGTCAACTGTATGGTGATGGATGATAATTAGACTTGTGGTGATCATTTTGTGTATATACATATATCAAATTATAATCCTATATACCTGAATATATTTTTAAAAAAGAGAATAGAGTGTTTCAAGAAAGAGGGAGTGGTAAACTGCATTGGATGTAGATGAGCAGTTGAGATGAGGACAGAAATTACCACTGATTTGGCAAGATGGATGGGAGAGGTGTTACCAAAGACCTAGTAAAGAATGGTGTCTTACTGAAGCAAATTTAGGGGAAAATGAAAGTGGAGACAATGACTTTATAGAGAACTTCAAGAAATTGTGCTGAGTGGAATAGAGAAATGGAGCAATAGCTTGGTTGTAAATTTTTTTTAATAAATGGGACATAATATACCATATATATATGCTGATGGAAATAATAGACTGGTGACACAGAAAGTATAAATACATGTGTTAAGCCTTGAGAAGTGAGCTTCCCCAGTGGCTCAGCGGTAAAGAATCTACCTGCAGTGCAGGAGACATGGGATCTATCCCTGGGTAGGGAAGATCCCCTGGAGGAGGGCATGGCAACCCACTCCAGTATACTTGCCTGGAAAATCCCATGGACAGAGGGGCCTGGTGGGCTACAGTTCATAGGGTCTCAAAGAGTTAGACATGACTGAAGCGACTGAGCACACATGCACATAAGACTTGAGAAATCAGAGAACTGGAATTCGAAGTACAAACAAAGGGGATGCAAATGATAATCTTTCACTTATTGAACTCATAGTATGTACCAGATACTATTCCAATACCTTATAGTTATTCATGTAGTCCTCAAAACAACCCTATGGGGTAGATACTATTATTGTTGTTGTTGTTAAGTCGCTAAGTTGTGTCTGACTCTTTTGTGACCCCATGGACTGTAGCCCAACAGGCTCTTCTGTCCATGGGATTTCCCAGGCAAGAATACTAGAGTGGGTTGCCATTTCCTGCTCCAAGATACTATTATTACCCATATTAATTTTAAAAATAAAAAAAAAACTTAGGCATAGCAAGATTAACTTGTTCAAAGCCACATGGCCAGTAAATTATAGTCAGTATTTGAACATGGCATTAGATCCCACACTCTTAACTACACTGTTGTACAGTGAATGGAGGATGTTAGAATGTAGGCACAAATATAAGTATACAGTAGATTTGGTGATAAAAAGATGAAGCCATCATCTGATTGCTTTTATTTACACAATGAAATAAGAAACAAAGGTCCATATCAATATATATAGAACAGTCTCATTCCTTTTAATGCCAACATGATACTTTATCATACGATTGTGCCACAATTTAATTACTTAACTAATAAGTCCCCTATCAAGGAACTTTTGTTTGCAGATTTTTGTTATTACAATGCTGCAACAAATATGCTTGTGTATACTCAGTTCAGTCACTCAGTCATGTCTGACTCTTTGTGAGCCCATGAACAGCAGTACTCCAGGCTTCCCTGTCCATCACCAACTCCTGGAGCTTGCTCAAACTCATGTCCGTTGAGTCAGTGATGCCATCCAACCATCTCATTCTCTTTTGGCCCCTTTTCCTCCTGCCTTCAATCTTTCCCAGCATCAGAGTCTTTTCCAATGAGTCAGTTCTTTGCATCAGGTGGCCAAAGTATTGGAGCTTCAGCATCAGTCCTTCCAATGAATATTCAGGACTGATTCCCTTTAGGATGGACTGGTTGGATCTCCTTGCTATCCAAGGGACTCTCAAGAGTCTTCTCCAATACCACAGTTCAAAAGCATCAATTCTTTGGCCCTCAGCTTTCTTTATGGTCCAACTCTGACATCCATACATGACTATTGGAAAAATTATAGCTTTGTTAGTAATGTCTCTGCTTTATAATATGATGTTTAGGTTTGTCAAAGCTTTTCTTCCAAGGAGCAAACATCTTTTAATTTCACTGCAGTAACCATCTGCAGTGATTTTGGAGCCCAGAAAAATAAAGTCTGTCCCTGTTTCCACTGTTCCCCCATCTATTTGCCATGAAGTGATGAGACCAGATGCCATGACCTTAGTTTTTTGAATGCTGAGTTTTAAGCCTTTTTCACTCTCCTCTTTCACTTTATCAAGAGGCTCTTTAGTTCCTTTTCACTTTATTCCGTAAGGGTGGTGTCACCTGCATATCTGAAGTTATTGATATTTCTCCCTGAAATCTTGATTCCAGTTTGTGCTTCATCCAGTCTGGCATTTCACATGATGTACCCTGCATAAGTTAAATAAGCAAGGTGACAATATACATCCTTAAGGTACTCCTTACCCAATTTGGAACCAGTCCATTGTTCTATGTCCAGTTCTAACTGTTGCTTCTTGACCTGCATACAGATTTCTCAGGAGGCAGGTAAGGTGGTCTAGTATTCCCATCTCTTTAAGAATTTTCCACAATTTGTTGTGATCCACACAAAGGCTTTAGCGTAGTCAATGAAGCAGTAGATGTTCTTCTGGAACTCTCTTGCTTTTTCTATGATCCGAGGGATGTTGGCAATTTGATCTCTGGTTCCTCTGCCTTTTCTAAATCCAGCTTTAACATCTGGAAGTTCTTGGGTCACGTACTATTAAAGCCTAGCTTGGAGAATTTTGAGCATTACTTTGCTAGCATGTGAGATGAGTGCAATTTTTTGGTAGTTTGAACATTCTTGTGTGTATATATATACATATAATATTTGAACATATTTATAAGTATTTATGTAAAATGGACTTCTAGAATTAGATTTTCTAGATCTTCACAATTAAAATTTTAAAGGATATTGCCAATTGTCCTCTGAAAAGATTACACTTATTTGTACATCCATCCAATGTATATGAGTGTCTATTTTCCATATCCGTGGAAACATATGATGTTATCAATCTTTACAATATTGACTTTCTGAAGGTTGTAGAAACATAACACATAGTGTGCAGATCTTGGTTTCTAAATACCACTTTTTTTCCAATAAAAGGAACTAGGGAACCATGTAGAAATGGTTGATTCTAGTACTGGGGTAGGGAATACACAAGATGAGCCTGGAAAATCTTATAGTGCCAGAAAATAAAGTAGTCAAAAAATGGAGACATCAAAATGACATAGAAGCTCCCAATGGCCAAAGCTGGAACAATTTGAACAACAAAACAATGATAGCATTAGGTTATAAGTCATAAAATAAAATAAACATCCATTAGTCTACACTGCTATAAGTAAATTTGTGAATAAATGGGCGAGGAGGTTCATCTTCCTCATAGAATTTCAATTAATACAAACAGATGAAATAGAAGAAATAGAAAATCACCATTAGGTAAACACCACAGTAGTTAATTGTCATTATAAGAACCACTGATGAAAGCTAAACTTAGTGGGCAAAAGTATGATGATGAAAGGTTGTTGCTGAAAGAAAAGACGCTGGGATGTTTGGCCTCCAGAGGACAAGAATTCAATCTGGGGCCAGAGACGAGGCTTGATCACTCAGAGCTTTTGTGTAATAAAGTTTTATTAAAGTATAAAGGACATAGAGAAAGCTTCTGACATAGGCATCAGAAGGGGGCAGAAAGAGTACCCCCCTGCTAGTCTTCAGCTGGATGTTAGATAGTCACTAGCAGTCTGTTAATGAAAGAAAGGAATGTCTTAAAACTCAAAATGGCACCAGGCCCCTCACCCGTAAGATGCATTTTGGGATAATCTTGGCACCAAAAGGTTCATCCCGGGCCATAAAATGATTAACTTGAATCTTGTAGAAGGGCAGATCACCATACAAATAGTTTCATTTACATAGATTAGGGGAACAATATCTGAGAATAACATACTGGTTTGTCAAATAGGTTCTGAGCCATTAGGTGGAACCAACTTGAAGACAGAGTTTGGGGTAAATGCATAGTACATTAACATAGCTTAAGACAAACATTTCCATAAGAAAAATGCATTGGTTATCTCAAGGTTTGAGAATAGTTAACTTCAGGTGAAACCAGGTGTCATTATGGCAAGACAATATTTTAAGAGAAACCTTTTAAATTTGTATAGAGAAGAAAAAAATATCGCTAGTTTGTTTCCTCCTGCCGCTTAAGAGAGATAAAAACGTCTGACACTTGCAGGATATTTTCTCCGTTTTGAGACCCCTGGCCTTCCTGCCTGTTACCCTCTCAATGACAAAACAATGTTTGAATGGTCTCAATATATCTTCCTCCACTAGCTTTGTTTGTAGTGATGCTTTCTAAGGCCCACTTGACTTCACATTCCAGGATGTCTGGCTCTAGGTCAGTGATCACACCATCATGATTATCTGAGTTGTGAAGATCTTTTTTGTACAGTTCTTCTGTGTATTCTTGCCACCTCTTCTTAATATCTTCTGCTTCTGTTAGGTCCATACCATTTCTGTCTTTTATCAAGCCCATTTTTGCATGAAATGTTCCCTTGGTATCTCTAATTTTCTTGAAGAGATCTCTAGTATTTCCCATTCTGTTGTTTTCCTCTATTTCTTTGCATCCTTCTACTAGTGGAGGTGATGGAATTCCAGTTGAGCTATTTCAAATCCTGAAAGATGATGCTGTGAAAGTGTTGCACTCAATATGCCAGCAAATTTGGAAAACTCAGCAGTGGCCACAGGACTGGAAAAGGTCAGTTTTCATTCCAATCCCAAAGAAAGGCAATGCCAAAGAATGCTCAAACTACTGCACAATTGCACTCATCTCACATGCTAGTAATGCTCAAAATTCTCCAAGCCAGGCTTCAGCAATACGTGAACTGTGAACTTCCTGATGTTCAAGCTGGTTTTAGAAAAGGCAGAGGAACCAGAGATCAAATTGCCAACATCTGCTGGATCATGGAAAAAGCAAGAGAGTTCCAGAAAAGCATCTATTTCTGCTTTATTGACTATGCCAAAGCCTTTGACTGTGTGGATCACAATAAACTGTGGAAAATTCTTCAAGAGATGGGAATACCAGACCACCTGACCTGCCTCTTGAGAAATTTGTATGCAGGTCAGGAAGTAACAGTTAGAACTGGACATGGAACAACAGACTGGTTCCAAATAGGAAAAGGAGTTCGTCAGGGCTGTATATTGTCACCCTGTTTATTTAACTTATATGCAGAGTACATCATGAGAAACTCTGGACTGGAAGAAACACAAGCTGGAATCAAGATTGCTGGGAGAAATATCAATAACCTCAGATATGCAGATGACACCACCCTTATGGCAGAAAGTGAAGAGGAACTAAAAACCCTCTTGAGACAGTGAAAGAGGAGAGTGAAAAAGTTGGCTTAAGGCTCAACTTTCAGAAAATGAAGATCATGGCATCCAGTCCCATCACTTCATGGAAAATAGATGGGGAAACAGTGGAAACAGTGTCAGACTTTATTTTTGGGGGCTCCAAAATCACTGCAGATGGTGACTGCAGCCATGAAATTAAAAGACGCTTACTCCTTGGAAGGAAAGTTATGACCAACCTAGATAGCATATTCAAAAGCAGAGACATTACTTTGCCAACAAAGGTTCATCTAGTCAAGGCTATGGTTTTTCCTGTGGTCATGTATGGATGTGCGAGTTGGACTGTGAAGAAGGCTGAGTGCCGAAGAATTAATGCTTTTGAACTGTGGTGCTGGAGAAGACTCTTGAGAGTCCCTTGGACTGCAAGGAGATCCAACCAGTCCATTCTGAAGGAGATCAGCCCTGGGATTTCTTTTGAAGGAATGATGCTAAAGCTGAAACTCCAGTACTTTGGCCACCTCATGTGAAGAGTTGACTCATTGGAAAAGACTCTGATGCTGGGAGGGTTGGGGGCAGGAGGAGAAGGGGATGACAGAGGATGAGATGGCTGGATGGCATCACTGACTCAATGGACGTGAGTCTGATTGAACTCTGGGAGTTGGTGATGGACAGGGAGGCCTGGCGTGCTACGATTCATGGGGTTGCAAAGAGTCAGACATGACTGAGTGACTGAACTGAACTGAATATATCTTCCTATAATGTATTTATTAATTCTAATGAGGAAAATATTAACTTTACAGTGAAGCATAGCAGACACTAACTTAACCAGGTGATCAAGGTTACATGTCACCAGTATTAAGACATGTCAGCATCAGATATCTCCTGATATGAGGTACTAAAAAGGACATAACATCATTTCTGCGGTATCCTTACCAAATATTCATAACATCAATCTAATCATGACAAAATATCAGAGAAACCCCAATTAGGGACATTCTACAAAATAACTGACCAATGAGAACTGTCACAGTTAGGAACAGATTAAGGATACATGATAACAAAGTGCAATGTGAGATCCTAGATCATAAAAAGACATTAGTTGGACAGATGGAGAAAATCAAATAAGGTCTGCACATTAGCTAATATTACTGCACCAATATTATTTTCTTAGTTAACTTTTCTATGGTTATGTAAGATGTTAACATCGGGGGAGCTAAGTGAAGGATATATGGGAACTCTTTTACTATTTGACTTTTCTATAAACCGAAAAAGGCTTTTTAAAAAGAGCTAATTGTAAATTTCCTGGCAGTCTAGTAGTTAGGATTCCATGCTTTCACAGTGGAGGGCCCAGGTTCAATCCCTAGTTGGGGAACTAAGATCCCACAAGCCACATGGCATGGCCAAAACAACAAAAAACAAAAAAGAGAGCTAATTGTCCTAATTTGTATTAATACTCTGAACATTCTAAATTTTCTAAGTTTATCATTTATATTTGTTTCTCTATAAATTTTCTTTTTGTTTACCCACTTTTTAATTGGATTACTGACTTTAGTATACTAAGAAAACTATATGAATTCTATATTTAAGAAATTAGCTCCTGTGTGTGGCAAATTATTTTCCAGTTTGACCTTTGATTTTTTTTATGGTGGGTTAGTGTGTTTGTGTGTATATAGATTTTTTAAATGATTTCTGCTGACCTGTAGGCAGAAAATAAGGAATAGTAGTCAAGTGGCTTTAAGTTTTCAATAGTAGTCCAAAGACAACAGAATAGGAATATTTTATGGAAATGACTTTAAGAAACTTTCTTTCCTCCATTAAAAGTTACATTTATTTAAACATTTACATACAGTAAAATTCATCCATTCTGGTGTACAATTCTAGGAGTTACCATTCTGGTGTACAATTCTAGGAGTTATCACAAATGCATACACTCATGTAATTATAATCAAGATACAGAAAATTTCCATTAAATAAATTCCTTGTGCTACCATTTTGTAATCAGTCTCTTATTTTTAACCCATCATCCACTGACTTGTTCTGTTCCATAGTTTTGTCCTTTTCAGAATGTTATATAAATGGAATCTAACAGTAAGTAGCCTTTTGAGTTTGGCTCTTTTACTTAGCAAAATGCATGTGAACTCTATCCAAGCTGTTGCATGTATCATATAGCTCATCATAGTTTTTATTGCTGAGTAGGATTCCCTTGTATGGGTATACGACAGTTTATCTACACACCAGTTGAGGGTCATTCTCTGTTTTTATTTTCCTTTATTGTTAATGGTCTGTAGGTCTAGTAAAGGGCAGAGGTGAGATTTTATACAACAGGAAGAAGTTTCTTCTGAAAAGTCCACCTTAGAAGTATGCTCCTGGGTAACATGTGCAAAAGGTTATACCAGGATAACGTACTTCTTGTCCTTTAAACTATATTTAAAATTAGAGTTAATCCAAAGTGAGCAGTTTATCAAAGGAATAGATGTTTTTCCTGAGTATAGTTAGATGATATCCTCAGAGCAGGCCTGACAAATATTCTGGAATGCAAGTCATTGGCAGAGTATTAAATTTTTCTTTATTAAAATCTGAAAAAAGTAAAAATCAGCCCAAATCACATTTTAAAAATTTTATAAAGCAAAAGTCCCTTTTCAGTCTATCCAATCACATCTCTAAAAGTTTTACAATTTGGTATGTATATTTTCCAGGGTTTTCCTAAGTTTATTCAGAAATATCTATATATACATATATCATATATATACAAATGCTTTTGTTTATAAAAAAAGTATTCACATATACATATATATTACTTTTTAACTTATTACAAAATCCTAGACACTATACAGATCAGAATGCATTAATAGATATACCTCCATTATTTTAACAGCTGTACAGTATTCCACCAAATGGATGCATCATAATTTATCCATTCTCACACTGACAGACATTTAGGTTGTACCCACTATTTCAGTGTGTGTGACTTTATTAAAATATAATTTGGATATCATAAAATTCACCCATTTAAAGTATATAATTCATGGTTTGTACTATAATAAACAAGTTGTACAATCATCATCACAATCAATTTTAGAACATTTTCATCAAGTTCTAAAGAAACCCTATACACTTCAGCTATTGCCCCCAGCCCTAAGCAACCACTAATCTACTTTCTGTCACTATATATTTGGAATCATATAATATACAGTCTTTTGGAATAGTTGCTTTCATTTAGCATGTTTTCAGCATCCTTTCATATTATAGCATATTTACCAGATATGTTCCCTCCTCTTCTACTTTTTGGAAGAATTTTTGAAGAATTTGTATTAATTCTTCTTTAATGTTTGTGATAATTAATCTGATAATCCATTTATGTTTATGCTTTTCTTTTTGGGTATTTAAAAAGTTTTAATTAACCTCTTATTATAGGTATTTTCAGAATTTCTTTGTTCTCCCTTTCTCAACAATTGGTTTCAGTAATTTGTGTCTTTCTAGGAATGTGTTCATTACAAATAAGTTATCTAATCTATTGGCATAAAATTGTTCATGATGTTCCTTCATAATTTTCTTTAAATTTCTATAAGATTTGTAGTAATGTTTCCCTCCTTCATTTCTGATCCTAGCAATTTGAGTCTTCTTTTTTTTTCAATTTTGTTGGTCTTTACATAGAGCCAACTTCTGGTTTCATTAACTTTTTATTCTCTATGCCATTTACTTATCTAATCTTTCATATTTCCTTCCTTCTGCTTTTTTTAGTTAGTTTTCTTCTCTTTGTCCAGTGTCTTAATGTACAAAGTGAGGTAATTGATATGTGATATTTCTTCTTTTTAATTACAAGCATTTACACTTATAAAATTTTCTCTAAGCATTGCTTTAGGTGCATCCCATAAGTTTTGGGATGTTGTATGTTCATTTTCACTCATCTCAAATTAACCTTGTAACTCCTTCTTTGACATATTGGTCATTTAAAAGTGTATCTAATTCCTATTTGTGTCTCCTGACTTTCTGTTATTGATTTCTAACAGAAGTTTCATTCTATGTAGTCAGAGAACAAACTTTGCATAGTTTGATCCACTTTAATTGACCAAGATTTGTTTAATGGTATGTGATACAGCTATGATTTTTCCAGTAGTCATGTATGGATGTGAGAGCTGGACCATAAAGAAGGCTGAGTGCTGAAGAACAGATGCTTTCAAACTGTGGTGCTGGAGAAGACTCTTGCAAGTCCCTTGGACTACAAGGAGATCAAATCAGTCAATCCTAAAGGAAATCAACCCTGAATATTCATTGGAAGAACTGATGCTGAAGCTGAAGCTCCAATACTTTGGCCACCTGATGTGAAGAGGCAATTCATTTGAAAAGACCCTGATGTTGGGAAAGATTGAGGGCAGGAAGAGAAGTGGGTGACAGAGGATGAGATGGTTGGATGGCGTCACTGACTCAATGGACATGTATTTGAGCAAATTCTGGGAGATAGTGAAAGACCCAGGGATGCCTGGTGTGCTACAGTCCATGGGGTTGCAAAGAGTTGGGCAAGAATGAGTGACTGAACAACAACAACAACAACAAAATGTGATATGGTCCATCCTGGAGATGTTTCATGTGTATTTGAGAAGAATGTGTGTTCTGCTCTTGTTAGGTGAAGTGTTCTATAAGTATCTTTAAGGTTTAGTTGATTTATAGCATTATTCAAGTCTTCTATTCCTTTGCTCATAATTCTGTCTAGTTCTTAATGAAAATGGGATACTTAATCCCCCACTTTTTGTTGTATACTTTTATATTTCTCCATTCATTTCAGTTTTTGATCCATGTATTTTGGTACTCTGTTGTTAGATGCATATGTGTTTATAATAGATGTCACTATCTACGGCAATTTTTTTTGCTTTAAAGCTCATTTTAAATAGACTTTAGATCACGATGGTGTGATCACTGACCTAGAGCCAGACATCCTGGAATGTGAAGTCAAGTGGGCCTTAGAAAGCATCACCACGAACAAAGCTAGTGGAGGTGATGGAATTCCAGTGGAGCTATTCCAAATCCTGAAAGATGATGCTGTGAAAGTGTTGCACTCAATATGCCAGCAAATTTGGAAAACTCAGCAGTGGCCACTGGACTGGAAAAGGTCAGTTTTAATTCCAATTCCAAAGAAAGGCAATGCCAAAGAATGCTCAAACTACCGCACAATTGCACTCATCTCACACGCTAGTAAAGTAATGCTCAAAATTCTCCAAGCCAGGCTTCAGCAATATGTGAACTGTGAACTTCCTGATGTTCAAGCTGGTTTTAGAAAAGGCAGAGGAACCAGAGATCAAATTGCCAACATCTGCTGGATCATGGAAAAAGCAAGAGAGTTCCAGAAAAGCATCTATTTCTGCTTTATTGACTATGCCAAAGCCTTTGACTGTGTGGATCACAATAAACTGTGGAAAATTCTCCAAGAGATGGGAATACCAGACCACCTGACCTGCCTCTTGAGAAATTTGTATGCAGGTCAGGAAGTAACAGTTAGAACTGGACATGGAAAAAAAAGAAAAAAAAAAAAAAAAAAAAGAACTGGACATGGAACAACAGACTGGTTCCAAATAGGAAAAGGAGTTCGTCAAGGCTGTATATTGTCACCCTGTTTATTTAACTTATATGCAGAGTACATCATGAGAAATGCTGGGCTGGAAGAAACACAAGCTGGAATCAAGATTGCCGGGAGAAATATCAATAACCTCAGATATGCAGATGACACCACCCTTATGGCAGAAAGTGAAGAGGAACTAAAAACCCTCTTGAGGAAAGTGAAAGTGGAGAGTGAAAAAGTTGGCTTAAGGCTCAACATTCAGAAAACGAAAATCATGGCATCCGGTCCCATCACTTCATGGGAAATAGATGGGGAAACAGTGGAAACAGTGTCAGACTTTATTTTTCTGGGCTCCAAAATCACTACAGATGGTGACTGCAGCCATGAAATTAAAAGACACTTACTCCTTGGAAGGAAAGTTATGACCAACCTAGATAGCATATTCAAAAGCAGAGACATTACTTTGCCAACAAAGGTCCGTCTAGTCAAGGCTATGGTTTTTCCTGTTGTCATGTATGGATGTGAGAGTTGGACTGTGAAGAAGGCTGAGTGTCGAAGAAATGATGCTTTTGAACTGTGGTGTTGCAGAAGACTCTTGAGAGTCCCTTGGACTGCAGGGAGATCCAACCAGTCCATTCTGAAGGAGATCAGCCCTGGGATTTCTTTGGAAGGAATGATGCTAAAGCTGAAACTCCAGTACTTTGGCCACCTCATGTGAAGAGTTGACTCATTGGAAAAGACTCTGATGCTGGGAGGGATTGGGGGCAGGAGGAGAAGGGGACGACAGAGGATGAGATGGCTGGATGGCATCACTGACTCGATGGACGTGAGTCTGAGTGAACTCTGGGAGTTGGTGATGGACAGGGAGGCCTGGCGTGCTGCCATTCATGGGGTCGCAAAGAGTCGGACACGACTGAGCGACTGATCTGATCTGATCTGAATAGTATAGCCACTCCAGCTTTCTTATACTTGCCATTTGCCTGATATTTCTATCCTTTAACCTTCAATCTGTATCTTTCAATCTAAAGTGTGACTACAATAAATAGCATAGAGGTAAGTCTTGTTTGTTTTTCCCAGTTGATGATCTCTGCCTTTTGACTAGATTGTTTAATCCATTCATAATTATGTCTCAAGTTTTTATTTCTCCATTCCTCTTTTTACTTTCTTTTGCATTAGACATTTTCTAATAAGACATTTAAGTGTATTTAATATTTTTACTAAATATTTTTAGCTATTTTGTTAGTGGTTGCTCTAGGGTTTACCATACACGTCTTAACTGGCTTCAGCTATATACTAACTAAATTCCAATGAGATATAAAAACCTTATTCCTATGTAAACCTATTCCTTTTCTTATTTTTTTTGTGATATTATTGTTAGTAGTGTTATCTCTACATGTTATAAACCCAGTAATATGTCATTATAATTATTACTTAGTATAATTTTATGTCTTTTAAAGAAGCTGACAGAAGAAAGAGCAAGTATATTATTTATAGCTTTTTTATATTAACCTTCTTATTTCCTATTTCTTGTTTCTTTCATTTGTTCCTATGGATTTGAGTTACCACCTGGAGTCATTAATTCAATACAGCTTTGTTTCTACCTTTGTCTTGCTATTGGCAAATATATTAGTTTTATATGTAATAGATCCAATAATGCAATTACATATATATTGCTTGATAAAATAGCTTTTAAAATCAATTAAGAAAGAAAAATGTATTTTGACTATCTAATTACACAATTACCTTTACCAGTGCTAATTATTTGTATGTGTAGATTCAAATTACTGTCTGAGGTCACCTGCTTTCTACCTGAAGAACTTCTTTTGATATTTCCTTCTAGTCAGGTCTGACAGCAACATTTTCTCCCAGTTTTTGACTGTGTGGGAGTGTCCTCATTTCATCTTCATTCTTGAAAAACAGTTTTACTGAATAGGGAATCTATGTTGACAGTTCTTTTTCATTTCAACACTTTGAGTAAATTTTCCCACTGCCATCTCCTTTGTTTCTGATGAGAAGTTATCTGTTATTGAAGTTTCCTTGTAAATGATGCTTCATCTATCTCATTTTGCTTTCAAAAGTTTCATCTTTGGATTTTAGCATTCTTACTGTGGTGTGTTTGTGGATTTCTTGTTTATTTTACTTGGGATTCATTGAGATCTCTTGGATGTGTAGATAATGTTTCTTATCACATTTGGGGTGTTTACAGCCATTATTTATTGGAATATCTTTTTCTGCTCCTTTCTTTCTCTGATATTCCCATTATAAGTACATTAGAGTGCTTAATGGTTGTATACTCTGTTATGTTTTCATTCTTTTTTCTTTCTGATCTTCATCCTGGATACGATCACATTTAATCATCACAATCCAATGAAGTAATATTACTATCCTCATTTTTATAGATGAAAAAAATTGAGGCTCAGATTTAATGACTTGCCAAAGTCAGAGTGGTTAAATATGGCTGTGGAGTTCAAACAAGTCTGATTCCAAAGTTTATACTACTTCCTCTATATCATGTCATTTTTCTATTCTCCAGCAACTATAAACAAACAACTGGGGGACTTGGGGCTGGCTGCCTCTCTTCTAGAAAGCTCTTTCTTTCTACCCTCCTTTGGTATTCTTTGCTAGTATGTTCCTCTTCTAAAATTCATATATTTAATCCCTAACATGTACTGACAATGATTCAGTGCTTATTGCTTTGAATTCAATCATTATTCAATGGTAGCTAGTGTAAATAATTGTGAGAACATTAATATTTTGATCTAAATTCTTTCATTAGAAAAAATGAACAGCTTTTTGAAGATACTGATAACTTAATAGGGAGTGTGCATTAAATATTTGCTGAGTAACCTATGAAAACTACCTACTGTTACTGCTGAAGGTCTAATTCAACAGCATTTGCTGATGTTTAGGCCCCTGGTCACTTATTTACTAGGTGAATAAAATTAGGGACAAGTGGGCTCTAGATATAAATATTTCAACATTTACTTAGTTTTTTTAGAGATATATATATATATATATATATATATATATATATAGGAGGCAGTCTTAGAAAGAATGTCATCTCTAGGGACAAATATATAAGACCTCATATAAATTACAATGATTTAAAAAATCCTTGGAAGAAATCTACTGTAATTTATCCTGAGAAAATGATACTCTTTATAACCAACCCTCTATACTCATTATATTGTCTATCCTAGATAATCTTTGATTATAGAAAATGTATTCTGCCAATTCTTTCCAAAAGCTGAAAGGGATTGTCTTAATTTTGCTTTCTCTCCCTCAGTTTCTCTTCTTCAATTCCAAACAAACTGCTATCTATACACAAACCCTAGATCCTAAATTCTGATGTAAAAAGACCTCCTGGGACTCACAGTTTTTGTATCTTCTAACTGCCACTAATTTCAGTAGTATTATCTGTAGTAGATGATATTAGAGAAGCAGCCTGGAGATCTGGCCGTTGCTTTTTGTTCTTTCCAAATTCTATCACCAATATTTTCCCACGTAGCTTATATCCATTTACTAGACGCAATGCTTGCCATGCTATTTCTGTATCTAAAAGAGAAAGAAAAACCACCAGTTTATGTATGGCTTAATAATTCAATTTTATTCCAAGTCTAGTTTATGTTGTTTTGCCTTGGAGTACAATGTAGGCTATAAGGTCATGTAGTTATTTGAGTTTATTGTGTTTTCCACAATCCCAAATTTGTATAACTCAGCAAGATTAAACTAATAGCTAAGAATAATTACAATAGAATCTTTAAAAGGATGCTTGAGAGTGTCTCCTAATTCAAGGATATAGGTAACAAAACAAAACAAAACAAGGATACAGACAGTGTGCTAAAGAGGGCTAAGCTACATCTAATAATACACAAACTTGTATCTTAGATAACACATTATAGGTGCTAAGAGAATGAAATAATTTTCAAAATAGAAAACACCAAAGAAGTTATTATGGTACTGGGAACATTTTCCTATTAATACTTTTCCTTTTGATTAGAGAGTGGTTGTCAGAGCCCTCACTTGGATAAGTTTAAGAATCCTTGTAGGCGTATGGAAGCTTGAGGTGTAAGAGTATATAGGGTATAGCAGGAGGATTTAATTTATGGGTCTCAGAGTCTAGATGTGGGAAATTAGGAAGGAATGGACTTATTGCCCAGAGTCCGTCAGATTCTAAGTAGACAAGCAATGGTTTTAGATTGAACCAATTTATGTCTTATATGTATGCTCTACAAATTTTCAAATGTATTCATAACTAGTAAAACAGCTATTTATCTAAAAGTACTTAGTGTATAAAGCCTTTTTATTATATATTTTTTCAACTAATGGATCATATTAGGTGGGGGGGTACATGAAATAATATTTTAAGTTTAAAAGGGTTCTTACACTTGAAAAGACTGAAAATCACTAGAGCTGAGGATACAAAAACGTTCAATGAGATAGGAAAGATGGTACAATGCTGTATAAGAAGACTGTAGGGGAATTTGGCATTGCTCATGTGCAAAAGCACTCGCCTTTAAATACATTACTATGCAGTATATAAATTATGATAGTTTAGGAATAATAAAAGGCACAGTTCCTACCTAGCCTCCACCAAAAATGCAAGATAGTCTGGTCTGTCATAGAAACTGGAATTCCTATAGAGATACAACTTGTTTATTTACACTTTGTTTTATTATGCTTTGCAGATAATGTGTTCTTTCCCAATTGAAGGGTTTTAGCAACCCTGAACTATTAGATGATAGTATTTTTTACTAAGAAAGTATTTTTAAATCAAGATATGTACATTGTTTTTTGGACTAAATGCTACTGCTCACTTAATATACTACAGTATAGTATAAACACAAGGCTTCTCAGGTGGCTCAGAGGTAAAGAATCTGCCTGCAGGAGATCCAGGAGACGTGGGTTTGATCCCTGCATTGGGAAGATCCCATGGAGGAGGAAATGGCAACCCATTCCAGTATTCTTGCCTGGAAAATTCCATGGAGAGAGGAGCCTGGTGGGCTACAGTCCATGGGGTCACAAAGAGTCAGACACAACTGAGTGACAGTGCGTGCATGCATGCACCCTTTCTTCCAGTCTATGGTGATAATCTGCATCTGATAGTGTAAATATAACTTTTATATGTACTGCTACTGCTAAGTCACTTCAGTCGTGTCCAACTCTGTGCGACCCCATAGATGGCAGCCCACCAGGCTCCCCTATCCCTGGGATTCTCCAGGCAAGAATACTGGAGTGGGTTGCCATTTCCTTCTCCAATGCATGAAAGTGAAAAGTGAAAGTGAAGTCGCTCAGTCGTGTCCGACTCTTCGCGACCCCATGGACTGCAGCCTACCAGGCTCCTCCGCCCATGGGATTTTTCAGGCAAGAGTACTGGAGTGGGGTGCCATTGCCTTCTCCGTTATATGTACTAGGAAAACAAAAAATTCATGCAACTCACTTTATTGAGATAATTCACCTTATTGCAGTGGTCTGGAATTGAATCTGCAGTATCCCTGAGACATGCCTATATTATTCTTCCCTATGGTTTAGGATACAGAAGTCATGTATTAGGATGCAAACAACAGTTAAACAATATATCACCCACTAGTTAATTATTAATTACTAATGAATTAGCATAATATAGCATAATATCACAATAGCTTACAGTCTTACTCCTAAAGGAACAGGGCATAATGTAACTATAAGTGTTCTGATAATAATACCAATATATTAATAATCAATGTAATTATAACTTGGACTAGAAATATTACTTTCAGCAGAGGGAAAGTAAATTTTGATACAGTGAGTAGGAAGTGCCAAGTTGGGGAAAAGAGAGGACAATGGTGTAAGGTGGTGGTGCACTGTCAAAGAAGGAGAGGAAACACAGAAGGGAGAATAGGAAAAAAAGAACATGTTTTCCTAAGTTCTCTTTCCTTCCTCCAATGTGCTTCTTTTGTGGGCTATATTTAAATTAGAGAGGGCATATGTAGTTGCTAATGAACTTATTAGTGACTCAGCCATAACTGAGTAATTATCCAGATGAAGCTACTTACTGGGAAAAGTGATAAAAGCCTGTCCCCTCATTCGTCCAGTCATCATTCGGAATTGAATTGGAGGTCCTTTCTTTTCCTGGAACCGAGCGAATAATGAGACAAGATCTCTTTCAGTCACCCGAGGGCTAAGGTTCTTCAGGTATAACACCTAATACAAACCAAGGATCAACAGAAATACCACATTAGGAAGATAAGGAAACTATTTCATTGTGGAAGGACTTAGTTTCAGATAAAGGTGGTGGATTGAATACATGCATCTAATTTCAATCCCTCCAAAAAACTTTAAAACTATAGGGACTTTTAAAAAAAGTAAGGGAGAACAAGGAAATGAGGCAATAGCAACAATATTCTGGAAGCTGTAAAATAACTGAACAAGCATACTCGAGAAAGCTGAATCTTAAATCAGCAGTGGGGGAAACCAAGAACTAACCCAATCTACATCTAAGAATCCTGAAACATTTTAGGAACTGATATATTCTAGTGTCTCTGGAAATGGATATAAAGAGCTGGAGTTAAGATAAGGTGGGTATGTTAAAAGTTCTTTAAAAGATTAGATTATATCTTTAAACACCCTCCCCTACAAAATGCTACTGGGTAAAGACCACTCCCAATCCTGCTGTATACTGAAGGTTCATTCTCTGAACATGCGGAATGTTAAACACCACTGAGGATGTGAATACTGTTCCTGAAAACTAGGCTTTAAGAGAAATGATGCATTCTGAATGATGAGGATATCCAAAACATTTTCCTTCATTTGGCTCCTACAATGCTGGTGGTACCCTCCCCAAGTGAGAGTTCTGAAGTCTTCTCTGGGAAATCTAATCAGCCCCAAGAGGAAAGGTCTAAAAATGCTGATTTAGAATGGGGAATTTCTCCAACAAATGAATGAGCCAGATGACTTTAAGTGAAACTTAAATTCAATAAGGATCACTCATTTGATCAGAGCTTCCAATCCGTTTTTGGCTCCTACTCATAAATATGAGCAGAAATTATCAGGCACCTGAGAAAAGCAACTAATGTGAAAGAGACAGAACAAAAAATAAATAAAAGCAAGTGGGAGAAAACAGAAACTATGCAAGGAGAAAAAAAAAAAAAACTTCAAAGAGCCATCACTAATATCCTCAGAGAAAGAAGAGAAAATATTTCATCTATTAGGAATGAAATGCTTTTTTAAAAAGAAACATTCAAGAAAATAAACAAAAAGAGCTCTTAAATGTGATGGAACTTTAGTTCTCATTGGCTTAAAATAGATTATTACAAGGTGTTTAAAGTAAGTACCTTTGTAATCATAGTTAAAATACCTATAGAAGGCACACAAAATGAGAAAGGAAAAAGGCAATTCACTACCAAAAAATTAGCAACAAGGGCTATAAAACAGAAAACCACTAATAAATGGCAATAGTAAATCCTATCAATAATTACCTTACATATAAATGGATTAAACTCCCTAGTCAAAGACATAGAGTGGTTAAACAAACACAAAACAAAATGTGACTAAGTGCTGTCTACAAGAAACTCACTTTAGATTTAAGGCCATACACAGCCTGGAAAAGAAAGGATAAAAAGAGAAATCCCACGCAAATTGCAACCAAAAAAGAATAAGGTTGGCCATGTTTAATCAAGATAAAATAGACTTAAAGTCAAAAACTTTCAAAAGAGACGAAAAAGGACATTATATAATGATAAAAGGGTAGATATAATGACTATAAATATATATGCACACAACATCAGAGCACTTAAATATATGAGCAAACATTGAGAAAACTCAAGGGGGGTATAAATAGCAACACAATACTACTAGGAGATTTCAATACCTCACTTTCAGTAGCAAAAGAAAAACTAGAAAATTCACAAATATGTGGAAACTAAACAACATAATCTAGAACAGCCAATGGGTCAAAGAAGAAATCAAAAGGTAAATTAGAAAATACCTTGATACAAAGGAATATGAAACCACAACATACCAAAATTTATGGAATGTAACTAGGTCAATACTAAAAAGGAAGTTTATAGCATTAAATGTGTGATACATCACATCAACATAAGAAAAGATAAAACTCACATAATCATCTCAATAGATACAGAAAAGCATTTGATAAAATTCAGCATCCATTCATGATAAAAAACTCTTTATCAAAGTGGGTCTAGAGAGAACATATCTCAACATAATACAGTAAGTCACCTACATAATCTGTTCCAAGAGCACAATTACAAGTTCAATTTGTTCATAAATCCAACAAAGTTAGCCCAGGTACCCAACTTAATACAACTGGCTATATAGTACTGTATTGTAATAGGTTTACAATACTTTTCACACAAATAATACATAAAAAACAAGCAGAAAAAATAAAGAAGATATCTTTAATATTATAATACAGTACCTTGAAAAGTACAGTAGTACAGTACAACAGCTGGCATATAGGGGCTGGCATTGAGTGAACAGGCAAGAAGAGTTACTGACTAGAGGAGGGAGAGGAGCTGGGAGATGGCAGAGCTGAAGGATCATCAGAAATAGGAGATGGAGGGCAAGTTACAATTTCACTCCCACCTGACATTGATGATACACACTTTCACATCTTTGAGAGTTTGCAACTTGAAGGTTCACATGTAGGGGACTTACTGTAAAAGCTATTTAGGACAAACCCACAGCCATTGCTCAATAGTGAAAAGCTGAAAGCCTTCCTATTAAAATCTGGAGCAAGACAATGATGCCCACTATTACCATTTCTATTCAACATAGTATTCTAGCCATAGCAATAAAACAAGAAAAAGAAATAAAAGGTATCCAAAAATGGAACAGAAGAGGTAAATTTGCCATTATATACAGATGACATTATACTATATATAGAAAACCCTAAAGACTCCACCCTTATAGCAGACAGTAAAGAAGAACTAAAGAGCCTCTTGATGAAAGTGAAAGAGGAGAGTGAAAAAGTTGCCTTAAAGCTCAACATTCAGAAAACTAAGATCATGGCATCCAGTCCCATCACTTCATGGCAAATAGATGGGGAAACAGTGGAAACAGTGGCTGACTTTATTTTTCTGGGCTCAAAAATCACTGCAGATGGTGATTGCAGTCATGAAATTGAAAGAAACTTACTCATTGGAAGGAAAGTTATGACCAACCTAGACAGCATATTAAAAAGCAGAGATATTACTTTGCCAACAAAGGTCTGTCTAGTCAAGGCTATGGTTTTTCCAGTGGTCATGTATGGATGTGAGAGTTGGACTACAAAGAAAACTGAGCGCTGAAGAATTGATGCTTTTGAACTGTGGTGTTGGAGAAGACTCTTGAGAGTCCCTTGGATTGCAATGAGATCCAACTAGTCCATCCTAAAGGAGATCAGTCATGGGTGTTCATTGGTAAGACTGATGTTGAAGCTGAAACTCCAATACTTAGGCCACCTGATGAGAAGAGCTGACTCATTTGAAAACGACAGAGGATGAGATGGTTGGATGGCATCACTGACTCAATGGACATGGGTTTGGGTGAACTCTGGGAGTTGGTGATGGACAGGGAGGCCTGGCGTACTGTGGTTCATGGGGTTGCAAAGAGTAGGAAACAACTGAGTGACTGAACTGAACTGAACTGAAAGACTCCACACAAAATCTCCTAAGCAAATTCAGCAAATTAGCAGGATATAAGAACCGATAAGCAAATTCAGCAAAGTAGCAGGATACAAGATTAACTTACAGAAACCTGTTCCTTTCTTTACAATAAACATATCAGAAAGGGAAAATAGAAAAAAAATCCTTTTAAGACTGCATAAAAATCAAATACTTTGGAATAAAATTTGACCAAGGAAGTGAAAGACTTATATGCTAAAAACTGTAAACACTGATAAAAGAAGATGATTTTAAGAAATGGGAAGATACACCATATTCTTGGATTGGAAAAATTAATATGGTTAAAATGGCCATAATACCCAAAGCAATCTACAGGTTTAATGCATCCTTATCAAATTACCCATGACGTTTTTCACAGACTAGAACAAATAAGTCTAATACTTATGATGAACCAAAAAAGACCCAGAATTGGCAAAATAATCCTGAAGATAAAGAACAAAGCAGAAGGCATAACTCTCCAAGACTTCAGATAATTATAAAGCTACAGTAATCAAAAGAGTGGTACTGGCACAAAAACATACATATAGATCAACAGAATAGAATAGAGAGTCCAGAAATAAACCCACACACCTACAGTCAATTAATCTTCAATAAAGGAGGCAAGCTATACAATGGAGAAAAGACAGTCTCTTCAGCAAGTGGTGCTGGGAAAGTTGGACAGCCACATATAAATCAATAAAGTTAGAACACCCCCTCACACCATACACACAAAAAACTCAAAATGGCTTTAAGATTTACATATAAGACAGGACACCATAAAACTCCTAGAAGAGAATATAGGCAAACATTCTCTGGCATAAAATGTGCCAATGTTTTCTTAGGTCAGTCTCCGAAGGCAATAGAAATACAAACAAAAATAAACAAATGGAACCTAATCAAACTTATAAGCTTTTGTACAGCAAGGGAAACCATAAACAAAACTAAAAGACAACCTACATACTGGGAGAAAATATTTGCAAAAGATGTGACCGACGAAGGGTTAATTTAAAAAATATACATACAGCTCATAAAACTCAATAACAAAAAAACAAAAAACCCAATCAAAAAATGGGCAGAAGATCTAAGTAAAGAAGATCTTCACCAAAGAAGACATATGGATAGCCAATGAGCACATGAAAAGATATTCAACACTGCTAATTAAAGAAATGCAAATCAAAACTACAATATGGTATCATGTCACTGGTTAGGATGACCTTTGACAAAAAGTCTACAAATAATAAATGCTGGAGTATGTAGAGAAAAGAAAATCCTCTTACACTGTTGGTGGGAATGTAAATTGGTGTATATGAAGAACATTACAGAGGTTCCTTAAAAAACTAAAAGTAGAGTTGCCATATGATCCAGCAATCCCACTCTTGGGCATATATCTGGAGAAAACTCTAATTCAAAAAGATACATGCACCTCAATGCTCATAGTAGTACAATATATAATAGCCAAGATATGGAAGCAAATTAAATATCCATCAACAGATGAATGGGAAGAAGATGTGGTATATATTAATATACACAATGGAATACTATGCTATGCTAAGTCACTTCAGTCATGTCCGACTCTGTACGACCCCATAGATGGCAGCCCATCAGGCTCCCCCAACCCTGGGATTCTCCAGGCAAGAACACTGGAGTGGGTTGCCATTTCCTTCTCCAATGCATAAAAGTGAAAAGTGAAAGTGAAGTCGCTCAGTCGTGTCCGACTCTTAGCGACCCCATGGATTGCAGCCTAACAGGCTCCTCCGAATGGAATACTACTCAGCCATAAAAAATGAGATAATACCATTTGTGGCAACATGGATGGAACAAGAGATTGTCATAGCAGGTGAAGTCGGTCAGATAGAGAAAGAAAAATATCATATGATATCACTTACATGTGGAATCTAAAATATGATACAAATCACAAAACAGAAATAGACTCACAGACATAGAAAACAAACTTATGGTTATCAAAGAGGAAAGGCAGGGAAGAAGGATAAACTAGGAGTTTGGGATTAGCAGGTAGAAACTACTATATATAAAAAAGATAAACAACAAGACCCTACTATACAGCACAGGAAACTATATTTGATATCTTGCAACAAACTATAGTGGAAAATAATCTAAAAATTATATATATATATATAATATAAATATAAAAGTTGTTTTATATATATATAAAACTGAATCACTTTGCTGTACACCAGAAACTAACACAACATTGTAAATTAACTATATTTTAGTAAAAAAAAATATAAAAAAGAAATTAATAAAGAGAAATAAATGGAAAGACATCCCATACTCAAGGACTGGAAATATTAATACTGTCAAAATGTGATACTAATCAAAGCAATCTACAGATTCAATGCAATTCTTATCAAAATACCAATGATGATTTTTATGGAAATAAAAAATATCCTAAAATTCATATGAACCACAAGAGACCATGAATAGACAAAGCAATCTTGAGGAAGAAGAACAAAGAAGTATGTGTTATATATCCTGATTTCAAACTACAGTAATCAAAACAGTAAGGTACTGGCATAAAAAAGTACATATTGACCAATGGACTGGAATAGAGGGCCTAGAAATTAACCACACATTTATGGTAAGCTGATCTTAGACAAGGAGGGCAAAAATACACATGGGGAAAAAACAGTCTCTTTAATAAATGGTGTTTGGAAAACTGGATATCCAGGACAAAAAATGAAATTAGATGCTTCTCTTATACCATACACAAAACCCAACTCAAAATATTAAATACTTAAAAATAAGATGTGACACTCTAAAACTCCTAGAAGCAAACAGAAAAATCTTCTTGACCATTGGCCTTGGCAATAATTTCTTAGATATGATATCAAAAGCACAGCGAACAAAAGCAAACACAGACAAGTGTCATTAACTCAAACCCATATTTGTAGCAAAGAAAACAATCAGTAAAGTTAAAAGGTGACCTACAAAATGGGAGAAAGTATTTTCAAATCATATATCTAATAAAGGGTTAACATCTAATCCGTGTCTCTTTCTCCTGCATTTGTAGGCGGGTTCTTTACCAATAGCACCACGTGGGAAGCCCAAAATATATAAGGGACTCCTGAAACTCAAAAGAAAAAAAAAAAAAAAAGATGTGCTGTGAGGATGTGGAGAAATTTTATCCCTTATGCACTGTTGGTGGGAATGTTTAAGCTGTTACAACCACAATGGAAAACAGTTGGAAGATCATTAAAAAATTTAAACTAGAACTCATATAATCCAGCAATCCCACTTTTGGCTATATATCTAAAAGGACTGGAATAAAAATCTGGAAGAAAAATCTGCATTCCCATATTCACCACAGCATTGTTCACAAAAGCAAAGACATGGGAACAATCTAAATGTCCATTGAGAGATGAAGGGATAAAGGAAATATGGTGTATAAATACAAAAGGATATTATCTAGCCTTAAAAATGAAAAAATCTTGTCATTTGCTGCAACGTAGGTGAACTTGGAAGACCTGCTAAGTGAAATCAACCAGAAACAGAAGAAAAAATACTACATGATCCCACTTATATCAGGAATCTAAAGTAGTCAAACTCATAGAAGCAGAGAGTAGAACCATGCTTACCAGGGGCTAGGAAGAGCGGTAACTGAGGACGTGTTCATCAAAGGGTATATAGTTTTACATATGCAACATGAATAAATCCTATAGATCTATCATATAGCATAGCATAGATAGTTAACAATACTGTATTTGATAATTAAAATTTTGTTAAAAGGATAGATCATATGTTAAATGTTCTTATCAAAAGAAAAACTGGAGGGAGGAAATTTCTGGAGGTGATGGTTAAGTTTAGGGCATTGTATTGGTGATTGTGTATATGTACCTTCAAACCCAACAAAATGCATACATTAAATATGCACAGCTTTTTTATGTCAAACATATTTCAATTAAAAAGAAAAAACTTAACCAAGGAAGTGAAGGACTTATATACTGAAAACCACAACACACTGCTCAAAGAGATTAAAGACAACACAAATAAATGAAAAGATGTCTCATGTTCACGGACTGGAAGAATAAATTGTTGAAATATACATACTATACAAATTAGTTTACAGATTTAATGTAATTCCTATAAAAAACCCAATGACATTTTTTGTAGAAATACAAAAACAACCCCAAGATTCATAAGGAGTGAGAAGGGAACCCTAAATAGCCAAGCAATCTTGAGAAGAAAGAACAAAACTGGGGAGGCCTCACATTTCTTAATTTCAAAATACGTTACAAATCTACAGTAATCAAAACAGTATGATACTGGCATAAAGATAGACATGTAGACTAATAGAAGAGAATATAAAGCCCAGAAATAAATTCACACATATACAGTCAACTGATTAATGGCAGGGGGGTGGGGCAAGAATACACAATGGGGAAAGGATAGTCCCTTTGACCAATAGTGTTGGGAAAAGTTGATATCCACATGCAAAAGTATAAAACTGGCCTCATTTATATCATCCACAAAAATCAGCTCAAATTAGATTAAAGATTTAAACATAAGGCCTGAAACTCTAAAACTTCTAGAAGATCGCATAGGGGGAAAACCTCATGATACTAGCCTTGGCAATGATTTCTTAGATATTACAGCAGAAGCACAGGTAACAAAAGCAAAGGTAAAGTGGGACTATATCACTAAAACACTTCTGCACAGCAAAGGAAAACAATCTAAAGTGAAAAGGCAACCTACGGAATGGGAGAAAATATTTGGAAACCATATATCTGATTAGAGGTTAGTATCGAAAATATATAATTAACTACAAAAACTCCATAGCAAAAAGACAAATAACCTGAAAAAATGGGGAAATGACATAAATAGGCATTTCTTCAAAGAACACACACATAAAATAAGTGTTGATGAGGATGTAGAGAAATTGAATCTTTGTGCACTTTTGGTAGGAATGGAAAATGGTGCAGCTGCTATACAGAACAGTATGGAGGTTCCTCAAATAATTAAAAATAGAACTACCATATGATTTAAGAATCCCACTTCCAGTTATTTATCCAAAATAATTACAATCAGAATTTTGAAAATCTGAACTCACGTGTTTATTGCAGCACTGTTCACAATAGCCAAGAGGTGGAAGCAACCTAAATGTCCATCACAGATGAATGAATTAAAACAACAACAACATCAAATGTGGCATATACATACAATGGAATATGATTTGGCTAGAAAAAAGAAAGGAAATCTTGTAATATGCTATGACGTAGATGAGCTTTGAGGGCACTATGCTGAAATAAGCTAGTCACAGAAGAAAAAGTACTGCATAATTTTACTTTATATGGTATCTATTGTAGTTAAACTCACTGAAACAGAAAATAGAATAGTAGTTGCCAGAACTTGAGAGGATGAGGTAATGGGGAGTTTCTGTTCAGTGGGTATAAAGTTTAGTCATGCAAGATGAAAAAGTTCTAGAGATATGCTGTAAAACATTATGCCTATAGTTTACATACTGTAATATACACTTGAAATACTGTTAAAGGTAGATCTCAGGTTACATGTATTTTACTACACTGGAGGAGAAAGAGATGCATAAGTTACTTATTTTATAACTTAAAAAAACTTGAGAAAAATTCAGATAGGAGTAGCAAAAGCAAAGAGCTAGAAAACAGAGCCAGCTTAAATGACTTATCCACTGAAATGTATGAGTAAATATGTTGAACACTGCAATAAGCAGTAGACTCTTTATGTCTCAAACCCTTTACAAGCTGGATATTCACATATTTAGCATTTAACTATACTCTTAAAGGCAAGGGCATAGAATAACTGACTTGTGGTTCACTTAAGTAATTTCAGGTGATCTAGTTTTGGCTCTGAAATACTCATTATAAAAGCATCATTAAATTAAATAACCATAGAAAGGAAGAGGTATGTGAAACATATTGCAAGTTTCTCACCAAGTAGGAAAGATCCATACTAAGATTATTGCCTTTGACATGAACATTTTTAAAAAATCAAGAGGACATCTGGTCAAGATGGCTTGGTCACTTCTTGCATAGATGCATCTTCTCTGATCCAAAAATATACATATATGCATGAATACATACATACAATATACATGGTTATGTATGTATGTATATATCTACAACATACATACATATTCATACATACAAAGATACACACAAAGACAAAACTAGGCTCAAAAACAAGATAAATATTTCTGTGAAAGAGAAAAACAGAAACTTCAAGTGATAATAGAGGATGAAACTCTTCCTGGTATTCCTCTGCAATTATTGTTTTATATTTTTTTAACTTTATATAAATGGTGTTATACTGTATGAGTTCTTCTGCATCTACCTGTTTAAATTTTTAAAAAATAGACTTTATTTTTAAAAGTTTTAGATTTATAGAAAAATTGAGGGGATAGTACAAAGAATTCCCATACACCCCACACCCAGTTTCTCTTATAATTAACATCTTACATTATTACAGTACATTTCTTAAAATAAATCAATCAATATTAGTGTATTATTATTAACTAAAGTCCTGTTTGGGACTCTCTGTGCTTCCTGGATTTGATTGACTATTTCCTTTCTCATATTAGGGAGTTTTTGACTATAATCTCTCCAAATATTTTATCAGACTCTTTCTCTTTCTTCTTCTGGTACCTCTATAATTCAAATGTTGCTGCATTTAATGTTGTCCCAGAAGTCTCTGAGACTGCCTTCAATTCTTTTCATTCTTTTTTCTTTATTCTGTTCCTTGGCAATTATTTCTACCATTCTATCTTCCAGCTCACTTATTTGATCTTCCTCTATCTGCTATTGATTCCTTCTAGTGTATTTTTAATTTCAGTTATTGTATTGTTCATCATTGTTTGTTCTTTAATTCTTCTAGGTCCTTGTTAAATATTTCTTGTATTTTCTCCATTCTATTTCCAATATTTTGGATCACCTTTACTATCATTATTCTAAATTCTTTTTCAGGTAGATTGCCTATTTACTCTTCATTTATTTGGTCTTATGGATTTTTACCTTGCTCCTTTGTCTGCAACATTTCTCTGTCTCCTCATTTTGTTTAACTTACTGTGTTTGGGGTCTCCTTTCCACAGACTGCAGGGTCATAGTTCCTCTTGCTTCTGGTGTCTGCCCCAAGTGGGTGAGGTTGGTCCAGTGGTTTGGGTAGGCTTTCTGGTGGTGGTGGGGAACTGGTGCCTTTGTTCTGGTGGGTGAAGGTTGGATCTTGTCCCTCTGATGGGCAGTGCCATGTCAGGTGGTGTGCTTTAGGGTGTCTATGAGCTTAGTATGACTTTAGGCAGCCTGTCTGATAATGGGTTCCTATCCTGCTAGTTGTTTGATGCTCAACATCACTCATTATTAGAGACATGCAAATCAAAACTACAGTGATATATCACCTCACACTGATCAGAATGATCATCAAAAAAATCTACAAACAATAAATGCTGGTGAGGGTGTGGAGAAAAGGGAACCCTCTTGCACTGTTGGTAGGAATGTAAATTGATACCAACACTATGGAGAACAGTATGGAGGTTCCCTAAACAACAGAAAACAGAACTGCCATATGATCCAGCAATCCCACTACTGGGCATATACCCCAAGAAAACTACAATGCAAAAAGACACATGTACCCTCAGTGTTCACTGCAGCGCTATTTACAATAGCCAGGACATGAAGGCAACCTAAATGCCCATTGACAGATAAATGGATACAAATGTGGTACTTAGCGATAAAAAGGAATGAAACTGGGTCATTTGTAGTGATGTGGATGGACCTAGAGGCTGTGATACAGAGTAAGTCAGAAAGAGAAAAATAAATATTGTATATTAATGTATATGTATGGAATCTAGAAAGATGGTACAGATGAGCTTATTTGCAGGGCAGGAATAGAGATACAGATGCAGAGAATGGACATGTGGACACAGCAGAGGAAGGAGAAGGTAAGATGAATTGGGAGAGTTGGACTGACATATATACACTGCTGCTGCTGCTGTTAAGTCGCCTCAGTCGTGTCTGACTCTGTGCAACCCCATAGACGGCAGTCCACCAGGCTCCCCCGTCCCTGGGATTCTCCAGGCAAGAACACTGGAGTTGGTTGCCATTTCAGTCTCCAATGCATGAAAGTGAAAAGTGAAAGTGCAGTCGCTCAGTCATGTCCGACTTTAGCGACCTCATGGACTGGAGCCTACCAGGCTCCTCCAGCTATGGGATTTTCCAGGCAAGAGTACTGGAGTGGGTTGCCATTATATACACTACCATGTGTAAAACAGATAGCTAGTGGGAAGCTGCTGTATAACACAGGAAGCTCAGCCAGTGTTCTGTGATGACCTAGAAGGGTGGGATGGGGTTTGGGGTAGGAGGGAAGCTCAACAGGAATAGGATATATATGTACTTACAGCTGATTCATGTTGTATAGCAGAAACCAACACAACATTGTAAAGCAATTATACTCCAAAAAAAAAAAAAAAAAACCAAAAAACACAAAACAATAAAGTCCATTTAGATTTAGATTTCCTTAGTTTTTCTCTAACATCCTTTTTGTGTTCCAGGACTCCATCCAGGATATCATAGTACATTTAGTTTTCCTATGTCTTTAGCCTCCTCTTTGCTATGGCAGTTTCTCAAACTTTTCTTGTTTTTAATGATCTTGACATTTTTGAGGAGTACTGGTCAGATATTTTATAGGATGTTCCACTACTAGAATTTTTCTGCTGTTTTCTCATGGTTATATTGTGGTTATGGATTACTAGAAGGAAGATTATAGAGAAAAAGAAGCGACTCTGATCACATTATATCAAGCATACATACTATCAACATGATTTATGACTGACCTTTGCTTTGATTGCCTGACTGAGGCAGTGTTTGTTAGGTTTCTACACTGTAACATGATTTTTTTTTCCCTGTATTTCCATACTGTACTGTTTGGAAAGAAGTCACTAAGAGTAGCTCAAAATTAAGTGGTTGGGAGTTATGCTTCCTTTCCTTGAGGCAGAGAATCTGCTAGTAAACTATTTTTTAAATTAATTAATTAATTTTAATTGGAGGGTAATTACAATTTTGTGGTGGTTCTTGACATACATTGACATGAATCAGCCACTGGTGTACATGTGTCCATCCATCCCGAGCCTTCCTCCTCCCTCCTACCTCCCTCCCCATCCCATCCCTCCAGGTTGTCCCAGTGTATCGGCTTTGAATGCCCTGCTTCATGCATCAAACTTGGACTGGTGATCCAACTTGGTGATCAAACTTGGATCTGATTCACATATGGTAATATACATGTTTCAATGCTAGTCTCTCAAATCATCTCACCCTCGCCTTCTCCCATAGAGTCCAAAAGTCTGTTCTTTATATCTCTGTCTCTTTTGCTCTCTTGCACATAGGGGTATCATTACCATCTTTCTAAATTCTATATATGTTAATATACTGTATTGGTGCTTTTCTTTCACTTTGTATAATAGGCTCCAGTTTCATCTACATTATTAGAACTGAGTAAAATGCATTCTTTTTAATAGCTCAGTAATATTCCATTGCGTATATATACCACAACTTTCTTATTCATTCATCTGCCAATGGACAGGTTGCTTCCAATTCTTCTTCATGTGATATTTGTCTCCTCTCCCTCATTTATTGATTCACTCAATGATTTTATTATCAGTATTGACTCACAGATATTCTATACTTTGGGTTATAATCCAATATTAATTTACTTAGTTTGTTGTACAAATTGTTCTATCTTTAGTTATTGGAAACTCTCAGTTGGCTCCTGTGTGCCTTTGACATATCCCCAACAATATTTTTACATTATTTTGAGCACCTGCTTACTTTCTTGCACTACAGCATGTTCAGCATCTTTTCTCCCATTCCTTCATTGAGGTTGTGTTATATATCTGTAATAGTTAAATTCTCATCACAGTCTGCATTCTTTCCAGGGATTACTCAATCTCCTAAATGATTTTTAAAAAAATATTTATATTAAGGGTCCTTCTTTATGCTGTACAGTTTCATGGATTTTGACAAATGCATTCCTCACATCCACTATTATACTATCATACAGAAAATTTATACTGCCCTAAAAATCCTCTGTGTTCACCCATTCCTCTCTTCTCCACTCCTCCTGAAGTCCTGGCAACCATTGTTTACTGTTCCTACAGTCTTGTGTTTTTCAGAATGTCATATAATTGAAATCATACAATATGTAGTCTTTTCAAACTAGCTTCCTCACGTATTAATAAGCATTTATAGTCCCTCTGTCTTTTTGTGACTTGGCAGATTATTTCTTTTTATTGCTGAATTATATCCCATTGTATAGATGTAGCACAGATGAATGTATCCACTCATCTACTGAAGGACACCTTGATTGCTTCCAGTTTCTGGTAATTATGAATAAAACTGCTGTTAACAGTCACATGCTGGTTTTTGTATGAAAGTTTTTAAATCAATTGAGTAAATAACTAGGAACTTCATTACTGGATTGTATGGCAAAGCATGTTTAACTTGGTAAGATACTGCCAAACTATCTTCCAAAGAGGTTGTGCCATTTTGTATAACAGCAATGAATAAAAGTTCCTGTTGTTTAGCATCCTCAATAGTATTTGGCATTGTCAATTTTAGCCATTCTAATAGGTGTGTAATGGCACCTCATTATTATTCTATTTTGCAATTTCCGGGTGACAAATGATGATGAGCTTCTTTTCATATGCCTATTTGACATGTATATAACTTCTCTGGTGAGGTGTCTGTTCCTTTGCTCATTTATAAATTGGGTAGTTTGTTTTACTACTGGTGAGTGTTAGGAGTTCTTTGTTGTATTTTGGATATAAGTACTTTATGAGACATGTGTTTTGCAAATATTTTCTTCCAGTCTGTGGCTTGTCTTTTGATTCTCTTAAAACCATCTTTCATATAGCAAAGTTTATAATTTTAATAAAGTAGGATTTATCAATTTTTTGTTTCATAAATCATCCTTTTGGTGTTATACCTATAAATACATCACCAAACACAATGTCACTTAAATTTTCTGTTTTCTTCTAGAAGATTCATAATATTATGTTTTACATTTAAATCTATAATCTAGTCTGAGTTAATTTTTTGAAGAATGTAAAATCTGTGTCTAGATTCTTTTTTTGCATGTGGATATCCAGTTGTTCTAACAAAATTTGTTGAAAAGATTATCCTTTCTCCATTGAGTTGCCTTTGCTCCCTTATCAAAGATCAGTTCACTATATTTGTGAAAGTTTATTTCTGGAGTCTTTATTTTACTCAATTTCTTTTGTTTTCAACCAGCATCAAATTACTTGATTATAGTTAGTCTTAAAGTTAGGTAACATCAGTCTTTCAACTTTGTTCTTCTTCAGTATTGTGTTGAGCATTCTGGATATTTTCTCTTCCCATATAAACTTAGAATTAGTGTGTCTATATCCACATAATAGTTTGCTGGGGATTTTTTTGGGGGACTGTGTCTTCCAATCTATGAACAGAGGATATCTCTGCATTTATTTATGTCTTTAATTTTTCACCAGGGTTTTATATTTTTCTGCATATAGATCCTACACATATTTTGTTAGATTTGTACCTTAGTATTTCACTATTTTTTGGTGGTATTATAAAGGGTGTTGTGCTTTTTATTTCAATTTTAATGGTTCATTTCTTGGTATACAGGAAAGCAATTGATTTTTCAAATACAAATCTTATATCCTCCAACTTTCACGTACTCCTTAGTTCCAGTAATTGTTTCATGTTCTTGTTGATAGATTGGAATTTTCTACAAAGACATACATGTCACCTGTTAACAAAGATAGTTTTATTTTTTCCTTCCCAATCTGTGTGCTTTTTAATTTCCTTTCCTTCTCTTTTTGCACTAGCTAGAATTTCCAATACAGAGATGAAAAGAAATTGAAAGAGGGGACATACTTGTATAGATTCTGATCAAAGGGGAAAACACCTAGGCTTTCACCATTAAGTATGATGTTAGCTGTGGGGTTTTGTTGATATACTTTACCAAGTTGAAAATGTTCCCCTCTATTCCTAGTTTGCTAAGAGTTTGTGTCATTAATGGGTGTTTGTATTTTGTCAAATGCCTTTTCTACATAAACTGAAATAATATTTTTCTTCTTTAGTCTGTTGGTGTGGTGGATTACATTAATTGGTTTTCAAAAGTTGAATCAGTCTTGGATATCTGGAAGAAATCCCATTTAATAGTGATATATAATTCTTCTGATACATTGTAGGATTCGATTTCCTAATATTTCACTTTTTAATCAAAATATTTTGATTTTCCTAATACAACAGTCCCCCTTTATCCAGTTTCAATTTTTGTGGTTTCAGTTACAAAGGTCAACTGTGGTCTGAAAATATTAAATGGAAAATTCCAGAAATAAACAATACATAAGTTTTAAACTGTACACCATTCTGAGTAGTATGATGAAATCTTGTACCATCCCACTCTATCCTGCTCTGTCCCACCCAGGACATGAATCATGCCTTTGTTCAGCATATCCACCCTGTATGCCCCATTAAATAGTCATCTTGGTTATCAGATCAACCATCACAGTATTGCAGTGCTTATGTTTAATAAGTTAAACATAAGTTAATAATGGCCACAAAGCTCAAGAGTAGTGATGCTGCCAATTTGGATATTCCATAAATTAAAATTTTTCATAGGTAGGTATTGTTGCTCAGTTGCTCAGTCAAGTCTGACTTGTCATGACCTCATGGACTGCAGCATGCCAGGCTTCCCTGTCCTTCACCATCTCCAGGAGTTTGCTCAAACTCATGTCCATTGAGTCAATGATGCCATCCAACCATCTCATTTTCTGTTGCCCCCTTCTCCTCATGCCCTCAATCTTTCCCAGCTTCTGAGTCTTTTCCAGTGTGTCAGCTCTTCACATTAAATGACCAAAGTATTAGAGCTTCAGCATCAGTCCTTCCAATGAATATTTAGGGTTGATTTCCTTTAGGATTGACTGGTTTGATTTCCTTGCAGTCCAAGGGACTCTCAAGAGTATTCTCTAGCACCACATTTTGAAAGCATCAATTCTTTGGTACTCAGCCATCTTTATGGTCCAACTCTCACATCCATATATAAGAAAAAAACAAAAACAAAACTAAGTTTCAGTACAATCTGTGGTTTCAAGCATCCACTGGGGGTCTTGGAATGTATCTCCTGAAGATAATAGGGAACTACTCTATTTAGGACTTTTGCATCTATGCTCAAGAGAGATATTGGTTCATGTTCCTTCGTTACTGTAATATCTTTATCTGATTTTGGTATTAACCTAAGGCTGGTTTCAAAGTCAGTAAGAAAGTATTTCTTTTGCTTCTATTTTCTGGAAAAGACTGTAGCCAATGGATATTTTCTGCTCTCTTTTAGTGTATCAAATATATCTTTTTATAACTGTTAGTAAAATACCTTAGAGTTTGTAATATAGCTTTAAAACTAAGTCCACTATCACATAATATGATACCACTTGACAGATAGTAGAGATATCCTGTAACAGTTATACACACCAAATAAAATTCCTTCTTTCCATCCTTCATTCTATTTTTCCTGCCATCCATTACACTTATTCATATCCTCTAATTACCTATCATGTTGCTATTACTACTTGGAACAGTTATCTTTCAGATCATTTAAAAATAGGAAATTAAAAATTCTATTTCACCTTCATGTATCCTTTCTCCTATACTCTTCCTTTCTTTATAGAGATCTATTTTCTGACATATATAATTTTTCCTTCTCTCTGGAGAACTTTTAAACAGAAATATTTCTTGTAAGGCAGGTCTCCTGGTGACAAGTTCCCTCAGTTTTTCTTTGATAGTCTTTATTTTTCCTCCACTTTTGAATGACTGTTTTTCCTGGATACTGAATTATAGGCAGGTATTTTTCCCTTTCATCACTTTAAATATTTTACTCCACTCTCTTCTTGCTTGCATGATTTCTGAGGAGAAATCCAATGTAATTATTATCTTTATTTCTCTATTGGTAAAAGAGTTTTTCTCTGGCGGTTTCCAAGATTTTCTCTTGGCCTTCAGTTTTCTGTGTTTGAACATTATATGCTTAGGTGTTTTTTTTTGGGGGGGGGGGCTATTTATCCTACTTTGTGTTCTTTGCTTGGATCCTGGATCTGTAATACAGTGTCTGTCATTAATTTTGGAAAATTCTCAGTCATTCTTACTTCAAATATTTCTTTTTTTCCCCTTCTGCTCATTTCTTCTTCCACTATTCCAATAATATGCATGGTACACCTTTTGAAATTGTCCTTGGATATTCTGTTACATTTTTAAAGTCTTTTTTTTTTCAATCTTTGCATTTCAGTTTGGAAGGTTCCTATTGACATGTCTTCAAGCTACTAACCGGAGAAGGCAATGGCACCCCGCTCCAGTACTCTTGCCTGGAAAAATCCCATGGATGGAGGAGCCTGGAAAGCTGTGGTCCATGGGGTCACTGAGGGTCAGACACGACTGAACGACTTCACTTTCACTTTTCACTTTTATGCATTGGAGAAGGAAATGGCAACCCACTCCAATTGTTCTTGCCTGGAGAATCCCAGGGACGGGGGAGCCCGGTGGGCTGCCGTCTATGGGGTCGCACAGAGTCAGACACGGCTGAAGTGACTTAGCAGCAGCAGCAAGCTACTAATTCAATCTTTCCTTGTCTGTATCCAGTCTGCTGATAAGCCTATCAAAGGCATTGTTTTTTTTTTTTTTTTGGCTATGCCACATGGTTTACAGAATCTCAGTTCCCTGACCAGGGATTGAACCTGACAATGAAAGCCCAGAATCCTAACCACTAGGCCACAGGGAACTCCCAAAGGCATCATTTCTGTTACACTGTTTTTGATTTCTTACATCTCTTTCTAGAGTTTCTATCTGTCTGCTTATATTATTCATTTGTTCTTGCATGTTGTAAACTATTTCTAGCAGACTCATTAGCATATTAGCTATAGCTATTTTTAAAAAACGTGTGTCATATCTGAGCTTGGTTCTGATGTTGGTTTTGTCTCTTGAGACTGTGGTTTATCTTTTGGTAAGCCGTATCATTTCTTTTTTGTTGAAAGGAAAAAATCATTTATTTTTTGTTACGTTATGTGTAACACAGTAGAAACTGAGATAAACAGGCCCTTCATGTGAGGTTTTATGTTAATCTGGCTAGAAGTTGGGCTATGTTTAATGTTTGCTTTAGCTGTAGGTTGTCAGAGGTTTTTCAGTTTCCTCTAATATCCTTGTTTTTGTCTCCCTTGTTTTCTTTGAGTTTCCCTAAAAACATTTTAGAGTTTGAGCCTTGTAGGTTCTTCAGCTATAATTCATAGTTATCATACTGAAGACCTGTTGATGTGGTAGTAAGGTGCAGGGTATGGGAAAACATTCTGCATCTTATAATAAAGTCTCAGGCATTTACTGTGCCCATGTATCCAGCCTGTAACCTTCACAAGTATTTCACAGCTTTTATTCTCTTTCTTATAGATGACACAGTAAGACTAGAGGGGCCTGGAGTTCAGTAATTTCCCTTCTCCCACACTAGAGAAGGCTTTGGTTAAGTTGTTTTACTTTCTGGATAGCTCTTTGTTAGGTAGACGCTCTGGATGTATTTCAAGTTGATTCCTTTTTCTATCAACATGCCAGAAACAGAAGACTTATTCTTGGCTCTTTACATTGAGAACCCAGTGGGGTTCCTGGAGGTAAAAGTCATGAAAATGCGGGGGCCCCCTTAGACTGTGGCCTCCAGAAGTTTATTACTCAAACACTAATCTATACTCTGTTTCCTGCAATTTGTCAAAGTTACCACTTAAGTGTCCCTACCAATTTATGGCTCAGTGCTTTCTGCTTCTGATAAGCAGATCTGGGAAGTGATTCTTGGTAATTGCCTGTCTCTTCAGACTTCATGGTTGCAGTTTGCTCTCTGACTTCAAATCTCTGATGAATCCAAGAAAAGTCATTGATTTTTTAGTCTGTTCAGCTGTTCTTCCTGTTGTAAGACAGTAGTGATGACTTCTAAGCAGTTTACATGTTGGCACTGAAACCCAAAGTCTCAAACAAAACATTTTTCATTCAACATTGTTTCATCCATGTTGATACCTGTAGTTCTGTTTCGTTCATTTTTTCTTCCATATCATATTCTATTTTATGAATTCACCATGCTTTATCCATTCTCTTGCTTATGAACATGCATGTTGTTCACAACCAATGCTACTATGAGCATCCTTATAACATCTCCTAATGTGCATGTATAAAAGTTTCCCTAGGATAGATACCAAGAAGTGGGATTACTGACCTACAGTGTTGAGCATCTTTCATTTTACTGAGTATTGCCACAATGTTCTTGAAAGTGGTTATACTCATTTATATTCACCCAGCAGTATATTAAAGAATTCTTACTATTCCATACATTCACCAGTACTTGGCATTGTCAGGCCTTTAAATGTATGCCAAATGTAAAAAAGGTATTAAATGATATTAAGTAGTATCTCATTGTAGTTTTATTTTGCATTTCTTTGATTACTAATGAGACTTTATATGTTAACTGGTCATTTGTGTTTTCTCCCCTATGAACTGCCTGTTCATATCTTCTGGCCATTTTTATTGGATTGCTTGTCTCTTTCTTATTGATTTATAGAGAAAGATTTCCTTCAAATATCTCAAAAAGCACAAACCATCTAAAAAATACTGATGATTTAATTATGTCAAAATGAAAGACTTCTGCTTAACAAAAGACATCAGAAACAATGTTAAAAATATAAGCTACTCACCTGGTGCAGCAAAGGTTTGTATCTAGAATTCTAAAATAAAATCTATAGGTAATACTAAAACCTAAACAATCAAAATCTATAAATACTATTAAAAACTAAATAAATAATGGGAAAGAAACAGAACAGGCAATTCACAGACGGTTCCTGAAAGGCTAATGAATGTATGAATACATGCATAACTTCATTGGAAATCAGGAACATTGAAATTAAAACCATGAGATACCTTTCGAATATATTAGACTGGCCAAAATAAAAAGTCAAATATTTTAAAGTCTCAGCAAAGATGTGAAAGAGATTTCTTAAACTCTGCTCACGGAGGTGAAAATATACGTATCTTATATTACCATGATTCCACTCCTAGATATATAACCTAGAACAGTGATTCTTAAAACGTCACTCAGACCAGCATCATCATCAGTATCTCCTGGGAACATGGAAATGCAAATTCTCAGGTCCTACTCCAGATGTACAGAACAAAAAATTCTAGGGGCAGAACCCAGCAATCTGTGTTTTAACAAGCCTTCCAGAGGATTCTGGTACATGCTAACGTTTGAGAATCACTGCAATAGAGCAATGTTTTTCTGGCCCTTTTGACTGAGATCTATAGGAAGAAATGCATTTTATATTCTGGCCCACACACATATCACACACAAAAGCACAATAAACAAAAGCTTCAAAAAACAATAATTATCCTTAGTAATCTATGGACTGCACTTTGATATTTTCTATTTCTTTAAAAAATTGCTGCTTGTGACCTACTAATAGTAATCTAAAGTTTGAAAAACTGTTCTAGAGAAACTCCTGTACATGTGCAACAGGAGATGTGTACAATAGTATTTGTTGCAGAACTGTCTATAATGGAAAAAAAAGAAAAGAAAAAATCTTCAGGAGAATGGATAAATGAATTACAGTATCTTTCTACAATGGAATACTACACAGTTCTTACATCTTTAGAAATAAATTTTAAAAACATGTATATTGAGTCAAAAAGCAAGTTGTAGAAGGATAGTTTAAAAATAAATAAAATTACATGTTGTTTATGAATATACAGATTTATAGTAAAAGTATAAAACATGCGTGGGAATGATAAATGGAAAACACAGGATGGTGGTTACCACTGGAAAAGAGAAAGGGGAATGGGAGTAGTGAGGGATACATGAAAGTTTCCAGGTGTCTCTGTAAGGCCTTAGTTTTAAAAATCAACCAAATGTGGAAATTGTTAAGAATTGATAGGGAATTCCCCGGCAATCCAGTGGTTAGGGTTCCGCACTCTCACTGCCAAGGGCCTGGGTTCAATCCTGGTCAGAGAACTAAGATCCCACAAGTCGTGTGGTGCAGCCAAGGGGAAAAAAAAGGCAAGAATTGGTAAAGAGAGTTGGTTAGGTACAAAGGTTCTTGCTATATTATTCTCTGTAACTTTTCATAATTAATAATTTTCATAATAAAAAATAAAAATCCAGCTACCCTTGAACATCAAGAATATATTAGAAATGTAATCACTCAAAGGAAACTGCTTAATAATCCTTGACAACACCTTTTTAAAAATTTAGGGACAGCCAGAAGCTAACATTTTTTTTCTGGTTTTGTTTTTTATATGCTCCAGGGGCTTGTGTTGCTTTTTTGAGTGACATGATCATGAAATTTTCACTTCTGGATGTAACACATACCATGATTGTGACATAATGATCTGACCAACCAAATGAGGATTATTTACAACTTTTCTTAGATATTTGCCAATTCCTCAAGGCTTAGAGGCCCTGTGCTTTCACTTTGCTGCTAAGCTACCAGCAATTTAAGTCATATGTCATATGAAAGCCAGGTGGAGCATTCTGAAGAGAAAACTCATGTGGTATAGCAAACCCTACTCACAACCAGGCACATGGCTACTAGATATGGTGGGCCTATGAGTTTTTCTTTAGTTTAGGGTTTCTAGTGGGCATGGACTAGAGTCTGATCAAGATTTCTTTAAAATTTTTGTTTTTTAAATAAAATTCTAAGGATAGCTTATGACGTTAGAAAACCACAATGAACATCATAGGAAATAGGCTACTTATAGAGTCAGAGCTACTTATATAGCAGAGAATTAATAGTAAAGGTCAAAGAAAAACACAATCACTGTGCCTATGTCATGATTCTTTGGTATAATCAAAGCTAATACAAAAGTATTACTTTAAGTAGAGGTTAATAAAAATGAAAACAACCCATTTTTTTTTCTTGGTTTGGCCTATACCTTGTTTGGCTCCCCTGGATTATATGAAGAAAACATAGGAATTTTTCGGATCTCTTCCTCTGACAAACGATTTCTCTGGATCTCATCTTCTGGGACAAATTCTATTGGCTGCGTCAGCTTCTTAGGCCCAGTCCAACACTGCTCAGGTGAATTATCAATAACTTTTGCCACATGGAGACTGGGACCTTTACCCTGTGCTGCCTGTTTTCCCTTGTCCTGGAGTAATGACGGGTTCTCAGCTGTGCCACTATCTCCCACTGATGTAGCTGAGACCAGTGAGTGGGAAGCAAAGGGTTCACCTCTCATTAGTTGGAACTCTTCAAGACGTTTTTTCATTATCATCTCTTGGTAAAAACTTTCCAGCTTGTTCATGGGATCACCTTTGTTCTTCTTTTGGGGTTCATCTGGATCAAGACAAAGAGATACGGAAGTTCTACAAAGCCTACCAAAACAACCTTTGACAAATTAATAAAAATTAAATCTTGAATCTCAGATAATGAAACTCTGCTGGGACAGGTATTTACAACCTGTGAAAAATGACAATAATATATAGCTATGTTATTACAGTGCATCTTGGGCAAGCCCGGGACTATGGTGAGGCAAGTGAGGCACCTGGGGTCCAAAATTGAGGTGCTCACTCTCAGGGTCATGCAAGTACATGCATCTAATTGATAAAGGCATTTGAAAAAATGTAACTAGTATGGCATTATCACACTTCACAAAATTAATAATAATCCCTTACCATTATCTACTACTGAATTCATATTCAAATGGCCCTGATTTTCTCAAAGATGTCTTTTTACACTTGGTTCAAGATCTAAACCAGCCATTGGCTGTTGTCTTTAAAGCTTCATTAAAACACACACACACACACACACACACACACACATACACATACACACACACACAGAGCTTCCCTTCTTTCTCAGCCCTCAAACCTTTTTTCCCCCAATCCCACTTATTCATTAGAGAAGCCACATCATTTGTTCAAAACAAATGAATTTAATTGGTTGTTCCTCATGATATTATTTAACTTGTTCCTCAATCCCCTCTATTTCTTACAAACTGGTAGTCAAATCTAGAGCTATGCTACCATGTGGCCACTAGCCACATGAGTCTATTTAAATTAATTTTGTAAATGTTAGTTCCTCTGTTAAACTACGAATATCAAATGTTCAACAAGCACATGTGGCTACTAGATATCATTCTGGGCAGAATAAAGACCATTTACATTATTGTGAAAAGTTATATTGGATATTGCTGGTCTAGATTTGAGTTCAATATTTTTAGGCAAGAATCCTCCATATATTATATAGATGTGTATTTCCAATTACATCATATCGTTAGGCACATAATGTTCAGTGGTCCCATTTCTAGTGATGTTAAAATTGATCAGTAGATTCAGGTGCTTTTGGTCTGATCCTTCCATTATTAAGTTTTCCCATTTGCTTTTTAACTAAGGGGTTTGCATCCATTGATGACCATTGCTTAAATCCATTAATTTATTAAGAGTTGTAAAGAGGGGCTCCTCTAATTCTATTATTTATTTTGTACTTATTATTTCTATTATTTCTTCTGTATTAATTATTTGGAATCCTATAATGGACTTACCATCATCAACTATTTGGTTTTGCTACATAAGTTCATATAGGAAAAGTAGGACAAATGCTTGATTTGTTTCCCATTATTTTTCAACTATAAGAGTTTAATGAGTTGGTACTTTAAAAGTGTCCAATGGTGACCAATGATTATTTTTAGTATAATTGTGAGACATGTATTTTCATATATTTCATGTGTTTCAATTAAATGTAGTCATTCTTTTTAGTGATCAAGTTATTCCACTTAGGATCAGTGCATGTGTGTAAGGTTGCTTCAGTTGTGTCCAACTCTTTACAACCCTATAGAATGTAGCCTGCTAGGCTCCTCTGTCCATGGGGATTCTCCAGGCAAGAATACTGGAGTGGGTTGCCATGCCCTCCTCCAGGGAATCTTCCCCACCCAGGGATTGAACCCATGTCTCCTGAGGATCTTGCATTGCAGGCAGATTCTTTATCACTGAGCTACCGGGGGAAGCCCTAGGATCAGTGAAAGTCCCTTAAAATTGGCTCCTGTACTGCTTTCTAGCTTTCTGGCATAGCAAGATATCTTAAGTTCATCTTACATATTTCCTGACTCAAAAGTGAAATATTTCTCTAAGGACCACTGGCTCCTGTTAATGTGAAATAGTATTTAGAAACAACAATATGTTGCTAAATCTGTTCATAAATGTTGAGTTGTTGTTGCTTCTAGGCCTTTTTCAGTGAACAAAAGTAGGAAAATTTTTATGAAAAATAAACCATAAATTTATACTGGTATTTCCACTTCAAATTAAGATTACAAGATTATTACTCAAGTTCATGATTTTTGACTTGTATCTCTCTCACATGTGCTTAGGATACTGGCTCCTAATGATATTAACAAAATTATTTATTAGCTTTTTCCTACAATATATAGAATTTTTAAATGTCAATAACAATACTAACATGATTATCAACAATAAAACTACTGAATACAGTTTTAAAATTCTTTGTCCTTTAAATTATATCCCATTAGGAATATGCAAATATTATTTAAAATCATTTTCTCTGTATGGTTATGATACCAACTTTATTCATAGGCTAATTTGCTTCAGGCTGTTTATAAATTTTAGGGATTTATTTTTTCCCTTTTGATTAATTTTTAAAATTATGCAAAACATTTACATGGGTCTAAAATGAAAACGAGGGCTTCCCTCATAGCTCAGTTGGTAAAGAATCTGCCTGCAATGCAGGGGACCCCGGTTTGATTACTGGGTTGGGAAGAATTGCTGGAGAAGGGATAGGCTACCCACTCTAGTATTCTTGGGCTTGCCTTGTGGCTTAGATGGTAAAGAATTCACCTGCAATGCGGGAGACCTGGGTTCAGTCCCTGAGTTGGGCAGATCCCCTGGAGAAGGGAAAGACTACCCACTCCAGTATTCTGGCCTGGAGAATTCCATGGACTGAATAGTCCATGGGGTCACAAAGAGTCAGACATGACTGAGCAACTTTCACTTCACTAAAGTGAAAACTGTATTATACAGTACCTTCAAAGAAGTCTCACTTTCCATCTCTGTAAACTTCATCCCACTCCTTTCCTTCTCCATAAATAATCATTTTACTAGTTTTGGTTTTATGGTTCCATTGTTTCTTTTTTGAAATATAAGTAAACAGGCACAAACACATAACACATGCACACACACACGTATGTGTGTTTATGTTTTTGTTTAGTTGGTCAGTTATGTCCAACCAACTCTTTTGCAACCCCACGGACTGTAGCCCACCAGGCTCCTCTGTCCATGGGATTTCCCAAGTAAGAATACTGGAGTAGGTTGCTATTTCCTTCATATATATATATATATATATATATATATTTCAGTATATCCCTTTCTCCTATATAAAAGGTAACTTACTATAAACACTGTTCTACAACTTACTTCTTTGCACTTAACAATATAACCTGGCAATAATTCCATGTTAATGTATAGAGCTCTTTTCTTTCTTTTAGTTGCATAGTACTTCACTGTGTGGATGTACAAGAGTTTATTCAACTACCCCCTACTGATGCACCCTGGTGTTGTTTCCAGTCTTTACTGCTACTGTGAATAATGCCCTGACAAACAGCCTGTGCATAAAGGATTTTGTATTTTCTCAGTATATCTTTAAAATTGATTCTAAGAACTGGCACTGCTGAGATAAAGGGTAAATGTATAACAAATTTTTCTCTATGTATTTCTAAATTTCACTCTGTAAGAATTGTATTAGTCTGTATTTCCACCAGCAAGGTATAAGAATAGTTACGAAAGGATTTCTTAAGACCTAATAAGCAGTAACTATTAAGGAATATATTGACAAATTCAACTACATTAAAATTAAAAGCTTCTGTTCATCAAAAATATCCTAAAGAAAAAACTCACAGAATGGGAAAAGATATTTGTCATTCAAATAATTGATAAAGAAGAGAATCACTAGGAAAATGGGCAAAAGACAGAAAAAGGTGCCTTGCAAAAGAGGAAATACATTTGCTAATAAATACAAGGAAAGTGCTCAATATCAGAATTCAGGGAAATACTAATTAAGAAGGGAATACCATATTGGCAAAAAATAAAAAAGAATACCAATACCACATGTCAGTGGCAATTTTACAGATTGCAGATTACAGAATCAGTGCAACAGAAAACAGGGGAAATATGGAGAAAAATCAATGAAACCAAAAGCTGGTTCTTTGAAAAGATTAACAAAATGGCAAATTCTTAGCTAGACAAACCAAGAAAATAAGGAAGACAAAAATGACTAAAGTCAAGAATTAAAAGGGAGGCATCATTACTGATCCTATACCAATAGAAACAATTAAAAGGGAAAATTATATATAACTTTAGGCCAACAAATGAGAAAGCTTAGATGAGTGAACAAATTCCTAGGAAGATATGAATTACCAAAGCAGTCTTAAGAAGAAAAAGAATAGCTGAAAACCTTATAATAAGAGAGCTTGAATTAGTGATCAACAAACTGCTCACAAAGAAAAGTCCAGATTCAGATGGTTTCACTGGTGAATTCTACCAAATATTTAAGAAATAATATCAATCCTGCACACTTTCAGAAAATAAAGGAGGAGGTAATATTTTCCAACTTATCTATTATGTCATTATTACACTGAAACCAAGTTTAAAAAGATACCACAAGCAAAGAAAAATCACAGGCCAATATCTCTCATGAAAATAGACAAAAAATCCTCAATAAAATATTAGCAAGCCTAATCCAGCAACATATAAAAATGATTATAATTATATACTTGCAAGTGGGTTTATCCCAGGAATGAAAGATTGTTTTAACATATAAATAGCAGTTAATAAAATGTCATATTAACAGACTAAATCTTTAAACCACATACTCACTACAGTAGGCGCAGAAAAAACAGTAAATGAAATCTAACACCCATTCATGATTTTCAAAAAACTCTCAAATAACTAGGAATAGAAGGGAACCTCTTCAACCTGCATGGGGTAGGCACCAAAGATGTCTGCACCCTGCGATCTTTGAAAATGTCGCATGGTAAAAGGGACTCTGCAGATGTGATTGTCACTGATTATGGTGGTGGGCCCAATGTAATTATAAGGGTCCTTACAAGAAGGAGGAAGAAGGGTCAGAAACAGTAGAAATGTAGGATGGAAGTAGAGGTAAGAGTAATGTGAGGAAGGGGCCATTAACCAAGAAATGCAGGTAGATTCCAGAAGCTGAAAAAGGCTCCCCTAGAGAACCCCAGAAGGAATATAGCCCTGTGAACATCTTGATTTTAGGACTTTTGACCTCTACAACTGTAAGAGAAAAATTCTGTGTTGCTTTAAACTGTTAAATTTATGGTAATTAGTTGCAGCATCCATAAGAAAGTAATATATTTCTAAAGGCATGCACAAAAAATCTAGAGGTAAGATCACAGTTAATGGTTAAAAACTGAATGTTTTCCCCCTAAGACTGGGAACAAGGCAAGGATGTCTGCTCTCACTATTGCTGAAATAAATTATAGAAAATCAAAATAAAGGAAGATACCTTCGATATTCATGGATTAGAATATTCAATATTATTAAAATGGAAATTTCCCCAAAATTGAATTACAGATTCAGTATGTCCTTATAAAAATTCCAGCAGGCCTTTTTTTTTTTTTTTTGTAGAAAAATTGACAAGCTGCTTCTAAATTTACATGGAAATATAAAGGACCTAGAATAACCAAAGAAATTTTGAGAAAGAGAAACAAAATTGGAGGAATTATACTATCTGATTTTGAAACTTACTATAAAGGTAAGGAGGTTCAGAGTATAAGGATAGGCATATATATTGGCATATAGATCAAGGAAACCAAACTGAGTGTCCAGAAATAAACTTATATTTTTGATCAACTGATTTTTCTACAAAAAATCTTCCCTGGTGGCTCAGTCAGTAAATAATCTGCTTGCACTGCAGGAGACCCAGGTTCAATCCCTGGGTCAGGAAGATACCCTGGAGAAGGAAATAGCAACTCACTTCAGTGTTCTTGTCTGGGAAATCCCATGGACAGAGGAGCCTGGTGGCTATAGTCCACATGCTTGCAAGAGTTGGACATGACTTAGTGACTAAACCACCATCACCATTTTTCTGCAAAAGTGCAGGGACAATTCAATGGGGAAATAATAATTTTTACAATAAACAATGCTGGGACAACTGGATATTCAAACACAAAATATGAACTTCGATCCTTTACTTAACACAGAAAAATGAACTTAAAATAGATAATAAATGTAACTGTAAAGGCTAAAACTATAAATATTCTAGAAGAAAACATAGGAGAATCTCTTTCTGACCTTGAATTCAGCAAAGATTTCTTAGATACGATACCAAAAGCATAAGTCATAAAAGAACAAATTAATAAATTGAACTTCATTAAAATTAAAAAAAATTGTTCTTCAAAATACATTATTAAGAAAATAAAAAAAAAATAGACTGGAAGAAAATATTTGCAAAGCATACATCTTGTAAAAGACTTGCATTCGGAATATACAAAGAACCTTTACCACTCAATACTAAGAAAGCAAACAACCCAATAAAAAACTGGGTAAAAGATTTACAGAAACTATAAAACTCTTAGAGGAAAACTTAGGCAGAAGACTCAATGACACAAATCAAAGCAAGATCCTCTATGACCCACCTCCTAGAGTAATGGAAATAAAAACAAAAGCAAACAAGTGGGACCTGATTAAACTTAAAAGCTTTGGCACAGCAAAGGAAACTGTAAGCAAGATGAAAAGACAACCCTCAGAATGGGAGAAAATAATAGCAAATGAAACAATTGACAAAGGATTCATTTCTAAAATATACAAGCAGCTCATACAACTCAATGTCAGAAAAACAAACAACCCACTCAAAAAGGAGGAAAAAGACCTAATCAGACATTTTTCCAAAGAAGACATACAGATGGCTAACACATGAAAAGATGCTCAACATTGCTCATTATTAGAGAAATGCAAATTGAAACTACAATGAGATATCACCTCATACCAGTCAGAATGGCCATCATCAAAACAATAAATGCTGGAAAGGGTGTGGAGAAAAGGGAATCCTCTTGCACTGTTGGTGGGAATATAAATTGATACAGCCATTATGGAACACGGTATGGAGATTCCTTAAAAAACTAGGAATAAAACAACCATATGACCCAGCAATTCCACTCCTAGGCATATACCCTGAAGAAATCAAAATTGAAAAAGACACATGTATCCCATTGTTCACTGCAGCACTATCTACAATAGCTAGAACATGGAAACAACCTAGATGTCTATCGACAGATGAATGGATAAAAGAAGCTGTGGTACATATACACAATGGAATATTACTCAGCCATAAAAAGGAACACATTTGAGTCAGTTCTAATGAGGTGGATGAACCTTGAGCCCATTATACAAAGTGAAGTAAGTCAGAAAGAGAAAGAAAAATATTGTATTCTAATGCATATATATGGAATCTAGAAAAATGGTACAGAAGAATTTATTTACAGGGCAGCAATGGAGAAACAGACATAGAGAATAGACTTATGGACATGGGGAGAGGGGAGGAGAGGGTAAGGTATGGAAAGACTAACATGGAAACTTACATTACCATATGTAAAATAGATAGCCAACAGGAATTTGCTGTATGGCTCAGGAAACTCAAACAGGGCTCTGTATCACCCTGGAGGGATGGGATGGGGAGAGAGATGGGAGGGAGGTTCAAAAGGGAGGGGATATATGTATACTTATGGCTGATTCATGTTGAAGTTTGAAAGAAAACAACAAAATTCTATAAAGCAATTATGCTTCAATTAAAAAAATAAATTTATAATAAAAAAAGCAAAAAAAACAAAAAACAAAAACCTGGGTAAGATTTGAATAGACATTTCATCAAAAAAGACATATGAATGGCTCATAAACACATGAAATAGCATCAAGGTTATTTATTATAGAAATTAAAAATAAAACTAAAATTAGATACCAGTACACACCCACAAGAAGAGCTGAATAAAAAATATGCAATAACAATTGTTGGCAAGGATGTAGAGACATAGGAATGCTCATACATCACTGATGAGAAGGTAAAATGATACTTTCATATTGGAAAACCATTTGGCAGTTCCTCAAACATTTGTACATAGAATTTGACCCAGAAAATATTCACTCAAGAGAAATGAAAACATATCCACACAAAAACTTGCAAATGAATGTTTATAGCATTGTTCATAATAGCCCCAAAGTAGAAACAACTCGGTGTCATCAAGTGGTGAAGGGATAAACAAAAAGTGGTATATCTATACAATGGAAAACTATTTAGCAATAAAAAGGAATGAATTACTGATACATGCTACAACATGAGCAAACTTCAAAAACATCATGCCACCTGAAAGAAGCAAAATTTCAAACATCAAATATTATAAGATTTTATTTATATGAAATATTTAGAAATGATATATTCATAGAGACAAAGATGTAGGGTAGACATGGGAATTTATTTACTACAAATCAGTTCAAGGGAATTTTGCAAAGTCAAGGAAAAGTCCTAAAACTGGATGTAGTAATTAATGACTGTACAATTCAATAAACTTAATAAAAAGTACCTAATTGAACACAATAGGTGAATTTCATCATATGTAAATTGAATACACAGAAGAAACTATATGAAAAAGGGTCTTAATGACCAGGATAATCACAATGGTGTGGTCACTCACTAGAGGCAGACGTCCTGGAATGTGAAGTCAAGTGGGACTTAGGAAGCATTACTACAAACAAAGCTAGTGGAGGTGATGGAATTCCAGCTGAGCTATTTCAAATCCTAAAAGATGATGCTGTTAAAGTGCTGCACTCAATATGTCAGCAAATTTGGAAAATTCAGCAATGGCCATAGGACTAGAAAAGGTCAGTTTTCATTCCAATCCTACAGAAGGGCAGTGCCAAAGAATGTTCAAACTACCACACAATTGTACTCATTTTGCATGCTAGTAAGGTTATGCTCAAAATCCTTCAAGCTTATTTCACTCTGTATAATAGGCTCCAGTTTCATCCACCTCATTAGAACTGATTCAAATGTATTCTTTTTAATGGCTGAGTAATACTCCATTGAGCCTATTATACAGAGTGAAGTAAGCCAGAAAGAAAAACACCAATACAGTATACTAATGCATATATATGGAATTTAGAAAGACGGTAACGATAACCCTGTATGTGAGAGAGCAAAAGAGACACAGATGTATAGAACAGTCTTTTGGACTCTGTGGGAGAGGGAGAGGGTGGGATGATTTGGGAGAATGGCATTGAAACATGCATAATATATAAGAAATGAATCGCCAGTCCAGGTTCGATGCAGGATACAGGATGCTTGGGGCTGGTGCACTGGGATGACCCAGAGGGATGGTATGGGGAGGGAGGTGGGAGGGGGGTTCAGGATTGGGAAAACGTGTACACCCATGGTGGATTCATGTTGATGTATGGCAAAACCAATACAATATTGTAAAGTAAAAAAAAAAAAATCCTTCAAGCTAGGCTTCAGTAGTACATGAACTGAGAACTTCCAGATGTACAAGCTGGGTTTCAAAAAGGCAGAGGAACCAGAGATCAAACTGCCAACATTCGCTGGATCATAGAGAAAACAAGGAAATTCCAGAAAAACATCGACCTCTGTTTTGTTGACTACGCTAAAGCCTTTGACTGTGTGCATCATAACAAACTGTGGAAAACTCTTAAAGAGATGGGAATACCAGACTACCTTACCTGCCTTATACTTCTTTATAGGGGAAGTAAGGGCCTCTTGATGAGAATGAAAGAGGAGAGTGAAAAAGTTGACTTAAAACTCAACATTCAAAAAACTAAGATCATGGCATCTGCTCTTATAACTTCATGGCAAATAGAAAGGGAAAAAGTGGAAACAGTGACAGATTTTATTTTCCTGGGCTCCAAAATCACTGAGGATGGTGACTGAAGTCATGAAATGAAAAAAAGCTTTCTGGGAAGGAAAGTTATGACAAAACTAGACATCATATTAAAAAGCAGAGACATCATTTTGCTGACAAAGTTCTGTCTAGTCAAAGCTATGGTTTTCCCAGTAGTCATGTAGAGATGTGATAGCTGGACCATAAAGAAGACTGAGCACTGAAGAACTAATGCTTTCGAATTGTGGCACTGGAGAAGACTCTTGAGAGTCCCTCGGACTGCAGAGAGGTCAAACCAGTCAATCCTAAAGGAAATCAACCCTGAATATTCATTGGAAGGACTGATGCTAAAGCTGAACCTCCAATACTTTGGCCACTTGATGAACAGAGGAGACCGTTTGGAAAAGACTCTGATGCTGGGAAAGACTGAAGGCAAAAGCAGAGGGAGGCAGAGGATGAGATGATTGGATGGCATCATCAAATCAATGGGCATGAGTTTGAGCAAACTCCAGGAAACAGTGAAGGACAGGGAAGCCTGGCGTGCTGCAGCCCATGGGGTCCCAAAGAGTTGAAACACAATTCAGTGACTAAACAACAACAAAAGCCGCTTTAAAAATTAAGAAAAACTAATCATTTTCATAAAATGTTATAAGAAACAGAATAAAGAAAATATACGAAAAATGAAAGAACAATTGAATGAATGAAAAGATATATCATATTTACATTCCAAGATTTGAAGATACATATTATAAATATGTCAATTGTCCTTAACTGATTTCTTTGATGGAAACTCAATCAAAACCACATCAGAGAGAGTATATGTTTTTGTGTAAATGTGTGCATGCATGTGTGTGTGTGTGTGTATGTAACTTGATGAGCTGATTCTAACATTTCCATGGAAAAGCAAAGTGCCAAAAGTAGATAAAACTCTTTTGAAGAAGAACAAGGTGGAAGAAATTGTCCTTCCACTGTACAAGGTATCAAGACATAAAAAAGCTAAACTTATGATACTGATTCTGTAATAGTTAAAAAGATCAAAGGAACCCAGAACACCCATGCATATATGAATACCTGATATATGACAGAGCTAGAAATACTATAACAGTGCAGGAACAATATTTTCAATATATGGTGTTGGTATAGAGGGTTATCTATAGGAAAAAAAAAAAAGAAACTGGAATCCTTATTTCATATTATACATATAAATCAATCAATTTAATGACTTAAATGTGAAAGGAAAAAATCATAAAGCTTTTAGAATAAAGGACAGTATCTTCCTGAGTTTATGTAGGGAAGGACTGATTAATCAAAACACAAAAGCACTAAGGAGAAATGAGAAATTAATAAGTTTTATTACATAAAAATGAAGAACTTTTGATTCATCAAAAGATACCATAAAGGTAGTGAAATGAAAAGCCAAAGAATGGGAATAATTTCAACACATATAAGCTGACAAAGAGTAAGTATGCAAAATGATAAAGAACTTGTACAAATGTATAAGAAATGCATATAAGATTAGAGATGAAATTTGGAGATGGACTATTCATGACATATAATCACAACATATTTCTAACATCCTCTTCTCTATAGCAGTACTGAAGTAAGTAGTAATCACTGAGATCTGCTATACATATCCTAGGGCTTTGGGGTTGAACTATTGTTTTGATATATGCTTAGTGACCTCTGAAACAAGACTGCATCTGAATATTTAGTTAGTTTGGGATGAACATGTACACATCACTTTACTTACTTATTTTTGAACTTTTTATTTTGTATTGGAGTATAGCCAATTAACTATGTTGTGAAAGTTTCAGGTGGACAGCAGAGAGACTCAGCCATACATATACATGTACCATTCTCCCCTAAACTCCTTTCCTATCCAGTCAGCCATCTAACATTGAGCAGAGTTCCCTGTGCTGCACAGTAGGTCCTCACTAGTTATACACATTGCTATATTTAAAATGAATAACCAACAAGGTATAGCACAGGGAACTCTGCTCAATGTTATGTGGCAGCCTGGATAGGATGGGAATTTGGGGGAGAATGGATACATATATATGCATGGCTGAGTCTCTTTGCTGTCCACCTGAAACTATCACAACATAGTTAATCAGCTATACTCCAATATAAAATTTTAAAAAGTTTTTAAAAGAGAAAAGAGACTGCATCTGGACACAGATACAAACAGATGGAAAGATATTCATGCAGGAAAAAGACATTTCTACTTTTCCTAAATGGGCAAAATAACTAAAGAGCCGTTTCACAAAGGAGGCCATCTGAATGGTCAATAAATGTCTGAGAAGGTTTCTGACCTCATTAGATATCAAGAAAATAAAATTAAAATCAGTTGAAGCAAACAACATAGACCTAGACTCCTGAAAAATATCAATGTCCTGAAAACCAGACACACAGACAGAAAGTCACTTGCATGCACATACACATACACACACAGTCAGGGAAACTGTCCTTAAGCAAACTAAATGCAATATGTGATCCCTGATTGCATCCTGGATTTAAAATTGAGAAATCTAATTATAAACTTTTAGATAATATTATTTTAACAGTGTTAAATATTTTAAGAGTGATCATAATACTGTGATAACATAGGAGGATGTGTTCTTAGGAAATATATAACGAAGTATTTAGGAGTAAAACTTAATGTCTCTTATTTTCAAATATTTAAGCAATAAACAAACCACACATACACATATATACCATTCTCATGCAGATGAACAGAGACATAAAGCAAATGTGGCAAAATGCCAACAGTTGTTAAATGTAGGTGAGGGGTATAGATGTACTATTCTTTCTATTTTTCTCCACGTTTAAAATTTTAAAAATAGAAAGCATGGAAAATAACACTTTACTAAAGATTAAGAAAATAAAAAGTAATATAAATGAATGCTAAGTGTTCAGAAAGGGGAAAAAGAATACAATAAAATACAAGCAAATAGCTATTAGAGTCTCACAATACCTAGTATGGGCAAAGATATGGAGCAACCTGAACCTTCACACATGGTTGGTGGAATTTTAACTTGGGACAATTCCTTCATAAAAGAGTTTATATCTATTAAAGCTGAAGATGTGTAAACTCTTCACGCATTAACTCCACTCTTAGAGCCCAGAAACTCCTGCACATGTGTCCCAAGATACATATACAAGAATGATCACAGTAGCAGCATGGACACTTATACCACCACAAATGGAAACATCCACATGTCCAGCACCTCAGAATGTAATCTTATTTGGAAATAGGGTATTTACATATATAATTAGGTAAGATGAGGTCATGGTGGATTAGAGTGGGTCCTAAATTCTATGACTTATATCCTTTTAAGAAGACCATGTGAAGACATAGACACACAGGGAGAATATCATATGATGATAGGAGCAGAGACAGGTGAAACATCTAGAAGCCAAGAACTGTCAGCAACCACTAGAAGCTAGGAGAGAGGTGTCGAGCAGATTCATCCTCACAGCCTCCAGAAGAAGCCAACCTTGCCACCTTTGATTTGAACTAGCCTCCAGAACTGTGAAAGAATAAATTTCAGTTGCTTAAAGCCATCCAGTTTGTGGTATTTTGTTAAAGCAGTCCTGGGAAACTAACACCTAAAACTGTAGAAGTGATTTTGAAATTGGGTAATGGGTAGAGGTTGGAAGAATTTTTGAGGTGCTTGATAGTAAAAGATCAGTTCTTTGAAGGGACCATTGGTAGAAAAAAGAATGCTAATTCCAGTTCTGGTGAGTGCTCAGAAGGAAGTAAAGAGGACAGTAAAGAAAACTTCTATCAACTTCTATCATCTTAGAGAACACCAATATCATCATGAACAAAATTTTGCTGCAGATATGAACATTAAAAGTACTGCTGGTGAAGCCTTAGAAGGAAATGATGAACATGCTATTGAACACTGAAAGAAAGGTGATCTTTGTTATCAAGTGGCAGAAAGTTGGCTGAATTGAGTTCTGGTGCTGGGTAGAAAGTTTAAATGATGAACTTGCATATTTCAGTTCAGTTCAGTTCAGTCGCTCAGTCCTGTCCGACTCTTTGTGACCCCATGAACTGCAGCACGCCAGGCCTCCCTGTCCATTACCAACTCCCGGAGTCCATTCAGACCCACATCCATTGTGTCGGTGATGCCATCCAACCATCTTATCCTCTGTCGTCCCCTTCTCCTCTTGCCCTCAATTTTTCCCAGCATCAGGGTCTTTTCACATGAGTCAGCTCTTCATATCAGGTGGCCAAACTATTGGAGTTTCAGCTTCAAGACCTGTCCTACTAATGAACACTCAGGACTGATCTCCTTTAGAATGGACTGGTTGGATCTCCTTGCAGTCCAAAGGACTCTCAAGAGTCTTCTCCCACACCACAGTTCAAAAGCATCAACTTCGTCACTCAGGTTTCTTTGTAGTCCAACTCTCACATCCATACACAACTACTGGGAAAACCATAGCCTTGACTAGATGGACCTTTGTTGGCAAAGTAATGTCTCTGCTTTTTAATATGGTATAGTGAGCAACCTAGATAGCATATTCAAAAGCAGAGACATTACTTTGCCAACAAAGGTCCATCTAGTCAAGGCTATGGTTTTTCCTGTGGTCATGTATGGATGTGAGAGTTGGACTGTGAAGAAGGCTGAGCACCAAAGAATTGATGCTTTTGAACTGTGGTGTTGGAGAAGACTGTGTTGGAGAGAGTCCCTTGGACTGCAAGGAGATCCAACCAGTCCATTCTGAAGGTGATCAGCCCTGGGATTTCTTTGGAAGGAATGATGCTAAAGCTGAAACTCCAGTACTTTGGCCACCTCATGCGAAGTGTTGACTCACTGGAAAAGACTGATGCTGGGAGGGATTGGGGGCAGGAGGAGAAGGGGATGACAGAGGATGAGATGGCTGGATGGCATCACTGACTCGATGGACGTGAGTCTGAGTGAACTCCGGTAGTTGGTGATGGACAGGGAGGCCTGGCGTGCTGCAATTCATGGGGTCGCAAAGAGTCGGACACAACTGAGCGACTGATCTGATCTGATCTGAGGTTGGTCATAACTTTCCTTCCAAGGAGTAAGCGTCTTTTAATTTCATGGCTGCAATCACCATCTGCAGGGATTTTGGAGCCCAAAAAAATAAAGTCAGCCACTGTTTCCACTGTTTCCCCATCTATTTCCCATGAAGTGATTGGACCCGATGCCATGATCTTCGTTTTCTGAATGTTGAGCTTTAAGCCAACTTTTTCACTCTCCTCTTTCACTTTCATCAGGAGGCTCTAGTTCCTCTTCACTTTCTGCCATAAGGGTGGTGTCATCTGCATATCTGAGGATATTGATGCTTCTCCTGGCAATCTTGATTCCACCTTGTGCTTCCTCCAGCCCAGTATTTCTCATGATGTACTCTGCACATAAGTTAAATAAGCAGAGTGACAATATACAGCCTTGATGTACTCCTTTCCCAATTTGGAACCAGTCTGTTGTTCCATGTCCAATTCTAACTGTTGCTTCCTGACCTGAATACAGGTTTCTCAAGAGGCAGGTCAGGCGGTCTGGTATTTCCATCTTTTCAGAATTTTCCACAGTTTATTGTGATCCACACAGTCAAAGGCTTTGGCATAGTCAATAAAGCAGAAATAGATGTTTTTCTGGAACTCTCTTGCTTTTTCAATGATCCAGCAGATGTTGACAATTTGATCTCTGGTTCCTCTGCCTTTTCTAAATCCAGCTTGAACATCTGGAAGTTCACGGTTCACGTACTGTTGAAGCCTGTCTTGGAGAATCTTGAGCATTACTTTGCTAGCATGTGAGATGAGTGCAATCGTGTGGTAGTTTCAGCATTCTTTGGCATTGCTTTTCTTTGGGATTGGAATGAAAACTGACCTTTTCCAGTCCTGTGGCCACTGCTGAGTTTTTCAAATTTGCAGACATTGCGTGCAACACATTCACAGCATCATCTTTCAGGATTTGAAATAGCTCAACTGGAATTCCATCACCTCCACTAGCTTTGTTTGTAGTGATGCTTCCTAAGGCCCACTTGACTTCACATTCCAGGATGTCTGGCTCTTATTGAGTGTGAGTGATCATACCATCGTGATTATCTTGGTCGTGAAGATCTTTTTTGTACAGTTCTTCTGTGTATTTTTGCCACCTGTTGTTAATATCTTCTGCGTCTCTTAGGTCCATACCATTTCTGTCCTTTATTAAGCCTATCTTTGCATGAAATGTTCCCTTGATATCTCTAATTTTCTTGAAGAGATCTCTCATCTTTCCCATTCTATTGTTTTCCTCTATTTCTTTGCACTAATCACTGAGGAAGGCTTTCTTATCTCTCCTTGCTATTCTTTGGAACTCTGCGTTCAAATGGGTATATCCTTCCTTTTCTCCTTTGCTTTTGCTTCTCTTCTTTTCACAGCTATTTGTAAGGCCTTGTGCGACAGCCATTTTGCTTTTTTGCATTTTTTTTTCTTGGGGATGGTCTTGATCCCTGTCTCCTGTACAATGTCATGAACCTCAGTCCTTAGTTCATCAGGCACTCTATCAGATCTAGTCCCTTAAATCTATTTCTCACTTTCACTGTATAGTCATAAGGGATTTGATTTAGGTCATACCTGAATGGTCTAGTGGTTTTCCCCACTTTCTTCAATTTAAGTATGAATTTGGCAATAAGGAGTTCATGATCTGAGCCACAGTCAGCTCCTGGTCTTGTTTTTGCTGATTGTATAGAGCTTCTCCACTTTTGGCTGCAAAGAATATAATCAATCTGATTTTGGTGTTGACCATCTGGTGATGTCCATGTGTAGAGTCTACTCTTGTGTTGTTGGAAGAGGGTGTTTGCTATGATCAGTGTGTTCTCTTGGCCAAACTGTATTAGCCTTTGCCCTGCTTCATTCTGTACTCCAAGGTAAAATTTGCCTGTTACTCCATGTGTTTCTTGACTTCCTACTTTTGCATTCCAGTCCCCTATAATGAAAAGGACATCTTTTTGGGGTGTTAGTTCTAGAAGGTCTTGTAGGTCTTCATAGAATCGTTCAACTTCAGTTTCTGCAGAGTTACTGGTCGGTGCATAGACTTGAATTACTGTGATATTGAATGGTTTGCCTTGGAAATGAACAGAGGTCATTCTGTCGGTTTTGAGATTGCACCCAAGTACTGCATTTTAGACTCTTTTGTTGACTATGATGGCCACTCCATTTCTTCTAAGGGATTCCTGCTGACAGTAGTGTATGTAATGGTAATCTGAGTTAAATTCACCCATTCCAGTCCATCTTAGTTCACTGATTCCTAGAATGTTGATGTTCACTCTTGCCATCTCCTTTTGACCACTTCCAATTTGCCTTGATTCATGGACCTAACATTCCACGTTCCTGTGCAATATTGCTCTTTACAGGATTGAACCTGCTTCTATCACCAGTCACATCCACATCTGGGTGTTGTTTTGCTTTGGCTCCATCCCTTCATTCTTTCTGGAGTTATTTCTCCATTGATCTCCAGTAGCATATTGGGCACCTACTGACCTGGGGAGTTCATCTTTCAGTGTCCTATCTTTTTGGCTTTTCATACTGTTCTTGGGGTTCTCAAGGCAAGAATACTGAAGTGGTTTACCATTCCCTTCTCCAGTGGACCACATTCTGTCAGACCTCCCCACCATGACCCCTCTGTCTTGGGTGGCCCCACACGGCATGGCTTAGCTTCATTGAGTTAGACAAGGCTATGGTCCATGTGATCAGATTGGCTAGTTGTCTGTGATCGTGGTTTCAGTCTGTCTGCCCTCTGATGCCCTCTCTCAGCGCCGACCATCTTACTTGGGTTCTCTTACCTTGGACGTGGGTATCTCTTCTATATTTAGCTGAAGAGATTTCCAAGCAAAGTGTGAAAGATGTAGCCTGGTTTCTCACTGATAGTTGTAAAATGAGAGAGGAGTGAGTTAAATTGAGTAAGTACCTGTTAAAAAAGAAATTCAGAACTTGATGATCTGGAGAATTCTGAGCCAATCTAGATAGCCCTAGAAAAAGGGCCAATGGTATGTGGCTAGACAAACTTTAGACAACCTTTCACTGAAGAGATTATGTATGTGACTCATGGATCCAGTCAACCTTTTCAGCAGAAGCCAGGAACAGACAAGGGGTTATCCAGAAAGGATTTGTCAAGAATCCTCATATGTAATGGTGTGACTCTCTTGACATACACAAGAAACCAAGAAGTTTATAAGGATTTTATATGAACAGAAACAGTGCCAGCCTGATGTAAAAGTGACAGAGACAAGCTAAAATGAAGGAAGGTAAAATGAAGCCACAAAAGCCAGAGAGGGTGGGGCTGCAGCTGCCCTGGTAGGCTAAGATGATGGAGCTGTCCCAGAGAGAGACCTAGAGAGCAAGGCTACCCCTGGCAACCACAGGACAGAGCCCTGAAGCCAAAACATTACTCTTAGGCCTTGAAATCTAATGGAATTTGCCCTGCTGGGCTGCTCACTTGCTTTAGAACAGTAACCCCCTTATTCTTTCCTTTCTACTCTTTTAGAATGGGAATGCCCACCTTACGCCTGTCTCACTGTTGCCTAGTTTCGTAGGTTTCTGGACAGAAGGGAATTTTCCCGATGGAACATACTCAGAGTCTACCAACACCTGATTTAGATGAATTAGATAATGGGATTTCAGACTTTTTGAGTTAATATTTAGATGAGATTTGGGACTTAGACTTGATGCTGAAATAGGTTAAGACTTTAGGGGATGTTGTGATGAGGTGAATATATTTGCATGTAAGACAGATATGAATTCATGGAGGAGGCCAGAGGGCTGATTATACTGGGTTGAATAGTGAACCCTCAAAATTCATGTCCATTCAGCTTCTCAATATGTGACTTTATTCAGAAATAGGGGGTTGACAGATATAATTAGTTAATATAAGGCCATAATGGATTATGATGGATCCTAAATCCAAAGACTAGTGTCCTTAATAAGAATGCTATGTAAAGACATGTTTTCCCAGGTGGCTCACAGAGGTAAAGAATTCATCTGCCAAGCAGGAGACTCGGGTTCAATCCCTGGGTCGGGAAGATCCCCTGGAGGAGGAAATTGCAACCCACTCCAGTATTCTTGCTTGGGAAATGCCATGGACAGAGGAGCCTGACGGGCTACAGTCCACACGGTCACAAAGAGTCGGATGTGACTGAGCACTAAGCATGTGCGGACACAGAAACACAGACACACAAAGAGACTGTCACGTTATAACAGAGGCAGAGACTACAGTGATGCTTTTGGAACACCAAGGAATGCTGGCAATCACCAGAAGCTAGAAGAGATGAAGAAGGATCCTCTTCTAGAACCTTAGGAAAGAGCATAGCCTTGTCAACACCTTGATTTCAGACTTCTAGCCACCATGAGAGGATAAATCTCTGTTGTTCTAAGCCACTAGATTTGTTATGGCAGCATTAGAAAACTGACAGTGATTTTAGAAAACTCTTCCAAGAAATTTTGCTTCATAGAGACAAGGCAAAATTATTGATACACACAGTATCAATGAATCTCAAAAACATTATACATTATAACATTGTGTAAGTTAAAGGAATCTTACACAAAGAATGTAACTGTATGGTTACAGCTATCTGAAGCTCTATAACAGGCAAAACTAACCTATAATGGAAAAAAATCAAAATACTAGTTGCCTCTGGGAGAGTGGAGTGGGAGTTACTGAGAAGAAGTATGATGAAACTTTCTGGGGGTAATGGTAACCTTTTATGTGTTAGGTCACACAGATGCAGGTATGTTGAACATGGTTGGTCCAATGATTGTGTGATAACACATTGGTACCTTGAAATTGGCCATTGTAGGAATATGTATATCATGGACTGGCAAATAATACAGATAAGAATCTTTTTTCCTGGAGAGCTGGCTGCTAAATATTTGCCAACACATCACTACAAAGATGTATACACAAGTCAAAAGTCAGCAAATGAATACTTAAGGTTTGTGCATTTCATTGCATGGAAATTTTACATCAAAAGAAAAAATGTTCATATACATTTTTAGCTAACAATATATATACTGACATATTTAGGGGTACATGTGTTTACATTGGTGATCCATTTAAATAAATCAATAAAGTAAGATGGTTTAATAGATGGATAGACAGATGTGATAAATCAGTAAAATATTAATGATATAATCTAGCCAGCCATCACTGGGTGTTTGTGATAAAATTCTTTCAACCTTTCTGTGGGTTTAAAATTTTTCATTAAATACTGGAAAAATATTTTCCCATTTGGATATTAAAAATATTAACATATGTACTTTAACCCTATCTTTTTTGGGCTTCAATTTTTATATTTCATTGTTTAAACCAATTGCTACTTGTTACGGTATACAGTGAAGGGAGGGAATCTAAACGTATTATTTGCTCAAGTAGCAAAACAACTGAAGGGCATTTTTTGTTTTTATCACTTTTTAAAAGATAGTTCACAGTAGGAGTATGTACACGATGGACACTGGCAAATGGTACCAATCATGTGAAATTCTTGAAAGGAAAGAAGTAATATTTGGGATAGCTGACTGAGGTCCCTGGGGAGATAAGAGGGAGAGGACCTAGCACAAAGGAATAAATAGTAACCTTTGGCAGGAAGGATGTCCTCAGCACTGAGTTGAAATGGAAGAAAATGATGCCTAGGATACAGAAGTTAGCAGAGTCAGGCAGAAAGTAGATGAAGGTTCCTACTGATGGCATTGTTTCCTTTGAAATAGGAAAGAAGACTACCTGCTAAAAATAATGAAATAGCAGTTGGATAGGAAATAGTAATGAAGATCTAAAATAGTATTTTTAAGGAATGAAACAGAGAGCTGACCAGAGACTAGGAGACATTGCCAAACAAGAAAGAAGACTCTAGATGATACCAGAGATGAGGAATTTGTAGAGGCACTAATCAACACAATTATACTACTTTTCTCTAGCAGTGCTCAAAATCCATCATGCAACAATAAAGAAGGTAATCAGTTGGATTGATTCAGGGTTGAGGATTTGCTGGGTGGGTATGATGCACAAAAAAAGAAGCAAGGAAAATGACTCAGTGGCAAGAACTTGGGTAAATAATGCATGATGGAGTCTAAGCGAGATGTGAAAGGAAGAGGAAACAGAAAGGGGATGACAGATTGGGAGAAAAAAAAAAAAAGGTCAAGGAGCTGGAGATTTTAACAGGGTTGAAGGAATGGTAAAATGATTGTTAAGAGAGTTGTGAGAGCCAGAAGGATAAGAGAAAGGTTATGGTTAAGAGTAGTATACTGGAGTTTAAGATTTCAGAAGAAGTATATTTCTAGGGAGACTATATGTTGTTTTCCCACTGGTTTAAGGTTAGAAAATGGGATATGTATTACTTAAACATAAATACAGTGTTATCTCAAGATACAGCAAAATCACACTTAAAAAAAAAAAAACTTTAAAAATCATGTATACAAATACCATGATCAAGAGCACAGACTTTCATGTTAAGAACAGATCTAGATTTAAGTTCTAGCCTGGTTATTTAATAACTGACCTTGAGAAATTCATTCTTTCAGAAGTTCTATTTCATTATCTGTAATATAGATACTATATTATAGGGCTACTGTAAGGTTTAAATGAGTTAATGTGAAAAATGCTAAGCACAAGGACTAAGCACAAATAAGCCCTCAAAATTATTAGCTATTAGGAATTCTCTCTCCAGGTAAGATTCTTCACCTTCTCTTTCCAGGTAAGGTACTTCACCTTGCCTCTCCCACTGAATATAGCTATAAAACTAAAGAGACTAAACAGAGTACATGACAACGGTGAAAACTACAAAGCAAAAGTTGGAATACATAAGAAATTTAGAACTTGAAATAACAAAGAACTCATGCCCAGACACAGCATAATCATAATCAAACTGCTGAAAAGTAAAGAAAGTAGAGGAATAAGGACAAAAAGTTTAAAAACCCATAAATTTATGGTTAATTGATTTTCTTTAAAAAGTACCATGACAGTTTAATTTGGAAAGGATCATCTTTTCAGTGAAAAGTGGCAGGACTATTGGACATACATATGCAAAGAGATTAATGTAACCCTAACCCCACTCCAGTACTCTTGCCTGGCAAATCCCATGGATGGAGGAGCCTGGTAGGCTGTAGTCCATGAGGTCGCTAAGAGTCGGGCATGACTGAGCAACTTCACTTTCACTTTTCACTTTCATGCATTGGAGAAGGAAATGGCAACCCACTCCAATGTTCTTGCCTGGAGAATTCCAGGGATGGGGGAGCCTGATGGGCTGCCGTCTATGGGGTCGCACAGAGTCGGACACGACTGAAGTGACTTAGCAGTAGCTGCAACCTTACACCAGGCTTCCCAGGTGACTCAGTGGTAAAGAATCTACCTGCAATGCAGATGTAGGTTCGATCCCTGGTTTGGGAATATCCCTTGGAGAAAGAAATGGCAACCCACTCTAGTATTCTTGTCTGAGAATTCCCATGCACAGAGGAGCCTGGCGGGCTACAGTCCAAGGGGTCGCAAAGAGTAGGACACAACTGAGCATACACACACACACACACACACACACACACAACCTTACACTCTATGTGTAATTCAGAAATTAATTCAAAATGGTTCATAGACCTACATGTATGAGCTAAAACTATATATCTTCTAGAAGAACATATATGAAGAAAATCTTTATGATCCTGAGTTAGAAAGAAATCTTAGTTACAAGATCAAAGCAGAAGTCATAAAAAAATTACACTTCATCAAAATCACAAACTCTCAAGCTTCAGAAAATGCTGTTAGGAAAGGTGGTATCAGTGAAAATGGCAGAGTTAAGAATCTCTTAAAGGAGAACACTGACAGAAACTGTCAAAATCAACTTGTTTTCAGAACTCTGAAAATTAATCAAAGGCTTGTAGTAATCTGGGAAACATTTACTGAAGAAAAATAGCTGAATATCAGTAAGAATAATAAGTTTTATAGCATTTTAACTTGCCTTTTCCTCATCCTTTTTCCCCAGATCTGTAGTAACCTTGAAACCAACAACCCCGCGTCAGAGAAAACCAGTAAAGAGGGAAAACAGAGTTGGAGTTCCTTCAAAGCCCCATTCCCAGAGAACTGTCATTACTTGATCTATCTAGTAAATCTCACAAGCATTATTCTCTTTATCTGACCTGGCTCAAAGTTCATCCAGTGCTAACAGCCTTTTTCCTGAGAACTTCTGTCAAAGACAATCAGAGACACTTGTTGAATTTTGTGGCTAGCTGAGGTGGTGGAGTTGAGACAAACAATAGGTTACCAATATGCTTAGAAGGAAATCCTAGAGAATAAAATGTTGTTAGGGGCCCTGACATATTTTGAAGAATCTAAAAGGCCATGCACATGCACAGAGCTGTCCACATGGCCAAAGCTTTGTGTGTACTCAGGAAAGACCTGAAAAATCCCTGAGCTCTCACCGCTGACTAATACTGAGTTTCTGCGCAAGCAGGGAGTGAAGGCTACAATGGAGTTAATTGCCTGGTTGACTGTTGATGATGTCCTTGGCTTGCACACAAAGTCCTTCAGAACTGGGAAATCCCTCAGTACTGGGAAAAATACTAGTTCTAGAAATAATTAAAACACTGTGTTAAACTAAAGAAGGCCATATATTATATGAGATGATTATATTATGTGATTCCATTTATAAGAAATGTCCGGAATAGGCAAATCCATATGGATAGGCAGTAGATTAGTGGCTCTCTGGGCTGGGAGTAAAAACAGTAACTGAGAACAATCTCTGGGGTGATGAAAATGTTCTAAAATTTAATTGTAGTGACGGTTGAACAATTCTGTAAATTTACTATGAACCACTCAATTGTACATTTAAAATGAGTTTTATGGTATGTAAAAGATAACTCAATAAAGAAGTGAAAAAAAGGATCCAATTACATTCTATAAGAAACTTGTTTTTTTTTTTTCAAAATATGAAACTCACTTTCAAATATAATATAAATAGGATAAAAGTAAAATGAAAAGTAATTCTGGAATGTTCGAGTAAAGACCTCTGAAAATCTGCTGCTCCATAAAAGCAAAAAGAACACTGGGAAAAGTCAAAATAAAACTTTTGGTAAGTCTGGAAATTAAATAAAGTTTTATAACAATACGAGAAACAGTATTCAAGAAAAATAGCTGAGTTGCAGTAAGAATAGTAAGATTTGTTGCATTTTAACTTTCCATAATCCCATTTCCCTCTCTCCAGTTTTTCAGCAGCTACTATGATAGTTGTGAAAAGCATTAGCCTAACTTACATTGAAGGAAGCAGAGCAGTTCCAGAGCTTCCATCCTCAGAGAACATCACTATTTGATTTTCTTCTACTTCTGCTTTATTGACTACATCAAGGCCTTTGACTATGTGGATCACAACAAACTGTGGAAAATTCTTTTTTTTTTATTTCACCTGTTTCTTTTTATTTTTTTATATTTATTTTATTTTTTAACTTTACAATAAAATTCTTAAAGAGAGGAATACCAGACCACCTTACCTGCCTCCTGAGAAATCTATATGCAAGTCAAGAAGCAACAGTTAGAACCGGACATGGAACAACAGACTGGTTCCAAATTGGCAAAGGAGTACATCAAGGCTGTATATTATCACCCTGCTTATTTAACTTCTTATGCAGAGTACATCATGAGAAATGCCAGGCTGGATGAATCACAAGCTGGAATCAGGATTGCCAGGAGAAATATCAATAACTTTAGATATGCAGATGACACCACCCTTATGGCAGAAAGTGAAGAGGAACTAAAGAGCCTCTTGATGAAAGTGAAAGAGGAGAGTGAAAAAGCTGGCTTGAAACTCAACATTCAAAAAACTAAGATCATGGCATCCGGTCCCATCACTTCATGACAAATAGATGGGGAAACCATGGAAACAGTGAGAGACTTTACTTTTTTGGGCTCCAAAATCACTGCAGATGGTGACTGCAGCCATGAAATTAAGACGCTTACTCCTTGGAAGAAAAGCTATGACAAACCTAGACAGCATAGTGAAAAGCAGAGACATTACTTTGCCAACAAAGGTGCATCTAGTCAAAGCTATGGTTTTTCTAGTAGTCATGTATGGATGTGAGAGTTAGACTATAAATAAAGCTGAGCACCAAAGAATTGATGCTTTTGAGCTGTGGTGTTGGAGAAGACTCTTGAGAGTCCCTTGGATTGCAAGGAGATCAAACCAGTCAATCCTAAAGGTAATCAGTCCTGAATATTCATTGGAAGGACTGCTGCTGAAGCTGAAGCTCCAGTACCTTGGCCACCTGATGCGAAGAACTGACTCACTGAAAAAGACCCTGATGCTGGGAGAGTTTGAAGGCAGGAGGAGAAGGGGATGACAGAGGATGAGATGGTTGGATAGCATCACCGACTCGATGGACATGAATTTGAGCAAGCTCTGGGAGTTGGTGATGGACAGGGAAGCCTGGTGTGCTGCAGTCCATGGAGTCGTAAAGAGCTGAACATGACTGAGCGACTGAATTGAACTGAAAAGCTACATTCTGAGGGTTTGTCTTTGACTTGGTTCATACCTAGATCATGTCAAGAGCAATCAATGGCGCTTATTTAACCCTGCAGCTACTTGAGTGGCATTACCAGCTAGAGCTAAGAGAAGGCTGACAAACAAACAAAACTTAAAAGGAAACATAGGGAATAAGGATCACACTGATTTCAAAATAGATTATAAAGCTACAGCAACTGAAACAATATGGTAGTGGCTTAAAGACAGATATGTGAACCAGTGGAAAAGAATAGAGAGCCGAGAAATAACTACACATGTATAGTCAACTGATCTTTGACAAGGGTGCCAGGAATACATAATTAGGAAAGGATAGTCTCTTCAACAAATGGTGCTGGGAAAAGTATACGAAAGTGAAAGTGAAGTCGCTCATTTGTGTCTGACTCTTTGTGACCCCATGGACTGTAGCCTACCAGGCTCCTCTGTCCATGGGATTTTCCAGGCAATAGTACTGGAGTGGATTGCCATTTCCTTCTCCAGGGGATCTTCCCGACCCAGGGATCGAACCCGGGTCTCCCACATTGTAGACAGACGCTTAACCGTCTGAGCCACCGGGGAAATCTATATCCACATGCAAAAAAGTGAAACTGTACCCTTATCTTATGCCTTTCACAAAACTCAATTCAAAATGGATTAAAGACTTAAACATAAGACCTGAATTCTAAAACTCCTATTGAAAACATAGGGAGAAACCCTCTTGACATTAGTGTTGGCAATGTTATTGGCTATAACCTCCAAAACACAGGTAATGAAAGCAAAAATAGAGAAGCGGGAATACATCAAACTAAAAAGCTTTATCATAGCAAAAGAAAGAATAGAGTAAAAAGGAAACTTATAGAATGGGAGAATATATAGTAGACTCTTGAACAACACCAGTTTGAACTGTACAGGTCCACTTAATGAAGATTTTTTTTTACAGTAAATATACACTATAGTACTACAAGATTTGTGGTTGATTTAATCTATAGATGTGAACCCGTGGATATAGAATGCTGATTATAAAGTTATACATGGATTTTTGATTGCTTGGAGTGTCAGTGCCCCCAACCCCTATGTTGTTCAAGAGTCAACTGTATTTGCAAACTACATATCTGTTGCTGTTACTGCTAAGTCGCTTCAGTCGTGTCCAACTCTGTGCGACCCCATAGACGGCAGCCCACCAAACTCTGCTGTCGCTGGGATTCTCCAGGCAAGAACACTGGAGTGGCTTGCCATTTCCTTCTCCAATGCATGAAAGTGAAAAGTGAAAGGGAAGTCGCTCAGTTGTGTCCGACTCCTAGCAACCCCATAGACTGCAGCCTACCACGCTCCTCCATCCATGGGATTTTCTAGGCAAGAGTACTGGAGTGGGGTGCCATTGCCTTCTCTGACATATCTGTTAAGGGGTTAATATCCAAAACGTATAGGAAATACCTACAACTCAATGGCATAAAAATGCCATGCTATGCTAAGTCACTTCAGTGGTGTTCGACTCTATGTGACCCCATAGACAGCAGCCCACCAGGCTCCCCTGTCCCTGGGATTCTCCAGGCAAGAACACTGGAGTGGCTTGCCATTTCCTTCTCCAATGCATGAAAGTGAAAAGTGAAAGTGAAGTCACTCAGTCGTGTCCGACTCTTAGTGACCCTATGGATTGCAGCCTAACAGGCTCTTCCATCCATGGGATTTTCCAAGCAAGAGTACTGGAGTGGGGTGCCATTGCCTTCTCTGGCATAAAAATAAAACCTGATTTAAAAAAGGACAAAGTATTTGAATAGACATTTCTCCACAGCAGATATACAAATGGCCAACATTTGTATAGGTAACATGAAAAGGTGCTCACTATCACTAATTATCAGGGAAATGCAAATCAAAGTCACAATGAGATACATGTGCATGTGTAAGTGTATGCCAAGGAAAGTGATGGCCTCAGAAGTCCCTAATCTCTCACTTCTAACTGATCTTGAGGCTCAGCATAAGCGGGAAGTGAAGTCTAAGGCAGAGTTGCAAACTGCTTCCCTGAACACTGAAAGAGTAACCTAACACACCCACACAGAGCCCCTTGATAAAGGCTCATATACTTTTTGATTTAAGACATTTAAGGAAAACTCTCCAATCATTAGTGGCTCACTATGCTAACTGGACAGAGACTTCAGTGACTTTACATGACAAAGAATTAAAAATTGACAGAATTGGTCCAGGAACATCACTAAACAAATAAATAGCAACCAACAAACCCTGGGTGGGGAGGGGTTGATTGACTTTTCAGAGTTGTTACAGAATATTATTTTAAATGTCTAATTTTCAACAATAAAATTATAAGATTGTAAGGGACTGAATATTTGTGCCCCCTCCCCGAATTCATATGTTGAATCCCCACCCTTCAATATGATATTAATAGGAAGTGGGGATGCTTGAGTAGTAAATAGGATTAGATAAGGTCCTAAGAGTGGAGCCCTCATGTATGGGATTAATGCCCTGATAGTCATCAGAGAGCCTGCTTCTTCTCTCTGCTCTCTACCAGGTGAGGATCCAGTAAGAATTCAGCAGTCTGAAACCCATAAGAGGGTTCTTATTGGAACTAGACCATGCTGGAACCCTGATCCTAGATTTCCAGCCTCTAGAACTGTGAGAAATACATGTCTGTTGTTTATAAGTCACCCAGTTTGGTACTTTGTTATAGCAGCCTGAGATGACAAAGGCATTGAAAACAAAACACCCCCCACCTTAAAACCAAGAAAGTATGATCCATACACAGGAAAAAAGAAACAGTTGATAGAAACTCTCCTGAGGAAGCACATTGGGCTTCTCAGAAAAAACAAAAAACAAAAAACAAAAAACAATGCTTTAAATCGTTATTATAAGTTATTCAAACAAAGGAAACCATGTATAAAGAACTAAAGAATGTTTCAGAATATCTTACCAAATAGAGAATAAAAATAAAAGATAGAAATTATAATAAAGAATCAAATAGAAATTTCAAGCAGTATAATAACTGAGATGAAAAATACACTAGAGGGGCTCAACAGGAGATGTGAATTGACAGCAGAATCATCAAACCTGAAGATATGTCAACTACATAATCTGAGGAAGCTTACTAAAGTTTAGGAGCAGAAAGAAAAAAGAGTGAAGAAAAAGACAATGCAGCCTTGGGAACCTATGGGAGACAAGCAAGCATACCAACACATGCATAATGGACTTTCAGAAGAAGAAGAAACAAAAAGAATATTTGAAGAGTTAATAGTCAAAAGCTTCCCCAAATTGATGAAAAACACTAATTCATACATCATGGAACTTCAACAGACTCCAAGTAGGATGAATTCGAAGATACCTATGTGGAGTCTGTCCAAAGAGACACTTAGACAAGTAGTCAAACTGTGAAAAGTAGAAGATGAAGAACAGAACTTGAAAGCAGTAAGAAGAGGCTCACCATGGACAAGGGGTCCTGAGATTAATAGTTGATGTCTCAATAGAAATTAGAAGGAGCCAAAAGGCAGTTGAGATGATACATTTGATCTGCTAAAAGAAGAAGATTGCCAACCAAAAATTCAATGTCCAGCAAAAAACTAATGTAAAACTAAAGGAGAAATTAAAACATCCCAAGATAAACAGTTCACTACAAGATGATCTGCCCTATAAAAAAAACTACATGGAGTCTTTTAGACTGAAATAAATGGACACTAAATAGTAACTCAAATTTACCCAAAGAAAGGACACTAGCAAAGTTGACTACATAGGTAAACATTAAAGACAGTATAAACGTTTTTATTCCTGTACTCTTTTTTTTGTTGTTGTTCCATCTGACTTCAAAGATAAAAGATAACTGCATAAAGCAATAATTATAAAACTCTGTTGGTAGGCTTAAAATCTAGAAAGATGTCATTTGTATTACAATAATAGTACAAAGGAAGAAGGACAGAACAGAGGTAAATAAGAATGAAGTTTTTGAACATTATTGAAATTAAGTTGGCACTAATACAAACAAAATTATTCAAGCTAAGGTGTTAATTATAATCCCCAGGGCAAATTACTAAAAGAGTAACAAAAATAGTAAAAGAAACAACAAGTTAATTAAGATGACACACTGTAAAAGCTGATTTAACATTAAGGAATAAATGGAGTAATAGAGTAACAAAAAGATACAGACATATCAAAAATAAATAGCAAAATGGCAGATGTAGAACCTACCTTATCAACAGACTCCACTTAAATGCATTAAATATAAATTAACACTCTACATAATTGGAAGCAGGGATTTAAGAAAAACATGCTCTAAATAACTATTTGCTGTCTATAAGAGACACTTTGGTTTTTTAAAAAGTTTAAAGTAAAAGGATAGAAAAATATACTCTATGTAAAAAAGAAAGTAAAGCAGAGTACAAGAAATTTGAGTCTCTCTTTTTTCCTTGGTAATTCTAGCTAAAGGACTGTGAATTCTATTGCCTTTTACATTGAGCCAACTTTTGGTTTTCTTGATTTTCTCTATTTTTTTATTCATTTTTCATTTATTTTTGCTCTAATCTTTCTTTCTTTCCTTAAGTTAGATATGGGTTTATTTGCCTTCTTTTTGTAGCTTTTTTCATTAAACTTCAATTTTTTTAGAGTAGCTGTAGCTTCACAGCAAAATTGAGGGGAAGCTACAGAGATTTCCCACCTATTCCCCTGACCCTACACATGCTTAGTCTCCCTCATTACCTCCCACCAGAGTGGGACATTTGTTACAACTGATGAGCCTACACTGACACATCATAATTACTCCAAGTCTATAGTTTACCATTTACTCTTGGTATCATATATCCAATGGGTTTGGACAAATTTTTGTAGTTTCTTAAGGTGAAAGTTTTGGTTATAAATATGAGGTTTTTCCTCTTTGTTAATATGGGCATTTACAGCTTTAAATAGTCCCTTGAGTACCTCTTCTACTGCATTCCTGAAGTTTTTGTATATTTTGTTTTCATTCATCTCAAAGTATTTTCTAATGTCCCTTGCAACTTCTTTTTGATCCTTGGTTATTTGGTAGAGTGTTAAATAATTTCCACATATTTGTAAATTTCCTAAATGTATGTCTATTATTAATTTCTAATTTCATTTCACTGTAAACAGATGTGGCGAGAGTGGACATCCTTGTCTTATTCTATTGGAAGGACAATTTCAATCTTTTCACCATTAACTATGATGTTAATTATTAAGACAAATAATGGCCAATAGATTTCTGACAAAAATGCAAAGACAAGTAAATGGAGAAAGAACACTCTTTTCAACAATTAGTACCGGATAATTGGATATTCATAAGCAAAAAAGTGAACCTTAACATAAACCTCACACCTTATATAAACATTAAGTCAAAGTGGATCATAGACTTAAATGTAAGATATACAATTATAAAACTGTTAGAAGAAAATAAAGGAATAAACCCTTTTTCATAAAATCTAGTGTTTTTAGACATAAAAAAGCACAATACATAAAAGAAAAAATGGATAAACTGGATTGTATCAAAATTTAAAATATTTCCTCTGAAGCAAAAAATTTGCATACTGAAAACTACAAAATTTTGCTGAAAGACATGAATAAATACAAAGACATTCTGTGTTCATGGATTGAAGATTTAGCATTGTTGTCAGTACCACCCAAAGTGATATACAAATTCAAAGCAATACTATCAAAATCCCAATGATGTTTTTTGCAGAAATAGAAAAATCTGGAAATTCCCTGGCAGTCCAGTGGTTAAAGACTCGGTGCTTTCACTGCTGTGGGTCTGGGTTTGATCCCTGGTAAGGGAACTAAGATCCCACAAACCATGTGGCATGGCAGAAAAAAAGGAAATCAAAAAAATCTATCCTAAAATTCATATGGAATCTCAAGGGACTCAAACAATGAAAACAATTTTGAAAAAGAAGAGCAAAGTTGGAGGTCTCATACTTCCTGATTTCAAAGTTTACAACAAATCTATAGTAGTTTAAAAAGTGTGGTACTAACATACAGACAGACATGTATACCAATGGAATAGAATGGAGAGTCTGGAAATATATTCTTTCATTTACACTCAAATGATTTTCAGAGAGTGTGCCAAGACCATTCAATGAGGAAAGACAGTCATTTCAACAAGTAGTACTGGAAAAGCTGGATATCAAACATGCAAAAAATGAAGTTGGACCCCTTATATATGAAGTTAACTCAAAATGGATCAAAGACCTAAACATAAGAGCCAAAACTATAAAACTTTTTGAAGATAACATAGGAAAAACAGTTTATGACATCAGACTTGGCAAGATTTACTGGCTATAACAACAAAAGCACAGGGAATAAAAAAATAGACAAACTGGACTTTATCAAAAATAAAAACTTTTGTGCATCAAAGGATACTATTGACAGAATAAGAAGGCAACCCATAGAATAGGAGAAAATATTTGCAAATCATATATCTGAAAAGGGAGTAATATCCAGAATACATAAAGAACTCCTGCAACTTAACAACAAACAACCCATTTAAAAACAGGCAAAAGACATCCTTGTACATTGCTGGTATGAATTTAAAACAGTATAGTCTCTATGGCAAATAGTATGGTGGTTTCTCAAAAGATTAAACATAGAATTACCATATAATTCAGAAATTCCACTTAACATATTCAAAAGAATGAAAGCAGGGACTGGAACAGACTGCTGTACATCCAGATTCATAGCAGCATTATTCACAATAGCCAAAAGACAGAAATTACATAAGTGTCCATTGACAGATGAATAGATTAACAAAATGTAGTAGATACATACAATAAAATATTATTTAACCTTAAAAAGGGAGGAAATCCTGATACATGCTACAATATGGATGCTAAGTGAAATAAGCCAGACACAAAAAGACAAAAACTGTATGATTCTGTTTACATGAGGTACCTAGAATACTCAAATTCATAGAGAGAGAGAGCAGAATGGTGGTTGGTAGAAGATAAGGCAAGGGGAGAATGGGGAGTTAGTGTTTAATGGGTACAGAGTTTCAGTTTGGGAAGATGAACAAGTTCTGGAGATGGATGGCGATGATGGCTGCAGAACAATGTGAATATACTTAATGCCACAGAACTGTACACTTAAAAAATAGTTAGAATGGTCAGTTTTATGTTAGGTATATTTTACCACAATAAAAGAAAGTTTGCTCTGCAGAAGACACTGTTAAGAGAATGAAAAGACAAGCTGCACACTGGGATAAAATATCGTAAATCATATATCCAACAGAGAATTGTGTTTTGACTATATAAAGAACTCTCAAAAGTCAACAGGAAAAAATAAACAACTAAATGAAAAACAGCAAAAGATTTGAACAGACACTTCGACAAATAGGATATAAGGATGGCACATAAGCATATGAAAAGATGTTTAATATCATTAGCCATTAAGGAAATGCAAATTAAAACTACAATGAGATACCACTTCACAGCTATTAGAATAACTAAAATAAATGCCAACAATACCAAATGCTGACAAAGATGTAGAGCAATTGGAACTCTCATACATTGCTGGTGAAAATGTAAAATGGTTCAGCCACTCTTGAAAATGGTTTGGCAGTTTCTTATAAAGTTAAACAAACACTTACCATATGACCCAGTAATCCCACTCCTAGATATTTACCTTAGAGAAATAAAAATTTTATGTTCACACAACAGCCTGTACAAGAATATTCATATCAGTATTATTCATAATCACCATAACCTGGAAACAGCCCAAATGCACTTAATGGGTGAGTGGATAGACAAACTTTGGAACATTCATACAATGGAATGCTATTCAGCAAAAATGAACTATTGATACACACAACTTGGATGAATCTCAAAAGCACTACACTGCATGAAAGAAGTCAGTCTCAAAAGATTACATTTTGTATGATTCTATTTGTATGACATTCTCTAAAAGACAAAATCACAGTGATGGAGATCAGTGATTGATTGCCAGAGATTACGAGTGGAATTGGGAGTGACTTCAATGGATAGTATGAAGGAGTTTGAGAGTGATGGAGCTGTTCTCTATCCTGATTGTGGTGGTGATTACATGAATCTATGTGATTAACATGATTTACAATTCACAGAATTGTACACACACCTCCCCCCCAAATAAACAGGCAATTTTATTGTAAGTTCATTTCAAAAATAAAGTAAAATATTAGCTACTATATCATCATCAATAGTTATACTTTACTGATTAAAAATATTCAGGATTATGAAATAGGATCAAAAAGACATTAAGGTCATTTTATGTCTGGTACAGTAACTTAAAAGGTATAGAGAAAAAAATCAACAACACTAAATGTTAAAGCTTTAAACTTCTAACTCCTCTTTAATATTCTGTATCAGGATTATATGCTCCCTGTGGATCATGTCCTATAAACATTGTCATATACTGAATATGAAATTAAATAAGAACTCAACTTAGAAGTCTGGGACCCTAGGTTACATTCCTAAATCTAACACTGTAAGAAAACTCTCGACTTGCCTTTTGTGCCTAATTTTATCTTCCTCTTCATTGAGGTCATGTACTTGTCTGCACTTGTCTTTTTGTGGTATGCTGTGAAGGTGTAAAGCAAGGAGTTTCAAAGATAGGAAACAGAACAGATTCATACACTACCCACCCACCCCAAATACCAGGTACTGCTTTAACTGATTTACATGTATTACCTCTCTTAATCCTAACAACCCTACAATACAGCTACTATTAATATTCTCTTGAAGGAAATCAAGCACAGTATGGTAACTTGCCCCACACCTTTAGATAGTAAGTGGGGGAGCCAGGATGTTCCCAGCAGTCTGTCTCCACAGCCCATGTTCTTGATCAGCAAGCTATAATGTCTCTCCACAAAAGCTGTTTCTTCATTCCTTCCTTCACCACTGCTCTTCCATGTCTATGGTCTCTCTCTCTAACAAACCACTCATTCTATTGACTTTATTGTCTAAGCATAGAGGAGTCCTGATTCTATGGATCTAGTTCTGCCCTCTCCCTGGAGTTTCACTGCTACATTTCCATCAGCCTCCTCAATATCTGCACTGGATGATCCTGCAGTCTCAAAAATTTAACATGTTTAAAATCAAACTCATCATCTTTCCTCAAAATTTTCCCATAAAGGCTTTCTTAATTTTGCCAACTGTTAAGTCACACAGCCTTGAAACACCTGGGATATCTTTGACACAGGCCTCTCCACTAACCTTCATTCTCAGTCAACAAGTTTTACCAATTGTTCTTTTGTAATGTCTCTTATAACCATACCTACTTCTCTTTCCAATTTCTTTGTCATCATCCTAGTGCAGCTCTTGCTGAAGAAATGACCGTGATTACTCCTAAATTGTTTTCCTGCTTCCAGTTCTCCCGCTCATGTATTTGATTTACTGGCCACCAGATTCATCAAGTTCAGACACTGCTTTTATTATGTTACTCCTGGTTCAAAGACCTTAACTATACCCAAGATGACTAACTGAATAACTAACTCCATGTAGATCTATACTACTTGCCAAATAAAGTTCAAAAATTTTAGCTATCTTTTTAACTTTGTCTCTCACAATACCTCCAAACATGACTTAGTTCATGACATCTGCTACAAGTGAAATGCCCCTCCCTCTCCTTCCTGAAGACTTGGTAGTATTAAAAGAACATTTAAATCTTATCTCCTCTGAGAGGCCATCTTTAGTCACATCAATGCAGTGACCTTTCCCTTCTCTGAACTCCTACAGCACTTAACAACTGTATCTAGCCTTGTTACTAAATGCTGTGCACTTCTCTCTCCAACTAGATTCCAACTGGCACAAAGTCAAGAAGTCATTTCTTAAACTTCTGCATACCTTCCACAGCACCTAGCAAAACTTCTCTGTTAAATCCACTCTTTCTGGCTAAGACACACATTTATCTGTATATTTTGTGCTAATTTATAGTTCCACCTCAGGACCCTTCATAATCTAGCCTCACCTACCTTTTCCAGTGTCATCTTCTGCCAGTCCTCACCATGTCCTACACATCCTGTCACAATGAACTTTTCACTGTTCCCTAGACACACCAGGTTCTTTCACAATCTTGTTCCTACTCACCTACTATCCATAACACCCTCTTCCCACTATTTACTGACAAATGCCTGTTGATCCATCAAGACTTGGTACAAGTACAAATATAAACTCCTGACTCCCCCAACTAGACTTAGATGCTCTATGTCTTAGGTCCCCTCAGCATCTTATTTACATCTCTACAATAGCAATTTCCAGGGTGTACTGCAACTAACTAGGTACATATTTGTCTTTCTCGTGGGACTATATATACATTCCTCAAGAGTAGCAATAGTTCATTTTTCCCCCACTCCCTCCACTAACTCTTCATAGTTAAGGCCCTGATGTTAAATCTTTCTGCCAGTGAAAGCGTATATCAAGTCAGTGGTGATCACATACCTTGGTAATAAAGAGCCTTGAGGAAAGAGTGACGATCAGCTCCCTGAAATAAAGAATTTTCTATTTCCATTTCTCGCCGGGTCAGCTGTTTGCTCTTTGCAAATCTCTGTGGCAGGCAAAGGATGCGCTGACGCTCTGAGATCCTTTCCTCAATATCTTGAAGACGGTTCTGTATTGCTTCAGGGGTTGCCCTAAGTCTCGATCTCTGAAATTGGAGAAATGAGACGGCCTGAGATGGCATATATCACAGAGGACACACCCTGAAAGTGACAATCTGATGCCTTAAACAAGAATGAAAATGATTAGGGCGCCAAAATGGTCATTTATAGATATGTCAGCTAGGAAGTCAAGGAGCGGGAATTCCCTGGTGGTCCAGTGGTTAGGATTCTGTGCTTTTACTACTGAGGGTACAGGTTCAATCCCTGGTTGTGGAACTAAGATCCCATAAGCCACATGGTACAGCCAAAAATAAATAAAATTAAAAAAATAAAATGCTATTTGTTAAAAAAAAAAAAAAAAGTCAGGGAGCAGCATCTCTTTTACCAAGGTCCTTACCTTAAAAACCAAAGAAGATTTAGATATAAGCTCAGTGTTTTGAGAACTCAAAATGAAAAGGTTCTCAGTATCAAATGAAGAAATTGTCCTTTTTATTCTCCAGAAAAAAAAATTGCCCCACTCACCTTTTCACCTGAAACATGGCTCTTCCAAATCAAGATTTCTGTTTCATTAAGCCCCAGTTCCCTGAGAGAAGCAGTCTCCTGGTCCTTCTCATGCAGTGTCTGGAACTGGGACAAAGTCATAGTCCCAGCTGCTTCCTTCCCAAAGGGCTTATACATAGTACCAGGAGCAAAGCTCTCTTTCTTAGATACACATCTACAAAACAAGCAGGAAGAGAGTAAGAACATCTTCAAGTTACCACAATGCACAGAAATGGGGCTTGCCATTAGAAGGCACAATGAAACTCAGGGGCAATTTCTCTCTTACATCCTATTTCTAGGTTAAAGCACTACTACAATGATATGGAATTCCACCAGTAGTCCAGGACTAACAAATGACTGAATCAAATATTTATTTACTGAGCACTTACTATGCATCAGACACTGTTCCAGGTACTGAGGATTTAACAGTAAAAAAGACAACAGTTTCTGCTTTGTGCAAGGAACTGTAGAAGAGAGGCAAGTAAGCAGGCAATAACACTACTGGATTATAAGTACTATGAATGTTAAAGGAAGACACAGGAATGGTACTCAGCCCAGACAGAGTAGGATATGGAAGGCTTCCTAGAAGAGACACAGAAGTAAAACCTTGACTAATTAGTAGAAATCTGCCAAGGAAAGGGGGGGTGAGAGAGGAGTCTTCCACCCAGACTTGAAGAGGTATCTGTCACCTGGAGCTGAGGGTCTATGATACTCTTTTTGCAAAATCAATACCTACTCCTCAATGGAGACAGAGGTATCCAGTTGATGCTGAAGGAGGCTTTTCAGCTGCCTCTCCCCTTCTGTTTCCAGCTCCTCCAGGACATGCTCATCACTCTTGACACAGCTATTTACCCTGGAATAGATACAAGGATATATACAGAAAGTAGAAGTGACACTGAATCTCAAAATATATTCTTTAGCCATATTATATCTACCATTAGTGATCCCATTTGTTCAAAGATACTTCTCTATTTGTTGCCCTTTATCACTCATTCCACAAACATTAACTAAGTACCTGTTTATACACAATGAATGCACTCTGCTGGGTACTGATAGAGTCAAAGATACGCAAGACACAGTCCCTCTCATTAAGAAGCCTGCAATTTATTTAGGGAAAAGTAATAGATATGGATGTGTTGTATACAGGTGCCTGGGGGTGAGGGCAGAGCAGGAAAGAGGGAGGGAGGGAGAATGAAAAGCACAGGGAGAGACTGACAGAGAGAGGGAGAGAGAAAGAAAGAAGAGAAGAACGATATAAAGAAGCATATGCCAAATCAGTAGGAGTTCACAGAAGAAATAACTGGGATGCAAGGTAGTAAATGAAGACTTTGGAAAGGTAATTTTTACACTGGCATTTGAAGGACTCTGTGTGATGAAGGAAAGAACAGGGAGAGAGAGCATGAAGAGACAGAAGTATGTTCTGGGGGATAATAAGAAATTTAATTTATCTGGCATTCATGTATGGCAACCTTGGGAGATCATGTTGGAGGGATAGTTAGACTGTGAATGGCCTTAAATACACCAACTAAGAGGTCTCAAACTTAATGTACAGGTATTAGAAGGCAATTTATTAGGCAGTTAAGTGACATGGTATAAGCGATGGTTTAGGAAAACGAATGTGGTTATAATAAGCCTTATGGATTAGTAAGAACAAAACCAGAAGAACTAGTTAGGAAACTACATAATTTATCAAACATGAGGTGATGAAAGTTCAAAGTGGAGTGCTAATAGTGACAATAGAAAGGAAGGCTTAAATGAGAAAGGCCTTTTGAACATAGGGGTAAGGAAGAAATGAAAAATAACCCCAAATTTCAAGCTGTGTAACTGAGCGATGGGACCAATGAACTAAAGAGGAAGTTCCAGATGGAGTAAATGGTTTGGGAAAGGGAAGTCATTCTTCTTTTAGCCATGTTGAGTCAACTAACTATTACAATTGAAATACCAACATGAAGTATCAGGAATGCTTCAAAGACATACTGAGCCTGAGGTGACAGAAGGTGATATTGGCTAGAAGGAAAGTGAGAGAGAGAAGAAGTGTTGTATAGATGGGAGTCTGAGGCTGTGCATGGAAATCTTGAGTCATCTGTATTGTCAGGATCTGGAGCTGTGAGAGAGGAGATCCCCAAAAGATAGATAGAGTATAGAAGCAAAGGTGAAGGGGATCATAACATTTTATAGCTTAAGCACTACTGTGTGGATATCTAGGTAATGCTAAATAATGAAAAACTCTGAGCATAAAGAAATAGCAGGACCATTTAAGTGTGCAAGAACAGATTTTAAAAGAAAAAAGCAAAGTAAGTTAACTCGATGAGGAAAATAAATACTAAATACATTTCTTAGCCCTTTACTATTGGGGTTATGATGAGACCTAGAAGATGTATCAAAGAAGGCAATGGCACCCCACTCCAGTACTCTTGCCTGGAAAATCCCATGGATGGAGGAGCCTGGTAGGCTGCAGTCCATGGGGTCGCTAAGAGTCAGACAGGACTGAGCGACTTCACTTTCACTTCTCACTTTCATGCATTGGAGAAGGAAATGGCAAGCCACTCCAGTGTTCTTGCCTGGAGAATCTCAGGGAGGAGGGAGCCTGGTGGGCTGCCGTCTATGGGGTCGCACAGAGTTGGACACGACTGAAGTGACTTAGCAGCAACAGAAGATGTATCTCCCATAATTATAAAGAAAATTCCCATACTCTAGAAAGACTTATAACAACTTTGGGAAATTTTAAAAGATCCATAGGCCCAGGGTTTTAAAAAATTCCTTTCAAGTATCTTAATATTTCCTTATTATTTAGAATTCTGAAAGTTCTTGCTAAATTTGAAGTGGCTTTGAAATGAATAAATCATAGCTAAATACATCAGCACACATAAATTTCAAAAAGAAATGTACAGTGAAAATAGCGCCAGAAAAATTCATACAATATGTGTCTATATAGAGTTGAAAATGGAATAACACTAGCGACATTTTGTTTAGATATAAATTCATATGTGGCAAAACTATTTAAAAAAAAAAGCAAAGAAATGATTAAGGCAAAATACTGGATAGTGATCCTCTCAGGGAGGGAAGAGAAACACTCAGGAGCACACAAGCAGACTTCTGATACTGGTAATGTTCTATTGTAGTGAGGACGACTCTATTATTATTCTTTAACCTGTATATATTCATAATTTTGCATGTATGAGAGATATTATAAACAAACTTTTAAAGGCATTTTGAAGCAGGGAAAATCAGAAACTACTTTTTTTTTTTAAGATGCAGAAACTAACGGTGCAGGAGAGCATCATACCTGTAAGAATTTAAATGCACCGCCTTATTCCAGTGATTATTCTACTTGCAGAATGAATACAAAACTAATTTGATAAGGAGTCTTAAAAAAGGTTTCGTGTACCGTCAGTAATCGATTGCAAGCGCAGGCTTTCAACAAAGATCAGCCACGTTAAAGCTGCCATTTCCTGCAGAACCGGTAGGGGGAACTGCTCGCAGCGGTGCCTTTCTTTTCTTACAATAGATGGATACGGGTTTGTTACTTTGCTTCCAAATTTGTAGAAACAAAGTATCACTTGCTTACTTTCAGGTCTGAAAGTACTAAACGGTCTCTGAGCCCGAAAAAATCCGCTATAAACACAAACACTGCACATAAACGCGCCCACCTTGAGCCCATTTCTGAGGATGGAGAGGAGGTCGGGCGGGACAGGAAGGATCTGGCCCGGGTTTCTACGGCACAGACTGGTTTCATCAATCGATCAAGACCCTTTTACCGAGTGGTTCGGTCTGAAACATAAAGGAGCTACAGCATCTGTCCCGGGGCCAGCGCCGCTGCCTAGGTGCCTGTTCCAGGAGGGCATCCCTACGGGGACCGGCAGCGGCGGCGGCCCTTCCTGAACTTCACCCTACAGGCCTGTCCAGCCCGTCTCCCCTTTTCCCTCCTCCTCTGTCTTCCCGCTCACACGAAACCCTATGCTCAGAACGTGACATACCCCAAACCCAAAGTAACAAAAGCCATTTGAAAAGTCAAAAGGTAGAACAGAGCGCCCTTCGCCGTCTGTTCTCAGACAATCCCTTACCTCTTCATGTTTCCACAGGCCCCTAGATCTAACTTGGGTAAAACAGGCCGCGGACTTCAAGTCCCAGAACTCTGCGCGGCCGACTCGAAGGGGTTTGTGGTGGAGCGCGGTGCTCTGGGAATTGTAGTCTTGCGGAGCTAGAAATCGAAAGCCCGTACTGAGCAACCGGTATATTGTAAATTGCCCGAATATTTCTCTTGGATTTTTCAAATAGGTTAAATATAACACCCAAAATATCCAGCTCATAAACCTAGGAGTCGCCTTTGACTTCTTAACTCTCTCATCCAGTATCACCAGATCCTGGCCCTTCTAATTTTCCTCGAACGTGTCCATATCAACCCTGCTTCTGCTTTCAAGGACTTCTTATCCCACATCCTGCCTACTTGCTATTTCCAGTCGAGTCTCTGGTCCACCCTCTGCAGTGTAGCCAGAGTGATCAGAGAGTGACCACATCACTAGCATCAATGGTTCACCTCTATCTCTAACAGAAGCTTACAAGACATTGTACTTTCTGAGAATCAGACAACCACATATATTCAAGCCCATGAATGTTTTTATTGATAATTAAGATAAAGTTAAGATAATGGGCTCCTAGTTTCTAGAAATGGAAATACATATATCTTGGTGGTGGTGGTTTAGTTGCTAAGTTGTGTCAAATTCTTGCACTATGGACTGTACCCTGCCAGGCTCCTCTCCGTGGGATTTCCCAGGCAAGAATACTTGAGTGGGTTGCCATTTCCTTCTCCACTATGTCCTTAAGTATGTGAAAAGAAAAACGTTTACTCTCACTCATAAGTGACATGTAAATTTCAAAGTACATGGACTATGAAATATCTGACCTCTGCTGCTGCTGCGGCTAAGTCGCTTCAGTCGTGTCCGACTCTGTGCAACCCCATAGACGGCAGCCCACCAGGCTCCTCCGTCCCTGGGATTCTCCAGGCAAGAACACTGGAGTGGGTTGCCATTTCCTTCTCCAATGCATGAAAATGAAAAGTGAAAGTCACCTCCAAATTGTCGAGGTCACCAAACCATTAAAAGTCCTTGTCATAGCTAAAGGAATCAAAGGGACATGATAACTAAATGTAATGTGGTATCCTGGATGGGATTCTGGAACAGAAAAAGAGCCCTGAATAAAAAATAAGGAAATATGAACAAACTATGCACTTTAGTTAATAGTAAGGTTCATTAGCTGTGACAAATATACAAAGTTATATATGATGTAAACACTAAAACTAAGTGGAAGAATACAGAATTCTGTACCAGGCAACCTATCTTGTGTGTGCTTGCTTGTATATGCAGAATACCTTGTGGAAAAGAAAGACATACTTCCTATCCTGAAAATTTCTAAAAGATGAGACTGTCATGGCAAATACTAGAGTTATCCAAAACCTGGCCTTGTGTATTAGTCGCTCAGTCATGTCCAACTCTTTGTGACCCCATGGACTGTAGCCTGCCAGGCTCCTACATCCATGGGATTCTCCAGGTAAGAATACTGGAGTGGGTAGCCATTCCCTTCTCCAGGGGATCTTCTTGTCCCAGGGATCAAATCCCAGTCTCCTGCATTACAGGCAGATTCTTTACTGCTGTCTGATCCACCAAGCAAAACCTGGCATATGCAAACAACTGTGCTTCTGAAGCACACAGGTGAATGGATACAGCTCTAACATGCCCTTTTGTGGCTTTTGCACAGAACAGGGTCGGAATCTAAGCAAAAACAGTGTGGGTCATATCATAGTCCACATCAGGTAAATTCTATGGTGGTAAGGCTGAATTCTGCTGCTCAACCAAACTGTCCAGTTGACAGAGTGATAAACGACGAAATGGAAAAATACACCAAGGTTGCTAGTGTGTCTGTCCCCTGGGAAGGTGGCAAAGGGTGGAACAAATACTACACTGACTACCACACCAGACTTGTACGCAACTTCTAATAAAACGTATATCCTATTGGTACTGAAGTGATACACACTACATTACAAATCCACTAGGTGGGACGAGTGGAGAATGAATGGCTAAAAAGACATATACGAGGTGGAATTACTAGAAAGCAAGGTCATAAGGACGTGTTCTATGTACCTGTGTATAATTGTAGCCAGTTTAGTGGTAGGTACCAAGGGACAAACACTTAGAAAATTGCACTAAAAGGAAAACTGGGCTATTTCTAGCTCTGCCAAATTTATTAACTGTGGAATAATAGCTATTCCATTTCCCACAGCATCCTCTCCCTAGTTCATAAGGATATCGGACAGTATATAAAAAGCTTTGAGATTTCCAGATGTTATTCATGGGCACAGAGATCTTATCATGAGGTAATTTCACAAATTCATCCCAGAATAATTTATGACAAGCTGAAAAATATGCCTCATTTGTCTTTCTGACAATTTAACAAGGTTAGTTTAATTAAGCCAGAAGTTCCTCCTTAACATAGACATATTTTCAGGCTTTGTCCTTTTTAGGTGCTTTGTTCACAACACACTTTTGATGAATATATTATGAAGCAATTATAATTTCCAGATATGAAAGAAGATGCTAAAACCAAAAATCTTCTCTTGAAGAGGGAGAACATCACTCATCTAATATTAAGAGTAAACAATTGTGCATGTCTTTCAAATTCTCCAAATTAGATAGCATAAATGCCATTATAGAGAGAACAAATATAGCATCTTATTCAAAGGACAAAAAAAAAAAGTAGATAAGCACTGGGAAAGTGTCAGCATGACAAATTTAAGAATTCTCCTTCAGCTAATACAGCTGGTCTTTAACAATGGTTGGGGGGTGGAGGGGTCTCAAGAATCCAGTACCTAGCAAAAATGTAGACTTAAAATTACTGGCATGAATAGGTTATTTCTGATCTTGTAATTCATGTCTGCTCAACAATGTCACATCTTGTAGACACGTTAGAACCACAGTCAGTGAAAAAGTGAAAGTATAAGTCACTCAGTCATGTCCGACTCTTTGCGACCCCATGGATTATACAGTCCACAGAATTCTCTAGGCCACAATACTGGAGTGGGTAGGGTAGCCTTTCCCTTCTCCAGGGGAGCTTTCCAACCCAGGGATCGAATCCAGGTCTCCCACATTGCAGGATTGGATTCTTTACCAGCTGAGCCACAGGGAAGCCCAAGAATACTGGAGTAGGTAGCCTATCCCTTCTCCAAGGGATCTTCCCGACCCAGGAATCGAACCGGGGTCTCCTGCACTGCAGGCAGATTCTTTACCAACGGAGCTATCAGGGAAGCCACGTCTTTTAGATACACGTTAGAACCACAGTCAGAAGTAGCCTTAAAGACAAATTAGTCCAAGGCTCCAAACAGTACAGAGATCCACCAGTAAACTTACAGTGTAACTGCACTGATTTAGAAGTCACTTGCCATTCACTTGCCTCTTTTATGTCCTAGAAAAAAAATATTAGACCTCTCAATGCAAAGTCAACAGGAAAACTATAGCCCCCTCCTTATTTTACTGAGGAAGTTTTATAGTAAGCATGTACTGGTAGTGAAAAGATATAAAGGAACCATAAAACTTGAGAGAAGTGGAAACTAGTTTATTTCAGTTGAGAAAACTTTCATATGGTCCAACTCTATTATGTTGTAGACAAAAGATAATTCTCCAAATGAAAGTATCTGTCCAGTTAATCAAGCAGGGACAAGAATAAACCCAGTGTTTTCTTCTATATATTATGTTCTCTTTCCTGAATGTGAAACAATGTATTCACAGACTACAAGAGTTGAATTGCCAAAAAAATACAGAAAATCTCTTTATCTAGGGTACAGTAGTAATAATATTGTACTCAAACATTAAAGATTACTCAAGATTATACTCAAAAGCTGTATACCTACAGAAATCATCCATAAAATTAAATGGCCTCTGAATTTTCATATTCTATAACTTTGAGAGGTAATAAAAACTTATCTGATTACAAGCTGCTACTTTGAGAAGTGTGGGTAGGGAAAAAAAGAGGCCATGTAAGTATTGATATTTGGTTTACTCATAAGGTGAAGTAAATCGCTAATACTCATTTCAAAAATATTTTCCTTCCATAATATGTCTCCCTCAGGATGGTCATGTTCAGTCAGTACAACAGAAATTCAGCACAGTAATGACAAGCGACTAGCACTAGTCACTCAAAAACTTTTTAAGTAGTTTATTTTTCAGAGCATCGCCTTTATTTATGATTTAGGTAAAACACGAAACATAAGAAATCAGAAGTTAAGAACAAGGCTTTTTCTTGAAAAACAAATAAATACATAAACCCCACAAGTATTAATCACATGCTAAAATCAAGTAAAATGCCAGATTATTTGCACATTAAAAATAAACTGCCTGAACCATACCCTTTAAAAATAGCCTAATTCAAGCCCTAAATCTACTCTAACTCTTCCTCCCTTCTCTGAAATTCTTTTAATATTTTTATTTATTTATTTATTTGGCTGAGCTGGGTCTTAGTTAAGGCAGGCAGAATCTTTAGTTGTCGCATGCAAGGACTTTCAATTGTGGCACATGAACTCTTTAGTTGTGGCATGTGAACTTAGCTGTAGCATGTGGGATCTAGTGCCCTGACCAGGGACCGAACCAGGGCCCCTTGCATTGGGAGTACAGAGACTGAGCCATTGGATCACTAGGGAAGTTCTACTTCTCTGAATTTCTATAGCATACTTTCTGTAATTCATAACACACTTTCTTGTATTGTCTATACTATTTTCATATAGAAAATTAATTGTATTAATTGTATCTCAAAGGAGACAGTAAGTGCCTTTGAGGAGAGAGACTTCACAGTAGCTAACACTATATGCTGAATGTTAACAAGCACCCAGTAAAGACTGGCTGGCATCTATTTTTTGGCAAACATTTCTCTATGATCTGGCTGGAGTGAAAAGGACAATGTGTACTGGCAGTAAGATATGGAATCTGGGAGAGTAAGCCATGAATTAGACACACAGGGTCAACATCAAAGAGGTTGCTGCCTAGACAGAAGAGCTGATAAAGTTTTGATTTGCTAATACTAAAAGCCAAACTACAGTATCATTTTCAAACAGCACAATATTTAAGTGGAAAAAATACATGCATACTTTATTGTACCAAAGAGGGAATAGTAGCTGTAAATACTATTCTAATGAACACCATCAAAATTTGAAGGTAATGTATAATCCAAAACAACATGCTCAAAATAGGGTCATTTAATCAAAAGCCATCTTGACGTTGTATTCTTCCCAACGATGATCCTCTAGAATTTGTGTTACCTCTTCTACCTTCCTCTGCAGCATGTCTATAAGGGGAAAAGGCACACAACATTACTCACGGGTAGAAATATCCCAGGAACATAATAACTTAATTCTCCCTTCAACATATGATTGATAAAACTTTACATGTCAATTTTAATAGTGTTAAGTATTAAAAGACGAGAAAAACATGTGTCTATCTGGTAGGAAACTACTGGACAAGAGTGTTCTTGATTTTTTCTCCCTAGCTTTCATGGAAATTATGGTCTATCCTGATATTTATGTTTTGCTGAAGAGAAGTGTTAACTGCTTTTTACTCATTACAGCCTAAAAGTGCCATACAGGATGGCCATGAAATTGAATGTGTAGATCTTTGTTGCCTATAAGCAAATTAGTACACTGAGTAGCTTCATATTTCTATTTCATTCTAATGATTAATTTAACTTGGTGGTCCTTAAATTTGCTCAGAGCAGAGCAACACAAAATACCATTAGTTTTACAATATAAAACAGTAATTTTCTGTAGTAAAAATAAGCTGTTGAAGTAAGTGTGATAATCTGAATTTTTCTATTAATGTGCATAAATAAATGTGGTCATTTGTTTTAGTGTTCATTAATGCTCACTGGCTGATAAGCAATAACTGGGCCCAAAAATTTAAGAAAAATTTTACAAGAGAAAAACTAAAAAATGTAGAGCACTATACTTTTTCTTCAGCCAATTGGAAAAGAACAGATGTTACAGAGTTTTTGAAGTATAATACCTTATTTTTATCTTATGACATACAGGCACTATAAGATCACATCTTTTAAGAACAAGTGATTTAAATGATGGTTGTCTACTGAAAGGGTAGGAAAACAGTCTGGCAAAAAACATCTCCTTTCTGTTGAAATAACAAACTGCAGGGTGCAATTTTTCCCCCTAAATAACATTTTTCAATGTGATAAAAGCACAAATGAGCACTACAACAAATCATTAACTTGAGGCCAGAAGTGTCAACATAAGCACAATCTACTTAATTTGCTGATTGATATATATTAAATGCAAAAGAGTAAATTTATAAACATTTTTAAAAATCAATGAAATGTTGAGAAACACAAGTCAGCATTATTAAGAAAGCCTTACCATAAATATTTTGTCATGTTTTCAAATTGAATTCTCAAGACTATTTCTGTATTAACATACTTCATATTTTTCAGAAGTGTCATTCTTTAAGGGCAAAAACTGCACCTAGGCACTTAACTGCCCAGAGTAATGGTCCCATGATATGCATCAGTGATTAGTCCCTGCATGTGTGCATGTTAAGCCACTACAGTGGTGTCCAACTCTTTGTGATTCTATAGACTGTAGCCCACCAGGCGCTTCTGCCCATGGGATTTCCTAGGCAAGAACACTGGAGTGGGTAGCTGCTTCTTCCTCCAGGGGATCTTTTCAACCCGGGGATCAAACCTGAGTTTCCTGTGCCTCCTGCATTGCAGGCAGATTCTTTTACTGCTGCAGGCCTATTAAATTATATGATATTCTAGAAGTAAAATGCTAGTAATAGTTGAAATTTGATGGGAAATACACCATACACATTTGCCATTATTTACAAAGGAACTGTACTGAACAATATGAAATTGAAATTAATAAAACAACTCCATTCACAATAGCATAAAAAAGAATTAAAACACTCAGGAATAAATAAACTAAAGATAAATTTAGGAATAAACAGCAAATGAACTATAAGACTTGTACAACAAAAACTATAAATCACTGCTAAGAGAAACTAAGAAGATCTAAAAAAAATGAAAAGATATTCCATATTCATGGACTGAAAGACTCAATAGTTTTAAGATGTCAATTCTCCACTAATTGATCTACAAATTCAATGCAATGCCTATGAAAATTCCAGCGGGCTATTTTTTGTAGAAATAAACAAGCTTCAAAATTTACATGGAAAGACAAAGGACCCAAAACAGCTAAAATAATCTGAAATAGAATAATAAATTACAGGAATTATATCACCCAGTTTTAAAACTTATTACAAAGCAACGGTAATCAAGACAGTATGGTATTATCATAGGATAGCCACAGAGATCAATGGAACAGAAAAAATGTCCAGAAAAAATCTTACATTTATGGTCAATTCATTTTTAACAAAGGTGCCAAGATAATTCAATGGGGGAAGCATAGTCTTCAACAGATAATACAAGGACAACTGAATGTCTACATGGAAATGAAGTTGAATTCCTACCTCTAACTATGAACAAGGTGGACTACTGGTTAAACCTAAAGAGCTAAAATTATATTTGGAAGACAAAACACAAACATCAAACAACTGATGAATGGATAAACAAGATATGATATGTCCATACACTGGAATACTACACAGCAATGAAGAGGAATACAAAACAGAGATATGTTACAACACAGATGAACCTGGAAAACATTAGGTCAGACAGAAAAGGCCACATATAATATGATTCCATTTAATTAAACTCTCCAGAAAAGGCAAATCAATAGACAGAAAGTAAATAAGTAGCTGCCTAGGGTTCAGAGTAGGAATGGGGATTAACAACAAACAAGCTAGAGAGAACTTTTAGAGGTAATAGAAATGTTCTAAAAGTGGATGGTGTGATGTTTGCACAGGCCTATATCTTTAAACAGCTATTATTTAAGACAGCATATTTGTGTGTTTAAAATATTTCTTAAAAATGACTTCCCCCAAAAAGGTTCTGGTAAAACTGCTTCCAGCTAGCTCCATTCTGTTTAGGGACAGACGTTTTCTTTACCTTACTTAGTCTACTTGCAAATATATCAGATAAAGATTGCAAGATTTTCATAGAAATTTATGAAAATTAGCAATTTGGTCATTAAACACAAGCATAGCCTTCTACTGTAATTACTTTTAAGTTATACATATAAATATTAGTTCAGTTCAGTTCAGTCGCTCTTACTGAACTGACTCTTTGTGTCTGACTCTTTGCGACTCCATGAATCGCAGCACGCCAGGCCTCCCTGTCCATCACCAACTCCCAGAGTTCACTCAAACTCACATCCATCCAGTCGGTGATGCCATCCAGCCATCTCATCCTCTGTCGTCCCCTTCTCCTCCTGCCCCCAATCCCTCCCAGCATCAGAGACTTTTCCAATGAGTCAACTCTTCGCATGAGGTGGCCAAAGTACTGGAGTTTCAGCTTTAGCATCATTCCTTCCAAAGAACACCCAGGGCTGATCTCCTTCAGAATGGACTGGTTGGATCTCCTTGCAGTCCAAGGGACTCTCAAGAGTATTCTCCAACACCACAGTTCAAAAGCATCAATTCTTCGGCGCTCAGCTTTCTTCACAGTCCAACCCTCACATCCATACATGACCACTGGAAAAACCATAGCCTTGACTAGACGGACCATTGTTGGCAAAGTAATGTCTCTGCTTTTCAATATGCTATCTAGGTTGGTCATAACTTTTCTTCCAAGGAGTAAGCGTCATTTAATTTCACGGCTGCAATCACGATCTGAAGTGATTTTGGAGCCCAAAAAAACAAAGTCTGACATTGTTTCCACTGTTTCCCCATCTATTTCCCATGAAGTGATGGGACCAGATGCCATGATCTTCGTTTTCTGAATGTTGAGCTTTAAGACAAATTTTTCACTCTCCTCTTTCACTTTCATCAAGAGGCGTTCCTCTTCACTTTCTGCCATAAGGGTGTGTCATAGATGCTATTAAATTCACTATCAACAGAAGCAAAGTATTCTCATAAACATTACTATAGTATACCTCTTATTCTCCTTTTAGAAAAACAATTGGGGTATTAAAGGAAAAAATAATCTGACAAAAAATGATCAAAAGACACAAATAGGCAACTTAGGAAATGAAGTTTCCTAGGAAATTGTTTATAAACATTTTTAAAAGACTCAACCTCATTAATAATGACAGGAATGTAAATTAAACAAGGGAAATATTATTTTCATCTATAACTTTGAGCAAGGAATGATAACAATGATGATGGTGGTAGTGATGATGCTTTCAGGTGCAGAAAAATGGGTACCTAATGAATTGTATGGATGTGAGAGTTGGAAAACATAAAGAAGGCTGAGCACCAAAGAATTGATGCTTTTGAATTATAATGCTGGAGAAGACTATTGAGAGAGTCCCTTGGACAGCAAGGCAATAAAACCAGTCAATCCTAAAGGAATTCAACCCTGAATATTTATTGGAAGGACTAATGCTGAAGCTGAAGCTCCAGTACTTTGGCCACCTGACGTGAAGAACCTACTCACTGGAAAAGACCCTGATGCTGGGAGAGTTTGAAGGCAGGAGGAGAAGCAGACGACAGAGGATGAGACAGTTGAATAGTATCATTGATTCAATGGATATGAGTTTGAGCAAATTCTGGGAGATAGTGAAGGACAGGGAAGTCTGGCATGCTGCAGTTCATGGGGTCACAAAGAGTAGGACACGACTTAGTGACTGAACAACAACAATGAATTGGTGGTGAAAATATAATTAGGGCAACTTACTTGGAAAGAACCATAAGTCAAAAGCCTTTAAAACAAATATTACTCCTAATTCAGCATTTTAACTTCTAAGAACTTTATCTACGTCCAATAACCATGGATATATCCTAAAATTTACCTACATTGGGGCTCACTGAAGCACAATTTAAAAAAGCAAAAAGCTAGAAACATTAACTAATATGTAACAACAGGTACTATTTAAATAATAGTGTATCCTTATAATGTAAAATTTAACAACTATTAAAATGTAGACTATTTAATAATATGGAATAATATTCATGTACACATGTCTGTTACCTCTGTATCTGTTTTACCATCAAAGACTGAGTACAGTGTGCAGTGTAAATACCAGGGGACAAATAAATTAAAAACATATATACTGGCCCCCAAGTTCATCTCCAGTGAACCAATGAAGTTACTCAGTCATGTCTGACTCTTTGCAATCCCATGGACTGTAGCATACCAGGCTCCTCCATCCATGGAATTTTCCAGGCAAGAGTACTGGGATGGCTTGCCATTTCCTTCTTCAGGGGATCTTCCTGACCCAAGGATTGAACCCAGGTCTCCTGCACTGCAGGCAGACACTTTACTGTCTGAGCTACCAGGGAAGCTCAAGTTCATCTCAGACAATGCTAAGTTCTGAAGATAGAGAAATAACTAAATATAACCTCTATCATCAAGAAGCTCAAATCCCAGTAATGAAGGTAAATATGTGAATAAATAACTACAACAGTGTATGATAAATGCTGACATTATTGTATATAGAACAAGCTATTAAAAACAGAAGTCAAGGAAGGCTTCATAGAAGAGATGATCTGACATGGGAGCAATTACCAGGCAGACAATGATGGGGTGGGGTATGCTGGGAGAATCAACTAAATATCTAAAAATATGGATAAACGAAAACTGAGTGTTTGTAAAACCATAAATATTACTCACAAACATAGAAAACAAACTTACGGTTACCAAAGTGGAAAGGAAAGGAGGGACAAATTATGGGTATGAGATTAACAGACACAATCCACTATACATAAAACAGTTAAGCAGCAAGGATTTACTGCATAGCACAGGAAACCATACTCAATATTTTGTAATAACCTATAATGGAACATAACCTGCAAGATAGCTGAATCATATGCTGTATTCCTGAAACTAACACAATATTGTAAATAAACTATACTTCAATTTGAAAAAGTAATGCTGCAAACAAAAGATGAGGCTGAAAAATAGGTAGGGGCTAGATTATACATGGCACTCTGTATATTATGCAAATAAAAAATACAGAGCAATGGGAAGTACTGAAGACATGATTAGCAGAGAGTATCATTATATCAAAATCAATCTGGCAGTTGTGTAAAAGTGAATCGGATTGGGGTAACACTGGGAAAATGAGACCAATAAAAGACTAATTAAAGACATAAACATATGCATTTATTGCTGCTGCATTCCAAAACACTTGTGAAATGGCAGTAAGGAGATTAAAAAAAAAGAAGAAAAACATAAAGCACAAAACCACAAGGACAAAGATGTAATAAAGTAGACAAGAACAAAATTTTGAAAACTGTAACATCTGAACCCTAGAAAGGATTTGGAATTAGCAGGAAAAGGTAATTTAAAGTGGTGCTGAACTATTTACAACAGTTAGGACACGGAAGCAACCCAGATGTTCATTGACAGATGAATGGATAAAGAAGATATGGTACATATATACAATGGAATATTACTCAGTCATAAAAAGGAATGAATGTGAGTCAGTTGTAGTGAGGTGGATGAACTTAGACCCTGTTATACAGAGCGAAGTAAGTTAGAAAAACAAATACCATATATTAATGTATACATATGGAATCTAGAAAAATACTACTGATGAACCTATTTGCAGGGCAGGAATAGAGATGGAGACATAGAGAACAGACATGTGGACACAGTTGGGGAAGGAGGAGAAGGTAAGATCAATTGAGAAACTAGCATTTACATGTGTATACTATCATGTGTAAAACAGGTAACTAGTGGGAAGCTGCTGTATAACACAGGGAGCCCAGCCTGGTACTTTGTGATCATCTAGAAAGGTGGGACATGACTGAAGTGACTTAGCAATAGTAGCAGTAGCAGAAAGGTGGGATGGGGGGGCGGGAGGGTATATATATATATGTGTGTGTGTGTGTGTGTGTGTGTGTGTGTATATATAAAATATATAAACGCCATATACCTATGGTGGTATACATATAATGAAAGGTGGTGCTAGTCGCTCAGTCGTGTCTGACTCTTTGTGACCACATGGACTGCAGCCCACCAGGATCCTCTGTCCATGGAATTCTCCAGGCAAGAATACTGTAGTGGGTTGCCATCTTCCCAACCCAGGAATCGAACTGGGGTATCCTGCATTGCAGGCAGATTCTTTACCATTAGAGCCACCAGGGAAGCCCCACATATATTATATGTATTGCATAATTATATATATATATAATTGTATATTGCATTCATATTTTATTAATAATATATTACACATGGATAGAGAGAAAGAAATGGGTGTGGTAAAAAGAAGGCCTAAAATGGAAAAACTACAAAGTAATATATACAGTTTTTACAGATATAGAAATTTTTTTTTAAAAACAGCTTAACCAATGAGTATGTTTCTGGGGAATGGGAAATGTGATGTGGACAAAGGGCTGATATTTTTCATAAACCTAATAAAACTGCTCTACTTTTAAGGTAGGAGATGAAGAAGACCCTAAATAAGGCAGTAACAGAAATCTACTTAAAAGAAAAGATTCAAGAGCTATTTAAAAAGTATAATCATCAATGGGCTTCCCTGGTGGATGAGCAGTAAAGAATCCACCTGCCAGTGCAGGAGACACAAGAAACATAGGCTTGCTCATTGCTGAATATCAATACTCAATCCAAGTCTATGCCCTAACCAGTAATATTGAAGAAGCTGAAGCTGAATGGTTCTATGAAGGCCTACAAGACCTTCTAGAACTAAACCAAAAAAGGATGTCCTTTTCACTATAGGGGACTGGAATGCAAAAGTAGGAAGTCAAGAGATACCTGGAGTAACAAGAAAATTTGGGCTTGGAGTACAAAATGAAGCAGGGCAAAGGCAAACACAGTTTTGCCAAGAGAATTCATTGGTCATAAAAAACACTGTCTTCCAACAACAAAAGAGATGAATCCACACATGGACATCACCAGATGGTCAATAAGGAAATCAGATTATTATATTCTCTTCAGCCAAACATGGAGAAGCTCTATACAGTCAGGAAAAACAAGACCGGGAGCTGAGTGTGGCTCAGATCAGGAACTCCTTATTGTCAAATTCAGACTTAAATTGAAGAAAGTGGGTAAGACCACTAGATCATCCAGGTATGACCTAAATCATATCCCTCATGATTATACAGTGGAAGTGATAGATAGATTCAAGGAGTTAGATCTGATAGACGGAGTACCTGAAGAACTATGGATGGAAGTTCATGACATTATACAGGAGGCAGTGATCAAGACCATCCCCAAGAAAAAGAAATGCAAAACGGCAAAATGGTTGTCTGAGAAGGCCTTACAAATAGCTGAGAAAAGAAGAGACACTAAAGGCAAAGGAGAAAAGGAAAGATATACCCATTTGAATGCAGAGTTCCAAAGAATAGCAAGGAGAGACAAGAAAGCCTTCCTCAGTTATCAATGCAAAGATATAGAGTAAAAATAGAATGGGAAAGACTAGAGATCTCTTCAAGAGAATTAGAGATACCAAGGGAACATTTTATGCAAAGATGGGCACAATAAAGGAGAGAAATGGTATGGACTTAACAGAAGCAGAAGATATTAAGAAGAGGTGGCAAGAATACACAGAAGAACTATACAAAAAAGATCGCCATGACCCAGATAACCATGATAGCGTGATCACTCACCAAGAGCCACACATCCTGGAATGTGAAGTCAAGTGAGTGTTAGAAAGCATCACTATGAACAAAGCTAGTGGAGGTGATGGAATTCAGTTGACCTATTTCAAATTCTAAACAATGATGCTGTGAAAGTGCTGCACTCAATATGCCAGCAAATTGGGAAAACTCAGCAGTGCCCATAGGACTGGAAAAGGTCAGTTTTCATTCCAATCCCAAAGAAAGGCAATGCCAAAGAGTGTTCAAACTACCACACAATTGCACTCATCTCACACGCTAGCAAAGTAATGCTCAAAATTCTCCAAGCCAGGCTTCAACAGTATGTGAACCATGAACTTCGAGATGTTCAAGCAGGATTTAGAAAAGGCAGAGGAGCCAGAAATCAAATTGCCAACATCTGTTGGATCATCAAAAAAACAAGATAGTTCCAGAAAAACATCTACTTCTGCTTTATTGATTATGCCAAAGCCTTTGACTGTGTGGATCACAATAAACTGTGGAAAATTCTTAAAGAGATGAGAATACCTGACCTGCCTCCTGAGAAATCTGTATGCAGGTGAAGAAGTAACAGTTAGAACTAGACATGGAACAACAGACTGGTTCCAAATTGGGAAAGGAGTACGCCAAAGCTGTATATTGTCACCGTGCTTATTTAACTTATATACAGAGTACATCATGAGAAATACTGGGCTGGAGGAAGCGCAAACTGGAATCAAGATGGCCGGGAGAAATATCCATAACCTCAGATATGCAGATGACACCACCCTGATGGCAGAAAGCAGAAAAGAACTAAAGAGCCTCTTGATGAAAGTGAAAGAGGAGAGTGGAAAAGTTGGCTTAAAACTCAACATTCAGAAAACTAAGATCATGGCATCTGGTTCCATCACTTCATGGCAAATAGATGGGGAAACAGTGGAAACAGTGAGAGACTTCATTTTCTTGGGCTCCAAAATCACTGCAGATGGTGACTGCAGCCATGAAATTAAAAGACACTTGCCCCTTGGAAGAAAAGCTATGACCAACCTAGACAGCATATTAAAAAGCAGAGACATGACTTTGCCAACAAAGGTCCATCTAGTTGAAGCTACGGTTTTTCCAGTAGTCATGGATGGATGTGAGAGTTGGACTATAAAGACAGCTGAGCACCAAAGAATAGATGCTTTTAACTGTGGTGTTGGAGAAGACTCTTGAGAGTGCCTTGGACTACAAGGAAATCTAACCAGTCCATCCTAAAGGAAATCAGTCCTGAATATTCATTGGAAGGACTGATGCTGAAGCTGAAACTTCAATACTTTGGCCACATGATGCAAAGAACCGACTCACTGGAAAAGACCCTGATGCTGGGAAAGATTGAAGGTGGGAGGAGAAGGGGATGACAGAGGATGAGATGGTTAGATGGCATCATTGACTCAATGGACATGAGTTTAGCAAGCTCAGAGAGTTGGCAATGGACAGGGAAGCGTGGCACACTGCAGTCCATAGGGTCGTAAAGAGTAGGACATGACTGAGCAACTGAACTGATTCAACTGAATGAAATTTATTCAGCCTACCTTAAGTCCTGAATAAATAGCAGCAATCAACTGAAAAAAAGAAAAGTAGAAGGAGTTACAGACCTGGGAGGCCCAGGAGAGAGTGAAGATAATGAATTTAGTTTTATATAAGTTTAGTTTGAGGTGCCATGGGATATCTTACGTGCAGATATTTGTTAACATGAAGCTTTAGAACAGATAGTCAGAGAAACATTAGTGAAACTGATGGTTAGAGATGACAACTGAGGTTTCAAAAATGCTGATTATCAGGAAAGCCTTAGAAGAGAATACTTTTTTTTTTTTTTTTTTTTTAATTTTATTTTATTTTTAAACTTTACATAACTGTATTAGATTTGCCAAATCTTTTAGAAACAAGGAGAGGTTGCAAATAAAAATCTAACTTCCTAATTCCAGAAAACTGAAAAAGAGCAAAATGAACCCAAAGCAAGCAAAAGGAAGGAAATAATGAAGATAAGATCAGTTATCAATGAAATTGAAACCAGGAACACTACTGAGTAAAAGCAATGAAACAAGCGGCTTAATTCTTCAGAAAAAAAATCAGTAAAATTGATAAACCTTTACCAAAATAGAAAAAAATAAATTAGAGAACACAAATCACCAATATAGAAATAAAACAGGGTATATCACTACAGACCCTGCAGCCAATAAAAGGATAAAAATCCTATGAACAACTTTATGCTTATAAATTAAAGGACCTAGTAGAAGTGTACCACAAATTATAATAACCACAGATTATGAAAATTCAACCAAGCTAATCTGAATAGACCTAGAAGCATTAAAGAAATTGACTTTGTATGTAAAAAGCTTTCCCAAAAGAAATATCCAGGCCCAGGTGGTTTCACTGGAGAATTATACTAAATACCTAAAGAAGAATCAAGAAGAGCTCATAAATGCTTCTAAAAATAGAAGCCAGTATTACCCTAATAACAAAACTAAAAATGACAGTATAAAAAAGGAGAAAACTACAGATCAACATCTCTCTGCTGCTGCTGCTGCTGCTAAGCCACTTCAGTCGTATCTGACTCTGTGCGACCCCATAGACGGCAGCCCACCAGGCTCCCCCGTCCCTGGGAATCTCCAGGCAAGAACACTGGAGTGGGTTGCCATTTCCTTCTCCAATGCATGAGAGTGAAAAGTGAAAGTGAAGTCGCTCAGTCATGTCTTGACTCCTAGCAACCCCATGTACTGCAGCCTACCAGGCCCCTCCGTCCATGGGATTTTCTAGGCAAGAGTACTGGAGTGGGTTGCCATTCCCTTCTCCTCAACATCTCTCATGAACATTTAAAAATCTCTCACCAGAGAGATGCTACTGCTACTGCTAAGTCATTTCAGTTGTGTCCGACTCTGTGCGACCGCATAGACCGCCGCGGGTCAGGCTCTGCCATCCCTGGGATTCTCCAGGCAAGAACACCAGAGTGGGTTGCCATTTCCTTCTCCAATGCATGAAAGTGAAAGGTGAAAGTGAAGTCACTCAGTCGTGTCCGATTCTTAGCAACCCCATGGACTGAAGCCTACCAGGCTCCTCCGTCCACGGGATTTTCCAAGCAAGAGTACTGGAGTGGGGTGCCATTGCCTTCTCCGCACCAGAGAGATGGAGGGGGATAAATTAAGAGTTTGGGATTAAGATATACACACTACTATATAAAAGACAGATCATCAACAAAGACCTATGTATAACACAGGGAACTCTACTCAATACTCTGTAGTAACCTATATGGGAAAATAATCTGAAGAAGAATGGATATATGGATATATATAACTGAATCACTTTGCTGTACACCCGAACCTAATACAACATTGTAAATCAAATATATTCCAATGTAAAATAAAATTTTTTAAATCTCTCAAACACTTAGAGATCCTCAAGAAATTCTAGCAAACCAAATCCAATAATATATAAAAGGAACTAAAAACTAGGACCAAGTAGAATTTATTCCATAAATGTAAGGCTGATTCATTTGATGTTTAAAACCATGTCAATGTAGGGACTTCCCCAGTCGTTCAGTGGTTAAGAATCTGCCTTGCAATGTAAGGATGCAAGTTTGATCTCTGGTCAGGGAACTAAGACCCTACATGTTGCAGAGGCAGCTAAGCCCACACACGGAAACTACTGAACCTGCATGTTCTGGAGCCCAACAGAGATCCTGTGTACTGCAACTGAGATCTGATACAGCCAAATAAATACATAAATATTTTTAAAGAATGTGTCAATGTAATCCACCATATCAATAAGTTAAAGAAGAAAAATCATATGATTATATCAATTGGTGTAGAAAAAGCATTGACAAAATCCAATATTCATGAATGATAAAAATTAGTGATTAAAAAGAAGTCAGGAAAAGAGTGGAATTAACTCAATTTGATTTAAAAAGCATCTATTTTAAAAAACCTATAGCTAAAATCATATACTTCTAGTGAAAGACTAAACTCAGAGGCAAGGCAAAGATGTTTGCTCTCATCACTCTTATTCAACATGGTACTGAAGCTCTAGCCAGTGCAATGTAACAAAAAGAAAGAAATAGCATACCAATTGGAAGAAAGAAATAAAACCGTCCCTTTTTGCAGATGATGTAACTACCTCTGTAGAAATCCCAAGGAATCAAAAACAAAAAACAAAACTCCCCAAATCAAACTCTTAGATCTAAGAAGTGAATTCAGCAAGCATACAAGATCAACATTAAAAATTGTGATTTTATGCAGTAAAAATGAACATGTGGAAACCAGAATTTAAAACACAATATCATTTATAATCACTACAAATAAAATGAAACACTTAAGTATAAGTCTAACAAAACCAAAACATATATATGATGTGAGTGCTGAAAATTACAAAATGCTGATAAAAGAAATCACAGAAGATCTAAATAAATATTTAGACATACTATGTTCATGCATGAGAAGACTCTACATGGGAAAGATGTCCATTTCCCCTCAAACTGATCTATAGATTTAATGTGTGTGTGCTTAGTTGCTCAGTTGTCCCCGACTCTTTGTGATCCCATGGACTGTAGCCCACCAGGCTCCTCTGTCCATGGAGATTCTCCAGGCAAGAATACTGGAATGAGTTGTCATGCCCTCCTCCAGGGGATCTTCCCAACCCAGGGAAAGAACTCGGGTCTCCTGCATTGCAGGCGGTTCTTTACCATCTGAGCCACCAAGGAAGCCCCTGGTAGCTCATAATGATATAAATTTAATGTAATCCCTATCAAATCACAGCCCAGTAAACTTTTATAGAAATGCAAACAAATTAAAATAGCGAAAACAACCTTGATGGAGAAAAATAAAGTGGGAGATATCAGTCTCCAAGATATTAAGGCTTAGTATATAGCTACATTAATGAAGAGAGTGTGGCATTGGTGGAGGGAAAGACATAGATCTATGGAACAGTAATTCTAGGAAACAATTTGATAAGGGAAAATTTTCCATAAAGGGAAAAGAAGTTGATCTAAACCTCTCATCTTATACAAAAATTAACTCAAAAAGGATCATAGCCTTAAATGTAAAATATAAACAATAAAACTTGTAGGAAAAAAAAACAGAAAATGGGGGGGGGTGGGATATAGGACTACACAAAAAGCTCTTAGACTTGACACCAAAAGCATGATTCATAAAAGGAAAAACTGATAAACTGGACTTAATTGTAAAATTTTTGTCCTAGAACAACTCTGTTAAGAATAGACAAGCTACAGAGTAGGAGAAAATATCTGCAAACCACATAGCTAGCAAACGACTAGTAGTAGCTGGAATACACAATAACCTCTCAAAACAACAGTTAAAAAAATCCAGTTAGGGATAACCAACAAGGACCTACTGTATAGCACATGGAACTTTGCTCAATGTTATATGGCAGCCTGGATGGGAAGGGGATTTGGGGGAGAATGGATACATGTATCAGAGAAGGCAATGGCACCCCACTCCAGTACTCTTGCCTGGAAAATCCCATGGAGGGAGGAGCCTGGTAGGCTGCAGTCCATGGGGTTGCTAAGAGTCGGACACAACTGAGCGACTTTCCTTTCACTTTTCACTCTCATGCATTGGAGAAGGAAATGGCAACCCACTCCAGTGTTCTTGCCTGGAGAATCCCAGGGACGGGGGAGCCTGGTGGGCTGCCGTCTATGGGGTCGCACAGAGTCAGACACGACTGAAGCGACTTAGCAGCAGCAGCAGCAGGATACATGTATATGTATGGCTGAGTCCCTTTGCTGTTTACCTGAAACTATCACAACATTGTTAATCAGCTATACCCCAATACAGGATAAAAAGTTTTAAAAAATAGTAACCAACAAGATATAATTCTCAGTAACCAAATTAATCATCTAATCAAGCTTCATAATGTTCTAAATAAATAAACATATAAAGTTGAAATATATTGTTACATATTGGTATTAATTTATTATTTTTAAAAAGTGCTTTCTTATTTTAAAATATTTTAATGACACATAGTACAAAAATAATGATATAATAAATATGGCTATACCCCACATAAAGGTTTATTTTATCTTACCCTGATAACTTTATTTCTTTTCCTGTTTTTAATAAAATGAGATTCCAGCTAGCAACGATGCCCTTTGTGTAACTTCCCACAATCATACCATATACTTCTTACCTTTCCTGCCATAATCACAGACTTGAATTTGTGGTTAAATATTGCCAGCAATGGTACTACATTTTGCTGAATATATATATCTTCATAAAAATTACACAATGTGATTCAGAAGACTTTTATATTTGATACAATAGATATATTCTACACATAATTCTTCAACTCGCACATTTCACACGTTATGTTTTTAAAATTAACCTACGTTGATGTAAGTCAAGTTTGTTCATGTGAATTTTTAAATACTTGTACAATATCCCACTGAACAAATATGACATCAACTTATTTATGCATGCTCCTAGGATGGATATTTGGGTTGCTATATGTTCTATGTCATTACAAATAACAACTGCAATGAATTTTTAAAAATCCAATTAGAAAATGGACAAAATATGAAAACTGACATTTCATCAAAAAGGATATGCTCATGACAAATAAGCCCATGAAAAAGATGTTCAACATCATTAGTCATTAGGAAAATGCAAATTAAAATTTCAATGATATCACTACACATCTATCAGAATGGCTAAAATGAAAAAAAAAATAGTGAAAGTACCAAAAGTTTAGGACACAGACAAATTAGATCACTTGTACATCACTGGTGGGCATGTAAAAAATGGTACAGTCTCTCTGGAAAACAGTGTAACAGTTTGTTATAAAATTAAACACTCAACTACCACATGACCTAGCAACTGCACTCTTGAGCATCTATCCCAGAGAAATAAAAACTTATGTTCACATAAAACTCTGTACATAAACATTCATAGAAGCTTTACTCATAAGTAGCCCCAAACTGAGAACATCTAAGATGTACTATAACAGGTGAATGTGTAAGCAAATTGTAGTACATCCAAACCATGGAAAAGTACTGAGCAACTAAAAGGATCAAATCATTGATATTAATATTCATAGCAATTTAGATGAATCCCTGGGGAACTAAGCTGAATGATAAAAATCCAGCCCCGAAATTTTACATGCTATATGATTTCATTTTATATAGTATTATAAAATGGCAAAATTTTAGAAAGGGAGACTAGATTAGTGGTTGCCAAGAACTGGGGAGCAGCGATTAGGGGGATTAGAGGTGGGTGTGGCAATAAAAGGGGAATATGAGGAATTCTTGTGGTGATAGAATTATTCTGCATTTTTGACTATGGTTGTGGATATAAACTTATTTATGACTAAACACACACACGCACAAGTAAAACTGGAAATTTGAACAAGACAGATTTTACTGATATTAATATCCCAGTTGTGATATAGTACTACAGTTTTGTAAGATGTTATCACTGGGGAAAACTAGGTAACAAGAAATAGGAACTCTACATTCTTTCTTTATTACCTATATTATTTCTTATGTTATATGTGAATCCACAATTACCTCAGTAAAAATTTCATTAGTGTAAAAGACTAAGCCACACAAATAAGATTTTGAGTCCCAACTTCTTCTAGAAGTGCCTGCTGATTAGGCACATAATATGACCCCACATTTTTGTGAGGCAACAAACTGCTTTAACAAATTTATTCTCACTGCTTAGTATGGTTGGCCATCTTTTCAGCTTCCAATATGGGTTTCTTCACTGCTGTACGACTGCTAAGCCAAAGGCACATTTAAAGGTTTTTAGTTACTGTAGTATATACTAGGCTAGGCTGCTGTTTAAAAGCAAACTTGAAATCTCAGGAGCTTAACCTAATTAAGGTTTATTTCTTATTCAAAAAGAAGGAGGTAGGAAGAGGAAGAGAGGTGGAGGGAGAGAGGAAGAAAGAGAGAGGGAAGGAGGGAGAAAAAGAGAGAGAGAGAACACTATCCTCCTACTTGTCATTGGTACTTTTAAGAAGATTCCCAGGTTATTGAAACTAAAGTAACACTCAGAATAAACACACTTGAATTCTTAGTGCTAACTATGGCCTGATGGAAAGAAGAGTGTTTATAGGGACGTACAAAGCTCTCAACTCTGCCATGAGAATTCTCATCTTGATCTTATCATTGATACATTAAGGTGATGAGATGATAACACAGTCTGCTTGTATATAGCACTACTGCTTACTCAAAATTAATAAAAAATATGTTTCAAGGAAAGGAATAAAAACAAAAGATGGTAAAGGTATTGTGAATTCTTGGAGGCCAGGGTGGGAGAAAGATAGTAGAATTATTACATTTGAAGTGGTCCTCAGACCTGTTGAAATGTTACTTACTCTTCAAGTCTCACTTCAAATTCTAGCTCTTCTAGGAAACCAACAGAAGATAGGTTTCTCTTTCTTTACTGACCCCACACTTGCACTTTGAAACTTTCAAGGCAGAGATGCATGCCATTGATATTTATATTTCCTACACCGATTTAAGAGAACACCTTGACACATAGTAGGTGCTTTGTATTGAGAATCACTACTCTGTGGTTTTGACTTGCATCTAAAAGAACACTTTCCATTATACAGCACTTGAGCAAAATGCCTAAGCATATTACCTTATTTGATTCCCACAATAGCTTAGGATGAAGAGAATAACTAAAAACTCCGGAACACTCAGTGGCTTCCCAAAAACCAAAAGTAATGAAAATTGGTAACAGGACTCATATCTTCAGACTCCCATCTAATAATGCTTTTTCTATTACAATGCATCTGTATGTCAAATGCTATGAAAATTTTAAATAAAATGTACTAACTGGTACCACAACATAACATTTGTTATTCCTTCACATACTGAAGTGCTCAAAATAGGGCAGTCCTATCTAAACTCCAACTGGGGAAATTTCATTGGTGAAATACTATCAGGCCACCTTATAGATAAAGTACTATATAGATAAAGTACCTCATAGATGAGGTAGCCAGAGAGTGTGGGCCCCTAAACTGCATTATAGCAAGGCTCCAGTATATTTATAGTTTTTAGTCACTAACAGGAAGAAAATTGCTTTGGACAAAAATCTGTATATCTCACAAACAATATAAATTCTGCTATTTGGGAGTGATTTAAATGATGTTACATATAATTCATCTGGGGAAACGCTCCAGCTTGAGGAAATTCACTTGGGCACAAAATGTACACAAGGAGGATTAGTGGAAATCTAATTTTGCAGATGTATTGAGTGCATTTCAAATCTGGATTTACATATAGAAAAGAAGTTTGGGAAGAGGAGCTCTGAGAATGTTAACCATCATGCATTCTTTGCTAACAGGAGCTAAAGACTTGATCATTTTTAATCTTAGTACTCTAATCTAACCTACAAGAAATTATTCAGAATCAAGGAGAAATCGTGTGACAATAAATCTATTTTGTCTGTAATGGGGAACAGAGATGAGTGGGTAGCTCATTAAACAAGGGAAAGATATAAAATACCTTTCAATTAATAGGCAATGGGAAGAGGCAAGTAAGTAGCTGTCTGTTGAGCTTAAAGAGACCTTTAAAATGAGTCTTTGTGTTGTTGCCACATCTCTGACAGATCAAGAGCTTTCACCTCTGAAGTATCTGAAGTGGAACATTATACTCCAGAACACAAGAGATGATCTCATCGATCAACCAATGTGTCACCAAGATTTCCCAAGGAATTTCAGAAAAAGAGGTAAAAGAAACCAGCTCAATCTGTAAATCAGATTCTGCTCTAGAAGATGAAATAGGATAAAGACACTTTGATTGGAATTCAAAGGTGTCTTTTGGTATCTCAGCATTAGATATGCTTCAGATATGAGAGGGCTAAAAGTAATTAATAAAAAATTTTTTAACCATTTCTTATCTGGGCCAAAGCTTCTTTAAAAATACAGCACGGTAACTATAGTTAATGTGTGTATGCATGAGTGCTCAGTCACATCCAACTCTGCGAGCCCATGGTCTGTAGCCCACCAGGCTTCTCTGTCCATGGGATTTTCCAGGCAAGAATACTGGAATGCATTGCCATTTCCTTCTCCAGGATAGTTACTAATACTGTATTGCATATTTGAAAGTCGCTAAGAGAGTAGATCTTAAAAGTTCTCATCTCAAGAAAAAAATGTTTTGGTAATTATGTAAGGAGACGGATGTTAACTAGACGTCGTGGTGATCATTTGGTAATGTGTACAAATATTGAATCATGTGGTACATCTGAAACTAATATAATGCTCCATGTCAAATATACCTCAGTTTTTTAAAAAAGATAAAAACATGCCCAGACCTGAAAAATCCAATTTAAAATAATCTCTCAAACAATAACTGCTAACACTGGGTAAAAGTGAAGTATGATTATGACATATCACAGAAAGCTGCTTCTCTAAAATGATCCTGAGGGTATTTTATGCAAGTTAGTAGAATCATGCTAGATGACCAAATATGTTTTATGTCAAAAATAAATAATTAAGGTGTTCACAGACCAGTGCTAATAGAACTATATTGGAGAAATATCACAAAACTCATGGCATTTTAGTTACTCTAAAGATTCTTCTCTTTCTGTCATAAATAGTAGTCTAAATGTTGTGAGCAACTATTAAATAATTATGGGGTAATCCATGAGAGACTACAATGATTATGGGTAAAATACATTTTAGTCACTTATTATCATCATAAAGCTCTGGGACACTTCATGAAAGAAGCAAATGCCATCAAAATACTCAAGGAACTTTCAACTAATGACAAGCATAAGATTTTCCACTGCCTGTCTCTTTATTATGGTGTTTGATAAATATTAACAGACAAGACAAGGTTGGTTAAATGAAGAAATACAAAACACCTAACCTTCAGCCCTACCTCCCTGCTCTAAAAGAAGTAGCTTCATACATTTAAAATGAATAACAAGTTGGCTCAGATTGATTGCCAACCCTGTCATAAGTGGTCCCAGCAGAGCTGGAGTTGCTGCAGTTTCAGTGACTGCCAATTGAGAAGACAGATGTGTGACTGCAGCACTGCCATCAAGCCAATCTTGAAATAATGACATAAGTTTGCACAAAGAGAAAGACAAGAGAGGGAACCAGTATTTGACTACAGTTACTATTAATTTTCAGTTAGCTATATTAATCATGAGGAAAAGAGGCATAGAAAATGTTTCTAAAATAGATAAATATCAAATTTGAAAAAATTGGAAGAAAAGTTATGACAAAACCAGACAGTGTATTAAAACACAGAAACATCCCTTTGCTGACAAAGGTCCGTCTAGTCAAATCTATGGTTTTTCCAGTAGTCCTGTATGATGTGAGAGTTGAACCATAAAGAAGGCTGAGTGCTGAAGAATTGAAGCTTTCAAACTATGGTGCTGGAGAAGACTCTTTAGAGTCTCCTGGATGGCAAGGAAATCAAACCAGTCAAACCTAAAGGAAATCAACCCTGAATATTCACTGAACGACTGATGCTAAAGCTGAACCTCCAATACTCTGGCCACCTGATGAGAAGAGCCAACTCATTGGAAAAGACCCTGATGCTGGGAAAGATTGAGGGCAAGAGGAGAAGGGGACGACAGAGGACAAAATGGTTGGATGGCATCACTGACTCAATGGACATGAGTTAGAGCAAATTCCAGGAGATAGTGAAGGACAGGGAAGCCTGGCATGCTGCAGTTCATGTGGTTGCAAAGAGTCAGACACTACTTTGCAACTGAACAACAACAGCAGCATATATGTTCAGTGTGCTCAGTCACTCAGGTGTGTCCGATTATTTGCGTCTCATAGACTGTAGCCTGCCAGGCTCCTCTGTCCACGGGATTTTCCAGGCAAGAATACTGGAGTGGGTGCCATTTCCTCATCCAAAGGATCTTCCTGACCCAGGGATTGAACTTGCGTCACCTGTGTCTTCTGCACTGAGCAGGTGGGTTCTTTACCACTGAGCCACCTGGGAAGCCACTCTCTCACTCAAAACTCTTATACTTACCTCTTCCTGGTTTGGTTCCATCAGTGAAGTTCTATGTAATTTAGAGGAAGAAAGGGGCCTAGTTCTCTACTTACTCATGGATATTGAAAAGTTGACTGGACAGTATAATATTTTAACATATATAAAGTGTAATGTGTGATTTTCAAATCACTTTTAAAGATAAGCTGATTTTTAAGTTAAATATATAGCACAACAGTTATGTTTCATAGCAGGAAAAAATTCTGTACTGTCATTAAAGATACCAAATCATAAAAATATTTCCCAGAAATGTTTCAATATAGATTTCAGCTTTAAAATATTTTTTTAGAAAACCCTGCCAGTTAGAGATTTCTCTTTACAATTTTTAAAATTTCTAATTTAATTTAATTTAATTTTTTAACTTTACAATATTGTATTGGTTTTGCCATATATCAAAATGAATCCACCACAGGTATACATGTGTTCCCCATCCTGAACCCTCCTCCCACCTCCCTCCCCATTCCATCCCTCTGGGTCGTCCCAGTGAACCAGCCCCAAGCATCCAGTATTGTGCATCGAACCTGGACTGGCGACTCGTTTCATATATGATATTATACATGTTTCAATGCCATTCTCCCAAATCATCCCACCCTCTCCCTCTCCCACAGAGTCCAAAAGACTGTTCTATACATCAGTGTCTCTTTTGCTGTCTCGTACACAGGGTTATTGTCACCATCTTTCTAAATTCCATTAAAATTTCTATTGTTAAAATAACATATGTTTTGGGTTTTTAAAAAACTATTATTTGGATGTGAATAAAGAGATTCATTGAAAAGTTTAACCTTAAAATTTCTCAGTCCACAGACCATTTCAGCAGACATGATGCCATTAATTATTAAGAAGTAAAATAAACCATCACCACCACCACCACCACCACCAAAAAAAAAACCCTCTTAGCATAATTAAATCCTGCCATTCTCCATTCCCTGATCAAGTCTTTTCCTGATATGAAAAAGAAAGGTTTCTTGTGGGAACAGAAAAAAGGAGCCCACAGTATCAAGAATCTCTAGGCTTTATTCCATTATCATGGCCTCTCCATCTCATTTGAGAACCTGTATGAGCTCTCGTTGCCTCTTCAGCTCAACTCAATTTTAGCAGAAAAGTAACTCCAAGTAATCGTTACTCTATTGTCCTACCTTTTTACTGTGTTGACTGAAGCTTTATCCAGACCACTAGAATTTACATCCTACCCAAGTACTACCATTATATTTTGAAAACCCGTGTCCTCTACTGTTAAGTAAATGATTGGGATTTGTTTTTATATCCAGTGATGCCCACATTAGAATTGTTTTAAGAGCATACCAGTAGAAAGAATACTATTCTGATTATTATTCTGGTCTGAGCTCTGCCGCTAATTAACTGTGTGTTCTTAGGGAAGTCGTTTAACTTCTCTGAATCACATTTCCTTCATTTACATAATACAGTAAGTTCTTGGTAGCACTAACAACCTTAATTTTATTAGTAGGAAAACAGTGGCTGAGAGCCTTGAGATTTCATTTATGACAAAGAGGATCCCAGCCAAGAGAAAAAAAAATCATTATAATCTTTTTTTACCTAATTACATTTTGACATCCCCCCAACTCTATCCAAGCATTGTTCACTGTAGGAAAATATGCAACAGACAGGAATACAACTGAGTCAAACTTTGTATGATCTCATTCCTCAGTGTTCTCTAGCCACCAACAGGCTTCCACATCACAGCTGTTCTTAACCACTTCTCTAAGTAAGTGGTTTTCAATGATAATGTGTGGAACTGCCTTCTCTAGCTACCTTTTGAACCATATGACCCTATTTGTCTTTCTCCCCCAACCCATCTCCACCCACAGCAAACTCTGACAACCAGTTCTGCTGCTATCATTTACCGACCACCAATCATGGAACAGGCACTGCTTAAGGAAACGTCAATGTTGCTTCTTTTAATCCTTACAAAAGCCCTAAAAGGTAAATATTACTCATTTTTAAAATGAGGAAACAGACTTAGAGAAACTGAGTTACAATTAAGGTCACACAACTTTTAAGTGGTAATACCTTGACTTGAGGGCTTCCAGGTGGCATAGTGGTAAAGAATCTGCCTACCAATGCAGGAGATGCAAGAGATGGGGGTTCGATCCCTGGGTTGGGAAGATTCCCCTGGAGTAGGAAATAGTAACCCATTCCAGTATTCTTGCCTGGAAAATCTCATGGACAGAGGAGCCCGGCAGGTTACAGTCCATAGGGTCACAAAGAGCTGGACACGACTGAGAATGCACACAACACACATCCCTTGATTTGAATCCATATCTATCTGATTCAGAAACCTCTCCCCATCAGGTAATTAATACTAAAGTGAAAATCGCTCAGTCGTATCTGACTCTTTGCGACCCCATGGACTGTACACTCCATGGAATTCTCCAGGCCAGAATATTGGAGTGGGTAGCCTTTCCCTTCTCTGGTGGATCTTCCCAACCCAGGGATTGAACCCAGGTCTCCACATTGCAGGTGGATTCTTTACCAGCTGAACCACAAACTAAAGCAATATAGAATTTAACCTCCCTCTGATGATTCAAACCATAGTTTAGAATAAAACAGGATATTTTTTCTTTTAACACAGGAAAGAAGGAAGTAAACATGGATGATGATGATATAGGTATATTTGGAAGGGAAAGAAACAGAAGTTCATGGTTGATGACCTCTAGTAATGCATAGAATGAGGAATATATAAAGCTGAATAAGAAGACCTGTATTATTTTCATACCACATCTTTAAAAATAGTTAACTAGCTATTTAGTTTACCAATAGTAAATTGGTTAACTAGCTCCCATTTGTCTCAATTACTGACGTCTCAATATATTTCATATTTAGGCAAAGGTCTATGACAATCATTTCCCACCAGTTTTTATTTTAAATCTATTGAAAAGCTGAGAGAGTAGTAAAAGTCACAAATTTAAATACCTTTTCCCTAGGTTAACCCACTGTTACCATTTGCCACAAATTTCGCCATCTTTTTCTCTTCACAAATGATTTTGGTTGAACCACTTGAAATAAAATTAGCATGCAGCTAATTTTATTCTCTAAATGTAGCATGCAGCTTCTAAGAGTAAAATTATTTTCTTGCATAACCATAATAACATACATAGGAAAATAAAAAATCCCTTAATATTTAATGTGCAGTTCATACTCAGTTTCCCTAAATGTTCTAAATAATGTCTTCTTGGCTTTGATCCAGTATCTAATCAAAGTTAACATGGTAGACTTGATTGTTATATCTCTTTTAATCTATAACAATCTCCTTAATTTTTTTTTGTTTTGAATTTTCTAGATATCCATGACTGATTTTTCAAGAGTTGGAGTCAATTATCTTTCAGAATATATTATCCATAGAATGTCTGATTATCTTCTTATCATTAGATTCAGGTTAAACATTTTTAATAAGAATACTACATATGGGATGTTATGCACTTCTCACGTCAGATCAAGACGCACACAATGTCAATTTATTGCAATACTAGTGATATTAAACTTGATCACTTGATGAAAGTGGTACTTGTCAGCACTGTTGCAAAGGTACATTTTCTCCTTTGTAATTTTTAAATAATGGGTAGAGTTTTAGCATTACTAAGTGGTTTTAGCATTCCTTGATGACCCTTGCCAGAATCAATCGATAAGCCAGGGCTACAAAATGGTAACTTTCTCATTAAATTGTACAATTAAAATGACTGCATATAAATTGAGTATATAAATTATACCTAAATGAAGTTAAAAATCACTCAGTAACTTGTAATCTATATTTGATCCATTTCCTGTCTGTATATATATATATATATTTTTTTTTTTTTTGGCCAAGAAATGACTGACAGTTTAAATATAAATGAGGTAGGGTATTCAACATCCTGGAAACCTTAATGAAAGTATTCTTTTGAAAATGTTTTAAATGGTGGTTCTCTATTTCTTCTACAATTATTAGCTGTACAATCATTCCTTCTCTAATTATTAGCTTCCATGCTTCTATAAAGATTCTTCACTGCATCTCCCATTTTTCTCTGTCTCTGTCTTTTTGGGAATTTCACTGTAGTCTCATGAGGTTTTTCTCCTTCAGTGTATTATAATACATCACTGCCATTATTCTTTTTTAATGTTGAAACCTGATTTGGCCAGTAGAAGCCCATTAAAGCACCTTCTCGTGTCCTGACTATCTCATTAGTTTTTGAATAATCTTTGTTTTCTGGCATAAAAAGTGTCAAACTCATCCTGTACTTTCCCTGTGTAAGACCTGAGATCAGATATTTCTCTAAGAAGCCTTGGTTCATTTTAATGGTAATGGTATCTAGAAACCAAGATCAAGGTGCTAGATGTGCTCACTGCTATCAGGGTATATCATTGCTTCTTGGCCCTTTCCAGGTATAGAAAAAGGGAACAGTAATTCGTACTGATGTTTGCAATTCAAATTTATAACAAAATATGAAAGAAAAATATCTTATTTCTGCTTTATCTTTTAATGAAAATCTTGGTTTCTATTATTAATAAATGTGTGCATTTGCTTTCTACTATATTTATAATGATGGGCTTCCCAGGAGGTGCTACCAGCCTGCCAATGCTAGAGATGTAAGAGATGTAGGTTTGATCCCTGGTTCGGGAAGATCCCCTGGAGGAGGGTATGGCAATCCACTCCAGTATTCTTGCCTGGAGAATCCCATGGATAAAGGAGCCAGGTGGGCTACAGTCCATAGGGTTTCAAAGAGTGGGACACGACTGAAGTGACTTAGCAAGCATACACATATGTAATATATAGCATCATCCTGAAACTAATGATAAACTTATTAAGAAAGCTTAAGATTTCTTTGTAGTTCTTTTTATCATTAAGATTACATCCTAGTAAGGATGCACCATCAAAAACACAATGTACAAAAGTTATCTGAACTGCATATTTATGTTATAAATTAGTTACACAGGTTTGTTTGGTTTCATTTTGTATTCAGTTTTAGCATTTGTCTTTCTTCCCATTATTTTTGGTTTAATTTTAATTTTTGAATATTTAAACTTTTACATGGTCCAGAAGCCAAAACTGTATAAAAAGGCATACCCAGAAAAGTCCTGTTTCCATTCCTACCTACTCCACTCCATTCCTAAACACCCCCTATTTTCATTAGTTTCTAGTTTATCCTTCCTATATTTCATTTTATAAAAATAAGCAATTACAGTTCCTCAGAATTAATACAGACATAACACATGTTAAACAGTACTCTTACAACTGAGCTCTTATTTGAGTGTGGTCATGGTGCACAAAATCTGACTTGTATCACATTTTCTACTTACAGATAACTTGGGGTACAAATAAACTCCCACCTGAAGTATGATTAATCCACTGTAGAAATTCCAAATGAACATTCAGAATTCTGCAGATCCGCTGGAGCTAAAAACACACAGGAATGCATTTGAGTAAGTTCTAATGAGGTGGATGAAACTGGAGCCTATTATACAGAGTGAAGTAAGCCAGAAAGAAAACACCAATACAGTATACTAATGCTTATATATGGAATTTAGAAAGATGGCAACGATAACCCTGTATGCAAGACAGCAAAAGAGACACAGATGTAAAGAACAGTCTTTTGGACTCTGTGGGAAAAGGCGAGGGTGGGATGATTTAAGAGGGTAGTGTTGAAACATGTACATTATCATATGTGAAGCGGATCGCCAGTCCAGGTTCAATGCATGAGACGGTGCTCAGGGCTGGTGTGCTGGGATGACCCTGGGGGATGAGATGGGGAGGTAGGTGGGAGGGGGGGTTCTGGATGGGGAACACATGTGCACCCGAGGCTGATTCATGTCGATGTATGGCAAAAACCACTACAATATTGTAAAGTAATTAGCCTCCAATTGAAATAAATAAATTTATATTAAAATAAAATAAAATTTTTGAATAACCAAAAAATAAAATAAAAAAACTGTTCTGTAAAGCAATTATCTTTCAACTAAAAAATTAAATTTAAAAAACTGGAAAAACAAACAAACACACAAAAAAGCCACAAAGGATTCTTAGATTATGATTATTCTGATATGGTAAACAAAAAATAAACATAAAAAATGAAATTAGGGAAGTTATTTACATTTCTTCTGATAAGAAATTTACTGAGAATATGCTAAGTATTAATTGCATGGGTTTTTTTTGCTATTTTATATTTGTAATATTCATATATTGGTTCAATCTATTTCAACTGTCAACAATTCAATTCCTACAATTCAGTAAAAAAAAACACCTAACTTCTATAGTACAAAAATAAGTAAAGAACATTAAGAGACATTTGACAGAACAAGAAATTCATATAAAACTTTTAAAATATGACCTTTTATCAACCAAACTAACTTTTTAAATTGAGGTATAATTGATACATATAACATTATATTAGTTTCAGGTGTATACAATAATGATTTGATATTCATATATATTATGGAATGACTACCACATTAAGTCTAGTTAACATTCACCATACAGTTACAAAAAAATTTTTTCTTGTGATAAGGACTTTCCCAATCTATTCTTTTAGCAATTTTCAAATATGTAATACAGTATTATTAACTGTAGCTACCATGGTTTTTTCATTTTGTAACTAGAAGTTTGTACCTTTTGACTCCCTTCAGCCATTTTGCCCACCACTCACCTCCATCCTCTGGCAATCACCAATCTGTTCTGGGTATTTATGAGCTTGGTTTCAGTTCAGTTCAGTCGCTCAGTCGTGTCCGACTCTTTGCGACCCCATGAATCGCAGCACGCCAGGCCTCCCTGTCCATCATCAACTCCCGGAGTTCACTCAGACTCACGTCCATCGAGTCAGTGATGCCATCCAGCCATCTCATCCTCTGTCGTCCCCTTCTCCTCCTGCCCCCAATCCCTCCCAGCATCAGAGTCTTTTCCAATGAGTCAACTCTTCGCATGAGGTGGCCAAAGTACTGGAGTTTCAGCTTTAGCATCATTCCTTCCAAAGAACACCCAGGGCTGATCTCCTTCAGAATGGACTGGTTGGATCTCCTTGCAGTCCAAGCTTGGTTTAGTTTTAGTTTTTTGTTTTCAAAAATTCCATATATAACTGAGATCATATGGTATTTGTCTTTCTCTAACTGACTTATTTTACTTTGCATAATGCTCTCAAGGTCCATCCATGTTATCGCAAAAAGCAAGATTTCCAAATCATCAATTTTTAATAAATGGTAATATTCAGTTGTCAAGTGTGTGTGGAAAATAGGTACATTCATGCACAGCCTATGATAATATGAATTGACCCAGCCCTTCAAAATGTAAATTTTTGCAATAGATATCAAAGTCTTATATATATATATATCAAACTATGATATATATAAAATAATATATATTATATATATATATATATATATATATCAGAAGTCTGATATATATATGTGTGTGTATATATCTAATATTTATATTTATAAATATATATCAAACCCTGAGCTATCAGGGTTTCCCTGGTAGCTCAGTTGGTAAAGAATCTGCCTGCAATGAAAGAGACCCTGGTTCGATTCCTGGGTTGGGAAGATCCTCTGGAGAAGGGACAGACTATCTACTCCAGTATTCTTGGGCTTCCCTTGTGGCTCAGCTGGTAAAGAATCCGTCTGCAATGCGGGAGACCTGGATTCAATTCCTGGGTTGGGAAGATCCCCTGGAGAAGGGTAAGGCTATCCACTCCCATATTCTGGCCTAGAGAATTCAGTCCATGGGGTCACAAAGAGTTCGACACGGTTGAGTGACTTTCACATCAAAGTCTTACCATTTAACTCAGTATACTCTACTTCTAGAAATCTGTCCAGAAGAAATAATGAGATCTAAACATACATCAGGTTAATTTCATAATGGTAAAATTTTGCAACAATATCTCCATCAATAAAAAATAATTGAATATATTATGGTAAAGTCATCTCTAATGAAATATTATACAGTTATTATAACCATATTTTCAAAGAATGGTTAAAATTTGGGGGAAATACCATGAAAGAAAATTAAATGAAGACAGAATCCAAAACTTTATATAGATGTGTTTCCAATTCCATTTAAAAGAAAATAAGTATTTTTACCTGTATAGCAAAAATACTTGAAAGAAATATACTAATATATTAGCAGAATACTGGTAACACAGGGGATTTAATTTTCTTTACAGATTCTCATATTTTCTAAGCTTAACACATTGAATAAGCATATGTATTTATTTTGTAACAAAAATACTAATCCTTTTAAAAATGTTAGAATACTTTTGACAAATAGACAAATATACTGGCAAAGTCCAGGATAATATTGAAAAACAAGGAGAAACGAAAATGTTACCACACTTAAGTGGTATGTAATAAAAATAACAGATTTAGTGTATATTAATATAACAAACAGAAATAAGATTTGTAGTAGGAACAATGAAATTTTATAAAAATCTATGGCTGAATATCATATACCATAATATAAACTTGTTTAATAAAAATTCCAGAAAGTAAGTGGTCTTTCCTATGTCCCCCTGAAAATGGTAAAAATAAACAAGTAAATCCCATCACTGTGAATATTGTTGAACATACTTGCTATTTTTCTACCCTAGTGTATTGGCCTACAGTAATAAGGCTTTGTTGATCTGGTTATAATTAATTATCTACAAGAATTTTATGTTCAGCAAATGTTTTCTCTGCTTCCTGTCCAATGATTAATGCTATCTGAGAAAAGAGATGAATTGTTGCTGATTTCTTGCTACTTTTGTCCTGCTATCAAGAAGCAATTATCCTTGCATTCACTCATCTTAAACATCTCAATCACTCTTGCCAGGAAAAACAGAAATGCAAGACTCAAATCATTTACTCCCTACTACTAAAACAAAATAAAACAATCCAAGGCTTAGTAGAGATAAAGGATACGGATAGGATTACAGTTTCCTTTCACATACTCTGTTTAGAACACTTATCTTACATTAATTCAAGATAGAGACAAGACATCAGCTCTGCCTTATGTCTAAATCTATATGTATTTATTTATGCATCAAAGTTCTATGACAAAACAATCTTGAATTTTGGAATCACAATGGTGATCTAATCTTTCACTAAAAAGAAGGTCTATAATGTTAACTCTTGCAGGAAGATGGTAGCATGTGTAAACTCAGACTAATTTATATTTGTTTTTGTTCAATTTTAGATTCACTTGAAGTAGAGAATAGCAAATTTTTATAGTTGGAGGAAAATTCAAGATCATTTAGTCCACCCTTGACATTCTACAAAAGGGTCCAAGACTTAGATTAAGTGACTTAAATAAAATTCTAGTGTTTTCTCAACTATACCATGCTGTCTCCTTCTAATTAAAAAAGCTAGTAAAATGTTATATAAACAACTGTCTGGGGGGGCGGTCCTAAGATGGTGGAGGAACAGGATGGGGAGACCACTTTCTCAACCACAAATTCATCAAAAGAACATTTGAACACTGAGAAAATTCCACAAAACAACTTCTGAATGCTGGCAGAGGACATCAGGCACCCAGAAAAGCTGCCCATTGTCTTCGAAAGGAGGTAGGAAAAAATATAAAAGATAAAAAGAGAGACAAAAGAGGTAGGGACAGAACTCCGTCCCGGGAAGGGAGTCTTAAAAAAGAGAGAAGTTTCCAAACACCAGGAAACACTCTCACTGCCGAGTCTGTGGTGAGCCTCGGAACCACAGAGGGCAACACAACTGAGAGGAAAAATAAATAAATAATTAAACCCCACAGATTACGTGCCCAACGGTAACTCCCCCAGTGGAGAAGCAGCGTAGACGCTTGCACCGCCACTAGCAAGTGGGGGCTGGGAAGGGAGGCCCGGGCTGCATTGCTTAGAGTAAGGACCGGACCTGAATGCCTCGAGGACAATCTGAGGGAACTAACTTGGGCTAGCAAACCAGGCTGTGGGACAGCTACCACACGAAAAGCCCTAACCTAAGACACAGCCAGACCCGCTCACAGAACAAAGGACTGACTAGAGCTATGAGAAAAGCCGTAACCTAAGACACCGTCAGGCCTGCTCACAGAAAAAAGGACTGAGCAGAGCTGGCCGCCTGCAGACCAGCCTATCCCCCTCTGGTGACAGGCAGGCGAGGGCAGCCAGAGCCGGAAGAGGGCAATTGAGGCCCCAGAGAGGCATTATCTACCAAACTGCAAGCAGGTTTCGTTGCTAACTAAGACTTCTTGGGATTCTGGACGGTCAACATCTGCCTGAGAAGGTGCGCCAGTTGTACACCCAGAAAACCGAGCGGCAGGGACAGGGGAGGCGATAAGTCACAGTGACTGTGCTCAGCAAACACCTGGTCACCTGAGCTGCTTGGATCTGGGAAGGGCACAAAACGCAGGCCCAACCGAGTTTGCCCCTCAGAGGACCACCCGAGTACCTGAACCTGAGCAGCTTAGATCTGGGAAGTGCATACAATCCAGGGCCAGCCTTTGACAGTTCCCGGCAAAGCAACCTAGAGCCTAAGCAGTGTAGACAGGGAAAGCACACACACCTTGAGTGGGGGAAAACCCAGTGTGGCCAAGACACTGCAAGCATGTGCCAGTGTTATTTGTTTGCAGCGTCCCTCCCTCTCCACAGCACGACTGAACAAGTGAGCCTAAAAAAGTGTCCACCATTGCCCCCTTGTACCAGGGTAGAAATTAGACACTAAAGAGACCAGCAAACAGAAGAAGCTAAAACAGAGGCACTCTCCTTGGAAGTGACAGGTGCAATAGATTAAAACCCTGTAGATAGTACCGACTACATAGGAAGGGGCCTATAGATCTTGAGAAATATAAGCCATATCAAGGAACTATTTGAAAATGAACGACCCCACACTGTCCACAACAACACCAGAGAAAGTCCTAGATATATTTTTACTATTTTTCCTATCATTCTTTAATTTTTATTTTTAAAAAATTTTTAATTTTAAGTCCTCTATTACTCCTTTAATTTTCATTTTTATAACCTACTGTTACTTTGCAAAAAAAAGAGACCCTATTTTTTAAAGCAATCTTCATATATATATATATATATATTATAGTTCTTGTGACTTTTTTTTTTGTTAATATTGTAGATTTGAAAATCCAACTTCTACTCTAGACTTTTAATCTTGGCTTTTTGGTATTTCTGATCAATTTTATACCTTTAAGAACCCAATCTTCAGTACCCATTTTTACTTGTGAGTGAGATTACTGGCTTGAATGCTCTCTCCCCCTTTGGACTCTCCTTTTTCTCCACCAGGTCGCCTCTATCTCCTCCCTCCCTCTTCTCTTCTCTACCCAACTCTGTGAATCTCTTTGTGTGTTACAGACGGTGGAGAACACTTAGGGAACTGATTACTGGCTGGATCTGTCTCTCTCCTTTTGATTCCCCCCTTTATCCTCCTGGCCACCTCTGTCTCCTTCCTCCCACTTCTCTTCTCTGTATAACTCTGTGAACATCTCTGAGTGGTCCAGACTGTGCAGCACACATAAGGAAGTGATTACTGGCTACCTTGCTCTCTCCTCTTTTGATTCCACCTCATCTCATCCTGGTCATCTCTATCTCCCTCCTCCCTCTTCTCTTCTCCATGTAACTCTGTGAACCTCTCTGGGTGTCCCTCACTATGGAGAAACTTTTCAACTTTAACCTAGAGGTTTTATCAATGGTGCTGTATAGATGGAGAAGTCTTGAGGCTACTGTAAAAATAAGACTGAAAACCGGAAGCAGGAGGCTTAAGTCCAAATCCTGAGAACACCAGAGAACTCCTGATTCCAGGGAACATTAATCGACAGGAGTTCATCAAACGCCTCCATACCTACACTGAAACCAAGCACCACCCAAGGGCCAACAAGTTCCAGAGCAAGACATACCACACAAATTCTCCAGCAACACAGGAACACAGCCTTGAGCTTCAAAATACAGGCTGCCCAAAGTCACTCCAAACCCATTGACATCTCATAACTCATTACTGGACACTTCATTGCACTCCAGAGAGAAGAAATCCAGCTCCATCCACCAGAACACTGACACAAGCTTCCCTAACCAGGAAATCTTGACAAGCCACCTGTACAAACCCACCCACAGCAAGGAAATTCCACAATAAAGAACTCCACAAACTGCCAGAATACAGAAAGGCCACCCCAAACTCAGCAAAATAAACAAGATGAAGAGACAGAGGAATACCCAGCAGGTAAAGGAACAGGATAAATGCCCACCAAACCAAACAAAAGAGGAAGAAATAGGGAATCTACCTAATAAAGAATTCCAAGTAACAATAGTGAAAATGATCCAAAATCTTGAAACCAAAATGGAATCACAAGTAAATAGCCTGGAGACAAGGATTGAGAAGATGCAAGAAAAGTTTAACAAGGATATAGAAGAAATAAAAAAGAATCAATATATAATGAATAATGCAATAAATGAGATAAAAAACACTTTGGAGGCAACAAATAGTAGAATAATGGAGGCAGAAGAGAGGATTAGTGAAGTAGAAGATAGAATGGTAGAAATAAATGAATCAGAGAAGAAAAAAGAAAAACAAATGAAAAGAAATGAGGACAATCTCAGAGACCTCTGGGACAATGTTAAACGCCCCAACATTCGAATCATAGGAGTCCCAGAAGAAGAAGACAAAAAGAAAGACCATGAGAAAATACTTGAGGAGACAATAGTTGAAAACTTCCCTAAAATGGGGAAGGAAATTATCACCCAAGTCCAAGAAACCCAGAGAGTCCCAAACAGGATAAACCCAAGGCAAAACACCCCAAGACACATATTAATCAAATTAACAAAGATCAAACACAAAGAACAAATACTAAAAGCAGTAAGGGAAAAACAACAAATAACACAAGGGGATTCCCATAAGGATAACAGCTGATCTTTCAATAGAAACTCTTCAAGCCAGAAGGGAATGGCAAGATATACTTAAAGTGATGAAAGAAAATAACCTACAGCCCAGATTACTGTACCCAGTAAGGATCTCCTTCAAATATGAAGGAGAAATCAAAAGCTTTACAGACAAGCAAAAGCTGAGAGAATTCAGCACCACCAAACCAGCTCTCCAAAAAATGCTAAAGGATCTTCTCTAGACAGGCAACACAGAAAGGGTGTATAAACTCGAACCCATTAAGTAAATGGCAATGGGATCATACTTATCAATAATTACCTTAAACATAAATGGGTTGAATGCCCCAACCAAAAGACAAAGACTGGCTGAATGGATACAAAACCAAGACAGCAAAAGAGACACAGATGTATAGAATAGTCTTTTGAAAAAAAAAAAAAAAAAGAACAGTCTTTTGGACTCTGTGGGAGAGGGAGTGGGGGATGTTTTGGGAGAATGGCATTGAAACATGTATAATATCATATAAGAAACGAATCGCCAGTCCAGGTTTGATGCAGGATACAGGATGCTTGGGGCTGGTGCACTGGGATGACCCAGAGGGATGGTATGGGGAGGGAGGTGGGAGGGGGGTTCAGGACTGGGAACACGTGTACACCCATGGTAGATTCATGTTGATGTATGGCAAAATGAATACAATATTGTAAAGTAATTAGCCTCTAATTAAAATAAACAAATTTAAATAAAAAAAAAACAATTATATATGTTGTCTACAAGACACCCACCTCAAAACAAGGGACACATACAGACTGAAAGTGAAGGGCTGGAAAAAGATATTCCACGCAAACAGAGACCAAAAGAGAACAGGAGTAGCAATACTCATATCAGATAAAATAGACTTTAAAACAAAGGCTGTGAAAAGAGACAAAGAAGGACACTACAAAATGATCGAAGGATCAATCCAAGAAGATATAACAATTATAAATATATATGCACCCAACATAGAAGCACCACAATATATAAGGCAAATGCTAACAAGTATGAAAGGGGAAATTAACAATAACACAATATTAGTGGGAGACTTTAATACCCTACTCACACCTATGGATAAATCAACTAGACAGAAAATTAACAAGGAAACACAAACTAAATGAGACAATAGACCAGTTAGATCTAATTGATAGCTATAGGACATTTCACCCCAAAACAATGAATTTCACCTTTTTCTCAAGCACACACGGAACCTTCTCCAGGACAGATCAGATCCTGGGCCATAAATCTAGCCTTGGTAAATTCAAAAAAACTGAAATCATTCCAAGCATCTTTTCTGACCACAATGCAGTAAGATTAGACCTCAATTACAGGAGAAAAACTGTTAAAAATGCCAACATATGGAGGCTGAACAACACGCTGCTGCATAACCAACAAATCACAGAAGAAATTAAAACATGCATAGAAACGAATGAAAATGAAAACACAACAACCCAAAACCTGTGGGACACTAAAAGCAGTGCTAAGGGGAAGGTTCATAGCAATACAGGCATACCTCAAGAAACAGGAAAAAAGTCAAATAAATAACCTAACTCTACACCTAAAGCAACTAGAAAAGGAAGAAATGAAGAACCCCAGGGTTATTAGAAGGAAAGAAATCTTAAAAATTAGGGCAGAAATAAATGCAAAAGAAACAAAAGCGAGCATAGCAAAAATCAACAAAGCCAAAAGCTGGTTCTTTGAGAGGATAAATAAAATTGACAAACCATTAGCCAGACTCATCAAGAAACAAAGGGAGGAAAATCAAATCAATAAAATTAGAAATGAAAATGGAGAGATCACAACAGACAACACGGAAATACAAAGGATCATAAGAGACTACTATCAGCAATTATATGCCAATAAAACATACAACATGGAAGAAATGGACAAAATCTTAGAAAAGTACAGCTTTCCAAAACTGAACCAGGAAGAAATAGAAAATATTAACAAACCCATCACAAGCATGGAAATTGAAACTGTAATCAGAAATCTTCCAGCAAACAAAAGCCCAGGTCCAGATGGCTTCGCAGCTGAATTACACCAAAAATTTAGAGAGGAGCTAACATCTATCCTACTCAAACTCTTCCAGAAAATTGCAGAGGAAGGTAAACTTTCAAACTCCTTCTATGAGGCCACCATCACCCTAATACCAAAACCAGACAAAGATGCCAGAAAGAGAGATAACTACAGGCCAATAACACTGATGAACATAGATGCAAAAATACTTAATAAAATTATTGCAAACAGAGTCCAACAACATATGTAAAATATCATACATCATGACGAAGTGGGCTTTATCCCAGGGATGCAAGGATTCTTCAATATCCTCAAATCAATCAATGTAATACACCACATTAACAAATTGAAAAATAAAAGCCATATGAGTATCTCAATAGATGCAGAGAAAGCCTTTGACAAAATTCAACATCCATTTATGATAAAAACTCTCCAGAAAGCAGGAATAGAAGGAACATACTTCAACATATTAAAAGCCGTATATGACAAACCCACAACAAACATTATCCTCAATGGTGAAAAATTGAAAGCATTTCCCCTAAAGTCAGGAACAAGACAAGGGTGCCCACTCTCACCACTACTATTCAACATAGTTTTGGAAGTTTTGGCCACAGCAATCAGAGCAGAAAAAGAAATAAAAGGAATCCATATTGGAAAAGAAGACGTAAAAACTCACACTATTCGCAGATGACATGATCCTCTACATAGAAAACCCTAAAGACTCCAGCAGAAAATTACTAGAGCTAATCAATGACTATAGTAAAGTTGCAGGGTATAAAATCAACACACAGAAGTCCCTTGCATTCCTATACATTAATAATGAGAAAATAAAGAAATTAAGGAAACAATTCCATTCACCATTGCAACGAAAAGAATAAAATACTTACGAATATATCTACCTAAAGAAACTAAAGACCTATATATAGAAAACTATAAAACACTGGTGAAAGAAATCAAAGAGGACACTAATAGATGGAGAAATATACCATGTTCATGGATTGCAAGAATCAATATAGTGAAAATGAGTATACTACCCTAAGCAATCTATAGATTCAATGCTGCTGCTGCTGCTGCTGCTGCTGTGAAGTCGCTTCAGTTGTGTCTGACTCTGTGCTACCCCATAGACGGCAGCCCACCAGGTTCCCCCGACCCTGGGATTCTCCAGGCAAAAACACTGGAGTGGTTTGCCATTTCCTAGATTCAATGCAATCCCTATCAAGCTACCAATGGTATTTTTTCACAGAGCTAGAACAAACAATTTCACAATTTGTATGGAAATACAATAAACCTCGAATAGCCAAAGCAATCTTGAGAAAGAAGAATGGAACTATAGGAATCAACCTGCCTGACTTCAGGCTCTACTACAAAGCCACAGTCATCAAGACAGTATGGTACTGGCACAAAGACAGAAATATAGATCAATGGAACAAAATAGAAAGCCCAGAGATAAATCCACGCACCTATGGACACCTTATCTTTGACAAAGGAAGCAAGAATAAACAATGGAGAAAAGACAATCTCTTTAACAAGTGGTGCTGGGAAAACTGGTCAACCACTTGTAAAAAATGAAAGTAGAACACTTTCTAATACCATACACAAAAATAAACTCAAAATGGATTAAAGATCTAAATGTAAGACCAGAAACTATAAAACTCCTAGGAGAGAACATAGGCAAAACACTCTCTGACATACATTACAGCAGGATCCTCTATGACCCACCTCCCAGAATATTGGAAATAAAAGCAAAAATAAACAAATGGGACCTAATTAAACTTCAAAGCTTCTCCACAACAAAGGAAACTATAAGCAAGGTGAAAAGACAGCCTTCAGAATGGGAGAAAATAATAGCAAATGAAGCAACTGACAAACAACTAATCTCAAAAATATACAAGCAACTCCTGCAGCTCAATTCCAGAAAAATAAAAGACCCAATCAAAAAATGGGCCAAAGAACTAAACAGACATTTCTCCAAAGAAGACATACAGATGGCTAACAAACACATGAAAAGGTGCTCAACACCACTCAAGAGAAATGCAAATCAAATGCAAATGCAAATCAAAACCACAAAACCATTTCACGCCAGTCATAATGGCTGCGATCCAAAAGTCTACAAGCAATAAATGCTGGAGAGGGTGTGGAGAAAAGGGAACCCTTTTACACTGTTGGTGGGAATGCACACTAGTACAGCCACTATGGAGAACAGTGTGGAGATTCCTTAAAAAACTGGAAATAGAATTGCCATATGACCCAGAAATACCACTTCTGGGCATACACACCGAGGAAACCAGAATTGAAAGAGACATGTGTACCCCAGTGTTCATCACAGTGCTGTTTATAATAGCCAGGACATGGAAGCAACCTAGATGTCCATCAGCAGATGAATGGATAAGAAAGCTGTGGTACATATACACAATGGAATATTACTCAGCCATTAAAAAGAATACATTTGAATCAGTTCTAATGAGGTAGATGAAACCTGAGCGTATTATACAGAGTGAAGTAAGCCAGAAAGAAAAACACCAATACAGTATACTAACACATAAATATGGAATTTAGAAAGATGGTAACGATAACCCTGTATGCAAGACAGCAAAAGAGACACAGATGTATAGAACAGTCTTATGGACTCTGTGGGAGAGGGCGAGGGTGAGATGATTTCAGAGAATGGCATTGAAACATGTATAATATCATATGTGAAATGAATCGCCAGTCCAGGTTTGATGCATGATACAGGATGCTCGAGGCTGGTGCACTGGGATGACCCAGGGGGATGGTTTGGGGAGGGAGGTGGGAGGGAGGTTCAGAATGGGGAACATGCGTACACCCGTGGTGGATTCATATTGATGTATGGCAAAACAAATACAATATTGTAAAGTAATTAGCCTCCAATTAAAATAAATAAATTTGTATTCAAAAAAAGAAAAAAAAAAAAGAAAGTACAACCTGAGCTCCCACAACAGGAGACTTCTCTTACCATTACTGTCATGGGGTGGGTGTGGGGAAAAGGGCTCCATGTAGCTACTAAGACAATAGGGAAAGGCAGAGGAAATAAGTTCTTTAATTAGAGTATAGATAAAGGAAAATAAATCAATCTTTTCTTACCAGCAAATTAATTTAAAACATCTCAACTCTCTAACTGGAGCCTCGGCTGTATTTTCTCATGTTATAATAAATTTACATTATGAGTTAACTAGGATTCCACAAGGCAGGTGGAAACCTAATAACTATACTTAAAATTTCTATGGAAAAATATACTGTAAGTCTTGAGTAGTTGACTTTTTGAACTTTTGAAATATAAGCTAATTATAAATTAAGGATTGCCTGGATATACTTACAAGACTCAGAACATGTGTATGTATATATACACACATATACTCACAATTATATCAACATGTAGATCAATATGTAAAAGGACAAATAAACTAGCTAATGAGTAAGTGAACAGAAAAATTAGAATAGAGACATACTTATTGGAAGAACAGAAAGAAAACCCTGAAAATTTTGGGAGACCATTAATTTTTTTACCCTCCTGGAAATAATCACAAAAAAACTCACAACCTTTTTGTGCTCCTGAATATTTCCTGCTCCACTAACTACACCCAAAAATTCACACCTCTGGAGACATGTAAGGAACACTATAGAGGACAGGAGAAGGTGACTAGGTAAAGGAACAACAGAATGCTAATTTCATACTACATTTTGGTTGTCTAAATAGATAAAGCAGTTAACACACCGGGTCAGTAGAGTCAGCAGGACTTTCAAATATATTCAGGTACTCAATGATGTCCTTGAGATCTTGGGTCATTTGTTTCATCTGAGCATCTACATTTTCTGCAAACTTGTAACTGAAAAGGAAGGTAAAATAAAGGGATTAACAAAAAAATGTTTTCTCCACTATGCACTGTTAGTGACATACAAAGAATGATACTGCCAATTGAATTTGCCCTTGTTCCCCTACCTTCTCACTGTGTCTCCATTATGACTAACAGCACATTTTTATGGATGTAACATTCACGACCATATTCTAAAAAGACTACATAGATGAAGGCTTTTATGCACTTTGCCATTTTTACAGTCACCTGTTACCTCACCTATTAGATATCAGAATAAATCCATAGGTTACTTAGTTATATGAGAAGTTATTTTGGTGTTTAGTGATTTTAAGAAATGCTGAGATGTCTGCAACAATTTTGAATACATAAATTTTCAAAGTAAAATCGCATACAAATATACACCATCATCCAAGAAAAGATATTTTAAGAAATGAGATTCATAACAATCAAAGTCAGAAAAATCTGTTGAGTTCACAAGTCGATTAATTGGCTAAATTCTCAAGATTTCCATCCCAAGTATTTGTGTGTGTACACACACACAGTTAACCTAGTCAATGAATATGTTTATGAGAATTAAAGTGAGCAAAGGATTTTTCAATGTCTATCAGTTCAGTTTAGTTCAGTTCAGTTGCTCAGTCATATCCGACTCTTTACAACCCCATAGACTGCAGCACACCAGGCCTCCCTGTCCATCACCAACTCCTGGAGTTTACCCAAACTCATGTCCATCGAGTCGGTGATGCCATCCAATCATCTCATCCTCTGTTGTCCCCTTCTCCTCCCACCCTCAATCTTTCCCAGCATCAGGGTCTTTTCAAATGAGTCAGTACTTCCCATCAAGTGGCAAAAGTACTGGAGTTTCAGCTTCAGCATCAGTCCTTCCAATGAATATTCAGGACTGATTTCTTTTAGGATGGAATGGTTGAATCTCCTTGCAGTCCAAGGGACTCCCAAGAGTCTTCTCCAACACCATGGTTCAAAAGCATCAATTCTTCAGCGCTCAGCTTTCCTTATAGTCTATCTCTCACATTCATACATGACTACTGGAAAAACCATAGTCTTGACTAGACGGACCTTTGTCTATAAAGACTAAATAATTCAATTAAATTTATTTGTAACTACTGCCTTTCTGTCCCAAAGTACTTATAGATAATTGGCTGCCTACATTGTTGAAGATTCTAGTAAAGAGTCCAATGTAATATAAATCTGACTACCTAAAAGCAATTAGAAAGAATATGCAGGTCAGGAAGCAACAGTTACAACTGGACATGGAACAACAGACTGGTTCCAAATAGGAAAAGGAGTACGTCAAGGCTGTATATTGTCACCTTGCTTATTTAACTTACATACAGAGTACATCATGAGAAACACTGGGCTGGAGGAAGCACAAGCTGGAATCAAGATTGCTGGGAGAAATATCAATAACCTCAGATATGCAGATGACACGACCCTTATGGCAAAAAGTGAAGGGGAACTAAAAAGCCTCTTGATGAAAGTGAAAGAGGAGAGTGAAAAAGTTGGCTTAAAGCTCAACATTCAGAAAATGAAGATCATGGCATCTGGTCCCATCACTTCATGGGAAATAGATGGGGAAACAGTACCGGACTTTATTTTTTTGGGCTCCAAAATCACTGCAGATGGTGACTGCAGCCATGAAATTAAAAGACACTTACTCCTTGGAACAAAGTTATAACCAACCTAGATAGCATATTAAAAAGCAGAGATATTACTTTGCCAACAAAGGTCCGTCTAGTCAAGGCTATGGTTTTTCCAGTGGGCATGTATGGATGTGAGAGTTGGACTGTGAAGAAAGCTGAGCACCGAAGAATTGATGCTTTTGAACTGTGGTGTTGGAGAAGACTCTTGAGAGTCCCTTGGACTGCAAGGAGATCCAACCAGTCCATTCTAAAGGAGATCAGTCCTGGGTGTTCATTGGAAGGACTGATGCTGAAGCTCAAACTCCAATACTTTGGTCATGTGATGTGAAGAACCGACTCATTGGAAAAGACCCTGATTCTGGGAGGGATTGGGGGCAGGAGGAGAAGGGGACGACAGAGGATGAGATGGCTGGAGGGCATCACCGACTCGATGGACGTGAGTTTGAGTGAACTCCGGGAGTTGGTGATGGACAGGGAGGCCTGGTGTGCTATGATTCATGGGGTCACAAAGAGTCCAACACTTCTGAGCGACTGAACTGAACTGAACTGAAGTGAGTGTTTCTTCAACCTACAGGTAGGATCACATGGCTGAAAATGTAACTCTGTTTTCAAGAAAATGATAGAATGCATAGGATAATCAGTGAAATGAAAAGGAAGATTCACAAAGGCTGAAATACAATAGAAGAAACAGAGAGCTAGAGTTCATACAGATTAGCTGTACTTACCACATTTAATACATCTACAAAAAGTTAACTTGCAAGGTTTTAAAAAATAAGCTCAGTCTTAACTCACTAATAAGCCATTCATAAAATCAATCAGATTTAGTTTACATAGCACATTCATACATGTTCTTCTAATAACATTTTATAATTTGGCCTTGTTACCAAATCTCAGTTCTAAAGAAATAAAATTACTGTGGGAATATTGGCAATTTATTGACCAAAGGTAAAGACCAAATCACACACAAATAAAATATATTCAGGTAAAGACCAAATCATACACAAATAAAATATATTCAATCTAAGACATCGACAAAACCATTCAATGTTTAAAAGCCACACAGTCTGCGCCTAGATTAACAAATTTCCTTTAAAATAAGAAATGGATTTATCACTGAAGCAATTGCATGAACATTAGGTTTAAAAGAGTCAGTATAAATAGGAGGTCATAAATATTCCATAATATCATGATACCACACACATAAAATTTGTATTTCTAATTTAAGAACAAACTTGACAAATATAAAAACTTAACAGTGGTCATGTCTAATCCTGAGATTAATAACAGTTTACAAAATGCTACAAAACAAAACTGCCAGAATGACTACTTCACTTTCAACCATCCTGAAAACATAAACAGCAATCAAATAAGTTGATAAATGGCAACTACCGGAACTTGCACTTTTCTCCCAATTTTTATTCCCTGCCTTCAAAATCATTTTTACCTTTGTTTAGTAGCTAAGACCTGCCCTATTCCTCAATCTTTATTTAGTTACTTACGTCTTCTCATGCTCATCTATATACTGTGGATAAACAGACCCACTATGGTCCTTGAGAGACTCCTCCAAAGGGATAAAGAGATCTTCCAGTTCCCTCTGCTGTGATAGGATAAAATCCAATTCTTGTTCCAGCCTGAAAAAAAAAGTCAATAGAAAGGCTGATGAAAGGAATTTGGAGTGACAAAATAAATGTCAATAAACTATAACAAGGAAAAACAACCAGACAAAGAAATAGATCTTTAATCTTCCAACCTAGGGAAGCTACGGTTCTACCTTTTCTGATGCAGTTTCACTTTTTCTACTTCTCCATGTAAAGCAGTTATCTATAAAGGAAAATAAGAATATAATAGTATAAATATTTGAATTTATATTGTAACTGTAAGGCAATATTTATTTTGTAATATACACTTCAAGTATGAAAGAGTTCCTAATTCAGGGCACTTATTACCTAAGGAAAATATTTTTAAGTTTATCACTAATATTGAAAGGAAAAATTAACCATGAAACATGGGTCTATTTTCCTGTGTTCATCAGAAAATACTTGTACAATGCAGGTAAATTAATGAGAACATCTTCTTACCTTCTCACCATTCTCCATCAATGTATAGTCCCAAGCGTTGACCAGGGTGGCCTGGTGAAGAAAGTATTTCTCTTGATCCTCTAACTCAAGGTTCCATTTGTTTACCAGACCGTCCAGCTGACCATATGTCATCACAGGAGTTATGATTGCACTAAAAAGAAGGATACGGTATGATCGGATGATCATACTTTCCAAAGTATGATCAGATTTTTAAAAGTATAACACAGAAGAGCTTAGAGGAAAAAATATCACATTTTACAGGCATTTCTCCAACCTGCTCCCTAACAAAACCACCAAAACTGGTAAAGATTATTTCAAAAACAACCATTCAAAGTCTCTGGAAGTTATCCTAAGGAAATACAGCAAATGTAAAATGATAAATCTTTCAGAAAAAAATTAGGAGAAAATCTTTGGAATCTAGGCAAAGAGTTCTTAAACTTGACACTAAAAGCACAATTCATTAAAGGAAAAAGTGATAAATCAGACCTTGTCAATTAAGTTTCGTTTGGTGAAACAACCTTTAATTACAGAGTTAAAAAAAACTGTTCATAAACCACATATCTGACAAAGGGCAGGTATCTAGAATACATAAAACTCTCAAAACTCAGTAAAAAAAAAAAATCAAGTAGAAATGGACAAAAGGTATGAACAGACACTTCATCAAAGAGAATATGCAGATGGGAAATAAACATATGAAAAGATGTCCAACATCATTAGTCATCAGGGGAATGCATATTAAAACTACTATGAGCTGGAGAAGACTCTTGAGAGTCCCTTGGACCGCAGAGATCAAACAAGTCAATCCTAAAGAAAATCAACCTTGAATATTCATTGGAAGGACTGATACTGGAAGCTAAAGCTCCAAAGCTTTGGCCATCTGATGCAGAGTTGAATACTGGAAAAGACCCTGATGCTGGTAAAGATTGAGGGTAGGAGAAGAAGGGGGCAACAGAGGATAAGATGGCTGGATGGCATCACTGACTCAATGGACATGAGTTTGAGCAAACTCTGGGAGAGACTGAAGGACAGGGAAACCTGGCAGGCTGCAGTCCATGGGGTGGCAAAGAGTCGGACTCAACTGAGCAACTGAACAACAAAAATGAAAAAATAGTGACAATACCAAATCCTGGTGAGAATATGGACAAGCTGGATCTCTCATACATTGTTGTTGGAGAGGTAAAATGGCACAGCCACTCTGGAAAAAATTTATAGCAATTTCCTTAAAAACTAAACTTGCAACTGCCATACCACCCAGTAACTGTACAGATGGGCTGTACAGAGAAATGAGAGTTAGGTTCACCAAAAGTGTTAGTTGTTCAGTCAAGTCCGACTCTTTGCAACCCATGGACCATAGCCCCAAAGGATCCTCTGTCTATGGAATTCTCCAGGCAAGAATACTGGAATGGGCAGTCATTCCTTTCTTCAGGGGATCTTCCCGACCCAGGGATTGAACCTGGGTCTCCTGCATGGCAGGAAGATTCTTTACCATCTGAGCTATGAGGGAAGCCCAGGTTCACCAAAATCCTGTACACAAATGTTCATAGCAGCTTTATTCATAATAGCCCCAAACTGGAAATAAATTATTTCCAAACTGGCATAAATTATAAGAATTCAGGCTCTAGAGCTTGACTGCCTGAATTTTAATCCTGGCTCAACCATTACCAAGTATATGACCAGAGGCAGATTATAAAATCTTAATGTGCTCTAGTTTCCTCATCTATAAAGTGAGAACAAAATAGTACCTAAGTCATACAGTTATTGTGAGGATTAAATGATGATGTGTGTGTAAAGCACTGTCATATTGCTCAACATATAGTAATCACATAATAAATATTATCTATTATTCGCAACAGTAATAATTGTATTATAATGATATTCAGAAGACAAAAGTATCCTTTTAGTTGTTCAACTTCTAAGAAACAGAAAGCCTTTCTCTAACTGCTCCTTGACTCTGAGTCATTTACCTAACTTTCAAACACTATTCTAAAGATATACAAGCAAACTATGTCTTGTGTATGACAAATAAAATGAAACAGATACAAATTGTCAAATGAATACTTACTTAACAGTCGGAGTAAAAGGTATAGATGTAATGCTGACTGGAACAGTGTTATTAATCCCAATTGATGTTAGTGGTTTTAGATTCAAGGTAAAGCTACTAGTGGCGGTAGTAGTGGTGGTGGTGGTAACAGTGGTGGTAGTGGTGGTTGATGCTACAGCTGGAAAATAAAGTGTATAATGTTAATAATAAGTAAGAAATTTTAAAACTCAGCACTTGATCATTCAGGATAAAAAAACCATAGAAGTGCTTTTTAATGTGAATTTGAATTCAAAGTTGTAATGGGTTTTAACTCAACATTGTTATAATATATGGCAGGCCAGTTATCTGGATTAAGCTTCCTGCTAAAAACTGAAAATCTTGGATAAATGTGTAGAAAAATAAAATTTATAACCTAACCAGACCTATAACCATTAAAGAAATTGAATCAATCCTCTAAACTCTTCCCATAAAGAAAACTCCGGACCCAGATAACCTCACTGGTTCATTCAGTTCAGTTCAGTCACTCAGTCGTGTCCGACTTTGCGACCCCATGGATCGCAGCACGCCAGGCCTCCCTGTCCATCACCAACTTCCGGAGTTCACTCAGACTCACGTCCATCGAGTCAGTGATGCCATCCAGCCATCTCATCCTCTGTCATCCCCTTCTCCTCCTTCCCCCAATCCCTCCCAGCATCAGGGTCTTTTCTAATGAGTCAACTCTTCGCATGAGGTGGCCAAAGTATTGGAGTTTGAGCTTCAGCATCAGTCCTTCCAATGAACACCCAGGACTGATCTCCTTTAGAATGGACTGGTTGGATCTCCTTGCAGTCCAAGGGACTCCCAAGAGTCTTCTCCAACACCACAGTTCAAAAGCATCAATTCTTTGGCACTCAGCTTTCTTTACAGTCCAACTCTCACATCCAACCTCACTGGTAAGTTCTGCTAAACTTTGAAGAAAAGAATAATTGCAATCTTACACAAAATCTCTGTACATCTCTAACCTTGCATACTTACTTGAATATATCTGTGTAATTAATCCTAGAAATGAAATTGCTAGACCAAAGGGTCAGCATGCTCTAAATTGTAATTATTTCTTTCCAAATTCCCCTGTCAAAAAGATATTGCCAATTTGCACTCCTATCAGTAGGGAAGACTGCTGCTTCTCTACACCATAGCTCATAATTGGCATACATCTTAGCCAGTATTATAGTTAAAAGCCACACTTTTTTGTGCATTGTTTGTTAAGTGCTCATTGTGTAAGAAGGAACCAAAACTGACATAAAAGTTCAGAAAACTAAGAGAGAACTACAGGTAGAAGAGAAGTGGGCAATAAAACATGAGGAAGGATAGAGTTACTAAAACTCTATCCTTTGATCCTAGATCACAAGGGTGGGCATCTACGTTACTGGCAGCCTATGAGAGGGTCTGGCACAAAAAGCTCTAGCCAAACAGGGATAAAAGATGGGTCAAAATCTCATTTTCAAAAATTTAGAACTCTGGAAAGAATCAGATGGCAGGTAAAAATATGGAAGTATTTCCAGAAATATGGAAAGCATCAGACTCTAAGCAGAAATTTGGAAATATTTCCAAACATGTAGAAAGAATCAGACAATAGACAGAGGGGAGCTGAAAGGACTGACAGAGGGAAAACGTGAAGTAAAATTAAAGAGTCATGAGCAAGTCAAAATTAAAAATAAGCTAAAATAGTATGGCAGAAAAGGGTAGAGAAACCAAAAAGAAGTTAAAAAAAGATTTTAAAAAAGACAAAAGGAGAATGGCTAAACTATATTTATGCAACATTAAATTCAGGAGGTCCCTAAAGCTGACTTTAAAACAACTTCTAAATTCCAATTTCCTTGAAGTTCATTGCCATGATAATACCTGTATTAGCTTTCCACAAGATTTCATTTCTCTTTTGGCCACAAGGATCCTTACAATAATTCCCCCATTCTTTGTGTTAGAAAGTGGAATGGGCAAGAGAAGATCATGCCCAAATACCAAAGATCTCTGGGGTCATCATCACTTAAAACACTGCAGAGATTACAGACTAGATCCCACATAGCATTCTTTACTGACACATGTCATCACCTTCTTCATCTAAGAATAAAAAATCTGATCTGAAAAGAATTCCTTCTTCAGAAATGCTGAAAATTAATGCCATTATCAAGACCCCCCCTTTACTGATTAATCATTCTAACATTGTATAATTACTACATTCAAGACAGAAAAACAGATAAACCATTAAGAAAAACTTGTACAAGTCTTTCTTGTAAAGGAGCTTATCTTCACCCAAAGAAGTTTTTTTATTTTTTTAAGTCAGCATTTCCTGACATGGATAGATGTCCAAAGATAATATATACTTAAGAAAATGGCAAATTCTAAGATTAAGTGTGTGTATCCCATTTTTTGAAAACAACAACAACAACAACAACAACAACAACAACCACATTTAATGTATGTTTGTATGTGTTTGGAAAAAAGGCTGTTAAGGAAAGAACCATACTGTTCCCTCTAGAGGGTGTGATATATGTATGTATGCATGTGTGTATGGTTTGTGTAATATTTAGAAAAGCAACTACAATCAGTACCACTAAACAAAGAAATTAACATAAATCAATGCCTCTCCAAAGATGCTGTATGATACCTTTAGGAAAATTAATACCTGTCAGTCTAAACACAAAGGAATCAAGTCATAAAAAATAGTATGATTATTTTAAACTTTTTTATATAGTATTTTTTTTATTCCTTATTTTTATGGTATTTTTAAAAGGTATAAATTAGCTCTGTCATAGTAGACAATATTAAAATAACAATAATATTTCAACTAATTCCAAAAGAAGCAATAGTTTTGAGAATAAAGGTCCTATCACAGTCTGATTTTACAAGTTACAGCTCTGGTCAAAACTAAATACGAGTCAACTCCATGTTATCTGTATACTAAAAGGAAAGCACTGTTCTATAAATAATAGAAAATAATTACATAACAAATTTGGATTTACATTTAAATAAATCTCATTCTGATAATCTTAAAAATCAATACATAACAAAGCGAGTGCTCAATGTGCTATGCTCAGTGTGCTCAGTAGTGTCCAGCTCTTTGACATCCCATGGACTGTATGTAATCCACCAGGCTCCCCTGTCCATGGTATCCTTCAGGCAAGAATACTGAAGTGGATTTCCATTTCCTCCTCCAGGGGATCTTCCTGACCAGGGATCGAACCACATCTCCTGCATCTCCTGCACTGGCAGGTGGATTCTTTACCACTGCACCACCTGGGAAGCCTAAAATAGTGAGACCATCCTTTAAAAGACCCTACAATTCAATTTTCCTATCCTGTCTGATCAACAACTATGTATCTTATTCCATGCTAGGAATGGACAGCATTAGACTCACTTCTTAAGACTCACTTTAGATTCACTTTCTTAAGACTCATGCAAAAGATGAGACTGACAACAAACAAGCTTCTCTTAAAACTTGCTGATTATATCTAGGACAGAAAACAATCCCAAACGGTGATAGATTTACAGACCCAGATATCTGAGAGCTGCCCTACAGGGCTAATTTGTGAGATGAATCTGAGCAAGTAAATATACTTGGGGAGAAAGAAAGGTGAGTAGGGAAAAAAACAACTCTGGGCTGGGTGTACTGAGTTGAAACATATCTGATGGGAGGTGGGTTAACAACACAAGGCAGTGGTAGATACATGGGCTTGTAGCAGTGGTGCCAGTATGCAGGAAGGAATTTGAAGACTTAGGTGGGGGTGAGGTATGGCAGAGCTCATCAAAGAGCTTGCAAATTCATACTTCACTGACTCAACCCGGGACTGAAAGAATCAATTTTTTGTTCAGCATTTTATAAGGGAAACTATGTGTTACATTTTTTTGCAAATACAGTAACTTAAAAAGTTCTCAAGCCATACCCTTCATAATGCTCATAGGATGGCCGGTTAGCCAAATACACAGTAGAAACTCAGTTAAGTGTTGGTCATGCAAAAGATGGTGTACATCTCCGTTTATGAATAATTACTTTAAACTTAAGAGGGTCTGACTTTTAGCTTATGACAGGTTTGAAGAAAGATTCATTTCAGCCCTAAGTAAACTTTTTAAAGTGAAAACAAACAACACTTCCCTAAAGTGGAGTCTAACTTAAATGATAGGTTTAAGATCTCTAACCACCAAGCTCACAATAGGTAACAGTCAATGGATAACTATAGGTAATAGGCAATGGATAACTAGGAGCTTCCCTGGTGACTCAGATGGTAAAGAACCTGCCTGCAATGCAGGAGACCTGTGTTTGATTCCTGGGTTGGGAAGATCCCCTGGAGAAGGGAATGGCTACCCACTTAAGTATTCCTGCCTGGAGAATTCCATGGACAGAGGAGCCTGGTGGGCTCCAGTCCATGGGGTTGCAAAGAGTAGGACACGACTGAACAACTAACACTTTCACTAATGGATAACTAAGTTTTCTTTAATTTACAACCTACCTAGTACCTAACTGGCAGAAATAAATTTAGGATACATCTACAGAAACTCTTGTAATTAACTTTAGGAGAGGATCAACACAGGTCAAATCTTAGATTAATTTTTAGAGACTAAAACTAGGAATCCCAATATATTGGGTCACTTTGAACAGTATGATCAATAATAAAAATGTTTAAGCTTCAAAGTTGACAAGAGTTTGATAGCAGCTCTGATTATAGTCATCTAAAAGGAGTAATATCATTGGTATCAACTATCTCCTTCCACGCTTTGACAATTCTCAACATTGATGTACCTTTTGGATACTCCGATGAGATGATCAAAACCAACTGAATCCTAGAAACTAAGGAATACAACCTACTTACTGTTGTTACATTTCCAGTGAGCATCCAAATACATCCCAATAATTGTAAAATCTTACTAGATGCAACAGCAGCTGCTCCATATGCTCCAGAGAAACTTAATCCAAATCCCAAAGATGTATCACCAAACATTCCAGAGGAAGTTACTGGGGCATCAACTGCAGAGAATAACATAATACTACCTATTACCCTTTTAATCAAAAATAGTGAATGAAGAATTTATATAGAGTATTTTTCATCTGAGGAGTCCTTTAGTAACTTTGGCTAAACTTAAAAAAACTATAGTCAACCCATTTAAATTAACACGAATATACCTGTGGGGGATTCATTTTGATATTTGGCAAAACTAATACAATATTGTAAAGTTTAAAAATAAAATAAAATTTTAAAAAAAGTGCAGAAAAGGCATAGATAGAGACAAAAAATAGATCAGTAGTTGTCTGGGGCTGAGAGATCTTATTGGGATGATATAAATGTTCTAAAACTGGATTATTGTGATAGTTATACAATTCAGTAAATTTATTAAAAATCACTGAAATATACACTTAAAATAATTTTATGACATGTAGACTATACCTCCTCATTAAAGTTAATTTTAAAAAACACTGTGGTCACGATTTCTTTTCATTTTGTAGGCAAGGACATCAAGGACAGGAAAGAAAAAAAAAAACCTATCAAAGGTCAGAAGTCAAGACTTTGAAAATGGAATTCATTCAATAATTCTAACTCCCAACCTCAGATAGGGTCATATTCACAACATCTATTATACTTGAGAAAGATATTATATATCAAGAGGTTTCCAGAATCTCAGTCATGTCTCAAGATTAAAATCATCCCTACTTGGAAGAAAATACAACTCAAGTGGTAACCTGCAATTTCAACCAATGTTCACCTATGCCAACTGCACAAGATGATGGGGATGGCAAGCCACCATTTTGCATGCTGAACTACGTATTAGCAATTCCTGGCAAGTTTTATTACCAGAAATGGTGACAATTTTGCTATAACAGAGCTTTGGGAGGACCATATTACTGCTAGGATTATAATAACAAAGTCTAATGGTTAATATCATGGCACTGTGTAGATGCCTCCAAAGTACCAGCAGTTTATGTGGACCTGTAAAAAATAATTACCTAAGATATATACAGAATTCAATATTCTCAACATTTGTTATTACTCTACTAATGGAAGATGTGTAGCAAAGAAGTTGGGTTATGAGATAATTAATGTCCCACTTCTCAGCTCAAAGCATCCAGGTGTTCATCTTTAAGAGGAGAGAACAGGAGGCATCTCACAGTGTCATAAAAGTACAAAACTACAGCTGGTCCTTTTGTCATGTACCACTTCTTACAGGTAAAATGTAAGGATCACAAACCTGGTCTATATAGAAGAATAAAATACAGCAAGGCTCCAACATTTGTTTCCCATTTTATCTGATTCACAAGGATAATAAGAGTTCTAACCTTCAAACATACTTGGCAAAACTCCCACTCTTCCTTATTCCCATTAGCTTCAAGAAGTTGCTTCAAAACATTACAATGTTAATGAATTATATGCTTAAAATCATTACGTTAAGCTGTAATAATCATGTTAATATAAAATTCACAACGGAAGCCATGACAATTAGGTTCTTAAGCAAAGCTAGTACTGATATCAGCAATTACAGATGGGATCGAGCATAATGATAACTTATGAGGTGTCAGAGATCCATAGCTTATACTGGCAAATTGAGTTAAACGGCCTAATACGAAATAATAGTATTTTCTTTGCAACTAGTAACTTACATGAGGGCCCAGTAGCAGCAGTGCAGGTAGAAGAATCTGAAAATGGGGTAAATAGCATGGTGTTTGAACTAGCAGTGGCAGCAAAAGTAGATGCTGGAGTAACCCTAAATTAAAGTAACAAGCAAAAAGAAAAAGTCAAAATCATTTTTTAACAAGTAACACAATTATGACAAACTTTACTTATACAAAGAAATAACAACAAAGCAAGGAAAATTAATAAGTATGACATAGTAAAAGTGAAGTTGCTCAGTTGTGTCTGACTCTTTGCGACCCCATGGACTGTAGCCTACCAGGCTCCTCTGTCCATGGGATTTTCCAGGCAAGAGTACTGGAGTGGATTGCCATTTCCTTCTCCAGGGGATCTTCCTGACCCAGGGATCAAACCCAGGTCTCCCACATTGTAGACAGACGCTTTACCGTCTGAGCCACCAGGAAAGTCCTGTCATGACATAGTAAAATTCTGATTTAAAAAATAGTTCATCAGTACTGCTTAGTATTGGCTTCCCAGGTGACTCAGTGGTAAAGAATCTGTCTGCCAGTGCAGAAGATGTGACTTCAATCCCTGGGTCAGGAAGATTCCCGGAAGAAGGAAATTGCAACCCACTCCAGTATTCTTGCCTAGAGAATCCCACTGAGAGAAGCCTGGTGGGTTACAGTCCACGTGTGTGCTCAGTCACTCCGTTGTGTTCAGCTCGTTGCAACCCCATGGATTGTAGCCCACCAGGCTCCTCTGTCAATGGGATTTCCCAGGCAAGAATACTTGGGCTTGGTGGCTCATATGGTAAAGAATCTGCCTGCAATGCATGAGACCTGGGTTGGATCCTTGGGTTGGGAAGATTGCCCTGGAGAAGGAAATGGCAACCCACTCAGTATTCTTGTTTAGAAAACCCCATGGACAGAGAAGCCTGGTGGCTACAGTCCATGGGGTCACAAAGAGTCAGACACAACTGAGCGACTAACCCTTTCACTTTCAAACACAAAATGTTACATACTGTATGATTCTATTTATATGAAATGTCCAGAAAAGGCAAATCCATAGACAGAAAGTATAATAATGGTTAGTTATCAGGAGCTGGGAGGAGAGGGTAATGAGGAGTGACTGCTGACAGTTACAGGTTTCTTCTTTGGGTGATGAGAATGTTCTTGAATTACACAGTAGTGATAGTTACACACTCTGTGAATACATTAAAAAAAACACTGAATTGTACATTTCAAAAGGGTGAATTTTAAAATATATGAATTATACCTTAATTATCTCATTATTTTAAAAATACATGATCATCTCAATAGAAGCAGAAAAAGCATTTGAGAAAATCCAACACTTTTTCATGATGAAAACACTCAACAAACTAGAAAAAGAAGGGAACTTCTTACACATGATTAAGGGTATTTATGAAAAACTTACAGCTAACATCAATCTTAATAGTGAAAGACTGAATACTTTTCCACTGCCACCAAAAACAAAACAAGGATGTCTGCTCTTACCACTTCAACAATACATAGGAAGTTTTTGCCACGACAATTAAGCAAGAAAACAAAGGCAACCAGATTGCAAAGAAGAAATAAAATTATCTCTATTAACAGATGATATGATCATGAATACATAACAACCTAAGAAATCCATAAAAAATCTATTAGAACAATAAACAAGTTCTGCAAAGTTGCAGGATTCAAGATCAATATAAAAACAAATTTCAATTCTATATATTATCAATGAACAATCCAAAAATGAAATTAAGAATATTTCATTTATTATTATTCAAAATTAATAAAATAGTTATGTACAACCCTAACAAAAGAAGTGCAAGCCTTGTATCCAGAAAAACATAAAATATTACTAAAAGAAAGACATCCTAAATAAATGGAAAGATCTTATGTGCATGGATCAGAAATTTTTATATTGTTAAGATGGTGTGGTAGACAGAAAAATGGTCCCCCAAAGATGGTCACATCCTAATACCCAGAGACTGTGAACACATTACCTTATTTGACAAAAGAGATTTTATAGATGAGGTAATGGTCAAATTGGTTAAGTAACATGATATAGGAAGTTTATCCTGGATTATCCAGGTAAGCAAAACTAAGGACATGAATCCTTAAATGTAGAGATCCTTTCCAGGCTGTGGTCAGAAGAAGATGGTGACTAAACAAGAATGGTCAGAAAGATGCAAAGTTGTTGGTACAAAGGGCCACCTAACACTTGAAATCATACTTAATGTCATCAGTCATTAGGAACTTGCATATCAAAACCACAATGAGATACTATGTCATGGCAACTAGAATAGCTAAGGACTTCCCTTGTGGCTCAGCTGGTAAAGAATCTGCCTGAAATGCAGGAGACCTGAGTTCAATACCTGGGTTGGGAAGATCCCCTGGAGAAGGGAAAGACTACCCACTCCAGTATTCTGGCCTACAGAATTCCATGAACTGTATAGTCCATGGGGTTGCAAAGAGTCAGACACAACTGAGCAACTTTCACATCAAAAAATAAAAAAGAGTGGCTAAAGTAAAAAAGACAGATAATATCAAGTGTTGGCAAGGAGATGGAGAAATTGGAAACCTCATGCAATGTTGATAGGAATGTAAAACAGTGTAATCTCTTCAATAAAACTGTATGGCATTTTCTCAAAGTGTTCAACATAAAGTTACCATATGACCCAGTAATTCCACTTCTAGGAACACAAACAAAAGATATGATAATATAGATCCACACTGAAATATGTATATGAATGTTCACAGAAGCATTATTCATAACAAAAGATGAAAGAAATCAATCCAAATGAATACCAACTGAGGAGACGATGAATAAAATGTAGTATATTAATACAATGGAATTTTATTTGGCCATAAAAAGGAAAAGAAGTATTGATATATGCTAAAACATGGATGAGCCTTGAAAACATGCTGAGGCTAATCACAAAATACCATATACTGTATGATTCTATTTATATGAAATGTCCAGAACAGAGCAGTCTAGAGACACAGAAAGCAGATTTGTGATTGCCAGAACTGGGGTGAAGAAAGAATGGGCAGTGACTGCTAATGTGCATGGTGTTTCTTCGGTGGATGATGAAAATGTTGTAAAACGGACTTCAGCAATGACTGCATAACTCTGTGACTATCCTAAAAACCAATCCATTGTGCACTCTAAATAGGTAAATTATGTGGTATGTGAATTATACAATAAGTCTGTGAGAAAAAATAATAAATAAAAGTCTGGAATAAAGTTTCAGAAAACATTACTTGGCCACTTGCTTGAAAATTTAAAATAAAAACTATAAAAGAAATAAAGTTTGAGAAATCAAGTACATAAAGACACAAATAAGATTAACTGGTTAACAGAAAACAGTTTATCTTTTCATCCTCACTATAGATCACTACACAGGGCACATGATACTAAGTGCTCAATAAATATTTGTGCTGACCTGAACCAACCGTTTCCAGACTCCAATACATAATTACAGATATTCTTCTTCCTTTTCAAAGGGAAAAAAAGTTCTTAATAAGTAACTGCATTTGAATCTGTTGCTGCCTACATCCAACTGTTAAATAATTCATGACAATAAATAAGACCCTGCTATCCAAAACATGTAAGGCCACTGGGGGTTTGGGGACAGGGAGGAGATGCTGGGAAGGAATTGGGAACATTACCACCTACCTCCAACTATCATGGGGAATTTCCCTGGTGGCCCAGTGACTAAGACTCTGAGTCCCCAATGTGAGGGGCCTGGGTTCGAACCCTGGTCAGGAAACTAGATCCCACATGCAGCAACTAAGATCCTGGGTGCCACAACTAAGACCCAGTGCAGCCAAATAAATAGATTAATTAAAAAAACTGAAGCCTATTATACAGAGTGAAATAAGTCAGAAAGAAAAACACCAATACAGTCTATTAACACATATATACGGAATTTAGAAAGATGGTAATGATGACCCTATATACAAGACAGCAAAAGAGACACAGATATAAAGAACAGACTTTTGGACTCTGTGGGAGAAGGCAAGGGTGGGATGATTTGAGAGAATAGCATTGAAACATGTATATTACCATGTGGGAAAGGGATCACCAGTCCAAGTTCAATACATGAAACAGGGCACTCAAAGCTGGTGCACTGGGACAACCCTGAGGGATGGGATGTGGAAGGAGGTGGGAGGGGGATTCAAGATGGGGGATGCACGTACACCCATGGCTGATTCATGTCAATGTATGGCAAAAACCACTACAATATTGTAAAGTAATTAGCCTCCAATTAAAATAAATAGATTAATTTTAAAAAATATAGAGATATTCCATGTTCCTACGTAGGAAGAATCAATATTGTGAAAATGACTATACTACCAAAAGCAATCTACAAATTCAGTATGATCCCTATCAAATTACCAATGGCATTTTTCACAGAACTAGAACAAAAAATTTCACAATTCATATGGAAACACAAAAGACCCCGAATAGCCAAAGCAGTCTTGAGAAAGAAGAATAGAGCTGGCGGAATCAACCTTCCTGACTTCAGATTATACTACAAAGCTACAGTCATCAAGACAGTATGGTACTGGCACAAAAACAGAAACACAGACCAATGGAACAAGATAGAAAGCCCAGAAATAAACCCATGCACCTATTGGTACCTTATTTTTGACAAAGGAGGAAAGAATATACAACAGGGCAAAGACAGCCTCTTCAATAAATGGTGCTGGGGAAAGTGGACAGCTACACGTAAAAGAATGAAATTAGAACACTTCCTAACACCATACACAAAGATAAACTCAAAATGGATTATAAACCTAAATGTAAGACCAGAAACTGTAAACAACCCTTAGAGGAAAACATAGGCAGAACACTCGATGACATAAATCAAAGCAAGATCCTCTATTGACCCACCTCCTAGAGTAATGGAAATATAAACAAAAGTAAACAAGTGGGACCTGATTAAACTTAAAAGCTTTTGCACAGCAAAGGAAACTATAAGCAAGGTGAAAAGACAACCCTCAGAATGGGAGAAAATAATAGCAAATGAAACAACTGACAAAGGATTCATTTCCAAAATATACAAGCAGCTCATACAACTCAATGCCAGAAAAACAAACAACCCAACCAAACAGTGGGGAAAAGACCTAAACAGACATTTCTCCAAAGAAGACATACAGATGGTTAACAAACACATGAAAAGATGCTCAACATCACTCATGATTAAAGAAATGCAAATCAAAACCACAATGAGATATCACCTCACACAGGTCAGAATGGCCATCATCAAAAAGTCTACAAACAATAAATGCTAGAGAGGGTGTGGAGAAAAGGGAACGCTCTCACACTGTTGGTGGGAACTGGTGGGAATGTAAATTGATACAGCCACTATGATTCCTTTATTTTTTTTATTTTTTATTTTTTTGAGATTCCTTTATCTTTTTATTTTTTATTTTTTTGAGATTCCTTTAAAAACAAGGAATAAAACCACCGTATGACCAGCATTCCCACTCGTAGGCATATATCCTGAGGAAACCAGGGTTAAAAAAGACACACGTATCCTACTGTTCATTGCAGCACTATTTACAGTAGCTAGAACGTGGAAGCAACCTAGATGTCCATCGACAGATGAATGGATAAAGAAGCTGTGGTACATATACATGATGGAATATTAATAAGTATAAAAAGGAACACATTTGAGGCAGCTCTGATAAGGTGGATGAACCTAGAGCCTATTATACAGAGTAAAGTGAGTGAGAAAGAGAAGGATAAATATCGTATTCTAATGCACATATACAGAATCTAGAAAAATGGTACAGAAGAATTTATTTACAGGGCAGCAATGGAGAAACAGACATAGAGAATAGACTTATGGACATGGGGAGAGGGGAGGAGAGGGTGAGATGTATAGAAAGAGTAACATGGAAACTTACATTACCATCTGTAAAATAGATAGCCAACAGGAATTTGCTGTATGGCTCAGGAAACTCAAGCAGGGGCTCTGTATCACCTACAGGGGTGGGATGGGGAGGGAGATGGGAGGGAGGTTCAAAAGGGAGGGGATATATATATATACCCATGTCTGAGTCATGTTTAGGCTTGATAGAAAACAACAAAATTCTATAAAGCAATTATCCTTCAATTAAAAAAAAATTGACAGGAGCTATGCTATAGTACAGGAGACAGAGATCAAGACCATCCCCATGGAAAAGAAATGCAAAAAAGCAAAATGGCTGTCTGGGGAGGCCTTACAAATAGCTGTGAAAAGAAGAGAAGCGAAAAGCAAAGGAGAAAAGGAAAGATATAAGCATCTGAATGCAGAGTTCCAAAGAATAGCAAGGAGAGATAAAAAAGCCTTCCTCAGGGATCAATGCAAAGAAATAGAGGAAAACAATAGAATGGGAAAGACTAGAGATCTCTTCAAGAAAATTAGAGATCCCAAGGGAACATTTCATGCAAAGATGTACTCGATAAAGGACAGAAATGGTATGGACCTAACAGAAGCAGAAGATATTAAGAAGAGGTAGCAGGAATACACAGAAGAACTGTACAAAAAATATCTTCATGACCAAGATAATCACGAAGGTATGATCACTCACCTAGAGCCAGATCCTGGAATGTGAAGTCAAATGGGCCTTAGAAAGCATCACTATGATCAAAGCTAGTGGAGGTGATGGAATTCCAGTTGAGCTATTTCAAATCCTGAAAGATGATGCTGTGAACATGCTGCACTCAATATGCCAGCAAATTTGGAAAACTCAGCAGTGGCCACAGGACTGGAAAAGGTCAGTTTTCATTGCAATCCCAAAGAATGCTCAAACTACCACACAATTGCACTCATCTCACATGCTAGTAAAGTAATGCTCAAAATTCTCCAAGCCAGTCTTCAACAGTACTTGAACTATGAACTTCCTGATGTTCAAGCTGGTTTTAGAAAAGGCAGAGGAACCAGAGATCAAATTGCCAACATCTGCTAGATCACCGAAAAAGCAAGAGAGTTTCAGAAAAACATCTATTTCTGCTTTATTGACTATGCCAAAGCCTTTGACTGTGTGGATCACAATAAACTATGGAAAATTCCTCAAGAGATGGGAATACCAGACCACCTGACCTGCCTCTTGATAAACCTATATGCAAGTCAGGAAGCAACAGTTAGAACTGGACATGGAACAACAGAATGGTTCCAAATGGGAAAAGGAGTACGTCAAGGCTGTATATTGTCACCCTGCTTATTTAACTTATATGCAGAGTACATCATGAGAAATGCTGGGCTGGAAGAAACACAAGCTGGAATCAAGATTGCTGGGATAAATATCAATAACCTGAGATATGCAGATGACACCACCCTTATGGCAGAAAGTGAAGAGGAACTAAAAGGCCTCTTGATGAGTGAAAGAGGAGAGTGAAAAAGTTGGCTTAAAGCTCAACATTCAGAAAACAAAGATCATGGTATCCGGTCCCATCACTTCATGGGAAATAGATGGGGAAACAGTGGAAACAGTGTCAGACTTTATTTTTCTGGGCTCCAAAATCACTGCAGATGGTGACTGCAGCCATGAAATTAAAAGACGCTTACTCCTTGGAAGGAAAGTTATGACCAACCTAGATAGCATATTGAAAAGCAGAGACATTACTTTGCCAACAAAGCTCTGTCTAGTCAAGGCTATGGTTTTTCCTGTGGTCATGTATGGATGTGAGAGTTGAACTGTGACGAAAGCTGAGTGCCGAAGAATTGATGCTTTTGAACTGTGGTGTTGGAGAAGACTCTTGAGAGTCCCTTGGACTGCAAGGAGATCCAACCAGTCGATTCTAAAGGAGATCAGCCCTGGGTGTTCTTTGGAAGGAATGATGGTAAAGCTGAAACTCCAGTACTTTGGCCACCTCATGCGAAGTGTTGACTCATTGGAAAAGACTCTGATGCTGGGAGGGATTGGGGTAGGAGGAAAAGGGGATGACGGAGGATGAGATGGCTGGATGGCATCACCGACTCGTTGGATGTGAGTTTGAGTGAACTCCGGGTGATGGATGGACAGGGAGGCCTGGCGTGCTGCGATTCATGGGGTCGCAAAGAGTCAGACACAGCTGAGCGACTGAACTGAACTGAATGAACTGATGCTATCTAGCTGCCATTTAATGTGTCAGAGAACTGCTTTATTTTTTTTTAATTATTTATTTATGGGTGTGCTGAGTCTTTGTTGCTATGCCTGGGCTTTCTGGGCTTTCTCTTGTTGCACGGATGGGGCTGCTCTTCACTGCAACGTGCCAACTTCTCATTGCAGTGGTTTCCCTTGTTTTTGGAGCAAGGCTCTTAGAGCACATGGGATTTAGTAGTTGTGTCACGTGGGCCCAGTAGTTGCAGTTCCCCAGCTCTAGAGTGGGGGCTTGGTAGTTGTGGCCTACATGCTTAGTTTCTCCTTAGCATGTGGGATCTTCCCGGACCAGGGATCAAACCCATGTCTCCTGCATTGGCAGGCAGATTCTTAACCACTAGACCACCAAGGAAGTCCAAAGAACTATTATATTAATTTTTGTCCTTTTTCTATTTAGAATAAATGCACAAAAACTAAACAGGCAACACAGTTTTCACACAACCTACAGTAATTATAGGGGCTTTTAGGCTGGGTGAAGTGAATTGAAGTGAAAGTTGCTCCGTCGTGGCCGACTCTTTGCACCCCCATGGATTATGCAGTCCATGGAATTCTCTAGGCCAGAATACTGGAGTAGGTAGCCTTTCCTTTCTCCAGGGGAAAATCTTCCGTACCCAGGGACCAAACCCAGGTCTTCTGCCTTGCAGGCGGATTCTTTACCAGCAAAGCCACAAGGGAAGCCCAAGAATACTAGAGTGGGTAGCCTATCTCTTCTCCAGCAGATCTTCCCAACCCAGGAATCGAACCTGGGTTTTGTGGCTCAGTGGGTATAGAATCTGTCTGCAATGTGGGAGACCTGGATTCAATCCCTGGATTTGGAAGATCCCCTGGAGAAGGGAAAGGCTACCCACTCTGGTATTATGGCCTAGAGAATTCCATGGACTGTATAGTCCATGGGGTCACAAAGAGTCGGACACGACTGAGCAACTTTCACTTAGTCTGGGTGCCAGCATCCATACTAATGCTATAATAAGCAGAGCCCTATCATCCCAGGTAACAGCATCTACTCCTTTTGTTTTTGGCCCTGCTATCTCTGTTACTCAGTTACTCAGTGTGCAACTGCAACAGGCTTCTTATTCACATTGGTGGAAGTGCACTGCAGACTGGTTGCACCAGTTACAATATAGTCTTGATGAGGAATGCAGCATTTGTAGGATTACTCTTCACTCCTGCTACATGGGCATCTAGTGGAACAATTGTTACATAATCAATTGCTCTTTTCAACCATAGCGGACAGTCCACTGGTAGGGTTTTAACTGTGCTTTCTAATGGAGAAGATTGATTTTGAGATTCTAATTTGATTGACTCATCCAAATATGACTTCCTTCTCTTTTTGGAGATTAGTAGTATTGAAGAATGTGATAGAAATTAAATCTAAACTGCTACTTCTGATTTTGCAGTTTTAGGTTTAGAACCAAGGAATGTTTGAGGGGGAAAGTTACAACCTTCTGAGAATGAGTAGTCTAGAGTCTAGACAAATTGGCCTCTAGTAATAATAGAGTTACCCTGAAGTGTTTTGTTCAACTTGCTTAATGCTTGTATTTACCAAGTATATATTTTTTCATAATCTGTTGCTATGTTCTGTTTTCCTTTTTAAAAATAAAACTTCCTAAATGAAATTTATCAGGAAGTACAATAGAACAGAAAAGAACATTTTTTTTGCAGTAGTATAAAATTTTAGAGAATATTAAAATAATGATGCAATAATAAAGTGAGTTATATGGCATAGTTGGGAGATGGTAAAATATTTAGGCTAGTAGAGACATCTTACATGCATGGGTTATAGTTTCTAAATAAGTAGGATTCAGTAAAATACATTTAACCTAACTGGAAATTAATTAGAAGAGATTTAGGATCTTACTAAAGCAAAATGCAACTAATAAAGAGTACTGGTTTATAAGCCATATAAGCATGGTTTTATTGTAGATGCCTCAGTTATTTTTTTTTCTCACCAACATTATTTGACAATTTATTCTTTTTTTTCTCCCAGTGGACTGTGAAATTTTCCAGTTTTTATTTATTTTTTTTTTACTTTACAATATTGTATTGGTTTTGCCATACATTGACATGAATCCACCACAGGTGTACACATGTTCCCCATCCTGAACCCCCCTCCCAACTCCCTCCCCATACCATCCCTCTGGGTCATCCCAGTGCACCAGCCTCGAGCATCCTGTATCATGCATTGAACCTGGATGGCAATTCGTTTCACGTATGATAATATACATGTTTCAATGCCATTCTCCCAAATCATCCCACCCTCACCCTCTCCCACAGAGTCCAAAAGACTGTTCTATACATCTGTGTCTCTTTTGCTGTCTCACATACAGGGTTATCATTACCATCTTTCTAAATTCCATATATATGCGTTAGTATACTGTATTGGTGTTTTTCTTTCTGGCTTACTTCACTCTGTATAATCGGCTCCAGTTTCATCCAACTCATTAGAACTGATTCAAATGTATTCTTTTTACTGGCTGAGTAATACTCCATTGTGTATATGTACCACAGCTTTCTTATCCATTCATCTGCTGATGGACATCTAGGTTGCTTCCACATCCTGCTGAGTGAGATATTTAAGCATTTTACTTTATGGTATATTTTATTAAATTACATATTCATAGTCATGATTTCAGAGCTTTTAGAATCAACCAAAAAGGTAAAGTATTTTTATAATTATAGATAATAGAGAAATAGCTTACTTATCATTTGTAATAGTGGTTACTGAACCAATTTTAATTGATTAGTTTGGCATTGTAAGACACAAAGAGATGAAGTAGAGCATTAAAATCATTATGATGCTAGAATAGTTGGTCACTATCTTGGGGGGGCATTATTTTAATTATGCAGAAATGAATTTTTGATACTACAAATAATACATATCTGTTATCAAAAAAATAGCTACAAAATAAATGTTTGAGTCTTGGCTCTGATATTTACTAGTTCTCTGACCTTGGAAAAGTTACTCTAATCTCTTAATATTTGGTTTGCTCATCAATAAGTACTCAAGATTTTACCTTGTAGGGTTGTTGTGAGGATTGGGCGTGTTGAGTGAATATAAATAAAGTAAATGCTTAGAACCCTGTCTGACATGCATGTAATAGGTACTCAATAAATAGTAGCTATGTTTGTTATTTTTATGAAAGTATACATTTCCCTGCAGTATTAAATATGTTGGATATTATCCCTTTTGTTTGTTTGTATTTTAAGCTTTGGTAGTTTAACACTGAAAATAGTATCATAGCATCGTGTTCATCTACATTTTCTTTAATTATTAGTAAGACTGACTTCTCTTCAAATTATTGATTAATTGTACTTGTGTTCTTTTGGTATATGTTTGTGTGGGGAGGAGAGTGGGAATTGAATGAATTCCCTTTTCCCTTTTTGTATCTTTCGTTGCTCAGTTTTCTTTCTTTTTTCTTTTTTGGCCATACTGCGTGGCATATGGGATTTTAATTCCCTGACCCAGGATTGAACCTGAGCCCTCAGCAGTAACAGCACGGAGTCCTAAGCATTCAACCACCAGGGATTTCCCTGCTCAGTTTTCTAATATGGTGCTTATCTTTTTTCTTGTTTATATGCAGTTGCAATATCTTACCTCTGATATTTGTATAAGAAGTTTTTTCATACCTGTGATTTCTGTTGGTGACAAAAATCACAGGTACTGCTAACCTTTGTAATTTGTTGCCTACCTTTATAATTAAGGGAAATGCTCAATTTCTGCTAGACATTAGTGAAGAGAGATGTAATCCCCCCCCAAAATAATTATTTTCCCCCATTTGTTTATTTTTCTTAGAACTTTATGGATATTAAAAGATTTTAAATTTTTAAATTAAGCTTTTTATTTTGATATAAGTATAGGTTCTCATGCAGTTGTATGAAAAAATACAGAGACCCCACCCACATCCCCTTTGTCCATTTTCTTCTGGTGGTAACATATTGCAAAACTACAGTACAGTATCACAACCAGGATGTTGATATTGGTAGTCAAGATATAGAATAGTTCTTCTCACTACTACGATTCCCCATTTTACCCTTTGATAGCAACACCTACTTTTCTACTGCTCCCATACTCTTTAATCCTGGCAGCCATTAATCTGTTCTTCATTACTATAATTTTGTCATTGCAAAAATGTTGTATGGGGCTTCTGTGGTGGTGCAGTGGATAAGAATCTACCTGCCAATGCAGGGGACACAGGTTCAATCCCTGGTCCAGAAGATTCCACATGTCGCAGAGCAACTAAGCCTGTGTGCACCACAACTACTGAGCCCATGCTCTAGAGCCTATGAGCCACAACTACTGAGCCCATGTGCCTAGAGCCTGTGCTCTGCAACAAGAGAAGCCACCTCAGTAAGAAGCCTGCACACCACAACAGAGAGTAGCCCCCACTCGCCACAACTAGAGAAAGCCCACACACAGCAAAGAAGACCCAGTGCAACCAAAAATAATAAATAAATTTTAAAATGTTGTATGAATGGAATCATATGGCATATAATCTTTTGGGAATGGCTTTTTTCACTCAGTATACTTTTCTTTAGATCATCCAGATTGTTACATGTGTGTTTTTTGTTTTATTGCTTCATGGTGTTCCATGGTATGGATGGACCTCAGTTTGTGTAACTATTTGTCATTCAAATAATTTTTCCTCTATAGGTCAGATGCCATTTTTCTCTTGCTATTTTCAATATTTCTTCTTTGTCTTTAATTTTCAGAAATTTAATTGTTATTAAGTGTCTTGGTGTGGATTCCTATCATTCTGTCATCAAGTTCACTAATCTAGGATATCCCCTCTAGTTGACTGCTGAGTCCTTTTGCTTAGCTTTAACCTTGGATTTTGGTTATTGGTTATCTGGTTATCTCAAATTTCCACTTGGCTCTTTTTTCTGTCTTCTGTTTCTCTGTAGAGATTTTTATTTCTTCTTCTTCTTTTTTTTTGCTAAGGCTATTTTTTCTTGTGTTTTAAGTGTGTTCATAATTTCTTTTTGATGCATTTTTATCATGGATGCTTTAACATTTGTCATCTTGGTATTGTCTTTTAAAATTCCATCTGAGATCTTTCTGGTTCTTGGTAGGATGAGTGATTTTTAACTGAAACTTGGACATATTATGTTATGAGACTCTAAATCAGATCAAAGATTTTTGCTTTAGCTGGGTTTATTTGTCATGATAAAGAAGGGTTTCGCTGTGTTACTGTAAGGTGGGAGTAGAACTTTGTTTTCCCCAGTTCGTCTCCGTTGCTACCGGAGCCAAGTTCTGCTAGTTCTTGCTGGGCGGGAGTGGGAGTTCCTGCTTCTCATGTGGTTTCCTCTGACACTGTGAGGACATGGTTCATTAACTGCTGGCAGAGATGACATCCTGGCTCCCTACTTGACCTCCTCTGATACTATCCTGGCTGGGATGTTGAGACACCTCACTGTAGCTTCACAGTGGCAGAAGTTTAGGCTCCTTGCTTGCTGTTCTCTGGGATAGGTAGGTTGTGGGGCCACACATTTTTTCTGTGGTGTTTGATTACTGGAGAGTGGTTATTGTCTAAAAGTTTTATTGCTCTGTCTCTTTCTTTGTTTTTTGTCTAAAGAGCAGGCTTTTGTTGGGTTTTGTTTTTCTATACCCATTGTTGTTTCTTGCTGGCCAGCCTGTCCGACTCCATGCCTGGGAAATATGAGACAGAAAGAAAACCTATGGAATTCGTTATCACAATGTTTCTTGGGTCTCAAGATCCCTAGCTGATTTGCCTTCTTCTCTCCACCTTTCAGTGTTTTCTTGTTTGTTTTATATATAATGTCCAGGGGTTTTAGCTGTATGTAGGAGGAGGAATAGGGAAAAGTACATTTTCCTGGAAATGGAAATCCTTAAGATTTAAATTTTCATGTTTTCAAATCTCTCATTCTTCTGAATTTCTCTCTCTGGACTTCTTTGTATAGACATTTTTCATCTTAAGATTTAATTCTTTTTGTTCTTTTATGGTTTATATTTTTAGGAATTTCTTGCCTTCCTATTGATTACTTGAACATTTTTAGGAATCTGATTTTTTCTAAATGATCAGTGAATTAAACCATTGTATTTAATTACATAGCCATTCTTTCCCTACTGATTTGAGATGCTGCCTTCCTCATACACCAAATTATTATATATGGTTAGTTCTGCTTCTGGGTGTCCTATTTTGTTCTATTGATTTGTCCTTTCTTGTTCTAGTATCACCATTTTGTTATTGTAGCAAGTGCCACTATCTTGTAAGGTATGGCCACCTTCCCCTATTCTGTTAAAAAAAAATCATGCTTACTTTCTATGGTCAACAGTTTATTAAGATAGTTGATATTTTCCTGTGTTCATAAACATGAAGACATTAAGGCTGATTTTCTTACCCTTATAACACTAGATGGAGAAAATTGTGATATTGAACTCTTCCTCTTGTCCAGTAGAGGCGATTTTCACCCCCTCTCCCAGAGGATGTTTGGCATTATCTGGAGACAATCTTTTAAAATAATATTATTTATTTATTTATTTTTGGCCACATTGAGTCTTATTTGGGGCCCTGGGGCTTCTCTCTAATTATGCACATGAGCTTAGCTGCCACGCTGCATATGGTATCTCAGGTCCATGACTAGGGATCAAACTCTCGTCCCCTGCATTGGAAGGTGGATTCTTAACCAGTGGACCACCAGGGCGGTCCCTCTGGAAACATTTTTGGTTTTCCAAACTGTGTAAGTGTTCCTGCATCTAGTGAAGCCCAGGGATGCTGCTAAATACTTTGCAGTGCACATAAAGGAAATTTTTACTGTCCTTGACACACAACACTTTTGACACCAAATATGTGGGGGTTCTTCCCATACCAACTAATTCTCTCAACTCTCCAGACTCCATCTGGGTATTCTACAGTTCAGTTATGACGCTCACCACCTCAAAGAACTCTGGAAAACACTTGACTTACAATTTCTGGTTCATTATATATGCTGCAGTTTAGGAACAGCCAAATAGAGAGATGCTGTAAGGCTGAGTATGGGGGAGCAGCACAGATCTTTCGTGTCCTCTCCAGGCACCAACACCCTCCTAGCACCTACACCAACCCAGAAGCTCTCCAAACCCCTTCCTTTAGGGTTTTGATGGAGGTTCCTGTTGGCATGAATGATTAAATCTTTTGCCTCTGATGATTAGACTCAGTCTCCAGTTCCTCTCCTCTCCAGGGAGGTCAGAGGGTTAGGCTAAAAGTTCCAGCCCTCTAATCACTTTGTTGGTTCCTCTGGTAACCAGCCTCTCAGCCTGAGGGGCTTTCTAAAGTTCACCTTATTAACATAAATCAGATGTGGTTGAAACCTTTATTGCTCTTGGAGCTGTTTCTGGAACTGTAAAGAAAACTCAAATAAGCTTCTGTCTCTCTCATTACTTAGCAAGTTACAAGAGGTTTAGGATCTTTGTCCCAGAAAGGGGACAAGACCAAATATACATGCCTTATATCTTACCATGGGACAGCCTTCTGCCATAAAGAATTATCGGGTCCAATGTCACCAGTGCCATGTTGAAAAACTCTGCTCTAGTCCTATGATTAGGAAAATGAGACTTTGTTTTTTAAAAGAAGAGCTATTGGTTTTGCATTATTTATTTAGTAACTGGCCCGTATTACTGAAACCTCTTCAATAAAGAGTAAGGCTTTAGCTTGAAAGCAAGTCGTATTAAATGGTATTTGTTTCCTTAGCTACCTCTGGGTATGTGATTTAAGGTCAGGCTTCTGAAATTATGCCAGTATCTGAGACACATGATCAAGATTTGAAAATATGGGCATAAATAAAGTGTAAATTTAATTAGTGCTAGTGAAGAGGTTTCAGTAATGCAGCCAGTTACAAAATAAATAATGCAAAAAACAATAGCTTTCCCATGTTTAAGCAGTAGTAATTGGGAAATATAATGGAGGAAGTTCCCATTAACAATTTCAACCAAAAGTATGAAGTACCTAAGAGTGAACTTTAAAAATGTGCATAACCTATATGAAGATGACCATAAAAGTTTACTGAGGCATATAAGAAAAGACATGAATAAATGAAGACTACACGGACTCAATAGTATAAGAATGTCATCTAGCTCCAAATTAATCAATGCATTTAATATGATTCTTATAAAACCACAGTGGGAATCTTTGGGGGAAGGAAAAGAAGGAGGGTCTCTACAAGATTCTGAAGTTTAAATGGAGGGGATAAATGCATGAGATTAGTCATCTCTTGTGTTTTAAGGAAAGTAATGATAGCTTGCTTGTAGAAAAACATGAAAATATAAGTTTATTATCTGACTGTAAATTTAAAATATTTAATATAAAACTAAATGAGTTCTAGTGCTTCAATAATTGGAAATCTCTTGTAGAACAAGGATAGAAAGAAAAATCAGTGAAAAATTTTAAAGTACAGAATCAAACCTGGGTTTATGAAGATGACATTTCCATTCTGGAGAGAAAGGATGGAATAGTGAATAAATGAATTGCAGTAGCAGGCTAGCCAGGTGATTTGGGGGAAGCGGGTTATGTTTTGCCTAAAGAGATTAACTGAAATAAATACTAGGTGAATTAAAGCTAGAAAATGAAACCATAAATATTTAAATTGTATAAATATGAATATGAAAATGTATAAATAAAAATTGTTGGGTTGGAGAGAGGACCACTTACTGAAGTATAATTTTAAAATATATAATATAGTCAGTCAAATGGTTCAAGAATAAGACTATAAACATAGTATAAATAGGTATACTGTCCCCCATCTACCTTGTATTACTCCCTCCCCCCTCCCCCCATCTATTCGGCTAACCACTGTAATTGTATATATCCTTCCAAAGTTTCTTTATGGCTTTGCTAGCAAATAAAAATATATATTCTTAGCCCTCTGCTTGTTTTTAAAGTATAAATAATAGTATATTCTACACACTGTACCTTGCTTTTTATTTTTTTTATTTTTTTCTACTTTAAGTTTATTTATTTTAATTGGAGGCTAATTACTTTACAATATTGTATTGGTTTTGCCATACATCAATATGTACCTTGCTTTTTAAACTTAAAGCTTTATACACTTATTTTAAACATTTTGTAGCTCTTTTCACATCAGTCAGTATATGAAGAGCTTCCTCAGAATTTTTATAGCATCATACATTGTCTGCATGTGCTATAGTTTATCTAGACCCTTGCCGGTGGGTGTTTGGGTTGTTTCCTCTTCTGCTAATATAAACAGTGGTGCAATGGATATCATTTTACATGTCATTTTACATATGTATATCTTTGTAGATAAATTTCCAAAAGAAGTATTACTGGTTGAAAAGATAGATGCATTTGTACTTTTTAAAACATTGGCCACTTATTTTCCATAGGGATTATACCAGTTTACACAACCATTAGAAGTCACAGAAGTTGGCCCTTTCTTCACAGTGTCCTCAAACAGTATATTACTAGATTTTTAAAAAAATATTTCTTCGCATATATTAGGTAAAATTGTTCTTAAGGTAGATATAATTTGTGATTTTCTCCTAAAAATGAGGTTGAACGTTTCATATGTTTGAAGGAATTTTGAAACATGATATGGAGACATAGACCATAAAGGAGAAAACAGTGGAAAGATTTGACTACATAAAAAATAAAAACAAAATAAGAAAAGCAAATGACAAACTGGGGTTGGAAAGTACTTGCAACATTTGACTAAATAGTTAAAAATCAGTAATAAGAAGATATTAATCCAGTGAGAAAATGGGCAGATGATATGAATAGGAAATTTTGAATGAAGAAATTAAAGTAACCATTAAACCCATGATAAAAATTTAGTCTCGCTGATAGGTATTGAATTAGAAATATTAAAACACCTTTGTGATAATTGGTTATTTCTTTAAAAGTATATATGTTATATATGTGGTGCTTCTGTTAAATGAAACATAGGGATATTCTATGATATATATTTTATTTTATTATATTTTTAAATAATGCAATGCTGCCATTTAAATTTTTTTCTTGTTATTATTTTATTGAAGGATAATTGGTTTAGAGAATTTTATTGTTTTCTGTCAAGCCTCAACATGAATCAGCCATAGGTATACATATATCCCCTCCCTTTTGAACCTCCCTCCCACCTCCCTCCCCATCCCACCCCTCTAGGTTGATACAGAGCTCCTGTTTGAGTTTCCTGAGCCATACAGCAAATTCCCGTTGGCTATCTATTTTACAGATGGTAATATAAGTTTCCATGTTACTCTTTCCATACCTCTCACCCTCTCCTCCCCTCTCCCCATGTCCATAAGTCTATTCTCTATGTCTGTTTCTCCATTGCTGCCCTGTAAATAAATTCTTCTGTACCATTTTTCTAGATTCTGTATATGTGCATTAGAATACGATATTTATCTTTCTCTTTCTCACTCACTTTACTCTGTATAATAGGCTCTAGGTTCATCCACCTTATCAGAGCTGCCTCAAATGTGTTCCTTTTTATACTTATTAATATTCCATCGTGTATATGTACCACAGCTTCTTTATCCATTCATATGTCGATGGACATGTAGGTTGCTTCCATATTCTAGCTATTGTAAATAGTGCTGCAATGAACAGTGGGATACGTGTGTCTTTTTTAACCCTGGTTTCCTCAGGATATATGCCTACGAGTGGGAATGCTGGTCATATGGTGGTTTTATTCCTTGTTTTTAAAGGAATCTCCATACCATCTTCCATAGTGGCTGTATCAATTTACATTCCCACCAGTTCCCACCAACAGTGTGAGAGCGTTCCCTTTTCTCCACACCCTCTCCAGCATTTATTGTTTGTAGACTTTTTGATGATGGCCATTCTGACCTGTGTGAGGTGATATCTCATTGTGGTTTTGATTTGCATTTCTTTAATCATGAGTGATGTTGAGCATCTTTTCATGTGTTTGTTAACCATCTGTATGTCTTCTTTGGAGAAATGTCTGTTTAGGTCTTTTCCCCACTGTTTGGTTGGGTTGTTTGTTTTTCTGGCATTGAGTTGTATGAGCTGCTTGTATATTTTGGAAATGAATCCTTTGTCAGTTGTTTCATTTGCTATTATTTTCTCCCATTCTGAGGGTTGTCTTTTCACCTTGCTTATAGTTTCCTTTGCTGTGCAAAAGCTTTTAAGTTTAATCAGGTCCCACTTGTTTACTTTTGTTTATATTTCCATTACTCTAGGAGGTGGGTCAATAGAGGATCTTGCTTTGATTTATGTCATCGAGTGTTCTGCCTATGTTTTCCTCTAAGGGTTGTTTACAGTTTCTGGTCTTACATTTAGGTTTATAATCCATTTTGAGTTTATCTTTGTGTATGGTGTTAGGAAGTGTTCTAATTTCATTCTTTTACGTGTAGCTGTCCACTTTCCCCAGCACCATTTATTGAAGAGGCTGTCTTTGCCCTGTTGTATATTCTTTCCTCCTTTGTCAAAAATAAGGTACCAATAGGTGCATGGGTTTATTTCTGGGCTTTCTATCTTGTTCCATTGGTCTGTGTTTCTGTTTTTGTGCCAGTACCATACTGTCTTGATGACTGTAGCTTTGTAGTATAATCTGAAGTCAGGAAGGTTGATTCCGCCAGCTCTATTCTTCTTTCTCAAGACTGCTTTGGCTATTCGGGGTCTTTTGTGTTTCCATATGAATTGTGAAATTTTTTGTTCTAGTTCTGTGAAAAATGCCATTGGTAATTTGATAGGGATCATACTGAATTTGTAGATTGCTTTTGGTAGTATAGTCATTTTCACAATATTGATTCTTCCTACGTAGGAACATGGAATATCTCTCCATCTGTTTATGTTGTCTTTGATTTCTTCCACTAGTGTCTTATAATTTTCTGTGTATAGATCTTTTGTCTCCTTAGGTAAGTTTATTCCTAGATATTTAATTCTTTTTGTTGCAATGGTGAATGGGATTGATGCCTTAATTTCTCTTTCTGATTTTTCATTGTTTGTATATAGAAATGCAAGTGATTTCTGGGTATTGATTTTGTATCCTGCAACTTTGCTAAATTCACTGATTAGCTCTAGTCATTTTCTGATACTGTCTTTAGGGTTTTCTAGGTACAATACCATGTCATGTGCAAACAGAGTTTTACTTCTTCTTTTCCAATCTGGATTCCTTTTATTTCTTTTTCTTTTCTGACTGCTATAGCTAGGACTTCCAGAACTATGCTGAATAATAGTGGCGAAAGTGGATATCCTTGTCTTGTTCCTGATCTTAGGGGGAATGCTTTCAGTTTTTCACCATTGAGAATAATGTTTGCTGTAGGCTTATCATATGTACCCTTTACTATGTTTAAGTAGGTTCCTTCTATGCCCATTTTTTGAAAAGTTTTAATCATAAATGGGTGCTGAATTTTGTCAAAGGCTTTTTCTGCATCTATTGAGATGATCATATGATTTTTATCTTTCAATTTGTTAATATGGCGTATCACATTGATTGGTTTGCATATATTGAAGAATCCTTGCAGACCTGGAATAAACCCAACTTGATCATGGTGTATGAGCTTTTTGACATGTAACTGAATTCTGTTTGCTAAAATTTTGTTGACGCTTTTTGCATCTATGGTCATCAGTGATACTGGCCTGTAGTTTTCTTTTTTTGTGTTGTCTTTGTCTGGTTTTGGTATCAGGGTGATGGTGGCTTCATAGAATGAGTTTGGAAATGTTCCTTCCTCTGCAATTGTTTGAAAGAGCTTTAGAAGGATAGGCATTAGCTCTTCTCTAAATGTTTGATAGAATTCTCCTGTGAAGCCATCTGGTCCTGGGCTTTTGTTTTTGGGGAGATTTTTAATCACAGCTTCAATTTCAGTGCTTGTAATTGGGTTGTTCATAATTTCTATTTCTTCCTGGTTCAGTCTTGGAAAATTGAACTTTTCAAAGAATCTGTCCATTTCTTCCAGGTTATCCATTTTATTGCCATATAGTTGTTCATAATAGTCTCCTATAATCCTTTGTATTTCTGCATTGTCTGGTGTAACCTATACTTTTTCATTTCTAAGTTTGTTGATTTGATTCTTCTCTCTTTTCCTGATGAGTCTGCCTAAAGGCTTGTCAATTTCGTTTATCTTCTCACAGAACCAGATTTTAGTTTGATTAATCTTTAATATTGTTTCTTTTATTTCTTTTTCATTTATTTCTGCTTGGATCTTTCTTTCTTTCCTTCTACTAATTTTGTTTTTTTTTGTTGTTGTTGTTGTTGTTCTTTTTCCAGTTGTTTTAGGTGTAAAGTTAGCTTGTCTATTTGATGTTTTCCTTGTTTCTTGAGGTAGGGTTGTATTGTTATAAACTTCCCTCTTAAAACTGCTTGCACTGTATCCCATAGGTTTTGAGTTGTCGTGTTTTCATTGTCATTTGTTTCTAGAAATTTTTTTAATTTCCCTTTTGATTTCTTCAGTAACCTGTTGGTTATTTAGAAACGTGTTGTTTAATCTCCATGTGTTTGTGTTTCTTACACTTTTTTCCTTGTAATTGATATCTAGTCTCATAGTGTTGTGGTCGGAGAAGATGCTTAATATGATTTCAATTTTGTTAAATTTACTGAGGTTTGATTTGTGATCCAAGATGTGGTCTATCCTAGAGAATGATCCATGTGCACTTGAGAAGGTGTATTCTTCTGCATTTGGATGGAATGTCCTAAAGATATCAATGAGATCCACTTCATCTAATGTATCATTTAAGACTTGTATTTCCTTATTAATTTTCTGTTTTGATGCTCTGTCCATTGGTGTGAGTGGGGTGTTAAAGTCTCCTACTATTATTGTGTTACTGTCAATTTCTCCTTTTATGTCTGTTAGTGTTTGTGTTATGTATTGAGGTGCTCCTACGTTGGGTGGATAGATATTTACAATTGTTATGTCTTCCTCTTGGATTGATCCCTTGATCATTATGTAGTATCCTTCCTTATCTCTTGTAATCTATACTTTAAGGTCTATTTTGTCTGATATGAGGATTGCTACTCCAGCTTTATTTTGCTTCCCAATTGCATGGAATATATTTTTCCATCCTCTCACTTTTAGTTTGTATGTGTCTTGAGGTCTGAAGTGGGTTTCTTGTAGACAGCATATATATGGGTCTTGTTTTTGTAACCAGCCAGCCAGTCTGTGTCTTTTGGTTGGAGCATTTAATCTGTTTACATTTAAAGTAATTATTGATATATATGTTACTATTGCCATTTTCTTAATTGTTTGGGGTTGATTTTGTAGATCTTTTTTCTTCTCTTGTATTTCTTGACTAAGTTCCTTTAACATTTGTTGTAAAGCTGATTTGGTGGTACTGAATTCTCTTAACTTTTCCTTGTCTGAAAAGCTTTTTATTTCTCCATCAATTTTGAATGAGATACTTACAGGATACAGTAATCTCGGTTGTAGATTTTTCCCTCTCAGTACTTTAAATATATCCTGCCATTCCCTTCTGGCCTGCAGAGTTTCTGCTGAAAGATCAGCTGTTACGTGTATGGGGTTTCCCTTGTATGTTACTTGTTCCTTCTCCCTTGCTGCTTTTAATATTCTTTCTTTGTGTTTAGTCTTTGTTAGTTTGATTAATATGTGTCTTGGCGTGTTTCTCCTTGGGTTTATCCTGTATGGGACTCTTTGTGCCTCTTGGACTTGATTGACTATTTCCTTTTCCATCTTGGGGAAATTTTTGAACTATAATCTGTTCAAGAAATTTCTCATACCCTTTCTTTTTCTCTTCTTCTTCTGGGACCCCTATAATTCGAATGTTGGTGTGTTTGATATTGTCCCAGAGGTCTCTGAGACTATTCTCTGTTCTTTTCATTCTTGTTATTTTATTCTGCTCTTCAAAAGTTATTTCCACCATTTTATCTTACAGCTCACTGATTCATTCTTCTGCTTCAGATATTCTGCTATTGATTCCTTTTAGAGTATTTTTAATTTCAGTAATTGTGTTGTTTTTCTCTGCAGGTTTATTCCTTAATTCTCCTAGGTTTTTGTTATTTGATTCTCGCATTTTCTCCATTTTGCATTCAAGGTTTTTTATCATCTTTATTATCATTATTCTGAATTCTTTTTCAGGTAGTTTACCTATTTCCTCTTCATTTATTTGGACCTCTGTGTTTCTAGTTTGTTCCTTCATTTATGTATTATTTCTCTTGTTTGTATTCCCTTGTTTTGTTTTTCATTATTTTTTTTAACTTATTGTGTTTGAGGTCTCCTTTTCCCAGACTTCAAGGTTGAATTCTTCCTTCCTTTTGGTTTCTGCCCTCCTAAGTTTGGTCCAGTGGTTTGTGTAAGCTGAGTTTTTGTTTGTTCATTTGCTTTTCCTCTGATGGGTGATGCTGAGTCAGGTGGTTATCCCGTCTGCTGATGATTTGGTTTGTATTTTTGTTTTGTTGTTGTTTAGATGAGGCATCCTGCACAGAGTGCTACTGGTGGTTGGGTGATGTCAGGTCTTGTATTCCAGCAGTTTCCTCTGTGTGAGTTCTCACTATTTGATACCCTCCTAGGGTTAGTTTTCTGTAATCTAGGGTCTTGGAGTCAGTGCTCCCACTCCAAAGGCTCAGGGCTAGATCTTGTCAGGTATGAAGATTCCACGTGTGGTTTGTTATGGCATCAAGTGAGATTAAAACAAATATCCAAAAATGAGAAACCAAAGATGAACCCCAGACAAGTTACATTTACAAAATAAGGCAAATAACAATTAAAATAATGGAACATACACATATACATATACACCCATGAGCAAAGTCAAAAGAGACCAACAAAAATAAAGTACAAGAGACTGACATGGTGAACAAAAGAAATAAAAGATTATATTTACCAGTTAAGAACAAGACTAAAGCACAAACTGGAAAACAAAACTAAAACAAGGTGTCAACTGGGGAATAAAGCAATGAAAATAAAACTAACAAATATGTTGAGACTAAAGGAAAGAAAGAAAAGAAAGAAAGAATAGATATGTAAAGTTAAATAGTGGTAGATAAAGAAGATTTATATATATTAAAGAGTAACTGCAAGGGGAAAAGGACAGTAGGAAAAGCAAACAAGGGAATAAATGCAGAAGAAATAATAATAGATTTAAAAAATGAAAAATTAAAATTAAAAAAGAGAGGGAAAAAAAAGTCCCCAGAACTGCAAAAGATAGAGGCAGAGGTTTATAACAACAATAAAAAATGTGACTGAGAAAAAAAAACAGAAAAAAAAGAAAGCTCAAAAGCTTAATTAGATTTCATACAGCCAATAAAATTGACAACTACAACGGGGGGGAGGGGAGGAAAAAAAATCCAAAGGAATCAATAAAACAAGTCAAACCATAAGAATAATAAATATTTTTCTTGAGCCACTGCTGTCAGATTCCTTTCCCTCGCTGGGAGTCACAGTCCATTCACCTCCCTAGGATGCCCTCTAACACTGTGCTGATCTCTGGACCTGCTGTGGAGGGGAGCTCAGATTCTGTTCTTGCCCTACTCCTCTGTGTTCTTGCCTCCAATGTCCACAGCTATCAGAACTAGTGTGTTTTCTTTTGTGGGAGCTCTCAATGACATTTTATATATTCCATAGACACAGAGTCTTCCTAGTTGATCGTGCAGATTTAATCTGCAGCTTATACAGCAAGAATACACAGAACAACTGTACAAAAAAGATCTTCATGACCCAGATAATCACGATGGTGTGATCACTCACCTAGAGCCAGACATCCTGGAATGTGAAGTCAAATGGGCCTTAGGAAGCATCACTATGAACAAAGCTAGTAGAGGTGATGGAATTCCAATTGAGCTATTTCAAATCCTAAAAGATGATGCTGTGAAAGTGCTACACTCAATATGCCAGCAAATTTGGAAAACTCAGCAGGGGCCACAGGACTGCAAAAGGTCAGTTTTCATTGCAATCCCAAAGAAAGGCAATGCCAAAGAATGCTCAAACTACATCACAATTGCACTCATCTCACATGCTAGTAAAGTGATACTTAAAATTCTCCAAGACAGGCTTCAGCAATACGTGAACTGTGAACTTCCAGATGTTCAAGCTGGTTTTAGAAAAGGCAGAGACATCAAATTGTCAAAATCTGCTGGATTAGAGAAAATGCAAGAGAATTTCAGAAAAATGTCTACTTCTGCTTCATTGAGTACACTAAAGCCTTTGACTGTGTAGATCACAACAAACTGCAGAAAATTCCTCAAGAGATGGGAATACCAGGCCACCTGACCTGCCTCCTGAGAAATCTGTATGCAGGCCAGGAAGCAACAGTTAGAACTGGACATGGAACAACAGACTGGTTCCAAATAGGAAAAGGAGTACGTCAAGGCCGTATATTGTCACCCTGCTTATTTAACTTATATGCAGAGTACATCATGAGAAACGCTGGGCTGGAGGAAGCACAAGCTGGAATCAAGACTGCCAGGAGAAATATCAATATCCTCAGATATGCAGATGACACCACCCTTATGGCAGAAAGCGAAGAACTAAAGAGCTTCTTGATGAAAATGAAAGGGGAGAGTGAAAAAGTTGGCTTAAAATTCAACATTCAGAAAACTACGATCATGGCATCCCGTCCCATCACTTCATGAGAAATAGATGGGGGAACAGTGGAAACAGTGGCTGACTTTATTTTTCTGGGCTCCAAAATCACTGCAGATGGTGACTGCAGCCATGAAATTAAAAGACAGTTACTCCTTGGAAGGAAAGTTATGACCAACCTAGATAGCATATTAAAAAGCAGAGACATTACTTTGTCAACAAAGGTCTGTCCAGTCAAGGCTATGGTTTTTCCAGTGGTCATAAATGGATATGAGAGTTGGACTATAAAGAAAACTGAGTGCTGAAGAATTGATGCTTTTGAACTGTGGTGTTGAAGAAGACTCTTGAGAGTCCCTTGGACTGCAAGGAGATCCAACCAGTCCATCCTACAGGATATCAGTCCTGGGTGTTCATTGGAAGGACTGATGCTGAAGCTGAAACTCCAATACTTTGGCCACCTGATGCAAAGAGCTGACTCATTTGAAAAGACCCTGATGCTGGGAAAGATTGAGGGCAGGAGGAGAAGGAGACGACAGAGGATAAGATGGCTGGATGCCATCACCGACTCAATGGACATGGGTTTGGGTGGACTCCGGGAGTTGGTGATGGACAGGGAGGCCTGGTGCGCTGCAGTTCGTGGGGTCGCAAAGAGTTGGACACGACTGAGCGACTGAACTGAACTGATACAGCTGGTGGGAGGGTGTTGGGTCTTCTTCCTTAGTCACACTGACCCTGCGTTTCAATTGTGGTTTTATTTCCACCTCTGTATGTGGGTTGTCCACTGGTATTTGCTCCTGAGGCTTCCCTGGAGGACTTCAGTTTGCCTTTGTGCAGGCCAGGTGTGGAGGTGGTGCAGTTGCTTGGGTTGCAGGGGTTCTGGCAGGATCAGGTCCTCAGGGGAGTTGGCGGCTAGGGCAACAGGGAATATAGCGCTCTAGAAGGGTATGGCAACCAGTATTGGCCAATACGCTACAGTATTCTTACCTGGAGAACTCCCCTCCCTGAGAGAGAAGACTGGCAGGCCACAGTCTGCTGCTGCTGCTGCTTCTATGTCGCTTCAGTCGTGTCCAACTCTGTGTGACCCCATAGACAGCAGCCCACAAGGCTCCACAGTCCCTGGGATTCTCCAGGCAAGAACACTGGAGTGAGTTGCCATTTCCTTCTCCAATGCATGAAAGTGAAAAGTGAAAGTGAAGTCGCTCAGTCATGTCCGACTCCTAGCAACCCCATGGACTGGAGCCCACCAGGGTCCTTCGTCCATGGGATTTTCCAGGCAAGAGTACTGGAGTGGGTTGCCATTGCCTTCTTCGAGGCCACAATCTACAGGGTCGCAAAGAGTCGAACACTAGTGAAGCAACCCTACAGGTTGCATCAGGCATTTGATGGGCCACCCTCTCTATTGTTCAACTGCCAGTGCTGGCCTGTTGGGGAAGAGAGGTGAAGCTCCCGCTATGGTGATGGCTCCACCCCCATGCGTGACTCAGCAGTATCACCTTGCTTCCATGGCTGCCTGGCTTTCCTCCAAAGGCATTTTCCAACACGATCTCCTCCCTCACATCCCCTCAATCCATCTCTCCACAGTCAACAGCAGCCCTCTCCCTAGGATTGCTCCACAATCCCTAAACTTCAGCTCCCAGCCACTGTGCCATCTGGGGTATGTATGGCTGCAGCAAGGACTGTCTGATTCTCCTTCCATTTAGGCTGCCACAGATCAGCTGTTTCACCCTCAGCCTTAAATGTTTCTCCTCTGATTCAGACAGTTGCCCCGATGTGGGGATTGGACCCCTGCTCCAGTTCCCCCACTGCCAAGGGCACGTTTAGTCCTACTAACACTCCTGTTTTTCCCCCTAGTTCCTTCATCCTACCGAGTTTTGCGTGGGTCTATATGTTCTTTTCTGCTGGTCAGGTACTCCTGTCCTCTCTCAGCTGGTGTTCTGCATGCACTTCTGGTTCTGAAGGTGTATTCCTGATGTATCTGAGGAGAGAGATGTACTCCACTTCCACCTACTCCTCCACCATGTTGTTCTCCCTTCCAAATTAAGTTTTAAATATGAACATTGTATAAGATTTTACTCTATTGGTTATTTCATCTCAATACAGAAGGAAAGACAACCAGATATTAATCCAGGAATACATGTACAGAGCTCCCTATCTGTTCATCCACAGATAAAGGTTCATCCACAGATAAAACCTTTAAATCTTTTAGTTCACCTTAAAGTACCTCATTTGGTCTACTTTAAGGTGAACTAAAAGATTTAAAGGTTTTAATGGGAAGGAGTAGTTCAGAAATGTTTATTTTCAGTAGCAACAAAATAACCTACACTCCTTCTATGAATCTGACAGATTTTATTAAAAATGTAATTTTTTGTTTTAGACACTGAATCATAAAGTCATACAAGAGGCATACCTCTAATAGAGTTTCTAGAAAACTTTAAATGTATTTCATGACCCATGAAAAAATGTGCTTCAGTATTTAAATTACCCATCCTAAGGAAGGTTATTTAACACTCAATTACAAGTTATTAGATAACTAACAGTATAGAGGAGAATTCCAGCGGGAATACTCCAGTTTTCAACAGGCTATCAGGTATTACTGAAAGAAAGGGCTGGATCCAACTGAATTTACATAGAAAGTCATTTTTAAAAATGCTCTCTTTAAAAATTCTGAGATGCAGGAGGAAAGAATGTATATCCAAGGTCATTACAATGATCAATAGACAAAGATGTCTCTAGAGAGAAACATTTAACAAGCAAGCGGTCTAATTTCAAGATGATATATGTTCAAAACCAGTGAATACTCTTCCTATGGCTCACATTAAATGAAAGGATACTACAGATCAGAATTCAATGTGCCTTGTGTCTCAAATCAGAAATGATTTCAATTTATAGGGCTATCTTGGGAATGAGTGACATAATTCCTAATAATTGACTTAGAAATGCCATACCATCCCTTTACCCTCTCTCCACACTCTGAATTGAAAGTTTGTCTTTCAAAGATGATAACCTTTGTAGCCACTAAAAGAATCATATTCCTCTTCTTACCCCAAGGAAAATCAAGTTCCTACTGGGATAGGAGTTGAGGCAACTGGTACTCCAAAGCTGAATCCTGTATTCTGCCTATCTGGAATTGTGTTACTGAATGAAAACAGGTTGGCAGAAGATGAAACTGTTTGGAATGGAGTCCACAAGTTAAATCTTCCTATACCAGGAGTAGAGAAAGCAAACCCTGTAGCTGAAGTGGTTGTCTTTGCAGAGCCAGAAGTGAACCAACCTGTAGGGGTACCAGTTCCTCAAAAAATAAACCAGCACCTGACTCCAAACCCTAAATGAGAGTAAGAGAGGAATGGAAAAAGAAAAATTCTAGAGATCTCAAGGAGACTTTGGGATCCACACTGGAATCAACTCTCTTCTACTCCAAACTCCATAAAGTATCAGTTTAAATGCACTTGCTAAAAGACATTTAAAAAATACAAACCAGAGTTTTTAAAGAAAGAAAGACAAATTTCCAGGTGCCGGACAGGGAATTCATATCTATGAGCAGAAGCTGAAGCTGCTTAATCCAAGGGGGCGACTTGAATGAATATGTGCCCTAAAAGCTGGAATTATGCTAGACTGAGGGTAAATCTGAGGCCACAGTGTAAGGTCACAGGCTCCTCAATCAATAGAGCCCTAGTGAAGCTTAAATCGGGAAAATCCGTATAGGAGGATGGAAAAGACAATGGAGACACATAGGAACCCCAAGCTGATACAGAAGATATACACAGACGGCCTGAATTCAATTTACCTTTGTGGTGTGGAAACTTCAAACTAAGATGTTAGCATAAACACTAGTCAGGAGCTGATGAAACTTTCAGGGCCCAAGCAGGTTGTGCATGACATCACTTACCAGAGGTATCTCTATGTCTCTACTTCCATAATCCAAAAAGCCCTGAGAAAATTAACTCAAAGACAAAGAATATCCTTAACAAAATTCTAGCAATCAGAATTCAACAGCATATTAAAAAGATCATACATCATGACCAAGTGGGCTTTATCCCAGGGATGCAAGGTTTCTTCAATATCTGCAAATCAATCAATGTAATACACCACATTAACAAATTGAAAAATAAAAACCATATGATTATCTCAATAGATGCAGACAAAGCCTTTGACAAACTTTAACATCCATTTATGATAAAATCTCTCCAGAAAGCAGGAATAGAAGGAACAAGTCTCAACATAATAAAAGCTATATATGACAAACCCACAACAAACATTATCCTCAATGGTGAAAAATTGAAAGCATTTCCCCTAAAGTCAGGAACAAGACAAGGGTGCCCACTCTTACCACTACTATCCAACATAGATTTGGAAGTTTTGGCCACAGCAATCAGAGAAGAAAAAGAAATAAAAGGAATCTAAATTGGAAAAGAAAAAAACTCTGTTTGCAGATGACATGATCCTCTACATAGAAAACCCTAAAGACTTCACCAGAAAATTACTAGAGCTAATCAATGAATATAGTAAAGTTGCAGGATATAAAGTTAACACACAGCAATCCCTTGCATTCCTAGACACTAATAATGAGAAAACTGAAAGAGAAATTAAGGAAACAATTCCATTCACCATTGCAATGAAAAGAATAAAATACTTAGGAATATATCTACCTAAAGAAACTAAAGACCTATATATAGAAAACTATAAGACACTGGTGAAAGAAATCAAAGAAGACACTAATAGATGGAGAAATATACCCTGTTCATGGATTGGAAGAATCAATATAGTGAAAATGAGTATACTACCCAAAGCAATCTATAGATTCAATGCAATCCCTATCAAGCTACCAACGGTATTTTTCACAGAGCTAGAATAAATCATATCACAATCTGTATGGAAATACAAAAAGCCTCGAATAGCCAAAGCAATCTTGACAAAGAAGAATGGAACTAGAGGAATCAACCTGCCTGACTTCAGGCTCTCCTACAAAGCCACAGTCATCAAGACAGTATGGTACTGGCACAAAGACAGAAATATAGATCAATGGAACAAAATAGAAAGCCCAGAGATAAATCCACGCACCTATGGACACCTTTGACAAAGGAGGCAAGAATAAACAATGGAGAAAAAACAATCTCTTTAACAAGTGATGCTGGGAAAACTGGTCAACCACTTGTAAAAGAATGAAAGTAGAACACTTTCTAATACCATACACAAAAATAAACTCAAAATGGATTAAAGATCTAAATGTAAGACCAGAAACTATAAAACTCTTAGAGGAGAACATAGGCAAAACACTCTCCGACATACATCACAGCAGGATCCTCTATGACCCACCTCCCAGAATACTGGAAATAAAAGCAAAAATAAACAAATGGGACCTAATTAAACTTCAAAGCTTCTCCACAACAAAGGAAACTATAAGCAAGGTGAAAAGACAGCCTTCAGAATGGGAGAAAATAATAGCAAATGAAGCAACTGACAAACAACTAATCTCAAAAATATACAAGCAACTCCTGCAGCTCAATTCCTGAAAAATAAACAACCCAATCAAAAAATGGGCCAAAGAACTAAATAGACATTTCTCCAAAGAAGACATACAGATGGCTAACAAACACATGAAAAGATGCTCAACATCACTCATTATCAGAGAAATGCAAATCAAAACCACAATGAGGCACCATTTCACGCCAGTCAGAATGGCTGCAATCCAAAAGTCTACAAGCAATAAATGCTGGAGAGGGTGTGGAGAAAAGGGACCCCTCTTACACTGTTGGTGGGAATGCAAACTAGTACAGCCACTATGGAGAACAGTGTGGAGACTCCTTAAAAAAACTGGAAATAGAACTGCCTTATGACCCAGAAATCCCACTTCTGGGCATACACACCGAGGAAACCAGAACTGAAAGAGACACATGTACCCCAATGTTCATCGCAGCACTGTTTACAATAGCCAGAACATGGAAGCAACCTAGATGTCCATCAGCAGATGAATGGATAAGAAAGCTGTGGTACATATACACAATGGAGTATTACTCAGCCATTAAAAAGAATACATTTGAATCAGTTCTAATGAGGTGGATGAAACTGGAACCTATTATACAGAGTGAAGGAAGCCAGAAAGAAAAACACCAATACAGTATACTAACACATATATATGGAATTTAGAAAGATGGTAATGATAACCCTGTATGCGAGACAGCAAAAGAGACACAGATGTATAGAACAGTCTTTTGGACTCTGTGGGAGAGGGCGAGGGTGGGATGATTTCAGAGAATGGCATTGAAACATGTATATTATCATATGTAAAACAAATCGCCAGTCCAGTTTTGATGCATCATACAGGATGCTTGGGGCTGGTGCACTGGGATGACCCAGGGGGATTGTATGGGGAGGGAGGTGGGAGTGGGGTCAGGATGGGGAACACATGTACACCCATGGCGGGTTCATGTCAATGTATGGCAAAACCAATACAATATTGTAAAATAATTAGCCTCCAATTAAAATAAATAAATTTATATTAAAAAAGGACTATAAAACATCTAAGTAAGTAGTCTATAGACCTGAAAATTGAGGAAATTCTCATCTAAGGAATTAGAGATAATAGACCAATATGAATGGCATATTAAGATGTTTTATGTGTTCAAGGAGCTCAAAAGAAATAATATCCATAAAAACAAACAAGTGAATGTGAAAAGGACCATGGAGATATCCAAGAAATGGTTACAGTATTAGCAATAAAATGGTTCAAAGGACAGGTTGAAATAGTAGACTAGACATAACTGAAGAGGAAAAATAAATCATTAAAGAGGAAGAGAGAACAGAAGAAACCTGCCAGAACACAGGGCAGATAAAGTGATGGGAAAGAAGAGAGAGAGAAAGAGATAATGAGAATATAAAAGAGAAGTTCAAATATATATCCAGAAGAAATGTCAGAAGGAAAATAACAGAATGGAAGAGACAATATTCAGAGTTAATAAATGAGTTTGCTAAAACTGAAGAAAAATGAGTGCTCACGTTTAGATCCACCAAGTGCAAGGAGGTAACCCCTCCCATCACCATACACACACACGCACACACACAGCCTTTACAGTGAAACCCTAGAATATTAAGTATAGAAAAAAAAAATCTGAAAGTTACTAAAGAGAAAAAAAAACACTTACCTAATGAGGAGTAACAACCAGGTTGACAGTAGGCTCTTCATTAGCAAACATAAATGTTAGAAGAAGATGAAATAATATCTCTAAATATCCTTTAAAATGTAAGGATAAAATCACTGTGTACTTATAACTTTATCTCAGTCAAGATTTATAAAATGGGTTGTGACTAACAATCAATTTTTACACAATAGCTCTGAAAGGCTATTCTAAGAAATTAGTATCAAAATATTTCATCAAATTTAAGATCCCCATTACTTTATGCACCAATAAAAAGGAAAAAAATATACCAACCTGTCACAATTTCTTATCATTTAAAATTTCCCACACTTTTTGAAAGAGCTTCTTTCAGTGTAGACACAGATTTTAATCAAATGTGCATACATTAAGAAAAATATTCAGAATCCAATTTTCAACTCAAATTTCTTGAGGTCTTCTGTGCTACCAGGAGCATTGTTGCTACAGCAATTCTTAAAAGAACTTACAAGAGAACTAAAAGTCATTTTTTGCTGTGCTTTCAAGCAAGCTTTGCCAGGATGTAGACTAGCTTCCTTTTGTCTCCCACTTCAGCATAATCAATAACTAAACTTGATTAACCATCTTCTCCATTGACTCCCCACAACCACTGGTTTCTAGGAGTTTCAGGCGATTGCCTATTTTCTCTGGGATTTTCACTCAAGCCACCCATTATGCAGATTTTGATCCTAAATGTGCTGATATTACAAGTGCATATGGAAACAACTATGACATTCACAACTGCCACCGAGCCAAAAGGGATTGTAAGATACGATCAATTGTTAAGACTCATTTCAATTTCAGAGATGTTAAAATATGGAAAACTGTACCTCTTAAAATTGATTAAACACAGTATCTTGAGTAGTGTTAGTGTTACAAGTGAACACCTACCCAAGGGGAACTCTGAGGGACAAAATTTATCTAAATGTGTTAATATGACATGCTTATTTTTATGTCATACACATCTTAAAACTTTAAACTTTTAAAATGTGAGCTCCAGAATGGGGAGGGAGGAGGGAGGAGGGTTCAGGATGGGGAACACATGTATACCTGTGGCGGATTCATTTTGATATTTGGCAAATCTAATACAGTTATGTAAAGTTTAAAAATAAAATAAAATTTAAAAAAAAAAAAAAAAAAGAATTGAACCCACAAAAAAAAAAAAATAAAATGTGAGCTCCAAAGGGTGATTTCAATGATGTAATAACTCAGTCCTGAAAGGCATAGAAAGAAAGGTATTCTGTACAAAATAAGAGCCCTTGCTGTATTTTCTTTTTTTCTCTTTTGTTGGCCAGCATGTGGGATCTTAGTTCCCTGACCAGAGATCAAACGTTGCACTGAAAGTGCAGTCTTAACCACTAGACTGACAGGCAAGTCCTCATGGATTTAGTCTTCTATTCCCAAAGGTACCAATCTCCTGAGATTATAGGCATTATGTTATAAATTATAATATTACATTGTCATGTTATATAATTATATATACATATTTATGATATGCAAGTATATGGTAATATTACAAATGCTGATAGAAAAACTACTGTTGTCAAACCATTGTTCTGATACTGTCATAGAAACTGATCCTTTCAGACTGGGTACTGTCATCAATGTGAAACTGTAGATCAAATTAAAACTTCTGGTAGCCACTAAAGGGTGGAATTTTTCTGTGGTCTTGCATTTCTGGACTTTTTTTTCATTTGGAAGTAATTTAAGAGTTACCTTGTTATTAGAATGTCTCTCTTTAATGTAGCATGTACATTCAAATTTTTTTTCCTTAGGAATTTGAAAAATAAAATAAATGAAAATCACCTTTGGATTAAAAATGGCTTTGTCATTAAGAATTTGGAGTTAAAGATTATTTACTTTTCATCTCATTTAGATCATATATCTGTCACATCTTTGTACTTAAAAATTTTTTTAATCTATTTTGCTTAACCAGTTGCTGACAAAAGTGTTTTAAGTCTCTCATTATTATTAGAGATTGTCAATTTCTCCTTATAATCCCATTGCTTTTGCTTTATATATTTCAAGACTATGTTGTAAGGGCCACAGATTCATGGTCGATAGTCTCTTGGTAGATTCCCTTCTTTCATCAGTGTGAAGTATCTGTTTAATACTAAATTGCCTTAAACAGTATTTCGTCTGACATTAATGTTGCTTCACCATTTTTCTTTTGGTTCGGCATATGCCTAGTGTATCTTTTCCCATCATTTTGTTTTCAACCTCTCTGAGTCATTTTCAGTGTGTTTTTTATAAATATCAAAGCTAAAAAATTTTAAATATAGTTTTGTTTTTGTTGTCATTTAGTCGCTAAGTCATGTCCAACTCTTTTGCAACCCCATGGACCATAGTCCACCAGCCTCCTCTGTCCAGGGGATTTTCCAGGCAAGAATACTGGAGTCGGTTGCCATTTCCTTCTCCAGGGAATCTTCCCAACCCAGAGACTGAACCTGCATCTCCTACTTGGCAGGTGGATTCTTTACCACTGAGGCACCTTGGAGACCCTAAATATAGTTTAAGAATCTCATCCAAGGTGGAAATGTAAGCTGAGTTCCACATAAAAAGCTGCAGTTTTGCCAGCTTTACGCTTCTAGTCAGGCAGTGTGGATAAGGAGAGAGCTTTGAGGAGAAACAGAAGTTGGCTAGAGGAAGTCAACATTGACAGAGACAGATATTCCTACTCTTAGCCACCCAGAGGAAGTACAGAGTTGTTTTCCATTTTTTAAATTAAAACATTGATATGCAGAGAAAAGCTGAAGTGTGATAAAGTCTTTTTTGTTAAAAAGGATATAGAATACTCATTAACTTCAGGCTTTGTTAGAAGAACATAAACTTAAACATGTTAAAGAATTCAAGAGAAACTCATACAAATAAATATTATTAGAATATGTAACTTCCCAAGTATAGGAAAAACAAAGGAATACAGAAAATTTCATCAGTCCAATTATGCAGAAAAAGATAAAAGATAATACAACATAGCAAATAGAATAGACAGAGACACTGAAATTTAATGAGCTGAGTTTAATTTATTCACATTTATATGCCTACTGATACAACTTGACACTTATTTAGTCCATCCTATTTTGTCTTATTTATTTGCCACGTTACAATGTGGCTTGAATTATAATTCTCCAAGCCAAGCTTCAGCAATATATGAACCGTGAACTTCCAGATGTTCAAGCTGGTTTTAGAAAAGGCAGAGGAACCAGAGATCAAATTGCTAACATCCGCTGGATCATCGAAAAAGCAAGAGAGTTCCAGAAAAACATCTTTCTGCTTTATTGACTATGCCAAAGCCTTTGACTGTGTGGATCACAATAAACTGTGGAAAATTCTGAAAGAGATGGGAATACCAGACCACTTGACCTGCCTCTTGAGAAACCTATATGCAGGTCAGGAAGCAACAGTTAGAACTGGACATGGAACAACAGAATGGTTCCAAATAGGAAAAGGAGTACGTCAAGGCTGTATATTGTCACCCTGCTTATTCAACTTATATTCAGAGTACATCATGAGAAACACTGGGCTGGAAGAAGCACAAGCTGGAATCAAGATTGCCGGGAGAAATATCAATAACCTGAGATATGCAGATGACACCACCCTTATGGCAGAAAGTGAAGAGGAACTAAAAGACCTCTTGATGAAAGTGAAAGAGGAGAGTGAAAAAGTTGCCTTCAAACTCAACATTCAGAAAACAAAGATCATGGTATCTGGTCCCATCACTTCATGGGAAATAGAAGGGGAAACAGTGGAAACAGGGTCAGACTTTATTTTTGGGGGCTCCAAAATCACTGCAGATGGTGGCTGCAGCCATGAAATTAAAAGACGCTTACTCCTTGGAAGAAAAGTTATGACCAACCTAGATAGCATATTCAAAAGCAGAGACATTACTTTGCCAACAAAGGTCCATCTAGTCAAGGCTATGGTTTTTCCACTGGTCATGTATGGATGTGATAGTTGGACTGTGAAGAAAGCTGAGCACCAAAGAATTGATGCTTTTGAACTGTGGTGTTGGAGAAGACTCTTGAGAGTCCCTTGGACTGCAAGGAGATCCAACCAGTCCATTCTGAAGGAGATCAGCCCTAGGATTTCTTGGAAGGAATGATGCTAAAGCTGAAACTCCAGTACTTTGGCCACCTCATGCGAAGAGTTGACCCATTGCAAAAGACTGATCCTGGGAGGGATTGGGGGCAAGAGGAGAAGGGGACGACAGAGGATGAGATGGCTAGATGGCATCACTGACTCGATGGATGTGAGTCTCAGTGAACTCCGGGAGTTGGTGATGGACAGGGAGGCCTGGCGTGCTGTGATTCATGGGGTGGCAAAGAGTTGGGCACGACTGAGCGACTGAACTGAACTGATTATCTTTTATCTTTTTCTGCATAATTGGATTGATGAAATTTTCTGTATTCCTTCATTTTCCCCATACTTTGGAAAAGTTACATATTCTAAGTATATTTATTTGTAGAAGTTTCTCTTGAATTCTTTTTTTTCTAATTTTATTTTATTTTTAAACTTTACAAAATTGTATTAGTTTTGCCAAATATCAAAATGAATCCACCACAGGTATACATGTGTTCCCCATCCTGAACCCTCCTCCCTCCTCCCTCCCCATTCCATCCCTCTGGGTCGTCCCAGTGCACTAGCCCCAAGCATCCAGTATCGTGCATCGAACCTGGACTGGCAACTCGTTTCATACAGGATATTATACATGTTTCAATGCCATTCTCCCAAATCTTCCCACCCTCTCCCTCTCCCACAGAGTCCATAAGACTGTTCTATACATCAGTGTCTCTTTTGCTGTCTCGTACACAGGGTTATTGTTACCATCTTTCTAAATTCCATATATATGTGTTAGTATACTGTATTGGTGTTTTTCTTTCTGGCTTACTTCACTCTGTATAATAGGCTCCAGTTGCATCCACCTCATTAGAACTGATTCAAATGTATTCTTTTTAATAGCTGAGTAATACTCCATTGTGTATATGTACTACAGCTTTCTTATCCATTCATCTGCTGATGGACATCTAGGTTGCTTCCATGTCCTGGCTATTATAAACAGTGCTGCAATGAACATTGGGGTACACGTGTCTCTTTCAGTTCTGGTTTCCTCAGTGTGTATGCCCAGCAGTGGGATTTCTGGGTCATAAGGCAGTTCTATTTCCAGTTTTTTAAGGAATCTCCACACTGTTCTCCATAGTGGCTGTACTAGTTTGCATTCCCACCAACAGTGTAAGAGGGGTCCCTTTTCTCCACACCCTCTCCAGCATTTATTACTTGTAGACTTTTGGATCGCAGCCATTCTAACTGGTGTGAAATGGTACCTCAGAGTGGTTTTGATTTGCATTTCTCTGATAATGAGTGATGTTGAGCATCTTTTCATGTGTTTGTTAGCCATCTGTATGTCTTCTTTGGAGAAATGTCTATTTAGTTCTTTGGCCCATTTTTTGATTGGGTTGTTTATTTTTCAGGAATTGAGCTGCAGGAGTTGCTTGTATATTTTTGAGATTAGTTGTTTGTCAGTTGCTTCATTTGCTATTATTCTCTCCCATTCTGAAGGCTGTCTTTTCACCTTGCTAATAGTTTCCTTTGATGTGCAGAAGCTTTTAAGTTTAATTAGGTCCCATTTGTTTATTTTTGCTTTTATTTCCAATATTCTGGGAGGTGGGTCATAGAGGATCCTGCTGTGATTTATGTCAGAGAGTGTTTTGCCTATGTTCTCCTCTAGGAGTTTTATAGTTTCTGGTCTTACGTTTAGATCTTTAATCCATTTTGAGTTTATTTTTGTGTATGGTGTTAGAAAGTGTTCTAGTTTCATTCTTTTACAAGTGGTTGACCAGATTTCCCAGCACCACTTGTTAAAGAGATTGTCTTTAATCCATTGTATATTCTTGCCTCCTTTGTCAAAGATAAGGTGTCCATAGGTACATGGATTTATCTCTGGGCTTTCTATTTTGTTCCATTGATCTATATTTCTGTCTTTGTGCCAGTACCATACTGTCTTGATGACTGTGGCTTTGTAATAGAGCCTGAAGTCAGGTAGGTTGATTCCTCCAGTTCCATTCTTCTTTCTCAAGATCGCTTTGGCTATTCGAGGTTTTTTGTATTTCCATACAAATTGTGAAATCATTTGTTATAGCTCTGTGAAGAATACTGTTGGTAGCTTGATAGGGATTGCATTGAATCTATAAATTGCTTTGGGTAGTATACTCATTTTCACTATATTGATTCTTCCAATCCATGAACATGGTATATTTCTCCATCTATTAGTGTCCTCTTTGATTTCTTTCACCAGTGTTTTATAGTTTTCTATATATAGGTCTTTAGTTTCTTTAGGTAGATGTATTCCTAAGTATTTTATTCTTTTCATTGCAATGGTGAATGGAATTGTTTCCTTAATTTCTCTTTCAGTTTTCTCATTATTAGTGTATAGGAATGCAAGGGATTTCTGGGTGTTGATTTTATATCCTGAAACTTTACTATATTCATTGATTAGTTCTAGTAATTTTCTGGTGGAATCTTTAGGGTTTTCTATGTAGAGGATCATGTCATCTGCAAATAGTGAGAGTTTTACTTCTTCTTTTCCAATTTGGATTCATTTTATTTCTTTTTCTGCTCTGATTGCTGTGGCCAAAACTTCCAAAACTATGTTGAATAGTAATGGTGAAAGTGGGCACCCTTGTCTTGTTCCTGACTTTAGAAGAAATGCTTTCAATTTTTCACCATTGAGGATAATGTTTGCTGTGTGTTTGTCATATATAACTTTTATTATGTTGAGGTATGTTCCTTCTATTCCTGCTTTCTGGAAAGTTTTTATTATAAATGGATGTTGAATTTTGTCAAAGGCTTTCTCTGCATCTATTGAGATAATCATATGGTTTTTATTTTTCAATTTGTTAATATGGTGTATTACATTGATTGATTTGTGGATATTGAAGAATCCTTGTATCCCTGGGATAAAGCCCACTTGGTCATGGTGTATGATCTTTTTAATGTGTTGTTGGATTCTGATTGCTAGAATTTTGTTAAGGATTTTTGCATCTATGTTCATCAGTGATATTGGCCTGTAGTTTTCTTTTTTTGTGGGATCTTTGTCAGGTTTTGGTATTAGGGTGATGGTGGCCTCATAGAATGAGTTTGGAAGTTTACCTTCCTCTGCGATTTTCTGGAAGAGTTTGAGCAGGATAGGTGTTAGCTCTTCTCTAAATTTTTGGTAGAATTCAGCTTTGAAGCCGTCTGGACCTGGGCTTTTGTTTGCTGGAAGATTTTTGATTACAGTTTCAATTTCCGTGCTTGTGATGGGTCTGTTAATATTTTCTATTTCTTCCTGGTCCAGTTTTGGAAAGTTGTACTTTTCTAAGAATTTGTCCATTTCTTCCACGTTGTCCATTTTATTGGCATATAATTGCTGATAGTAGTCTCTTATGATCCTTTGTATTTGTGTGTTGTCTGTTGTGATCTCTCCATTTTCATTTCTAATTTTATTGATATAATTTTTCTCCCTTTGTTTCTTGATGAATCTGGCTAATGGTTTGTCAATTTTATTTATCCTTTCAAAGAACCAGCTTTTGTCTTTGTTGATTTTTGCTATGGTCTCTTTTGTTTCTTTTGCATTTATTTCTGCTCTAATTTTTAAGATTTCTTTACTTCTACTAACCCTGGGGTTCTTCATTTCTTCCTTTTCTAGTTGCTTTAGGTGTAGAGTTAGGTTATTTATTTGACTGTTTTCTTTTTTCTTGAGGTATGCCTGTATTGCTATGAACTGAATTCTTTATTTTAACATGTTTAAATTTATGTTCTTCTAACAAAACCTGAAATTAATGAGTATTCTATATCATTTTTAACAAAAAAGATCTTAGCACACTTCAGCTTCTCTCTTCATATCAATGCTTTAATAAAAAAAAAGGAAAACAAGTCTGTACTCCCTTTATGTGGCTATGAGTGGGCTATGAGTCTTTGTCAGTGTTGAGTTCCTCTAGCCAACTTCTATTCCTCTTCAAAGCTCTCTCCTTATCCACACTGTCTGAGTAGGAGCCTAAAGTTGAAAAAACTACAGCTTTTTATGTTGAACTCAGCTTACAGTTCCATCCTGGCTGCCTTAATGCAAGCACACATGTTCAAATAAAGAAATGATAAGTGGTAAATGACTCAACTGAGGCCTTTACACCCCCCCCCACACACACACACACTCTCATACACGCAAAGGACTTCTGCAGAAAAATCACTAGGCATACAGAAATCACCAGAGCTCCCTGGAAAGGCTCCTGGAAATGGGCAGATGATCCTTGTCTGGTAGTCCAATTAATTAATTAAATACCCGGATAGGAAGAAAACAATTCAATGAGTGTTACTGCCTATCGTAGGGCTTCTCTGGTGGCTCAGACAGTAAAGAATCTGCCTGCAATGCAGGAGACACAGGTTTGATCCCTGGGTTGGGAAGATCCCCTGCAGAAGGGAACGGCAACCTACTCCAGTATTCTTGCCTGGAGAATTCCATGGACAGGAGAAGCCTGGCAGGCTACAGTCCATGGGATCACAAAGAGTAAGACACAACTGAGTAACACTGCCTATCTGACCATGCTAGTCACTTAAATGCATTAGAATCTCAGTTTAATCACCTCTAAAATTCTGGCAATTCCACTAAGTAAGAAACCAAAATGTTTTCTTAAAAATAAGTTTACAAAGGGCCCTCCACATATATTGTCTTGTCTAATGTAAAGTGCTATACGAAAGTTTTCCAAAATATAATGCTGGGGTTCTCCTCACTATCAGTGAAGCATCAGTCAATCAGGGATATTTACTGAACACTCTCTGAGCTGGCCCAGAGAGTGAACATAAATTGCATTTCAAATTACAATTTAAAAAAATTACTACATGACTATCTCATTTATCAGCATGCAAATTATCTTCTCTGTATACTATCAATCGTCATTTATAGATCCTGGGAGTCTTTTGGGTAGTAAGAAATCTGACTGAGGATCAGTAAATAATGGTAGGTCATTTCAGGATACACCATTTTTATCTCTTAAGTTCTTGAATCTCTTATATAAAAGGAAAATGACAAAATCACTTATTGAATCTAAAATTCCTCATCTTTGAATTACCTACAACAAACTATTTTGATCTCCATATTATAGCTGAAGAAACTGAGGCTCTAAGATACTAAATCACTTTCCGAAGGTCAAACAAGTAGCAAGTGAAGGAATTGGACATAATACTTTCACTGTGATATTAGTTTAAGTAACACAGATTAGGAAGATAAATTTGATTCTCAAAGGGCAGATTCAAAGTAAGTTCAAGTCTGGGTACCTATTATAAGCCATTTCAGCATAAATGTTCACGGGCTTCTGTCTCACAAAGTACAAATGATTTGGGGGGATCACTCATGCCATTATTTCCCTACATTACTTTGAGAAATGACTGTCAAGACGTGACTAGTATAAAAGTTCAGCCCTGTAACTGATTTAAAAACTTCCCCACATTCTTAGAAGCAAATCTTTGGAGACAGTATTCTCCCTAAAATGCCTAGTTACTTGATAACCATTAAGTGTCATGAATTCACTTCACCTTCTCAAGAACATCATGACTAAACGATCTGGTCTGAAAATTCATGCAATGTGATTAGTCATGTTATAAAACCATTCCCATAAATAGTCACTTCTGATGATACATACAGTTCCTTAACATATCATTAATTATCAAACTAAGGAGAAAGGCAGAGAAGCAAAGGAAAAGTACAAAATCACTGAAGAAATCTCTTGTTCCACCAAGAAAAGCCTTACAGAAATGGAACTAAAGAAGAAACTAGGAAAATTGAAACCTCAAAGTACAGCAGGGTCCTTATTTGCACTGACAGTCATTGATGCCAACTCTGGAAGTATAAACTGAGTTACAAATATTTTATCCTAAATGTTTGAGTCCCCAAAGAGAAATGGATAGGGAGAGGTGAGATCAGTACAGCCACTGTAAAGGAAATAGGAAGGGGTCAAACTTCTAATGGTGATCATTTGTATTTTATGCCAAACTAAAATATAGAGCTACTGAAAATGATTTCAGTTCATATTAAACATCTTAGGCAATGTAACACATTGATTATCATTCACATTAAGTGCTTTTCTCTTCCTTTTTACTTTAACTTGTCAAGGCCATAATGTCTGAATCTTATTTTAAGGGCTAGAAGTGAGTGAAAGCTGCTCAATCATGTCCAACTCTTTGCAACCCCATGGACTACACAGTCCATGGAATTCTCCAGGTCAGAATACTGGAGTGGGTAGCCTTTCCCTTCTCCAGGAGATCTTCCCAACCCAGGGATCAAACCCAGGTCTCCCGCATTGCAGGCGGTTTCTTTACCAGCTGAGGCACAAGGGAAGCCCCCTTGAAGGGAAGGACTAGAAAGGGTTTTTCAAATCCCCAAATTAAGATCAAACTTTCCAAATATTACAAGTCTGACACCTCAGAAGACTGTAACTTTCCATAAAACAGGTCTTATTTTCAGCAAATGCCTTCAGCAGTTACAAAATTGGAAAAGACCAGAGATGGGATCAAAGGGGAGGGTGAGCAGAAGGACTCAAGAGAGGGGAAATCTGGGAGGAGCTGAGAAGGATGCAGGAGTGGGGGAGGGTGGGGGGATGGGGGTGGTACTCAAGAGAGGACGAGAGTGGAGAGTGGAGAAACCCAAAGAGAAGGCTGGGCTAAGTGGAAAGAAGTCAGAGGGATCCAAAAGGGCAGAGCTTGGGGGAGGCACTGGCAGAGTATGGGGCGGGGGCAGCAGTGAAAGAACAGGGTTAGGGGAGAGGGGAGGAGAAAGGAAAGTAAATCACTAGAGAAAACTAGCCCAAGAAATGAAAGAGGAATGGTATTCTAATGCAAAATACAGCCTCAAAGGCCTACTCACTTTCAGAAGTATCCTCCCACAAAACCTTAGAGGGAAAAAAGCAAAAAGAACCAAAAAAAACTGGAGACTTCTGAAGTATAGTATTCATAAAAATCTTACACAAGCATTGTGTAAAGATTTCACAAGCATTATCTAAAGATTTCAAAAAATTTGATTTTACCAGGAAAAACAGATCTGGCTAATACAACTTAATTTGTTTATTTTTAAAATACATTTCACTTTTCTCAGGGCTTTACTCCACAAAAAACAAGTCATAGAGTATATGTCTCTAAAAAATAAGTGTAATTCTTATGTTTGTAACTTTTTATTGTGGCAAAATATACATAATGTAAAATTTACCCTTTTAACCATTTTTAAGTGTACAATTCAGTGGCATTAAGTATTAATACAGTCACAACATTGCTCAACCATCACCACTACCTATTTAAGAACTTTTTTATCACTGCAAACAGAAACTTTGCACCAATTGAACAATAACTCCCTATTGCCCACTCCCCCAGCCCCTGGTAACCTCTATTTTACTTTCTGTCTCTATGAATTTGCCTATTTTAGGGACCTCTTTTAGTGGAATCATACAATATTTGTATGATTTACATGAACATTTGTATACCTGAAACAACCTAAATGTCTAACAACAACAGTGGAATTTTTAAGTGGCATAGTTATATAAGGACTACCTTACAGTAATAAAAACAACTAAGTTTTTTTTTAGTTAATTTAGATTTTATTACTCCTAAGTGATTTTCTGTTTTAAGCTTTATTCCTGGATTGTGCAATAACTTCATTGGGAGAAGCCTATGAAGATTGTACATATTAAATGGCAAGATAGCATTTTTGAATATTTTGTGTTATGGAAATAACTGTTTGAAAAATAAAAAAACATTTCACATTTTAGTATTTATGTGAGTTATATATATGTTATATAATTTAAAATTTTTATTTAATTAATTTTTATTGGCATATAGTTGATTAACAATGTTGTGTTAGTTTCTGTTGTATAGCAAAGTGAATCAATTATACATGATTATAGTGTATATATATCCACACTCTTTCAGATTTCTTTCCCATATAGGTCATTGCGAGCTAAGTCACTTCAGTGGTGTCCAACTCTTTGCGATGCTACAGACTGTATCCTGCCAGGCTCCTCTGTCCATGGGATTTTCCAGGCAAGAATACTGGAGTGGATTGCCATGCCCTCCTCCAGGTAATCTTCCCAACCCAGGGATCAAACCTGCGAGTTATTTACCACTAGCACCACCTGGGAATCCTACACAGGTCATTAGTGAAAGTGAAAGTGAAGTTGCTCAGTTGTGTCCGACTCTGTGCGACCCCATAGACAGCAGCCCACCAGGCTCCCCCATCCCTGGGATTCTCCAGGCAAGAACACTGGAGTGGGTTGCCATTTCCTTCTCCAATGCAGGCAAGTGAAGAGTGAAAGTGAAGTCGCTCAGTCGTGTCCGACTCTTAGAGACCCCATGGACTGGAGCCTACCAGGCTCCTCCGTCCATGGGATTTTCCAGGCAAGAGTACTGGAGTGGGGTGCCATTGCCTTCTCTGATACAGGTCATTACAGAGCACCAAATAGAGTTCCCTGTGCTATATAGAGAATAGGTTCTTGTTATCTTTTATATATAGTAGTGTGTGTATAAAGCAATCCCAATCTACCAATCTATCTTACCCCCAGATAACTAACTTTATCTACATTTATCAATATAAACTGATAAATATCAGATAAATCTCAAAAACAATGTTGACCTTAAAAAAGTTGCAGAAGAGTAAATACAGTAGACTGTTTTTGTAAATGTTAAAGGACATACAAAACAATATATTACAAATCAGTTATGGTCATCTATATTTGAGAGCACTTAAAAACAAGTAAAAATATTTAATAACTTCAGAAGGACAAATATCTCTGGGATGGGAAGGAAATGTGGCTGGGAAGGGGTACAAAGAGGTAGTGTTTTAGCTTTATGTTTAATTTTAGTGTAATGCTTGGTTCTTTAAAAAAAAAAAAAAAGTACCTAATGAAAATATAGCAAAAGGTTAACACTTGCTAAATCTTTGGTAGTACATGGATGATAATGTATAACAGCCTGTACTTTTTTGTTTGAAATATTTTACAACTTTAGAAAGGGTGGCTAGTTAATGTTTTAGAATGACAGAAAACAAGACAGTTCAAATGCTTTGAAAACGGGGAATGTGTTAATACAGACCAATTATAGATCTTATTCTCCCAGTCAACTTAATTGCTTCCTTTATAAAAATTTAAATTATAAATGAATACACACTCATATAATCTTTGGAAAAGATATTCAAAAAGAAAGGTAATCACCATGACTATTATTATGGCACTTGAATCGGCTTTGATTCATATATTTTCTTAAACTGTATCCTTTTAAAAATGTCCATATTTATTAGTTTAAAAATATATTCAACCTAACTCATACGTAAAATGAATATCCTGGTTGATAACTGCTACTCCAGCACATAGAAACATAGATGGGCAAATCCATACATCCAACGGGGCAGAAACTCACAGCTCAGGTCCAGACCACCGGCCTTCCTGTTAGGATTCCTCTTGAGTGTATGGAAGGTAAAAGCTATACAAATGATTTTAAATAGTCAAGACTTTACAGTGTTAACAATAACATGGAATAATCAGAACTAAATCTTCTGTTGTTGGTTTAGTTAGGCTGAGTAAATTATGGACATCTCACTTTATGGAATATCAAGGTGCCATCAATAATGAAAAACATGAGGACTATAAACAACACAGAAAAAATTCCCAGAACTGTATTAAATAAAAGGAACAAAGCATTGTATAAATAGGGATTAAGGTCATGCAAAAAAAAATCAATACATTTGGATAAAATAGGAGAGAAACAGAAATATCAGTTCTATCTTGGTAACAGAATTGAGGGAAATCTTCTGTCTTTAATTTCTTTTAATTCTGGTTTAATAAATTATTTAATTAGTGTTTCAGAACAGTTTATATATTATAAAAGAATTAAATTAGCTAAACTATATCCCTTTGTCACACCTATAACTCACAGAAACATTTAGTTGTCTTTTTTATCTTTCGGATCTCTCAAGTTTCCCTACTTTAAGATCAAACTTGCAGTCAAAGCCAGAAAGAAAGGCAATGCCAAAGAATGTTCAAACTACCACACAATTGCACTCATCTCACATGCTAGCAAAGTAATGCTCAAAATTCTCCAAGCCAGGCTTCAACATTACATGAACTGTGAACTTCAAATGTTCAAGCTAGACTTAGAAAAGGCAGAGGAACCAGAGATCAAACTGCCAACACCCGTTGGATCATTGAAAAAGCAAGAGAGTTCCAGAAAAACATCTACTTCTGCTTTATTGACTACGCCAAAGCCTTTGACTGTGTTGATCACAACAAGCTGTGGAAAATTCTTAAAGAAATGGGAATACCAGACCACCTGACCTGCTTCCTGAGAAATCTGTATGCAGGTCAAAAAGTAACAGTTAGAACCGGACATGGAACAACAGACCAGTTCCAAACTGGGAAAGAAGTACATCAAGGCTGTATATTGTCACCCTGCTTATTTAACTTACATGCAGAGTACATCATGAGAAATGCTGGGCTGGAAGAAGCACAAACTGGAATCAAGATTGCTGGGAGAAATATCAATAACCTCAGATATGCAGATGACACCACCCTTATGGCAGAAAGTGAAGAAGAACAAAAGAGCCTCTTGATGAAAGTGAAAGGGCAGAGTGAAAAAGTTGGCTTAAAACTCAACCTTCAGAAAACTCAGATCATGGCATCTGGTCCCATGACTTCATTGCAAGTAGATGGGGAAACAATGGAAACAGTGAGAGACTTTGTTTTTGGGGGTTCCAAAATCATTGCAGATGGTGATTGCAGCCATGAAATTAAAAGATGCTTACTCCTTGGAAGGAAAGTTATGACCAACCTAGACAGCATATTTAAAAGCAGAGACATTACTTTGCCAAGAAAGGTCTGTCTAGTCAAAGCTATGGTTTTTCCAGTAGTCACATATGGATGTGAGAGTTGGACCACAAAGAAAGCTGAGCGCCAAAGAATTGATGCTTTTGAACCGTGGTGTTGGAGAGACTCTTGAGAGTCCCTTAGGCTGCAAGGAGATCAAACCAGTCAATCCTAAAGGAAATCAGTCCTGAATATTCATTGGAAGGACTGATGCTGAAGCTGAAACTCCAATACTTTTGCCACTTGATGGGAAGAACTGACTCATTTGAAAAGACCCTGATGCTGGGAAAGATTGAGGGTGGGAGGAAAAGGGGACGGCAGAGGATGAGATAGATGCATGGCATCACCGACTGGATGGACATGAATTTGAATTATTTTCAAGTTCTGGGAGTTGGTGATGGACAGGGAAGCCTGGCAGCTGTAGACCATGGGGTAGCAAAGAGTTGGACACAACTGAGCGACTGAACTGAACTGATGGATTCAACCTTGCAGGGGCAAAATAAAGAGACAGTTATAGCCCTAAACATAAATAGCATTTGTTTCCCAAGAAGAAAACTATTATTTGTTAAATATTTGTGCATCTGGTACCTTGCCCAGCACTTTATATTTGTTATATGAACCTTTGGGGGGAGCCCACCACAGAGGGACAGAACCAGTTCCTGTAGTAAGCTAGGGAAACCTGCATTTGTAACAAACATCTTAAATAATTCCTAAACACACACAAGTTTGAAAACCAATGATCTAAGACCAGAGTTTTCAAAGTGTGAATGACAATTCATTAGTGGGTAGTGGTCCACATTTAAATATACATATTATATATATATATATATATATATATATACACACACACACACACACACACACACACACATATAAAATTGAAAGTTTCAGAGAATTTTCCAGAATTCCACAACACGCGTCTGTTAACACCAGGCAGAAAGGGGGCGTGGGGAGAGCGAGTGAAACCGCAGCAACTGTAAAAGCAGTGATAAGGGGAAAGTTCATAGCAATACAGGCATACCTCAAGAAACAAGAAAAAAGTCAAATAAATAACCTAACTCTACAGCTAAAGCAACTAGAAAAGGAAGAAATGAAGAACCCCAGGATTAGTAGAAGGAAAGAAATCTTAAAAATTAGGGCAGAAATAAATGCAAAAGAAACAAAAGAAACCAAAGCAAAAATCAACAAAGTCAAAAGCTGGTTCTTTGAAAGGATAAATAAAATTGACAAACCATTAGCCAGACTCATCAAGAAAAAAAGGGAGAAAAACTATATCAATAAAATTAGAAATGAAAATGGAGAGATCACAACAGACAGCACAGAAATACAAAGGATCATAAGAGACTACTATCAGCAATTATATGCCAATAAAATGGACAACGTGGAAGAAATGGACAAATTCTTAGAAAAGTACAACTTTCCAAAACTGGACCAGGAAGAAATAGAAAATATTAACAGACCCATCACAAGCACGGAAATTGAAACTGTAATCAAAAATCTTCCAGCAAACAAAAGCCCAGGTCCAGACGGCTTCAAAGCTGAATTCTACCAAAAATTTAGAGAAGAGCTAACACCTATCCTGCTCAAACTCTTCCAGAAAATCGCAGAGGAAGGTAAACTTCCAAACTCATTCTATGAGGCCACCATCACCCTAATACCAAAACCTGACAAAGATCCCACAAAAAAAAGAAAACTACAGGCCAATATCACTGATGAACATAGATGCAAAAATCCTTAACAAAATTCTAGCAATCAGAATCCAACAACATATTAAAAAGATCATACACCATGACCAAGTGGGCTTTATCCCAGGGATACAAGGATTCTTCAATATCTGCAAATCAATCAATGTAATACACCACATTAACAAATTGAAAAATAAAAGCCATATGAGTATCTCAATAAATGCAGAGAAAGCCTTTGAAAAAATTCAACATCCATTTATGATAAAATATCTCCAGAAAGCAGGAATAGAAGGAACATACCTCAACATAATAAAAGTTATATATGACAAACCCACAGCAAACATTATCCTCAATGGTGAAAAATTGAAAGCATTTCCCCTAAAGTCAGGAACAAGACAAGGGTGCCCACTCTTACCACTACTATCCAACATAGATTTGGAAGTTTTGGCCACAGCAATCAGAGAAGAAAAAGAAATAAAAGGAATCCAGATTGGAAAAGAAGTAAAACTCACTGTTTGCAGATGACATGATCCTCTACATAGAAAACCCTAAAGACTCCACCAGAAAATTACTAGAGCTAATAAATGAATATAGTAAAGTTGCAGGATGTAAAATCAACACAAAGAAATCCCTTGCATTCCTATACACTAATAATGAGAAAACTGAAAGAGAAATTAAGGAAACAATTCCATTCACCATTGCAACGAAAAGAATAAAATACTTAGGAATATATCTACCTAAAGAAACTAAAGACCTATATATAGAAAACTATAAAACACTGGTGAAAGAAATCAAAGAGGACACTAACAGATGGAGAAATATACCATGTTCATGGATTGGAAGAATCAATATAGTGAAAATGAGTATACTACCCAAAGCAATCTATAGATTCAATGCAATCCCTATCAAGCTACCAACAGTATTCTTCACAGAGCTAGAACAAATGATTTCACAATTTGTATGGAAATACAAAAAACCTCGAATAGCCAAAGCAATCTTGAGAAAGAAGAATGGAACTAGAGGAACCAACCTGCCTGACTTCAGGCTCTACTACAAAGCCACAGTCATCAAGACAGTATGGTACTGGCACAAAGACAGAAATATAGATCAATGGAACAAAATAGAAAGCCCAGAGATAAACCCACACACCTATGGACACCTTATCTTTGACAAAGGAGGCAAGAATATACAATGGATTAAAGACAATCTCTTTAACAAGTGGTGCTAGGAAAACTGGTCAACCACTTGTAAAAGAATGAAACTAGAACACTTTCTAACACCATACACAAAAATAAACTCAAAATGGATTAAAGATCTAAATGTAAGACCAGAAACTATAAAACTCCTAGAGGAGAACATAGGCAAAACACTTTCTGACATACATCACAGCAGGATCCTCTATGACCCATCTCCCAGAATACTGGAAATAAAAGCAAAAATAAACAAATGGGACCCAATTAAACTTCAAAGCTTCACCACAACAAGAGAAACTATAAGCAAGGTGAAAAGACAGCCTTCAGAATGGGAGAAAATAATAGCAAATGAAGCAACTGACAAACAACTAATCTCAAAAATATACAAGCAACTCCTGCAGCTCAATTCCTGAAAAATAAACAACCCAATCAAAAAATGGGCCAAAGAACTAAATAGACATTTCTCCAAAGAGGACATACAGATGGCTAACAAACACATGAAAAGATGCTCAACATCACTCATTATCAGAGAAATGCAAATCAAAACCACAATGAGGCACCATTCCACGCCAGTCAGAATGGCTGCGATCCAAAAGTCTACAAGTAATAAATGCTGGAGAGGGTGTGGAGAAAAGGGACCCCTCTTACACTGTTGGTGGGAATGCAAACTAGTACAGCCACTATGGAGAACAGTGTGGAGACTCCTTAAAAAACTGGAAATAAAACTGCCTTATGACCCAGCAACCTCACTGCTGGGCATACACACTGAGGAAACCAGAACTGAAAGAGACACGTGTACCCCAATGTTCATCGCAGCACTGTTTATAATAGCCAGGACTTGGAAGCAACCTAGATGTCCATCAGCAGATGAATGGATAAGAAAGCTGTAGTACATATACACAATGGAGTATTACTCAGCCATTAAAAAGAATACATTTGAATCAGTTCTAATGAGGTGGATGCAACTGGAGCCTATTATACAGAGTGAAGGAAGCCAGAAAGAAAAACACCAATACAGATACTAATGCACATATATGGAATTTTGAAAGATGGCAACGATAACCCTGTATGCGAGACAGCAAAAGAGACACAGATGTATAGAACAGTCTTTTGGACTCTGTGGGAGAGGGTGAGGGTGGGATTATTTGGGAGAATGGCATTGAAACATGTATAATATCATATAAGAAACGAATCTCCAGTCAAGGTTCGATGCAGGATACAGGATGCTCGGGGCTGGTGCACTGGGATGACCCAGAGGGATGGTACGGGGAGGGAGGTGGAAGGGGGGTTCAGGATTGGGAACACCTGTACACCCGTGGCTGATTCATGTTGATGTATGGCAAAACCAATACAATATTGTAAAGTAATAAAATTAAATTAAAAAATAATAATAATGAAAAAAAAAAAAAGAAACCTCAGCAAAATCTCCTCAGCCCCCAGGCCACCGAGCCTATACCCTTCAGTCCCCCTGCTCCGGGTCGGTGGGAGAACAAGAAAGATACAAGCAATCAAGAAAGAAGAGACAGCATAGTTTACATAACTTAAGCTCCACAAGTATCTGAGAGACGTAATATTTAATACACTTCAACTCTGATCACCTACAGTAATAAAGGGAATTATGGTATAGGTAACTTGGCCAAAAAACCAAAAGTTAGGCAAAACTTAAATGTTCTACGTTCGCTTTTTGTTTTCTGTGCTAATAACAAGTAGAATAGACAAATTACTCAAGCTTTACTATTTACCAGAGAGCAGAAAGAAGGAAAACAATTTAGTTAATTTATAACTGAATTCCAAGCCCTGGAAAACCAACAGTAACCATCCATTAAAGCCGCCCTATTTCTCCTCACTTACAACACACAAATACTGTATGAAGCGACCCACTAGCGAACATAGCCGGTCAGTTCCGAACACTGCAAATATTTATTAAGCCAAACAATCCACAGGATTCTGGAGAAACGAGGGTCACAACGGAACTTCTAGACGAAGGGCAAACACTCGGATAGTCAAGCAATGACAAACCCGCGGAATGCCTGCGTTTATCCATTCCAAGGCGGGAAACGCGGGGCACAGAGACGGGCGACGTTCCCGGGAGTGGGACCAACACGTAGCTCCTGCTCTCTAGTAGCCTCACAGCAGCAGAAGAGGCGCTCCCCATTGGGGCTCCGGATCCCGAAGGCTTGCACACCACGAGAGCGGAGTTGTGGGGAACGCGATCCCATCCTACACACACCTACACACTGCTGCTGCTGCTAAGTCGCTTCAGTCGTGTCCGACTCTGTGCGACCCCATAGACGGCCGCGGGCCAGGCTCTGCCATCCCTGGGATTCTCCAGGCAAGAACACTGGAGTGGGTTGCCATTTCCTTCTCCAATGCATGAAAGTGAAAAGTGAAAGGGAAGTCGATCAGTCGTGTCCGACCCTTAGCGACCCCATGGACTGCAGCCTACCAGGCTCCTCCATCCATGGGATTTTCCAGGCAAGAGTACTGGAGTGGGGTGCCATCACGTATACACAAACGGTTTAAATCAGGATGTTATCACAACACGCGTCTCTAACACTGGGCAGAAAGGGGGCGTGGAGAGCGCGAGTGAAGCCGCAGCAAAATCTCAACCCCCGGGCCACCGAGCCCACCGTTCCATCCCCCTGCTCCAGATCGGCGGGAGAACAAACAGTCCGACCTAGAATTCACGCTCAGGAAAAAAAGTAAAGAGGGAACTGGCTGATGCCCGGAACAAACGAAACCCCGCAAACTTACCCTGGTGGCACTTCGAAGTAAATCGTGAAGCGGCCGACACTGCGAGAGAGGCGGGGTCGGGGCCTTCTGGGGCCGGAAAAAACCGGTCTCCGCAGTGGGCGCGTTCCCTCTGGAGCTACGCTCACTGAGACCGACGCTTAAAGGGGTAGACCTAGTTAATTAGAAAGGGCGGTTACAGACCCCAACAGGCACGGGCTCCGATTGGTTGATTCCCATGAGGGGGGTCAAAGAAGACTCCTCTATGATTGGCCAGCAAAGTCAAGCGGGAACCCGGAGGTGGGGGTTGGGGGAGTTGGGAAACAAAGTTGTTACCCAGGCAACAGAGCGACGCAGAGCTCGCCGCAGTTTATTTTCGAAGCCAAGAGAGTCACCCCAAAAGTGACACAGGTGAGGAAACCTGACCCTTAGGAGGGGAAAAGAAGGGGTCCTCAGATACTTTAGCTATCCGAGAAACTAGGGAGGCCTCTAAATACTAACGGCTCTGAGAGATACCCCGCAAAAGCCACAAGTTGCAGATAGAACAGTCTTGTTCTAAATCCCCCCAGCCTTGCTAGAAGCAGGATTCAGCTTTAACAAAACTCAGTCTATTAGAATGTGAGTGAGATGAGCCAGTTTTACTAGACAAGGGATGGATGCTTCTTGAATGTCAGAAGGCCAAAATGAGCCTGTGACGCCTTACCCATGTCTTTAGACACTCACACACACTTAATGGTTGTATGGCTAATCTGAGAGTGAAAACTTTTTCCTTGTAGGTATATCTGGGTGCTCCCAGTTGGAGCAGCCAGTGTACTTTTTGTTTTACACGTATAGGCATGATTTATCTTGGACCTGCATGCTTGGTTGTGATATATTTTTAGGGGATATTTTGCTGTTCAGACTGTCCCTTGCTACGTGGACAATGCCCTTTGTGAGGGAATGTGAATGCTGTGGCGTGAGAGCTCTGACGAATGTTGGTCAGATCAGTTGAGTGAGAAGCGGTCAGAGGGCACTTGGAGGTCTGGAGTGTGGTGTGTAAAAGACTACTTGTACCTACCAAATCTGCTACTCCCCAAGGGCTGATTGAGATAGCATTATATTGTTGTTGAACTGTTTGCATCAAAAGGTAACAACAGACTGTGACAAAAAATAAAATCTGAGTGAGGGTAAAGAATAGAATTTGAGCCGAGAGTTAGGGGTCATTTCTCCTAAGAGCTTTGATTCAGAATAGAGTCTATTTCCTGAAGAAATGAATAAAACAGACCTCTTGACTTGGGGAGAAAATTTAAAAGTACTAAAGGACAATGAGCCATCTCAACTTTTCAGATAAAGGTGAAGTATGGGAACGGGACAGAAACAACAAAAATTATTGGCAAGTGTATTAAGTTTGGCTAAAATAAAAAATAATGGATATAGGAAATACTAAATCAAGCAGCTCATTTCTTGACCTTTATGTTTATGAAATATCCCAGGTACTTTCAAAAATCATCTTCCATTAAATATTTTAAAATTGTAATTAAAACTCTGTTACGTCCCCATAGTTACTTATGACTGAGTACACTTGATGGCAGTGAAAGTTAGAGCCCTAAAATAAGAAAATTATTCTTGGTATTTTAAAAACAAAGTCAAAATGAATTCGTTTTAATTGTCAGGGAGGGACTTCCCTGGTCGTTCAGTGGTTAAGATTCCATGCTCTCACTGAAGGGGTCACCAGTTCCATCACTGGTTGGGAAGTTCCTAAAGCATGCACAAGCATGGTGCAGCCAAAAAAGAAGGAAAACAAAAATAGGGAAGCATTGAAGTGTATAGTTGTCAAAAATGTAAGGAAAAAAAAAACCCAGTTAACCAGTACATTATAATTTAACTCAGACATAGGCAGCGATGATGTTTACTTTAGTGTTTTTGGAAGAATTTTAATACAGGAATTGTTAAATAAGGCACTATGTAAATAAAGTTGCAGGAGATATGCCAATTTTGAGAGTAAATGAATTTTTAATGCTTTCAAATCATTCGGCTGTAAACAGCACTCTACATGGGGATATGTGTTTACCTATTAAACAAGTTCCCAAATGATAATATTTGATAAGTGTTTATTACTCTAATTTTATTTGCTATATAAACTTGAATCAATAAGATATCATTTCTTTTTGAATAGTGTGTAGTTCAGAGTTTTCACCAATTTAACCTAGACTTTCCTCCAATTAGTTCAAGTCAGAGAGCCATTCCTATTGACACTGTAAAAATAAAAAGAAATAAAAGGTAAAAATAAAAAGGAAGCATGACCCCAGCCCTCTTAACTACAGTCTGACTTAATCTCAAGTTATTGATATTATTGTTTCAGTACTATCAGTCTGTAGTAATCCTATTTTATCTTGTTTAGTCCCTAAATTGGAGAAGGCAATGGCACCCCACTCCAGTACTCTTGCCTGGAAAATCCCAGGGACGGAGGCGCCTGGTAGACTGCAGTCCATGGGGTCGCTAGGAGTCGGACACGACTGTGTAACTTTCAAGTAGACAACCTGAGTGACTTCACTTTCACTTTTCACTTTCGTGCATTGGAGAAGGAAATGGCAACCCATTCCAGTATTCTTGCCTGGGACAGCTGCCGTCTCTGGGGTCGCACAGAGTCGGACACGACTGAAGCGACTTAGCAGCAGCAGCAGCAGCAGCAGTCCCTAAATGGCTCCAATATTTTGGTTAAAGAGCTTATCCTGAAGTATTTGCCCCTTTAGCTCACTGTGGCTAGTACCAAGAGAGATCCCCCATTACCTGTGAAGGCCCTAAGGTTTCAAGTTGATATGGGAAAAATGAAAGGTACTGTCTAGAAAACTCTGCCACTGGAACTGGCCAGCAAAAGAGAGTGTTGCTATTGCTGCTTCAGCTGCTTAAGTCGCTTCAGTCGTGTCCGACTCTGTGCGACCCCATAGACGGCAGCCCACCAGGCTCTGCGTCCCTGGGATTCTCCAGGCAAGAATACTGGAGTGAGTTGCCATTTCCTTCTCCAGTGCATGAAAATGAAAAGTGAAAGTGAAGTCGCTCAGTTGTGTCCGACTCTTCAGGACCCCATGGACTGCAGCCCACCAGGCTCCTCCGTCCATTGGATTTTCCAGGCAAGAGTACTGGAGTAGGGTGCCATTGCCTTCTCTGAAAAGCGAGTGAGAGAACACAAAAGGAGGGGAGGTCTAGAAAATTTAGTTTCTATATAACCAAACTTCAAAGAAAACATTTAGCAATATATTTTAAAAATGAAATTCGTACTTAAACTGGCCTTAAATTTATTCCTGGACTGTTTAAGTGGCAATGCCAGAAAAATCACTATGCTCTCACTACTGTAAGCAAAAGGAAGAATACATTCCAAAGTACAAAGGCAGGAGATTATAGGGTATGTTTAATTAGAAGTTCAGTTTTTAACAGAATGCAGATTACATGTAGGAGAATAATAGGAGGCAAAGGCAGAAAATTAGGCTGGGGTTATATCCTGAAGGTCCTTGATTGCCAGGCTCAAAATGAATTTTATATCAAATTTACAAATAAAAGATAGTCCTACAAATAAATAACAGTGCATAACTCATAAAAAGGCATCTTGCTCTGATTTTTCCAATGTGATCTATTTGTATCAAATGAATTACAATAAGTTTTTAATAGTTTAATGAATTATTCTTGATTTGTTAGACTTCTAAAAAAGCTAGTAGAATCTTCATTTCCATTGAACTTAGAATATAGTTTTCTAACAATTCAAATTTTTGTTTTTCTCTTTAGAGACTTTTAGTTCTTTGATTAATATTGCTGATTCTTTTGTTTGTTGGAATACAATATCAAGAAGCTTGTCATGGTTTATTATTTTGTGCTTATAGGTGATTGTTATAGTTGCTATGGTAAAAATTATTTTTGCTGACATACCAACTTTATTTTGATATTTCTACTTCAATCTATCTAAGTATGAATCTATGCCATTCTATGCCAGCATGATTTGAAATTTAAGAAGTCCAATTCCTAATATACTTCAGATATAAAGAGCATTATTATAAATTATTGTGATTTGTATTACATCCCAAGGAGTGGTATTCCCTTCGAAGCAGTCACTTTGGGAGACTATCCACTTATTATAATGCTGTTGTTATTGCTCAAATTACTTTTGAAACTACTCTTTTAGATTCGCCTTAAGGCTTGTAGCTCATTCTTTTGAATATCCTCAAATATCAGATCTTCATAGTTTGAAAGTAGATGTGATATCTAGATATAGCTAGAAATCACTTGGAGACAAATCTGATGTGTAATCAAACTGAGTGATACCATAACAACACCTGTTTTTTTGGTGATACATATGAAGGCAATTCCAAAATATTTTGAGTATTGATAGCATAATTTCCATCAATGTATAACCTTCCAAGATGACTAGGAAATCAACTTTTGTATGAATTTAATCATGCTTTGTTCAGTATTCACCAACTGCTGACTACATGCCAGCTCTAGTTACTGAAGACACTCAGCTTCCAGGTGTATTTTCCCATTGCCCACACTGCTCTGTCTCTCACCAAATGAGAACAAGGCCAGAGGTACTTCCCCACTGATGTGCATTTAGAATTAATCTGCTTTTCCTAAATACAGTATCCAATGTACCTAATGAACCGCAGCCTTCTTTCATAACCTCTCCTGGGACATTAGAAAGCCTCTGATGTAGTCTCTGGTTCCTCTTCTCTTTTCCAGCTGTGATGTTGAACCCTACCATATTCTGAACCTTTCTCTGGCTGCCAACTCCCACCTCAAGAACCCCACCCTGCCTCCTGTACCCCTACCTGTGGACCAGAGTCCTGCTTTACCTAAATAGACCTCACTGTAACCATGGCTATTCAACCTTTCTGCTGAAACACTGTTCATGTCCTGAAACTCTCGCTGCCATGTCACTGTCAAGCTGATGAGTATGCATGAATAGAAGTTCTGATTGCTATCTCAGATTCTGTATTTGGGACTTCTGAATGCCCTTCTTCTGGGTTAGCTCTACTGGTTCCAGTTTCTTCCTCTCTCACCAGCCCACCATTGATCTCTAGCAATCTTCATCATTGTGTACCTGTGGTTCTGGCACTATGTACCAAATAATAATGATATTTTTATAAAGCTTTTCATATTTTAGCAAAGTCTTTCACCCACATTGCATAATATAGTGATCACAACAATACTGTGAGGTAGATAATGCTGGAATAATAAAGCACTTTCTGCTATATTTGTTTTTTAAAAGTCTCATTGTACAATCTCAACTCAAAATGCCACTTATATCATTGCATCTGATATCTGGATCCATTTTTCCCTTTCGTTGTCTAAGGTAGAAAATGTTTCAGTAAACTTTTTGCTTTTAATGTTAAGTAAATATTTAATGAACACATAATCAGCTAGGACTTTAAAAATATAAACAGGAGCCTCTTCATTTAATTTAATGTGTCAATTATTCATTTGCATAGCAGACTACCAGACCATACTGTGAGAGAAGATTGTTTTATTGCCTCTTATCTCACCTTTTCCAATTTAATAAGTTTTCAGTGTAATGAGTTTTATCATTAAGTTATTTGACATCATTATTAGAAATGATATTCATGCCCAGCAAAATTAAACTTTTAAAGAACCAATAATAGCTAACATGTGTTGAGTACTTGCTATGTGCCAGGCACTTTTCCTGACTCTTTTATGTGTATTAAGCTACTTAATGCTTGTAACAACCCTATAAAGTAGCACTATTATCATTCCCATTTTATAGATAAGGAAAATGAGGTATAGAGAGATTAAATGATGTGTCCAGAGTCACAGAGTAGGAAGTAAATGATAGATACATACCTAGGCAGCATGACTCCAGAGCCCTTACCCTTAACCACTGTGATATACTTGCCTCTATGCTAGATGTACAGAGTTATTTAACATTTGTTCCATACCCTTGACATCTCCAATAAGTATTCAGATCAGTTTTCCTTTTAAAAAGGAAAGTCATAATAATAGTAAAACACAAGTGTAAAACAATAGATTTGTAAACTGCCATTACATGCAGTTGATTTTGACAGGAGATTGTACCAGCACTCTTTTGAGAATCCTTTTATATTACTTTTCTATGCACAATGTAAACATTTTAATGGATCATTTAATATAAGTGCTAAAGAAATTTTTCCTATGAATTAATTTTATAGAATAATGTTTGAAAAATATCAGCAGAAGTGTAGAAAAGATTCCTATTATATTTATGCCCAAATCACTAATAATAAGCCTAATTCTACAGTCTTTATTCAGGTTTTTCATTAGAGTCTGACACTTTCGAGATTTTTAAAAATCCTGAACTCTAAATACAATGGTAGAGAGTATTTTAAAAGACTGATGTCTGGTTGGTAGGAGTACAGGTATTTGTGATTTTCTATTTCTACTTTTAATGTATTATTTCCTAAAATTTCCACAATAGACATACATAGTATCACTATTATAATCAAGAGAAAACAAATATGTTTCCATAAACTTTCACTAAAGTTAATGAACCAACTCACTAGAGGCCTCAAACAGCCGTATAATGCGAGGCATCATCAAGGGTTGATTAAAATTTTAAATAACAGAAAGTACAGGGCTGCCTGAGGCAAAAGTGTGAAATGAGTAACTTTCCTTGAGACATTCACCCCAGCAAACATCCTTTTCAGTTCACTAAATAGAATATACAACTTAGCGTAAAAGAGACAAGGTAAAAAGGTAGTCTACATAAGTACATTTCTAAATAATGATGTACTTTCTACATGACACTGACATACCTTTTCTCTAGAGGTAGAGTTTAAGAATGTGCAGTTTTAGTTATCTCCCCAGTGATTCTTAAGCACTCTAAAACCTGAGAACCACTATGTAGGTGCTCAAGAAATGCTTGTTAGATTGAGCATGAAGTTTTAATAAAGCAAGCTGAATACTTCTGTCTACTTGATGCCCTGTGAGTCTGTGAGTCTCTGTGATTCAGCACAATATATATATTTGAAGGAGTTTACAAGGATTTTCAAGGAGGAATAAGAGATCATGGAGTGACCCAGGGAAAGAAGGGAGATAGGACAATTTAGAAAAATCTTCATGTCTTAAATAAAATAGAAAACTAAAAACCTCTTTCTGATTATCTTCTTCCTCAGAATATGGAATCTGAAAATGCAGAAAATGAAAATATGGAAACAGAAAATATGGACTTTGAAACAATTTCTTCCGTTTCAGCATTACAGGCTCTCTCTAAGATACTCTATCCTGAAGAGGATGACTTTGAGTCCGGACAGGTGGTTGTATACTTACAGATGAATTAGTTCTGATCACACTAAGTCGTGAAACTGTATTTGAACAACTTGTTCCAACCTTGCTGTGAGAGCAGGGCTGTGTCATCTAATATATTCACAGGAGGTTGCAGGGCTCATTATGCATGAGAGTATAACCTCTAGTACCTTTCTAGCAAACATAATTATATTTTTTCTAAACTACCTGAACACTGAATAGGAAAATAGTTCTGTAACTATGGTAGCAATAGCCACATTTCAAAATGTTTGTCATTTATATTTATGGCCAGAGAATGCTTGACAACCAATGCAAAGAGTGGTAGCTAGGATTTTTAAGCCTAGACAATATTTCTATAAAACAAATAATTTTAATTAGGCAGTATTAATTAAACCCCCAAAACCCTTATTTTTTTTGATTTGTCTACACATGAAAGCAGAACAGAAAATATTTTGAGCCAAATAATGGGACAAACTAGCTTCAGCCTATTAAAATTGGCTTCCAGCTGCATGCTCAGATAGAGCTGCAGAATCTAGTTAGCCAAATAGCATTTGGGGTCAGGAAAGGGAACCTTGGGGAGTCTTGCAGCAGCAAGATGGGCTTCATTTTGGGTAGGAGAGTTGCATGAATTGACCTTTGACTATTTCATACTCACTGCCAGTATGCTCAGAATACTCAAAATACTTCCATGTAACCCCTTGCTCTCCATTCTCCATCTCCGTGGACATTAGCAAACTTTGACTATCAGACTGCCAATGTGAAGGCACACAAAATTTGTTTGAAGGCATAAATCTCCTAGTATAGCAGAATATATCAATTTGCTTTAAATTATTTTAATGTTCTTTGTTATCATGGCCAGTTTACCATGAATAAACCATCTCCCATGAACATACATATCAATTTTCTCCTCCCCAAATTCCTTTTTCCCATAGTGTGGAAAAACAAATAGTATAATCTAAATAGGCAGCCAGTTCAGTGGTTCAGGTTGACACTGGATTGAGCTTCTACCCTCCAGGAAGAAGTTAGGTGGAACAGGGCAAGTAAGACTTGCAGATGGAAATAAAATTTGTAGAAGAGGGGAACTGAGTTGGCTTGGAGCCAAGCCAGAATTAGTAACCAAGAAGTTTTAATCAGGGAAAATTCTTAGTAGAGGCCAAAGAAAGAAAAATCAGGTCATTAGTAACAGCATTGAAGATATACAACAAATAAGACACAGAAGAAAAAGTTAAGGGCAATATACCGATAAGTTGGGAAGGCAAATTCATTTTTGCTACCTTAGCTGAGATAGAGTGGTACATCCTGGGAAAGGTAAGGTTATGCCATATAGAAAAAGTATAGTCAGTGCTTGAGAAATAGTGATCTTGAATAAAGTGAAATGGAACTTGTAACTGGAACAGATTCATAGATAAGAATTTATCCTGGTTACAAAGCCTGTTTCCTTTGGCATTTATGCATGGTGATGTTTATTTGCAACTAGAGGCGTTTTCAGGGGAAAGATGAGTGCTTATGAGAATAAAGACACTAGAATCATTTTACCAAATTGTACAATTTATAAAGGAAAATTACTATAATAATGTACAATTCTGTATATCTGGGTTATAAGCAATTTTGAGATAATTGGTCATTCAGACACCACAGTACAGATATCATTAGAGGATATAGAATTGGAGTATCAGAACAGTGGGAGAATAATTAATGTTTCTAATGAACTATTAAATTTTCCAGAAGAGAAATAGCTTTTCATTTTTTAACATGCATTAATCTTGGGAACTGCAGAATGATTACAAGAGTGATGTGTTTTTGAAAATACACTTACTGTAAACAGCATTTAGAACTGTTGCATACACATTGGTTTATTTACACTATCCTCACCATGAATTGTTAAGAATATAGGAGATTGGGAAAGAATATGTCTGTTATCTTTTAAACTCACAAGGGGATTTTAAGACCTTAGGAAATAAGGTTCACCACTTTGCACAGATAACATACCAAGGATGTTCTAACTCTCTTACATATTGCAGGGTGGCATGAATTGCAATGATAAATTGCTCTGATAATTGGGTGTAGATTCATGGTAGAGGCTGAAATGATAATCTTATAGAAACAATTGCCAGATGGTTTTACTGTTTTTTATTATCCTGATCCATCTATTCACGTGAAAATTTTATTTTTAATTATTTATTTTCATTATGTTAATCAACTTAAACTCCCCCTCTGTTCTGATATACTGATCCAATCATCAGTGTTCATAGGGGGCATACCAATTTTTGTCAGGAATGTTCAAGGTTTTATTTCCATGGATTTTTATTTGCTATGGAAGGAAGCACTCAACAAAACAAGAGGCCCTCATGTTCCAAAAAATTCTTTACCCTGATTGACTATTAGTATTATTAGTATTCTGGTGATTAATACCTTAAGAAAAGCACTGCAATTTTATATGACTTTAGTGGTTTAAAAGAAAAAAAAAAGTACAGAATATTATCTTGGGAGTTGCACATTAAAATGCCTGTAACACCTTAAGGGCTTCCCTGGTGGCTTAGTAGTAAAGAATCTGCCTGCAATGCAGGAGACACAAGAGGTGGGCTCAATCCCTGGGTCAGGAAGATCCCCTGGAGGAGGAAATGGCAACCTACTCCAGTATTCTTGCCTGGAGAATCTCATGGACAGAGGAGCCTGGTGGGCTACAGTCCATGGGGTCACAAAAGAATCACACAATTTAGCAACTAAACAAAACACCTTAACCACAGACATAGCACTTTTGAAGCAACTTTCTGGAAAGGAATAGTTACTGCCTGAGAAACTGTTGGAATGTTATAGATTAATTTATAACTAATAACCTACAGCTGTTGGAATAATTTAGCATAATAAAGACAGGTGAGATTTTCCACCAGCTTTCAAGGACAGACCCTATTTCTGTTGCCCAAACAGGACATTTTAACTTTTGTACTTGTCTGAAATCTTGGGAGATAAGGGCAGGATCCTGGAAAGGGAGAGTTTAGAGGTGCTGATTGGCCAGGGCCAAGTGATAAGAAGTTTTGACTGCCAGCAACGGAGTGAATTGGAGCCATAGAATCTGACATCAGCAAGAACAATTAGTAAAAAAATTGGGATTTTCTTGAAATATCGAAGAACTCCTGACAGGGACCAATGAAGTGGTTGCCAGTATATTGAAGGTGTAATGTATGTTATGGCAAATAGATGGGGAAATAATGGAAACAGTGAGAGACTTTATTTTGGGGGGCTCCAAATCACTGCAGATGGTGACTGCAGCCATGAAATTAAAGACGATTGCTCCTTGGAAGAAAAGCTATGACCAACCTAGACAGCATATTAAAAAGCAGAGACATCACTTTGCCAACAAAGGTCCATCTAGTCAAAGCTATGGTTTTTCCAGTAGTCATGTTTGGATGTGAGAGTTGGACTATAAGGAAAGCTGAGTGCCGAAGAATTGATGCTTTTGAACTGTGGTGTTGGAGAAGACTTTTGAGAGTCTCTTGGACTGCAAGGGGATCCAAGTCCATCCTAAAGGAAATCAGTCCTGAATATTCATTGGAAAGACTGATGCTGAAGCTGAAACTCCAATACTTTGGCCACTTGATGTGAAGAACTGACTCATTGGAAAAGACCCTGATGCTGGGAAGGATTGAAGGCGGGAGGAGAAGGGGATGACAGAGGATGAGATGGCTGTATGGCATCACCGACTGGATGGACCTGAGTTTGAAGAAGCTCCGGGAGTTGGTGATGGACAGGGAAGCCTGGCGTGCTGCAGTCTGTGGGGTTGCAAAGATTCAGAAACAACTTAGCAACTGAACTGAACTGAATGAGTGTTATACCTAGTTGAAAAAAGAAAACTATTCTGCTGGTGAGCCAGAGGCAGTCCTGTAAGCTGTGTGTTGGGGGGTATGTATGCTTGTACAGAAGATGGTGAAGTAAATCTGAATTTGCATGAAGACTGAAGTGGTTCATCATGTGTTTGACACTATTACTTTGGGATTGCTGTTTAAATTCACTCATTTAATGTCATGAGGTGGTGAGACGAAGTATTTCATACCCACGGTGGAAAGAAGTAAAAGCTATTAAGACTTTTAAATGAGTTGTTTGATGTCTAAATAGTTGGACTCTATTTAGTTGTTTGTTTCCATTTCTATAAAACTTTCCCATCCTTCTGTTCTCCATCTAACTATGACCAGACAACTGCCAAAATCCAAAATCCGTGTTATACTAATGCTTGGTTATAATCTTCAAAGAGATGAATGTCGCTCACTCCCCTATCCCCAGAAATACATGATTCACTGGTCTGGAACTGGGGATTTAGTCTGATCAAAGATCAATTCTGCCTTATTACTGCTACTACTACTACTGTTAAGTCACTTCAGTCGTGTCCGACTCTGTGTGACCCCATAGATGGCAGCCCACCAGGCTCCCCCGTCCCTGGGATTCTCCAGGAAGGAATACTGGAGTGGGTTGCCATGTCCTTCTCCAATGCACAAAAGTGAAAAGTGAAAGTGAAGTCACTCAGTCGTGTCCGACCCTCAGCGACCCCATGGACTGCAGCCTTCCAGGCTTCTCCATCCATGGGATTTTCCAGGCAGGAGTACTGGAGTGGGTTTCCATGGCCTTCTCCGCAATTCTACCTTAGGGTCTATTAAACCAAATGCTTTTTGAAAGGACAAGGTAAACACATTCAAAATAATACTTGACATCTGTCTCTTGGTTGTATAACAACAATGGATAATTAAACTGGGTAGCTCAATTAAATTGTACCTGGAAATCTTATCAAATTTAAAGTATTACTGGTCATATAAGTTATACAAGTAGTAATTATAGAACATTGGACTTTTTTCTTCTCCTCCAGTCATCAGCAATGGGAGCCATGGGACCTGGAAATATTGGACCACCAAAAATAGAAGAGAATACAGGTAAGTTATACTATAAGAAGTATAGCATATAGATCAATATAATCAGTATACTCTCTTCTTTGGGAGCAAAATTATAGGGAGAGTAATGCTAACACTAGCACTTATCAAAGATGAACTCAAATAATTGTGGGGATGATGAACAGCTATTTACATATAAAGATGCAGCTTTTACTCTATGTTGCAGGTAAGTTGTTTTTCTAGTAATTGAAGTTAATTTGCCTTGAGTTATTCACATTTTGGGGGATGTTTCCTGAGATGGAAAAACAAGAAAGTCCATGTGGTTAGAGAACTTTTTTTAAATTATTTGGAGTCTAGTTACCAAGATGCTTAGCTTCTTCACCTTCTATGCTGCTGTATTCAGGCAGTTTCACAGAATTCATTCATTAAATAAATATTTGTTGAGAGCCTATTATGTACCAAGTAGTATGGTCATCTCTGAGACTATAATGGAGATCAAAATAGAGTCATTGCCCCCTTTGAACTAATAGTCTTCTGGAAAACACAATAAAACAAATAACCACAAGATTTCATCTAATGTTGAAAAACATGAATTAAAGCCCATTGGGTGACTTATAAAGTCATGGGTCCAATAAACTAGAATAAATATTTTTTGGATGTTTTACTTGTGTTTTGGCTTGTACATTTTCACAGAGTTGAACATTTTACACAACTTTAAAAATCTAGAAAGTTCTAATTCTATTGCTCGTGATCACAGTTACCAGAGGATGGACTGGGAAAGGAAATGAAGTACTTAGGTAATTGTAAAAAATTTTGTCTGGAAAAATGTTTAAAATAATGACTAAAATGATGTCTGAGTGGACAATTTTAAAATTTCACTAGTTATTATTCTACATACTCAAGAGTATATTTGCGTTATTCAAGAGATATTCACTTCATAGAAGACTAGTTCCAATTTGGATGTATTTCTGTGCTGCCTGTATTTCTTATAATGTTATGTCTAATAATCCCGAAATACTGAGAACAATGAGTCATACATAAAACTTTATATATAAAACTGTAATTATGCTTTACAAAGCCCATGTTAAATAGACACAGATCATTTCAAAAGAACTGGCAGAATTGAAAACCTGACAATCAGGTACATTTCAGAGAATGCTTGAAAGACTCAAAATACTGTTCTGCACCTAATGTGAGTTGCCATTTGCTGCCCCAATAGTTGGAACAAATTCAAGCTAGGATTTTGCATGCTTATTTACTTTTAAACATTTGAATATGGCATGTAGAAACCCAGGAATATGCTCAGTTTGACATAAAAGAGAAGTAAAAGGCATTTTCTTTAGAGCTCACGTCTACATGAGTAAAATACTGGATTAAAAACGATTATTGTCTCAACTGTTTTCAATTTCTTTCACTGATAGAATTTTTAAAGAATTATATCAGGCTTGCATGCAGTTCAGTTGCTCAGTTGTTTCTGACTCTTTGCGACCCCAAGGACTGCAGCATGCCAAGCTTCCCTGTCCATCACCAACTCCTGGAGCTTGCTCAAACTCATGTCCATTGAGTTGGTAATGCCATCCAACCATCTCATCCTCTGTTGTCCCCTTATCCTGCCTTCAATAATATAGCTTAGTACAAGATAAAATATTTCTACCCAAATCATCTTGATTGCATGTTTCATTTGTTCTTTGATGTAAAAATATTTTACATATGATCCTACTTGTTTCTGTAAAACAGTGTAATATTTCTTTGCACATATGTCATGCAATATATTATCTATAATATATATTTTATATTCAATGTTATTTTATGTACTAAATATTTATATATTATATGTTTTATATGTGTATATACACATATATGTATGTGTACATATATATTTGTAGATATAGAGAGATATGTGTATATACACATATACAGAGAGAGACTAGGAAGATATACACCAGAATGCTATCATTGACTATCTATGAGTGGTTGGATTGTAGATTATTTTATTTTCTTCCTTTTTGCTTATATATCTTTTCCAAATTTTCTACATATATTATTACAACTCTTCAATGTATTGGTTGTGTGTTAATTAAAAACTTTAAGTCAATTGTTACTAATTTAGCTTCCTTTGACAAAAAAACAAGCTAGTGATTACAAATAGAAAATGTTTCACTTCAGTGATCCCAAACTTAATGTGAAGAAGGACAGGGGGAATTTCAAGGAGTAAAAGACGCAGGAGGTTCAGCGTTATCTCCCCTTTCTTCACAGTCATCCCTCAAACTAGTAGTGAAAATTGTGAAGAAATCTGGAATCCAGAGGAACTTTCAGAAGGAGCAGAGCATCATGATGTGTGGGATGTTAGAGACGCACCAGAGTAAGTCAAATGAAGTCAAGAACATGTTTGGGAGTTTTAGATGTGTCATCTAATACTGTTCTATTTTTGACAAGATTCACAAAGTAATTTCTACCACATAAAAGGTAAAACTATGGTGACACACAGAAGGCATGTGTAATTGATTATTTTTTTCCTTCTAGAGCAGAAACAATAAAACATAATACCTTTCTTTCAGTTATTATCTAGCAAAAGATGAAAAATACAGTCACTTCCATTATAAATTTAGTATCATTTAGTCGTATAGTGTGTAACAGTGGATAAAACCAGCCCATTAAATTACAGGCATTCATACAAACTAAATTATTATGCCATGTTTTTGTGTCAAAGACTTGCTTTTAATTACTCAGTGTTCCATAATCTGAGTAAAATGCTATGTTCTCCCACCAATTATCAGCTGTTACCTGGACCTATTTACTACTTATTTTAGTATTGTGTTTAGTATATTTTGCAGGCAGGATTAAAGGCTTGCTTTCTAGCCTTTTCAATAGGAATCATAAATATGAATTTTAGAATTTTCATAAAAGCCTTGCATACTAATACATGAAATCACTCATTCTTTTAAGATTCAAGTATGTTTACATACATAATTTAAATTAATGATTAAATACACTAAGCTTTAAATATATGTATTTTAAAATAAAATCTTGGTTGAATATTTAGAATAGCTTGAAAAACAAAGGCAATACTTATTGAATTACAATGTACTTTAAAATTTATTGAAAACTTCTATGGTAAGTGATCTGAGAAATTTTCTGATTCCAACTGTAAAACTGTGTCCAATATTTAAAAAAAAACAACTATGCTTCTATCTTCTACCTCAGTTCTGAAAATAGAAGCAGTGGGAGGCTGCAGATAATTAACTGGAAAAAAAGTAGTCAACTTTCAAATAAACAATGTTTAAAAAAAAGTAAATCTCATAAAAAGAGAAATCAAAGGGGATTTTAAAACATTTCTGTCTGCATCTTAAATATCAAGGGAGTGAATCCCAGGTTATGTTTATACAGTGCCCACACATTCCTGTGAAAGTAAGAATTAAATCATTCATTTGTCATATAGTTTAGTGAATGTCAAACAGCCATATGTGGCAAGCTCCAAATCTGAGTAAATTTTTACTTTTCATCCTGATGTTTGATGTTCTGTCGAAAGAATATCCCTCAAAATTTTAAATGAACAAGAACTCCAGTAAGGATATGAAGAAAATTGCTTTATAAGATTTTTTAATCTTTATTTTCTATCTTATGCAAATACATTTCAAAATGTCCTAGTTGATAAAGAACAAAATGGATAGAGAATGGGAACAGGCAGGTCACAAAAGAAGAATCACAAGTTACCAAATAAAAATAATAAGGAGCTGAGCTAAGTCACTGACCTTAGGGAGAAATATGAGGGTCTTTATCTGAGAGATATTTGAAGGAAGATTTGGTATTTGATTAGATATGATGAATAAGAGGAAAACATCAAAGATGATGCTGAGATTAGTCGCTTGGGTGACTGGGTGAAGAGTGAAGCCATTAACTGCGATTGGGAATGTAGTGAAGTAGAAGTGGTGGGAGTTTGATTTTGGGTGTGTGGATTGTGAGGTGCCGTGGGACCTTCAGGCAAATATACATAGAAGGCAGTTGGAAAATTGCATCTGGAGATGAGGGGAAGGGCAACAGCTAGAGCAAATCCATGTGGGAGTCCAGGGCATGTAGATCAATATCTTTCTGTTTTGTTTTAACCTGGTTTCACCTGTGTAAATACCTGGGAGCTGTTATAGTCTATTAAGAAAAAAGTGTTCCATCTCAAAATGCTGTTTACTCTTAGTCCTGTTGCAACTCAGAGAAATCCCTCTTTCATCCTTGGGTATTCCGGTTCGCAAGTGGTCAGAAGTTCAATGTTGTCCTTTAGTCTTTCTATCCAGAGATTTGCCATTTCTTCATTAGAGTAGGATTAAACAGACAAGATTATTTGTAAATGTTTGCTTATTTCATTCCATCTAAAAAGATAGGGTTCATTTATGGCTGGGGGTTTCTATAAACCACTGTATCCCTAGGGTCCCAAATTTGGGGCCTAGGAAAGTTTGTGGATTGTCTTGTGTGAGGTGAAATACCAGGAAAATCATTCCTTGAACTAAGGATTCTGTAGATTCTAAACACTGTGGTTGTAGCTCTGCTGTCTACATGATCAGTATTTCTACTGTAGAATTTTTGAGGTGGAAAAGACAATAGAGATCATTTAGTTCAAACTCACCCCTTTCCATAAATTGTACAAATCCAGAAGCTGAGACCACATGAGTTTGGGACTTGACCAAGATCACACAGTTAATGACAGCAAGAGTACTAAGCCTGGATTTTTCTTACTCTGTGGCTTAAATTTGGCAGAAGGTTTCTTTCTATCCATGAAACCCTAGATTATGGGCCCACTATTCTTCTGAGCCATTGTTTTCCAGGAAAGGACCTTCCTTTTTCCTTCTATTTTTACTGTTTGTATAGCTCTGAAACAGTTAACTTTTATTTTTAGACAGGTATATACAACATAAATCCTGCTTTACAGTTTTAGGTATTTTTGACTAAATTTCTGACTTCTATTTTCTTTATGCCTGAAAAACTGCAAGCACTTTATTTATTTTGTCCTTTTATTTTTTGTAGAAATATGTCCTCATAAGTTTCTAGTTTTCTGCTCTGTGACAGAAAATTGCTCTTTCATTTGAGTCTCTATATCACTGGCTTTTTTTCAGATATGAGATTGTGTTCAAACAGCAGGTGGGGACAGAAGATATGTTCCTAGGATTGACCAGAAAGGATGCGTCAACTGCATGTTGCAAAGATTTAGTGGTAAGCCTCTCCCTTCTTCCCCATTTTCCATATGACCATTATAGTTAAATTGACTTATGCAAGGCTGTAAGCCCTTTAAAAATAGTGGTTGCTACGTTTGAGGCACTAAGGGAATAATAGAATAGACTATTTGTTTAAAATTGGTAAACATGTACAAAATAAAAAGTTTACACATGTGGATAAGATTTACAAATAAATAGAATCGTATGATGTAACACACTATTTCTAGCCTAATAACACCACCCAATCTGGACTGAATTTTCTTTCATCCTAGTTCTGTCCTATCCATACCATCTGATTGGTTATTAATTTCTAATGAGTTGACAGTCAATCAGAATGAAATATTTCCTTCCCTGAATCTGTCTTATCTCTTATATCTGTATCTTTTTAAAAATTTAAATTTATTTATTTTAATTGGGGGCTAATTACTTTACAATATTGTATTGGTTTTGCCATACATCAACATGAATCCTCCACAGGTGTACACGTGTTCCCCATCCTGAACCCCCCTCCCACCTCCCTCCCCGTACCATCCCTCTGGGTCATCCCAGTGCACCAGCCCCAAGCATCCTGTATCCTGCATCAAACCTGGACTGGCAATTCATTTCATATATGATATTACACATGTTTCAATGCCATTCTCCGAAATCATCCCACCCTCGCCCTCTCCCACAGAGTCCAAAAGACTGTTCTATACATCTGTGTCTCTTTTGCTGTCTCACATACAGGGTTATTGTTGCCATCTTTCTAAATTCCATATATATGCATTAATATACTATATCTTTTAATGACTCAGCTTACATTAGGGAATGTAAAAGGGGATCTTTTTCCCCTTAAATTTTGGATCTGAACTACCGACTTAACACTCTAAAAAGACATCCAAATTGTTGCTTGGCTCCCTTATATGAATGACGTACAGCATGTTGGAGAGCATCCTTTGCCAAGCAAAGGATGTTTCTTTCTGTGTAACAATGGCGATACCAGTGATATCAGTGAGACTACCTTACTGGATCTAACCAAGAGTGTGAAATGCAACTCACTTTGGCAATATACACTAGTAATTCTGGTGTTTGGTGCTGGGAGTTTATTTTTTGAGAGTAGAGGCTGTGCATCTGTATTTTCCCATCCCTCTCTTAGAATACTCTATGACATAGAATACTAAGGTGCCCATAGGAGATGCTTAATATTTTTCCTTAAGCAAATGGTAAATGGATTCTCTTTTGCATAAATTTCAGGTTTTCTCTTATTAACAAAATCTAAGACATTCAATTGGATCAAATAAAATAATGAGAATAGCATCTTTAAGGACCTCAGGAGATTTTTCAAGCTCTAATGAGTTAGGTTTCAAGTGATCTTGAAGTAATTAGCTCCCAGGGTTTTACCAGTAATATTCAAATTTCTCTCTCTTAAATGACTGTAAGATTATGTTTTTGATGTTTGATATTGCGAATTACTCTAAACTCTAAAGAAATTTTAGGCCCTAAATAAATAAAACTATTATGAGCCTTTCTATTTCTCTCATGAAAATTGCTCAGTTCAGTTCAGTTCAGTTGCTCAGTCGTGTCCGACTCTTTGCAGCCCCATGAATTGCAGCACGCCAGGCCTCCCTTTCCATCACCAACTCCCAGAGTTCACTCAAACTCACATCCGTCTAGTCAGTGATGCCATCCAGCCATCTCATCCTCTGTCATCCCCTTCTCCTCCTGCCTCCAATCCCTCCCAGCATCAGAGTCTTTTCCAATGAGTCAACTCTTCGCATGAGGTGGCCAAAGTACTGGAGTTTCAGTGTTAGCATCATTCCTTCCAAAGAACACCCAGGACTGATCTTCTTTAGAATGGACTGACTGGATCTCCTTGCAGTCCAAGGGACTCTCAAGAGTCTTCTTCAACACCACAGTTCAAAAGCATCAATTCTTCGGCGCTCAGCTTTCTTCACCCTCCAACTCTCACATCCATACATGACCACTGGAAAAACCATAGCCTTGACTAGACAGACCTTTGTTGGCAAAGTAATGTCTCTGCTTTTGAATATGCTATCTAGGTTGGTCATAACTTTTCTTCCAAGTAGTAAGCGTCTTTTAATTTCATGGCTCAGCAATGAAATTAAATCAAATCATTTGCCAAGCAAAGGATGTTTCTTTCTGTGTAACAATGGCGATACCAGTGATATCAGTGAGACTACCTTACTGGATCTAACCAAGAGTGTGAAATGCAACTCACTTTGGCAATATACACTAGTAATTCTGGTGTCCAGTAATTTTGAGCATTACTTTACTAGTGTGTGAGATGAGTGCAATTGTGCTGTAGTTTGAGCATTCTTTGGCATTGCCTTTCTTTGGGATTGGAATGAAAACTGACCTTTTCCAGTCCTGACTAGCATCAATAATAAAGGTATTCTGAGTGAAGAATCTTGGAAAAATTCACACCTCAGAATAATCACACCTCAGAATAAGAGTGTATAGTTTATCTGAAACAGGTATGTACAGAAAAAGGCTTGATCTCCCCCTCTAATGATCTTATAATTGATTGGAGAATTATCTGCAAACCATCTGCAGTGATTTTGGAGCCCCCCAAAATAAAGTTGGACACTGTTTCCACTGTTTCCCTATCTATTTCCCATTAAGTGATGGGACTGGATGCCATGATCTTTGTTTTCTGAATGTTGAGCTTTAAGGCAACTTTTTCACCCTCCTCTTTCACTTTCATCAGGAGGCTTTTTAGTTCCTCTTCACTTTCTGCCATCAGGGTGGTGTCATCTGCATATCTGAGGTTATTGATATTTCTCCTGGCACTCTTGATTCCAGCTTGTGCTTCTTCCAGCCCAGCGTTTCTCATGATGTACTCTGCATATAAGTTGAATAAGCAGGGTGACGATAAACAGCCTTGACGAACTCCTTTTCCTATTTGGAACCAGTCTGTTGTTCCATGTCCAGTTCTAACTGTTGCTTCCTGACCTGCATATAGGTTTCTCAAGAGGCAGGTCAAGTGGTCTGGTATTCCCGTCTCTTTCAGAATTTTCCACAGTTTATTGTGGTCCACACAGTCAAAGGTTTGGCATAGTCGATAAAGCAGAAATAGGTGTTTTTCTGGAACTCTCTTGTTTTTTCGATGATCCAACAGATGTTGGCAATTTGATCTCTGGTTCCTCTGCCTTTTCTAAAACCAGCTTGAGCATCTGGAAGTTCACGGTTCACGTATTGCTGAAGCCTGGCTTGGAGAATTTTGAGCATTACTTTACTAGCGTGTGAGATGAGTGCAATTGTGTGGTAGTTTGAGCATTCTTTGGCATTGCCTTTCTTTGGGATTGGAATGAAAACTGACCTTTTCCAGTCCTGACTAGCATCAATAATAAAGGTATTCTGAGTGAAGAATCTTGAAAACTAAATCACACCTCAGAATAGGAGTGTATAGTTTATCTCAAACAGGTATGTACAGAAAAAGACTTGATCTCCCCCTCTAATGATCTTATAATTGATTGGAGAGATAAAACTAGCATAAATTAACTCATTTTATTACTAACAATTATGCTCTGTGTTGACGATTGTAATTTTACCAGGAGTTCAGCAGGTTTGGACAAGACATGAATACCTTTGAATGCCAGCAACAAATGAAATATTTGTTCATGCTATGGCACTTCACCACATGTATAGCATTCTTTTTATTCATACATTCAATCTTTAAATAGTTATTGAATACTCCTGTTTTTAGGCACTGTCCTTAAGTATTAGGGATGCAAAGACAAATAATAAACAGTCAATTACCATCAAGGAATTTACAGTTAAGGGAATGGAAACCTAATAAATCATTGTAGTTCAGTGTGGTAAGTACATATTTAGAGGCATATACCAGGTATTTGGTGACAAAGTAGAAAGGGATCAATGTTGGGTGGATAGGATTTCTCCAATGGACAACATTCCAAGAAGAGCATTCCAAGCAGAAGAAAGAGCACATGGCAAGGTATCCAGGCATGAAATAGCATGGCCTATTTGGGTAAGCATTGAGTGTAAGCAAGAATAAAGAATAATTGTGGACAGTGGTGTACTGGTAAGCTGTCTCTCAAAAAAGAAAAAAAAAAAACAATCTTTTGCTTGAATTTTATGATGACATCCACTGTCATTACTTAACCCCACTGGGAAGGCTCTGACTGCAGAGGTTGATGACCTCATCTCAAATATTTCTTGCACAAATTTTAAGCTTAGTATTTCTGTTAATAATATGGCATTTCCTCAACTCTACGACATCATCAAATTGTAGATATGCCATTTGTTTAGCAACAAAGGAGAAATACGTATACTACCACATTAAATATGAACATTGATTGTGTGATTCATCCCAATAAGAGAAACATAAAAATGTGAGGAAAATAGCACCTTAGAATTAGCTAAATATGATGTTTGGGGCCTGGATCTGATCTCTATGTAACAATCTGACACAGAGACTTTAAGAAGAAGCCCTCTGCTAAAGCTGAGGAAGGTACTGGGTTGTCCAAAAAGTTCGTTCGTGTTTTCCATCACATCTTGCAGGCAAACCTGAATGAACTTTTTGGCCAACCCAATAATAGGACCATAAACAATCTATTTAAATACAAGGACTGATTTGGGGTTTAAAAATGTATAAGAGCCACCTTTCCTTTACCCTCTCCAGACTCCTTATAAGAAAGCAAGATTTATGAGTCCTAAATCAAAGAGTGAGTCCTAAACAAAAATCAGAGTTAGGAATATGTGTGTTTTCAGCAAACCTTCCACCCTTTCCTTCTAACCCCAACCGGAGAGTTCCATTATCCAAATTATGCCTGCTGCTCCAATTCTGAGTTTTTAGCTACCAAGCTTCCCTTGCCTTAATCTATATTTAGGCATCTTATTTTTAAATAAAATTGTGTATATTTAAAGCATATAATATGTTGATTTGATATATATGGACATAGTGAAATGATTCCTACAGTCAAGCTAATTAACATACCATCTCCTTGCCTACCATTTATGTGTGTGTGTGTGTGTGGGCAGAGCACCTTAAGTCTACTCTCTTAGCAATTTCCCAGTATTCAGTACAGCATTATCAACTATTATCATGCTGTACATTAATTTTAGAGCTAGAACTAGGCCAGTGGTTTGCATGTTTGTTTTGTTTTGGGTTGCCAGCCCTTTTCTTCAAGCAAAATTCTATGAGAAGGCCAAACATATAAAACAAATACTGCTGCCTTAGTTAAAAGGGTACTATCATCCATGACACAGCTCCTAGGAGAAAAATTGGGGCTCTTTGGAACACAGTTTGAAAGATGTTGATTTAGGATTTCCTCCTTATATTACAGTTGAGAAAATAAGGTCAAGTTTACAAGGTCTCTTATACTAACATAAGAGAGTCTAGAGGGCCTTTTCTCCTAGATGGCATGCATGTTTTTCTTTAATCCTCATGAGTAGAATCCTTCTATTTTATTTTATCTTAAATCATATTTTATCTTTTATCTCTCCATTCCTCCCCACAAGACTTCTACTATAATGGATTTGGTACATATCTTTGAATACATATTTATCATTGTTTTCTGTAATTTTTAAAATTCAACACATACTTATTGAGCATTTACTGTAGGCCAGATACTTGACATGCAGTGTTAAACAAAATAAATATAAGGTTCTCCTTCTCTCCAGGTGATTACTGTTAAGAGATCAAACAGTCCATAAGCAGCAGATTTTCATAGATCCATCCAATAAGGAAATAAGCCCCAAAGGATATAGTTTATGATTTACACAAATGGCATAAGCAGAATCACCATGGTGTCAGATCCCCATGTCCCTTTGCCCCACAGGACAGCAGTGAACTACAGGAGCCAGATGACAGGTAACATGAGTAGTGAGACACTCTTGCTGAAGAACCAACTCTAGACTGCAGCTAAGCTGTTTTATAGCTTGCATCTATACCCAGGGAAAGGGAGGTGGAAAGTCCTTTGCTTTGTTGGAACCTCATGACAGCCTCCTGCAAGATAGGGAGCTTCCCACAAAGTGGAAAGACAGATAAGAAACAGCCTTGAGACAGCTCCTCACAAGACCACCTGTCTTCTCAAGCTCCAAGATAATTACAGGATGTTCTGCCAAGACCTCGGGCAGACTGCAGCTGAGCCTTGCCTACATGGCCTATGTGAATAGTGCAAGATTGCCAGAGTGCCATGGTGGAGCCATTTCCCTACATTTGCAGTCCATAAATAAAAGTTTTTATCCTGATTGTTTTCACTTAACATGATATAATAACAACAAACAATTGATAGAATGCTTACTATGTGCCAGGCATTTCCCTAAGAACTTTGCACATAGTAACTCATTAATCTTCACATCAAAACTCGACGAAATAAGTGCTATTATTCCTGTTTTATAAAAACAGTTCCTGAAGCACAAGGAAGTTAAGTAACTTGCTTAAGGTCATGCATTTAGACTCTGGCAGAACTACAGTTTGAACCTAGGCCCAGTTTGAATTTGATAGAAGTGTATGCAAAGTGATCTGGGTACAAAAAAGAGGAAATTCAGGTAGACTTCACAATACAGGTGGCATCTGATGACATTTGAGGGACATAATGGTTTGCCAGGTTGGAGCTGTCTAAGAAGCGTAAATAGGGTGAACAAAGGTGTAGTGCTGTGGAAGTATAATATACAATGTGTTTTGAGAACTATTTGTAATGGTCTCCGAGCCCCAAGATTCTTTGGCATGGAGTAATAAGACAGAATACCCAGCTTAGAGCTAGTTGTAAAAGTCTTTGAATATCATACCATATGTTACAGACTGAATTGTGTCCCCCTCAATTTGTATCTTGAAACCCTAACTCCCAACGTGATGGTATTCAGAGATAGAGTCTTTGGCAGGTAACTAGGTTTAGATGAGGTCACATGGGTAGGGCCATCATGATGATATTAGTGCCCTTATAAAAGAGACACTAGAGTGCTTTCTCTGCTTGCTTTCTATCCCTGCCATGTGAGCATAATGAAAAGGAAGCCATCTATAAGCCAGAAAGAGAGCTCTCACCAGAAGCCAATCATGCTGGCATGTCTGGCATACTCAGACTTCCAGTCTATAGTACTTTGTTTTGGTAGCCTGAGCAGACTCAGATGCCATGAAATTTGGACTTACTGTGGGGTTTAGAGTTCTTAGACATTTTAAAGTGGGTGAGTTAAATGAGTAGATGTATATTTCAGAACAACTCTATTTTGGCAGATTATGGTGGAGAATTTGGTAGAGATTATGGATGGAGGAGCCTGGTAGGCTACAGTCCATGGGGTCTCGAAGAGTCGGACACGACTGAGCGACTTCACTTTCACTTTTCACTTTTCACTTTCATGCATTGGAGAAGGAAATGGCAACTCACTCCAGTGTTCTTGCCTGGAGAATCCCAGGGACGGGGGAGCCTGGTGGCTGCTGTCTATGGGGTCGCACAGAGTTGGACACAACTGACGCGACTTAGCAGTAGCAGCAGCAGCAGCATGGTAAAAGATGAGTGTGAGTTTGGGAGACTGGTGATAGGAAAACCAGCTGATAGTCAATTGCACTAGTTCAGGTAAGAGAAATAAGAGCCTGGACTATGGCTGTGGGGACAGAGAGGAAAAAAATGGTTTCAGTAGACATTTTGGAGATACAGTTGACTCTTGAACAATGTGGGGGTTTGGGGTGCCTACACTCCATACAGTCAAAAATCTAATTCTGACTTTATAGTTGGCCCTCTACATCTGTGAATCTGCACCCATGGATTCAACCAACTGCAGATGTGTAGTCCTGTAGTATGTATGTATTTAAAAAAAAATACACAGATAAGTGGACCCACACAGTTCAAACTCAATGTTGTTCAAGGATCAATTGTAGTATTTTTTGAATTAATTAATTAATTAATTGCTATGCAGGGTCTTTGTTGCCACGTGGGCTTTTTTTTTTTTAATAGTTGCAGTGAGCAGGGGCTATTCTTCGTTGCAGTGTGCAGGCTTCTCACTGAGGTGGCTTGCATGCAGCCCATGCTCTTGTAGCAGAGCATGGGCTCTAAGTGGGTAGGCTTCAGTAGTTGTGGTGTGTGGGCTTCGTTGCTCTGCAGCATGTGGGGTCTTACCAGACAGGGATCAGACTGTGTCTCCTGCATAGGCAGGCGGATTCTTTACCACTGAACCACCAGGGAAGCTCTCAATTGTAGTATTGATAGTATTTAGAAAGTGGTCGAATGTGATGTGTAAGGGAGAAACAGGAGTCAGATTTCTAGCTTGGGTGACTGGGTGAATGGTGATGGTATTAATCAAGATATGGGAAGGTAAAGTGGTTTATATCTGGATAGCAGGCTTATGTTTTTTAATTCATATTTGCTCATCTGAATCTTCTATATTTTTTATAACTACTCTGTATTACTTCTAGAATGAGAGTAAACAAAGGGTGGTTTTATTTGTTTTTTAGGGATCGGGTATGGAGTGCAAAAGAAAGAAGACAAAGTTCTAGAACAAAAATATTAAGTTTGGGCTATACTGAGTTTGAAATACAAATATGTATGGAATTCAAAGATAGAGACTAGAGATGTTGATTTTCAGATTGGTGTTTATTCTCTGTAGGGGTTAGAATATACTACCACAGACTGCTTGCTGGCTTTGCGTCTGGCTTGGAATTAAGTAGAACTGTTTTTAAGTAGTAAGTGTGTGTGTTTGGAGAGGGGGAAGTATGGAGAGGGATACTAGGAAACTGGCAGAAATGGGACTAATTGAAGACAGAATAGATGATCCTTGGGAAGGCTCAATAATCAAAGTTCAAATAGACACTGTAAATTCTCAGTCAATTTCCAGGCTAGGTATTGAAAACTGAGAGACGTTAGGTCAACAAAATGAGGTTGGAATTGTGGCATGGCTTTAGAGATACAGACGATGATGGAGAAGCCAGGAAACTGTCATAGAAGCAAGGTGAGAAGAATGGGAGCCTGCCTATCCCTGACAAACAGGGATGTCTGTGGTAACTGACCTCTTGGGTGTAAGCTGGGGAGTGTGAAAAAGGAATTTTAGGTGTTAAAGATGTGTAAGGAGGCCTCCCCATAGGACTGTTGATGGCAGGAATGAGGATGGGTGCAGTGGAGAGGTAGGTCAGTGGATTTCCATCTTTACCCATGGGTGTTTAACAGCTCACTCTCTCTAAAATCCAAAAATGAATGACTAGGTTTCTTGATTTTTCTGCCAAATGGCCCATCATTTGTTCTAGGAGCAGGAACAAGCCAGCAGATGGCTTCATACTCTTTTTGAGCTGCAATGGATATATAATATTTTGGTGCTCCTACTATAATGGATCTCTATTGATAAGGGAAGATGCTGATGTGACTTTGAAAACAAGACATTAAGCCTGTTTTTATTTTTCATTGTCACCTCCTCACTGGGATATGAGCCTTACTCCATCTCTAAATCTAACTGGGAATGGAGTGAGAGTCAGGGATAGGATGGGAGTCAGTCACCATCAGGCAGACACAATCAGGAGTCACATGTTTATCACATGTATTCATCTCAGAAAGAGCTGGCAATCATTCTGAGCAAAGTGTCTGCACAGCCTCTGAGAATTCACCTGTTTTTTGAATGGTATGCTTCTCAAATTCCAATTTCTCTCTTAAGGTTAAAACAGTCATTTTCATTTACTTCTTATAAATAAATAGATTTGGCTGCTTGATAATGGAATGGATTCTCTTTTCCATTTAAAATTCTGGAGAATGGACACCTTTTTTTCTAGGCTTTCTGATTATGCTAACTTTACTTGATTGGTTATATATCAGACTCTGTGGCAGGGAGAAAGATATTTGAGCTGTAATACAATTCCTCATTATCAGCTCCAGGCAGCACAGTAAACCTTCAATTAAATTTCTAATAGTTCTTTCAGTAATATACATACATTATGGTTAATATCATAATATTTTTACACAATGATGGTAGGGGGATGAATACCTCCTTAATAGCTAATCTAACTGTGTAGACTTAATATATATATGATGATGGAAATTATATATATTTAAAGTTTTAAATAATACCAAAATTAGTAGAGTTGAAAATAAAAGTCCCCTATAAGACTTCTCTACTGGTCCAGTAGTTAAGAATCCTCACTCCCACTGCAGGGAATGGAAGTTTGATCCTTGGTTAGGGAAGATCCCATAAGCTGCAGTATGTAATAATAATTTTAAAAAGTTCCCTGTAATGAGAAAGGTATAGATAGATAGATTGAGAGAGAGAGAGGGAGGGAGGGAGTTTGAAATGGGCTTAAGGTCATGAATTGAATAAGGGTGAAAGATGTCCTATATATATTACTTGGTAGCAAAATCAGTAATTTTACATTTTGATTATGTCATTTGGAGGAGGTTTCATTAAATATTTTAATTATATGGTCCAGAATTCTTGAACCAGAACTGGAAGAACCTTCTGAATCCATGCAGGTGGATTCACAGATAGACCATAGAAAATATAAATATTTGGGGGATGGATAAAGGAAAGGAACAGAAAAGGATATACAGAGATGGGAAAAACCATAATAGTATCTATGGCTGCAGAAAAGTAAAGCAGGATTAAAAAGTCTGGTGATTTTTGAAAGAGAGCAGCTTCTGAGGCATGATAGGGGTTAACACTGGGTTTCAGAAAGCTGAGAAGTGGAGAAGAAATGAGGAAGAGAAGGCAGTAAATATAGATTATTCTTTGCGACAGTTTACCAGTGAAAGGGAGGAGAGAGAGGAGATGGGTGGTGAAGAGGAGGCCTGGTTTAGGGATTTTTGAAAGAATACTTTTCAGTTAATGACAGGAATCCATTCACTTACTCATGTAATATTTATTGAGTGACTACTGTGTGTCATTAGACTTAATGAACAAACCATAAAGAAGTAGTCATGGTACAGGCCCTTAGGGTACTTCTAGAATTGGGTAGAGGCTACTCAGGTGGCTGAGTGGTAAAGAATCTGCCTGCCAAGGCAACAGGTGCAAGAGACTCGGGTTTGGTCCCTGGGTGGGGAAGATCCCCTGGAGTAGGAAGTGGCAACCCACTCCAGTGTTCTTGCCTGGAAAATTCCATGGACAGAGGAATCTGGCAAGGTTGCAGTCCATGGGGTTGGAAGGAGTTGGACATGACCAGCATGCACACAGAAATGGGTAAAGGCATTTTTGGCTACAGGATGTTGTTGACCTTTAGTACTCAGGGGCCAGGGATTCTCTAAATCCTGCAATAAGAGGAACAATCCTAAAAAATGAAAAGTTGTCCTAGACAAAATTAGAAAAAGAGAGGTTGAAGACATGAGAATGACCACTCAGCAATATTCTACCCTGTTGATTACTCCTTCCTTCTTTTTTTGAATACAAAAGTATTTATTTTAATAAACTTTATATTTAAAATAGAATTTTAATCTGTCTACTCACAAAACCTAATTCAAAACATGAAACATTTATCTCTCTAGCTGATTTGATGTTACTCTTTTACAAACAGTACTGAATTTCTAATTGTTTTATATTAAGACTCTGTAACTAAATGAAGTCTATTTTGTCAGAAAACATTTCACTTTAATCTTAAAGAGTGCTTTTTTAAAATGAAGGCACCAACAAGAACTACTTTCAGATGGTAGAGAATTTCTTATTTCTTAAAGACTCTGTGGTTGACCACTTTTTCATTAGTTCCCTGTAGCAAGACACTTTCTATTTTACTCTCAACACTTTTTTTCTCTTTAATGACCTCACTCTCCTGGTTTTCCTCCAAAATCTCTGGACATTCCTCATCTCCTTTGCTTCCAGATCACTGGCTCTTCTCCTGCCTGAAGTTCTCTAGGTCTCTGAAAAAGACCTATGTATTAGTTCTCTAATATATTTCTATCTAGTCCCATGGTTTTAAATGATGCTTATCTGTATAGTCTTAATCCCTTCAATGAGCTTCAGATTCCTATAACAAACCTCTCACTTGACATCTCCCACTTGTTTAATAGGCAGTGCAAACCTAACATGTCCAAAACAGAACTCTTGTCTTCCCCAACTTTATTTCCTATTGATCTTACTCATCTCAAGAGAAGACAACATTCACCCAATTGCACAAGCTAAAAATTTAAATCATTTCTTATTTCTCTCTTCTTTATACCTCATGTGCAATTCATCAGCAAGTCTCATTGGCTCTGCTTTCAAAATATATTCTAAATCCATCTAATTGTTATTACCACAACAACTACCATCATCTTTCAAACCACCATCACCTCTCAACTGGACCATTATGATTCTCTTTTGATTCATCTCCCTGCTCCCACTCTTGCTCCTTTGGAAACTTCCCACAGTGTCCAGAGAAATTTCAGCGTCAGCGTTCATCCTTCCAATGAATATTCAGGACTGATTTCCTTTAGGATGGATTGGTTGGATCTCCTTGCTGTCCAAGGGACTCTCAAGAGACTTCTCCAGCACCACCGTTCAAAAGCATCAGTTCTTTGGTACTCAGCTTTCTTTATAGTCCAACTCTCACATCCATACATGACTACTGGAAAAACCATATCTTTGACTAGATGGAATTTGTTGGCAAAGTAACATCTATGCTTTTTAATATGCTGTCTAGGTAGGTCATAACTTTTCTTCTAAGGAGCAAGCATCTTTTAATTTCATTGTTGTATAGAATTAGATAAACGGAGATGAAATCAAAGAGAATCAGAGCCCCAGATATGCCTGCCAGAACTTAAGGGGCAAGTGAAAGACTACAGGGATAGAAAACCAGATCAATGGAGCAATGCATAGTCAAATAACAGACCTACATAAATGTAGAATCTAGTTTGTAATGAATGCAGCATTTATTACAAATTATGGGGAAAGGGTATACTGTTCAACATATGGTTTTAAGACAATAGGTTTAACATACGGGGAAAAATTAAGTTATACATCTATGTCATGCCATAAATAAAAATACTTTCTAGATGGAATACAGATCTGAAATAAAAACAAAAAAAAAAAAAATAAAAAGTGTATCACATGAATTCTTCACTCTGAACCCCCGATGGATTCTTATTGCACTTAGGACAAAATCCAAATTCTTTATCTTAATCCTTGAGGTCTTAGATGATCTGCCCCTGCATCCTCTTCAGTTTCATCTAATGCCACATTTTATTCCTCGTTCATTATATTCTAGCCACCCTGGCCTTCTTTCTGCTCCTTCAGTATGTCAAGTTATTTCCTGGTTCTTTATGTTCATTCCAGTTGGAAGGCTCTTCCTTCAGTTCAGTTCAGTTCAGTTGCTCAGTCATGTCCGATCTTTATGACCCCATGGACTGCAGCATACCAGGCCTGCCTGTCCATCACAAACTCCCAGAGTTTACTCAAACTTATGCCATTGAGTCGGAGAAGGTGATGGCACCCCACTCCAGTACTCTTGCCTGGAAAATCCCATGGACGGAGGGGCCTGGTGGGCTGCAGTCCATGGGATCACGAGGAGTCGGACACGACTGAGCGACTTCACTTTCACTTTTCACTTTCATGCATGGGAGAAGGAAATGGCAACCCACTCCAGTGTTCTTGCCTGGAGAATCCCAGGGAAGGGGGAGCCTGGTGGGCTGCCGTCTATGGGGTCACACAGAGTCGGACACGACTGAAGCGACTTAGCAGCAGCAGCATGCCATTGAGTCCGTGATGCCATCCAGCCATCTCATCCTCTGTCGTCCCTACTCCACCTGCCTTCAATCTTTCCCAGCATCAGGGTCTTTTCAAATGACTTAGCTCTTCTCATCAGATGGCCAAAGTATTGGAGTTTCACCTTCAGCATCAGTCCTTCCAATGAATATTCAGGACTGATTTCCTTTAGGATGGACTGATGGATCTCCTTGCAGTCCAAGGGACTCTCAAGAGTCTTCTTCAACACCACAATTCAAAAGCATCAATTCTTCGGTGCTCAGCTGTCTTTATAGTCCAACTCTCACATCCATACATGACTACTGGAAAAACCATAGCTTTGACTAGATGGACCTTTGTTGGCAAAGTGATGTCTCTGCTTTTTAATATGCTATCTAGGTTGGTCATAACTTTTCTTCCAAGGAGCAATTATCTTTTAATTTCACGGCTGCAGTCACCATCTGCAGTGATTTTGGAGCCCCAAAAAACAAAGTCTGACACTGTTTCCACTGTTTCCCATCTATTTGCCATGAAGTGATGGGACCAGATGCCATAATCTTCGTTTTCTGAATGTTGAATTTTAAGCCAACTTTTTCACGCTCCCCTTTCATTTTTGTCAAGAAGCTCTTTAGTTCTTCTTCTCTTTCTGCCATAAGGGTGGTGTCATCTGCATATCTGAGGTTATTGATATTTCTCCTGACAGTCTTGATTCCAGCTTGTGCTTCATCCAGCCCAGCGTTTCTCATGATACACGCTGCATATTAGTTAAATAAGCAGGGTGACAATATACAGCCTTGACGTACTCCTTTCCCAATTTGGAACCAATCTTTTGGTCCATGTCCAGTTCTAACTGTTACTTCTTGACCTGCATATAGATTTCTCAGGAGGCAGGTCAGGTGGTATGGTATTCCCATCTCTTTCAGAATTTTCCACAGTTTATGGTGATCCACACAGTCAAAGGCTTTGGCATAGTCAATAAAGCAGAAATAGATAATTTTCTGGAACTCTCTTGCTTTTTTGATGATCCAATAGATGTTGGCAATTTGATCTCTGGTTCCTCTGCCTTTTCTAAATCTAGCTTGAACATCTGGAAGTTCATGGATCACGTACTGTTGAAGCCTGTCTTGGAGAATTTTGAGCATTACTTTACTAGCGTGGGAGATGAGTGCAATCGTGTGGTAGTTTTAGCATTCTTTGGCATTGCCTTTCTTTGGGATTGGAATGAAAACTGACCTTTTCCAGTCCTATGGGCACTGATGAGTTTTCCCAATTTGCTGGCATATTGAGTGCAGCACTTTCACAGCATCATCTTTTAGGATTTGAAATAGCTCAACTGGAATTCCATCACCTCCACTAGCTTTGTTCATAGTGATGCTTCCTAAGGCCCACTCAACTTCGCACTCCAGGATGTCTGGCTCTAAATGAGTGATCATACCATCATGATTATCTGGGTCGTGAAGATCTTTTTTGTATAGTTCTTCTGTGTATTCTTGCCACCTCTTCTTAATATCTTCTGCTTCTGTTAGGTCCATACCATTTCTGTCCTTTATTGTGCCCATCTTTGCATGAAATGTTCCCTTGGTATCTCTAATTTTCTTGAAGAGATCTCTAGTCTTTCCCATTCTATTGGTTTCCTCTATTTCTTCACACTGATCACTGAGGAAGGCTTTCTTATCTCTCCTTGCTATTCTTTGGAACTCTGCATTCAAATGGGTATATTTTTCCTTTTCTTCTTTACCTTTAGCTTCTCTTCTTTTCTCAGCTATTTTTAAGGCCTCCTCAAACAACCATTTTGCCTTTTTGCATTTCTTTTTTTGGGGATCGTCTTGATCACTGCCTCCTGTACAATGTCATGAACCTTCGTCAATATTTCTTCAGGCACTTTGCCTATCAGATTCAATCCCTTGAATCTATTTCTCAGTTCCACTGTATAATCGTAAGGTCATACCTGAATGGTCTAGTGGTTTTCCCTACTTTATTCAATTTTAGTCTGAGTTTGGCAATAAGGAGTTCATGATCTGAGCCATAGTCAACTCCCAGTCTTATTTTTGCTAACTGTATAGAGCTTCTCTATCTTTGGCTATAAAGAATATACTCAGTCTGATTTTGATGTTGACCATCTGGTGATGTCCATGTATAGAGTCGTCTCTTCTGTTGTTGGAAGAGGATGTTTGCTATGACCAGTGTGTTCTCTTGGCAAAATTCTATCAGCCTTTGCCCTGCTTCATTCTGTACTCCAAGGCCAAATTTGCCTGTTGCTCCAGGTATTTCTTGACTTCCTACTTTTGCATTCCAGTCCCCTATTATGAAAAGGACATCTTTTTTGGGTGTTAGTTCTAGAAGGTCTTGTAGGTCTTCATAGAACCATCCAACTTCAGCTTCTTCAGCATTACTGGTCAGGTCATTGACTTGGATTACTGTGATATTGAATGGTTTCCCTTGGAAAGGAACATTCTGTTGTTTTTGAGATTGCATCCAAATACTGCATTTCAGACTCTTTTGTTGACTGTGATGGCTAGTCCATTTCTTCTAAGGGATTCTTGCCCACAGTAGTAGATGTAATGGTCATCTGTGTTAAATTCACCCATTCTAGTCCATTTTAGTTCGCTGATTCCTAAAATGTCAATGTTCACTCTTGCCATCTCCTGTTTGACCCCTTCCAATTTGCCTTGATTCATGGACCTAACATTCCAGGTTCCTATGCAATATTGCTCTTTACAGTATCGGATTTTACTTCTATCACCAGTCACATCCACAACTGGGTGTTGTTTTTGCTTTGGCTCTGTCTCTTCATTCTTTCTGGAGTTATTTCTCCACTCTTCACCAGCAGCATAATGGGCACCTATCGACCTGGGGAGTTCATCTTTCAGTGTCCTACCTTTTTGCCTTTTCATACCATTCATGGGGTTCTCAAGGCAAGAATACTGATGTGGTTTGCCCATTCCCTTCTCCAGTGGACCATGTTTTGTCAGAACTCTCTACCATGACCCGTCCATCTTGGGTGGCCCTACACGGCATGGCTCATAGTTTCATTGAATTAGACAAGGCTGTAGTCCATGTGATCAGTTTGGTTAGTTTTCTCTGATTGTGGTTTTTAGTCTGTCTGTCCTCTGATGGAGAAGGATAAGAGACTTATGCAAGCTTCCTGATGGGAGAGACTGACTGAGGGGGAAACTGGGTCTTGTTCTGATGGGCAGGGCCATGCTCAGTAAATCTTTAATCCAATTTTCTGTTGATGGGTGAAGCTGTGTTCCCTCCATGTTATTTACCTGGGACCAAACTGTGGTGGAGGTAATGAAGATAATGACGACCTCCTTCAAAAGGTCCCATGCACTCACTGCTACACTCAGTGCCCCCAACCCTGCAGCAGGCCACCGCCAACCCACGCCTCCACCAGAGACTCCGGACAATCACAGGCAAGTCTGGGTCAGTCTCTTCTAGGGTCACTGCTCCTTTCTCCTGGGTCCTGGTGTACACAAGGTTCTGTTTGTGCCCTCCAAGAGTTTGTTTCCCCAGTCCTGTGTAAGTTCTGGCAACTCTGTGGTGGGGTTAATGGAGACCTCCTCCAAGAGGGCTTATGCTATACCCAAGTCAGCTGCACTCAGCCCATGTCTGCTGCACCCAGAGCCCCTGCCCCTGTGGCAGTCCACTGCTGACCCGTACCTTCACAGGAGACACTCAAACACAGTTCTGTCTTGGTCTCTGTGGTGTCTCTGGGTCCTGGTGCGCATAAGGTTTGTTTGATTCCTCTGAGCGTCTCTGGCGGGTATGGGGTTTAATTCTAAACGCTATTTCATCCCTCCTACCGTCTTGCTGGGGCTTCTCCTTTGCCCTTGGACATGGAGTATCTCCTCAAAGTTGCTCCAGCGCCTACCGTCTTGCTGGGGCTTCTCTGCCCTTGGCATGGGGTATCTCCCCACAGTCGCTCCAGTGCCACGCAGCTGCAGCAGCTCCAGCACTGCACAGCCACTGCCACTCTTCCTTCAGATAGTGATAATTACCTCCTAATTCTTTCCTGTTGAATTGCATGAGTTAGTACCTCCAGAACTATGTTACATAATAGTAGTAAATAATGGTTTTATTTATTTCTCCCCTTTAGAATATTTCTGATGTTTCCTCATTCACCCTGATACTAACTTTTGTGTTGTGTGTTAAGAACCTGTTCATCTATTCTGATTGATCAAATGCCTTTTTAATGAAGGCAATGGCACCCCACTCCAGTACTTTTGCCTAGAAAATCCCATGGACAGAGGAGCCTGGTAGGCTGCAGTCCATGAGGTTGCTAGAGTCAGACACGACTGAACAACTTGACTTTCATTTTTCACTTTCATGCATTGGAGAAGGAAATGGCAACCCATTCCGGTGTTCTTGCCTGGAGAATCCCAAGGACGGGGAAGCCTGATGGGCTGCCATCTATGGGGTCGCACAGAGTTGGACACGACTGAAGTGACTTAGCAGCAGCAGCATGATATTTTTACTTTTTGATCTACTGGTATATTCAGTTTCTTAATATTGAAACATCTTTGTATAAATTCATTTACTCAGCACATATTTATTGATTACCTATAATTATCCCATAGTAATAAACAAAACACAAATATCACTGTATTCACAAAGCATACTTTCAGTGGGAGAGTTAAATGAACAAAATAAATGCAAAATTGTATTTTACATTGGAAGGTGATTAATGCTATGAAGGGGAAAAAGCAAGGCGAAGTGATAGCGTGTACTAGGGAAGCTAGTGGCTGCAGTTTTAAATACTGTGATCAGGGAAGACCTTACTGAGAAGGCAATTTGTCCAAAGACTTGAAGGCATCTGTCCCCATCAGGAAGTGAGGCTAGGATGCTGGAAAGTTATCTAAGTGGATATTTAAATCACCAATGTTTAAGATACCAGTTAATGTTAGAAATATCAATAGAGAACAAAGAACTATTCTTAGAGAAATAGGTATAGGAAATCTGACTCAGGAATTGGTAGATGATGCCAACAAGGAGGGTAATTGGTGGTATAGTATGAAGACATGAGATTTATTTTTAAAAAGATGCAAGGAAGCGGAGGCAGGGCTAATGATATACGGGAATTGGGAGGGAAAAAAAAAAGACAGGCACAAATTGAGAAGACTATAAGGGAATCAGTGTCATCAAGGTAAACTAAGGTAAACCATCAGTTTAAGAAAAATTGCAGAGAATATTTAGAGGCTTATGAGATAAGGGATGTTGTACTAGTGTTCCAGAAGATCTAATGGGAGGGTTTCATGAGTTGGTAAGGGTTAGGAAATGGAAACAAAATAGAAGCTAGGAAGACCAGATGGTAATTATTAAGTGATAAGGAAAGACTTAGAAATCTGAGGCTTCCTGTGTTTAGTGACAAATAGAGATAAAAAGGGAGAAGGCAATGGCAACCCACTCCAGTGCTCTTGCCTGGAAAATCCCATGGACAGAGGAGCCTGGTAGGCTGCAGTCCATGGGGTCGCTAAGTGTTGGACATGACTGAGCGACTTCACTTTCATTTTTCACTTTCATGCATTGGAGAAGGAAATGGCAACCCACTCCGGTGTTCTTGCCTGGAGAATCCCAGAGACGGGGGAGCCTGGTGGGCTGCCGTGTATGGGGTCACACAGAGTTGGACACGACTGAAGCGACTTAGCAGCAGCAGAGATAAAAAGTATAATGAATTTAGTTCCAACAGCCTCAAAACAGATAATGGCAGTGAGGCTGTGTTTGGGGATAAATGTGGGTACCAATAGAAGTATGAAGGTCCTCTAGATGAGTGTTCTTACTCCAGAATGAGCTGGGCTTACTCTGGACTCCTGTGAAAGGAGAGGAATCATGCTCATGATCTTATGAAACAGACATGGCCATATGGTACTGGAATGTTATAGAAAATGTATCCACTACTTTTAAAAGGTATCTGTTGGTTTCATATCTTAGTTTTTGAGAACATATACCTCCATATTTTTATATCCAGAGGTAAATATTTATACAATTTCAAAGTACGGGGATCTATCCCTTTAATTTTTTTTTTCATTTTCCTATAGATTATCATTGCTCCTGAGAGTTTTTATAAAATACTATGGTTGCACTGAAAAGCATATCTCACATGTGTTTCCATAGGTAAACAATGGGAAGTTAAATCACTGAAGCAATTCAAAATGAGACTTAACCAAACTTTTCTGTTAATCAAAATCTCCTAATATTTTTGTGTTTCAAATGGAGACTCATATAGTCTTAACTTCTTTGTCAAGAATCAAATATACTGGAGATGGCTGCTGTTTTTCAAATTTTTCTGTATATATTAAGCTTCACTAAAATTTCAGTAGATCTCATAGATTAGTCAAGTCACATATATAAGGTATGTATCGCTTATTCTTATGTTCTGGCATTCAGGAAGTGATAGTTTAGAAGAAAGCCTAAAATCGTTGATTTCTAACAAACACTTGCTATTTGACTTTCTCATTTTGATTTTCAAACAACTTAGAATATGATCAAAGACACTTATCAGAGGAACTGGAAAGTCTATATTAATCACCTACAGATTATAGGAATATACTGTCTTTAAGAACCATCTTGTCATATAAATCTAACATAAGAATAAGACAATAAAGAGGAAATCTAAACCTCAAAATGAAAATCTCACATTAATGACCCCACTCCCAAAAGCTTAGGGATATTAAGCTAGCTCTGTTACAACACATAGGGGAGAATAAATGAAAGACAGTGAAAACAATTGGTAAGCAATTTGACCTACATTTACCCATTTCCAGGAAAGCCTCAAAGCGAATTCCTAAAGAGCCTGAAGGAGTAGTTTTGACTACTCTCCTGAAGACAGGCTGAAGGTGGAAAGAAGGAATCTCACAAACTTTAAATTAGTGGACTCTTTTCCTGTTTTATCCACATGGCTGGAAGGCAGAAGTGTAAACTAAAGTTAGCGTTGGGTACAGCGGTAGTCAGGCTTTGAGATGGCCCACAATGATTCTCACCTTCTGATATTCTTCCCTTTGTGTATTCCACTCTCACATCGAATGGGGCTGACCTGTATAACCACTAGGATATTATAGAAATGAAAGTATACAACTTCTGAGGCTACAGTTCTGAAAAAGGCATGCCTTCTGTCTCACACTTTTGGATCATTCACTCAGGGGAGAAGACAGCTGTTATGTCTTAAGGACAGTCAAGGCTCTAAGTCCTATTGAGAAGTCCATGTGGTGAAGAACTGATGTTGCAGGAAGGGGAACTCCTTCAAGGGCCCGAGAATGGGCTCTTGTCTAATACTTGAAAATGAATTATCTGAAGAGACACACATGCTGACAAAGCAAGAGACTATTGGAAAGGGGTGCCTGGGTGGAGAGTAGCAGGGTAAGGGAACATAGAAGAACTTCTCTGCCACGTGGCTCACAGTCTTCAGTTTGTAGTAATGGAGTTAGTTTCTGGATTGTCTCTGGCCAATCATTCTGACTCAGGGTCCTTCCTAATGGTGTATCGCTCAGCCAAGATGGATTCCAGTGAGAAGGATTCTGGGAGGTTGGTAGGACATATGAACTAGCATCTCCTCTATCCTTTTGACCTTTCCTGAATTCTTCCTGCTCGTGGTAGCTTGTTAGTTCCACATCCTTTACCAGGACCTCCTGTTGTAAGATAACTCATACACATGGTTACTGTGGTGCCTAGCCAGTGTAGGTGGTTTTGGTCAGTGATTCCCTTAACACTGAGTTCTCGTGCCATCAGATATGTGAGTGAGTCATCTTGGAGGCAGATTCTCTAGCCCCAGTAAAGCCTTCAGATATCTGCAGCTCAGCCAATATCTTGAACACAAACTCATGATAAACCCTACCTAAGACAGAACTACCTAACTAAGCCTCTTCTGAATTCCTAACCTATGGAATATATATAAGATAATAAATGTTTATTGTTGTTTTTGAGTCATAAATTAAGGAGGGAGGAAGTATAATTGGTTTTGGTTATACCACAATAGATAACTAATAAACAGTAACTATTAGGTTGGTACAAACATAATTGCAGTTTTTGCATTGTTGAAATGTGCCGTTTGATGTTAAAATACATTCTTAATAAATGTGGTTATGTTGTACATCATTTCAATGTGCATTTCTCAGTTTATGCTTTTTTTGCTAATGACTTTGCATGCATGCTTAGTCGCTTCAGTCGTGTCCTACTCTTTGTGACCACATGGACTGCAGCTTACCAGGCTCTGTCCATGGGGATTCTCCAAGCAAGAATACAGGAGTGGCTTGCCATGCCCTTCTCCAGGGAATCTTCTCAACCCAGGGAAATGACTTATTACTTGCTGTTTATTTTATATTAATTTTGGACTATGGGAATAATGTTATACAAAAAGCAAATTCAAGCGATTTTCATATTTGAGTTCAAAATGAGTCATAAAGCAGCAGAGACAACTCACGAAGTGAACGATACATTTGGCCCAGGAACTGCTAATGAATGTACAGTGCACTGGTGGTTCAGGAGTTTTGCAAAGGCGATGAGAGCCTTGAAGATGAGGAGCATAGTGGCCACCCTTCAGAAGTTGACAGCAACCGATCGAAAGGATCATTGAAGCTGATCCTCTTACAGCTACACAAGATGTCAAAGAAATCAACATCGACCATTCTATGGTCGTTGAGCATTTGAAGCAAATTGGAAAAGTGAAAAAGCTTGATAAGTGGGTGTCTCATAAGCTGATTGCAAATAAAAAAATAATTTTGTCATGTTGTCTTCTCTTATTCTTCACAAAAACAAACCATTTCTCCATCGGATTGTGGCGTGTGACAAAAAGTGAATTTTATATGACAAACTGGCAACAACCAGCTCAGTGGTTGGACCAAGAACAAGCTCCAAATCACTTCCCAAAGCCAAACTTCCAGCAAAATAAGTCATGGTCACTGGTGGTCTGCTGCCAGCCTGATCCATCTTTCTGAATCTGGCAAAACCATTACATCTGAGAAGTATGCTCAGAGCAAATCAGTGAGATGCACTGAAAATTGCAACATCTGCAGCTGGCATTGGTCAACAGAAAAGACCCAATTCTTCACAACAATGCCTGACTGCATGTCACACAACCAGCACTTCAAAAGTGGAACGAATTGGGCTATGAAGTTTTGCCTCATCTGCCATATTCCCCTGACTTCTTGCCAACTGACTACCACTTCTTCGAGCATCTTGACTGTTTTTTGAAGGGAATATGCTTCCACAACCAGTAGGATATAGAAAATGTTTTCCAAGAGTTCATCAAATCTCGAAGCATGGATTTTTATGCTACAGGATTAAATCAACTTATTTCTTGTTGGCAAAAATGTATTGATTGTAATGGTTCTTATTTTGATTAATAAAGATGTGTTTGAGCCTATTTATAATTATTTAAAATTCAGTCTGAAATCGCAATTACTTTTGCACCACCCTAATCTGGTTCCATCACTTCATGGGAAATGGGGAAACAGTGGAAACAGTGTCAGAATTTATTTTTCTGGGCTCCAAAATCACTGTAGATGGTGACTGCAGCCATGAAATTAAAAGATGCTTACTCCTTGGAAGGAAAGTTATGACCAACCTAGATAGCATATTCAAAAGCAGAGACATTACTTTGCCAACAAAGGTACATCTAGTCAAGGCTATGGTTTTTCCTGTGGTCATGTATGGATGTGAGAGTTGGACTGTGAAGAAGGCTGAGCACTGAAGAATTGATGCTTTTGAACTGTGGTGTTGGAGAAGACTCTTGAGAGTCCCTTGGACTGCAAGGAGATCCAACCAGTCCATTCTGAAGGAGATCAGCCCTGGGTGTTCTTTGGAAGGAATGATGCTAAAGCTGAAACGCCAGTACTTTGGCCACCTCATGCGAAGAGTTGACTCATTGGAAAAGACTCTGATGCTGGGAGAGATTGGGGGCAAGAGGAGAAGGGGACGACAGAGGATGAGATGGCTGGATGGCATCACTGACTTGATGGACGTGAGTCTGAGTGAACTCCGGGAGTTGGTGATGGACAGGGAGGCCTGGCGTGCTGTGATTCATGGGGTCGCAAAGAGTCGGACACGACTGAGCGACTGATCTGATCTGATCTGATCTGATCTGAACAATAGGTGACAGAACCAGAATTCAAGCCCAAATTTGACTCCAAAGGTTGATCTCCCAAAAGGTCAAAGATTTGCCAATGAAATTTTTATCAGTTTTCCTTAGTTACCTATTAAAATAATTTTTTAAATGAATTCCATTTGTATCCTATGTAAAGAGAGGAACATCAATTCCTTTGGTCAGTGAAATACTGTGTTTACTAATACTGGACACGTTAGGTCTTGGGTACAGTCAGTTCTAAGTCAATAATAGCCATGTCTATTTTCCAGGTATTCATTAAAAGTATTTTTGAAGAAGTCTGATTCATGTTTCGGGAGGAGTCTTTCTGTTGACTCTTCATCAAATCTTCTACTTTATGAGATATTAATGTGTACCATTCCACTTAATTTGTTCTTTCTCCTGTCTCTCTTGTGAAACCATCTTAGTACACAATTTTAATTTCCTCAAAAGGAAAAATTACTGAGTTGTTTCTGAATTACCCTTAATTAGACTTGCAAACAATTTTAAGAACCACTTTGAAGTTTCTACCCAAAAGTTGTATCAAAATTTCATGTAAGTCATTTTTTTTTAACTCAAATGTCATTTCAACGCTGGGGAAATAATCTTTTACCTTGAAAGATATAAACATTTCAAACTAAAGAAAAATTTTTGTATTTCTGAGTCCAGGTGAAATGAATCATCTGGCAACTAAAGAACATCTCAACCCGACTATCCTATCTGAATGTTATTGTGGTAAAAAATGGTCTTTCTTGTCCAATGGACTGCTCATTTAATTTGAGGTAGAGCCCCTATAACTACCTCTTTGAGAAATGTTCTGTTTCTGTCATTAAAAGCATCTCTATTTTAGAAGATTTGAATTTTTAAAATATAAATTGGGAGGTAATTGTTTAATGAAAATATGAACCAAAGGATACATTAGATGGTAGGACCGCTAGAGTTCTATTTACAAATGTTTGTTTATATACAGATTTAATAAAGTAAAATATAACTCACAGACATGTATTTATTCACATACTTTATATTGTGAAAACACTATCGCCTATTTTAAGCTTCTTGTAAGAAATTCTGATTTTTCCCACTGTTTATTTGATAGGTATTTCCTTTGTAATGTATTGCTTTTATCCTTGTTATTTCAGCTTTGAACTCAACAGATGTTCAGAATTTGAAGTCTTCTAGCTCATATTAGTGAAGACTTCATAATTTAACTTAAAGTTGTTTATGGAAACTATATGCTGAGAGAGAGATCAACTTCTATTGAAAAGAGAATAGATTAGAGTTAGAGATTAGACTTTGTATTGTGATAAAATACACATAATATACAATTTACCATAGTGACATGTAGTGTGCTCACAATGTTGCACAACCATCACCACTATCTAATTCCAGAACATTTTCATCAACTCAAAAGGAAATCCTTTTGTCACACCTCTTTTCTCCTTCCCCAGTCCCTCCAGTAACCACCAATCTGTTTTCATTCTCTATAGATTTGCCTATTCTGGATATTCCAGATAACTAGAATCCTACAATATGTGACTTTTTAGCTTAATGTTTTCAAGGATCATTCATGTAATAGTATTTCATTCCATTTTATGGCTGAATAATACTCCACAGTAGGGATAGACTACATTTTGTTTATCCATTCATCAGTTGATGTGCATTTGGGTTTTTGATGCCTTTTGGCTATTGTGAATAATGCTGCCCTGAACAAAAACATTATGTACATAATTTTGTTTGAGTGGTTGTTTTTAATGCTCTTGAATACACACACACACACATATATATACTCAGGAGTTGAATTGCTGGGCCGTGTGGTAATTGAGATGAGACAGTTTTGAGTGAAATCTTATTAAATCAATAAATAGTTCCATTTTTTGAGTAGTGGTCATATTGTTGTTTCTCTTGTTATGTTAGCAAGGTTTCTGGACTCCTACAGTTCTCTAGGAAATGTGGCATGGGAGTTTATGCCAGGAGACTACAACATAGCATCACCAACCCACACCCAACATGAGAACTAACCATTTTTTATACAAAGTACCCAGTGATATAAAGGCAGTGGAAGGTTCCCAGCTCTAGCAGGTGTACTAGCATGCACCTTCAAGCAATGAAGGTACTGGCATGTAACCATAGTGTTTCAATAATAACTTTAAAGGCAGATAAAGCGATGGCACCCCACTCCAGTACTCTTGCCTGGAAAATCCCATGGATGGAGGAGCCTGGTAGGCTGCAGTCCATGGGGTCGCTCAGAGTCAGACAGGACTGAACGACTTCACTTTCACTTTTTACCTTCATGCATTGGAGAAGGAAATGGCAACCCACTCCAGTATTCTTGCCTGGAGAATTCCAGGGATGGGGGAGCCTGGTGGGCTGCCATCTATGGGGTCGCACAGAGTCAGACACGACTGAAGCGACTTAGAAGAAGAAGAATCTTAGTCAAATTACAGATGGTTGCCTTGGTTCACTCACTAAACTTCTCTGTATCTTGGTTTCTCCATCTGTACAATGAAGATAATAAACACTGCTTCTCAAGATTGTTATAAGAGCAGAGTCTGGCACATAGTTGGCATTTAAATAAATTTTAGTTCTCATTCCCTCTTATTTTATTGGACTCTTCAAATTGTTCTTCAAGACAACAGTATTTTTCTTCTCATTTTTTCTTTCAGGTGAAAATTAAACTACCAAACACCAACCCTTCTGATATTAAAGTTGACATTCAGGAGATGATCCTAGACCTCCGTACTCCTAATAAGTGAGTAAAACTTGGAGCTAGAATAATGAATGTTATAATATTAATGAATCTTTTGTCAATATCCTTTATAAAAGTGTGTGTAGTTATTTTGTATCACCCCCAAAGTCAGAAGAAAAGTGAAAAAGTCAGTTAATCATTCAGATGTTTGATCTGGTTAATATAAACATAAATATATTTGTAAATACCTAGATTTTTTACCACTGTACATGCGTAGATTTGGAGTAGGTTGATACCACCAAAACATAGTCCCTGACATTCAGATATAGTTTGCTTATCTATGACGAAAAACAGCTGGAGGTGAAAATCTTTTAAGTTGTAAGTCTTGCATGTGATATTTTGGTACAGTGATGGCATGAAAGAAGCAATCTTTAAACGTTTTGGATATTGTGGGGCTCTAAGGTTGTTTGCGAAGAAGGTAATGGCACCCCACTCCAGTACTCTTGCCTGGAAAATCCCATGGACGGAGGAGCCTGGTGGGCTGCAGTCCATGGGGTCGCTAAGAGTCGGACACGACTGAGCGACTTCACTTTCACTTTTCACTTTCATGCATTGGAGAAGGAAATGGCAACCCACTCCAGTGTTCTTGCCTGGAGAATCCCAGGGATGGGGGAGCCTGGTGGCTGCCGTCTATGGGGTCACACAGAGTCGGACACGACTGAAGTGACGTAGCATAGCATAGCATAAGGTTGTTTGATTATATTCATCTAAAAATCAATGAAAAGACTTATCAATTACTTAAAACAAAAATCTAACAGCTAATTTATCACTGGATCCTCAAGTTGCATGAATACATTTTAAATTAATGCAGATGATAGTGGAATAATTCAATTAAATATTTGATATGTTCAAAAATAGTCTTGTTATTATACAAGTTCAAATGCTGTTCCCCAAACACAATATATAAGGTAAAATTCTGATAAAATGTTTACCCTGAAACCTGGATAAATCAACCCTGTCTCTCAAAACTAACTATATAAGGAAGGAATCAATAGAACCTGGCATGTGCTAGATAAAATATCTGAATATCTCATTGCTTTGTTCACTTTTCAGCTGGATGTATAGCAGTTAGCACACTTGGTTGACTGCAGTGGACCTTTGTTAACTCATAGACATTTCAAAATGGGTGTGGGGAGCAGTCAGATGCTAGCATATTATCTTCCTTCCATTATCAGTACCTATAGTTCTTCTCTGTTGATCATAGGGCTTTGAGAAAATAACAAAATTAGATCTCTGCTACAAAAGACTTCTATGTGTAAACACACCAATGTACATGAGTAGCTTAACTTTGATTTCTACAATAGAGGAATTTAACTACAAATGACCTACAGAGGAATACATATCAAATATTTTCTCCTTACTTAATATAATTTTAAAAATATATTCACTCAAAAATTGTCTCATGTTATGAAAATCACATTCCTTATTTTCACCATTGACATCAAGGAGTATAGTAATTTTTTCATTACATGCTATACACACATTTACTCTTTCCACACAACCTTTGCAAGGGAAGTTGGTTAAATGAGCAGTCAATCTTCCATGATATTTGTGCACTTGTTAAAAGCACAGACATCTACACACCATGGAGTTAATTTCCATTCCCGTAGCGGTTCTCACTGTCTCCATCAATCTTTAGGCAGCTGCTCTGGCTATGCTGTCATTCCAGATATCTTTCAAAGCCCACTAAATGAAAGACTCACACAGAGATATTTTTCCAAATAGAATGTGGGCTGCAGTAGGTCATTTGGATCATACAGTACTTATATATTAAATGCTCAGCACATAAAAGTACTGTCTGTTAAGAAAAAGGTCATTAATTAAGAGAGAAGAAAGAATTAAAATTTTTAGCTCTTTTCCTAAAAACTCAAACATTCTTTGGAGCCCTGTTATTATCTGAACTAGTATTATTGGAAATGTGTCTTGTTTTGAGTTTGCCGATATTCACATCTACTTTCTTTAGTTTCTAACTTTGACACCCTGTAACACTATGCTTACTGGTTTCAAGAAGCATAACAGTGGACATTCTGTTCATGTACCTATAAGGGAAAATGAGCGGAATTATTTTAACTAAATTGACTAGATATCAATCTATTGATAGTCAATTGCATTAAAATTATGAATAAAACCCAGATTTTTAGCATTTTAGAATGAAAAGAAATGTTTGCTGAATCCTTCATTTTGAAAAACTGGTTGTTTTGGCATATAGATTCCCAACAGGGTAGATAGAAAGGAGGAAAGATAGGTGAAATTCTATAATGTCTCAAAATCCCTGGACTTTATCTTCATATGGGGTTTGATTATTTTTTAAGATGGATTCTTAGAATATCTTCAATGAATTCCTTGAATGTGATAATAAAAACACATTCTAAAGATAAACATGAGTTAATTTCTGGTTGTTTGTTACTTTAGATTATCTCACTTTTGCTGTGCTCCTTTGATTTAGATTGAATTGACTGATATTCAAAGACATAAACACCTAAAAAAAAGTTTTCTAAATGGAATAGTGAATTGCAGCTCAGTAGCTGTTTCTGCTTTCTTTGAAAATAGTTATATATCTCCAACAGGAAACCTTAAAAAGGCCATATCTTTTTTAAGCCCAGATATGTAAATCAAATAATTCATAAACTACATAAAATAAAAAGTACATTATGTGAATATGCACAGAACAAGGTTGTTGTATATTTAAATCTCTTGGCAAGAAACATCAACTTGAATTCTCTAATATAAATTTAAGCATATAAGTCTCAAAACTAGAATTCACTGTATAGATATTTTTTTGTTTTTACTTTCATATATTATTATTTGCATTTAAATAATTTCTAAAGAAAAGCAACACTGGAGAGACTTTTTTTTTTACTTTTTATTTTGTATTGGAGTATAGCCAATTAACAATGTTGTGATAGTTTTAGGTGGACAGCAAAAGGACTCAGCCAATATGCATGTATCCATTCTCCTCCAAACTTCTCTCCTATCCAGGCTACCACATAACATTGAGCAGAGTTCCCTGTGCTACATAGTAGGACCTTGTTGGTTATCCATTTAACACTGGATAAACATTTGATCAGTGATTAAACTTTAGCTTTTTAAAAAGCAAATATTTTTCAATGTAAAGGCAGAGAGATTGGGTTTAAATGTTCATTCATATTTTATTATAGTACTGATCTATACTAGTTATTCAAATATCATTTTCTAGTGACCTATTTGCTCTTAATTCATTTATTCGTTCACTCAACAAATAATACTTTCCTTCTTTTAAGAGCCTAAATAAGTTACACAGTTTCTACTCAAAATTTTTGTATGTGAAACTATACTACTAAGGACTAGACAAAAATGCAGGGATGGATGGATCATTCCAATGGCCACTAACTGTCTTTTTTTTTTAATTTATTTCTTTCTGGACAGAGAAGTGCACATTATCATTGGAACTTCTTCAGCTGATTTATAGTTGTCTTTTGGTGCAATGAAACTGTCACCACTGAGCTTTGCTTTCTTTTAAAAGTGAATATATTATCATTTGTAGAATAAGGGATGAAGCAAATCTAACTCTAGTACAACCTATATTGTAAACAACTTTAAAAAGATGGACTCTCAGGAACTCCCTGGATGTCCAGTGGTTAGAACTTGGCACTTTTACTGCCAAGGGCACGGTTTAATCCCTGGTTGGGGAACTAAGATCCTGCAAGCTTCATGGTACAGTCAAAAAAAAAAAAAAAAAAAAAAGATGGACTCTACATGGTTTTTGCACCCACTTTTTTTTTTAAGATTCCAAATATTACAGGGTATATTAAAATACATTGCGATTTCATTACTTCAAGTGGAGAGAATTGTTTCTCCTACCCTAAATATCTGGAATGGAACAAAAGTAACAGAAAACTTCTCCTTTAGGTTCCAGAGCTGTGTGATAAATACTTTTAATGAGCCCAGTTTCCTGAATTTAGGTCTTTGCAAATGAATAATGAGGAGACTGATTTTCGAGGATTTTGTTTTCAAATACTAGTTCTTTGTACAAGTATTCAATAAGTACCCCCTAAAAATTACCCAAATTACCATATTCCTTTACCAATTTGGATCTTATACCTCCTAAAAGAGCTTTTCTGTCCACTTTTTATAGAGATCCTCAAGCCCTCTCTGTTGAGAATGTGAGGTAACAAGTGCTTCATGTATTTAATTTTCTTCAGATACCAGCATGTGCTGACCCCATGCATAATTCCAATTCATACCACTATGACATATTTATGGATGTCTCATCCTAGCCATGCGTCTGAAGCATACAGCTATCCAGCAACTGAGCCATAAACTACAAACTACACTCAGCAGTCTCTCACAGGAAATTTCTGTCAATGTAAAGTAGAAAGAACCAGAGGCAAGCAAAAGAAAGCACTTTCATTGATTGGGTATTGAAATCACTGCAGGCCTGAATTTCAATAACTACACCTGGAGTAGAGATTCAGTTTAAAGTAATGTTAGCAGAATTATTGTAGAACTAGTTGAATTTCAGATTTCTGTCAGGCAGTCACATTTCTTTTACACATAAGGATGACTGGCAACAGATCTATCCAAACAACTTAAAGTTGCAGTGGTTCTATTTCTATGCCAATAAACACAGCCTGAGACTATGTTTATATAATGCAAAATGAGGTCAATTTAGAAAAAAAAGCTTGCTTGCTTGCTAAGGCACTTCAGTCTTGTCTGTCTCTTTGTGACCCTATGGACTGTAGCCTGCCAGGCTCCTCTATCCATGGGATTCTCCAGGCAAGAATACTGGAGTAGGTTGCCATGCCCTCCTCCAGGGGATCTTCCCAACCCAGGGATCAAATCCAAGTCTTTTAAGTCTCCTGCATTGAGGGGTGGTCCAAACAGCTGCTTGGATTTTTAGGGCCAGAAAAAAAAAAGGTATACTATTTGTGTTAATTAGGCATATTTTTGATCCAGTATTCATACTGTCTAGTTTTTTGGTCCCTAACATTGCGATGATATATATTGCTTCCCATTGCCTTTATTAAAAGTGGTATCTTCTTGGTGTCACTGGTTCTAGGTTTTTATTTTGTTTTTCAGGAAGCTGCTGCTAACCCTTCCCCATCCTGTGGACTGCAGCAGTGCCACCGCCTTCTATATACTTGATGTTGAGACTCTCGAAGTCACCATGACTATGAAACGAGAGTTGGATTTCATTAATTTTTTATGAAACAGTGTGGACAAGGATGAAAAGTGGCAAATAACACTGATTAAAAAATAAAAAAACTTTGAAAAAATTAGTTAATGTTTTCTGTCTTCTCTATTATTCTGACATATTGAAAAAGGGCTTATGTTCAATTCTAGTGCTATTCTGATCATTTACAGTCATTTATATTAATCTAGTAGGAAATAGTGTTTTCTCATACTAATAAGCTATCCCATTTTTATAGTGATAGCTGGATGGAATTTACAGGTTAACCAGTTAGATTGCTACATGCCCATTAAATAACTGAAATATGACCATGAAATGGTTGGTTCACTTACTTCAATAGTCTAAAGGCCTTAAGCCATTTGATTATACCATGATACAATCAGTAACATAGGAATTGGTCATTATGATCACCAGAAAAGTTTAATTGATTTCCTTTTTTATTTAATCAAAGGATTTCTAGTGTTCTCTGTTTAGGCTCTCACTATTGTTCAGGAACATACAAATAACAGAAGATTATAAATATACAAGGCTTCCCTTGTAGCTCAGTCGGTAAAGAATCTGCCTGCAGTGCAGGAGACCAGGGTTGGATCACTGGGTTGGAAGATCCCCTGGAGGAGGAAATGGCAACCCACTCCAATATCCTTGCCTGGAAAATCTCATGGACAGAGGAGCCTGGTGAGCTGCAGTCCATGGGGTCACAAAGAGTCGAGCATGACTGAGCAACTAACACACACAACTAACACATAAATAGTTTGATGCACCATACTAACAACCTGTTTTACCTGAATAAGAAATACTCTTGAACACACAGTGTTATTCGGCTTCCTCAGTCTTGCTCTCAGTGTTTGGATCTATTTAGGTTAAAATCTTTTCCTTTTGTGCACTAATAATTATTAACAATGCCTCTTTGGGTACTGTGTTTATATTTAGTAGTTGAATTCCTTGACACTTGAATACAAATAAAAATGTGTGCATTTACAAATACTATTCTCTCTCATTTCCTATATTTATTCATAATTGGACATACTTATTTTATGAATTATGTCAATGTGCCCTGCCTCTTCTGTACTATATAGCATAACTTTATTTTAGAATTATTTATGAATAAATCATATTTTAAAACTTGCGTGACTTAGTCTTACACATCATTGCAGAAATCTGGAGTTACCTGGGGGTAAGTTTTGAAAAGAGATAATGGAAAGATGTGAGCTATTGTGATGTGATGTGAGCTAAATACTCAAGCAGATATTTTCTAAGCTTAATTATACAGACAACTATGAAGCATCTAGTTTGTGACTAGATCAAGTAAAAGGAAAAGACTGAGATTTTGGGAAAAGTGGTTGTGTTAAAACACTAAATTCTTGCAGAGAATTTGACTTTGAAATTACCACCAAGACTTTCTTCTCTGGAGGCAGGAGTTGAGGGTGGTATTAACTGAAAGGAAATTAGTGTCTGTGAATTTAAGTCCATGATGTTACAGAATGAAGAGTGTCCTACTTTGCTTTCATAAGATCTTTTTAAAAAGCTGTATTTTAAGAATTTAAGATTGCACCCTAAACTTTAAACTCTGGAATAAGCCTAAACAGTAACCAATATTTTTCTTCTCTAGAGAGCAACACTGAGTCAGTGGAAATTGTATCTTTTTTTTCCCCTGTGTACTGGCCCTAATTACAAAGACCATTATTATTCAAACTGACAATGTGTACAAGTTGTCCCTGGAAGAAAAGATAGAGCATATCCAGGTCAACTTGAATCAGGCTTTGGTTATGTGAAACTGTATCAGTTTTATAATGCAACAGTGCTTCAAGACAATGAAACGTGATCCAGTAATTTATACCCATCCAGAAATCATCCTACTTCACTGTCTTTGGCTTCAGAAGTAACAACTTCATTATCACTGTTGTTTGTTTTTAAACTAATTCACAGGACTTTTCTCCTTTAAATAGGAATCCTCCACTAAAGCAAATGTAGATAAAGAGAATACAAAAGGAAATTTATCTTCTCAGAATTTTTCATGGCCTCTCAGCCATGACCCAGAGAACTGGAAGTTAAAACCAGGATTGTGGCATATTATTAACCTTCTCCTTCATGAACTTTACCTCCCTTGTTGGTTTTATAATCTCTGGTTGACTTTGTACAGATTCATTCATTCATGCACTCATTAATTAATTCTTTCAACAGATACTTACTTAGCATTTATCACATGCTGGGCACTATGTTAGATGCTAGGCATATAGCAATGAGCAAACTAGATGTGGTCATTGTCCTCATGGAGCAAGTAGTTTAGCAAAGGAGACCCAACAATAACCAAGTAAACACATAAACATATATTTTCAAATTTATTATTAGTATGAAGGAAAAGAAAGGGTGCTTTTGAGAATATCAGAAAAACCAAACCTAGTCTGGGAAAGGAGAGAAGAAAAGGCTTCCCAAAAGATTTGATACTCAACTGAAACATGGAGAATACCTAGGATTTAACCATGCAAAGGGAGTGTTGAGGGAAGGAAGGTAATAGGGCTTCTAGATGCTAGGAGTAGCAAATGTGAAGACCCAGAATGGAAACAACCTGGAGCACAGAGTTCAAGGAAATGAAAGTCAGTGCAGCTGGAGTAGAATGAACCTGGCAATGACTGGTGGTAACGTTGGAAATGCAGGCTGCAGCAATGTCATGTAAACTTTACAGGCTAAGGTTAGGAATTTGAATTTATTCTAAGTATTTTGGAGAAGAGGATGTATTGGGAGGCAAGAATGAAAATGGGGAGACCACTTAGGAGACTGTAGCCCAGGCAAGTTATTCTACACTTCATCCTAAGTAAAATTCATTGTTAATTTTTTTGTATTTAGAAAAAAAACTGCATGCTTACACAGTCCAAGCAGGAAACTTTAACAATACAGAAAAGCTCTTCAAAAATAAAGCAAAAATTTCCTACCATGGGCCGGGACCAGGGTCCAGTGCAGAGAGCCCTTCGTCCTGGGACAGGGGGCGCGGCCAGTAAGTTTTATTTTTCTTTTAGAAAAAGAAATAAAGGAAAAATAAAGCAAAAATTAAAATCACCTGTAAGCAAACAAACCATAAATAACCACTCTTAATCATTTTTAATGCTTCTTTCTAACCCTTTTTTCTAATGCATAATAGATATTATTTTTCTGCAAATAGGAAGATAACACACAAACTGGTTTTATAACCTACATTCTTTTAATTTCCAACTGCATTCTTTTGTATCATCTGTTTCTGGAAATTCCAGTTGTGTTGCATTGTGATAAAAGAGTGTGATAAATGATCCATGTGTATTTTTAAAGAATGAATATTAAATAATGAATATTCTATAATTATTGGGTACAGAATTCTATACATATATATATAAATTCAAGGTTTTTTAATATTTTAATTTTATTGAAGTATAGTTTATTTATAATGTTGTGTTTCAACTTAAATATTTTAAAACAGTGTTGTTCCAATCTTATACATTCTTGTTAATTTTTGGCCTGCTTTCTGTAGCAACATGAACAGGTGTATTAAAATTTACCAATGATGATAGATTTGGTCAAATCTCCTTGTAATTCTGTCAATTTTTGCTTTATATAGCTTAAGACAATATATTTAGGCCCAGACAGACTTAAAATTGTTCTATCTTCCTGGTGGATTATTCCTTTCATCAATATTCTGTGACACTCTCTATCTCTAATAATATTTTTTGCTTTAAATATTTTTGATTAACATTAACATAGCTACATCAACTTTTTAGTATTTGCCTGGCATATCTTTTCCCATCACTTTCCATGCCTGTATGTTTTAGGTATGATGTTTATGAACAGAATTTAGATAAATTTTGGATTTGGGGATGGGGGTTGAGGCTGTGCTGTGTAGCATGCAGGATCTTAGTTCCCCAGCCAGGGATCAAACCTGGGCCCTTTGCATTGGCAGCACAGAATCTTAACCACTGGACAACAAGGGAAGTCCCAAATTTTGGATTTTTACAATTTTTAATATTATTTAAATCCTCCACATTTTAGCACTTCTCTTATATTTTATACGATTTTCTTCTTTTTTAATAATTTCATTTATTTATTTTTGGCTATGCTGGATCTTCTTTGCGGTGCAGGCTTTTTTTTTTTAATTTAATTTAATTTTTATTTTTTTTAATTTTATTTTATTTTTAAACTTTACAATATTGTATTGGTTTTGCCAAACATCGAAATGAATCTGCCACAGGTATACATGTGTTCCCCATCCTGAACCCTCCTCCCTCCTCCCTCCCCATACCATCCCTCTGGGTCGTCCCAGTGCGGTGCAGGCTTTTCTCTAGTGGTGATGGGAGCGGGGGTGCTACTCTCTAGTTGTGGTATGCAGGCTTCTCACTGCAGTGGTTTCTCTTGTTGAGGAGCACAGGCTTTAGGGCACACAGGCTTCAGTAGTTGTGGCTCCTGGGCTCTAGAGCACAGGCTCAATAGCTGTGTCGTATGGGCTTAGTTGCTCCATGGCATGTGGGATCTTCCCAGATCAGAGATTGAACCTGTGTCTCCTGCATTGGCAGGCAGTTTCTTTACCACTGAGCCACCAGGGAAGCTCTTGGATTTTTAAATGCAACAAAGATTCTGTCTTTAAAGTCACATGTTTTAGTCCAGTTACATTTATTTTGATTAATGATACACTTGATTTATTAATGATTTATTTCTATCACCTTATCATGGGATTTCTGTCTTATTCTGCTTTTTTCTATGCTTTTTTTCCTCCTTTCTTGCCTTTTTTCTATTAGTTTTCAAAATCTTTTTTTCCTTCTACTGATTTGAAAGTTATATATACATTTTTTAAAACTTTGAATGTCTACAGTTTCTCGATAGTTCTACCCACTTTAAACAAAATTTAAGAACATAGAAAGTTTTTTTTTTGCATAATGAATGTGTTTATTATAAATTTTACTAATATAAAAGATGTGTAGCATACAATTTACAAATCATCATAAAATATTATTTTAGAGTACATTCCATAGGCCCAATTAAATCTCACAAAATGTTTTCACTGATTTTTTTTTAATTAATTTAATTTTATTTTATTTTTAAACTTTACATAACTGTATTAGTTTTGCCAAATATCAAAATGAATCCGCCACAGGTATACATGTGTTCCCCATCCTGAACCCTCCTCCCTCCTCCCTCCCCATTCCATCCCTCTGGGTCGTCCCAGTGCACCAGCCCCAAGCATCCAGTTTCGTGCATCGAACCTGGACTGGCAACTCATTTCATACATGATAAGAAAGTTTTAACTAAAGCGTACCTCTCCAATTTTGTTTTCATACCCCAAATTATCCATCATCCTCATTATTGTTTTGTTTTGTTTTGTTTTTACAGCCAATGCTTATTTAGATCTACCCACATGTGTATCAATGCTTTGCTCACCATTCCTTTTTCCACATCAGTGCTTCCTTTCTGAATTGCATACTTTAAGTATTTCTTTCAGCAACAGTTTATGAGTTCTTGATTCTCTCAGTTCATTTCTAGAAATGTTTTTATTGCCCTCACTCTTGGACAATAATTTAGCTGGGCTTAGAAATCTAGGTTGACAGTTATTTTCCTTCAGAATTTTGAAGATACTGTTTACCTGTGTTCTGGCTTAAATTTTGTAATTTAAAAGTCTGCTGTCAATCTCATTGTTCCTTTGAAGGTAATCTATCTATCCTGTCTGGTAGTTTTAAGATTTTTCTCTTTCTTTTGGGTGTTTTGCAGTTTGATTATAATATGTCTGAATATATATTTAATTGTATTTATTTTGTTCAACACTTGTTTTTAAATGTTTCATCAGTCCTGGAAAATCCCCAGCCATTATGTACTCGAATATTTCCTTTCTTCCATTCTGTTTTCCTTCTGGAACTCTTCTTAGGCTGGACCTTTCATTCTATACTCAGTCATATTTTCCATCTCTATTTTTCCTTAATATTGGGTAATGTTCTCAAATCTATTATCCCCCAGCTCAGTGATTCTCAGGATTCTAATCTTGCTGGTGATTGTGTCCACTGACCCCCACTCATGGTAGATCATTTATTCTTGTGGGTTTTGCAATATCTTCCTTAATTGGGCTTTAAAAAATTTCTTAGTCTGTGTTGAGGGAGCAGCCCTTCAAGGTGGTTTTACCTTTGCTTTTTCCGAGAGCCTCGGTACAGTTTTCCTGGTCATGCAGGTAGTATAAATTAAAACCCAAAGCTCACAAGAGTTTCAGGCCTGTGCTTTAAATTCTCAGAAGAAATTTTTTCTTCCATCTTTGACTTACCAGCTGATAAACTTACTGGTTTGCCTATGCCAAAGATGCAGATTTTGTTTCTACTCCAACCTTTTATAGAGAGCATAGCCCTTCCAGGGGATCTTTAGGATGGGTCCAAGATCTTGGGTCCAAGACCTCATCTCCTATCCCTGTGGTTCTTTTCTTTTCTTTTTTCTTTTTTTTGGGCTGTGCTGGGTCTGTGCATGGGCTTTATTTAATTGCAGTGATCAGGAGCTACTCTTAGTTCTCTTAGTTGCAGTGGAAGGTCTTCTTATCGTGGTGGCTTCTCTTGTTGCTGAGCATGGGCTCTAGACACGTGGGCTTTAGTAGTTGTGGCTCATGGGCTGAGTTGCCCCATGGTATGTTGGATCTTCTCAGACCATGGATTGAAGCCACACCCCCTGCATTGGCAAGTGGACTCTTAACCACTGGACCACCAGGGAAGTCCCTTGTGGTTCTTAAAAGCTGAAGCTTCCTTCCCAGGGTAACCTCAGCTCTCACTCACAAGATTATAACTCTGATTTTCCGTTTCCTCTTCATTTCTGGCACCTAGGAGTTTTCCTTTATTTCTTGTGAAATTAGTTATGCAATTAAAAAAATGTTTTTGTATTTTATCTTGCACTCACAGAGGTTATTTTTTGGGGCTCCAAAATTGCTACAGATGGTGACTGCAGCCATGAAATTAAAAGACACTTGGTCCTTGGAAGAAAAGCTATAACAGACATAGACAGCATATTAAAATGAAGAGACATCATTTTGTCAATAAAGGTATGTCTAGTCAAAGCTATGGTTTCTCCAGTAGTCATGTATGGATGTGAGAGTTGGACTATAATAAAGCTGAGTGCCGAAGAATTGATGCTTTTGAACTGTGGTGTTGGAGAAGACTCTTGAGAGTCCCTTGGACTGCAAGGAGATCCAACCAGTCCATCCTAAAGGAAATCAGTCTTGAATGTTCATTGGAAGGACTGATGCTGAAGCTGAAACTCCAATACTTTGTCCAACTGATGCGAAGAACTGACTCATTGGAAAAGACCCTGATGCTGGGAAAGATTGAAGGTGGGAGGAGAAGGGGACAACAGAGGATAAGATGGTTGGATGGCATCACCGACTCGATGGACGTCAGTTTGAGCAAGCTTTGGGAGTTGGTGATGGACAGGGACGTCTGGCATGCTGCAGTCCATGGGGTCCCAAAGAGCCGGACGTGACTGAGCAACTGAACTGAACTGAACACACAGGTTTGTATCAAAAGGGTTTTTAGTTAATTTAATCAGTCATGTTGCCAGAAATGGCCAATCAGCTTTCTTAATTTAGCAAAATATTTTTAATATCTTCCCATGTTAATATTCTTCAACACAATTGTTGCAGATTGAATTTCCCAGAAATCAAACTCCAACTCAGCAACAGTATATTAGCGAGTGCTCTTGGGATCAAACCTGTGGGAGGAAGGAAAGGAAAACAGATTGGACAAAGAGAGAAGTTGGGCTGCAATGCAGTCACAAGGCCTTAGCACACCACTTAGGGAGCTCTGAATCTGTAATAATCTCCTAGAATTGTCCCCAGTTGGAGAAAGGAGGCTGAACCTTTATATTCCATCATTGACTGGTCATTGAATGCAAGCTCCTCCTTGGAAGAGAGTGTAACCTTGAGGTAGGTGACTCTGTTTGGCTGAGTTCCCAGAAAAAGCTGACAGCTGAGGACAGTATGCCAGCAGCTCTGCTAGCTGCTGGAGGAATAAGGCCTTCTGTCTTACAGCAGAATCTGTGTGCACATAATAGTGTCCATGACAATGATTTTAAATGGTTTCAGAGCATCCCATCACATGTATTTAACACAATTTACTGATTCTACATAACCAATAATAATGGACTCAGTCATGTTCAATTCTTTGTGACCCCACGGACTATAGCCTACCAGACTCCTCTGTCCATGGGATTTTCCAAGCAATAGTACTGGAGTGGGTTGCCATTTCTTTCTTCAGGAGATCTTCCCAATCCAGGGATCGAACCTGGGTTTCCCGCATTGTAGACAGATGCTTTACTGTCTGAGCCACCAGGGAAGTCAATAATGGACTAGCTATTGCTAATTTTTCTATATCAATAATACTGATAAGAACATTATTGTACTTTCTCTTTGTCCACTTGTTTCCTTAAGTTAAATTCGTAGAAGTGAAATCATTAGATACACACCTTTAAAAATATTTTTATTCTTTAGCCAATTTGCCTATCAAAATGCTTATACTGGTGTGTATTTCCAAAAAAAATGTATGAGTACCCATTTCCCTACATTCTAAGAAATCCTGAAAAATCATCATGCCTTTTCATCATTTCCAGTTTAATAAGAAAAAATAGCATCATGTCATTTTCACAAATGACCTTCTTTGACATTGTTTTGTGTTTTTTTCCACCTATTGCTAGTGATGCCTGTGGCACTCACTTGGGCCTGTACTACCTGTGAGGAGGCCCCATAGACAGTTCCCCATGCGTGTGTTGTCATTTCAGTCATTTCTGATTGTTTGCAACCCCATGGACTGTAGCCCGCCAGGCTCCTCTGTCCATGGGATTCTCCAGGCAAGAATACTGGAGTGGGTTGCCATGCCCTCCTCCAGGGGATCTTCCTGACCCAGAGATAGAACCTGTGTCTCCTGCATCTCCTGTATTGCAGGCAGATTCTTTACCCCTGAGCCACCAGGAAAGCCCCAGAGAATTCCCCAACTGGAGCCAAAGTTGTGGCAAGACTGACCCTTGTGGTTGTAATTATAATTGCAAGGCACACTTCTGCCACAACCATCAGGGAACTTTGAAAAAACAAGGTATGTTACTTAGGTTCTAGACAAGGTTACAAGTTTCTGGACAGTACACAGCATGTCCAAGGGCCACAGAGAGAAGTCATGGGTAAAAAGAGAGTGTGTGGAACTGGGATTCTGCCTTTGCTGGGTTAAAGGATGAAGTGCCCGAGGTTCCCCTTCATTGGTAAACATGAGAGCAAGAATTAAAGCACAGTAAAGGAAATGTAAGCGATCAGTTATCTAGGTCACTCAGGGCTTTCTAAATCGAGAACTTCATAGGTGGGGTGGCCTGGCTCTTTATCTACTTGTGGAGCTGGCACTATGTTTATTGAAGATGGATATCTTTGAAATGGATGCCACAGCAATTGAAAGCTTAACATCAAGCACGTATTACAATCAAAAAAGCCAATTGTTGGGCATTTACACTACAGACATACTAGTGAGGTTGAACAGTGTTTCATAACATGTATTGGCTGTTTATGTTCTCACTTTTGAGGACTGTTTTTCTTTCAATCATTTTACTATTAGACTATTTAACTTTTTCTTATTGATTTGTAAAATTTCTTATATTTTAACAATATCAAGAGATTTCCCTGGTGGTGGCTCAGCTGGTAAAGAATCTGCCTGCAATGTGGGAGACCTGGGTTTGATCCCTGGGTTGGGAAGATCCCCTGCAGAAGGGAAAAGCTACCCACTCCAGTATTCTGGCCTGGAGAACTCCATGGACTGTATAGTGCATGGGGTTGCAAAGAGTTGGACATGACTGAACGACTTTCTCACACTCCCTGGTGGTTCAATGGCTAAGACTCCACACTCCTAATGCGGTGGGCACAGTCCCCCTGATTGGGGGACTAAGATCCCGAATGCTGCAACTAAGACCCAGCACAGCCAAATTTGGTTATTTTACAAAATGCGTGCATGCTCAGTCACTCAGTTATGTCTGACTCTTTGAGACTCCATGGACTGTAGCTTGCCAGGTCCTCTGTCCATGGGATTTTCCAGGCAAGAATACTGGAGTGGGTTGCCATTTCCTACTCCAGGGGATCTTCCCAACCCAAGGATTGAACTTGCATCTCTTGCATCTCCTGCATTGGCAGGTGGATTCCTTACCACTGTATCACCTATTTCCCCCAGAATATTATTTATCTTTTAATTTTTAGTATTTTAGAAGAAAGTTTTTATTGTTATGTGTCGTTTTTGTAGACAGATTATCCATTTTATTTTGGTGATTTTAAGGTTTCATCTTCTACTTTTAAACTATAGCCATTAGAAGTTTATTTTAGAACAATTAAATTTCAGCCTTCTAATACTAGATTTGAGCATTATAAGATACATTTAAAACATTCACTGTCACACTCTGGCTTCTCCCATTTAATTTTACCATGAAATCACCCATAAATTATGCTGTTAGAAGAACAGTTGATGATTTGTAACATATTACAGTAACAGAATTTGAGTTGCAATGCACTTTTAGTCAACTCTTCTGACAAGATAATTTTTCAGTGTTTCTATTTGACTTTAAAATGCATTCACATATGTATGAATAGGTATTACACTGAATTTACACTAGTACAAATTTAAGAAGCTTCATTATAAACACTCAACTAGAGAGGTGCTGAAAAGCAACCTTTTCTCCTCATCCTGACTATGTTTTGTTTTGTTTGTTTCATCCTGCATGTTGAAAAGGACCGTATCACCTTTCAACCTAAGCAGGGCTTTAATCTAAAAGTACTGTCTGAATATTTCCACATTCAGTAGTGGTATGGGGTGGAGGAAGTTGAACAGATAGGTAGTAAGAGCAAAGGTAATTTTTTTGTTTACAATCTTATGAATAACTGAGAGGACACAGAGAAAGGCAAGGTCAAGGTTAACATGGACTCTTTATGCAAATAAGAAAAAGCTACCCTGCCTCATGCATTGACAAAAAAGCCCCCCAAAAGCATCCTCCCCAAAAGACCAGTAACAAAAAGGCACACTCCCCAGAAGCCAATTAGGAAGAGGCACTATACAGGGCCTATCATGAATTTGGGGCTCAATTTGCTCCCTTTTACTCAATGCCTTTGGCCCTAGACAACTTCATGCAGTCCTTCTTCCTCTACATCCTCCGTTTTTTTCTTTACAATCCTTGTTGTACTAAAAGGCAGTTGAGGAATCTGAATAAAGTCTATAGTTCAGTTAATATTAGTGTGCATGCATACATACTAAGTCGCTTCAGTCATGTCCAACATATTTCAGTAACAGAATTTGAGTTGCAATCCTATGGACTGTAGCCTGCCAGGTTCCACTGTCCAGGGGATTCTCCTGGCAAGAATACTGGAGTGGGTTGCCGTGTCCTCCTCCAGGGGATCTTCCTGACCTAAGGATCCAATCTGCTTTTCTTATGTCTTCTGTAGTGGCAGGCAAGTTCTTAACCACTAGTGCCACCTGAGAAGCCCTAATATTATTTTACCAAGGTTAATATTTCAGTTTTGATAATTGTACTATGGTAATACAAGATCTTTACATTAGGAGAACCTAGGTAAACTATGAAAACCATCTACACATTTTATGACACTTTTTGTGAGTCTAAAACTCTTTCAAAATAAAAAGTTTGTTCTAAAAATCAGTAGAGGGACTTCCCTGGTGGTCCAGTGGCTAAGACTCTGTGCTTTCAGTGCAGGAGGCCAGGGTTCGATCCCTGATCAGGGAACTAGATCCCAAATGCTGCAACTAAGAATTCGTGTGCCACAGCTAAAGATCCCACATGCTGCAACTAAGACCCAGTGCAACCAAATAAATGAATAAAAACAATTTTTAAAAAAGTCAGTAGGGGATAAAATCTACTGGAGAAGGGAATGGCTACCCACTCTAGTATTCTTGCCTGGAGAATTCCAAGGACAGAACAAGCTGGCAAGCTACAGTCCATGGGATCGCAAAGAGTCAGACATGACTGAGCAAGTAACACCTTCAGAGGAGAAAAACAGCTATAGAATTATAATTATAGCATCACTGCTCTGTCTGCCTTTTGTAGCTTGGGGCTCTCTTTATTTTTTTCCCTTTTTACCTGTGGAGTGTTTCAAGTTTTGCTGAATACACTCAGCCAATATGTTTGTAGATGACAGCTGATTTTATTTTGCAAATACAATCTGTTCAATATAAAGACATAAAAAAAACACAATGAGCTCAATCTCAATTCTTGCTAGACACTTTAGAGGTGCTGTATAGAAGTATACAGTCAAAAAACCTACAGTATAGTTTGGAAAATAGGAGCAGCACATGATACAAAAGCAAACAAATTATATATATATATATATATATATATATATATATATATATACACACACACACACATTCACACACACACACACACACACACACACACACGTGTGTGTGTGTGTGTGAGTTAAATTGCAGGATGTTAGCAAAAGTGGTCTGGCAACCCACTCTAGTACTCTTGCCTGGAAAATCCCATAGACGGAGGGGCCTGGTAGGCTACAGTCCATGGGGTTGCTAGGAGTCAGACACAACTGAGCGACTTCACTTTCACTTTTCACTTTCATGCATTGGAGAAGGAAATGGCAACCCACTCCAGTGTTCTTGCCTGGAGAATCCCAGGGACAGGGAGCCTGGTGGGCTGCCGTCTATGGGGTCGCACAGAGTCAGATATGACTGAAGCAACTTAGCAGCAGCAGCAGCAAAAGTGGTAGTGTAAGGACTGCTGAAAATCCTCTTCTCCATAAAAGCAGTGAGAAAACTAGCAAAAATTCTTAAGGATTAACTAAGAACTCTAGAAATTTAACAAAAAAGCTTGCAATAATCCACGGAATTTAAGGAACATGGCTGTATCTGAGTAAAAATAGAAAGATTTATGGCACTATAACTTACTGTATTTCTACCTCCACCTTTTCCCTGATTTCACAGTAACTTTGAAAATCAGTGGCCAAAATCATGGTGAAAACAAGCAGCCTAGAAGTCAGTGGAGGGAGCAAAATTAGGTTGGAGCTTGTGTTGATTAATTGTATGTGTCAACATGACTGGATCATAGAGTGTCCAGATATTTGGCTAATCATTATTTCTCGGTGTGTCTGTGAGGGTATTTCTGGTTAAAATTAGCATTTTGAATCTATGGATTCAGTAAAGCGGTTTGCCCTCAGAGAAACAGAACCAATAAGAGATATATATGTGTGTATAGATGTAGATTTATTATAAGGAATTGGCTTAGACAATTACAGAGGCTGAGAAAGGCTCTAATTAATGCAGGACTGCTTCAAGTTCCACACCTAGTATTACTCTGATACCTAAACAAGCAAAGACATCACAAGAAAACTACAGATAAATATTCTTTATGAATATAGATGTAAAAGTTCTGAACAAAATAGTAGCAAACTAAATCTAGCAACATATCAAAAGGATCATACACCACGACTGAGTGGGATTCATCCCAGGATGGAAGGTTGGTTCAACAGATGAAAATAAATCAGTGTATAACATATTAATAAAATAGAGGACAAAAACCACATGATCATCTCAATAGATACAGAAAAAGCATTTGACAAAATTAAATACTCTTCATGACAAAAACATTCAACAAATTAGAAATAGAAGGAAATTTCCTCGCCCTAATAAAAGGCATCTATGAAAAACCCTCAGCCAACATACTTAATGGTGAAAGGCAGAAAGATTTCCCCCTAAGATCTGGAACAAAACAAGGAGGTCCACTCTTACCACTTCTATTCAACAGTTGACTGAAAGTTCTAACCTCCAGAAAAAGAGATAAAAGTCATCCATACTGGAAAAGAAGTAGTAAAACTATTTGCAGATAACATGGTCTTGTATATAGAGCCAGATCGACAGATTTTTGTACATAGAAAATCAAGACCCCTCAAAAAAACTCATAGAGTTAATAGCTGAGTTAACCAGAGCTGTACGAAATAAGATCAACCTACAAAAACCTGTTGTATTTCTATAAACTAGGAATGAACAACGTGAAAATGAATCAAGTAAACAATTAGCATTTACTTTGGCATGCATTTGTGCTCAGTCATGTTGGACTCTTTGCGACCCTATGGACTATAGTCCATCAGGCTCTTCTGTCCATGGGATTTTCCAGGCAAAAATACATGAGTGGGTTGCCTTTTCATACCCCAGGTGATCTTCCCAACCCAGGAATTAAACCCATGTCTCTTGCATCTCCTGCATTGGCAGGTGGATTCCTTATCACTGTACCACCTGGCATCAAAAATTAAAAAAAAATACTTATGAATAATCAAAAAAAAAACTGTAAGATTTGTACATGGAAAACTATAAAATACTGTTGAAAGAAATTAAAGAAGACCTACATAAGTGGAAAGACAATCCACAGTCATGGATTAGAAGACAATATTGTTAGGATGATAATATTCCCTCAAATTAATCTACAGATTCAACACAAATCCTATCAGAATCCCAGGTAGTTTATTTACCTGGGATTCTACCAATCCCAGAAGTTGGTAGATTGATTCTAAAATGTATGTGGAAATTCAAGGGACTCAAAATAGCCCAGACAATCTTGAAGAAGAGAAACAAAGTTGGAGAACATGTTCACATGTTCCAATTTCAAATCTTTCTAGAAAGCTACTTTGATCAATAATTTTCAAATCTACAGATAGAAAGTAGATTTATGGTTGCCTATGTCTGACAAAAGGAGGAATGTGGAGGAATGGGCTAATGGGAATGGGGATTCTTTTTGGAGTGATAAAAATGTTCTAAAAAGTGGATATGGCTTGTGCTCAGTATTATGTACTTCCTTGGCATCTAAAATGAGGAGGAAGTTGTGGATCTAATAGTCTAATGGTAAGTCATCCTCTGCAATCTACTCCTGTGGATAAGGTTCCCTGAATAAATAACCCTCCTTATCACAGGGACCAGGCAAAATTCCTGCTTATCTTAAGTAAAAGGTTTCAGCTCCCTGCCAGTCTGTGAAATTATTTAAACAAATTAATCACATTCTCATGTGGGAATCAAGGATCACTCCATCCTCCTGATATTACAAAGCTTGTCTCCCACAGTCCCTGCTTATTCATTCTGTTCCCAAGAACAACTCTGTGGCCTTGTGTGACATGCTGTGTCTTCCCATGGGGACTGAGTATACGTGATTAATAAACTGCTATTAATCTCATCTGTCCAGTGTCAGATGTCATGTGCTTGGCCATCCCCATAAACCTGGGGTGGGATGCCCTCTCTCACCAATGGAGTGAAGAGCAGGCAATAAAAATATGATTGTACATCTTTGTGAATTATACTAAAAATCACTGGACTGTACGCTCTAAAAGAGTGGATTTTATGGTATGTAAATTATAACTCAATTTTTAAATCATTGAAAAATAGATCAGATGAAAAACTTACATGTCATTGATGATAAATTCTATAGGTTTTTAGAGGAATAGATCAGGAAAAGCTTCGTATAGGAGATGAGTCTTGTTCTGGCTTTTGAAGGATGGCTGAGATTTGAGCACTCTTGGCCCAGAATGAGAAGTGAATTTGACAGATTTGAAGCACAATATGCAAACTGATCTGACTAAATTAGATGATTACTTTAGGGATTAGCAGAGAATAAATCTGGCTAGGTAGGTAGAAGAAAAATTAGAGAGGAGTTTGAAAGTCAGAAGAAGACTTTAGCCTTGATTCAGTAAATCCAGATTTTTATCACATAATTGACATGATATGGAGAGAAGAGGCAACATATAACTTAGTAATTAAAGAGAATAGCCTGTAGAGTCAGAGAAACTTAGAACTAAATTCTGGTTCAGACTATTTCCACCATGAATACTGTATCTTTACTATTTCACAGCATTGAAGTTAGGTAATACCTTTGAATCTCGATATGGCAAGACATCATTGTCACTTTCTCTGATTAACTGTGCGAGCATTCTCCCACTTACTGCTTGTTTTAAATATTCTTTTTTTAAGCCTAAATGATTTAGCAACAAGACCCTGGAAAAGCTTGCTAACCTGATCCTCAGTTACATTTAAAATGCTTAGAATTTTTTTTTAAGTAGTTTGACTTGAATTGAGCTAAATTTTACCTTTCATTGGTTTTCTAGGAAATGATGTAAACAAAATGATATATTGCCTTGAAGTATTGAGAAAGTAATTTTGTGATGACTTTAGCAATTGTTTTAATGGAATAGATGCCTGAGATAATGGATAACAGTTGGAGCAAACAGTAGATTACCCAAAGAGCTTAAAAGGAAAAACTGGAAAATGAATCATCCATAGGGACTTTGAAAAGCTAGTACATATTTCTTGTAATCTAGAAGACCAGGCACATATGTAGAACTGTGCACATACCCAGGAAAGACCTGAGAAAGCCACAAGCTTTCATCCACTCCTGGCTGATTTGTGGTTCTGTGCAAGCAGGAAGTGTAAGCTAATTCAGAGTTGTTGTAAAGTGTTTAGATAACAGTTGAAGGTGTGCCCAACATGCTTGCAGAGCCCCTTTGCAAAAACTCAGAGATTTTTAGATCTAGGCAATTAAGCTGCCTTCTAAGCTAACTGAGCACAGACTTCACTGGCCATGTATGACAAAGAGTACAGAGCTTACTGAATTAATTCAGGAAACTCACTGAACAAGCAAACAACTACAAAAACCAGCAATAGCAACAACAACAACAAAAACCCTGGAGAGAGGAAACAACATAATTCCCAGGACTGTCAAATTATATTATTTAAAATATCTAGTATGTAATGAAAAATTATAAGATATGAAAAAAATTCTATAGCCATAACACAGGCAAAACACCAAGCAATAGAAATTGTCCATGAGAAGCCCAGACACTGGCAATACTAGAGACAAACATTTAATCAGTTATTTTAAATATGTTCAAGGAACTAATGGAAACAATTTCTTAAAAAACTAAAGAAAATTAGGAAAATAGTGTCTCATTAAATAAATAGTATAAAGAGATAGCAATTAAAAATGAACCAAATGGAAACACTAAAGTTGAAAAGTACAATAAGTGAAATAAAATTTTTGCTAGAGGGGTTCAATAGCATATTAGAATAGAAGAGTGAATGCACCTGATAATAGATATATTGAAATTGTCAAGTCTGAGGAATAGTAAGAAAAAAGAATGAATAAAACTGAACAGAACCTCAGAGATCTGTGGGATATGATGAAGTAGACCAACATACTTATACTGTGAGCCCCAGAAGGAAAGGAAAGAGATAAAAAGGAGGCAGAATGAATATTTGAAGAAATATAACTGAAAAATTCCTGAATTTGATGAAGAGTATTGCTCATAAAAGAGGCTCAATGAAATCAAAGTAGGACAAACTAAGAGATCCACACTGAGACACATAATAATCAAACTGTCAAAAGACAAGGAATTTTGAAAGCAGAATGAGAGAAATTACTAAGCAAATACAAGAGCTCTTCAATAAGATAAGCAGCTAATTTCTCATCAGAAACCATGGAAGAAAGAAGGCAGTGGGATGACACATTCAAAATGCTGAAGGAAAAATTTTAAAGGTCAACCAAGTGTTCTATATCTGGCAAAACTACCTTCAAAATGAAGGGGAAATGAAGACACTCAAAGAGAGACAAAAATCGTGAGCATTCATCTCTAGCAGAACTGTTTCTCCAAGAACATGAAATGGAGTTTCACAGGCTGAAAATAAAGGACACAAGATTTTAACTTAAATCAAGATGAAGAAATAAAGGATGCTCACAACTACATAAAAAGCTATAAAAGACAGTGCAAATGTATTTTTGCATGTAACACCATTTTTTCATATCTGATTTAAAAGACAACTTCATAAAGCAAAAGTTATAAATCTATGTAGAACACACTATAGAAAGATGTAGTTTGTGACAACAATATGAATAAAAGAGGGGTGGATGAAGCAATGTAGGAGCAGTTTTTCATACTATTGAAATTCCATTGGTTTTAATATTTTTTAAAAAAATTTGTTGCTCTGAATCTTCACTGCAGTATTTTCTTTTGTTGTGGAGCACGGGCTCTAAGATGTATGGGCTTCATTAGTTGTGGCACATGGGTTTAGTTGTTTCACAGTGTGTGGAATCTTCCTGAACTGGGGATCAAACCCATGTCCCCTGCATTGGCAGGTGGATTCTTAACCACTGAACCACCAGGAAAGCCCTCCATTGGTTTTAATCTAAACTATTTTCTTACAGATTAAGAGGTTAATTATACTCCCTAGAATCACCACAAATATACTCTAAAATATATATACTGGGAAAAGAAGACAAGGAATTAAAATAATACACTAGAAAATATTTAACACAAAATAATGCATTAATTGAGAAATAATGAAATAAAAAGAGTACAAGACACAGAAAAAATAGTTAAGTGACAGAAACAATCCTATCTTCAGTTCAGTTCAGTTCAGTAACTCTGTCGTGTCCGACTCTTTGCGACCCCATGAATCGCAGCACGCCAGGCCTCCCTGTCCATCACCAACTCCCGGAGTTCACTCAGACTCACATCCATCGAGTCAGTGATGTCATCCAGCCATCTCATCCTCTGTCGTCCCCTTCTCCTCCTGCCCCTAATCCCTCCCAGCATCAGAGTCTTTTCCAATGAGTCAACTCTTCGCATGAGGTGGCCAAAGTACTGGCATTTCAGCTTTAGCATCATTTCTTCCAAAGACATCCCAGGGCTGATCCCCTTCAGAATGGACTGGTTGGATCTCCTTGCAGTCCAAGGGACTCTCTCCAACACAGTCTTCTCCAACACCACAGTTCAAAAGCATCAGTTCTTCGGTGCTCAGCCTTCTTCACAGTCCAACTCTCACATCCATACATGACCACAGGAAAAACCATAGCCTTGACTAGATGGACCTTCGTTGGCAAAGTAATGTCTCTGCTTTTGAATATGCTCTCTAGGTTGGTCATAACTTTCCTTCCAAGGAGTAAGCGTCTTTTAATTTCATGGCTGCAGCCACCATCTGCAGTGATTTTGGAGCCCCAAAAAATAAAGTCTGACACTATTTCCACTGTTTCCCCATCTACTTCCCATGAAGTGATGGGACCGGATGCCATGATCTTTGTTTTCTGAATGTTGAGCTTTAAGCCAACTTTTTCACTGTCCACTTTCACTTTCATCAAGAGGCTTTTTAGTTCCTCTTCACTTTCTGCCATAAGGGTGGTGTCATCTGCATATCTGAGGTTATTGATATTTCTCCCGGCAATCTTGATTCCAGCTTGTGCTTCTTCCAGCCCAGCGTTTCTCATGATGTACTCTGCATATAAGTTAAATAAGCAGGGTGACAATATACAGCCTTGATGAACTCCTTTTCCTATTTGGAACCAGTCTGTTGTTCCATGTCCAGTTCTAAGTGTTGCTTCCTGACCTGCATACAGATTTCTCAAGAGGCAGATCAGGTGGTCTGGTATTCCCATCTCTTTCAGAATTGTCCACAGTTGATTGTGATCCACACAGTCAAAGGCTTTGGCATAGTCAGTAAAGCAGAAATAGATGTTTTTCTGGAACTCTCTTGCTTTTTCCATGATCCAGCAGATGTTGGCAATTTGATCTCTGGTTCCTCTGCCTTTTCTAAAACCAGCTTGAACATCAGGAAGTTCACGGTTCACATATTGCTGAAGCCTGGCTTGGAGAATTTTGAGCATTACTTTACTAGCATGTGAGATGAGTGCAATTGTGTGGTAGTTTGAGCATTCTTTGGCATTGCCTTTCTTTGGGATTGGGATGAAAACTGACCTTTCCCAGTCCTGTGGCCACTGCTGAGTTTTCCAAATTTGCTGGCATATTGAGTGCAGCACTTTCACAGCATCATCTTTTTTAACAGTTATTAAATGTAGATGAATTAAACTCTCCAATCAAAAGGTAGAGATTAGCAGAATGGATAAAAATCAAACTCCAATTGCATGCTATCTTCTAGAGACTCATTTTAGATTCAAAGATAAATATGTTGAAAGTAAAAGTATGGGAAAGATATATCACTCAAACAGTAACCAAAAGATTGCTAGGGTGGCTAGACTAGTAACAGACAAAATAGACATGAAAACAAATAGTATTTATAAAGACAAAGTAGGATATTTTATAAGAACAAAATGATTAATCCAAAAAGAAGATACAACAGTTCCAAATATATATGTATCTAACAACAGAAATCCAAAAATATTTGAATCATATGCAGGCAGAATTGAAGGGGAAGATAGACAATTCAACAATAATAGTTGGAGATTTTAATACACCATTATCAATTATGGTTAGAATAACTAAACAGAAGATCAGCAATGATAAAGAAAATTTGTACAACACTATTAACCAAGCAGACATGACAAACATGGGAACAACATTCCATCCAATAACAAAATATATGCATTCTTCTCAAGTGTCCATGGAACATACTTCAGGATAGAAGATGTATTAGGTCATAAAACAAGTGTCAATAAATTCAAGAGTATCTAAATCATAGAAAATGTGCTTTCTGAACACAGTGGAATGAAATTAGAAATCAATAACCAAAGGAAATTTGGGAAAATTCACAATTATGTTGAAATTAAACAACCAATGGACCAAAAAAGGATTGCAAAGCAAGTTGAATGAATTTCAGATGAATGAAAGTGAATACTCAACATTTAAAAACTTAGGGGATGGAATTAACTCAGTACTGAGAAGGAAATTTATAGTTGTAAATATCTACATTAAAAAAGATCTCAAAGTAAAAATCTTACCTTCCATCCTGAGAAACACACACACACACACACATGTGCAAATTAAACCAAAAGCAAATAAAAGGAAGGAAATAATAAAAATTAAAAGAAAAATAAATAACATAGAGAATAAAAATACAATAGAAGTCAACAAAAGCAAAATTTTCTCTTTGAAAATATAAACAAAATTGACAAACCTTTAGCTAGACTGACGAATAAAAAGAGAATGAGAGAAGACTGACAGCTAAAATTGGAATGAAAGAAGGGGTATTACCAACAACCTACATAGAAGTAATTATTACAAGAGAATACTATGAATAATTGTATGTCAGCAAAGTAGATAATCTAGATGAAATAGACAAATTCCTAGAAACATAAACTACTGAAACTGATTTAAGAATAAGTAGCAAATCTGTTTAGATCTGTAACAAGTAAAGAGATTGAACTAGTAATAAAAAAATTTCCCACAAAGGAAAATTCAAGATCAGATGGCCTCAATGGTGAATTCTGCCAAATATCTAAAGAAACATAAACACCTATCCTTCTCAAACTTTTCAAAAAAATTGAAATTAAGGAAAACTTCCTAACAGATTTATGAAATATTACTCTGATACTGAACACAAAGACATCACATACAAAAATAAAACTAAAAACCAATATCCCTTATGAATATAGAAGCAAAATGCTCAACAAAATGTTAGCAATATGAATCCAACAACATATAAAAAGGCATATATACCATGACCAAGTGGGATTTATCCCATGAATGTAAGGTTGATTTAAACACTCAACAGTCAAGAAATAGAAAGGAAATCCCTCAACCTGATAAAGAATATGCATGAAATACAGCTTACATTATGGTGAAAGGCTGAAATGCTTTCCCCATGAAACAGGAACAACACAAATATGTCCATTCTCACCACTTCTATTCAACACTGTACTTAGGGTTAGGGTTAAGATTAGGGTTAGGATTTGCTGAAAGTTCTAACCAGAGCAGTTCATCAAGAAAAAGAAATAAAAGTTATACAAACTAGAGAAAACTATATTCACTGATGGAATCAATCTTACAGAAAATTCTAAATAACAAAAAATCTTCTAGATCTAGTAAATGAATTAAGCAAAGTTTCAAGATACAAGATCAACATACAAAATCATGTAACTTCCCTGGTGGTCCAGTGGCTACGACTCCATGCTTCCAATGCAGGGAGCCCAGGTTTGATCCCTGGTCAGGGAACTAGATCCCACTAAAGATCTGCAACTAAAGATCTCGCATGCTGCAACTAAATATAAAAGAACACACATGCCACAACAAAGATCGAAGATCTTGCATGCTACAACTAACACCTGGTACAGCCAAATAAATAAATAATTTTTAAAACATACAAAATCCTTTGTATTTCTATACAGTAGAAATGAGCAATTTGAAAAAAAAAATTAAGGAAATAATTCCCTGGTGGTTCAGACAGTGAAGAGTCTGCCTGCAATGCAGGAGACCTGGGTTCTATTCCTGGGTTGGGAAGATCCCCTGGAGGAGGGCATGGCAATCCAGTCCAGTATTCTAGCCTGGAGAATCCCCATGGATGGAGGACCCTGGCAGGCTACAGTCCATGGAGTTGCAAAGAGTCAGAAACGACTGAGCCATTAAGCACGTACACACTAGAAATGAACAATCTGAAAACAATTAAGGAAACTATTATACAATAGGATCAAAAAGAATTAAATACTTGGAAATAAATATAACCAAGGAAGTATAAGACTTATACACTGAAAACTACAAAACATTGTTGAAGGAAATTAAGAAGACACAAATCATTGGAAAAACATTCTATGTTCACAAATTGGAACTCTAAATATTGTTAAGATGATAATATCACCTAAAGCTATCTACAGATTCAATGCAGTCCCTATCAAAAGGCAACTGATTCATGTTGAGGTTTGACAAAAAAAACAGCAAAATTCTGTAAAGCAATTATCCTTTAATAAAAAATAAATTAATTTTTTAAAAAGGCAACTGTCTTTTTTTTTTTTTTGCAAAACTGAACAAGATTATCCTAAAATTTATATGGAATTTCAAGAAACTCTGAATAATCAAAATGATCTTGAAATAAAATTGTAGGAGTCACACTTCTCAATTTCAAAACTTACTACAAACTATAGTAATCAAAATAGTCTGTTACTGGCATAAGGACAGACATGTAGATCAATGAAATAGAATTGAGAGTCAGATAGAAACCCATACACTCTATGTTCAACTGATTTTTGAAGAGGTGCCAAGATGGTGCAACGGGGAAAGAATAGTCTCTTCAACAAGTGGTGCTGGGGCAATTGAACTTCCACATGCAAAAGAAAGAAGGTGGACCCATACCTCACATCACATACAAAAATTAACTCAAAGCAGATCAAATGCCTAAATGCAAGAGCTAAAATTATAAGTCTCTTAGAAGAAAACATAAAGGTAAAATCTGTATAACCTTGAATTTGGCAGTGAATTATTATTAAATAAGACAAAAACATAAACAATGAAAGAAAAAATATACAAATTCAACTTAAACAAGACTAAAACTTTGGAGCATCAAAGAACACTATCAAGGAAGTGAAAACACAGCACATAGAATGAGAGAAAATATTTACAAATCATATATTTGATAAAGGTTTAGCATAAATATTATGTATAAATTTATATATAAATATTATACATATATGTATATATTATACAAAAAAAAGACAACTCAATTTCTAAATGGGCAAAGGAGTTGAATAGTTTCTTATTGAAGTAAAATATACCAGTGGCCAATAAACACATGAAGAGATGTTCAACATCATTAGTCATTCAGTTCAGTTCAGTCACTCAGTCATATCCGACTCTTTTCGACCCCATGAATCGCAGCACGCCAGGCCCCCTTGTCCATCACCAACTCCCAGAGTTCACCCAAACTCATGTGCATCAAGTCAGTGATGCCATCCAGCCATCTCATCCTCTGTCGTCCCCTTCTCCTCCTGCCCCCAAACCCTCCCAGCATCAGGGTCATTAGGGAAATGCAAATCAAAACTATACTCGGATACCATCTTGCACCTGGAAGGATGGCTATAATTAAAACCAAAAAGAGAAAATAACAAGTGCTGGCAAAGACGTGGAGAAATTGGAACTCTCACACACTGTTGATAGGAATGTAAAGTAGGGGAGCCATTGTGGAAAGCATTTTGGTAGGTCCTCAATAAGTTATATATAGAGTTACCATCTGACCCAGCAATTCCACTCCTAGAGAAATGAAAACATATGTCCACTCAAAAACTTGTACATTAATAGCAGCATTATTCATAGAGTGAAAAAGTAGAAATAATTCAATTGCCTATGATAGGGTATGTTACATGCAATGGCATATTATCCAGTCACAAGAAGGAATAAAGTATTGATACATGTTATTGATACAACATGGATGAACCTTGAAAACACAAAAGTTTATACACTATATGATTCTGTTTTAATATGAAATATCCAGAATAGGCAAGTCCATAGATACAGAAAGCAGATTAGCACTTTCCAGGAGCTGGGGGTAGACAAAGAGGAATGTACACTGATGGCTTAATGGGTACAGGGTTTCTTTTTGGTAGGTGAAAAATGTTTTGGAATTAGATGTTGATAACAGTTTCACAATATTGTAAATAGACTAAAAGCATTTGAAATGTATACTTAAAGTGGCTATAATGGTGATTTATAAGTGATGTGAACTCTACCTCAATATAAAAAGGATATGTGGTACTGGCATAAAGATAGACATATAGATAATTGAGATTGGTAAAAACCTGTCTGCCAATGCAGAAGACATAAGAGATGCAGTTTTGATCCCTGCGTTGGGAAGATCTTATGGAGAAGGACATTCCAGCCCACTCCAGCATTCTTGCCTGCAGAGTCCCATGGACAGAAGAGCCTGGTGGTTTATAGTCCCTGGGTTTGCAGAGTCAGACATGACAGAAGAGACTTAGCACACATGCATACACTGAGAAAGAACTGAGAGTTCAGTAATAGACCAGTACATACGTGGTCAATTGATTTCCTACAACGATGCAAAGACCAATCAATGGGGAAAAAAATGAGGTGTCTATCACATTGCTAAAGATAAATGATGAAGATGGGTTGAGGATTGAGGTCACAGCACCATGAAAGAGAAAGTTTCTCAGAATGTGGTCCTTGGACAACTGAGTTCAGAATCAGTTGGGGATAGATTGGGAGTTTGGGAAGGACATGGACACACTGCTATATTTAAAATGGATTACCAATAAGGACCTACTGTATAGCACAGGGAACCCTGCTCAATATTATGTGGCAGCCTGGATGGGAGGGGAGTTTGGAGGAGAATGGATACATGTATATGTATAACTGAGTCCCTTCACAGGCCACGTAAAACTATCATTACATTGTTAATCGGCTATACCCCAATACAAAATAAAAGGTTAAAAAAAAACAAAACTGTATGGCTCAGGAAACTCTGCTCAATATCCTGCAATAACCTAAATGGGAAAAGAATTTGAAAAAGAATAGATAAATGTATATGCATAACAATCACTTTGGTGTACACCTGAAACTAACACAACATTGTTAATCAATTATGCATGTGTGTATGCTAAGTCACTTCAGTTGTGTCTGACTCTTTGAGACACTGTGGACTGTAGCCTGTCAGGTTCCTCTCTCTGAGGGATTCTCCAGGCAAGAATACTGGAGTGGGTTGCCACACCCTCCTCCAGGGGATCTTCCTGACCCAGGGATCAAACCTGAGTCTTCTATGTCTCTGGCATATTAGCAGGTGGGTTCCTTACCACTAGTGCCACCTGGGAAGCCCTAATCAACTCTGCTGTGCTGTGCTTAGTCGCTCAGTCATGTCTGACTCTTTGTGACCCTGTGGACTGTAGCCCGCCAGGCTCCTCTGTCCATGGGGATTCTCCAGGCAAGAATACTGGAGTGGGTTGCCATGCCCTCCTCCAGGGGATCTTTCCAACCCAGGGATCAAACCCAGGTCTCCTGCATTGCAGGTGGATTCTTTACCATCTGAGCCACCAGGGAAACCCATCGACTATACTCCAATATAAAATAAAATAAAAAAATTAAATGCCAATTCCTGGGCCCTAATATAGTGAATCAGGTTTGAGGCTCAGGAATCTGCATTTTAACTAGCTCCCTAAGTAATTCAAATGCATACTGAAGTCTGAGAACAACTGATGTAAAGAACAACTGCATGGGTTTTAGAGCCAGAAGAACTTGGGTTCAAATCTCAGCTCTGTCAATTAGTAGTTTTACCTTCTCTTTTTAGGTGTCACTGCTAATTCCCTGCCTTCACATCTGTGTTCCTATCTCACTGGCTTAGTTCTTACCCTCTGAGACCAGGGTTGATTACTTGTTATATACAGGGGCCACAATGTAAATGAATAAACCCAGGTGCAAAATCTTAATGCAAAACCTAAGTCCTTCCTTCCAGCATCTCATCTCTCTTATCCCAGTGCCTCCAACAATGCCCTGCACCCCAGGTCTGGTGCCCCTATCTCTCCTTTTCATTGCATTTTGAGTGGGCTCATCTTCCTGTTGAGGATGGGAGATATGAAAACAGAGAAGCTTCATAACAGGGGCTTCAACCTGAACTGGGCCTTGGAAAACAAACAGGATTTCCACATGCAGAGATGGGAAAAGAAAGAATGTTCCAGAAGGAGAAAGGAGCCAAGGCCAAAAACATTAATGTAAAGAGAGGGGTTGCTGCACAAATTGAATTTGTCACTGAAACAAATCGGGAGGCTAGGCCTGGGTTACTTTGTTACTGGTTTCCTTCCAATTGTAGTTTATGTTCATTTTTCTGATCAGCACTGGGGTGGGAACTTGTGCTCACTAACTTTGTTGTTGGTTGCCCCTCAACTCCCTTCCCTTAGAGCAACCCTAACTTCTGTGTACAAACTATATGCAAAGCTGTGCCCCTTCCTGACCTTTCTAGCCTAGCTGTCCCAGTGTCAATACTCCCTTGAACCCTAGCACTAATGCCTGGCCATAACTCCTCATGGTCACAGGAGAGGTCACATCCATTTAAGGTAGAGGACATGGAATCAGGAAAGGCTTTACAAAGGAGGCTGTGTTTATATCAAGTTTTGAGGGAGGGGGGCATTTCTCCAGAGATGGAAGAAAAAGGCATCTCAAAAAGAGGCAATAATATGAAATTATTTATTCAAAAATATTTATTGAGCATTCCTTTTTATCCCATCAATCAGTAATGCAACACAATTTTTATAGTGCAGGGAACTCTGCTTAATGTTATTGTGGCAGCCTGGATGGGAGGGGAGTTTAGGTGAGGAGGGATACATGTATGGCTGAGCCCCTTTCCTGTCCACTTGTAACTATCACAACATTGTTAATTGGCTACACTCCAATATAAAATAAAAGGTTAAAAAATAATGCCACACAATTTTTAGAGCATCTACTAGGTGCTGTGCTAGACTCTTAGATGCTTGTTCACTCACCCAAATTTCCACTTAACAAGACTCTGCTGATCACTTACCCATCATTGTACTCCGTAGCTTATGGAAATGTGCTCCAAGGACTACCTGCACCACTCACCTGAGTGGCATCTCATATACTACCTTCTGTATTTTTGTTGCAGTGTTCCAGGCCCTAAGGTGAGGTGAGGTAAGGTAAGGTGAAGTCGCTCAGTCATGTCCGACTCTTTGCGACCCCACACACTGTAGCTTAACCAAGCTCCTCCGTCCATGGGATTTTCCAGGCAAGAGTACTGCAGTGGGTTGACATTTCCTTCTCCAGAGGATCTTCCCAACCCAGGGTTCAAACCCAGGTCTCCCGCATTATAGGCAGACACTTTACCATCTGAGCCACCAGGGAAGTCCAGGCCCTACATAATCCTTATCTTCAAAGCTTCAGGCTTATCAGGCAACTACATTCAGGGCATCATGCTTCCCATCCTCTCCTCCAACCTACCACCACCCCAACTACCTAGTGCCTACTCATTATCAGGGTTTTTTTGTTGTTGTTGTTAATTGAGGTAAAATACATATAGCATAAAATGTTAACCGTGTTTAAGTATACAATAAGTGCTACTAACTACACTCAAATTGTTGTACAATGATTACTACAACCTGTCTCTAAAATATTTTCATCACCCCAAACAAACTCTGCACCCACTGAACAATAACCCCATTTCTCCCTTACTCTAGCCCCTGGTAACCTCCAGTCTACTTTCTGTCTCTATGAATTTGCCTATTGTAGATATTTCCTATAAGTGGAATCATACCATATTTGTCCTGTTGTGTCTGTCCTATTTCATTCAGAATAATGTCTTTAAGGTTCATGCATGTTTGGAGTAGGAAATAACAATCCAGTCCAGTATTCTTGCCTGGAAAATTCCATGAACAGAGGAGCCTGGAGGGCTACAGTCCATGGGGTTGCAAAGAGTTGGACATGACTAAATGCACACACACACACATGTTGTAACATGTGTCTGATCTCCACTCTGCTTGAAGGGATTTCATTTCTTTTTATGGCCAAATAATATTCCATTGTATGTATATATATACCATAATATACCATAATTTATTTATCCATTTATCCATCTATGGACATTTGGATTGTTTTTACCCTTTGGCCATTGTGAGCATTTGCATATAAGTATTTGTTTGAGTCTGTTTTCAGTTCTTTGAGGCATATACCTAGGAAAAGAATTTCTGGGTTATATGGTAATTCTATTCTTTGAGGAACCGCCAAACTTTTCTATAGCAGCTGCACCATTTTACATTCCCACCAACGATGCATGAGGGCTCCAATTTCTCCACATCCTCACCAACACATACCACAAACTGTAAATAGCACCTGTATTGGAAAATACACCTTTACTATTCAGACTGGCTTATATAAAACTAAAGATGGTATCCTTAATTGTACACACTTCAACGATGAAATCTAAGGTGGAAAAACTGAAATGGATTTCAGGTCATAGTGACAACTGAGCAGAAAATCTTTGGAAGAATTGGAGATGATTGAGGAAAGACAGATTGGTGTCCTTTGACACCCTTTCATCAACTGAATTCAAATTTATTCCGGTGACAGCATCTGCAGCCGTGATAGAAAGGTTAACATTTCATAGATCACTTAACAACTCTGCCCATAGCCATTGAAGTGAAGAGGTCAGCAGACTGGGAAGAAACGACACTCTGCCACTCACATTCTGAGTGGTTCCTTTTAGCTGATTATTTTAGACCTTTTTGGTGATACAATTTGGCCATTTCTCCCTATTTTTAAAGTACTCAGGCAATTTAGGCATTTAAATGTTCTTCCATCTGTAAGAGGTTTAATCACTTAGCCCTGCATTTTCAATCTTCTTGAATCAATTGAAGCCTTACAAAGTGTTCCTTTTAGCTAAGGTTGGAAACAGAACAGCAGCAGCTGAGCCAACCCTATTATTTGGTATCAGAATGGAGATCAGAGTTAGTGAGGCAAGTTGGGCCTCCACCAAACCTTTTGATTCATGTTGCAGTGCCTCAGAGTGTGGCCTGGGGACAACCTGCACCAGGAACACCTGGGGCTGTTGTTTTAAAACAACTCATTCAGAACCAGGGTGACCAATCATCTGGGTTTTCCCAAGATGGAGGGGTTTTCCCAAACGTTGGACTTTCAGTACTAAAACTAGGAAAGTGTCGGACAAATCTTCATGGGTCGTCACCCCTACCCCAGGTCTACTGAATCAGAATCACTTCTTTCTTATCAATACTGAAGTTTGAGAACCACTGTAAGGAGCAAAGCACTCCACTTCCTTCACTCCCCACTGAAGACCACTGCCTACACACACACACAAAGCCTGCAGCTGCCTCACTGTGGCACTCACTGCCTTGGCTAATTGCTTTAACTGACATGTAGGTGGCCCTCCTCCTTCATTTGGAGGATGGTGCTTTTAGGGAAATATAATGGCCTAGCAAATATCAGAATCATCACTGTTGCTTGTATCTATGTGTGAGGTGAAACAGAGAGGAGATTGTAGAAGTTCATTCTTTCATCTATTCATTCTAGGAATATTTACTGGAAAAAATGTATAATATATATATGTATGTATGTATATGAATATGTATATATATTTTAGTATATATATATATGGAGTGAGAGAGAGAGAGAGAGAGCCATAAGCTCCTCAGAGAAAAGAGCCTAAGTTTAGGTGTGAATATAGGCATCTCTGTAGGGATTTATGTCTGGCATGTTCCAGCATACAGATGGAGAACTTTCCTAGAACTACAACTACAGTTAGCCTTTCATATCCACAGGTTCTGCCTCTGCATATTCAACCAACCACATATTGAAAAATATTTGAAAAAATTCCAGAAAGTTCCATAAAGCAAAACTTGAATTTGCCATGTACTGGCAACTATTTGCATAATATTTACATTGTTATTAGGCATTATAACCTAGAGATGATTTAAAGTATATAGGAGGATGTGCATAGGACATATGCCAATACTACACCATTTTATATAAGGGACTTGAGCATCTGCAGATTGTGGTATCTGCCAGAGGTCCTGGAAACAATCCACAAAGAAATATATTATGACAGGAGCTTTGATAAATGCTATGAACAAAATAAAATAGAGTAACAAGATTGAGATGGAGAATCTACTTTTGATTGGTTGATAAGGGAATGGTTCTCTGAGGAGGTGACATTTGAGCCAAGCTCTAAATGACAAAAAGCCAGACATTTGCAGGCTGGGAGAGAAATGTTCCAGACAGAGGGAATAGCTGGTACAGGAGCCTGAAGGCAGGAAAGTGCTTAACGTGTTGGAGAAATACAAAGAAAGCTGGTGTGAGAGGAGTGTCATGAACAACAGGAAGAGTCATGAGAGAAGTCTGGGGAGGCAGGAAGTGTCTAAATCTGGAGGCCTGGATTTCATTCTTTTTCTGAATACTTGTTCAGAAAAGATATTGGAAGGTCTGAAGCAGAGGAGTGAGATGGCCAGATTGACATTTTTAAAGATCTCTTTGATATTTTCAGAGAACAAATCATCATAGAGTGAGAGCAGAAGCAGAGAAACCAGTTAGGGGACTATTGGCAGTAGCCAATGTCAGAGGTGGTGGTGGCTTGGAATAAGGTGATAGGGAGTAGAGCAAAGGACAATTATTCTGTATGTATTTTGGAGTTAGGGTTTTGGTGATGGTCTGGATGTTGGCTCTAAAAGAAAATAGAAGACTTGGGTGAGTGGTGAGATCGTTTGCCAAAATGGAAAGACTCAAAGAAGAGTTGGTCAGGTATCAAAAATTCAGCTTTAGACATGTAAAGGTTGAGGTGCCTAATAAAATTTAAATTGAGGTGTCAAATAATCAGATATACATTCTGACTTCTGGGTGATATGAGAGTTGGAGATACAAATTAAATTTGGAGTCAAAAACAGGTAGATAACAGCTAAAGCCCTGTGATTAAGTGACCTTGTCTAGGAAGAGAATGGAACAGAGAAGAGGAAGAGGTTCCTGGACTGAACTGTGGAGCCTCTAACATTTAGAGGTCAAGCAGAGCACTTTGAGTGGTTACAGCAAAGAGTTACTTTGCTCGTCAAGTAAACAGCAAAAGAGGCTGAGGGGCAGTAAGGTGTAAAAGGAACCAGAAAAGCGTAGTGTCACCGAAGCCTAGAGGGAAAAAAAGTGAGAGTTTCAAGGAGAGAGAATACAATTATTTCCATTTTATAGGTAAGGAAACTGAGGCATGAGGGTATTAGTAATCTGCCCAATGTCACATAGCTAGTAACAGAGGAGAGGGAGTTAAGCCCAAGCAGTCTGACTGTAGAGTCTGTGTTCCAAACCACTACATCTGTGGTTCTCCAACTGTAGTGTTAACAGTCATGTGAATGACTTGTTAACAGATTGCTGAGCCCCACCTCCAGAGTTTCTGATTCAGAAGGTCTCGGATGGGGCCCAAGATCTCACTTCTCTAACAGACTCACAAGTTATACTGATGCTGCTGGTCCAGAGACTACACCTTGAGAATGACCATGACATTACCTTGCACATCTTCTATACATTGTGATAACGTTGGTGTTCCTTGCTTTCTCGAACTAGCTTTGAAAGTTTCTCCCTTAGTTTGTGGGGGAAGAATTAGCATACCATCCTGTCTAGAAGTATCTGAGTAAAGCACCCATATTTCTGACTAGTATAGGAGAGATCAGTTGAGCTCTAGGGCCTGAGGGATATGATGGGACTCGGGAAAATTATGAGCCTACCAGCTCCTTGATGTTTACTCCACTCCTATGATAGCCTAGATGGGGACACTGCTAAACCAATCCAAAGCCTGAGAAGGCAAGTAAAGGCTTCAGGGTAGTCTTGTCTTAGGACTCAAACAAGGAGGGGACTGAACCTAGAGATATCCCTTTGACAGTTGTCACATCCTTCCTCTACACTGCTCATAGTCATCTGTTTCAGCTTTATAAAGGCACTAAGTAGCAAAAGCATGCAGGGCAGTGGGAGGCAGAAGACTGGAAAAATTGATCCTGGCCTAGGATACACATGCCAAAAAGCCTGAGGGAAAAACTGGCATGCTGTGAAGTTTAAAGGCAGAAAGTTCAAGAGTAATTGAATAATCATAAATGAACACTCACTAGAGGGGGCAAGGACACTGCTGACAGAGGCCCCAGAGAATAGTGATCAGTGTGAGCCCCCAGGAGGTTGCATCAGACCCAGCCCTACCCAACAACCTACAGCCTCCAGTGCTGGAATGACCCATGCCAGACAACCAGCAAGATAAGAACACAAATCCACCCATCAGCAGACAGAGTGCCTGAAGCGATACTGAGCTCACAGCCACCTATAAACATCCCCCCTTGACCCAGCGTTGCACACCAGAGGGACAAGACCCAGATCCACCTACCAGTGGGCAGGCACCAGTCCCTCCCACCAAGAGTCCTGTACAAGCCTCAGAACCAACCTCACCCACCAGAGGGCAGATACCAGAAGCAGGAGGAACTATGAGCCTCCAGCCAGCAGAAAGGAGACCACAAACACAGAAAATTAGACAAAATGAGATGACAGACAAATGTGTTTCAAAGGAACAAGATAAAACTCCACAAGAAAAAATAAATGAAGAAGGGATAGGCAACCAACCTAAAATAGAATTTAGAGTGATGATAGTAAAGATGATTCAAGATTTCAGAAAATAGTAAATGAGCACTTACTGTATGCTAGGCATTTAACATATGTTATCTCATTTCATCCTCAAAGCAACTTATGAGGTAGATATTAATATTACCCTCATTCACAGATGAGGAAACAGACTCAGTAGCCTAAAGTTACAGCTGGTGCTTCTGCTGCTGCTAAGTCTCTTCAGTCGTGTCCGACTCTGTGCGACCCCATAGACAGCAGCCCACCAGGCTCCCCTGTCCCTGGGATTCTCCAGGCAAGAACACTGGAGTGGGTTGCCATTTCCTTCTCTAATGCATGAAAGTGAAAAGTGAAAGTGAAGTCACTCAGTCATGTCCAACACTTAGAGACCCCATGGACTGCAGCCTACCAGGCTCCTCCATCCATGGGATTTTCCGGCAAGAGTACTAGAGTGGGGTGCCATTGCCTTCTCCAAAGGTCACAGCTAGGAAGTGCCAAACCCTTCATTCAAACCTAGATCTAATGCCAAAGCTCTTGTTCTAAAACAGTACACTCTAAAATGATGAAAAAACAATATTTTCTAGATGACCTCTGTATAAATAAAATGCAGGAAAGCAGCATGGCTTAAGGAAGGACTAGCCTGGAAGACTAAGTAAGGCTGCCAGATCTATCTGAGATAGCCTGTCAGTGCAAGACCCTGGGCCAGTGACTTCTATACTGTTGTTGTTTTAAAATCACTAGACTTATAGAAAGACAGAGTTCATCAATAAGAATACTATATGTAAGAAGTGTGTGAAATGAGACAGGAAACATGACCAAGAAATGCTTGGCAAGATGCACACAACACACAGCAGCAAAATGGAGGCAACTGAAAAAGTATAGGCACATAAATGAAGACATTAATGAAGAAAAAGTTTGGCGCTAGAGGATGAGACATCTGGCAGAAGCAAATAGATGAAGGGACTTTATTACATTGGAGAACTCTGAGGTCAAGCACCTTCTTTTCTTCTTTCTCTTTTTTAAGCTTCTCTGACATTTTAATTGGACATTTAATTCAGAATTGTAAATTCACATGCAGTTGTAAGAAATAATACTTTGTCTGGTTTCTCCAAAGGGTGACATCCTGCAAAATTATAATATTACAATCAAAATGTCAACATTGATATAATCTACCAATATTACTCAGATTTCCCCAATTTTCTGTGTGTGTGTGTGTGTGTGTGCATGTGTGTATGCTGCTGCTAAGTCGCTTCAGTCCTGTCTGACTCTGTGCAACCCCATAGACGGCAGGCCACCAGGTTCCCCCATCCCTGGGATTCTCCAGGCAAGAACACTGGAGTGGGTTGCCATTTCCTTCTCCAATGCATGAAAGTGAAAAGTGAAAGTGAAGTCGCTCAGTCGTGTCCGACTCTTCGCAACCCCATGGACTGCAGCCTACCAGGATCCTCCATCCATGGGATTTTCCAGGCAAGAGTACTGGAGTGGGGTGCCATTGCCTTCTCCGGTGTGTGTGTATAGTTGTATACAATTTCATCACTTGTGTAAGGCCATGTATTCATCATCACAGTCAAGACACTGAACTTCCACCACCACAAAGATCCTTCCTATGGCCATTGATAGCCAAGCTCACCTTCACCTTTCACCATAGTCCCATCCCCAACCCCTGGCAATCACTAACCTGTTCTCCATCTCCATACTTTTGTCAGGAATGTCATATAAATGAAATCGTATAGTGTGCAAGTTTTCATGATTGGCTTTTTTAACTCAGTATAATTTCCTTGGAGATTCATTCAAGTTACTGTGTATATCAATAGTTTACTTCTTTCTATTGATGAGTAGTATTCCATGGTATAGACGTATGACAGTTTGTTTAACGATTCATCTGTTGAAGGACATCTGCGTTTCCAATTTTTGGCTATTATGAAAAAAGCTGCTATGAACATTCATGCACAGGTTTGAGTGTGAATATAAATTTTCATTTCTCTGGGATAAATGCCCAGAAGTGCACTCACTGGGTGGTTTTATAGTGGCATGTTTAATTTCTTAAGAAAATGCCAAATGTTTTCCAGAGTAGCTGTAGCATTTTACATACCCACCAGCAATGTATGAGTGATCCAGTTTCTCTACATCTTCACCAGTATTTGGTGGTCTTACTACCTTTTTGTTGTCATTGCTGTTGTTGTTAGTCATTTGAATACATGTGTAGTAATGTCAATATTTTATTTTTAAAAAACAGACTTGAAAGGAGAAGCTGTTTTGAAATTCCTTTGAGATAAGACCTCTTATTGTTTCAGTTTAAGCATCCTGACTGGTTTTGGCTGGGAAGCCATTTTGAACTTTGGAATTAAAGATCTCCACTCGTACAGGAGCCAGTAGCCCTAAAACCACAAACTAATTGCTTAGCTTCTACTGCTGCTACTGCTGCTAAGTCGTGTCAGTCGTGTCCAACTCTGTGCAACCCCATAGACGGCAGCCCACCAGGCTCTGCCATCCCTGGGATTCTCCAGGCAAGAACACTGGAAGTGGGTTGCCATTTCCTTCTCTAATGCATGAAAGTGAAAAGTAAAAGTGAAGTCGCTCAGTCGTGTCCGACTCTTAGCGACCCCATGGACTGCAGCCTACCAGGCTCCTCTGTCCATGGGATTTTCCAAGCAAGAGTACTGGAGCGGGGTGCCATTGCCTTCTCCGTAGCTTCTCCTAGGCCCAAAGAAAAACTGAGCAAACTACAGAAGATTCATCTGAGGTAATCAGAAGAGCCAGGCAAAGAAGGGATATCAGGAAAGATTTTCCACGACTATATTCACAAATGATAACTTCCCCATTTTATTCCATATTCTCCTCTGAGGGGGACAGCAGTATGGTTTACATGCTCCAGGAGAGAACTGAGTTGTAAAGGCAACATGAAGAGAGCTGATTCTGCACATGTATTCTTAACTGTGTATTCAGTGACCTTGTGTTGGTAACTGCCATGGTGGGAGTATTTACACCACAGAAATTGGTAAACACTACAAATCCGAGCACCTTTTTTATCCAGGGAATTGGTTGGTAAACATTAATTAGCACAATGTTGTGCATTTCTTTCCAAAGCATGTTCTCAATCATTAAAAGGAAGAAGATAAGGAAATATTAATTGAGCACCTACTATACTTGTTAGCTCATATAATTCTCATGACAACTTTATGAGATAGGTATTATTTTACTCATATTGCAGATTAGGAAACTGAGATTAAAGACATTACGTTTTGTTTCTTTGCTTGTTTTTGACCATGCCTTATGGCTTACAAGAACTTAGTTCCCTGACCAGGGATAGAACCAGGGCCCATGGCAGTGAAAGTACTAAGCCTAACCACTGAAACATCAGGGAATTTCCAAGACATTAAGTATATTATTAATGTTACATGTCAAGTAAATATCCGAGCCCTAATTCAGTCTTGCTCAATATAGTCTAAGCTCAATACACTGGCTCTCTAGAGAGGAGGAGGCATTATATATTGGAGAGAAGTGATGAGGCAAAACTTAAAAATTTTCCTTGATGTTAATTTTCTTTTTTTTTTTTTTTTTTTTTGGCTGTGCCACATGGTTTGCAGGATTTTAGTTTCCTGACCAGGGATCAAACCAGTGCTCCCTGCAGTGGAAGCACTGAGTCCTAACTATTGGACCACCAGGGAATTCCCAACCTTAACATTGATTTTCAAAAAATAAAGTTAATTAAAAGGAAAAACAAGTCTGCCTCTGGCATTGTGTAGCACATTAGCTTATCTAAAATATATTTATATTCTTATCTAAATTATATTTACATATATGTAGTCCAGCTGTAGTGGACATATTAACTATGGTTTTGGTCTACTTTTTCCTACTTCTCTTCTTCTGGTTCCATTGGAGAACACTTCCCCCTCTCCATATAACCCTAGTAAAGCTCACAAGGGCTCTGGCCTCCCCCGACCACAGGTATAGCTGAGCCAATGAGGATCCTTCTCAGGACCTGTCTTGTTTTTTTTTTTTTTTTTTTTTTTGAAGTATAATTGATTTACAATGTTGTGTTAATTCTTGGTATATAGCACTGTGGTTCATTTATACACACACACACACACATATATATCCTTTTTCAGATCTTTTTCCCTTATAGGTTATTGCAAAATATTAAGTACAGTCCTCTGCACTATACAGTCGGTCTTTGTTGGTTATGTATTTTATATATAGTTATGTATATATGTTAATCCCAAGCTCCTAATTTATCCCTCCACGACTTTTCCCCTTTGGTAACCATATGTTTGTTTTCTATGTCTGTGGGTCTATTTCTGTTTTTTGTATCAGCCATAAAAAAAGAATGAAATCACGCTATTTGCGGCAGCATGAATCCAACTAGAGATTATCATACTAAGTGAAGTAAGTGAGACAGAGAAAGACAAACATATGATACCGCTTAGATGTGGAAACAAAAAAAAAGATACAAATGAATTTATATACAAAATAGAACTGGGACTTGCTTGTTAAAGCTAGAGGAAAAGAGACTCTCTTCCCTTCTCTGGTAGCTTATCTAGGACATTGCGAGTCTGGGGCTCCTATAGCATCATCAGAACTGTTGCAGTCTTGGCTATGTTATATTCACATGGTGCAGGAGATGGCTTCCTGCAGTAGGTTTCCCAGTTAATTGAGCCAATAAAGTATCATCCCCATCTTCTGTGTGTGTGTGTTTAATTAAGATGAGTTGAGTTTTCATCATTTGTTACCAAGAGTCCCATCTCTTCTGTGACTGTTTCAGCTTTCTATGAATTCTTACAACCCAACTATCTATACTACTGCTGCTGCTGCTAAGTCACTTCAGTCGTGTCCGACTCTGGGCGACCCCATAGACGGCAGCCCACCAGGCTGCCCCGTCCCTGGGATTCTCCAGGCAAGAACACTGGAGTGGGTTGCCATTTCCTTCTCCAATGCATGAAAGTGAAAAGTGAAAGTGAAGTTGCTCAGTCACGTCCGACCCTCAGCGACCCCATGGACTGCAGCCTACCAGGCTCCTAGCTCTGTTCAATAGAAGGGCAATGAGCCACATTTATATATAACTTTAATTTTTCTAATAGCTACATTTTAAAAAATGAAAGGAAACAAAAATACATTTAACATATTTTATTTAAGCCAATATATTTTAAAATTATCATTTTAAACTATAATCAATATAAAAATTCTTAGTGAGATGGTTTACATTCTTTGTCCTGAATCTTTGAAATCTGGTGTGAATTTTATATTTATGGCACAACTCAGTTTTAACTAGTCACATGTCTGTTGCTGAATAGCCATGGCTACATATTAAACCACACAAATTTATACTATATACATTGGCACCTAATCATATATCATGATATATTGCTACTTAAATGTTTCATGTGTAAATGTCTAACTTTTTCACCTAACATATAAGCTCCTTGAGAACAGAAATGTCACCTTAAAACTATTTTATGGCGCGCTCCTGGGCATATATCCAGAGAAAACCATAATTCAAAAAGATACATGCACCCTAATGTTCATGGCAGCACTATTTCCAGTAGCTAGGATATGGAAGTAATCTAAATGTCCATCAGCAGAAGAAAAGTAAAGAAGCTATGGTACATATATACAATGGAATATTATTCAGCCATAAAAAGAACAAATCAATGCCATTTGCAGCAACATGGATGGACCTAGAGATTGTTATACTGAGGGAAGTGAGTCAGACACAGAAAGACAAGTATTGTATTATATAGCTTATGTGTGGAATCGAAAAAAAAAAGGCTACAAATGAACTTATCTACAGAACAGAAATAGAGTTACAGATGTAGAAAATAAATTTGTGATTACCAGGGGGTAGGGGGAGAGGGATATATTGGAAAATTGGTATTGACACATATACACTACTATATTTAAAATAGATAACTACTAATGGCCTACTTCATAGCACAGGGAACTCTACTCAATATTCTGTAATGGCCTATATGGGAAAAGAATCTTTAAAAGGGTGTATATATGTATATGTATAACAGACTTATTTCACTGTACACCTGAAACTAACACAGCATTGTAAATCAACTATACCTCACAAAAATTTAAAAATAAAAAGCATTTGGGAATAAGAAAAAAATTTCACCCTGGAGAAGGAAATGGCAACCCACTCCAGTATTCTTGCCTGGAAAAGTCCATGGACAGAGGAGCCTGGCTGGCTGCAGTCCATGGGGTTACATGACTGAGCATGTGTGCATGAGGGTGGAGGGTCACGGGTTGGTAGCAATAAACTGGTAGAACTAAAAAAAAAAAAAAAAAAATTTCTTCTATGGCCCTCAAATTTTAGCATGGTATTACACTAAAAAAGTGGAAAGTCAAGAAATACCTGGAGTAACAGAAAAGTTTGGCCTGGGAGTACAAACATGAAGCAGGGCAAAGGCTAAAGAGTTTTGCCAAGAGAATGCACTGGTCATAGCAAACACCCTCTTTCAGCAACACAAGAGATGACTCTACACATGGATATCACCAGACGGTCAATACTGAAATCAGATGGATTATATTCTTTGCAGCCAAAGATGGAGAAGCTCTATACATTAAGGAAAAATAAGACCTGGAGCTGACTGTGATACAAATCATCAGCTCTTTATTGCAAAATTCAGGCTTAAATAGGATAAAACAGGGAAAACCACAAGGCCATTCAGGTATGACTTAAATCAAATTCCTTATGATTATACAGTGGAAGTGACAAATAGATTCAATGGATTCGATCTGATAGATAGAGTGCCTAAAGAACTATGTGCAGAGGTTTGTAACATTGTACAGGAGGCAGTGACCAAAACCATCCCCAAGAAAAAGAAATGCAAGAAGGCAAAATGATTGTCCAAGGAGGCCTTACAAATAGCTGAGAAAAGAAGAGAAGTGAAAGGCAAAGGAGAAAAGGAAAGATATACCCAACTGCAAGCAGACTTAGCAAAGAGCTAGGAGAGTCAAGAAAGCCTTCTTAAGTGAGCAATGCAAAGAAATAGACAAAAACAATAGAATGGGAAAGACTAGAGGTCTCGTCAAGAAAATTGGAGATACCAAGAGACTATTTCATGCAAGGTGGGCACAATGAAGGACAGAAACAGCAAGAACCTAAGAGAAGCAGAAGAGATTAAGAAGAGGTGGCAAGAATACACAGAAGAACTATACAAAACAGTCTTAATGACCCAGATAACAATGATGGTGGTCACTCACCTAGAACCAGACATCCTGGAGTGTGAAGTCAAGTGGGCCTTAGGAAGCATCACTACAAACAAAGCTGGTGGAGGGGATGGAATTCCAGCTGAGCTATTTTAAATCTAAAGATGATGTTGTTAAAGTGCTGCACTCAATGTGCCAGCAAATTTGGAAAACTTAGCAGTGGCCAAAGGACTGGAAAGGTCAGTTTTCGTTCCAATCCCAAAGAAGGGCAGTGCCAAAGAATGTTCAAACTACCACACAATTGTGCTCATTTCACATGCTAGCAAGGTAATGGAGAAGGCAATGGCAACCCACTCTAGTACTCTTGCTTGGCAAATCCCATGGACGGAGGAGCCTGGTAGGCTGCAGACCATGGGGTCACTATGAGTTGGACATGACTGAGCGACTTCACTTTCACTTTTCACTTTCATGCATTGAAGAAGGAAACAGCAACCCACTCCAGTGTTCTTGCCTGGAGAATCCCAGGGATGGCGGAGCCTGGTGGGCTGCCGTCTCTGGGGTTGCACAGAGTCAGACACTACTGAAGCGACTTGGCGGCAGCAGCAGCAGCAGCAGCAAGGTAATGCTCAAAATCCTTCAAGCTAGGCTTCAACAGTATGTGAACCAAGAACTTCCAGATGTACAAGCTGGATTTAGAAAAGGCAGAGGAACCAGAGATCAAATTGCCAATATCCGTTGGATCATAGAAAAACCAAGGGAATTAAAAAAAAAATCTACTTCTGCTTCATTGACTATGGTAAAGCCTTTGACTGTGTGGATCACAACAAACTGTGGAAAATTCTTAAAGAGAGAAGGGAATACCAGACCACCTTACCTATTTCCTGGAAACCTGTATGCAGGACACGAAGCAACAGTTAGAACCAGATATAGAACAATGAACTGGTTCAAAATTGGGAAAGGAGTATATCAACAATAATGTGAAATGCTAGGCTGGAAGACTCACAAGCTGGACTCAAGATTGCCAGGAAAAATATCAACAATCTCAGATATGCAGATGGTACCACTGTAATGGGAGAAATCGAAGAGGAACTAAAGAGCCTTTTGATGAGGGTGAAAGAGGAGAGAGAAAAAGCTGGCTTAAAACTCAACATTCAATAAAATAAGATCATGGCATCTGGTCCCATTCTGTTCTGTTCAGTTCAGTTCAGTTCAGTCGCTCAGTCATGTCCGACTCTTTGCAACCCCATGAATCGCAGCACGCCAGGCCTCCTTGTCCATCACCAACTCCCAGAGTCCACCCAGACTCACGTCCATCGAGTCAGTGATGCCATCCAGCCATCTCATCCTCTGTCGTCCCCTTCTCCTCCTGCCCCCAATCCCTCCCAGCATCAGAGTCTTTTCCAATGAGTCAACTCTTTGCATGAGGTGGCCAAAGTACTGGAGTTTCAGCTTTAGCATCATTCCTTCCAAAGAAATCCCAAGGCTGATCTCCTTCAGAATGGACTGGTTGGATCTCCTTGCAGTCCAAGAGACTCTCAAGAGTCTTCTCCAACACCACAGTTCAAAAGCATCAATTCTTTGGTGCTCAGCCTTCTTCACAGTCCAACTCTCACATCCATGCATGACCACAGGAAAAACCATAGCCTTGACTAGATGAACCTTTGTTGGCAAAGTAATGTCTCTGCTTCTGAATATGCTCTCTAGGTTGGTCATAACTTTTCTTCCAAGGAGTAAGTGTCTTTTAATTTCATGGCTGCAGTCACCATCTACAGTGATTTTGGAGCCCAGAAAAATAAAGTCTGACACTGTTTCCACTGTTTCCCCATCTATTTGCCATAAAGTGATGGGACCGGATGCCATGATCTTCATTTTCTGAATGTTGAGCTTTAAGCCAACATTTTCACTGTCCACTTTCACTTTCATCAAGAGGCTTTTTAGTTCCTCTTCACTTTCTGCCATAAGGGTGGTGTCATCTGCATATCTGAGGTTATTGATATTTCTCCCAGCAATCTTGATTCCAGCTTGTGCTTCTTCCAGTCCAGTGTTTCTCATGATGTACTCTGCACAGAAGTTAAATAAGCAGGGTGACAATATACAGCCTTGACGTACTCCTTTTCCTATTTGGAACCAGTCTGTTGTTCCATGTCCAGTTCTAATTGTTGCTTCTTGACCTGCCTACAAATTTCTCAAGAGGCAGATCAGGTGGTCTGGTATTCCCATCTCTTTCAGAATTTTCCACAGTTTATTGTGATCCACACAGTCAAAGGCTTTGGCATAGCCAATAAAGCAGAAATAGATGTTTTTCTGGAACTCTCTTGCTTTTTCGATGATCCAGCGGATGTTGGCAATTTGATCTCTGGTTGCTCTGCCTTTTCTAAAACCAGCTTAAACATCTGGAAATTCACGGTTCATGTATTGCTGAAGCCTGGCTTGGAGAATTTTGAGCATTACTTTACTAGCGTGTGAGATGACTGCAATTGTGCGGTAGTTTGAGCATTCTTTGGCATTGCCTTTATTTGGATTGGAATGAAAACTGACCTTTTCCAGTCCTGTGGCCACTGCTGAGTTTTCCAAATTTGCTGGCATATTGAGTGCAGCACTTTCACAGCATCATCTTTCAGGATTTGAAATAGTTCAACTGGAATTCCATCACCTCCACTAGCTTTGTTTGTAGTGATGCTTTCTAAGGCCCACTTGACTTCACATTCCAGGATGTCTGGCTCTAGGTCAGTGATCACACCATCGTGATTATCTGGGTCATGAAGATCTTTTTTATACAGTTCTTCTGTGTATTCTTGCCATCTCTTCTTAATATCTTCTGCTTCTGTAAGGTCCATACCATTTCTGTCCTTTATTGAGCCCATCTTTGCATAAAATGTTCCCTTGCTATCTCTAATTTTCTTGAAGAGATCTCTAGTCTTTCCCATTCTGTTGTTTTCCTCTATTTCTTTGCATTGATTGCTGAAGAAGGCTTTCTTATCTCTTCTTGCTATTCTTTGGAACTCTGCATTCAGATGCTTATATCTTTCCTTTTCTCCTTTGCTTTTCACTTCTCTTCTTTTCACAGCTATTTGTAAGGCCTTCCCAGACAGCCATTTTGCTTTTTTGCATTTCTTTTCCATGGGGATGGTCTTGATCCCTGTCTCCTGTACAATATTATGAACCTCATTCCATAGTTCATCAGGCAGTCTATCAGATCTAGTCCCTTAAATCTATTTCTCACTTCCACTGTATAATCATAAGGGATTTGATTTGGGTCATACCTGAATGGTCTAGTGGTTTTCCATACTTTCTTCAATTTAAGTCTGAATTTGGCAATAAGGAGTCCATGATCTGAGCCACAGTCAGCTCCTGGTCTTGTTTTTGCTGACTGTATAGAGCTTCTCCATCTTTGGCTACAAAGAATATTATCAATCTGATTTTGGTGTTGACCATCTGGTGATGTCCATGTGTAGAGTCTTCTCTTGTGTTGTTGGAAGAGGGTGTTTGTTATGACCAGTGCATTTTCTTGGCAAAACTCTATTAGTCTTTGCCCTGCTTCATTCCGTATTCCAAGGCCAAATTTGCCTGTTACTCTAGGTGTTTCTTGACTTCCTACTTTTGCATTCCAGTCACTTATAATGAAAAGGACATCTTTTTTGGGTGTTAGTTCTAAAAGGTCTTATAGGTCGTCATAGAACTGTTCAACTTCAGCTTCTTCAGCGTTACTGGTTGGGGCATAGACTTGGATTACTGTGATATTGAATGGTTTGCCTTGGAAACGAACAGAGATCATTCTGTCGTTTTTGAGATTGCGTCCAAGTACTGCATTTTGGACTCTTTTGTTGACCATGATGGCTATTCCATTTCTTCTGAGGGATTCCTGCCCGCAGTAGTAGATATAATGGTCATCTGAGTTAAATTCACCCATTCCAGTCCATTTTAGTTTGCTGATTCCTAGAATGTCGACATTCACTCTTGCCATCTCTTGTTTGGCCTCTTCCAATTTGCCTTGATTCATGGACCTAACATTCCAGGTTCCTATGCAATATTGCTCTTTACAGCATTGGATCTTGCTTCTATCACCAGTCACATCCACAGCTGGGTATTCTTTTTGCTTTGGCTCCATACCTTCATTCTTTCTGGAGTTATTTCTCCACTGATCTCCAGTAGCATATTGGGCACCTACTGACCTGGGGAGTTCCTTTTGCAGTATCCTATCATTTTGCCTTTTCATACTGTTCATGGGGTTCTCAAGGCAAGAATGCTGAAGTGGTTTGCCATTCCCTTCTCCAGTGGACCACATTCTGTCAGATCTCTCCACCATGACCCGCCCATCTTGGGTTGCCCCATGGGCATGGCTTAGTTTCATTGAGTTAGACAAGGCTGTGGTCCTAGTGTGATTAGATTGACTAGTTTTCTGTGGGTATGGTTTCAGTGTGTCTGCCCTCTGAATGCCCTCTTGCAACACCTACCATCTTAATGGCAAATAGAAGGGGAAAAAGTGGAAATAGTGACATTTTATTTTCTTGGACTCCAAAATCACTGCAGATGGTGACTACAGCCACGAAATTAAAAGACACTTGCTTCTTGGAAGAAAAACTGTGAGAAACCTAGACAGCATATTAAAAAGCAGAGACATTACTTTTCCGACAAGGGTCCATCTAGTCAAAGCTGTGGTTTTTCCACAGTTGGAAATGATATGAGAGTTGGACCTTAAAAAAGGCTAAGTGCTGAAAAATTGACGCTTTAGAATTGTGTTGCTGGAGAAGACGCCTGAGAGTCCCTTGGACAGCAAGGAGATCAAACCAGTCAATCCTGAAAGAAATCAACCCTGAACATTCATTGGCAGGACTGATGCTGAAGCTGAAGCTCCAATACCGGATATGAAGAACTGAGTCATTGGGAAAGACCCTGATGCTGGGGAAGATTGAGGGCAGGAGGAGAAGGGTGCAACAGAGAATGAGATGGTTGGATGGCATCACTAATTCAATGGACATGAGTTTGAGGAAACTCCAGGAGATATGAAGGACAGGGAAGCCTGGTGTGCTGCAGTTTATGGGGTCACAAAGAGTCAGACACGACTTAGCGCGACTGAACAACAGCAATGCTAATAGAAGGTAATAGCATGAATAAGTGATTTTGATTGCATCATAGAATGTGCATAGCGTTGTAATTCACACTTTAGTAAAGAAATGTGACTGAGAAACATACCGCAAGTCCACTGGAGATATGTCAGCCATCTGCATATGACTGCTGTAAATGTTTCTCTGATAGCAAATTATCAGACCTCAGGCAAAGGAGATAAGGACCAAAGTGATAAGAATGCCTTATGATTCTCAAATGAAAAGCGCTAAATTCAAAGTGTAAAATGAGTATCCTTTTCCACTGCCATTCCATTTTATAGATGAGAATATTAAATTACAAGATGAGTGATTTCTGCCTCTGGTAATATGTAATCAGCAAATTATTAGCATTTGAGCACAGACAGAGGCCATTTATTTTGCCTCATATAAGCCACTGCTTTTCAAAAAAAAAAACAAACAAACAAAAACAAGACAGTGGACAGTGTTGGAGGGGTGTTAGGGTGAGGAAAATGTGGCGGAGAGAAGAAATCAACTTACAGTCTATTTTCCTAGTGTACATTCTCCATCCCCACTCTATCACACACAAGCGTGCACATGCACGCACACACACACACACATACACACACTCTTTCCATCAATACATCAGTGATTGATTCATCAGAGTTCAAATGAAGTCTAAGATGTCTAGTGCTCCTAAATCTTACCAGACCCACACCCAAACACAAATACTCAGCTTCAAATAACCCTTCAGATCAGTTGGTCATTCATTCTTTTCATTCACTAATTTATTTGGTATATATTATATGTCAGGCACTATGAAGGCTATAAAAATCAAAGATGCAATCTCTTTTCTCACAGAGCTCAATATATTGCAAGTGTGTTTGTGTGTTGGGGGGTGGCAAAGATGGCAGAGATTATTCACTATAATGCTGCATGATAAACACTAAAGAAGGTCTATGTCCATCATGTTATTATGAAATGTGGTGTAGCAGTTTTTAGAATAAAGTGAAATTTAAGGCAGTGGTTCTCAAAGTGTGGTCCCTAAACCATCAGTTTCAGCTCACCAGAGAATTTTTTAGAAATGCAAGTTCTTGAGCCTCATCACAGACTTACTGAATCAGAAATTCTGGAGGTGGGAGTCAGAAATTTGTGTTTTAACAAACCACTCCAAGTGTTTCTTATGCATACTAATATTTGAGAATCACTACTTTAAAAGGAACAAGGCTATGGAATAAAATAGTGTGATTCTACATATATGTGTGTGTGTGTGTGTGTGTGTGTGTGTGTGTAGGGGCTTCCCTGTGGCTCAAACAGTAAAGAATCTGCCTGCAATGCAGGAAATCCGGGTTCAATCCCTGGGTTTGGAAGATCCCCTGAAGAAGGAAATGGCAACCCACTCCAGCATTCTTGCCTGGTGAATTTTGTGAACAGAGGAGCCTGATGGGTTACAGTCCACAGGGTCACAAAGAGTCAGACATGACTGAGTGACTAAATTTCACTTTCAAATTTCATTTAAAACCACTGACTTAACCTTAACTGAATGCTTTCAATATGTATCTTAATATACATACATATATATACTTGTAGGTATATATAATACATCTCTGCTAATAGGGGTTACTTCTGGATAAGGGGTTAGTTTGCAGGGTAAGGAGGTAGATAAATGAGCCTTTATCTTTTCCTGAATTATTTGAATCCTTTAAGAATATATTCATATATTAATTGAGCAACTAAAAAGAAAGAAATGCTATTTTAAGATTTTTTAAGTACTCTGGAAATACAAAGGAAAGAACATTAAATCTTTGCAGAAGAGGTAGCTTTTGAACCAGGCTTTGGGGCTCTCCTAGTCTCTGCTCTACATCCAGCCCTGTGGCTCTACCATGTCTAGAACATAGCTCAATTTTTTTTTGTATCCTTGTCCTTTCAGATGACAGAGGCATCTCCAGAGAAGCTACAATGTGATTTCTTAAATAGTATAGTGGGTCACCTATTAGTCCCCCAAACTTCAAGCCTTAGAAAGCTAAAATCCTGAGGTGAAGATTGAATTGGAAAGAAAATGTGACTGTCCTTCCAATAGAAAGAAACTGCCCTCCATCCTGTGTTTTAACAGTTATGATGCTCTGAGCAGCATATTAGGGTGGATGAAAAACATAAAGCAAAGATCATTATTGATTCACCCTGGACCAGGCTCATTCAAATTCAAAATGGAAAAGCCCTTAGAGAGACATCCATGTCCTTGTCTTCCAGTGTTCAGTGACAAACCATTTTGGGAAAAAAAGCATGCCCTTTAGAAGGCCAAGCCCTGCATCCCATTGACCTACTCTCTTTCACAGTCTGTTCTGGTTCTTTTTTAGCTGATGATACTAGTGGGAGGTGACAGAGGGAAAATAACAATAGTAAGATTCACCCAAAGCCCCTAGCAGGAACATGGCCTTTTCAAGTTATAAAGATAAATAACTATCTAAGCCACATTCTAGGGAGTTTGTTTCCAGTAAAGTGAATCTGAGGAGAAAAAAATAGTCACATTAACCTCTGACACAGCTTTCCAGGCAAAAGCTTTCATAACTAAGGGCCAATAAAATGATGGCAGGAAGAAGCTCTGTAGAATGGGCCAGGTTGCCCTATATAATCAAGAAGGGTAATGAAGCCAACAGGCTGGGGAGGAGCCCCTATCATTATTATCACTTTCTGACTGCCTGAATATTAGAGAAATGGACAGATGCATCCCAGAGTTAACTGACTTGATAGGCTGTGGAGAAACAGACAATTGCAAAGTTTCTCTTGCTTCCTAAAAGGTCTGAGATGGAGAAACAACACAACATACTGGGAATTTTGACTTTGAAACCAGGGTTGTTTGGACTAAAAGAGCTTCTGGAGCTTTTGAAACTAGCAGGAGGTAACTCTCAATTAACAGAGAGCAGAAGGACTTAGAGATTGAAGGGTTCTCCTTGAAATAGAATTTCTTTGATTTGAGTCATGAATTTTGCTCCAATCTGAGTATTATATAGGATGCTTGCTCTCTGCTAAAGCATGTCAAAGCTGGTAACTGAGCTCAGAAAACTAATTATCACTCAAATGATTTGCCTTAACATGGAGATGTTGAATTTCATCTATTTTTTGAGACAGTTTTTATCAGGCTAGAAATATTTTTAAATGTTTATTGGAGACCCACTATGTGCATAGCACTTCTTGAATTCTATAACAAATACAAAGAAATAGATGTCAAAATATATTCTCAAGGAGATTATAATACAATTCAGGAGGGGCAGTAGAGGATGAGTTGAATTGGCATACATGAAGAGTTAACACTACAATGGTACAAAAGCAATTCATGATTTAGTGACAGAAAAATAATACAAAAAAGTCAGGATAAAAATGGAGAAATCTCTGTGGATGGGACAAATCAGAAAAGTTTTGGGGAGAAGAAATTAAACGAGGTGTTAATAAGCAAAGAATGAATGTTTTTTGTGTGTCTCAGAGGTTTACTGTGAGGCCAAGTCACAAGTGATGGCCATTGGTAATTGATCTAGTGCAAAATTATAAAGTAAAAATTTGTCTTCCCTGCCTTTGCATTCTATCCCTTTCCCTAGACAGTGTCTAATACTTCTTAAGATAGCTAGGAGATAAGGGATAGCATCCAAGTTGTTGCCCTCTATTTAACCCAACTCATCTGTCCTATGTCCACATTTTTCTCAAAATCCACCTTCTCCTTGGAAACCAATTAAAGCTAAGGTGGTTATGATCTCTAAGTCTTAGTGTGATGGTGGTGGTGATTTAGTGGCTAAGTTGTGCCCAACCCTTGTGATCGCATGGATTGTAGCCCTCCAGGCTCCTCTGTCCATGGAATTTTCCAGGCAAGAAAGAGTACTAGAGTGGATTGCCATTTCCTTCTCCAGGGGATCTTCCTGACCCAGGGATCAAACCCAGGTGCACTGCATTGCAGGAAGATTCTTTACCAACTGTGGCTTAGTGTGATACTCTTTCCAAATAGCATTTTGGAAAACATACATTGCTAGCTTACCATGCTAAATTGCACTGTTTAATTTTTACAACAACCTGGTGAGATGTTACATTCTTCCTATTTGTCAGATAAATAAACTGAGGCCAGAGAGGTGAAGTAAACTGAACAAGTTAAATTTATCAGTGAAAATGTCAGAGTAGGGAATTTCAAGGGCCCATCCTTCCACCAAAACAGCAAATAAATGGGCAAAAAGTGTCAGAAGCTACTCTATTGGAGCTCTGGAACCTAATCAAATGCTTATAGCAACCAAGCAAGTGCTTAATCAAGAAAAATTGGGGAATGAATCCTTGTAGAAGAGCTTTGTGACTTTCTATTCACTAACCAACTACTAAGCTAAATTAACAGAAACTTCAATAGCCATGGGCTTCCCTCATAGTGCAGTTGGTAAAGAATCAGCCTGCAATGCAGGAGACCCTGGTTTAATTCCTGGGTTGGGAACATCCCCTGGAGAAGGGATAGGCTACCCACTCCAGTATTCTTGGGCTTTCCTTGTGGCTCAGCTGGTAAAGAATCCGGCTGCAATGTGGGAGACCTGGGTTAGATACCTGGGTTGGAAAGATCCTCTGGAGAAGGGAAAGGCTACCCACTCCAGTATTCTGGCCTGGAGAATTCCAGGGACTGTATAGTCCATAGGGTCACAAAGAGTCAGACACAACTGAGTGACTTTTACTTTCACTTTTAACTTCAATAGCCATGCAGAACAATGGATATAGAGTTTACAAAATTAGTTCAGAAAAGTCACTAAACAAGCAAACAAGAGCAAACACAACAAGGAACAACAGAAAACTATGTGGCACAGGAGAGGGGACACATAATTTCAAGAGTTGCCATAATAGTCAAAATGTTTAGTGTTCAACAAAAAAATTACAAGGCATGCAAAATAAATAAATGCATGCATACATAAAAGTAGATCTCTTACAAGAAAAAAAGGAATTAATAGAATCTGTCCCTGCAGAAGCCCAAACACTGAGCTTATTAGAATAAGACTAAATCAACTAACTTAAATATACTGAAGAGATAAAGGAAACCATGTATAACAAAATAAAGGAAACCACGAGAATGATGTCTCATCAAATGTTCTCAGTCCCTCAGTCATCTCCAACTCTTTGTGGCCCCATGGACTGTAGCCTACCAGGCTCCTCTGTCCATGGAATTCTACAGGCAAGAATACTGGAGTGGGTTGCCATTTCCTTCTCCAGGGGATCCGATCTTCCCAACCCAGGGAGTGAATCCATGTCTCTTACATCTCCTTCATTGGCAGACAGATTCTTTACCACTAGTGCCACCTGGGAAGCCCTGTCTCACCAAATAGATAATATGAATAAAGAGATTGAAATTATAAAAAGGAACCAGATGGGAATTTTCAAGTTAAAAATTATAACAACTGAAATTAAAAATTCACTAGAGGAGTTGAATAGTAGATTTCAATCAGTTTCAAATAGTAGATTTTCAATCAGTAGATTTCATAGCACTATTCAATCTACTATGAATTGAAATTTCAGTTCATTCAAGAAAATGAATAGGTGAAGATAGGACAATTGAACTTATCTAGTCTGAGGAGCAAAAAGAAAAGGGAATGAAAAATGAATGATGACTTGGAGACCTATGGAACACTGTTAAGTGTACAATCATATGCATAAGAGTGGTCACTGAAGGAGATGGTGGTGTAGAAAGAATATTTGAAGAAATAATTACCAAAATTGTCCCAATTATAATGAAAAACATGTATCTACATGCAGAGCAAGATCAAGAACTCCAAAAAAGGATAAATCCAGAGATCACATTATAATCGAACTGTCAAAACAAAAAAAAATTACTTAGAAACTGGCAAAAGAAAAGTATTAATAACTCACATACAAAGGATACTCAGTAAGATAATCAGCTAATTTCTCATCAGAAACCATGAAGGCCAGAAGGCAGTGGGAAGACATCTTGGAAATTACAGCATGTTGCTACATGAAATAAAATGAAAATAAATGACAGTCAACCAAGAATTTTATACTGTATGTGGCAAAAATAAAGAAGAAATTGTGATTCCCAGATAAAAATCCTAGAGAGTTCATTACTAGTAGGCTTGTCTTATAAGAAATGCCAAAGGGAGTTTTTCAGGCTGAAATAGAAGCACACTAAACATAACTCAAATTCATATGAGGAAATAAAAATCACTGATAATGATAAACAAATAAATATAAATTCAATATTACTTTATTTTTGATTAGTATATCCTCTATTTTCCCTATGCAATTTTTTTCTTTTTTTTTTAAATTTTATTTTAAACTTTACAAAATTGTATTAGTTTTGCCAAATATCGAAATGAATCCGCCACAGGTATACATGTGTTCCCCATCCTGAACCCTCCTTCCTCCTCCCTCCCCATACCATCCCTCTGGGTCGTCCCAGTGCAATTTAAAAGATAATTACATAAAGCAATTACTATAAATTTATGTTGCTAAATTCAAAATGTATAAATACATAACTCATGACCAAAACAATATGAAGGGGTAGGACAGAGCTTTATAAAAGAAAAGATTTTATAAACTAGTGAAATTAAGTTAGTATTAATTTCAACTAGATTGTTATAGATTCAGTTCAGTCAGTCAGTTCAGTCACTCAGTCATGTCCAACTTTTTGCAACCCAAAGGACTGCAGCACATCAGGCGTCCCTGTCCATCACCAACTCCTGGAGGTTGCTCAAACTCATGTCCATTGAGTCCGTGATGCCATCCAACCATCTCATCCTCTGCAATCCCCTTCTCCTCCCACCTTCAATCTTTCCCAGCATCAGGGTCTTTTCCAAAGAGTCAGTTCTTTGCATCAGGTGGCCAAAGTATTGGAGTTTCAGCTTCAACATCAGTTCTTCCAATGAATATTCAGTACTGATTTCCTTTAGGATGGACAGATTTGATCTCGTTGAAGTCCAAGGGACTCTCAAGAGTCTTCTCTAACACCACAGTTCAAAAGCATCAATTCTTCGGCACTCAGCTTTCCTTATAGTCCAACTCTCACATCCATACATGACCACTGGAAAAACCACAGCTGTGACTAGATAGACCTTTGTTGGCAAAGTAATGTCTCTATTTTTTAATATGCTGTCTAGGTTGGTCATAACTTTTCTTCCAAGGAGCAAGCATCTTTTAATTTCATGGCTGGTGTCACCATCTGCAGTGATTTTGGAGCCCCCCAAAATAAAGTCTCTCACCGTTTCCATTGTTTCACCATCTACTTGCCATGAAGTGATGGGACCGGATGCCATGATCTTCATTTTCTGAATGTTGAGTTTTAAGCCAACTTTTTCACTCTCATCTTTCACTTTCATTAAGAGGCTCTCTAGTTCTTCTTCACTTTCTGCCATAAATTTGTGTCATCTGCATAACTGAGGTTATTAATATTTCTCCCGGCAATCTTGATTCCAGCTTGTACTTCATCCAGCCTGATATTGTGCATGATGTACTCTGCATAGAAGTTAAATAAGCGGGATGACAATATTCAGCCTTGACGTACTTCTTTCCCAATTTGGAACCAGTCTGCTGTTCCAAGTCCAGTTCTAACTGTTGCTTCTTGACTTGCATACAGATTTCTCAGGTGGCAGGTCAGGTGGTCTGGTATTCTCATCTCTTGAAGGTTTTTCCACAGTTTGTTTTTCCATTCCAGGTTTTGGCATAACCAATAAAGCAGAAGTAGATGTTTTTCTGGAATCCTCTTGCTTATTTGATGATCCAATGGATGTTGGCAATTTGATCTCTGGTTCCTGTGCCTTTTCTAAATCCAGCTTGAACATCTGGAAGTTCATGATTCAAATACTGTTGAAGCCTGGTTTGGAGAATTTTGAGCATTACTTTGCTAGTGTGTGAGATGAGTGCAATCATGCGGTAGTTTGAGCATTCTTTGGCATTGCCTTTCTCTGGGATTGGAATGAAGACTGGACTTTTCCAGTCCTGTGGTCACTGTTGAGTTTTCCAAATTTGCTGGCATATTGAGTGTAGCACTTTCACAGCATCATCTTTTAGGATTTGAAATAGCTCAACTGGAATTCCATCACCTCCACTAGCTTTGTTCATAGTGATCCTTCCTAAGGCCCACTTGACTTTGCATTCCAGGATATTGGGCTCTAGGTTAGTGATCACACCATGTGGTTATTTGGGTCATGAAGATCTTTTTTCTCTAGTTCTTCCATGTATTCTTGCCTATCTTCTGCTTCTGTTCAGTTCTGTTCCATTCAGTCGCTCAGTTGTGTCTGACTCTTTGCAACCCCATGAACTGCAGCACGCCAGGCCTCCCTGTCCATCACCAACTCCTGGAGTCCACCCAAACCCATGTCTATTGTGTTGGTGATGCCATCCAACCATCTCATTCTCTGTCGTCCCCCTCTCCTCCTGCCTTCAATCTTTCCCAGCATCAGGGTCTTTTCAAATGAGTCAGCTCTTCGCATCAGGTGGCCAAAGTACTGGAGTTTCAGCTTCAACATCAGTCCCTCCAATGAACACCCAGGACTGATCTCCTTTAGGATGGACTGGTTGGATCTCCTTGCAGTCCAAGGGACTCTCAAGAGTCTTCTCCAACACCACAGTTCAAAAGCATCAATTCTTCAGTGCTCAGCTTTCTTTATAGTCCAACTCTCACATCCATACATGACATTGGAAAAATCATAGCCTTGACTAGATGGCCCTTTGTTGACAAAGTAATGTCTCTGCTTTTTAATATGCTGTCTAGATTGGTCATAACTTTCCTTCCAAGGAGCAAGGGTCTTTTAATTTCATGGCTACAATCACCATCTGCAGTGATTTTGGAGCCTAGAAAAATAAAGTCAGCCACTGTTAGGTCCATACAATTTCTGTCCTTTATTGTGCCCATCTTTGCATGAAATGTTCCCTTGGTATCTCTAATTCTCTTGAAGAGATCTCTAGTCTTTGCCATTCCATTTCTTTGCATTGATCACTGAGGAAGGCTTTTTATCTCTCCTTGCTTTTCTTTGGAACTCTGCATTCAAATGGGTATATCTTTCCTTTTCTCCTTTGCCTTTCATGTCTCTTCTTTTCACAGCTATTTATAAGGCCTCCTTGGACAACCATTTTGCCTTTTTCCATTTCTCTTTCTTGGGGATGGTCTTGATCCCTGTCTCCTCTACAATGTCAGGAACCTCCTTCCATAGTTCATCAGGCACTCTGTCTATCAGATCTAATCTCTTGAATCTGTTTGTCACTTCCACTGTATAATCATAAGGGATTTGATTTAGGTCTTAGTTGAATGGTCTAGTGGTTTTCCCTACTTTCTTCAATTTAAGACTGAATTTGGCAATAAGGAGTTCACAATCTGAGCCACAGTCAGCTCCTGGTCTTGTTTTTGCTGACTGTATAGAGCTTCTCCATCTTTGGCTGCAAAGAATATAATCAATCTCATTTTGGTATTGACCATCTGGTGATGTCCATGTGTAGAGTCATCTTTTGTGTTGCTGGAGGAGGGTGTTTGCTATGACCAGTGTGTTCTCTTGGCAAAACTCCGTTAGCCTTTGCCCTGTTTCATTTTGTACTCTAAGTCCAAATTAGCCTGTTACTCCAGGTATCTCTTGACTTCCTGCTTTTGCATTCCAGTCCCCTATGATGAAAAGGACATCTTTTTTTCGTGTTCATTCTAGAAGGTCTTGTAGGTCTTCATAGAACTGTTCAACTTCAGCTTCTTCAGCATTACCGGTTGGGGTATAGACTTGGATTACTGTGATATTGAATGGCTTGCCTTGGAAACGAACAGAGATCATTCTGTCATTTTTGAGACTGTACCCAAGTACTGCATTTTGGACTCTTTTGTTGACTATGGTGGCTACTTCATTTTTTCTAAGGGATTCTTGCCCACAGTAGTAGATATAATGGTCATCTGAATTAAATTTGCCCATTCCAATACATTTTAGTTCACTGATTCCTAAAATGTTGTTCACTCTTGCCATCTCCTGTTTTACCACTTCTAATTTACCTTGATTCATGGACCTAACATTCCAGGTTCCTATGCAATATTGTCCTTTATAGCATCAGACTTTACTTCCATCACCAGTCACACCCACAACTGGGTGTTGTTTTTGCTTTGGCTCCATCTCTTTATTCTTTCTGGAGTTATTTCTCCACTCTTCTCCAGTAGCATAGTGGGCACTTATCAACCTGGGGAGTTCATCTTTCAGTGTCATATTGTTTTGCCTTTTCATACTGTTCATGAAGTTCTCAAGGCAAGAATATTGAAGTGGTTTGCCATTCCCTTCTCTAGTGGACCACATTTTGTCAGAACTCTCCACCATGACCCGTCCGTCTTGGGTGGCCCTACATGGCATGGCTCATAGTTTCACTGAGTTAGACAAGGCTGTGGTCCATGTGATAAATTGGTTAGTTTTCTGTGATTGTGGTTTTCAGTCTATCAGCCCTCTGATGGAGAAGGATAAGAGGCTTATGGAAGTGTCCTATTGGGAGAGTTCTGATGGGAGGGGCCATGCTCAGTAAATTTTTAATCCAATTTTATGTTGATGGGTGGGGCTGTGAGATCAAACTATGGTGGAGATAATGAAGATAATGGCAATCTCCTTCAAAAGGTCCTGTACATGCACTGCTGCACTCAGTGCCCCCAACCCTGCAGCAGGCTACCGCTGTCCCACGCCTCTGCCAGAATCCTGGACACACAGGCAAGTCTGGGTCAGTTTCTTGTGGGGTCATTGCTCTTTTCTCCTGGGCCCTGGTGTGCACAAGGTTTTGTTTGTGCCCTCCAAGAGTCTATTTCCCTAGTCCTGTGTAAGTTCTGTAACCAAATCCCACTGGCCTTCAAAATCAAATTCCCTGGGGGTTCTCAGTCCCTTTGCTAGATCCCCAGGTTGGGAAATCTGTTGTGTGTCCTAGAACTTTCTTAACAGTGCGAGAATTTCTTTGGTATAATTGTTCTGCAGTTTGTGGGTTGTCTGCTCAGTGGCTCTATGATGGGGTTAATGGCGACCTCCTCCAAGAGGGCTCTAGATTAAGATGTTAATTATAATCCTTAGGGAAAGTTAAAAAAATTATTTAGTAAAATATGGGACTTCCCTAGTGGCCCCGTGGCTAAGACTCCACACTCTCCATGCAGGGAGCCCAGGTTCAATCCCTGGTCAGTGAACTAGTTGCCATATGCTGCAATTAGAATTTTGCATGCTGCAACTAAAGAGCACATATTCCACAAATAAAGGCTCCCACATGCTGCAACTAAAAGAATCTGCATGCCACAGAGAAGCTTGAAGATCTCATGTGCCACAACAGATACAGCAGAGCCAAATAAATAAATAAATACTTAAAATTTTATATAGTAAAATAAATGAAAATGGAATCTAATTTGTATAATAAAAAATATCTAGCATAAAGAAGGCAGTAACAGGAATTGGTGAAATGATGTAAGATATATAGCAAACAAACACCAAGATGGCAGAGGTAAGTCCTTCCTTGTAAGTAATCTCACATTAAACATAAATGGAGTGAACTCTCCAAATAAAAGGCAGAGTTTGGAAGAATGGATAAAAATCATGACGCAGACAAGAGATTCAATTTAGCACCAGAGACACACATTGGTTGAAGGCGAAAAAATGGGGTAAGGTATTCCATGCAAACAGTAACCAAAGAAGAGCTGGAATGGATACTAATATCTGACAAAACAGACATTAAGACAAAAATTGTTACAAGATGCAAAAAATAAGGACATTATATAATGGTAAAAGGGTCAATCCATCCATATATAAACATATATATATATATATATAGCTCACAATAGAGCCCCAAAATATGTGATACAAAAAACTGATAGAACGGAAAGGAGAAACACATAGTTCAAGGATAATGGTTAGAAACTTCAACATCTCAATTTCAATAACAACTAGGCAAAAGATAAGTAAGGAAACAGAAGACTTAAACAATTAAACAAAACAGACCTAAAAGAATGTACAAAGAATCAGACATGACTGAGCAACTGAGCACACACAGATAAAAAATTGACAAACTTTAGCTAGACAGACTAAGAAATAAAGAGAGGAGGTTTACATCACTAAAATCAAGTATGAAAGTAGGGACATTACCACTGACTTTACAGTAATAAAAAGAATTATAAAAGAAAAGCCCAAGACCAGATGTTTCACTGGCAAATTTGATTAAATATTCAAAGAATAATTAAAACCAATCCTTCTCAAATTCTTCTGAAAAAAGAGAACACTTTCTAACTTATTCTAAGGCCAGCATTACCATGATGCCAAAGCCAGACAAAAACATCCAAAAAAGAGAAAAGTACAGACCAATATCCTTCATGAATATAGTTTGAGTAATCCTTAACAAAATACTAGAAAACCTTATCTAGCAGCATATTAGAAGGATTATACACATGTACAAGTGAGACTGGTACCAGGAATGCAAGATTGTTTTAACATATGAAAATCAATCAATAAAATATACCATATTAAAAGAATGAGGAGGGAAAAAAGCACATTATCATCTCATTTAATGCATAAAAAGCATTTGACAAAATCCAGTACCCTTTCATTATTAAAAAAAAAAAAAAACTCAACAAACTAAGAATAGAAGGGTGCTTCCTTAACCTGATAAAGAGGATGAGAGAATGGCATTAAAACATGTATAATATCATATAAGAAATGAATCGCCAGTCCAGGTTCGATGCAGGATACAGGAAGCTTGGGGCTGGTGCACTGAGATGACCCAGAGGGATGGTATGGGGAGGGAGGTGGGAGGGGGGTTCAGGATGGGGAACACGTGTACACCTGTGGCGGATGCATGTTGATGTATGGCAAAACCAATACAATATTATAAAGTAAAATAATAATAATAATAAAATTAAAAAAAATTTCAAAGTTAACATCATACTTAATGGTGAAAGACTTTCACCCTAACATCAGGAACAACACAAGAATGTGTGATCCCATCATGCCTATTTAACATTATACTGGAGGTTCCAGCTACTGACATTACACAAGAAGAAGAAATATAAGGCATCCAAATTAAAAAGGAAGTGGCAAAACTATCTCTAAAGAACCTATATACAAGGTTCTATATGTATAAGAACCCATATACAAGGAAACTATTAGAGCTAATAAGTGAATTCAGCAAAGTTGCAGGATACAAAAATCAGCTGTACTTCTATACACCAGAAATGAATAATCTGAAAACCAAATTAAGAAAATTCTATTCATAAAAGCATTAAAAAGAATAAAATATTTAGCAACAAATTTAACCAAGGAGGTATAAGACTTATAAACTTAAAACTTCAAAATATTATTGTAAGAAGATCCAAAAAAATGGAAAGACACCCCATAGTCATGAATTGGCAGACTTAATGTTAAGATGACAGTAGTATCCAAACTGATCTACAAACTCAAGGCAATCTTTATAAAAATTCCAAATTTTTTTTTACAGAAAGATATAAACTGATCCTAAAATTCATTGAATTGCAAGTGACTTCGAATAGCCAAAAGAATATTGAAAAAGCAGCACAAAGTTGGCAAACTATTTCTGATTTCAAAACTTGCTACCAAGCTACAATAATCAAAGTACTGCAGTCCTGGCATAAGGATAGACATAGAGATTAATGGAATAGAATTGAGAGTCCATAAATAAACCCATACATCTATGGTCAACTGATTTGCTGCAAGGGTTCTAAGACTATTCCATGGGGAAAAAAAGAATCTTTTCAATAAATGGGGCTGAGATAATTGAATAATCACATGCAAAAGAATGAAGTTAGATACTTACCTCACACCATATGTATTAGATTTCTCCAGTGAAACAAAACCAATAGGATATAATGTTGGATAGCAGAGGTGAGAACACCTTCTTGTGTTCTTCCAGATAGATACATGATGGAGGTGGAGCAAGCTGGAAACTCAGGAAAATGTAGTTCCAGTCCAATTCTAAAAGCTTGAGAACCAAAAGAACAAATGATATAGTTCCAGTCCAAAGGCTGGTAGATTTGAGATCCAGGAAGAGGTAATATTTCATCTTGAGTCCAAATGCAGTACAAAGGCAATGTCCCAGTTCAAAGGCAGGAAAAATTCTTTCTTCTTGAGAGGAATAAAGTGTTAGTCACTCAGTCATGTCCTACTCTTTGCAATCCAATGGACTGTAGCCCTCCAGGCTCCTCTGTCCATGGAATTCTCCAGGCAAGAATACTGGAGTGGGTAGCCATTTCCTTTTCCAGGGGATCTTCCTGACCCAGGTATCAAACCCAGGTCTCCCCTGTTGCAGGCAGATTCTTTACCGTCTGAGCCACCAGGGAAGCCCATGGCCTTTTTGTTCCATTCAGGCATTCAGGTGATTTGATGAGGTCCATCCACATGAGCAATTTACTTTATCTTTTAAATTGGCAGAGAGCAACCTACCAATTTAAATGTTAGTCTCATCCAAAAACACCCTCAGAGAAACACCCAGAATAACGTTTAAGCAAATATCTGGGCTCCTGTGATCCAGTCAAGCTGACACATAAAATTAACCATTACATCACATTAGAAACAAACTAAAAATTGATCAAAGACCTACATGTAAGAGCTGAAACTATAAAACTGTTAGAAGAAGACATAGGTGTAAATCCTTGCAGCCTTTAATTTGGCAATGGATTCTTTAAAATGACATCAAAAGCAAAGTAATAAAAATAGATAAGTGGGATTTCATCAAAATTAAAAACTGAGCATCAAAAGACGTTATCAATAAAATTAAAAGATGGCACATAGAAGGCAAAACAAATTGCAAATCATGTATCTGAAAAGGGTCCAATATCCAGAATACATAAAAGAACTCTTACACCTCAACTACAAAAAGACAAACAATCTGATTTAAAGATGGACAAAGGATTTAAGTAGATATTTCTCCAAAGAAGATATATTAATGGCCAATAAGCGCATGACATCATTAGTCATTAGGGAAATGCAAATCAAAACCACAGTGAGATATCATTTCATACTTATTAATGGCAATAATTAATGGTTGTTAAAATTTAGTAATAATTATTAATAATTAGTGGCAATAATTAAAAAACAAAACAGAAAGTAACAAGTGTCAATGAACATATGGAGAAACTGGAGCCCTCATACGTTGCTGGTGGGGAATATAAAATGGTGTAGCCACTGTAGAAAGCAGTTGGGGAGTTCCATGAAGTGTTAAACATAGAATTGCCATATGACCCAGCAACTGCGCTGTTAACCACATACCCAAGAGAAATGGATATATGCTCAGAATATGGAAATATGGAAACATGTCCACACAAAAATTTGTACATGAACATTCATGGCAGTGTTGTTTTAATAGCCCCATAGTGGGAACAATCCAAATGTCCATGAATTGATAAATGGATAAACAAAATGGGCATTCAATGGAATATTATTTAATAAAAAATGAAATGCTGATATATGCTACATCAATGAACCTTGAAACCATTATGCTAAATGAAAGAAGCAAGACAGGAAAAGTTACATATGGCATGATTCCATTTATATGCACTATCCAGAATAGGACAGTCTCAACTAAAAGCAGATTTGCAGTTGCCAGCGACTGGAGGAAGCCAGGAAACAGAAATCACTGCTTAGTGGCACGGGTTTCTTTTTGGTGTGATCAGAATATTCTGGACTTAGAAAACATGGAGGTTATGCATCATTTTGAATGTACTCCAAGAGACTGGATTGTACACTTTGATATAGTTAAAATGGATAATTTTATGTTGTGTGAATTTTACCATAATAAAATTGAAAAGATTCAAATAATCCAAATCTATCTTGATAAGATAGATTTTATGGAGGGAATCTTACAAAATACAGAAAAAGTGGATCATCAGTCCCAAGTTGGGTTGGTTGCTCAGTCGTGTCTGACTTTTTGTGACCCCATGTTCTGTAGCCCTCCAGGCTCCTTAGTCCATAGGATATTCCAGGCAAGAACACTGGAGTGGGGTGCCATTCACTTCTTCAGGGGATTTTTCCAACCCAGGCATCAAACCTGGGTCTCCTGCATTGCAGGCAGATTCTTTAGCATTTGAGCCACCAAGAAAGCCCCAAAGTATGTTGCTAATCTGGAACAGAGGTTGGCATTCTATGGTATACAGGCCAACTCTGACCAACCTAAAACATTTACTACATGACTATTTACAAATAAAATATTGTTGATCCTGAGCTAGGGTGATGATGAACAATAATCCCTCATGTTTATAGAGGACATTTCAGTTTACAAGGCACATCCGTATTCTCAGCTGACTTCAAAATAATGTTGTGAAGTAGGTGAGGTGTTGCTCTTCCATACAGAGGAGGAAACTGAAGTTTGGAGAGGTTAAGCTACCCAATAAACTGTGGAAAATTCTGAAAGAGATGGGAATACCAGACCACCTGACCTGCCTCTTGAGAAACCTGTATGCAGGTCAGGAAGCAACAGTTAGAACTGGACATGGAACAACAGACTGGTTCTAAATAGGAAAAGGAGTACCTCAAGGCTGTATATTGTCACCCTGCTTATTTAACATATGCAGAATACATCATAAGAAATGCTGGGCTGGAGGAAGCACAAGGTGGAATCACAATTGCCAGGAGAAATATCAATAACCTCAGATATGCAGATAACACCACCCTTACGGCAGAAAGTGAAGAAGAACTAAAGAGCCTCTTGATGAAAGTGAAAAGGGAGAGTGAAAAAGCTGGCTTAAAACTCAACATTCAGAAAACTAAGATCATGGCATCCGGTCCCATCACTTCATGGAAAATAGATGGGGAAACAGTGGAAACAGTGGCTGACTTTATTTTTTGGGGCTCCAAAATCACTGCAGATAGTGATTGCAGCCATGAAATTAAAAGATGCTTGCTCCTTGGAAGGAAGTTATGACCAACCTAGACAGCATATTAAAAGGCAGAGACATTACTTTGCCAACAAAGGTCCATCTAGTCAAGGCTATGGTTTTCCCAGTGATCATGTATGGATGTGAGAGTTGGACTATAAAGAAAGCTGAGTGCCAAGGAATTGATGCTTTTGAACTGTGGTATTGGAGAAGACTCTTGAGAATCCCTTGGACTGCAAGGAGATCCAACCAGTCCATACTAAAGGAGATCAGTCCTGGGTGTTCATTGGAAGGACTGATGTTGAAGCTGAAACTCCAAAACTTTGGCCACCTGATGCGAACAGACCCTGATGCTGGGAAAGATTGAATGCAGGAGGAGAAGGGGACGACAGAGGATGAGATGATTGGATGGATCACTGACTCAATGGACATGGGTTTGGGTAGACTCCGGGAGTTGGTGATGGACAGGGAGGCCTGGTGTGCTGCGGTTCATGGGGTCACGAACAGTTGGACACGACTGAGCAACTGAACTGAACTGAACTGAACCTTGGTCTGTCATTTGCTAGAACTCAGACAGTCTGAATGTAATTCAGTGTTCTACCCCTGCAGCCGACTGCCTCTGAACACTTTGGAACGATAACTAAAGGCTCTGTGAAAATACAATACAATTTAGGCTTGACAGATCAACCCAGGGTTGAGAAAAAGGCCAATAGGGCTTTGGCTCACTATAGATGGGATCTTTCTCTCTCACTCTCTCAGCTTTATATCTCCACTGGTGATGGTCATATATTTTTCTAAACGAAATGCCACCCATATTGAGGGGATCAGAAACTGTCAGGCCAAAATCTTTCAAGTGTCATACAGTTGGACAGTTTGCCATATTTCAAGCACATCAGGTCAAACAATACAATAAAAATTGACTGTTTTGTGATATGTCTCTTTATAGGAGCCATGACATTCACTCCTTTCCTTAATGTCCTGCATCCAACCTGCAGCTTCAGCTGTCTTCTGGACGGCATATCATGCAGTTGTTATTCTGTCTTCCCATCAATTAGCCTGAGGTTACTCTGCAATATGTTAGTGAGGAGGAGTAGGTGGCAATTGATACAACTATTTCCTAATAGGCCCTCAGCCCCTGAGTAGCCAATCAGCAGCTTCAAAGATGGGCTCCCTACCTCAAGGTCACTGTTTTCTCCCACCTTCCTTCATCCCACATGTTACAATTTCATGCACTATTCGTAGAGGATCTTTAATCTTCTCCAGTCAGTTCTGGATGATGGTCACATGTTGTGGCGGAAGCAGCACTGCATGCACTGTTGATTCAGGTGCTCAAGGGCCATGAAGTAAATGACTGGCCCTACTGGAGGCTCTGTAATAGAATTGTGAGGGATTTATAATTATATCTCTCCATACAGGTCAGTTAATTAATCAGCCCTTCCCACACATTTCCATTAGGTTCCTCTCACTAGGTAAGCCATTTTACTCACAGCATGTAACCTCTCCATTCAATTCTCTTTCTGCCGTCTTCTCAGTCTCCTTTTCACTGAGGGGCCTGCATAACTTCTCCCCAGGTGCTCACTTAAAAACTTCAGGCCCTTCCCTTCTTTGGGGCCCTCATATAGATGCCAGATTACCGGTTAAGGTATTTGTGTTTTGAATTTAATCTACATGGCCAAAGTCCCCTGATTTTACTTTTTAGAAGCAACTTCGATTCCCCTGCCTGATGTTTCAATTGTATCCCTGGCCTCGAGGATACCTTAATTTGTGTGTATCCATTAGGGAAAAGAATTTAAAACCCTTTCTTCACTTTCACAGCTGGGCCTGTGATCCTCTTGCCTGTAACACCTGAGTTCTAAATATCCTTTAGGGACAAATATTATTATTAATAGTAGCCTTTCTTCCATTTAGGCAGTCCCAATACCTTGGACTTTTTGGTTTCTTTTTTCATGCAAAGACCTTGTCTTACCAGCATCGCTAGTACATCTGGCAGAGTGCACTACCTTAGATTCCCATCAGTTTGTAGCATCCATCTGGACCTCCTCCTTGTATTCTAAATTTCCCCCACTCTTGCTGGACTCAACCCTCTATATGTTCAGTTGCTAAGATATGAGTCCTAGGTCTGTCTACTTTAGTCAATGCTCCTGCCTCTTTGTGTGGAGGGATTGAGATTGAAATAGCCTCCCTGGTTCTGCCTCTCAAAATTCTTCCCTAGTTGATGATGTCATTCTGTTGTGCTCAGGCTTCAGCAGAAGTCTTCTTGGTTTGCTCTCAGCAAAAAGCCTAACTCTGACAGAGTACTTCAGTGGGCCTCTGTTCCCATTCTCTCCTAAGATTTATTAAAGGAAATTCCACGTTCAGAGCCTTGCAGGGCACACAGGTGATGTTATGGTGGAATTGTAATTACACCTGTACACTGCTCCCAATCCTGCAGCTGGCAGAGAGAAGCTGAGAATGAGACCAAGCTGCTGTGTGGTTTCTCTGCAGTGATTTATCAGGAGGGGAAAGTGGATGCTCCGTGGACAGCTTCCTGTTCAGCCCTTTTCTCTTCCAAGTCCTGAACCTTGACTTAGGGGAGATTTTCAGCACAGATTATTGACCACTAAAAGTGAGCTGAAAGCTACTCATACCTTAATGATGAAACCGGCCAGTGGACCAAAGAATCTTCTCCTTAGTCTCTTCTAGGCCATTTTATGGACTACTACTATTCTTCCTTCCTCATCTTTTCAGTATCCAGCTAAGGTGAACTTTGCATTCTTTAAAGTTCTTTTTATAAACGGGCAGACTTTGATGACCTGCCCCAGCCGTCTGCAAAAGTGGTGCCATTCAACTAACTTTCTGGAGGGTGTATTAGAGCCTTAAGTCAGTTTTTCACTCCCTGTGTATCAGTGTACCATGAGACTGAGTGCTGTTGAAGTAGCGGAATTAGTGATAGCTTTCAGTTTTGTATTGCTTATGGGAATCTTGGTTTCTATGTATAATTATCCTGAAACAGGCTAATGATCTTTTTAAAATGCAAATCAAAATATATCATTCTGCTACTGAAAACCCTCCAGTGGCTTTCCATTGTACTTTGAATAAAACCCAAACATCTTTGTGTGGCTCACAAAACTCTACATGATCTGGGCTCTGCTCAACCTCTCTGAGCTCATCTTGCACCATGTTTCCAGCACTCACAAATTCTTCTGTCCCACAGAACTTCTTTCTGTTCTTTTAACCACAAGCCTGTTTCTACCTCAGGGACTGGGCACCTGCCCCTTCTTTTGACTGGTACACACTTTCCCCAGATCCTTGAATAGCTGGCTCTTTCTCATTATTCAGATATCAGACTAAATATCATTCTATCCAAAAGGCTTTCCATGACCACCTAATCAAAGAGAACCCTTTTTCTTTAGGTCGTTTACTGTCACGTCATTCTGCTTTATATTTCTCACAATAGTTGCCACAATTTGGAAATTATTTTAATTATCTATGTGCTTATCATCTGTCTTCCCCCAGGAGAATGTAAGTTCCATGAAAAAGAGGGCTTGTATGTCTTACTCACTGCTATGTCACCAGTGCTGGGCACAAATATTTGTTGATGAATAATTGGATTGCATAAGATATGAGTTCATAACTCTCTGTCAATTTTGTTAAATGACCCTTGATGATTTTCTGTCATATATCTTTCAAGACAACAGTCTTCAAAATATAACAGCTCCTGGATACTTGGCTGTCTGACTTTGGATAATTCATTTATTCAAGCATTTACTGAGGGCTAGGCACTATGCTAAGCTGTGGGAATATAAAGATAAATAAGACTCCAGCCTCTGCCATCAGGGATCCCATAGTCTAGTGGGGAAAATGGACATATAAATGATTATAGTACAGTGGAGTAAATGACATAATAGAAGCTTGAATTAAGTGTTGTGGTAACACTAAAGAGAAAGAATCCATCTCTTTGGTACTAAAGTAGGGATGGAAATGGTTCAAGGATGTAGTTTCAGAGGCAGTGATATATTGGCTGGATCTTGACGAGTGAATGAGTTCACTGAGTAATGAGGACAGGAAGCACATTCTAGTATGTGTGGAATATGGGAAAGAGAAAGAGCATTGGCTATTCTGGTGATGGCACATTGAAGGCTTTTACTGGAACACAGGGTGATTGTGAGAGATAAATCTGGAAAACGAGGCTGAAATCTGTTGAGCTGAAAGTACTTTTCATCTCAACAGGAGTTGGAGCACCTATATGATATCCCTGCTCCCTCCAAAAACAGTAAATAAAGTTGCCACCTGAGAGTTAAACTAGTAAAGTTCACAGGCAAGTCACATGATTAGATATCTGGAAACCAACCAGGAAATTATCAGTAAACACATGACTGGAAATTTTGTAGACTCTTAAAACTCTGTTAAAGGTGAACTAGGACAAATCTTAAGGAAGTAGAACTGGAATGCAACTGTAATTTTGGTAAGTGGAAACCAAATTAATTGTATTATACACTCCTTAGAGTGAATAGAAAATAGTTGGCCAGCTAGAAGCAAAAAAAAAAAAAAAAGACTGTTACCAGCCAGCTCCATCCAAGAGAATGATCTCGGCAAAGTGAACCCAGCATTATGGGTTCTTTGGCAAGGCTGGCCCTATAGTTGATGAGAGTGCTTCGAGTTGTCTAATTTGAGAGACTATTCTTATGATCAACGAACTCCCCTTGTTTTGATTTTATGCTCTGCAAGCAATCTTCGATAATTTACTCCCCATACAACTTGCCCACAGGGAAAGAGTACACTGATCTGCCTACTCAAGCATTTTGGCCTGTTTAACAATTGTATTCCTCATTGTAAATTAATAAATTGGCATCCCAGCATAGATATGTATAAGATCAGAATGCCAATATATTTGTGGAGGATAGAGAGATATAGATATAAATATAAACATTACTAAAGTCTCTATATAGCAAAAAGACATGTGAGGCTGCTTAAGTTGACTTTACCTTATTGAATTCACTCAATCCAGACTCTGATCTTTAGCCTTATGGAAAGCTAATTTTGTCTTTACGCTGAGAGTCCAGACATCTCCTGTAAGGTTTTTGGAAGCAACCAATTGGTATTCACCAGGTGACAGGACCATCTGCATTGCTGTGTCTTGCACTCCAAAGTTTACTACGGGGATAGTGTTCGCTCTTCTGTGTTTGTTTTCAAATATGCCATTCAAATTGGAGGAATTCAATCTGAGAGTGAACATCGCTGTCAAAACGTATGCGGACAGAAAATATTGTGGTTTCATTTTGTTTTTTTCTTTTTCTGACTTCCAGTTCTCAAAATCAGGCCCTGAGAAAAGGATTTGGGTACATGTGGTTTATTTGGGAGGCAATCTCAGGAAGCACAGGAAGAAAATAGGGAAAGAGAGACAGGGAAGAAAAGCGAATATGGAAGATGTTAGTGAGCAAGTTACCCTGTGGGCAGCTGAGACTCGGGCCTGCTGGGGACTCTCTTAGAAATTGTGTGGAATGTGTCTCAGAATCAGTCTGCTGGAGAACATAGAGTCTGTGATGTCCATGGACTTCCATCCCCATTGGTTGAAGTTTAGCTTCAGTGGTGTTCATTATCCAGCACTTCAGGGTGCACCTGGCTGAGGCAGAGTAAGCTTCTATTGTGCCCAAGAAACCCTCCAGCAGAGAGGAAAGACAGTCCACTTGAGGTGGATAACTGTCAGGAGGCTGGAAACTGCAGCTGCAGGTGAAATTAGGTGGGCCAGGGGAATATGGGACATGAACAGCATCTTGGACCTAACTGGAAACAAATACAACAGACTCTGAGACCCCAGTGGACACAGGAGCAAAGGATGTGAACTGGTAAATTGTACACAAAATATATAAATGCCAACAATTATAATTTTAAGCTCAGTAGTAATTGATTAACTGCAAGTATAAATGAGATGCTATCTTTTTTGCTGGTCAAATTAGCATAGGCCTATTTTTTTCAATTGAAAACATGTATATTGATGACATATACGCTCATTCACTGCAGGTGGAATTGTAAATTGGCAGAACCTTTCTGAGAAGCAGTTTTTCAATATCAATATGTATCAAGAGCCCTCACAATTTTTGTCTTTAAACTGAGGAATTCTTGATAAAAGATAAGGATGTTGATCTCAGTGTTCTTTATAACACTAAATGTCCAATGGTTGAAATAATTATGGTAGAGTCATATACTAAAAATAGTAAGCCATAGAATCAGGTTTTAAAATATGTATTGACATTGAAAATGCTTTTGATATATTAAATTAAAAAACATAATCTAAAGCTATATAAACAGTATGATCACAACTATTCTTTTTTTCGATTCACAGAATGACATAGATTGTAAGACACTGGATTATTAATAGCTTAAGGAAAAAGAAACACTACCTTTAATATACCCAAATTGTATTCTGCTGATAGTAATGTGCATGTGTGTGCTAAGTCATTTCAGTCGTGTCCGACTCTGTATGATCCCATGGACTATAGCCCACCAGGCCCTAGGCTCCTCTGTCCATGGGATTCTCAAGGCAAGAATTGGAGTGGGTTGCCATGCCTTCCTCCAGAGGATCTTCCCTACCCAAGGATGGAACCCGCGTCTCTTGTGTATCCTGCATTGACAGGCGTGTCCTTCACCACTAGCGCCACTGGAAGCCTGTTCATATGTCCATACAATATATACCACTTTCTTCTTCAGGAACATCACCAAAAGTAGAGTCTAAGCTTTCTTCATGTCCCAGAATCTAAAGATTCTCATAGGGCTTCCCTGATGGTCCAGTGGTTAAGAATCCACCTACCAATGCAGAGGACACCTGTTTGATCTCCGGTTCAGGAAAATCCCACATGCCCATGGGGTAACTAAGCAACTGCTGAAATCCACACACCCTAGAGCTCTTGCTCCACAAGAGAAGCCAACACAATGAGAAGCTCATGCATTGCAACAAAGAGTAGCCCCTGCTTAACGCAACTACAGAAAACCCATGAGCAGCAATGAAGACCCAGTGCAGCCAAAAATTAAATAAATAAATAAAATTTTAAAAAGATTCTTCTGAATTATTTTTGAGCATTGGCAGTATTGCAGTGTATTGTGTTGATATGTGGCTGCTTTTCCTAACCCTGGCTTGAAATAGGACAAGATCCTATCAAAGCACGTAGAAGAATCTTGGGAGTTCATCTGCATTTCCTGTTTGGTTAAACTCGTAGTTTCTTTTTTTCCTTTCCTTTGTCTATTGTTTTTTTCAATTCAATTACATTAGCTAAAAATCAATCAGACTTTCTCTTGAAAATCACTCAGAAGCTTTTGACAGATAGACATTCAGTGCCTGAGTAATAGTCCCTCACAACGCATGCAATGGTCACACCAACCTTTCCTAGCTTTGTAAATTTTATGATCTATTCCAAGAGATTTGGCAATTTCTGCTGTCTTTAATTGCATTGTCTGGAGTATGACAGGCAGTCTTCAGCAGACACAATAATTTTTCATTTCAGTGATGCATCATAGTGTAATTTTCAGAAGACATTTTAAGTGACACTTAGGGAGAAAGCCAAATTTAACTTAAAAATTTAACCATGAATCGTGTTACCAAGGCAGATAACTCAACGGAAGTGACAATCAGATGAACAGATACCCTCTACACCTGGCTAAGTCTGCGCACACACAAGCATTGACAACAATATCACAGTGGATTGCTCTGCCTGGCCATTTGCAAGTCACTTTGGCATCCATTGTAAGATGCATCCTGATTTCAGAAATGAAGAACATGTGTCTCAGGATACAGGAAATGTGGTTTGAAACCAACATTACAGAAAAAAACACGTTCAGAAAAAAAAAAGACAAAAAATAAATGCACCAAAATGCTTACAGATTGTGCATATTTTAGCTTATCTTCATTCTCTAAATATCTGAAGTAAGCTTGTACTACAGTTATATTGTAAAAACTGTAGAGAGATTAAAAAAAAAGAACTGGACTTTGTATTTTAAAGCCTGTTGCTCCCTATTGGGATATAAAACACTGGACTAGAGAAGGACAAGCTTGAGCCTAAGTTGGATGAATATTTGGAGGACCATAGTAATCTCTGGATCTTCCTGGCGCAACAGAACAAATAAACAAGTACTCACCTCTGAGATAACTTAAAAGTGAAGAAACAGAACTTCAGTGGTGGGCTAGTGGTTAAGAATCTGCCTGCCAATGCAGGGGACACAGGTTCAATCCCTGGTCCGGGAAGCTCCTACATGCTGTGGGGCAACTAAGCCCATGCTCCACAACTACTGAAGCCTGTGTGCCCTAGAGCCCATGCTCCACAACAAGAGAACCACCACAATGAGAAGCCCCTGCTCCACAACTAGAGAAAGTCAGTGTACAGCAATGAAGACCAAGAACAGCCAAAAAAAAATTTTTAAGTGAAGAAACAAATCAGAAACTCTGAGGCCGCATTTGCTGTTCTAGTCCAGCTTCTGATTCATCACACCATTTTGATAAGTCACTTACCTCTCATACTTACTTTCTCACCTGGAAATGAAGGGCTTCTTCTTCATGGTAGTAGCAGAAATGCAGCTAAAAACAAATAGAAACATTGATCGAGTACTTCATAATCTTGTTGTGTTCCCATAAGCCATGCAAATATACACCAGTAATCCATATAATATCAGTAACTATTTGGATGCTAAGGCTTGAGGGCTGTCTCTGTCCTGCCACCCATTTCTTAGGAGGATCTCACCAGAAAGCTTCCTCAGGGTGTACGTGTGTGTGTGTGTGTGTGTGTGTGTGTGTGTGTGTGTGTGGTGTGTGTGTACGTGGTGTGTGTGTCCATGCACACATTGGGAAATGCAGATCAGGAGTTGGGGGTGGTGAGCAGAGAGCCTCAGGGCTGATAGTCTGCACACAGTTCTGTTTCTGAGGCTTGGGGAAAATGCCAGGGCTTGTGTAATTTCCATCACCGGGCACAGGCAAATGAATTTTATAGTGGTAGCCCTTGGGGACAGTCTGTAGCTGAGAGAACTTCATTTCAGCTAATTAACGTGGACTCAGTTCCTGCTACCTGTGGATGGGGAGACAGGCCTGCAAAATTTGCTCTACACACTCTTACTAAGTCTTACCCTCAGGCTGAACTCCTAAAGCCCAGTGGGGAGAAGGGGAGACAGGCTGTCAGTGAGGAGCCCTGGTTACAGGCCACAGAGCTGAAGTGTGATGTGAGGAGAAATAGCAGAGCTCGCAGCACCTCGACTAGTACAGCCCTCAGGAAATATGCATTGAAGCATTGATACCTTAGCTCATTTAATCTTCCCAACAGCTCAAGGTTGTGCATGGTGGGGTTTGGAGGAGGCCAGCCTGCTTGGTTTATGTCTAGCACTGTGTAAACAGCTCCAATCCTGTCACTGCTATTATTCTCATCAGCAGCATCATTATTCCCAGCCCAGAAAGGGCCTGATAATCAATACCTTGCCCCGAGCAAGGTTGTCACCGTCACTCCATCCCAACTTGCACTGTTGTACCCTGCGAGTTTAAATCACTCCTTTGAGGAAAAGCAGTGCTGTGCTATGCTTAGTTGCTCAGTCGTGTCTGACTCTGTGACCCCATGGACTGTAGCTTGCCAGGCTTCTCTGTCCATGGAATTCTCCAGGCAAGAATACTGGAGTGGGTTGCCATGCCCTCGTCCAGGGGATCTTCCCAACCCAGGGATCAAACCCAGGTCTACCCACATTGCGGGTGGATTCTTTACCATCTGGGCCACCAGGGAAGCCAGTAAAGACCCTATTAAGGTGCAGGTGTTTCCCAAGAGATGATCTGCCTTAGGCCTTTCTCATCCATCAGTAACTTTGCAATATGACACTAGTGGGCAACCAGGGTGGAGAAGCCCAGGAATGAGGTTGCTGAGAGCTGCACATTGTCTCCAGTGAGACCAACCTATAGTGTCAGTAAGCAGGGCAGTGGTGGGGAATGAACCAAGGACTCACCCCAAGTCTGACTCCCTGCCCAGGTCTGTAGGGATCAGGAACAGGGAGAGAGACAAAAGCAGTGTAAGCCAGGAGGAGTCTCATACATCAGCCTCAAAGCCAGGAAGATCCCAGGCTTGTTTCTTTCCCCATTGGTTTGCCTTTAATTAGACTTAATCCTTAGGTTTTTAAAAGTGGAATCACCAAAGGCAAGGGTGTAGGGGGATAATTTTCCAATACTACTCTTGTAAACTCAAATTCTTCTTCAGAGTACAACAGGCTTTTACTATTCACAAGGTTATTTGTGAGTTGCAAAAAATTTTTCCTGTATTCCCCCATTCAATCTGGCTGCCACAATCAACAGAAAACACAAGGACACTTTTTTCTTTCTTGTGGCTGTAGTGGAAGAAGACTCCAGGTTTTGAGAGGCGAAGTTGATCCCAGACTGGTAGAAGAAATATGTCCTTCCCCTTCCTGGGCTCTCAAGTGTCAGAGGGGAGGCCTCAGGAAGTGTGCATATGACGAGCTGGGAAGGGAGACTTCTGGCCACCGGCAGCAAGCTGGACACTGGTTTGGACAAGCCAGCAGGACACAATAATTGATTGTCTTCTTGCTGCAAAATCAAAATGGCTTTTGATGTTCAGCCATTCATTGCCATAACTGGAATAATAACACAATTCATTTTAGCTGCAGCCCTGCAAATGGATGGCTTTAATAATGGCTAATTTGGGATGATGAATGTGCCATTTGGGGGTGACATTACTGCTGAATAAGGAGAAGGGCGTGCAAGAGACAGGGAGAGGAAGGGATGAGCTATACGAGACTAGTCATGTTTGCTAACTTCCGAGGCTGCCAGCGCTTCAGTTCCACTCCACAGTTTTGATTTAGCAAGCACCTACTCCCTACCTGGCACTGGGCTGAGGGTTGGGGGAGATTCTGAAAGGACATAGGACTAGAATGACAACATATCCTGATTCCCTTAGGACAGTCCTGGTTTATGCTGCAACCTGATGCCATTATGAATACCCCTCCCCTACTCTAAAAAATATCTTGGTTTGGGTGATAAATGATATTGTCATTCTGTGAGGCTTATTCTCTGCTCTTCACGAGCATACAGCTTTTCTGGGAAGACAAGACTTATTTATGCACATGGAGGAATTATAGTGTGTCGGGAGACCGTGTGTAACCAATAGATGAATCAAATAAGCACAAGCAACCAAATCAATGTTTACAAGTTTGAAATTGATAATGGCTGTGGATTCCAATATGTTGAAGATGACTTTCACACGCATGGGGATGATAAACCCGAATAGGATATCTTTCTTGATCTTCACAGCAGACTTAATGTGACACCTCAACCTGCCCCCTACACACACTTCTTATAGATAAGATACTGCTGCTGCTAAGTTGCTTCAGTCGTGTCCGACTCCGTGCGACCCCATAGACGGCAGTCCACCAGGCTACCCCGTCCCTGGGATTCTCCAGGCAAGATCATTGGAGTGGGTTGCCATTTCCTACTCCAATGCATGAAAGTGAAAAATGAAAGTGAAGTCACTCAGTCCTGTCCGACTCTTCGTGACCCCATGGACTGCAGCCCACCAGGCTCCTCCATCCATGGGATTTTCCAGGCAAGAGTACTGGAGTGGGGTGCCATTGCCTTCTCTGAGATAAGATACTAGAGGCCCAGAAAAAGGAGTTGATTGCTCAAGGTCACAGAGCTAGTAAGTGATGAAGTCAGGAGTTGAATCCAGGGCTATTTTAACTTGGAAACCAACTATATTTCCTTTTCAGAACAGAATAATAGACATCAAGGCTGGCTGGAGTGATCAAGGGAACCCATAAAGGAAGTGTATGGTTATCAAGGAATGAATTCACAGGTAAAAGGAAACAGAGTTTTTAAAAAAGTGGAAGATGTAAAGCTTAGAATGGAGAGTAAAGAAAACTAAGTGAGGTGTGATTAATCGAGGATGATTTGTGCCAGAGGTGAGTTTGCTCTAGGTTTGAAATTACTGATGAATATGGGTTAAGAGATATCAAAAAAAGCACTTTCATATGCAAAGGAACAATAAACTCCAAATCAGGGCACCATTTCTTGGGCATGGGGAAATGGATGGGCATGGGGTAAATAGGAAATGCCAATGATGTTTGTAAGGCTGGATTTCTTAAAACACATGCATGCATGCATTGCGTGCTAAGTCACTTCAGTTGTGTCCAACTCTTTGCGACCCTGTGGACTGTGTCCACCAGGCTCCTCTGTCTATGGGATTCTCCAGGCAAGAATACTGGAGTGAGTTGCCATTCCTTTCTCCAGGGGATCTTCCCAACCCAGGGATTGAACCTGTGTCTCTTATGTCTCCTGTGTTGGCAGGTGGATTCTTTATTACTATCGCCACCTGGGAGCCCCTTCTTAAACACAATGGTAACTAAATGGCCACATATTATGCTATTATATATATTTTGTATATCTGAATATTTCATGATAAAATATTTTAATAAGAGAGAGATTGGTCTTTTCAGATAAGAGAAATATATTAAGCAGAACACAGAAGCAAGGACAATAAATGTCCATTCTGGTAAGGTTTTAAACAGCTCCCTTCTGTCTGAACCGAGCATCCATAATCTTCCTTGCAGAGTGACCCACTGCCATTTCCTCCTCTCAGCCCAGCACAACACTTTTGAAAGCCTTGTTTGGCCCTCACGCTTATTTGAATCAAGTCTTGGAACTTCTAAAAATGCCCGTTTACTGCCTGCTAAGGTGTGTGGTCCGCATGTCTCACTTGCTATGGGGCACCATGAACAGTGCACTGAGTATTGAAGTGTTTACTACTTGAGGGATTTGCTGTTTAAACAAAAGCTTTGTGACTCCCTAAGTACTTGGCCTCCTGATTGTCAGCTGGGGTCAGAGGCCCCCTCTCAGCCCCTCTCCAGCTCCCCAAGACAGAGGGCTGATCCTGAGAGTCCCGGGGAGTTGCTGAAAGTCTAGGTTTGGCCTCCTTTGGGTCTCACTGCCTCTGCACAACAGTAAACAAAAGCAGCAAAGGAATCCATACAAATTCCATCACTGTGGCTCCACAGGGCAGTAAACAGGCCATAATGTGAGATTCTACATACTTCACCACCAAACAAGCTGCAGCAGATCCTGCAGGTGGGCACAACATGGGTACCAGTTGGGAAATGAGGAGCAGAAAATCGTTTCAGCAGGGTGTAGTGGGCCTCAGAGAACCCCTAACATGCCTCTCTCTGTCTTGGGGCAGAGTTTTTGTTCTCACTTGGTGGCTCAGCTGGTAAAGAATCTGCCTGTAATGCAGAAGACCTGGGTTCGATCCCTGGGTGGGGAAGATGGCTTGAAGACTGAAATGGCAACCCACTCCAGTATTCTGGCCTGGAGAATTCCATGGACAGAGGCGCCTGGCAGGCTACAGTCTATGGGGTTGCAAAGAGTCTGACACGACTGAGCAACTAACAATTTGGTTCTCAAGGCCAGCTCCACCTGGTCCAGGGCCTTGGGCTCCAAGTCCTGAGCCATCAACATGATCTTTTTTTTTTTTTTTTTTTTTTTGCCAGTCCAGGTTCGATGCACGATACTGGATGCTTGGGGCTGGTGCACTGGGACGACCCAGAGGGATGGAATGGGGAGGGAGGAGGGAGGAGGGTTCAGGATGGGGAACACATGTATACCTGTGGTGGATTCATTTTGATATTTGGCAAATCTAATACAGTTATGTTAAGTTTAAAAATAAAATAAAATTTAAAAAAAAAAAAAAAAAAAAACATGATCTTTTTTTATTTCACCTTGCTCCAGGTTGAGTTCCCCTAGCCACAGTCTCAGGCAAGTAGAGGAGGTTCCCACAGTCCCCTGGGGGAACTGGAAAGGTACCTCCTATTTCCTTCCTATGGAAGAACCTGTAACAGCACTAATTGTTCCACCTGCACAAACTCATTGCCCTGCAGGGTGTTCCTGGGGCAGGAGGGACATTTCTCCTAACAACTTTGACCCAGTCTCTAAGGTCACTTGTTCAAAATCCCTGGATGGATGTTACAGAGAGAGAGCCTAAGAGAAATCAGTGTGGGAAGTTAGCCAGGTGTGATAGAAAGGTCCAGAGTCAGAAGACATGGGTTCCTGTCCTGACTCCACTGAATTGGCCTGTGACCTTGGGGAAATGTCATGAGCTGTGTTCCCAGGAAAACAGAGCGTGACACAGAGCTTTGTGGGCAGGAGGTTTCTTGGGGAGCACTCTCAGGATCAACACCTGCAGGGAATGAAGAAAGCAGGACCAGAGAGAGGAGGAAGTTGAACTGTGATGCAGCCATAACATGGGCAGCTCTGGAGCCAGCGTGGCCCCTCAGAACGTCCTAAATGGTGGTAAAGGAGCCAGGGCTTTATGTCCCCGCATTGACCAGTCACTAGATGCAGGCTGCCACCTGGGATTGGTGCATGGCCTTGGGCATGGTGGCTCCCTTCAGCTGCAGGTCATTTCCTGCGAGGGGCCTAGCTGTGTGCTGTCAATCACCAACAGGCTGAGGGCTCCGGCACTGAAGAGGGGGTTGGTGCAGAGCTGGGCAGTGCCCCACAGCATCCTTCCAGCAAGTTACTTCCCTTCTCTGTGCCCCAGTTTTCTCATCTGTCAGATTCCAGCTCCAGGGCTCTGATTCCATCAAGCCACCCTCTCTGCTCTTACTAACACCTCCCTTTCTCTTAGGCTACACCCAATTTAACATCCCACCCCTTCTACAACGTCTGCAGCACCTCCTCCTTGGCTGTGATAAAGTGCAAATGCCTTGGGTGACTTTCAAGGCCCTTCGCAATCTAGTCCCGACCTATCCCTTCAGCCTCCCTCCTCATTACTTATTCTCCATGGCAGATATTTTGTTTCTATCATGATTTCCCTGAAAACATTCTCCCTCCTTTCCTCTGCTCTTTCAGTAAGGATGCATTCATGAGCAGGGTATAGTGGAAAGGACTTTGGAGTAAGACTTCAACTCAGGTCCAGCTCTTATCGGTTGTGTGACCTTAGTCAGGTCACAAGCTCTTTGAGGTTGTTTCCTCATGTAAAAAAATGAGAACTTTAAAAAATTGATGTCTTTTTTCTATGTTTGCTGCAAGAAGCAAGTAAGTGACACAAGAAGCAAGTAAAGGGTCTTCTGCAAAGCATAACGGAGCTCAATAAATGTTAGTTCTCTTCTGTCTTCCCTTTGTTGAAATAGCTGAATGTAAATAACATTATCCAATGATTAGTTTCAAATATACTTAGAATGAGTACATACTGTATATAATTTGGTGCTTTACTCACTAATCCCTAACTTTACAAAAATCCAGTCATTCAGAAATTTTTGTCTGGCACCAAGTAAATTCCCAGTCTCTGCTCAGGCTCTCCTGGCTTACATCTTTCTCACCAGCCTCTCTGCCTCAGTCATAAGAACATAGAAATCTTTTTATTCTCTTGGCCAAGAGGCATCAGTCAGCATCACCTGGGAACCTGCTGGAAACTGACATTCTCAGCCACCACCACCCTAGACCTACCATCCCAAAGTTCAGGGTGGGGGGCAGCAATCTGGGTTTTCCAAGCACCCCTGCCCCAGGAGATTATGATGCATGCTCAGTCTGAGAACCACTCCTGCTCAGCAGCAGGGGGCTTATCTCAGGCCACACTTCCTTGGGTTTGTTGATGTCTCAGGTCCCTTCACCATCCAGAAAGAGGGAGGCATGAGGGAGGGAATTAGATGACTCCAGAAGAGATCAGGCCTTTGACAGGAGGTCCTGGCTGTAACCTGTGCTCTCCAGCTCCTGTAGGAGCCCCAGGAGCAGATTGCTGAGCTCTGCCCAATGCCTGGACTCATTGAGCTAGAATCTCCTCTGGTTCACATGCTGGGCAAGTCTTCCCAGGACCAGAGACTCCTAACCTTCAGGCCAACTCAGCACAGCCCTGAAAGCAGTGATTCTCAAAGTGTGGTCCCCATTACTACTGACCTTAGAGAAATAAAAAGGATAAGGAATACTATAAAAAATTGTATGCCAATAAATTTGATAACTTAGACGAAATGGACAAATTTGCAGAAAACACAAACTAATGCAACTGACTCAAAAAGAGATCTGAATAGACCTATAACAATTAAAGAGATTTAAGAGATTGAATTAATAATTCAAAGGAAAGCCCAGGAAGAGATGACTTCACTGGTGAATTCTATCAAAGATTTACAGAGGCATTAACACTAATTCTTCACAAACTCTTCCAAAAATAGAGGAGGAAGAAGCACTACCCAACTCCATCTACAAGGCCAGCATTACTCTGATACCGAAACCAGACAAAGAAAATACAAGAAAGCAACAGATTAATTTCAGTTATGCATATGGATATAAAAATGTGCAAGAAAATCCTAGCAAACCAAATCTAGGAAAACGTAAGAAGAATCAGATACCGTGACTAAGTGGGATTTATCTGAGGAATGTAAAGTTTTTTTAACATCTGAAAATCAATTAATGTAATAAACCAATCAATAGGATAAAAACACAAAACCAAATGATCATTTCAATAGACAAAAAATTTTTTTGGAAAAAAAAATCTAACACCTTTTCATAATTAAAAAAAATAGTCAATGAACTAGAAAGAATGAAGAACTTCCTCCATCAGATTAAGGACATCTCCAACACACTGCAGCTAACATCATGCTTAATGATGAAAGATTAAAGCTTCCCCACTATGATCAGGAATAAGACAAGGATGTTCACTGTCATGACTTCTATTCAACTGCACAGGATGTTCTGGCCGGGGCAATTACACAAGAAACAGAAACAAAAGGCATTCATATTTGAAAGGAAACAGTAAAAACTACCTCTATCTTCAGATGATATGATCTTACGTGTAGAAAACCCTAAGGAATACATGAACACACACAGACACTATTAGTGTTAATAAATTAATTCAGAAAATTGCAGGATGTAAGATCAATATATGAAAATCAGTTGTATTTCGGGCTTCCCTGGTGGTCCAGGTTAAGAATCTGCCTATCAATGCAGGGGACACAGGTTTTGATCCCTGGTCTGGGAAGACCCCACATACTGCAGGGTAACTAAGCCTATGCACCATGACTACTGAAGCCCATGCACCTAGAGCCTGTGCTCCATAACAAGAGAAGCCACTGCAATAAGAAGTCCATGTACCACAATTAAAAGTAGCCCCACTTTGCTGCAACTAGATAAAGCCCTCACACAGAAGACCTAACACAGCCAAAAATATATAATTTTCAAAAAATCAGTTGTATTTCTATACATTTACAAAAAAATCTGAAAATGAAATCAAGAAAATCCATTTACAATAATATTAATATTATTAATTATAATATTCATTAATAATCAATAAATTATAATTAATACACAAGGTATCACTTATTATTGTGATTATTTATTAATATTAATAATATGATAACATTAAAAATAAAATTCTTAGGAATAAGTTTAGCAAAAGAAACACAAAACATTTTCTGAACACTATAAGACATTGTTAAAAGATGTTTAAGAAGTTCTAAATAAATAGAAAAACATCCCGTGTTCATGAATTGGAATACTTAATGTTGTTAAGATGGCAGTATTCCCCAAATTGATCTACAGAGTCAGTACAATCCTTGTCAGAATCCCAGATGACTTCTTTGTAGAAACTGGCAATGTGATGCCAAAACTCATATGGAATTGCAAGGGATCAAGAATGGCCAAAATAATCTTGAAAAGGAAGAACAAAGTAGGCAGGCTCATACTCCTGATTTCAAAGTGTGGTCTCCACTACTATATGGCAAGCCACTCCAGTACTCTTGCCTAGAAAATCCCATGGATGGAGGAGCCTGGTGGGCTACAGTCCATGGGGTCGCCACGAGTCGGTCACGACTGGGTGACTTCACTTTTACTTTTCACTTTCATGCAATGGAAAAGGAAATGGCAACCCACTCCAGTATTCTTGCCTGGAGAATCCTAGGGATGGCAGAGCCTAGTGGGCTGCTGTCTATGGGGTCGCACAGAGTCAGACACGACTGACGCGACTTAGCAGCAGCAGCAGCCACTACTATATAGCACAGGGAGCTCTGTGTCTCCATCAAGATATAGCACAATGTTATGTGGCAGCCTGGATGGAAGGGGAGTTTGGGGGTGAATGGATACATGCATATGCATGGCTGGGTCCCTTTGCTGTCCACCTTGAGTCTCTTTACTGTCCGCCTGAGACTATGGCAATATTGGCTATGCCCCAATGTAAAATAAAAAGTTTTAAAAAATGTGTAGTCCCCAGACCAACAGCATCAGGATCACCTGGAAATATGTTGCTGCGGCTGCTGCTGCTAAGTCGCTTCAGTCGTGTCCGACTCTGTGCAACCCCATAGACAGCAGCCCACCAGGCTCCTCCATCCCTGGGATTCTCTAGGCAAGAACACTGGAGTGGGTTGCCATTTCCTTCTCCAATGCATGGAAGTGAAAAGTCAAAGTGAAGTCGCTCAGTCGTGTCCGAGTCTTAGCGACCCCATGGACTGCAGCCTAACAGGCTCCTCCGTCCACAGGATTTTCCAGGCAAGAGTACTGGAGTGGGGTGCCATTGCCTTCTCCAGGAAACATGTTAGAAACACAAATTCTCAAGCCATTCCCCAGATCTACTGTAACTGATTCTGAAATAGGCTTAAGTTTGAGAAATCACCACTAGCCTGGACTACAAACTAGATTAACTCTACAGGATAAACTTCATTTGCTTTTTCAACCTCCCCATTCTCTGGCTACTTCTTTGTTAGTACACAGATGAAAGGGAAGACAAAAACATATTGATAAGGAGGATATATAAAGCCTTGTTCCCTAATTAGAAGGAACTCCCTTTTTACTTTACTCTTTGGAGTTATCTGTTCTCGGCTGGTTTAACGTGATTTGCACTTGATACTTAATTTCTCCAGTGGCTTGTTGCTTGTGGTAAGAGCTTTCGTACACAGACCAGAACGTTTGGAATACACTATGAAAAGCATTTTGAACAGAGATTTAGTATCATTAGTCACTGGCATGGTGTGTTTTAAAGCTCTGATTTCAGTTCTAGTGGTGAAGACTCAGGGAAGGCAAACAGATTTCAGAAAATAAGAAAATAAAGGGTGGGGTGGACGGAAGGGGAGAGATATACTCCCCAACTGGCAGATCAAGGCCAGAGAGCTAAATTAGGCAGGCAGTTTTATAGCAAGGGGAACAGGGGAACGCAGTGCTGGAGCATAATTAAGCTGTGGAGTCTTCACTGGAAGGAGGGCTGGAGGACAGCAGGGCTGGCTGAGGGCCTGGATAGGAGAGACCAGGGGCAGGTGGGGGCTCTGAGGCAAAAGCCCAGAGGGCAGATCAGGGCCAGGGGCTCAGACCTATGGGCCAAGGGCATGAGCCCCGTGATTTTCTTGCCTGGATTCCAGTAGGGATGGGCTTTGTCTGTTCGCGCTCCTGGTCCGAAGTTGCAGCCTTCTCCAGCTTTACCTCCTGACAGCCTCTCCTTTCTCCAGCCAGACCCCAGCACTGTTTGTTTGTTTCCAGGGCTGAGGGCATTCTGAGATGGTTGCAGTGGAAGGCTCAACTCAGTCTTTGTAGGAACTTAGGAACACACTCCTACCCTCTTTCCTCCTGCTCCAGGCCCCCTCCTAAAGACCTCTCCTTTGCATTTAGCATAAGATCTTGTCCAGATTCTCAGTCTGGCTTTTTTTTTTTTGGTTGCACTGGGTCTTCTTCGCTGCACATAGGGTTTCTCTAGTTGTGGCACTCAGGTTTCCTGTGGCAGTGGTTTCTCTTGTTGTGGCACACGGGCTTAGTTATCCCGCAGCATGTGGGATCCTAGTTCCTGGACCAGGGATGGAACCCATGTCCCCTGCACTGGCAGGCAGATTCTCAACCACTGGATCACCAGGGAAGTCCTTCAGTCTAGCTTTTTAAAAGTTTTCTGGATGTTCACTAGAAACTAACACAAAATTGTTAATCAATCATACTCCAATATAAAATTTTTAAAAAAGAAAAAAGAAAAGCACCGACTAGTTAAAGAAGGAGAAAGGAAAAAAGGGGGTCTGGGACTTCCTGGTGGTCTAGTGGTTAACACTGTGCTTCTGCTGAAGGGGGCATGGGTTTGATCCTTGGTCAGGAAACTAAGATGCTGCAAGGCACACCCCTCCCCCCACCCCAAAGAAAGATTTTTTTGAAAATTGGGAGGCTAACTCCTTTTAGTCACTGAGTCACACAACTCCAGTGGCGCTGCTTCTATCATAGACTGCAGGGTGAATGGTGCCCCCCGGAATTTGTGCAACACAGCCATTTGTCCTACTTTGCAGCCTTTAGTCACCTCCCCACCCCAGCCAGTCCCCCTCTTGAACTGGCTAAACTCTGCACTTTCAGGACTTGAGCTCTTCATCTGTTCTTCCTCCGGGAAGCCTGCTCTGGTTCCCAAGGCCGGGGTAGATGGCCCTCTTCGCCTTGCACAGTGCCCGGTGTCTCCCTCTGCTAGAGCACTGACCACCTTATAGAATTATCTGGATACCCATCATTCTCCGCCGCTAGACTGTATGTTTCTTAAGGGCAAGAGCTAGGCCTCCCTCTGTCTGATTCCCACCTCCCTCCCCCGCCCCAGGCCTGGCCAATAGTAGACACTGAGTAAACACATGCTGTTGAATGAACCAGCACTCTGGAGTGTGGAGCATTGTCTAGCTGGAGAGCTTTGGGAATACACCTCGCCACCCAGAGGACACTGTGCTTATTTAATTACTTGTGTGTGTGTTGGGGGGGGGGGTCCAAACAGATGTTATAACAGCTCATTTAGCAAAGGACAGTGATTAGGGTTCTCTTTTATTAACTAAATAGATAGCACCCAAGTGGAATATTAAAAGCCAGATGGCACAGCTTCCAGTTCGTGTATATCTGGAAGGGATGCACTAAAAGTGCCAGCATTGTCCCATTTAATCTTAAGTCCAGTCTCAAAAGATAGTCTGTACCCACTGCAGGTCTAAGGCAAATGCACAGAATCACACAGGCCTCAGCTGCCTGGGTACATGAATGAGGCCTGGTGTGACTCTATGCATTTACCTCCCTGCCATACCCATTTCCCTCCTACTTAGTTGAGGAAAAGCCAAGGGGAAGATGGAATATGGGGTCTGTTACAGGCTGAATTACATGCCCCAAAATTCATATGTTGAAGCTTTAACCCCAATAGCTCATCATGTAATTATATATGGAGGTAGGGCCTTTAAAGAGATAATTGAGTGTAAAATGAGGCCATCAGTTGTTGTTGTTCAGTCACTAAGTTGTGTCCAAATCTTTGAGTCCCCATGGACTGCAGCACACCAGGCTTCCCTGTCCTTCACTATCTCCTGGAGTTTCCTCAAAAACTTCCTTGTCCATTGAGTCAATGATGCCATCCACCCATCTCATCCTCTGTCGCCCCCTTCTCCTTTTGCCTTCAATCTTTCCCAGCATCAGGGTCTTTTCCAATGAGCTGGCTCTTCAAATCAGGTGGCCAAAGTATTGGAGTTTCAGCTCACCATCAGTCCTTCCAATGAATGCTGTGCTGTGCTGTGCTTAGTTGCTCAGTCATGTCCAACTCTTTGCAAACCCATGGACTGTAGCCCACCAGGCTCCTCTGTCCATGGGGATTCTCTAGGCAAGAATACTGGAGTGGGTTGCCATGCCATCCTCCAGGGGATCTTTCCAACTCAGGGATCAAACCCAGGTCTCCTGCACTGCTGCTGCTGCTGCTGCTGCTGCTAAGTTGCTTCAGTCGTGTCCGACTCTGTGCGACCCCATACACGGCAGCCCACCAGGCTCCCGTGTTCCTGGGATTCTCCAGGCAAGAATACTGGAGTGGGTTGCCATTTCCTTCTCCAATGCATGAAAGTGAAAAGTGAAAGTGAAGTCGCTCAGTCGTGTCCGACTCTTAGTGACCCCATGGACTGCAGCCTACCAGGCTCCTCCATCCATGGGATTTTCCAGGCAAGAGTACTGGAGTGGGGTGCCATTGCCTTCTCCGTCCTGCACTGCAGGCTGATTCTTTACTGTCTGAGCCACCAGGGAAGCCCTTTTCCAATGAATATTCAGGGTTGATTTCCTTTAGGATTGACTGTTTTGATCTCCTTGCTGTCCAAGGGACTCTCAAGAGCCTTCTCCAGCACCACAGTTCAAAAGCATCAATTCTTTGGTGCTCAGCCTTCTCTATGGTCCAACTCTCACAACCGTACATGACTATTGGAAAAACCACAGAGTTGACTATACCGACCTTTGTCAGTAAAGTGATGTTTCTGCTTTTTAATATGCTGTCTAGGTTTGTCATAGCTTTTCTTCCAAGGAGCAAGCATCTTTTAGTTTCATGGCTGCAGTCACCATCTGCAGTAAATTTGCAGCACAAGAAAATAAACCTGTCACTATTTCCATTTTTTCCCCATCTATTTGCCATGAAGTGATGGGACTGGATGCCATAATCTTAGTTTTTTGAAAGTTGAATTTTAAGCCAGCTTTTTCACTCTCCTCTTTCACCTTCATCAGGAGGCTCTTTAGTTCCTCTTCACTTTTTGCCATTATGGTGGTGGTGTCATCTGCATATCTGAGGTTATTGATATTTCTCCCGGCAATCTTGATTCCAGCTTGTGCTTCATCCAGCCCGGTATTTCTCATGATGTACTCTGCATGTAAGTTAAATAAGCAGGGTTAACATATTCAGCCTTGATGTACTCCTTTCCCAATTTTGAACCAGTTTGTAGTTTTATGTACAGTTCTTATTGCTGCTTTTTGACCTGCATACAGATTTCTCAGGAGGCAGGCAAGGTGGTCCTGTATTCCCATATCTTTAAGAATTTTCCTCAGTTTGTTATGATCCACACAGTCAGAGGTTTTAGTTTAATCAATGAAGCAAAAGTAGATGTTCTTCTGGAATTTTCTTGCTTTTTCTATGATCCAACAGATGTTGGCAATTTAATCTCTGGTTCCTCTACCTTTTCTAAATCTGACTTGTACACCTGGAAGTTCTCAGTTCACGTACTGTTGAAACCTAGTTTGAAAATTTTGACATTACCTTGCTAGCATGTAAAATGAGTGCAATTGTACAGTAGTTTGAACATTTTTAGGGCTTCCCTGATAGCTCATTTGGTAAAGAATCCACCTGCAATGCATGAGAACCTGGTTCGATTCCTGAGTCAGGAAGATCCGCTGGAGAAGGGATAGGCTACCCACTCCAGTATACCTGGGCTTCCCTTGTGGCTCATCTGGTAAAGAATCCACCTGTGATGCGGTAGACTTGGCTTCGATCCCTGGGTTAGGAAGATCCCCTGGAGAAGGGAAAGGCTACCCACTCCAGTATTCTGGCCTAGAGAATTTCCTGAACTGTATAGTCCATGGGGTCACAAAGAGTTAGACACAACTGAGCGACTTTCACTTGAACATTCTTTGGCATTGCCTTTCTTTGGGATTGGAATGAAAACTGACCTTTTCTAGTCCTATGACCACTGCTGAGTTTTCCAAATTTGTTGGCGTATTGAGTGCAGCACTTTCACAGCATCATCTTTTAGAATTTAAAATAGCTTAGCTGGAATTCCATTACCCCTATTAGCTTTGTTTTTGGTAATGCTTCCTAAGGCCCACTTGACTTCACACTCCAGGATATCTGGCTCTAGGTGAGTCCAAGAGTCCATCAGAGTAGGCTCTAATCCAACTGGACTGATGTCTGTATAAGAAGAGGAAAGTTTAGCACACAAAAGGGACACCAAGGACATGTAAGCCCAGAGGAAACAACCACACGAAGATGCATCAAGAGGGCAGGCATCTAGGGACTTCCCTGGTGGTCCAGGGGTTAAGGCTCCACACTCCCAATGCAGGGAAGCCCAGGTTTGATCCCTGGTCAGAGAACTGGATCCCACATACCGCAACTAAGATCCTGCACACAGCAGTGAAGATCCTGCTTGTCACAACTAAGACCTGGGGAAGCCAAATAAATTTTAAAAAAAGAGAGTGGCTATCTATAAGACAAGGAGATTGGCCTCAGACAAATCCAGGCCTGCTGGCACATTGGAAGTTTAGCTTCCAGAACTATACATTTCTGTTGCTTAAGCCAGCCAGTCTGTGATATTTTGTCATGGTGGCCCTAGAAAACTAGACAGGGTCCAATGATCAGCAAACCTTAGGCTCCAGTTTGGCTGTGGAATGCTGGAGTATGCTCAGAGTCATCCCTGAGCCTAAATCATCTGGGCCTCTGACATGGAGCTTGCCCAGATTTGTAGCCCTCCCCCATCCCACACCCTGGACCGTAGGCCCATTTCTTCATAGTTGAATTCATTTGTCTTTTTGCTCATTCACTCACTTCCTTCTTCACTCATTCACTCACCACTTATGAAGTGCTGCAAGTGATATAACACATTGCCCTTAAGGAACTGGTCTTCCCTGGTGGCTCAGCAGTAAAGAATCCACCTGCACTGCAGGAGACGAGGGTTCCATCCCTGGGTCAGGAAGATCCCTTGGAGGAGGAAATGGCAACCCACTCCAGTATTCTTGCCTGAGAAATCCCATGGCCAGAGGAGCCTAACGGGCCACAGTCCATGGGGTCACAAAGAGTTGGACACAACTGAGTGACAGAGCACACAGCACCTAAAGGAACTTAATGTCTTGTATAGGATACATATCTACCCTGTAGTGTGAGAGATGAATGAGGCGTGTGACATCACTTCTAGCTGAGGTGATAGGACTGGTTGCTGAAAAAGGAGGAACATTAGACTGCATTAAAAAAAAGGATCTCAGAATTGCAATCCAATATGGCACAGCAGTTAAGAGCTTAGACTCTGAAGTCACTCTGGCCAGTTCCTTGAGGGCAATGTTCCTAACTGCATAAAGTAGAAAGATGCTAAGGCTAAACTGTCTGGGTTCAGATCTGGAACTTATCAGCTCTATGACTTTGGCAAGTTACTAAACCTCTCTGTTCCTCAGTTCTCCAGTCTGTAAAATGGGGCTATAGAATACTTGTCTCATAGGGTTACATTAAGATTAAATAAGTTCAAACACACAAAACTCTTAGATTAGTACATAACACATAGTAATTGCCACATATATTTTACTTTTAAAGGATTTAGGGACAGAAAATCTGGGTTTCAGTCTGTTCCTTACTGGCCATGTGCATGTGTGCGAAGTCGCTTCAGTCATGTCCGACTCTTTGCGACCTCATGGACTGTAAAGCCTGCCAGGCTCCTCTGTCCATGGGATTCTCCAGGCAAGGATACTGGAGTGGGTTGCCATGACTTCCTCCAGGGGATCTTCCTGACCCAGGGATCAGACTCAAGTCTCTCATATCTCCTGCATTGGCAGGTGGATTCTTTACCACTAGCACCACCTGGAAAGCCCTACTGGCCATGTATCCTAGAGCTATTAACTTCTGCTCCAGTTTGCTGCCTTTCTACCAAGCCAGGTGCTTGGAAGGATTAAGTGAGAATATCAGCATTTAAGGGTGTTGAAAACTGTGGGGATATTATTATTCTGGTTATTGAGTTGAGCCTCAAAGGATGGTGAAGACATTTATTTTTATATTGACTGTGGTGAGTCTTTGTTGCTGAATTCAGGCTTTCTCTAGCTGTGGTACACGGGCTTCTCATTGTGCTGGCTTCTCCTGTTGTGAAGCACGCCTCTAAGGTACATGACTTCAGTAGTCGCAGCTCCCAGGCTCTAGAGCATAGGCTCAGTAGTTGTGGCTCACAGGCTTAGGGGGCTTAGTTGCTCCTCGGAATGTGGGATCTTCCCAGATTAGGGATTGAACCCATGTCTCCTGCATTGGCAGGCAGACTCTTTATCACTGAGCCACCAGGGAAGTGCAAGGGTGGTTAAGATATAATATGAAAGCTATCACCTGCTGAACACTTAAGCAGAGGGGGTCAGGAGTCCAAGAGTGGTACCTGTGGCATGGCAGCATCAGCAGTGGCATTTTAGTTAGGCTGACCCTGAGATGTGAGCTACTAGGATGTGCCCCCTAGTCCCTGACCCTTGTCTGAACTGGATAGCAACCTTTTTATTGATTCTGTGAGCAACATGATAGCTTTTCAATAATTCCCTCTTCTGAACATAACTAGAGTTGGATTTGTTGCTTGCCCCAAGAAGCACTGAATACCTTTTAAAAATGTACATGTTTCTCCCTTCATCCATGAGTGGTATTGTTTTTACCCCCATTTACTGATGAGGAAATGGAATTTTGTGGGGGTGAGGCAGGGCAAGACAGTTAGTCCAATTGTCACACTGACAGTAAATGACAGCAACTGTTCTTGGTTCTGAGTGTGGGCTTAGGGATGATGGCCTTAAGGGAGAGATTGGTGAAGAGCATTTCAGGTGGAAGGAATCCCCAGGTCAAGCCCAGATGTAGGACAGCATATGGGGGAGTTCAGAAAACTAAGGAAGGTGGTGACTCAGACGGTAAAGAGTCTGCCTGAAATGCGGGAGACCCAGGTTGGATCCCTGTGTCAGGAAGATCCCCTGCAGAAGGAAATGGCAACCCACTCCAGTATTCTTGCCTGGGAAATCCTATGGATGAAGGAGCCTGGTGGGCTACAGTCCATGGGCTTGCAAAGAGTCAGACACAACTGAGAGACTTTCACATACATACATACAGAAAACTGGGAGTTTCTATATTGGAAGGAAAAATGGTTCATGCTGTAGATGGTAAGAAACAAAACTAGAAAGAGAGTTTGGGGTTGGCAGTATGGATTCTATCTATTTGACACCATGGAGCCACTAAAGACTCTGGGCTTTTGAGGTAAACTATGGTATATGGAGAAGGCAATGGCAACCCACTCTAGTACTCTCTCCTGGAAAATCCCATGGACGGAGGAGCCTGGTGGGCTGCAGTCCATGGGGTTGCTAAGAGTCAGACACGACTGAACGACTTCACTGTCACTTTTCACTTTCATGCATTGGAGAAGGAAATGGCAACCCACTCCAATGTTCTTGCCTGGAGAATCCCAGGGACGGGGGAGCCTGGTAGGCTGCTGTCTCTAGGGTCGCACAGAGTCGGACACGACTGAAGCGACTTAGCAGCAGTAGCAGCATTGTATATGTGGGCTTCCCAGGTGGCGCTAGTGGTAAAGAACCCTCCTGCCAATGCAGGAGACTTAAGAGACACGGGTTTGATCCCTGGGTCGGGAGGATCCCCTGAAGGAGGGCATGGCAACCCACTCCAGTATTCTTGCCTGGAGAATCCCATGGACTGAGAAGCCTGGCAGGCTACTGTCCATAGGGTCACACAGAATCAGAGGGTTGCACAGAATCATTCACGACTGAAGTGACTTAACATGCACACACAAAGAACTTAACTGGGGAAGGGCAGAGAGAAATTTTATAGAAAGATTAAACAAGTCTTGATGAATGATTAATTAGGGAGGAAGAGCCTGGTTGATTGAAAGGCTATTTATACCCTTGATAGAAATGGGGAAGCCTGAGCCAGGAGTCATCTGGGGGAGACAGGAGGATGGAGGAACATTGTATTCCAGGGAAAGAACCTTCTTTTTGCTTTGTGGACTGGCCTTCTTTGAGTCCAGGCCACACTATCATAATTTCTAGGCTTTCAGCTTCTTATTTCAAAGCCCTTGTCATTTGTCTTTTCTCTGTGTGGTTTAAAAGCCAAAACCACTTGGGATTAACTGATGGAACTATGGCTTCATTTGGGGAACTGCACCATTACCCACAGATGTGGGAAGCACTGGCTTATTTGGAAAGTGGAATCCTAGCCAGCTGGAGGCAGTCACCTCTCTGGGTCCCCATGGCCTAGTTACAGTTATTAATAACTGATGGCTCTCCCATCTCTTCTTCCAGTAGCCCAGGAGGACTGCATCCTCTTATAGTCTGCTGCCCTTTTGCTTTGGCTGTCAGCAGTGACCCAGCTGATGGCCCTTTCACCTACATTTCCATCTGTCTCTAGACCTTCTTGTGCCCAGCCTCAGACAGACCTCTACCAGCTTTTGTGATTCTAAGAGAGGGAAAGGGGGGATGAGCCAGGTCCCAGACCTCTGGCTAGTTCTGACATAACTCAGAGGAAGGATGATTTCGACCCAGTGTGATGATTCCTCTCATTCTCTCCCTCTTCTTCCCCCCATCTTTTCTATCTTCCCTCCCTCTTCCCCTCCTCACCCCCATCACCTTTCTCTCACTGGCCTGCCCATGATCACCTCAGCTTTCTTTTCCTTTCCTTCTTTCATGCATTCAACAAAAATTGAGCCCCTACTGACTGAGTGACTTTCACTTTCACTGCATGTCAGGACCTAGACTAGGTATTAGAAATACAGGTGTGAAAAATACACAGGCTGTGCCTTTTGAAGAGCCACGTGAGAAGATAGGCAATGATAGAAATAAGACCAGGACATAATGAGAACATAGAGGACTACCTTGTTCACATTGGAAAGGGGAGAAAAGACTAGGATCCTTTCCTGGAGGAAGTTATATCTGAACAGAATCTGAATGATCCTGGCAGAGATCATATGGAGGAAGGAATGGGGGGAAGGTATTCCTAGCTGAGAGGGTCAGCAGAAGCAAAGGCATACATGCTGGGAGGAGGGAATTAGTGCTGTGGTGATGCTGAAATGTGAAATGAAAGGCAAGTTGTGGCAGCCTAGGAGATGGAGCAAAAGGAAGAGCAGGGCCCTTGCATGTTAAGTGCTTAGTCTTGATCCAGTAGACAATAGTCACTGAAAGATCAAAGACAGAGAAGAGGAATGGTCGTGTATATATTTCATTTAAGAAATATAGATCACTCTGCTGGTGATGTGAGGGATGGCTTAGAGAGGGACAAGACGATAAAAGAGGAACCCGGTTGGGAGGCTGTTGCTAGCATCCAAGTTAAAAATAATGGTGGAAAACTGGAGCAGTGTGGAAAGGAGGGAATGGAATTAAGGATAAAAATTAGGTGGCAAAATAGGCAGGGCTTTGTGATCATTTGAATATGAATGACAGATGTGAAAGAAACTTCAAAATGATACTTATATCCCTAGCTTGGTTAGTTATAGGTATGGTACCATGACAGCAGTAATGAAAATAGCAGTAAAAATAGTGGTGCCATCAACAATGATAGAGAATTTGAAAGGTAGTGTTTGTGTAGAAGGACATGGAGAATTCCCCTTTTGGACATGTTGAGTTTAAGGTGCTAGGGAACATACAAGAGGTGGTGCCTAGCAGGTATTTTGAAATTTAAATGTTTCCATTTTAATGCTAAGAATTTAACTGGTTTAAAGCACTGGGTGGGGGGACTTCCCTGGTGGCTCAGATGGTAAAGAATCTGCCTACAATGCAGGAGACCTGGGTTTGATCCCTGGGTTGGAAAGATCCCCTGGAGAACGAATGGCAACCCACTCTAGTACTCTTGCCTGCAGAATTCTATGGACAGAGGAGCCTAACAGGCTACAGTCCATATAGTCCATGGGGTTGCAAAGAGACACGACTGAGTGACTAACACTTTCACTTTCACTTTCAAAGCCACTGGGGAGAGTCTGAGGTGGACATTTAGATGTGAGGTTGTGTTCGGGATATTAGTCTCAGCCTGTCATGATTACACTACTTCTAAGGGAACTTGCTGCCTCCACTGACTGCTGTCCAAATAGCTATAATTTGTGCTACGTGATCCATCCAACAACTCCCCCACACCTGCCTTGACTGCGGTCAATGGAACCAAATAAATCCCTGACCCAAGGACAGCCAATCTGTAAACTGATCAGAGACTTATGACCCATAATCTGGTAAAAAAGATAAACTGGGATAATTAGAATTCCTCCCTAAGGATTTTGAACTAAGAACTACAGAGACTCCAGGCCAGTTAACACTGGAAGTTGAAGCTGGAAGATTGTAGGAAATTGGGATATGAAAAGCTGAGGCCATTTGAAGCTCAGGTGACAAGGAGATGAATACAATGGTTAAATAGAGGATGTTGGGCAGTAGAAAGAGAAGAATGGAGTAGACACTGGTGAAAAGGATACAAACAGAGAGACACAAAGTGAGTCTGTGGCCCAAGAAAAAGATGGAAGGACTTACAGCAGCTTCAAGCCCATTCATGAAGCTGATTCACTAACCGATAGAGTTCCCATCGCAGTCTATGTGCAGCCTCAAATCAAAACCCCACCAGTGAAGATAATTTGAGTGAGGGTTCTTTTTTCTCCAGCTGAAAGAGGAGTTACTAACATGAGAATGAATGAGATCATGCAGGGAGAAACTAGCACAGGATGAAAGCAGTGGGCTAAGGACCACAATGGGAAATACCATCAGTGAAGGACTAAGTGCCAGAAGAGGAGCCTACACACATACAGAAGGATGAATAACGGGTATTACAAGGAGAACAAGGGGGCCATGGAAGTCGAGAGCTTGTTACTTTTTTCTTTAAAGAGGGAATGGTCAGAAATGTCAAAACCCACAGAGAACCTTGTTTTATGTCCCTGGATATGTTCCAGCATCTCCTTGTTTATGGTGTATGGGAACTTGAACACAATTTGTATCCTATGTGCAGATGACACCACCCTAATGGCAGAAAGTGAAGAAGAACTAAAGAGCCTCTTGATGAAAGTGAAAGAGAGTGAAAAAGTTGGCTTAAAACTCAACATTCAGAAAACTAAGGTCATGGCATCCGGTTCCATCACTTCATGGCAAATAGGTGGGGAAACAATGGAAACAGTGAGAGACTTTTTTTGTGGGGGGGGGGGGCTTTAAAATCACTGCAGATGGTGACTGCAGCCATGAAATTAAAAGATGCTTGCTCCTTGGAAGAAAAGCTATGACCAACCTGGACAGCATATTAAAAAGCAGAGACATTACTTTACCAACAGAGGTTGGTCTAGTCAAAGCTATGGTTTTTCCAGTAGTCATGTATGGATATGCGAGTTGGACTACAAAGAAAGCTGAGCGCTGAAGAATTGATACTTTTGAACTGTGGTATTGGAGAAGACTCTTCAGAGGCCCTTGGACTGCAAGGAGATCAAATCAGTCAATTCTAAAGGAAATCAGTCCTGAATATTCATTGGAAGGATCGATGCTGAAGCTGAAACTCCAATACTCTGGCCACCTGATGTGAACAACCAACTCATTGGAAAAGACCCTGGTGCTGGGAAAGATTGAAGGCAGGAGGAAAAGGGGATGATGACAGAGGATTAAATGGTTGGATGGCATCACTGACGTGATGGCATGAGTTTGAGTAGGCTCCGGGAGTTGGTGATGGACAGCGAAGCCTGGCATTCTGCAGTCCATGGGGTTGCAAAGAGTTGGACATGACTGAGTGACTGAACTGAAGTGAATTGTGTGAAAATTGTATAAATCTTAACTGTGTTGAATTGGTTCATGGTGCTTTTCAGGTCTCCTATATCCTTCTAGTTTTCTGTGTATTCATTCTGTTAATTTTTGAAATTTAGATATTGAAACTCCAACTAAAAATCTTACTTTATCTACTCAAAAAATAATTCTAATATATAGTGGAATTATATGTAACTTTGTTCTGTCTTTTCCAAATCTCCTGTAAATGTGCTATCATATTTTCATAATTTTAAAAAAAATTAAAAAGAAAGAAAAAACTGCAGAGAGATTTTCTAAGAACTGAGCTGTGTCCATTGGGTTCACAAAGAGTAGGTAACTAGTGATTTTAGGGGAGGTATTTGGTAGAGTGGTAGGGGAAGGCAGAAGCCAGACTTCAGTTGGTTGAGAAGTGAATGTGAAGAATGTGAAGATAGCATATGTAGAATACACTTCTGAGAAAATTATATAAGAAGGAGAGGAAAAGAGACTGAACAGTAGCTAGAAGGGATCAAACAAAGGGCCAAAAAAAAAAAAAAAAAAGATTTGAGGGACTTCCCTGGTGGTCCAGTGGTTAAAACTCCACACAGCCAAAGAAGGAGTCACCAGTTTTCTGCCAAGAGTGAGGCAAGCAAGGTCAAGTAAAGGGCTGGGGGAGGGTAGTGAAAGGTTTGGTGTTCAACTGTAAGAGCAGAGAAGGTAGCATTGTGCTGTTTCCCAGTTGGGGTTTGGTTGGGTGTGTGTGGATGAAGTGTAGGGGTGCTAGCAAAGGGAGGGTGATGCTGAGGGAGGGGTTTAGGTATTCAGCCATGTGGTTCTGCTCAGTAGGGAAGGAAGGGAGACCAGGAAGGGACTAACAAACTGGGAGAATGGAGAGCTCAAGAGGCTGAAGGAGGCTGAAAAGGAAGTGTTAGAAGGCTGGCAGGTGTGGGGACATCCCTGGTGATCCAGTGGCTAAGAGTCTGTGCTCCCAATGCAGGGGACCTGGGCTTGATCCCTAGAACTAGATCCCACATGCTGCAATTAAGAGTTTGCATGCTGCAACTAAAAAGATCTTGCATGCGGCAATGAAGATCGAAGATCCTACATGCCGCAACTAAGCCCCAGTACAGTCAAATAAATAAATAATATCTGGTGGCTCAGATGGTAAAGAATCCAACTACAATGCTAGAGACCCGGATTCGAACCCTGTTGGGAAGATCCCCTGGAGAAGGGAAAGGCTACCCACTCCAGTATTCTTGCCTGGAGAATCCCATGGACAGAGGAGCCTGGTGGGCTACAGTCCATGGGGTTGCAAAAAGGCGGACATGACTGAACAACTAACACTTTCACTTTGTTTTTATAAATATTGGGAGGTGTGAACCCAGCGTATTCCAGGAACTGTTCCCAGTCCTGTTGACTGGATCATGGGACAATAATGGAGACTTAGAGAGAGAGGAGGCCAGAGTGGTAGGCAGGGCTTGGCACAGGGAGACCTTATGGGTCACTACTGAAGTTGGATAAGTTGGATATTGCAGAAGAGGCAGAAGCCAGGTAAGCTTACAAAGGTGTTTTTACAAAGTGAGTCACGGAAAGATATAGACCTCTGGAGTCCTGCTGGATCTTTCTCTGAATTCTGGTATTCTCTTCTGATGATTCCCAATGCTACGTTCCAACTGTAAAAATTTGCACTGCAAATCATCCCCTCCTGCTCCCTATATAAAATTGGGGTGGCAGGGAAATTAGATTAATTCTTCATCTGTTGAAAGAACCTCGGAAACCTGGACTCTAGTCTCAGCTCTATCACCAACCAGCTGTCTGTACACGTCTCCATCTCTCTAGGCTTCTTTTTCATTATCTATAATGAGAGAAATATTCCCTGTCCTGCTTATCTCCTAAGGTTGATGTAAGGGTGAAATGAAGTGGTAGATGTCAATGTGCACATTGGATAGTTAATAACAGGGTCTGGCCAGGTTTGCTTTGTGTCTTTCCCTTACAAACCTTTGATAGCAGAGTCTAGCTTTCTGCTTCCTTCCCTTGTTCCCAGTCCCCCAATGCCCTCTAGATACCCCTGATCAAGAGATCAGGCTGGTGCTGGTAGGAGTCAGAGAAACAGTCTTAGCAGCTCTGTCTGGGATGATGAGCTGAGAAATCAAAGGCTTTTTCTTTGCCAAGAAAAGGGTTTTCTTTGCTTCCCCGCTCCCCCCTCCTCTCCAATACATCTGTCTGACTCCACTGTTCCATGACAAGGCTGATTGGCCTTGCCCTTGGGACGTGCCAGCTCAGCATGGGAGAGGGAGATGCTACAAGATTTGATGCCTCCCTTTTCGATACATTTAAATTCATTGCTACAAAGACTTGGATAAGTAAAACACTAAGCCCCCTCCAACTGGGTTTCCTGGAGAGAGGGATTCCAATAGCTTTTAAAAGAAATGTCAAACTGTTAAGAGTTCAGGCTTCAAGCAGCTTAATGCTTTATTATGTTTTAGAGTGAATGTCTCCTGGATTCTTAATGCCTGGTTTATTTAGAATGGAAGATAACTGATCAGCTAGTCAATCTGATGAAACCACAACAACCAGTCAACTCTGAAGAAAGATGGATCCATTTTACTCGTGGCTGTTTACCTTCTTCTCTACCAAACCGGTTCACTTGCTTGATCTAGCAATCAATAGGAATTAGGCACCACTGTATGCGCAGCTCTTTTCAGGGTACCATGAAGGTCATACCAAAACAAACAAAAACAAAATGCCCTTTCCAGGGCTCCCCTGGTGGCTCAGTGGTGAGGAGTCCGCCCACTAATGAGGAGACATGGTTTCAATCACTGGGCCGGGAGGATCCCATATGCCGCAAAGTGGCTGGGCTCGTGTGCCACAACTACTTGAGCCTGCGGTCTAGAGCCTGTGTGCCACAACTGCTGAGCTCATGCACCACAGCTACTGAAGCCTGCACACCTAGAGCCCGTGCTCCACAACAAGAGAAGCCACCACAATGAGAAGCCTGTGCACCGTGGCTAGAGTGGCCCCCACTCGCCATAATTAGAGAAAAGCCCACACAGCAATGAAGACCCAGCACAGCCAAAAATAAATTTAAAAATTCTTTGAAAAAATACACATTCCATATTGTGATGGGCTGAACTGTGCCCCTCCCCAATTCATATGTTGAACCCCTAACCCCTAGTACCTCAGAATGCAGTAGATAGGGGCATTAAAGAGGAAATTAAAATGGGATCATTAAGGAGGGCTCTAATTCAGTATGACTGATGTCTTTATTAGAAGAAGTTAGGACACAGGCAGTGACACCAAACACAAGCTCACACAGAGAGACAACCACATGAACACACAGGCAGAAGATGTCCATTTGCAAGTCAAGGAGAGAGGCCTCAGAAGAAATCAACCCTGCAGACACCTTAATCTCACACTCTAGCCTCTAGAACTATGAGGAAATACAGTTGTTTAAGCCACTCTGTCTCTGTTATTTTGTCATCAGAGCCCTAGCTGACTAATACACCCAGTATTGTGGAGCTTGTAGTAAGATGGAAAAAAATCCCTCGTGTAACTCTTTACTTATGCCTATAATATCTGGGAAGGTGTGTAAATATAGAAAAGTACTTCCTATTACCAATCACAATTAAAATATGGGACTCAAGGCTTCCCTGGTGGTCTAGTGGTTAAGAATCTGCCTGTCAATACAGGGGACACAGGTTTGACCCCTGGTCTAGGAAGAGTCCACATGCTGTGGAGCAACTAAGCCTGTGCACTGCAACTGCTAAGCCCGTGGTTTAGAGCCTGCGCTCTGCAACAAGAGAGTAGCCCCCACGTGCCGCAGCAGAGGAAGCCCAAGAGCAGCAATGATGACCTAGCACAGCCAAAAATTTTTTAAAAATATGAACTCAAAGAATAGTATACAAATTGTCTGGACTTCTCTGAAACCTCAAGTCCTCTACCAGGCCACACACAGGCATCTGGAAGGAGTATTTGGGGTCCCTTCTCTCTATAGTTTCTCTTTCTCTTCTCTTCCACAGACTCTTGGGTCTTTTTCTAGCCTTCTTCTCAGCACCAGCTTCCTGGCTCTACAGGTTATGGAAAGAGGCCTTATGTCAATAGTTCTGACCTCAGAACTAATCAGGGTGCCAAGTGAAAATGTAGATTCAGGGAAATTACCATTAATAATTCAGGTTCAACAGGTCTAACCAGGGCCTAGAAATCCACACTTAAATTCTTCACTGTGAGATATGCATGCAAACGAGTGTCTATAATCAGATCAGATCAGATCAGATCAGTCGCTCAGTTGTGTCCGACTCTTTGCGACCCCATGAATCGCAGCACGCCAGGCCTCCCTGTCCATCACCAACTCCCAGAGTTCACCCAAACTCACGTCCATCGAGTCAGTGATGCCATCCAGCCATCTCATCCTCTGTCGTCCCCTTCTCCTCCTGCCCCCAATCCCTCCCAGCATCAGAGTCTTTTCCAATGAGTCAACTCTTCGTATATCTATAATACATATGTATAATTTAAAGAACCATAATGCAGTGAACATCCATGCACCAACCAATGAGCTTTATATTGGATTGGCCCAAAAGTTCATTTAGGTTTTTCTGTAACTTGGATTGTAAAACCTGAACAAACTTTTAGGCCAACCCAACAAATAGAACATTTCTCTGTGTATCCCTCCCCAGTTGCATTCCTCTTTCTTCCTCCATGAGGCAAGCACTTTTCTGAATTTTATGTTAATTACTTTTTGCTTTTCTTATTGTTTTTTATATGTGATTGTATCTTTAAATTAGAAAAATACTGTAGCTTGCTTGTTTTAGGGTTTATATAATGATGTCATACTATTTATATTCTTTGGCAACTTGCTGTATCATTCCACATTGTTTTTTAGATTCATTCGTGTTGGTACACTTAGCTGTAGTTTAGTCATTTTCATTGCTATGCAGTATTCCATTATATGAATACACCACAATTTATTTATCCATTCTCCTATTCATGGTCCTGTGGGTTGCTTCCAGTTTTTTTTGTAATTGCCATTGTTTTGTTTGCTATTATAAATAACATTGCCCTAAACATTTTTACATGTTTCTTAGCACATAGAAATCTTCATTTTTTTGCCAGCTCTCCAGATTGGGTCTGATGTAAGTGGTCCAAGAAATACTGTCTATGGTCCTGCATATTCTTCAGAGTACTACATGTACAACATAAACCTTTCTTGCTAGTATTGACCTCATCTTGAAGCATGACCCTAGTGCTTCATTTTGGAGTGGCAAAAACTCTGAATTTATCTGCAGAAAGCCCACTCTTAGTAAGAGGGTAAGGTGCAAGGAAAGAAGGGAGAGAGTAGAAGAGTGGGAAGAAACTTCTGTATGTCACATGTTCAACTATGTGGTGCAGATTATAAGTGTAAGAATACTTACATATGGATATTCAAAGACAGCAATCAACTCTAGTCACATAATAGATGTACACTTATTCACTCACTGATTTAAAAATCAAAGTGGAAAGGCTTCCTGGGGAGTTCCCTGGTGGACTAGTGGTTAGGATTTCAGGCTTTCACTGCCATCACCAGTGTTCAATTCTTGGTTGGGGAACTGAAATCCCACAATCCACATGGTGCAGTCAAAAAGAGAGAGAGAAAGGAAGAAAGGAAGGGAGGAAGGAAAGGCTTCCTGAAGGATGGGTAAACTGGAAATGGGGATAAGGGAAAAGGGTGTCAGTGAATGGACAGAGTTTGCTCAAGAGGGCAAATGCTAGAAGGCCTACAAGGTGAATCAGAAAAGTAAATGTGAGACCAGGGTGCCGTGGGGTGGAGTAGGGTGTTAAAAACTGCAAATCCAGCCCAACGAGGGCATGGCAAATCTAGTTCAGTTGTAGGAAAGTACTGACATCCCAGGGGAATCCTATCTGGGGAACTAGGGGTAAGGGCAAGGCTTTGGATGTACAGGGTAGAGACCATGAGAATATCAGAATCAGGGTACTCTAGAAAATAAAGCATGAAAAAGTAATCATGGAGTCAAGGATTCAGAAGAACTAGGCTGGTACAAATAAGAAGGGAAATAATTCAACTCTTAATAGAGGGTCCTCACTGATGTCAAAGCCATCTCCTTGCACTTCTAGATATTAAATTTTCTGGGTGATACCTTCTCTATTCTACATACAACCCTCTACTGTCCATCCCCATTCTCAGCTGAAGACCTCACCACCCACCTCACTGAGAAAAGAAAATGAATTAAACTGAGAAAAGAGAATAAATTAAATGAATTAAATTCCTTACCCTCCCATCACCACATCTAGCCACCTACCTCCACAGTACCCTTGCTTTCTGATATGTTAGATGAGCTGTCTCCAGTTAAAGGCCATTCCTTTCACTTATGCACTGGAATAAGGATTAAGTTCATCTGTGAGAATCATAGGTCCAAAATAATAGTGGCTCAAACAAGAGAGTTTATTTCTCTCACACATAAACAAATGGAGGTAGGCAGTTCAGAGCTGATATGGTAACCCTGCTTCACAAAATCTTCAAAAATCACATGCTTCTCAACTCACTGCCTTCTTTGGGTGTGACCTTTGTCCTCAAGGTCCAAAATGGTAGCTTGAGCTCCAGTCATTACATCCAAAGTTCAGGCAACTGGATGGAGGAAGGGACTAAAGATGGAAAAAAGGCATGTCCCAGCTGTCTTTCACAGAAGATTCCCAAGAGCTGTCACATGACACTTTGGGTTACATCTTATTAACCACAGATAGTTACATGGACACATCTAGCAGTAAGGAAGGCTGGACAGTATAATCTTTATTCTAGTGAGTATGAAGTTAGCTATGGATTTGAGAATTTTATTATTGTAGAAGAGGAGGAGACAGATATTAGAGGATATCTAGAAGTCATTGCCAGGTGGCACTAGTGGTAAAGAATCTGCCTGCCAATGCAGGAGATGTAAGTGATGCAAGTTCAATCCCTGGGATGGGAAGATTCCCTGGAGGAGGGCATGGCAACCCACTCCAGTATTCTTGCCTGGAGAATCCTATGTACAGAGGACCCTGGCGGGCCACAGTCCATGGGGTCGCAAAGAGTCAGACACAACTGAAGTGACTTAGCACAGCAAAGTCATTGCCACAGCATCACTTCTCTCCTTTATGAGGACTTTTGCCTTCTCTACTAAATAATTCTTAGCAACATACCAACCTGAGTTAGTATATGTGTGTGCTTAGTCACTCAGTCGTGTCCAACTCTTTGCAACCTCATGGACTGTACCCTGCCAAGCTCCTCTGTCCGTGGGACTCTCCAGGCAAGAATACTGTAGTGGGTTGCCATGCCCTCCTCCAGGGGATCTTCCCAACCCAGGGATTGAACTCAGGTCTCTGGCATCGCAGGCAGATTCTTTACCAAGGAAGAATGGAAGGGAACTCAGGAATGGAAGTCCCCGAGTTAGCATTTACTCCCCAAAATAAACCTTTCCTTGACACTACTATCCCTCCAGCTCCTTCCCCATATTTCTGTACCCACTAACAGAAAACATTCTCTTTTTTTGAATATTTCTTTATCTTATTAATTTACTTCATTTATTTATTATTTTTGGCTGTGGTGCATCTTCATTGCTGTGCAAGGGCTTTCTCTGGTTGCAGTGAATGGTGGCTACTCTTCATTGCAGTGTGCAGGCCTCTCATTGCAGTGGTTTCTCTTGTAGAGCACAGGCTCTAGGCATGTGGGCTTCAGTAGTTGTGGCACATGGGCTTACTTGTTCCATGGTGTGTGGGATCTACACAGGCCAGGGGTAGAATCCATATCCCCTGCACTGGCAGGTAGATTCTTAACCACTTGACTACCAGGGGAGCCTAGAAAACATTCTTGAATGAATTCTCTACAAGTGCAATCTCTTCTTCCTCGTGTCCTCTTTATTCCTAAATTCACTCCAGTCTGGTTTCCATACCCATCAGTCTACTGAAACCACTCTTGTCAACATCCCCAGAGATCTATGTTGCCAAATCCAATGATCACATTTTTGTCCTGATTCTATTAGCTCTCTCATTAGCATTTGATGTGGATGATCATTATTTCCTTGAAACTTTTCCTCTTTTGGCTTTGTAAATACCATGTTTTACCAATCTTTACTTCTCAACATCCTCTACTTGAACTCTAAATACCAGAGTTATCTACACTTTGTCTTGAGCCTCCTCTTCTATTCTCTCTCAAATCACTCCTTAAGTGATTTCATCAGTTCCTATGACTCTAAATACCATCTTTATGTTGATGATTCCCAGTGAAAATCCTAAAAATATTCTAAATTTCAGATTCATATATACACCTGCCCATTTAAAATTACCACTTAAACGTCTACAGATATCTCTAATACAACACTCTTATAAAATAGAACTCTTGACACCCTGCTCCCACCCAATATGTCCTTCCCCATATTTTTCACCTTAGAAAAATGACATTAACCTGGGAGTCATCATTGATTCCTCCTTCTCTCTCATTCCCCAGATTCAATCCATCAGCAAATCCTGACCATTCTACATCCAATATGAATTTCTAATTCATCCATTTCTTCCACCTCCACTTTTACTACCCTATACCAAAGGAAACTCATCTCTTGCCCAAAGTGTAAGGTAAGGTAATCGTTTTAAAATGGAAGGTAAGTCATGTCACTCTCCTGATCAAAACCCTCTCTTGGCTTCCCATCACATTTAAAATTCAAACTCCTACCCCATATGGCCCTGTGCATTTCTCCTACTCTTCTCCCCTCAACTCACTATGCTTCATCTGTGTTGGCCTTCTATATTTGTGTTATGTGTCAAGCTCTCTCGAGCCTCAGAACTCTTTCATTTGTAGTTCCCTCCAACCAGTCCATTCTGAAGGAGATCAGCCCTGGGATTTCTTTGGAAGGAATGATGCTAAAGCTGAAACTCCAGTACTTTGGCCACCTCATGTGAAGAATTGACTCATTGGAAAAGACTCTGATGCTGGGAGGGATTGGGGGCAGGAGGAGAAGGGGACGACAGAGGATGAGATGGCTGGATGGCATCACTGACTCGATGGACGTGGGTCTGAGTGAACTCTGGGAGTTGGTGATGGACAGGGAGGCCTGGCGTGCTGCGATTCATGGGGTCGCCAAGAGTCGGACACGACTGAGCTACTGAGCTATCTAAAATGGGATTGGGCTTGCTCAGAGGTTAAAGTGTCTGCCTGCAGTGCAGGAGACCTGGGTTCAATCCCTGGGTCGGGAAGATCCCCTGGAGAAGGAAATGGCAAACCATTCTAGAATTCTTGCCTGGAGAATCCCATGGACGGAGGAGCCTGGTGGGCTACATCCACGGGGTTGCAAAGAGTCGGACATGACTGAGCGACTTCATTTTCTTTCTTTCTACCTAAAATGCTTTTCCACTGGGTTCTTCACATGTGTTATTCCTTTTAAACCTTCAAATCCTGAGTCAAATGTTACTTCCTCATAAAGGTGTTCCCTAACTTCCCTATCTAAAGTGAAAAGTGTAAGTGAAATTCCTCAGTCATGTCCAACTCTTTGCAACCCCATGGACTGTAGCCTGTCAGGTCCCTCCATCCATGGGATTTTCCAGGCAAGAATACTGGTGTGGGTTGCCATTTCCTTCTCCAGGGGATCTTCCCAACCCAAAGATCAAACCAGGATCTCCTGCATTGCAGGCAGACTCTCATCTGAGCCACCAGGGAAGTGCCTATCTAAAGTAGTTCCATCTTACTATTTTCTATCAGATTTCTTCAATGGTATTGTCACAGTGTACAAGGCCATGAGGTCAGAGACCTTGTCTTTCTTATTTACCATTGTATCCCAGCACCTAGCATAGTTCTTGGCACTGTGCCTGTCATTAGGCTCAACAGATGCACAACAGGTATTTGTTGAAATGGTGAATTGATGAGTAGGAGTTGTCTGAAACACCTTTTAGTGGTTGAGAGGAGAGGGGGAAGCAATGAAGTTTGATGGGCCCAGCAAAGCTGCCAGTACAAGTCTAGAGCCAGAGCTGGGGTCCTGAAGGGACAGCTAGGGGAAATGTTGTGCGTACATATTTGAGCCAAGACCTTGAGGAAGAATGGAACTGCTAGATGGCAAAAGGAAGATTGTAAAAGAGGACAGAGCCAAGGCTCAGAGGTAAAATGGAAACCCATTTGGAAGAGGTGTGAGTAGGCTGGGAACAAATGAGAAGGACCCTAGGCAACTGTCAAGAACTATACTAGAAAGAGAGACTGCTGCCCAGCCATAAGCAATAAGAATTGACTGAGAACTGAGAGTCTGAATGGCTGAAGACCATGAAAACTATGTCAGTGATCTTCAAGCGTGGGTGATCTTCTCCAGCATGTCTCAGAAAGAGTAGATTATAAGACTGACTTTGGGTGGAGGCTTATAGGGCAGGTGCAGCCAGGTCTAAGAACAAGCATCAAAGGACAAAGAGCTGATGAATTGAGATCTTACAGTCTAAGGATGGAAGGTGGAGTTTAGAGTTTCTGAGATAGAGCAGTGAGTGATGAGGAGGTTCACAGCATGGCTAAGGCAGTGGCTGACATAGAGCAGAGCTGAAGATAATCTGGGATGAAGGAGCCAAGAAGCTAAGAGTTGGGACTTCCTTATGGGGCCCTCAGGTTAACGATGGGATAGGAGGTACAGAAGAGTACTAGAATCTTCCATGGATCTAGGGTAGTGAACTGGATGTCAATAAATGATAACAGTGAGGAGGCATAGAGGGTAAACTATGAGGATGAAAGAAGGAAGAAATTGTTTCACAAAAGTGAAAGAAGGGGACTAGGGAAAAGCTGGTGGGGTCTCTCTTGCTCTCTGAATTTGGGAGAAGGAACAATTCACACAGGAGGCAGCCCCAGGGGAAGTGTTTCCATTTGGATTGTCCCCAAATCAGAGTCTGAGATAAGGAATCCAGTGTAAGTAGTCTATTTAGGAGTAGATTAAAGGAAATTCCCATAAAGGAGTGGGGAAGTGAAGTAGGGGGAGGGAAGAAAGCCAATAAAGGAGTGTATTATAAAGCAAATTAACACTCTGGGTAACAGGAGCTTGATCATGCCTGGGAATTCTAGGCACAGTAGAACATGCATCTCACAGTTATCCCACCTAAGGGATAACCCTCTGCTATCAGTTACTGATTCAGAACTGTCTTAGGGAGGTCATTCATTCCCTGGTACTTCTAGCTTCCTCAATATTCAGGCAAAGAGGACTCTAGGGGCTAGAGAAAAATACTCCAGGCAGAGAGTCACAGGAGCTGGTAGCTGGAAGTTAGGCTAGCATGGAGAGACATGGGAAGAGCCCAGAGGCTATGGGTGGAGCACCAACAGCATCTAGGGATGTGCAAGCAGGGAGCCAGGACTCAGTCAGGGCAAAGAAGTGGACAGACCATGCTATAAAAAGAGTGAGAGTGAAGGGCCTAATTTATTTTTGAGGGGACATCTAAAAAATAATTGTATATATTCTTTACTTCAGTGTACAAATTCTTTAACACCTTATAATCCTCAAACCATATTCAAATTATGCCCAATTATTCCAGAAATGTCCTTTACAACCAGTCTGTCCAAATCAGGATTCTGTCCCAAATCATGCATTCATCTGATTATGTCCCTGACATCTCCTTAACTTCAGAACATTGTTTCTTTATTTCACAGTACACTGTCTTATTGAAGAAAGTGGGCCAGTTGTTCTGAAGCATGTCCTACTTTGAGGAATTGCCTGCATGTTTCCCTGTGGTATTATTTACCTTGTTCCTCAATCTCCTGTTGTTCCTGTAAACTGGACTTTAGGTCTAAAGGCTTGATTGCATTCAAGTCCAGTATCTTTGGCTGCTGCTGCTGCTGCTAAGTCGCTTCAGTCGTGTCCGATTCTGTGCGACCCCATAGACGGCAGCCCACCAGACTCCCCCGTCCCTGGGATTCTCCAGGCAAGAACACTGGAGTGGGTTGCCATTTCCTTCTCCAATGCATGAAAGTGAAAAGTGAAAGGGAAGTCGCTCAGTCGTGTCCGACTCGTAGCAACCTCATGGACTGCAGCCCACCAGGCTCCTCCGTCCATGGGCTTTGGCAGGCAAGAGAGAATACAGCAATGTGGCATTGTGTCATGCACTGCAGCACATGGCTGCTCCGCTAGTAGTAACACTATGATGGACTGCTGGATCAGCATGATAGCAGCCAGATCCATGATAGAGTTATCTTTGCCTCCCAATGCCCAGAAGATAGTCTGTGGAGTGGTTAAGAATCCATTTCCAATGCAGGGGATGAAGGTTTCATCCCTGGTCGGGGAACTAAGTTCCCACATGCTCCAGGGCAACTAAGCCCACCTACAACTAGAGAAGCCCACCTGCCACAACTACTGAGCACATGTGCTCTAGAGCCTGTGCCACAACTAGAGAGCCCTCGCAGCCAAATTAAAAAAAAAAAATCTTTGGGCTATTTAGTTCCACACAGATGTCCCCATCAGCTATCCACACAATAATTTTAATCCCACTTGACAATTCTTGCCTGGATCAATGAATTCATGACACGTTTAAAAATGATTTCCTAATACCCTCTTACACTGTTGGTGGGAATGCAAACTAGTACAGCCACTATGGAGAACAGTGTGGAGATTCCTTAAAAAACTGGAAATAGACCTGCCTTATGACCCAGCAATCCCACTGCTGGGCATACACACCAAGGAAACCAGAATTGAAAGAGACACGTGTACCCCAGTGTTCATCGCAGCACTGTTTATAATAGCCAGGACATGGAAGCAACCTAGATGTCCAACAGCAGATGAATGGATAAGAAAGCGGTGGTACATATACACAATGGAGTATTACTCTGCCATTAAAAAGAATACATTTGAATCAGTTCTAATGAGGTGGATGAAACTGGAGCTTATTATACAGGGTGAAGTAAGCCAGAAAGCAAAACACCAATACAGTACACTAATGCATATATATGGAATTTAGAAAGATGGTACCAATAACCCTATATGCAAGACAGCAAAAGAGACACAGATGTATAGAACAGTCTTTTGGACTCTGTGGGAGAGGGAGAGGGTGGGATGATTTGGGAGAATGGCATTGATACATGTATATTATCATATGTGAAATGGATCACCAGTCCAGGTTCAATGCATGAGACAGGGTGCTTGGGGCTGGTGCACTGGGATGACCCAGAGGGATGGGATGGGGAAAGAGGTGGGAGGGAGGTTCAGGATGGGGAATACATGTACACCCATGGTGGATTCATGTGAATGTATGGCAAAAACCACCACAATATTGTAAAGTAGTTAGCTTCCAATTAAAATAAATAAATTTATTTAAAAAAAAAACAAAAAAATAAAATAAATTGATTAATTTAATACATGATTTCCTAATTATATCACTCCCTTTCTACTTACTAGCTAGCCTTCTTCAGGAAAGAACTTCCTTTTTTCAACCAGGGCAGCCTACGGCAGTGGATGAGAATATGAACTTTGGAGTCAGACTTTCTACTTTCAACTCTTGGTCCCACCACTTGCTACCTGTGTGACTAAGTCACTTAACTGCTCAGTGCCTCAGTTTCCTCATCTGTAAAGTGTGGTTGCTATGAAAATTAAATGAGGAAGTATCACTAAGGGCTTTTCTGGTGGCTCAGATGGTAAATAATCTGCCTGCCATGCAGGAAACCTGAACTCGATACCTGCATCAGGAAGATTCCCTAGAGAAGGGAATGGCTACCCACTGCAGTATTTTTGGCTGGAGAATTCCATGAATAGAGGAGCCTGGGGGTCCTACAGTCCATGGGGTCACAAAGAGTCAGACATAACTGAGCAACTAACATTAGTATTACTAAAGCAATCAGAATAAGGCCTGGTACATGGTAAGAACTATGTGTTAAATAAACACAAAGTAAAATAAAGATACGGTTATTTAATTATGCTGAAATATAGTTCCTACTGAAAAGGCAGGATAAATGCGTAATTCTTTTCATTTAATTACCAAGTCTCAAAGTAAGGATTTCGTTTAATAGCTGCCACAAGGGGTGACAAATAAGCAGAATGAACATTAAAGAGCTCAGGGAAAGACATGGGAGGGAGGGAAGCTGGGAGAAAAGCCCAGAATGAGGATGTGTAGTGCTGGATGGGGCTGGGAGAAGGCGAGACCTGAAAATAGCCTTCCCCTCCTTTTTTCTTCATTTTCCAGAGCCTCAGTCAAAATCACACAGAACCAGGGCACCTAAAGGAAATGGGAAACAGAGCTCCTATTTAGAGGACAGGTGCTTGGTCATTTATGCACATCTACAAAAGACATTCTCATTTTCTCTTCATTTGCTGTTCTTACTATTGCATTGTTTTAATAGAATATATAATATAAAATACAGAAGTTCTCAAATTTATAAAACACAGCTTGGAACAAAATAACACAAAATTTATTCTAGACCTATCATCCTGATCTGTTAAATAAAATAATGAGGGACTTCCCCAGCGGTCCAGCAGTTAAGACTCTGAACTTCCACTGCAGGGGTCACAGGTTCTCTTCCCTGGTTGGGGAACTAAGATCCTGCATGCCCTGTGGCCAAAAATAAAATAAAATAATGAGCCCACATTTGGGGATCCACTTTAAAATGTTCCTAGATAAGGCTGGCTTCCTTGTGGATCCCATGCAGTCCCATGGGGCCCCACACTCAATAGGGCCTGCTGCTGCTACTGCTGCTAAGTCGCTTCAGTCATGTCCGACTCTGTGCGACCCCATAGACAGCAGCCCACCAGGCTCCCCCCTGTCCCTGGGATTCTCCAGGCAAGAACACTGGAGTGGCTTAGTTTAATCCTCTGTGGTCACCACCTTGGAATTCTTAATAGTTCTTGAACAAAGGACCCTGCATTTTCATTTTGCACTGAGCCCTGCAAATTGTGTACCCTAGGGCCTCACAGGGCCCCTGACCCTGACCCCAAACCAGCGGCCAGCCTGCATCCCCACAGAACAGCATAGGTAGGTAGCCTTTTGCATTTCTAAACTCTCTGCTTTTTAACTTTGGGACTGCTCCAAGCTTTGCTCTTCTTACTGGCAGCTTTTTTATTTGGTTGCCTGCATGGCTTGTTCCAGTCTCCGTCCCCTCCTAAGGTTCCTTTTCGTCTTCAGAATCATTGATGAAATGCATCTCTCCGTGGGCAGTGCTTCCACCCCCACCTCCAGAAAGAGGCTTTCACCGGAGCTGTGAGAATTGTCTGTCTTATCCTCTTCCCCCTCAGTCTGAGCATTCTCTGTACTGCTTGTTGCTTGTTACTAAAATAAGACACATGGCCAAGAAAAGAAAAGAAGCCTCCCCGCATTTTATTGATGTGTAGACCAGCTCAGCTCTGAGGCTGAATGCAAGTGGGGGCTGGGTTGCAAGAGAAGGGAAGCAAAGAGAGGGAGTTTGAAAAAGAATGAGATTATCCAGTTCCACTCTGTCTCACCGCTGGAACTGCCTCTGTTTTACGCCAGCCAGATGAAAGCCTAAGTCTTAAGGAGCTCCAGGGAAGGCCACATCATGGGGCTTTTAATTATAAAAGATTCAAGATATTCTGCCCGTTTTCAGTTCATTTCCTGTCACCAAATACCTTTCCACAAATAGTCGATACCACTTTTTCAACTCGCTAAATTCTAATCTTCATCCTTTTCCCATCTATGGTCCCCTGTGCTGTGTTTAGTTATTCAGTCGTGTCTGACTCTTTGTGACCCCATGGACTATAGCTGGCTAGGCTCCTCTGTCCATGGGGATTCTCCAGGCAAGAATCCTGGAATGGGTTGCAATGGCCTCCTCCGGGGGATCTTCCCAACTCAAGGATAAAACCCAGGTCTCCCACATTGCGGGTGGATTCTTTACCATCTGAGCCACTAGGGAGGCTGTATTTAATATAGCCATCTCCCATTATCCATGGGGGATTGGTTCCAAGACTCCTATGAATACCAAAATCCACAGATGCTCAAGTCCCTTATGTAAAGTAGCAGTGTATAAGCTAGGCACATCCTCCCATAGACTTTGTCATCTTTAGGTGCTTATAATACCTAATACCATATGCTGCTGCTGCTGCTAAGTCACTTCAGTCATGTCCGACTCTGTGCGACCCCATAGACAGCAGCCCACCAGGCTCCCCCGTCCCTGGGATTCTCCAGGCAAGAACACTGGAGTGGGTTGCCATTTCCTCTCCAATGCAGGAAAGTGAAAAGTGAAAGTGAAGTCGCTCAGTCGTGTCTGACTCTTAGCGACCCCATGGACTGCAGCCTACCAGGCTCCTCCATCCATGGAATTTTCCAGGCAAGAGTATTGGAGTGGGGTGCCATTGCCTTCTCCTAATACCATATAAACGTTATGTAAATAGTTGCCAGAGAGGAGAAAATTCAAGCTTTACTTTTTGGAACTTTCTGGAATTCTTTTACCAAGTATTTTCATCCACAGTTGGTTGAATCTGCAGATGCAGAACTTGCGGATACAGAGAGCCAACTGTGTATGTTATTCCTGTTCTGTTGCCTTACTGTATACACACGCACACACACACACACACACACACACACACACACACACACACACACAATCATTGTTCTATTTGAATAAGGCTTTCTGTCTAAGATCAGGCCTTTTGGGACATCTCTGGTGGTCCAGTGGCGAAGACTCGTAGCTCCCAATACAGAGGCATGGAGTTCAATCCCTGGTCTGGAAACTAGATCCCACATGTCACAACTAAAGATCTCTCAAGCCACAAGGTCAATGGAAGATCCTGTGTGCCACAACTGAGACCCAGCATATGTGTGCATGCATTTCAGCCATGTCAGACTCTTTGCAACCCTATGGACTGTAGGCCACCAGACTCCTCTGTCCATGGGATTCTCCAGGCAAGAATACTGGAGTGAATTGCCATGTGCTCCTCCAGGGGATATCCCAACCCACGGATGGAACTCGCATCTTCCCAACCCACGGATGGAACTTGCAACTCTCCTGCATTGGCAGGCACATTCTTTAAAAAGAATCTTAAAAAGCAGAGACTTACTTTGCCAACAAAGGTCCATCTAGTCAAAGCTATGGTTTTTCCAGTAGTCATGTATGGATGTGAGAGTTGGACCATAAAGAAAACTGAGCACCAAAGAGAGTTGGACCGTAAAGAAAACTGAGCACCAAAGAATTGATGCTTTTGAACTGGGGTGTTGGAGAAGACTCTTGAGAGACCCTTGGACTGCAAGATCAAACCAGTCCATCCTAAAGGAAATCAGTCCTGAATATTCATTGGAAGGACTGATGCTGAAGCTGAAACTCCAATACTTTGGGCACCTGATGTGAAGAACGGACTCATTGGAAAAGACCCCAATGCTGGGAAATATTGAAGGCAGGGGGAGAAGGGGAAAACAGAAGATGAGATGGTTGGATGGCATCACCGACTCGATGGACATGAGTTTGAGCAAGCCCCAGGAGTTGGTGATGGACAGGGAAGCCTGGTGTGCTGCAGTCCATGGGGTTGCAAAGAGTCAGACACAACTGAGCAACTGAACTGAACTGAACTGAGCTCCACGTAGGAAGCCCAGGACCGAGCACAGCCAAATAAATAAAAATATAAGCATTTGACCAAAAAAAAGACAATGCCTTTTTTCCTTCTTCCTTTGGTTCACTCTCTTTCCTTACCAGGAGAACAAATAAGTTTTCATTAGGGCTGGGATAATCCCCAACAGTATATTTCATTTGTTCATTTCATTTTTGTAAGTAAAATAATAATAGTAGAAAAAGAAGTAATAGTACTAATACTAGTAGTTGTAATGATGGTTGCCTCTTATATGCATGGCACGGTCTGTTCATTGCTAATTCTAGTGACAACCAGTGATTTAGGTTTTATTGCCCCGATTTTATAGACAAGGAAACTGAAGCATAGAAATGAAGGGAACTTGCCCCAAATGGTCACCTTTTAAATAACAGAACTGGGATGCTTAATGCTACTCTGTTGACACCAGTGCTAATCACCACACTGCCTCAGTCTCCTCTCTGTTTAAAATAGAGGGACCATCAGTTCAGTTCAGTTCAGTTCAATTGCTCAGTTGTGTCCGACTCTTTGCGACCCCATGAATCGCAGCACGCCAGGCCTCCCTGTCCATCATCAACTCCCGGAGTTCACTCAGACTCACGTCCATCGAGTCAGTGATGCCATCCAGCCATCTCATCCTCTGTCGTCCCCTTCTCCTCCTGCCCCCAATCCCTCCCAGCATCACAGTCTTTTCCAATGAGTCAACTCTTCCTATGAGGTGGCCAAAGTACTGGAGTTTCAGCTTTAGCATCATTCCTTCCAAAGAAATCCCAGGGCTGATCTCCTTCAGAATGGACTGGTTGGATCTCCTTGCAGTCCAAGGGACTCTCAAGAGTCTTCTCCAACACCACAGTTCAAAGGCATCAATTCTTTGGCGCTCAGCCTTCTTCACAGTCCAACTCTCACATCCATACATGACCACAGGAAAAACCATAGCCTTGACTAGATGAACCTTTGTTGGCAAAGTAATGTCTCTGCTTTTGAATATGCTATCTAGGTTGGTCATAACTTTTCTTCCAAGGAGTAAGCGTCTTTTAATTTCATGGCTGCAGTCACCATCTGCAATGATTTTGGAGCCCCCCCCAAAAAAGTCTGACACTGTTTCCACTGTTTCCCCATCTATTTCCCATGAAGTGATGGGACCAGATGCCATGATCTTCATTTTCTGAATGTTGAGTTTTAAGCCAACTTTTTCACTCTCCTCTTTCACCTTCATCAAGAGGCTCTTTAGTTCCTCTTCACTTTCTGCCATAAGGGTGGTGTCATCTGCATATCTGAGGTTATTGATATTTCTCCTGGCAATCTTGATTCCAGCTTGTGCTTCTTCCAGCCTAGCGTTTCTCATGGACAGGGACCATAGCATCTTCTTTTGTTTGATCAGAGCTCCATTCACTGGATAACCATAGAATTTGCACTCCATTTCCCTCGTGGCTCAGATGGTAAAGAATCTGCCTGCAATTCAGGAGACCTGGGTTCGATCCCTGAGTTGGGAAGATCCCCTGGAGGAGGGCATGGCAACACATTGCAGTATTCTTGCCTGAAATCTCCATGAACAGAGGAGCTTGGTGGGCTACAGTCCATGGGGTCACAGAGAGTTGGACACGACTGAGCAACTAAGCACACATTTACATGCAGACATCAAATGTTGGGCTGCCCCTCCAATGAACCCTCTTCTTTTTATCAGGTTATATATTAGCTTTCACTAGCTGCTTGTTATGTAAGATGTTGCATGTGACGTCTCTGTTTTGCCTTCTTTCTTACATTCCTGAAGCCTTTTAAAGATCTTTTTAATGTCCTCATCCCCTCATTCAATTTCTACTTTATAGGTCCAGCCCTCCTTTGGTATTTCTCTGTACATCACTTCCCTGGCCTTCCCTTTCAGCTCTTTGCCCTGTCTTTTTCCCATTACCTCTTTGTTGTCAGGCCCTTTCCACAGCCACCCCCTCCCAATACTGTGTAGCCCAAGTGCAGTGACGTCGACTCCTCCTTTTAGTTTTTCAGTGTTGGCAGGAGGAATTTCAAGCCTGCCCCTGAGTTGTCCTCTTCTGGTATCTTACTTTGAAACACAAAAGCATTAAATTGTAAATCAATTCTGCATTGATCAAGGCTGGCTCCCATCCCCACTGCCTGGCTGCGGCCTCTGAATACTGAAACTGTGAGTTTTCTTCTGTGCTGGCTCTAGTGTTGCACAAGGCCAAGAAAAGGTCCTTATGAATGAAACTGCACACCTTGTTGGCAGGAGTCAGGCAGGAAAGCTGGCAGCCAAAACTCATGTGGCTCTACCTTTCTTTTCTAATGAAAACTTTAACCTTTTTAATTTGCTTCCTTTTTATTTCCCTATGCCTATTGCATCTTATTCTCTCAAGTGCAGTCAGACAGTCCTTATCCCCAACATTTGCATTTTTTCTCCTTTCCTCCTATTCTGCTCACTTGTCCCTTTCATTTGATTCTCACTTCAGCTTCTTTGGATTATTCTTTTAGCTTTAAAAAAATTCAGCAAGCACTTATTGAATGCCTACTGTGTGCCAGCTGCTAAACTAAGTGCCTGGTCCCTGCCCTCAAGGAGTTCAGTATTTCCATGTGCACTGAATAGTTAGGTGACCCCTGGGTGGAAGAAAAGAGCATGTCAGTTGGTCAGCCATATATATGCATATACATATACATATATATATATACATGGAGTTCAGAGGAATGCACAAAATGGCCTTTATTCCCAGTTTAAATCACACTTTCTAATCGATATGAATCAACAGGACATGTCGATTTTGAGTGGCCTCTTTCTTAGTCCTCCCAAAGGAGAAGAGGGCAGCAGAGGATGAGATGGTTGGATGGCATCACCCAACTCAATGGACATGAGTTTGAGCAAAGTTTGGGAGACAGTGGAGGACAGGGAAGCCTAGAGTGCTGCAGTCCATGGGGTGGCCAAGAGTCACATATGACTCAGCAACTAAACAACAGCCACAACTTACTACTCCACTCAATTCTCAGTCCCTCTGTGGGCACAAGACCTCTGTTCTAGACCCTTTGGATCACACCTCTCCCTCTTCCAGTCAGTGGGAAAACCCTTGCTGCCTCTTCTCTCCACCCCACTGGATCTCTGGGAACTTCCCTTTCTGAAATGGGTGTCTAAGATTAGGTTGGCATTTGGCTTCATCCAGGTCCAAAATTTAATGGAGATGAGGAAGCCCTTCCAGTCCTGTGAGTGGAAGAAATGCAGAGGAGAAACTAAAGATGGTCCTTGGCATGGAATATCTTTGAGAAAGCTGAACATTCTACACTGCCAAAAGTGATATTCTCTTAGCATGCCTCTTTTTTTTGGGGGGGGGGTGTCTATTGTGATGCCAAACCCATTGACTGATACAATGGGCAGGAGATGGTGAAGGACAGGGACATGGACATCACCAGATGTTCAATACTGAAATCAGATTGATTATATTCTTTGCAGTCAAAGATGGAGAAGCTCTATACAGTCAACAAAAACAAGACTGGGAGCTGAGTGTGGCTCAGATCATGAACTCCTTATTGCCAAATTCAGACTCAAATTGAAGAAAGTAGGGAAAACCACTAGACCATTCAGGTATGACCTAAATCAAATCCCTTACGATAATATAGTGGAAGTGACAAATAGATTCAAGGGATTGGATCTGATAGAGAAAGTGCCTGAAGAACTATGGATGGAGGTTCATGACATTGTACAGGAGGCAGTGATCAAGACATCCCCAAGAAACAGAGATGCAAAAAGACAAAATGGTTGTCTAAGGAGGCCTTACAAATAGCTGAGGAAAAAAGTGAAGCAAAAGCAAAGGAGAAAAGGCAAGATATATCCATTTGAATGCAAGAGTTCTAAAGAATAGCAAGGATAAGAAAGCCGTCCTCGGTGAGCAATGCAGTGAAATAGAGGAAAACAACAGGATGGGAAAGACTAGAGATCTCTTCAAGAAAATTAGAGATACCAAGGGAACATTTCATGCAAAGATGGGCACAATAAAGGACAGAAATGGTATGGACCTAACAGAAGCAGAAGATATTAAGAAGAAGTGGCAAGAATACACAGAAGAACTATACAAAAAAGATCTTCACAACCTAGATAATCACAATGGTGTGATTATTCACCTAGAGCCAGATATCCTGGAATGTGAAGTCAAGTAGGCCTTAGGAAGCATCACTACGAACAAAGCTAGTGGAGGTGATGGAATTCCAGTTGAGCTATTTCAAATCCTAAAAGAGGATGCTGTGAAAGTGCTGCACTCAATATGCCAGCAAATTTGGAAAACTCAGCAGTGGCCACAGGACTGGAAAAGGTCAGTTTTCATTCCAATCCCAAAGAAAGGCAATGCCAAAGAGTGTTCAAACTACCACACAATTGTACTCAGCTCACATGCTAGCAAAGTAATGTTCAAAATTCTCCAAGCCAAGCTTTAACAGTACGTGAAACATGAAATTCCAGATGTTCAAGCTGGATTTAGAAAAGGCAGAGGAACCAGAGATCAAATTGCCAACATCCACTGAATCATCAAAAAAGCAAGAGAGTTCCAGAAAAACATATACTTCTGCTTTATTAACTATGCCAAAGCCATTGACTGGGTAGATCACAACAAACTGTGGAAAATTCTTCAAGAGATGGGAATACCAGACCGCCTGACCTGCCTCTTGAGAAATCTGTATGCAAGTCAAGAAGCAACAGTTAGAACTGGACATGGAACTACAGACTGGTTCCAAATAGGAAAAGGAGTTCGTCAAGGCTGTATATTGTCACCCTGTTTATTTAACTTCTATGCAGAGTACATCATGAGAAACGCTGGATTGGAAGAAACACAAGCTGGAATCAAGATTGCCAGGAGAAATATCAATAACCTCAGATATGCAGATGACACCACCCTTGTGGCAGAAAGTGAAGAAGAACTAAAGAGCCTCTTGATGAAAGTGAAAGAGGAGAGTGAAAAAGTTGGCTTAAAACTCAACATTCAGAAAACGAAGATCCTGGCATCTGGTCCCACCACTTCATGGCACATAGATGGGGAAACAATGGTAACAGTGAGAGACTTTATATTGTTGGCTCCAAAATCATTGCAGATGGTGACTGCAGCCATGAAATTAAAAGATGCTTACTCCTTGGAAAAAAAACTATGACCAACCTAGACAGCATATTAAAAAGCAGAGACATTACTTTGCCAACAAAGGTCCATCTAGTCAAAGCTATGGTTTTTCCAGTAGTCATGTATGGATGTGAGAGTTGGACTATAAAGAATGCTGAGCACCAAGGAATTGATGATTTTGAACTGTGGTGTTGGAGAAGACTCTTGAGAGTCCCTTGGACTGCAAGGAGATCCAACCAGTCCATCCTAAAGGAAATCAGTCCTGGGTGTTCATTGAAAGGACTGATGTTGAAGCTGAAACTCCAATACTTTGGCCACCTGATGTGAAGAACTGACTCATTCGAAAAGACCCTGATGCTGGGAAAGATTGAATGCAGGAGGAGAATGGGATGACAGAGGATGAGATGGCTGGATGGCATCACCAACTCAATGGACATAAGTTTGAGTAAACTCCAGGAGTTGGTGATGGACAGGGAAGCCTGGCATGCTGCAGTTCATGGGGTCGCAAAAGAGTTGGACAGGACTGGGCAACTGAACAAGAGCATGATGCCAAAAGAGTCTTTGTTCATTTACCTACCTGATTTACAGTAACAATTGTTGTTCAGTCGCTAAGTTGTATCCAACTCTTTTCAACCCCATGACTGCAGCACGTCAAACTCCTCTGTCCTGCACTATTTCCTGGGCTTTGCTCAAACTCATGTCCATTGAGTCGGTGATGCCATCCAACCTTCTCATTCTCTGCCACCCATTTCTCCTTCTGCCCTCAATCTTCCCCGGCATCAGGGTCTTTTCCAATGAGTCGGCTCTTTGTATCAGGTGGCCACAGAATTGGACCTTCAGCCTCAGCATCAGTCCTTCCAATGAATATTCAGGACTGATTTCCTTTATGATTGACTGGTTTAATCTCCTTGCTATCCAAGGGACTCTCAAGAGTCTTCTCCAGCACCACAGTTCAAAAACATCAATTCTTTGGTGCTCAGCCTTCTTTATGGTCCAACTCTCACATCTGTACATGAGAACTGGAAAAACCATAGCTTTGACTAGATGGACCTTTCTTTGTCAGCAAAGTGATGTCCCTGCTTTTTAATATGCTGTCCAGGTTTGTCATAGGTTTCCTTCCAGTAACAAAACCGACTCCAATTAGTATGGTTTGGAAATTTGCCAGATACTGGTTGGGGAAATAATGAGAAAAAAAATGTATCAGCTTTTTCCATTTTTGACAGTGTGATGTGCTCTGCCTAGGTGTCGTTGGAATCCTTCTTGCTTCTCAGGAACTCCCGCTTTCCATCCAAACACTTTGTACCCCTTTGTTTGATATGTATTTCCTTGGTACAAACTTCTTCACCTTGGCATTTAGACATCTAATAGGCATTTCAAATTAAAAAAGTCCCAAACTCAACTCAGGATTTCCCTGATCCTTGAACCCATGACTCTCCCACTCTTCCCCATCTCAATAAATGTCATCTCAATTCACCTAGTTGCTCAAGCTGAAACACTCAGAGTCAGCCTTAACCCTCTCTCACACTCTACATCCAATTCATCAGGGCATCTTATTTACTTTAACTGGCTTTGCCTTTAAACTAGATGCTGAATCCATCTACTTTCAATGCCTCCTCTGCTGCCACCCTAGTTGACACCTCCATCATCTCTTACTTGGACTCACACAGTAATCTCCTGTTTTGTCTCCCTGCTTCACCCCGTACAATCCATTATCTCCACCACAGCCAGAGGGATGCTTGTAAAAGGTCAATCTGATATTGTCAATCCCCAGATCAAAACACTCTAATAGCTTTCCATCACAATTAGGGAAAAATACAAAGTTCTTATCCCAGCCTCCAAGGCCTGCTGCAGATTGGCCCTTGGCTACCTCCGGCCTCGTTTCCTACCACCTCTCCCTTTAACTCACCTTACTTCGGTGTCCTCCTTTGCTGTTTTCAAACATGTCAAACACCTCCAGGCTTTTGCACTCTCTGTCTCCCTAACTTAAAATATATTTCTCCTAAATTCCACATGACTCATATCTTTATTTTATTCAGGACTGTTCAGTCCTTGGAGGGCCTCCCCTGCCCCTACTGTCTAAAATATCACTGTATCCCATCACTTCTTATCTTATTAACCTGATCCATTTTTCTTCATATTCATGATATGTAATTATATGTGTAATTGTTTGTTATTTAATTATCATCAGAATACAAGCTTTATGAGGGTAGAAATGTCATCTATTTTACTCACTTCTATATTATCAGCTCCTAGAACACTGTCTGGCACATATTCAGAGCTCAATAAATATTTGTTAAAATGAGTGAATGATTATGTGAAAGGGGCCTATCTTAGCAGCCTCACTTGGATTCACCCTTCAATTCACATATGTATTGTTCTGTATGGAGAGTCTAAGAGGTGGGTCCACTGAGAAACTATGTGTTTAGAAGCCCAAAGAGCTTCTTGGGAAAGATGCCATCCTAATGGAAGAAAGAATGAACATCTAAGATTCCTCCTAGACCTCAGAGTTGAGGGATGGGAAAGATTTTGAATATAAGTCTCAAGTTGTAATTAATCAGGACATTTAAAAACAAGAAGTAACAGAAACCCAAGTCAACCCACTTTAAGAAGAAAAAAAAAGATTGCTTTTGTTCAAAAAGCTAGGAAAGAGAGTGGGATGCTCAAAGAAACCAGGATTGGAGACTCAACATTGTCAGAACACTCTATGTTTTATTTCTCCTTATCTCTGCTTCTCTTTCCCCATTTGTTTCATCCTTTCTTGTATACTGGCCTTCTCCACATTGTAGGAAACATGGCTTCCAGCAGACAAAGCCAAGCACAGAGAGCTTCTGTCTCCCAGAGTCCATAGACCTGTCCCAGGCAACATTTCTGATTGGCCTTTTTTTGGTCATGTGTCCATCATTTCATCCAATCACTATCTCTAGGAGAATGGGTATTCTGTGATTGACCAGCTCTAGTTCACATACTCCTCCCTGAGGCCAGGAGTAGAGGCTACAACCAGTTGAAGGGGAGTGGGAAAGTTTGCTGGAGAGGCCAAAAACTAAATAACAACAGCAACACAAAACCTACCAGAGGCCACTACCCTGGTTACCTTCTGATCTAGCTCCCAGGACTCGTACCCGAGTCCTAAGTAGAGAGGGTTTTGTAAGAGTAAGTACCAATTTAAAAGACTATTTCACTAAAATCTCTATGGGGCATTGAATACACAGGGCACATCAGAAGCATTGGCTTTAGTAGTTCCAGTTGGGTGGGAAGCAGCTTTGTGACAGCAACAGCAGCCACCTCAATGCATCAATGCCTTTGTTAAGGGCATCAGAAGCCTTGGCAGCAGATTATCACCCCAGGGAGCTAGAGAAAGAATGGAGGAAATGGTGGAAGCCACTGGGGAGGTGAAAGGATTTTGTTAATGAACCTATGTGACAGACATCTGGGAGACTAGCAGAAATAGTTGGATTAATGAAAGGCTTTGAAGAGGGCAAATACAGGCAAGGGCAGAGTCAGAGAAATTCCTTTTTGTGATTATATTGTGAACTTGATTTCTCTTCCAATCTCTTTGCCAGGTCAGAAGGATGTCCACAGACCACAGAAAAGGAAGGAATAGAGACAGTAGATCACCTAGTGATATGTCACCCCCTAGAGCCTGTAGTATTGTGCTGAAGTCACAAAATCTGTGACACTGCCTGGGAAGTGTCAAACAGGGAAGTTTCCAAACAGGGCAGAGAGGGACTTCCCCGGTGGTCCAGTGGTTAAGAATCTGCCTGCCAGTGCAGGGGACAAGGAGTTGATCCCTGGTTCAAGAAAGCCTGTGTGCCACAACTACTGAGTCTGCGTGCCGCAGCTACTGAAGCTTGTGCACCTACAGCCTGTGCTCCACAACAAGAGAAGCCACCACAATGAGAACCCTGTGCACTGAAGTGAAAAGTAGCCCACGCTTGCCTCAACTAGACAAAACCCACACACAACAATGAAGACCCAGCACAACCGAAAATAAATAAATAAAAGAAATGGTAGCTTAGCTAAGAATCTGCCTTGCAGTGCTGGGGTCGCAAGCTTGATCCCTGGTCTGGGAACTAAGATCCCACATGCAGCTAAGCCCGTGCACTGCAACTACTGAGCCCTTGCACCACAGTGAGAGTCTATGTGCCACAACGAAAGATCCCATGTGCCACAACTAAGAACTGCCACAGCCAAAAAACAAATAAATATTAAAAATAGGGCAGAGGGCAAATGGGTCCCAGTTTCGAGATCCACTAGCACATCCTTGGCTGAGCTATGGTGTGGACCCACCTAGCTTTTCTGATTCAGGAGATACATGTCACGCTTGGATTTTATCTCCACCAATTTCCCTCTTCTTGACTTGAAGGCCAGCCACAGACCAATACTGCCATTAAACCAGGGTTCTCCTGACACCGCCTTCTGCCTGATTTGGACCTCTGCAGGATTCCTCTCACCTGTCTATTCAGACTCCAGACCTTGTCTGTGTCCTCCAGTTTGGTTTTTACACCTTGGATTCAGACCTTGGCTTCAACCTCATAACTCATGGCAACTAGCTCCCTGGGCATTCATTCTAGTTCCCCTATTCACCTGCTGGCCCAGCTCGGCTGTGAGTCCCAGCTTGCATTGTTTGGCAGCCACCCATGACCTAGCACTGACCGTGTCCACCTTACCTCCCACTGTCCCTTGAATTGCTTTCTCTACCCACCCTTAGAATATAAAAATGCTGCTCACGTTGATACATAATGTCTTCATATTTCAGCAGCTTGTCTGGCTGGAGGAACCTTCATAACCTCCTCTGGCAATCCATTCCACTGTCTAATCATGCTGATAGTCAAAGTTCTTCCTTCTGTCATACCATTTAGTAGAAGTCTGAGTGCTGCTGAACAATCATCATTCTAAATGTCACCTACCTGGGAGAAATGAGAACAGTGATCCTCAGGGGCTGCACTATTTGGAATGTGCCCAGAATGTAGAAACACCTGTTTGAGATAAAAATAGTGGACCTCTGAACATATGTCATTGATAGACCTAGGGAACTCTTATAGTCACTCCCAGGGATTATAAAGATAAAATGAGGAACCAATATGGTGACTCTGTGGCTCCTGAGCAAGGCCTGAGGTTCTTGAGGAAGAAATCATCAAACTGGAAGGAGAGAAAGGCACCCTTCTGTGGCTGGACAGAGGCAGGCATATCACTCAGCTAATTCAATGTGTGATGTCCAGTTCTGTGCTTAGCAAAATAGATCCCCATATTCATTCATTTTTACTTCTCCCCATTTCAACTGTCACTGCCCTCTGTGTTCAAGTCCAGGCATCCAGCTCCTTCTGCCTAGACCATCACCATGTGTGCGGGTGCTAAGTCACTTCAGTCGTGTCCGACTCTTTGTGACTCTATGAACCTTAGCCCACCAGGCTCCTCTGTCCATGGGATTCTCCAGGCAAGAATACTGTGGGTTGCTGTGCCCTCCTCCAGGAGATCTTCCCCACCCAGGGTTCGAACCTGCATCTCTTACATGTCCATCTACCTTGGCAGGTGGGTTCTTTACCACTAGCACCACCTGGGAAGACAATCACCATAGCTCCTATCTGTTTTCCCTTCTTGTTTACTCTTGTTTCCTTCCATTCTATTTTCCTCACAGCAGTAAGGAAAGATCAGAGTGATCTTTTAAAAATGTAAATCAGATCATGTCACTCTCCTGCTTAAAATCCTTCAAAAGCTTCTCATTTCACTTAGAAGAAAATCCAAACTCCTTCCCATGACTCATAAGGTCCTCCAGGATCAACCCTCTGCCTACCTCTCAGACCTCTTCTGTCTCCCTTGCTCACTATGCTCCTATGTGCTGAGCTCTTCCTTCTCTTGAGGGTCTTCACACATGTGGCTCCTTTTGCCTGCAGGGCTCTTTCCTAGGCTTCTCTCAAAGCTGGATCCTTCTCAGTTTTTAGTTCACAGCTAAAATGTCACCTCTTTAGAGAGGTTTTCCTGGCCACCAGAGAGAACTTCTCTGTTTATTTCCTTCTTTAGCATCTACTACAATTGCAATTGGATATCCCTGGTGTCTCAGATGGTAAAGAGTCTGCCTGAAATGCAGAAGACCTGGGTTCAATCCCTGGGTCAGGAAAATCTACTGGAGAAGGGAATGGCAACCCTTTCCAGTATTTTTGCCTGGAGAATTCCACGGACAGAGGAGCCTGGGGCCTGGTGAGCTACAGTCCATGGGATCCTGAAGAGTCAGACATGACCAAGTGACACACACACACACACGCACAATTGCGATTGTTTGACGTTTGTTTATTCAAACTCAGTCTTCCTCACTAGAATGTAAGTTCCAAGAAGACAATGCCATACTATCCCTAGCCTTAGTACATGTGTGAGTGCTAAGTCACTTCAGTCATGTCCGATCCTGCCACCCCATGGACTGTAGTGTGCCATTCTCCTCTATCCATGGAATTCTCCAGGCAAAAATTCTGGAGCGGGTTGCCATGCTCTCCTCCAGGGGATCTTCCCAACCCAGGAATGAACCCACATCTCCCGTGTTTTCTGCATTGCAGGTGGATTCTTTACCACTGAGCCACTGGGGAAGACCCAGCCTTAGCACAGTACCTGGCATTTAATAGGCATTCAATAAATGTATGCTGAATTCCTTTTTTAAATAGTAAATATGCAACATGTAATTTTTTAATGAATGAGTTAAAAGTAGAGGGAATTCCATGGAAATTAAAAAAAAAAAAGAATATTATCAACAACTCTATGTCCACCAATTTGATAACTCAGATGAAATGCACCAATGCCTTGAAAGACACAGTTACCAAAACTCAGACAAGGTGAAATAGATAATCTGAAAAGGCCTATATCAACTAAAGAAATTGAATCAATAATTAATAACCTTCCAAAAGAGAAAGCATGGGCCCAGATGGTTTCACTGGTGAATTCTACCAAACATTTAAAGAATAAATTATATCAATTCTCTACAATGTGTTTCAGGGGGAAAAAAGCACAGGGAAGCCCTCCTAACGTGTCCTATAAAGCCAGCATTACCATAATATTAAACCCAAATAAAGATATTACAAGAAAGGAAAAGTACAAACCAGCATCTCTCATAAGCATAGATGCAAAGATCTTCCCAATTTGATCTATAGATTTAACTCAATCCCAACCAACTTCCCAGAGCATTACTTTGTGGATATTGACAAACTGATTCTAAAGCTTATATGCAAAAGCATAAGACCAAGTATAAACAATACCATTATGAAGACAAAGGTGAAGAAGAAAGTCAAAAGACGGACACTCTCCAACTGCAAGACCTACTATAATCAAGATGATGTGGTATTGGAAAAGGAGCAGACAATTAAATCAATATAACAAAACAGAGCACCCAGATGTAGACTCACACAGGCTGGGGAGAGGAGAGAAATAGGTGAGGGAGAATAAGAGGCACAAAATTCCAGTTTCAAAATAAATGAGTCATGGATATGAAGTGCACAGGGTGGGAATATAGTCAATAATTAGTCAATAATTTTGATGATGACAGATGGTAACAACACTTGTGGTGATCACTTTGAAATGTATAGAAATATCGATTCACTTCCCTTGTGGCTCAGCCGGTAAAGAATCCACCTGCAATGTGGGAGACCTGGGTTTGATCCCTGGGTTGGGAAGATCCCTTGAAGAAGGGAAAGGCTACCCACTCCAGTATTCTGGCCTGGAGAATTCCATGGACTGTATAGTCCATTGGGTCACAAAGAGTCAGACACGACTGAATGACTTTCACTTATGTTCTATAACAGGAACTAGCATAGTGTTGTAGGTAAATTACACTTCAAAGACAAACATACAAGGAAACCCATAGAAAAAGAGATCAGATTTATAGGTACCAGAGGCAGAGGAGAAGGGAAGGGGAATTGGATGAAGGCAGGCAAAAGGTCAAATTTACCCTTATAAATAAGTATTAGGGATGTGTACAACATGATAAATATAATTAACACTGCTGTATGTTATATAGGAAAGTTGTTAAAAGAGTAAATCCTAAGTTTTCATCAGAAGAAAATTTTTTTCTGTTTTCCCTAATTTTGTATCTATATGAAATGATTAATGCTCACTAAACATATTAAATTACCACAGACATATTTGTGGTAGTCATTTCATGTTGTATATAAGTCAAATTACTATGCTGTATACCTTACACTAATACAGTGTTCTGTATGCCAATTGTATCTCAATAAAACTGGAAGAAAAAAAGAAATAGACCCACACAAGTATAGCTAACTGATCATAAAAGCAATTCAATGAAGAAAGAATAGTCCTTTCAACATACGGTCCTGGAACAACTAAACATACATCCACAATCAAAAGAAAAAAGAGAGAAAAAGAGCATAGATACTGACTTTATACTTTTCACAAAAATTAACTCAAAATGGATCTTAGACCTATATGTAAAGGGCAGAGCTATAAAAATTCTAGTAGGTAACATAAGAGAAAATGTGGGTGACCTTGGGTTTGGTAATGACTTTTTGGATACAATACTAAAAGCGCGGTCCATGAAAGAAAAAAAATTGTAAGTTGGACTTCATTAAAGTTAAAAACATCTTCCGTGTTAAAGAAACTGCAGAGAATAAAAAGACAAGCCACAAACTAGGGAAAAGTATTTCCAAACACCTAAGAGGTAAAGGACTAATATTCAAATATAGGAAAATCCTTAAAACTTAGGAAACAACCTAACTTAAAAACAGGTGGAAGAAACCTCACCAAAGAAGAGATACAGATGGCAAGTTGGCATATGAAAAGATGCTCAACATCCTGTCATTAGGGAATTGCAAATTAAAACAACAATGAGCTGCCACTCGCTACATACCTATTAGGATGGCTAAACTCCAGAACATTAATACCACCAAATGCTGGCAAGAAGGCTATGGAGCAACAGGAACTTTCATTTACTGCTGGTGGGGAGGCAAAATGGTTCAGCCACTTTGGAAGACAATTTGGCAGTTTCTCACAAAACAAAACATAGTCTTACTGTATAATCCAGCCACCACACTTCTTAGTATTTTTTAAATGATTTGGAAACTTAGGTCCACACAAAAACCTTCACACAGTGTCTATTGCAGCTTTCTTTATAATTGCAAAACCTAGAAGTAATAAAGATACCTTCCAAAAGGTAAGTTAATAAAATCTGGTACATCCAGATGATGGAATATTATTCAGCAATGAAAGAAGATGAGCATGAAAAGACACAGATATCACTTAACACATATCTCTAAGAAGCCAGTCTGAAAAGGCTATATACTACATAATTCCAACTATCACATTCTTAAAAAGGCAAAACTATAGAGAGTAGGAAGATTAGTGGTTGCCGGGGGCTGGGGCTAAAGGAGAGGCATGAATAGGTAGAACCCAGGGGATTTGTAGGGCACTGAAAGTATTCTGTATGATGCTGTAATGGTGGGTACATGTCATTATACATTTGTTAAAATGCATAGAGCTGTACTGTAGAAAGAGTGAACCCTAATAGAAGCTACGGACTTTAATAATAATGTATTGGTTCATCAATTAAAACTAAAGTAGCACACTAATTCAAGATTTAATAATAGAGGTAACTGTGTGCAGAGGGAGAGGGGGCATATGTGCTCTCTGCTCAATTTTTCTGTAAACCTAAAACTGCTCTAAAATATGTGAAAGTGTTTGTTGCTCAGTCATGTCTGACTCTCTATGGACTGTAGCCCGCTAGGCTCCTCTGTCCATGGAATTCTTCAAGCAAGAATACTAGAGTGGGTAGCCTTTTCCTTCTCCAGGGGATCTTCCCAACCCAGGGATTGAACCCTGGTCTCTTGCATCTCCCGCATTGCAGGCAGATTCTCTACTTTCTGAGTCACCAGGGAAGCCCAGTCAATTAATTTTTAAAAGTGGAGGGAATGTGGGAGAAACAGTTCTGGAAGGGACAAGTGAGGAGACAGAAGGTCCTGATATTGCCCAGGAGATGAAGGTTGATGATTAAAGGGAGTTAGGTTCCAAAAGAATTGCAAAAACCCTCCTCCCACTAAAACCAGCAGCATGTGCTTCAACCCTACTCTATTCCAAGTTTTACATGGCAGCTCAATCCCATTGGGACAGTCTCAGATAAGAACAGGAACCCCTTGGCCTTTCACAGCCTTTCCCATTTCTCCTACTGAAGTTCCACTAAACTGTGATCTGACAGTTAAACTAGGCCTGTTGAAAGAATTTACCCCATAATAAATCCTTTTATTATAGCTTCCCAAATGGAAAGAAGCGAGAAGAGGGGGGGAGGGAGGAAAGAAGGAAGGAAGGAGGGAAGGAAAGAAGAAGGAAGGAAGGAGTAAAGAGAAAGGAAAATAGCTAATGAGGAACTAGAACTTCTTTCACAGCTACCTTTGGTGGAGTATATGCATTCCATTAAAGAGTGAGATATCTTCATGTTGCTTGATTCACATATCCTTCTGTCTCAGTGGGAAAAGATAGAACAAACACATTCACCCTGCAGTTGAGTGACTGTTGCTGTGCGTTCTCCTTATCAGAGCTGTGTGCAATTACCTAGAGATTCTTGGAGTCACATGTTAGGAAGAAATTAGACTCCTGGGAGAATTGCAAGCACTAGTGAGTGGTAGGGCCAGGGGGGAAATTACCCCCCAGGCTTCCTGCTCAATCTTATCTTCTGGGGCCTAGGAAATTGAGGAACAATAGAAAGAGGAGTGTACGGGCTCAGGAGTTTCTGGTGTCGTGCTTGTGTGAGTGCTCAGTCACTTCAGTCATGTCCAACTCTTTGCAACCCCATGGACTGTAGCCCTCCAGGCTCCTCTTCCATGGGATTCTCCATGCAAGAATACTGGAGTGGGTTGCCATGCCCTTCTCCAGGGGATCTTCCTTACCTAGGGATTGAACCCAGGTCTCCTGCATCTTATGCATCTCAGGCAGATTCTTTACTACTGAGCCAAGGGGGAAGCTCCAGTATCGTGCTTAATCGGTCATAATACTGACAGATGGTTTAAGGAGGAAGACAAGTTGCATGGGCCAGAGGGGAGGGGATGAGATCTATACTCTGGTCCCACAGCCCACAGAGAATTATAGGAAGAGGAGGCTGGTTGTTCTCCACAGCTGAGGCCCCACCTGACTTGGGAGGTGACTGGAATTTCAAAGCTGGAAGGTGCTGCTAGAAGAAAGTCAGCTGAGTGGGCTGTTTATTCAACAGGCACTAAACATGAAGTTTGGCACCTCATTTGAGAACTTCCAGCCACGTGAAGGAAGCTGATTCATTTTTTCAAATCAGACTTAATTGTTGTACTAAATTGTTATTTAATAGTGAGATAATAACATCTTATGTGTATGAACTGTCTCATAGCCTGAGGGAGTCCACACCAGCTTTCCAGACTTCAAAATCTGAGAGCAACTTGACAGGGCTGGTGTCTTCCATCACTGACATGCTGTCACCTGGAGGCTGGGGGTCTGGGAGGGGAGGGATTTGCTCTGGAGGAGCAGGGTCTTTACAAGGACAGACACTTCCTAAGGTTGCTTCACAGCCCAGGACTCATGTTTCTCTTGGGCAGGGCTACCAGGTAGGGTGAGGCAGGGTGTCTGGGGCAGGACACCCACCTGAGGAAGTAGGTGAGAGCTGAAGCTTAACTCAAGCTCCCTTTGCCAAGCTGAGCACCCTGTGAGGGTCTGCACCTGCCTAGGGGAAGAGATATCCTTTTCTTATTCATAAAAATGAAGGGTTTCTAATCTAATCAATGAAACATTTCATTCTAATGTGAATAGGCTAATGGTGGCCCTGCTGGAAGAGGGGTCTCAAGGAAGCGTGTGTTGTGAGAGGGTTGGGCTGCCTTTGAGAGCCCACCCTCCTTGCAAGGCAGTATGGTAGAAGTGAGATGGAGCCCCACTCTGACGTGAAATGGCTATGTACCTCAAGTAGTTCATTCAGTCATGTCTCCAGGCCTCCATTTTCTCACCTGGAAATGGGGTAAGTCACTGTAGCTGATTTTTGAGGAGGGTTGCTGAGATGGACAACTCCAGGGGGCACCATTCCTATTGTTTCTGAAGAACCATGAGCTCTACAATGGAGTCTGGGGACTTCCCTGGTGGTCCAGTGGTTAGGACTCCAGGCTTCCAAGTGCAGGGGATGTGGGCTCCATCCCTGGTCGGGGAACTAAGATCCCACATGGTGCCTGTGCAACACAGCCAAATATTAAGAATTTAAAAATGTTTACCATATTATGATAATAAATAAATAAATGGAGTCTAGGCTTGACTAGCAGAGAAGGCAATGGCACCCCACTCCAGTACTCTTGCCTGGAAAATCCCATGGATGGAGGAGCCTGGTAGGCTGCAGTCCATGGGGTCGCTGACGGTCGGACAAGACTGAGCGACTTCACTTTCACTTTTCACTTTCATGCATTGGAGAAGGAAATAGCAACCCACTCCAGTGTTCTTGCCTGGAGAATCCCAGGGACGGGGGAGCCTGGTGGGCTGCCGTCTATGGGGTCGCACAGAGTCGGACATGACTGAAGTGACTTAGCAGCAGCAGCAGCAGGCTTGACTAGACGATGGCAGGGCTGACCATTCCCTGTGCATTTAAGCCAAATGCTGACATTTGCTTCAGGTTCCCTCACATCCGGAAGCCAGTTTGCCCTACTCCCCACTTTTTTGTTCATGTTACTCAGCCCTTCTCTATGCCTTCAGGGTATACCCTGCTGTGTTGTACATAATCTCGTAATATTTTCTCACTTACTTACATCCCTTATTAGACTATGATCTCTTCAAGGACAGGACAGGATCTTTTTCTTCTCCATCTTTGCATGTTTGCCCTCTGCCCATCCCCCAAGCCCCACACATAAAGAGTCCCTGTGGCTCCTCTAGCTAATTAGAGATGTTTAAGCCGGTTTGTTCCCTCTCTCCTCTCTAAAACTTAACTTTCAAGAAAAAGATTGAGGGTGGGGATGGGGGTTACCTGGGAGACCACTAGGAATCACCCATTTCCCATCTGGTTCCGCCTTTGGCTCCCTGAGGCCCCTTTCTGATGGCCTCTCACTGCAGAGGCTGGGCAGGGAGCGGGAGTGCTAGAGATGAGCTGATCTCTAAAGTATCTTCTGTTTCCAGCTTCCTATGAAAACATGCGAGTTGCCCTTAGTAACCAGCTATGCATAAATTTATGAATGCTTCTAACCCTTTTTGAAAGGTATTTACACATACTTTCAGTTTACACTAACTCTTGAGGATAATGAATTTCATATATTTGTTTTCTGTTGCATAAAATCACATTTATTTGTGGTTTTCTAAATGTATCCCTTTCAAAACCTCAAGAAGTCTCTGATAGCATCTCCTAGATGTCGTGACCACAATCTACATTCCCCATCGTTCTGGGCCTCCCCCAGCTCTACTGCATCTCCCCGCAGATGGAATTCAGAGGCCGGCATTCTTTGTGCAAGGGGAAGGGACAGGTCTTTCCTCTAACAAGCCCAGAATTGGGTTGCCTGCCTTGACCACAGCGGTAGGTGGTTGTTGCTTTCATTGTTCAGTCGCTCAGTCATGTCCAACTCTTTTGTGACTCCATGGACTGTAGCCTGCCAGGCTCCTCTGCCCATGGGATTTCCCAGGCAAGAATATTGGAGTAGGTTACCATTTCCTCCTCCAGGGGATCTTCTCAACCCAGGGATGGAACCAGCATTTCTTGCATTGCAGGCAGATTCTTTACTGTCTGAGCCTTAGCGACTAAACAACAGTATGTGTTTATTTGGCTTTAAAAAAGATCCTCAGGGACAGAGTTCGTTTTTCTGCCTTTTCCAGTCATCTCTCCCCAACTTCTCCCTTCTCAGCCAGTATTGAAGAGGGGTTTGAAAAGTGGGAAACACACCCCAAACAAGTTGGACAGCTCTCACGGATCCTGGAAGGGTTTTTGGCTGCATTCTAAGAGCTCCTATGTTTGGAGGAGAGGGTGTTTCCTCTTGAGATTCTAGAGAAGCATGGAGCCTAGGGGATAGCAACAAGATCATCTACCACCATCCATAAAAGGTTTCACATTAGAATATGTACAATTGAGAAGACATCTCTGGTGGTCCAGTGGTTACGAATCTGCCAGCCAGTGCAGGGGACATGAATTTGATCCCTGGTTGGGGAACTAAGTTCCCAAATGCCATGAGGCAACTAAGCCTCAGGCCACAATTAGAGAAGCCCACGCACCACTACTACAGAGCCCCACACACCACAACTACTAACCCTGTAAGCTCTGGAGCCCGCAGGTCACTAGAGAATCCTGCACTCTGCAAGGAGGAGCCCACATGCCACAGCAAAGACCAAGCATAGCCAAAAAAAAAAAAAAAAGAATATGTAGCACTGAAAAAAGAAAAAGAATATGTACAGTTGGCAAAGCTTCTACAAAAAAAAAAAAAAAGAGAGAGAGAGAGCGTGCTCTAAAGAAAACAGAAGCAGGCTGGTATACAGAGGACTTGTGTCTGGAGCTGAGTGACACTGTTGGATTGCTAGGTGGCTGTACCTCAATTTTCCCATCTGTCTTATGGGAAAGTATGAGGATGAATGACCCCACAAAAAATAAAGTGATTTATAATCCTGATCTCCTTTTAAAGAGAATGGCTACTGGTACACGAAAGAAACATTCTTAATTCTGTTAAGACCTAGATGATTGACCTGCTAGATGGTCTAATAGAGTGAGAAGAAATTGCATGAGAGGCAGGAGCACAATCTAGGAGGAGGAGGAGTGAAAAAAGAGCAGAAGAGAGGGGAGAGGAAGAACACAAGGGACTTGGCAGAAGCCTCCATGCTGGGACCCCTTCCTGGGACTGTCCCCCAAAATCAGTGAAGTCTAGAGATGAGTAGGGCCTTCCCCGGTGGCTCAGCAGTGAAGAATCAGCTTGTCAATGGAAGAGACGTGGGTTCTATCCCTGAGTCGGGAAGATTCCGTGAAGGAGGGCATGGCAACCTTCTCCAGTATTCTTGCCTGGGAAATCCCATGGACAGAGGAGCCTGGTGGGCTACAGTGCATGGGGTTGCAAAGAGTCAGACACTACTGAGCGACTGAGCACGCGGGCAGAGATGAGTAGACTTCTTTTTGAAATCGAAGAAGGGACTAAGGTTGTGTTTGGCATCCCAAGGCAAACAAAAACAGCAGATGCAGAAGCCAGAAGCAGAGTGGGGAGCAGAGAAAAGAAATCCTCCCGAATGGCTGACTCCCCTACCGTTGCATTGAGCTGCTCCTTGGGGCCTGCAGTGTCCTTTCTTGCCGGGAGGCTGTGGTTAGACCTAGCTACTTGGTCAGATTTCCTTAACCTGAAGTCTTTGGGGAGAGATGGGGTCCCCTTCCCTTTCTTCCCAGCGAGAGAGTGGGGGGGGTGGTAGGCAAGGAGACACTAAAGAGACATCACACAAAAGATCCTGAAAGGCTCTTTCTCTTGCACAAAGGTGCAAGCTGGCCTTAATTTGCTTAATTAAGGAAGCCACTGGAGAAGGCAATGGCACCCCACTCCAGTACTCTTGCTTGGAAAATCCCATGGATGGAGGAGCCTGGTGGCCTGCAGTCCATGGGGTCGCTAAGAGTCGGACATGACTGAGCGACTTCACTTTTCACTTTCATGCATTGGAGAAGGAAATGGCAACCCACTCCAGTGTTCTTGCCTGGAGAATCCCAGGGACGGGGGAGCCTGGTGGGCTGCCATCTATGGGGTTGCACAGAGTCGGACATGACTGAAGCGACTTAGCAGTAGCAGCAGTAGCAAGGAAGCCACTCAAGGGTTTTTTGCCATTACAAAATGAAATCAAAATAAAAGCAAATAAATGTAAATCTTTAAGCTGAGGTGACATGCAGATTTGTCCCCAGTCATTTTTCCCCTGCCCCCTTGCAAGTCCCCAAACCGCTCAAAGAAACCCACGTGGGGTTTTGAGGCACCTTTCCCTTGGATCCATCTTTTCACCTGCTGATTTGGTTAGTGCTGGGGAGCCAGGGGGCATGTCCTCACACAGCCTGAGACGTTAACATTGCATGGTAGTGGTGGGACTTCCCTGGCAGTGCATGGGTTAAGACTTCACTTTCCAATGCAGGAGGGGACTGCATTCTATCCCTGGTGGGGGAGCTAAGATCCCACATACCTCACAGCCAAAAAAAAAAAAAAAATCACACACAACATAAAACAAAAACAATATTGTAGCAAATTCAGTAAAGGCCTTAAAAATGATCCACATTAAAAAAAATTATTTTAAATCACATAGTTGTTGTACTGCCATTTCTGTTACAGACATCAAAGGGGAAGGGCAGTCTCAAGCCAGGAGGACACATCAGCCTCAGTAACTGGTCTTCCCCCTCCTGTCTTTCACTTTCAGTCTGCCTGTCCTTCACCTCCACAGGCGACCCCTAGAATCCTGAACCAGGATGCATGCTGCCACGCCTATACCTGGCCTCTGACAACCCAGTGTTTCCCTGTCTCAGCTGTCGAGTTGTGAACAAATCCCTCAGTTCAGCAGAGAGAAGGTGGGAATTAGAAAACAAATGCAAACGCCTAGAAATGGAGGCATTGACAGCACAGGCGTCTTCAGCGGAAGCCACAAAAGTGTATTCAGAGCTGATGCCCGGCCCCAGTTCCTTTGCCTCATGAAACCGTTACTCTGCACGAAGGGTGAATGCTAGGCCAAGCCACTCAGATTTCCAGCCTGAAAGAATTCTGAGTTCATGCAGCAATGATTGCATGGGGAAGAGAGGAGGCCCACACAGAAAAGAAGTAAGGACACACACACACACACACATGATCCTTAAACAAAGGTATCAACAACCACCATAAGTGAACCGTCGTACTTTATGATCTTAATGCTGTTTCTCAGTTGAACCAAAATATTTTTCATTCTGACAGTTAAGGGCCCAGTTGACTCAACTGGTTTGGCTCTGTCCCCCGTCTTGTGTGCCATCTGATTTGCCCTTGGATTGGCTGATGGCTGGGCACTGCGATAGCTCCTTGGCTAGTGTTTTAGTTTTGAGCTTTACCTCTGTGTCAGAAGGTTTCATCTGCTCAGAGAGAGGTTTTTTGTAGTTGTTGTTGTTTCGGCTTTATAAATAACCATACTCCTCTCCTCTGAGAATTATGGGTTATTTTGAAAAGGGGAGCTTCTAAGAAAGCTTTTATTGGATCTGGACTTGAGCCACTCTCAGAACTGTGTGTTTCATGTGGTCCATCACTCTGCTTGCTGCCACCTACACAGATAGAAATCATTGCCTGGGACGGAAATTTACAGGCCCTAGCCCATCATCCAAAATGCTAGATATTCTGGAAGCTGGCATCTACCAATAATTGCAATATTAAGGCATGTACACAAGACCCATAAATGCTGTTAGCTTACTGAAAATAGCCAAACCAGAGCTGATATGAACCAGAAGAAGGTACAATTAGTAGTTGTAAACTACCCATAACAACAAAATCCAACATATAGCCCTGGCCCAAAAATAAGCCATGTAGATCTGAGAGTTGTCACCATATTTAATATGTAAACGAACTATGATCATTGGAGAAGAGGGAAACCAAAGTCAGTGTTTTCAGAGTGTCTCCTGGAAAACCAGAAGACAGATGTGTCTCTTGAATCGTCCATCAACCCCTCATATGAATCAGGCAATGGCATAAGTGACTAGCAGAGAAAATAGTGTCATATTATGGAGAGAAGCTTGGGCTTGCTGTGAGACAACCTGGATTCAAATCCCCCTAGAAGCACTTACCAAAATTTCTTTTGAAAATAAAAGAAGGCAGTAAGGTTGTGTCTCTCTTACTTAATATAACTCTTTGAGTCTGCATTTTTTTTTCATAAAACAACTATAATAATAGTAGTACATGTTGGAAGTTTCAAATAAGATAATTCATGTAAATATTTGCCATAATTCCTGACACACTGTGAGAGTTCAGTAAACACTAGTTGTTTTTGCTTATGGGGTCCAGGAATCAGGGAACCAGAAACCCATAGCAGATTTTGGCCTCTGCTTCTAATTCCAAAGAGTGTGACCCTTTAGGTGTCCACAATGCTAATATAAACTGATCTCTCCTGCCATTGATGTATAGTTCCCAGTCACTGGGAGACTGGATTTTCTTTTTTGTTTTGGGGGGGGAGTGGTGAGGGGAATCGCACTACAGCATGCAGGATCTTAGTTACCTGACCAAGGATCGAACCCATGCTCCCTGCAGTGAAAGTGCAGATTTGTAACCACTAGACCACCAGGGAAGTCCCTAGACTGGATTTTCAAATTGGAATTAGTGGTGTGTGTTAGAGTTCTCCAGATAAATAGACTGATAGACGAAATAGATATAGACACAGATATAGACGGGCTTTCCAGGTGGTTCAGTGGTAAAGAATTCACCTGCTGATGCAGGAGACACCAGAGACAAGGGTTCTATCCTTGGGTCAAGAAGATCCCCTGGAGGAGGAAATGGCAACCCCCTCCAGTATTCTTACCTGGAGAATCCAATGGACAGAGGAGCCTGGCAGGCTGCAGTCCATGAGGTCGCAAAGAGTCAGACATGACTGAGAGACTGAGCACGCACATAGATATAGATGCAAATTTAGTATGAGGAATTGGATCATGCAAAAACGAGACTGAGGAGCCTCATGATCTACAGTCAGCAACTTGGAGACCCAAGAGAGCTGATAGTGTAGTTGTGGTTTGAATCCAAAGACCTGAGAACCAAGAGAGATGATAATATAAGTTCTAGTCTGACACCCAGCATGCTTCAGAACCAAGAAGGGTTAATATATCAGTCTGAGTCTAAAGATGAGAAAAAACAGTCATCCTAGTTCATCAGTCAGGCAGGAGGAGTTCCCTCTTATTCAACATTTTTGTTCCATTCAGGCCTTCAACTGACTGGATGAGGCCCACCTACATTAGGGAGGGCATCTGCTTTACACAGTCTACTGATTCAAATATTAATCTTATTCAAAACCCCCTCCCCACAGACACACCCAGAATAACGTCTGGCCAAATGTCTGGGTACACTATAGCCCAGTTATACAGTAAGCCATCACTGGGGACATAGGCTAAACTCTCAGCAGCCAGTGTGGTCTATGGGCCAGCACCACCACCACAGCACACTCAAGTAGCTCATTAGAAATGTAGAAACCTGGGCCCCACCCCAGACCTGATAAATCAGAATCTGCATTTTAATAAGATCCTCAAGTGATTCATATGCACGTTAAAACTTGAGAAGTGGTGAGATAAAACATTAAAAGCTCTGGTTCTCAAAGTGTGGTCCTTGAAGAACCGGTAGTATTGGCATCTCCTGTGGTCTTTTCATACATGCAGATTCATAGGCCCTACCTCAGCTTAACTAAATAAGAACATACGGGAATGAGGCCTACAAAACTGACTTTTAATGAACATGTTAAAGTTTGAGGCCCATTGAGTTACAAGTAGATTCTTTTCTCTATAAGCATCAAATGACTTGATGCCTGAACAATAAGACCTTCTTTCAGACCAATGTCTTCGTTTTCCTGGCTGATGGATTTGACACCACCATTTTTCTCCTCTCTGAGCTCTTTCATGCTTATGACTTTATTGCTAGTCACTTGTTTGGGGGATACTGTCATAAGGTCTTGCTTGTAGGTACTTAAAAAATACTTGTTGAATGAATGAATAAAAGATTTTCAGCCAAGAAGCAGCCTAGGAACTCAGCCCTTCTTTTTCCTTATCTCGGCTTCATTTTCACATAGTACAACTTCCCATCAGACTCTAAGCTCTGCAGCCACTATTCCCACCTCCCAGAAATGACCAGTCTCCACAAGAGTATTGGAGAAGGTATTTGAGTCAGTGCTGGAGGAAGAAAAGTATGGACAGTGGATAGGAGCTGAGAGGATCCTAAGACCCTAGAACCCCACAACCCAAGATAAATTATGCCTACATACACACACACACACACACACAGTGGTTATCTGTCCTCTAAATAAAAGGGAATGGGTTGACTGTGATGCCAGGCCCTTCCATACATATCCAGCTATAATTCCATTAGAGGAGCTCATCCTGTCCTCTGCCTCTTTGGAGAAGAAACCAACTTGAGTGATGATCTAGGAATGCCTGGATCTAGAATTATCTTTTTATTGATTCATAAAAGATAAATGACTTGGCAAGGCTTAGAATTTGTCAAGGGTTTTATTGTTTTAAAAATATAAAATATTGCTGTTGTTTGTGGCGAGTTGCTTAGAAATTGCCCTGGTATGTATTTGACAACTGGTGTATGTAAATGTCTATTCACATATTTACATGTATATATACCTATTTATGCGGAGAAGGTACTGGCAACCCACTCCAGTACTCTTGCCTGGGAACTCCCATGGATGGAGGAGCCTGGTAGGCTGCAGTCCATGGGGTCGCTGAGGGTGGGACACGACTGAGCGACTTCACTTTCACTTTTCACCTTCATGCATTGGAGAAGGAAATGGCAACCCACTCCAGTGTTCTTGCCTGGAGAATCCCAGGGACGGGGGAGCCTGGTGGGCTGCCATCTATGGGGTCGCACAGAGTTGGACACGACTGAAGCAACTTCGCAGCAGCAGCAGCAGCATACCTATTTGTGTGGGTGTGTATTTCTTTAAGAATATTCATAGTTTGCACTGTGAGTTTGTCTTTCCTGTTATGCACTCTCTTTAGGCCCTGGGAAATGTAAAAATCAAATAGTCATCTTAAAGCTACTCCTAGGCCCACTGTTTTTGTGACTGTTGTGAAAGTCGCTCAGTCGTGTCCTACTCTTTGGGACCCCATGGACTGTAGCCTGCCAGGCTTCCCTGTCCGTGGAATTCTCCAGGCCAGAATACTGGAGTGGGTAGCTGTTCCCTTCTCCAGGGGATCTTCCCAATCCAGGGATCAAACCCAGGTCTCCCACATTGCATGCAGATTCTTTACCATTTGCGCCATCAGGGAAGTCATGAGGGTCATTAAATAAGTGGGAGGGGAAAGAGAAGGTGGTAGATTCCCAGAGTTTGTGGCAAATGTACCTGTTACTGTGGGGAGATCTTGGTGTTGCCAAGAAGCCAGCTAATCCCTTTGCCAATAGGTTTTGATCACTACTAAAATTCAAATACTCCTGGGTTTTTACTCTTTAGTTACCAATCACATATCTCAGAATGAATATATAAATTCATTCTTCAACAAATATTTTTTGAGCTTTGTGCCAGGCACAAGGATGAAGAAGAAGCTGGAAATTCAAGAGGAAGAGAATTAAGAGAGAATCCCAAAATAAAGCTGAGATAAGGAAAAAGAAGGGCTGAATTCCTAGGCTGCTTCTTGCCTGAAAATCTTTTATTCATTCATTCAACAAATATTTTTTAAGTACCTACTATTTGTGAGACACTAGGCACTAGAGATAGAACAATGAATATGAACCAAATAGACCCAAATCCCTGTCTTCATGAATCTTACATGATAGTGGAGAGAGATAGGTCATGAACTAGTAAGGAAAATATATAGTATAAGAGATTGTTATAAATACCGTGGGAAAAAAAAAAAGAAAGCAGGATATGGGGATAGAAATGTCAGGAGTTGCCATTTTAAATAGGAGAGGGGCAGAGGAGGCCTCATTGAGAGTGTGATATTTGAGCTTAAGACTTAAAGGCACTGAAGGAGTGAGTTATTCAAATACCTTCAAAGGCAGAGGGAAGCAGCCAGAGCAAGTCCTGAGGTGGGACTCTGGCTGGTTTGTCTATGGAGCAGAGAGGAAGCCATATAAGCAGTGGGAGTGAGGAAGTAAATGGCAGGATAGAAAGCTGGAACTTAGGCTTTTCCCCAGAGTGGGTGGGAAGCTGTTGAAGAATTGCAAACAGTGACAGGATCAGTTTATCAGATCATTTCTTTAAATATATATATATATATATATATATATATATATATATATATATATATATATATATAGTGGCGGTGGAGAAGACTCTTGAGAGTCCCTTGGACTGTAAGGAGATCAAAACAGTCAATCCTAAAGGAAATCAGCCTTGAATATCCATTGGAAGGACTGATGCTGAAGCTGAAACTCCAATACTCTGGCCACCTGATGTGAATAACTGACTCATTGGAAAAGACCCTGATGCTGGAAATGATTGAGAGCAGAAGGAGAAAGGAACAACAGAGGATGAGATGGTTGGATGGCATCACCGACTTGATGGACATGAGTTTGAGCAAGCTCCAGGAGTTGGCGATGGACAGGGAAGCCTGGTATGTTGCAGTCCTTGGGGTCACAAAGAGTCAGACATGACTGAGTGACTGAACTGAACTAACGTGATAAAAAATCAAACAGTACATAAAAGTATGCAATGAAAATCAGAACTCTCTTTTCCATCTTTCCCTCTATCCCTATCTGAGTCTTTCTCCAAAGATAAACACTATTTTCAGGGTACTGAATAACCTTTCAAAAAAAAAAACACACATACGTATGTGTGTGTTTGTGTGTGGAGAGAGGCATATTTCCTTTTTTATTTACACAAATGGAATTATACATTTTATACAGTTCATAACTTAGAAATTCATCCATATTGATCCCTCTAGATGTATCTCTTATTCTTTTTAATAGCTGCATAGCACTGCAACATATGGCATAATTTAGTAAATCAAATCCTTATTGATGGATATTTAGGTTGTTTCTAGGATATTTCTTGTTTGTTTGTTTCTGTTTGATATTATGAATAATACTGCAATGAATATACTAATGGGAGAAGGCAATGGCACCCCACTCCAGTACTGTTGCCCGGAAAATCCCATGGATGGAGGAGCCTGGTAGGCTGCAGTCCATGGGGTCGCTAAGAGTCGGACACGACTGAGTGACTTCACTTTCACTTTCCACTTTCATGCATTGGAGAAGGAAATGGCAACCCACTCCAGTGTTCTTGCCTGGAGAATCCCAGGGACGGGGAAGCCTGCTGGCTGCAGTCCATGGGGTCGCACAGAGTTGGACACGACTGAAGCGACTTAGCAGCAGCAGCAGCAGAATAGACTAATAAATGCCTCTTTTGGGCACAGTAATAATAATGAACTCTCACAATTATTGTGTGTTTATTGTGTACTAGGTACTATGCCAAGCCCTTTATATGTCTTATCTCATTTCATACTTATAACAACTCTATGAGGTAAGTACCTGCTATAAATTGAATGTTTGTGTCCTCCCCAAAATTTATATTGAAAATTTAATGCCCATATGCCCTAATGCCTAATGTGGTAGTATTAAGAGATGGGGTGAAAAACAGAGATGGGGCCTTTAGGAGGTGATTAAGTCATTAGGGCAGAGTTTCCATGGACAGAATTAGTGCCCTTCAAAAAAGCCCTAGAGACCTCCTTCCACCATGTGAGGATATAGCAAGAAGGTGGCTGTCTGCAACCTGGAATAAGGCCTTCACTAGAGCCTAACCATGCTGGCACGGTTTTTTTTTGTTTTTTTGTTTTTTTTTGGCCATGCCATGCCATGCAGGATTTTAGTTCCTCAACCAGGGATCAAATATTCAAGGAGTCTTAATCACTGGACTACTGAGAAACTCCCCCATGCTGACACCTTGATCTTGGACTTCCCAGCCTGCAAAATAATGAGAAATACATTTCTATTGTTTATAACTACCCAGTCTGTGGTATTTTTTAATAGCAGCCCAAGCAGACTGACAGTATTATTATTTTTTAATTATTATTTCATTTATTTATTTTTGGCTATTCTGGGTCTTTGTTGCTGTGCGCAGGCTTTCTCTAGTTGCTGTGCGAGAGCTTCTCATTGTGGTAACATCTCTTATTGTGGAGCATGGGCTCTAGGGTGAACAGGCTTCAGTAGTTACGGCAGTGGGCTCAATAGTCATGACTCATGGGCTCAGTAGTTGTGGGGCAGGTGCTTAGTTGCCCCTTGGCATGTGGAATCTTCCCAGACCAGGGATGGAACCCATGTCCCCTGCACTGGCAGGAGGATTCTTAACCACTGCACCACCAGGAAAGTTCCAGTATTATTATTATTCCCATTTTGCAGATAAAGACACCGAGGCTTAAAGAGGTTGAGGAACCTTCCCAAAGTCATAAAGTCCAGTTGTCAAAATAGAACTTGAATGCAGGCAGTAGGATTCCATATGTATTCATATGTACATTAAAAAATTATAGTAGCTGAATTGTCTGTTCCCCTATGCCCTCATCAACACTGGATATTATCAATCTTTTTAAACAGTTGCCAGTGTGGTAGGTGAAGAAAGGGCATTTTGCTGCTTTAATTTCACTCTTTTGTTTAAGAGCAAGGTTGAACATACTTTTATATGTGTATTTGCCATTCCTATTTCTTTTTATGTGAACTGCTGGTTCTTATCATTTGCTTGGTTGTCTTTGGATTTGCTGGTTTTTTTCTTGTTGATTTGTTTGAGCTTTTTGGAAATTAAGGAAATTAGCCCTTTGTCACAAGTGCTGCAAATATCTTGTTGCTTGTCATTTGTCTTTTGACTTTGTTTATGTATATTTTTGATGTGCAGAAACTTCAAATTTTTATGGGGTCACATTTATGCATTTGTCTACTGATTTCTAGATTGGTGGCCTGCTTACAAAGGCCTTCCCCTTACCAGGATTATATGTATTTAAATACTCCCATATTTTCCTTTAGTACTTTTAAGGTTTCATTTTTCACATTAAAATCTTTGATTCATCTATAATTAATTTTGATGTAAAGAGTAAGTTAGAGAATTCAGCTAGCCCATTATGCAAATATAAGTTTTGAATAATTCATCTTTTCCCCAATGATTTGACATGCCATCTTTAAAATGTACTAATTTCCCACATGTATTGAGGATTGTTAATAGGCATTTTTTTCCCCCTCAAGAACGCAACTGTTGTTTTTTTTCTTTAAGAACTCAACTGTTTTAAGGTAGCACCATGTTTTAATATCTGATATTAAATATCTTGTTTCTCCTCAGACGCTCTTCTTTCAGAATTTTCCTATTTTATTTATTCTTTTCCCCTTGAGTTTCAGTTTCTCCTTTTGCTGCTTCTCTTCTACCAAGAATGACAGCTTATCCACACCATCTGGTATTGCTTGTTCATTTGACGTGTATTTATGGAGTATTGCTGATTGACAGATACTGTGTTAAGGACTAGAGATATAATAATGAATAATGACACAGTCTCTGCCCTCATGAAACTCACAGTCTACTGGGAGATGTAGATAATCAACAAATAATTACAAGACAATGTGGCTGGTACATTTCCTGAGTGGTGCAGAAGTCCTTTGCATGTTAAGTCACTTCAGTCATGCCCGACTCTTAGCGACCCCATGGACTGTAGCCCACCAGGCTCCTCTGCCTTTGGGATTCTCCAGGAAAGAATACTGGAGTGGGTTGTCATGCCCTCCTCCAGGGGATCTTCCCGACCCACAGATAGAGCTGGTGTCTCTTATGTCTTCTGCATTAGCAGGCATGGTTCTTTACCACTAGCTCCACCTGGAAAGTCTCAGAAGTCCTGTGGGTCCCTGGCAAAAACAAGTAACTAATCTGGACTTGGGAGGGCAGGGAGTAGGGGTCAGGAAAGACCTGGAGCAGGTGACACACAAGCTGATTCTGGAAAGACTAATATGAGTATACTAGGAAAAGGGAAAGAAGTGAAAGGGAGTTCCAGGGAGTGTAAGCCTCTTGTGCAAAAGATCAGAAATGGGATGAACTTGACAAATCACAAGGAGCAGTTAGTTGTATTTAATAGCTGGAGCTTAGGATGTACGGGAAATGTTGGGTTGGGGTGGGAGATGTGGCATATAGCTGGAGATGCAGGAGCTGGGTCCCATGTAGAGAGTCTTGAAGGCTGTGCTCAGTTGGCTGGACTCTACCCTGTGGGCAAAAGAACTCCATTGAAATGATCTAATAGGAGGAGTGATATGATCACATTCTCACTCTGGCTGCAGGGTGGAGAATGGGTGGGAAAAGGGCAACAATGAGAGCAGGGCCATGCATTAGGAGGCTTATGCAGGAAAGTAACCCAGATGAGACATGAATTCATGATTAGTTGGATTCAAGTAGTGAAAAGGTGGCATCAAGAATGCCTTCCAGAGTTTTTGTTTGTTTTTTGTTTTACTTTTTGGTTGTGCCCCGTGGCATGAGGGATCTTAGTTTCCTGACCAGGGACGGAGCCCGAACACCCTGGATTGGAAGCTTGGAGTCTTTTTTATTTTTTTTAACTCTTTATTTTATATTGGAGTACAGCTGATGAGCAATGTTGTGACAGTTTGAGGTGGACAGCCATATATATACGTGTATCCATTCTCCCCTAAACTCCCCTCCCATCCAGGCTACCACATGACATTGAGCAGAGTTTCCTGTGCTATACAGTAGGTCCTGGTTGCTTATCCATCTTAAATATGGAAGCTCGGAGTCTTAACCACTGGACTTCCAGGAAAGCTCCAGGGCTTTTGTTGTTGTTGTAATAATCTATAGATGAAAACAATCTGAAAAAGGAGATATGATATAATTATATATATATCGGAATCACTTTGCTGTACACCTGAAACTAACATATTATAAATCAACTATGCATGCATGCTCAGTCACTTCAGTCATGTCCAGCTCTTCGTGACCCCATGGACTGTAGCCCATCAGGTTTCCCTGTCCATGGGATTCTCCAGGCAAGAATACAAGTTGCCACACCCTCCTCCAGAGAATCTTTCTGTCCCAGGGATCAAACCCATGTCTCCTGTGTCTCCTGCACTGCAGATAAATTCTCTACTGCTGAGCCACCAGGGAAGGCCATAAATGAACTATACCTCAATTTTAAAATAAAATAAAAGCTACATCATGAAAAAGGTATAGAGTTACTTTGTCAAGAAAAAGTATGCCTTCCAGGTTTACTAAGCTAGGACTTAGAAAGGGGAGTAGGCTTGGATAGAATGTGAAGATAGCAGATCTTGAGCATGCCCAGTGTTATGAACTTAGTCCCTCTCATCTCTGCTTCAAAATTGATCTATACCATGTTTCAGTCCCTCAAGAACTCTGTCCTCCCTTTCTAATTTATGCTAGTGTGTTGCAAGTTCTTTATTCTTACCATTCATGGGGAGTATTTTCATTTGGCAGCTACTTTTAAGGCTTTCATCTATAAAAATTATTCTAATAATGAGAGTTTCAGGCAGGCCAACTGTGGAAGAGATTTTTGGCAGGAGGGCTTCACTTTATACCATAGTCCCCACAGTCTGCTCCCCAAAGCAGATCCTGGTCTTCTGTTACCCTAAAGTCAGATCTGCCTTTCTCCTACAGCATAGGCCAGTCCAAGGCGGAGGCAAGGAGAGGTGTGGACCTTCGGTTGGTCAGAGGCTGACCCAGACATCAGCAGAAATAGGTCACATGCCTCACTGGAACCATCTGTCTGCCTTGGTCTAGTCTCGCATGTCAGACTCCCTCTACCCCCAAAGGAATGTGTCCTTAGGGGTCCGGAACAAACAGTCCTGGGAGACAGGGAATTATATATAAGCCCAGGATTGAGCCCTTGAAACCAAACGCAGCATTACAGCAGAAAAAACTGGCTTTCTGGATTCTGAAGGAGGGGAGGAGGGCAGCCTGACATCAGAGGAGAGGGATTCTTGTTGTCATAGCAACCATAAGAGTTATAGCGTATTGTTTGTACCCAGAATTTAAGAGATTATCCTTGGGCTAAAAAAAAAAATAAGGAAGTGTCACCCCTTCCACTTCAACATCACCATCTCAGGACACCTACCACCTTCCTATAAGGAATTTTTATTTGTTCATTCGTTATATGTCACTTGGGTATTTATTGATTTACTAATCTGCCTTCCTCCATTTTTTTCTCCTTTTCTTCCTTCTCTGCATCTGACCAGCACAGCCAGAAGGGGCCATTTGTCTTCCCGCAGATGGTGCCAGTAAATCAAACTTCTGGCTGGTGGAAACTGGGGCCCTGGAAATCCTCCCAAGATGGGAGGTGTCCTTCCCATGCCTTAGGGCTGCTTCTGATGTGCAGAGGAGGGAGCTGGGGGAGGGGGTAAAGGAGGGCTTCTGGGAAAGGACTCTTTCTCCAAAAAGGTGATAGAAAACCAGGCACTATGGAACCCAACAGAGGTCGTTTTCCCAGTCCAAGCCTATATTGGATTATTGGATAACTTTGACATCTTCCCTCCTGTAGTCACTAGGCAGGGAGCTCACCCGAATTACAGCCTTAAAGGTGTCAGAACAGTATCAGGGACTTGGCAAATGAGGAAAGACCTTTTTTGAACCTTTACACAAGCAGTTAGGAATTTCCTCATCACTGTGTGTTTCTTCCTGTGTCACAGAGGGATAAACTGAGATAGGAAATGCACCCCCAGCAGGTTCCCAAAAAAGTGAATCAAAGAAGAATCTAGAAATGACACAGTGCTTATTAATTCCCTGGCTCCAGCTAACCCCTCCTCCCATCGATAACACTGACATCACCTAGCTTTTTAACCCCGAGGACTAATTGGCATCCTGTTTATCAAACTTTAAAAACCCTTTCTTTCTTTTGCCTTCCTGGCTCAGTAACTCACACTTGGAAATCTCTGGAAATTTTAATTTCCCGAAGAGCCTCCTGTCATCTCTTACAGTAAGTCTTTTCATTTCACCTCGTGTAAGTATATTGGTTGGCTAGTTTAGAAGCTTAATAGCGATGAAGAAGATGAAGTCCAAATTTAATAAGCATTAAGAGTAGAACAACATCCTTTATTTCCTCTGGCTTCAATAATCATTGCATTTGGTTTTTTTAATTTGTAGTGGAAAAGTTCAGATGACCCAAACTGGGGGAAGGAGGTGGGCTAAAGAGAAGGGCAAGAAGATGTTTAGCTGGCTTTTTCTAAAATCTGGGCTTGTTGCTGCTGCAGTGGCAGCAGACAATGGTTGGAGGGTGATGGGTCTGGAAATGATCTGGGAAAGATGCAAGATGAAGCAGGCACCCAGGCAGGACAGAACACCTCCAAGCTCTTGCCTTGTTTCCAAATGGGCTCTTTATTTCACCAGCAAGATTGGCTTCCAGAACACTCTGGGTTCTCCAAGTCTCTTGGCACGAGTGTAGACAAATCTCTTTTCCTGTTAGTACAGCGAAGACCAGATTAGCATTTTTCAAAAAGAGCTTGACTAGGAAATGAAGGGAAACACAACACTAAAAAAAGAAAATGTAAATGCATAGAAATGAGCACAGAATCTAAGATAAAGTCTAGCCCTAGATTGGCTCAACTGGCATAGACTAACACACACACACACACACACACCCCTGGTCCTTTCTCCTCAGTGCTATTTGTGGAACCCTGCTTCAAAAGGCCCCCTTTCAAGCCTTGAGTGTTCTTCCTATGCATTGCAGTCTTGACTTTCTCCTCCATTACATTCTTTATCCCTCTGTTTTCTGATGATTTGAATACATATTTGTCTCTTTCTAGTGGACTGTAAAGCTCTGCAAAGACAGGGACTAATCATAATCATTTTTGTACCCACAGTGTCTGGCATGTGAAACCATCCATAAATGATTGTGGAACTGAAGTGTACCAGATCAGATCCTGGCAACCTAGAATCATGTCTATCCTTGGAAAGGAGCTCCTCTAAAAGCAGGGTTCTGAGAGCAGACAATGCTTTACACTCGAAGCTTAGATCTGTTTGACCCCCATGTAAACACACTTCTGGCAATTTACAAGAACAGCACTGCCTTGTAATTGTGTAGGACTCTGTGCTTTTCAAAACACTTTTCACACAAAACCTCATTTGATTCTCCTAACAACCTCATAAGGAAATGAGACTTAGAGAGCTATAATAGCTACCCCCAAAGTCTCAGAGCTATGTAATAGTAGAGTTTGAACTAGCTCCAGGTCTTCTAATTCTTAGTCCAGCAGTTCTCCTAGTTTGGTATCTTACATCCCCAAAGAGACATTTTATGGTTGAGTCCTCAGTAAACTCAGAGAACAAGTCTAAGGCTTACCTCCCACCATTTTCTCTGTCTTCCACCCACCCAATATGGCACTAGCTCAGGGAAAAAGACCAATGACCATCTGGGGGCAAGCAAATAGCAGAAACTGGCTAAATCAGAACTGAATGCATGAGACCCAGTGATTCTATTTCTAGGAATATATGCTAACAAGTCATCCGAATTCAAAACAACTTTTTTACTAAAGAACATGTGCTGGCCAAGTAAAAACAAATCTATGATCAGAAATCGGCCAGTGGGTTGTCAGTTTGTCGTCTATGAAATAACTGGACAGATGTGTAAATATGTATGCATAATGGTGTTTGTGACATCTACATTACAATTGAAAAACATAGGAAACTACCTAACAATAGAGGGAGAGGCAAAAAAAAAAAATGAAAAAAAAAGTGAAAGCATATCCATACCATGTACTGTCATGAGGTCAATAAAACCAATGATGATATTGATCTATATATATTGATGTAGAAATATACCAATGATATTGTGAAGCTTTTTAAAAGGCAAGGCACAAATCAGCATTATAGTATAATATCATGTTTGTAATATATACTGCTGCTGCTGCTGCTAAGTCGCTTCAGTCGTGTCCGACTCTGTGCAACCCCAGAGACGGCAGCCCACCAGGCTCTGCCGTCCCCGGGATTCTCCAGGCAAGAACACTGGAGTGGGTTGCCATTTCCTTCTCCAATGCATGAAAGTGGAAAGTGAAAATTGAAATTGAAGTCGCTCAGTCGTATCCGACTCTTAGCGACCCCATGGACCGCAGCCCAAAAGGCTCTTCCGTCCATGGGATTTCCCAGGCAAGAGTACTGGAGCGGGGTGCCATTGCCTTCTCTGGTAATATATACTACACTTCAAAAAACAGTCTGGAAGGATATTTTTAAAGTGGTAACCATAGTAGAATGTGTAACCTTGAGATTGAAAGGTAGAATGATATGTGATCTTCATTTTTGCTCACATGTATTTTTCTGCAATGAGCATATATTACTTTTGTCTTAAAAATATATAACAAATGTTTTTTTAAAAAATATATTAATTTTAATTGGAGGTTAATTACTTTACAACATTGTATTGGTTTTGCCATACATCAACATGAATCCACCACAGGTATACACGTGTTCCCCATCCTGAACCCCCCTCCCTCCTCCCTCCCCGTACCCAACCCTGCCATTTATGGTCAATTGATTTTCAACCAGGAGGGAAATACATGTCAATGGCTCAGAAATACTCTTTTCAATAAAAGGTAGTGGAACTAGTAGCTATTCACATGCCACGAATTTGGACCCTTACCTCATACCATATACAAAAATCAAAATGAATCTGAGACCTAAATATTAGAGAGAAAACTATAAAATTCTGTAGAAAACACAGGTGCAAATTCTTTCTTTGAGTTGGAGTATTGTCTTCACATTTGGTGATTTTTAAGGGATGGGATGGGGAGGGAGGTGGGAGCGGGGTTCAGGATGGGGAACACATGTACACCCATGGCTGATTCATGTCAATGTATGGCAAAACCCACTACAATATTGTAATTAGCCTCCAATTAAAATAAATTAATTAAAAAATAGATATCCTCAGGGAGTTATTTAAATAAGTTTTTAAGCTCTGGTCTATAGTAAGCAATACTGTATGTGTGCATGTGTCTGTCTGTGTGTCTGTGTGTCTGTGTTTGCTTGTGTGTGTGTGTCTGTTTCCCTGTGTATGTGTATGTTGGGGACAGATATGTACAAAGAGTGAAGGAGCCTCCACCATCAGTCTTTGAATACTGTGGCCATGAGCATATCACCATTTTCTGGGCTTGGTGGACAGGAATTTATTTTCCTGAGGAAATAGAAGAGAAGGGTAACCTAGACTAGCTGCATAAGAGGGGGCCCAGCTGAAATTCGCTGCTGAGCACAGGCGAAATCTTTCTCAGCTGTGCCTTTAGAAGCACAGCCTTCACAGTTTATTGGCTGGACTGCAGCCATCTTGGCTTCCTTGTGGGTAGAGTTGCTCCACCCCTCTCCACCCCAACCTGATATTAATACTTAGCTCTTTGTATTGAAATGTTGTCTCTTCTTCCTTTGCTTTTCCAGGTAGGCACATTTTGGGTTTGTTATCTTAGGTTAGGTTTCCTGGAAACAGACTCTGATGCGAAGTTTGCATACAGAAGGTTGTTAGCGAGTACACTGGGACCTCTACCTGACAGGTACTGTGGAAAGCAGGACCTGGGGGGAGGGAGAGGGAGAACTGGAAAGCCACTGGTTGTTCCTATGGGGAAATCTGGAGCTGGGATGGCCTTTCAGGGCTGTCCAAAAATTGAGGCAAGGAATGTGAGCCTTTGGTTAGCCTTTATACTCTCATTAGATGTGTGCTGCTTACCAGGCCCCTGCCTAAAAAAGCATAACCTGGGGCAAGACCACCTTTGGCTAATAGCAAGGCCAAGAGAATGAGCTTCCCTGGTGGCTCAGCAGTAAAGAATCCATCTACAATGCAGGAGACCTGGGTTTGATCCCTGGGTTGGGAAGATCCTCTGGAGAAGGGCATGGCAGCCTGCTCCAGTATTCTTGCTTAGAAAATTCCATGGACGGAGGGGCCTGGCGGGCTGCAGTCCTGGGGGTCACAAAGGGTCGGACACAACTTAGCCACTAAACAACAACAACAACAGGTTACAGCTGTGAGCCATCAACAACCAATGCTTCCAACAGCTGCAGAGGTTGAGGGGTGGGGAGAGAACATATCCAACTCTTTGTGACCCCATGGACTGTAGCCTGCCAGGCTCCTCTGTCCATGGGATTTTCCAGGCAAGAATACTGGAGTGGATTGCCATTTCCTACTCCATGGGATCTTCCCAACACAGAGATCAAACTGGTGTTTCCTGCATTGCAGGCAGATTCTTTACCGTCTGAGCCACTAGGGAAGCTCCTGTACCACAATATCTACTAGTTATTGACCTCAGAGAAAGCCTCAGAACTGGTTGCTATAAATCCTTCCACTTTAACCTATCTTCTAGCACATTCTTTCATGGCTAGAAGCGACATTTGAGAAGAGAGATGCAGGATGCCTGGATTTTGGGTGTGAGCAACTGGAGAATACAAAAAAAATTCCCCAGCTTGAGCAAATGGATGGATGCTGGTGCAGTTTATTGAGATGGATGAGGAAAAGGCTTGGGGCAGGGAGAAATCAAAATTTTAATTTTAGACAAGTAAAGTTCAAGATGTTTGTGGAATATTGAAAAGGAGAGGTAAATTAGGTAATTGAATTTATGAGTATGAACTTAGAGAAGTCTGGGATATTGTTCTAACTTGGGAGTTAGGATGTATATTGTGTTAAAAGCCACAAGCATGAAGGAGATCACTTCAGGAGAGAGTGTGGAAAGAGAAGAGAAAATCTAGAGCTGAGCCTTCAGGAAATCTTCAATGTTTAATGCCTAGAAGAATGAGGAGACAGAGATGGGGTAACCTGAGAGGTAGGAAGAATACTGTGAGAGCATTAGGTCACAAACTACTTGGGAAAAGAATGCTTCAAAAGCAAAAAAGATATATAAGAATAGATATAAGGGCTTCCCTGATGGTTCAGATGGTAAAGAAACTGTCTGCAATCCAGGAGACCCGGGTTTGATCCCTGGGTCAGGAAGATCCCCTGGAGAAGGAAATGGCATCCCACTCCAGTATTCTTGCCTAGAAAATCCCATGGACAGAGGAGCCTGGGCCAGCTACAGTCCATGGGGTCACAAAGAGTCGGACACGACTAAGCTACTCACACATACACACATACACACACACACATACATAACTGAATCACCTTGCTGTACACCTGAAACCAATAGAACATTGTAAATCAATTATAATTCGATTTTTAAAAAGAATTAAAAGAAATAAAGTTTGAAAGCTAACTCCTCCATGAAGGATGATTAGAGAGACAGAAAATAAACAAGGAAGTGGTCAGTTGTGTTAAATATTGCTGAGAAGGGAGGCAAATTGAGGATAGAAAAATTTCCATTCCATTTAACAACATGCGAAGCCAGTGGTGATCTTTGTGAGAGCTGTTTTAGGAGAGTTATGGGGACAGAAGGCCAGATTGGAGTGGGTTGAGGAATGAGTGGAATGTGAGGAAATAGAGGCAGTGAATATATAAAACTCAAGAAATTGGCTGTGATAAGGAGGAGGGAAGAGATACAGGGCAGTGAGCTGAAAGAAAGTATATGTGAGTCTGAGAAATTGTGTTTGCTTGCTTGCCCGTTTTTGAATATTTAATGGAAGTATAACATACACACAGAAAAGCACAAATCAGATGTGCTTGATGAATCTCCACAAACTGAACACACCCATGTAACCAGCATCCAGATTAAAAAAAAAGTATACCTAAAGACTACGTAGTGTATGATTCCAACTATTCAGCATTCTGGAAAGGCAAAACTGTGCTAAGTCGCTTCAGTCGTGTCTGACTCTTTGCAACCCCGTGGACTGTAGCCCACCAGGCTCCTCTGTCCATGGAATTCTCCATGAAAGAATACTGAAGTGGGTTGCCATTTCCTCCTCCAGGAGCTCTTCCTGACCCAGGGATTAAACCCATGTTTCTTTTGTCTCCTGCATTGGCAGGCGGGTTCTTTACCACTAGTGCCACCAAAAGACCAGTGGTTGCCAAAGATCAGTGAGGAGGAAGGGATGAATAGGTGAAGCAAAGAGGATTTTTTTAAAAGCAGTGAAATTAGTCTGTATGATACTATAATGATAGATATACGTCATTATGTCTTTGTTGCTGTTGTTTAGTCGCTAGGTCATGTTCAACTTTTTGCAGCCCCGTGGACTGTATGTAGCCACCAGACTCTGATGTTCATAGGATTTCCCAGGCAAGAATACTGGAGTGGGTTGTCATTTCTTCCTCCAGGGGATCTTCCCAAATTCTGTTTAATTTTTTGAGAACCCTCCAAACTATTTTGTTCAGTGGCTGAATCATTTTTCATTCCCAGTAGCAATGTATCCTAAATTCTTCACACCCTCTCCAATATTCATTATTTTCTTTCTTTTTTTCTTTGTAATAGCCATCCAAGTGAGTAATAAGTGGTATCTCATTGTGGTTTTGATTTGCATTTCCCTGATGACTAATGATGTTGAGCATCTTTTCATATGCTTCTTGGCCATTTGTATATCTTCTCTGGATAAATGTCTATTCAAATCCTTTGCCCATTTTTAAAATTGACTTGTCTGCCTTTTTGTGTTAAGAGTTCTTTATATATTCTGGACATTAGACCCTTATTAGATATATGATCTACAAATATTTTCTCCCATTCTGCAGATTGTCTTTTCACTTTCTTAGTAATGTCCTTTGATCCAATGAAGATGAGCATATTTTTTTCTTTCATTCTATTAATGTAGTGTTTTACATTGATTGATTTTCATATGTTGAACCACCCTTGAATTCCTAGGATAAATCCCACTTGGTCATGGTGTATAATCCTTTTGATATACTATTCGAATCAGTTTGTTAGTAGTTTTTGAGGATTTTTTGCATCTATGTTCATAAGTGGTATTGGTCTATAACAAATGTTCTATTTTAAAAAGAAAAATATGTACTAATATACTTTACTCAAGAAACAAAATAGGGAAAAGGTAAAAATCACACTGCAGCAGTTATAGCCTTAAACAGTACTTCATTACATTGAAAAATATAATTGTTCATACATCTTGTAGGGAAATTTCCCTCAAGAAGGATCCTGCTTAATCTCTCTAATATAATTAAAAACAAATATAATTTAAAACAACTAAATCTTAAGCTCATCAAATCATCTTACAGAAGAAGAAACATCGCCACAGAAGTTAAATGATTTCCGGGAGTAGAACTGCTGGATCATATGGTAGTAATTTCCATGTGGTGACATTTATGGTGAACAGGAATCATCACTTCTATTTTGTAATCATTCACCTAAAGCACTCTATCCTTTACTACCAATCTCCAAGGCTTGTTTCCTTACCTAAAAACCCATACTGCCAAATTTTCCCTTGCTTCTAACTAAAAATACATATGTATTCTGCAATTTAAGCCAACTTCTCCCGCATGTTCTCTTTGGTAAGACTGGAAAACAACCAGTGTTACCTTTCACATATTTAAAGAACAATGAACCATGTGACCACGTTCTTTAACATTTAAAAAAATTTTTTTCTTTGCTAGTATTGTTTTCCCAGCCTTTTGGGCTACTGTGCTCTGGACTGGTCCCAGTTCTCTATATCTCTCAAGGCTATGAAATCTGAAGTATCTACTGTCCTGGCAATGAACCCACTCCTGTATTCTCGCCTGGAGAATCCCATAGACAAAGGAACCTGGCGGGCTATAGTCCGTAGGGTCACAAAGAGTCAGACACGACTTAGCACAGCACTGTCCTAACAGAGGGGAATTCACAGGATAAAGCAACAGTTGATTGTGATGGTGAATGTGATATTTTAAAGCTTGAAAAGTGATGTGGAAATAACAAACCTATTTGAAATGTTCAGGTTGAAATGTTCAAATTAAGAAGAATGTTGAGAGACAGGAGGGTAAAAATGTGAACAGTAATGGTCTAATTCACAAGCATGAGTTAATCATACTTGATAACTGGGTGGAGCCAGAAGTGGGTGGAAATAGGATGGCGAAAACTAGGGAGAAAAACTATCAATAAGTGAGAGGCAATTCAAAGTTCAGATGAACTATGAGTGAATCAATTTGGATTTCTGCATAATAATTTGCACAATGACCTGCCATGTATCAGGCTTGATATGACATGCTGCAGCCAATATCCTTGTGAAGTGGTGCCGAAGGGCCCAACGTTTCGATATTTTTCAGTGGTAATTTCAAGCTCTGTTATTCCAGCTCTTTGACAGCAGTACCCTGGTTCTTTTGTATTTTATTTTTGGGAATTTTTCCTGGCTTCGGTGGTTCTTTATCCTTCTGGCGTTTACTGCCAGTGGCTGATGCAAAGCACTGCCTCCTCTTGCTCATCCTGCTTTGCAGCCACAGTGCCTCCACACTGGCCGCTGTGCCTCCCCAGTGGCAGTGGCCGCCACCACTGTTGCCACCGTCTGAAGACAGTTGCCAGCTCCCTCTCATTTCCCCCTTCTTAGGCTCTCAGGGACTATGGCAGCAATGACAGTCATCTACATATCTTTTGGTAAATGTATTCATATTTGCACTTACGTTGGGTATATGCTTAGAAATGGAACCCCTGGGTCATAGAGTAGGATATGTTTTAGCTTTAGAAGATACTGCCAAAGAGGTTACTAAATATTTGTACCAATTTGTACTCCCACCAGTGATGAATGACAATTCAAGTTTCTCCTCATCCTTACTAACAGTTGGTATTGTCCCTTTTTTTTTTTAGCCATTCTGGTGGATGTATAGTGCTATTTTATCATGGGCTGTTATTATTATTGTTTGTGTCTTTCTTTTAATTAGTTTGAAATAATTTGAGACTAAAAAGTTACAAAAGTATTACAGAAAATTCTGTATACCTTTCACCTAGCTTCCCCAGATGTTAATATATGATATACCCATAGTGCAACTAGAGAAACCAGGAAATTAACATTGATACATTATTATTAACTAATGTATAGCTTATTTGAATTTTGCTCGTTGTCCCACTAGCAAACCTGATTACTTTTCTGCTCTGGGATCTAATTGTATCTAATTATCATGTCTCCTTAGTCTCATGTCCAATCCAAGACAATTCCTCAGTCTTCACCTTTCATGATTGTGGTAGGTTGAATCAACCAGGGAATCCCTAGGTTGAATCATGGACCCCGAAGATGTCCATGTTCTAACCTCTGCAACCTGTAGGTGTTAGCCTACATGTCAAAAGGTATTTTGCAGGTGTGACTAAGTTAAGGTTTTGGGATGATCACCTTGCATTATCCAGGTGTGACCAATGTAATCATAAGAGTCCTTATAAGGGAGGAGGCAGGCAAGAGATCAGAGTCAGCAGTAGAAGATGTGACAATGGAAGCAAAATGATGGAGCAATGGAAAAAGGGAGTTACAAACCAAGGAATGAAGGCAGTCTCTAGAGACTGAAAAGACAGGGAAACAAATTCTTTCCTCAGAGCCTCCAGGAGGAACACAGCTACTGACACCTTGACTTTAGACTTCTGACCTCCAGAATTGTAAGAGAATAAATTTGCCTTCATCCGCTAAGATAATTTGTTGTAGCAGCAACAGGAAAATATTACAATTAACTTCACACTTTTGAAGACTACTAGTTTTCTAGAATGTTCCCAATTTGAGCTTGTGTGATGTGTTCTCGTGATTAGATTGTGGCTATGCTCATTTTTTGCACTAATATCACAGAGGTGATGTTGTGTCCTTCTCAGTGCATCATGTCACATCATGTCAGGGGATACGTGATATCAACATGCTCTATTATTGGTCTTGGTAAACTTGATTACTTGGTTAACTTGGTGTCTGTTAGATTTCTCTACTATAAAGTTATTTTTCCTTTTGCAATTGAAAAAGATTTGAAAGGAGCTACTTCGAGATGAATGCTCAAACTACTGCACAATTGCACTCATCTCATATGCTAGTAAAGTAATGCTCAAAATTCTCCAAGCCACGCTTCAACAGTACGTGAACTGTGAACTTCCAGATGTTCAAGCTGGTTTTAGAAAAGGCAGAGGAACCAGAGATCAAATTGTCAACATCCGTTGTATCATCAAAAAAGCAAGAGAGTTCCAGAAAAACATCTATTTCTGCTTTATTGACTATGCCAAAACCTTTGACTGTGTGGATCACAATAAACTGTCGAAAATTCTGAAAGACATGGGAATACCAGACCACCTGACCTGCCTTTTGAGAAATCTGCATGCAGGTCAGGAAGCAACAGTTAGAATTGGACATGGAACAACAGACTGGTTCCAAATAGGGAAAGGAGTACATCAAGGCTGTATATTGTTACCCTGCTTATTTAACTTCTATGCAGAGTACATCATGAGAAACACTGGGCTGGATGAAGCACAAGCTGGAATCAAGATTTCCAGGAGAAACATCAATAACCTCAGATATGCAGATGACACCACCCTTATGGCAGAAAGTGAAGAACTAAAGAGCCTCTTGATGAAAGTGAAAGAGGAGAGTGAAGAATTTGGCTTAAAGCTCAACATTCAGAAAACTAAGATCATGGCATCTGGTCCCATCACTTCATGGCAAATAGATGGGGAAACAGTGGAAACAGTGAGACTATATTTGGGGGGGGGGTCCAAAATCCCTGCAGATGGTGACTGCAGCCATGAAATTAAAAGACGCTTACTCCTTGGAAGGAAAGTTATGACCAACCTAGATGGCATATTAAAAAGCAGAGGCATTACTTTCCCAACAAAGGTCCATATAATCAAGGCTATGGTTTTTTTCAGTAGTCATGTATGGATGAGAGAGTTGGATTATAAAGAAAGCTGAGCACCGAAGAATTGATGCTTTTGAACTGTGGTGTTGGAGAAGACTCTTGAGAATCCTTTGGACTGAGAGGAGATCCAACCAGTCCATCCTAAAGGAAATAAGTCCTGAATATTCATTAGAAGGACTGATGCTGAAGCTGAAACTCCAATACTTTGTCTACCTAATGTGAAGAGCTGACTCATTTGAAAAGACCCTGATGCTGGGAAGGATTGAGGGCAGGAGGAGAAGGGGACGACAGAGGGTGAGATGGTTGGATGGCATCACCAACTCAATGGACATGAGTTTGAGTAAACTCTGGGAGTTGGTGATGGACAGGGAGGCCTGGTGTGCTGCAGTCCATGGGGATTGCAAAGAGTCGGACACGACTGAGTGACTGAACTGAAGAACTGAACTTTGAGACTGATATTACCGTGTTTCTCCTCAAGCTTTTGTCCATCAATGTTTCCTGCTTGAAATAAATATTACTGTGGTGTTTGCCTCTTGATGATTATCTATTTCCATTATTCTTTCTACATTTATTAATTGGAATTCTTCTGTAAGAAAAATCTATCCCTTCCCTACTTTGTTCATTCACCTATTTACTTACATGTGTGTGGATCTAAGTATACTTGTTCTATTCTTTGAGTGATAATTCATTGCTAGCGTTATTTACTTTGTTGTTCACATTTCCCCAGACTTAGCTTCTGAGAGTTGCCTGCTCTATAAAGACATTCTCCTAAATTTTCTTCTGAAAGCTTTATTGTTTTACCTTTCACATTTATATCTGCAATTCATGCAGAATTCATCTCTGTGTATAACATGAAAAGAAGTTGATATACAATTTCTCCTGTATGGATAATCAAGTGATCCAGTACAATCTATTGAAGAGACTGTTCTTTGCCCCCACTGAACTGCAGTGTCATCTTTGACATAAATATGGTAACTAAAGATATGGATTTGTTCTTATGTTCTCTATTCTGTTCCATTGGTCTATTTGTCTGTCCTTGTATCTATACCACATTGTCTTAATTATAGCTAGATATAGCTTAGTTTCTGGTATTATGTTCTGTTTCATTCTTCTTCAAGATTGCCTTGTTTATTCTTGGCCCTTTGTATTTCCAAATAAATTTTATAATTGGTTTGTCATTTTCTATCACTGGATAAAACTGGGATTTGATTGGGCTTCCCAGGTGGCACTACTGGTAAAGAACCCACCTGCCAGTGCAAGAGACATAAGAGATGCAGGTTCTGTCCTTGGGTCAGGAAGATCCCCTGGAGGAGGCCATGGCAACCAACTCTAGTATTCTTGCCTGGAGAATCCCACAGACAAAGGATCTTGCTGCTGCTGCTGCTGCTGCTGCTAAGTCGGCAGGCTACAATCCATGAGGCTGCAAAGAGTCAGACACAACTGAGCGACTTAGCATGCACACATCTTGTATCAACAGATCAAATCAGCAAAAATTGACAACTTTACAGTATTGAGATTTACAGTTCATTTACAATCTACTTATTTATTTGGGTCTTTTTTACTTCCTCTTAAATATGTTTCAGAGCTTTCTGCCTGGAGGTTGTGCACAATTTTCCTAGTTTCACTCTTGCTGCTGCTGCTGCTGCTAAGTCGCTTCAGTCATGTCCGATTCTGTGCGACCCCATAGATGGCAGCCCACCAGGCTCCCGCATCCCTGGGATTCTCCAGGCAAGAACACTGGAGTGGGTTGCCATTTCCTTCTCCAATGCATGAAAGTGAAAAGTGAAAGGGAAGTCACTCAGTCATGTTCGACTCTTCCTGACCCCATGGACTGCAGCCTACCAGGCTCCTCCATCCATGGGATTTTCCAGGCAAGAGTACTGGAGATGGGTGCCATTGCCTTCTCCAAGTTTCACTCTTAGGTAGTAAATATTTTCTAACACTATTGTAAATGGTGTAAGATTTTGGTTTTTCTTTGTAGCTTACTTTTAACTTTTAATAAACCCATTTGAAATCCAAATTTTTAAAACAAATGTCTTTCAATAATGGCAAATAGAAGAAAATTGACAAAGGAGAGAATTTCACAATTATTAGATGAATCAGAATGTGAATGAATATAATGAGAAAGAAAACAGAACTCCAGACTCAGATGATGACAGTGAACTTGATTGGATAAGTGAAATATCAGATTATGAGTCTTCAGATGAAGATATATATCCTAGATGAATTTTCTCAAACTCAAGAATTGATAAGTCTATATTTCTAAAGACAAACTGCTGCTGCTGCTGCTAAGTCGCTTCAACTGTGTCCAACTCTGTGCGACCCCATAGACGGCAGCCCACCAGACTCCCCCGTCCCTGGGATTCTCCAGGCAAGAACACTGGAGTGGGTTGCCATTTCCTTCTCCAATGCATGAAAGTGAAAAGTGAAAGGGAAGTCGCTCAGTCATATCTGACTCTTAGCGACCCCAGGGACTGCAGCCCACCAGGCCCCTCCATCCATGGGATTTTCCAGGCAAGAGTACTGGAGTGGGGTGCCATTGCCTTCTCCATCTAAAGACAAAAAAGAGTGGTAAAAAGTCCAAAAACAAAACAAAAGACATACAAAAAAAAAAAGGAATGACAGTCATTTGACAGGAAATATTTTATTATGCAATGTTTTGTGACATGGACCTGAACCACCCCTTTTTGCTAAGAGGCCACGTGATGACATTCTATATTGTTTATGTGCCAAAAATTTCCATGATACAAAAGTATTTGTTAAAATCCTTCTTAAATGTTTTTATAAAGTTTTTTGTTTCTTTACAATTATTTTTCCCTGTAAGGTATATCTCACTGGAGATATACAGTCAAATTACCGTTTTTAAATTTTTTGAATAATTCTATCACTAGATTTGGAATAGCTCAACTGGAATTCCATCACCTCCACTAGCTTTGTTTGTAGTGATGCTTTCTAAGGCCCACTTGACTTCACATTCCAGGATGTCTGGCTCTAGGTCAGTGATCACACCATCATGATTATCTGGGTCATGAAGATCTTTTTTGTACAGTTCTTCTGTGTATTCTTGCCACCTCTTCTTAATATCTTCTGCTTCTGTTAGGTCCATACCATTTCTGTCCTTTATGGAGTCCATCTTTGCATGAAATGTTCCTTTGGTATCTCTGATTTTCTTGAAGAGATCCCTAGTCTTTCCCATTCTGTTGTTTTCCTCTATTTCTTTCCATTGATTGCTGAAGAAGGCTTTCTTATCTCTTCTTGCTATTATTTGGAACTCTGCATTCAGATGTTTATATCTTTCCTTTTCTCCTTGGCTTTTCACTTCTCTTCTTTTCACAGCTATTTGTAAGGCCTCCCCATACAGCCATTTTGCTTTTTTGCATTTCTTTTCTATGGGAATGGTCTTGATCCCTGTCTCCTGTACAATGTCACGAACCTCATTCCATAGTTCATCAGGCACTCTATCTATCAGATCTAGGCCCTTAAATCTATTTCTCACTTCCACTGTATAATCATAAGGGATTTGATTTAGGTCATACCTGAATGGTCTAGTGGTTTTCCCTACTTTCTTCAATTTAAGTCTGAATTTGGCAATAAGGAGTTCATGATCTGAGCCACAGTTAGCTCCCAGTCTTGTTTTTGCTGATGGTATAGAGCTTCTCCATCTTTGGCTGCAAAGAATATAATCAGTCTGATTTCGGTGTTGACCATCTGGTGATGTCCATGTGTAGAGTCTTCTCTTGTGTTGTTGGAAGAGGGTGTTTGTTATGACAAGTGCATTTTCTTGGCAAAACTCTATTCCAAATCCTGAAAGATGATGCTGTGAAAGTGCTGCACTCAGTATGCCAGCAAATTTGGAAAACTCAGCGGTGGCCACAGGACTGGAAATGGTCAGTTTTCAATCCAATCCCAAAGAAAGGCAATGCCAAAGAATGCTCAAACTACTGCACAATTGCACTCATCTCACATGCTAGTAAAGTAATGCTCAAAATTCTCCAAGCCAGGCTTCAGCAATATGTGAACCGTGAACTTCCAGATGTTCAAGCTGGTTTTAGAAAAGACAGAGGAACCAGAGATCAAATTGCCAACATCTTCTGGATCATGGAAAAAGCAAGAGAGTTCCAGAAAAACATATATTTCTGCTTTATTGACTATGCCAAAGCCTTTGACTGTGTGGATCACAATAAACTGTGGAAAATTCTGAAAGAGATGGGAATACCAGACCACCTGACCTGCCTCTTGAGAAATCTGTATGCAGGTCAGGAAGCAACAGTTAGAACTGGACATGGAACTATAGACTGGTTCCAAATAGGAAAAGGAGTTCGTCAAGGCTGTATATTGTCACCCTGTTTATTTAACTTCTATGCAGAGTACATCATGAGAAACTCTGGGCTGGAAGAAACACAAGCTGGAATCAAGATTGCCAGGAGAGATATCAATAACCTCAAATATGCAGATGACACCATCCTTATGGCAGAAAGTGAAGAGGAACTCAAAAGACTCTTGATGAAAGTGAAAGTGGAGAGTGAAAAAGTTGGCTTAAAGCTCAACATTCAGAAAATGAAGATCATGGCATCCGGTCCCATCACTTCATGGGAAATAGATGGGGAAACAGTGGAAACAGTGTCAGACTTTATTTTTCGGGGCTCCAAAATCACTACAGATGGTGACTGCAGCCATGAAATTGAAAGACGCTTACTCCTTGGAAGGAAAGTTATGACCAACCTAGACAGCATATGAAAAAGCAGAGACATTACTTTGCCAACAAAGGTTCATCTAGTCCAGGCTATGGTTTTTCCAGTAGTCATGTATGGATGTGAGAGTTGTACTATAAAGAAGGCTGAGCACTGAAGAATTGATGCTTTTGAACTGTGGTGGTGTAGAAGACTCTTGAGAGTCCCTTGGACTGCAAGGAGATCCAACCAGTCCATTCTGAAGGAGATCAGCCCTGGGATTTCTTTGGAAGGAATGATGCTAAAGCTGAAACTCCAGTACTTTGGCCACCTCATACAAAGAGTTGACTCATTGGAAAAGACTGTGGTGCTGGGAGGGATTAGGGTCAGGAAGAAAAGGGGATGACAGAGGATGAGATGGCTGGATGGCATCACTGACTCGATGGACGTGAGTCTCAGTGAACTCCGGAAGTTGGTGGTGGACAGGGAGGCCTGGTGTGCTGCGATTCATGGGGTTACAAAGAGTCAGACACGACTGAACGACTGATCTGATCTGATCTGATCACTAGATAGAAATGTATATCAATTTGTTTTATGTTATTTTTTATTTTTAAAGATTGCTTTTTTAAAAATAAACTTTTTATTTTTGACTAAATTTAGATTCCCTAAAAGGTTGCACAGATAGTACAGAGAGTTCTTGTGTACCACTCATACAATTTTTTTCTATTGTTTGCATCTTACATTTCCATGATGTTTTTGTCAATATCAAGAAACTGTCATTGGTACTTTACTGTTAACACCAGACTTTATCTGGATTTTACCAGCTTTTCCATTCATGTCCTCCTTTTTCTCTTCCAAGATCCAATCCAGAGTAATGGTATAGCTTGAATTTTTTTTTATTTTCAAGTTGTTTGTGCTGGTTATATAGAAATACAATTGATTTTTGTTTATTGACCTCATTAACAATGACCTTATGAAATTTACTTATTAATTCTCATAGTTTGACTGTAGATCATTTTGAATTTTCTGGGTAACCTGGTATGTCATCTGAAAATAGTAATGATTTTAAATTTTAATCAATTTTACTGAACTATAATTTACATATAATAAAATATACCCATTTTGAGTGACTAATTAATGAGTTTTGTCAACTGTGTACACCTTGTGATCCTTCTTAATTAATCTCCACAGCCCATTCTTGTTCTTTGCAACCACTACAGATTAGATTTGTGTTTTCTGGAGTTCCTTATACATGGAATCATACAATACATACTGTGTATTTTGCGCCTGGCTTTTTTTCATTTGGTATAATAATTTTTATATTCATGCATGTTGTAGTGTATCAGTAATTGGTTTCTTTTTTAAAAACATCTTAAAAACTTTCTTGAGGTGTAACTGAAGTACATTAAACGGGGCACATTTAAAGTATACATTTCACTCAGTTTTGACGTATATACACACCTATGAAAACTTCACCACAGTTAAGATAACAAACATTTCCATCATCCCCCTAAAGTTTCTGTGTATCCCTTTGTAATCTATTCCACCCTCCACCTTCATACCCAAACTTCTAGTGGTCTGATTTCTGTCACTGCATATTAGTTTGCATTTTCTATAATTTTATCTTAATGGACTAATGCAATATGTACTTTTTTTGACCTAACTTCTTTCACTCAGCATAATGATTTTGAGGTTCATCCATGTTGATGAATATACCAATAATTTGTTCTTTTTTGTTGTTGTTTTTTGCATGGGGTTGCAAAGAGTCAGACACGACTGAGAGACTGAACTGTGTTCTTTTTAATTGATGAATAATATTATATTATATATATTTACCAAAATTTGTTTTTATATTCATCAAATGAGGAACATTGGAGTAGTTTCCAGTTATTTGGAACTATTTCCCATAGTTTGGAGTTATTATAAATAAATCTTCAAGTAATATTTGTATACAAGTCTTTGGATGTAGTATGGACATAGGCTTACATTTCTCTTGGGTAAAAATACCTAGAAGTAGAAGACCTTGGTCATGTAGTAGGTGTAAATTTACCTTTTAAAGAAATTTCCAATCTGTTTTCCAAATTGGTTGCACTATTTTACGTTTCTACTAGCACTGTGTTAGAGTTGCAGCTTCTCCCCATCCTCATGAACACTTGCTATGGTCAATATTTTAAGTTTTAGCCATTCTGCTCGATGAGTAGTGGCTTCAATTTGCAATTCCTTGATGACTAAAGATACTAAATATCTTTTAATGTGTTTATTTTCCATTCACATATCTTTTCTGTGAAGTGTCTGTGCAATTCCTCTGTTCACTTTTAAAAATTAGGTTGTCTTCTTAGTGTTGATTTGTAAGTGTTTTTTTTAAATAAATTTTGGGTGCAATTCCTTTTTCTGATGTATGTATTGTGAATATTTTCTCCCAATCTGTGACTTGCTTTTTCATTTTTTTCATGCTGTCTTTTGAAGAGCAAAATTCAAGGTTTTAATTAATTAATTAATTATTTATTTATTTTGGCTGCACCAAGTCTTAGTTGCGGCACCCAAGATCTTCAGTCTTTTGTTGCAGCATGTGAGATCTAGTTCCCTGACCAGGGATCAAACCCAGGCACCCCGCATTGGGAGTACAGGCTCTTAACCACTGGACAGCCAGGGATGTCCCTGAAATTTTGGTTAAGTCCAATTTATTAAATTTCTTTGTGTGGTTTGTGTCTTGGTGTTCTAAGATTTTGTTTACCCCCAAAATCATAAAGATTTTCTCCTGTTATTTTTCTTCTTCTAAAGTTTTATATTTTATATTTTATGTTTAGATATATGATCCATTTGGAGTAGGATATGGTAACCCACTCCAGTGTTCTTGCCTGGAAAATCCCATGGACAAAGGGGCCTGGCAGGCTACAGTCCATGGGGTCGCAAAGAGTCAGACACTACTGAGCGACTGAGCACATATGATCCATTTCAGCTTAATTTGAATTACTATATCCACTTTTTCCAGTACTATTTATTAAAGAGTATATTTTCCCTGTTGAATTACTTTGGTACATTAGTAAATATATATGTGTATAAATATATATATATATATAATTTTATATGTTGAATGTATATATATACATGCTATTCTGTTCCACTGATCTACCCTTAATATCAATACCACACTGTCTAGATTAGTACAGTTTCACAGTAACACTTAAGATCAGGTAGTATAAATACTTCAAGTTTGTTTTTTTTTTTTTTTTCCCAAAACAATTTTTGATATTCTAGGTCCTTGGAATTTTCACAAAAAATCTTAGAATAGTCTTGTCAGTTTCTACCAAAAAATCTACCAGACTATTGATTGGGATTGCATTGAACCTATAGATCAATTGGCAGCGAATGGATGTCTTATAAGAATGCAATTGATTTTTATATATTGATCTTATGCCCTGCAACCTTCCCAAGCTCACTTATTGTGCAGAGGAAGTAGCTTTTTTTTTGCAAAGGAAATGGAATGAGTGACTATAAACCACTCTGTGAAGACATTTAGCTTTGATAAGGAGTAGGAGAGAGATCGGAGAAGGCAATGGCACCCCACTCCAGTACTCTTGCCTGGAAAATCCCATGGATGGAGGAGCCTGGTGGGCTGCAGTCCATGGGGTCGCTAAGAGTCGGACACGACTGAGCGACTTCGCTTTCACTTTTCACTTTCATGCATTGGAGAAGGAAATGGCAACCCTCTCCAGTGTTCTTGCCTGGAGAATCCCAGGGACGGGGGAGCCTGGTGGGCTGTCGTGTATGGGGTCACACAGAGTCGGACACGACTAAAGTGACTTAGCAGCAGCAGCAGCAGGAGAGAGATAGAGGACAGTTAGCTGAAGGGCTGTGTGAGTGTGGGGCATTTTTTTGTTTATTTGTTTGGCTAGATGGTTTTCTTTTCTGTTTTGTTTTCTTTTATTAATTGGAGGTTTCAAACATGTTAAAAAGCTTAAGGACCCAATAGAGAGGAAACACTTTAATTTAGAGAAAAAAATCATCAAATCATCCATAATTTAAGGAGATAGAGTTTTGCTGTTTAAAACAGCATACCCAAACCACACACAGATTTCTCTACCTTCCATTGTTCCAACAGAGTTACACTACAATTATTGTTTAAATTGATACTCATCATTTTTTTTCTTTTTTTGCCATACCAGCCAGGGATCAAACCCAAGCCCTTGGCAATGAAAGCACAGAGTCCTAACCACTGGACCACCAGGGAATTTCCTGATACTCATCATTTACATTATTATGACTGTTAATATCTTTCATTGCTGGGCAAAGTAGTATACTATGATTATATTTCCTTTTTATCCCTAGAGTGAATTTTTCCTTTAAAAAATCGTGGGCTTACTATTTATGTTATTATCAATAGTCTTTTAATTATACTCTCCCTAGAACATTGTTTTTTACTATGATCAAACATATCTGGGATTCTGTCTGTTCCATTTGTTAAACAGAGACACCTGTACCTCCATCTTCTTGCTCCAATTTAAACTCACTGCCTTCTAGGCCTGCTACACTGTTCTCATCTTAGTGCTTCCTTTCATTCCCCTTCTATGATGAATCTCCTATTTCCTGAGTCCCAAATGTTCCTGTTTCCTGGAGCACTTCTAATCAATTCCTGAGAAAGGGTGTATAGGAATGCTCTAGGACCTTACATGTCTGAAAATTTATTTATCCTACCCTGAAAGTGAAAGTTGCTTGGTGGTTTCCAACTCTTTGTGACCCCTGGACTATACAGTCCATGGAATTCTCCAGGCCAGAATACTGGAATGGGTAGCTGTTCCCTTCTCCAGGGGATCTTCCCAACCCAGGGATCGAAGCCAGGTCTCCCGCATTGCTGGTAGATTCTTTACCAGCTGAGGCACCAGGGAAGCCCAAGACTTTCCTCAAATGCCTGGTGATCCTCTGTTGTCCCTTTATATTTTAAATGCAAACTCTTCTAAGGCTTACTAACAGGTAGGTTTCACTGTAGATGATTGAACAGGCCCAGACATTTCACTGGAGGTACAAAAATAGTCAATATCAGCAATCCTCATTTTGTATGATTCCTATATGAACAAATTTCAGCTTCTACCAGTCCCCTATTAGCACAGTTTAAATTTCAGTTACCACAGTATATTAACTGTAAGTAATTGCAATAAAAACTGCTGCTAGCTCTTCAGCCTACAAATCACTATGTAAATAATAGATGTGCATCAAGATCACGTCACTTCTTTCAAAGCCCACTGGCGATTGGTCCCTGTAAATCTGTTATTCAGTTCAGGCACAGATGACAAAGCATGTACTGTAGTTGTGTTGATGCCTTGTCTCCCAGATAAACCCACATGGCATTTTACAAAAATGGATAATCAAAAGAGGGAATTGGCTAACAAAGGTGAAAGTACAGCCAAAAAATGAAAATGCTGGAAATGAAATTGAGTATGATTTGAAAAGGACTGCAGCAAAGACAGAACAAGACCTAGGCCTGCATTAAGCTATGGTACAAACAACATTGGAGAAGTTTGATTAACATATTTTTTAAAAAGATAAAGTTCTATCAGCAACTTTTAGTTTAAGTTGCACTAGGGATAGAAAGCTGTTTATGATTGAAATGGACAGTTTACTTCTACTTTGGATTAAAGACTGTAATAAAAACAATCCTAATCAGTCTGGCTAGCATTCAGGCCAAAGCACTGAAGTTATTGCCGGTAAAGGCTGCTTTAATCATTTCAGAAGTTGTCATAAACTGACTAATATTCATTTATCTGGTGAAGCTACTAGCACAGATGAGGATACTGCTGTAAAATTTGCTCCAAGATTCCAAGGCTTAGTTAAAGCAAGTAGTTAAGAAAGCCTTCCTCAGCAATCAGTGCAAAGAAAGAGAGGAAAACAATAGAATGGGAAAGACTAGAGATCTCTTCAAGAAAATTAGAGATATCAAGGGAACATTTCACATAAAGATGGGCACAATAAAGGATAGAAATGGTATAGACCTAACAGAAGCAGAAGATATTAAGAAGAGGTGGCAAGAATACACAGAAGAACTATACAAAAAAGATCTTCACAACCTAGATAATCACAATGGTGTGATTATTCACCTAGAGCCAGATATCCTGGAATGTGAAGTCAAGTAGGCCTTAGGAAGCATCACTACGAACAAAGCTAGTGGAGGTGATGGAATTCCAGTTGAGCTATTTCAAATCCTAAAAGGTGATGCTGTGAAAGTGCTGCACTCAATATGCCAGCAAATTTGGAATACTCAGCAGTGGCCACAGGACTAGAAAAGGTCAATTTTCATTTCAATCCCAAAGAAAGTCAGTGTCAAAGAATGCTCAAACTACCTCACAATTGTACTCATCTCACATACCAGTAAAGTAATGCTCAAAATTCTTCAAGACAGACTTCAGCAATATGTGAACCGTGAACTTCCAGATGTTCAAGCTGGTTTTAGAAAAGGCAGAGGAACCAGAGATCAAATTGCCAACATCTGCTGGATCATGGAAAAAGCAAGAGAGTTCCAGAAAAACATCTATTTCTGCTTTATTGGCTATGCCAAAGCCTTTGACTGTGTGGATCACAACAAACTGGAAAATTCTTCAAGAGGTGGGAATACCAGGCCACTTGACCTGCCTCTTGAGAAATCTGTATGCAGGTCAGGAAGCAACAGTTAGAACTGGACATGGAACAACAGACTGGTTCCAAATCAGGAAAAGGAGCACGTCAAGGCTGTATATTGACACCCTGCTTCTTTAACTTCTATGCAGAGTACATCATGAGAAACGCTGGGCTGGAAGAAGCACAAGCTGGAATCAAGATTGCCAGGAGAAATATCAATAACCTCAGATGTGCAAATGACACCACCCTTATGGCAGAAAGCAAAGAAGAACTAAAGAGCCTTTTGATGAAAGTGAAAGAGGAGAGGAAAAAGTTGGCTTAAAGCTCAACATTCAGAAAACTAAGATCATGGCATCCAGTCCCATCACTTCATGGCAAATAGATGGAAAAACAGTGGAAACAGTGAGAGACTTTATTTTCTTGGGCTCCAAAATCACTGCAGATGGTGACTGCAGCCATAAAATTAAAAGATGCTTGCTCCTTGGAAGGAAGGTTATGACCAACCTAGACAGCATATTCAAAAGCAGAGATATTACTTTGCCAAAAAAGGTCCATCTAATGAAAGTTATGGTTTTTCCACTAGTCATGTATGGTGTGAGAGTTGGGCTATAAAGAAAGCTGAGCACTGAAGAATTGATGCTTTTGAACTGTGGTATTAGAGAAGACTCTTGAGAGTCCCTTGGATTGCAAGGAGATCAAACCAGTCCATCCTAAAGGAGATCAGTCCTGAGTGTTCATTGGAAGGACTGATGTTGAAGCTGAAACTCCAATATTTGTCCACCTGATGCGAAGAGCTGACTCATTGGAAAAGACCCTGATGCTGGGAAAGATTGAAGGCAGGAGGAGAAGGGGACGATAGAGGATGAGATGGTTGGATGGTATCACTGACTCAATGGACATGAGTTTGGGTAAATGCCGGGAGTTGGTAATAGACAGGGAGGCCTGGCGTGCTGCAGTCCATGGGGTCGCAAAGAGTCAGACATGACTGAGTGACTGAACTGAAATGAACTGAGTTATGATGATCATCAACCATTTGATGATGTTGAGGAGAGAGGTCTTTTTTAAAAGGCAATTCCATTAATAACTTACTTGACAAAAGCTGAAGGATCCTGAAGTGGCCATAAGGGAGAAACTTCTGCAGCCAGAAAAGCTTCATCTTACTGAGGACAAACTTATCAACATAAAGGAGGAGAGTGGTTGTGACAAAGACAATGAAGATGTTGCAAAGGAAGTGACACTGGAAAAAAAAACTTCACATTAAAGGACCTCTCAAAGATGTTTCACAAGATTGAAAGTACAAGGGACAAAATTATGGAAATTGATCCAAATTTAGAGAAGTGTATGACTGTTTTCAAGCCAAGGTGTAGAATGCTTGCTCTATATTGTAAATTATACTATGAGAAGACAAGAACTGTTTAGACTACTTCCTAGTAATTTTCTTCCAAAACAATAAATTAATAAAACACTTTCATTCTCAATGTTCCTGATGTTTAAAAAGTTTTTTTTTTAATTTTATATTGGAGTATAGCTGATTAGCAATGTTGTAATAGTTTCAGGTTCAATGTTCCTAATGTTTTAAATTACAGTATACTAAATAAATATCAGTTTTACATTTTCATCATTTCCCTATACATCTAAACCTAACAGTAAGAGAGGTTTTAACGTTTTGACAAAAAAAAAATGTTGAAGGTCACAGCATAATTGTTTTCCGTTGATTATTAAAGTCACCTTGGAGACTTCACTGGTGGTCCACTGGCTAAGACTATGTGCTCCCAACATAGGGGGCCTGGGTTTGATCCCTAGTCAGGGAACTAGATCCCACATGCCTCAACTAAGAGTTTGCATGCTGCAACTAAAAAAGAGAGAGAGAGAGATTCCACATGCTTCAACTAAAGAACCTGCATGCTGCGACAAAGATCAACAAGCTTCGAAGATTCCACATGCCACACCTAAGACCTGGCACAGTCAAATTAATTAATTAACTAAAAATATCAGCCATTTCATTAAAAGGGTAAAATAGAATTAAAATAATAAAGTCACTTTGTATGGTCCAGCTTGCAACAGTCATTTCATTACCGTGAAAGCAAGGATTGCCTGTATCAGTAGATCTCTTCTCTGCACCACTCAGTTTCTCTGAAGAGCAATCTTCCTATGCCTTGCCAATGACTACTATACATTGAGTTTGCTGTAAAGTTTGTTCAGATTTTCCCTTGACATCATTCAAAAAACCCAAATGAATTTTTTGGTCAAGCAAATATTTAGCTGCTAACATGCTTGGAGCTATGTGGCACAAGAGGCATTGGTGGGATTCCACCATTGAATTTGTAGACTTTTGCTTAATCACATTATTTTCAAATGGTACCATGCTCTGTGCCTGATAGCCCCCAAACCAAAGTCTCTCTGGTTCAGTTTCTCTGTGGAATAAATGTTCTATCTCCTACCAAGATGAGGAAAGAGATTCACAGTGGACAGGGAGTGGGAAGGTGGGTCATTTTTTATGACACATGTTTTTAGGCAAACTCTTTTTCAGCTTTATTCATTTCCCATCATTTACTCATTAACTAACACCTCCAATTCCTAAGCTTCTCTGGGATTCTGTAGGTGAATAGGCTCACTTCTCATCAGCATCATGAACTTGTGTTCAACCTTTCAGTTCCACTAACTTCTCCATCTGCTTTCCATCTTTAAAAATGTGTTTACACTCTCTTATCCTCTGTGGTATCATTTTTTGCAATTTGTTTTCATAGGTTTATACTTTAAAATGTTTTGTTTTACTCCCATTTTAACAGAATTTAATCAGAGAATAGGTAGATGTTCCATATGTTATGTTTAGCTGGAATAATCTACTATCATAAATTCATAGTGATCGTAGTCTGCCTTACTGTGTTAACTTCTTTAGCAATGCTTAGGTGCTTAGGTAAAAGAATCAAGAAGCTAGATTTTAAGGTTCATCCATAATTAGGGTTTTACCAGGCAGGTGCATCAAAAATTAGAGGGGCAAGAGAGCCTGAGACAGTGACAAAATGTTGAAATGATGAATCATATAAGCAGAAACAAAAGAAAAGAGAAAGCTGATGGACTGATAAAATTAAGGGGTCCGTATACTGAAAGTCCTGGTTAGGTCAAAAGGGTCATGGTGGGAGTATTTGAATAAGTAGTTAAGACAAAGAGGAAGCTGTGGTCATACAGTGATATGTTTGGCTTACTGATTTTAGAGATCAAACAGTCATGGGTGGCTGACGTGGTATAGAGGACAAGGTTATTGGAATAAGATACCAAAGAACAGAAAGGCCAGATAATTGAGTCAGCCACATGGATGTTGCACAAAGTTCATCATACTTGAAGTCTCTTAGCATACATGGAGAGTAACAACAACCAAAAATAGGAAAAGGAGGAAGAAGAAGAGAAAATTCTTTTTGTTTAGGATTAGGTTCAACTTCTATTGACAGAAAACTCAAAACAGCCAGTTTCAACAGTATAGTTTCTCTCTCATGTGAGTGTCAGACTCATGGTGGTTCTGCCCCATGATGTCCTCACGGATCCAGGCTACTTCTAGCCATCATTCCTACAGCATGGCTCTTGTTTTCATGGTCCAAAGCGGACCTCCAAACTAGACCTCCAACCACCACATCTGCCTTCTAGATAAGTAGATGAAGGAAGGTTAAAAGAAGAGGCAAAAGACATGAGCAACTTTCTTTATTTTTAATTTTATTAAAATATAGTTGATTTATAATGGTGTGTTAATTTCTGCTGTACAGCAAATTGACTCAGTTTTATATATATATATATATATATATATATATATTCATTTTCATATTCTTTCCATCATGGTTTATCACATGATACTGAATACAGTTCCCTGTGCTAAACAGTAGGACCTTGTTGTTTATGCATCCTATATATACTAGTTTGCATCTGCTAAATCTGCATTCTTAGTCCTTCCCTCCTCCATCCCCCTCACCTTTGGCAACCACATATCTGTCCTCAATGTCTATGAGTTTGTTTCATAGATATGTTCATTTGTTGTATTTTAGATTCCACATCTAAGTGATATAATATGGCATTACTTTCATTAGGTCCATACATGTTGCTGCAAATGGCATTATTTCATTCTTTTATGGCTGAGTAATATTTCACTGTATATATGTACCACATCTTCTTTATCCACTCATCTATCAATGGACATTTAGGTTGATTTCATGTCTTGGCTAATGTAAATAGCGCTTCCATGACAATAGGGGTGCATGTATCTTTTTGAATTATGGTTTTGTCTGAGTATATGCCCATGAGTGGGATTGCTGGATCACATGGCAACTCTATTTTTAGTTTTTTGAGGAACCTCCATACTGTTCTCCATAGTGACTATACCAATTTACATTCCAAGTAATAGTGTAAGAGGGTTCCCTTTTCTCCAACATTTATAATTTGTAGACTTTTTAATGATGGTCATTCTGACTGGTGTGAGGTGACACCTCATTGTAGTTTTGATTTGCATTTCTCTAGTAATTAGTGATGATGAGCATCTTTTCATGTGCCTATCAATCATCTGTATGTCTTCTTTGGAGAAATGTATATTTAGATCTTCTGCCCATTTTTCAATTGCGTTGCCTGTGTTATTGAGTTATGTGAGCTGTTTATATTTTTTTGGAAATTAAGGACATGAACAGCTTTCTTAAAGAAGTTTCCTAGAAGCTGACATATTTCACTTAAGCTTATATCCCACTGGCCTGAATGTTATATGCTACTGGCTCACACCCCATGGCTACTTCTAGCTAGAAGGAAAATCAGAAAATAGAATATTCATTTCTGGGAAGCCATGTACTCACCTAAATACTTATTACTATGGAAGAAAAAGAAAATGGATATGAAAGGCCAAGCAGCAAGCTCTGCCACAGCCATAGAAATCAGATATAAGGAGAGAACTGAAAAACAAAGATGAAGTACAGAGGAATATTCTCACCATTAAGTGATGTTCAAAATTAATCTTTATTTACACTTCAATGTTGATTTTCTTTCCTTAAAAAATTAAGTCCCTGGTATTTGTTAACAGGAAGGAAGAGAAGGGGACAATAGAGGATGAGATGATTGGAGAGCATCACTGGCTCTCATGAGTTTGAGCAAACTCCAGGAAATAGTGAAGGATAGGCAAGCCTGGCATGCTGAAGTCCATGAGGTCACAAAGAGTCAGACATGACTGAGTGAACAACAGCAACAACATTTGTTAACAGAAAAGTCAGCAGGAACTCAAATATGCCAAATTAAATAATCATCCCTTTATAGTTACCAAGGGATTTGTGAACTTGTGCTCTCTTAAATAATAATAAAAGCTACTGTGAACAGCTAAAAATGACCCCCAAGGGACTTCCCTGGTGGTCCAGTGGCTAAGACTCCATGCACCCAGTGTAGGGGGCCCTGGGCTCTTCCTGGTTAGGGAACTAGATCCCACATGCCACAACTAAGACGTGGTGCAACCAAATAAATAAATATTTTAAAAATAAGAAAAATTGGCCCCCCCAAAGATATCTTCCTTGTAATCCCTGGAACCCGTGAATAACACCTTACCTGGCAAAAAAGTGGAAGGCAGGGAGGGGGTTGGTTCTTGGCAGATGTGAATAAATGAAGCATCCTGAAATGGGGAGATGTTTTGCTCCTCTCCTCGTCACCCCATTGGTGAGGGAGAGAGTCCCACTCTAAGGTTCTTGGGATAGTCAAATACATGGCACCTGATGCTGGACCGATGAGATGGACAGCAATTTATTAATCACATATAGTTATAGTCCAGAGGACGAGGACACCGTGTGCTATGCAGGGCCACGTGGAGGTTGCACTCAGGAATAGAGTAAAGCTGAAGGCACTGTGGGAAGGAGGCAGGCTTCATAGTTACAGAAGGGTGGGATACACCTCAGTTCCCAAAGGAGAAGGTGAATAATTTCACAGGCTGTCAGGGAGGTGAAACCAGGTAGGTTGAAGACTGGGCTGGGTGAGGAACAGCTGATCTAGCTGATGGGGGGACCTTTCTCACTGGCTGAGAGAAAGTAGTTAGAACTTTGAGGCTCTGTGAAACTCAAAGAGATTGAGGCAGCACATGAAACTGTAACCCTGACACTATAGAGATTATTCTGGTTTATCCAGGTAAATGCAAAATGCAATCCCATATATCCTTGCAAGAGGGACTGTTGTTGTTCAGTCTCTAAGTCATGTCTGACTCTTTGCGACCCCATGGACTGCAACACACCAGGCTTCCTTGTCCTTCACTATCTCTCAGAGTTTGCTCAGATTTATGTCCATTGAGTCAGTGATGCTGTCTAACCATCTCATCCTCTGTGGCCCTCTTCTCCTCTTGCCTTCAATCTTTCCCAGAATCAGGGTCTTTTCCAATGAGTCGGCTCTTCTCATCAGGTGGCCAAAGTATTGGAACTTCAATTTCAGCATCAGTCCTTCCAATGAATATTCGGGGTTGATTTCCTTTAGGATTGACTGGTTTGATCTCCTTGCTGTTCAAGGGACTCTCAAGAGTCTTCTCCAGCACCACAGTTTGAAAGCATCAGTTCTTCAATGTTCAGCCTTCTTTAAGGTCCCAGTCTCACATCTGTGTATGACTACTGGAACGACCATAGTTTTGACTAGATGGACTTCGGTCAGCAAAGTGATATCTCTGCTTTTTAATATGCTGTCTAGGTTCATCATAGCTTTTCTTCCAAGGAACAAGCATCTATTAATTTCGTGGCTGCAGTCACCATCCACAGTGATTTTGGAGCCCAAGAAAATAAAATCTATCAATGCTTCTACTTTTCTCCCTTCTATTTGCCATAAAGTGATGGGACGGTATTCCATGATCTTAGTTTTTGAGTGTTGAGTTTTAAGCCAGCTTTTAAGAGGGATATAGAAGGAGATTAAGTACACAGAAGAAGAGAAGGCAGAGACCCAAGAGGCAGAGGTTGGGGTGATGTAGTTACAACCATGGGATTCCACTAGAACCTGGAAGTGGCAGGAAATATAATAGGTTCTCCTCTAGAGCCCCAGAAGGGCTCCCTCCTAGTGAGACCCTGATGACACGTTGTTTTCAGCCCAGAGAAACTGATTTTAGAATCTGGCCTCCAGAACTCTCAGAGAATAAATTTCTGTGGTTTTAAGTCATCCAATTTGTGGTAATTTATTCAAGCAGTGCTATAGTCTGAAAGTTCGTGTCCCCTTTAAATTCATATGTGCAATCCTAATGCAAATGTGATGGTATCAGGAGGTGGAGCCTATGGGAAGTACTTATGTCATGAAGGTGGAGCCCTCATGAAAGGAATTTGTGCCTTGCCTTAATTAAAAAAGACCCCACAGAGCTCCCTTAACACTTGAACACAACCAGAAGAAGCCACTGATGAACCAGAGAGTAAGATTTTATCAGAACCCAACCATGGCTAGCACTCTGATCTTGGACATTTAGACTCCAGAAGAAATAAATTTTTGTTGTTTGTAAGCTACCCTGTATGTGCTGTTATAGCAACTGCAGGAAATTGATATAGCTACCAACCATCGTAAAGTCTTTACATGCATTATCTCATTTAATCCTCACAATAGCCCTAACAAATAGATACTATTGTTCACTTTGTTTTACAGATAGAGAAACTGAGCGACTAACACACACACAGCGGGTAGGAGCACAGGCTCTAGGGCCATGTATATCATGAGCAGCACCCTCAATCTGCCATTGAGTGGTGTGTGGCATGGAGCAGGTTATTTATCATTTCTAAACCTCAGTTTCTCTATCTGTAAAACAAAGTGAACAACCTGGATCTGCCAGACTCCTCTGTCTGTGAGATTCTCCAGGCAAGAACTAGTGAGTAACCATTCCGTTCTCCAGGGGATCTTCCCAACCCAGGGATCAAACCTGGGTCTTCTGCATTGCAGGCAAATTCTTTACCATCTGAGCCATCAGGGAAGCCCTCTTAACCACTACCCAATATTATAATTAGAATATTCAGTTTCAGGATCTTGAGAAACACTCCTTGAGAGAATGGGAAACAGGATGAGGAAGTTTGGATGGTGAAGGAGGAAGCCAAGGCATAAAAGCTACAAGAGGGACATCCCTGGCTGTCCAGTGGTTAAGACTCTGCACTCCCACTGCAAGGGTCATGGGTTTGATCCCTCGTTTGGGAATTAAGATCTCACATACCTCGAGGTGAGGAAAAAAAAAAAAAAAAAAAAACAGAAGCTACCAGGGAGTGGGGAGTGGACAAAAAAACTCTCAGGGTGAACAGACTAACAAAGCAACTATTGGTTTATTCATGCATGCATTCCACAAATATTTACTGAGTGCCTATCATGTGCTTGGCACTCTGATAGATTCTTTGGGAATAGAGATGATCAATGACTGAACTTCTCCTTTCTGAAATGTCTCCTAACTCCTCTGCCCCAGAGTGAACCACAAGTAGCTTTCACTGGTCAGAGACATAGTCCCCACTTCTCTGTGAGGGCCAGCTTGAGCTTTACTCATTACAAAACCCAGCCATCCAACTCTCAAATCACTCAAAACTCCCAGTCAAGGAAGGTCGAATCAGGGTAAACTTCTGTGAAGTACTTAACACTCTCTAGCATCTCCTTAATCTAGTGATAACCCTAGGTCTTCCGTGAGCCTCTCTTTCACCTCCTGGCCACAGACGCCTTGCACTATAGGGCTCTTCCAGCTTTGAAAGGAGGTTTTCTGAACAGAGTTTGCATGAAAACTCTCTACTATTCAAGAAACAAAGATGAACCATTAAGAGGCAAGTGTGTTCTTCACTGCTTGCCCTGCAACACTGCTTTCTGAACACCTATACTTCACCCCTTGCTGCCTTCACCCACATATTCATTAGTTTCTGCTGATGAAACCCAATAAAATTGGAATAGATGAATACAGCTATGTGTATGCATGAGCTTGGTCCATTTCCCAGTATGTGGACTGTCTTATGATAAAGCTTCCATGAATACACTGCATTGCAAAAACCAGGAACAGCATACAAATTGGCCTTTTATCGTTTTAAAAGATCTTCCCCGAGGACTTTCTAAGTATAAATGCAATGGAAGAAGTCACAAAGGAAAAATATAGATAGATATGACAAAGTCAAAATAAAAAACTTATGTGCCCTAAAAAAAAAAAAAACCCACAGACTGCTGGTGGGTAAGTAAATTGGCAAAACTTTCATGGCGGGCAATCTGGTATATATATTTAAAGTCTTTTAAATGTGCTTACTATGTCACCCAGGAATCCCACTGCTAAGAATTTATCTAAAGGAAATAAACAGGTATGAGCACAAAGATTTTGCTATGAGGATATTTATCTGTTTTAATTATAATAGTAAACTGTTGGAAGCAACACAAATATCCAAGAATAGAGAGCTGGTACATTGATATGATATAATAGAGTACAAACATAAAAAATTATGGGCTTCCCAGGTGACTCAGTGGTAAAGAATCTGCCTGCCAATGCAGGAGCTGCAGGAGACGTGGGTTCCATCCCTAGGTCAGGAAGATCCCCAGCAGAAGGAAATGTCAACCCACTCCAGATTTCTTGCCAGGATAACCTGATGGACAGTGGACTACAACCCATGGGGTCATAAAGAGTCAGATGCAACTGAGCATGCAGGCACGTGAAGTCATATCTTAAGGAATGTTTAATGTTGTAGGAAGTACTCGGATTATTTAGGTAAAGAAAGGATATAAAACTGTACATATTGAATTTTTAATTAAAATAAGTATATGTATTCATTAAACAAATATTTATTGAAAATCTAATATATGCTAGGTATAGTGGCAGATTCAGGGGTTACAGTGGTGGACCACACAGACAGTCTTTGCCTTCAGAGAGGAGAAGAGACTAGAAGGAAATACACCAAAATCCAAATCCTTAAAGGCATCTACGTCTGGCTAGGATTAAGTGTGATTTTAATGTTTCTCTTAAGCTTTCCCTATATGTTCTATAATTATATAATGCCTACATAATCAGAAAAAAATAATTAAAAAAAAATCTTCCTTCCAACTGAGGCCAGCCAGTATGCCCTTGTGAAGCCTAATATATAAAAATATATCTAAAGAGCTCTTGACAATTTGGACCACTTCCATGGCCATTAGCTCTTTAAAGCCTCACAACAATTTTATGGAAATAGAGCAGGTATTACTATTCCCATTGTATGGATAAAGAGACTGAGGTAGAGAAAGCAAGTGATTATCCTGGAAAATAGAATGCATTTGGACTAGAATCATAACCTGTTTTCATTCCAAACCCAAAGAAGGGTGATGCCAAAGAGTATTCTAACTACTGCACAGATGCACTTATTTCACATGCTAGCAAGGTAATGCTCAAAATCCTTCAAGCTAGGCTTCAACAGTGAGTGAACTGAGCACTTCCAGATGTATGAGCTGGATTTAGAAAAAGCAGAGGAACCAGAGAGCAAATTGCCAACATCCATTGGATCATAGAAAAAGCAAGGGAATTCCAGAAAAAACACTTACTTCTGCTTCACTGACTACGTTAAAGCCTTTCACTGTGTTCAGTTCAGTTCAGTTACTCAGTCATGTCCATCTCTTTGCGACACCATGACTGCAGCACACCAGGCTTCCCTGTCCATCACCAACACCTGGAGCTTGCTCAAACTCATGTCCATCAAGTTGGTGATGCCATCCAACCATCTCATCCTCTGTCTTCCCCTTCTCCCACCTTCAATCTTTCCCTGAACCAGGGTATTTTCCAACGAGTTGGCTCTTCGCATCAGGTGGCCAAAGTACTGGAGTTTCAGCTTCAGCATCAGTCCTTCCAATGAACATTCAGGACTGATTTCCTTTAGGATAGACTGGTTGGATCTCCTTGCAGTCCAAGGGACTCTCAAGAGTCTTCTCCAACACCACAGTTCAAAAGCATCGATTCTTCGGTGCTCAGCTTTCTTTATGGTCCAACTCTCATGTCCATACATACTACTGGAAAAACTATAACTTTCACTAGATGGATCTTTGTTGGCAAAGTAATGTCTCTGCTTTTTAATATATTGTCTGGTTGGTCATAACTTTTCTTCCAAAGAGCAAGAATCTTTTAAATTCATGGCTGCAGTCACCATCTGCAGTGATTTTGGAGCCCAAGAAAATGAAGTCTCTCACTGTTTCCACTGTTTCCCCATCTATTTGCTATGAAGTGATGGGACCAGATGCCATGATCTTCGTTTTCTGAATGTTGAGTTTTAAGCCAACTTTTCCACTCTCCTCTTTCACTTTCATCAAGAGGCTCTTTAGTTCTTTTCTGCTTCCTGCCATTACGGTGGTGTCATCTGCATATCTGAGGTTATTGATATTTCTCCTGGCAATCTTGATTTCAGCTTGTGCTTCATCCAGGCCAGAATTTCTCATGATGTACTCTGTATATAAGTTAAATAAGCACAGTGACAATACACAGCCTTGACATACTCCTTTTCCTGATTTGGAACCAGTCTGTTGTTCCATGTCCAATTCTAACTGTTGCTTCTTGACCTGCATATAGATTTCTCAGGAGGCAGGTCAGGTGGTCTTGTATTCCCATCTCTTGAAGAATTTTCCACAGTTTGTTATGATCCACACAGTCAAAGGCTTTGGCATAGTCAATAAAGCAAAAATAGATGTTTTTCTGGAACTCTTTTACTTTTTTGATGATACAACGGATGTTGACAATTTGATCTCTAGTTCCTCTGCCTTTTTTAAATCTAGCTTGAACATCTGGAAGTTCACGGTTCAAGTACTGTTGAAGACTGACTTGGAGAATTTTGTACATTACTCTGCTAGCATGTGAGATGAGTGCAATTGTGCAGTAGTTTGAACACTCTTTAGCATTGCCTTTCTTTGGGATTGGAATGAAAACTGATCTTTTTCAGTTCTGTGGCCACTGCTGAGTTTTCCAAATTTGCTGGCATATTGAGTACAGCACTTTCACAGCATCATCTTTTAGGATTTGGAATAGCTCAACTGGAATTCCATCACCTCCACTAGCTTTGTTCGTAGTGATGCTTCCTAAGGCCCACTCAACTTCTCACTCCAGGATGCCTGGCTCTAGGTTAGTGATCATACCATCATGATTATCTGGGTCATGAAGATCTTTTTTGTATAGTCCTTCTGTGTATTCTTGCCACTTCTTCTTAATATCTTCTGCTTCTATTAGGTCCATACCATTTCTGTCCTTTATTGTGCCCATCTTTGCGTGAAATGTTCCCTTGGTATCTCTAATTTTCTTGAAGAGATCTCTAGTCTTTCCCATTCCATTGCTTTCCTCTATTTCTTCACACTGATCACTGAGGAAGGTTTTCTTATCTCCCCTTGCTATTCTTTGGAACTCTGCATTCAAATGGGTATATCTTTCCTTTTCTTCTTTACCTTTAGTTTCTCGTCTTTTCTCAGCTATTTGTAACGCCTCCTCAGACAACCATTTTGTCTTTTTGCATTTCTTTTTCTTGAGATGGTCTTGATCACTGCCTCCTGTACAATGTCACGAACCTCTGTCCATAGTTCTTCAGGCACTATGTCTATCAGATCTAATACATGGAATCTATTTGTCACTTCCACTGTATAATTGTAAGGGGTTTGATTTAGATCATACCTGAATGGTCTAGTGATTTTCCCTACTTTCTTCAATTTCAGTCTGAACTTGGCAATAAGGAGTTCATGATCTGACCACAGTCAGCTCCTGGTCTTTTTTTATTTTTTTTGCTAACTATATAGAGCTTCTCTATCTTTGGTTGCAAAGAATATAATCAGTCTCACTTAAGTATTGACCATCTGGTGGTGTCCATGTGTAGAGTTGTCTCTTGTGTTGTTGAAAGAGGGTGTTTGCTATGACCAGTGTGTTTTCTTGGCAAAACTCTGTTACCCTTTGCCCTACTTCATTTTTGTACTCCCAGGCCAAACTTGGCTGTTACTCCAGGTATCTCTTGACTTCCTACTTTTGCATTCCAGTCCCCTGTGATGAAAAGGACATCTTTTTTGGGTGTTGGTTGTAGAAGGTCTTGTAGGTCATCAAAGAGCTGTTCAACTTCAGCTTCTTTGGCATTAGTGGTTGGGGCATAGACTTAGATTACTGTGATACTGAATGGTTTGCCTTGGAAATGAACAGAGATCATTCTGTCATTTTTGAGATTGCACCCAAGTACTGCATTTCGGATTTTTTTGTTGACCATGATGGCTACTCCATTTCTTCTAAGGGATTCTTGCCCACAGTAGTAGATATAATGGTCATCTGAATTAAATTCACCCATTCCAGTGCATTTTAGTTCACTGATTCCTGAAATGTCAATGTTCACTCTTGCCATCTCCTGTTTGACCACTTCCAATTTACCTTGATTCATGGACCAAACGTTCCAGGTGCCTATTACAGCATTGGACTTTACTCCCATCACCAGTCATACCGACATCTAGGTGTTGTTTTTGCTTTGGCTCTGTCTCTTCATTTTTTCTGGAGTTATTTCTACACTCTTCTTCAGTAGCATAATGGGTACCTATCGACCTGGAGAGTTCATCTTTTGGTGTCCTATCTTTTTGCCTTATCATACTGTTTATGGGGTTCTCAAGGCAAGAACACTGAAGTGGTTTGCCATTGCCTTCTCCAGTGGACCACGTTTTGTCAGAACTCTCCACCATGAACCATCTGTCTTGGGTGGCCCTACATGGCATGGCTCATAGTTTCATTGAGTAAGACAAGGCTGTGTGGGCCATGTGATCACTGGTTAGCTTTCTGTGATTGTGGTTTTCATTCTGTCTGCCCTCTGATGGATAAGGGCTTGTGGAAGCTTCCTGATAAATATATGTATATGTACATATATTTAAAATATAAATTTAATGAGTACATATAAAATAAGTATATATACTCATTAAACAAATATTTATTGAAGATCTAATAGATGCTGGGTATTGTGGCAGATTCAGGAGTTATAGTGGTGGGGCAAACAGAAATAGTCATGGAGGAAAAGTGAGTACAAGGAAATACATAAAAATCCAAATCCTTAAAGGTACATATGTCTGGCTTGGATTAAGGGTGATGTTTATGTTTCTCTTGAGCCTTCTCTATATTTTCTATAATTATATAATGCTTCAGTTCAGTTCAGTCGCTCAGTCGTGTCTGACTCTTTGCCACCCCATGAATCGCAGCATGCCAGGCCTCCCTGTCCATTACCAACTCCAGGAGTTCACACAAACTCATGTGCATTGAGTCAGTGATGCCATCCAGCCATCTCATCCTCTGTTGTCCCCTTCTTCTCCTGCCCCCAATCCCTCCCAGCATCAGGGTCTTTTCCAATGAGTCAACTCTTCGCATGACACGCCAAAGTATTGGAGTGTCAGCTTTAGCATCAGTCCTTCCAATGAATACCCAGGACTGATCTCCTTTAGGATGTACTGGTTGGACCTCCTTGCAGTCCAAGGCACTCTCAAGAGTCTTCTCCAACACCACAGTTCAAAATCATCAATTCTTTGGTGCTAAGCTTTCTTTATGGTCCAACTCTCACATCCATATGTGACCACCGGAAAAACCATAGCCTTGACTAGACAGACCTTTGTTGGCAAAGTAATATCTCTGCTTTTAATATGCTATCTAGGTTGGTCATAACTTTCCTTCCAAATAATGTTCCTTCCAATTGATACAAACCACTGTCCTTGTGAAGTCTGATACATAAAAATATATCTAAGGTGCTCTTGACAATTTGGGCCAGTTCCATGGCCATCAGCTCTTTAAAGCCTCACAACAATTTTGTGGAAATAGGTAGGGCAGGGATTACCATGCCCATTGTATGGATGAAGAGACTGAGGCAGAGAAAACAAGTGATTATCTTGAAAAATAGAGTGCAATTGGGCTAGAATCATAGCCATAGCATCAGGTTTCAGGGCTTTTTAAAATCTCTACTCATTTCCCTAAAGATTTTGTGAAGGACAGAAGCCTCCCCAGGTTTTGCTCTAAATTCTTTTCCAGACATTTCACCCCCTGGCTAAGCCACATTGTCTTTCTCTCTATTTTTGAAGTGACTGGATACCGTGGAATTCCCAGGTAAACAAGAGAAATTGCCAAGTTATTTTACCTCTAGTCTCTCAAAAATTTAAAATCATGGAGGAGAAAGAACCTTGGAAAGCATCCCAACCTCCCATCCAAATTGAGAAGATTGTTTGGAGGGCACCCGTGTTCCTGATCTGGCTTGTCCATCTCTCTCTGCCAGATATAGGTACCCCTTCTTTCCCACCTCTTTTGGAAAATCTGCTAGTTGGCTGCTTGACTGAACGAATAAATTAGACTTGAGACAGGCCTGGGACCTGGGACCCTTTGCTGCAGTGCTGCCATGCTTGCACCTGGACACACCTCTCCTCAAGCACCAAAATAGAAAATAACTATATGGGACTAAAAATAACTGTGTGCATGCTCAGCTGGGGCAAATTCAGCACCCAAAAGATACAAACAAGACCAAAATACCCAACTGTCACCTTTGCAGCAAAGGGTCCCAGGTCCCAGCCTGTCTCAGGTCTTATTCATTTGTTTAAAGTCAACTAGCAGATATGAGGAATCTGGGGCAAAAAGCAAGGTACTGCTCATGCCCCTTGCACACAACACCACCTAAGGGTGGACAAAACACCTAAGCCACCCCTCTGCTGGAACCCTGGACACACCCCTACCCTCACCCCATGTAAGGAGGCCCCAGTGAAGCCTTGCCTGGGTTTCTTGACTGGCCTCTAGTCAATTTTTATTGTTTGGGGAAGGACAGGAACTCTGGTTGGTAACAGACCTAATGTCTTCTGGCTGGTGAGGGACTCATGCCTGAATACAAACTTCTCATGACGTTAGCACTGTAACTAGGAACTCTGAAGACACCAAACCCAAGTTAACTGTAGGATTTCAAACCATGTAGCAGGCTAGCAAGGGCATTATCTCTGGTCAAGATGGTGTTTTGGTAGACCTGCTAAAGGTTTTAGAAAACCAAGGCAACCTCCCCTTTCCCACTGCATATAAGATCAGCCCTGTCTTCAGGGAGCTGGCTCTGCTGGAAGGAAGGACTGGGGATCCAGGCCCACAGCGACTCACTCTCCTGGCCTCTGTCAGGGGTTAGCAGATGTAGCCAGGCACATTGCCATCAATTACTCAGTAGGAAGCAAGGGAGCCTGAAGCACAGGGAAGGGAAAGAGTGGCTAGTGGGAAGATTTCCAATCCTTCTGAGAAAAAAACAAATCCATTTCTTATCCATTCACCTCCTAGATCCTGCTTCCATCCCCCCTGGCTTCCTTGAGTCAGTGGCAAATCTGAGCTCTTTGTTGTCATCTTCTTTGCCTTGGTACTGGTTTCTACTTGAGCTTGCTAGGGCTGCTATTGCAGACCACCCTCTATCCATCAGCACAGCTGGCTCTTAGTTTGCTACAAGGGAAAGCTGAGATTTTTGTCACTCTGGTTCTGCTTCATTGCCTCCATTTCAGGGCTTGCCCCCTGAGACACGTAGCTCTTCCCTCTACCCACCCCTCTACCCCCATGACTTCTCCCAAACCTAAAGCTTTTCCCAGAAGCATCAATTTTAGAACCAAAGACACTGAAACTTGGACTTAATTCAATGGTGGCTATAGCAGTCACCTGCCTGGTGTGGCTTCCCATGCATCAGCGAAAGATTTCCTGTTCAGAAACACAATCCAATTGCTTGTCAAGGCAATAATAATAATAACAACTAATATTTACAAATAATCAAATATGTGCCAGGCACTGTGCTAAGCAATTTACATGCATATAATCATTTAATCCTCAAAAAAGCCTATGTAATAGGCACCACTATTATCCCCATTGTACATTTTTTTTTTCAGTTCAAGATGGTAGGCTGAGCACAAACATTTAAGTCCTCTCCCTCCAGAGACCTCATTAAAATAATAGTACAGAAATTTTAAAATGCATAAACCCACCACAATAAAAAGAACAGGAGGGGAGCCGTCAGCAGATGAGAAATTTAAATAAATTTCTGAAGTCAGAAAGCATCTGGAGGAGTGCTAACTGATGAAGCATAGTAGAGCAAACAATCAGTTTAAACTATGTGTGGAAGTGCTGCAGCTAGAGGCGGCCCGCCCACCTTGGAAACCTTAGCAAGATCTGGCCTTGCTACGACTGCAAGGATGACAAAGAGCAGAGTGAGACGGGAGGCCAGCAACAGGGCCTCACAACTGAGTCTCTGTACAGTGAAGAGCTGACCCCTAGACTCCTACTGGAGATGATCTGGCAGCCAAATATTTACTTGCCCACCTGAAAACAAAGGGTTTCTTCTTTACAGAAATTGAACAAAGTGTCTAGACAGAATGAAGACAGCTAACTGGGTGTCATTACCTCAGAGTTAGGCCTTCTGCAGTTTGCTATTTGGACCCTTCTCCCCCCCCACACCCGCATCCCCTCACTAAAGATTCATAACCAGCTCCTTTACCATCATCCTTAAGCAAAATTTGCCCATTGACAAGGTCTGCTCGTACACCCAGCTCCCAGTGAGACTCTCTATTGCCTCATTTTGAAAGATGAACAGGAAACATAGGAACATTAAACACAGAAAGCAAGGCTGGAACATTAGAGAGAAATCACAAGATAAATGGAACAAGCAGAGTTAAAGCAGGGAAATAGCTTTAAATAAAACTCCAAGTAGCATTCACAGAGAAATTTGAGAATATATTGCATCTGTAAAACAAGAATAGGAAGGTAGACAAAATAACAAAGGATACAACTGAGTTCTTTGCAAAACTTTTTAATGTAAACCTTGGTATATTGTTTTTATATTTTGAACCTCATGGACGTATTACTTATTTGAAATAAATGAGTTTAATTTGTTTAAATGATGAGCTCTTGGAAAATGAAAAATTTGATTGGCAAAGCTAAAAGTCATGAAAGGTGCGTTAGTTTTCTACTGCTGTGTAACAAACTACCACAGGCTTAGTGGCTGAAAACAACACACATTGATAATCTCACAGTTTCCGTATGGCAGAAGGCCAGGCACAGCACAGCAGGGTTTCCAGCTCAGGGCCACACAAGGATGCAATCAATCAAGGTGTCCCCAAGATGTATTCTTATCTAGATGCCAAGCTCATTCAGGTTGTGGGTAAAACTAAGTTCCTTAAGGTTGTAAGCAAACCCACAACTTCTAGAAGCCACTACTCTCTTTAGTTCACAACATGGTTGTCTTCTTCTTCAAAGACAGCAGAAGAACCTCTCCAACTTCTTCTGACTCTGACTTCTAGAACTCCTTTACAGAACTCACCTGATTAAGTCAGGCCCACACTGATTAAGTCAGGCCCACCCAGGATGATCTCACTTTTGATTAACTAAAAAAAAATGTTATTGGGGACTTGAATTACATCCACAGATTCCCTTCACCTTTGCCATGTAACCTAATCATTGGAGTAATGTCCCATCATATTCCTAGGTCCCACCCACAGTCAAAGGGAGGAGATTATACAGGGAATGTACACAGTGGACAGGACTCTTGACCTCCATCTTAGAATTCAGCCTGTGCTGTGCTTTGTCACTCAGTCATGTCTGACTCTTTTAGACCCCATGGACTGTAGACTGCCAGGCTCCTCTGTCCATGGGGATTCTCCAGGCAAGAATACTGGAGTGGGTTGCCATGCCCTCCTCCAAGGGACCCTCCCAACCCAGGGATTGAACCCAGATCTCCCGCATTGCAGGTGGATTCTTTACCATCTGAGCCAGCAGGGAAGCCCAAAAATACTGGAGTGGATAGCCTATCCCTTCTCCAGGGGATTTTCCCGACCCAGGAATCAAACTGGGGTCTCCTGCATTGCAGGCAGATTCTTCACCAGCTGAACTACCAGGGAAGCCCAGAGGATTGGAAATATCCCACAATGAAGAAAAAAATTATGATAAATAAAAGAGGAAAGAAAACCAATAAACAAACAAAAAAAATTCAAGAGGTTCAATGTGTATCATCCAAATATTAGAAATTCCAAAAGAAATGAAAAAGAAAGTTATCAAAGGAATACTATGATCAGGGACTTCCCTGTAGATCCAGTGGTTAAGAATCTGCCTTCCAATGCAGGGAACATGAGTTCAATCCCTGGTCAGGGAACTAAGATCTCACATGCCACAGGGCAACTAGAGAGTCTGAGTGCCACAACAAAGATCCAGCACAGTCAAAAAAATTTTTAAAAGGAGTACTATGATCAAATTTTACAACCTTAATGGAAGATATGAGTTTTCTAACTAAAAAGCCAACTAAGGGAATTCCCTGGCAGTCCAGTGGTTGGGACTCTTTCACTGATGAGGGCCCAGATTCAATCCCTGGCCAAGGAACAGGGATCCCACAAGCCTCATGGCATGCCCAAAAGATTTTTCTTAAGAAAAATAAATATAAATAGGATGTGAGAGTTGGACCAGAGGTGCCGAAGAATTGATGTTTCTGAATTGTCGTGCTGAGGAGACGCTTGAGAGTCCCTTGGAGAGCAAGGAGATCAAACCTGTCAATCCTAAATGAAATCAACCCTGAATACTCACTCATTGGAAAGACTGATGCTGAAGCTGAAGCTCCAATACTTTGGCCACTTAATGCAAAGACGGCCTCATTGGAAAAGACCCTGAGGCTGGGAAAGATTGAGGGCAGGAGGAGAAGGTGGACAACAGAGGATGAGATGGTTGGATGGCATCACTGACTCAATGGACATGAATCTGAGCAAGTTCTGGGAGACAGCAGAGGACAGGAAAGCCTGGTGTGCTTCAGTCCATGGGATTGCAAAGAGTCAGACATAACTTAGCAACTGAACAATAACAAATATAAGTAAAAAGCCAACTGAATGTCACGCAGAATTATAGTTGACCCTTGAACAACACGGGTTTGAGCTGCCCAGCTCCACTTTTACATGGAATTTTCTTTTCCAGTAAATTTCTACTACAATAATACAGGAACCACAGATATGATTATATGCAAATATTCAACAGTGAGGAGGGTTGGTGCCCCTAACTCCCAAGTTGGTCAAAGGTCAACTATAATTTTTTTTCAAAGCCCCAGTTTCCAGTCATGTGCAAGGTATACATGCTGAATGCTGGAAAACACTTATGAAAGAAATCAAACCTGAGTATGGGCTTCCCTGGTGGTCCCAGTGGTTAAGAATCTGCTTTGCAATGCAGGGGATGAAGTTTCAATCCCTGGTCTGGAAACTAAGATCCTTCTTGCTTTAGAGCAACTAAGCCCTCGCACTGCAACTACTCAAGCCTGTGTTCCACAACTAGAGAGTGTGAAAGCCACAAGGAAAAGATCCTGAATGATGCAGAAAAGATCCTGAGTGCCACAACTAAGACCCAATAAATAAATATCAAAAATATTCCTTCTAGGGCCTATATTCAGATAGGCAGCAGAATGGAGAGGCCCCTTGAAGCTGCCTGGCCAGGTGCCCTCTGCCCTGATGGCCTTCCCCACTTTTGTCCTTCCCCAGGACTAAAGGCCTGGAGGAGCTGAGCATGGGGCTAGCTTTTCGAATGTGGAGGTGAACGTGGGAGCAGAGATCATGAATAGCTCAGGGCGGTGTGTGGAGCAGCAAAAGCGGGATTGTGTGTGGGAGGCTTCGGCCAGGATTGCCTTGGCCCCTCCCCCTCAAGCTGCACATCTAGCTGGGGCTGGGGGTTGAGGGTCGGGGGGGCGGTGGGGGGAGTCTCAGCTCTGCTATTCTCCTCCCCTCACCATCCCCAGCACTAGCCCAGCTTCCCAGGCTGTTCTAAGAAGAGAGCAGGCTTCCTGTGTCCTTTGTCTAGGATGGCAAGTCTGGGACAACCAGGGGGGAGTGGGATCACCCCCACTTCCAGTCCCTGGAAGAGACTGAGACTAAAGCATCACTTAATAAAGACCCCCAAAACCCTAAAATACAAAAAACAAACAAAATATTCCTTCTATAATGGTTACCTTCCTCCCACCCTTCCCCCAACACAGACTGCTGCCGTGTCCTGCCCACCAGTTAGGCATATAAGATCCCCCATCCATTACACCATTGATCTCTCTGTCACTGACTCTGAGCTCTATCTTCAGACTTGAAACTGGGCAAGTACAGGGCTTGTAGGCCTGTGGGGTGCAGCCCAACAAAATTGCACACAACGATATACTGCTACACAACCACTAGAAATTAAAATTAAAAGAAATATCACACCAAGTTAAAAAAAATTTTTAAATCATGTATTTTATTTTTTTGGCTGCCCTGGTCTTCCTTGCTTTGCAGGGCCTTTCTCTAGTCTCGTTGAGCAGGGGCTACTCTTCATTGAGCTGCTCAGGCTTCTCATTGCAGTGGTTTCTCTTGTTGCAGAGCACAGACTCTAGGCATTTGGCCTTCAGTAGTTGCAGCACATAGACTCAGTTGCAGCTCATGGGCCCACCTAGAGCACTTGGGCTTCAGTAGCTGTGGGGCACGGGCTTAGCTGCTCCTCAGCATATGGGATCTCCCCAGACCAGGGTTGAATCCCGTGTCCCCTGCATTGGCAGGCTGATTATCCACTGTGCCTCCAGGGAAGTTTAATACCAAGTTTTGAAACGGATGTCAAACAACTGGAAATCTGATTGATTGTTGGTGACATTTTAAAATGGTACAACCACTTTGGAAAACATTTGGGTAGTATCTTTTAAAGTTGAACACGTACCTACCGTATGATCTAGTCATTCCATGCCTAGAGAGAAAAGAAAACACATATCCACACCAAAACTTGTACCCAAATGTTCTTTGGGCTATATTTACAATTGTCAAAGATTGGAAAGAACTCAAATGCCCAGTAAAAGCAAACAGATAAATTTTGATATAGTCATACCATGGAATCCTACTTAGCAATAAAAAAGAATTGACTTTTGATTCACACAGTAACATGAATGAATCTCACAAATATGACATGTGAAAGAAGTCAGACACAAAACTATAAATGCTGCATGATTCCAGTTATAAAAAATTCTAATCTGTAGTGACAGGGAGCAGGGCAGTGGTTGCCTTGGGATGGGGGGAATGAATTACAAAGGGGCCCATGGAAACATTGGGGAATGGTGCATATGTTTAATACCTTAATTGTGGTGATGGTTTTATGGATATATACATATGTCAAAACTTACAAATCGTGGGACTTCCCTGGATATCCAGTGGTTAAGATTCTGTGCTCCCAATGCAAGGGGCACAGGTTCAATCCCTGGCTGGGGAACTAAGATCCCACATGCCCCACAGTGGGACCTAAAAAAAAAAATCTTACCAATTTTATACTTTCAACATGTACAATTTATTGTGGCTACTTATGCCTCAATAAAACTGTTTTTTAAATTTATTTTATTTATTTGACTGCACTGGGTCTTAGTTGCAGCCTGTGGGATCTAGTTCCCTGACCAGGGATCCAACCCAGGCCCCCCACATTGGGAGCGTGGAGTCTTAGCCACTAGACCACTAGGGAAGTTCCAAAACTGTTTTTAAAGATTATAAAAATTACACGAACTTAATTAACCAAAGATCACAAATGAAGTATACATATGTATAATTCTATCATATGAAGACTGCAAAAATATTTTATTTTAAAACCAGAGGGAAAAATGAACTTCTAGGTCAAAGAAAAGCCTTTAATATATAAGATGAATACATTTGTCTTTTTTTTTTTTTTTTGATTTGCTCTGTTTTTATTTTTTTTTAATTTTATTTTATTTTTAAACTTTACATACCTTTTTTTTTTTTAATTTTATTTTATTTTTAAACTTTACATAACTGTATCTTTTACGAAGAAAAGGCCCACCAAAGCAAAAGTGGCCCATGAAAATCGTAAGACCTCTTTGTCTGCAGTGAATTATATTTTCAAAGTCACACTAATATAAACAGTATTTATTGGTTGTCAAATTTCAGAATCAGCCTATAAATAAAGCATGGTACATATAATCATAGCTATAGAAGAGAATGTAAATGTTATCAACCTTGGCAATGTAAAAGTACTTAATGACACATTTGAACAGAAACTATAGGTAGAATGGGGAAAAAGGTGGGAGGGCAGGGTACAGACCTGTATCTTACTTGAACCATATCATACTTAATCAGATAAAAGTGAAGAGCCAAGAGAGGCTCTCTATAGTTGATGGAACAATGGTTTACATACATTAATGTTATAATATTTAGTAATAGGACTATAATATTATATAGCTATACTGGGAGGCGTGGAGAAATGAAAGTGGGTGTACTGTTGACCACTGCAAATACATCTATCATAGGAGAAATCCAATAGGTGAATGTCTCAAGTTGATAAATCAAGCAAAGAGGACAGAAGCATATTATTTGGAGAAATAGAGGTCCGTCAATCAAAGAATTAAGAGAAAGGTTAAAAGTATCAGCCTCATGGAACTGAAGGTTGAGGGGAGAGAAAAGCAAAGGATTCTGCTTGGTAAATTCCAAGTGGTTCTGTAGTGTTTGATTTTTTTTTTTTCAACCAGGTCCATGTGTTATTTTAATAAAAATGAAGTCAACTTGGACTTGCCTAGTGGTCCAGTGGTTAAGAATCTGCCTGCCAATGCAGGGAACACAGGTTGGATTCCTGGTCTGGGAAGATTCCACATGCTGCTGAGTAACAGCAGCCAATATGCCTTTGCACCTAGAGCCCCTGCTCTACAAAAACAGAAGCCACCGCAATGAGAAACCCACGAACTGCAACTAGAGAAAGCCCATGCACAGCAATGAAGTCCCAGCACAGCCAAAAATAAACAAATAATTTTAAAAATGAAAACAAAAAATCTAACTACATTTCAAACACTAACTTCTGTACAGACTTTAAACAAACAAAAAATGAAGTCAGTTCTCTTGCCTCTGTTATTCTCTACTTGAGCATGGATCCCCAACTTATAACAATTCTAGATATGCGTGTGATGACTCAGTTAATATCTTTCTTCCCATTAGACTGTAAGCTCCATGAGGACAAGAAACATCTTTTTTCACGACAGTGCCTGGCATAGAATACTGCCCAGGAATCAGGGTTGTGCCACACATACAATGCTGGGAAATTCTCATTCAAAGGTCTATCCAAACTTCCCCTCTAAGAGCAACTGGCTGTTGAGATAGAAAATGCCCTAGGGAAATTCCTTGGTGGTCCAGTGGTTAGGGGTCCGAACTTACACCGCAATGGGAACACGTTCGATCCCTGGTCAGGGAACCAAGATGCCGCAACTTGCAGCCGAAAAAAAGAAAAGAAAGAAAATGCCTTGTCATGGAAAGGCAATGTCTCCCCAAGGAGAAGAGCAAGGATGGGCAGTAGATGAGAAAGGATCTAGTCAAATGATACCCCAGAAAGGGCTGGAAACCTTTCCTAGTGGGGGTGTGAGCTGAGGAAAATCAGGTATGTGATTATCCCTCCAGCGCTGAAATCCTCTTAAAAAGAACATCAAAGAGTGCCTTGAAGGGGAAAAGAAATTCTAAACGGACCGCCTACAGGGAGAGTAAAGAAGGGGGAAGAGCAGAGGCACCTCTTAGCCTAGGTGAGATGAGCCTCCAGCATTTTGACACCAGCTGGGTGATGGCCTCCTTTCTGTTGTCCTGGGCTTGTACCTGCCGGGGTAAGCAGAGGCTGGTCTATAGGATGCAGTAGATTTGGCGGTCCTCCCAGACTGCTCTGAAGAGGAATCTGGGAACTGTTTGGTGGCTGAGCTGTAGATTATCAGGGGTCAGAACAAGAGAGCCTGGAGTGGGGAGCAAGGGAAGCAGGCTGTCATCATCTCATAGAGCCAATTCCCTAAGAACCTGGGGGACACCTGGGCAATGGTTTGGACAAGGAAAGGTGACCTGTGGGGCCTCTCCCTCCTGACCTCAGCCCCACTCCTGGCCACTGCAAAGTCATGGGTAGAGAGATTTTTGAGGTTCAGACAACCCCTCAGAACCACCCTCTGTAGACTGGCTGAATTTTCCCGCAGAAAATCTTCTTATAATGAGGGGAACCCAGGGAATTCTCTTGAGGCCCAATGGTTATGACTCTGCATTCTCACTGCTGGAGGGCCTGGGTTCAATCCCTGGTCAGGGAACTAAAATCCCACATGCCACATGGTGCAGCCAAAAACAGTAAAAAAAGAAAAATCATGAGGGGAACCCAAAACAGGGTTGAAAAAAAGAGACATGAAGAAAAAAGCCACTGAAAAATCTCAGGTGGCCCTCCTGGAGGGGTGTGCAAGAGGCGAGATGGCTCCCAGGGAGAAGGTTCCTGGTCAGCAGATCTAGAGACCCTGCACCCAGAACTGCCTCTCTCCCTTTCCAGAGAGGCAACAAAGGGTTTGCTGGTTTCAGTTTTGTCTACCAGGTGCCTGGAACCTCCCTCCGGTCAGATTCCCCAGGGCTGAGTGAGTCAGAGTATATTCAATAAACACTGTGGTCACTCTCTTTCTAGAGTAAGTAAGTCAAAGACAGGCGTTTATTTGACCCATTTTGAACTACTGCTGAATGTAGCTTGGTTTGTAGCTGCTCCTCAGGAGACAACTGACAGGTTCATTCAGTTGAGGGAGGATGGGGAGTTGTGAGGAGAGAGAGAAACACGGAGGCCATTTCTCATCAGAGGCCATTTCTCATCAGTGGAGAGGGCTTGGCGTGGAAATCAGGAAAAATGCCCCTCCCCTGTTGGGTACAGTTCTCGGGGCCTAGAGCAAAGGCAGGACACGGTGTTCCTGCTCTCAGTGATTGAAAAAGCTGGTGATGGCACACGGCTTTGCAGCCGGGCTGGCAGCTTGCACTGTCCCCCAGTAGCCCAGGGAGTCTCAGGCCTTAGAATGCAGCTCCTCGGATGCCTCAGCCCTCAACATCCACACCCAGAGAGCAGCAGCAGCTACTACACTCTAGGGGCTGAGGAGCCTCTCTGTCGAGACAGCCTCAGTGTAGGTAAGGGATTGAGAGTGAACTGCTTTCCTCCTAATGGCACTCTACATTCAATATCATCTTCCTATCCTGTCCCTGAGGGCAGGAGAGTCATTAAGGACACACACTCTGGAGTCAGATCACCAGGGTTTGCAGCCCATCTCTTCCAATGGCCAGCTGTGTGGCCTCACACAGTTTACTCACCTTTTTATATATTCTTTAAAATTAATTAATAATTTATTTGTATCTGTACTGGGTCTTCATTGCTGCACAGGCTTACTCTGGTTGCAGTGAGTGCGGGCTTCTCACTGCGGCGGCTTCTCTCATTGTGGAGCGCGGGCTCTAGGGCAGCAGCTCAGTAGCTGCCGCACGTGGGGTCGGTAGGCGTGGCGCCCGGGCTCTAGAGTGCAGGCTCGACAGTTAGCGCCTGAGCTTAGTCGCTCCGAGGCATGTGGAATCTTCCCAGGTAGAGAGCAAACCCTGTCTCCTGCATTGGCAGGCAGATTCTTTAGCACTGAGCCACAAGGGAAGCCCTACTTACCTTTTTTGGTGCCAGTTTTTCATCTTTAAAATGAGAGCAACAACTGTCTTTAACTCACACAGTTGTGAGGATTCAATGCGATAGGTAACAGGCCTGGCACCTATTGAGTTCACTATGTAAGCTATTATTATATGGAATGAAAAGTTCTTTATTTTCTCTTGCATTCCACTGCTCCTCTAACTTCAGATACCTGCTCTTCCTTTCCCCAACTCCATTCCCATCCAGACATTGCAAGTGTTTCAATGCTTCATTTTCTTAAAGAAGAGAATTTCCTTTGGATCCTTTCCATCTCCTGTAGACCCTAGCACCAGATAATCATTGGCAACCAGAATTGGAAAGAAATTTTATAAATCATCTGGTTTAATTTGTTCTTTTTGCAGATGTCAAAAGTCAGAGCCAGAAAGATAAAGTGACTTAATAAAGATCATGCTGAACTAGAACCCCAGCTAACATCAGATGCCAAAGCCTAACCCACATTTAATTCTAGAAGATTCAACATATACCTGTTAAGGATCGTGTGTGTGTGTGTGTGTGCGCGCGTGTGTGTGTGTGAGTGTGTACATGTGGGCAAATGCATGTGGTAATAGTCCATACAGTGGGAGGGTTAAAAAATAGCCTCAAGTCACTTATCCTGCTGGGAAAATTGAAAATCTTGGGAGGTTGTGAGGCACTGTGTGTCTTGAGGAAACAGGGGTTTCCATTCTTTTGTTTTATGTATAGACATGGATCTAGATCTAGTTTTATGTATATATTATTTTATATGTGTGAAAATACAAATATGCATATAAGTATATATAACTGAATTGAGGTTCATGTGAAGAATTCTGTGAATTCTCCCACCATCTTTTTTTATTTAATTTATTTGGCTGCTCCAGCTCTTAGTTGGCAGCATGCAGGATCTAGTTTCCTGACCAGGGACCAAACCCAGGTCCCCTGCATTGGGAGTGTGAAGTCTTAGCCACTGGGCCACCAATGAAGTTCCCCCTCCATCTTTTTATGTATCATCCTTCTGCCCTAGTACAGTGAACATATCTATGCTAAATGATGGGGTTTGTATACACTCATACATGGAACTAAGATAGAATTGGTCTTGGGCACAGGTCCCTCTTGTCCTGCATGTACCCAGCAGGTCCTCACTCTAAAAGCAGATGAAAAACAGGTGTCACTATTTGTGGTGGGAGCTAAGGAAATGACAATTCAAGGAAGACAAAAAGAAAGCAGTGTAAGTCTCTGTGTGACCTGGAAGGTGAAGGAGACCTACTGATTACTCAAGGAAGGCTCAGCAGGGACCACAGGTAGAAGAGGCTCCTAGAAAAAGAACAGGCTTTGCTGAGAGCTGGAGAGTGACCATGAATAGATTGAAGTAATAAGTCCTGAATCAGGGGACCCCAGAGTGAAACCAAACTGGACTCTGGGTGTTCACATAAAAATGATTCACAGAGTATGTTTGTCCCCTGGAGAGTCTTTATGTGTTGAGAAAGGCACAGTGGTAGTTGTTTACAGCTTACTGTGAAGCAGTGTCCAGCGGAGTCTAATCAGGTGTCATGGTCTGGAAGCCATGTTCCCAGGAAGGCAGGGAGGAGACCCAAGCTGCTGAGTTTGGTGCCAATTTCCTTACCTTCCATAAATCACCCCCCTAGACTGCCTTGTCCTACCTCCTTCTGGTCAGTTATGACTGAATTCTCTCTTGTAACCTGAGACTGACTCTGAAACTTCCTCTTCCAAAGAAAATGCTAAATAGGGTGCAGTGAGATTCTAGGTCTAAAGCCTTTAGTCACCTCACATGGATTTTGGTACTGAGGTGGACCTCGGTATATTTGAATGGATGAAAGGAGAAGGGAGGAAAAGGGGAGAGGAGGGATGGGGCAGTGCATTATACAGGTTTCCCTCGAACAGCAAGGAATTCAAACCCATCAATCCTAAAGGAAATCAATCCTGAATATTCATTGGAAAGACTGATGCTGAAGATGAAGCTCCATAGCTTTGGCTATCTGATGCGAAGAGCTGCCTCATTAGAAAAGATCCTGATGCTGGGAAAGATTGAAGGCAGGAGGAGAAAGGGACAACAGAGGATGAGATGGCTGGATGGCATCACCGACTCAATGGACATGAGTTTGAGCAAACTCTGGGAGACAGTGAAGGACAGGGAAGCCTGGCATGCTGCAGTCCATGGGATCACAAGGAGTCAGACATGGCTGAGCAACTGAACAACAGTTCATTTCTCACTTTCTTAGAGCAACCACTTTGTCCCAGCTTCCAGCTACTCAGAGTTCAGGAACTCAGAGCGTCCTGCTAGGCAATCACAATTGTTTTTAATCATAAAAAAAAAATGTATTTACATGCTTCTTTAAAAGTAAAGTTTAATCTCAGGAAACAGAAAGTGAAAACAATGGTTATTTGGCTCATCTGCAGACGCTGAGCCACCAGCAGAGAGAGCGTTGTATGAAAGACAAACTTCCCTGACTTCCCAGTTTTTTTCTTGGCTGCCTCTGGATTGATTAATTTCAGAGAAACTGAAGAAGATCCAAGGAAGAGCCATCAAAATAATTTATAAAAGGAAGAAGCTACTGAATGGTATGAGAAGCTTCCAGTGAAGGGCAAGAAAAGCGGAGGGGGAGGCCCTGAAGGCTGAAAACTAGGCAGTCACTGGGACTGCAAAGCTGCAGGTAGCCGGAACCCAGCATCAGGCCAGGCACTCTGGGAGATCAGAAGGAGCTCAAGGCTTGGCCTTCACCCACAAAGGTAGGGAGACCAGTCTATGACCACAAAAGGACAAATTGCAGTCCAAGCCCAAAATACAAGGGCTGCAACAAGGCACTCACTCTGATATGTGCCAAATGGTACAGGGAGAAGGTCTCAGTACTCAGCACTCAAAGGAGGATGGGACCTCTGAAAGTGATGGGGCTGGAGCCTAGGGGAGGGACACGATGTGGCCAGGCAGAAAAGAGGGAGAGAAACAGAGGTTGTAGAAAATGCAAGATCAAAATGCAGGAGGCAGGGTAGAAGCAAGGAAGAGTAAGGAGCCTTGCCTGGTGGAGCAGGCAGCTGTTGGGGTGGACTACCCTGAGATGGGCGTTAGCAGAAGAGTTTGGATTCTATGCTACAGGCCGCTGAGCAGGGGGGTGTCTTGACACCAGCCATGCTTTACCATGATGACTCTAGTGATCATGGTGGATCAGAGGTGGAGACAGGGAGACCAAGCCTAAGACTACATCCCTTAAGAAACCTCCTGAGCTCCAGCCACTGAATATATGCTCTAGTGCAGAGAGGGGCCAGGCTTCACCTGACAAAACAGCTAGAGCTCAAGCATATCTCCAACAGATGCAGTGTGGCCTCCACACCCTGAGACCACGGCCTCCGTTCTCTCAGACCCACGAAGCCCACGGAACTGGTTACCATTCCAAGCACAACTTGGCAAGCTTAGGCCAGGACCAAGGACAGATTTCTGGGCAGATGATATCTCTGTTATAAATAGAGAATTTGACTCCAGGTGGGAAATTCAATTTGTGGGAGCAGATGAAATCTTCTGAAACCAAGATCTGATTTCACGAGCAAATGTCCTTTGGTCTTAATGAACAAGAGGAGGAGATAAAGAAAAGAAGCTATAATTAGACTTTTGCCTTAAATAGGAGGCCTTTTGGATTACCAGGGAACTGCCTGCAGTGCCTTAACAAATGCCTCTCATTTCAGAGCCATGACTTTTGAGGCAGAGAATGCCATTCAGTATCGATGCATCACTTAGGGATGGTGGCAAAGTGCTTTTCGCCCTGTTATTCATTAGGCATCCTCATCTCCAACCGCTCTCCTCTCCCCCTCCTTTCCCCAGGCCCACCCCACCAGAAGCCAGGAGAGGCTTCTGCAGGTTGAAAAAATGAGATCTCGCGACAGAAAAGTTAATCAATTGACTCCAGGTCAAACAGCAAGTTATTGACAGTCCAGCAGTGAGAATGTTCTAGTCAGGCCTTGCTGGGGGTTATTGCTTTAGCCCACTGAGACACACAAACTAACGCTGGCTTTTCCTTGCAAAACTAATTTTTTTTTTTCCTTTCCTATCTGGTGAAAGGCAGCCAAAGGAACAGGAAACAAGGTCCAAAAAAGACAGAGGTGAGGAAGAGAGACATTTAGTGACAGAAAAAGAGAATGGGAGAAGCCAGCTGAACCCTCCAGGCCTGGTGTTCCTGACCCCTGTGCTTTGCTCTGGTGGAGTCAGCATGGAAAAGAGGTGGGGATGGTGTCAGCAGGAAACAATTGCTTCCTGCCGGTGTGGTCCTGGACAGTTAGCCAATCTGAGCCTCAATTTCCTCATCTGTAAATGGGGATTATAGCAGCCTTACATGCCTCACAGGGTTATTGTGAAAATCAAATAAAAGCCAACTATGGTGCTAGTGGTAAAGAGCCTGCCTGCCAATGCAGGAGATGTAAGAGATGCAGGTTTGATCCCTGGGTCAGGAGGATCCCCTGGAGGAAGGCATGGCAACCCATTCCAGTATTCTTGCATGGAGAAGCCCATGGACAGAGGAGCCTGGTGGGCTACAGTCCATAGGGTCGCAGAGTCAGACATGACTGAAGCAACTTAGCACACATGCAGACAAGGATTGTCTGAAGGCAAACCAGGAAAGGGCTCCATACCCTCAAAGTCCTCAGCCACCTGCCTCCATGGCAAGCATTCCCACTATTAATCACACGTTTGGAGAAGGACATGGATAGTTTACTCTTGACAAGAATGCAAACTGTTGGGAATTCCCTAGGGGTCCAATGGTTAGGACCTTTCACTGCAGGGGGCACAGTTTCCATCCCTGGTCATGGAACTAAGTTCCCACACTGCAGCATCATGTGGCAAAAAAAAAAAAAAAAAAAAAAAAAGAAAGAAAGAAAAAAAAAACACACAAAAAAAGAAGAAGAAGGCAAACTGTTGGGAGGGGAACTCATTGGCCCACTAGCAATACTGGAGTGGGTTGCCATTCCCTTCTCCAGGGGATCTTCCTGACCCAGGGATCAAACCTGGGTCTCCTGCATTGCAGGCAGATTGTTTACCATCTGAGCTACCAGGGAAGTCCCACTAGCATGCAGTAGCACATTAACAGGGGCTTCCCAGGGGCTTCCCTGATAGCTCAGTTGGTAAAGAATCCACCTGCAATGCAAGAGACCCCAGTAGGATTCCTGGGTTGGGAAGATCTGCTGGAGAAAGGATAGGCTACCCACTCCAGTATTCTTGGGCTTCCCTTGTGGCTCAGCTGGTAAAGAATCCACCTGTAATGCAGAAGACCTGTGTTTGATCCCTGGGTTGGGAAGATCCCCTGGAGACAGGAAAGGCTACCCACTCCAGTATTCTGGCCTGGAGAATTCCATGGACTATATAGTCCATGGGATCGCAGAGTCAGACACAACTGAGCAACTTTCACTTCCACTTTCCCAGGTTGTGCTAGTGATAAAGAATCTGCCTGCCAATGCAGGAGACATAAGAAACCGGGAGGTTCCATCCCTGGGTGGGGAAGATCCCTTGGAGGGGGGCATGGCAACCCACTCTAGTATTCTTACCCGGAGAATTCCATGAACAGAGGAGCCTGGCAGGCTACAGTCCATAAGGTTGCAAAGAGTTGGACATGACTGAAGTGATTTAGCACATATGCATGCATCACATTAACAAGAATTCATTTATCAGATTAGTGCGGACCCCCAGGGCTTTCAGGGGAGGTAGATTTAAACACCCTTTCTTCCCTAAAGTCTTTCAAGAGACATTTATCTCTGGGTGATGTTTTCCTTCCAAAAAGCTACAGATGCATCCTTCTGTAAGTCTGCGGCCCCATGAAAAGCAGTGGACATATGTTCGATCCTCCTTTGGGTTTTTTCCAGGGGAACCATAGGCACAGAGAAGTTAAGTCAAGTATCCCTGACCACACTGTGGCCCAGCCAGGATGGAGAGCCTATCAGTTCAGAAGCACCCAGGCCTCTGCTCACTAGCCTGGGAACATGTCCTGTCATCCATCCAGTTTCTCCTTTCCAACTTTCACCCCACTCCCACCCCAAGCCGCAGAGATGGAGTAAGGGCTGGGAGGGCGTGTCCTGGCAGCAGTGTCCCAAGCACACGCCTGGACTCCCTTGCGGGGAAGAGCTATACTGACGGCAGCAGCAGCAGCAGCAAGCACTTGGCATCTGACAGGCTCCGTCAGCATCAATTTAAATTGGTGTTTTGCTTCCTAACTCCAGGAGGGCAAACATGCCTAAGATGCCAGCAGGAGGGAGAGAAGGAAGGCACACAAGGAAGCAATGGATGATTCCCCAGAGTCTGTCAATTCAGTTCCTACTCTGAGGCCTTCCTGAGCCACTGGTCCTCTCTCCACAGGGCTCCCTGTGCAGGAGGGGGGTGGACAAGGAGGGCCAGTAGTGCAGAAGCTCTAAAGGAGAGAGAAAGAAAGATGGGGGTGGGGGAGGGGAGGAAGCTCCAGAGTAGGGCCAGGGCAATGACAGGGTGCTGGTGGCGAGATTTTCTTACTCCTCGCCCTCAGTGGCCTCTCGTTAGACCCTGACTCCCAACTCCCCTGGAGAAAAATTCTGTCTCACCCTGCTTTGGCTGTGCTTGGCTTCAGGTCTGTCCCAGGGCACTTGTTAAATACAGAGTCTGGGGGGTCCTGACTGGCCCAGGAACCAGCCTTTTCACTGCAATGGGGTTGAGGCCCACAGCTGGGGAAAAGCCCCCCTACCCCATGGCACACCAATAAAAGGTCCCTGGTCATTGTCTCATTCCCCTTCCAGCTCTGCCCTCCAAGAGGTGACAGGCAATCTGACAGATTTATTCAGGTGTGTGCATTAATAGGCACTAATGACTTAATGCGCTGTCCATTGTAGATAACATGTGCAATTTACCAGGACCTTCTGGAGACTGGGCCTTAACCCAAAGGAGAATTTCTGGCACATGCAACTGGGGGGTGTGAGGAAGGGGAGGCTTGGGTCACACCAGGTGGGAGGCTGCCACTGCTCTCTAGGGGTGTGGCTGGTTCTGCAGGAGAAATTGAGCTTCACGAGAAGACAGGCTCCCCCTAGACTTCACTTCACCCCAACACTCCAAACCGTTTTAGTCATTCTTTTCTGTTCACCACAGTCTTCGATAGAGATAATGGGTCAGAAGCAAGCAGGTTCTGGGATGATGCGTTCACTCAGAGCTTCTCGAATAGGGGTCTCTGTAGCTCTTGTGGGATACACAGAGCCACAGGATTAACACAGTGCACCTTTATGGAGCTTCAGGGCATGCCAGGATATTGGAGTTATGCAATACTGACATGGTAAGTCAAACACCAGTGTGCTATGGGGGTAGAATCTGAAAATTCACATTTCTGAAATAAAAGGTAAGACTTTGAAGAAGAAATACAACACTTGGGGCCATTTTGGACTTTACCTTCGGATCCTCATTTATTCTGTTCTTAGGGATTCCACTCGTGTGTGTGTGTGTGTGTGTGTGTGTGTGTCTGTAAAGGTTGAGAAGCACTGCCAATTACAGTCTGTGTTTACCTAATATAGATTGGTTTATCGGACTGTCTACGACTAGGATGGAGACATTTTGATGGAGGACAGAGATTGCATGTGGGAAACACCCAGAGCCTGAGGGACTATCTAGGGAAGGGCACAGAGGATCCAGAAAGAAAGGGGCTTACTGAGGGGAGGAGTTGGGGAGGTGGCATACTGAAAGGAAATCTTGTTAAACCAATCTTCATTGGGTAAGTGAGATGAGCAGAAGCAGGGATGGCTAAGGAGCCAGCAACGCCAAAGAGGCCTGGGCTTCATGAATATAAATAGTGTCTCTCTGACTTCAAGCCTCAGAGAAGAGCCAAGACCCCATTTCGGTCACAGGGCATCACTGTAGGAAGAACCCTAGTTCTGACCCTGGGGGTTCCCCTGCTGTGACTGGGTGCTTCCCTGCTTCCCTAGCAAGTTGTGTGGGAAAGGGATACGAATGGAGCCTGGGAAGCTGGGAGATAGCTGGGACCTGCAGAATGAGCAGGTGGCAGGGCCTGCTGGGCAGCTGCGTTAGAGGGGAGAGGGTACCAGCCAGCAAGGCTTGGGAAAGGACTAATGGGCAGTTTGCAGCTCATTAGCCTGGGAGTTGGTCCCTTAATATCTCCCAGCCCACACTGGGTGGGTAAGTTCAACTAGCACACGAAGGGCAACTAAAAACCCTCTTAGGGAATTTCCTGGTGGCCCAGCAGTTAGGGGGCTTCCCAGGTGGCTTGGTAATAAGGAATCCACCTGTCAAGCAGGAGACATGGGTTCAATTCCTGGATTGGGAAGATCTCCTGGAGAAGGGCATGGCAACCCACTCCAGTATCCTTGCCTGGAAAATCCCATGGACAGAGGAGCCTGGCAGGCTACAGTCCATGGGGTCACAAAAGAGTCAGACACGATCCAGTGACTACATAACAACAACAACCAGCAGTTAGGACTCACGCTTTTACTACTGAGGGCATGGAAGTGAGTGTGTTAGTTGCTCAGTCATGTCCAACTCTTTGTGACCCTATGGACTGTAGTCCGCCAGTCTCCTCTGTCCATAAGATTTCCCAGGGAAGAATACTGGTTGTTGTTGTTGTTGTTGTTTAGTTGCTAAATCTTATCTGACCTTTGTGACCCCATGCACTGTAGCCCACCAGGCTCCTCTGTCCATGGAATTTCACAGGCAAGAATACTGGAGTGGGTTGCCATTTCCTTCTCCAGGGGATCTTTCCGACTCAGGGATCAAACCCTGGTCTTCTGCATTGCAGGCAGATTCTTTACTGTCTGAAACCACCAGGGAAGGCATGAGATGCAGCCCAAAACAAACAAACAAAAATCGAACAACAACAACAAAAACAGATAAAAAACCCTCTTAGCTCATGTTGATGTATGGCAGAAGCCAACACAATATTGTAAAGCTATTATCCTCCAATCAAATAGAAAAAAAAAGCCCTCTTAGTAGACTTCCCTGGTGGCCCAGTGGCTAAGACTCTACTCCCAATGCAAGAGGTCGGTGTTCGATCCCTGGTCAGGTATCTAAGAATTCACATGCCGCAGCTAAAGATATCACAGGCCACTAGGAAGATCAAAGATCCTGAGTGCCACAACTAAGACCTGGTGAAGCCAAATAAATAAATATTTTTAAAAATAAAAAGTCCTGCTTTCTATCCTCCATAGTGACAAACCCTTTGAAATGGACTTTTCCTTCTGCATCTATCTTTCTGGCCTTCTGCTTTTCTGGTAGCTCCTAGTTTCCCCCTGGATCCCGGGAACTTGGGAGTTTGGCCCCAGATGCTTTAGGATCTGTGGGCGTCTTGCTGATAGGCACGAGGGAGACAAAGGGCTGAAATATTACAAAGTGGGTTTTCTCCTTGATCTTTCTAATTACGCCATCCCTCCTTCGACCACTCCTGCACCTGCCTAGTTTCCCAGGGGCTGGGCCCCCTTGCTGCCTTAGGCAGATGCACTTCCTGCTCTTGCCATTGGCCATTGGCGATATTCTGCTCTTCAGTTATTCATCTTTTCCTGGATGCTAGTGGATGACTGGGTTGTCCCAGCAGAGGTAGGGAGCTGAGTTTGTCTCTGGAAAAGGCTGTCTCCACTGTACAACCCCAGTTGGAGACATTATCACCGTTGCAGTCAAATTGGCATGGGTTCAAGTCTTGGATTAGGCCGTAGCAGCTGTGTGACTTTGTGGAGATTATTGAACCTCTCTGAGCCTTCATTTCCCTTTAAAGTAGTCACAATCATACTACCTACTTTCTCAGGTTTATTGTGAGGATTACATCTGCAAATGCACACAAAATGCTAGCATGGGGCCTGGTCCATAATAAGTGCTCAATAAAAGTTAGCAAGTGTCATTATTATCACTATTCATTGTCATTCTGTGGTTGAAATTCAGGTTCCATTACTTATTGCTATGTGAGTCTTGGCTACTTCCTCCTCCGTAAAATAAGGATGATCATGCTCCCTAAGTAAAAGGGTTGTGATGATCATGAAATGAGTTAATGCATGTAATGCTCTCAGGGCTGGCTGGAGGTCCTACCAGGGAAGTGGAACTAATTGTATCCCCTGGGATGAAGAACCGTCTGCCTTTTCCTAGGAGCATTACCAGAGTGCCCAGCTCGTAGTGAGTGATGGGTGGATGAATGGTGGTCAGTATTACCATTATTACTGAAGGCCGAGAGAGTTTCTGTCCATTTATTCCTGGATTTTCAGTTAAAGGTGAGTTGGGTCACTTGATCGTAAAGTGTTGATTACAGTCTAAGGTACCAGTGAGGCTGGGCTGCCTCCATCCACTCTCAGTGTGCCAGGGAGCAAAATAGTGCCACTTATTAGCTTTCTCTCAATGTATTGATTTCAATAGGAAATAAACTTTTGGATGGAAGATCATCATTTGTCATCCAGTTGTCATGAGATTTGAAGAGACTAAAAGTTCATCCCAAGGGGATCTTCCTCACCAAATTTCAGTGTGACTGGATTGAGGGTCCCAATTTGACATGCAAGTGTTTATTTTGCTGCATTTGGGTGCCACGTTAAGAAGGTTGAGGAACCTTCTCTACCCTGCCTCTGGCTCTCCCTCCTCCCTGGTGAGCAAAGGGGGTACACACAGTTTGTTAAACAACAAAAACAAATCCTACTATGTGATTCTTGGAGGGGTATGGAGGGTAGGAGAGGGAGTTTTCCTTTCCAAAATGAAATCTGTCAATGTGCACACTGGCTGAGAACTCATTTTGGCCAAGAGTAAGACACAATACATCACTTCAGACTGGAAAAAAGCAGAGTGAGAACAAACTGGGGAGGCTTTTAGGAGCCGACTAGGAGGCAGATTCCTCTGGAGAAAGAATGACAGCTACCATGTACTATGATCTTTACTTCCATTATCTTATTTAAATAACTCCAATAACCCTGTGAGGTAGGTTCTGCCAGCATCTCCATCTTGCAGCTAAGGCTTAGAGAGGTTAAGTGACCTACCTAAGGTCACACCTCTAATAAAAAGCAGATTCCAAAAGCTGTGTACTTAATCACTATTCTTTTTGTTTTGTTTGTTAAGATTTTGGCTGCACCACACGGCATATGGGATCTTAGTTCCCCGATGATCGAACCCACGCCCCCTGCATTGGCTGTTGAGAGTCTTAACCATGGGACCAGGAGGGAAGTCTCCTTAATTACTATTCTAGACTGGACCATGCCTCACTGCTCACCCAGGAGCCCTCACACATGCATGTGTCCAGTGTTACAGTCCCTCCCAACACTCTCTCCCCTTCAATACCCCTTATTTACTTGTGTTTACCACACAGCAGATTGACTGGAGCCTGGCATCTGCTCCCAGTGAGCCCAGCAAGCAGCAGAAGATGGCTAATCAGAGTCACAAAACGCATTTGTTTTCGTTATTAACCCATTGAGTTTTATTGTAAGAACTGGTACAAACCAACTTGTTAGCATGCGTGCATGCTAAGTCTCTTCAGTGATGTCTAATTCTTTGCGACCCCATGGACTATAGCCCACCAGGCTCCTCTTTCCATGGGGTTTCCCAGGCAAGAATACTGGAGTGAGTTGCCATGCTCTCCTCCAGGGGATCTTCCTGGCCCAGGGATCGAACCTGAGTCTCTTATGTCTCCTGCATTGGCAGGCAGATTCTTTACCTCTAGTGTCACCGGGGAAGCCCCAACTTGTTGGCATGTGTTATTAATATTAAAATTAATAAGGAAAGAACTGGGTAAGGATCAGGGAACTCTGGAGGGGATGCCCACACCCCTGAGACACCACCCCCAAGGAAACCAGCCAGAGACTGTCTGACTGCAAATAGCATTATTCATACTGGACAGCTGGTTCCTAGGCCTCCTCTCCAGTCCCTGGAGACAGGAGGCCAGCTCTTCCCCTCTTCTCTTCACCTCTCCCTTTTGGAAGGATTAGAAATCAAGTCTGAGTCACTCCCCTGGCTAGACTAGACTTCTTTTTCCTTCCAGCATGTCTGTGGCCCCACGTGTGATCTGTGTGTGTGCCCGTGTGTATGTTGTGCTCCCCACAGCATCTTCCTGCCTGGGGGTCTGCCTGTGCATTTGCCCGGGAAGGCCATGTGTTTCACTCCCTCTATGTCTTTACTTTTGCTTACCATCCATATTTAATAATTCCACCGGCTTGTTTTCCCCAGCCTAGGCTACCCCCATCCAGATGCAGGGAATTTCCATCCTTTCTTTTCTTTCACAGTAGGAAGTGCCAGGAAGGAAGCAAAAAGTGTGCTCAGTGGATGGATGGCCAGATCTGCTAGTCAGCTACTCCACTGATGATCCCAGGTGCGAACAGACACAGAGCCCTGCACCCGGAGCTTTTCTCTGTATTGTGGAAAGTCCACATAGCTCACACGACCATCCTCTTGCCCCATGATGGCCCTCCAGTATCTTCTGAGGCTTCACCCAAATGCTTACATAGAACTGGGGGTGGGGAAAAGATTCCAACTGGAATGGGTCCCCTTTTCCCAACAGCCTCCCTTCCAGAATCCAAGCACACAGAGGAAATTGAGATGGGCTCACTTTTCACCCTAGAACTGCTGAGGCTCAAATATGCCAATGTTAGCTGTGTCTGGGAGGGGCCTCTGACATGGGAAAAATTAGCAGGCATTCCAAATCACCAGAGGCTTTTCTGTTCCACCCTTTCCTCCTGTTTTTCTTTTCCCTGGACTCAACTTTGCCCTTCCAGACCCACTGACCAGTTTCCCAGGCCCTCTGGATCCCCACTAAGGCCACCTTTTAAGGGAGGAGATCTGCCTTTCTTCTAGATCGCCAAAACTCTTCCAAAGGGGTCTGGAGCCACCAGGGAGACCAAGAGCCTTTCTTTTTGTTGTGTTTCTTTTTGGCGCGCCACGGGGCATGTGGGATCTTAGTTTCCCCCCAACCAGGGATCTAACCCGTGTCCCCTGCAGTGGAAGCAGAGTCTTAACCACTGGGCCACCAGGGAAGTCCCCCAAGAGCCTCTCTTGAATCTCAGTTGCTACATGTTTAGTATTCACAGCGTGTCTCTTAAAAATGTCCTGAGATCATTCATCAGGCACTGTGCTGTGTGCCTGGCTACTCTCCTTTAGGGTGTGTGTGTGTGTGTGTGTGTGTTGTGCAGGACCCTCCCCCCATCTGCTGGTGAACACAAACACGCACACACACCTTAACCTCCTTCTCTTCTCACCAAACCGACTGCATGCTCAAAGTGGACCTCTGCCAGCCGGCGGATCGCGCCCTTCCTGTGGTGGGCTCTCCAGGCTGGGCCTGGGCTCGAAACAGCTCGCACTCCAGTGCTGGGGAGAGGCGCTGCGAGCTGGAGCCGGAGCCGAAACTCAAGGTGCGTGTGGACGCCGGCGGTGGTAACCAGAAGGGGGGCTGCAGGGCGGGCAACCCCAGCAGAAGGCGAGTAAACCCCAGGGGCGAGGGGGTGCTGGAGGCAAGGTCAGGGGCCAGGGAATGAAGTCCCGAGGCAAGCGGCTCCGTGGTCCCTTCTCCGCAGTTCATTTCCCCGCCCCCATTTCCCCCACTTTCCCCGGGTTCACTTTGGAAATGGGCTTGTCTTCTTAGCCGCCAGCAGTTTCCCCGGTAGAGCCCAGCCGGAACGGTCAGGTTCAAGAAGTGAGGCAGCGCCGGGCTGGGGAGCTGGGTTGGTGGGGTTGTATCTTGCGAGATTCTTTCCCCAATTGTCAATGTTGTGCTTATTTTTAGTTGTGACCCGAGCCGGCAGCTGTGCCTTTAAGCCGCGTTCCCATTCGGGGAAACCGACGCCAGCACTCGAGGGTCGGGAGGCGCTGGAGAGGCCCCTCGTTCCCTACTCCCCTCTTTCCTCCCCCTCCCCTCCCCTCCCCCGCCCCCTCTTCCCTCCCCTCTCGGCCGTCCGGCCGCCTCGCCGCCATCCGTCACCTCGCCGCCGCCTGCCGCACTCCCGGAGCGAGCGAGACGAGCGAGCCACGGCGATGGTGCCGCCCGCGGCGCAGCCATGGAGCCCGCCCGAGGAGCCCGCGCGCGCCGCTGCCAGCCTGCCCGCAGCCCGCCGCCTGCGCGCCAGCTCCCCGCGTCCCGGGCCAGCTGCTGCCGCCCCGCCAACCTTCACCCGCCCCACCGCCCGGCGCCACTGAGCCCCACGCCCGTGCCGGGCTCGGGAACACGGGCGCCCTAGTCCCGCCGCCGTCGCCGCCGCCACCGCCGCCGCGCCGCGGAAGAGCAGGAGGAGGAAGAGGAGGCGGAGGAGGAAGGTAAGAAGCGCGCTGCTTCCAGGGGGGCGCGCCCGCAGTCTCAGCCCGGCTGGGGGTGAGTCGCGGCGGGAGCGTGCCGCCCCGGGGCCGGCTCGGGGATGCCGGGCGCTTTGGCGCCCCCGGGAGCCGGGAACCGGGGCGGGGGGCGCCCAGCGTCGGGCCGCCCGGAGTTTGGGCGGTCTATGGCCGGGGGGAGCAGCCGGTGGTGTGCCCGCTGCCCCGGTGAGTCGCCGGCTTGGCGGGCTCGCCTTGGCCGCCGAGGGTGCGGATTCAGGAGCCGAGCTCAGGGGAGCTCAGCGCCTTCATTATGGAGCCTTTGTGTGCGCGCCGGGGCCGTGGGCACAGTTGGGAGAGCCGGCGAGACACGGGGCCTGGCTGCTGGGAGGTGGCCACTTAGCCGGGGTACCCCGAGAAGCCCAAGCCTCGGGGCTGCCAGAAACAGCTGTCTGAAGCATGTGCGTGGTTCCCGGGGCCATGTTCACACGAGGACACGGACGCACACACAGCCTCACCGTATACCCGGCGCTCAGCTTACAGAGTCACCCCCAGCCAAAGAGGAAACACACACACACATACACACAGCTACAGTTGCCCCCCCCACCAGGATGCTAATAAAGCAGTCACCCAAACACAGACCCCTACATGCACCCCCTCCCCAGCACTGCTAACACATGTACACCCACACACACAGACACACACACACACACACTCGACTCCCCAGCTGGGTGTTTTGGAGCTTGGAGAGTATGTCTGTGAATGAGTGTGTTGTCTCAGAGAAACTACATGACAACTGCACATCACTGCAGATGCAGTACCTGCCCCTCAAGACACACACAACCGCCCCATCCCAAGGTGCTGCTGTGGACCCCTCCACCAGGGCCCTTAAGAACTCCATTCTGGCCAAAAAACGTTCCCAACTCTTGTAGTCGTGCCCATTCATACCCAAGCTCGTGGGCCTCTCTTGCACACACACACACCCTCTCTCACGCACACGCACACACACACACACACACACACACACTGAAACCACTACAGGGGCAAAAATGCTTGACACCATCCCGTTAGAAGCAGCTAGTATGCCCACCATTTGCCACCAAAGAGCCCTTGATTACAGTATACCCCCGATTCTGCCAGACCTGTCCTCTCCCCTCTGCATCTTAGTCCAGCTGCAGAGCCCTAGAGTCCACCGGGTGGTCTCTACCTCCTGCAGGTCTTGCGGAGGGCGGGGCAGTCCCTGGACTCTGCCCTGTATCACAAACTGCTCTAAGAGCAAGGCTGCCTTGGGGGCGCCCTTCTTGGCGTGGAGGGTGGGGGACTCTATGCTGACGCAGAAAGAAGCCCCAAGTGAGTTTTCTCCCCTGGAAGTCTTGGGGTAAAAAGCACACACTTTGGCCTTGAGGGCCCCCGGCTGTTGTGGCGATTCAGCCACCAGGGCCATCAGCTGGGGGGACCTTGCCCCTCCCTCCCTTTCCGGGCCTGTCAAGCTCACTGCAGGAGAAACTGGGGAACCCAGTTTCCTGGGAGCTGAGAGAGGCTTCCCAGGAAGCCTTTGCTATTTCCTCTGAGCCAAAGACTCTCGGCTCGCCCCTGGGAAACCTCAACAAGACTTGGCCATGCCCAGGCAGACATGCTAGCTTCTATCCAGTTTCGTAGCTTATTTTATTTTATTTTTTCATGTGAGAGAAGCAATTCAATCTCGGCAGCTTGGTGTGAGGGTACCCTTGAGGTGAAATAAGACGTGATGTATGATATGTGTGGAGGGGAAGCAATTTGCTGTGTGTGTTGTGGGGGAGAACTAGTGGTTTTGACTGGTTTAAGTGGAGACGCCAAGTCAGACTGTAGCCTTTGGTAAAATCGTGACTGAGATGCTTCGACGTCAGAACCCCTTCCCTGCACCCCTCCGGTCGGCTGCTCGGCGCCTCTGGGTCCCCTCCCCCACTCCCTTAGATGCTTAGATGGGGCTTAGCTCCCAGCTCAGTCAAATCTAATGACAGAATCCTGGTCTGGCCTAGGTGTTAATAGCTGATGGCGGTGTATTGCCTTTCCCATTCAGTTAACATTTGCATTTGCAAAGGAGGCGGAGGAGTGGCTCTGTTGGTGGGGCTTTGGGCACCTGTGGCAGGACCCAGGCTGGAGCTGTTGTGGATGGCGTCGACTGTCTGTCTGGCCCTGAGTTATGCATGACGCGTGTGTGGGAATGGGGATGTGGGAAGGTGGGATGTAATTATGGAGGACTTGGAGGCCCACAGAGAGAAGGTTTAAATGCATGTGAGAGGTAGTTGGGAGCCACTGCAGGATTCTGAGAAGGGAGGGGATATGATCCAAGCAGGAGAGAAACACTCCTTGCTGTGTGTTTAGAGATCCTCCCCTCTCTCCCACCAACACCCACTACCACAATTGGCTGAGAAGCGTGAGCTGATGTGACCACCAGAGACAGGAGGCCGGCCAGAGTAGGGGGGTAAGTGCCCCAGGTTCTCGGCTCTTAGCATCTCCCAGATCTGAGGTGCCCTGCAGACTGGCTGGGCTAGCTGCCGAAAGCCAGCAAGTGCCCCCATAAACACCAGCTAGTGATGCTTTTGGTGCTGTGGCTTCCAAGAGTCAAGCTTCTGCCTCCCTGGGTGAGGGGGCTGGGGACTCCTAGGAGGCTGCAGGAGTCTGGGGACCTCTCTCTGGTGAATGGCACAGTTCCTGGGTCTTGGGGAAGTGAGCTGTGTGGCCTGTTCAGGGGATTTTGCCACCAACCAGGCCTTTGGGGAGCAATAGTAGATTGAAAAAGTGCAACAGGAAAGCCTTGGGATTGCTGAGAACAGCAGCAGGCTGGGCAAGGCAGGAGGGGACGAGGGGTGGGATTTGGGGGTGGTTCAGGGGGGCAGGGGCAGAGAAGAGGCATTGGTCCTATACTGCCTCACTGCAGAAGTACCCCCTGAGTCCCTGGAGGGAGCAGGACAGCAGAAGCACTCTGTACCCACCCACCCCCACTCTGCAGAAATGACTGGGTTCCGCAGCCCAGCACCAGAGGAGGCACCCTGAGAGGGCAGTACCAATGCCATGGAAGCAGGATCCCTGTTCCTCTGAAGGCTTCAGGCTAGCTGAAGCGACAAAACACACACACATGCACATTGCACACAATACCTTCAGACAAGACAGGAGACACACAAGCACACTTGTGCACACATGCACATACAGACCCGAAGACATGCACACCTGGAGCAAATTATGGGAAATGAAGCCCACGCTGACGAGCTCAGCTTCTGGGGGTTCATGCTTCACAGAGGCCCTGCCGATCACTTTCAGGGGGGCTGGGAGGGCCCTCATCCATACTAGGTGAAGACCCTTAGCTCAGACAGGCCCCTGGGAGGAGGCCACACCCAAGATAGCTTCAGCTGTGGTCCAGCCTTAAGGCTATTAGCATTCGCAGCAGAAAACTGTTCTGGCTCTTCTCTCAAGGACTTCTGTTTTTCTTCTTACCATAAATTCAAGAAGGAAAACATTCTCTTGCATTATCAGCAGCCTAAACGAAGGACTCTCAAAATGGGCTAGACCTTGCGGCCCTGCTGAGAAATCTGAGGGCTGGGGCGCAGGGGAGGGAGCAAGGGGAGGGAAGGGCACCACCTTCCCTCCTTTCTAGTCCACCCTCCAGCTGAGCTGAGGGCAGGGATCTTGGGGTCCTGTATTATTTCCCACCCACGACAGGCAGCGCCCCTTTTTCTGAGGGCACCATCCTTCTGACAGAATGTTAACAGCCCAGTGGCACACTAGCGCCTACTCCCCTGGGCAGTTAGAAACCGGAGTGTGCATACGACAGCGTGACACGGTGGGTGGGGCGGGGAGGTCAGGGGGAGGCGAGGGAGCGGATGCTGCCTGTTCTGTGGAGGAGTCAGTGTGCTTGTTTGTGTTTACGGTGATAAACAGGTGATGAGCCGGTTTCTCTGGATGCATGCCCCAGCTAGTGACCTTTTTCTGAGCCCAGCTTCACCTTGTCATTAACCACCCTGCTAGCCATCCCTAGCTTTTTGAAGATGCTCTCTGCCTGGCTGCACTGTTTGGGTCTCCTTCCACCTCAGTGACTCCTCTTTTTCCCTCTGTTTTGCTATTACTCTTCCTACCCCTCAGATCCATGTGTCCTCTTCCTGTTTCCACTTCCTCTGTCTGCAAGGGTGCATAGCCAGGGGTCACGGCTTCCCCTCTCACCCCCCTCCTGACCATTCCCACTTCTCTAACCCAAACTTAACCCCTCCCCTCTATGTCAGTCCTCACTTTCCACCTTCTTGCTGAGGGCTTCCCCTTGGATAGTCTGCCTTCATGTCCCACTCAACGTTCACAAATTCATCTCATTAAAAATGCCTTGCTTTTCTGACCTGTCTATTACACATGCTTTCTAGTCTCCCAGACTAGAAACTTCAGAACCATCTCTGAATACCCTGGCTCACCCTGACCCTGATGCCACCTCAAGTACACTGTACTACTAGTCTCTCTCCTTTCTGGTCCATAGTACACACACTGGCTGAATTAATATTACTAATATCCTTTATTCATGACATGTATGATCATCTTTGAGAGAGTGATTACCCGTGGGGTAAATTTCAGCTTCCTGAGCCTGGCATTCAAGGCTCTCCTTGAGTGGGCCTAACACTGTATTCTTCCAAGGTTATTTTCTACTCTGCCTACATCATGGATTCTCAAATTTTAATGTGTCTTAAAATCGCTTGGGGGAACTGCTAAAATGCAGATTCCTGGGTCCCCCATCTAAACTTCTGCTTCAATAAGTCCAGAGCTTGAGTCCAGGAATGCATTTGAACAGAGTCCCCCAAGTCGTTTGTTGTGTACCCTATGCAAATAAACCAAAACGTCAAGAGTTTGGAGCAGGAAAAGTTTTATTGCAGTGCTCTGAAATGAGAATGCTTGGCTCCTGTTCAAAAATCCTGAATTCCCTGATGGTTTGGGGGGAGAAGTTTTTAAGTGGGCAGAATTTGGGGTGAGGGCTACAGGGTGACTACTCCAGGAATCTTATGTTCAGCCGGAAGTTGCCATCCTTCACCTGGGTGGAGGCCTTAGTTCCTGCAGAAGAACTCAAAGATCTTGTTATATATATTCCTTGACATGAGTTTGAGCAAACTGGGAGATACTGAAGGACAGGGAAGCCTGGCGTGCTGCAGTCCATGAGGTCGCAAAGAATCAGACATGACTGAGCAACTCAATAACAACAACATATTCCTTGAGGAGAGACTAGGGCCCTGCCCCAAGACTGCTCTATTGTTTCTTGACTGCTCCTCCCTAGGTTCTGCATCCCCTCCCTTCCCAGACTAGCAGCTGTTCGAATCTGCCCATTGGAACTCTGGGAGTTCTAGGGGGCTAAAGACTTTATCCTGCAAAGAAGAAACCTGGAGACTCCAAAAGAGTTTTGTCCCCAGGAGGGCCTCCGCAGGGTCCTGCTCAGTTTCAAGGTGATGCTGATGGTTTTGGTCTACTTGAGAAACTCAGCCCTATGTGGACTCTCTACTCCAGGCAAATTTCTTTTATCAGGGTTCCTAAGCAGGTCTTTTGTACATTTTCTATTGCATCTGTACTCTTGTTCATGCCATCCTACTCACCAGGAGTGCCCCTCCCCTCTCCTCTCTGCCTGTACCCATCCTTTCATACACATTCAAATTCAACTCCTCTATGAAAGTCTTCTCTGACCAGTCTAGACTGAAGACCTCTCTCTCCCTCCTCTGAACTACTCCTACACTTACTGTCTCTAAAATACATTTGATCGGGGATTTCCATGGCAGTCCGGTGGTTAAGACTCCGAGCTTCCATTGCAGAAGGCACAGGTTCAGTCTCTGTTAGAGAACTAAGATCCTGCATGCCACCAAAAAATAAAATAAAATACATTTGATTAGTACATCACTGATATACCCCATTATTATTGCTAGAATCATTAATTCATAAAGTCTTCACATGCAAATGTAACTTCTTATCTGTCTTGTCTACACTGTAAGTTCAGTGGAGGAAAGAGCCTGGTGTTTCTCATCTCTTATCTCCATAGCACCCAACACCTTACACATAGTATGTGTTCAATAAGCATTTCTTGGGTTGGATTGAATACGAGTTCATGGGAGACAGGGATTCTCTGCCATCTCCCCCTGCATATCAGTTCCAGTAATGTTTGTTGAGCACCTATGATGTGCAAGGTCCTGTGCGAGTTGCTGGGAAGGATATAAAGATGAAGGAGTCCCCTCATCTTCCTCAGCCTCAGTCATCTTTGCATTTACAGGCCTAGTGTGTACAAGAGGTCCTTACAAGATATTTATTGAATAAACAAATGAATTAATGAGTGAGGGAAGGGATAAAGTTGAGACAAGAATCACTTGGGCAAGGACACAGGGCAGGTGTCACAGAGAAATGAGGTAGGAATAGAAGATATAGCTAGGAAAGGAGTCTGGGGTACAGTGGATGACTATTGTTTTTGTTCTTTATTATGAACATCTTCCCCCCCAACCAAAAAAATTGAGAAAATAGTATAGTAACTCCATATACCCATTATCCACAATAAGTAGTGATTAGGACTTGGCCATCAGTTCAGTTCAGTCACTCAGTCACATCTGACTCTTTGCGACCCCATGACTGCAGCACGCCAGATTTCCCTATCCATCACCAACTCCCGGAGTTTTCTCAAATGCATATCCGTTGAGTCAGTGATGCCATCCAACCATCTCATCCTCTGTCATCCCCTTCTCCTCCAGCCTTCAGTCTTTCCCAGCATCAGGGTCTTTTCCAATGAGTCAGTCTTCGCATCAGGTGGCCAAAGTATTGGAGTGTCAACTTCAGCATCAGTCCTTCCAATGAATATTCAGGACTGATCTCCTTTAGAATGGACTGGTTGGATCTCCTTGCTGTCCAGGGGACTCGCAAGAGTCTTCTCCCACACCACGGTTCAAAAACATCAATTCTTCAGCACTCAGCTTTCTTTATAGTCCAACTCTCACATCCACACATGACTATTGGAAAAACCAAAGCTTTGACTAGACGGACTTGGCCATATTACCTTATTTATCCTTTTTTTTTTTTGCTGAAGTATTTTAAAATAAATTTTAAACATCAGTTGTGTCATTTCACCCTTATGCCTCTCTATGCACATTGGAAAATGGAGATTTTTCTCATATAACCACAGTCCCATTAACATGTCTAACAGTAACAATAGTCCTTTTTATTATCCATGACCCAGTCCATGCATGAGTGTCAACTCTCTCAAAACATGTTGTACAGTTGGCTTGTTAGAATCAAGATCCAAAAAAGTTCAGCACATTACATTTTGTCATTATGTCTCTTAAGGACTTTTTGACAGTCCCCTCTCTCTAACTTAAACCGAGAAGTCTCATCAGTTGTTCCACCCACTAGCCCGCATTCTGGTTTGCTTGCTTCACCCTGTTGTCATTTAGCTTGTTCCACTATCTCCTGCATGTCTTGTAAGTGGAAGTTATCTCTAGGCCTGATTAGCTTCAGGCTCATTTTTCTTTTTTTCCCTTTGGCAGATTGATTTAAAGGGGGCCATCCTGACATGAAGACCAGTTAGCAGGCTGTTACAGTAGCTGGCTGGGGATAGGAAGAAGGAGGTGGGTGGATGGATGTTGGAGGCAGAAGAAATCTGATGTACCTACCAATTGGATGAATAGGGTGAGGAAAGAAGCAGAGTCAAAGGCTTTGAGCCTGAATGATGGTGAGCATAACACCATCATATCATATCTGAAGGATAGGTTTTTAAATGAGAGCAGCAGGAATCATGGTTAGATGAAAGGAGGAACTTTCTCAAAGTAATAAGCCATCTGCTCTGTTTTTTCCTGATAACACTATCTTTCCTAGGGAAAAAAAAAAAAACAAAAAACTATGAAGTGGTACAGCTAGAGATTTGGGCCCTCCAGAAAAATAAAAATCAGAAAGAAACTCATTTTTTGTTAACTGCCAAATAATTAAATTTCCAGGCCCCGAGCCTTGGAGTAGGGGGATTAGGGGTAGTATGTACAGCAATGGACAGATAAAAGGTAATGCTGACATCACCCTGGCAGATAAGCCAATTCTCCAATATCATCATGGATAGCCTAGTCATCAGTTTTGGGTGGAGGACCGAAGGATGCCAGGGCTTGGGATTTCTGTGGACTCAGCCAGCGAGCATAGCTCAAGCCCCAAGTCTCCATCCCACAACCCACTTCTCTATCCAATATGGAGCCTGCAGCCTCTTAGGCTCTCAGTGGGCTGTGACAGCAGTAATCCTGCCAAGGTCAAAGATGGCCCAACAGCCCCAGCATGTTCGCTGGGCTCTGAGAAAGCTCCCCAGATCATTTAGTTGCCTAAGTAAGAACGTGCTTCAGCTGTTAAATCAGTTGAGACCTACTCTCAGCTCCATCCTATCAGCTCCTCATTCATAAAATCTCTCCCTCCATCTTCCCCTAGCTCATCTTTCTTCCTGCCTTCTCTTCTGCTCCTCCCTGCCTGCTCCATCTCTTCCAACATACATTTATTCTCTCTAGTTAATCAAACACTGGCCCCTGCAGTCCATTGTGTCTCAGATTGATCACTTAAGCAGCATTATTGATCGCTCTGAAAGCCTTAGGAGGTGGGAGTGGACTGAAAACTAGAGATCCAACAGCCGATTGGCTGGCTAGACCTCTCTGGGCAGCCTCAGCTCCTCCAATGCCTGGAACATGTGGAGGAAACGGCTGGAGAATATCCTCAGAGGACCTTCATTCATCTCATCCTTCCTTCATTATGGAGTTAAGTCAAGGGAATAAGGGTCTCTCGAGCACTCCTGGGTCTAGCCCAATGCCAATGTTCTGGCGAGAAGGAGAGAGCCAAGAGCCTGCTCTTTAGAAACTCATAATTTAGCAGAAAAATCTTACTTATTCATATGAAGCAACTAAGAATAATACAAGTTGGGAAACAATTACCTACCACATTAGGTGCTCTAAACAGTAAGCACCATAGGGGTTCAGAGTACAGAGAGAGGAGCAGTGTGGGCTGGATTGGAGGCAGGAGGCTTCCCAGAGGAGGCTGAACTTGAGTTAGGTTGTTAATAATATGTGAGATGGAGACTGTTGGCTAGAAAAGGAGCAAGCTTCCAAGGGGGAGGTATGATTAGGGAAAAGGGTGGAAGTGGAGAGGGTCATGGTGTGATTAAGGAAGAATGAGGATGTTAGACTAGAGGAGAGGATGGGTGTGGAGGTGCAGTGGGGGAGAAATGACTTACTGGGGAAGGGGTACCTGGATTCAGGGCATCTTTGATATCAACGTGAGGAATTTGGACTTAAGGAGGCTCTGGAGGGCTATTGGCCAATGAACACAAATTGCTTTAGGATGTTTAGCTCTGCCCCAGGAACCAAATTTGACTGGAATAAGAAGGATTGCAACCAACTTGTTAATTACTACAGCAATACTGCTGCTGCTGCTGCTAAGTCGCTTCAGTTGTGTCCGACTCTGTGCGACCCCATAGACGGCAGCCCACCAGGCTCCCCTGTCCCTGGGATTCTCCAGGCAAGAACACTGTAGTGGGTTGCCATTTCCTTCTCCAATGCATGAAAGTGAAAAGTGAAAGTGAACTCAGTTGTGTCCGATCCTCAGTGACCCCATGGACTGCAGCCCACCAGGCTCCTCTGTCCATGGGATTTTTCAGGCAAGAGTACTGGAGTGGGGTGCCATTGCCTTCTCTGACAGCAATCCTAATGAGAGGTAATTAGGGTGGTGGCGCTGGGCTGAGATAGGAGTTGTTGTTTAGCTGGTAAGTCATGTCCAACTCTTCTGCAACTCCATGGACTGTAGCCTACCAGGCTCCTCTGTCCATGGGATTTTCTAGGCAAGAATACTGGAGTGGGCTGCCATTTTCTTCTCCAGGGGATCTTCCTGACCCAAGGATCGAACCCATATCTCCTGGATTGGTAGGTGGATTCTTTACCACTGAGCCATCTGGGAAGTCCCAGAGAGATAGAGAGAAGAGTCAGATCCAAAAGGCATCAAAGGCATTGGTGTACCTGGTAAATCACCAAGTAGATTCTCTTGACTTGTTTTTGTCTTGGGCTTCCCTGGTAGCTCAGATGGTAAAAAAAAAAAAAAAAAAAAAATCCGCCTGCAATGCGGGAGACCCAGGATCAATCCCTGGGTCGGGAAGATCCCCTGGAGAAGAGAATGGCAACCTACTCCAGTATTCTTGCCTGGAGAATTCCACAGACAAAGGAGTCTGGCGGGCTACAGTCCATGGGGTCGTAAAGAGTTGGACAGGACTGAGTACCTAACACTTTCACTGGTCCTGGTCTTTGTCTTGTCAACACCCTCCTCTTAGCCTCCGTGTTTAGAGTCTTTTTGCCCCCAGGCCTCAGGGCTCTCCTGTGGTAGAATTTTACTGGAGCTAAGACAACAATGGATTAATCAGTTAAGAATAAAGTAGATTTGCACCTGGGGCCTCCTTGGTACGGCCTGAAGGAGTGAGCAATGGGGAGCCTGGCCGCAGAATCCAGTGGGGAAGACAGCTGAGCTGGAGTGCTGAGTCCTGCACTGACAGGAAGGCTGTTTTAAGCTCCCAAGACCTGTGAGAGCAGAGATGCCTTTCAACTGACGGCCCTGGTAGAATCAGATTGAAAACTCCTCTCAGCACTTGGGATCATCCCAGTGGTGGTCACACCTGTGTCAGAGCATGGTGAGAGCTACCACAGCACTTTAATGCCAGCTGGAGCCCTGTTGTTACAGCTGGTATGAGAGAAATAAGTGAGGATCCCATAGGTGGGTGGGAGGGTGACTGATGGTAGAGGCCTCTGCCTGCTCATTTGCTTCCCCCATCAGCTCTCCCCTCACTGCGCAGACCACTGAATTTCATCCCTAGGCAGGTGTCTGGACATCCCCCATCCCTGGGTAGGAGGGGCATAGGGAACTGCAGATAAAGGGATAGCTGTAAGACTTGAGCCCCCTTCCTCTTACTCGTTCTTCTTGTTGGAGACAGTGATGCCTTCTAAAGAATGAATGGAGAGTAAGTCTCCTCAGGTTGCAGGCTCCAAACCACCAAGAGAACTCAGCTCTGGGGGCAGGGCCACCCAAATGGGCCTCTCTTTGCTCTGATCCAAACCTACTGGGAAAACAGGAACAGATGGCTAGATTGGTGGATGAACATGCATGCACACATGCGCACGCACACACGCACACACACACACACACACACACACACACACACACAGTGTAGTCTGTGGACTAGTGGTCTCCGGCATTTTCCTGCTGGAGAATTGTGTTCTGATTTCTGATCAGTCTTCCTGTTTGAGGTAGGGGTGATGGTTGGATAGAGGGTGGCTGAGAAGTGGGCAAGCGTTGCAAGTGGAAGATACTTGTTGAAGTGTGGGATTGGGAGGAGGGAGCACGAGTCTCTGACAAGGGCAGTTGTCCCATCTGTGACTCTTCATGTGGAAAAGCCCATTAAATGCAGAAAAGAAGAGGGCATGGTGGTGACAACTGGCCTAGGAGGCAACCAGGTAAGTGTCAAATCCTCTCATTTTGGAAATCCTGCTGCAGTCTGCACTCACTATTTCCCAAGTTTTGTCTTTTATTGCTCCATTTCCCCTTCAGCAGTCTTTCTCTTTATCTTCCCCCTTCTAACCCAGGCCCAAGCAAGTCAGTTACAGATCAATTTCCAGTTAACACAAGGGGATATTGAGGTACCCAGATTATTATTTTTTTCTCCTTTTTGGCCACATTGCCCACATGGGGGATCCTAGTTCCCCGACCAGGGATCAAACCTGCATCCATTGCAGTGGAAGCATGGAATCTTAATGACTAGGCTGCTAGGGAAGTCCCACAGATTACTTTTGAATAGGACTTGCCTTCAATTCTGTATCCAGAAGTCCGCATCTTGTGTTTGTAGGCTGGGACTTTGAAAACCAGCCCACTCACAGGGCTGGCAAGGGGGCTGTGTGTCACACTGGCTCTGTTGCCACCATCAGTGAAATCACAGAGAATGCAGATATGATTAATAAAGTGAGTGTTGTTCCATATTCATCTCATCACCTGGAGTCAAGCTGTAATCTTTCTAATATATAGGGAAATCACTCACTGACAGAAAAAGGAGGGGGGGGTATTTAAACAGAGCCACCAGCCTGCTGCTGCCACACAGTTTAGTGTCTGTCACCTGCAAACTCCAAATCAGAACTGGCTGTTAGGTCTTTTTCCTTTTTTTCACTCCCCTCTCTCGAGTGGTTTCCACAGTCAGTCTAAATACAGCTGGTCCTGCTTTGGAATTCTGGGTGACTGCAGGAAATGATAAAGCCTGGTCTTTAACCTAAACTCCAGTTCCGTTTCATGATTACCTTTAAAGGACATCTTCTCTTAGGAGTTTACCATCACTTTAGATTCATCACAGCTAAAACCAAACTCAGGATCTCTTCTCTAACGTTTCCCTCCACGCTGATCCCAAGCCCCTCCCTGGATCTCTACCTCTATTAGTGACACCATCACCCTTTGAATAGCCCATATTCTGAGCCTTGGAATCACTTAACCCTCCCCATTCCTATCAGTCAACCAGCACACCTTGGCAGTTCACCTCTCACAAATGCCTCGTGAATTCATGCCTTCTTCACTATTCCCCCTGCCACTATCATAGCCCAGGCTCTCATTACCTCACACCTGGATTCCTGCAGCAGCCTCCTGACTGATCCCTCTGCTTGCTGCACCCTCCCCTTCCTGCCAAATGATCCTTCAACGCTGCTGCCAAAGGAATCTCCTTAAAACATCTTTCATCATGTCACTTCCCTGCTCAAGAGCCTATAATAGCTCCCTTTTGCTTACGATGTCAAATAGAAACTCCTCTCCCTGGTATCCAAGGCCAGCCTTCCACAACAGCTGAGTGTCACCATATAAATCTATATTCCCTTTGACCTATTTCCTCCTGACCCCAAAGCTCCACTAGTCTTCTTACTCCCCATGCCCTGCTGTACCCCACTTACAGCTTACTCCTCTCTGTGTACTCATCTCCCTGCTATTGTGCCACCTGCAGCCCCACCCCCCTTTTCTCCACCGTTGCACATCCTTCCGTTGTGTCCTCTAAGAAGCTCAAGTCCAGCCTCTGCTGTGAAGCCTTTCTTGGTCAGTCTACCCCTCATTGGTTGCCCTCCTCTTTTTAATTATAAAATTTCCCTGATGATATAAAATATTACCAATACAGAGGGGAAACCTCTGAGAATACAGAAAAATATAGGAAAAGACATTGTCACCCACAGTTCCTCCTCTTCCATTTTGGAATCTGGACCATTTTTCTTCCACCATTTAGCACTTGATTCCATCATCTTTTATTGCTTCGACTTCCTGTGTCTTCCCCTTTCTCTTCAGCTAGGGGATGAGTTCTTCAGGGGCCTCTTTGATGTATATCTCGCAGGATGGTGCTGGACACACCATTAGGGGCTCAACAAACCCTAGTTTGTGGATGGGGGGAGATAAGCCGTACATCATCTAGTCTGTACCCGTCCCCCATCACCATGGGGAGAGCGGGTCCCTAGGTAGGTGCTGCTGCTATTTCCTCTTCCAGGAAAGGAATGCAACCTGAGAGAGGGGACTGCACATCCAGAGAGACAGCGAAGAGTCCAGGGTTCCTAGCACCCTGGAACTCTGCTACCTCTAATGACACTACCCCCTTGCACATTGATGGGTTTTTTCCCCTTCAGGAAGCCCCTGGCTTTAAGGTGAGAGCTTTAGTTCATCCTAGTGGTCAGAATGAGCCTTTCCTAATATGTTGGCATTAAATTGTGAGAATCAATAATTGTTTACTTTGTCCACACTATCACATTGAAATGTCTTATCCTGGCCTTGGAAGGGGGCTTTCCCTGGTGGCTCATTGGTAAAGAATCCGCCTACCAATGCAGGAGACACGAGTTCAATCCCTGGCTCGGGCAGATCCCCTGGAGTTGGAAATGGCAACCCACTCTAGTATTCTTGCCTGGAGAAACTCATGGACAGAGGAGTCCGGCAGGCTACAGTCCATGGGGTCACAAAGAGTTGGGCATGACTGAGAGACTGAGCATGCATGTGCAGCCTTGGAAGACCATCTGCCAGTTCACTTTCCTTCCCCATCACATCTTGCTAAAGTATCTCTCATGGTTTCCCAGATAAACCCCTTCACTCTGGCTGAGCCAGCCAGAGTGCCAGACCCTCAAAATCCTACTTCCCCCGTGAAAGGGTATCTGACAGTAGGTTATTTGCTGCCTACCATCCCCCACTGGGGCCCCAAGCCCTGCACAACCTAACCCTTGTACGTGGAACCCTGTCCCTGTTTCTCTTCACCACTGAACTTCCTAACCCCATCGATCCATGCTGCCACTAACCTCAGACTCAGTGTGCAACCTCCTCAGTCCTTGTGTAATGATTTTCTATTAAAATATGTGCTTGCTATTATATTATTATATCAAAGTGTGTTGCCCAGTTAGTTCCCATCTGAGTTCTGGGAATAGTGTTAGGCACAGTATCTACTCTGGAGCCAGCCTCACCACTTACTGTATTCCACGGTTTTGAAGACACAGTTTGAACCTTTCTGAAACTGAAATGCTTCTTGTACACCATGGTGCATTGTAGTCAAGTCAGCACCATCTTTTCTTCTTCAGGGAAACCTAAGAAAATGTTGTCTCTAATATCCAGAGTCAATGAAATCTGGTAGTAAGTTACTTAACCTCTCCGAGCCCCAACCCTTTTCTCTGCAAAATATGTACTTACATCAGAGGGCTGAAAGATAATATTTATATAGCACTTAGCACAGGGCCTGACGCTTTGGTGGAAGCTGAATAAATGTCAGCCATTGTAATTCCCCAACTTTATAAACTGTAAACCCCTCAAGGGCAGGGACATACTTTTTCCTCTTCTAGCAGATGGTGTGATGTAAAGGGTAGGAAAAGTTCCCTTTCCAAATATATCTCCTTTACTAGACTGCCAAACAGGTAAAATTTCAACATTAATCACTCCTTTGAGTTAAGGCATTATCTCTTGAAGACCTCTGTTAAAATGCAAATATGTCACTTGGGAAAGTAACACATTAATTCATTAGCATTCATGATCCCATTAGCGCAGATTAGTTTATCAGATCAACTAGCTAGCACCGAGCAACCCCTGAGAGTCCTAGTAAGGGGGATAGCAAAATACAAGACTCTAGGTGGGAGTGGAGAATTGAGGCGGACAGCCAGTTCAGAGTTTGGGCGACCTCTCACCTGCTTTTGCCTTTTAGGGTTATTTTTTTTGGCAAGAGTGTGACTCTGATCTGCAATAAACTAGGAAGGTTCTCAGTGACAGACAGAAACAGGGGATAGAAGGAAAGATGAAGTTGGGAAGACGGTTCTGAAAGATCGTCTAGTTCAGTCTCCCTTTCACATTTTCACTTGGCTAAGTGTGCCTACATGTCTTCACCCTCAGTTCATAACATTCAATACCAGTCCAGGACCTAGAAGAGGCCTTAACCCATTGGTCTTGCAGCGTCTCAGTCATCATTATTCGGTAACACTCCAGTTTGTGAGGGTGCCTCTGAGGGGTCCTGTGCAGAGCTGAAAACAGTCCTCCCAGGGTCCTCTAACCAGCACACAGTAGCCACTATGCTTTTATGAACAGCTTGATATTATACAATTCTCACCTTTGGAGAACTCTCAGAGAAAACATCTTGTTCTCAGGTAACCTACCCTTACCAGGACTGAAACAGGAAGGAAGGGAGCAGGGCACAACCTTTAAAAGGGTGACAAAGCCATAGGACATAACAAAAACTGGTTAGAACTAACTAGATCCAAGATGGCAGAAGATATGACTTCCAGTGGCTCTTGAGCCTCATTACATGCTCACTGTAACACATTAGCATAAGCTAAGCGACACACCCACTAGCACCATGACAGTCCTGAGGCCAACCATCACAGATCAAAAAATGGGCAGTGGACCAATTCCTGAAAATCTCCGCCCCTTCCCCTCAGTAGTTGGAATATCCCTCCCCCTCAGTAGCCTATGAAATTACTCAGCCCGTAAAAACTAACCACCCCAAAGGGAAGGGATAGTTTGGGAGTTTGGGATGGACATGTACACACTGCTATATTTAAAATGGATAACCAACAAGGACCTACTGTATAGCACAGGGGACTCTGCTCAATGTTATGTGGCAGCCTGGATGGGAGGGGAGTAGGGGAGAAGGCATCCATGTGTGTGTATGGCTGGGTCACTTTGCTGTGCACCTGAAGCTATCACAACCTTGTCAATTGGCTATACCCCAATACAAAAATAAGATTAAAAAAAACTGAGTGGAATGTCAGAAAGAGAAAAACAAATATTGTATATTAACATATATATATATATGGAATCTAGAAAGATGGTTCTGATGTACCTGTTTGCAGGGCAGCAGTGGAGATGCAAACATATAGAATAGACTTGTGGACACACTGAGAGCAGGAGAGGGTGAGACGAATGGAGAGAGTAGCATGGAAACATATACAGTACCATATGCAAAATTAGACAGCCAGTGAGAATTAGCTGTGGGACACAGGGAGCTCAAATCTGGTGCTCTGTGACCAGCTAGAGGTGGGATGAGGAGAGAGGTGGGAGGACAGTTCAAGAGGGAGGGGACATATGTATACCTATGGCTGATTCATGCTGATGTATGGAAAAAACCAACACAATATTGTAAAGCAATTACCCAATTAAAAATAAATTTAAAGCAAAAAATGAATAAAAATAGAGTTTAAAAAACTAAGAAACTACATAAAATACAGAATTAAGTTAATAATAATGTAAAAATATTGGTGTATTAGTTGTGACAAATTCACCATACTAAAACAAGTTGTGAGTAACAGGAAAGTTAGGTATGAGTATATGAGAAGTCCATTCTCTTTGCAGATTTTCTGTAAATCTACAACTACTCTAAAAGTTAATTAAAAAATAATAAAAAAGTAATTGCCCCACATTTCAGGGCCTCTCACCTTCTGAGATGTTCCACACCTGGTGGAATGTGTCTCTCTCTAAATATAAATCCACTTCTTACCTATCACTTTGTCTCTCACTGAATTCTTACTGTGATGAGACATCAAGAACTTGAGCTTCATTAAGTCTTGAGACCAGATGTGATCTCAGTTAAAAGATCTGGGTTCAAGTCCCAATCTGAGTTGCACAGTTTCAGGACTAAGTCACCTTTTTCCAAAGAGCTTCTTGCTACCTACTCCTCAGCTCACCATGCTGAAAACCTCTCACTTCTTTCATCAGGAGCTAGTGGAGTTTCCCTGTGGGGACTGGTCTGGTCAGGACACTTAGTAGGCCAGCAGAGGAGCAGTGTGACCAGGCGGAGCCCTCAAGTTCTCTCCACTGTCCCCATTTTTCTCAAGTCTGTGCACTGTAAAGGAATGCTTGGTTTGTACACACGTCTCACACCTGGCCCTTCTTGAGGTAGCAGGCCTGGGGGGCTTTGTAGGATGGAGTGTGGGGGACTGGTGGTATCAGTGAAGAACAAGGTCACAAATGTCAAACGCTTCAGGAAGGAAGGAGTGTGTCAGCAAGAGAAATAGACATGTCTTGGCGAGACAGGCTCCTATCTATTCCCTTCATACTAGTCACCCAGACACAGCACAAAAAAGATAAATAGTAGGTACTCCGGACTGTATGGGGCAGGAGCAGCCCAGCTGGTAAGTAACAATCACCTGTAATGTGCAACATGAGACAGCCATACCACCCAGGTCCTCTGGCCAGAAATATGTTCCTTACAGCCTGGTGGTTAGCACCACTGTGCTAACAGTTGGGGCACTTGCTTTCCCACTATCACAGTCATTCTTTCAGGTGTAGGTGTTAGAGACTGTTGTTAAAATGCAAGTATATTATCTGAGAGGGGAAATACATCCAGTAAAACACTACTCTTGGGACTTTCCTGGTAGTAATAGTCCAGTAATTAAGACTCTGTGCTTCCACTGCAGGGGGCAAGGGTTTGATCCCTGGTTGGAGAACTAAGATCGCACAGGCTGTGCAGCTTGGCCAAAAACAAAACAAACAAAAAACCCACTCTTGTAAAATGAAAGTGAAAGTGAAGTTGCTCAGTCGTGTCCGACTCTTTGTGACCCCATGGACTGTAGCCTACCAGGCTCCTCCGTCCATGGAATTTTCCAGGCAAGAGTCATGGAGTGGGTTGCCATTTCCTTCTCCAGTACTCTTGTAAGCTGCTCTACAAAAAAGAAAAAAGATTCTGTGTCTAGATCCCCCTCTTAGATCTTCACAGTGCATCTTAGCATATTAAAGGCTCTGAGAAGTCCTGCAGTAGAGAAACTACTATCCTTGTTTAAGGTTTTCAGTACATATTTGATCACAGGCCACCATCTTTCTCTTTTCCTCTTTGAATACAATCTATGAATATCCATGCAGTAGCTATGGAGGATCCAGCTTTCAGCCCTGACCCATCATTTCACACCTCGGTGCACAAATGACTTGCTGCACTCAGGGTTCTGCAGAAATGACACCAGTCTGGGAAATCTGGTGGTGGTGAGGGACAGTGAGAAAACACTGGGTACCTGGGAGAAGGTCTCAAAATGGGGATAAAAACAAGCCAGGGGCTACCAGAGACTAGCTCCATCTACTTCCCAGTTTTACCCCTGGCCCGCCCAGCTAGATGCTCAGCTCTGAGCCAACCGTGAGCAGAGCGGAGCAGCTTTGGCCAGGCCAGGACCCTGCAGGGCCATTTGTGGTCATTGGCTTCTCAGCTGGGGCCTTTCCACTTTCATTCCCCGCCCGCTGCTCTCTGTTTCCTCCCTGGGCCTCTGGCAGTTTCAATTTCTCAGACTACTAGTTGCTCCATTTCATTTGGGTCTTGTTTTTTCCTCTTCCCTTCACTGGGACTGAAGAGGGTTTTGAGTTCTCTGCTCCCCAGAGAGGGGAGGAACAAGGGGATGGGGCAGGGTGGGGAGGAAAAGAATGTGACCTCTTCTGCCAGACCCCTGGGTGAGTATAGTCTGCATTTTGTCTGTGTTCTCAGAGCAGAATGGGCAGGCACGTCTATACCCATTGCTGGGCCTTGAGGAGATAGCAAGGATACCCCCAGAGGCAGAGACAACTCCTGTCTCTTGTCAAGAGACTCTAAGAACCATTGAGGGTCAGAAAGGCAAGGGGTGCCCTCTGGGAACCAGAGGGACACAAGTGTGAAGGAGTCCAACTGATAGCTATTGAAAGTAGCTCAGGTTGGAGAGACAGAGCCAGAGAGGAAGAGAATGTATTTGAAGTATACAGACTACACACGTATTCATGTGCATGCCTGTGTGAATGCGTACTCAGTCACTTCAGTCATGCCCGACTCTTTGTGACCCTATGGACTGTAGCCCGTCAGGCTCTTCTGTCCATGAGATTCTCCAGGCAAGAAAATTGGGGCAGGTTGCCGTGTCTTCTCCAGGGGATATTCCTGATCCAGGGATCAAACTTGTGTCTCCTGCAATGCAGGCAGATTCTTTACCGTTGAGCCACCAGGGAAGCCCACATGCCTCTGTGTGTGTGTGTGTGTGTGTGTGTGTGTGTGTGTGTGTGTGTGTATGTGTGTGTGTGAAAGTAAATCTGTAGGATTGTTGAAACTTTCCTGAGTGAGGAGGCCTAGGGGACACCTTGCAGGGGCATCAGGATCACATAAGTGACTTGGCAGTAGGGAGAAGGGATGAAATCTCTGGGGTGCAATAGCCCCTTTTCATCCTCAGTGAAACAGACAAGAGGAAGCAGGGTCCTTTCCCTCCACGGAGAGTGCAGGAGTGTGAGTTGGCTGAGCACACACACACGCAGCTGCCCCTTGGGACTGACCGTGCAAAAGGCCTCTCAGTGGATCCATTTGAAGCCCCACCACCTCCCCCACTGCCCACAGCCTGGACAGGCTTGCTGGTGTTGATAAAACCCCCTTAGGATCTGATCTTGCCTAGTCTGAATGCCTCTAATGCCAGTGACTCAGCCTCCTTGCTAGGCAGTTTATTCTGCTGCCTAACTGCATTAAGGTTCAGAAATGGGCTTTTTCCTCTCACTAGATTCTTTCTATTTTTAGACACGAAGACCCCAGGCTTTCCTTCTCTTCTCTCTCTCTGTCTCCCTCTCTCACGCCAGGTCACCGAGGCCTGCAGTAATAACAGTCCACATTCCTACTCACATAGAGACCTCCAGCATTTGCTTTGAAGCCTCGAAATGCCATGACCACGCTGCAGTTTGAATACCGTAAATGGCTCACCCCTCACCCCCTGCTCCACCCCCAAGATTTCCTTTTCTATGACTTATGTGGGCTTCAGCTGTTGCCTATCAGGGTAGCCCCTTCCATCTTTCCTTTTGACTTTGCTGTACCATCTCCCCTGCAAAGACCATCTCCACTACCCAGACCCTGCAGAAAACCTGCCAAACTCCCCACCCCATCCCGATCAAACGCTTGCAAGCATCGAGACTAGAACATCGTGCACTAAAATAAAACCCATGTCACTCTGCAGCTCCACATCCCCAACAGCCCAGTAAGTCGGAGTAGTACAGTTAAATGGGTGAAAAACACTGTCATGGGCAAGATATCCCAGCAGTCTTACTCCACAAGTATGGTCTTAGGATTTACTTACATCCTGTCTTATACTACATGCCATGGAAAACTGAAGACTGTGACATGGGTTTTGCCCTTAGGACACTTGTTCTCAACTACTTCTGGGGAAAAACAAAGAAATTCCAAATGAAACATCTTTTTTGCTCAACCAACAAATATTCAGTGAGTATCACCAATGTGTCTCACTATGTTTTAGGCACAGGGGACACAGTGGTGAACAGGATAGATGAAATCTCATTCCTCGTGGTATATACATTTCAGTGGGAACACGTTTGGTTTTTTTGAACTTTTTATTTGTAGTGTATGCTAAGTTGCTTCAGTCATGTCTAACTCTGTGACCCCATGGACTGTATCCTCTATTCATGGAGTTTTCCAGGCAAGAATACTGGAGTGGGTAGCCATTCTCTTCTTCAGGGGATCTTACCAACCCAGGGATCAAACCTGGGTCTCCTGCATTGCAGGCATATTCTTCTTTACCATCTGAGCCACCAGGGAAGCCAACTTTGTATTGGAGTATAGCTGATTAACTATGTTTCAGGTGGACAGCAAAGGGACTCAGTCATACATATGCATGTATCCATTCTCCCCCAAATTTCCTCCAGTCCAGGCTGCCACATAACATTGAGCAGAGTTCATGTGCTATATGGAAACATTTTGAAAGCAAACAAATAAGCATGAACTACTTGTATCAGTGAGTGCCAGGAAGGAAATTAACAAGTGGCAAGGGATGGAGAGTAACAGGAAAGGCATTTTTGCAGAGGCGATGTTCAAGCTCAGAATGGAATAGCTTGAGCAGAGTCCATGCTGTGTGCCTCAGAGAGAGACTTCCTACCAGCAGAACAAAGTGGGGAGGGCTTTCAGGAGGAGATGGGGTTTGCCTGGGTGACATGCTTGGCACAGAGCATTGACAACTGAGAGCTGCACTTTCATTCAGGTAGAGTATTCCTAATCTTGGAATCTGAGAGAGGAAGGGTCTTCAGGATTTTCCCAGATGATCTGAGTATAAAACCCTCTCTATGTCACACCTCGTAGTTTCCAGCTAGAAAGATTGAGGCTTTCCAGGTAAAACAAAACAGGAAGATAGCTTATCAGTGGGAGAAAATCAGGATTTATTGCAGCTAAAAGTAGAAGTTACATCGTGGAGAACAGAAAAAGATATGTGGACTGCGGCCAAATTATGGTAAAGGTTGTGAAGAGGACTTTGGACTGATCCAGTAAGCAGTGGGTAGTTGCTGTCAGTTTTTGAGCAAGGTAAATAGTTGTGAAAAGAAGGGAAGCGAAAAGCAAAGGGGAAAAGGAAAGATATAGCCATCTGAATGCAGAGTTCCAAAGAATAGTAAGGAGAGATAAGAAAGCCTTCCTCAGCGATCAGTGCAAAGAAAGAGAGGGAAACAATAGAATGGGAAAGACTAGAGATCTCTTCAAGAAAATTAGAGATACCAAGGGAATATTTCATGCAAAGAGGGGCTCAATAAAGGACAGAAATGGTAGGGACCTAACAGAAGCAGAAGATATTAAGAAGAGGTGGCAAGAATACACAGAAGAACTGTACAAAAAAAGATCTTCACGACCCAGATAATCATGATGGTGTGATCACTCACCTAGAGCCAGACATCCTGGAATGTGAAGTCAAATGGGCCTTAGGAAGCATCACTACGAACAAAGCCAGTGGAGGTGATGGAATTCCAGTTGAGCTATTTCAAATCCTGAAAGATGATGCTGTGAAAGTGCTGCACTCAATATGCCAGCAAATTTGGAAAACTCAGCAGTGGCCACAGGACTGGAAAAGGTCAGTTTTCATTCCAATCCCAAAGAAAGGCAATGCCAAAGAATGCTCAAACTACCGCACAGTTGCACTCATCTCACACGCTAGTAAAGTAATGCTTAAAATTCTCCAAGCCAGGCTTCAGCAATACATGAACCGTGAACTTCCAGATGTTCAAGCTGGTTTTAGAAAAGGCAGAGCAACCAGAGATCAAATTGCCAACATCTGCTGGATCATCAAAAAAGCAAGAGAGTTCCAGAAAAACATCTATTTCTGCTTTATTGACTATGCCAAAGCCTTTGACTGTGTGGATCACAATAAACTGTGGAAAATTCTGAAAGAGATGGGAATACCAGACCACCTGACCTGCCTCTTGAGAAACCTGTGTGCAGGTCATGAAGCAACAGTTCGAACTGGACGTGCAACAACAGACTGGTTCCAAAAAGGAAAAGGAGTATGTCAAGGCTGTATATTGTCACTCTGCTTATTTAACTTATATGCAGAGTACATCATGAGAAATGCTGGGCTGGAGGAAGCACAAGCTGGAATCAAGATTGCTGGGAGAAATATCAATAACCTCAGATATGCAGATGGCACTACCCTTATGGCAGAAAGTGAAGAAGAACTAAAGAGCCTCTTGATGAAGGTGAAAGAGGAGAGTGAAAAAGTTGGCTTAAAGCTCAACATTCAGAAAACGAAGATCATGGCATCCGGTCCCATCACTTCATGGCAAATAGATAGGGAAACAGTGGCTGACTATTTTTCTGGGCTCGAAAATCACTGCAGATGGTGATTGCAGCCATGAAATTAAAAGGCGCTTACTCCTTGGAGGGAAAGCTATGACCAACCCAGACAGCATATTGAAAAGCAGAGACATTACTTTGTCAACAAAATTTCATCTAGTCAAGGCTATGGTTTTTCCAGCAGTCATGTATGATGTGAGAGTTGGACTATAAAGAAGGCTGAGCACAGAATTGATGCTTTTGAACTCTGGTGTTGAAGACTCTTGAGAGTCCCTTGGACTGCAAGGAGATCCAACCAATCCATCCTAAAGGCAATCAGTCCTGAATATTCATTGGAAGGACTGATGCTGAAGCTGAAACTCCAGTAATTTGGCCACCTGATGTGAAAAGCTGACTCATTTGAAAAGACCCTGATGCTGGGAGAGATTGAGGGCAGGAGGAGAAGTCGACAACAGAGGATGAGATGGTTGGATGGCATCACCGACTCAATGGACATGGGTTTGGGTGAACTCCAGGAGTTAGTGATGGACAGGGAGGCCTGGCATGCTGCGGTTCATGGGGTTGAAAAGAGTCGGATATGACTGAGTGACTGAACTGAACTGAACTGAATGAAAGGAAGATAGAAGGAAAGAAAGGAAAGGTCCTGACAACTTGGAGTAACCAGAATGCATCCTTCTGCCCAGTACACGTGGGCTCCCCTAGAGCACAGGGTTATGACCCTGGGCTCATATCTCTGCTCTGCCACTTACTGACTTTGAACTTGGGTAAGTTACTTACCTCCTCTATGCCTCAGTTTCCTCCTTTGTAGAATGGGGTTATTGTGAGGATTAAATGAATTAATCATTATGAAGTGCTTAGACTTTTTAAAAGATTGGATTATAGTTGATGTATGATTTAAGTTACAGGTGTATAATGTAGTGAATCACAATTTTTAAAGATCATACTTCATTTATGGTTATTATAAAACATTGGCTATATTCCTGTGTTGTACAATATATGAAGTGCTTAGACTTTAGCTACTCTTATCCAAGGACGAGACTGGTATGAAGAGGTACAGTGTGGATGTTGCCATGAACCTTGAGTTATTCTGGTCACAATTTGATCAGCCCTGCTTTGCCTGGGCTCAGAGCCCAATGTCTACAAAGTAAATGTGGGACTTCTTCCCCAGTAATCTTTTCTGTTAGCCTCCTACCAGTAGCTAAAACCACCACTGTTCTTTAGTGGTGAGTTAGAGGCTCAAGCATTTTTTTAAATACTTTTTAAAATTAATTAGTTTATTTACTTTGGGCTGTGCTGGGTCTTTGTTGCTGCAATGAGCTTCCTCTAACTGAGGCAAGTGGGGGCTACTCTGGTTGCAGTGTACAGGCTTCTCATCGCAGTGGCTTCTCTTGTTGCAGAGCATGGGCTCTAGAGCACGGGTCAGTTGTGGTGCACAGGCTTAGTGGCTCCTCAGCATGTGGAATCAGCTTGGACAAGGGATCGAACCCATGTCCCCTCTGTTGTCAGGCAGATTCTTATCCACTGTATTAGCAAGGAAGTCCCTCAAGCATTTTTAACTAAAAGGATTTCTTCTTGTCTGGCTGTTTAAAAAGAATCAAAACATTAGCTCATTGGCCATTGTTACCTGGAATAAAGCAGAGCTTTGAAGGAATGGGATACAAGATGGTATATTAGTTATCTATTGCTGCTAGATAAATGGCCCAAACTGAGCCATTTAAAACAACAAAGTGATCATCTTATAGTTTCTGTGGGTTAAGAATCTGGGAGCATCTTGGCTGGGCGGTTCTAGCTCAAGGCCTCTCATGAGGTTTTGGTCAAGCTATGGGTCAGGGCTGTAGTACCCAAAGACTCCACTGGGGCTCAAGAATCTGTCTCTGATCTCGCTCATGTGGCTGTTGGCAGACTTAGAGTTTTAGTTCCTTGTCATGCCTCTTGGCCTCTCCATTAGGTGGCTCACCACATGGCAGCTTGCTTCTTCCGGTACAGTTGATCAGAGAGAGCAGGTACATGACCAAGGGTAGGCCAGTCCAAGGCAGAGGCCACGGTCTTTGGACAACTTTATCTCAGCAGTTACATCCCATCACTTCTGCTGTATTCTGTTCATTATATGTGAGCCCTGAGGTCTAGCCCAAGCTCAGGGTGAGTGGATATACAGAATGTAAGTATCAGAAAGTGGAGATTATTTGGGCCATTGTAGAGGTTGTCTACCATAAATGGATGAGGATTGATGGTAGGTGATAAAAAGGCCTCAGTGAAGTGGAAACTTGGAACATCGTGGCCAATTCAGGGTCAGCATAAAATGGTTACTGGACTTAGTGGTGGCCAGAAATATTGCATACCAAAGGGGCAAAGGGAGGAGCAAAAAGGTAGCCTGGGTGGTAGCTAGGAGGTATTTGATCCACAACTGGGGTTGCCAAATGTCCCGGGACCCTCTGCTCCAGCCCAAATGTGTCCAGTGGTATCAACGCCCCTGCCCTTGCCCACCAGGCCCACTCTATGGGCGTGGCCAGGGAGAGAAGAGGGAGCTGGGAGAAGGTCCAGGAAGCCCAGTGGCAGCCGAAGCAAGAGAGGGGAATGCAGGTTCAGCAACTGCATTTGTTTGCAGTGGGGAAAGTTGTTAATTTTAGCCTCACACAAGGGGCTGAAGCAGGAGGGTTTGTTGTTTCTGCTGAGCTAGCCCTTGGATGCCTCCCACAGGCCACTGCAGCCATGTCAGCTCCAAGCCGCTGTTTGCAGGGTGGTGAGCTTGGCTAACAGTGAAGAAGGACTGCACGGATTGTAGGCTCCCTTGGGTGTGATGGGTCTGGGCCTTGGGTAGGGGGCTCAGTCAGTAGTGCTGCATGTAGCAACTATCTGCCAGTGCCTCCTCCTCCGTTTTTGCTCCTGTGTTCTCATCCTGGCTCTACCACTTGCTGATTTCTTGACCTAGGGCAAGTCTTTTCATTTCTCAGTGCCTCCATTTCCTCCTCTGCAAAATGGAGATAAATTGTCCCTAGCTTGCAGGGTTGTTGTGAGATATTGTGAGCTCTTGTAGGGAAAGTAACAGTAAATTGTAGCTGCTATTACTTATATATCTGGCTCTGACCCAGGGCACCCAGCCCAAATGAGGCAGATCTCTCACAACACAAGACCCTGCTTACCAACCCAATTAGAAAACCTCTCTGAGTGCAAGTGTCTTCTTCTCGGTCAGGGCTTTACATGGATTTCTGTGGATTAGGCACACTGATAATCGCCATTTCACATAGGAGGAAACTGAGGTTCAGAGAGATGAAGTGATTTGCTCAGGGGTGCACAGCTAATAACAGGTAGCAGAGATGGGACCATAATCCAGGTCATATTCCCAAATCTGCCCTTTTTGCTATCCTACCCAGAGTTTTTTGGCCCTTAGCCCAATTTCAGGACATGATGGGGATAGACAGCCAGATGAAGGAAGGCTTGGGGTCCAGATCATACAACCTTTTGGAGCCCCACAAACTTGACTTTGCAGTGCAGTTTCTACTCCATCTCCACATGCCTAAGCCGGGAGTAGAGGTTCTCATTTGTGTAACAGCACTCTCCCACCCCCACCCCCAAAATACACACACGCTTTTCTACCAAATAGCTAATTTTCTTTCAAACACATTCTGAGATGAAGAAACGGGGAAGCGAATGTGGATGTGTTTTGAGGACCTGTTCGAAATGCTAAGCTCTAAGAGCACAGTCATCGTCACAGAGAGATGCACTCCCCTTATCCCTCCCCTTGTTACCAAGGGAAACCTCGGTCCCTGCGGTGGGGCCCTGGGTAAGCTCAGGGTAGACTCCTCCTCTCCTTCATCTGTACTCCTGCAAAGAGGGAAGTGCTGGAAACCTTTGGCGCTTGAGGCAAGGAATTCAGAGTGGAGAAGATTCCAGAATTGAGGCTTGGTCTGGAGAGAGAGGGAGGCGAGGTGAGGAATATGCAGATCAGAGAGGTCAAAAGAGGACAGAGAATAGAAAGCACAAGGATTGAGAGAATGGCTAAGGGAAAGGGAAGAGAAAATCAAGAAAGAGTGGAGTGTGAGAGATGTGAGGAATGGAGGAAAATTAAGGGAGCGAGTTGCAAAATGCAGAGAAATCCTCAAAGAGTGGCCTCCGCAATTGTCATACAGAATGAACACGGAGGGGCAACGGTCTCATGGGTAGAGAGTTGAGGAGCCTTGTCTGGAAGCTGCCTTTACACATGGTTTTCACTTAGGGTACATATTGTTGGGGGGTAGCTTGCAGGGGGCAGATGTTATTAGAGATTGATGAGAAAGTGGTTTCTCCCCCATCCACCCATTAGCCCTGCTGCCGCTAATGAGCAGGATTTGTAAAGTGCCTCCTATGTGCACATGAGATTGAAGAAAATCAAATAGCAGGAAGTAAAGAAAAGGGAAAAAAAGCAGAAGGGTCTGTATACAAAAGCTGTGTGTGCATGTTAAATCACTTCAGTTGTGTCCAACTCTTTGTAAACCTATGGACTGTAACCCACCAGGCTCCTCTGTTCATGAGATTTCGCAGGCAAGGATACTGGACTGGGTTGCCATCTTTTCCTCCAGGGGATCTTCCCAGCCCAGGGATGGAACCCCTGTCTCTTATGCTTCCTGCATTGGCAGGCAGGTTACGTACCACTAGCGCCACATGGGAAACCCCTACGAAGGCTGCAACAGGTTAAACTGTCCTGAAGGGGATAGAGGGCAGGGGTGCTGATAGAGGCTTTCTGCTCAGCAGTCCAAGGAGGACAAGTTGACTAAATCAAGACCTGATACAGGAGACTCCCCAAAGAGGATGGGTGTATATTCCAGAATTTTATTTTAGAATTATCAGGCCCACCTCCACCAACAGTAGGGCTAGCTCTGCGTTTATAGTGAGGACACCAAATGTTACTGAATCTCTCTCTCTCTCTCTCTCTCTCTCTCTCTCTCTATATATATATATATATATATATATATACACACACACACACACACACACACACACACACACACACATATCTGTGTGTGCTCCTAGAGAGGAACATTTCCTCTCCCTGTACACAGATGCATTGCACACCCATGGCTAACACACAAAGTGTGTGTGAAAGAGATTATGTGCCCTGTCTACTATCCAGGGGACAGAGGATCTTTCCTTGGCCTGTGAAGGCCATTTCATCTCAGCTCTCTTTCCCCCCTGAGCTCTGTCAAGTGTCTGCTCTGCTCTGTGGAAGAGGGGCCCCAGCTGGGAATGTGTTTTTGTTTTCTGCAGTTCCTTTTTCCTCTGCCTCAACCTTAGCCTGAGCTGCTATTTCCTCAACAACATCCAAAGGGGGAAGCAGTCATTGGTTTAAGAAGAATCTCTGAGCCAATGAGATGTCAGCTCAGCCATTGTTTCCAGATGCCTAAAAGAGAATTATCCATAGAAGGAGCGAAACCTCTGTTGACCAGAATATTTGAGAATGGGCAGATAATAATGCAGTTTTCTGGTGGATTGGGGATTTTTATTTTGATTCATTGTTGACATTCTCTCTAAAGTCTGAGGCCCCTTTCTTGCCTTAGAATGTAAGGCTCAGTGAACTGGATTCTGTTTGATGACTAAGGGCTTTGCTTTCTAAATATCAGCCCCGATGTTTGGGGTCACAGGAAGATAGTATAGTATATCAGTCAGAACACTGATTTCTAGAAGTCAGAGGATGTGGGTTCTACTTCCGACGTAGCCACCCACTAGCAGTGTGACTTTGGTCTGTAGCTTATCCTATTAGAGCCTTCATTTCCTCATCTGTCAAATGGAGATTTGTTATTTTTATAGGATGGAGAAAATATAGGTGAAAATCCTGAATCCAGACTATTTCCTGAAAATTACTTACTTGAATCTTTCCTTCATGCTGGCTTTATTTCATTATCCTTTGCCTCTTTTTCCAAACAGCCAAGTGAATAAAAAATGTATATGATCCACTGATGAATCGGAAGATTGGTCTTTTGTTGACTGAAATGTCACCATTTGTCCCATTTTTTAACCCCCAAGGATACACACTATATCCACCGCACACCATTTGAACCCCTTAGCTTCCAGTTCAGTGTCAAGCACCTACCCAATGCTTAGTCATCTTTCACAGTGGTGCCTTGTTGATGCCTTCATCCCTCCACCACTGGCCAAGCTGCAGGTTCAGACAGAATCCCTGCTTTGAGATCTGGGCAAACATAGGGCTTGGCATTCAGTGCGTGCTTAACATACAGTAGTTGCTGGTCCTAGTATCATTCTTCTTTGGGGGCTACCTAAAAACTGGAGAAGATAGTAGGAATAAACATGGAATCACCAGTTCCACTGGGACTGCTAGAATTGTATGTGTAGTCATAGCAAGGAGAATAGCAGAGCTGGAAGAGACTTTACAGATGAGGAAACAAGGTCAGAGGCAGTACACTGGTGGAAAATCTAAGCACCATCCCTTCAGAGCAGATAGGGGGAAAGGAAGACAGAGAGGCAAAAGTTGAAGAAGGTTGTGGTCTGGGTTCGATCTCCTCCCTGGTCCGTTCCCATCTGCCTGTTAGCTGGGACTACTTCACCTGCTTAGGCCGAGGGTTGAGGATAAAGGAGGGACTGGCCTCTGGGGAAGGAACCCAGGCCTAGATGACTTGGGAGAATTTGGGATCTTGAGAGTGGAGAGCAGGGACGAACAGGGGCACCCAGGCTAGAAAGACAACCAGAAGGCATCTAGCCAGGGATGGGGGCAGGAGGTGGTAGGGGTGGCATACACATGTCACTCCTTAAAGACATCCAGCCTTCTCCCCAGTTTTGTCCAAGGATACCAGAGGTATAGGGTGCTGGCTTTGTCCCAGGGAATCCATTTGGGGCCCCAGGAAAGAGAAAGAGCCAGCTGAGTACCCAGGGCTCTTGGCATCCTGGCCTGGTGATTCTACAGACAGAGCTGAGTGGGGGTGGGGGCAGCACCTATTGCAGAGGGAACTGTGGGGAGAGAGGCCAGGCAACCAGCTCACCCAGGATAGGACTGTCACATAGAAATATTCCCATCTGGATAGTTCTAGAGAAGCAAGTCTGGATAATGATAAACTATGAATTTTATGCATGAGCTGAACATTGAAAAACTTCAGCCCCAAGCTCCCGGCTAGCATCTGAGCCAAATCCCACTAGCACAGCATTTAATCAGCTTCCTGACAGATCCCAGTAAAAGAGAGATGAATTTACGAGATTGATTAGCTAATACCCAAGTGTTATGCTTACTCCGTGATCCAAGAGCACCAGGCTGGGGCCTCCAGACATTCTTCCACTTAGATTCCACAGCTACTGTGATGGCAGGTGGGCCTGGAGGGCTGCCCCCGGAAGGGGACTGAGCTGGACTGTTCCTGCTCTCAGGCTCCCTCCCCAGCCTGGGATGCTAACCCCAATCCCCAACCTAAGATGGTTCTGGGCCTCAGGAAAGAGTTATTCTACTCTTGGTCTTCCATCTTCCATTATGGCCTCAGCTCGTTTATTGCCCATCTCCACCCTATGCCAAGGATGCTCTCTCCGTGTCTCTTCTAATCCAAAGCATGCAAGTCCTTCAGATCCGCCTGGAGTCTCCCCTCCTCCAGGAAGCTCTCCCTGATTATCAGGACCCTCGGTGAGCTTTCTTGTCTCCTAACTCCAAAGGTTAAGTATTGTCCAAACCACAAATACTTACAGACTGTGGTTAGAGCTAAACCAGAATGTAGCAAGTTCCATCCATTCCCACTTGTAAATCATAGATGTATTTAACCACAAAAGTCATGCATGCACATTACAAGTCAAAAAAATCCAGAGAAGCTTCTAGAAAAAAAAATTATCCCCCTCTTCTGCCCCTCTAATCCCATCCCCTCAGAAAACCAATATTACCAATCTCATCATTCTGTCTCTACACTCATACACAGCTTCTTCATTTTATCTGTAAGGAAACTGAGGCCCAGAGACATGAGGCAACTTGTCCAAGATCACACAGCTAACTAATGGCCAGGCTTGGAGTTAAGACGGCAGGTGTTCAAGTTCCCAGTTCCCAGGGCCAGCGCTGTTGTGAGTTAGTTGCCTCCTTAGAGAGTCTTCTCTCCTCAAGTGAATTGTAAACTCGACTGAGGGTAAAAACAAACAAAACAAGAAAACCCCAAAAAAACTCTGTTGCATTTCCCACAACACCTAGCAGAGTTTCAAGCATCTGGTCCAGGGTGTTTACTAAATGTTTGTCTCCTCGTTTTAAATCCTTTCTGAAACAAGACACAGTATAAATAAAGAAAAAAGAAAATGTTTGACTCAGTGCCTGGTTGTGCTAGACTGCAAAGCCAAGCTGTGCAATCATACCAAAGTTGATTGTTAAGATGGCTGGGAAAAAGGCAGCCAAAAACTCAAATGATTGGTGACTGTGTACAGATATCTGAAGGCAGAGACAAATATGGACACCAAGGAGCTCAAATATTTGCAGTGAGCTGAGAATCTGGTTTGAGGAGAGGTGGGAGCAGTGCTAGAGGTGAGGAGGGAGGGCCCTAGACACCCCACTTTCTTTGGGACCTATTGCTCCCTGAGCCAGTGGCCACATTGGTGGCCTGATCAAGGCCTCCTTGGCATGGCTTCTTTCATGTTTCAAGTCTCGAGAACCTACTCTATGTGGCCTTTTTTCTCCTTTGTGGAGTCAGTCGTGGGATTTGTATGGATTTATTTGATATATTTGTGGGGGAGGTTTTTTTTTTTTTTTTTCCTGGCTGCCCTGGGTCTTTGTTGCTGCACATGGGCTTTCTCTAATTGCGGCGACTAGAATCTATTCTCTAGTTGTGGTGTGTGGGCTTCTCATTGTGGGGCTTCTTTTGTGGCAGAGCACGGATTCTAGAGTGTGGGCTCAGTAGTTGTGGTGCACGGGCTTAGTTGCTCTGAGGCATGTGAGATCTTCCCAGACAAGTGATCGAACCTGTGTCCCCAGCATTGGCAGGTTGGTTCTTTACCACTGAGCCACCAGAGAAGTCTGATTTGATATATTTGTTGACTGTTGATCAGGTGTAAGGGTAGAAGAGGCAGGGCTGGAATGAAGGCTCTCACCCCCAGGGGTGTCTCACTTCCTTGGGGCACTGGGGAGGCGGTGGGGAGCGGCCTCTGGCACATCAGGTGATCTGGAGGTGGAACCTTTTGGAAAATCATAAACACGAATTGAATTTTAGAGCTGAAACAAATTTGTAAGACCATCTAATAAGGCTATTAATGCTTCACATTTATCCAGCACTCCATGGTTTATGAAATGACTGGATGTGACTCATTCCCCTCATTTTGCATGTAGAGAACCCTTTGCTTATTTAAGAAGACCCTGACAACTGGATAGCAGATCGGTAATTGTCTTCAGTGTGAGAATGACATCGTGATTATGTGGGAATATTCTCATTCTTAGGAGATGAATGATGAAGTATTTAGGGGCGATGCATCATGATGTTTGAAACTTTAAACTGATACAGCATTTCAAAAGATATAAATAGGGGTTGGGGAATATGGGGAGTTGTTTAATGGGTATAAAAATGGATGATGGTGATGGTTGCACAGCAGTATGAATGTACTTAAAACCATTGAATTGTACACTTAAAAATGATTAAAATGGTAAGCTTTATGTATGATATTTTACCACAATAAAAATATGTATAAATATACACACAAAGATAAAGCAAAATGGCAAAAATACTAATAAATGTTGAATCTAGGTGATGAATATAAAGGTGGTTATCATATTGTGCTTAGGGTTGCTTTAGCAGCTCTCTATAAATATTCATAATAGAACTCTTAATGTGAATAGGCTTATCGAGAAATGGACACATGATTGTCAGAAGCAGCCAAAGATTGTACCAGAGAGGAGTCATGGGCCTCATGGGCACAGCGAAATTTGGAACCCATGATGGAGTGGAGACAATGAATGAGTTGCTGTGTGGTTGGCCATTGTTAGTTAGTTGGCAGGTAAGATGGCAGTTTTCTACTCTGGATGTCATGTGGCATATGTGATAGGAAAGTTGTTATGTAGAGAGTCCCTAGATTGCGACATAACACAGCTCAGAGTTACGGGTATCTCAAGGGCTCTGAATTACTCAGAGGCCAGCTGTCCAGTTTCTGCCTCACCCCTCCCTCTGGACCATGGGCATGCTTGTGAGTCTTCCCTGATTGATTGACACAGAGAAATAGAAGTTGCTGAAACCGTCATCAGTTCATTTTGGTTGGTTTTGTGCAATTCTTCACCACTCTTGAAATTTTATCAAAATATACATCCCCTAGGTGGGCATTGGAGAAGGCAATGGCAACCCACTCCAGTACTCTTGCCTGGAAAATCCCATGGACGGAGGGGCCTGGTGGGCTGCAGTCCATGGGGTCGCTAGGAGTTGGATATGACTGAGTGACTTCACTTTCACTTTTCACTTTCATGCATTGGAGAAGGAAATGACAACCCACTCCAGTATTCTTGCCTGGAGAATCCCAAGGACGGGGGAGCCTGCTGGGCTGCCGTCTATGGGGTCACACAGAGTTGGACATGACTGAAGCAACTTAGCAGCAGCAGGTGGGCATCAGAATGGCTTGCTGAAAGTTAATCCATAATGGCTTGGTGGTCCAAGGTTTGGTGAGAGGAGAAGTCAAAAGGAAAGACTTGTGATTCAGTCACACAGCCCTACCTTCATGTATTCTGTCAGGCACTTGAACCTTTGCTGATGAGAGAGAAGGATCTAGAAGGATCTAGTGCTGGGGAACCTTCCAGATGTTCTTGCCTGGAGTACGAAGGTGCCATGCATCTCACTGCTGGCAGGGCTTAAGGATCAGTTCAGAACTCAACAAAGAGAGCCATTAGGGTGGGGTCTGGTCCTCCCAAGCACAGGACAAACTGTAATTTGTTGTTGTTGTTTTAATTTTTATTTGGCTGTACCAGGTCTTAGTTGCAGCACAAGGGACCTTTAGTTGAGGCATGTGGAATCTAGTTCCTTGACCAGGGATGGAACCCATGCCCCCTGGATCAGAAGCATAGAGTTTTGACCACTGGAGCACCAGGGAAGTCCTGACAAGCTGTAATTTGTAAGGGTCACATTGTCCCCACTGTTGCTTTGCTTGACCCACTCACTTCAGCCCCACCAGGGCCTCACTGCTCCTCAGCATACAAGGATAGAAGGTCTTCTGACTGCCCCTCTCAAGACACAAAGGAAAGGGACAGGGACTGAATTTGCATTTTCCCTTGGCCAGCATTTGCCTGGTGTCTACATTAATCACCATAATGGATAAATGCCACCAAGAGAATGGAGCAAGCCAGGGAGAGACAGAGAGAGAAAGCACTTGAACAAGCAATAGGGCCTAGTGGCAGGGGAGCAAGGTGGTCTGGAAAAGAGCTGGCCAGAATGAATCCTCAGTGAGCCCTCACTTCAGCCTCTGGAAAATTGGATTCCCTTCCACGTCATGTTTGATGGCCATGCTCCAAAATTATGGAGACTGAAGCTGCAAGAAATCAGGCTGTAAGCAGGGCCTGATGCAGTGTCGTCATAACAAATGAACGCGGGTGGGAGATTGGACAGAGCAGGATCGGCTAGAATGCTGGAGATGATAGATTAGCTCAGTTTCCTTCCAAACGGTACACAGAAGGAACCTGAGACTCAGCGAGGGGAAGGGACTTACCCAAGACCACCCTGCTAATTAATTAGTCCAGCCCCTGAATCCTGTTCCAGTCTGCTGTGTATAAATCATAACACGTTCTGGCAGGCAAAACCCGCATGAGCTGAGAGTTCTTTATTCTCTCAAACATCTCTGCGAGGAGTTCGAAGAGGCCTGCCCCTCCTCCCTTCCTGTCTTACCCAGCGAGACAGCCATACTCTGGAGTCAGGCCAAGCTCCAGTAGGTCCTCACTCTGTCTCCAGCCCACTCCCCCTCCCATGCCTTTGTCAGCAGAGACTTACCGGAAAGGCCACTCTGAAATGAAGGTAATGTCAGTGAAGTGCTCGTTAGCAGGTAGCCGCTGGCTGACTACAGGCTCGGCTATCTCCCTTGGTCCCAGGTTGAGGCCCTTGATCTCTGCTGTACCTGGCCCAACTTTTACCTTCAACTCTGAGCACAGGGTTGACAAGATTCTGCCCTGGGGCTCATATTTTTTCCCACCTCAGCTTTCAGGAAGATCTCCTAAAGAAGGGAATGGCTACCCACTCCAGTATTCTTGACTGGAGAATTCCATGGATAGGGGAGCCTGGCGGGCTACAGTCCATGGGGTCACAAAGAGTTGGACATGACTGAGCGACTAACACTTTCACTTTCACCAGCTTCTGGCCTCAGGACCCTCTGTTGAGTTGCTGGAGAGGAGGGGCCAGGAAGAAAACCCTGTGACAGGAGGTGGGACAGGCTTTTCAGAGTTACAGACCCTCCGAACAGGAAGGGACCTTGATCTGCCTCCATTGTATAGATAAGGGAACTGAGGAGCACTGTTGCAATTTAGGTTCCGCTTGAGAGCAGAGCAAGAGGGAATGGGGTCCCCAGAGACCCCAAGTTGGCTTTCATGCCAACACTTTTGGGCAGGGAGGTTATATGGAGGGCTCTGGGGGTGGGGAATGCAAGAGAGAGGTTGGTAAATGAAAAAGACATGTATATTGCACAACAATATGAATGTACTCAGTGCCACTGAGCTGGACACTTCAAATGATTAAGATGATAAATTTGATGTTATATATTTGTTATTGTTGTTGCTTAGTCGATAAGTTGTGTCCGACTCTTTGCTATCCCCATGGACTGTAGTCCACCAGGCTCCTCTGTCTGTGGGATTTCCCCAGCAAAAAATACTGGAGTGGGTTGCCATTTCCTTCTCCAGGGGATCTTCCCCACCCAGGGATTGAACCTGCATCTCCTGCATTGGCAGGCAGCTTCTTTACCACTGAGCCAACAGGAAAGTCTGATGTTAAGTATACTTTACCACAATTTAAAAAATAAAATAATTCCTAAATAAGTGTTGGTGTTAGAATAAATATAGGTTTTTGTGGGTGTGTATTGCATTAAAAATCTTGACCCTAAAGAAGATGTGGTACATATATACAATGGAATATTATTCAGCCATTAAAAAGACTGGAATGAAATAACACCATTTGCAGCAACATGGATTGACCTAGAGAGTGTCATACTGAGTGAAGTAAGTCAGACAGAGAAGGAGAAATATCATATGACATCCCTTATATGTGGGATCTAAAAAGAAATGATGCAGATGATCTTACTTACAAAACAAAAAGAGACTCACAGACTTAGAAAACGAACTTATGGTTGCCAGGGGGGAAGGAATAGTTAGGGAGTTTGGGATGGACATGTACACACTGCTATATTTTAAATGGATAACTAACAAGGACCTACTGAACAGCACAGGGAACTCTGCTCAATGTTATGTGGCAGCCTGGATGGGAGGGGAGATTGGGAGAGAATGAATACAAGTATATGTATGGAGGAATCCCTTTGCTCTTCACCTGAAACTATCACAACATTATTTGTTAATCACCTATACCCCAATACAAAATTAAAAGTTTAAAAAATATAATAAAATTCCAAAACCAAAAATCTTGACCTCTAAAAAAACCACACACACACACACATGATACCTGTATTGCTTCCATGACAGAATAAAACACGGTAAAAACAAAAGTTGCAAAGTTGTTTATGGGCAGAAGGACCTAGAGAATAACTCCCTCAAAAAGGAAAAGATCTATCTCCATGTCACAATGTAGCCTCCCACTGGTCTGGTAACCCTGCCAGGTTCACCATTTTCCCTGTCCATAGGCCCATCCCTTTCCTTCTAGCCCAGTGAGAATGGGATGCAGGCAAACTTTCAGCAGCTCAGTCTCCATGCACCTCAATATGGAGGAGGAGGGGAGTTACTTGTTATAGTCTGGGTTGCCATGTACAGTTGTGCAGGTTGTGAACTGCATAAAGGTGACTACTAGACGAAATAAGTAGGGGAGGAAATCCTGCTCATGCTCTGCTCCCCACATCATGTGTCCTCCTGGAGGGCTGAGTCTACCTGGATAAAGGGGTACATTTTTCATCTGAAAAAGCCATATGTTCATGGGGCTGTGTTTACCCAGAGGAAGTAGCTTTTTCTAAGCTTTATACACAAAGGCACTGAATAGACTACTTGTGGTTCTGGCTGCCATCAGCCATGGGCTCCTGTGCTCCCTGGTGACCCGCCCTTAGGTTCCCAAGTTCCCCCCTGAGGCTCTTCTCCTCTCTGTACCCCCTAGTCCCAGGCTTTTTGTTCTTGCCAGCCACCCTCGGAGCCCGAGGGTGGGAGATCTAGTGAGGCAGGTCTCTTAGGGCCGGGGCCCGCCTCAGGAACACTCCCAGATTTCTCAGCTCTCTCAGCCCTGCATTTTCTGCTCCTGTGCTCTGCCCACCTGTTTGGCTCAGCTACCACATCTTGGATGCCCGTTCTCTTCCTGCCAGTCTGGTGCCAACTGTTTGTCTGAATCGTGACTCTGACTGCTGTGTCCCCTGTTTTCTGTGCCCTGCCCTCCCAGCTGCCCCCTCTGGAATCAGTTGTTGCAGCCAGAACACAGCCCCTCAGCCTGTAGGGCCCTGATGCTGGGGCTGGTGGGGGTGAGGCTCACCTCCAGCACGCCAGCTCACTCTTGCTCCCTGCCTGCCTGCTGATCTGGACAGAGGCCTCCTGTTGGTGCTTTTCCCTGTGAAAGAACAAGTGTGCGAGGTGGGCAGGGAGGATGACGGTGGCCAGGGGCACTCAGCTGCAGAGCTTTATCATCCCCACATAGTGCCTGTCCAGACCCCAGCAGATAATCTCCCTGTCCTCCCCGTGGCAGGTCCAGGAACAGGTAAAAACCTGCATGGTTGGGGGTGGGGTTGGGTGGGGAAGACATCTTAGTCCTTAGGATCCAGCAGCTCCTTCTCATGATGCTTAAAGCGTCCCCTCCCCCACTTCCTGGAGGCCCAGGCCCAAGGCTCCCAAATGAGCTCCCTGGGACCTCTCAGAGACCAGGGGATTATGGGAACAGATGGGCCTGAAGCCCACTGCCCGAAGTGCTTCTGGGACAAAGAAAAGGGCCTCAGAAAGGGGCCTTGGATCAGGACCAGCTTGGGGCCGGACCTGGGGGGTGCAGGAGGCAACAGGGAAGGAGCCCAGTTCCCTAAACCTCTCCACTCTGATGAGAAAGCCAGTGTCCTCTCAGCTGAGCCCCTTCAAGTAAGGACCAACAAAAGCCCTTGAATCAAGAGTGTGAATGGAACAGCTAAGCCTTTTCCCTCTCTGCCTCCTCCCTCCTTCTCCAAACCCCAGAGCTGGAAGGAACCAGACAGTGGAAGAAGGGGTGGGGAAGGAAAGCAGAGGGCCTGCCATCAATCTCCTGCCCTGACAAGCTGCGTCATCGCAGCTGGCTCCCCTGGGGCAAGAGGGAGGGGAGCTGGTGTGGGTCCCTGCCAAGAGGAGCAGGGGGATTGAGATGGGGTACAGGCAGGTGCTGGGGCTTAGAACCAAGGGCCAGGGCAGAAGGAGGGGGGCTTGGCCCAGGGTGCATAGAGACCCAGCAAGCCTGGGACATTTAGGGAATGCACGAACCAGGGCAAGTCCAACTCTAGGTGGATACCAGCTGGACAGGGCGCCAGGCTTTGAAGAGTTCGACAGTAGTCCTGCTGCTGCCTCTCAGGGAAATCAAAGCTGCTGGTTTTCCCAGTGCCTGGTTAAGCACCATCCTCAACCTCCCAGACTTCTCAGAGTTCAGTCTGCTCCCCAGGTGTGGGGGCAAATCCCCAAGGAGATGTTTCATTAATTGGGAAGGCCAAAGATCTGGTCATCCCAAGATGTCAGAGTTATAGAGTGGAGGGAACCCCAGATCAGTTTGCCCTTAGTCAGAAATGTCTGCTTCCTGGTTCTTCCTAGAAGAATGTTCCAATTTAGTCATGCCAATGGGCTTAGCCAACCAAGTAATTTGGTGAGGAGAAGGGAAAGAGGCAGGCACCCTGGGATGGAAGGACTCCTTGTGCCATGGAACTTGGATTCCTCCGTTGCTAAGGCAGGTCTTGAGGAATCTGGTTTAGGGCTGGCTGAGTCCTTGAGAGGGTCTCAACTACAGGAACTGGTCAGTTGAGATTTTCTTTGCAGGGGTGGGAATCACAGGGACAGGGACACCAGACAGTTGTGGGGCAGGGGAGCAGACAGAAAGATAGAGGCAGAGAAGAGAGTTCCCAAACAAGCATCTCCAGTCTTTGGAGAACGATCCTGGGCCAACTTAGATGCTTGCTCCTGCTCAGATGTACTAGCTGTTTAAATTTTGTTCAAAAATGGTAGAAATGAATATCCATTGGAAGGACTGATGCTGAAGCTGAAGCTCCAATACTTTGGCCACCAATGCAAACAGCCAACTCATTGAAGGAGACTCTGATACTGGGAAAGATTGAAAGCAAGAGAAGGAGGGACAGAGGAAGAGATGGTTGCATGGCATCACCAACTCAATGGACATGAGTTTGAGCAAGCTCTGGGAGTTGGTGATGGACTGGAAGCCTGGCGTGCTACAGTCCATGGAGTCGCAAAGAGTCAGACACGACTGAGTGACTGAACCGCAACAACAAATGTTAGAAAATATGCGGGTTCCTTCCCAGGTTTATTGGGATTACTAGGTTTGAAGTAGATGTTTTTCTGGAACTCTCTTGCTTTTTCTACGATCCAGCAGATGTTGGCAATTTGACCTCTGGATGAGATGGTTGGATGGCATCACTGACTCAATGGACATGAGTTTGAGCAAGCTCTGCGAGTTGGTGATGGACAGGGAAGCCAGGTGTGCTGCAGTCCATCGGGTGGCAAAGAGTCGGACACAACTGAGCAACTGAACTGAACTGACTAGGTTTGAAAAAGCATTCAAGTTCTATGTTTGATAAGACAGGAAGCCCAGTTCGGTGAAGGAAAGGGTCAGCAAATTAACAGGTTTCATTCGACATAGAGTTTGCAGCCTGTTCCATTCGAGCTCCTGCCTCTGAATCAGTCAGCCTGGGAAAAGTAGCTGTGGAGACAGGTCTCTGGTAGCCTCTGAGGCCCCAGGGTCTCTGGAAGCATCACCTTCTCTTACACTCTCCCTGTGTGGAGGGCAGGAGCGCATGGAGGGAGAGGCCTAGCGGAAGGAGGACTGTTCCTCCGTGGTGCCATCCTGCTTAATGGTTTTCCCACTGAAAAGTGCTCATTTGTCACATTTAGCTTCGGGAGGTGTGACAGGATGATCCATCCCTCGGGCTTGGACCTATAAAAACCGGGGAATTGGCACCTGCAATCTGCCTTTCTCTGCCTGTCTTCCCCGACGAAGGCTAAAGCGCCAATAAAATGCTGAGTCCTGCCATGTCCGTGATGGAGTGAGCTTTTAACAGGGTAGCTTGGCCTGTGGAGCTTATTTTCTTCAGAGCTGTAGCAAACAATGAAGGAGTAAAGAGCTAGAAGGGCTGGTGGAGGAGTAGGGAGGAAGATGCTGGTGGCTGGGGGCCAGAAGAGCCCCGTGAGGCTGGAGGATGGCTGGACCTTTCCTGGGTGCCGTCTCCAGTAACCCCTGGAAGAATGGGCCCAGCTGTTCCTGACAGTTCTTCTACGTGGATCTCCAGTCATTAGCTTCATGGCTAGCCATCTACTCACAAAGTGTGCTTTGAAGTTGGGCTTCCCTGGTGGTGCAGATGGTAAAGAATCCACCTGCCATGTGGGAGACCCAGGTTCGATCCCTGGGTGGGAAAGATCCCCTGGAGAAGGCAACAGCTACCCACTCCAGTATTCTTGCCTGGAGAATCCCTTGGACAGAGGAGCCTGGCATTGCAAAGAGTCAGACACGACTGAGCAGCTAACACACACACAGGTCCCTTTCACCCCAGAATATGTTCTCCATGCTTTGTCATAATTGCTGTGAGTCTGGGCATTGTCCTCTGAAGACCTTTGTTAAAATATACAATTATTTTTTGGGGTCCAAGAAAAGTTTTTATATATCAGATCCATTGGCCTTTACTTGTCAAAAGCTGGCTCATGAACAAAATAGGATCCAGGGCAAATAATGCTTGATGGGAAGGGGAGAGAGGTTATGTTTGCAATTAGGAGAAGCATAATGGGTTAGCTGAGCCGGGAGTCATAATTACTTGGGCAGGGAGGAAGGACTGGGCAGCTGAGGCGCAAATCAAACAACTGGCATCAGTTATCCTTCTAATCCAGGTCCTCCCTGCCCAAAAGATCCTTCCAAATCACCATGCTCCCAGACCCCTGCATTCCCAGGAAAGGCCTCCTTTCTCCTCATCCCCCACCCACCCCAAGCACCTGGTTCTCCTGAAAGAGTTCCATCTGGAGCAGTGGTTCTAAGCTTTGACTTGTGCAGAAACACTTGGGGAGCTATTAGAAGCCTTGATGCCAGGCCCCACCCCAGACTAGTTACATTAGAATCTCTGAGGGGAGGCCCCGGGGCCATCCCAGGTTTTAAAAAAGCTCCCTCAGGTGATTCTCTCTGGTAGCTTGCACAAACAACTGAAAATGTCAACTTGGGAATCCTGGGCCTTAGGCCATGGTCATTTTCCCAGACAGGCTCTAGCCTCCCAGCCTGTTCCCCAGTCCTCCTCTCTTTCCTCTGTCTACTCCTCTCCTCTCTGCTTCCCCAGCAACCCCCAAAGTTCTGTTCACTTTCCCCACCCGGCATTACGCTCCCTTTTCTGTTGCCTTGACTCCTGCCTACCCATGCTGTCAAGGCAAGTAGCTTATCAACATCTTTTCCTAAAGGCAGTCCCAGTTCTCTCCTTAAGAGGATCTGGTGCCAGCTGATGAGATGATTGAAATTTCACCCCAGATCCATTTGGTTTTGACAAGGACCCTGGATGGCCCCTTTGTTCTGGCTCCAAGAACCATCGCAGACGCACACTTTGCTATTTCCATCCAGAGAAGCAGGGCCCACGTCTTGCAGGGGAGGCCCAAAGTTGGCACAGCATGTGGAGAGTGACTGTCTGTGTATGCACTTGAGGGAGTCTTTGTGTACTTGTGGGTGTCTAGCCCTTATGGCTAATATTCAAATTTGGCCCATTTGCAGAGTTGATGGGACTTTCCCAAGAGCTGAGAAAAGCATCCTTGATTCATGACCTAAAAAATTAGATAGATACTGTTGCTACAAAACTACTTGAGATGAAAAAAATGCGATATTTTCTTCAGTGGATATGTATTGGGCACCATCGTCTGCCAGCCACTGGACTAGGTGTTTTTTGGATTTGATGGTGACCCAAACCTGCATGCCTAGTGCTGGCAGTCTAGAGGCTTTTAGTCATCATTTTTTTTTTTTTAACTACTATTCCTGAACAAAAAAGCACTATTTTTAAAAAGAAAAACAAACACATTAAACTGAGTCAGGAATTTCCATACACTGGATATTCTCTTCAGCGCAGGGGTGGGTTTCTGCACACGGGCCTGAACAAGTTATTTCCCTTTTGCGTGTGTGAAATGGTGATGTGTGAAAAGGCACATCATGTATTTTACGGGCCTGTCCATGATTCTCATGTTGGACTGTAAGGGCATCTTGAGTCCTGTTACTTTACTTTCCAGAACTCTCGAAAATTCTCAGACATTGACTGGCTAGCTAGCGGGTTCACAGCTATTGGTGCTCACAGTCCACCAGGCGCTACGCTTGCTACTTCACATGCATCGTCTCTTTCCCTCCTCACAAGGGAAAGGTGAGTAAAACTCTCATCCACATTTTGCAAATGGCAAAATGGCTCACCTACTAGTCAATAGCAGAGTCAGGATTCAAACCCAGGACTGTGTGACCCCAGAGCCTTTCAAACCACACCCCCTTCCAATGCTACTGCCAAAGCAGGGCCGAGGCAAAGCAAGCTCCCTCCTCATCGAGAGCAACGTTATCACTGTCCTCATTGTCATGGTCATTGTCATCCTGTCATCACATCAGCGATCATTTGTCAACTGCTTTCTTTGTGCCAAGTAATTGCACTAAAAAGCTTTTAATAATAATAATAAAAGAATACTATTGAACTGATAACAGTTAACAGTTACTGGATTCCGGTTCTGTGGCAGGCATTTCCTCACCAAGTTGCTGTGAGACAGATCCTATTCTTAACCCTGTTTTTAAAAAATTTTTTTTCTGTTTATTTATTTTACTTTACAATATTGTATTGGTTTTGCCATACATTGACTTGAATCCACCATGGGTGTACTTAACCCTGTTTTAAAGAGGAGAAAACTGAGGTTTCAATGGGCTTGTTTATCCCATGGCCTCACAGAGTAACAGAGCTGTGGTGTGGCCTCCATCTGACCCCCAGGGCAGGAGTTCCCATCTCTCGTGTTTTCCAGTTCAGAAGCACTGTCTGCCTTCTGATAATTGGAGAGCCCTCTCGGATCCATGTGCTAATTGGGAGAGGGGCTGGAGTGACAGGCCACCGTGGGTGTGAGCAGATGACCTCCTACATGAACTGACAACCCAGACCCTTTCCATCTGGCAGCCAATGCCATGAGAATGAGAGATCTGCCCAGAGAGGGCCTCGTGGCCAAACAATTTGTGCAGCAGAACTTTGGGAAAATACATAGCTGAGACCTGTACAGGTGGAAGCCAGTTAATCAAGATGACTCTTTGTATTGTCTTCCTCCTCATTCTGAGGTTGTTTTTTTCTTTTTATTACCTTCGATTCTTTTTTCTTATTTACACTGTATTTTATTTATTTTTTCCTCCCAGGTTTATTGAGACTTTAGTCAGTTCAGTCGCTCAGTTGTGGGTCGACTCTTTGTGACCCCATGGACTACAGCACACCAGGCCTCCCTGTCCATCACCAACTCCCGGAGTTTACTCAAATTCATGTCCATTGAGTCGGTGATGCCATCCAACCATCTCATCCTCTGTCATCCCCTTCTCTTCCTGCCTTCAGTCTTTCCCAGCATCAGGGTCTTTTCAAATGAGTCAGCTCTTCGCATCAGGTGGCCAAAGTACTGGAGTTTCAGCTTTAGCATCATTCCTTCCAAAGAACACCCAGGACTGATCTCCTTTAGAATGGACTGGTTGGATCATCTTGCAGTCCAAGGGACTCTCAAGAGTTTTCTCCAACACCACAGTTCAAAAGCATCAGTTCTTCAGTGCTCAACTTTCTTTATAGTCCAACTCTCACATCCATACATGACCACTGGAAAAACCATAGCCTTGACTAGACAGACCTTTGTTGACAAAGTAATGTCTCTGCTTTTGAATATGCTATCTAGGTTGGTCATAACTTTCCTTCCAAGGAGTAAGCATCTTTTAATTTCATGGCTGCAGTCACCATCTGCAGTGATTTTGGAGCCCCCAAAAATAAAGTCTGCCACTGTTTCCACTTAATTCTTTTTAATAATTAATTAATTTATTTGACTGTGCCAGGTCTTAGTTGTGGCACTCAGGATCTTTAGTTGTGGCATGTGGGGTCTAGTTCCCTGACCAGGGATCAAACTCAGGTGCCTTGCAGTGGGAACACAGAGTCTTAGCCACTGGACCACCAGGGAAGTCCCAAGGTTGGATTTTATAGACTGTATATTTTCTTTTCATTGCACTTCCAGGACACCCTGCCCACTAGCATCACTTACTGATGCCTATTCCTTCCTCCTCACCCCAACTAACCCCTGAGTCCCTTACCTCCTGTCTTCTTTCAGTGCCATTTGCTCATCATCTCATTTCATTGCTCTTTCGAAAATGCCTGCTCCTCTCTGCTCCAAATCTCTTCACTTTTCCCTGCTTTCATTTCAGCTTGAGCCACATTAAGGTTGTAAAGCATTTTGGAAAGTGGTGAGTATGGCAGGATGGTAAATAGAGTTTTATGATATTTCGCTGTCATTGAGCTTGGAATCTTTGGAAACCAATGGCAGTTCACAGCCCTGGCATACCTTTGTCTCTGCAGGGCCATTAACCAGCCCTAGATGAAGTTTGTGGCCACGACCCAAAATGTCGACTTCTCAGATGATATGAAGTCACTCCAGGTAGAGTAGTATTAGCCTGAACAGCACTCCCCAATTGGCTTCCACAGTGTGTGGGATTAATAGGTACCACGGGAAGAGAAAGGTTTCCAGGTACAAGTGAGTTTGACAAATGCTGGGTTAGAAAAGCTAAACTTTACTACAGGGTCTCACAGAGCCCTTAACATACTAATGAGAATCATGAATCTCCAAGAGGACATTTAGAGCCTTGCCACCAAAGTGTTGTGTAAGGACTGGCAGCTTGCTGGGAATTGAACATCACAGGCCTCTGCCCCAGACTATCTGAGTCACAATCAACATTATAACAAGATCCTCAGTCAATCTGTAGGCACATTAAATTTGGAGAAGTACTGATTTGGAGTACTGGGCATTTCTTAGACTTTTTGTTCATGGAACTCCTTTATGGAGCCTCATCTGGGATTGGTGTTCCTTGCAGCATACTTTGGGGGAAGTGCCAAGAGCGGAAAGCCAGAGGAATTTCTCATTGTCCAGAGACTCCATGGAAAGACATTCGCCAGAGCGACAGAGATTGGGGGACTGATTCATTATACATTACCCAAAGTCTCACTTTACAGAGTTTCAAGTCTTGTGTTACCAGATAGTCTTCCACTTACCTCCATGGCCCCAATTAACTCATTTCCTGGGGCATTTTTAAACATTGCCTCGGCTGTGCCACTTTGTCTATTCTCTGGGCCAGATCAACCTGTTCATTTCTGAAATCCAGCAACTTCTCCAGAGTGCTAGAACTCAGGCTCTGAGCCTCCAAATAATGTGCCTGGACCCCACTGTAGAACATTAGAAAGGCAATTTTATACGAGCTGGGCAACTTTTCAGTCCGATGTGTTCTGTTCAGTTAAGCTGTCATTGTTTTTCTTTGGGGCCTTTAAGCTACTGTGCCAGACATCAAAATAACACTAGCTATTTTGTATTCAGATCTTGCCACTCATTTGGGGGCATGGTTAATATTTTATAAGAAAATTCTCATTTTTTGCCATTCACATTTGTGATTTTTCAAGTGTGTTGCTGCATCGCATTCATAAACATGCTTTTTATTAAGTCTCAGGGCCTCATTTTTTTTCTCAGAGAAACACATCTTCAATTTTATGTTAAAAGTTAAATGGAAAATAGGCTTTGATGTGTGAAGATTTGATTTCTGAGAAACTTGTCCAGGTTGCAATCATTCTGTACAATAAGGGGCTGACATGCCCAAGCTCTGGTTAGGTCATGGTAAAGCTGTCATTGAAGTTTCCTGGATGTTGTTACCAAGCACCTCCTCAGAGGCTACTTTCTCTGGCTGGCCAGGAAGTTTTGTTCAGAATACAGGAAAAGGATGTAATAGGACCAGCAGGATGATATGTGTGAAAGCAAAAGACACTCCCACTATTAGGCTTCTTGGGTTGGAGGGCCTGCCAACCATAGAGGTTGCTTGTTCTGGGTTTGGAACCATGATTCTGATCTCTCCCATGAAGAGATATTTACTCTGTTGCCCATATGAACAAAAGCAACAGAGTAAAGAGGGAAGAAACTATGGAAACACCTCCTCACATCTCCTCAGAAGATCCAAGGCTTCATTTGAATTTCCTACCCTCTCAGCGATGCTGCTAGTGCCAATTGATGGCACTGCTTGGCTTTCTAAGTATTGGGTTGGCCAAAAAGTTCATTCAAGTCTTTCAGTACAATGATTACCTGAATGAACTTTTTGGCCAAGCCAATATCAATACCCATTTGTAATGTTAAAAATGTAAGACACTCCCCACAATGGTGATTCTACTTGCATTTTTTCCCCTCTCTCTACTGACAACCCACAGTTGGTATATTTGAGAATTTTCCTTGCAAGAAATCCACAGACTTTTCATGGGGTCCCCAGGCACACAGTTGTCTCTAGAGTTTATACGTGGGTGTGAATGAATAATAGCAGCTACTGTTTCTTGAGCACTGACTATGTGCCCAGCACTGGTCTCAACATTTCACATGCATTTATTTCATTTAATCCTCCCAATATCTTATTTTGTTGTTTAGTCACTAAGTTGTGTCCAGATCTTTGCAATCCCATGGACTGTAGCCTGCCAGGCTCCTCTGTCCATGGGATTTCCCAGGCAAGAATACTGGAGTGGGTAGCCATTCCCTTCTCCAGAGGATCTTCCCAACCCAGGGACTAAACCTGGGGCTCCTGTGTTGCAGGCAGATTCTTTACCATCTGAGCCACTTAAGGAAACCCCCAAATACTTTATTACCTCTGTTTTAAAAATAAGAAAACTGTGGCTCATAAAAGTACATGACTTACCCAGAGGAAGTCCTACAGCTGGTGAGAGGTGGAACCTGGAGTCGAGCCCAGACCTGTGGGACCCCCAAGCTGTGTTCTTTATTTCTGAGGCTATGGGACTAGCTTTGCTGGCAGAAAGCACTGAAGAGGCCCCAAACATTGGGGAGAGAGGAACAAATGGGCTCCCAAGGAGGCAACAAGAAAGGACTAGGGAGTTGAGAGACAGAAGCGTTTGCCTCATAATTTTGCCTAGAGCTAGTTCTGCAAACCAGGTTAGGGTGACCCTTGTAGGCCACTTGGAGAGCTAATGGCAGAGCCCATTTTGGAATCCACTTCTATACATAGAACATTCTCTCAGACAAACTCTTCCACAAGCTTGACTCCCTGTCAGTCCTTGGTTACCTCAGGCAAGCTCCATCCCCTGGCCGGCACCTGTGCTGTTCTTTGTGCAGACAGACTCTGCCCCCGACAGCTACAGTGTTGGCTCCCTCCCTTCCTTTAGGGCTCTGCTCAGTTGTTGCCCTCTCATACAGGCCTTTCTTGACCACCCGATTGAAAATGGCAGCCACTCACCCCCAATTCCTTGCTTCAATTTTCCTTCCAAAGCACTTTCTCACTTTGTAAAATATGTAATTTTACTTATTTATTTGTATATTGTCACTAGGAGGCAAGCTCCACAAGGATGGGGATTTTTTTTTTTACTATTTTGTTCACTGCACTGTCCCCCCAGGTCTAGAACAATGTCTGGCAGGCAGTAGGAGCTCAATAAATGTTTGCTTAATGGGAATGTGCAGATAGCTTTCAACATGGCTCCCTACCCTGTCACAGCTACAGAGACACACAGGTATTTTGAAATAAAACAAAAGGTGAGCAGATAAAAGAATGTGTACCTTCATGGCTGAGAGGACATGAAATGGGAATACTCCATGCACAAAATACCCACAGTTCTCACAGTCTGTGCAGTCTGTCTGTACAGTTCTCAATCTGGCTAAAACCGAGGACCCATATTCTGTACCCTTCTTACACTTATTTAACATTTAGACCTGGGCTCTTCTGACTTTGCTTGGTAACACAAAGACATCAGGCTTCCCAGGTGGTGCTAGTGGTAAAGAAACCGCCTGCCAATGCAGGAGATGTAAGAGACGTGGGTTGAATCCCTGTGTTGAGATGACCCCCAAGAGAAGGAAATAACAACCCACTCCAGTATTCGTGCCTGGAAAATCCCATAGACAGAGGAGCCTGGCGGGCTATAGTCCCTAGGGTCGCAAAGAGTTGGACACGACTGAATTGACCTAGCATGCATACATGAATGCATCCATTGATTGAGAAATATATAATGACCAGAGTAATCTGAATATATGATACCTTTAAAGGAATTTCATTATGACATCTGTCTCACATCTAGAAAATAGTGGTACACACATGTGTGAGGTATTTTAGGATGGTGCTTAAAGGCCTAGTCTCTGGCATCTGTCAGCCAGGGTTTAATTTCCAGCACTTCTAAGTATTACCTGTGTGATCTTGAGCAAATTGCTCAAACCTTTGCTTCGGTGTCCTTGTCTGCAAAATGGGGCTAATGATAGTACCAGGCTCGCAAGGTAATGATGAAGATGCAATGAGATATTGCATGTCAAACTCATGTAAAGTGTCTGGAATGTAGTAAATGTTCCCCAAATGGAAGTTCTTAGCAGCAGCAGCAGCATCATTATCATTGTAGGTTTTTGACTGACATATCCACAGTTTAGGTTCATAGTGTATGGATGTGCATCCCTCTGGCAGTATGCTGCAGCCCAGGGGTCCGGAGCCCACAGTTCTGGGGGCCAGTGTGGTGGACACTAAGTCTTTTTGGCAGTCAAAGAAGAGGGGTCAGTAGCTGGATGAATAGAGACATGGTCGTGGGTAGAAGGGGAAGGTAGACAAGAGGGAGAGTGGCCCCAGGCATCATCTTGGAATGGTGGCTCGCCTTCAGAGAAGAAGCCAACCGGAGGCCTTCCAATACTTCTGAAATCCTGACTTAGCCAAAGGTTGCTCAGGAATACAGATAAAGATTGTTATTACTGAATGTCCCTGGTAGAAGTTTCAAGTTTTTATCACCTCCAAGTGTTAGCTCTTCTAGAGTGGTGAGGCTACTCTTATCCTTACCCTGCCTGGCCTTGTATTGCATAGAATGCTGAGTACCAGATGGTAGCCCTTGAATGACAGGTTGGATCTGGGCAACCTGGACAGTTTCTCTGCAGTATTTCCATCCTCACCCCCTGCCCCCAAACCAGGGCTCCAGAAAGCCATTTCCAAAATAATCTGTAGGGGTGGCAGAACCACAAGCAACCAGCTGAGGTCCTGGGGAGAGCTGAGCTGGAAGCGGCAGTAGGTAGCCAGTGGGTCAGGAATATGTCCTTCATGGCACTTCATTACTGTGCCCTGCAGAGCAGGAAGCACAGGGCAGATTACCCAGGGGGTTCAGTGACTTCTGGTGGTTCAAGGGCTCAAACAAGAAGGAAGTCAAGGATGGAGCTCTGGGTGGGGGGATGGTAGAGTGGCCACCCACTGAAGCTAAACATTATTAGACAGGAACCAGTCAACCTGTGGAAAGAGCATGCACGCTGTGCCCATAGGCTGATTGATTTGATGAGGGAGTTGAGTACGTTCTGTGATTTTTTTGCTCAAAATGGGAAATAGAGCCAATTAAACTTCACCTTCTCAGGGAAGAAGCAGGGAACCCCAGCTTTTGATTCTATTTTAAGAAGCTGATCTTTCTGGAAAGATTAAAAAAAAAAAAAAAAAAACTCCAGTGGCACGTAGCCACAGACCACAAAGAGGCTTCTTCCCAACCTTCAGGTGGAAAGCTCAAACTCTTGTGCAAGTCAGAATTTTTTGTCCTCAACCAAGGATCTTAAAACGATAGCTCAGTCAGTCATGCGTAGATTGACTGCAGCCCCCTCTCCATTGCTTCTGGAAGCCTTAACTCAATTCTCATCACTGTGCAAGGAGCCCATTTGTAACTGTCCAGTCCCTTCCCCAGCCTGATGGGGAGTTCTGCTCTGGGGCCTTATTTGCATAGACAAATGCAGACTGGCATCTGTCAGCTTAGCACCTCAAGCCAAGGAGCTGGATCAGCGACGCGAGGCGACGGGCAACCTTCTGGGCAAATACCTTGGATATTGGATTCAAAAATGACAGTGTCAAATTGGGGCTAATTTGCATAGGCTTATCAGGTTAATTACTACAATGTCTCCAGGAACTTGAAAATCCTTGAATTCTTATGCAACCAGAATGCTCAAAGTCTGTTGCTATGAAACTTGGAGTGTAAATTACCATGAATACCATTAATCTGTTCACTAGGAGGTTAATTTGCAATTTGTTGGCAAATCACATGTGGGTCTTATAGCAAGAGTGTGGGTGGTGTTTTTGTGCCAATGGTGGCCCCACCTGTGTCTCTGGATGTGTGTATGTGTGTGTGCACCCACACGCACGCATGTGGCATTGGGCTCCGCACTCTGTGGGAGCTCTCACCTTGGGTTTTCTCACTGTTCCTCAGATCTCACCTGGCTTTTCTGGCAAAATCTTGGGTTCTAGGGCATGTTTTTTCAGTGTTGGAGGGCTGCCGTGTCAAGCAGTCCTCAGCCCAGTGCCACCTTACGAGACATTAACTCCTCCTGAAATGGAATCGCAAAGGTGTCTATTAATGCTTTAAAATCATCTGGCTTTTCTGAAATATGCTCTTTTCTGTTAATGGCTTTCAAGTTGTTTTTGCACGAAGACAAGTTGCTCCTGGCAAAGGAACTCAATCATCCAGAGGAAATTGGTGGGGAAGTTCCAGTGGGGTGGGAGATGGTGACCCAGGCCACAGTGACCTGGGATGGAGGAGTGAAAAACTGTGGAGCAGAGCTGCAGGCATGGTCCAGAGTGGCCTTGTTTTTTTGTTAATGGAGGGTGGCAGGGTTGATGGTACAAATCTCACCCCAGCTGTAGTAGCGTTGGAACCCTATCCACGTGGAAGTAGCTCCCCAGCTAGCCTCAAAATCAGGGCTCAAAATCCCCATTGGATGGATGTACTGGAGACTCACATATGTTGTCTTGGAAGGAAGACCTAGTGGGACAGCAAGGCCTCACATGTTTTATGGGGACATAAAGCACCTCAGCTTTGATGCTCAAGAGGGGTGCTCCAGGAAATGCTCAATGGTTTGGGGACGTCCTAAAGAGCCTAGGGGATGGAAGCCCATGGGTCCATCATAGTGAGGGGCTGTTCAAAGGAGCAAGGGCATACTGAAAGTTTGGGAAGGCTCCGCAAAACAGTCCCATCCATCTACCTTACAGGTAAGCCTTAAAATAGGTCTGGGAAGGGCACAGGGAGTTAGGGATGATTCAGTTCAGTCACTCAGTCGTGTCCAACTCTTTATGACCCCATGGGCTGCAGCACACCAGGTCTCTCTGTCCATCACCAACTCCCGAAGCTTGCTCAAACTCATGTCCATTGAGTCAGTGATGCCATCCAACCATCTCATCTTCTGTCATCCCTTTCTCCTCCTGCCTTCAATCTTTCCTAGCATCAGGGTCTTTTCAAATGAGTCAGTTCTTCGCATTAGGTGGCCAAAGTATTGAAGCTTTAGCTTCAGCATCAGTCCTTCCAATGAATATTTAGGACTGATTTCCTTTAGGATGGACTGGTTGGATCTCCTTGCAGTCCAAGGGACTCTCAAGAGTCTTCTCCCACACCACAGTTCAGAAGCATCAATTCTTCAGTGCTCAGCTTTCTTTATAGTCCAACTCTCACATCCATACATGACCACTGGAAAAACCATAGCCTTGACTAGATGGTCCTTTGTTGGCAAAGTAATGTCTCTGCTTTTTAATATGCTATCTAGGTTGGTCATAACTTTTCTTCCAAGGAGCAAGCATCTTTTAATTTCATGGCTGCAGTCACCATCTGCAGTGATTTTCGGGCCCAAAAAATAAAGTCTGTCTCTGTTTCCATTGTCTCCCCATCTATTTGCCATGAAGTGATGGTTTGGTAATGGTTTGAAGAATTTAAGGAGCCACACAGAATCAGACTTAGAAGATGTGCTGGGAACCAGAGAATCCCCCCAAAATGTGGCTTGAACCTTTCTTTTCCCCACATCCCCCTTCTTCCAGTTCATCCAACCAGCATTTACTGCATACTGATACTTGTGCTGGGCACTGGGGATCCAGTGGACAAGTCGTGCCCTCCCTGCCTTCAGCGAGCTTATATTCTATTGTAGGGTAGACTTTGAAATTAACTCCACCTGGGGAGGCAGATGAGGCTCACAGAGAGTTTCCCAGATAAAGTGATTTGAGCTGAGTTCAGAAGGATGTGTAGGAGACTGCCAGGTAGACAAGGGGGTGGAGGGCCTTCTGATGTGGTCCCATGAACAAGGCAAGGAAATGTCATCTCCCTTAATAAAATGTCACCCAGAATTTCCACTATTGGCACTAGAATGAGATGGTTTCCATGGGAAGAAGCATCTGTGAGATTGCCCCATAACACTGACCCATCACAGGAGTCTTTTATCAGTAACACTTTACAGTATTGTTTAGACCAGGCTGATAGTTTCATATGTCAAAGGCTTAGGAGGAACTTCCCTGGTGGTGCAGTGGATGAGAGTTCACCTGCCAATGCAGGGGACACAGGTTTGATCCCTGGTCTGGGAAGATTCCACATGCCACTGGGCAGCTAAGCCTGTGCACCACAACTACTGAGCCTGCGTGCTGCAACTACTGAAGTCTGTGCACCTAGAACCCATGCTCCACAGCAAGAGAAGCCATCACAATGAGAAGCTGGTGCACTGCAATGAAGAGTAGTAGCCGCTGCTCACGGCAACTAGAGAAAACCTGCACACAGCAATGAAGACCCAGCCCAACCAAAAATAGATTAAAAAATATTTTTAAAAAGCTTAGGAGATGACAAAATTCTGGGAAACCAACATGGAGAAGAAGAATGAAATAGCTAAGCTTAGGAGATGACAAAATTCTGGGAAACCAACATGGAGAAGAAGAATGAAATAGCTAACGTTTGTTGAGCACTTCCTCTGAGCCAGGCATGATTCTAAATGTGTATGTACATTTATACTCATTTTAATTCTCATAATAAGCCCATGAGGTAGACATGGCACTGTTATCATCTTTATGCCCATTTCACAGATAAGGGCCAGGATGCTGGACTAGACAATCGGTCCTAAATAATATCTCTCAGTCATCTTTCACTGTCAGTGTCCCTGGGGTCCTCCTCCCTAACTCCCAGCATACCTCCATGGGCCACAGAACACCTATAGTCCCAACCACTAATGAGTACTCTCCCAAACTGGGATACTCAGCCTTCCCTCTCCCCACAGTAAAGAGGAGTGCAGAGGAGTGGGGTGAAGGGTTCATAGGCATAGATGTCTATAGGGCCAGACCCAAAGGAGTAAATGTATTCACTAGGGCAAGGTCTGGAGAAGAAAATGACTGTCCACTCCAGTATTCTTGCCTATAATGTAGGAAGTGATCCACAATAGCTATCCATATGATTATTATTAGGAGTTCCAGCCTGTTACCTAAGGAGTACCTCATTCTAGATGATTGACATGGAAGTCTCTATTCTTCACCTGGAGAGAGACCCCATGCCTTACTCAGCAGAATTCAGCTCCACGCTTGTAGGCAGAGGATACTAAAGGTGTGCTTACCTAGCAGTTAGCCAGCCTATGTATTTGGAGAGAGAGGTGCATTTCTTTCTTAATATCCCTTCACATAACAAAATCAGTGCTGACTGGTTTACAGAGCCTGTCCAGGGCTAGGGAGTGGTGGTGAAGGCCTGCAGAATGGTTTCCTTCAGGCAGAAAGGAGGAAACTGAGGCAGGGAAGCTAGATCGTAAGTTCCCATCCCAGTCTACACTGAGTTCTTACCGGGGACGCCCAACGTTTATAAGAAAGCTCTTGGCTTCTTGAGGCTTTTACACTCTCTCATCTCTCATTTTTACATCTTCCTTTCAAGTCGTGAGTCTCAACCCTGGCAGCATATTAGAATTACCTGGGAAGCTCCAAAAAATACTGGTGCTGGGGCTTGACCCTCTGAGGTTCTATGACCTCTCACAAATTCATAAGCAAAAGTGCATGTGGGTGGGTGTGTGTATATGGACTTTTCTGGGGACTTGGTTAGGGCCTCAAAGAACAGTGTTGAAGATGAAAACCATAAGCATGTGGGGTCCTGTGGGGAAGAGCCATGTTCTAGGCCTGCACGGTGATCACACTGTATCTTCATGTAGACGAGCAAGCTTTCCGAGCTTTGGTTTCCTCATGGTTTCCCCCAGCGATCAGTACTCGCACCCGCTGTGCTTCCTCAGGTAGTTGTGAAGAGGTCCTGAACGACTAAAGACTGTACCAGAAAGAGCTTTGAGGAAGCCCAACCCCCTCTCCGCAGGGAAGGGCCCCATATTACAAGATTAAGGAGGGTGTGGGTGGGGAGGTAATGGAGGCAGCGGGAGCAGCATGGCACATCAAGAAAAGGCCATGCACAGTAACAAAGCAGCGCACAAATGAGAGCAAATTAATACTGGGCCCTGAGAGAACAGAACATTCGCACCGCAGGGGCAATGCACCCATTGGAGCAGCCAGACCTTAGCAGGGAGAGGAAGTAGAAGAGCAGAGGGAGGGGAAACAGGCCAAGGGCGGGGGGAGGTGGTCTTCAAAGCTGGGGAGGCTCACCGTGGCTAAGAGCAGAAGGGATGGGGTCGGCTATGAAGGAGGCAAAGAAAATGGTGGCAGGCACCCCAGGTGGGCCTGAGGAGCAAGTAAGAGTGCCCACAGCCCTTGGTGGGAGGTGGCCAGGGAGGGGCTGGGGAGTGGGAGGCAGCGGGGATGGGGGGAGACCAGTGAGGGGTGCAGAATCAACGCCCTGTTCGGGTTATAGCCAAAAGGAGTGTCCCTCCAGTTTCAACACATTTGGTTTCATCCTCTGGCAAGGGGTCCAAACCTCAGGACAGAGTCACCAGGGCAGCTGCTGCTAAGTACAGAGCCAGTCCCCCCACCCCCTATTCCCTACTTTTTCTTCCTTCCTGGCAAAGCAATCAGGACCCACCTGACTGAGGCAGCAAGTGGGGCATTCCTCAATCCAGAAAGCCCTTGACACATCTTCATGGAGACATGGCCTGGGAAGGGGCTGGTGTGTTAGACTAGAGGGGAATCCTAGAGTAGAGTGATACTAAAAATATTTTATTGCCGGACTTCCCTAGTGGTCCATCCAGTGGTTAAGACTTTGTGCTTCCACTGCAGGGGGCATGGGTTCCATCCCTGATCAGGGAACTAAGATTCCACATGCCAATGAGGCTGGAAAATTTTATTTTTTTAATATCACCTGTATGGCTGAACAGGCAGAATGGTTAGCACCCCCTACTGGGCCAAGCATTAACCCTTTAGTTACTGGATCCCTGGGGAAGGAAATGGCAAGAATCCCATGGATGGAGGAGCCTGGCAGGCTGCAGTCCATAGGGTTGCAAAGAGTTGGACATGACTGAGCAACTAACACACACTGGATCCAAAGGTGGTGGAGACAGTTGGAGGGCACTCAGGAAACTTGGGGCAGTGTTCGCCCATCACTCAATCAGGAACGTGTGACGTGGCCCAGGTGTTCACTGGAGAATGTCAATCCTGATCCCGGGGCAGCTGGAATAAGTCCTGGGAGGTATAGTGGGGGTTCACAGGCAGAAAGATGCAGCTAGGAACCTGAGGGATCCTGGCGGCAAGATGGAGTGGGGGCAATGAATAAATCCTCTCTTTGCTTCCTAGCAAAGGTGGGTCAGACACTGGCTACATTGTTGAATAGCAGCACCAAGCTTATGCACACAGTGCCAACCCTTTTGCCCCCTCTGATGCCCGTGCATACACAGTGCCCTGCCCAGTGTCCCCCTAGTAGGCGCCCACTCATGCCAGATTGCCCAGAACCTGAGCCTGTTAAACACGAAGGGGAAATCAGCTAATCCAGTGCTCTCTTTTGACATATGGGGAAACGGAGCCCTAGGAAGGAAAAGTATAGGACCGTATATCTAATTACTAATGGAGCTGGAATGAGCAGGAAGATGTCCCTGCTCCCAGCCTGGTGTATTTTCTACGTCTTCCTTTGCTGTTATTCCAAGTCTTCATTATAGTCGAGGGAAAATGCCAGAATATTCTCAGGGCCAGCCTCACACATAGGTAAACATGATGTGATCAAATATGTTTCCTCAATTGCTTGTCACAGTGCCTGAAATTTCACCATCGGTGATTCATTCCTTCAGATCTTGAAGCTTTCTGGTCTTTCAGGGAGATATAGATGGGCGATTTATTGACAATCAGCAAGGAAAGGCTTTGCAAATTGGACTCAGGTTATGTAGCTGGGGGTAGACCAGTGGCAGCCAGCTCAGGGAGGAGGATGCAGGCTGGCGTAGGTGTGGGAACTTGGGCTGAGACTCAATCCAGCGCCCAGGCCACCCTAAGGGGGCAAGGAAGGAGTACTTGATACACTCACATCCAAAGCTTTTGTTGCAGCCTGGCTTGGGTGCTCAGGAAACTGTATTGTGACCTAGGAGGCCTGAATCACTGCTGTGTGGCCCATGCTGGGGAGAAGGGTGGGAGAGTGAAGGATAACATCAGGCTGTCTGGAGTGATTGCAGGAACACTTTATTAAGAGGAGCAGTCTGGGTGAAATGGATGTGACAAAGGAATCTGTGAAGACATTGAGTGGAGCCTTGAGGCTTCCAAAGAAGGCTGGGTGTAGAGTTTGCGCCTCCCCCAGGGACCTGCTGACTGAAGGTGGCCCTGGCCCAAGGCTGGGCTCCTTTGTATTGCTGCCTCTGACTTCCATCCTGGTTTGGCCCCAGAGCTGTGGGGTGCAGCTCTGGACTCAGCCAGCCATGGTCCCCAGAGGTCTCCCCGTTCCGCATTGGTTCTGTATTTTTATATGGAAGAAGCTTTGGGGTGACAGTCTGGTGGGAAGAAGGAAAGGAAGGAAAGAGGCTAGCAGATTTTTCTGTAAATGGTTTGCCTGGAAAGACCCTGTGTTTCCTTATTTTGTGTGTTTACTTGGGGTAGCAGAGGGTAGGGGAGAGTACTTTTGGAAATTTGGGAGTATGTCTCGTAACTGTATTGCATAGCAAGTGTACTATTGTAATTTAGATTATAGGTCTATTTGACGGCACTTGCAGGAGAGAACTGAGCAAATTTAAGACCCTCCCAGAGGCTCCACTAGTTCTGTTGTAGGTTTCAGTCAGCTGGACTGAACCCAGAACGCCTAGCTTCCCAAAGTGTAGAGCATTCACCCTGAGGGCCACCACTGCTGCGTGACATGAGCCCTTTGCTTCCTGAAAGGGTGTCTCTGGGGGCCTCAAATGGTTTCTACCCAGATACGTCTGGTGGGCTCAATGGAGGTGGGGAAGGGGGAGGATGCTGCCATTCCCGGGAATTAGAGACCCAGACGCAAAACTGCCACCCACCCCGGTTCCACTTAAGTCCCCCAAACAATCTCCCTGGCTTAAAACCAGGTCATCACTAACCTTGATGTCATGGGCACTGCTGATGGAAGACGATGTTTCACAGAGCAGAGACTCCTGTGAGTGCAGAATCAGTGATTCGGGCAAGATGGAATTCAGTGCAATCAATTTGGGAGCGTCAGCCAGGATTTCTCTTAAGCTTTTCTTCCCAGCAGCCCCCTCCCACCTTGGAGACAGACTAATCCCTGACATTTGTCTAGTGGCTTTATACTTTTCAAAGCTCCTTCACATCCATTATCTCCATTGAGCCTCAAGACACCCCCATGAAGTAGGAAGAGAAGGTGTTATTATCCCTGTTTGACCAACAAGAAAACTGAGGTCCGGAAAGGATACATGACTCATCCAGGGTCACACAGCTATTTAGTCGAAAGAACTAGGACTTTAAATGTGTTTCCTAACTACCAGCCCTGTGTGCTTTCCACCTCCCATGTAGACTCCCCCACAGAACCGTGGAGATGCATAGTGGATGCAAATAAACATTTGCCAAATGAATGACTGAGTGAATAAGCAGGGCAAGGAAGGGAAGAATACAAGTTCTTGAACTGCTCTTTTTTATGATTAGAATAGAAGGGCAAGAATACTGTGTTATTTCATCATTTTAACCAGGAAGGAAGGAATAAGAGACCTTTCCCATTTCACAGATGTCATTGCCATGGCAGGGAGATTAGGGTAGCTCCTATTAAGAACCTGCGGGGCTCAGTCTCCCCAGAAGGCTGCCTTCCACGCATTCTTTAAAGAGGAGTGGATGGTGTGGTCCCTGCCAGCAGTTCCCCAAGATTCTCCCATGGGTGTCTGAGAACACTGGCTACTTGCTCCTTTAAGGGCCTCTACCCCTGCCATCTTTGATCTTTCTAGCATAACCCACACCTCACAGACTCACTGGCTGTCTCCTGAATAACACCTGGAGAATACCTCCTTGACCTTTTTGTCTTCAACAAGGCTTGGCACTAGCAGGTGAATTGTAAGGAGGGATGCCCACTCCCGGGCACTAGCACAATGGTCAGGATCCTACCTCCCAGGGCCTCTACCCCCCACCTCCACCAGCTAACTGGCCTGGAGTTGCCACCTGTCCCTAGTCCTGTCTGGAAAATGGGGAAAGAGGAGGTGGGGACACAGGTATTCAAATAAGTGCTTTGCAGCAGCGCAGTGGTTTTTGAGGCAGGTAGCGATGAATTTGCCATTCTTCGTGTTTCTGAACTTGGTTTCCCACCACTTATTCCCAGCTCCTGCATTTGAGTCTACTTGCTTTGCTCCCCTGAGTCTCGGTTTTATTTTCTGTACAATGGGGAGGATGCTGAGATGAGAAGATGATTAGAAAGCACAGTGCTGGGCACTTAGTAAGTGCCCACCCGGCGGCAGCTGGATCACCCGCCTGTCACAGTACTTGGAGCCCCCCTCCTCTGCTCCCCCGCGGGGGCCCGTCCAAGGGGGAGGATGAGGAGGGAGCTTCTCCGCGGCGGATTGCGGGCGGGCTAGAGGCAGCAGACGCCGTGTTTACCAGCTGCCTCGCTAGTTCGCCACCTCAGCTCAGCCGCGGCTCTGGGGCCGAGCCAGTCGCCTCTGTCTTTAAGATTCTGGTCACAGCAGGGGCTGGGTTTCTAAGGCAGGCGTGATCTTTCTCTTCCTACAGACGCCGCTGCCGCTACCGTGCTACCGTCGGTGCTGGGCACAGCCGGGGGCAGCGCGAGGGGAGACAGCCAGAGGGTGGCCAGAGGGTTCGCCAGGCCGGGCAGCTGCCCAGCCCCGGCCCAAAAGAGGGCCCCGACAGTAAGTACAGCCCTCTGAGCAGCCGGGTTTGAGATCGCCTAGGAAAGGACCAGAAAGTGGGGCGCCCAGCTGATGAGGCCGGTGTCTGTGGGGTTGGGGGAGTCGGGTGCTGGGGGTCCTCGCCGGCCACACAGTGACTCCGGGCGGCACTGGCATGGGTCCCTGGTCCAGGGTGTGCGTCCGCTGTGCGCCAGCAGTCGATGGACGAGGGGACAGAGTTGGCGCGTCTAGAGCCGACATCCCTCCTCCTCCCATCCTGGGTCCCCAGGGAACCCTTCGGGTCGACAGGCCACCCGCGTGCCTCTTCGCGGTGCCACTCGCTGTGAAATAGGAAGACAAGATGCGCGGGGCTGAGGGTTTGGACGCCGCTGGAACAGTGGAAGCGCAAGCGGGAAGTTTTCCGCTGGAAGTGGGGGTGGCTGGGGGGCGGGGGATGGGGGTTGGGAAGGAGAGCTGGAAACCGCGACGCACGCGCCCGCGGGAGCAGGGGCGACCCCTCCGGGGGACTCGGCCCCGCCCTCCCCGCTGCCGCCCCGCCCCCAAAGCTCAGTCCCCAGGAGGGAGCCGGGTATCTGAGCTACCGGGGGGAGACCCGGAGGGGCACTTCTAGCCGCCCTCCTCACAGCACCTAGTCTTCCCAAGGGCGGATGCACCCAGGCTGGCCTGCCATCTCGAGTTCAGGAAGCATTGCGAGGCTGAGAAACGAGACCGCCCTAGGAGATGATGCTTACTTGTAGAAAGCTTGGCAGGCGGGAATACGTAGGCCCATACCTGTCACATTTTTTTCTTGAGCTGTGTACAGTTGGGGGGCGGGGAGGGTAGTGTGTGAAATCACAAAGGTGAGTTCAAGAGTACCAACCATCACTATTACTATATGCCAAGAATTGTGCTAAGCTCTTTAGGTAGTAATGAGAAGTCGTGTACAATAAGAACTGTAACTGGTGTTCACTCAGTGCTTTCTGTGTATGGGGACACAGTTGTTGTAAGTGCTTTACCTGTATTTAATCTTCAGAACAACTCTGTGAGATAAAACCTGATTTTTCCCCATTTTACACATGAGGAAATTGAGGTGGTAGAAACTGAGGGGTGGACAAGCCCAAGGTCCCTCAGCTAGTGAGAAGCAGAGCTGGGCTTCCTACCCTGCCCCCACCATGATCTTCACTCCCCACTGTTAATGGCTAGAAATAGGATGAGAACTTGACTTTAATGAAGTAATAATACAGGCTTTGTTTTTCCCATAGCAAAGCTTGCTTATTCTGTAGATCTGAAGTCAGGGCCCAAGGTCCACAGAGATTTGAAACAATTTCAAATCATCCTCATTACATTCTGTGGTGAGAGGCAAACCTAACAGGCTGTAACAGGACAGCAGGTCCTATTAGTATCTAAACATAACAACCATAACAGTCATTGCTAATAGCCATTAGTAATTGACACTTACTTTGTACCTTTCATCTTCATGTAGGTACTTTGAAGTCGGTACTATCATGAGCCCCATTTTATAGATGAGGGAACTGAGGCTCAAGAGGTTAAGTAACTTGCCACAGAGTTGGGATTCCAGCCCAGATCCCCTGGCTCCAAAGTCCGGGTTGGACCAGACCTTTGGCAGATGTGCACCAACTCTTTGAGCCATCTCCTCCCCAGCCAGTTGCCCAGGGCTCTGCTTAGCATTGGAAAAGCCCCCGATGCTGGGAAAGATTGAGGGCAGGAGGAGAAGGGGGCGACAGAGGGTGAGGTGGTTGGATGGCATCACTGACTCAATGGACATGAGTTTGAGCAGACTCTGGGAGATGGTGAAGGACAGGGAAGCCTGGTGCGCTGCAGTCCATCAGGTGGCAAAGAGTTGGATACGACTGAGTGACTGAACAACAACTGCACTGTTCCCTCCATTCCCCAACCCTGTGTTTGCATTGATGAAAGGATTGTACAAGTTGGTGGAGAAAGGATTTCCTAAGGAACATGGAGCGTTCTGCATGGATTTGGGTTTTGTTGTTGTACTAAGTGCTGGGCCTGTAACATCAATAAGTTGTTATGCTTTATAAGTTTTATTAATTAGACAAGTGTCTGCTCTGCTGGTTTGGAGCTGTTAATCTGACGTTATGGCTCTATCTGAGTACCTCTGTTCAGAATTGTTTTCTAAAAAGTTTTTAGAGCCTGATTTGCAGTGCTGAGCAAAGTCATCTCTCTACCTCCCAGGGAGGGAGAGGGGGCCTTTTTTCCTGGCAGGACTTCAATAACTGAGACTGTAGCTTGTGTAGAAATATTGCTGTTTCTGTTGATTTTTGTCCCTCCTTCCCCCAGGATGGCCCCTGTGAACTGAATGAAATGTGGCCAGGTTTGGAGGGGCTCTTCCTGGGGCACAGGTGGCCCTGCAGTCGGGATGTTTGTCATTTCGTACTATTAGCCCTGTCTTGTTCACAGAGCTGGCTTCCACAGACCTGCTGCCATGTGGGCATAATGGCGTTTGAGCTTTGCAACTTTGGTCTCCATTACTATGGCTGGATTTCAGTGCATCCGCTAGTGGGCCACCCTTTCTGCCTTCCCATGAGAGAGGGGTCTTCCACGTGTAGCTTTTGGCTGGTGTATAGATATGTGGCTGGTAACCCAGTGTTGGGCTGTGTCCCTGGTTGTGTCTGTGACCTCTTCTGAGTTCAGTGCATCATCTCAGAAGGCTACATGAAAGGAGCCACTGGGTAGCACTAGCCCTCCGCCCTCATTCCCATACCTAGAAATTTAAAGACTGACTTGAGTTATGCCTGATTCTTTTCTGTGACTTCTTTTTTCCATTATAGCAGCTTCAGTAGCTAGAGGTTTCCCTCTTTACTGAATCTTTTCCCTTCCTGTAATGCCTTTCTCTGCTTTGTCCGTCTGCTGGACTCCTCACCTTCACCACTCAGCTTGGGGTGAGGGGGCTCTGGTGGGAGTCATAGGGTTGGGGGAAGAGCCCTCCTCTCTTTCTCATGGCATCCCCTGTTGCCCCCTGTGGTGCCAGGTGACACACGGTTTTATATTTGTGTGTTGACATACCTGCCCCCACCTCAGACTGCAACCTCCCTGAGGGGAGAGACTGGCCCTAGTTTTTCTTCAGTACCCAGCACTGTGCCGGGCACATAGTAGGTGCTCAGTAAATTTTTGTTGTATGTATGAATAAATGCTATGTAAGAGCCTGTGGAGGGAGCCCCTGACTTACAATGAGGAGAATAGCTAATAAGGCTTCCCAGGTGGCACTAGTGAAAGAATCCACCTGCAATTCAGGAGACATGGGTTCAATCCCTGGGTTGGGAAGATCCCCTGGAAGAGGAAATGGCAATCCACTCCAGTATTCTTGCCTGGGAAATCCCATGGACAGAGGAACCTGATGGGCTACAGTCCACAGGGTCGAAAAGAGTCAGACACTACTGAGTGATTGAGCACATAATAGCTAATAATAATAGCTCTGCTATTATTCCTCTTACAAGAGGGCAGGTGGGAGCAGAGCTGGCTTATGATGTAACAAAGAGTCCCAGCTCTGCATATGTGAATCACTGAAAAAATACAAATACTCTGTAATGCCAAAACCTGAATGCTTGGGGAAGGACTTTTCTGGTTAATAGAATGTTCTGGGTAACTGAGGATTAGGTTAAAAAAAAAAAAGTTATTTTTCTTACCCTTTCTGGTTCTTTCTACAATGTCTGGGTCTAGTTTTAAAACCAGAAATAATGAGTTGAATCTGGGGGGTCCACCACTGAAGCAGTGTTGCCAAGTAGGCAGCCTGTGGGGTTCTTGGAATTCCTTAGGATCCTGTCTCCCTCAAGCCTGGTTGCACAGTTGGGTGTAATCTCCTTATCACCCCCACAGCCATTCAAAAACAAGTCTATAGGCCCTTTGAGTTTTGCAGTTTTACTGCCATTCACATCCTAGAAACCCACTAACAACGTGGAGGAGGTGCTGGCTAACTCACGCCTTATGAGATTGGCACCTGCCCTTGCCCTTAACTTTGTTAAAAATAATTTTATTTATTTATTTTTATTTTTTGGCTATGCTGGGTCTTCACTGCTCCGCAGGCTTTTCTCTAGTTGTGGCAAGCCGGAGCTACTCTTCATTGCAGTGCACAGGCTTCTCATTGTGGTGGCTTCTCTTGTTGCAGAGCACAGGCTCTAGGGTGCACAGCTTCAGTAGTTGCCGCGCATGGGCTCAGTAATTGCGACTCCCAGTCTCTAGAACACAGGCTCAATAGTGTTGCACACAGGTTTAGTTGCTCCAAGGCATGTGGTATCTTCCTGTACCAGGTATCGAACCTGTGCCTCCTACGTTGGCAGGTAGATTCTTTACCACTGAGCCACCAGGGAAGCACCTGCCCTTTACTTTTATTCTTAGGTGGAGGGTTCACCAACCTTGTTTCCCTTTCTCTGATCCCATAGAACCTTCTCTTTGCTTTAGGAAAAACCTTCTAATTTCTTACTCACTCTCTGCAGGAAGATGCAATTAGGCAGAATAAAAGGTATCTCTTTGCCCTGAAGCTGTAGTTGGCATTTCTGGATGCCTCCAGAAGGGGTGACATGAATTTACCAGGCCTCTGCTCACATAACCTCTTTTGTTGAGTTGCTTCTTGGCCTGATTTCTGCCCTGCCACCCCTCCCCCCATGGACCCAATGGACAGAGTTTGGAGCCAGTGCACAGTGGGGGAAGCCGGGGCTTGCTCCAGTTTGTTCCCTCGCAAGAGGTGAGCCTGGTGCCTGCTGGGCTTGGTGCCTGGGCTTCAGCTACCACCTGCATCATCTCAGGCAAGGAGGGGGCAGATGGGCCATCTAGGCAAAGCAGCAGGAAGGATGTGCCTTTCTCTGTCCAGCCACGACTAGACTGGCTCCCTAAGAGGGCACTGCAGAGAGGACATAATGCCCCAGCAGAGCCAGACGTGAGCAAGGGAGGGAGGAGAAAGTTTACCCACTGTCTCCCTGGGTCAGCTCCAGCTGCCTGCTCCCCTGGCCCACTTCTCCCCAGCGCCCCTGCACTTGGGCTGTCTCCTCTGCCTCCTGCCACAGCCCCTCACCACCCACTTCTATCTCAGGGTCCATATCTGGCCCCTCCTATAACCCCCAGCTGCAATTTCTCCAGAAAGCCTTCTCCTGTCATTCTGCAAATCTTCAGAGAGTGAATAAAGGTGAAATAAATAACTTCTTCCCAGGGCCCTGGCAACTCCAAGATTCTCCAGCTGTTTAATTGGAGTTAGGCTGGGACCTCTCAGTCTGGCGGCCCAGGCCATGGATGCCTAGCAGGCTCACAGAGGGGAGGGAGATGGCGCAGCCAGCCTGCTGAGGAGCGGGCCCTCGTTTGGCTTCAGGAGATTTTGCCTGGAGCCCTGTGCAGCTGGTGCCTGCCAAGCAGACCCCACAGGGCCGCTGTTGGAGTCCCAGGTCTTTGGCTGCTGGAGGTAGCTACTTATGGGGATATTCCCAGAAGCCCCTGTTCACACCTGCTCCCCTTCTCTGGCCTCCAAGCCTTGTTTACAGTTCAGCCATGGGCAGACTAGAGGCTACGATCCAAGAAAAGAGAAAGATCTGGGTGGCCAGGGACCCTCTCCTAGCTTAGTGTTCTGTGCCAGGGCTCTGCAGCCTGGCCTGGCCTCAGAGAGGTATGCTCACTGAGGGGAAGAATTCAGGCCTGCTGCTCCCTTCCCTGCCAGCTCCACTTTTCCCATCATGACCATTCCCTCCCACCTTCTGGAATGTTCTCTCCATCCTATTTTCTCCTCTTGATCTCTTTCCCCCCAAAAATACAGCTTCTTGTGGCTGGGGAATTGGCCCCAGTTGGGACAGTGTCCTGGGTTTTCTTCTTCAGCCTACTTCAGATTTGCCCCTCGCTCACCCACATCCCCATCCATGAAATGGATGCAGTCAGTGTGGCAGAATAGCAGTACCCTTCCCCAAAGAGATGGAGCACTGGAAGTCCTATAACAGAGGGCTCTTGTTACCGTGTGGCCTACTGCCAGAGCCTGAGGACAGAGCTGGGAGCAGCTTGAGGGTATTTAGAGAACAGGCGAGGCACAGAAGTGGGCCTCCAAAAAGCTAAGGCAAATGAGTTGGCGGGCACAGTTTCTCTGCCAGGCTTGCCTTCTTCAGCCCTGTCTTTTCTTCTTCACTGTCTCCAAAGCCCTCCTCTTGTCTCATATCTCTGCTTCTGTCTGGGTTTCTGGGCTTCACCCCACCTCTCTTCTCCCTCCTGGCTCTGTCTGGCCCCCACTCCTGTCTTCCCCTCCACTCCTCACCTCTCCCGCACTGGCTCGGTCAGTCTCTCTCTCAGCCTTCCTTAGAAATACTTCATGTGTAAGTGGAGGGTGGGGGCCAGGGTGCTCTTTGGGGTGACATGACAATTCCTGCAAGCTCCCGTGAATATTTCATAGCTCCAGTTCCCCCTCACTGCCTCTGCCAGTGACAGGTGAGTGGGGGCTAGAATGCAAGGATCTCCCCACAAACTCCGCCACAGCTCAGTGGCAGCAGCTTCAGACCTTGTGACCCATGGTGCCATATGGTACCAGCCTCACAGCTGGCACAGCCCTCACATCTGTCACTGGGCTGGCAGGGAGGGCTGAGGAGCATATCTGGGCCTATTAAACAACATGTCTGAGTTTCTTGAATGTGTAGCCCCTGAAAGGGAGAAGTAGGGAGGGGAGGAGGCGGCTGCCCAGAGGGTCCACTGCAGCCTCCTCTCAGAAGGATCATGGGGATGGTCTTTTGTGAGGTGACTCCAGGTTTGCAGGTATTTGTGGAAGGACCAACGGCTTTGGTCTCTCTACCTGCTCCCTTGTGACCTGCTAGAATGGGTGACAGGTGTCTCCATTCCAGCCCTCTGGGGAAGAACAACTGTTTGGACAATGAGAAAATGAATCCAGACACCAGCAGGTTTTCCGGAAGATGCCTCTCCAGTCTCAGCTGAGAAAGAAGTGTCAGGGCCATGAGGACCTGGAGGAAAAGAGGGCGGAAAGCCCTGGAGGCAGCCCTGGGACAGTAATCGATTGAATTGTCTGCCTAGAGGCTCTTTGGAAGGGAAAAGACTATCCAAAGTCATCCTGCCCACCCCTGGGCCTCTGGCCATTCTGAAAAAAGAGTTGTTGCCCTTTAAAGAGACTTTTCTGTTCCAGGAAGGAACAGTCACTAGATTTCCCACCCTGATACTCTTCTAAGAACTGTAGCCATTTCTTCTTAAACTGTAGCCCTCCTTGTGTGCTTGCTTTTACTCCATTCTCTCCCTCTTTTTGTCTTTGGTCAGAGATGTTGAAAGCTTTCTTCCATGGACCAGACTCCCCATTTAGAAACCTGAGGCAGAGCCAGTAGGCATTTGATAATGAATTATATGGACTAGCCAGAGGATTCTAATCCTTATGCCTCAAAATCCATCCATCAAGCCATTTATAAAATATTTATTATAGCACCCACTATGTGCCATGTACACAGTAGAAGGTGGAGATACACTGTTGAACAAAAGATACATAATCAATACTCTTATGAGGTTTACAGGCAAATAATCACAGAAATGAGTCTATAGTTACTGATCCTGATGAATATCATGAAGGAAACAGATCAGTTTACAGTGTTAGGACTATCAAGGGGCAGAGTTTTCAGGGAAGACCTCTGCGAGGAGGTGATATTTACATGAGACTTGAAGGAAGGATGATTGGCCACGTGAAGAATAGGGAAAGAGGTTTCCAGGAAGAAAGGAATACCAACTGGGAAGGCTTCAAGGTAGCATCGAGCTTGATCAGAAACTGAAAGGAGGCTAGTGGGGCCAGATTGTTCTAGGCAAGAGTAAGAAAGATCCCTTGGAGGAGGGCACAGCAACCCACTCCAGTGTTCTTGCCTGGAGAATCCCATGGACAGAGGAGCCTGGCAGGCTACAGTCCATAGGGTCACACAGAGTCGGACATGACTGAAGTGACTTAGCACACACGCACAAGAGAGGTTGGCAAGGAAGAGATCACAATAGGGCCTCGTAGGCCATGGAAAAGAACTTTGGATGTTCTTCACTTGCAGTGGGAAATGTCTTCAGGGTGTTAAGCAGAAGAATGACGGGATCTGATTTGGGCTTTTGCAATATCTATAGGGAACAGGCTTAAAGGGGGGCAGCAATGTCTATAGGGAGACCAGAAAGAAGGCTGCTGCAGCAATCAAGGAGACGGATGATGGTGGCTTGAACTGGGTGACAGTCATGGAGATTGAGAGTTGGTCAGATTCTGAAGGAATAGCTGCAAGCATTTACTGAGAGGTTAGAGGTGGGGGTGAGGGAAATAGAGAAACAGGACACAAGAATGACTCTGAGGTTTCTGGCTTGAGTCACTGAAGAGATGATGGTGCCATATACTGAGATGAGGAGGGCTGAGAGAGGCCTACGCTTGAGGGGGAAAAATTTGAGTTCAGTTTTGGACATGTTAAATTTGCAATTCCCTTGAGACATGGGAACAGAGATGTCAAAGTAGATCGTTGGAATGTAGGAGTTTGGGGGCTCACAGAAGAGGTGTGGATAGAATGGAAATTTGGGCGTTGTCTGCACATAGATTGTATTTCAAGCCAGGGGACCGATGAAATCACCTGCGAAAGAGAGTCTAGAGAGAAGGTCTGGGAAGTTGGTAAGAAGGTCTGAATTGGGAAGAATTGTGGTATCCAGTGATTCAGTGCAGGAGGAGAAGCCCACAAAGGAAACTAAGAAATATTGAGCAGAAAGGTAGTTGGAGTGTCAGGAAACAGCCATAGAAACCAGAGGAGGAGAGCCTCCTCAAAAGGAAGGAGTGGTCAACTGTGTCCAAGGGTGGTTAGAGGCTGAGTAAGATAAGGACTGAGAGAGAACCATGAAGGCCGTTGGTGGCCTTAACAAGAGTGATTCTGTGGAGTTGAGAGATGTAGGAACCAGATTAGAGTGGATTGAGGAGCAAGTAGAAGATGAAGACATGGAGAAAATATTTGTAGAAAACTCTTGAGCAATTTTGCCATGACAGGGAGCAGTGTAAGGGGATTATGGAGTGGAACCAGGTCATTTCTGTTAGTTTTCTTAAGGATAGATGATTTCCATCAGTATGCTAGCATGATTCTGGAGAGATGAAGGGATTGATGACTTAGGGAAGAGAGTGAATGGCCAAAGGAGGGAAGTCTTTGAGAAGACAAGAGTCTTCTTTATGGTACTAGGGCATAACTGAGCAGATCTGCCATTGACAGAAGAAACTAAAGATCCTCCATTTTAGTAGGAGGGAAAACAGAATCATGGGTACAGATGCAGACAGGGTGGTGTATAGATTTAGTGGTGGTAAGATTAAGGAGCTCCCATTTGATGGCTTATGTTTTCTCAATAACATATAGGACAAGGTCATCAGATGAGATTCATTGGGATAAATGGGGAGGTGGGGCAGATGGAGGACAGGAGGAGCTATAAAATAGTCATCTTAGAGAGTGAGAAAGTGGTGGTCAGACAGTGGAGACGGAATTGGGCTGGCCAAAAACTTTATTCGGAGTTTTCCATATGATGTAATGGAAAAACTCAAACAAAGTTTTGACCAGCTCAATAGAATAATGGTTGTCAGTGACTGTGGGGAGGGGGGAAATAGGATGTCAGTATTTAATGGGTACACAATTTCACTTTGGGATGATGAAAAATTCTGGACACAGGTGGTGGTGATGGTGGTACAACAGTGTAAGTGTATTTGATGCCACTGAGCTATATGCTTTAAAAAATTATTAAGATGGTAAATTTTATGTTAGACACATTTTCTCATAATAAAATAAAAAGTTAGAGCAGAGGGGAAGATCACATATGACTAGTAACATAAATCAATGTCACTGTGGGGACTACCCAGGATATCATAGACAGCAATGGAGAGGGAGAGGTAGAGGTGGGTGGCAGGCGTATTCTACAAGGGAGCAGGATTTAGGCAGAAGGAAGGAGGAGGAATGGCACTGGCAAGCAAGGAGACACCTACCCGCCCTCCCTGCCCCCCCCCCCCACACAGGCCCTGAGGGTCTTGAGATTTGAGAGGGAAAAAATCCAGCTTCCTGTTGAGAGGGCTTGGTGGGCAAGTGATGTCCTCAAGGAATAAAGCCGGCTTCCATTGAGAAAGAGGCGAAAGGGCACTTTCAGAGAGTCAGTGAAAGATACAGAGGAGTTTGCTATTGACTGAGAATTCCCGAGGGCACCGCAAAAGAGTTCAAAGGGAAGAGAAGGGTGGCATTAGAGGGTGAACAGATGCCCACGGGGATGAGAACCCCTGGGTTCTGAGGGATGACCAGAGTTGAGTGGACTTCTCTCTGGTGGTGACTGAGGTTAACAGGCATGGGAGGCCCCCTGGGCTGAGTCTCCCATGTAGGAGGGTGGACTTGGAGGCAGGTAGGAAGTCAGTTCTGGGGCTGGAGTCTCCTACCTGTCCCCTCTGCTGTGGTGGCTTCAGGGGAGGCTGCTCCGACACACAGCACTGGCGTGGCCTTCTGTTCCCTGGCAGAGGAGCAGTCTGCGGACTCTCCCCCAACATCTCTTCATGCTCGTTACTTACCCATAGGTTCTTGGCCCAAATTGTGTGAGAATATTGGCTCTGGAGTTGGACGGACCTGGGTTGACATTGTAGCTACACCACAGTGTAAATAGGTGGATGTCGTGGAGTAAATTAATCTCTCTTCCCCTATCTCGGTTTCCTCATCTGTAAAATGGCAATAAGATCTCCTACTCATGGGGTTGTCGTGAGGCTGGAGTGAGGCAATATGTGCATAGTACCTGGCACACCACAAGTCCTCAGTCAATGGTAGCTGTTGTTTTCAGCACTGTCCTCTCTCAGCATTGTCCTCGCCTTACTCCCAGATGTTGTGTGAGACCTCAGGCTGTTCTTTGGCTGACCAGACTCTTCAGGGTAAATGGTGCCCCATCTCTCCAGATCTTTCTCTCCTTTCCCCTAATTCAGCCTTACCTGTCACTTCTTATCCTTATAGATCACTCCCTATTCTCTCCTGGGGTAAATCTGATTCAGCCAGTCAGTCATTTGTTTGCATGGCTTTCTGTATCGTTTCCCCAAGATAGCATTTGTGTTTTAACTGTGCCTTCAATGCCATAAACCAACGGAATGAAAACACCTTATCCCTCCCACTTGATTGTGGCCCTCCCATTGTCTGACAAAGGTGTTCTTTTATATCTTGCTCCTCAAAGTGTGGTCCATGAACAAGCCACCTGGGCAGCACCCTGGAATTTGCTAGAATCTTAAACTTAACTCCAGACCTACTGCATCAGAATCATTCTAGTACTACCCCCAGGTGGTGCAACTACACACTCAAGGGCGAGCCACCCTGCTTAGAGTAAGTGAGCCCAAGTGAGGGCTCCTTTAGCAAAAGAAGGGTTTTGTGTTCAAGCTCCTGAAAAGAGGGCACCCAGAGCAGCTCCTTCACCCAGGATCTCCCATTCCTGCCACGAGGAGAAGATGGCATCTCCTGGGGTCCCAGCTGCCACGTGGGATCTCTGGCGCTTTCAGGAGAATCAGCCTCCTGTGACTGGAAGCAGAGGGCTAATTGGCCCCATGTGTCTCCACAGCCTGCCAGTTTCGAGGGGAGCAACAAGACTCCCCAAGGAGCCAATAAATGTAAAGAAGAAGGAGCCAAAGGCAAGGAGGGATGGGGAGCTCAAAGCTGATGCCTGGGAGTTAAGCTGTTAACATTTCTATCTTCCTGCCCAGAAGTGCAGGGGAGAGAGCAGCAGCTCACAATCAGTCCATCTTCTCAGTTCACCTGTCCTTCAACCACATCCTGCCTAGCAACAGTTGTCAGCATGAGCTTCAGCCACCAGCTCCTTTTTAGACAGAGATGCGGGCTGGAGGGTGGGAGTTGGTGGTGGTGGTGGTGTAGGGGATCAATTTAGCCCACAAAGGAACTGGAGCCAGGGTGTCCATAGGGAGCCAGGTCATCTGATAGTGGGGACAGTTGCTTGGAAAATGAGGGGGCAGAGCACCTCTTGGGGCTGCCACTTAGAGGCCAGGAGTTGGTTGGGGAAGGGCCCGGACTGTATAAAGCGAAGTTTATCTTCAGCCCTTATTCTCTGCTCTGCCTGCCACCCCAAATGATGCCACTGGTAAGATCACCACCTCTACATCTACATGATATGTTTAACCTTCTAAAGGGTTGCTGTAACTATGATCTCATTTCCTTCTCCCAGTGACGCTGAGTGAATGGGATCCAAGACAGATGAATTAAGATGAGGGCCAGCCCGTCAGACTTGGCCAGGATGTGGAGAGCTGCTGGCTGCAGGGTTAGGCCAATCCTGCGATGGAGACTAAATAGCCAGAAGGTCCGGGACCCTGGGTGGGTATAGATGGGGGTACTGGGATTGTGAGCCCTGTCCAAGAAATCTGGCCCCAGCTGTGTCCCTCATTGGCCTCCGCCTTGGAGTCTGGGCTGGAGGAGGAGCAGAGACCTAGTCTGTTTGGCAACTAGGAGGTGATAATGGATGTGAAAGGATCTTTTTGTTGGATGAGATAATGGGTTTAAGAATAAAAAAAGAAATAACCACTTGGCTATAAAGTGTTATCATTAGACAGAAGAGAAAAGGCTAGACCTTTACCCAGGTCACTGACCAGAGAGGGCAAGCCTGGTGCAGGCTGAAGGGATATACCTTTGGGGACCTTGGGTAGGAACAGGACAGATTGAAGGCACTGTGTGGTTTGAAGAACAAAATAGCCAATCCCAGAAACAAAGCTGGGTGGAGGGTGGGGAGAGAGGACCATAAGCTGTGGCTGCTTCATAATTTTGTTCAGAGTTGCCCAGTTTGATGAGACCAGAAGCCAAACATCTTTCAAAGTCAAAGTGCGTATTTCCCCCAGGAGGGCAGTCACGTGGCCCGTGGGCAGCTGAGCTGCTGTCATCCATCACCACTGGCCTTCAATGTCACTCCCAAGTCTCTGTGCACTGAGCAAATTTCGGAGGGACTGACTGAGCCTCAGACACTGAAAGATGCCAACCCCAGGAGGGTGGGGGCAGCTGCAATTTGCACTGCAAAATGGCCTTCCAGTGTGTTAAAGGAGGGATTTCTTCTCTGACCACAGATGCTGGGAAGGCCCAAGCAGTGTGAAAAAAGGACTCCTTGCAGAATTGGGGGAGGATCTAGTGGTTGGCACCGTGGTAAGGGTAAAAAATTTGCCTGTCAGTGCAGGAGACACAGGTTTGATCCCTGGTTTGGGATGATACCATGGAGAAGGAAATGGCAACCCATTTGAGTATTCTTTCCTGGAGAATTCCATGGACAGAGAAGCCTGGCAGGCTACAGTCCATGGGGGGTCCCCCAGGCACGACTGAGCACAAGGAAGAAGAACTAATTAGGGACAGGTAGTCCAGCTCTGTCAGAGACAACCCAGGGATGAAGTGCTCCAGTCACACCTGGAGACATGCCTGTGGCTGTGGGAGAAATAGCTGGGTCCCCTGTGAAAAGATGGGGGCCACCCATGGACAGAGCTTAGCCTCTTGTTTCTCTTCCCATCAGTGCCATTTTCTGACTACCCAGCATAGGTCCTACCTCCTCCAGGGAGCCCTTCAGTCTTCACTCCCTTCTATGAACATACTATTGGGACCTTAATTATGAACTTCATATACTATTCTCATGGGCTCCCTGATGGCTCAGTGGTAAAGAATCTGTCTGCAATTCAGGAAACCTGGGTTTGATCCCTGGGTTGGGATGATCCCCTGGAAAAGGAGATGGCAACCCACTTCAGTATTCTTGCCTGGAGAATGTCATGGACAGAGGAGCCTGGAGGGCCACAGTCCTCGGCATTGCAAAGAATTGGGACACGACTGAGCAACTAACACTTGGACTTTTCCTACTGTTTTCAGTTACCACTCTCTTTCTCCTGTTCAGTGTACACTTGTCTGTTCCCCCTCCCCCAACCCCAGACTGGAAGATCTTTGAAGGCAGAGATCTGTAACTTCTTGTGCCCCCTCCCCAAATCTCCAACTGTGTGAGTAGGCACTCAATAAATACTTGTTGATGGATTAACATAGTCCAAACGGTAAAGCAGAACACTTGGGTCACAAAAGGCTCTTAGCTTGTTGGTTCCCCGGCACCAAGAGTGTCTCTTTTCATGAGTATTGGTGGTACTTCAAGGCCCGGTGGAGACTGGAGTGTCCCTAGCTTTAGAAAAAGAAAAAGGCACCAAAAGGAAGGTTGCAGTGACCAGGGGGCCCTGAGCAAAGGACAGGGTGTCGAGCGCTCTCATGCGTGTGTGGGTCTTCCTTGTGGTGTCCCTGCTTCCCACGCCACAGCCTGTGTATCCCGACAGGCTCTCATTGTCCAGGGTGCCCTGGCTGGAGCCCATGGCAGAAATGAGCTGGTGTCATCCCAAGCAGAGGCCCTTTTAGGGCCAGTGAGCTGAGATCAGGAAAGAGCAGGCCAAGGGCTCATTTGGGAAGCAGTCTCCATGGTGAGGCACGATGGCAGCCACAGGAAGATCCTTAGTGGCTCCCTTCAAGCCTTCAAGTGCCTGCCTGCCCCCAGGAGCAAAAATCAGAGAGGGGCCAGCCTGAGGCCACCCTCGCTGAGCCCTTGTCCTGGAAGGATACCTCTATAGAACACCAACTAGCCATATTCCAGCTCCCAACTAACTTTCTGTCAAAGAGTGACCATTTGTCTTACCCAGTGTGAAATGGAAGGAGCCAGTTCCTGAACTCATCTTCAGGAGCCTTGACCTAACCCTGGCAGCCCCTTCCACCTCCCTAAGGGACACCAGACAGAGCCCAAGTCAGCTCGGGTGCAGCCATAGTTGATGTGGTCAGATTCCAGTCAGCCACGGTCCATCTTTCTTCCTGAGTTCTTCAATGAGAAAGATGAGTCTGGGACTATGAATTTCTCTTTTACACAATTACTCTAAATCTTCCCACCCTCTCCCCATCGATAGTCCTAAAGCTCCTCTCTAATTAGCAAATCTGTGTCCTGATAAACAACCTAATTGCTTACAACCATTTGCTCCTGAGAAATTTGGTGTTCTTATTCAGTCAACAATCACTCTCCTAGTGTCAGAACCTCCCACTTCTTTTCCAAATCTTGCACTAGTTTGATTAATTAGCTCCTGGCCCTCTGTATCTTGTTCAGAAGGGCCCTGCCTGGAACCTTAGTGTTTCAGAAACACACACCGAGACTAGGAAACTCAACCTCATTTATTAGACCAGAAAGCCTCTTGGCTCTAGTCCCTTCTCTTCCACCTCCACCTGCCCTATCCTGCCTTCCGGTCATTCATTTTCCTTTTCTCCTCTTTTCTGCCCCTAAACCCAGTGCCTTCACATAGCCCAGGGTCCCCACGCCTTCACTCCTTAGGGCTCTTCATTCAAATACTGAGCTCAGACCCATCCTTGCCTGCAATATGCTTCACCCTTGCCCTTGATGTTAACCCTTTATTATCCTGGCGTAATTCTGAAGCTTCAGTAAGATCTGTTACGGGCATTGGAGCGCCATCTATATTCTCTCCCAAGTATCAGGGCAGCGATTTCTCTTCTCCCAGCTCACCTGGGTTCAGGTCTGCTGACAGCCTCCAGCGGTGGCTCTTCCCGCTTGCCCTTGGCAGCTATTCTCCAGCTGTCCCATTAACTGAAATAAGTTGGCATTGGGACTCCCCTGGTGGTCCAGTGGTTAAGAATCTGCACTTCTGCTGCAGTGGACATGGGTTTGATTCCTGATTGGGGAACTAAGATCCCACATGCTGTTTGGTGTGGCCAAAAAAAAAAACAAAAAACAGAAGTTAGCATTATGCACAGTTGTATAAGGGACTGGTCCTCCATGTGAGCCTGTTTGTTTTCATATGGCATCTCAATATTTTCTTTTTATATATGACCTAAGGGATATTAAAGTTTAAAATTACACAAGGACTTTGTGAAGGTGCTCCACACTCTGAAATGACTTCACATTCCTTCCCCACGGCCTTTCCTGTTTTGCAGTCCCTTCCCTCAAGGTTTTGGTTTCTCTCAGGGAGTTAATAGCCAATTCCATGGGTGATACTGGTTAACCTTCCAACAACACATTTGCTTTTAGGCTCCTTCTGAGTCCCAGTATCTTGAGGAAAGGACAGACTCTAATGTCAGGCTCCATGGCACCCATGTCCTCTGTTGGCCCTGGCCCTATAGACAAGTGGCTTCTCCTTTCTAGACTCTTCTTTCTCCAGTGTGAAATATGCATTGGTCATCCCTTCTGCTGGTGCCAGAGGATGTAGGAAGCAATGTGCGTGAACTCCCAGGTGCCATGGCCAGCACCCTTATCAGCATCCCTCCCAGCTGCTCTGAGGCTTAGCTGCCTTTGCGTCTTCTTTTGCTCCCATCTTCCCCTCCCCCTCAGTCATGTGATGCAGGAAGAGAACGCAAATGATATGGAATGTGAGCAGCTGCCGGCAGAGACGCTGCGACAAGTGACCATTCACCGGGACCCTATATATGGCTTTGGCTTCGTGGCTGGCAGTGAGAGGCCTGTGGTGGTGCGATCTGTGAGGCCAGGTAGGTGTCACCCAGAGTGTCCCCCTGGCCCTGGCTCCCACCCCCCCCAAACACCCACACATTGTCCCAGAGAAAAGAGCACCCAAGTATACTGTGTTGCCAAGGAATTCATGAAGAGTGGGTGAAGACTTGCCAGCCAATAACTGTGTGAGGGAGCTGGTTTTTAAAGATTTATCCACACACAACACTGAGGCTGCAGTTGATAATTTAGTAGGGTCTGGGTCTTAACAAAACTTCCCTTTGCATAGAACCTTCACAGAAGAGCCATACTGCCTTGAGTGAGACATACCGATCTGATTCAATTCAACAAGTATGTAATGACTGCCTACTCTAAGCAAGGTTATAGGGAAATACAAGACAGAGTTCCTGCCCCCAAGAATCTAATCATCAGGCTGTGGAGACTAGTACACGCTCACCAAATAGGTCATCCAGTGAAGGCTGGAGTCAGGATATAGACCATAGGTGGCACAGTAGCAATACAACACCTACCATTGATGAAGCCCCCTAGAGTGCACAAATTTACATCATCTTGTTCAGTGCTTGCGGCTATGTCCACAAGGTAAGTAATACCATTCCCATTTTACAGATGAGAAAACTGAGGCAGAGAGGAAGAGAAATGGCATGTCCAGAGTCACTCCACTAAGAAGTAGCAGAGCTAGGATTTGCACCTGTGCCTGTGTGATGCCACTGAGAGGGGTGGGGAGGGAAGCAGGGCTTGAATGGGACCATACAGGGTGGACCAAGTGCGAGCCCACCAGAACGGTGAAAGCCTGTTGTTATGAATGAAATGGGAAAGGGCCTGAGCACTGTTTTGTTCCAAATCTTGCTAGGCATTGACAAGAAAAGACAGACGGAAAGGAGCTCTATTCCTGAATTGCTGGGCCTGAGGCTTTAGATGTTTACAACAGTTTCTTGCTCAGTCAAGAGGAGCAGCCGGAGTACAAACTGGTCTAGCAGAAATTTGATGAATTTTGCAATCCTCCAAGGAAAAGAAAAAGATTTTTGTAAGCTTGCTCTTCAACTGGAGGGCATAAAGTAAAAAAACAATTCAGTACAGGAGTTTGTGGCTGACCTAAGGCTCCTGAGGTAGTCATGCAGTTTTGCAAAAGGTTTTTGAGTTTCTGATCCAAAATCAAATTTATCCTGGGAAAGAGGGACCATATAAAACTTAGTAACAGATCACCGGAGACCCTGGTTTAACTTTAGAGGAGACAGAATTCACAGGGTTGCTGCAGGTGGTCTGAGAATGAATAAGAAGGGGTTGGAGGAGTGGAGAGAAGAAAAGCCACAAGGGAGACCACAGGAGGCCATGGGGCCAGCAGGCTGATCTCAGACCTGCCTCCAACCCAGGTGCCCCTCCATCCAATGCAGAAAACTTGATTTTGAGGCCACAAGAAAAGATAAGATGCGCCCTATAGAGGAACAGGAGAAGGCAATGGCACCCCACTCCAGTACCCTTGCCTGGAAAATCCCATGGACGGAGGAGCCTGGTAGGCTGCAGACCATGGGGTCGTGAAGAGTCGGACACGACTGAGCGACTTCACTTTCACTTTTCCCTTTCATGCATTGGAGAAGGAAATGGCAACCCACTCCAGTGTTCTTGCCTGGAGAATCCCAGGGATGGGGGAGCCTAGTGGGCTGCCATCTATGGGGTCGCACAGAGTCGGACACGACTGAAGCGACTTAGCAGCAGCAGCAGCAGAGAGGAACAGTTAAGGCTGAACAAGCCAACAAACAATTCCATGAAAATAGTAAGTAGACTGAGCTTACCACTGCCATCAGAGAGCCAAGGCCTGTGACGGAGACCAAGTTCTATGAGGACCTCCTCCATTGAAAGGAAGGATGGAGGGATGAATGGATGGACAGGAGAAAGGAAAGAAGGGAGGGAGGGAATAGGTAGAGTGGTCTGTACCTAAAAGATTGGCATATTTGGCAGAAGTAGATAGGAGGAATATCTTTCCTGGTGGCTCAGTGGTAAAGAATCTACCTGGCTCAGCGGGTAAAGAACCCGCCTGCAATGCAGGAAACACAGGAGACATGGGTTCAATCCCTGAGTCAGGAAGATCCCCTGGAGGAGGAAATGGCAACCCACTCCAGTATTCTTGCCTGAAAAATCCCATGGACAGAGGAGCCTGACAGGCTGCTATCCAAAGATCACAGGGAGTTGGGCACAACTGAGTAAATAAGCACAGTACAGCCAATGCAGGAGATGTGGGTTTGATCCTGTGTCAGGAAGATCCCCTGGAGAAAGAAACGGCAACCCACTCCAGTATTTTTGCCTAGAGAATCCCATGCACAGAGGAGCCTGGCAGACTACAGTCCATGGAGTCGCACAGAGTGGGACATGACTGAAGCGACTAAATGACAACAAATAGGAGGAATGAAATGAGTGGAAGGAACTGTCCCTTGGAAGACATAATAAGTACCATTTATTGAATTCTTACCAACATCAATCAACTGTTTTAAATGCTCTACATCCATCATCCCATTTATCCTCCCAACATTCTTCTGCTTTTATTTTTCCATTTCTTAGATGAGGAAAGAGAGATTCAGAGAGATGAAATGTCTCATCCGAGGTCCCACAGCCACTGAGTTGTAGATTCGAGTTGAGCGTCCAAGCCTGACTTGCTGCAAAGAATGGGCTCTTCACCAGCAGGCTTCCTGTTTCTGACATCCCTGTGCTGTCAGAAGAGTGGGTTGAGGGTCTTTGCAGTTGGAGTGGGGAATCCTGCTCGCTGAGCATACAGGCCTCACCCTCAGCACACAGGCGCCACTCTCCAGAGCCATAGCGTGATGCTCAACTGACATGGTGACCTGGTCGTTGTTCATGTTTGTCGCATTTACACAGCACACTTTTTTGCAGAGAGAGGAACAGCTGGGATCTGACCCTTTCAAGTGGATCCCAACAAGTATCCAGGCTGGGTTGAGAGTGAGACATGTCCTTAAACATGTCCTTAGACATGTCCTATTTTGGGTTTGAGTTAAGCTGAGTTCTACTTGTCATTCTCCTTAAATCTCTAAAATCCTTTTCTCCAAGGAGATCTTTGCTAAGCACCAGAGGCAGCACAGCCCAGGGGGCCCCTCCAACCCACCCTTTACCCCCATCAGGAAGGTAGGGCCCTCAGGCAGCTCTGCTTTCTAAACCTCAACAGTAGACATGAGGAGGAGAGAAAGCAAATTTCCAACTGCCAGTGATTTAGGGTCTGTGCCTTGTTCCTCTCATTTCTCAGACAGCAGCATGTCTCTTAGGTGAAAGAAAATAAATGCCTTTAGGGCTTCTCTGGTGGCTCAGATGGTAAAGAGTTTGCCTGCAATCCAGGAGACCTGGGTTTGATCCCTGGCTTGAGAAGATCCCCTGGAGAAGGGAATGGCTACCCACTCCAGTATTCTTGCCTGGAGAATTCCATGGACTGAGGAGCCTGGTGGACGGGCTACTGGAGTTAGAGTTGGACACTAACACTTTCACTTTAGGTCCTTTAGTTCATCCCCCTGTCTCCAGGGAAGTGAATGCCTACATCCTTCCAGATCAGTGAGTATGAATTATGTTCAAGTAAGAAGATTCCTTACCCCCTCCTGTCACCTGTAACCCCTCCAGTAGTCTGGAAGCCATGCCTTGTGCCCAAGCAGATCCCTCCTGATGAAACCGAAGTTTGTGCTCCTCACTAGGTCTGAGCCGGGAATCACTGGTGAACCTTGCTTGAGCACCAGGCCTTTGCTACCACACCACTCCCAGCCTAGGCAGGGCCATTCCATTCTCTTTCTCCAGCCCTCTGCCCTCCACTTGCTACAGGCAACAGTGGCCCAGGGCTCGAAGAGTTGCCTGTCAGTGGCACCACTCGGCCCGCATCTCCTGCAGGCCTCAGTGCCTGCAGCCACTCCCCCAGGCACCGGCGACTCCCTCCCACCCAGGCCTCACGCCTCTCTCCTCTCCTCCACAGGAGGCCCCTCTGAGGACAAGCTCCTGGCTGGTGACCAGATTGTGGCTATTAATGAGGAGGACGTGAGTGAAGCCCCCAGGGAGAGGTTCATAGAACTCATCAGGTAATAGGAGCCTCTTGGGCCTTGCAAGAGCTGAGCACGGCTATCCCCATCCCACCAGTAGTGTAACTATGGCTGCCACAGCCCTCCCTGGCTAAGAGAGAGGGGTCTTCCCAGGGAGAGCAACCTGAGCCAGGGCTCCTGGGTACCCAGAACTTCCGGGGACTGAGGGCCCTCACACACTCAGGCTTAACCTCATTCAGTGATGTGAAGAGACAAAGAACAGCCTCCTGGCAGTTCACCTCACCTCCCTTCACCCAACAACTCCCCTCACCCAAGCCCTTTGGTTTTCAACTTAACTGTGCAGTGACTACTGAGAACAAGTGAGTGACCAATGACACAGACCAAGTGAGTAAAGAATAAGAAATAAGCAAGCCATTCAGACAACATTCTGAGATAAGCACAATGTGAGCAAGACATTATTTCCCACCCGCCACTCCCTCCCCGCTCCCCCCCCCAAAAAAAAAAAAAAAACCACAAGGAGAATAAAATCCAAATGCCTGGCCAGCAGGTTGAGGCATGGAACCTGCCATGTTGGATTTTGCTCACAGTGTGTGTGACCCCTTAGTGCCCTCCCCAGATAGGGGCAAGTCAGAGAGAGAAAGGAATGTGAGGAGGACCACCACTGTCCATGGAGTCATCACACTGACTTTTACCCTCCCTTACTTCTGTATATGGGGCTTCCTTTGTGGCTCAGTAGTAAAGAACCCACCTGCCAAGGCAGAGGATGCAGGTTTGATCCCTGGTTGGTGACGATCCCCTGGAGGAGGGCACAGCAACCCACTCCAGTATTCTTGCCTGGAGAATCCCATGGACAGAGGAGCCTGGTGGGCTACAGTCCACAGGGTCTCAGAGTTGGACACGACTGAGCAACTAAACAACAACAACCTCTGTATATACCATACCACCACATATCACACAGACACTACATACCTCTTCCCCCCCACACACCATGCCACCACACACCACATACACACACACACCCCCGTGCATACCATACACACATAAACACAAAACACGACACCACACACCACACACACACACGCACACCATGCGCTAAAAATACGCCCATACCCACAGGTACCACATGCGCACGCACACACACACACACCTATGCCATAGATACTCCCCCACCCCACACGCCTATCACATGCACACACACACACATACCACCTCACGCCCCCTTGCATAGACACTTTGATAAGGAGTAAGACAATAGAACTGAGAGAACAGAATTAGATTCTTTCAGCTCTAAATTCCAGGGGATAACCTCAGTTTGGGGGACCTCAGCTATCTATCCTCACATGCTTGCTATCTTACTCTCTCTCTCTCTCTGTCTGGCGTAGTCTGCTCCATCTCTGCCTTCATCTCCTTCAATCCTTCTCCATTTGGAGTGTTTTCATTCCACTCGTCTTTCTTGTTCTCCCAAAGCCCACCTGCCTCCAGGGCCCCTCCCTCCACTTCAAAGGCAGAGGAGTGACGCCCCCTTGCTACTTCTGGAAGGGTTTGCACTGCCCCTTCCTGAAGTCCAGAGCAGGTCTTCCTCCACAGGCTCCCCCTCCAGCCCAATATCCTGGTATGTGTCTGGTCCCTAATGACCCTTAGTTTGGCTCTTCTCCAAGTTCAGTTTGTCCATTGCATTCCCCCACTCTCCACCCTTCATGGTCCACCACCACATCACCATGGGGTGAAGTCTTTCAACCCCATCAGGGCATGTTGGGGGGTTCTTTCAGGCTGACCCCTCAGAAGTCTTTGCTTTGCTTCTTGTGGATATCTTTGTACCCCATACCAAGGTAGCCCAATTTTGTGAGACTGCTCAGAGCACCTTCTGGGTCAAGTCAGAGCTCACACATTTGATAATCTCTGGGACTAGCAGATCATTCATTCATTCAGTGAATATTTATTATATTGATTGTCTCCTGCGCATCAGTTGTTGTTCTAGGCACTGAATATACAGCAGTGAATAAGACAGACAAAAATCCTTGCCCATTGGAGTTTACATTCTAGTGGAAGAAGACACATCATAAGCAGTAAACATGATAAATAAGTATTGCACAGTATATTAGAAGTTGATGAATGTTATTGAAGAATAGAAAGGGGGACAGGATAAAGATCAGGAATGCTGGGAACAGGGGTGCAGAGTGCAACTTTAAATAGCATGGCCAGTGTTGGCCTCAATGAGGAGGTGACATTTGAAGAAAGACTTGGAGGAAATGAGGATATCAGAGAAGGCAAGAAGAACCCAGTGTAGAGGCCCTAAGGCAGGAGTGTGTGTGATATGTTTGGGGAACATGGGAGAAGCCCACGTGTAGAGTGGGGTAAGGAAGGGGGTAGTTGTAGCACTGCAAGGACTTTAGCTTTGTTCTACATGATATGGGGAGATGTGGCAGGGGCTGGAGCACAGGAGTCACATAATTCAATCTATACTAGTTCCCTGCCCTGGCCAAGAGACAGGACTTTCCAGGTGTTTTCCTTGGAACACAGCTCCTCCCTTACTCCAGGAGCTTCCCAGACCCAGGAGCTGACAACATCCCTGGACTCTGCCTCATTGAATATGGTACCAGTCCAAGTCCTTGAGCAGGGGCCCTGGGCTTTTCTTTCCTTTTTTTAAAAATAATTTTATTTATTTGTTATTTTTGTGCTGAATCTTCATTGCTTCTAGTTGTGGAGAGCAGGGGCTACTCTCGAGTTGCAATGCATGGGCTTCTCATTACAGTAGCTTCTCCTGTTGTGGAGCACGGCTCAGTAGTTGTGGTACATGGGCTTAGTTGCTCCACAGTATGTGGGATCTTCCCAGACCAGGGATCGAACCTGAGTCTCCTGTGTTGGCAGGCGGATTCTTTACCACTGAGCCACCAGGGAAGCCCGAGCTTTTCTTGAATACCCAGAATCAAGGGTGTCTTGACTCTGCTTCCTGAACACCTTTGTTCCCAGAAACATTTGAAAAAAGACCAGCAATGAGAGGGGAAGCTCCTTCAAGGCGAACTCTTTCCATTTCTTTTAGTTCTTTTAAAGGATGATGTATTCTTGGGAGAGAATTTTCATACCTCACAGCTTGTTGGATCATTGGCATAATTCTTGTCTGAAGAGTTTCAAATTCTTCATCCTTTTGAATGTTTGCTATCTGGAGAGTCTTGTCTTCCATCTGTTGCTCTCTGGCTCTCATTTTTTTTTTGGTCCTTCAATTAAAACAACTCTGCTGAGTATGAGTCATGATGACCAAATGACCTCCTTTGGGTTTTTCCTTTGAGTTTCTCCACTTACTTAAATACCAAATTGCCAATAATCATGGTACACGGTTCCCAGGACTCTGATTGTGCTCCCTTTGAGTTCCTTAATTCAGGTCTTTCGTTTTCCTTGCAAATTTTTTGCCTATAGATAAAAGGTTCCTAGGGTTTGAGGATTTCTACAGAGAGAATGTGAGAAGGAATATAAAAAGAAGACCTGAAAAATGACAACCCAGAGGTAATGATAATACCATTTTCAGAAGCCTGTGTGAACCTCTATGGATGGTGGATGTCAGCTGCCACAAATGATGGGAGGCGAGGCAGCCATGCAGATATTTAGATTGCCCTCTGTCCTAATCCATATACCTGAATGCAGCCCAGGGGAGAATTCTGGTGTTCCTTCTTGTGCTAGATGAATACCCAGTGCATGATACACTACTCTCCTGTTCCCTCTTCTCTCTGTAGGAGCGCTAAGGAATTCATCGTTCTTACAGTTCTGCACACTCATCAGGTGAGTGAGCCTCTTTGCCATCCACCCTTCCTCCTGATTGAGACAAGAGCATTCCCACATTGGAAAGTGACAGTGATGGGAGAGGGAGATGGGAGAGACTAGGACCAGCATTGTTGTGAGCCAAGGGTTTAGGAGTGAACTTAAAATCGTACCTTCTGCACATCTTGTCTATGCTCACATCCCAGACTTGAGGATTTTGAAGGGCTCCATAGTGCTGTGTGCTGCCCTGTGTGCTCTGCTTTCCCTGACTTAAGCTACCCCACCACTGCCCCAGTTCCAGACATATTTTCTACCTCTTTTTTGCTGTGTCCCATCAAAATTTACCTGTCCAGTGTCCAATTCCATAAATCCTTGTAGACCGTGGGTGCTAATCTTATTCATTCTTTTTATACAGGTATATACTAAATGGCCTACAGTGTATGAGACACAACACTGTATGTGGAGGATTTACTATAAAGTTGCTGGGGAGGTGCAGTTGGACAAATAGGTTCATCTTTGTCTAGGTTCAGTTACTAACTGCCTGTATGACCTTGGGGGAGTCGGTTCCCTTTTCTGAACCTGTTTTCTCATCTGTAAATTGAGGGATTTAGACTAGATCAGTGTTCCCCATGCTTGCCTGATCATAATAGTCACCGGGACTATTTATTAAAAATGGAAGTCCCCAGACCCTTATCAAAAGTTGGAATCCAGAAGCACTGTGTCTGTTACTAGGTCACTTCCTCGTAGTAATCTTTGTGGGATCTTAGTTCTCTGACCAGAGATCAAACCTGTATCCTCCACAGTGAAAGCATGGAGTCCTAACCACTGGACCACCAGGGAATCCCTGATTTTTTTTTTACTTTTTAGTTTGATATCATTGTAGATTCATAGGAAGTTGCAAAGCTAGTACAGTGACATCCCTGTGTATCCTTTACCCTGTTTCTCCCAGTGGTTACATGTTACATCCCTAACAGTACTATATCAGAACTGGGACATTGACGTCGGTACAGTGATGTGAATGGTTCAGTGTTACTCTGTCACATGTGTGGGTTCATGTATCAACACAGTCAAGATACTGGAGAGTTCTATTACTGAAAGAATGCCTCATGTTGCCCTTTTATGGGGCACCTACTCCCCACCCTCAATCCGTGTCAACCACTAATCTGTTCTCCATTCCTGTAATTCATCATTTCAAGAATATTATATAAATGGAATCATAAAGTATGTAGCCTTTGGGGATTGGATTTTTTCACTCTGCACAATGCCCTTGAAATTCATCCAAGCCATTGCTTGTATTAACAGTTTGCTCCTTTTTTATTGCTGAGTAGTATTCCATGGTATGGATGTACCACTGTTTAGTCATCCACCTGTTGAAAAACATCTTGGTTCCTTCCAGGCTTTGGCTAGCATGATATTAAAGCTGCTATAAACATTCAGGTACAGGGTTTTTTGTGAGCATAAGTTTTCGTTTCTCTAGGACAAATGCCCAAAAGTGTGATTGTCCAGTCATATACTAAGTGTATGTTTAGTTAATTAAGAAACTGCCAGACTGCTTTCCGTGAGAGTAGACTGTGGTTCACTGCTGTATCACTAGCACCTGGAACAGCATCTGACATAGAATAGGTGCTCAGTATTTGTTGGAATAAAGGAAACCTAAATCAAACTCAAGTGTCCAAACTTAGGTGCAGAATAAAGAGCCTAACACTCCCCCATCTCTGTCCCAACTCTCATCCCAGTGCCCCCAACACCTCTTTGTCATGGCCAGGGTGCTCTCCTTCTCTTCCTTGTACATGTCTTAGTTCTCACCACCCTGTAGACTTCTATCCTTGTTGTAATCCACATCTCTTGTAACACATGGCTCTTTCCTTGAATACCTACCTTAAGACTTATGTCTTCCAAACATCTTTGCCTGACTAACCTCAGTGAGAGTTTCTAGTTCATTAATTTGTTCATCAAACATTTACTGAATGCCCACTATTCTAGGCGCTCTTCCAGGCTGGGAATATAGCAGTGCACAGGACAAACATGGTTCCTACCCTTGGAGAGCTTACATTCTAGTTCTTGGCCTTGTGCCCTCTAAACCCTGCTGCTCCTGCTAAGTTGCTTCAGTCCTGTCTGACTCTTTGTGACCCTGTGGATTGTAGCCCACCAGGCTCCTCTGTTCATGGGGTTCTCCAGGCAAGAATACTAGAGTTGCCATTACCTTCTCCAGGGGATCTTCCTGACCCAGGGTTCGAACCTGGGTCTCCTGCATTGCAGGCAGATTCTTTACCACTGAGCCACCAGAGAAGCCCCTCTAAACCCTAGAAACATAGAAAAGTATAGGGGCACATATACACAGAAGTGATAGTCAAAACAGCAACCTGTACAGGAAGGGCCTTCCAGTGAGAATGTAAGCCAGCCACAGGTGGTGGAGCAGAGTCTTGCAGGCCACCTAACTGTGCCAGGTGTTAACCCTTTGTTAGTTGATCTTTTATAAAGAGGTTCCAGGGGAGAGATCAGGTGGCACCCAAAAAGCTTAGGGCACAGACTACTTATCAGACAGTGAGCAAAAATCCCTCAATGTTTTACAATAGGTATGGCCATCCCAGCACGTCCCAACCAAATATCAGCCTTGCAAACATGTATAGTCAGTCCTCATTATTCACAGATTCCATATTTGCCAATTTGCCCACTTCCTAAAATTTATTTGTAACTCCAAAATCAAGACTTACAGCGCTTTCCTGGTTGTTTGCTGACACATGCGGAGCGTGAAAAATTTGAGTCTCCCAATGTACCTGTTCCCAGCTGAGGTCAGGCAAAATGATGCTCTGTCTCGTTTTAGTTGTCATGCAGAGTCATCCTGAGGATGGAGATGGTAGGGGGCAGTGCAGTGTAGTCCAGGAAACTCCAGCCCGGGGACAGTGGGATGGGGTTTGAATGCCAGCTCTGATACCTGTTAGAGGGGTGGCATCAGGCAAGTCACTTAACACTTCAGAACCTCATTTTCTCCTGGTGAAATAAAGAAAATCGAATCTACCAGGATGAATTGTTTTTAGAATTTAAGATTATAATCTATGTGAGACACACACACAATCCCCCTAGGAACAGTTGTTCAGTATTCATTAGTTCAGTGTTAACACAACTGTGAATAACAAAAATCAAGTGAGAGAATCTTCTCTCTTACACTGAAGTGAAAACTCCTTGAAGACCACACCCCCCAGCAGACGTTACTCTTGTAGCTCCTACATCACGTAACAAGGTAGCACTTGATATCTCATGGGTGCATGAAGACTGCTTCTTCTTATCAAACTCTCCTGTGCAGGCTTGACAGTCTCCCAGAGGACAGTCTCCTCCTGATAGGTTCACGTTGTGGCTCAAGAATCTGTACTTTTAATAAGAGCCACAAGTAAGTAATTCTGATGCTCAGTAGAATCTGGGAAACATTGAACCAGACTATCTTTAAAGCTGCTACCACTCGTACATTGTGTGGCTGGCAATGGTCTAGTACAGTGGTTCTCTACCCTGGCTATATATACATTAGAACTTTCTGAGAACTCTTAAACATATTGATCCTTGGGCTCTAGCCCTGACCAATTGAATTACAAGCTGTGGGGATGGAGCCCAGGTATTGATCTTTTGAAAAGGCTCCCCAAATGATTCTGATATGTAGCCAAGGTGCACGGTCTAATGTGTAGTCTCTTTCAGATGGCATTTTCTTTTTAAGAGAGTGACTCTTACCGTAGCAGACCATTGGAGAGTATTTTGAGCAGCCATAGGGATCCTTTCCCAGGGCCCTCAAACAATATTGCATAGGTAGCCACTTATTAAGTCTAGATGTATTTAAGAATGTTCTTTAATCTTTGAGTGACCAACTATTCCCCATGATTGACTGAATATGTATTAATTTTGGTACCCTTAGACCTTGACACATCATTTGTCCTCAATAAATATTTTAAAATAAAGTACTGACTGGTGACCTAGAACAGTCCTGGCAAAGCAAGCAGACAGTCCCTTCAAATGAAACTAGTTTTCTGGTTTTGAAAACAGCCTGTACCCAGAGAGTCTCAGTCCCCTCTGCTTGAAGCCACCTGTCCAGAAAAAAGCCAAAATCATGAGAACCACCGCAGAACTGGTTTTCCATAGAGCTTCTTGAGTATAGGGCCTGGCAGATAGTAGGTACTCAAGTCCTATTTGCTTAATTGATGAATTAATTCAATACTAGCCCCTGCAATCAACGACTATCTTCTCTTCTGTGCCTCCTCTGTGCTTGGTGCTGGGGGAGACACAGTAATGCAAAATGTCACCTCTTCTTTTACAACCTAGTTGGAGAGATAAGTAATGGCTAAGTGGATTCACAAAGGAGGACTACAGGAAATCCAGGGAAGGGAACGGCAAGGTTGGGAAAGGATTCAGGACTAAGATAGGATTTGAGCTGGGTTTTGGAGATGGCATTTATTGAGCAAGAGGGACACCAGGGGGCCCTGAAGGGTGGGGATGGTGAAGAGACAGCATGATGTAGGCACAGAAACGGGAAGAAGCTGTGGGCAGAATAACTCAACTAGGTGATTGATGGGAAGTGAGGGTTATGTGTGGTTTGTCAGGGGCCTTGAAATCCAGGGAGAGGACATGTTCCCCTGTAGGCAGTCCTGAATGTAGGAAGGAAGGACCCCCAGGTCCCTTAACAGTGGACCCCTGGAATCAGGATGGCCCTCCATAGTCCCAGGCTCCCACAATGGTTGCTATGGGAATTGCTTATAAGTAGGTTCAGGTGTCAAAGAAAATGAGGCAGCAGAAAGGGAAATCAGGAGGCTGTTAAAGCTTCAGGAACCTGAGCTCCATGTTCTTAAAATCCTTTCACAATTATCAAAGTGGGGCCCTATCGTACACTTAAAACATTCAGCCATATACCTGTCTTCGGCCAAGATATGTGAACACAACCCTGAAATCTGTACTAATAGAGTCACCAAATTAAAAAATGGTCAAAGAATCACCAGCTGCTGAATTCAGCCCTGAGGGAGAAGGCAGACTCTCTCCTCTATTGCTTATTCCACCAAGCTGCTGGCTTCATATTTACTTCAAGGGGCTTGCAATGGCCCTGGAGGTACTTAGAAATTCTAGTCCCGTGTTTCAAGCCAAAATTAATTTTTGCTAGAAAGGGTGCCTGTTGCAAAATGAGACTTTCAGCTGCTTAGAGGAAAAATGGGGTCAGTCAAGAGCTCAGATGTCCCAGCTTTAAGGTACTCAATTAATCTATGCTTCGTGGATTAGGACATTTTCAGCAATTCCTGGGCCCTACCATCTCAGCGAGTCTGACCTTTGAAGTCTGAAATTGGCTGAGAAATCTGTGTTTGTTTTGTTTTTGGCCATGCCACTCGGCTTGTGGGTTCTTAGTTCCTGACCAGAGACTGAACCTGTGCCCTGGCAATGACAGTGTAGAGCCCTAACCACTGGACTTCCAGGGAATTCCCAAAGAAATCTGTGTTTTAATAAGCATTTCCTGGTGATTTTTAGCATCAGGTAAGGTTTAGAAACATGAGTGAGAGTATGCTAATGAGTTAGTGCAGGAGTCTGTGAACTTCTTCTGTAAAGGACCATAAAGTAAATACTCTAGGCTTTGTGCTTCCCCAGGGGTTCAGCAGTAAAAAATTTTCCTGCAATGCAGGAGACATGTCAGGAGCCACAGGTTCAATTCCTGGGTCAGGAAGATCCCCTGGAAAAGGAAATGCCAACCCACTGCAGTATTCTTACCTGGGAAAACCTACGGATAGAGGAGCCTGGCAGACTGCAGTCCATGGGATCACAAAAGAGTCGGACACAATTTAAGTGACTTAGCACGCATGCATGCAGACCATATGTGGTACTACAGAAGTAGCCATAGGCAATGCAGAAATGAAGAGAATGGCTGTGTTCTAATAAAGCTTTATTTACAAAAAACAAGTGGTAGACAGGAGCTGGCCCACCCAGGCCCATAATCTGCTGACCTCTGAAGTATGTTCATTACTCCTTCCAGGTACTACATTTGAATTTGGGCCAGGGTCTTCCCAATTCTTAATACTTTAGTTCAGATGGGACACTCTAGTATCAAAAACCTCAGGCCCCATAGTTGCACTTTGAAGATGCTTTGGGACAGGGCAACCTTTGAGAGCCACTCATGTCACACTGCAAGGCAGGCGTCATCTGTGTCAAAGCACAAGGCTAGACATGACTCTATGACATATAGCAGAGACCAGCTGGCAATGAGTGAGTCACTGTCAGTGATCGAGGCTGAAGACTGAGAGTAGGATGGAGTCTTAGAAACCAACAGGCAGGGGTCAGTGAGTAATGAGGCACAAACAAGCTGAAAATGGCTGTACAACAGACACTGGAAATGACTAAAATCCTTGAAAATACTGGCAATCCCACTTTCTGATTTTGCTCCTGTAAATATCTGAAATTTTTGTTGTTGTATCTCTAGGACAGGATCTAATCATGGACTTTTGGTATAGATAGCAAAGAGGCTGTCCCCTCTGCCTATAGGGTACCATTTAGGGTTCTTTATTTGTGCAAATCCATTCACTGGGACCAAGATAGAACCAGACCATTGAACAAAAGACCAGGAATGGACTTCCAGCTTCAGTCCACTGCAGGAGATTATATAGCTAATCCAAGACTCAGAAAATCTAGGTTCTGGGTTTTGCTCCACTACTCAATTATTTTGATACTTTGAATAAACCATAGCCTCTTCCCTGGGCTCCATTTCCTATGTAAAAATGAAGGGTGGATTACATGGCCCATTCAGGTCTCTAGAGATGCCTCATTCCACACTGTACATGAGGATATTCGAGGACGACAGATGATCACAGAGAAAAGACAGGGTGACTGTCAGGTGGAACAAAGAGTTCCCCTACCTTGTGTCTGGCACCTCCAGTGGAAATGGGACTACTGTGGAGACGAGTCAAGCAGAGCTGCCTGAACAGAACTACAGATCTTTCTGCCTCGCCCCTTCCCTTGTTCCTGCCATAGCCCATGCCCCCCCCTACCCCGGCCCCTAGGATCTGAGCACCAAGCTGTGTAACACAAAGGCATTTCTGGACTCCTGTGAACAATCAATACTATAATCACTTTCTGCAGCCATCTCCAGCCCTGGATTTCCTTGTGCTATATTGTCTGCTGCCAACAAATTGTCCCTGTGGATCAGGATGAGAAGTCTAAGATTCCTTTAGCACAGTGGTTCCCAACCTTAGCTGTATTTTGAAATCATTTGAAGCTTAATACCTGGGTCCTATCCTCAGGAATTTGACGTCATTGATCGGGGGTGGGGACTGGGTACTGGTGCTTTGTAAAGCTCCTCCCTCCGGTGTTTCTGCCCTCTAGCCAGGACGGAGACCCACTGCCTGAGGTTCGGCTGGACTCGGGTTGAACAGGTGGCTTTCTGCAATCTGCCCTCCGTGGGGAATGAGATTGTTGGCTCCGGAAGAGAACACAGCTGGGACCAGGGCCCAAGAGCTGATGAGGACGTTTGTTTCTGGTGTGTCTTTATCTTAGGGCCCTGCCCTCCTGTGGCTGATCTGGTAAATGAATCTCAACTACAGCATTAATGGCAGAAAATTGCTTAATGTATTGCCTTCCCAGCTGGCAGGGACCCTTCAGGGCTGGGAACACAAAGGAATGCTTGATTGTAGGGCTCACAGGCTGCATGGCAAGGCTGGTAGTGGTGGTGGTTTGAAAGAGCCCCAAACCTGATTTCCTCCTTCCTTACTGGAGAGGTCCTGCTCAGAGAGGCAGCTGGGGGCTGCGTCCAGTAGGGCCTTGTGTGTGCGTGCATGCTAAGTCATTTCTGTCGTGTCTGACTCCAGGGGATCTTCCCGACCCAGGGATCGAACCTGCATCTCTTATGTCTCCTGCATTGATAGGCAGATTTTTACCACTAGTGCCGCCTGGGAAGTCCAGGCCTTGTAAGCCATGGCAAAAGCTTTGGATTTTGTTCCACTGGAAGGTTTTGAACAGACAGGGTCTGACTTGCATTTAAAAAGGACGCCTCTGTCTGCTGTGTGGAAAATAGTACCAGAGGCTGGCGGCTGGAGGAGGGAGACTAGTTTGGAGTCTCCTGCAAGAATACAGTTAAAACATGATGGAGGCTTGCGCCAGGATGGTAATAATGGTGCTATGATGACGAGTGAGTGGATTCTGGCTAGATTCTGAAGATAGCACCAAGAAGTTATGTTGATGGATCGGTTGTGGGAGGTGAGAAAAAGAAAGGAGTCAACTGGAAGACTGGAGATGCCATATACTGAGATGAGGAAAAGGACTTCCCTGGTGGCTCAGATGGCAAAGAATCTGCCTGAAATGTGGGAGACCTGGGTTCAATCCCTGGGTCAGGGAGATCCCCTGGAGAAGGGCATGGCAACCCACTCGAATACTCTTGCCTGGAGAATTCCATGGACAGAGAGCCTGGCAGGCTACAGTCCATGGGGTCACAAAGAGTCGGACATGACTGAGCGAAACTGTTCAAAGCCTTCCAGTGGAGCAAGATCCAAAGTTTTTGCCATGGCTTACAAGGCCCTGGGCTTCCCAGGTGGCACTAGAGGTGCCATGGTTAGCAAATGCATGGTTAGCAAATGCTGGAAACTGAGTCTTTCCTGGGTGCACTGTGGATTTGAGGAAATGCAGGAGTCCTAGTGAGGGGCACCCTCATGTCTCTGGGGCATTCATTCATTCGTGTAACAAATTTTGGGAGGGCCCACTCTGTGCCTGCCAATGCAGGAGATATAAGAGACGCAGGTTTGATCCCTGGGTTGGGAAGATCCCCTGGAAGAGGGCATGATAACCCATTCCAATATTCTTGCCTGAGAAGCTCCTGGACAGAAGAGCCTGGCAGGCTACAGTCCATAAGGTCGCACAGAGTAGAACATGACCAGAATGACTTAGCACGCACGCAAGATCTCACAAGGACCTACCTGACGCAGCTCCCAGCTCCCTCTCTGAGCACGACCTCTTCAGCTCCCCACTCACTCAGCTGTGGCTACACTTGGCTTCCTGACTGTTCCCCATGCACCCCAGTCCTCCTCCCACCTCAGACACTTTCTTGTTCTTTCTGTTTGGAAGGCTTTTTCTCCAGATATCCTCATGGTTGTCTCTCCCTCACTTCCTTCAGACCTCTGCTTAAATGTCACCTCCTGAAAGAGGTCTTCCCTGCCTGTCTTGTCTAAAATAAAACCCCCACCACTCTCTCCCTCACGACTTCAATCTCTGCTGTAGTCCCTCAGTCTGCTCAATTTGTTCTCATAGCCCTTATTTGCCTCCTAAGAGGTGTTTCAGTATTTCTTGTCTGTCTGTCTGTCCCTGCTAGGATAGGCACTCCTTGAAGCCAGAGAGTTTTGTCCATCTTATTCACTGCTAGATCCTCGTCATGTAGAACAGTGCTTGGCACAGAGTGGGCCCTCCCAAAATTTGTTACACGAATGAATGAATGCCCCAGAGACATGAGGGTGCCCCTCACTAGGACTCCTGCATTTCCTCAAATCCACAGTGCACCCAGGAAAGACTCAGTTTCCAGCATTTGCTAACCATGCATCCTGCTGAATTTGTGGGAGTTTTCAAAAATGAGAGACCCTAGCTGATTGTTTGAGTGTCTCTTACAGAGTTGGATGAACAAAGTAGTAGAAAGCCTAGAACTAGGAAGCCAGGACACCTGGGTAAAATCGCTAATGTCTCTTCTGTCAAATAGTGTAGAAACTGTGGATAAATCATTTTGGCATGATAAGCCTCCTTTCTTCTGCATCTAAAATAATATTTGCTATGAACCTCCTTCCTAGGGGCAGGACATATCTTTGAAATGAATAAGATTATTTCTGTAAATCCTTTGCAATGTTCATATTCAGATGTAATAAAAACCACCATTTAGGTATATCTCACATTAAAGAAACCAAATATATAAAATTTCAGTGTACATTATTACAAAGAATTTTTGCAAACTCCCCTAGGCCTAGAGCATTAATAATGGGATTCAATTTACTCAAATTCGATTCATGCCCAGCTTACTCAGAACATACCAATCATCTAAGGAAGCACTTAGCACATTGTCTTGCACCTAGTAGGGAATCAATACTTATTTATTGGCCTATTGATCCACAAGGCAAAAGGGGGTACCCAAACTGAGACGTCTTAACTCCATGCAGCAAATGTCAGGTTTTCTCCCAGTATGGTGAACTCATGAGCCCTCTCTGTTTTTTCCAGTCCCCCAAATCTGCCTTCATCAGTGCGGCAAAGAAGGCCAAGCTGAGATCCAATCCTGTGAAGGTCCGATTTTCCGAGCAGGTGGCAGTTGGAGAAACAGATGCAGTAAGTGAGCTTTCGCCTCCTCCCCTCAGCCCTTGGCCAGAGTCAGCCAGGCTGTCGAAGTATCCCTCTGGGCCAGTTGCTCATCTGCTGCTCCTCAAAGTGGACAGCATTATGAAGGGGTCAGAGGAGGGACCTTGGGGCTCTGGGTGGGGAGCGAGTGAGGGGTGTGTGGCATCCAGAGAAGCCCTGGGCATCGTGGGGAGAAGGGATATATATCAATTCACTCAGAATCCTCATGGTACTTCAAGAAATTTCCATCTCTAGCACAGTACTCAGAACAAGTGCTCCATGAACATTTGGCTACTTGATAGAAACAGGAAGGAAGTAGTGGTTTTCTGAAGATGCAGCGAAATTGAGCCCTCGGCATGTTGAAGTGATCCTGCAACTCCAGGTCTCAACTGGAGAAGACTGGGCAGTGAAGGGCGAAGCAGCCTAGGGGAAATGATATAGACTCTCATTAAGTCACAGAACTTTTATTAATACTAGATGCTTGCTGTGTTCCCAGCACTCACTACAAGGGATGCAAAACAGATACCTGTTCCCTGCCTCTGGATTCCTCTCAGTGTTGTTGGGAGGACAGGCGACTCAGATTGAGACAGTATGGAATCCACCCCTGGGTGGTATGGTTTTGAGGAGCAGGTGGTGTTTGACCACCCATGTCATGCAGCAGCCAGTCTGGAGGGGTCATGGCCAGCCCACTGTCTTTCTCACTGCCTTGTGGGGTTAACATGAACTGAGCTGTCTGCTTCAGATAAGCAAATGAGAAGAGGCGGGTAGAACACATAAAGATGTGTATTAGGTGGCCATGGATGATAACTTCAAGTCCTCTAGGAGTCGGCAGAAGTTGGTGATATCCCATGGGGGTAGGTGGGAGGAGGCCAGCAGCGCTAACAGGTGCTGTGTGCTTTCACAGGCTGTCATGGACTGGGCTCTCGGGAGGCCCATGGCATTTCTGTAGTGAAGCACAGCTGCAGCTGAGACAAGGTAGGAGGCCCAGCCTGAGTGGAGAATCAGTGGGGCACCAGCACCCCTGTAGTTCTTTGAGGCAGAACCACCCAGAGGACGGGATAGATAGAGGTCAGAGATGTCCTATGACTTAATTTCCCTGACCCTTATCCCCAAACTCTGCCAAGGCTCTCCTCCCTCCCCGTTTGAGGAAGACTGTGAGGCCCAAGGGACAACTGGGCCCCACTGGCTAAGCCATCTGAATAATTGGTGGCTGGGCTTCATGTCAGTCTCAGCAGAAGAGGTTGAGGAGAAGCAGGGGCCACAGAGAGGAAAGGGAGCTGTGTGGAGTCCTTGTGTGTCAGCTGAGGTACAAGTCACTAAGGGTACATTTGTGTCCTGAGCCCTGAACACCCAAAGGAAATGAGATCTGAATTTGGAGAGTCTAGGTGGCACTAGTGGTAAAGAGCCCACCTGCCAGTGCCGGAGACATAAGAGAGATGGTTTGATCCCTGAGTTGGGAAGATCTCCTGGAGGATAGGGCATGGCTACACACTCCAGTTTTATTGCCTGGAGAATCCCATGGACAGAGGATCCTGGCGGGCTACAGTCCATAGGGTCGCAAAGAATCAGACAGGACTGAAGAGACTTAGCACACACAATAGACAGGTGCAGCTTCTCCCATCTCAGTGAAGTGAAAGTTGCTCAGTCATGTCTAACTCTTTGTGACCCTATGGACTATACAGTCCATGGAATTCTCCAGGCCAGAATACTAGAGTGGGTAGCCTTTCCCTTCTCCAGGGGATCTTCCCAACCCAGGGATTGAACCCAGGTCTCCCACATTGCAGGTGGATTCTTTACCAGCTGAGCCACAACGGAAGCCCAAGAATACTGGAGTGGGTAGCCTATCCCTTCTCCAGCGGATCTTCCCAACCCAGAAATCGACCCAGGGTCTCCTGCATTGCAGGCAGATTCTTTCCCAACTGAGCTATCTTCATCACAGAAAAACCCACCAAGGCCTGGTCACCCAGTGAAGAATCCTATCCCTCCTCCCCCTTCCATTCTTTCCCCCCTTTTTTCTCCCCTTTCTTCCTCTCCCTTGTGTTCTCCCCTCCACCATGACTCGCCTCTCCATATGTCACATCTAGCCACAGGCAGAAGCAAGCCCCCACTCCAGACCAATCTAGACATAAATGCCGCAGAGTGGCTAGAACCCACCCCAGGTTACTCTGTTGCTCCTGGTCAGGTAAACCAGAGGTGGTGGCAGGCTTTTGTTTGGGAGAGACCGAGACATCAACCTTCCCACCCTAGCTGTGCTTAGGAAACGACCTGATGTCAAAACACTCCCCCCCCCCCCCACCACCGCTGCCACCAGCGTGGACCATAGCAGCCTCCCCATTGTTTAGGTCCAGGGTTGGGGGTGGGGCGGGGTGTCCAGGCCCAGGTGACTCCAGAATCCCTTTCTCTTGGTGTTCCAGACTTTATTAAGCAACAAGAGCAAAAATAAATCCTGTGGGCATTCCTTGCCAACTCTATTTTTAAGCAAAATCAATTAAGTAATTATCTGAGTCCAACCCAGTGTGCTAAATAAAACCTGCCACCACAGAGCATCATCAGCCTGGGAATCTGGGGCCTCTGGGCTTGGTGGGAGCGAAGCATCTTGGGATCAGGGAGAGAACCAGGGAGTCACTTTTCCAACTTTAGATCCCATCACTCCCCGCTGTGGCTTGACTCCATCAGGAAATGACCTGATGTCACAACAGCACCACCCCCTCCTCCTACCACACCCCGACCCAAAAGGACTTGCTTTATGTTTTTGTACTTGTCCACGACAGTCCCTAGATCTGGACTGTTCTTGTCTGGCCTCTCTGATAGTCCACGCCTGCCATCTCCTTTACAATCAAAATCCAATTCACCCCATCTAGGAGACCTTAACTTATACCTTTTGGTTTGTTTTGGTTTTATTGTTCTCTAGTGGATCATGTGTGTGCCACGTCCCTGTAAGAGTGTAAGGCTTGGCGTTCCCTGATGGTCTAGTGGTTAAGAATCCACTTGCCAGTGCAGGGGTCACAGGTTCAGTCCCAGTCAGGGAAGATCCTACATCCCACGGAGCAACTGAGCCCATGCACCACCACTACTGAGCCCATGCTCTGCAACAAGAGAAGCCACCACAACTAGAGAATAGCCCCTGCTCACCAGCAACTAGAGAAAGGCTGCTTGCAGCAACAAAAACCCAGCACAGCCATAAATAAATAATTTTTTTTAAAAACAGTATAAGGCTAGACCCTGGTCCTCTGCTTTTGCTGTACCCCCATGAGGCTTAGTATAGTGCTGAGTGTGTAGCAGAGGCTCAGAGAATTCAGGACACTGCACGTCTGAGGCAGCTTTTCAGGTCCTCTAGAACTAATGATGTTGGCCCAAGGAAATGGTTGGATTTCCGTAATGAGTCTAATCAAGTAAGCACATATTAAGCACCTCCTGCTCATATGTTCAGCAGCCATTTATTGAGCACCATCTGTGTGCTGGGAACTCTGCTCAATGTCAGGGCCACAAAGATTGAATAGGACATAGTCCCAGTGCTGAGTTAACTGTTTGGTTACAAAAGACACACATTCTTCAAAAAGAGCACTGGGACTTCCCTGGCAGTCTAGTGGTTAAGACTCCATGCTGCCAATGCAGGGGATGTGGTTTCAATCCCTAGTCAGGGAACTAAGATCCCACATGCCACACAGTGTGGCCAAAAGATTAAAAAAAAATTAAAAAAATGAATGCATAAGGAAATACTTAAATATTTAAGAGCACTTAGAGAGGTGTGTGAAGGACAAGGAGGTCTGGCATGCTGTAGTCCATGGGGTGGCAAAGAGTTGGACATGACTTAGTGGCTGAATGACAACAACTGATAGGTGTGTATAAGTTGCTAAAAGAACAACGTGCGAACATCAGGTTCAAGTACCTGATGATATTAGACAGGCTTTACAGAATTCATATTTAAGCTGGGTTTTGAAGGATGAGTAGAAGTTTTCCAGGTATCAAAAGAGGGAGGCAGAGGGAACAGTATTTAATAAAGGTTTATCAAGAACCTAACATGAACCACTCTATAAATACAGAAATGCCTAAGCCAGGAAAGCTTTAAGGAGCTGTCAGGTGTTCAGAACTGGGCTTTGCAAGTGGTTCTCAATCAGAGTCAGTACTGCCCACTCTCAGAGAGCTTTTGGGAATATCTGGAGGGTGTTTGGGGTCATCCCAATGATTTGGCTTGTTATTGCATTTAGTGTCTCAGAGTCAGAGATGCTAAATGTCCTTTGGGGAGTGAGGCAGTCCTCAAATGATGAGTTGCTAGAGGTAAACAGGTATGAAAGAACAGTGTGGGTACCAGGAATGATAAGACATGAATGGAGAAGTAGGCGTGGACTAGGTCAGAGAAGACCTAAGATGCTTGGACGGAGGGAGACTGGCAGGGCAAAGGCATGGAAGTGATCTCAATGTGTGAAGGGCCCGGTGGAAAGGAAGGAGGCAGGAGATAGGAGCTGGTGAGTGAGGTGGGCTCCTGAGACCTCCCATCAGCCCTTCAGTGTGTGGTGATCTCTATTGGCCAAGCCCCCTTTGAGCTGTGGAGCTTTGAGCCACAGTAGACCGTGGGTGTGCTGTGACATCAAATGAAGGGTGAGCTTTGGATATGGCCCATTGTCTTCTTGGAGAATTTGCTTTTGGTCTCTGTGTAATGTTATCTTTGATCAGTTCTTTCGTCTGTCTCTGTCCTTCCATACCTTTGGCTCCCTCTCCTTCACTCACTCCTTTCTCTTCCTTTCTGCTTCCCTCCTCCTTCTAAATGAGCCCCCTCCTTGTCCTTTCACAGAAAATGATGAAGAAAGAAGCTCTCCTCCTCATCCCCAATGTCCTGAAGGTTTTCTTAGAAAATGGGCAGATCAAGTCATTCACGTTTGATGGCCGGACTACTGTTAAGGTACCCACAAAATCTCCTCTCGCGGGTTGGTACTGTACTCTCTGGAGCACACACAGCCGCTGGTCTCAGAGTTCCTCTGAGTCTGCACAGAGCTGCTCACTGCCAGAGCAAGGTGCTCTTGGTCTTTGACCTCCTGCTCCTGGAAGTACCTGGTTGTAAAAACGTACAGTCGTTGGATGACTGTGGTGGGGGAAAGTTGCCTGCCCAACTGTGTGCTAGTGATTGTAAATGTGTGTGTGTGTGCATTCATGTACATGTGCATGCATGTGGGTAGGCATGCGTGTGTGCACACATCTGTTATCAAACTGCTTTGTGTCATGTTACCCTGTGTCCTTCATGACCTTTAGGAGCTAAGGAGTGTGATGATCATTAGACCATTTATAAAGCAAAAGTGATTTGTATTGCTACAATAACACCTATTCAAGTTTACACACAGAAATCAACAAATGATCTCTCAGGAGATTAGCTTAGCCATGCCTTGCTTTTTAAATAACAACCAGCTCTTAAGCACTGAACCAAGATTGAGAAAAGTCCACCAACAATCCCTTTGACTATTCCTATCACAGGAAGAGCAACTAAAGAGCTCTGATTCTTAACAGCTCAGCCAGGCATTTGGGGAGAAGGCAATGGCACCCCACTCCAGTACTCTTGCCTGGAAAATCCCATGGGCGGAGGAGCCTGGTAGGCTGCAGTCCGTGGGGTCACTAAGAGTCAGACACAACCGAGTGACTTCACTTTCACTTTTCACTTTTATGCTTTGGAGAAGGAAATAGGCAACCCACTCCAGTGTTCTTGCCTGGAGAATCCCAGGGATGGGGGAGCCTGGTGGGCTGCAGTCTATGGGGTCGCACAGAGTCAGACATAACTGAATCGACTTAGCAGCAGCAGCAGCAGCAGCAGCAGCAGCAGGCATCTGGAAGTTGTAGCGATTCCCTTAGTCCTGAGGATGAGAAGTATGTACCATTAACCACCCGGATCTACTCTGCTCTGGGACAGAAATATCTGTTTCTGCTCCTTCTGGATTCTCTCCAGAAAGAGAATGCCATCCTCACAGTGAATGTTTCCATGCAGTTAATGCTTCCCAGAGCCTGGCAGGCTGCAGTCCACGGAGTCACAAGAGTCGGATACGACTTAGTGACTGAACAACAAGACTGCCAGGCAGCTACAGCTCCTGCCCAGAAAACCCACTTGGCCCAGGGCTCTCCTGGGGTACCTCTGCTGGGACCAATACAACCCTGTACTAAAGCAAGCTGTGGGCCAGGAAACTTTCCCTAAGAGGAGTTACCAGGTGTTCAGAATTGACTTTGCCAGCGATTCTCAGCCTGGGTCAGCATTGCCCCCTCCCAGGTAGTTTTTGGGAATGTCTGAGTGTATGTGGGGTCATCCCCATGGTTTGGCGTGCTACTGGCATGTAGTGTCTCAGGGTCAGAGATGCCAAGTGTCCCACAAGAAATGGAATAGTCCCCAAATGATGAAGAATTGTCCTGTCCAAAGTGCTAGTAGCAGCTGAGTTGCAAAACTCGAGGCTTTATTTAACCTGTGTTGATTGAACTGAGAGTTTCTTTGGAAGGCTTAGGCCTGGGTGGATTCCCCAGGGAACCTAGGACTAAAACACACTCCCAAAGCTGTCCTGAGGTGGTCTCTTGACTGTTGAAGGCTTCCGTCTATGGGACAGACATTAAAACTAAGCCACCCAGTGATGTCCAAGTGCCCTCCCAAGTCCAAGTCCAAGAAGTGGGTATGGGTGTGTCAGAATCTTCCTGTGTGTTACATCATGGACTGGTATGGCCATTGTTGATCTGTTCCCACACTGGAGCATTTACCACTCTCTTTTGCCTGAGTAGCTTCTCCAAGCATTCTCTCCCCTCGCAATGTCACCACCATTTGGTGCTTCCAGGTAGCCCCAGCTTTCCAAAACAATGGCAGCCCCTGGTTGGTGACCATACCCTGACTTCAGGGTGCACTGGCTGTTCATTGGAACTTGGACAGGTTGCCAAGCCACTTGTCCTGGAGAGGTACCTGAGTGAATTGACAGCCTGGCACGGGGGCCATTACACTTGTAATACAATTTGGCAATCACCAGCTTGGCCACCCACAGTCCCACTGCAGTTGAAAGGCAAAAACAACCTCATTTGTCCGTGCCAGCACTCCAGCAACACTGGGGCCTCTGTGACTACTTGCATAATACAAAGAGATACTCTCAAGTGCCCGCCAGTTTCCAGCCTGGCATTTGAATAGCGAACCGGCTTTCAGTGTTCACTGAGGGGCTTGTTTGGCAACCCTGGCTAGAAGGGAGCTTTGTATTCCCAAGTCTGCTTCTCTCTGGCCCTTGGAGGCTTGAGCCACGCTGACTCTAAAACACACATGTTAGAGGCCAGTGTATGCCGAAGTCACAGCAGGTAGATGGGAAGTCTCAGAACTGACATGTGGGCAGCCCCCACAGATCTGTTCCAGACACCCTAATATTAAAAGGCGGGCAGCAGAGCAGACGGAGCTTGGAAGTCATCAGATTCCTGACTGTACATAGAACATGTGATGTTGTTCCTCTGCATGGACACATTTTTCAAGTTGCTAAATTGATCATCTCTAAAAGCCAGTGACAAAGATGAATATTTTGCCAGTAACTGCAAGTCATTCAATTTAGATTATGAATCCAGAAATCATGTACCTTTGAAATCATGTAATTGTGGCCTTGGCTTTTGTTGATTCCTAAGTAAAGGGTTGCTGGACAAACCAGAGGGAACATCCTCATTTACGTGAGAAGCTGAGGGAAGAACCCACACCACACATGGCACTAAGGACAGGCTCAGGAGATCATTGGTTGAATGGAGAGGGGGGAGGGGGAGGAAGGGCCATGACCTTCTTTTGCCATCTACATGGACCAACCAAGTTTAGGAAGACCTCCCTTCACCCCTTCTGTGTTCTCCAGGGCCTAGGCCTCTGAACAACACTCCTAGGTCACTCTCCTCGTCCTGGAGCCGTGTGCCTGGGCCACCCTGAAGGCCAGTGGCTCTGTCTGGCCCACTTTCCCACCCTCAGCCTTCTCCCCAGGACTCTCTTGATGTTCAGTCCCCTTCTGCCATGTTGGGTACAGAAAGTATCTTAGAGCTGGAAGGGATCTCTCTCTCAAGGCTCCTTTGTCTTTATAGGATGTGATGGTGACATTACAGGACCGGCTTTCCCTGAGGTACATTGAGCACTTTGCTCTTGTCCTTGAGTATGCCGGACCAGAACAGAACCACAAGTTCCTGCTTCTTCAGGACAAGCAGCCCCTGGCTTATGTAAGTAATTCCTCTGTCACAGCTTCATACCTTTGCAAGTGGCCTCTAGTAAACAAGAGGCCACCAGGCAATCTCTTACTGGAAAATTCATCATGACTTGCTCAGCCAGCTCCTAGAAGTCCCAGTTCTCAATCAAGGTCTGTCCCAACCACCCACAGAGGCCTTTAAAAATGTCCCTTGAGGGACTTTCCTGGAAGTCTGATGGTTAAGACTTCACCTTTCAATATAGGGGGTGTGAGTTTGATTCCTGGTCGGGCAGCTAAGATCCCACATGCCTCATGACCAAAAAAAAAAATTAAAAACAGAACATAATAGAAGCAACATTGTAACAAATTCAATAGAGACTTTAAAAATGGTCCATATCCCAAAAAAGTTTTAAAGAAAATGTCTCTTGGGAATTCCCTGGTGGTCCAGTGGTTAGGACTCCCTATGTTTTCACTGCTGACGGCCCAGGTTCAATCCCTGCTTGGGGAACTAAGATCCCACAAGCCACTCAGCTCAGCCAAAATAAATAAATAAATTCTTTAAAATGTCTCTTGTAACCTAAAAAAGGCATGACGGTTGTTAGTCTTGGTGGTCACTAGTTAGGGAAGGCGTGGAGTGGCAATTCATTGTGTGGAAGGCTGAGTTGAAGAGCAGTGTCAACTCCACCATCTCCTGCAGTCCCTGCCTGCTAGACTTTTCTGCCTCTGAGAGGACACTCAACCTTCAGATTAGCGCTGTAATATGGAAGAGTCAGCGAGTGGAGTCTGGTGAAACCCCCGAGGCTGACACATGTGGACTGAGGTGGGGCTGAGTGAAGCCAAGAATGGACAGTGTGTCACCCGTGTCACCCGTGTGACAGCCATGTCAAGTTCCAAAGCGGAGTAGGGGAAAGTGGCTTATCTTCCCAGCCTATGGAAACAAGCCAGTGAAATCCAGGATGGCTGGATAACGTTTCACTAATGGTGATTCACCACGAAGAGGAAGACAGGCAACCAGGGCCAATCAGTATTCCCAGGGAGTGCAGACCTCCCTGGCGGTCCAGTGGTTAAGAGTCTGTTCTCCCAATGCAGGGGGACACAGGTTTGGTCCTTGGTCAGGGAACTAAGATCCCACATGCCACATGGCATGGCCAAAGAAAGAAAGAATTTCTCATTTGCTTTAAAAAAAGGATATTCTCAGAGAGGGAGAGAAGGAGTTGGAGAGGGACGGCCAGAAAGAAATGTCTAAAGGAAGCAAAGCAAAAGCTGAAATGAGACACACCAAAATGAAAGGATTTAAGAGAGAGGGATTCTTCAAGGGTAGTTCTCAGTATGTAGTCCAGAGACTTAGGTTCCCACCTATGAAGGAAAAAAGGTGGATGTCCTGCCTGGATGGAGGCCTAATCACCTCCCTGCCCATCAGGGGAGCTTATGGATCCAACTGGTCTCTTGTTCCAAATGGGATTTTTAAGCATTTTTATTACGGATTCATGTTGATGTATGGCAAAACCAATACAATATTGTAAAGTAATTAGCCTCCAAATAAAATAAATAAATTTATAATTTAAAAAATCTCAAACATACACCAAAGTAGAAGGAATTGGATAATGAACCCTCATTACCCATCCCAGCTTCAGCAGTTACTGGCATATTGCTGGCTTGTTTCAGCTACACGTCCAAATAGGATTTTAAGTCTTTGATTTGGTTGCTCATCAGCAACTTCCTCTGCCAGAGGATGAGCCCCTCTGCAAGGCAAAGGCCCCACAGCAAGAAGAGTCAGAGAAGTTGCCGGGAGCCCTTTCTCCCTACCTTGTGTCCTGGGCCTTGGGTTGTTGATAAAGACCAAGTCATGGATCAGTGGTTTGAAAAATTCTAATCACTTTGGGTCAGAAGGGCAAAAAAGACTCCGCTTCTCATCACTTTCCCCGAGGGTAATTGGAATCAGCCAGGCAGAAGACAGAGTAGGAAATAGCACCTAGCTCTGCCCAGGGGGCCCTGAGCAGGCTCCTGCCACCCCAGCCATTGATTCCTGATCTCTTTTCCTCCCACCTCTCACTTCCGGGATTCAGGTAGTGCAGCGGACACACTATCATGGAATGAAATGCCTCTTCCGGATAAGCTTCTTTCCCAAAGACCCCGTGGAGCTGCTGCGTCGGGATCCTGCTGCTTTCGAGTACCTGTACATCCAGGTAGAGTCTGGTTTTGGGGTACACAGACAAACAGACCAATGGACAAACAAGCAGGCAGGCTGCTCTGCTGTCACAATGAAGTTGCTATGTAAATTTTTCCAACCTTCAGGTAGCTCTTTCCTTTTTGGCTACCATGGTAGGGCATGGTCAAGTTAGTTGGCCTGGCAACTTGGGCTGTCTGGGGCGCCAGTCTGTTTGTCTGTTTGTCTAGACAGATCCCATCAACATTCACGAGGAAACAACCCTGGTAACTCTGGCATCTTCACAGGATACCCTGGTTTAACAAGTGCATTTGGGTACCAGGAGGTCCCAGTCCTCAGTTCTAAGCTCCAGTAAGGAGACAGTTCCCAAATCAGTTCATCCAGAAACATTTGCCAAGCACTTACTCTGGGCCAGGCCCTGTGCTAGGTGCTGGCAATCACAGTGATCAAAGAACTGTCACAGATTGCTAGAGCTCAGACAGATATGTGCACAAATAAATACAAGACAGTGTGACAGGCACTATGAGGATGGCAGGCTACAATGTCAGTAGGGGTGCTCAGGAAGCAATTTGCCAACTCTTCCCTGGGTGAGGCATAGTGAAGGCTTCACAGTGGAAGGGATAGATGCATGCTCTTAGCCTTGAAGGATGAGTGAATGTTTGCTGGGTGCAGAGATGGATGTTTGGTTCAGCTATTTTGGAATTTGGTGACAAGACCTTGTCCACCTTGCCTTTCCCCTTTATGATGATGTGTTCGGCTATATTCCTTTTATACTGAAGATAGCTTTAGTGAGGTCTAATTGACACATAGCAAACTGCACATATTTAAAATGACAATTTGATAAGTTTTGACATATGTTTATATCCATGAAGCCATCACCACAATCAAGATATTAAACACATCCAACACCCCCAAAAGTCTCCTCAGTCTCCTTTGTAATTCATACCCCTATCCCCAGGCAGCCACTGACATGCTTTCTGTCACTGTAGATTAGTTTGCATTTTCTAGAGTTTTATAGGAACAAAATCATACAGTATAAACACTTACTTTGATCTTGCTTCTTTCACTCAGCATGATTTTGAGGCTCACTCATGTTGTTATGTGTATCAGTAATTCATTCCTTTTTATTGTTGAGTACTGTTCTATGGTATGGATATACAAAAATTTGTTTACCAGTCCACCTGCTGATGGATATTTGGGTTGTCTGGTTTTGGCTACTACAAATAAAGGTTCTATGAACATTCATATACAAGTCTTTGTATGATATATGCTTTCTTTTCTCTTGGGTAAATACCTAAGAATGGAATGACCTGATCATATGGTAGATCTATCTTTCCTTAATTTCTTGAAGAAATTCCAATACTGTTTTCCAAGGTGGCTGGGCCATTTTACATTCACACCAGCCATGTGCTAAAGTCCCAGTTTCTCTACACCCTCATCAGCACTTGGCAGTATTTTTAAATTTCCATCATTCTAATAGGGTATAGAAGTATCTCATTCTGGTTTTCATTTGCATTTCCCTAATGACTAATGATGTTGAACACCTTTTCATGTGCCTCTTTGTCATCATGCATCATTTTTGGTGAAGTATCTATTCAAATCTTTTGCCCACTTTTTAAGTTGGGGTTGTTTGTTTACTTATTAGGGAGTTTTGAGAGTTATTTGTGTATTCTAGATACAAGTTGTTTATTGGATGTGTTATTTGCAATTATGTCATCCCAGTCTCTAAACAGTGTCTTTCACAGAGCAGAAGTTTGAATTTTGATGAAGTCCAATTTGTCAATTTGTTTGTTTTATGGATTGTGCTTATGGTGTCATATTTAAGAAATCTTTGCTGAGCCCAAGTTCACAAAGATTTTGCTATTGTTTTTTTCTAAAAGCATTATCATTTTAGGCTCTGCATTTAGATCTGTGATCCATTTTGAGTTAACTTTAGTATGTGGTACAAAGTATTGATCAGATTTCTTTCTTTTTTCCATATGGATATCCAATTGTTCCAGACCATTTATTAAAAAGAGCATCCTTTCTTCCCATTAGTTGCCTTTGTGCTTATGTGAAAAATCAGTTGTCTGTATATGTGTGGGTCATTTCTGAAGTCTCTCTTCTATTCTGTTGATCTGCTTGTCAATCTTTATGCCACCATCACACTTTTTTGATTACTGAGGCTTTTTATTGATTATTATTATTTTTATTGATTACTGAAGCTTTTTAACAAGTCTTAAAATCAGGTAGTGTTTGTCCTCCAAATTTGTTCTTTTTCAAAACTGTTTTGGCCATTCTAGGACCTTTGCATTTGTGTGTGAATTTTAGAATTAGATGGTTAGTTTCTATCCCAAACCTGCTGTGCTTCTGATCGAGATTGTGTTGAATCTATACATTGGTTTGAATCTTCCAACCCATGAAGACAGTATATTTCTATATTTCTTAAGGTCTTCTGTAATTTTTCTCAACAGTTTTTTGTACTTTTCAGTGTATAGGTCTTTCACATATTTTGACAGATTGTCCTTAATAATTTCATGTTTTTGATGCTATTAGAAATGGTTTTGATTTTCAATTTTAGGTTCTGATGGTTGCAAACATGTAGAAATATGGTTGGTTTTGTATATTGATTATGTTGATACTGAAATATTGATTATATCCTGCAACCTTGTTAACTCATTAGTTCTAGTAGATTTTTTTGTTGATTCTGTTGGATTTTCTACATAGATGATCATTGATAAAGCATTCCTTTTACACTCTCTCCTCTGCTGTAGTGATACCACTGTGGCTCTCTAGTCTCTCAGCTTATTCTGGTTCCACCTGAACACAATGGGCAACTGGTCTAACCTAGGCTGATCCTTGATAGCTGGGATTCTGACCTTCAGGGTCTGAGGGTTTTCTTACCTTTGGCCATTAATTCCAGGAGATCCTTTTTAGGATAGCATAGGGAAGATCATGGCATCTGGTCCCATCACTTCATGGGAAATAGATGGGGAAACAGTGGAAACAGTGTCAGACTTTATTTTGGGGGGCTCCAAAATCACTGTAGATGGTGATTGCAGCCATGAAATTAAAAGACGCTTACTCCTTGGAAGGAAAGTTATGACCAACCTAGATAGCATATTAAAAAGCAGAGACATTACTTTGCCAACAAAGGTCCATCTAGTCAAGGCTATGGTTTTTCCAGTGGTCATGTATGGATGTAAGAGTTGGACTGTGAAGAAAGCTGAGCACTGAAGAATTGATGCTTTTGAACTGTGGTGTTGGAGAAGACTCTTGAGAGTCCCTTGAACTGCAAGGAGATCCAACCAGTCCATTCTAAAGGAGATCAGTCCTGGGTGTTCATTGGAAGGACTGATTGTAAAGCTGAAACTCCAATACTTTGGCCACCTCATGCAAAGAGTTGACTCATTGGAAAAGATTCTGATGTTGGGAAGGATTGGGGGCAGGAGGAGAAGGGGACGACAGAGGATGAGATGGCTGGATGGCGTCACCGACTCGATGGACATGAGTTTGGGTGAACTCCAGGAGTTGGTGATGGACAGGGAGACCTGGCGTGCTGTGATTCATGGGGTTGCAAAGAGTTGGACACAACTGTGCGACTGAACTGAACTGAGGGAAGACTGACTCATTATTGCTTTTGATCTTCAGACACCAAGGAAAAGAATATCTGCCCCATGCCTGCCATCCGTCTCTCACTGTGGGCTTCTGGGCCAGAGCCCTATAGAGAATCCCTCCCAGTGTCTCTCTTATTTTGTTTTTATCTGAGCTGGTAGAGGAGCCTCAGATGGCTGGGGGTGAACAGTGGTGAGTATAGGCCCCAGAGAAAAGGCAGAAAGGTCTCTTGGAACAGGAGGAAAGAAGGGAAGTATTGCCATGTCTCACTTCTGTAGTGCCCTAGACATTCTACCTGTTTGTGCCTTGCCATTGTGTGTACCTGGCACTGAGAAGGGGGCAGTCAACTATCCGCTGAATGAAGCAAATAGTATCTCTTCCCCAAGGGCAGAACCTCCCTTTTCCCTTTCATCTGGGATTCTTACTGACACCAGGATTCTCTTCTGGGATGTAAGGGAGTCCGTGGTGCAGTGGCTGAAAGATCTCTAACTGATGGGTTTGGACTGCCCTCTCTCACAGAGTCGGAATGATGTCATCCGAGAACGCTTTGGAATGGACCCCAAGCCGGAGATGCTTTTGGGCCTTGCTGCCCTACACATCTATATCACTGTCTCAGCTACTCGACCTAGTCAGAAGATCTCGCTCAAGAATGTGGAGTGAGTTGTGCCAGGGCCCTTCAGGAGGGGGGCACATAGCCACACAGGGAGAAGGTACAGTGGTTGAGCTGTGCTATGCTTTTGAGGACCATGGGCCTGGGATGGGAGTGAGAACTGGACTTCCTCAAACCCCCTAGACCAAGATGCCCTTGAGCTCCAGCTCCTACTTGCCTGCCTCCTGCCTCCCCTAGTCTCCATTCCTCCACCTCTGTCTCCAATTTCACTCCATTTCTGTCTTGCCATCTTCCTTTCCTGTCTCACTTTGTCCTTCTAATTTCCTACTTTTCTTCTGCTTTTAGGAAGGAGTGGGGCCTGGAACCCTTTCTTCCCCCCTCCCTCCTACAGGGCATCAAAGAGAAGACCCTCCGGAAATCTCTCTCTCAGCAGCTGAAGGCACACCAAACACATCCTTCCAGTGGCACCAAGGTATCCAGAGTCAGCCCCGGGGCCCCCTGCTGGGGCACTAGTGGCATTGGGGGACTCCTGCTTGGTTTCCCAGCAAGTCTGGTCTTCTGGGGACTCTCCCCACTGTTTTTGACCTGGATACACATCCAGCTTGACCAGATATGGAGGATGATTGTGGAGATTTTTCCCCAAGCCTGAGCCTCCCCCAGAGACAGCTCAGTGGCAAGTTACTGGGACAGCTCAGGATCCTCAAAGCAAAGGGACCAAGATGCAGGCAGAAAAAATTCTTGGGTTGTTTCACCGATTTAGTCATTGCTGATGAAGCACCTGTTGTGTGGACAAGCCCCAAACCCTGAATAGACACATTTCCCATGGAAACGACTCCTCTGTCCTCCATTAGCTTTCTAGTTCGTCAGTCCTGGTACAGGGAGATAAAAGCCCAACCCCATGGGACAAGGTCTGACCTGGATAACAGAACTCCAGATCACTGCTGGTCACTCCAGGTCACGTTGAGGGCTCAGGTCACTGCTGTACTTTCCTTCCCTTTCTGGGGTGCCCTCTGAGGGACTCCCACTCCCTGCCTCCCCAGCCCTGCAGGCCCTTCTCTGACTTGTAAGGCTCAGTCCACTTGCCTCCTAAGAGGCGGTGGTGAGAGGCCCCAGAATCCACATGCAGATGGAGACACAAGACACAGGTGCCCTCTTATATCACACCCATTCCAGATTCCCTGCATTCCCAACTAGCTTCTCTTTTAAGATGCAAATTTCCCCGGAGAGTTAAGCCATTCCTACCTTGCTGTGCATATTTAATCAGATTGTTTTCTTCCCAGTGGAGAGTTTCAGGGCTCCTAACCATCTCCTCAGCAAACATTATTTTTGAGCGCCACCTCCCCCCTACCCCCACCACACCCCCGCCCAGCACTTGGGCTGGAGACATAAAGATGAAGAAAGCAGAGTCTCTGCCCTGAGTCAAGCATAGGCTGGTGGGAAAACCAGAGGCAGTCACAACACAGTGCAATCCAACTCATGCAGGTTCCCTGGAAGCTTAGAGGAGGAACAGCCAGCCCAGCCTGAAGGAGATTGAAAAAGCCAGGAACTGGTGCATTTGATGCCAGTTGTTCAGTCTCAGTCGTGTCCGACTCTGAGACCCCATGGACTGCAGCATGCCAGGCCTCCCTGTCCTTCACTATCTCCTAGAGTTGGCTCAAACTCATGTGCATTGAGTTGGTGATGCCATCTAATGCCAGAGATAGGTCTTAAAGGACAGATAAGAGTTTGTCTAGACGAGTTGCAGGGAGGAACATCCCCAGGCAGAGAAATCTGACATAAACCAGTAGAGAGGGTTCAAGAAACCTTCCTGGGTAGGGTGCAGGCAAGAGAAGAGGCCAGAGAGGTTGGCAGGAACCTGTTCATGGAGGGCCTCATGTGCTGTGGAAAGGGATTATCCTTCATCCTGTAAGCAGCACAGAGCCATCAAAGGGTTTAATTGGGCAGCTGATGTGATTTAAGTTTTAGGCTGCTCCCTCTCACTGAAGATGTGAAGGGAAATGAGTGTTGGTACTGAAGGTAACATGGCTGACAGATGCAAATGGCAGACCTTGAGGCAATGACCATGGAGCTAGAGAAGAGGGATGGTAGGGTGGAGAGGGAGTTAAGAGGTAGAATCAAGATGATTTGGTGACATGAGAGGCTGAGGGAAGAGTCCAGTGTGACTCGCAGGTTTCTGGCCTGAATGCCCAGGGAATGCCTGGACCACTGTTGGAAATTTTTCTGCCAGAGGAAGAGCAGGGTGGGGACTTAGGAGTTCTCAGGATAAAGGTATCGAGTTGGGGATGGCCAGCACCTAGTGGTCATCAGGGATCTCAGGAGAGAGGTATAGATGTTATGGGGTGTTGAAGTTGGGGAAATGCATTGAGATTAACCCAGGAAAAAAATGAGTAAGCTGAATTCTTCAGGAATGAGGACCTGGAGGTAGCAGGAGGGTTTAGGAAGGGGGGTGGGATGCTAAAGTCTGGCAAGAGCTGTCCAAACTGGAACCTTCCTGTGATTCTTTCCCAAAGGTCCCACAGTGGGGCTTGCTGGCTGGTCTGACTACTGCCTATCCAAAGCTGTTGACCCTCCTTCCTAAAAACATGGGTTTGCTTTTCCTCTGCACCTCAAGTTTCTCACACTTCTGGGTGGGTTGTTTTCACAGGGCTCTGCAATTCAGGCCAAACTCCAGTATCTTCGAATTCTGAATGAACTTCCAACGTTCACGGGCGTTTTGTTCAACACTGTGGGCCTGGTAAGTGAGGCCAGTGAGGGGGTGGGAGCTCTTTAGGGGCACTTGTCCTTGGGTGGGGGGACAGAAGGGACTCCATTAGATCTTTTGGGTGGCATTCCCTATCAGTGAATATTTCTAAAAGACTTCCCTCCCCTTCCTCCTTCTCCCTATTGGGTCCTGTGGTGGTCTTGTCCCACCTCTGGTAAAATGGTTAAAGTAGGAGGCAAAAATTAATAAATAAATAAAGTAAAATGTAAAAACTTTCGGGAATTCCCTGGCAGTCCAGTGGTTAGAACATGGTGCTGTTGCTGCCAAGGCCCTGGGTTCGATCCCTGGTTGGGGAACTAAGATCCCACAGGCCATGTGGTGCCGCCCAAAAATAAAATGTAAAGTAGGAGACAATATTTGTTTTCAGCATCCCTCCAGGCTCTTTTGTGCCTCCTATTCTCAATTTCAGGGGTCAGCAAACTTTTTTTGTAAAGGGCCAGATAAGTGAATTGCATAGGCTTGGCAGGCAGGCCACAAGGGTCCCTGTCACAACCACTCAGCCCTGCCATTGTGGCACAAGAGTGGCCATCAACAGTGCATAAACAAATGGGCCTGGCTCTGTTCCAATATCTCTTTGTTTACGGATGCTGAAATGTGAATTTCATGTGATTTTTATGTGTCTCAAAATATGGTTCTTTGGAATTGTTTCCACCCATTTAAGAATGTACAAAACCATTCTCAGTTTGTGGGTTGGACAAAAACTGGCAGAGGACTGGATTTGGCCTGTGGGCCAGAATTTGCCAACCCCTGCCCTATTTCATTGTTCTTACCCATATTCCCTCAATCCCCCAGCCTGGATGCCCCTTGCACCAGCCCCCACCCAGGGCCTTCAGTATAGCAATGCTCCTCTGAGGTAGGGCATAAGTGGTCCCCCTAAGACTGTGCCCCAGGCTAGTTTACCCTAGTGTGCTTCTGTGAAAGGAAATTCAAATCATTTGCTTACTGGATCCAGGTGTTAGTCATGCTCTGGGGAACACGCTGTCATGCTCGTGGGGCACACTGATGGAAAGCCACTTATCAAAGTGTCTAGAACAGATGGAAGAGGTTCCTTGGGGTGATGCTAATGCCAGGGAATGGGCTGGCAGAGGACTCAGGCTTGATGGCACCAAGGAGCCTGTCAGGACCACTTAAGGGAATCTAGTCCATCAGGCACAGAGGTGACCATTTACGTACTGAGATTTGAGGATCCTGGGAAGTCCACTGCTGAAATTCTTATAGATCATTCCTCTGGGGTAAGACTACTGTGGTCCCTATTACGTGTGTGTGCACTTAGTTGTGTCCGACTCTTTGCGACCCAATAGACTGTAGCCCACCAGTCTCCTTTGTCCATGGGATTTCCCAGGCAAGAATACTGGAGTGGGTAGCCATTCCCTTCTCCAGGGGATCTTCCTGACCCATGGATCGAACCCATATCTCCTGCATTGCAGGGGATTCTTTACTGTTGAGTCAACTGGGGAAGCCCATAGTGCCTATTCAAGAGAGCAAATTGCTTCTTAGGGAGGGAGATCCCCCTCCAGGCTACTTTGTCAGTTTAGCTTTTAGCATGAGGTGAGAAGTGCAAGCTGTTGGTGGGGGAGGGTAAAGACCAAACACAGGATGCCACCTGTTCAGACAGAGCACCAAGGGAGACTTGAGTGGCCCAAGGCAACCAATGGAAAAATCTCTGGGGTTTAGTAGGACAAGGGTACTTCAAAGGCACCAAAACAGACCTCACCTATTTGATGATTTTGCTAGAACTAGCCCTGTTGCTGCCCACTTCACTCTCCCTGGTACTGAGGCTAAGGTGTCCATTTAGACCGATGATCCAGGGCCCTGTCCTGGGAACAGGGGCATCCCAGACCATTTTCCCTTCGAGGTTGTCTTCTTGCCCTGACCCTGAGCTCCAGATATTTCCAGATCTCCCAACAGAACCAGTCCAATGCCTGTTTTGTCTTTCCGCCTTCCACCTCCTCTTCCCCACTTCCTCTGCCCTGCTTTCTGTGAATGCTGTGCACCACGCTGGGGCCCCAGGATGAGAAGCAGTCAGCCACCACCCTCCTGGTGGGACCCCGTCACGGCATCAGCCATGTTATTGACCTCAAAACCAACCTCACCACTGTGCTGTCCGAGTTCAGCAAGATCAGCAAGATCCAGCTGTTCCGGGAGAACCAGGGCGTGGCCCGGGTGGAGACCAGCATCATGGATGCCAAGGTAAGTCCAGCTTCGAGGGGTTCCTTCCCAGGAACAGGCCTGGGGAAGAGAGGAAGAAGTAAACTTGACAAATAGTTTTAGCCCATGAGGTGAGGTTCAGTGATTCTGAAGTGGTTCAGATCCTGGGCCTTTGGGGGCTTATCTTTCTTCCTCTTTTCAACCCTCTGGGACATGCTATCTTGACCTCATTTTTTTTTAACCACCTTTGCAATTTAAAAAAAATTTTTGATTTATTTATTTATCAGCTGTACTGAATCTTCATTGCTGCACAGGCTTTTCTGCATGGGCTTTTCTCTAGTTGCGATGAGTGGGGGCTACTCTTCGTTTCGGTGCACGGGCTTCTCGTTGCCTCTCATTGTGGAACATGGGCTCTAGGGCACAGTAGTTGCAGCTTCTGGACTCAAGAATACAGGCTCAGTTGTGGGATCTTCCAAGACCAGAGATTCAACCGGAGTCTCCTGCATTGGCAGGCAGGTTCTTTACCACTGAGCCACCAGGGAGGCCCTTGACCCCCTATTAAGGTCAGCCCATGCTAGGGAAGGCTAGAAAGTGTCTGATCTACCCATGAGAGGTTTTTAGCAATGGGCACAGAGATTGGGGAACTTGGAATTACCCCTAGGCCATCTCTTCCCAATCCTTCTCGTGTCATAGCACACATAGGACTTGATATTCATGTGGGGCATTGGGGTAAATGGACCAGCCCCTGGGACTCTGGCCTCCCCAGCCCCGCCCCCGGATTCCCCCGAGGCCGAAGGGATGTGTGCACACCATTTGGGTGCCATAGGTGCACACACTTGGATTCATCGAGGAGGGGAGTGTCTGAGTATGTGGACAGAACCAAGGGGTCCTGGGGGAACAGGGAGCAGGCAGAGCCTCGTCCCCATTTCACCTTCCAGAGTCAAGTTCTTCTAGGATCTTACAACCTTTCCCATATATCAGCTCCTTCAGACTGGCAAGCAGCTGTCACAGAATCTGGCAGCCGTGATCAGCCGCCCCCTCTATGGCTCTCCTGTTTGAACACCCAGTGACCAGTGTGGATGGGGGGCAGGCCTGCCTGCCAGCTGGCAGAAGCTGTTAGAGGAGGTGCAAGTTTCCTTTCTTAATCTTAAAGGATTTCCCAGGGGGAGATATTGTTAGCAGATTAAGAGGTGGAATGTTTGCTGTTTCTAAAAGAGCAAATTATTTATTTTTGTCTTTGTGAAACCCAGGAAGCTTTAATATATTAATTTTTTCCACCTGTGATTCACAGGCTTTCCATTGGTTTAGGAACCTTCCTGGAGCCAGTATTTAATTGGCTTGTGGCCACTTCCTCAACCAATGATTGCTGGCCTCCTCAGATGTTGTTGGGTGAAAAGCCAAACAGACAGGGAAGTAGGGGAGGAAAGACAAGACATACAGGGAAGATATGACTTCCTGAGAAATTAAAAGGGTTTAAAACTGAGAAACGGGTTTCCAGCTGAGTCTCCTGTTTGGAGAGTGATTCTCAACATTGGCTACACAACAGAATTTCCTTTAGAGTTTTTTTTTTTTTTTTAATACAGATGACTGAACCCTGTTCCCAGAGTTTGTGATTTAATTGGTCAGGCTGCAGCCCGAGCATCAGGATTTCTTTCTTTTTCAGTTCCCTGGTGATTCTGTAGTACAGTCAAGTTTGAGAACCACTGACCTCTGCATCCGTGGTTCTGGGAGGAACCAGCCCCCACAGAGTTGCTGGATGTTGCCTGAGTGAGGAACCCTCCTCTCATTTCTAGGAGTGACCTGGCCACAGTTGTGGGCATGAATGCCACCCAGGAGGGGTCACACTCTTATTGGGGAGACTCACAAAGGCACATGACCTGCCTTAATCATACCACATCATAACATGTATGGACCTCTGGAATCAGATGGACCAGGTTCAAATCTCAGCTGTGCCACTTCCTAGCTGTGTGGCCTTGAGAAAGTGTCTTAACCTCTCTGAACACTGATTTCCTCAACTGCAAAATGGAGTGCCTGTCTCCAAAGGTTGTCATTCAGAATTAAATGAGAAAATGAGGTAAAATGTCTTAGGACACTGTCTGACACAGAGTAAGTACTCAACAAATGCAACCTATTATTTTTGCCAATGCAAAACAGCATTGAGGAAAAGTTCATATGAAGTCAATTTTGTGGTTAAGTGTGGTGTGGAACCATTGGAGAAGGCAATGGCAACCCACTCCAGTGTTCTTGCCTGGAGAATCTCAGGGACGGGGGAGCCTGGTGGGCTGCCGTCTATGGGGTCGCACAGAGTCGGACACAACTGAAGTGACTTAGCAGCAGCAGCAGCAGCAGTGGTGTGGAACCTGGAACAAAAGAAGAGGAAGGGGTTAATCAGAACTTGCTTCCCACAGGAGAGTGTTTGAAGCTGGATCTTGAAGTGATAGGCATGGATTAGCAAGGAGAAGTGGGATGTGTTCACAGACAGAGAGCAAGCACGGAAATAAGTAAGCCATATGTGTGGGTCGATAAGCATAGTTGCTTGGCTGGAGAGGAGAATAATGAGAAAAGAGATTGGAGAGAGATTGGGGGTGGGCAGAACGAGCTGGTGAAAAGTTTCAAAGGCCAGTCCCAGGAATTGAGATTCAGTGTGTTAGAATACTAGGAATCCACTGTAGGCCCTTGAAGAGAGGAATGACAAGCCAAAATCTGACTGGGACCAGTGTACCAGATGGATGTTTGCAAGGCTAATGCGAAGCCAGGGAGGCAGAGAGGGGAAAGTAGTGCAAGTACAAGGGTGAAGTGACCAGGGCAGGGTCTGAACTGGAGGAATAGCTGTGATAATGGACAAGAGTGAGGGTGAGACATAGAATCACTACGAGTTTGCTTGCATATCCCCATACACATTTCTCTCTTACACACACAATGCAGAGATCTTATACCTAACCCTTGCTGCCTGCTGCCTGTATCCTGAATGCACTGAAGCACGGTGCCGTGCAGACGGCTCACAGACGGTCCACACTGTGGCTGGGTGAGGTGGTGAGACACTACATCACAGGGTAAACAGGACATCTTGTTGGTGCATGGAGGGGGCTATGAGAAGGTTATGCTTTGCTGAGTGAGAAGCAGCAAATCACTAGGTAGATGATACAACCATCAAGTGGTAGATAGATCAGATTGGCTCTACTTAAAGGCACTGATAAAATGCATATGAGAAACCACGGGAGAATTCTAATTTATATTAAAATGTTTCTATTTTGTCAAAAGGTTTATCATGTGTGGTAAGCAGAATCATACACCTCCCCTAAAATTCCCATGCCCTGAGCCCAAGATCCTGTGAATACACTATGTTATATGGCAAGGGGAATTGTGGTTGTAGATGGAATTAAGATTGCTAGTCAGCTGACTTTAAAATAAATAGATGAGCCTGGATTATCCAGGTGGGCCCAGTGTCAACATAAGGGTCCTTGTAAGTGGAAGAGGGAGACAGAAGAGAAGGTCAGAGTGGTGTGATGTGAGAAGGAATCAGCCCAACCTTGCTGGCCTTGAAGATGGAAGAAGGGACCATGAACCAAGGAATGTGGACAGCCTCTAGAAGCCAGAAAAGGCAAGGAAACCCGTTCTCCTCTAAAGCCTCCAGAAGGGACACAGGCCTGCCTACCCTTGATTTTAGCCCATGAGACTTGTGTCAAACTTCTGATATCCAGAACTGTAAGAGAATACACATGTACTGTTTAAATCACTAAGTTTAATTTGTTACAGAAGCAACAGGAAACTAAGATTCCTTCAAATAGGAAGCTCTCATTCACTCCATTAAAGTGTCATTTCTTTGATAAATGTTTCATCTGCAACCCAACTTCTGTTAGCATAAAATCTGACGCATCTGTGTTCAGAGATGTCTGACATGAGCATCTCCTTTTACAAGTCAGTGCCCTATGAAATGGACAGGGAAGTGTCCCTTTCTTGGGTAAACTGGCACAATTGGTGATATACTGGTAGGAGGAAAAGAGGAAGGGTGGGGACAAAATGATCCAGGCTTCATTAGGCAGTCATTTACTATGAATTTACTGTTGCTTGGAAGGACACTAAACCCAATGGGAGATACAAAGATGAAAACAAACAAAAACAAAAACATGGCTCCTAGCCCTCAAGAAGCTTACTGTCTTGTAGGAGAGAAAGAAGTACACCTTTATATGCATACCAAAGAAGGTACCTTAGAAGAGGTAGCAAGATCATGTTAGAGTACGTGCATGTATGCTCAGTCACGTCCAACTTTTTGTGACCCCATGGACTGTAGCCCACCAGGCTCCTCTGTCCATGGGATTTCCCAGGCAAGAACACTGGGGTGGGTTACCATTTCCTCCTCGATGCAGAGACTGAAACTGTGTCTCTTGAGTCTCCTGCATTGGCTTCCATGTTCTTAACATGGGAAGACCATGTTAGAATACAGAGGAGTGTGAAATTAATTCTGGCTGGGGGATTAAGGAAGCTTCCAGGAGGCACTTTATATTAGCAGGATCTGTGGTTACCAAGCAGTGCCTCTTCCATATATGTGCACAAGGAGGAGGATTTGGGAAGACAGTTTGGGAAGCTCTGCACTGGAGGGTGACTTCCTGGGCTCAGTAGGAGTCTCTCTGTAGGGCCAGTGTCGTGCTGGACCCAGCTCACACAGGCACATAAGAGGTGATTGGGCATATGTATCTCTCCCAACTCTGCATTCAGTGAGGTCATATTGATAACTGGAAAGCAGCCATGGTGGGAGTATGTATGCCAGGGAAGTTAGCAAACGCTACAAATCAGAACTTTGGAGAACTGGTTGTTAAATGTTTACCAGCATACCACTGCATGAGGTACACTGAGGAAAGACTCTTTGAACTTCCTGAACAAGGAACATGAAGTTACAAACCAGAATTGGCCATTTCCCCCTAGATGTGCTATTCTGGTTTGGGAATATTCTGGAAGGGCCTTAATAACTGAGACTGTTCACTTAAGGCAGTCAGCTCTGACTGCACATTTGATTCACATATGGAGATTTAAAAACCACTGGCTACCCAGGCCCTTCTCTTCAAACCATTTAAAAACCAGAATTTCTGGGGATGAGGTCAGGAATAGATAAGTTTTTGAAGCTTCCCAGGTGATTCTAATGTGCATCTGGCCTGAGAACCACTGCCTTAAAGTGATATTCTGCCTTGCCCCCGAATTGGCTGACTATTACAATTAGGCTTTCCTGATGCTGTGGAGGCAAGAATGCAAAGGCACCAGTCCCCTGGGACTCAAGGACAACCATCTTGTTCCTTACTCCTCCAGGCCTCTAAATCCCCATTTTTTCCTGTTTTCAGGGATGTTAGTGTGAGCTGAGGCTCCCCCAAGGCCAGTCCCCTCCCTAGCTGGCATCCCCAAGTGCTGGGTGCCTTCAAACTCCCAGAGCACCCCAGGAAGGTGGTGCTAGAGCATGTCAGATGAATCCCTGCTGTACCTTCTCAGGGCTGGCCATGCCTCCAACTCCATTCTCCTCTTCTTTTCCATTTGAAGATGGCTTGCGCCTATTTAAGGGCTTCCCCAGTGGCTCACACAGTGAAGAATCTACCTGCAATGTCAGAGACCTGGGTTCAATCCCTGGGTCAGGAAGATTCCCTGGAGAAGGGAATGGTAGCCCACTCCAGTATTCTTACCTGGAGAATCCCATGGACAGAGGAGCCTGGTAGGCTACATCCATGGGGTTGCAAAGAGCTGGACGCGACTGTCACTTTCACTTTTTCACTGGGCCTATTTAGTTACAGTTTTCACTCAGTTTACTTGCTCTGAGTGAGGTAAACATGAGGTAGTCTGCAAATATCTTTCTCCAGGAGACAGCAGTCTGGGACTGAGATGGCTCTGGGCCATTACCATACCCTATTACCACGGAAACCCATAAGGGGGGGAAAGAAATCATCACACTAAAGTCCCAAAGGATCTCTTGTGGCCCAGTGTGTCTCCTGTTGTCATGTTTGAGCCTTATTGCTCTAGTGGTTTCTGTCGGGACAAGCATTACATTAGGCGTCATGATCATTAAAATCCTATTTAAAATAAAATGTTGTTTTTGAAGGTTTCTAAGAAAACCTATCCAATCTCTCTGCTTGCCTGCCTCTGATTAGATTTTTTTTTTTTTTTTACCCCTGATGGCAAAAACTGCCTCTGTTCCTTTCACGAGCTACATTTGGCCCCTGCTGGAGCCGATTGGGTTGTATGGGGATGCAGATGAGAGGCTGCTGATGTGCTTTGCTGAGCCAACTCAGGCTACGTTTGGCCCTCTCTGGGCATAAGATTTTGTTTCATACTGTTTTATTACTGACATTGGGCCATAGTGGGGGTAGGAGAGAAGAGGGGACATTGAAGGCAGACAGTTCAGTCAATCAGCCAGTTAGGCACTCAGCCTCTGATCTATCCATTGGCCAGCTAGCCAGCTAACCAGTCAAGATGTCAGGCTGTTAGGCATTCTGCCTGCCCTGCAGCCAGCTCATCAGCCAGGGCATCAGTGAGTCAGACTGCTTGCAGCCAGCTAGCCTGTCATCAGTCTGTCCATCAGTCAGTCAGCCTGTGCTTTGGTCCAGTGGTCTCTCATTCTGTCAGTCAATGCCATTTCCGCAAAGAACCTCTCTCCAGCTTCTGAACCCAAAGTAGTCAGCCATGCACACATTCACACCCACCCACCCACCAGTCCAGTACATTCTATGTTCTGATCGGTCTCTCTACTTTCCCTTCATATTGGGTGGCACTAGTTGTAAAGAACCACCTGCCAAGGCAGGATACATAGAGACAAGGGTTCAATCCCTGGCTCAGGAAGATCCCCTGGGGAAGGGAATGGCAACCCACTCCAGTATTCTTGCCTGGGGAATCCCATGCATAGAGGAGCCTGGCAGGCTACAGTCCATGGGATCGGAAAGAGTCAGACACGACTGAAGTAACTTAGCATGCACACACACTTTCCCTTCGTAGTGCTTATCACACCTTGTAATCATATTCCTTTGTATGATTACTTCATTTATTTTTTTGGCTGCACTGAGAGGCTTGTGGGATCTTAGTTCCCCAACCAGGTATTGAACTGAGACCACCACAGTGAAAGTGCTGAGTCCTAGTCACTGGGGAAGTTCCCTTCATTTATATCTTATTTCCTGATGGATTATAAGCTCCATGAGGGCAGGACCTATGTTGGCCCCACTCGAGGATGAACAGCTGCATCTCTCAGGGGGTCATGTGGTCCTTGAGCCTTTTAGCCAGTGTGTAGTGGCTTGCTAGGTGGACAGGGCATGGGAGCATTTCAGCCAGAGGGAACAGCATAGGTTAAGGTATGAGAGGGCAAAGACACAAGGCCTGTCTAGCACCTTGTAAATGATGTGACGTTGCTGTAGCATATGGTAAAGGACAGTGATGAGAGGAGTCAGAGTTAGTGGAAGATGTGCTTGGAGCTGTAGGTTGGGTCACGAGAGGCTTTGTGTGATGTTGGAAGGCAGTAGATTTTAGGTGATGAGATATTAAAGATTTTAAGTGAGCGTTGTGTTTTAGACAGGTGCTCAGGCCGCAAGATGGAGGTGAAGTGAGTAGAGACTAGAAGCAAAGAGGCTGGGACTTCCCTGGTGGTCTAGTAGTTAGGACTCTGTGCTTCCACTACAGGGGCATGGGTTTGCTCTCTGGTCAGGAACTGAGATCCCATATGCTGTGCAGCATGGCCGGGAAAAAAAAAAAAAAAGGCAGGCCAATCAGGAGGCTATCAAAGGTCCTCAGGTTAGTGTATCCTCACCTTTTCCTAATCATGAAAATATCAAAATTTGTATGGCCCACTGGAATAAACAGATGAGGCAGTTTTAGCCAGAGGCTGAGGGGCTCAGGATCTCAGCACACTTGTGACCCATTTACAGGTACCTTGAGAAGATTTGGTCTTAGAGGAAGATTATGAGGGTCCAGAATGAAGCAATGGCCATGATGTCTGTGAATGCTCCAGAGGCCAGCCTAGCTTGTAGTAATGGCAAGAGGCCTTAGTAATGGCAGTAGCAGCTATCTACACCCACTCTATGTATCCTTCTGCTGTTGGTGGCAGGGGGTGAGGCAGAAAGGAAGGGGATCTTATTCTCCCCCTGCCTCACCACCCCATCCCATTCCCCTCTGTCTCTACTTTGTTGTACACAAAGTTGACCATTCTGTGGTGATTGAGAAGCATGTGTTAACTGGAGGTACAAACGTCTCCTCTACCCCTTCCAAACAATGATTCAAAGGTAGTGTCTCATCCCTGGTCCCTTTGTCACTGGAGAATAGAGTCATTGCTCTTCTGGGTAAAGATGGTTCCTTTTTGTTTTTTTCCTGATAGTGTTGAATGAGTTCCACAGGAGCATCACTAACTCACTGTCTGTGGGGCAGAATCCAAAATGCCTTACTGTGGCGTGCAGTATAATTAGATGAACAATAACTATTAAACAACTTAGGATAGGATTCAATCCAGCACAAAACTGTGTGATATAGACCCAGCATGGTACAAGCTCTGAGATAGGAAAAGAGTTCAAGAGGGGAATGGACTAGAAATAGTGACTTTGGGATCCCTAGCTCAAAAATGAAAGTTGATGTCTGAGGACTGAGCCTGAGACATCAGGTTCCAGGGAGGTCACACAAGAAGAGACCTAGAGAGAGAGAGAGAGAGAGAGAGAGAGAGAGACAAATGTGGTCAGAGCTTATAGAACTAGAGCACAGTGTCATCTCTCGGAAACAGAAGTCCAGAGAAGAATTTCCAAAGGACTATGAGATCACTGTTGACAAATGAAACAAGCTGAGAGGTGTGAATGTGAATACAGACTATTGTATTTAGTTGGAAAGTAGCTTTACTCATAGATTAGGTGGCAAACTATGAAGCAAACCTGACCCAGCAGCACCTGTTTCTAGAAATAGTTTTTGGAGAAGACCACCACACCCATTTGTTTAGCCTACAGATTATCTATGGCTTTTTTCACATTACAATAGCAGAGCTGTAACACAGCCTGTGTGGCCTACCAGGCCTAAAATGTTTACTATCTCGCCCTTTGCAGAAAAAGTTTGCCAATCCCTGGTCTATATGAACTGAAAATATTCAATGCAAGCTATGTTTCAGGATCCTGAGAGATAGCAAAAAAACTGACTGGTACAACTTTAGCTAAAAGCTGAGCTGGTTTGGATTCAGAATTGTTCCCAAGGTGATGGTCCAGCCAAACAGGGCTCGTCAAGTTGGTGACCAAGTTCCATCAAGTGTTTGTGATGTGCCTTTTTACTGCTACTGCCCTGAAAGTAGAAGTGTTAGTCGCTCATTCGTGTCCGACTCTGTGACCCCATGGACTGTAGCCGACCAGGCTCCTCTGTCCGTGGGGTTTCTCCAGGCAACAATACTAGAATGGGTAGCTACTCCTTTCTGCAAGGGATCTTCCTGACCCAGGGATCGAACCCAGGTCTCCTGAATTGCAGGCAGATTCTTTACTGTCTGAGCTATCAAGAAAGCCCCTAGTAGGGTCCTAATCACCCCTCACCTGGACTGTTGTAGTAGCTTCTTCACTAGTCAGAGGAGGCTCATTCCCTCCTCTTAATTCCTTTTGCTCTTAATGCTTGGTCCAGAAACACTCAAAAGACAAGATGACGCATGACCCCATGGCTTCCTCTTCAGCTAGTCTTCAGTGGTCTTTACCTGGAGGCCACTTCCCTATGGCAGGGAAAATACTCTCATGGCTGGCTTCAGTCTGACCCAAATTTATTTTCAAGCCACACTTGAAGAATACAGATATTGGGAAGGTTTCTGGAAAAGGTGTAGGTGTTTTTTTGGGTTGGGGTTTTTGGGGAGGGGGTTTGGTATATCATTGCCAGGTCTTTGAAGTAGTCAGCTAGCTAACCCCAAGATTAATTTGATTGATTTAGGGTCAGGAACAGAAGTCAACAGAGTATGCTAGTATTTTCCAGTGTGGGTTAAATAAAACAACCCCCCCCCAAAAAAAAAGCAGCCCTGCTACTATGAGATGTTCTATAAAAATAGATTTTTTTGATCAAATTATTGGAAAAAGTTGCAGTATTAAAGCCCTCCTCTTGAAGTTTCACAGCGCACATTAATATATTAAAGGATCTGAGAATTCCCATAAGTATAATTGTGTGCATAGCTTTGTTTAACTCATTGTTTCACATACATATTTGACCAAGAAACTCTTTTAAGTGGCACTGATTAACACTGTGAGGGCACTTTGGGAAACAGAGGGAAATGGGGGGAACAGCATGCAGGTCTGAGCAGGACTACAGACCAGAAAGACTTTGTGGCCCAGAAGACACAGGGAGGACTGGATTGCTCAGAGTGTCCATGTCTGGGGAGCTGTTCTGGGTATCATAGCAGGTTATAGAGTTGAGTAAGAGATAGTCCATGCATTTGAGGAACTTCCTGTCAAGGATCTTCCCCGACCTAGCCTAGACTCCCAGGTTTAGCCTTGTTCTCTCAGCAGGCTTGCCCATCTGCTGAGCCTCAATAAACCCAAACAGCCACACAGCAGTCATGTGATGTTATATAATTTTAGTCTGTTTCAGTAAAAGTGGTTCATTAAATGTGTAATTAAAGGTTGATTTAGTTTTGATACATGGGGAAGAGTTGACTATAAATAAATTCTCAAATCAGAAGAAATTATCTGTCAGCCTAGGTGCCTTAATGTGGGGTTCAGAAAGGATGTTCTCATAACTATACAAGTCATCTTGTCTTTGCTGTTGTTCTCCTGGACATGTACCTGTTCCCCTCCCTCCTGCCTCCTCACGTTTTCTCCTGTCTCTCCCCCAGCCTCTGGTGCTGTTGATGGAGTGGCCCGAAGCCACCAACTTTGCCTGCCTGATTGCGGGGTACTGCCGCCTCCTGCTGGATTCCAAGAAGATGGTCTTCTCCAGGCCCGCCAGCCAGCCTCTACCACCTCCAATGATCAAGGCAGGTAGGGCTCAGCCTGAGTTTTCAGTGTCTCAGAGGCCCTTTGGACCCTGCAGACATGGAGGAAGGCTCACCCCTTTCTTCCAGCTCCTGGTTTACCAGGAGTCCCTGATACACCATTGCGTCTCCCCTGGCCCAAGCCAGTGGAAAAGACAGCTGGCCTTCATATGGGCCTGTCCCACAAAGGATGCCGGTAACAATACATTGTGTCTGAGTTGGTCAACAAGCATAACATAAAAATAGCAAACGAGCAATCCATAGAACCAATTGGAGAATCACATGGGATCTAAGGCAAAGCTTTAGAGGTACAGTGATCTAGGAGAGATGCACAGATGTCCTGGCGCAGTTGAAAATGAAGCTAAAACCTTTCTTTTATTCATCAGAGTGGGCACTGACAGAGCTGCCTGGAGTAAGAGGCCATGGAAGGCGGGGGTAGGAAGGGCTATGCAAGCCCAGCAAGAGGCTCAGAGATAGGAGGGAATGATCACTAGGATCAGATAGAGTCAAGGGCTGCCCCCCAACAGAAGGCTTCCCAGTGAGGCAACTCAGTGTATCACCCAGAGCTGTGCTGGTGATGCGACACATAGGGGCCTTAGGACAAATTAGCCCAGTCCAGATACTGCTGTCCTGAACCACAGTAGGAGGAGAGGGAGGAGACCCAAAGAACAGACATTCCATGTACTACACCTGAGGCTTGGCTTGTCCCAGCACCCAAACATCGTGGGCGGAAGTTGAGACTGACTGCCCAGGAGTCGCCTTCCTCACATGCTGACGAATCCATCCGCTTGCCTTGCCGCTTGTCTCTTCTCTTTAAGGCTATCTTGGTTTGCAGTATGGTTACCTGTGATGTAGAGCGAGGAGTAGAAACACACTTCCAGGGGATGAACCAGCAGCCTGTGGGCTGTGTACACTCACACCCACCCTCTCACTTCATGATCTCTTCATCACGAACGTGGTGACAAGCCTGTGTTTACATCTCATCGCATTGCTCACAGGAATTATTATTATTTTATTTGGCTGTGCCAGGTTTTAGTTGCAGCATGCGGGATATTCCATCTTTGTGTGGCATGCAGGATCTTTTTTTTTTTTTAAGTTGTGGCATGTGAACTCTTAGTTATGGCATGTGGGATCTAGTCCCCTGACCAGGGATCAAACCCAGGCTCCCTTTCATTGGGAGCTTGGAGTCTTAGCCACTGGACCACTGGGGAAGCCCCTGACCAAATGAATTAGAAGGCAATCCACCAAACACAGATGTAGGAAAGGATCAGTGGCCTTAAGGCACATGAAGGAGATTCTACGTAGAGAAGCATAGGAAGTGACTTAGAATAGAAGGAGCCGAGGGGCTGAGCTGCCATCTGCACTATCAAACCTCTGATGGTCAAAGGATGCCAAGGCCAGCGTTAACCTTGTCAGTGTCGCCTGTGGTCTTCCTCTCTGTCATCACATCCAGTGATACCTCTTACTGAACAGCACCAAGAGGGAGACATGGAAAAGGAAAGCCAGAAAGAAAAGCCTGGAACCCAGCTGAGGACCAGGTGTGGAAATGACGGTTGTTTAAAGGGATCCACTTTCACAAGACCCTGGGAGTGACTCTGCCAGTCCCACCCGGCCTGACAAAGTGTTTCTGTCATCCCACCCTAGCCAATGCTGTCCTTAAATACTCTCCTTGCTGTGGGGACAATGGCACCAAGTAAGTGGCACAGGCTTCTGTGTCCTGGCAGTTCCACTGAGCACTTTGTATGTTGTAACCCTGCTGCTATTCCAAAGGCAAATCCATTTCTCATGGAGGTGTTGCAGCCTGGAAAGAGGTTTCCAAAAAACTGGACGTGGCTTTTGGTCCTTCCTGATTCCTGGGAGCCCCCTTGGGCCTGCAGAGTGATGGGGGCTCAGGCTGTCTCTACCATAGGGCCTCACTTGTCCATGTGGGAGCCACATAGACCACAGTGGTATCCCTGCTGTTTGCAGTGCTTCACCTCCCCAAGGCCTTGAGTCCACAGCAGGGCCTAGTTGTGTGGCCTTTGGGACTGTCAGATGCTGGGTTCAACAACAGCCACCCAGTGTTCTCAGCCAGTGGCACAGGGCAAGCCTCCCGGCTCTGCCTGTCAGGGGCTGGTGTGCACTTCTTCTCCCTTGGCCCCAAGGACAGGCTAGAAAGACAGCAATGGGTACCACTGAGGAGCCCTCTGCCCAGGTTACAGTGAGGGGCCATCAGTCCCTGGTACAAAGCTGAGATGGCTTTCCTCTGTTGGCCCGCACTTTCATTTCAGAACAGAAGGCCCAGTGCTGTGTTACTTAGCCAAGGCCTATAGGGAAAAGGAATCCTGCCAACTTCAGTTGGGCTTTACCTTCAGGAACCAAAGCTCCAGACCACTCAGGGCCTGGTCTCCCTGGCCTGCTCTCTATTCTTGTCCCTCGGCAGTTACCGGCTGCCAGCTAGCTCGACTCAGTTCTCAGCTGGCTGGGCCAAAAGGATGCTGTTAAACCCACAAGTAGAAAAGAAAAAGCACCTCCTCTCCTCTGAGACTGAATGAAAAAGGAAAATGGGGATGTGGGAAGGAAGGGATTACCTCTTGGGTTTTATCAGTAGTTTCCCCACAGGAGGTATTTCATTTATTCACTCAACAACTATTTCTCTAGTATTCACTATGTGCCAGGCAGTGTGGATACAGCCAGGAGTAACAGACATGGTCTTTGTGCTCGCCAAGCTTACAGTCCAGTGGGGGAATACAGACAGATGATGAAATGGATAATGTCAGTGCAGTAAGTGCCTTTGCATTTATTTAGGGGAAATTCAGCTGACACAACAGAACAATACCTGGGCTTGAGAAAGACTCAGACAAATGCCTGTTCTCCAGCTGTGGGAAATCCAGAGGCAGCTACCTTCTCTCTCCAGCCTTGAATTCCCTTGTATCCTGGGGAAATCCATGAAAATAAGGTTTGGGGGCCCCAACTGGGATGACAGTTGAAGGAACTCACTCTACGTTTTCTCTCATGGTTATAAAGCAGTTTGGTCTAGTGAATCAAGTATTATGCTTAATGGCTACTACATAGCCCATGCATGGCTTACTGATTTTCATGAAGTTAAAACTCCATGACATGCACAGAGTGCTAAAGCTGGATTGAACATAACAGGCTTTTTTAATGATGAGTCAGAAAGAACATGAACTTATTCCAAAGCCTCTAGGTCATTATTATAACCAGTAGTGATTACTGGACTGTAGAATATAGCAAGGCCAAGTAATAGGAGGCTAGCTAAGTCAACATCCTGCTGTGTGTGTGTGTGTGTGTGTGTGAGAGAGAGAGAGAGAGAGATATACTTGAGCATATATAGGTAAAGAACCGGCCTGCCAATGCAGGAGACGCAGGAGATGCGGGTTTGATCCCTGGGCCAGGAAGATCCCCTGGAGGAGGGAATAGCAATCTGTTCCAGTATGCTTTCCTGGAAAAGTCCATGGACAGATGAGCCTGGCAGGCTACAGTCTGTGGGGTTGCAAAGGGTTGGACACAACTGAGCGCGCACACACACACACACATATACATATATACTTATATAGTGATCTAGTTGTAATACCAGGCTTCCCTGGGGGCTCAGACGGTAAACAAGCCACAACACTGCGGGAGACCTCAGTTCAATCACTGGGTTGGGAAGATCCCCTGGGGGAGGGCATGGCAATCCACTCCAGTATTCTTGCCTGGAGAATCCCCATGGACAGAGAAGCCTGGGGGGCTACAGCCCATGGGGTCGCAAAGAGTCGGACACAACTGAGCAACTAAGCACAGCACAGTTGAATCACTATCCTATTTCTTTGCAAGCATTTAAGTTACCCTTGAGAGTAACTGAGTACAGAGGGCTAGACTAGGGCATCCCTCTTGGGGAAAGCTGATGAGCAATTTACAGCAGATTCAGTCTGAGAGGCATGCTGTCCCAGCCGTCAGCATATCATAGCTGACTTTACTGGCATCTGTAACCTTCTGTCCTGAGATGTGGGCTTTTCCAGGCATACTGTCTCTGCCACACAGCCCCATGCTGCTCCTTGGATCTGCACATCACAGCACCAAGTGGCAGGCTGTGTGTCACCTGGCCTTGACAACCTGGTGCTGGGAGATGTTTCCATCTTGCAGAGAGGGAAGCCACCTTTGGACATCAGGACCTTGGCTGAGAGAAGTCACCACCTGCTTAGTGCACATGCCCCTGGGACCCACCTCTGATGGCAGCTTGTTGCCAGGCTGGCTATGCTGATTATTCATCTGCCTCACAGGGAGTTAGCACCTGGTACATGGCTGAGCCCTGTGGACAGTGCCTGTGGGTAGAGACCTCCTGAACTGCTAGTTCGTGCTCCTGGCTCAGTGCTCCCCTAGAGCACTTCTTACCTAAAGCACAGAGGTCATTACATACCATTCTCCCACTGACCTAGAGTTCCCTGGAGTCAGCCACTATGATCTAAATTGAACCCACTCAATGTGGTTACATTGACTATATGTTTAGAGAGGCAGCATGTGTGTGTGTGTGCTCAGTCGTGTCCAACTCTTTTCAACACCATGGACTGTAGCCCACCAGGCTCCTCTGTCCAGGGAATTCTCCAGGCAAGAATACTGGAGTGGGTTGCCATGCCCTTCTCCAGGGGATCTTCCCAACCCAGGGATCGAACTCATGTCTCCTGCATTGGCAGGCAGATTTTTTTAACCACTGACCCACCAGGGAAGCTCTTAAATTGGCCTATTTGACCATAAAAAAGGGATTTTTTTCTGGACTCTCAGTTCTATTCCATATGACCTATAATGTCTAAACTTATGCCAGTACCACAGTTTGAATTACCATTGCTTTGTAGTGAGTTTTAAAATCAGGACATATGAGTCCTACTTTGATCTTTTTAAGATTGTTTCGGTTATTCTGGATCTCGTGATTCCATGTGAATTTTTGAATTAGCTTGTCAGTTTCTACTTAGCTTGTAATTTCTACTTGTGGCTCAGCTGGTAAAGAATCCACCTGCAATGCAGGAGACCTGAGTTCGATCCCTGGGTTGGGAAGATCCCCTGGAGATGGGAACAGCAACCCACTCCAGTATTCTTGCCTGGAGAATTCCATGGAGTATAGTCCATGGGGTTGCAAAGAGTTGGATGTGACTGAGTGACTTTCACTTCATTTCTATAAAGTCAGCTGGAATTCTGATAGGGACTGTGTTGAATCTATAGATCAACTTGGAAAGTATTGCTATCTTAGCAATATTAAGTCTTCCAGTCCATGAACACATAGTATCTTTCCATTTATTTAAATCTTCTTCAATTTCTTTTGCAAATGTTTTGTAGTTTCCAGTAGTTTCCAGTTTCTTTTATTAAATTTATACCTAAGTATATTATTTTTTATGCTATTGTAAATAGAATTGTTTCCTAATTTATTATCAGATTATTTATTGCTATTGCATAAACATACAATTGATTTTTGTATATTAAGTTTTTATACTGTAACCTTGCTGATATTGGGCTTTTTTTTGTTTTTCTGGCTGCACCGTGTGGCATGCAGGATCTTAGTTCCCCAGCCAGGGATGGAACCTGTGCCCCCTGCAGTGGAAGCATATTCTTAACCACTGGACTGCCAGGGATGTCTTGCTGAGATGGTTTATTAGTTCTAATAGTTTATTAGTGGATTCCTTGGGATTTTCTATATATAAGATCTACAAATAGAAATAGTTTTACTTCTTTCTTTCCAATCTGGATGACTGTATTTCATTTTAATAATTGTCCTGGCAAGAAATCCAAGTATGGTGTTGAATAGAAGTGGTGAAAGTAGAAATCCTGGACTTTTTCCTTATTTTAGGGGGAAGCTTTCAGTCTTTCACCATCAAGTATGAAATTAACTTAGGTTTTTCACAGTTAACCTTTATCATGTTGAGGATATTTCCTTTTATTGCTATCTTGTTGAGTTTTATCATGAAAGATGTTGGACTTTGTCAAATGATTTTTTTGTGTCTATTGAGATGATCATGTGGTTTTTGTCCTCTATTCTATTAACGTGGTATATTACATTAATTGATTTTCAGATGTTAAACCAATGCGGCATTCCTGCAATAAATCCCTCTTGGGCATGATGTATAATTCTTGATATATGTTGCTGGATTCTGATTGCTAGTATTTTGTTGAGGACTATGTTATATTTTTTATCTATATTCATAAAGAATATTGGTCTGTAGTTCTCTTGTGTGATGTTTTTGTCTGGTTTAGTATCAAGGTAATATTGACAATCATAAAATGAGCTGAGGAGTATCTGTTCCTTATCATTTCTTGGAAGGGTTTGTGAAGAATACTATAAAGTACTTCTTTGAGCACTTTATGAAATTCACCAGTGAAGCCATTTTGGGCCTGGACTGACTGACTGATTGACTTGATTAATTTGGGGAGAGTTAATTACTGATTCAGTTTATCTTCTTGCTATTGGCCTATTTAGATTTTCTATCTTCTTAATTCAGTTCTGGTAATTGGTGTATTTTTAGGAATTTGTCCATTTTATCTTAGGTTATCTAATTTGTTGGCATAAGCTTATTCAAAATATTCACCTTATAAATGATTATATTGCTGATTGTATGATTATATTGTATATTAAGTCGCTTCCCTTCTTTTCACAGCTATTTGTAAGGCCTCCTCAAACAGCCATTTTGCTTTTTTGCATTTCTTTTTCTTGGGGATGGTCTTGATTTCTGTCTCCTGTACAATGTCACAAACCTCCATTCATAGTTCATCAGGCACTCTGTCTATCAGATCTAGTCCCTTAAATCTATTTCTCACTTACACTGTATAGTGATAAGGGATTTGATGTAGGTCATACCTGAATGGTCTAGTGCTTTTCTCTACTTTCTTCAATTTCAGTCTGAATTTGGCTATAAGGAGTTCATGATCTGAGCCACAGTCAGCTCCCAGTCTTGTTTTTGCTGACTGTATAGAGCTTTTCCATCTTTGGCTGCAAAGAATATAATCAATCTGATTTCGGTGTCAACCATCTGGTGATGCCCATGTGTAGAGTCTTCTCTTGTGTTGTTGGAAGAGGGTGTTTGCTATGACCAGTGCATTCTCTTGGCAGAACTCTATCAGCCTTTGCCCTGCTTCATTCTGTATTCCAAGGCCAAATTTGCCTGTTACTCCAGGTGTTTCTTGACTTCCTACTTTTGCATTCCAGTCTCCTATAATGAAAAGGACATCTTTTTTGGGTGTTAGTTCTAGAAGGTCTTGTAGGTCTTCATATAACTGTTCAACTTCAGCTTCTTCAGCGTTACTGGTCGGGGCATAGACTTAGATTACCGTGATATTGAATGGTTTGCCTTGGAAACAAGCAGAGATCATTTTGTCGTTTGTGAGATTGCATCCAAGTACTACATTTCGAACTCTTTTGTTGACTGTGATGGCTACTTCACTTCTTCTAAGGGATTCCTGCCCACAGTAGTAGTTATAATGGTCATCTGAATTAAATTCACACATTCCAGTCCATTTTAGTTTGCTGATTCCTAGAATGTCTATGTTCACTCTTGTCATCTCCTGTTTGGCTACTTCCAATTTGCTTTGATTCATGGACCTAACATTCCAGGTTCCTATGCAATATTGCTCTTTACAGCATCGAACCTTGCTTCTATCACCAGTCCCATCCACAACTGGGTGTTGTTTTTGCTTTGGCTCCATCCCTTCATTCTTTCTGGAGTTATTTCTCCACTGATCTCCAGTAGCATATTGAGCACCTACTGACCTGGGGAGTTCATCTTTCAGTTCATCTTTCAGTATCCTATCTTTTTGCCTTTTCATACTGTTCATGGGGTTCTCAAGGCAAGAATACTGAAGTGGTTTGCCATTCCCTTCTCCAGTGGACCACATTCTGTCAGACCTCTCCACCATGAGCTGGCCATCTTGGGTGGCCCCACACAGCATGGCTTAGTTTCACTGAGTTAGACAAGGCCGTGGTCCAGGTGATCAGATTGGCTAGTTGTCTGTGATTGTGCTTTCAGTCTGTCTGCCCTCTGATGCCCTCTCTCAGTGCCTACCTCTTACTTGGTTTTCTCTTACCTTGGATGTGGGGTATCTCTTCACGGCTGCTCCAGCAAAGCAGAGATCAAATTGCCAACATCTGCTGGATCATCGAAAAAGCAAGAGAGTTCCAGAAAAACATCTATTTCTGCTTTATTGGCTATGCCAAAGCCTTTGACTGTGTGGATCACAATAAACTGTGGAAAATTCTGAAAGAGATCGGCATACAAGACCACCAGACCTGCCTCTTGAGAAACCTGTATGCAGGTCAGGAAGCAACAGTTAGAACTGGACATGGAACAACAGACTGGTTCCAAATCGGAAAAGGAGTATGTCAAGGCTGTATATTGTCACCCTGCTTATTTAACTTCTGTGCAGAGTACATCATGAGAAACGCTGGGCTGGAAGAAGCACAAGCTGGAATCAAGATTGCTGGGAGAAATATCAATAACCTCAGATATGCAGATGACACCACCCTTATGGCAGGAAGTGAAAAAGAACTAAAGAGCCTCTTGATGAAAGTGAAAGAGGAGAGTGAAAAAGTTGGCTTAAAGCTCAACATTCAGAAAACTAAGATCATGGCATCCGGTCCCATCACTTCATGGCAAATAGATGGGGAAACAGTGGAAACAGTGGCTGACTTTATATTTCGGGGCTCCAAAATCCCTGCAGATGGTGATTGCAGCCATGAAGTTAAAAGACACTTACTCCTTGGAAGGAAAGTTATGACCAACCTAGACAGCATATGAAAAAGCAGAGACATTACTTTGCCAACAAAGGTCCATCTAGTTAAGGCTATGGTTTTTCCAGTGGTCATGTATGGATGTGAGAGTTGGACTATAAAGAAAGCTGAGCACCGAAGAATTGATGCTTTTGAACTTTGGTGTTGGAGAAGACTCTTGAGAGTCCCTTGAACTGCAAGGAGATCCAACCAGTCCATCCTAAAGGAGATCAGTCCTGGGTGTTCATTGGAAGGACTGATGCTGAAGCTGAAGCTCCAATACTTTGCCCACCTGATGCAAAGAGCTGACTCATAGGAAAAGACCCTGATGCTGGGAAAGATTGAGGGCAGAAGGGAAGGGGACAACAGAGGATGAGAGGGTTGGATGGCATCACGGACTCAGTAGACATGAGTTTGGGTAAACTCTGGGAGTTGGTGATGGACAGGGAGGCCTGGCATGCTGTGGTTCATGGGGTGGCAAAGAGTCAGACACGACTGAGCGACTGAACTGAATGGATTCTTCCCCAAACTCTCCTCCCATACAGGCTGTCGTATAACTATATAAGTCTATGTTTTTAACCATTACCCTATAGTTCATCATAGTGGTCTAGATGCTGGGGGGATAAAAAAAAAAAAAACTTCCAAATGCCTTTCAAATTCCAGTTTGACGGGGGCAATGAATCAGTGTTGCTTTTCACTAGAGCTTACAGCCATCACAAAACTGTGATGATGTCACTTAACAATGGAGCCCAAAATACATGAAGCAAAACCTGATTGAATTGAAAAGAGAAAAACACAATAAAACTGCGATAGCTGGAGAATTCAATACCCTAATTACAATAATGGATAGAACAACTAGGCAGAAGATCAGTGAAGAAACAGAGGACCTGAACAGCACCATAAACCAATTAGACCTAACAGAAATCTATAGAATATGTCATTTAACAATAGCAGAATATACACTCTTCTTAAGTACACCTGGAACATTCTCCAGGACAGACCATATATTATTAGGTCATAAAATAAACCTCAACAAATTTAAAAGGAATGAAATCTTATAAAGTATGTTTTTTGAGCACAACAGAAATAGAAAAAAAAATAATAACAGAAAGAAATCTGGGAAATTCATAGGTACATGGAAATTAAATAAAGCATTCCTAAATAACCAATGGGTCAAAAAATAAATCACAAGGGAAATTGGAAAATACTTTGACATGGATGAAAATGAAGATACAATGCATGAAAACTTATGAGATCTAACAAATGTAGGGTTTAGAGGGAAATTTATAAACACCTGGATTTAAAAAGAAAAAAAGACTTTATATCAGTTATCTGACCTTCCACCTTACAAAACTTGAAGAAGAGCAAAGTATGGGAATTCCTTGGAAATCCAGTGGTTAGGCCATGGGACTTTCACTGCTATGGCTCAGGTTTAATCCCTGGTGGGAAAACTAAGATCCTGTAAGCCACAAGGCATAGATAAAATAAAACCCAAACAAACAAAAGCAGTGAACTAAACTCAAAACATGCAGAAGGAAAGAAACAGTATCAGTTCAGTTCAGTTCAGTTCAGTCACTCAGTCATGTCCGACTCTTTGCACCCCCATGAACTGCAGCACACCAGGACACCCTGTCCATCACCAACTCCTGGAATGCACACAAACCCATGTCCACTGAGTCGGTGATGCCATCCAACCCTCTCATCCTCTGTTGTCCCCTTCTCCTGCCCTCAATCTTTCCCAGCATCAGGGTCTTTTCCTATGAGTCAGCTCTTTGCATCAGGTGGGCAAAGTATTGGAGTTTCAGCTTCAGCATCAGTCCTTCCAATGCACACCCAGGACTGATCTCCTTTAGGATGGACTGGTTGGATCTCCTTGCAGTTCAAGGGACTCTCAAGAGTCTTCTCCAACACCAAAGTTCAAAAGCATCAATTCTTCGGTGCTCAGCTTTCTTTATAGTCCAACTCTCACATCCATACATGACCACTGGAAAAACCATAGCCTTAACTAGATGGACCTTTGTTGGCAAAGTAATGTCTCTGCTTTTTCATATGCTGTCTAGGTTGGTCATAACTTTCCTTCCAAGGAGTAAGTGTCTTTTAACTTCATGGCTGCAATCACCATCTGCAGGGATTTTGGAGCCCCGAAATATAAAGTCAGCCACTGTTTCCACTGTTTCCCCATCTATTTGCCATGAAGTGATGGGACCGGATGCCATGATCTTAGTTTTCTGAATGTTGAGCTTTAAGCCAACTTTTTCACTCTCCTCTTTCACTTTCATCAAGAGGCTCTTTAGTTCTTTTTCACTTCCTGCCATAAGGGTGGTGTCATCTGCATATCTGAGGTTATTGATATTTCTCCCAGCAATCTTGATTCCAGCTTGTGCTTCTTCCAGCCCAGCGTTTCTCATGATGTACTCTGCACAGAAGTTAAATAAGCAGGGTGACAATATACAGCCTTGACATACTCCTTTTCCGATTTGGAACCAGTCTGTTGTTCCATGTCCAGTTCTAACTGTTGCTTCCTGACCTGCATACAGGTTTCTCAAGAGGCAGGTCTGGTGGTCTTGTATGCCGATCTCTTTCAGAATTTTCCACAGTTTATTGTGATCCACACAGTCAAAGGCTTTGGCATAGCCAATAAAGCAGAAATAGATGTTTTTCTGGAACTCTCTTGCTTTTTCGATGATCCAGCAGATGTTGGCAATTTGATCTCTGGTTCCTCTGCCTTTTCTAAAACCAGCTTGAACATCTGGAAGTTCAAGGTTCATGTATTGCTGAAGCCTCGCTTGGAGAATTTTGAGCATTACTTTACTACCGTGTGAGATGAGTACACTTGTGCAGTAGTTTGAGCATTCTTTGGCATTGCCTTTCTTTGGGATTGGAATGAACACTGACCTTTTCCAGTCCTGTGGCCACTTCTGAGTTTTCCAAATTTGCTGACATATTGAGTGTAGCACTTTCACAGCATCATCTTTTAGCATTTGAAATAGCTCAACTGGAATTCCATCACCTCCACTAGCTTTGATACACGTATAAATATGTCCGAGTCCCTTTGCTGTCCAAGTGAAACTATCACAACACTGTTAACTGTCTATACTCCAACATAAAGTAAAAAGTTTAAGAAAAAAAAAATACATAGGCTTTGTAGTCTCTCAAACCTGGGCTCAAATACAGACTGCCAGGGAATTCCCAGCTGGTCCAATGTTTAAGACTCTGAGCGTTCACGTCCAAGGTCCTGGGTTCAATCTCTGGTTGGGAAACTAAGACCCCAAAAGCTGTGTAGCATAACCCCCTCAAAAAAATCCAGACTGCCATTTACAATTCATGTGACCTTGGGTAAGTCACAAAATGAATGGATCAGTTTCTTTCTCTGTAAAATGGGGATAATGATAGTACCTACCTCATTGGGTTGTTGTGAGGATTAAATTGGATCAGGTATATAGCCTTAGCCTAAGTTAGTGTTTGCCATCGGTCTGTCTGCTGATAGCAAAGGAAACTGGCATTGTCTGAGTATATTCTCACAAGTAACATGGGAAGGGGCCAAAAAAAACAGCCTAAAAGAGAGAAGCCATTCAGAAAGAAAGCATTTGCTATGAATAATCCTCAGATCTACATACTTACCATTGTTAAATCTCCTCTGTGAAAGTCTTCTCTGATCATTCTAGACTGAAGGCCTCTCTCTCTTCTGTGAACTCCTCCTGCACTTACTGTCTCTAAAATACATTTGGTAGCGGACTTCCATGGCAGTCCAGTGGTTAAGACTCTGTGCTTCCAATGCATGGGGCATGGGTTCCATCCCTGGTCAGGAAACTAAGATTCCTCTTAAGTGAGGCATGGCCAGGAAAAGAAATACTTGACTAGAATATTTTGCCACATATACATAGAGCAGGCAGGCTAGCCCTGTATGAATACTGAGAAGTGATGTGATTTGAGGAATTGAAAAAAATGCTCCCCCTACTCTCCTCCCACATAATGTACATGCCAGCATCTCTCTCATATGCTTGACACATTCAGATGCCCCAAATTCTGCTAGTAGAGCTCTGTTCTTTTAGGTGCCCTCCATTGACCATCCTCTTTGAAATACACACTCTTGGAATTGTACTACCTGTTGTACACTTTCTCACTAAAGCACTACTAACTTGTCAGACTCAATTCCTTCTGCTAGAAGAGATACAACCTCACACAAGTATAACACAGGCTCTGAATAGACGGGGTTGGAGACAGTGACAGTTCCGAAGGAACATGAAACAAACCTCACCCGTACAGCTGACTCTTGGACCAGACATATACCCATGTAAGAGTCCAGCTGTGCCCAGACACCAAGGTGTTATCCCTACACCACCTCACCCCATGCCTTTTCCCATTGCAGAAAAGGCCCCCCATGGGGGCCCCCATTGCCCCCATCCCTGGGGGCTCTTAGCCACCCAGGCCATTCAGTTCTACTCACTCTACTTTCAGGGTCAGCAGCAGCCTGGCTGCCCCTCCCCTTATCTCTAGGAGCCAAATCATGCTCTTTCTCAGTACCCACCACCCAGCTGGGCACCAGAGACCCAGGCCCAAGACGCCATGTGAACTCAGCCACAGTCCTCAGCACCAGGACTCATCTGTTCATTCTCTTTCTGGGTTTAGATTACATGCACAGCGCCCACCGCCCTGTCACTGGGGGCCACCTGGGGAAAAAGGAGAGTAGTTATGTGGGCAGCGTGGGCACCAGCCCCAGGAAGTCGAGCCGCTGCACGCCCCCACCTGCCGACTCTGAGCTTGTCAGCTTTTGCTACCTCCACATGCGGGAACAAAGGAAGGAACAGGAAAGCCGGATGGATGTCAATGAAAACTTAATCTTTTTTGAGGAGACCAGGCCCAGGACCAAGTCTGACCCCACGTCCAAGAGCTCTGGCCAAGGTTATGAGGCGATCCCTGATGACTTTGATGCAGCTAGCCTAGACCACGAGCCCTGTGCCAGCAGGGCCCGCTCCTACACCTTGGACAATTCCCTTGGGGCTGAAGCCCTGAACTTCTACTGTGACTCTTGCAAAGCCAAACTCCAGGAGCAGCTGGGCCCTCGCAAAGGTGGGAGGTCTGGCTCCTCTCGTGACAATATGGTGGACTTGATGTCCCTCCCACCCCCTGGGAGTGAGGAGGAGGAAGAGGAAGAAGATGAGAGCACTTCGCTGTTGCCTGCCATCGCTGCCCCACCTCCTGGTTTCCGAGACAACAGTTCTGATGAGGATGACCCCAAGCGCCGGGCTGCCCAGAGCCAGGAGCAAGGACGCCATCTGCGGGGGCTCCTGTACGATGAGATTCCAGTGACACTGATTGACAGCGTGCAGACCCGGACAGTCCGAGATCATGCCCAGGAGCTAGATGATGCCCTGGTGTCCACTCTGCAGGCTCTGGAAGCCCTGGCAGCCTCAGAGGATGGACCACATCCCCCACCCCCACAGACTGCAGGTAACAGCCCGTTCCTCCTCTCTCTTGCCTCCCCTTCCTTGTCCCAGCCAGGCAGGGCCAGCAGGTGACATTTCTTCTTCCCAAGCAGAGGTCAAAGTTAGCGTGGTGTGTCAGGGCAGTGGATGGCCCAGAGGCAGTTCAGATAAGGTCAGGGGAGCGATGATGCTGTGACAGGGAGCTACTGCTCAGCCCCCACTACAGGTCTGGCTCTCACCATCCCATCGCTTTGGAAATGTCTTGTGGATGGACCCCAGGGATTGGGGCCATGACAGCTACGGAGCCAGGCCAGGATGGAGGATCAGAGCAAAATTGTGAGAGAGATAGAAGACAGGCAAAGAGCATCCAGCATGCATGTGTCTGGAAGAAAAACAAAATGACCAACTAACTACGTAGGGACCTGGGATCAGAGGAGCCAGGAGCCATCACTGCTCAGGGCTAAGGCCTTTATCCTGCCTCAGAGTTTTGGCTCTCAGTCAGATGCACCCAAGTCCTGGCTCCTTCACCACTTTTTGGTGTCACCTTTGCTTTTCCAAGCCACTTAACCTTTTCTGAGCCTCACTTTCATCATCTTGAATGGATTTGAGAACAGTCCTATCTCATAGGGGTGTTGTGAGGATTAAATTGAGATCATTCCTGCCAAGTACATAAATACTTCCTAGTACATTGTAGGGTTTCAGTAGGTCGTAGCCATTGTTATTATTATTTGGTAGGCAAGCCATACAACATGCATGCTATTCCCTGTTATAGACCCACATACATCCATCTTCTAAACAAGCTCACATGTCTGACATGCACCCATAGCCACATGTACATCCTTCCATACACATATGCCTAAAAGAGGTCAATGCTGTAGTGAAAGGAAAGAAATAGGGAGGAAGAAGGCATATGGGAAAGCATGTGAGGCAAGGACAAGTGTGGACAGAAAGTGAAGCTATTGGGGTCAGAGGGAGCCTAGCTGACCAGGGCGAGCGTGTGCCTTTTCTGTCTGTAAGAGCATCCTTGGTGTTGGGCAGCCCCTATGTGTTCGGCCCCTAGGCCTAGCATGACTCTCAGAGTCTGGAGCTCCAAGCACTAGCTGCTCCCAGGCTCGAGGCCCATGTGGTAGCCAGAGAGAGGCCAAGGTCTGCTAAATGGTCTCAGCTGCGGGGACAGTAGGCTGGCCTGGCCAAATGAGGAGTGCCAGAGAGAGGGAGCTCTCTTTGTCAGCTCTCTTCAGGACAATTAACAAAAATTTCCTAGGCTGTTGAGTCTAAAAATAGTGATGATTATTAGCATGTTATGTTGCCTGTGATTTGCATGTTAATTTGCCATCAAACTGCCCAGATCTTCTCTCTGGCCTCTTTTGTTTCTCTTTTGGATTCCAGCCCTTCATCACCCCTCTCCCAGCTTGCCTCGCTTTGTCCCCTCCCTTCCCCGCTTCACACCCTCAGCCCTGCAGGCCCCTCAGGGCTGACTGGATTTTCCCAGCCTGAAATCCTATTGACTAACCTTGACCCTCACAGACCGTCTACATATGATCGGAAAGGACTTGACCTGAGTAAGTGCTGCAGACCCCTCTTCCTGTCCCCCCAGGTCTGATTGTGCTGGCCACAATCACCCCTGAATCATCACTGGACTCGGGCCATGAGACCAACTCTTCAGAGCTCACAGACATGTCGGAGATGATGTCGGCCATGAAGCAGCACCAGAACACCACCTACTTCCTGGCCCAGCACCTCAACAAGGACAGCCTCCTGGCCCGCAAGGACCTGCCCTTCCGGATCCAGAGTTGTGCGGCCCAGGCTGTTCTCACGGCCCCTTATTCTCTCGGGCGCCCGGATCCCAACTCATCCCTCCACCCAGTGGTTGCAGGTCAGAGTCCCGGTCCCCCTGGTGCTCGGAGGAAGCTGCCCTCATCGGAGGCCCAGCCACAGCGTGAACGAACATATGCCCTGGCAGTGCACCCGGCACTGTCTCCACAGCTGAGTGAGCCAAAGAATCTGAGCCTGCTGTCCCCAGTTCCTGAGGACAAAGGGCCTGGCCACACTAGGGCAGGCCTAGAGATGTCACTGAGGGCGGCCACACCATCCCTTAGTGAAGAGCAGGTCTCTGAGCTAAGGGAGAATCTGCCCAAGGAGGTCAGGTTGAGCCCCAAGCTTATCCTGGACCCAAAGGGCAGCATGACCCCAGCCATCATCTCAGCTGCCCTCCAGCAGGTGGTTCACACTAAGAGCCTACCTGCCCCTGCCGGAGCCTTGGGGAACACCCCCAGCAGTGGGGAGAGAAGGCTAGAGGCCAGCATGGGGAGGTCAGAGGTCAGCCTAGTAAGGCCGGAAATTAGCACAATGAGTGGCAGTGCCACTAAGAATCTGAAGTTCAAAATGAGCCCCGGTGCTCCGGAGACCTCACGCAGTTCCCAGCAGCAGCTGAGCCCAGAGGTCTCTTCCAGCTCCAGAGCACCCACAGGCAGCCGAGCTGAGAGCCTGCACCTCTCCCCACAAGAGGACAGGCTGCCTGTTCAAACTTTCCCTCCCAAAACCTATCTGTCTCGAGTGAGTCGAGAGTCAGCAGGCAAGCAAGGTACCGGGGAGGTGGCAGGCAAGGGTGGGCCCGAGGGTGCCAAGCCTTCTGTGCACAAACAGGGCACTGTCTCTGGCCATGGGGAGAAGGGGCAGCTGGAGAGCACCCCCCAAAGCAGCAAACTTGAGGAGACCAGCCTGGTCCCCCGAGTCAGCTACCCCATGATTCTGCAGAGCCCCAGCTGCCCGCCACGAGGCCATAGCCCACTGAGGCCTCAAGCCGCCAACCGGCAGGTGAGCACTATGCCCTCCAGAAAGATCGAAACCACTCTCGATGGAGCCCAGTCAGCCTCCGAAGGCCCTGCCAAGCCCAAATCTTCCCGGGGTCCTTTCCGGCTCCGTAATTTATTCTCTGCCACCTTCCCAACACGCCAGAAGAAGGAGACCGATGAGCGGCAGGCCCAGCTGCAGAAGGTGAAGCAGTATGAGCTGGAGTTCCTCGAGGAACTCCTTAAGCCGCCAAGCCAGGGGGAGCTGCCAGGAGCCGAGTACCTGCAACCCCCAGCGCCAGGCCGCTGCAGCTGCCAGCTCCGCAGCAGCCCTGTGCAGCAGGGACCCGGCATGTCCCGTGAGCAGAGGCGCAGCTGCGATTGCAAGCGCATGTGCAGGGGGGCCCGGCCTCAGGCTCCCCAGACGCCAGTGCCCAGCCTCCGGGGCAAGGATCGGGACAGGGTCCCGCCTACCCAGAGGCAGCCAGAGGCCGGCCCAGGCTTGAGCCTTGACACCCCCACCAGTGTCAGGCGCATCCGCTCCACCAGCCTGGAGTCCCGAGAGTGCCGATCGGACCCTGAGAGTGGTGTTTCTTGCCTGACCACGTGTGCCTCCGGGGGCGAGTGTCTCGGAGCTCCCAACTACAGGAAACTGATGCGCCGCTACAGCATCAGTGAGCTGGACCAGGGTGACAGAGCCTCACTGACCTCAGACATCTATCCGCACCCACCCCTGGGCATGCTGCCCAGGGAGGCCAAGGAGGTAGAGGCGGGCCTCCCCCTAGGCGTGGGTCCCAAAAGCAAGTCGCTGGAGTCCCCGACCTTGGGAGACCCCTCCTACGTCCATGTCGCCCCTGAGACCAAAGGGCCCCGACAGATGGCCGTGTTCTCACTGCCAGAAGAGGTGTACCGGAAGCCCGCGGAGCTGGACGAGGACAGTGAGAGCGGCAAGTGCTGCTCCATCCGCTACTGCTTCTACTACCGCAAGTGTGACATGGCAGATGATGCCAGCGATGGCAAGGACGAGCTCTCGTACTCCATCCCCATGAAGATCCTGCCCGGTATGAAGCTGGACGAGCAGGTAGTGCCCGTGGTGAGCAGGACCCTGCAGGTGCTGGATGCCGCCACCTGCAGCAGCAGCAGCCCCGAGGCATCCCGCACCCAGGAGATCGACCTGCGGGTGTCCACCTTCGAGGGAAGCCTGGCCAAAATCAATGCCCTGCGGGCCCATGCCTATGGCCTGCCCGACGGCTTCTTGGCCGCCCGGCTGGACACCAACGAGCTGCTGACGGTCCTGCGGCAGTGTGTGGCCAGTCCTGAGGCCCGCGCCCCCAAGCCCTACGTCTCCCAGATCTCTGAATACAAACTGGAACTGGCTCTCAAGTTCAAGGAGCTCCGGGCCTCCTGCCGCCGTGTGGCCAACGTGGACAAGAGCCCCACGCACATGCTGGCGGCCATCACGGGCAGCTTCCAGGTGCTGAGCAGCCTCATTGAGACCTTCGTGCGGCTGGTGTTCATTGTGCGCTCTGAGGCCCAGCGCCAGGAGCTGCTGGCCAAGGTGGAGGAAGTGGTGAGGAACTACACCTTCCTGCTGCGCGCAGCTGAGGAGTCCACTGCCCGGAACCTTAACCAGCAGCAGCAGCAGCAACAGCAGGCAGCAACAGCTTTGGGGGCAGCTGGGGGCCACCCGCCAGGCTCCCCAACTTCAGCGACTGTTATGAGCACATTCACCCGCTCCTTAAAGACCCTTATTAAGTAGGCCATCTGCCCAGGCCTGCCCCCCTTCTCCAACCGTGGCCCCAGGTTTGAGCTTTGTGGTCTTTGCATCTTGTGGTGAGTATATGTGTCTGCTGGGCCAGTCAGGGCCCCCCTGAGTCCTCAGTCTCCAGGGACTGAGAAGTGCCTGGATTGGAGGCTGTCCCTGAGGGCTCCAGGCAGCTGCCACCCTGGGTATCCTTGCCCCTTCCCTGGCCTCTGGGCGTCACTGTGAGGGCCACGGCCCCCCGTCACTACGCCCGTCACAGAGCTGTATTTTCTCTCTTCTCTAGGGCTGAGATGTGACGTCAGGTCCACTTCCTGCTCCATCGTGGGAGTCAGAGGGAGGCAGGCCTGAAGCCGGAGGCCTGTGGGTCTCGAGCTCCTCTTGGCACCTGTTCCCCTCCAGGGCCACAGCGGTGCCGAGCGAGCGGAGGGGAGAGGGCACACAGCCCAAATGTGCCCAAGCTCTCACTCACTCGGCAGGAGCCACCCTGAGGGCTGGTGCCCAGGTAGTGGGTCTGCAGAAAACAGCCACTCTGGGCTGTTGGTGGCCAGCTCTACATGCTGGCAGCCTTGGGAGCACTCGCCCCTGGGCCCAGTAGCTCCACACCAGCCATCCCCAAAGTGCCCTGTCCCTCGCTGACGGGCAGGGCAGCTCAGTCCACTAGGGAGCAGGCATCTGGGATTACCCCGCTCGTCCTGGGTAAGGTACCTGGTGACCATGTCTGCCCTGGGGAGACCCAGTGCAGGCCTCGGAGCCCGCCCTGCCCAGCCCGGCCCAGCACAGGGGCTGTCGCTGCCAGCACGCGACTCCTCTCAACATCTCTCTACCAGACAGACTGTCCTTAGGAGTCCGACTTAGCTACAGATTGGGGGTGGGGGGTGGGGGGTGGGGGGCAGGGGGTCGGGGGTGGGGGGTGTCGATGACTATATCTTAAACTTCTGGAAGCTAGCGTGATATGTTAATCCTGAGTATATGCTTTTGGCTGTGTATTGACCCTGTGGATTTGTCTCTCTAAGAAAAGAAGCTGAGCGCCTTACCCGGTGCAGTCCTGCACCTCTCTCTCTCCCTTTCTCTCTCTCTCTCTCCCCTCCCCTGGAGTTATCTGGAAGGGAATTCACACTGTTTCGCATTCTTCTTGACACACATCTGCTGCCGTCACCGTCCCCCCACAGTGTTCCTGGGAGTGAAGACACGGAGTCCCTACTAATTGCCCATTGTAGGGAACAAAGAAAGCCAATGTTTCTTCTGTATAGATTGCTTCTCATGCACCTCTCCATATTCCCCATTTCCCACATGCTCGTGCCCTGCGTCTGCCTCATTCATCGTTCCGTGAGGGGCTCATGTGAAACCTCCCGTTCTTATGTGAGTTTTATAAAGATGTACACTGTGCTCAACCCCCACCTATCCTTGGTACCCCCGAGTGTGATAAAAGACCCCCTGAGTGGCAATTCCTCCCGGCAAGGATTAGAGGAGCTCGTTCTGCAAAAGCCAGCGCCCCCCCCACCCCGCTTCCTTGCCTCTCCTCCCACAGGACCAAGTTGTTTAATGGGCCAGAGATGCAGCCAGGTGGGGAACCCTTGCCCCCACGACCACTGTGAGCCCACGTGCTGACATGGTCTCCCTCTTCTCCCAACCTCTTGATCCTGCCTCTTCACCACTTAGGCCCCGCCTGTGTCATTCATTCCACCACCATCCTTCACCTCTCCCTCAACCTCATGGAGAGGACACATTTTCTAATGTCTGTATATAGTATATATACTACATAAAATATATAAATTCTATATATATACTAATTTATGTCTTGTTTTTCAAACAAGAATGATTAAATCTATTCATCTTACTATCCCAATAAGTCTTTGCAGTGCCTCTGTGTGGGAGTCCTTGTGTCCTTGACTTGTTGATTGCTGGCAGCCCTCTGAATGCTCCCACTGGGCCCCTCACCCATCTATCTGGGCCCCGGTGGACAAGGAGAGCTGAGAACCCTGCTCTTCCATCCTCCCCTTTGCCCCTCTTAGAAGTCTCCTGTTGGTCACAGGAGTTGGATACTGTGCTCCTTTCACTTGACCCTGGGACCTTTGGCTCCACTGGCCACCGTGGCTGCCAGCAAGGGCAGCACAGAAACACCATGTGCTCTGTGCTGGGAGCATTGGGCAGCCTGGGAGTTAGGAGACAGGTTCAGGTCAGCTTTCAAGTTGCTTTGGGAAATGGGGCCTCTCCCTCTGAAACTGCTCCCAGTTACCTCAGAACTAGCCTGTATTTAAAGCTAGCCAATCCTTTGCAATGGCCTCTGGCAATTTCTAGGGACAGGGGTATTTCCATACAATAGAAGCAACAGGACCCTAAGCAGAGATGGTTTTTCAGAGAGTTACCTAATGGGGGGTGGTGATTCTATTTCTCCTGTTCTGGGTCCTTGTGGTAATCACAGGTTCCACAAGTCTATGAGATACCTTTGTGCCAACTAGGAAAAGTTTCTCCCTGCTGCACCCACCTGCCATGATGAATTAGGGGGGGCAGACCCAGTCCTCTGGGTGATGCTAGGCCTTTGGACACATAGCTTGGTAATTTCAGCCCCACTTGCTTCCCTGTCCAAGTTGTACATCCTATACAACTGTGTACAGCAGCCCTAATGAGTCACTTCCTCCCAAAGCTTGGGCACAGATGCTTTTTCTCATGTTTGCAAAGGTCATGGCTAAAGTGGTTTGAAAGCCACACCTGGAGGAGGAACCAGAGACAGCAGTCAGGCTGGGTGGCTCTGCATGTAGGAGGCTACCCAGGGTGACCTGGTGGCATACCCACCAGGGATACATCCCATGACATCAAGGTTGGGACTCTTGAAGTCAGTCCCAGTGTGAACAGAGGCCACCACTCAAAATGACCTGATTGGACAGTCCAGAAACTTGCGGTCCTGTACCACACTGGTAGCTCCTTATAGTCAGAAAGCATATCTTATTCAGTTTTATAGTCTGGGTGTGCACCCACACAGTACCTGCCTGGCACATAGTAGGTGTTCAATAAACATTTGTTGAATGAATGTGTTGAATGAGATGACTGCCGTGAGAGAGTCCTGCCAGACCTCTGACCCTCGTGAAAAAGGCCCTCTCTCTGGGAATGGCTAACCCTAGTCAGTGCAGTTGGATGAGGCCCAGCAGCCTGGCATCCTCCTATCAAAGATGAGGAGTCACGTTCATTACAGACTTTGCAATGGCCTCTGGCGATTTCTAGGGAGGGGTATTTCCGTACAATAGAAGCAGCAGGACCCTAAGCTGAGCTGACTTCTCTGGTTTTTCAGAGATACCTAATGGTGGGTGCTGATTCTATTTCTCCTGTTCTGGGTCCTTGTGGTAATCACAGGTCCCCACAAGTCTATGAGATACCTTTGTGCCAACTAGGAAAAATGTACCACAGACTCAGAGCTGAGTTTCACCAGTTACTTTCCAAAAGCTTCACAAACTCTCCTGAGGTGCTCAATGGACTCCTTTTCTCCTGACCTGGGGTGGTTCTCTGCAGTAGCTGGGAGACCTGGGTGGGGGTGACACAGGCTTCTCCCCACAAGCACCTTCCTCACCATCTTTGGCCTGAGCTGGAGCCGGAAGCTGATCCTCTCCAGCCATCCTGTACCTGACACAAGTCCCCAGAGCCTGCCTCCTGCCTTTCCAACTTCAGGCCATTCGAGGAAAATGGGCTCACGCTACTGGCGTGGGCCCAGGATGCCAGTGGTGTTGGCACAATCACATTTTTTTTTCCAAACTGCTATCAAGACACTGTGGATCATAGGCAATTTCATCAACAATGAATTGAAAGGGGCCGCCTGAGCCAGAACTTCTACTGCCAAAGGGACCGGGGAGGATCGGCTACCAGCACTAGGAAGGGGTATGGTTTTCTGTCTTAGGATCAAATTTCTCCAAAGAGCCACTAGGATGGGAGTACTAACTCCATCCCATGCCCCATCCTGACAGCCTGGGAGCCAGACTGTATGTGTGTGTCTTCAGAGGAAATGACCCCTGAGGGTTCAGTCTCGGGTCTGGGCAAAATGTCCTGGATTCCAGGTGGGTTTCTTGGTTTCAACGCCCTGACTTGCTGGGAGCAACCATTACATGGAAACCATGGAGGCCTGACTTCTCACAGGTACAGAACTTCTTGTTTCACTTTGGGTTTCTGCTTCCCACTCATGATCACGGCCCACACACCACCAAGTCTGCAGGTGCTGCCCATGCTCCCAGTATCTCAGGGACACTGCCTGGTGCCCTCACCGACCTTTCCAGCTGCAGGTTCTGGACCTACCACTTAGCAGTGTGCTCACTGTGAGCTTCTTGCCCTCCCATCTGCGATGACTGTCCTTCCCTCTGCATATTGACGCCTCATTCTAATGTTCACTGCTTTGGCTGAAAGGAATATGAATAAGTTGGGAGCCTTCCACAACACAGAAAAATTTGATCCCTGCCTTTAAATGTGTGCGCGTGCACACACACACACACACACACACACACACACACAAACGTGTATGAGTATCTACCCTATGCTGGGCGCTGTGTTAAGTACTTTACATGCATGATCTTATCGGGTTTCCCAGGTAGCGCTAGTGGTAAAGAATTTACCTGCCAATGCAGCAGACACAAGAGACATGGGTTCGATCCCTGGGTCAGGAAGATCCCCTGGAGGAGGGCATGGCAACCCACTCCAGTATTCTTGCCTGGAGAATCCCATGGACAGAGGAGCCTGGTGGTGGGCTACAGACCATGGGGTCACAAAGAGTCGGACACAACTGAGTGACTTATCACGCATGCACACATGCATGTTCTTATTTAAACTTTCAAAGATCCTTAGAGAGAAATACCACAAGCATATCCACTTTTCTTGGAGGAAACTGAAGCCTAGAGAGGTTAAGTCACTACCTTGGTTACACAGCTGGTAAGCAGTAAGCTAGCTGGTTTCTAAACTCAGACCAAGCTTTCACCTGCTACCCTGCAGTACTTAGCCTGCTACTGCTAAGTCACTTCAGTCATGTCCGACTCTGTGTGACCCCAGAGATGGCAGCCCACCAGGCTCCACCGTCTCTGGGATTCTCCAGGCAAGAACACTGGAGTGGGTTGCCATTTCCTTCTCCAATGCATGAAAGGGAAAAGTGAAAGTGAAGTCACTTAGTTGTGTCAGACTCTTCTCGACCCCATGGACTGCAGCCTACCAGGCTCCTCCGCCCATGGGATTTTCCAGGCAACAGTACTGGAGTGGGGTGCCATTGCAGTACTCAGCCTAGCACCAAATTACAGCCCATCCCCCTGAAAACAGAGGCACAGGCGCAGCCACACTCGTCAGAGGATGGCCTATAACTGTTGCTCAAGGTACAGGCAGCGTGTGGGTCATTGGTAAGGTTGGGGTGGAAGGTGCAGGATACTGCAAGCCCAGCTGACTCTTCACCCGGTGGCCCCAGTGCCATGTGACTCTCAGAAGCAGTGGAGTCATATAGAGCAGCTGTGTCCAAAAAGTCACCATCATCAAAATGAGGGGAACACCCCTCCCCCATGTTCCTCAAATGGGAATCTAAGTTTCCTATGGGTATGACCCATACTCATTATGCACTGGCATTTTTCTCAAAGATTTTGCAGGCAAATACCACATGAATGATATATTTAACTTTTCAAAAATATTTATTTTACTTATTATTTTTTTTATTTGGCTGGAGAGGGTCGTAGTTGCAGCATGCAGGATCTAGTTCCCTGACCAGGGATTGAACCACTCCCTGCATTGGGAGTGCAGAGTCTCAGCCACTGGGCCACCAGGGAAGTCCCTATCTTCAATGTTTTTATGTAAAACTTTGGAGAGGAATGAAGAAGTTGAACTTCTGTAAAGAAAACATATCATTTCAAAAGACACTCGAGACGCATGGTTGATACTTCTGGCTTCATTACCATGTCTACTGCACCAGCCTCCAGGTTCACCCTTCTCTACCCCTAGATGTGCATTGGTGAAAATGCTGGACACGCTCTGAGTCCATCAGATGAACTATATAGTGATGCAGGCCCCAAGGGGAGGACAGCTAAGGCTCACCTATTTCTGTGCATCTGGGCCCTGGCGGTCAGGCACCTCTTTGGGTATGAGAGACCTGGCATGACAGAGTGCCAGGAAGGGGCGCCAGGAGGAGATTGAGCACATTATCAAAGTCTCCTTCTCAGCCCCAGTGTTGCCTCTGACACACTTTAGCACAGGGTCAGTCCCATGATTTAGTGGTAAAGCATCTGCCTGCAATATACAGGAGACATGGGTTTGATCCCTGGGTCTGGAAGATCCCTGGGGGAGGAAATGGCAACCCACTCCAGTATTCTTGCCTGGGGAAATCCCATGGACATAGGAGCCTGGCAGGCTACAGTTCATGGGATCGCTAAGAGTCAGACATGACTTTGCAAATAAACCACCAACCACAGCCCTGGGTACAGACAGGGAAGTCAGATTCTATGCCACCCAAAATTTCTTCCTCTGCAATGAGCAGGCAAAGCAGGGTGGCCATGTGCGTAAGGTGAGTGGTTTCCCCTATAATCAGGGCTTGGTTCTATTTTCAGCCTGGCCGCTGACTTGCCATCTGATGGGGGTACAAATCATTTCTTCTCTTTGGATCTCTTCTCTAAAACGAAGATGACTGAGTCTTCAGCCTCCCTCTGCAGCTGTGAGGATTAATGAGGTGGTACTGAAAAAAACAGCTGTAAAAAGTCCTAGCTGTAGAGCTTAACAAGTGCAAATCGAACTGCTCCGTTTGCAGCCAGTCCACGGAAACTAATTAAGCTTGTACCAAGAGCCTGGCACTAGGAAATTGGGTGTCTATCTCCTTCAAATATCCATTACTTTCTGACAAAAACCACCTTCCCCTCAAAAAGGCATGTGTGAGGTCTCTGCCCTCTCGGGCCTTTCTTTTGAAATTGGGAAGCCCACCTGCTCTCTCAGTACACACTCCCATCCAGGACCCAAGGCTCCCTGTCAGGCACACCCAAAGCTCTTTTCAGCCAGAGAAACTTGAGCTTCTCATTTTTTTTTTCCCCAACATTCAGGCTTAGTTCACAGGAAACAACTTTCCATTTCAAATTCTTAGCCAGCTTCTCAGGGACAGCTTCGAGTTCTTGCTGCAGGGCCTGTGTTTAGCTCCTGTGCATCCCATTCCCACCTTAGAAGTTTGCCAACCTATGGCAGTGGGCCAAGGGCAGCAGGAGAAATGATTTTTGAAGACCCATGGGGGCAGGGGGTGGGGAGGCAGTTCAGCTCCCAGATCATAGCAAGACGGCTTAGAAGGCAAAGCTGGCTTTGGTTCCCACCCCCTGGTTCTTTCCCCACCCCTGGTTCTCCCTTGCCAGGACACTCTGGGCCCTCAAGCATTCTTCTAGCTTGTCAATGCCCTGCTGCTGCTAAGTCGCTTCAGTCATGTCCAACTCTGTGTGACCCCATAGATGGCAGCCCACCAGGCTCCCCCGTCCCTGGGATTCTCCAGGCAAGAACACTGGAGTGGTTTGCCATTTCCTTCTCCAATGCGTGAAAGTGAAAAGTGAAAGTGAAGTCGCTCAGTCGTGTCCGACTCCTAGCAACCCCATGGACTGCAGCCTACCAGGCTCCTCCATCCATGGGATTTTCCAGGCAAAAGTACTGGAGTGGGGTGCCATTGCCTTCTCTGGTCAATGCCCTACATGGTAATAACCCTCTAGGCATTCCCCCCCTACAAAATGACCTCTTCCTCCTCTTCCTCTCCCCACATAAAAACTAGTATTACAGGCCTATGTTTTGTTTCAGAGCCATCTGATTAACACAATTTATACCATACAAATCAATTTATACCATGCCTCATGGCTTCCTACAAAGCTAGCTTTAGTGATAACCAATGCAGGATGCAATGAATGTGATATTTGAATTTGTATGTATGCCTGTGACCTAGGTAACATGGCCATTGGAAATCCCTTCTCTCGGTTATGGCATTATGCCAGTGGGGATGGTCTAAGCCACTGAGGTAAACCGAGTTCTCTTTGCCTTCTCTAGAATCCTAATCATTCAATCCCTCAGCCTGTCTACTTGTAAACTCAGAAACCCACCCATCTCTCCCTACCTCATATAAAAAATATTGGGGTGGGGGGGCAAGCCACACAGCTTGTGAGATCTGAGTTCCCCATCCAGGGACTGAACTCATGCCCCCATCAATGGAAATAGAGTTCTAACCACTGGACAACCAGGGAATTTCCCTCATATAAATTTGAAGGTAAATCTGCAGTATGGGCAAGCCGTTTGCAGATTCTTGTTTCCTAGTACAATTTATAGGAAATGGTACATTTCCTATAAATTCCTGCTTCCTAGTACAATTTAGAGGAAAAGGGGGGGAAATGCCATATGGCAATGGCATGATTCTTGGCCCCCAAGGACAGGAGAATTGGTAGGAAACCGAGACAAGGACAAGCATTCCTGCCCCTTTCCTTGCCTGGCACAGCAGGAATGTACAATGCCTCCAGGGACCTGGAAAAATTCAAAGAACTGAGTCAAAAACAGGCAGATGTTCCCCCTGCTGAACAATGGAAGAGGCTTTGATCTGACTTGCCATTTCTGCAGCCCTGAGCCCATGCTAGCTTGGCTCTGTAACAGAGCAGCACTAGGAGCCAGGAGATTTGGGTTCTACTTGCAGCTCTTTCAAGAACTAGCTGTGTGACCTTGGGAATTCACTTCCCTCCTCTGAGTATCAGTGTCTTGCTATACATTAATAAAAGGAGTGGGTTGAACTAGAGGGCCTATTGGCTTTAAAAGAGCACATTTTCCCTACATTCTTTCCTATAAGCACTTTTTTAGACAAAGACAAGTACTTCTAGCATCACCCAAACATTCCCCAGGTCAGTAATTAAACTGGGAGAACTCCCCAACTCATAAAATGTAAGCACCAGAACAGACCACAGAGTCAGCTTGGCCCTGCTGCTTTCATCTAATCCCCTTCTGTCAAGGGGGATAAAATCTCCTGTTTCTTAAATCCCTAGATGATTCTCACTCCCTGGAATACTGACCTTGTACAATAAAGCCTACATTCACATGAAACCAACTCACAAGAACCCTAGAGAGTGAAATCCATCTAAAGGGTTCAGGCAAATCCTAAGGTAAAGCAGCAGACTTGGCTTTATGAGATAAATCTTCTGGAACAGGACTGCGTTTTGTTTGTCTGTTTGTTTTTGTTTGTTTGGCCTTGCTGCATGGCTTGTGGGGTCTTACTTCCCCGACCAGGAATAGACTGGAATAAACTTAGCAATGAAAGCACAAAGTCCTAACCATTGGAGTGCCAGGGAAGTCCCAGAACTGGATTTAAAATAGACTTCTGTTGGACTTTCCCGGTGATCCAGTGGGTAAGATTCCACCTTTTTCCAGTAGTCATGTACGGGTGTGAGTTGGATGATGAAGAAGGCTGAGAGCCGAAAAACTGATGCTTTTGAACTGTGGTCCTGGAGAAGATTCTTGAGAACCCCTTGGACAGCAAGGAGATCAAACCAGTTCATCCTAAAGGAAGTCAACCCTGAATATTCATTGGAAGGACTGATGCTGAAGCTCCAATACTTTGGCCACCTGATGTGAAGTGCCCACTCATTAGAAAAGATCCTGATTCTGGGAAAGATTGAAGGCAAAAGGAGAAGGGGATGACAGAGGATGAGATGGTTGGATGGCATCACTGACTCAATGGATGAGTTTGAGCAAACTTTGGGAGATGGTGAAGGACAGGGAAGCTTGGCATGCTGCAGTCCATGGCCTGCAGAGTCAGACATGACTTAGCGACTGAATGACAATGCAGGGGGTACAGGTTCGGTCCCTGGTCAGGGAACTAAGATCCCACATGCTACAGGGTTCAGCCAAAAATTAGAGGAAAAGAAAAAGTAAACCTAAAGATAAACTGTTGAGAATTCCTTGGCAGTCCAGTGGTTAGCCCTCTGAACTCTCAATGCTGAGGGCCCCAGTTCAATCCCTGGACAGGGAACTAAAAATCCCACAAGGCACATGGAAAAAAAAAAAGAAGATAGACTTTTGTTAATAAAACCATGACTTACATTTATGCCTTTTGCTCTTTCAAAGGACTACTAAAGTGAATCCTGTTGAAAAGCTGTTATTACTCACCTCGTAATATATCTGGCATCAGTTCAGATTTTCAGTTCAAATTCTTAAATCTTTAAAATGCATCCACTCTAAGGGTCTGTGCTAAGGGCTGTGAGAGATGCATGGTCTCTGGCCTCAAAGAATTTGTGTGCTCACTGAAGACACAGAGAACATAAATTGGGAGTTCAGGGCCCACAGAAGGGCTAACTCTTGAGAGTTGGTGCGCTCAGTGTGGGCTCAGCACATCGGGCTGTCTCTACAGATGTAATGTGCTTTGTGGTGGCCTTTGAAAGCCGTCTGGTGTGCTGACAAAAGAGAGACACCCACCTGCCATCACCCTGGCACTGAGTTAGGAGTTGGCTGAAAATATGAAGGTGAGGATATGAACAATGAGAGGCCACACTGGCCTCGAGAGGGAAGAATCAGAACATAGGCAGGAGATAAAAAAGAGAAAATAGCTTGAAAGAAATGCTAATACCCAGAAGGAGCAGGAAAGTTTGCTTGAAGATGACAAGGAAGTCCAGCTGGTCAAAGCCGCTGCTTAGAAGGAGCCCTGCACACTGGGATTGAAGTGGCAGGACCAGAAGAGACTCTACTGTAACTCCTTCCTTATATTCCTGCAGGGGATGGGAGGAGAGAACCATAACTTTCTCTCTGCCTGCTGTTAAAGTAGTCATTTACAAATCTGTAAAGCTTCTCAAGGAAAAGGTCATGTTTTATTCATTTCTGTAATCCAAAGGCTGACCACTGTTATCTTGCCCATAGTTGCTGCCCAAGAAATCCCTGCAGAAGAAATGACTGAATAAATGGATACATTTAGACCCTCCTATAAGGCTATGGTTTTTCCTGTGGTCATGTATGGATGTGAGAGTTGGACTGTGAAGACGGCTGAGCGCCGAAAGAATTGATGCTTTTGAAGTGTGGTGTTGGAGAAGACTCTTGAGAGTCCCTTGGACTGCAAGGAGATCCAACAAGTCCATTCTGAAGGAGATCAGCCCTGGGATTTCTTTGGAAGGAATGATGCTAAAGCTGAAACTCCAGTACTTTGGCCACCTCATGCGAAGAGTTGACTCATTGGAAAAGACTCTGATGCTGGGAGGGATTGGGGGCAGGAGGAGAAGGGGACGACAGAGGATGAGATGGCTGGATGGCATCACTGACTCGATGCACGTGAGTCTGGGTGAACTCCGGGAGTTGGTGATGGACAGGGAGGCCTGGCGTGCTGCGATTCATGGGGTCGCAAAGAGTCGGACACTACTAAGCGACTGAACTGAACTGAATAATGCTACAGTCTTCCCAGGTGGCGCTAGTGGTAAAGAACCTGCCTGCCAGTGCAGGAGACATAAGAGACAAGGGATTGATCCCTGGGGTCGCAAAGATCCCCTGAAGAAGGAAATGGCAACTCACTCCAGTATTCTTGCCTGGAGGATCCCATGGACAGAGAAGCCTGATGGGTTACAGTCTATGGTATCACAAGAGTCAGACACAACTGAAGTGACTTAGGATGGGTAATGCCTGCTTCCCTGGTGGCTCAGACAGTAAAGAATCTGCCTCCAAGGCAGTGAGACAGGGGTTTGATCCCTGGGTCTGGAAGATCCCCTGGAGAAGGGCATGGCTACCCACTCCAGTATTCTTGCCTGGAAAACTCCATGGACAGAGGGGCCTGGCAGACTATAGTCCTTAGGGTCACAAAGAGTTGGACACGACTGAGCGACTAACACTTTCACTTTTATAATGTCTGGAGAAAGGGGTGGCAGAGGATGAGATTGTTAGATAGCATCACTGACTCAAAGGACATGAATCTGAGCAAACTCTGGGAGACAGTGGAGGACAGAGAAGCCTGGCAATAACAACATAATGCCTGGAATCTCAGAAGGAAGCAAAACCAGACCTGCCCTATAGAGGAGGGAGGGGACTCTCTCAATGAGGAAGGTGCTTACAAAATTCTCCCACTAGCCCTGAGCTTTGGAGTTAGTTGGAAATATGAAACAGGCAAGAGGACATTTCTCAGCCCTTTCTAGAACAAAATAGTTTGAATTCTCCCCTCCCCTTCTCTCCTATTTGGGGACCAGGACTCTAGTCCTTTACCCTTAGCAGCCTGAAACTGGCATTCAAAACCCTCCACAACCTGGTTGTGTATAACTCAGTGTCAACCAGAGAAACAGACCCAGTAGGAGGTGTATATTAAGGGATTTATTATAAGGAATTGGCTTATACCATTGCAGGGGCTGGCTGGACAAGTCTGAAATTTGTGGGCCAGTCACCAGGAAGGAGAGATTAGAATTCTACTAGTGGAATACCTTTATCCTCAGGGAAACTGAAATTGTCCTCTTAAGACATTTCAACTGATTGAATCAGACCCACCCAAATTGTCTAGGAAAATCTCCTTTACTTAAAGACAATCATTAGAAATATAAATCACATCTACCAAATACAGTCACAGCAACCCCCAGATTAGTGTTTGATACAATAACTAAGACCACTGCCTAAAAAAGTTGATACATAAAACTGACCATCATAAGTTTCTGAGTTGCTTTCTTGCCTGAGCTCCCAACATACCTTCCCTTACTTCACCTCCCCATCTGTGCATTTACCTGCCCCAAGGCCTTTGATAAACCTGAGACAGGAAAGGGGCAGGGCACAACCTTTAAAAGAATGACTTAGATGTTGAGAACACAATATAAACTGGTTAGAAGTAAGTAAGCCCAAGATGGTAGAAGAGTCAACTTCCACTAGAAGAGCTTGAACCTCATTAAATGCCCATTGTAATGCATCAACTTTCCTAAATGACACCCCTGGGAATTCCCTGGCAGTTCAGTGTTTAGGACTCTGCATGGGTTGGGAAGATCCCCTGGAGGAGGGCATGGCAATCCACTCCAGGATTCTTGCCTGGAAAATCCCATGGACAGAGGAGCCTGGAGGGCTACAGTCCATAGGGTTACAAAGAGTCGAACACAAATGAAGCGACTTAGCACACTCACACACGCAATTCCACTACAGGGGGCATGGGTTAGATCCCTAGATGGGGGAGTAAAATCCCGCATACCATGTGGTGTGCCAAAAAAAAAAAGAGAGAGACACACCCACCAGCGCCATGACAGTTCTGAGGCTAGCCATAAAAGACTAAAAAGTGGATGGTAACACAATTCCCTGGAAATCTCTGCCCCTTTCCCCAAATAGTTGGACTAATCCTAATCCTCCCACTCATTAGCTATGAAATTACTCAGCCCATAAAAACTAACCACCCCAAGGGTGAGGGAAAGGGTTGGTTAGGGAGTTTGGGATGGACATGTACACACTGCTATATTTAAAATGGATAACCAACAAGGTCCTACTGTATAGCACAGGGAACTCTCTTCAGTGTTATGTGGCAGCCTGGATGGGAGGGGTGTTTGGGGGAGAATGGATACATGTATCAGAGAAGGCAATGGCACCCTACTCCAGTACTCTTGCCTAGAAAATCCCATGGACGGAGGAGCCTGGTGGGCTGCAGTCCATGGGGTCGCTTAGAGTCTGACACGACTGAGCGACTTCACTTTCACTTTTCACTTTCCTGCATTGCAGAAGGAAATGGCAACCCACTCCAGTGTTCTTGCCTGGAGAATCCCAGGGACAGGGGAGCCTGGTGGGCTGCCGTCTATGGGGTCACACAGAGTCGGACACGACTGAAGCGACTTAGCAGCAGCAGCAGGATACATGTATATGTATGGCTGAGTCCCTTTGCTGTCCACTTGAAACTATCACAGCACTGTTAATTGGCTATACTCCAGTATAAAATAAAAGGTTGAAAAAAACTAACCATCCCATATTTCAGGGTCTCTCACTTTCTGAGATGGCCCACATTCTGTGGAATGTGTTTCTCCCAAGGCCTCTCACTTTCTGAGACAGACCGCATTCTGTCTGTGGCATGTATATTGTTAAGTAAAACAACTTTCATTTTACTATGGCTTGCTCTTGAATTCTTTCCTGCATGAAGCCAAGAACTCACAGTTCGTGGCCCATCCCAGGGACTCACCTCAGACCTGGGATGTGACCATCCTTTTTTCCCATGCAACAAACCTCACTAATCTTAAGAGACCCATTTCGTTCAAGACTCTTCCTACATCTTCTCAACTTGACTGCATTTCTCACACCCCTGCCCCCAATATTTAACCTTATTTCTGTATCTGTCTTGCATGCTAGGAAGAAAAGATTGTGTACTGTTTGCATTTCCGCCCTCCATATAGAAGCCCTGACATATAGAAGGATCTCAGCATATTTCTTTGGAATAATATCAAACTTACAGAACTCATCACCATTTACATATAACTCAGCACACTCTTCTCTAAATTTCGTATTTTAGGATCCTTATGCCAGCCTCACATACATTGTTCCTATTCTGATGACCTAATTTCCAGTAGTCATGCACAGATATGAGAGCTGGACCATAAAGAAGGCTGAGCACCTTTGATTGATGCTTTAGAACTGGGTGCTGGAGAAGACTCTTGAGAGTCCCTTGGACAGCAAGGAGATCAAACCAGTCAGTCCTAAAGGAAATCAACTCTGAATATTCAATGGAAGGACTGATGCTGAAGCTCCAATACTTTGGCCACCTGATGTGAAGAGTCAACTCATTGGAGAAAACTCATGCTGGGAAAGATTGAAAGCAGGAGGAGAAGAGGGTGGCAGAGGATGAGATGGTTGGATGGCATCACCAACTCAATGGACATGAGTTTGAGAAAATTCAGGGAGAGGGTGAAGGACAGGGAAGCCTGGCATGCTGTGTCCATGGGGTCACAAAGAGTCAGACATGACTGAGCAACTGAACAACAAATTTGGCCATGTTCATCCATCCCTAAAGGTCTGTGGACATTTTTTCCTGGATGACTTTAATTCAAGTCTCCTTTAAACTTTCTCCTCAGGATTACCTTACCTAAAATAAGGACTAAGACTCCCATGCCCCATGCCCTAAGGTTGTTTACCTTTCTAGAGAGAGAAAAATTGAATAAAGATAACAGCATTTTCCCCACACACATTTATATTCTGTAATTCTCTGATTAGGTGACTTAGTTTTTGCCCTAATGGGATCATTATTAGTTTTAATCCAATAAGCCCAGGGTTCTTTGATCATTTATATGGAGAGAAGATCCCTTGTGTTCATAAATTTCTCCAAGGGGTCCATGACATCCAAAAGGTTGAGATTTACATCTCTCATCCCTCTTCTTAAACCTACAGCTACTGGCCCAATTAAGGACATTACTAACTTACCCTCCCAAGCTGGTTTGCCTGCCTCCAATCTTCTCTTCCCTATTATTAACCCACACAGTTAAACTTGCCAAAAGCACAATTATGATCATGTCATTCCCTTATTCCAGAATAGTAAATGGCTTCCCATCACCTGCAGAATAAAATCAATATGGTACCTGATGCGCTAGTCAAGGCAGACTCCTTACCTTTCTTCAACACATCTACTTCCTCACCTTTTCTTCTTGTCAGGGGAGAACCACCTCCTCCCAATCATTGTCTGCTGTCAGCAAAAAAATTAATCAACAGTCGACCTAAGAAAGAATGAAAAATTTTATTCAAGTCAACCTGAGGACTGTAATCTGGGAAACAGTCTTTCAGACAGCACTAAGGACTGTTCTGCCCATCAGAGGTCAAAGCACAGTTATATAAGTTTTTGAGACATTTGTTGTTGTTCAGTTGCCCAGTCAGGGATTCCCTGGTGGCTCAGATGGTAAAGAGTCTGCCTGCAATGTGGAAGACCCAGGTTCAATCCCTGGGTCAGGAAGATCCCCTGGAGAAGGAAATGGCAAACCACTCCAAGATTCTTGCCTGGAAAATCCCATGGATGGAGGAGGCTGGCAGGCTACAGTTCATGGGGTTGCAAAGAGTTGGACACCACTGAGCAACTTCACCTTCAGTCGTCCAGTCATAGCTGACTCTTTGTGATCCCATGGACTGCAGCACGCCAGGCCTCCCTGAGACATAGAGATACATCAAATCACAGTTTGATTGACAGCTTACATAATCCTGATCTGTGCATACAAAGTGAGTAGTAGGTCATCATGACCCATCACAAGAATGAGAAGGAAGTTTATCTTCTAGAGAGGTCTGGTTAATAATAATAATAATACACACTAAAAGGGAAGGAGGAGGCCCAGATGGGCAGAGAAGAATTTTGTCTTGACACAAAATATGAATTTTATTTCATCACTGCCAAAACCCTGCCCATCCTTCAAGGCCTAGCTCATGTGCCTTCACTGCCAGAAAAACTCAGGATATCCCAGGTAGAGGAGACATTTTTTACCAGAGTCTGCATTATCACTTTGTTTGGGTTGCATGTCTAGTTGTACCTCCAAAATCCCTTTTTCCTCTGCATCCTGAGTACAAGACATTTCCTAGTCTTTCTTGCAGGTAGGTGTGACTTGCAACTAAGCTCTTGCCGTGTGACTAAGCTCATTCCAAAGGGATGTGATGGAAAATGAAATGAGCAATTTCCATAGCCCTTCAGTCAAGTCTGACTCTTTGCAACCCCAGAGACAGTAGCCCGCCAGACTCCTCTGTCCATGGGATTCTCCAGGAAAGAATATGGAGTTGCCATGCCCTCCTCCAGGGGATCTTCCCAACCCAGGGATCAAACTTGTGTCTCTTATGTCTACTGCATTGGCACTCGAGTTCTTTACCACTAGCACCATCTGGGAAATTCCACGTGACTTGATTAAAAAGAAATCCCTTCGCTGGACCTCTTCTCTTTCCTCCTTCCCACGGACTGGAAGGTGGATGTGCTCATGACATAGCATGGAGCAGAATGGTCCCATTGGCCTGGGAACATGTTATACAAGAGAGAAATAGTCTGTGTTCTTTGAGCCACTGTGTTTTAGGGTCTATGTTACAGCAGCTTGCTCTTTACCCAAACACAGAGTTCTGTAAGGTTGTGTATTAAATTGAACTGTGTCTTAAATATTTGTATAGATGTCTCATCTTCTTTACTAGGAAGTCATCTCCTAACTGGTCTCTCTGCTTCTTATCTTGTTCAGTTCAGTCACTCAGTTGTGTCCGACTCTTTGCAATCCCATGAATTGCAGCACGCCAGGCCTCCCTGTCCATCACCAACTCCCGGAGTTCACCCAAACTCATGTCCATCGAGTTGGTGATGCCATCCAGCCATCTCATCCTCTGTCATCCCCTTCTCCTCCTGCCTCCAATCCCTCCCAGCATCAGAGTCTTTTCCAATGAGTCAACTCTTCGCATGAGGTGGCCAAAATATTGGAGTTTCAGCTTTAGCATCGGTCCTTCCAAAGAACACCCAGGACTAATCTCCTTTAGAATGGACTGGTTGGATCTCCTTGCAGTCCAAGGGACTCTCAAGAGTCTTCTCCAACACCACAGTTCAAAAGCATCAATTCTTCGGCTCTCAGCTTTCTTCACAGTCCAACTCTCACATCCATATATGACCACTGGAAAAACCATAGCCTTGACTAGACGGACCTTTCTTGGCAAAGTAATGTCTCTGCTTTTGAATATGCTATCTGCTGCTGCTGCTGCTAAGTCACTTCAGTCGTGTCCGACTCTGTTCGACCCCACAGACGGCAGCCCACCAGGCTCCCCCGTCCCTGGGATTCTCCAGGCAATAACACTGGAGTGGGTTGCCATTTCCTTCTCCAATGCATGAAAGTGAAAAGTAAAAGTTAAGTCTCTCAGTCATGTCTGACCCTCAGCGACCCCATGGACTACAGCCTTCCAGGCTCCTCCATCCATGGGATTTTCCAGGCAAGAGTACTGGAGTGGGGTGCCATTGCCTTCTCCAATATGCTATCTAGGTTGGTCATAACTTTCCTTCCAAGGAGTAAGTGTCTTTTAATTTCATGGCTGCAATCACCATCTGCAGTGATTTTGGAGTCCAAAAAAATAAAGTCTGACACTGTTTCCACTGTTTCCCCATCTATTTTCCATGAAGTGATGGGACCAGATGCCATGATGAATGTTGAGCTTTAAGCCAACTTTTTTGCTCTCCTCTTTCACTTTTATCAACAGGCTTTTTGGTTCCTCTTCACTTTCTGCCATAAGGGTGGTGTCATCTGCATATCTGAGGTTATTGATATTTCTCCCTGCAATCTTGATTCCAGCTTGTGCTTCCTCCAGCTCAGTGTTTGTCATGATGTACTCTGCATATAAGTTAAATAAGCAGGGTGACAATATACAGCTTTGATGTACTCCTTTTCCGATTTGGAACCAGTCTGTTGTTTCATGTCCAATTCTAACTGTTGCTTCCTGACCTGCATATAGGTTTCTCAAGAGGCAGGTCAGGTGGTCTGGTATTCCCATTTCTTGAAGAATTTTCCACAGTTTATTGTGATCCACACAGTCAAAGGCTTGTTGCTTACACTCTATTCCTTTTAAGAGAGAAGTCAGCTCATGTCATTCTTTGGTAAAAACCCTTACTCAGTAATAGCAAAAATCCTTTAAATGAGCTTCACAGTCCTACATGGTTGACATCTTCCCACCCATCACTCTTATCTCACTGATCTTATTTTCTCTTACAGGTGTGCTCCACCTCCGTGGTCCCAATATTCACTCTGTACCAGACACACCAATCTCCTTACTAGTCTGTGAACAAGTTAGGTGCACTCCTTCCCTAGAGTTTTTGCTGTGCCTTCTGCTTGTCCCAGATATCAACAGGGCTCATTCCTTTATCTCCGTGAGGTCTTTGCTCAAATGTCACCTTCCCAGATAGGCCTTCTCTGACTCCCCTACTTAAAATTAGACTCTCCCTTTCCTCCACAACCACCATGGCACATTTCCCCTGATTTTTCTCCATATGGTTTATCACCACTTGATATATTACACAATTTCTTCACTTACATGTTTATTGTTTAAGAATGTAAACTCTATGAGAGCAGGGGTTTCTGATTGTTTACTACTACATTCTTGGTGCCCAGAACAGGCCTGGTACATTAGAATTATTCAAGAAAAATTTCAATAAATATTGAATGAACAAATTCCCTGGAGGCAAATATTTTATAGTCCCCTCAATGCCTAGTATACTGCCTTGTATGCAATGAAGCACTCAGTAAATATTTGATGAATGAATTGTGATGGAACACTGCTAATATTCTGCCTGTAGTCTACTTCCTTCTTCAAGTATTCCTGTACTCCTGGGCTTATATTGAATTTCTGAACTCATAAAATTATAACAAAAGGTCAGAAGGAGAGGTCCTCTGTGGGCACTGCTGAAAATGGCAGGAAGAGAAAGCTAGGGTGCTGCTTGAAATATTTTTTGCCTTTGCCACTTGGACAAATTCCTTTCCATCTCTGGTCTCCATTTCAACCGTATGTAAAATGAAGCTAGTAGACTAGATGATTTCTGAAGTCCCTTCTATTTTTACAGCTTGTAGTTATGAGCATTATGGCACTTCTAACTAAAATTGTATGATTCTAAAATTACATGATTTTTGTCTTACTTCTAACCCATGGTTGGGATATGCTTAATGAAAATGTGGTGTGAGAATAAAGGCTCTCTTTGGTCTAATTAGCTGGTATCATCATAAAAGTAATAAAATAGTGGTGTAAAACAACACATTAGCAACAGGTAGAATATGATGCTGAGGATAACATCAGGCAGATAGGACCAAAAACTAGGTTTTCTGACTCCTTCGGGGCTCTTTATCTGAAGTCCTATAAGTATACTGTACTTTCTTTCCTTTCCAAGGGTCAGATAAATCAGACCCTTTATCACCCAGATATTGTGGAAAATCCATACTCCAGCACCGGTTTGAACGTACTTCGTCCCAGTGCTAAAAACAAAATGTGACTTCTCTTGCAGTGTCTCTGGATGACTCAGGTAGCTTGCCCTCAGTCACTTTCCCCTTGGGACTTGTCTATCAGGCAAAGGGGATAGTGAAATTACCGGTTTACCCTTTGGATGAGCCTGTGCTATGGGCATCTGTCTGTGAGGCAATCATGCTTTAAGTTCAGCTCCATCCTTACAAAAAGATAAAAATCATGTCCAGAACTGTGGCTGCCATCCTGAGAAATATTTTTTAAAGAAACTGTAAAAAAGAAAAGAAAAAGGAACTGTAAACCAGAGCCAGGCTTACTTTCAGGTGCTGAAGTAAAAAAAAAAAAAAAAAAAAAAAAAGCGTGGCTGATTTTCCGCTTGCAGGAAAGATCTGGCCCTACGCGTCACCAGCATCCCTCCACCCTCATCCGAACCCGGGCTTCTAGGCGTTCTGCCCTCCCCAACTGCCTCGCTACAGGGAGCGGGGCGATTCGTTAGCCTCGCCCCCTTCAGGGCCTCCAGTCAATCCTCGAGACAGTCGGGGGTAGGCGGAACTACAATGAGGACCCGCCCCCCGCTACCGCTCAGCCAATCGGAGAGGGCTGGGTGTTAACTTCCCCTCTGACTCCGCCTACCCGGCGCTGGGCGATTTAGAGCCGCGCACCGGGCGGGAATGTAAGATGGCGGAGTAGAAACGCGAGTGCTTAGTACTGAGTCTCTGGGCCGACTCGGTTCGGGTCTCGGCGGCAGCACCAGTGATCGTTAAGCAAAGAGAGCCTAGGGTAGTTGGCCAAGATGCCGAATATCAAAATCTTCAGCGGCAGCTCCCACCAGGACCTATCCCAGAAGATTGCCGACCGCCTGGGCCTGGAACTGGGCAAGGTGGTGACTAAGAAATTCAGCAACCAGGAGACCTGGTGAGGATGAAGTTGGGACGCCGACCGGCCTCACCTGCCGGAGAGGCCAGGGCAACCGAGGGTAGGGGGATGAGGTCACAGCATGAGTTCCAAAGGGCCGGGTTTGGGGGGAAGGGGCAGCTCTGTGACGAGCGTGCCTCACGGGCTGTTTCCGTTATTTTACCTCTCGCGGGAGGGTCACGTTCATTCTCACTGTGAGGTGGGGTGGAGTCAAGATGGAGCAGGAGGCGAAGCTACTGGGTTTGAAGCCAAGGGCCGGAGGACCCAACGCGGGGATGGTGGCTTCCTAGAGCGGCTAGAGGGGAAGAACGCCTAGGCTCCGCGGTGGGGACACGTGGCTTTGCCGCTTAGCTGTTGAGCCATCCAGACTGGGTTCTCTTCTGCTCTTAGACCGGCTCGCTTGGGAGATGTACTGCGTACTGAACCCTCGTGGTGTTTCACCTAGTGTCTGAGAAGCAGCTTTTCAATTTGAAACCGTGATGATCGGATTTACTGTTGAGGGAACGTGACATTATGTGCTGAGGGCGCCAAAATTAATACTGAGGACTTCCTTAGATTGGCGAGTGTTGAATTTTCACATCTTTAAACTCGAAGTTAAATCTAGTCGCTTGAATAAAATGATGCGTTAACTGCATCCCGATTGCCAGCATCTTGGTTTGAGCTATCCAGAAAATAATAGGGAACCTTAATTCTGGAATCCTTGATCTTCCCAAGCGTAGCTGTTTGTAAAACAGTGCAAAAGCATATTTTTCAGAACCAAAGTCTATCCTGAACTTGCCCTCTTCTAATGTGTGGGGGATTTAAGAAACATTTTTATCCCTGAATATTAAGATAATAGAAGAAAGATAATGGAGTGGAAGGCTGGAAATGCATAGTTAATTGCAATGAATTTTTTGTCATTGCTTTGCTGATTACATTTGCTCCCTCCCCCCACTTCCACCATGCTCCTGAACCTTGGGGCCATCTTAGAGATAACTTGGTCACCAAATCCTTTCAGTACCACTTCCATCTAAGTCTAGAATCTTCTGGTTCTGATAAGGGTTTTTCTGTGTTTTGTTGTTACCCTGTTGATCAAGTCAGAGCAGTACCCACAGTCAGTCCTCTATTAAGGGGAAAATTCACACCAAACCTAATGAGTCAGTTAAATTAGTGAAGATTGCCTTGAACATTTTTTCCTAAGTGCTTTTGTTTTCCTTTTCTCTTCCCGAAGTGTAACTTCCCCTGTCCTTTGTAGACCCTGCTGGTAAAAGCATTCATCTGTAGTGGACAGCTTCCTTCTGGATGCTTGATCATCGTGCCATTGGTTGTGATGCAAATGATAGTGCAAGCCCTGATGCCATCTGTAACCAGACAATACCTTAGTCAAAAGGCTAGCCAAGCTGCTGTCTTTAGCTTTAACCACACCATTATGACTCATGGCCTGTAATAAAACAGGACCAGACTTTGAGAGTGGCAGTATAGCTAGGGGACCAGAATGATTTTCATTTGGAGGTTTTTTGTTGTTCTCTAGAGAACTGTGACTATTAAATCTTTTTTCTGTGCTTCCAGGAAAAATACAAAGACTTTATTTTCCCTGTGCACCCTCTGCCTACTGCACCACATCAGAACCTGAGGCTAAATTGGGAGAGGGGAGGAGGAGAACAGTTTAGTGGTCTACTGATGGATTTCTCTAAAATTGTCTGGAGTCCCAGTCTACTTCCCTGAGCTAAAAGGCTGATTTCATTTTTAAATAACCAGACAGTAACATGCTTGGAAGCATTGGATAAGATTAAGCCCAATGTGGAAAATTGCTGACTGGTTCGGTTGCTTTGTTTCTGGCTTTATCATTAGCTTTTTGGCTCCTTAGATGTTCTGAAATCTTCATTGAACATAATCGAATATGTTGCCTATGGAGCTTCCCCTCACCTCCCTCTCCCAACCTTTGGCTTTTCTGCACTGCAGAAGTGGTAATTGCTGCCCTGACTCTGGGATCTAAAGGTCATGGACAGGATAGCCCCTACCCACAGTGGGTGCTATGGGTCATTAGATGGGGAACTGCAGAGCCCATCCTCAGATGAGACTGTTTTGCTGCAATTTGGCACAATCTCAGGGGTTGATGCTCTCCTGAGTAGTTTTCTCGTGAAGTCAGGATCATCCTTTGCTGTCCAGTTTTTTTTTTAATTAATTTTTGGTTGCACTGGGTCTTCCTTGCTGTGAGTGGGCTTTTTCTATTTGCAGCGAGTAGCAGTTGGCAGGGGAGTGGGGTGGGGGCACTACTCTTCATTGCTGTGAACAGACTTCTCATCACGGTGGCTTGTCTTGTTGTCAGAGAAGGGCTTCAGTAGTTGGGGCACATAGGCTCAGTTGTTGCAGCTCCCGGGCTCTAGAACATGGGCTCAGTAGTTGTGGCACATGGGCTTAGTTGCCTCGTGGTGTGTGGTATCTTCCCAGGAGGGATCAAACCCATGTCCCCTGCATTGGCAGGCAGATTCTTAACCACTGTGCCACCAGGGAGTTCCTGCTGTCCAGTTTTTAAGGAGAAACATACATACATATGTGTGGGTGTATGGCACACAGATAGCTATGAAAGAGGTTGAGGGTTCAGGCTCTGGAATCAGAGAAGCTGGATTTGAATCCTAAGCCTTTCTTTGCCTCAGTAATCTCACCTGTAAAATATTATCTACCCAGAGTATTGTGGTGGCTCAGACAGTAAAGAATGTGCCTGCAATGTGGAAGACCTAGGTTTGAAGACCAAGGGAATGGCTCTATAAAACTATAAAATAATAAATTTGGGATTCCCAGGTGGCTCAGTGATAAAGAATCCAGCTGCCAATGCAGGAGACTCGGATTCCATCTCTGGGTCGGGAAGAACCCTTGGATGGGGAGATAGCAACCCACTCCAGTATTCTTGCCTGGAAAATCCCATGGACAAAGAAGCCTGGTAGGCTACAGTCCATGGGGGTCTCAAAGAGTTGGACATGATTGAGCATACACGTTTTTTAGAGTCTTTTGTGACAATTAAATGAGATGGCAGTAAAATTCTTAGAACATTGTCTTAACAGATTCTCAGTGTTGGTAAGGGATGGTGATGGTATTGCAAAAAATGTGGGGAATATAGGATAAAAGATGTCCCAATAATTCTACCACCCAAGATAAACTGTTCACATTTCAGTTTATGACCTTCCAGGTGTTTGTGTGTTTATATACTTTTTCAAAAAAGTATGGCATATTGTTTATAGCTTTCTTCACTCAGCACTATATTTTGAATACTTCTCTTAATATTTAGTCTCCATTGTTTTAAATAGCTGTACAGTCTTGTCATGATTTTACTATAATTTTAGATCACCAAGTCCCTATTCAATATTTATAATTTTTGATCTAATGCTTTTAAATGAAAACTCCTGGATCTCTAGAAGAATTACTAGGTTAAAGGGTATACACTACTTTTCAGGCTTTTTAATACTTATTGCCAAATTGATCTCCAAAAAAGTTGAACAAGTTTCTGCTATTAGTAATGGTGATACTAATAATAATAAATAGTGAGTGCTTAAAATGTACTAGTTCCTATGCTGAGTACTTTATACACATTTCACATTTAATCCCGTCAACACTGCTGTAAAAGATTACTCTTACAATCCCCATTTTATGGATGAAGGAACTACAATTCAGAGGGTAACTTGCCCACCTCTGGGGCAAGTCCTTTAATTTTTTTGCTGATACAATATTTATCTGGATTTTGGAACTTCTGAATGTATTAAGTTTTTTACCTGAGGTGTAGTTGACATGCAGTATTTATATAAGGTTTCAGGTGTACAACAAAGTGATAAATAATTTTTTAATGTTATAGTCCATTTATAGTTATTATAAAATGTTGGCTATATTCCCTGTGTTGTACTATATATCCTTTTAGCTTTATTTTATACACAGTAGTTTGTACTCTTAATCTCCTACCCTTATCTTCCCCCCTTTCCCTTCTTCATTGGTAACCACTGGTTGGTTCTTTGTATGTGATTCTGTTTCTTTCTTTCTTTTTCAGAAATATTTTGGCAGCATGCAGGCTCTTTGTTGTGGTGCGTGGGCTTAGTTGCCTTGCTGCACATGTGATCTTAGTTCCCCAATCAGGGATCTAACCTGCACTCTCTGCATTGGAAGGCAGATTCTTAACCATTGAACCACCAGGGAAGTCCCCTGGGTCTTTTTCTTTTTTTATTGTATGTACTAAATCAGTTCAGTCACTCAGTCATGTCCAACTCTTTGCGACCCCATGGACTGCAGCACGCCAGGCTTCCCTGTCCATCACCAACTCCCGGAGCTTGCTCAGACTCATGTCCATCGAGTCGGTGATGCCATCCAACCATCTCATCCTCTGTCGTCCCCTTCTCCACCTGCCTTCAATCTTTCCCAGTATCAGGGGCTTTTCCAGTGACAAAACATGGTCCACTGGAGAAGGGAATGGCAAACCACTTCAGTATTCTTGCCTTGAGAACCCCATGAACAGTATGAAAAGGCAAAAAGATATGTACTGAATGTTTGGACTCAATTCTCTTCAATATTGTTAAATAACTTTGTTTTATTTGGTTACTCTAGATAGGCTGAAAGGGGGGTGACTAACCTTGGTTACCTAGGATTTTCCTATAGTTAATCCCTGTTTTGCATGTGCCAGCACCCATCTAAATTCTTGAGATTTTCTTAAAAATACCACCAATTAAAAGGCATTTTTAAATTCACTTTATTTTCTGTTTTGTGTTTAAACGGAATGGATGGAACTAGTCATCTGGCCTCCCCAGAACAGCTGAGAGAATCACTGGCCCAAAGCCAATTTGGAGAACATGCCATTGACTAGGAGAAGGAAATGGCAACCCACTCCAGTATTCTTGCCTGGAGAATCCTGAGGATGGAGGAGCCTGTTGGGCTGCCATCTGTGGGGTTGCATGGAGTTGGACACGACTAAAGTGACTTAGCAGCAGCAGCAGCCATTAGCTAGAGGGAAAGAGCAAGAAGTGTTACCTTTCAGTTGCTAAACCAGGTCTTCCTACCTGGTTTAAAAGCAAACAGGTTTCAGGCACACCATCAATTCTTCTGCCATACATCACTGCCTAACTTATTATCTCTGAGACTTAGAGGAAACCAAAAGAATAATATTAAGGTTTTTTGAGGATTCATTGAACTGTTTATTGACCAAGCTGTATAATCTAAGTGTAGTTCCTGGGCTTTTGAAAAAGACTTTATGAAAGTACATCATAGTACTAATTGGAGGAAAAGATTGGTCTTGATTAGTGAGATTGGAATTGCATACTGTAAAACAAGGACAGTGTCCTAATTTACATGTGCTACTTTTATTTTTCATATAGTTAAATAACTTTTTCTAGTTATTAAATGCATGTCTGGTCATAACATCCTTCTGTGCTTGAAAGGTAAGTGCTAGTCCTAAGTTTGGCTTTGGGAAACGGCCGCACTGTTGGTTGATTATCCTTAGGTGATATAATACAAAAGTGGTACAAGTTGGCAGTGAAAATTTAATTTTGTAATTAATGCCTTGCCTGCTTTCAAGAAAGGTTTAGTGTTTCATGATACTCACAGATACAAAAAGTTAGATAAGTACAGCAGAAACCTATTAGAACAAAGGACTTTAGTAACTATGTGAAGAATTTGGCATAAAGTGATTACTGAAGTTTATTTAGTGTTACTTTAACTGTATCCCTTGGCTTCCTGGCAGCCAAAGGGATAAAGGCATAAAGGCTTGTGCAGTAAATGATGTAATTTTTATTTTCATAACAATCTTTAGATACTACTTCCAGACACACAATTCTACGAATTTTTGGGGTGGGATCCTTAAATAATGATACCCAGTAACATAATGAACAATGTAAGCAATTTTTTATATTGACTTTGATAGTGGAGGCGTTTGTTAAAAAGAGATAAGCGACCATGGGGTATGTTGCTTTCTGGCCTTATTTGATAAAAAGACAGCTTTAGAGTTGTAGATAATTAGCCTGTCCCTTATACTGTCTTAGATCAGTTGTCAAACTGCTCTTTCCTGGCTCCTAATCCAGCAGTCTGACTGGTGAGTGAATGGAGCACAGATGATTCTCTTAGTGTTCTTGACTCAAACGAGAGCCATAGGCTTCCTATACCACATATGGAAGATCCAATTGGCTTTTGTGGGCAATCAATGTGCCTGACTTTCATTCTCCCCCAGAGAAGTGGAGAGCTATGTCTTGGACAAGGAGATGATGTAGTGGGGATGACAGTGGGCAGGACTAAAATTTTCTTGAGTTTTGAAGTTGCTCAGATATTTGAAATACTACTTTGTCAGGACCATAGAGTTGTACGCCATAAAGCATAGAAGGGACTCTTAGCCTGGAACCTCTCAAAGGGCAGGCAGTGTTGGTAAAGGAGATTTGGAATTACCTTGAAATTCCCTCGGCCTCTTGTTTGGCCCACCTCAGTGAGGAACTTGCAGAGCAGGTGTTACTGAATTCTATCCATTTGAGTGGTATTTTTTTAAGTTAACATATAATCAATATAAAAATCAATACATTTAAAAAATTTTACTGTCTTCACAGGAAGGTATGGTATTAATATTACTTCGCATCTCAGTTCCCTTCCTCAGTTGCAGTAGCCACATCCAAGTGCTCAATAACCACACAAGGCCAGTGACTCCCACAATGAACAGTAGTGCTCTTGGGCCTACTTTTGGACAACATGCAAGTTGTTCTTCCAGGAAGCTTTCCCTGGTCCCCTCCTGCCTGCCCATTTGAATTTAGAACAACGTCTCCTGAAAGCAATTTTGGCATTAGCGTAGTTGACGTTGCCGACAGATTTAGTTGTTTCTTTCTTTTTTAAAAATATTTATTTGATTGCACCAGGTCTTAGTTGTGGCACACAGGATGTTCAGTCTTCCTGAGGCATGTGGGATCTTTAGTTGTGCCATGGAGGATCTAGTTCCCTGACCAGGGATTGAATATGGGCTCCCTGCATTGGGAGTGTGGACCACCAGGGAAGTCCCTTTAGTTGCTTTTCTTTTTTTTTTTTTTAATAATTTTAAAAATGTATTATTTTTGGCTGTGCTGGGCTCTAGTTGTGTGCGGGCCTCTCATTGTGGTGGTGGAGCCTGGGCTCTATCATTGTGGTGGTGGAGCCTGGGCTCTAGGCTTTGCAGCTTCAGTAGTTTCAGCAGGTGGGCTCAGTAGTTGTGGCTTGTGGGCTCTAGAGCACAGGCTCAATAGTTGTGGTGCATGGGCTTAGTTGCCCCATCCCATGTGGGGTCTTCCCAGATCAAACTCAAGTCTCTTGCATTGGCAGGCAGATTCTTTACCACTGAACTACCAGGGAAGCCCACTTTAGTTGTTTCTTAAGGCTGATCTTGGTGATTAATAGATGTCTGTTCAACTATGTCTTAGGGTCCACAAAATTGATGTTTGGCTCATTATGTTCCTTGGCATCACTATTTCAGGACCCCACCATAAAATTCTTTGTAGCCATCAAATCCTGGTGAACTCATCAGGTTGTAGTTCCACCCCCATTAAATATCTGTCAGCTGAGTATCTGTTAAAGGGATGAGCAGATCCGTCAAAACCTTTTGAAGAAACATGTTGGACCCACTTACCTCTAGTGTGAGGTGAGTTAGTTTGTGAGGGACAATCAACAGTCTTCTGAATTCACAACATCAGGCCTGCAGAAGGTTAATATTCTGCCTTAAAGTGAGCGGATTCAAGGGGGATGCTAATCCTGAGTGGTATTCATTCACTCATTCATTCATTCTTTGTGTTATTGGCACTGGCCGGTTGGGCATGACAGATCCAGTTCCTGCCTTCATGGAGCTGGCTTGCATTCTAGTAAGGGTGACAGATAAACAAGTGCGTAATATATAAGGTGATGAGAAATTGTGATGTGTTCTGCAAAGAATAACCAGGATAATGAGAGAATACCTGGGGAGAGTCACTTTATTTATTTAACTCAGTTATAGAACATTTTAAACATACCTGCAGAAGTAGAGAGAATAAATGATCTTCCTACCTTGCACCCATCACCCAGTTCAGTTTAGTTCATTAGGTCAGTCGTGTCCAACTCTGTGACCCCATGGACTGCAACATGCCAGGCTTCCCTATCCATCACCAACTCCAGGAGCTTACTCAAACTCATGTCCATCAAGTCGGTGATGCCATCCAAGCATCTCATCCTCTGTCATCCCCTTCTCCTCCTGCCCTCAATCTTTCCCAGCATCAGAGCCTTTTCCAATGAGTCAGTTCTTCGCATCAGGTGGCCAAAATATTTGAGTTTCAGCCTCAGCATCAGTCCTTCCAATGAATATTCAGGACTGATTTCCTTTAGGATGGACCAGTTGGATCTCCTTGCAGTCCAAGGGACTCTCAAGAGTCTTTTCCAACACCACAACAAACTGTGGAAAATTCTTAAAGAGATGAAAATACCAGACCACCTGACCTGCCTCCTGAGAAATCTGTATACAGGTCAAGAAGCAACAGTTAGAACTGGACATGGAACAACAGACTGGTTCCAAGTAGGGAAAGGGGTACGTCAAGGCTATATATTGTCACCCTGCTTATTTAACTTATATGCAGAGTACATCATGAGAAACGCTGGGCTGGATGAAGTACAAGTTGGAATCAAGATTGCCTGGAGAAATATCAATAATCTCAGATACGCAGATGACACCATCCTTATGGCAGAAAGTGAAGAACTAAAGAGCCTCTTGATGAAAGTGAAAGAGGAGAATGAAAAAGCTGGCTTAAAGCTCAACATTCAGAAAACTAACATCATGGCATCTGGTCCCATCACTTCATGGAATATAGATGGGGAAACAATGGAAACAGTGAGAGACTATTTTCTTGGACTCTTAAATCACTGCAAATAGTGACCACAGCCATGAAATTAAAAGACACTTGCTCCTTGAAAGAAAAGCTATGACCAACCTAGACAGCATATTAAAAAGCAGAGACATTACTTTGCCAACAAAGGTCCATCTAGTTAAAGCTATGGCTTTTCCAGTAGTCATGTATGGTTGCGAGAGTTGGACTATAAAGAAAGCTGAGCACCGAAGAATTGATCACCTGGTTCAGCAGTCATCAATTCATGGCTAATCTTGTTTCATCTAATATTCCGCCTCCCCACACTCCCCATAATTGGATTATTTTGAAGCAAACCTCGATATTCTGTCATATCATCCGCATACATTTCATTGACCACAATACCATTTTCACACCTAAAACAAATTAACAGTAATGTGGTTTTTTTAACAGTTGCTTGAATTAGTATGCAAATAAGGTTCACACAGTACAATTGGTTGATATTTTTAAAGTCATTTTTAATCTTATAGGTTCTCGGGGAAGTCACTTGTTTTAAGATGGTCAGAAATGATATTTTGATTGGAGACCTAAGAAATTAATGAGTTAGTTGTAGGAAGAGCATTCCAGATAGTGGGAATATGTGTGCAAAGGCGGGAAAGGGTGAATCAAGGAATGTAAAGGAAGACGGTTTGACTGATGCCTACTAAACTAGGGAGAAAATATTTTTCCAGATGAGCTACTTCTCAAGTTAACCTCAAACTAGAACTCATTTCTCAGAAAATATTAATACAATCGGACTAGTTTCTTTTGACTTATTACAGAAGTGCCTGTTTTAAGATATATTGGATTGGCCAAAAAGTTCTTTCCATAGAATGTTACAGAAAAACCCGCACAAACTGTTTGGCCAACCCAGTACTTTTATGACCTCAGCTTTCACTGAGGGCTGCAGTAATTTACTCAAGTATACACAAGGTATAATAGTACACATTTTGTTAAAATAGAATTTTGAAGTCATCGTAGATTAGCATGGAATTGTAAGAAATAACACAGAGAGATCCTGTGTACCCTTTATGCAGTTTTCCCAAGGTTCCCTACTCTAGTTTTTCCAAACTGTAGTTTTCTTGGCTGTTGCTCTTGTATAATGCAACCACCAAGATATTGACATTGATAGAGTCAAGAAAAAAAAAAACCATTCTGTCATGGCAAGGATCCTCCCTGTTGCCCTGTTGCAACCACACCCTTTTTTGTCTTCGTCCTCCTCTGTAGTTTTCTTTTTTTATATTGCCTTTGTCTGGCTTTGGTATCTGGGTAATACTGGCCTCATAAAATGAGTTGCAAAGTATTCTCATCTATTTTCTTGAAAAGATTATGCAAAAATCAGTTTTTATTTATTTATTTATTTGGCTGTGTCAGGCCTTAGTTGGGGCACGTGGAATCTAGTTCCCTGACCAGGGATCTAACTTAGGCCCCCTGCATTGGCAGCTTGGAGTCTTAGCCACTGGACCACCAGGGAAGTCCCCCAGATTCGTGTTAATTCTTTAAATGTTTGGTAAGCTTCTCTTGTAAAGTTATTTTAGGTCAGCCTTTCTAGAGGTTTATCAATTTTATTGATCCCCCCCCCCCACCCCCGCCACCAAGAGCTTTTTGTTTCAGTGGTTTTTCTTTATTGTTTTACTGTTTCATTGGTTTCTGCTCTTATGTCTGATTTCTTCCTTCTGCTTATTTTGGGTTCATTTTGCCCATTTTTCAGTGCCTGAAGGTTTATCTCCAGATATTCCAAACTAATATGTTTTTGTCTTTGTTTGGACTACCGTGAATTTCAGCATCCCTGTTCTAACTGGTTTCTGGTTTGATTTTTACCATTTGCTTTTATTTTTCTTGCTTTACAATATAAAGTAACACCATACTTTTAAAAAGTAGGATCCTTACAACTGTTACTTGGATTGGGAACAAATAAGTTTTAAATAATAATTATCTCTGATATCAGCTTCGGACAATGGAATTATGTCCTGTTGAAGTTTTCCTCTTCATCAGTACAGGTTATTAACTGTTCTGATCTACTTGCCTACACAAGCATGCATGTACAGATACCCACACACTCCCCTCTCCCCCGCGTCACCTACGATATTAACTGGGGAAATGGTTTTGCTTTGAGGTATCACTGAGGTTATTTTTAAGAAGTTATTTTTGGTAAGGATCCAAGTACAAATATTAAAACTTGCCTTTTATAGTAAAATATAGCCTTACTCCATAATTAGAGTAACTTCCCATGAAATTCTTTAAAATAAGACTTACTAATTGGACCACAGTACAGTTAGCATAGAATGAAGGCAAGGACCACATCTGTTCTCCATCGTGTCCCTGGCACCTAGCACAGTGACTGGCATGTGAACATTTGTTCAGTGAACTGCCAGTGTGGTAGACGTGGTACGGTCTTCTGTAGAAGGCATCATTCTAAAACAGTAGTGATTCATTCCTTGTATGAGCTTTCTGATTCCTTTATTATATACTGATGACAGTCATAGATGCTGTATATAATTTGCATTCACACATATGAAATGAGGTACAGCCTGCTTACTGAAATTATGGTCCAATTACTAAGTACCTTAGCCAATTTTTTTCATGTTGTGTCACCTATAAAAACAGGTATAGTACACTGGAGTAAACAGGCAGTACACGGTTTCTGGTACAGGGGCTCCTCCAGGGGAATCTCCTGTAATCCATTCATAGCATACTAGTGGGGAAGCTGTGATTTTTAGACTTTACTGTAGATGTACAGTATAGTGCTTTAAAATCTGTTTTTGTTGTCCTTCCTTTTCCTATAGTGTGGAAATCGGAGAAAGTGTTCGTGGAGAGGATGTCTACATTGTTCAGAGTGGCTGCGGTGAAATCAATGACAATCTCATGGAACTTTTGATTATGATTAATGCCTGCAAGATTGCTTCAGCCAGCCGGGTTACTGCAGTCATCCCGTGCTTCCCTTATGCCCGGCAGGATAAGAAGGATAAGGTAGGAGTGGAATCTCTCTTTTTTTTTTAATTCTTTCTTTTCTTAAATCAGGAGAAGCAGGAGCACTTGCCCAAAGCCAAAAAAACTTCCTTAATTATCAAATGTATATTTAGAGGATATTATTTTTTTATCCTAGGCATTACCTGATTTTCTAAACAATTGATGTGATTGCTTTGTATAAAGCAACACATTTGCAGTCTGTCTGTTTTATCCCAGTCATACATATGTGACTTTTGGCTAACTCAGTGCTATTTTTTTCATTGTATCAGTAAGACTAAGCACCAGCTCCCATGGAGTAGAGTATTTTTTTAAACTGGTAGATCCTCTGGGACCCTCTTGGTTATAGTTGTGACCTCTTCGTATAACTTGAAGTCTGTTACAGGAATACACACATGCACACCTCACCTTCTTTGGAGTATTAGAAGATAAAGCATATAGGTAAAACTTTGCCGGTCCATGGTAATTGATGCCCAAATTTTATTAATATGTACGATACCTGGGAGAAGCCTAGATATTTTTATTTCAATAGAATACAGTGCTGCTAAGACAAAGATCATGGCATCTGGTCCCATCACTTCATGGGAAATAGATGTGGAAACAGCGTCAGACTTTATTTTTTTGGGCTCCAAAATCACTGCAGATGGTGACTGCAGCCATGAAATTAAAAGATGCTTACTCCTTGGAAGAAAAGTTATGACCAACCTAGATAGCATATTGAAAAGCAGAGACATTACTTTGCCAACAAAGGTTCGTCTAGTCAAGGCTATGGTTTTTTCTGTGGTCATGTATGGGTGTGAGAGTTGGACTGTGAAGAAAGCTGAGCGCCGAAGAATTGATGCTTTTGAACTGTGGTCGTGGAGAAGACTCTAGAGAGTCCCTTGGACTGCAAGGAGATCCAACCAGTCTATCCTAAAGGAGATCAGCCCTGGGTGTTCTTTGGAAGGAATGATGCTAAAGCTGAAACTCCAGTACTTTGGCCACCTCATGCGAAGAGTTGACTCATTGGAAAAGACTCTGATGCTGGGAGGGATTGGGGGCAGGAGGAAAAGGGGACAACAAAGGATGAGATGGCTGGATGGCATCACTTACTCGATGGATGTGAGTCTGAGTGAACTCCGGGAGTTGGTGATGGACAGGGAAGCCTGGCGTGCTGCAATTCATGGGGTGGCAAAAAGTTGGACACGACTGAGCGACTGAACTGACTGAAGGAGTAGAGTGTAGGACATGGGCCTTGTTATTTTATGGTGCAGTCAGGTGTGTTTACCTGTTATTTAAGGGGATTGAGGTTACTGGAAGTTTGGCCTCCGGATGAGTAAGGGGAGTGGTGTAATTAATAAAATAAAACTATACTTTTCATCCTTTGATGTGCCTTTAAATGTTGACATGTTAGATGTTGCACAGGTTTGAGTATGTATGTCTTAAAAGAGATTTTAATACAATTCTTTCAAAAAAATTTGTATACAGTCTGCCTAATTTAAATAATTGAGCATTGGAAAGACTTTAATAGGCTGAAAATATGTACATGAAGAAAGTGAAAGGTTGGGAAGGTTTTTTCTGACGTATGTATCCTGATTTGGAAAAATGATATTCCACTTCCTATTTGTGCCAGATTGTGATGAACTAAAAATCAGTGGCTATGTCACTTTGTATGAATTTTCTGGTAGCTCAGTGCCCTAATCACAATAGGTATACAATAAATAAATGCTCCTTGAGCAAATGAATTGTTTTTCAGATTGGCTTTTTTTCCTCTTTCCTTCCCTCCATTTAGAGCCGGGCTCCAATCTCAGCCAAGCTGGTTGCAAATATGCTCTCTGTAGCAGGCGCGGATCATATTATCACCATGGACCTTCATGCTTCTCAAATTCAGGTATCATTGGGAGCTAAATATTAGCTTAGGGATTATTAGGGATTAGACATGGGGTAAGAGAGGACTGAATGCTGAAAACCACAGGGAAGCAAAAACTGCCCAAGTGCAGCTCAGATAAACTAGACATTGATGGCATTTTCAACATCCTCACCTGAAGCATAGTTCATGGTCTTAGTCATGTGGGCTGGTTGTACAGGGAGGCAGTTTGGGATTCTGGGAAGAGCGTAGTAGGCTTTGGCATCAGTCTGAGTTTGAATACTGGCTCTGACACAAACTTTGTAACCTTGGGCAGGTTATTTAACTTCTCTGAATACACACTGCTTTGTTATCGTGAGTATCAAATAAGATATAAAATTCATAGTGAAACACCTGGCTCATGAAAGATATGAAATAAATGGGAGTTGTTATTGTCATCATTAAATTTAGATCCATAGATATTGGAGCCTACTTTCTAGCATTAAAAGAGTTTGGGGAGCAGAATACTACCTTATAGTTGATACTTTTTAAAGAGACTTTGAAATCATTATCTTTGGAGGCTTCTGGGAATTCAGTGAGATACAGGCCAGATGATTATATAGCCATTTTATAGAAGAGAGACAGATTAGTTGTGAAGTACAACAAATCTGTAGCAACTAGTATTAGAACACAAATCTCCTGACTACTAGTTACTGTGACCATTTATTATAAATGCCTTCCACTAGGTTTATATACCATAGCATCTCTAACTGGTTTACCAGTTAGCTTTGGCTCTCTTAACAAGCCAGCCCAACACTGAGTGGCAGAAGGTAGTAAGTATGTATTACCCCATGGGTCTGCACATTGGCTGGGTATTTCTGATCTTGGCTGGACTTGGGTGTTTTCCTCAGGAGCTTGTTCATGTGTCTATGGTCAGTTGTGGGTTAGCCGGGGGCTCACTTTGTGGCTGGGCTTTCTTGCACAACCCACACTCTAGGAGTCTGCTTTTACAGTCTGCCATACCAGGCATGTTTTCGGATCAGTTTGAATGTTCCAGTAAAATATTCTTTGGGCAAGTTACTATTCTCTTTGTGTTCATTATTTGTAAATGGAAGAGAAGGAAAACAAGCCAAACTGACCCAGGTTCTTTCTTTCTGCAGGGCTTTTTTGATATCCCAGTCGACAATTTGTATGCAGAGCCAGCGGTCCTCAAGTGGATAAGAGAGAACATCTCTGAGTGGAGGAACTGCACAATTGTCTCACCTGATGCTGGAGGAGCAAAGAGGTATGGTTGAAATTCATACTATTCCCAATGTACTGGGGAAAGTTTTCAGACAGTTGTGTCAGAAAGTGATCTTTTGTTGTTGAACTGAGTTTTTCTTTTCTTGAAGTATAGTTGATTTACAGTGTTAAGTTTCAAGTATACAGCAAAGTGGTCTGAAAAAGACTATAAAGACTACATATATATAAAGTCTTTTTCCAATTCTTTTTCAGTATAGGTGATTACAAGATACTGAGAAGCAACAGTTTTTCAGTATTTGGATGTTCTGATAGCTTAGGACACAGGCTGGATATGGTTTTACTCACTCTTTTACTGGTCTGAGTCACTGCCTGAAAGATAAGATAGCAGCAGAGGGGCACAAAATAGTCTGGCATCATGGGCTTGACCAAAACCCATTAGTGACTCAGCACTGCAGGGTCAGTGACAGCACTATGGCCCATTAGGAGGAGGAGGCAATTTGATTTTCTAATGAATGCCACTTGCTATCAAAACCCATGATGATAGTGAACAAGTAAGCTTTTACATGGACTTCCCCTGTGGCTCAGCGGTAAAGGATCCGCCTTCAATGCAGGAGACATGGGTTCAATCCCTGGGTCAGGAAGATCCCTCAGAGGAGGGCATGGCTACCCACTCTAGTATTCTTGCCTGGAGAATCCCATGGACAGAGGAGCCTGGCAGGCTACAGTCCAGAGGGTCACAAACAGTCGGACACACTGAAGCAGCCTAGCACTCATGCACAAGCTTTTACATATCTCTTAATGTTGTTGGCTAAACCATTTAGATCTTTTGAATTAGAATACTAAGCAGGACGGAAAAGAAAGTGTGGTGATTTTATTTAAGCCAAGCGCTGAACATTCGAAACAAACTGATTGCCAGGGATCGCTAGTTGCAGTGCTTCAGCTCATGTGGTACAGACTAAGAGCTTTTCATTTCCTTAGTGGCTCACTCATTAGTAATGCATTCAGAAGTGTGACACATGTTCTTCTTGTTGTGGAAATAGAATGAAGAGCTACAAAACACAGATGATTAGGAAATGCCAATTCACATCTTTGCAAAAGCCATTCAAATTTTCAATGACTATTTCTCAACGACCTCTTTATTTCAGGAACTTCAACAGAACTGATAACCTGAGAGCTTGAGTTCTGTTCTCCAGCCAGATGCATGGCTTTGCGAGTCCCTTGTTGTTGCTAGTTACCATCTGTAATACTAGAGATAGAGCCTAAAACACATCCCCCTCACAGTGGTTGTCATACTTGTGAAGATCATCTTCTACAGAGACTGAGCAAACAGTCTCATTTGAAATAAGTAATCAAGCACAATTTTCTTTCCAAAGTTGGGTATAGAAAAACTGCCTTCAGTAGATGGTTTATTGCTCCATAATTTTGTTTACTGTTTTCTTTTTTAAATTATTTATTACTGTACTGGGTCTTCATTGCTGCTCTCGGACTTTCTCTAGTTGTGGCAAGTGGGGGCTGGTTGTGCTGTGTGGACTTCTCGTGGTGGTGGCTTCTCTCGTGGAGCACAGGTTCAGTAGTTGTGGTGCATGGGCTCAGTTGCCCTGAGGCATGTGGAATCTTCCTGGACCAGGGATCCTATCCATGTCCCCTGCATTGGCAGACAGATGGTTAACCAGGGAAGTCCTGTAATTTTCTTTTAGAGATGGAATCTTTTCAAAGTGAGTGGCTATCACATCTGTCTTGGCAGGGTTTGGGGACTAGGTAGAAATGCCTGTGCAGTTGTGACTTGCATGTAGTTCTCCCCTCAAGGATATAGGGAGTGACTTTTTTGAGCCCTTTACACTTTGTCGGTCACTGAGTTTGTTGGCCACTGAGTATGGATGGCTTAGGATGCTTGAACTAAGTGATTATGCATTTGCCTCATCTAAGTAATCATTCCAAGCAGATTGGTAGCTCTTGATGTTATGTGCCCGCACAGTGGGGATGGAGAGCACACAGGATATGGGTCGTTTAGGTCAGGTGCAGATGCTGCCTAGGTTGTGGTCCAAGTCTTGTCTGTTCTCTATTATATGGTCACAGCTTCTCCCGTATTTTGCACAAACTCAAAATATGTGAGCATAGTCACAGGGGAAATAGGACTTGATACTTGGTTGGATCAGCACTACAGTAAAAAACAAAGCCCAAAGCACAGGCCTCTTCACATATAACAAGATGGCAGGGTGGAATGTGGCCACAGATGTCACAGGCAGCAGTCATACACTGAATGGATTGCTGATGGAGAGATTACGTGGTACTTTGTCACCAGACAGATTTGTCTTCTATCCCACCTTCTAGTCTGGTTTGTATTACCTTGTAATTTAAACAAAAGGAATTCTGTTTTGATTTGGAAATCCTTTGGTCTGTACAGCAAGATGCCCAGTTTGCCTGCTTAATTGGTATAACTTTCTTTCTAGCAGTCATTAAAGGAACTCCCAAGCTTGGTGTCCAGGTACAGTTGACATTGACAGTTGGTAGATCACTGAACAGAGTGTGATGAGGGCACAACAGAACAGGCTGGGCACTGCTTCTCTCCCCCCAAATTCAGGTTCACTTCTCACCACATTTGCATGTCATAATGGGACCATCTACGCTCCTGGCATTAGTTAACCAAGTCGTATATCTCTCCACTTCTGCTGCCGGCCCAGTTAATGAACATGCCCTAACATTCATTATACTGCTTCCTGGGATTGGTTTGAGTTGTCTATCTCCTACTGTAACCCAGAGTGAATTTTAATCTAAGTTTGACTAATAATTCATAAACTGCTCTTAGGATGTGGGACGCATCTGCCTACATCTTGGAGTATGGAGGCATTAGTCTATGAAACCCAATTTGTGATGCCAATTAATTGCAGTTACTTTCTTCCAACCTTGGGACCTGTTGAGTTTCATGGAGTATTCTCACCTAGAAAATAAGTCCGTCCTTTAGTTCCTTTCTTTGTCTTAAGATACACACACACAGTGGTTTTAAGTGAGGTTTTACCTGTGAATACCCTGTGTTGCAGAGTGACTTCCATCGCAGATCGGTTGAATGTGGACTTTGCCTTGATTCACAAAGAACGGAAGAAGGCCAATGAAGTGGACCGCATGGTGCTCGTAGGAGACGTGAAAGACCGTGTGGCCATCCTCGTGGATGACATGGCTGACACTTGCGGCACAATCTGCCATGCAGCTGACAAGTGAGTGCCTGCTGGTGGGGCTGGGCGCTGGATGTGAAAAACTACTGCCTGATGCCCTAAGCCTGTTGATTTTCTTTGCAACTCAATTTAGGGAATTCTAACTGACTGTTTTGTCACCCTAGGCTTGAATTGCAATGCATGTAAATTGATGAGTATTCTTACTTTTTTTTCTCTAGTTGCTTAGTTTTATTTTTCCTTGTTATTGTGCTAGACTGTATACAACATGAAATTTGACATTTTAACCTTTTTTTTTGGGGGGGGGGGTGTCGTGCAGCTTGTGGGATTTTAGTTCTCTGACCAGGGATTGAACCCATGCTCACAGCACTGAAAACAGAGTCCTAATCACTGGATCACCAGGAAATTCCCCATTTTAATCATTTTTAAGTGTGCAGCTCAGTGACATTAGTTATAGTCACAATGTTGTGCAACTATCACCACCATATTTCCAAAACATTATCTCATCTCTCTGAGTATTGTACTTTTTTTTTTTTACCATACTTTGTGGCTTGTGGGATCTGTTTCCTGACCAGGGATTGAGCCTGTGCCCTCGGCAGTGAAAGTGTATGGAGTCCTAACCACCAAACTGCCAGGGAATTCCCTGAGTAATCTACTTTTGATAGTTCTTTAAAACAGGTTAAGGTAAGAAATCCATAGTCCTGAGCAGACAGAAATATATTCCCATTTTTATATTTTATCTAAGCTGAAAACCCTGGCCTTAACCTCTAGACCATTTTTGCTGCTACTTCCTTCATTCTTATTCCTTCTCATTTGCCTGCACTGTTCTGAATTACCTTGCCTCTCTTCTCTGCTGCCATTCACCAGTCTCTTACCTCCCAGTCCATCTTTCACATTGCTGCCCCACTGGCTTATCTTCCTAAAACTAGATTCCACTCATGCCTCCTTTAAAACTCTAAGTGGCTACCCATTGCTTATAATCCAAGTCACTATGGACAGCATTGTTTCTCATAATTTTTAAAAATCTCATATATATTTGTTGTTGTTTAATGGCTAAGCCATGTCTGACTCTTTTGCAACCCCATGGGCTGTAGCCTGCCAGGCTCTTCTATCCATGGGATTTTCCAGGCAAGAATACTGGAGTGGGCTGCAATTTTCTTCTCCAGTGTGTGTGTGTATATATATATATGTGTGTGTATGTGTGTGCTAAAAAACAAAACTTGTATGTGGAGTGATTTCCTGGCTTGGATCCTGGAGTATGCATTTATAAAACTCCTTTTATCATATTAGTAAGATAATGCTAATTGCTTATAACAGATCAGCTCCCTTAACACAGTAAAGTTACTTGTTCATGGTATTCTCCAGTGCAAGTATGCCCCTTTCTGTCTTATGGCACTGCATCTTTAACATTTCCATTGTGGCCAGCCAGAAAGGGAAAAGAGCATGGAGGATCATCCATGGGAAGTTTTTTATAAGAATCTGTCCACATTTAGATAGCCAGAATTAAGTCACTTGGCTATACCTAACTATGCAAGGGAGGCTGGGAAGTGTCCAGCTGTGTACTAGAAAGAAGAGACAGATTTTGCTGAGCATAGCTGTCTGTGCCACAGTCCTTTTACACTAATCCAAACCTATTCAGATAAGTTATTGACTGAACTGTATCACCCAAAAATTCAACCCTAACCCCCAGTGTGATGGTATTTGGAGATGGGACCTTTGGGAGGTAATTAGGTTTAGGTGAGGGCATGAGGGTGGGGCCCTCATGATGATATTGGAGAGACCAGAGAGCTCTTCCCAACCTCATTCCTCCTCTCAATCTGTGCACACAAAGAGATCACATAAGCACATAGCGAGATGGCCACCAACAAACCAAGAGAAGAGGTCTCAGAACAAAACCTACCTTGCTGGCCCCTTGATCTTAGACTTCCCAACCTCCAGAAACAAGCGAGAAATAAAATTCAGTTTAAGTCATCCAGTCTGTGGTATTCTGTTATGGCAGTGCAAGCTGACTAAAACATTTCTCTTCACTAACTTGGATTTTATAGTAACAAGTAAGATTACTCCTAATCAACTCTCCTTTTTCCTCTAGACTTCTCTCAGCTGGAGCCACCAGGGTTTATGCTATCCTGACTCATGGAATCTTTTCTGGCCCAGCCATTTCTCGTATTAATAATGCATGCTTTGAAGCAGTAGTAGTCACTAATACCATACCTCAGGAGGATAAGATGAAGCATTGCTCCAAAATACAGGTGAGACTGAGATTCTTGCAAAACAAGACTCCCCTGAGTATTTAGGAGGTGATTACATGTGTTGAATTAGGTGTCTGGGTGGGTTCTGAAGATTTCCTCCATTGCTCTCAAGGGTTAACCATCAGGATCTGTGACCCAAAAGGAAGGATCATGTGTCTAAAAATTCAAACAGCTTGACCTCAGACTCTCTGGAGGATGGAACCCAGGATTTTGTGTTTTAACAGACTCTCCCAGTGTTTGTGATGCACATCAGGTCCATGCTTTACCGTTTGAGTGTGTCACTCTTGTCTGTCAGCCCCTGCAAACATAATGTGAAACCTTCAAACTAATTTTTAAATGCCAGCCCACCGCCATCTTGGTGAGTCAAAAGAGTGTTTCCTCCATTAGCATTTTGACTCTTGAGTGGTTGGTTATATTTAAAATGTGAGAATGAAGAGCAGCTGGTTGTGGGCTCACTTGGGGAAACAGCACAGTGCACTGTCTTAAGAGGAAGGACCCTCATTGGGCTGCTCATCAGTGTCTGCAATGACCAGTCAATCATCTCTGTCTGTATACTAACCTGATGCTCCCCTTGCCTTCCTAGGTGATTGACATCTCCATGATCCTCGCAGAAGCCATCAGGAGAACTCACAATGGAGAATCCGTCTCTTATCTGTTCAGCCATGTCCCTTTATAATAGAATAACTCCTGAGGCTTTTCAAAAATAAAGTGAGCCTCACCCCCTTGTTTTTTTCTTTGGTATTTGATGAAAAATCCAGCAGAAGACCCAGCTTGTTGCAGTGTAGCTTTCTACATCCCTCATCAGTTATATGAGCGTTACTACTATTGTGTTGGCCAAAAAGTTCATTTGGGTTGTTCCTTAACAGCTTATGGGAAAACCTGAATGAACTTCTTGGTCAACCCAATACGTTAGAGAAATATAGAATGACATTAGCCGCTGGGATTTTCTACCTGTATTGTCTCATCCTGGCTTCTTTGATCTAGTGAGCCTTGCAGCTTTAACTGTTCGGCTGCTACAAGATGTCGGACTTTGAAAAGCTTTTTGTAGAGTGTCCAAATATGTTTGGGGAAGCTCAGACTACTTTGTATGTGAATGCTTCAGCACACCCACCCCCCTGCAATGTGTGATAAGTTCTCTAAAGTCTGTACTAAATTATAAAAGAACCTAGGGCAACCTGAACCCAGATCTGGTTGCTGAGCCCCTGTAGGCTGGAGAAGCCCTAGGGCAGGACCCTGAGGGGAAGCAACCCACCATAGAGCAAATGCTTCTTGGGAGGAAAAAGCCTGATCCATCACCCTTTGCTTGGATTCTGTCACTTGGATTCTTTTTTGTCCCTATTCTTTTCCATTTGGCCTGATTCTATCCACTTGGTCCCAAGTGATTGTTGTGCCATAGTTTTCTGGAAAGCAAACTCAATTCCTGCTCTATGATCTGTAACATTAACATGAGATGATTTTGCTGTAGCTTAATCTTCCTTAGTCCACTACCACTGTGGTGTAGTGCCTTTTGATTAATTTAACTGTTTATCATCTTTCTTCTTTGGATCTATTTGGCCTCTCAAATGACCTGAGATTTCTGTTTAAAAAAAGTTGGTATTACTGTCTCTTGTAGAAGAAACTAATAAAGTTATCTCTTTGATTGTGGGTCTATATCTGTACTGGTCTCCCTGCTGAAGCTTTGGTTTAGGTGTCTTGGCCGCCCAATCATGGTTCGTTCTTCTTTGTTTCCAAGCTGTTAACTGTATTGTTAAGCCAAGAATAGACACAGCTGCACTTTTCTTCAGTTATAAGAATTGAAGATGCCTGGGGTTAATTGAGAACTAGGTATAGTGTAATTCTTTGCATTATACCTGAGTTATAGGCTGTATATGCCTGTTGGATCTCTGGTTCTTAATCCTGATGATAGGAATTAGGTCTTTTCTTAGAGGAAGAGAGTAGTTTTTATAATTTATTCATTTTTGAGCCAGTTTTGCCAAATGTGGTTAAAACTTCCCTCCATCTGTAGTTGACACACATTTAGCATTTAATTTTAGCCCTTCTAATTATAATGCATTCCAAAATGTTACATGAGGGTTTTGTGTGTGAGTGTGTGCGTGTGCATCATCAAATAAGTGCACTGACTTTTTGAGAAACTAAATGTTTCTAGAGCTTTGTGACGGGTGCTGCCTTGTCTTTGAAGCCTGGTTCGGCTTTTGTTTTTGTTTTATATTGAATATCAGGGTATTTACAATGATCTTTTGGAAAAAGTGATTCAAAAGGGAACCAAATTGAGCTGTGAAATGTGTTCCTCTGACCCTCTAGGCGTCTTCCATTTCAGGTCTTTGCTCTGGGGCCAGCTGACTTAGAACACTGATGCCATAAATTGCTGATTCTGCTATTTCTTGAAGTATTGGGTCAGTGAATCAGGGTTTGCTAGGTCAGAATTTTTTTGACATCAAGACCCTCTTCTCTGGGCCTTGGGCAACCCAGTTTCTAGGATGAGGTTTTGAGGCCCTCAAGAAAGGCCCTTAGCCCCCATCTTTGATTTCTATGCCTGAGGGAAGGTCAAGATTCAATTCCCTGTGACACCCAGCAGTGCCTGAAGTACTGCCAGGACTGTTCTTTTTTCCTCCAGTGAGAGAGTCCCAAGTGTCCTGGATGGCAAGCAATTCTTAACTGGGGAACAGTAGCAGGAACAGGCCTGGAGGGGCCAGGGAGGAGGCACAAAAGCTGAATAGAGTTGCAAGGAAAGCACAGTTTAGAAGAAACTGTAGCCTTAATAGCCGTGTAATTACTTCTGAGCAAAAGACATAACCAGGTTTAATTTCACATGCCCTCACCTCCCCTTACCCTTAGAACTGGAGAAAAGGAGATTACTGAGACCAAGGCTGAACTGGGCAACTCTCAAACCTAATGTCTTTATCAGAGGTTTATTTCATCTCAAGCTGGGGCTTTTCCAGATTTGAAATAAAAGCATTTTCTGCTCAAGAGTTTTTTTAACTTGCCCATCAATAGTATGTAGCCCTTAACCTGAGGGTTATTAGAATCATGTAAAAGTTGAAATTAAAGAAAAAGCTCTCCTATTAACTTGCCCTCCTACCATCTCTCTCTTGGTTGTGGGGGAGGGGGAAGAGACCTCCAGAAAGAAGTCACGTTGTGGGCTGTGGGGCAGGATAGAAAGCTCTGTATTGCCACCCTGAGGCCCCACCACTTGGACTGGAGACCACTAAAAGTGTAAGTACTCTATTTGCAAGAATAGCCCTTATGTCCGCGGTCAGAAATTGGAGCCAGCCCCCTACCCTGGCTTGAGTCTGCACCTCCAGTCTCAAGATGGATGCTTCTTCAGCCCTGATGATTGGCTCTTGCAGCCCTGAGCCCCAGTCTCCTCTGTGTCTGGTTTTCCCTTGCCCTGCCTTTGCCAGGGATTCATTTTCATTACCGTGAAAAAAGGCACAGGCCTTTTTCAACCTGTGCATCAAGGACCAAAAGAGGTCCTTATAGGAGGGCCCTGTGGGATCCTCCAAGGATTCCAAAGGGGCTTCCCCTGGTGGCTCCGTGGTAAAGAATCCACCTGTCATTGTAGGAGACTTGGGTTTTTAAATGTATTGATTTGGCTACGCTGGGTTTTAGTTGTGGCATGCAGAATCTTCTATCTTTGTTGCAGTGTGCAGGATCTTTAGTTGTAGCATGTGAACTCCTAGTTGTGGCATCTGGGATCTAGTTCCCTGACCAGGGTTCAAATCCAGGCCCCCTGCATTGGGAGCGCTGAGTCCTCGCCACTGGACGACAAGGGAAGCCGGAAACAGGTTCTTTTGACAGTCATGATTGAAATGGAGCTACAGCTAAAGACTCTTCCTCCTGCTTTATTCTTTGGCCAGGTTTTGAGGCTTGTTTTCTCTTGGGCTTTTCTTGCAAGTCTTACACGCCTTGTTTAAAAATAAAGCAAATTCTCCTAATTATGACAGATTTTTGATGACTTGATGTTCTGTAAAATCTTGCTTGGTTCAAATATTTCTTCTAAAAAATCACCTTTTCCAAAGTCTAGGTCTTGGTAGGACAACTGCAGGGGAGTTAAGATGCTAATAGGTATGTTCAGATCCCTTGTACTAGGCACACATGAGAGTTAGGATCCATCAGGCCTTGCCATTGGTTCTTGGGTTGCCCTTCTGGGGTGATTTCTGCTGGGGCAAGAGATGTTAGCTGCCTCAGACCTTTATGCTGTTAAGAAAAACCTGTGTTAGAAAAACTTATTTCAGGGATAAAATTGAATGTAAGGCCAGATGTTGTCGAATCTCAAGGAAATTGCAGTGTAAAGTCAGTTTCCCATAAATCTGATAACCAGGAGACTGATTTGAGGTAACATTGGGGCTTTCCTGGTGGCTCAGAGGTTAAAGCATCTGCCTCCAATGCAGGAGACCCGGGTTCGATCCCTGGGTCGGGAAGATCCCCTGGAGAAGGAAATGGTAACCCACTCCAGTATTCTTGCCTGGAGAATCCCATGGATGAAGAAGCCTGGTAGGCTACAGTCCACGGGGGTCTCAAAAGAGTCGGACACGACTGAGTGACTTTACTTTCACTTTCTTTTGGTTCATTCGGATGGTAGTGGGCCCACTGTATGCTTTTTTCTTTTGGCTGCACTTTGTGGCTTGCAAGATCTTAGCTCCCCAACAAAGGATTGGACCCAGGCCCGGCAGTGAAAGAGCTGAGTCCTAACCACAGGACCACCAGGAATCCCCTTGAGTGTTTTTTTTTTTTTAATTGGAAGATAATTGCTCTACAATGTTGTGTTGGTATCTGCCATACATCAGCATGAATCAGTATAAATACTTCCCCTCTCTCCCTTGAGTGTATGTTAATGAGAAGGATTGAAATGAAGGGCGGGAAATACAGAGGGTGATATCAACCTACAGAGGTTAAAAGAAGCAAGGGTAGGGTTCTTTCCTTAAAGCTTTCAGGAAGTTGAATTGACCTCTAAGATTGCAAAGGCCTTGCAGGGGCTGAACAGGCCCTGCTGCTTCTCCCTTCCCGAGGCTGCTTTCCTGTCTCAGCACTGAGGGCCTGTCCACCACCTTCCATTCCCCCAACCCCCATTCTCCTGCCTGGATGCCCTTAGTCTCTGATGTTCCTAAGGACATTGATTATGCCATGAAGGTCTTTAGGCCCTGTGTTTTTGAGTATGTTGCCTTGGTTTTTAGCTTCCAGAATGAAAGGAAAGGAAACCCAGAGGGGCAGGGAAACTTTCCATCCCAACTCTTGGTAACCTTACCCGCCCCAGAGCCTCAGAAGGCTGGCTGGCTCCTCTTCTGGCTGAGTCCCTGTGGCTAGCTCCTCTTGCAGCTGATCCTCTTTGCTGCTGATCGATTGTATGCCCCCCAGTGACAGTTCACTGTCCCCACCCCCATGCCCGGAGTCTGACTGTTCATCTTTCCCTTTCCCTGAGGTCTTTTCCCCAGCACATTTCTCCAGTAGCTAGGCAGCCACCTGTGAAAAACAGAAGGGGCGGGAAGGGGAACTTCCAATCCAGTGTTAAGACCACACAGCCAATGCAGGGGGCATGGGTTTGATCTCTGGTCAGAGAACTGAGTCCCACATTTCTCACAGCATGGCCAAAAAGTAAAAATTTTAAAAGGTAAAGAGTGACATGTTGAAAAAAAAAAAAACAGGGAGGGGAAGGCTCCTTTTGAAACAAAAATGTCTGAAGCCCTGCAGAGTGACAAGAAGCCTTCGTCCCATTCGCTCAATTCTGTATCTGTATTCTCCAAGTTTACCTCCACACCTGCTGTTGCAGCCAGGTCTTGTCACTTCACCCATACAGTTGCCATGAGCTCACACACATACTGGGGTTTTGATTCATGGTTTGAATATAAAAACAGGACAGTCAGCCTTGTCCATTTCACCTAGGCAATACACAGAGCAGTAAGTCAGCCTGGAGCCACTCCACTGAACTGTAGTTCTCATCCTCAAAGTTCTTGGGGTAGGGCCTCTGATGACAGGGGTTGGGGACTTACTATGCAGGAGGGCTGCAGCCATGGGGAGAGCAGCTGAAGCCTGGCTTGAGGATTCCCCCTCCCATCCTTTTCCTGCAGCCGTCTCCCACGGGGCCTGTTACTACTACTTAGCTGCCACCAGGGGGAGCCAAACCTGCTCAGGGCTCTAAGCACCTGCTAAGAGCTTAGAGCTCTCCAGGTCCCCTCTTCCCCTTTATGTCGCCAGCAGTCAGGGTGACAACACGGTGCTCAATTCTCACTCATTCAGCAGAGAGCAAAGTGCACACAGTGTAAGCACATTCCAAGTGCCGTGCTAGATGCTAAGAACTCAGAAAGGAAACTGTGTTATTTACCCGAAGCACTTATCTAGAGGGTGAAATAAGGCATTACAACTTGGTGTGATAGAGATTATGATAAGGGAAGAGCCAAGTGTGATGGGAGCACAAGAGGGTCACCTGAGCCAGTGGTGGAAGTCAGGGAAAGCTTCCTTAAGGAAAACATTTTGACTTAAAGCAGTTGCTTACAAGTTGGCCAAAGGGGTTTGGGGAGAAGGGTCTTTCAGGCAAAAAAAAAAGAGCAAAAAAGAATGCAGCTGAGGAGGACTTCCCTGGTGGTCCAGTGGTTAAGAATCTGTCTTCCAATGCAGGGGATGTGGGTTTGATCCCTGGTTGGGGAACTAAGATCCCCCATGCCCTGGGGCAACTAATTCTTTGCATGGCAATGAAGATCCAGGGTAGCCAAAAAAGAATGGGGCTGGTGTGTGTGTATGTATGTATGTTTACAGGTAAGATGGGGAGCTGTGATGAGTAACGGGGGTGGGAAGACCAGATCATAAAAGATGGTATAAGAATGACTGGATGCCTGTCTTCCCAGGGTACTTACTAACAGCACCCCCTTACATGCTGTCCTGGTTTGGATAACTGAGGAAGCTATCACATGCTATCCTACTTGTAAGACATACTAAGGAGTGTGAACTTCATCCTAGGAGCAGAGAAGAACCACTGAAAGTTTGAAGAGGGACCTGACAGGATCAGATCTAGACAGATAAAATAAACTGGCAGTATGTGAAGAATGGACTGGGTGGAGCTAAGCGTGGAGGAAGGTCAGTTATGGAGCCATGCAGTTGTCCAAGGGAGAGATGAGGGTGGCCAGGGCGAGAGAAGTATTGGTAGAGAGAAGACCAATTTGTACTCTTGGGCAGCAAAATGCAACAGAACCTGGTGGATGCTGGTACCGTGGAGGATGGGGCTGCCTGCGGAGAGGTTGTGGTCATCAATATATTTGTGCCCAAATGCCTTTTCCAGATAGTCATGAGGCAGTGGGGCTGCAAACCGGGCCAGCCTTAAGTATCCTGGATATTTGAATCCAAAGGATAAGGAAAAGTGGGAGGAGGATATGTAATGGGAGGAAAGCTAGGGAACAGTGAAGAAAGGTAAAAAGAGTTTTAAATGCACAAGGTAAAAACCTGGATTATAGGTTATCTAAAAGAGAACAATAAATGGAAGCCAACATAGAAGGCTATACAAGAAAGAAAGGTGGATATTTTTAAAATTACAGTTTACAACAGCATGTGACCATTAGGGAGACGTGTAAAAAGCCTTCACCCATAATCTGCTGCTCCATGACAGGGATGATGATTTTGGTGTATTTGGGAGGTAGGCATGAGTGAGGCAAGAGCAGAAACAGCAGGTGAACTAGAGAAAATCTATGGTAACAGTTTAACAGGGTCCAAGGCCAGATTTAGAAGGCTACATCACCAACCCAGCTAGGGAATGGCAATCAGAGACTCATTGCTAAGGAGGGCAAAGGCTTCAGAGCCTTGTGTCCATGCTGAACAGGATCCTTGTTTTCTTCTTAATTAAAATGTTCATTTTGAGATAGTTACAGATTCGCATGCAGTTGTGAAAAATAATTCAGAGATCCCATATCCCCTTTACCCACTTTCTCCCGCTTGTCACAGCTTGCAGAGCTAGAGTGTAATATACAACCAGAATCAATATATTGACACAAGCAAGATACAGACAGTGCCATCATCACCAGGAGCCCTCACAGCCGCTTCCCTCCCAACCTTGCACCCTCCCTCGTCCCTGGCAACTACTAATCTCTTCTTCATTTCCATAATTTTGTCATTTCAAGAGTGTAATGTAAATAGAACCACACAGCATGTAACCTTTTGGGATTGACTTTTTTTCTTTTTAAACTGAGCCTAATCCTCTGGCTATTAATACAAAATGCATGTTATCAATAGTTCGTTCCATGGTATACATGTACCAGAGTTTAACCTTTCACCCATCTAAGGACATCTGTGTTTCCAGTTTGGGGCTATTAAGAATAAAACTGCTGTGAACATTTATGTACAGGTTTTTTGTGTGAACAGAAGTTTTTTATTTCACTGGGATAAATGCCCAGAAACACAGTTGCTGAGTCTTACAGTGGTTGCATGTTTCGTGTTTTTTGTTTTTTTTTTTTAAGAAATTGCCAAACTGGTTTTCACAGCGGCTACACCATTTTAACATTCCCAAAAGCAGTGTACGAATGGTCCAGTTTCTCCACAGCCTTTGGTTGTGTCACCATTTGGATTTTCGCCTTGTGTTTAGCCAGTTTGAGTGGTGTGTAGTAATGTCTCCTGGTTGTCATTTGTGCTCTCTAGGCTAATGATGTTGAGCATCTTTTCTTGTGCTTACTTGCCATCCTTAGATCCTCTTTGCTGTAGTGTCTGATCAAATTTAGGGGGATCTTTTCTAAGCCTTCTGTTTCAGCTTAGCTCCCTCTGACAGGGCTCTAGCGCAAAAAGGGGAGGGTATTGGGGCACCACCACAGGACTGCCAGCTGGGGGTCAAAACACAGGTCCCCACTCAGCCTCCACAGACAACTGTGTAGGGAACCTCCCTGTTCTTGGTGGGCAGGGTTGGGTGTTCCAGTCTCCACTGATACCTCCTGGCTGGGGGGCATAGGAATTCCTCATTACCGCTCCCCACTTGGCCTCAATAGACATCACAGGTGGAAAGGGTATGGCTCTATTACTGCCGGTGACAGAGAAAGTCTTAACTCTCTACTAGAGCATCTGACACCACCCAGCCAGGAAGGGAAGTGTAGTAGTCGAATTACCACCTTGTGGGTGTAGAAGTCCTGGCTCCCCACGTGGTCTCCACTGATGCCCAAGCAGGGACCAAATTACCACCTAGCTCCCTCCTCTGCCTTCTCTGGCATCCTGTCTGGTAAGGGACTCAGGTGGGAGCTTGGGAGCCTAACGTTGAAATCTCTGCTCCCTACTCAGCCTTTGCTGTTGGACGTGTTCAGCGACACTAGAGAGCTTCTTATCTAAAATGGTCAGTCTTGGGACTTCCCTGGTGGTCCAGTGGCTAAGACTCTGTGCTCCCAATGCAGGGGGCCTGGGTTCCATCCTTGGTGAGGGAACTAGATCCTACATGTTGCAACTAAGGGTTCGCATGCCCCAACTAAAGATCCCACATGCCTGCATGCTGTAACTAAGACCTGGTGCACCCAAATAAATAAATGAAAGTAAAAAGAGGAAAATAAAGTGTTCTATCTTGCTAAGCTGTCCCTCTCCTAGAGAGAGATGACTTTCCCTGGGGCTTTTTAATCTGCAACCATTAGCCTTTCCAGGTTGTCAGTTTCTTGAGCTCCAAGGTTGAAAAAATGAGGCAAGAAGAAAACTCAGGAAACTCACCACCATGTGTCATTGCTTGAGTCCAAAAACCCCTAGCCTGTCTGCCTTCTCCATCTTTCAAAGTCTCTTGTGGTTTTTTTCAAACATACTGTCCAGAGTTGTCAGTTGTACTTAGCTGAAGGAATCGGCAAAATTAAGTCTACACCAGCTTCCCTGGTGGCTCAGATGGTAAAGAATATGCCTGCAATGCAGGAGATACAGGTTTGATCCCTGGGTCAGGAAAATCCCCTGGAGAAGGAAATGGCCACTCCAGTATTCTTGCCTGGAGAATTCCATGTACAGAGGAGCCTGGCGGGCTGCAGTCCATAGGGTCGCAAAGAGTCGGACACAACTGAGTGACTAACACTTTCACTTTAATTTTCATCTTCCTAAACCTCCTTTTGCCTTTGGAAAAAACCATAACTTTGTATTGATGAGTAACATATTGGAAAGTGTGCGATTCACAAGTTTACAGCTTAATGAATTTTCACACACTGAACCCACCTAGCACCCAGATTAAAAAAAAGAAGAAGAAGAACATTACCAGTACCCCCACAAGTCTCCTCACAGCCGTTTACAACCACCTTCTCCACACTGGAGTAGCTACTGCTTCTGGGGCGCTTACATGGTGGTCCAGCAGAAGGGCAGCAACAGCTGGTGATCCACCTTGACTGGTTTGTAGCTCTCTTCAGTGTGCGAGCGTGAGTGCATGTGTATGTGTGTGTGTGTGTGTGTGTGCATGCTCACACCTGTCCCCTCATGCACAGACTGGTAGAGTTTTTCACACAACTTCTATTCATCTGACCTCCTCACCTAGGCACCTTAGGTTTGCAAGTTCTTCACAGACCTGGGTTCAAATTTGAGTTCCATTATTTATCAAAAGTTTTGTGACTAAGAATGTGGGCTTTGGGGTCAAGCTGTGCTAAGTCACTTCAGTCATGTCCGACTCTGTGTGACACTATAGACTGTAGCCCACCAGACTCCTCTTCCATGGGGTTTCCTAGGCAAGAATACTCGAGTGGGTTTCCATGCCCTCCTCCAGGGGATATTCCCTTCCCAGGGATTGAACCCACGTCTTTTATGTCTCTTGTGTTGGCAGGCAGGTTCTTTACTCTTGGTGCCACCTGGGAAGCCCCCAAACATGACTTAAAATCCCAGCTCTCCCACTTGTTGACTGTGTGGTCTAGAAAAGGGTAATAACAGTAGGGTCTTATGTCTAGGTGCTGTGAGGATTACATGAAACAACTCATGTGAAGTGCTTAGAACAACGCTTGACACAGAGGCCAACCAACCCTCAATCAGCTTAGGTATTACCATGGTTAGTGTGAGGGCTGTTGTGACTCTTAAAGGATATCAATTACGTCAAGTGCCTGATACAGTTCCTAACAGTAAGTGTGAGCTCTCCTCCTTCTTGCCTGCCTGCCTAGTCACTCAGTCATGTCCAACTCCTTGTGACCCCATGGACTGTAGCCCGTCAGGCTCCTCTGTCCATGGAATTGTCCAGGCAAGAATACTGGAGTGGGTCACCATTCCCTTTTCCAGGGGATCTTCCCGACCCAGGGATGGAACCCGGGTCTTCTACATTGCAGGCTGATTCTTTACTGTCTGAGCCACCAGGGAAGCCTTGCAGGGGAACACTAAGGAGTTGGTACTGGTAATTTTGTTCTCATGGGTTGGGGGAAGAGAAGGGAAAGTTTCAGTGGGGATAGTAGCTGTGTGGTGTCCTTCCCACGCTTCCTGGGAATATGCATTAGGTTCCCTTTTGACAGACTTCCTTCCCCTGCTTGGGACCAAACTCAGCTCCCACTGCCTCCCTTGATGCCCTGACTCAAGACTCTTCTGGGCAAAGGCCTAGATGGAGCAGAAGGCAATGCTCATGGGAAAGCCAGCCTCCTCTCCACAGGTTAAGGTGGAACTGGCCCCTCAGCTCTGACGCTATTGTATTTCCTCCTTAATATGGTGGAATAAAGGCCCTGGAGGGTTCCAGGCTAGTACCACTCCATATTCCAGGATGGCCCCTATGAGTCTTTTCCTTTCTCTGGCAAATGGTACTGACTGCCATGCCCAGACCTACCTCCATGAAGCTACAAGTTGTCTCCCAATTTGGGGGTTAAGGAGAGAGTTTGTCACTAAATATACAAAGTGTAGTTTGACATAAATTTCATTTTCAAACTATCTCACTACACATTTCTGTGAGAAGACAAGGAAAGAGTATCCTGAAGTTGAAAAGAGCTAGGGCATTACAAGTCCCCAAGTTTGGGGATCAGCTGCTGTGATAATCGAATGTAATTTATAAACTCCTCTGCCTTGTTCCAGTGTAGAAAAATTTGCTACATCCTTGAGATTTATGGCTGAGAAGGCAATGGCACCCCACTCCAGTCCTCTTGCCTGGAAAATCCCATGGGAGGAGGAGCCTGGTAGGCTGCAGTCCATGGGGTCGGGAGGAGTCGAGCACGACTGAGCGACTTCCCTTTCCCTTTTCACTTTCATGCATTGGAGAAGGCCATGGCAACCCACTCCAGTGTTCTTGCCTGGAGAATCCCAGGGACGGGAGAGCCTCGTGGGCTGCCGTCTATGGGGTCGCACAGAGTCAGACACGACTGAAGCGACTTAGCAGCAGCAGCAGCTAGATTTATGGTGTTGCCCTTCTCTCTGCAGACAGCAGAGGGCGTCATTAGCACAAACTCAATGTCACTGACATACATGGGAAGGGATGTTTGTAAGGTTCTCAGTTCAGTTCAGTTCAGTCGCTCAGTCGTGTCTGACTCTTTGTGACCCCATGAACCGTAGCACACCAGGCATCCCTGTCCATCACCAACTCCCAGAGTCCACCCAAACCCATGTCCTTCGAGTCGGTGATGCCATCCAACTGTCTCATCCTCCGTCATCCCCTTCTGCCCTCAATCTTTCCCAGCATCAGGGTCTTTTCCAATGAGTCAGCTCTTTGGATGAAGTGGCCAAAGTATTGGAGCTTCAGCTTCAACCAGTCCTTCCAATGAGCACCCAGGACTGATCTCCTTTAGGATGGACTGGTTGGATCTCCTTGCAGTGCAAGGGACTCTCAAGAGTCCTCTCCAACACCACAGTTCAAAAGCATCAATTCTTCAGCGCTCAGCTTTCTTTATAGTCCAACTCTCACATCCATACATGACTACTGGAAAAAACATAGCCTTGACTAGATGGACCTTTGTTGGCAAAGTAATGTCTCTGCTTTTGAATATGCTATCTAGGTTGGTCATAGTTTTTCTTCCAAGGAGCAAGCGTCTTTTAATTTCATGGCTGCAGTCACCATCTGCAGTGATTTTGGAGCCCCCCAAAATAAAGTCTATCACTGTTTCCACTCTTACCCCATCTATTTGCCATGAAGTGATGGGACCAGATGCCATGATCTTTGTTTTCTGAATATTGAGCTTTAAGCCAACTTTTCCACTCTCCTCTTTCACTTTCATCAAAAAGCTCTTTAGTTCTTCTTTGCTTTCTGCCATAAGGGTGGTGTCATCTGCATATCTGAGGTTATTGATATTTCTCCTGACAATCTTGATTCTAACTTGTGCTTCATCCAGCCCAGCATTTCTCATGATGTACTCTGCATATAAGTTAAATAAGCAGGGTGACAATATACAGCCTTGACGTACTCCTTTACCTATTTGGAATTAGTCTGTTGTTCCATGTCTGGTTCTAACTGTTGCTTCTTGACCTGCATACAGATTTCTCAGGAGGCAGGTCAGGTGGTCTGGTATTCCCATCTCTTTCAGAATTTTCCACAGTTTGTGGTGATCCACACGGTCAAAGGCTTTGGCATAGTCAATAAAGCAGAAATAGATGTTTTTCTGGAACTCTCTTGCTTTTTTGATGCCAAGGTTCTAGAAGCACTGTAAAACTTTGATTAAGAGAAATGTGCAACAAAATTGGCTGTTTAGGTTAATTCCCTAAAAATAGAAAAAGATTTTCTGAGTTAATAGGGGTTAAACAGAAAGAAGGGCTTCCCAGCTGGTGCTCGTGGTAAAGAACCTGCCTGCCAATGCAGGAGACATAAGAGACGCGGATTCGATCCCTGGGTTGGGAAGATCCCCTGGAGGAGGCATGGCAATCCACTACAGTATTCTTGCCTGGAGAATCCCATGGTGTAGCCTGGTGGGCTACAGTCCATAGGGTTGCACAGAGCCAGAAACAATTGAAGCAACTGAGCATGCAAGCAGAAAGGAATCAATAAAAGAAGGAATCAAGTCTTAGAACATGAGGAAAAATGAAAGAACATGGTTAAGCAAAAACATGGGTAAATGCAATGGGCTTGCTTTCTCTTCTTGAGCTTTCTAAATTATGTTTGATGGTTGAAACAAAACATAACTATGTCTGATGTGGTTCTCAACATATATAGAAGTAATATTTAAGATAATTATATATTTATAAATTATACTTTATTAAAGCTAGAAAAAAATGTAAGAAAATAAGAAAAAAGACCACTATATTATATATAATGGCATGTAAAGAGAGAGAAGAATTTTATACTTCACTCAAACTGGAAAAGTATTGACACCAGTAGGCTGTGATAAGTTTATTATATTATTATATATAATATATATTATATAATGCCTCAAGCAGCCACTAGAAAAATTATACAAACAGCTAAACCCCAAAAGCACTATAGATAATTAAAATAAAATTCTAAAAATGATACAAGTAACCAACAGGAAATTAGAAAAAGGAAAACAAACAACAACAAAAAAACCAGAATAGGAAAAAAAAAAAACACGGTAAAATAGTGGTCTCAATCTCCAGAATATATAGCAAATAATTCTATCTGATGTACTATATATGGTTTAAATACACCTAAAAAGTCTTCAAGTTACATAATAGATTAAAAAACATGAAAAAAATACTGGATGGATTTATTGTGGTAATCATTTCAAAATATATATGTATAGTGAATCATATTGCACACCTGAAACAAATATAATGTCTTCTCTCAATTAGATCTACATTTGTAAAAAACTAAAAAAAAATACTGGATGCCCAGCTAAGTTTGAATTTCAGATAAAAATGAATAATTTTTTTAAAAAATGACTAATTTCTGTGATATAAGTAAGTCCCATGCAACTGCTCTTTTACGTTCCTCATAGCTGGTTCTTTTCTTCCCAATTTGCAAACCTCTCGTACAAAAATCAATAGTCTAAAGAAAAATAAGCAGTTTAACTCAGGTCTCTTCTCCAAGGAAACTGAGTTGATTGTCTATGAGGTAGATTTCTCTCTCTGGATTATTGTGTGGATTAGACAAGCAAATGGAAATGAAAGCTCTTAGCACCCAGGAGTTGCTCAATAAATATTAACTTTCCATAAACACCAAGGAGAACTTCCCAACATCCTCGGCCTGTCTGTGGCTCAGAGATAAAAACCCAGCTGACCCTCTGAACTGTGCATGTCATTATTATTTTAGTAACGAATGCTTTTATTGAAAAAGATAAGACATGGTTAACAAAAATCCAAGCAGTACAAAATGGTATACTATGAAAAGGAAGTCTCTCCTATCCCAGCCACAGTCCTCCACTTCCTCTCCCTTGAGGCAACCTCTGTTACCAATTTATTCTTCCAGAGTGGCCCTATGCATATGTATGCCTATATATAACCTTCTTTTCTTCCCACCAGTGTGAACATACTAGCCACACTGTTCTGCACCTTCACACGCTATTTTTAGCATTTAATTGCCTGACTGCAGTGGGATACAGGCCACCGATCCTGAGGGTCCTTATGAAAAACAGTCCTTTGAAACTTGTTGCTACCGCTGTTGTAAGGATGTCGTCAAGGATGTTGTTCATTGTATCCCACAGCATCCTCTCTGAGGACCCCCGGGAGGAATTCCTGTCTGATCTGAGTACTGGAAACAGTTGCCCTTCTGAGCAACTAGTTTGTTTTTATCTGCTGGACATTGTGAATTGTGTCCAAGATTTCTTTCCCCTTTCCTGTTTGCTGCTAGAAAGCTTAGAGGTGACTTTCAGGCCCACCCTTCGTGGGAGCAGAGGTTTTGATGGTATGCATTCCTACCTTTATTCTTGGCTCTACGTTCTGCCCACTCTTGTTTTTCTATCTTTAATCTATGCTGTCTTATCTTGTGAGCCCTGGTAAGCTACTGCAAATCCCTTCTGAGAAAGGGCGAAGTTGGAATAATTAAATAACCTCCTGGCTTTATTCACTCCCTCCCTCCAGTCCCCACTACTCCCCCACAACCCCCATCATATCCTTTCAGCGGCTTCCGGCACTCCCCTCTGGCCTGCTTGGTAATTACTCTCCCCTCCAACCTTTTATCTCAACCTGTTTTCATTGGTCTTGCCCTTGAGGGGCCTCTCTTGCTTGTCATTGTCCCCTCAACCCCTCACCATCATCCCAAACTCAATATACTTTGTGGGCAGCTTTTCCATGCTTCATTTGATCATTCTAGGACTGAAGACTCTGGTGCCTGGCCACACATCAGAGCCTTTCTCCATCCACCCCAGGTATCACCTTGCACCCCTGACAGCATGGCCTGCATTTCATATTGTCATTGGTGCATGATAAAAGAACAGAGCCTTCACAGACTGAGCTTGCATCTTTGGACCAACATGGTCAAAGCTTCAAGGGAGGATTCCATGAAGAGATGAATCCATTTTGAAGGGAGTTGCATTCTCAGGCCCTAACCTTGTTTCCCAGCTAAAGGATTTGCAGGGCCAGGAAGGCAGGGTGGCCTCTGGAAGAGACCCTGCAGACCCACCAGAAAAATTTGGAGTCTGGAGTTCTGTTCCCAGACTTGCCACTGAGTGGCTGGGCAATGCTGGACATGTCTTGTTTCCTCCTGGACCCTGCTTTTTTGAATTCATAATGATAGAAAAATTAGATAGAAAATTAGATCATAGATGATCTCTAATGGGCCTTCTGGGCTTCCCAGGAGGCACTAGTGTTAAGGATCCCACTTGCCAATGCAGGAGATATAAGAGATGTGGGTTTGATCCCTAGGTCGGGAAGATCCCCTGGCAGAGGGCATGGCAACCCACTCCAATATTCTTGCCTGGAGAATTCCATGGACAGAGGAGCCTGGTGGGCTACAGTCCATGGGGTCACAAAGAACCAGACTTAAGCAACTTAGCATGCATGCAAGGGCCCTTCCAGCTTTACTAGTTCATAGTCTCATACTTGGGATCGCTCTTTTTAGGGCCTCTACTTACTCCTCCTGCCCTGAGGTGTTTTCCAGCCTCTGTTAGCCAGTCCACAGATCTAAGCAGGGCGACTGGGTCTATTCCCGCTGGACAATGTGCTCACCCCTCTCATCTGTTGCAGGCCTCTATCCTGGCCTCTCTAGTGAGACACTTCTATCCCTTGGCCACAGAAGAGCAGTTTCAACAATTGCCAATCTTCCAAACTGGCATAGACGTTCCTATCGACTATAATAGTCTGAATTCAAATTGAACAGTGTAAGTTCAAGGGAAATGCAGCTGGAAGGTCTGATGGGCCCACCGCTTAGCTAGTTGTGTTTTTCTTTAGACGCCTCTGCAGTATCGCCCATTTCACACTGCAGTGCTACAGCAGGTAAATGGTCTGGATTATAATGAATGGTATTAGCACAGTGATCATTCCCCTAGGAGCTCAAAGTGCTCAGAAGTTAATTGTTACTTTTTCCACAGAGTGGAAATACATATTTAATAAATTTTGAAAGCCTACAAACACACAGAAAAATAAAGAAACAATAATAGCTGCTTTGAAAAGTTCATACTTGAGTGCAGTAATGTACCAGTCCTATTCAAAGAACTTTTGGTGGATTAACCATTCTTCACAACAACCCAGTGAAAGTGGTACTGTTATAATAAACACCTGCATAGCCACCTGCCGGATTTAACAAATGTTCACTTTTTCCCATATTTACCTAGGATCCTTTCAACAGCAAACAAGAAAGAAATGTGACACTGCAGAAACAGTTAACTTTCTCCCTGTTCCTCTTCTACCCTCCCCACTGTCAACCATTATTGTGGAGTTGGTGGTTGGTGGGGAAGGATCTTTCCTAGTTATGTTTTGTTTTTTTTTTTTTTAATGTCAGTAGCTGGAGACATCATGTATTCTGACTGTGCCACATGGCATTCAGGATCTTAGTTCTTTGACCAGGGATCAAATCCATGCCCCCTGCATTGGTGGCACAGAATCTTAACCACTGGACCACCAGGGAAGTCCCACCTAGTTATGCTTTGATAGTTTTACTACATGGTTTATGTCCATAAACATTCTGTAGTATTGATTTATATAATTTTTAATTTTTAAAATACTTTTATATTTTTATTTTTTGGTGGTGCTGGGTGTTCACTGCTGCATGGGCTTTTCTCTAATTGTGTGGCAGGGGCTACTCCCTGGTTGCAGTGTGAGGGCTTCTCATTGCGGTGGCTTCTGTTGTTGCAGAACATAGGCTCTAGGACATGGGCTTCAGTAGTTGAGCAAGTGGGCTCAGCAGTTGCAGTTCCCAGGCTCTAGAGCACCAGTTCAATAGGTGCGGTGTGTGGGCTTCTCATTGCCATGGCTTCTCGTGTTGCAGAGTAAGGCCTCTAGGGCAGGTGGGCTTTAGTAGTTGTGGGACATGGGCTCAGTAGTTGTGGTTTGCGGGATCTAGAGCACAGGCTCAGTAGTTGTGCCACATGAGCTTAGTTGCTCTGGGGCACGTGGGATCTTCTCCAGACGAGGGATCAAACCCATGTCCCGTCTTTGGCAGGCAGATTCTTTACCACTGAGCTACCACAAAAGCCCCAATTTCTGTTTTTCTTATTTTCCACTACTGGTGTCATTATCTACATTTCTTTTGGAAACGAGTGCTTAATTTGTATCTTGCTCTAGTGCAGTGGTCCCTAACCTTTTTGGTCAGATCAGATCAGATCAGTTGCTCAGTCGTGTCCGACTCTGCGACCCCATGAATCGCAGCACGCCAGGCCTCCCTGTCCATCACCAACTCCCGGAGTTCACTCAGACTCACGTCCATCGAGTCAGTGATGCCATCCAGCCATCTCATCCTCTGTCGTCCCCTTCTCCTCTTGCCCCCAATCCCTCCCAGCATCAGAGTCTTTTCCAATGAGTCAACTCTTTGCATGAGGTGGCCAAAGTACTGGAGTTTCAGCTTTAGCATCATTCCTTCCAAAGAAATCCCAGGGCTGATCTCCTTCAGAATGGACTGCATGAGGAACCAATTTCACGGAAGACAATTTTCCCATGGAATGGCTGGGGTCGGGGGTGGTTCAGGCAGTAATGTGAGCAATGGGGAGCAGCAGATGAAGCTTTGTTTCCCCAACTGCCACTCACCTCCTGCTGGGTTCCTAAGAGGCCATGGACCCATATTGGTCCTTGGCCCAGGCAGCTGGGGACCCCTGCTCTAGTGGATGGCTTCATTGACGTAGTTTCCAGATCATAAAATGTCAAGAGTTAGGGCCCATCTAGACTTGCCTTTGGGCTTCCCAGATGGCTCAATGATAAAGAATCCACCTGCTAATGCAGGAGACATGGGTTCAGTCCCTTGGTGGGGAAGATCCTCTGGAGTAGGCAATGGCAACCCACGCCAGTATTCTTGCTTGGGAAATCCCACAGATAGAGGAACCTGGTGGGCTACAGTCCATGGGGTCACAAAGAGTCTGACACGACTTAGCGAATAAACAGCAAGATAATCACCTTCACAGAGAGCTCCGATTACTTTACAGCCTTGTGCTTCATGAGGTCTAAACACCAGCCTTCCATAGACCAGCTTTATGTCCCTTACAAATAGAACCACGCTAACTAGCTCCTATCAGGCCAACAGCCAGGAATTTCCTCAACTTTCGAGCTGCCCTCCTACCAAATCTTCTCTATCTTTAGTTACCACCTTAACTTTCCTTCTTTCATCAGTCCCCAGCACTTCAGTGATTACCTACTGAATGTGTGATTCATGAAACTGTATACAGCCCAGATTTTTCTTCCCATTTCCAGGCCTGTACCTCCATCTGCCGAAATGAACACTCTGGATGTCTTAAAGGCACCTCCAACTCAATTTGCCTCAAGTTGAACTTATTTCCAGCCTCCTCTCTAAAACAAAACACAACTGTTGAAAGAATTGTCTGAGGAGTAGCAATACTCATATCAGATAAAATAGACTTTAAAACAAAGGCTGTGAAAAGAGACAAAGATGGTCACTACATAATGATCAAAGGATCAATCCAAGAAGAAGATGTAACAATTATAAATATATATGCACCCAACACGGGAGCACCGCAGTATGTAAGACAAATGCTAACAAGTATGAAAGAAGAAATTAACAATAACACAATAATAGTGGGAGACTTTAATACCCCACTCACACCTATGGATAGATCAACTAAACAGAAAATTAACAAGGAAACACAAACTTTAAACGATACAATAGACCAGTTAGACCTAATTGATATCTACAGGACATTTCATCCCAAAACAATGAATTTCACCTTCTTCTCAAGCGCACATGGAACCTTCTCCAGGATAGATCACATCCTGGGCCATAAAGCTAGCCTTGGTAAATTCAAAAAAATAGAAATCATTCCAAGCATCTTTTCTGACCACAATGCAGTAAGATTAGATCTCAATTACAGGAGAAAAACTATTAAAAAATCCAACATATGGAGGCTGAACAACACACTGCTGAATAACCAACAAATCACAGAAGAAATCAAAAAAGAAATCAAAATTTGCATAGAAACGAATGAAAATGAAAACACAACAACCCAAAACCTGTGGGACACGGTAAAAGCAGTCCTAAGGGGAAAGTTCATAGCAATACAGGCACACCTCAAGAAACAAGAAAAAAGTCAAATAAATAACCTAACTCTACACCTAAAGCAACTAGAAAAGGAAGAAATGAAGAACCCCAGGGTTAGTAGAAGGAAAGAAATCTTAAAAATTAGAGCAGAAATAAATGCAAAAGAAACAAAAGAGACCATAGCAAAAATCAACAAAACCAAAAGCTGGTTCTTTGAAAGGATAAATAAAATTGACAAACCATTAGCCAGACTCATCAAGAAACAAAGGGAGAAAAATCAAATCAATAAAATTAGAAATGAAAATGGAGAGATCACAACAGACAACACAGAAATACAAAGGATCATAAGAGACTACTATCAACAATTATATGCCAATAAAATGGACAACGAGGAAGAAATGGACAAATTCTTAGAAAAGTACAACTTTCCAAAACTCGATCAGGAAGAAATAGAAAATCTTAACAGACCCATCACAAGCACGGAAATTGAAACTGTAATAAAAAATCTTCCAGCAAACAAAAGCCCAGGTCCAGACGGCTTCACAGCTGAATTCTACCAAAAATTTAGAGAAGAGCTAACACCTATCCTGCTCAAACTCTTCCAGAAAATTGCAGAGGATGGTAAACTTCCAAACTCATTCTATGAGGCCACCATCACCCTAATACCAAAACCTGACAAAGATCCCACAAAAAAAGAAAACTACAGGCCAATATCACTGATGAACATAGATGCAAAAATCCTTAACAAAATTCTAGCAATCAGAATCCAACAACACATTAAAAAGATCATACACCATGACCAAGTGGGCTTTATCCCAGGGATGCAAGGATTCTTCAATATCCGCAAATCAATCAATGTAATACACCACATTAACAAATTGAAAAATAAAAACCATATGATTATCTCAATAGATGCAGAGAAAGCCTTTGACAAAATTCAACGTCCATTTATGATCAAAACTCTCCAGAAAGCAGGAATAGAAGGAACATACCTCAACATAATCAAAGCTATATATGACAAACCCACAGCAAACATTATCCTCAATGGTGAAAAATTGAAAGCATTTCCTCTAAAGTCAGGAACAAGACAAGGGTGCCCACTTTCACCATTACTATTCAACATAGTTTTGGAAGTTTTGGCCACAGCAATCAGAACAGAAAAAGAAATAAAAGGAATCCAAATTGGAAAAGAAGAAGTAAAGCTCTCACTGTTTGCAGATGACATGATCCTCTACATAGAAAACCCTAAAGACTCCACCAGAAAATTACTAGAACTAATCAATGACTATAGTAAAGTTGCAGGATATAAAATCAACACACAGAAATCCCTTGCATTCCTATACACTAATAATGAGAAAACAGAAAGAGAAATTAAGGAAACAATTCCATTCACCATTGCAACGGAAAGAATAAAATACTTAGGAATATATCTACCTAAAGAATCTAAAGACCTATATATAGAAAACTATAAAACACTGGTGAAAGAAATCAAAGAGGACACTAACAGATGGAGAAATATACCATGTTCATGGATTGGAAGAATCAATGTAGTGAAAATGAGTATATTACCCAAAGCAATCTATAGATTCAATGCAATCCCTATCAAGCTACCAACAGCATTCTTCACAGAGCTATAACAAATAATTTCACAATTTGTATGGAAAAACAAAAAACCTCGAATAGCCTAAGCGATCTTGAGAAAGAAGAATGGAACTGGAGGAATCAACCTACCTGACTTCAGGCTCTACTACAAAGCCACAGTTATCAAGACCGTATGGTACTGGCACAAAGACAGAAATATAGATCAATGGAACAAAATAGAAAGCCCAGAGATAAATCCACGCACATATGGACACCTTATCTTCGACAAAGGAGGCAAGAATATACAATGGATTAAAGACAATCTCTTTAACAAGTGGTGCTGGGAACTCTGGTCAACCACTTGTAAAAGAATGAAACTAGAACACTTTCTAACACCATACACAAAAATAAACTCAAAATGGATTAAAGATCTAAACGTAAGACCAGAAACTATAAAACTCCTAGAGGAGAACATAGGCAAAACACTCTCTGACATACATCACAGCAGGATCCTCTATGACCCACCTCCCAGAATATTGGAAATAAAAGCAAAAATAAACAAATGGGACCTAATTAACCTTAAAAGCTTCTGCACATCAAAGGAAACTATTAGCAAGGTGAAAAGACAGCCTTCAGAATGGGAGAAGATAATAGCAAATGAAGCAACTGACAAACAACTAATCTCGAGGATATACAAGCAACTCCTACAGCTCAACTCCAGAAAAATAAATGACCCAATCAAAAAATGGGCCAAAGAACTAAATAGACATTTCTCCAAAGAAGACATACAGATGGCTAACAAACACATGAAAAGATGCTCAACATCACTCATTATCAGAGAAATGCAAATCAAAACCACTATGAGGTACCATTTCACACCAGTCAGAATGGCTGCAATCCAAAAGTCTACAAGTAAATAAATGCTGGAGAGGGTGTGGAGAAAAGGGAACCCTCTTACACTGTTGGTGGGAATGCAAACTAGTACAGCCACTATGGAGAACAGTGTGGAGATTCCTTAAAAAACTGGAAATAGACATGCCTTATGATCCAGCAATCCCACTGCTGGGCATACACACTGAGGAAACCAGAAGGGAAAGAGACACGAGTACCCCAATGTTCATCGCAGCACTGTTTATAATAGCCAGGACATGGAAGCAACCTAGATGTCCATCAGCAGATGAATGGATAAGAAAGCTGTGGTACATATACACAATGGAGTATTATTCAGCCATTAAAAAAAATACATTTGAATCAGTTCTAATGAGGTGGATGAAACTGGAGCCTATTATACAGAGGGAAGTAAGCCAGAAAGAAAAACACCAATACAGTATACTAACGCATATATATGGAATTTAGAAAGATGGTAACAATAACCCTGTGTACGAGACAGCAAAAGAGACACTGATGTATAGAACAGTCTTATGGACTCTGTGGGAGAGGGAGAGGGTGGGAAGATTTGGGAGAATGGCATTGAAACATGTAAAATATCATGTATGAAATGAGTTGCCAGTCCAGGTTCGATGCACGATACTGGATGCTTGGGGCTGGTGCACTGGGACGACCCAGAGGGATGGAATGGGGAGGGAGGAGGGAGGAGGGTTCAGGATAGGGAACACATGTATACCTGTGGCGGATTCATTTTGATATTTGGCAAATCTAATACAGTTATGTTAAGTTTAAAAATAAAATAAAATTAAAAAAAAAAAAGAAAGAATTGTCTGCACATATGGCTTCAATTTAGCTTCCCATTTGGTCTTCCTTTTTAATTCATTCATTCTTCAACCCATTCTCATCTAGTTGTCAGCCCCAACATTTCAGCAAAACCGTTCTTGTCAAAGTCCCTGATTATCTCCAAGTCACCAGCTCCAGTGATCAATTGTGTGTCCTCAACTGACTAGACCTCTCAGCACCAGTTTTGCCACTGATCACTTAGTCCTTCTTGAAATTCTTTCCTCCCTTCATTTTGGGGTCTCTTCCACATTTTCCTGGTTTCCCTGACTCACTGGTTGCTCCTTCTCAATCTGCTTTGCAGGGCCCTTCTCGAACTCAGAGCCCTTGTCTTCTCTCTCTGCACTCAGGCTGATGGGGGGCTGATGGGGAGTTCATTCAGCCTCATTACCGATGAATTCCAAGTCTACAGCCCCACTCCACACCTCTTCTCTGAACTCAGAGTCATATAGCCAAGTTCTTACTGGGAGATTTCACTTGGAGGTCACATTGCCCCAATGTGGTTAAGACTGAACTCAAGTCATTGCCCAAATCAGATTCCCTCACTTCAGGAACTGGCCCTAAGCGGAAACCAAGAAGTCATACTTAACATCTCCTTGACCTCCTTGCCCTATCCATTGCTAGGTTCTGCCAATTCTGCTTCCTAAACCTAGCCCTAGCCCCACCCCCACCACATCTCACCACCTCTATAGCTTTCACCCCCTTCTGAGCCACCATATTCTTTCCCGAACTTTTAATTGTTTTTTTCTGCCTCCATTCTTGTCGTGGGGCTTCCCAGGTGGCGCCAGTGGTGAAGAATCCACCTGCCAATGCAGAAGATGCAAGAGCCTCAAGTTCGATCCCTGGGTCAGGAAGATCCCCTGGAGCAGGAAATGGCACCCCACTCCAGTATTCTTGCCGGGAAAATTCTATGGGCAGAGGAACCTGGTGGGCTACAGCCCACGGGGCTGCAAAGAGTCAGACATGACTGAGCAACTGAACACACATTCTTGTCCTAGAATCCATTCTCCATACATATAGCAGATATATCTTTATCTATATATATAAATTTTGATATTTAAAAACTGCTGCTGTGGACAATGCTGTGCTATGCTTAGTCGCTCAGTCATGTCTGACTCTTTGTGACCCTATGGACTATAGCCCACCAGGCTTCTCTGTCCATGGGGATTCTCCAGGCAAGAATACTGGAGTGGGTTGCCATGCCCTCCTCCAGTGCTATGGACAATGGGAAGATACTAAAGGATTGGAGAGTAAGCAAGTTGATATATTTGACTTATACATGTATTTGATTTATCACAATCTTTGATTTATCATATATATGTACATATATAAAAGCATATAAATCAAGTCCCCTATTGCAAATCATTTGACATTTGCCCACTGTCCACAGCAACAGGTTTGAAACTTCTGTGTGGGTGGTGGTTTTAACAGAGGAATTTTAAAAAAGTTTTTATGGAAACAAATGAAACTTTTAAACACAGGTCAGAATGGAGCTGTTCTAGTTGGAGAGGGGCAAGTATCCTAAAGCCCCATCTGCTCAGTGTCCCTCCATGTCCCTTCCTCCCCTCTCAGCTCCCGAGGAGAGCAGGGCAGCTCCACGGAGGCCACGGGGAAATGTGCAGAATAAAGTCCGAATTAACAAAACAGACAGCAACAACCCATGCTCTGGGTTCTGCTCCCCTGCCCATCTTGCCACCCTGCCGCACTCCTTATGCATTGGCCAAGGTCACAGCATGGCCCTCAGCACCCCAGCAGTTTCAGTCCCCTGGTGCATAAGTGTCATGTCATGTCCCCTGGGGGAGTGCCCCATGCCCCGTGCCTTGTCTCACTCCGAAAAACTTCTCTTTCAAGAGTCAGTGCAGGGATTTCCTTGGCGGTCCAGTGGTTAAAAAATAAAGAAATAAAATGCATTTACTAGTAGAAAGAGTTAAAATGATGATCTAAAATAAAAATGAAAATTCTTTTTAAAAAAAGAGTCAACACAAAAGTCCACACTGCCTTTTTGAAGTCTTGCCTTATTTCTCTTAGGAGGACTTGTGTAGGTGAGGTCTGTGGTGACCTTCTTTAATCTCTGTGTTCCCATTTTCTTGGCCTGGGTGCCCTGGAGAACAGGCAACTTCCTCTACTTATCTGTGTGAACCATGGCGCCTGGTTTGTAACAGGTACCCAATCAATGTTTGGAGAATGACTGGGGAGACAGAAGTGATGGTCTTCACCCCATGAATAGACCCTATTAATATATTGCTTTAACCAACAGGACTAAGTAGATAGAGCTATCTTTACTGATAAGAAGGAACTCCCCAGAGCCCAGTTTCTTCTCTCCTATCCTGGAAGCCATAGACAATGTTTCCCCACTGTTTCAGGTTCCTGGGAGGGGAAGAGAAGTTTCCTCAAGCCAGCTGCTCTTGGCAGCTTTCCTCAACCATATCTAACCCGTGTGGGAGCCCAACAAGGCACCTCCGGGTTAACGAGCACACAATGGCTACAATGTGCTGGGCTGTGGGTGAAGAGAACAATCTCTCTAGTCTTTATTGTTAACAGCAACTTAACAAAAACACTGCACACAAGTGGAGGGGTGGCAGCCTGAGAAGGCAGATCAACACAGGGAAGGAGTGGAGGATGGTGGAGGAAGGAGTCTAAAAATTCAACAACAACCCTCCCTGGAAATCAGACTGAGGTGGCACCTGCTATCTCCTGATGGGGTTGTTGTTGTTTTGTTTTTGGTAGTGAAGGAGGCACCGAAGAGGAAAAAGGTGACTTAACAGGTCCCAATTATTAAGAGTTTACTATGCACCAGATGGGCTTATCTGATAGCTCAGTTGATAAACCTCTTACAATATAGGAGACCCCGGTTTGATCCCTGGGTTGGGAAGATAGGCTACCCAATCCCATATTCTTGGACTTCCCTCATGGCTCAGCTGGTAAAGAATCCGCCTGTGATGTGGGAGACCTGGGTTCGATCCCTGGGTTGGGAAGATCCCCCTGGAGAAGGGAACAGCTACCCACTCCAGTATTCTGGCCTGGAGAATTCCATGGACTGTATAGTCCCTGGGGTCATAAAGAGTCACACAACTGAGCAACTTTCACTTTCATGCATGAGATGGGTTTCCCTGGTGGCTCAATCTGTCTGCAATGCAGGAGACCTGGGTTTGATCCCTGGGTTGGGAAGATCCCCAGGAGAAGGGAATGGCAACCTACTCCAGTATTCTTGCCTGGAGAATTCCATGGGCAGTGGAGCCTAGCGGGCTATAGTCCATGGGGTCACAAAGACTCAGACACAACTGAGCAACTAACACTTCACTTTTCAAGCTCTTGAGATGATTACTATCCTTATTGTCCCCGTTTTACAGATAAAGACACTGAGGTGTGACAAGGCTAAGTAGCTTGCCCCAATTTACACTAGGACCGAGCCAGGATTCAAACTCCTGCACAATCTGCCCACAGAGCCCACACAGTTTACCATGGCACCACACTCTCTCCCACTTGTTGTACAAAGGCCATGGCAGTTGTGGCTGTGGTACTCATGGATTTGACAAAGAAGGCAATCAAAACCAACATGGTCTTCAAGGGGAGAGGATATGACCATAAGTACACAAGGCAGAAACAGTAAATGAAGCCCAGAGAGGCTCACCAGTCAGAGTTGGTGCTGAGAAACTTTGGCAACAGCCTAGAGGCAGGATGGGGCTTCCCAGGTGGCTTAGTAGTAAAGAATCCACCTGCCAATGCAGGAGACACAGGAGACACAGGTTCGATCCCTGAGTCAGGAAGATCCCCTGGAGAAGGGCATGACAACCCACTCCAGTATTCTTGCCTGGAGAATCCCATGGACAGAGAAGCACAGCAGGTTATGGTCCAGGGGGTCGAAGCATGCATGTTGTGGCAGAATGGGGTGAAGTGAGGAGCTTTTCCTAGAGATGCTGATAGGTGCGCTGAGACAAAGCGGAGTCAGGGCAGAAATCTGTGACAGCAAGTTTCCTCTGAGGAGGGCCAGGCCACTAGCCTATTGTGGGGAAGGGGCTAATACCACAACATCCATTCTAGGCATATTTGCCAAAATGAAAGCAGACTCCAACAGATCTTTGAACACCCATGGTCACAGCATTTTTCATAATAGTCCAAAGGTGGAAACCCAAATCAACATGAGTGGTTGAACAAGATGAGTAGATAAACGAAATGTGGTCTCTACATACAGTGGAATATTACTCAGCCTTAAAAAAGAATGAAATGCCAACACATGCCACAACTGGCATGTAAATATTGATGACATTATGCTAGTCAGTTCAGTCGCTCAGTCGTCTCTGACTCTTTACAAACGCATGGACCACGGCACGCCAAGCTTCCCTGTCCATCACGAACTCCCGGAGCTTGCTCAAACTCATGTCCATCAAGTTGGTGATGCCATCCAACCATCTCATCCTCTGTCATCCCCTTCTCCTCCCACCTTCAATCTTTCCCAGCATCAGGGTCTTTTCCAACGAGTCAGTTCTTCGCATCAGGTGGCCAAAGTATTGGAGTTTCAGCTTCAGCATCAGTCCTCCAATGAATATTCAGGACTGATTTCCTTTAGGACTTGTTGGATCTCTTTGCAGTCCTAGGGACTGTCAAGAGTCTTTTCCAACAGCAGAGTTCAAAAGCATTGCTTCTCCAGCACTCAGCTTTCTTTATAGTCCAACTGTCACATCCAGACATGACTACTGGAAAAACCATAGCTTTGACTAGACAGACCTTTGTTGGCAAAGTAATGTCTCTGCTTTTTAATATGCTGCCTAGGTTGGTCATAGCTTTTCTTCCAAGGAGCAAGCGTCTTTTAATTTCATGGCTGTAGTCACCATCTGCAGTGATTTTGGAGCCCCCCCCAAATAAGTCTGTCACTGTTTCCATTGTTTCCCCATCTATTTCCCATGAAGTGATGGGACCAGATGCCATGATCTTAGTTTTCTGAATGTTGAGTTTTAAGCCACCTTTTTCACTTTCTTCTTTCACTTTCATCAAAAGGCTCTTTAGTTCTTCTTTGCTTTCTGCCATAAGGGTGGTGTTATCTGCGTATCTGAGGTTATTGATATTTCTACCAGCAATCTCGATTCCAGCTTGTGCTTCATCTAGCCCAACATTTCACATGATGTACTCTGGCATATAAGTTAAATAAGCAGGGTGACAATATACAGCCTTGACGTACTCCTTTCCCAATTTGGAACAAGTCTCTTGTTCCATGCCTGGTTCTAACTGTTGCTTCTTGACCTGCATACAGATTTCTCAGGAGGCAGGTCAGGTGGTCTGGTATTCCCATCTCTTTCAGAATTTTCCACAGTTTGTGGTGATCCACACAGTCAAAGGCTTTGGCATAGTCAATAAAGCAGAAATAGATGTTTTTCTGGAGCTATCTTGCTTGTTTGATGATCCAACAGATGTTGGCAATTTGATCTCTGTTCCTCTGCCTTTTATAAATCCAGTTTGAACATCTGGAAGTTCATGATTCATGAACTGTTGAAGTCTGGCTTGGAGAATTTTGAGCATTCCTTTGCTAGCATGTGAGATGAGTGCAATTGTGCAGTAGTTTGAGCATTCTTTGGCATTGCCCTTCTTTGGGATTGGAATGAAAACTGACCTTTTCCAGCCCTGTGGCTACTGCTAAGTTTTCCAAATTTGCTGGCATATTGAGTGCAGCACTTTCACAGCATCGTCTTTTAGGAAATGAAATAGCTCAACTGGAATTCCACCACCTCCACTAGCTTTGCTCGTAGTGATACTTCCTAAGGCTCACTTGACTTTGCATTCTGGGATGTCTGGCTCTAGGTGAGTGATCACACCATTGTGGTTATCTGGGTCATGAAGAACTTTTTTGTATAGCTCTTCTGTGTATTCTTGCCACCTCTTAATATCTTCTGCTTCTGTTAGGACCATACCATTTCTGTCCTTTATTGAGCCCATGTTTGCATGAAATGTTCCCTTGGTATCTCTAATTTTCTTGAAGAGACCTCTAGTCTTTCCCATTCTATTGTTTTCCTCTATTTCTTTGCATTGATTGCTGAGGAAGGCTTTCTTATCTCTCCTTGCTATTCTTTGGAACTCTGCATTCAAATGGGTGTATCTTTCCTTTTCTCCTTTGCCTTTAGCTTCTCGTCTTTTCTTAGCTATTTGTAAGGCCTCCTTAGACAATCATTTTGCCTTTTTTCATTTCTTTTTCTTGGGGATCGTCTTGATCACTGCCTCTTGTACAATATCATGAATCTCCATCCATAGTTCTTCAGGCACTTTGCCTATCAGATCTAATCCCTTGAATCTATTTGTCACTTCCATTGTATAATCATAAAGTATTTGATTTAGGTCATACCTGAATGGTCTAGTGGTTTTCCCTACTTTCTTCAAATTAAGTCTGAATTTGGCAATAAGGAGTTCATGATCTGAGCCACAGTCAGCTCCTGGTCTTGTTTTTGCTGACTGTGTAGAGCTTCTCCATCTTTGACTGCAAAGAATATAATAAATCTGATTTCAGTATTGACCAACTGGTGATGTCCATGCGTAGAGTCTTCTCTTGTGTTGTTGGAAGAGGGTGTTTGCTATGACCAGTGCGTTCTCTTGGCAAAACTCTGTTAGCCTTTACCCTGCTTCATTTTGTACTCTAAGGCCAAATTTGCCTGTTACTCCAGGTATCTCTTGACTTCCTACTTTTGCATTCCAGTCCCCTATGATGAACATCTTTTTGGGTTGTTAGTTCTAGAAGGTCTTGTAGGTCTTCATGGAACCATTCAGTTTCTTCAGCATTACTGGTTTGGGCATAGACTTGGACTACTGTGATATTGAATGGTTTGCCTTGGGAACGAACAGAGATCATTCTATCATTTTTAAGATTACATCCAAGTACTGCATGTTGGACTCTTTTGTTGACTATGAGGGCTACTCCATTTCTTCTAAGGGATTCTTGTCCAAAGTAGTAGATATAAGGATCATCTGAATTAAATTCGCCATTGAAGGGAATGGGAAACCACTTTAGCATTCTTGCCTTGAGAACCCCATGAACAGTATGAAAAGGCAAAATGATATGACACTGAAAGAGGAACTCCCCAGGTAGGTAGGTGCCCAATATGCTACTGGGGAAGAGTGGAGAAATAACTCCAGAAAGAATGAAGAGACAGAGCCAAAGGGAAAACAATGCCCAGTTGTAGATGGTGAAGGAAGTAAAGTCAGGTGCTGTAAAGAACAATATTGCATAGGAACCTGAAATGTTGGGTCCATGAATCAAGGTAAATTGGAAGTGGTTAAACAGGAGACATTATGCTAAACCAGTCACAAAAGGACAAATACTATATGATTCCACTTATATGAGGTACCTAGAATAGTCAAATTCATAAAAACAGAAAGTAGCATAGTGGTTGCTACGGGCTGAGGAGAGGGAGGACTCAGGAGTTATTTATTGTTTAATGGGTACAGAGTTTCAGTTAGGGATGATGAAAAAATCTAGAGATGAATAGAGGTGATGGTTGTACAATATGTGAATATACTTAATGCCACTGAATTGTACACTTAAAATGGTTAAAAAATAAATAAAATAAAATAAAAACAAAACAGGCCCAGCAGCGGCCTGGTACGCTGAGCTTGCAGCCCACAAGAAATGGGTTTTGAGGTCCCAGGACAGAGCCTCAGATGTCAGAAGCAGGTCACATACAGAGAAGAGCGGCAGTGAGTGGCATTGCCTCAAGAGGGCGCCAGAGAGCTCTGGGAGCTCCTTACTCCACCCCACCCCACGCAGTCTGTGCCTGTACACAGACACACACGCCCAGACACACACACCCAGACACAAACACCCAGATACACACGCCCTCTACACACACACACACACACACACACACACACACACACCCCTCTGCAGAGAAGACACTGCCGGCCAAGCCAGCAGTTTTGGGTGTGGCCTGACTCTCAGGGAGTCCTGGGGAATCCCTATAACTGGGCAAAGGTCGTGCCTGTTTCTCCCAGCTTCTCCAGGGAGTAAGTCCTCCCCTCCAAGGCCTGAGTCGGTTTATTCTCCAATGAAAAGATTGCTAGGAGGTGCTACATGTCCAGGCTTCCCAGGTGGTGCTAGTGGTAAAGAACCTGCCTGTCAATACAGGAGACGAGATGCAGGTTCGATCTCTTGGTCAGGAAGGTTCCCTGGAGGAGGGCATGGCAACTTTCTCCAATATTCTTGCCTGGAGAATCCCATGGACAGAGGAGCCTGGTGGGCTGCAGTCCATAAGGTCACACAGAGTTGGACACAGCTGAAGCAAATTAGCATACACATATGCTACCTCTCCAGTCCTCAGGAACGCTGAGGGGAAAGGAGGCAGTCTAATCCAAGTGGCAAGGTCAGGGGTTCAGACTAGGGTTCAAATCCTGATTATGCCACTTGGTAGTGTATGACCTTGGGCACACTGTTTAACTCCTCTGTGCCTCACTTTCCTTGTCTGAAGCTGTGACTGATAACAGTACAGGGACTGCTCTTCAGGTGTTGTGAAGATTAAATGAGATCTGTCAAGTGCTCACAACAGTGCCTGCACAGGGAGGAAAGCTATGGTTTATGGTCTCTGGGGAAGATAGTGACAGCTAGTCCCCAGAGAGCCCTGCCTTGCATCCCCCTAGGTTGTTGGATGGGTCTCAGGAGGGAAGCCAAGAGCCAGCAGCAGAGAGCTGGTGGTAATGCTGACCTTCCAAGCCCCAGACGCCTTCAGAGAAGGAGAACGGGAAGGGGGTGTGTCCATCTCAGAGTCTCCTAGGCCCAGCTGTACAGTAACAGCCACTGTTTCGATTCCCCCCTCTTGATGTCTAAGCTTGTTTTTGTGGCTGTAGAGGAAAGGCATGGGCGGGGCTCTGCTGCACAGCACCAAGAACCACAAACCAGTCCCCTGAGTGAGGGTACAGAATGTACCCAGACTGCAAACCACACCCTGTGGCTTGGGGAGGCCCCTGGGGCGGGCTGGGGAGCTGTCACACTACATTGTTTGAGAGCCCTGTGCCTAGCAACTGGCTTGGGATGCCACAGCATTTGGACAATGGGATGTCCCAAGGGGGCCAGGATTGAGTTAAGGGACCTCCTGCCAAAGCATCTCCCAGGACCCTGGGTCCCTCTGATCTGAAGAGAGGTCTGTGGACCCCTGGCACCCTCCTGGGCCAAATTAGGTCCGGAGCTGACCTAGGAGAGCTTCCAGCCTAAGGCCACCAAGAGGGAGCATTCGCAGTCCCAACCAGACCCTCCTCCACCCCAACCCATTTCGGGGAACAGATTCTGCCCTCCCCTCCACCTGTCTGCTCCAAGCCCAGGAGGCCTCACCAGGGTTCCCAGAGCAGTGAAAGCACAGAGACAGATGAGACCTTTGGGGAGGGTGGAGACAGTTTCTTGAAGCAATTTGAAAATGAAAGCAGGTTGGGAAGAGGCCAAACCCACAGAAAATGATGGAAGGACTTCTGGTCAGATGAGTTGGAGAAAGAAGGTCCTTTGAAACCAGATTAAATTCAGTGGGGACAAGTGCAAGGGGCTTGTTAGTGACAAAACCTGACAACGTAATTTGGCTCAACACAAATAAACACCAAGTGAAGGAGGGAGTTGACCACAAGTTGGATATGAATCAGCCTCAGAAGAGAGCATGGCTCACTTACGTCGGCTGCATTTTCCAAACCAAAGATCAGAATGCCTAGTAAGCAAGGATGAGTATACTTAGGGGAAACAAGTTTCAGTGGTTGGAATTGAGACTCTCCCCAGCAAGCCTAAGTCCTAGGCTCACTGAGACCATGCTCTGTATGAGAGCTATGTCCAGAATCTGGGGGAAATGGAGAAGGTTCAAAAGGAGAAAAAAGATGAAAAATGGGACATCTGAGCAAAAATTGGCAAAGGAAAGGTAGCACGACCCAGGCACCAACATTCGGGAGCTGGACACTGAGCTACTTTGCAACATCAGGAAAGGTACTTAACCTCCTGAGCTCCAGTTTCCTTGTCTATAAAAGTGGAATCATAATATCTGCCATAACAATTTTTGTGAAGATTTAAGTGATTCCAGAGACATAAAGCACAAAACACATAGTAGGTCCTCAATAAATGCATAGCTGTCAGTTTGGAGAGGGAAGAATAAGATACAGAGGATTTTATGAGGACGTTATGAAGTAGTTGTTCTCCCATATCCATGGAACAAGGAGAAATGGACAACAACTGGAGTAGGAAGCACTTTGGTAGGAGTGGGTCAGAACCTGGGGATCATCCGAAGTTGCAAACTGACAGCTGACGGGCTGAATCCAGCCCTCAGGCATGTTTTCTTTGGCTCAAACAGTGTTTTCCAAAAATCTGAATTACTTGCCAACCTTTTAAAATGTGAAAGATTTCACATGAAAGTACATATTTCTGGCCTCTCTTGAGAAAGCAGAAAATCTAGCAATCGGGGACCCACATGTTTGCATGACAGCGATTATGGAAAGGGAGCCAGCAAGGGCTGCTTCTGGAAGGTCTCTCACACCAGTGTTTCTCAAACTGTAATTCTCGGAGTAATCACCTGATGTATGTGCTAAATTGCTTCAGTCACGTTGGACTCTTTGCGATCCTGTGGACTGTAGCCTGCCAGGCTGCTCTGTCCGTGGGATTCTCTAGGCAAGATTATTGGAGTGGGTTGTCATGCCCTCGTCCAGGGGATCTTCCCCACCCAGGGATCGAACCCATGTCTCTTACATCTCCTGCATTGGCAGGCCAGTATTCTGTTAAAATGCACATGCTAATATCCAGAAGAGGCAAATCCACAGAAAGTATAATAGGGGCTGCCCATGGCCGGATGGAGGAGGGAATTGGAGGAGGCAGGGTGATTACTAATGGGTACCAGATTACTTTGGGGGGTGATGAAAAGTAAATCAGATAAGAGGTGGTAGTTGCACAAATTTGTGAAACTTATAGTAAAAATGATTGAATTGTCCTCTTTCAGAGTGTGAATTTTGTGGTGTGTGAATTATATCTTAATAAAGCGGTTACTTTAAAAATGCAGAAACTGATTCAGTAGGGCCAGAGGTGGGGCTGGAGAAGCCCGAAGTTCAAACAAACTCCCGGGTGTGGTCAGGGCTGTGAGGCTGGAGACCAGCTCACTGAGGCTCTAGACACCGTGGGCTCTCAATCTCGGGTGCACACTGGAACCATGTAGGGAGTTTTTAAAAGCTACTCACACCTGGGTCCCACCCCCAGGGACTCAGATCACTTCGGTTTGGGGTGAAGCCCGGGCACCGGGATTTTTTTTTAAGCTCCTCAGTTGATTCTACTTGGCAACCAACTTTGAGAACCCCTGTCTTGGCCGGTGGCTGCTTTCCCCTTTACTTCCTTGGCACTCCCCAAGACATCTGAACCCCTGCTCCACTCCAAGCCCCCCGAAGGAAGGCCGTGACTGGCCACCCTGGCCCTGCCCACCGCCCTCATCCCACGCTGGTTCTGGGATTCTAAACCCAAACATCTCCTACCCAAGTCCTCCCAAGTGCCTGGGAATTCGCGTAGGTCGTTTGGTTTTCCCGGGGCAGCTTTGGGTGAGGACGTTTGTCAGAGGCTTTTGGGAAACTGAAAGAGCCCCCAATCCTCCCAGGTGCCTCTGGTAAGGACAGGAACACAGGTGGGGCTCCGCGGCAGTCGGGCCTCCCCTCCCCACCCTGCCCTCGTCGGGCGGCTGCCCGGCCCACGCACACGCCCTCTAGCTTCCCCGGCCGACGCTGCATGGGAAGCCATGTGCCCACCGGGGAGGGTGAGCGGGAGGCAAGGGATGCCTTGGATGCCGCTTAAGAACCAACCGCAGCCACTCTTCCTGTGGGACCTGGGCAGCAGTGGGGCAGGAGAGAGGGCGGGGGAGGAGAGCGTCCGCCGAGGTTGACTTGGGTAACTCACAATTGCGATTGCGTGAGAGCGTCTTAGAGCGGCAGCCCTGAGCAAGGTCCAGACACGGGCAAGTCATTCCAAGTGAAAAGAGGTTATAACCACAGTAAGACAGAACATTTCGTTCTGAGTGGGAGGAAGACAGCTGGGCAAGGCCAATGGAAAGCCCACCCCCCCCCACCCCACCAACCAGCCTTGCTTTTACAGGACTGACACCATTTCCCAGCTGTTTTAAGGATAACATCTATATTTTTTCCCCCACTGACTATTTTCTCTGTGTAGTTGCCTTGAATGCAGCTATTTGTGTCCTCTTTTTCTCAAGTGCTTGTCTCTTTTTCCTAGAGATTGGAGAAGATCTAATTGGCTTCTATCTAGAAGGTGCAGTAAAAGCTGTTGTTAAAGGCTGGATTGCCAAGGTGATCCTAATTGATTTAGCACTGAGGACATTTTCACACTTGCTCTTGATAACTCCTGGGAGGTGCAGGAACAAGGAGGTGCCTTTGAGATCTGGTGTACAGTTGGGAAAGCAAACAGATGCCTCCAGTGGTGGGTCACTGCCTGGCCCTCCAAGACTCCCTCTGTTTTCAAGACTAGCTTTTCTCCTTCGTTTTTCAGTGTGTGGTATGAATCTGGGCACATGGGTGCCTGCACTGGAGGAGGGTAGCTGAGCGGCCACGGGGATGGCTAGGTAGGAGGTGATCTTTGAGTTCTTTGAGCTCCTTGTTCCTTCCTTCCACCCAAGAGATCAGAGCTTGGAGGGGGGAAGGGGCCATTCCCCCCGACCCTCCCTCCGCCACATACACCTGCTGCTACCTCCCAGCATGCCTGCTTAAGGCAAGAGCAAGGTTGGACATTCTTACAAAACTTCCTCCCTTGGTGGTAGCTGCCTCCCCACACTGAAAAAGTGCTGATTGGACAGACTGTCAGCATCTCCTTGGCCCCACCTGGCATAGCCTGCTGGCTCTGCCCTTGCCCTTTGCCCTCTGTCTCTGGCTTCTTCTCCAACAATGGCACACGAGATAAAAGGCAAAAGGCCGAGCCATAGAGGCAAGTTGCTGTGAATTAGGATGAGAGGCCCTGGAAGGACCACTGTCTGCGGAGCAAGGACTGAGTCCCTGAGACAAGGGTTCTTAAGCAGGGCTCTGTGGCCAGGCAGTGGTGGCCTGAAGGGGATGGTTCTGAGCTGTGACCCTGGGGAAAAATCTGACAAGGGGAGATAGACATAAAGTCAATGGTGGGCAATTATACCCTTTAGCATTTATTGAATGCTTCCTAAGTGCCAGGTACAGGGCTAAATGCTTTACATATATAATCTCATTTAATCCTCCCAACTTTGTGCATGCTAAGTCACTTCAGTCATTTCCAACTCTTTGCAACTCTATGGACTGTAGCCTGCCAAGCTCCTCTGTCTATGAATTTCTCCAAGTAATAATACTGGAGTGGGTTGCCATGCCCTCTTCCAGGGGATCTTCCCAACCCAGGGATAGAACCCGCGTCTCTTATGTCTCCTGCATTGGCACATGGGTTCTTTACCACTAGTGCCACTTGGAAAGTCCCCCAACTACCCTAATTGGCTCTATTTTACACATGGCTAGTAGCAATTCTGGCTCAGAGAGGTTAAATAACTTGTCCAAGGCCCATAGGTAGTAAAGGGAAAGTGAAGCCTAGACCTCAGCTCCATCTGAGTTTACAGCCACTACCCTTGGACTGATAGCCTCCTCACCGCCGGCATAATGGCCTCAGAACTACCAAGGAAGGTGCTGGCAACTCCAGCCCAGGCGCTGAGGGACCACTGCCTCCCAGAGATTCTGAAGAAAGACAGTGGGGCTTGTGGAGAAAAAAAATCTCATCCCATCCTCTGTGCCCAGCTTTGCAGCCTGTGATGAGCCCTTTCCTTCCGTCAGCTGTAGGTGTCTGCCCCAGCCGTGTGTAGATCCACGTGCAGCCCCAAGGATCATGGGACCAGGCAGGACCAGAGGGCGGTGCAGATATCTTGGCTGGTGGGAAACAAATCAACATGCAGGAGGCTCAGCCTTCTTGGCTCTTGCAGCCCCAGGGAGCCCTAGGTTTGAGCTGGGAGAGTGTTCTAGATGTTCCTGGCCAGCAGGGCTAAGATGGGGCATCTCTTTCATCAGCCGTGCTAAAAATTGTCCCCCAGAGAGAGCCAGCACTGTTTAGACACCTGTTGTTTTCCTTGGTGTGTACTTTTCTGTAAGGGTTCGCACCAGGGGGCCCTTTGGGGTGGTCTTGGGGATGGCCTGGTCCTTGTCCCAGCAGGCAGGGCCTTCTGGCCAGGGAGAGTGAATCACCCAGCCCAGAATTCATGCATCTGTTTGGGAGAACACTGTGTGCTCTGGACTGGCACTGGAGCCCGAGGGGAAAGAGAAGAGTGCAGAATGGAAGGCAGTGGAGAGCCTGGGAGGGGCTTCTGCTCTGGCGGCTGCTCAGTCTCTTCCTCCTAAGTGTCACCGCTGATGCCTGGATTCCCCACCTTGGGTGGCAGGAGGTAGCAGGTGAAATCACTCACGGGTGCCCCAACTTGGACGCAGCTCCCTTGATGGCCCTAGGTGTTGAGTCACAGCCCTCATGCCTTACTCCTGCAGTGTGTATTTAGCATTAATGGAGCATCATCTGATTTGAGCTGGGTTCTCCACCCCTTCCTGTGCCCAGGACTCAGACCCTTGAGCGTCTGTCTTCTGAATTACTGTTAAAGCCTCCAGCCACCACCACCATGCCTCAGCCCATTACCCTTGCCACTACCTGAACCTCGTTGTGAAAGGTATCTATTCACCTGTGGTTAAAACCCTCCAGTGGCTCTTCATTACCCACCAGGGCACAGGGTGAACATTTTGGCGTGGCATTCAATGTTCTCCAAGTTTGGCCCCATCTTGCTCTCCACCAGTGTAGGCATGTCAGGCGAAATGCAGGGGTGCTCAGTTAAATGTGAATTTCAAATACACACAACATATTATTATTTAGTTAGTGTGTCCCTTGTATTGTGCCCTGTATTTTCATTTGCTAAATCTGGAAACCTTACTTCAGCTGTGTTGCCATTCCTACTGATAGAGCCCTATTTCAGGCCCTTGGCGTCACACTCTCTTGGATGAAGTTGCCAAGGAATCAGCATCCAAACTGATTCCTTCACCCCTGGGCCCTCCCTCTTCCAAACCATCCTCCCCTCCATCCCAAGATGTTGCTTGGGTCATTCTCTTGCTGCCATGGAAGACTGCTTTTTACATTTCCCACTCCTGTCCAGATCCTTCTCCACACTCGTGTTCTTCCTCCATTATTCTCTGTTCAAGAGTCTTAACATTGGTCACTGACCTCTCTTCTGGAATGCCATTAGGACATCCCACTGTTGCACCTAAACACTTGGTTATGTCATGGTTTCACTGCAATGCACTGATCTGTGGAGAGTGTATCTTGTCCACATCCTCATCATGGCTGCCATCATGTGTGGATGCTCAGTCACTTCAGTCCTCTCCGACCCTTTACAACCCCATGGACTGTAGCCCACCAGGTTCCTCTGTCCATGGGATTCTCCAGGCAAGAATACTGGAGTGGGGTACCATGCCCTCCTCCAGGGGATCTTCCCCACCCAGGGACCAAACCCGAGTCTCTTATGTCTCCTGCACTGGCAGGTGTGTTTTTTACCATTAGCGCTTTTTATTCTTTCCTTCCTCCCACCATCACAGAATGGGGCCTCAATCAATGTACACTGGTGAGTCAGTGGTTTATTTGCTCTCCCACAAGACTGTGAGTGCCTCAAGGGTGGTCTGTGGACTCAATATCATGCAGTTCTCTTTGGTTTGACAACCGTTTCTTTTAAATTGGAGGATACTTGCTTTAAAATGTTGTATTGGTTTCTGCCATGCAACAGTGTGAATCATCCATAATTATCTAATCTAATCTAATCTATCTCCCCTCCTTCTTGAGCCTCTTTCCCACCCCAACCCCCCATCCCACTCCTCTGGGTTGTCACAGAGCACCAGGCCGTACTCCCCGTGCTATGCAGCAGCTTCCCACTAGCTGTCTGTTTTACACATGGTAGTGGATATATGTCAGTGCTACTCTCTCAATTAGTTTCACCATTCCGTTCCCAGCTATGTCCGTAAGTCCACTCTCTACGTCTGCATCTCTATTCCTGAGGATACAGAGATGGCATACAGGGGGCATCGTGCTACTGCTCTCAAGGAACTCATGGTGTGTCTAGGGAGGTATGATCAGTATGGTTACTTACAGAGCAACATGAGTTGTGCAATGAATAAAGCATATACAAAGTGTAAAGTGATTACAGAGGAAGTGATAAGCAGAATTTGGGATATGGAATGTTGGAGACATTTTACCAGAGATTATGCCTCTTTAGGGGGATGGAAAGGGCCTCTGGATGAGGGTGAAAGAGGAGAGTGAAAACGCTGGTTTAAAACTCAACATTCAGAAAACTAAGATCATGGCATCTGGTCACAACACTTCATGGCAAATAGATAGGGAAAAAGTGGAAATGGTGGCAGATTTTATTTTGGGGGGGGCTCCAAAATCACTGAAGATGGTGACTACCACCATGAAATTAAAAGATGCTTGCTACTTGAAAGAAAAGCTATGACAAACCTAGCCAGTGGATTAAAAAGCAGAGACATCACTTTGCAGACAAAGGCCCATATAGTCAAAGCTATGGTTTTTCCAGGAGTTAGGTACGGATGTGAGAGTTGGACTGTAAAGATGGCTGAGTGAAGAAGAGTTGATGCTTTTGAATGGTGGTGTTGAAGACTCTTGAGAGTCCCTTGGACAGCAAGAATATCAAACCAGTCCATCCTTAAGGAAATCAATCCTGAATATTCATTGGAAGTACTGATGCTGAAACTGAAGCTTCAATACTTTGGCCACTTGATGCCAAGAGCTGACTCATTAGAAAAGACTGATGCTGGGGAAGATTGAAGGCAGGAGGAGCATGGGATGACAGAGGATGAGATGGTTGGACTCATCCAGTGGACTCATCCAGCACTCTGGACATGAGTTTGAGCAAATTCTGGAAGACAGTGAAGGACAGAGAAGCCTGGCATCCGGCAGTCCTTAGGGTCACAAAGACTCAGAGACAAGTTAGTGACTGAACAACAAAGTACATTCCAAGCAGGGATATTGCAGGCACAAAGGTGTGGAGGCAGGAAAGAGTGTATTGGATTGGCCAAAAAGTGCATTCCTATATGTTAGGGAACCATAGGGTAAAGTATAAATAACCTGCAACAGTAGCATGAGGTGTCTTATGGGTGAATGATGAACAGCTGCTCAAGATTTTTTTCCCAACTTTACTGAGATGTAATTGATATAAAATATTGTGTAAACTTAAGGTGTATCTGATGATTTGATATACATTTATATTGTGAAATGATTATCACAGTAAGGTTAGTTAACACATCCCATCCACCAGCTAATTATCATTTCATCCAAGGGTTTTAACTGAGCAGATGTGTATATTAAGAGAAGCAATCAAAAAGCCCAACACAAAAGACCACATATTGCATGATTCCATTTATACTGAAATACCCAGAAAAGGCAAATCCGTGGAGACAGAAAGTAGATGAGTGATTGTCTGAGGCTAGGGGTGAGAACAGGAAGTGACTGCTAATGGGCACGAGGGACCTTTTCAGGGTGACGGAAATGTTCTAAAATTGGCTTGTGGTAATGATTACACAACTCTGAATATACAAAGATCACGGAATTATATGTTTAAAACAGGTGAATTGTATGGTGTGTGTGTTGAGTGGTAAGTCACTTCAGTCATGTCTGACTCTTTTTGACCCCATGAACTGTAGCTAGCCAGGTTCTGTCCATGGGATTCTCCAGACAAGAATACTGGAATGGGTTGACATGTCCTCCTCCAGGGGATCTTCCCGATCCGGGGATCAAACCCACATCTCTAATGTCTCCTGCTTTGGCAGGCGAGTCCTTTGCCACTAGCGCCACCTGGGAAGCCCTGAATTGTATGGTATATAACATATATCTCAATAAAGCTGTTTCAGAATAAGACCATCAGTCTGACCACAGTGTGGGAAATGGATCAGAGTGAGGCAAGCCTGGGCTTGGCAAGAGCAGTGAAGAAACTTCTGCAAAGGTCTGTAAAAGAGTGAGCTGCAGTGCTCAGGCAGTGCCAGAGGGGTTGGGGGAGGAGGGCTGAAATCACTAGACATTTAGGAGGTGGAATCAATGAGACTTGGAAAACAGATTGCCTGGAGGGGATAAGGAAGAGAGATGGAAGGGTCTAGGATGACACTCTGGTTCCTGACTTTGATGGGTGACCAGGTGGTGGCACCATCAAACCTCACAGCACTTAGTACAGGCCCTCAGCACAGGTCTGTGGAATGAAGAAATGATTGGATGAATGAATGAAGTGCATTCGTGTCATCTCCTACTCTGTCACTCTATTTCACCCATAGGCTAGGCCTTTGGACCCCGGTGTACTCACTGCCCATTTGGAGACGGAGCAGCCTGGAGATTCCACTGTTTCCAGTTCACCTCTAAGAAACCCGCATCTTATTCTTTCCCTTCTGGCCCCCAAACCACCCGAGCACACAAGGGATCCTTGGTCTGGGGGTGGGGGACACATGGGAACAGATGGCCGCGTAGGCCCTGAGGACTCTTGTCATGGGCTCAGGACTCTTAGATCCTTAACCGCCACCCTCACCCAGACTCTGTTACTTAACCCTAACCCCTCCCGCATCCATCAGCAATGCATCCAAGTGCTCAGGAAGTACCGTCATCCGAAGCTTCCACTTAAGTTCCCACTCAGGCATGAGTTGCCTGCCAGAGCAATGTGCCAGTGTCCCTCTAAGTGTTCTCTTTAGATCCCCTGCCTCAAGATGATGTGGCGGGGGATCAGGGGAGGGTGTTTATTAAACAGGCAGATAGCCAGTCTCCACACTTGACCCCACTCGATCAGAATCTACAGGGCTGAGTAGGAGGAAGGAGTGGGTTCCACATATTTCAGAAATTCCCTAGATGGTTGTGAGAGCCAGCAATGTGTGACTGTATTCGGGGCGCTGGTGGCCCTGATACCCCAGCAGGCAGTCCCTGACGGCCACCCGATGGACAGAGTCCACCCCAGAATGCTGCCCCTGACATGGGCATCCTTCTTTCCATCAGGAAAAGCACTCCTGCCCCGCCACTAATTAGATCACCCTCTTGCACAATCTTCTGTCCCCCCTTCCCCCACTAAATTTCCACAGGACAATCAATGCTCAATTGCTCTTTCATCTGTCCTCCCGGCACTCAGCACAGGCTGCAGTGTGTGAGAGCTGGTTGTTTACACGTGAGCTCTTTCAGAGCCCAATACATTTAGACCAGCAGCCTTGAGGAAGGGTCAGGCATACTGTAGGTGCTGGATGGATACTAGGGGGGATTGAATCACTAAAGAAAGGAGCAAGAGGACTGAATGACATAAACCAAAGTCCTTCACATTTGCCTTTAGGAGACCATGTTTGCCTGCCAGTGAGGTCAATAGATCAACACTGCTGCTTTTGAGCACCAGAGAGGGTGGGAACACAGTAACCAGATTAAGGAACTATGGGGCTGACATTGTGGGCTGCCCAGGCCAGCAAGGAGCTTCATTCATTCACTGATTCGTTCACTGAAGCAAATGTGCCAGGCACTGCACAAGGTGCATTCTTATTCGCTCAGTCATGCCCGACTCTTTGTGATGCCATGGACTGTAGCCCACCAGGCTCCTCTGTCCATGGGATTTCCCAGGCAAGAATACTGGAGTCAGTTGCCATGCCCTCCTCCACGGGCTCTTCCCAAACCAGGGATTGAACCTGGGTCTCCTGCATTGTAGGCAGATTCTTTATTGTCTGAGCTACCAGTCAGGGAAGGTACTAAAGATAAAAAGGGGAACAGGACAGACAAGACTCCTGCCCTCACAGAGCTTACAGTTTTGTGGGGAAGACAGATGTCAAATAATTGTAGAAAGGCTTACAGTTGTGAGAGAGCTATGAAGGCAAAAAACAGTGTCTGGCAAAAGCGTATATAACAGGAGTACTTGAATCAGCCTTTTGGGAGGGGCGAGCAGGGACAGGGGAGCCTGGTGGGCTGCCGTCTATGGGGTCACACAGAGTTGGACACGACTGAAGCAACTTAGCAGTAGCATGCTGTCTGTACGAGAAGGATTTTCCCAGGGAGCTGACCTTGAATCAAGACCATAAGCATGACCAGAAGGTAAATAGGCAAAAGGCTGGGGAAGGGCATCTCAGGCAGAGGGTACAGCCACGTGAGGACCTGAGGCAGTTACAAGCTTGACGTGTTTGTGGAACGTGCTGGAATGCTTGGACTGGAACAGAGGGAGTGAGGAGGCAGGGGGTGGGGGACAGGTGATGAGACTAGACCAGATCACATGGGGCTTTTTGTGGGTCATGATAAGGACTTCAGATTTTATTTAAAGTGGGATGGGAGGCTTTTAACCTGGGAAGAGTTACGATTTAATTTGCATTTTTAAAGAGGGTCCGCTGGCTGCTGTGTTAGTAATGGATGAAAAGGGGGATGGGAGTGGAAGCAGAGAGACAAATCAGGAGGTTATGATGGTGACCTGGCTGAGAATAGTGGCTATGGAGACCTCAGTGAAAGCATTCAGTCCACACATTTTACAGATGAGGAAACTGAGGCCCCGAGAAGGGGAATGATTTGCCCACACTCACCCTGCCCCGGGTCCTATTCTCCCACAAGAGAGAGGTTAACAGAGGAGCAAGCAGAGAAAGCTGAGTGCATTCTGGTAGGATGAATTCATGGATGCCTCGTGGCACATCTGGGTTCTGGCAGCCAAAGCAGATGCTTGGAGGGGGAAGGAAATGAAGTGACTCTGGTATCCATTATTTGGGGGTGCTCTGTAGTTCCACTGCCCGGGGATGCAGTGAAGCCAGCACCAACCCTCAGTCGCATATCCCAGATCTGTTTAGTCTGGCCGTGGCCCAACCAGGAGCTAAGTACTTACTGGCCAGTTCCTTCCTGCCTCCATAGTATAATGAAGTGCTGAGCTGGGCAGAACTCCCAGTGCTCCTGGGTCCAGGAGCAAGCAAGCAGCAACCTCATGCAGGGCCACGTGAGGTCAGGGGGCGGGGCCTGCACTCCCGAGCTTGCGTGGAATTGGCTGCTTGTTGACACACCACTTCCGCGGATGGCCAATCACAAGAGCCACAACATCCTTGCTTTCCCCACCCCGCCCCTCACTTGTCCTTGTGAAAACCACAGAACTTCCCACCACAAAGTGAGCTGGGGAGAGAAGTCTCTTTCCTCTGCTACCTCACACCAGGCCTTGGGGAGAGGCGTCCTGCTCACAGTCCAAGGAGTATCAATGCTTTGCTTCCCAAAACGGAATGTTTGTTTCTGGGGGAGAACTCTGTTGAAGACCTATTAGGGAGTTCAGTTCAGTCGCTCAGTCCTGTCTTGCGACCCCATGGACTGCAGCACGCCAGGCTTTCCCGTCCATCACCAACTTCTGGAGCTTACTTAAACTCATGTTCTTCGAGTCGGTGATGCCATTCAACCATCTCATCCTCTGTAGTTTCCTTTTCCTCCCGCCTTCAATCTTTCCCAGCATCAGGGTCTTTTCCAATGAGTCAGTTCTTCGCATCAGGTGGCCAAAGTATTGGAGTTTCAGCTTCAACATCAGTCCTTCCAATGAATATTCAGGACTGATTTCCTTTAGGATGGACTGGTTGGATCTCCTTGCAGTCCAAGGGACTCTCAAGAGTCTTCTCCAACACCACAGTTCAAAAGCATCAATTCTTCAGTGCTCAGCTTTCTTTATAGTCCAATTCTCACATCCATACATGGCTGCTGGAAAAACCATAGCTTTGACTAGATGGACCTTTGTTGGCAAAGTAATGTCTGCTTTTTAATATGCTGTCTAGGTTGGTCATCGGAGAAGGCAATGGCACCCCACTCCAGTACTCTTGTGGAAAATCCCATGGCCTGGTAGGCTGCAGTCTATGGAGTCGCTCAGAGTTGGACACGACTGAGCAACTTCACTTTCACTTTTCACTTTCATGCATTGGAGAAGGAAATGGCAACCCACTCCAGTGTTCTTGCCTTGAGAATCCCAGGGACGGGGGAGCCTGGTGGGCTGCCGTCTCAGGGGTCGCACAGAGTCGGACACGACTGAAGCGACTTAGTAGTAGTAGTAGTAGTAGCAGGTTGGTCATAACTTTTCTTCCAAGGAGTAAGCGTCTTTTAATTTCATGGCTGCAGTCACCATCTGCAGTGATTTTGGAGCCCCTCAAAATAAAGTCTGTCACTGTTTCCATTGTTTCCCCATCTATTTGCCATGAAGTGATGAAACCAGATGCCATGATCTTAGTTTTCTGAATGTTGAGTTTTAAGCCAATTTTTTCACTCTCTTCTTTCACTTTCATCAAGCAGCTCTGTAGTTCTATTAGGGAGAAATGACTCCAAATGGATAGTCAACCAAGGTTATAGCCTTTAGGTGTAGATAATCATGAAAATAACCCTAGACGGGAAAATTCTCACAAAGCCTCGCTTGCTAATCAGCTCTGGTACCTCCATACACTGCACAGGCCAAAGAGGCATTTGCCATCTGCTCTCCCTGGGCCCCAGCAGGTCAGGCCTGGCCTCACTATCTACCCTCTGCTTTGGGAGTGCCCTTCCTTGGGCAAGAGAGGCATTGAAAAAGTGCATTGAAAAGACTCAGGGAATCTTTCCTTTTCTTTATTTTTTATTGGAGTTGATTTACAATATGTAAGTTTCAGATGTACAACATGTATGTGTGCTTAGTCGCTCAGTCGTGTCTGACTCTTTGCGACCCTTTGGACTGTAGACCTGTCCATGGGATTTTCCAGGCAAGAATACTGGAGTGGGTTGCCATTCCCTTCTCCAGGGGATCTTCCTGAGCCAGGGATCAAATCTGTGTCTCCTGCATTGCATGCAGGTTCCTTATTCACTAAGCCATTGATTCAATATTAGTATAAATATTTACAGTTATTATTAAATACTGGTTATATTCCCTGTTGTTATATATATATAGTGGTTTGTACCTCTTAACCCCTACCCTTATCTTGCCCCTCCCCCCTTTCCTCTCTTCACTGGTAACCACTAATTTGTTCTTTATATCTGTTGAGTCTGCTTCTGTTTAACCCCGGTTCTTTTATTAGGAGTCTAATAGCTACTGTGCACCAGATACCAGGCCAAGCATTTTACATTCCTCATCTCATTAAATTCCCATAGCAACTCCTGTGACATAGATACTATTATGTCTCACCTCCTCCGACTTTACAGATAAAGAAAATGAAGCTCAGAGAGGCTAAGTGACTTACCCAAGAACACACAGCCAGCAAAGGGCAGAGCCAGGATCTGAGTTCAGGTCTATCTGATCCCACATCCCATACTCATAACTGCTTCCTTAAGCTGTGACTTGACAGGCTCCACACCATCCAGACTGCCCTTGGAGCCCTAACAAGCTGGGAAGGCCCAAGAGACAAATGACCTTGCCTCCTCATTTTACATTTTTTGTGCCAGCCTGTTATGGTGGTAGATGGAAACTTCTCTGCCATGAGCTGAGGGGTCAAGAGAAGGCCTCTTTCAACTAGTTCTTGGCAAGGGTGCAATGGTGGGGGGTCCTGGGGGCCCAGGGAGAAGCAGGAGGGCACTGCCAGCTGGGAAAACTGGCAGGAGAAATGCCCCATGAGGGCATCATCAGATTTATAGCTTAAGATCCCTTCCCTGGGTTCTGGGATATCTGACAAATACTGGACAAGTTCTCAAGTCTATACCCTAATGATATTAATGAGGGCAGGGGAGCTTAGTGAAAATTTAATAGACAAGTATAAAAAGTTTCACAGACTCTGTCTGCAGAAGTTCTTTTGAAGGTCTGCACAAAGCCACAAGGGCTGCTTGGAACTCTTCGTCCAAGGAAATTATTAACCTTCCTCATTTTTGGAGAACGATGCAATCTGTTTATTAAACGCCTAAATTAAAGGGAAAGGATACAGTGCAGTTGGGGGTTTTCAATCATAATTCATTGGAGGCTCTCAGTCAGGGAAATTCGAGCCTGGGGCTGACTGGGCTTCCTGACCGCTTCCGGCTCCCAGGCTCCCTCCACCCCTGTTCCTCTAATAAGTTCAGGTTTCTGGGAGTTCAACTCTCATTAACCCTTTGAAGTCTGGATAGATAAATTACAATCAAAGTCCACGAACTACTTAATGTACATCAAAGATTGGCCAAGGAAGCAATGGTTCCAGCATGGATGCTTCTGTTGTAAGGATCAAATGAGATAATGTGTGTGTGTGTGTGTGTGTGTGTGTGTGTGTGTGTATGAAAGCACTTTGTGATCCTTGAAGCACAGTAAGTTACTTTTATTATTTTTATGAATAGGATGGTTTATCTATTTACAAGATGGATGCCTGTCCTCATTAGATGCCTTTGAACAAACCAAATTGGTACTCATTGAGCCTAGAAAAGTACGAAACTTTCCTTGAACTTCCTCCTCTGTTCCTCAAGCTGATTGAGACTTAAGAACCTTCTGATAGGTCTGGAGCCTTGCACACGTGGAGCCAGTGTAAAATTTGCCGATTGTTTTTCCTTCACAAATAATGTGAAAGGCAAAAGATGCAGGAGCATTGCCAGCAATGCAGGGCGTGGGTTTCTGCCTTGCTCCACCCAGAAGGAGAATTCTCAAAGGGCAGGATTGCGTGCTGAGAGGCTGAGCAGCCTTCTATGTGCTGGAGTGGATCAGTCACAAAGACAGGTGAGCTGGGAAACAGAGCTCATGCCCTGAGAAAACCCTCTTCCAAAAATTCCTGAGGTGACTCTCATACATTACTGGTGGAAAAGAAAATGGATACAACCCTTCAGGGGAGAATTTGACAACATCTCACAAAATCATATATGCATTTACTTTTTAACTTACCAATCACATTTCCAGGAACCTACCCAGGTGGCTCAGTGGTAAAGAAACTGCCCACAATGCAGGTGATGTGGGAGATGTCGGTTCAGTCCCTGGGTCAGAAAGATCCCCTGGAGGAGGAAATGGCAACCCAGTCCAGTATTCTCCATGGATGGAGGAGCCTGGTGGGCTACAGTCCATGGGGTCGCAAACAGTTGTACATGACTGGGCACACACACACACAGACACCCTGACAATACACCTCAAACAATATGAAAATGTATATGCACAAGGTTGTTCATTACAGCTTTGTTTACATATATGCAAAATATTTGAAATTACCTAAGTATCCTTACAGAGGACAGTGGTATACAGACTTTGGTACAACCACAGAATGGAGTCCCAAGCTGCTATAAAATAGAAGGAGGGTGCTCTTTATGAACTGATAGGGAGTGATTTCTAGGATATGTTGGTACATGAAAAAGGCCAAAAGCAAACAAGAAAAGTATCTGTAGCATGCTTCCTTTGGTGTAAAAAGAAGAGGAAATAAGTAAATATAGATGCATCTTCTCATTTGTACAGGAACACAAGAAGTATAAGCTGGAAACTCATAGAATTGGTTACCTACAGAGAGGGTGGGAGCAGCACATAGTAGGTGCTTTACAGGCATTTCCTGATAATGACCATTGGGTGCTATAGAGGACACTGTGGAAGGAATGGTAGATTCAGCTGGGAATAACAGGAAGGGTTTCTATTGTCATCTTGAAACATGAGTCTGTGGTCAAATTTTTGGCTGGCCATTTTGAGAGATTGTACCAGGCAGAGGGAAGAATTGTGAGCAAAGATCCAGAAAGGGGAGAGAGTGTGGCATGGAAAGGGGCTGGGACTTTTGATGGGAGGGGGTACTATTGTGAGAATGGCTGGATAGGGCAGGCGGGAATCAGAATGTAGACTTTCTTTTATGCAATGGTAGTAAGTTTGAATTTTATTCTTAGGAACATGAGAAGCTGTTGGAATATTTTGAGCAGAGGAGTGATATGGTCAGTTTATGCTACATTGATCCCTGTGGCTATAATGTGGGTGTGGACTGAAGTGGGAGAGAGTAGAAGCAGGGAGGCCACTTTGAAGTGACAGAGGATGGTGACTTGGAGCAGGAAGGTAGTATTGGGTTGGCCAAAAGGTTCATTCAGATTTTTTCCATAAGATGTAGTGGAAAAACACAAATGAATTATTTTGGCCAACCCAATAGTAGAAATGGAAAAGAGTGGTCATGTTCTGGATATGTTTGAAGGTGCAGCAGGTGGGACAAACTGATGGACTGGGTGTAGGAGGAAGAAAGAGGAAGAGGGGTCTGGGATAACTCCCAGCTATCTGGCTTCAGTGATTGGGTGTCTAATGGAGCCATTCAGCAAGATGAGGACCACAGTAGAAAGAGTAGAATTTGTGGGGAAAGGTCAAGTCACCTCAGATGTGTCAAGTGTGAGGTGTCAGCAGATTGGATCTGTTGGATGTATGGGTCTGGGGCTCAGGGGAGAAGTCTGGGCAGGGACCATAGATGTGGGACCATGTAGATGGAGGTTGAAAAGATGAGGCCAGAATGGGGGAGCATAGGTATCACTGTGAGAAGAGATCCAAGGGCAGAGTCCTGGGGAACACTAACAGGAGAGGCAGAAGATGAAGACCTCATGAAGGTGGCTAGAATGAAATCGTAGTAGTAATTGCATGAGGACCAGGAGAGAATAGGGTCTGGAGGCCCAGGGGGAGGGAGTTGCAAGAGGAGCATGCTCAGCAGTGCCCAGGGCTGCATGGGGGGGCCCCAAGACAAGAGCTGCACAGATGGGGATGGGGGGCAGCTAAAGACAAACTACAAGGGCTGCAGAGTGAGCAGAAGGGCTCAGTGATGGGGTTCTTCTTTAAGGACCTTTGACTGTGAAGGGAAGGAGTGAGGTGGGATGGCAGCTGGAGGAGGGGACGGTGAAGGGTTGGAAGAGAGCCATTATTATAAGAAAGAAGGAAGCTCATTTTTAACTCCCGAGTCAGTAGACACACAAGACTGAAAACCCAGAAAAGGAAGGAATTCACCTGTGGAGGAAAGTGAAAGTGTTAGTCACTCAGTCATGTCCGACTCTGCAACTCCATGGACTGTAGCCCACCAGGCTCCCCAGTCCATGGGATTCTCCAGGCAAGAATACCAGAGTGGGTTGCAATATCCTTCTCCAGCAGAGGAAGGTGGGGGCCTAATGACAGAGAGCTCAGAGACTGGGGCTAGGGTTGAGCAGGAAAAAGCATATATCTCTCTAAAGGGTCACTGCCCATGGAATCATTTTCAACATGAAGGAAACAGCGAAGATCAAATTATCCACGTGTGAATTGGGGTGGTCTGCAAAGTCAGAGAGTGAGGGTGTAGTCATGTGTCAGTTCAAATAGGACCCTGGGCCGTGGTCAGAAGCATCTGGAAAGGACAGCGTTGACAGAGGCACTAGTCGCCCACAGGGAACTGCAGACAACGCACACTTCAGGTACATTGGTAGAGACTCAAACATAGCTTCACACACGCTTGGGAGCTTTGGATGTTAATCAAGGTAAAAAGTCTCCCTTAAAACAAATTATGAGACTTTACGATGAATAAATAGGACCTAATGAATGGGTTTACCAACTGTTCTTCCCTGTTCTGGACTTTGGGCAAGAGCTGGAGGGCTGAGAACGGAACAGAGAGCCAGGCCCAATGCTTTGGCCTCAGGGGCCGCCCCTAACCCTGACGGTTCAGTAGAACTTGGATAGAAGTGAGGCCTGGGTGTGGCGCTGATCTTCTGGGAACTGGAGAGTTTGTTCTCCAAGGGTGAAGGACTGCGGGCTAAAACATTCTGTCCTTTTGCAGACAGTGGAGCTGGTAAGCTATTTCAGAGGTGTTCATGCAAATCATTGTCTAACTAAAAAAAAAAAAAAACACTAATGTGCTGACCCTTGCTACCTGGTGTGATATATATATATATCAGACAGAGAAACACAACATTTGGTTTTGGCCCAGGCTCTGCTACCAGCTTGCTGTGTGACTTTAGGCAAGTACCTCCTGCTCTCTGGGCCTCAGCCGTTGCATCTGCCAAATCGGTAGAGTGGACAGATGATCTCTAAGGAAAATGCTGCATCAACATTCTGGTTTTTTTCTTTAATTAATAGACCATTTTTTAGAGCAGCTTTAGATTCACAGTACAACTAAGTGCAAAGTATAGAGTTTCTGAATACCCCTTGTCCCCCCAAATGCACAGCCTCCCCCACTAGGCTCGCCCCCCACCAGAGAGGTACATTTGTTACAATCAATCAACCTACATTGACATGCCATTATCACTCAAAAGTCCTTATTCATGTTGCACATGTTATGGGGTTTTGACAAATGTATCTGCCATCATAGAGTAGTTTCATTGCCCCTAAATATCCTCTATGCTCTGAGAATTTGTCCCTCCTTCCCCTCAACCCCTAGCAACCACTGACTTTTTCCCTGTCTCCATAGTTTTGCCTTTCTCAGAATATCATATAATTGATATCATGCAATTTGTAGTTTTTTCAGATTGGCTTCTTTCACTTAGTAATAAGCATCTGAGATCCTTGCATGTCTTTCCATGGCTTGATAGCACACTTATTTTTAGTGCTGAATAATATCCCATTGTCTGATGTGCCCCAGTTTATTTATCCATTCACCTACTGAAGGACCATCTTGGTTGCTTCCAAGTTTTGAGAATTATGAGTAAAGCTGCTATAAACATCCACATGCAAGTTTTTGTGTGGACATAAGTTTTCAACTCATTTGGGTAAGTAACAAGGAGCATGACTGATGGATTTATGAAAGTGTATGTTTAGTTTGTTAAGAAACTAACAAACTGTCTTTCAAAGTGGCTGTCCCATTTTGCATTCCTACCAGCAAGGAATAAGATTTCCTGTCTGTGCTACATCCTCATCCAAGCATTTGGTGTTTTCAGTGTTTTGGATTTTGGCCATTCTGATAGGTGTGTAGTGGTATCTCATTGCTGTCTTGATTTGCCTTTCCCTGATAGTATATGATGTTGAACATCTTTTCATATGCTACTTGCATCTGTATAGTGTCTGTTCAGGTGAGATGTCTCTTCAGGTTTTTTGTTCACTTTTATTTTTTTATTAAAAAATTTTTTTTTGGCCACACCTCGAGGCTTTCGAGATCCCAGTTCCCCGACCAGGGGTTGAACCGGGGCACCCAGCAGCAAAAGCGTAGAGTCCTAAGCACTGGACCACCAAGGAATTCTCAGTCTTTTGTCCATTTTTGAATCAGGCCATTCATTTTCTTATTATTAAGTTTTAAGAGTTCTTTGTGTATTTTGGATAGTAGTCCTTTAACAGATGTGTCTTTTGCAAATATTTTCTTCTAGTTTGTGGCTTGCCTTTTCATTCTCTTGACAGTGTCTTTCACAAAGAAGCTTTCGTTTTAATAACGTCCCTCATAGCAATTATTTCTTTCATGAATTGTGTCTAAAAAGTCATTGCTAAACCCATGGTCATCTAGATTTTCTCCTGTGTTAGCTTCTAGAATTCAACGTTGTCATAGTTTTACATTTTACATTTACACATAAAGTCAGAGGACTGACCACTGTCTAATGTGAAGACTTACTATGAAGCCACAGTGATAAAGATCTGTGTCTAGATTCATTTTCTTTTGTATGTGGATGTCCAGGTGTTCAAGTATCATTTGTTGAAGAGACTACCTTTGCTCTGCTGTATTGCCTTTGCTCCCTTGTCAAAGATCAGTTGAGTATATTTATTTGGGTCTATTTATAGGGCTCTTTTTTGTGTTCCACTGATGTCTTTGTGTATTCTTTCATCGATACCATACTGCCTTGATTGGTTTAGCTTTATAGTAAGTCTTAAAATCAGATAGTGTCAGTCCTCTGACTGTGTTCTCCTTCAGTCTTGAGTTGCCTGAGAGTTTGCAATATACATTTACAATATACATTATCCAAGTCGACTTTCAAATAATACTACACCATCCTATGGGCAGTGCACATACCTTATAGTAACAAAATATTCCAATCCTCTCTCTTGTCCCTTGTACTACTACTGTTGTTCATTTCACTTATACACAAACATACATAATCAAATGGTTACTGTTGTTTAGTCACTCAGTCATGTCTGACTCTTTGCAACCCCATGAACTGTAACCCACCAGGCTCCTCTGTCCATGGAATTCTCCAGACAAAATACTGAATTCAGTTGCCATTTCCTTCTCCAGGGGATCTTCACAACCTAGGGATTGAACTGCATCTCCTGCATTACAGGCAGATTCTTTATCACTGAGCAACCTGGGAAGCCCCATACATAATCAAATACATTATTGCTATTACTATTTTGAAAACAACTGTTACTCTAAGATCAATTAAGAATAAGAAAAAAGTTTTTACTTTAGCTTAACTTATTCATTCTCTGATGTTCTTCCTTTCTTCATACAGATCTGAGTTTCTGACCTGTATTATTTTCCTTGTCACTAAAGAACTTCTTTTAATGTTTCTTACAACACATGTCTACTGGCAACAAATTCCCTCAATTTTCATTTGTCTGAGAAATTCTTTATTTCTCCTTCAATTTTTTTTAAATATTTTTTTTGATGTGGACCATCTTAAAAAGTCTTTTGTGAATTCGTTACAACTTTGTTTATGTTCTGTGTTTTGGTTTTTTGGCCAGAAGCCACATGGATTCTTAGCTCCCTGACTAGGGATTGAACCTGCACCACCACCTCTCTCACACACACACACACACACACACACGTGAATTCTTAACCATTAGACCACCAGGGAAGTCCTTATTTCTCATTCACCTTTTTTAAAAAGTAGTTTTATTTATTTATTTATTTTGGCTGTGCTGGGTCTTCGTTGGTGCTAAGGGTTTTTTCTTGTTTCAGCAAGTGGCGGCCACTCTCTAGTTGCAGTGTGTGGGCTTCTGACTTGGGTGGCTCCTCCTGTTTGGGAGCATGGGCTTCAGTAGTTGTGTCACATGGGCTCAGTAGTTGCAGCTCCTGGGCTTCAGAGCACGGGCTCAGTAGTTGTGGTGCACAGGCTTAGTTGCTCCACAACATGTGGGATCTTCCTGGATCAGGGATCCAACTCATGTCTCCTGCATTGACAGGAGGAATCTTTACCACCGAGCCACCGGGGAAGCCCTCTCCTACACTTTTGAAGGATAATTTTACAAACTACAGAATTCTCTGTTGGTGTCTTTTTTTTCCTCTCTCAATACTTTAAATATTTCACTCCATTCCTTTCTTGCATGCATGGTTTCTGAGGAGAAGGCAAATGTAATCTTTATCTTTGCTCCCCTATGGGTAAGGTATTTTTCTCCCTCTGGCTTTATTTCAAGGTGTTTTTTTTTTTTTTTCTTTATCTTGGATTTATCTCAAGTTTGAATACGATATTCCCTTATGCAGTTTCTTTAGCATTGTTCACTTGGTGTTCTCTGAGCTTCCTGGATCTGTAGTTTGGTGTCTGACATTAATTTGGAAAAGACCCTGATGCTGGGAAAGATTGAGGGTAGGAGGAGAAGAGGGCAGCAGAGGATGAGATGGTTAGATGGCATGACCAACTCAATGGACATGAATTTGAGCAAACTCTGGGAGATAGTGAAGGACAGAGAAGCCTGGTGTGCTGCAGTCCATGGGGTCACAAAGAGTCAGACACAACTTAGTGACTCAACAACAACAACAATTTGGGAGAAATTCTCAATCACTATTGCTTCAAACATGTCTTTTCTCTTTGTTTGCCTTGTGGTATTACTTCATATATATCACACTTTCTGTAGTTGTCCCACAGTTCTTGGATTCTGTTGTGTTTTTTTCCTGCACTTTTTTCTTTTTGCTTTTCGGTTTTGGCGGTTTCTATTGTCATGTCCTTAACCTCAGAGATTCTTTCCTCAGTTGTATCCAGTCTACTATTGAGCCCATCAAAGGCATTCTTCATTTGTGTTACAGTGTGTTCAGTCTCTAATATTTCTTTTTGATTCTTTCTTAGACTTTCATCCCTCTGCTTGCATCATCCATCTATTCTTGCATGTTGTCTACTTTATCCATTAAAGCCCTTAGCATATTCTTCATAGTTTTAAAAAATTCTTGGTTTGATAATTTCTACATTCCTACCATATTTGTGTCTGGTTCTGATGCTTGTTCAGTCTCTTCAGATTGTGTTTTTTGCCTTTGAATAGGCTTTGTATTTTTTTTTTTTTTTCGTTGTTGTTGAAAGGGGGACATGATGCACTGGGTGAAAGGAACCAGGGTAATAGTGAAATGGTGGTAAGTTGTTGAGGAGGGGAAGAATCCCACAGGTCGATGGTTAGGTCTCAGTCCTTCATGATGTTGTGCCCCTCGACTTTGAACACCACCAGTGCATCTCAGTTTTTCCTCCAGCTTTGATGGAACAGGATGGTTAGAATCGGCTGGAATGGACTACTTCCTTCTCCTGGGTCAGTTAGGCTCTGATAAAACCCCAGAAGTTTAGGCATTGGTTAATTGGCTTCTCCAGAAGGCAGATCATTTGAAGAAGTGCAGAATGATCTGGTGTATTTCAAATGATTGCTTTTTGCTTCCCCTCTGCCTAAAGCACAGGAAGTTTTTTGTTTTCCAATATTCACTCTAAGGACCTGGTTGAGCTCCTGGATACAAAGTTAAAAGTATCATGGCCTCCCTGTGGACTGGGTCCTCTGGAATTTTAAAATCGCAGCTTGTCCACACTGAGTAACCAGCAATTCCTTAATTACGTTCAGATTTTCCTACTCCAGTACCGGTTTCGGTGGAGGTTTCTGCTCTAAGTTGTGAGTCTGTATCTCCTTGTCTGTCTCTCCAATTTGGAGGGCAACCGTTTACTCAGTGACCTCACTTCTCTTATGAATCTAAGCTTTTTATTTGTTGTTCAATGGAGTGCTTACTTCTAAACTCCTTACATGGTGGTTTTTTTTTTTTTTTTTGTCATTTAGTCACTAAGCTGTGCCCAACTTTGCAACTCCATGGACTGTAGCCCTCCAGGCTCTTCTGTCCATGGGATTTCCCAGGCAAGAATACTGCAGTGGGTTGCCATTTCCTTTTTCAGGGGATCTTCCCAACCCAGGGATCAAACCCGCTTCTCCTGTATTACTGGCGAATTCTTTACCACTGAGCTACCAGGGCTTCCTTACATATTGGACTAGAAATCGTAAGTTTCTATGGTTTTCTTTGTATTTATTTATAGAGACACAGGAGACGTGGGTTCGATCCCTGAGTTGGGAAGATCCCCTGGAGGAGGAAATGGCAACCCACTCCAGTGTTCTTGCTTGGTCAATCCCATGGACAGAGGAGCCTGGTGGGCTACAGTCCCTGGGGTAACAAAGAGCTGGACATGACTCAGCACCCACACACTCCCTGATTATACTATAAACTCTGTAAGGACAGGAACCCTGTCTGTCCTATTTATCTTGTATCTTCATTGTCTAGCACTGTGCCTGGCACATAGAAGATACTTGACACTCAAAATATATTCAATGAAAAAATGAGAGACAGAGAGAAGACATGGACAATACAATCTTGGGCAAGTCTCTTCCTGTCTTGTAGCCTCAGTTCCTCACTACCTGATGCTGCTGTTGTTTGTTTGCCTCTTTGTTATGGCTGTGCAGCATGCGGGATCTTCCTTGACCAGAGAGTGAACCCATGTCCCCTGTATTGGGAGTGTGGAGTCTTAACCACTGGACCACCAGGGAAGTCCTTGTTTGTTTCTTCATTGTCTGTTTCCCTCTGCTAGAATGTAGGCTCCAGGAGATCAGGAACCTCATCTGTCAGAGAGCTCAGACAGCTCAGCACACAATAGGTTCTCTATTAATATTTATTGAATGAAGCAATGGATGACTGACTGAATCTACTAAAGGAGGGGGTTAGCCTTGGTAATTTGATGGCAGAAATTTCTGGGAACTTTCCCTTTCCCATGCCCTAATGGGCATGCCTGTCTGAACTAGTTTATGTACTTCTAAGAGAGCTTCATGCCTGCCTAGGACAGGAACGGAAATAGGTCACTTGAGTTAAGATGATCAGAAGTGTATGGAAAAACAACTTGCTGAAATTTGGAGCTCAGTGGCTTCCCTTCGTGTCACCCAGGAGAACACAGGCTGCACTCCAATGTGTATCTGAAAACAATTTAAAGCTTGATATTGAGCCCTGATAAACCACACAGACTCAGATAATGTCACCCAATTCCATGGTTTTGCAAGGAAGAGGGTGTGCAACGGGGAGAAGATAAGGCAGTTTTTACCAGATTCTTCCTCAGGGCAAAAAACAGAATGTTCAGCATTCGTGGGAGGGGCAGGAGTTATGTTTTGCCTGAGGAATCTTGCTTGCTGGATGGGCAGGGTCAGGTGACAGACTTCCATAGCTTGGCCAGAGGCAGGAGCAATATTTTCTTGAAGTCCTTGTTTCCTCAGCATTCCCCGGTGGCCCATTTTATGGGCCTAATAGGGAGAATCTTAAGTCATTAACCTGTGGGACCTTCCAAGGAAACTCTTGTAGAAGAATTCAATTGGGAGCCCGAAGGACTAAAGTTCTAAAGGGTCCCTTGCTTTTTGCTAAAAGCAAAACAAACCCATTCCTTCTTGCAAGGCAGAAGCTGCTAAGATGACATGGATGCCTTTGGAGTGAGGAGAAGGGAATTGAGGGAGCAAGCTGGTCCTTCAGGGACACGGAATCGTCTGTTATTCTTCATAAGGTCAGCAACCGCTCTTCAGCAAATGTGAAGACTGTTGAAACAGATCCTGTATTCCTAGGTTTGGGGAACTAGGTGTGATTGGGTAATTTTTACCCACAAAAATCTTTTAGCTTTGCAAAAAGCTACATTCCCATAGAAAATAATCCCCTCAAATGCATGTCTTCTCCATGCAGCCTGTCTTCCCCGCCCCTACACAGCATGCAGGATCTTCGTTCCCCAACCAGGAATAGAACCCTTGTCCCCTGCAGTGGAAGTTTGGAATCCTAACTACTGGACCACCAGGGAATTTAGTGTCTTGACTGTGAGGTTTTGGAGGGTGGAAGACGGTGACGATTGGTGGGATGAGGATGGACTGGGTGACTTGCAAGACCCCTTGCAGTCCCAGGATCTGAAGACTGTGTGCTGATGTTCCCTTTATATTCACCTAAAAGTAAGAGGATCTTCTCTGGAATTCTGACTTTGACTATTGGTGTCCCAGATTTTGACCTATTGAAAGTGAAAGTTGCTCAGTCATGTCAGACTCTGCGACCTCATGGATATACAATCCATGGAATTCTCCAGGCCAGAATATTGGAGTGAGTAGCCATTCTCTTCTCCAAGGGATCTTCCCAACCCACGGATCAAACCCAGGTCTCCCACATTGCAGGCAGATTCTTTACCAGCTAGGCCACCAGGGAAGCCCAAGAATACTGGAGTGGGTATTCTCCAGTGGATCTTCCCGACCCAGGAATTGAACCGGGGTCTCCTGCATTGCAGGTGGATTCTTTACCAGCTGAGCTACAAGGGAAGCCCCAGATTTTGACCTGGAGCCATGTATTTCACATATCACTATCCCATTTGCCTCCACAGAGACATTTAAGAGGATATAGTTTCTGGCGTCTCTCCAACGAGAGGCCTCTTCAGTCAGCTTCTAAGGCCCGAAAATTCTCGGCTGGAAAATTCTGGGAAAACAGTTTTGCAGCAGCAGAGACACTACGCCCCCAAGGGTTGCTCTGCTCACTTGGTTCCCAGGGCACAGATCTCACCTGCCAGCCAGCTTTGGCCCACTGGAGTAGGCACATCCTCTTATGCAGAAGTCAGCGGCCACAGGCCTGTTTATGATACAGTTTGCTGTGCTTTCTTTCTCTTTTCTTCTTCTCCCTCCTTCTCATCTCTCAATATATCCAAACACCTGAAGAAGAAACTTATGGTTGTTTACTCCAACATCTGTTCTTCTCTTCCTGATTACCATGGGAAGAGGTAACCAGGTGGGTGGGGGCGGCAAAATAGGGGTAGGGGATTCAGACATTCAAGCTACTGTGTATAAAATAGAGAAGCAACAACTTTAGATTGTACATCATAGAAAAATATAACCATTACTTTCTTTTATTTATTTTATTTTTTTGCTGCACCCTGTACCATGCAGAACTTCTCTGACCAGGGATGGAACCTGTGTCCCCTGTATTGGAAGACCAGAGTTTAACCACTGGACACCAAGGAAGTCCCAATCATTATTTTATTTGTTAAAAACACATCTTTTAAAAATATTTATTTATTTTTGGCTGTGATGGGTCAGCGTTGCTGTACCAGGGCTTTCTCTAGTTGCAGTGAGTGGGGGCTACTCTCTAGTTGCAGCGTGCCGGTTTCTTGTCATGGTGGCTTCTCTTGTTGTGGAGCACAGGCTCTAGGCACTCGGGCTTCAGCGGTTGTAGCACATGGGCTCAGTAGTTGTGGCACACGAGCTTAGTTGCCCCAAGGCATGTGGGATCTTCCCAGACCAGGGATCAAACCGGTGTCCCCTACATTGATTGCAAGGCGAATTCTCAACCACTGGACCACCAGGGAAGCCCCTCAACCATTATTTTATAACTTTAAATGGAATATAATTTATAAAAACATTGAATCACCTTGTTTTATACCTGAAACTAATATAATACTACTACCCAACTATATTTCAATGAAAAAAACTCCACAAAAATGAAAAAGTATGTGCACATCACACAATACCAAATTAAACACTTAAAAAATTAAATCACAAAAAATTTTTAAATACTTTGAGATGAATAAAAGAAGCCACTAGGTACCAAACTTATACTGCTTAAGTGGTGCTAAGAAGAAAATGCATAGCTGTAAACATCTGGTCCCATCACTTCATGGCAAATAGATGGGGAAACAGTGGAAACAGTGGCTGACTTTATTTTTTGGGCTCCAAAATCACTGCAGATGGTGACTGCAACCATGAAATTAAAAGACGCTTACTCCTTGTAAGGAAAGTTATGACCAACCTAGACAGCATATTGGAGAAGGCAATGGCAACCCACTCCAGTACTCTTGCCTGGAAAATCCCATGGAAGGAGGAGCCTGGTAGGCTGCAGTCCATGGGGTCGCTAAGAGTCAGACACGACTGAGCGGACTTCACTTTCACTTTCCACTTTCATGCATTGGAGAAGGAAATGGCAACCCACTCCAGTGTTCTTGCCTGGAGAATCCCAGGGACGGGGGAGCCTGGTGGGCTGCCGTCTATGGGGTCTCACAGAGTCAGACACGACTGAAGTGACTTAGCAGCAGCAGACAGCATATTAAAAAGCTGACACATTGCTTTGCCAACAAAGGTCCGTCTAGTCAAGGCTATGATTTTTCCAGTAGTCCTGTATGGATGTGAGAGTTGGACTATAAAGAAAGCTGAGCACAGAAGAATTGATGCTTTTGAACTGTGGTGTTGGAGAAGACTCTTGAGAGTCCCTTGGACTGCAAGGAGATCCAACCAGTCCATTCTAAAGGAGATCCGTCCTGGGTGTTCATTGGAAGGACTGATGTTGAAGCTGAAATTCCAATACTTGGGCCACCTGATGCAAAGAGGTGATTCATTGGGAAAAAAAAACTGATGCTGGGAAAGATTGAGGGCAGGAGAAGAAAGGGACGACAGAGGATGAGATGGTTGGATGGCATCACCGACTCGATGGACATGAATTTGGGTAGACTCCGGCAGTTGGTGATGGACAGGGAGGCCTGGAGAGCTGCAGTCCATGGGGTCGCAAAGAGTCAGACACGACTGAGCAACTAAACTGAAACTGAACTGAAACATCTATATTTCAAATAAAGATTTTAAGTCAATAACCTCATCTTTCATCTTAAGAACTACAAAAACAACCAGTTAAAGTAAGCAGAAGAAAGTATAAAAGCAAATATGGAAATAAAATAGAGAGTACAGAAAAATAGAAAAAAAGTCAACGAAACCAAAGCTGGTTCTAGGAAAAGATCAAGGCACATGAGTGAGTGTGATTGAAAGAAAATGAGCTCAGTCCAAATCAGCTGAACCCTACAGACTCATGAGCCAAATAAATTTTATTGTTTTCTGTTTCTGATTCTGATGGTTGTTTGCTATGCAGTGTTATCATGGCAGTAGATAACTGAGGCAGTTTAAAATAAAAGGTCTCACAAAAACAGAAACTTACATTTCTGTGGGGGTGGCCATGCACATAGTTTAAAAGAAGCCTCCCTTAGGAGGAGTAACCAGACTAAGATCTGGCCAATGAGATGTAAGCAGAAGTATACTGTATTTCTGGGAAGCTTCCTCAGAAGGAAGCAGTGACTTTTTGCAATGGCTGGAACGCGAACAGCCATTGTCAACAATGAAGCAGCATGCTGTATATCTAGTAGAGCAGCAACTTGGAAGAAACTTGGGTCTCTGGTGACGTTATAGAGTCACTCTATCAACCTTGGACTGCCTACCTTCAGACTTTTCTTATGGGAGAGATAAATGAACTCTATTCAAGCAACTATCATTATTTTTTCCATTATTGCAACCAGAGCTAATCCTAACTAATAGTATACCCTCTCCCTGACAAGAGGGAGAGTTTGACAAGTAGCTCTAGGTAATGGGGTGAAGTTTTATAGGTGAAAATGTGGATGTGGAGAAAAGTGAGCATTTAGACTAACTTAAGGGATAACAGAGGGAATTTCCCTAGGAAAGAGGTATGGGAATACAACTAGGCTGTATGCAATTTCCCTTATGAGCAAATCCCGTGAGAACCCACATCATACTCTCAGATTTGTCACAATATCCTCAGTACCTCAGCCAGTGCCTAACACATAGGACAGGCCCAAGTAAAAATTGTTGAAAGAATAAAGAGCTTGTTGTTTTCATAATTGACATAATCAACAGCTCAATTTACTTGTGTGATTTGAAAAACTTTGGGAAAGTTCCTGCCTTGGCCCCATCCACAATTTCTTCCCGAACTTACCATTACCTGCTACAACATCTGAAACTCTCATAATTTGTATTTACTTATTTATTTTTGGCCGCACCGGGTCTTCATTGCTGCGTGTGAGCTTTCTCTAGTTGCAATGCATGGGCATTGTGGTGGATTTTCTTGTTGCCGAGAACGGGCTTGTGGGCTCAGTAGTTGCAGCTCACTGGCTTAGGTGCCCCGAGGCATATGGGATCTAGTTCTCCTACCAGGGATCAAACCCATGTCCCCTGCACTGGGAGCATGGAGTCTTAACCACTGGACCACCAGGGAAGTCCTCCATATATATATATATATATATACATTTTTTTTTTTTATTGACCAACATGTGTCAGGTCATGGGTTCAACTTCACGGGAGGTAGTGGTGAGCAAAACAGGTGCGGGTCCTTCCATCAGGGAGCTTCAGTGCAGTGAGCCAGAAACAACAAACAAAAATATGTGAAGTAAGGATGGCCCTAGTTGTCCAGTGGTTAAGACTCCATGCCCTCAATGCAGGGAGCACAGGTTCGGCCCCTAATTGGGGAAGTAAGATCCCACTTGCCAAGTGGCGCAACCAAAAAAATATATATGTATGTGAACTACTCATTACCATTCGGAATAAGAGCAAGGAAAGAAATAATAACGGGGAAAACTCCTGTGGACAAGGTTAGGAGTGAAACCTGTCAGGAAGGGAGACAGCCAAAGGACAAGAACAAACAGCTATGGGCTTCCCTGGTGGCTCAGAGGTAAAGAATCCACATGCCAATGCAAGGGACATGGGTTTGATCCCCAGTTCTGGGGCACATGCTATGGAGCAACTAAGTTCGTGTGCCACAACTACTGAGCCTGTGCTCTAGAGCCCAGGAGCCACAACTGCCAAGCTCACATGCCCTAGATCCTGTGCTCCGCAGCAAGAGAAGCCACTGCAATGGGAAGCCTACACACTGTAATGGAGAATAGCCCCAGCTCACTGCAACTAGAGAAAGGGCTGTGTAGCAACAATGAAGACCTAGCACAGCCAACAATTAAATAAGTTAATTTTTTTTTTTTTAAAAGGACAAACAGCCATGAAGAGAATTGGATGGCAGAGCTAGTGGGATCATCTGGACTGAGGGAACCACATGCACAAATGCTCTGAGGTGTGTTCCAGGAATGAAAGGGGGTTGGAGCTTGGTAAGAGCAGAGGAGTGAGACACATAAAGGCTGGAGAGGTCGGCACAGGTGGGATCACGTGGGCACTTGTAGACCGTGAGAAGGAGTTTGGACTTTATTCTAAGCACGATGATAAGCCTTTGATAAGCTTAAAGTAAAGGAACACCAGGATCTAGTTTTGCATTAAGAAAGTCACTCTGGCTGCTGTGGGGAATTGCACAAAGGCCAGCATGCAAGCAGGGAGACCAATGTGTGAGACAGCCCCCACGTGAGAGATGAGGATGGCTTAGACCGGGGAACAGTGATGGGGCTGGAAAGAAGTGGAGGGATTCAGGGTGTGTTTTGGAGGCAGAGTGGCCCACGTTGGGTGATGGATTAGATGTGGGAGCTGAGGGGGTGGGGAGGGATCAAGTGTCTGGTTGAGCAACTGTGTAGGTGGTGCTACCTTACACTGAGGTCAGATATGCTGGGGGAGGTGGAAGTCAAGACTTTGATTTTGATCACATAGATGTTGATGTACTTGTAAAACATACTATATGGGGCTGTCAAGGAGAAAGTAGAATATTTCAGTTTGGAGCTCAGGGGAATGCTTAGGATTGGTAATATAAATTTAAGAGTCACTAGCATGGGGTTGTTCGGAGAAGGCAATGGCACCCCACTCCAGTACTCTTGCCTGGAAAATCCCATGGACGGAGGAGCCTTGTAGGCTGCAGTCCATGAGGTCGCTAAGAGTCAGACACAACTGAGCGACTTCACTTTCACTTTTCACTTTCCTGCATTGGAGAAGGAAATGGCAACCCACTCCAGTGTTCTTGCCTGGAGAATCCCAGGGACGGGGCAGCCTGGCGGGCTGCCGTCTATGGGGTCGCACAGAGTCAGACACGACTGAAGCGACTTAGCAGCAGCAGCAGCAGCATGGGGTTGTTACTTAGGACCTTTGGAATAGATGGAGTCAACCAGAGAGAGAGTAGGGTAGAGCCAAGCCTAGAGGTGCTCCAACATTTAAAGAAAGACAAGTCTGCAAAGGAGGCCGAGAAGGGGGCCTTAAGGTTATTTGTATACTGCTCGTCATCTCCAGCAGAATGGTTTAGAGTTTTGAAGAGGCTGATAAATAGCATCTCTTTTCTTCTGCCTAAAATCAGAATCAATCAAAAGAGACACACTTATGAGTCAGACAGGAGATAACAATATCACCTCTATTAATCATAAGGCTGCCTGGAGAAAGTAGAGTTGTCTGTGAATAGGCTGCTAATATGAGCAGCCTGTCTCAGCCACCCTGTCCACACAGAAACAGGAAACCAGCCCCAGGATCACAGTGTCCAGTTCTGCTCTTGCTCAGCTATAGCTGAGGGCCTGGCACCCAGCAGGTGCCCATGTGCGTGGCACAAATGGATGTCAGAATTGAAACCAACCTCACAGATCATCCAGGAATTCCCTGGGAAGCTGACCAATGCCAGTGCCTATGTTACAATCCATGTTATAATCTGGTTTTATCAACATTTCTGGGGACAGAGTTCAAGGCAACAGTATTCCATTCAAGTCTTGCCGGGTGATTCCACTGTGCAGCCAAAGTTAAGAACTATTGCTCTTGGGAATCCCCTGGTGGTCCAGTGGTTAAGACTGTGCTTCCACTGCAGGGGGTGTGAGTTCGATCCCTGGTTGGGGAACTAAGATCCCACATGCCATGTAGTGCAGCCAAAAATAAACAAAAAACACTTTTTTAAGTTTTTTGTGAAAACCAAAACGCCATTGCTCTGACCCAGTTCCTCATTTTCCCAACGGAAACACTGAGGCCTAGAGTAATTGTGAGGGTCATCTGTAACTCGTGGGCTCGTCCCAGCCCTGCTGCCGACTGCCTGAGTGGCTGGGACAAACCTGTTTCTGTCTCTGGGTGTCAGTGTCCTCCTCTGGGAAATGAGGAGGTTGGGACAGTTGATCTCTAGCAGGAAGTTCACCACCAAAACAGCAGAGGAACCCACCTAAGAAAGGTCTAATGGGCTGGGGATGCCCCTTGGGCCCACATTTGTCCTCTTCTAATTCCTGTCCAGCTCTGCCCACCCACTCCTAAATCATCTCCTTTTCATTTCTTTCCTGACCGCTCTATGTATTGGCATCAGTCACAAGTGTTTTGAAGGTGAGCCTATCCCTTCTGCCGACCAGAGACATCATTGGTGCAACCCGCCCTCCTTCCTGCCACATGAATTTGGTGACCAAGAACTCATAAGTGTGTTGTCACAATATAGGCAACCAGAAGTGATTCATGCAATGAGAAAGCCTGGGAAATAAGGATTGTCAATGATTCCTTCTATAAATTCACGTGGAGTGTCGGGGAGCAATGTATTGGCCTTTAAAAGTGATTGTTTCTGCAACATGGATGGACCTAGAGACTGTCATACTGAGTGAAGTAAGTCAGACAGAGAAAGACAAATATATGATACTTTTTATATGTGAAATCTAAAAAGAAATTATATAAATGAACTCATTTACAAAACAGAAACAGACTCACAGATTTAGAGAACTTATAGGTACCAGATGGAGAAGGCAATGGCAACCCACTCCAGTACTCTTGCCTGGAGAATCCCAGGGACGGGGGAGTCTGGTGGGCTGCTGTCTATGGGGTCACACAGAGTCGGACATGACTGATGCAACTTAGCAGCAGCAGCAGCATAGTTATCAGAGGGGAAAGGGAAGGTGGGGGGAAGGAATAGTAAGGGAGTTTGGGATGGACATATAAATACTGCTATATTTAACATGGATAACCAACAAGGACCTACTGTATGGCACAGGGAACTCTGTTCAATGTCATGTGGGAGCCTGGATGAGAGGGGAGTTTGGGGGAGAATGGGCACATGTATATGTATGGCTGAGTCCCTTTGCCATCTGAAATTATCATAATATTATCAATCAGCTACATTCCAATATAAAATAAAAAGTTTAATAAACATAAATTTTAAGAAGTGTCTGTTTCTTCAGCAACTTGTTAAGAGCTCAATATGAGGATGAATAGAATCTGGGAGCTGGAAAGGAAACAGGCCTAGAGCAAGGAGGTAGCTGTATAAATCTCACTGTCACACTGAGAGGGTTCTTCCTGGCCAGAGTACTTACTAGGTACCTGGCTGAGAATTGATTCTGGGTACTGCTTTGTTTAGCAGATTGGGAAGCTCAGGTCTGGCAACACTGCCAATGACTTGCCCAAGGTCCTATAGCTTATTGGCTGAAGACAGGACAACAGCCCAGACTCCTGACTCCTCTTCTCTTAATATCTCAGCTGCCTCCTTCTACCCCAAAATGACCTTCAGGGACTTGTTTAATTTTATAAGCTGGTGGGGCTTGTGCTAAGGACTTTGAAGAGGAAATGTCAAAAAGAATAGACAAAAAGATAAAGATGGGGAGGAGATCACAAACCTCAGTGTTCCCTGGGGGGCCTGTCTTGTCTTTCTCTGACACTTCCCAGCTGGCCCTCCATCCTGCCTCACCCAGCCTCACTGTGGGCAGCCTCCGAAGTGCAGCTCTAGGCTTTCTGCTGGGCCTCCTCGGCACCCACTTCCTGGAGTACATGTCACCTCGCATCACTCTAGCTCCTGTGACACGTGGACACACCCGCATCTGGTGCTCTAGCCTTGAAGCTGACAGTTCTTTCCATAGGTGGTTCTGGGATTCTTCCCTATGTAAATATGGTTAACTCCATTGGAGATCAAAATTGGAATTTATCTTTCCTCTGCAAAACTGTCTCCTTTGGGGCTTCCAGGATCCCCCCGTCTTCCAGACACAAAACTTTCAGATCACCTGAGGCTGAGGGGGGAGGGAGGCAGGAATGGAGACTTGGTGTCTAATGGGTCCAGAGTTTGAGTCTGGAGGAGGAGACAGTTCTAGAGCTGGATGGTGACAACGGTTGCAGAACAGTGTGAATGACCTTAATGCCACTGGACTGCACATTTTAAAACGGTTGCAGTGGTCCCTTTTAGGTTATATATATTTTCTCACAGTTAAAAAGAAGAGAAAACACAAAACTTTCAAGTCATCCTTGGCCTGTGGCTACTTTGCTTTCTCATCCCAACTCACTGTGTTACCAGGTCATGCTGATTTTTCACTTAGCGGAGGTTCCTCAAACCTTCACATCCTGCAGCATGACCAGGGGAGCTTGTTAGAATTATCAGTTCCCAGGGCCCACCTGCTTCCCTCTTTAGCCTGGGGGTTGGGCCTGGGATCTGCCTTTTAAAATATTTATTTATTTATGTAGCTGCATTGGGTCTTGGTTGCAGCACTCAGGATCTTCGTTCCATCAGGCAGGATCTCTAGTTGTGGCGCATGGCTCAATAGTTGCCACGCACAGACTTAGTTGCCCAGTGGCATGTGCGATCTTAGTTCCCCAACCAGGGATTGAACCCATGTCCCCTGCTTTGCAAGGTGGATTCTTAACCACTGGACCACCAGGGAAGTCCCCTGGAATCTGCATTTTAAGTCTACTTCCCAACAAACCTGACACGAGTGGACCATAGACCACACTTGGAGAAACACTGCCCTTCACCTCCTTTTGGCTTTGTCCCTTTGTCTCCTTTCCACAACCCCTTCCCGCCCCGGCTGGCCTTCATCACCTCACACCTGGATTACTGCAACAGCTGGCCTGCCTTCAGCTAGCTTTTCTCTGCTCCAGCCTCCCCAGCTGCCAGGACCCATCTTCTGAAAATATCTTTGGCATCACATCACTTCCCTGCTCAGAAGTTTACCATGGCTCCCCGAGACCTATGAGATCCTAGCTTAAGTCAACCAGCTGGGAGCCAGCCAACTCGGCCTCCCATTCTTTCGCTCCCCTCCTTTCCTAGTCACTCGGGCCAGCCAGCTTCATTGGTCACTTTTAATGTTATGTTAGCCCCTCTGCTAGTTGGGAGTGATCTTCTTTCTACCCCCACCCCACCCACCCTGCACCGTGCCCAGAACACCTCTTGTGACTTAGGGGGAATTACGAAAACTATTGAGACTCTCTAGTCCGTTTCTCAGCACATCCATCTCCCCTCCCGCTATCGCGGCTTGGCCATTCACTTCGCACAAGTTGTTTCACCTCTCTGTGCCTTAGTGTTCTCACTTTCTCATCTGTAAAATGGAGATCTTAATGGTACATCCTCATAGGTTTGCAGAGACGATGAAAAGAAGCACTAGGTGTCAAGGGGACCTAGAATATTGCCTGACATGAAGTAAGTGCCATGTTAAGTGTTAGCTATTACTACTTAATCATTGTTATTATGGCCCCTTCCAGCGAGCTCTTCCCCGGAAACCACTTCTGTTTGGAATAGCTAACTGGTTGAGTTCTCTGTCAGACCTTGCCAGATCTGGCAGAGGTGGTTAATTGCTAAGTATTTGGGTTCCAATAAGCAGCTCTGCATGAGACAACCTGAGGAACTGGGCTGCCTACAAAGCATTAATTACATCCATTAATTTCTAGCCACCTAGGAGGAGAGGAGGTGAGATTTGAAATCAAGATTTTTCCAGGGTAAGTAGGATGATGTTAGCATACTTTAAAATACCTTAAAGAGAATGTGCAGGTTATTTCCTATGGTCTTTCTAGACTCCTCCTCCCTAACCTCAGGTCCCAGTGGCCCTGCTTCCTCATTTCACTCCGTGGGTTCTTTCTTTGGAGCCTCACCAGAAGTGCCTTCTTCTGTAGTGGTTCCCAGTCTGAGAGCCCTGTGGCTTGCGGCCCTGCAGTCTTAGTCTGTAAATAATCTACCACCCACATTTCTGTTCCACTTTTCAAATCCACCTCTATACTTGTGTGGCAAATACAGTAAGTTCCTTTAAAAGCCCCACTGAATTCACAGTCACTGCTTGTCATTACGTATTCTCTTTCTCTATCTCAGTGAATAATACCCTGGAGGCACTGTGTGTTCAGTTCCAGACTGTGGCCATAAAGTGAATATCATAATAAAGCAAGTCATGTGAATTTTTTGTTTCCCAGTGCATATCAAATGTATGTTTACAGTATACTGTAGTCTATTAAGTGTGCAGTAGCATTAGGGCTTAAAAAACAATGTTCAGTTCAGTTCAGTTCAGTTCAGTCGCTCAGTCGTGTCCGACTCTTTGCAGCCCAATGAATCACAGCACACCAGGCCTCCCTGTCCATCACCAACTCCCGGAGTTCACTCAAACTCATGTCCATCGAGTCAGTGATGCCATCCAGCCATCTCATCCTCTGTCGTCCCCTTTTCCTCCTGCCCCCAATCCCTCCCAGCATCACAGTCTTTTCCAATGAGTCAACTCTTCCCATGAGGTGGCCAAAGTACTGGAGTTTCAGTTTCAGTATAATTCCTTCCAAAGAACACCCAGGACTGATCTCCTTTAGAATGGACTCATTGGATCTCTTTGAAGTCCAAGGGACTCTCAAGAGTCTTCTCCAACACCACAGTTCAAAAGCATCAGTTCTCCGGCGAAAAGCTTTCTTCACAGTCCAACTCTCACATCCATACATGACCACTGGAAAAACCATAGCCTTGACTACATGGACCTTTGTTGGCAAAGTAATGTCTCTGCTTTTGAATATGCCATCTAGGTTGGTCGTAACTTTCCTTCCAAGGAGTAAGCGTCTTTTAATTTCATGGCTGCAGTCACCATCTGCAGTGATTTTGGAGCCCCCCAAAATAAAGTCTGACACTGTTTCCACTGTTTCCCCATCTATTTCAAGTTGGCTTAAAGCTCAACATTCAGAAAAAACAATGTACATACCATAATTAAAAAATACTTTATCACTGAAAAATGCCAAGAATCATCTGAGCCTTCAGCAAATCATAGTAACATCAAAGATCACAGATCACCATAAAAATATAGCAATAGCGAAAAAGTTGAAAACATCGCAAGAATTACCGAAATGTCATACAAGGACACAAAGTGAGCAAATACTGTTGCAAAAATGGCACTGATAGATTTTTTTGATGCAGGGTGGCCAGAAACCTTTAATTTGTTTTTTAAAAAAAGGAGTATCTGCCAAGTACAATAAAGTGAGGTATTATTAAGAGTTCAACTACTTTTGGGTTGGGATAGATTGGGGAAGAGTTTTCACATTTAAAAGGGGCTCTTGATGTCACAAAGGCCCCATGGGATCAGTGACAGCCATGGGAGTAGCACCAAGCTCTCTGGTCCTCAGTTTTCTTATCTGTGAAATGGAGGTGAATCACAAGTGTCTGTTTTTTTAAGGGCAGGAAACATGGATGTGGTGGTGGGGAGGGGGGCAGGCTGCATGAGGATCAGATGAGATGGTGGTAGGAGGGTCCTGGGAGAGGGGGCATGTCCAGGCAGGGGAACATACAGCTTCGGTACTTCTGGTTCTTTTCCTTGTACTGGGTCCAGCCCGACCAGCTGGGCCCGGAAGCCCCAAGCTGTGAAGGTCTTTCCAGGAGTCATGTTTTCTTTTGCCTTTCCCCACCCCTGCTGGTTTTCTGTGGAACAAAAACAACAAGAGCTGCTCCTCTATGTGACTGACAAACAGCCACAAAGTTCCTCTTATCTAGTCTAGCAACTGCTGTGGCCTCAGAAGGTGCAGTGTTTGTCTCTGTTTAGTCATGGTTGCCTGGGCAACATACTTGTTCTCTCTTTCCCACTGTGTGACTGTGGGTATGTTTTTCCCCTTTCTCACAGGGAAGGGCTGGATGACCAGAGAGGGCTGTATGTTTGCTGGGCCATCTCCTGAGTTTCCTTTTTTCATCTGTTTGTTCTTATTTGGCTGGAAATCAGGGTATGGGAAGTCTGCAGATGAGCCTAAGAGTGGAAAAGTCCCTCAGTAAGTGAGATGGGGAGGGGATGGGAGTAAGTGGGAACTGGGGAGAACCGGGTTGGGTGGAGGGATGAGAGGAACTGGGGGAGTAGCTGCCTGATACATTTGTGTCCATTCCACAAGCTGTGAAGTCTGAACAGCCAGGAAATTGATCAAATGGGCAGGTGTAGACAATAAAATTGGCATCATGAGTTGAGAGGTGAAGAATAAGAAGGGAAGTTGGGATTTGAGAAACCAGCAAGCAGGGTACTGTTGTGAAGAAGAGGTTTAGTGATTCGAAATGAACAGGCCTACATGTGTGACCTTTACAGTGAAAGAAGCCTGCCATTTGAAATATATTTGGTCAGTGATGGGTGCAAGAAAAGGAGCCAAGACCTCTTGGCCCTTGAGGTTTATGGCTCAGGAAGGTCAAGGAGTTCCTTTAAATTTCAAGTGACAAAGAGGTAGGTGCATATGCTACAGGAAGCTGAGATGGAATGGAGTCACTCACACAGGAGTGACTCCCTCCCTTGGGAAACTGGGGGTCTTAGACCACAGCTTAGGGCCCATGGTGGCTCCAGGTAAGGACACAGTGGAGGAGACAGTGAATGCCCAGAATCAGAGAAATGGCCGGACCCCAGATGCCAGAGACATGGGGCCCAGGTAAGGGTGATGGGTAAGGAAGGATGCCTCCAAGGAGAGACAGAGGAGGGAAATGGAGTTGGGATACTTAGACTTGGCTGTGCCCAAGGGGCTGGTGGGTTTTGTGAGCAAAATCTCAGCAGTAACAAGTAGAGCAGCAGACTTTGAGAGCATCTCCCCTTGGGGGAGTGGAATCGGGTTTGGGCCATCGTATATACTGTGTGTCCTTTTCTCACTGAGGCCCTCTTAGCTCCTTTTCCAGTGTCAGTGATCTCCTGTGGGTGGTATTAAGGTAAATGTACTAAGTGATCTGGATGATGTTTCAGAAGGGGAGAGGCCCACTTGCGTTTATTTGGTTCCCCCCTTCTTGCTCCCTCACATGGACCCCCTGCCCTTTTCTTTTGGGGCCTTTCTTGGGGTACCCTTCCTTGCAAATCACCCCTCAAGCTGAAGTTGTACATTAGTAGTCACCTCACCACTCACTCCCAAGCTGCCATATGAAAGCAGGAGTGGGAGAGAGGGATGGATGGAAGATTGGGCCCCAATTTGCCCTAACAGCTGTGTGACTTTCGGCAAGTCACTTCAGTGGGCTGGGCCTCAGCTTCCTCATCCGTACAATGGGGGTGCTGGGACAGTTACGCAAGGTCATGGCTGTAGCACAGGCCTGCCACTCAGGTGATGCCCATGAGCAGATGAGTCAGAAAAACAGTGCCCCCAACCACCGTTAGAGCCTCTGCCACCCACTCTGTTTTAAGCTCAGGCGGACACCAGGTTTATTTTTAGAAAAAAAAAAGAGCAAGGTTTATTGAAATTTCAAGCTGCATTTGAAAAATCCAAATCCAAATCCTGGAGACATAACATCAGGATAAGGTGTTAGAAAGTGGGACGTGTTCACTGCCACACAACTCCCTAGAGACAAGCTCCCTGAGCACATCACCCAGGCATCATTGGGTCAGTTATTCCCTTGTCCATGAGAGGACACCGGCAAGCTGATCGTTCTCTGCACTTGCAAGTTCTCCACAACCGTTAAAAACAAAAAAGTTTTCCGATGACAAAGTCCCAGCTGATCTTCTCTCAACCCCATTCTATGTAGTCAGCACCAGTGAATGGTGGGTTTGGCATTCAGAAGGGGACCTCACATGTATTCAGGGGACATATGGGGCCAAGGTTGCAGCAGCAAGGCATTTAGAGGCTGGCCCCCTCCCTGCCTTTACTCTTTTTTTAATATAAATTTACTTATTTTAATTGGAGGCTAATTACAATATTGTATTGGTTTTGCCATACATCAACATGACTCTGCCACGGGTGTACTCTTGCCTTTACTCTTTAGTTTTACTTAACCTAAAGGACAAACTGGATCCACTTGGTAAATGAACAAATCTAAGAATTAGCCTTAAGAGATAAGGGACCACTCAATACTTCCAAAGCTGATTAGGCCCTTCAACACATAGGTGTATGTGTATATGTATACATCACTACACTAAGATACAGATCTAGCCCTATGGGTATATATACGCATGTATGGCTATATAGAAAAAACTATGCCAATACTAACCAAACAGAACTTTGTAAGCGGTCATCCCAAAGCCATAATCGCACACTGGGCTGTGCACAAAGCCATGCATTACACCATATTCACCAACAGAAGGCTGACTTGGCTCAATCTCTCCCAACTGTGGCCCTGTCCTGGTGAGGCAATGGAGGAGAGAGAGGTTGCCTCTGCTTAAACCACAATTGGTTTCTTCATAGGACAGTTGTTGTCAGGTTGAAGCTGTTGAAGATGTCCATGGAAATGAAAAAAACAGACCCCTTAGACTTTCTGGAGCGGCCCGTCTCAAACTACCTTTCTCCTTTGCCAGCTGCAGCTAAATTGCTCAGGCCCTGGGAGCCCACAGGGCGCAGTGGCATTAGAGGCTCACTGGCTTGGGGTGATGAGGCCCCATGCAACTCAGCCTCTAGAGACCTACTCTTTGTCAGGGGTCTGTCACTGGAGTGGACCCAGGTGGCCATGTCCTTGGGACATCTCTTGGCACCAGCTAGGCTAGGTGTAAAGTTCTCCACGTGAGATGACGCTTGGGGAGCCAAAAAACAAACTGGAAAGAACTAGGTAGAACAAGTTTAGTGGCTCTGCCCACCCTGAGGACAGAGCCACTTACACCGCAGAACCACCGGGGGCCTCGGGGGTTTCTGGGGTTTCGGGAGCTGGCTCCTCAGGGCTCAGACGGGACTGGAACTTCTCCAGCTGCTCTGGGCTCGCCAGGGTCTTCAAGAGAGTATTCTCCCGCTCCAGCTGGGAGTTCTTCTCCACCAGCTCCCGGATCTGCTCCTTCAGGATCTCCACCTCCTCTCTCACAGCATACATCAGATGATTCTTCACTAGATCCTGTCCCGGAGGAGATGACGACAGAGGCATCCATTAGCCATGGCGGCCCCTCTGCAGCACTGCGCCCTGGCCATTGGGGTGCCTGCTGTCTCTCACATCACTGACCGCCTGCTGTCTCTCACATCACTGACCACCATACTTCCCTCAGCATGCTGGCCCTGTGTGGCCCTGCTCCTCCTGCCCCTTTCTCCCAAGCACCTAAAGCCACGCTTAGAAGAGCCATGGGATCGGGGCCACGCCTGAGTTGGGAGCCCAGCTTTGAACTACATAGGATTCTCCCCCCATAAGTTTCTAATAACTTTCAAAGCTGGCCTCTTGGGAACCTTTTGGGTGCAACTTATGCTGGCTGGTGGTGGTTCGCTCTATCTCCATTTCCACATAAGGTCCCGCTGCTGGCCCTGATCCCAGGGAACACTGCAATGCACCCTCTACAGTCAGTCTGCTTGACACATCTTCACCAAGAGAGGAAAATGGGCTATTTTGGAGCCTCTCCCACTCCTCATAAACCAGCATACTGAGCTGCAGCTGCTCTGCAGCCTGGCCAGACAGGACACTGGCCCTGGGGGAAGCTACCAGCATGGCCGCATCCTCTCTGAATTTGGATGACTGCACTGGAGGCAGAGAACAGTGTCCTTAGGCTCTGGGGCACGATGAAGTGGCTGCTAACTGCTCGTTGCCCCAAAGCCCTGCAGCCACTGTGGCTGCTTAATGGAATATGACCTCTACCTGGTAAGGAGAGGGAGAAGGGATTGCGGTGGTGGTGGGGGGTGCTTTGCCTCCTGTCTCCTCCCAACTCCTGACCCCAGCCCAGGCTCTGCAGAGGCACTGCAGTGTGCTTATATCCAATGAGCTCTGGCCCCTGCCAAGTGTGGGATGTAGACAAATGCAGGTGTCTGAGCTCCCTGCCCTGCCATGGGCCCAGGAGGGAGCCAGACATGGCTGTACAGCCCTGCGATTGGAGAAGGAGGAGAAGGAGGAAAGGAGAGGGCCCAGCAAGTGTGGACTGGAAATGCCCTAAAGGTGCCATTCCTATGGGACTCTACTTAAGGCCTCTAAGGGAAGAGGAGACAGGCTGTCAGCTTCCCCATGCTCTTGGCTTTTGCACCCACCCCCTCACCACTACCCTGAGTTACATAAGCAGAAGCCAGGTCTGGGAATGACAATGACGCAGTGATGCCACTCACCATGGCCTGCTCGATCTTGTTGTCTAAGGCCACCACACTGGCTCCGGAGGCACTGTCAAGACAAAAAGAAAAGCGACGTTACCCACTTGGTTACAGTCTTAAGTACCTGGTAGTGGTGGCCACAAGGTCCTCTCTCTGCCCCAGCTCTTCCTCTCTACCGCAGCCCTGGCCGGGAGTTTCAGGCACTTTGTCCCCAGGTCCCTCTCTGGCCCCTGCAGGAAGCTGCACCTCCCCATCCAGGCCAGCTGCCGGCCACTGCTGTCTGGAGCTCTGCGGGGAGCGGCGCGCAGGTCCGGGGGTGCACGGGCCAGCGTGGCCTGCTCGGCGACATGCAAACAATGGGGGCGCGCGGCCCAGCGAGTCGCGGGCTGCCGGCCCATTACGGCGCCGGCCCACTACGGCGCCGGCCCACAAGGTCCAAGGCAAACCTACCGAGCTCTGCAGCTAGCTAGGAATTCCTCCTCGGCTCAGAAGCTTCCGGCTTGCTCCCCAACGGCGCACGGCGCGCGGCCAGCCTCCCGCCCAGCCCTGCTGCCTCTGCCTCCGGCTGTGGCAGCTCGTTCTTACGGCGCAGCGGCCGCAGGGACGCTCCGACGGCGGATCCCAGCGCGGCGGTGACCCCCCCCTCCCGCCCGCCCGCGTCCCCTACCTCCGCCCCTTCCCAGGATGCTGCACCGCGGGGAACGGAGGCCGCCGGCACAAGGCTCACTCGGAGATCCCGCTCGCAGCCCAGCCCCCGCCGCCGGCGCCCGGGCTCGGGAGCTGTGGCCAGCCGTTACCTGTTATCCAGCTTAACGGAAACCACATCCCCTCCAAGCAGGGAAGAGAAGAAGGAGATGTTGAAATTGTGCAGCTGATAGACCGCCACCTCCATGGGGGTCTGATACATTTCGGTGTTCATGGCTTGGGCTGCCGGGGAGCTCTGGCCGGGCTGTGGGCTGGACTGGGCTGGGCAGGCTGGGCGGCCGCCGGTGGCTTGGCGCGCTGCGCGGGGCTGGGCTCTGCGCGTTGGGCCCTGGAGCTAGGAGGGGGGCGAAGGCTGCCAAGAGGACCCAAAGCCGGGCGTGCGTTCCAGAGTTGAAGGGAAGTGACTCGAGGGGTGTCACCTAGTGTGTCACAAACTCCACGGCCGCCGGTCCAACCCAGACTCGGAGATATTTCGGCTCCTTCTTCTTTATATAGGAGGAGCCGGCTGCGTCACATGGCGTCAGGGGCCATGCAAATGAGTTGTGTACCAGACTTTGTGGCCCAGTTAAACCACATCCCCTCCCTGAACCTTAGGCTGGGACTGTAAACAGTTCAGCACTTTCTTGTGCCAATTGGCATCTCCAAAGAGGGCTCTGGAGATTGGTAAAAACCAAACTGGAGCTGATTTCTTAGAGAAATGAGAAGTACAAATGCCATTATAGTTTGGTAGAGGGTGGCGCAGGTTTTAAAAGCTCTTCCTCAGATGTCAGCCAGCACACTCGCCTGTCTTTGCCATGCGATCACAGGCTGCTGCCCTGGATACCCACCCTCACCACCAGTATCCTCACTCCTTCCTGCCACCTGCCTTCTTGGCCTCTCTCCTGCACACAGACTTTGTCACCTGCAGGTCTCCTCTCCCAGCCAGCTTGCCCACTGGCTTGCCCCTATCCCCAGTACCTATCCACTCACCTCATCATCAGATGTACCTGTCCATGTACTGACACATGCACAGCTCTGTGGCATGCACAGACTAACCATTCTGCATGTGCCAGTGTGCTTGTATGGAAGACACTCTAAGTGTTCAGGAACTCAGATGAATTGGGGAACATGCACAAGGGAGCAGCTGGGGCTGGCAGGTGGCAGAGGGGATGGGGAGGAGCCAGGAGGGGAGTGGGCACTGCAGTGACCACAAGATGCCAGAAAATACTTTTTAAATTTTTTGGCCATGCCACACAACAGGTGGGATCTTACAGTTCCCTGATCAGGGATCGAACGTACTCCCCCTGCGTTGAAAGCACAGAGTCTTAACCACTGGACCACCAGGGAAGTCCCTCATGTCCTTAAAGACAAGATTGTGTTACCTTCCTAGAAACAGCTAATGACAACAAAATTATGAATCAAGGCTATATATAAACCATCCTAGGAGAATATCTGCCCTGTGATGGGGTCCAGTCATATACAGGGTTACAGGGCACTTCATAAACAGATTCCAAGTCACAAGGAGGATGAGGTGATTGTTGCCTACTAAAAATTACACGTTTCCATCAAAATATATTTTCATTCTTTCTAGCCTCAATCTTAAAAAACAAAAACAAACCAAACCATCAGAGGCTCGAAGTCCTTTTATCCTGCTCTTTCCTAAGTTAGGCCACCTAGTGGACAGAAGGAGAACTGCAGACAGATGGAGCAATCTAGAGAAACAAGGGACAGGTGACGCAACTGGGAGTATTATTTACACCAACTCAGGACCATAAGGAGAACATCGGGTTCCACTACATATACAATAGTTTGGATGAAGTTAGGGCCAGTACCCATGAATCAGTTTGTGATTCAGGCTATGGTCCAAAGAAATAACTTAGTGCAATCACACTATTGGAAAAGTACTGGGGGCTTCTTATCAGCAAAGGTTATTATTATTTGCTTCAGGATATTTCACCTAACCAGGTGCCTGGCACGGACACCCTGGCCAAGGCCCCAGTTAAGCCTCATCTGAAGGCCTTAATTTTCTCTAGGCTGCCAGTGCAGTTATGCCACCAAACAGCCAACATTTTTTAGTATGATGTGAAGCTCCCAATGGATAGTGTGTGTGTACTCAGTTGCTTCAGTCGTGTCCCACTCTTTGCAACCCCGTGGACTGTGTGTAGCCTGCCATGCTCCTCTGTCCATGGGATTTTCCAGGAAAGAATACTGGAGTGAGTTGCCATTTCCTTCTCCAGGGGATCTTCCCAACCCACAGATCAAACCTGCGTCTCTTATGTCTCCTACATTGGCAAGTGGGTTCTTTACCACTAGTACCACCTGGGAAGCCCTCCATTGGACCCCACCAGCAGTAATACATGGACAAAGATCATTCTATTCGCAAAGGACTGACAAACAGATCTACCCAAGCAAACCTACTGCACTAGCCCCGGATGGTGATTTTCTTCACCCCAGTTTGGCTGGGAGACAATCCCAATCTCAGGATATCAGGTTATCCTCAGGTCAGAAACTCTCTGAACAAGGTGTTCACACTAAGCTGCGTGTAGTAGATGGAACAAAGTGCAGACTGTATTTATAGATCATCAGGAACATTATCTGAGCAAAACAACAACAACAACAAAAAACCAAACCTTCTTAAATCTGGAGCTTAATTGATATTGGAATTCCCTGATATCTTAATCTGCCTTCTGTGTCACATAGCTTTCCTGGTCCAGAAAGGGTCTGAGCTGACCTTTCATTTGCTTGTAAATCTTTCTTAAACTCACTATTGCTACCCACCTCAAGATTCCAAGGGAGATGATGAAAAGAAAAAAGAGAGATAAATAAGCTAGGTCAGGAGGGAAAAAAACACCACCAGGAAAACAGGGCATAGGAGAGGAGAAAAACCGGCTCCTTCAATGGGAACTCCCTTATATGGAGAGAGAGGCATAAAATTCCAGGTAGTTTGGGGAGGGAAAAGCAAAGAGGTGAAGTTTGCTAGCAAGGCTGTGTTTGAACTGAACATTGTTGTTGTTGCTCAGTCACTAAGTCATGTACTGTAACTGTACATTAATTATACTTCAATTAGAAATAAGCTCAGTTTGAGACCCGCTGACAATAACAGCTACCATACACTGAGCTTCGGCTATGGGCCAGACGCTGTGTTGGCTGAGTTACAAACCTGGCAGTGTAGGCGCTGTTACTGTCATTTTTACAGATGAAGAAACAGAGGGTCTGAGAGGCTACCTTGCCCAAGGTGGTGGCGCAGTGAATAAATTATAGAGCTGGGACTCCAGCCCAGGTCTTACTGACCTAGAGACCAAGTTTGTTCTTACTATACTTACTAGTGGGGCAGGGAGTTAAGTTTATTGAATGAGTGAATCAAGGCAGTTGGTGTATGTGTTGGAGGTGCCAGGAAAGTAGTGAGGGAGGAAGAAAAGGTGGGGGCAGGCCCACCTAGAAGTGTCTAGGAAACTAGCAGGATGTGGGACCAGAAGAATATCCAAAGTGTCTGCTGCTCAGTTGTTTCAGTCGTGTCCGACTCTGTGCGACCCCACAGATGGCAGCCCACCAGGCTCCCCTGTCCCTGGGATTCTCCAGGCAAGAACACTGGAGTGGGTTGCCATTTCCTTCTCCAGTGCAGGAAAGTGAAGAGTAAAAGTGAAGTCGCTCAGTCGTGTCCGACTCTTCGCTACCCCATGGACTGCAGCCCACCAGGCTCCTCCATCCATGGGATTTTCCAGGCAAGAGTATTGGAGTGGAGTGCCATTGCCTTCTCCGTCCAAAGTGTCTAAATGAGGTTTATAAGAGGGCTTTGCTCACCTGCATTATTTCAAAAGGCAGCTATGCAGTCCTCAATGAAAGCCCTCTCTGTCTAGAAAATTGAAACTATGACTCCCACCAGGTGGCTCCCAGGATGGACTACACAGCGCCCCACATGACATAGGGAGTCTCAGAATAATAATCCAGTCAAACCTAAAGTCCCCAGGGCCCCACTAACTGACGCCTTTAATTAACTCTTTCCCCTCATTCCTGCTGTGCTCAGCTTTTAGAAGAATGAAACTAAGAGCAAGAAAACAAGCTCATATCAGGGATGTAGTTTAAAAAAACAACTTGGAAAGAATGTCCCAAGTTCAGCCCACACTCAGCGGATCTCTCTCCCCTGCTCACCTCTAGTTCACCAACCGGTAGTGAGAAGCACTTCCCGTGAGGCCTCATGGCTCTCAGTTTACAAATTGTGGCTGGATCCCTGGACCCCAGGGTTTGCTAAACTAAGGCCACCAACCTAAATAAAAACTGTCCCTGTAGGAAGATTTTCAAACAGCAGGCATAAGGGAGATGTGGCGGGTAGTAGGGGGAGAGGGAGAAATTGGAGGAAGCCAGAAGGCTTTCTGCTGAACCCTGAGCACACTGGAAAATTCCTCTGTCCAGAATAGCTGCACCAGACCTTGCAGTGAGTGGAAGTGTGCACTGTTGAGGGTATCTGTGATCTGATTTGAAGTTTCTGAGTAAAGTGCTGATCCATGAGGCTGTCAGGATCCTTGTGCCCCGTGGACGTGGGCCCCAGGCAGGAAACAGTGGCCTAAGGATTCAACAGCACAGCCGCCCCAACGTGTGTGTTTCCCGACTCCCTTTCTCCCATGCCGTGAGTTACATGACAGGCTGGACTGAAAGCTCCCACAGTCCCAGCACACAGCTGATGAGCCGGCTCCTTTGCCGGCTCTGATCCTAGCCCTACAGCTGTGGGTTTCTGTGGTTAAACAGACACAGCTGACCCTCCCCCTCCCAGGGTGACCTTCTAGATGGAGGGCAGCAGGAGAGCGAGTCAGCTCCTCAACTCCCACCATCTCAGGTGGCCCTGGAAGCCACCTGAGGCTGGATGCTGAGACACTTGTTCCCTCGGAACTGGAAGAAGTGTCTCAACATTATCACCAGTCTCTTCTACTTCAAAAGCCAGACTCTCTAGAGCTGGAGCCCCTTCCTATTTCGGGTTCCCACAGCCCAGGAAGACGGAGAGTGGCCAGTCTGGGCCACAGAACTCGTGGGCAGGATCTGAGCATGCTGCCGAGGTGTGGGGACCAGATTGGGGTGGGTGCGGTAGGTTGGGGGTGGCAAGGAGGGGGAACATCTCACTTCCCTTTTTGTCACTTGAAGCATTGTGTACCACGCAGCCCAGAGGAAACTATTTATAGGCAAGTCTTCCTTATTTTCTACAGGATATGTTCCACCCCCAAGATTCAGCCCTGTTGCCAGCAAAACACAGGGTCTTGTGTCAGGAGATGTGGGAAGGTATGGGACTGGCCACCAAGGAAACGCTGAGTTAGGAGCCAGACAAGGAAATCATAAAGGCTATTGAGCACCGGAGCGTCAGCACAGTTGATGAGGTGGCTGCAAACGATCCTCCCCACTTACTCCCCTACGCACCCCCTCCGCCTGAAGCTCTGTCTACCTCTAAGTACTTACTTGTCCCTTTTTCTGAAGAGGCTGGGGGAGAAAGGAGGCTGAAATGCCATCATTTAGTTTGTCCTGGCTTCACTCTTCTCTTCTCTCTTGCCCTCAGGTTCCACGCCAGGGGTGGGAGAATACAGACAGGAAGGACGCTGCCACTTACATGGTTACTTTGGCCTCATGGAAAATCCCCAAAGTCCAGAAGGAGGGAAGCAAGAAGGAAAGACAGTGACAGACAAAGTGCCTTGTCCTCAGTGGGTCACGTGAACTGCCCCACATGGCTGGGACCCAGAATGTCGATTCTGGGGGGCAGGAAAATGGGGAGGAATCTGTGGGCGAAGATGCAGAAGGCAGCGGTGGGCTGCAGGGAGCCCAAGGGGAACTGGGGCAGAGAGGGACACTGTCTTGGAAAAGTGGCTCTAGCAACCAATTTGGGCCAAACCTTGGCACCGAATGGTGGCAGAAGCAATGAATTGTGCCTTTCAGCTCCCTCCGGACAGGGTCCCATGTGAGCTTCACAAACAATCTCCCAGTGACACTATGGATGACAGGCAGAAGCTAAGCCCCATCTGGACAAGGCATTCCACCCTTCTGACCCTCATTCAAAGAAGCCGGAAAGGGCTCTTGTCAAATCACCTTGGTTGCCCCACCTCTGGCGTCTCACTTTGCAGGGGGTGGGGGCGGTTTGTGTTGGCATCTCAGCAAGACTGGAAGTATTGGCAACGTTATCCAGGAATGCAGTTTAGTTCAGTGGATCTTAAATTTCATGAACCTTGTGTCAATATTTATGCTTGTCTCCCTTCTCCTTATGCCTTGCAGCTGGGAAAATTTACCTCCATAATTTTTCTAAGTTCTCTTCCCATTTTCCACTGTCCCCATTACCCATCTACAAGTATGAAACAGACATTCTTGAAAAAAAAAGAGAATGTCAAATTCACCTCAGTAAACGGAATACCCTTCTCCTCCCTCCTCCCCACACTAGTTGCCATTATCATTCAATTTAGTTCAGTTCAACTCAAATCAAAATAGATTAACACCTATTCAAAGTACAAGGCACATTTTATGGAAATTAAAAAAAAAAACAAATAAACAAACTGGTAGTACAGGTCAACAGCTGTGCTTCCTTCTACAATATCCTAGGCCTGTGGCGAACTCTGAAGTCTCCCTACTGGTTAGATGTCAGTGAAATGTTCACTTCAGGAAAAAGCCTAGGGCTTCAGGGTGCTCAGGATGGCAGTCTGGGGTTTGGGAGGGCCATACCACCATCATCACTCCATTCCCGAGAATTGGGCACACTTGTTTTCTCCCCACCCGTCATTTGGTCCTTGTCCATCTAGACAGGGATAACAGGGGCTTCCCTGGTGGCTCAGATGGTAAAGAACCCACCTGACAATGCAGGAGGCATAAGAGACTCCAGTTTGATCCCTGGGTCAGGAAGATCCCCTGGAAAAGGAAATGGCCACCCACTCTACTATTCTTGCCTGGAAAATCCCATGGACAGAAGAACCTGGTGGGCTACAGTCTATGCAGTTGCTACGAGTCAAACACGACTGAAGCCACTTAGCATGCAACAGAGCAGTCGTAAAACCTGGAATTTCCGTGGGACCTAAGGCTCCTGTGACATGGTGGTTGACAGTGCCAGGGTCCCTCACTCTGATTCCCTTCCTTTGTAAACCAAGGGAACAAAGCACAGGTCCTTAAGGGTCTCACAATTGCCAGTGTCTTCCTTCTGATAAGGGGGAGATCTATGTTTAGCATGGGCAGGGTGGTCACCTCTGTCTGCCAACCTCCTGGTCTCCCTTCTTTGCCCAGCTTCTAGTGGTCTCATCCTTGTTCATATGGCCCTCCCAACTAGTGAGCATCTTCAGGTGGGCAAATAACCCCCTTCATCGTAGCCTACCTTCTGGGAATCCCTGTGCTCAACAGCCTTCCCAGAGGCTGGGAGAGGAAGCAGCAAGAACACGGCCACTCTCTGTGTTTCTTCGTCTGCACCAGCCCTCCACCAGCTTCTCTGGGCCAGGGCGACCGACACTGGCAGGGCCTCTTCCCAGCCCTTCTGCTCTATGGAGTGGCCACAAGAGCCGAAATTCCAAGGCAAGCCATTTTTTTCTGGCAGTTGCTGGGGTTACTCTGAGTGGTATGTGAAGGACTTGCGATGATTGGCAATGCTTGGAAGATGAGAACCAGGAGGATCTTGTTGGGGGCGCTGAGCCAGCAGACGAGGGGCCTGTGAAGAGGCCAGGGGCTCTGAGGTGGAGCACCTGGCTCTATTGCGGGCCCCCGCGATAGAATGGGTGACCTCTGAAGTGGTCCAGGTTCCCTGGGGAACAAAACGCTGGTAATAATGCCGGCCTCTTCAGGCGCAGGGAGGCTCCCAGGCCAGGATGGGTAAGTATTATGAGCCTCCCCGGGCTCCCACATTGTACTCCTGAGGCCCTTGCTTAACTCACAGTGGAGCTATTCACAGTAGGCTCACTTGAGGTGGCTCCTTGATCCTCTGTTGTGGGACTCTGTGGGCCTCTGGCTCTCCAGCCACCTCCCCCCCTCCCTCGGGCTTCCTGGATGGAAAGAAGGCAGCCCAGTTGAGGTGGGGCAATGGCAGGAAGGGGCAGGCTACACACTACTCTCAGAACAGAAAGAAAGGAGAGAAACAAGGCAAGCTCCTCCCTGGACAGCCCCTCTGCCCCCACCCTCCCCAGCCATGGGAACTGAGCCAGGGAGCTCAAAGGAGTGCTGGGAGACGTTAAGGAAGGCCCCCTGCCCAGGGTTTGAGAACTGCTGGCAAGGAATACACACCTTATCAGGAAGAAAGAGCAGCACAGAAGCACACGCACACACACTTATGCAAACACCCTTTCGGCCTTTGACGAAGTCTAATTCACAGAGAGGGGCTTCCCTGGTAGCTCAGCTGGTAAAGAATCTGCCTGCAATGGAGGAGTCCTGGGTTGGGAAGATCTGCTGGAGAGGGGATAGGCTACCCACTCCAGTATTCTTGGGCATCCTTGGTGGCTCAGACGGTGAAGAATCCAACTGCAATGTGGGAGACCTGGGTTCGATCCCTGGGTTGGGAAGATCCCCTGCAGGAGGGCGTGGCAACACACTCCAGTATTCTTGCCTGGAGAATCCCCATGGACAGAGGAGCCTGGCAGGCTACAATCCATAGGGTCACAAACCATCAGACACGACTGAGCAACTAAGCACAATTCACCGAGATAGGCAAGCCCAGGGCATCATTCAATCTCTGTCTCTCTCTCTCTCTCAGCTGATGCCAGCTTCCTCGTGACCCCAGAGGGGTAGTAAAGCAATAGGACATGGCAAGGTGGCAGGGCAGGATACTCTAGACCCAGCCAGAGTGTCTCAAGCCACAGCCTCTACTCTGACATCCAAGGATGACTGAGTATAAGGGTCATAGGTGTGCAAGGGTCATGGGTGACAGGGTCTTGGGAGTGGAAGTCAGGTGGGTATAAGGGGAACCAGCTTGATACTACACACTGTCCACTGGCTGCAAGGAAGTGCTGGTGCTGCCAGGCCCACAGTTTTCAAAGAGGTCAATCACACATTCAAAGAAATAAAAACGAGCACCATTTGTGTACCATCAATCATATGAATGCCTACGAGATGATTCCTGCAGGCTCCTCATGAGATCAGTTCTAAGGAGACCCAGTCCTGGCATAGGCATCATATGTGACTGATGGTCTGAGAAGCATGATTTGAATGGCACTGAGGAAAATTTCCCCCTCAGTCCAAGCTGTTTGCCTGACCAGACTACTGCAGTGCCTACCAACACCACCCTCCAAGTCATACCTTAGAGTTCTAATGGAATTCTTGACACTTTGAGGAATTAGGAATTTTTTTTCCCCATGCAAAAGCCCTGGGAGAGTGCCACATTCTGCCACTATCAATTACAAATATTTAAATTGGGATAAACTCAATTTTTGTATTACTTTCAACAGAGTATTCAGTGGCCGATCAGCATAAGATGAGTAAACCCAGCAGGTACACCTTGCCAGTGGGCTGCGGGGAGCAAGAAACGGGTCCAGATGAGGAGAATACGAATGTCTGTGGATTGGGGAAGGTCCTTTCAGGAGATGTGGATGCAGCGCTTGTGGCTCCAGTCCATGGAACTGCTTTTGGGAATCATTGGCCTACAGGTGAAAGCCGCAACAGGGTCTACCTGAAGAGTCACCATAATGCCAGGCACCATGACCCACTTTGTATCACACACCATGATGAGGTTGAGCACTGTTGTTGTTCAGTCACTCAGTCATGTCCAACTCTGTGACCCCATGGACTGCAGCAGGCCAGGCTTCCTTGTCCTTCACTATCTCCCAGAGTTTGCTCAAACTTATGTCCATTGACTTGGGGATGCCATCCAACCATTCCGAGCCTAACTTCTGTTCAGTCATCTCCTTCTCTCTCCTGTTTGGCTACCTCTTTCCCTCTTACTCCTAAAAGCTTAATCAGAAAATGAATGAGAGCCACTATTAGAAAGATAACCCCAATCTGCTCTCATTTATAAGTCAACCTTTGGCAAATTTGGCCTCTCCATTATGAGGAACAGATTGCTTCTGAGACACTTCCCAGCTGTTGGTGGGTACTCTTGGCCTAGGAGGTCAGAGGTATGGGGGTGGGCATCAGGGTGACAAGGGAGAAGAAGAACCTGGAGAGAGGGTGAGAATGGGGAGAGGCTGCTTTTTTTCCAACAGCACAGTCTGGTCAATTAACCAGCCCTACCTCCCTTCAACAAAAGCCAGCTCTACTCCAGCCCTGTGGCTGTCACTGCCTGGTCAAACATGGATCCATTCTGAGGTTGGCTGGAGGGCTGTGACTCACTGCCCCCTCAGGAGCTTGCTGGGCTGACTATAAAGACTGGCCAGGATCTCTGCCAATGTACCCATCCCCACCCTGAGCCAAGCCTTGCTCTCCCCTGCCCCTACCACCTCATCCCATCCCGTGGCTTGCTAGCGCCTGCCTGGCCAGGAGGGCGCCCTTGAGGCTCACTGACTCCCCCTCTCCCCAGGGAGAGCAGAAGGGGAATTCACTGCTCTCTGTGGTATGCATCCGGCCTGTGTTTTGGTATCTTATTTTATTTTTATGTTTAATTTACACTGCCTGCTAGGTTTGGGGCTTAAGTAAACAAAGGCTGTGTTTCCCCCAAGGCTTGGACTTCCTGGTTCTCTGTCAGCAACCGAGTGACCCTTTTAACCTCTCACTCCTTGAGACAGGCAGTGTTGGGGGCGGGATTGGAAGAACAACATACTTTGCGTCAAAAGCCTGGAAATTCTTAGTGCCAGCCTGAAATACCATCCCCTCGCCCTTCTCCACACGAATGTTAAGTCCCGAAGCTGCCTTACCAAGTACGGACTGCTTTTAAAGGGCACTGTAAGAGTGTAAGAGTAAAGCACAAGAAAAGGAAAATTCAAACTATTCACATTGATTTTTTTCTTTTGTCAGATATCTTTGTGCATGCTAACTCGCTTCAGTGATAAGCAGCTTCAGTCGTGTCTGACTCTGCATGACCCCATGGACTGTAGCCCACCAGGCTCCCCGTCCATGGTATTCTCTAGGCAAGAGAATGGGTTGCCATGCCCTCCTCCAGGGGACCTTCCTGACCCAGGGATGGAATCCGCAAAGGTTGAATCCGCATCTTTACCACTACCGCTACCTGGGAAGCCCGATGTCTTTGTGCCATCAAGCAAAGTCAGAAAAGCCCAAGTCTTGGTGGGCGGAGCCTTGGCAGTGAGCAGCCTTAAAGGCCTATAGACGGAGCAGAGCACGCTGGGCCTGCCCAGGAAAGGCTTCCTGACAAATCTCATACATCTTAAAAAACAAGAGGAACGCTGGCCCCTATGTCCTGGGATAGAGCTCTAACAGCAAAGTAACGAACCCTGGTTAACAGTTCTGACATCCTGTTATTTGCTAAAACTAATAATACCATGGCGTTTGTTGACAGAGTCACAGAAGAACTCAAGTAAACATGGAAACTGAGGAATGGCCAAGTGTAGACAATTACTAACTCAGCAGTTGAGAAGACGGAGTTTCTCAGACACTCTTGGACCTCTTGGGGCAGTGGGGCCTGAGCACAGTTAGGAGACAATCCAGACGCATCTGTCATCTTGCTGGGTGATTTCTCTTCAACAGTAGGCTGCTGCAATAAGGGGCTTGGTCCACGGAGTTGAGTCCTCAGACAGAGTAATAACAAGAAGAAGTGAGAGGGACTCTACCAGTGCACATGGCAGGGGAGGGGCTCCCTGAGAAACACGGCTCTAGCACCTATTTATTTTTTTTATGAGGCATTTATAAGAATGGCCTTTTTTAAAAAAAATATAAATGTATTTATTTTAATTGGAGGCTAATTACTTTACAATATTGTATTGGTTTTGCCATACATCAACATGAATCTGCCACGGGTGCACACATGTTCCCCATCCTGAACCCCCCTCCCACCTCCCTCCCCGTACCATCCCTCTGGGTCATCCCAGTGCACCAGCCCCGAGCATCCTGTATCCTGCATCGAATCTAGACTGGCCATTCGTTTCTTATATGATATTATACATGTTTCAATGCCATTCTCCTAAATCATCCCCCCCTCCCTCTCCCACAGAGTCCAAAAGACTGTTCTATACATCTGTGTCTCTTTTGCTGTCTTGCATACAGGGTTATTGTGACCATCTTTCTAAATTCCATATATATGCGTTAGTATACTGTATTGGTGTTTTTCTTTCTGGCTTACTTCACTCTGTATAATAGGCTCCAGTTTCATCCACCTCATTAGAACTGATTCAAATGTATTCTTTTTAATGGCTGAGTAATACTCCATTGTGTATATGTACCACTGCTTTCTTATCCATTCGTCTGCTGATGGACATCTAGGTTGCTCTCATGTCCTGGCTATTATAAACAGTGCTGTGATGAACATTGGGGTACACATGTCTCTTTCCATTCTGGTTTCCTCGGTGTGTATGCCCAACAGTGGGACTGCTGGGTCGTATGGGAGTTCTAGTTCCAGTTTTTTAAGGAATCTCCACACTGTTCTCCATAGTGGCTGTACTAGTTTGCATTCCCACCAACAGTGTAAGAGGGTTCCCTTTTCTCCACACCCTCTCCAGCATTTATTGCTTGTAGACTTTTGGATTGCAGCCATTCTGACTGGCGTGAGATGGTACCTCATTGTGGTTTTGAGTTGCATTTCTCTGATAATGAGTGATGTTGAGCATCTTTTCATGTGTTTGTTAGCCATCTGTATGTCTTCTTTGGAGAAATGTCTGTTTAGGTCTTTGGCCCATTTTTTGATTGGGTCGTTTATTTTTCTGGAATTGAGCTGCAGGAGTTGCTTGTATATTTTTGAGATTAATTCTTTGTCAGTTGCTTCATTTGCTACTATTTTATCCCATTTTGAAGGCTGTCTTTTCACCTTGCTTATAGTTTCCATTGTTGTGCAGAAGCTTTTAATTTTAATTAGGTCCCATTTGTTTATTTTTGCTTTTATTTCCAATATTCTGGGAGGTGGGTCATAGAGGATCCTGCTGTGATTTATGTCAGAGAGTGTTTTGCCTATGTTCTCCTCTAGGAGTTCTATGGTTTCTGGTCTTACGTTTAGATCTTTAATCCATTTTGAGTTTATTTTTGTGTATGGTGTTAGAAAGGGTTCTAGTTTCATTCTTTTACAAGTGGTTGACCAGTTTTCCCAGCACCATTTGTTAAAGAGATTGCCTTTTCTCCATTGTATATTCTTGCCTCCTTTGTCAAAGATAAGGTGTCCCATAGGTACGTGGATTTATCTCTGGGGTTTCGATTTTGTTCCATTGATCTATATTTCTGTCTTTGTCTAGCACCCGTTTTAAATGAACTTGGTCAACTAGGAAGAAAACATATCAGAAGGCCAGAGTTTTTTTCCACCTTAACCCCAGACCCCCTGGACACTTAGAAGGCTTCTAAATATGAAGGGCCATGTGAATGGGGGGTAAGGGCCCTGTCCCCAAACACTGCTGGTAAAATGGCTCACCATATGAGCAGCCTTATCACTGCTCTTTCAAAGTCTAGCATTTCTAATTTCCTGTCCAGTTCCAGTTTGTTGCTTCCATGGTTTCACAAGTTGTGGCTACTGCTTATGGGGAGGGGGATAATGTGAGTGACTGATGTTTAAAAGGGTATCAGCAAGTAAAATGTAGTCTCTTGTAGGTCTTAGCAATTCTTTCCTGCATGGACGACCTATAACCTGCATACAGTTTCGGCATTGAGAGTCTCTCTCCAGGCAAGAACACTAGAGTGGGTTGCCATTTCCTTCTGCAAGTGATCTTCCCGATCCAGGGATCAGACCTGCATCTCCTGCATCTCCTGCACTGCAGGCAGATTCTTTACTACTGAGCCACCAAGAAAGCCCCAAATGGCACCAGCAGTCAATAATCACTTTTAGTCTTTCAAGCAGGACTAAAGGCACAGCCAGATAAGAACATGTCCACCAGAAGTGGGCAGTGCATACGTTCTCAAGTGAGCAGTGACTGGCTTTCTAGACTAGATCCCTCAGAGTTTGGCCCAGTGCCTGGCACACAGCCTCAATGCCATACACCTGTGCTTAAATAAGTAAACAGAAGGTTTAGATAAGTATTTGAACTTGGTTCATGGCCCCCACAGGGAAGAACTATAGGCAAATTCATGAATTTGCTCCTGTTGATATTTTAATTTGGTGACAATCATTGTCAGAGAGCAACTCTGCAGTTAAAAACACGAAAGACTTGTGAAAATCAAACATACTTGGGAAACCCAACCCAAACACAATCTAAGTGGCCACTAATGACCTGGAATCAAGGCCTGACCTCTTCAATAAAAAGGATAATTCATCCATGTGTGTGCCTGGCTCTGTGCAAATGCTGGGACTTTGGTCACTTTCCATCTTTAGCTGGAGGGGCTTGGTCAGTTGGGAACAGGGCACCCACAGGGAGGACTAGAGGGTGATGAAGCCTGGGAGGAGGACAGCCAAGTCTCAGCTGGCAGTAACATCAAAGAGGGATTTCAGGCTAGCAAGCCTGATTCTGAGTGAGTGACAGCCATATAACGGGAATGATGGTGCAGTGGGCTGGGGGTGCAGGTAAAAAACCAATCCTGATTAAAAATACTCTGATGTCTGCCAACATAGAGGAAATTCTCACCACTAATGTCACCCTTGGCTTTGAAGTCTTGAGGATCCCTGTTGAAATGAACAGTCTTTCTCAGAAGGGAAACTTTTGTTTTTCTCAGGGAAGAACATGATGACCTGTGCAGTGTGGTCTGAATATACTTACTTTATTTGGAGTACTAAGTTGAGTATTGAAAATGAGTTGGGGGGCTTCTGGGATTAGTGGCCCAGGCTGACTAAGTATAGACTGGGCCTGAGGTGAGGCCTTACAATGGGTCCTGGCTAACTGGTGGCCTTGGGCTTTCAGGGAACAGGCAAATATGCCCAAACATTTCTGAATTCACTGTAAATAAACCAAACTACCTGAGTGGGCACGTCTGAATAGCAGACTTTATGACAAAGGAGTTTGTTTTCTCCTGCTCTTCTTGGTAAACACAAGCAAAGTGTTCTGCAGAGGCCATGAGGAGCAATCATATATATGTCTAAGCCCTACTGGGGATATTTATTTTCAGTGCTCCTTGTGCAGGTAACCTGGTTTGCATGCTCATCAAAGAATCCTCCCTGGAAATCTCCTCCTCAGGTCCTACCAACTCACTGATAAATTGACACAGGTGAGAAACTGACCCCCAGGAAAGCTCTGTGACTGATAAGGGGTACATGGGTTCTCCTTCCCTGGGGTAATTTCTTTTTTACCAAGAGCCTCCTGTTAACCCCAGGGAATGAGTCCAGTGCAGGGAATGCCAGGCAGGAGGTCAGGTTGCTGGGGGAGCTTTCTTTGGCCATTTTCTGCCACTCTCTGTTGGCAGCTGTCTTCTCTGCCTGTGTAGCAGGCGGCCCTGGCGGCAGACACAATACTCACACCAGAGCTGGCCAGGGCAGCCCTTGCCCCTCAGCACCCCTCCTTCTTGCCCTTGTAAAACTGGCAAAACCTCAGCCCCAGAATCCCACTCTAGCTTGACCAGGCGATGGCCAACTGCCTGATACCAGGCAGAGTTGGGCTGATGGAGGGAGGCAGGGGAGTTGGGCTGGGCAGCAACACCCCCCCCCAACCCCTGTGGCTCTGTTGTGAGGTGCTGACAGCTGGGAGAGGACCTGAAACCAGTTAGCTTGGGGCTCCCAGCCAGCAGTGTATTTTCATCTTGTTTTGACTGGGACTGTCCTCCTCTATGTAAACACGTCCATATCAAGAGGAAGAAAATGTAGAACAGCTTAAAATAGGTGGGTGGAACACATCCCACCCATGAATCACCAGCTCAGGGAATGCCCTGCAGGTGGGCCTTGCTTTAAGCAAACCTGACATATGAAAACCTCAATTCAGCAAGAGGGCAGGGATGCACAGCTGTTAGGTCTTGACCTATCTCTGGGAGATCGCACAGCCACATCTGGTCCAAATAATAACATCAGTAGTTCCTGTGTACTGATTGCTTAGCAGGCGCTGTGCTAAGATTATATCCATTAGCCTTTTGAACCTTGTCAATAGCTATGGATAGTTGACAGTAGTAGGAATTAGGTATCAGATTATCTCAGGCCCATTTTGTGGATGAGGAAACTGAGGCTCAGACAGGTTTCAGTGACTGTGCTATGCGCTAAGTCGCTTCAGTTGTGTGAGACTCTTTGAGACCCTATGGACTGTAGCCTGCTAGGCTCCTCTGTCCATGGGATTCTGCAGGTAAGAATCCTGGAGTGGGTTGCCATGCCCTCCTCCAGGGGATCTTCCCAAGGATCAAACCTGCATCTTCTGCATTGGCAGGTGGGTTCTTTACACTAGTGCCATTTGGGAAGCCCCAGGATAGTTGATAGTAGGAATAGGGTATTGTATTATCTTAGGCCCATTTTGTGGATGAGGAAACCGAGGCTCAGACAGGTTTAAGTGACTAGCCTAGGGTTACCCAGATAGCAGCTGCAGAGGCGAGACATGAACCTTTGGTGTGTGATTCTAAACTCCAGGCTGTCTCTGGCTGGGAATTTCACCTTGTTTTGAGATTTCTAAGCAGGGCTGCATTCTAGGCATGAATGCCCATTTGCACTGAACCCCCTTCATCACAGTTTGCAAGGGAACTATTAATAGGCCTTTATCAGGGTTAGGGTAGGGAAGCCCCCAGATTGGGGCTGGTTCTTTCCACTGACTAAAAGACTCTCATGGGGAGGGGGGCCCTACCAGCATGCCAGGATGGGATGGATCTGCATTTCAACTCAGGCCTGGCAGACTGATTAGGGCAGCAGTCCCCAACCTTTTTGGCACCAAGGATCGATTTCGTGGGAAACCATTTTTCCACGGACTGGGGGTCGGGGGATGGTTTCGGGATGATTCAAGCACATTACATTTATCGTGCCCTTCATTTCTAATCTGATGCTGCCAATGATCTGAAAGGAGGACCAGTCCACAGCACAGAGGTTGGAGACCCCCAGGGTTAAGGGCAACTGCTTGACTGGACACAGGGAAGGCCCTTCTAATTGCAAATCAGTACAAACTACTCCCACAGCAGGCTTCGGCAGGGACAAAAGACTCAATATAATCCAAGTAGAAGGAAAGACCAATTGTAAACACATATTTTTGAAACAAAATGTCACTGGTCAGTGTTGATGTTGGTGCAGGGCTGGCCTCCAGGCTAAACTGTGAAGGAGGAGCCTGTGTTCAGAACCTTCCGGCTTCCTTTTCAGGTACCTTCCTCCTGCCTGTCCCTGCAAGTGACCTGTGCCCTCCTGCTGCCTAGGGTTCCATGGGGCCCCTCACTGATGTTTGGAGGCGCCCTGCCCCCCCTAGCAATGCCCCCTTTAAGGGCACAGTTGTTCTCCCTCCCTGCAATGATATGCACCCAGCCTCTCCTGAACGACAAATTGGGGAAATGTGTTTGTGTAAATGGCAGGTAATGGCTTAACAGGTTTTCCCCAGATCATGGGGCTCTAACCCTTAGATTTCAGTTAGTCGTACAATTTTACACCTGGATGGGGACCTGGGGGTGGGGAGGGAACAAGCTAGCGGGGTCACAACAGTGGGAGAGGGGAGATTGCTCATCGGTGATCTTCAAGTCCTGACAAGTAGGCCATGTGCTACTCTGACTATAGGTTAAGTCTGGGTCTGCATAGAGGGATAAGCACTCTTCCCTTACACTCACTGTATTCTTTCCAGAGTATTGTGGACAGGGCACTGGGGTAACAGTCAGGAGACCAGAGTCTGGCGTGGTTTTGCCCCTGGCTGCCAGAACAACATTGGAAATGTTTCATAACCACTCTGGGCCCCTGTTTCCCCTAAATGCAAAATGAGAGGATTGAGGCTACAAATGTATAGTAATTTAGGTGCTTATTTGATGAATGATACCCCCATTTAGGAGGCTTCCCCAGTGGCACTAGTGATAAGGAACCTGCCTACCAATGCAGGGGACATAAGAGATGAGGGTTCAACCCCTGGCTCGAGAAGACCCCCTAGAGGAGGGCATGGCAACCCATTCCAGTATTCTTGCCTGGAGAATCCCATGGACAGAGGACCCTGGCAGAGTACAGTCTATGGGGTCGCACAGAGTCAGACACGACTGAAGTGACTTAGCACACACACACTCACACCTTCATTTAGACTTGAGAGCTCCATGAAGCTACATACCAAGGGCCTATAACAGTGTCTGGCACATAGTAAGTGCTCAACAAATGGAACAATTGAAGAAAGGGAGGAAGGAAGGAATGGCAAAAGTGACTTCTAAGGTTGCTGCCAGTTCCAGCTTTGATGTCCTCAAATGCAGCTCTTTATAGTTGTGCCTTTGAGTGGAGAGGTCCAGGCCAAGGGCTGAGTGAGGCCTCCAGGCGCTTGCCCTCAGGACCAGAGGGTACAGGGGCAGTCTGCACTGTGGAAGGGCAGCCTTTGGGACCAAAGGCAGCTGGGAAGAGCTTCCAGGAGGCCCAGGAGGCTTTTAGGATGTTGGATGGGGGCAGTAGTGAGGAATGTAGGAAGGGCAGGGTCGGTCAGGAAGAATCAGGAGAGTAACTTTTACACAGTTTTCTGGAAAACGGAAAGCCGAGATAACAGAGACTTGATGGGCGTCGGGGCCGAGGTAGGAAAAGTGCCGAGTTGCAGTGGTGACTCAAGGTCAGGAGCCGGAACGGGCCCGGAGCTCTCAAGCCTCTGCTCACCCCCTGGGATGGCCCCTGGCTCCAGGCCAGCTCCCTGAATGGCTCCCCCACCCCCACTCACCCCTCCACCATTCTAGCTTCTCAGGCCAACCTGCTTCCCTAACCAACCGACCAGCGGCTGCCCTCTACCTCTCCCCCAAGGTGACATGAAGTCCACCCCCAACCTCCCTCTGGAGGCAGATTTGCCGCTCCTTCTCACATCGCCTGCATTCACACTCTGATGCAACTCCTCCCCTTCTTTCGCAAAACAGGTGCATTCACCAGGCTGCCTCTCCTCCTCTCCCTTCCCCTCCTAACATCCCCCTGCTCTCCCCACCAACCCCACTCCATGTCCAGGGCCCTCTCCTAGGAATACTCATGTGTCCCCACTCTCCTCCAGTACCCTTTCACGTTTTAACAGGACCCACAGTTTCAATCCATGAGAATGAGTCTTTAAGAGTGAAATTTCAGGTATTAGTGAGTGGAGAGAGAGAGAGAGAGAGAGAGAGATTGATTGATGGGGCAGGGGTCTCTTCTGGAATTCCTGGTATGACATGCCATCCTCTGGATGCTTCTTAGACCAATTCTGTCTTTTGCTGTCCTGGGAGTTGGGAGACCAGAGTTCTGGTCCCATCTCTGCCACTAAAACTGTTTGTGTGACCTTGGGCAAGTCACTTAATCTCACTGAGTCTCAGTTTCTTCATCTGTCAAATGGGAGTAATTATCCCTGCCCTACCTTTGCCACCCTCAACAGAGGTGTTATGAAAATTAAAGGAGATGTGTGTGTGTGTGTGTGTGTGTGTTGGGGTGGGGGGGGAGCTAACTCCAAAGCCTGGGACAAGTATCAGGGGTTATGTCTCCCCACTGCTATGTTTGAAGGACTCATGCAGGTTACATGGTAAAGCCCTTCTTTACAGAAATGCCAGTGTGCCTTTGGCCTGCCCCTTTCCCCTGCTTCTCCTCCAGGGCTTGGGTCTTTGCCAAATCTGGTCTCCTGTGCACCTCCGCCCAGCTTCAAGAACATCTCCCGCCCCGCCCCCATACCCCTCACCACCCATCCAGTTGCCCTCAGGCCTTCCTTCACCATCCAAAGGCCTCTTGCTCCATTCTCCCCCTCTCTCGCAGCCCAGTGCCCAGGGCCATCCCTTTGCCGAATGACCCTGCTCTCCTTGCGCGACCTCAGCCCATCCCCATCAAAGCTTTGAAGGGGAAGGACTCTGGGGTGGGGGTAATGACTGAACTTGACGATTCGATATAGAGGCTGAGCACAACACGGAACACCCAGCGTGCGTTCCAGAAACACATCATTGTTTGGTTGCCTGTGCTGGGGGAGACTTGGGGGTGGAGGCAGCTTCGGGGCCCCTGACAGCTCACCAGACAGAAGGTTGCTCCACTTCTAGATCTACGGGGCCCTGCCTGCCTGCTCTTCCCACCCATCTTCCCCTTCACCTCTCAACCCAGAGAATGGGCTGGGCTCTTTCATCTCCAGGACCTGCATGCTAGAATGTGATTTCAGGCCTCCCTGGCCTACTGCCACTGCGTTTCTCTGGTGACCCCACCTTTCCCTCAGGGACAAGAGGCTGAGAGCAGTTTGGAGCACCCTCTGAATTTCCCAGCATAAGCAATCACCTCCCTCTCAAGGCCACACCTAGGAGTCTTCTCACCTGAGGAAAACCTGGGTTTTCCTCTGCAGATGTGGGGGCTCTTGGGCTTTTCCCCTTGACTGGAATGTTTCTTGGACTGGCAAATACTGGAGAGGGTTCCTCCCAAACTGCGGGGGCAAACCCTTCCCTTCTATCCCTCAGGGCTATTGTAACCCTCCTCTCCCCAAAGGAGGAAATCAGAAGCAAAAGGTGACCTTGCTAGGCCTTGGCAGGGAATCGGTGACAGGGTGGCAACACACAGCCTCATTTTGTTGGCCTCTGCCACCTGTCTCCCTCTCTCCGCCCACTGCCGGGGCCCCACGTTGGCAGGCAAGTCAGGAGGAGGTGGGACTCTCTGGACAGGCCACCCAGGAAAGCTGGTCTCATACTGGAGGTGACAAAGTTGGTTTCAGAGCCCAGTGGCTGAAGTGGTGGCAGGATTCTGAGGCAAGTCAGAGGAGAAGGAAGTTGATAGTGCAGAGTGTGGGTCCTTGGTGGGAGTGGGAGACTGGTAAGAAAGACCACTACCCTCACATTTGTTAAACCAGTCACTGTAAGAGTAATGATAATAACCACAGCTACTAGTTATTGCAAGAGGCACAGCGCCAAGCACTTGTTGTGCATTTTTTCACTTACTCCTCACAATAATTTTATGTAAAAAAAAATATTTTTTTTTCAGATGACAAATAAGGAAATAGAAACTCAGAGAGGTTGTGACCAGCCCAAAGTCACTCAGCTGGAGCTGCTTATCTGAGGACCTAATTGACTCTGAAACACCCCTTCTTCACCCCTACCCAGCCCTCACCGCCCTTGCCCCCAGCGTGGGCTCTGCAGCCAAAGGGCATACCAGGCACTCTTCAGCAGGTTTTTGCCTCCAAAGGTGCTGAGAGCCTCAGTCACCTGGAATTGATTTTTATTCGCTCCATTCCCTTCTCCCCCACACCACCAAGAAGCTAACAATTCCAATCTGGCATTTGTTTAAGAGCATCCAGGAGGCTCAGTGGTAAAGAACCCACCTGCCAATGCAGGAGACATAAGAGATATAAGAGATGCAGGTTCGATCCCTGGGTCGGGAAGATCTCCTGAAGGAGGGCATGGCAACCCACTCCAGTATTCTGGCCTGGAAAATCCCATAGACAGAGGAGCCTGGCGGGCTACAGTCCATGGGGTTGCAAAGAGTCAGGCACTACCGAAACAACTTAGCACACAATCCAGTGAATGGGACAGGGGTCATGCATGAGTACTGGGCTTTGAAGGGATCAGTGATGTATAAAATCAAACTCCCTAACTAATCCTTCCCCTCTGTGCACACCACCCCACTCCTGCCTGGAAACCATAAAGTTGTTTTGAATATAACTTCATTTGAATCATTCTTTTTTAGAAGATATAGTTAGGGAGTTGGGGATGGACATGTGCACACTGCTATATTTAAGATGGATAACCAAAAAGGTCCTACTCTATAGCAGGGAACTCTGCTTGATGTTATGTGGCCGCCTGGATGGGAGGGGAGTTTAGGGGAGAATGGATACATGTGTAGGTATGGCTGAGTTCCTCTGCTGTCTACCTGAAACTATCACAGCATTGTTTAATCAGCTATACTCCAATATAAAATAAAAAGTTAAAAAGATTTTAATAGCTTCATGAAAAAAAATCTGAGTGTCACTTACTGATGGGCCCCTGAATCCTCTGCTCTCCATGGAAGAAGCCCTGCGCATTTGAAAGTGTTTCCACTCCCCCCACTCCACTCAGCGCTTACCCTTTGGAGTGTCTGCTGTCACTTTCACCACCCTTAATCTTTGGTCCACTGCTCATTCAAGACCTTGGTGCCGGGCAGTGTGGCTCCTTAACTGGCATGCCCTCCAACCAAGACCTCTCTCACCAAACATGCATCAATGTCCCTTCCTATCACTCCTCTGAGATGACCTTTCCTTGCCTCGTCCTCCCCCTTCTCCTTGTCCTCTTTTCCCCCTAGCTCACTATTGCTCTTTTCTCCTGGCAAACAAGTCTGATCCACAATGGCTGGCTTCCTTCTTAAACATGCAATTCTCCCCTTTGGCCTACTTGGCATAATCTGGCCTCTTTTCGTTGTGTTTTGTTTTCCCACATATTCAGAGAGATGGAAGGAACCTGGAGGATCAGCTAGTTAGTTCCAACCCCTCCTTTCATGGGTGAGGAAACTGAAATTTGAATGGAGTAAATGACTTGCCCAGGGTCACATGGCCGGGCAGGGGTAAAGCCAATACCCCGTCTGGGTCTGCCTGATTCTGGGGCTTCTGCTCCTTTACTCTGCTCCTTTTACCCTTTAGATAAGGCCTTAACCCACCAGCTGCCAATCCCCTCTCCTTCTTCAGATATACCTATGGCTCATGTCACACCACTGTGCACTGATTCTATTCCCTACTTGTTTCCTACATGTATATCTAGGTTTCACAATGAGAAAGTAGTCTGGGCAGTAGGAGCTAACTCCTTCCTCCCACTTGAATGATGTACAAAAAGGGGAATTGAGCTGCCTAAGGTCATGCAGCTCTCTAGTGGTACAACTTGGGGCCTTATCCACGACACCCCAATGCGGTGCACCTCTCTTTTTATCCCATGCCCCCCTTCAGTACTGCACCGGGATGGTTCATTTTTGCTTCTTTTCTTGATATTCTTATCCTCCTTCCCAACTTCTGCATTTTTCACAAACCTGCTGGATTTTAGAGCTGGAAGGGACCTCAGGGATCATTAGTTTCACCTATCACTGCACAGATGAGAAAAATGAGACTAGGAGAGGGGAAGTCATTTGCTTGAAATCAGACAGTTAATTAGTGGCCCAGCTGGGACCCAAGTCCAAGTCACCAACTCCTAGTTCAGTGTTCTTTCAACCACCCTCTTCCTGTCTGTGCTTTTTGTCAAGAATTCTTCTTGTCTGGAAACCTGTCCCCCTCCCATGATGCTCAGGTCCTGCAAGATCTGGCAGGGCTTTGGCCCAGGGTGACACAGTGTCACCGGGGAAAGGTAGAAGGAGCAGAGGCCTGGAACTGCCTGTATCCTCCCATGTCTCACCACGGGAGGCCCCGGCCTGGCCTTGCCGAGAGTGGTGACTATCAAGTATGTGTTGAGATAAAGCCATAGCCTCTCGGATTCTCAGTTCATGGCCTAGACACTGGCGTCAAAGCCCGAGCCGGCTGCAAAACGAGGTCAGTTCACTGGCCTCCCAATGGAAAAATCTTATAAAATCAATAGCACTTATAACGTCAACAGACTCAGAGACCTTTCCTCTGTTTGTTTTTTCCTTCTGGGCTGCTCTTTCTCACCTACCCTGCTATGAAGGAATAGACAATACAGGAATTTGGCAAGCAAAGCTGCAAAGGCCAGACCACCACCTCCAGAGCCCCTGAACTGAATGGGGAGTGGTAGGAGCATGTCGAGGTATGAATGATTTGTGAAGACCCTGACAAAGGCCCTCCTGGATTCCTTGGGCAATGCTCATTGGATCTGAGGCCCTCCCTGGTAGCTGGCCCCTGAGAATAATCAGAAGCTGTCCCAAGCTCCAACAACAATTCTGGAAGCTCAACCGGCCCCAGCTTTGCAGTACTGGGCCTTCACTAAGGAAGAGAGTAACTAGAAAGCCAATTAGACAATGCCATGGGGCCTTCCTGCAATGGGAAGTGTCTGAGGCCCTCAGACTAGAGTGGATGTTGGCCCTTTTCCCAGACATCCTTCCCTCGGCCCCAGTGGGTGTATCCTACCTTCCCTCCATGCACACAGAGGGTGGCTGCCCTCATGCTGTTATCTGCATGGTCACAAACAAGCTTCTTCCTCCTGTCTTGAAACTGGTCCTGAAACCAGACCACAGAGCTTGAGCCTGATATTTCTACCATTAAATGGTGTCCTTTCTATGAAAGTATTATGAACTTATTCCAGTCTGAATTCATTGAACAAATATTTACTGAGTACCTACCCTATGTCAGACACTAGTAGCTTCTATCAACTGTGTTTTGTGCAATTGAAGACTGCTGTACCTCATGAGCTCCTAATGAGCATGTAGGGTCAGATGAAATAGCTGGTTTGTTGCTACCAGGCAGAGGAAGTTTGGGGATAAACTACAAAGGTAGGTCCTGAGAGTAAGTATGTACCATAGTGTGGGTCTTTGGACATTGGGGATATTCAGGTATGGACGCTTAGGGTGGTAAGCTGGGAGATGCCACTTCCACACAGACTCCTAGGACCAGGGACAAATCTCATACTCGTCCTGGGGAGCCACAAATGGCAGAGGTGTAGACAATTGCAGGAACTTCCACAGCTAAGAGATAAGCCGTGCTCTCTGTCCTCAGTCCTTACTTACTGACCTCCCAAACAAGGCAAAGGACAGGACATTTTGTAAGAAGCTGAGATGGTTAGATAGCATCACCAACTCAATGGACATGAATCTGAGCAAACTCTGGGAGACAGTGGAGGACAGAAAAGTCTGGTGTGTTATAGACGGTGGGGTTGCAAAGAGTCAGAGATGACTTCGTGACTGAACAACAGTACTCTCTTTTCTGATATATTCCCTGGGCACTTGAGTTTGTTTCCTTTGCTGCTCAAGAAGTGTTCAAGGCATTTAAAGGTAACTCTTCAGGGGAAAGCATTCCTAGTTAAACACCCACCTTCCAAATGCGTGAACTCAATTGTGCAGCTCATCTTCTCCAAGGCATGGTTTTGGCCCTGTGCCTGGTGCCCTGACCTTGCCCTCTGGGTGATCTTGCTCAAGGATGCCAAGGGAATTGGTGGCAGGGGCTGGGAGCAGAGCCCAGGTTTCCTGGATCCTGGCCTGGCACTCTGGCCACCAGACCCCACTGGCTCTCCTCTCTTGCCCTTTGTGCTCTGTCTGAACTGTCTGGAGGCATGTGCCCTGCAACCAACTAGCTTCCACTGGGTGAGATATTTCTGTCTCACACCAGTCAGCGGTTCAGCCATATGGGGCATAGGCAGTCTGGCTGACTGCTGACCAAGGGGCCAGGCCCAGGAGGGGGCAGGGAGGGGGATCACTCTGCTGGTCTGGGATCTGCAAAGCTGGGTCCCTAATGCAGTTCTTCTTTGTATTAGGGGTCTGAAGTGTGGCCCCTAGGCTCAGTATCCCAGGGCTCGGGCCGGGTCACTGTGGCCCCCCACTCCCAGGCTTGTTGCTACGATACAGGGTTCTACAAGTGCTGAGCAGCATTGTTGGGGCCGGATGCAAATGGCACGCAGCAGGGTCTAGCTGTGAGCCAGTTGGCCAGCTGACATTTCAGGGTCCAAAGAGCTTGTGTGTACTGGACAAGCTGTTTATTGTGGTCTTGGCACTGCCCGGCCCTTCAGACAGCAACAAATGCTCCCAAACTGGGAAAGGAGAGGAAATAAGGAATCAGCCGTAGCCAAAGAAGACCTGGAATCTCTCTCCTCACACCATTTGCTCCCTGCAGCTGACATGCTGCTGGTGCCAACCATCGGAAGTGCCCCAGTGAGGGAACCGGAGGGGGCAAGCCCCACAAACCTCCATTCGTGAAGACCTAGATTGCAAATCGTGTACATGCCCACGTCAACATCCTTCTGACTGCCCAGCTCTCAGATGCTGCTGCTGAGGGAAGGTTGAGCAGTCAGAAAATACCAAGAAGGAGAAATCTTGATGTCATAACGTTTAAACACACAGAAGAACTGGGACCCCAAGGTTGCAGGTTGTTGATACACACACACATACATACACATAATCATCATTATCATCATCTTCAGGGAGATGGTTATCAACAGGACATGACAGAAATGGTCATTTCGAGTCCTGGCCTAGTTTTTTCAGTTACACTCAGAGTTGACAATGGGCTTCCTTGGTGGCTCAGACGGTAAAGAATCCTCCTGCAATTCAGGAGACATGGGTTTGATCCCTGGGTCAGGAAGATCCCCTGAAGAAGGAAATGGCAACCCACCCCAGTATTCTTGCCTGCAGAATTCCATTGAAAGAGGAGCCTGGTGGGCTACAGTCCATGGGGTTGCAAGAGTCAGACAGGAGTGACCATCTTTCACTTTCACGGAGTTGACAACACGCTGGAGAAAATGCGGCAAGAGCATGTGTATTAGAGCATAGGCTGAGGTAGACAGGTGAAATATAAGAGACCCCAAATGAGGGAAGCTGAGAAGCTAGAGTCCAGAGAAATTGCGGGAAATGTGGCATTTCCCAGAAGACATCTGGCCCTATCCACACTGCCTGGAAATCTAGTCTGGCCTATAGCCTGAGGGTAAGCTGTGCTTGGGAAGGATGGAACCATGGATAAGTGGTTGAACTCTCTCAGGCTCTTGACTTCCAAACCTTGCTCCACCCAAGATTGTGGCTGCCTCAGCTGGGCAAATGGAATTTCCAGAATGCCTTCTGCGTGTCCTGGTCAGGGTCTCCAGTTTATCTGTGGTTTAGCACATAGTCAGTCCTATCAGCCCAGCTGTGCATGATAGACACCTTCAATACACATACACACACACATAGACACAGACACACACATACAGCAGCAGCAGCAATGAACACCAGCAGTTAACATTCATTGAGCATCTGTGAGTGCATGTTCAGTAGCTCAGTCGTGTCTGACTCTTTGTGACCCCATGGACTGGAGCACACCAGGCTCCTCTGCCCATGGGATTTCCCAGCCAAGAATACTAAAGTGGGTTGCCATTCCCTTTTCCAGGGGATCTTCCCGAGCACCTACTTTGCACCAAACATAGTTCAAAACACTTCATACACGGTATGTATTTTTATCTCAATTAACCCTCCCCAGTTTACAGAGGGGGAATCTGAGGTCCAGAAAGGTGAAATAACTTTCTCAAAGTCCCATCAGGTGCAGTGTCTGAATAGGGATTCAGCAGAGGTCTGGGCCCAAAGCCTGTGCTTATTAAATTACAGGGCCCTTGTGACTAAGCATATCAATGTGCCCATTTATACAAAAAGCCTCAGGGAAGGAAGGAACACAGGGTTGTAAAAGGGAAGATCCAAGAGCTGGGCCTTTGGAGAAGAACCACCTGGGTGGAGGACATGGTGGGCCATGGGGTAAAAGAGTTAAGATGTGCGGCAGAATGCCCACTAGATGCCAGAAACTCAGGTGATGTAAGTTTGCAGCCTCACATGTCTCAGGAATTGCCAAGGTCTCCATCATGGTGCCTACCATCACACCAGTACTCAACTCAGCAAAACAGATCAGGAGCAAACAACACGGCAACCTTGGGGGTTACACACAGACCAAATGCTGCCTCCCCCTTGCTAAGACCCAAGCTTTAAAGTGGCTTCCTCACAGGCCAGGTCACCAGACATTATTTAAGCTCCCAGCACATGGCAGGCAGTGGGGGGCTAGAGACAAAGCCAACAGGGACCCTGCCCTTAAGATGTGGCCAGGCTGGCAGCGGGGGAGATGTTAGTTGGGCCTTGAGCTGTCCCTGGGGTTAACTGGGGCAAATGATGCAGGCTGTGCCCAGTCAAGGAACAGAAGGAAGCCCCTGGGCCTCCCCAGACACGGGGCTGCTGCCTTCAGCTCCACTCACAGAGCTGGACAGCCCAGCTGGCACCATTCCCCATCAGGGTTGCTGAGACAAACACAGCTCGGAGCAGCCTTTCAGGGCTGTGCCGGCCACTTCAGCTGACACACCAGGAGCCTGCAGTGGGTGAGGGCTGGGAGAGGTGGGGAAGCCACAGGAGGTTACCCTCGCCCTCTCTCACTTGCCAGTGGGCCTCCCGCCTCCAGTAAGGGGAGAATGCTCTTCTTCAGAGCTCTCCGCCACCAGTCCATCATCTCCTCCCTCCCTGGGAAGCCCAAGGCTTAGAGAAATGAGTCCAAGTAATTAACTAATTAATGAATATGGATGGCAAAGTTGCTGAGGTTGCTGGAAAACACCCTGTTGCCGCCAACACACACAACCCGGCTCGGCACCCGCCTCCCACTGTGGATGAAAAGGAAGCTCTGAGGGACTACTTGACTGCGTCTCCCCAAGGTGCCAGCTGCAGCAGAAGTGCCCACCACCCAGCAACCCCTTGCCTGATGCCAGGAGACCGGCTTCCAGACAGCACATCCCCCTGAAAGGACAGCCACCCTATCCCACCCTCAACCCCAGCTGGGCCTGCAATCTACTCAGTTACTCGGCGTCAAGGGGACTCTCTGTGGTCCAAGGAAGTCCGTCTGTGGGCTCTCCCAAAGCCTAGTGCAAGGCTGCAGGAGATGGATGGATGGAGATAGAAGAAGAGAGAAAAGCAGAAGGAGCGACCAAGAGGCACACACAGCTGGCAGGAGCCCATCTCCAGCTGTTGGGCGGGCTGTTTCCTTTGATAAAGCACTTGGCAGTACTCCCAGTTCTGTAGTTTCTGGCCTGTGAAAGCACACCCGGAGCACGAGCCTGCCTGTGGGAGGACTTCAGCCTTGCTTTGTTTTCTTTCTTTCTTTTTTTCTGGAGCTTTAAAAAAAAATGCTCCCCTCCTTTCAGGAAACCTTGTCCCTCCCTGGCACCTGGGTTAGAGTGAGGGTGTACCAACCAGTGACTTGGGCTGGGCCACGAGCCTGTCATCACAGAAAGTCAGTGCCACAGAGGCATGGGTTGTGCAGTGAAGCCTCAGCATGTGTGTGTGTATGTGTATGCGTATGTGTGTGTGTGAGAGAGAGGGAGGGAGAGAGAGACAGTCTGTGTCTGAGAGGCTGTGCTTGTTTGTTGTGGCTGACATGGCCTTCTGTGTGGCACATCGTCACTGCTCTCCCCACCTAGGCTCCTTCCAGCCCACTAATGCTTTCCCAGAAAGCACTGGGAAATAGGGCCGTCCCAGGGTCATGTGATCACATAGAACAACTCACCCTCCCTCAAACCCCTGGTCATGTGGCTTCATAGAAGCCTGTCTCCTCCATCTTGTCCTTTGTGAAACAAGGAGCCAGGCTTGAAGGCCTCCCAGGTCCCTTGGAAGAAGCAGGGCATGTACTGTGGCCCTCTCCTTCACCCCCAGGATCATTTATAGCCTAATGACAAACAGCCCCCAGACCCACACTTTGACCAGCCCCCACAGGGCCTCCCTCAGGCCCGACTATCCTGGAGGAACTTGATATCCTGGGGGTCAGCACCGGCTCTTCACACAGTCCCCATAAGTTCCTGTTCCTCGGGGCCATCCTAGCCTAGCACCCACTCCCACACCCAGCCAGTGCCAGGCGTCCATTGGCTGGGTCTCCAAGGGGGCCTCTGGGGTTGGTTCACAAGGCTGCCTCTGAGGGGAGGAGGCCGGCCTGGCCCGGAGGAGATGGTGTCTCTGGCAGAAGACAGAGAATTCAGCCTCTGCAACCAGAGAGGGAGGACCAGGGCAGCCTTGAACCACTGACCCACCACCCCACCGTGTTCAAAGCCCAAGCCCAGTGGCTGCTGGCCCTTACCAATGGGAGAAGCCAGTTGGGAAGAAGCAAACAGGAAAACAAACACAACCTGGGAACTTTGGACCAGCTTCCAAACTGAAAGTCCTCAAATATTCCTTGTCTGTCCCCTTGCAAAAAAAAGGCCCTCTCATGAAAAAATGGGGGACCCTTAGACTCCAGGATGCAGAGCCAGAAGCACCTCAGGAATCCTGTGTTCCAACCATTTCACCTTATGTATGGGGGTCCAGAGTAAGGCGGTTAGTAGAAGAGCTGGCACTTGAAGTCAGGGCACCAGGCCAAAGAGTTCTGGGTCCTGGCCATGGTTGACAGTAGATATACCAACCTGAGGCCCAATCAAGAATTCTGGGATCAAGAAGCTCTGGGTTGACATGCGTGGTGTAGCCTGGTGAGCTGAATGTGGCCATGAGGCTGGTGTGGGGCTATGAGTTCTTAAAATCCCTTTCATCTGCCAAGGGATACGTCTATTGACTTTATGGGGCCAGGTGTGCAACACAACTGGGACTCAATGTCAAGTCAGACTTGGGTTGGGGACTCTTGCTCTTCCCTGTCTTCATGTTTTCTAGAGTATTCTTCCTACCAAGGCCTTAGGTCTGGAATGGAGAAGAAACTAAGACCTAGTTTTTCCACTGATGGGAGAGGGCAGTGTGAGGGCAACCCTAGGTATCTAGCCTTTGCCACCCCTTTGAGGTTCAGAGCCCACCTTGCTCCTTCGCAGCCCAGATGTAATAGTCCAACTGTGAACAGGAAAGAAAAAGTGGGTAGGTGGGAAGGCCTATGAACTTCAAGAAGGTAATAAGGCATGGATTAGCTTTCTTTGAGCAAGCTCTGAGGCCAGATTGTGGGCAGATGGCAAGGCCCACAAGGCTGAGCCTGGCAGGATGCTCAGGACAAAATTATATCGACTGAGTCTGTCTTCAAGCCATGGGCTGGGGTGAAGCTGAGTTGACCCCACCCTCTCAGAAACAGCCAACCCTCCAGTGTGGAAACAGCACATGCTGTTTTCTGAGACAGGGTGACCTGGATATCTGGAAGAAGCTTCATTAAAATAAACAGCTCAGCATGGAAGACAGTCATGCCCCAGACTTTCAGTACTTAAACACATGCTTTAGAACCTACTGTTACCACTTCCATTCCCCTTGTTCTTGCTGAGGGCTATGGCATTCAGGCTACAGTTAGAACAAGGTCCTTCTTGACCCCACTCACAAAGTCCTGCATCAAGATTCCAGACAGCTGCACTGGCCACTTACTTCCACCTACCATTTTATAGAGACGATCATTTTACAGGACATTTTGGCATGTGTTATTTTGTATGTGTGGACTATCTTTATAATTGTTCTGGAGTGATTTCTCTGCATGTAATCCATCTCCCTGACTTGACCCCCAAAGCTCCTGAAGGGTGGGAAGCAGGCCTTTGGTGGCTTTTTCTCCCCTCCCCCCCCCCCCCCCCCGTGGCACTCAGGACAGTGGTGTGGCCAAGAGGATGGTCTCAATTGTGCTTGTTCAACTCAGTAACAACAACTGGGGAGGCCAGCATAATTTCTGAATTCATCGGCGAGCGCATCCAGTGATGACGGAAATCTGCAGCTGGATGCATCCGTTGCAGCAAAGAAAGAGCTATTCTTGAAGGGAGGGTCACCCAAAGCCAGCATGTCAGTTGACTTAACCACCCCCTCCTCATCCCATCTTGATGAAACAACAAATAAGCAGTTGGGACAAGGGTGGGGTGCCTCACACCAAGCGGCCATTAAGCCCACAAGCTGGATATTGCATTTCCCAGCATCCTCCATTCCGATACATCCACCTCTTTGGCAACGGAGTGTTAGGCTGCTTTCTAGCTTCGTTTCCAGATGTGGCAGTTCCCTGACTCTAGCTGTGGGACTCCATTGGACCCAGAGTGAGTTATTGATAGGAAATTATTTGAAGTTAGAGATCATGTTTGCTCATTAATGGTTCTTAATGTATATCTTCTGTAGGGGTTTACCTAGTAGAAGATATTAGAGGATTGGCTTTGATGGTGGATACACATTTATGGATGGGGACTTTGAATACTTAGGAACACTCTTTTAAAACACTCATCCCAATCAGAACTGTCGCTAGGTTTTCCTTCTCGCCTGTTTCACAAGCAACCTCACAGACTGAGTAGCTAAAAATCTTTCTTTTTCTAACAGAAATAACACAGAGTTAGCCTGGAGACCTATGTTATAGCTGAGACTGGGAATTTAGCTAATATCTCTAAAGAGTGAGCTACTTACTATTAACCAAGTCATTAATTAAGGTCATGTTTGCACTTCAATTGTCAGCCTCAAACATCTGTTTGTTTAAACTGAGGTCACTTTAGTTTATTACAGTTATAGCCACTGGTGAGATGATCTGCTTAGATTTCACAAGTATGTGTGAATTGCCTACCTCAGCCCTTATTTTCACAGAATAAGAGTTCTCCTGAAGGCACAGGGTCAGACTTAAGATAATAAATGATTTTCCTTCTCAACAGAACTAAAAACAAGGCTTTAATTAAGTCACCAAAATTCTCAGATTGAATATCTATATTATATTTCTTAATGATGGTAATCCTTCCAAGGGTGATCCACAGGATTCCCATTGATCCAAGAACAATCTTTAGGCAGACATTTCATTGGCTCAGAGATTGTTTCCCAGTCACTGACACTGCCCTTCTCAATGGTGGAGTCACCCCCACTTTGTTGGTAGAGACTGCAGGTGGCCTGGGAGAGGGGGCAGTGGTAAGGGATGATAGAGATCATCAAACAGAATGGGGGAGAATACATGGTAGAAAATATGTCCCTAAAGAGGATAAAGTAGAGGCAGAGAACTTAAAGATATCTGTGAGTGGAGAAAAAGAAATTGGGGCCAAGATGGTTTTCCCAGGCAAGCCTAAGACTTGAGGATAGTCTAGATATATACATCCTCACAAACTCTCACCAAACCCTCACCACACACACACACACACACACACTCGCACACACACAGAGGCACACATGCCTCTTTCACATGTACCTTCCTCATCCTGACTCTCAAGTCAAAAATACAGGAATAGACTCAGACAGTTACACACTCATATGTCACACACACAAGAACACCAACCCTCCCTGATGCCATCCTTTCAGCTGTCCCTTCACAAACACAAGTATCCCTCCCCATCCACACATAAATATATTTCCCATACATTTCCATAGCTTTTTTGCCTATGATTTGAACATATTTTTATGTATATCTACATTACTACTAAAACTCCCTCCACACAACCAAGTCCTCCTACCCACATACATGAGCTTCCCTGGTGGCGCAGGGGTGAAGAATCTGCCTGCTTATGCAGGAGACATGGCTTTAATCCCTGCATGGAGATCCCCTAGAGAAGGAAATGGCAACCCACTCCAGTGTTCTTGCCTGGGAAATCCCATGGACAGAAGAGACTGGCGGGCTACAGTCCATGGGGTTGCAAAAGAGTTGGATGTGACATAGTGACTAAATACCACTGCCACCATACATGCATACACTCAAACACATCTTCTTCCCAACAAAGGCAAAAAGAGGTCTGTGCTCAATAAATTCTAGTGCTTTCTTCCCTTGGTGGATGGGATTTGAAGGAGTGACTGGACAGCTAGGTGAACTGGAGAAGTACTTTTGCTAATGGTTCTTAGCATGGTGGAAAAGTCCATCAAGGACATTTGAAAGCCTCACAGAGTTCACTCCCTTGGCCTATAGACAAGACACCAGCAGTAACCTTTAGCAGCTGCCAAAAGCGTCTAAGACTCTCTTAGTCCTGCTATGCTAGCTGACCTTTGCAAGGAATCCTGGGTATTTTGAACTAAGAACATTTAGTATAAGAAACAAAACAAAAACAAACATCTTTCCCTGACATTTAAGAACAATACTAAAAGTGTCTATCCAAATTCACCTGGCAGGCTTGGCCTGTGGCAAGATGGTGAAGGAGGAGAAGTTGATTTTAAAGCCCACCAGCCCTGGGTGTCCTCTTGGAGCTCCCACTCCCTACCATATATGCTCTGGAACCTTACTGTCATCCCCACAAGGCTGCCTCTGTGCTAGCCAAAGAAGACTAGAATTGGGAAAACGCTTTTGGATTCAACCAAAAGGAAGTCATGGGCAAGCTGACAGGGTACAGTTAGTTTATTAGATCTAAGATTCAAGTGGTGGGCACTGTGATCTGTGCAGTGCCATCTGCATAGGAAGTCTATGGTCCAGTTACTTTTTATCCTGGCCCCAACAGCCTGCCCATTAAAAAAGTTCAAATGTGGCTCAGCTGAAAAGCAATCAGATCTGTTATTGACACTGTTTCATTCTGAATAGTACAGAGGACTAAAGGCTTTCTTTACTTAGTTCATTAGTTAGCTAACAAGCATTTTCCAAGGACCTACTGTGCATGGAGCACAGTCCCAGACACTCGCTCTTGCCATTGCTGCTTCTGCTATTTAATTTCTGAATACAGGCTGTTGCCAGACATCCAATTTTCTGAGTGCCTGCTCTGACAGGGAACAATGACTAATGAACCAAACATCAGGGAGGGCCCTCTGATCTCCAGCACAGAACATGCCCATAAAGGCAAAGTCTAATTTGTTCAGCAGGCAGCTGCCAATTCTTCTGGGATCTTAATTACCTGGAGCAGTTTATATGGGCGAATCCCCTTGGGAGAGAAACCCTGAACTCTGTCTTTCTCACACCCTATCATACGCCAGGCCCTACAAATGGCTTGAAACCCCAGCCACTGCACATAGGTACAAAGTCCAGGCCACAGTGGTTCACCAGACAGGCATTTGGGCACAGCACACAGCCCTCCTTCACACCTCTGCATACACTCCCCCCCGCCCCCCCCCCCCCCCACACACACACACAGCAGCAGCAGCAGCAGCAGCAGCAGCAGAGGATTATAGCGGAAAGCACTATGGATTGCAAGTATCTTGGTATCAACTCAGCTCTGTCTCTGCTTCTCTGGGTGACCTTGGAAGAGACTTTTTCTGTCTCTGGGCTTCTGTTTCCTGTCCTATAACGTGAGAGGTGGGACTAGATGATCTCTGTGGGCCTTTCCGGTTCTAGGACTTGACATTCTGCTTCCTGACCCCCAAGAGAGTTGCGTGACCAGGTCAACTTTGTAAAATGGGGCTGAGACAAGATGGGGGCAGTAGTCAGAGTCACAGAGGAGGGAAATCTCTCTGTTTCCTTGGGTTGGCCCCTGCCAAAGCTCCAGTCTATTTCTGAAAAGTTTCACAAACCAAGCTGGGGGATCCGGTGGCACTGTGGGTTCTGCTGTTCCCTTCAGCCTCATCTCCCTCCCCCATCATTCTTTTTATAACACTTGTTCCAACTCTCATTCCTTTTAACTGGCCCTTAAGCTCATACTGACTAGTTCCCTTTAGCAAGCTCTTCAGAGAGACCAATGATTAAATGGTCTCGAGAGTCTCCTGAGTCTGTAAAATGTAAATAACAGCCCCTGCCCTGGCGGCCTTCACAGGCTTTTCAGAGGATCAAATAAGATAAAGTCTGTGAAAGTTCTTTGGAAATTGTCAAGTGCTATGCAAATGCGAGGGATTATTATTAATGATGGGTAAGGAGGTAGCCACGTGAGGCGAGGGGGAGCAGAGTGCCAACTTGCCTGCTCTCATCACCATCTTCACTGGGGGAAGGCACTGGCACTGCCAGCTGGCCTGTAGTCACCTAACACATCCGTGGGGGTGGTTCTTTGATTAGCATTACCCCCATTGTCCCCTAGCAAAGTTCAAGCCAGAGGAAAGAGGACAAGGAAGGAGTAGGTTAATTTGGTATGGAGAGAGAAAGGTCTAGGGTTGTGATTTTTTTTTCTTAAAAAAGGCAACCCTTTCCTTCAAACAGAGTCTCATATGGAAAACTCAGTTTATAAAACATGAGAGCAGAGCTACTCGAGTTGAAGTTGGGATGATGCCCATGGAATCCCACTGGCTGGAGTCTCTGCTTGCCCTCAAGATCACTCTGGTGGGTCCCTAGGGCTCCAAAGGAGCACATGGAAAAATCCTCAGTGTAGAGTGGGCGCTCTTGCCTGGCATCTGGGGCTCCAGACACGCAGAGGACAGCCATAGTCTGGGCACTGGAGCGAGGGAGTACAATGCACAGAAAAGGGGGATGGAAGAATGCCATAGAAAGGCAGAACTGGGGGCAAAACCTTTAGTTTACTCATCAGCTTTTGTCTGGGCCCCAGGCCTACATTCTGAGGTTACCCTAGAATGGTTTGGTTTGGTTTGGTTTAGTAAGTTGTGTCCGACTCTTGCGACCTCATGGACTGTAGCCTGCTATGCTCCTCTGTCCATGGGATTCTCCAGGCAAGAATATTGGAGTGGGTAGCCATTCCTTTTTCCATGGGATCTTCCCGATCCAGGCAGATTCCTTACTGACTAAGCCACCAGGGAAGCCCAGGGCTGAAGTTTTGTGAATCAGTGCTCCAAAATCAGTGCTACAGAAAAACATGGGTCTAGAAATGTCGGTGAAGGGGCTTCCCAGGTAGTGCTGTTGGTAAAGAATCTGCCTGCCAATGCAGGAGACATAAAGAGATGTGGGTTTGATCCCCAGGTCAGGAAGATCCCCTGGAGGAGGGCATTTCAACCTGCTCCAATATCCTTGCCTGAAGAATCTACATGGACAGAGGAGCCTGGTGGGCTCCAGTCCAGAGGGCTGCAAAGAGTCAGAAACGACTGAAGCAACTAACATGCACACATGCAGAAATGGGTGAAACAAAGGATGGGACCAAATGAATGTGAGCAGGTCTCCTGCTTTCTCACTTTGCTTTGAGGGGGAAGGAGTCTGCTGGAGTAGCTCTTTCCAGCCCATGAGCATCCTTGGCATGCGATGAGGAAAAGGCCAGAAGGAACTGGCCAGACATCTTTAGGTGGGCTCAGTGGCCAGACAGACAGCAAGCTGCCACCAACTCTGGGGACTGGGCAGAGGAGGAGTGGCTGACACACAGTTGAGCACAACTATGGACCTGGCATTCTGAGCAGGGGGTGTTGGGCATGGTCAGGACTAGAGTCCAGACACCTGAGACACAGAACAAGGAAGGAGAGCTGAAGAGTTGGGGAGGGGGCGGGGAGGCAGCAGGCTTCCTCCTGGAGTGCTTGCTCCATTTTCCCACCCTCCCCACCCAAACAGGCTCAGTGACACGGTACAGTTGACTGAGTAGGCAGAAAGCAATCAGATACCACAGGTACAAGCTGAGTGTTCCAGATGCAATAGGGGTATGTGTGCCGAAGACTTTCACACGGCCAGGACATGAGTGGTTGCTGACTCCCTAAGGCAGATGGAACAGTGTCAGGGATTTCTTTTGAGTCTCTGGAACTGGGAGGATATAATAATAATAATAATAATAATAACAATAAAATCACCTTAGACTAAATGATGCTGGCACCAGAGAAACATCCGGTGCTGGTATTTCTGTATTATTCAGGCCCTTTGCAAAAGTCCAACATCTTTCTTGAGGAGATTCTTATTCCACATGTGTCTTCTCTGATTCCTTTTCCACATGTGGTGGCCTAGAGCTCCTTCTCAAATTACCCTGAGGTAGCTGCTACAGAGACACGTTCTCTGTGCCAGGGTTGAGAAGGAAATGGGTAACCCAGAGCAGAAGGATCAGCAGCAAAAGCCATTTGCGCTCGAAGGAAACGAGAGTATTTGGAATTCCGGTGTGCTTGGGCGGAGGGGAAGAGGTCGTTACACCAGCCCAGACAGTCTTTGTCCCCACTCTTCTGTAAAGGAGCAGTGGGACCATCTCGGAAAATGTGTTGGATGAGAGAATCACTTGGCTAGAGGTTACTTCCCCTGCATAAGCCTGTGTGAGCACAGACACTGGGAAGGAGGCAGAGAGGGGGGTTCCTGAGGGGCCTGGGGAGGAACAGGACTCCAGGAGGAAAGAAGAGCAAATGAGCCAAAAATAGCTTTGCAACAGACCCCTCAGAAGGACTGTAACCCTTGCTCTGTAAGTGGTTAGAGCTTCTCCCTTCAAATGAGGATGGTTTTGCTATTACAAGGATATTTAAATCAGGTACACACACAGACACACACACAGCCAGGAAGGATTTCTAGTCTCTTCCTAGCATCTTCCAAAAGAGCCTGCCTGGCTGATGGTGGGAAGGTGTGCATGCTAGGTTGCGTCTGATTCTTTGAGACCCTATAGACTAGCCCACCAGGCTCCTCTGTCCATGGGATGCTCCAGGCAAGAATACTGGCGTGGGTTGCCATTTCTTCCTCTGGGGGATCTTCCCGACCAAGGGGCATCTCCTGAGTCTCCTGCATTGGCAGGCAGATTCTTTACCACTTTGCCACTTGGGGGGAGGGCACAGGGGCCTAGGCCGAATTTAGGCTCAGCTGGAGCCCTCCTCCTCTGTCTGGGCTTCTATGAGGGTAGGGTCAGGGCACAGCCAAGACTCTCCCAGTCCCCTCTGCTAACGTCAACAGCATCCCCAGGGATGGTTTTATACGTGGATGGACAGGGTAGCTGCCTGCTTGGTATGATTTGAGAGGTAAAGGTCAGAGGAACGTTGCCGCAAAAGGTCAGCTCTGCTAGCCCCCAGCTAAGCCTGCAGTTCTCACAGTGCTTACTCCTGGCAAAGGTCCAGGTCTAAAGAGAACTGTGACTTGGGCAGGGGAAGCACGTTCAGTTACTACCAGCTGTTTACACCTTGGCTGGATTCACAGTATCACATTAGCAGAAGCAGTACCAAGCTTCCTGCAGGGGAATGGTTAAGAGACAGGGAGATCAGGAAAGTTCTGGAACATGTGCTATCTATCACCCTGAGCAGCTGGGGGGAGTTTGAGGGAGCTTGTGCTAGAAAGCAGAATGGAGGAGAAGAAAGAGGGTCAAAACCAAATTCTACCCAGTTGGCCATTTTCTGAGGAATGTGCCTGCTTCCTCTATCCAGGCTGAGAATGTTTCAGATTTGACATTTAGGTTTACAACAAAGGAGATAATATCTCCTCTCCAGAGAGAGGCATTTCCCCAGAATTCAGACTCATCGCCTCCCACTTAACCAAGGGAGCACGTGCTGGTGAGGAGGGCCGAGATCATGAGCCAGGGTGTCACTCACCCTTCAAGGCCTGGTGTGGCCCACTCCTTGCTTCCTGAGAAGAAGAGTGTGACCACCATCACCTGGTCTTTGTCATGGCGGGGAATCTGCTCCCTTGGCCAAGCCCCTGCCCTGGAGACAAAGAATAGGAAAGGAACACACAAAGAGCTCCACTTAGATGCCAGGAGTCTGTTTCCATTGGTGCCAGGAACAGACCTGAGAAGTGGGTTGGATGTTGCAGCTGGGGTCCCTTGGCACTGGAGAGGCTAGAAGTTATCCAGACAATAGAGCCCAATAGATGGAGTCCTGCAGCCCATCTTATATTCCCCAGAGATACCACGAGAGCCTAATGATGTTGCCGAGGCCCATAGCCAAAACGCACCCGGTAGGCAAAAATGCAAAAATCGATTCACAAAATCCGCAAAGAATTAAGGGTAGATAGAGCCAGATTGAATGAACCCCCTGGCCTCTGTGGGCTGCAGGGACCAGAGGAACCCCATTCACCTAGATTGCTACAGTGCCTGGCATGGTGACATGACATCAGCTGCAAGGGGTTATGGCTGGCTCAAGGATCTGGGCTCTGTCCCCTTGGCTTCTCACTGCTAGGCAAAAAGCAGTAGCAAGCCTCTTTCCTTCACCTACAGCTTGGCCCCTGGTGGGACGCACCTGGCCAGCTCTGCTCTGTTTCCTTAAGTGTATGCGGAGCAAGGAGCAAGGGAGGGAGGAGGGGAGCGAGGAGGGAGGATGGACTCCAGGAAGGGAGGAAGGGCCAGGACGCTGGCCTCCTGAGGTAGCCCGATTCCGCATGAATACACTACTGACTGTGAAAGGTAGCAGTGCTGCCTCTTCCAGTTCTAGCACTTCTGGGAGTCATTTCTCAGCTCACACTTCCCTCCTGTGACAGATACATAAATCCTTGGCTGAAGAGGCTGCCGTGCCCCTTCCTGTCTCAGACGTGATTTTCTTCAGATGAATTGCACCACCTCCTTCAGACTTGCTCAGGTCAGGTGACCAGACCAGGCACAGTGCAACAGCCATCAGGCTATGGTGAGGAAGGAGAATAGAACTGTGATTTCTGGTCAACTCCCTGGCTCTGTGTCTCCCCAAAGCAAACTCGATACCCGCAGACAGGCCCCTTAGACCTTCCTGGACAAGTCCGTTGCATAAACAGCCATATGACACGTGCCTAAGACGCACAGAGACGATTTCTGAAAGCCAACTCCCAAGTATTTCTGGGAGGCTTTTCCACTTTGAGAAATGCCTGTGGCAACACTTGGTCTCAGCTTAGCTTCTCCCTACACCCAGGTTCTTCTCCTAGTTTCTGTATACTCCAGGAATGCAGGCTCACTTTCATATTGGCCCAAATAATTAGGAAAGCAGAACTACTGAAAAAAAAAAAAACTAGGCTCATACTGCAATTTAAAAGCTAGCTATACATGATTTCTGGGGGGTATAACTTTTATTTTGGATTATCCTTGCCACAGGTCCAATGTTACCCCAGCTACATGAAATTCAACTGTAATTGTATTTGGAATCTGTGTGTGAGTGGATGATTTCTTTTTGCAAGACTCTTTTTTATTTATGTTTGACTTGGACTGGTATCAAAGTGACTCTGCATGCCTGAGTACCCAGAGAGCAGCTCACTCAGGTGGGGGTGTGCTAGCAACCTAGGAGTCAGTGACTCCTATGGATAATCCCCAATGTGGATAATGAATATAAGAACAACCAAAATGTGACGGATACAAGAATGGATCTATGTGGCTAAAGACAGAGGCTGCAATGAATTAGAAGTACACAATTTAGTATTATTAAGGAACATCCAGCATGATCGTGGATGCTCTAAATAGAGAAGAAGCCTGTAGGAACTCTGAGGTCATCTTCCTTCTCTATTCCATGGCCACTGGCCACTAATGAAACCCTATACTGCTCCAGTCTCCTGTGGAACAGCTAGCTCAGGGAGTTAGGACAGGTGATTAGGTCCTCTGAGGTTCAGTTAATTTTGCTCTTTTCCAAACCTGCCATCTTGCAAAATGTGTGTCACTGGTAAGAATAGAGATGGGGGTGACCGGCTAAAGCTGTTACAGAGGATACAATGAAGTTTCTGGTAGAGAATTTGGAGATTGTCTAAGGGATAGAGAAATACAAGCTGGTTCAAATTTTTTATAATAGATTTTGTTAATTTAGAAAAGAAAGCTGACAAAGGGCATCAGAACTACCATTAAGCATACAAAGAGGTGGATCAGAAAGCAGGAGGACAAAATTTGGGAGGAATAGTCTCAGAGAGCAAAGGTTGTTAAACACTGGACTGGACCACCAAAGGATGTTGTAGTATTTCCTTTCTTAAAGGTTGGAAGCTCAGCTGTCTCGGCTTGAGCCTTTGGCTAAAGACAGTTCCAAGGACAACATAGCAAAGACATGCAAGGCTCCTGTGGTACAGTCCAGGCGGAAGGTAGAACAGACCCAAAACCTTGATGACCTTTCCACTTCCTTCTAGGGCTCACCTCACAATCCGCAAGGTGAGCCCCAGGAGGAAGCGGGACTAATAATCATGTTCCCTATCTCAGAGCAATGGAAGGAGGAAGGGGCCCATCACAAATTATTCATAGAAATGGGAACCCTCTTGTACAGTTTGATTTTATACAAATTTCCCACCAAATCTTGCCTGAATCTGTCCAGAAATCGGCGCCAGTCCGTGTGAAATTGCCACAGTGACATATTTCCTGTCCTTCTACTGGGGCTTTGTGCATTCAGAGAAAGATTGGAACCTCTTTGACTTACTTCCCGGAAATACTCCTTAAGTTGGAGCTGAATATGCCTATGAACAATGCTGAGAAGAAATCATTGGAAGGTGGTGAGGACAGCCCCACCAACTTCTCAGCGACTGTGTCCCAGAATGTGGTAGAGGCGGTGCCCTGGAGCCAGGGGAAAGGCCTGCTGCTGATTTGGAGTGTTGAGTGTCACAGGGCAGAGCAGGACACCAGAGATATAAAAATAGCAGAGTGTTCTTACACTTGGAAGTGGGCTGTCAGAGGGGGCCTTCAAGCTAGGTGTACATGGATAAGTTAAAAAGTGAAAGTCGCTCAGTTGTGTCCAACTCTCTGCAACCCCATGGATAGTCCATGAGATTTTCCAGGCCAGAATACTGGAGTGGGTAGTTGTTCCCTTTTCTTGGGGGCCTTCCCAACCCAGGGATTAAACCCAGGTCTCCAGCATTGCAGGTGGATTCTTTACCAGCTGAGCCACCAGGGAAGCCCGTATATGGATACTGCTAACTGCTAACTGCTAAGTCACTTCAGTCGTGTCCGACTCTGTGCGACCCCATAGATGGCAGCCCACCAGGCTCCCCCGTCCCTGGGATTCTCCAGGCAAGAACACTGGAGTGGGTTGCCATTTCCTTCTCTAATGCATGAAAGTGAAAAGTGAAATTAAAGTCGCTCAGTCGTGTCTGACTCTTAGCGACCCCATGGACTGTGGCCTACTAGGCTCCTCCATCCATGGGATTTGCCAGACAAGAGTACTGGAGTGGGTTGTCACTGCCTTCTCTGGTATATGGATAAGAGGATCACATACACTGTATGATTTCTAAAATATTCCTGAGCTGGAAGCAGTTTTAAAAAATGAATCTCCTGTAAGCTGTTTTAGAGAAAATGTTAAATAAATAAGGTTTCCCATGTGGCTTAGTGGTAAAGAATCCACCTGCCCATGCAGGACACTTGGGTTCCATCCCTGGGTCGAGAAGATCCCCTGGAGAAGGAAGTGGCAACCCACACCAGTATTCTTGCCTGGGAAGTCCCATGGACAGAGGAGCCTGGCGGGTTGCAGTCCATGGGGTTGCAAAAGAGTCGGTACACGGCTGAGCGACTGACTAAACAACAACAAATAAAGAACAATACTGGTGGTCCTCAAACATGGCCTAAACCTTGAAAGTGGTAGGCAAATCACTGGATTTGGGGAGATTAGGCCATGTTTGAGGACCACCAGTATTGTTCTTTATTTGTTGTTTAGTCAGTCGCTCAGCCATGTACCGACTCTTTTGCAACCCCATGGACTGCAACCCGCCAGGCTCCTCTGTCCATGGGACTTCCCAGGCAAGAATACTGGTGTGGGTTGCCACTTCCTTCTCCAGGGGATCTTCTCGACCCAGGGATGGAACCCAAGTGTCCTGCATGGGCAGGTGGATTCTTTACCACTAAGCCACATGGGAAACCTTATTTATTTAACATTTTCTCTAAAACAGCTTACAGGAGATTCATTTTTTAAAACTGCTTCCAGCTCAGGAATATTTTAGAAATCATACAGTGTATGTGTTAGATGTACTCCTCCCCCTCCATACATGTTGAATAAATAAATAGCTATAAAAATAGAAAAAGTGCACGTACCACCTAAAATGGTCTTGCATACCACCAGCGCCTGTTTACCGTGCTTGGGGGGAACAGTGCTTTCTGTATAATGCACGCAGAACGTCCCCACCGCCAACAAGCATGGCTTTATTTCCTCCTGCAATGTAAAGCCGGCAGGGCTTTAGAGGGCTGAATGGCCGGGATGCCATCCTGAGCCTGCTTCCCTCACGCCTTCCTCTAGGGCTAGGGCCCCAGCCCTTACTGTTTTCCTCCTTTCAGGTGCCAACCCTGGCCAAGGCTGCAGTTTGCAGCAGAACACAGGGCCCTTATTCTTGGTCAAGTGCTCCTTCCCTCAAGCTATTTTCCCTGCTGAGAATTCCTCACTAGACCTCACTTAACTTGGACAGTGCCCTCTATGGAGCGGACTTCCTCAGCCTTGGCCCCAGGGGCTGCTTTGGCTGGAGTGCCCCCAAGCCCACATCAGTAGCCTGCCTGTCCAGCCCAGTGCTTACACGGGGCCCAGCCACCTCTGGCTGAGAAGCATGGAGTGCGTGGTGCCCCGAGCTGGGAACACCGTCTTCCCTGGGAGGCCAGCAACCCCCCTTTCTCTGAGCTGGCTCCCCGGGGGGTCAGGAGACAAAGGAAGCCCGAAGCAAGAACATGAGCAGTGGGGCCAAAGTGTTCTGCAGGCCAGAAAGATTGTGCCAATGCGGGCTAAACACAAGGACTATCTAACAATCAGGGCTGACCAACAAGGGAACCCGCTTGTGGGTAGATGCCTACAGGCTGAAGCAGTGTGTCCACCCCCTGGGGATGCTTTACAAGATTCCTGTTTCTGCTGGAAAGTTAAGGCCCTTTAGGGGCTTAGAGTCCTTTTTGCTGTTATTAAACAGATAATCATTCCCCATTCCACAATCCCCCTGCCCCCACCCCATCTAACTTGGACTCTCTCAGGGTCTCTGAATGCAAAGTCCCCAGAAACAAAACTGCTCTGAGGGAGGCAGGGCTGAGGCAGGGAGATCTGCCCGTTCCACTCTCCAGGCTCCCAGAGCTCCCTAACTTCCACTACCCACTGGGAGATGCTTTCCAGTTCAGGTCAGTCCAGCTTGAAAATACTGTGGTGAAGAAAATTAAACCAGGTGAAGACCCAAACCCCTTCAAGTTTAAAAGACACACACAGATTTTTATTTGTGACCTTGCTTGTTTGGAGGTGTAACCTCTATTTGGAGATGAGGGCGGTGGTACAATGCCTCCTGTCTTTCTTTGTGTCCTCTAAACTCTTTCTTCTTCTTCTTCCCTTCAAATTCACTTTCACCCCGGCCTCTCTTCCTCTGCCCTCAACTCTCTCCTCCCTTTCTCTGTTCTTTCCCTTCAGACCCCAAGGCACCAAGGAGGACCTTAGGGCTCTATATAGTGCAGCGCTATTCCCTGTGGGAATTCTAAGATCACTTGCAACCACCGGACTCTATGACTGATGTACTGAGGGACAAGAAATGATTGTCAAACCAACTGAGCTAAGAAGAAGGAGGGCAAGCTAGCAGCAAAGGAAGCAGAGTGTGTGACTCTGAGGGTGAGGGCACTAGGGCGGTAGGCAGGTGCCTGACAGGTGGGGCCGGCTTCTCTTCTACTCACCCTCCCCACTTCAGTAGAGAGGCTGGTGGGTACACAGTTGGCAGAGGACATTGGAGAAGATCTGCCATGTAGGGAGCCCTGAGCTCTCAAGCCTCTCCCGGTAAGGAGCACTCTCTGGTTAGTGAAGTGTCACCTACTGTGGCTATGGACCCTCATCATATAATCCAGGGAGAGATGGTCCACTATGAAGGAATCAGAATGCAGTGAAATGTACCAAACACTGACTTTCACCAAGCAGATTGGTTTCTGGTGGCTCATCTGTGCATAAGTGAGGGGGAGAGGAGCTATTTATAGCAGCAGTCAAATTCTCAAAGGGCCCTGCATTGAGTCATGCAGCGGTGGTTCTGGTGAAAGTGGGGCTTTACCAAGAAACCAGATTTCTAAGACAAAGGACCAGTCTAGTCCTTCTTCTTAGGTAGTCTTTTAGATGGGATGCAAACATCCAAGACCAGAAAATCCCGCTAGTTCAAATGATAATTTCTCCAAAGACACACACGAAGAACTGAAGAAACTCATTCTGGGTTGAGGAGCTGAGCTTTGGGGCTAAAGGGGTCACTGGGAGACATTTGGCAGAGAACTCATTAGCAACTATACCTTGACCACACCCCCAAACACCTTGGTTCTCGTTACTAAATCATTCCAAGTCCATCATCCTTGAGTTTTCAAAGTGGACCCTAATGTTCTATTCAGCCTAGATCCTCTCTTGCAGTTATGACTTTTTACACATTTACCATCTTCTCCTTTCCCTTTCTTGCTTATGTGAATCCCCTCTTCCTCCCATCCTTCTAACCTTCAGGGGTTCAATGACATATTCATGTGTCCACACATCCCATCTATACACAAGATGCTAGAGGTGTGATCTTCCAGAATATCTGAATTGGAAGAGAGTCAATAAACCCATTTTCTCTCTCCCCTCTCTCATTTTGTAAGTAGGAAAGCAGCCCACAGAAGGGCAGGGAGTTACTTACTCAAGCTCAAGCATCAGATTGGTGGCAAAGTCGGGACTTGAACCCAGATCTTCTGGGTCCAAATCTGACCCACTTTCTACAACCTCAAGCTGTAGCTCCTCCAGGAACTGTGCCTCCTCCATGAATTCGGGGTCCTCTACAAGCTGGGGCTCTTCCATGAGCTGAGGCTCTTCCAGCCTTTCGCCCTTCATTGTCACTGTTGCCCAGGGAAATCTTGATTGCCTGACTGGAGTTGGTTTCTCTCTCTCTCTTGCCTGGCTGGGGTTGGTTCCTTTCTCTCTCTCTCTGTACCTCCCTCTCATGCTCTAGCTCTCCCTCTAGCTCTCCCTCTATAGCTGCCGGGCTAGGGCAGGATCAACTGCAAACTCTTTCCCAGGCTCAGAAGAAAAAGTGCTCAGGGAGCCTCGGGGCCAGCCTGGGCTGGCTCAGTTGTGGAGGCGGGAGGAAGTTCCTGGCCCCGAGTGCCTTCGGGGGCTCCCAGGCTCTGAGGGAAGGCTGGAGCTCCTGGGGCAAGTGCTGCCCTCCGGATCTTCTGCTGAGGCCGGGCCAGCTTCCTAAACTAACTCTCAGACTGAAGGGGAGGGCCGGATCCTCCAGGGGAGCCCAGACAGTGGCTCTGCCAGCCAGCCCCTGTGGCTGGAACTTTCAAAAAGACCAATGTTTCAGCAACTTATTTCTTTTCCAACCCGAACAGCAAGCCTTTCTGTCCCCCTTGCATGACTGTGGCTGTGGCGTGCAGCCCCAGTCTGAACAGAAGCAGAATTCCAGGGCTGGGACTCCATAACACCCAAACCACTGGTCAATTCCATTAAATAAAATCAAATAGAAAACCACCATTTAGGCATCAGGGAGACCCAAAGCTGGTCTCTTGGCAGGGAGATGCTGTGTACCTACTGGGATGGGATATGCACAGCCATCTAGAGATGAGAAGTCATAAGACCACTGGGTTAGAGAATCAGGAGACATGGTTTCTCTTTTCAGCTGGTCACTAATTGGCCGTTTGGCTTGTGACAGGCACCCACCCATCTCTGGGCCTCAGTTTCCTCATTTGTAAAGGGTGAGGGTCAGACTGAATGACTGCAGAAACCCAACCAGTTCTGAGCCTCTGTGTCTCTGGCTAAGATGCAAGTGAAGGCAGAAGGTGCCAGCCCCCAACACTGGGTAGACAGAAGTTCAAGGTCTTGAAGAGGCAGTCCCCAGTCTCACTGCCCTCTGAAATCCTTCTCCATTTGCCAGCAGTGCCAGTAGGGTACCCTCATGCCTCTTCAGGTTTCAATCTCTGGAAAAATGTCAAAGCTCCCAGAAGTTTGTCCCTCGCAAACAGAAGGAAAACTAGAAGCCTTGTCAGTCATTTACACCTGAGTGTGAATGAAGAAGGTTCAGAGAGCAAGCCTTGACAGATATAAAGCTTGCCAGACTGGGCTGCAGGTGTTAGGTGGCTTTGGGCAGGACAGGTTGTGTGATTGATGGAGCAAGGGGAGGGGTCTGTGAGGGGACTGGTGAAAGAGGGAGATAAAGCATGTCCCAAAAGGTTTTGTTCTGGCTCTTCATATGATTTGCCTAATGATAAGGTAGGCTTCTCTTCACTGAGTGCTTTCTGGAATGTCCTCTCACTTAACCCCCACCCCTCAACCACACTTCCACCATTTTCTTTTTCTTTTCTTACTTCCGCCATTTTCTAAATGAGGAGACTGAGGTCAAGAAGTCACTTGCTAGCATCACATAGTCTGTCAGGCCCTTCTCTACTCCTCAGTGGCTGCTCTAGGGTCTTTTGAGGGTGAAGAAGCTCACCCCAGCTCCCCACAAAGGCCAGCACCTCCCACCCTATGGGGAGAAAAACTGGGAAAAACAGAATGGGGCCCTGACTCTCTAGGATCTTGGCTCCCCAGCATTCAAAAGCTATGGACATACCTTGCAGTTAATACTAGAATATACCAGCAAAGCCACCCACATCTGAATAGGTGGCTGAAGACATAGCATTTTGGAGACATGGTCATTTCGGGGGGCTAGTTTCGAGTATAATTTTCAGTGCATTAGTTCTTTATTCTCTTCACTGACATTCGCTCTGTTCATCTGGCAGGTGAAGAGCTCTTCAAAGTCTTTCTGATCTTGATTTTCAGCTGATAGGCCATTAGGGCCCTTAGACAATCACTCTGCCTAAATCATGGCTGCTTGATCTTGGCAATGAGAAAATTTCCTTGGGGGTTTGCTCCTATCTGAGGCCCCCATTGAGCCAGAGTAACTTCAAAATCCACACCTTAAGGTATTAGCAGTGACTGGGTTCATTTGAACTTTCCTTCCTACTGATTTGGGGCAAGAATCCCTCACAGACATAAATGATACAATGCCCAAGGTTTTAACAAGGTGACTTTTGTTTTTGTGAATTTTCTAATCCTGTGGGAAGGATTAGAACACCGCTCAGCCAGTGTTCTCACAGCTTCCTGCACCTTTTCTTCATTATGATCAATTGTAATGATATGGCTATTTGTGTAATTATTACTTGATGTCTGTCTCCACTACTAGATGGTAAATTTCCTGCCACGGGGATCCTGCCTGGCTTGTTGGCTGCCACTTTCTCCCCGTGTCTGATTTTCACGTGTGTGTGGAAGGAGAAATCCTCCTCTTCCCCAAGCACCTGGGGTGTGCAGTCTTATTTCAATGACCTCCCACACTGAGATGCTCCCCAAAATTGTTAAACCATTAGGATGGATGTCCCACGGAAGCTAATCTGCCTAGGAGATAAGAAAGCTGAAAGATTCAGAGGGGAATTAACAGCTCCTTAGTCTGTTCCCCCACATGATTCCAGTCCTAGAAGAGCTGGTAAAGAATCCGCCTGCAATGCAGGAGACCCCAGTTCAATTCCTGGGTCGGGAAGATCCCCTGGAGAAGGGATAGGCTACCCACTCCAGTATTCTTGGGCTTCTCTTGTGGCTCAGCTGGTAAGAAAGCCACCTGCAATTGCGGGAGACCTAGGTTTGATTTCCTAGGTTAGGAAGATCCCCTGGAGAAGGGAAAGGCTACCCACTTCAGTATTCTGGCCTGGAGAATTCTATGGACTGTATAGTCCATGGGGTCACAAAGAGTCAGACATGACTGAGCGACTTTCACTTCACTTCACTTCCATTTCCAATGGAAATATCATACGTGTTTCTATTATGAAAGTATTTTCCAAAAAACATTCATCTCTCACACATGCACTTTTCTTTTCCTTATAAGCGCCTGCATCTGATGCCTTTGCTTTCCCCACCTGTCTGACCCCTTCTGTCCATGATCCTTATTACGAGCACTCTCATAATTTTATTCAGTTCTTTATCACTAGTCACCACCTTCCCCGTGTTTGTATTTTATGTAACATCCCTTGGTAATTCTGTCTAGCTTCTCTGCATGCTGGTAGTCAGGAAGTTCTTTCTGTTATCTAATCACAGTTCTTCATGCTACAGTAGAGGCCTATTTCCTCTCGTTCTGTTTCTAGTGTGGTTTGGAAATGGCTAGTCACCATCTCTGAGTTGTGACTTTCTTATTTTTGAAGATCAACCTCTCTTTGACCACCGTCTGGCCCATTCTTATGCTCCTCTTCAGTCAATCATCTTGGCTCCTTTAGTTTGGCCCCACAGCTCCCTGAAGTCCCAGGCGTTAGCCAGTTGGCTAAGCAAGCTTCTCTTCCCTTCTGCATTCAGACTGTTTTTCAGCCTGGACAAATTATCTGACATTTGCACCCCAGAAAATTTAACCCTGGGGCCCCAGAAACGAATGCAGCCTGAAGCTTTGTCCCCACAGCCACTGTACAATGAGAAGCATTCACAACTTAGAAGGAGGCCTGCAAAGGGAAAGTAAAAGCCCGATGACCCTCTGTGGTTCTTTTTTTCTTTACAGTAAATAATTTACAAAAACAAATTTTCCTCCACCATAGGCTTTATCACTGGTCCCCAGGGCCAGCCTTTACGCATTTCCATACCGTCATGGACTATTTTTAGTGAAAGATGACATTAAGTACTGGCTGCCCTGTGGGCTTCAACCCCCATCTCTTCCTCCTGTCAGAATGTTGTCAGACCTCCCCTTTTGGACCTGCTGGCCACTTATAGCCTAGAAATATTTCCAAGAGTGTGAGTAGCTATGGCATGACTTCAGGGGTTTCTGAGAAAGCCTCTGTCTAAACATATCTCCTTAGGGTTGGGTCTGATGATTAGAATTTCAGCCATAGAGATTCATTTCTTTAGCTCAATATCACTTCCTCAGGAAGCCTTGTCTGATACTTTGTTACACTCTCAGGGAGGAGCTTATTCCTTATCCCTCTTGGCACTTCTTTGTAAGTATAGATTCATTGGTGTGGTTATTTTGGTTAATGTTCATCTCTTTACTCTTATTCCAGGATGGCTGTGGCCATGCTTTTTGTGAGTTCCCCACTCTATTCCCAGTGCCTAACAGTGGTCATGTATAGATCTGAGAGTTGGACTGTGAAGAAAGCTGAGCGCCAAAGAATTGATGCTTTTGAACTGTGGTGTTGGAGAAGACTCTTGGGAGTCCCTTGGACTGCAAGGAGATCCAACCAGTCCATTCTAAAGGAGATCAGTCCTGGGTGTTCATTGGAAGGGCTAAGCTGAAACTCCAATACTTTGGCCATCTCATGCGAAGAGTTGACTCATTGGGAAAGACCCTGATGCTGGGAGGGATTGGGGGCAGGAGGAAAAGGGGACGACAGAGGATGAGATGGCTGGATGGCATCACCGACTCGATGGACATGAGTCTGAGTAAACTCTGGGAGTTGGTGATGGACAGGGAGGCCTGGCGTGCTGTGATTCATGGGGTCACAAAGAGTCAAAGTCGACTGAGCGACTGAACTGAACTGAACAGTTAGCCTGTCACATGGAAGGCATGAGAGAAATATTTGTTGTTGACTGAATCTGCTCATGAACCTAAATGTGAATTTCCCAGAGCACTGATAGGAAAGTGTGTGGGCATGCATGCCCAGGACATTTAGCTTGGTGCGAGGGCCCCAGAAAGCAAGGTGCTGACCATAAGCAGCAATCTGCTTCCCCAGATGACCCAAGGCTGCTTCCTTTTTGCTACTCCAGCTGCCTTTCCTTTCCTGTCAGCTTGAGACTTCCCTCCTTCCTCAGCCCAACCCCAGGACCTTCATTTATATGGCATCTGGGAAGGAAGGGTTTGACCAAGGTATTGATACAAATAAGCTAAAATGATACCCTGTGGGGCCATCAGGAACTTTTTTCCAGAGAGATTTGGGTGAGCAGTGTGTGTGTGTGTATTCTTGGGCTTCCCTGATAGCTTAGCTAGTAAAGAATCTGCCCGAAATGCAGGAGACCTGGGTTCAATCCCTGAGTTGGGAAGATCCCCTGGAGAGGGGAATGACAACCCACTCCAGTACTCTTGCCTGGAGAATCCCATGGACAGGGGAGCCTAGTGGGCTAAATCCATGTGGTCGCCAAGAGTCAGGCACGACTGAGCAATTAACACTACTACACTACATATGTATTCTCAGGGCAGCGCCTTGAAATGATCCTGGTTCTGTTATCCCCTTCAGAAGGGGCCTGGTGGAGACTGAGGCCAGAGATCCACAGATGTGAAGCCATACCCCCAGACTCCTCTGGCACCCACTGTCAACTGCACTCCCACGCTTAGCCTTCTTGGTTCTGATTGGCTTTCTGCAAGCATCCTTGAGGGGTGCCTTTCTGCTCTTGGGCCCTGAAGGCCTCCACCTACCCCAGACTAGCTAGGCCCCTGAAGGGATGCTTGCTCCGACTCAGAGAGGGGCCACAAGAGGAGGGCCAGAGCAGGCCTCTCATACATGGAAAGTGTTCCTTGCTGTCCCCATCCCAGCCAGCTCCTTCTGACCCATGACCCTTGATGGACAGGCAAGGTGCCCCTTTCCCCTCCCAACCAGACAGCCTCACAGCTCTTCCCACGGGCCATTCTTTAAGGCCCTGCTGGAAGCTGCTGCCATAAAGAGACTCTCCCTTCCTAGTTTGCTTTGGCGCTGCCTAAATTTTGGGCTTGCAGATCCAGAAACAGTAAGCTTGAGGCCTTTCCCTCAAGAAGCAGAAGCGCCAGCTTAGCCTGCAGTGGCTGGTGGCTCCGCTGCAACCGCTTTGGTCCTGCCGCCTCCCTCCTCTACCCCTCCACCATGCCTAACGGGGCAGGCATTCAATAAATCTGCAGTAGGTGCTGGGTAAATAGCAGACCCGTGGTCGATAAATGATGGATTGATTAACTGAAGTACTTGGCCGCTCAGTACAAGGTCTAATGAGGCACTGCCGTGGTTCATTTTCCTGTGCACCTGGGGAAGCAGAGTTTAGTGCATTAGGACAGGGCCAGGTTTATCTTATTCCTTTTTCTTTGTTTCTTTTTGTTTTTTTTTTTTACTGCAACTGACTATGAAAGGGTGAGGGATAGAGAGAAGTGAGGGGCTGGAGGCCTGGGAGGGGCCTCAAGGAAGGGGAGTCCTGCACCTCTGCCTCAGTTCCCGCCCCTAACTGTCATTGGATTCAGGGAACTTGGGGAGCCCAGCTCTCCTGAGCCCCGAGATGGTGGTCCTGGGCTTGTCTGAGATTTGCATACAAATCACACCTGTCAGTAATTCCTGTGCTACCTTTTGACTTTACCTCCCTGTTTCTTCCTCCTTTCCTTGGACAGGAGGGCAGAGTCCCCCACTACACTCGGCCTGTGAGCCATTTACCCACTGACAACACAGTGTGACAGGCTGGGTGGAGACAAGGAAAGAGAAGAGGACCTATTGGTTTAGACAGAAACTTTGAGCCAGTGGACTATTAGATTGATGGGGCTATTCTGTGTTGTAGATATTCCTGTGAGTTTATCAGAGAAATATGTCATAGAATTTAGCAAGTCCCATTTCACTGGGGGCTCAGTTGCACCAAACCAGTAATGCCATTTTCTGAAAAGGCTAGGAAGTGAACTCAGAGAAGGCAATGGCACCCCACTCCAGTACTCTTGCCTGGCAAATCCCATGGATGGAGGAGCCTGGTAGGCTCCAGTCCATGGGGTCGCTAGGAGTCGGACACGACTGAGCGACTTCACTTTCACTTTTCACTTTCATGCATTAGAGAAGGAAATGGCAACCCACTCCAGTGTTCTTGCCTGGAGAATCCCAGGGACGGGGGAGCCTGGTGGGCTGCTGTCTATGGGGTCGCACAGAGTTGGACATGGCTGAAGCGACTTAGCAGCAGCAGCAGCAGCAGGAAGTGAACTAGGTATCACTGTGAATTCAGGCCAGCCTGGGGACTTTGAGACTTTGTGAAGAATGGATTGGGCCTCTCAGCTTCCACTAAACCCATCTCCCTAAAGTCCCCAGAACAGTACCTGACCCAACAAGCAGATACAAAAGGAAGAAGAACTTCTGACACCTGTTCTGCATCCCCCACCTCCAATGCACCAGGCTGACTTCAGCACTGTACCATCAGGTGACAGCAGGAGATGCCAACCCTCAAGAACACCCCAAACCACGCTTAAGTCCATAGCAGCTCACCTGCCTTGCTTACATGTGCTGCAGTGTGGGGGCCTCAGGGGGGAATCACCTTCACCACCTGGCACTTGCCTCTGAGCAGACTCTTGGCCTGACACTAGGCAGGGGAGGCTTTTCCTTTGGAAGTGTAGTGAGCTCTACTTAGACCCCCAGCAGGCTTCTGAATGCCTGGCCCCAGGGAAGCCTGCCACTGAGCAAGCAGAAGCTTGATGCCTCAGTAACCTGGCTCTGTTACATAAGGGACTACGAGAGATATGAGTCAGGGACCTCAGGCTGGCCCAGGCCCAGCCTAGCCTGGGAGTGAGGCTAAAAGGGAGGTGTGTGTTTGTGTGTGGGGGGAGAGGGGGTAAGCCAGGAAGGAGCTGCTGGAACCACTTCCCTTCCTCTCACTTCTCACCCCCTTCTTCCTCAGGGATAGCTATAGCCAATCACTGGCCTACAAAGCTGAGTGGGAATCCCAGCCAGACCCTGCGTTGTGAGCAGCTGCTCTCCATCTCCCCTGAAGAGAAGACAAGAGGAAGTAGGCTGAATAACCAAGGCTGTTTCGTGAGTAAATTCTTCCTTCTAGGAAGGATGGGGAAGGTCCCTGTGGGGCTTTGTTCACAGGCAGGGGCCTGATTTCAGGCTGGGCCTATTTGAGGAAAGTGGTTCCCAGGGGAGGAAGGCTGATCGCATGCCTGGGGCATCACTGACCAAGCAGCTTAGGGCTCTGGTTTCCCCTCGGGCTAGTGCTGCACAATGGGAAGCCTCCCAGTCAGTCTCCAAGCTGGCTGGGATCTCACACCTCACAAACTGTTTCCCATAGGGCAACAGCCACTTTGGGGCAGAGATTTCCAGGTAGAAGGTACAAGTGAATTAGCTTTGCCCCATGAAAAGACTCCCTCCTGCCCAGATTAGCATTTGAAAAAGCTTATTTTCTAGACTCCTCCCATCTTATCCCCACTCTGACTCCTTAGCTAAAATGGATTTTGGCATGGGTACGTGGTGGCTTCCATAAGCCATTTCCCCACGCTGACTCCTCATCAAACCTGCTTTGAGGCTGAGATCTAGCCTTCAGCCTTCACAGAGATCCCATTAGTCCACAGGGTCCTGCTCTGCTAAACCCATGGCCCCAAGCGAAGCCCTAACCCTTGTCCCATTATTGCAGGCAATGGGACAGCACAACATGTCCTGGGCCATTATTGCCTTCTTCATCTAAAAGAGAAATTTCGTCTTTTTTGACCCCTGTGGTCAAGGAATGCTCTCTCTTGAGTGCACTGAGCACACTGAGTGCCCCACCAAATGGGCCCAAGCTTCAGGCCCACTCAGCACATTGGCTTCTCCAGGGCTAGCGAGACTACTGCATGACACCAACCAATTTGTTATGTAAACCCAGCCAGTCATGGCAGATTATGGCTCTGTGGTTATCTTGAGGGATCCCTTACATAAGAGGAGAAAGTTCAGGTAAGAGCATAATCGTGATGCGCAAACACGACGCAATGGCTACCTCCAAGCTAAAGACATGGCTGACCTTATTCCTCTCAACCAGCCCACAAGGCACAGGCAAGTGCTCTGCTGGGCTCCACCACTCAGGGGACCCAGAGACCCTGGCAGCCTTGGCCAGACACATCCATCTCCGTTTACCCAGACTTCCTGGCCTTCATGACCTGTTATGGAAAGGAGCCAAAGCTCTACCTGGAATTGAGAGCTTGTTAGTTTATCTGGAAGTGCAAATATAAGCAGGATTGTTAACCTTCTCTTCAGGCGAGGAGGGAAAATAAGGTCACCCTGGAAAGAGTTATTTTCTGAGGTGTGGGCTCACATGGGCCCATTCCTGGCAAGACTGAGGAGGAGGAGGTGGAATTTGTGTTCTGTTCTTGTCACTTTTCTTGAAGAGCACGAATCTTCCATCCAGACCTCTCGAGCTCCGTGCTGCCCAGAGCCCCACATTGCAGCAGACCTTTCAAGGACTCTGGCCCCATCTCTCTACTTCTCTTCTCCAAACTTGGCTTTCATAGGTTCCATTCCCATAGAACCCTATTCCCAATGAGCTGTCACCCCCAAATGAAGTTCTGATAAACAAATCCACACAAGGTGGTCAATGGTGAGTAAAACATTTACATGTTACTCTTTTAAAAAGGAAATCTTGGGTAGCAAACCTGGGTAGACCCTGCCCATTCATGAGAGAGACACACTCAAACTTTTTCCAGTCCCTAATTTATGAGCATCCTGAAAGCACATCATTTCCCTCATAAAACTTTTATCATTTGGTTAAACTTCTTGGCTTTCTTTCATTGTAATCACTAGCACTAGCAGCTGACTCAGGGAGGGAGGCCTTCTCCCCAAAGAAATAGACATTTGCTCTTTTCATGGGCATTACTACACTTGAATGAATTGACTATGAGAAAAGGACTACAAAATTGGGTTGAAAAGTAGGTTCTGGGCAACTCCACTCCTAGGTAGAGACCTGAAAGAATTGAAAGGAGCTCAAAAAGATACCTGGACACCAATGTCCAAAGCAACATACTTCACCAGATCAAGCAGGTGGAAAGAACCGAAGTTTGTGAACAGATGAAATGGATGACACAAAATGTGGTGTATCCATCAAAGGAATGTCATTCACTCATAAACAGGAAGTAAGTGCTGATAAATGGATAGACCTTGAAAACATTGCCTCAAGTGAATGAAACTATACAAAAGGCCACATTTTGTATAATTCTACTCATACAAAATACCTCAAATAGGCAAATTCCTGAGATAGAAGAACGGAAGTTACCAAGGACTGGAGGGAGAGAACAGGGAGTTACTGCTTAATGAAATGAAGAGTTCGTCATTCAGTCATGTCTGACTCTTTGCCACCTCATGGACTGTAGCCCACCAGGCTCCTCTGTCCATGGAATTCTCCAGGCAAGAATACTGGAGTGGGTAGCCATTTCCTTCTCCAGGGGATCTTCTGGACCCAGGGATCAAACCTGGGTCTCCTGCATTACAGGCAGATTCTTTACCACCTGGGCCATCAGGGAAGGTACTAAATAGGTACAGAGTTTCTATTTGGGATGGTGCCAAAGTTCTGGAATGGGTAATACTGCTGACTGCACCATTGTGAATATACTTAATACCACTGACTTGCACACTTAAAAATGGTTAAAATGACAAATTTTATGTTATAAATATGTTAATGGTATATATGGATATACCTAATATATACATATTCTTTTTATACATATATAACATATACTCACATATGTAGTATATATAGTAGTTGCTGGTAGAGCAGCAGGGTCACTCACCACCCAAAGCCTCTGAGCACATGGAATTCACATCTGTGTCTCAGCAAAAAGACAATTTCTAACACGTCAGGGCTCTCATGAGGTATACAAACCATGAATGTTACGTCTACAAATGCATTTGTGTTTTCAACAGACAATGTGTCCTAATTCAAGGTGCCTATTCTTTGTCAGACCACTAGGCACTAAGGAAAAAGTTATTTTAAATTACCCTGGGCTAGGAAAGGACTTTCAGAGGTTGATACCAAAAGCAAAGCTCACAAAGGCAAAGAATAACAGACTTAAGCACATAGAAACTCAAAACCTTTTCCCAGCAAAGTACACCATCCTCAAAATCAAATGGCAAAATTAGTTGAGAAACGGTTGCAACCTCTAAATCAGAATTTCTTGTGGTGTGGCCCAAGTACTGCTGCACTATGGAATAGGAACGCAAGGACAGAAAACTGATCTTAGAGTATAAAATTAAGCTCTACAGCAAGCAGGTGGGAGAGTTTTGCCCCCCAGATCCTCTCAGTTCAGTTCAGTCACTCAGTCGGGTCCAACTCTGCGACCCCATGAATCACAGCACGCCAGGCCTCCCTGTCCATCACCAACTCCCGGAGTTCACTCAGACTCATGTCCATCGAGTCAGTGATGCTTCCAGCCATCTCATCCTCTGTCGTCCCCTTCTCCTCCTGCCCCCAATCCCTCCCAGCATCACAGTCTTTTCCAATGAGTCAACTCTTCCCATGAGGTGGCCAAAGTACTGGAGCTTCAGCTTTAGCATCATTCCTTCCAAAGAAATCCTAGGGCTGATCTCCTTCCGAATGGACTGGTTGGATCTCCTTGCAGTCCAAGGGACTCTCAAGAGTCTTCTCCAACACCATAGTTCAAAATCATCAGTTCTTCAGCACTTAGCTTTCTTTACAGTCCAACTCTCACATCCATACATGACCACTGGAAAAACCATAGCCTTGACTAGACTAACCTTTGTTGGCAAAGTAATGTCTCTGCTTTTGAATATGCTATCTAGGTTGGTCATAACTTTCCTTCCAAGGAGTAAGCGTCTTTTAATTTCATGGCTGCAGTCACCATCTGCAGTGATTGTGGAGCCCAAAAAAATAAAGTCTGACACTGTTTCCACTGTTTCCCCATCTATTTCCCATGAAGTGATGGGACCGGATGCCATGATCTTAGTTTTCTGAATGTTTTCCTCAGAAATCAGGTTCAGGAATATACATTTATGAAATCATTACTTTGAAGACTCAGAGAAGCACAAATAATTTTTATGCAAATTTTTCTCGGAAGCTTGATCTCTGAATCCACATCTTTCCCTTTACTACTATATATCACATCAATAGGGAAGGTTAAAAGAATTAACACACGTAAAACAACTAGAAATCTTGCTATTATTTTCTGAGTATCTAAGTGGGGACCAGTTGTTGCCGGCGCAGAAGCTTAAAGGTAGAGTCCAAGGGCTCTCAGAGCTGCAGGAGAACTCAGATTCAAAGTAGCTCAAATCACACTGGCTGGGGTACTGGGGAGCTGAAGAATAGAGCTGATTAAGTAGTTCTGGATAAAATCTTAGAAATAAATTTGAGATTACAACAATGACAACAACAGAATATGGCAAAAGCTCCCCTTTCAGCTTGCTATACTTAACTGATCAGAGAATTTGTTGTTGTTTAGTCACTAAGTTGTGTCCAACTCTTTTGTGACCTCATGGACTGTAGCCTGCCAGGCTCCTCTGTCCACGGGATTCTCCAGGCAAGAATACTGGAGTGGGTTGCCACTTCCTTCTCCAGGGGATCTTCCCGACCCAGGAAATGAACCCATGTCTCCTGCATTGGCAGGTGAATTCTTTACCAATGAGCCACCATAGAAGCCTAGATCAGAGAATTAAGGCCCCTCAAATTTCAACTTTGCAAATTTTTTAATAGGCTGCATTTCAATTGAAAAAAAATTAGCTCTTTGCCCAGCATATTCTATCTGCCTCTTAGGTTTTCCAGTTTTAGAAGCATTTTCAACAAATAATACAGTATAATAGATTGACCAATCATCCCAGTTTCCCTGGGACTGTCCCTGTTTGAGCACTGAAAGTCCTGTGTTGGTGGAAAGTCCTGGGATGGTTGGTCACCTGACCTAATTAGGACATTTTAACCATTTGATTAGTTTATGGGCTAATATTTGCTTCTGCTTAACAATTCTTCCTTCATCGACAATTCTTTAGTGTCCTACTGATCTGAGGTGGAGTCTTGGCTCTGCTCTTCATTGTAAGGCATCAAGAAAGTTATTTAATTTTCTCCAGCCTTAATTTCCTTCATTAAAAAATGAAGAATGTACCACAGGGAGGAGGGAGGAGGGTTCAGGATGGGGAACACATGTATACCTGTGGCGGATTCATGTTGATATACGGCAAAACCAATACAATATTCTAAAGTTAAAAAATAAAGTAAAATTAAAAAAAAAATGAAGAATGGTGATAACAGTACCCATTTCATTGGGTTGGTGTAAAATTAAATGAGGCTATGCAGATATAATGCTTAGCACACAATGTAAACACTCAGTAGATGTTTAGCTATTAATCTATTATAGTTATTAATTACCTAACACAAGATTGAAGAGCTGGTGTATAAAGCACATCTCCCCCCAACAAGTAGTTTAGAGGGACTATTTACACACCAATGAGCTACATGCCCATTACCACTGATTCATACATATATACACAACACTATTCATCAGGGCTTCTACCAGGCTATCAGAGTTACTGCATGTGGTTCATACCAGAAAAAAAATCATATTTAAACCCTTATAAGAATTTTCCAAGAGTCAATTAAAGTTGTAAAATCTTTACATAGGACCACACCAACAATTAAGCAGTCATCTAGCCCAAAAAAAACCTTTATTGAGTACTGGCAGTATAATTAGAAGCCAAGGGAAAGCCAAGTAAGTGGAAAACACACCCTACCCTCAAATTGCTTACACTCTTGTGTTCCAAGGAAACCAAGAGCTAAGCTGAGAGTCAGGGACAGGTCAAAGCAGAAACCAGATAGAAATCAAGAATCTGCCCCACGCTTCCTCCCAAGAATATATGAGCCCTTGCAGCAGGGGAGTGGGCTGTAGGAGGAAAGGCAGAAAGAGTCACTTCTCCAGAAGAGATGGCCATGAAGGAGACAAGTTAGAGGAAAAAGACACTCAGGCAGGAATCTGAAGTATCAAATAATTAAATGGAATAGAAGTAACAATGATGGCTGTGGTATGAAGCTAGAAAACTAGGGAATAAATGAAGTAGGAAGAGGAAATTTTCACTCAGAAGACTGTCCAGCCTAGATTTTGGAGAAACCCCATGACCAGCAATAATGGCCTCCTATTTTGCCAATGAGCATGTCATTGTAGGCAAACTTTCAACCAAATTCAGAATCTCCAGTCTCTAAGGTCCCAGTTGTGAAGGCAAATGACAGAATGGTTTGTCTTTCTGGAACTGTTAAAGTGGTTACCACAGGACCCTGTCACTCCCCAGCCTGGGGGCTTGAGCTGCTCTGTTCCCAGGAGGGGAGGCAGGGTGCTCAGAGACAACTTCCCAATGATATGCCCTGTTCCCTCCACCAAAGCCCTCAGCCCCCAACCCAACCTGGTAGCATTTCCAGGCTTTGCCAAGAACCAAGAGGTGTCAACAGAGTAGGTGACAAAGGAGGTCTTGCTGTTTTCAAGAAATCCAGACCACCAGAAAGCCTCCCAAGGTGTGGCACAAGTGAACACTTTGATTTCAGACTTTCAGCCTCACATCTCACTCACTTATGTCTGACCCTCTCAGGCCTCCAACCTAGGACCCAGAACTGAGGAAGTGTCCCCTCTTATGTTTCATCAGGCCATTTTGGAGCAGATTCTCCCCCAGTTGAAAGAGTGCAAGTGCTATGAGTTGTCTTTCCAGGTGTCGCTGCCACCCATCCCCCACTACCTACAGCCCTAAGCTCAGTAGACTATTAGGAACCTGTTAGGGCTTTCGCTAGGCAGGGTTGCAGTGGCTGTGGTCTGAATACACTTGTAGTAATCTTTCACCAGAAATGAAGATTCCCTGGAAACTCAGCCTGGTTTCTTAGAGACAATGAGATAAATTGATGCCTAAAGCGAAATAATAGATGAGAAAGGGCTTTGATGGCGTGGAAAATAATGTTATAATAATGCTAACGAAGTCGGCAGCCTTGCTTGTCCCCTCCTGGAACTTCTGGGACTGTGGAAGCTAACCTGGGCTGAGCACTAAGTGAGGTAGTTCTTGCCCAGCTCAATGGCTTTTAAAATTTCCTATTTGTGTCTCACGGACAAACCATCAAATTATTCAATTACTCTGTGGAAGCCCAAAATTACTTATTACCTTGTCTGAACACATTACCTGCCCATGACTTGGAATCTCAGAACTAGAAGGAAGCTTAGAGACCAGAGAGGTCAAGCAACTTGCTCAGGGTCTAGAGACATAGACCTTGTCTATGTCACAACACAGGGAACTAGACACATAACTTGTACTACAACCGAGGTCTCCCACAGAGGGTTTCTCTTTCTCTTACGTAACCTGTGACCTTGAAGAAGAAAACCCACCCACCCACCCCCACGCGCGTGCACACACACACACACACACCAGTGCCTCATTCCTATGGCTCTAAGAACACCAAACCCACAGCTGAGTTTCCTAAAGTTGCCTCTCCTGCCTCAAAATTGCTGCAGTTGTCTCCCCAAGACCGGCTCTTACCAGAGTGCCTCAGACTGGAAGACTGCAGCCACCTTTGGTCTTCCCATTGTGTTTTTCTCCTCCACTCTCCCTTTCTTGCCCTTCAGCAGGATTTCTAGAAAGTCTGACCTGCACTCCAACAACAGGTTTGCCATGACATGGACTCATCCACCCTCCTGTCCTGGGATGCTCTTTGGGGCTGCTTTTAGCTGTCACTGGAAATGGAAGGCTATGATCCATGGTGGATCATGTATGGGGAGGGGTCCCTCTATCCAGAGTTTCAAGAAATTCTCACAGTCTCTAATTTTTCTTATTCCCCGTCCTCCCCCACACCTGCACACATAGCAGCTGAATCTGTCGGGACAATTTGCTTGCCCCTATTTCCAGTCAGGGCCACTCAGTAATTTAAAAGCCCTTGCAATTTCTGCTCAAGTTTGCCTGTTTGGAAATGGACTTTTGATAGGCGTGGAAGTCAGGTCCCAAGAGCATCCCATGGCAGACTCTCCAAAGTGGCCATAGAAATGTAGGCATTTGGGTAGAAAGTGCCGCCGGCTATCCCCAAAGCATCTACCACTCTGTCGCTCTGTCCATCTTCTGGGCTCCAGCATTTCCCCAGCAAAGCCTCCGCAGGCACCTTTCCAAACAGGGCTCCCACCTGCCAGGCCTCCCCTCAGCCACACAGGAATCCAGGTAGCCTCCTGGATCGGGTTGTGGCGGTCCCGGGCGCCCAAACCTCCAGTGCCCCTCTCGGCCTTCCAGAGGGGGCGCATTCAGCCCAGGCAGGTGCGAGGCAGCCGGGACAAGGTGCCCACCCGCGCGTGCCCCGCCACCCACCTGTGGAAGAAGAGCAGAATGGAAAGCATGGTCTGGTCGATGTTGCGGTTGCAGATGCCCTCGTTGATCAGGTAGCAGGGGTCCCGCAGTACAGGCTCTAGCGAATCCTGCCGCATTATGCTATTGATCTTGTCGGTGTTGAGGTTCTCGAAGACCAGCTTCTCCTGCAGCTGCCGAAAGTTGCTCACGGTGGGGCTGCCCGAGTTGTTGTCCCCGCCGTTGTCGCGCTGGAGCCCGCTCCGGTGGGCCAGGTCCAGGCAGCAGTTGCAGCAGTCGAGGCCGACAGGTGAGCGGCAGTCGGACTTGGGCTGGGCCATGTTCTCCGGCTCGGGGGCCGCCTGGCCCGGGAGGTCAGGGGCAGTTGGCAGGTGCGCGCCCGCCGGGCCGGCCGGAGGAGACTCCAGGGTGTCTGGGACAGACAAGCTGAGAGGAGAAGAAGAGTTGGAATTGAGCGTCAAAAGCCGGCCACCGTCGGCTCGGCCCCCTCTTGGCTGCGCCGCTCGGGGTGCGAATAGAAACAGCTGGACAAACAGCTCTGAGCGGATCCTTCGGGCTCACTTCCTCCTCTTCCTCCTCCTCTCCGCCCCCCTCCTCCTCCTCCGCCTCTTCAGGCCAGGGCCGCCCCCCACCCCCACCCCGAGGTGCCGCACGCGGCCCCCGCGCCGTCCCAAGTTTCCCAAGTGTGACAGCGGGGGCCGGGGGCGGACCTGGGGTAGCAGGAAGGGCGGGCGGCGGGGCCGACAGAGAGCCGGGGCGCGCCCTCGCTCCTTCCCTCTCGGGTTCCCTCCCTCCTTCGCCAGCTCGGGGACTCGCCGGCTCTCAGGCTCTCCGGGGCTGCGCCGGCGGAGCGGTGGCAGAAGCCGAGCGCGAGTGAGCGAGCGAGCGAACCGCGCGCCCGGGAGTCCGCGCGGGGCCGTGACAGCATGCAAATGACCCGCCGGGGGGCCGGCCGACCACGCGGGGCCGCCGCCGCTTCTCCCGCGCGCGCCCGGAGGCCGGCGGCACGGTACTGTGCCCCCTCCCCCGCTCCGCTCCCACCGGGCTTCCGCCCCCATCTTGCCCCAGCACCCGCAGGGCCGCCCGCACCTTCTGCCGTTCTCCCGGGAGCCCGGCCCCGCTCGGCCTCCTTCCGTGAGCCCCGCCGCGCTTTGGCTCGGGCTGTCTTGCGGCTTCTGGCGCATCTTGGGCCAGGAATCCCCGAGAGCCGCCGCGCCACCCCCGGTCTCGAGCTCAACGGGCGGACCAATGTGCCTGGTCCCACCGCGGACGGGTCCCCCTACAGGAGAGACGCCGCCTTCGAGAAGCGGGGTGGGGGTGGGGTGAGGTGCAGAGAGCGCGTGGCCCCTGCTGGGTGTCCGAGGGCGCCGTGCGCGCCTCGGGGGTAATCGACACGCGCCTGCAACAAAACTCACAGACGTACGCTCAACCGCTCCTCGGTTTCTGTCCGTTTCTTCTCTCTTCATTCCTTTCCCCCTTTCCCCTCAATTGCTCTCTCCTATGTCTTCCCTGAACCCCATCTGAGATGGTCTCTGCTCCAGCTTCCTGGAATGCCATTCCGTTAGTAGTTCTCCCTCTGTCTGCACTCCCCACCCCCACACCTTGCTTCTCTTTGCCCTTCTTCTTCCATTCTTTCTCTCATATTTATTTTTCTGTTCCTTTGCCCCTCTTTCTCTCATTTATTTTTTTTTCCTCTTTCTTTACTCCTTTCGGCCCTTTCTTTCTTGCCCCCTTTCTTATTCCTTTTTCCTCCCTTTCCTGGATTTCCTTATTTAGGATTTTTCTCTGCCATTCCTCTTTTACTCCTCTCGGTTTCTTTCTTTCTCCTTTCCTTTCCCTCATTTTATTCCCCCCATGCTCCCCTCACTTCCACACCCCCTCATTCTCCTTAGTTTTGTCTCATCCTCCCTATTTCACTTAGCTTCCCCAATTTTTCCAAACTTGCAGTTTTTTGCTCCCCACCTACCACCTTGTGAAGTGAAGTCGCTCAGTCATGTCTGACTCTTTGCGACCCCGTGGACTGTAGCCTACCAGGCTCCTCTGTCCATGGGATTTTCCAGGCAATAGTACTGGAGTGGATTGCCATTTCCCTCTCCAGGTGATCTTCCCTACGCAGGGATCGAACCCGGGTCTCCCACATTGTAGACAGACGCTTAACCGTCTGAGCCACCAGGGAAGTCCTACCTACCATCTTTGGTGATCTCTATCCTTACCTTTTGGAGGAGTGTAGTGATTGGTTGTTCATGGATGCTGCAGAGTGTCCTGAAACCTTGGCCTGAGGGGTTCTTGGCTCTGAGGGAAAAGTGCCCCTGGAGCCGAGCTGAGGTGAAAGGGCACATTTGTGGAAAGCAGGCAGATTTGTGGAAAGCGGGCAGGTCTAACCCCAGCCGTGTGTATGTAAGTGGTAGGGTTCTGAAGTGTCTCAGGACTTGGAGACTTGAAATAGTTTGTATACATAGAATTCAGTAATTATTGGTTTCTGAGAAAAATTCAAAATATTCCTAATGTTCAGTTTTCACTTAAAACTCAAATGGATTGCAGTCAGCACTTCCCCACCCTTCTTTCAGCTCGCTTTCACAAGGCCATGGCCCTTGCGATAGACCAGTACATACTGCCATCTTGTGCTCACAAAGTGGAACGTTTCTTGCCTGAGTCAGATCTTGGCAGAGACGTTAGAGGTGCCCCCTAGTGGGATTCACACTGCACTCGTCCTGAGAGCACGAGGTTAAAAGAGGCAGATCCTCTAGCTAAGAGGGCTCGTTGGCCAGGCTGTACATCTGGATACCAGTCAGGGCACAGCCACTCTCTTTCTAGTGCCACTCCACTTATCTGAGTCTCTGGAGATCGGGCTTTCATAGATTTAACATTCCCTCTGTGTGCCACAAGTATCACCCCCATGATGAGGAGCAAAGGACAGTTAACAAACTCCTGTTTCCAAGGCTCTATAGATCTTACAAGGGGCCCGGCAATTTTCAGAAATGGAAGGAGGACAGTACTCTCTCTGCTGTAAGACGCAGAAAGCCAAAACCGATCTATATCCCTGCCTCCTGACAGGATCCCAAGATAAGACAGGAAAGAGGGGTTGCAAGGTCACTGACTGGGCCAGCAAAGCTGAGGGTATGGTCCCTGTGTTCTCACAGACTGTTCAAGACTGTTTATCTCAAAAAAGCCAGTCGTTTAGATGCATTAATTTCCCTTTTTCTTCTTCATTGTCTTTTTTTTTAATGTTCTTGGTTAAAAGCCAGAGGAGGTAGTAGAATATGAAATTTCATATGCATTATGTAGACTTATAGCCGACTGAATTGTTTTTTAATTACAGTGTTTATGATTTTCCCTCTTGTTTATAATTATTTTATGTTAAACATTATAACAAAATATATTAGCTTCATAAATGTTTATTTAATTTGTGTTTTGAGAACTGCAGGGGCCTTTTGCTTCTACACTTGCCTGAATTCTTTTATCTTTGTGCATAACCTTGGGACAAGGCCCTGGTGGAAGTATTTCCTTCTTGGCATTTGGCACCATTAAACTCCAGAGTTTGTCCCCTTGACATTTCCCTTGTTGTAGTCCTTGCTAGCAAGCAGTATTGTTAATAATTCAGTACAGCTTTGCATACTATATCCAGGCTGATCAAGAGCAAATATAACTTAGAAGAAAATCTAGATAGTTCTGAGATAGAGTTCAGAAAGCTGTTGTGTATTTGCACACAAGTCCAGCGTGTATTGACATATAGCATACCTTCCTGAAAAGGCTGACTGGTCAGGGCCTTCTTGGCTCCTCTCTGTGAAGCCTCCCTCTGCTCACATATGCTGTGTTGGATGGAGAGACTCCCAAGTAGCAAAACGTTCTTATATAAACCCAGTGAGCAGAAGGGGACCAACTTACAGACAGGGTGGAATAGAAAGGGGGAAAAAAGGGATACCTTCTCTGATGGAGTCATCAACAGTCACTCTCTGCTCGCCCTGTGCCAAGTATGGGGTGAGTGGGGATTCAGAGGTAAGTAAGACACAGCCCAAGTACCAAAGAACTCATGGTCTAGTTGGCAAAACAGAGACATAAACAGACAAAAACAGCACAATCTGGGAATGACAATGGAGGCCTGGTGTGTTGGGGGGAAGCACTGCTGTGGGAGTGTGGAGAAGGGGTCAGCTCTGGAAGGAGGGAAGGGCACTCTCCATGGAGAGAGGAGAACACAGAGGCCTGGAGGTGACAACAGCATGTGTGCAGGGGGCTGGGTATGAATTACAAAGAAGTTCAGTGTTACTGGAGAATAAGATGTGAAAGATGGAACGATGAGAGTGAAGGCTAGGAAGAGATTTGGGGACCAGGTATCAGGGGACCTCATGTGAAACAGGAAGGAAATCCTCCTGCTTCACAAGTTTGCCACATATTCAGTAATTATTAAGAAAAGGAATAGGTATCATTTACTGAGGTCATGCTATGTGCTGGGTACTTTACATATATTATCTTATTTAATCTTCACAACAATCCTATGAAGTAGGTTATGATTCCAGTAATGAGATGGCCTTGGGAATGTTCAAGAAGCTCTCATGTCACATAAGTAGTAAGTAGTGGCATTTGGATTTGAACCCACCCCTTTCCAACTTCAAAGCTTATGCCTTTAACCATTAGGTGACTTTTTAGTTATGGTTTATCAAACATTTACAAAGCATAACATCTATTTTAAGATCACATACTCTTAAAAAAAGTGTAATCAATGATTTACTAACACACACACACTTCCTTTTTTAATATTTAAATTTTTTTATACAATTTTAAAAGGTTACTTTCCATTTACAGTTATTACAAAATATTGGCTATACTCCCCATGTTATACAATACATCCTTGAGCCTCTCTTACACCCAACAGTTTGTATCTCCCACTCTCCCACCCCATATTGCCCCTTCCCTCCACTGAGCCACTACACTGTTCTCTATATGTGAGTCTACTTCTTTTTTAGTTATATTCACTAGTTTGTTGTATTTTTTAGATTCCATAAATAAGTGATATCACATAGTATTTGTCTTTTGTCTCACTTATTTCACTTAGCATAATGCCCTCCAAGTCCAACCATGTTGCCCCAAATGGTAAAATTTTGTTCCTTTTAATGGCCAAGTAGTATTCTGTTATGTATGTATATATATCCCACATCTTCTTTTCCATTCATCTGTTGATGGACACTTAGGTTGCTTCCATATCTTGGTGAGTGTAAATAATGCTGCTATGAACGTGGGGGCACATGTATCTTTTTAAAATAGTGGGATTTTTTCCAGATATATAACCAGGAATATAATTGCTGAATCATATGGTAGTTCTATTTTTGGTTTTTTTAAAAACCTTCATACTGTTTTCCACGGTGGCTGCACAAATTTACATTCCCACCAACAGTGTACAAGGGTTTCCTTTTTTCCATATCCTCATCAACATTTGTTATTTGTGTTCTTATTGATGACAGCCATTCTGACAGGTGTAAGGTGATATCTCATTGTAATTTTGATTTGCATTTCTCTAATAGTTAGTGATGTTGAACATCTTTTCATGTGCCTGTTGGCTTTCTGCATTTCCTCTTTGGAAAAATGTTTATACAGGTCTTCTGCCCTGACCATTATGTTTAAAAACTTTTATTTGTGCTGCAGAGAGCCAGAAAGGAAATTGATTAATCTGGTATAATAATTAATATTATAATAGCTGAATTTTTTTATTATTACCATGTGCTAAATATTTCCAAGTGCTTCCAGAGACCTCACCTGTGCTTTACATAGTATTATCCAGTTTAATTATCACAACACGCCTGTGAGATACTACCATCATATCCACTTAAAAGATGAGGAAACCAAGGCACTAAGAGGTTATATAGGGTATCTAGAGAATAGGAACTGTCTCTAAGCACTTGCAATCTGTTAATAATTAGGTGCAAGTTAAGACATACAATAGTTTTTAGGCAAGCCCATTTCCCTACCATCAATACTCAGATTTGTTAAAGTTTCTTAATGGGAGAAAGCAGATTATTCTTCCTGAAACTTTTCAAAATTGTTCACAGATTTGTAGACCGCTATAGGTTAGTAAGGGATTCTCAAATGACACAGTGGTAAAGAATCTGTCTGCCAGGTCTGGAGATGTGGGTTCAATCCCTGCATCAGGAAGATCCCCTGGAGGAGGAAATGGCAATCTTGTGTGGAAAATCCCATGGACAGAGGAACCCAGGGGGCTGCAGTCCATAGGGCTGCAAAAGAGCCAGACTAAACAACATCAGCAATAGTTAGTAAGGGTTTAAAACCTTCTAGATCAGGGGTTCTTAACCTTTTTTATGCCAAGGACTCCTTTGACAATAAAATAAAGCCCATGGATCCCTAGGGAGAAGGCAATGGCACCCCACTCCAGTACTCTTGCCTGGAAAATCCCATGGACAGAGGAGCCTGGTAGGCTGCAGTCCATGGGGTTGCTAAGAGCTGGACACGACTGAGAGACTTCACTTTCACTTTTCACTTTCATGCATTGGAGAAGGAAATGGCAACCCACTCCAGTGTTCTTGCCTGGAGAATCCCAGGGACGGGGGATCCTGGTGGGCTGCCATCTATGGGGTTGCACAGAGTAGGACATGACTGAAGCGACTTAGCAGCAGCTGCAGCATGGATCCCTCTCAGAAGAATGTTTTTAGATATGCAAAATACAATATGTAGAATTACAAAGGAAATAAATCATATTGAAATTCACTTATCAAAATATTAAAAATGGAAATTGTCATATAATTATATATAAGTGCTTGTTATTAATGTATATAACAAGATAGGGATGCAGCTCTGATAACCTCGATAACTTCAAAATAATAATGAGTGTAAAAATATTTAAAGACATCTGTAATAACAGTAATGTGACATAAAACTGTGATTCCTACTGGTGACAAACTCACAGTTACTGCTAATACTATTGTGATCTCTTCTCTGCATGTATAAAAGAAGGAAATCTAAATTTCAGTTAGAGATTGGTGAAAATACAGCTGTAATATTTTCCCTTGAAGTTCATTTATCCTCTGATTTTTCAAGAGTTCCTGTTCTAGACCAGCCATGGTATAATATTAATAACAACAGCAAACACGAATGAGCCTTTACTATATGCAAGGCACAGTGCTAAGGGCTTTACTACCATTTTCCATTTATTCCTCATAGCAAGCCCATGAGGTAGCCTTGCTTTACAGCTCTCAGAGAGATGGAATTAATTTTCCAAGATTACACAGCTGGCAAGTGGAAGAGAATAACAGAAATTTATTTTCTCACAATTCTGGAAACTAGGAGTCTGAAATCAAGGTGTTGGCAGGGTTGTTTTCTTCTGAGAACTCTCTCCTTGCCTTGTAGATGGTCGTCTTCTCCCTGTGTCTTCACATGTTCATCCCTCTGTACGTGTCTATGTCCGAATATCCTCCTTTTAAAGGGACAGTAATATTGAATTAAGGCTCACCATAATGACTGATGCTGAAGCTCCAGTACTTTGGCCACCTGATGCAAAGAACTAACTCATTGGAAAAGACCCTGATGCTGGGAAAGACTGAAGGCAAAAGGAGAAGGGGGCAACAGAGGATGAGATGGTTAGATAGCATCACCAACTCAATGAACATGAGGCTGAGCAAACTCTGGGAAATAGTGAAGGACAGGGGAGCCTGTGCTGCAGTATTTGGGGTTGCAAAGAGTCAGACACGATTTAGCAGTGAAACAACAGCAACGGCAATAAATAATGACCTTGTTTTAATTTAATTACCTCTTTAAAGATCTCATCTCCAAATATAGTCACATTTTGAGGTATAGACAGGATTTCAACATGTGGATTTTGAGGGGGAACACAATATCACCACAACAGATCCCAATTAAAAGGATTCAGATTCAGTAGGTCTGGAGTGGGGACCAGGTATCTATAATTTTAAAAGGTCCCCGGGTGATACTTATAGATAGCCAGGTTTGGGTTCCCAGCCACAAAATTTCTTAGCACAGTGCTTGGACATGGTAGATACTCAATAAAAACTTGTTGATTGATTATGCAAGAGGAAATAAAATACGAAGATGAGCAACTGGGGGAAATTTTAAACTGCCCTCAGGGATCTTCAGGTTGAAGTTAGACAATTAGAGTAATAATATGTTTTGGTGCTCAGTCACCCAGTCATGTCCAACCCTTTGTGACCCCATGGACTGTAGCCCTCCAGGCTCCTCTGTCCATGGAATTCTCCAGGCAGGAGCACTGGAGTGGGTTGCCATTTCCTGCTCCAGGGGTTCTTCCCAACCCAAGGATCAAACCCGTGTCTCCTACATTGGCAGGCGGGTTCTTTACTACTAGCACCACCTGGAAAGCCTAATCTTCCCCATAGGGCTCAAAAAATGGTAATAATTATAATAATTAAAAAAATAGTAGCAGTTGTAATTAATAGTAGTAGCAGCAATAGTATAAGGCCCAGAACGTAAGAATTTATTTTCTAGATCTTCTTAGTGCTCAGGGCTCAGTCATGTCTGATTCTTTGTGGCCCCATAGATTGTAACCTACCAGGCTCTTCTGTCCATGAAATTCTCCAGGCAAGAATACTGGTGTGGGTAGCCATGCCCTCCTCCAGGGGATCTTCCTGACCCATGGATTGAACCTACGAGACATGTAGGTTCAAAGCAGATTCTTTGCCATGGAGCCACCTGGAAGCCACAGATCTTCTTTAAATACTGATTTATTTTACTACAGTTTGGTTTTCCATCCTTCTATCACAAGTAGGATTTACTCTATTTAGAATTGACACATTTTTCTCTTGATTAAATTTGAAATATATATCCCCTCTGGAAGGATGCCAACTAAGCTGGTGACAGGGGTTACTTCTAAGGAGGATGTGGGATTAGGTGTGAGGGGAAAGGAGTGAAGGAGAGGGACTTTTTAGCTTTATCATTTGCCAAAAATCAGTATGTTTTACTAATATAAATTCAAGATTTTTTAAAGTATAAAAGCAATACAAGGACTTCCCTGGTGGCTCAGTGGATAAGAATCCATCTGCCAATGCAGGAGACACAGGTTTGATCCCTGGTCTGGGAAGATTCCACATGTCATGGACCTAACTAAGCCCATGAGCCACAACTACTGAACCTGCTTGCCCTAGAGCCCATGCTTTGCAGTAAGAGAAGGCACCACAAAGAGAAGCCTGTGCACTACAGTGAAGAGTAGCCCCGACTCGACACAACTAAAAAAAGCCCATGCAAAGCAGCAAAGACCTAGTACAGCCAAAAAAAATAGAAAAAGTAATACGAGATTATTTTAGAAAATTGCTATTGCAGGATGGTAAGAAGAAGCCTCAAAATTCACCCACAATTTAGCCGGCCAAGAGCAATTTTTATCTCAACCTCTATCTATCTTTATAGAACTGTTTCATGGTGGTCATGTATTATTGCAATGCAGGAGACCTGGGTTTGATTCCCGGATCGGGAAGATCCCCTGGAGAAGGAAATGGCAACCCACTCCAGTATTCTTGCCTGGAGAATTCCATGGACAGAGGAGCCTGGAAAGCTATAGTCTGTGTGTGTGTGCTAAGTCACTTCAGTCATGTCTGACTCTGCGATGCTATGGACCATAGCCCACCTGGGAAACCCAGTAAAGGGATAATCTCTGGTTTTCTGATCAGTAAAGCCCCTGAAGACAGCTGATAGAAGTCAATCAGAAGCTTTTCTCCTCTTTCTTGGGCACTTATACTGTCTGGATCACAGGGTATATAGGCCACAAGTATGGTCCTCAGTCCAATCCCATCTTCCCACAAGAGCCAGGTCTCCCTTCCTCACTAGCAGTTGATGATCAGTTTCCACACCACCCCCCTCTGCAGTTTCACTAGCTAGTGCAACTCTTAGTGTTCTTGCAGAGCTTCATGGATATTGTACCTCAGGGTTTCCCTGGTGGCTCAGATGGTAAACAATCTGCCTGCAATGCAGGAGACTCTGGTTCGGTTCCTGGGTCAGGAAGATCCCCTGGAGGAGAGCATGGCTACCCATGCCAGTATTCTTGTCTGGAGAATTCCATGGACAGAGGAGCCTGGTAGGCTACAGTCTGCTGCTGCTGCTGCTGCTGCTAAGTCGCTTCAGTCGTGTCTGACTCTGTGCAACCCCATAGACGGCAGCCCACTAGGCTCCTGTGTCCCTGGAATACTCCAGGCAAGAATACTGGAGTGGGTTGCCATTTCCTTCTCCAATGCATGAAAATGAAAAGTGAAAGTGAAGTCACTCAGTCGTGCCCAACTCTTAGCGACCCCATGGACTGCAGCCCACCAGGCTTCTCCGTCCATGGGATTTTCCAGGCAAGAGTACTGGAGTGGGGTGCCATTGCCTTCTCCAAGGCTACAGTCTATGGGGTCACAAAGAGTTGGACACGACTGAGTGACTAACACTTTCACTTTCATGGATATTGTAATAGTCATTTGTAAATGGTGGGCATCAGACATTGCTAGCTTGCTGCCCTATTAACTCAAGAGTTCCCCTGTTTAATCTTGCTAAGCACTTCAGTGAGAAGGCACACAAGTCATTTGCTTTTTCCATGGTTCTTTGTTATTAGCTTTCCACCTCTCTCCATCCTGGGGATCCTGTTTTCACTAGTCCTTTCATTTAACCCAATACAGTAGTCTTCTCCCTCTTCATAAGGAAAAACTGTGTGGTACTTTCCTGAAGCTTTGATCTCCTCTTGAAAGAAGGAGGTAAGGGCAGAAGGAAGCCAACTGAACCTGGAAGCTGGCTGTCAGGGTGTGGGAGTGAGGAAGATGGGGGCCAGGATGATATTTTCTGTCTTCTCTGAACTGAGAATCCAGGCGAATTACAGACATCAAGGCAAAGGAGGGTAACCACCTTGCGGAGATAACTTGTAAGGCTTCTATATTGTTTGTAGATCCCAAGCTACTGATTAGGGGCCCCTAACTTAATATAGTAGAAAAATGGTTTGTGTTGTTGTTGCTGTCTGTTAATATCTTTCCCAAGGTGAATCTCCCTGCACTAGCTTTTTAAATCTTGATGCTGTGCACTCAGATTGATCTATTTACCCTACCTTCCACTCCTTGGAGCATTCTCATTTACCTTTCAGCCACCTCTGGAATTCTGGACTCGGTTTATCTAGCCCTTTGTCACTGCTCTACATGTTGATATTCAGGAAGCCTCTAACTTGTACACAGGCTAGGATCTCAAAGTTCACTCTGGAGTCAATTGTTTGGAAGGTGGCATACATTTTTCCATAGGAGAAAAAAATTGTTATAAATGGTAGTTATATTTCCAGATCAGACCATAAAAGACTTTTTTAAACATTAATGTACTAGAACTGTGGGCCATTTGCGATGAAAAAGTAGAAAATCTTCCTAATTCAGCAAAAACAGGAAGATAGTCCAAGGGAATAAGAAATTCTTCAGTGTGACTGCTGGCTGGCACTGAAATCAAGGAGGTTGAACTAGATGAGGAAAATGGAGAATTCACTCCATTTTGGAGGCTCATAAGGGGACTTTCGGGGACTTGGGAAGGCTACACTAGTTCTTTATTATTTCTAACTTCACTTCAAAACTGATGGCTTTCAGTAATAATGACTGCTATGTACTGAGCATCTACTGTGTGACAGACCTTGTGGTAGACAATTTTCATATTTCTCTTCATTTCACCCTCACAACAGCATGCGTGGGTGCTAAGTCGCTTCAGTCGTGTCCAGCTGTTTGCCACCCTATGGACTGTAGCCCGCCAGGCCCCTCTGTCCATGGGATTCTCCAGGCAAGAATACTGGAGTGGGTTGCCATGCCCTCCTCCAGGGGATCTTCCAGACCTAGGGACCGAATGCAAATCTCTTATATCTCCTGCTTTGACAGGCAGTTTCTTTACCACTAGCACCACCTGGGAAGCGCCCTCACAACAGCACTATGAGGCAAATGGCATAATGACCTTTATTTTACAGATGAGGGAACTGAAGCTCAGAAAGGTCCATAAGCTTGATGAAGGTCATTCACACAGTATAATGGGAAACCGAGTCAGTGGTTTCCCACCCCACAAATTCATGCTTTATAATATGTTACCTGGCCACTCTTTTCTTTTCCTTATCTGGGTATATCATGAGCCCTAAGGCTACCAGCCATAGAGTTGCTTGTTAGCTTACAGTGAAAACAAGGATCAGAGAAATCAAGAAAGGTGGAGGGAGGGAGAAAAGGAAGGAGGAAGGGAGAGAGTTTTGCTAGGCAAAAGTTCACCTAAGAAACCAGTGCTTCTCACTGTACTGTGCATACAAATCACCTGATACTTGTTAAAATGATTATTCAGCAGGTCTGGGTTGGGGCCTGAGCTCCTGCATTCCTAACAAGCTCCCAGGTGATGATGCTACCCTTGGTCCATGGGCAACACTTTGAATTGCAAGACCACACAGAGCCAATGATAAGCAAGCAAACATATTAAGCATCATTAATTCCTTGTTATGAATTTAATCGAGATCAGCTTCTATCAGATCAGATCAGTCGTTCAGTCGTGTCTGACTCTTTGCGACCCCATGAATCACAGCACGCCAGGCCTCCCTGTCCATCACCAACTCCCAGAGTTCACTCAGACTCAAGTCCATCGAGTCAGTGATGCCATCCATCCATCTCATTGTCTGTCGTCCCCTTCTCCTCTTGCCCCAAATCCCTCCCAGAATCACAGTCTTTTCCAATGAGTCAACTCTTCCCATGAGGTGGCCAAAGTACTGGAGCTTCAGCTTTAGCATCATTCCTTCCAAAGAAATCCCAGGGCTGATCTCCTTCAGAATGGACTGGTTGGATCTCCTTGCAGTCCAAGGGACTCTCAAGAGTCTTCTCCAACACCACAGTTCAAAAGCATCAATTCTTCGGCGCTCAGCTTCTGTACTAAACACTTATTATTCTCTTTTCTCCTGTAGACTGTCATAGGTCATTGTCTCTGCTTTGGGTCTGCCTGTCTGTTTCAACTTATGCTCAACTACTTTTTAAAATACAAGTGTTAAAGACATATGAGCATCTTTTACTACTTGGAGCCCTAAGCAGCCTCAATCAAGCATTACTTTCTCTTGGCCCAAGCCATATCTCTGGCCATGAGGTCCAGACCTCAACAGCTACTCTCAGCTTTCTCTCTCCTGCTAGGAACAGTCTTATAAGGGTGAGGCGTGTAACACTGCTGTCCCAGCTCTTTCTAATTTCCTTCCTCAGAGCTACTGCCTTCATCTGCAGCAGGAAACAGCATGGCTTTTTGAAGAGTCCAAATCTTTATTTCTTCCGCATAGTTGAAATAATACCAAGCATTGATTTAAGGCAGCCATTGAAAAAGTTCTTTGCAGAGTACTCCTGCTAATTCCAGAAGACTAGTAAAATTTGTTTCCCTGGAAGATTATTTGATTTATTTTGCCACCTTCTCTCCTCCCTCCCCTTAGGATTTGATTGTGATCATTTTGAGCCATTCTTCAAGTTTTTCTTCTATTTTTAGATGCTCTGACTCATTCTTCCCCAATACCAAGAGGCAGGGAGGGCCTTCTATTCTAGCCAAGCTCTACTTTATAAAGTAGGAAATAGTCTCTCACAATGTCTACAAATCAACTTGATGATCTGTGGCCCGAAATAACTCCATTGCTTTTCCATCTTCTCTCTCCAACTGTGGCCTCTCTGACTCCCTTTTCAGGTAGGTATTCATCCAATCTTCACTTGAATATACTAGGTAGGTTCACATTTCTCCATTGGATAAATGAAAAGCCATGCATAAAAAAGATTTGCAGTCTTCTCCTTGTAACTTCTATCCATTAATCTTACTTTGACCATAGGGAGCAGAAATAACCCTTCAAATGTATCATGACACTAGCCATATCTTCCTGTAAAGGTTAACTATCTCTTTGCTAGACTAAATATGCCCAGTTGCTAATCAATTCACTATAGTTTGTAAATGCTCATGTTAAAATAAGGCACCTAGGAGTGGGTGTAGTGTGGTTTGAACTGAGCTTAGTACATTAGGAGTGTTCCTTCTTATGATCTTCTAATGTGATTTTACTATTGTGTTGGCTTTAAAAAGTCACTTCTTCACATTTGTTGAGAACCTCCTTTGGGTCCAGGAGATGGCATAGCTACCTTCTTCCCAGGCTTCTTCCTCATATCCACTGCCCTCCAGGTCTCTCACTTATTGAGGATCTCGGCATCTCACTTATAGTCTCCCCAACTCTGGCCCTTATCCTGAGTGACTTTAATGTCCTTGTAAATGACCCATGTCCACGTTTCATCTTTTCCATTTCCTGCCCTCACCCCACCCTGCCACAGAGTTGCATCCCTACATGTCCTACCTCCTTTCTTCTTACATTGCAGGAACTGCTTATGATTTGGAGCCTATTCTCTCTCACCTCCTTGACCTCTCTTCTTCAGTCATCACCTCACTCGTCTATATCTTCAACCACTCTTTGTCTTTTTACTGGCTGTTTCTCCATCAGCATTTAGATATGCATGACTTTCTCCTATTACAAAAGAAACAGACATGGACCTAGACATTATCATACTAAGTGAAAGAAGTCAGAAAGACAAAAATCCTATGATATCACAAATATATGGAATCTAAGAAATTGATACAAATGAATTATTTACAAAACAGAAACAGACTCACAGACATTGAAAACAAACTTATAGTTGCCAAAAGGGAAAGGTGGGGGGAGGGATAAACTAAGAGTTTGGGATTCATAGATACAAACTACTATATAGAAAATAGATAAGCAACAAGATCCTACTGTATAGCACAGAGAACTATAGTCAATATCTTATAATAAACTATAATGGAAAAGAATCTTAAAAAGAATATACATATATTTGTATGTGTACATTCATATGGGCTTCTCTGGTGACTCAGACAGTAAAGAATCCACCTGCAATGCAGGAGACCTAGGTTCAATCCCTGGGTTGGGAAGATCCCCTGGAGGAGGTCATGGCAACCCACTCTAGTTTCTTGCCTGGAGCATTCCACGGACAGAGGAGCCTGGTAGGCTACAGTCCATGGGGTCTAAGAGTTGGACATGACTGAGCAACCAACACAACAACAATACATACATGTATATACATACATACATAATATATATGTTAGTATGCATGTATATATGTATGTGTGTGTGTGTGTGTGTGTGTATATATATATATATATATATATATATATATACTTGAATCATGTTGTTGTATACCAGAAACTAATACAGCATTGTAAATGAATTATACTTCAATTAAAAAAAAAAAAGAAGCTAACTCTCCTTTGGCTCTATCTTTAACTGGTGCTCACCCTATTTCTTTCCACCCACTATCACAGATGCCTTTCAAAAGAATAGTCTACACTCATTATCTCCATTTCCTCACCTCCCATTCAAAAGCCAGCCCTGCCTCCCTCCACATCCCACCTCCCACCCCCCACCCCCTGCCCAGTCTGCCTTTTCTGATCCCAGAACACCACTGTTACTGCTCTTGTTAAGGAAACTAATGACATCCTGATTGCCAAATCCAATGAACAATTTTAAGTCTTTGTTTTAACAGACCTCTGTTTACTGGACATCGTGCTGCTGCATTTAACATCTCACTCTCACTCCATTTCTGTCCTCATGCCTCTCTTGAAAGTGTCTACTCCTTGGCTTTGGTGATGCTGCTCCTCTCCTGATTCTCCTCATTCTTCCCTAGTTACTCCTTTATATGCTTCTTTGTGGACTCTACCTCTGCCACCCTTTAAATGCTGGTCTTTCCCAGGATTTTTCTGATTCTATACCTTTCCCCAAACTGTAGAAAATTCTTCAAGAGATGGGAATACCATACCACCTGACCTGCCTCTTGAGAAACCTGCATGCAGGTCAGGAAGCAACAGTTAGAACTGGACATGGAACAACAGACTGGTTCCAAATAGGAAAAGGAGTACGTCAAGGCTGTATATTGTCAGCCTGCTTATTTAACTTATATACAGGGTACATCACGAGAAACGCTGGACTGGATGAAGCACAATCTGGAATCAAGATTGCCAGGAGAAATATCAATAACCTCAGATATGCAGATGACTCTACCGTTATGGCAGAAAGCGAAGAACTAAAGAGCCTCTTGATGAAAGTGAAAGAGGAGAGTGAAAAAGTTGGCTTAAAACTCAACATTCAGAAAACTAAGATCATGGCATCCGGTCCCATCACTTCATGGGAAATAGATGGGGAAACAGTGGAAACAGTGACAGACTTTATTTTCTTGGACTCCAAAATCACTGCAGATGGTGACTGCAGCCATGAAATTAAAAGACACTTGCTCCTTGGAAGAAAAACTATGACCAACCTAGGCAGCATATTAAAAAGCAGAGACTTTACTTTGCCAATAAAGGTCCATCTAGTCAAGGCTATGGTTTTTCCAGTAGTCATGTATGGATGTGAGAGTTGGACTATAAAGAAAGCTGAGTGCCGAAGAATTGCTGCTTTTGAACTGTGGTGTTGGAGAAGACTCTTGAGAGTCCCTTGGACTGCAAGGAGATCCAACCAGTCAATCCTAAAGGAAATCAATCCTGAATGTTCATTGGAAGGACTGATGTTGAAGCTGAAACTCCAATACTTCGGCCACCTGATGTGAAGAAATGACTCATAGGAAAAGACCCTGATGCTGGGAAAGATTGAGGGCAGGAGGAGAAGGGGACGACAGAGGATGAGATGGTTGGATGACATCACTGACTCGATGGACATGAGTTTGAGCAAGCGCCGGAAGTTGATGATGGACAGGGAAGACTGGTGTACTGTAGTCCATGGGGTCGCAAAGAGTCAGACATGACTGAGCAACCGAAGTGAACTGAACAATGTTTTAAGGACTGTGAAAAGTGAAAATGAAAGTCGCTCAGTTGTATCCAACTGTTTACAACCGCTCGGACTGTAGCCTGCCAGGCTCCCCTGTCCATGTGATTCTCCAGGCAAGCATACTGGAGTGGGTATCCATTCCCTCTTCCAGGGGATCTTCCTGACCCAGGGATCAAACCTGGATCTCCTATGCCTCTGGCATTGGCAGGCAGATTCTTTACTGTCTGCGCCACCAGGGAAGCCCCTTTAAGCACTATGATAGGTGTTTTCCCCTATGACATTGTTACAGCACTTGCTTCAAGGTACATGTTTTGATCCCCAGTTTACAGATGAGGAAACTGAAATCACTATGGTTAACTACTTTACTGAGGGTCACATTGATAATAAGTCATGAAGCTTAGGTTTGAACTGAGGTCTTTTGACTTCAAAATTTATGCTTGATTCATGACACTACAAGAGTCAGCCTGAAATCAGGAGATGCAGGTTTGATCCCTGGGTCAGGAAGATCCCCTGGAGAAGGAAATGGCAGCCCATTCCAGTATTCTTGCCCTGAAAATTCCATGGACAGAGGAGCCTGGTGGGCTATAGTCCATGGGGTTGTAAGGAGTAGGACATGACTTAGCAACTAACACTTTCACTGTTTTTTCTACTTTTCACAACACTACATTGGTTAAAAGGGATGTCTTCACTGCTGACTGCCAGGCAAGGTATTCTCCAAGGTTGACTTGAATTCCTAGTGCTAGTACCTAGTGCTCACTGTTCCCCAAGGCAGCCATTCCATCTTTGGACATCCATATTATGACCATTTTTAAAGCTCTTGTTTGTAGGAAGCCAAAATTATAAATGAGCTGAACAAGACACAGCCAAGAATAGAGCTTTTTGGCTCACTCCTACAACTTCCCTTCATGTATGATACCAAATCATTCATTTGTTCAACTAGTTACAGGCTCATCGCAACAAACAGCTGGGGCACCCAGCCTATATTTTACTATCTCATCAACAAGGAAAATATGGGAAACTTTGCCTAATGCCTGGATGAATTGCAATCCACTATAGATATCACAGTCTCTGATCGGCCAATCTAGTAACCAGATCCAAAAAAAAAAAAAAAAAGGAAATGAAGTCTGGGAGGGATATTTGTTTTTAAAAGGGGCAATTTGTCAATGACTCAAAGTAATGAGTTTCCAGCAGAAAGTTTCCAGAGTTTCAAACGTCACTGAAAGGCTGTCAGGAAGATTTGGGGGCAGTGGGCTTCTTGCTGCTGCTGCTGCTACTGCTCTTCAAATGACATCTAAATAAGCAGAGGCTCCCATTTTTATTGCTTTGAATGGTACAGCACTGTTGTTTGCACCTGGTTTTATTTAGGCTCCCATTTCAGTTTTCTATGCTTTTATTTTTCTTTGAGTTCTACTCTTGCACATGTTTCTTCTGTCTGGCTTGTTCCCTAAATTTCTATATTCTCCCCTCCCCCAAAACACACACACACACACACATGCACACACCCTCCTTGTCATTTGAGAATCAGTGTACCCAACCTTCCCTCTGGACACCCTCTCTGGTGCCTCCAAACTGAATAACTGTTCCTCCTCCTGTGTGATGTAGTGGAAAGTGCACACAATGTCTATCACAAAGTCGATGCCCAATAAACGTTTGTTTCATTCTCTCTTTCCCCATGTATATCATTAAAACAGTATGGATCACACCATATTGTATTCTCTTGTTTGCTTGTCCCCTGCAATCTAGTCAATTCTGAACTCATGCGTTCTTTCATTCAAGAGGTATTTATTGCATGTTTACTGTGTGTGCAAGTCATTGTTCATGCTAGTTGCTGGGGATACAATAATTTCTGAAAATCATACTTACACTGTCTTTTTCATTTTTTCACTCATAGCACTTTGCATAGTGCCTGGCAAATAAAGATTGCTCATGGTAGGTTTGGTAAGAGAATGCATTTCCTCAGAAGAGTTTCTCCAAGTGTGGTCCCTAGACGGTTTGCATCTAGATCACTGAAGGGCTCAGGTTACATGTTAAATGTCAGTTTTTGTTCTAGATCTACTGAGTCAGAATCTCTTAAGGGCGGACTTCAGGAAGTTGCATTTCAGTCTAGTTTGCAGATATTTCTTTCCCACTAAAATTTGGGAACCACTGCAAAATAGGAGTCAGGGGAGGGGGGAGAACTAATGCATATTTTTGAAAAGTGTAGCTAAAACCAGTTGAATCATGTTTAATGCCTCCAACTACAGTAAGAACATTTAGTAAAGGGGGAAAAAGGCATTCATTAAAATTATCTGGGAAGGGTTTTTAAATAGACTTGGAATATTCAATTAATTATATTAAAGTTCTAAAGTCTAAGATAATAAGTGAAATTATTGCTAATAAAATCTAATCTTAATTTAGATCAAAGTTTGTGATGCCAGAGAGTTTTCATTTTTATATAATTACTTGTATACTGAGGGCTTCCCTGATAGCCCAGTTGGTAAAGAATCCACCTGCAATGCGGGAGACCTGGGTTCAATCCTTGGGTTGGGAAGATCCCCTGGAGAAGGGAAAGGCTACCCACTCCAATATTCTGGCCTGGAGAATTCCATGAACTGTATAGTCCATGGGGTCTCAAAGAGTCAGACACGACTGGGTGACTTTCACTTTCCCTTTTCACTTCACTTGTGTACTTGACAATGTATAGAGATTTTGCCTAATTCAACAGTATAATATAGTGATTGCCATATTATAGGCCTGAATCACAAATTTGTTATTTTAAATTATGAGAGTATGTCACAACTATATTGGTGCTTTGGGCCTTGGTTAGGTATGTTTTATCTGATGCATAGTCCTTGATCAGGAATGGTGGTAGTGTTCATTCTCCATGAAAATTTGATTCATTTTACCATTTTATGCTGTATTTTCCTGGAGGGTACTGTTATTAAATGTGTTCTTTGGTAATAGATGAGGTATGTACAACATCTGAGTCAACCTAAGGCAGCATAACTTCCCTTTCAGGAAGACTTGCAAAACTGGATTTTATGACCATGTTCCTGGGACTTGGAACTTACCATTTTTGGTTTGCCTTGATGTGATTTTCACAGTCAAGAGCTGAGGTTGTCTATGCCTCTGGATGCAAACCTCAAATACACATGTTTGTATTTCAGTTTCCCTCCTTGTAACCTTACTTTCTTTAAAATTTAATTTTGGGCTTCTTTGGTGGTGTCACTACTGCTAAGCTGGATCAGGAACCGCCCTGATGGTGCCCACATGGCGCCACGTCCAATGACCTAAGCATTCTGTGCAATGACTCCTCCCTGGAGCTGAGCGAGTACTGGGACCAGAAGTTTAGTGGTGACAACGATGAGCAAGAAAGATTACTGATAGAAAGCTCCACACTTTATGTGGGGAATCTTTCTTTTATACAACCAAAGAGCAAATATATGAGCTCTTTAGTAGGTGCGGTGACATCGAGAATGTTTATATGGGCCTGGATAAAATAAAGAAAATGGCCTGTGGTTTCTGTTTCATAGAATACTTTAACAGAGCTGAGGCCGAAAATGCCATGCAATTTCTAAATGGCACCAGCCTAGATGACCATATTATCTGCACAGATTGGGATCTAGGCTTTAGAGAGGGCAGACAATATGGCCGTGGTCAATCTGGGGGCCAGTTAGGAGATGAGTTTCATGAAGACTTCAATGTTGATAGAGGAGGTTTTGGAAAACAGGCTCAGGTCCCTGGTAGGAGAGGAATCCATTCAAAAAGTCTTTGTTAAAGAACAATGCCAGGCCAGCAAATAGCCCATTTCATAACAAATTTAAATTAGTTTATTTGCTGGGCAGAAGCCCTATTGATGTATTTTTCTCTCTGAAATGATATTAAATGGTGCAAACAAAAATAGTCTCTTGTTCTTATCTTAATTTTGAGACTGGTTGTCAGGTTACCAGTTTGATCATCAGGTGGTCAAAAGTGAAATGTCCTTCAGGAATAAATTAGCTATGTGAGATACGAGTCATGAAAAGTACAACTTCCCATTCAGGAAGATTTCAGATAACCATGTTCCCAGAACCTGAAATGATCATTTTGTAGACTTTGCATAAAATAAAGTCAAATAATTGGAAACAATTTAAAAAGCCATTAAAGGAATGTAAGCACATTATTATAAAGTATTAAAAAAAATCCGGAGGAGACTATAAGGAAAGCAAAAATCCTCCTGCCCCTCCTCTTCCTACTCTAGGCCTATTCCCTTGGTAATAACTTTCAGTTATTTTAGCAGCTTGTTTTCGTATCTTATGGCAGAAAGTGAAAAAGAACTAAAGAGCCTCTTGATGAAGTTGGCTTAAAACTCAACATTCAGAAAACTAAGATCATGGCTTCCCGTCCCATCACTTCATGGCAAATAGATGGGGAAATAATGAAAACAGTGACAGACTTTATTTTTTTGGACTCCAAAATCACTGCAGCCATGAAATTAAAAGACACTTGCTCCTCGGAAGAAAAGCTATGACCAACCTAGACAGCATATTAAAAAGCAGAGACATTACTTTACCAACAGAGGTCTGTCTAGTCAAAGCTATGGTTTTTCCAGTAGTCATGTATGGATGTGAGAGTTGGACTATAAAGAAAGCTGAGCACCAAAGATTGATGCTTTTGAACTGTGGTGTTGAAGAAGACTCTTGAGCGTCCCTTGGACTGCAAGGAGATCCAACCAGTCCATCCTAAAGGAAATCAGCACTGAATATTCATTGGAAGGACTGATGCTGAAGCTGAAACTCCAATATTTTGGCCACTTGATGCAAAGAACTGACTCATTGGAAAAGACCCTTATGCTGGGAAAGATTAAAGGCAGGAGAAGGGGACGACAGAGGATGAGATGGTTGGATGACATCACTGACTTGATGGACATGAGTTTGAGCAAGCCCCAGGAGTTGGTGATGGACAGGGAAGCCTGGTATGCTGCAGTCCATGGGGTCACGAAGAGTCAGACATGACTGAGCAACTGAACTAAATGACTATGGTATCTTTCCTGGTAGTTTTCTCCATATTTCTAAATAACATGACTACTTACACTGTTTATTTTAATTTTAAATGTCATCTGTTGACTTTCTGCTTTCAGAGATGAGGATGTAGCTCAGTTACACCCCCACTGGTGCTTCTCTTCTCTCAATTCTCTCAATATACTTTACAACATTTTACTTACATTTTATATTGTTAAAACATAGGTTAGGTTATGCTGCAGTGACAAACAACCCCAAAAGCCTTAGTGGCTTAAAATCACTGAAGTCTGTTCCTTAAACTACATTCTCATTGCTGATTGCCTGGGGGTTCTGCTCCATGCCATGATCATCCTCCTCTAGGGGCCCAAAAGGCTTATCTACTATCAGTCATGTGAATCAGTTATGGTAATTCCCTCTTTATTGTTAGTGATTGGTTTAGGAATCCAGGCTTAAGCCAATCAGAGGTTTACAATCCCATGAGATTAGTTATTAATAAGGCCATAGGTGGACAATGACCAATGGGGACCCCAGTAAGACAGAAATGAAGGATTTTTAATTTATATTTGAATGAACCATTGGCTTTCTCCTTCCCACTGCATATGAATAAGTATGTGTACAGTGATTGCTACAAATGGCCTTCTTACAACCACAAGAGAAACAAGCCCTAGGATGAATTGGGCTCTTTAGATGATGGGAAGAAGAACCAAAGCAACTGTGTCTTTCATGAAATTACCCAGATGCTGAATCAACTAGCCTTGTAGCACACACTATGTCTGGATATCCTATTATGTGAGATAATACAGTATTTTATTCTGTAAACCAGCTTGTTGACATGCAGCTGAAAGTACTCTGATACCGATTACTTTTTCTTAATTTTATTCTTGTATAAAGGATTTAAACTGTTTTCTTATGAACCCAAACATACCTCTCCAGGGTTCATGACCTTTCATCTGGGAATTTCTATAAAATCCCCATCTTACTCTTGATTTCTTCACCCTGTGTCCTCATGTTATTCTCATCAGTAACATACTTTCCTGAGTAGGAGAAGAAAGGGAATGTCAATTTTTATGACTATTAAGTTCTGGGCATTTTGAGGGAGGCTTTAAAACACAATTTCATTTATTCTTAACAACTCTATGCCCCTTACATAGTTGAGAAAACAGAGGCTCAGAGAGGTAAGGGCACCAACTAGTAAGTGGCAGAGCTGGGGTTCAAACCAAGGAGTCTCCATCGAAGGTGGTGTTAAGCAGGGTACTCTATTATCTCTTTCCCTTATCTTCAGTCAGGACGGGAGGTCCAAACCTCTATTAGAGTTTTCTTTCTCCAGAAATTGTCCCACTGACTACATCATATCTGAGCTCTCTTTCCCTCAAGCAAGCTTCTCAAGCCTTTCTGTCTTGATGTCGAGAACGCCACCCAGCCATATTTATTTTTACTCTCTGGGAGAAAGAGGAGCACCTGACATGCATTTCTGGCCAATTTAGCTTACTCTGCATACAGCAATGGAGTTTACTGAGTTTTTAGTGTCTCCTCTTTGCAACTTCCCTAAAATAGAAAAAGAGACTTTTCAAGTCATGGGATTAAAATTTTGTTTTTATCACAGGATGTTTCTGGAGGAGTACCTTGGCATATCTCCCAGCCACTCCTCCTAGTGGCTACCCACTTAGCCTGCTCCCAAATATGTCTTTAAGCATTTAACAATGTCTTATGAAACATACTGTCAGTTAAGTTAAAGGAACTTTCATACTGTGTGGCTAGAGGACTCTTCCAGTAGTTCTTACAATATAACATATTCTTCAAAATCATGTTGAATAAATCAGTAGACTAAAGGATAAAAGTCACATGATAATCTTAATAGATGCAGAAAAAATATTTGAAAAAAATTCAATTCCCTTTGCACGACAAAAATGACCAACAAAATAGGAATAGAACAGAACCTCCTCACTCTGATAAAGGGTATCTATGAAAACCCCATAGTCAATGGTGAAAAACTGAAAGTTTTCCCTCTAAGATCAGGAACAGTAGACTTTTGTTCAATATTCTGCTGAAGATTTTAAGCTAAGACTAATTAGGCAAGAAAATGAAAGAAAAGTCATTCATATTGAAAAGGAAAAAGTAAAATTCTTTATTTGTAGGTTGCATGATCTTGTAGAGAGAAAATCCCAAGGAGTCCACTAAAAAGAGAACTACTAGAGCTAATAGCTCAGCAAAGTTTCAGGAGATAAAATCAATATACAAAAATCAATTGCACTTCTATGAACTGGGAATAAAAAATCCAAAATGAAATTAAGAAAGCAATTCCATTTAAAATAGCATAAAAAGGAATAAAATACTTAGAAAAAAACACAAGAAGTGTCTAATTTGCACTCTGAAAACTACAAAATATTGTTTGAAAGAAATTGAAGAAGGCTTAAATAAATGGAAAAAATATCCCATATTGGAAGACTTATTAATATTGTTAAGAGGACAATATCTCTCAAATTGATCAGTAGCTTAAATCCAATTCCTATTGAAACCCCAGCTGGCATTTTTTTTTTTTAAAGAAATCGACAGGCTGATCCAAAAGCTCATATGGAAATGTAATAGAATAGCTAAAAAAAAAAAAATCTTGAAAAAGAAGAACCAAGGGGAGCGGTCCTAAGATGGCAGAGGAATAGGATGGGGAGACCAATTTCTCCCCCTCAAATTCATCAAAAGATCATTTGAACGCTGAGCAAATTTGAACACTGAGCAAAACAACTTCTGAATGCTGGCAGAGGACACCAGGCACCCAGAAAGGCAGCCCATTGTCTTTGAAAGGAGGTAGGACAAAATATAAAAGATAAAAAGAGAAACAAAAGAGTTAGGGATGGAGACCCATCCCAGCGAGGGAGTTGTGAAGGAGGAGAAGTTTCCAAACACCAGGAAACCCTCTCACCAGCGGGTCTGTGGGGAGTTTTGGAATCTCAGAGGGCAACATAACCAGGAGGGGAAAAAAACACCCACAGATTACGTGCCCAACCACAACTCCCAGCAGAGAAGTAGCCCAGACACTCGCGTCCACCACCAGCAAGCAGGGGCTGAACAGGGAGGCATGGGTTGCATGCTTAGGGTAAGGACTGGGCCTGAATGCCCTGAGGACAATCTGAGGGAGCTAACATGAGATAGCAACCCAAACTGAGATAGCCAGAGAGAGAGAGAAAAAAAAAGAGAGAACTTTCCCACGAAAAGCTCTAACCTAAGGAACTGCTGGGTCCATTCACAGAACAAAGGACTGAGTGAATACCAGAGGAGAGCTAGCTGGCTGTTGACTGGCCCATCCCCCACCAAAGGCAGAGAAGTGGGCAAGCGACAGTCAGAGCCTAAAGGTGAGGGGCAATCTCGGCCCCAGAGACGGCATCCTCTACCAAACTGTGAGCAGGCTCCCAGTTGCTAACCAAGTCTTCTTGGGATCTTGGACGGTTGACATCCACCAGGAGGGTCACAGCCAGAGATCAGCTCCCCAGAGGAGACACATGGCACACCTGAGATGGTGCTCCTACTGCACACCTAGGAAACTGAGTGACTGGGACTGTGGAGGTGATAAGATGCACCATCCACCTGGGGAGAGTGTGCTTGCCAAGCACCTCGTCGCCTGAGATGCTCAGACCTGGGAAGGGCACACAACACAGGCCCAACCTAGTCTGCCTTTGTGGAGTACCTGAGAACCTGAAGCTGAGTGGCTTAGACCTGGGAGGTGCACAAAACTCAGGGCCCGCTTTAGACAGTTCCCCTGCAGAGCAACCTGGAGCCTGAGCAGTGTAGACCGGGAAAGCACACACGCCATGAGTGGGGACAAACCCAATGTAGCCCAGACACTACAAGCATTCCCCAACACACCAGTGGGATTTGTTTGCAGTGTTCCTCCCTCCCCACAGCACAACTGAACAAGTGAGCCTAAATAAGTGTCCACCTTCACCCCCTTGTGTCAGGGCAGAAATTAGACACTGAAGAGACTTTCAAACAGAGGAAGACAAAATAAACAAAGAAGAGGGAAGCGCTTTGGAAGTGACAGGTGCAACAGATTAAAACCCTGTAGTTAGCACTGACTACATTGGAAAGGGCTTATAGACCTTGAGAAGAAGTATAAGCTGGAACAAGGAACTGTCTGGAACTGAACTGACCCCACACTGCCCTCAACAACTCCAGAGAAATTCCTAGATATTTTTACTATTATCATTTTTTAAACATTCTCCATTCACCTAGATGTTTTATCATCAGTGCGGTATTGATGGACAAGTCTTGAGGCTACTGTAAGAATAAGACTGAAAACCAGAGGCAGGAGGCTTAAATCCAAAACTTGAGAACACCAGAAAACTCCCAACTCCAGGGAACATTAATCAACAAGAGCTCATCCAAAAGCCTCCATACCTACACTGAAACCAAGCTCCACCCAAGAGCCAACAAGTTTCAGAGCAAGACATACCAAGCTAATTCTCCAACAATGCAGGAACATAACCATACTCATTAAAATACAGGCGGCCAAAGTCACACCAAACACCTAGATACCTCAAAACTCACTACTGGACACTTCATTGCACTCCAGAGAGAAGAGATCTAGCTCTACTCACAAGAACACTGATGCAAGCTTCCCTAGCCAGGAAACCTTGACAAGCCACTCGTCCAACCCCACCCACAGGGAGGAACCTCCACAATAAAGAGGAACCACAGACTTCCAGCATACAGAAAGGCCACCCCAAACACAGCAATCTAAACAAGATGAAAAGGCAGAGAAATATTCAGCAGGTAAAGGAACATGATAAATGCCCACTAAACCAAACAAAAGGGGAGGAGATAGGGAGTCTACCTGAAGAAGAATTCAGAATAATGATAGTAAAAATAATCCAAAATCGTGAAAACAAAATGGAGTTACAGATAAATAGTCTGGAGACAAGGATTGAGAAGATGCAAGAAATGTTTAACAAGGACCTAGAAGAAATAAAAAATTCCTGGGTGTTCATTGGAAGGACTGATGTTGAGGCTGAAGCTCCAATACTTTGGCCACCTGATGTGAAGAACTGACTCATTTGAAAAGACCCTGATGCTGGGAAAGATTGAGGGCAGGAGGAGAAGGGGACAACAGAGGATGAGATGGTTGGATGGCATCATTGACTCGATGGACATGGATTTGGGTAGACTCCAGCAGTTGGTGACGGAGAGGGAGGCCTAGCATACTGTGGTTCATGGGGTCGCAAAGAGTCGGACATGACTGAGTGACTGAACTGAACTGAATAGCCAACGAAACAACTGACAAAGAATTAACCTGAAAAATATACAAGCAGCTCATGCAGCTCAATTCCAGAAAAATAAACGACCCAATAAAAAACGGGCCAAAGAACTAACAGACATTTCTCCAAAGAAGACATACAGATGGCTAACAAACACATAAGAAGATGCTCAACATCACTCATTATCAGAGGAACGCAAATCAAAACCACAATGCGGTACCATCTCATGACAGTCAGAATGGCCGCTATCAAAAAGTCTACAAACAGTAAATGCTGGAGAGATGTGGAGAAAAGGGCACCCTCTTACACTGTTGGTGGGAATGGAAACTAGTACAGCCACTATGGAGAACAGTGTGGAGATTCCTTAAAAAACTGGAAATAGAACTGCCATATGACCCAGCAATCCCACTGCTGGGCATACACACCGAGGAAACCAGAGCTGAAAGAGACACTTGTACCCCAATGTTCATCGCAGCACCATTTACAATAGCCATGACATGGAAACAACCTAGATGCCCATCGGCAGTCAAATGGATAAGAAAGCTGTGGTATGTATACACAGTGGAATATTACTCAGCTATTAAAAAGAATTCATTTGAATCAGTTCTAATGAGGTGGATGAAACTGGAGCCTGTTATACAAAGTGAAGTAAGTCAGAAAGAAAAACACCAATACAGTATACTAATGCATATATATGGAATTAAGAAAGATGGTAACAATGACCCTATATGTGAGACAGCAAAAGAGACACATATGTAAAGAACAGTCCTTTGGACTCTGTGGCAGAAGGCAAGGGTGGGATGATTTGTGAGAATAGCATTGAAACATGTATATTATCATATGTGAAACAGATCGCCAATCCAGGTTCAATGCATGAGACAGGGTGCTCAGGGCTGGTGTGCTGGGATGACCCTGAGGGATGGGATGGGGAGGGAGGTGGGAGGGGTGTTCAGGATGGGGAACACATGTACACCCATGGCTGATTCATGTCAATGTATGGCAAAAACCACTACAATATTGTAAAGTAATTGGCCTCCAATTAAAATAAATTAATTAAAAAATATAGTCTGGGAGAGGTGGAGGAAAAAAAAAAAGAAGAACCAAGTTGGAAGGTTTACACTTACTGATTTCAGAACATACTACAAATAAACAGTAAACAGGACAATGTTGTACTGACATAAGAATAGACGCATAGATCAATGGGCTTCCCTGGTGGCTCAGATAGTAAGGAATATGCCCTCAATGCAGGAGACCCCGGTTTGATCCCTGGGTCAGGAAGATCCCCTGGAGAAGGAAATGGCAACCCACTCCAGTATTCTTGCCTGGGAAATCACATGGACAGAGGAGCCTGGTGGGCTACAGTTCATGGGGTCACAAAGAGTCAGACACAGCCGAGTGACTAAGCACCTAGTGCTCGATTCTGCCCACCTGATAGATCAACTAGAATAGAATTGAGAGTCCAGAAGTAAACTTTCACATTTACAGCCAAATTATTTTTGTCAATGAGGGAAAAGATAGCCTTGAAAGCAAGTGGGACAGGAACAACTTTAAATGGATATCCACATGCAAAAGAGTAAAGTTGATTATCATATACCATACACAGAAATTAATTTTAAATGTGTTAATAGCTAAAACTATAAAACTCTTAGGAGAAAACATAAATCTTCAAGACTTTGGCATAGGCAATGATTTCTTAGATATGGCACCAAAAGTCAAATAAAAATTAGATAATTGAATATCATCAAAAATTTACAACTTTTCTGCTTCAAAGGACACCACTAGAAAAGTAGAAGACAATCCACAGAATGGGAGAAACATTTTGTAAATCATATATCTAATAAGGAACTTGTATCTAGAATATATAAAGAATTCTTACAATTGAACTAAAAAGACCAAAAAATTTTATAAATGGGCAAAGGAGATGAATAGACATTTTCTCCAAAGAAGAAAAACCCATGGTCAATAAGCACATGAAAAGATATTCAGTATCCTTAGCAATAAGAGAAATGCAAAGCACAGCCACAGTAAGATACTACTTCACAAACTGCAACCAAAAAGTCAGATTCTCATAACAAATGTCAATGAGGATATAGAGAAACTGGAACCCATATACATTGCTGATGGGAATATAATGTGGTACGGTTGCTTTGAAAATAGTCTGGTAGTTCCTTGGAATGTTAAACAAAGTGTTACCAAATGACCTAGCAATTCTTCTCAGAGTTATATACCCAAGAGAAATGAAAACATGTACACACAAAAATTTGTACATGAATGTTCATAGTACCAATTGTTCTAGCACCAATGTTCATAGCACCATAGCATAAATTAGAGCCCAAAAGTGGAAACCACTCAAACATCCATCTACTAGTGAATGGATAAATAAATGTGGTATATCCATACAATAAAATATCATTTGGCCCCAAAAAGAAGTGAAGTTGCACATGCACATTATCCTGAGAGACGCCAGTAAAAAATGAAATGTGAAATGTCCACAGTAGATAAATCCATAGAGACAGAAAAGCAGATTAATATTTGCCAGGATCCAGGGAGTTGGTGGGGAATGATCACTATTGGGTATGAGATTTCTTTGGAGGGTAGTGAAAATGTTCCAAATTGATTGTAGTGATGTTTGCACAACTCTGTGAATATATTAAAGCCTTTAAATGCATGAATTGTTTGGTATGTAACATATCTCAATAAAGCTATTTTTAAAAATCACATTGAATAAAAATTTGTTGGATATGAACAGATACAGGGATAGGCAGGCTATTTTATCTGTGTATATCCTGGTAGTATTGAAGGCTTCTTCAATTTAAAATTTCTTACATAAGGCTTACCTTCCCTATAACCCTACTTTTACCTGCAACCCACCCTCTTCCTATTTGCATTCCTTGATGGGTTTTGCTATTGTACTAGCACACCAACACTCTCCTTTGTGGAGAGGGAGGATGCATATTTAGTCAGATACTTGGATTCATTTCTATATTCTGTTCTAGGACAGCTGTCCCTTTGTCCTGGAAAGGATAGGGCACTGGACCAATATCTGATCTCAATCCAGGGATAACTGGAAAGGATATATAATGCTACCTTTAAATCACCTCCTCCCTGAAAGACACTTTCTCTGTCCTCTTGATGCTCTCGGATTTATTTATTTATTTATTTGCAACTGGACAATGAGATTTTCATCTTCACCAAATTTCCAGACTGAAACCACCCCACCCAGAACTTTAACTAGCTGTCCCCAGTGGGTATAAATTGGGCACAAGATACAAAATAATGAGTTGAAATGGCCTTATACCTCACCTCATGTGTGGATGCTAAGTCGCTTCAGTGTGTCCAACTCTTTGAGACCCTATGGATTATAACCCGTTGGGCTCCTCTGTCCATGGAATGTCCTCTGTCCATTCTCCAAGCAAGAATATTGGAGTGGGTTGCCATGCCCTCCTCCAGAGGATCTTCCTGACCCAGGATCGAACCCATGCTTGTTACATCTCCTGCATTGGCAGGCGAGTTCTTTACCACTAGCGCCACCCGGAAGCCCATCTTACCTCATAGGATCTCAACTTTGATCTCATAGGAGTCCCCTCAAACTCCCTTATTGAGATAACCCATGCTTTTCTCTAAAAAGCACAATGTTTTATTATATATGTTCATTTGCTGGTGGGGAGATAAGATCTGTGGGCTTCCCTGATAGTTCAGTTGCTAAAGAATATGCCTGCAATGCAGGAGATCCTGGTTCAATTCCTGGGTCAGAAAGATCCACTGGAGAAGGGATAGGCTACCCACTCCAGTATTTTTAGGCTTCCCTGGTGGCTCAGCTGGTAAAGAATCCGCCTGCAATGTGGGAGACCTGGGTTCGATCCCTGGGTTGGGAAGACGCCCTGGAGAAGGGAAAGGCTACCCACTCTAGTATTCTGGCCTGGAGAATTCCATGGACTCTATAGTCCATGGGGTCGCAAAGCGTCAGACATGACTGAGCAACTGTCACTTTCTTTAAGATAAGATCTGTAGATAACAACTTATTCAAGGCTTACCAAGAAATCAGGGAGATGAAAAGGAGGGAAAACTAATGAGTTACAAATTCTTTAATATTCTTAGAGTATATATCTAAGTATCTATAGTATATATCTAAGTATCTACGTGTTTAGGTTTCACTATTTTTTAATTCATATTCATTAAATAATTACTGACTTTCTAGTATGTGCCAGCCACTCTGTAGGTTCTGGGAGTATAGTAATGAACAAAATGGACAAAATTACCTGCCTTCATGGATTTTGTATTCTAGAAGGAGAAGACAGACAATAAGTACATGCAATATACATGTTGGGTGGTGATAAGTTCTGTCTGTTCAGTTGCTCAGTTGTGTTGACTCTTTGTGACCTCACGGACTGTAGCCCATCAGTCTCCTCTGTCCTTGGGATTTCCCAAGCAAGAATACTGGAGTGGGTTGCCATTTCCTTCTCCAGATAAGTTCTGTAGTGTTAAAATAAAACACTCTTTAGGGAATGGGTAGGTGGGATTTCAATTTAGAGTGGTCAGCAAAGGCCTGACTCAGAAAGTGTCTCTTGAGTAAAAATCTTTAAGAGGTGAAAGACTGAGCCATTTGGATATTTGAGTGTGGTAGATTGTATGACTGTAACAATCTCTCCCATTCAGCATACCCACTTTGTAATGTGACTTTTCTACTCCTTCTATCAAGAATTGGAACTTTCCCTCTTCTTCTTGAATCTGGGATGGTCCTATGATATGCTTTGAAGGGGATAGGAATGATATGTAAACTTGTCAGTGCTAGGTCTTAAGAGATTTTGCAGCTTCTTTGTTTTAAATTATTTATTTTAATTGGAGGATAATTACTTTACATCACAATATTGTGATGGTTTTTGTCATCCATCTTCTGTTTTTACCCTCTGAATATGGCTGCTATATAGAGAACTCCAAGCTTTCCTGATGTAGAAACAGGCCACAAGGAGAATTAAGGTGCCCCAGTTGGCAGCGAGCACAAAGGTTCCAGTCTTGTGAGTGGGGCCATATTGGATCCTCCAGAATTAGTCAAGCAGCTCCATCCAACATCATGTGGAGTAGAGATGAGCCAGTCCCACAGAATTCTGCCCAAAGAGGAGACCAACAAAAAGGTAAATAAATGGGATAATTATAAATTATAGTAAATTCTACCAAAGAAACAAACAAGAGGTTAAGAAGGAGAATAATACAAGGGGCCTAGTTTATTTAGAGGAGAAGGCAATGGCACCCCACTCCAGTACTCTTGCCTTGAAAATCCCGGACGGAGGAGCCTGGTGGGCTGTAGTCCATGGGGTCACTGAGGGTCGGACACGACTGAGCAACTTCACTTTCACTTTTCACTTTCCTGCATTGGAGAAGCAAATGGCAACCCACTCCAGTGTTCTTGCCTGGAGAATCCCAGGGACGGGGCAGACTGGTGGGCTGCCGTCTATGGGGTCGCACAGAGTCGGACACGACTGAAGTGACTTAGCAGCAGTTTATTTAGAAGCACTTCCCTTATAGCTCAGTTGGTAAAGAACCCGCCTGCAATGCAGTGGACCCCAGTTCGATTCCTGGGTAGCGAAGATCCACTGGAGAAGTGATAGACTACCCACTCCAGTATTCTTGGGCTTCCCTGGTGGCTGAGCTGGTAAAGAATCCACCTGCAATGCAGGATACCTGGGTTCAATCCCTGGGTTGGGAAGATCCCCTGGAGAAGGGAAAGGCTACCTACTCCAATATTCTGGCCTAGAGAATTCCATGGACTGTATAGCCCATGGGGTCGCAAAGAGTCTGACATGACTGAGTGACTTTCACTTTTCAGTTTACTTAGAAGGATTGACCAGGGAAGGCATATCTAAGGAATTGGTATTTGAGTTCATACAGAAAGGTTATAAAGGAAATAAGAGTATACTGGGCAGAGGGAAAAGCAAGCATAAAGGCCCTGTCTCAAAAGAGAGTTTAGGTGTTTCAAGCACTTTTTAAAGGAGACTAGCAGGGCTAAAACAAGGGAGATGGTTCCAGGGAAACAGACAGAGACTAGATTATACAAGATCCAGCCAGTTGATGAAGAATTTGTATTTTTTCCCTAGGTGAACTAAAGGGTTCTAAGCAGTGTAATGATATCATCTTTCAGTTTAAAAGTGTCACTTCTGCCACTGTGAGAGAATAGATTAGAGGGGTCAAGAATGCAAGTGGAGAAATTAGGTCTTACTGCCATCCAGACTTGAGTTGAAAGTAGTCAGTTAGAGTGATGACAATGAAGATGGAGAAGTGTGAGTAGCTTGAAGATGTGTATTGAAGATACAGCCTACTGAGGAGTGAAGACAGGATAAGAGAAAAGGGAAATGGAAAACTCAAAGATAATATGATGATATCTGACTTAGGCAATAGGATTGATGGTGGTACTCACTACTGAAAGTAAGGAGATGATTAGAGGAATCCAGAATTTAGTTTTGAATATATCAAGTGTGATATATTTGTAAGGTATCTTTATATAGGTGTCAAGTGGACAGCTAGAATTCAGAGGAGAACTCTGATTGGCAGATTTAAATTTGAGGGTCATCAAAATAAAATAAAATATTTAAATCTATAGGAATAGCTGAGATCATGCAATGAGAAAACATAGAGTAAAAACAGAAGAGTGTATAAGACAGATCACTGAAGAATGCCAATATTAAAAAATAAACTAAAGGAAGAGCAAATAACTAAGAGTGAATAATGGCTAAGCAATTAGGAGGGAAAACCACAGGAGTATGATGTCAAGAAAGGCAAGAGAGACATGTACTTCAAACTGGAAGAAGTGGTCAATAGTGCTGAATGCTGCTAAGAGCATGAGTAAAATGAGAACAGATAAGAGCCTACTGGGACTTCCCTGGTGGCTCAGACAGTAAAGAATCTGCCCGCAATGAGGGAGACGTGGGTTTGATCCTTGGGTCAGGAAGATCCCCTGGAGAAGGGAGTGGCAACCTTCTCCAGAACTCTTGCCTGGAGAATCCCATAGAGTGGGGAGCCTGGCGGGCTACAGCCCATATGGTCACAAAGAGTTGGACACAACTGAATGACTAACACTTTCACTTTTCAACACAGATTCAGGACTGGTTAAGAAACAAAATGAAGTCAGGATGGAGGCTGATAGATACTGAGAAGAGTGATGACCAGTGGATTGGAGGTATTAGAAAGGAAGTGTGTGTGTGTGTGTGTGTGTGTGTGTGTGTGTGTGTGTGAGCAGTGAGGGTGGGGGAGGGCAGAGGAATGGGATGTTTCAACTAAAAATGGCAGAGGTGATAGAATTTTTGTGATGATAAGGTCCAGGGTGAAACCATGGGAGTAGATGGCTGAATTGGGATGGAGGAAAAGATCATGGGAAATGAATAGATCAAGGAACTGAGAATCCAGTGGTACATCCATGTGAATGCTGAAGCACCAACTTTGTGGTGTAGGAGGTAAAGTCATGTACAGACTGTGAGTCAATCACTGTGTTTGCTCTTTTGCAAAGAAGTCAGTTTTTGTGTTTGGATTTTAACTCCCTAGAACCTCAGCTGGGCCCTCAAAAATACTAGGCAAGTCAACAGTTCCCCAATTAGCTTCCTCTCCAATTCCTCAGAATAACTATTTTGACTGAATACTATATAATCTTAACACCGTGTAGATGACTTTGCTTCCTACTCACAAAGCAAATGGTCCATCAGGAAGAAAATCTCTTTCATCAACTCCTTACATACAAATTACATATGCACAGTCCCATGTTTTCTTCCTTCTTAAGTGGTAATCGATCCACTCTCCTGTCTAAGGCTAATGCTCCATCAATGCGGAACTCCACCAATGTGCCCCATGCCAGCAACATCCCATCTCTCCTGTATCTTTGCTCTATTTCCACTTGATGTTTCCCCCGAGGCTGTAAACTGGCATGAATCTCTCCCACCTGTACAACAGCAGCAGCTGCAACCCCTCCCACCACTGTCCTCCCTTGGGACTTGCCTCCACAGGCAAATTTGTTGAAAAAAATGGAAAGTAAAGCAAAACTAGTTGAGAAGTTGCTGTATCCACTTTATCCTCTCAGAGTCACTTCTTTTTTCTAATTTAGCTTTTTATTTTTGTACTTTAGCTTTTAAGCATTTTATTTAAAATAAAATTGGAACTGAAGCTCCAATTCTTTGGCCACCTGATGCAAAGAGCTGACTCATTAGAAAAGAACTTGATGCTGGGAAAGGTTGAAGGCAGAAGGAGAAGAGGACAACAGAGGATGAGATGGTTGGATGGCATCACCAACTCAATGGACATGAATTTGGGCAAACTCTGGGAGTTGGTGAGGGACAGGGAAGCCTGGGGTCCATGGGGTTGCAAAGAGTTGAACACGACTTGGCAACTGAACAACGACAACATTTATTTTTTTTTATTTTAGCTTTTAATTTCAGACTTACAAAAAACTTGCCATAAGAGTTTTAAAAAATCCCATTTTGTCCCTCACTCAGATTCCCCCAATGCTAACATTTTCCCACATTTGCTTCTTTCTCCTCTTCCCTTTCCTCCACTTTCTCATCTCCTCTTTCTTCTTCTTCTTGTCCTCCTCACCCCCCTCCTGCCTCTTCCCTCCCTAGGTGAACTCATTTGCTCTCATAATTCCAAATGCACACTCATGATTTCCACACCTGTGTGCTCAGTCCTTATCTCTCTTCTGAGCTCCTCATCCACATGTCCATTTAAGTCTAGTTATTCCCTATACTCCTCATGCTCAACATGTCCCACAGTGATCTCATTATTCCTCCCCCACATTTCTCCATCTCCATTTCTCCCCTATGTCTGCTCGTTTGTTTGCATTCCCTGTCCCAGTTAGTGACACCACTGGCTCCAAGTACCTAACCAGAAATCTGACTCTTTCTTCTCCTTCACTTATTTTGTCACAAAGTTATAAATCTCTTTCATTTATGTGCTATCCTTATTTGGCTTTGGTTGAGATGCTCAGTCGTGTCCAATTCTTTGTGACCCCATGGACTGTAGCCTGCTAGGCTCCTCTGTCCATGGGATTCTCCAGGCAAGAATACTGGAAGGGGGGTGCCATTTCCTCCTCCAGGAGATCTTCCTGACCAAAGGATTGAGCCCATGTCTCTTACGTCTCCTGCATTGGCAGGCAGATTCTTTACCACTAGCACCAAGTATCTCTTGGTTAACATATTGCAATGATTTTCCAACAGCTCTTATGCATCAATCTCTACCCCTTTGAATTACTTCAGCTATCTGAATAATTTTTCTAAAATGCAGATTTCATCATGGCATTGCCCTATTTAAAACCATTCAAAGATTGCTCATAGCTTCTGGATAACGTCCATACTCCTTGGAATGTCATACAGAGTTCTTCATGATCTGTCTTCAGACTATTAGCCTCTTCATTCTCCTCCACACTCAACCATGTACCTACAATATTATTCACTCACTGAAGTTACCATGTTCCCTTTGGCCTCTGTGCCGCTGTGCATGCTGTGCCATCTTTCTGAAATGCCCTTCTTTCTCTGAACAACACCTATTCTGTTTTCAAGACTCATCTTTCCCAGTTCCACTCGTTAGTAGGATCCCATTCTCCATGCTCTGTAGCAGCTTGTATTTATCATATCTCAGTGCTTTACCACACTGTATTGTAACTGTCTGTTCACTTATCTTTTCCCTACTAGACTGGGGACTCCTTGAGGAGTGGGACTTAGCACACACTGAAAAAATTAACTCTAATATAATGAGTTTGATTTACATAAGGCACCAATAAGAACCAGTCAAATTGCTTTGTAGTCATAGGCTTCTTTTTTCATTGTATATGTATGCATTGATAAATCCTTGAAATAAAATATAAGATTTATATATTACTTGTCATGTATTTTGATATGTTTACTAATTTTCTCATGCCATCTATCTGGAATCTATTTCCACCCCTTGAAGCTTATATTTTCTTAGAATAAAACTTCAAGTCCCTTCTAAATGATTATGTTCAGTGAACAGGTAGATAATTTTCCACAGTCACACATAACTGAATTCTTTATTTTCTGCTGCAAACTTATCAGGAGTTAGAGAATCTAAGAGTTGAAAAAGATCTTTATAGGTCCCCTTTTCTAGTGCTTCCCAACCCTAATAGCTCATCTGAGGGAGCCTGTAAATATACCGATTCTCATGCTCCACTCCAGAGGTGTTGGTTGTTTAGTCACTAAGTTTTGTCTGACCCTTTGTGATTCCATGGAGGCAGCCCACCAGGCTCCTCTGACCATGGGATTTCCTGGGCAAGAATACTGGAGAGGGTTTCCATTTGATCTTCTCAACCCAGGGATCAAACCCAAGTCTCTTGCATTGGCAGGCAAATTCTGTACGACTGAGCCACCTGGGAAGCCCAGGTGGTACAATACAGTATAATCTGAGACCAATATTTGTTCAGATGAGCAACCAGGGATTAGAATGCTTAATCGAGTGTAATCATCATGTCAGTGCTTGAATACCCTGGATAACATTATAGCATTCTCAAACTTTAAAGTGAAATTTCACTTGGTAGGTCTGGACAGGCGGCCTGAGGTTCTGTATTTCTGGGAAACTCTCCTATGTTACAATGGACCACACTTTGAATAGCAAGGGCATTAAAAGCACACAATAGTGGAATCAGAGAAACCTGGGTTAAAATCCTACTTCTTCTAACTTAGTAGTTATGCAACCTTGGGTAGTTTACTTCACTTTTCTGATCCTCAGTTTCCTCATTTATAAAATCAATATGATAATGCCTCATTGGGCTGTTGTGGAGATTTTTTTTTAAGAATACAAATTGACACAGATATATTCTTTTGACAATTCAAGCAATCCAAACAAATTGAACTTTCTCTTCATCTTAATTATGCAGACACATTTGAAGAGAATAGCTTTATAGTATTGTGCCTTCCTATACAGAAATGTCACTTTTTATTTGTCTTTATGTGCCATGATTAAATTAAATGAGATAATGCTGTAAAAAACACTTAGCATGGTTCCTGGATATCTTAAGTGCTTAGAACATGGTAACTGGTAGCTTTTAAAAATTTATTTGATTATGGAAAATTTCAAACACACACACTGTATAAAGGCCAGTATAAATGAATCTCCATGTATCCATCACTCAGGTTCAATACTTATCACCACATGGCCAAACATGATTCATCTGTACACCAGCTCATAAAGTAAATCCTAGACACCTATATCATTTGCTCAGTAAACACTTCAGTGTGTATCTGTAAAAGACTTAAGGCTGATCCCCACCCCACCCCTATCTATCTTCCTCTCTCTATGTCTTTATAACCATTAATTAATGCCATTATTTTCACCTAAAAGTTCAATACAAAAATCTTAGGATGATGAATTGAATGCCAATCAGCATTCAAACATCTCCAATTATGTCAAAAACAGTTTTTTAAGTTGGCTTGTCCAAATAAGGGTAAGAAAGGAAGTTGTATTACTATTATCATCATCACCATTATCATTTCTATCACACAGATCTCCAGCCTTGACTTCCAGTGATGAGGAGCTTATCAGCTCTCACAGCAGTTCATTTTATTTTTCAATAGTGTTTCCATTCAACAGAAAGAAGGATTGCTGTCTCCCTGTATCTTCCATTCATTGAGTCTTACATAGAACAAATCTACTCCCTCTGTTCCATGACAGCCTGTATTAGTTTCCTGTGGCTGCTATAACAAAGTGCCACAAACCAGGTGGCTTAAAACAACAGAAATTTATTGTCTCACAGTTCTCCAGACTAGAAGTCTGAAATCAAGGTGTTGACAGGGTGAAGTTTCATTTGAAGGCTCTGGGAAGAAACCTTTCTTGCCCCTTCCAGCTTCTGAGGGCTCCTGTTTTTTGGCTGTGACAGCACGATTCCAGTCTGTGCCTCCTTCTTTACATGGTCATCTTCCCTTTGTGTCTGTGACCAAATTTCCTTCTCACAAGGACACCAGTCATATTGGATTAAGCACCGAACCTACGCCAATATGCCTCATCTGAATGAGTTGCATCTGTGAGGACTGCGTTCAAAACTCAGTGGCTTCCCTGGTGGCTCAGTGGTAAAGAATCCACCTGCCAATGCAGGGCACACGTGTTCGATCCCTGCTCCAGGAACATCCCACATGCCTTGGAGCAACTAAGCCCGTCGTGTGCCATAACTCCGGAGCCTGTGCTCCAGAGTCCAGGAGCTGCAACTACTGAGCCCACATTAAACAGCTGCTTAAGCCTGCGCACCCTGGAGCCTGGGAACCACAAAGAGAGAAGCCACTGCAATGAAAGCCCACACACCAGTACACTACAACTAGAGAGTAGTCCCCCCTTACTGCAACTGGAGAAAAGCTCATGCAGCAATGAAGACCCAGCACAGCCAAAAATAAATACATAAAATAATTTTTAAAAATCAAGTCACATTCTGATATTCCAGAGTTTAGAACTTCAGCATATCTTTTAGGGGGGACACAATTCAACTCAGAGTACAGCCCTTCAAATACTAAGAAAATCATCAAATTCCGTATGGCCTTCTCTTGTCTCAGTTAAACCTCTTCTGTTCCTTCAATCGTTCCTGAGCTTTGGCTCTATTTTCCCCTAAATCATTGCCATTTATTGAATAATTCAACTAAGCCCACTGATTGAAATGTTGTTTAGGTGTCGTTTGACAATATGAATAGACCCACACTATCCCCTTTCTGCTTCCACATACTCTAGTTCTATCACTGCAGCTTAGGTTTGATGTAGCATTTCCTCTGCTGCTGCTCCTGCTGTTTAGTCGCTCATTTGTGTCCATGTGACCCCATGGACTGTAACTCACCAGGCTCCTCTATGCATGGGATTCTTCAGGCAAGAATACTGGAGTGGATTGCCATTTCCTTCTCTAGGGGATCCTCCTGATCGAGGGATCAAACTCGAGTTTCCTGCTTGGCAGGTGGATTCTTTACCACTGAGCCACCTGGAAAGCCCCCACCATTTCCTCTACCTCCCCTCATCTCAGGCTGAGCTGGCTGTTCCTCTTCTGTTCTTTTGTTTTACCTCTATCATTGCACATTACACTATGTAACAGCTATTTGTGTGAAAAGAAGTAAGAATGTTTTAAGTCAACCCCATGAACCAAGAGGATGTTATGGCCATAAAATAGTGGATTCATCAAACATCAGCTGAATCCTTACTATGTGCCAGGCACTGTACATGGTGTGATGGGTACGATTTTGAATAAAGCATACTCTTTGCTCACAGGAAGCTCACAGTCTAATGAGGGATACAGACATGTGAACAGACAAGAAAAATACAGCTGGACATAGAAGCAGGATGCTTTGGAAGCACAGAAGAGGAAAATCTAACCCAGCATAGGACGGGGCATGTTAAAGAAGCCTTCTTTGAGGAGATGATGCCTGGGCTGAGTTTGAGACGATGACAAGAAGTCTGCCAGGCAAAGAGGGAGTGAGAAGCAGACGTGATGGGCATCAAAGCAGAGGCTGCAGCATGAGCAAAGTCATAGAAGTGTTTGGAGAATTGCAAGGTTGCCAGCAGTTTGGTATTGTTGAGACATTAGCTGTGAATGAGGCAGTAGTGTGGGAGATGAAGCTGGCAAGTTTGAGGAGATTTGCATGTCCCTGACATAGGGGCCAAGAATTGGTGCCTTTGAGCTGTGGTGCTGGAGAAGACTCCTGAGAGTCCCTTGGACTGCAAGGAGATCAAATCAGTCAATCCTAAAGGAAATCAACCCCAACTGTTCATTGGAAGGACTGATGCTAGAGCTGAAACTCCAGTATTTTGTCATCTGATGTGAACAGCTGACTCATTGGAAAAGTCCCTGATGTTGGGAAAGACTGAGGGCAGAAGAAGGCATCAGAGGATGAGATGGCTGGATGGCATCAACAGTGAAAATGGACATGAACTTGGGCAAACTATGGGGGATGGTGAGGGACAGAGAGGCCTGGTGTGCTGCAGTCCATGGGGTCGCAAAGAGTTGGACACGACTCCGTGACTGAACAGCAACATAGCTTAGACTCCATCTCATAGGTCATGAGGTATTACATGGTCTTGTGTGTGTGTACTCAGTCTTTGTGACCCCCATGGACTGTAGCCTGCCAGACTCCTCCAGACAAGAATCCTCGAGAGTGGGTTGTGATTTCCTAGTCTAGGGGAACTTCCCAACCCAGGGATCAAACCAGGGTCTCTTGTGTCTCTTGCATTGGCAGACAGATTCTTTACCACTGTGCCATGTGGGAAGCCTGTTACATGATCTTATTTGCAATTTAAAAAGCTAATTCGGGTGGCTGTGTGGAGAGCTGGATAGGGTCAAAACTGGACTCGGGGAGACAACTACCAGGTGTGTGATGAGCTGAGAAATATTTGAGAAGGAAAATTGTCAAGATTCAGTCAGGGTTTAGCTATGGGGGAGGTGAGCGGGAGTGAGGAGGCAAAAATGACTTTCAGGTTTCTGGTATGGGAGTGACTGGGTGATGCCATCCAATAAGACAGGGATTATAAGAAAAAGAATGGACTTGGGGGATACTGAGTTTGGTTTTGGACATGTTCAAATTGAAGTACCTGCAGGATTTTCAGACTTGAAACAAAGTTCTGGCCTGGAGATATAGATATGAGTGTCATCAGAACAAAGATAAAAATGAAAACAATGAGAGTGGATGGGACCATCTGGGACCATTCAAAAAGTGGAAAGAACCAAGGACCAAGGAGGAAATCCTGGTCAACACACCTACATGTTGATGGGGGAGGAGGATCACATTAAAGAACAAGTAAGAATAGTCATAGAGGTGTGAAGGGAACAAGGAAAGTGTGGTGTCATGGAAACCACAAAGAAGAAAGAAATGAACAGCAGTGTTAAATGACACTGAAAGGTTTAGTAAAATAAGGGTTCCTGAAAAGAACGTATTTAATTCTTTGTTAAAATCCAAAAAAAATCCAAAATTCCATTTGCTTATTCTCCCTAATGATCAGCTTCATCAAAGGAGAAAATTAGGTTACTTGGACTTATTCTTAGTAAGAACATCTCACTTTAATAATCTGAGCATTCTAGAATTTTAAATGGACAAATATCTATTGAACACTTAACACCAAGCATTCCACTAGGCTCTGTTCTAGGCTCATCATTAGTAAACCAGACAGAAAAAAAGAAAAACTCTGCTCTCATGGAGCTTGTAATTGAGATACACTGTAGTATGATACTGACTCCAATTCCGATGAGTGTCAGGGGTTTTCCCCATACCACCAGGCAATTTTCCCACACCAGCTGGGTATGCTACAATTCAACTCAATTCTGGCACTATCCACCTGGACATAAGTGTCAGATCCCATAGGTTAAGGGCTCAGCCCTACAAGATGCCCTTTGCCCTTTAGATGCCAATGACAATACCAGGTGGTTGCCTGTACTTCTGACCTATTGGCTGGAGATTTGAGGTTCCAATGACCCCCTCCTTGAGTTTGGCTAATTTACTAGTATGGCTCCTAGAACTCAGAGAAACATTTTACTTACTAGATGACCAGTTTATTATTAAAAGATATAATCTTAGAAACAGCTAGATGGAAGAGATGCATAGCACAAGGTATTTGGGAAGGGACACCAAGTTTCCAAGCCCTTTCTGTGTGCCCAATCTCCCAGCATCAACATGTGTTCACCACCTAGATGGGTGGAGGGGGGAGGTTCAAGAGGGAGGGGATATATGTATACATATAGTGATTCATTTCGTTGTACAGCAGAAACTAACATAATGTTGTAAAGCAATTGTACTATAAAAAAATACGTTCACCAGTCTGGAAGCTCTCCAAACCTTGTCATTTGGATCTTTATGAAAGCTTCATTACATAGGAATCATTGATTTAAATCACTGGCCATTGGCTAACTCAACCTCCAGCCCCTCCCCTCCCTGGAGGTCCCCTGGCAACCAGCATCCTACCTTGGGTTTGATCCAAAATTCACCTCATTAACATAAGAAAAACACATTTTTCACTCTCATCACTTAGGAAATTCTGAAAGTTTTAGGAGCTCTGTGCCAGGAACAAGGAGGAAAGCCAAATATATATTTCTTATTATAAATCACAATATCACAGTAGCATAATGCTTATAAGCCTGGGTCTAAATCCTGGAAACACTACCTGCTAAACTATGTGACTATGGATAAATTACTTTATCTCTCAGCCCTGGTTTCTGCATCTATAAAATGGGGAAAATAAGGATTATTGCTCTGAGATTATTATTAAGATTAAAAGAGCTAATACACGTAAAATGCTTTGAACAGTGTCTGGTACATCAAAAGAGCTCAATAAGTGTTAGTTATTCTGTTGTGTGTGGGCACATGGGGACAAGCAAATAAACAAAAAAATACAAGTTAGTGATGGGTGCAATGGAAATAATTAAAATTGAATGATTTGAAAGCAAGTAAATGCATAGCTGCTTTGCATGGTGTACCCTGAGAAAAGGATGTTTGAGTTGAATTTGAACAAAAAGGTATTTATTATAACAATCCTGGCAAAGGACACTCTAGGTAGACCAAAGATGACCCTTGGGCCAAATCTGGACCATAGCCTGTTTTTGTAAATAAAGTTTGATTCTTTACGCATCATCTGTGGCTGCTTTTGCTCAGAGCTGAGTAGTTGCGACAGAGACCATATGGCCCAAAACCCAAAAATATTTACTATTTTGCTCATTAGAGAAGAAGTTTGTCCACCCCTGCTCTAAGCAAAAGGAATAGCAAATGCAAAGGCCGTACTCAGAGATAAGCTTGGAGGGTTCAAGGAACAGAAAAGTTAAAGTTGCTCAGTTGTGTCCGACTCTTTGCAACCCCATGAACTATACAGTCCATGGAATTCTCCAGGCCAGAGTATTGGAGTAGGTAGCCTTTCCCTTCTCCAGGGGCTCTTCCCAACCCAGGGATCGAACCCAGATCTCCTGCATTGCAGGCGGATTCTTTACCAGCTGAGCTACAAGGAACAGAAAGAAGTACTGAAATGGGTTAGAGGAATGAATGATAATGAATCTTATCCTGGATCCACATTAAGTCCATACTGGTATGTAGGTTTTAGAATCTACTACCTTTCCTCCTTTGAAAGCCCCTCATCTCCAATGTTTGAGAATCTGATACTGATACTTCTCCTATGTGTATGATTTCCCAATGATCACTGACAGTGGTTCTTTGATTATACTTGCACATTCTCATTGCCTAGGGAGTAATTCATCCAGGCTAGAAGATTTGAACGTATTTAAAACAGCACTGTTAACCCATTGTAGGCCAGTTGATAGTAACAGAAAGCACTATCTCCAACTGCTGCTTTATTTTAAACTTGAATCTCATTCAACTTCATTTCACTGGTATTTTTGAATTGGAATTTATGGTCATGGACCTGAAGTCAGTTCAGTTCAGTTCAGTCGCTCAGTCATGTCCGATTCTTTGCAACCCCATGGGCTGCAGCACGCCAGGCTTCCCTGTCCATCACCAACTCCCAGAGCTTACTCAAACTCATGTCCATCAAGTCAGTGATGCCATCCAACCATCTCATCCTCTGTCATCCCCTTCTCCCACCTTCAATCTTTCCCAGCATCAGGGTCTTTTCCAATGAGTTAGTTCTCCGCATCAGGTGGCCCAAGTATTGGAGTTTCGGCTTCAGCATCAGTCCTTCCAATGAATATTCAGGACTGATTTCCTTTAGGATTGACTGGTTGGATCTCCTTGCAGTCCAAGGAACTCTCAAGAATCTTCTCCAACACCACAGTTAAAAAGCATCAATTCTTTGGTGCTCAGCTTTCTTTATAGTCCAACTCTCACATCCATACATGACTACTGGAAAAACCATAGCTTTGACTAGACAGACCTTTGTTGGCAAAGTAATATCTCTGCTTTTTAATATGCTGTCTAGGTTGGTCATAGCTTTTCTTCCAAGGAACAAGCATCTTTTAATTTCATGGCTGCAGTCACCATCTGCAGTGATTTTGGAGTCCAAGAAAATAAAATATCTGTTTCCATTGTTTCCCCACCTATTTGCCATGAAGTGATGGGACTGGATGCCGTGATCTAGTTTTCTGAATGTTGAGTTTTAAGCCACCTTTTTCACTCTCCTCTTTCACTCTCATCAAGGGGCTCTTTAGTTCTTCGCTTTCTGCCATAAGGGTAGTGTCATTTGCATATCTGAGGTTATTGATATTTTTCCCGGCAATCTGGATTCCAGCTTGTGCTTCATCCAGCCTGGCATTTTGCATGATGTACTCTGCATATAAGTTAAATAAGCAGGGTGACAATATACAGCCTTGATGTACTCCTTTCCTGATTTGGAACCAGTCTGTTGTTCCATGTCCAGTTCTAACTGTTGCTTCTTGACCTGCATGCAGATTTCTCAGGAGGCAGGTCAGTTGGTCTGGTATTCCCATCTCCTTAAGAATTTTCTACAGTTTGTTGTGATCCACACAGTCAAAGGCTTTGGCATAGTCAATAAAACAGAAGTAGATGTTTTTTCTGGAACTCTCTTGCTTTTTTCTGTGATCTAATAGATGTTGGCAATTTGATCTCTGGTTCCTGAAGTAAACTCTGATTAATATCCAGTATATATATTTATAGACATTTATAGATATTACTTATAGACAAGGGAAGCCCATCTCTATATCTATACATATTTATCTATGTCTATATCTGTGACAGTATTTCCAAAACTGTATTTTGAGAGATGCTAGTATCCTGTGGGATATCAATAAGTGAGTAAAGCATGAAAGTTCCAGGGTCAAATATATCTGGAAAATGCTAAGCAAAGCTAAAATAGGTTTTATTTCTGGCAAGACTTCTTAAAGCCTTAATATGCTAATGTATGCTGAGTCTCTGAGAGAGAGATTTGATGTGCAACGTTTCCTAAACTTACTTGATCAAATTCATTTTTCTCAGAACACCAGTTAATACCCTGAGGGACACTAGCGTTTCTTGAGTCAGTTTGAAAATTGCTGGCATTTAGGCAGTTGAGGCACAGAGAAATATGTCTGGCCTCTTTGCATGAATCTGCTATAAATTTCTGCTAAGAGATCCTTTCCATGTGATATTCTCATTGCAGATGGAAGATTGGAGTAAATCTGAATCAGTGTGATGAAAGTCATCTCTGGACTGCACTCTTTCCTGTTCTTTGCCATCCATCCATCCATCAAATACGAGCACCTACTATAAGCTAGGTACTGTTCTAGTTGTTGGAAAGGCACCAGTGATAGAGACAAAGTTCTTGTTCTCATGGAATATATATGCTTGTGTGTGGTGTGTGTGTGTGTGTGTGTGTGTATGCACATGCGTGTGCATGGTGGAGGAAATATAATAAACACACATGGTAAATTTAGCTAGAAGTAAGTGTCCTGGAGGGTGTTATATTAGAGAAAAATGTGAAGAGGTTACTTTAGATGGGGTAATCAGGGAAGGCTTCTTGGAGTAGGTGATGTATAACACAGAAGAAGGAAGTAGAACAGCCATGTGAAGACTGCCAGGAAGAGCACTCCAGCAGAGGGAGAGTACATGCAAAGTTTTTTGAATGGCCAAGAGCTTGTGGTTCAAGGGGTGTCAGAAGGCTAGTGTGTTTGGATTGTAAAAGCAAGAGTATAACAGGATGAAGTGGGAGAGGTAGATAAGGGCCAGCTGATGCCAAGTCTTAGAGACTATGTCAAGAAATGGCCAGAGAGAAGAAAGTAAAATCTGATCACTTTTAAAAGAGCAATTTTAAGTGATTGTAAGAGGACAAAAGAAGTTGTTTAGTCACTAAGTTGTGTCTGACTCTTTTGTGACCCTATGGACTATAGACCACCAGGCTCTTCTGTCTGTGGGATTTCCCAGGCAAGAATACTGGAGTGGCGTTGCCATTTCCTTCTCCAGGGGATCTTCCTGACCCAGGGATCAAACCCAAGTCTTCTGTGTCACCTGTACTGCAGGCAGATTCTTTACCGCTGAGCCACCAGGGCTTCCCAAAAGTAGAGGAGGGGAGACCAAAGTAAGACTTGATGATGGATTGAACATTGAGTGCTGGGGAGAGGAGAGCATCAAGGATAATATCCCAGGGTCTGGTTTAAGCAATTGGGTGGTGTCATTGACTGAGTTGGGGAGTAATAAAAACCAAGGGGTCTCTTTTGGTAACATTAAGTTAGTGCTGGGCTTCCCTGTTGGCTCTGTGGTAAAGAATCCACATTGCAATGCAGGGGACATGTGTTCGATCCATGGTCCATGAGGATCCCACATGCTAAGCCCATGTGCCACAACTACTGAACCTGTGCTGTAGAGCCAGGGAGCTGCAACTACTGAAGCCTGTGCGCCCTAGATCCAGTGCTCCACTAACAAGAGAAGCCACCACAATGAGAAGCCTGTGCTCTGAAACTAGAGAGTGGCTCCCACTCGCCACAACTAGAGAAAAGCCAGAGCAGCAACCAAGACTCAGTGCAGCCCAAAAGAAAAAAGGTTAGTGCTGTCCATGAGGCAACCACGTGAAGATATGAAATAGTCAGGTGGATAAGCAAGTCTAAACTCAGGTCTGAGCTGGAGAGCTAACATGGGGATTGTACTTAAAACATAGGAATAGAAGAGGTCACCTAGGAAGTGAATGTAGGACTAGAAGAGAGCCAAGGACCAAGGCTTGGGTCACACCAACCTTCAGAGGTTGAAGAGCAGCAGGAGGAAGCAACAGAGCCCATTGGAAATGGGAGCAAAACTTGGAGGACATGGAGTCATAGACACTACTAGATTGTAAGTGACCTGGTGAGCTGGTTAGGAAAGCATGGCGAGCCTCAAGTTTTAGGCTTGGTCCTAAAGGCTAATTAAAACTCTAGGAAAGCATTTACCAATGTACCATAGATTTCAAACAGATATGTTTATTGTAACAAACAGAATAATTCAAATAAATTACAAAATTAATGAAAGCAATACCAGAATAGAGTTCAAAGGTGAATAAGAAGGGCTAGGAGCATGCCATTTCTCCATACTGGGAACATATTTATTTGAACGTGGCATGTTCACAACTGGTTTTAGAACAATGTCCTATAGATGAACCCATGCCAAAGTACTTTTCTTCTCACCATCTTGTTAAAAGCTCACTGGTTAGAAAAGCCTTCAGTCAACTTCTGGATTTCAGACAACTAGCCACTTCTTTAGAGAGCAGTATGAAGGTTCCCTTCTGCAGAAGCAACAATGCTCTTGTGCAACAAAATCTCCCTTCTGTGATTTTTTCCTTCTGAAACAGACTGGGCTCTGTGCTTCTCTCTGTGGAAAGTATCTTGAGCATTCCTCCGCCTACCCTGCCCCTCTATTTGTAGTTAGGAAAAAAAGAGCCCATGAGCTGTCCCATTCATCCTCTAGGACTGTGGTGTCCTGAGTCTGCCTCAGCTTAATTCAATTAAACACCTCAAGCAGAATTTGTCAGACGTTATTTTTTTTCCCATGGGCTGGATTTCTTTTGCTAATAGGATCAACACATGCTATATACAAAGGTAACCATTAAATAATTACAGACAAATAATTTCATCACATACTCCCAGCCGATTTTGCATCTCCTGCCAGACACAAAACATTTACTCTAATACATTTACAAGGATAATTTGCATAAAACCACTGAAAGTGGAGATATTTTCAAACCGGCTGCTTATGGGATGTGATTAGTGAAATCTCCACACCCCCATTCACACCCACCCACACTATTAGTCATTGCTTTAATACATGGAAGCCCTCCATTAAAATTAAAACATTACTAACAGAGAGAGAAATGAAGTTAACATTTAGCTCAAATTAGTTGACTGAAATCCTTTATCAGTAAGGTCCTTTGTGAAAGGAACCCAGAAGCAGTTTTAAGTTTTGAGGAGGAAATAGGAAAGATTCAGAATATGGGCTGCTGACTGGGGAGGGAAGAGGGGGTTGGGGCACTCTGTATAGAGCTCTGGTAAGCCAGAGACCAGTTTGAAAGCACTGGATGCTTAGATAAGACTACTAAAGTCATACACAATGAAGTAAGTCATTTCAGTTCAGTCACTCAGTCGTGTCCGACTCTTGGTGACCCCATGGACTGCAGCACACCAGGCCTCCCTGTCCATCACCTACTCCCAGAGCTTACTCATGTCCATCAAGTCGGTGATGCCATCCAACCATCTCATCCTCTGTCATCCCCTTCTCCTCCTGCCTTCAATCTTTCCCAGCATCAGGGTCTTTTCCAATGAGTCAGTTCTTCACATCAGGTGGCCAAAGTATTGGAGTTTCGGCTTCAGCATCAGTCCTCCCAGTGAATATTCAGGACTGATTTCCCTTAGGATGGACTGGTTGGATCTCCTTGCAGTCCAAGGGACTCTCGAGTCTTCTCCAACACCACAGTTCAAAAGCATCAATTCTTTGGCACTCAGCTTTCTTTATAGTCCAACTCTCACATCCATTCATGACTACTGGAAAAACCATAGCTTTGACTATATGGACCTTTGTTGGCAAAGTAAAGTCTCTGCTTTTTAATATGCTGTCTAGGTTGGTCATAGTTTTTGTCCAAGGAACAGCATCTTTTAATTTCATGGCTGCAGTCACCATCTGCAGTGATTTTGGAACCCCCCAAAATAAAGTCTCTCACTGTTTCCATTGTTCCCCCACCTATTTGCCATGAAGTGATGGGACTGGATGCCGTGATCTAGTTTTCTGAATGTTGAGTTTTAAGCCACCTTTTTCACTCTCCTCTTTCACTCTCATCAAGAGGCTCTTTAGTTCTTCTTTGCTTTCTGCCATAAGAGTGGTGTCATCTGCATATCTGAGGTTATTGATATTTCTCCCAACAATCTTGATTCCAGCTGTGCTTCATCCAGCCTGGCATTTTGCATGATGTACTCTGCATATAAGTTAAATAAGCAGGGTGACAATATACAGCCTTGATGTACTCCTTTCCTGATTTGGAACAAGTCTGTTGTTCCATGTCCAGTTCTAACTGTTGCTTCTTGACCTGCATGCAGATTTCTCAGGAGGCAGGTCAGTTGGTCTGGTATTCCCATCTCCTTAAGAATTTTCCACAGTTTGTTGTGATTCACTCAGTCAAAGGCTTTGGCGTAGTCAATAAAGCAGAAGTAGATGTTCTCTGGAACTCTTTTATTTTTTCAATGATCCAGCAGATGTTGGCAATTTGATCTCTGGTTCCTCTGCCTTTTCTAAAACCAGCTTGAACATCGGAGTTCACGGTTCACATACTGTTGAAGCCTGGCTTGGAGGATTTTGAGCATTATTTTGCTAGCATGTGAGATGAGTGCAATTGTGTGGTAGTTTGAGCATTCTTTGGCATTGCCTTACTTTGACATTGGAATGAAAATTGAATTTTTCCAGTCCTGTGGCCACTGCTGAGTTTTCCAAATTTGCTGGCATATTGAGTGCAGCACTTTCACAGCATCATCTTTTAGTATTTGAAATAGCTCAACTGGATTTCCATCACCTCCACTAGCTTTGTTCGTAGTGATGCTTCTTAAGGCCTTCTTAACTTTGCATTCCAGGATGTCTGGCTCTAGGTGAGTGACCACACCATCATGGTTATCTGGATCATGAAGATGTTTTTTGTATAACTCTTCTGTATATTCTAGGAGAAGGAAATGGCAACCCACTCCAGTATTCTTGCCTAGAGAATCCTGTGGACACCTTGAGGAGTCTGGTGGGCTGCCGTCTACAGGGTTGCACAGAGTTGGACACAACTGACTGAAGCGACTTAGCATGCATGCATCTGTGTATTCTTGCCACCTCTTCTTAATATCTTCTGCTTCTGTTAGGACCATACCATTTCTGTCCTTTATTGTGCCCATCTTTGCATGAAATGTTCCCTTTTATCTCTAATTTTCTTGAAGAGATCTCTAGTCTTTCCTATTCTATTGTTTTCCTCTATTTTTTTGCATTGATTACTGAAGAAGGCTTTCTTATCTTTCCTTGCTATTTTTTGGAACTCTGCATTCAAATGGGTATATTTTTCCTTTTCTCCTTTGCCTTTTGGTTCTCTTCTTTCCTCAGCTATTTGTAAGGCCTCCTCAGACAACCATTTTACCTTTTGCATTTCTTTTTCTGGGGGGATAGTCTTGATCACTGCTTCATGTACAATGTCACAAACCTCCATCCCTAGTTCTTCAGGTACTCTGTCTATCAGATCTAATCCCTTGAATCTATTTGTCACTTCCACTGTATAATCGTAAGGGATTTGATTTAGGTCATACCTGAATGGTCTAGTGGTTTTCCCTACTTTCTTCAATTTCAGTCTGAATCTGGCAATAAGGAGTTCATGATCTGTGCCACAGTCAGCACCCTGTCTTGTTTTTGCTGACTGTATAGAGCTTCTCCATCTTTGGTTGCAAATAATATAATCAATCTGATTTCAGTATTGACCATCTGATGGGGTTGGGGCACTCTGTATAGAGCTCTGGTAAGCCGGAGACCAGTTTTAAAGCACTGGACGCTTGGGTAAGACTATTAAAGTCATACACAATGAAGTAAGTCAGAGAGACAAACAAATACCATATAATATCACTTATATTTGGAATCTAGAAAATTAGTACAGATGAACTTATTTTGCAAAGCAGAAACAGAGACACATATGTAGAGAACAAACATATGGATACAAAGGGAAGAAGTGAGAAGGGATATACAAACCACTACATATAAAATAACTTCCCTGGTGGCTCAGGCGGTAAAGCATCTGCCTGCAATGCAGGAGACCCGGGTTTGATCCCTGGGTCGGGGAGATCCCCTGGAGAAGGAAATGGCAACCCACTCCAGTACTCTTGCCTAGACAATTCCATGGATGGAGGAGCCTGATGGGCTACAGTCCATGGGGTCACAAAGAGTCGGACACTGAGTGACTTCACTTTCACTTTTCATGTATACCACTTTTCCCAGGTGGCACAAGTGGTAAAGAATCTATCTGGCAATGCAGGAGACATAAGAGACGCAGGTCATATCCCTGGGTCTGGAAGATCTGCTAGAGGAGGGAGGGCATTGCAAACCACTCCAGCATTCTTGCCTGGAGAATCCCATGGGTAGAGGAGTTTGGCGGGTACAGTCCATAGGGTCACAAAGAGTCAGACACAACTGAAGTGATTTAGCATGCACACATGTATAAAATAGATAACAAAGAAGGACCTGCTATTTGGGCTTCCCTGATAGGTCAGTTGGTAAAGAATCTGCCTGCAATGCAGGAGACCCTGGTTCAATCCCTGGGTCAGAAAGATCTGCTGGAGAAGGGATAGGCTACCCACTCCAGTATTCTTGGCCTTCCCTTGTGGCTCAGCTGGTAATGAATCTGCCCACAAAGCAGGAGACCTGGGTTGGGAAGATCCCCTGGAGAAGGGAAAGGCTACCCACTCCAGTATTCTGGCCTGGAGAATTCCATGGACTGAATGAGTCAGTTCTTCGCATCAGGTGGCCAAAGTATTGGACTTTCAGCTTCAACATCAATCCTTCCAATGAACACCCAGGACTGATCTTCTTTAGAATGGACTGGTTGGATCTCCTTGCAGTCCAAGGGACTCTCAAGAGTCTTCTCCAATGAGAGTTGGACTATAAAGAAAATCAGCTATACTCCAATAAAAATTAATTTTAAAAAAGTGAAGGAAAGGTGATTTCTGAAGAATGATAAAAGCCATTAAAAGCAAGTTTCCTTTAAGCGACAGTTCAGCCAAGAGCAGCTAGCTTGGTTCTGGTGTGTCCGTGATAAAAGTGGTTGCTTCTTCACGTTTCGGAAAATTCCTCAGCTCTCAGTAGGGATCATATCAAGTGAGGTTAAAGAATTCTCAGGGATCAATTGACTTTTGACTCAACTTTGGGTTTTTTGAAGACATACCTTAAATTTTGTTTTACTACAAAAGAAATTCTCATTGTAGAATATTCAAACAGTGATAAAATATATAGACTCAAACCTGAACAATCCCCTCAACATCCACCACAATTCTCGGCTCTTGCTATTTTATACTGTGCTTCCCTGTTACATTCTATGCCTTTACTGGCATATATATACATCTACTTTATTACACAATTTCAATAATCTCTACCTGTTATATATACCTTTTCATTCTTTTAATTTTAAAATATTTTTTATTGTATTAAAATATACATAATGTAAAAATTGCCTTTGTTATCATTTTTGAGTGTATAGTGGTATTATGTACATTCACAGTGTTACTAATCATAAATGCTTAACTCCCAGGGAGCTAGGCAATCAGTTTCTTAGGTAACTTTACTGAAGTCTATACACATGTAAGCATAAATGAAAGTGAAAATGTTAGCCACTCAGACGTGTCTGACTCTTTGTTACCCCATGGACTATAGCCTGCCAGGCTCCTCTGTCCATGGGATCCTCCAGGCTAGAATGGGATGCCATTTCCTTCTCCAGGGGATCTTCCTGACCCAGGGATCAAACCCCATGTCTCCTGTATTGCAGGCAGCTTCTTTACCATCTGAGCCACCAGGAAAACTCCTATAAGCATACATGGATGGACATATATACCTTCCCTCCTTTTTTACATAGTAGTAGCAAACCATAAACAGCTTGCTCTTTTCACTTAATATTTGCAATATGTAAATATATATAATACATATATATATACACACAATTCTTACATATACACTCTTCTGCTTTGCTAGGACTATTTTAATTCTGACTAAATTTTTAAATTAATTTTTTATTGTGACAAAAAGCATGTAACATACAATTCACCCTCTCAGCAATTTCTAAGTGTACAATACAACCATATGCACAGCTTCACGCAACAGATTCCCCAGAACCCCTGACCTCAGTCCTGCTTGATTGAAACTCCACATCCACAAAACAATTCTCCTCCCCTTCCCCCTAGCCCCTGGAGTGCATGATTCTACTTTCTGTTTGTATGAGTCTGACTACTTTAGGTACCTCCTGTAAGTGGCATCATACAGTGTTTCTCCTTTTGTGACTGGCTTATTTCATTTAGAATATTATCTTCAAGGTTCATCCATGTCATAGTCTATGGCAGGATTTCTCTCTTTTTTAAGGCTGATTTCCCTCTTTTTTTGTATATGCCATATTTAGTATACATACCCTGAGTGTATATGCCACATTTTCTTTATCCATTCATCTCTCCATGGATATTTACGTTGCTTTCACTTCTTGCTATGGTGAATAATGCTGCAATAAACATGGGGGTGCAAATATCTCTTTGAGAGTCTGCTTTCAATTCTTTCAGATATATTTCCAGAAGTGGAATTGCTGAATCACATGGTAGTTCTATTTTTAATTTTTTGAGGAACCTCCTCACTGTTTTCCATAGCAGTTGCACCACTTTACATTCCTACTAACTGCAAACAGTGTTTCAATTTCTCCACATCCTTACCAACAATTACTATTTTCTGTTTTATTTTAAATACTTGTCAGCCTAATGAGTGTGAGATAATATCTTATTGTGGTTTTGGTTTGCATTTCCCTGATGATTAGCGATGCTGAGCATCTTTTCATATGCTTATTGGCCATTTGTTTATCTTCTTTGGAGCAATGTCTATTTGAGTCCTTTGCCCATTTTTTAATCGTGATATTTACTTTGTTATTGGATTGTAGGAGTTCTTTACCTATTAACCTCTTACCAGATACGTGGTTTGCAAATATTTTCTCTCTATTTTTGCCTTTTCACTGTTGATTCTTCTGCTGCACATAAGTTTTTAAGTTCAATGTAGTCCCTCTTGTCTAGTTTAGCTTTATTTTTGCTTGTGTTTTTGCTGTGACTCATTAACTTTTACTTCTCTTAGGGCCAGACTTTCATCAGGATAGCTTGGTTGTGATTTTTGCCTTCCTTTCCACCTCAGTGCTCTCTTGCACATTGTTTAACAGGGGTGTTGGCTAATTACTATTGGTTCCCTGATGGGATACACCCAGAATTACCTTAAATTTTCTGGACTCCTTCCCACCGAAGGTAATGGAAGACCTATGAGAGAGGGGGTTCTTTCCTCCCATTTTAAAACTCCTTTCCCCTTCATCTTGCCTTTTAAAAAAATCCCCTTCATTTCCCTATGTGAGGTACAGAATCTCCTCTGAGGCCTCCTCCTCCTTCCCTCTCCAACCCTCCTCGGGGAGTGGGCGGTGGTCTCTGAGCCAATGACAGGTCAGCCCACGGGCGGACTCCAGACCAATGAATGCTTCTGGGTTCCGGCCGGACCAATTAGCTTATTAGGGACATTGAATACCTGTGTGTAGCTAACATCTGTCCCATTGTCCTCTTATTAAAGACCCTCTGGTTTGGCCGATCAAGGATTTGAATGTGTAAATGAGGCCCTACACTCCCCCCCTCCCCCGCCTTTTTTTGGTTTTGTTTTTTAATTTTGGTGGCTTTAATCCATCTCCACAACTTCTGCCCAAGGCCAATAAAACACAGCCATTCTCCCTTTGTAAAAAGAAAGAGGGGTTGGGTTTCCTTCAATTGTCTGCCCTTTTCTGTCTCCTCCACTATTTTTGTTTTTCTCTGTAGTTAACTTTACATTGAGCAGCTTCGTCCGAGGACCTTTGCGCTGGACCTAGGCACTCTCTTCTCATTGCTGGTGGCAACGGCCCTTTCGTTGTTCTAACCTAGGGGTTTGTGGGGGCCAGGGGTTTGGCGGCTGGGAGAAGAGTTTGGCCAGAGTCTTCCTTCTGCATTTCACACACATTCTGCTGGCGCTCTCGCTCTCTTACACACACACACACACACACACACACGCTCCGGCCCCTCTCCGTGTGTCTTCCTTCAAGATGACAGGGCGCTGGAGAAAAGGCTGCTGGAATCAGCTGGTAGGTACAGTAGTAACCCGAACCCCACCCACCCGCTGCCTTTGCTCGCTCAGGTTTCTCCGGTCACTCCTGCCAGGGGAGAAAACATGTAAACGCGCCTCCAGAGGAGGGGCAGGGGGAGCTGGGAGCGGCGGGGGCGGCAGAAGGTGAGCCGGGGAAGGTGGCCGAGCGCCCCGGCTGCCGGGCCCTTCCCAGCGCTCCCTCGGGGCAGCAGCCCCAGCCCGCTTCGACCCCACCCCATCCCCCTTTTCGTCGGGATTGCCTTCTCTCCCCCCACCCCCGCCCCCCACGCCCTGCGACGGCGGAAATGACAGTGTGGTGCTGCCGCGGTGTCATGGTGCTGCCCCTGGACTGAGGAGCGAAAACTCTTTAAGTTTGGCTCGGGAGACCCAGCCGCAGTAGCGTGGCGGCCGCCGAGCTGTCCCCAGCGGGGCGCGCGGGCGGGCGGATCCTGGCTGCTGCGCGTCGGCGGCGGCGGCGGCGGCGGCTGCGAAGGCGGGCGGCGGCCTAGAGCGGCGGCGGCAACGGCGGCAGCAGTGGCAGCCGGGGAGCTCGCGCCGGAGCCTGAGCCAGCCCGCGCGGGAGGCAGGCGAGCACCCGGCGCCCTCGGGCGCGCCGAGGACATGGCCGGCAGCCGGGAAGGCTCTGGGTAAAACGCGCCCCCTCGCCGCGGCCCCCGGGGCCGACCGCCACCACCGGCGCAGGGCTCGGCCCCGGGCTCGGGCCGCGCGTCTCAGGTGCGGCCGGGGCCCGGCGGGGGCCGAGGGCTGCTCCGGGGCTCGGCGGGGCGGGGTGACGGGGCCCCGCGAGGCTCGAGGTGGCGGCGGCGGCGGAGGGCGCCCCGGCCCGGCCCTAGCTCCCCGATGCGCTGCTGGGGCCCGGGCACCCGTCGCTGCCCTCCAGGGACGGAGTTTGCACTCCGGGGTCCAGGGCGGGGGCGGGTCATAGGCCTCCCGCGCAGTCCAGCCGGGTCGGGCGCGGGCCCCTCCCCGAGCGGTTCTCCGAGAGCCTGGGCGCTAGTCTGGGAAAGGGCACCGCCGCCTTCCCACGCTCCCGCGGCCGGCCACCTCCTTGGCCCGGGCGGCGCCCCTCGGCCGCCTGGCTGTGGCGGCTGCGGCAGCCAGAGATGCTGAGGACACCCTGCCCGCGGGGAGGCCGGGCGAAACTTAATCCCTTTGCTGCCAGGGAATGATCCTGGAGTCTCCGTCTGGGTGGTTCCTTATTTTTGGCCTAGCTGTGAAACCAGCTCAGTGGGGGAGAGGGAAAACTTATAGGTCCCCCGGACAGACTGCGATGGAACCCGGGAAAGGTGGGGTTTTCCATTCCTGGCTCGTTAGAATTAAGTAAATAACAGCGGAGTAGATTGACAAACATTTTTGGTGATGATAAGGTTTCGGTTACTTAGCATAACGCGTGCAGCACATTTCTTAGAGGCGTTTCTTCTCAGAGCAGGACACTGGGATCCTGGGGTCGTTGGGTTCTTCACTTTTTCTCTTCCACATTCCCCTACCCGCCTTCACGCTCACTCGCCTTCTTCCTATGTGGTGATCACACACCTACTTGCCCACCGTAATCTCCCAACTAGAACCATACGTCTCCTGGAGTCCTGTGCACTCCCAGGCTCCCTGTCAAGCAGCCTCTGGCTTCTGAACCAGCTTTGCCTTTTTGAGGATTTCTGAGTGTGGGGAGGGTGGATGGTTATGGTTGTTTGTGTCTGAAGAGAAGCCCTTATAAAGGAGTGTATTAGAGGCTATATAAATAGACAAGTACTGTGTGTGGGTTGATTCTTCTGATTCTTAAGGTGGGCCATAAGGGCTGCCTTTACCTTCATTCTGTCCCCTTCCAGTACTCCAATCAGTTCTCTGGCAATGTTCCAATGGAAGGGGAACCCTGAATAGGGAGAGTCCCTCCCCTACTTCTCATTTTACCCCAGCTGGTTACCCCTAATGCTCACATCCCCCTTTTCACTCCACTCATCACTGCCTTGAGAGGGAAAGAGTCTTTGCTATTTTAATATTTTCCTGCCCAATCAATTAATGCAGATATACAATGTGAATTAGATTTCCCCTGATGGTTCCACACAGCTTGATTTATGTGGTTGAAATACAAGTCTAGGAGCTAAGGAGATCAGAGAGTTCATTTCAAATCTGATGTTGCATTGGTTTTGTGGCCTTAGGACATTCCTGTGACCTTTCTTTCATAGTTGATGCACTTGTATGAAAGACATCATATTGTGTACTGGCTATTGTGAGTCTTGGC